>NC_067312.1:62578904-72578904 GCF_020740795.1 Apus apus | reverse complement strand
GTAAAACATTGTATGATGAAACCAGCAGAAAAATTAAGTGGGAAAAAAGAATTACATGAGAATGAAGTTCAGGAAATATTAATAATTTTAAAATAATTGAAAACAACACAAAAACTTCAAAATGTGTGCAATCCTTAAATTTCTTTCATTTAGCTTTATCACAGATATTGTGTATTCAATAAAATCAGGTCTACCATGGCCCAAAGCAATAATAAAAAAGTTACTAAAAATATTTCCATCATGGACTAACACAATGACTGAGGTGGTATCCTAGTGACGGAAAGCATATCTTTACCAGTTATGCCAGATTTGTTTCCTGAGGAGATCTGTTAATTGCACATACATTTTTTTCTGGAGTGTTGTTGATCTATTCTGTAAGCACAGGAAAAGAAATAAAGATCAACTGTGGTCTTATACAGCCCTAGGCTTAGGCAGTGAGGTTTGACTTTTCAGTTCTGTGTGACTGCTGCAGACATTTGTATATGCAGAAATACAGTATACTCACTATGATATGTCTCCACACAGTCTGGAAAACAGAAAAATACTATGCCACAAAATAATACTGATCTACATACAGGAATTCATTTGCAACTAGAAAACAGATCAAAGCTTCTTATCACTGAAAAGCCATTAATTCTTATCCATATAAAACATGCCTAGAAATGCTGACCAGTCCCATTCAGCCAGAGCTTACTCTGAAAGGAGTGACATGACAGAAGCATAGAGCCAACTTTCTCAGGACATTTGTTCACACCTCCTGATGAAGATACCAGTTTGCATTACTATCACACAACTTTTGACACCTCTCATGCAGTGAGAAATGGTGAGCTCAGATAGTTTCTTGCATATAAATGGGATTATTATAATGGGCATATTTTTTAAGATATGGTTGCAAACACATCTCCAAAATCACCTTATATTATTCACAGTTCTTCAACAGGACATATCATTAATATCTAGATGAACCATACCAGGAAGTAGTTAGTCCCCTGTCTTTGAATTGTTAAAGTCTGTATAGATGTCACATTATAATTTTCTCTCATTCAGTGTTAGCAGGTGCATCAAGATTATGAATATGCATTATAATTAATAAATTATCATGGTTGTTGAATAATAAATGCACCATGCAAACACAGTGGATATAATCTGTGTGAGAAATCCCAGCACTTTCTTCACAATAGTAACAACTTTAAATACATAAAGGAAACCCAGCAATCTAAACTAAATTTTTAAAAAGGTAAAGAAAATTCTTGTAACATTAGAAAGAAAAAGCCTTCTTTTAAAATCAAAATTCTATCAGTTATTAGCTTTTAAGAAATCAATTGTTTATATTCTGCCTTGCTGTAACTCTGTTAAAGGTAATCAAATTACACCAGAATTTAAATTTGCCTCATTATGCCCTCTGTTGTGATCATCTGAGACCTCACTTTCTAATTGTAATGTAAGAAATTTTAATAATCAGAGGTTGAGAAACTATGACCTTTCTAGACTACTATGAAAACTTGAGAATTAGAAAGAGCATGTCATTTACATTTGATTTTTTAGTGCAGGAGAAGAAATTAGTGAACCAGTTCTCATGGATAATTGTTGTTGGTCTCACTCTTTTTATTGATCTAGAAAATTCTAGGAAAAGTTTATATAGAAATGTCTAGAAAAAGTTGATCTAGAATTTCCCCCAACGTTTCTGAATTAAAAAGTTGTTTTTATTCTTCAGGTTGTTTGTGGGTTTTTTTCTCACACATGTTGAGTACAACATCTAGGAAGAAATAAAAAACATAAACAAGAACTAAACAGTGAAGACAACAGTTCTGCAGAAAAGGTTCTGCAATTCAAAGTGGACATTGAATTACATTTTAGAAGTCAACAGTGTGATATTTTGATATAAAAAGTAAAGGTATGCTGGTATATACAATGGTAAAGTATATGGAAAGCAAGATTACTCTTCTCTACCCAGTTCTAGATAAATCTGAAATGCAATGTTTATTTTTGTGAACTCTGTTACAAAAAAGTCACATGGAAATTGAAGGAAAGCCACAGAACAGGATTATCAGTGTTAGAAGGTATGACTTTCTAATGCATGAGGGAAGATGAAGGGCCTGGCCTTGTTTGATATAGAAAGGAAAAAACTGTCATCTGGCTGAGTAACATCCCAGGTTTTCCAGTAGCTGTTTGTTATCATAAGAAAAGGATAAACATCATGATTATTTTCATGGAGATTTTAAAAAGAAATGAAAAGTTCCTTGAAAAAAACATAAATATTTGGAAATTATTTCCAGAAATTCAGTGTTATTATTTCTCACATTCAAAAGCAAATATTTCAGCATATTTTTTAATGAGATTACATTTGTTGTTATCAAATAAATAGAAATTAACAGATGAATACTTAATATTTTCTCAAATACTGAGTTAAAATGGAAAAAAATATATATTTAAAGGAATTTTTAAAAGTCTGTATATGCCTCTAAATTTTGTGTGAAAGCAGCTCTAATGGTATTTAAAATGAAATGAAATATATCTGAAATTATCTTTAGGGTTAAGTATTCCACAGAGAATGTATAATTTTATTTTTCTTAAAAATAACATTAGAAAAAAAAAACAAACACACAAACAAACAATAAAGAGTTTTCTGTGTTGTCCGTAAGTAAATCACAGATTTATCACCTGTAATCCCAACCTTGTGATAATTCTCTAGGACTATACTTGCTTTGTTTTACTGATACATAGTCTTTCCATCTGTTCTGGTAGCACAAAAATTGCAGAGAAGATAATAATGATTTCTTACTGATCTTTCTAAAGCACAGCATCCTGTTAGCCTCCATTACTGTGAGGATACAGTTTATCCACTTACAATTTTCTGTCCACAAGTGCCCTTGGTCCCCAACTGCAAAGATGCTTTCTGTTCAGCTGATGACCAGTCTGCATGGGAATTTGCATCCCATGTGGAAGATTTTATTCTTTGCTGAGCTCCATGATGTTTCTGTCAATCTTTCCAAGATTTTCAAGTTTACCCATGCTTAAAGGAGAAAGTTTCTATCAAGTGTCAAATACCAACACCAAGGACTGAAAGGACATTCCTTGGGGTACTGATACAGGTGTGAAACTAAACCTTGTAAATGATACACAGTTATAAGTTCAGTAACAGTTCAGTTCATTAATGAACTCTGTTGTTTTTTTGTGCTCAGCATCCTTCTTTCTGTGAAAATAACTGTATCTAATTTAGTCATATGAGTGCCACACAGGACCAATATGTACTCCTTAGGGGAGTTATTTGAATTTTATTTTATATTTGTTTATGTATGTGCATTTCTTTAGAAGCCCATAGCTTTGAGATTTTGGATCAAGGAAGAGCATCTGAATCACTGATGAGTTAGCACACTCTGCTATGAATAATTGAATTCATACTATGTTTAATTCCTTAAATCTAACTATATAAGGATATATAACAGCCTTCCTTCCCAGATGACAAATTATCATCTCATTATAAAACTATACAATACCTGAAATTCAAAGAAGCATCCAAGATTGTACTTTAATCATACAGGCACCATGACTTACCTGGAATGAAAAGCTGAGTTGACTACACTCCTGTCAATCCAGCAGCTGGGACAAGTCAGCTTACAGCAGTATAAAGATTGTCTAGTAGGAAAAGTATTTTAGACATATGAGATACTCTAAAAATATAGTGATGAAAAAATAATATTATGACAATTGTTTTTCTGGAACAGGTAGCCTTCAAAACATCAGTGAAATTCACCAAAGACATATTTTCTTCTTAGAAATCTTGTCTTAACACTTTTTTTTTCTTTCTCTTTTGTTTTGTTTGTTTGTTTGTTTGTTTCTATCTATTATTGTTATTTGTCTAAGATCAGTCATGTCTTGATTAAGGACATTTAATTTAAGCCATCTCCCCATCTTAACCGTAGCTATTATCCAATTTGGATCGTATTTTATTGTTGTTGTTGTTGTTATTAAGCATGCATAGTTTGAGAAGTGACATGGTGTCATCAACTAAGCTCAAAAGCGGGAGGTCAACCTTGTACTACTTCTTCAATATCACAGAAATATTGCATCAGTTCTTGAGCTTCTTTAGACTTCAGATATTGCAGAGAACTGTTTTTTAATACTCCATGCTTCTTACATTGTATAGCCGTCCATGTGTACAGCAATTGCTATGACTTATGTTGAATTTTATCCTGTTCCATCATTTGCCCAGCTGCTATTATAATCTACTGAGTGTTTAAATCAAGAAACAAATGAAAAATTACATGTCTTTGGGCAATTCCAATGTGCATCTGTCTACTTAAAGTTACAGAAGTAGTATATGATAGCAGAGAATTTCCAGTGACCAGCACCTTTAAAAGCCATAACTCCAGTTGTTCCTTAAGCCAACACTTTGAAAGCCTCCTAAACTGTGTAACTTCATTGAATTTAGCGAGTGAAGGACCAAGCCATTAAAATGCATTTCACAGAACATTTTGCACTTTCCACTCTACGTGAGTTTTCTGTCTTTTTTACCTTCATTACACATCCTTGTAGCCTCTTTTTTCCCTTCTCAACACTGCTAAAGATTTGTTTTCCACAAAATAAGTATCTTCTCTCCAATTTAAGTTAAAGAAAGCCTCAAGGGGAAATCTTACTACAGACTGTGTTGCAGTGAGACTGCATTGAATCAGAAAAAGAATAATTCTATTGTTTTCACTGTATAATGTGCAACACTTAACCCAGCTGCAAGCTGGAGTCCATTTCAACTTCTTCCAGTCTAGACCCACTGAAATTTTTCTGTTGGGTTGTTGCAACCATGCAATTTTGAACAATCTGATCTGAGTCCACCAGATCTAAAAAAGAGCTCAAGATTATTCATTATGGAGAAGCATATAAAATTGATTATAAATCTAAGCAGAAAAGGTCATTCTAAACATGTTTCTTGATTTAAACATCCAATGGATTAAAGAAGCAGCTGGGCAGACTGAAAATATTTGTTGATATGCCAGAATAAAACTAATGCCACCTGAGCTCTAAAATAAATACATCTGCATCTATTCACAGGATCACTTCCACCCAGCCTCAAAAATATAAAAGCTAAAAGATCAATATTAAATTTTCAGTGATGTAGTTTTTCAGATTGAAAAGTGCACTCAATCTGCTAGAATCTGATTTCCAAGAGACTGTAAAGACTGGCAGAAGTTGAACTTCTTTTAAAGAGCCCTGTGATAGGTAAATCAGGTACAGAGTTATTTTAAATATATGAAATTGCCAATCTCATGTTTTGCACCTTCTCTAAATTTCCTAGATTTCCTACTTGGAGTTGTTCAGAAGTCCCAGCATATGCTCACTCCAGTGATGCATTTTAAAGTGTTTATCCATCACCTTATTATTAAAATGACAGATGAAAGTATTTTAGTTACTTCTTACAATTTTTAATTTGTTCAGCAAATTACCAATGGAAACAGAGATTTATCTGACAAATTTTGAAAGAAGGTTATTTCTCCCAGTCACATAGACAAAATTGTCAAAGATTAAACCATGACATTACATTTAACATGCAGTCCAAAATTTTAATTTGACGTCCATCGTTATCTTGGAGCAGAGAAGAGAAGGGAAAGGAAATATGCTCCAAATTACTGAAATCCACAGTCAAGTTTTCTGCCACGGATGAGGTAGAGGAATGTTTGGCCAGCACTGGGAGCAGACTGATAAGAAGATCCTCTTTATGCTGAGGACTTTTGCGAGGATGTGGAAGCAATACAAAACAAAACAAAACAAAACAAGTAGCTAAAACCTAGTGTTCTCACTCACCTGAGTGAGAGATTCTGGAAGTTGGACTAGGTGATCCTCATAATTCCCTTTTAACTAAAAATACTCTAAGTTTTGCTGCTTAAATCACTGTGTGTACATTTGCACTCCACCAAGGAACGTTTTTTTGTCACTACTAGGAACCACAGAGGAGTCACTTGCTTGGTGGGTTGGCTAGGTTGTCTGACTGGAGCAACCATGGTGGTGTATCTGGGTGAAACAGAAACCAGTTTTCAGACCACATGTGTAAAGACTCCTTCTCTAGACATAGAGTCTAGCTCTCCTTTGTCTTGCTGGAGGGAAGGCTGGGCCTTTCTTCTAGAGAAAATCTATCTACTACATGTTGGTTTTGGTAATGAAAGTGTAAGAGGTGGCAGCAATGAAGTATTACTAGTAGTGTGATCTTTTGCAGCAGCATTTGAGGCCACTGTAGCAGGAATGATCACAGAAGTTTGGCAGCATGTCATGAAAGTGGTGATAGAGAATGTGATGTTTACAAACAGCACACCCAGAGGCAGCTAGATGTGAGCAGATTCTGGTCTTCAGCACATCCTGACCAAAGACAGAGGCACTGTAGGATATTCAAATACAGATAGATCAAATACTGTGTTAGCAGCGTGGATACAAGTGCTTGGAATAAGATCATGATGAATAATTTTCTTTGACTTATGTCTTGACTCACCAGTTTTTATTTTATTACAAGTGACACCTGTATTTTTTCCCAATCTTTTTCTACTATAATGCAGGTGTTAGAAATTCACTGTGAGTGGATGCAGAGAAATTTGATCTGCAAATGCTGTTTTCATGCAGTGTTACCCAACAACTGTGACAAGAAATTCAGTATCTGGTGTACTTTCCATAATTTGACAGCTCTGTCATAAGTATCCTGATGGGTAAAACAATCTATATTAGTCACATTTCCTGAAAAACGTTTGGGATGAAATCTATGAGAGTTTTGGCATAAGCAACTGAAATCCACGTAAGTCTGAGAAGCTAATTTAGTCTGTCTAAACATCTAAAGGGGCCATTGTATATGTAGGGAAGGAAATACTCTTAGCTATTTTTGAGGGAATTATATACGTAAAAATGGCCAGAAATAATAAATCTTATCTCTGGGAGAGAAGGAAAGAGATAAAAAGGAAGATATAGACATTTTAATAGAATGTTTTATAGAATCATAGACTCTGTGGTCACCTAGTCCAAGCCCCCGTGTACCTTTTTATCTAGATCAGGTTGATTAGAGTAGCATCAAGCCTTTATATCACATAAAATTCTTTGTATTTTAAATCAGTTACAGATTTCACTAAGTTTTGATTCTGGTGAACTGTTCCAAATAATGACTTTCAAAGTAAAGCCATTGTTAGCTTCAATTTACCTTAGATAATAAGACTCTTTCTGCAGTGATTAAAGTCTATACTTCTTTTAAACATTGTGAAAGCTATAAACGTTCTCACAACTTCAATCCATTTTAAGATGCATGGAACTGCAAACTCAATATATAATTCCTGTTGTCTGAAGATAAAGTACAAGTCTCTCAGACCCTGGAAAACAAAACAGTGTTTTGATTTTTTTCCACAACGTCACCTTTGGTGTTTCCTTACAAATTCTTTGGAAAAAAACATAGAGTTATCTTTATTTTCTTGACAATTTGATAATAGGGTTCATAAAGCCATCCTGAAAACAACATTGTGGATAGCACCAGAGTTGACAGAAGTTACTTATTTTATGTAGAAGCTTTCTATAGCAAGAGGAATTTCAGCATGTAACAATATAAAAGAAAAGCTCCGAGTTATATTATATTAAAAATATGGGGCTATCTGTGAGATCATAACAAAGAAAAGAAAAAAAGGAGAAAGAGAACTCTCAGAAAGAGCATAAACAAAGCAAGACAAACACGAAAGGAATAATTGAAAGGTATTTAATACTTTAGAGATGGCTGTATTTCCTCATCATCACCTGCTGGAAATTCCTTTAATTCCTGGTATAAATGTTTTCCTGGCAGAGAACAGAAATGCTCCTACATGCTTTGTGTGACCATTAGTTCCACAAAATGTTCTAGTACATTAGAAAAAGAAAATGGAAGAAAAGAAAAAAAAAGAGGCATGACAAAAGGCAAAAAACCTATTCAGTATCTGGGGCATGTGTCTGAAGTCTACTAGAAATTGCTGTCTCTGTACAAATAAGCCTCACATGTTTGACAGAAAGAATGAGTATTTTGCAGAAGCAGTTGCTAATTCATAGAGAAATGTTGATGTACAAAGTCCTAGACTGTTTCTTATGAAAACAGTTATATTGGAAGTTAAATCAAACTTAATGGGACATAGAAGATGAATAAAACTCAGGGGACTGTAGAGATGAAATTGCTGGTATAGCTAGCTTTTTCCATCCGCTTTCTAGTGATTTTTTTCCTTCATTCTCTTCTGGAGAAAATCAAATACAAACGGATGATTCACATGTTCAAAATATATGTCAAAAAAAATTTACAATAATCAGATATCTGCTTCTGTCCATGTTGTTTTTACACATTCATACACACTCCTGCATTTGTGTAGGTATTATCCACTTCAATGTGCATGTATTTGATATGATTCATTACAACATAATGTTACAAATCATATTTTACGTACTAGCTAATCTTGCCCTGCCCTCTAGCTATAGAAATTTGGGAATGGCATAAGCTGCCTAGCAGTGTACCCCTCTGACGCTGAGTCTTGCTCTCATTTATTGAGGTGCTTAATAGTGTACAATGTAGGTAATCGCAATTTCAGATTATTCATCACAAAAATTAAACATAAAATTCATCTCTCAATAAGACTGTAAGTGTTTTCATTAATATTTATTTACATAGAGAGGAATGCAGGGTAATGTTTTCCATATAAATAATTTCTGGTGTTAGTGCAATGTAAAAGTGCTTGTGTTAGTTGGTTATCATTTATTTCTGAAGTATAAAAATAAGGCTTATTCCAGATTCTAATCAATATTAATTTGTAATGCAATCATGCAAGATAAATCCACAAGCCCTATTGCATCAGCAATCACTATAATGAAATAAAGTCTAATCTCAGAAAAAAAAATAATATCCACAACTATTGAAACTACCTATGAATTTGCCATCCTAAAAAAGATCATCTCTACAAATTCTCATAAGTACTGATAATTCCTTCTGAAAGCTTTGAAATAACCAGTATAGGCTGAGGACAGTTATACAAGTTTTATGGTATGCCTTAAATGGTACCCTGCCCCAGCATCTTCTTTCTGGAACATTCTAGCTTCACCTTGATTGCTAAAGTTAGCTGAAGTATGGAGAGTATCACAAGCTATTTTTTTTATTTATACTCCTAATGTTTTTGGCTTTAAATCCATCTAGCAATACCTACAAATGAAGTATCCTCTCCAAATCTATAAGAAAACCAGAAAGTATGTAGTCTAGTTAATGAAGACTATACATATTTTGACCAAGGGCAAATAAGTAGGCTTCTACATTTTAGGCAGTATGTGTTTTTATTTTTATTTAATCTGTATAAAATCATAAATTACAAGGCTAGAAATAGAGTCTTGTGTTAAAGACCAGAATCATAACCACATTATCTTAAGAGAAGTTTAAAAATATCTACAGAAAAATAATGAATGGTTATGGCTACTAGATTTGCCATATCAGCTGTAGGTGGTGAATTCTAAAGACAGGTAGTTGGCACACATTCTAAGTATATGCAGAAGATACAGCCCCTGATAAATTTTTTGCTAATGTTTTTCAGATTAATCATCATCATTTCATATTAATAAACCACCTCAATTTGTTTGCCCTTAACCCTCTTGGACAAGACATATGGATGATTGAACATAAAGGTCTATATTAGATGATAAATATCTGAAGATGGTATGACTTAAGAGCAGCCAGACAGTATTTTGTTCTCAGAAGAAACATTCACCATTTTTATCCATAACACAGAAATAATCTCTTTGCACTGATGGATATCATTAGACAATGTTACCTTTAAGTGAAGACCCTTTACTATGTCTGCTAATCCAGTGAACCATTAGGTAGCACCACAGTGTTATGAAAGCCAAGAAGTCCTCAGACAGTACAGAACATACTTCTTCTGTGCAGATGTTCAATCTGCAAACACTGAAAGTTTCAGTGTGTCTTATCTCCAGAAGAAAATTCATACTGCAAGTACAGTGCCAACTATCACGTTCATTTCATCCTATTCCAGAATTCAGAAATAAATTTCCAGATTCAGGACAATGTATCTGACTTAATAAAGACAAAGAAGTTCTGCTTTCAAAGGATATGCAGATAAAAGAGCTGTATAATTAATTACAAAATTGTTATTCAATTAGACATTTGTCTGAGATTGAGTGCTCTAAAACCATTCTAGTAATGCAGTTATAACTCCCATTAGTATTGATAATGCTGCCAGGTTAATTAATCAGTTGTGCAAATACATTTTTTATGAACAAATTTCAGATTTTTTTTTTTTTAAATATAATGGTTTTAGTCCTTTGTAATCTTTATTTTATACTCTTGGTATGTCCCACCTGTGTTCCCAGCCTCAATATTTTTACTGTTTGCATGTACTGGTTTTGGCTAGGATAGAGTTAATTCTCTTCATAGTACATAGTATGGGTCTATGTTTTTGATTTTTGTTGAAAACAGTGTTGATAACACACTGATGTTTTAGTTATTGCTGAGCAGTGCTTACACAACTTTAAGGTCTTTTTTACTTCTTACACCACCCCAGCAGCTAGTAGACTGGGGATGCACAAGAGTTTGGGAGGGGACACAACTAAAACCATGGACTCCAACTGTCCAGAAGGATATCCCATGCTATATGATGTTGTGCTCAGCAATAAAAGATGCAGGGAAGACTGAAGAAAGGGAAGATGTTCAGATTTATGATGTTTGTCTACCAAGGAAGCACTGCACATGATGAAACCTTGCTTTCCTATAGATGGCTGAGCACTTTGCCAATGGGGAGTATTGAAAAAATTCCTTTTTTTGCTTTGCTTGTCCACAGAGCTTTTACTTTATCTATTACACTGTCTATCTCAACTCATGTGACTGTACATATTTACCTTTCTGAAAATCTGCTCTATCCCATTGGGAAAAAGTGAGTGAGCTTTTGTGAGGTTCTTAGCTACTTACCATGGTTAAACCATGAAAATGTAAAATTAGCATAAGATTTTATTGTGCCTGACAATTATTTTTAATTTTTTTTTCATAAATTCGTTTTATATATCTGTGTATTATCAGTGATTAGTAAAAATTATAACAAAAATACCCAAACATATCTCAAAACCGATTTCTTAAAAATAATTAAGAAAAAGAATAATTAAGATTAAAAAGGTTATACTATTTATACATATATATATATACACACACATACTCAAACACATATATCTATATCTATATCTATATCTGTATCTATATATCTATATATCCAAGTAGATAAATTGTTTTTTCTAGGGATAAGTGTTTCTTCATGGGCCTGGTAAAGGAATTTTATATGGTGTAGCCACAAAATAATCTGTAATAATAAAATTGGCACTTTCTGAAAGACAAAACTATTATTTTTAATGTGTATATAATATACTTAAAGATAATATGAAATTACTGTCATGTCTTCATGAATATTGTTTTGTATTCTGCTTATGCACAGACCAGAATGTTGGATCTTCAAGCAGCAATAATGACTAGAAACCTTCCAGCACACTGTGTGAAGTCATTAAATGATTCAAAGGGTATTACAGATAATTTGTCATTGTACCTGTGTACCTATGATACCATCTTAATTTAGAGTGTAATTCAGTATACTGAAGCATGATGACATTATTATTGCATAGTTTACTTAAGATTCAAGACTGCTATATAAAGATTTCTAAATATTCTCAGCCAGTGTACTGTTGTATACGTGAATGTGCTAGCTGAGGATCTAGTCGATTTTGTCCTTTCCCTTTCTGGGGCTATTACTGTAATCCTGTGTCAGCCCAAGTGCAGATATGAGCATTCAAGCATGTTCAAAGTGTGGAGACTTTTTTCTTGCTTATTATGTTTGCAAGACTGTGTCCATTCCTTTGGTTTTTTATATAAATATAAACACTAGGAAAAGGGTGATGTTTAAAGGGACAAGTCCTTCACTGGTATTTCAAATACATTCCAAAAAATCCCAGGAAACTGGCTAGGGGTTTTTTATTAGTTTTTTTTTTTCTCTGCAGCATAGCTTAGTTACTGGTGGAGAACATTTTTTATTTCTTTAATGGGATTTGTATTACAGATTCAGAAAGCAATGTCACAGCACAAAATTTATTGAATGTTCAGTATTTTTACTGTTTTCTTGCTATTAAAAGTAACCTTTGAGTTTCCCAGATGACTGTACTGCATGTGAACTAATTATGTCTGGTATTGTATTTTACCTGGAAGACCATAAATTTTTCAGATATCTCTTTCTGCAAAGAGGGCTAAATGAAACAGCATGAAACACCTTTACCACAAAATATTCTATTTCAATATTTAGGAAAGGCAACAATTCCTTCAATCAAGATCTTTTCCTGAAATCATTCCACTGGTCATGAAAAATGCCTACTTTGAACAATAAAGATTAAACTGGAATAAAATAAACACACATCATTGAGACTAAGCTATGGAAATTACTGAATTTTCTGTTTACTACCCAAAAAAACCCCAAACAAACAAACAAACAAACCATTTTTGATCTATCTAATTATGTAGTTTAGTTTTCTTAAGCAAACTGGAATACTGAAACAGAATACCCTGGTAATTTTTTTGCTTTTCTAAAAAAGTGTACAGTTTATTTAAATATTAAAAAAATCAATCCTAGAAAGTAAAAAAAAAATATATTGATGGCTTTTTTCAATTTTAGAAGGGATTTTTTTTTTTTTTGTAGTCTCACGTAATTTTCTAGTTTCATTATGCAGTATGAATAAATGTCTGTTATCTGAAATTATTTTTAATTAGCACTTGTCCTGATGAAAAGTCAAAAAACATAAGCATAAAAATAATCTGTTACAATGGGAGTTCAGAGGTTTGGGGCATATTAAAAGATTACAGTCTCAGATGCAGAGTTCTTTCTCTTGGCAGAGACAGGGAAAGATCATGTAGGTATTTCTACCCAAAATTGTGTGGAGTACAGCACAGAAATAAGCCAACTCTGAGCTTAACATTTTTCTCTTAAAAAAATTGCTTTCTGAAGCTCTTACAGCAGAAACTTATACAGAAAATTAATTTTCTATTTCTGTATCCTCCTTTCTATGGTAAACCAACATATGTGGTTTTCCAAAATGATCCCCTATATATTGGCTTCCCAATATATTTCAAGTTCCAGTTAAAAGAAGTGTATGAAGATAACATTGTGTTCTGGTTTGGCTTGGTGGGTTTTTTGGTAGTGGGTTGTTTGTTTGTTTGTTTGTTTGTGGTGTGAGTGAAGCTCATGAAAACCATTGTGCTGAATATAGATTTTGCTAATGATTCTTTCGTATGTGATTCGCAGAGGTGAGGGGAATGTGTTGGTTTGGCTTGGTGGGTTTTTTGGTAGTGGGGGAAGGGAGCCAGGAGTGGCTCTGCTAAGAAGCTGAGAAGCTCCCCCTGCTCCAAACTGAGCCAAGGAGCCATTAGAGGGACAATAGATGCACCTCGGCGATTAACATATGAAAAAACTGATATAACACCTGAGCAGAGCTAGCAGAGAAGGGAGAAGAGCTGTACTGGGGAAGGAGAGCAGTGCTGGTGGTTGGTGAGGAAGAAGGGGAAAAAGGTGCCCAAGCAGAAGTTTCCCTGCAGCCCATGGCAAGATGGTAGCTGTCCCCCTGCACTCATGGAGGAACGTGGTGGAACATTCGCTGAATGTGCCAGGAGGGGTGAACTTGGCCACTGGACTTGGATTTTGTGGCCAGAGGATTTGCTGCCAGTGGACTCTGATTATGCAGCTTTGGAAGACCTCAGAGCCAGGGGAGGTGCCTGTTCCCTGAGCAGCGCATGAGTCTATGGGAAGCCCAGGCTGGAGCAACTCCAGACCTCGTGGGAAGGACTCATGAAGGAGAGGTTCATGGAGGACTCTCCTATGGGAGAGAGGGAAGCAGGGCAGGACTGTGAGGAATCCTTCCTCCTGAGGAGGAAGAAGCAGCAGGAACCACCAGCCTGTGAACTGACTCTAAACCCCATGCCCATCCCCCTGTGCTGCTGGGGGGAAGGAGGGAAAGAAACCGGGAGCAAAGGGATTTGGGTCCAGGGTGGGGTAACATATGCAAGCCCTGCTCTTTGTGTTGTCTGTGTCCTGTGTGTGTTTGATTTAGGAAAGAGAAGAACAAAAATAAATTCTCTATTAAGAATATTACCCATTTATTTTGTTACACATCCCTCGTCACAGACTTTTTTACTATTACCTTGTCCAGCAGTCATTTCAATGCAATGCTGCAAATTTTGTCTTATTTTTTTGCCAGCCAGATGGATATATGCGCACATTAGGATGCACACTCTTAAGCTGATTACAGTTACAAAACTACTACCCTGCTTTCATTTATATTGTTATAATTGAGATTAATGTTTGATAAATGTGATGTGAACTTCAGTTTCTGAATATTAAGGCCTTGTATTTTTTGTTTTAAATGATGCTCCCAAAAATTCACAACACAAATTCCATCAGCAAGTTTGGTGATGGCACCAAACTGTGTGGTGAGATTGGTGTGCTAGATGAAAAGAACGGTATCCAGAGAGACCCTGACATGCTTGAGAGACAGACACATACCAGCCTTATGAATTTCAACAAAGACAAGTGCATTTTCCTGCACCTGGGTTGGGATAATCCCAAGCAGAAATCTAGACTAGACAAGGAATGGATTGAGAACAACTCTGAGAAGGACCTGAGATTTTTGGCAGATGAGAAGGTCAACATAAGCAGGCACTGTGTGCTGGCAGCCCAGAAAGCCAGCGGTGTCCTGGGCTGCATCAAAAGAAGCATGGCCAGAAGGTCGAGGGAGGGGATTCTCCTCCTCTGCTCCACTCTGCTGAAACCCCACCTGTAGTACTGTGACTAGTTCTGGAGTACCCAACCCAAGAAGGACACAAAGCTGTTAGAGCGAGTTCTGAGGGGAAGGCCACGAAGATATCAGGCTGAAGCAGCCTTTGAAGACAGGCCGAGAGAGTTGGGGTTGTTCAGCTTGGAGAAAAGAAGTCTCTGGAGTGACCTTATAACAACCTTGCAGTACCTGAAGGGGCTACAGGAAAGCTGTGGAGGTACATTTTACAAAGGCATGAAGTGACAGGACAAGTGAGAATGGCTTTAAACTGAAAGAGGAGAGACTCAGAATAGATATTAGGAATAAAATTATTAGTGTGAGGGTGGTGAGACATAGGAACAGGTTGCCCAGTGAAGCTGTGGATGCCCCTTTCCTGGATGTGCTCAAGGTCAGGTTGGATGAGGTTTGGAGCAACCTGATCTAGTGGGAGTTGTCCTTTTCCCATGCAGGGAGATTTGAATTAGATGATCTTTAGGTCTCTTCCAACAGAATCCAGTCTATGATTTGATTATTCTATGAAAATGAAATATCCTGAGTAAATGAAACTATGGTAATTAATTTGGTTTACTATGAAGTCTACATATGTCTATCACTTTCTCCTTTTCAAGAATATTTATTGAATAATGATCACCATACTAGGAATGTTTAAATCTCATATTGAATTTTATTGGATTGACTTATTTTTTCTGATATATTTTGTGGTTGAATTCTAGGGGGGGAAAAAAAAAAGAGTGATGCATGGGAAGCAAAGGCTGCTAAAAAGGATTAATTAGTGTCATGTTTGTGAAGATTTAGAAATTAAATCTTTATTTCAGTGAGAACTGTTAGTGAAATGGTAAACCTGGTAAGTTTTTGTTACTTCAGATTTGTTTGGGAGGTTGATTTCAGGCCCCCAAACACAGTTTTCATCTCCAGTTTGATTTTAATTGTCTACAACTTCCTGTCTGGGCTTAGAAGGGATTATGAAAAAAACTTACATAAATTATTTTCATTATTTTAATTTGTAAATGACTGAAACTTGAAGTAGTTGGCTGACAGCATCCCTTTGGAGAGGGTGGCTGCTGGCATTAAGCGTTTGCTTGTTATTTTTTTTAATTGGACTTTTTTGTTCTTTTTTGTTGTTGTTGTTCCAAGATGGAGACTGATGCCCCAAAAAATATATAGACCAAAAGGGAAAGGAATGGGAATATCAAAACCAAAGTAAATTTGAAATCATTAACATTTCATCTCTCTCTTTCTTTCAGCAAGATTTTTGAATACCCATTAGAATAAAAATGCTGATTTCGGATTTGTTTAGATTTTCTTTCTGATATTCCTCTGCTTACAGTCAATAAAATATTGAAAAATTGTATAGGAGATATTGACGGATTGTATATGAATTTCTAGATCAGAGACACATTTTTAAGAATGTGAATGAGACAGGACCTAACCTTTCCAGGAGTTAATGTTAAGCAGAGAAACTCTTCTTGACTCAGTAGAGGTAGAATTACATCTATAAGAAGAAGAAAACACAGGACAGAAATATTCTGTTTAGATTAGTTTATTTTTCAAATTACTTTTCCAGAAGAATTTTCTTGAAACACAGTATTACTTAGAGAATAAAGGTATGTTATGTCACTGAAGTGGGAGGTCTGATGACAAAGTCCATGAATGTTCCAAGCCCTGGAACAGGTTGCTCAGAGAGACTGAGATACCTCCATCCTTGGAATTATTAAAAACTGTTGGGATGTGGTCCTGGCCAGGACCTGGCCTGCTCCAGGTCACTCTGCTTGAGCAAGATGGTTGTACAAAGTGACCTCCAGAAAGCTCTTTAATTCTTAACCATTCTGTGATTCTGTGATTTTAAGTGTATTAGGGGTTAAAATGTAATGTTCTTTAGTTCAGAGTGTTTTAGTTTTATGGGTCTTAATTATTAAATTTATTTCCCTTGGTAATTCACCTAGGTGTGACTCATTTGGTTAAATCAATTAATTTTCAAAATCTGAACAGTTCATTCAGTTTATTTTAAAATTACTTTCAGTCTTAAGGTCATCAAGAAACCTCAATACTGATAAAATGTGATTGATGAAGTCACATACATGCTGTTGTTTTGCAGTATGATCATAATACATTTATCATACAATTAGGATCACAACACAGTGTTATTTTCAATGACAAAGTGTCACTGAAAATGACACAACTCTATCTTCAGATAAGGTTAGCCTACTTACTTTACTGCCCCACTGCGGGAGTTAGACACTTTTCCAGCCAAAACATCCACCATCAGGTTGAAATCGGGCATAAAGGTGGTCCTTTCCAAGCCTTCAATTCTAACTCACACCTTCTACATTGTATGAAAGAAAAATAATATTTAACATGCTGGCTTTCCACCACAGTAGAGAACAATCTGAGGCTCAACTATTACCAATAATGGATGTTACTTTTTAATCTGTCTTAGCAATATGCAGATTGTATGTTGACCAATCCATTGACTATTCATATAAATATTTTTTCCACCATGGATACCATTATATAGTAGAAGCACTTTGTGCCTTTCTCAGTGTAGAAGCAAAACCAGACATCAGAACCACAGGTTAAATCTGCCCTGTGACTGAAAAACACTGAATGGCATTGCCTAAATTACAGCTTTATGTGAGGTTGTCACCATTTGACTCAGGTTCGACACCAATGCTCTTGATCCCCTCCCACCCAGGTAGGGAAGGAGATGAGGTAGCTCTCAATGCCACTGTCAATATTATTAATGAAGATATTAAATCTGGTCTCATATATCTGGTGGCCTTTTTTAATGGGACTACAGGGCTGGTGGACAAGGGGAGAGCAACTGGTGTCATCTACTTGAACTTATGCAAAGCATTTGACATTATCTGGAAGACAGCCTTGTCTTTAAATTGGAGAGACAAAAACTTGATGCATGGAACACTTCGTGGATAAGGAATTGGCTGTCTGGGTATACTCAGAGAGCTGTGGTCAATGACTCAATGTCTAAGTACGGATCAGTGACAAGTGGTGTTCCTCTGGGGTCAGTACTGGGACCAGTGTTGTTTAACATCTTTGTTGGTGCCATGGAGTGTTGGATTAAGTATATCCTCAGCAAATTTGCTGATAACACCAAACTGTGTGGTGTGGTCAGCACTCTGGAGGGAAGTGAGACCATGCAGAGGGACCTCGAAGGGCTTAAGAAGTGGGCCTGTGCAAACTACATGAAGTTCAATAAGGTCAAGTGCAAGGTCTTGAACATGGGTCAGGACAATCTCAAGCACAAATACAGATTGGGCAGAGAATGGATTGAGAGTAGCCCTGAGGAAAAGGACTGTTGGTTGGTGAGAAGCTCAGCGTGAGGCAGCAATGTGCGCTTGCAGCCCGGAAAGTCAACCATCAAGAGAGGGGATTCTTCCCTTCTGCTTCATTCCTGTGACATCCCACCTGGAGTATTGTGTCCCAGTCTGGAGCCACAATACAAGAAGGATGTGGAGCAAGTTTAGAGGGGGCCACAAAGGTGACCCCAGGGCTGGAGCCAACGGAGACATGCTGAAACAGATGGGGTTGTTCAGCCTGGAGAGGAGGAGGTTCTGGGGTGGCCTTAGAGCAGTCTTCCAGTACCTGAAGAGGCTAAAGGAAAGCTGTAAGGGATTTTTTGCAAAGGCATGAAGAGATAGGACAAGGGAGAATGGCTTTAAGCTGAAAAAGGGGAGATTCAAAAGAGATAATAGGAAGAAATGCCTTAGTGTGAGACACTGGCCCAGGTTGCCCAGAGAAGCTGAGGCTGCCCCACCCCTGGAAGTGATCAAGGCCAGGTTGGATGGGGCTTGAAGCAACCTGGTCTAGTAGGAGTTGTCCCTTACAAAGACAAGGGGATTGGAATTAGATTATCTTTCAAACCCAAACCATTCTATGATTATGTGATTCTACAGGTTCTAATTTGAATCATTGTGTTTTGTCCATGTGGTAGGAACTTCTTAGTGAGAATAAGTTCTTTCTCCCAATCTCAAAGAAGATAAGAAAGTAAAACTTTCTTTCTTTCATGCTGAGAGTTGTACTAATCACAAGATTTGAAGAATGTTATATACTAGCCCTTAAGTCAAATTACAAGGATCTTTAGTTTGTTGTGTTTTTTTTTTCCTTTTCCTAGAGCTGGAGCACATCTGGTAGAATAATCTTATTATTTTGCTTGTAATTAGTTATTTGTCATTGCATGGAACTACTGATATTGGCATCAGTACCTTTACTTTCATTTCCTTTCCTCAGTTTAAGGTTGTTCTAATCCCTATTTGTCCTTCCTCCCATATGACTGGCTTAAAAATGCTGGTTATTGGGACAAAATTGAAAGAACTAAATAAGCATTTTAATGACCATTTTAACTCATTGCTGTGGGCTTAAGTTTACAGAACTCTACTCACTGCCTAGTTGGCATTGGCATATGTAAATCTAGAGATAATTAAGATCTGGCTCTTGAGAAATAACTACAACATTTTTTACTCTTTTATTCAAACATCTACAACTCTTGCAATTTTTGCAGAGAACAGTTTGCATGTTTCTTTAGCACTGTCAGTGTGTTAGCTGATGCTGATGGAAAACCTAGAGAGAGTGTCACAGTTTGACTCAGGATTAGCAATTATGTGTGTGACAATATTCTTGATCCCCTCCCCCTGCCATATGAGCTCATATTCTGCATCAGTTAAGATGTCCACATGCTCACAAAGGCTAATCTGTGCTAGTAAATGTGTGCCTGTACCACCAAGTGCCTATGGATAGCATCCTTTTGTATTGTCAGGGGGAGGTTCATGCAATTTTTTATTATTTTTTCTATTTTTTCGGCTCTTTTTGTAACTTTTCCTGTTCATTCATGTTTTAAAAAATAGATTTAGACTTCACTGATTTCACTAATTCTGTCCAAATAGGTTGCAGCACTACAGTCTTGAGAAAATTATAAAAATATTTGTACATATACTCAAAACAATATTATCACATATAATATACATTCCATCTATTTCATGAAGATCCCACTGAAAAAGGTGCAGAAGCCTGAGTATCCACATTGCCCTCTGAAATGAATTTCAATATGATAAACAGACAACTCAATATGCAAAGGTAAACATACATTAGCTTTCTCTGTCAAGACAGGATCTTAATGTAATGCCCATTCTTGTAGACTACTTTTGTGACGCTCCCTCTGCATGTATAAATAGAAGGATATTTAATCTGTCTTGTACCTTTTTCACTTTAAAATAAGGCTTCATTCATTGTCTATTTCACACATACATGCACATATGTACTGTTGTGGCTTCACTCATTTGGTCTGGATAAAGTATAAATAACAACTGTCAAGAGAGGAAAAAGAAATCAAAAAAAGCATATATTTTTTAAAAAAACACAAAAAACCCCACAAAAAAAACCCCAAAACCCCCAGAAAAACAAAAAATAATCCAACAAAAAACTAAAACAAAAATAAAAACAAGCCAAACAAACAAGCAAATCAAATAAACAACAGCCCTCCCCATCCTTCATGATCACAGGTATTTAATCTAAAATAAAAACACTACCTAATTCTGTGGGGAAAAAAAACCCAACATTGTATCATATTGAAGGTTTATTTTTATAAATAAAATAATAAAAACTGAGGAATCAGTTAGTTGTATTATAGGATTATATTGATGTTGTCTACCAAATGAATAGAATTTATATTTACTTTTTTTAAATTTTGTTATTTATATTTTGCCAGTACAGAAGAATTAAAAGGTAGTCAGCTGAATAGTGTTCTCTTTGTGAATAAAGTAAAAGAAACAAACTAGGTTGTTGGGGTTTGGGGTTTTTTTTCGTAGTTAACCTCTTAGGAAGAACTCACCTAATGAGTGAAAGAATTTAGTCACGTCTCATATGACAAGTTTTCATTAAAGAAGAGGGATCTAACAAAAAGGCTGTTGGCTAAATCATGTCCTTGGGTTGTAGGCTGCTTGCTCTTGCTGTTTGCAGTCTGAACTTTACAAATCTTGCCTTGAGCAGCAGTTTGCAATTCCCATAAACGGTTTATGAGTGTGCTCAAATGGCAGATTTTCCAGGAAACAGCATGTGTAAATGTGCCTGTGTTTGTGAGGGCAGGAAAAACGTTATTAAGTAAGGTTTTCACTACCAGCTTCATTCAGATTTAGCATTTTTCCCATGTTTATGTAGTTGGGGTTTTTTTGTTGTTGATTTCATTTGGGGTTTTTTTATAAAGAGGAAATGGGTTTAGCTTTTTCAGTGCCTCAGGGTAAACTTGCAAAGATTAACATCTGCTCTGCCTCCACAGCGTATGAAAAACAGAGATGAGCACTCAGAAAAAGAGAACATGTTCTGTACTCCTCTCCAACAGTGTCCTTCGAAATCATGGTTGTGTTTCTGAGAAACTGTAACTTCTCTTAGTTTTCACTTCTGCAGAATCAAATTATTTGATTTCTTGAAACAAATATTCAGCAAATGTTGACAAAAGAGAAGGATTTTGGATACATAATTTTGGATAACTAAGTCCCAATAAATGTAAAACTAGTAGCACAACACTAGTCAAATAAGCCTAACAGGTTTATTCAGAAAGGTTGCAGATCCTCTCCCTTTCAATACAATCTGTACATAACTCTGAATTAAGTTTGACAGAGAAGCTGCCTTTCCACATAGCTGGTCTTGAAGAAACTGGGAGTTTGCCAGCTCTTTAGTAGGCCAAAGCTTGCACTGGTAGATGGTGCACTGGCAATACAGTGCTCACCTACTACAGTAGTACATTACTACCACTTTGCTCTATAAAGCCAGACAAAGCACAATACCTTTACAGCCCGTGAACACTCACCTGCAGCCTCCTGAGTCTCATACAAAAAGTAACAGAAGTAAAGTCCTCAAAAAGAAAATAGACAAATGAATAAAAATTCACATTTTCCTCTTCTTTCCTAGCACAGCACATAACCTATTGAAAGTCAGGTTCACTGTATAATATATATAAGCAATACTACACAATATGACCATGGCAAAGAATAGGAAATTGGATTATTGCATCACAAATTTAATCTTTGAATTCTAGAAATTATATGAATGCTCCATTCTCTGAGACTGTCCCTGATCGTTATACCAGCAACAGGCGAAGTTGAAAACTAGTTTCCTCAATACTAAATCCAAGAAATTCCTGAACCTGTACGTACTTTTCCGCAGCTAACTGGGATATGATTAAAACTTCATGCTCTGTTAAGCAGTGAACAATTCTCTGCATATTTTTAAGAGATTTGTACATCAACAAAGGTTTCAAAAGGATGGAATTGTGTGATTGGAAAGCAATGTAGAAAACGGAATACACCTTTCTAGTATCAAAACATTGGCATGTAAAAAATCAAATATATTATTTGTTTATATTGAATTAACTATTAAAGACTATGTTTATATTTAACATGTGAAAACATTACCAGCTAAATTCATTTTTATTGTATAAAATTTTGTCTGCAAAAGAAGGTTCCCATGTAAAATGATAATTCTGGAGATATATGATTTTGAGCTCATTTTGCCTGATGAAATAATTTTATTTTCCCTTTCTCAGTCAAACAAACTGTTAAGAACAGAAATTACTTACTATCAATATGTTGGATTTAAATTAAGACTACATCGTGCACAAGTGTTACTATCATTCTTTGACTGACTCATTTCATAATGCTCTTTTAACTACTTCAGAAAGCTGACAAAAGGAGAAATTAACTATGTAGAGAAAGCAGATATTTATTTACAGTCTGATAGTTGTACCTTTTAATGGTTGCTATTTATTCAAATTTTGTAATAAATAACCTCCAATATTAGATACAGACAGTAACTGTTTCTCCATTCTTTATGAAGAAGTACTCTTACAGTACATATAAAAATATTTATTCAGTAAAATTCCTGTGGCTTCATTTAACAACGTTATATTGCACATGTTGCAAACCGACGACATCACTAACAGCATTACATATTAGTCTTATGTGGGGGGGACAAGATGGGCCATTCTCCACAGCACATATATATGTTTTTATTAAAATCACAAGTGTGCTCATATTTCTAAAATACATAAAGGTGAAATTCTACACTCATAGTGCATAGACGTGCATGTCCCTGTGCCAACTAGTTACTTCAGTTATTCCAGTTTCAGTATTTAATAAAAAACTTGCTGACAAGCATGTCTTGCTGGTAAGGTTAAGAAGAGCAGAGAGAAAATAGTTGCAAAAGAATTCTATGCATAATAATTACAGTCTCATACAAAATATTTGGATATATGTATAAGTGACTGGATATTTAACTACATTTCTCCTGGGGCTGCTGTTCTGCTACCATTGAAAATTCACAATTTCTCAACAGTTCATAGTATCCAATTGGATAAATTAGGCTATTTCAAAGTTTATCTGAGGTTTTGATCTTATTCAGCACCACTGGGTGAAAAATCCCTTTCCTGCAAGGAAGCATATATGCTATATAAGCCAAATTTACACTACCAGAAATAAAAATTTATCTCAAGCTGAATTTGTTTTAAAACAGCAGAGTAAATGGGACTGTGAATTACTTGTGTCAGGCTATTCATAACAAAACAAGGTATTTTTTTTATTTTTTTCTTATTAATTTTTTTTACTGTGAGGTACATGTGTTATCCAGCTAAGATAAATCGTTTAGTTCAATGGATTTCTTGGCTGAGGCTCACCAGCACTCCTCAGATTATTTATTGTAGCAGTTTAAAATATTATCCATTTTATAGTCTTCTAAATCATTTTCTTATCAGACGACAGTCTCTGAATTGGAAAAAAATACTGCAGTTGTGCAGTTCATGAAAAAGTCATTAGGAGATGCAGAAAGCCACACTATGTAACTATCACAAAACTAACACATGTATGAACCTTGCATGACAGATATTTAGTGATGATGAAAACTGACAGTTATTCATTAATTCAGAGGGGACCAAGGGTGCTCAGCATTTATTAAAATGAGTTCATTTTCTTTCTTAGCAGTGAAGGTTCCCAGAAAACTGTTTTCCTCAACAAAAGTGATTTACATAGTAAGAAATGTCATCAAGAAGAAAATTCCTTGCTGTATTTAAATTTTGATAACCTGAGAATAATGATCAGCAGCAGTTTAACATTATGGTTAAAAAAAAAGTGATTGGAAATGGAAGTCGTGCTGCAAGTGCAAATATACTGTGATTTTTAAATCTTTTAAAGGAAAATATTAAGAGGTTTTTATTTTTCTAGTTTTTCTACAATCTGCTGACCTTTTTATTAAGCTCTGTTTTAGACGACTCAAGATAAAAAAAAGAATTGTCCTTATTAGCTGTTGAGTGAAATCCTTAAAGGATTAGCTAATCATCTTCACCCATTCTTTGAATCACTCAAGTTTGTTTTGGAATCACACAGCAAGAAGAAACTGTATACACTAAATCTGGTTTCACATGGAATTACTGGTTCCGTGTTCTTTTGGAAGAAGGACAAAAAACCACTAAAACCAGCAGGTTGTTACATAACTACAATGTAAGGATACTTGGGAGGAAAGTTTTGACATTCATTTTCAGACCAGAACTATATGTTGCAGATTAAAGTCTTGATATCAGTTCCCTAGTGAAAAATCTCAGCTTCTGACCCTGAAGTTTCTACAAACCTTGTAATGTGTTTAAAAGCCCTTGTTTGGGCAACTACATAGGATTTTAGACGCAGCTGAAAGGTTTTGTGAATATTCTGTCAAGAAGAATTTTTAATATGACTGGAGGCAGAGAGGGAAATGCAGGAGTATAGGTCTGAATTTCTGTGAAGCCAGGCTCCTGCTGGGCTATGCTGCATGAGGGAAAGGAGCAGCTGGCTTCGCTTCTGCTGGAAATAATTTCCTGCTTCTACTGCATTTGAACTGGTAGCGTAAGAGGGCTCAGTAGGTGTTGTTAAGATGTTGGAGTCTCTGCAGGGGCTCAGATCAAGTCTTCTGGGATCTTGCAGCTCCACTGTGATCCTAGAAGCACACAAAAGGAGCTGTTGCCCACAAAGCCTCACAGAGTTCCTAATCTTCGTATAGAAAAGCAGAGGTGTAACGTGTCAACTTGTTCTACCCTACTTGATGCAAACAATTCTAATAAATATCAGTTACATGATCACCGCAGCCCTCAGAAAATAATGAGTGAAAATCAGTAACAGATGTACAGGAGTGTGTTCACACAACCCCCTCGTTGTGCATTTGTTTATCTTCACTTGTTCTCATCACTGTCCTCTTCCAAAAGTAAGCATTTCTTCTATTCCTGTAGCTTTAGCTGCTTGTGCAATAGGTCTCTAAACTGTTTCAATCCAAACGTCTGGTCTAAGCACTGGAAAAACAGCAAACTGCAGAAAAACAAAAGAAGTGACAAGAGACATGCAGCCAAAGATTTATTCTGAGCATTTCTCATTACAGCCAAAAGGAGGATGTTGTACAAATGCAATGCACAAGTGTTCAAAACTATCACTTAAGCCAGAACAGTATATGGGTTTGGGTTTGTTTTGTGTGTTGTTTTCTGTTTGTTTTTTTAACCTGAAGCATGTCATTTTGAAGTCAGTTTGTTTTAGAGACATAGCCATAGGAGTACAAAGGGCAATGCAGGAAAATAGATATTTTTTAGTGTAGCATCTCTCAGTATGCCTGCCTCAGTTTCCCTCTGTGATTCAGCTGCTTTTTGTCTCTCCGTTTTGCAGGCCCAGGCCTGAAGTGGAAAAGTCTCCATGAGAAGGGAAAAGGCCTAGTAAACCCTGAGCTGATAACAACCTTGAAAGGTACAAACAGGAGCCAGGTTGATGTTCATAACACCAGCTGCTGTGTTGAAGAACACAGAGCCCAACTCCACCACAGCTAGGCCCAAATCAGACATAACGTAATAGCAAATGATAAACAAGAGTTTCCTAGGTGGGAACTGGGCCTCCATTATTTATTTTTTTTGCTGTTTTCCTTTTATTCTCCAATGAGAAATGTTGGAGGTATGGCTAATGGTTAAATGACAGCAGTCAATCCACTTTATTCTATAAAAGCCTGGTCCCATCTTTGATGGTGGGGAATTTCTATACACTCTCCCAGGAGTTAGGTGGACGTTCTCTAGTGGGGAGACCTGCCAGAGAGACCAATTCTCAAGAATTATGATTGACCCAAAGATACCCAGCTATGGCCTAGCAAGGGTGAGAAATATTGCTCTTTCACTGTCTTCACTAGTAAACTTAACACTAAGTAATCTTCATTATTAAGTTTAAAACCATAGATTCCTTTAAAGGTGATAATTAATATTCTAGGCCTGGTGTAGAATTTTATAATAAGTAAGTTGCCAGAATTTTAATGGTTAACCTTTGCTTTTTTATTTAATTATAAATAGTAAAATTCACTGCTAATATACCCTTTGCATTCAAACTGCATTTCTTAACTCCCAATTTCCCTACAATTTTGCTGTACTTGTGCTTCTTATCCAAATAGTTAAGACCCTAAAGTTATATGCAATAAATCTTGATTACTGCATATATGTCTTGCCTGCTATCCGTTCTGTCCACGACACTTAGTTTAGTTTAGTTTTATTTTATTTTATTTTGTTTTGTTTCAAATCACAGATTATACTGTTTGTCAAGCCATTAGCACTTTCTCTCTTATCCAGCAGTTAAACAGCTGTGACAAATACTCATAATAAAAATAGTAAGCAGAAATGAAGTCTTCTAGATAACCAGTTCCACAGCTCATTCACCTCAAAGAAGTAGGCACCTGTTATCAAAACAAAACAAAACATAACAAAACATAACAAAACAATCTCAGCTTGACTTTCAAATCTTCACATTGGGTATATAAAAATGGATAGCTGTGGACACAAGGGAGGAGAAACACTGTAAAATGTGAAATTTTGACCTGCAGTCATTTAGAGACAATAAATGTGACCCCCTACTGTGAAGTTTTTATGGAGCTACATCATTAGGGTAGAACAAAGCTTTTAGAACCACCTCTAAGTGCTATAACTGATCATCATATCATGCTAGATTGAGCTGAATGTAAGTGTCATGCTGGCAGTGCTCTGATTGCGTTGCTTCTGCTCTTACCTAGCTAGCAGATGTCATTTTATATCAGCAGGAGACTTTTCCACATCCTCTGGCCTATTTACTAGTTCCAATTTGCATGTTGCCACTGGGCAAGACATTCACAAACATTTGATGAGCTTTCATTGATGGGCTGCTGAAGCTCTGATTTCTCAGTCGTTAGAGCTTAATATTAATTCGGCTGGGTTCTGGTCAGATGTGTTATAGAACTGACATATACAAATATTCAAAATAAATGCATTAAAAAACAGAAGACACTGGAAGTCTGAGTGGCTCTAAGTTCTTGTTTTCATATCAAGCTGCATCTTACTGACTACAAAATTAACAATTACGGCACTGGCTGTGTAGTGGGGATCTAAATGTCAGCATGTATTCATAAGCTAGTGTTATGAAAATTTATTTTATACTTAAACAACACATTTGTAAGGTGGTATCTCATTTCTTAAGATGCAAATGTATTTGATGTGTGTCTCCTTCCTGACAGGCTACTGGCTACAGTAATGTTGTTTGCAGAGGGGTTAGACAACTTTCTGGTTCTGCACCAGTTCATTCAATGTACAGCTGCTCAGCTATTGACAAAACCTAAACTGGATAGCCCCCAAACTACAATAATTTCTCTTCCCTGACTGTCAGTTCATCATAGGATTGATTTTAGCTGCAGGCAATTCTCCTCAGTTGCATTCTGCTGAGCTGTCTGTGTGAGGTGCAAGTTGTGCCACTTAGCCATAACTTAGCTGTGGACTGCAGGGTCCTCTTTGTAGTGACCAGAAAATCTGGGGCTGAAGCATCACAATGAGACACAAGTAACTTCAGTGCAGAAAATGTATTCATTGCTACAGTAAATTTAATTTTCATGGCATGTGCCATGGATTGACTTACTTTGATTGTTGATTGTGCATGTGGGCCAGATTTATCCTCATTCCATGTTAATTCTTTCTTGATATTTTTTTGGTTTGGGGGATTGTGGTGCTTGTTGTTTGTTTCTAATTTTTAATTAGCCACTGCAACTAATTCAGCTGCCAGAATTCTAAGACAGAGAAATAAATAAACTATCCCTTTGCCTGCTTCATCCCAAGTACTTGTCTTCTATTGCCAGTTTCTCAGTTTCCTTCTCTTGCTTCCTAGTACTTGGGTCTTCAGGGCCCCTCTGAATCTTGCAGTCTGGATGAAAGCCCTCTCTTCTTCTTGGCCCATATGCAGCTCATGCTCCAAGGGCTCTATCCAAGAGCTTTTTTTTCTTCCTCTCCTTTCTACACAGTTTGATACTTTATAATTTTCTTGGATGATTTAGTATTGAATACAACTATAAATAATTAATTACATGCTAATTATAAATAATTTATGCTCTGAATTGATTTGCATAGCTGTTAAGAGGCCTAGAGAAGCCACAGTTGTTACAAGATCTTCTTCCTCTGTTTCCTATCATGGACTTCTTCAAAGCATGTCTGTAATAGATAAATCACACAAGAGTCATGAGAGAGAACGAAGTTGAGAAAACATATATTGGAGAAAGCTGAGTTTCAGGGATTTTTGATTTATTTTTTTTTTCCCCTGCAGTTCTTGACAATTTCTGGGGATTTACATAAGCACAGGGAGATTGTACAGTTCAGTGAGATGCTGCTAGCTTGAGGCTGCAGTATGATCATAAGAGTGAGGAAGGAGAAATAGGAATATATGATGCCTAAAATAGCCAGTTAAAGGATTAACTTTTTGTCCTGGTTCCAGTCACAGCTATAGCCTGCAATATTTGGAGTATTTCTGCCATCTGACGGGAGAGTCTACTGATTGCTCTGGGTGCTGGTGAAGGTGTTGGTATGTCTATTTCTATCTTGTCATAGAATTTTCAAATGATCATATTTATTAGATTAGGTTACTGCCATGCATTATGATTACTATTTCAGTTTACAGACACCCAAAAAGGTGTCCAGCATGATTTATTTTTTTTTT
The DNA here is from genome assembly GCF_020740795.1 of Apus apus. Lineage (NCBI taxonomy): Eukaryota > Metazoa > Chordata > Aves > Apodiformes > Apodidae > Apus > Apus apus. Next base: position 72,550,084 of record NC_067312.1, on the reverse strand, counting down.
AAACAGGTATTCCTGCAGGCAGAATTCATTCTTTCTCCATAGCCAATTTTCTTTGACTACAAAAAAAAAAAAAAAATTATATATCTTGAATGTCTGATAGAACCACAGAATCATTTTAGCTGAAGAAGACCTTCAAGATCATCAGTTCAACTGTCACCCCAGCGCTGACAAGTCTATCATTAACAATGGCCCTCAGCACTACATCTACATAGCTTTTAAATATCTACAGGGATGGTGAATCCACTACTGCACTGATAAGCCTATTCCAGGCCGTGACACACCTTTCAATAAATAAAATTTAATATCCAATCTAAACTTCCCCTGGTGAAATTTAAGGTAATTTCTTCTTGTTCTATGACTTGGTACTTGTAAGAAGGGACTGACCCCCACTCAAACCGAACTCCTTCCAGACAGCTGTACAGAGCCATAAGGTCTCCCCTCAGTCTCTTTTATCCAGACTAAATATCCTCATCTCCCTCAGATGATCCTTGTAAGTCTTGTGCTCTAGAATCTTCGCCAGCTTCATTACCCTCTTCTGCACTCGCTCCAGCACCTCAATGTCCTTCTTGTGGAGAGGTGCCCAAAACTGAGCTTAATACTGGAGGTGCAGCCTCACCAGTGCTGAGTATATCACTTCCCTAGTCCTACTGGCTACACTATTTCTGATACAAGCCAGGATGTTTTTTCAGTTGAAATCTATTGTATTTCAGTATCACAATTTTTTATATAGTAAGCATTGAGGTATCATCTTCATAGTCCTCTTTTGGACTTGCTCTAACAGCTCCATGTCCTTGTGTTGGGGACAATAGAACTAGTCACAGCACTGCAGAAGTAGAAGGGAAGAATTACCTCCCTTGACCTGTTGGTCATGTTTCGTTTGATGAAACTCAGGATCATTGTGTCATCTTAGCATCAACAAATCTGCACTGATTTTGTTTTTCTTCAGAAGATATTATAAATTTAAATATGTATTTCTGAGATTCTAAGGCATTTGAAGATACATGAATATTGTGTGCAAGGAGATATTCAGCTTTGATTTTGTGACATGATATCTAGTTGGTTTCTAAACAATCTGAGAAATACCATGAACTTTAGATTATTCTGATTATTGACTAGTGATTGCTGGTTTTGCTCATTAGCTTCACATAGTATGGAACAGAAAAACTACAACGATTCAGAACAAGTAAAACATATCTCAGAAAACACTAAAATGATAAAATATATACTGAGTTGATTGTATGAATATGGAGATACAGAAAACAGAAGATGAAAAATTAAAATTTTAAATGATGGGTTTTATAGCAAGCCAAGAAATATACCTTGCAGAGGTAATAAAGGTTTACATGGAGGAACGTACAGCTTCATCTGGATTTAAAAATTTGGGATTTTATTTTAATAAAGTTGAATATTAGTCAATTTTCTTACTACAGAAAGTGTTTATATAAAGCTACTTTTAATCTGTTTCATAATAAAAAATAAACAAGATGCTCTGCTGAGAGCATCTTGGAGAAAATAAGTATCTCCAGTGACTCCATCTCTCTTTTCTTACTTTCATTATTAACACGCAAATTTGGACCTTGAGGCAGAAGAAAACTTGACAGCACTCAGGCTGGGCTACACTAAAGATTGATGAGGTCTGACTGTTCACTTCAGAATCTTTTTCTTATATTACTGTGCTCACTATTCAGCAAGAAGTTCGGTAGTAGGAGGTGTCCCTGCTCATAGCAGAGAGGTTGGATCCTGACGATCTTTAATGGCCCTTCCAACCTTAACCATTCTGTGATTCCATAAGTAGCAGTAATGTGGTGTAGTCACAGAATCACAGATTCACAGGGTGGTCAGGGTTAGAAAGGACTTTTGAAAATCATCCAGTCCAACCTCCCTGATAGAGCAGGATCACCTACAGTAGATCACACAGGAAGTTGTCCGGATGGGTTTTCAGTGTCTCCAGAGGAGACTCCACAACTTCTCTGTGCAGCCTGTCCCAGTGTTCTGTTACGCTCACAGTAAAGAAGTTTTTCCTTATGTTTAGCTTGAACCTCCTATGCTCCAGATTGTGCCCATTGCCACTGTGAAAAAGAGACAAGACCCATCCTCCTCAAACCGCCCTCTAAATATTTATAAGCGTTAATGAGATCTCCCCTCAGTCTCCAGGCTGAACAGACCCAGCTCTCTCAGCTTTTTCCTATAGGGCAGATGCTCCGATCCTCTAATCATCTTAGAGCACGCGGCAGCGGTGAGAGCGCAGAGCGGCAGCGGCCGTCACAGGAAGTGAAGTGGCGCGAGGGCAGGGAGCGCGAGGGCAGGGGGAGAGCAGCGTGAGTGGAGGCAGGAAGCAGAGAACACCAGTAAATTTCTCTAGCATGGTGGCAACACGCCCTAAAACTGTATTGAAGAAGGATATGGGAACTCAGACGGAGGTTCTGAGCAGGCACGCAGCCGTGCAGGTCTCTGGCTGCAGCGAGTGCCTGAGCCTGGCACTGGTGCCAGAGGGAGCCAGTGGCACCGCGTGTGTGCGGTGCGAGCAAATCGATGATCTCCTCAGGCAGGTGGTTAGACTGACAGAGGAGGTTGAAAGACTGAGAATTATCAGAGAATGTGAGAATGAAATAGATTGGTGGAGTCAAACCCTGAGGCAAGGGCAGGAGGAAGAGATGCTAGAACAAGTGATGGATCCCCTCCCCTCCTGTTCTCAGACAGAAGGAGAGAACTTTAGGAACATGGAGGAATGGAGGGAGGTCCGTCCTCGGAGAGGCAAGAAAAAACCCTCCCAACTCCGTCCATCCTCCGAATTGCCCTTGAAGAATAGGTACGAGGTCTTGGAACTTCAGGGAAAGGAAAATGAAGCTGGAGTGACAGATTTGTCTAGTGAACCGCCTATGACTTGTCGCTCAGCTCCACGACTTAGGACTTCTTCAACTAAGAAGGAAAGGAGGGTAATTGTGGTGGGTGACTCCCTTCTGAGGGGAACAGAAGGGCCCATCTGTAGAGCTGACCCATCCCACAGGGAGGTCTGCTGCCTCCCTGGGGCTCGCATTAGAGATGTTAAAAGGAAACTCTCTAGTATGGTAAATCCATCTGATTACTACCCACTGCTGATTTTTCAGGTTGGCAGTGATGAAATTACTACAAGAAATGTAAGGGCAATGAAGAGAGACTTCAGGGCCCTGGGATGGCTAGTTAGGGGGTCTGGAGCACAAGTCGTGTTTGCCTCCATACCTCCTGCAAGAATGGGTGGAGAGATAAGCAGGAAGAGTTTAATGATGAACGAATGGCTAAGAGACTGGTGCCAAAGGCAGGGCTTTGGCTTTTTTGATCATGGGCTGCTCTATGAGACACCTGGCCTGATGGTGGCAGGTGGGATGCACCTGTCCCAGAGGGGGAAAAGGCTTTTGGGGCAGGACTTAGCAGGGCTCATTGAGAGAGCTTTAAACTAGATGTGAAGGGGGAAGGGGAGAAAACTGGGTCTGTTAGGGACAAGCCCAAGAGGAACATACCAGGGCCTGTAGGAGGATGGGCTAAGGAGGATTTAGTCCCACCGATGTGCTCTACTTGCTTCCTGAAATGCCTGTACACCAATGCACGCAGCATGGGGAATAAACAGGAAGAGTTAGAGGTCTGTGTGCGGTCTAAGGGTTATGATCTGGTAGCAATAACAGAGACATGGTGGGACAGCTCACACGACTGGAATGTGGCCATGGATGGCTGTGTGCTTTTTAGGAAAGATCGGTTGGTGAAGCGAGGTGGTGGAGTTGCTCTTTATGTGAGAGAGCAACTAGAATGTATTGAGTTTTGTACAGGGGCTGATGAGGGGCGAGTTGAAATTCTGTGGGTGAGAATTAAGGGGCAGGCTGGCATGGGTGACACAGTTGTGGGGGTCTACTACAGACCTCCTGATCAAGATGAGGAAGTTGATGAGGCTTTCTACAGGCAGCTGAAAGCAGCCTCACAACTGCAGTCCTTGGTCCTCATGGGAGATTTTAACTATCCCGATATCTGCTGGAAGACTTATACAGCCAGCCTTTCACAGTCTAGGAGGTTCCTCCAATGCATTGATGACAACTTCTTAATGCAAATGGTGGATGAGCCGACTAGAAGAGGAGCGCTGCTGGATCTTGTGCTCACCAACAAGAAGGGCCTTATTGAAGCAGTGGTGGTCAATGGCAACCTTGGCTGCAGTGACCATGAGATGGTGGAGTTCAGGATCCTGTGTGGGAGGAACAGAATACCCAGCAGGACCAGAACCCTGGACTTCTACAGAGCAAACTTCGGCCTCCTCAACCAATTGTTAAGGGAAGTCCCATGGGACAGAGTGCTAGAAGGTAAAGGGGCTCAAGATAGCTGGACAATATTCAAGGACCACTTTTTGCAAGCACAGCATCAGTGTGTCCCAATGGGTAGAAAATCTAGTAAGGGAGCTAGGAGACCAGCATGGTTAAAAAAGGAACTGCTGGGGAAACTCAAGTGGAAGAGGAAAATCTATAGATCATGGAAGGAGGGACTGGTCACTTGGGAGGAATATAGGAATGTTGTCAGGGAATGTAGGGAGACAACTAGGAAAGCTAAGGCCTCCTTGGAACTTAACCTTGCAAGTCGGGTTAAGGACAGTAGAAAGGGCTTTTTCAAATACATAGCCAACAAAGCTAATACCAGAGGCAATATAGGCCCACTGCTGAATGAGGTGGGTGCCCTGGTGACAGAGGATATGAAGAAGGCAGAGGTGCTGAATGCCTTCTTTGCCTCTGTCTTTACTCCTGCAGGCTTTTCCCATGAGCCCCAGATTCATATAACCCCAGAAGTAGTCAAGATAGGTGAGGACATAGTAGATGAGGATTGGGTTAAGGATCAGTTGCATAATCTGGACATCCATAAATCGATGGGTCCGGATGAAATGCATCCAAGGGTGCTGAGGGAGCTGGCGGAGGTCATTGCTAGTCCACTCTCCATCATCTTCGGTAAGTCATGGGTAACTGGAGAGGTGCCTGAGGACTGGAGGATAGCAAACGTCACTCCAGTCTACAAGAAGGGCAAGAAGGAGGACCCGGGTAACTATAGACCGGTCAGCCTCACCTCCATCCCTGGAAAGGTAATGGAACAACTTGTCCTTGGCACTATCTCTAGACATATCAAGGAGATGGGGGTCATCAAGAGCAGTCAACATGGTTTTACCAAGGGTAAGTCATGTTTGACTAACCTCATAGCCTTCTATGAGGAAATTACTAGGTGGATAGATGATGGTAGAGCGGTAGATGTGGTCTATCTTGATTTCAGTAAAGCATTTGACACCGTCTCCCACAGCATCCTTGTAGATAAGTTGATCAAGTATGGGTTTGATGATCAGGCAGTGAGGTGGATCAAGAACTGGTTGAAAGGAAGAAGTCAGAGAGCTGTAGTCAATGGGGCAGAATCTAGTTGGAGGCCTGTGACTAGTGGAGTCCCTCAGGGGTCGGTACTGGGACCGGTGTTGTTTAACATCTTCATCAACGACCTGGATGAGGGCACAGAATGTACCCTCAGCAAGTTTGCTGATGACACCAAGCTGGGAGGAGTGGCTGACACACCAGAAGGCTGTGCTGCCATTCAGAGAGACCTAGACAGGCTGGAGACTTGGGCGGGGAAAAACCTGATGAAGTTTAACAAGAGCAAGTGTAGAGTCTTGCATCTGGGGAAGAACAAGCCCATGGACCAGTACAGGTTGGGGGCTGACCTGCTGGAGAGCAGTGTAGGTGAAAGGGACCTGGGGGTCATGGTAGACAGGAGGATGACCATGAGTCAGCAGTGTGCCCTTGTGGCTAAGAAGGCCAATGGCATCCTGGGGTGTATTAGAAAGGGTGTGGTTAGTAGGTCAAGAGAGGTTCTCCTCCCCCTCTATTCTGCATTGGTGAGGCCACATCTGGAATATTGTGTCCAGTTCTGGGCCCCTCAGTTCAAGAAGGACAGGGAAGTGCTTGAAAGAGTCCAGCGCAGAGCCACAAGGATGATTAAGGGAGTGGAACATCTCCCTTATGAGGAAAGGCTGAGGGAGCTGGGTCTCTTTAGTTTGGAGAAAAGGAGACTGAGGGGGGACCTCATCAATGTTTACAAATATGTAAAGGGTGAGTGTCAAGACGATGGAGTTAAGCTTTTTTCAGTGAAGACCAGTGATAGGACAAGGGGTAATGGATACAAGTTGGAGCATAGGAGGTTTAAGATGAATATCAGGAAAAATTTTTTTACTGTAAGAGTGACAGAGCACTGGAACAGGCTACCCAGAGAGCTTGTGGAGTCTCCTTCGCTGGAGACATTCAAAACCCGCCTGGACGCCTTCCTGTGTGATGTACTCTAGGTGACCCTGCTCTGGCAGGGGGGTTGGACTAGATGATCTTTCGAGGTCCCTTCCAACCCCTATGATTCTATGATTCTATGATCTTTGTGGCCCTGCACTGGACTCTCCAGTAGTTCCTTAGCCTTTATGAACTGGGGAACTCAGAACTGGTCACAATACTCCAGATGTGGCCTCACCAGGATGACCTCCCTTGTCCTGCTGGCCACCCCCTTCTTGATACATCCCATTATGCTATTGGATTTCATGGCTGCAAAGGCATATTGTTGGCTCATGGTCAGCCTGTTGTCCACCAGGGCCCCAAGGTCCTTTTCCTCACAGTTGCTCTCCAGTAGGTCACCCCACAACCTGCACTGATACAAGGGGTTTTTCCTCCCCAGATGCCAAACCCTGCATGTGTCCTTCTTTAATTTCATAAGGGTCCTCTCTGCCCAACTCTCCAGCCTGTGCAGTTCACACTGGATGGCAACACAGTCTTCTAGTGTGTCAGCCACCCCTCCCAGTTTTGTACAATCAGAAAACTTGTTAATGGTACACTCTATCCCTTTGTCCAGGTAATTGATGAATATGTTGAACAGGTCTGGACCCATTACCAACCCTTAGGGGTCTCCCCTGGACACGGGTCTCTAACTAGATTCTGCCCCACTTACCACAACTCTCTGAGCTCTGTCCTTCAGCCAATTCCCAATCCACTTCTCTGCCCTGTCATTCAATCCACACTTGTTAAGTTTGGCTGCGAGGATGCTATGGGAGAGAGCATTGAAAGCCTCACTGAAGTCAAGGTAGACCATATCCACTGCCCTCTCATCCATCTATTCAGTTATGCCATCACAGAAGGTTATCAGACTGGTCAAGAATAACTTCCCCTGAATGAATCCATGCTGACTATTCCCTATAGAGTACTCTACAACCATAGAGTTGTTGTAGTGCTGCAGTTACTATAGTACTGTAGTGGCAAGTTGTTCTTACTATCTTCACTTTTAGTTGATTGTATATTATGTTACAGCATTTATAACTTTCTAATTTTGCTAATATAAATTCCTGGATACTGATTAGGTTTGTGCGAAGGGTGAAGAAATACTTGACAAGAGCTTTTATATAAAATGTGAGAAACAAAAGGGATGAAAGTAGTTAATATTATTAAAATAAAGTTCTTGATCCATTTGACTTGTGATGGATGATGAACAGCTTTGTTAATTCACAAACTTGTTTCAAATTTTAAATTACTTTTAATCCAATCAGAAATTGAACTCCTTTCATTAATATTTCATTAAAATTGAAATGCAATCAAGACACTTAGACTTTTGGACTTTTTAAATTAAATTTTTAAATAAACATTTTAGAGTGCTACATCAACCTATCAAAAAATTGAAAGTCTGCTGCCACATATGGCCTGTGTGAATGGAAGAGGGAAAAGCTACACAACCAAGGTTAGTAACAAACGCATTGCAGGCATGGCTAATGTGGGGGCTGTATCAGTCAGCTTTTCCTCTTAGGCCGGCAAAAATACTGATGGTAGATTAACTATGCTAAAATCACCTGTGATAAAATATATGTGATATATATGTTATGAGGCTGTACTTTATACATAGTTATACAGAATAGTGTTTTCTTAATGGTTTATCAAGCAATTCCACTGAAGTAATTGTCAGAAATTTACCTAAGACAGCACAGCAAGTTCCACTTCAGACTTAATAAACTGCACACCAAGTGTTTTCCTAAATCTTTTGTAAATATTGTATGCAGCTGATGATAGACATTTACTTCTAAACAATTTACCTGTGTAAGATGAGACTATGTAGTAGTTTATAGTCTAAAGAATAATATGCAAACTGCCAGTTTATGCATTCATGTAAATCTGATATGGGCATTAGTTAAGAAAGCAGTGATTGCATTAGCTATGACATGGGTTGTGAGTTGTCATTTGGAAATGTTTAAACACTCACAGACCAACATTACTTTGCACTGTTAGCACTTATTTTTATGCAAATGGTGTATGAAAAAATGAGTTTCATTCCATGACAAAAGAATTGCAGAAGTTCTAAAACATAAAACCATTTAGCCAATCCCTTTCTCACTTAAACTTTTCATAATTCTCTACTGCAGAGGAGCCGTCGCAGTGTCCAAAGCCTGTTGAATAGCAATTTGCAGCAGTGAGCTCCTCATTGCTTTCTTCCTCTCTGGATATCCCACACCAGCACTAACCAAAATTTCATTCAAAAGAAGCTGCTTCTGCAGTACAGTATCCTCTTTATTAAAAGATCCTGAGCTTAGTAGCTTCTTTACAGTTCCCATGTTTCAGTGTTAGTGATACTTCAACAATAGCAAAATTCCTTCTCATAATCACCCGATACAGATGCTGCATTCTCTACTACTTACAATGGGTTTGAGAGAAGTGCCTCTATTTACCAGACAAATCACACTGTGCAGTAAGCCGAAATACTGCTGCCAAGTTATTTTTTTTCGTCTTTCATTGACAATGAGAATACACACATGCATAAAAAATATGTAAGATTCATCTGTTTAAACATGGAGCTTTACTGAATGCTTGCTTTTGTTCTCCTTACATATGTCAAGACTGCTTATGTTTGTATATAAATATGTTTCCAAATAGAATTAATACTAAAAAATATTTTGAAATAAATTTCAAGTTACACGTATAGATATAGACTTGCTCACACAGAAAACCACCAACATACTAGCACACATTTTATTGGATGGAGAGCAACCCTGAGGAGAAGGACTTGGAGGTGTTTGTTGATGAAAAGCTGAACATGAGCTCGCAACGTGTGCTGGCAGCCCAGAAAGACAACTGTGTCCTTGGCAGCATCAAAAGAAGTGTGGCCAGCAGGTCAAGGTAGGGAATTCTCCCCCTCTACTCCATTCTTGTGAGACTCCACCTGGAGTCCAACAGAGACCATGAAGATGATTAGAAGGTGGGAGTACCTCTGCTGTGGTGACTGGCTGAGAGAATTGGAGCAATTCAGTCTGGAGAAGGCTTGATGGAGACCTTATAGCAACCTTCCAGTACACAAAGGGTCTACAGGAAAGCTGAGGAGGGACTTTTTACAAGAGCATGGAGTAACATGACAAGGGGTAATGGCTTGTAGGCTAGCCATTAGGATGAAATTCTTCACTGTGAAAGTGGTGAGACACTGGCCCAGGTTGCCCTGAGAAACTGTGGCTGTCTCTGTTCCTGGAAATGTTCAAAGACAGGTTGGATGGAGCTTGGAGCAACCTGGTCCGGTCGGAGGTGTCCCTGCCCATGGCAGGAGAGTTGGAACTAGATAATCTTTAAGATGCCTTCCAACCCAAACCATTCTATGATAACTGAAGTAGCAACAGGACCTCGAAGTTAGGGTGTTGGTTTGTCCAAATATTAGCAGAGCTGTGTGTGACTAGCTTTACACTCTGTATATAAAAGTACTTTTAAGTTTTTCTGTGTTTAAGCTGCAGCAAGTAAATATATTAAAAAAAACACAAACAAACAAACAAACAAAACCACAAAAAAAACCAACAAACAACCAAAAAAAAAAACCAACCTGGCAGAAAAGGGGTTCCAAAGGGCTTTTAATCACCAAGTGAAATAAAGGCAGGCATTGACTTCTAGAGACTAGGCTCCTTCTTCTGGGTTCTTAAAAAAATGCAAATAAATACATGCAAATTTATTTTTAAAAAAGATATAAAGGAATAAAAAGTTTAGTTGAATGCATTCTGCCAAACCATAACAGACTTGAGAGGTGGGAGGACACTTTCAAAGCAGTGTGCAAGTTTATCAGCACAGAGCATTCTCTTGTCTCAGTCTCCACATAACACTTTGAAAGACTTTGCCAGGGTTTTATCTGGTATTTTCTTAGTACTAAGAAAGCACTAAGCTTTCATGGCAGAAATGAAAGAAAAATAGCACAGACTGTAAGACAGTGGGCTGTGCAAAATGAGACAGCACAGTAACTCCAGCTGAACTAAAAGGTTTTGGTTTGGGGAAGAAAAAAATCCCTAGTGAGTATTTCATACTCTGAGAAAATATTTTCAAATGTTCAACTTAAAAAGTACAGAGGATAAAAGACACCTTTCAGTAAGAAACACTCTGGTATTGACTGAAAAATTTGGGACTGGTCTGTTATTAACAGCTTCTCCAGATTTCCTTACATCCTCTAGATACAAGAAAATTTTGCATAATTAAAAGGGATAAGAGGGGTTTTACTGTCATAAGTACTGTGCACAACCTTTCAAGACAACACAAGTAAGGAACAAACTCAAGGACTTCAAGAAGGCATAACAATGCTGTTGATGGCTACCATATCTCATGTAACTTCTTTCGTGGTCCAACCTGTTAGTAATCAACCAAGAAAGATGTCAGCAACAGTAATGTTCTTAAATAGTGTGGCATAGAATGGCAATAACTTTTGAAAGGAATGTAGTTTCTTTCACTTCAGAAAAGAAGCAAAAGCCTTAACCAAAGGCTGCCTGAATCACCAACTACTTTGCTGAAAAAAATGCAGAAAAATCCTCAGATTTGGTTATTCTGAAGCTAAGTATTTACATGTTTAGTTTGAGGTAAACCATTAAATACTGTATGATATTTACAGCTTAAATACAGAATGAGGAAAAAACCTGTTGGATTCATCTAGTCCTTCTTAAATGGAAGAAAGTTAGTTTTTTCATAACTCTTCATGATCTTAAATTTAACCATGAAGGAATGTCTTTCTGCAAGAAGCAACAGGTTTGCAACTGCTTTATCTTATTTAAGGTTCCAGTTGTTGCAATACTACCCTGCTCATAGATGAAATTTTATAGGAATATTCTAAAAATTACATTATGATATGACAGACTTATTATATCAAAGTTACTCTTCAGCAGAGATTTTTATTCCTTAAATCTGTGTGATATTTGTGTATCTGATAACACAGGAAACTACTTAAAAAAAAAAAATCAGAATAAAAGACACTTGCTTTATATTTAGACAATTTCTTTGGTCTTGCTAACATTCATGATAATTTGCTTTTTTCATACTCAAATTGGAAGTTCTAAGGATAACTCAATAAATACTTTTAAAACTCCTTAGTTTGTTCAGTTTTTTTCATTGATGAAATTTCACACAAAAATTCAGACTTCAGTGAAAGGCCATGGAAGATTGTATTAAAATATGCAAAAAGTCACTTTACACACTACTTTAAATGTCTTAAGATAACAAAGCAGTTGTAAAATGGTATGTTAATCTCACAATGATATTGTTAAAAGATAGGTCACCCTTATTTCAAGTAGTCCACATTATTTAAAGCAGGAAGGAATACATCCGGATTCACTGCAATGATTATTTAGATTAACTACTTGGTTTCTTGAAAATTATGTCTATCAGAAGAAGACAAATTTGGTTATTCTCCCCTTTCTTCAAGATAAGCAGAAGAGTTATTTTGATTACTGTAATCCTTCTCCTATTATCTCCTATTTTGTTTCATTGCATTATTGGTCTCAGAAATTCGGTGTTAGTACCATACTAATAAAATATACTTCAGAATAAGCAGGACATTCAATGTTATCCCACCCTCCAGAAAGCAGGTGGTCAATTGTTGATGGCATTTAAGAAGCCACAAAAATTAAATCTTATGCTTACTGAAGGAGGGGTGATGGAGATTCCTTTATGTCCATCCCACCTCTGGTCTGCCAAGACACAGCTCTATTGCTTAAATGTAACTGCAGAAGACAAACAAACATCATTAAAATAGCACACTTTATTGGCGAGGAATAGTCCTATAATATAAAACCCAATTAAAATATCAGTCCTATATGGCTCTCAGGTTTAAGGAAATTAATCTATTTTTATACTGGATTGAAAACTAAACTACACAGCTTTAGTTAAACACTAATGATAAAAGAAAATATATACAATTATATACAAATACGGTCAGATATTTGCAAAAGCCTCTTGCCTCCCCCCACCCCCAGCAACTCCCACAGCATCTCCTGAGCTGCGAACAGTCTTGAAAATTTCTGGACTGCTGCTGGAGAAAGCGGACAGAATGATGAGGGTCAGGAGAGCTCCAGCCTGGGAGTCAGTGGTGATGGATGAATGGAGTCCTCCCCAGCCATGGATGGAAGAGAGGTGAAGAAGAAGCAGGAAGGAAGTTGTCTTCTGTGGTCTCTGACCTTCCTCTGAGCTTACGTAGTTCTATGGAATGGAACATCTCTGGCCAGTTTTGCTCTCTGTCTAACTCAGCCTCCTATGGGGGGGGTCATAGATCTCCCCATAGGGTCTGAGCCGGCTGAGTGAAGGTGCAACCTTGGATTCCCCGCAGTTAGGAAAACATTCCACTCTTATCAGCCTTAGTAGGAAGGCTCTGTGACTAGTCAAAAGAAAGCTTACTGAAGGAAAAAAATCAGTAAAAGGAAAATTGGCTTCATCCTGGCTCAAACCAGGACAAAGGCAAAAAATTTTAAAGTGCCTGTAAAATATTTTGTTTTGATCAGCTTACTCTTATCAAGAAATTATGTAGCAAGCCTGCACTGACAGTATCCAAATTCAGGTCTCCACAAACAACAACAAATAACAATGCTTTTCCATTTATCTCTAAAATCTCTGTCAGGAAATAACAATATAAATGCTCAAAAAGAAAACAGAAAATCCCACTTGCAGATAGCAGTCTCCTATAGAAACATTTTCTTCTTGATATTATAATCAAATCTAATGTTGAATAAAACTACTTAGAAATATGAGAATAAATATTCATTGAAGGCAATGTGATTTTCTTGGTCAATTCCTTCTTTTGTTCTATTTTTTTTCTGACTAAAATAAAAAATCTTAAAATTAAACCACTTATCAAGAAAGTGACTGAGAGTTGAACTAAAAGAACTCCATCTTGGAGTCTTTCCTTTGAAATTTTCTTTTAATTACTTTAATTACTTCATCTTCCTATGTCAGTATCAATAACATAAAAGTAATATAATTTGGTAAATTTTCTCTTGGAGAATTGCCTAATCTCTATTGCCATCTTTCTCTGGATGATTTTCTTAGTCACCTGGATAATTCTTTGTTATTGGAATTTCCTTGGCAGCACTACTGTGTAATGCTCTATATCCAACACACCTGTCTCCTTTGCCAGTGTGCAAGCATGCTGGTTTCTGGCCAGAATGTAGTTGGAAGTAACACTCTTGGTAGCCTTCTGTTGAAATAAGCTGTGATCAAGATAATTATAACATTTTTTGTGTGTTATTCTTCCATATGTTCAAATGAAATTACTTTATTATCATTTTTCTCATTATTTTTTGTTACATACAAGAACTACAAAGTAACTGTGGACCACTTGTCCTTGGTCAGCTCCCTTAAAAAAATCTGAAATGTAGGACTACACCACGTTTACATGCACATTCACATTCACATCCAAACACTCTTGAGGCAGGACTGTGGGAGCAAAGTCCCTCCCACTGTAAGATCAAGTTAATGACCACCTGATGAACATGAACATATATAAGTCTATGGGACCTGTTGAGATACATCCCAGAGCTCTGAGGGAACTGGCTGATGCAGTTGCAAAATCACTCCCTCTACAACTACCTGAAAGAATGTTGTAAAGAGGTAGGCACTGATCTCTTCTTACAAGTAACTGGTGGTAGAACAAGAGGAAATGTCCTCAAGCTGTGCCAGGAAAGGTTTAGACTATACCTTAGGAAGAATTTTTTCAGTTAAAAGGTTGTCAGACATTGGAACATGCTGCCCATGGAGGTGGTTGAGTCACCATCCCTGGATGTTTTTAAAAATTATCTAGATGTGGTGCTTGGGAATATTGCTTAGTGCTGGACTTGGTAGAGTAGGATTAATGGTTAGACTAGATCATCCCGGAGGTCTTTTCCAATCTATGTGATTCTTTGATTCTTTGATTCTGTGATCCCTAATGGTCCCTTCCAACCTAAACCCTTCTATGATTCAATGACTCAGGCTAGATCAAGAAAAAGATTATGTTAAGTGATAAAACCCTGAGAAACTTGCAAGGTAAAACATTAAGAGAGGAGTATCTAATGATACATATTTATTGGCAATTCCTGGTAATAATAAAGAGTTGAAAAGATTCTTATTATCTCAGTGCCACTGCACATAAGTGAAAAAGCAGAGAAACAGTGGAAGGACACTTCTAAGTGGTAAAAAAAGGAAAAAAAAAAACCAAACAGAACTGTTACGTAGATACATACAGAGTTTTAAGTAATGAAGTAAATATGAATAAATGCCCAGGCAAGGGAAAAATCTTCATAAAATTCATCATAGCAGACATAATAAGAAGCTCTTTTTACTTGGAGATATGTGAACACAAAGTACCTAAAGAAGCAAAGCTAATATGTGGTTGCTGAAGAAAACCACTCAGCAGACCTACACACTATTTCTCAAGTTGTATGTACTGCCTAAATCTACTCACTCCCATGCAAGTGAATTTGTAAGTTAAATTAAATTTCCCTTCTGTAATGTTAAATGAAACCATCTGAGGAACAGGTAGCACATTCTTCTTTAACATATACATCGCTATATAAAGAGTACACAAGAAATCAGATCTTGTTGCTAGAGATGTGGTATTTATCTTTTGCTAGGTATCATACAAAATACCTTATTGATACAAATAAAAGCTCTGGATCAGTAATATTCTATTACCTTGGCAATATTTTAAACAGTAATCTCAGTTATATAACCTAAGAATAAAATACGCAGTGAGTGAAAATGCTTGATCTCCAATGAGGGCAATAAATCAAAGGAAAATCACGGCTCTTATGAAAAAGCCGTAAATTATGCCAAGAGCAGCTAGTATTTTGTTTGTTTTGTTTTGTTTTTTTTCTGGTTAGATTATTTGAATTGCAACATATTTATGAAACTGGGGAAAGAATACAATATAGGTGTGCTATTCTGAACAGTCTTTTCAGAATACCACATATCTGGGTAACATGCTATAAAATAGAAATGAGTACTGCAAGGGTGTGGTCAAGAAGCAGGTATTGGAGCACAACTGCAACAGAAGGAAACTTTAATGTTTTAGATCTGAGTATGAATTCCACCACTGTAACATTAAACTGCAATAACAGAATAATCACCTTCTATTTATTAAATTTATTTGGGCTGAATCTATGTTCTCATATATAAAACAAATTGATAAAACACATTTAATGTGAGTCTTTAGGAGCACACACACTGCTTTGTTGAGGCATAGCTACCCATTGGATCTTCAAGAACTGGTGTCTTCATATGAGTATATTTCCAAGGAAAATAGGAGAAGTCTTCTTTTATGGTTAACCAAAAAATCTATTTGTATGAAAGGTAAAAGAAAGGCATGTAGTCACTATTATTTACCCCTTCAAAATCTTCCTTACCACAGTTTGTGATAATTTCACAGCCACTAATGAATATACCCTAACCCACAGATTTGTGTAGTATTGTTCTCTCTCTGTAAGTATGGTGATATATGAGAATCAGAAATTTACACACACACCGACACAAAAACAAAACAAAACAAAACAAAACAACCACAAAAAACAAGGTTATGTGATAAAAGATTTCAAAGTCAATTTTTAAAAGGACATCTAAGCTCCTGGGGTTTTGGTGGTGGTAGCTGGAGGTGTTTTGTGAGTTAGCCAGTAATATTAATTTTAGCTGCAGCTACACCATAGTTAACAGAGTACCATCTTGAAAAATAGCTAATTTCCCTCTAAAAATTCAGTTTTATTATCTACATGGCTTCTGAAAATTGATTGCTAGCCTAGGTTTCCTAGGTGCTTATGAAATGCTGTCATGGGTGACTTGACTAAAGACATGAAGAAACCTGTGCCCAAGGAGAAAACTGAAGTCACTTGTTCCAAATTTGTGGCTATTGACACAAATAATACACTTTCCCTTATGGATAAGTTGTTATCATTACTTAGTAGGAACTGTTGTAGCTGAATTACTTTGTCTTATTTGAAAATGTAAAGCCACATACATATGTAAAATTGGAAGTATTTGGAAGGAACACTCCCTCTGCATAGTATTCCCTTCTGACCAACTCTCACACTAATCCAGAAATGCTTTTCTTAAAAAATTCTTCTGATGTCTTAACTCAGAAAAGTATGTAGCCAAATCAAATCAGAATTATGAGTGCTTAACAGCATTGCACTCATGAGCAATTTTTCCGTCTAAAGCATCTCAGAATTTTTTTTTGGGGTGTCACATGGTTGTCACATGCCGCAAAAAGGTGAATGAATAAAATGAAGACTGTAGAAAGATTTTTAAAGAGGCTTGTGTGAAAATAATCACAAGACACAAAGAAGTTATGACTTACTGACATCTGAATAAATATTGTCAGAGACAGAGTAAAAAAAAAGGAAAGAAAAAAGTGTCAATTAGTGCAAAAGGTTCATGAAAAAGAAGAAATGATAAATCAATAAGAGGTAAAGGGAGGAAGTGAGGAAAGCAGCAAAATAACCTCCATGTGCATAGAGAAAATTTTGTGCAGTCATGCTTTTATAATTGCATGCAGACATGCAGATGCCTACCAGCTTTACAGAACACTTGAAGAGTTACAGCTCCTTTCCTTATCTGTCCTTTCGTCATTTTCCCCACCCCACATACAAACTATTGTTAAAAACTCTGAAGGTTTTCACATAATTATTTCCATAAGTGGTTTATGATTTCTCTAAGGACATATTTTAGTTTGGATGACCAAATGACCTTAGCAATTCTAACTGTGAAAAGTATTTATCTTACTGTGCTGCAAATCCACTTGGTATCAGTAAGCTCAAAATTATCTTGGTCAACTGAGCTACTATTTCCTGCAATTAAAAAACTCCTAGATTCCTTGCCCTCTGTGATCCCAGAACCTGACAGATTGTAAATTACCCTTTTGGTTTTCCAAGCACAAAACTCATTCCAATTTACCTGCATGTTTCTAAATAAACAAAAATGGTAGTCAGAAGGACAACAATTTAGCAGAATGCATCATCCAGATACTACCAGCATGGTGTAACTGTATTAAGTTCTTCAGAACTTTAAGACTTTCATACCCTGCATGTGCTGATCTAGAACAAACAGCAGCAATTTAATTAATACATATATACTATGCTTTGGCTTCTCTAACTTGGTTACTACTAACTGGCACCAGCGTAAGACTGAAGACACTTCAGGTATAGCTAAACTGTCCACATTTTTTTGGTTGATTTTTTGTTAATCTGGGGAGAGGGAGAGCCTTGTTTAGTCTTGTTTGATAAGGTTTTTAAAACTTCTTAGTGCACGTTTATCACAATGAATTTCAGTAGTCAAAAGTGATTTTGATTGACCTATTTTTTTAATAAATTTTTTCCTCTGTGTTCATATAAAAATTTTCTGAACATACCTGAGACCTGTCCTGCCTGAATCACAGTTCCAACCACTATATATCCCTGCCAGAGAGCAGGTAATACAGTGAATCTTGCCATTCAGTTCTGCTCAGTTGCAGTTTCATAAATCTGTATTTAAATCACCTTTTATTGAGATCTTTGTCTGTGATTCTTCAAGTGACCTTTAAGACCTTCCTCTTCCATCCCCAACATCCTGTCAAGGCTCATACAGTCATACCCCTTGCTCACTCATGTCTTTCCATATATGCACCTTACATCACTACTGTTTCCTTGTCTGCTAGACATAAACATTTGCCTTTCATATCATTAATAAATCTCTCCTACTTTTCAGAATCCAATATAAAATACACAACATGCCGAAAAATACAACTGTCAATCTCGTAAGTGATAATTCTAGTGCATTGATCACAGAGTGCTTTTAAAAACATAGCTGCTGATAAAAAGAGTAATCAGTAATAGGATTTCTAGGAAGGTGAAATGTTGTCAGGAAAATTTAATCAAAATAGTCAAAATGATGGATAAAAAAAATAAATTTAAAGAAAAACTGGATCATAAAATACCAGATTAAATTTATCAGCACATCTAATGATGAGCGTGAATTATGATTACAGGTAATCACTTTGGAAAACAAACATAAATGAAATTGCCAGTGTCTTTAGAAACAACAGTATGCAATATATATCATGTACACCTGCAGCTGCAGAAGTATAACAAGGCACTTTAACTTATATAATAGTTTACTAAAGTGGTACATAACTGAGGTTAGAAGAATTGTTAATGCTACTGAAAGGTAAATGAACAATTAAGTATTTACTACAAGAAAAACAGGCAATACAGCAAGTAAAATTTCTCTTTTCAACTTTATTTTCTTGCACTTCTGTTAAATATCTTACATCAGGATGTTTTTCTTACATTCTTTTGCAACTAAGGCCTGAGTCCTACATTACTCACATATGCTGAATAATACATAAAACCTTGATTATCCCAGGTCAACAGAACTATTTTTGGAGCAAAACGCTATTTACAGTGGGAATTTGGCTGTTTGCAATATGCATATTTAAGGAGTTTGTTTTAATCTGAATTACAAAATTAAGCTTTTGTTGCAAATTGTAACATCAGCCTTCAGTGTGCCCTAGAGAAATTAATATAGTCATATTAGAATTAATATAGTCCTATTAATATTGTCCTAAAAATTAAAAGTACCCTCCAGAACAAAGCTATTTCAGGCTTCACTCAAGAGTTAAGAAACTTCTTTTATTTTCTGCTACTTATTCTGAGAATATGTTAAGCATAGTTAAAATACTGACCAAGCGAAATGTCTCTCAGACATACATTTATTTTAATATCATAGACATCATTCATACCTGTGTTGTAATATTGATATCCTATGTATGATTCTTGAAATATTACTTTTACGTGACTGTAAACTTCCAGCAAAATTCAGACATTAATATTGTAATAACTTGAAAGCTGAATTTATATTGAAATGAGGGAAAAAAACAATTTTGGAAACCTTCAGGAAGAAGAAATAAACCCACACAAACTTAAATTCTTGACATAAATTGATTGCAGCTAGAATGTGCCACAGAAATATGTACAAAGATGATTATCTAGTCCTCTCCTCCATTGCAAGGCCTGCTGTTGTTGGCCCAATTGATTCATTTTCATCTTTTTTTTTTTCACCTGCCAGCACTGCAAATCTAAAAGATTGGCTGCTGCTTAGTTCACATAGTGGCAGCACAGAACTATTTAATATGTCTTTTGTGTAAATTGGTCTCTATAACGTGTCTATTTTTTTGCAGTTATTGTACTATTTATAGCTTGATCCAGTGAACCATAGTAAAATGACTGCATTTCTTTCTGGAGTAGTGTGAAGCACCACTGAAACCTGTGATAAGACTGAAGAATTTAAAACTGGCACATTTCCTCTATTTAAAATATAAAATACATTAAAACATCAGTGCAAATAGTATCTTTATATTCTTTACACATAAAACTTCTGTGCAGAAGTAATGAAGACTGAAAAGAATAATTGTAAATTTAGAATAAAATTTTACAGGATGTTGTCACTGTAGATTACATAAAATATTATATTCCACAGTATATTGACATTACATATCTTTCTGCAGCTAGGTCTGTCACTTGAATCAGCAATGCACTATTTTTTGCAGTTCTCCTAGAAATTACTCTTTTGTTTTAAAATATGATTTCAACAGTATATGTACTTCTGATTATCAATTTGTTACATAAAAAAAAATAAAAATAGTTCCATATCAGAAATGTTGAATGATTCCAGCTCTACTCAGAGAAATCCATTGTACTTAAAGGGCATTTTTCTCCCTGTTTTAAACTAAAATGTGATTATAATTTTTAAGAGGTTCCAAAATTAACAACAAGATTTTCAGAGAGAGGCAACTAGCTCTGAAGTTACGTAGTGTAGGAGAATTGTATTTGCTTTGATTCAAAGAAATGCAAGATTTGCCTTTCTGTTCAAATCATGCTTTAAAATGGCTACCATCTGTTTTTGGTTTTGTGGGGGTTTTTTTTCTGATTGTCTGTTTTGAAAGTCTGGCACACCACTGAACAAGCAGTCAAACTAGATCACTGTGTCTGAAGAGGTGATAGCAAAGTTTTGTAACTTGTAGTGCTAATGGGGAGTTTTAAGTCTAAAAGACTTTTTGAATTCTCCATAAATTCTGTTAATTTCTGTCAGACTTGCAAGGGTATGTGGTACTACAATATCCCTTGTTGTGTCCCAAACAACTCAGAGTAGAGTCCTATGTTAGGCAAACGTGAAGAGTTCAGACAGGAAGGCAGACTATCCCCTCCCCCCGCTCCACTCCATTTGCCTCCCCTGATAAATTTCCAGCAGCTGCTCTGTGCATATGTCAACCACCCGGGCTCTCTTGGACCTTTAGAAGAAGCCCCCAACCATCCCCATTCCAGAACTCTCTGGAAAGTCAGCGGGACCTTAAAACCTTCCAGAAAAATGAACTGCAGGTTCAAAGTTCAACCACATGTTGCCACTGTGAGAGTGGTCTCTGAAGGACAGAACATTATAAAAGGTATGAAAGTGTATCACACCCTTGTCACCCCACCACTTGCAGACCAGGACTGGAGGCCAGAGGCTTGCAGAGTAGGAAGACACCTCTAAAAAACCTCTCTGGGAAGCAAGGCGGTGATATATCTGTCCTGTCTTCTCACCTGTCTTTCCATCTTCCCTTTCTTTCTTCTCTTCCTCCTACAACTGTTGAGACCCTGTCCGTTTCCCTAGTTTGCTCCATTCACTGGTTGTAGAAGTAGTTATTGAGAGTTAACAACTTCACCATTGCCCACCATTTCCATCTAAGTAGCATCTCAATAAAGTACTGAGTAGTAATGGCCTAGTAATCTAGGCCATTTGGCGTGGCTTTATTCACTGCAAGCTGCTGACAAAGCAGACTTATGCACTTTTTAGCTTGTAGAAGATTCACCTTCCTTGAAACCCTATGAGTGGGACAAGACAGAGTTTTCCTTGTTGCACCTATATGTTTTAACCCATGCCAATTCCTAATTTTTTAGAAAGACACAGAGGATCCAACTCGCTATGCAATCTCTAATTTTCTCGTCAGCTTCTTCAGGAGAAAATTCAGTGAGGCAAACAAATGAAAATGACTTAGGAGGAGGATAATGAACAAAAACTATTTCTTAACTACCAGATATGCGTCAACCAACATTACAGATCTTAAAGCAGCAAAGTCCTTAATACTTTTTTCCTCTGTGTCTGTATCAAGCTGGTGTATCCCAGATGCACAGTGAGATCATTTTATCTCAGTCCACAAGGTCATTTAGCCCTCATTCATTACTTTCAGGGCTGGGAAAGAGCATCAAGAATATCTTGTCCAATCTGTTACCTAAGCTATATCACAGACACCTGAAATATTTTGTTTGAACTGCAGCACATCTTCTGGTAATGTTCAGTCTTGATTTTGAAAAGTACAGCTCAGTAAAATCTATTACAATCCTTGGCAGGTAATTCCCATAAAATTCAGTGTTAGCATTATGACTCCTTCTTCTGCCAGCCTGGTCTAATTTTCTGCCTATGCTTCCAGGCTACATATGCTCTACTCAAGCCCAGTTAAAACAACAAAACCAAAACAAGCAAACAAATAAACAAACAAACAAAAAAACCACCAACAAACAAAACAAAACAAAAACAACAGAAACCAGACCAAACTCAAACAAAAACAAATGACAAAAAAACCCAAACTACAAAGTTTTCTAAAATTATTATCTCATTTGAGACAGAGATTGCACTTGAATTGTGTATGATTTATCTTGAGATTTCCACTGCTACAGTGTCAATACTTAAAATTTGAAAAAAAAGGTTCCTACATACCTAGGTACATTGAAAATAAGGGCTCAAATCTGTAAATTGGCAACCCAAAGCTAGAAAAAGTAAGGGGAATATGACAACTATCTGAACTATAGGGAAGGTGTTTTAAAGTTTTCACATGTTATTGAGGGAGTTTATTCCTCAGGATATTTCCAGTAATAAGCAATAAAAAAAATTGGTCACCCTATGCTAACTCCACAGCTTTTAGTATATACTTGCTTGCCAGACTCATCACCGCTGATATGAGAATAAAGTGTTTAAAATCAAGGAAAGCCTTGAAGTCCAAGTTATGATTTAAAAGTATGAAAGATAATCTAGTGAGAGTCACAGAGGCATTTGCTTTATCTAAATCATTGCACTAACAGCTATTTTTTTATGTATGTATTTTTTATACTGACATTCAAAGCTGGACAGCTAGATATCTTTCCCGTGCCTTCCCCCTGCTAACACCATTACTGTTTGCAGTCTCTCTTACAAGAGAAGGTGTGGAAAGAAAGAAACCAATGCAGAGATAAGGAATGTTTTAGTGAAAATGATTTTTTTTCCAGCAAGACACTAAGAAATTTGTATCAGCTCTGCTTTCAAAAAAATGTTATCCTCATGTCTTGAATACACCATATTAATATTATATAATAATGTAGCTATAGTTATATGCAGGAATAATTAGGTTGTTTAAAATACTATTTCTCATAACACATCAAAATGGAAAAAAAGAAAACAAAACAACAAAACCAAGAAAACAACAACAAAAACCCCCACCCTAGAAAGAAAATCAAGGAGATGCCACAGAAGAAGGGTGAGGTGCTTTATCAGTCTATTTATGATGTCTGTGCTCTTTCCTGTGCACCTGGGCATGCAAACATCAGGGTTTTGCTGAAGTGCCATCAGACAGAGATCATGTCATTCAATCTTTGCCAGAGCCCTGTTAGCACACATGCAGCTGCCACCATGGTTTGATGACCCTGGTATAAACAGCAGATTTTCACATCTCAGTTTCTTAAATCTTACAACGGATTAAATAACAGCTCATCACTGCTTGAACTCAAGCTGCAGAGTAATTTAGAGTTCACAGTTGCCCTCTCAATTCTTCATGAATGAAGCAAGAAGAGAGACTTCAGCCTGGTAGCCAGGACTTCTAAGAGCTTCACTCTGTGATGTAATGGCTCACTTTGACTTTCCCTTTGAACTGCTGGGTATGCCTGGTTGTTAGGGGCCTGATAAAGGATCCACTGAAGCCAACAAAATTCTGGAAAATAAACTCTTCCATCTGCTGTCCCTAACTCTGTGGGAGGAGAGGAGGAAAAATCAGGAGGTTCCTTGTGCCTTCCTTGTAATTGCTTCTTTCAAAGCACTCACCCTTCTCTCTAAGCTAAAAACCAATCCTTTCAAATGTCTTTTTGTTTATAACAGAGTTCATTGCAGTGTGCAAACACAGATGAAATTGTATATAATTTGTAAATAATTGATATGGATATACTATGTCTATGTAATCACAACAATAAAATTGAATTATTAGAGACTGATACATAAATGCATATAGAAAACCCTACTTGGAGTGTATATGTAACACGCACCTCACTATCAAATGTTCCTCTGCAGCCTGTTAATTAAATTCGGAAATCACAGAATCAGAGAATAAGAGAATCCTAAGAGTTGGAAAGGAGCTCCAAAGCTCATAAAGTCCAATCTCTCTGCTGCAGCAGGGACACCTAGGGCAGATCACACAGGGATGTATCCAGATGGGTCTTGAAAATCTCTGGAGATGAAGACTCCACAACCTCTCTGGGCAGCCTGTCCCAGTGCTCCATCATTCTCACAGATGTGGAGAATGGCCCATCTTCTCTCCCCACATAAGAATAAATAACAGTAAAGAAGTTTTCTTCATATTGAGGTGGAACTTCGTGTGTTGCAACTTGGTGTTGTTCCCCCTTGTCCTATCACAAGGCACCACTGAGAAGAGATTGACCCGTTCTTGACATGAACCCTTCAGATATTTGTAGACATTAATAAGGTCTCCTCTTAGTTTTCTCTTCCCAAGATCACCATTGATCACCACCGTCTGGGCTCTATTGTTCAGCCAGATCTCAATCAATCTCACTGTCTGCTCTTCTAACTCACGCTTCCTGAGCTTATCCACAAGGATGTTACGGCAGACAGTATCAAAAGCCTTGTTAAAATAAAGGAAGACAATATCCACTGTTCTCCCTGCATCTATCCATTCTTCTACAGGCTTCATCCCTACACATTAAAAAATATGTGCTATAAACCACAGAATTAAATCCATGTTGATTATGCTGAATTAATTTATCTGTGAATGTAAAACTTAAAGATTTCAAACTCATTTTGCAGTATCTATTCTTATTTACATATATTTTATTGTAAACTTCACAAACGGTGATCATTTTATTATAAAGCCGTGATACAAAAGTAATGAAAAGATAAATTAGACATTTGAATAAATTTAATATTGCATATATTTTAGTAACATCTTTTTAAAATAGGCCTTGAATTATCGTCACAAGCTGCATGTAATATTGTCCATCTTTAAAGTCAGAGTTTATGTATTTTTTTTAAATGTAATAGCATACAAATATTTTACTTTGAAGATCTCATATAAAGTTTCATTCACTAGGTTTAATTTTGTTGCTGATGTAATTTACAATTTGTTGAGCATATTAGCACTGCTGTTTACATTGCTCTTGTGGAACAGTTGCTGCTTGACAAACCCTGGATTACTAGCTTGAAAGGAAATGTGATTTTACTTTCTGTGTATGAGATTGTCTAATTTTTCCTGATTATTTGTCATCCTCAGTATCATCACTTTTAATATGCTACAAGACAGGAAGCTTGAATTCTAAAATGCAATTTAGTAAAGTTTTCACCAAAAAAAATACATTATTTTACATACCCATTTATTTAATATAATGAAGAAATCTGTCAGACTTTTCTGCTGGCATTAATATGTAAGCAATTTGCAAGAAAATCGAGATTGTTCTAGTTTTAGAGTTAAAGTACTGATGAGCATGTATATACTGATGTGTGTTGTATACGAATAGCTATACAAATGAACAGTAATGGATTCATTGAACTAATCATATTCACAACAACATTCTTGAGTCTAATAATCAAGACATCATCTCCCACTTCAGTTCATCAAGTTACGAAAATATAGAAGTGGGAAAGCTTGTAATTCAAACAAAACATAGACAAATGAAATAAGTTACCACATAAACCTACAAATTATTAGATTTATGTCTGAATTTTCCTGGAATCATAGAATGGAAGAGGTTGAAAGGCCTTTCAAGGTCAGCTAATCCTGCTCCCACTGCTACAGCAGGATCACCTAGGGCAGGTCACAGAAAAACACATCCAGAAGGTCCTTGAAAGTCTCTGGAGGAGATTCCACAGCCTTCCTGGAAAGCCTGTTCTGTGCTCCATAACCCTGACAACAAAGAAATTTTTTTCATATTGAGGTGGAACTTCCTGTGTTCCACTTTGTGTCTGTTGTCCCTCATCCTGATGTCCATCATCCTATCAAAAGGGTAGAAATGAAAATAGACTGCCCCCCTTCTTGACAACTACCCTTCAGATACTTGTAAATATTAATAAGATCCCGTCTCCATCTTCTCTTCTCCAGACTAAACAGATCCAGGTCTCTCAGCCTTTCGTTATATAACAGATGTTACAGTTCTTTAACCAGCCTTGTAGCTCTCTGTTGGACTCTTGCCAGCATACCCCTGTCCCTCGTGAACCAGGGAGCCCAGAACTGGACACAATACTCCAGATGTGGTCTTACTATGGCAGAGTAAAGGGGGAGGAGAAGCTCCCTTGACCTGCTGGACACACTGTTCTTAATGCATTCCAGGATACTATTGTCTTTCTTGACCACGAGGACACATTAGTGTCACATGGATAACTTGCTGGCCACCAGGACAAAGTTCTTCTCCACAGAGCTGCTTTTGAGCAGGTCCGCAGTGTTTTTTTCTCCCCAGGTGCAGGACTGTACTTACTCTTGTGGAACCTCATTACATTCCTCTTTGCCCAGCTCTCCAGTCTGTCCAAATCTTAATGAATGACTGCATAGCCTTCCAGTGCATCAGCCATTCCTCCCAGTTTTGTATCATCAACAGACTTGCTGAGGATACACTGTCGCCTCATCCAGGTTGTTGATTAAGATGTTGAGCAGGACCGGACCCAGCACTGATCCTGTTACACATCACCAGCTGGACTCTGCATCACTGATCACCACCCTGTGTGCTCTATTATTTAGCCAGCTCTCAATCCCTCTCACTGTCCACTCTTCTGGAGCACACTTCCTGAGCTTAGGAGGATATTATGGCAGACAGTGTCAAAAGCCTTGCTATAATCAAGGTAGCTAAATCCACTGCTCTCCTTTCATCTACCCATTCAGTCACACCATCATAGAAGGCTATCAGAGTAGTCAAACATGACTTCTCTTTGGTGAATTCATGTGGGCTGCTGATAAACTTTTCTTCCATGTGCTTAGAGATGACCTCCAGAATGAGCTGCTCCATCTTCTTTTCAGGGATGGAGATGAGGCTGGACTGGTCTGTAGTTTCCTGGATCTTCCTTCTTGCCTTTTTGAAGACTAGAGTGATACTGACTTTTCTCTAGACCTCAGGCATGCCTGCTGTTTTCCATGCTCTTTCAAAACCGATAGAGAGTGGTAGAGCGCCAACACCAGCCAGCTTTCTCAGCACTCATGGGTGCATCCCATCAGAGCCCAAGGATTTGTGTGTGTTCAATTTACCCAAGTCATCTCTAAGTCAATACTCATTGACTGGTGGAGAGCCTTCCTCCAGGCTTCATAATTTAGAGTGAATGGTCTTCACTTGTCTGTCTCTTCCATGAATTTTCCAGCCTATCCTAGGTAACTGCTAAACACTCCACACCTAAAACAATGAGGCTTCTTCTGCCAAGAGTTTTAAGATCACCATACTTTCTCAGAAATCTTTTTATTTGCAGTATGCTCTTCAGGTCAAAATACTAAGGTCGTGAATTTCCTATTAGCTCTGGCTGTTAGAAGAAAGAAAGTGACAAGCTGCAGTCTTCATTAATCACATCAATGAAACAGTTAAGAGGGTTAGCAAAAGGCTGTATTGTATTTATCCACTCAGGATTTCAACTTTCAGAGACATGCTGTCAAGAAAACGACTGCTGTCAGCAAACACACATTTGCCAACTGTTGAAAGGGCAATAGGACGAGAGACAACAATTTTCCTACAATGCACAAAAGAGAATAATTTTCATGCCACAAGGGGCTCAAACGTGCAACAATCATTAGAACTAGCCTGACTAAGGGTTTTGGCTACTGTTTTGAGCTTAATGACATTGGGTTTTTTGGGGGGGGATTTGTACTTTAACCTGAGGCTATGATTCTCAGAAAATCTAGGAAGTAACCCACCCCACCCTTCAAGGAGCTTGGTGTATTTTTTGCACATGACAGTTTTAAAGTCTACAAAATGTTGTAGCCTGGACCTGAAGATGATAAAGCTAGTGTTTCATAATTTTATTAAAACAAAAGTAGCAGGAAAGTTATAAGACACTACCTTGTTTGGTAATAGGACAGAGTCACACAGCTATGAGCTTGCAGATGCTATTTGCAGATATGGTTTTGCCTCATCACAAGCCTCTGGCAAATTTCTATTCCACCCACACAAAAATCTAGGTTTCTTTCATTCCCCTGTCCTAACACTAAAATGTACTCTCTTAGGATGCTTCATTCATCTTGTAACCGGGAGTGCTGTGACCGTCATCGTGTTCTTGGAAGTGTTTATTTAGCAATACTTTTTCAGCATAAGGGAGAGAGTCTAATATAAAATACCACATATCTATCATAGCATATCTTTAAAAGTTCACTAAGGCAAATGCGTCTCTGTGCATAGCAGCAATTTTTCACCTGGGGCTTGATTTTTGTATTAGAGTATCTTTATGCTTAAATTCCCTATGGCTCAAAGTACTCAGAATTCATATTAATCCAAGAAGCTAGAAGTTAAAAAAAGTAATTTTTTTTTTTTTCCAGTGCACATCTAGTTTATCTGACATATCGAGCAGTCCTCCAGTTATACATGTAGAATTGATGGCATTCTGTGTACATACCTTTTTGTCTTAAATTAAAAATTCTATTTTTTAAAACTAACCATATAATCTGATGGGTGATGAAATTATGAGCCAAAGGAATGCTTTTTTTGCTTTCTGCCTAAATATTTAAGTTATATGGTTTCATTCAAAGGTTCTCCTTAATTTCATGCACAGAAAAAAGAACAACTGTTCTAATTCATAGTAAAAAGAGGAATTATTTTTTACAGTATCTTAACTATTTCTATACCATCCCAGACAATCCACTATCCCTAACAATCTTTGTGGTGAACTTGTAAAGGTTCCATTAAATATAATGTGGGCACAGAAGAAGAATCAAGGAGCTGCTTAACTACATCTTTAATAAATTATGTCCCTGCAAAGTTACTCAAGTGTTACTGGCAAATAAGCTTCACATCTCTCATCATCCTCATAATCAGCTGGCTGTTGAAGACCATATATAGCACAGGTTTGCCATTTGCAAAGCTTCAGTCAAAAGACTGATACTCTTAGAGGTATAAATTGTGATCACTGTTCTCAGGCAGTGAGACTCATAAGAAATATATGCTGACATCACATTTCTATATTTCAGTATGGAACTGACATTTATGCCATTTATTGCCAAATGAGAGATGAAGCAAAAAATAAAAAGACTAATGAAAGATGTCATTAAATTTCCAGGAAAGTTTAAGCTCTGAATTTAAATAGAACTGTACAGGATATGTGTAGGAAATGCAGCACCAATCCACCCCAAAACTTCAGGGATGAAGGCAGTGGTCCTCTAGAGAAGGACCCTTGAGATCCTGCGTCAAGGTCACAAAGAGAGGAAGACATTACACCAACACGATGGACTCTGAATACCTTACACAAACCTGTGATTCACAAATGTGGAGCAGGATCTCTGAGATCTGTGACTCTGCTTAATTCCATAGATTAATATTTTTTTGTTTATTTTTATAAATAGAGGAAAGAGATCTCATTATGTGAGGAGGAGACATCCAAACAAACTGTGTGGATAAGTCTTCCAGCCTTCAGCAAGGAATCTTGATTTTTGTAACAGAATTTAAATATTAACAATTAAAAGAAAAAAATAATCTGGGTTTAGACTTGAGGATTTGAACTCATAAATGGCAAATTCCCAGATTTTTTACTAAAGAAAACATTCTGCTTTTCTGAAAAAGCTGTACCAGTGGAAAAAGGTAGTAAATGGGAACATCAGTTCTTTCTCTCTCTCCCTACTTCCCTCTGCTTCTTCTCTCCAACACACCCCAAACTGAGATCTAAGACTTAAAATACAAATAAATTAACTCCTTTTAATATAGCAATGTAGCATTTATTGCATTCCTGGAACAGTTTTTATAATGCCTATACCTCACATCCAAGCAGAGATATCTCCTGAATTACAGGATATGTGTTGTCTGACTTTTTCTCCCTCAGTTACTCTCAGAAATACAATCCTCCAAACATTATGGAGACAAAAAATGACATGAAGGTACTTGGTTCAGCCAGGCATGCCCTTTATATATTTTTATTATCTCAATCCATCAAAAAACAGACACAGCCTCTTACAAAGTCTCCTTGTGATATTTGTGAGAGTAGCTGTTCATCCTGACTGCAATAATAGATTTTGCAATTTCACTCTAACTTCAGTTAATAGAAACATGAGTGCTAGCAAGAGAATTTCCATTGTGCAAGAACAGTAATGCGCTTTCTTTTGTATGTGCATACCTAAAAATCTTGTTTAAATAGTGCTTTCTTCTGTGTGCTTCTTCAGTTATACTTTCAAAGATCATTTCCTGTTCAGTATTTTCTTCACTGTGAATTTCTGGCTTCTGTTAACTGAATGAAAACTCTGAAAGCTTCACAATCTCTGCTACAGTTGTGAAGTACTCTGGCCTGATAACAGCAATGTTAAAAAAAAATGTGTGTTTGACACATACGACAGCTTCTGCTGAAGGCTTATTTTAAGGCTTATAATCATTCAGCAGCAATTAGAAAATTCCTGTTAAATGGCAGAAAGATCTTTTTTAATTAAAAAAAAAAAAAAAAGAGAGCTAAAAAAGTACTTTTACTAAAAGTGAGCAGACTTTGTAATGGGACCACACATATCTCTGTATCTCTGTCATCTCTTTATCCCTATCTCTATCTCTCTCTCTGTCTCTATAATCTCTATAATCTCTGTCTCTATAATCTCTGTAATACATATCTATGCATCTATATCTATATCTACAAATTATAAGAGGAGAGAAGCTCAGAAAACTGAGAAACAAGCATATCAGCATTGGCATGGGTGACAGACTCAATTCAAAACTATGCACGGAAGTCAAGTGTATTCAGAGTTATGGGGCCAGATGCCTCAGTACCTGAGAGATCACAGCCATAGTCTTTCAAAATTCATTTCAAGCACCTTAAGACAACAAGATAATCAGAAACAGTCAATACGTATTTGCCAATGACAAATCATTCATGACCACACTGATCACAAAAGGTGATGATGAAGAGTGGTGATACAGTATACCATGATTATAGAATCATAGAATAATAGAAAGGCTAAGGTTGGAAGGCATCTTAAAGATTATCTAGTTCCAACACCTTGACACCTTCCACTAGATCAGGTTGCTCAAGGCCCCATCCAACATGTCCTTGAAGACCTCCAGGGAGCGGGCATCCACAGCCTCCCTGGGCAACCTGTTCCAGCATCTCATCACCCTCACAGGAAAGAACTTTTTCCTAATGTCCAACCTGAATCTTCCCTCTTTAAGCTTTATACCTTTGCCCCATGTCCTCTCACTATATACCTGTGTAAAAAGCCCTACCCCAGCTTTCTTGTAGGCCCTCTTCAGATATTCTAAAGTTGCTGTAAGGTCACCACGGAGCCTCCTCTTCTCTAGGCTGAACAATCCCAACTTCCTCAGCCTGTCTTCATAGCGGAGGTGCTGCAGCTCTCTGATCATCTTCATGGCTTTCCTCTGGACACACTTGAGGAGTTCTATGTCTTTCTTAGTTGGGGACTCCACAAATGCACACAGTACTCCAGGTGGGATCTCACCAGAGTAGAGAGGGAGAATCACCTCTCTCAACCAGCTGGCTATGCTTCATCTGATGCATAGCAGGACACCATTGGCTTTCTGGGCTGTGAGTGCACATTGACAGCACTTGTTAAACTTCTGATCCACCACTACCCCCAAGTCCTTCTCCTCTGGGCTGTCCTCAATCCATACCCCTCCCAGCCTGTATTCATGCATGAGACTGCCTCGACCCAAGTGCAGAACCTTGCACTTGGCCCTGTCGAACTTCATACAGTTTACATGAGCCCACTTCTCGAGCCTGTCAAAGTCCCTCTGAATGCCATTCTTTAACATTCTTTAACATTCTCCCATAGAATTCTCATTAGGAAGCTGAGGAGATAGGGACTGAAAGAACAATGTTAGGTGGAATGACTGGACCTCCAGTATCTTATAAAGTCCTTGACAACCAGCAGTGGGTCTGTAACAAATTGCCACCAGATCATAACCCTTAGACCTCACACAGACTTCTAACTCCTCCTGTTTATTCCCCATGATGCGTGCATTGGTGTACAGGCATTTTAGGGAGTGAGCTGAGCACACTGGTGGCACCCCTGGGAGGCGGGAGGCCTTCTGGTCTTCATTAATGCTAGAGCAATGCCCCACTAGTTCAAACCCAGCTACAGCCCCCTCCCATTTCAAATCTAGTTTAAAGCTTTGTGAATGAGCCATGCTAACTCCTGACCTAGGACTTTTGTCCTAGGGACAAGGTCTTCCCATCTAATGCCAGCAGGCCCAGTGTCCTGGAAATCAAACCATCCAGGAGTTTTGTCCCCTACCCCCTTCAAATATAGTTTAAAGCTCTGTCAATGAGCCCCACTAACTCCTGGCCAAGAATCCTTTGCCCTCTTGTCAATAGCTCTATGCCATTATTTGCTAGCACACCTGGTGCCCTGTAAACTTCTCCCTGATCAAAACACCCAAAGTTCATCTGACAGCACCAGCCTCTAAGCCATACATTAATCAGTTCTGTTTTCCTAGTCCTTTCAGCTTTTCCTGCCACTGAAGGAACTGAGGAAAAGACCACCTGTGCTCCTGATCCCACAAGCATTTGTCCGAGTCCTCTGAAATCCTTTTTCATTGCCCTGGGACTTGCCTTGGCAACCTCATCAGTGCCCACCTTCATGACCACTGGTGGGTAGTGATCAGAGGGCTGCACCAGCCCTGGGAGTTTCCTGGTAACATTGCTAACCCGGGCCCCAGGGAGGCAGCAGACCTCCCTGAGGTTGGATCTGGCCGGCATGTGGGGCCCTCAGTTCCCCTCAAAAGGGGATCTCCCACAACAATGACCTTCCTCTTGTTCTCAGCAGAGGCTGTCCTCATGCATGGGGCAGGCTGCCTCAGCAACTCCTTGGACGGACCTTTGTCAGTAACCTCAGTTACATGATTTTCCTGATCCAGGGCCGTATCCCTGATCTGCAAGGGCACATGTGGAGGTGAGGGAAGCCTGGAGTGGGTTTGCCTGTTGCCTTGAGCTTCCACTTCCCCTCTTTTCTCAGGTTTCCTACCTCTGCCAGGTGACAGGAAGGCAGACGATCCTCTGCTTCTCATGATGCGTCCACCTTAAGGATTTGTCTCAAGGATGGTAGGGTATTATTAATCTATTTCTCTTTCACAATCCCGGATACTACATAATCTTTTCACCTCCTCTTTCAGCTCAGCCACTAGGCTGAGTAAATCATTCACCTGGTCACAGCACACCCAGGTGTTCTCTTTGCTCTCTTCCGATACAACTGCCAGGCTGAGACATTCTGTGCAGCCAGGGACCTGGACAGCGGCATTCTTGAGAGGGACCTCTGTCTGGGTTGCCACTGTCCTCCTGGCAATGTTTTTTGCCTGAGTGGATACAATGGCTAGGTCCTCTTCGGGGGGGGGGAATGATCACTATCCAAGTTCTTACCTTGAGCCAAGAGGGGCCCGTGCCCTGCTCCACTTGCCCTGCCTGTGACAACTGCCGCACAAACAGCTGCCCCAGGCCCTGTTTGCTGCTCCTGGTCGCTGCGCTCCCCAGGGGCTGCTCTTTACCTGAGGGGGTCAGGCCATCATCCCTTTGCCTCTGCCCACGGTGAGTCAGAGCTGCTGCTCCCCAGAAGCTCTCACTCCCCACCCAGGGACAGGGGCTGGGTCTGACTCTCTCCCACTCTCTCCATTTCTCTCTCTCTCGCCTTCTCTTCCTCAGTTTTGCTCAGGGTTTCCTTGCAGTTTAGCCAATGCAGAAGGGCTCCACCAGCACGATCCCTTGCTCTGGTGTTCCTTGCCTCACTGAAATGGTGAACACAAAACTGAATGGTTTTGTGTTATTTGTTTTGTTGTGGGTTTTTTTTTCTTTTCTTGTAGAGATTATCTTCCCTAAATAATTCTTGGACATGAAGACAATGCAATATTACATGAACAAGCTTGAAAAACTTTTCTTTTGAAGCTTTTTCAGGTGTTCATTAATTGACAGATGTTTTAGATTTGCACTAAACCAATAAACTAGATGTAGAATAGATTTACATTCAATGGATTTTAATCTCATCCAGTTTCTCTGGAGCTAATTGAGATTTACTGCTTGAATCCATTCTGTCAATGTAGACAGTGAAGTAATTCAGGTACATTTAGGATTTATAAATCCATTTTAATCTAATGATCACTCCTATTACCTTCCTTTCAGAATGGGAGGTCAACTTTAGGTTTAAATTGAGAATTTTTTGAAAGTACTGTTACATTCAGTTTAAGGAAAAAGATTACCAAAAAATGGTATTTCATGGACAGTGGGGAGGCTGACACTCAGGAAGTGGGAGCCACCTTCCAGAAAGGCCTTGATAGGTTGAAGGAGTGGAGCAGCAAGAATTTCATTAAGTTCAATGGGGACAAGTATAAGGTCTTGCACCTGGGAATACATAACCCAGGTCAGCCCAGACTGGGATCCACTGGACTGGAGAGCACCCCTGTGGAAAGGGACCTGAAAGTCTTGGTGGGAAACAAGTCCAGCATGGGTGAACTGTATGGTGCAGTAACAAGGAAAGTCAACAGGATGCTGAGCTGCACCAATAAGGGCATTACCAACAGAGATAAAGAAGTCATCATCCTGTCCTACTCAGCCCTTGTCAGACCACAGCTGGAGTATTGCCTGCAGTTCTGATCACTATTTTATAAAAGGACGCAAGCGGGCTGGAGAGAGTCCAGAGAAGGGCCACAAGGATGATCAGAGGACTGGAGGAAAGCTGGGTTTGCTCAGCATAGAGAAAAGAAGGCTTCAGGGAGACCTTATTACCATGTTCCAGGAGATGAAGGGTGGCTACTAAGAAGATGGAGACTCCCTATTTACAAGGAGTCACACTGAAAAGACAAGGGGTAATGGGCACAAGTTGCTCCTGGGGAGATTCTGGTTGGACACAAGAAGTAAATTTTTCACCATGAGAACAATAAAACATTGGAATAGTCTCCCAAGTGGTAGAATCCTCCACATTGGACAATTTTAAGTCTCAGATTGCGAGGGTGCTGAGTCATCTGATATAAACTATAGTATTATCTAAAAAGGTTGGACCAGATGATTCTTGAGGTCCTGCAAGTTTTGCTACTTGCTTATTTCTGTTGGCATGGAAGAGTTTAATAGAGTCATTATCATTTTATATGCAAGACAGAACTAATGGTTGTCTTGTATAAACATGAGCTAATGGCTTGTATTTGGTGTCATCAAAGTGGTATTGACATCAGACTACCTAAAATAAATTTGAATAATATGCCTTAAAACCAATAATCAATTTCAAAAATTCTATTAAAAAGATCTATACAACTAAGTTAGAAGAATTTAACAAAAGCAGTATTTCCAAGAAAATAGTGTTTGGAGAATAAAAAAACAAACAACAAAACAAACAAAATAAAAAACAACACTTCCAGATTCACACAGATGTCTGAAAGGATAATGCTAAAGAAAAGTGTGTAATTGCATGTAAACGAATGGCTTACGTTGATCTAGAGGGAGACTGGCAAATATCTTTTTTTCTGCTCAAAAGTGAAGATGTAAAAGATGAAATTATTAAAAGACACTTACATTTACAAATAAAGACCAACAATAAAACAGCACAACCCAACTTTTTAAGAAGTCTAATGTAAGTATTTCTAGAATAAAGAACTTTAAAAAATACACAAATTATTTCATACTCAAACTACATCTTTTGACTTGTCAGACAGGAGGAAAAGTACAAAAAACTCTGTCAAATGAAATACTATTTAAAAGTTTCAACATTTATTTATCTGGAAAAAATATCATTTAATCTAGGCATAATTGTCCTAGTTTGAGCCAGGATTAAGCCAGTTTTCTTTTTACTGATTACTTTTTTTCTTCAGTGAAGTCTCTTTTAAGTAACATGCTTGCTGAAAGTAGCAGCAAGTTTACCAGCCAATGGACTGAAAATGCCTGAATATTTACAGTTAATCCTGAGACACCAAGGACACTTTGCTCTGTTTGCTGAATCTACTGCTTTGGACACTAAAGGAGCAGAAGAGTCATATCAACAATGCTCCTGTAGAGAGGACAGGACAAGATGGATGGCAAAATTGGCCTGAGATTTTCCATAGAGATATATATACATAATACTCAGTATTAATTCAAGGGTCATGGAACTCAAGCCTCTTTTGCTTCTCTTCCATCCATGGCTGGCATTCAGGGAGGATTCCATCTCTCCATCACTGTTGATCACCAGGCCCATGCATTCCTGACCCTCATAACTCCCCTCAGCTCCTGTCTGCTCTGCTGCTTCCTCTGGCAGCTCCAGGACATTTCAGGACTGCTCACAGCTCATCAGGAGATGCTGTGGGAGTTGCTGGGAGCGGGGGAAGGCAATAGAGTGTTGCACATTCCTGAATGTATTTGCATATAGTTGTACATATTTTCTTTTTTTTTTTTTTTTTTTTTTTTCATTAGTATTTAATTAAAGCTGTATAGTTTAGTTTTCAATTTGGAAAGTCTCTCTCTTGTAGTTATCTCTCTCCGTTCTTACATGGGTGGGGGGAGAGGGGATTTAGAGCATTATTGTTGCTGGTTTAGTTGTCTATCCTGAGTCAAACTGGGACAGTATTTTATACAAGCTCATGGAAAAGTCAGTTAACATTAACTTGCTTAATGTTTTTATGGTGTCCAGTGTTTTAAACTCCAAACCTCATGGATTAAATGGAACCTGATGATCTTCAAGGTCCCTTCCAACCTTAGCCATTCTATGATTGTATGATTCTATGTATATGTTGAGTTCAGACCCTTCATTGGCAAATAGCCAACTTGAACATGGAATAAGAAATTTTCAGTACAGGCTTCAGTCTAACTCTGACCTTTAAAAGAAGATCGTTATCCAAGACTGATGAAGCTGAGAACTATTATCTTCTACAACAATCATCATGCCTTGCAAAATCTGATTATTTTCCTGCTTTATGACTTTTATACATTCTTTAACACTTCCAATTTATCAGTTATTGCCTTTCAAATGAATCACTGGAATTTGAAATTATGACATAATAAAGGTAAAGCAGCATATGGATATCATTGTACTCTCCCACAAGCACTACCAAATAATATAGTCTAATTTATTGACAAAGTTGTAGATAATTTTTTCCCATAGCCCTTCGCTGTACGTATTTCCTCACACACTCACTCCTTGTTTCGTATGCTTAACAATATTTATTATCCACATTTTCTTTGTGCATTCAGTCTGCTATTTATATTTGCAACTGATGACACAGTTACAATTATTAATACTAATAAAAAGGGAAAAAAAATATATTATATGGGAAGAAGAGGAAAAAAAAAAAAAAAAGTATTTTTTCCTACAGGGATAATTACATGGATTCCAAAGTATATTGATGTTATCACCCTACCCAATTAGAAATGTTAGATTGTTGAAAGCTGAACCACAATAATTAAGACATATCTCATACATTAAGGACAGCACAGGACCTTATAGTACTGAGAGAGCAAATGCCAATGAAGTGGGGGGCTCTATTCTCTAGCTGCTAATACTGTGATATTTCCAAGATAAAGCCTTTTATGACTGATATCCATCTTAACCAAGATGTTTTCCTGTTTTGTCCCATTGGAAAAACATTAGTACAACTTTAATAGTCAAATGGATAAATAGCTACCATTCATTTCAGCAGGGGAATCACAGAAACTTACAGTTTGAACATGTCCTGAAAAGATCAGTTTTTTAAAAGAACTCTTATTCTACTGAAGGAAATCTCTAAAATTAAAGTTAAACTTTTCCTTCTACCTGGTGGAGAAGAGGTTAGTAATTTTTGCTTTATGTTGCTCTTTTCAGAATAAAACCTTCTGCAGTAATTTATTGGTACCTCCTGTAAACACAGTGCAAACTACAGTTTTTGCTAATCATTATCCTTATGTATTGACTATTATGCTTGAATGTGATTTTTTCTTCTGTTTCCTATTATAAGCACAATGATAAAATACTAGCATAACATGAAACAGAATTTTTTTTTTATGTACTATATATTAATGAAAATTAAAATTTGTTTTCTGCAGCACATAGCAAAATTAAACTCTAGAGAAAATAAAATAACTGTATCTTTCCTTTAGCAAGTACTGTTCACTACCACAAAAGTCAGAACCACTCAAGAGTTTAAATATAACAATTTAGAAGAGGCTGTAACTTGAAGAAACCCTATTGTCTCTGAGACCAACAAATATCCCATCAACATTCTGTTAAACAAAATCTTTGGACAAGATCATGTTGGAGTGCTGATGTTGGAGTACTCCTTAATATGCTTAGCTAAAAGAATAAAGAGGTAGAAGACAAACTCCTGTATCTTTAATTGACAACATTTATATTTGTCAAGTTTAATATGCATTTTTTTCTAGAAATTAATCACCAGTGATGAGAACACGTAAATTGCTATCATAGACAGCATGCTTTTCATAGAAGAGAACATAGTTTTTTCTGTGAAAGACAATCATTAAAAGCAAAACATTTTGTGATATGTCAGCTACAATGACACAAGGCAGATTTGCATCAAAGCTTGCTTTGTTTTAATGAGGAAATGATAAAATTCAGGTTCCCACAGACCAGGAGATCACACAGCTTTCAGGATTTGTACGGTAGAATTCAGGCTGTACAGGCAAAACATAGTTTTCTTGGCAGAGTTTTCCAAATAAATACTGTGTAGCAATGTTTAACAATTGTCAGATGGGTAGTGTGTGTTTTGACAAAATTCTTGTCTGTTTTTTTTATCTATAAGTTTCTTGTTCCCCTGACTGCACAACTGAAACATGATTGCAACTCTTAGTATTTGTTTTTTATATATAAGCCTGTATATACTGTATCTCTCCCACAATACCAAGTTCTGTAATAAAAAATTTATTCATT
This sequence comes from Apus apus, assembly GCF_020740795.1. NCBI lineage: Eukaryota > Metazoa > Chordata > Aves > Apodiformes > Apodidae > Apus > Apus apus. The sequence continues at coordinate 72,511,525 of NC_067312.1, read as the reverse complement.
CCAAAGATTTCACAGAATTACTGTTCTTCTCAAATTTCTTATTTCTTTGCAGGTCAAGTTATTTAGACATTCACTCTTCTTAAACATTATTCAGGGACAGATACTCCAAACCTGCTCAACATATTTATTATACTCAAATATTAATGTATATTACTTTGAGAAATGTGAAACTTTTCAAATAGAAATTGCTGATTATTTAGACTCTCTCACTGCTTTTGTTAATCAGGTGTATTTTGCAAAGGCATGACATTATTGCATCTCAGAATGACTGCTGTGGGAGTTTTAATTTCTCCTGAATCTTGTATTTACTTGTATTTAATACACATTATATCTTCTTTTGTTCATTCCAATGGAGGAATCACATAATTGCTGTATGGTAAAGTAATATTCTACTTTACTTTTTTAACCTGTTTGGAACAGTATAAAGTCGAAGTCTGAAACATAATCTTCAAACACTACTTGCCTTTTTCTTTCCTTTTCTTTTCTTTCCTTTTTTTCCCCTCCCTGGGATTTGAAAAATGGGAAGACTATGAAAACTGAACAATCCACTGTTCCAATAATGAACCTCAAGATTACCTCAGAAAAAGGAAAACAAACAAACAAAACCCAACCCAACAAACACAAAAATCCCAAAAAAACCCAAAACGACTTTTTGTGGGTGTTGTGCATTTTTACTTCTATAGTGATTTCATAGCTATGCATAAATAACCTACCTGAATATAATATTTTGTCCCTTTTTCAATAAGAGAGTTGAACTTGCTGACTTTAATGATGTAATCTAATTATTATATAGCCTTTAGCATTTTAGGCTGGATCAGGGCAAGCTTTTTAGCATATCTGCGTCCTGTGCTATAGTTAATATCAGAGTGTGATCTCAGAAAAGATAATTTTAATTCCTTTTGAATAAAATTGTGCTGGGATATGTTTGCCAGTCACCAATGACTATTTACAGGAACAACTGGAGCTAATCTGAAGTAAACCTTCTAAGCACATACTCAGTGGTCAGCAGCATTTTTATCTACAGATTCTCTCCTATTGTACAAACACATGGTAAGGCAAACCTCTTCCTGCTATTGCAGTCACTCTTTTTTCCAAATATATTAATACATGTGTATATGTTTTCATTCATTGTGTTAGAATTTTTAAAACTATATGTATCTCAGTGAATGAGGTGTAAAGAAAAACAGAATTTCCCTGGAGAATAATGTGAACAGTTTCCAAGTCAGTTCATAAGACACTTCAGAAGCCAGTTGATAAAAGATTTATTTACACATATAAATCATCTTTACTGTCTCTCTTCTGAAGGATGAGAACAAGTTCCTTGGGTAAGATCTTATGCAAACCTAAGATTCTATCACTCAGATATCATACAGATAAGATACAATAACAGGAAGTTAACTTTCCAATAAAACATTTTCCTCAGATACATGTCATAAGTGAAAGAGCTTTTGATACGTTTGGGTTTTTTTCTCCTTCAGGACTTCTTGCCTTGGAGTTCTTCTTGTGAGTTGATACCGTTGTACAGTAAGCATGAAAGCTTAAAGTAGGGAGAAAGGCACATGACAACCTCTTGTTTGTCTACTTTCTGCCCTGCTCCAAATACATTTTCTCGTCCACGTCTGTAAAAGTGGATGAATTGGAATCACTAAGTCTGTAGGTGAATGCACGCCAGGGGAAGTTTTCATACTCTGCTGTTACATTTGGTTTAAAATTCAGATGCATTCCTTTGTGTTAAGGTTTTAAAAATTGAGAATTTGCAAGTGTCCTGGAAAGTAAGACAGTAATGCTTGTTTGATGTGGCTATGCTTTTCAACAGAGGAAAATATTGAAGGTGATTCCCAACATAAATATTTACCTAGAATAATGAGGTGTTGCAGATTAGATGGAGCAAAATTTACTTACTCTATCCTAAATAGTAAAGGACATGACTATTAAATACTCAACCTATGTGTTTATAAAGACGTATTAGATTCCAAATTAATTGAAAGGACATAAATATTTCCAGTTCCCACACAAAATCACTATCTACACATAGAGCAGTAGTAATTTCAGTTGAACATATTAACTGTCCACACAAATGCTGAACCAGAAACAAAAATTAATCACAAGGCCAAACAAAATTTGACAAAAAAAAACTAAAAGAAGTTCCTTCAAATCACATCCTGCTTTTCTCATACTTTCTTAACATGCATATCACTTGATAATTATTTCTATCTCACTTTCAAAGCTCACCAAATATAATTATTTTATATATATATATATTAATTTGTTTACTTGCCTTCTTTTTGTTATTACATATTGGTCATCTTGTCCTGGGCACCAGGAGAAGAAACAATATACTAGAAGTACCATCTGATTAGACTACAGATTTATTACAATACATCAAGTACTAACCAATTCATTTTGTAACCATTAGCATATGGTAAAGACCTGTTCTCAGTTACCACCACCCTATCTGCTCTCCCACGTCCCAGCTGTCAATGTGAGTAGTTTTTGAACTCTACAGCCTCCCCACTCCGAATGTGACAAATGAGACAAAAAAGAGGGAACATCTCTTTTCAATATTAAACAACAAATTCTTTATGATTATTATTGCAGAACTTTCAGAAATTTTATTTTCTCAAGTGGTTTGAAATTCCAGTCTGGTGAGGAAACAGACCACCAACTGAATGAATACTAATAGTAGGAACTTGCCATCTTGGTAAAATATTATTTTAGCTGCCTGATTAATCCATTTTACTTAATCAAACAAGAAAAATAAATAAAGAATTAATTTAAAATTAGCTGCATAGATTCTAGTAGTACACTTCTAACCTCAAGACACTACGTAGCGTGAAGCCAGCAACAAGGTTTCCAAAGCTATCATTTCGCTAGGAATTGTTTAAGACTGTGGAAGGCTTATTGCAATTATAATAAATATCTGTCAGGTTATATGGAACAGATTATTCCAGAAACAGAAGCATTAATTATTTGAAGGAACCCTTTTAGTCAGATTCTTAAAGCCTGTCCAAGTAGTAAAAAAGAGCATTTGGGAGTAACACTCAAAACATCAAAACTATTTTAGCTATTTTTTTTCTGTAATTTGTATGCCTTTACAAAATCCTGTTGCATAGAAAAATTCTCAAAAATGAAGGTAAATATTTCCTAAAAAAAACCCCAACCAAAACAAAATGTCTTAAAATATTCCTAAAATAAAAAGGGGGGATAAAAAAAAAAAAAACCTATTGATTTTGATCTGCTGCTACCTAATACAAGGTAATTACATTCCTAAAAAAATCCTACCAAACAATAAAACCAACCAACCCAAAAGCCACCAAGAGACAAAATCCACCTGAAGCTAAAGAAAACTTAAGAAAAAAATAGCATTTTTAAATACTATAAAATATTTAGGAATTGTAAAATGTCAGACTGTAGTATAAAAAAAAAAAAAAAAGAAGTAAAAAAAAAAAAAAGTTATTTCTAATAACAGAATAATTTATTTATTTTTAAAAAGAAAAGTTCCTTAATCTATGCTGCGATAACTTGCAAATAAAAACTAACAAAGAAGAACATCACAAAATGCAGACACTAATATCTTTAAGGAAATATAAACCAGAGACTAAAATGATAACCTGATAAAATATTTCATGGGGGTTTATAATATGATTTCTGAAACAAAAATATACAGATGATTGCAAAACAAACCCAACCTAAAACATATAAATTTAAGCAGCAGTACCTATCTCAAAGTAAGACAAGGAATTATTATTTAATTACAATATTATCTAAAGGAAATCTCAAACATTGAAGTAAACAGTATATTTGTCTGTCTACGTGACTGCCATTCACATACGTATGTCTATTTTTAGAGATTAAAAATAATCAACTAGTATGTTATTAATAGAGTTGTTTTACAATACATCTAAGAATTGTTGTTCCATTTCAAGGGAATGCGTCAATCAGAATCAGAGAGAAGTATCTTTAAATCCAGTAAGTCCTTCTGGGGAGATGTTTAGACTGACTAAAGCTAAGTTATGCAGAAAACTGGAACATTAAGCCACTTCTGCTAGTTTTTGAAACAGAACTATCTTTTTGAGACCTTAAAAGTATCAAGAAAAAAGTTATGTTTGTGTTGGGTGTGCTTATAGAGGAAACATTCCCATGATTTTTGAGTATCTGAGATGTATTTTAGGATTCTCTGTGACTGCAGTTTGCATTTTTAACATTAATTCAGCAAAGGTTTTGGAAACTCAAATACAAATACAAAATTGCTTTAATAAGATATAATAAGATCAAAGACATAATTGTCTTTAAGTTTGTTATGCTACTGCTTTGTAGAGTTAATTTACACTTCATATAGCCCATAATGATGCCAGTCTGACACTGTTTTTTCTTTTGAACAGCTGTAATGTTATAAATCTCTGTTCTTGAGTTCTGTTCTATCACTCTACAGCCAAATAAACAAAATCTCTAAAAGGAGTTAATATTCTCCTAATTTCAAGCAGAAATAGAATTTCATACAAAGCATGATTTGTTTTTTAAAGATGAGCTGGGGTTACTCCAAGATGTTTTCCAAATGATTTATTTATCCAGGGTTCACAACGTCCGAACTCCCATGTAAAACTACACTTCCCCTGTGTAGTTCTATGACTTGCCTACATTTCAAAAAGTTACCTTCATCATGAGTTACCAATATCTTCCCAGGTGATTGGATTATTTTTTTTTTTTCCTTAAAATGGACAATATTTCCTTTTGAAATGTATCAGTACTGAATTAAAAGCAGATTCTGCCAATAGCTATGTGAAGATCACCTGCAAGTGTGATTATAAATGATCCTTAAATGCTGACTTTAGTAATAGTAATCAGCTTATACCAGTCAGGAATTTGTTCTCTCATCCTATAGCCTCTCAGGAGCTGTCAAGATCAAAAAATGTTGAGGCTGTACATTAGAGATACTCTCATAGCAAATAAGCAACAAAAAGGCTCGTTAGTAGGCTTCAAAATTAATTTATAACAAAAGAACCTTTTGAACCAATTGAAGTAAACACACTGTAAGAGGTGATATTGGTAAGCAGCACAAAAGCACATCTGTTTGGCAGTATCACAGAGACTTACAAACACATTTTTTATTTCAGCATTTTGTTCTCCTGTTCTGCAACATGTAGATTACTCGTCTACCTCAAAAGGACTTTGAATACTTCATGAACACCTGTCCTTCTGCAAACATTGTTATTTCTAGAAGAACAAATGGCATAAAAGTGTATTTAAAAAAAAAAAAAAAAAATCCAACAAGCCACACCAATATATATAGGCATAACACAAAAGTCCAGACAGCTCACTGAGAAGTAATGCTTTTTAAAAAAATATTTCACCTCATGTTTTGGCAGAAGACTGAAAAAAATCTTCCAAAACTACACATACAGTGTTCAATAAAGGACACATGTAGCTCAGTCAACTTTCTGTCTTTTTATCTTCATTACCCTGTTACATATCAGTGTAATTTTGTGAGCTCCTGCTATTAAGCATAGTTGTCAGTCTTTACTGGCTCAAACTTGCACTAGGCCTGCAGATACAAAAGTTCTACTTATGTTGTACTAAGGGAGTTCTACGCATAACAATGCTGTGCAAGATTGCATTCACTGTTACAATTTCCTTTCCAAATCTTTAAAGCTATTTTAGTTTGCAATAAAATGTGTTTTGAACCTTACTGCAGAAGAGAACATTTGAAAATAAAGCCAAAACCTCTTTCTAAATAATCCCAATGTTATGTTAAAAATATTTATTATTTTGCAACAAAAGTAAGTTTAGGTTTCACTCAGTCTTTCTGGTTTTGTACTGCTATACAAGCTTTCTGGCACAACTCTTTGATTCATCCCAGCCCTAATTAGACTCCAGTGACTTTTGTGTGCATAATAATTTTTAGATTATTTAAATTTACAGCAGAAATGCAGTAGAATATTTGCATTAAACATATAAAAATATTGTTTATACTTAATATTATCCATTGAAACATTTTTTACTCTGAATATATTTAGTAGCTAAATAGTATCCAACTCTTGAGCCATACAGAAAGGAGTCTGAGAAGGAATACATACTTTATCTATCATCTTAGGTGAGATCTGTAGAAACTTTTCCCCCAATATATATTTAATTTAGAAAATATTGGTTTATCTTCCAGCAATAGTACAGCTGTACTAACATTAATAAACCTAGCACTGTATAAACACCAGTAGATCTTCATGCTCAGTGAAAACTGGAAAAACAAATCCTTGAACGGAAAAAAGTATTTCTTCTAACTTCCTTATCCCTACTTCCATCACTTAACAGTTTTTTGCATGAATGAATCAGTCAAGCATGTCTAAATGGGAATGAGGAGAAAAATCAGCTGAATTTCTTTTCCGTTTAGTTTTCTGAGAGTAAAACTTCTGGCTTTGGGAAAGACTTTTAGATTCAGATTGCAGAATTAGCTATGTTAATTAACAGGCAATTTATAATAATTTCTCAAATGTGTAATTTGTTCTGTCTTCAGGTCAGAGACCCCTCTAGTTAGCCATATTTATACTTTCCAATTATTACACCAGAAAGAAACGTTCAATGTAAAACACTGAGACCAACAAATTCCATATTTTAGAAATAAGAAAACCAGAATAACAAAATAACAAACTGGATGGATCAAAGCAACAATCTCTGTAGTCCCGTATTTTCTTTGGATGTTGCATTTCCAATAAGAGATGTTTGGAGAAGTACAGAAGAGGGCACACAGAGCAATACTTTCTGGTGATACACAATAGTGGTTTCCAGATCACGGGCTTTTAATCGGAGTTTATTCATTCTTCTGAACTTTATTTTCTGGATTTTTCTTCCATTAATTCTATATGGGTTTGAGCTCATTTACACATCTAATTTGCACAGTATCTTATGAAATAATATGCCATCCTGCAATGAAGTAGCATTGCTTCATTTGAACCTGGCACTTGCTTTCTCTTGATCCTTATTCACCCTCTCCCATGCCACTTAAAATTTTATAATCTTTTAACAGGTCCTAAAATATTTATCTCCATTTTTAAGAGGTTAGGTTGTTTAATAGTTTACCCCATTCAAGCCATATACTCTTGTTACTTTTGAACTTGTTTCAATCCTGCTATCTCCTTTCTCAAAAACTGGAGTAAGACAACACATTATTTGCCTTAGCCTATGAGTTTTCTGCATTGTAGCTATGAACATCCTCAAGTTCTCTACAGTTCTGCAAGAGTTCTTACCATTTTATTTGTTTTCTTAAATGCTGCTGACCTGATGTTCTCATCCACGTGCCTATTTCAAAGCCAAGATTTCATTCTGGAATATCAGTATTTAGCTTACATATATAATTTTATTCAAAAGACTAAGGTTCTTTTCCCAGCTCACATTTTTCTTTAGATCTCTGTAATTACCTCCCTTGCAGTAGAAAAGCTGGTCATGTTTCTTGTCTTTGAGCCAGTTCTATTATCTGTGTCTATTCCTGTGGGAAGTCCAATGTGTAGTAACACATTTGAAGAATTTAAAAGGTTGATGTGGAATCCCTTTTTATAAAAAGGTTTGTTCTTCTTCAGTATTTATTTATGTGCCCAGTATTTAATATTCTTTGCAGTACTTCCCATCAGTCTCCCTCAGTACTAGCTGTGTTCTATAAACAACCGCTACAGAGGCCATGGAGGAAAACAAACACTTAGAAGGAGTGAAATAGGGTTCTAGGCATTGACTTGCGACACAACACAAAGCAAGAGATACAATAAGTGTGATGTACTTCAGCATCTTTTTCACAGGAAACTGTAGGATGTGTTACAACTGTGAAAACACACTTCAGAAACTCTACACTTGCTTCTTTTTTTTTTTTCTCTAGGTAATAGACTTCAGACATACACTAATAGTAGAATTTGCTATTTCTTTACAATTCTTTGAATAAGGAGTGGGAAAAAAGCTCATTCTTTTCTTCTCATTTATCTTGAAATCAGGCAGTGAAGTAGAATTCAACCAAGGATACATAAGAGACCCAAATCAAAGCTTCATGTATTAGGACAAGACTGATATATCTGCTTGGTTTACTCACGAAATAAGTGAAATCTAAATCACAGGTCCTTATTAAAATGAGATTGTTTCATTTTGGGTGCTTATTTAGTGAGGATAATATTTAACACTGCATTACAGGCTACAATAATGCTTCCTGAATAATAAAGAAACAGTAAATGTTCACATAAAATAAGCTGTTACCTGAGCACTAGTGATGAGGTATTTACTTTCTGCAAAGAGGATATGGCAGTAGCTAGTAAATTATTTATCTGAAATTGAAAAAAGAAAAATAAATTATCTCCCATACTCCTTGGAAACAGGCTTTCAACACTAAAAGATTAGAGCATGTGTAGAGAGACTTTACTGCATTGAAAACTAAACTACACAGCTTTAATTATACACTTATGATAAAAGAAAATATATACAAGTGTTCAGGAATGTGCAAAAGCCTCTTGCCTCTCCCCACCCCCAGTGACTCCCACAGCATGTCCTGAGCTGGAACAGTCTCAAGAAATCCCGGAGCTGCCGGAGAGAGTGCAGAGTGATGAGGGTCAGGAGAGATACAGCCTGGGGGGTCGGTGGTGATGGATGGACAGAGTCCTCCCTGGTTGCTGGCCATGGATGGAAGAAAAGAGAAGAAGGAAGGAAGTTGTCTTTTGTGATCTCTGACCTTCCTCTGAGCTTATGTAGGTATATGAGATGGAATATAACTGGTCAATTTTTCTGTCTGTCTAATTCAGCCGCCTACAGGGGGGGAGGTCATAGAACTGGTAATGTCTGAGCTGGCAGGGCAAAGATGTGACCTTGGAGTCCAGCAGTTAAAAAAAAATATTCCAGAGTGTGTTAATAGTCCAAGCTGGAACACTTACTGAAGGAAAAAAATCAGTAAAAGGAAAAGTGGCTTAATTGTGGCTCAAATCAGGTCAGCAAGGTAGAAGAAAGATGTTAGTAGCAGCTGGCATAATCTGAGAGACATCATACTGATTGCTTCAAAAAATGTTTTTCAGACTTAAAGCTGAAAAATAGATGTGAAAGCACAATAAAAAGAAGTTACATATAAGAGGAGAAAAAAATATCCATTTATAAATTATTATTCTAAGTTACAATTTAACATATTTCAGCAACTACAAAGTTGAAAAGGTCAAAAAAAAATCAACATCAAATGTAAGCAAACACAATTAGAGGGTTTTATAAGTATCTTAAGAATGAAAATAAAACAAATGTGTGAAGTAAAAAATATCTAATATTTACTTTTGTCTGTGAAATACAAAAAGGCACATTTTTGTATCTCTGACTTTGGAAAGTAATCAGCTACAATTTATTTCAGAGTTTGATTACTTTAAGATTATTCCACACAACTCAAGCCTAGGAGAATTTGTCTCGAGGTTAATAATAGGCATTATTCAAAAAAATTCCTGTGAACACAAAGACATGAGAAGTAAAAGAAATTGAAATAAGTTATGGTTGTTGTTTTTTTTGTTGTTTTTTTTTTAAATATATTTATTTTATCTTAAGTAATTAAGTGAATTGGCCCAGGTGTTCATAAACTGTACCCACATCTTTGCAAGGACCCTTAATTTGGTTCCTTATGAGATGTGTCTCTAAGTTTTCAATTAAACTGAGCACCATGAAAAGAAGGAGTTAATTAAATTATTTAAGAACTGGTTCATTGGTGAATCTGAGTGTTACTGGGGATATGTCAGACATCTGTGAGTAAAACCACTTCTAGTATGTTTCTATACAGATTGTCTCAGAGTGTAATAGCTCTGAATGCTTACATGACCAAATTAGAGGATAACACTTTTTTCTCCTGAAATATAATAGGTGAATTAAGGGGTCAGACTACAGAGACGATTTGTCTGATTCCTCTGGAAGATGACTACATTCAGCACTGTATTAAGAAGTGTTAAAAGATAACAGAAACATAGGACCTGGTCTGTGGAAAGAACCAAATCGTCACAAACAACAAAATCAAATTAGATACTTTAGTTGTAAAAACAGGTCATGTACAATCCCTGAAGTTATAAAAATATAATATTTTAAAGGGACTTGGAAATTACCTTGTCACTCCACCATGCTGAACTTACCTCATGGTCTCTTACACTTTATTTTATTTTTTCCGTCTACAACATAAAATATTATCAGTTACAATTGCTTACAGAATACACCACTGCAGCAGCTCATGATTCAGTGGTACATTGGTACCTCCTAGTTTCTGTCCCTAAAATAAATTGAGATGTTTTTAAGACTATGTTCTTTATTCTAGCTTAGATTTTTTAAGCTCAACAAATAATTGAAATTATTTAAAACTGTGACCTACTATAAAGCATAAGCCATAATAATTCATAGTCATAAAATAATCAGGGTTTGATGGAATTGCTGAAGATCATCTAGTCCAATCCCCAACCACATTAATCTAGTGATCCATTCTGGTCTCAGATGCTATGAACTACTAAAGATTCTAGGTAGCTAATATAATAACTAACATAAATAATTCACATCACTAAAAAGTTCAACAAAATATTGAATTCCCACTTGCGTTTTCTTCTAACCATTGTGGGAACTGTCTAAATCACTCAAAGACAACAATACAAAGTCTGATAGGAGCAGAATTTTTATATACATAAACTTGTTTCCATGAGGATGCTATTGATTTTTAAAGCAACATGAAATTAAATATAACTATCTGCAATACCTAATCTGAATGAAGTAGCTCCTAAGAAATGCTTTTTTTCAGGCCTTTAGAATTTTTCCCCCATCTGAGGGAGGACATTGAGACACACACAATTCACTTTTCATTAGAACAGAAGACTGGCTTACATTCAGCTGAAGCTGTCCGATATAAACTACTTCAATGTTCTCTTATAATTCAGTGTTCTCTTATAATCACTCATGTTCCTCCTGAGACCAACTTGGGAAAATACAAACCACAGCGATTGTATTTTAAGTTGAAAAACAAAGTAATCTTCAACAAGATTCTTGTTGGAATGAGATAGACAAAACAGGGAAAGAAGTCATACTTCTATGACTTAATATCCATCCATTCAAATTTTGAGGAAAAATGCAGGTAGATTGTCAAAACAAGATGGATGCTGATGAGCAGCAACAGCAGAATTTCTGATCTAGAGAGTAATCCAGGGAAGGAAGAAGCACAAACAATATGTTAAACTCCACAATGTGGATGATTATTGTTTGTAATGCATGCAAAAAATGACAAAATTGTTTTTTTAAAGGCCAAGTGTACATTTATTTTGAAAGTTTTTAATATTCTAAAAGTGAAAAGATTCAAGAGTTTTTAAAAGACTCAAGGTTTTTTGAAAGATTCAAAACAAATGTAAGAAAAAGTGGAACAATGATCTTATAGCTTTTCTTTTACAGTCATTGACAGAATCATGTAATAGTTTGGGTAGGACATCTCCCACTGGAGCAGGTTGATCCAAACCCCATTCAGTCTGGCCTTGAACACTTCCAGGGGCAACCACAGCTTCTCTAGGCAAGCTGTGCCAGTGTCTCACTTTATCTTGGTTTACCGCATTTTATCCTTATTAATCCTTATTAATCAAGGCATTAATCCAAAGTATTAGACAACATCCAAATAAAGCTTTCAAACTATGAATAAAAAAGTGACTTTACAAGACGAAGAAAATACCAACAAGGTGAGTTACAGCAGTTCAGCAGTAGCATCTGCTTGACAATTGACTCACTCATGAGTGCATTTAAGCAGAATTAGATAAGTGAATTTTTTAGAACATAAATTAATTTCTTATAGTATTAATCACAGCCTATGTTGCATTGAATAATATTACTTTGAAACCACTTTGACTAATACCACTTGGATTTTTTTAATTTATTTTTTTTTTAGAGTTGGCATTGTCTATGACAAATAAATGAATGTATCTTAAGAAACTGAAAGATTTTACAACCTATCATCATCATCACAGGTTTTAACCTGAAATTCCATTTACCTGTTTTTTTGAATTGAATATGAAACTTACGCCACAGAATACAAACAGGAATGTAGAAAAGTTGGTTTTTTATGTGTATAATTTAACTTGTTGATATTTCTGTCCATATATCTGGGTTATTAGTATTTACCTAATAACTTTACAGGAATTTATTTGGGAAGATGTGTTATTACTGGAGCTATAGGAATGACCCAGTGTAAAGGTAATGAAGTAAAATTCAGTATCTATTACCTTCCATCTCCATACCAATAAAGTAAGCCTTGTCATATTGTTTAGCTTTTGCTCAGGTTGAATATTTTAAGTTTTATTCAAGGCAGAAATGGAAAAGATAAACTTTTATTTATTATGAAAACATACATAGAAAAGTTATAAATTAATCCTCTCCTTATATAATAGAAGTAATAATTGAAAAGAAAAAATGTTTAGGTTAGCAAGACCCACTACATCGTTCATTTTTTTTGTGGATCTGTGCATTCCAACTAAAGCTTCCAAAGAACTTAACTGGAATAACCTAATTCCACCAATTCGTTATGTCATTCTAGACATTTTTTCTTTTAACATATCTAAATTCCAGTTTCAACATCAACCTGAATTGGATATCAAAGAATTTAAGGAAACTATGATCACTCATTGAGATCTTATTAATTTTAATTTTCTTGAGTTACAAAATTCATTATTCAATATGCTATTTTTAATATCAAAATTAATTAACACACTACAGGTAGAAGGGAGGAAAAAGGCATGTTCTGTTAAAAACAAGACAATTTATTATGCTGTACCTACTACAACTATTTCAATAGTATTATGCTTTTACTATCAATAGCCTGTACAATCTCTTAAACAATGATCAGGTTGAAAATAATACTTATTGTTTATCATGGGGAAATTTCAAGCAGTAAAAAATTATATTATTGTTAAAATGGTCATTATTGCTCAGCCATAAAAAAATAAAAAAATAAAAAAACAGCAAAAAGAAAAAACAACAGATGAAAATTTAAAGAGCCACAGTAATGGATGAAGAGAACAAAGAGTTTGTGATTATCATTATGCAAATTTAGAGAAAATAGTTTAATAGCTACTTTGTTAATTTGTTGAAAAGTATTTGGAGGAAGGCTTTGGATTTAAGATGGCTTACTTTTAAGATTAAGCAGTTCAGGTTGTTAAACCTGCTATATTGGTCACCTTACACTTTTTAACTATTTCCATAAGACTGAAGAAAATAAGTAATAATAAAAAACCCTAAACAAACAAACAAACAAAAACTCTGAATCTGTAAACAAAACAGATGTTACTTTTCGTTCAGTTAGCTTTTTGAACAAAATAATTGGTACCCTGTGAGGGGAGTGGAGTCTGTAATGTGCAACAGAGTGGGCATATGCAGCATATGGATGAACTATACCACATCTGCTGAACAGATGCATCAATGGGATAGTTCTGAAATTGAGCATTAAGGTTCCACACTATTCATTGGCATGATGTGCAACTAAGGGGTGGTATAAAGTTTTGGGGTTTTATAGATTTTTCTTACATTTTCTTACCTTTCATCCTTTTTTCATACTTTTTTTTTACCTCTGTACTCTTTCCCTGCACCTAAAAAGATAAATCTCCCTGTTTTTCATATTTGCCAAAGACTTATTTGGCATTGGAAGCAAAACAGAATGACACTGGGTCAAAGATTAAGTGAGTGATGAACTGCAAAACTAAATACTTCTGTTAGCTCCTTCTGATGCTCTACTTCTATGTAGAATCAGGTAGGAACTTCTGGTTTCTGCAGCCACACAGCCAAAATGACTTTGAAATAAGATCATATTAATAGGCAGTGTATCTGCTTAAATCCATTAAGAGAACCAATCTTCAGCCAAAACAAACAAACAAACAATTTCAAAACAGAAATAGAAAAACTGTCCATTTTCTGTGAAATGTAGGAAACAAAGAAACAATAAACAACAAAACAGTGTTTATTGGCATCATCTTCTCCAAGTTGCTTGTACATCATTCATTAGACAAAAATTGTCTAATATCACAAAATTATAAATGTAAGGGGCTTGTTTTAATGAAAACATGCTGAAGGAGGCCTTAAGAAAGGATGTATTTATTTAGTATGAGCACAGCCAGAACTTTATATGCAAGGTTGTTTACACTCCAAACAGGGTTTTAGGGAACCTATCTGTAATAATACAGGTGGTCACTCAGTCTGGAGAAAAGAAGTAAAAGTGATGAGGAAGATGGTAACTAATATTTCTTCAGCACCTATTAATGTTCCAGTTTCTTCCATTTGAGCCTGGTATCTCCCACCTACATAAAGAACTATTTTACTGTGGTAATATTTAATTTCCCTTATAATGATTGAGCACATCATATTAAAACTAATGAGATCAGTTTACTAACGGTCCTGTGTAGGAGAAATGACAGCAGCTGTCAAGAATCCACAAGTAGAGCAGCCAATGTCACTCACAAAATAATGTTATTCACAGCCATGTTTCCCTTACGTGTGCCTGCTTTATAAAACACCCTGATAACTTGTTTGACAGCAAGTGCAACTTTCTTTGTCGCCTCTGTGGACCCTTTTCTGAAATGCCATTCTGCACCTAAACAATTAATTGAAAAGGAAGGAAATTTAAACACTTGGCTGCCTATGGGCTCCACTGTTACCACACACACTGTGTTATAGGTTGTCTTGAGAAAGAGCATATTTTTTTCTGTATGTTCTAAAGTTTTTTTGTTAACTAGGATCATGAAAGCTAGCTAATGGTGTTACTCTCAGCTAGTGGGGTTCAGAATTCAGCAGAATTCACTTTCTACCAGAACTTCATGATAACATGACACAGTTTGTTAAAACAGAGCATTTGCTTTAAAAAATATTGCATTTTCTGTTTGACTGATCCTGGGGTACTACCATGCAGAAGTAACGATGCTTTTTGTTTGTAAGAATTATCTAGTGCACATCTCAGTATAAAACTTATTTGTGTTTCCATAAGAAAGAGTTTTAATCCTCCCAGGTAATTTAAGAATGAGCTGATACCAGACTAAGAATAACCTCATACTTCAAACAGAATTCATGTGTAAGTTCCAGCTTTACCTAACTAATATCTGCAGATCCAACAGCAGGTGAAAGTTGTCAGTGTTGGGCAAGGGGCTGAGACACTGGCAGAGACAGGAATTTGTTCATGTGCCACTAGCTGCATCTGATGATTTACCACACTTTCCAGCTGACTGATCCTGACAGAACCCACCACCAATTTTTTACATCTCAGTGAAAACATGTCATAAAAGATCATGCACAGCTTGATTTCAAATAACACAGTTTTTTATTACTTTACCTGGTGTAAACAATAATTTAACACACCCAGCTATGAGAGATGTATATTAAACTTCTTTTATGGATTTTTTTTTAGTTTGTGAGTGAGTCTGTGTGTTTGTGCACTGGAGTAACAGAAGGAGCCAGCAAGATTTATGGACTTTATTTTCTGATAAGTCTTAACAAGGAAAAAGACAGAATTACCAGCAACCTGGAATCTGAAAAGCAATAAAATGTACAGACATCTTTCTCTTAGAAGTGATAAAATGTAGTGTTTTTTTCATTAGTGTCTCTTGCTTTCCATTTCATAGAATCATAGAATCAATCATAGAATCATAGGGGTTGGAAGGGACCTTGAAAGATCATCTAGTCCAACCCCCCTGCCAGAGCAGGGTCACCTAGAGTACATCACACAGGAAGGCATCCAGGCGGGTTTTGAATGTCTCCAGAGAAGGAGACTCCACAACCTCCCTGGGCAGCCTGTCCCAGGGCTCTGTCACTCTCACAGTAAAAATTTTTTTTCTGATATTCACCTTAAACCTCCTATGCTCCAATTTGTATCCATTACTCCTTGTCCTATCCCTGGTCATCAGTGAAAAAAGCTTAACTCCATCTTCTTGACACTCACCCTTTATGTATTTGTAAACATTGATGAGGTCACCCCTCAGTCTCCTTTTCTCCAAGCTAAAGAGACCCAACTCCCTCAGCCTTTCCTCATAAGGGAGATGTTCCACTCCCTTAATCATCTTTGTGGCTCTGTGCTGGACTCTTTCCAGCAGTTCCCTGTCCTTCTGGAACTGAGGGGCCCAGAACTGGACACAATACTCCAGATGCAGCCTCACCAAGGCAGAAGAGAGGGGGAGGAGAACCTCCCTTGACCTACTAACCACACCCTTTCTAATGCACCCCAGGATGCCATTGGCCTTCTTAGCCACAAGGGCACACTGGTGGCTCATGGTCATCCTCCTGTCCACCAGGACCCCCAGGTCCCTCTCTCCTACACTGCTCTCCAGCAGCTCAGCCCCCAACCTGTACTGGTACATGGTGTTTTTCTTCCCCAAATGCAAAACTCTACACTTGCTCTTGTTGAACTTCATCAGGTTTTTCCCCGCCCAAGTCTCCAGCCTGTCTAGGTCTCTCTGAATGGCAGCACAGCCTTCTGGTGTGTCAGCCAGCTTGGTGTCATCAGCAAACTTGCTGAGGGTACGTTCTGTACCCTCATCCAGGTCATTGATGAAGATGTTGAACAACACCGGTCCCAGTACCGACCCCTGAGGGACTCCACTAGTCACAGGCCTCCAGCTAGATTCTGCCCCATTGACTACAGCTCTCTGACTTCTTCCTTTCAATCAGTTCTTGATCCACCGCACTGCCTGATCATCAAACCCATACTTGATCAACTTATCTACAAGGATGCTGTGGGAGACAGTGTCAAATGTTTTACTGAAATCAAGATAAACCACATCTACCGCTCTACCATCATCTATCCACCTAGTAATTTCCTCATAGAAGGCTATGAGGTTAGTCAAACATGACTTACCCTTGGTAAAACCGTGTTGACTGCTCTTGATGACCCCCTCATCCTTGATATGCCTAGAGATAGTGCCAAGGACAAGTTGTTCCATCACCTTTCCAGGGATGGAGGGGAGGCTGACCAGTCTATAGCTACCTGGGTCCACCTTCTTGCCCTTCTTGTAGACTGGAGTGACATTTGCTATCCTCCAGTCCTCAGGCACCTCTCCTGTTACCCATGGCTTACCGAAGATGATGGAGAGTGGACTAGCAATGACCTTCACCAGCTCCCTCAGCACCCTTGGATGCATTTCATCCGGACCCATCGATTTATGGACGTCCAGATTACTCAGCTGATCCTATTTTCCACTTCCCTTTTCATCCCACTAGATTGGGAAGTTTTAATTCTACTATATTTAACAGCTTTAATATATACATACTTCTGGTTCAGGAAGTGTGGGATGATTAGTGAAAGTATGTCCTGTTTTGTGCTGGGATAGAACCAGTCTTCTTTCTAGTGATTTTTGCTTTCAGTTAAGTTTCTTCTAAGAAGCTGCACTTGCTGAAATTAACAGCATATTTTTAGCCAGTGCCTGTTTCTAGGACTGGTAACACTTCATGGTTTTGTTATGGTGAGAGAATTGTGTGCAGAACCAAGGCTGCTGCTTGGATCTGAGAAAACATCTTATGCTATTTATTTAATTGCTGGCCCATACCATTGAGTGTGGTCATGCTAGTCCAGGTGGGGTGTGACCAGGTAAGTGGTGGGATGTTAGCAGTGGATCCAGACCCATGATAGTCCAACACACGTGTTGGGCATCACTAGACCACTAACACTGTTTTGGGCATCACTCAGAAACTAAGCTCAGGCTCCCCAGCCCCTGAGAGCTGAGGATCAGCTGGAACACAAGGGGGTTTAGTTTCTGCCAAATGATTTAGCCCTTTTGTAGTGCAGCAGGAAGGCATACAGAATTTCTGATCAGCTACACTATTCTAATCCTCTTTTTTGTTTTTTAAAGCAATTTTAGTTTGAGTATGTCAGATGTTATGTTTTCTCTTTTAAAAAAGTCTTCTCATGAGAAAGAAAAGAAAAAAGGAAAATAAAGGGGGAAGAAAAGTTCTACAACATGAATATTGCAAGAAGCAGCAAGGAAAAAAAGAAAAAAAAAAAGTTGGTCCTAGCCACTAGATTAAATTAGTTATTTTTTAAAAAAAAACAACAACATGGAAACATTTTTCCTAATTATAGCAGAATTCTGTAGAATCAAGACAAATTAGCATGCAGGTCTGCCTATAGCTGTACAACTTAACATCTTGGTGAATAAGTTACACCAGATTCAGACAGGTAATCCATGTTTATTAATTCAAATAAAAACAGAATTAATCAGAAAATAATGCAGGAAATGAAAGCACAAGTGAAAAAAAGAGTAAGTGAAAGAATTGAATGCAACTTGAAAAAACCACAAAGAAAGTTAAAACTGAAGTAAGCAAAACTGAGAAAAGCTGATTTGGAAATTAATAAAGAAATAAGAAATAAAAAGGTTTTTTTAACACTTACAGAAATTGAAATGTAATTTGCTAAGCACTTGTTTATTTACAATTCATATAGAGAACATCTACATTGCCAATTAGTTATGGTTGGTTTTACTACATTAGGCAATCTATTCCACAACATTTGTTGCAAGAGAAGCATGTGGATATTAGTACAAGGCTGATCAGCTACATTTTACCTCATGTTTGCTCCAGTAGTATTTAAAAATACACACTGAAGACTGACAGATATCTTCCTGTTCAGCTTCACCTACCTTGGATTGCACATGGAGCAGTCTGGACCTCTGCATTTTCTAAATGTTGCAGGACACTCCATCTCTAAATATGCCTTCCTCAGTTTCCATCTATGATTCAATTGCATTTCTCTCCCAATTTTACAGGCCCAGGACTGGAGTGGAAATATTCCCATGGGAAGGGAAAGGGCTTAGCAAGCTCTGAGCTGTTGACAACCTTGAAAGGTACAGAGGCCAAGTTGATGTTCATAACACCAGCTGCACTCCAGCGTTGAAGAACATGGAGTCCGGCCCAGCCACAACTAGGCCCAAAATGTAGACAAAGAAGAACAACAGATAAACAAAACTGTTTGCTTGATGAGAATAGGGCCTTCTTGTGTTTTTCCACTGTTTTTCTTTTATTGTCCAATAAGAGATTTTGGAGGCACAGATAAACAGTTACAAGACAACAGTCATCCACTTTATACTATAAAAGCCTGGTCCCATCTTTGATCAGGGGGGTCTCATACACTTTTCCAAGAGCTGTGCTGGATCTTCTCCTCTCCAGCAAGGATGCCTGCCAGAGGGACCAGTTCTTGAGAATTAAGGATTGGAAAAAAGGGACAGTCAGCTGGACATGTGAGTATGAGGGTTATTAACTCCTTTACTGTCTTTATTAGATAATTTGACATTAAGCAATCTTTCCTTATTTAGTTTTAAATGGTAAGATTTTAGGATCCTTTTCAATCAGTAATGAATATTCTAGATCTCATATAAGACTTGTTAATAAGTACTTTATTACCATTTAAATTGTTAGCCTTTCTTGACTGACATTACTATTAGTGATACACTTTATGAAGATACTTTTTGCACTATTGCTTCAATGTTCTGTTCTAATATTCCAGTTTCCCCAAAATCTGGTTAGGCTTTTGCTTTTTTAGTTTAAAAACACTTAGGACCCCAGAGCTGTTTGTAATAAATATTTTTTTGTGCATATACACCTTGTCTGCTATCTCACCCTGTTCAGGACACTAAGAGCTTGCAATAATTTGCTAGACTTGTACTGCTATTGTCTTTCAGAACACTGATAGTGTTGCAATATTTTAGCACAGCTCTGTGGTCTGTTTTTTGCTTTCTGGGATCACAAGCCTTCCACTGATCAATGGGTTTGTGAAAAGAGATGTTTAATGAAACACCAAGGAGATACAAAATAGTATTGGTTTGTGTCTTTACACATTAAGTTAGGTAGCCAGATAGGTGTGATATTTTCAAGTTCTGTTTCTGAAGAAAAAGGCCTTACATTCATTATTTCACAACAAAAACTAAAACTGGATATACAGATACACAACCTAGAAGCAAGACATATTCTTCACATCAATCTAACAGGTAGAGTAGTAGACTTTGGTAACTTTTTGTCTGGTATTATATCTGCCCTTTATTTCAATGGCTAAGAGCAGCAATCCCAGATTGATCCCAGAAGATGTAAAATGGTTCTTTCCTACACAACACTTCCTTATAAAATAACAAACTTTCCTAGGAAAAGGTGGGCTGCAATGATATCACACCTGTTAGAGGGTGACATCTCAAAATTTTGAGTAGAAATGTGTGTGCCTCACAAGCAAATAACACAACAGAGGCTGAAGAGAACAATACATTAACATTAGTAGGAAATTCTTCACTATGAGGGTGGTGAGACAGTGGAACAGGTTGCGCAGGGAAGTTGTGGAAGCCCACCCCTAGAAGTGTTCAAGGCCAGGTTGGATGGGGCTCTGAGTAACGTGTCTCTGTCAGTCCAGGGGGGTTGGATCTGAATGATCTTTAAGGTCCCTTCCAACATTTGATATTCTATGATTCTATTATACTATGAACGCAGAGAACAATTAGGAAAGAAAAATACTGTACAACTAAGAACAGTGTAAGTTACCCATTATTGAGAAAATATTCACAAAACACAGATTTAACACAAAATATTCATTTATTATATGATGGAAAATAGAAAGAAACACTTATTAAATTGTAAGTTAATTTTAAACTTCCCCTTAGCAACCCTTTTTATTACAAGTTAAAACTAGTTACTACAAGTTACCCCTGTTGTACAAGGCAGATAAACTTCTGTTGTGCTATGCTGCCAGTAAATGTTATTATCAAGACCCAAATGTTTTAGTGGGTTTTATGAAGTTTTCATTGGAATAAGGTACTTTGGTCCCTAAAGAATGAGATATCATTGCTGGCCTGACTTTCTTTATTTTCATATAGCCAATGTTGTGCATTATCTATATGATAGTGCATATTTTTATGTAGAAACCCTCTTGGTGTACTGCTCAAGAGGAGTTGAGCAAGGAAGAGATAAACATTAAATGTCTTTGGGTGTTAGCACAGAAGGAATGTCAGGGAAGAGCAAACACTAACTCAGCCATCTTCTGTTAGATTAAAAAAGCATATTTTGATCACTTTGCATGGAACATTGCCCATGTTGGAGGAGATGAGAACTTTGTATTTCTTTCTCTCACCCATTAGCTGGCTGCTCCCCACTGTACCGTCCTCTCTATTAATCTTGTATACCAGTGCAGAGAGACGAGAAAAAAAAAAAAAAAAAAAAAAAAAAAAAAGACACCACCTCTTTCTTTGAGCAAGGAAGAAATTTATTGTCTGTGTGTACTTAAGCAATCTTATTTCAGTGGTTCCACACTTCCATGTTCTCAGCTCTGGCTGACAAACTGCAAGACCTTCAAAATCACAATGTAAATTTTTATTCTGCTGAAACCAAAGGCTCTGTGGGTAATAGTGATAAGAGGCAGAAATGTGTTTACTATCTCTCTGTGCTACGGAGTGGAGACAAGCACTGCAAGCTGAAATATCTCCTAGATACATTGACTTAACAGGAATACCACTGAGCCTGGGGATTTTCCTAATCCCAGCTGAAGCATCATTTGAGAACCTGAAAAACATAACAAAGTAGTATTTTTATTCTCTCCTAATGCACACTCACTTCTCATCTGCATTTTTAAAATGCAAAAATCCATCGTTATGTTTTGAAATATATTTTTCCTCCCATTGAATTGCCTGTGCTAGGTTTATCAGCTGACAAGTATTTAATTTGTATTGTATAAGTAGCATATACTTTGGATAGAGTTGCTCTGTTGATTTTTCAGTAAATTGCAGACCTGGCCATGAATTAACCAATAGGTAATATGAAATAGTATTCTGCTTGTCAGTCTGGATTAAATACCAGCTGCTTTGATCTAATGTTAAAAAAAATAATAAAAAAATATATTACTTTCTAATGAACATAATGTTTTACAATCAACTTGATTTGTATTATACAGAGAATTACAATTTGACTCATTGTTGATGGGAATTATATATTCCACTATTGCACCAGTCAGGGCTCAGAGATAAGAGGCTTTAAGACTTTAATTAGAAATGGTTTTAGTCTTAAAGATATGCAAAGAAGATTAACTCTAGTGGGCTTGAAAGCTACATGAGATCTCTGATGACAGCTCCTGCTCTGAGGCAAATATTTGTTTTCTAATTAAAACCCACACTACTAAAAATGCTTTGAAGAGACCTGTGCAGCCATTCTTATTCTCTGGCTAGAATGACAATAAAAATATTGACACTAATCTGGATCTCTGTGCTCAGAAGTACTGAGGGAAAATAACTGGGATTTGTAGCTTTTGGTCATGGAAATTTCCTACAGACCCAGGGCTGTCTGTCAGTCAGTTACAGTAATCATTATTCATACATGCTCATTACATATGTTAGCTGTCACTAAGAGAAAATCCCATGGATCAGAGGTTTTTTATATAATTCATAAAAATTCTGATGTTTCTTGTATATTTATTGAAGATTAATAATTTGGATTATCTGCCTCTATTGTAGGAAGCAAGATGAAACAGTAAAATATGCCATTGGTAATTAATGAAATACCATTTTGTCACTCATGAGCTTTATAAAAACCCCACTGGAACGACACAGAGATTTTGTGAACTGCATTGTCAAGATAGTCTTAGGACAAATGCATTGCACTTTGTAACATAGGAACACCTGGGATCCTAATTACAGCTCACAACCTGAACAATAATTAAACACAAAAGTTAAAAGTACTGAAAAGTTGTCACAGTCTGAACCTGGTTTTGGGTTGAAGCCGTCTTATCTCAGAGCACAATTTCCCTGTTTGTTTATCAGGATTTTCTGACACCAAATAATATATATTCAGGATAGCTTTCTTAATTATTTTGGTGGGTCCATCCCTGGCTTGGGGCCAGCTTGCTTCCACCGGGTATTTAACTGATTGATAAGCTCCTCTTGGAAGCACACAGTAAAAGTTTTCAAAGTGTTTGTGTGGGGAAAACTGGATATATAAACATACCTGGTCAGTATAGAGAAAGAAAAAAAATAATATATTCTGGGGTAGAGAGAGCCCTAAGCCTTTCCTGTATAGGGTCAACGAGGTGTGTGTAAGTAAGGGGCCAATGACACAACTGGGGAGAGAACGTGTGAGAGGTGAAAGGTGTAATGGTGATGTTGTGCTCATGTCCTCCTGGAGCCAGGGGGTGAGGCGAGTTGTGGCAGCTCTGGCAGATCCAGCGTAGGTGGCACCAGCGGCAGGGACAGCAGGGGCCACGAGGCTGCAGCAGCTGCTTCCTTCTGGTGCCTCTGGCAGCTGAGCTACTGTGTGCCTGGGCCCAGAGGGGACAGCTCTCTCTGGAGTTTGGGCACGGCACGGGCGGCAGGGCCACTCGCCGCTATCGCCCTTCAGAGCTTTCTCCGACGATCTCAGGAGCGCTGGAGAGGCGAGGAGTCTGACGAGCTGATTTACCCACTGGACCCGAGTCTGGTGGCAAAGTCACAGCCTGTGGTGGTCTCAGCCAGGGCTGCTTTCAGCTCGTCTCCTTTTATTTGGTTTTCCTTCTCCTCTCTCTTTTGTCTTCTCTTCTTCTCTCTCCTCTGTGCCAGCAGCAGCAGCGGGCAATGGGCGCAGTAACGACCGACAATGATCTTTCCTTATCGGCATTTGTTGCTTTGCAGTCTTGGGCCACAGCTCCCAGGCCTACGTGCAGCTCGTGATGAAGTCCCAGCTGTGGGCCCTACCTCGCAGTACTGCCACTGTTTCTCCTTTATTTTTATTTTACTTTTTCTGTTACGTCTCTCTATTACAGTCAGTTTCAGTGAGAGACACACTTTTTTGGAGGCCAGTTGTCTGCAAAAGTACATACCAGCTTTCTGAGACAGGAGTAGTGAGATCAAGACTGTGAAGCAGAATGGGAAGGGAACAACAACAACCCAGTCTAACATATCTGTAGGTTAATTTTCTAAAAGCATTTGATATTTATGTACAAGAGAACACAGTATTACAACAATATGATATTCTAATCTTGGTGTTCTATTATGTGGAGAGTCATTGTTGCAGATACACCTTGTTCACATTAGACATTAAGTAGAAGTCTGTAAGAGGTATCCTCCTGGCACTGTGAATGCTGTAAGTGTTATAATACTCTCAGCAGCCAAGCAATAATAATTAGATGTCAAATAAGAGGTCCCATTTGAATTTATTTTTTTTTTTAATGCCACTGTGTGCTCCAATATTGTATCATAGTATGCTACATGTCTGTTCTGAAAGGACTAAGATGGTAAAAATTTTGATGATGTAAAATGATATGCCCACGAATACTGCTAACTTAGTTTCTAGAAAATTGATATAGCCATGGAAAAAGCAATGGCTCACAAGGAACATAGGTTTTTGTCTATCTAGGGCAGGTGATATCAGAATATTTAAAAGGAGAAAAAAAAATAAAGAAAAAGAGATAAAAACCCACAAAAACCCCCACCAAAACCCCACAAAATACTCAAACCAACACAGAACAACAGCGGCAACAACCCAGTCCTGTTTCTGTTTAAAAAATAAAAATAACTTAATATCAGCCAAAGACATAAGAAATAATTAACATTATTTAATAGGAGAAAAAAAAAAAAAAGTAGAAAGCAGAAAAGAAAAAATAATTGTCAAATAAAGATTTTGGACCTTGCTGTACTATTATTTCTCTTCTACCCTTGCATCATTCAAGTACAGACAGCAAAGATATGAATAATACTTTTGTTTGTTGGTTTCTCAGATGGCTAGTTTTTTCCTGAAATAACAGAAAAGAGGAAAAAAGGAGGGAAAAAAGAGAGAGGATAAAGGGGGGGAAAGAGAGGGAAAGAGAGAGGATGGAGAGAGAGGGGGAAGAGATGAGGAAAACAGAGGAGGAAAACATGAAAATATAAAAAGCCTGTTGGAAACATTCACTGAAGGTGTTACAGACCCAGAAGTAAAAAAGGATTTCCTACTAGCTGAGCTATTTTCAAAAATTTTTAAAGTTGAGGAAGATATGAAAGACCATGAGAAGTAAATCTGAGTAACTCAAACAATGAGCATATCCCAATAGATTTGCTTCTCACTGTAACAATATATAACCATAAAAAACTTATTCCCAGAGTAGGAGCAATATAGGATGCTTCATTGTGCCAGACGTGTCACATTTGGCGGATTCCCCACTGAGTTACGATTTAACCTCCCATATTTAGGCAAGCCTGCACTGAACAGCAAGCTATTCTTGGCAGTATAGTGTTTCTAGTTAATTTGGTACTGAAAGACAGGAAAATAGAACCATGGTACTTGTATAAAAGCAGAAAGGTAGAGAGAAGAAAAGTTTTCCAGATGGTTTGCTTCAAGTATGTGATGAAGACAGATGATAGAAATCCATCACAGATTAAATTAAACACCTGGATAATAATTATTTTTATATAAATGCCAAGCATTAATTACCAGTGGAATAAGTTGTACCTAAAGTAAAAGAACATTTATGAAATATGTTAAATGTTCTCACGGTTTGTCTCAGGATCAACAATTAAACCAATGGCAATATTGCTCTCAATCCCCTCCCCTACTCCACCGAGGTAGGGAAAGGAGAGAGAGAATTAGGAGAGAGAGACTTTCTAGATTGGAAACTGAACTAGGCAGCTTTAATTAAATACTAATGACAAAAGAATATTATGTACAAATTGATAGAAGTATGGAATGGGCAACATCCCTATCACCTCTCCCCACCCAGAGCATGAATGGAAAAGAAGGAAGTGGAAAAGAGGTGGCTTGGCTACTGTGATCCCAGACTTTATACCGAGTAGAGCAAAGTGTCCTTGGTCTCTTGTCAGTATGTGCAAACACTGATCATTATCATTCCACTAGCTGGAAAACTTGATGTACTACTTAGAAAAGAGTGCTCAAACCAGGACAAATATCTACATAAGTATGTTGAAAACAAGAAGGTGGGGTGAACTTCAACTTCAGAGTATGAGTTTTGTGTGCCTGGTACTTACTTCTACTAATTTTACTACATAGTGGATGACTACAGAATCTTTCCGGTTTGTTTTAACTCTCTGACTTTTAAGATGGGCTTTGGTAGGCATGTTCTTCCATACCTATGGACATGTCAGTCAGAGATTTAAGCTGCACTTAAATCATCATAAATAAGGGGTTTTAAGGACATGTCTTACGGCTCTTTAAAAAGTGAGAAATTTTCAGTTTTCCATTTCATTTTTTATTTTTTAGCTTAAAATCAAGTAAGTAGAAGGAAACGTCTTTTAGAAGAATTCTGAAAAATAACAACTTTTTCTATCAATCTTACAATTTCTAACAAAGAAAATGAAAAACCTAAATTAATAATTACTTAGGTCTTATTAAATAGTTATATAATTAAATAAAACAATGCTTTACAAAATAAAATAATTTTGTATACCTGGATATCTATATTTGAGGTATCATATAGGCCTTTGGTGGCAGAAATCATTAGTATTATATAGGCAACATTCAGCTTTACAGAAGACTTGATAGCTACACTTCCATATCTGTGAAGGATGTTTTCATGAGCTTCTGAAACCCTTTCGAAGTGACACAAACATCTGACACTCTTGTTTGCGTATAGGTAACATAGACGTGTTATGCCTGAGCATTAAACCTTAGCAAATGGTTTAAATACTGGAATGAATCTTATTAGAAATATGGTTAATTGGGTTTTGCAAATGACTGTTTTTGCATACTTATTCTGAAAAGCCACATGAGATACAGAAATATTTTTCTTTTTTGTCTAGTTAGTTTAAAAATATGTAAGTAAGACTACAGAAATCAAAAACACAGTGTGCAATTAAGCAACAAGTTGTAAATCAACTATTTTAACTGAAAAGTAATAATTTGTAGTTAAAGTTTAAGAGAAGGATGTGAAAAAAGTTAATATGGAGTAAAAGAAAAGAAGCCTAGATGATATTACTGTACTGTTCAAAACAAATTTGTCAATTTAGGCAAATTAATTTCTTGGGTTACTGCAGAAAGATTTCTCTGAAGTTTGTTCTAAACCCAAAGAAGACAGCAGAGACACAGAATAAATTAGTGCTAGTACAAATTATTTCAGACATGTCTGAAGGCAGAGAGAAAGATTAGGCAGGGCCATGACAAATGCAATTAAAATTGCAGGTACAAGACATGTCTTATTGAAAAAGCTGCCACAGATTGTAATGAGGATAAAAAGATCCTTCCCTTTACCTCTGATCCAATCGAACTCACAGACATGTCAGAAGAAAGAGAAATGGGGAAGAAAAAAAAATAAATAGACTAAGAGGAATGGAAGATAATTTCCTAAAATTTATTGGGCTCTACTTCTAGTGATGCTCTTGGAAAATTATCAGACCTGACATACATCATCCTGTCCTTCCAGTCACTGACTCTGTTTCTTTTTATCTTATTATTTATTTATTTCTAGTCACTTGATGGGACACTTACCCACATGCCGTGTTAGCTGTTTAATGTTATGTGTTGACTCACAAAAAATTAACCTCTCCCTGGAGCTCATCAGTGAGATCACCCTCTTGAAGTCATGTATTTCCTCTATGTCTGGTAATTAAAACCCAATCTTGATAAGCTCAGTTCAGTTTTCATACAATAAATTTGTGCTTTGCACAAGACCTACTGTAATGCTCTCAAAAAAAATATTCATTGTACATGCAAAATTTAACCATTGTGAGTCAGGTTTCTCAGTGCTTCCTAGCTACCAGAAGCAATGGTGGACATGTGCCAAATTTCACCTTAACTTTGGCTCATCAAAATGAGCAAACCCACCTCACATGCACAGTGGAAGACATATCCTTAATATGCGTTCAGATTTTCAGACAAACCAGTTTGCATTTTAACATGTTTTGACTAGTCACACTGCTTGCATTATTTAAAAACAATACATTGCTGAAGGATTCAAACAGATAACTTCCTTCTGTTTAACTATTCTCATTTTGGCAGAAAATACATTCATTAATGCAGGTGGAATAAACCAGCCCTATCTAATTTACATTCTCAGCAAAAGTGAAAGATTAAGCAGTTGAAGAATTGACCACCATCTTGAGATCTGCCTTCTGAATTACTAAAAGTTTGACATTAAAAAGATGGTGTATGTTAACCATGACCATGAATTCAATAGGACTATAACTAATTAAAATATAATCAAGAAAAAGAAAGAGCTAGATTGTACCACTACCAATTTTTTACATCCAGGAGAAAAAAATATTTTAAGGAAAACATTCTAGAATCCAAATAAATTCTCTGCATTAACCATAACTGCATTGGTCTTACATGACTGATTTAAGTTTACACAGGAGATCAATTTCAATTTTGCCATAGCATGATTTTATAGTGAGAAGATTTTCCTTAAATCTGAGTTGTCCAGGTTTCCTACAATACACCTGCAGTTTATAATTCACAAACTTATGGCTATATAAACCTAGTTGAGTATTTTTTCAACAGGAGCCCTATAGGTTTTAAGTGTCTTGTTTCAGAAAACATTGAACATCAGATGTTTGTCAGGTATTCTAATTATAAGGGAATACATTTATGCATAACAGTTATTTTCAATGACTTTGTAATAATTTTACTATAAAATAAATACTTTGCTTAGCACAAATTAAAACATTCTTTATATATGGAGAATCACAGCGAATATTGTAGTTTTCTAGAGCTCCCATAGCAAGCACCTTTTATATCATCAGAAGTTCTGTTGTCCCCAGGATCATACACGACTGAATATACTTAAAAAGTTTGTCTTTAATAAGAACCATCAGAGGCTTAGTGTAAGTATTACATCACATACTTAAAAACAAGCAAACAAACAGAACAACTCATAAATAAAAGATACATCATCCTGCAAATTGCAATATATATATATATATGTATAATATGTTTTCATAAAAAAAAAAATATTGAAGAAATTCCAGACTTTGGAAGAATTGTTGCTAGTGAAACATACCTGATACAGAAAAAGTAGAATACAAAAAATCATCATACATCATACAATAGCTCGTCACAACCATAAAATAGATACTTGTTTATATAAAATTTAATAATTTCAATTAAACTGTAATTCATCTCTCCAATTCTATATTTCAAATACTGTAACATCAGGGTGTAAACTTCCAGAAATATATTCTCAAAAATAGCAGCAAGTGCAGCGTCAAAAGACCAAGAACAATCTATTGCTATTAGATTGAATGTAATTAAGCTAGGCACAGCTGCTCAACAATATGCACACCATAATAAAGAAGTGCGAAAAACAACACTGTGATGCTTTGGTACTAAACCTCCAAACATATGCTATAAAAACATGTTTCAGGAGCACTTTGGTGGTATTTTCAACTCTTCAGACTTCATGACAAAATGTCTCAGGTCCCCAGTGTAAGAAAGTTGTAAACAGTATGTCACACATTCAGCAAAGGGCCACCAAAACATCCGGGGAGTGAAGCACCTGACCTGTGAGGAGAGGCTAGGAAGGTAGATTTTTTTTTTTTCACTTGAGGCAAGAAAGATCTAGGAGGGATCTAATATCAGTATCCTAAAGCCTATCAGAATATTTCTGAGAAAACAAAGGCATTTTCCTGATATAATTTCTGACTGAAAACACAGCAAAGGAAAAAAAATAAATCAATCTGTATGAGGATAACTGAGGTTCCCAAGACAGGTTGTTTCAAGATTCTGTTACTCAAAACCCACAGCATCTTGGTGTCAATTTAGTGTTGACCTTGCTTTGAGCAGGATTTGGGACTAGATAACTTCCTGAGTTTCCTGTTCCTCCTATTCTGAATAATTCCATTAGTCATAATAATGAAAGAAGTTGGAAGAAGGATGAGGAAGACTTAAAATTATTAAGAACCAGTTTCTGGAAAATCTGAGGCATAAAGATTTCAACATAAGAAGATAACATCTGTCTACATTTTGCTAGGATGAACTGTGCCTGTGCTCACAGATCCCACAATTTTTTTTGTTTGGAAATAAAAAGTTACTGAACTAGAGTAAATCAAGAGATGAGAGGAGAAACAACAGAGAAGGAGAGTGCATGTGGTAGGAGCTAGGGATTGGAAATGAGCATCAACAAGAGGACAAGAGGCTGCAGGAGCACAAATAGTAAATAAGACTTGGGGAAGAAAAAAGGAATGGTCAAATAAAAGGTCACAAGTTACTATATCTTGAGTGAAAAACAGTAAGCAAGGTGATTCTGGTGGATATGGTACTTGAGATTATCATAGTTAAGACAGACAAAGGTAAAAAATATTAAAATGTTGTGTTTAAAAATATATTTAAAAATCCAGAATTTTCAATACATACAAAATATTTGAGACCTCGATTAGTATTGTTTTAATTCTATAGTGACCCCACCAGTACTGATGCCAGGATTCTTATTCATGACATATGCAGCAGCTACCGAAATTATGTAAAAACGTAAGAGCCAGAGATTAAGCACAGAGAGAGCTTTTTTAAAAAACATTAAGTATAAAATGTTGAGAAGCATATGTATTTGAACAGAATAAGAAAAGATCCTCTATTTTTATATAGTGACTGAGGAGAGTAATAATTGATATTAATATTGTACTTTGTAAACCACGGTCTTAAATGAAATGTTAAAATGAAGACTATAAGATCTTTACAAGTATAACAAGAAAAGTCAATCCTAAATCGTGTGTTTCTAAATGACTAGTATAAAAGTAGCTTAACAGGAAAGAATTAAAGTAAATTAATTACCTCCCAGTGAGAACAGCAAGGATCCTTGCTTTGCAACCCATCAGTCTTGACAGTATATTATTAGTTTAAAAAAACCCACCCAAACCAACAAAGAAACCTACTTTTTTTCATAAAAACGTGACAATATCTGTTTAGGATTATCTGTTTTCTTCCGAAACAGCCAAATTTCAAAAGGGTAGTAGGTAAAGCAAGCTCACTAAGTAAAGCATGACTCATCTGCCACAATTATGAGTAATTATTAGGGATTTTTAAACATTTGTAAAAGTGGTTCAAACTTAATAGTGAAATACAACCTAAATACCTAGATTTACAATACTACATTCCTTTCAGGTATTAAAAAATGCATTTCTATGTTAATTTGGCTTAAAAGTATTTAGGTGTACTAAATATTTATAAATAAGGACTTGAAACATACTCTGAAGGTACGTGTGATATCAGAGAGAGCTTTCGGTAAAGTTAGGATCAAAGATCCTCCTGTGATTTAACCTGCAGCTGGTGTTGTTAACCTCAGCCAGTCCATCCAACAGGCTATATGTTAATCACTACTACAGAGTTATTATGTACAGTGTATTTGAGAGAAAAAAATAACAGATCTGTGGCAATCTGTCCTTCACCGTTGCAATTAACACACTCCACTTTTTACCAAGATGCCATGTCAGGATGTGTTTGGACTAGAATATGAAATAACAGTGTCTGAAGTTTTCCCTTATAAAATTATTGAGATGACATCCAGCAGGAAACGAGTAGTCATTTGGCCATTATTATGTTAAATTGCTTTTAGAATAGGAGAAAATTACTTCAAACAAATTACTACACCAGGGAAGAGTCTCAAACCTTTTAGCTCTCCTGGCAAATTTACACCTGACATTGAAGACAGCTGGCAAGCTTTCACTACACCCCTTCTAAATCTCTCAGGAAGAAAGGATAACATTTTTGGCAGGAGCTCCTGACAAAACCATGTTGAGTGGGATGATCAAGTAGCTTTAAAGCCAAAATGCAATTTCGTCTCTGATGCTCCACATTAGAATAGCATTTTGACTGCACCCTGGGTCCTTTTTTGAGCCAGTAAATATGGCCTTAGGGAGAAAGTATGCATCAAACAGTACTAATAAGCATGTTTTTACTGTCTCAAGGGACATTTCACAGGTGAGGAGAGGTTAGTTTGATAAGACTCTGGTTCCAGAAAAACTCATAAGCTTGTGCTTAACTTCAATCACATTCACATTTATGTTAAAATCTCAGAATACCTTGCACTAGAGATTTAAGATATACTGAAGAGAGTCAGTCAGTTGGATCTCAAAGAAAAGAAAAATTAGTGATGTTCTGTTGGTCTACTTGAAAACAATATCCAGGACTGAAGAGTTAAATACTGAATGCCATGATGTACTGAATACAGTTAGAAAACACTTAAAACATTCCACATTCTTTACTCAGGTTTCATGTTTAACAAATGAAAGCTTTAATTCTAGTAGCATTTGCACAGACTAAATGTGGGGTTGTATGCATATTTACATGCATGTAACACCAGATATGCATGCAAGACAGAAATTCAGGCTTTTGATTTAAAAGGAGACATTGCACAAATATTATATGCATGGAGCTTAGCTTAATACAAAGTGACACAGACTAACTTGTACTGGTTTTGCTGTGAAAAACTAAGTTTAAATGTTGTATTACAAACAGACTCTCATTTAGCATCATAAATTGCAGAAGGACATTCACAGTCACATTTTCATAATTGGTTAAAAGTAGTACAATAGTTCCTAATCATCTTCCATGCCAAGCTTTAGAGTACTGATAGGGATATTCAGTATGACTTTTGTACGTATATGTGCCCAGGGAATTTGTCTCCTTTTATATTCAACAGGAGCCTTGTGCCCATATCTCAGTAAAGTTAGAAATTAAAACTGTAATTCTATAATACTACACTGATGCTGAAACAATATGTTTTAATCTACAAAGCCTATCCATTTTCATAAGAGATAATATATATCTCCAAGGGTTTTTCTAATTACATTAAGCCCATTTAAACCTCTGATTACTGCAGTGAGAATGTGTATTCTTTAATGCATCAGACAGAACAGCTTCCAGAAGCAGATGAAGGTACTTAATTCAATTTGCAGTTTCATTAATGCACACTTCAAAATAATTTAGATACATACTCAACAGTGGCAATCCCTCTATGTTTTTATTAGGTATGTCTTTACCTATTATTATTATTATTATTATTATTATTATTATTATTATTATTATTATTATTATTATTATTATTATTATTATTATTATTTAGTACTTGTTCAAAGAATAAAAAACCCTGCATATTTTTGCAATTTCACATTATGTGTTGGGTTTTTTTAACATAATACTGGTGTTGTATACATTTAGAACTTGGTTTATTTGCAAAACCAGTAACAAAAGATAAATAATACAATTCACCTTTGCCTTACATTGCTTTAAGAAAAAGGATTGCATGCAAATTTGCTTCTTCTCATGTAGATATTGTGCCTGATTTGTTCTGGAGATCTGTTAAACTTTAACCTGGATGCTACTTACATCTTTTAACTCCCTGAAAAAAATCCAGCAGTTATAAAAACACTAGGACTCTGCCTGGTAGTGCTGAATCCTACAGTAAAGAGAACTTTATACCTATACTTTAAGGTAGCTTGGATTTATTCCTCTAGAAAAGGCAATAAACCTGTAGTTAGTGAAGATTTCATGTCCATAAATTCTTCACAGCATCATTCCTGGCCATAAAACCTCATAAACTGAGAGGAAAAAACATTCAGATTTATATTCTGATTCAGCACAAAAGTTTGAGAACTGCATTCATTGTCAGGACTGCAGAAGTTGTGAGAAAAAGAGAACTAGAAGTCTTGAAAAACAGTTGAGTAAACTTTCATCCCCTAACTCATTATCACAGATCGTATTTATGCATGTTTGGCTTTGGATATGTGCAGGCAAATTCAATATAAACAACAGTAAAGTCAATACAGGTAAACTATCAGTTTTCCAAAGGAGAAAAATAAACCGATGCTGAGCTCCTTTATGATATTAATAGGTAATGGCATCCCAAGTCCAAGCACTTGTTAAAATGTTTAAATATTTTGCCTTTACTCTTAGTTGATCATTTGGTCTCAGTTCATTGATTTTGCTTAGTTTATTAGTAAAATTGATTGTGTTACTTCCAGTAGTGTATTATAAGGATGTATTATATCCAGAAGAGCCCTAGGTCACTCTGTAAAGTGTCTGGGATGACTTGTGTGTCCCTGCTACACAGCTGCCCTTGGGGAGAAAACTGCATATAAAAAAAACCAGTCAGCTTTTTTCCATTCAAATGATTGAAAGCAATCGAAGACAGATTCCTACACAGAAAAGTAAGACACTTAGAGAAAATTAGTTCTGACTTAACGTATTTTAAATTATTTTATATCTGGTACAGCCTACCATATGTTTCTAGCAATGTATTAGAGAGGAAATTAGAAATGGTGTTCTACTTCAGACAATCATATTTACG
Organism: Apus apus; assembly: GCF_020740795.1. NCBI lineage: Eukaryota > Metazoa > Chordata > Aves > Apodiformes > Apodidae > Apus > Apus apus. Next base: position 72,477,357 of record NC_067312.1, on the reverse strand, counting down.
TGTAGTTGAAAAATATTGGCACAGACTTACCAACATTCAAAGCAGCAAAAAAATAGCTAAATTCAGCAAAGCAGCTGTTACCTCACTAGTTGATGACGGCAAAAAGTCACAATTTCTTCCCTACTGTATTGGCTTTGGTTTGAAAACATACGGTTTTGAAGGACTTGGTAATCATTGTGGAAGGACACTATTACAGGGAAAGTTTATGCTGAGGAGAGTTTGTGGGAGTTTAGTTTGTTTAGCCTCAAGAATAAAATGTTAAGAGGGACCTAACTGCAATCTTTAGTTGCTATTAAGGAGGAGCATGACACAGAAGACTCAAAGCAGCACAGCTAAAATATGAGAGTGTTCTGGTTTGGTGGTTTTTTTGGTAGTGGGGGAGGGGCCCCAGAAGTGACTTTAGTAAGAACCTGAGAAGCTTCCCCTGCTCCAAAACCAGCCAAGGGATCATTACAGAGACAATAGATGCACCTCTGTGATTAACATATGAAAGAACTGCTATAACACCTGAACAGAGATAGCAGAGAAGGGAGAAGAGCTGTACTGGGGAAGGAGAGCAGTGCTGGTGGAGGAGAGCGCTGTTGGTGGTTGGTGAGGACGAAGAGGAAGAAGATGCCCAAGCAGAAGTTTCCCTGCAGCCCATGGCGAGATGGCAGCTGTCCCCCTGCATCCATGGAGGAACGTGGTGGAACATTCCCTGAATGTTCCAGGAGGAGTGAACTTGGCCACTGGACTTGGATTTTGTGGCCAGAGGATTTGCTGCCAGTGGACTCTGATTATGCAGCTTTGGAAGACCCCGGAGCCAGGGGAGGTGCCTGTTCCCTGAGCAGCCCATGAATCTATGGGAAGCCCAGGCTGGAGCAGCTCCAGACCTGGTGGGAAGGACTCATGAAGGAGAGGTTCATGGAGGACTCTCTCCCATGGGAGGGATGCCATGGGGAAGCAGGGAAGGGCTGTAAGGAATCTTTCTTCCTGAGGAGGAAGGAGCAGCAGGAACCACCAGCCTGTGAACTGACTAAACCCCATCTTCACCCCGCCTGTGCAGCTGCGGGGAAGGAGGGAGAGAAACTGGGAATGAAATTATTTGGGCCTGGGAAGAAGGGAGGGGTGGGGTAACATATGCAAGCACTAATCTTTGTGTTGTCTGTGTCCTGTGTGTGTTTGATGAGTGTGAAATTATTATTTTTTTTTTTTTTCCCAAGTTGAGTCTGTTTTGCCCAGGACCTTAATCGGTGAAGAACCCTCCTTGTCCTTTGTCTCGATCCATGAGCTTTGTCCTCCTCATCCCAGAGTGTGTGTGGGGAGCTGAGTGAGTGGCCATGGGGCTGTTCCTTTGTTGTCATCTTGGGCCCAAACCACAACATTTATTGGCAAGCCAGGCAGCAGAGAGACAAGGAACCATGACAGAGAGAGGCACACAGGTTGCACAAAGTGAGATTTCCCAGTTAGGATGATTAAATGCCGAAACTGGTCCCAGAGAGGTGGCAGAATCAGTATTGTGGAATTTTTCTTGGTTTTATTTCTTGACCAGACAGGGCCCTGAAGATACCAGTCTGAGTCTGAAGTAAGCCCTATTTTGAATTACATGACCCCAGAGGTCCTTTCTAGCCAACATTATTTTGCAAACAAATATTGCAGTCCTAGTAGATCCTGTGGACTCTGCACATATTGAACTCAGGTGCTGCCAAGGCCATGACTGCCTATTCATAGCCCTCCTTGTTTAAGTACATTAAACTTAAAATTGAAGGTAGTTCTGGTAGAAAATTATATTTGATTTTAAAAGGATTAGATCCATTCCTTTCTGTAGGTTAAGCAGTAAACCATAAACTTGCCTAAATGTGTCTAAAGTTTGGTGTCTTCCCTTCCCCACAACATCTGAGAAGAAAGCAGAGTACTAAAATTTTTAACTTCTGACCAAACAAGGACACAGTTGAAATTTTAATATATTTATTAATTATTATATGTTAATACACTTTTAGCTATTTCTTTATTAAATTAATTGAAGTATATCAACGATCAGGTACGAAGACATGCATTGTTCCAAGGGGAATACTGAACAAAGTGCTGTTAATTATACACTCTTGAAATTTCATTTCCCTGACACACGACATGAGGACCCACTATAATGTTTCATAAAATACATCCCACTGCAACTGGTGTTTCTGCTGGGCAATGGTGGAGGGGAAATAAGACTTATAATAATTATTATATTGTCAGTTAAAATTGCTTTATACATACATATATATATATTTGCAATATACCTACAGGAAAAAAAAAAAAAAGTCCCTTTAGTACCCATATGATTATATCTGTGTGTATGTGTTTGTACACACACACCCAGAGGTGTACATACACACATAAGCCAAGGTAGAAAGTGGAAAACAACCATAATTAACTTTTGTCCAGTTTCAGAAAATGGTGCATCAAACTCAAATGCTCAACCTTAGAGTTGCCCTGCTTCCAGCCAGGAGGAGGAGAGGGACAACCGAGTTTACTGAACTGTGTGGATTCAGTGGCCTGGCACATCAGAACCACAAAGATATAAAGCTTTGGTGGACACTGGTGCACGGTGGACACTGGTGCACATTGCACACTAATGCCATCAAATCATAAAGGAACAGACTCCATCAATATCTCTGGCTTGACAGGAGGTTCTCAAGAACTGACTGTTGTGGAGGGTGATGTGTGCCTCACTGGCAAGGAGTGGCAAATGCACCCAGCAGTGACTGGCCCAGATGCTCCATGCATCCTTGGCATAGACTATCTCAGGAAAGGATATTTTCATGACCTGAAAAGGTACCGGTGGGCCTTTGGTATAGCAGCTGTAGAAACTGAGGACACTGAGCAGCTGCGTACCTTGCCTGGCCGTTCTCTAGTAGGGTTGCTGAAGGTTGAAGACCAACAGGTGCCAGTTGCCACTTCAACGGTGCATAGATGACGTTATCGCAAGAACAGAGACACTCTGACTTTGGGGAAGAACCCTTAATTTTTGAACACTCCTAATTAATGAAAATGTGCAATCTGGGCTTAAAATCAAGCCCCACATTGGGCGCCAATAAATTCTTGTCTGTGTTTAACTCGGGTCTGACAACAATGCTCTCAATCCCCTCCCCCTCCCACCCAGGTAGGGAAGGAGAGAGAGAAAAAGAGAGAGACTTGACTGGATTGAAGGCTAAACTACACAGATTTAATTCAACACTAATGGATGATATAAGAAAATATATATACAATTATATACAAATATGTTGAGGGATGTGCAAAAGCCTCTCACCTCCCCCCACCCCCAGCAACTCCCACAGCAGTCCCCTGAGCTGGAATAGTCCCGAGGAACCCCAGAGCTGCTGCTGGAGAAAGCAGAGAGTGATGAGGGTCAGGAGAGCTCCAGCCTGTGATGGATGGATGGAGTCCTCCCCAGACACCGGCCATGGACGGAAGAGAAGGGAAGAAGAAGCAGGAAGGAAGTTGTCTTCTGTGATCTCTGACCTTCCTCTGAGCTTACGTAGCTCTATGGAATGGAATATCTCTGGCTAGTTTTGCTGTCTGTCTAACTCAGCCTCCTATGGAGGGGTCATAGATCTCCCCATAGTGTCTGAGTTGGCAGAGTAAAGATGTGACCTTGAAGATCCAACAGTTAGAAAAACATTCCACTGTCTTATCAGCTTTTAGCTAGGACACACTGTTGCTAGTTAAAAGAAAGCTTACTGAAGGAAAAAAAAAAAATCAGTAAAAAGGAAAATTGGCGTCATCCTGGCTCAAACCAGAACAAGTAGGAAAAAAAAAAACACAACAAAACAACAGAATGAGTCAGTTGCTAGTTCTTGGTTGAGGTTTCTATATGAGAGAAAGAAAATAATAATTTGATTTTTAAAAGATACTTTATTAAATTCTAGGAGTCATGATGAAACAACTGTTTCATAAATACTATCGAGTATTCCCTATGTAGGCTTTGTATGATTAGAATATTTTTGTGTTGTCGTGTTTGCGCTGGGACCTACAGAGTAAGAAGAAGTATTGGTGCCTTAAAACCTCAGTATGTTTGGGTTTTTCAAGGCATCCACTGATATATGCTAAACTAGAGTAAGTTTAACCTAACTGGTTAAACCACATGTAAAAAAGCAAGCTTGCAAGACGTGAATGCTTTCTCAAAGCCAAGTTCTTTTGGGAAGTCAAAACAAAATAAAATTAAAAAAATTTCCATTTCTGAAAATTCAGAACACAGCAATTAGATATGTCTTGCAGAACAAACTAATGATTCTAGAAGTGAGAGAGTAAAATAATGAGGTTTTTAAAAGCAAATTTAACTTATATAGTCTGTCGTGCCACAATTTCAAAGTAAAAAAATAATAATAATAATTTCTAATTAGAACCTTCTCTTCAACTCTTTGAATCTCTCCAGTTCACTTTAGACTATTTGAATATTTTTAAGGCAGTGCTGCATGTTAGATAATATATACCTTTTCTAAGAATTACATATTTCCTATTATAATTTCTAGGAAGTTCTCTTTTTGATGATAGATAGATAGATAGATAGATAGATAGATAGATAGATAGATAGATAGATAGATAGATAGATAGATAGATGAACAATAGTATCAGTAGATTAAACTGCAGAAAAACTTCCTATATTACAATGCATAGTTCTACTTATGTAGGCATCTCTCAGTGGCATCAGAATTAGGTGTTTGCTATAATCAAACTCTAATCAGGATGTTTTGAATGTTATGCTGAAAATTCTAACAAACTACAGACATTTGGGGCAAAACAATCTAAATATGCATTGAGGGAACATTATAGATTAATCTGAAAAAATTATGTCTACCTATATGCCCGTAAATCTTGTCTACCATTTTGCAATGAATGTCCAGAATACTGTGTTGTTTTTTTTTTAAAAAAGGGGGTTAGGTTTTTTCTTTAGCTTTTCCCTTTAGATAAATAATTTTAACCAGACCTGAAAACCTCCTCTGTCACAAATAGAAAGATATTTGTATATAAGAAGTATTTTTTAAAACTTTTAGAAGTGATAGAAGCATGTTTTTTATGAGTTTAAAATAAGTTTACTAAATTCTGCGTCCACCTCTCAATTCAAGAAAAACATAGGTCATAAAAAAAAAAAAAAGATAAAGTTGAGAAATAACTTGCCATTTTATTTGCACATAGTTTATTATCATAAAGGCCATTCTAGAAGAATAAATTGTTTAAATGTTGACTTTGTTTTTCAATTACTTTTAAATTAAATTAAGAAGTTTAACATGTAGCAGTGATGTCACAAAGACTAGGACTGTAAAAATATTTTTTGTTATTATTTTGTTATTTTTTAAATTTAGCTTCAGTTAAATTAAGCAAATACCTTGCTACAAGTGTATATGTTCTACAGTTGTGATCATTACCAGTGCATCCATCTTCAAAAGGACTTGTATTGTTTGACTTAGTCCAGCAGAATTAAAGATTTAAAACATGTATATCTTGTAAGAAGTTTATTTAAAAAAAACATGAGTACTATAGCTTAGGAATAGATTTCTCTCATGGTGAACAGACGGTCAATACTATTCTCAAGATAACAGAAAGGAGTGAGACTGCTTCCTAAGAGTATCCCTAGATATTTTTTTTTTTCCAGAACAATGTCTAACTTCTGTTCTTATTCACATGAAATATTTTGTTTGTGTAGCAGGCTCCACATTGTTGTAGAGCTGGGTTACTAGAGAAAAGTTATCTATTTAAAGCCATATAACATGAAAGTAGCCTTTCAATGAAAGGATTTTCTGTATTTCCCAAACAAATGAGCAATTTGTTTTAATAGCTACTCAATTGTCAGATGTTTCTTTGTATATAGAAGTCTAATAATTCACTGAATTAGACCATAATTAAGTAAGAGATTGTTTTCCAGTGGTAACGTGTTTTCTTTCCTTCTCATTACCTTTAATTATTTCTGATTTTTCCCATCCCTTTCATGGCTTGATCTGGTCTAAATCCTCTTACTATTCATTGGCCTTGAAGCATGGTTAACTACTAGTGTTCTGTAAAAATAAATAAATATAGTTACAGGCTGGTAATTTAAACTTCCTTCTGCTTAACTGGGTAGTAATGGGAGGAATTTGAATCAGAGCTACACTAGTACTACAAGCGCAGCTTTTGTACAACTCTGCCTATTCAAACACTTTTTGCTGGGCACTGGAACGCTGGTATGGCCAAATTAATTAGGAAATCAACTACTTAACTGAAGAAGAAAATTAAAAATAATTTATTTCTCTGTGGAAGGTCACACAAATAAAAATGTGCCTGTCTAGTTCCCTGTGGCCCACTAACCCTTGAGCTATTGGCAGTTGGCATAGATTAAAGTAGCCTTCATGCTCTTAGCTATCCAAATTCATTGGATAGTTTCCTACTAAGAATTGCTAAAATCAGAAGCTGGATAAAGAGCATTTCCTGTTCTTTATGGCATTTGATTTTCCTACTGCATATTTGCCACTGGTACATTATTTCTAGGGATAATTTTAAAATATTAAACACTTATATTGGGACCGTCTGCCCACCAGAACAAGCATAATTTGTGTCTTATTACAGATAGAACAGGTCTTCTAAGGACTGAGGAAATCAACTAACCTAGCTCTATTATAAAGTCACAATAAGCCCTGAGGAACATAAGTCCCTGACTAAAGAACAAATTTAAGAAGTCTGTGCTGAAGTACAGAGTATGAGACAGGTAATTTATTTAAGGCAGCTCAGCAAAATTGAAAGTCTTGTAAGGACTTTCCTAACTGTAAAAGAAAATTGGTTTAGTCTCTTCCCCCAAAGAACAATTTAGATGATGAGTTTGCTCACTCATTACTGGCTTGCAGAGTGTTGTATTGCATGGTTTCATGTCTTAGTTTGTCCTCCAATTTATTTTTATTTATTATTATTATTATTATTATTATTATTATTATTATTATTATTATTATTATTATTATTATTATTATTATTATTATTATTATTATTATTATTATCAAAGTTAACTAGAAAGGTTTGACAGACATTGGCCACTATGAAGGTGGAACACACCAGGAACTACTGGGAGTACCCATTTTTGTGGGTTTAAGAGTGGACAGTCAACTTACTGTGATGATACTCTAAATACAGTGATTTATCTTTTTTCAGCTTTTCCAGATTAGGACAAGATCTTCAATGAAGCAGAGCTTAATCTCAGTTTCTACCTGTTGATAGACTGTGAATATCTGCTTCTTGGCCAAGTTCAATCATCTAGCTGTTAGGTGTTCAAGAAATAGCATTGTTCTGCTGTTCAAGATAGGTATCTGGGTAGCTTTTCATACTGTTTTTAGGAAAAGGTTGAAGGTGCTTTCATTCTTTTTGCTGTTACCATGCAGAGATTAAGTATCAATCAGATACAGTTAAAATCATGAATCTGTGGTACCTCCATGGAAAAGGAAAACTACAAAAGACTATTTAAGTGGCTGGAATGTTTCATTATCTACCCCATTAGCCTCTGCAGGACGTGAGAAAAGGCATCAGAAGGCTAGTCAATAATTTATAGCTAACTTGAAAAAATACATGTAAGTTCCAAAGTGAAATGAAAGCAATCTCTGCCTCAAAATGGACATTCAGTGAGCATGCATACGTTTTCAGTATTTATTGCAAAGGGATACAAAATCTGTTGTTGCTGTCTCACTATTGCAAATGTTCACTGATGGTTTTCCAGTTCCTTCTGCACCATATGCAAAACAACTGTAGCTCTATAAGTACTTTCAGATGAGAATGATGCTTGGTTCACAGATAAATTCACAAGAAAAAAAAAATAAGGCTTGAGAAATGCAGAACTTATTTGGTTTCACTCGTATTTAAAGTCTCCCTTTACTCCACTCTCCTGTCTCCCTAGGACCAAAATTAACTAAAATTAAATCACAGGGATGAAAGTTTAAAATTTCAGTAAATCACATTACTTAAAGTTATGATGGTGCCTAAATATGAAGATAGATCTTTAAACAAAGTTGCACCGTTGACATTAAAACCAAACCAAAATAACAACAACCAAACAAAATCAAAAAACCCAACCAACATATTGGGTACCAAAATTAGGTACATTCCTGTATGGAAAGTACAGTTAGCTACAGTGGCTTGTAACTTGTCTGTCATCAATAAATACAGAGTTTGAATCAAGGCTTAAGGGTCTGTGCTACAGGAAATTATTTCAAAAATATAAGATGTAGAAATTCCTTTTGGAAGGGTCAGAGAAAATAATTGTGAATAAAAGGATAAGCACATTTGTTAAAAAACATCTAAACAGAGCCTTTCAAACTTTTTAATTTGTGGATGTTCGGGACAAGATGCACTCTTTTACAAAGCTGATTAGGCAGTTGGATAGGTGATCATTGTAGATACCTTCCAACTGAAATATTCCAGTCTAGTGCAGTCTACTTTTTAGCTAACTTTCACACATCTCTTAAAAAATCAGAGAGCTTGCAAATGCCAAATTAAAATCTGTTGCAATTGAATTTCATACCCAGAGAGAATATCGAGAATGTTCCCTGTGTGAATTCTTGGAGTCCAAAAGTTTCTGAATGAAAAACAGTTTTGATTACTCCCGTTCCTGTGAAAAGCATGAATTAACTCCCATCCAGTTAAGGGAATAAACCATAACTGTAAGAACATTAGAAGATGTTTTGAAAAGACAAAACACTTGTTCAGTGACACAGGCTGGAAAGGCTTTCCTTTACACCAAAAATTTCAGAGTAGGATTAAATTTTTCTTTCATAATCTGGTTATACTCACTTCTAATTATGACCACCTAGAAAATATGTTATCCAGATGGTTTCATTTGCTTTGAGTTGATCGTTATTTGGTCAACCTAGCCTGAAGGAATTTATTGTTTAATTCTTTCATTCCATATTCTGTTGAAGGAGAACATTTCTTCAAATAGAACATGTTTATATGACTTCTTAGATCTTGGTATATGTCTGGGATGCATCCCAATTCTTTTTTTCTCACTTTCTCTCTTCCAAAAATAAACTTGAGAATGAAAACTTGAATGTGGGAGCTGGAAGAAGTCATAATGTACCAGGGAATCTGGACTGCAAGGTGCTTTGAGCAGTTTGGTTATTATTTAGCCTAAAAGTTCTGCTGGGGAAAAAGAAAGGAACCAGAAACTTTAATTTCTGCTCCAGTTTAGGCTCAATTAAGTTCAGAATCCATAAGTTCACAGTTTATGAGGGAAAATTAAATCTTTGATGTAGCTGAGATAGATTTTAATTTATTTATTTTATTTTCAGATTCAGCTTTATATATCATTACAACATATATTCTTTTAAATATTTAATCTTCCTTCAGGAAAAATAAAATTGTATTTTCAGGAAAAAAAAAAAAAAAGTATTTAATCCGTAACTTAGATTTTATTCTTGTACATTTTTTCTGTAATATATCTGTATTTACACACATCTTTTGCTATATCAAATGCTGATTTAGATACATGCTCATGCAAGGAATAATATCTGGATTCTCATTCTGTTGATTCTGGTGGAGGTTAAGTTTAACAGTCAAAAGTGTTTTATTGTGTTTGTCATACAAAGGGATTGATGTTATACTACTATCTGTTCTTAGAAATATTATGCAATTTATATGAGAGAAAGATGATTCCTAGAATCATAAAAACAGAATGGTTAAGTTTGGAAGCGACATTAAAAATCATCAGGTTCCAACCCCCCTGCTGTGAGCAGGGAACCCTAACACTAGACCAAGTTGCAACAAAACCTCATCCAGCCTGGCCTTGAATACCTCCAGGGATTGGGCATCAACAACCTCCCTGGGCAACCCATTTCAGTACCTCACCACCCTTATGGTGAAGGATTTCTAATATCTAACCTAAATCTCCCCTCTCTCCATTTAAAACCATTACCCCTTGTCCTATCACTATCTTTTCTGATGAAAAACCTCTTCCCAGATCTCCTGCAGGCCATTCAAATGCTGGAAGGCCACTATAAGGTCTCCCTGGAGCTTTCTCTTCTCCATTCTTCCCGCTTTCTGGTAGCTTTTGTCATAACAATGGATTATTATATTTTTATTTGTGTGTAATTTATTTTTCTTCTTATTATCTTCTCATTCCTCTGACAAAAACCATGATGGGTACTGAAAATTGCACAAAATTAATCCATTACCCTGCAGAGACTGTTAAATAATTAATTTTAAATGGTTATGGAATAACAAGGTAGTTTACTATTTTTAGCTGAATTGCTTATAATATAGAAAATATATTATCAGACTAATATTTTTATAAATTTTTATAAGGACTAATAGATATTGATGTTCTGAGGATACACAACAGTTAGCCTGCATAGCACACTTATTGGAAAAAAAATGTCATCTGATTCTGGAAAAAGTAATGCATAACACTTAAAAAACCCACAAACAATGTAATCACTGAACAGAATTGGATTTTCAGTGTGAAAATCCACCAAATTAATTGAAAGTATAAACAGAGGGAAAAAAGGAGGAACTCTATCAATTAATGTTGCAGTACTCAAAAGTTAAGTGCCTAGAGGCAAAGTGTGGAGAAACTTGCTTTAGCAATTTCAAAGCAGGTTTCTTTCTTTTCTCCCACATTTTACCACTGCTGCAGGAAAATTGGCAGGCAAAAGCATTCACTCATGTCTTAGCTGCTGAGTGGTAAGGCATTAAAGTTAGATATAAAATAAGGTGGGAAAAAGTCATGGCAGTTGAAGGTAAATAGCTGTTTCAACGTTCCCTTTTGCCAAACTTGTTGAAGAGTGCAATAGCCATCCTGAAGAGTTACAGAGGATGGAAAAGTTCTTCCTCTGGGAATGGACTCACATTGCTGAATTGGAGACACGAGACTCCATACAGTAAAGCAGGAGAATATTTGTTCTTAGCTGGAATTCCTGGCAGCCAGCTCTCTGAATAGGATATTAAAAAAAAAAAAAGAAAAAAAAAAAAAAAAAAAAAAGATAATAGCACAAAAAAGAGGTGTCTGAAATCATCTTTACTCTGATGTGGAAGTGCCCAAATACTTTCAGTCCAGGAACAGTGGGCTGACATAACAAAATTGCTTTTCTGGATCAGGTCAAAGGCTTATTAGCCCTTCAGGCACCTCACATGACAGGCAATACTTAGGGAGAAGATCAAGAGTAGGACAAGTAAGGTTATTTTTCTCAGGCTCTGTTCCTTGGTACTAGCAAACCTCAGTCAAGATTCTTTCTGAGCAAGATTAAGTAGAGGTGGATTTTATAATGCTAGCCCAGAAAATCAGGTTATTGTGTACTCTGGGTTTTGCACACTGATTAAATTGTTTCATGGGTTGGTTTCATAAAGCTTGAATGAGGCAAATTCTGTATAAAAGACAGATGTCTTTAAGGCTCAGATTTAAAAGTAACATGGTACTCACTACCGCTTTCCTTTCCCTCACCCCCAGATTTGTTTTTGTTTGAGCCAGGTGGGGATTTTTATATTGAGAGTGGGAAGGAGGAAGCTAGATTCCCTCCATCATGGTAAATTGAATTGTTTATTAAAAAGTACAAGCTCCAATTCAAACTTCTCATTAAATGAAATTAAAATTCACTACATATTGAGTCACTGTTATTCCTGCCAGTTTAAACATTTTAGTATTTCTATGCTATTTAGTGGATTGCGAGTTATGGGTAGAAAGGCAAGAAGGAAGCAAATTTTCCTTCCATTAGAAATAAAGCAAAACCAAAACCCACCTAAATCCTATGTCAACTGCTCAGGCCTAGAAACTCTGATTTACTTTTTCAAGAATATGTGTATATATATATATATATATAAAAATAAAAAAAAATTGGATTACATATAGTATGTTTTCAGTGACTGCTATTAGGTCCTGGTGCAGCTACTCTTGGGGACATTATATTAGACAGGAGGCAGTTCCCCATTGATCATATGATACAGACTCCAGAAAATAAATTCCTCAATCTCTGCCTCAACAAAGTTCATTACATTCATGATCAATCTGAGCCCTGGAGCCCAGAAATATTTCTTTTGTGAAACTATAATCTATTTTCTAGTACACAAATTCATATTTTCCTGCTGTATTATAGCTGTCTTCAAATGTAAATAAACTATTAACACTGCTTTACTTCCCCAGAGGTAATACGAGGTTCCAGAGCAAAACATTGGCTTCAATGTCTATGTTTCCATGTCCAGTTTTAATAAAATGACTCCTTAATTTAAAAAAAATATTTTCTTAATGTGTATCTAGCATTCCTGAAAAGTAACTAAAGTAGTGTAAAAATTAATAGTGCTCCATAAAAGGTATGAAATGAGATTAAGATGTTTGGTACAGGAACCATTACTAACAAATGTGATTTGTTTAATCTGCTCATTTGATTTATTGATGGATAAATCAGATGTAAGAGAGCTGTGGTGAACTGAAATGGATGAGTAAACACTCCAGTCTTCATATATGTCTAAATTTATGGGTTGTATTTATTTAGGAGACTAGTCCAGAGAACATAAAGTTGGTTTTCAACATTAAAATGCATAGCTATAAAATAAGAGTTTGATGGATGGCAGATTAGTTTGATTTGCACAGGAGGCAACTATCTGCAATTGAGTGGGAGGATGACACTGCGTATTGCTGAGCCAACAAGTAAAGCTTCAGCACTCTTGTGCCTGCGACACGTTTTTTCCCCCAGGAGCAGCTAAACTGACTCTCACATGTCACCACACAGGAGCTCCCACACTATCTGTCAGTACTAGACAAAATTCTTCTAACTAAGGTCTCCTTTGCGATAATAGAGAGAATATATTTCAGTCCACTTGTAAGCATCCCTTCCCATTATTGTTAGAGATAATATGTGCGTGTCCTCTCTCACCTCTTCTTCCCTCACACCCTCAATCGCAGAAAAATCAAATCATTTTGGGATGATGAATTTCTGTGAACATTTTGGATGGGGGCCTGAGCAACCAGGTCTAGTGGGAAGGTTCCTGCCCATGCAGGGGGTTGGAACTAGACAATCTTTAAGGTCCTTTCTATGATTCTGTGAAAAGTAGTTAAGAGTTACAAAAAAAAAAAAAAAAAAAAAAAAAAAAGACCCTTAGTTTTCCTAATACAATGTCTCTTAAAACAGACTCTGGTGAAAAATACAATTAGGATCTTATTTTCTCTCCTCCATTGGTGCAGAAATAGAAAGGTTGATATAAAAAGTATGGGTCCCCTGAGACCACTGTTAAAATAAGAGTTAGAGTATCAGATAGACTCGTAAGAATAATTTTGGTTGGTAAAGACCTTTAAGATCACCAAGTCCAACTGTGAAATGAGTACTGCCAAGGCCACCATTAAATCATGTGTCTCAGCACCACATCGACACAGCTTTAAATCCCTCCAGGGATGGTGACTCCACCACTTCGTTGGTCAGCCTGTGCCAGTTCCTGACAACTGTTTAGGTGAAGAAATTTTTCTAATATAAACCTCCCTGGCACAATTTGAGGCCACTTCCTCTTGTTCTACCACTTGCTAAAAGATGTGTTGTTTCTTCTTTCTGTTATTCTGGCCACAACTAAACTGAATGATCTAGAAACATTTACACACTCTTGGCTTCAACATCATCTTCGCTCTTCTTCTCTTTAGCACAAAACTATATACCTATGTCCTTTCCCCATGGAAAGGAAAGACACATGTATGGTCTGGATAGCACCTGCATGCCAATATGCACTAGAAAGCAGCTGATCTTGATGAAGAAAGGAACAAGACTTGAAAGCATGCTAAGATATTCAGTAACTGGTCAGTGTAATTATAATATTTTTTCCCCTCTAGTAATGGTTTGTGTAGAAGGGAGATTTGGTAACTTAGTCATCTAAACATCTTACTAGTTATAAAAAAACATGAGGCAACAGAAAGAAACATTTTCTATGATGAAACTAAAGTAGGTAAAACTTCTGCTGTCAAAACCTAGTTGATCCATAGTGCTTGTACATAGGAAGAGAAGAAGAAAAGTAGGAGAGGTACCCCTATGATGAAAGCAATAGTCGCTGAACTTAACATTGCCAAATTCTGTTTCCAATTCGGAGTACCTTATCCCATGAAGGGCACTGGTCAGTCAGAAGTTGCTACAAGCACAGTTTAAACTAAGGATTTGAAAAAAAAGGAGTTTTAATAGAAACAAAAACAGACATTCCAAGAGAGAAAAAGAGAAAGTAATGTTGTCTTTTTTTAATTATTGTTTTGTTGTTTTTTATATTATTTTTTTTAATAAAGGTAAGGATATGTAAGCATTGAGGAATACTTTGAGTTCTTTGCTTATGGATAAATGGTTCAAATTGGACAGCAGTAAAAGTTCATCTTCTCCAACATATCCTGCCAGTGAAAAAAAGCAACCTAAGGCCTTTATAGAAATCTGTCTGCAAGTGGAAAGGAAAATAATTATGTAGCTCATGTTGGTATTACTGGGTTTTGCTATATTAATTTGTGATTTTTTTTTAAATCAAAGTTATTAATTTGAACAACTGGAATAATTTACAAGGAAGTCTTGGATTTGTTCTCATTCAATTTCTTTAGATAATATCTGTCTGAAATTATACAGAGCAATCTGACTTAAGGAAAGGGAATAGTATGGCTACACCCTCAAATTCTTTTTTCTCCTCTCTTGCACCATCCTAATGAATATCTGAACTTTTACTGGATCATGTATTTCCCATGGCTAGCGTAGGACTCACAAGCTCTGTGTTGTCTTAAATATCACTTTGGGCGACAGTTAGTTCAGAAGATAACATCCCATTATAAAAGTGCCATGCCAATAAAATGTTTGTAATCCATAACAACAACAACAATAACAACAAGAAAAGTCTAATTTATCTGCCTGAAAACAACTGTCTTTTTTTTTTTTAAAAAAAGCAACATAAAATGAAATGAGAAGTAACTGTTGTTTTGTTCTAAGAGTATCTTAAAAAATCAAGTGCACTAAGTCCTTTTCTGAATCTCTCCTCTTACCATGTTTATTCCAGTCCTCAGCAATTTTTACAATATTCCTTTCAATTGTTCACATGAGTAGAAAGATTTTTTTTGATACTAGACTCCTAGAGCAGTTAGAAATTTTAGTACTGAACTACATCATAATCCAGGTGATTTTCCCAGGCTCTCTTGACTTTAATAGATTTTACCCATTGTGCAGCAGTTATGTTATACAGATCATCCGATGAAAGTTGAGGTCTTTAAAGGGAAAAGTGTAATAATTTACTCTTACAACCATGTAAAAATATCATTGAATGTGCATAGATATATACTAATTGAGGTGTTGCTCTTTTACACTGTGAATTTCCAAGACAGAGACTTTAAAACCTTTTAAATCAGGCTCCACCAACCAAAGGTGGATGTCAAATATCAATGCACTCAGAAAACAGAGTACAGAAAGAAACAAAATGGTGCTGTCAGAAGTGCTTGCTTTTAACAAGGCCATAAGTAGCTCTAGGAATGAACTCCAGTAGACATTCTCAACCGCAAACCCTGCAAATAGCATCTGTGAATGAGGCAGTGAAGAATGGTATGTTTAGGTGGTTTTCTTATTATTTACCATGAGTGTTGCAATAGCACGATTTAAAAGTTCTCTGAAGCCATTGACTCATCTCAAAGCCAGAAAAAGAAGTGTGTTTATATTAGCACATTATTTAACACATACTGTAATCGACAACAGTCTTTCATTTTAAAGACTGTGTGTGTGTATTTATTCGCTTTTCCTTCTTTGTGGTTTGTTTGTTGTTGTTTTTTTTTTCCTCTCCAAAAGATAGTGATTGTGTCTGGTTTAAACTCACTTAATGATGCAATCTGAACAGATTTGCACTTCTGATTAATCATAGAATCACAAAACAGTTTGGATTAGAAGGGATCTTAAAGATCATCTAGTTCCAATCCCTCTGCCCTGGGCAGGGACACCTCTCACTAGACCAAGCTTATTAAATCCCAGCCTAAGAAATTGTCTGCAGACACAAGAACAACAGGAACAGAAGGAAAGACAATAGCAACAATAATTAAGAATGCAATGTGCCCATTACCTCCAAAAATTTCAAGTAACAATTTAAGTATGTTCTCCCACTTAGATAAAAAAGATACCACAGATATTGCTAACTCTAAAAAGTTAGTGCCAAAGTTTGAGGGCTTTATACTGTTTATTTGTATGTTTAATTTTATTCTTTGTTTCTCAAAGGTTATATTTGTTCTTAAAGCATTTTGTTGATTAATATATTTGGAGTGCTTAGTACACTTCCTTTTTTAATTTTTTTATTTTTTATTTTTTTAATCCTGATTTGGGGATGAAAAGATCAGATAAATCTATCTCATATAGAGGAAGATAGTGCAAAAGGTAATTCTATTTCTCTTTTCAATATGACTAGATTGCATTTAGATTTGAATAAGAAAGCTGCAGTGTGCTCTGTAAATATATCAGATTGGGTGTGTGCTAACCTATGCATTTCATCCATTGTAGCTGTTATAGATACTCGGCAAAGTAGATGCCATGTAAATTTAAACTCCCAAATACCGAATTGATCAAGAACACAGGGGGATACAGGCTCGATTCAAGCAGAATGTAACATCTTTATTAAGCTAATGGTGGGGACGGACAGCTTCCGATAATGATTTAATCATAATTTGAATGCATCCTACAATATAAAAAATTACAGTGCTGCAATATGAATATTATTGATGTGTCAAAGGAATTCCTTAATGCACTCAATTAAAAATAGTTAAACATCTGTTATCTTTCATGCATAAAAACTTTTGATTCAACTCCGCTGCCATTTATTTTTAGTTGTTGTTTTTTTATTTTTATTTATTAGAGGTTTATTAAGAGAACATTCTGATTAGGGTAGTGAGGGATGTTACATCTGTAATCTCTTTAAAATAAATATTTTCTGTTAATACTAATCTTAAACATTATGGGAGACTGAAGATTTAGTTTTTTCTTACTTTCAATGGAATGTAGAAAAACTCAATTATACTTAAAAATCAGTGTGGTCAGAATTGCAATTTTTTACTCTGACAACTGACTTGAAGGTCTTTTCACACATTTTACACAACTTTTTTTTTTCCTATTTTTTGTTTCATTTTTATGACAGTGATATTTACATCAATACAAAACTTATTTTAATACTTCTATAAAAACAGTGAATACCAGAAGGAGTGTAACTTATCAGGATTATATTGGCCTAACACTGACAATGTCATTTTGTCTACACATTTGATATGTTTTAGAATTTAAAAGAGAGCATGTACTTTCCTTCCAAAAACACCAGTCTTAGGCATTATCAAATACTATTACTTTGCACTTGTAAGTTTCCTTAGCACCAGTATAACTAAACAGAATAACATTCAGCTGATGAAAACACAATGAGTGTTAATTTTAAAATAGCAATCACTCTATAGTTATTAAAAAATCGTTAGTCTTTCTATGGTCCAAAAAAATCCCAGGTAATGAAAATAACATTTTTTATCTCATTGCCTGGGTTTACCACTGAGGATGTGAGTCCATGCTGCTTCTACCTAGGTGTTTTCTCCAGTTGATCTATCATGCTAAATGGTTACACTTACTAAACTTTCTTCTGAGGATTGTGTTTATATAGATGTTCCATTTTTACAGGCAAATAAATACATGACCAGAACTGCCTAAACCTGGAAATTTCCCAGTTTAAAGAGATGTTACATTTCCATCAAAAAATTAATCTCTTTTCATCTAATTTTTGTTCATACCTAAGAATAAGTTTTAACAGCCATATAATCCAAATTTTATTCAGATACTTGCAGAATGTTTAAGTCTATAAATATTATTTTCTAACAGTTTAATTTTATTTCTATGAAATTCTCCTGTCTGAACCATCAAAAGGATTATTAGTTTCAAAACTCTAACATCTCTATAATTTTGAAGAAATATAATCTTGTTAGTATCCTTTCTCTTTATTAGATCAGGTAGAACAACCCTCTTCTCTGCGAGTAGAAATGTGTTCTGAAATGTCAATTTTGAAAGGTTAGATATTCGCAAGTGAAGGTCCATTCTGATAGCCTAGTTACTCTGTTCATACTTTCAGACAATTTACATTATTTGAGAATCAAATAATGATAATTATTCAAATTTTCAACTTGATTTGTTACGTATGTAAAGAAAAATTCAGAGTTTTTAAAAGAGATATAGGAGATAAAACTATGAAAATTAAAATATCAGAAACTGAATTAAGGGGAAAAAAAGAAGAATACATTAGGTGTTTTTTTTTCCTTGCTCTGGTGTGACTGGAAGAACTTTTTAGGTATTGCTACTCAAAGGATGAGAGAAATTAAAAATAAGACAAATCAGACACTTTAAAGTGTTCTAAGTACAATTAATTAGATAATACTAACAAAATTCTGAATTCCCATTGAGATTGCTGACAAAATTTGAGAAAAATTATCCAAATTAATTCCACAGTTGTCAGTATCTAATTTTTTTAAAAATAATAAAATTTTAAAAAAGTTTGTTTACTTGATATAGTTTCTTGTAGAATTTCAGGGAGAAATCCATATACATGAATTGCATATGTTCAAAATGATTGTGCAATTAAATAAACTTACAGACTGCGTGTGCTCGGTGTTCATCAGAATGAAACACCAGGGCATAAACATTAGAGCAAAAGCAAAATAACATTCATAACCACTAGGTTGATGAAATGCTTTTTCCCTTTAAAATGAAAAATGATGAGGCTTCCTGTGTGGTACTATATAAAGTATAGTTGCAGTTTAAGAGCCCTGAATTCATCCCATATTAGCAGAACAGCATAAATTTCAGCCTTAGTATATCTGAGAATCTAACACTTAGCAAAACTTTTAAGATGTAAGTTTGCACACTGAGTGAAAATGAAACCTTGAAATTAATGGGTCATCTAAGACTTGATTTTTAACTAAGATGTCATTTTATGTTCTCACTTAAAAGCACAACATTGACAATGTCTAATCACTTCTTCTGCTAGCTTTAAGAAAACTTTCTCTCCCCGATCTACAAAAGTAAGTATGCGATTTTTTCAGATCAGTTAGGATAATTCTTAATTTATAACAAATAATATAATAATAAAACCTCAACAAGAATAAATGGAAAATCAATAAGAATTCTGTGTAAGACGACAGGTATTCTGTGTAAGACTCTGTGTAACACTTTATGCAAGTGGGCATGAAGCGGCAGTCATGGCAATTGTACAGGACCTAAGCAGAAGCTGACATGCATAAGAAACTCCCATATAAACATAGACTTTCAGTCCTTTGTAAAATTTGCACAATATTTCACTTGTTTAATTATCTTGGAATGAGTGACCAGAACAGTTGGAAGTGTTCAGTAAGTGGCTTGAATACAAAATAATTATTTTTGTTCAACCATTTAACAAGTAGTTGTGTTATTTGAATTCTTCTTTACAAAACAGAAGCATCATTTTGTGTCAGTAAGATTGCAATAAGCACCCATTAGAGGACCTGAACTGTGAGTCTGTTTTACTGATTTGTTACATCTTCCTTGTCTAATAAGATCAGGTATGATTCTATGAAGATGTAATAGTACTAATATGAGCTGAATTTTGTTCCCCTATAAAGCAAAATCATGGAGGTGAAGGCATTCTACACAGGCCAAGAACCTTGAGATTAATGATCTCCCATATTTTCCTTAAGATGAGTATATCAGAGTCTTGGTCTACAAAGTTGAAGATTTTAGATGCAGTGTAATAAAACCAGAAGAGTAAAGTAGGTGTACTGAGTGTGACAAGGCAGATAACAGGTTTGAACAAGAGTCTGATCTTTGCCAAAAGTATCTTTGCAGGGTGGACTTCATCATCTTCCTCTGTCCTACTGTCTTCCTTTCTAGCCATGTAATCATATTGTTTTGGTTAGAAAAGACCTTTAAGACCATCAAATCCAGCCATTAACCTAACACACTCAAGTCCACCACTAAACCGTGTCCTTCAACACCACATCTACATGGTTTTTAAATATTTCCAGAGATGATCACTCCACCACTGCCCTGGGCAGCCTGTTCCAGGGCCTGACAACCTTTTCAGTAAAGAAATACTATCCAATCTAAACTTCCACTGGCATAACTTGAAGCCATTTTCTTTCGTCTGATTGTTACCAGGGAGAAGAGTTTGAGGCCCACCTTGCTCCAACCTCCTTCCAAGTAGCTATAGAGAGTAAGAAGGTCTCCTCTCAGACATCCTTTTCTCCAGATTAACCAACTCCAGTTCCCTCAGACACTCCTGATAAGATTTGTGCTCCAGACCCTTCACCAGATCTGTTGCCCCTTTCTGGACTTGTTCCAGCTCCACAATGGCCTTATTGTTGTGAGGAGCCAAAAAATGCCCCCAAGGATTCAAGGTGCAGCCTCACCAGTGCTGAGTATAGAGGGACAATGATTTCACAGTTCTGCCAGTCACAGCAGATACAAGCCCGGATGGTGCTGGCCTTCTTGGCCACCTGGGCACACTACTGGCTCGTGTTCGTGGGCTGTAAATCAACACCTCCAGATCCTTTTCATCTGGGCAGCTTTCCAGCCACTCTTCCCCAAACCTGGAGCATTTTATGGGGAGATTGTGACCCAACTACAGAACCTGACACTTGGCCTTATTGAGTCTGACACAATTGGCCTTATTAAATCTGATACAATCGGCCTCAGCCCATCGATCCAGCCTGCCCAGATGCTTCTGTAAAGCCTTTCTACCTTCAGCCAGATCAACACTCCCTCCCAGCTTGGTGTCATCAGCAGTACATGACCATTCTAAAGGCTTTTTCTGTTAGAAAGTCATTCCTCATTGTATGTCTAAAAAGTCTCCTTTCTATTATTTTCATGCTTGCCTTTTTGGTCTGCTCTTTGTTGCAAGCAAGCCTTCTTCCTTTCTGCAGAGTCTCCAGGCAACAACATGCTTATGGGTTCCTACATGCTTATCTGCTTGCCTGTCCTAGGCTGTATTCTGGGGGCTGCCCTCAGCAGATCCAAAACATTTCCTAAAAAGAGTTAAAACACATATTAATTTTATGGAGGATTGTTTTGGGATCACAACACATAATTTAGTCAATTATTTATTATAAAGAGCGATGCTTCCTGGTGCAAAATCTCTCTTTCATCTTTGTCCCATACCTTCTTTTAAGACAATATAGTGGAAGTTGATGTTACGGTTTACTTCAAAAACCTTATTACATGTTTATGATTGCATTTTTTAAGTTTTATATGCTAGCAATGCATTATTGCAAGAATCTTTGTTATTCTTTGGCAATTTTATGTATATATCATTATTATATGCCATTTCCATTCAGATTTTTAGAAGAAAAAATGTTTGGTTTTATTTTTCATCATAACAATGTTGTGTTAGCAGTAATGAACGTAATTTAAATTGTGCTGTTACTGAATTCTTTGTTATATTACTCTTGAAAACATTTCCAGTTAACATAGAAGAAACGTAATATCTATGTAAAGAAATCAAGTTTTGCTCCCTCAGCTTGACTTATTCTATTTTTTTATTTAAAATAAAGACATACCTTTAATATTCAAAAAATGTAATCATGTAGGTGAAAATGTCAAGCATTTCAAAATTCATGAAAACAATTATTTATTTTATATGTAAAGCTAAAAAAGAAAGAAGAAATCTGCAAAATCTAGTTTTAGTTTTCACAACATGGAGATTTTACTTCTTAGGGAAAACAGAACTAATTTGTTTGTTTTCAACTGTCTGTAACCCTACTGATGCTACACTTTGAAATATAAGTAATTATCTAGGAAAAAGAAAGCAAAATTAAACAATTGTAGAATGGTCTGCTTCAGAGTTATAGAATATGTGTGGTATTATATATAAAGTAAAAAAAAAAAAAAAAAAAAGACTGTGTTGGTAGTAAACAACTCTTTTCACAAAAAGTTCACATTTCCTCTTTAAATAGTAAGAAATTATTAAACATTCACTTAAATATAACCTTCTGAAAGAAATTAATTATCTGATTTAAATGTTTAAGTCAAGTAGGCTTAAGAACTCATTTTTATTTTATTTTATTTTAATTCCCAGAATAACTTAAGGGATTTAGTAGAGTGTGCAAACAATTAAATGTACAAATTACTATGTGACACAACAGTTTAATAAACAGCACGTAGAATGTTTGCATGTGTTGTGAAGCTCTGCACAAACAGCATTAAACACCACCACATTCAGGAAGAGCCCCAGCTGCATTTACAAACTGAGACCTCAGGTGAAGCATGACTGAAATCGGTAGAAGTGCTCAGTCATTCTGTGGGATTTTGTTTTAGACTATGTACAGGAAAAAAAAATATTCCTCTCAGAGTTAGAAACAGAAGATAACATCTAACATGCTTTCAGTTTTGAGTTTAGGATGGAGTTTATATTTGAGTTTTTTTTATTGTCTGGTTCTCCCTATTCTCCTTAAGATTATGGCTAATTTTTGCAAACAACATCTAATTACTTCTCCAACTGCACTGTTCCACACAAGAAGCTCCTTAATTTGAGCACACATATACCTGCTTGAGTATGTAAACTCAGAGCAGTGCACAGGAATAATATAATGTTACCTTTTCTTCTTAACATTAGATATGAATACATTAAGATTCTTAGTGGCTTTTACATGGCATGAAATGTAAGTCGTTTATAGCATTAACATAAAAATAGCCCTACTTATACTGTTTGACTGAGTGAGACTACTCTTTTTAGGGCCACAAATTTTCTCTTAAAATGAGTTTATTGCAGCATTTTATTACATCATTTGTTAAAATTCCTTCTGAGCACAGGTTATGAATATTTTTTGCTAGTTTGAAAGCTCAAGCTTTTACCATGATGGAGTGAATGGTTATAACATTCTTGGCTTAAATGGTAAACATTTAATAATGGGAGCTTACCATCATTTTTCTTGTGTTTCACTTTTATAAGGCTTTTTTTTCTATCTTTAAATAATTTACATTTACAAATCAAAGCATCGGGTTTTATTATTATTATTTTTTAAATCTTTTTTTTTTTCTTTTTACAGACCAAAGAGTGCCTTCTATTTTGAAGTCAGAAGACCTTGGTATTGTGTCCCTACTCAATACTGGGGGTATTAGACAAGGTGAACTTAAGAGGCTCCTTGGAACTCAAACTATTCTATGATACTATTATTAAAATGACAATTTAATATTCATTAAAATAATTGAAAATCCATTTAATATTTTTCTCGTTGTTTAAAGCAATTTGTAAAAAATAACCTGGTTTCATAAATGTAGGACTGTTATTTTCTGTTACCCAAAAGAAGTGCATTTCCCCTCTGTATTAAGGAGGAGAAAGAAAATGAAGTATACATTTCTGAAAACCTGCAAGTGAACTTTCAAAGCAGTTAAATAAAATCTTCACCAGATCTGATAGGTGAAGCTACTGAAGCAAGTAAAATTTAATTTGTAAATAAGAATTTTCAAGAATTAAACTTACAGAATTTTAGTACAGAGATTATATTGAATCTGAGGGATATGACACAACTAAGTGGTATTGGGGCACTGTAAACCTAAACTGACTTTCTGTATCAAGACTTGTTTAACACAATCCAAGTTAATTGCATCAAGAGTTCAACGGCACAATGGTGTGGTCTCGTATTCACGATATTGCATGTTTATCAGCATGTCCAGAATGGGGACAGGACCAACTTTCTAGCAGACACTGTTCTAACAATTAATACTCATTCTTGTGGCACTGTCAAAATATCTTCTTCCTTGGAAAATACATTTTCCAGGTTCCCAGCTGGACTCAAAGATAGTTTTCATCAGCTTTCTTTGCCTGAGGACTTCTTTTATGTATGTGAATATATTTTTTTCATGTGTGACAAAACAAGGGGTTTTGTGGGTGTATCGCTTGCCTTCTTTTTTTACACAGTTTCTTTCCACACCCACGGCAGAACAGTGGACAATAATTAATTACTTCTTAATAAGTTACATAAAATGGTCTATCTCGTTCAAATGGTTGTGGCACAAATGTGAAACTCTGTTAACATGATCTTAATTTCTCTTCTCTTCACTAAGGAATATGAAAAGAATTAGGCCTCCACATATTCACAGTTACATATTCATTCTCTCAAAACATTAAGGCATAGATATAATTGTAAATAATTTTCAAGAATTCAAAAGACTGCAGGTGTCATGTTAAGATTTCTACATTTAATTTCATTCGCTCATCAAGAGTTGCCACATAGTAAAAATTGTGCCAAATTTCTCTTTTCTGCAATGAAAATTGGGCAGTTTACAGTAGCTATAGATAGATCTGGCTGAGGTTACTGAGAATGTATATTAAAGATATTTCTGAATACATATATGTATGTATATACATATATATATGTGTCTATACATATATACATGTATAGACACATATATATACATATACATATATACATGTATATATACATATATATATACACGTATATATGTATATATACATGTATATATACATATATATACATATATATATGTGAACTCAGGATTTTCCAAGAAGCAGCTAATCTAAGAATTTAACATAATGTATTTCCTACATATATATCAGATGAAACAGATCACTCATATTCCCTGACAAGCCTAAAAGACAGTCTGTTAAATTAGGTCAAATAAACTCAAGAAAATGTTAGGGGGGTTTGTTTTTGGTTTGGGGGTTTTTGTTTGTTTTATTTGTTTTTCTGCATGCTTGTATAGAAGTTTCTTTAATCCAGTGCCCATTTCACAGTTGAGTTATAAACTACAGAGCAAGTTACAAGGGAATACTGAGGGACTTTCATTTATACTGCCACCAGACATAACTTTAATGCTGTTCTTGCATTTAACATCTTTCATCAGTTTGCTGGAGCATGACTCCTATAGTGTACCTCATTGAACTTACCAGTACCTAAGATAGAAATACATTTACAGAACAGCTCCCAGGAGATTAAAATGGAAAAGCAGTTATTTTATTGCAGATGTACTAATTTATAGTATACCATTAGTATAAGCTTTTCCATTAACTCACTGAACATTTTAATACCAAAAAGAATGTGAATTGAGTTGCTTCTCTCCCTCCCCAGCCTACTCTGGACATGCATTTCTGTAGCATAATCAGGTTTCAAAGCAAATGTTTTGCAATAGAACTAAATGGTAAAAATACTTTAGCAACACATAAATGAAAGATATATTTTAAAGTCAAAGGGATGGGTTTTGCTATGATATAGGAAAGTAAAGTTTTAATTAGGAAAGACTTCATGTAGCTCTCCTTTCAAGTCAGTTCCTGGTAACATAACATTTGCATACATTTCATCTTACATTGATTTAAGTGAATTTTTTTCTGGTAAAACTGATTTGTGTTGAATTTAAAACAGAAATGAATACGAAGAATTGGCAGAGGCAGGGGAAGCTGCTTATGTTTGTTTTTTTCACTGCTTTTGTCTGGTTGGTTGGTTGTTTTTATGGATTCATTTTTTGTTCTGCTTTTTTTTTATTTTTTTTTTTTTATAAGAGATTCAATGATGGAATAAAAGAGAGATTAAATGTTTGGTGAGTTAGTATTGCAAATTGCTGTAAGGTGATAATGTAAACAATCAGTAATTTGTAGTTACAGTGTAGTATTCATCCAACCCACTGGACAGTCCAGAGGAACTGTCTGAATCATTAGGTTTAGTGGTGATTTCTTTTCTTCTGAAAACATGGTTCAACCAAAATTTAAAAATTAAAAGAAAACAGGGAATTCTAAGGTTTACATTTCTTTGAACTCATTTTCTACACACACACATATATATTGTTTATTTAATTTTTATTTTCAATTTCACTTTGTAAACAAGGAGTGGGGTTCATAAATTGATTTGTTGGAAGTTTTTTGGGTTTTGTTCTTTTTTTAAAATTTTGAATTCACACACTTTCTTTTTGGTAGGGGAAATGGATAAACAAAATAATCTGTGAATGTTTCTACTTTCTACTTTTTGCTACTTCTTTTACTCCTAACTACTTGGAAAAGTACTGGAACAAAAAAAAAATATAATTTTTAATTTTTCATTAAGATCTTTCACATTTCCATATAAAGTGTCTTCATTTTCATTATTTGAAAAGCTGTTCTCTAGGACAGCTTTGATTTCTCCAAATGTCTGTGGAACAAATATGAGATAAATGTGCCAGGAATAATTGTTCACAATTATTCTTTTTCTTAGCTGAAAAGGCAGGAATAGAATTATATAACTCAAGGACAAAATGGATTTAAAAGGTTAAATATGTTTCATGAATTATATTTTATTTTATTTTATTAATGAAATAAATTTCAGTTATAGGTAACAGCTAGATGGTTTTGCTATGAAAATGAATAAAATTTAAATGAATATTTGAATTTAACTGAACTGGAAATGTAGTAACAGTGTGTATAAAAAGTGGTGTATGCTGGTTTTTTTTTTTTAATTTTAAAAAGAAGCAAAGTAGATCACACAGCCAATTTTTTCCACCATTTTCTTTTTCTCTGAAGAAAATTAGACCTTTTTGTTTGGTTGTTTTAAGGTCATAATTTTATGCCCAAAAGTCATACTGAAAAACTTTATTTGCACATTTTCCCATTCTGCTTGTGGGGCATGACTGCTAAAATTTCAACCATTTAAACAGGAAAAAAGATTAAAATATATTAATGCTGCCTCTCACAATGCTAGCCCACTAAAGAAGTATTTCTTTTGATAACCAGCTGAGAACCTGCTGGTCTTTTCAAAACCAAACCAAAACAAGAAAAACTAAAATCTCCTCAAATAAAGAAACTTTATAAACTAGTCACTGAATGCTAATAGCATCACCCACAAGCAACCATGAAAGAGAGATTTTTTTTTTTTTTTTCCCTTGCTTCTGGTCATTTCTTCACATTATTATTCTTACTGAATTTTTACATTTGCACATGAAAAGCAAAGATACTGTTACAAAACAGAATATAGTAGACTGGCAATCTTGTTACATTCTCTTTAATGCCAGAGAATTATTTTGAAACATCTATCATATAACCCTCCACATTAATCCTCTACCATTGAAACAGAGTAGAAAATATTTTTTTATTTGAATAAAGCAAAGAAGTCTTTGTAAAAGTATTGTGAATACAAGCAAGTTACAGAGAGATTAAGCCCAATTTGTGTAAATAAAAATCTCTAAGGTTTTGGTTTTAAACCTTTATAGATTGAAATGCCATGTGCTGCATGAGAGCAGTTTGACTGAACCAAACAGCAAACTGCCTCTATTGCTATAAGGGTACAAACAAAATGAAATGAATTGCAGTAATGCAGCACTTTGTTCTCTTAGTCCCTTTTTGAAAAATTTGTGATGTCTCATCACTGACTGGGAAAGAAATTTTAGCAGAGCAATAAAAGTATATCAAGGTAATAACCACATCTTCAATACAGAATTAAGAGAAGAAAAGTAAGGCACAGTAACCCAGATAAAGTTCTTCTACTAAAATATTAGCACGGAACCAGTCTTCTTTTGACACTTGTCATTATGCCACCTACCAGGCAATATGAGACTGTAGTTTTCTATTTCATTAGCTACCAGAGTGCTAAATTGATAAGAGTATTCCATGACTTATTAAAGAGAAATTACTTTTTTGTGTGTGTATCTTACTCTGCTTGGTGTTTCAGAATCAATTTCACTGTGACATAACAAATACTAGAACAAGATTTAAACTGTTTAAAAGGAATTTTTGAAAGGAAAGAAAGGCAAATAAATAAAATTTCTCTTCAACAGAGACTTTTCCTCTCCAGTGGAGAAATTACTGTTCAATGGATAAAGGTGTTCCTGCCTCATTTTGAACAGTTTTCAAATATTTTACTTCTTTGTTGATTTCAACAAATTGTTCTTTATGTAGAACACAATTATAATTCAGCAATTCCATAGCCACCAGCACAATTGCTGTCAAGAACTATAACCTCATACATGTGGCATTTCAGATATTGTCTTTATCAAACCTTGACAAATTTATTTCCTATGTAAAACTATATTGCTGTGTCAACAATTTTTCATTTCAAGTAGTAAAGAAAGGTTAGAACATTCAGTAAACCAACTTCTTAAACTGAACGTGAGAAGTTCGTGGATTTATATTCTTTATTGTAGATTAATGAACCCCCACAATTAAGGAGAAGATGGTCAATGGTATGGTGCATCATACAGATATACACAAGTCTACGGGGCCAGATGGAACACACGTGAGAGTCCTGAGAAAGCTGGTGGGACTGTTCACCAAGCCACTTTCCATCATTTATCAGCAGTCTTGGGTTGAGAGTCAGCCAATGTGACACTGATATATAAAAAGGTATGGAAAGATGATCTAGGAAATTACAAGTCTGTTATTTTGATTTCATTACTGTGGAAGCTGATAGGGCAGAACATCATGAACATCACTATGTGGTACATTCAGGACAACCAGGTGATCAGGCACAGTCAGCATTGCTGATTCTGAGTCAAACCGTAACAATGACACACTTTTTCCTTAAAGTCAGAAAGAAAACCATGCTTTTTTCTTTACACATGGTCTTTTTTTAAAAAACATTTTCCCAGGTTTCAGATATGTCATAAAGGATATGCACCATGTTTAGTCCCATTTTTTTAGTGCCATTGGGAACTAAACTGTAAGGAGTCAGAAGAAATTAGTTAGAAGCTGCTACAAGGCCTTTTTTTGTCAAATGACACATCTTTGGTTTAAGAGAATAATTTCAACCTCCTTCAGTAGTATCCTGGCCTGGCCAGACCCTTGAAAGAGGCTATCCTTTGATAGAGAGTATTGCTGGCTAACCCAGATATGCCACAACAGGTGGCTACATAGGTGTTATGTTAATCACCCACATGCTCTTTTTTCAGTAGAAATTTGAGAAAGGTAAATAAAATGTTTTGGAGAAATACAGCCCTCAGCTACTCTTCAGTAAGCTTGTCCTGTGTTCAGGCCAGTAAGGTACCTGCAAGTCAGAAGCATGGCTGGGTGATGAATTTAGCCTAAATTCATCTGCAGTGCAGCTGATACAGCTTAGATAGAGTCAGATGATGCCCAAAAGTATAATAAGATATTAACAAATTCCTAAGGAAAAAAAAAAAAAATGTAAGAGGAATATACTGTGTCATAGATTCTGAGCACACAGGAAGAAGTGAGAAGTCTGATAAGAGACTCATTAAAATAATTCTAACCCATTAAATTAAATAGAGCTGTGTAGGAGGAAAGATGGTGACAGTAGGAGTGGAGGGGGAGACTGGCTTAATGGGAGGGAAAGATTAAGTGGTCAAGAATGAGAGGTACCGAATATTCCAGAGAAGCAATACAGTCTGCAGCATGTAAGTGAATCAGATCTAGATTTTTAATTTAAAAGTCTGTACATTTTGAAAATCCCAGATTTTTGAAAAATCTAAATTGTTACATGGCTTAAATAATGTTTTAAAAAGCATAAAGAACTTAAGGTCCACACATCCAAACATCAAAAAGCAGAAAGTTCTCACCCAGAAGCAAAATAAAAGCATAATTTTTCTGGTCTTGTGTGGAGGAGTCATTGCTGTTTTTCTGATATGGAATACTGGATTATTATTTTCTCTCCCTTTTTTCTTTTGAAAAAAAAAATAAGTCTTTTATTCAAGTAGAATTTTTTAGGACAGTGTAGACAATCATTAAAAAAAACAAGTTAAGTATAACTAGGTTAAGATCTATGGATTAAAACGTCATTTGAAGCTATGCTTATATAAGCACCTCAAAAAATAAAAAAGTAAAATTGTCCAGTATTCTAAACTCTCCAGTTCTTTAACAATTTGATTTTTTTTACTGTGCTGTTCTTACTCACACTTTCTTAGTGTAGGAGACAGTGCCCCTCTCCTAAAAGCTACATGGCTCACAAGACAGTGAGTAGGCACCAAATGGCTGCCCATAAACGATATGGGAACTTTGCCTATCTCCCCTCTCCTCCCTGTCATAAACTATGGACTGGACTCCATGTTGGACACAGAGAATCCTGTGGTGGGAATCCACTGGAAATGTTGTGAAGTGCTGCCCAGAGACTGCTGCCAACCCCACATTGATTGGACTGTATCCCCAGGAAGAGGATGAAACCCAATCCAGCATGGGGAAATACGACGGAACAACTTATAAAAAGGACCAGAACACCCAGGCTCCTGCTGGCTCTTTTGAAGTGCAGAGAAGGTGCTGCCGGTCAGTGTACAGAGAGGTCTGTTTGCTCTTTGGATAGACTAAGGGAGATATGGTCAGTCAGCCTAAAGGAGCAAAATACTGTTGTTCCTTAGGAGTGTTGGAGAAGGCCTACAAGTTCCTACAAGCTCTCGGTGAATGCTGCTTGTCTGTGAGGAGGAGGAGGAGTGGCTGTCCAACTGAGTTGCGGACCATTAGGAGACACTACAGTCACTGCTCTTCCTGCCCTCATGAGATGGTTAAACCTTTTCACCAGTGAGATATGAAGACACTGAAAACCTATTAAACAGCTGACCATCTCAGCACTTGGGTAAAGAAAAATATTTACTTGCCCATAATCCTTCCTTGCCCATTTATCCGGCCCTCATCCATATTCCCTGTGTGATCCCTTTAACCATCTGTTAGGCGTGCCCTCCACCTCTTCCTTTCCCATTCCTTTCCCTTTCTCCTTATTTTATTGCTATTGCTTAAATCAATGGGGTGTTGTTGCCGTTGTTAATTGAAATTACCTTGGCATAGTATTATTGTTGTTTTCCGTTATTCCTTATCATGATTATTGCTACTATTGTTTCCTGGTTACCCTCTTCGAACCTCCTGCCCCAAATTCGTTTATTTATCCCATCAATAAACTGTGTATTTGTAAATTCCAAATGGGTTTCGGCTGTCTGTATTAGAAACATTAGAGAGTATTAGACAAGTGTCTTACCCAAAAAGTCAGTGCTGAAGTTCACTGCTCCTCTGTGAGAGGCAAGCGCCTTGTGCAGACCTCTTGGCAGATCCCGGTAAATAAAAATCTTTCCAAAAAGGGAAATAAGCAAGTCGCAGATTGCAAATTAGAAACCCATGCTCAGATTTGATGAACTGTTTGTCTAAGTAAGAACATATGTACGAAACTGTAGAAAAGCAGCTTCTCAGGAGATGAAGGCAGTGCTATTGAACGGGAAATTACGGTGATATTTGAATAATGACTTGATAAACTATTTATTTAGAGAAGGATGTAGAATATAAAAGAGCTAGTTCCTGCTTTAAGTTCCATTAAGAATGTTGGTAAATTATCAACAAGTAGCTGAAAATTCTATAATAATTTTAAAATTTCCAGCATAAAAGACAGACTCCTTCAAATCATTGCCAGTTTATACCTTTTACACAGTTTCTTAGAAGTGAGCACCTGATTTCTAAATCAAAAGTATAGCAAAGGTGGAGATTAATTCAACCCAGCTTTCTGTAAGTAAAATGTCTTTCTAAGCAGGCTGTTTATCTTACTTAGAGCTTCAGATACCTATGTATTCCATTGTCCATGTCAATACTGTTTTCACACCAAATTGATATAGAAAGACTTGAATTACTAGGTAAGACTAAACAACTTAATTTAATCAGTGAAAAGCAAATAATTACCAGCCTGGGTTATGTAAAAGCTAGAAAATAAATAAATGAGAATAGCCAAAAACGTTGATTTTGAAAAGAAGTTGCATTGGCCACAGTCATAAATTACTGCTATAATCCACAATATTTCTACCAAAAATAACAGCTTTATCAGTGTAATATCAATTAAACATAAAGATCTTAACTAATTTAAATGAAAATTGGGTGCCTAACTAATGTAAGGTTCTCATAATGGCATAATGCACTTTGAATATTAATTGATTAGTAGGTTGTATTGGATAAAAGTATTTAGTCAGCTATTGCATTGTTATTTTATTAGATTTGTTAAACTAGAAAGAAGGTTTTGTTTTTTTCAAGTAAATCAGGTTGTTGGCTTGTTGCTTGTTTATATATATATTTAACAGAAATGATATAATATTTTAGATCTAGATAGGACAGAACAAATCTTAACTATCGTAATACAATAATGAAAATTGATTATATAAAACCACAGCTTTTAAATATAATTGTGCTAATGCTCTCTCCTATAAAACTCATAGAAAGAAGTTGAGTTGGATTTCTATTTATATTAAATATTCCTCTCTCTCAATATACCTTGAATGATCATCTAAGGTTAAAGATTATGCTATAATTTCTACATTTAAAAACTTCACACGGAGGCACATGTAAAAAGTCTTAATATGGCATTTCATTGAATTTTAGATTCAGAGGTTTGCCATTAATTCTAAGAATCTTGTGCAAGCTTTTTTTTCTTCCTTGAGGTTTGAAAACTTGAAATCGCAGCAGCAATTGTTGAAGCAGCAACACTAGTCCAGATTAGTCTTTAAATGCTACTGAACACAGTAAATGAAGACCTTTCAGGGAAAAAGTGCCCCAGAACCCTTACACCCCAAGTTCTAGTGGCATGTAAACATTTGGATTGCCATGTCTATCCTAATCTGTGCTAAATGAATTCAGTATCAGTGCTTCCACAGCTGTACATACCAATTAATATGATTATTAATTCAGTAATAGTATTTTTTTTTTAGGTTTGAGAATGGTATATTAAGTAGGTAAAATTAATTTAGATTAATATTAAATAGATGAAATGTAAGCAACCATAACATTGCTGAGATTGTTATTGTATGTACAAGTTTTAATTTTACCATTATGCAATGTATTTTGCTTTTAACTTTGCTAACTTTATATAAAGAGCTTTTCTGGGGAAATTTAATGTTATCTGAGATTAAGATTATACTGGGTAACTAGGTAGATTCAAATTTAAAATAGCAGAAGTTCAATTTTCAATTAGTACTTTACACTAATTAGATATGTTACTTAATTTATTTCTGTCGGTTATGTGCTTTCACCTGTGATACTCTTACTTCATTTTTTAACCTTATCTGCAAAACTGCAGAGAAATCATCCCACTTTAAGGCTGCTATTTACATTTTCTCTGTTAGAAGATAGAATTTAAATTAACTGTAACTAACATCTCTACATTTCCATTATGTCAATTGAGATTAGTCTTAAAAGATCAGAATAAATTCCTTATCCAGAGAAACTTATTATCAGTTCCTAACACTTTTTATGATTAACCAAATCCTGTCTGGTTTTTGAGTTTGATTCCTATTTTTAGCAACTCTGATATTTATGTACGTAATATGCAAAAATGACTTCCTGGAGAATCATCTCTTTAGTTTATATACACAGGAGAAACAGACAAATTCTGTAAGCAATCTCAGTGCCTGGAAAGTCTTTTCATTAGAAAAGAATTTCTCCTGGTTACAAAACTGTGGGGTACTATTGTTTGATCTGATAAGAGGTTGGCTGGATGGCCACACCCAGAGAGTTGTGGGCAATGGCTCAATGTCCAAATGGAGGCAGGTGACGACTGGTGTCCCTCAAGGGTCAGTGTTGGGACCAGTGCTTTTTAATCTTTGCTGGAGACGTGGACAGTGAGATTGAGTTTGTCCTTAGCAAGTTTGCTGATGATACCAAGCTGTGTGGTGTGGTTGACACCCAAGAGGGAAGGGATGCCATCCAAAGGGACCTTGACAGGCTGGAGAGGTGGGCCAGTGCCAGCCTCATGAAGTTCAACAAGGCCAAGTGCAGGGTCCTGCACCTGGGTCAGCACAACCTCAGGCACAGATACAGGCTGGGGGGAGAATGGATGGAGAGCAGTCCTGAGGAGAAGGACTTGGGGGTGGTAGTTGATGAGAAGCTCAACATGAGCCACCAGTGAGTGCTGGAGCCCAGAGAGCCTGTTGTGTCCTGGGCTGCATTAAAAGAAGTGTGGCCAGCAGTGCCAGGGAGGAGATTCTGCCCCTCTACTCTGCTCTAGTGAGACCCCACCTGGAATACTGTGTACAGTTCTGGTGCCCTCAGCACAAGAAAGACATGGAGTTATTAGATAGGGTCCAGAGAAGGGCCACCAAGATGAACAAAGGCTTGGAGCAGCTCTGCTATGAGGACAGGCTGAGAGAGTTGGGGCTGTTCAGCCTAGAGAAGAGAAGGCTCTGGGGAGACCTTATAGTACCTTCCAGTACTTGAAGGGGCTACAGGAAAGCTGGGGAGGGGCTTTTCATCAGAGAAGATAGTGATAGGACAAGGGGTAATAGTTTTAAACTGTGAGAGGGAAATTTAGGTTAGATATTAGGAGGAAATTCTTCACTCTAACCGTGGTGAGGAACTGGAATGCGTTGCCCAGGGAGGTTGTTGATGCTCCATCCTTGGAGGTTTTTAAGGCCAGGTTGGATGAGGTTTTGTGCAACCTGATCTAGTGGTAGGGTTCCCTGCTCATGGCAGGGGGGTTGGAACTTTAAGGATGATCTTTAAAGTCCCTTCCAATCTTAATGATTCTGATTCCATGGTTCTTTTCACCCTGTCACACCTACTGTTTATTTAAATTTTCCTTTGTTTAATGCTGCTGGTCAGTTGCTATCCAGCCTTTCACAGTATTGAAATGTAGTCATCCAGAGGACCTGGGAACCACAGAAAGATTAAGTCTTAGCCTGATTAAATATGTTTAAAAAAAGTATATAAAGCAGCCCTTCTTTGTTCAGTGTTTACTTCTGAGGTACATGAGTTCTGAATTTATGATCTCTACTGGTGGCTACTGCTGTTTGGCACCCATTCCTTGGATGTCCTATTGACCTTGTTGCTGCCCCAAGGCCTTAACTTATTCCCCACCTTGTCTTGTGGACTTGGTGATACTTCACTTGGCTTACAATCAGACTCGTTTTTCTTTCTGTGCCATTTGTTCCTCCAGTGTCTCCAGTTTAACATTGTTCTTGGCTATGATACGTGTCTTGATCACTAACCACTTCAGCTACATATGTGCTAGCAAATAAGATGACACAGCTCTGGCCTCAGTGTCAACCAGTGCATATCAATACTATACCTCCTTCTTATTCACAAAAATAGGGCAGTCATAAGTAAGCCACCACTCACCTCTGCAAATTCTGAAACTTTGCCTTGAAGTGATGCCAAGGATGGTTCTCCCTTAACATGAAAGAGAACTGAGTTATAGTGTCTAAGTAGCTACAGTCACCAGGCTGGCTAGTATGGACATAGCCTCTGTTCTGTAAAATCATCTCTGATTTTATATTTGGCATCAGTCTACAAGTTTTACTCCAGTTTTCATTGCCCAGGTCAAGTGCCTGAGTCCCCCTGTATCTTCCCAGTGACAATCACAGTTACAAACGTGCCTCTAGACCTAGATGCAATAGTGCTGTATTTTGATTTTATTTGGGCCACCCAGACCTGTTCTTATTTCTTTGTTCTCTACCAATAAGGTAGTTGTAGCAGGTAGAACACTGTAATGTAGTTTTAGTCAATCACTCTATCAGTCCATCTCTGGCAGAAAAGAGTTTACATACCCTCAGAGAACCCTGTTATATTTAAGCCAATATAAAACTTTTACAGACTCTTTGCACAATGTCATATTTTTTTTCAATATGTACTTTTATACGTGAAAATAAATGTTAAGGCTTCTTTTGTGCATATTCAGACTGCTTTTCTCCACCCTGAATCTACTGAATTGCTGCTATGTAGTGACAGTACATGGTTACAAGTACAATGTATTTAGTTATCAGAACTATATACTAGTTAGTAAATCACTATGTTTGTAAATCACAACACTAAAATCGATGTCTTTTAGGAATGGCAGAAAAATCTGAGAGTTACCTGTGAAAAATTAGTGGGAAAGAATACCAAAAATAAATCACATCACTATGTTGAAAAAAAATTTATTTGAAAAAATATAACAAAACAAAATAACAAAAAAACCCATCAATCACACTTCCAGTGGAATTGCTATGTAAAGAACCATGAAGACAGACGACCAGTAGGCGCACATGGCTTAAAACAGGCTATCGATTTAATTTACTAAACATATACTTTACTAACTGAAGAGGTTTAATCTAGCAATGTATATAAATACTGTAAAAATTCAGCTATTTATTTTCAAGAGTTTGCGCAAGAGAATCATAGAAGCATAAAGATTCGAAAACAACTTCAAGGTCATCGAGTCCAGCTGTAATCCAGCTACCACAACCACTAAAGTGTATCCTGAAGCGCCATATCTAAATGCTTCTTGAACACCTCCAGGGAGGGCAACTCCACCACATTCCTGGGCAGCCCATTCCAATGCCTCACAACTCTTACAGTAAAGAAATTTTTCCTAACATCCAACCTAAGCCTCCCCTGGCACAACTTAAATCCATTTCCCCTCCTCCTATTGCTAGTTACTTGGGAGAAGAAACCAACACCTGCCTCTCTATAACCTCCCTTCAGGTAGTTGCAAGGAGCAATGAGATCTCCCTCGAGCCTTCTCTTCTTCAGACTAAACAACCCCAGTTCTACCACGCCTCTCCTTGTATGACATACTCTCCAAACCCCTCACCAGCATCGTTGCTCTTCTCTGGACATACTCCAGGACCTTGATGTCTTTCTTACACTGTGGGGCCCAGAAGTGAGCACAGTGCTCACGAGGTACTTGTACAAGAGCACAATCCCTTCCCTACTCCTGCTGGACAGTTTTTTCATACGGGCCAGAATGCTGTTGACTTTCTTGGCCACCTGGGTGCACCGCTGGCTCATGTTCAGCCAGCCATCCACCAGTTCTCCCAGACCCTTTTCCAGCAGGCTGCTTTCCAGCTACTCTTCCCCAAGCCTGTAGTGTTGCTTGGGTTTACTGTGACCAAATTGCAGGACCCAGCATTTGGTCTTTTTTAACCTCATCCTGTTGACCTCAGCCCATTGATCTTATCTGTCCAGATCTTTCTGCACTGCCTTCCTGTCCTCAAGCAGATCAACACTCCGGCTCCATTTGGTGTTGTCTGCAAACGCTTTGAGAGTGCACTTGGTTCCCACACCGAAATAATTGATAAAAATGTTAAACAGAACTGGACCCAATACCGAGTCCTGAGGGAAACCACTTGTGACTGGCCGCCAGCTGGATTTGAATCCATTTATCACAACTCATTTTATATATATATATATGAAGCAATTAATGAAAGCTAAGGACAACTGAAGAAAGAACTGTGAAATTACACAGATTTTATTTTGTTTCCCAGACCTTATAACTACTAGTTTTGTTTATTTTTCCAAAGGTAGTTACTCATCCACATTAAAATAATTTCTTCATTTTTTGGAATTCAAAGTTTACTGATGTGTACTTAAAAAAAAAAAAAAACATAAATGAGAAATTTTAGTCAATTTTTTTCAAGCTTTCTTCACTGTTAGTCCATGTGAATGGTAGTCCTCAGGTAGCTAGTATGGTTAAGCAGATGGAGTACACAAAGGACTGTAAGATGAAATGGGCGAGCACCGACAGTTCTTGAAACTCACTGAGCCATTTAAGATGAGCAATGAGTCAGAGCTGGAGTCCTATTGAGAAAGATCAATAGTGAATGCATTATCATAGTTATTTCCAATGACAGGAATTATAATGCAGTATTTATTTCTAGCATTTGGTTGTTTCAGTATAGTTTTTATCTTCTTATGATTTGGGAAATACCTCATTCTGATGCAAAATAGAGATATCTCACTGTGTTTAATACTATGAATCAACTCAATCTAGCCACTGCATACATTTTTTTCACATTATGTTGGTTAATTAAACTTTCTGTGAAGACTGCGGTAATTGAGTGTAAGGCTTCTATTAACAGCTGTAAGACTGCAAGGCAGCAATGTAGCCTTCTAGAGTTTTAGCACTCCTCTGTGAGATAAAGAAGAATAAACAAACAACTAGCCTGAGGCTTTATGTCAGCTAAAACACAGAAAAAAACGGTAAGATGAAAGAAATCAAAAACACTTCTCCTAACCTAGGAAAGAGACTACGTGGAAAGTACAAGGAGAGTAAAGCTAGAAATAATTCAGATGTTCCCAGAGGGATGAGCTTTTCCTCACTTTACCCTCTCTGCTCTTTATTACGTTGACTTTCACAAAACTCCTTAGATCTTAAACCTCTCTTACACATTGTCCTTTTTTTTCCCTTTTCCCCAATATGCCATCATGAATATCCCATGCCAAGATGTAAATTGGCAGCTATTCTCTTATTCTCTGTGTTCTAGAACTGCTTCAAGAAAGTTATCTAAAATCCTGTAAGGAATGAAGTCAAAATCCTAACTAGAATTAAAACTGAAGGCTTTCTGTCTTCTGGTTCTGTGATCCTGTATATATTTATGAGCATCTAAAATAACGCAGCTCTCATAAAAATATCTGGAAGTGCACTTTTCCATTTAATGTTTATTCTTCAAGTTCAGAAAAAATGCTCAACACTTCCCAATTTTTAAAACCACAATAGATTCTTTAACTAAATTTTCAGTAAATATTGCAGCACAACTTTTCTGGATGTGTTTGTTTTCAATTGTCTTGTGTTTATAACTGTTAACCCCACTTCTCATGGGTGGAATTTCTTTTACCACTTTGTGTTTTGATATGCCATAAATTGGAGATTGTTTTCAAAGATTTTTATATGTATATGCATATAAAATAACTTTTAGAATATTCCTTAGAAAGAAGCTCTGTTTATAACACTAATTCTTCATATAACTGTTTTAACATTGTTCTGGGAGTGGAATTTCAAAGACTATCAGCAAAAGTAGGACAAAAACAAATTTTTAAATTTCTTCTCTGTTTTCTCAAGCCACTTGCCTTCAATCTTTTCTGCTTTTTTCTTGATTCTTTTAGTTAGGTGGAATTTTCTTGATTAACAAACCTGCACAATAAGCCAACTGTGAAACTGCTCTTCCTTACAATTAAAAAAATTGGGCATTCTTAAAATTGCTTTATCAAACATTAGAACCTGTTGGGCATCACAACTTTCCAAATTTCAGTCAGATTCAAAACTCTGCTTCTACCATTGTTACTTATAAATTGGGTGGATGAGAGAATGAACTGAAAAGGGAATTGCTCATTCCCAATTTAGTATATTAATTCTGGGCTATGCTCAGCCAGATGGGCAGAAATCAACACTCAGAATAGTGGAGAACAGCTGCACATTATTAGTTAAGTGTGTATCTCGGAAATCACGAGTACTTAGAACTTTCTTAGATGCAGTAGGTAATCAGGAAAAAGAAATTATGAGCACATGCTCCCACACTTCAAATGTAAAGTGCATTTC
Organism: Apus apus; assembly: GCF_020740795.1. Taxonomy (NCBI): domain Eukaryota; kingdom Metazoa; phylum Chordata; class Aves; order Apodiformes; family Apodidae; genus Apus; species Apus apus. The sequence continues at coordinate 72,438,245 of NC_067312.1, read as the reverse complement.
CAGGTTCCAGTAAGCCAGCTCTGTTCTCCAGTTGTCAAGTGATGCAAGAAGAAAACTTGTTCCTGAAGTTTTAAAATGTGTTATGTGTTTTACAAACATGCTGAGAAAAATAATCTAAATTTATCTTCTGATTTTATAATTCTTCAAGGAAAATACATGCCCTCTGAAGGCATACTAATTATAAATAAGAAACATTCCTTTAATTTTAGTGAGATGACATGGTGATACCTTCAAACAATCTTCTGTTTTTCAATGACTCACATTCTAATTTTACATAATTCAAATATGGATATTCCAATTAAGGCATGCTTGTGTTGAAGTATAGCTAATAGACAGGTTTTCCATTTCCTTGATTTACATCTATTTTAGAGGTAATAATAATTTATTCTTTATATACTTAGAAGGATATAATTCCTCTGAGAAGTCTCTGGATCAGAATTAAAGAGTTGTCACCTGTCAAAATAAAAGAGGGAATTGAGGCAGCACATAGCTAGCTGTCAGGTAAGTCCAGTGGCCCCTCCTTCACACAACATCCATTAACATCTGCTGGGTTGCATGAAAATAAGTACTGAAAAAGCTGATTACTACCAGAAGCTTTGCCCCAGATGGCATCATCATAGGATGTAAATCTCCCAAGTGATTAACTTCAGCATCCATCCTCTGGGTGTTGACTTTCCACCTCAAGTTTCAGGCATTTGCCTAATCTTACATGTCCCAGAAAGTTACTGAACTCTTTCAGAAAACAATTATTTTCAGAAAATGTTAATATTATCAGCTTTCTTAACTTACACCTTATAAACAATCAAATATTAACATCTATAGGAACACACAGCTAACATCCAAAATGGGGAATACTTTGATGGTTGCTAAGTATTTGGTGTTATTCAAGAAGGTGATAGGCTTCTTCCTGAGGCAAATCCAGCTGCTTGTTCAACACTGAATTAAGCCATGAACTTTGGAACAAAGCAATATGCTTGTAAATGTGTTAAGCAAAGCTCGACATCTACTCAGATGTTCCTTCTAACTAGTACATGGTGTCAGGTAACAAGATTGTGCAGGTTCAGCTGAATCTGTTAAGAGACACTCTTGCAGGCAGGAAGCACTTGTTTGTGTGCATTACTAAAAATTTTAATCGCAATGATTAGTACCTTTTATTTATCAGATGTGAAGTATCTTTTTGCCTCTGCCACTCAAAAACTTGTTTCAATATATTGCTCTTGTTTGTGTTGTTCAGACAGGATTCCATTTCCCCATGGAATTTGCCAGATTGTTTTTCTCAATCAAATGCAAAATAAGTGGTTCAAATAGTGTTTGTAAAATGATGCGCCTACTTAACTCTCTGCGTACATGAACCGGTGTGAGTATCACATGGCCAAGATCTAGTTTCTGAAGTTAGGCATGTCCTTCACGTTTTTCTGCCTCAAGGCTGGTCTTGCCGTTACACGAATGAACAAAACTCAGTGTCTCCTCCACTACAGCCTGTTACATCACCCGGAAGGTTGCCTTTTATCCTGGTCTATTCCTTCTTATGTTACTAATGGTAGAAAATTCTGCAGGTTTTCTAGAATCAGAAGGTTAAACATTTTGAAAACCATACTGTTAAATGAGAGTTCCTGGATTGTGCTCAATAATTACAGAGGACTGACCTGCAGCTACCATCAAGTCTGAGAAACACACGCATAGTTTATAAGAAGGCTGACCAAAGTTAAAACAACATCCGGGTATGTCTTTTATCTCAAATACAAGAGGCAAGTATGTTTCTGAGGGACCACAGGCATTTTTAATATCCATGGACTCACAAACATGATCGTCAATCTTTTTTATATACTCTTCAGTGATGCATTTCCAGTAGTTACAAGCAGTTGTTAAAAGTTTAATTAATTTGGTGACTTCTGAATATTCCCATTGGATGACTATCTGCATTCAAAAAATAAACCCTGCAGCCAAATTATGGCAAGTAATTAAGAAGATGTATGAAGACTGCAGTCCTGATATGTTTGTTATGCCAAATAACACAGGATTTTGCAGACTGCAACTATTGTTCTGACACTTTGTAATGATTTATCAACAACATATATGATATACATATATGCATTAAAATAAGTTACAGTAGAAAATAAAGCAGAAACATAAAAAGGTACCTGATGTGTTGTTTTATGTTTATTATTAACAGTATAATATATTGCGTATATTATGTGTATTTTATTACTCTTAATTTTTTATATATTTTTTTCTCTCATGTCAATATTTTTAAGGTCCTTAGGGGTTTTGCTCTGTTCCAGACGTTTGTCCAATAGTCCAATTGTTTCTACCATAGTATGATAAATAGCTGTACTTCAGAAGTTTCTCTATGAAGAAAAGGAATTAACAATAAAACCTGACATCATAAATACTACATTTGAAATAATTAAATACATATCTATTATTACAGATGCTATAACAGACTGAAGATGAGGCCACTGTCTTCTTCAGATTAATAAACTTCACTTCTAGACATAGGGGGACAATGTGAATTATTTAAATCTTTTTAAATTCAAAATGTAAAAGGAGTTCATGAAATTAAAATAAGACTGAACTTCTAACATAGGACAGTAAAGATGTCTTTCTACTATTACTACTTTTTGCTCCTGTTGAAAGTGCTAGAGCTTTTAAAATGAGTTAACAAAGGCTTCTATAAATATATAAGCAACAGAGAGGACTAAAGGCAGTCCCCTAAGGGATGCAGGGGGAAACAGCGACCAGAGATGAGGAGAAGGCTGTGGTACTTAGTGACTTCTTTGCCTCAGACTTTAATAGTAAATCCAATTGTTGGCTGCATACCTTCTCCCCTGAGCTGGAAGACAGGGACAGGGAGTAGTTTGAAACTCTCATGATCAAAGAGGAGATTAAAAATGATGTGCTTCATCACATAGATATACAAAAGTGTATGAGGATGGATGGGATACACCCAAGGGTGCTGAGAGAATGGGCAGAAGTGTTCATCAAGCTACTTTCCAGCAGTCCTGGCTCACCAGGGAGGTCCCAGTAAAATGGAAATTGACAAATGTGAACCCCATCTACGAGAACAGCCAAGAAGAGGATCCAGAAAACTACAGGCCTGTCAGTCTGGCCTTGGTGCCAGGGAGAGTTATGGAGCAGACAATTTTGACTGCCATTGTGGAGCATGTGCAGGATAACCAGGTGATCAGGCCCAGCCAGCATGGGTTCATAAAGGGCAGGTCCTGTTTAGCTAATCTAATCTCTTTCTATGACAGAGTGACTCATTTATTGGATGAGGGAAAAGCCATGGATGTTGTCTATCTTGACTTCAGTAAGGCATTTGACACCATTTCCCACAGCATTCTCCTGGAGAAACTGCCTGCTTATGGCTTGGATGAGCACATGCTTCACTGAGTTAAAAGCTGATTGAGTGCTGGGCCCAAAGAGGTGTGTTTAATAGAGTTAAATCCAGTTGGCAGTTGGTCACCAGAGGTGTTCCTCAGGGCTCAGTGCTAGGGTCACTCCTGTTTAACATCTTTATCAACGATCTAGACAAGGGCATAGAGTGCATCCTCAATACCTTTGAAGATGACCCTAGCTGGGTGGAAGTGTTGATCTGCCTGAGGACCAGGAGGCTCTGCAGAGGGATCTAGGCAGGCTTGATTGATAGGCCAAGGCCAATGGTATGAATTTCAATAACGCCAAATGTCAGGTCCTGCACTTCAGCCACAACACCCCCTGGCAGAGATACAGGTTTGGGGAGGAGTGGCTGGGGAGCTGCCCAGCAGGGAGGGACCTGGGGGTGCTGATAGACAGCCAGCTGAACGTCAGACAGCAGTGTACCCGGGTGGCCAAGATAGTCCATGGCATCCTGGCTGGTATAAGGAACAGCGTGATCAGAAGGACCAGGGAGGTAATCTTACCCCTGTACTCAGCACGATTGAGGCCACACCTTGAATACTGTGTGCATTTTTGGGCCCCTCACTGCAGAAAGGACACTGAGTTACTAGAGCGTGTCCAAAGAAGGGCAATGAAGCTGGTGAAGGGCTTGGAGCATATGTGTTACAAGAAGCAGCTGAGAGAACTGGGGTTGTTTGGCCTGAAGAAGAGGAGGCTAAGTGGAGACCTTATCACTCTCTCTAACTACCTGAATGGAGATTGAAAAGAGGTGGGCCTGGGTCGTTCAATGAAGTGACGAGTGATATGACAAGAGTTGATAGCCTGAAGTGCTCCTGGGAGGGTTTAGGCTGGATGTTAGGAAACATTTCTTCACTTAAAGGGTTATCAAACATTGGCACAGGCTGCCTGTGGCACTGTTGGAGTCATCATCCATGGAGGTGTTAAGAGTTGTATAGACATAGTTGTATAGACATAGGGATATGGTTTAGTTAAGAACTTGTCAGTGTTAGGTTGATGGTTGGACTCAAGATCTTGAAGGTCTTTACTAACCAAAGTAATTCTGTTATTCAGTGAACATCAGTGGCATGTTGTACCACTGCAGCTTGATTCATTACTAAAAAGCAAAGAATCACAAAAGAAAGGGAAAATATTCCTTTTATTTAGAAAACATATTTGAAACATAATAAACCTTGAACTGATCAGCTGAAACATTAAGAAAAATCTGTAATTCTCCTAATATCTTTCAACAGAAAAAAAAAAAAAAAAAGGTGGCATTCTCTGCTCCTCATGCACACATTGCCTGACACCACTTTAAAAAGACCTGCACTCACTTTGTACTTAATTCCTTTGAGAGGCTTCTCAAATATTGCTGTTCAGTTCTGAAGTAATTCTGCAAAGTGATCAAGCATCCCCAGTTTTAATGAACTGTATCAGCCTCACAGAGGTTGTTACTGGAACATTAACTCATCCATTTCAAAGCTACAAACTGAAAAGCTATAGTATTTGCTGACTTTCCGAAAGAGCACAATCTAAAGAATGTTTTCCCATAATCCAAAGACAGCATTAAATTCACAGAAGAAAACTCTACAGACAACTTCACCCTTTTCTGGATGCTAAAACAGAAGCTGAACAGATTTTCCTTCACAATCTGTGTTTGCTGAAGGTGCTGAGTGTGTATTTATAGCTGTTAATAGCTCTTCAGCAGCAGCTCAGAAGAGTGAAACTCGACTATTTGGCATTGTTCTTTGTCAGCTGCCATGAAAAAACATAAGGACTTCATTCAGTTTAGCTTGTGAAATAAGAAATGCTTTTTGTCAGATATCAAATACTGTCATACTCCATAAAGCAAATAAAATTTCTGAGTAAAGATTAATTTATCATAACTAACTAACTAACTAAATAACATTAAAAACCAGATGGCAACTTCGTAATCACTAAGAAGTTTGAATTTGACATAGAATTATTTAAATAAAAATAGCATGAGGTCCCTGAAAGAAAACTCTGAAAACAACACATAGAAAAACATTTTACAGGAAAATCTACACCAACTACATCGTGTCATGTGTTAGTTAGTACACTGTGAAAGAAAACTACATGACAGTATTTTACCTACAATGATGATGAGACATTTCTCAGGAAGCTTTCTGCCATAATAAAAAATTATATGAAGGAAACCAAAGTTAAAAAGGAAAATGCCGATGAGACAGTATTGTTGAGAAGAATTGTTCTGGCAGCTAAAAATTACAGAAAGTATGATATTTACTAAAGATAGTAAGTGAAGTCCAGTCAGTAAGTGAAGCAAATTTCTCAAGATTTCCTACAAGATAAACCTATGAATTATGACAGGGTCATTATGTAGACTACATTTTCCACATGAATAACCTAAAACATTTTCAGACAGCATATCCATCCTCAGTAATGCTACAGAATTTGTTATAAATGTATAGTGTCTCACTATCCCCTTAAAAATTCAAGATAATCTAAGAAAAGGACTTCATAACTGCATATTTATGAGGTTTTAAAACAATTTAGCTTTATGTGCATTGAAAAGAGAAAACACAATGTTCTATGCTCATATTATGCTGAAGTTATAGAAGGACTTCACAGTAAATGAACCACAAGAAATTAAATAAATCAGGACCTGATAAGATTCAGTTGTGTCGTTTGTTGTTTGTTTCAGCATCAGTTAGGATGAGGAGGCTAGATAAAGGGGGTATAAGAGAAATAACCCACATTTTTTCAAACCAGTGGTGTTACTACAAAATGCGGACAGAACACATTGCTATATCACTCCAGATTGAACTAATATTTGGTAAAAATATATGATAAGGAAATATTTAGAGCAAATAAACTTGGAGAGTGAAAAAAAAAAAAAAAAAAAAAAAAAAGGGAAAAATATGACATTCTGCTGATGTTCAAATGCATTACAGAGGAGAGATTATTTCTGATATTGTTACTTATTTAAAAAAAAGAGACCAAAGATAAGAATGAGTAGTCCTGACAAATACTCAGAAGTAATGGCTTTTTCAATACATAATATAGAAGATATTTAGAATATTATTATTTATAATAAATAAATAAATGAGTTGTTCAGAAGTGCAAAAGAGAGTGTTAAGTAGATGAAAAACATTCTGGCAAAAGGTTTAAATAGGTTACATATTTAGGTTCTTTAGGCAGATACAAAGTTATCAAGCAGTTGGTAACAAACTGTTGTATGACCTAAGGGTTTATGTCAATACTCTACCAATAAAGATTATGTCAGCATCCATCATCTAAGTAACCTCTATTGAGAGCCATGAGGAACGGTGACAAAAGCTGCAGTACAACTTCAGCTCATCAGCAATATTTGAGTAGAGGGTTTATATGGGTATTATCTTTATCCTTTCCCAATTAAACTGTTGCTTTCTGTTTCCATTTTGCTTTTGACATCAACACTAATTTTCAATTTTTACTTGCCCACCTAATAATTTCAGTTGCTCTTTAATTAACTGATTTGTAAGTATGGTAACTGGAAACAATTGTTTAAATCAATCCTGAACACAATTATCTATGCCTGTAGCATACATCATGAGGGAAAACTTCTTAAATGACTGCTATTAAGCCAACAGTAATTTTGGAAAAAAAATAGTTTTCTTGATATCAGGGGCTAATTGCCACTGATTGCAATACATGGTCTGTTACTCTCTTAATAATTGTAATTTTTTAATATAATTCTAACTTCCGTTATGATTCTCAAGTTAAATAAAAATCTTCATACTAAATACTTTTCATTAAAAGTATTCAGAAAATCTCTAATTTTCATTCAGCTAAGTATAAAATATCAGTGGCTGAAAGCATGACATCCTAATCTCTATGAGTGCAATCTATAAATAAGACAATAAAAATAAAAAAAAAATAATTAATTCACCTTATTTTCAGCAGGGCAAATCTTCTTTTTGTAGCAGGAATTGTAGAGAGTCAAGGCAAGAGAGAGAAACAGTTAAGCAATATATTTTTAAATGTATGTTTTCATGTTTGTCTCAAGCTTTAACATTTCCAAATGGATTTAATTCTTGCTTTGCATTGAGGGGAAAAAAAAAAAAAAAGTCCAGATCAAAACCAGTGTTGGATAAAATTGGAAGTATAAAGGCACATATATACTTAACTATTTAAATAAAATATAGCCTGGCTGGCTGAAAGCATTAAGAAGAGACATATTAGAATTAGGATATTTCATCCCCTGCATATCGAGAAACTACTCAGAATACTGTTTTATGATTTTTTTTCTTTTATTAGTTCTTTTTATTACATCCACAGAACTTGGACACAAAAATGTACTTAGAGGATAATATTAAAAGGACAAGTGTTAAAATATCCCTTCTTTAATAAAACAAAGTCAATTATTCAAACACCCCTTTTTGGTTCTCTTGTTCATTGTATAGAAATTATGTTATTTTACCTTCTGTATACAGCTTCACATTTATAATTCTCAAATCTTTCTCCCTTGGCTTCAACCTCTACTCTTGTTACTCTCTCTGATTGGCTTTTACACCCAAGTTGTAACATTTGGTCATGCTCCAAATTGTTTATCTCATCACAGGTATTTTTCACAAAGCAACACCAAACAAGCTTATGTAACAAATGTCCAGAAGGGAGGGCTTTTTTTTTTTTTTACCCATTGAATGAAGTCCTGATATAGTTAGTAGCTATATCACACACCACTAAATTGTTTTATTTAATACACAGTCATGCTCTGTCCATACCATCTCAGGTCTCTCACAGCTTGACACTTGAATAGAAGGAATCGGTCCTATTAGACAGTATCTGTGCAAAATCTCAAGAGGAAAAAAATCAGGTGAAGAATGGAGGGGTTCTTCTCACAGTCTGGGAACATAATCGAGCTTTAAGGAATTAACACTTTCTAAAATACTTAGTTTCTTCTAAACAGTTTGAAAGTTTAAAATAAATAAATAAATTAGCTAATAAATGTTTAAATTCCAATGGCTTTTGAATTTTAAATCGAGTTAAAAAAAAAAAATGAAACCAAATCATTGCATTCACTTCAATGTATTTCTAAAACACTCATACGTTAATAAATTCATCTTTCTAAAGAACATTCTTGCCACAGACAATGTCGACAATACACATTTTATGAAGAATAACCATTATTTATCAGTCAAAAACAAATGGAGACCAAGAAATCTTGGTATTTGGGCGGAAAAAGGAAGCAGCTCTTTCATTTAATATTACATTGGATATATAAGGAATATTTAAATAGCTATTCCTTTTTATAGTTTCCATAGACTTATTTTTATTACTTCTTATCACACAAAATTCTTTGAATGCCCTCTGGCTCTTCTTATTCTCCTAATATTGATAAGTACATTTTTCCATTAGTAAACGTCAGTAAAACAGACTCTTGATTATTTTTTTAATTAATATTAATGTGAAAACTTTTCACTAATTTTTAAAGTGAATGCATGCTGTGCCTATAGAGTCTTCAGATTCAAATGCACTCCCTCCTAAAAATATAAATGATAATTTTGTGTAAAAATTACTTGTAATTTTTTTAATTTTTTTTCTATTTTATGAAAGCCACAAAGTTTAATTAACATAACCACACAACAATATAAGTTAAATTCTATAAAATGGCACTCTGGATTCGTAATGCAAATGAGCATAACTACAGTAGTATGAAGTTTCATACAAAAAGCCATGCTTACAAATAAATAGGATATGGCCCCCAAATTATTGTGTGGATTAAATACTAGACAAAGTCTTGTGTGTTAATCTTCTCTTTTCCTAAGAGTTGGGATAATATATATCTGTATATTATACCTGAATCAGATGCTATTTCTGTCTTGTAGGTTATTTGCTTTCATCAAAGCACTTGTAGACAGATATTGAAGGCAATTATATATTATGAAAAACTTCTTCATTATGAGGGATGCCATCTTTTAGACAACTTCTGCAGAGAATCTCTGAAATCTCTATCCATGAAGATACTGAAAAATCAATATGATGAGTCTCCAAGAGACCTGCTCTAACTGGACCTGCTCTGAGAAGAGGCTGAGCTACAGAACCTCCAGTCTCTTCAAATTCAAATAGTTTTATTGTTCATGACTGCACTTTGTTTTTATTTGGAGGCATTTTTGCTGTCTTTGATACCTTCAATATACAGTCTCACAATTTTCCTGAAACTTTTTATGACCCATTTGAACTACTTATCTTCTAGTAACAGATTTACTCAGGTATTTATATTAAGGTCTTTATTCTCCAATAAATATTCTTAGTGATGCAAATGGCATAATATAAAAAGATTATGGGCAACAATTAATAGAAGCTAGAGTTTAGGTAACAGCTTTGATCAGTCTTTTGGAAAGGTACTACCTTAAATCTCCTTGCAGTGGAAAACTTCTACACCTTTTTGGAAGAAATTAATTTAACGTCTGATGTTTTTTGCTAAATGCTGTTCTAGACTTGCAAATGACAATGAAACTTCAGATATATTTTTTTTCACAAAATAATGTGAAAGCACCATAATAATTTATTATTTAATATAATTAATTAATAATAAATTGAGAGCACCCCCAGCAAGTTTGCTGATGACACCAAGCTGGGTGGTGCAGTCAATATGCCAGAGGAATGGGATGCCATTCAGAGGGAACTGGGCAAGCTGGAGAAGTGAGTCCAGGTGAACCTCATGAGGTTCAACAAGGCTAAGTGCAGGGTCCTACTGGTAATGGTTTTAAACTGAAAGAGAAGAGATTTGGGTTAGAGATCAGGAGGAAATTCTTAAGTGTGAGGGTAGTGAAACACTGGAACAGGCTACCCAGAGAAGTTATGAAAGCTCCATCCCTGGAAGCATTCAGGGCCAGGCTGGATGGGGCCCTGAGCAGCCTGGTCTAGTGGGAGATATGCCTACCCATGCAGGGGAGCTGGAACTCAATGATCTTTAAGGTCCCTTCCAATTCTAACCATTCTATGATATTATGATTCTATAATGGCATTGAAATAAGAGAAGGAAATTACACAATATCCTTGAGAAATCTGCACACAAAAGGTATTCACTGAATCTACAGTAAAGACAGAGAGAAAGACCAGAAACTGGGACCTCAAATAATGCAACAGTAACAAAATATTATGAGATTGGTATCACCTTCAGCTATTCCAAAGGATATAAGGAAAACACAGAAGTTGAAAGATCTCAACAAGATCAACTGCAATTTCCATTTCAATTTGATACTTTTAGAAGAAAACTGACAATATTTAAAGTACACAAAATACATTATGTTAATTTCTAAGACAGTATCTTTTAAATTTTTTACATTATCAAAATAATTGATCAACAATGTTTCTGTAAGAATAGAAATACAGAAAAAGATAAATTTCCCAAAAACCAAGAAACAAGTAATTGTTATATACTATTGCCACTATACATTTCCTCTCTCTTTACTATTATATTCATATTGTTGAAAAATTTTGTCAAAATACTAATAGTTGAATATTAGACTTTTTTTTTTTTTTTTCATTCTCTCAGGCATCCTTGAATATTATTGTGTTTTACCAAGTACCAGATTTCTAAGCTAAGTGCAAAAGCATTTTATAACATGGAAATCAAATCTGGCGAGGAACCCTGCAACAAAACCATGTTGTCTCAGCTCTTTTTTAAAATAAAAATTCCATATCACTAACTCTTGCTTCTTTCTGTCCTGCACTGTTGTTCTACTGTAAAAAACAGCTTTTAAAAAAAGGTTTAGAATTTGTTGTTATAGTATTATGGTCTCTTCTGCTGAAGCAGAAGAGAACAGAAAATTGTAATCTTAAGAAAAAAACATCGTATGTCTTTCTTGTATTGATATATATTAGTCTAGCTTGGTACGGTGGTGAACAAGTATTTGTTTAGTTCAAACTCTCCAAACTTTACAGAGACATTAAGTCACTGAATTGCTTTAGTAAGCCAAGACTGAGGAAAGTCCAGCTAACTCTATGGATTGGAGCAGACACATACACAATGTTTTCAGTTAAAATATGCAGAAAGTTATGATGAGTAAAATGTACTGACTTAAAATTCCATGTGTTTTAAAATAAGAAGTCAGTTAGTATTTATATACATCAGAATGTCTGCTTATACTAAGTGTCCTTTGGTTCACTTTGGTGAGATTCCCATAATTTTAAAGACTTATTTAAGATAATAACCTGGAAAAAATAGTTTTTCTGTTTCCCTCCTTACCAGGTTTCTATGGTTTACTGCAAAAGTGAAGTGGCTGAACTTTTGTTTGAAGTTCTTGAAAGAGAAGTTCATTTTTTCGAGACACTGGACTCAATAACATGATTTTTTCGATAGAGTAGAAAATCAGCATGTACTGAGATTTAACTTCAAAAAGCACTGATTCTTGTTTTTAGTACTTGCATCAAAACACACACAGTCACACACACAGCATTTTTCCTTATAAGTATTTTGTTAAATGAAAATCAGTACCTTCGTGGTGTTTATATTTTAATGAAAACTTTATCTGAAAGAGAAAAAAACAGGAGACCCCACTTCTAGACGTCAGTTGGACAGAAACACTTTCTTAAGGCCCTGTGCCAGGTGCTAGGGAGATAGTATAGCACTGCCTACATATGGTTACCTAAAGCCACTGGAAGTGGTTTAGTTTACCAAGAGAGGCCCAATACCTACCACAAAAGGGTTGGTGGTTGCAACACCAAGTGCCTTAAAGAGCTGCACTTCTTTGGAGAGGCAGCTGGAGATCAATTAGGATAACCTACAACACTTAAAATGACAGTGGACACTTTAGGTTTAGGTAAGTGACTTCTGACATTAACCAAGACAGCTCAAAACTTGACTAAAGTCAGGAGAGCTCAGTGAGACATATAAGAAGTCAGAAAGAAGTAGGAACTCTGCTGATTTTTTGCTAAGTCAAGAGATGGGATATTTTATGCCTGCCAAAGAGTTACCACACAATCTCTTATGCAGGACAAAAGAAAGACAAAATGCAATGTAAAATCCAGAGAACATACCTGCTTCTTCTACTCATAAAAATAATATTCAAAGCTACCACATTTTTAGCAGACTTCCTAAGCAGGATTCAAAACTGTTGTCTCAGATAGCATGATCCCATTTTTCCACTCGCAGAAGTGCTCTACTGTGCTCATTTTTAAACAACATGAAGATGTTGAGTATTAAAAACTTGTCATGGAAATACTTCCCTTTACAACGGACTCAAAAATAGGGAAAACAGTTGACCTTACTGTGACAACTAAGTGGGATGGAAAAATATTTTTAGAAATAATTTGCCTCTTGCTTAAATAGGCCCTGATGGTAAGGCTTTTGACAGATAATTTATTCTTCATGCATTATATTGGAATACCTATTATTCTATTCTACATATAGATGTTCATTTTCATAGTATCTATCTCAAATTGCCCTTTCTTAGCACCATTGGAAAAACTTGTCAAATAAGATTTAAAAAATCACCCCTTAAAAGATCTGTTATCTTCTCTGATTTCTTTCTACTTATGCTAAACAGACATGTATTCTTATTCAAGATTACTAATTGTTAAATTTTCCTTACACTTATGTTTGCTTAACAAAATACATTTAAATGTTAAAAATACAAATAAGCTCACTGATGTTTCATGGTTTTCTTCTGTTCAAAAATTAATGCAACCATGGAGAGTAAATAAAAAATTCTGAAATCTTTCCTGGAAAATTGTATCCTGCAATGCTTTAGTTGCTCTCTAAGAGTTCTAAGACAATTACACCAAATATGTTTCCAAGGTCAGAGATACCTCCAATGAGTTACTTGAGTTAAGAAGCTGTTGGTTAGTGAGTTCTGACTCCATAATTTTGTCATTTTTATTTGATAGGAAAATAATTGAGGATTTAATTAACCAGCACCAGTAATTAGAAATGTTTTGTTGCTCAGTGGACTTTTTCTCAATTGAGTTTTTTTCTGCCCTACTTAGCTGAAAGGAAAGTTCTCACAAGGGATAGCATTTGTTTTAATAAAGGAACAAATATAACTGAATAAAATATTGTGTTTCTCACACATAAAAATTAGTATGTAACTTCTTAAATAATACTAATTTTGAGTAAATATGTCTTGACAATAAAAAATTAAGAGTTAAAACCCTTGAAATTTTCAATGAAATTAAAACTTTCAATTATCTCAATTTAAGTTCTGAATTAGAAATTAAAATTATCAGCTTGCACATAAGCATTTCAAAGTGAAGCATTTCCTTTCCCCATGGAAAATTCTAATTTTATTAGGCAGAATATGAGGATGAAAAGTGTTGGATTTTTATCAACTATCTTGGCTAAGAATATTTCTCCACGGCATTTAGATTAAAAAAAAACATATATAATCCATAACTTTCAGAATAAATAGACCTGAATTTCATTCTTATTTTTACTTTAATCTATCAAAATACATTTTTCAGTGTTTCTAAACAAAGCTATTAAACAAACAAACAAACAAACAAAACACCACATAAAACAGTTGACAATTTTCAACACAGAAGCTACATAGCCCATGAGTTAATATTTGAATTCAACCGAAATGTGAAAATTTCTAGCCTGTATTGCTTCAAAAGTCTTTAGTAGGTTAACATTGTCAGGTAAGAGATTACAGACGTGTATGATTAAACTGTATGTTTTCCTGGTGTTCATATAAGTATATGTAACTAAAAGATAAAACATTGTATTTATTGCAAGAAAGTAGGATTTCTAGGAGGACTTAGAATATTGCCATCATTGGCAGGTTGGAAGTAAAACGTCATCTCAGACACACAGAAGGAGATACAAACAGTTGAACAGATACAAGTAGCAACTGAGACAGAAAGAGTATAAAGCAAGCAACTGGACATCAGATGTATCTTTGCAGTATAGCATGCAGGTGAAAAAACACAGTTTTTTGTGCATCTTTGAAAACTTTCCTTGTATCTTCCCATGATGGCAAGTAAGCCCAAGATGCCAAGAGTTTCATAAAATCATCTTTGAAATTAGTGGAGGAAAAAAAACAGATAAACAACTTAAGAAGCATCTTAGCCATGATTATTGAAACAGATTATCCTTGAAGTCGCTTCCAACCTGTGGCATTCTATGATTTTTTTTTAATTTTTTATCTGTGAGACAGCATTTGTGGACAGATTTTTGCTGGTATTAGTTGTAGGAAGACTAATGTTTCTGTAAACCTTCAGACCATGGATTTAAAAATTTAATCATGTGAAAGGTCGGGTAAGCCATATTAACACAAAGACAACACTTCTGTTTTAGCAGTTCCCTAGTTGGTAAGAATTCTTTTGTGTGTATTCTCCTCTTCCATTCTCCTCTCCACATCTGATATACAGGATAAAAATGATCTTGCAGCTTAAGGAGCTGTGCATCTTAAAATACAGAATTACCTGAATCCTCCAGGCAAAAAGTTGTTTCTAAGGACTGCATGTTCTCAAAGCTTTTAAACTGCTTTCTGTAGTTCCAAGGTCCCTGGATTACTCTTTAGCTATCATGTTCTCACTTAGCTTCAATTGTAAAACTACATTTCTCTTCCATATAAATTTCTAACTTTTCATTACCCTGTGAAGAATAATTAAATCACAAAGTAAGCAAAGCCAATTCAGTGGTGAATGAAAAGTGAATGTTACAAAAGGGTATGAAAAATTGAAACTGAACAGTTTTGCTTTACCAGCTAATTCACTTATGGATCACCCTAAGGCATCAACACCATTTATCACTATTGCTGTAGTCTGGCATGTTTGCACCTTCTCTAGGAACAGAGACATTTATGGAAAACAAAATAGGAACTTAAAGGAAACACAAAGTAAATATTGAAATAAATTTGTAAATACACAGAATACTTGCCATCGGGCATCGAGCCCTTGCTTAAAATTAAACCAGTGCAGGTATAAGGTGCTAGGTAAGAAGCTACACACATTAATGAAGTTACAAAAGAGGTAGTTATATAAGGATTTTAAAAAATGAAATAAAATGCGGTTACATTTTTAAGGGCTTTGAAAGGGTAAATCAAATATATGTGTGCAGCTAAACTTTGAATAGGGTTGAAACAAGTTAGTGAGTGCAGTAAAAAAAGTGTAGATATATTTCCATTAGAAGGTAGAGATTTGACAAGAGTCTTGCTTTTTTGCAAGAATATCTTTTAAAAGCCTGAAGTATGTTTTTCTCAGTTTCTTCCAGGAACAAGTATATTTCTACAAGAGAGGTTTGTAGCTTTCATCACTGTAACACATGGTTGAACTAGAATATTGATTTCATATTCTTTAAGCAGTCACTACTAGAAAATATATTGTTGTTAATTACTCTGAAATTCATAGAATCATAGACTCATAGAATGCCAGGTTGGAAGGAACCTCAAGGGTCATCTGGTCCACCATTTCAAGGTAATACTATAGTTTATATGAGATGTCTCAGTAAAGATGAGACTTAAAACTGCCCAGTGTGGACAAATCTAACTCTTGGCTTGGGAGAGTATTCCAGTGTTTGACTGTCCTCATGGTGAAAAATTTACTTACGTCCAATTGGAATTTCCCCACGAGTAACTTGTGCCCATTAGGCCTTGTCTTTTCCATGTGACTCCTTATAAATTGTGAGTCTCCATCTTCTTAGTAGCCACCCTTCATCTACTGCTACACGGTAATAAGGTCTCCTCGAAGCCTTCTTTTGGCAAGGCTGAACAAATCCAATTCTCTCAGCCTCTTTCATATGGCAGGTTCTCCAGTCCTCTGATCATCCTTTTGGCCCTTCTCTGGACCCTCTCCAGCCTGTCCTCACCCTTCTGGTACAGCGAGACCAGAACTGAAGGCAATATTCCAGGTGTGGTCTGACAAGCACTGAGTAGAGTGGGATGATGACTTCTTGATGTCTGCTGGTGATGTCCTTGTTGATGCAGGCCAGCATCCTGTTGGCTTCTTTGCCCTGTAGTGCACTGTTCACTCTTGTTGAGCCTGTTATCCACCAAGATATCCACCCTCAGGTCCCTTTTCACAGGGCTGCTTTCCAGCCAGATGGATGACAGTATGAACTGCTTTTCTGGATTATGTATTTCCACATGCCAGACCTTACACTTCTCCCCATTTAACTTCATAAGGTTCCCGCTAGACCACTCCTCCAGTCTGCCTAGGTCATGCTGAAGTGTGGGTCTCCCTTCTGGAGTGTCAACCTCTCCTCTCATCTTAGTGTCATCAGCAAATTTTATCAGGATGCTCTTGATGCCAACTTCCAAGTTGCTTATGAAGATGTTAAACAACATTGGGCCCAATATCAATCCCTGGGGGACCCCTCTTGTGACTGGTTGCCAGTTTGAGGAGGAACTTTCACCCTCTGGGTATGGTCTGTCAGCCAGTTCCCTACCCACTGCATAGACCACTTGTCAAGGCTGTAAGGATTCGGTTTCTCCAGGAGGAGGCATATCAAAATCCTTGGAGAAGTCCAGGGAGATGATATCCACCACTCGCATTGCATCAACAAAGTGGGGTACTTTGTCATAGAAAGTGATCAGGTTTGTCAGGCACAATTTGCTCATGGAAAATCCATGTTGGCTTTTCCCAATCATGAGCTTCAATTGACGTGTGACTGTCCCCAGGAGAAATTGCTCCATGACTTTCCTATGGACTGAAGCAAGACTCATGGTTCTGTAATTTCCTGAGTCCTCCTTTGAAACCTTCTTATAAGTGAGGGTGACATTAGCTTTCCTCCCGTCTTCAAGGAACACTTCCAATCTCCACGACTTCTCAAAGATTATGGATAGCAGCATTGCAACATCATCCAGGTCTCTAAACAGCCTAGACTGGAAGACGTCCAGGCCCATCAATTTCTATGGGTCAAGCTCCTGTAATAGTTGACACACCAACTCTTCCTTCACTGAGAGTGGGTCAGTGTCTGCATGCAATGAGAGCTTTGGAGAGATAAATCTGGTAATAGTTTTTCTCTTAATTATTCTATAGTAATAGAATTGGATTAATAGAGATACTAATATTTCACTCTCATGTTTTACTTTGGGGATACCAGGAGAAGTCATCCACCATGTTCCCAGAGAGAGTTGAGTTGGTCTTTATGTTTTTTGCAGCATTAGCTTCTCAATTCTGCAAAAGGAATTGCTCAAGGTCAGACAAAATCAATGGTAAAGGAAATCCGGTTGCCAGTTTAGTGTGTTAACCAACTTTGTTACTAAATACACAGACACACAAAACAAAACAAAACAAAACACAAACAAGAGGCAAAACAAATTTTCAGAGAGAACTTAAAATATACCATGAATATTTGTTTTTTCCATTAGAAACACAATGAAAGTATTTCCTTACTATTTATTTTTATTTGAATGGTCAAACCTGTGGTTTGAATGTGTCACCAAGAATGTCAACTTTACCCTTAGCGGTTTGGAACAATTGGCTACAGCTGTTTATCAGTTCTATTACTGCTACAGTTTAATTAATATAGAACAGCTTAAAAGATCCATTACATATTAAGTACAAAGATTTTGTTTTATTTTTCTATCCCTACTATAATTTGCAATAAGATTAAACATGTTTAGTTGAAATAAAAGGTCTTATTATTTGCATTTTATTTCGTTATTATTAAAAATGTACATCAAAGTAACAAAAAAAATAGCATTATGGATTTAAAGTAACAGAAGAAATAAATCCAGTCTATTAATTTTAAGTTTACTTGCTTAGATAGGAGATAATTCTCTAGTTTCCTTCAGAAGTCTTTTTTCAACCTAATATCACTGCCTGTTATTCAAGTTACATATGTCTAAAGAATATCCCTTTCTCTGTAGTTCCTTAGAGCCTTTCCTTTTCATTGTATTTCCAATCTATTAAAGTGCAGATGGCAATAAACATTGAACAACCACGTTAATAATAGTACAGAAAATATGTACATTTCAAAAACTATTTTTTAAGGTTTTGTACTTCTGGAAGTACATGTCTGCTAGTGCCAGGAAGAAACATTACACATTTCTCAATTAAGTGCAAAAGGTCAAGTATTACCAACCAACCTTAGTTACTCTCCATCAAGGGTACTGGACGATGTGGAGACTCTGTCTTACTGAAATAATTAATTCTTCTTTCTTATTTAAGAAAAATTTCTGACTAATTATCATCAAATGATAATTTTCCCTACCTTTAATGATGAAGAAGTTATCAGACTATATTAATGATCCAGCAAACCTCTGTCTTATCTGTAAATTCACCTGCCGATTAGCTTATAATTTCCAGCAATCTCAGGGAGTTGTTTGGGATTTTTGGTATTTTTGAAACCATATCCAGCCAAGATACAGCTCAGCACAAGACAATAAAAAAACTTTATTTTATTGAACTGTCATGGGTTGACCTTGGTTGAATTCCAGGTGCTCACCAAGCTGCTCTATCACTCCTCTCCTCAGCAGAACAGGATGTGGGAGAAAATAAAATGGAAAAAATTCATGGGTCAAGATAAAGGCAGTTTATTAAACCAAAAGCAAAAGCTGTGAGCATAAGCAGAGGAAAACAAGAGATTTACTCTCCATTTCCCATCAGCAGGCAATGTCTAACCACTTCCCAAGAAGTAGGGCTTCACTATGCATAGTGGTTGCTCTGGAAAACAAACATCACAATAACAAAAGCCCCCACTTCTTCTTTCTCTTAGCTTTTTTTTTCTTTTTTTTTTTTTTTGCAGAGCTGATGCCATATGGTATGGAATACCTCTTTGGTCAGCTTTGGTCAGCTGTCCTGTCTATGTCATTCTCAATGTCTTGCCCACCCCCAGCCTTCTGTTGGGGGGGTGGAAGGGAATGTTGGAGAGACAGCCTTGATGTTTAGAAGCAGCCAAAACACTGGTAGTGACCTGCACCTTTCTAGCTAGCAATTGAAAGCACAGCACCATGAGGGCTGCTATGGAGAAAATTAATTCCATCTCAGTCAGACCCAATACAGAACTGTTTATTGATTTTTCAAAAAATTGTTTTATCTTTTCACTTGAAGTCCAGAAATATCTCTAGATTTACTTGTGCCCTTATTTACATAATTACTAGAATTTCATTTTGCACTTCATTAGCAATCACAGTCAATCCTAATATTCTAAATGAGCAAAAGCTCTTCATATTTCCTTTAGTCACAAGCACTCGTTATAATTTTTCTGAGTGATGGGGTATATCTGAAAATCAACGTTGTTCCAATATGTCTAATTTGCATTCAACAGTTCTAAATTCTCATAAATGTGTTGCTGTAAATGTATGAGCAGCAAAATAAATTAATGTAAGATTTTCAAATGCTTTTGAAAACAAACTTTCTTACTGAAAATAATCATTACTGAACTCTTCTCTCATTTAATCTCACAATGTGCAAACACAAAGCCTTGTCTTTTTAAGATACACAGCTTTTTATTGTGCATCCAGATGTCAGAATATTCTGTGTTAAAACACCTTTTTTCAGCATTTACTTTATGGAACCAAAAAGCATGCTTCTCTGCTCTCATCTTTCATTATTTGGATTCTCTCTCTTTGAACTCATTTGCTTTTTTTTTTCTCTGCTTCTGTTTGGTGGCTTTTTTTCTGCCCTCATTGCTATGAACAGAACATATTTACAAGCTCAATTATATCTCTGCATGCATTGAATCTTCTAATTTCAACATTTTATGCCAATAGAAAATCCACTGTACTCTTCTGGCCTGAAGAAATCTTAAAGGAAAAAGGGAGAAAGTGTCTCCACTGCTGAATGGCCATGCAGGTCAATAAAATAAATCATGGGGAGAACATAGATTTAGCTCATATCATTCAGACAAGATGAACTTGCAAATTCAGGAATGTTTATCCTAAACAAATAATAGCTGTGCAACATGAATTCTCCTCTATCTTTAGACACTGCAAGACGAACAAGCTTGTTGCTGCAATGAAAATGGAAAACAATTTAAATTTTAACATAAAGCTAGTCAACATGTAAGATGGAAAGACTAGCAAGTGAAAAAGCCTTAAAGATAAAAATACTTAGCTCCATCTAACAAAGCACACAAGAAAAGTCAATATGATTTCTTTGATGGCTTAGCTCTAGTAAAATGAATGCAACTTAACTGTACTTCCTGACAAAATCAACAAAAATTGACCATCCAAACCCTACCACATCCTGGGAGGGGATAAATACACAGTCTTTACTTTGGTACTACGGACAAATTAACATGAGATAGAAAGAAAAAAAAAAGAAAAAAAAAAAAGAAAAGAAAAAGAGAGAGAGAGAGAGAAAAGAAAGAAACTAAATATAGTACTTATATGTTATCTTATAGCAGGCTCAGAGTTCAAAAACTGCATCTGTTAGAATCCATCAAACAATGGCTCTGCTACAGTTCTTATACTTTACTTGAAGGTTTCATAAAAGTATTTTCGGTTTAACTCTTTTTCACAGAAATAGGTCTTACTTGACATTTTGACTGCATACTTTCTACATACAGTTAAACCATAGCAGTTTTGTAACTGCTTTCACTTCACATTAAGCAATCATTACTGCTATTTGTTCCTCTTATACACTGTTATTTTCAACCAGTTTGCTGTTTAAAATTATTAGTATGCAAAAATGTTGATGATTAATGTATCTGCAATAAATGCTTCTCTATCTTGAAGGTCACCAAGTTTTTGCAAAAAAAATTGTCATACTTTATGTGCAGTTACCCTTGTGTATTTGAAAAAAAGCATTTTAAAAATCTGACATATTTCTCATAAGAGCCTACTACACATACACAAAAGTGAAAGTTCTCAGAATTTTCTGCATTTTTTCCTGTGTTGTGTGCACTGTATGCTGGGTGTACCAATCCTGAAGTGCAGAAGAATGCCACTGATTTGCATTTTATTTTCACCTGACATTTATTAGCACAAAGAAAGCTACTAATTTTTATTGGTTGATGTGAAAATTAATTTGCTTTCTTTCAAATATAATAGACATATTTCTTTGCGTAATATACAGATATATAATATATGGAATTTTTTTATGTTAAAACAGATCTGGCCTTGACTTGCCTCTTTATTAAAAGGTGAGTAGTCAGGCTTTGCACTTTCAGCTTGAAATGTTCCATGGCAGTCAGAAATTGCTTATCTGTTATATCACATCTTAGTGTTAAAACACACACACACACACACACACACACACACAAAAACAAAACCCGATATTATTAACATTTAGACGACATTATTAACTTTGAAGAGCTACAAAACTTCACAACTTTACTGTTGTAAAATGGATTCTGACATTTTTTTAAGTTCTGGACCTAATTAAATACATATCAGAAAACTCCTCCAAAGGCTCCAGAATTATTTATTCAGTTTTAACACTGCTAGTGGAAACCATCTAAACTCATCTATAACGCTAGAAGAGGGAGCTGTGCATGAATAGCTCATTAAAACAAGAAAGAGCAAAATATTTTGCATCAAGAAATCCCACCCGATATCCTGAACCCAGATCAAACATTGTGGAGATGGAGAATGATGGATGTGGAGTCAAGCACTTCAAGCTTCACATGAACAGCAATGCATCTTGCATTTGTGAATCTGAAGTTACCTGCAGATGTGTAGCAACACACACCGCTCACAGACAGCAACGGGCAGACTGCAGACTGTGCAGTCCCCTACATCATCAGTATGTGTATTTTGTTTCATTTCACACTGTTTTAATTACCCCGGGATTTTTCTGAAATCCCTGCCATTTAACAGAAGTTCAGTGTGAAGCTGGTTAAGGCATTGTAACAGGTTGCCCAGGGAAGTTGTGGATGCCCCCTCCCAGACAGTGCTCAAGGCCAGTTTGGACAGGGCTTTGAGCAACCTGGACAAGTGATAGGTGTCCCTGTCCATGCAGGGGGTTGGAAGTATATAATCTTAAATGTCCTGTCCAACCCTCCCCATTCTATGATTCTATGAAGTTTAAGAGAAATTTGAGACATTAACTCTGTCTTTTCTGTGTTAGCTTTCCATGTGTTTTGGGGTGGGTTTTTTTGTGTGTTTGTTTTTAGGGGGGGGTTGTGTGTTTGTTTTGTTTTGGTTGTTGTTGTTGTGTTTTGTTTGTTTTGTTTTGTTTTGTTTTTAAAAAAAACTTTACACCTCTCTCTAGGTGTGTTCATTTTTCTTTATTTGCCTAGGATTTTCTGACATTTCAGACTCTGGATTTGACCTGGGGACACCAAACATCACCTTTAGTCTTATTCATGGCCTACTCTGACTGCCAAGCCTACATAGATGAATGGCAGTTGTCCTGGAAATGACATTCAGCAGTTCATCAAATAGATTTTCCCATTAGGCACATTCATACAATCCAATGGCAAAGCCATATAACCTCATCTTCCAGTCCCCTGCTATATCAGGTGTAACAATTTTGTCATGGAAATAGTGTGTACCCCCATTGAATATGGAAAATTATGTGTTTTCCATCCTTGTTATTTTTCCATGAGTCTTGATCTAGTTGAATTAAAGATTACATTCCACCCTCACAACCCCTTAAATTCAACCATGAGCTCCCTCCACATAAATACTCTTCTGTTAGAGATCAGTATTGGGCTGATAATATGCTCTTATCTGTAAAACTTGATTCCAAACATAAAGAAAACAATTGTTCAGTAGTTAATATTTATAAAATTTAAGGATCCCCCAGATATAATCAAAAGCTGAAAGAAATATCCAACTAGCAATCCCTTTGCCAAGATAATTTAAGGAAATTAAGACCTAACTCAATATACTACTAGACTTTTTTATGTTTTTAACCCAGCAGGCTGCTAAATACCACACAGCCACTCATTCACCCTCCCCTATCCCAGGTGATGGGGGAGAAAATTGGAATGGTAAAGTTAAGGATAATAATAATAATAATAATAATAATAATAATAATAATAATAATAATAATAATAATAATAATAGAAAAATATACAATAACGTGTAACTACTCATCACCTGCCTACCAATGTCCACCCTGTTCCTGGCTAGCAATCTTGGAGGAACAAGACCCTGAAACTGCAATCCCAGAGGAGCAAGAGTAGACTTCCTAGTGAACTCTCTTCTATATGCTAAGCATTATGTTGCATGATGTAGAATAGTCTACTGGTCAGTTTAGACTCATTGTTCTGGCTATGCTACCTCCCAGCTTTCTGTGCTGTTTTATTGTATGAAGTTTCACTCAATGGTTCTCAAATTTGCTTAAATTTTGTCCTTTTTTTGCTGATTGTACATTCCTAGCCTAACCTTGCATTATTGAGAGTTTAATATTTCAAGAATTTTTTAAAAAATTCTGGAACTCAGTGCTTTTCATAAAACTATCCTCTTCTGGACAGTGGTAACAATAAAAAATATATCTCAGCTACATATTATTAATCTGCTGTATAGGAAACAGAGACATGTTCTTATTCTGCACACTTTTCAAGGGACTTACTGACTTTTATCTGCTTCCTTCCAGAATGTAACTACTTGCTTAGTTGTTATTTGAAGGAAGAAGGCATTTGAGGCTATTTTTTATTTTCATGAATCTTTCATATGGTCTTTTAAGGGATATTTTTTAATTAAAAAAAAATTAAATATACATATATAGGTCAGCAGAAACACAAGGTGGAGCAAATTATATTTTCCATTAAGTATATTGCCTGATGTAAAGGAACTAACTTAGTAAAGCTATCACATAATGCCATTTTCCTGCCATGATCTAGTTTCTATATTAAATACTTAAAAGCAACATTTTACTTATATATTCCCTATTCCCACATTTCTTTTTGTCCTTTCAAGAACCTATCATAAGGTATTTGCTGCCATTTAATAACATACAAATACATCTTGGAAGGATCTTACAGCAAAATATTTACCTGTTCATTCTCTAGGCCAGGCCGTGTAAAGTAGATTTTTAAAAACACAAGTATTTTGTTTAAGTTAAATAGCATAAATAAAATTTACCAGCATTTCATATCAGCTATAGCATCAACAGCATAAGAGACTAAATATCAAATATAAGAATCTGTTATGCATTATGGCAAGTTCACAAGAAACTTCAAACACATTTCTCAGCCTGTATTTCATTAATTAAAGGACATCTATTTTAGCTCACAATTCAAGTGACACTTCAAGCTTAAAGTCGTTTAAAAAAAAAAAAAAAAAAAAGGCAGGTTCAAATCCTTCTGTTGAAACTGCTTTATTTTTCAGTAAGGTTTTTAAAGCTTACTTTTCCTTTACTAACAAAAAGCAAATGCAAGAATCATCCTGCACCTTTGTGATTAAATATTGAGGTGAAAAGGGGAAATCTTGGCCTCATATCCTGATTGAAAGGACCATTGAAATATTTTATCACTTTCTTCCACCTCAAGAATATCTTTAAAGGGGAGAATTATATTTTTCAAAAATAAGAAGCAGCTGCTGCCCATTATGTAAAGTAAAAACCTTAAGAATCTGTGAGAATCTTGGTTTATGAGTCCTGGACAAAAGTTAGTGCCATTTTCAAGCTAGAAGTAACCACTTGAATTCCAAGTAAGAATAAATTGTAGCAACGTCTCCAGTGCCTCCAGCTTCACTTTGAGTGTTGGTCCCTTATTAACATGCTGCCTGTGAGTGGTGGTTTGGCTCATTTCTGTATGTATAATATTCTAAAGCACTGTATAAAAAAGGCTAGCAGACTGAAAATAAATAACTGCAGTATAAAAATTTTCAGATACAATATATTATACATAACAAAGTTGGTTTGTACTGTTCATTTTTACATTTCCTATAACTTCTGCATTTTCCTCTGAATATGCTGTGACTGAGAAATCCTGACTCTTCTGATGTTTTAATCCTCCAATAAAGACAGAATTTCCTTTCAGATATTTAGCCGTTGGTTATAACATCAAAACTAAATTAAAAAAAAAAAAAAATTCTAATACCTGCTCAGAGTAAGTTATGTCTCCACTTGAAGATCTTAGAGTAATTTATAGAGAGAGTTAGCAGACAAAATGTCAATTCAAGGTCCTATATTGTATTTATTATTATTATTATTTTTATGCATTTTTTTCCCCAGTATCTTTCACTTATTGGTTATTCACTTAATGAGAATAAATAAATAAATAAAAATCTAGTGATATGCATCCTCTAGACTCTGATATCATTAGTTTTGGTTTGATTGAAAGACTAGAGGTGTCATTTATGACATGGAATCTTCTCTGAAAGACAGGGCTGAAAGTTGAATTGACTTCCAGTTGAACATATGCTTTATAAGGAAGCAGAGAAGAATTCAAGTCATACACATAATTTTACATATGTGCATTTGAGATCTAGGCAGTATAAAACCATGTCACAGCAAGGCCAACAGTCTCAGTGAACAGAATCCTGTTGTGGGTGTGTGAACGTGGATGTGTTGCTCTCTGGTGAGACCTTACAGTGGTGGAGGATTAAAAGTCAACAATGTTGACAAATGTGTTGACAGACTGGTTTCATAATGGCTCAAGTAATCTCTGATTCAGGATAATGGGTCAATCTTCATTAGGGAGGTATGACAGTACTGGAAGAGGTTATAAGGGAGCTTGTAAAATTTCTGTCCTTGAAGATTTTCAAGAATTTTCAGGGTTTAGCAATCCTTACCAGACCTGAGCCAGTACCAATGAAGCACCCACTTCAAGTGGTGTGTTGGGCTAGCTGACCTCCATAGGTTACTTCCAAGCAATATTTTTATGATTCTATAATCTTTCCACTATGCTTCATAGTACCATGCATTCATTACAGTTACCCATTTCATTTTACCTGTGCTCACCTCACAGTGTGCAATAAGTTCAACATTCTTCACCTTTCTGAAAAAAAAATAATAATAAAATTGTCTTTGTTTAACCATAGGATGTCTTTTAAATATAAGCCACATTCCCCTATGAATAATTAAGCTTTTTGATCATGCTTAGTTAAAGTGATCACATCACCTATGAAAAAAACAGCTGGCACAACCACATCCTTAGTTACATGGTCTGGAAAAAAAAAATTAAAAAAAAGTAATTATGATAATTATATTTATAGAATACAAAAGTTTCATGATCCAAAACCACTGGTAAAAAAAAAAAAAAAAAAAATCAGAATCACAAACAGTACTCACTAAACTGAGAAGTTAAAATATTTTAAAATTATTCAGAAAATGAGCTGTAGTCACAGAAATATTTAATTTAGCTTGAAGATCCATCCATCTGGGAAAAAAAAAAAAAAAGGAATAATCTCCTTCCAAAAGTACATCTGAGAAGCTAACAAACAAACAAACAAACAAACAACAAAGAAAAAAAAGTAGTGAAAATGTATCATTTCTGTAACTCACAAAGTTAACAGAACAGATTCAGCAATGGTCATGCTATGAGGAACATGTAGGAACCGTTTGCTACATTTTAATTAACCTTTCAATAACACAGACATTTAGTTTATTGAACTTCTAGTGAAACTAAGAATAGCCTTAAAACACACTTCAAAGGCCCAGGAGCTACATACACATCCTCCTAAGTATCCACTTGGCTGGCAGTCTGGAAATGTCAGCTTTAAAGGATTAGAGCTTTATTTGAGAATCCTAATTTAAAATGGTACTGTGAGAGGTAATGGCATCACTGGTCATGCCATGAAATAAAATAGAAGGATGTCACTAACCTTTATTGACAGCTCCATGAAATGTAAGATTAAGGCAACCACTGTCATTCTGCTGGAGAGTCCTTTTTATCCCCTTGGCTCCCACTTGACTTGGCTTTAAAGGGACATAGCAGATTTCTGGCACAGTAAAACATTTTGGTTCACTCTAGAGAATTGCAGTTTAAGGGCATGTTATATTATTTTGTAAAAAAAACAAAAAACAAAAAACTCCAGATTTAATTCACCATTTGGAGAGCAGATACTTTCTGGAAACATTAACAATTATTTTTACTTTAATAGCATTCAAAAGAGAATCACAGAATCAGAATAATCAGAGTTGGAAGGAACCTCTAGTGATCACCTAGTCCTACTCCCCCTGCTAAAGCAGGATCCACTGGAGCACATTCCACTGGACTTCATCCAGAGGGTTTTGAATAACTCCAGAAAAAGGTACTCCACAAGCTCCCAGGGCATCCTATTCTAGTGCTCTGTCATTTTCTCCTTAAACAGTTTTTCCTCATATTTAAATGAACCTTCCCATGTTCCAGCTAGTGTCAGTTGGCTCTCATCCTGTCACTGGGAACTACTGAACAGAGTCTGGTTCCATCCTCCTCGCACCCACCCTTTAGATACTTACAGGCATTAATAAGGCTTCCCCTCAGCCTCCTCTTCTCCAGGCTAGAGTCCCAGCTCTCTCAGCCTTTCCTCATAAGGGAGATGCTCTAATCCTCTAGTCATCTTTGTTGCCCTCCACTGAACTCTCTCCAGTAGATCCCTGTCTCTCTTGAACTGGTGAGCCCAGAACTGGACACAGAATTCCAGATGTGGCCTCACCAGGGCAGAGTAGAAGGGGAGAATGACCTCTCCCCACCTACTGGCCACACTCTTCCTTATGCACCTCAGGATTTCATTGACTATCTTGGTAACAAGGACACGTTCCCGGCTCATAGATAAGTTACTACTTTAGTCCTTCTGATTTTTCCCCTGCAGAGATTCACTACATCATGATGTTCCTCATAAGTTGCCAACCCCTTTTCCAAAGGCTGTAAACTTTCCTTTTGTTGTGAGGTCCAGCCAAAGCTCTCTATTCAGCCATGTTGGTCTTCTTCCCCTTTGGCTTGTCTTTAGAGACAAGAGACTTCTCTTTAGAGAAAAGTCTTCTTCTGTGCCTTTAAGAGTTCCTCCTTGAAGAACCTGGACCAGCCTTCCTAGACTCCTTTGCGCTCCAGGACTGTCTCCCAAGGGACACTCTCAACTAAGAGGACATGGTGCAGCAAGCACTCAGGTCAAATAACAGTTTGTGGCAAAATGTGGGCACCTGAATACAAAGCAGTCACCCTGAAATTAATAAAGTTATTATCAACATTTAAAAAATCCAAGTTCTACTATGAACAGCCTAACAATTCATTCCTAAGTAAGCTATCATACCTGAAACTGATATTATTCTTCAAGAAAAAGAATAATTGGACTGTAAGTCTGAGGTTTGTATCTATCTCCTGCTTAAGAAGGCTGAAACCCTCTGCCTCTCACTATTAATTGATAATATCATAGAGGTTTATGTGCAAATTATGAAGTTCTTATCCCCCATTTTTACTAGATTACACTCTCCCTTCTTCATTCTGTAGGCTACAATAGAGCAAACAGCAGGTTTAATTCCGGCTTTCTTGATCTTCAATGGATTCACTGGGGAGTACCAGGATTACAAGTCATTGTTGAGGATTAAAATTTTAAAAAGTGATAAAATATTAAAAAACCTGTGAGATTTTACAGAAAATGTAGATATTGAAACCTGTGAAACTCAAATACATTGTGAAAAGAGAACAGCCCAAGTCAACAGCAATTATGACGTGATGATATTATTGCATCTGGAATCCCTGATTATGAAGGAGAACTCTCATGTACAAAACACTTAAAAAATTAACATGCAAGTATTGGGCCAAATACTCTGCTCATGTACAATGCTATGCTCAATTGACTTTGATGTTATATTGATTTATAACAGTCAAGTTCTTATTGTGCAATAAAACTGTTTTCAGGTAATTGAGTCATCCAATTGTTTCTTATTCCTTCTTTGAGAAAACTTTTCCTGAAGAATCTGAAAGATTCAAAGTAATTGAATCAGCTCAGTTAGGAATTAAATTATAAATGCAGCACGTAACATTTAACAGTAAAGCACATAGTGATAACAAAAGCTTAATGTATTTCAGTCCTAAGGGGCAACAGTAGCTATTTCATTCTATACTACTCCTTCCTCAAATTGTGCAGTGCATATCAGTGTATATTATCTTTTCATTACACTCATTAAAATGAATGAAAAGAACCTGAGATACATTTTATATCTACATTATTGGACAAACAACAGCAACCAAAACATATAAGACTTACTTAATAGTTTGCCTTTATTTTGAAAGGCTTAAAAGACCTTCACAGAACAAAAGTTTGATGAAAATGCTGTATAAGTATTTCTCTGATATTTCATAAAATATAGGATAGAGAAGTAGCTAGGAATTGCTCTAGAGGGAGTTTAGTGGCTCTTTAAAGCTCTTAGGGTTCAAAGGTAATAAAATAATCTTACAACATCCTTGCTTTCCTGAACTACTGGCCATTTGTCAACACTACTAGTTTCTTTTTTCCTATGGTCCACAACACTTAAGCTATGTCTTCAGCTAAACAACACTTGGTCTTCCATTCATCTACAGAGGAAATTCCAAATAGGCTCAAGCATATGAGTTCCCAGAAGATATGTTTCGTAAATCTGACCAACGAAAACGTAAACAGGAACTTTTTCTGCGACACTAAAGTATCCACTAGCTTGGTCAGATTCTAATTCTGGAAAAGAGGTTCACACCACACTATGTAGCATTGATTATTTACAGTCATTAGTAACTACTAGTCTTTAGCCACTACTTCAGCCTCAGAGACCTCTACTCCCAACTAACCATAGTGCCGCTCTTACATTCTAAATTAATAATCATGGCTGGGTTTGATGACAAAGGTTTGCTTGAGCTTATCATCAACAAGGATTGACTCTAACAGTATTTTCAGCAAGCATGATAAATACTTTGAGGTGTCAGCACAAAACTGTGTTCTCTGGACATATAAAGTGATATGTTTTATGTTTTCTTTTTGGATGGTGAATTATAGAAGAGACTAAGTTGATCTGAGTATCCATAATTACAATGATTCCTCAGTCTCTTTTGTACTTTGTACTTCAGTATTTTTTGTAGAAAACAAAATGAAACAAAACAAAAAGAAATAAAACTGCAAAAACCACAAAAGCATTCAAATAAACAGGACCTCTTGTGATTATTGGTGATGCAGTCATAGAGCATATTGATGTCCATATTCTGAAACAAATTCATCACTGTATCAGCTTTCCTTCATAAGTGAATTGGCTTTAAATGAAAACAGTGATTCTTAGATTTTAATAGTAGCTTCATATGGCTGGGGTAATCTTAATCTAATGTTCCCTATTGTTTCATATACACGTTCTATTTCTTCAGTGCTCCAAGAGCTCAAATTTATCTTATCAGTCGTCACAAGCTTTAATAAAGGCAAAACCACCATCAGATGCAGTCTCACAATTATGAATTGCACAGATGATGTTAAATAGAGTCACTACTTCAATTCTCGTTTTCTGTACAATATAAGTTTTGTATCTTTTCTTAAGTATTTGAAAGTGTATTACACTGTGAATCATTAAAATAGAATTATGCTTGGTCTGCAGTTTTCTTATTAGCTTCTTTTCTTCCATGGACATCTTTATTTTAATTTTGGTTACATATATATGAGACAACCAAAGTGAAAGATACATGTAGGTGAGTAACAAAACTGAACCACTTATAGCTCTACTTGTAGCACCTTTTAGAATATAGAATTATGGGTGACACTAGTATGATTCCAATTATTCCAGTGTGAAAATGAATTTCTACCTTATGTAGGGTTGTGGGGTTTTTTTTTGCCATTAAGCTTTTGTAAAAACCTCAGTTAAGTGGGATAATTAGTCTTTATGCAGGCATGTGTGCATGCAGGGGCGAAAAAACCCCCACAAAACAGAACTACATGGTTGAAATTTCAAGTACAACATTGCCTCTAGTTAGAGTAATAAAGTATAAAATTTGTATTGGATTTCATATCTTTTATTGAATATGCTTACTTATTAACAAGGCTGATTTAAGCACCTGATAAAGTCTTTTGACAAAAATTTAATATGCTTTTGATTTCTCTTCTACACCAGTCATTGATTCCATACCACTCATATCGATCATTTTTTGTGCATCTACATCCTTTGCTTAAGAAGTTTGTTTTCTATGATGATACCATGTTTTTACAGTTTCAATTAAAAAGTTAGGGGGTTTCAAAGTGCATTATTTGACAAGGCTTCTTTTGTTCCCAACATGAAGACTATTAAATGACCAGAAGAGTGAGAGAAGTCTGTATATTATTTGTAGGGTTTTGTGGCTAAATATAAATATTTGAATCAATGTACTTTGAATTAGTTTACCTAATTTTTTTTTACTTTCAAGACCTTAATATAATAACTTTACCAGGTCAGTCCTGGTCTGTCTTTCATTTTCAAAACTGATTTTCTATTTTTTTTTCTCAGATATATTCCCTATGACTGTTGTTTAGATTGTATATATATTTTTTTTTTCCACCAATTCAGCATTATGTTAGTGAATGCCACTATACTCACCTGAAAAAGAGGTATCCTGCAGCATGAAAAGCTGTAACTTCTAGTCCACTACCATATCATAGAATCATAAAATCATACAATCATAGAATGGTTTAGGTTGGAAGGAACCTTAAAGATCATCTATTTCCAGCCTCCCTACTGTGAGCAGGGACACTTCCCACTAGACCAGACTGCACAAGCCTCATCCAACCTGGCCTTGAACACCTCCAGGACGGGGGCTTCCACCACCTCCCTGGGCAACCTATTCCAATGACTTACTACACTCATGGTGAAGAATTTAATCCTGATATCTAACCTAAATCTGCCCTTTCAGTTCTAAACAATTTCCCCTTGTTTCATCTCTACCCTCTCTGGTGAAAAGCCCCTCTCCAGCTTTCCTGTAGGCCCTTCAAGAAGTGGAAGGTGCTCTAAGGTCTTGCCAGAGCCTGCTCTTCTCCAGGCTGAACAGCCCCAACTCTCTCAGCCTGTCTTCATAGCAGAGCTGCTCCAGCCCTTTGATCATCTTGATGGCTCTTCTCTGGACCCTATCCAATAACTCCATGTCTTTCCTGTAATAAGGGCTCCAGAGCTGGACACAGTACTCCAGGTGGGGTCTCAGCAGAGCAGAGTAGAAGGACAGAATCCCCTCCCTGGCCCTGCTGACCACACTTCTTTTGATGCAGCCCGGGATGTGATTGGTCCTCTGGGCTCCAGCACACATACTGGTGGCTTATGTCAAACTTCTCATCTGCTATCGCTCCCAAGTACTTTTCCATGGTACTACTACAGCCATTCTGCCCAAACCTGTATTTGTGCCCGGGGTTGTGCCAAGCCAGGTGAAGGACCCTGCACTTGGCCTTGTTGAATTTCATGAGGTTGGCACTGGCCCACCTCTCCAGCCTGTCAAGGTCCCTCTGGATGATGTCCCTTCCCTCTTGGGTGTCAGCCACACCATACAGCTTGGTATCATCAACAAACTTGCTGAGGAGGCACTCAATCCCACTGTCCATGTCTCCAACAAAGATGTTGAACAGCACTGGTCCCAGTACTGACCCCTGAGGGACACCACTTGTCACCAGCCTCCATTTGGACATTGAGCCATTGACCACAACTCTCTGGGTGTGCCCATCCAGCCAATCTCTTATCCACTGAATGGTCCATCTGTCAAATCCATGCCTTGTCAGTTTGGACACCAGGATGTCATGTGGAATTACACATTTCAGAACCATATTAAGAAATAAGATTTTTTTTGTGTGTAATTGAAAGTTTTCCTAATTCATCCAATATAGTCTTTTCCCATTTCTTTTTCTTTGAGCACAGAGAAAGGCTCATCTTTAACAAAAAAGTCAGCCTCATAACCTCCCAGTCACTTCTTGAATGTAATGCTACATATAAGTTCTGTCCAGCATAAAATTGTGCAAGTCAAAAATGCATACATAAATTAAATTATTTAAAATAATTAACAAGATAAAGATACCATGTTTAATAGCTACAGTATGATGTTAAAGTCATAGTAATTCTTATTGTGGGTCTTTTTGTATTCTTTCCTGCTAGTTTCCTTGACCCTTTGCCAGCTTTACAGAGGTAGCTGACAAGGTTTATTCCTGCATGTTACAGCTGTGCTGGGACATTACCTCAGTATCATTACTTTTTTCAAGACAGTCACAGTTAATTAACTGATATCTATTGCCCTGAAAGTCCCCAAATCCAAATAGAAAAAAATAGCAGCATTCTGCTATAGGATTTGAGGTGAATAAACAAACAAACAAACAAACAAATAATTAATGTTGGATTTTAAAACACTGGGACACCCATTATTTGACATCAGGTCTTGCAGAAATTGGCACCTCATGCAAAAAAAAGTTTACAGACTTAGAGAATAAAAATAAATTTTTGTAAATGTACATATTCTCAAAATAAGCTGTTTAGTTTTTGGATAGATATAGTTAGCATGGGTTATGCATCTGTCACGTAAGAAAGAACAGAATCACAGAAATGCAAAGTTCATGTCTAGTATGATTGAAGTTCTTCAGCCCACATTCAGATCTGACAAGGCATGAGACAAATCTCTTCTGGGAGCCGTATGGCACCTTGTTGCATCTCAAGGACTAGCACTTGCCTCTTGGCATTTTTCAAACAATAAGCTCACATCTACCTCCACCTATCTGGATAAACGTACTCTTCGATCATCTGGCTATCAGCTGAGTCCAATCTGTGTCTGGGAACCCAGGTTTGGCACTTATGCATAGTTATATATCTTTAATCTGCATTTGTATTAATAAGTCCTCATGATCTGTAGTAGTCCAAAGCTGTGGAACTTTCCCCAAGAGCTTCAAAATGTAATTCTGAAGGGATAAATTAAGAAACTGGCTAAAACCATAGCTGAAAAATAAGCAATGATATATTAAATTTCAGGCAGAAAAAAAAAAAATATCTATAAGGTAATAGACCGTTCACCATGTAAAAAAAATATTTTTTAAGGGAACTTACCTAATAAAACCACTATACATACATCTTCATTGTCAAATAAATTACATACTTAATAATTAAAAAATAGCAAAGTACAGTTGGATGAAAATAGGTAGTGATTAGGCTGTTAGCCTAGCATTGGGTTGGCTTGAATTCAATTTTCGGCTTTGAAACTAATTTCCTAGGAAGTGGTAAATGGGCCATAAGACACAAATTTTTTTTAATCATTTACACATCTTTAATTTAAGTTGCTTTTCTAATTCCTGCTCCAATTATGCGTTTTTGAAAATCTTGTTAGGTACTCGTCTACAGTACAGATATCTAAACCCATTTTTTGTTCAGCCTTTTGTACATATTTTTGTTGAGCCATTTTTTGTACAGAGGAAGTAACTCACACTGAAATTAGTGTTGTATGGTTAAACACTCTTTTTGGATGAGCCTATCTGAGATTCTTTTCTTTACTATAATATAAAACCAAAAATAATTCCCTGTTTTGTTAAGGAGTGCCAGAATTAGGTGCATTTAAAACTGAAAATAAGACACACATGAAAAAGACAGACGTTCAATCAAGCTTCCTAGAGAAATGGAAAGGACCAAAACGCAAGCTGTATTTGGCCACCTTGACATGACCGCAAAGCCTAGATTATGGCTAGACTATAAAAATATTTATTGCACTCAGTCTACTCATGCACAATGTGAATGAGTCTCTTTCTCCTTTGGGTACTTTGTTTGCTGCAGGTAATTGTTGCTACTGTTGCTGAGATTAACTATTTCAATCTTATTCTTCCTGTACAATTATTTCCTAATGTGCTTATACACATGTACACATGGGATCGACCAATCATTCACTTAACACTTCAGAGAAAGTATTGCTAAAATACATGTGAATAATAAGACTAGTGTTTCTGAAAGCAATTATCTTTTCCTTGTCAACAAGAGAGTTTTATTTTCTCACAGCAGCTTTAAAAGATATGCGATCTAAACCCAGACACAATTCAAAGTATTCTGTGCTGTAGGCTAAACAGATTTAATGTAACACCCAGTCAAGAATTTTCAGACTTCACAGTTTTTCCATGGGAAAACTTCAGCTCATTATTGAAACAGACAACAATATTTTGATTTTTTTTTTACTTTTATAAAAAAAAAAAAAAACAACCCCAATTAAAAATAACAGAGATCTTAGTGTTTAGACACTTAACTGTGGTAGAAGTTTCCATTCATGCTTTGATTAGGGAATCTTAGACCTTTGCATCCTTACTAAATAGGACAACACCGTACATTATCGGACATGCGAAGCCAACCTGCTCAGCATTGCATACCTTCTGCCATAGTCCTAAAGCAGATTCTGAAATTCCAACAGTTTCTTCAGCAGGAAAGCCTTTGAATAGCTAAACTTATCACATTTTTATTCAAATATAAACAGAACCAAAACCATGTATCTACTCAAAACATATGCAATCGTATATTCAGGAACTTTAAAAGTAGAAAGAATCAGCCAAAATTTTAATTAATAATCACTTTGATCATAGAAGCTATGGTTCTTGAATCTCCTATTTTATATAAATTATTACATTTTACAAAAAATAAGGAAAAAATCTGTCAAATATCTTTCTCAGCTTCACTGTACAAGAGCTTAGCTAGCTAACACCAGGAAAGAAAAAAAAGAAAAAAAAAGGAAAAAAAAGCGTATTTCAAAATACTAACTGTTCTGAAATCAGTATGAATTAGATTTTAATGTGGTAACAAAACCTACATCTACTCTTGAATTGAATAATTTTGAGGCACAGACAATATTTATTTTTACCTGCCATACCAAGCAGTACGAAAATAGAGAGTAACATTTTTTTGTTCAGAAGGATGACACGAGAAAATAACAATACTATAGCAATGCAATAGCAAAAATTAGACTTCAAGGTAATTATGCAATTTACATAAAGAAAATGGAGGAAATACATTTTATTCACCTCTGTAAAAAAGAAATGAAGAAGAACTGCAGTGTGGTTGCCAGTTATTCAAACCTCAGGCAAAAAAAAAAAACAATTCTTTACAAGACTTTTATGGTAATTAAATGTTCAAGCTAAACAGCAGCTTTAGCCATTCATCCAAGAGTGGAGGTTTGTTTTAGACACAAGCTATTTTTCACAAACTTATGCAGAAGATAAAAGATCTGAAGTGATTGCCATTCAACCTGTCCTACTTTCAGGCTGATTCAGTCATCAACAATAATCATACATTACAGTAGATATAGATTATCTGAAATTAGGAAAGCTTCTAGTCAACTACACATTTGGGATGTTTCTCTGGTTCATTAGCGGCAGCTGACAGGCATAGTCTTTAAGACATTTAAAGCTTGTGTAAACATGGGTTCATGCTACTAAGGGAAATTAGCTTGTCAGTAGTTAAAATTTAATTCAGCTCTAAAACCAAAATTCTGTTTTAGCTGCCATAGCATTATATTTTAATAGTTGATGATCCTTCATGATACAGTATTTACATTGATAGCACTTGTTTCCACAAGTTTGAAGAAATGTGTATCTTGAGTAAGATACTACAAAACGGCTTCACTCTTTACCAGTTGTTTACATCTAACATTAGTTAGGTACATTTACACAGCCTATGCTTTTTAATTGTGAGTATCATTATTAGATGGACTTTTTAGAGATCATTAA
Organism: Apus apus; assembly: GCF_020740795.1. Taxonomy (NCBI): domain Eukaryota; kingdom Metazoa; phylum Chordata; class Aves; order Apodiformes; family Apodidae; genus Apus; species Apus apus. The sequence continues at coordinate 72,401,505 of NC_067312.1, read as the reverse complement.
CTTCTTACACATTTTTGATAGATTGAACTTAATTTTCTTAGTCCTAGCATCTTTTTTCCTTACTTCATTGTAGCTTCAGATTTCAAGAAGATATACTCTGCAAGTGATATATTTCTGAAACAACATTTCAGCGAGCAGAAGTATCAACAACCAGCAAAAAGCTGGCAATAAAGTAATTTATTTATTTTAGGGAAGGTAGGAACAAGCGATTGCCATTAGACCATTCACTGGTAGAATGATGTTTGTGCAGTTTGTTATGGCCCAGTCTAAACATCTGGGAGGTGGAATGGCCATTGAGATGGTCATGGGCTAATCCAATGTCTATGATACCAACACAGATGTTTTTCACATCTTTAAGGCAGACACCTGTTGGGAACTATTGATCATAAAATGTGGTGGTTTGTGGAAAAAAAGTTGTGCTCCATCAGTTGAAAAAACCTATTACACAAACATGTGTTGTTCCAGAAAAATTAACCTAAAGATAAGACCCTTTTCTGTCCCATTTGCATCTGCAGAATAATATATTTTATATATAAGTAGCCAGCCTTAAAAGAAAAAAAAAAAAAAAAATCTTAGAAATAATCTATAGCTCATTACCAACATTGCTACGGTGTGGCATGGAATTAACATTTTTACTTGAAATGAAAAATGTGCTAGTTGATATGGTGAAAATAAGATTTATGATATCCTTAGTTCCTCACTACCATCTTACAGTTTTGTAAATGTGACACTAGCCTATAGGAATCAAACCATTTAATACAAAAATTATGTTTGAATTAATATTACATGTAAATATTAATTAATATATATTCATAATAAAGTAATTAAAAAGTAAGCCAAGTTAAATAACCAGGAGTGCTCTTGCATCCCAGAAAGTATCCTGGATTGCATCAAAAAAAGCATGAGATCCCACCTGGAGTACCGCATTCAGCTCTTGAGTCCCAAGAACAGGAAAAACATGTTGAAATTCCTTGGAAATTTAAGCCATCATTTGCAGTCAAGAAATGTAATAATAATAAAAAAAAACGTATTCAAGAAGTGAAGCAAAGCTAGAATGTTTTTAAGGTGTTTTTTTTAAGATTCACAGAAAGTTCTTCACCCAGACTAGGAAAAATAAAAATTTAAAAAAAAAAAAAAAAGATTGCTAGTGCTTTGCAATAAGTAAGAATAGATAATTTAAGTACAGATAAAAATGTGTAACAATTGGATTTAGTTTAGGAAAAAAATAAAACAAAATACGGGATTAATTCTGAAGGAAAGCTAGTAAGGATACTGAAATTACAAAGTACAAATATATAAAAAAATAAATATATTGAATTACTGCAGAATAGAAAAAGGAGTAACATGGACATAATAGAAAAAAAAAAAAATAACATAATAGAAATTAATTTATTCTAACATTACTAGTTTTCTCCCTATCTCCTGATGTAAAGTTGGTTCCCTGATATTCTAGATAAAAAGACTGAGTAGGTTTAATTCCTCCAAGCCTAGAGCAAATTGTGTGGGACCACGTAAAACACCATTACTGAAGGTAGTGACATATAAATATAGGAATCATTAAACATGGGAGGAATTAGTAGAGGTTGAGGAAGACCCTGAAGACAGATAAAAGGAGAAAATTAGAAAGTTGCATTTCTAACCCTAGCCTTACCAAGTTGTGAGCTTTGGATATACTAGTGATCACATGAAGTTGTTGTAATAAAGAAACAGAGGTATTTTAGGGAAATATCTGTGACACTGGACAAGATCCATGTCAAACTTCTCTGCAGATGAATCTGGACATCAGTTTTCCAGAGAGAAGATGAAACCAGAAAAGGTTTCATTAAATATCTGTAGAGTTGTTAGGGTAAAAGATACAGCCTCAAGCAAAGATCAGTCCAGCTCAGATGTTCAGTCTAGCATAACAAAGGTTAAGAAGTACTACAGTTGCTATCTACAAATACATGAGAGGCCAACTATAAACCAGAAAAAGAGCTTTTTAAGCCAGACTTTGCTGATGTATGATTAGATGGATGTATATTAGTCATGAATATATATAGAATAGCAATACAAACAAAATTTCCAAAATTTGTTTTGAAAAGAAGAATGGAATGTGAGAGAAACACTGATAATTTCAGATTTTTCAAAATAAAGAGGCACAACAGTTTGCAGAGCATTACATTTGTGATTTCAGATAAAATATCTGGGTTGTGAGATGTCTTGTGAAACAGCAAATTCATATTAACCAGTTGCTGAGTCTAAAGCTATATGGTCTCTGTTAGGAAAACTTGTTTATTAGTTAAAGCTTCTTGACAGCCTTGTTTAGAAGTATAGCTTTTGGATCACACCTGAATTATAGCTGTTCAGCTCAGATAACAGGTAAAACCAAGCCTGAGATATCTATAAAAATCACATAAAGACTGACTTTTTAGTTCAGAATCAATTTCTGTCAAGCATTACCAGAGCTAGGTAACACATAAAAAGTGAGTGGCTATGGTGCTCAGCCTGTCCCCACCAATACACATATTGTTTTCCCTGTTCTTTAAAATAGTCAGTTCTTTATAAAATACTCCTTACCCGTATGTTTAATTCTTTGACTTCCTGTGAGTACTTCCTTCCTGCCTCTTCAGCAGACTCTGAAAATATATACTGTCATTATTTTTAAGAAGTAAGTTTTACCTTCTTCAGGAATATCCATATATTAAGATCTATGGTAGCAAAGAATTACTATAGCATTTCTGGTTAAAGCTTAGTGGTACTAGAACTAGTACTAGTATTGATAAAGCCTTTTACTTGATAAAGTCTCTTACAGACAGATAAATTTTTACATATTCCAAACGTATCTACTTAAATCTTGACAAATGTGAAATGAAAGTTGAAAATGAAGCCGTAATTTCACAGGTAAATATAATTATATATGTTTGTGAAATTTGAAGTGTTTTGTCTGGTTTTTTTTTTTTCACAAAATTAAAAGGAAAATTCAAGCTCAATATTTACCAAAACGAATATATTTCACCTTCTTTACAAAAGGAAAGATTTTTACCTACTTGACCCCTAACACACAGCTCTGCCAGGCATTACCGTGGTTTACAGAGAATCACATTGCTTAGTACTCCTGATTTATCAGTAAGACTGGGATTAAAAAGAAACATAAAATTGAAGAAAAAAACAGTGTAAAATAAGACAACACGAAGTCTTAGAAACTCTTCTGTTTCTTACAAATAGGCGAGTGAATCATTCTGTGGCACATTAATTAACATTTGAACAATGTTTCTAAATCTCCTTGTGAATACTAACACAGAGCAAAATTATTTTTAAAGTCCAAGAAACAAAAGATATTTTTTCCCAGCTGTAGAATTACCTTGTAAAAATGAAAGCATCAGGAATAATGTTCTTCAAATTTTTGCTGTTGCTTTTGTTACTGTTATAAGGCAAGATGGAAAAACATGTAACTCTTAGAAATACACCATCTAAGTTGGTCTTAGTTGATTCGTTATATCCTTACAGAGGATAGAAAACAGAATATATTTCACTGCTGCCTCAAAATGTTAGTCATTTTTTTTCCATTTTACATCAACAGCAAGCTGAGGGTAGATAGATTTAAATTTAAGTGTGATGTGAACTCCAAGAATCTTTTGACAATTTTGTATTGTTACTAGAATTAGATGCTTACAAATTTTAATCTATTTTTCATTCTATTATTACTGTTTCCATAAAATTGGAAATGTTTCTCCAGGTCTCACATCTTGTAATCAAATTATGCATAAAAATAACTAAAAGTATCCCAGACATCTTAAGAACAACAGATATCTTTATCTCCCTAATAGTAAACAGTGAATAACACAAAGTAAGGTGCACAAACTGCAATAATTTTGAAATCTTCCTCTTTGACAAGAAATGCAACTAGTGTGAAGAATAGAGACAGGGCAAGTATTAAGTGACTATAGAAAACACTGCTTACAGCTGGATAATTATTGACTTAAGAATATGTTAATTATTAAGTTTTAAATGGAGTAACTGAAATTCAAGGGCCTTAACTGTATCAAGAACTGCATAATTCCTTTTTTCTCCTATTCATCTTTTTAAAAATTAAAATATTTTAATTAAAAATATATTAATATTCAATCACTAAAGCTTTTTAGAGTCTTCAGGCTTCCAGTTACTCTTTGCATTTCAGTTTTTGCGGAAAAAAAGTGTCTCAGATTGGGTTTTTCATTTCATTAAGGTCTCTTCAGACTCTCTGAACGTATTTTCTTCACACAAAAAAATTTTGCACTATTGGAAGACAGAATCCCATTTATGAATGAGGGTACGACAGGATAAACACTAGGTTTGGAGTAGAAATGGAATTACTGGACAAAAACCAGTTGTTAAATACTCATGAGTATTCATACAAGTGCGGGAGGTCATCATGGACAGACACGCAGGAATCAATATGATTAGGTGAATGCCATTTATTTTACATGCCAGCCTTTCTTATATAGCCCTTTGCTGTGTACACGCAACCAAAACCACTCTTGTCATTGGTCAATTCTCATAAAGCCTGCCAAGACCTAAACAGTGATTGGTTCCTAGCATGCACATGCACAGTCATGACTCTCCGCCTCACTTCCTTCTTTGGCACATCCGGATGGTGTTTACTTTGCTGCTCACTTTTTCAGTTGGTATCCATGAGAACGTCCTTGCCAAGGCCCAGATGTTTACAGTAAAGGCTGGATTGCTCACATGTCCATTGCTCACTAAAAAAGCCCTCTACATACAAGTTAGATTATAGAACAGTAACTTACTTGAGTATACAGAAGAGATACAGGTTAAAACTTCAACTTTATGAAGCTCATGGAAAACTGTGTCTATACTACTTGCAATGTCTAATGAAAGTGAAGTACGTTTAAAACTATTATAAAAGCTTACCAAGGTTTTGGTTTTATATTCAAAAATAAGACTGAAATAAGCAATATCTAAATTATGAACTGCAGAATCACATTAGCAGGGGGAGGTGAAACCTTTGCACAATAAAGAGGAAGACACACACTGAATACAGAAGCCTAAAAAGAAAAAAAATACAGAAAAAAAGTTATTTATTCTCTACAGTGGCTTTCTCCTTTAACTGCCTTTACTTCCAAATTTGCTCTTTTTATGCTTTTATTTTAGTGCTTTGAGATCTTTATATTTTAGGAAGGCACCATGAAACCAGTATTTCTGAAATAGTAGAGACAGAGACAGACTGTCGAGTTCTGGGTCCATGAGGTACTTTTAAAAACATAACAAAACCAAACCAAGCAAAACAGCCAACCAACCAAAAAAAAAAAAAAAATTACCAAACCAAAAACAAACAAACAAAAAAAACAACAACAAGAAAAAATTGTCATATTTATTCAAAATGTTTAGGTCCTGTGCACAATCACTTTGTATACAGGACTGCGCAGAGATCATCTAGGACTCCAGCACTGAGTCCTGAGATATCTATCCACATATTTCCTCGGCTAATACACTTAAGTTATATTTGTGCTGGCAAATATATATATATTTTTAGAGCAGTATACACATGGAATAATGTGAACCACAGTTTTAAAACATGTTATGGAGCAAAGCTAAACACAGCAGAACCAGGACAATACAGCTACTGTAAAGCATAGATGTAAATAAGAAAGACTTTAGGTAAAAAGCCAGTGGAAATTCAGAAAATGCTGACTGATCCACAAAAAAATGTGATGAGTAAGGGGCAGCAAGGAATAGAAGAAGGCATCAGAAGTCAAAGAAGTTTGAAAATTAATGTTTGATGCTTAATCTAAGCAAACTAATTTTTACTTAATTAGTTCTTTACGAGCTTGAAGTTTGGAAAGTATCCTGCGCTATTACAGTCTGAAGAAAACAGCTGAGATGAAGGATAAGAGTTTCAATTACATCTTGCTTTGTCTGTTGCTTACAAAGTGGAGAGAAAACAAGGAGTGAATAATTACCAAGAAAACAGAAACATGCAATCCATAGTCAGGAAACATCTTTCAAGGTCTTCATTGGTAAGCATATTTACAGTTTTTCAGTCATGATAATATTCAGATGCCCATAGTATGTTCATGCATATGGTCAAACATGGAAAAGATACAGAAAGCTAATAATTTTATTATTTCTGATGCCCAAACCATATTTTCTTCAGAACTACTTCACTATTAGATAAAAAAACAAACAAACAAGCAAACAAACAAAAAACCTAATTAATTAATTAATAAAATAAAGTGATAAGGAGGGGCTCTCCACTTCATTCCTTTAAAATCTTTCAAATACAGATAAGTTCCGAACATGGCTTAAATATTGAGAAAGGTGGGTAAGTACTGAGTTCCATCTCTTAAGGGAAGATCTCAAAGGTCACCTACAAATATTTTCTTGAGAACCTGTACAATGACTTATGTTGAGCAGAACAGAATGTCTTAGGAATGGTAATGGAGAAATCCATGCTAAAAATGTTCTATATATCATTGGCACCAATCTGTATATCATTGTCTGAGCCATACTGATTAAAATCTAAGTGTATAGAAGTGCAAGCATTTTATGGATAAATGCTTCTTACAGTTCATGACCTTGTGGTATTTTATATCAGGGAAATTGAAGCACAAACTTTAACGCTTTTAGACAACATTAAGAAGTCAGAAGAGAAACAGCATTTAAAGACAAAATGAGCCAATCATTTAAGTCACACCAGTAGACTACTACATCTCGTATAATATAATTTGTTTCACAATCTTCAGCTGCAAGAACTTGTAATTTCATAATCACAAGCAAGTGATTATAATTGAGGAACATTGGTAACATTCCAGTGCAGCCTATTGGTTAATACCATTTGTTTTAAACATGTGCAAAACATTGGTGCTCTCTCTCATAATTTCTAAGCTTCAAATTTGTATTTTTATATCCATGAACTCCACTACAAACTCAGCTGGGAAAACCTTTTGCACAGAATATGTGAGCGACTGCTGCATTTACTGCTCAGTCAAGCACTAGATCATATACCCTTAAAATAGATTCATCAAAATTGTGATTATTCAGTCCACCAAGTTGCAAAAGACAGAACAAGAAAAATATGTGTGAGAGAACTTAATCTGAGCAAATAACACTCTACTCTTCTCTATTAGAAAGCAATTTCAGTAGAATAAATTAAAGACAAACCACAGGATACATCTAACCTCATCTGATAAAATATAAATCACACAGAATCACAGAATCACAAAATCACATAATATTATGGGTTGAAAAAGACCTCCGAAGATCATCGAGTCCAACCCCCCTGCCAGAGCAGAACCAAAAAAACTAGGGCAGGACACTCAGAAAGTCATTCAGACAGGTCTTGAATGTCTGCAGAGAAGGAGAATCCACAGCCTCTCTGGGGAGCCTGTTCCAGTGCTCTGTAACCCTCACAGTAAAGAAGTTCTTCCTCATATTGAGGTGGAACTTCCTGTGCTAGAATTTGAATCCATTGCCCCTCGTCCTATCATAGGGGACAAGTGAAAAGAGCTTGTCCCTGCCTTCTTGATGCCCAGCCCTCACATATTTTTAAACATTAATTAGATCCCCCCTCAGCCTTCTCTTCTCTAGACTGAAAAGCCGCAGGTCTCTAAGCCTTTCCTTGTATGGCAGGTGTTGCAGTCCCTTAATCATCCTTGTAGACTTCCATTGGACTCTCTCAAGTGGATCCCTGTCTCTCTTGAACTGGGGAGCCCAGAACTGGACACAACACTCCGAGTGAGGTCTCACCACAGCCATGAAGAGGGGGAGGAGAACCTGTGGAGACATTCCTCTTAATGCACCTCAAGATACCATTGGCCTTCTTGGCCACAAGGACACATTGTTGTCCCATGGAGAAAGTCTTGCCTACCAGGACTCCAAGGTCCTTCTCCACGGAGCTGCTCTCTAGCAGATCATCTCCGAGCCTGTACTGGTGCATTTTGTTGTTCCTTTCCAGGTGCAGAACTCTGCATTTGCTCTTGTTGAATCTCATTAGGTACTTCTTTGCCCAGTTCTCCAGCCTGTCCAAATCTTACTGAATGGCTGCAACACCCTTCAGGTGAAGCAGCCAATCCTCCCAGCTTTGTGTCATCAGTGAACTTGCTGAGAAGACACTGTGTCCTGTCATCAAGGTCATTGATAAAAATGTTGAACAGGACTGGACTTAGCACTGATGGCTGAGGGACTCTACTAGTTACAGCTCTCCAGCTGGACTCTGCACCATTGATCGCCACTCTTTGGGTTCTACTGTGTAGCCAGTTCTTAATCCATCTCACTCTCCATTATTTTATCCTACATATTCTGAGCTTCCTTACAAGGATGTTATAGGAGACTGTGTCAAAAGCCTTGCTAAGGTCAAGGTAGACTACATCCACTGGCCTCCCTACATCTACCCATTCAGTCACAACATCATAGAAGGGTATCAGATTAGTCAAGCATGATTTCCCCTTGGAAAATCCATGCTGACTACTGGAAACCTTCTCTTCCATGTGTTTAGAGATGACCTCCAGAACGAGCCGCTCCATCATTTTTCCAGGATTGGAGGTGAAGCTGACTGGTTTGTATTTTCCTGGATCTTTCTTCTTGCCCCTTTTTGAAGACTGGAGTGACATTGGCCTCCCTCCAGTCCTCAGGCACGTCTCCTGTTTGCCATGATCTTTCAATAATGATGGAGAGTGGTAGGGCAATAACATCAGCCAGCTCTCTCAACACTCTTGGGTGCATCTCACTGGGGCCCATGGACTTGCCTACATTCAGTTTACATAATTGATCTCTGACCCACTCTGCATTGACTAATGGAGGGTCTTCCCTCCTCCAGGCTTTCTCTCCTATATCTAGGATTTGAAGTTTATAAGGGCTGGTCATAGTAAAGACTGAAGCAAAGAAGGCATTCAGCAACTCTTCCTTCTCTGCATCCTCTGTTATCAGGGCTCCCACCTCATTCAGCAAGGGGCCCCCATTTTCCCTATTCTTCCTCTTACTATTAATATATTTGAAGAAGCTCTTTTTGTTCTCGTCTATTTCCTTTGCCAGTTTAAGATCTAAGAGGGCTTTGGCCTTTCTTGTTGCCTTCCTGCATACCCTAACAACATCCCTATAGTTCTCCTAAATAACAAGTCCCTTCTTCCACAAACTGTACATTTTTTTCTTTCATGAGACTTTCTTCAGAAGATCCTTACTTATCCATGCAGGTCGCTGACCTCTTCTGCCTGATTTTCTACTCAAAGGAATGCACCTATGTTGAGCTTAGAGGAAGTGGTATTTAAAAATTGACCAGTTTACATGGGCTCCCTTTCCTTCCAGAGCCCATGGAATTCCTGCATACAGATTTCTGAAGAGTCCAAAATTAACCTTACAGAAGTCCAGGGGTATAATCCCACTTATTGCCCTGCTTCTTCTTTGTAAGATACTAAACTAGACCATGTCACGGTCACTGTTGGCAAGGCTATTCCCAACCTTAATGTCCCCAAACCAGACTTTCTTTATTCATTAATTCAAGGTCTAGCAGTGCTCCTCTTCTCATTGGTTCTTCCATTACCTGCATCATCAACGCACTGCAAGAACCTTTTGGACTGAACCTGCTTTGCTGTGTGGGTTTTCCAGCAAATGTCAGGTTGATTGAAGTTACCCATAAGTACAAGGTAGTGTGATCTAAAGGCTACTTCTGGTTGACTGTAGAAGGCCTCATCAGCAGCTTATTCTTGGGTTGGTGGTCTGTAGTAGACACCCACAACAGTTTCACCTTCAATTGCATGTCCCTTCATTCTTACCCACAGACTTTCAACCTGTTCTGTGTCCCCAGACAGAACTCAATGCATTTGAGTTTCTCTTGTACATAAAGAACAACACCACCACCTCGCCTTGTTGCTCTGTCTTTCCTAAATAGTACATAGACAGTAATAACATACATACATACAATAGCCAAATATTTCACTATTTTGTTTCTGCAAAAGGAATCTACTGATCAACAAATTTTATTATTTTTTTAGTGAGAGACTTCTTAGCACTCCCCTCACCTTAATAAATAAATAAATGCATGTTTGTTTTATTTGGGAGGAAAAAAAAATACTCTAATGTTTTATGGCAATGTGACTGTAAGGATTTTTCTATTTAAAATAACTGATTTTACATGTCTGATATCATAGAGCACCATAACTTGGTATAGCAAACATTGAAAGATTCAGTTTCTAAAGCATTAAAGAATCAAAGTGTCAGACCACAGGTGAATGAGATTTGATAGTTATAATTTTAAGCTATCATGGAAACGTAGTGATGGTAGAAGAGAACAGAAGTTTGAAAAGTAACAGGTTTCTCTGGATAAGAAAATATTTGAAAACTCCATGACAATTACTGCATTTCAATATGTGATGTAGTCAGCATTATGGGTATCACATAAATTTCAGCATTTGAAGCTTTTTTCAGACAGATGGCTGCTGCTAGAAATCATCAAGATTAGTGTTTACATCAAGAATTATGCACTATCTAGTCAAAGATGTGATTGGCAGGAACTACCAGTAAATTTAATACAGGTTTTGAACTAGTGTTAAATTTTTGTATACTCTAGGTTTAAAATGTCTAAATGCTATTTTCCAGTGCAGAAGAAGAATGCTCTTGAAAATTATGTCAGGATACAGCAGGACCCTCCCTTGATTTACAAAGATTTAAATAGTTTTACAACATTGCCTATAATTAACACCAGTAAGTTTCAGAAGTCTTTTCTCAGAGACTGTGAATGGAAATGAAATACCAAATCTGGGGTGGAAAGTAGATCATTATATTTTACTTAACTGTGGTAATAACTGTAACATTTGGAAAGCCCAGAGCCTCTACTGAGCTTTTTCCAGATGTGACAGGTGTGGTACCATTGAGTGAATTTAACTAGGTACATAATAAATAGATTATAATCCTGAAACAGATTCCTAAGCAAAATTAAAATAAATAAGAGACATAGTACCACATTGATACCTTATGGCAGTCATGAAGACAATAGAAAATAGTATATTCCTACAGTGGTTAAAATGATATGGTTTTTTTGCTTGTGGAACTCATTGAACCTAAAGAGCAGCTGAGTTAAACACCTGATAGAAAAATCAAACTAAAGTACTGGGTAATTAATACTGGCTTAACCTGCATGAACATTTTAAAGAGCATTTTTTAAAGGGTAAAATAAGTTAGCATTCCATAAAATGCATTCCTAATGTTATTATTTTAATAATCTTTACAGAAAAATACTCAAAGGATATTACCTTCCTACTGAATCAGTCCCATGTTGCTGTCTAGAACACTCTCATAGTGTCTTTTTTTTTTTCTTTTCATGAAAGGAAATAATATTTTTACCAATGTTGCACTTTTACACAGGTCTTACTTTCTCAGTCTTGGTTTCTTCTTGCATTACTGGAAGTCTATCCTATTTTAGAATAGCTTCAGTCTGTGTCGCATTCTAGTCTCATTCTAGTAGGATTTTGTGAAAATTCACAGTGCAGTATTGAAACCAAAGGTATTGCCTTACTTGTAGCTTTATAAACTTTTTACTTTCATCAAAGCACAGTTACAGGAAACATGGATACAAGTTCCCAAGAGTCATAAATATTGCAGTTAATCCAGCTCTTCACTGGATAGACTGTGTATCTATGAATGAGCAATGATAAAATATCTCTTAATACTTGGAATTTGTGTCCATAATTATTTATCATAAAATATCAAGTACAGTTTACAATTTCAGTTATTTTGTTGAACAAATAAGCACCAAGATGAACAGATTAAGCACAACAAACCACTAGCAGAAGTAGCTCACAAAGGCCCTGATACATAATAATTAATTAATTAAGCATATTGTTTTCCTACAGGACAGTCTGAGATCAAGTGGAAGATGTCACTAGTATTAAATTAAAAAAGAGATTTTTTTATTTATTATTTTTTTCCTGTGGTTGATAAATTTAACACAACCTGTCAATCTAGTTATGGAGATAATTCTACAATGGAAATAAGTTTCTGTTTTCAGATTCATGTTTCTTAGTAATCAGAAGTAAGTGAGGATAAAACTAATGAAAATATAGCACTGAGTTTATAGCAACAATAAGTTATGAAAGGTTCAGTGAAAATAGAATTGATAAGAGTTTTAGTTTATCTTGCTTGTACAACAAGTACTGGTGACATAGATTCAGGTCTTATTCACAAGTAGACAAGTTCTTGATTTCACACTGTTTTGCAACTTAAGAGAAATAAAACATAATGCAAGCTGCTATTTTCTACTGGCAGTCATGGAGTAAGGACAGAAGTGTCAAAAAATTTTCACAATAAGCAACAGCAAATGCCTGAGTAAGGTGAAGGGATGTTTGTGAACACAGAAAACTCCTGAGTAGTTTCAACAATCATCTTCATGAACAGCTGTACAGAAGCTTTATATGAAGCTTAAACAATTATGAAAACATTGCCTGATTGGTCTTTCAGGATAATTTATATAAACAAGAAATCCAACATTATATTTCTACTCTGATTTTCAGCTTCAGAATACCTCTAAACTTCAAGTCATTATTAATTCATAACTATTCAAAGTTTTGGGGAGAGGGTGAGGAGAGAAATTGTTAGTTCCGTTTATTCAAGAAACTGACCAAGCATGACTCGGTCTAACAGCCCTTGCCTGGGTCAGTTAACTCACAAATGAAGATTCAGTCAATTTGATTTTCCAAGCTGACTAACATCCAGGCAGAGTCAAATGAAGTACCAGGTTTTAAAGAGAGAAATTGAAAAATACTGAGTTTGATTTTGCAAGGTCTAAACGCATTAGTCAGGATATAGAGAATGAAGGCTACTATATTTCACTATACAGTCTCTGATCCAACACCATATTGGTGAAAAGTAGTTTTATAATTGACCAACATAACCAGTATGATTCTCATATATGCAAGTATAAAGGCCTGACACCAAAGGAAAAAGTGAACTAAGAACCCTGAGACAGCAGCTTTTTCTGCAAATCATTGCCTGAATAAAGCTAATGAGAGTTCAGGGGACCAAAAGGTCAAGGTAGGAGGTGAAGACTTCTTTTGATAAGCATAGAACTGATGTTTTCTTTTTTTTTTTTTTTTTTTTTGTACTGTTGTAAAGTTCATAACACTGACAAGTCTGAAATACAATCTTATGTAACTGGAAAATTATATGTTAATTCTAATGAGAAATAAAACATAACAGGGACATAATCATCCCCAGTGATTGAACATAAAGTCTTTAAGTAATGAAAAACACCAAAAGCCTTAACACTTGAGATTAAACACATTGATAAACTCATTCAACCCCATTCAAAGGCCTTGCATGGGAAGGAATGCTGCAACTGCACCAGCCGACTGTATGATTAGGAACGGAGTAGAATTTTTAAAGCTTTGATGGTCAATATGCTGCCAGGTAAAAGTCAAGAGGGTTTGGAGAGTGGAAGGTTTCTCCATCTAGGAAGCCAGTAATTGTTTACAGTGCTGGGCATACATATGAACTCATTTTGAATATGCTTTCTGCCAAATAATTTTGTTCTAAAAAAATTAATCCTTAGATTTGTGCAAGCTGTCTCACAGACTTTGATGTTGTCATGGTGTTTAAGAAAATAGTATAAGTATTGACAGAAATAAGGTTCTTCAGAGCAAATGGAGGAATGCAGAGGTTACTGGAGAGCTCCAGGCATTCTTTAACCAACTATTTCAAGTAGTATTTCATTTACCAGACTAGTAAAAGGGTTCATGTCATTTGTTTTAAACAAATACAAAGCCCTGGTATTCTCTCTCGCATCATTCTGATGAATTAAGATTTCTTCACTACGGCTCAGGCAATGATACGGACATTGGTACCAATAATATATCAAACATTTTTTAACATGGACTTCTTTATTAGAGACTGAGCCTGTGAATTTTATTATAAATATTATGCTTTTTCATTCCATCTTCCCTTAATGTCATCAGTGAATTTATGATGTTTTCCCAAAATGATCTTTTTTTTTTATTCTACCATTTAATTCATCAAGTTCAAATAAGAGCTAAATATTAATCAAAAGAAATAAATAGAATGGGCTTATTTAAAGGATTATTTTAATTAAGGTATAATTAGAAGTTTAATAGAACAAAAATAGAAATACTGTATAGATTTCCTTTACTCAACTTACTTATAATCCAGAAACATTAGTGGTTTAAAAACGTTTCTGGAGATCCTTTTTCATATAAGGTTTTCCATGAGTTTTATAATAAGAAGTGTTTTCCTGAACAATTTTCTGCTGACAGTCTTAGCATGATGCAAAACCTCCAGTCTCTAAGTATTACTAGTAAGATACAATTTTTGGGACCAATTTTTTGATAAATTTCTTACATATAAGACGTATTCCCAATGATGAATGTCACAGGCAAGATTAGACTTCATTAGTCTTGGATAGACTATAGAAAATGTCCACTGGTCATGGTAAGAATCAAATTTTAAAAGGAAATCAGAGGAATACACTTTCAATAAATAATATAATAAAAATTAATACAAATAATAATAAAAATATTAAGTATCCTTCACTTAGTAATGTTAAATTACAATAACAGAGTCAAAGAATGTGTGAAATAAGTAATACATATAGCATGTAGATCTGGCACTTCAGGGCACGCTCTATGGGAATAGCTGGGTTTTTGTGGGTTGTGTGTTCTTGTGTTTTTCTGGTGTGTGTTTGTGGTTTTGTAGTGGGTTTGATGGGGGGGCTTGGGAATTTTTGTTTGTTTCCCCTGGGTGGACAATTGGACTCAACAATCTTAGAGGTCTTTTCCAGCCATGATGTCTCTGTGATTACGTGTGGTAAGGCTGACATGTCATCCCCTGCCATGTCCTATCATGTCATGTCATATAGTAATATAATAAAAGACTGGTAATTTTATCAGAAGTACCAAATCTGGGTACACATCTAGCAAAACAAGCATGGAAAAAGTAAGTAGGTGTGAGTTGTTTATTTGGGAGGAGATAAGATTTGAGAAAGGATGGTTGAGCAACAAGAAGGAGAAATCAGAAAAAGGAGGATAAGAAAGACAGATGGGTGTGAGCAGCTGTTTGTTCTCTTCTACATTTACACAGGTGCAAGTACTGATGCTGCTCTGTGTTGATGTACATCTGCTCTTCTGACTGAGACTCTGTGGGGCTGGAAGGACCCACTGTGTTAGACAACACTGAAGTTGGCTCCAGTGGTCCAAGATGGACTGCCAAACAAACCAAGACTCATCTTCCTTCAGCACACAAGCAGAATGATACATCCTCATTAAGGGTGTTAATGCGGGCTCACCAGAAGCCTGTTTTTTCAAAACAGTGACAAAATCCAGGTGTGTATGTTACACATATATGTACAAGTAAATGGAGAAGAAGTTTTCATTCTGTTTTTTAAACTACAATGTGTAAAACAATATTGGCTCTAACTTCCAGAAAGAAGATGAAAACTGTAAACTACAGTAACTTTTGCATAACTACAGCACTATTACTGATGATGTAAAAATATCTACACAATACCCCAAACCCATTTGACAACTGTATCAGAGAAATAATTAAGTTACAATGAAAAAAACACTTTTATGGAAATTCAAATGTCAGTTTTCCAGTCAAATGTTGTAACAGTCATTTAAAAAAAAATCTTTCTAAAGACTTGAAATTTAAAAAGTGTACTCTTGAAATGGTCTACCTATCTGATAATCTCAGAATCTGAAACCAGTTTTTCTTCAAGTGACTTTCCTTAAATTTCCCATGATCCTTCTAGCTTTTTATCTTGTTTGATAAAAAGAAAGGTTATAAAGCATGCAACACCAGATTACCTAAAATTCTCAGCAACTAGATGTAAACACTGTGATTTAACAAATACACACACAATAACTACTGCAGCTATTGTAAACACAGGTACTGAAAAAGAAGGTGCAGGATGTAAGGCAAACAACATTGATGCACATCCCAAATTGATTATTCTTAACAATTAAATCAAACTAATTTAAATCTGAAATCTCTACCAGTCAATTAGCAGTATATCAGAGATTTTATTTAGGAAAGTTATTAAGTTAAAAACCAAAGAAAACAAACAAAAAATACCCAACAAAACAAAAAACTGAAAAAATGTGGTTTTTAAAGATAAATTAAAATTATTGATTATATAAGCCAAAAGTTTTAAAACTTCAAAATCAAAAGCTACGATCTGGAGCATGGAAACACATTTAGGTCGACAGAATATAACAGTCCTTAATGTCAGAAATAAAATTCACAGAGGTAGAGGGTTACTACCTCAAAATAAGCAATTTAATGAATAAAGTACTACAAAAAACTATTATATGTTCATAATTTGTCTATAGAGGCAAAAGTTTGGTTTTATTTTTCCTAAAACCTAAGCATTAATTTGCAAGTCTTTAAATCCATATTGCACATACATAAGTTAATTTCATAAAGCATAGGAGCATCAGGCTCTTAATTATCTTAGGAGTCCTCAGAGTTATGCTTCCTCTCCTACCCTTATGGAGGAAGACAGGAAGACAATATAAAGGTGATGGACACTTCAGCTACCTAAAATACAAACTGCTCCTTGTATCTTTCCTTTACTGTTTTAGAGTGAAATCTAACTCAGCATGGTGAAAAAAAACAACTTTCTGCTTATCTTCAATGTTGTTATGAAATTTATATTTCTTCCTGAAAAGAAATTGTCTTACTTGAATTTGTGTTTTTTTTTCATTAAGCAAGTAGGTTGAAACATCCACATTTTTTCTATAATTATCTACAATATAAACTATAAATTTTATGGCAGCAGCCCCAAGAGCTCAGTATTATAAACACAAAACATAGCAGGAAGACCATTAAGGCCAGAAGGAAGTAGAAACTGTATTAATCTCAGCAATGACCTTGATCAGACAATAACAGTGTTGTCACAGCCAGGCCGGAATAGAAGGTCCCTTCTTTCATGTGGGTGCCTTTGGTCTGGCAAAGAAGGCTGGGATTACAGCTAGCCCTGGCACAGAACCAAATCCAAGGTTCTGTCAACTCTTAAAACCTGAGGGCCTTAAAAGCCCTTCACATGATCAGTACGTACACGCAGCAGTACGAAGAGGTTGATCAAGCCCACTCAGACTTGAACTGCTCTCACAGATATTTCTCTCCCCGCAGTGGAAATAGAAATGTAATGTGAGCAGTGTTTTATTTTAGGCATCTCTGAGAAATGTCTACAATCATGGCAGATTAATCTGGGCCCAAATAATTACTGCACATCAAGTTTTAATGAATTTCCATCATTAGAAAAGAGAAAAATATTCTTCTGCCTAGTCAGATAACTGCCAAGGAAGACATCAGCACATATAGTTCTGCCTTGGAGCAAGAGGATTGACATGATGACCTTCTGAGGTCTACATCAGCCTTATTTCTTATGATTCTGAGGAAACAGTGATTTATTATTTCATTTATCCTTGCAAATTTTAACTAGGATTCTGGTTTTGTATCAAAATTAGTCTTTTTATTAGGTAAGATCATTGCTATTTTTTCAAGACAATGTTGTTTAACAATTTTAAGTAAAACTTTTTCTAAGATCAGCTGGCAAAGGTGGGTGTTTCATTTGGAACAGCAAGGTTTTTAACACCCCTCTCTTTTAACATGCATTCAAACAGTACACACTCTGACTTTAGATTTGTGCTAGGAAAAGAAAAGAAAGAAAAAAAAGAGACACAAAGTGAAAAGGAAAATATTCAGAAATACAAGCATTTCTTATGTTTACTCTGTTAGTAATTTTAGCATAGTACAATTAGAGTAGTGTACTGTAATTTGGAGTAATTTGGAAAAGTGTAAACTACTCAATATACGATGATCAACATGGGAAATATATTTTAAAAGCATCAAATTAAACATATAATTTTATTGATAGAAAAGAATTATTAGCAGAAAAGCCATGTTAGCATAACAAAACAAAAATGCATTTGGGCCTCCTTGACACTAGAGAGTAGGAAATAATTTTCATGTCTTGAAATAGTTGAAAAGCATACATTTTCCTAAATTTTCATCAGGCCAAAAGATCAACACTTACAACACAAAAGTAAGGCAACAAAGTTGGATTGTATCAGTACAAATGTTGACCCTTAACAATTCTGACATACAGTTTCATTTCTTACTTTTGGTCATTTTTATATTAAATGTATATATATATCTAAATGAAATACTTTGAAATTTAAAATACAGTGGTTTAATTAGAAGTCTTTTGCACAAGAAAAAAAATAGATTTTTTTAAACTTCTTAAATTGCAACTTTTTAAAAAATTGGTCGATGTTTCTCATCTCAACAAAATAAGGCTAGCAAAAGGTACAAAATTTCCAGCACCTATTTATGTGTTCACAGGCATTACCATGACGTGATTAAAGGAGTATTGATCCCTCATTGAAGACTTTATACATTTTCTCTAACATAACCAGTAGCTTTTAAGGATTGCATTAGTTACAGATTTTTAGATCAAGAACAACTGTATTTTAAAATTGAATCAACTAAAGAAACAAGTATTTAGCTAAAAATATTCTAAAATGGTCACACAATGGGAGCAGGGCTGTTCTATCATAAGAGCAGGATTTCATAAAGAAGGTCCCAGAAAGCACAATGAAAAGGATGTACAGTGTGCTGTTTGTTACATGCAGTTTCTTTATTTAACATGAAAAGCACAGAACCATGTAAACTGAACTGAAATGCCATGTCAATGGCCTCTAAGAAACCATCGGTCTTTTAATGTTTTACAAAACCTCTATGTATTTTTTTTCTTTCCTTTTAAGTTGTACAGAGGTGCAAGGTTTTAGCAGTATCATCTTTCTCTTCACCAGGATTGAAAAACCACCAGTTGTCTCCTCCAGCAGTATTATCTTAAAAGCTATGGGTGCAATACCATCTACATCACGTTGTGAGGGTTTCCTGCAAATGTGGCTGTTGCCAGCTCTGGAACCAGAAACCCTCAGGAGAGAGAGACCCTCTCTTGTGGTGGCATTAACTACTCCTACTCTGCCATGACAGTGCAAGTAGACTTCTTTCTATTTAAATACTGCTTGGCAAACCAGAGCTTTTCTTTCACTGTGAAGTAATATAAATAATACAAATAAACTTTTCCATTACAGTCACCAGCATAATATGGCTGCCTTCACTCTTTGTGCTTCCGCATAGATCTTCTAGAAATTGTGGATATTACTTATTTCATTAAAAGGTAGTTGCCCAGCCCCACTGGGGAAAAACGTCCACAGAACACAGATAACTGTCAGATCAGTTTCGGAAGATATAACTCTTCTAAAGTTTATATTAGCAGGAGGAGAAAAATAAACCCTGGCAGATGCATATAAGAACAATTGGAATTAGAACTTCAAAACCTGTCATTTTATGTGAGAAGGATGGGACAATGCTTGGGGTTTTGTGGTTTTTTTTAAGTGATAATAAGCCTCTAAGAGAAATAATCTTGGGGTACAATTTTTGCCAAATTTTAAACAGAACAGCAAACATACAAGCCACTATCTTGAAGAATAAACTAAAAAAATTTAAAATAGCTATTCAGGTAATTTTTTAACTCAGGTCCTAAACTGGGAAAACAAACAAACAAATAAACAAACAAACAAAACACACACACACACAAAATAGCAAAAAAACCCATATACTAAACCAATATTTCATATGGTTAGACTTTAAAGAAGATTAAAACGATATTTTTTATTGAAACCTCTTGCTGCCTTTAACTAAAATTTCCTTCCAACACATTCAAAAGCATGTGAAGAAGTGAATCATGCATCATTCTTTTACCTAGTAGCCGACAGATTACCTAGGAGGGGGAAGAACTGAGCTGTATTTCTTTGTATGCATTTGCCAATATTCACATATTTTATTATCCTGAAAAATACTCTAGGCACTCAGCAAGAAATTGAATTAAACTTTGGTCTCATTCTTTAACTATTTATTTTCCTGGCACGGGTCTATGTTGTACACTTCTGAGATCCAACGCAGAAGCAGCAATCAGTATTTCTGAACAAAGCTTCCTGCACATTGACCTGTGCATTACTTTTTGGAGGTTTACCACGTGTCATTACCCTCGAAATAAAAGGTGAATAAGGAAGAGAGACTTAAGGGTTGGAAATTGAAACTGAAGCAAATTTACTGTAACACAGAAGGGGGAGTAACTCATGGAGGGAAGAACCGATCTCTAAATTATATACTGCTCTATTCAAAAACTGATCTCAGTGATGGCAGGAATAGGTGAGTGAGAGTCCCTTGTGGCGAGGCTGCTTCAGGAGAGGGGTCCCCAGCTCCTCACAGCCCCCAGTGGAGCTGGATTCTGAAAAGCACGTGGCAAGTTGAAGAACCTCCAAGCAGCAGCAAGGAAAGAAAGATGCAGAAAACAAAGGGGCTCAGCTTCCAGTTCTCTTGGCTTTTATAAAGTGTAGCAGGAAGTGTGAGAGTGTACTGATTCATATCTGTTCCGACCAGCCCAGGTTCTTTGCGGCCCTAAAGACCCACTCCCTAGTTCCTCTTATAGGTAACAGCAACCTGCCAGGGGCATTTAAACCATAACAACTGAAGAGTCAGCAAGGATTAGGAAAGACTTATTTGTGAAGCCTTCATTTCACTGTAATTTCCTACTGACTCTTATGACATTACACTTCTACTCCATATTTGCATCTTAAAACACTTCCTTTTTAAAGAGCAAATATTCAATAGTGACATTACTGATTTGAGAGGTCCTTTTTGGAAAAATCCAAAGTTTGCTTTCAAATTAAAAAGAATTATATTCTGTCTTGTAAATATACAAATTAGTTTTCAAAATCCCATAGAAAAATTAGGACATAGCCCATTGACATTCCTAGAATAATACTTCAAATCACATACATGGTCTTGAAAATTCTGTTCTTTTTCAATATATGTTTGCATAAAGCCAATTCCCCACATGCTAATCCTAAAGTCCACATTTAGTTCTAACATTCAAAACTTGTAATTCTTCTTGTACTTGCTATTTACATAAATTAACCAGCCAAAAGCAGAAGTAACATCATATGACTTATGCAACCAGTCAACACATTCTGAGTTATGAATATTCATAAGAACTTATCATGCACTAGACATGAAAGAGTAAATTACACACAGAAACTAATTAACATTTGTAAATAACCCTCACTGGTGAATTTTACAATCCATTTGCAAATAACATAAAAAAGAAGAAGGAATGGATGTTAATGAATATTAATTAGTACTCCTTCTTTTGTCTAACATACACATGCTCCCTCTTCGATTCACTTCAGTAAAGTTGTGTAGTTCTACCAGATGGCAAAATTTGGTTCCCAATATGGGAGGCAATTTATATTCATATTCACATGGAGCCACATTACAGTGTGCTCTGAAGTAATATGTTGACAGAACATGTATATATGTACCAGCACAGCAAGATAAGTAAAAATCTAACATCAGTTCACTGCTTTAAGCTGCAAATGTTTTATCTGTAATATTTTTAAAAAAGATCATCCAAGTTGTTTGGCACATAGGTAAGAAACAACAATGGTAAAAGAAACTCTCAAATACTCTTTCACCCTCACCAAATGTTGTTTGTCAAGTTATCATAAAACCTTTGAAAAGTTAAGAGGGAAGTTGCATTTAAAACCTATGCTTTTAAATGCAGGTACAACCTGGCTATTTTATGCAATCAAAGTGACATAAGCAAAACACTTCAGGTGGGCAGGTATAGAAAACTGAAGACAAAAGAACCAAATGAGAATCTGCAGACTAAATTTGAAAAGTTTAGGAAATGGGAACCCCACACCTTCTCAAAATAATGTATAATTAGTACTTTCTGCACCACTTTCTACCCACAGGTTGTATTTGTCCCAATTATTTATAAGCTGAAGAAAAGCACACCTTTTAACTTTAGCTGAATTTTCTTTCTGTATTCAAACAAAAAACTACATGTAACCAAAACTGGAAGGTTAGCCTGAGCTTAGTTTAGCATTTTCTTGCTTCTTGTCTGAGGATATCCAGAAAGATCACCTGTTTCTCAAAAGAGGGTGGCAGTTTGCATACCAGAATATTCTGGAGGTTAACTAAGAATTGAAAGCCAAAAGATCTCTTTTTGTTGTACAAGGAGATAACTACAGAAGCTATAATGCTTTTCCAGTATATTAGCCTGACACTAACTAAAGAATTCCCTGAAGCAAAATACCCAGATTTTTTAAGGAATTCACCAGTGACGTAGACATTGAAGACAGAAAGAATAGTAGATTCAACAGTAAATCCTCATTCTCAATACAACAAATGCTGCTTCTGGGGTCACATTGTCAATTACATTGTTCACTTTTAAATTACACAATAATTCTCTATTGTAGATCCATCTAGTTTCCTGAAGAGGAGATAACATCCTTGGTGCTCATGCCTAACTCTGCTAGTAGCACTGCCTTTCTGATCTTTCTGTCCTTATGTATGTGATAACATTCCTCCAAAATGATACATGTGTTCTTCTTTTCCTTTCCCTGGATATCACAAGAGGAGAAGCAGTTGATAACTTTAACCTCATTCTGATGTAGATCTGAGGCATCATTAAAACTTGAACCTGCATAGATGAGGTCCTCTAGTTTTCACGTCACTTCTGGGTGCTGCAGATGAGATATTAACCCCAGAGGTATATTTAAGATTTAAGCTATGTCTTAGGAGTAGTAAAAAATGAAAATTATCCATTTTCAGAGTGGTACCTCTAGTTAATATATTAAATGAAAATTTTCTGCACTGAAAAACTTCCCCAGTTTTTCCTCAGTTGTCAAGTTGACTCCCACAGGAACCTGCAACAATCAAGACAACATCTTCCTATTTCAGCTCAAGAATGTGTTCAACAAAACTAGAAAACCAGACTTCAAAACAAAACACAAAACAAGCAAACAAAAAAAAAACCACCAGGTTTTGTGTATTTTTGTTTTTATTAAATTTTGTGTTTCATTACAGGCTGTTAGAACAACTCCCTCTTATATTACAGGAATAGCTCATCTTTTAGGGAAACACCTGGCTTTTGACACCTGTGTGGACAATTCTCTCCCAGTTGAAGTTTTCCTTTAGGAAGGCAGAAGCGGGAAGCAAAGGAATCTTACCTTCTGAAAGACAGGACTTGATCAGGTTTTAACCTAGTTCCTAGCCACAGAAACTGTCTTTCCTGATTTTCAAACCCACCTGGATTAAAACACTGTTTATCTTGTTGTTCCTTTTCTCTACTATTAGCTGCACTGCCTTTTCAGAGCTGTGCTTCACTACCCCTGTACTCTGTGTGTTCCTCAGCTGTGCCCCTTCTTGGTTCTGGCTCAGTTTCACCATCTGACCAGGCAGGTTCTCTGGCAGAGCATCTCAACATCTTGGAGTGGTGAAATGCAGGATGCCTACATAAAAAAAAACCAACAAACCAACAGTGAGATCCTATGGTTAAAAAGACACAGAACACTGTTTGAAATATGGGATATATATCAGCATTCCCATAGACAGATTTTTTTATCATCAACTTTTAGCAATAGTCCCCCAGTTAATGATGTCTTTACTGAGGTGAAGAGTCTTATTTTCTGACTAGATCTTACAAGTATGATTCTGACCTTTTAAATTAGTTTTTTAAAATTATCTTTTAAAGGGTCAGTGTAAGTAAAAGCAGTATCTGATATACAATTTCCTTTAGCAGACTCAGCTTGACAGCTATATTCAACTCATTATTATAGGAAGAACACACACAGATTAAAATGCAAGCTCTGGTTTAAACCCAAACTCACACTTCTGAAATAGAGCAGAAATTGGAGATGAGGTAGCAACAAATATGAAATATAAACTAAGATGATAGCATTCCTGAAAGAAAACTACATTTATTTATATGTTTCAGTGCTTTCTGTAATCCATGTTACCATGGTAAAATATATTTTTAGAATTGAGACTATATACTCTCTTAAAGTTCCGCTTTCTGTAGAACTTCAAATGCTGCTAGAACATTTCTCTAGACATTTTTCTTGCAGCATTTGTATTTATTAAAGTGTTTAATGTCTTATTTCACTTAGTAGAGTAGATTCTAACTCATTTTGCAGTACAGTATATACTGAAATCAGATTCTTTTACCTCTGCAACAAGATGTACAGATTGTTGAGTTACGCAATTAATACTAATTAAAGAATATAAGCTCCTCTACAGATTACATTAAATGTATTTTTTTTCCTATTGAAAGACTTCTTAATACTTAAATTTTCATATTGACTCATTAGCCCCTTAACAGCCATTCTCAATATTAAAAAGCAAAATATAAAAATGTAAAGTTTGAACAATTAGTTAATGATCTCAAAATTAGAAAGAACTTCTACCGATTTTGAGTCCAGCCTACATTAAAATACAGAGCTGAATTTGCTCTTTCTTTCCCTCTGCATCTTTCTTACCTTCTACATCTTCTTCCCCCAGCATTCTTATTAAGATATTCTCTACACATAAAAGAGAGAAATTATAGTAAAGTAAATAAATACTGGTAGAGGCTACAACATCCTCAGTGTCTACATGATGATTTTCGAAGATCAGCCAAGCTTGTTCAGGTTATCAGAAGCATTATGGTGAAAAAGAGCATGTTAATAGTGTGTGCAAGTCTGTGTAAAAATACCACTTCTGCTACACACATCTGCACTAATTTTGAAGTACAGTTAGTATTTCCCCTAAATTCAATTCCTAGTATTTATATATTCACAGTCAGTCAATTTCAAACTTTCACCGTGAGGACCGAAAATCTCAGAGTGCTGTGGTTCCAATTTGTTTTCTGCTGAGCCAAGACAATTTATAGAAACAAGAGCATGCAGAACCCTTCCGTGCACTGCTCATCTTTCACATAAATAATGACTCAAAATTAAATTAACAACTAAATTTTCAAACAGATTTAGGAGTCACCCATCGACACTGGAAACAAATATTAGTCTCTGCCAGAAGTAACACACATTTTCTTGGGCAGGTATTTTGATGATTTTGAAGCAATCTTGGAGCTGAAATTACTGGTATGCCCACAAACACTTTATAGTAGCATTCCAAGATAGCTTTCAAAAGACTGTTAAAATTCATAGAAATCTCAGATTTATGTATCTTCTAGATTTTTCAGCTTATAAAAGGGACCACAAGCCTATTTCATTTAAAACTCTTTGATCTGTTCCTTCAGGTCAGTATTCTACAACTCTTCTTTTTTACTCTTTTTGCCAAGTCCCACAGATTTTCTCTTATAAGTCTACAACTCTTCATCCCTTCCTCTCGCATTAACAGTGCTCTCTTGAAAAATTCCCAAGTCTCCTCTTCCAGGCTCTTCTATTCCCTGTTCTCTCCCCAGGGATGGCAGACACCTTCTTTATCTCTGTCTTGCAGACATACACCTGTCAGGTACATTAACTTTGCCTTTGAAGGTTACAATTAATGACCACCTTAGAAATGTAATGAGTCTTTAACACTACACTAGCAAATGGAATTATATGAGAAGACAACAACATACACGTACCATCAAGGACAGCAAAAGATCTTAACAAAAAAAAATAAAAAAAATCAGTTCAAGGTTCCAAAAATGTTTGAAACTGCCCAAGAAAGAGACAAAAGTTCATAAGTGGAACAACTCATTTTTTATCAAGTCATAATCTTTATTTTTCTGCATAAACCGAGAGTACACATTTACATTTATTCCATGAGGAAACTGTTTTTCAGTTCACAAGCAAATCAAACAGATTTTGTTGTTGACAGTTCCCCTAGACTTTCACTCGTAAAGTCCCACAGCCATCTTTCCATTCTCCACTCTGAGTGGAAAGACAGGCAGACATTTGCCCAATGAATGGGGTACTCTGTGTTTGATAGAAGTGTAACACTTTCCTTTTATAAATTTTCATTAACTTGAAATAAAAAATTACAAAAAAGAAAAAAAAAAGTAAAAACGTGATAGGAAGTTCAACCATTTAGAGAGATGATAATTAAAAAGGAAAATTAGAATAATGTTATTTCACTGCAGTAATAAATATTTTTAATGCCTCATAATACGATGTAACATTGCCCTTTTAGTCAGTATTTTACAGTGGATTGCACATCTGCTAGTGTCTTAGAAGAAACAAGAGACGAAGCCAATGCACTTAAAAAAAACAACAAACAGAACTAGCTCGTGGCAAACAGAAGCATTTTCTACTTAGTCTGAAACCAGAATTTACTCAAACAGCTCATTTTTTAATGTGAAGAAGCTGTTGATTCCTAAACAGTTGTGTTTGTCCCCAGAAAAAATATCAGAATGGACATATGAATGTTCTTTAAAATGACAGCTGTCACAGAAATCACACTTAAAAACTGGTCAAACGCATGCCACAGTATCAGCATTAATACATTTTAGAAGCAGTAGAGAAAGCATATCAATAACATCACCGTTTAACAGCATTAACAAAGCAATAATTTCAAATATTTGCCAAACAGAATGTGTTCTAGTATGTAGTAAAGGACTCCAAGAAAAAGAAGTTAAAGCTCCTAATGTTTTCTACCTTAACAGATACTTGCTTTTTTGTATAAGAAATTTATTTTCTTGCTTTGAAGTTTTTTATTTTTAGACTATAAAGAAACATGTACAATGTTTAACTAAATAAAGAGATGACTACATTATAACACACTATTCACCTGCTGAAGTGGTACAAAAGCAAGCCTATTTTTTCACTCCAGTAAGAAACACTAAGCAATTGGATGAATTAGTATGAGGACCAAACTATCTCAGTGCCACAGTTGAGGAAAATACTTACTCACTCCATTCATTAAACTTGGCCATGACAGCCACATGAAGACAACACTAAATCTTCAGTTATCTATAAAGGAAATAGAAATATCACAGGAAAAAGTGCTATCCAACTTCAGTACACTCTGATCAGGTCATTTTAGATATTTCCTGTGTGAAGCATGTAACATTTAATATGACATTTACTTCTTTGAGGGTAGCTGATGTTACATGAGACTCCTTTTCCTAGTTGACTAGTTTTTATGCTCTGTGTTGGGCTTACCGTGGCCTGGAAAGATTAGGGTTGTTTTTTTTTGTCTGAAAGTAGAATCTAACTAGAATTGGACTGGAAGAAAAGCATAAGCTTTTAATAGAGTGGTATCTCTTATCAGGAGTCTGCAGACTTTCCATCAGTAGGGCATTTGACATTCCATCAGCAGAGTATTTATTTAAACAAAGTAATTCTAAAGAAAATTTCCTAGATCATGACATATCACAAATACTCTTTTGCCTCTTTAACTGATGAGCCTACAAATTCCAAAGATTTGAAACTTATTAGAGGAAGTGAACACATAATTTCTGAGGTAATTTTGAGGGGTTTTGCATGTAACTGCACTTTATTGCTGTTTTTAATTTTCTACTGTAATTAGGCTTTCTTGCACTGATGGAAGAAGAAGATGGTGCAGGTAAAATGTCATGACTAGCAAAAAAAGGAGAGCGACTGTCTCAGTCCCTTAGGTCTTAAGAAAACCCACTATAGATCAATTTCTGGTGTCCTTTCTCTTCATTTCACTCCAATAATGCTAGAGGGAAGAAGAGAATGAGAGTGTTAGATACAGGCATCCCTAGTTCATCTTCTGATCCTTCTCTTTAAAGGATGAGAACACAAACAAGTAGCAATACCTTTTCAGACAGCAGAAGAGAGAAAGGGTCTTAACACTGTTTAAACCGTTTCCTCCAGGTTTTGAATTAGGTACTCTAGATGCTAAACTTCTCTATCAGCCTAGATACATAAGTAATAGAGTTTTAGGTAAGTAAGTCTAGAAAAAAATTAATTTCTGTTTAAACAATGATATATGTTTTAATAAAAAGCTCTTGAAATTAATCAGGACAGAATCCGGATGGTTCAAATTTATCTACTTTAAAAATCTATTTTTTTTTAAATTATGTTGTCCTACAATGTTTACAAAATTTCAATAATTTTAATGTGCAGAAATGTGGCAGTTTCAAAATTATTAATTTATTTTTGCTATTTCATTTTACAAACCTTTACTCTTACTGAAATATATTATCATAAATTCTAACTTTCATGATAACGTCAGAAAATCAATTCCTTTTGTTCAAAACCTTAGCAATAAGCTGCGTGTTTATATTATGTGTTATTCAATTGCCTTGTTGAGGCACCAGTAATTTTAATATCTACTCACCTGCTGGAACATACTAATCTGATGGACAGTCTTTCAGCGTTATTAAGCCTAACGCAGATAAAGCCTAAATCACTGAAAAAATATTCTCTTTTAGCAGAAAACTAACAAACAAACTAAATTATAAAACAATTGGTGTGAGCTCCTATACTCTAACTTGATATGATAGTGATAGTAGGACATCAGAGCCACAACAGTATGTTGCCATAGGTGTCAGCAGTTGCTATGCTATAGAGACCCATAATACTGCCTTTTTTGGGGTTACAGGAATAGCTTTACTGTTATAAACTTCCCTGCAAATTCTTTCATTAAATGATATCACAGATTCAAATGTAATCTTCAAGTGCATTATAGACCAGAGTTATTTGTCATCATCTAGGTCAGCTTGTTATTAAACTACTGCTGTTTTTCTTGAATAATGCTATATAACTATGAAGGCCTACAGAATGTGCATGGTTTTATGTACAGCTTTCATTATGTATTATAATAGGCATTATAATGAGACAGGCTACTGTATAGCTATTTACTTATCTTTAAATTCTGACTCTGGGGAAAAAAAAATAAATAAATAAACAGAAGTTTTCCTTTCTTTGGTCCCTGCAGTATCAGAGATCAGATAACACTGTGATCCTCTGAGGAATCAAAATCAACTAAGCACATGTGAGGTAAGACAAGAACAAGTAGAAAGAAAAGCACTTCACAGAGAATAACTGGGGTTATTTTCAATATATGAGTTACAACTACAAAGTAATTAGTGTAATTTAAAATAAATCTCCTTGAGCAGTAATTGCAGTCCTATACATCCATTTAGTATAATAAGAAATGAGAAGAATATTATTTCTGCCTTTCTCATTCTGATTTTTCTTGAAAGATACTAAAAAAAACTTCAAAGTTTTTAACCAAGTGTCCTGATAAGCTGCAAACCTATCTTAATTTTTTCAAACATCCCTAACCTTTTTACAAATAAATAAAACACCCAACAAAACAAACACAATTAAAAGGAAAAAAATAAATAAATAGCAAAACACAGCAACCAACATACAGCCTCCAAACCCACCAACCAACAAAAAAAACCCCACAATTGTTGTCATTAGTATCTTCTTCCTCAGCTGTACTGGATTCTGTGGAGCATGGGAAATCTCCTGCAAGTTCAGATGTAAGTTCTTTCTATAGAAACAAAGAAGAGATGAAAACAAGAACTGAAACTGAAGCTCAAGGAATAGAAGAGGTGTGGAGAAATAAGAGGTAAGTGCTTGCAGTGAGTGCTAAATTAATAATGTTATTAACAACTTCACTAATGTTTTATCTTATGATAAATTCTTTATGAGAAAAGTTTTATCTTATGCTGGAGCCACAGACATTTCCCGTGACAATT
The DNA here is from genome assembly GCF_020740795.1 of Apus apus. Classification (NCBI taxonomy): domain Eukaryota; kingdom Metazoa; phylum Chordata; class Aves; order Apodiformes; family Apodidae; genus Apus; species Apus apus. Next base: position 72,372,005 of record NC_067312.1, on the reverse strand, counting down.
TTGTTTCAGTAAATTTTTTTACACATTTAATACATTCTCACTGAATTTACTTTTTTACATGTTTTTGCCATTTATGCAGAAAAAAACCTCTTCACATTGTAAACCTTGGTGCTATTTTCATTATTATGATATACTGTTGTTGTAATTAAAAAAAAAAAAAAGTATTTCAAACTGTCAAGACAAAGCACTTCACTATCTGTTCATTTGTAGTAGGCACACATGTGCACTTGCACACACTCACACAGAGCCTGCAGAATCATAGCTGGTTTTTAATTATTTTTAATTGAAAGCATAAATCAATTCTTTTCAAGCATAGAAATAGCTTCCATTTTGCTATTCATAATGGCCTGATAGATAATTAGATGAAACTTGAGTTCATAGATAAATATATGCTTTTTTGATTGCACATGGCATTTCAAAATACACCAGCTGCAAAATTATTGAAAGAATTGAGGCTGAAACAAAGTCCTTGCCATCTTTTATCAGTAACACGAAGCAATACAAAGGTTTACTTTTACTGCCAGATGAAGTGATCTATTAGTCTGGTAGGAAAAAAAAAGAAGGCCAGAAATATTATGCATCCATGTTTGATTTTTTTATATTTTTTTTTTGTAGCAGATGATCATTACCTCAAGAATACTTAGGATTCTCACAACCTTCAAGTTTTTGGTAAGTAAAATAGTAACAGAAACTGAGAGCTGCATGCCCAGATGCTGTGCCTTTTCACTAAGGTTCATTTCTTCAAGAGATCTACACAAAATTCCCATTCAATATCCTTATTTCTGTACAGAAACTGAAGGCATAAAACTTACAATACCCTAATGCCTTTGGCATCTGCAAATTAATATAATATATGAATAAAAAACTTGTATTATATTATTACATTTGTATTTTCAGTCTGATAATCTTATAAATCCAGATGTAGATTTTGTTCAGATAAGCACAATATCTCTTTATAAAGATTTCTAAGTTAGGTGAAAACATTCTTTAGCATCCACTGTTTGAGACACACTTGCTGTTTCATTACTGACTCCCATTGTACAGAAGCAGATCTGCAAGGTTCCTCTTGTAAGACAATAGAATTGCCTTCTGGAAGGGAAAAAGTTTTTAAAAACTGCATGTCACAATCCAATATCTGGATATGTGGCAATTTTTTATTATCTTACCAGGACAAAACAAGGATAAAAGGCACTGAGGCTGGTGTGCCGTCTTACGAGAGATGGGGCAGAACCCCACTGCTTTCTAACCCTCCTCACCGCAGGGGGAGGCTGGGGCTGGACTCTGCCTTCCCTCCCCTGGGATGAGCTGCACAGCAGCTGCTCCCTTTGTTGCCTTGCAGGACCTGAGAAGAAGTTTAAAGGTGATCCTAAATGGTGAAATTAAGACACAAATGAGGTCAGATGTCACGTGCACAACAAAATTTATTGGAGTAACACAACAGAGTCCCTAGAGTGGATACGACAGGGAGGAAAACAGAGACAGAAAAGAAAGGAGAGAGTGGAGATAAGGAGGACAGTAAGTGAGAGAACAATTCCCACCACGGTCCAGAGATGTCATCAGTGGGGAAGTGGTTCCTGGTTGGGAAGTGCTTCACTGCACCCAGAGCGTCCCAGATTTTTATACAGTTCTTGCCCACTGCACCCCCACTTTTCTCCCTGTACAGGGGATAAAATCCTTCTATCTTCTCTGTGCTCCTCCAGGATAGGAGAGTGGGGGTATGGTGCTGGGGCTATGTCCTCCAGATAGTCTTTGGCTAATTAATGAGATCAGCCATTGCAAAACAGGAGGTTGAGACAACTAGCACCACAGGATTAGTTAACTGCAGTGGAGTTTCGGTCTTAGGAGGCGACTTGAGACTGGCACTCTATCTTTTCCTATTAAGTCTCTGATTTTCATGAAATCTCAAGGCCTGGGTATCACTGGATATTCGGCTCCCAGCCCCAGCTGTGGAACTCCTTTGTCTCCAATCTCAGCATGTCCCACATTAAACTCCCCAGTTCTTCAGGTACACATCGCGGGGGGAAATAAAATGGTTTGGAGGGTTGCTGATACATCTCTTCAGTCCATCAACAAATCTTGTTTAACTCTTAGATGTCTCAAGACAAACAACAGATATCCTGAGTGACTAAGTACACCACTTCTCTCTTGGATTGTTTGAGACAAATATTATACATTCTGAATGTCACACTGCATCAACAAAGAATGCTGGATAAACATTTGTTTAAATGAAATTTTATATGAATAATAATGTAAAAGCAAATATGCACATGAGAAAATGCAGATTTTATATATATATATATATATATAAAATGTAATGTGGCTATTCAAAGCTTCATGGTCTGGTAACATGGTCTGGACTTTGTAAGAGGCCACATTCTTAGCATTTACATACATCTCAAGTTGTGTCAGTCTTTAGCTGGACAGATCTCACCTGCCTAGAGACTTACTCTAGTTAGTAAGTGCATCTACCCAACAGTATTTTACCTTTGCTTTAGTTTTGCTTAACTACCTACCGGAGTGTAATGAAGCACAATGCGTATAAGTAAGTAGTAAGTTAATTAAAAGTGTAGTGGTGTACACTCATAGGATGCTGGTAGGAGCCTAAAAGGTGTAGGCACAGTGTATAGCAGGGCAAGGGATATAAAGAACTCTCCTGTGATCAAATACTACACAGAGAAATGCAAGCTTAGAAACTGGGCAAAAAAAGTTTTATGGAAAACAAGTTATTAGCAAACATAAAATACAAGAAGTACAGAAAATTCTGGTGCAAGTGGAACTGTAAAACTGTCATGAAAGACCAAGGTTTACTCTGTTGCAGCAATTATATAAAAAAAGACATAAAGCAGACCCTACAGTGAGGAGGGAAGGGACGTCAGCATGAAGTCTTCCTGGCAACAACCTCAGGATGATGATGGCACACCACACTGTCCAAACTTCCCCAAGTTATGCCCATGACCTAAGAGGGTTAATCAACAAGGGAGCATAAAATGACTGGAAAGGGCAGCTAATAGTATATGTGGGTATAATAGTCCTAATTGTATATAATCTGAAACTCCAACACAATAGTACCTGGAATAATTATAATTATTTTATTACTTTGTTAATCTAATTAAAACCTTTACAGTTAGATCTTCACTTTATTTAATGCATTTCTTTTTTTCCGACAAGTTCAAGCAATTGAGTGCAATGCATCAGTGCTACTTGTTAACTACTTTCGCTGAGTCTTAGTTTTAAAAGTTTGTCAGGGCAGTTATCTAATTTACATTGATTTATGAAACATTTCTGAATTCACATAATAAGTAAATATACTGCTGTAAAGGATATTTTTGTAGATTTAATTATAGGTTTTTAATTACAAAATATAAATTAAATATGGACATATTTAATGACCTATAGATTTTTTCACCCATTAACAGCTTTGTCTAAATAACTAAAATTAAATTATTGAAATGCATTTTCTCTTGTTTTCTAGAAAGAAAATTAATAGTCCCAAGAAAGTAACATTAATATTTAATATATGCATATTTCTATTAGGGTTCTCACCAGTTCTTTGAAAACACAGGGAGAGGTGAATAATGAAATCAAACAGAGATGAAAAAATTAATAACAGCTAGAGATTATTATTTCTTATGGTCTCTCGTTTTGTTCACTCAGTTAGAGCTGTAAGGAACCAGTCTGCTAATCAAAGTGGTATGATTTCTACAGGAAGAAAATCCATTGCAATGAAGACTGGAAATACCTCTTGCAGAGTTACCTCATTTTGGAGTCATTTTAAGAAGCAAAACCAAGCAAAATATTAGATTGCAAGTACTGAAAAATTTGAGTTCAAGCATGATGGTCAGCAAAGCACTGCAGTTCTGCTTTTACCAGTTTAGCTAATGGTGCTAGATGAAACTTTTTCTGATTTAGCTCAGCTTTTGTTAAGATCTAAATTAATTCAGTTCCTTCCAAATAGAGGAAGCTTTTTTATTGCATGGAACCTTTTCTGCTGCCTCAGAAGATATTCTATAGATACAGAAAAAGCTGTTTCCAAACTGCAAATGTTTGCAAAATGTTACTCGGGTTTTGTTTTCTGCATGGCAACATCCTAGTATTCCTCATTCATAATCAAGTCATCCAGTTTAAACTGTTAAGATCAGCACAAGTGTGGTTTTTTCAGTATTTGAAGAAGGATAATGTGTTAAATAAAGATTTGTAACACTGATTTTCTTATGATACAAAACTGAGAAATTCTAACAGAAACATAAGTTTGGGGGATTTCTTCAGTTCAGTCAGGGTAGATATTAAAAAAATGATTGTCCTTATCAATATACAAAATGAGACATCATTTATAGGGCAGCAATTTGCCACCATAGCAGGACCATATTTAAAACAAACTGTTAAAGTAGCAGTCGTTCTTTGCATCGTTTTAGGAATCATTTCTTTTTTTAAGACAAAGTGCACACATACACACAGATATGTGTATAAGTATGTGTACATGTGTGTGTATGGACACAAATGTATACATATATATATATATATACACACACACACACATACCTGTGTACATAAGCAAATAAATACAGCAGCTCCTGCCACAGAACTGTGAACACAAGAAAGTTTAGTTGTCATACTTAGAATATTTATGGGAACCAACCTCCTTTCTCAAAAAGAAAATGCCCAAACCAACCAACAAAACAAAGAAAAACTTCTCAAGGACTTTAATTATTAGCATTTTGTAATTGTAGCTGCTATTAGCTCTTCTGTCACTTGCAAGATGAGGGGAGGGGAAAAGGAAAAAGAGAAAAAACTTACCAGCTATTTTCCTTAAATGGAATTGATTTTACAAGACATGCTAATACAAGGTCTCTATAAGCCCAGAAAGGTTTCAGACTGTTGAAGCAGGAAAAAAAGCAAACAAACCAAAAAGCAGTGACACCCTTAGTCTCTAATTTTAGCACAACACATTTTTCCTGAAAAAGCCCTCTCTGTAAGTAAAGATTTTGGAAATCTTGCTAAAGAAGATTTATGAACAGAGAAATTAAGTCTGCCTTGAGAAAAGTAATAGGAAGAGAATTCTGTACAGATTTTCTGATGGAAGGTAGAAAATTACTACATATGTTTTATGCAAATTACATAATCAGGGGAAAAAGAAAGGTTCATTTTCTGTACTGAGTAAAAAGCTAAAAGCAAAACATAAGTAACAGTCAACTTCACTGAAGATTTTGAGGTAATTGCTTTTCATAGTTCTGAAAATTCTTATACAGTGCTTTGCATTACATATATCAGTGTTGACACCTTGTCCATCAACATATTGAAAATGGAGACCATTTATTTTTGTGAGCTATAATAACTTTCTATGTTTTATTTAAATACTTTATTGTTAGCAATATTTTTTTTCTTTACTGTTTTTCTCTTATCAAGATGCCTAATGTCTGCAGTTATTAATTTAACATTTGCCAATTCTTATTTTAAGTGTTTCTCTCATCAGATGGGGGAGACAGGTATTTTTCTTCATCAGCCAGTTTTTAGCAACTTCCTAAATTCCACTTCTTTAACTGAGATAGATATACCTAAAAGTTACAGAATCTTCTCTGGGATAAAGGTGCTAAGCATACACTTAAACTCTCTGGTGAAAACCCCCTCCCCAGCTTTCCTGTAGCCCATTCAGGTACTGGACCAGCTATAAGGTCTCCCCAGAGCCTTCTCTTCTCCATGTTGAACAGCCCCTACTCTCACAGCTTGTTTTCATAGCAGAGCTGCTCCAGCCCTTTGATCATCTTCATGGACCTCCTCTGGACCTTTTTCAAATTGACTCTTGAGTAACACCACTCGCCTCCGTTTGGACACTGAACCATTGACCACAACTCCCTTGCTGAGGCCATTCAGCCAATATACTGAGTGATCCATCTGTCAAATCTATGTCTTGTTGGTTTGGAGACCGGGATGTAGTGTGGGAGAGTGTCAAAGACCTTGCACAAATCCAGATAGATGACGTCAGTTGCTCTGCTATTATCCACCATCTCTGTAGCCTTATAATAGAAGGCCACCAAGTTGGTCAGGCAAGATTTGCCCTTAGTGAAGCCATGTTGGCTGTCACCAATCACCTCTTTATTTTCCATGTGCCTTAGCAGACTTTCCAGGAGGATCTGCTTTATGATCTTGTTGGGTACAGAGGTGAGACTGACTGGCCTGTAGTTTCCTGGGTCTTCCTTTCTCTCCTTTTTAAAAACAGGGGCTGTGTGGCCTTTTTTTTCAATCAGCAAGAACCTCATGAGACTACCATGACCTCTCAACTATGATGGACAGACAATTAGCAGCTATATCCGCCAGCTCCCTCAGGACACCATCAAGTCCCATAGACTTGTGCACCTTAAGATTATTTGGATGGTCACAAACCTGTTCTTCTCCTATAGTGGGGGGTACTTTGTTCTCCCAGTCCCTGCTTTCACCTGTTGTGGCCTTTGCAAAGAGGCTGGAGCACTTGCCAGAGAAGACTAGGTAAAGAAGTTATTTGGAACCTCAGCCTCCTCAATATCTTGCTTAGCTAGGTCCCCTGTTTCCTTCAAGAGAGATACTACGTTTTCCTTGGTTGTCCTTTTATCCCCAACATACTTACAGAATATTTTTTATTGTTCTTTACATCCCCTGTGAGATTGAATTCCATCTGGCATTTGGCTCACCTGACCTGATCCCTAGCTGCTTGGACAACCTCTCTGTAATCTTCCCAGGATACCTGCCCTAGCTTCCACCCCCTGTATATTTCCTTCTGACTTTTGAGCTTTTCTGGGAGCAGCTTGATCATCCATGCCAGCATCCTGGAGTTTCTACTTGACTCCCTCTTAGTTTGGATGCAACGCTCTTGGGCCTGGAGAAGGTGATCCTTACATATCAGATAGCTTTCATGGGCCACTTTACCTTCCAGGATGTTATACCAAGACACTCTCTTGAGCAGACCCCTAAAGAGGCTGAAATCTTCCCTCCTGAAGTCAAGGGTAGTAAGCTTACTGTGAATCCTCCTTGCTGCCCTAAGGATTTTGAATTCTATGGTTGCTACAACCAAGGCTGTCCTTGAGCTTAGCACCCCTCACCAGCCCTTCCTTTTTGGTGATAATAAGGTCCAGCATAGCACCTCTCCTTGTTGGTTCCTCAGTTACTTGGAAAAGGAAGTTACCCTTGCACTCTAGGAACCTCCTGTATTGTTCATGCTTTGCAGACCTGTCTGTCCAATAGATTTGTCAAAGCTGGTCCCATGATCCAGATAACCAAACCCTTGGCTGTAACACCATTCATGTATCCAGCTGTTGATTTGCTGGATCCAATTGGCCCTGTCTATCCTCTTCCCTTTCACCAGTAGGATTGATGAAAATACTACCTATGCTCCAGAGTTCTTAACTGCTGCTCCCAGGGCTCAGTAATCCTTTTTAGTATTCTTAATACCATTGGTGGCTGCATCAGTAGTATCTACATGAAACCACAGGAGCAGGTAGTAGTCAGTTGGGTGTACAAGGCTAGGGAGCCTCTCAGTAACATCCCTGATATGAGCACCTGGTAGGCAGCACATCTCCTAAAAAGCTAGCCTGGCCTGCAAATGGGTGCTTCTGTGCCTCTGAGAAGACAATTGCCTACTACTATCATCCATCATTTCTTCTTAGTAGTACTAGTTACTATATTTGGAACAGATCAAGTCACCTTACTCTTCTCCAACATGCTGTAGGCTGGATATTTTCCTCTTCTGTTGCTTGTGGAGGAGAGAACTGGTTCTTAGCTCTTGGTTTGAAGGGTTTGAGGAAGGTCCCTTCCTCTTGATTATTCATTTAGTTCTTCCTTCTACTATCTTCCAGTCCCCACTTCACTGGTTCCCCTCTTTTCTGTGTGCTCTGGTGAGGGAGTATTTGACTAACTGGGCATAGACTGCATGTCCTCAGCAGTGGGGTCACAGACTGCGTTATCTAGGTCATTCTCTGCCTCCCTGATATTCTGCAGCCTCCTCACAGTGTCCTGCAGCTCAGCTACCTGTTGCAGGAGGTCATTCACCTACTCACAGGTTTTGCAGGCAAGCTTCTCCTTTACCTCAGGCACAAGAGGATGGTCCAGGCAGGCTGCACAGGCTGGGGTCTGCACAGCAGCATTGCACCTCAGGAACTCCTTTTGGGAGAACATACCAGCCACTCCCAGGGTGGAGAGTGCAGATTCCACAGCCAGAGCTGCAGCACTGGGCTTCCTCCTCATAACCACAATTCTGCCACCTGTACCTTCGCTCCTCACCCTGCCTGCTTGAACTGCCCGAGCAAACTGCAACCCCAAACCCTTCTGATGTTCCACCTCGTTTGCCTGCTCAGTTCACCATGCTCCCAGTCACTGGTACTCCCAGTCACTGGTGCTGCCCAGGGCTGCTTTTGTGGGAATGGGAATGGGGCTTCTCTGCAGCTCTCTGATGAGCTTCCCTTCCCCCAGAGCTGTGTGGGCTTGCTCCAGGCTCCAGAAAGCTCAGGAAAAGCCCAATGCAAACACATTTGCACCTGGTCTTGTTGCTTCTGCAAATGAATATATATATATTACAAGTCACTTTTTGTGGTATATGGCAGTCCTCAAAAAAACTCAAAAAAACCTGACCACAGTAGAGCTATATAGCACAGCACAGCAGCATTTATTTATATCCTGCAAATATCCTGCAGTTGCTTTAACGCAACATTATGCTTGAGCTAATAACTCCCATGTTTCAGCATAGCTAATTAGTACACGTCCAGTGCCTTGAATATAGAACTGTACTGCTTCTGGCTCCCTAACTAGCTCATTTCCAATTAGATGAAGTATCTCTTCATAATATTAAATTGTACACAAGTCACCCTCAAGCAAGGAAGAATGATCTGGCATACTGAGTCAAGTGGTGATATTTTAATAGTATATGTCAAGAAGGACAGACTCATGGAGAGCTTTGCCTTTATCTTTCTTATAAGGACAGGAAAAATAGCTGGCAGGCTGGTTTCTTCTTTGTGCTTACAAAGGTCAACAGAAATTAAAACTTAAATGTAGAAGACAGTTTACAATACAAATTTGCATCCTTAAAAATAATGCTGGTCTTTCCATATCAGTAAGTCTCTTTTACAGCACATAAGGCCTGATTTGTTAATTTGGAAATTTCATTTTTTGTGCACAAGCAATCTGGATTCCATTCCTGAGTCTATATTTGGAGCTGTCGAGCATGCTGGGCTATTGTTTCTGGTGAGTTATCCTTGTTTGAAAGCAGGCCAAGGTCAATTGGTTGCATGGCTTGTATCTCTTCAATTTGAAACTCTGACAAAACTGACAGTGCTTTTGCTCAATCACTTTGTTTATAAAACTTAAGAACTGAGAGCTAAATTTTGGAAATTATGCTGGGTAATTTTGTCTGTATGGTAGAGTTCCTTAGGGAGTATTTAGAACACACACATAAAATGATATGGGGAAAAAAAAATAGAAAGTATACCAAGGAAAATGTATTTTTCTCAATGAACTTTGTAACGGTAATTTTTCAAAAGCCATCTCAGAAAGCTATATAAAGACATCTTAAAAGAAATTTTTTAAAAATCCATTGTTTCACACACCTGCACTCCCAATATCATAACTTGCGTTATATCCTGCAAGAAGTACCAAAAGGCAAATTATCAGAAACTTGTTCCAATTAACCTCTGCTACATTTAAGGTTATTCTGAGACACTGATATATATGATGGCCACTGAATGACTTAGAGAACTCCTTTTTCTGAAGCTGGCAAGCAGCACTTCCTCTAACCAAATGTTTTCCTCTTCTGAGTAGCTGTTTTCTCTAAAAGGTACACAGTAACTTCAGAACTTCACTTCTAGTTACATTTTATTATCATTTTTTATACTGTGGAAACCTCATAAATTCTAGATTGTACAAATGAATGCTGGATGGAAATGAAAAATACTACACTAGAATATGAGCCTGGAAGTATTTGAAATAGCAATGCTATATAGTTCCTGGAATGTGTAAAAAACTGCTTCCTCACACAAACGTTGGATGTGCCAACCAGGAATAGTCACAACTGGACTTACTACATAATAACCAAGAAAACTTTCTCTGTAATATCTTGGTTTGTGACAGACTTGGTTACAGTGACCACAACAACATGGAGTATGGGCTATTGCTGAGTATTCCAGGACAATAGTTTTAGATTTTAGAGAACCAAACTTCATCTCACTCAGGGCTCAGTTGGTAGGGATCCTATGGGAAGCTTCCATGGAGAGTAAAGGAGCTAGTGAGTGCTAGGGAGTCTTTCAAGAGCACTCCTCTAGATATGCAAAAGTAGTTAATCCCCTCTAAAGGGAAAGGAAGTAGGCAGAGCAATATACCCACTTGTCTTAACTGTGACCTTCTAGGTCTGCCCAGAACTAGAAAAGAAATGTACCAGAGGTGGAAAAGTGGGACATTACCAGTTGAAAATTGCAAGGGCTTTGCCAAGGTATGTAGAATGCAGTTAAGAAAGCAAAAGCTCATCTTGAGCTGACTTTGGCCAAAGATGTCACCTTGGTCTTTACCAGGCTATTGGGCCCCAGGCCATAGAAACAAAAATCCAGGTTGATGCAGACACTGATCCGCCATTAATGAAGGAAGAGTTGGTGTGTTAGCTATTACAGGAGCTTGACCTATATAAATCAATGGGCTTGGATGCCATCCACCTTAGGGTGCTGAGAGAGCTGATGTCATTGCAAAGCTGCTATCCATAATCTTTGAGAAGCTGTGGAGATCAGGAGATGTCCCTGAAGACACCAAGAAAGCTAATGTCACCCTTATCTATAAGAAGGGTTCAAAGGAGGACCCAGGAAATTACAGAACCATTAGTCTTACTTCATTCCCTGGAAAGGACATGGAGCAAATCCTCCTGGAGACAGTCACAGGTCAATTGAAGCTCATGATTGGGAAAAGCCAACATGGATTTACCAGCGGCATATGGTGCCTGACAAACCTGATCACCTTCTATGACAAAGTAACCCACTTTGTTGATGCAGAGCGAGTGGTGGGTATCATCTACCTGGACTTCTCCAAGGATTTTGATATGGTCACACACAGCCTCCTCCTGGAGAAACTGGCTCCTTACAGCCTTGACAAGTGGTCTATGCAGTGGGTAGGGAACTGGCTGACAGACCATACCCAGAGGGTGAAAGTTCCTCCTCAAACTGGCAACCAGTCACAAGTGGGGTCCCCCAAGGATTGATATTGGGCCCAATGCTGTTTAACATCTTCATAAGCGACTTGGAAGTTGGCATCAAGAGCATCCTGATAAAATTTGCTGATGACACTAAGATGAGAGGAGAGGTTGACACTCCAGAAGGGAGACCCACACCTCAGCATGACCTAGGCAGACTGGAGGAGTGGTCTAGCAGGAACCTTATGAAGTTAAATGGGGAGAAGTGTAAGGTCTGGCATGTGGAAAAACATAACCCAGAAAAGCAGTTCATACTGTCATCCATCTGGCTGGAAAGCAGCCCTGTGAAAAGGGACCTGAGGGTGGATATCTTGGTGGATAACAGGCTCAACAAGAGTGAACAGTGCACTACAGGGCAAAGAAGCCAACAGGATGCTGGCCTGCATCAACAAGGACATCACCAGCAGACATCAAGAAGTCATCATCCCACTCTACTCAGTGCTTGTCAGACCACACCTGGAGTATTGCCTTCAGTTCTGGTCTCGCTGTACCAGAAGGGTGAGGACAGGCTGGAGAGGGTCCAGAGAAGGGCCAAAAGGATGATCAGAGGACTGGAGAACCTGCCATATGAGAGAGGCTGAGAGAATTGGGTTTGTTCAGCCTTGCCAAAAGAAGGCTTCGAGGAGACCTTATTACCGTGTAGCAGTAGATGAAGGGTGGCTACTAAGAAGATGGAGACTTGCAATTTACAAGGAGTCACATGGAAAAACTGAGGTCTAATGGGCACAAGTTTCCTGCTGAAATGCCAGTTGGACACAAGAAATAAATTTTTCACCATTAGGACAAACATTGGAATAGTTTCCCAAGTGAAGTGGCAGATTACTCCAGACTGGATAGTTTTAAGTCTCAGCTTAAGAGTGTGCTGGGCCATCTTATATAAACTATAGTATTACCTAGAAAGGTTGGACCTTGAGGTCCCTTCCAACCCAGCATTCTATGATTCTATCATTCTATGATACTGAAAACATGGAAACCAAGGATATGTTTTCCTGTTATCCTTGCTAAAATAAAGTTTTTTAAGGTTTTTTGTGTGGTTTGTTTCCTATGTCAAAATTCTATCCTACTTAGGATGTTCTTAGGCTATTTAGGGAAAAAAGAAAAAAAAAAAAAAAGACACTAGTCCCTTAAAACCAAAATCATTAAGCTATGTGCACAAAATAACAACATTAGTATTGTCAGTTTTCAGCTACAAGTCAGGTAGTAGAAGAGTCACCAAGGAAGTAACAATTTCAAATTTACTCTGTCAATTTCAGGAAAGAGTTTTTTAACCTACTTCTCACTTCTTCTACTATCTGAAGTACTCATAGTGATATTCTGAATTCATTATCATTGAAGTTGCCCTACTTCATACAAATTATGATTATGACCAAAGTGATCCCCCTAGTCTAATCAGGTTTTGTTCTAGAAACACATTTTGGCAAAACTTTCTTTCTGTAAATACTATAGAAGAGTGTTTGGATGAGTGAATGAAAGCATTTTGCAGCAGTACACCATCACCTGACAAGGAGCTGTTCAGGACACAAAAACTTGACTTCAGCACTCAGCAAAGAACAGAAGAATTCAAACTTCACTTGGCAGTTGCTAGCCACTAATTCATAGTTTATTGTGTAACACCTTTTTTGTTTTTTTTAATACTTCTTTTCCTCTCTTCATTTCAAAGAGCAGCTTTTAGATTAAGTGTAGTACAGAGCCTACTAAAGACAACCAACCTGAAGCCAGCTTTCAGAGCTGATGGGTAGAAATCTGGAGACTGTAGAGATGATACAACCCAAGATTTTGTAGAAATTACACAACCCGAGATGCTGTTGAAATCTAGTGTACTGCAAACAGGATAAAGGAGAAAGTCAATCTACTAAAGCACAGTGAACACGACAAAGCATTAATAAACATCCTCCCTACCCCCCAGCCATGGCATTTTTCTAGATTTCTAAAAAATATTTGTATTGTTTCACTTTTTCTTTTCTTATATCCTTCTACTTAAAAAGATTTTTTTCCTAAAACTTACCTTCAAGATGGAAAGCCCTTTCAGTTTTAACATTCTTAACATGTTCTTTTGCGCTGTTTTATTAAACTAGCTTTGTAGGACAGATCAGTAATCAGCTTTTGTCTCAAAGTCCTGGTCATTTCCAGTCACATAATCAGAGCTTTTAAGCTCAGGGTGACTGACAAAGTTTCTCAGATGCTGGAAAGGAATGTGAGCACAGTGTCTGCAAAGCAAAAATATGGCAATCTATTTAGCAATTAAATTCAAAAGATAGCTAAATATTGTGTAAGATTATAGGTATTTTACAATAAAAATATAGGAAAAAAATTGTACAAGCACATACTTTTACTTAACAACACAAAAAGCACTGTCCATCATACCAGACATCTGTTAAAAGTATGATGCCCTACAACTCATTTAATGTACGATTGCAGGAGTCTTCTTTCTAGTACCAAATTTTCATTTCCGATTTGTCATAAAAAAATAATTTTTGCCAAGGTCAATCTGACAGATAGCAACATGTACTAGAATACATCAGATATGGGAGCAGGGGCATGCAGAAGTCACTTTATTTCTACAAGAAATAAATTATCAACATTATAGGTATTCTACTTCCATTCAGCTGCAAATCACTGCAGTCAAAGCTGTTTGATATCATATGCAGTGAAAGAGTTCTTGCTCCCAGAAAAGATTCTGTCAAATGCCTAATAAATTAATTTTGAGATTCTTAAGGTTTTTGAGATACCATGAAAGAGCAAAGCTGGATAGACTATCAGAGTGATTAAGTCTTTAATTTATTTTACTTCTGTTCAATTATGCTTTAAAAAAATACGTGCACTTCTTCATTATAGTACATAGAGAGTGCATGAGCCTATTTCTACATGTATCAATTCTAATTACCTTCGAGCAATTAATAAAGATAATCTATCACAATTTAGAGCAACATGTTTTTAGGTGCACTTTGTCAAATGAGGATCATCAATATGCAGAACATGTTCATTTTAATCAGAAAAAATAATTATGACAAACAACGATCATTTCTCAAAAAGAGAACCTCCATTATTCAGCAGCTGTTTTGTTGGGATTTTTAATAAACAAAACCAACCAAAGTAAAACCCTTCAGGAATATGCTAATTGTCTTGCATTCTTGATGTTCAGCCTTTGTGACAAGAATGTCATATATGATTCACACTCAAAATGTAGAGTTATTATATGCTACTATGTTGAAAATCCCCCAAATTTTTTTTTTCAAAAGACTGGTTCTTTAACAAGTAGAACTGCCTCCAACCTGATATTGAGGTAATCTTTCTTCCACCATCAAGAAGAAAGAACTCACACATTATAAATTATTTTATTTACCCAATTGCTTAAAAATATTAACAAGCAGAATTACACCATTGAACTTTAATACCGCAGCACTATCTAATTAATATCATCTCTCTACTAGCACTAGGTGAAGAATAATAAAATATCACAGAATCACAGAATCACAGAATCCTAGGGGTTGGAAGGGACCTCAAAAGATCATCTAGTCCAATCCCCCTGCCAGGCAGGGTCACCTAGAGTACATCACACAGGAATGCATCTCGGCGGGTTTTTAATGTCTCCAGTGAAGGAGACTCTTCAACCTCTCTGGGCAGCCTGTTCCAGTGCTCTGTCACTCTCACAGGAAAGAAGTTCTTCCTGATATTCACATGGAACCTCTTGTTCTCCAGTTTGCATCCATCGCCCCTTGTCCTATCACTGGTCATCACTGAAAAAAGTTTGGCTCCATCGTCCTGACACTCACCCTTTACATATTTGTAAACATGGATGAGGTCACCCCTCAGTCTCCTCTTCTCCAAGCTAAAGAAACCCAGCTTCCTCAGCCTTTCCTCATCAGGGAGATGTTCCACTCCCTTCATCATCTTTGTGGCTCCACACTGGAGTCTTTCAAGCAGTTCCCTGTCCTTCTTGAACTGAGGGGCCCAGAACTGGACACAATACTCCAGATGCGGCCTCACCAAGGCAGAAGAGAGGGGGAGGAGAACTTCTCTTGACCTACTAACCACCCCCTTTCTAATGCACCCCAGGATGCCATTGGCCTTCTTGGCCACAAGGGCACACTGCTGACTCATGGTCATCCTCCTGTCCACCCGGATCCCCAGGTCCCTTTCTCCTACACTGCTCTCCAGCAGGTCAGCCCCCAGCCTGAACTGGTCCATGGGGTTGTTCTTCCCCAGATGCAAGACTCTGCACTTGCCCTTGTTGAATTTCATCAGGTTTCTCCACACCCAAATCTCCAGCCTGTCCAGGTCTCACTGAATGGCAGCACAGCCTTCTGGTGTGTCAGCCACTCCTCGAAGTTTAGTATCATCAGCAAACTTGCTGAGGGCACACTCTGTTCCCTCATCCAGGTCGTTGATGAAGATGTTGAACAACACCGGTCCCAGTACCGACCCCTGAGGGACTCCACTAGTCACAGACCTCCAACTAGATTCTGCCCCATTGACCACAGCTCTCTGACTTCTTCCTTTCAACCAGTTTATGATCCACCTCACTACCTGATCACCAAACCCATACTTTATCAGCTTATCTACAAGGATGCTGTGGGAGACAGTGTCAAATGCTTTACTGAAATCAAGATAAACCACATCTAGCACCTTACCACCATCTATCCACCTAGTTATTTCCTCATAGAAGGCTATAAGGTTGGTCAAACATGACTTCCCCTTAGTAAAACCATGTTGACTGCTCTTAATGATCCCCTGATCCTTGATATGCCTAGAGATAGTGCCAAGGACAAGTTGTTCCATCACCTTTCTAGGGCTGGAGGTGAGGCTGACTGGTCTATAGTTACCTGGGTCCTCCTTCTTGCCCTTCTTGTAGACTGGAGTGACATTTGCTATCCTCCAGTCCTCAGGCACCTCTCCTGTTGCCCATGACTTACCGAAGATGATGGAGAGTGGCCCAGCAATGACCTCCGCCAGCTCCCTCAGCACCCTTGGGTACATTCCGTCTGGACTCATTGATTTATGGATGTCCAGATTGCTTAACAGATCCCTAACCCAGTCCTCACCTACCAAAGCAAATTCCTCCTTCATCCTGAGCAGGGTAGGGGAAAGGGACCTGGGGGTCCTGGTGGACAGGAGGATAACCATGAGCCAGCTATGTGCCCTTGTGGCCAAGAAGGTCAATGGCATCCTGGGGTGCACTAGAAAGAGGGTGGTTAGTAGGTCAAGAGAGGTTCTCCTCTGCCTCTATTCTGCCTTGGTGAGGCTGCATCTGCAATATTGTGTCCAATTCCAGGCCCCACAGTTCAAGAAGGACAGGGAACTGCTTGAAAGACTCCAGTGTGGAGCCACAAAGATGATGAAGGGAGTGAAACATTTCCCTGATGAGGAGAGGCTGAGGAAGCTGGGCCTCTTTAGCTTGGAGAAGAGGAGACTGAGGGGTGACCTCATCAATGTCAATGTTTAAAATACATGAAGAGTGAATGTCTGGAGGACAGAGCCAGGCTTTTTTCAGTGATGTCTAGTGATAGGACAAGGGGCAGTGGGTGCAAACTGGAGCATAGGAGGTTCCATGTAAATATCAGAAAAAACTTCTTTACTGTGAGAGTGACAGAGCCCTGGAACAGGCTGCCCAGAGAGGTTATGGAGTCTCCTTCACTGGAGACCTTCCAAACATACCTGGAAAAGTTCCTGTGTGATATGCTCTAGGTGACCCTGCCTGGCAGGGGGGCTGGACTAGATGATCTTTCAAGGTCCCTTCCAGCCCCTAAGATTCTGTGATTTTGTGACTGCATGGCATAACTAGACACTGTTACTTACATATTTCAAAACTAAAGATATGGATTGAATTACTGTGTCTTACTAAATGCACTCCTACCACATGATGCCAGGAGAAGTTCATAAGATTATTTTATCCTTTCATTGCATCTCATAGTGGAGACATTAAAGGCCTACGGAGGCAGCCTTTGTCTGCTTGTAGTGAAGTAAGCTTCCTTTAGCAAAGCAGCCAGTACCAACTCTAAGAAATATGACATTTCATGTGCTGTACCTATGAAAGACTGAAAAGTTCATGAAAAGTCCATGAAAAGTTCATAAGTACATGTCAGGGGAACTAGAATAATACTGTAGCTTTCTGAGAATATTTTTTTCTTCCCACTTTCCACAGATAAATATCTGCAAGACAGTTGCCTAACATTAAAAAAGGTCTGGCTTAGATAATGAGGCTGGCAAAGTAGTGCCAAATATGCATGGTTAGAAGACTGGGGTAAGGTCTGTTTTCATGACCTTTGAATAATAGAATTATGGAATGGTTTGGGTTGGAAAGGAATTTAAAGACTTTCCAATTCCAACCTTGATGTCATGGGCAGGGATACCTACCACTAGACCTGGTTGCTCCTGCCCCCATGCAATCTGCCCTTGAACACTTGCAAGTAGGGGGTAGCCCCCCTGGACAACCTGTTCCAGTGTCTCACCACGCTCACACTAATGAATTGCATGCTAATATTGAATATTAGTGTACCCTCTTTCAGCTTCAAACCATTACCTCTCATCCTATCGTTCTATGCCTTGTAAAAAGTCCCTTCCCATCTTTCCTTTACCCCCTTCAGATACTAGAAGTTGCTCTAAGGTCTCCCTGGAGCCTTCTCTTCTCCAGGTTGAACAACCCCAACTCTTTCAGTCTGTCTCCATAGGAGATTTGGTCCAGGCCTCTAATCATCTTCGTGGTCCTTCTCTGAACTATCTTCGGGGAACTCCATGTCCCTCTTATGTTGGGGACTCCAAAACAAGATGCAATACTGCAGATCAGGTCTCACCTAAGAAGAGTAGAGAGGGAAAATGCCCTCCTTAAACCTGCCAGCCACACTTCTGATGCATTTCAGGACTGGCTGGCTTTCTGGGCTGCAAGCACACATTGCCAGCTCATAGTTGAGTTTCTGCTTTCAATCTGTTTTCCGACCAGACTGTATTTATGCTTCGGATTACTCTGACCCATGCGCAGGACCTTACACTTGGCCTGGTTGAATCAAAGAATCATAGAATATAAAACCACGCAGGTGGAATCACTCAGTCCAACCATCATCCCTACTCTACAAAGTTCTCCCTTAAACCATATCCACCAACAACACATCCAAATGACCCTTAAACTTGAACTTCATTTCAAGCCCACATCTCAAGCTTGTCAAGGGCCCTCAGGATGGCATCTTTTCTCACCAGTGTGTCGACTACACTACACAGCCTGGTGTTCTCAGCAAGCTTGCTGAGGGTGCACTCAATCCCACCGTCCATTTTCTGACTAAGATGTTATACAGTGTGCTCCCACTACTGACCACTGAGAAATACTACTCCTCACTGGTGTCCACTTGGACATTGGGCTGTGGACTGCAATGCACTTCAGAGATCATCCAATGTGTAAATGAAAACACTAAATTGTTTTGGCACTCCGTTCATTTTCATTTATGATTCCAAAAGACCATGACAATGGATTATTAATAAAATTTTTGTGTAAATATTTATTTCTTCGGAGGTCTAATGTTTTTTTCTACAATTGTTCTTAGAATAATGCTGTCTTAGTCAGACTAAGTATTTTTTTTTTTCCTCAGAAATATTGTTTTGCCCTGGATACCTCCCTTGTTCACCATTGATACAATCTTTATGGAAACAAATTTCTGACTTGTACTTGTTGTAGTTTGCTAATGAAAAGGGGGTAAATTGATGCTAATGGAATGAGTGACCTATCGTGTTAAATTTTTTTAAGGTATTGTGTTTGTGCCCAGTTGCAAACATAAAGCCCAAAACCTGAATGTTTTTTCACAGTTCACACTATTACCAGATTGTAAATTAATAAATACACAAATTATTGACTAAGTAAGTTTCCAGGGCCATCTATGTTTTCAAAAACTACTGAAGTCACATTATGTCATTCAAATGTATTTTAAAACCTTAAAGGACACTTATACGCACTTTGTTAAATATTTGCTTGATATATTTCTCTTTTGCATGTCTATTTTCCATTAAGAAATTTTCTTGTAGGACTGAGATTAATGTTTAGCCATGTTGTCTAGTGTATATTTTTAAAGTACACTCTGTAATCTAAAAGTAACAGTAAAATTCTTGATCATCTGGCCTCAAAATACTGTAAATTATATAAGTTCTCATTTATGAAGAGTATTATGAATATTTCAAAATGTTTGGCTGAAGTGACAGCACAGTGATAGCAATTGGGTGCTTCTTACCATAGCATGAGAGCAATATAGCTGGGCAAAGTTTTGACAACCTTTTAAAGAAGAGCTTATCTTATTCTTAACATTCAGAAGGACCTGAAATTCCAGTCAATTTTACTACATGTGTGTTCTAATGCTAATTCAAATGTATCAGTGGACTATAGTAGTTCTGTAAATAATTTTGTATTTTGTTAACTCAAACAATTTCTCTTTAATTGTTCAAGATTAAATGGTGTTAAAATGGATGTGACATCCACAGACTGACTATTAGTCATTTAATAAGTTTATGGTTATTAGGAAAAAAAGAGATAATACTTAATAACTTTTTCTCCATCCTCTTAGCAGTCTTCATGAAAATAAATTAGGTCTATAAAGACTGTGCTATCAACAAGCTCTGTCTCTCCAATTACAAGTAGAACATGTAAAGTTCTAATTAAAAAAGCCAAACAGTGGAAGCCATAACAGGTTAAAAATCTTAAAGCTATTTCTTAATTCAAACTTTATATCAAGTTCCTTTATGACTGGAATTTTTCATTGTTCTTGATTTAAATTTCCTTATTTCTTTATTATTTCTTTAAATTAGGTTTCTACAGAGAGATAACAGTACCTAAGACTATTTTAAGTACTCATTTATCTATTTGTTTATTTATTTACTGGGTTATTTTACATGTTTTTGTCGACCTGCTATTGTAAGAAAAATGTTTTTCCACCGTGAAGACAGTGAAGCTTTGATATAAGTTGTCCAGGGACTGAGTCACCTCCGTGCATAAAGGTGACTGAGACCAAAGCGGATAACACCCTGAGTGACCATGTCTGATCTCACACTTTGCCTGGCCCTGAGCACAAGACTGGATGAGAAACCTTCTGAGGTTCTTTCTAGCCTGAATTATCCAATTTATAAAGTGAAATCTCAATATTGAAGTAATGGCCTAAGTTCAGTCAACAGCAGATCCCGACCACCATTTGGCATCCCTGAAGACCTTGTTGGTCCGCCTTTGTTCTGCTGCTCCATACTCCCACAGACACTCCTGGTTGTTGCCACACACCAGCCCTGAAAAAAAAGAATTTTTTAGCAATAGCTAAATAGCAATAATAGCAATAACATCTTTTCTGTGGCAAAACTCTGTAACTTAAAATTCTGGCAATGTCTGCATATTTTCATAATGAGTATTTTAAAGTCCTTTGTGGAAGGATGGCTTATCTATTGAGACAAAAGCTATTGCCCTTGTCAAAATTACTCTACCTGAATAAGATGAAAAAGATTATAAACTATATATTTTAAATAATTACTGAAGCTAATTCGTTTCCTATCTATTAGTGTTATTGTAAGCAGCCCTCTGTTGCCTTTAGGAAGGCCTGTAAGTTTTGTCAAACGCACAGCGCTTTTCTGCAGAAGAATCATTACTTTAAATTCAAAATATGCAGCATATAGGGAGAAAGACAAGGAAAATAGGAAGAAGGACTAACTTTCTGGTAAAAAAGCTATTTAATTATGCAACTACTGATCGAAGAATAACATTAATGTACTTCAATTTTATAAAGGTGTTGGGTATAATTAACATCTCATTATAACTTCAATTAAATTATGCATCATAAATTAAATACAGTTAGGAGCCTAGATAAAGCATTCTTAACAGAGCAGAAGTTTGTGCCCTGCTGTAGGTTGCTACAGATCAATTTAAGATAGGGTTTTAGATTAGATATATTAAGACTCTATTTGTATTTGTTAAATATCAATAAATTATTGAATAAGTACTGATGAGATTAATAGGGACCAACACTGAATCTAACATACTTTAATTAACTCCAAATTATAAACAAGAACATTTATAATAGATTCTTATTACGAGAATAAATATTTATGAGAATATTGTTAACACTAACACTTGAGATAACTCAGATATGAAGCATACTTACTCCTACATATAACTGGATGTTAGTGAAGGTTTTGTAAATTCACAAACCCCTTGATTTTGGAGATCTGACTACACATTTCATTGAAGTAAATAAGAATGTAATCTATGGTGTCAACTAACAGTTAAATTGATCTACATGAAAAATGTTCCCAATATTTCACGATTTTAAGTGTGTCAATTTTTGGTACATTCTAACTTTTTTCTTTTTTTTCTTCTTTTTTTTCTTTTTTTTTTTTTTTTTTTTCCCTAGCTTGGTATGTAAGTGGTTGTTTTTCATAAATTTTCCCTGAGGATTTCAAAATTATTGATGAGGGGAAAATAAAAAAAAAAAAATGTTATGATTTGTTTCACCTAGGTTAGGCATTTAACTGTGTTTTTATCTCCTTTGAGAAGTCCTAATGAAAGAAGGGTATTGTTTAGCCACAAAAGCCCAAAGAGTTGAGTACTTTTGGATTTGTTGAAGTAATAATTTGTGTGTCCAGGGCTGCATCTAATACAAAATGTCATATTTTCATTTTTAATAGTCCTTTTAAAAAATTTGAGCAGGATTATATCTCAGTGATGCTCTTTTAAGCTGTGCTTGGGACAGAAATGGAAGTGCAGTGTCCGATGTCAATAAGGATTAACTGAATCCAGTTGCCTTGGTGGAATCTGTTATATAGACAAAATATCACAATTGTTGCTATTGCCTTTCAGTAAAAAATAGTTCCAAGTGCATTTTTTGAGGGATTTGATCCTTCCAGTTGGTTTAAAGTGTTCCTAGCATACCAGATTTAAGTCAGTATAATGCAAAGGAGTCATGTTTGATTTGGGCCTATGCTGCCTCTAGTGTCAGTTTTATTTGCTATGTATTTGAAAAGCCCTTTCTATTATCCTTTACCTGACTTCCAAGGTTAAGTTCCAAGGAAGCCTTAGCTTTCCTTACTGTCTCCTTACATCCTCTGACAACTGTCCTATATTCCTTCCAAGTGGCCAGCCCCTCCTTCCATAGATTCTCTTCTTCCACTTTGCCCAGCAGTTCCTTGTTTAACCATGCTGGTCTCCTGGCTCCCTTACTTGATTTCATACCCATTGGGACGCTCTGATCCTGAGCTTGCAAGAAGTGGTCCTTGAATGTTGAACAACTTATTTTGACCCCCTTTACCACCCTTCCCATGAGACTTCCCTTAACAATTGTTTGAAGAGGCCAAAGTTGGCCCTGTGGAAGTCCAGAGTTGTGGTCCTGCTAGGTATTCTGTTCCTCCTACACAGGATCCTGAACTCATTATCACTGCAGCTAAGGCTGCCATTGACTGTTACTGCTTCAACGAGAACCTCCTTGTTGGAGAGTACGAGATCCAGCAGTGCTTCTCTTCTAGTTGGTTTGTCCACCATTTGCATTAAGAAGTTATTATCAGTGCACTGGAGGAACCTCCTAGACTGTGAATGGCTGGCTATGCAGGCCTACCAGCAGATACCAGGGCAGTTAAAATCCCCCATGAGGACCAAGGTCTGTGTTTGCGAGGCTACTTTCAGCTGCCTGAAGAAAGTGTCATCAACTCCTTTGTCCTGATCAGGAGGACCCCCACAATTGTATCACCCATGCCAGCCTGCCCTTTAATTTGTACCCTCAGACTTTCCACTTGCTCATCTGCTCCTGGAGAGAACTCAATACATTCTAGTTGCTCTCTCACATAAAGAGCAACTCCACCACCTCACTTCACTGACCTGTCTTTCCTAAAAAGGACAGAGCCATCCATGACCACATTCCAGTCATGTGAGCTGTCCCACCATGTCTCTGTAATTGCCACCAGATTATAACCGTTAGACCACACACAGACCTCCAGTTTATTCCCCATGCTGCCTGCATTGGTGTGCAGGCCTTTCAGGGAGAGAGCTGAGAACTCTGGTGGCACCCTTGGGAGGTGGGAGGGCTTCTGATCTTCATTAATAGTAGAACAATGTCTCACTAGTTCAAACCCAGCTACAACCCCCTCCTACTTGGAATCTAATTTAAAGCCCTGTGAATGAGCCCTGCTAACTTCTGCCCTAGGACCCTTTGTCCCCTGTGGAACAGGGTCTTCTCATCCAATGCCAGCAGGCCCAGTGTCCTGTACATCAAGCCATTCTGGAGTTTTGTCCCCTACCCCCTTCAAATCTAGTTTAAAGCTCTGTCAATGAGTCCTGCCATCTCCTGGCCAAGAATTCTTTACCCCCTTGTCGATAGCTCTATGCCATTGTTTGCTAGCACACCTGGTGCCCTGTAAATATCTCCCCGATCGAAAAACCCAAAGTTCATCCGACGGCACCAGCCTCTACGCCATACATGAATCAGTTGTGTTTTCCTAGTCCTTTCAGCTTTTCCTGCCACTGAAGGAACTGAGGAAAAGACCACCTGTGCTCCTGATCCCACAAGCATTTGTCCAAGTCCTCTGAAATCCTTTTTCATTGCCCTGGGACTTGCCTTGGCAACCTCATCAGTGCCCACCTTCATGACCACTGGTGGGTAGTGACCAGAGGGCTGCACCAGCCCTGGGAGTTTCCTGGTAACATTGCTAACCCGGGCCCCAGGGAGGCAGCAGACCTCCCTGAGGTTGGGTCTGGCCGGCATGTGGGGCCCTCAGTTCCCCTCGAAAAAGAATCTCCCACAACAATGACCTTCCTCTTGTTCTCAGCAGAGGCTGTCCTCGTGCATGGGGCAGGCTGCCTTGGCAACTCCTTGGACGGACTTTTGTCAGTAACCTCAGTTACCTGATTTTCCTGATCCAGGGCCGTATCCCTGATCTGCAAGGGCACATGTGGAGGTGAGGGAAGCCTGGAGCAGGTTTGCCTGTTGCCTCAAGGAGGGGCCTGCTTCCAGTCTCCCTCTTCCTATATCCACCTGTGGTTCAAAATCCATCCCTTGAAATATGGTGTAACTAGAAAGGTAATTGGAGTAAATCCATTAACTAGTGCAGATTTTGTAAGATATTCACATAAGAATGTGCTTGATATTTTTTTTAATTAAATGAAAATTAACCATTTCTACAGGATAAAGAAAATTGATTTAATACCCATGAGGCCTTTGGAAAAAAAAATAATTTAATAAGCAATCATCATTAAAGGCCACCATTAAAACCATTTCCTCCTAAGCCACAGAATGGTACAAGTAATATTACACCTATCTTACAAATAGTTTTCACATGTACTAATGCTACTAATTTTTTTCTTTATTTTTTTTTCCCCAGAAGATCTAAAATGACTGTTTGGAAAGGAAAAAAAAAAATGTATGCAGAAACCTCCCAAGTAAATTTGATGAATATCAAGGGTTTTGCTTTTTTTTTTCAAATATTCAAAAGCCAAATATTTATGTAGTTCCTTTCAGCTGAAGTTGGAAGCTTTATTCCAATCCTAAAAATTATTCCAATTGGAAAGACTTATTGTAGGACCGTTTACTTCTTACATTTGCTTTGCAACAGTACAATTTAATTATACCTTGAAGCTATCTCAGATATTATCGTGAAAGTATTTAATGATGTTTATCAAATGATGACTTTCCTAATTATCCTGATGCTGGTTTTTCCTTAAAATTCACCTTGGAAAAAAAAACAAACCACAAACTTGTCTACTGAGAAATAGATTTAAAATAAAATAGATACATTTTCTCAAGACAGACCAAAATAATAAAAAAAAAAGGTCATCCAGGTTCAAAGTCTCCATTTTTTAGTGGAAATGTGGTACTAGCATGGTACCTCAGTAAACTCTGTAAAACCATTCAATTCAGAAGAATCTTTGAGACCTCCTCTTGTATTCTTTTCATGCACCCTGTGATTCTGTGATTCAATTGATAGACAGCTGAGATCATAGAATCATAGAATCCTAGGGGTTGGAAGGGACCTCGAAAGATCATCTAGTCCAACCCCCCTGCCAGAGCAGGGTCACCTAGAGTACATCACACAGGAAGGCGTCCAGGCGGGTTTTGAATGTCTCCAGCGAAGGAGACTCCACAACCTCTCTGGGCAGCCTGTTCCAGTGCTCTGTCACTCTTACAGTAAAAAAATTTTTTCCTGATATTCCTCTTAAACCTCCTATGCTCCAACTTGTATCCATTACTCCTTGTCCTATCACTGGTCTTCACTGAAAAAAGCTTAACTCCATCGTCTTGACACTCACCCTTTACATATTTGTAAACATTGATGAGGTCCCCCCTCAGTCTCCTTTTCTCCAAACTAAAGAGACCCAGCTCCCTCAGCCTTTCCTCATAAGGGGGATGTTCCACTCCCTTAATCATCCTTGTGGCTCTGCGCTGGACTCTTTCAAGCACTTCCCTGTCCTTCTTGAACTGAGGGGCCCAGAACTGGACACAATATTCCAGATGTGGCCTCACCAATGCAGAATAGAGGGGGAAAGAGATGACAGACATGACTTTAGCCCTGAATTTGTTGGTAGGATTCATAAGATATTTGCATTTATAATTCAGAGCAATAGCATGATCAGTATCCTACCATAGGCTACACCCTTAAATTCCTTAACATAGACCTATAGACATGGGTATGAAAGAATTTTCCAATGTTTTAGAAAAAAAAGAAAAAAGTATAGAATATGAAACTATTTTCACAAAACCACATAAGAATGAAAATTCATGCAGCATCAGCATCAGTAATTAGTTAATTCTGTGTCTTCCTGCTAATTAAGTTCCATATAATTTGCCTTAATTGCCACTGTGTTTTAATATCTTAACTAATTTATATGAACTGTGATGGAATTATGGTCTTCAACACAGCTTGTGGTTTTCAATGCATTAATCTGACTGATGACTCCTGCTCCCATCCATGCCTTTGGCTTGCTACAAATATGAGATTATTTCATCACACTCTGATGACTAGCATGATCCCTGACACAATATAAAAATCACTTTCTGCCAAAAAACTTAGCTGAATCTATGTACTCCTTTATAACACTGAACTCTCTCCACATCTATAGAGTAGGTA
Source organism: Apus apus (assembly GCF_020740795.1). Taxonomy (NCBI): domain Eukaryota; kingdom Metazoa; phylum Chordata; class Aves; order Apodiformes; family Apodidae; genus Apus; species Apus apus. The sequence continues at coordinate 72,345,754 of NC_067312.1, read as the reverse complement.
GATTTAAACAGCTTTCTTCAGATTTTTCTGTGAAAACATTAATTAAGTCCATTGCTTACTACCACTACTTGTATTTTCAGTATAGGTATCTTTCCCATATGATTATCTGCTTTTTACACAGTTTTCCCCATAATATTTCTGATATTACTTTTTTCTACAATATTTTACTTGATAAAAAGTATGCAATAACTGTAGAATGTTTTCTAATCAAGTTATTGGGATGCGGTGTTTTCACCATTATGTCACTTCCTGCAGCAGCAACAGTATATTCTTCGTTTTTTAGTGCACAAACTGAGGAACTCAGCTATTCCCAGCTCATTGGCACTAGTCTAAATTTTCCAAGAGAATGTTAATTTAACCGTTACAACTTACTGTGTGGTCCCTTACTACGTAGAAACAGATTTAAAATATCTAAATAAATAATTGCAAAGTTGAAGTGTTCAGTTGTGTCATGGTTTTTGTCCAGCACAGATAATCAGAGGAGCTATCATTTTTAAGTTACTTTAGACTGACTAAAAAATAAAATTACTTTTAATTCAGAGCAGTCCATTTATATAATCCAAATTTAATCCTTTTTTACTATAGTAGTTAGGCAAGTAAGAAATCAGTTAAAATTATGTTGTTTATTTTTTTAGAAAAAAAGAAAAAATATTATAAGGCTTTCAGTGTCTTGAGTGGTTGATGCCAAGAGCATCATGTTCTTTCTCCCTCCATGCAGATTTAGTGCATGCTCAGTACTTAGAAATTGCATTTGTAATATAAGTTACACATTAACAGATATATTTATACATTATTTATATATATATATATATATTTAGTTGTGTAAGTAGCAGCAAGCAACAGTAAGAAGTATGCATAGCATGTTACAATAACATGTTTAAAATATCTTATTTATTACATTTGTAACAGGAAAAAATGCCTAAATGAGCTCTCAAGATCCACAATACTTCTCCAAGGACATGATATACACAAGGATGGCAAATTGTTACATACAGATAGTTTAGTGTGACATGAAAACAGGGCATCTGGTGGAAGCACATGCTGTGTTTAATCAGGACATACTTCACTTAACAATCATGTAAATATGTGCATGTGAATTAGTGCAATTAAATTTAATTTTGCTAGACATTTCGATACCATGTTTTTAATGTTAGTGCATGAGATAAGTGGCTGTCACTAGGTTTTGAACACAATTTCTGGAATGTGACTTTTTTAGGATCATGTTTTAGGAAAAGCAAATCAATATGCAAGTTGTAAACATTTCTTGCAAACTACTCTGAATAACATTTCCGAAGGGAATAAGTGATATTGTTTGCTGGATATTTTCAAGACTCCATAAATCACAATAAACAGGGACTTGTGCCTTGGTAGGTAGTGTAAGGGGAGTTGCTTTTCCTTATTTTCATGTAAGATAACACAGTTACTGACTTCAAGATCTTTGTATCAATTTCTCTTGAAAAGCACTCATTACAAGCACAGAAAAGGGTCAACATTTTCCATATTAAAAACATATAAAATCTTGTTCTGATTCTTTAAGAATTTTTTTCTCTCAAACATCGTATCTCCCTCACATCACATCTTCCTTCAGCCATTTGCAGGGAACAATAGGGAAAGAAACAGGAAGAGATAGGAGATCAATACCTGGCTGTGAGCCTGGTGTCACCAGCAGAATTATGGGGGGTTTAATCATGGCTTGGACTACACAAAACCAGGTCTGGTGGTGACAGAAGGAGCACCCCTGTCTTAAAGAAGGAAAAGTATCTTTTTTTAAAGAGTTAGAAGTGCTAATAGAAAGAGCTTCAGATTATAAGAGGGGTTCCTGGAGTGTGTAGAAGAGAATTTCCTGACACATCTGGTGAGGAAGCCAACAAAGGAAGGTGCCCTCTGGACCTGTTGTTTAAAAACAGAGAAGGACTTGTGGGTGATATGATGGTTGGAGGGCATCTTGGACAAAGTGCTAATGAAATGTTAGAGTTTTTGATCCTCAGAGAGGTAAGAACAGGGGTTAGCAGAACTGCTACCTTGGACTTCTGGAGGGCAGACTTTGGAGACTAGTTGAGGGTCCCTTGGGAAGCAGTTCTGAAGGGCAAAGGAGTTCAGAAAAGCTTGACAATGTTCAATAAATAAATACTAAAGATTCAGGAGCAGGCTGTCCCCATATGCTAAAAAAAAGAGCCAGTAGGAAAGAAGTTTGGCTTGGCTGAACAGAGAACTTTAGTTGAAATAAAAGGAGAGTTTATGCCCTTTGTAATAAGGGACAGGCCGCTCCGGGGTGCTACAAGGATATAATGAGGTTATGCAGGGAGAAAATTAGAAGGGCTAAAACCCAGCTAGAACTTAAAATGGTTACTGTCATAAAAGAAAATAAATAAAATAAAATAAAAATAATTATAATTATAAACACATTATGAACAGAAGGATGCTAGGGAGAATCTCCATCTTTTGTTGGATGTAGGAGGAAACAGTGACAAAGGATGAGGCAAAGGCTGAGGTACTTTATGTCTCTTTAGCAGTAAGACCCGTTGATTCAGGGTACCCAGTCCCCTGAGTTGGAAGACAGGGACAGGGAGCAAAACGGAGTAGCGATAATCCAAGGGGAAATAGTTTGTGGACTTGCAGCACAAGTTAGACACACACTGCTCTATGGGACAAGTGGGATCCACCCAAGGGTACTGAGGGAACTGGCAGAAGTACTGGAGGTCACAAGTGGTCCTCCTTAGAGCTCAGTATTTGGGCCAGTTTCCTTTAATATCTTTATCAATGACCTGGACAGGGGGAGTGAATTCACTTTCAGTAAGTTTGCAGATATCACCAAGTTGGGTGGGAGTGTTGAAGTGCTTGAGGGCAGAAAGGCTCTGCAGAAGGATCTGGACAGGCTGGATCTATGGGCCAAGGCCACATTGTATGAGGTTCAGCAAGGCTCAGTGCTGCGTCCTGCACTTGGGTTGCAACAGCTCCACATAATGCTCTAGGTTTGGGGCAGTTGCTTGAAAATCTGCCGAGAGGAAATGGACCTGAAAGTGTTGCGTCAACAGCAGCTGAGTACGAGCCAGCAGTGTGCCCAAGATGCCAAGGCGGCCAACAGGATCCTGGCCTGTGTCAAGGCTGTGGATATTGTTTATCTGGACCTCCAAAAATCATTTGACATGGATCCCCATAGAACTCTCAAAAAAACTCTGGCTGCTCATGGCCTGGGTGAGCACTCGATCTGTTGGATCAAGCACTGGCTGGACGGTCGGCCCCAAAGAGTGGTGGTGAATGGAGTCAAATCCAGCTGGGGCCAGTCACAAGTGGTTTTCCTCAGGGCTCAGTGTTGGGACCATTTTTGTTTGATGTCTTTATTGATTATATTGGTAGGGACATAGAGTGTATTATCAGTAAGTCTACAGATGACACCAAGCTGGGCAGGAGTGTTGATCTGCATGAGGATAGGGAGGCTCTTCAGAGACACTTGGATAGATTAGGTCGTTGGACTGATGTCAATGGTCTGAGCTTCAACAAGGCCTAGTGCCAGGTCCTACACTTGGGCCACGACAACCCCAGGCAACATTACAGGCTTGGGGAAATGTGGCTGGAAAGTGTCTGGCAGAAAAGGACCTGGGTGTTCTAATTGACCAGCAGCTGAATATGAGCCAGCAGTGTGCCCAGGTGGCCAAGAAAGCCAATGGTATCCTGGCCTGTATTAGAAATAGTGTGACCAGCCGAAGTAGAGAGGTGATTGTCCCCCTGTACTCAACACTGGTGAGGCCACACCTGGAGTATTGTGTCCAGTTTTGGTCACCTCAATTCAAGAGAGATATCGAGGTGCTGGAGTAAGGACAGAGGAAGACAACGAAGCTGTAAGGGCCTAGAAGATAAATCTTATGAAGAACATTTGAAGGAGCTGGGAATGTTTAGTTTGAGAAAGAGGAAGCTGAGAGGAGACCTCATCAGTCTCTACAACTACCTGAAAGGTCATTGTAGAGAGGTTGGTGCTGATCTCTTTTCACAGGTAATTAGCAACAGAACAAGAGGAATGGACTTCAAGCTGCAAGAAGGGAGGTTTCGACTGGACATTAGGAAAATTTTTTTCACTGAGAGAGTAGTTAGACACTGGAATAGGTTGCCCAGGGAGGTGGTGGAGTCACCATCCCTGGATGTGTTTAAGGGTCGGTTGGATGTGGTGTTGGTGGAGATGGTTTAGGGGAGAACTTTGTAGAGTAAGGATGATGGTTGGAGTTGGTGATCCCAAGGGTCTTTTCCAACCTGAATAGTTCTATGATTCTATGATTCTAAGAATAGTGTGGCTGGTAGGTCTATGGCAGTGCTTGGATCCCTGTAATTGGAACTGGTGAGGCTGTACCTCAACTCTTGTCTTCAGTTTTGGGCCAGATAACGCCAAAAAGAACATTGAGGCATTGCGGTTAGTCCAGAGAAGTGCAAGGAAGCTGATATAGGGTCTGGAGAGCAAGTCTTTAGGCTGGGCTTAATGATCTTAAAGGTCTTTTCCAGACTTGGTAATTCTGTGATTCTTTTATTCTTATGAGGAGTATCTAAGGGAACTGGGGTTGTTTAGCCTGGAGAAAAGGAGGCTGAGAGGAGAACTTTTCACTCTCTACACCTACTTGAGAGGAGATTGGAGGGTGGTAGGTGTTGGTCTCTTTTTCCAAGTAACAAGTGATAGGATGAGAAGAAATGGCCTCGGATTGCTCCCAGAGAAGTTTAGGTTGGGTATTAGGAAAAATTTCTTTATTTAAATTGTTATCAAGCACTAGAACAAGCTGCCCAGGGAAACGGTGGTAGCACCGTCCCTCGAGTTATTTAAAAGACATGTAAGTGAGTGTGGTGCTGAGAGACACGGTTTAGGGGAGGACTTATTAGTATCCTAAGTTAATGTTTGGATTTTATGTTCTTAAAGGTCTTTTCTGACCTAAATGATTCTATGAGTCTAACCGTTTCCCACAGTCTATATTTCCTTCTGGCCTCAAACATTAGGCATTTTTTTAAGCTGGGTTTTGCTATATATCTCTTTATATTTATTAGCATATCTGCTTTTACACTGAACTGTAGACACTTTGCCATCTCACAATTCATTTTTGAGACACAGGGAGATTCATAATACTGTCTGAAACATGTGAAAACTAAGCTACACAGTACTATAAACAATTTAGATAAACAGCAGCATCTGCACATCATACTTTCCAGTCTTGGGCTGCTTCTGGGGCTATGGTGCCTTCATCACTAGAGAAGCTCCTGCATTACACACAGTCTTACTTTTATTTGCCAGGTTAATCCATGCAGAGGATGATGCTGAATTAAAACTTCTTTTTTTTTCTTTTATTTTCTTTTTTTTAATAACTATGGAGAGGGTGGAAGAACCTTCATCTTCCTGCAGGGTAATCGGAGGCATGTAATTATAAAACTCAGAGATTCCAGAAATCTAACATCGAAATCCAACAAAACAATTTTAAAACTATACTTCATGCTAAATTATTTTACATGCAATGCATTATATCATCTTCTAATTAGTTGTATAGCTAGTAATAGCTAAAGTTAAAATATTTAACCCTAGTCATGGAACAGTGGCAGAATGGGACAGATAAGTTTAAAATCAGATTAAATTAGCCCCTTTCTTGTACCTCTATTTCCAGCCTTCTACCTGCAAATTACAGATAATATCAGCTTCGTTGAGTTACAGTGCTGACTTCTAGTTACAGAAGATACAGTTTATATCATCATCAAGTATTTGTTTGAGCTTTTTAATTTCAAAAAGAACTGCATTTTAAATAATATTATCTTTAGCTTTATACTGTAAATGTTTAGCTTAAATTAATTTACAAAGCTGGTGGGCAAGCACAGCAAGACAATGGAAGAAACCGCGGTACTTTAGTAGCTTTATAAAGACAAAATTTTAAAATATAACCTGATGATACTCAATAGTTGAAAAGTACCACTGCACTTCCCATATTCAATTCACTTTGGGGCAAACCTGAGTCAAGTTATATTTAATGTATCTCTTTTTATCTGACATGACATGACTTCTTTAAAATGCCATGAAGTACCAGAAAAATATAGAAGCAGCATCAGTAGACCACAGCTCTCTTGACTACTAGTGTTGGTAGTAACTACATCTTTCTTCCCCACATTTTGCTTTATTGATTTTGTTAAACAATCATCTATTGAGACAGAGAGCAGCTTCTCTGGTTTATAACAGAGACTGAGAATTGACCACAGGCTGCAGCCATCATCACTCCACCAGCTTGTACATGACATATGTAAGATGAGATGAGTTGCTGATTTATTCTCTTGGAAGCAATCCACACATTGCTAAATGTGATGCTTTGGGTTAAGTAGTATAATATAGTACAGTCAAGGAGTTTTCCAGAGATATTGGCTGTGAGTTTCATTGTTTAATCAGTGTCAAGTTTGGTCAGGATAGGGATGTCTGTTAACACATATATTCTTTAACAACAATTTGAAGTAGTTGTAAAACCTCACATGGAATATCTGAAGAGGTCCCACTAGCCAATAAACAGAGCCATGGCATCTGCTGCACCACAGTGTCCAGTATTTCCTGGAGTGTGGAATTTCATCATGTGAATGCATCTTAGATAAGTTGATATTGAGTTGTACCGTAGAGCATTTTTGTTAAATTAGAACAGCACTTTGAAGAAATACTTTGCTGCTTACCCTTAACCCCTTACCTTCCTGTTTTTCAAATGATGCTAATTTCAGGAGTTGATTTTAGACTTACCACTTTTAAAAATCTTAAATTTTAGGTTTGTTAACAATCCTAACTACATTGGTTCAGAGTGCTCAAGAGTTCCTAAATGATGCTGACCTAAGCAAGCCTTTTCAAGTTCTCAATAATCTAACCTGAGTTCCCTTTCAGATTTTCAATTTTCAGTTAGTCCCATAATCAAAACATCTTTTGAAGCTGCTTTATTAAGCTGACACGTATCTCAAACATCTCAAAAAGGTTAAAATATTCTAAGCATTACAAAAGTAGAGGAATCTTTTTTTTTTTTTTTTTTTTTTTCTAGTACAGGTTCAGCTATAAGCAACCCCTTCCATCTAATGATTACATATCTCTGAGTTGACATGGAAGAAGTCTACACTGCTTAGAAATTCTATAAGAGCTGATTTTTTTGAATTACTCCCTCTTAATTATTTTTCTTTGGGAAGCATCGCATTTAAACTCGATTACACTGTGGAATTATACAGTAAAAACAAAATATTTATCATCCTGAGAGAATCATAAAAAGGCACTAAAAGCATTACAAAAAACCCCCACAGTTACTGCCATCACTACACTTGTAAGAGAAGGATTTTCTCATTCCTCAAATTAATCAGGTCACAAGACTATGCAAAGTGCAGCGAAACATTATGTGTCTTCACTTTCTGAAACATTTCAAAGACTAGATAGTACCATTCTTGGCCAAAAGGTTTCTGGAAACTTTCCTCTTAAAAAACCCATAGCACAGTCCATTACAATGCTGGAGTTCTACAAGTGATGTTTGACAGAGAAAAATCAATTCATGATCCACAGTAATTTGTGAGCTCCATGCTACACTACATAATAAAGCATTGGACTCACTTCTGCTTTTGGGAAAATACTTCATTGCCACCAGTAGTGCTTCTGGGCACACCTCAGATTGCTTTATTACTATTTTAAGATTGTAAATAGTGGTTTTTGCACACCTTAAGTTGCCTACATCAAGGAGATTTTTATTGGTATTTAAAATGAAGATTGGAGTGGAGACAAAAGAGCAGAAGAAAGTTTCACAAAGCTTTCCTGAAAATTAATTTGCTAAGAATCAGTTCTCAATAAAAGGATTATGAGAAAGCTGTACATGAGCTAAGTATTAAATAATAATAATAATAGTAATAATAATTAATAATAATAATAATAATTCAGATCAGAATATACAAAGATTTTTTTTTGTTTTATGCCTTTGCACACTATTCAGATACTATCATTTTCACTTGTGACAGGCAGAATAAGATCATTGTTCAAAATTAGTTTCTAAAGAGTTTCAAGTCAGAAATATTAGTCTACAACTTTAAGAATTTTTTTTATTTTTTTTTTTTAATCCTAAAACAGGCAGATTAAAAGGGTGCAGGGGAGGAAAGATAATTTGACTTAACCAGTTGCAAACTAAAAAATAGATTCTAAAATATTTTAAATTCTATAATCACTAGTAGTATTCTTGTCAGTATATTTGAGTGTATAGAAGTGAGTATATTTAACAGAGTATGCTCAAAACGAATTGTAGTATATTTAAATACTATCAGCAGATTTGAGTGTACCTAAAGCTTGTTCTTTACCCTAAGTCTCTGAAAAGAATACTATTTGTTGTGCACAATGAAGCTTAATGAATGGGAAGGAAAACAATGAAACAAAACAAACAAACAAAAATAAAGCCACCTATTTTTTTGTTGGTTTTTGTGACTATAGTTTCATACAGAATAGCGAGTGATATCAACCCTCTGATTCATCAGTAGCTGTTAAACAAGTTAATGCCAATGTTTTTTCCATATACTTGATGTGTCATCTATACTAACAGATGTCTATCAGAATATTAAAACAGGAGCATAAGTACTACACTATGATCAATGCAGTTTGGTTCCACAGAGAGTTTTAAGCATCATTTTTAATGTTTCTTCTGTCTCTTCTGCAGTCAGATTTGTAAACGACTGGAAAAGTCGAAAGCTCATAGAAACCAGGCCTTCAACGTGCAGATAGAAAAAATAGTCTGACAGCTGCACTTGTGGCATAATAAGATGCTATCTGAAGTGCAAATTAGTCTTTTAGGTTTCCATAGGAAAGATAAGCCTTCTGGAATAGACATGCAATTGGGAAAATCTGACAATAGAAACAGTTGAATACAAGGAAAGACTGGGGTCTTTGATTGTCTGTAAATACTATTAAAGAGGAAAGCAAAATAAATGTATTCCATGAACAGTAATAGTTGCAACAAATCCAAAGTATAAAAATAAAGCAGATTGCCCCATGCAGATGAAAAATCCAGGCTGCATAGAGACAAAAATACTGAAACAGTTCCTATACCAGAATTTAAGGAGAAGGTGAATTCTTCTATAACTCCTTCTCAGCCAGCTCTAGATTAAGAGGAACAATGCATGGACCTCCATGAACCAGCCTGAAGAATCACACACCCAGGCTTCAGTTCTACCAGTTTGGAAGGAAGTGGAGCTCCCAGAGCAAGGACTGAAGTGCTTGGTCTTGAAAGAGCAATGTTCATCTAGTTTCATTAATAAGGAAAAAACAGTATTTTTTTTGTTTCTTTGGTTAAATTTGTTTTCTCAAAACTGTATTCCTGGAAGCCAGGGACCCAGCAGAAAGCCTCTGTTAACCTGTGGGTGTTCAAAGCTACCTACTGCACTTTCAGAAGAGTATACAGAAGACCAAACTGAAGTCAATAAGTTTCTCATGGACCTAGACTACTATGCAGCCTAGAGGAAAATAACTAACTGGTTAAAAATACTAAAGCTGGAAGATGTGGGCCTGGGTCAGGCTCCCTACCCCAAGTTATCAGCTTTCTTTTTTATTCACAAACCACTGGAGAAACCACACGTAGTCACAGGAATAAAAGACTCTTCTGAATCTTTTTTTTACCTGCCAGGCTTTAAATACGTGGCTGGAATCATATAAAATGTTCATAGGATATGGAACAAAAAAAAAAGTTACATCTTTATACAGTCTGGCCCAGTTTTGTCAGAGGAAAGAAAAATTATTTCATCGGAACAGTTTTTGCCTAGGAGAATGAAAGACAGAATGAAAAACTCCTTTTTCCTTCCATACCTTGCATTCCAAAGGCTGAGGAGATGAGGCAAAAATTGTAGATCAAGTTTAGAAAATACAAGTTGATCATGAAGTAGCTAGAAGAATGAAAAAATAGGTGGCAGACAAATAGAAGATTTTTGCAATTGTGATTTTCAATTACAATATTTCAAATCTGTCTACATCCTAGATTATAAGCTCAAGACATTTATTGGATCTAACCCCAAAATCTTTTTCCTATATTTCCCTAATAATATAAAGATATTCAAATTTGAGGAAATGTAAAAATGTGAAAGCTAGAAAAAGAGAGGAAATTCTAGGTGTCACAAAATATTAGCCAGTCACTAAAACTGAGAGGCAGACTTGACTTCGTTAACAAAAAAAACCAACAAAACAAAACACAAACAAAACACAAACAAACAAACAAAAACAACAGCAAAAAAGATAGATGTGACAACACTGGTTTCCATATGCAAGCTAGAGACTCAGAGGAGAAAAAACAAGCATCTATATAATTTTACTTGCTAGAAAATTGACTAGTTTTCAAACCTGTTCGGAAGGTTAGACTAAGAACAGAGCCTGCAGCTGCCTTCTGACTTAAAACAGAATTCTCTCTGGCAGCAGCAAAGGTTACTTCTGAGACAACCATCTAGGCAGCATTACCCTTTGCAGAAAAGCAAACTTTCTCCTAAACTGAAGTTAAAAATTTAATCTCTACAGTCAAATAACATTTCATCAATGAAATTTCAGGTTGTATTTTCTGTTCTTCAACAGAACTTGTGTACTGCAGTGGGTTCAGCTCCTTGCTTGAGACTCCCTCACCTGAGGAAACAGACTTACCTTAATAACTCATGCACGATCAATTACACATGTGCAGTTGTTTCATATGCCTCAAGAAGTTGTGGTATTTGAGTCAGTAATGTAAAGAATTAAACTAGTTGCTAGAAAAACATCTTGCTCTTGTTTAGCACATCTTAAAAAGTAGGTGTTAAAACCTTCACAGCAGCAGGTTCCTAACAGCACGATTATGCAACAGTTTATATGTGGTTTATAAATACCAAAATTCAAGCAAAGAAAGTGGATCTCATGTTTAAATAGTTTTTCAAATTAACGCAAAAAAACAGAAGTGCAGTCATGCAAGAAATTTAAAGTTAGCAGTTACACAAGTACCACTAAAGAGAAGGATTAGTATAAGTTTCTAATCTTCTCCTAGGCTGGTTTCCCTAGGTAATCACTGCAGAAATATATGAAAATATTGATCTCCCATCAGTCAGTGGGAATATGGTACTCAGAACACTATATCCAGCCACATTTCTCACTTTTTAATCTGATCAGTCCATTTTTCCAGAAAAATTGCTGAACTTGAAATAAACAGGACAAGGACAAAAAATAACTCAGTTGGCCTTTGAGACTATGTTTTTCTGTCTGTAACTTACTTTCACAGAATCATAGAATCACTAAGGTTGGAAGGGACCTTAAAGATCATCAGGTTCCAACCCCCCTGCTGTGAACAGGGAACGCCACCACAAGATCAGGTTGCAAAAAACCTCATCCAACCTGGCCTTAAAAACCTCCAGGGATGAGGCATCAACAGCCTCCCTGGGCAACATATTCCAGTTCCTCACCACCCTTATAGTGAAGAATTTCTTCCTAATATCTAACCTAAATACCTCCTCTCTCAGTTTAAAACCACTACCCCCTGTCACTATCTTCCCAACCTCCCACAAATCTAATGGCATCCCCTCTAATCAATATTATAGCTCCGTATACTTTATTTTTATAAGCAGCTCCTGACAGAACATTGCAGTTATGATGAGATGGGTTACAGCAAACTGGGGGCTGCACCTGACCTTTGCCATAGTACTATGGCTTTATAGGATCAATATTTTTCATTTTGTTATACAGGGAAGCAAATCTCTTCCCAGTCACACAGAGACATGTTGCCTAGAACCATTATTTAATTTAGTTTCTTGAAGGATGTATCTTAAGAACATTCAAATATTTACAGGATTTATCCTTGTTTAATAGCCCAAAACAATACTGTGCAAGAAACCTCACTTTTGTTTTCATGTTCTTTAGTCCATTTCTACTTAAAGGAAAACTTAATGCTTTGAAGCAACTTTTATGGCCATTGTGTTATCAGAATCCAGAATTCAGTGCTTGTTGCATTATTTATGAAGTTACGAGGTGCAGATTAAATTCCAGTGTCTCTGGGGACTTCTCCGCCTCATGTACTAATGATATCGTTGGGGCAAAAAAAATCTGACTCAATAGCCAATAGGAAGACAAACACCCTTTCCAATTAATTATGTTTCATATGTCTCAGAGAAGTACCAGCTCAGAAGCAATACCATGTATAGATCCTGAAGTCAGGGCACTTATTCTGCGAGACCCTTGAACATGTAGTTCTTCATTTAGCATGCTACTTATTCTTATTTGCTCTGTGCCACAGTCTGGAGAAACAAATGCATACATTCTCCAGAGTAGTTTATTCCATGTATTTAGGGCACTAATCTCCAGATTAATCACCCTTACAGCTTTTCATTCATTGTACAGGTATGTCAGACCAGCTGGCTAAAGCAGGGGCAATGGGACCATGCTTCAGGGTTAAACCTTCAGAAACCTGGGTGCCTGGGACACTTGACAGACATTTCACTTCTGTGAAGGCTGAAAAAGAAACTCCCACCCATCTCACTGTACAATAAGTTAGCAGAAGTAGGACTAAAACACGATTAAAGAACTTACTGGCAAGCTTCCAGCAGCAAATTAAGAGAGACTTTAAGGAGAGAAATGAGCTACTTAAATGAGTTCCTATAAAATACAAAGACAAAACCAATTGGCAGGATTCTACAATTTTTCTCATGGTGAAAATGGTTCTTCCTATACAGTGAGCACGTATATTGCTTATTGCAACACTTCATGCCCACCTTTTGAATCTGCCATTCTTTCAACCAGATCATATGGCAACCTTCCAGTCTCCGAAGGGGCTACAGAAGAGCAGGGGAGGAACTTTTTACAATGGTATGGAATGATAGGACAAGTGGGATCAGTTTCAATTGGAAAGAGGGTATTTAGTTTAGAGGCTAGAAATATATTATTTTTTTTTATTGTAAGGGTAGTGAGACACAGTTGCCCTCAAAAGTTGTGGATGCCTCATCCCTGGAAGTGTTCAATGCCAGGTTGGACGGGATTTTGAGCAACCTGGCCTAGTGGGAGGTGTCCCTGATTGTGCAGGGGGATTAGAACTAGATAATCTTTAAGGTCCATTCCACTCCAAATCATTCTATCTATTCTGATTCTATCACTTTAGAAAGGGGCGAAGGCTGATGTTTCAGGAACGAAAAGAATCATCATGGAGTTCTGTGGGGTGTTTTTTTTGATTTTTAGTGCTAGATTAATGTCTGATCTTTTATGCTGACTTTGATTTGATGAATCCCATCTATTTTTACAGATGGTAAGAACGCTCTCCTCCATTTTTACCTCTATGAGTGTAGAACAAGTGGCAAGCTTCAACAGTGTTCACTAGAAATTCAGCAAACTGCCTCATAAGCTTGTAACTATTGAGGTAAATATACACCAACAAAAGTGATACAGTCTGTAAATTCCTTAAAAGATCAATAAAGCAGGAATTAAGATTTGCCTTTATGGTTCTTTCACACTGCATCAATATAATAAACTTTCTCTAGCTTAACGGGTATTTTTGGTTGGTTTTTTTGGTTGTGGTTTTTTTCAGTTTACTTTGTGCCAAGTATCAGTCTCCTTAATACTGCAGCATTACAGGCTGGCAGGGCTAATTTGGAGCTATCTCCTTATGCTCCCCTATTTATGGAGGGATTTTATTGAATGTGTCAAGGCTACTAATACAAGGCTTAACACAGCAGTGAGATATCTCACACCAAGATGTGTATTACTGCGTTCAGATAAATTTTAGTTAAACATTACAAGTGGTTATTAGAAAAATTGCACTTCTTTGGTATAAGCCCAAGTTACATAATACTGTTTCAAGCATACATCAGTTTGATTTTTATTCTTACTTCAAGTTTTGCCTGAATGTATTTACAACTAACTGGTGACAGTGTTGAAAATGTTCAAGAAACATCATAATAAAAATCTTAATTCCTTTCAGCAACTTCCCTGCTTTTGCAATTGTCCTGCATAAAGATTTTTACACATTTCCTTAACAGTGTAAAAGGTAGGTAGGGATACTTTTAGAGAGGCCTGCAGGGTCAGGCTGAGTGAAATACATTTCCAGTGTCCTTCTCTAATGCAGAAATTCAGTTTCTCTACCAAAATGTGTCATTAAAACAGTGAAAACTTGACTACTCAGGAGATATCCAGGTATTTAATATTTGGAGTGAGGAAAGAGAGGGAGAAAAAAATAGTAACTGTTCTTTATTTTGCCAGAACTATTTGATACCAGAATCATAAGCACTAGATGCAAGTGTTCACACCCAGATTCTCTGAAAATGTGTGCTCTAGCTTCTGCCACACACAAAGACCACCAGGAAGCTTTGTCCTACAACACAGGTTGAAATTCCTTTTTACTCTCTTATCTCCTCTAGCACAGAACATCTGCCCCAGCACAACCTCCTCTGCCAATCCACAAGTCTCCAGTGACACTGCAATTGTTTTGTCATCTAGTACCTGCAGGAGAACTCTGTCAGCAGCCCTTTCAGAATATGAGTCACACTTTGAGCATGTTCCTAGCTTTGCTGCGGAAGGTGATGATAGGGACTCAACACAGAATCCAAGATCACACAATAATATAATGGTCTGGGTTGGAATATCACCTAGTCCCAACTCCCTGCCATGGGTAGCACAGACCAAGTTGCTCCAAGCTCCATCCAGTCTCTCCTTGAACACTTCCACTGATGGGACATCCACAATGTGCCTGAGTAACCTGGGCCAGTGTCTCACCCCACTCACATAGAATAATTTATTCTTAATATTTAACCTAAATCTTCCCTCTTCCAATTTAAAGCCGCTCCCTGGTGTTCTATCACTCCATGCCCTTATAAAAAGTCCCTCCCCAGCTTTCCTTTAGCCCCTTCATGTACTGGAAGTTGCTCTAAGTTCTCCCTGGAGCCTCCTCTTCTCCAGGCTGAACAACCCTAATTCTCTCAGCCTGTCTCCATAGGACCTGTGCTCCAGATGAGTGACCAAGACTGGAACTGTGCCAGTATGAAAACAGTATTATTTGATACCATATTAATTGAGGCTTGTGACATGAAATGTTATAGGTATATTGTCCATCTTTAAAGTAGATTCTTTCAGGTGCTTCTTTTCAGAAAACTCTCTTACTTGTCTGCAGCACAGAAATAGCTTCAAATATGCAACACCATGGATTTCATTAGCTTTAAGAAAAGAAATTCAGAAGTGTGAGAACGAGGGGAAAACAAAACAAAACAAAACAAAACAAAAACCCAAGGCTTAACCAACACATATGTTACTGAATGCATACTCATTCCAAGTAACAACATGGGATTTTATCAGATCAATAGGATTTACAGAAAGATGTAAAATGTACAAGAAACTTGATAAAGGTAAGTAAAACTACAAACCTGCGAATCAGAATTGATGTTCATTATTCAGTCATTTTAATTACTCAACAAGAAAGAGAATTGCACAAATAAGTTAACAGATAATAAAAACTCCAGATCTACTATATTCCATTTCCAAAGAGTAGAGGGAAAGGCAACATCCCAGCAAAATACTCAGTTCTGTTCCATTGACATTCTAAACACCTTTGAATAAATTTTTGCTTATTTACATATAACATGATTACATATCATATCATAATTACACAGGTTTTAAATTGCAGAGTACCTGGCAAACTGACATTTTTTAAAAAATGAATACATTTCCATCATTTAGTTTATGGAAGAATTGGACACTGCCATTCAAATAATTAAAATAATTTATTTAGACTGCAGTAAGATTTTATACTATTATACAACATAGAGTGCAATGTCTTAAGACCTGTCTGGGCCTGAGCTGCTTTAGAATGTCATGTCTCTAGATTATAAGCAAATTTTTTGTCTTGTTTTAAATCTTAGCCTAGGCTCTGTGAATACCACATGAGAAAGATCTTTTTTAGCAGCTTTGATTTGGGAACAATACTGAGCCACTTTCGGACTTGAGCTGGGAGCAAATGTATCTACGCATGTAGATACATGCACACACAGACTTCACACTCTTACTGGTGAATGACCCTTGCAGCTCATGACTGCTCCACCTCCAGTCATCTAGAGGAAGGCCAGAACTCTTGACTCCAGGTCCCAGACGAACATTAGAAGGTTGGGTACCATACCAGGGAAACTGAGCTAGATACCAAGAAATCTGCTTATAATAAATTTAACTATATTATTAATGAGCATTTCCTGTAACAGTTAGATAATCTGGACTTACTTTGATTGTGGTTTAGGTGTTTGACTAAGAAACTCCCCTAAAAGTCCTCTATGACAGGTGGGGTTTTTTTGAAATTTTTGAAATGTCTGCCCCATACCAGCCACCTTGAGCTATCCTGTTCTTATTCAGGATTGGAACTTTCACCCTTCAGTACTTGCAGACACATTCTTCTCCCCAAAAGTTCCTCTTTGTACCTAAGTCAATGTGTCAATGTGTGAAGAGACTCTTCAACAGGAATCCCAAGCCAGTTGCCCCAGTACTTCAAGGTAACAAAGTAGAATATTTGAGGTGTTGTTGCTCTATATGTATTAATGTATAGAGACATGCCTACAGGATAGGACACATTATGTTTGCTCTGTATGGTCTAAAAGCAAATGCTTATTCTCTGGCTACTTTTTTCATAACCTTGAAAAAACTTACTAAGACTTGAACTATAAAAACTTGAAGTCTTGAGACCTGGTACAGACACATTTGAGTGCATGAAAGGTGAAGCTAGCTATTGGACTTCTCCACCTCTGGTCTAATTAAGCAAAAAAATTCAAAGTAATAAAGTTAAAACTGTATTTGATGAGAAACAATAACCTTTTCATTTTCAGACTTACATACCAGCTATTCTCCAACCGTACTTCTATTTTAGGTTGATAATACCTGGTTCTTCAGCAACGTAATAGCAATCTTTATCTCAAAGAAGAAATTATCAATATATATCAGATAAATTCTTAGACAAAATAGCTAGTCAGTCCATCATGTCAAGACAAAATTTCAGGCTTTATTTTAAAGTAATATGGAAATATGCAACTTTTCTACTTATGTTTATTGTTCTCTTTCACATATGCAATTGACCAAAAAGTAGTATTTTTGCATTAGATATGAATGAATCAACAAGTATTTATTTTAATAATATAAAGAAACTTGACAATTAAGAATAAGCATAACCTATGTTTGTTCCAAGGGTATTCCACACTTTTCATAAGTAATTGGATCACTGGAGAATTCTTTTTGCAAAGACCTTTTTTACATTCATTAAACTTCATTCATTTTATGCAATCCTAATAGCTAAGATTTCTATTTTAATCTCTATTTTCTGGAGCTGTACAGTATAGCAGAGATCTGACTGAGATTCTGAACAGGTGGTCATTGATTTGATTTATGGCATGAAGTTTTTGTTCTCTTCATTAAACTTGTTATCTCACTGTGAATCATATGGTTTCAGAAGGGCCTGTTAACACCTTTTTTTATAGATAGTATTGATGCTCTGGGAGTACTTTTCTCTTGCAACCTCTGCTTTGCCAGTACAGTATGACTGGTTCTCCAGACAACTCTAATCTTAAAACACATTAATGCAATGCATTTTCCTCTCTCTATGGTTATTCAAACCAGGTTCAGAATCCCAGAGAATGTCATACACAACCAGAAAATTGGACGTGAGCCTGTGCTACCTAATTTTTCAGTAGTCCTTGATTTTAGAGTAATCCTAAGAGGTTTAGGAACCCATAGAATATTACAAAGCTGCTAAATTGTTCACTTTTAACATTACACATTATCCTTAAAAGCTGCAGAGAACAAAAAGATAAAAAAATTCATGATATTACAATGAGATTACTTTCTACTGAAATAATGGAAAATATAATAGGAAAATCTTTGTATATACATCTACTCACACCTACAGCTTTCTTAATGAAAGATAAGTGTTATTGTTGAGAAAAAAATATTAAGTAGATTTAAACTAATTCTTTCAGTTCCTGTTCATAATTTTTGTTTATTCTGTGGCTTTTTTTTTTTTACATATTTTGTTTGCTGTGACAATTAGGAACAATCTATTACATGCCCTTTCTCTTTACATTTAGCAAATTACTGTGTATCAATGGTGGTATGGAAATACAATCAAGCATTATAATTTTCTAGAAAATAATTTAGTATAGATTCTTAAGAGCCCTGTTTATATAAATATGAAATAAATAAGAAATGTAATGAAACCTGAAAGAAAAAAAAATCATCAGAGTGAAGTCGTATCTATGGGATTTCATAAATGATACAAGACCACTCAAGTGCTTGACAGTCAGAATTAAGTTAATATTTGAGGAACTTCTGAAGTCTTAAGATTATAAACCACACAGCCTTTTTACTCTCCCAGAGCCACTGAATTTTCTGACTAAAAGCAAACAAATTTTACTTAGGAAAGCAAAGCAAAAACAATATAAGCTCACCTTTTATTATCCAGAGGCAATGTTTCTGACATGAACAATCTGTCTTAAGACAGACAGAGGTTGTATTGTTATTGCATTAAGGTACTTCAAATGAATCTCATTAAAGTACATCAAACAAGGAAACACTTTTTCTTACTTGTAAAAACAAGTTGCACCATATTTTCCTACAGAAGTATAGCCATAATGGCCATTAATGTAGATTATTACCTTTTTTCTTTGAGGGAATAAAGGAGCGCTCCTCTAAGAAGTGCTCCTCCTGTCACAGCCAGCAGGCCAGCTGAAGTGCCTCTACGCTAATGCATGCAGCATGGACAACAGACAGGAGGAGGTGCAAGCTACCATGCTACAGGAAAGATACAACATGCTGGCAATTGCAGAAACTTTGTAAGATGAATCCTGACTAGAGTGTAACCATCAGCAGCTACAAGCTGTTCAGAAAGGACAGGAGAGGAAGAGGGGGTGGGAGGTGTTGCCCTATATGTAAAGAAGTGGGTAACGTGTGAAGAGTTGTCCCTAAAGAGTAGCCATGAGCAGCTCAAAACTTATGGGTAGGAATTAGGGACTGGGATATCTAAAATACAGTCTTGTTGTCAGAGTCTACTACAGGCCAGGCAACCAAGTGGAGCCTATCGATGAAGCCTTCTTACTTCAGCTTGAGGAGACATCGTGGCCACAGGCTCTTATCCTGCTGGGGGATTTCAACCACCCTGACGTCAGCTGGAAAAGTAGCACGGCAAGCTGTAGGCAATCCAGGAGACTCCTGGAATGCCTCAATGACAACTTCTTGAAACAAAAAATTGACAGCCACACCCAAGGGGGTGCATTATTGGACCTGATGGTCACAAATGCAAATGAACTCATTAGGGATGTCAAAGTTGAAGGCAGCCTGGGCTGCAGTGACCATGCACTAGTGCAGTTCACTGTCCTAAGGGGTATGAAGCAGATGAGAAAGCTGAGGACTGGGAGGTGATTCAGGACAGCCAGCATGGTTTACTAGGGGAAAATCCTGCCTGACCAACCTACTGGGCTTTCTACAATAGAATGACTGCGCCAGTGGAAAAAGGAAGACCCATGGGTGTCATCTACCTGGACTTCTACAAGGCCTTTGATGTGATCCCCCACAACATCCTTCTCTCCAAGTTGAAGAGATACGGGTTTGATGGATGGACTGCTCAGTGGATAAGAAATTGGCTGGATGGTAACATCCAGAAGGTAGTGGTCAATGGCTCTGGGTCCAGATGGAAAACAGTGACAAGTGGTGTTCCTCAGTGGTCTGTACTCAGACCAGTGTTGTTTAATATCTTCATTAATGATCTTGACAGTAGCATTGAGAGCTCCCTCAGCAAGTTTGCTGATGACACCAAGCTGCGTGGT
The DNA here is from genome assembly GCF_020740795.1 of Apus apus. Taxonomy (NCBI): domain Eukaryota; kingdom Metazoa; phylum Chordata; class Aves; order Apodiformes; family Apodidae; genus Apus; species Apus apus. Next base: position 72,325,984 of record NC_067312.1, on the reverse strand, counting down.
GCAGTCAATATGTCAGAGGGATGGGATGCCATCCAGAGGGACCTGGGCAAGCTTGTCTCTGGTGACACTCATGAGGTTCAACAAGGCCAAGTGCAGGGTCCTGCACCTGGGCCAGGGCAACCAGAAATATGAATACTGGCAGGGGGAAGACATGCTGGAGAGCATGGGGGTACTAGTGGTTCAAAAGCTGGACATGAGCCACCAATGCGTAATTGCAGACCAGAAGGCCAACTGCATCTTGGGCACCATCAAAAGAAGTGTGGCAAGCAGATTGATAGAGGTGATTCTGCCCCTGGACTCTGCCCTAGTGAGACCTCACCTGGAGTACTGCATCTGGCTCTTGAGCCCCAAAAATATGGATGTGGACCTGTTGGAGCATGTCCAGAGAAGGGCAATCAACATGATCAGAGAGTTGGAACACCTCTCTTATGACGAGAGGCTGAGGGAGTTGGGGTTATTCAGCCTGAAGAAAAGAAGACATCAGTGGAACTTTATAGTGAGATTTCACTACCGCAAAGGAACTTGTAGGAAGGTTGGAGGAAAGCTGTTCACAAGGTCATGTAACAATTGTAGAAGGGAAAATGGTTTCATGCTAGAAAAGGGTAGATTTAGGTTGGACATTAGGAAAAAGTTCCTTAATATAAGAGGAGTGGATCACTGGAACAGGTTGCCTAGAGAGGTGGTGAGGTCACCATCCCTGGAGACATTCAAGGTCAGGCTTGATGGGGTTCTGAGCAATCTGTTCTAGTGTGAGATGTTCCTGTTTATTGTAGAGGGGTTGGGATACATGACCTTTAGAGGTCCTTCTCAAACACAAGGCATTCTGTGATTCTGTGTTTCTATTATCATATGAACTTTTCATCCAAATCACTGATAAAATGATTCAGAACTGTTGATGTAAGTGAAAAGATTTTAAAAAGTATAAATGACAAATACTTCAGTGGTGTTGAAAGAAAAAAGAAGTGCAATAACAGCTGAAAAAAGCAAGACATGAGGTAGCTGAAGATATTGATAGGAAAAGACAATGTTATATTTTGTCAATTTTTCTTTTTAAAAAAGTCAGTAATATGCCCCTTAGAGACATAAGCAGAGGAAGAATTTAACAGTCTCGGGGTTGAAATTAATCATGATAAAGAATCTACTGGGATTGAACATGGGGCATTAGGTAAAATTAGAGAAGTTGTTATTTACAAATAAGTAAATAACAGAAAGCACTCTTTTTACTAGTAAAAGTAAGGGTTTTTTTTTTGTTTTTTGAGCTGAACTGTAGCAGAGACCTTGCATGTAGAGTAAATAGCATTAAAATCAACTAACTTGTTCTAATTAACCTTGAATAAATAGTTAATTTCTTACATTTATTATTCACAATTAATGAATGTATTGTCTTGCAAATTAATTTCTTTATCAAGTTTGTTTGATTAAGTCTCAGGTTTTTAATTTCATTTGGATGTATGGGTAAAGAATGTGGACATGCAAATGTAAAACAACATGGTTTGATGTTTAAAACTATTCACCCAAAGAGATTAAACAGAGAAGACATCTGTTATTATTTCAGAACTCACAGGATCATTCAGGTGACTCACCCTAGACCAACCATCATAACTCAGTCCAGAAAGAAAAATAGCCTGGGGCATGCATGTTGGAGTTTGCACAACTGTGTGCCACCTCAGTTGAGACAGGAGATAAAGACAGAACGGGAAGCAAAAAGGCAAGGGTTATTGATGGTTTAGAAGCCATGGAAATACCTGAGAAGGGTCAGGCAGGAATTAGGGACCATGCCCACAAAAAGGTCTTGAGGTCATTAACCCATCTGAAGTGCATCTATACCAACTCACGCAGCATGAGCAACAGACAAGATGAGCTGAAAGCCATGATGCAGCAGAAACACTATGACATAATGACTATCACAGAAACATGGTGGGATACCTCACATGACTAGAATCCCACAGCTGACGGCTACCAGCTCTTCAGGAGAGAAATACAACGAAGGAGAGGTGGTGGGGTGGCCCTGTATATTAGGAATTGTTATGAATGTCTACAGCTAGACTCAGAATGACAAGGTAAAATGTATTTGGATCAGGATTAGGGGCAAGACCAACAAGGCTGATGTTGCTGTCTGCTATAGACCTCCCAACCATGAAGGTGGATGAACTTTTCTATAAATATCTTGGTGAAATCTCATGGTCATTTGCCCTTGTTCTTCTGGGAGACTTCAACTTCCCTTGTCTACTGGAACTACAACACAGCAGAGAGGAAGCAGTCCCAGAGGTTCCTGGAATGTGTCAAAGATAGCTTCCTGACACAGATGGAGAGTGAAACAACCAGGCAAGGTGTCCTACTAGACCTGCTCTTTGTGAACAGGAAAGGGCTGGTAGGAGATGTGACGGTTGGAGATCACCTTAGGCACAGTGATTACAGATTGTTAAAATTCTCTATTCTTAGAGATGCCAGGAGAGTGGGCAGCAAAACTGCCATCCTAGACTTCCAAAGGGAAAACTTAAATTTGTTCAGTAGCCTGAGTGCCAGAATCCCTTGGGAATCTGTTCTGAAGGGTATAGGACTCCAGGAAGGCTGAACACTCTTCAAGAAGGAAGTCTTAAAGGCATGAGCAGACCACCCCCATGTGCTGTAAGGTCAACTGTTGGCATAAAAAACCATCCTGGCTGAACAGAGAGCTTTGGCTGCTGCTTAGAGAGAAAAAGAAAATCTATGGCCTTTGGAGGAAGGGGCAGGTCACCCACAATGACTACAAAAATTCTGTGAAACTATAGAGGGAGGAAATTAGAAGGTCCAAAGCCCAGCTAGAAGTTAATCAGACCTCCATGGTGAAGGACAACAAGAAAACTTCTTTAAATATATTAAGAACAGAAGAAAGACCAGGGAGACCCTCTATCCCCTATTAGATGCAGGAGGAAACATGACTATGAGCAATGAGGAAAAGTCTGAGGTGCTAAATGGCTTTTTTGCCTCAGTGTTTAGTAATAGGACCAATTATGGTGAGGGAATCTAACTCCCTAAGGGAGGTGACAGGCATCAGGAGCAGAGCTGTCCCCCTACAATCTATGAGGAGATGGTCAGTGACCTGCTACACCACATAGACAGGCACAAATCCAAGAGGCCGGATAGGATGCATCCAAGAGTGCTGAAAGAGCTAGTGGGGGTGCTCACCAAGCCACTTTCTTATTTATCATTTACCAGCAGTCCTGGCTGACTGGAGAGGTACCAGCAGATTGGCAATCAGCCAGTATAACCCCCATATACAAGAAGGAATGGAAGGATGATCCAAGAAATTACAGGTCTGTTAGTGTGACTTCAGCACCAGGGAAGATGATAGAACAGATTATCCTGAGTACTCTTATGCAGTGCATGCAGAACAACCAGGTGATCAGGCCCAGTCAGCATGGATTCATGAAGGGCAAGTCCTGTTTGACTAATCTGATTTCCTTCTATGACAGGATGACACAATTACTGGATGATGGAAGGGCTGTGGTTGTTGTTTACCTTGACTTTGTCAAGGCCTTCGACAAGGTTTCCCACAGCATTCTCCGAGAGAAGCTGGCTGATTGTGGCTTGGATGTGCACACATTTTGCTGGATAAAAAACTGGTTGGATGGCTGGGTCCAAAGAGTTGTGCTCAATGAAGTTCAATCCAGTTGTCAACCGGTCATGAGTGGTGTTCCCCAGGGCTCAGTGCTGGGGCCACTCCAGTTTTACATCTTTATTGATGATTTGGAGGAGGGGATAGAGTGTACCTTCAGTAAGTTTGCCTGTGACACCAAGCTTTGTGGGAGTGTAGGTCTGCTTGAGGATAAGGAGGCCCTGCAGAGGGATCTGGACAAGCTTGATTGATGGGCGAAGGTGAATAGCATGAGTTTCACTCAGGCCAAATGTCGGGTCCTGCACTTCAGCCACAACCCTCAGCAGAACTAAAGACTTGGGGAGGAGTGACTGGAGAGCTGCCCAGCAGAGAGGAACCTGGGGATGTTGCTTGGCAGCTGGCTGAAAGTGAGGCAGCAGTGTGCCCATATGGCCAAGAGGCCTGACAGCACCATGGCCTGCATCAGGAATAGCATGAACAACAGTACCAGGGAGGCGATCTTATAGCTCTACTTGGCCTTAATAAGGCCACACGTCAAGCATTGTGTGCAGTTTTGGGCACTGCAATATAAGAAGGGCATTGAGGTGCTGGAGAAGGTGCAGAAAAGGGCAACTAAGGGGTCTTGAGACCCGGCCCTATGAGGAGAGTCTGAGGGAGCTGGGGCTGTACAGCCTGGAGAAGAGGAGGCTGAGAGGAGGCCTCATTGCTCTCTACGACTATCTGAAAGGAGGTTGTAGTGGGGTGGGTGTTGGCCTCTTCTCCCTACTGACAGCAATAGGACAAGAAGAAATGGGGTCAAGTTGCACCAGGAGAGGTTCAGATTAAATATTAGGAAATATTTCTTCATAGAAAGAGTGGTGAGACATTGGAACAGGCTGCCCAGGGAGGTAGTACAAGCACTGTCCTTGGACGTGTTCAAAACACAGATGGATGCGGTGCTTCAGGAGACGGTTTAGTGGTTAGAGTTTTAGGGTGAGTGGTTGGACTTGATGATCTTAAAGGTCTTTCCCAACCTTGATTATTCTGTCATTCTGTCATTCTTATAGTGAGAGACCCAAAACTGACCCCAGGATTTGAGGTACAGCCTTGTCAGTGCCAACTACAGGGGAACAATCCCTGCCTTAGTCCTGTTGGCCACAGTATTCCTGATACAAGTCAGGATGCTGTTGGCCTTCTTGGCCACCCAGAAACATTTCTGGCTCATGTTCATGTGCTGTGGATCTACACTCTCAGATCCTTTTCCTCTTGGCAACTTCCAAGTCACTCTTCTCCAAGCCTGTAGTGTTGCTTGGGGTGGTTGTTACCCACATGCAGGACCCAGCACTTGCTCATGTTGAGCCTCATATGATTAACTATGACCCATCAATGCAGCCTGTCCAGGTGTTGCTGTACAGCTTTTCTACCCTCAGGCAGAACACTCCCACCCAACTTGGTGTTGTCTGCAAACTTACTGAGGGTGCCCTTGATCCCCTCCTCCAAATCATTGAGAAATATGTTCAACAGGAGTGGCTCCAGCACTGATCCCTAGGGAACACCACTTGTGACCGGCTGCCAACTGAATTTAGCTCCATTCACTACCACACTTGGGGCCCAGCCCGCAAGTGTTTGACTGGGCAGAGTATATGCCTGTCTAAACCTTGGGCAGGCATTTTTTTCCCAGAGGATGTTGTGGGAAACAGTATCAAAAGCTTTACTGAAGTCCAGGTAAATTACATCCACAGTCTTTCCATCATCCAATACATTTTTATGAAAGTCTGGGAAAATGTTTACAATTTTTGAAACTATGTTGATCAGCCCTCTGGATGGGGATGAAAACAGGATGCTTCTTGTGACTAACTTCCTTGTCTGAGAGATCACCATGATGAGATAAGCTATGTCAATGGATGAAAACCTCTACTGAAATGAACAGCAACTCTCTCCCTTTGTTGCTCTATTATGCTGATGCTTTTTTGTGATCACAGATAAACAGATGAATCTATTTTAGACTGCCTCTCTGGTTTCTGTTCTGAAGTTTTTGTACTAGTTTTGATTTTTTCTGTGAAAATTAGATTTCTGTTTTTAAATGTGACTCAATCTGAATCAAGATGGAATTTATCCCTCTTTTTGACTACCTGATTGCTTCTTGAAGGGGACGAGAGGTCATTGTCTTTCCATTTTAGTACAATACAAAGCAAATCCCCAGAGTTTCTACCCATAATGAAAAGAAGCTGCCAGCCTCTTATAACTATGGTAAGAATGTAACATCCCAGATTATTCTTGCACTTCAGCAACTACAGAAAGTATTTTTGTACCCATTATGATTGACCAGAAAGAAATAGCCGAAACCTTTTGGGAAGCATCATTTTGCTGCTCTATATTTAATATGTATGGCCCAAATCTATAAATTTGGATATGATTTTTTTTGAGTCAAAGAACTTACATTTCAAAATGGTTTGTCTTAATATGCTGCTTTAACACTTTAAAAATAAAACTTGTTGTTGTCATTAATCTGAAATATTAATTTAATTCTATTTAAGAATTTTAAACACAATTCCAAAATAAACGGTGTTCCTGTCCACAAAAAGACCAATATGTCTTCCAGTTGCAAGACAGTATGTAGTTGCAATTTTAATAATCTGTTTAGCTGAATGGCTAAAACCAATTATCTTTATAATTAACTGTATATTGCTCAGATTTTATTTTTTTTCCAAGCTGTTTGTGTTAAAAGGTCTTATTGATAAAGAAAGTAAAATATGATATTATGGGTCAATAGTTTTTCTCTCTCATATATACACAATGTAAGTGAATTTACCTCTTTTTTCCACTATTTTTTACACATAATCTGTGTTCTCACATACATTAATATATTCCTTCCTACTGTTTGAGACACATATTGTCCTATTTCTTGCCTTAAGAAAAAAAATCAGTAGTGTTTTCAGTGCTGTGATGGTACTTTCCTCACGTATTTCAAGTATTTTTGTAACTGTACAAGCATGACATACGTTGAAGATCTAGGGCATGGTCTCCTTTGTGTTGTTAATCATGTTTGTATCTAGTGTAGGTTGTGAAAGCATCACATCTTCAAGGGTCATAAAAAGTATTAATATTAGCTATCAATATAACCAAACTGAAGTGGAGCAAGTTCTTGTTTTTAAACTGTAAATAAAAGACCCAACTCAAGACCTATCCACCTCTCATATCCCATTTAAGCTTTTGCAGTAGACTTAAAAACTTGGATGATGAGAAATGATCATAGCTCTATTTAAGTCACATACCTAAAATCAATAATAATTTTCAGCAGGTCTTGTCTGAAAATCTGTAAACCTTGGTTTACAGAAATATGCATCCAGGGAAAACTAGTTCAATTGAATAAAAGGGGTTTGTTTGTTTGTTTTTAAAATATAATTGCCCACAGATTCATAAGGATTATTCTCCTGGGGGAAAAAAACCCAAAAAAATAAACAAACAAACCCCAACAAAAATAGAAACCAGATATACACCAAAACTAGACAAATGTACCCATTATTGGGAATTAGTCTCACACTGAATTTTGCACACCCCTTTCAAGGTCAGAACTAGCTAGAACGATTTACTGAACTCTACACAACAGTCTGTCAGTTTTTGTCTCTAAATCCAAAAATCTATGTGTGTTTTTTCCCCTATTTTAATTTTTACAGAAACAACATCTTAAGAAAAAGATTTGAAACTGAAAACATTTCTTCCCTTTACATGGTTACTGTATTTGAGTGATGCCTGTTTCATTACCTTCTGTTAATGTGCAGTAATGAGTGCAACCAGCCATTACTTTTCCATGAAGTGGCAATCTTGTGTTTTCAAACAGCAGAGGCTAATAATATTTTCTATGGGGAAAAAATACTATCTGCAAAAAAACCCCAAATGCTCAGGTTTATATGTGTCTCTGTAAATTTTACTACACATAGATTTTTCTATATGGCAGAGGACTGAAGTTGACATGTGTGTAACAGCTCCATTTTTTTGGTCAAAACTTAAGTTCTTGTAGAAAATTTACTTTAGGAACGGCTTAACAGTAATTTTAAAGTACCATTTATTGCAGTTTTCAGTTGGTTATTTAAATACTCTTTAAGAAAAAATGTTATTTCCTTTTTCTAGGAGAGCTGCTCTCTAGTTGTACCCTGTAACAATCTTTCTCTACATGATGGAAGAGCAGGTAATTTCACATTTGATATTTAGTTATTATGTGCAATTGTCACATTCATATTTAACAGTATAGTGCAAGATGGCAATAACCCTCTAAGGCCCATTTCAGTGGTCCAGTTCCAGAGATTCTGCTAAGATTCAGTTATAAATGGAAATATCCATATCCACCTTGGACAAAAGTAATTTTTTTTCCTATGTAAAACATTATAAAAGTTTTTTTCATCTATCGATTAGGGTTTTTTCCTGTTGGAGGAACCTGAGTTCAAGTGAAACTGAACAGTCCGTTATAGATGAGAAACTGCAGATAGATTATACAGTTGTATCTTGACCCTAGGATAAGGCCCCATTGTTCAACTGGGGAGAGTTTCAAGTTCAATTTTTTTCATATTTTATGTTTAGAAATGCTTCAGGACTGGATCATGGGTATGGCAATGTCTGGTGTAAGAGTGCAAAGAAGTCAAAGTGTTCACTATGATCTATCATCACCCGCTGCAACATTCACAGTGAGAACATTTAGCAAAAGTGTGTGCAGACTGTGGCAGTAACTCCTTATACCTTCAAACATAATTTTTGTTTGACATAGCTTTTCCCTGTAGATGCAAACCTCCCTTTATTTTATGTCTTTATAGTAATCCTTTTATTGCTATTAAAATATCCTTTTAATATTATCCTTTATTAATCCTTATCCTCTTATAATCCAAGTACAATTGGACTGAGTCCAGAATATAGGTAACATAGATTTTCTGTACATTTTCTGGATGTTAGTAAGCATAATCAGCTGCTTTTAAAAGATTAATTGTTATGCTATAAATGTAAAAAAAAAATAAAATAAATCAAGCAAAAAATCTTAGTAAAGATTTTTTTTTTTTCCCTCACATTTAAAACTTTTTTCAAAAAGGTAAACAAATATTGAACTTAAAAATTGCAGACTCAGCAGTTTAATAATTCAGAGAAAAAAAAAAATCGTTACTGTGGTGGAAGAGTTGTTTTACAGTCAGCTCCTTTTATTAATTAATTTGTAATGCCTTATTTAGTGTATCATTGGCTAAATAAATATTGATTCCAGACAGATTATTGGAAATGCTACTGATAATGACTCTATTAATGTAATTTTTCATTTTCATCCTACAGCACAGACTTTGAAGGCTAATCCTATTCTTCTTATAAATAGACTTATTTCTAGTTGAATTGGGCTCAATTTAGAAATTCAGTTGCAGTCACATGAGCAAATTATTAATAGCGATAAATCACACATAAAGTACATATCATATAAGTCTAATTTAAGACAAACTAATGAGTGGAAGAGAGACAAATTCAGTCTCAAAAAAAAAAGACTTATGAATTAACCAGCTGCAAAATCCTTAGATCTTTTGCCACTTAGTCATGAGTCTGAAATTTTCAAATCAGTTTCCTTCTTCACACTTGATAATCCATATAAAATCTGAAACATACAGTTCTTACGAAAGTGTTTATTGGGAAGATATTTTTCATATATTTTTCAGATTTCCTCCTCTTGCTAGATGTATGCTCTTCCCTTTGTCAAAAACAGTACTTTGAAAAATATCTAATTTAAATTTTTAATCTGATACTGCTTGAAAATTATTGGAAGTAAATTAAAAAACTCTTTCTCCTCTATTTGAGTGGAAAACTATATCAAAGTAGGATAAGAAAATACAAGGTGATGGTGATTTCAGAAATTAATATTTATTAAATTAAAATGAAAAATAAAGCAGGACAGGTACTAATTAACTCACTTTAAAATGCTTCCTTAAAATTCACAGTTTACTCTGCATATGAATATTTATATAAAGGTTCCCATTTTTTATTTTTTTAATAAATTTATTTCTGATTTAAAGTCTAGTCAGAGAATAATATTATCTTAGAAATTATTAAGCAATTTTTAGGTTTTTTTGCATTATTTGGCAGCAAATATCAGAGCAATTAAGAAATATGACATAATTTCTAAAGGTGAGCATGAGTCTAAGGTACCTAAGTCTACCGCTGTTGTATCATCAGCAGTAACAGTGACAAATTTCCTTTAAGTTATTTATGTTAAGATGATCAAGCAATACACTTTTTTTGAGTTGCCCTGGTAATATCTTTAACTGACCTATTTTTCTTACAAAGATGTTTTGTAGAATATTTTACTAAGTTTTAAAAAATGGGCTGTCAAACATACACTGTGTCTCAAACTTACTTTTTGTAGTGTGCCTGTAGGTGGTGTTGGTAGTGGTGGTAAGGTCCCCACATTTCAGTAAGACGTTGCTCTAGTGTATTTGATTCTTTCTTGGTTACTAGCTGGTTGTTTAATTAGGGGTTGATATTCTCAGGGAAACCTATTTGAAGAGGACAAAGGCTGTACCTTGTCAAGTAAATAAAAATGCAAATAATCCCCTTTTCCTGGAGACATCCAGAAATTGTCTCATTAATAATATAAATTAAACAACTGAAATTTATCTCTCTGGGAAAAACATCAAACCTTGTATTGATTTTTTCATTTATCAGAGCCAGTGCTAGACTTTTTAAGTATCTGACATCAGATCAGAACGAACTGTGAATGTAAACCAAAGTTAACAAACTTAGAGAGATTGAATATGTTTGTTCTTTCTTGATGCCTTTATAACCAAAATAGATGTTTGTTCAGCCAAAAAACATTTTTAGTAACTTTTAATTGAAAGTCAATAAAAAAAATGCAAGAAAGAGGCCTATACTATAGCTAGAAAATTAAGTATAGGGAGTCAAAGCAAAGTCTGTCTTTCCTGGTGTCCTTGGCAAAGCAAATTATGCTTACAGAGGAGGTGTAAGAACAAAGAAAGAACAAGAACAAAGAAGGAACCTGTTGCCCTCAGCTCGCCATCCCTTTGGGAGGAGCCAATTTCTCTGCCTCTTGAGCCTGGTCTCACACTTGGCCGTCCTATCTGAACAAATTCTGTGCCAGACAAGTCTATTTTTTTACACAACCAGGAGCTTCACTGAGTTGGGAGGGATGCTCATGAGAACCTATCCTGGTGCCTCACAGCACAGATCCTCTTCCTCTGGGATAGCAGCAAAGCAGGGACAGAATTGGATGCTCCCATGACAAAAATCCTCTGGACACGTTATGCTGTGCTTATCCATGGGCTTGATCTAGGTCCATAATTCTGCACTTCAGCTTATTTTGAAGGCAAATGTCATTTTCTATACTTTTCTCACTTAGATCTTCAGAACTGACCCTAAGTAGCTTGTAATATATTTTCTTCTACAAGGAAATAAAACAATGTTAGGGTAACTAGATAAGATGCGTTATGAGTTCACAAACTGATCGTCTTGTGCGTGTATATCGCTTAAATTAATCACTATTAAATATAAATCTAAAGGCTTATATTCCTATTAGCTTTATATTTTTGAGCATTGGCTCAGTCAGGCAAGAAATACTAATCTGCAGATTTTAATAACTGAAAATAGCAACATATCCCTAAAAGCAGTCCAGTACGAAAAGATCCATACTTAATATTAATTACATTCATTACAGTGCTATAAATGGTTTTGATTAATTCATAATTTACAGTTTCACTTTGGTTTTGATAATTTTCAGTAACTGGTTTTCTATAGCTGAAAAAAATCTGGAGGAAATTTTGAAACAAGGGGTTTGAAATGCTCACAAAAAACTCTTTTCTCAGAATGTCAGCTTCTACTTCAGAACCAGTCTGTGCTCACTGCCTGAATGAGGCTGTTCTTTGCAAATAGATTAATATTCCAATTAAAGATAAAAATTGTACAGCACATCACATACACTACATCAAAATGTGAAATACTCTATGATTATTGTAAATTTTATGTTTAAAATTGCCATACTACTGTTAATTGACTAGCTTTAGTAGGAAGTGATTCACACTATGCCACGTATTCCAATTCTTATTGCTAATTATGCCACTTCTTAAAAAAGCTGCTGCCTATGATGTCCATACATATATATCTTTTATATCTTTTACATATTTTTTTTTTCCTGAAAATCAGATGTTTTGCCTGCCAAGTAGCACCATTTGTCATATTTTAGACATTTGTGGGTTTTCCCTTTCCATTTCACAAGCTGCTTCCTCCAAGACATTGTCACTTATCAAACGCTGTCCCTTTAGCCTCACATGTCCTGATATACATGACTCTTCAAATGTGCCACATGGCAGATTGTAACAAAAGCTTCCAGTAACTACTGCAGTCCAGAAACAATTCTGTCAGATCAGAATGACTGAATTTATCAGATAGTAAAATATAAAGTGCTAAATCTTTAATACCTTCAAGATGAATACCAAGAACCTTATCTTGGCTCATCCATTTTCAGAATTAATTTTGGTTTTCTGATTGGTATACTGAAACCTCTGAGTTAAACTTTTACTTTCAGATTTGAGTTGGCTCTGATTTTCTGACAAAGTTTTATTTGCTGAAAATATAGCTTTTGGAAAACTGAAATTCACAGTGGGTAAAAGTTTTGTTTCATGTTTTTTCTTTTGCTGTGAAATGTATTTTTTGGGGGTAGCACTATTTATACATATGTACAAATTTAAAAGTGTGCTGCTTTTTTTTTTTTTTTCTTTCTTGTCAGATCAAGATGAAACTATTTGAAAGTTTAAGTTTTCAGTCCCTCCTACTAGTGTTTGGAATAGTCATGTAACGTAGATGAGACTGTTCTCAAGTTACTCTCTACAGGATTATAAAACTTTATGCAAAATAATTATTCAGTTCTACAGAGGAAAGAAGTTAAGCTCTTAACATTTCCTACCACCTCAGGGAAAAAAAAACAAAAACAACAACTTTAAACCTTTTTATAAACTCTGAGTTGTTCAGGCAAAGCCAGGGTTTTAAATTAATCAGCCAGTTTCAAATTTAGCTTCTCAGAGCACATTGGGCTAGTACAATTTGATATGCACTTCATGCATCTGGTCTCCTCATCTAACCCTGGGTTGACCCTGCCAGGTTTCCTTTTCCAAATCATTTTTGCAGGTTTTCAGGCCACTGAAAGCAAGGTTCAATGCACTTTTACTTCTCATGTAGAGTCCAGAGACAGTCACATTCAAGAGTTTTAGCTGAGTCTGTGAAACACTTTCAGACACGTCCAGATAAACAACAGAACCAAAGAACAATGAAATATTTCTTTCTGGCATGGTGTAATGAAATCAGACTCGCTAGCTATTATGCATATATTTAGATCTTCCAAAAGGTTTAGTGATTCCAATAAACATCATAGACACACTTTTGTTTGTTCATTTCTTTATGACTTGAATAAAGTTGCATGGGCTGGTTACATTAATTTTGGAGTATTTTGGAAGCAGAGGTAAAAATGAAATTGACAGCAATCTTTTGATGAAAAAAGTGTCTTTCTGTTTTCAGTTAAACACTTGTAATAATTCAGGAAATACTTTTTTAAAAGATTTCAAAATTCAGATCTCTATTTAAACAATCTCCAGCTTTTGGAAAATTTACAGAGAAAATTGAAGGAGGTATTAACATGGACTAAGACATTTCCAAAGAGTGTAGGTTTTTCCTTTTTTCCTTGTTTTAAAAAGAAAATACAACAAATCCAAAATTCTGCAAAGGGTTCAGCAGGTGTAGAAGACAATAAAGTACTCCAAACACTTTCAAGTTTCATTTTCATCTCTTCTCTTCAAAATGTAGTATTTTATAATGTAACTGATGTTTGGCTATATTATTGCCTAAACATCAAATATACTAGTATACAAAGCTAGGTAGAGGAAAAAGCAGAAAGAAATTGCTGTGTCAAGATGTAATGTTTTTTAAAGATGAATTTATTATGGGTTCTTAGGCTTATGCAAAGTAAAATGCAACAGTGACTGGAGTGAGTTTGAATTTCATATATTTGTAACTGCTGCTGGACTCTTGGTCCTCAATATCTGAATAAACACAAAATACATTATTAATGTACAAACCACATTTCATACATATTTATATACCCAAGCATATCACATGCATGCAGAAGCCTTATAAACAGCAAAGCTATATCCTTAGTAGTGTTTGAACTGAATAGTGTGTACTAGTTCATTAGTCTTCAAATTAGGTTCTGTTCAAACTCCAAAAGCAGTTTTTACAATAATGCTTAACCTGGAAAAAATAAATAAATAAATAAATAAATAAAAAATACCTTGTATGACATTAAGAGCAGATTGTCTTAGTTTGTATAAGTAACTCTAACTTGAAATGTTTTGAGAACTGAAGCTAAGATTGGATATTTTACATGATTGATGCAATTAAAATTTTGTAAAGTATAGAAGGTGTACATGTTAAAGATCAGATAGATATTTCTCGTCAATATTAAGCTTTTAAGTTACAGCAAGGGTCAAGAATTATCAACAGCAACAAAAGCCTCTGCTACAATCTTTATTACTCACAGTTCTTCCAAGAAACAGTGAAAACAGGTTCAGCAAAACAATTATATTTCTATATTATCCTAGACCCGAATCCAATATTTCTCTAAGCTTTCTGTTCCAGTTTCCAGTGTTAGCAGACTATTAGTTCTCAGTTTTGCCAAGAAAAAAACCCCAGACACTAAAGTCCTGTCATCCTGAAAGCGAGGTCTGTCCCCCTGTATTACTGGACATGACAGTGTTCAGCATCTCATGGAAAGACAGAGCTGGATCTCCCAGGTTGCCAGAAGGTAGCTAATTATTTGAGTTTTCATGTTTAGTGCATTCCCCCAGTAGGTGATACACACTATATCTTTTTTTATTTTTATTTTTATTTCCTCCACAATACCTGTTTTTGAAGAAACCTTTGTACATTACCTTCCAGATCTCTGGGAACTCACTAGTTACTAGGCTAAACCCATGGAGACACAGCACCCTCACTGTTCTGGCCCAAGGTGCCGTATTTTCCATGGAACTGGTCTATCAAAAACTCAGGAAAGTGGCCTAATAAGTTCAGAATAGTACTCATTCTTGCATTTTTAATCTTTCACAATTATTATTTAACTAGAATATGTTGAACTGCTTCAAAAAAGAGAAAAAAAACTATATCTCTAAATACCATCCAAGAATATCTCATAAGGTGGTATTTAGGCCCTGTGCCAGGAGTGGGGAATATAAAAGTCCTTAGACAGAGGAGGGAACAAAACTCAAAGTTTAAATTATGGATGAACAGTGGAGGTTGCATTGGAAACAAAATTCAACTTTTTATCTTTGTGCACTCAGTGCGAAATCGTGCAGTGGAGATTCACATCCTCAGATATTTCAGAAAAGTCTCTAATCACAGTCTGCTTACACCCTCTTATTGGTTGTGATATTGTGCATACACAAGATGGTTACATGTCATCAGAGAACCTGCTTTGATAAAATAATAAACCATGTAAGAAATTTAAATTTTCAATTATCACTGAACAGAAGCTAAAATTGAAACAAAAAAATGAGTAACAGATATGTGCATAGATTTTTCTTATTTTCCATCTCTTTTTTAATGGAACCAATCTTTCAAATCTCCATGAATTTTGATAGACCACATGCATCAACTGATGATACTGAATTCATTTGAAGAACATAATTTTAATTAAAGCTGCTCCTTATATTTTTCTTTGTTTCCTATAGCAGAGCCAAGTTGCTTGATTGCACTCATATTCAGCTTTGACTGCTCAGCGTTACAATTATGCAAATGTTGCATTAGAATACTAGGTAACTGAAAACGCTTGTGAACTGTAGTCTTGGAAAAAAAATCACTAAAACCAGCAATAACTGTAGATGTTTATGCTTACTATGCTTTTAGAAATAATTAAGGATTCCTAGCCTCTTGGGTACTGCTTTTAAAACATAAATTATGGGATTGCAGTAAATTTTCAAGTTCAGTGCCTATAAAAGCTAAGATTATGATTTATGGAGGCCAGGTAAGTTACTGTTGTTGAACACAAAGTCATCTACATCACACAATAAGATGAAAAATTCATAACTGACTTTTATTATTTTTTTTCTTTAAAAAGGAAAAAATTATAAGAACATTAGCCTAAGCATAAAGGCTAGTGACTTTGGGATTAGTTTATAATGTTCCACCATTATTGTAGCATACACAATTCCAGATATTTGAAGTGAGTGAAGAGGAATATGGGTGAGAATAATATGAATTTGTTAGTTCCGAAATTTTGAAATTCCTTTAAATTAACTAAGACACAAGTCTGCAAGGGCATTTAGGTACCACTGGAATAGTATCTCAATCCCACTAATCCCACTGAAATCAGAAGTTATAGGTGTATACATCACTTGAGGATATGGACCTAAGCAGAGCAGAGCTAAATGGCAGCAACTCAATTTAACAATCACTGTGTTGTATGAATAATACTCCTGCAGAAAGCTGAAGAAATTTTTGAATAAGGTGTTATTCTATTTGAATAGCAGTATTGTAACCTGGACATTTTTTATTTCATCTCATTATCTGCTGTAATGAAAACAGTAAGACAAACACATTGAAGTGTAAGAGTGACATTAACTCATGTGATTATTTGTTTTTTATTTGGTTGTAATACTGTATAGAAAGCATCTCATTAATACTCAAAGTGAACCATAATCTTGCAGGAACATTTTATAGTTGATCACCTCTCTTTTTCTAGACAGCATTTTCTTTAAGGCCTTTGAAAGTGATCCAATAGCTAAATCATTTTTATAAAGCATGCATGACATATATATGTTTTCAATTTTTGACAGACCTATAAAAAATCAAAGTCAATTAGTAACCCCAGTAATTGCTCAGTGACCTTTAGCATGCCATAAACCTAGGTCTGCTCACCATAAGATGTGACTATCTTTTTCTAGAGCTATAATGAATTATTGTATCACTGAAACTGTTAGATAGAAAATAAAAAGTAACTAAATTATTATTAATAGTTATTTATTATATTAATAAAATATATATTGGTGTGTGCAAATAGTTTAATGAAGTACCTGGAGTTTTGCCACAACTTTTGGCAGTACTTTGAGTTGCAAAACTACACACATTCAGACATTTTTAAATAATTATTAATGTAAGACAACTTAATGGGTAAAATGAAGGACATGTAATTTATTATCTCATATTTAATGTGCTGATAGAGCTATGATAAAGCATACTGTTCATCCCCTCAACATCACAACCCATACAAAAAGCAGCAGAGATGGAATAGGAATTACAATTCTTTCAGTTAAACACATCCTATGTCACTGATATTGCCTCCTGAAACAGCAGGTGCTTTTCTGTAAATCTACACCCTTTCCAATACATATCACGGTTTTTCCATCCCTGGAGCGGAGATACCTAATTGTCAATTGTCATCCCTGTTTTCTAGTTTCTGTCTTTTTGAGAAGTGTGTTTTCAAGGAATGATCCCTGAGTTTATCCCCAACAGAAAGATGAAAATGTAACTGTCCCTTTAATGGCATTACACATTGCAACCCTAGAGCCTGCTTTCAGGATAGTAGGTCTTGTTCTTTCGTCCCTTTTCAGTTTTTGCTAAGACTGTTTTGTTTCCTTCACAACACTAGGTCTTCAGTTCTCCATCCCAAAGTAGGAATTACTTTTAAAACATGACACAAATGATTGCAGAACAGTTTCCCTGTTTAAAGCAAAGGCAGACAGAGCTTTATATAATGACAGTGTGCAAAAGGGCACTGGATTTCTGCAGACGACCCAAAGGTGTGTGACTCCCATGATGGAAACACAGTGGTATGTACATCAGTTATGCTGTGTGACCTTAAGGAAACAGCAAAGTGAAAACTCTTACTGATAAGAGGAGGCAACCCTTTTCCTTTCCTCCCTCCTGAACACCAGAAATATAAATGCCATAATGCTATACATTGTTCTAACAAACCTGTTTTGTCAGCTTCTTCAGGCACAGACTGTCTAAGATCCATGTTGATACTGACTAAAATGAGTATTTCGTTTTCCTTGGAATCTTGAAGTTTGGATGTTTCTGCAACAGACATGTTTAATAATGAAAATCTCAAACCATCTCCTACTGTGCCTCTTCATGTTCAGCGTTGCTCTTGACAAAGGCCTGATCTGGAAATCATGCTGAAACATGATTTTTAGCTAGACTTCCAAATAGGTCCATTAACTCATGCTGAAACCTGAAAACAGCAAAATCAATTGCTAATGATAAGATTTTTTTCTTTATGTACATAATTACTTTGGCAATTGCTCACCAGACACTAACTCATAGCCTTGTGATTTCAGCTTTTCTGTCCTCTGATAATTTCAAAGCTTTGTTTTTGTTCACACTAACTACCTTCCAATTCTTCTGAGACCTTCTTGTTATTCTTGATTTTCCACATTAATTTGGGGTCCAGGAATAACATTCTTGCCCTTATTGTAGTCAGAGGAGTCTTTACAGTGGTGGCTGAAATGCAGCCACAGTTTCAAATCTGTTTTTCTTTTCTGTTCACTATTTTTTTTTAATTTATTTTTTTATATATATATATATCAGGTATGCAAAAGAGACATTATGCTTAACCTATTAAAGTTAATGAATGGTTATAGATCTTTCTGAAATATAAAGTGAATTAACTCTGGTCTGTTTCCTAAACCTTGATATATCAGCATAAAATAGAAAAGCATGAGAATTTTCCTTCAGTATTTTATAGGTACACTTTTCAATGTCAGAGTCATTGTCCAAAGGAAGCCTTTTCAGTTAGTACCTGATCTGTGGTGTAGAGTAAAACAAAGCTCAGTGTCTCAGAACTGGTGGGAGAAAGTTTTTTAATGTATACTGGTATTAGAAAATAATATTTTATGATGGCTATAGTATTTGGGACAGTCTTTGGGAGAGTCTTTTATTTGGGTTAGGCTGAGAGGAAGATAAGTGAAGATAGCTTGATACATGTGTCTCTTGAATTCTCATTTAATTACTTATTTAGATCATGTATCTTGTCTTATTTTATGTAGCCTCCCAGAGCAATTAAAGATGGAAAGATTTCTTATAGCCTTAAGTGATATAAACTTTTTTATATTTAGACTGTCCTATGCCACTCTGACAATATGGATATGTCAGAAACTCTAAGTTTCCATCTCCTGACTCATGTGGGGTTTTTGAGTATGAAGACTAAGACTCAGTCAGATGCAGATTCTCTGTCAGAGACAGAAATTTGAAGCTCAGACTTTCATATTGAATTCTCTGATGATTTCAGACTTCTTCAACAGAATGTTCTATTAAAATTGTTTTCAAATTACTTACACTTCTTAAGCATTTTTTGAAAAACTAGTATTCCAACTCAAACTATAGTGAATTTGATTTTTTTTTTTTTTAGTTTTGTGACTGAAACAAAGGGGGGGGAGGAAAGGAAGTGTTCTAACTGAGGAGTTAATGAAAAGAAATATTTTCAGTATTTATAGAAATGTAAACAATAATGAGTACTAAACATTAAACATTGTTTTGGTTATTATTAATAATATATGAAAAATTTGAAATCATTTTCCAACTACTTGCAAAGCTGAAAGCACTGGATATTCCTCACACTCTCCCATTAAAATATATAATCTTTTTCTTTAAATAGCAGACTAAGACCTGTTATTAAATCTGATAGGATTTCACACCCAGGAAAGGTATACTCACTCTGAGCTTTGAGTAACTTACTGAATTATGCTGCAAAATAGCCAGAAACTGAAACCACTTTTCAAATCTGATGAGTCAAGAGTAAGTTTCTACATACTTCAGGATAGGGTAAGACTGCATTTGTCACTTGGGGTTCTGACAAGTTCTTTTAGAAGATAAGGAAAGTGATTTTTTTCAAGTATCTTATAAAAGCTATATCTGGAATTAGTTTAAATAATAAATACCTAATTTCCTATTATATCTTTACATTGACCTTGTCAATGCATGCACTGAATTGCAGGAAGGGGTAATGGTTTTTCATGAAGGCTCTCAGAGAGGAAATAAATTCTACGCATCTGACGTCTTCAAGGAACATATTGATACATCATGGTCTTTTGATTGTGATGAGGGAAGTCAGGAGTGCCACAACATTTAATGAACTTTTAAAGTTCTATGAGGCAGAATTTATATAGCCCCTGTGCTGAATGAGAAGAAATATTGCTTAACTTTTAGCCAAACTCATAAAGCTGAAGAGAAACCGCATCACAGAAAATGACTCTTCATATTTATCCATTTTTGGCCTTTTGGTTTTCTTAGACTCATGAGTGAAGGATCTAAGAGATCTCTGTGGCTTTAACAGGGTGAAGTGTCCTTTTCCTAAGCCACATGCCTCTTCATCAACTGCCAGAACTGTTCAGAAAACACTTGTTTTAACATTTTGTACTTCTATTGTTCCATGACCTCCAGTATGTGTAAGCAATTACAGTAGATGTTAACTGAAGACTGAATTAGATTCAGTATATTCAGAAGATAAGAATCAAGAATTGAGCTCAGAATGGAAGATATCAGCCATTCTGTTTTCCAACTCAACTCTGTTCAGACTTCTGATAACCCTCATAGGATGTGCTGAAGCTCAGCTGAAAAATCAGCATAATTATCCTGTATATGTTGACATCCAGTCTTTCATTTTTCATCTAAAAGTGCAAATCAATCTTGCAGCAGTTCTATAATTATCTAACACACGATGTCAGACATCCAGAACTTCACTTTAAATAAAGAACAGGTTACAGGTAAGACCAACACAGTCCCTTGGCTCTGATAACAATATTCAAACACAAGAGTAGAACTCTTTAATCTTCCCAGTGGAAATACTTTTTAATCAAAAATTCAGAACTAGGATCTGCCAAAATTATATGAAGCAGAAATCTTACATGAGATAGAAAAATGACATTAGGAACTGCAGTAAATGGGATTTACTTTTTGGGAGAAAGTAAAACAGCCTATTTTGTAATCTTGGTATTATGAATAACTTTTTGGCTTTGCCCCATCTCCATTGTTTTATACAAAATCAGACAGAACTTTCTATTTAGTATCTATATATTTTCTGAAATTTTGTTCAGCATCATTTGGGATTACTGCAAAATATTTACTTCTTGCACTGCCTTGAGCAGTTTTTTCTATTATGTTAATTCAACAATTTACAGGATCAAGAAATATCAAAAACAACATTAATCTAAAGAGCTTTTCTTTCAGCCTTTCTTCTAACTAAGGCTTCCGTGAGGCCTGATGGAATATGAAAAGAGAAATAAAAGGAGAAAAAAGGACCTATTACCTTTCCTCATCCCATCACCTGAAAAGTTTAATAGAGACTGGATTAAGGTTTTTTAGGTCATAAAGTAAAACTTATGATCAAATGCAACATTACAAAGGTAGATTGAATCATTCTTTAATAATATGATAGTGATAGAGTGGTAAAAAGTATCATTAAGATGAAATAAGTCGATTTACTTGAGAATTTTGCTCAGACTTTCTGGAGTATGAAATAGTTGTAGAACATAAGTTTGTTACCTAAAAAGAAGAACAGTAAGTTTTACCCATGAAAGAAAAAGAGTAAAATAAGAACCTCTCTTGATAACTTAGAAGGTAGTGAGTTGAGGAATATTTTTCTAAAAATGAGATGTTTCAGTGATCCAAGCTATTATTTTAAGAGCACGAAAATACAGATGCAGTAGTGCTTGTAACGACAGGATTTTCTAAATTATTTCAAAATATTTATTTTATTAAGATAGTTTCATTAATTATAATAAAGATAATAAGTTAACTGGGTAAAATACTGATATTCATTCTTCATTGTGTTAGGTTAATAATTTTTAAACTATTTTTAGAACAACATTGAAGTCTTTAAATTCCTTTGGTTTGCTTTCAGCAAAGCAGTATTATAACATCATATCATACAATGTTGCAGTCAAATAATCAATAATAAAAATTATTTGTGACTTCCTCTACGAAAGACAGCTTATTATGTTTGTGTTACTGCACAAATTTGAAACACCAATCTAGTCCTTTTTCATTTTTTTCTACAAAAAGCATAATGTATCAAAATGTCAAAAATTTAATTTAACATTTATGTAAAATCAGAATTACAATTAGCAATGACCCTCTTTAGGCTCATTATTTTAAGAACCAATAGGAACAGCAAACAGCAAAGTATTTAATGTAGTTTTTCATTATTTTTTGTGATAATTCATATAACTGCTTTTACAGTTTTTAAAGATTCTGCTTGCAGTAATTATTATGAAGAAAAAATAAAGTTTCATGACTGTATTCCAATAAAAAAATGTTGAAAGACAATAACACAATTAATTATATTTTTTAATTTGATCAAGACTTATAATTTTGTTTACTTTGGAAAACAGAACCCTTAATTTGCATGTAATATTTTTTTTAATTGAATTAATTTCTGCTAGTTGAAAAAAACACCCACTTTTTCTAAAGCTTGTGCTTAATTTAAGTGCCTGTATAACCTGTATGCACTTCAATGCCAGATCTTATAGATGACTTCAGAAGATCCCTGCATATGGGGACTTCAAGTGTTTGTGTTGCATTTACATTCTTGTAAGTCTCAACAAGTAAGCTGTGTAATAATGCATTTTGATTCTACACCTTTGATTCTGGATTAATTCTGTAAATTTTAGATTCAGCTAATTAGTAATTCCTGAGAGTACCTCATGTACTCATAGTATGGGCAATACTGTTAGGCATTCAATATATCAGAATATTCCTGATTTTTTTTTTTTTTTTTTTTTTTTAATTAGTGGATACACAATGCTACAACAGCCTTGAGAACTGATGCAACTTGTCATCACTAGTCCTATCTCAGAGGTGTCACCCCAAGATAACCATTTGATTCATACCATAACAAATCCTAATATCACACATTTGTACAAATCAGATTGGTTTATCTCTAAGTAGCATCTGCATTGTCTGAATATGTATGAAAACAAGCTATAATGTGAACGGTTGAAAAGATTTTCTTTTTTTTTCTTTTGAACTACATAATACTTTATACTCAGTACTCAAGTACTTACAAGTGTTCCAATTCGCTTCATCTTGCTATATATAAGAATGCTAACAGTATATGTGCTTTGAAACAGAATTTGTCTTGCTGATATACCAGAACCCTGATCTCCTGTCTTTCAACGTTAATGTTGAAGTGATGTCAACAGCTGTCTGTTAATTTCAAGGGATGTTTCTAACATTAGAGAAAATATGCTAGTAGCTTTTGCAGAGCAAAAAAATAAAAGGAAATGCTGCTGGTTTTAAGATAAATCTTGACATACATGAGTATAATTCAAGTGGATAAATCTGAGGGCAAAATTTGATCCCCATAGTTGAGAACAAATATTCCAGTCCTCTACATTGAGTGTTTTAAGCTTTAAATTATACGTAATTAATTAGCCTCTGTAGGAATATCAAATTCCAATCTATAACACTATAGAAAATTTAAAAACTTCACTTAATTTTATTTTATTCTTTCAGATCTTCACCATTTATCTTGTTATCAATAAGTGAGTAATACAAAAAAAATAAAACAAGTCAGTGTAGCACAGTTTAAAACGCATTTCTCAGAAACATTTTAAAACACAATATAAGGTTTGATCTGTAAAAATTTAAAACAAATTAATATCCAGAAAACAGAATTTTGAAGCAGATATCCAAAAGTTGTTGATAGATAAGGAACCTTAATTTCATTACAATAGAGCCGGATGTAAATTCAAAGGACTATAAGATGAAACAGATAAATACCTACTTTAGAAATTTAAACTTGGAAGTTCCACCTATTTTTTATGTTAATATTCCTAAGCAGATTTAAAAGAATATTAGCCACCTTAATAGTAGGACATTTACTGCTAGTACTGTAATATTTTGTGATATATATGAAATATATTTACCATAGTCATTGATCAGGATTTTAATTGTACTTTATTTGAAATTTCAGGGTGTAAATGAATGTTTGTTAGGATAAAGGTGATAGAATGTCTCAGTGAATACTGCCATTAGTAATAGTTATTACTTCTTGGCTGATATATCTTCCTTGTTTACTCAGACCCAGAAAACAAAGCGGATTGTCAAAGAAGGAAAATAAAAAATAATAATAATTTTAAAAATTGTTGTACGGAAGAAAACCCAGCATTTTTCCTCTTAGCAAGGTCTCATTTTGCCAGTTCATTGTCGAGAGATTCAATAGATTTCAGAGAGACAAAGATAGGAAATTCATAAGAGAAGATACACAAGAGAAGATACACTTCAAGGGCAGGCATATAAAATTGCAAATAACCTCAGCAGCAATGAGTGTTGAAAACATACAAATACATTTGACCAGTGGCTTGAATGTTAGCTTTAAGTTTATACATGTGTAGATTTGCAAAAACACTTTTCATTTTGCTTCCAGTGAAGCAGAAATTTTCTGGACTGTTTACTGAAAAATATATAAAATAAAAATAATATAAAGAATGTAGCTAGATGGTGTTTTGCTTTACATTATAGAAATTCAACATATAAAGCAAACTACAGGAAACCTTATTAACATAAGTCTGAATTTTTATCATCATGAAACACATAAGCTGTACACAATTTTATTTTGTGTCAGTAGGAGAAATAAAAAATAATGATGTGTACTTCTGAAGCTCAGAATAACTACAGCAGAAAAGGTGTACTCCCTGTCATCTTAGAATCAAGAGTAATTTGAAATTCTTTAAAACTGAAAACTACCAAAATGCAATCAATCAGAAACATTCTTGCAATAGACATGAAACAATCTTGGGTGAGATTACAAACATAGTCCCTACAAAATTGCCTGAGCATATTTCCCAACTAAGGCAATATCTTTCTTTGACAACGCACTTTACACTGTCCACTTATATTGTCTTTATCTCAAGCCAGCTCCAATTTAGAGAGAGATCTAACTTTATTTGATAATGAAAAGGGAAAAAAAAAATTCTCAGTGGGTTTAGTTTGCTCATTTATTCCAAAAGAGCCTGCTGTTTTACAAAACCAAGAGTAATACTTTACAGAAATATTCCAAACTATTTCATAATTACCTACTGAATACAGCATACAATGATTATTGTCTTAATTGATTTCCATCTAAAACAGAAGTCTACAGTGCCTTGATATTGAAATTAAAATTAAGGTCATCATAGATTCCCCCAAATTGATACTAAATTGTCTGTGAATTCATTTTTTAAGGTCATAATCAAACCTGAAAATGGAAAAAAAATCAAATCAAATCGTATATCACTTTCCCTTACATGGTAGTATCAACATATTAAATGGGGAAAGCCTTAATCATCCTGATAGGTAGAGAAGCCATCCAACTCTTCTGTACTGAAGCTTCCTACCATACATAAATGTAAAAATTAAGTTGTCTTTTACTAGCACTTTCTCCATTAAACTGCCTACATGATTCAGTCTAATGCCCAGAACAGAAGTGTCTTAAATTAAGTCCAGAGGCTTAGTACTTCTGAATGAGAGCAGAGGCAATTTTTAGCCTGGCTTATTCTTCATACCCATTCAATTAACCTCTCAGAGGTTTAGAACAAAAGTCAGTGTGACAGGTGCCATTTGAATTGAACAAATGCCATCTAACTGTCAAAATATTGACTTACATCCGCCACTCCAAGCCAACACCGTGATTTGTAATGAGCTGGACAAACTATGAAGCAGTGGGAGCTAACTGTTGGAGTTTCAGAAACCTTACTTTACACACTACATGAAGGTTGCTATTTGACAAGCTCTTCCAGCTCATCTGAAGCTATAATTTGTAATGTCCTCAATGTTATTTGCAAAACAAGAATTTTGTCATCTTCCTTCATTTGATGGGGACAGCACCTTGCTTTAGTGACTAGCATCAATACTTTCTAAGCGAGCAGAATTCTTTGCTTTATGTTCAAGGCGTCAGTCTGTAGTAGTTAGCCAGCATACACATCCAACAATGGTTTTGTGAGTTACTTTCCATTCAGCATTTTGCCTCTGTCCATGCAGAGTCATGGGCAAGCCAAAAAAAGGACTTTTTCATGGAATCATAGAAGCATTTTGAAGGTCATTGAGTCTAACCATTAACCTCACTCTACAGAGTCTGGTACTAAACCATGTTCTCAAGCACCACAACTACACGTCTTTTAAACATCTCCAGCCTTTCAAGTAATTGCTGGGGGAAATCCCATGGGACAGGATACCAGAAGGTAAAAGATCCCAAGATGTTTGGTTAACATTCAAGGACCACTTCTTCCAAGCTCAAGATCAGAGCATCCTAATGGGTAGGAAATCCGGAAAGTGAGACTGGAGACTCATGGTCAAAGATGGAACTGCTGGGCAAACTTAAGTGGAAGAAGAGTGTTTACAGATCATGGAAGGAGGGGCTGCCCACTTTGGAGGAATATAGGACTGCTGTCAGGGGATGTAGGGAGGCAAATAAGAAAGCTAAGGCTTCCTTGGAATTAAACCTTGCAAGAGAGGCCAAGGACAACAGAAGGGCTTCTTCAAACACACTGCAAACAAAACTAACACTAGAGGCAACACAGGCCCACTGCTGAATGACATGGGTGCCACCCAAAAGATACAAAGAATTTACTGAATGTCTTCTTCGTCTTTGTACAAAGAATTTACTGAATGTCTTCTTTGTCTTTGTCTATACTGCTGAAGACTGTCCTCAGGAGCTCCAGACCCCTGAGGTCCCAGAGAAATTCAAGATAAAAGAGAAGTTTGCCTTGATTGATGAGGACTGGGTTAGGGATCAGTTAGGCAATCTGGACTTCCATAAATCCATGGTACCTGGTGAGATGCACCCACAAGTGCTGAGGCAGCTGGTGGAAATCCTTGCTCGGCCACTCTCCATCATCTTTGGTAAACTGTGGGGAACAGGAGAGGTGGCTGAAGACTGGAGGGAAGCAAATGTCACTCCAGTCTTCAAAAAGGCCAAGAAGGAGGATCCAGGTAACTATAGATGGGTCAGTCTCACCTCCATACCTGGAAAGGTGATGGAACAACTTAACCTCAGTGCTGTTTCTAGGCATATTAAGGATAAGAGGATCATTAGGAGCAGTCAACATGGTTTTACTAAGGAGAAGGCATGTTTAACCAACCTGATAGCCTTTTATGAGGTCATAACCAGGTGGATAGATTATGATAGTACAGTAGATGTGGTTTATCCTGATTTCCATAAAATATTTGACACTGTCTCCCACAGTATCCTTGTAGCTAAACTGAGGAACTGTGGTCTGGATGATTAGTAGCAAGGCAGATTATGAACTGGTTGAAAGTTCACTGGAAAGAAGTCAGAGGGTTGTGACCGCTGGGACAGAGACTAGTTGGAGGCCTGTGCTTAGTGGAGTCCCTCAGGGGTTTGTACTGGGACCAGTACTATTCAATATATTAATCAATATATTAATCAATGACCTGGATGAGGGAACAGAGTACATGGTCAACCAGTTTGCTGATGACACCAAACTAGCAGAAGTGGCTGACACAGCAGAAGGCTGTGCTGCCACTCAGTGCAAAGCCACAAAAATTATTAAGGGAATTGAGCATCTCCCTTATGAAGAAAGGCTGAGGGAGCTGGGACTCTTTAGCTTGGAGAAGAGTGGACTGAGGGGTGACCTCATCAGTGTTTACAAATATGTAAAGGGCAAGTGTCAGGAGGACAGAGCCAGGCTCTTCTCTCTGAATATCCAGCGACAGAACAAGGGGCAACGGGTGCAAGCTGAGCATAGGAGGTTTCACGTAAACATAGGGAAAAACTTTTTCACTGTGAGGGTGACAGAGCACTGGAACAGGCTGTCCAGAAAACTTGTGGAGTCTCCTTCTCTGGAGACACTGAAAACCTGTTTGGATGCATTCTTCTGTGGGTTATTCTAGGGGATCCTTCTCTGCCAGGGGAGTTGGACTAGATGATCTTTCAAGGTCCCTTCCAACCCTAGGATTCTGTGATTCTGTAATGGTGATTCAACCACCTACCTGAGAAGAATATCCAGTGTCTGATAACCCTTTCACTGAAGAAGCTTCTTCCAGTATCCAATCTAAACCACCCCTGGCACAATACTTATCACTTGTTACTAGGGAGGAGAGACCAACACCCACCTTGTTACAACCTTCTTTCAGGAAGTTGTAGTGAGTGAGAAGGCCTCCCCTCAGTCTCCTTTTCTATAAACTAAACAACTCTTATTCCCTCAGATGTTCCTCAAAAGATCAGTTCTCCAGACCCTTCAACAGTGTTATTGCCATTCTTTGGACTCTCTCCAGCCCTTCAACATCTTTCTTGTATTGAGGGGCCCAAAATTGAACCCAGTATTTAAGTGCAGCGTCATAAATGCAGAGTACAGAGGGACAATCCCTGTCCTAGTTCTGTTGGCCAGACTATTCCCGATACAAGCCAGGATGCTGTTTGCCTTCTTGGCCACCTAGGCACACTGCTGACTCATGTTCATAGGCTGTTGACCAACACTAACAAATCCTTTCCCCCTGGGCAGCTTTCCAGCAGCTCTTCTCCAAGCCTGTAGCGTTGTCTGCAGTGGTTGTGACCCAGTTGCAAGACTGAGAACTTGGCCTTGTTGAACCTCAAACAACTAGCCTCAACCCATCAGTCCAGCCTGTCCAGATCCTTCTGTACAGCTTTTCTACTCTCAGGCAGAACACTCCCTCCAAACTTAGTGCAATCTGCCCAATTCAGGTGAATCCCTTCACAGTTTTGTCACTGCCAGAATATCACATTGCTTACCACTTTGTGCTGAAAAAACAATTACATTATTTATTCTGCAATCAGAAAAGCTGCAAAGAGTAAAGCAATTGAACACAGACTTTTGGGGTCACTTATTTTCAGATACATGTAAAGATACATGTCTACAGTTAATTTGGACATACTGGAAATGAGTGATAAGGATCACATTTAGACTAAGATGACTCAAATTTCAGGTTTACTGTTTCATCATTTAAGGCTCTTAAAGTGATACCTTATCTTATGTCGTGTCTCAAAAACTCTTGTGCCTGGCACCAAAGATGTTTGCAAATGGTCTGGACTTCCTAGCTTCTTCCTGACTTTCTGCTAGGAACAAAAGGTGGGCCCATAAGTCCATGAGGAAGAGAAAGTGGCATGAAACTCAATACTTCATCCATTGTCATTCTGTGAGATGAAAACTAAGATTATATAAACAATGAATTATTTAACTTTTCCCCTCAATCTTCTCGTAAGGATGCATCTGTCATTTTTTAAAACATATTTTTTATGTAAATTTAAAATCCCATCAAGATTTTACTAGACAGAGAATAGCAGCAGCAAGTGTAACCAGAGGGGAATTTAAATGGGTGGCTGACATGATCAGGGACAGTCTCTTTCACCAGCAAGGGAACAGTGCAACAGGACCTGAGCAAGAAGAGCAGAGCAGGTTTAGAAATGGTAACTATGGTTGACCAAAAATGTAGATCTCCAGACAGGACCACAGCAATGATGCAGGTCCAAGTCAAGCTAGGAAATCAAATCAGTTAGTGTTAGTCAGGATTTGGTCCAGCAATGGTAACAATGGTCAGCCAGTGTCTCACAGCCACTGGACAAGCATCTAGTAACAAAGCAAAACCAAGTCTGAGTCAGAAAATTCAGTCCATGGTTTGGGGGATGGTCAGGAGTTCCTGACTGGCTCTTCCCCTGGATCTTTCTCAGACAGCTTTTTCAGAGCACTCAAATCCAAGCTTTCACAGGTGGAACTTTGACACAGGCACCCAGACCCCCCTGAGCAAGTGCAATCAGGGCCATGACAGGTCCCAACACTCCCTCAGGGCATGTAACTTACTAGATCATTCTGAGTAAAATTGAGTTGGAATTACAAAATATTTTCTATTTTGAAATATCATTTTCTTTCTATTCCAGATGAAAATTATTTAGATCAAAGTGTTAAAGCTTTATTTTTATAGAGTTTTGACATTATTGGGTGTTTTTTTATGTTTCTCACATTGGTCAACCAAACTTAGGCACAAGGAACTACCTATTACTTTGGTTTCTCTTCATCTACGGCCTGCAGTATCAAAGCTTTGCAAAGATGCTGGCTTTGGCAGAAAATCTACAAAGCTACCATTACAGATTATATTGATAATGATATTTTATGTATTCATTATCAGCAACAACAAGAATTCTCACTAAGGATGGTTGAATAAAGAAAAAATGGACACCTGGACTAGTGTAAAACTTACATTGTCTTAAATCGCTTTTCTCAAGGATTTAATACATTGAAATTTAAATACAGGTGGAAGAAAAAAAATCTTTCTAAATGCCTTTTTAATGGAAATTCAGCAACAGCTCCCAAACAAACAGAAACAAAGCAAAAAATCTCCATGCAGAAAATTACAACACACTCACATAATAGCAGGAAATGGTGTCACAATGGTGCATTTGGGTTTTGGTTTTCTTCAAATGTCAGATCATTTTGACATTACAGATGGTTATATGCTTCTCTGTAATTTTACAGCTAGAGGAAAAATTTCAGTCCGTGGATTGCATTTTTACACTAACAGACTGTTAGTCTTCAGCTGCTTGAAGTAGTTGGAGATTAGCTAAAACTTTAATACCATTACAAAACTGATTCAAAACTGATATGGAGAATACTGATAGATTTCATTAGCTAATTATTGGTATTTCGACTTGAAGGTAAACCTACAATGAGTATGTTTTGTAAAAGGCCCTAGAGCAAAGCACCAACATATTTTCACAAATTGTTTCATCATACTTTTATTTGTAAACTTTCCTCTATTAAAATCAATAAATATAGAGTAGTTGATGGTTGTTACTAGGAAAAGTGCTGAGACTATTTGAGGTTCGTGTATTCAGTAATTCTGAAACTGACCTCAGAATTAATTTATTTGACCATGTATTACTCTGTCATGCAAGAATTTAACTTGCATTTACTTTCCACTGAAGTAAAAAGTGACAGTCTCCATGTAAAGAAAAGTACTATCTTCATTGCTTCTGATTTTGAAAATGCCAGTGCTTCTCATATATATTTTGTACAAATATATGTTAATATAAAAATATTGTAAATCAAAGAGATAAGGCTTGGGTAGAATATTATTCTAATGTTAGAAAAGGATGGAGAAAATGCAGCGATATGACAAAGCATAGTGCACAGTGTGTGTGTGAAAGCAAGAGAGCATCATAAATGCCCTTTTACTTTAAATTGTCATTTATTAATATGGAGAGTAAATGAAGGGTCATTTATAAGCAGAGAGATTACTAAAATTTTTGCCCTTTCTTTACAAAAGAGCAGAAATCCCCAAAGAGATTTTCTGTTAACGTGCAGTACTCCATCTGTGTAAGCAGACAAATAGAGCTTTAGAGCCAACATATAACTATAAGAACCAAAGAAAAAGATTCACTTTCCAGGGAGTGAAAAATAAAAATGCATATTTAAACAATGAGAATTTGCTGCAAAGAGAAACACAAACCTTATATTTTGGAATGTTTGTGTTTTTTTTCACAGACATTGTGACTCCCAGTATTGTTTACTTCCAACCTGTTCAGAATCAAGGTTCAGGTGCCATGATTTTCCAGAGTGAAGATCACTTTCTGGATTTTGTCATAGGTCTCAATGCCAGACACACATGCCCAGCACACTAAGAACAGTGCAGACTTGTGACTGCAAACTGTGCTTTATTCCAATTTGGCTTGCTTAGGATAGTTTTATTAATTAAAATCCATATTGATGGATTTGCTTGATCAGGCAAAGCAGTCTATAAATTACCTTTATATATGTAGGACTGTAATATATTACTCAGTATGCCATATTTTTCATATTCTTTTTTTTTTTTTTTCTATATTTTTCTCCCTTAGCTTTCCTTTCCTTTCTCAGCTTTCAAACCCTGACCTTCCCATACTGTAAGCTTTGCCACTAATACCATACAGGAATCCCTGGGAGAATTACAAGTTTTTGATTAAGCAAGGTTCATGACTGCACAGGCAATAACTCTATGTTTGTCTGTGTGTTTGAAATCATGAGTTGAATTTTTGGAGGAGAAAGTGGCGTTGAACCTGATAGGCAGACCATTACTGATGAGAACAGGCAATGGAGACACTGTCTCGAGAAATTGCCTGCTGTTCACCGGATAGTCAGACTCTCCAAACAGCCCTCATGGTGCTTGTTTGGTTTAGCACAAGCCTGCAGTTTCTGTCCTATTCCAGGCATCCTTCAATGAGAGTTAAACCAAAACCAATTCAGGTTCTATGCTTGAAATGGAACTTTTCATGAAAAACTATTCCTGCCAGCTCATGGGAAGTTCATTCTATTGACAGGAACCAAGCAAACACAGCAAGGTAGAAAGTAACACTTGAGATGTAAAAAATGTGATTGGAGCTGTGTGCAAGCACTTTTTTTCATTTTATTTCATTTTCTGTTATGGATACCTGCAGCACAGCATGTGGATGTTGTAAGGAAGGTAGGGAAGAGAAGAACAAGGAAAGAAAAACTTTTAGAACTGACTACTTATTTTATACTTCTGAATAAAAATCTCTTTCTACCTTCTTCAGTGTTTTTTGTACTTTCAGAACTGAGTTACTTTAATTATTTGTTTGCTTTCTTGATTCTCCTGCAACTATAGAAACTATTAAAAAAATCAATAGGAAATTTTGGCCTGTGTAAAAGATTTAAGTAGTTATATAAATTTGCAAAACACAGGGTAGCAAAAAAAAAAAAAAAAAAAAAAAAAAGGAGGATGACTAAGAGTAAAATTACATTAATAGTTCCCATGTCTGCAGTACAGGGATTTTATAATTCAATAAGTGTAGTGTTATTTCAAAAGTAGAGTCAAGGTAAAATGTTTTCAAATAAGATTAAATTAACATCCTTCCATCAAATGGAAAACAGGATCATAGTGTATCAAAACTTCTGGCATTGCTTTTGTTATTTATTACTCCACTGATTTCTAAACACTGTTTCAGTGCTCTCTCCTCTTCTACCATCATTTTTACCTCCTGTTAGCTTTAAGATTACAGTGGTCTAAAAAAGTGATCTTAGTGTGAACCTTGATGCCATCTAAAAAGGAAGAATGCAGATCTCATAATAGGATAATATATTTACTTCTATTTAATTTTTTGATCTCCAAGATAAATTTCCTGTTCTTATCAGAACATTCAGAAAACACAAACACTTCTCCGATTACTTAACACCAAACTTCTACGGTTTCATAATTTCTTAATTTTTTGAAAGAGGACAGTTTTTACTGTTAACTGGTGTAGTGTCATTTTCAGCTAATTAGATCCCACATATATAAAGAGACTGTGGTGGATCTGAGGGAATTGTCTCTCCGACAGGCTTTGTTGAACCTCAAAAATCATCCCACACTCAAAATATGTTGTCTTCCAGAAAGGATGAAAGTTTCTAAGTAAAATTTGAGGAAAAAAAGTATGGAAAAGAGATATTGAGATATCTGGACAGTTCTACATGTATTAGGAAGTGAGCATTTGAGACCCTTAAGCATAGATGGCCTGTGCTGTTTTTCCCTAAACCCTTTTCCCATCCTGTGTATGAATGCTGAGCTATGCTAAGGCAGAGGAAGGGACAAGAAGCAGCTAGCAGGATAATTTACATTGCTCTTCAGAAATGCTCTAAAATGTACAATACTCCATTATGAAGGCTTGGATAAAATAAAAGGCACAGAGACACAGTTAAAAATCTTTGTTGTTAATTGTTGCTCTTAGTATGTTTACAGCCTCTGGCCCATAGCAGGTGCATGTTCATGGTGGTGAAGCCTTGATTTCAGTGTGTTGGGCAAAGGCCATGCCCTCCATGTTTTATGGTGGGATATCCTGAGAAAGTATTAGAAATATCTTCTGACACATGCACAACTCAACTTCTTTGCCTCACAACAGAAAAAGGTATAAGAGAGGGGTTGCCAAAGATTCCTATTCCCTAATTAAAATTCCTGCTTATTAACTTCAATAGGAAGTAGCAATACAAGTTAGTTCCTTATTTGTTTGCAAGATTAGCATAGGGATGGACAACGTAGTTAAATTCTTTCTCCAGATGTATGTAAGAGAGCTCCTTTGTAAGACAGCTGCTGCTGCACAGAAGGACAAGTGTTCTGTGTAAACTACCAGGTAAAAAGTCCTGGAGTCATGAGTTGACTAAATAAAATCACAAGAATATACTTAGAGTAAAATTTTAATATTTGAGGATAATGATTTAATGTAATGGTATTTCTAAAATCGTCTGGGTCAAGATGGCTAAAGCAGGTATTTTATTTCCAAAACAAATATTTCATCTAAATATCTACATGATAACCAGTACTAAATGTTTATTTTTATCTACTTACACTTTGCCTTAAACTTTAATCTTGCCTCCCAAATACAAAGATTTAATTTAATTTTTTAGCAAGTTTGTTAAAATAAGACTATTGAAAACATAGTCAAACATGTTTTTCTTTCCCAATTTTCTCCACATTCAAACTGAGAGATTGCTACTGCACTTCAGACACACTCAGAGGGACAAAATCATACATTATTGAATTATTTCTTTGTAAATATAATTTTAAAAGATAATGTGCTAGTTATCTTGTACAAGATACCTATATCCACAAAGATAGTTAAAACAAACTTCCAGCTGCCATTCCATTTGTAGCATTGACTGCAATTTCTATTTAAGCTTGACTTAGATGAATTACACTGTGGTGTAATTTTAACTGTATATCTCTACAGCCGCATCTCTATTAAGGAAGCTTTTGTTCTTGTTCGGAAAAAGAACTGTGAGAACTGAAAACTCTGTTTATCTTTGTGTTGGGTTAATCTGTTGTTCTGGTTTGAGCCAGAATAAAGTGAATTTTCCTTTTTTTTTTTTTTGTTTTTCCCTTTAGAGAATTCTCTTTTGACTAGCAGCAAGTTTTCCAGCTAGTGGACTGATAACACTGGAATGTTTATGTTACTGCCAGAACTGCAAGGTAACTTTGCTCTGCTTAGTGAATCTGTGGCCACAGATGCTACAGGAGCAGAAGAGTTGTATCTGCAGCCCTCCCATAGGGAGAAGTGGACTAGACAGACAGCAAAATTGACCAGACTATTCCATTCCATACGTAAGCTCAGTACAAGGTCAGGGATTATGGAAGTCAAGCCCCTTCATCACTCTCCCCTCAGCTCCTGTCTGCTCTGCCACTCTCTCCAGCAGCTCCAGGACATTTCAGAGCTGCTCACAGCTCAGGGGATGCCAGGGAAGTTTCTGAGGGTTGGGGAAGGCAATAGGGTTTTGCACATTCCTGAATACATTTGTATATAATTGTACATATTTTGTATTATCATTAGCATTTAATTAAAGCTGTCTAGGTTAGTTTTCAATCCAGAAAATCTCTCTCCTTCATTTCTTCTCTCCTTTCCCTACCTGGGGGAGGGGTTAAAGGATCAAGAGCATTGTTGTCGCTGGTTTAGTTGCCTGTCTTAAGTCAAACTGTGACATCTGTTAAATTTATTAAAGATTGTCTCTGAGAGTGGACTGAAGGAAGCTGAGATCTTTATTGAAATGGTGACATTCTCCAAACTAAGGTTCTAAGTCAGTCATTGCAAGTTCAGAAACTGAAATTCTGACTCTTCTACTTCATTATTTAGCGCATTCTAAATAATGAAACCAGGTATTTTTGTAAGTATCATTTTGCAAAATATTTTTTTTTGCCTTTTGGAGCATTAATACAGGTCTATAATGGTGTGGATAAGAGATTTCCAAAGAGATACAATAACAATACACACATACTGTTTGTGGCTTTGTCAATAATACACATATATAGCTGGAACATGCACATATGTGTATCTGTTGATTAATTATATTTTTTTAGTTCTTATGTTTCGTCCATATGCCCAGAATGATAAAAATTCCTGTGTTTCTATTCCTGCCTCTCTTCACAGCAACCTCTACATCTTAAGTGTTAATATCAAGCAGAAAAAAAAAAATATAAAAATATCTCATTTCCGTTTCAACTTATGTTTAGCAGTGTACCCCTTGCTAATGAAAAATTTCTGCACAAGCACTTCACCAGTCAGTGTTTTTTTACTCTGGTGCTTGTGGTAACTCTTTGATGCAAAGGGGTTTTTGTTAAGTGGAACATTTGTAAAACTTGTTTTATAAGAAATTTATTATTAGAGAAAAGCCTCAACTTCTTTCCTGCACTGCTGCTGCAAAAGAAATACTAAACAGTGCCATTGAGAGTCTTACTGAAGGACAGTGACAGCAGAGATTAGCCGGCTCTGGTTTCTGCTGATTTTACAACTGTTATCTGCAAAAAGAAAGGAATTCACAACACATTCTGTTTCAGAGGGACTTTGAATGTGAGGTAGCTTATATGGGAACACCTTTGTGAGCATCCATTACAGGATATGGTAGCTTATGGAATATTCCTTCCATTTTTCTTTCCCTTTCTAAATGTTTAAAATTATTATATGAAGATATGACTGTCTTATGCATCTTCTGCCATCTCAGGCTGATTAGCTAAATGACTGGCTTTGATGGTACCATATGTGCTTGAACTGCTTGAACACACATGGACCATATTCATATTTTTCTGGCAATGCGTAAATGTTGTAGCTTTTAAATAAGCCTCTATATACTTACATAAGGAGATGGAACTAGACATTTATACACTGTAAATATAAAACCTTTGTTTGTGTCTACATTAAAATTGTGCTTATCTTCACTTCCCACCTCTGTTCTGCTCCCTCCCCCTTCCCCAAAGCCTAATGCAGTACAATTTTTAAAGTATCTGTATTTATACACATTTTCAAATATATCTCTCAAGACATGGCTGGTTAGCAACCTTTCTATTTTGCTTACGTCTCTAACATGTTCCTACTCTATGCCCAGTTGTGATGACAATTGCAGTGATAAATTGCATTGTAAAAGGTTTCGTGGTTCTTAGCAGCTATTGAAGCTCCTCTGATTCTATAGCTTTATCTAAGCTGTGCTTCTTGGGCTCACAAGCAATCTATATCAAAGATATACAATAGCATCTAGGGTCACTATCTAAAAAGGAAGCTCTGAATTTTTTTTTCTTTTCCATTCTCTCTGATCTCAATCTGCAAAGGCAAGCCTGTTTTTAAGCATTTGATTTTATTTTATTTCAATAAGATCCTTGTGTATAAAGAATATTTAATTGTATCAAAACTGCATTTAGAACTCAAAACAAGTATCCAGATGAAGTACTAGAAAGATGCTTTGCCTCTCAAGTGTTTAAAATACTTTCTTATTGTCCTGAAAGTATGCAGAAACCTGGCTATATTTCTTCCCCGGAGATGGCAAACAATTATGTTCAATTCTGCATTCACTCTTGGTCAGAAAGTGTTCTTTTGTATTTGAGATTTAAGGTTTTTTGCTACAGATTAAGAAAACATTTTAATTGTATGTAATTCAGGAAGTGAAATGAAATGCATCATGTTCTAACTTTATATCTGTTGAACTTCACTTAAACTTTGTGGCATTTTATGAATGCAATTGCCTGTGTTAGGACTCTCAGAATTTTTTCAGCCCAAAATACGTTCACAGCTCAGATGATCTTCACATATGCACTGAGTTGCACTGCACACATCAACTTTACAGTGAGTCAGTACAGAGCACTTGCATTAAATCAGAGGCAAGCTGAACACAATGCCCCTGTCGAGCTTGTGATTATCAACACAGCACATAAGCTAATAGTACATGTTGTAGTGCTAAGCATATCTGGGCTTTGCCTGGAGGAATTTCTAAACTTTTTAACATAGAGAAAATTTGGGTAAATATGTGAAAACTTCTGACTCAAGTCAGACAAGATTTCTGAAAGTAAAGAGTGCTTGTCCAGGAAAAAAATTACCCTAAAGTACACCTTTGTGCCATAGGAAATCAAACAAATCAGATTTCTGCCTCATTTTTACCCGTGAATATGTGGCTTTCTAATGGAAATTGTTGTCTCCACTTATGCCATGGTCCATGCAAAGAAAGATAGGAGCGTTTTCTCACATTTCAATCACTCTCAGAAAACTGTGTCAATTTATTCAATGCATTTCAAAATCAGAATAAAGGTTAAGGGTATCAAAGAGCGAGAAGACTGAGTTCATACTAACTTTGCAGTTCTGTTTTTCTCGTCCTGA
Source organism: Apus apus (assembly GCF_020740795.1). Classification (NCBI taxonomy): domain Eukaryota; kingdom Metazoa; phylum Chordata; class Aves; order Apodiformes; family Apodidae; genus Apus; species Apus apus. Next base: position 72,288,287 of record NC_067312.1, on the reverse strand, counting down.
TCTTAATCCATAATATTACTATTAAAAAAAAGAGTTTGGATCTTCCAACTCTGAGCTAGGGCAACTTATTAGAATGACTACCAACATTTACATATTGGTGAGGGGATGAGTGACTGACAGTGATAAATTCAGTGTTCCTATTTTGTAAGTACATTAAACTATTTCTGGAGTTTATAATGATTTCCTAAGTGAGAGAATGAGATAATGGTTTGATTTGAACATTTGAACTTTTCCATTCTCCATGCTTACTTCAAACTTTCAAGCATCTATGAGATAAAGTTTTAAATAATTGCAGGTGGAAGAGAGTTCTGTGTTTATTATATTACAAGCAAATGAAAGATGAGTGATGATTACATCCTTAATTTTGTGAATGAATTGCTGTGGATTTGACTAGAATTTCAATCTCCAATTCTCCAGTTAAAACCTTGCCGGTTTTGATCGTTTCCTCTTTGTGTTCTACACAGGATAAAGTGTATCCATTCTTCATCATCATATCTGTCAAATCATGCAGAGTAATTACCAGCAAGGAAGGTCATGCTCATCAGAAACTAAGGAGTTGTCAGATATATTAATGAATAATATAATGGGATAGGCCTGTTTGCCAGCCTGGATATAGCATATTAACCTTCATAGGGTTCATGTTTTACCAAGAGTCAGATGGAACTACTCCAAAACCTGTGTGGGATGTTAAGATAACCATAGGTGTACTCTAGAATATTTAAATAAATACATTTACTATTCACAAGTATTTTTACCCTTGTATTAAACCCTTTTTAGTTCCCACCATGAAAATCATTTTAGTGTCGTGTGTAATCTCATGAATCTCTCTTGGTTTTTCAAGAGAAATAAGAACTTCTGGGTCAAAATATTTTTCCACCTGCTAGCCCTGTTGACTGTGCATAATTGTGTATTGGCTCAGCTGTTTTCTCCAAGTGTAGGAATAGTCTTGCAGCTTTGGCTCAGTCAGAAGAAACTTTGGTCAGAAATGTACTTTAAAGTAAACTTTTTTTGGCAAAGCAGCATGGAGTAGAGTAGATTTTTATCTCTCTGAGGTCTTCCTATTTCGCGAAATTTTAATTCAGAGTCTTGATATCAAAGTGGACATACAAGCAAACTACCTTGCTCACTTACACCAATAAAGAAATCTCTCTTTCTGGAATATAGCTCTATGAGCACTTTCTCATTCATAGTTTGAACTATGATCAGTTATTCTCATTGAAAAGTCAGAGGGTTTAATAATCTCTGTTTAAAGACAGTATGAAAAGATCTCAAGCAATATTTTTTTTCTGGAGGCTTTTCAAGCCAATTTCTTTCAAAATATGCTTGTATCTCAAAGTACCATCATATCATTCTGCTGCTAAATGATGGTTACCCTTGCTGAGCAAAAGTCCTCTTAAAAGGATGATACAAGCTTAAGATAGTTGTGAATAGTATATAATGGAAAAGAATAGCTACTTCTCCATTTTATGAATAAGTCAGTAGGAAACAAAATAAGCACTGAATTTTTATCAGAGTAATTGATTGGGGAAGTAGGCAGACAGAATTGGAACAAAAATGCTGCATGAATAATTGAAGGGAAAGACAAATCCCCATTTGTGAAACCTTGAAAATGACTATACAAAACCAACAGGAATAGCAATACAGGATAAAAGCATTCCTTGCTTCTGTCCAGTTTGCATTATCACATTTCTAGAATATGCATGATCTACCAGTTTTCAAAGACTTAAACTAGAAAATGTATGTAATTTTTCAGACATAGGAAAGAGGTCTTGAAAACAGTTTCATAAACAGAGGTTAATAAACGGAAGAGGGAAGAGTAGTGACACGGCCCATGCTTATTAACCCAGGAAGATTAGAACTGGACCCCCTTGCTTTCTAAACTCCTGCAATAGAGGAGCCAGGGTTGGCTGGATCCAGTCCTGTACATGTCACAACTCAGACTGGGCAGCCCAGGGAGATTAGGACTGAACCCCCTTGCTTTCTAGACTTCCTTCAGAGAGGAGCCAGGTGCAGCTGGGCCCAAAATCCTTCTCTCAGACCTGGTCTTTTCCCAGAGAGAGTAAATGTACGATGGTCCAAGTAAAAGCTTGACCGTCCAATAGGCCTTGATCAGATTAAGGTGCAGTGACACACAAGGTCTGCTTATAACAAATAACACATTTATTACACTAGTAGGAGTTAGTGTTGAGCAACCTAAACAAAACTACCAGCAGATATATATTAAGTAAGGAAAAGGGGATGAGAAGAAAAAGGTGAGAAAGGAGGGGGGGAGAAAGAGAGATAAAGAGAGATATGATGAGGACAGGAAAATCACCAGTCCTGGATCCAGTGTCCTTGGTCCAGCCCACAGGGGAGGGTCAGTGTCCGTGGTCAGTGTTGATGAAACTCTCGAAGCCCACCCTTGCAGCCCCCTATTTTATAGGCCTAGAATCTTGATTTCACAACGAGTACTGTGTGATTGAGCCATACATGTGTGAGCAGCTGGAGTGGAGCTGCCCCATTCGATCATTGTCGTTATCTCGATCATTATCTCATCTATGCAGGCTGGAGGCCTATGCAGGCCATTCCTGCAGTCTCTGTCCACCCAGGCAGGTCTTTTGGGAGGCATATGAGCAGGGGCTACAATGGGGTTTAGATACCATTTCCCAAAGTAAGTCCTGAGGGCTGGTCCCTCACAAGGAGCAAGGAAGGTATCTCCTGATTCTGGCCAAAGTGATCTCAGGCTCACTTCTCATGACTTGACCCAAAGTCTGCTTACAGAGTCTGTGCATTCTTGATGGTTCAATAAGATGTGGTCCATAGCACTGGAAACCTGATGGGTTTGTTTTGTATCAACTTCCAAAGCTAAGCAACTTCCTGGTATAATGTTTCTAATCTATTTTTGTCTTTGACAATGGTTGTGGTAGGATTAGGTCTTCAAACACAACAATTTCCATTGCTTTATTTATTTAAGCAAGTCAAGCCATTCAGAAAAAAAAAATTGTTAGAACTCTGGAGAGGAAAGACATATGTAAGTATTTCTGTCATTTCATTATAATTTGGACAAAATGCTGCTTACACTGAAGTAACTAGGTTATAACTCCTTTCCTCACACTGGAATCCAGATTAAGAAAGGAAGTAGATTTAAGAAATAGAATTTCTTTATCTCCTTCATACCTTCAAGGATAAAGTGTCAATCAAAGGAAGCAAATAATTTTATTTGAAAAATTTGTCTATATTGTATTTATGTCCAAATTTAGACAGCATTTTTCCTCTGTCTCTGATCTTCTGGCTGTACCCCACTATATCTTAGATGAAGCTAGAAGAATAAATGTTGCAAAAGGTTGATGTCATAACATTTCTGAAAACAACAGCTGGAAAAGAAGCAGAAATCTCAGACTTTCATGGTGGAAAGTCCACTGCAGTCTGCGTAAAACTTATAAAGTTCAAGGAATTAGTCAGCAGTAGTTTTAGCACAGTATTACATAAGCACAGCAGAATTACTTACACAGGTTTTTAGATTGCTATCATGAATTTCTACCAATAATTTATTATACTTATTAATACAAACTATTTTTACAAAAACCTCTCTTCATGCTTCAAAGTCTACTGTTAGCTAGTAAATAAATTACATTTCCTATTTAGTACTTACTTGGATAAATAAAAATAAAATAATTTTATATTACTATAATGCTGAATAACAAAAGTGACTGAATTAAAAGCATTTATTCTGAAATTTTAATGTCAGTTATCATTTAATAAGAAAATACAGTCATGGAAGATACTTTTATAAGTAGCAATTGTTCTGAGATGATAGGTCATAGCTGATAAGAATTATTTGGAATCAGAAGTTAATTAAATTCTTTGAGCATGAAAGTTTGATTTTTATTTTTTTTAATAAATATTTTCTGTTGTAAGAGTTCCATGTATTATTTCACAATTTTTGAAATTTCTACAAGAAAATTATTAAGATTACTTTGAAATTGTTATGATGTTAAAGCAATACCATGGAACATAAAATGCATGAGCATCATGTTTCTTTATTGGGGCTCCTGAAAACAAGATATTTAATCATGTGGGGATGGAGGAAAGGACTTGAGGAATATGGATATTTGACAGAAGTCGGAGAGGAACATTTTCATCCTGACAAAATATTGAAAAATACGACCTTAGACCTTGATTAAAGTCTTGGATTAAGACCTATGCATTTTATTAAGGTAAAGATGGTTGTAAATTTCATTATGCTTGTATGCTTGTCTCCCACAAGTAAAGCAGTATTGTACTTCCTTTATTAAACTCTAGTTATTGTTTCCAATTACTGTGTGTAATAAATTTAGGTTTATATGAAAATTCACATACTATAAAATAATTTCCAAATATTTTTAGTAAGAATTACTTCTGTATGAGCTCTAAAGCAATATTTGGCAACACTAAACTCTTCCAGGAGACCACAGAAGTACATAAAGCTTTACTTCATACTTAACCTTCTTTTCACTAAAACAATTTAGGGTTTTTGATTAAATCTTATCTTCTGTTAAAGTATAACATGAGTGATCATTGCCTGGAAAAAATTAAGAACATCAGAAATATTTAATGCTATTTAAGATTTTCAGCTCAATAAATATCATATTGGACGTTTTTAGATTTACCCAAAGCCAAGTTTAATTGTATTAATGAATTAATTTTAGAATTCGGTTGTTCAAAGTTTGCATTTTTGAACACAGATTCTGAGGATTTTGCCTTTGACTACCGGTATGTTCTTCAGATCTTTTTTCAGAATCTGAGCCTTTAGATTAATTGATGTCAGTAGGGCAAACTCCTCTTACTAAATCAAGAACTTGCTGTAAGCAGAAACATTCAGAAAGGAATGGATTCAAGTAAGTTTGCTTGTTTGGTTTTTGGGACGTTTTTTAGGGATTTTTTTTTGGGGGGGGTTGGTTGGGGTTTTTTTGTTGGTTTGTTGCTTTATTTCTTTTTCTTTTCTCAAACAGATGAATATAAGAACAAGATATAAAAGTTCCTATAATCAGTTCCAAACATTTAGTTAACCTGTTTGAGATTCCCTGTGACACATAAAATGCAACTCCTAACTTCTACAATATCATAATATGGCATTTTATAATTTAAGCAGCAGATGTTTCAGGACAACAGAAGTACTATGTCAAAATCACAAGTTTTTGCAAGGCTTCCTGATTTCTAAAGTGAAGAGAAAATGATGAAGATAAAGGTACAAATATACCATGTCAGAATAAAGGGTTCAAGTTTTCTGAACTTTAATTTACGTTTCCTAATGTTAAGTTAAACGCTGTCTGTAGAATCACTAGTCTGTGAATTTCATTTTATCACTCTTCCAATATGCTACTGATACTTAAGCATGCTGCAGTTCTTAACACCTTCAAAATGAGAGGCTGGTTGCTTCTATATAATACCTTTGTTCGTTTCTGTTTGTTATTTACTTACAAAAATGGCAATGGAAAATGGAAATTTAAGACTAGGATTTGGAAGGGAACAGTCTTGTTTTCATACCCTCTTCTATGCCTTATGAAAGGTTTAAAACTTGCCTTTTGCTCAGCTGCTTTTAAAAGTACTTTTTCTCATCCTTTTATTGATGTTGTGTATCCATGCTAGCAACTTTAGATCTCAAACAGGCTATTTAATATATACACAGGGTAATTTTAGTTGTCCTTATTAATGTTACAGAAAACTTTGCAGAATTTTGGCCAATATTTTAACTTTTTCTGAAACTCTACAGAACTTCTATCTCCTCAGATGTACCTGGAGAAAAATAATCCTTTTTTAATGAGTACAAACAATATTAAAGCCTGAGTTATTTCATTAGAATTACCTCTTACCTCTTTAGAGTTGCCTTTTTAGACTCTAGAGTGTTACCTCTTCAAACTCTTGCCTCTTCAGACTTAAAGCTGGTATTGCAGTGGTAAAATGGGTGAAAATGAAAGAATACACCTTATTTTCTGCAGGTGAAATACGTTTTGGATCTTTAAGCATCTGAGATTGGAGTCTGTTTTTATGACTTAATTTCACATATGTATAATGAAAAGACTGCTATTCCTAGACTTCAACATCTCTTTAATTAATGGGTTTAATATGCTGCTTCTTTCCTCCAGGGAATCTGTTATTCTCTGACTAACTGTTCAGTTTGCTGAAATGATCGGTTACAGACATCAGCATGTGAGATGAAATAAAATAACAAATAAAGCACTTGCTGTTTAAAAGCAGTTTCTCAACCAAACTTGTCTGCCCTCCTGCGTGCTTGGAGTATGCTGGCTATAACTTCAAACTGTTTTAGCATTTGGGATGTCTTGAAGCCTTATTTTTGTGCTGAATATTTGGCCAAGTTATGTATGTGTCTTATTCCAACTTGGTCTACCAAACAGATGTATCAATGCAATGAATCTTAAAGTAATTGGAAATGTAGACTGTAGCCACAAATTATAACAAAGCATTACATTGCTAACTGCATAATAATGAAGTAATTCCAAGATCTAAGATTCTGATGATAGGTCCTAATTTTCCAGGGATAGTGAATAAGTCTTTGTAAATAAAGGCCCATGTTGACACTAACTACACTTCAGAGTTGTTATGTTATATTAAATAGCACTCTGCTCTTGCACCTTATTAATTATGGAGCCTCTCACTGATTCTGTGATAGTTTTTCTTCAGTGATAACACTATGCGGAAACAGCTCCTTTCAAAGAAACCCATCATATGGAAAGCAGCTCATTAACTTCAGTCTTCCTCTCTCTTTGATATGACAGATTTCCCTAACTAACTTTGGATGTGAGGTAATAAAGTTTTATCTCTTTTCATAGCTATTCAAGACACTTCATCATGCACCTCACTTGCAGACAGAAGGCTGAACAGACTTGACCACATCAGGAATCTTCTGTACATCAATGCTCACAAAATTATAATTGGAATGAGGAAAATTATTTAATACTCACAAATGTTTATCCATTTACTCCCCACTCCTCTCCACAACATCCTCAGTTTTGAAGACCTGACATTTCATCTTCTAGATTTTTTCTCTTAACATTTCACATGAGGCTGGACATTCCTGTAAGAATGCTCCATGAGAGATAGACAGAAAATAATTATGCATTCCCTTAATGTCAATAACAGGCTATTTCTAAAGCTGTGGTGAAGCAGAATAGCAGACTGAATGCATGAATGAAGCAAGGAAGGGGGTTCTGTATTTCTCAACAAAAAAATTACAGATTAAAACAGCATTAATCTTGTTCGGCTGTTTCTGGTAGTGAGTTTTGTTTCAGAGCAGTAGTGCAGCTTTAAACAAGTCATCTTACTGATTTCATTTCCTAAATGGTGTTTTGGACTTCAGTGTTTATGCACTAATAGTGTTCATTTCGAAATTAATTCAGTCAACAGATTTTCTTCAAAACTTATCAAGTGCTTAATGGAGATGCTGCCTACAGCTGGACATGTTGGTTGTAAGACAATTACGCTCTCCAGCCCATATCCAACAATATGCAACAACACAAGGGACTCATCTAAAGCTCCCATGACATCCTACAATGGTTCCCATGCAATATACAGTTCAAGTGACAGGTACATCTCCCTATCTGCTAGTTACTATGAGAATTTAAATTGTTCTTTCAGTTTCCACCTGCTTCTTCATCTTCCATCTAGGTTTCTGGTCTTCTTATCTTGTTCTACCTTTGTTGCTGCCCTGCTTTTCAGAAGTCCTTATCACTCTTATGGAAAGATAAATGGATTATTGATACTTTATTTTCCTTTTCCTCCTTCCAACCTTACTCTTGTACCCTAGAATTGGTTATCCCTACATTAGGAGATAAAATATTCAGAGATGCTGCTTGAAAACTCAAAAAGGTAACATTATTAATATCTACCGTGAGAGAAGTAGAAGCTTTCAGGCAGGGGTTGTCTTGATACCAGTTTAAGGAGATTTTTAAGGTTTTTCCTGCTGCTGATTTCATTGTGCTTTATGTCAGTGTTTTGTAAAACTTGATATGATTAAGGTGGTGATCCTGAACTAGAGAAACAAGTGTTTTGCCAACTCTGATCAAAGTACTTGACCCCAGGATGAGGACACGTGTGGCTTGTCTTGATAGTGGAAAAGAGGCGAGCTAAACACAAATTCATTGATGATTTGAGGAGCAGACACTGGGAGATTTCTTGCTATGCTCAGTGGTGTGCATGAAATTAAAAAAATGCTTGTCTGCAAAAAAAAAAAAAGCAAAAAGAGTGACTAACTAAAGCTCAGTGATGGCTGCATTTGCTTGACGTGTCGTCTTTAACCCAATAAACAAAATACATCATAAGAAACCACTCAAAGGACAGAGGGAATAGGCATGGTTTTCTTCACAACCTGCTGTGAGCCTTTCAAAGCAGAGCCCCTTCTAGCTGGTAGATGACTGCAGAAAGCTACTCTCCCTGGAGGATGAATAGCTAGAACTTTTTCATTTATAACGAACATTTCTCTCCGACAAATTTTACTTTGGCATTTTGATTTTACTTCAGTTATTTTCCTGAGGCACTAAAACTGGTTCAGAAAAGAAACCAGACACAGTTGGAATTATTTTTGTAAATAACACATGGTGCAATTTATTCTTTTTCTACAAAAGTGGCATCATTACAAAGTGCTGAGAGCTTTCCAAATCATGTGACAATTTTTCTGCTGCTTAGAAATAATGAACTCTTTTCTCTTAGAATATAAACTAGCCTCTATTAAACAAGAAAATGGAGAGCTTTTACACCAGGTTAACACACCCACTACCTTGTTTATGGATGTATAAGCTAGGGTGAAAAAACACATTACATGCTATTTTCAAATTATTGTTTGTGATCCCATTTAGTTTAGAATAGGTCTGCATGCCCTATGCCTTTGTGAAGTGCCCTGTTATTTTCAATCTGTTCCATTTAACAAATTGGCACTCTGTAGGAAAGCTAGTTTGATCATTCCTTACATGATCATAATTTGCATAAATAGGAAATGTCCCTTCGTAAGTCTTTTGAAGGATGTTGGTTTTTCCCTGTTCATTGCTAGAATATTTTCAAGCATTATAATTCTGTACCACATTATCTCTCTGGACTTTTATTGCCTTTTCTTGCTGTTTGAATATTTCCTTACGCTATAAGGAAAGGAATTAATAAATAAATTTATTTTCTTAATATTTTTTTTTCTTTTTTAAAGTATATACAGCTGTCATAAAATTAATCAAAATTAAATTACCTTGCAAACAAAACAGCCATCCTTACCAATAGCACAAAGCATTCTATTTCTATATCTTTCCAAAAATAACTATCATTTCTCTAACATTTTGCAATCTAGCATTGTATGAATATAGGAGATCACTTGTTTATGGAGACTGAATTAATAATGCTTTAATCTTGTTGAACTAAACTCAGAACCAGTGATCTTCAAGCAGCAATAAATATAGTTACAGACAATACAGGTAATTAAGTTTAACAAAAAGCAGTTAACCTTTTTTCTCTGGGATAATGCTTTCTAAGAAAGATACTCAGTAGAGCAACATATTATTTTGAAAATAGGAAGTAGTTTGAAAGTAATACATAAACAACAAATTAGGCAGACAACTGAGTAGAAAGAAATTATAAGAGAATAAGAATTATAAGAGGAAGAAATTTTTCAGGAGTCAGGTTCTATGGCTACACTATGAGTTGCTGAATCCTTGTACAACACGAGTTAACAAGATCAAGCAAAGTACCTTCGAGTGACATCTACTAGTGAATAACTGCTGAAATGGCTGGTTAAGGAAATGCTGAAGTTTCTGGAGCAGTTTCAGAAGGGTGGTTTCTAGCAAAGGAAGGAATGTTGAAAGCCTCTTCTTTAGCCCTCTGTTATCTTTCAGGGGTTTGAAAATGTTGTAATTGAAGCAGCTTACAACACTGAGAAGCCCAGTGCTCAGTCACCTCAAATGAGCACCACATCCACAGGTTCAAATGCTCCCGGCATCCAAACAATTATTATGTCTGCCTTTTAAAACTAATACCTACATAAGCTGGCCATCTGTTTAGCTCGTATAACATAGATCTCATTCCCAGATTTACTGCAATTGTACTGGCACTTATGTCTTTGTCCAAAACCACATGGAGAGAAATTTAATTTTTCACAGGCTCTACCACACTCTTTGACACCTCCTCTGGAAATTAGACCTGTAACACATTTATTCTTGTCCAGTTTTCAGCAGAGCAGAAAGGTGAGTTCCTTACTTACGAGTAGATATTCTGCTTACTTCCACTTGGAACTTACAAGATGGTCTACAGAGGCTTGAACATATATACTACTACTTTCTGCCAATGGTGGAGCACTTTCTTTTAAAGGATTATATGGAAACATTTTTTTATTTTATACACTAGATTTTAATCTTTTTGTTTCAAGAAGTAAAAAGTCTGGGTTCCACTTAATTTAGTGAATTACATATTCTCAACTTCGTTTAAAAATTTTTAAATAGTATTTGAGTTCTCTCTTCACCTTCACAGCCACATCATATTTATACTCAACAAAAATATTCTAGTGGGGAGGATTTAAATATCTCTACCTGAAAGAACGCTACTATTCTTCAACCCCTGCTAGCACTATACATTGATAGAAACAAATCACTGAAACTAGGATGAAATAACTAAATCAGCACTAAGTAAGATAAATTTAATTTAATTCCATAGAATTTCTCCCATATAATTTATCACCTCTTCCATTTGAGAGAGCACCTCTGTGTAGACCCAGGTTCTTCTCACTCATGGAGTGTTGCTGTCCCTCTGGCCTTCCTTTTTGTAATACTTCCCAGAAGATTGGCCTTTTACATTACTTTATTTAATTTTCTTTTTCTTTCCTGGCTAATCTTTTCCACAGTAATAAAATCTACTGATTTCATGTATTTACTTCTGGACATCTGAAGGACTTAAAATATCTTCACATTTCAGATATATATCATTATCTATTAGAGGAAACTTGTTCATCAGAAAGACTGTCTGAAGTGTATCATAGTATTTGATAATAATCACTAGAAGTAAACAAATTATTGTTCCTGTTTACAAAGACTAAGTATTAAACTTCAAATTGCTCACTCTGTCCTGTCAACTTGCTATTGACATTATTTTTCAAGAAGTAAGACTGGTAATTAATTTTAACTGTGACTAGGGGTACCTTAGAGGATGAGAGAAAATAATACCACATCTAACTTTCTGGGAAATGAAGCATATTCTATTGGTTGTAAACAAAATTACGCATCAGGCACAAGTACCATTTGTTAACCCTGTTTCTTATGTTACTGGTTGCATGGATGGTGGTAACATTTCTCTATCTCTGTCTCCTATCTATCCCAAAATATGTTGCTCAGGGAAGCAGATGGCTAAACATGGCTCAATTACCTGGACTTCTGCAAAGCAAAATGAGTTGAAGTGACACTCTCACTGCAATTTCAGAAGATCCATACCATGGCATCTATTGCAGAACTTGTTGGTATAAGCAGAAAAAAAAAATATAAATTCCTATTATAATAGGTGCAAAAAATGCATAGATAAATATTTTCATTTTAAAAAGAATAGTCTCATTAAAATTTACCTTTCTGTTTTGACATTCTAATGAAACATAACTAGATATTTGCAACTATAACATATTTCCAGAACACTAAATTAAATTGAATATAGATCAGGGTTTTACCAATAGTTTTTAGTGTTCTATTTGGCATTTTTATGGATAGACCCAAGAAAGGCTGTGCTGCATTTGGGTAGAATCAAATACTACTAAGATGCTAAAAAGACATGATGAGAGGAGTTGGCTAATGGGGCATTTGACTTCCTTCCTCTGCCTGGAAGAGTTTAATGTTTTGCTGATGGCCATCAAGAGAATTGCTTCTCCCTGCAGCCGGGTAAGCATTCTCCAGCTTCCTGCTTTATACTGAGTATAGAGAATGAGCTACTATTGGCATGTCCTCAAGAATCCTCCATCACCCTGCATCACAGCACCAAGGCCTCTGCAAGCATACAGGGGAAAAGTTCAGTTTGTATGGGAATTAATCTACTTGGATGAACTTTTCCCACCATCCGAAGGCATATCCTGCACAACATCTGCTTTTGGATTTCCTCAAGGGACTTTAATAACCATTTCTGCAGATAGCTGAACTTGTAGCAGCCTTTAGATGAGGGTTTTTCATGATTCACGTCCTCAAAGAATTCCCCAGGCCATATTCTCCCTCTCTAGATGGGAAACCAATGAATTGGAAATTATGTGAGCACACCTAATTTTCAAACATTTCAACCTTGTGCTTTTTATTGCTCCAGTAATAATTTGAAGAAATTCATCATCCTTTCTCCGATTGAGATTTCTGGGCACACTTCACAATCAAACTGCTCCAATCCTTCAACCTGACCTTTCAAGTTAGGTATTAAAGTTGATTGCATTTTGTGTCACATCAGGCTAATTAATTTGGTCAAGATAAAAATTTCTTTAGAATCTTTTTTTCATTGCTTCTGTGGATCCAAATCCAAAACTCAGTGGCAGGGCAGATGTCAAGGCCGAATAACACAATTGTTAAGTTGTCTGCTTGTTGTCACACAAATCTTTTCTAATAGTAGTTCACTATTTCTTCCTGTTTACCAAGAAAGGCAGGCTGTACTGAGAATGCACAGTGCATTAGATGACTAGCAGGGAAGTCTGAGCTGTGGTAGTGTGGAAAGCTTAAACTATTTAGACATAAAAGTGAATTTGTATTTCAGAATTACTTTTTTTCCCCTAAAAGCAAAGTTTTGTGGCGTATCTTGATCATCTGACACTGCATGACAAAATATTGTTCCATCAGATGCATTTAATCATGCATTTTGCAGCTTTCCCCCATAACTGCACCAAACACAGAACGAGAATGATAGCAAGTTCCAGGATCCATAAGTACTACAGGTTAAAGAAACTTCCTTGGGTGAAGAAGGAATTTAAGTGCCCAAAGATAGGAGGGGAAAAAAAAAAAAAAAAAGAAAGAACAGGAGAATACTGAGACTTACCTTTCAAATGCATGTCAACATTCAAGTTTCACATTACTGAAGATATATGGGTGTAATTAGCATGCTATTCATTAAACATTTAACTAAATTGTAACTACTGCATATTATGAATTCTCATGCACACACAAACATTACTGTGTTTGTCAAAATCAGTTACCAGCTTTATTTAATCCATACTTTTAATATACCTTTTTCAATAATTAACAATAGTAGAGCTTGAGGACTTAACACTACCCTAACCTGGCATTTACAACAGGAACATATTGAACAGCTACAGCCAATGCGTAAAGAAATTGTTCAGTGGGAATTCTTTACGACAACAATGGAGAATCTGCCATGTAAGAGGCAGTACAAAATCCCACTAAATTCTCCATCATATTAAAATACTAAAAAATTGAGCAGGATCAGCTCTCTTCCAGGAAGACTAAGGATCAGAAAGATTCTCCAAGGAATAAGCCCACCTAAATAGTCCATGCACGACCATTTATAGAGGCATAAATATATATTTATGTAGGGGTTTATTTTCTCTCATTAAGATAGAGGTTTATCATAAATAAGATTGGTTTGCCTGCTTTTTTGCGTATCTCTGAATGTTGAGCATACAAAGAAAAGATGACATATTTTCTCTTTTGTCTTGAGATTAATTGTTATCTTGTGGAATAAAGGTCCCAATAGTTTTATTTGTTAGCTGTTACTTTCTTCACTTGTGTGGCTAGGTAGGGCAAGTAGTAATGGTAGTTTAAAGGAAGTATTATCCAGCCTTTTTTCAGTTTATCAATCTCATATTGTCAAACCAGATCTTGCTCTTTTTCCTTTTAGACAAAAATTAGGAGTATGTTTCTCACAATCGTATTAAGATCACTGAATCTTAATAATTACTACTAATCTGCATCAGGTGATGTGTTTAACTGTAGGTTGGCAGTGAAACCACTAGGATTTATATCATTAGACTGTTATTCCTTTTCTGCACTGCTACTGCTAAATGAGTCAGGATTAGAAATAAAATAAACTAAGCCATTTGTCACAAAATAAGCACTCATCTTTTGGAAATTTTGAGGAGTAGAGGAAGCATGAGTAAATAATTGTTCATGATTCTTGTTCATACATTGTTAGAAAATAGTCATCCACAATTTTCAGCTACTATAAATACCTGCAAGTAGTTTAACTAATATTTAGGTAACATAATCTAAGGCCTATTTTTTTACAAATTACAACAATTACACACACTGCTCACTGGATTATATATTAAGCCACTAATTACCCACGGAAATCACTACTCAAATATGTGGTGCTTAAGTTATTTTGATATCTCCTTTAAATATGTTCTCGTGAACCATAAAACACCAATATGATTAGAAGGAATTCCTTCCAACTATCATTCAATAATAAACTGTATAGACAGGCCGAGTGAGTTGGGGTTGTTCAGCCTAGAGAAAAAAGGTTCCAGGGAGACCTTGTAGCAGCCTTCCATTACCTGAAGGAGCTAGAGGAAAGCTGGGGAGTGGCTTTTTGCCAGGTTGTGCAGTGATAGGATGAGAAGTAATGGTTTTAGGCTGGAAGAGGGGAGATTTAGGTTAGACATTAGGAAGAAATTCCTCACTGTGAGGGTAGTGAGACACTGGAGCAGGTTGCCCAGGGAAGTTGAGGATGTCATTTCCCTGGCAGTGTTGAAGGCCAGGCTGAATGGCTCGTGGAACAACCTGATCTAGTGGGAGGTGTCGTTGCCCATTCAGGAGACTGGAACTAGATGATCTTTAAGGTCCCTTCCAGCTCAAACCATTCTATGATTTTATGTAAATAACCCAGCAGAAGTTAAAATAGATAGGAAAAGATAAGTTCCCTTTATTCTCCTGTCTCTGTCACCCCCTTTAAAGAAAAAATGGAAAAACAACAACAAAAAAACCACAAACAAACAAAACAAAGAGAAAAGTAAAGTACTGATAAACTGAAATTTTAAACATAGCTAGTTTCTATGTAAAAGTGAATTGAATTCCATCATTCACTCATTGCATCCCTTAATCCCTTTAGACAGATGACTTGTCTTGGAAGTGGAACTTATGCCTCAGGCACTCCTGCCATCAGCTTTATTGGTTCTGAATGTCAGACTGTGCAGACAGCAAAGGTCCATCCTTAGTTCACTTATAAATCCAGTTCCCTTGGTACAGCAGTGCACCAAAATACTTTGAGTTACCAGTTTAAATCAATTAATCTTGATTCATATCACCTTTTTACACCCATTTGATAAAATGATTGATTGTTATTCCTAGGTCAAGGTCTCATACACAAAAAAAACCCCACTCAAATCCTCCAAATTTCTTGCATTACCTCTGCTGTGGAGACAGGCTGAGAGAGTAGGGATTGTTCAGCCTGGAGAAGAGAAGACTCCAGGGAGACCTTGCAACAGCCTGCAGCCTTCCAGTATCTGAAGGAGCTCCAGGAAAGCTGGGGAGGGTCTTTTTACAAGGGCTTGCAGCAAGAGGACAAGAGATTGGGGTAGGAAAAGTTATTGAGCTTTGTAGAGAACCAGATATGAAGAGCAATACAATTATTAATTTAGTCACAATTAGTCATGTAAATTAAAGCTTGAATCAATTGGACAAAGAATGCTTAGACTGGATAGAGAAAGACGGATTTAAAATGCTGATATCCAACATCTGCCTACAGAATTCATGGAGCAAAATGTCCTGAACATACAATAGAGTCTGACTTCTTAAGGTGCAGAAAATATTCCGCTCTAGTAAAAGACAGTGGGAGCTGTAGCAGCCGTCTATAGCTGAATAATCTGGCATTTACTACTTTTATAGCCACAGTAGACTTTTTTTTTTTTTTTTTCCTTAATAAATGAGCACTTAGGCATTTAAATTCATTCCTGAACTGCTGCAAACAACCAAATGCTTAACATTTTTAGGAACAAAACAGACCACTCATGTAAATACATTTAAAAAGAAGATTTATGGTCTTAATATTAGGGGCCCACTTAGAAAGGAAATCTTACATAATGTAATCAACCTGCAATTATCATATTAATAAGCTATTTCTCAAGAACACACTGTACTAATGTATACTTCCGAACATGAGTAATTAGATTAAAAGTGTAGCTGAAAAATACACACTCCAAATAATAAGTTTGTTACTTGATTGTTAAGTGGTAGATGTTCTGCAATATTTCCACTTTACTTTTAACAAAAGTCTCCTCCATAACACAGAGGATTTGAAATCACTGTGCCTCGTGGAGGGAAAATTCAAACTGTAATCATTTGAAAGTGGTAATTCCTGACCAGTAGTGATGTAGCATGGATGGCAAGAAGGTCTGACTGCAGAAGGAGTTAAACTGGCTGGAAGCAGGGGTGCCAGGGGCAAAACAACTCCCTGCAAGAGTGTCAAGTTTGTTGGTGAATTAAGAAATGCCACCGTGTTTTCTTTGACAGTCCAATGTGAACACTCAGGTCAGTGACCTTTGGGTCAGCAGAGCTACTGCTGAGGGATTGAACCCCTGCCAGGAAGAAGTGCCTGATGCCAATGCTGATGTGGTTTGTGCTGATGCAAATGTATATAAGGAGTTAGCTCAGGCCACATTTTACAGATTGGCTTCTGGCTTTAGAACTCTGACAGATGCATTGTATTTAAGCATATAATTTCCCCAACACCTGGATATACAGAATAGATGTCTTTGTTTCTGAGAACGCAATGCCTAGTTGGAATTCACTTGCCTGAACTTGTCAATATTGACTGGTGATGAAGCTGTGAGGTTTCACATGCTAAAATATCTTCCACACAGTGGTTAATTGAAAGCGTGTCCACTTGGGGACCACCTGCAGGAGATGCAGAAGAGAGCAACAAAAGCAATCTGAGAAACACAACTGCAAGAATTAGTGTATTTTTCCTGCTAAAGACTGAAGATAAGCTTGGCAATAGTTTTTAGATTCTTCCCTTTTTTCACCAGGGATAAGACAAGTAGAAATGGAAATAAATTACAGCAGAAGACACTAAGAGAAGAATGTGTTGACTGAAGGTGTACTATAACACTGAAATGAATTTTCTGGAGAGGTGCCATAAAACCCCTGATAATGGAAGCTTAAAAACAAGTTGAAGGCATCTGCCAGGAAGGATTCTGGAGTATCTAACTCCACCTTGGACACACATCTGCTCTCAGCAGCCTGTGTAATACCAATGTATATTTAGGAGCAAAATATAGAGAGCTCTTAGCTGAAAGGCAGACTGGTGAAAAATTGCAGAAAAATGTAACACCATCCTTGCTGGTCCAGACCAGTGAGGGGAGGCAAATCCAAGTGGGAATTCTAATACCATTGAAATAGTAACATGATCAGATTTACACATTTTTAAGTTTTAAAGGATAATTTCCATTGCATAAAAAGACATGCCACTGAATAAAATTGTAAATATGTATTTTTAAAGTGATGTAGAACAGTGCTTTTTAAAATTACTTTCAAGGATAACATTAGAAAGTAGAAAAAAGAACAAAGGAATGTTAATGGCAGAGATCTTATTCTGTATTACTGCAGTAACTCAGCACACTTTACTACAGTCTTTGGACACAGTTCACAAAGTTACATTACAGGAGAGGGTAAAGTAGGCTAGGAGTTTCATTTACATCATGCTTGACATTCATAAAGCTCTTGCAATTAGTCGATCACTTAAGACTTTGCATTGTGAAATGGCTTCCTCTAAAATTAGGAGTCTTAGTTGTCAAGTATTAGCTAAGTTTAATTCCATTAAAAAATAATGAAACCACATTATCATAGTAAATTAAATATGACGTGCATTTTTGCCAAGGTTGCAAATTTTCATTCTTTAAAACTTGATAGCGTGTGTCTTTCAGATTATATATTTTTTTCTTTTTCTACTTGAAGAAACATTTCAGTAGTCATCATCTTCTTAAAGGAAATATTTGGCCTGCTGCCAAAGCATCTGAGCAAAGTCTGTCTGCTGTTTCTTAGTGGCAAATCATGGTGGTGAGAGAGAGCATCAAAGCTTTCTACCACTGCCAGTATCACCTACCAGTAAAGGTAGCTTTCATGATGGGAAAGGAATCTATTTTCCATTCTGTTGTTATGAGCTGCCAGAATGGCATATTACAGCTCAGATGCCAGTGCATCAGTAGCCACAGTTGGGAGGCAGGATGGTTTCATGCTGGGAAAGGGACCAGCTCTTGCTGGCCCTATTTATGACTTTCTCTCTAATTCTGCAATGACTCCAGTCTAAATATCCAAATAATTTGCCCACATTAACTAGATGTTTATGACACTTGCATGCATTGACTCTTTGAATAAGGCAAATACATTAGTTTTCTTAAAGCACACTCATTTTCAACAGAATAATAGAACTTATCTTTGCAGACATTTTCATTAGAAATTTAAATTACCTGCTTTTTCTATAGGAGTTTCCTCTATTATAAAAGACTACTGTTGATGATAATTTGTATTTTAAATAGACTGTTACACGACCATGTAAAATAGGTAAATAATTACAAAAACAGAATGTTTTGAATGCTGTAGGTAATAAATTAACATTTTTGTCTCCAAAAGTTGTATCAGAACAATATTTAGCAGATTAAAATAATTTCTTTTTTGGCTCTGTAGCACACAGCACTTTAAAGCAAATGCAGCACAGACACAGGTTTCTGTATGAATTGCAAATTACCATTAAAGACTTTAAGCTATAGCTTATCCTTAGTACACCTGCTGTAACATCTTCACAAAGTTTATTACTTTTGAGCATGATTCATCCGACTTTTCTATAACTATTTTGTATTCTTTAAAAGTAGTACATATACAAATCTGTGCATTTTAGAATGTTTCTTCTATTCTAGGAAAAAGTTCCTTAGGAAAAATATAGGAGGGTTTATTGATTCTTTTTCAATTTAATTTTAAATTTTTTGAATATAAATACTGTTAAAATAAGAGGTACAAGACACTCAATGTAGTTAGTACCCTTAGAGGGAGGTTAGTGTAGTGAAAAACATTCTATCCCTTTTTTCAGACTCACTACAGTCAATGAAGGGAAACAATTTAGTCCTTAAAGGTTAATTCTGCTTTCATATGAACACTGGTCGTATAGAACTGTCTCTCTGTATTGTTCTTGGTGAATTTGGCTGGTATCAGAGATGAATATTTAAATATTAAAAAAACATTTTTCTTTTTAAAAGTCAAGTGACTGTGTTTTAAGTACATGTACCAACTTGAGTAGGAGAATATTGCAATGGATTTTTACATATGCCATGGCAAAAAGTGAAAAGAACTGGGGGCAGGAGGTAGTACCTTGAGGCTTTTCAGCTGCTGAAATAGTGTGGGTTTTATGTCACTCACTGAGGAGTTCAAACTGCACAAAATACACAGCCTCATTCTGTACTCTGTACACTATGTGTACAAATATATACAGGTATTTTCTGGAATGTGCAAAACCCTATTGCCCCCTCAGCTCCCAGAAACTCCCATGGAATCTCCTGAGCTGTGAGCAGTTCCAAAATGTTCCAGAGTGCTACTGAAGAGACCAGCAAAACAGACAGAAGCTGAGAGGAGAGTGATGAGGGTCAAGGATACAGGAGCCTGGGGATCGGTGGTGATGGACGCATTGAGTCCTCCCCAGATGCCGGCCATGGATGGAGGAGAAGGGAAGAAGAAGCAGGAAAGACATTGTCTTCCATGATCTATGACCTTACACCAAGCTTATACAGATACATGGAATTGAATGAAATACTCTGGTCAATTTTGCTGTCTGTCTAGTCCACTTCACCCTACGGGAAGGCTGCAGATACAACTTTTCTGCTCCCTTAGCATCTGAGGCCAAGAAGCAAGGTGTCCATGATGCCTCAGCAGTAGCATAAACATTCCAGTGTTATCAGTCCACTAGCTGGAAAACTTGCTGCTAGTTTAAAAAGAGCTCACTGAATGGGAAAAAGAAATCAGTAAGAAGAAAATTGACTTCATCCTGGCTCAGACCAGGCTATTAGCTAATCCATTTTCTTTAGACTTTCACTGGAACGGCAAACCTTTCTTAGTGTGCTGTAGCTTCCTTCCAAAGTGTTCCTGAAAAAAATTATGAGGTTAAGAGCAGACAACAACTAATTGCAGAAAAGCTTTGCAATCCTAACCATCAAACTCTCAGTGAAGAAGGTGCTCTAGAAAGACTTTGGAGCATGCTCTAGAATTATGTCACCACTAAGTTAAGGATCAGATGCTCCCATCCTTTTTTATGGGAGTGGGTTAAGACAGACACACCTCACAGATCTATGGTTAGACTTCCATATAAATGAGGACTTTGAACGCCATATGAATGGAAGAAATACACTGGGAAAAAAATTTAGAAATAAGAAGAAAAGTTCATTTGTTCTACTGGTTCTGGAAATCATTGTCATCAGCTGTAGCGAGAAGCAATCAAGGATCTTGTAGAGCACTGCAAATAATCTGCAAGACCATAATGTTGGCAAAAGGCTATGTCATGCCTCAAAATATTCAGCAAAAAATGCTCCTAATTTAATGAACGTATCTCCCATCTGCTTAGTAAATGCCATAACAATCACATCATAGCTCTTTAGTTTAGGTTGTATAAAACACCACATTTTTGTTAGGAAGATATAAAACTAAGATGTGTGTGGCATGAAAATAAATCATTCATTCAATGTGCATCTATACCATTTATTAGGAAAGACAAAACAGAAATTGAGTTCAAATTTCTATGTCTCCATTCTATTCCATAATCACCTTTTTCTGTGAAATATAAAAATATTAGAATTCAAACCAGTAAGAGGGCAAATAAAGCTGTGACCTGTAATCATCTTACAGAAAGCAGGCAGAATGCTAAGGTGGTGATACTCTATTTTTTTTTGCCAACAAACTATCATATTATAGTTAAATTGAGTACACCAGGAGCCTGAATATCAAGTAGCTCACTAAAACATGACTTTCCCAACAGCTTTTTATATTTCCAAAAGAAAAAGTTAGTGCTTTCATGATGATTCTATCTATTTAGCATATTTAAGTGATGAGTGCATTCATCATCCATTTTTGTAATGGTGGGAAATAGCATAATCTTGTTAAAAAAGGCAAAAAGCCGAAGAAGATATTTCTGATCTTTAGGTTCCAGAAATAGCATGAAGATATAAGATACTGCATGACCTATAAGCAAAGCAGATAATGATTGCAATAAATCTGACCATGTGCTGAATAATTAATGTTATCAGGGTTTATGAGGGCTTCCTCTTCTCCCTTTTTCCTAATACATAGTCAAGGCCTTACTCCTTCAGCTATGCAATAAAAGCAATGTGAAAGAATAAGAGCAAAATAATAAAAAACCCACAAGCAAACAAACAAACAAAATGAAAAAAACACACCAAATTTCCCATGTTGTATCATATTTTTTTCATTTTTAGCAAGAGGCTAATGAGAAAATTTCTCATGCAATGTTTTGCCTTTCTTTGAAGAATATTTCTCAAACTTATTGCTGCTTAATGAATTCCTACTTTGCTTTGGCATTGGATAGAAATGGTGTAGTTTCTCCCATTAATTCTACAAAATGTTTATTTTCATTTACCTTATATTCTTAGTCAATATTTTCATTGCAAAGTTTTTGTTCTCATTTGGATTTCTTGTCATAGTGTTCTGTCTTGGATATTTTAGCATGTTTCCTCTGTGTTTACTAACTAGCTGTCTCTTCTTTCTCTCTTGGCCTCACATACAGCACTCAGTTTTAATTTCTGTGTAAAAGTTGTGTTGCTTAACATATAATTTCCTTAGAAATTAGAATAATAACAAAGCTCTAAAGAATGATAGTCATTATAGACAGACAAGCTTTTTATATTATCTAGGATATTCACACACAAATGAATTTTTGAGCATGTTTTAAAAATTACTCCCCTTGTACCTATTCTCAGGAAGATAAATGGCGTTTTTTTCATTATTAGAGAATTTACTCATACCTGCTCATCAAATACGTATTTGTTAAAACTCACTTCTTTCAGATGTAGACTGTGAGGTGCTTCTACAAGATGTTTTGGTAACGTTCTTTTAGCACATGGTTTAAAAATGCAGGTACACAGTCACTTCTGTGCATAACATACTTAACAACACTGCATTTAAAATAACCCTAATTCATTTTGCAATGGGAGTTCTTTCATCTCTCCACCTATATTTCATTGTCTTTGTAAGATATCTCTGTCCTTATTTACAAGTTGCCCTTTTGCAACTTGGACTAACATTTGCCATGCTCCAAAGATTATTACTGTCCTTATTTTGTAGAGACTGGGGTAAAAATCTCCAAAGTCTCAATTCATCTTAGTAATTTTTCCAGTGTAAAGGTGTAGGAGACTTTCTTGGGGGTAGTTAACAGCCATCGAATATTACAGTCAGCTGTATTTTTTGTATTGTAGGGTTGAAAAAAAGAGGTAGATTTTGTCCAGTGGATAGCATAATAGCACATAGAAATTAAATTATGCCAAGAAGAGAAGCAGGGAAGGGGAAGAAAAATATATAAAACATTAAGCAGTACTTGAGAAAGTTAATGACTTAATTTCAGATAGGCCAGTGCTCTGGAAGTTATCAATTTATAAGTGACTTTAGTTGAAGAATTTGTTTCTTTATGGTAGTCTGGTTTACAAACATAGAGCTTATATTTATGCAAGACTCATTATATCAAGGACTTTAAAATTAAAGTTTAATTGAAATCTGGTAAAATTATTGCCAATGTGAAAAAAAGTCATACACTGATACCTACAAAATCAAAATAACTCTCACCCTTTGAAGTGCACATTAAAAACAAATAATGTCTTCAAAATAGGCAATATGGATGATTCCCTTTTAAGGACAAATTTGGTTTTTAAGTTGTTCTTGCTTTTCAACACACCAATTAGTTGTATCATTTGTAATAAACTGAAAACTGAAAATGTCTCTTGAAAATGGGAAGTAGAGAACAAGAAGTAGAGTCTGGCCATGAGAAGCTTAATTTTCATTACATAAATGTGTCATATGTGCATTACTGAGAGAGATGGAGGATCTCTGTAGGGTTATATATTCCTTATTTTCTTGAAAGGCTGTGAATACTGAATATTTCAGGCTGATATCTTGTGAGGACAAAAAAAAACTGCTAAAATTTTAGAAAACGAAATAAACTGTATAACTTTTCCATATGTGTTTACAAAAATCACGTTAGGATAATAGTGCATTTCAGTTTTGCACACTACTTCTGTTAAAGTTTTGTATAATATTTTTGCAATTCCTGTAAGCTACAAAACAGCCCTGTTTAAAAGATTTTTATCTACATTTAAATGGCAAAGAAACAATAGCACAAACAGTTTGCAAAAAATAGCCTCTAAATTTTTGTACCTTAAGAATAGTATTTAAAATCAGCTCTGCTTTAAAAACATTGCAGTAGCTTACTTGCCCATGATTACAGCAAAATCCATTGGAAAATCAAAATCAATTATGGTATCACTTTTTCATTATTCAACAGTTTTCACCTAATCCTCAGCGACACATAGTGGCAGTTGTTCTTGCACCTGGTGGTATGACTGTGAGGCTTTGCAGTTGTGCAATTATTTTGGAGCAGTTTCCACATCCAAACCTGTGTGCCATGTAAGCACAAAAACATCTTTACATTTTTGTATGAAAAAGTATCTTCCTGCTAAAGCATGAGAAAATTATTTCTATTTATTTTAACTTTTCTTTTGAAATATAAGAAACATGACCTTTGTACTGCATCTGTTTTCAGTGACGATTTTCTCTGAAACGGAAAATTAGGAAAATGATAACAACTGATTCTATTTGATCCTCTGTACTGTAGTTCTTATGCAAATTACCAGAATATATTTTTATTGTGTTTCTCTTTATGTTCTCTTTGAAATAAACTAGCCATATCTTTTCAATCTCCCTTCAGAAAAGAGTTTGTATGCATTAAGTCATTCTAATCATCTTCCTCTGGATGGCTTCCACTGTCTTGATGTATCTTTTCAGAGTTGGCATATACACAATAGTATTTCAGATGAGGGGAAGTCACTGATTTATATTGTGACATTTTCTGCCATCTTCCCTACCCTATTCCTTATGCACCATTACATTTTGTTTATTTGTTTTTACTGTTGCATTACAGTGCCCAGAACATGGTGCCAGTCCTGAGCCATGGAATAGTTTCTCTTAGATCATGTTCACTTTATTATTCTTCCTTGATATTCCTGCAGTGTATGTCTTACTTTTTGTCATTGTTGGTATTGTCCTTTCCTGTTTCAATAATTTTGTTGAGTAAAGAATATAAAATTATATAAATATTTGCTAGAATATAGTGCCTTTTTAATTATTATTTTAATTAGTTATATTCAAAGAAATAACAAAGCAACCCTTTTAGTTTCTGTTTTTCTTTTGGATTCTTATTTTAATGGATGTACATTATATTTTGCTTTGTGTCCCATTGTGCTTAGGTGGCAAATAATTACAAACTGTACTTTGTCCAAAAACTGCATTTTCAAAAGGATGTGTGTACTCAAAAGTTTCTCTTTTTTTTCCATACCTGTGAATACACCTGTTACACAGCAGTCAAAAAAAGAAAGGTACAAAGCTTTCACACCAAAAAAAGCTGTCAATGGATATTGAATATTGGTTGGTGACTAATGACAAGAACTTCAAAAATAAAAAATAATTTATCTTTACCTTATGTCCCATGGTAGAGAAGTCCCTCTGCGCCATGCATCAGCTACTCTTGTACCAGGACCTTGAAATAATTGCTCTAATCCCACCAAGATGAAGGAGAATTTTATGAAACAATTAGATAAGATTGTACCTTCCTTTTCAACATGTGAAGGACAGAGGACAAAGCAGAAGTAATATTTTCCCACTCTAAAAGGGATTATCCAAACTGAATAAGTAGCCTGAAATACACTGAAGGGAATGTTATCCCATTAGGGACTGTAGCAAAACTTCAGATGTCATGATTTTGCAAGGAATTTCCTATACGAAAGCTGCATCCACGTGAAATTTAAGGAAACAAAACCAAAACAAAACAAACCAACCAAACAGACAAACAAAAATATTTGTTTCTACAAATGTGGTACATTTCCAGAATAGTAACTTATTTTGTATAGAAACACACAACTGGAAACGCACTTTTCTTGCCTTTCCCATCTTCTTTTCCAAAATCTCTCTTCTGAGCTCTTTATCTCTTTCTAGACCTGAAGACTTGCTCATTAGCACATCACTTTCTTGCCACTCTGCTGTGAAAAATGCTAACTGGTTGTTTAATATTTTTTTGACTGTCAAACTAAATTAAATTAAAGAACAATCCACACAGATGAAGTCACGGAAGCATACTGATGCCTGTCTTGCCTCTACCATCCCATTGGCAGCCTCTCAGTAAACATGCGATTAAAAACTTTGCATCTTCCTACTTGCTGCAGAGAGGTGCCTGACATTGCTATTGCTGTCACCATCCACAGAACATCCAGTTTTACAGCTAAGAGGTGCCAAAACCACTGAAGATTTTGGCAACCCAAAGTAACATTTTGCATATTTGCACTATGTTCATCGCAGTGACAGCTGCTCTGACAGATTTCTGAGTCTTTTGCACCACTAGTGCTCCGTGTATTTCTGTCCTTGGCAATACTTTCAAGAGGAGAAAATACCAGCTGTTACTCCTGGCCAACAGAGCAGCAACAGCCTTCTTTTCTCATCACCTCAAAATAAATAACTGAGGCAGGCAACTAAATCTAGACTGAGGAATGGCTTCCACTTCTCTATTGGACTGATAAAATTATATTAACTCAATGGAGCTCTGTGAGTCTTCAGTGAAAATAACAAAAAAAACAACTATTAAAATTATAGCTGTTGAGAGGTTTAGATTTGTTTGTTTGTTTCTCAAAATATTTTTAGCAGATAGCCAATGTGTTTTTTTCTCCCTCCCTGCTCATATATGTCAAAGTTGCAACAATAGCACTTATCTACAAGAAAGGTAAAAAGGTGTTTATGCAGGATCATCCAAAAAGACCATTGCAGATCTCAAACCTAACAGTTTCTAAATTCTGCAAATCTGTCCTCACTGTTTTATATATCAACATTTTATCTCCCTTTAATTTCAATTTCCAGGTTACACATTTGAGCTATATCCATACATCATCTCTTGCACATTAAATGTATTGTAAAAGACATCTCAGAGTCTTTCACAGCACAGGCATGACTGGAGGCAAAAGAGTTAATTTGCTAGTATCCCCACATATAGCTGATAGGGAAAAGTTCATGGACATAGCCAACACATTCCTACTTTAATTTCTCCTTGAAGGTCCTTGGTTAGTGGCTGCTGCTCTGAACCACCCTTTTAGGATTACACCCTTCTCCTCTTGGTGAATTTTAACCTTTGGCTACTTATTGTGACAGCTCAGGTGTTTCAGATGGGCTTTCTCATTCATTATGTGTTTGAATGGCATTTTGCTCAGTAAGACCCCAACTTGGCTGCTAATTAGATTTTACAGAAGCTACTATAAATATACTTTAATATTTGCTTTAGCAAAGTACTTGTCATTGCACCAGTATCTTTCATAGAAGATACTGTTAAGTCAATAGCCATACTGATTTCAGTCACTGGGTAAACAGATTACATTAATCCTACTAAAATGTTAAACAGATTAGAGGGATATCAGAGAAAATTACAAAGAGTGCATTTTCTTCACTGAAGTTAGCTACTAGCAGTAATCGTAAAAGTAGTCAAATAAACTCCAGAAAACAGCAGAAGCCCTACGTATGCAACATTAGTTACAAGAAGTGGACCTTCCAACGAGTTTTTTTCTTTGGAAGGGAGAGTTTCTTAATTTTACATGTATCTGCTATTCCTGTAACTAAAAAAAAAAAATCTCCTTATGTGCATCTTTGTGTGCATCTCCTTCTGCACACAAGCTGAGTAACAGGTTTTCTTCAGCTTGCAGTTTTGCAGTTCTTCTGGGATTAGAAACTGGCCCTGAAAATATAGCGTGTCAGGAGTCTGAGTCACTGTAACTCCTTCACACATGAATAAACAATTCTTCTCCACTTTCTTCATCTCCTTTTTTCATAGCCCTATTGGCATTCAGATCTTGACCTTATCTTCTGGCTTTATATCTTTAACAGGTTATAAAGTTAGTGTATCGAATATTCAAATTGCTGCTATTTGTTAAGTTTGTTTGGGTTTGTGTTTTCTTTTTTTCTGTATTAAGTGTAATTCTCCAGAAAGGCTTCACTCAGCCAACTTTTGGGTTGCAGGGGTTTATCTTCTTATGCTGCTGCTAATAGAAAGGGAAATATACTTATCATAACACACTGAAGTAATACAACTGCGATGTTTCTGCAGTGCTATTTGTTTGTGATTTCCATTATATCATAAGATACTACAACAGTCAGCTCTGCCTTCTGTAAAAAACACAAACATTGTTAAATATTACCTGTTATCTGCCATCCAACACACACTCAGATACTGTGTGATTGAGCAGTCTACAAAAATGAACAATTTTTGTTCATTGTTGGAGGCTAAGAATGGGTTTATATTATATTCAAGACAAATTCAAGAAGAGATAAAACTACCAGATTTTTAGTGGTATTTACAGAAATAAATTCCGAATTAAACTATGTACAACATGTCTACTCCAGCAAATTCATGATGCTACTTTTGTAAGAAAATATGTATTAAAATAGAGTAATTTTAGAAAGAGGTACAATCAGCTTTTATGCACTTCAAATGGCTCTTCTGGCATTGTTTTGAAATATTTATTTTTGTGTTTCAACTAGTTGTTTTTTATTAGACCTTGTTTTAAATTACAACACTTCATTAAACCTGTAAGTACTGAACACAAATTAAAAATCTAACTTATAATTTAGTTGCTGTGTATCCTACCACACAAAAAGACCTTTGCTCTCAGGTAGTGAAATGTTGATCCTCAGGTATGAATAGCAAGGTTTGACTAAGCTGCAGGGTTTCACTGTTTATCTGTCTCTTGATATGCAAGCTAACAGCAGTGTGTAGTGTGACATGGTTAACGGGCTCTGTCAAAGCAGGCAGAAACAGGAGAATGAATTTGAGAGGAAACAACAAATCTTGTGGATAATGTCTTTTCCCACTTGAGAAGATGATGTTTGTATTCAATAAGCTCAGACACCTAGCACTGAAAGAATGAAGAAGTGGCGTAACCAGCAGTTGCACTGGTGGGAATCGAATAGTTTCTACATAGAAACTACATGCTGGCGTAGTTGGCATCTGAAGGTAATTCAGAATTATTTTTTTTTTATGTTCCTACAACCAATTCAGTTCTTTTACAGGATACAGCAAACACTTTGACATGATTAATAATTTGCTTTTGTTGTCATTACTTTATGTAGTGGTTTTGAGCAACTTTGCCTGTCAGTGAGTTCACTGTGGTTGGAAAAGAACTGGGATTGAACTGACACAGCCCTTTTAGATGTCCTCACCTCAGTTGTTAGATCTTTGGCACAGTTAGATTAGAAAGAACTAAGGATTTATACATAATAAAAGACAAGTTTGGCTTGCTATAACTTGAGGGTGACCATAAAGGCTAAAAGACATGTGCCGGCACTTATATACTTGTCTACGTGGAGTAGGATGCAAGTCTGGTCTACAAAAGTAAACTGAAGGATTTGTAAGATGACTTCTATACTCCAGAAGAAGTATACCAAATGCTCAGGTTGTACCACAGTATGAGTAAGAACAGCTGTTATTACTAAGCCACTTCCTGGCTTCTCAATTAAAGCCTCATCTGAGCTTGCCTGGATCAGGACTCCCAGTTCGTCTCAAGAAAGAGTGACAGGAATTTGCATAGACTCCTGCAGTTACTGTGATGACCTAGATTTTTACATATCAGAGTGAAGATCGTTTTAGAAATGCAAAGTTAAGTTGAAGTTAAACAGGGAACCAGAAAAGGCAGTCTAAACAAAAGTGCTTCCCCTAGAAAAATGAAGAACGAATTGAAGAACAGAAAAAAAAATAATAAAAAATACACATGTAAACTAAAATATCTATCTTTCTTACTTTTATGACCAAACCTATGGAATTACTTTCAAAAAATTGAAATTACATAGTATTTATGCATCTATCATGTACATTCTGCAGCTTTTGTGGGTGCAGATTAATGCCCAGCCTTCATAGGATCTGTACAGGTAAAAATCATTAGGTTTTATTTTTTTCCAGTGTGAAAATACATGTTCTCCAAACACATGAGGTCCAGATACTATTTTCTGACAAAGGAAATCTTAGATGTCTTTGATAAAAGAAGCTTCTGTATTTGAAAGAATAACAGTTGTAATTTGAAAGATTTCACAGAGAGGCTCATTTTATAACAAAAAAAAAAAAAAAAAAAAAGTCTCAAGAAAGAGACATCACTAACCAAAATGACAGTATTTCTACTTAGAAAAAAATATGCTTTATTAAAGGAGATATCTGACCATTTTTAGAAGCCACAATGTAATTTTAAAAATTCTTCTTTTTAATTGTATGTTACTCCTTTAGTTGGTAAATCTTTAAGTGTAGAGCAGCATTTTTGGAAAAAAAAAACTGTTTCTGTTGATATCATCAGTTGAAATCTAGTATTAGATCATACAAACCTCTGAGATTCCTATAGATACTAGTTTTGCTGAAGTGCTAAGCTTTGGATGATTTAATGTTCTGAACCTATAGCTCTTCAAAACATGCAAGTCATAATTTATCTGATATGCTTGGGAAAAAAATTACATAGGAACAGTTTGACTACAAAGATAGAAGTCATTCAGATACTTTTGGAATTTATTGTACAATTGTGTTCCCCTAAAAAAATAATAAAAAAATAAAATTGTAGAAGCTTTTATTTGACCATATCTAGGTGATGTAACATAAAAATTAATTCCTTTGGTTTCAAATAATTTGAGCTTGATCAAGTAAGACAGTAGTCCTAAAAGGGCTCAGATTTTTTCCTTCTTTTTCTTATTCTTTGTTATATTTAAGAGAAATAATAAAGAGCTTTTGGATGAATGCAGAATCTAGAGCTGTGATATTTACAAAAGTCCTAGCTGGTGAGCTACCACATCTTGAAAAAGAGAATCTAAAGTTGTCAAATATCAATCAAGCCTAAAGGAAAGAGACTTAATTAGTTGGTGCAATCCTGAAATACTTGAAAGAAAAAAGAAAAAAAACAAGGAAAGCAGTTTTTTTGGCACATAATTCAGTATTTGTCTTTTGGTACAGAACACTATTTTAATTTTTATGTCTCCTGGTTTTCCTCTCTGCAGTGTTTAGAATAAAAATGACAATTTTTGAAGGCTTAACCCTACAACAGCTGTGGTGTTCTGAGGTTGCCCTGAGCTGTAAGAAGCCTCTTATGAGTGGCTAATTGCCTAGGCAGTAGGAACTCTTTCCCAAACTTCACGTTGCTACTTCTCACACTCATCTTTGCAACCTCATGCAAAAACCTGCAGGTATCTCCAGATGCTCTAAAATGTTGGAAGCTCCTAAATGTCAAATCAGGCCTCTTACTGCAGAATAGGAGACAATATACAGGGTTTTTTTCTGACCAAGGGAATACTTCATACCTTAAATCGTATCAGTGTAGTTCAGGACTCTAAAGCCTGCAAGATAAAGAACATGGCCTTACAACACATTAATCACTCTTCAGATGTACAGAAGACAAACACTAGTTATTATACATATAAAATTATTAAATTTTTCCCACTCCTAAATATTTTCTGCTTTTTCATATGTTGATTCACAAGTCTAGTAACAAAAAAAAACCCACATTAATCTACCTCTGGATGCCCTTTGATAAAATTTCACTGTTAGAGAATCATAGAGTGATTTGGTTTGGAAGGGACCTTAAAGATCATCTAGTTCCACCTCCCCTGCATGGATAGGGACATCTTCCACTAGACCAGGTTGATAAAAGCCCCATCCAACCTGGTCTTGAACACCTCCAGTGATAGAATCTCTACAGCTTCTGTGAGCAACCCGTTCCAGTGTCTCACCACCCTCACAGTAAGGAATTTCTTCCTAATGTCTGAGCTAAATTTCCCCTCTCCCAGAGGGAAGCCACTACTGGAAGGGCTGTCCTTCTCCCTGGTGAACAACCCCAACTCTCTCAGCCTGTCTCCATAGCAGAGTTGCTCCAAGCCTCAGATCATCTTTGTTGTCCTCCCCTGGACTCACTCCAGGAACTCATGTCTTTCCTGTGGGGGAGGCTCCAGAATTGGACACAGAACTGCAGATGGAGCCTCACCAGTGCAGAGTAGAGGGCAAGAATCCCCTTCTTTGACCTGCTGCCCATACTGCTTTTGATGCAGTCCAGGACATGGTTGGCTTTCTGGGCTACCAGAGTACATTGCTGGATCATGTTGAGCTACTTGTCAAGCAATACCTCCGAAGCCCTTCTCAACAGGGCTGGTCTCAATCCATTCTCCACTCAATTTGTAATTGTTTTTGGGATAACCCTGACCCATGTGCAGGACCTTACACTTGGCCTTCATGAACTTCATGCAGTTTGCACAAACCCACCTCTCAAGCCTAGCAAGGTCCCTCTGGATGGCATCACTTCCCTCTAGAATGTCAACCACACCACAGTTTCTTGTTGTCAGCAAACTTGCTGAGGGTGCACTCAATCCTGCCATCCATGTCTCCAACAAAGATGTTTAATAACATTGGTTCCTGTATCCATGCCAGAGGAACACTACTCATCACTGGTGTGGCATTCAGAATGTACAGTGCTTGTCTCGAACAATCCAAGAGATAAGTGATGGACTTTGGCACTCAGGATATCTGTTGTCTGTCTTGTGGCATCTGAGAGTTGAACAACATTTGTTGATGGACTAAAGAGATGTCTCAGCAACCCACTCAACTGTTTTGCTTCCCCTCCTGCAATGTGTACCTGAGAACTGGGGAGTTTAATGTGGGACATGCTGAGCTTGGAGAAAAAAAGGAGATCTACAGCTGGTGCTGGGACAGTGATAACCAGGCCTTGATATGATATCTCATGAAAACCACCAACTTAGCAGGACAAGACAAAGAGTGCTGGTCTTAAGCCACTTCCTAGGACTGAAACTCCACTGCAATAAACTAATCCTGTGGTGCCAGTTGTCTCAACCTCCTCTTTGAAATGGCTGGTCTTAACATTTAGCCAAACAAAGACTATCTGCAGGACATAGCCCTGGAGCCGTACCTACCCCCCTGCTATCTCGGAGGAGCACAGAGAAGATAGCAGGATTTTCTCCCTTATTCAGGGAGAAAAGTGGGGGTGCAGTGGGCAGGAACTGTATAAAAATCTGTGACACTATGGGTGCATTTGAAGCACTTCCCCACCAGGAACCACTTCCCTACCGACGACATCGCTGGACCGTGGTAGTAACTATGCTCCTGCTTGCTGTCCTCTGTATTTCTGCTTTCTCCTTTCTTTTCTGTCTCTGTTTTCCTCCCTGTCCTATCCGCTCTAGGGACTTTGCTGTGTTACTCTAATAAAAGTTTGTTGTGCGTGTGACATCTGACCTCGTTTGCGTCTTAATTTCACCATTCGGGATCACCTTTAATAAAAAAGTGCCACGTATCCGAATACCGGATCGTGACAACTGGTCTCCAACTGGACACTGAGTCCTCGACCGCTACACTTTGAGTGCGACTATCAAACCAATTCCTTGCCCAAGGAGTGTTCCATCCATAGAATCCATATCTAGTTTCTGCCTCCAGATAGCGGGCAAATAATGATCACCCAGTTGCTAATGGCATATTTCAGAACAAAAATATTTCTTAACAAATACTACATGAAGACACTTGCACATCCCTCTGACTTGAGCAAGTGTTTCTTTTTGTTATCAAAATCACATACTGCATCATCTGCATATGTTGCTATAGACTTCTGTTCACCTGACCTTCAGACACATCACTGGCAAATTTATAACCTAGTAATGGCAGTTTGGCATTCTTAGCTTTGGACAGGGAATAATATTTAAGGGATGCTAGAGATAGGGAGAACCTTTTACTTCTAAGCTTTCAGAGGTAAACATACATCTGAGCTATGACATGTTGGCAGACTGGCCAGAAAATGGTACCACTTGTTGATTGGATTTTGTCAGGTAATTCACCGCCAAGGAACAGAAGTTTTTGTGATGTTGGCACAGAAATTATAGACCATCTTTGCAGAAAGTCTGGGAGTAACAGACTGGTAGATAACAGTTAATGGTGAAAAGGTATATCTGTATTAATCAGCATGTACACTGGACAAAATGTTGTCTGTATTTCTCAGGACATTAATGTGCATTCCTCAGCATGGCTGTGATTGAATACACAATAATAAATTCTAATAAATTAGAAAAGACTGTTTTGATCATCACTTTCATCTAGCAGAGAAAGCCTCGAGGATAGTAGAGTCAAAAGAGCTGAGTTGTAAAAACACTTGTCCACTGCTGTCAGTCTAAAAGAGGAAGAAGAGAAATTAATCTGAAACTGAAAATTTGCAATATATATTGGTGTTACTTAAAATAGCTACCACCTTTCCTTTGTTTTATGAAGCAAGTCTGGTGGACTAGGACTTTTGTAAGGAACAAATATGAGGGACACATAACTTCAATGAGTGAGTGCATTTCTGCAGAATACCTCTGCTTGGAAAGCTTCCTTATCTTCTCTGAAAACACCAACAAATCATAAAGTGTCAATTACATGGTTTGTACTAGATGGGATTTTATCAAGTTTGTTGTTGTTTTTTTTTAATCTCACCAATTTTCAATTAAGTTATTAATGGAAATGCAAGTAATGTTTATGAAAGCAGAATTAGAACAAAATTTTACTGTTATTAATTATTATTGTTACTTATCTGTATTATAGCACGACAATGTCCACACATGGAATGAGAAGATAATTGTGATTTGATTACTTATCTCTCATTGAGTAGATAGTCTAATTAATTAATGTCATGTTTTTCCAGGATGTGCACACAATAGGATTGCTTTTTAATCAGTGCTTTCACATCTACTTCAGCCATGCCTTCTGCTACGCCTCATACTGCTGCTGTTCTGCCATCCCTAGGGAAGAAAGAGGAGGAAAGGGAGCTACGACAGCTTATTAACATGGCAAAATAAAGAGATGGAAAAACCCTCATATGAGTGTACTCAGCACTTACTCCACTTACCGTTAGATGCAACTCTTGGGAAACACAACAATTCACCGGTGCTTGAGCATCAAAGACTTGAGTGAAACTACTTGTGTTGTGTATTTGGGGGGCAAACAGCTTTGTACTGTGACAGAAATGCCACTTGAAGATCTTAGGCTTGAAAGTACTTGTTTGGTAGGGTTCAGATGTTTGATAAAAATATCAAAAAAGCTGTAAGGAAAAATAAACAAAAAACAAGTATCTGATAATTCAATAATAATGGCTATGCTGCTAAGACTGAGGAAAATGAATGATAGTGCTGAACCTGTAGCTGACTGTACAAGATTGTACTGTGAAGTGTATGACTTGTCCTCATAATGTTTCTATATTACTTCAAGAGCTGTCTGGTAAAAACAGAGAATAATAGTTCAGTACAGCCGTTTTACTGCTGTACAGCCCTGAGCTTAAGCCTTAACAGCTTCCTCTCAGCTAACTCCATAACAATGGCAATCTTTAAAAGTACTTTATTGTAAATTAAATTAGTGTCATTGATTATGAAAATCATGTATATCAAGTCATTTGCTTGCACAGGTGATACCTTCCCTGTTGCCTGGAGTCTGGCTGATATGGAGAACAGTCTTACTCAGAATATTTTTTCATTAATCTATTTTTTTATGTTCCTATAAAATACTTTTCTCCAACAGATGTAGATGCTGCCAACACTGTCAACAGGGCTATGATATTATTTGCTTCAGTGAGATGTGGTGGGATGACTCTGATGACTAGAACATAGGAATGGTTGGGTACAAACTCTTCAGGAAGGACAGGCATGAGAGAAGAACAGGGTGTGTCACCCTTTACATCAATGACCAGCTGGAGTCCATGGAGCTCCATGGAAAAGGATGCAGGAGGAGCTGACAGAGAGCTTATGGGTCAGGGTTAAAGCAAAGACAGGGGCAGGTGACAAAATAGTGGGGGTCTGCTACAGGCCACCTGACCAGGAAGACCAAGCAGATGAGGCCCTCTATAGACAGACAGGAACAGCTTCATGGTCACAAGACATGGTCCTCATGGGAGATTTCAACCACTTCAACATCTGTTGGATATCAAACAAGGCACCAGAAAGCCAAGAAGTTTCCGGGGTGCATTGATAACAATTTCCAAGTGGTAGAGGAACCAACAAGAAAAGGTGTTATGCTGGCCCTTGTTCTCACCAAAAAGGATGGGCTGGTGGGGAACATGAAACATAAGAGCAACCTTAGATGCAGTGACCACAAAATGATGGAATGACGGAATGATGGAATTCAGGATCCTTAGGGCAAGAAGGAGGGTGAGCAACAATCTCACTACCCTGGACTTCAGGAGAGCAGACACTGACCCATTCAAGGATCTGCTTGGCAGGCTACCATGGGATAAAGCCCTGGAGGCAACAGGAGCCCAAGAAGGCTGGTAAATATTCAAGGATCACCTCCTCCAAGCCCAGGACCATGTGTCCCAACAAAGAGGAAGGCAGACTAAAATGCCAAGAGGTCTTCATGGATGAGCAAGAAGCTCCTGGACACACTTAGATGAAAAAAAAGAAAGTCTCCTGAGGCTGGAAGCAGGGACAGGTAGCCTGGTGAAACAAAGAAAGTTCACTCAACAGTATAAGTACTGTTGAATTGATATTCTTTATTCACAGCACTGGACACACAGGGGATAGCTTCTCCAAAAATGTGCACATCTTACAGGGTAAGGTTAGATATATATATAGACAGCTAATACCTAATTATGTGTAATATTTCTAAGAAACAGTTTACATATGCATTAGTTTCCCAAGAAACCATTTACATAAGTGTCCACTCATTATCTCATGTGTGTTAAGTCCATTAGGGTCTCTCGGGGGTCATTTACTTCATCCTTGAGTCTTCCTTGCAGAAACCTTTGGCCAAGTTCTGTCTCTTCTCCTGTTTATCTCTGCTGACTGTGCAGTAGAATGCTGACTGTAGGCATGCCTAGTCACAGTTGAATGGCTTCTTTCTTCTCCAAGGATCCTTGCATTTCTTCCCTAAAACTACAGATAAGCTCACACAAAAGGCTTTTACAACTGACTAGCAGTAGGCCCAGATGAAAGATTTACACCTTACAAACCGTTAACTATTTGAAATCAAGAGTTTGGTTAATGCTCGGTTTCATTGGGAGGAGCAGAGAGGAAATGTCTGAGCAGCCAGGGATCAGGCTGGGAAAGCTAAAGACCTGATAGAATTAAATCTGGCCGGGAACACCAAGGGTTACAAGAAGAGATTCTGTGGGTATGTCAGTGATAAAAGGAAGATGGGGGAAAGTCTGAACCCTCTCCATAAGGAAACAGAAGGCCTACTCATGCAGGATACAGAATAATAGAATCATAGAATATTTTGAGTTGGAAGAGACCCATCAAGATCATCAAGTCCAACTCCTGTTCCTGTGTAGGGCACCCCAAGAGTCACACCATGTGTCTGAGAGCATCATCCAAAAGCTTCTTGAGCTCAGGCAGGCTTGGTGCTGTGATCACTTCCCTGGGGAGTTTGTTCCAGTGCTCAGCCACCCTCTGGGTGAAAAACCTTTCCTGATATCCAACCTAAACCTCCCCTGATTCAGCTTCCTGCCATTTCCCTGAGTCCTGTCATTGGTCACAGGATTGAAGAGATCAGGAGCTGCCCCATCTCTTCCTCTTTTGAGGAAGCAGTAGACTTCAATGAGGTCACCCCTCAGCTTTCTCTTCTGCAAGCTGAATAATCCAAGTGACCTCAGCTTCTCCTCACAAGACTTCCCATCAGGACCCTTCAACATCCTTGTGGTTCTCCTTTGGACACTCTCTAATGGCTTGATGTCCTTTTTGTATCATGGTGCCCAAAATGTATGGGCATCTCTCCAGCCTCTCGAGAACTCTCTGAGAAGGTCAAGGTACACAATGGCTTTTTTGCCTCAGTCTTCACCAACAAGAGTTCTGGCCACACCATCCAAGTTGCAGAAGACAAAGGTAGGGACTGAGAGAAGGCAAATCCCCCCACTTTAGAAGAAAAGAAGGTTTGAATCTGTCCAAGGAACCTGAAGATGAACAAGTTCATGGGACCTGATGAAGTCCATCCAGAGTTCCTGAGGGAACTGGTGGATGAAGTTGCAAAGCTACTTTCCTTCATATTTCACAAGTCGTGGCAGTCTAGTGAAGTTCCCACAGAGTGGAAAAGGGGAAACATAACCCCCATTTTCAAAAAGGGAAAAAAAAGAGACGTGGAGAATTCTCAGTCTTACCTCAGTCATGTCAAGATCATGAAGATCCTCCTGAAGCCTCTGCTAAGGAACATGGAAAATGTGGAGGTGGGTGGTGGCAACAAACATGGCTTCAACAAGGGCAAATAGTGCCTGACAAATTTGGTGGATTTTTACTATGGTGTCACTGCATCAGTGGACGAGGGGAGAACAACTGATGTCATCTACCTGGAATTGTGCAAAGTTTTTGACACTGTGCCACATAACAACCTGGTCTCTAAACTGGAAAAATATGGATTTGATGGATGGACCACTCAGTGGAGAAGGAACTGGCTGGATGGTCACACTCAAAGAGTTGTGGTCAACATCTTGATGTCCAAATAGAGATCAGTGACAGATGGCGTTCCCCAAGGGTCAATACTGGGATTGGTGTTGCTGAACATCTTTGTTAGAGACATAGAGAGTGGCGTTAAATGTACCCTTAGCAAGTTTTCTGGCTACACTAAGCTGTGTGGTGAAGTTGACATGCTGGATGCCATCCAGAGGGACCTTGACAGGTGTGAGAGGTGGATTTGTACAAATTGCATGAAGTTCAACAAGGCCAAGTGCAAGGTCCTGCACATGGGTTGGGGCAATCCCCAAAACAATTACAGATTGAGTAGAGAATGGACTAAGAGCAGCCCTGACAACAAGTACTTGGGGGGTGTTGGTTGATGAGAAGCTCAACATGATCCAGCAATGTACACTGGCAGTCCAGAAAGCCAACTGTGTCCTGGACTGCACCAAAAGCAGTATGGGCAGCAGGTCAAAGAAGGGGATTCTCCCCCTCTACTCTGCACTAGTGAGAGTCCACATGCAGTTCTGTGTCCAGTTCTGGAACTTCCAACACAGAAAGGGCATGGAGCTCCTTGAATGAGTCCAGAGGAGGACAACAAAGATATTCTGAGGGCTGGAGCATCTCTGCTATGGAGACAGGCTGAGAAAGTTGAGGTTGTTCAGCCTGGACTAGATAAGGTTCTGCGGAGACCTCATAGAGCACTTTCCAATACCTGAAGGGGCTACAGGAAAGCTGGGGAGAGATTTTTTACAAGGGTAGTATTTAGGTTAGACACCAGGAAGAAATTCTTCACTGTGAGGGTGGTGAGACACTGAAACAAGTTGCCCAGGGAAGATATGACTGCCCCATTCCTGGAAGTGTTCAAGGCTAGGCTGAACAGGGCTTTGATCAGCCTGGTCCAGTGGTAGGTGTCCCTGCCCATGGCAGGGGGCTTGGAACTAGATGATCTTTACTTGTCCCTTCCAACCCAAATAATTTTATAATTCTTTTCCTTAAGGAGTCTCCTTTAAGACAGATATAGTGCTTTCAACTGGTTCTGACATCTGATTAACCTGGCTTTCAGAAAAGAAGTTTCTAATTCTTGCCAGGAACTTGTGGCAACACACTGCAAAAACCCATTCAGAGTAAAAGCAAATACACCTGTGAGTATAAATAAATATAATGGGTTTTACTCATGCAGACATTTTCAGAGTTCTAAGTGCTTTTCATCTTCTTTTTCAAAAGCAATTTGTCAAAGGTACTTCACGGGTTGCAAACTGAAGGTTATGGCTTTGGTTTCAAATAAAAATCCTCCAAAATCTTAAGTGTGAGGAAATACCTACATAATTTAGTAGTCCCATTAACCTTAATGTGTAAACTATAATTGTACTGAAGTGAATGGGAGCTTTGCTATTAATTTTTTTTAAAAAACAACATAATTAAGTGGGAGCTAGTGCAAAAAGATCTGCAGGAGACAGAACAAGTTTGATGTGAATTTGAAGCTAATGTACTAATGCTTACACACTTGGTTTGACCAAAATAAATTGGGGGGGGTTTTGACAGCTAGGGAGGGCAAGAATGTGTGTGAAACTCTGTCTAAAGTCCTAATACTAGCAACATTTATTAAATGGAACTTGTAAAAAGAAATAAAAATAAAATGAAATTAAAGGTTTTACTGAAAAAGAACTGTACTGAAAAAGTTTTAGAAATCTCTAGTCACAGTGATAGATGTAGAACAGCAGGGCAATGATTAATCTTACTCTTGTCACTATTTAACCTGTTGGTCTTTTGAAGGAAGTTCACTTACCACTGAGCATGAACTCCAGAAGGAATGAAATAATCTTACATGATTTTGTTATGTCAGGCAGGAAAAGCCTTTTCTTGGTAATCAATATAAAGGACAGCAGCTACTCAGAGGGAATGCAAAAAACAAATCAGCTCACTTTAGGCTATACGGTCAACATGGCAATTTCAGGCTTCTAGCTTATAGGTGAGAGTGTGCAGCGATGCCTGTTACCTCTGAGGGATTTAATGGCATACGACCTTAGTGACAGAAGAGATATTGAAGGAGAGATTTGGCCAAGTATTTGTTTAAATATAAGCAGTAACACTGTTCATTATAAAAATTTATTTTCCTAAGTATTCCTAGGGTACGGTTAAGCAAGACAGTTTTCAAGGAAGGTGTTACTTGATTTAGAAATGCTTAAGATTTATTATCTGTGTTGGTAGAGCAAGAGTTTTGTTTTTTTCTACAGATTAATTTGTTTCTCCCCAGCATATGTTCAAGAAGATTTTATTGTCCGTGAAAGTGAAGGGCAGCAAATACAGGGTCCAGCTGAGCACAGCTTAGGGAAATGAGGTGCATAGTAAATGATGTGCACAACTCCCTGTACATTTATGCTAGTGACAGGGAATCTCAGGTGTGAAAACACTCAACACCCCATCTGTTCCAAATGAAATTCTTTCCTGCAGGGAGAGGAGTAGAAAAGAGAACAGAACTTTCAGTCTAAATGCACATTTTTATTGTAGAATATCTATTTTTTAATTATGGAAACAGGCAACTATTTGATTTGGAGCAATATGAAATTACAGAGAAAGAGACTAAGAACAGCTCAGAATCCAAATTCTGTCCCTTATAGTGTTTTGTGTATTGAATTATTTGAAAATTTCTACAAGACCTCAGAAGCCGTTCTTACTATGGGAATATACAAGTATCTGTATGTATCTGCATTGCACAGTAGGAAGGGTTGATGCATACTACTTGGGAAAACTTGGCCACAGAGGACTGGAGAAATACTAAATATCCTTTAGCCCATGATATTCAAGAGACATTAGAGCACCTCTGGACTTCAGTCATATATTGGCAAGAGAAGAATATAATTGTAGACAACTTAAACATGTATTCTACTTGTCCCCTTTGAATAAGTCAGATCTTACCCAAGAAATAAACTTGCATAGTAAGTAGTTTTAATATCTCACTCATCTTTCTCGTTAATTCAGACTTCATGCTAAACACTCAGCAGTTTCAGGTGTCATAAGGAACATGGGTGGCTCATTGTGACTACTTTGGTGCAAAGCAGGAAAGTAGTAACTAGTATGTATTGATTTTCTACACCCAAAAAAAACCCCTCTAAAATATTAAAATTTGCCCTAGCTAAGATATTTAATTTCAGTTGTGTATTTTATTTGATTGGCCTGTTCTTTAGAGTGGATATATTGTCCACTTTAGGGTACTTAAATGTATTTGATTTAATCAGGTTTACTTCTTTGGCCAGAGGCTTGACTGCAAAGGATCTTTTGTGTTTAATTACTCAAGGCACAGGGATTATTTTGTTGATACCTAGTCTTCACTGAGTTAGTTCTAGGTATCCAAAAAGTCTAGGCCATACTTCAAGATACCTTGTGAGTTGTTTGTTTCCAGCATTAAGTGAACTGCAATCAATAGGTTTTCAATAGCAATTTTAGAGTTCAGAATCCACATTTCTGCTAAATCTTGTATTAGGAATTTAGCTTCTTTTTTTAGGATCTGGTCCAAGATCACAAATAAATTTCTTGCAGCAGTGTGCAGCTTAAACATCACCCT
Source organism: Apus apus (assembly GCF_020740795.1). Classification (NCBI taxonomy): domain Eukaryota; kingdom Metazoa; phylum Chordata; class Aves; order Apodiformes; family Apodidae; genus Apus; species Apus apus. The sequence goes on along the minus strand of NC_067312.1, from coordinate 72,247,091 downwards.
GATTTTAGTACAGTGGATTTTCTTAGGTCTTTGAAAAATAATTAAAATCTCAAGTATAAACTCTGTGGGAAAACTAGCTTTTCAAGTGCACACCTACATGTAATTAGTGTTTTTATCTCTCTGCCAAATGTCGGACTAGAAGACTATGAAAGAAAAAAAGCATATTATAAGCCATTAAAAGATCTAATTTGCTATTTTTAAATGTATCAGCAAGAATCTCTCTGTTTCTGTCATTTCAAGCCTTTATGGAGATGTTATTTCTGTTCTCTTAAAGATGTGTTATAATTGTTTCTACAATTCTGCTGACTGATTTTCTCACAACTATTTTAGGGTTTTTGTAAGAAAGCAATGGGATACCATTTTATAGATGTTCTTATATGAAAAAAGATACATCATATACAAACACTAGGAAAAAAAAAAACTGTCAATATTCAGAATTAAAGATGTCATAAGTTGAATTTGGAGAATGAGAGGCAAACATTTTTAAGTACTAGAGATACAATTGTTTTATCATTTTTAGCCTAGCTGGAAGTCTGTCAGATCCTGGAAAAGAGCCCATCTATCATATGTTGCAATCCAGAATTTAACCATAAACATTCTTTTCTCTCTCATTTGTCTTATTCATTCCCCTTCTGCACATTAATAAAGCAGGTGTCCTAGGACACAAAAATATGCCATCAAGTAAGAAAAGGCTGTCTGCCCAGCTGGATTAAAAATGACAAGCAGATTTCATTCTAGGATCTGAGGTCCAGCTGAATAACAGGAATCATGAACTGTAGTAAATTAACACCAGTATCTAATGTATTCCTTGTTCCTGACTAAGCAAACTTTCTTTTGGGCAAAACTATTTTTTACCACCCACTTTTCTGGATAACATTCATGATAATCTATGAAACCATAATCTTCAGAGCTCATTGTAGATGAGAATATATAAAAATAAGACACCACAATCATGTTCTGAATTGTGCTATCAAAACCAATAAACATATTTTGAAAGTAATGACATAACTAGCTTTTATTAATTTGAATTAAAGACAGTGGTTTTTTAAACTCAATTAACATATATAGGGTTTTTAAATTATAAATTAAAAAAATAATAAAAAATTTTAAAAACCCTAGGCTCTGTCAGAGAGATAGTTAAAAAGATAAATGAAAGATTACATTTTCCAGAAAACCCTCTCAAAGTTTCTCTTAAAACTTCTTTGGTGCTTTTGAAGAGTAGAGAAAAGAAAACTCACTAACATATTACATCTCAGTGATTATGTGCTGGACTATGGCTTACTGCTCTGTGGTTAGCTGGCTTCAGTCTGCAAATACTAATCTGATAATACTGATTAAATCAAGTGTACCCTCTGCATCTGCCAGATTACCATTAACACCTCTCAGACTCCTCTCTTGAGCCACTATGATGATGTCTTCAAATCATAAGGCAAAACTTTCCTGAGAATTGTTCCTTAAACAGGAAACCATCCAGCAGGCTTAGGTGCAGAAATCAGTGCAAAGGAAAGGTGTTGAATATGTACAAGCTTCATGCAAGATTTTGGAGTCTCAGTATGACTCCCAAGGAAATAAAAAGCTATGTTTTCTCAAATGTCTGCTCTAAAAGCATTCTTACAATTTACTAACATTACTCACATGCATAAATATATCTATTTGAAGTAAAAAAGTAAGTATTTTGTATTTGCTCAATATCCAAGCCTTGTAAGAATTTTATGATTATCTAACACAATCATGATATATTAATTTTGTGTTTATGTTATGAAAAAATATTTAACATTCCTGATTTCAGATTTTATTAGCTGCCACTTGTAAAAATGCCTGATTTCTTTCCTCTTTTTTTGTTGTTTGTTTTGCTTTGACTTTTTAAGTAGCTCCCTTTTAGACTGCCAGTTTCTTCTGAAAAGACGGTGAATGGAAATTTTGTGATTTGGAACAATTACTTGGCAACATGTGTTACTTTAATAGACCTATTGCTTTAAACTAAGACGCTACCATCTGTTCTGCCCTCTAATTACGAACACAGATATAAGATATTTCAGAATTCTGTCTTACCATATAGATTATTTTAATCCATATTTGTTCCTTTATACAATAAATAAAATGTGCATCTGTTTTGGGGGTTTTTTTTGCTTGTATTTCAATATCAAAATAATTTTTTTTCCTAATAATATAGACAATATGTTATGGTTACAAGAACTCATATTTGGAGACTTTATTTAATATTAATTTTGTAAATAGCTATGCTAAAAGTATAAATATCCCAAACCTGTTTTCTCTTCTTTATTCAAATGTAGAAATCTATTTCAAGGGTCCCAAAAAGTAAGAGACTGAAAGAGCTAGAGAAGAGACTGGTAAAGTGTCCTTGTGATTAGAAATCTTCAAAAGAGAGAAGAGAGCAAGCGAAGAAATCATAACAGACAGAAGACTACAAACTTGCTTTGAATTATATTTCTTTGGGGTGATCTTTGGGACAAAATTAATGAAAAATTCACAGTGAGGAGGCAATTTTTTATAAACAATGCAAAAAAAAATATAAACATTTTAGGGGCAATGGGCACAAGCTGAAACATAGGAAGTTCTGTTTACATATGAAGAAAAACTCCTTTTACCGTGAGGGTGACAGAGCACTGGGACAGGCTGCCTAGGGAGATTGTGGAGTCTCCCTCTCTGGAGATATTCATGACTCACCTGGATGCAGTCCTGAGTAATGGGCTCCAGGGGATCCTGCTTTAGTGGAGGAGTTAGGCTAGGTGATCTCTAGAGGTCCCTTCCAACTCTGACAATTCCGTGATGCAATTGTTCCACTATATGGCCAGCTGGTAGAGGAAGGAGTAATTCATTGGAAGTGAACTGCAACCTGGCCTAGTGGAAAGTGTCCTTGCCCATGGCAGGGGGTTTGGAACTAGATTATTTTCAAGGTCCTTTTCAACCCAAACCGTTCTGTGATTCTATGATTCTCTGTTTGCCATTCTTGTAAGCAGAGGGAGAAAAGGAGAGTGCTGAGGGCTCTATAAATAGCCATGCTGCAGCTCATGGTGTCAAGTAGCAGTTGTCACCTCCAGCTCCACAAAACTACAGAAATGTACAAAATCTTCTTTTATTCTTCTCTGATTTACTCCTAGTTTCTGTTTGTTTTCATTAATTTTGAAATTTGCATGCTATTTAAGCAGCCCCACAATCATCAGCAATGTCTCAAAGATAGGATTCTACATGTCACCTTCATTAACCTTCCAGAGAACTCAATCCACCAAATCACTTATGCAATATAATCAGTTTCATTACTATGCAAGTATCAGTTATCTTTGGCATAAATATGTGCTAGCCTTTACATTTTGGTACACTGAAAGAATATTTACATTGCTAGTAGTTGTTTTTGTAAGTATGTAGTGTTTCAGTTGTCATCATACGACATATACATAAGTATGTACAAAAAATAATAAATAAAATGCAATACATATCTACACAAGCATACATAAAACATATAATACCTCATTAGGTTCCTTTAACCTAGGAACCTAGATAATAGGAAGAGGAAGGCCTACAAGAAAGCTGAGGAGGAACTTTTTACAAAGACGTAGGTAGGACAAAGGGTATTAGCTTTAAACTGGAAGAGTGTAGATGTAGATTACATATTAGGAAGAAATTCTACACTATGAGGGTGGTGAGACACTGGAACAGATTTTCCAGGAAGGTTGTGGATGGCCACAACCTTGTGAAAGTGTTCAAGGCCAGGCTGGATGGGGCTTGGAGCAACCTGGTCTAGTGGGATGTGTGCCCATGCAGAGGGGTTGGAACTAAATGATCTTTATTCCCCCTTTCAACTCAAACCTTTTGATGATTCTATGATTCTATTATTCAAACACAAGAAATTTAATTTCATCTGGGTGATAAAATCAATGTACTTCATAAATCAGAAGTACCCTGCTGGGAAAAAGAAATATTTTCTGTGTACCTTATAGATAATGAGAAATAGTAGAGGAAAAAATGAATATTACAGATGCACTTTGTCCTTTTCTTAAACTCAAGTTAGCATAGGATTTTTTTTTTTCATTCAATGCAAAGAAAGATGTTATTAATCTTTACTGCACTTAAATAATGTTTCTGATATTATTTTCTGCCAAAAATGGAAATTTTTTTTTTTTTCAAAGTAAACATATAACATACAGAATTAGAATGTATTTATAAGACTGGGAATTTAAATTACTATTTTTAAGTCATGTATATACTGTACATACAGTGTTTTTATTCAAACCACTTAGTTATCTTCTGGGTATCAATGGTAAAGTTTCTGTGGTTTGCAATAGTTGTCATGCTTGATATAGTTGAGAAAAAGCACTTCTTCCAACACACACACACAAAAATAATCAATTTTTATCAAGTTTACCTTTCACATAATGAAATAAAAATCAGCATAGAATTCCTTACATTGTTTCAATTTTTTCTTCAAAACAAACTTTGTAGATGATTTTGTCTCCTGTATCAACCATCCTTGTAAGCAAATAGAAAATAGAAGGGAACATATGGCAAAATGGCAAAAGCAATCTGGAGGAGGGATGGATGGATGCTGAAAGAGGCAGATGCCTAATCTTATAAACATACTTTTTCCCTTCCTTGTTTCACTGTAGTTGTCTTAGATTGCCACATTAATACACACTTACTATTTTTAATTAAATATCATGCCTAAGTAATTACACCTATAAACATATGATCAACTTCAGCAGGAACCTACCTCTCCGAATTTAATTTTAAGGGCCAATCTCATTGGACATCAGGCAAATTTTACTGCAACTCACTAAGAGGTAACTAAGAAAACCAGACATCTAAAAAGCTTAAAGCATGTATCAGAATGGAGGTTGTTGTTTATCCTACAACACATGTAATGAAACCCACTACCAGGTGCATACAGAGCAGTATGAGAAAGACACTGTCTGCATCTGTACTGTGGCTCTGTACAGCAGAGAGAAAGTATGACGAAACCTCCTGTAATCTTTCATTTCCTTAGACTTTGGATTTGAACACTTTGTTCTCAAAGTGACAGAAATTAAGAAGAATTATAAACTTGTAATTGATTGATTTCTGATCAGTGGAGCACCAAGTAGGGCAGGTGACCTCTTTCGGGTGCTCACACAGGTCACTCACATGCATGCACACTTTTCTGCCTCTTCACATTTTCTACATTGCAGCTCAGACCTAAGACATTTCCCCAGGGAAAAAGCTGTCAAAACGCAGTATGATGTGGTGAACCAGCACATTCAGCAGAGTCTGTTTCATTACAAAATTCCAAACTAGTGCTCATAAACAACCTCATAATTGTTTGCGGCGTGTCAATGAGCAAAGGCTTTGATAATTTTATTTTGGCAGCAAACAATTGTGAGGAATTAAGTTCATAAAACTTGACTTAATTGTGGATAAAACCCTGGCATACAATTCTGCTACATTTCAGAAGCCAATTAAAGTGTTTACAGATTAGTCAACATCTATCCATCCAATTCACATCATCAGTATGCAGTCTGCTATGGAAACGCTAAATAGAAATAAACAAATGCCTGTAATTTGTAGCTGCAGAAAGTTGTCATCTGCTTCCCTCAGCTTAGTGATCTGTCAGGATTTCTCTTCTAAACTACCATACTCAAGGAAGTTTACATATTGCCTTAGAATTTCTCTAGTCAAATATTTCTGTAAACATTATCTCTTGCAAAGCATGGAATGCCATTAGATAAGATGAAAGCCTCCTCACATTTGACCCATATTTACAATTTGAACTAGGTCTCTTTTAAATATTTTTTGAGATTCTGAAGTGATCTGATAAAAACACTTTTTGTCTGATCAATAAAGAAAAACAGTCCAAAGGTCTGCTAAGCATTGCTGCTCATCACAAAAAAAAGCAACAACTCATTGAACTTAAAGTCCAAAAATATAAATTCATTAAAAGGAAGACACTTCTTCCAGAAAAAAAACTTACTTAGACATTAAACTGTAGAATTTGCTGGCACAAGATAAATTCTGAAGAATATTCTATAGTTTATTAAAGGATATTTAAAAAAAAAATAATTCAAATAAACTGTATTATAAAAAAATTAAGATACTATTATTTAAATTTAAAATCGAAAATTTTAAGTAAAATACATCTTTGTTGTATCAGGTGTTAAACCATGTATCTTAAACAGTGATTAGTTTCATATTTTTAAGAGGAATAACTATTTATTGTCAAGACAGAAAGCAATTATTAATGCAAAATTTGTCTAATGAGCATATCATGATGTCCAGTTTTCAGGTTTGGAGAGGACAAGAGTGTATCAGAATATGATTGGTTTGGTCTGACATATCTTATCCTGGGCCTGAAGCAATATCCTGGAAAAGACAATTTAAGGCAAAGTAAAATCAGCAGCGCATTTTTGCTCAGGTTTTGGGGGAATTTTTTTTTTGTTGCATAACACAATAATAAAAATAATGTGGGTTTAGTTTGTTGACCTACACTTTAATCTCTAGCAATATATTAAAACACAAGGAAAATTCCCCATCTGCACAACGTAAAGACTTCAGGTTTTGTTATTATGAAGATAATTTTTTTTTTGCCCTAAAATCTCATAATTGAAGCCTCACAACTATTCAACAATGGTTTATCTTACATTTTCACTTTGTATTGAACTAAAAACCTACACTCAAATACAATATGCTGCTGTTTGTGGGAAAACCAAACCAAACCAAACCAAACCAAACAAAAAAAAACAACAAACAAACTAACAGAAAAAAAAACAAACAACAACAAAAAACAAGGGAAACTGTACAGAAAAGCAAAACGCTGACTATTTATCAAGGTTTTCTTGTGCGTGGCAAAGAATGAATGTTCCATAGATCAACTTCTAAAGAATAGTAAGAGGGCATGCCCCCTCTTTTTCTGAACACATTTCCACAAGAGTAGCAGCTATACTCAGAGAAGTAACATGGTAGAAGACAACTTCATCTTCTCTATGCAAAGACACCATGGATGTAAGACACACTTGGGTGTCCTGGGGGACCCCTCCTCCTGCTCCCACCATACCTCAGGTCCAGAGCCAATAACAGCATGAGTTTTAAGCTTTTCATATTTGCTAGTATTAAAAAAAAAAATAAAAATTAAAAAAACAAACCACATTTTTCTAGATCTAGAAAGAAGGACACTGCACCAGGATAGCCAGAGCAAAACCACAGGCTGGAGGGCTCACAGGGAAGGTAGGAGTTGAGGTTTTGCCTGTTGAACGACAGAAACCCAGCTGTTTGCAGGGAATGATAACCAGTCACCTGTTGGCTTGATCAATTTTCTACAAACAGATTATTAATTTGAGTTCAGTGGAAAATTGGATCTAGTTTAAAAATAAAGCTGGTAAGTGAGTTGGAGAACCAGACAAATGGCACTCACTTTCAGGCACAGCCCAGAAACTTTAAGTTGCCTCATTCAGTTTTCAGTTCACTATTATTTCCTAAAAATCATGGGGACATTTCCTGCATTTTGTCACGGGCTCTATTTTACAATCTGATTGTGGAGCATCCTACGTATGGAGGCTCATTCCTGCCTGGGGACTACTGATGTTTCCATGAAAAAAAAAGCAGTGGGAACAAGAGAATGTGTTTGTGGGATTTAGTAACAGCATTTGAAGTCTGTCTGGATTGAACTTCTCATGGCATATCTGGGAATTTTGTAAGGACCTCGTAATTTGTTTCTGCTGACTAACTGATGCAAGTGTAGCTTGTTAGCCTCACCTTGGATATTAAGAAGATAAGGAGGCTTGTTTCAGCAGGGAGAAGTGGTATAAAAAGAAACAGGAAGCAGTTAGTAGTTTGCAAAGTATAATAATTTAAAGGGGTCAATATATGGATTTGTGCACATAAATGAACCAGTAGCCACCTCTCAAATTGCTTCTTTGAAGGAATAACACGACAGGATGATCACATAAAAAGCCCACAGGGCACTCATCTTCTATTTGGCTATAATTTAACATTTAGGAAAAGGGGATACTAAAATGCAAAATGTACTGAAATGGCTCTAGCCTTAATTAGTACTAAAAAAAAGAAAAAGAAAACCCCTAAAATGGCAATGATAAAGTAACATTGATCTAAACATGACTATTTCAAAATAAAAAATATAAAATGGATTGTTAAAGAGCTCAATATACTTTAAAAAGCAACCTTCGAACCTGTCATGGTTTGTGCCTAACTGACAACAAAGAACCACATGGCTGCTCACTTACCATTCCCTTCCAACCCCTAGGATTCTATGATTCTATGATTCCCCACCACCCCGCACACACAGAGTTGATGGGGAGGACAAAGGTCAATTAGAAACTCCTGGGTTGAGACAAGGACAAGGAGGGTTCACTCACCAGTTATGGTAATGGGCAAAACAGACACAACTTGGGGAAAAAAATACCAATTTAAGGTAACACTAATCAAATGCAAACAGGACAAATATAAAACAAAAACCCAAAGCTTCAATATTTTAACCCACCCATCTTTCCAAGCCCAAATTATTTCGTTCCTGATTTCTCCACCTCCTTTCTCCCAGCAGCACAGGGAGACAGAGAATGGAGTTTAGAGTAAGTGCTTCCCAAGTTGTTTTCTGCCACTCATTCCTCCTCTGGGTTCGCCAAAGTCTTCCCCTGCTTCCCCACAGGGTAGCTCCCATGGTAGAGAGTCCTTCACAAACCTCTGCAACTTGAGACCCTCCAAAGAGATGCAGTCCTTCAAGAGCAGACTGGTCCAGAGTGGGCTTCCCAAAGGGTCATGGGCTGCTTCATGAACAGCAATGTTCACTGGTGTGGGGTCCTCTGCAGCTGCAGGTCCACATGTGCTCCACCGTGGTCCATCATGTGCTTCAGGTCTACAGCTGCTCTACAGTGGTCCTTCATGGGCTGCTCCTCTGTACTCCTACATGGGCTGCGGGGGGACCTCTTCTTGGGCACCTCCTTCCCCTCCTTCCTCACCAATCTTGGTAACTTCTGCTCCAGCACTGCTTCCCTCTACTCTCAGGTCTTATATCCCTTCTTGCACATGTTAGTTGCAGAAGTGCATCCATTTTCTCTGATGGCTTAGCCTTGGCCAGAGATGTGTCCACATTTCCTGAAGCAAGGGATGCTTTTCAGCTCCTTACAGGAGTGACCCCAGGGACCCCTCTCCCTCTACCACATTGGGCACAACAAAATTAGCACAGAATCAGATATGTTATATCTTTTTTGTGTGTGTTCTTCTGGCTTTTGAACATGTTGTCGGGCTTTATATATATATTAAAAAAAAAAAAAAAAAAAAAAAAAGAGACAACCAAAACCACAAAACACGTCAATGCCTTGAGATATATTATCAGGAACACAGTACCATGACCATATCTGCAAGAGAAATGGAGAAAAGGTACTCATAAAGCTTATAATAATTGTATCTACATGCCTTGCAAATACTAACATGAAGATTTCAGAAATCAGATAACTAAATCATATAGATCTGTTTTTCTGCATTAAGGAAGGAAAAAGTCATTGATGCCTGAGAGTAGAAAAGAAAATATGTCAGAAAGTAAAACAGAGTTTCTAAGACAACTTTTAAGTTCATTATTAATTTTAAATTTATATCAGAATAATCTATAAAAATTACTTTACATTTGCAACTAATTTGGAAATTAGTTATTGTTTTCAGGAGAAAAAAATAAATATTTTTTTTCCTGTAGTCATTAACAGATTAGAGTCTGTCCTCTGTCAGACTTTTGGTTTGGCTTCTTGAAATTCTAAATTCAGAATTAATTTCCTGTGAGTTTTCTAATTCTTTCATTTAGAACACTCTACTAAAACCAGTGTATTCAAAAGATGCTAATAAAGCCATTCAGTAAAAAAAAGAAAAAAAAAAAAAATCCCAGAAATTAAACAAAGGAGTATTTGCATGCGTGTATGTAAGGAAAAAGTTGTTCTGGCATGTGTGAGATTATATACACTGTGATATTTCTATTATCCCAAAATAATTGTGAATCAAAACAAAACAAAACCAGTTAGAATTGCTGAAACACATAGCACCATATCTATTACTGCTTTGGGTATGTAGCTTTCTCTAGTTACACAAAGAAGTAACTTGTGAGTACATTATGTTTTCTGCACCTTTGGGTCATGATCAGATCAATTAACTATGGATGAAAATAGACATGACTGTCTGTTATTCAGTCAATATTAAAATAACAGATGTCTGGTAGTGAAATGTCTTTATTGCTCAGGTTTCTGTTTTATTATTGCTTAGATTACTATGGTACACTGGCTACATGTCTGGATAAATCACTAGTGGAAACAGAAATTATGTTAAATATTTAGATTTAACTGAAGGGGGAGTGAAAAAAAAATAACTGTGTAAACTTAGAATGGGAAATGAAAAAAATAGAAATCATGTTAATGTGATATAGTTAACTTTTTGGAAGACATCAAAACATTCTGTGCTGTTCTTTTTTGATTGTAACAAGCTGTAAACCACTATTTATAAGGCAGTTGTTATTTATAATTGATTACAGGACATAAATTTCAAGCAGAAGTGTAGGATGATATACTAAAGTAATAGCTGGGGCAAAACGGAAGTTCAAGCTAAGTTGCTTAGAATAGATAATTTATTCAAAAGTGATGTTTTAATCTTCATATGACAATTTTTTAGTGGTGTAGTTTGTCAGCTCTTAGACAGAAGAAGAATTAGATTCATTGAAATGTGTGCGAGAGAATTTTTATTGCGTTCAGGTAGTGGCAACTACAGGTTTCTGCTCCTTGGCTGTGTTCCTTTCCCATGAAGTACTCCTAACGATCTTCAGGAAATGAACTTGACAACAGTGTCCCTTAAAACCAAATAAAGATAGTAAGTTATAAGACTCTATTAGACAAGTATAAACCTTTCCCACACAGTCTTACTGTGAGGAAATATTATTTTGGCTGGTGATGTGGAATGATAACTGACATGCTACCCTAAAGACTGTAAAAATTACAAGAACTTCCTATTTTAACCAAGTTTTTTTGTGCATTCTCTGACCTTCCTGATTATTCACCAGGTGTTCTCATTGCAGATCCAGAATCAGGGTTTTATGCTCCAGCAGCTGAAAGAGTTAAATTGAAAATGTGTGTTCTAGCTGTAATTTTATCAGAGAAAGAGAACATTAAGTTTCTCTCTTTTGTTTGATGCATATCTTGATACCACATCCATTCATCGCTTGCCAGATTTCAGGCATGTACATGAATACATCAACATATCATTAAACACGGGTAGAATGAAGAAATTCTTGCAGAGGTCAGTTTTGTCTATGGAGGTGAAGTACAACTTCCAGTTCAGCTTCCATTAAAAGTTTTTATTTCTACTGATATCAATTGGTCAGACTGGAATCTACTGAAAGAATTTTAATTTGTAAAACTTCCTCAGTTTGTCTTTCCTTCTATCATTTGTGGTCTGTCCTGGCTTTTTCTCCACAGGTAGATGACTTATTAGATACAACAGCTCCTTTTATGCGAACTACATTGTAATAACTTTTTACAGCGATTACACATTTTACAATCTCAAAGCCAACCATTCAAATACAATGTGTACAATTATTATCTTAATTTTATATTATATTAATCTATTTGAGGATGGCCTGGGTCAGAAATAGTGTGACCAGCAGCATCAGGGAGGTGATCTTATCCCTCTACTTGGCCTTGGTGAGGCTGCATCTCGAGCACTGTGTGCAGTTTTGGGCATTGCAGGATGGGAAGGACATTGAGGTTCTGGAGAGGGTGCAGAGAAGGGCAACTGGGCTGGTGAGGGGTCTGGAGAACAGGTCTTATGAGGAGAGGCTGAGGGAGCTGGGGCTGTTCAGCCTGGAGAAGAGGAGGCTGAGGGGAGACCTCATTGCTCTCTACAACTACCCGAGGGGAGGTTGTAGTGAGGCAGCTGTTAGCCTCCTAACCCCAATGACCACCAATAGGACAAAAGGAAATGGGGTCAAGATGTGCCAGGGTAGGTTCAGATTGGATATTAGGAAAAATTTATTCAATGTAAGAGTTGTGAGACATTCGAACAGGCTAGCTAAGGAGGTGGTGGAGGCAGCATCCCTGGAGTTGTTAAAAAAAAACAGGAAAATGTGGTGTTTCAGGAAATGGTTTAGTGTTCACAGGGGTGCAGGGTGGACGGTTGGACTTGAGGACCTTGAAGGTCTTTTGCAACCTAAATTATTCTATTATTCCATTATTCTAAGATTAGGCTGCATGTGTGGAGATTTATGTCGGCACATTCTACTCTCCCATCCATTCAAATTAAGACTCATTTGTTGAATTTACTAAAATTTTATCCAAAAAAATAAAAAAGGAGGTATAATACTTACTAACAGTTCCCTCATTTGAAAAAAAAATATGAAAACACATAGTAATAATATTATGCTTTTTTTCAGACACTTGCTAAAAATCTCTTCTGATGAGGGGTGAAATGTTTTTTCAAGCAAAAAAGCTGAAGGTTTTATGCTACTTGAAAACTATATCAGTGAAGATGCTAATGATGAAGTCTAAGCATTCTGAGGCTTTAACCTCTAGTAGGTTGTTTCCTATAATCACAGTTTTATTGGGTGTCACGGTTTGACTCAGGATCAGCAATTAAACCAGCGACAACAATGCTCTCAATCCTCCCACCTCTCCCCCAGGTAGGGAAGGAGAGAGAGAATTGAGGAAACAGACTTTCTGGATTGACGACTAAACTAGACAGCTTTAATTAAACACTAATTACAAAAGAAAATATGTATAATTGTATACAAGAATGTTTAGGAATGTGCAAAACCCTCATCCCCAGCAACTCCCATGGCATCTCCTGAGCTGTGAGCAGTTCTGAGGTGTCGCAGAGCAACAGGAGAGAGCAGCAAAGCAGACAGGACCTGAAGGGAGAGTGATGAGGGTCAGGAATGCACGGGCCTGGGGATCAACAGTGATGGACAGATAGAGTTTTCCCCCTGGACTCCAGACATGGATGGAGGAGAAGGGAAGAATAAGAAGGAAGTTGTCTTCCATGATCTCTGACCTTACACCGAGCTTATGTAGACATATGGAATGGAATACTTTGGTCAGTTTTGCTGTCCATCTAGTCCACTCCTCTCCACAGGAGTTGTAGATATGACTCTTCTGGTCTCGGTAGCATCTGAGGCTGTAGATTCACAGGGTAGAGTGAAGTGAGCTTCACATTGCAGCAGTAACATAAACTTTCCAGTGTTATCAGTCTGCTAGCTGGAAAAACTTGCTGCTAGTCAAAGGAGAGCTCTCTAAAGGGAAAAATATAGTAAGTAAAAGGAAAATTGGCTTCATCCTGGCTCAGACATGGACATTGGGTGTGATTACATGCTATTTTACAGGCCAGTATTAGGTAGCAGTTCCTTAGATTCCAGCTCACAAGAACTTAAATGGGTTCTGAAGATAAACATATCTCAGCAGAACCTATGTGATCATAGCAAGAGTCCTAATGAAACAGACTCCACAAGTTATGCCAAAATCTGATACCTGACTATTTTGGGCAAACCTTGCTTGCACCTACTCAAAATACTGAGCTTACATTTAGTTGTTGTTTATTGCTGTGTTTTGTTAGTACTCCCAAAAGGTTCATCAGTAACTTTTCTCTAACTGGCTGCATCATCTAAATTGGGACAGTCTATGCTGGCTGCAGTCAAGGTGAAGAAGTGAAAAATTATGCCAGCTCCTCTTCTTAATGATTGCAAGCTTAGGTTTCTTGCAATTTTCTTAACCACAATTCTGATTTTATTTTTAATTATTATAATTGCTACTCTTCAGAAATTAGAGTGCTTCTGATGATAAATTTAAGAGAAAAAAATAATCCTTTCTGTTCAGATGTAAAATTGTTTTAGTAATTTTAGTGAAAATTCTCAACATTTCCAACAAGGCAGAGAGATATGCAGTAGATTTTGATAATTCACCACCCAAGTCTGTTCCTACATGGTGTAGAATAATTCTTTCATTATTTGAAGGAGGTAAATACCAGGTAAAGACATACTTCTTTGACAGACAAATTCTAATGTACTCAAAGTTTACAGTCAGTTAGTCCAAGCCAAACATTTTCTGCTATGGTTTTCCTTTCTGCAGAGTTATGGATGTTAAGAAATTTTACATTTCACAGACATACAAATCCTTTATGAACATAGCTGCCAGCTTACAGAGTTGAATTAGAAAAAAAACAGGCAGGGATTCCTCAAGGATCAAGTATGAGAGCACAGAAAAACTGGAGGAAACAAGAACGGAAGGAAACTTCTGAAGCACTTGACTACTAAGAATCAGCAAGCCTGAGGATGCAGATGAATTACATGTATACTAATGAATCTGAACATATTTAAGCCTGCTTTCAGGAAAAATAGAGACCACTGTGTGTCAGATCTGACTAGTAGAAATTGTCAAAACCTCAGCATTTTCTTGAAATCCTATGTCATCATTCTAAATCCCTGTTGAATGTCCTCTTTAGGGGTAAATCAAGTACAATCCTACATCATGCCATATTCAAGAATAAGGACTAAACTAAAGCAGTTTGGGCTTTTTCAAATTATTACTTAGTGCAACCAAAACAACATTTTTCACATTTTCTGCATATTATCACTTTTATTATTTCATCTCACAGTTGATTCTGTGTCATTTGTACCTCTGCAGAGTTTCAAGCTTGTCCTAGTTTGAGCCAGGATGAAGCCACTTTTCCTTTTACTGACTTTATTTTTTTTTCTCTTTTAAGCTCTCTTTGAACTAGCATTAAATGTCCCAGCTTGGACTGATAAACTCTGGAATGTCTATGCTACTGCCAGGACTTCAGGGTCACATCTTTACTCTGCTGGCTCACACTACGAGGAGATCTATGACCCCCTGTAGGAGGCTGAATTAGACAGACAGCAAAATTTACCAGAGATATTCCATTCCATACATCTACGTAAGCTCAGAGGAAGGTCAGAGACCAAAGAAGACAACTTCCTTCCTGCTTCTTCTTCCCTTCTCTTCTGTCCATCCATCACCGTTGACCCGAAGACTGGAGCTCTCCTGACCCTCATCACTCTGTGCTTTCTCCAGCAGCTCCAGGACATTTTGGGACTGTTCCCAGCTCAGGAGATGCTGTGGGAGTTGCTGGGGGTGAGGGAAGGCAATAGGGGTTTGCACATTCCTGAACACATTTGTATATAATTGTATATATTTTCTTTTATTGTTAGTGTTTAATTAAAGCTTTCTAGTTGAGTTTTCAATCCAGAGAGTCTCTCTCTCGTTTTCTCTCTCCTTCCCTGCCTCGGTAGGAAGAGGAGGGGATTGAGAGCATTGTTGATCCTGAGTCGAACCACGACAACTCTGCAGTATACTAGGCACTTAGTATTTGTAATGAAAAATACAAAACCAGTGTATTCCTTATCTCAGCAAATTTGCACTCAAAATGAATGGCAACAGACAATTGACTGAAAAATAAATAGGGAGTATGACATGAAGTATAAAATAACAATGAAGTGATTATGATAAAACACCTATTGTGGAAGGACCTGGAACAGAACACCTGAACTGTGTTTGTTTTGTTAAAATCTCAGACATAATTTCAATACAGTAATATTATAATATATCTTAGTCATGAGTACATTCAATCTTTCATGATATGTTGGCTAACAACATAGCAGATAATTAATTTTATTGTGTAATAAAACAATCCAGCAAATAACACATACATTATAATGGATGAACTGGCATCCAATGCAAAAAAATACTCTGATAAATCTTACACCCTGAAGTGTAAGTACGCATGACTTCATTCAGTACTGCAAAACTTCTCTTTTTTCCATAAACTATGGATCTGTGGCTGTTTCTTACGGCAGTAAATGGACTTTTTTTAATAATAAACTATTTTTCTTTCCAAGTGTTGTAATCAGAGTGAAGAAAAAACAAACAATACATTGAATAAGAGGGAAGTAGTGTTGCTGTAGATAATTAGATAATTTAAATTTAAATTCTAAGTTAATATGAGACATTCAAACAGTTATTATGGTGAAGAAAATGAAAGGTTTAAGGCAAAGTGACATGGAAGTGCAGTTAGAGTTTATTGTCACAGCTGTTATGAAAATAGATATTAACAAATATAAAAAGTAGATTTTAGAAGCTGGTTTCAGGTTTCATCTGAGAATCATCTTTGCATATAATATCATTAAGTTGCTGATCCATAGTAAGAACTGTAGGATAACTGTGTCTTGTTTGTGCTTGGTCATGGCTCACTTGTAGCAAGTATTTCAGATGTATGCAGATATTTAATCCAAAAGCATTTAGTGAAATCTATTGAGGTGGTTTTTGGGGAAAACAGGACAGTGTTCTGCCTGAAACATCACTGTAACGTTTTCCTTCACCTTTAAACTGAACTGCTTGGTAGCCCAAGTTTAAAGGGAGAGAGAGTTAACTTATAGGTTGGTGCAAGAAACAAGCCCTTAAAAACCATGAAGTATGGCTTTGAATTTGCAAGCTCAGATAAGGGAATTCAGATGTTTAACTTTCTATCTTCCTCCTAAGTTTTAAAAGAAACTGCAAATACTTGTCAGGCAAACGACGGTCTTCTGCAGACCTGCAAATGACGGAATTACCACTTCAAATCCTGTAACAGGAAGAGACTTCTAATGCTTACTGTCTCCTCACGAGGAGAGATGAGAAATGTTCTGTTCTAGTGATGTACTTAAGGCTTTGTGTACGTGAGCTTGAAAGAGTTATCTGAGGATACAAACTCAAATGGTCTGTATTTTTTTGAAAATATATTTATATATTCTTACTAAAAACTTTGTTGTTTATGACAATAAACAACTTTGTTGGTTTAGATGTTGATTATTTGGGGAGTGGCTTCTTACAAGGGCTTGTAGTGAGTGGACAAGGAATAATGGTTTTAAACTGAAAGAGGAGAGGTTAAGGTTAGAGATCAAGAGGAAATTCTTTACTCTGGGAGTAGTGAGATACTGGTACATGCTGCCCAGAGAAGTTGTGGAAGCTCCATCCCTGGAAGCATTCAAGGCCAGGGTGGATGGGGCTCTGAGCAACCTGATCTAGTGGGAGGTGTCTCTGCCCATGCAGGGTATTTGGAACTCAATGATCTTTAAGGTCCCTTCCAACTCTAACCATTCTGTGATTCTATGATTCTATGGTGGAGAGACTGCTATTATTATTAATTTGTATTTCATTAAGTTCTTACTTATTTTATCATGTTCACCTGTTGCTAGTGTATGCAGCCATCCACACTGAGGTGTATTCGTAAATAAGGCATTCTGACAACAGCTTCTTTGCAGTCAGAGGCTTAAACAAGACTTTTAAGCACCTAACATGTAACTGAGTGGTAAATTTAAGGAAACTTTTCCTTAGCTGGTAGGATTATTTAAGATCAAAAGTCCAAAAACATTTATTATAAAACTGGGAGAGCAAATGGGAGTGCTGCTGTGCTTAAGTTAGGCATATGTGTAAGCACTTTGACAGATTGGGTTCTAATCAAGAAAACCGTGAAAAGCACCATCTGTTCAGTGACATTTCACAAGACAGTGAAAAAATTCTGAGGCCTAATCTTCAGTGCATATGAAAAAAGAGATCTGTCCAGAGTAACAAGCTATCACAAAACTAATTTACCAAGAGAAACAGGAAATTCCTCAACAGTCCTAATCTATTGAGCTTCTTCACATTAATTTTGTAGAATATAAGAAAAATATATTATAATCCATCCCTGCTGCAGGCGCAAAGCTTAGTGAGGATGAGAAAGAATTGCAATTTTGTTTTTCCCATTCCATGTTACTAGTGGTGAAGGAAATAAAATATTTCATTTTATGTCTCATTTATGAGAGTCAGCTCCATCACTATTATTTTGTTAGTAGTGAGAATGACTTCACTGTATGTTGCTGCTTTCTGTAATTAATCAACCTTGCTTTTGAGAAGCTTCCACCCAACATGCAATCAAGTCTTCTTAGGGATGAAGTCTACCCCGAAAGTGAAATGATTGAGAGTTGAAAAAGCCTAGGTACACATGCACACGTTGCCAGACATTGTTGTGGAACAAGATTAAATAAATGATACTACCAGATTGGATTAATGAATTAAATTTAAAACACCAATGCCTGAAACTAAAAAATTAGTATGACATCTGCTCCCACTCTCATCATGCACTAAAAAGGACAGCAAACAATAAATATTATTCAGTAGTCAGACGAAAAGTATGTCAAGTCAATGAAGATTGATCAACATGCTCAGGTTCAAAATCTTCCTTTGTTGTTTAACCTCTAGGCCCAACACTTTGTGGTTTTGCTAAAGTGAAAGTTTCAGAAGCCACAGCACAGAAGCAGAAATGTACCAGCTGGAGCTTGGCAGATAGTTAGTTCTTGTGATTCACTGTGTCTGGCACCAGGTGTCAAATGTAAAGTGGAAAAAAAGAAGAAAAGAGTATTCTTTTTTGGCATTTGTAACCAACCAGACTCACTCATAAGTCTGTGTCATTCAAGATGTCAGAGCAATATATCACTAACATAATGAAATATGCACTGAAGTGTGTATTTATTTATTTATTTATCTATCTATTTATGACATGTTTTTCCTTACCTTAATGCACTTAATACCATGCTATCAGTCAGGGTAATTTTTCTATGTCTATATATGGTTTGCCATCAAAGAGATAGCTTTATTTAACAGATCGTCTGGCATAATTATGATGAATATTTAATGACATTAATAAGACAAATGGGAGAATTCATACTTTGCGGTAACTGCTTCTATTGTCTGCTTGATCAGGTAACTAACAATGATTCTGTTTCTTCTGCCATTCATAATCCAAAGGTTGTCTTAATGACTATGATTTCAGTGGCTATGAGCTGAGATACCTTTGCTGAAGTAAGTGGTGGTAGGATTTAAAACACTGAGTGTTTTGTTCTTATTTTTTAGTAAGAAATGCAGGATATCACTTGTCATAAAAGCAAGACTCAGTCTTCTCCTGTCCCTCTCCAGAACATAATACATCTTTGTTGAACCCCAACTGAGGATCCTCTCAAACCATTAATATTGCACTTGCTTCATTACATTTATCCAGCCAAGGAGCAATATTAATCTGGAGGCTAAACAGCTGATATGAAAATAATCCACATAGTCGTCTTCATTTCCTAAGCATATTGATGATCCTTCACAAGTTATATAGATGTAGCTAGCTCATCCAAAAGTAAGGAGAAGGAAGGAAAATGCTGGTGAATCAAATGTCTTTGCAAGTTGATGTACCTCACCTGGAATTATTACAAAAATCTTTAGCAATTATAAGCTAGCAAAATGCCTAAATTCAGTGGAGCTCTATTGACTCTGCTATTACAGATTTGTTACATTTGACTGGTAGAACAAAGTGTCAAGATAAGATAATTTAAAGCTAATTATTTTCCAGCAGTCTGATTTAATGGTTCCCAGATTCCCACATTATTCACTGTGTACTGCTGAGACTGGTTTCCAGAAGTTTGGAGTGAGACCATTCACAGCAGCTTCCCACACCCAGAAGAGCCTTGGCTGCTGTGTCAGCCCACAGAAGCCAATTTATATATCACAAATGGACTTAAACAGTGTGGAGAGCATGGCTCAGCACAAGACAGAATCTTTAATTGAACTGTGCACTCCTGAACAACAACTTCATGTCTCTGTCTTGCCCACTTCTTCTAAAGATGTCAAATAGTTTCTCCATCTTTGCTTAGAGAACTGCCATTAGAATTGCTAACTAGCTATGTGTCAAGGATATGTGAATAGAGCATCCAACACATCAGATATGTGTCAGTAATATATGTGTGACTTAGTCAAATCAAATTGAAAATAAGTTTTTCAGAATATCAACTCTTTGCTAACTTGACCAACATCATTGTGTCTGGTGAGCTGTAAGCCTCGGCTTGTTGAAGAGTGTTGTGAAGTATATGTTGCCCAAAGAAAGACATTTTAAAATATATTAATGATATTTTTCTCCTATCTGGGTATCTCTAAACCAACAGGGAAGGGTATAACTTTGGGTACTGACCTTTGATATTTCTCATTTTCTAAACCACAAGCATGATATAAATTCTTCTAGTGCTAAACCTGATGTAATAATGCTATTCTGTAACATGAGGTAGCAAGTCAGCTACCTCAGACAGCATATGTTTTAAGTGAGGAAAGGCTGAGAGAGCTGGGACTCTTTAGCCTGGAGAAGAGAAGGCTGAGGTGAGACCTTAATAATGCCTACAAGTATCTAAAGGGTGAGTGCAAGGAGGATGGAGCCAGATTCTGTTCAGTAGTTCCCAGTCACAGGATGAGAGGCACAAGCTGGACTTGGGAGTTCCATTTAAATATGAGGAAAAACTGGAGCACTGGGACAGGCTTCCCAGGGAAGTTGTGATATCCTCTTCCATGGAGATATTAAAGACCTGCCTGGATGCAATCCTGAGTAATGTGCTCTGGGCAATCCTGGTTTAGTGGGGGAGTTGGATTAGAAGGTCTTTAGAGGTCCTTTCCAACTCTGACCATTCCATGATTTGGTGAATTAAAGGAAAATGTACAAGGCTGAAGTAGATTGAACAGATCCAAAATAGTTCGTTAATTACTTTACATATCTAACAATATTATAAAAATTCATATTTTACAGCCATGAATAATACTATGCTACATTCATACGAATATCTTAAAGATCAATCTGGATGTTCTAAGCTGGTTTGTGGAAGGAAAGAGTGCATCAGTTCCCAAAATGACACAAGAAGTCTCCCCGAGAAATACTGCTGGAAATGAGAAATGGGATGGGACTGGGCACAGATGTGTTTGAAATGCAGTTGGGAGCAGGCAATGTGTAATTAGGGGATTGTACAATAAACACAGGGGATATCTTATCTGTGTCCACCAGCAGTGGTGACAGTGACAGTCCCACCAAAAAAAGTCTAAGCTGCTGGAAGTGTCACCCTTCATGAGAAGCAGCTTTCTGCCAGTGGAAATATTGGAACAGAGGAATAGCTTGCAGAGGAACAACTTCCGAGCTTCAGTCCAAGGATGAGCCCTGGGCAGGGCATGTCTTGTCCACATTGAACACCAAGAAAAGTCCACATTGGGAGTAGCCTCAGAAACCATGATTAGTAATTCAGCTGTTGAAGAGGTTAATCAGAGTCCCTAGTTTTCTGAAGCAACACAATTGCAATATTTTCTATTTTATTTCTTTATTTTTTCTCGTCAGAGAAGAAATTGTCATCTTATAAGTTTCAAATAGAAATGGTTGTCAGGAATTCAAGATTTATGCCTGGGTCCTCTGTTAGTGTTGTGACATGAAAATTGCATACAACTCTAAATGTCAAGTACTCCATGTATTTTAGGCTTTGTAAGATTTTCAGTTTGGAAATGTAGAAAATTGATAAAGTACAATCAAAATGAGATATCTATGCTTCTTAAAAAAACTTAATATCCCCTTTCTCTCCCTTAAGTCCAGTTTGAACTGTAGGTGGGGAAAAAATATTTTTACATAGAAAACTCTGAAACTCGATCAACAAATTGAGATATTTGCATTGAATTTCAATAATTTTGTATTTGAATAATGCTTAATGCCTAGGTCAAGTTTCTTCTAAACTAAAATAACGTCTCTAACTAATTGCAAAAATTATTCCTTTAATTTCTCTTTAGAAACACAACTTGCTTTTGTAACTTACTGGTGTCTTATTTACTTCACTAACCATTTCTGCAAACTGAATTCTGTATTACATATATTCTTATGTTCCTAAATATGTATTTAACAGTTGTATAAATTGAGTAATCCATCAGTTTAATCAGTTATCTATGCCCTGTTCAAACTCTTAGGTTAGAATTCAAGAGCAAGGAACTGTGTCCTGGTTTCCAACATTTGGTAAGGAAAGGTAAAACAGAGCAAACTCTTTGCTTCCACTAAACAAAGAAACCCCAATGCTGCTGGTTCAGGACCGTTATAGCATCAAGAGCAAGCAGCCATCATGAGGTTCAATATACTCAC
Organism: Apus apus; assembly: GCF_020740795.1. Lineage (NCBI taxonomy): Eukaryota > Metazoa > Chordata > Aves > Apodiformes > Apodidae > Apus > Apus apus. Next base: position 72,225,122 of record NC_067312.1, on the reverse strand, counting down.
AGGGGATTGGAAAGAGTTTACATAAGAATATGTTCTGAGAAAATATGGTCTAAAGACTGCTGGTATTCATATTCGGGTATATAATATAACGTAAAGGAAGAAGATATAATTCCTGCTTTTCTGAAATGTTTCTTTTGACCTTTGTTCCTCAGCTAAAGCACAGACTTGAATGCTATTGCTCATGGCTTGGTTCTGACTTACTGGTTATAAAGAAAGAGGAGTGTGTTATGCAGAATAAGTTCCCCAGAATATGAGATAACTACTGTTTTCCTTTTTGTTTTACATAAATCTCATGTCTCTCAATAAGCAGCAAGAACACAGGGTCACATGCAGAAGCTTGAAGTATCCATGAATTTGTTTGAGTTTTCTAACTGTAGTAAGCATTGACTATGAAACAATTTTAGCATAAAGGAAGTATAATAAGATATTAGAATCATTATTGCAAATTTATTACTTTATCAGGAAGACAGTTTATCAAATGGTATTCCAAAGCCAGTAATCCTCAAACATGTCTCCAAAAAACAATATTTTTAATTAATATTATATATTAACCTATTGAGTCTATATTAATTGTGTATAGAAAAATAATTACAAGAAAAATAAGTGCTTTCATACATAATGTACATATATTTATAGTTGGGTGCTTATTTTTATATGAATATCTGTATGTATGTGTGCATATAAAATGAAATGGAAAACCAGAGAAGATTTCTCAGCCATACAAAGTTTAATACTGTATTTCTTGTATATATTCACCACTCTTAAGAACTGATCTGCTGTCTTCTTCTTTCCTTAAAAGGATATAAAAGGAGTTATATTGTTCTTCCTGGAATCTAGACAAGCTCTTTCAAAATTACCTCTTGAACTTTCGCATGAGTGTCCAGACATTTTACTGAGTTAAAGTCAGGATTTTAGAAACTTAGAATAAAAAACCCACCATACCTTTCATCAGCTGTTTCAGGTTTCCTCTTAAGATAAACATTTTTTTAATATAATCAAGTAAATTAAAATAAATAATTGATTTCCACATTTTTATATATAAACACATACAAATATTTTTTCCTAAAATGCTCTTAAACATGAAAGAGACAGAAAATGTACCTTGGCATAGTTTTCTACAGATCCAGAACTCTTATTTTCCTATGGGTCTTTTCAAACAAGTAATTGAATAGATCCCAGTCAAAAAAGCTTAATCTTCATAATGAAATATTATTTGTTTAAAAAAGCTTGAACCAGCTCACATTTAGCTTGTTACTGGGTATAAAGATCTCAAATTTCTATAGACAGATTCCATAAATAATGACCTTTTCTTGTTTTTACAGTTCAGTGCTAAAGGCTGGAATTGCTGGTTAATTTTACATTTGATCAGATGTCGGCACTTTCCAGATAATTTTTTTTTTTAAGGATAACTAAGGAAATTTCACACAATAAAGTGCCTTTTCAAAAAATACCCAGATTGCCCAAGCAATTCTGCCTTGTCATTTCTGTAAGCTAAGGCATGATTAAACAGGTCACAGCTCCTTTTACCAAATGGGGTAAAAAACATTGAGGAGCTGGATGGAATGTCAGTAGCTACAGCTTTCTATAACCTCTGCTGGCACAAGTGTGGAGAGTAAGGCAATATAATATTCTGCTGGATATGCTTGTCTTCTAGACCATTGTGAAAATATGTGATGAAAACCAGCCATTTTTACTAAATATGAGCAAGACAAAACAGTAAGATGTCAGGGAGCACTGGGGGCAAGCATCTTGGTGAAGGAGGGCAGGGCCAGCATCACAGCAAGAGTGACAGTGCCTTTTTGGCAATATAGAATTTTTTTGGTAGAGAAACAATAAGTAGGAGGGTTTTTCCTTTGAGTGGTCACTGTACCTCCTTAATGAACAGTCTCAGACTTTTTAGCTTTCCAGCCATTCATATATATGTATATGTGAGACAGACGTATATATATAAATATATGTAAAAAATCACTCCTTAATTAGCAGTCCTGGATCTTCCAGATTTCCTGCAATTTATATATATGTGTGTATATAAAGCCCTGCATACCTGTCCTTGTCTCCTGAACTAGTTAGTTCCTTCAAAACGTCATTCATACTGTGTAAATGAACTGGCCTTCAATGAACTTGATACAAAAGGAGCTTTAAAAATGCCTAGGTAAAAATAAATACCATTAAGTTAATTTATAAATACAATCTAGTTCCCCTTGCTGCTTTATTGTTGACTATTTTTTCCCAAAAAAACTACTAGAACTTGATTCAGGAAATCATCTTTGACTGCTGTAAAGTAAGAGATTCAGCAGAAAGAAATTAAATTGCTGATCAGCATAGCTGTAAATAACAATGCACATGAAATACAAAAGACTTGCAAATTATAGTAAATTATATGGCAGGAAGGATAGCCTTGATCTTCATCATTCTGAAATAAGAACTGCCTTTGTCTTTACGGTAGAGTCTCAGTATCATTGTTGTCTCTAGTATCTACTTCACAAGGTATAAAGTTTTCATTCTATTTCTTTTAGTACATGAGAAGCGTCAAGAGGAATGCCAGTCTACCAGAAATTCAGTTCACCAAAGTTTTTTCAAGATATCTGACAAAATCTACTGAACAAGATGAAAACATCTAGCTAAGAGATTCCAGTTGCCAGATTTACAGTATATTTGCAGTGTGCAAGAGTCAATATATAAGCTTGATATTGTTATCAATGTTTATTCATGTGTTTCCTAGTAACACTTAAAACTTTTTATGTGTTTGCAAGAAAATATACTGAAATCTGTAAAAAACTGACAATTCTGAGCTACAAATAGCTGTGCACAAAATTTTAAACAATGCAATGACTCCCTATGCTGTCAAAAATTGCCCTCTCTGTTTTCTTCAGAGGTCTACTGTTGTGTAATGTTCAATTACTTCACTTTAAAGATTTCTGCTTTTAATTTTAACCTTCTGTGAAGTCTTATTTTTGGTTATACCTACTGGTTTTTTTGTAACATTATTTTTTCCTAATCTTTACTTCATGTCACAGTGTATTACATTTCTTCTTTTTATATGATGATGAAAACTTCCTCAGAGTATTTTGAAGCTAAATTCATTAATAACTATGAGGGGCTCAAAAAGAAAGTGAAAGTATAGCATGTGTGTATATGTCTCTACAGAAGCACACCTATACATGTGTATTTAATTCAACATATTTATTGTTAACTGGTAAGTATGACATAAATATATAAAAACTTTGCTTTTTCTCGCATTGTTTTCTCCACATGCTTGACCAAGGAAGCAAGTTTGCTATTCCATCAGCTGTAATGTGTTAATTACTGTTATTAATGTGCTGCATTGCTGAAGGTTATGTTTATGAAAAAATGTGGGAGCACTCTGTAGTGTGACTCACACTCCTGATTTCTGAAACACTTCCACTGGCACCGGGACAAGAGCTTATCACAGATCTTCTCCAGCCTGCCCAAACAACTCACCCAGGTTTTTTTGGGTAGGGGGTTTTATTCCATATTCACAAAGGTGTGAGGTGCTAGTGTATGTCTAGAACGAGTTTCAGCATGTAAGGGGCTGAACACTTTACTAGACCCAGAGTTAGGGGCTCCAAAGCCATATATTTTAAATGGCTATATGTCTCAGATGAATTTGGACCTTTTTTCCCTAAGTATTAAACAAATACAGAAGTCACAATCTAAATAGTAATCACAAAATGTGATACGTGTTTGAATTTATAGTTTCTCCTTCATAGACCTGATTCTGTGTTTTTGACAGTAAAATTCCTTAGATATTCCTTACATATTTACTCTAGGCACAACTTCCTACTGTTTATACCTTCAGGTATGGCCCAAGATAAAATGGCCATCCAGGGCATGTTTTACTCCTCTGACTGAGCTGAAGTGTATGCCAGTGCCCGCTGGCAGTACCTGCTGGAAGTTCAGACCACTGAGGCACCATTGGTTCTTGCACCTTCCTTCAGCCACCACCACATGACTGATGCCACCCAGACAAAAGATCTTGGAGTTCAGACCAGCATAGACTTCACAGTCTTTGGGCATTATAGGTCTGACTTAAATACTGATTTCTAGCCTGGAACTACAGAAATTTCAAGCAAAACGAGCAGAGAAGCAACTACTGATACTTAAGTCTTGCTGAGATTTTCACAACAGATATTCTCAGATATCCATGGCTGCACCCAAGAGGTGCTGCAGGGATTTCCAGTAAATCCAGTGTCATAAGCTAAGTGCTCTCATTGGTCAGCATGGCTTCAGATGCAGTTCCTCAGACAGAGGGACAGAATAACACTTTTGCAGATACCTACCAATATCTCACATACTCTGTGGTTTTCCCTGCAGAAACAGAGCCTAAGGGATCTAAACTGCAACCTAGTTAACTAAAACAAACTTATTCTTTGTATCTGTACCCACACACCTCACCCTTGTTTCCTCCATGTAGCTGAGTATGTATGTAAATTTAAAATGTTGACACTTATTTAGAACTTTAATGGAGAATAATTGTAATGTTATGTTTTGAACAGAGAACCGTGTACATTTTAATCCTTGTTTTATAGCACTATAATTTATGATAATTGTTGAAAAGGATAGTCTGTAAGATAACATTACCAAGAATATTTTAATTACATGTCAGAAGTGTACAATTTGGCTTCAATCATCTACAAAGTAATGCTTTGTAATGTAAGACTCTCTTCCAATTATTTTTCCAGAGTACAGTTATAAACTGAGGGTTGTTTATCTAGCAACTTGCTTTAAACATTATGCATTATACATATAACACATAAATTCAAATCACTACATTAGCTGCCAAATGTAATAAAAACTTTGAATGTGTGATTTTGGTACTAAAAAAGGTGTATTATCATAAAAAAGTAGTCTATTTATTAGTAATTCAATGGGTCAAAGGGACCACATTGATTTTTGTGGCTCATCTGAGGATTCAGAGTCTAATCTAAATTCCCAAACAAACAAGAAGCGAGTCTTATGAGGAGCAGCTTATGGGAACTGGAGTAAATTAGCCTGAAGAAAAGGAGGCTGAGGAGAGACCCCATCACTTCTACAAGTACCTGAAAGGATGTTGTAAACAGGTAGGTGCTGGTCTCTTCTCGTATGTAACTGGTGATAGATCAAGAGGGAATGGCCTCAAGCTGCACCAAGGGAGGTTTAGACTATACATTAGGAAGAATTTCTTCACTGAAAGGGTTGTCAGACATTGGTACAGGCTGCCCAGGGAGGTGGTTGTATCACCATCCTTGAATGTGTAAAAAGTTGTCAAGATGTGACTCTTGGGAATATGGCCCAGTGATGTACCTGGCAGAGTAGGGTTAATGGTTGGACACAATGATCTTAGAGATCTTTTGTATCCTAAGTGATTCTATGATTTTATGAAACCTCATGATGCTATGCACCCCTCAAAGTTCTGAAGTGACATTTATGTACGAACAAAGATCAGAAAACCTACTGGGAGAGCTGCAGAAATGATCTGTGAGCTTTCTAGAGACAGATTTTCATGACAGTGTATATGAAATTGTCTTGGGTTTGCCTGACAAGGTTTCAGTACCAGGGGGACTATCAGGGGGATTTTGTGAGAAGACATCAGAAGCTTCCCCCATGTCTGACAGAGCTGATGTCAGGTAGCTCCAAGATGGACCCACTGCTGGTTAAGTCTGAGCCCATCAACAACAGTGGTGGAGCCTCTGGGACAGCATATGTAAGAAAGGGAAAAAAACTGCTGTGCAACAACACCCAGAGGCAGGGAGTGAGAATACATGAGAGGGACGGTTCTGAAGACACCAGGGTCAGTGAAGAGGGAAGGGAGGAGGAGCTCAAGGCAGCTTATCCACATGGAGCCTGTGGAGGACCCCACAGTGTAGTAGCTGGATACTCAGGCTCCTAACAGGAACTCTAGACCCATGGAGAGACGAGCCCACACTGGAGAAGGTTTGCTAGCACGACATCTGATCCCACTGGGGACTCATGCTGTAGCTGTCAGTTCCTGAGTGACTGCACCCTGAGCAGGACTGATGCTGGAGCAGTTGGTGAAGAGCTGCAACCCATGGGAAGGACTCAGGTTGGAGAAGTTCATGGAAGACTGTCTCCCACGGAAGAGACTCTACACTGGTGCAAGGAAAGAGTGTGAGGAGTCCTTCCCCTGAGGAGAAATGGAGCAGGTGAGCAACGTGTGATGAACTGACCACAACCTCAATTCCTCATCCTCCTGTGCTGGTCATGGGCAGAAAGATAGAGAAGTCAGAGTGAAGTTAATCCCAGGAAGAAGTGAGAGGTGTGGGGACAGTGTTTTTAAGATTTGGTTTTATTTCTCATTATCCTACTCCAATTTGATTGGTAATTACTTAAACTAAGTTCCCTAAGTAGAGGCTGTTTTGTTCTTGACAGTAATTGCTGAGTGATGTCCCTGTCCTTATCTCAACCCACAAGCCTTTTGTTACATATTCTCTCCCCTGTTCAGCTGAGGGGGGCAGTGACTGAGAGGCTGGGTGGGCATCTGAGGTCCAGCCAGGGTCAAGGCACCACAGATTTGATGTTAAAACTTACGATTAGGGAATTCATCCCATGACAGCACAAAAACCAATTAATTTGCATTTGCAATCTTATTACTTTTTCAGTTGCTGACTCATTAGTGTTTCAAAATATCTTACTGTACTACTTCATTTGTGCCTGAACTTGAAATCCATAGCTTCAGATAAAGTAATAGCAGAAATGTTACATTTAGAGCAGAACTACTGCTTCTGAACAGGCAGTATTTGTTTCCTGAAAAAAATCCAGAACCTTGATGAGTTATCTTTTTTTCTTAAATATCTTTAGATCATTATTTGTGCTTCTAGATACTTTATGCAGTAAAATTGTACTTAACCTATATCTTAGTCTGTTCATAGAGACCCACCTTAGAAGGAAGCAAAACACAATTGATCGTAGTTTTGAAACAGAGGAAACGTATTTCATGACTAAATTCTCAAAGTGAATAATTTAAGCAAATGTGGTCACAGAAAATTTTGAATCATACAATGTGTGGGATTGGAAGGGACCTTTAAAGATCACCCAGTTCAGCACTCCTGCAGTGCACAGAAACTTCTTTAACTAGATCAGGTTTCTCAGAGTCTCATCAATCCTGAACTTGAAAGTCTCCAGGGATGGGGCCTCCACCACCTTTCTGGGCAGCCTGTTCCAGTGCTTCACCACACTCCTTGTAAAGACCTTCTTTCTGATACCCAATCTAAATTTACCCTTTTCTAGTTTAAGAACTTTGTCCCTCTTTCTATCTCTACATCCCCTTGTAAAAAGTCCTCCCCAGCTTGCTTGCAGTCACCCTTCATGTACTGGAAGGCTGCTATAAGGTTTCCTCAGAGCCTTCTCCTCTCCAGGCTGAACAACCCCAGTCACATGGTTAAAGTTTTAGGGTTTTTTCAAGCAGTGCCATCAAACAACAATAGTCACTGTCATTATGCAAAACCCACCAGTTGCAACACTTGCTCCCTTCAATTACTATGACACAGAGATCTGGAATGGAGGATTGAGCAAATAAGACATTAGAAGAAGATGTTGCAGAACAATTGTCCAAATCACTGAGTTTGGTCTCAAAGTGCAGCAGTCAGCCATATGATATATTTTATTCCTTAAGTTTATCAAGCTACAACTTTAAACTAGCTAGGTTTCTTGGTAACTCTTTTGTCTATATGGGGATTCCTGAAATATAGGATCATATTCATTGTTTTTGCACACTGGGGTAGGCTAGAATTTGTAGGGTTTTTTTCTGTTCCTAGTAAACCTTCATTCTGTAGAAAAAAAAATTCTCATTCATCTCCAAGTACAATATCTATACACACATTTTACTTTCTATCACTAAATGCCATTCAATTATATTTCCTGTTTTCCAAAGTCATTCAGTTCTTCCTGTATAATTTTGTAATCCTTACTGTATGAACAGTTCTTCCCAGTTTTGTGACACTACAGTTTATGTATAAAAACTCCAGTTTGTGTGCCAAAAGACTAAATGAAAAAAGTAGAAGGTGTCAACTAGAGTCCTTTAGAAATTTACTCTGATGTCCTTCAGACATGCTCTGCTTTCAACACAGCTGCCAGGTGTTCCTTACTTACTTCCCTAAATCAGTTTTTTTACTAGTAGTTCTTTTACTCATCTTCTCCATTTCCACACGTAGTTTTGTAACTGTCTCCCAAGTTTTAGTTTCTTGTAATGACATAACTCTCTTCAATATTTGTTGTCTGATATTATTTAAATAATTACATCAAAACCTGGCAGTTAGAAGCAGATTTGTATATCCTAGTAGAAACCCTCCTACAGTTCTCCTCCAAAGAGTTTTGACCCAAAATGATAAGATTTCCCTTCCATCTACTTAGCTTATTCATACAGACTGCGTATCATTCTCTCTACCTGGCCATGTCATACACCTATTTCAAATCTAACTGACATTTCAATACATTTGTGTTGTCTTTTCTGATACCTTCTACCCAGTACAAAAATGTTTTCATTTGCTTTTCCAACCTCACACAAATATACCATTTTATTCTCTGCTTTCACAAAGTCCATTAGGTTGATTAGTCCCTTAGGTGTCACCTATTTGAGCAACCCCTGCTCTCATCAATAACATCTTTCTCTTTATTGGCCCCTCCTGAGTTAATGGAAAAGAATTTCTCATACCCATCACCTCGCAGTAAATTCAATTTCTTGCTCTCTGGATGTGGTGGACCTAACAGTTCCCAGAGCAGTACTGCAGCACGTCTCCAGCTCTGGCTCCAACCTCATGTCCTCCTCATGTGTCAGCAAGGGTGTTGGGGGGTACCTGACACTGACTGCTAGGAGACAAGGTCTCACCCTGAGAGGCCAGGGGAGTCCTCTGTTCTGGCCACATGGGGGTTATTTCTGCTTTAGATTATTCTCAGTGTTATTTCTTTCCCTCATTATACCAATATTAATTTGATAATCATGTTGTTTTAGGGAACAAGGATGTGAAATAGGTCTTACTCATGCCAATACTTGCGTTCTAGTTCTATTGTTATTTTTTTCATTAGTGCTGCAGGAAAGAAAGGAAAGAAGAAGTGGGCTTCATCTATTGCTCTGACAAGTGTATAAACTGGACACTTCTGTTAAAAAATAAATAAATATCAAGATAAAAGCCTTCATATAGCTGCAAAAATGTTAGTATTATTTAAATTGTGAAATCCATCAAAACACCTTTTTTAATAAATCTTAATAATTAGGCATTTGAGCAAATTTGCACAGAAACTCCACATCTGTATGTGCTGGAAGATTGGTCTGCTTGTGCATTTTTATTTTTATTTTTATTTTTTTTATTTTTATTTTTATTTTTATTTTTATTTTATTTTTTTATTTTTGTTTATTTTATCAGAATTCCTGTTTGGATGGAGGATCTAACTTCCTTCCAAGGTCTGGCAGACACTATCATCTGGGAACACTCCTGTTACCAAAGTGTATACCTGAAATTGGAGATTGAAGCCAAAAATACTAATTAGTCGGGTCCTGTAGGCAGCAAGTTTATTTTAGGGCTGAATTACCACATTGCAAGCACAGAATTTTTGCTGTATTTTTCATATCAGTTAAAAAAAATACAGTGTTTCACATTCAAATTTTGAACTCTTTACTACGCTGGATGACCTTGAAAACTGTGCAGAAAAAAACCTTAAGAAATTGCACTTTTGTAGAGTTCCAAAATGTGAGAAATAATGGTGTGTAAGGTAAGACAAGCCGTTTTCCTGACCTTAAAAAAATTAAATTGACTATGAAATATGCAGTCTTTTTAGTTCATGCTAAGCAAAGCTCCTTGCTGGGATTTTCTTTTTCATTGCTGATTTAAAATTTAGGTTTTGGAAAGGCATCTTTGGGCATCTGCAACTGGCAGGGTCTGGGTGTTTGTCTTGTTAGTGACTGTCTTGGAACTTTGGATACTGTTTTAACATAGTTTTCATCATGCATAATGAAGTAGAACCAGAAAAATACATATAACGTCCAGTTTCTTCTTCACCAGAAGGTGTTTGTACAAAAGCAAGGCTGCAAATAGAAGAAGAAACCCAGTCCATACTTTTTTTTTTTTTTTTCAAAATAATGATTTACTATTCTTTAATTTGGCTTTTTGAATTAAGCTATTTTAAAAGCATTTCTTTGTAAGGGATTTTATAAGTACTTGAAGTCTTGAAAATGAAACAAATGTTTCTTTTCACACTGGTCATGACTTTTCTGCTTTTATAAGGCATCCCAGGATATTTTTTGTTTATGAATTTATCTGTAGTGCAATTGTTTGGATTTATAGATTCTCTAGTTTTAGATAAGAAAATAAAGCACCTCATTTTAGTTACCTATGCCCTCATATCTAAGTACAAAATCTACTTTATGGAGTATTTACCTAGACTGTATGGATTACATGAGTCTTGAATTTATCCAGAATTCTGTGAAATAGCTCAAAATTTTCAAAAATACCTACCTTCAATAGCACAGAAAATTTCATTTCCTGACTCAATGCTCTAAAATAAATTACATAATGGAAACTAAATAAGTTCATTCTTTAAGCTCTAAGAAGTCACTCTGCATGCAAGCAATGAAATCCTGATGTTTGCTATTTTCTCTATTTAAGCTACAGGTCAGCATAGAGTGGTATTATATGGGAAAGAGCAAAAACAAGTAGACAAATTTTCTGCAGCAAATGGACTTAAAACTGGCTATGTCTTCATGACCTGTTTGCCTTTTAAGGATACCAACAAACCTTTGTGAAAATCCAAGGGAGTTATAATACACTAAAGCTTTTGTTCCTATGATCACTTTGCTTATCGTATCAAAGTTTATTAAAGTTCATGAAAAAACACACCCCACTGCTACAAGAAGTCCAAAGATAATCAAGAGAGGCTTCAGGATCTTGGGACAACTGGTTAAGTGATCAGGAACATAACTGGTCCTTTCTACTATCCTTCCAGTTGCAGGGAATCATGAGGGAAGGAATGTGAAGAGTCAGCAAATCATGGTGACACTGGCAGGATTTTGGGTTGTTTGGTCATAGGTCAGTTTACATGACACTTGCCCTGCTGGTGAAAGATGGGGTATACCTGCCTGAAAGGGGGAAAGGATTTTTGCACAGGAGTTAGCAGGGCTCATCAACAGATCTTTCAACTAGATCTGAAGGGGGAGAGGATAGAACCAGGTTTCCTAAGGATAAGCCTGGGGGTTGCATTCCAGTGTTTGAGGGATGATGTGTTAGTGAGGTCCTTCAGTCTGCTACCTTAGTGGAGACAAGAGATGGAGATCTACATGGAAGCAAAGACATGGGTTATTTATGGGTCAGAAACGGTTGAAAAGCTTGAGAATAATAAGGTAGGAATTAGGGCTTCTCCCCTCAGAAAGGTGGTGGCATCAATAAGGCAACTGAAGGGCAACTACAGCACTGCACAAAGCATGGACAACAAACAGGAGGAGCTAGAAGCCATTGTGCCAATAAAAGATGTTTCTAGCAGTCCTGTGTTGTATGTGGGGGTAAATATAGTGACAAAGGACTAGAAGAAGGCTGAGGTACTTAATGCCTTCTTTGCCTCAGTCTTTAGTAGTAACACCAGTTGTCCTTTGGGTACTCAACCACCTGTCCTGGAAGACAGTAACAGAAAGCAGAATGGATGCCCCATGGAGTCCTGGATAACTAGGGAGGTCCCACTAAACTGGAGACTGGCAAATGTGATCCTCATCTACAAGTAGTACCAGAAAGAGGATCCAGGGAACTACAAGCCTGCCATTCTGACCCCAGTGCTGGGAAAGGTTATGGAGCTGATCACTTTGAGTTCCATCAATCAGCACATGCAGGACAACCAGGTGATAAGGCCCAGTTAGTACCAGTGTATGAAAAACTGGTCCTGCTTGACTAACCTGATCTCCTTCTAGGACAGAGCGACCCACTAGTGGGTGAGTGAATGGCTGTGAATGTCTACCTAGACTTTAGCAAAGCCTTTGATGGCATTTTGCACAGCATTGTCTTGAACAGCTGGCCACTTGTGGCTTGGATGGGTGTGTGAGTAAACAACTGGATGATTGGCAGGGCCAAGAATTACAGTGAATGGAGATTAACCCAGTTGTCAGCTGGTCACAAGTGGTATTTACCAGGGCTCAGTAGTGTGGACAGTTCTGTTTAATAACTTCATCAATTATCTGGACAAGGGGGATCAAATGCACCCTGTGTAAGTTTGCAGATAACAACAAGCTGGGTGGGAGTGTTGATATGCCTGAGAACAAGGATGCTCTGCAGAGGGACCTGGAGAGGCTGGATTGATGGGCCAGGGCTGGTTGTATGAGGTTCAACAAGGCTCAGTGCGGGGTCCTGTATTTCGGTCACAACGATAGGCAATACCACAGGCTTAGAGAAGAGTGGCTGGAAAGCTGCCCAGAGGAAAAGGACCTGGGAGTGTTGATTGACAGCCAGCTGAATATGAGCCAGAAGTGCCCAGGTGGCCAAGAAGGCCGGCAGTATTCTGGGTTGTATCAGAAATAGTGTGGCCAGCAGAACTAGGGTAGGGATTGTCCAGAGAAGAGCAACAAAGATGGTGAATGTTTTGAAGCACTAGTAGGAGGAGCTTAGGAGGAGAGTCTGAGGGATCTGGAGTTGTTTAACCTGGAGAAAAGAAGGCTGAGGGCACAACTTCTCCTCACTCTCTACAACTACCTGAAAGGAGGCTGGAGTGAGGGGGGTCCTGGTCAGTTCTCCCCAGTAACAGAAGTAGAACAAGAGTAAATGACCTGAAATTCTGCCAGGGGAGATTTATACTGGGTATTAGGAAAAATCTCTTTACTGACAGGGTTTTTGGGCACTGGCACAGACTGCCCAATGCAATGGTGGAGTTACCTGGAGGTATTTAAAAGCCATATAGACGTGGTGCTGAGGGACATGGTTTAGTGATGGACTTGGCAGTGCTGAGTTAATGGTTGGACTTGATGATTTTAAAGGTCTTTTCCAACCAAAATGATTCTGTGAGTCTATAAAATAAATAAATAAATAAATAAATTAAGTAAGTAAGTAAGTAAGTAAGTAAGTAAGAATCAGCCTGACTGCTGAATTTTGTTGTCAACAGCTGCATAAGAATATGCACTGGAAAGGATAATGTGAATTACTGATACCTATAAATAAGCTTCAGTCTAAATAAAGCTTAAAAAGAAAACATACTGAACATACTGTCTCATAGCAGTTCCATTGCAACACAAATCTAGGTAACTTAGCGGAAACAGAAAAATCAGTAATACAGAGAAAAGTTAGGAAATATAGAAAAAGCAGAATTGTGCTATCAACATATTAAAAAATTAGTGATACTAATGTAAAAGCAGCCACATTAAGTGCAATCAAAATTCTCCCTAAGCTTGTAGACTATATCTAGCAGGGATCAACTTTAGATGCCTAAAGAAGCTCATGGAAATAGACAAAAAAATCTTCTAGGGTCAGGAAAAAAGTAGTAAAAATTATAAGAAAAATAAAAAGGCAGAAAAATACAACAGAGCATTCAGGAGCTGATTAAACAGGAGAGCACAGAACAGATCAAAATTTACCAACAAAATACATACAAGTCAGTTTAATACCTATTTTTTAATCAGGAGAAATAATGTATGCTCTATGAAACTGAGAGGTAAAAATTAGTACCAAATATAAAGGAATTAGTATAATTATCTAAAAAACTATCATCCTGTGTCCAATTCTGTCGTAACTGAGAATGGAACTTTAACAAGGAAAGATGTACAAGGATAATTAAAATCTTCAACAAAATAAGCATGGTAAAACAATGTATTTTCTCTTCTAGGCTAACACAAAGGGAAAATGTTAAAGATCTACACTGTGATATATGTAAAAAAGGACCACCATGGTCCTACCATGTAAGTCAAAGTGTAGTCCCATGAAATTGACATAGATTATACAAGATATATAATCCAATATATGATCCAATGTGTGGCATATTTTTTTAAAATTTGTTTTCATTAGTCAAATAAAAAAGATACTTCCATTTTTAAGTATGTCTAATAAAGTGAATGGCAATTATTATATATAAATTCCAATTAAATACAGTATATGGCAGGATCTAATAAATTATATCACGTAATAAGCAGGCAATATGAAAATTTATATCAGAAGTTAATTTCTGATCTAAATTAAATTCACCAAGACCAAGCTGTGTGATGTGGTTGTCACCCTGAAGGGAAGGGATGTCACCTTGAGGGACCTTGACTGGCTTGAGACCTGGCCTCTTTTAGAACACAAACCATATCCTAGCCTGCATCAAAAGCAGTGTGGCCAACAAGGATAGGGAGGTAATTCTCCCCCTCTACTCCACTCTCATGAGACCCCACCTGGAGTACTCTGTCCAGGTCTAGAGCCCTCAACACAGGAAGGACATGCAGCTCCTGGGGCAACTCCACAGGAGGCCATGAAGATAATCCAAAGGATGGACCATTTCTGCTATGAAGACAGGCTGAGAGAGTTGAAGTGGTTCAGCCTGGAGAAGAGAAGGCTCTGGGGAGACCTTAGAGCATGTTCCAGTACCTGAAGGGGATACAGGAAGGCTAGGGAGAGACTTCTCCCAAGGGCAAGGTGTGATGGGACAAGGGGGTACAGTTTCAAACTGTAATATGGGAGATGTAGGTTAGACATTAGGAACATACACTTTCTTCTGAGGGCAGTAAAGCACTGGAACAAGTTGCCCAGGGAGTTTGTGGGTACGCACCATAGAAGTGCTTAAGACTGGGTTGGATGGGGCTTGGATAAACCTGGCCTAGTGTGAGGTGTCCCTGCTCACAGCAGGGAGGTTGGAGCCTGATGATCTTTAAGGTCTCTTCTAACCCAGAGCATTCCACAATTATTTTGTTTTGAACTGACTAAAATGCAAGCTGTTCTATGATTATGACATATTTATTCTCCTGGTTGAGTGAGATCTTAAGAAGGTAACATCTTCATCACCAAGATTTCTTATTTACTTCTGTAGCAGTTTTGTGGAATCTGGCAATTTTGAGAACCAGACTGAGTCTTTGCTGTGGCTTGAGCTAATCTTATGAGGCACTATAAAGCCAAGCAGATCTTTGTAATCACCAATAAAAATTAATATCCATTTACAAGTTACTCTTGTTTGCCCCATAAGATTCCATCTATAATCATTTTCTAAACAGTGCTGCATTATTTATTGACTGTTCAGTATCTTTAGCTAATCTCTTAGTTTATGATGCAAAGACAGATTGCCTTACCTCTAGGCTTGAAGTGCATCATCATGAGGGATCTTGCTGACTGACTAACTGAGAGGGTTTTTTTCACTCTCATTCAAAAAGAACACATTATATATGTTTATTTTCAATTTTGTGTGAGGTTATTCATTAACTACAGCAGAAATACTAAATAGCTTTTTATCAAGGCAGACATTCAGCTGTACAATGGGATATAAAAAAAGCTTCTCATGTTTGCTGAAGCCAGTGAAATACTTATTAGCATCAGTGTTACTTTTAAATTGTTATTATATTTTGATACCAAGAGAAGCTTAAATTTTTAACCAATGGTTACACTTACTGCAAGTCTCCTTGTACAGATTTTGAAAATATTCACTGCAAAGACATACTTTTTTCTCCCAGTGAGTCATGTCTTTCCCATTTTGCTAAAATACAAAAAATGAATTAATTTTCAGAGTTGTAAGCGAACAGTATAATTTTTGTTTTTTTTCTTTTTCAAACAAAAATATTCCCCCAAAATATGTATTTTTTATGCAACTATTATCAATTTAAACAACGGAATTATAAATTTATTGCATGTTTTCAATGAGACCGAAAAGAAAGTGACTTTGATAGCTGTGTGCTATATAAAAGCAGTTCCATAAAATGGAAAAATAAAATTTTCCTATGCTGCATGTTAGTAACCATATGTTCTCCTATTGTTTGACTCCTGACAAAAGTGGAAGAAAGGCTAAAGACTGTTCTCCATTGTGTAGCTGACCCTCTCCAAAAGCTTGGCACTGCTCTGGCAGAAACAGACAGTAGATGAGAAACTAAGTGATGCTTCCCTTCATCACTTGCACCTCATCAGGATTTTTAGTTCAGAGGTAATGGAGTTCTACAGCCATAACCAGAGACTGTTCATCTCAGGTTTTCAAGTAAGATGCAGAAACTTGTGCTTTCCTGAAAAAGCTTCTAAATTACAGGAAGGGATCACAAACTCGTCAAATGAGTTTCAGTTATTAGGAATTACGGAGTGGAAAAAACGAGCTTTCTGAAAGTATAGTATTCATTACAAAAAAATTATAGTAAAAAGTAATTCAGAAAGGCTACATTATTAGCAATTCTTGAGGTATTTGAATTCAGAAAGCAGTCACTTTCGCATAAGCTACTCTGATTTTCTGTCACACCCCTGATCACTACTTATTTTTTACGACTTTAAAACACTCAGTTCTATGAAACCAAGAAGAGGCAGTTCAGGCTGCCTTTCACCATACTTCCTATAGTGATGTGAGCTACAGCGGAACACAATCACATTCTTTCTGTTAAATATTTCCCATCAGTCTAACAAGCAGTAACACCTGATGTGTTTGGTACCACCTTGGGAAGCTGGAGATGTGGGTATTTAACCTTTGGCAGAGAAAAGGAAACAGGGCTCAACTGCCCCAGGTGGTGATAGAGTGCTCTAACCTTTAAGCAGCTCTGTAGAAAGGTGTTGATCTTTTTACTTGACCTGGGAAAAGGGTAGGATCTTCCTCTCAATTCTGAAGTAAAAGAACAGTTAAGAAAACTTTCAAGCTTGCCCAACTCAAGTAGAAATTATAACTCAAACTTTGGAGACAGACGGGATTTAAGATGCAATAATCATTCTTAGTATTTTTTGCAGGTTGTCTAGGGCAGCTGTACTTTGCAGTCTTACTTCATGATATTCTCTTTGAAGCGCCTAACTCTCTTGGATGTTGGGGAGGCAATATTTCTGAACTCTTTCCCTGAAATTCCACCAAGGACCTTATTATTGATCCGTTTGCTCAAAATCACATGCTGTGATCGGAGCAGGAAGCTAAAGCAGGACTCAAATCCCATGCTAGTACCTGAACCACTTTCCCTTTCTCTGGCTTGCATGCAACAAAACTTTTATTCACCCCCATCACAAACACAGTAAAGAAAAATAACTGGGACCATGAATTGACATGGACATGCAGAAAGATCAGTGATTCTCCCTTGACTTCTGTGGGGTATAGAGCATTGGTAAAGGAACAGAACTGTTAAAGATATATTTGATAGTATACACCTAGGAGTATCATTATGAATGGCCTTGATTTAGTTTTTTCTCCTCATATTAGGAATGAATCACACAGGGGAGCATGAGCAAGTGAGTAGATCCATCAGTGTGCCTCATGCTTTCCCTGTCAAAGCAGAAGTTCTGCAGAGTTGGCATGATTCATCAACACTGTTAGCATTTTCTTCCATCTCCCTGCATCTCTCACAAAAACACAGAAGGGAGGTAATAACTCTATCCTTTGTGCACAGGTGAATATTTAAAACTCATCTGTTACAAAAATACCTTGTGTATATAGCTTCATCTCTGCCATCTCCTGATACATGAGGTTTTTTCCACTCAGTTGAGGAGGAAGTAGCCTAACATTCCTCAGATGTTTTGTACTGCATAACTTCATCCTCTCTTGAGGTAACTTTTTTCCCTACACTGTGAAAAATAAACTAACCATATAATCTTTCAGAATAGTACAGCAGAAAAGACTGTATTTTACTATAATACACTGAAAATCTCATTTATCACAAAGCTCTGACTACACATATTTCCACAGTACACAATAGGTAAGACATGTGACACAGATGATTGAGTTTGTGTGGACACTGGTTTCTCATGTGAGAATCAGGGTTTTCATATCAATGAGAATTGGTGTATGTTGAAAAATGTTCCCTGATTCTACACACCCCTCCTTCCCAAACCAGATGGACTATCTCTTACTCAATTTCATCCCTCTAGTTTTTAAGGAATGTTTTCCTTATAGGAGCTTTTGGAGACTTGGCAGTTTAAAACTTCATTGCAATATCTTCTTTTTTTTCCAATGGCTAAGGTTCCTGTTACCTCTCTATTTCAGTGCAAATACATAAAATCAGATACTTCAGTATCTTGGGCACTGCATTAATAGGAGCGATGTAAGTAATTGCATTAGATGTTTAATTTTTCCATTAGTGTATTGCATTGAAATAAAGAACACAAAATTCAACATAAATTCTGAATTAAATTTTGCTGTATTAAAAATTTTTATTTTACATCTATATGTCCAGGTGATAACATAGAAAAACATATCATGACACACTGTGACTACTAAAGCAGGCTTTAATATACCTGTTGATACTAACCGCTAGATCTCTCATACAATCAGGCCTACTTAATTTCCCTTTATTACTATCTGCAGAAGCATATCTTTTTTCCAGTCTTTGTCCTAATAGAGAAACAGACATCTTGATTTGCATGGTTCTTATTAATTTGGAAACCTGTGCCCTATTCAAAAATACCATATGCAGCCTCTACCTCAATAGCAAGCTCATTTTACAGTCTGGATAAATAAAATTAGAATCAATAGACAAAGGTATATCAGATTATTACTTTAGAATATGTATATGACTCTAAAAAAATTAGTCAGAAACAAACAATACAATTGTGTACAGGTAGATAAAAGGAACAGGCTCATGCTAATAAAGACAAAGCCATAGAAAGCAGTGGCTCTGAAAAGATTCAGATCATGGCAAGCAATATAAAAAGCTCCTTCAATTTTTCTGCTGACAGAACAGGATACCATATGCAATTATTAAAGAGTAACAGTAAGTAATTTTATCTCTGTTCATGGAGAAACTGATAGTAGTTACTCTGCACATGCTGTTGTGTGTGAATTTAAAAAAGACAAGCAAACAAAAATAAACAAAAAGCTGAGAACACATAACAAATATTGTTAAAGATACTGCAGCTAGTCCTGCTAAACTGTCATGCCTAGAGCAGTCCAATAGTTTCACTTGCTTCAGTCTGACTATTTGCACCTTTGCAAAAAGCACAAGACAGGAATTTTAGCACAGATATCATAGTTTGATTACAAGCATTACTTTGTATTTTTTTTTTTTCTTGTTTCTGAGTATCTCGTATGTGTCTTAAGTCTCTCCTTCTGGACCTTAAATCCTCATCAGTGCAAGCAACATTGATTTATGTATCCATTATAATCTATTGACAGCTTTCACTGGCCAAAAGATTACCTTTAAAATTTCTCGTAAACATTATTGCAGAGGTGGATGTTCTAGGATTTGTGTTCAAAGATTTCATAAAACTGCTGTTAGCCTCCCCAGTGTTCAAAGATGAAGTGTTAAGGAGGATATGCATGCATGTATGAAAGCACTTGAAGCTGGCACTTTTTGTTGTTTTGGGACAAGATATTTGTAGGTCCATTAGCTTTTTAAAAAGAGAGGAAGATGGACAAACAGTTTTGCTTTTATGCACTTAGTAATGTTCATAAGTTTTTTATGAACTTTATCAAGTAACTGACAGAAAGAGAAACAAAGATACTAATAATGGTGGGAAAAGAAATCAATATTTTAATTCTATTTTGATCATATTTAATAATGTAAAGTAGACTTTTATGAGGTTCCTTTTGCATAGTGTCTATATGCATTACACATCCATCATTCCACATTCACACTCAGAACACATTTTACTTTTTTCTTTTTTTTTAGATTATTAATATTATTAAACTGTGCATAGGCTAGATGCCAACAAGTGTTCATTTCAAAAAATAAAAAAATCATTATTAGCTAAAGGAACTTTGCTTTCTGCATGTATTTAGATTTTTGTAGCTCTACATGTTAAGAATGCATTTCAAAATTTGTTTAGTGGAAAAATTACATGACCTTTTGTGGCGTGTGAAATATCAGAGTTTTTATTATTACTGCTGGCAGACTATAACATATAGTGGATCTATTGGGCTTTTTTCTAATATAACTAATGTATAAATACTGCCTTTCTTGATGTCATCAAAAATTAATTTCATTTCACATTTACTGACATTTAAAGTGCATATAGGCAACAATTGATTTCTTTATGGCTTCTAAACAACTTTAAATAAAACTAGTGAAAATTGATTCGTTCTTGTTTCCTGGTATGTCAATTTAAATTCACTTATTGAGCCAAATTCTTGAAAATGGACAGATACTTCAGGGATAATGAAAACAAATGTTTACTTTTATAAGTTCTAAGGCATCTTAGAATGGTAGTCTTAAAAGAATAAATAATAACACTAAAATCTGAAGTTTCAAATGCATTTAGTTCATTATGAAGTGTCTGAATTTAAATAGCTTTACCCTGTTTTTCTTTACGTGTTCATTTATTTATTTTTTTCAGAACATTTGGTAACACTCTGTACTGTATATATATAAATTATGTTGCACATAAAAAACTATACAAATTTTATTTGAAAAAATGGAAAATTATCTATTGACAGAAATAAGTATTACAGGTATGAGTTTATGTGATAGACTTTATAAATACTTTGTGTTACTACAGGAAACTTTGTAACAGAAAGCAATTGGGTTTTATTCTGTTTTTACTGACTGTCTAAGAGAAGAATTTTGGAAGGTTTTAAAATTAATTTAGCCAAAACTAAAAGCTTTAAAAATTCTCATTCAGCCATCAAAACAGCACAGCCAAATTCTCTTGGTCTGTCACTCATTTGCAGAGGCTGTAAATATTGTTTCAGGTTACTTTTGTTTTGAACTTATTCTCCTTCTAATCCAAGGAGGAATTTAAGTTTATTTTCAATTGAAAGAAAATTAATCAACCTTCTCTGTACTATGCAATCAAAATTCAGTAGAACAATATGCTTTTTTCTTATCTATATAGTCTAACAATCAGGAATTGTCCTGTGTCCTCTGAATACCCTGAATTTGGTCAAACACTAACTAAAGGCAAAAAGGAGATGTGTGGAATACTATTAAACTACTATATGTAGAAGATGGAAGCAATACTTCAGACAGCAAAGCAAGATTGTTGAAAATCATCTCTAGATCTATCCCCCAACTATAGACTTGTTTGTACTAAATTACAGTAACTGCATTTTTTTTAGCACAGTGCTCATAGCTAGAGAACTAGAATTCCATTTGCAAGAGGATACTGTTGTTCTCATGCTTGATTTCAGTCCATTTCACTTGGAATCAAAGTATTTTCAAAATTACCAAGAACTAGCAGCCTAAATTTTCAACAGCTCAAAGCAGAGGTTTTTGGTAGCTTTATTTATCTCATAATCAAATCTTTCAATGTTCTAATATCTAATGCTGTGGGCGGGTGTAAAAAGACAGTCAATCATTTAAGGTCCCTTCCAACCCAAACCATTTTATGATTCTATATGACAGACAAGAGGCGATGGGCACAAACTGAAATAGAAGAGATTCTTCTTAAGCATAAGAAATTTACTTTGAGGGAGATCAAATACTGAAGCAGATTGTTCATAGAGTCTTCATACTTGGAGATAATCAACCCTGACTGGACACAGTCACAGACAATGTGCTTTACCTGTCCCTGATTTAGCAGAGAATTGAACTAAACCTGTGTAGATGTCCCTTCTAACCCCAACAATTATGTGATTTTAAGAATAATTCATAGACTGCTATGAGTAATTTGAGTTGTGCAGTTTTTTTCAGTAAGAAAGATAAACAATCCTGTTTTACACATTACAAGATCTCACTTCATGAAAGAGATAAAAAACCAAACTCTATCTTAGTACACACAAAACATGAGCATACATGCAGATTATAGCCATATATGCAAAAATGTTCTGCAAGGAAATATTTTGCATTATAGGGATTACATGCATAGCAGCTTCTCTGTGTTTTTTGTAGTATACCATATATGCCCACTGTCTTGGCTAAGAGGACTATCGAGTTACTCTTGTCTCCCTGTCTTTTCAGAAATAGGTTATCAAACTGGTGCTGTGGTTAAGTTTGGAACCAGAACACTAATCAGTGCCCCAGCCTCCACTTGATTTTGAATTCTCCAAGGCCATCCATTTAAAGGTAATGTAGATTTTGTCTCATTACACTCTATCAGGTTCCCTGAAATGCTTTAGTTCCTGGAATAGTAAGAAATATATCAGTAAAATGTAGGAAGTCTCAGCTTTTCCAAAGCTTAGGTTCCTAATACAAATCACAGCCACTAATTAAAGGTGTGTGTTTACAGTATAATGGAGAAGCCGTAGACTACAACCTTGCACTTAAACAACTTAATGACTATATTACAAATTTATTTTCCACATACAGATATGACACAATGTTTTCAAGAATATTCACTTTTTTCCATGATATATCTTTTCTTTTAAAGTTCATTTTAAACTTAGAAATATA
This sequence comes from Apus apus, assembly GCF_020740795.1. Classification (NCBI taxonomy): domain Eukaryota; kingdom Metazoa; phylum Chordata; class Aves; order Apodiformes; family Apodidae; genus Apus; species Apus apus. The sequence continues at coordinate 72,202,744 of NC_067312.1, read as the reverse complement.
ATTATCCAGGATCTATTATTATACAAAATGAAGACACAAATTAAAGAATACTCTGTGCAGATCAGCACTCAATTTTAACCTTTAAAGAGCTATAATAACTACAAGATCTTTCTCAATGGTGCTTATAAAACTTTACTTTTCATATTGCTGTAGAAATATTAATCAACAAGTGGCATAATTTAGAAAGCAAGTCGAGGTGGGACTTTTTTTAAGGAAAAAAAAAAAAAATTCCATAGACAATACTTAAAAAAATGCAGAATGAAGCTGTGCTTTCTACTGATGCAAATTCTCATTACTATATTTCAGTTCAGAAATATTTCAGCTCAGTACAGCCTCTGAACAGCTACACTTACACAGAAAATGGCTGAAAAACTGGCTTTGCTTATATTTCCTTTTTCTTTTTTTTTTTTTTTTTCTTGGTCTCACATCACTTCTCATTAAATATTATTGTCCTGCTTTGGCACTTAGTTGTGACAACATGAAAGCAATACAGATAAGAAATTAATTTGTTAAGGATGAGGGATTCTCCTAATTGGAAAGGAATAGTCCAAAGAAAAATATTTCATTGAGAGGGGTTTAATACCTGACTGACTTGATAAGGTAAAAAGACTCTAAAAAAATCCAAAAGCTGGCAAAATGTTGGCTTCACAAAGGACATGGTTGAATTCAGCTGAAGTCTATAAGATTCTATGTTTAATTTCAAGAAAAATACAAGTATACTTTAGCACATCAGATGTAACTGACTGTAATCCACTCAAATGCTGAAGTATTCTGAAGGTGTAAGAAGTATTTGCCATCATTAACAGATCTTTTGGCCTGCAGACATTTCACTATATTCTTAAAATATGGTCTTACAATTAAAGCCAAATGCAATAAGCCAGATAAAAGAAATTAACAAATAGACAGGGTTTTTGGACAACTTCTCCTTGTTATTTGACACAAAACTGTCCAAAGAACTGTAAAATGGTGCAAATTAGAAGTTAAATTGTATAAGTGAACTGAAAGTGAATACTGAGGTTAGAAATTTGAATGATTGCACATGTTCATATCTGTTTGTGAAAGCATAAGAAAACCAAGAGTAAGAAAGTAGGAAAGTGAGGAAGGAAGAGTTAGCATCCTGGGAAGGAATCCAAGAAGCATAAGCTAGAGTTTCTAATTAGGAGAGTCAGCAAGAATACCAGCTTAAAGTAGTGCATTTTCTATCTTACTGTGACTATTTCTTCATATTTCCTTACCATACCCCCATCAGACTGTAATGAAGGAGAGGAAGAAAGAAGAGAGGTATTAATTGATTTTTAAGAAAGAAAAAAGTCCAATTTTTTGTGCTTTATGGAATAAAAATTGTTTCATTTTTCCAAATGACTGACTGAAAAGGAACACTTGCTTTCTGAAACTGCCTCCTGTTGTGGTTTGTTTTTTGTTGGTTTTTTTTTTAATGTGTTTCAGTCAATTTAACTTTTTACAGCCTATTGCAGTGTAGAGAATACCTGTGGAACAGATTCGGTAATATAGTTTTTTAATTTTCCATCAATATGGAATCGTCTGGTGCTCTTAGCTTTTAAATGGCTTTATATGTGAAAAGACTAAGTTTTTTATGGTTCAGCTACAGATTTTTAAAGTTTAGCTTCAAATTTATTCTCAAGCCCTCCTCCATAACTAGAATTAAGTTATAACTTTAAATTATTAAATTATTAAAAATGAAATTATTTTTTAAATCTTGTGTCCAAAAGGCCAGTAAATTAAGAATTCATAGTATTCTGAGTACCTCTTTTGTTTCAGGAATGGAAGGAACAAAGAAAATGAGCTACAAGATGTAAACACAAAATTTTAACAATATTTATTTTGATAACTAACCAGGCTTTCCTAAAACAAAATAAGAAAACTCAAGACATAGATCTCCATGCATAAACACCAAATCAGCGTATCAGCCAAGAAATACACATCTTACAATACTGGCACTTGTTTACAGATGTCTCTGGCAGAATGTACAAAATCTTCAGAGCATGGGTGATGAGGAGAGTTAGGAAGGGAAAATATAAATTAATAACAGTGAACAGGCAATTTTTTTCAAATGGGCTAGAGCTGCACAGAAATTAACTTACTTTCAGAGATGAAAAGCTATACTGTGACCTGAGAACTGCATTAATATGGAGGAAGAAGGAGAAATTAAAGTCTTCATGGGCTAACCTCTGTCACAAAGAGGTGGATCACCCAAACTATCTACAGCTTATGATGCCAAGATGCATGCGGTGTAGGCTGGCATGTAGGACCTGGCTCAGCATGGCCAAGAAGGACTGGGCTGCTGCATCTGGTGGCATCTCAGGGGCGGGGTCTGATTGTCACTGACTAGGAGGAAACAGAGTTCAGGGTTTGGGAACGCTCTTGGAAGGCTGGGCATTGTCAGTGTCCAGGAATCTTAACATGTGCAGGGAGAGAAATCTTTGCAAAGGGGAATTCAAAACAATGTACATTAAGCTACTACTCTAAATTACCAGCCAGGAAACCAATGCCTCTCTATGAACTGCACAGATCCTTAAAGCAGACTCACACACAGTTTCTAACACTAACCAACTATACAATATTCCAGTGTATAAAGTAGTCCAATCTGACAAAGAGCATTAGAGACAAAAAGGAAATTGGCAGGAAGATAAGTGAACAGACACTCAAATGACATTAAAAAAGCTGCATTCCACTTCTAAAGAAAAGGCAGATATTTCAGTATATAGTATAGGATGAGAAGAAAAAGCATTTATCCCAGACTTGTTTCTTAAGTCCCAGTAGAATAGTGCTGCTAGTGGTACAGTGTCAATGGCTTTATGGGACTTGGCTGTACACATCTTCTATTTAAAAATGCTGATGAGAAAGGTATTGAAGGAATGGGAGAAGGGACTCTTCAAGGCAGGGTTTTTGGACACGGGAAACACAGGTGTCTGCTGGTTTTGCCATATGGCATTTTGCTTCCTGACAAGGAGCTGATAACCAAAACCAAGTGCTTCACAAGTGCAATGCCTTCTTCAGTCCCGGTTCATCCTGCCATCAGTGGCTTCTCTGCCACAATCTTCACCTGAAGACCTAAGCACAGCTTTTTGCAGAGCTCTCTGGGCATGCAGGTGGTGCCCAGCAGACCAGGGTGGGATTTGGACATCTGGCCATGCTGTAGAGGTCTCTGGAGTTCACCATGGAAGACCAAGTGGACAGTCCCCATTGGTGTGATTGGGTTGATGTGGAAAGTTAGCTCGAGGTGTGATTTTGAAAGTGACCTAGAGATTCAAGTCCTGGCTCTTTACTAGTGCTGCAAACTTCTTGTCTGCTTTAGAGTTGGCTTCAGACTAGAGCTTATCACAATTCAAAATGAAGAATTAGACAGATATATCCAGAAGCCTCTCATTGTAAAAATTAAACAGCAGAACAGTAGAACAGTGTGTTGTTCAACAATTCAAAAGCTGAGGGACCATAGAGCAGCATTACAAGTTTCTTCTAGCTAAGTGTTTATTTTGAGTGGGTGGCTGTGCAAATGCTAGAAGATATATGAGTGTTTTGGTAATCTAGTAGTCTCTAGAACTGGTGGTTTGGGTACAGAGATACACTGTGTGCATAACAAGAAGAATAACACTAAGCTGTTAAAGGCAACATATGCATAAATTTACAAGTGAAAACTACAATTGTTTCAAAAGAACAACTACACTGAAACCCAAAGCAAGAGATGCTGAGCTGGTGTAGTGTCAGCAGATGAGCTAATGGTGACTTGTTGTTGTGGATTTTTTGGTTGGTTAGTTGTGCTTTTTTTGTCTGTATATTGGAGGTCTATCTGGTTTCCTGGAATTGTTTTGTCTGCACTAGTCATTGTTTGTTGGGTTTTTTGCCTCTTGTTCAACAGGTTCAACAGAGCTATCAAAGGACATCTAAAAAGCAAATATCCTTTCCAGGAGCAAGAGGGGAGGAAGGTTACTGCTCTCTCTTTCTGTGAAGAGTAATGACAACAGCTATAGTGCAGCTGTCATAAATCACAGCATTACTCAAGCAAAGATTAAAGCTGCCACCTATAAAGTTTACTGTCAACATTCTCTTTGGTTTCTGTGGGACTAGAAGACAATTCTTGGAGGAATTAATACCATCACAAAGAAGCATATGCCTCAATGTATAAAGAGTCACTTCCCATCCCTCTTTTTAAATGAAGTCTTCTTTTTTTTTCATTCTTTCCTTATGTAAGTGCAGGCTACTTGCCTAGGTGGAAGGAAACCTGTTTGTTCTGTTGGTCTACATTAGCAGTACAGAGATTTTCATCATGCTGGTACTCAGTAAAGTTCAATGTCCTTCATTTTCATTTGACTAAGTGACTTAACACTAACGTGAGAGTCTTGTTTTTTGCCAAAATGCAACCCCAGAACACCTGCTTATAAAAGGCCAGTGTTAGTTGCAGAGTTCAAGCAGACCCCTAAGGTTTGTAAGTGTTCAGTGAAGGAAAAGCATTAAAAAATTTACAAGTTGATGAACTTTTACAGGTCTCTAATGCCTAATTATATCAAACGATATCCCTTTCACAGGCTAATACTAGAGGAAGTTAACCAAAGTTAATTAGCATGTACTTTGGCAGTCTGCTCAGTTTAATTATTTTGCTACATTCTGTAAGGGCAGAGTATTCAGATACTAATAATGATAAAAAGGCTTTGTAAAACTGCTTGCTTGGCTGAGGAGCTCCGTGCCATGAATGACTGCTTTTGTGCCACCACTGCTGAGCAGTGTATGCTACCTGAGCAGACTCTGCTGCTAGAGCTGCAGCCAGACACCCAAATGTAATGGGAAACTGGGGATTAAGTAAAATTTGGATATGTGATCAGTAATCTTACTTGACTGGGACAGTTGAAAGAACAAAAAGCACCCCACAATATTTTGAGTGTTGTAGTCTTTTAAAATAAATGGAAGAAAAGGCTGAAGCTTTAATGACACAGTACTCTAAACAGAGCTTCAGGAGATTCATTGGGCCAAGATCTTTCTCAATTAGCATTTTTGCACCACTGAGTCACAATTTTGGGAAAAAGGAAGAGACTACATGTGGGACACTATGTGTACAGGGCAGGGGGAAGCTAGGATGGTTGTTAAAGAGGTAACACCAATGTGAATTCCTGCTGCGGAGTTTTTTTATGCTATAAACTGAAATCCAAATTTTCAGTATGTCTTTTTATGAGGGTGAGAATTCAGAGCAATTGTTTTTTCTACCTTCCTTAGCAAGAAACACTTGCATTTTTCTTTCACCTGTAAACAGACCACAACAATTTTTTTTCAATAGTTAGTAATAAATAACATATGAGTATCAGTTTGGTAGGAAACTTAAAATGAGATGATTATGGAGTTCCTATCTATTTTCTTCTGGGTTATATTGTACAGGTTGTTTTGTACAGCTAAGGTCCTGATTTATTTACTTTTTACTGATCTAAATAAAAACTCTTGACACACTAGACACACATTTTTAAGGTCCAAGAAGCATGCCATGTACCTGAAGACTCTCCAGGAGGACAGCTTCTATGCTACCTCTCTTCTCAGGGCAGGTAGTGTACTTGTGTACCAATTATGGATGCTCACTATCACCAGCACACATCTATTTAGACCAAAAAGACTGTCAGATTTTTTAAGAAGCCTGGTCAGTTGTAAACCATGCCTAACTGGATAAACGTTATCAAGTGTTGTGTCTCAGAGATTCAGGGTTGGTAGTAAAGCATCCTTACTTGACAGTTTGGTGTTTTTTTTCTTTCAAGTGAGAAAGTTAGAAATTTTTATTAAAAATCTGTTTTGATCATGTGTGCAAGAATTTCCTCAGTCTCTCCTGACACCCAGGCAGAAGTGACAAACTTTTTTTCCTTACTGATCTCCAAAACAAAATAAATGAGGATAGCTAGGAAGCATGCCTGCAGATATGACTTTGCATGCAAGATGGAGGACAGAATGCCAAATGGTTCCAGGATTAAGCTGTTCTGTGTTGTACAACAGTAATAATGGCAGGAAGGAAGTTAAAACTCCTGCAGTTATCATGTTGCAGACCTTTAAAGTTAAGAATCCTGTACATTTAGGAGATGACAAAACTAGTGGATTTGGATCAGAACATAGACAGTAATGAAAAAGTATTCACCAGAGAGAGGATTTTTTACCTCAGTCTGCAGCCATGAAGTCTAGCACAGCTTAACTTTCAAAGACCCTCAGAAGAAAGAAAATTCTGTCTGAGAAGTGGTTTATGACTGACCAGTTGCACAACTGAATGCTGAGGCAGGACATTGATTGCATAAAGTTTGCAACTGCATTTTGAAGAGCTGACAACAGTAAAGGCACAAAGATTTTAAGCACAATGACTGATCCAAAACTTGCTCCATCCCATATTTTCTTCCTTGTGTCAGCTTTGCCATGTGTCTCCTGCAGGTCTATCTCTGAGCCAAAGTTCACTCATCCCTGGGTAGGCTCACACAAGTTTTTGATTGCTGGCAGTGATCTCCAGCCTTTCATTGTTAGTTCTGAAATGATCAAACAAACAATAAATAACCTAATGAGCTTTTCCTGAGAAGCAACGAATATACATGTGGTCATACACATGTAGTCATGAAAAATGAGGAAAAACACTGGAGATAAACTTGAGGTTTTCTGTTATATTACATATATTGCTAGGGGCTTGGGGAGGCAATAGGGATTCTGTACTTTTTCTGAACATATTTGTATATAATTATATATATATTCTCTTATCATGGGTGTTTAAATAAAGCTGTGTTGTTAGTTTTCAATTCAGAGCACCTCTCTCCTAATTCTCTCTCTCCTTCCATACTTGGGTGGAAGGGGGAGGGGATCGAGTGCATTGTTTTCAAACTGAGTCAAACGGTGATAATTTATTGGTTCCCAAAGTGGGGCTTGAGTTTTAAGCCCAGATTATAAATTTTCATTAATTGGGAGTGTTCAAAATTCCATCTCTGATGGGAGGAATCCCTCAGATAGCAATGGCCAACACTTCTGCTGAATTTCATGACAGATTGAAAACTCAACAGACACTTTCTGCAATGAACCTATTGGACCTTTTTCCAAACATGCAATTGTACATGTGGTATGCAGCCGAGAGCATTCTGCTCTCTGCAGCTGCTCTTGTTACTGTTTCATGGTTTATCAACAGAGCTGTAGCCATAATCAACCCTATAATCACCAGCCTAGTGATCCTAGGGGTTATGATACTGATCTTTACGGGGGCACTCTATGTGCACAGTTACAGTACAGATCCTAAAGTAAACAGAACAGTCCATGTTGGTAATGCCAGTAGCAGTTCAATTTTCTCCATTTTCTTTCAAGCTGAATCTCCCAGCTCTTGATCTGAACAGCACTGTTGCAGTAGGGATGCTTCTGTTGAATGTTTATAATGTATTGTGGATGTGTAGGGTGTGGTGTTGTTCCACTCACTGCCGATGCCCCACAGGGAATGCTGCTGCCACTGTTGCTGCTGCCACCCATGATGATGCCACCACCACTGCTGCTGAGATCACCACTCATACTGCTACAAAAACAGCTACTTCTACAAGTGCTGCTACAAAACCAGCTGCCTCTGCAAGTGCTGCTACAAAAACAACTACTTCTACAAAGATTAACTCCACTTCCATTCAAATCAACCTAGTTAATCCTGTGAACAGGAGCAAAGCAAGGGCAAAACACTCCTCCCTGAGACGTCCAGAGTTTCTTCAAGCAACAATAGAGACTGAAATTGAGGAAGCAGACAATTCTAAACCAGGTAATGGAGCAGGTACCTCTCAAACAGATAAAAAATCAGACCACTCTCAAGTAGATAGAACAGCAGGCCCTCCTCAATCAGATGATGATGAAGACTTTGTCCAGCCTTTCTCTATGAAAGAACTGCACCTCATAATAAAGGACTTCACCCACACCAACGGTGAGGGAATTCTTCCTTGGTTGCTCCAATGCTTTGATAGTGGGACTGAAACCTACAATGTGCACAAGAGAGAAGCCAAGCAGTTGGGATCCATGGCCAGAGATGTTAGTATTGATAGCGCACTTGGTAGCAAGATGAGAACTACCATCCAGTGGTACCAATTTCTTTCAGCTGTGAGAGAGATGTATCATCACAAGGATGACATTGAATGGCACTGAATCAGAAAACCCATTCTTCAGAAAGCCATCACATATTTGAAACAGCTGTGCGAGAGGTGGTCTATGATAAAGACGAACTTACACATCCTGATGATGTTCTGTGTGACACACAAATGTTCCGGAGGTTTGCTCAGGCTGTGCCAGTAGCACATACCCAGATATTCTCCTTCACGGGATGCTTTGATGATGACACAAGACCAACTGCATGTGAAGTAGCTATCAAAGCACGACAGTATGGAGACATGATCTCTGATTCCCATCAGTTCCACACCTCAGCCATTGAACAAATGACTGACAGAAAGAATAAGATGCCAAGCAGATGAGGAGGTAAACTCCAGATTCTCCCTAGAGACAACTGGTCACGTGTTGCAGCCATTAAGAAGAGATGTCCTGCTACGAGACAGCAGCGAGAGAGACAAGACCCACTGCGACACCACCTGTGGTCTCTCTTGCATAATTATTTTTAAAAGGACATGAGAATGTGGGACAATAAACCCACTGATATTCTCCAGATATGTGTGCAAGAGCTACTAAACAGAACAAAGGCAGGAGATGGTTCATCCAAGAAGAAGGCTGCACCAGATATCACTCAAGATGGTGCATCAACCTCTAATGCTCAATATTATTGGTGCCCTGCCTCCAGCCAAGGGGAGGAGAGGGACAACCAAATTTCCTGGACTGAGCGGATTTGATGACCTGGCACATTACAACCACAAAGGTATAAAGCTTTGATGGACACTGGTGCACAGTGCACCCTAATGCCATCAAATCATAAAGAGACAGACACCATCACTATTTCGCGAGTGACAGGAGGTTCTCAACAACTGACTGTTGTGGAGGATGATGTGAGCCTCACTGGTAAGTAGTGGCAAATGCACCTTGTAGTGACTGGCCCAGATGCTCCATGCATCCTTGGCATAGATTATCTCAAGAAAAAATATTTCTGTGACCCAAAAGGGTACCGGTGAGCCTTTGGTATAGCAGCTGTAGAGACTGAGGACACTGAATAGCTGCATACTTTGCCTGGCCTTTCAGATGACCCTTCTCTTGTGGGGTTGCTGAAGGTTGAAGACAAGCAGGTGCCAATTGCCACTTCCATGGTGCATAGACAACAATATCACGCTAATAGAGACTCTGTGATTCCCATTCATAAGCTGATCCAGCAATTAGAAAGCCAAGGAGTAATCAGCAGGACTCACTCACCCTTCAACAGTCCTATTTGGCCAGTGTGAAAGCCTGATGGTGAGTGGAGGCTGACCGTGGACCATTGTGGCCTGAATGAGGTTACACCACCACTCAGTACTGCTTTGCCAGACATGCTAGAACTTCAGTATGAGCTGGAGCTGAAAGCAGCCAGGTGGCATGCCTCTATTGACATTTCACATGCATTCTTCACTATTCCTATAGTACCAGAGTGCAGGCCACAGTTTGCTTTCACCTGGAAGGGAGTCCAGTACACCTGGAATCAACTGCCCCAGGGGTGGAAACACAGCTCAACCATTTGCCATGGACTGATCCATGCTGCACTGGAGAAGAGTGGAGCTCCAGAATACCTGCAGTACATTGATGACATCATTGTGTGGAGTGACACACCAGAAGAAGTCTTTGAGAAAGATAAAAAGATCATCCAAATTCTTCTGGATGCTGGTTTTGCTGTAAAAATAAGCAAGGTCAAGGGACCTTCAAGAGACATCCAGTTCCTGGGAATCAGGTGGCAAGATGGATGTTGCCAGATCCCAACGCTTGTGATTGACAAAATAGCAGCTATGGCCCCACCATCTGCTAAAAAGGAGACTCAAACCTGGTTTTGGGACTGTTGGTTTCTAGAAAATGCATATTCCACGTTACAGTGAAATTGTGAAACCTCTCTATGAGGTGACCTGAAAGAAGAGTGGCTTTAAATGGGGTCCTGACCTACAGAAAGCTTTTGAGCAGATCAGAAAGGAGATTGTGCAGGCAATGGCCCTTGGACCAGTTCGAACAGGGCTAGACATCAAGAATGTGCTCTACACCACAGCCGAACATAAGGGTCCCAGCTGGAGCCTCTGGCAGAAAGCACCAGGGCAGACTTGAGGTCGACCCTTGGGATTCTGGAGCCGGAGCTACAGAGGTTCGGAGGCCAACTACACAACAACTGAGAAGGAGATACTTGTAGCATATGAAGGAGTTAGAGCTGCTTCAGAAGTGATCGGCACTGAAGCGCAGCTCCTCCTGGTGCCCAGATCACCAGTGTTGAGATTCACGTTCCAGTGTAACCTTTCTCCTGTCCATCATGACACTGATGCAAGTAAATGGACTCCTTTAATCACTCAGTGGGCTTGAGTAGGAAAACTTGATTGTCCAGGCATTGTAGAAGCAATTACAAACTGGCCAGAAGGCACACACTTTGGAATGTCATCACAACAGGTGGTGAGATGGGCTCAAGAAGCTCCACCATATGATCATCTACCAGAGACCAAGAAAAAATTTGCTCTTTTCACCAACGGCTCCTTTCCTCTTGTACGGAACTGCAGGAAGTGGAAAGCTGCCATGTGGAGTCCTACACAACTAGTTGTACAAGCAGCAGAAGGAGCAGGTGAATCAAGTCAGTTTGCAGAGGTCAAAGACATCCAGCTGGCTTTGGACATTGTTGAGCGAGAGGAGCAGCTAAGGCTCTGTCTCTACACTGACTCGTGGATGGCAGCAAATGACTTGTAGGGTTGGCTAAAGCAGGGGCAGCAGAACAACTGGCGGCGAAGAGGTAAACTTATTTGGATTGCTGACCTGTGGAAAGACACTGCAGCTGGGATAGAGAAACTGGTGGTAAAAGTGTATAACATACCTGAGTCGAGCCACTGAGGAACACTGACACAATCAATGAGCAGATGAGGCTGCTCAAGTGTTCCAAATAGACTCAGACCGGAAACATAAGGGTAAGCTCTTTCTCGCTCGATGGGCCCATGACACTTCAGGTCATCAGGGCAGAGATGTAACATAGAAATGGGCTCATGACTGAGGGGTGGACTTAACCATGGATGCCATTGCGCAGGTGATCCACAACTGTGAGACGTGTGCTACAATGAAGCAGGTGAAATGGTTGAAACCCTTGTGGTATGAGGGGAGGTGGTCAAAGTACAGGTATGGGGAGGCCTGGCAAATTGACTACATCACACTGCCTCAGAGCCTCCAGGATAAGTGCTGTGTGCTTACAATGGGGGGAACAAGTACAGGATGGTTGGAAACATATCCTGTGCCTCATGCCACAGCCCAGAATACTATCCTGGGCCTTGAGAAGCAAATTTTGTGGAGATGTGGTACTCCAGAAAGAACTGAGTCAGACAATAGAACTCATTTCAAAAACAGTCTTGTGACTGACTGGGCTAAAGAGCATGGTATTGAGTGGATATACCATATTCTGTACTATGCACAAGCCTCAGGAAAAGCTGAAAGGTACAATGGTTTGTTGAAAGCTTCCCTAAAGGCAATGGGGGGTGAAACTTTAATAACTGGGATAAAAAATTGGCAAAGGCCACCTGGTTAGTTAATAACAGGGAATCCATCAGTCGGGCTGGTCCTGCTCAGTCAGACCTTTTACATACTGCAGATCGGGATATGTGGTATGTGAGAGAAACCTGTTGGGTAAAAGTTGTTCAGGTCTATCCTGCTTCAGGCAAAGGTAAACCAAAGAACATGAAGAAGCTCAGGGTTGAACCCAGGGCCTCTTACATGCAAAGCAAATGTTTTCCTGGTGAGCTACATTAAACATTACAAACATAAAGTAGGCAGGGTGGTGTCTTTGGAGAGCAAGACTTCAGATGTAAAACCAGAATGCATTTTCCTTTTCTTCAGATTCAGGTCCCTTTTTCCATTTTGCATCCACTGTAATCTTACTTTCCTTGTTCTCCATTAACAAAACACATATAGGAAAACCTCTAGATAATTTCAGAGAACAGTATTGATTTACAGGCTTCACTGGTAAAAAAAAAATAATAATAGTTTCCTTCTGAGAAGATAATCTTCTCCAAGATGTCAGGTAATTTTGATACTGGGTTGAATGGCAAAATTGCTCTACTTCATTGCATTCTAAAACCCCTTTTTGATTAAAAGTTGATTCCTCCCTTTGATTTGGGACTGCTCTTATTCAGTCTTAGAAATGGAGCTATTGAAAGCCTATATAAATACCCTTGTAATTTTAAGAAGAACATGCTTGTAAATTTCCTTTGGGTCAAAAAGATTAATTTTCTTCTATTAATTAGCATTCAGGCCACTGAGATTTAAATACAACTTGTAGAATACTAAGCAAAATAGTCTACCAGGATCTATTGTCTACTTTGTTTTACTTGATTAAACACAAGTGCCACCAGACCTCTTGGAACTACATAAAATACTTTTACACCCAGATGTCCCAGTTTCCCCTTCATTCGCATTTACTGAGACTTTTAAACTCCAGCACTTGCTATCAAATCTTCCATGCAGAAAGAAACTCTGAAAGAAATTAGCTTGCTTCAGCCCAAAGCTTTTTTTCCTTTTTTTTTTCCATTTTTTTTTTTTTCCCCTACCCTCTTTATGGTCTAAACCTCAAATTAACTACATGGAGAATTGATAAGCTGTAGTGCAGTTTTATTTGCATCAAAAGTGAAGAGTCAGATTTAGTCATGCTTATTCACTCCAAGAGGAAGTTTAATTCCTCCATAATAATAAGGGACTTCTCAGAGAATAAGGTATTACTCAAAGCAAGTGCCATACAATTTGTTTATTAAAATAATTTCTTTCAAAAAGCAGGTTTCATAGATATGGAATGGTGCTAGTGGTTTTTATATTTATTTTTTAGAATATAATAGTTGTTACATAGTTACCCTGGTGAGATCCACCTGTGGCTCTTCAGGGAACTGGCAGATGACGTTTCAAAGCCACTGCCCATCCTATTTGAAAAGCCATGGCAACCCAGTGAAGTTCCCACTGACTGGAAAAGGGGAAACATAACCTCTATTTTCAAAAGGGGTAAAAAGGAAGACCCAAGGACTTATAGACCCATCAGTCTCACCTGTGTGCCCAGCAAGATCACAGAGCAGATCCCCCTGAACGCTCTGCTAAGGCACATGGAAAAGGTGGAGGTGGATGGTGGCAACCAATATAGCTTGCTTCACAAAGGGAAAATGATGCCTGATGGATAAGGTGGATTCTTACTATGGGGTCACTGCATCCATGTGCAAGGGGACAGGAGATGATGTTGTAGACCTGGAATTATGCAAAGCTTTCAACACTGTCCTGCACAACATCCTGGTCTCTAAATAGGAAAGATATGGATTTGATGGATAGACCACTCCTTGGGTTAGGAATTGTCTGGATGGTTGCACTCAAATAGTAGAGGTCAATGGCTTGATGTCCAAATGGAGACCAGTGATGAGTGGTGCTCCACTGGGGTTGGTACTGGGACTGGTGCTGTTTAACACCTTTGTTGGTGACATGGATAGCAGCAAGCTTGCTGACAACACAAAGCTGCGTGGTGAGGTAGACATGCCAGAGGGAAGGGAGGCTATCCAGAGGAACCCTGACAGGCTTGAGAAGTGGATCCATGCCAGCCTCAATAAGGCCAAGTGAGAGGTCTTGCACCTGGGTAAGGGCAAACCCAAGCACAAACACATTCTGGAGCATGGATTGAAAACAGTATATGTATCATGGTGGATGGAGCACGGATTAAAAGCAGAGTGGCCAGCAGTTCAAGGGAGGTGATTCTCTGCTTTTGTGAGACCTGACATGGTGTGTCCAGTTTTGGAGTCACCAACAGGACAAGGACATGGAGCAGCTGGAGCAAGTCCAGAGGAGAGCCGTGAAGATGATCAGAGGGCTGGAGCACCTCTGCTCTGAAGCCAGGCTGAGAGAGTTGGGGTTGTTTGGCCTGGAGAAGAGAAGGCTCCAGGGAGACCTTAGAGCACCTTCCAGCACCCGAAGGGGCTACAGGAAAGATGGAGAGGGCCTTTTTACAAGGGTAGAGAGTGATAGGACAAGAGATAATGGCTTTAAACTTGAAGAGGTGAGATGTAGGTTAGATATTAGAAATGAATTCTTCACTATGAGGGTGGTGAGACACTGGAAGAAGTTGCCTAGAGAGGCTGTGGCTGCGCCATCCCTGAAAGTGTTCAAGGCCGTGTTGGATAGGGTTTTGATCAGCCTGGTCTATTGGGAGGTGTCCCTGCCCATGCAGGGGACTTGGGACTAAATGATCCATAAGGTCCCTTCCAACCTAAACTATTCCAAGGCTATGAATCTGTGATGATACCTTTTTTAATGAAGACTGAAAGAGAAGACTAATCACATGTTTGAATGTAAAGACTTAATCAATATCAAATTACTGACATTTTAAAAAGGAATGCTGGAATAATTTTTTTTAAGTGAGTAAACTTGCATTTATCCCAGTATCAATCATCTCTGAAAAGAGATGAAATTGTGGAAATAAAAAAATACTATTAATTAGTAATCTTCAAGACCTTAAGCTTTCATGTAAGTAGTAGCCTGCATTTAATATAGTTGTGGCCGGTCACCAATACACATGTTGCTAATAGGCAAGATGCAAAAGATGGCACTAACTTGCCAAATCACAAATAAGAATAAGCAGTGTATCCAGTTTTCTCCATCACTAAAAATGAGATCCTATGTGTTTGTCAAAATGTGCCAAGCAACGAGTCAACAAATATGTATAAGGAACACCTGAGGAGACTGGATTATATCATTAAAAGGAGAAAGGTCAAGAAGTACCAAGACATGAAATAACATAATTATTGTCAAACACATATGTACGAAACCTTTTAAAGATATTAGTGAAGGAAGTATACTCCGAAAGTACCATGTACAATCCCAATCAAATAGCTGAGTTACTGAAACCTTTTAGAAAAACGGTTTTTGTGGTGTTTTTTGTGTGGGGTTTTTTTTGTGGTTTTTTTTTTTTTCCAAAAAATAAGCCAGATAACCTTCTTAGGAATAGTGATGAGCTTTCCAAGTAGAATATGAAATGTGATATGAGTTCTATATTTCTTATTAATGATTTGAACTTTCAGCTATTAATTTTGTTGGGTTTGGCTTGTTGTTGTTTTTTTTTTTTCTGGTTTGGTTTGGTTTGTTGGGTTTTTTTCTGATGAAAGGCAAGTATTCTTATATATATATATATATATATATAATAATAAAATGAAGTTTGAATTTCAAATAAATTAAAATTACAGTCATACATGACCTAATCAATGGTGGAGATGAGAGCATTCAAGTATTCTGTTTGACTACATAGGCTTCTGAAGAACACATATCCCACAGTCACAAGGTCTTCTCCCCTGCCATGCTGTAAGCACTTTCTACTACTGAAAATGTAACCTCAAAAGACCATTTTTTAATTCTATCTCATTAAAAATTAAATAAAGTAATTTTAAACAATATATTTCCTGTTTGAAACACAATTCAAAACCCAAAAGTATGTTTATGCATAGGGAAGGATTTTCTCAGCTTAGCCCATTCATGAATGTAATAGAAGCCTATTGAAACTCAAATGTTATGCAAAAAGGACTATAACTGTTATGATTTCAGGGAAGCATGATCCTTCTATAAACTGGAAGTGTATTCTTTTTCTGAGCATTCTCAGACATAACAGCCAACCTACTGCTTACCATGGAGACAAAAAGACCAGTAATATGTGTCAGGTCTCTAAGTTTTTTTTACTAGACTGGTGCATGTCTAAAAAAAACACAAAGAAATTATTACTGTGTCCATCCCAAGAGAAGGACGGAGAAGCAGAATGAGATAGAAAAGAAGTGCATAGGAATTGAAGATGTTACTGGAGAAGCAGGAAGTACTCTGTTGGTTATAGTCTGCTTCTATGCTTCCTAATATGAGAAAGTTTTTTATTCTTTTCCCTTCTTTTCTTTGAAAAGCAGTCAACATTTTACCCTCAGATTCCTCATCTTTCACTAATGTAAAATATAGTCAATCACTAGTATTCTTTGCCTATTTTTAGTTGCATGAAGCTTCTGCTTATAAGATCAGGTAAATCCTTTCTTTTTTTCTTCTTTTTTTTTTTTTTTTTTTTTTTTCCTCAAGCTTCCAGCTGTTCTACCTACATAGCAGAAATCTCTGCCCTACTTTATTCAGACTCCTAAATCCAACATCATCCCTTTTTAACAGCTTGTGAATAGATTCCTGAGAACACATAAAATAGGCCAATGATATAGGGCGAGCCCCTGTGCAAGTAACTGAAATAACAAATTACATAATGTTTAGATTGTGAGAACATCCATGCTGATAATAAGGATCAGGATTTAACAAAATACTTGTGTATATTTAAGAAAGTTTATGAAGTTATAAATATGTCTCATATTTGGAGAGTGAAAAAAGACTTCACACTTACAAATTTGAGGGACTTAGGAGCTTGTAGAGTTAACCAAGAATCAAAGAATCACAGAATGTGAAAGGGACCTTTGATCATCAAGTCCAATACCTTTGCCAGAGCAGGATCACCTAGGGCAGGTCAGACAGAAACGGGTCCAGACTGGTCTTGAAAGTATCCAGAAAGCAGATTCCACAATCACTCTGAGCAGCCTGCTCCAGCACTCTGCCAGCTTTATAGTAAACAAGTCTTTCCCTTATGTCATGATGGACTTTCCTGTGCTTCAGTTTGTGTGAATTGCCCCTCATCCTATCACTGAAAAGAGACTGGCCCACTATTCTTTACTCCCAACCTTCAGATATTTATATACATTAATAAGATCCCCTCTCAGTCTTCTCCAGACTAAAGAGCCCCAGATCTCTCAGCCTTTCCTAATAAGACAGGTGTTCTAGTCCCTTAATTATCCTCATAGGCCTCCATTGGACTCTCCCAAGTAAATCCCTGTCCCTCGTGAACTGGGAAGCCCAAAACTGGACACAATACTTCAGATGTGGTCTCACTAGGGCAGAGTAGAGAGGGAGAAGAACTTCCTTCATCATGCTGGACACACTCTCTTGAATGCACCCCAGGATACCACTGGCCTTCTTGGACACAAGGACACACTGTCATCCGCTGGATTACTTCTTTTCCACCAGGACTTCAAGGTCCTTCTCCACAGAGCTGCTTTCTAGCAGGTCAGCCCTTAATCTGTGTTGTTGTAAGGCTGTATTTGTACATTTTCATGGTCATATAAATCAGCCTGCTATGCCAAACACAATCTTACATTGATTGAAAAATACTCTTTGTTGTTGTTGGTTTGCTAGTCATAATCCATTACTTTGGAAAACATAACTTAAAATGTTACAGAAACAAAAATTAATTAAGTATTTTTTAATAGTCACATAAAATGGAAAGTTGAGCACCTCAGCTGCTGTCAACTGAACTTGTCAATGAAGGATGCAATCACTATTAAGCAATTCAGGTTTCCTGTGTGTTAGAGCATCCAAAAAACTCCTTTATTTAATTAACAATTCATTCATGTCAGTTTGAGTAGCAAGTAATTCAGAGAAAAATCATAGTGTGTGTATATTACATGGTTTGGATTTGAATCTTAAGTGAACATGTCCTTGGAGATGTACTCAAAAAGGCTTAATTTAAATGTTTTACTAGTTGCTAGAGCTGAAAGATAATCTGGACACAATCTCAGATGGTATAAATAGATAGAGCTCTACACTGTCCAGCTTGTGGTTCAGTATTTGTGAAGATCTGAGACAGTAATATGTTGCCTTTCACAGATCAATGCTTAAAACATTATTTGTATAATCACATATGAAAATCATATTATGATCACCAAAATACAATATATTTTTGGTCTTTGAGAGTCACAAGCTTTGCACAAATATATTTGTTAGCTCTTCTTTCAAGAAGTACAAGAAATTAAGTGCCCTTAAGGAACATTCCCATGTTTTCAAGCTGCATATATTTTGTGAATTTTCATTCCACCAATACCAGCCTAATTAGGCTATTGATCTTTTCATTTCACTTGGTAAAGCTAGCAAAAATAGGGAAACACTGTTTATTGATGTATTACTGTATTCACCGCAGTGACAGCTTTAGTCATACTCTATGCTGAATGAGTCATTAGCCAAATGGAAATCTGAGGCCAGAAAACATCTTGATGTTCAACAAGATAGTTCAGTTATTTGAAAAACAGTGTACATTTCATCGTGCAAGTGTCAGGTTCTTTCACATAATAATTTATTTGCCATCAGAATTTTAAAGCGATCTACACTTCCAAAAAACCCTGGAAAGTTTAAGAAATGAAGGTAAGGCTATCCAAGTCTTCTTATTGATTGTCAATATTCAAATGGAATGTGGTAGTGTGTTCTCTCTGTCCAGATCTCTACACCTTGCAGGCACAGTGTGAGGACAAAAGTATGGCTTGAACATTGTGATATCTACTAGGTTCCAGTTCCACATTCTTACATTGGTTTTATACACGTGCAAGAGCAGACAATCAGATGGTAAAACTTTACAGCTTCCTCTAATGCTTAGTGAAATTAGTTGGAAAGTATGCCATTCATATAATGAGATTTTTTAAGTTTGGTTTCAATATCGTTTCTTCATATGTCAGTAAGGACTATCACCAGAATACAAACTTGGGAAGAAGCATATCTATCAACCTATTCTAGCTACTGCAGTGTTGTGCACAAGACTAAAACTAATCTGAAATAGAAATAGGCTCTTGATATGCTGTGCTGATACAAACAATACACAATACCTCTTCTGAGGGGTATTGCTAATAAATTAATTTTGTTATCCTATTTCCTTCATATCTGTAAAAGTCTTTTTGCTTTAGTAACCACTGCCAGTTTGGTCTTCCTTTGCAAAACTAGGTGTTTAAATATGATTACTTTTAGTGCCTAAATCCCAACTCACTTTCATTCCAGCATTTCAATACAAATAACCTTGAACTGGATTGTCAATGGATTCTACGTAAATTTATCAAAACAGTTCTCTTAGATGTATGGACTTTTAGATAAAATGTATTACAGTAACAGTTTTTGGTTATCTGTCTTCTTTAAACTCTAATTACTCCCAAACCAATTTCTCCTTTTTTTTGTCCCTATTTTCCTGTTAATTTTATTATTTTCACTAGTAGTGTGCACACTTCGCGTTTTTACTCCAAAATGCACATATGACTCGTACAATTGTACAAAAGCAATCACTGACCATGATTCCAAGAGCCTGAAACTTATATTTTGCTACTAGAACTTGCATTTTGCATCAAGGTGATTAAAAAACTAAGCAAAAGAAACCTTCCTTTCTCACTCAAATCAAACATAGTGTTTGTAAAACCATCCATTGGTAGTACCACAGAATAAATCCAAGAATGCAGAAAACAGCATCTTAAAATTGGTCAAAATTACTCACGCTTTTCTTTCCCAAGTTCCTAGGTACAATACATTCCTCAAATAAATTTTCCTTAGCTAGTTATATACCTGGTTTTACCTGTCACGGAATTGTAGAATCATGTTGTGAATATGAACTTCACATAATTCTGCACTAAAAAGGCAACAGGTTCATTGAACTCATTGCAGATATTCATTAAATCAGATTATAAAACCTCCAAGATCTATGAGGTAAGAGACTAATGTGTTAATCCATTACAACATGAATGGGAAAATATGTGAATGGGAAAATTTTAGTGAATTTTCAATACTGATAAAAAAATAATTTCCAAGTTGGCCTCCTGTCTTGTTCAGAAAATTCCAGAAATTTCATTCCCAACATGCTCCTGGGCTTTTCAGCTGTTTGCAAGAAGCATCATTAACATTTATATTAGAGCTCCTTAGTAAAACAGATTAAACACTAAAACATCAGCCACAATAAGAAGCTTAGGCTTTTATCCAGTAGAAAGCAGATGTTGGTCTACAAAAGCTTAGACTCTCACACACCCAGTGCCCACTGCTCTTTCAGACAGACTTATTGTTTTGACATTGATCATATAATACTGTACTGCTAAAGACTGAAAACCATTTTTGCACAAGTGGTTCTTCCCCATTTCACTCATCAGGTGTACCAATCAATTTATGCTTGTGAATCAAGTAAATAGCACATCATAATACACTAAGCTGCAGATATATGTTGAGTACTGTGTATTTTTGTGCTGGCAGAGAATCATAGAGTTATAGAATGATTAAGGTTGGAAGGGACCTTAAAGATCATCAGGTTCCAACTTCCCTGCTATGAGCAGGGACATGTCCCACTAGACCAGGCTGCGCAAGCCTCATCCAACCAGGCCTTGAACACCTCCAGGGAGCGAGCAGCCACGCCCTACCTGGACTATCTATTCCAGTGCATTACTTCCCTCATGATGAAGAATTTCTTCCTAATATTTAACCTAACTCTCCCTTCTTTCAGTTAAAAACCATTACCCCTTGTCCTATCACTAAACTCTCTGGCAAAATGTTTCTCCCTGTCTTTCCTGTAGGTCCCCTTCAGGTATTGGAAGGCCTTTATAATGTCTTCCCAAAGCCTTTTCTTCTCCAGGCTGAATTCTCTCAGCTGGTCTTCATAGCAGAGGTGCTCCAGTCCTTTGATCATGACACATGAAACTGTCACAGGCTTGCAGACAAACCTGGAGGAAACAAGAGTGTGCTACCATCAACCAAGAACCTGTGTATACAAGACAGCAGCTCCCAAACCCACCTTATCCAGAGCCACCCACCAAGACCACAGGCAAGATGAAAGCTTTGCATTAAGTAGGCTGTGAAGACCAGCAGCTGAATGACAGACTTCCACACCTTTACTTTCCATTCATTTCCTTCTTCCTTTCCCCAAAATCATTCATAAGCACCCTCTGGTGGAGATAACAATGTGGCTACTCATACTAATGTGGTAGGATCTATCTGTTGTGATATATTAACAACAGTTTAATCTTCCAATATTGTGCTTGGTACCTAACTTCTATATTTACACACTGGTCAATGTTTACAGAACCCCTTTTCTTAGGTTATTTTTCTCTGAACTATTTTCCACAAGACAAAAGCTTTCTAAGGTAAGAATTCCCATTTTATTACTGTCATCCATTTTCATTACTATCACTTCCAAAAAATAATTGAGGGAAATTACTGAACAGACCTCCAGAATGTCTTATTTACTACTTTTGTGAATACATTTTTATCTCTCTATGGGAAAAGGCAATTTTCACAAGCTGCATTCACAAAACTTAATCAGTAGCTATTTAGATTAAAAAATTATTAACTCAATGAAACTCTTATTTTTTAATTCACAGGCTTACGTTAACCTGCAAAAATTAGTAAATATTGGCTAAATTTTATAGAAAATATTTTTAATGGCATGTTGTAATTTCTGCTAAATTTTTTCAAGCTCTTTATTGGAAATTTATTTCTGAAAAAAAAAAAAAAAAAAAAAGCTTTGCTATTAAAATAAATGACACAGTAAAATTTAAATTTAGCAGGTATTTTTCTTGACCATTAGTGAATTTCTTTTTAACATTCCTTATAATTGGCTTGCTTCTTACATTACTTATATTTTATTTATGGTTAAGAAGCTTTCATTTTGCAGAACAAAGGAAACACATATGACTTATAAAGAGCTAAAACCACCCTCAAAGAAATGTATGCAATCCTGCTGATTTCTGAAGTAGCTGCAAAAACAGCTTGGCAAAATCTGTGATATTGCAAGAAAAATTAAACTTTTGCATAGTAAATTAAAGAAAATTCCTAGCAACTTGGTGAGAGAGTAGTAAATTGTGTCAGTTTAAAAGAGAAATCCTGACACTGCACATAAAATGTGCTTAAATTAATTGTTCTGGTATCCTTCCATCAAAGACAAGCAAGAATTTTGCTTCAGAACCTCAGGAGGTTCAGTATTGTGCACAGTGGCACATTTAGAATCAACCAGAAGTTGGCTTACACTGCTAGTATTCACCCAAATCTACTTAGTTGTTTGTTGTTTTTCTTTTAATTTCAGATTAGAGGTACTATAAGATTAAGGGGTTTTTTTCATGTGACTTAGATCTCTGCCTGGACATCTACAGGGAATCTGGAAGTGCAGAGATTTATAAAAAGAAAAATTAATGAGAAAAAGTTAATCAAAATATGTCAATCTCCAACAAAGGCTTGACCTAAATGAAGAAGGGAATGTTTGGGTCAGGCAAAAGCATTTTTTCTTAGTTCGGTAGCACATTCACAGTACTACTAGTTAATCAGTCATCCTTTGACAAAGAGCATTTTGAAATCTCTAATGAGGACAGAGATACAGGAGCTGTCAAATTAACACCCATCTGTTTCTCCAATATTGTCTAAAGCAGCAGCATAGCTCCAAAAGCGCTCAGTTTGCAAGTGTGCACAATTTATATTGAAGATAAAGATTCCACATTATATACTAAGCTCCAAGAGAGCACAATGGCATTGGGCTGAGACATTTATCCCAGTTCTGTCCAGAAAAGCAGATTCCTGCATCTTTCAGTGTGCAGCTACATGTAAATGCAGACGTCCTGTCCCGCTGCTTCCCCCCAGGCACACCCCACAGCTCTGACCCACTCCCCAGAGGTACACCCTGCTTCTTCTAATTACACAGCAAGGTGCAGCCTTGCCTGAGTGCTGGGAGGAAGCAGCTCAACTTGATTAGTTACAGGGGTTTTAGCACAAATTGCAGAAATAACCCATCAAGCCTAAAGCTCTCCAGCAGTGTTATTATCTCTCTTTGGATTCTGAAAGGAACAGGAGAATAGGTCAGAGACCCAAGTGCAACTTAAAAAAAAGGAGGTGGAAAAATAGTCCTGTGAGAAGATGCAATGCAAAATAGTGACACCTCTTGGGCTGTCGACATAGGATAAGGATGCTACTCCAAAACAACACAGCAGATCTGTTATTCCCACACTTCTCAATTTTGAATTATTCACTAAGTCCCCCAGGGATTTACTGTAAAGCCAGGAACTGCTGGAGCAGAAAGGAACCACTGACATACGTGTTTCATTTTTCCCTTGTCCATAACACTTACAATTAGTATTGGTGGAAATTACATATGAGAGCATCTGTGACAGCCTTACATATTTAAGAACCTTGCTACATAGAGGGTTGTGGGAAACAGTTCTTCTTCTTCCCCACATAAGTCTAAACAAAATACCTTTTAAGTCAGCAAAGACCTTCTGCTGATTATGCCCAGCTGACGGACCAAAACCAGGCCTGCTGCTCAAAGGACAAATGAAAGCAAAACAACAGGTATGATACAAGGCAGGAGGGACTGGCAACAAGTTATGCATTGCCTCTGCTGGTTACCGCCCTAACTGGCTCTGGACAGTGCCTGGACAGGAGGGTCACTGGGCTACAAAAAGGCGGTGAGTTCAGCAGGTGAAAAGGGCAGCCTGCTTGGATGCTTCTTGCGTGGGACACCCCCCTGCTGTTCCTCAGACCTGCCCTGATATGGAGCCTGGTGTCGGGACTCTGCTGGGCCTGCCTGCCCCAGGGATGGAGCCTGAGCCTTAGCGGTGAGTGTGCACGGATCCTGACCTCTGCATGCCAGGGCTCTGATCCCTGGAGCATCGGGGCTGGATCCATTCCCATTTTGCTGCAGGTTGCCGGGCAAACCAAACCGCTGCAGCCACTACCGAGCCACCAGGGGCTGCCCCCCAAAATCACAGACTTTGGGACCCTGCCATAGCTGCCAGCCAAGGAGAGGAGCTGCTGCTGCCTGTTGGGAGGGAGTCACCCACTATTGCTGCTACCTCTGCCTCTAGAGAAGAAACTGCCTTGCCGTGGGAGGGTAACAACTCCATACACTGCTCTTTCCCTCTCCCCATTCTTGCACACACAGTGCGACCTCTTTAAGGAGGGCTGTCGTTGGGTTTGCTCTCCTCCCTCCCTCTCCCTTGATCCACAACCCTCTCTCCGAGAGAACATCTTAAGGGCACAGCACTTTTTGCATTACCTCCCTAAAGGACACATCACTTCCCTGGTATATCCCTGGTAGCCATTCGCCATTTTTCTGTTTTCCCTAAACCTCATCCCTCAGTTTGTGTTAATCCTTAATAAACCAGTTAATTCATAAAATAAACATTGTTCTCCTTAGCAATTGGTGAGTGTGGTGGGGGTGTATTCTAACCTCCACTCCAAAACATGGTCCCGCAGCAGCCGTTCCTCTGTGAGAGGCGAACACCCCGTGTGAGCCTTCAGTCTTATTCAAAAAGCCCTCCACATTGTGGGGGCGAAGCTGTGGAAACATCCTGAGAGCTGGTAGCCTCTAGCCTCTGTGTCGGCATCAGCTACAAGGATACACTTCCCAGCTGTTGTGGTAATGTAAATGCGCTTTGTGGGGAGTATTTCAGCATACTTTATGATATCATTGTCAATATTTGCTACATCATTGAGAAGCTCTTCAAGGCAAAGGTGACTCAGGTGTTTAAGTTAAAAAATGTTTAGTACTAGATCTTCAGTTCCTATCTGGTACTAAGTGAAATATGTGTTTATAGATCATAATTCAGAAAATATTGCCATTTTACATCCAGTATTAACAGTGCATGATTTCCTATGTAAGTTGATGAGGACAGATTTTGTTCACAGAAAAGGAGGAACAGAATGAACTAGAGAGTGTACATTTTCTAAAGGCAATATTTTTCTATAGCTCTTCAACTCAACTTAAGCATAAGCTTAAACAAATTAAACTATTCTAAAGGAACTCCAGGAAAAAACATACATGCCTTACTACAACTAAAATCAGCAGAATGAAGATGGTGCATCCCTGAGTCATAGACCCTTTGATGCACGTAAGAAATACAGACTTTTTCCCATAATTCTGTAAGAAATAGAGAACAAAACACGTTTCAGTTCTTAGCCACAAGGTAGTCTGGCTTTGTGCTGAACGGTACACCTTTATTAAAGGACTTGCGTGCTCAAATATTTGTTTTCAGGAGGTTCTGACTCCAGAACAAAAAATCACCTACCTAGCTGGAAGGATATCTCTCATCTGCAAGAAGGTTGTTTATCTTCTCGTACCTAGACAGTTACCTAAGAAAAAGTGCTGTACAGACTACAGAATGAAGGCCTGATCCTCTGTCAGGCCTGCTGTGGCAGAAAGGCTTCTGGAAGAGTAGAACTTTTCAGAAGTAATGATTGTGAATAAGTCTTTACACTTTTCAGGGTGTGGAAAACATGTCTTTATCCTGCTGCATGACTTGGAAAAAAGAAAAGAGAGTAAAAAAACATAGCCCAAAAAGTTTGTCTGTAGAAGTTACCACATTGAACAAGACAAATTTCTAAGATTTTTAAGTTAGGAGTTGGGTTTTTTAAAATTTGCTTCCCGTCCTAAGCTTGCCCTTCTTCCCTTTTCTTTCATATTGTGCTTCATTAGACTTCTTAAAGAAACTAAGTTTTTATTGCCAGCAGCGAGAGCTGGATTAAGGCAATGGATCACATGGTATGATCTCTTGTATTATTCAGCAGGTATGAAATGGAGTTTTAAAGGGTGATAAAAGTGGACTGAATTCTCAGGTTGATGGAAAGTTTATCACTGACTTCAGTAGCAAATTCCAATACTGAAGCTGAATCACTATGAAAATCCCACGGCACCCTAATTGCATACATTAAACTAATAGTTTTTATTTTTTGCATTGGCCATCTTGTTAAATATAAACGTGTATCACACATTTGGATCCCTCAGGTGGTTCTCTTTCTAAAACTATGATGGAAATAAATGCCAAGAACATGCTCAATTTATTTTATTTTATTTTATTTTATTTTATTTTATTTTATTTTATTTGGGGGGGGAGAAGTTATTTTGCTACTTAGACTGGGAAGAGGAACATAAACTAAAACTATCTGTACTGGAGAAAGATACTGTACTTTAAGCACTAACAACAAAAGAAAAAGGATATCAAAACATCACTATCTAGTATACAATCTTTTTTGCAGAGTTTGAAGTACTTAACAAAGAAAGACATATTTGTTCATGTACTGAATTCTGATTACAGATTCATACTTTGAGCCTAGTTGCTCTTTGTATCCATATGAGCATCAGGAGAGTTCTTTCCAAATAATATTTTTTAAAATCAGTACAAGAGAATATAAAGGACATTTCACATTATTTACTTTAAATGCTAGCAAAAGCTAGTTTTATTTATAAAATCTGGTACAAAATTCATCCAAAGGTTGTTGTGGGGTTTTTTTAATAATAATTTTTGCTTTAAAGAATCAAGCTAAGTTATCGCTGTATGTCTTTTTGTGCCAAAGCAAAAACAAGTTACAAGTCAAATAACTCAAAGAACTGTATTTGCTTTAGATTAACAAGCTTTAAAGGCATTTATTACAATTTTCATTCTCAGGATAATATATAAAATTGATATATGAAGCTTCATGACAAAACTTACGTAATTAGTTAAGTCAAAACTGAAAAAAATTGTCTTGCCTTCTTTCATAACAGCACACAAGAAATTATTAATTTTTCTACTGGTGCTATTTGACATCTTTGTTGGTGACATGGACAGTGGCATTGAGCTCACCCTCAGCAAGTCTGCTGATGACAGCAAAGTGTGTGGTGAGGTGACGTGCTAAAGGGAAGGAATGCCATCCTGAGGGACCTGGGCAGGCTTGAGAGGTGGGTTTGTGCAAACCTCATGAAGTTCAACCAGGCCAAGTGTAAGGTCCTGCACCTGGGTCAGGGCAACCATAGGCACAAACACAGGCTAGGTAGAGAATGGATTGAAAACAGTCTGGAGGAGAAGGACTAGAGAGTGATGGTGGACAAGAAGCTCAGCATAAGCCAGTAATGTGCTCTTGCAGCCCAGAAAGCCAACCATGCCCTGGGCTGCGTCAAAAGAAGCACAGCCAGTAGGTCAAAGGAAGGGATTCTCGCCCTTTATTCAGCTCTTGTGAGTCTCCACCTGGAGTACTCTGTCCAATTCTGGGATCCCCAAAACAAGAAGGACACGATGCTCCTGGAGAAAGTCCAGAGAATGGCCATGAAGATGATCCGAGGGCTAGAGCAACTCTCTTATGAAAATAGGCTGAGAGACTTGAGGTTGTCCAGCCTGGAGGAAAGAAACCTCCAGGGCGACCTCATAGTGGCCTTACAGTATTTGTAGGGGGCCTACAGGAAAGCTGGGGATGGGCTTTTTACAAGGGCTTGTATTGAGTGGACAAGGGGTGTCAAAACTGGAAGAGGGTAGATTTAGGTTAGAAATTAGGAGGAAATTCTTCACTGTGAGGGTGGCGAGACACTGAAACAGGTTGCCCAGAGAAGTTGTAGAGGCCCCACCCAGGAAGTGTTCAAGGCCAGGCTGGATGGGACTTGGAGCAACCTGATCTAGTGGGGTATGTCCCTGAAACTAGGTGATCTTTAAGGTCCCTTCCAACTGAAACGATTCCAGGATTCCATAATACGATTTAATTGTTAGTGGAAGAGATTTGAAGCCCTGTATCATCCATGCCTATGGAATTACCAGCAGGAATTAATGCTTAATTTGGAGCATACATTACGTCTGCACTTTCATCCTGTCTCCAGATCAGAGCTGCTCCAGCCCTCTGATCATCTTCATGGCCTCATCTAGACTCTTTCCAAGAGCTCCATGTCCTTCCTACATTGGGGGCTCCAGAGCTAGACTACAGGTGGGGTCTTACAAGTGCAGAGTAGAGGAGGAGAATCTCTCCTCTTGTCCTGCTGGCCCCACTGCTTTTGATGCGGGCCATTGCAGGTTTCTAGGTTGCAAATTCGAGTAATGAGCCTGTCTTTTCTTGTTTTCAATATTCTCTTGCTAAATCAAACCAGCATGAGACAGAGGAAGTCAAACAGGGATGGGGGGGAGTAAAAAAGTCCTGGAACAGCAAAATATGTAAGGATGGAAGAGCAATTTAGAAGAAAGATAGTTATTGCAGTGAGATTTCTTTCTGAGTACTGATGGGACTGAGCCATCTGGGAGAAAGAAATGGGGATAGATGAGCAAAGAGGTGGGGAGCTAACATGCAGAAAAAAAATTAAGGGAGGTGACATGAGACAAAAGATGATGCAAAACAGATTGGGCTTGTTTGGAAAAGACTTCCCTAAGATTACAGGTAAAATGAGATGTACAAAGACTAATTTTTGCTGACATGACACTCAGCAGTGTATGTCCTACTTGTGAAATCTTCCCTCTCCTTTTAAATTATTGGAGAAAATGTTATCATTCTGGTATTTTTATAAACAATCTGAGAACAGAAGGAGGATTTCTGAGGTTAGGATAATCATGCCCGAAGCACATTATGAACTTAATTTTTAATTTCATTCCAAGTCATAATGCATTCATTTCGAATAAGCTCTTTCTCATGTTATAGAAAAGAAAAAAAAATAAATGTCAGAGGAAGTCCTAAAGCCAAATGGTTTTAATTCAGCAAATCCATCAAGAGAAAGCAATATTTAAAAAACACTTTCAAGTAAAAGTGATAGTTGTATAGATGTATAGCAAATGCTATCTATATATGATAGATATATAGATCTATAGCAAGTACTGTTCTGACAGTAGGTAAAATATCTCCAATGTTCAGGTTTGATATTCTGAAAAAAGCAATCGAACATAAATGTGAAATGTGCCAGAGTCATTAAATCCACCTTAGAAAAAGAAAAAGAAAATATTCTCAGACCTGCACATGAGCCCAGAAAAAAAGAATTTAAGAAGGATTTTCTAGATTTTATCTTCAAGGTTTTGATTATGTTATTAATTAGAAAAGCAGAAAGAATTCAGCAATTATATAATGGCCTATTTAAAAATCTTTCAGTGTTTAGCCTTTCTTTCCCTCTCTAGGTTGGTTGGTTTTCTGCTGGTTTTTATTGGTTTGCTTCATTTTTCCTTTTGCTTTTGCTTCTTTAGATACAAATATTGGTAAATATGAAATTAAAGATATAGGCTTTTAATTTCAGGATTCTGTCCAAAGATTTCAAAGGAAGATGTTTTAAACAATTTTTTGAGTCCTATCAGTTTAGAACGATTGTCGCTTTTGTTTTAGAGGTATATCCCAAAGTTACAGTGAGGGAAAACATTTTGGGTCTGATTTTTTTTGAGATACTGAACATCTCTGGGGAACTCATAAACTCCCTTGATTCCCAGCAATATTAGAGCTAGACCACAGTTTGTTTCATAGATTATTGCATAGGGCTTGATCCCATCAAAGCCCCATAAATTGAATAACAAAATCTCCCTGACGGTAATGGGCTTTGAATAGTCCTTTTGCCTGAGATTGCTAAAACAGATTCTAAAAATAATGAACTGAAGATTTTCCTTACAAAGTGCCTTTGGCATGCATTACTGAGATGAATATCACAACAGCAAATGTTTAGGGACTTTGCCAAGGAGGAGAAGCTACTCTGTAGCATTGACACTGACGCCATGGAAATAGATTCATGGGAATTAGCAAGGATCTTCTTTGACTCATTAATAAGAAATTAAGAAGGGTACATAAGAAACTAAGAATGGTCTCACTGTATCACATTGAATGTGAAAAATAAACCCAAGGATGAACTACAAAAATATCTCATCACAGCTAACCACGTATCCTGTCTCTGACAGTAGCCTATAAGTGTTGCTTCAGAGAAAAACAAAATCAGGTCAGGCATACAAATGGCTCACCTAGTTTTCAGAAGACAAAGTTTAGCAATTTTTTTGAGGCAGAGATTATATTACAGCTTTGTTTTTAAATTGTTTTTAACGAACTTTTCTGTGATGTAATTGTTCATGTTTGTTTTGCTTGTAGGTACACTGCATCCAACTTTCTTTTGCTATTTCATACTAGGGTTGTCTGGGTCTGTTACAGTTTGAAGAATGACATTCAAAAGCAAACAAAATGGGTGATTCTTTACTTTAAAATTCTGAGCACTGGGACTTACAGATAGGGTGATAATCTTATTCTCTGTCTGGAGTGTAAAGTGACCCTGTCCATCAGTCAAATCTCCTAAGAGTAAGATTATTAACTTGGGTTACAAGAGCTTTAAAACCTTCCTATTCTCTGTCTATATGCACAGATATTTTATTTCAGCTCTCACCACATATTTAGCAGCTAATAATCTGAAGACACCTGACAGATCAGCAATATACCATGAATTTTGTGTGGTAAGAAAAAGCAAACAATTAAACTCATCTTTAATCTAAAACCTCATCTAACCTGAAGAAGATTAGATGATTTAGATGGCTGTTGTGCAAGTGACTATTTCTGTCCCTTGGATAAAAGGGGAATGTTACTGTCCAACACTGCAGGCTTATTAAGTTATGGGTGTGCTGGAGACAGCAAAGTACAGAATAATGATCTATGCTTTTTCTAAATAATTTTATTGCTAAGACATTGTAAAGCTGATAAAAATAATGTGATCTATTGCCTTTTCCTCTCAGTGACCTTAAATTTTTTCATACCTTTTCATGTTTGTGATTTGCTAAGCAGTTATTCCCATACGTGCATGCAGACACAAACAGATGCACACATGTATGTGTATGCACAAACAGAGCTGTATATAAAAATTATTTATGGCAAAACTCACTAATACCCAATTTTTATTTTTATTTTTTTAAATTTTTACAACTGTTTGTGTGTTCTGAAAATAGATGAAGAAATAATGTTTCCTCTTAGATAAAAAAAAATTCTAATTTAATGATTTCACCACAGTAAGTTGTTAATTATTTATCTTGTTTTCTCAATAAGTAGAGTAGATTTTCTTTAGAAGTTTTTTAGGCTTATTTTCCTCCTTGGAGAAACTTTCATATGGGGACACATCCTTGTAGGACAATTATGTCCTGTAAATGTTATTAATAAATTTACTATCTTGCACTTGTTGTATCTCAGTTAAAGATGTTAAATAATTACGCTCACTAACACTATCAGCAATTATGCAAGTTAGGACAAAAATATCAGAGCTTCCTGACCTCCTGAGTCAAAGGCCAAGTCCATGCAGAGAGCTGCAAAGGTCCAGGGAGATTTTCTTCCACAGCATAGCATGTTCCAAGCTCTGCCCATCCCTGTCTGGCTTACATTTTCCTCTAAATCTCCTCTGCTGTGTTTGAAATCTCTCCCAAATCCTGATTCTACAGTGAAAATACTTGTTAATTTGGTTGAAAATCACTGAGGTTTTTGGTACTTTCCTTTATGGGGTAAGTACTGCTAACTGACAAATCATCCAAAGTGTAGCACCATTGTGACACATCCTGTGTCCTGAGAGACAAGAAGTCCATGTTTGATGATTGAGTTTTGCTTCCAAAACGTACATTTTGTAAGCCATTGCAAGTTTTTCTCACAAGTGGAATGAGATACATTCGCTTTTCTAGGCCAGCTTCAAAATTTATCAGCCAAACAACTTCTACAATCCTAAACCAAAGCCCACTGAAGTGGATCAGCATTGATCAAATTTGTCTCAAAGAAGACAGAGGGAAATACACAGACAAAACAGAGCAAGAAATAACCTTTAGGTTCTTATAAATACTACAGAAGAAAATGTGTTGGTAAAATTGATTTGAGATAATTAAATGATGTAACTAACCGGGGAAAAAAAAAACAAGAAAAAAATAATTTTAATAAGGTTAATTTATTATGGAATAGGATGTTTGATCCTGTTAACACTCTTCAACATTATGAAGTATATCATGCTGAAGGTATTCTTGGTTGTAAGTCAATAAAAATGTTAAGAGGAAAAATGTAGACAGAAGAGTGAAGAAATAAGTATGAAAGCTTTTCCATCATAAAGATTCCTGTCTGTGCATAAATGAGGGTGTTTACCATGTACACTGTAAGCAAATCTGCAGTGCTATAGAAGAACTGGTTGTGTTACTTACTTAATGCATCCGACACCAAAATCTTTATCCATACAGCATCAGCATATATTGCAGACACACTCAAAGAACTGATCTTAACTAGGGTTTGATTTCCTAGTGACAGTTTTAAGTGGCATCATCACTTTCTCCCAAAGTTTTTCATTTATTAGACAAACAGTGGATGGATTCCTTGATCATTAACTAAGTCTGATACATGCCAAAAGTCACAAAATCTTAATTAGGTTCACTGACAGATGAACTGAAATATTGGATTATTTCTAGATCATAAGATATAATGAATAAAGTATTTTTTTTATTTAAAGCTGTATCAACATATTTGTTAATAGTTATGGTATTTGAGTAAGTTTTTCTTATTTATCAGGAAACAAGCCCTCCATTACACTGTTCACACAAAAAAATAATACTTCTAGCTAGCATGTTTCACAAATAGTATTCAGAATATATTTAATAGCAGAGCTATTATAAAAGAAGACTATTTTTTGTTTCCTTTAACCTCAGGACACCCTCAGAAAGTATTTATTTTCAAAAGTTATGTTCAAAGGAAACTGAACAGCAGGTTAGAATGTATTTGAGAATTTCCTATCAAAGTCTTTCATTGAAATTTGATGCTAATGAAAAATTACCTTTCATAAAAGTTCTTTATTTCATTTCACTTCACTTTATAAATTCATGTCACAGTTTGTCATGATTTTTGAAATCACATCCAGAATTCTGCCATTATACAACAATACATTTAATCTTGAGAAAGGTTCTTTCTAAAACTGGGTAGCTCATAATAAATTTATATGTAACAGAACATCTATTCCATTTCATAACAGCAAAAAGAGACTTTGACCTCCAGTATTGACAGGGGTTCTGTTCATGTGGGTTGTGCTTGCAGTGCTTCTGAGAAAGGAAAGGAGAGGAAGGGAGGGAAAAGAAGGGGAGAAAAAAAAATAATCTGGTTTATTCAAACCCATATGGCTGAAAGTCTTGTAATTCACTCAACTGTGTAACTCATCTATCTTATTAAGCCTTACTTTGTCACAGGCAGCATAATGGTCACCCAGAGAAACTTCAGATCCATCTTAAAGAACAACTCCGTCCAGCAGGTCAGTCAGATTCCTGGAGGACCACACTCACTTAGGTTGGTGCATCAAAAAAATAATCACTGTGCTTGATTCCTAAACTGGATGCAGTCCTACTTTGGTCACTAAACCAGCATTGCACTGAACGTGTTCTAAAATGTCGTGCCAAAAGGCAAGGCATCTTAGAGGAAAATCAGCATCTTTTGTCCTGCACATTGCTTATATTTACCAGATGGAGACATGAGACTCCATGTATCTATCCATACCTATAAATATGTTTTGCTTTGTGGTGTTAACTTATCTGTCTGCAGTTAATCAAAGGTAATCAGCAGCAGAAGGCTCAGGATAAACACTTCCATTAATAGATAATTTTCCTAAAAAAAACTTGGTATCCCACAGCATTCTTCCATAAATTTTTTCTAACACACATTTCCAAAAATACCTTAGAAGTGCCTGGCAGGAAATATTATATATAGCATGTTGATAGGATGAGTCTGGCTGGGATGAAGTTAATTCACTTCACAGCAGCCTGTATGGTGCCGAGTTTCAGACTTGTTGTTAAAAATAGTGTTGATAAAACACAGGTGTTTTGTCTCTCACTGAGCAGTACTTGCACAGCATCCAGGCTTCCTCTGACACTGCTCCCCCCACAAGCAGGCTGGGGGTGGGCAAGAGGCTGGAAGGGGACACTCTCAAGATAGGTGACCTGAATTTTCCAAGGGGATATTCATTCTGTATATTGTTGTGCCGAGCAATAAAAACTGAGGAAGAAGGTTTTGGTCAGGGAGAGTTATTGTTCAGAGACTGGATCGACATCAGTCTACTTTTAGGGCGTGGTGAGTGGTTGCCATTGTATCACCTGTAGACGTCGTTGCTTTGTCTCTTTCTTTCTTCTGTTAAACTGTCTTTATTATAATTCATGAGTTTTCTCATTTTTGCTCATCTTATTTTCTTCCCCATCCCACTGCAGGGGCAGTGAGCAAGCAGCTCTTGGTTGACTGGTGTCTCAAGCAGTTGGTTGACTGGTGTCAACCAACGACGCATAGGAAAAACTTCATCCTTTTCTTGGCTTAAGAAGCAAAGTGGACTGTGGTATTTCATATGTTTGTATGGAATAATGTCATGTGACTAGCATGTATTCTGTGGCCTAGATATTCACAATTATTTTTATTTTTATTTGTACTTATCCATAATTATGTGCTAGAGAGTTTGTATCCAGTTCTGACTGTCTGTCACCGTTTGACTCAGGTCCGACAACAATGCTCTCGATCCCCTCCCCCCCCCACCCAGTCAGGGAAGGAGAGAGAGAAAAGGAGAGAGACTTGGCTGGATTGAAAACTAAACTACACAGCTTTAATTAAAACACTAATGAATCACACAAGAAAAATATATACAATTATATACAGATATATTCAGATATGGGCAAAAGCCTCTCGCCTCCCCCCACCCCCAGCAACTCCCACAGCACTCCCCTGAACTGGGAAGAGTCCCGAGAAATCCCGGAGCCGCTGCTGGAGAAAGCGGAGAGTTATGAGGGTCAGGAGAGCTCGAGCCTAAGGGTCGGCGGTGATGGATGAGCAGAGTCCTCCCCGGACGCCGGCCATGGACGGAAGAGAGCGGCGAGAAGAAGGAGGAAGCTGTCTTCTAAGATCTCTGTCCTATATCCCAATATCTTTGGCCAATTTTGCTGTCTGTCTAATTCAGCCTCCCACGGGGGGGTCAGAGATCTCCCCATAGTGTCTGAGCCGGCGGAGTGAAGGTGTAACCTTGAAGCCTCAGTAGTTAGAAAAACATTCCACTGTCTTATCAGCCTAGCAGAACACACAGTTGCTAGTTACAAGAAAGCTTACTGAAGGAAAAAAAAATCAGTGAAAAGAAAAATTGGCTTAATCCTGGCTCAAGCCAGGACACTGTCAAAGCCAAGAGACAGCATTTTTATAACATTCAGTTTTAAATATAGCTCTTACTCTGTTTAATACATTTTAGAACACTATGAACTTACCCAATTGGCTACTTAACATTTCCCATGGAAAGTAATTAAAACCTATTGGCTAGCCTTGATTTCTGCAGGAATAAGAGGGAGTGGAATGGAAAGGAAGAGAAATCCTGATACAATAAACTCAATGCTCTCCAAAGCCATTCACTGGATTTTGGAGTATTCTCAATTTCTGCAGTCATAATGGTGGTAAGAAAGGTATTTGGCCCATACCACATTCTCTGCTTCGAAAAAAGCTCATGTGATAGATTTATTTCTTTAATTCTATCCCTTATTATAAAGATATCATTTGACCCCAATACCAGTATAAGGACATCAGTGTAACACTCTGCTTGAACAAATGCTTTCTTCTGAAATGTTCACTAGCCTGAGTTAATGGTAGTTATTTTATTAGCTTGAACACTGCATTGTACAACACACAGAAAGGCAGTGTGCTAGTTCTGTGGTATTGCTTTTGGTTTGGGATATAGAGTGGTTTCCTTCTGGCTTGGGGACCGTGGGATATACTCTGAAAAATACCAGAAGTTCTGGTGCTTTTACAGCGTAAGCTTGCTTACTCCAAGTAGGAGCCAGTACAGGTGTATCTGCAGAGGAGCATCCCTACAAGAACAGAGGAGTCAAGATGTTAGGAAGAATCTATTGAAGAACCTGGGTGATGGTATACAAAAGAGCCTAGGACTCTGGGATATCATATGGTTAACTTTTAAAGAGTATTTGAGAAAGAAAAAGGAGGGTTGTTGTTGTTGTTGTTGTTGTTGTTGTTGTTGTTTAGTATTATTATTATTTAAAAAGAATCTATTCCAATAATGTAATTCTAATTATCAAAATGTTATGAACTAGTATTTTTATCCTATGGCAAATTAAAGCTGGAATAGATTACTATATCTTCTCTCTGTTCAATAGGAAACAGAAAGCCAACTTATGGTACCTCTGTAAAACACTTAAAGTAAATAATAACAGTGTTTTGGCACAAAGATTCTTTTATGTTGTATCCTGCACCACTGAAAATACAGACATAAGTTTTTCATAATGTCAATCCAAGTGATTCTGCTAAGTATCCTAATGCTCCTAGAGATGGGAAAACATCTTAACCAGTGAATACATATAAAATTGCTTCATGTAGACTACTGAAGCTTCAAAGGGCAAAGAGGATCTATTGTTCCAAAGGAGAGAATACTTAGCTTAGCACCAGAAATACTAATGCATATGCTGCTACTTTTCCAAATCTCAGAAACAATTCCAAATTGCATTTCAAACTCACAAAGTAATGGACAACTCCTTCATGACCTTGAGTAAGAGCAGTCTTTAACATATTTGATATTTGACTTTGCAATATAGGTGTGTACAGCTTACTTGAAAAAAGTTAATTAATAACGAGTCCTTCACATACAGAGTGAATCCTTCAATTATTCTAGTCAAAATTTTACCCAAAAGAGTAATTCACTTTAAAAATAGCTAAGTGATATTCTTAGACTTAAAGCTAGAGATCAGGTTCTTTTCCTGTGTGTATAAATACTGGCTGCTGTCTATATTTCCTATACAGCAAAAGTAATGCCTCATTAGACTCTGACGTCAGTGAAGACAAGATATTTCCTTATCTAAGCACACTGAATATTTAGAGGCCTGGGAATTGTTTTCTAACCTGACTGATGGAAATGTAGGTTTTAGAAAATATGTGTGATTCTCCATGAATTATTCAATGATAGGAAAGAGCAGACAAGTTTTTCTACAGATAAGTTTAAGAAAAGTTCTGCTTTTTTTTTTCCCCTTATCAATGACTTCCAGGTTGCATTAATTAATTGCTATTAAAAGTTTCCATAATCTTTTAATGTCTTCTATATTTATCTTTTTATTGAAATAACTTATTTTTTTGTCTTTATTCAGCTGTGGAGGGAGATGTTTTTATATGATTTTTGAGACATTTTGGGGGATGTGGGGTTACTTAAGCTGAATCTGTAACTTGGTGTGAATAGCCTTCTGTTTTCCAGATATTCACATTTGATTAAGCAGTATCCTTATAAAAAGTTACGACTGTTTTTATGGCAAGTATAGGTCCAGTATATGAAAAAAGCACCATACAAGTTTTAACTTTCCTTAAAGGAATCCATTTCCCTGTCATCCAGAAGTAACATGAAAATAGGACAAAATGTCATGATGAAAGTAGTGATAATAAATGGTTTGAAACAGATTTATGTACCAAAAGTGTTCATGCCTTACTTTTCAGTGGTTTATATGGTCCATGGGACCACGTGAAATTAGAAGGTGCAACTCAGGGAGAAATGAGAAAGGGGAGGGGATGGGGTAGGAGAAGGGTCAACTCCAAGCAAAAACCAGGGAGATTTAAGTGTCCTGTTCTTTTTATAATAAAATGTAGTGAAACTTTGCAAAAGTGTGTGTGTCTAAAAGATGAAGAGACAAAATCTGATGGCCTCTTCTGTATCCCTGACTGCACATACCCAAAGTCTGTCTTCAAACACTTGTATTTCAGGCTGCTAATTTTTAATACATCTGCAGAAGTCCAAGTAGCTCTACTTCAGCCCACATAAAAACATGTATATGTATATGTATATGTATATGTATATGTATATGTATATGTATATGTATATGTATATGTATATGTATATGTATATGTATGTAAAGTCCTTTATCTGTAAAGTCTTTTATCTATGAAATAATTTGGTGGGTTTTTGGGTTTTGTTGTGGTTTTTTTAAGGAAAAAATATTTAATGGGAGAAACACAAAAGGAAGGCTGGAAGTTGGAAGTAAAGAAAAGTAGGAGAACCCACAGTTTGCATCCATAGACATGATTACCAAATAATGATTACTGAATAAAAGAAAAATGTACAGGTAGTATCTTGTCTCATCCACACTAATAAGGTCTTATTACATTTTGCTGTTTTTTGGCTTTATGACTGACGCCAGAGTTTAACAATCACATCCCAGGGTAGTTCTCCCATTTAAAGCAGTGTATTACATTTTGCCTTTTACTTGTCTATTTTCATGTATTTTTCCCAGAAGCAACAAAACCCTTCAGAATAAATGAACCTAATGAAGAACTATCAGCCCAAACCTAGTGTAGATACTATCGTGGTGTGGCCTGGAAGTATTTACCAGAAGTACATTCCTCACTTGCATAATGACTCTGAGTATCTAAGCGAATGCCTTATCATTCTATTCTCAAACAGTCCAGACCTGACAAAGAAACCATTTTAGTGTCAGCAGTGCCATTTATTCCATTGCTCAGTACAAAATTTTTTATCTTTGCTGTTCTTTGTTGTTGGAGGAAGATCATTCAAAAAAGCCCAAAACAAAACAAAGAAACCTATGGTTTGAGCCATTTTTCTATGCTTACAATTTAATAATTTTCGTGTTCTGAAAACTATTTTTTAAAGTTATAGAAAAATTTTTGGATTTAATATTTTACACCATATTATTAACAGCTTAATGGAGAATTGTTGCATTCTCTTCTGCCATATGTTCAACAAATATTGTACAAAATCCCTAATTATTTGCTTATAAATTTCTGAAACTGTTTAGCATGCTGCCTGCCTACTTTTTGACAACAGATGACACAGAATCATAGAAATCAGTAACTGAAACTACATTAATCATACATATAAGACAGTTGGACAGAGAGAAAGATATTGATACTAATGCATGGATCTACCAACATTTTCTTCTGCAAAAAGAGAAGTCTCTCAACTTTTTTAGCAACAAGCTTACTTCGCATTTCAAAGCATAGTCCTCACTAGTAGCATCTATGTGCTAGAAATAGCAAAAGAATAACGAGTTTCATCCTAAATTCAGCTTAACATATTAAGTGTATTTCAAAGAAACCACTAAATGAGGATTAATCTTACTCAATTTCTCATTAACTAGAAATACAGGTCATTTTAATGTGACTTGCTAAATTATACTTTCAGTTCAGTATTTGACAATACTTATAATGTTTTTCCTTTTTCTGCATTGCTCCAGATCTCCTAATATTTTTGCAACAAATATCTATGAGAAGGTACTTCTGTGTTTCATTTAATGTACCTTCTGAGAGTATCCTATGTACCTATTACACTGTAAAGATCTTTGCCTGGTCAGGAATTAATATCACCACTATTTACAAAAATAAATAAATAAATAAATAAATAAATAAATAAACACATAGAGGATTCATTTATTTTGCTCACATCAGGATGATATGAGAATAGGCTATAGCATACTAGTCTTTCTGACCTTTATTTTTCATTTTTGCACTTTACTGCAATGTGGCTATTTCCATAACAGCCTCTGGCAATTGCAGTCTGACAAGCAGCATGTGGAGGTGACTGCCTTGTCCACCCCATGTGGCTAAGTGATGCTCCTAGAAAGCTCTGTGAGCTATGTCATATTTGACTGCATTATCTGTACACCAGGAGGGCTTGTGCTGGCCCCTGTGCTCAGGAGTAGCATTTCTTCTTTTCCATCCATGGGGTAGCCCAAGTAGCTCCTGGCTGCACCTTAGAGTGCATCCTGGCAGTGCTGACCACCCCACTATGTGCCTTATGAGCCTTAAAGCATCCCATAGGAACTCTGCAATAGCAACATTAGTCTTTATTTCCTAAACACTGAACTGATTCATGTGCTGGAATTACAGTTTTCTTGTAAATCACCTCTATTAGAGACAGATTCTTATAATAAGCAGCTAGACAGAAAAACTATATGCAGACTACTTTGAAGTGCAGTAATGTACAGACCTCCTGAGGGATCAGAGGATGATGCATGTAGAATGTGCAAGAACTGCAGCATTAGCATACTTTTCTCCCATGTATCCAGCCATGACAGCATGCCAGGTATGAGGAAGGAGTAGTCTCTTAATTTGCATCAAGGAAGAAACTGTCAGCTTGTCGGGTAAGCAGAAGGAAGAAGCAGAGGAATTACACATGAGCAGTCTGCATTTAACACAGCTTAAACAATTCAACTTTGGGGGCCTGGTATAAGCAAAGCAAGTGATTTGGTTTCTAATTAGCTCTAGAAAGCTATTACAGTATATTTCAAGCAAAAAACCCAACCACCCAACAAAAAAACCCAAAACCAACCAAACAAACAAACAAAAAAAAACCAAAATGGAAGATAATTAGATTTTTTAAAGACAAAATATTTGCCAGTCTACCCAAATTGTTACCTAAATAAGTGCATTTAAGTAGTGTCAGTTATTATCTGAAAGTGCTCTATGATCCTTGAAGGTATGTCTGTAATCAAGTTAATAGGAAATTGAATTACACTATCCTGGAAACTAGGGAAAGACTGAGCCAGGAAGTTAAGTTCACAAGACCTCATCTTCTGTAAAATGTCTGTGAACAGGGAATTCTGCCTTAAAAAACAAACAAACAAACAAATAAACAAACAAAAATCCCAAAGTCCCCCAAACACCCAACAAACTAGTTTTGTAACCTAACAAAACATGACGCTAACCCTTTAGAACTATCTGAATTTAAGAGACATTTTTGCTAAATGGTAGAGCTGGAAGAAAAGCTAACTAAACTTTTCCTTCCTGTTGGTTTTAGTTCAGAGTTATGCTTGAGCACTTACAAGCAAATGCAAAAGGGTTCTGAAGACTGAAATCCCTTTCTTAACCCTCCTGCAACAGCTTCCAACACAGGAATCTGTGTGCTTCAGCATTTCAGGTATTTCTGGTATTATGGGAGTCTGTTACACTTCAGTATACCAGTTCCCAGCACATCACATTAGATACATGGAAAAGGTTTTGCAGCGCAGAGGGAGAGCTGAGATAATTTCCAACTACTTTACAGCTACTTATTTTCTTCCTATGTAGGATGACTTTTCACACATCTAGGAGCTAAAAGATAGCAATTATATGTTCTTACACCCTCTTTGTAGTTTTTTATGAGAACTACACACGATAAACAAATTACAATGGTTGTCATGCATCATGCTTCTGGAAGGAATGACCTACGATTCTCACCCATGAGTAGAAGAGCTACAGCAAGTGAGGAAAAATTTGGTCTTGATTAACTCCAGGAGATGTTATTGTGAATTCTCTCTTTCTATGTAAGAAATGAAGAAAATCTGTAAATAATAAACTCAGTGTACATAAAATAAAATATAGAAAAAAATACTGTGAAGGTCAAGTGATTTCAAATAAATATTAAAAAGTATTTTAAGAATGGCTGCTCCATCTTTAAGAAACAACAATAAAACTCAATTTGTAAGTACAGGAGGATAAAATTGCTGTTCAGAAAAATTGTACTTTTTCTTAATTTTATTTTTTTTTAATAAGCTATCAGAAACTTGAAGCCATTGCTACTTCAGCTATGATGAAGTATCCTTGAAGTGGACCGTAAAAATTGTATCAGTAATTAAGTTTGCTTGAGTTGGAAGTGTTCCTGATAAAGCATTGTTGGATTTTCTAGATTATTGTGGAAGGATATTTTATTTCTAATTATTGTTGGAGTAACACGGAGTGTTTAAAAGAACAAATAATTCTTCTGTAGGCATTAGGAGCTGATGATACATTGGAATGCAGCAGAATTTAGCATTTATCAAGATATAGTTGTAGGAAACATATATTTGATGTGCAAAGCTTTATCAGTTGATGAATGTACCGCACAGTGCCCCTCAATTTTCTGATTATTTATTTATTTATTTTATTTTCTTTATCTTCTTATTCAGTAAACTTGGTTCCTGTCTGTGGTGACTTCATGAAAATACAGAAGATACTGTACACACAAAATAAAGGAGAATAAACAAATGAGACACAAGATTTCATAACGGTATGTGGTTTTATAGCAGATGTTGAAGAACACCTATCTCTTTTATTAATATATTGTAGGTATGCCATTAGCATCCTCAACACTGTCTAGTGGAAATTACCTATCTTTTCCTACATTAAGTTTGTTTGTATTGTTTTGCAATTTGGTTGAGTGCTCAGCACACATATTTGAAAACCATGTGTTACAATCATTTGTTAGTGGATTCAGAGATGACAAGATACACACATGTTAAGGGAGGCTATTGATCAACTGTTGATCAATCAATCAGTCAATCAGGCTATCTTTCAAAGAACAACAGAGATAAAAGCCTGGCAAATCAATATGCAATCTCAAGTCAAGAGTATTCTCTACCTTAGGACAGCACAAAAAACTGATGTAATGAGTTATCAAATTATTGTTTATTACTTAGGTAAAAACAGGTTTTTGTTCTGTGTTATTCGAGGTAACTTCCGTGGTGTTGAATAAAAAATAAATATCTGTATCTAAATTCTAGAAAGGAATGTTGACATTTTGTTACTCAAGTATTCACCTCTCAATTTGAGGTTTGGTTTGCTTGATTATTTGTAATGACACATATCTCTTTCTTGGAATCATCCGTAGAAGTATTTTTAAATTTCAGTACTGGGGAAAAAAGTTGAAAGATGTTGCAACTGATCCTTTCAGTTTGGAAAAAAAAAACAAACCCAACACTTTAATTTTTTAATCTGTGTACACTGAAGAGACTGTACATATTAAAGATATCAAAGATGGGATAAAACTGTTTTTTTCAGGCAGCAAACAAACACAGAAATTGCTACTGTGTATGATATTGTATGCTTTGAAAAGTGTTTCTTCAAAATCTTAGTAATTAATATCCATATGTCTCCAAATCACTTAACAGCGTTGCTAAGCAAATTCTTGCTTTGGTTTGTTTATTGGACTCATGCCACTAAATGTTACAAAGCATTACAAATGCATTGTAAGTCTCACTGCTCTTTGTACAAGAATTTTTGGAGTAATAATGATCAATGCAAGTGAAATTTCTAAGAATTATGTCCTTGGATTCTTATTTATGAAGTTTCAGATTTTGCAGATTAATCTGACTACTACAGAGAAAACAACTGATCCTTGGATCACAAGAAAGTAGTTCATACTTTAGTTTCCCCTTTTCCCTTTTAGAAAAGCAACCCTGAATAAAACAAAAACGTACAAAGAAGAGATAGTATCTGAGAATAAGGAGCTCAACAGTAAACTTTTTTAAATGGGTGGAAAATAGAGGTGATAAAAACAAGAAATGAGCTGCAAATTGAATACAAAAAGCATTTAAAGTTCAGCCACTAGCTACAGACTCTAGTAACTGCTTGTCATCTATATTATTACAACAGTATCTATAATTTTTATTACAGATCATATCTCTAATTTTATGTAAAATGGTTTTCGTCTTTAAAATTACAGGTTAAATCTATATTTCTTGCAAGAGATCACAGTGGTAATGTTAACATTAGTTCCTGGATAACACCTGTTTAGTTATTACACATAAAAGCAGAAATAAATGTTAATTTTGCCTTTTCTACAATCAATAACTGTATTTAACAAAATGTATTACATTTACATTTCCAAAGCATCTGTATACAACAAAAATATGTATATATATAAACCAGCTCTCTGTAAGCAACAGAACTAATTAAGCCTAGTTTCTACATGTAATAAGGAGTATTTTTGTTGGATTTGGTTTGACAAAATCTACTGCAATATCTGCATGTCACTTCAACTATGGAAATCTCTGTTGTCCACTATAAAGCCACACTGCAGCACCATCAGACCACGCCCTTCTAATAATTTCTTAAAATTTATCCCCCACACTACAGTATTTCAGTCTCTTTTAAATGAGTTTATATCCTCCCTTTCATTTTCTCAGTCTTAGATTATATTTCTAGTTAGTTTCTGTGGTCCTCCAATTAAAAGAAACCTCTGATCCTTCTTTTTTTCATGGAGAAAGACCTCCTCACCCCTCTACTCTGATTATTCTGCACCTTCTCATCAGTGTGAGCATTTGCTGTCTAAATTTCATGTGTGCCTTCCTGCACACAGAGAGGCAAAAGTGTCTCTAATTGGCAAATGATCTCCCTGATGTTTTGGGACACGTATCCATCTTTCAAACAGACTCTAGAAGTTATTTTAAATGGTTAAAAAAAATAATACTGGAATTACTGTGGGAACATGGTCTTCTAGAAGTCTCATATCCAACTGGAAAATGAGCTAAAATATATGGGTCAAAATGAATATCAAACATGTAGTCTTGCTCAAAAAAATAAAAATAAAAATAAAAATAAAAATAAAAATAAAAATAAA
Organism: Apus apus; assembly: GCF_020740795.1. Taxonomy (NCBI): domain Eukaryota; kingdom Metazoa; phylum Chordata; class Aves; order Apodiformes; family Apodidae; genus Apus; species Apus apus. Next base: position 72,158,766 of record NC_067312.1, on the reverse strand, counting down.
AATAAAAATAAAAATAAAAATAAAAATAAAAATAAAAATAAAAATAAAAATAAAAAGCTTGAGGAAATGTGGAGGAATTAACCTAGATTAAAAGACTATTTGGATGAAAGGGAAGACTTCCAGATAGGACTTGGAGCCATTGAACTCCAGATTTTCTAAAACTTGTCAAAGAAATTCTGTGTTTGCAATCCAAACTGAACAAACTAAATAATATGGATTTATATCTTTTTCAATAATTGAAAGGAATTTCTTGTTCGGATCATCTTTGCTCTAAAATAATGTGAACTAGGCAGATGCAGCAAATTTCTCTTTCTTTCTCAAAGAGTGGCCATTCAGCTGTGGGAAGCTACAGTGGATCAAGCACAGGTTTAATTTTTGTTATCCCTTAAGAGTACTTGTTTCATTTCACCTGGCATAAAACTTTGATCTCCAGGTACTTCAGTCACCAGAAGCAGGAATGACATGGAAATCAACAAGTAACATTCAGCGTTGAACTCTTCTCTGTCCATCCTAATAGAATGTGACTTTTATTCAGGCTCAATGGAAATAATTTTTCGCATTTCAGATGTAACACACTTGTCTTAATCTGAAGATTGTAAAAATTAGTTTAAACCTTGCCTAGGCTGAAGAAGCTGTATTGGCCCAGAAAAAAATCTGGGTGTAAACGGGTCATTCTCATCTGCATGGATGTATACAGCTGAAAAGCAGGGTTTCAGTAATCTACTTGTCAAATGTTAACCATCAAAATGGTTTTGTTAAGTGTATTTTTGGCCATTCTTGGCATCTTCTGCCTTTCATTTTCTCTCCTTCTCCCATCATGAAAAGAGGGATTTTGAGATTTAATATTCTTCTTCCCTTTGGCTGCAGTGCTCTGATACTGGCTGTTTGATTACAAAAAGCTACAAATTTTTGCTGGTGAATAGATGTTAGACAGTGTTATATGTTTGGTGAGTGAGTATACAGGATTTGTAAGAGTCACCCGAATTTGCAAGATACTAAAATATTTGACTGCTTTTATTAAAAAGTGACTTGACAAATAATATGCCTCCATATTATATCCATCCATATTTTATAATTGAATTTTATAGTAGTAATTAATCTTTCCTATCTAGCCAAGTCGAACCAAAGGACTTGAAAGAAAACTACCTTTCTGAAAATTCTAATTCTCCAGTATGATTTTTAAAAATAAATGCACAGAGAAACATCCTTTATCATACTCTTTGCTTTCATGTTTTTGTGTAAAGAATCTCTTAAAAAGGAAGCTTTTCCAGTCTGAGAAAAATGGAGGACAGAAACTATCCCTTAAAATGTTCTTGCTTAAGTAACAAAACTCCCACTTATAAACATTAAACAAAGTTTTTGATGTGACAAAACCGCTGCCCAGGTGGCAAGTACTTCAGGATATCTAAAAGGAGTAAGTGGAGGGACATACATAAAAATCTTGCAAGAAAGAGAAAAATTATGTGACATATTTCTATATTCTAATGTTACTAAGATGTATCTATAGTATTAGAAACATGCTGTCATAATGCAGCATAGATTCTCTTGAATACTATGTCCAATGTGCCCATCCAGTGATGACATAAACTTTGCTTATTCTACATGCCTATACTTCAATATATTTTTTGCTTTCTGAGCTTGTTTTCATTAAAGGAAGAATTATTATAATAATAAACTTCATAATTACTATTAGTATTTATATAATTTTGTCTATTACCATTTAAATTAATATTACAGTTGACTGCTAGTGGTGCAAAACAGCACTGCAGCAACCTTCTGCTCCAGGACTACATGTCCTGACTTTGAACTCAAAAGAGACAACATTGCTGGTGTTCTAGGACCTGCAGAATCCTTAAGAGGTTCCTGTGAGGATACAGATGGCAGCCTGAGGGCCGAAGGATCTTTTAACTCAGATAACCCAAGTAATCTTAAAATTATTTATCTCCGAGACCCACATTCAATACAACTAATACCACAAACAGAAAAATAACTGCATGGATGGATCTTACTTCTTCACAAAACATTTTGTTTACTTACTCTTTTGCCCGTTCACTGTATTTCTCTCCTGTGCTTCATGTTTTCAGCAGTAATCTGAAGCTGGGAAACCTCCAGGGAAGAGGCTCTTGCTGCCGCACCTTGGCAGAGCCTCTAACGTGGTGCAGCCTCAATCTGCAGCCTCAATCCGCAACCTCTGCAACAGCTGTCTGGCAAATATGTTTTGACTGTTAATAGAGAAAAAAATCAAATGAGACAAAATGAAGATTTCTGAAAATTATAATGAGAAGCAGAGTACTCATTGGAAAAGTGCAGTCCCTGAAGGGAAGGATATAGTCAAGATATTTAATTGATATACCACAAAGCCAGGTTAAGCAGCTGTATCGCCTCAACAAGTCTATGGGTAAGAAGCTCAGCATCTTGTCTCAGGCAAGTTTTCTAGCTGCAGTGCCACTAACAATCTGACAGGAAAAGAGGATTTTGTGTCTTTAGATGAGTATGCCCTTTTCCATCCTGCACAAAAATGTTTTACAAGTCATGAAATAAATTATCTTTCAGAAATGTAACTGGAACTAGCATATCTCCTTTCTTTTCCTTCTTTTCCTTTTCGTTTTCCTTTTCCTTTTCATTTTCCTTTTCATTTCCCTTTCCCTTCCCCTTCCCCTTCCCCTTCCCCTTCCCTTTTCCCTTTCCCCTCCCTTTCCCCTTTCCCTTTCCCTTTCCCTTTCCTTTCCTTTTCGTGTGGGTGCTTAACATTCTTTTTGGAAACATACCTTTAGGTCTTACTTCAAGAAAAACAAAACAAACAAATACAAACTATTTCAAAACTAAACCAAACAAAGAAACCAAACAACCCAACCCAAACCAAGAACACTTAAACATGATTTTATATTACAAATAAAAGTTGTCATACATTGAGACAGATTTGTTTTGTCAGTTCACAGCTGTGGTATAAAATATTCCTAAAATCCCTCACCTTGTCAAATTCCAAGCTGAATGATTTACAAAATGTCATGATAGGCTCATCAGAAGATGAAAGTTTTGGTTAGTTGTCTTGTTGTTTCACATAAAACAAATAATTGAAAACTACTATGTGTATACAATGCTAATTTGAAATGCACTCCAGCATGAGAGACCAGGTGTCAAAGGTCTCCTGGCTATAACAATATTCTCTTCTTTTGAAATCACAAGATCTTTGGCTCAGTGTGCAGCTAAGTCTCTGAAATGCAGATGGTACAACACCTTTAAATACTTTATTGTGATATAATGGTTCCTCCCCTGGGTCCTGAAATTCAGTGTGAATGAGCTGTTAAAACTAACTGTGCAGTGTAAGTGCTGAAAGTAAGACAAAATAATTTTTAAAATTATGTTCCAAATCTCTTTTTCTCTTTCAGAATAAAAAATTAACAATAGCAACAATAAAATGTAATACATTCTTATTATTTATTGGAACTATCTGCAACAGCACATGTAGGAAAAAGCAGCCTCATACACTGTAAGAGCTGCTTACAGTTTAAATGGTTAAAGCACACTCTTGCTGAGATGAAAATATTGTTTGTAGGTACCTTCAATAAACTCTTTCACCAAGTTAATTCATGGTGTTGCCCTTGGAATTCTAATATAAGTAACAGCAGGATGCAGACCTTGATGCAATACATTTGACTTTGCAAAACTGCAAGTTCAGCATTTATGCTGCACTAAAACAAAAAAGACACAAATCTACACCTTTGTCATTACAGATTTAAGGTAGGAACTTCAGATTTGCCTCTAAAAAGCTGTATTATGAATGCTTATCAGCTTTCTGCTACCTTGTGCATCCTGTAGAAATTCAGCTTCAGCGTCATTTGATCAAGTGGTAGCAACACCAGGGAACACACATTTCAAAGACTGCAACACATATTGCATGAGAATGAATCCTTCCAGCTTCTGCAAACCTGGCTCAGTGAGCTGCACTTCATAGATGTTTCTACAATGATTCAGGGTGATAATATGTCATAATATTGAGGGATGAGAGGCATGGCTAACTTTGCCATAGATTTCAAAGAACCGTTGCCCTTTCCTCCAAGCAACTGTTTAGAATGGTATAGGTGTTTGATACTGACTTAATGCTCCCATGAACAAGCATTATTTAGCCTTGCCATAAGAGGGAGTACAACCAACCAGGCAAGAATAATCTTTGCTAGTGCAAGGAAGCCAGTGTGCAAGGGCAGAAAGCAGTAGTCATGCACTGGAAAGACAAAGTTGCAAAGAAGAGGCATGTGCACTAACTGGCTTTCTAAGAAACTGAAGTCTCTTCAGTCAGTACTTTAAATACATGCTTGCAGCTGGAAGCAGGATGCAGGTTGTGGAGGGCACAATAGCATAATATCTGAGATGCCAGTCATACTCTTCCTCACTATTGAGTGAAAAAGCATTTTATAAACTGATGTAGGAGGCAAAGCGTGGGGTGAAGCAGTGTCATAGGCACTCTGGGTGCTCACCATCCTCTCAAGAACCACTGGTACCCCACAGTCATCCAGGCAAGGGTCTTGTGCTTCCCTGAGAACAGCAATCTCACAGCAGCACCATCTGTTGATACCAGAAGAGACAACTCTCTGCTGCGTGGAGATGTCCCAGAGCAGAGATCTCTTGGTGGAGAGTTAGTGGCGGAGAGTTGTCCCTTGGAGAGTCCTAGACACAGGGTCTTTAGCAAAAACCAATTTGCACCCAGATGAGAAGACCCACTATGAACAGCTTGCCACAAGTAACACTTTATCAGAGTACACCTTTGCCTTGCTACCTTTGCATCAGCAACTCAGAGGAGTGACATTACTGTTTTAAGTCAGACCTACATATGTAGAAAGTAGAGGAACTACGTGATGTTGGTGAGGAGCTGCCTGTAGAGACAGTCAACATCTATCTGCTGGAGAAAGAACTGCTGTTCACCGTTCCCATAAATCTAAATAGCTAACTTTCTTCCTTTCACAAGTGGGCAGGGAATAATTTCAGGTGAAATTAATTAGCATCTGGTTCCACAACTCCAGTGATGAGCACAAGAATATGCAGAAATAAATGTAGGGATGCCTCATTTCAGGGTTAGCTCTGACACCTTAGCCTGTGCACCTTCCTCCTCTTTTATGTTCTCATGCACATTACACATTCATATTATGGCTGGCAAAGGATTAATTTTAACACATACTCAGACATTTAGCCCATGCACAGGATTCTTAAATATCTGTCCTCTATATAGATAGTAAAGGCATATTTCAAAGATAAAAAAGGGAATCAAAACTACTTACAGCACTGATTTTCTTGCCTTCTTCCTATAAATAGTCAAAAAGAAAAAAATTCATGTTACAAAAGATGGAAAGAAAAAGTTCTTTTTTTTTAAAAAAAAAAAAAAAAAAGGTACTTCAAACGTTTCACTGTGCTGCACAGCCACTTCTCTCCCTTTCCTGTGATGCAGCATTACATGACACTTCTTTTCAACCAGAAATGTTTGAGGGAAGCAGGGTCTTCCATGCCTTACGCAACAAAAACTCCTGCTGACTTAATCGGAAATCTTGCATATTCAAGAACTGGGGAATCGGGCTCTGTTTGAGAAGGGATAAAAGAATGAATTGCTCCCCTTTTCAGAGACAATGTCAACCAAAAAGAATATTTGTGTCAGTTTTGCAGTGCTGGTGATAGACATATGTCATGTCTGTTCGTCCCTCTGAGGCAAATATACACCAATGACTTGCAGAATCAGGGTAGCAGGTTATGGTGAATGGTGTATGACAAATCCCTGATGAAGAGAGTACATATTATTAGAAAACATTATGGCAAGTTCTACTGCTTGTGTGCAGCAGTGGCTTTTTATAGCCCTAATTATAACTGAGGTGCAATATAATCTCTGCTTGTATACCCTGGGCTCTGCACTTGTCCTGATCTCCCACTTTAAGAAGGCTCAAATCCAGCCAGTGCTTTGACTGGAGCCAGTGATAAAGCTAATCTCCTAGGTAAAGCTGGTGTCCAAGTTACCCTAAATGTATTCAAGGGTAATTGACAGGTTATACTTATGCTTACTAGATGGCTTCTAAAATTGGCAAAGAGATTGGTGAAGAGTAAGGAGTAAAGAGTAAGCTCTTACTCTTTTACTACTGCAGTGCAGATGGGAGTTACTCTTTTTGCCTTTTGTTCAACAAGTATCAGACCTTCCATCTATACAATTAAACATTAAACATTATTTTATTTCTCATGCTAAAACATGTTAATTTGTGCATTAAAACTTGTTGTTTCTTTACTGATGGCTTTTATCAAAGGGCAGTGTGGCAAATGACGTCTGTCTACATTTCTAATGGCTTCAATTTTTTTTTTTTCTGTTTAACATAGAGCTGGACTTCAAAGGGTTAATCTAAGCATTTGAAGTAGGACAGGCAATAATGCAGGTAAAAGAAGAGGAATAATTAGTACTATGGAAAGGAAGATGAAGGAAGAAATGAGGACATCACCAGCTGTGGAACAGGTCTTTCCCAGTCTAAAAAAGCTGACAGTGTTGTGTTTTCCTGTTGAAAGATAGCAGTTCTCTGTCTATCTGTGCTGTCCCTTCCATTCCAGAAGATCAATAGGGTTCCTTAGCTTAAGCATGGAATATAATAGGTTTAAACTGTTTCCACAGTCCTTATCTGGTTATCCTGTTAGGCAAAAAAACCTGGTAAACAATGATGGTCATTTAGATGGAAGAAGTTAAAAAACGGGATGCAGAAGAGTTCTCAACCCTGAGTGATCAGTAAACAAATACAATAAATATTTGGATATTAGAGTGCAGCTAATTAAAATTCAGCTGAAGTTATCCTGGAGCATGGAAACTGTGCAAAATGAAAAGCAATCTTCCTATGTTCATGCAATGGATAGCAGGAAAAGGAAGATAGAGTGAGCAAGGATTAGTATCTGGCATCTCTTGGGCCTATTTTGCTACAAAATTCCAGAACTGGAAGCATACAATGAATTCACATGACAGAAGGAACAATTTTGCATTACAGATAGATATAAACCCACAAATATTAAAATGTAATATTTATAAAGCATATTTAAATATTAAAATTCATATAAAAGGTGAGAATGGCAGCTTGAGTTGAGATGGGTTGTGCCATTTCAGTCCCATCTCATCCATACTTCAGCCTACTGCCTCCACCTTTGGGAAGTAATTAAGGACTTGCAGACATGTAAGCAAATAAGGGAAAGAGAACCTTCAATATATCTTGGGTCCTGAGTTTTCCCATATGAAAATGATGTTTACATACCTAAAGGCAATTTTTCCCGCCATCAAGGGAGGTAGTTGCTTCAAGAAAGGTATATACAACAAATGGCAAACATCTACCATTTCTGAACTTTAGAGGACAATGAAAGCCAGGTCAGCTTGTTCTCCAAGTGGTTGGTCACTTTAGGCAGAGTGCTGTGACATGCTGCAACAGCAATCCTGAGGACAACATTACACAATAGCAGAGAGGGTCTTGGGCAAAATTCAGATGAGCACAGCAAATGGGTTTGGCTTATACATACCAGAAAATCCATGTTAGAAAAACGTAGATGCAAGTAAGTATTACATTTGAGCTGGGAGGAAGGAACAGTGTACCTCAGAGCCATTCTCACAGCACGGAGCAGGGTATTGCATCGGTCTGTGCTAAGAAAAACAACTGGGCTAGAAGGAAAGCTCTGGAAGAAGGGGATCTCCCGCAGCATCCCCAAGCTGAAGTTCTTCCTGAAACACAGGGGAGCAAGCAAAGGAAAGCAGCATGTGAAAAGGAGCCTGGCAGAGAGGGGCTGCAAGAAAGCTATAGGAACAGCATGATTACTCTGAGGTGGGGAGATAGATTTTGTTGAATAAAACTTACTCAAAATCTGAAAACAAAAAGGCATTGCAATTTAGGTAAGAAACATAAAAAGCCTTTTGTTGTTTTATCCCTTTTGGCTGAATAAACAATGCCTGGCTTTGAAGAAGCTATTTCTGTGTCATTTTAATCAGCTGCTATTCACAGGCTCTCAGTAGAAAAAGGCTTCTCAGTACCAAATGCAGTTAGGCCCGTTATATTTATCCTAATTGGGGAAACAAAGGGGCTGCGTTATGGGACGACTCCCTCCAGAAAAAAAGAAAAAAAAAAGAAAAAAAAAAGAAAAAAAAAAAAAAGGAAAGAAAAAAAAAGAAGAAAAAAAAGGCAAGCCTGCCACTTGGGGGTGCAGGGATGCTGGGCATCCACAACAGCGGAAGTGCTTCTTGCCTTGTAATTATGACAGCTGGATTCTTGGTTGTAAACCAGAGATAAGCAGTAAAATTAGCACCGTTGTGGAAAACCGGTGCATTAACATCAGAAGCTTTGTTAAGGCTTCCTAAATTTCCCCCATCTCTGTATTGATAGCAAATTAACCCTCGAGGAGAAACGTAAGTATTTTCTTTCCAGACAGCGGCTCTTCAGGGAGATCTCTGGCATGGAGACTGACACGTAAAATCCAAGTTGCTGTAGAAGTAGTGATGCAATCACAGAGTGTGTCTGTGCAGCAAAACGAAGGCATGACAGCAGCCCATGCGAGTGCTGCCAGGTGGATCCTAACACACAGAACAGTGAAGACAGTGAAAGTTCTGGCGAATGCTACCAGCTACTGCCTGTCCAGAGAGATATGCTGGACTAAAGCCCGTGCTAACATATCTTCTGTGCTACTGGGGGGCTTTATTAGTGTTGGGGGGATTTTTTTTTTCGTTATCTGTCCTAAGCTGCTGGATAATTTTGTAGTGCCACCAGAGGAGCTTGCACCCAAAGTGCAATGCTTGGTGCGTGCACCTGGCCCTGTGTGCAAGCAAAAAGTGTTCTGTATGCAGGCAGAAAATTCTGCGGGATGCTAGGCGTAAAATGTTCTTTATCGAGGTGCGTTACTTCTGGTAGTATAGTAATTTAACCAATGCAAAAAGCCTGATCCTTTTAATTCTTTCCAGACAATGCAATGTGTTGAAACTGAAATACTTCCAGTGTCAGGGGAAAATGCGATTAATTGCAAGCTCAGATGTAAAACTAGAGCTTTAGTGAAGGGCTGTCACCCTGCCACTCACAGGCATTTAGTGGTAGACAAAGGGGTTGTAAAATGAAATGCTGGAAACTATTGTGAGGTGGTAGTCAAAGTAGCCAATAGATTAGACGACTCAGTGGGTCGTTCCAGTCTTCATTTCATTATGTCTCACCTTGTCATGCAATCAGCCCGGACATTCAGGTTGTATCTATAGAAATGCTTCTCAACAGTCCTTTGCTGTTAAGTGCTTTCTTCTCACTCAGCAATTGCATTAAGGTTTAATATAGTATTAATATGGGCTTCTTTACTATGAGGGCATGTAGAGGGATGCAAATTACAGATATAAAATATCTGAGGAGTCTCTTGACTCTCGTTGGGCAATTAGTACCTTTTTTTCACTCTTGTAGCTGTATATACGCGGGGGGGCAGGAGGGTAAGTGAGCAGTGGTACAACACAGGACCTTCCTGTCCTCCACCTTGGACCACTTCTGAAATTTCACCACGTCTTGCATTCTTGCATTTATTTCCTCTCAGTAACAGGCACGATGACATCCTGCCTGGGGTGGAAGAATGGACGTTCACATTTCACATAAGTGAGTGTTCTTGAAAGGATTTTTAAAGTCGGCGGCTTTGAAGCAGCGCACAGCAAAGTGCGGGGCTTAGACGACACCTACCAGGCAAAAGTTTGCGGAGGGTAAAACTACCTTTACGAACCGCGCCGGCCTGCGTCCCTTCCCTAATAGAGGAGGGCAGCTCCCCAGAGGGCCAGCGACTAAACCGCGACCTACTGAATTTGTCGCTGAAGAAAAACTCCGGGGCTGAAGTTCTGAGCCCCCTTCCCGAGACCGCGCTCCCCGCCAAGGGGACCCGTGGGCTGAGCGGCACGGGTGGCGATTTGGGGACCATCCCGGTGCCCTTCACCCCCCCCTCCCCCCGCACCCCCTTAGCGCAGCGGCGGGGGCGGCGCGGCCGTGGGGGGGCGGAGCAGGTGCCAGGGTGTGCCGGGCAGCGCCGGCGCCTCCCCCCGCCGCGGAGCCGCTCGGGGCGCGGAGAGAGCGGGAGCGCAGGGCGGGGAGAGCAGCCGCGGTCGCGCAGGAGGAGGCGGCGACAGCGGCCCAGCGGCGGGACGGAGGCGGGCGGCCGGGCCATGCTGGCGGAGGCGCGGCGGCAGTCGGCGGGGCAGCCTCTTCGCCGCTGCTAGGGCGGCGGCAGCGGGAGCCGCGGCGGGGGCTGCGCTCGGCCGGGGGCCGGGAGGAACCTTCATCGCTTCGCCTCATCGCCTCGCCGGGCGGAGGCGCCGCCGCCTCTTTTCCTTCGGCAGAGGCGGCGCGGCCGCGGGAGGAGGAGAAGAGGGAAGGATGAGCCGCGCGGTGCTGGCCTGGCTGGTGCTCTGCGGGAGCCTCGCCCGAGGTGAGGGGATGGGGAGCGGCGGGGAGCGGGGTCGGGGCCGCGCCGGAGCTCTCACAAAGTCGGAGCCGAAGTGCGCTGGGAGGCGCGGCCGGCGGGAGGCTCTCGGGCGGGTGCCTCCCGTCTGGGCTGGCTTCTTTTCTTTTTAATTAAAAAAAAAAAAAAAAAAAAAGAATACTTATCTCTGTATTTTTAATAGAAGCCGACGAAAGATCCACCCTCAGACATGTTGTGCTTTGAAACTACGCTTAATTAGAGAGGAAAAGAATGCCCTGAGAGCTTAAATGTAATCCAGATGAGCGCCTGGGAAGATTTAATAATATCCGCAGAGCTGTCCACATCTCTTCTCCCTTCCTATCCTCCACACCCCTCCCCAGTCAGCGGGCTTCATTTTAATTTGAAGGCTGTTACCTCTGAGCTGGAGATCCAGCAAACCGCGGAACAGTTTGCAAACATGTTCGGAGGCTTTAGCACCTCGCCAGCAGCGAACAGCTCTTGTCAGGCCACCCTTTTCCTGCCTCCCTCTATCTAGGGCATCATCTAAAACACCGACGGCGCCTTCTCTGTGTCTCATCCCCCCCAAAAAAAAAAAAAAAAAAATCCATCCCAAAACCAATGCGCAACCCCACCGTAGAGAAATAACTTTACAGCTCTTGGAGCGCTATTTAGTGTTGTTGAGAATAATAATTCCTTGCAGGTTAGGTGTATTTTCCCTCCTCGCATTAAAAAAAGTTGTCGGAGCTCTTCTTGCAGCGAGCTGAGCGCCGTGAGGTGGTGGTGGGGAAGGACCGGTTACAGAGCAGCAGCTCCTGTGCAGGCGAAGGGGTCGAGGGTGGCCGGGCTGCCCATGGGGAGGGCACTGTGTGTGATGGGGAGAGTCCACCTGTCCCCCGTCCCGTCCGTGCCCCGTGTCCCCTGGCGATCCCCGCCGAGGCGGCCGCGGCGCGGTCGTGGAAGCAAGGAGCTGAGCCCCGGGGACATCCCCGGGTCCCCTCCGCACCGCCACCACCCCCCAGCACGACACCCTCCGTGGGCGTCCCGTGTCCCGCCTGGGGGTCTTCCCCGAGTCCCCGCAGCCGAGCACGGACTTGCCTTCCCTCCCCCTGCGAGCTCCAAACCTGCCCCAGTGCAGGGGCTGTGTGTCCCTCGTGTGACAGCCAGGCTGGGGGGAATCTCTGGCGGTTGGAGACCTTTCTGTCGTCCTAGATCTATCTTCCCGAATCCTAGTTAGAACAACTCTTAACCTGATGAGTAACGGAATATTCCCATTGACTTTTAGACTCACTCCTGTAGTTTTCCACGTTGGTTTTTTTTTATTTTAAAATGAGAGCAATGTATCAGTACAATTGAATATTTTATTAGATCTTAAATTATTCAGCGCGGTGGCTTCTCAAAATCCAGTAACATTCACACAGTTGCAGCAAGCATGTGATAGCTTATGCAATATGTCCTTGTACCTGCAGTTTGTGCTTGAAGTCTTCTAAGCAAAAAGATAGTGTATCTGCCACCAAGTCTGGACTTGTCATAAATGCTTTGCATTTGGTCGTCTGTAGGACTTATCATAATTCACATCAGAGACATTTCTCTGTTTACGTCGACAATCTCGCCATCTTTTTACGTTAACTTCAGAACAGAGAGGACTTAATGGATTTTCTAGTAGAAATGAAATGGGAGGGAGGAAAAACCCACATTTGCTCTGTAATAGCTTAAGCTGTAATGATTCAGCTAAAGGTTTGTCCTTGGCTTTCAAAATGAAACAGAAGAAAATTATACTGTTTGGGTTTTTTTGTGCTGGAACAGAGTAAAATGCTGCTTGACAGGTCTGATATACTGGGTTAATTTTGCTCACTGTCTTAATGTTTACTTTTAATAGATCCTCTCAAAGTTGTGAAGACTGTAAGTAACTAGAACTCTTACGAGAGCAGGTCTTGAACAGTACAAAACTTCTTATGCATTGTTTGAACATTGCTTGCTGATGAGTCCATTTGCATAGTGGTGTATAATAAAAACCTGTGATAGTGTCAGCTATGCAGTAGCCAGTTCCTCTCTGCCTTCTTTTGGCGTAAATTCCAACTGCAGATCAAAGTTAAGTAATAGGGTTCATTAGAGACCTGTGTTTCAAGTCTGCTGGTAAAAACACTGTCTTTTTGTTAGAGCTCTGAAAAGTAATGATGGAGATCAAAATCCTGTTTATTTGTCGTATCTTAAAAAGCCTCTTTTGGTTTTTGTGTTTGGAACATGCATATAGTATATCAGCAAATATTTTTCTCTTTCATTTTAAGATGGAAGAGAGAAGGGGGAGAAAGAGAGAGAGAGGGTGATGATGGTGATGAAAAAGTAATCTCAGTGGAAGACTGGAATTCTCTTCTTTGTGGCCAGTCTGTTAAATTTGCAGTCTCATGCACTATAACTGGAGTCTGATCATCAGAGATGTGTTTGTCTGCATGTATATGATGAAACTGTTTCAAGGTTGCAGTGACTTTTACTCCTTAGTTTCCAAGAAAGATGCAGGTGCCCTTTTAGTAAAGGATGTCCTTTTATATTTCATATATTTAATATCTCAAAACAGCTGTAAGGTTTTACGTTTGCTGTTATTGCTGTTCCATGGTCATATTTGAATGTGAGCTAGTCTGATCTTCTACCATGTATTGGACAGAGAGTAACTGCAAGAGTGACTCGAGAGTGTGCAAGACATTATTTAAGGTGAAAGAAATACAGTGCATCTCATCTAGAGTAATAGAGGTTCCTGAGTCCCACTGTGTATTTTTCTTAGGAAGAAATAAGTCAATATTTTTCAGAACAATCAGTGAAGTTTGGGTTCAAAGGAAAATAAAACATTATTTGAAACTGTTGGCTGTTTTAGCCCTCAGATTTACTGCACAGAGTGGGGTAAGCTGATCAGCTATGGTGATGGTACTGAAGTGCATAGCAAATACAGGTATTCCATGTCTGTGTGTTAATCTTCTGAAGATTTACTGTTTGAGTTGTCTTAATTGTTAAGCTGATCCTTAATTGTGAAGTTCACTTAGCTTGTTGCTGAATTTTTATATATAGTTTGTTTAAAAATGATACTGACTTGGCAAACCAAAGAAAATCTAGTTGGCTATTTTATAACTGTCCATGTGAGCCTGAGATAAATGTTCTGGAACTTTCAAGGAACTGTTTCAAAGATGTTGCTTTTTCTCCGTTACAGTGGGAACTTTCACTCTCTCTGAGGCTTAGAAGTTTTTCTAAAACTTCTTTCTGCAGCTGGAGTGGGCTGCAAGGAGTAAAAGTGCTGAGAAACAAGAGAGGTAAACTGTAGCTTTGTTCTGTAACTATACTGAAAGACTGAGAAGATCACAGAGATTTTTAAAGACCAAGGTTCTTTTCTACTAAATGCCTTTGTATCTTTGGACAGCATCTGCTTCTGTACAAACTGCTGACAGTGTGACCCTGCATAATGATTTTCACTGTTCTTTTAACAAATTACATTTGTATTCAAATTGATTTTCCATGACTGCTTGTATAGCCTCCAGAAAGCATATAGCAGATATACTGTTGCATCCTGTACGTGTTTGGTCAGCCTAGGACAGAATTTGTTGTGAAGCTGTGCATTGTTAAAACTGGAATTAATAATCCTGGTGGTATTGGGTTTTTTAAGTGTCCAAGTTCCTCTTCCTCTGCCCTTTGTGTCTTTGTCCTTCATCCTTTATGTCTTTTTTTCAAAGCATATACTTCATACAAGGTTGTGTATCAATGGTAGCATAGTGAAAAGGGGCACTGTCTTTATCATCCCTCCTCCACATTTTAACAAATACCATCCAATTGAGAGTCAAGGAAATGGTCCACTTCAGAAGTTATTTCAGAAGACAAGCACTTTTTATTAAAAGGCTGATTTTTGTGCCTTGAATTAGCTGTTTTTATGGCACATGTCCATACAGCAGCAGTAACAATCTCATAGCCTGATCCCTTCAGTGTAAGTAAAGATACCTGGAGAAGCAGTGTTTATGAAACTGTGAGTCATAAAGAAATCAGTGTTATTCTCAGATTTATTGTGAGTCACATAGGAGTTAGCATGTTGTTGCTTTTCATTTTTTTACTTCTTTTACACGTACATAAGCCACAAAGCCAGGACTATTTTTGAAACCTAAAAGGATGGTCACCATTGTAATACAAGTGGTGTTGGGCTTCTTTTAACACACTTGAAGCCTAGCTGCATTGAGTTTGAAAAAAGAGGGGTTGAGCCTCAAAACAGTATTAGTTTTTGTCCGCTTTTAAAAACAGGTTTATGGTGAAAATATTAGTTTAGTTTTCTAAATCAGTAGATGATTTTCTGTATTTAAACTTTCTACATGATACATTAGAAAAGTTAAGAGATTCAAACCGAAGTAAGAGTTGTAAAGACCTTAACATTTGCAAACTTGACACCTCCGGAAAAATGCCATCTTATACTGAAGGACCTGTACACATTTTCCTTTTAAAGGAGGTGAAGGGATGAAGTATAGGGAAAGCCAATATCCACCTAAATTCAGCGTGTTACATCAGCCTGAGGAGTAAATGGTAATGGGTCTAGGTTTCCTTCTTTATAGGAAAGTTAGATCTCATCTTAGAGGGAGAGCTACTCGCTGTGGGTAGTGAAAGTGCAGTATTTCCTAACAGCATGGTGTTTAGGGGATAAAGCAGCTTTTGTACCATTTGTGGTGCAGGACCAGAGTGTAGACCTGTTAAGAAAACCGTAACTTCAATTGTGGACCTGGATTTTGGATATTGCTGAAAGCAGGGGCTGAGGTAGAAGCTGGTGTCCCACAAACTTGGAGGCGCAGAATTTGTGCATGTCGTGTCATGGTTTGGGATTTTATCAAGTCTCAGTCTTGGTTTTGTGGGAATATACTTGTGAAGTTTTTCAGTTTGTTTGTTTGTGTTGGTTTTCCCTCTTTAACCAGCAAGCTGTGTTACCTTTCATCATAGTGGGGCTGTTCTTCTATTTTAAGTTTTAAAAGCTGAGAAATGAAACAGACCAGGATTTCCTAATAAAATGTCTAGCTAGTCTAGCTAATAATTACAGTGTATGGTGTGTGAGTGAATGCATTATCATATAAAATACACAAGAAAACAAGTTTATTTTACATACTCTGTATTGGCTATATGCATGCATACTATATTGTGGACATATCCACACTTCTTATAGCATGCAGAGGAATAAGGCACTTGCATACCAGCCATCTAGATACTTCTTAAAAGGTTGGGTAATGCTGTGCAAGTCTATATAATATAAATCTAAAAAAGTCTAATAATAAGACTTCATCAACCTATGAACTTAGGATGCAAAGATCTCTATTTTTAGTAAAAAATCGATATATTCAACAAAAGCAATGAATGTCTAAGGCTGTTTTTTGACACGAGTGATAGTATTCATCACTTTATAATTGGGGGTCATTTGTAGGCAAAGGCATTTTATGACTGTAAGAGTCTGGTGAAGTTTTTTAAAAATACAGAAGAAAGTAATTATTTGTCTATGCCATTCAAATGGGGAGTCCTGGAGTACCTCAGCTGTGCCACTCGTGGCAGCAGAGCATCAAGTTTTCAGTTTTAGGATTTTAACCACACTATTGAAAGCAGTAAATTCAAGTATGCAGGTGACAGCAGGAAGGAGCGGCAGATGGATAAGCAGGTGCCAGAAGCCCAGGCAGGAGCTTTGTGCATCCCAGCAGGAGACTGAAGGTGTGAGTGGAAGGTGCGTGGGTGCTTTAGTGTCATGAGTTGTATGTGACCTCGGAGGCCATAGGGAAGAGGGAGTGGAGCCAGGCCATTGTTGCCCTTCACTGGAGGAGGTAGGAGGTTTGGTGTAGGTGCCCCTCTCACACCTTATCCCAGGTGGTGTTTGGAACAACAGGGGCAGATCTGGAGACATGACCTGTCCAGCACGCAGTGTCTGCATCAAGTGGTGGCTCTTGACTGAAGTTCTTGAGAAATTTGACAACCAAAAATACTTCACCAGAACATTGCAACTGTGTACATACAAGAGTTCAACCAGTGATGAGTCTTCCCTGTCCTACCCCGGTGTTCTGTCTTATCCTCCTGATACACAGGCAGCACAGGTTCAGGTTGGCTTAAGTGGTTCAGGATATGTATTAGAATCTGAGAGTTTACTTTTCTTTTTTTTTTTTTATACAAAGCAAGACTTCTTCAGTGTTTTGCAAATAACCTTTTTCCTTCTTCCTGTCCCACTCTGCTTGCAACTCCTTTTTCCCTTAATTATTTAGAGTTTAAACAACACAAGACATTTGTTCATAGACAGGTTGTAACCCTGCTGTAGGATACAGGTGCAGTTCAGACATACAGTGTTTGTTATTCAGTGTGTCTGAGTATTCTCCCAACAGTAACTTTTTGACAGAGACAAAAAATTGAAAGAGGTTATTGCTTTGTCAGTTTCTAACTGCAGTAATTTTGGTTGCCATGTTTTTGCGTAGGGAGGCTGACAAAATTTCTACAAAAACTGCTTTTTTCCTATCATTGTCAAGATGCTATGTCAACCTGTATAATTATGGAGAGCTGTGACAGCAGTGTGTAAATAACAGTAATTTCTGCCATCTGATTACTCACGTCTTTAGATTTCTACAATAGCAAAGCTACAACAGACAATGTAGGAAATACTTTTGGATAAGCCATGTGTAAGTGAAAAAAAATGAAATAAAGACATTTGATTTATTTTTAACATTTATATCTTTCAGTTCACCTTTTCTCTCTTGTATAACAGACTCTCTTGCTGCTGGATATCATTGCACACAACCAGCCCTTTTAATCTGGGTTTCATCTCTGATTGCAGTCTCATAGGCTGTACTACTTTAATACGTTTGCCAGTTTTTTGTTTTTCCAGTGAAGTATTACAACTGCAGACAGTAGCCTGGGCTCTGAGAATGACTTTTTTATTATCTTTCTTTTTTTAACTCACACCTTTTGCAGCTTGGAATTTTGAAATAGAGATGGATAAAATACAAGTTGCTATGTAACTTGTCAGATTCCTTACTTTTGTGAGGAGTTGCACAGGATTGCCTTACAAGGGCTTTTCTAGGTTAAAAACCAAGACCCAGTAGTTGATTGCTTTCAGATACTGTTCCAGAACTATTTAAAAATCATTGAACATCCATTTATTTGAACAATTTTAAGGGAAGATTATATTAATACTGTGACTAGTGTACAGTGTAGATGGGGAAATTATGTGCTGTTGTCATGAGAAGTAGCTAAAATGACCTAGTAGTTCTCGTGTATTGTATGTCTTATATATATATATTTCTTTAATGATTCTTTTGTCTAATTTCTTCGATGACTTTTTTATGGATGTACCTTCTGACCTGATACAAAATGGTGCATCGGTTATAGGTAGTCCTTCAGGATAAAGATCAGCCTCTTTTATAATGCCTTTCATTTTCCTGAGTGTGATCAAGCCCATCGTATTTTAACCTCTTGACTTTCTTCACCAGTCTTCTCTTTAACCTGGTGTCCTTACTCAGTTGCATGTTTTTTAGAAATTTCTTTAAGAAATGTTTCATTTTTGTGGTGTTGCACACTTAAGAGATCCTTACCCTCTGTGAGACTTTCCCATAGTGGTTTTATGTAACTTCAGACTCTTCTATAAATGCGGATCTTCTGGGTCAGCCCATTACTAAAGTCATAGTGAAGAACCAGAGATCAACAAAAAAGGGTAATTAAATCAATGTCAGACATGCTTGGGAATTCAGTCTCAGAGGTTTATCTCTTCTTTTGTGAAATCTGTTGGGGAAAAAAGAAATCAAAGGAACATCTGAGTAAGAATCCTGAAATCTGTTGGAGTAAAGTGTAGTTGACTATATATGCTAGCTTAATATTAAGATTCGTCCAGCAAGAGCAGTTATTACTCTGCTAGGCCTCAGTATCTTTCACTACAGGTGGAAAATTATGTGCTAATATGTATTTAAAATGCTGAATGTCAGTAAGAGATCTGGCCTTTGGTCAGAGGGGTGAAACAAGGGTCCAGTCCTGAATCTCCATAGTTTGTTAACTGCTAAACATCAATTGAGACAAGCAAGTCTCTTGTGTGAGAGTTGACAGTATGGCCATGCCTGTCTGATTGCTGTTTGCCACTGACTTTTCCCTAATTTCAGCACTGGTGATGGTCTTATGCAGAGCAATAAAACATTATTCAATTCTATCCAGTGCTGGTTTGCTGGTAGTTTAGCTTGTTGGAATGACTTAGGGCAGGATCAAGCAAGCTGCAGGACTGGTGCAAGGAAGGGCAATTGAAAGAGGGATGGAGGAGGGAATGGCTTGGGGCTGTTGGACACCAAGTGTGTCCTCACTTGATTTCTGCAGGGAAAGGTTATTTTTTTGCCAGTAAATAAGTTTCTGGGCCTGCCAGGTCCTCTGGGCACTTACTGGTTCTCTGCCTGAATGTCTCAAGTGTACTTTTCACTGACAAACAGTTGAATTTAAACCATGTTGAGCAGGGAGACAAGCTCACACACTCCCCCACCAGACCTTAAGGCACAGAATGCTGAATTTCTCCTGGCCTCATGTATAGCTGTGTATCACCCACCATGGAAACCAGGTGCAGAAATCACTTCTGTGAGGGTGTGTTGCCTTCCTGTTTGCATTACCCTGGTGTGACTGTAGGCAGAGGAGCAAATTCTGCATTTCTGCTGAGAGTCTTCATGCTGCCTTACCATCCTGGGGCGAATCACGTGTTCATTAATTACACTGTCCTGGTAGGTTATTTGGAAAAGGACAGATTACAGTGTTTTCCTTAATTATTTTTGTGCCAAATATTTATCATGGATAAAGATAACTCCCTGGCCATGCAGAGCAGTTGAGGCTGAGGAGTTCCCTACATGCTCGTGGTAGAACAGAAGGAGCTTGCCTACTTTAGAAATTCATCCCTGACTTATTTCTAAGCAACCAAGCTGTTTTAAAACGACTGGTGAGTAGATGTGATCCTGTCTCCTCCGCTCAGACCAACTGAAGGATGAGCAGGAAGAAGAAGCCAAAACAAATGAGTGAAATCACTACATGCTTCAGTTACTTCAGGAGGAAAAAGAGAAAATGCTTAAAAATGTTAATATACAATTTTTAGGTTATTTGCTTCTCCAGGACTTGATATGTATGTGTGTGCTGAATCTGGCAGCTAGATTCAGCTGGACAAGGCCGCATCTTTCAGCAAGTAAACAACCTGATCAAGTGTTGTGACCTTCCCAAGTGGCAGTGTCCTTTCAGCCCAGCTTCAAGCACCAGCCTGATGGGAGCTGTGTCTCTTCCTAGGGTCTGAGACCGGTGAATGACTAATTTTTAACCAGTTAGTCTGCTGCTTGATTGGTTTTTTGATTAACAGGTTTTGCTTTTTTAACTATTATTATTCTTTTTAATTTTCTATAGAAGGCAATAAATAAAACTGGTACATTGGTTTCATTTTCTGTAATGATTTGTGGTTATGGCATTATAAAAAAATCAGAGCAGAATTTTAAATCCCAACAAAAAAATGTCCTTTTAAGGAAGAGGAAAGAAGAATTAATATCCCAGAATTGTACCCCAGCTTCACTGGAATAAAGTTAAGTCTGATATAGTTGCAATCAGCTTTCTGAACTTTTCCTTTAGAGCAGCACCGTTTTCAGAGCTGAAGAGCTGTAAGAAGATATAAAAGATGTTTTCGTTTGTTTTTGGAAATCCGGGAAGGTACTCCTTCACCCTGTAAATGTTCTAGTCTGGCAGATGATCATAATGTTTCGTGATAGTATTTTTCATAGCAATCTTTTGTCTCTTGTGTCACATCAAGCTTTTTCTTTTTTTTTTTTTTTTTTCCCCCTTTCTTGAAGTGTATGTACCTTCTAGATAATACAAAGAGCATCCCAGAAGTCTGAAAACAAAGGTCAATACATCACACAGAAAGGCTTCTACCTTTAAGAGAAATAATGAGATTTGATGAGTAATGTCTGCTAAAAGCTGTGATGCTAAGTCTCCCGTAGTGCAGGCTCCTGCACTGCAAGTGGTGCAGCTGCTTGCATATACATTTCATTGTGTGTGTGAGAAGGGTTAGCATATTGGTAATATTTACCCAAAGAGTTGCAGGCATCTCACAAACAGGTAATCATCTGGGATTGCTGTTTCAGGAGAACTCTCAGTAAATGTTATTGAGTGTTCTCACTTTATTACTGTATATGCAAGAGATTCTAATTTCTTTCCCATTTGCAAAATGAAGCGTTAGAAGCTTTTAAAATTCAAATTGCAAATGCCCAATGTGTTTACAGCATGGTATATGTATTCTGTAACAGTTGGAATAATTTTTAAATCCTTTAATGGAGAATCTCAGAACAGATTTTCTGTAGGAAAAAGTAGCTTCAGAAAGGGTATAGTTTTATTCTGGCCCATTTTCCTGTTAAGATACAGCAGTAAAATTACTGAAGATGTTAGACATATTACATCTGTTCTTTGAAAGAAAACAGCATAAAAGACATAAAGTTACTCTTCTAGTAGATTACAAGCTGTAGTGTGTATCTGCTGTATCTGGCTTTATGGAAGGTGGTTCTTGTAAGTTGATGTAGTTTAAAAACAAAATACTAACTTCTTTTGGATTATACCCTCTCTGAGCAGCAGAATAACTGTATTGCCTCTGCTTTTCATCCACATAGGCTTTCTCCAGAGTTTGGGCTTAGGGGAGCAGCCTGAAGGCCACAGAAAGATTTCACTCCATCTGCAACTAATGAAGGAATAGAGTCAGTCCTATGTCATGTGCTTCCTATTGCTCCCTGGGTGGAAAGGGAGCATGTTTAGTCTTGTCCCTTTTTAAGGCGTAATATATTGCTTACTCTTCTGGTGGCAATGTGGACTTGGGAGAAATGGTATCTGTAATGGAGTTCGTGGGATATCGCCAGTGTTGTTCTTCGAGCAGTAGAGTTGTGTCACCATGTGATACTGCCAGAGTTCATGGGTAGTCTGGTTATAAATGACAGTGCCATGAATTGTAGGAGGGATGTATTAGCTGGGGAGGATGGGTCTCTGCTGTACTACTGTACATTTTTTTCAGTGGCTTTTAGCTTTTTCTAGTGTATCTATAAGTACAAACACAGGACAGATCCTTACGTAATATTTATGTTTTGCAATGTTCACCAAAAAAGTGAAGAGTGGTGGTGATTTTTGCAGACAAAATAGGCTTCTGCATTCAGTACAGCTATCTCCGGCTTTCCAGAAATGTTCTGGGACCATTTCCCTGCATTAGAAGTTACTATATTTATCCTTGGTATCTATGTAGTGACCTAGTTTGTTTATCATGAACTATCTTGCATTTTTAAACTACACATACTGTTGTCTGGAAGAGTAAAGAACAGGTTTGTTTATTTATTTATTAATGTATTTTCATGGGAATTAGTGGAAATTCTATTCTACTTGGCTGAATTTTTTGTTTCTTCAAGCTTGAGATTTTTATGAAGTCCTGCTTTCTTGCATTGCACTAAGGTTTTATATGGAGTTTGTCTCTTTTCCTTGAACTCTCCTGATAATTGAAAGCTTTCTGATAGTTCTGAAAATTAGCAGTGTTATAAGTGGTAGTGGCCAAGAGCTAGAGGCAGCTGCAACTGCAGTACATTCAGAGCAGGAGACACAGACAAAAGGTCTTACTGTGTCAAACAGCATTATTTGAAAGTGTTTTTTTGGGTTTAGGACTTATATTCTACCTTAACCCAGTGCTGCTTTTCTGTGGACTATTATTTTAACCTTTTTTCTTTTATTTTTTCCATTTGCAATGTTGGACTGACTTGAACTTCTGGATTTTTGATTTTTCAGTTGATGATTCGAAGACCAAGGGCCCTGGTAGATGTTAATCCAAATTTGATGTTGAAAGCACATTGCTCTTCAGATTCAGCTCTTTCAGGAATATGTATTTTTGTGGGTTCTCTTAATTTTAATAACACAAAGACACCTCTTGTGAATAGTGGCAGAATGACTTCACACCAAAGCTTGCTCTAGATTAATGTCTGCAGCTTTGCCAAAACTATTATCTATATTACAAGCTGTCACTTCATGTCCAAACTGAGTAATTAAATCTTCAAATCAGATGTGCAGGTTTTTTATTTTATAAACATAGTTTAGGATTTTATGGTTTCAGGGAACCTTTGGGAAAGATCTGTATTACAGCTCATTAGAGAATGGGCTAAAACATCTCTGAAGTTTGCATTTGTTGTATTGGATTTTCAGATATGGATTACTGTCTTACAGGCAAAAACAGGGAGAAAAACTGCCAGCACTGCAGTAAGTATGCTGTTGCCTTAATCACTGCAGGTCTCTTTATTATCTGATCTGGGGCCCTTAATTTGGGTGGCTTGCCAGCACTTACATGAAACACCTATCAACTCTTTTAATATGAAACGGTGGAATCACCCGTTTGTAAAAAGAAACATTTGAGTAACCCAATGTGTACCTGAAATGAGCACTACTGTTTTTTAAAAAGTAGGAGTTACAGGTGACCAACCACTTTTGGGAGAACTTGGTTCATTTATGTTGATGTGCCATTATGAGACTGCTTCTGGCATAGGCTCGGCCAGCTACCCTGATACATCAGAGATCTTGACAGAGGATGCAGCAGAATCTCAGACTGTGGAGATGGTCATAGTGGGGGCAGTGGCAACCTTGCCTGCCAGGTGTGCTGCTCACCATCAGGAAGGGCAAACAGGACATTTACAGGGTCTTGTGTTATGTGTGCTGCTCACCATCAGGAAGGGCAAACAGGACATTTACAGAGTCTTGCAAAGAAACCACAAAGCCAACAGCTCAAGTCCTGCATTGCAAGGAAGGAGGACCACCTCTAAACGAGCTGCAGATAGAAAATTCTGTGATGAGGGAAACTGATAACTCATCACTTCTGGCTTCACATCTCAGTCCTCTTCTCCACCTCTGGTTTTGTCGTCACAAGTACCAACCAAGTGACTTAGCAAAGGAAAACATGAGGAGGGTAATAGTTAGTGGACACTCCTGTGAAGGGAACTGAGGTACCTGTCTACTGACCTGATGTTTTGGGTGCATAGGTTTGGGATGATGCAGAGAGACTGCCATCATTGATACTGCTGGAGAGGCCTGGCAAAGAAAATGTGGGGTGGTTGTTGAGTGGAATGAGTGACTTGGTGTGACAGTGGATGCAGGAGACAGAGGAACTAAATTCTGACATTGCTGCAGTCCTCTCCAGACAGTCCTGCCAGACCTCTGCACTGGGAGAGACAGATCAAAGAGAGAAGTAACCACCAGCAGGTAAGCATCAAGCTGCGGTGGCTGTAGATGACCTCATCCATGGGCCAGTGGGAAAAGAGGGTTGCTGTGACTTGGCTTATCTTACAGGGTGAGACATCCATAACCTCTGTTGGCCAGGGAAGCTGTGGATGCCCATCCCTGGAAGAGTTTAAGGCCAGATTGTATTGGGCTTGGAGCAACCTGATCTAGTGGGAGGTGTTCCTACCCATGGCAGGGTGGTTGGAACTAGGTGATCTTTAAGGTTCCTTTCAAACCACTTGATGATTCTGTGAAGTCATGATATCTGGGAAGGTCTCCAGTGACCAAAAGAAAGCACATGTTGCATTTATCTTCCAAAAAATATAAAAAGGTTGACTGAAGGGGAAACTCCAGGCTCATCAGTCTTGCTTTGTCCCTGTGAAAATCATGGAATATGTGTCTCAGCATGTGAAAGAGAGGGTGATGGAGAGCTGTCAGCATGGGTTTATTAAGAATAAGCCACACATGATGTACCTCGTGGCCTTCTGGGAAGAAATGACTGTTTTTTGGATATGGGGATAGCTGTGAGTCTCATGTACGTGGGCTAGAGAAAGGCTCTACACGCTGTTTCTGTTCTCACATCCAACATTGGCCGTGATGGTCTGGATGGATGGAGCCAGAGACAGCTAAAAACCTGGTTGGATAATTGGACTCAGAGGGTGGTAGTTCATCAGTAACATCAGCCTGAAACTTGGTGGCGAGTGGGGCATTGCTAATGTCTGTCTTGGGCCTCTGGTTTACCATCCTTATCAGTGTCCCAGAGGAGCTGACGCAGTTCTCATTAACTGTGCAAAGTTACACCAAGCCAAGATGACAAGTATATGCCCTCCAGGGTAGGGCTGCCACCAAGACAGGCCACACTGGGGGAATGAGCCAGCAGCAGCCATAAATTTGAAGTCCTTCCCTGGGCAGGGAGAGGCCCTGTGAGGGCACTGGTGTTTGTTTTTTGGACCCCCAGCTCAGGCAAGACCTGAATAAATGGGAGCGAGCTCATGGAGACCATTGTATTGGTGAGGACTGGAGCCCTTGTCCTGTACATTGAGGGACTTGTAGGACCAGGGCTGAGTCATCAGGTATGGGAACAGCTTTGGGGATACAGGAGCAGCCCCAGCTACCTGCAGGAGGGGGGGTTGAGGAGATGGAGACAGACCCTCACAGCACTGCGTGGCAGGAGAATGAGTTGTCTGCTCTGTAAATATAGCCCTTACTGGGGGTTTTAACATGAAGACTCAAGTGCCTCAGAAGCCCCATTTTGAGTAGCTGTGTGAGATTAGGAGTGTTTTTTGATTAGCCTTCTGCAGAATAGGGATTTTTATTTATTTTTATTTTCTAGCACAAATAAAATTGAAGATCTAGAGGGTGCATCTGGTGTTCTTTTGGGTTTGTTTACTCGTTTACTTTATAATTGTTGCTTATCATTAATAAAGTAGACTAAGCAACATTAAACAAGCTGTAATTTTCAATGCTAAGTTTTTTTTGTTTGCTTTGCAATTTTCCCTTTATTGTCTTATATTTGTGTGGGATGGCAGTAAGAGCCCCAAACCAAAGATTTACTTCCATTATTAACTTATTTTTCTGTTTGTTTATGAAATAAAAATGGAACAAAAAATGGGTAGCAGTATGTGGAGACTTTTCTTGAACATTTTCCTTCTTGAGATAGTAATAATAGAAATGTCCAATTTTCAGATTGTGATAGAAAACTATGGTTTTCAAGCATAATGAAATGAAGTTGTGCATCTGCAATTTAAAATGCAGTCTAGATTTGGCACAAGAAATCTCAGATGAAAACCTCCTGCTACAATGATGAGATTTACAGATTTAAGATTCAGTGATCATGCAAAGAGTTTAACAACTCTGCTGATATGGGTGTTAAGGGAAGAAATTAAAGTGAACTGAATTGGTGATTCATTTTGGTTACACTCTGGGGGAAGAACAGACATTTTCTAATAATTAATTATCTAGTTTAAAACCTCCTTGTTTCTTGGTTGAGGTAAGAAATTAGTTATTTTGTATAATAAAGCGGCTGATCTTTAAAACTAATGGGAAATGCTGTGACACAAAAACTATAGGCTCCTCAGTTCACTGGGCTCTGCCTTAAGACATTAGTTTCAAGCAAATTAGCCAGTAAAATAAATGTACCTTACACTAGTTTATTAATAAAAGTGGTGTGTAAACATTGCTGATCAGTAGGCTAAAATCTGCATAAGAAGAGAAACAAAAATATGCATAGATTAAACAGTCTTGATTACTGACCATTGATCATGAGCTGAGTTTTTCTTAGTTTAGTATGAAATGTTCCTTGAAAAAAATGAAGACGTATCAGTTGAAAAATCTGAGCAGTTTTCATTGCCTTTGATTGCCTTCATTACAAATTGAGAGTGCTCAATAGAATGTAGAATGAAAAAGGCAAAATCTTGTGATGCTGTGGATTTTGGAAGATGTATTCTGAGATCAAAACGTCTCGCTCTTTATCACAGAAGTCATCAACTGAAGATTGTGTTCAGGGTTAATGTGCAGATTTAACTTTTTCACTAGGATTCTGAAACAGTAACAGTACTGCTGATGCCGCATCCCTGGCATAACACATGCAGGATGCTTCAGGACAGTTGCTGATTTCTCTTACTCCTGCTTAGTAACTTGGCTTCAAGAGTAAGGTGACCGTGTTTTATTATTGCTTCATGTCCAGTTGTGTAAGTATCCTATTGCTGCTCCTATAATTTCTGATCCAGAGCATGAAATGGCTTTGCAAATGTTAAGAGTGGTAGTTGGGGTAAGCAGTACATCTCTCTTTTAGTAAGGAACTGTGTTGAATTGCAGCAGAACCAGTGGCATGGCAAAAGGTTTCATGGCAAGTCTTTGAAGACCATGGTTAAGTAAATCTGTCTTAATTCTGTAGCCAACCATACAAAAAAAAAAAAACAAACCCAAACAAAAAAAAGCAAGAAGTAGAAGAAAAAAAAAGAATCCCTGAACCTTGCAGCCTTAGGATAAGAGAAAATGCTGCTGGAACATGGATGGAGCCTAATGAATTACGAGACTGTGATGGTCAAAGTGGCTATAGTGCTTGTGATCCCCCTGGTGTAACTAAAGGTCAGCAATATGATGTGACAAGGAAGATTTTGAGGATGGGTTTAGAGAAGATGAAAGGCAGCTTTGTTGAACTTCTCAAAAATGTCCTTCCAAAACTAAAGGGTGAGTGGGAGAGAATGAAACAAAGGATGTTTTGGTGTTGAATTTTCAAATACATGGAAGGTTCAGCTGGACTTCTTGTTACTGAGTAAGAGATGATAGGTTAAGAGATATCCTTTGAAAGAGCTTTGAAAATATACAGCAGTGACATATGTTGGATGTGACAGGAAAGGGTGAGAAAACAGAGCCATGAAAGGACAGTAATGATCTAGTTAAAACAAAAGGCTTATGTAATGCTCTGCAATAGCATTTGGAAAATCACTATTCTGTTTCTGAAAGCATGAGTGAAAGATGACAAATTAGTATAAACTCAAACTTGGGATGATTAGCTGTGCCCATGCATCAGAAAGGCTGTGGTTTAGGGGTATAATTAAGGTAAACATTGGGAGAATGTCAGGCAGCATGGCTCCTCACTCAATCCTTTCAAAATCAAGCATCAAGCAAAGTAGTAGTGGCCAGTACTAGAAGATTATTTTTGTTCATATACTGACAGGAGATCCAGGTCACCGAAGTTTTGAAGGGAGTAATGTACTTCTTAGTGTGCTTATTGAAGAAGTTGAAGATTAAGTCTTACATCTTCTTCTCCTTTATTCATATCTCTGTTTCTGTCCAGAAATTCAGATGTGCTTCAGGAAGAGTGTTTCTGTCTGCACATGGGGTGCAGGTACCTTTCCCTAACAAAGTTTCTAAACCAGCTAGTTGAAGGTGTCCAGCTGATTCTATTTGACAATGTGTGGAATAAAAAATCTGTGTTGTAGCCAAAATGCTTGAGCTGCAAAGAGTGAAATGGAAGTTTGAACAAGAGGTCTTGGAGAAAAAAACAATTCCTTCTAGTCATAAGATCTAGTGTGTGCTTTTCTTCAAATAAAAAGGGTATGCAGGAGATAGTCTCTTCTCTAAAGCTGGAGATGTGGAGAACTTCCAAGCTCCCAGACAACTGGGTGTATAAGCATTGTGCTGTGCTGAGGTCTGAAACCCTGTCACCCTCTGTGCAACCACAGCCTCCTTCTTTGTACAGGTTTCTAAGGACAGGAAATCCAGATGCCTTAATTTAGTATGCTCTTTAATTACTCCAACCTAACGTGGATAATTAGGAGACTATAGTCTTGGGAAAAGTCATGTAGTCAACTGAGAGATCATTTCAAATTTATTTCATAAAGGTCGAAGTGTAAGTCATTTGAAAAACAGGGGTGAAAGAAAAAAAGTATTTTTAACACTGTCAATGCAAATAATGTTACACAGAATAGAAAGGTTGGATAATTATTGCATGCAAATCACACCAGTATCGTCAGCCTTCAAAAAGCAGTCTGGTGGAAGATTTAATTGAACTGACTTAGAAAATTATTTACCTTAGGCAATATTCATGAATGTTTTAGATGACCATGTGTAATGATTCAATGAACTCATTGGGTACTGGAGCATGTTTCATGAGAGAAAGGAATGTCATTTTATGTTAGGCAACATTAGTCAGGTCCAATTTATCCTGCAGGAGGAGAAGCACATCTCTGGAATAAGTTGTGATGAGGAGCAAATCTTGGTAGTTTGAGGCACTGATCTATTAATTTAGGCCAAATGGTCCTCATCAGATTCTGTCCTTAGAAGAAATAGAGCTGCACAGCTGCATTGGAACATGAAAGAAGCAAAGTACTTACTGGCAGTTGAGACCATATAGGAGCGTTTTTGTGAAAATAGATCTCTTATCAGTTTTGTAAGTGCAGAGTCAGAAGTACCAAGTGGGAATCCAGTCTTGTAAGTTAATTTGATATGGGACCCTGGCTTCCGTTTGTGCTCTATTTGTAGAATCTGTGTGCTACCAAAGGAAAATGAGGAGCTATTCTTTTTAATCTAGTTCCCACTTGCAAAATATTGTTATGCTAAAAGAGTATTCACAAAGCTATAAGTATCAACACTAAAAAATAATGGAGCACTGAGAAAAAGAGCATCTCCTCACATTTTGTTACGTACCTGCACAAACTGAGGAAGGGATAGCAAATTCAAAGAACTGTACATTAATTTTCTCAGTCTGGATCAGTTGAAATTAATAGTAATTTCCTCTTAAAAATAAAATTGACAGGTCTTAAGCTATAACTAAAAGTAAACCAGGTTAAAATACTTGTAATTTTCTACCTGGCTTTTTTGGAAAAGGTAATAAGGAGACCTGACTGAAACACAGCAGTCTCTTTGTCCTCCTAGACTCTTGAAATCTCAGATTGTGAAAAGATTTTGGGTGGATGTTATTTATTGTCAGAGTAAAAATTGAGTCTTGTATAGGTTAGTGTTTTTGTTCAGTCCTACTTCAAAAATAAAATGGCAAAATGTCTGTGTAGAAAGAGTGAGAGAGTCTATGAGGAAATGAGCCGTAGAGGTAAAAGTAAGTTACTTACACTTTTGTCTGCATAGCCTTTGTCAGCATGTGCTGTTTTCAGAAGGAGCCCTGCTTCCTTCTGACTCTTGGTCTGTTTTGGAACATCTCTGTTGGCCCCAGGTTTTTTCTGGAGGTCAGCACCTTAAAGCATATGCGGCTCCTTTCCTCTGTTTTATTTTATAGGCTTGAATTGCACAAAGTTTTGGTTGCTATGTGAGTAATGACTAGTACAGGCAGGGAAGTAATGTTCTGCTAATGTTTGTTTCCCATAGACCTTTGTACCCTACCCTTCCTAATTGTCTGTCTAGCTCATGGATAACAAAAAAAAACCACACACAACAAAAAACACACAAAAACCCCACTGTGTTCAAATAATCCCATGTAATCTTAAGAAAAGAGACTGGAAATAAGTTGAATAGCTGTAGAGAATCAAGCAATGCTGTAATAAAGTAAAAATGCACTTGAGTGTGATGACACTATGAAGTCTTACTGTATGAATAATGTTTCAGACCTCTCAGTATGATATTTACTAGTATCAGCTTGCCTAGGGAGTTGCCTGCTTGAGCTACATTTCCTGTATTTTTTATTTCACTCTGTGTGCTTGCTTCTCACTCTTCTTATAAGGTTACAGATGGACTTGCTAGTACTCAGATGCCAGGGTGCATTTGTCTGTCATATTCAGAAATTAGCAAAGGCGAATTTTGGCTAAGCAATAAATTTGAGCAAAACTGTGACTTGACATAAAATTTCTGGGTTTTTTTGTTTGTTTGTTTTGTTGTTATTGTTGTTTGTGTTTTTTTGTTTGTTTTGTTTGTTTGTTTTTCCAGGTGAATTATGTGACTACTTAATTTTCTTATGAAGTAATATTTAGCAGCATCTCTTTGAGGTCTTCTATATTTATAAGTTCATGAATGTATTGATCAAGATACTGTCCACATGATGATGGTGTACAGCCAGGACTATCAGAAGATGTGACTGCCGTTTTACTGATGATGCTTGTGCTGTGGTCATTGGGGTGATCTCTGAGGTTAAATAGGACTAGTGCCACACAGGAGGCATTTGTGGAAGTTACAAGAATGTGTGTAGGATGAGAATCCTTCTCAAGACAAGCTGGGCGTCTCTCTCCACTTCTCTGTAGAGTAGTTTTCTTCTGGCTGGCTTTTCTTTGTTTTTTTCTCCACCTTTGTTAAAGATGCTGTGTTCTGGTGGATTTGTTTGCTTAAGAATCAGGATTGTGTTTGTAAGAATTTCACTAGAATTACTGAAACCATTTATTTCAATGAAGAAGAGAGAAATGTAACCTTTGAGAAATCTGAAAAGAAGGAACTTCCTCTTGTTTCTTTTTGAGTTTCTGGTCATGTTTCTAACCCTCAGTAACCAAAGTTAATAAATACAAGTAAAAACATAAAATTATTAGACACATAGGATAGTTTCAAGATTAATACCTGAAAGGATTATTTCTTGATCACCAGGACTAATGGGGTTCAAATGTTTATTCTCCAAAATCAGAGGTTTCAAAGATAATCACCTCTGTTGAATTCAGCTATGTTACAGTTATTTTTAAGCCATTTCCCATTTCTTTTATTAACTTCATAGTTTTTTATGACTAAGAAAGTAAATAATGCTGATTACAGGCTGCCATTAAACAGAAATAGTAGTTTTCTGTACTAAAGTTACATGCATTTTTTGGTTTTAAAATAATTAGATGTATATAGTAAGTCAGCCTAAAATTTGCAATTAAAACCACAGTAATAATAGAAGAAATTCTTGAAGCAGATTAATTTCCAGGCTTTCTAACTATCTTCAGAAGAAAAGGAATGTCTAGAGTATGTATTTTCTTACAAGAAGATGAAAATGTTGCTCTTCATAGAAAGCAGAGAACAAAGAAAAGATGAAAATTTATTAGATACACTGTAAGAATTGGGTATTTCCTGAGTACCAGTATCAGAAATAGGATTGTCTCTCATTAAGGTCTACAGGATTATCAAGGTATTTAAAACATTTAACCAAGTATTGCAAGCCTAAAGGAAATCACTAAAATCTGAGTATATTTCATCTTAAAGGTAACTGGATACATACCTTCTCAGATTTGTGAACACTCAATCATTTCATTATTCACTTTGCTGTGTTTTACATGGAAACTGGGGTTTTTGGATGCATTTCAGCAGTGACTTATTTAACTTGATGCTTTCTAGTGTAGACCTGCAGTCAGAATGTCGCACCATACCTACACAACATGCTCTCTTGTGCCCTTACTGCTTTCAGAGCAGGTGTGGGTTCTTTTGCCTTCGGATCTACCTGAACAGCACAGGCCTGCTCTGAATAATTTCCATGCCTGTTGCACACGTGGGTTTCTTAGGTGCCTAAAAAAAATCACCCCATGAAAACAGGAAAGTAAAATGGAAAGTGTAGATGGCATTTGCTGTCTCTTAACTACACGTAAATGCTTGCAGTAAACACCTGGACAAATATTTCACTGTATTTAATGTGCTCTTTGATTTGCGTGCAGCTTGCCTATTAATTAGCCAGTGGAATGGGAGACTGCAGTACTGCTGTAGGATCTGTCATCTCTGCAAATGCTGGATGTGGAGCAGGTCATTTCTTAGAGAGCTGAAGTGTCATGGCACACAGGGCAGCCTTGGAGGCAGTCACATTTCTTCCGTTTATTGGGGGGGTTTTTTTGTTTTGTTTTTTGTTTGTTTGCTTGTTTTTTAATCAGGGTGTATGTGCTCAGATATACACTGCAGTGGATAAAAGTATGCATTGTAAGAGTTGAGTAGGAAAACTCAATTTGTCACAGCCCATCATATGCTCTGAGCCCAGAGCGAGGAGGCTGGACACGTTTATCCCCTCTGTGTTGCATCAGTCCAGTGCTTCTGGAGCAGTGGGTGATGGTGCTCAGCACTGCTGGTGCCAAAGGCAAAATGAACGTCCCTGGAGCAATGGGGTGATTTAGAGGAAACAGTTTTATACAGGGTTGTGTCATCTGCAGAAAGCATCCCCTTGATACCCTTAGCCCGAGGCTGTGCCAGAAGGCACAGACCAGTGCCAGGATTCTGTGTACTTTACTTTCTGCTTTCTTGTCCTTTTCTTCCTTTTTCCCTGGTTCCTTTTCCTTTCCTTTTTCATCATCTAAGCATACATATCCTTGGTTTAGTAAAATGCAAAGGGTGTTTACTAGGGCAGAAGGAGCTGGAATACCATCCTGGGAGGAAATTTGAAAGCTGCCCTTTGCCAAGTACTTATAAGCCATGAATCAGCAGGAGGGAGGGACTGTCATAAAAAGATCACCAGGCTGTTGCATCTGTGTAAAATCAGAGATGCTTGTCATGTTATTGAACAGCCAAGTGTCTTTTGCTAATTCCTATAAGTGTTTTGCTAGGCGTTCTGTACTTAGAAACCTTACCAGAATATAAAATATCTAAATGGCACCATCCATTTCTCTGTGAAATTATTTTTTCTTATTTTTTGAATTGTCCAATAAATAACTAGTAATTGTTTCCTGCTTACAGCCATGTTTATAGTTATGCAAAAATAATCTCAACTGTTATTGCAGATTGGTTTCTTAATTTAGAAAGAAATTACTTAATCTGAAAAATGAACTTTTTAATTGTTTAGTTATTCATAGTACAGCAATGACTTGTGTCTTTGTGAATACGTAAGCGTCATTGTCTTATTCTTGGCCTTTCAGTAAAATGATAGTCTTAGTCACCTGAGGGTTGAGATGTCAAAAAGTGAGAGGAATTTACTAGTGTGAATGTGCTTCTCACACAATTCTCTGGTCACGTGGGAGTATATGGAGCGAATAAAGTAAATACTCAGTAAAATTTTCCACTTTAAAACATGAGGGATTTCTGGATTTTTTGTGATGGAAATCATTAGGTGAATTCTAGTTACTCCTGTTAATCATGCCTGAAGCAGAAGTTTTATTTTAGAAATGCTGACAAACTAATGGGTAAGCTAAAGATGTCATTTGTTAAAGTGTGAACCCTCTACCACTGTATGGGTTATATATAGTAGTCCAGGTAGTGAGAATTGGTAGGGCGGTTGTATCTATTTTGGTAGATTCAGTATCTGTATGGAAAGATATGTAAATCAACTGCATTTTGACCACTGCATTCAATGCCAGTATTATGTCAGGCTTTGGAGGTGGTCCTTTAAAAGTTCTTTGCTGAGGACATTCTGTCTTTTTATTTTTTTGAAAGACTGAAATTATTCTGGGGGCTAGAATTTTAGGATGAGTGCAAAATGCTTTGATTTGTTGTTTTGTCATCAATCCTGAAACTGACAGGTTTATGTAAGCCTAGCTTGTAAAGTTTAAGGAGTACACATGTCGGTATCTCTCTTCCTGTACAACTGGAAAGCTAATTATTTGGTCGGCTCTCCATACCAAGACTAATTGCATATGTGCCAAAAAACGTAAACGTGTGCCTTTTATCAAAACAGGCTGGCTTAGTGAAGACTGGGAAGGTAAAAAAAGGTACTGGTGTTTCATTAAGCTGTTTGTTGGAGATACAGACTGAATAGGATATAAATTTGTGCATATCTTGAGTGGAGTAGATCCTTGTTCTCTGTCCTGTAAAATGAGGACTGCATTCAATATATTTCTGATTACATGGTGACCAGTAGCCTGATGAAGTAATTTCTTTGTAATATCAGCATCTATAAAACTGTTTCAAAGTAAAGGTTTTGAAGGCTTTTGCTCATACAACTCCAGGTGTAAGGCTGTGCTCTCTAAAACATTGTACCTTAACTTTCAATGCACAGTAAATACAAGTTGAAAGTTTTTTGTTCTCTAGGCATATCAAGGATGAGGGGGTCATTAAGAGCAGTCAGCATGGTTTTACCAAGGGGAAGTCATGTTTGACCAACCTTATAGCCTTCTATGAGGAAGTAACTAGGTGGATAGATGATGGTAGAGCGGTGGATGTGGTTTATCTCGATTTCAGTAAAGCATTTGACACTGTCTCCCACAGCATCCTTGTAGATAAGCTGATGAAGTACGGGCTTGATCCGGTGGTGAGGTCGATCAAGAACTGGAAAGAAAGAAGTCAGGGAGTTGTGGTCAATGGGACAGAATCTAGTTGGAGGCCTGTGACCAGTGGAGTCCCTCAGGGGTCGGTACTGGGACCGGAACTATTCAATATTTTCACCAATGACCTGGATGAGGGAACAGAGTGTGCCCTCAGCAAGTTTGCTGATGACACTAACTGGGAGGAGTGGCTGACACACCAGAAGGCTGTGCTGCCATTCAGACAGACCTAGACAGGCTGGAGAGTTGGGCGGGGAAAAACCTGATGAAGTTCAACAAGGGCAAGTGCAGAGTCTTGCATTTGGGGAAGAACAAGCCCATGTACCAGTACAGGTTGGGGGCTGAGCTGCTGGAGAGCAGTGTAGGAGAAAGGGACCTGGGGTCCTGGTGGACAGGAGGATGACCATGAGCCAGCAATGTGCCCTTGTGGCCAAGAAGGCCAGTGACATCCTGGGGTGTATTAGAAAGGGTGTGGTTAGTAGGTCAAGGGAGGTTCTCCTCCCCCTCTCTTCTGCCTTGGTGAGGCCACATCTGGAATATTGTGTCCAGTTCTGGGCCCCTCAGTTTAAGAAGGACAGGGAACTGCTTGAAGAGTCCAGCACAGAGCCACAAAGATGTTGAAGGGAGTGGAACATTTCCCTGATGAGGAAAGGCTGAGGAAGCTGGGTCTCTTTAGCTTGGAGAAGAGGAGACTGAGGGGCGACCTCATCAATGTTTACAAATATGTAAAGGGTGAGTGTCAGGAGGATGGAGCCAGGCTTTGTTCAGTGATGACCGGTGATAGGACAAGGGGAAGTGGATGCAAACTGGAACATAGGAGGTTCCACGTGAATATCAGGAAGAACTTCTTAACTGTGAGAGTGACAGAGCACTGAAACAGGCTGCCCAGGAGAGGTTATGGAGTTTCCTTCTCTGGAGACATTCAAAACCTGCCTGGACAAGTTCCTGTGTGATGTGCTCTAGGTAACCCTGCTCTGCCAGGGGGGTTGGACTAGATGATCTTTTGAGGTCCCCTCCAGCCCCTAGGATTCTGTGATTCTGTGATTCTGTGATCGCAGCCTCCCAGCTCTGAAGCAAAATGATGCTTCGATACAGACCTGTTCCTTTTGCTGTTGTCTGCTTTATGTAAATTATATATAATTTGCACTGTCTGACATAAGAGAGATACAGTCCTACCTTCACCTGATTTGGTTAAAATTTGTACTGACTGGTGATTCAGCAGTTTGTAAGTCTGGTGTTGGTAATTATTGAAGTAACATGCAGACACATTTTCCAATTTTAAGGCTTAATGTATGAGTAATTTATACACATGAGTACTTGTGATGGCACTGATACTTTAAATGTAGGGAAAACATAAAGGAACAGTGGTTGAAATTAATCAGGAAGTGTTATTCTCTCACCGTTGGTGTTACCTGAACAGGCATTCTGAATTCTGCATGTGTGGTAAGTTCTCTCCTCTTTGCATGCTTAAATTCACTTTTTTTTGGTGACCATGGCTGTATTTAGAGATCTGGATGAGAGCTCACCAAGATCTTACAGAATGATACTCAGGCTTTTGCATCTCTACCAGAAATACCTCTTGTAATACATCCTTAGCCTGCCACTTGCCTTTTTGTGGAGTCTTGATTTCATGGAGATTGATTAGGTCTTTGAGTCCACAGCTCAGGGGGACTTGTTAATCCCCAGATACTGAGAACTGGCATGTTTTTCTAATAAATGCTATCCCATCTGTGTTACTGCATTCCTTGAGTTTGTCCAGTCATTACTCTGCTGTATCAATCTGCCTCAGTATTGTTAACTTTCCCCAGCTTTGTATCACTAGCAAGATTGCTAATGGAAATACTAAAAGACCTATTCAGTGACATGTTTCAGAAGCAATGCCACTCTTTGCTGGAGTTACTTTTTTCAGCATGCTCATTATCCACCTGAAGTCCGTATTCACCTTATATTTCCTCTGCTAATGATGCTGACAGGAGGCCCTGCTAACACCGAGTTGAGGAATATAACTACTTCAGCATGTTGCATAAGAGGAGCAGTTACAATTAAATAATATGGAGGAAAAGAATGTAGTTGACCTGCTATGATAATTATGTATTTCTGGGTCTGTCATGAAGATGATTGTTTTAGACTCAATACAATTTTGCTGCATAGTTAGTGCCAGAGTCCAGAAAAATGACACTTCTAATTAAACTGGGAGACACAAGCAGGATGTCAATTGTAATGGATGGTGGTATACCCGTGATAGGAGCTTGTGAGGCAAAACTGTGGGTTGCTGGTCACTCTGGAAGAGATGGTGTCCATAGCATATGGCTGTGCCTCTAAGCATCCTGTGTAATTATGGCATAAGCTTGAGAATTGCTAGGAAAAAATGAAAAAGAGCAGCTCAAACATGCTCATAAATCTCATATTTCAGTAGGGAATGGTATCAATACAAAATGTCTTAGCATAATAAAAGATTTTTTTAGAAGTGGTTTCAAAGGCATGTTCCAGACAGTAAAACAATAGAATGCTTTAATAATCTTCAGCTCACTTTTATTTTTAGCTCTTATCTTTTAGTTTGTTGTTTAGAGAAGAAGAGTCATGGGTGAGGAGGTGGAAAGGGAACAATAGTGTTCCTTTTCCAAATGAAAGAATAAAGAAATTTATGTAGAAGGTGGTTGTGAGTACCATAAAAGATATTTGAAAAAAGTACTTAGGGGAAGTGTCAGGCACTCAGCTATCTGTTAGATCATTTTGAACCTCCCTTTTGGGCAATAATCAAATTGCAAGGTTCAATTGTTTTTCATCAGCAGCTCTGTCTTTTAAAAAGACACTTCTCTAGTATAGGTGCTGTCTAACCTGGCTTCTGCATGACATTCTGTGTCACACATTGGGAATACTTATCTAATTTGATTTATCTTTTTCTTCCATGCCTACTCCTTATGTCTCCACCAGACATACTTGCAGTACATTGTCAAACTTAATGAAAGGCCTTTTTGCTCTTTTTGATAGCATTTCTTCTGTTATTCCTTGTCCCTCTAAGTCTATTGGTCATTATGCCACCAAGCCAACTTTCAGCAATTAAAGTGCATATGGAATATGGCTGTCAAAACAGGTCTGGTTAAGAACTTTGTAGAATCACTTCTCATTTTAAGCCTAATCCTGAGTAGACTTCTTATACTGTCAGTAAACTTGCTGATTTCAGTGAGAGGTTAGACAAAGCTTCAAATGGGAGGAAAAATGTACTACTTTCAGATGCTTGCTATAATTATTAAAGAAACAATCTCTTGTACTTTTTATTATTTCTTAAGTCCTAAAAGTTCAAAATAAATCACTGGTAGTGGTAGTGTTTCATGCTATATATAGAAATAATATTTAATCTAATATCTATCTCTAACAGCTTTACATTAAAACATTCTCTTTGTCAACTAAGAAAGCATTAACAGAAATCAGCAAAATACCATTAAAATGATGGGTGGACTGGGTTCTTTTTTTAAAAATTCCAAATTTGTATTGACATATGTATGGCAGTCCTGCATTTCACCAAATGTTCTAACCCATGCCACTGGAAGGAGAGCTTGTCCTGTTGCATCCTTTCTTTCAAGAAGTGTCCTTTATATCAAAAAAAATTACTCTGTACAACTGTTGTGTTTGTAAATGGGAGGGTCCATTGCTGGAAGAATGAAAGCCTGGCCTAAAAATTCATGATGAACATCTAGAGGCACAAATAGTTCTGAGAGGAAAGAAAGAATAATAATTTTTACAGTGAAACATTACACTGTGTTCATGGGTATCCCTTTACAGGTAATCTGTGTACACTCAGTTTGTGTGTGAGTTTTGGTATTTCCAAGGCCAGAGTTTTTTAAACACTGTGATAACGTATTTCAGGCTTCCTCTTGCAGGATTAGAGACTCTGTCTCCCTACAGCCTCTTTATGAACTGCAGAAGGAAATTGTTTACTTTAGAAAGGGCAGAACAGCAGTGGATCTGGATCTAGGGCATTCATGTTTGATGTAAATTTTCAGCTTTTTTTTTTTCCTCCAGATGTTTGTGTAGATTGTACTGCGTGGAGTTCAGAAAAGGTTCAGGTAACATAGTGTGAAGCAGATTAATGTAGACCTTTTATCTTCCACAATCGTGTGTGTTTGAGCATACTTTTTTTTTACCCTTTTTCTGGATGGTAGGCTTTATCTTTGGTTTCTGGCTTTCTGTTGTGGGTTTTTTTCATAATAAACTGTGGTGCAGAATGCCACTCAAATCACAGATTAAGCTATTAAAATGATTTATGTAAGGTTAATGAGTGCATAAGCTTGTATCTGTAGGCCACTAATGTTGGTTAACTACAGAGGAGATGGTAGAAGTTGTTTTTTCCTTTACTTGCACCTGCAAGGTCCATTGTTTCCTTCTGTAGCCTGCACATTCAGCTGCTTTAGAAGCAGTGATATTTCTTAATTCTCCCAACTAGTCACTGAAGTCATCAGTAGCCTCACCTGGTCTATTAAGTAGTAATTTCTCAGTGAAAACTGGGATTAAAAAGCAAAGCAACAATTAACTGTGAAACTTGAGCTCAGGAATTTTACCTGCTAAAACTGAAGACATTTATTCTGCTAGCAGTTCAGCTTAATCATCTAGCCCGTATTGCTCTCACTGTGTAGGATTGTCTTCCTGCTGAGCATGCATTAGTGTTTAATGAGATAACTAATTTTTAAAATCTAAATCATGTGGCTGCCACTGTTCTCCTTCAGAGACAGTTCCAAGGCTTGGTGTCAGCAGAAGTCTTTTGATTTATCTCTGAAAAGACTGGCAGGTAGAGAAAATCTGCTTCTGGTCATTGTAAGAAAAATGAAGAGTGGATATTAAGAATTCCTGTACACCCCTTCACTAGCTCTTCATAGACCATTGCCAGAGAGCTAGTAACTAGCCACAGCATTTGTTTTGAGCTTGCTTGGGGTTCAGTTGCTCAATTTAGAGATTAGCAGCACATCCCTTTCCGTTTAAATAACTGTATCATTTAAAATATGATCTTGTATTAAATGTGAATAAATTATCTATCTTTCCTTCCCCTATTTTTAACCAAGAACTCCTAGTTTGAGTTCTTCTGTGTCCCCACTGTAAATCACACTTTGCTTGTCAGAAAGGGTTCTTAAAATACTTGTTTGAGTAGTTTAGTGAAAACTTTCCTAATGATGTCTTTTTATTGTGAGAACAGATTTTAATGTTACTGGTATTTAGCATATTTATAGAGTGGGCTGGCTGGTGTCTGAGAATGGATAAATCGATTGCATATTTTGGTGTGGGGATGGGAAGGGATGAGAAATACAGCCAGCTATTTTCATCAAACTCCTAAAAAAGTAATAATCTTTGAGTTTCTTAATATTCTACTCAGTGAATTGATGTGCATTTAAAAAATAATTCAGTTGAATTGCATACATCTGTTTAGGGAAGTACACAGTCCCTGGAAATCAGAAAGGTGCCAGCCATACCAAAGAAGAGGTGTTATTTACTCCTTGGAAGGAAGACACCCAAGAGAAGTTGTTGGTCTGAGGCCTAGGTATTTATGTGGGCAAGGGATATTGTGAAAGGTATGGAGCGTATTCTATTAATGTTCTCCTTTCCTTTTCACTTAGGAACTTTCCTGGAACAGGTTGCTTAAGTCTGTAAAATGACAAAAAATGGGTTCAATTTTCTTCTTTAATTCCTCAGGATGAAAGGCTGTGTCTGGAAGGAGTATACAGTTCTAGGGGTTATTGGCTGTTCAGGTCATTGAGAAAAGAGGTGTGGAAGGAAGAGCTCAACTGTGTAGAAAGCATACCTTTCTGTAGAGTACTTTGGGAAAAAACAAAACAAAACAAAACAAAAAAAGAGAAATAAAAACTGTCTTTTCCCCCACATATATTTAATGCAAGAAAATAATGAGAGAATCCTTCTTAAGAGCAGGGAGATGTGTCAGGTCTAGCAAAATTAAAATTCAACGTTGGAAACTTAGGGAGAAATTGTGCACTAGGGAAAAAAAACTCATTTCAAACAGTAGGAGCTGGGAGGCCTGAGTTCAGGCTATTGCTCTTCCTTCTCAGATATAGACTAGAATAGAAAATAGAATAGATTAGAACAGTTGGAAGGGACTTTACAACTATAATTTAGTCCAACTGCTGCCTTCTTCTTGGTACCTTACTCCCTCTTCCTTCTTCTGTTCTCTGTCTTCATATAACTAAGGCAATACTGCTTGCTTCTTGCATGGTTGATAATAGTCCTTTGGTCTTGTGTGTAAACAGGGTTAAGAGCATGAAACATTTTATTTTCTACAGTAAAGAGGAGCATGGTTATGCTGGGGATAGATTACTTTGTACGCGTCTCTCTTGATGAATAATACTTCCCATTAGAATGGCAACTAGAAAGACTTATATTTGGAAGTCCAATAATAGTTTTAACTATCCTTCTGTTAACTTTAAATGTACTGTCTGATACAGAATGCAATTGCTTGCTTTCAGCAACTGCAGTGGGAATCAGAGTTTAGAAATTCACTTTATTATTTGAAACAGCTTTGAACGATAGTCAAAGGTTGTTTCCTCTTTCTGATCTGCTAACCTTAGTAGCAAGTGCCTTCACACAATTACCAGCTTAATAATCACAAATTTTAAGACTACTCAAGATTAGGAATTTATCTCTGAGCTTTTTGAGTTCTCAAATGTAATCAGTTTAATTAGTTAGATGATGCCACCTTGAAGAATATTAAAATTCATTGAGCATTGGGCTGTTCCTGCTCTCCACTTCAATTTGCTTTCCTTCAGAAATGTGTTCTCAGTTGAGTGCTTCATTCCCAGTGAGCCATTAAAATAATAGTAAATTTTAGAGATTATTTTAATGATTTCTAAATATTATTCTAAAGTTAAGGCTTACAGAAATAGCTAAGTTTGGAAACTGAAAAAACTTTTTTATTTGTTCTGTCCCTGGAAGAAAGCTTTGTGTTTCCTGTTATACAGTTTCTTGCATAAAAGACTTCAGTTTTTATAGCTTTTTATAATGTCTGAATTTGCACGTCTTCTTTCCTGTTCAGCTGCACTAACATGCTTGGAGGCACAAGGCATTGGTGAGTGTATTCACTTAGTAGTGGATCTCCTCATTGAGTAACAGGTAGCTTGTCAACAGCTTTTGAGATAAAATGCAATGGTAGAGCAGAATTCTTTTGAAAAATGCAGGTGTCTTTGTAGAGAGTTGGTGTTCATTACTTTGTTGAAACCCTTTCCTATTACACTATTATTTTGAACCTATAAGGACACTGTCCAGAGAAGCTGAGAGAAAAGTAACACAATGTCTATACACAGAGTATAGGATACAAGCTGTATATAGAGCTTGCAGATACAAGCTGATTATTTTTCCTCATTTCTTTCAGATACTTGAGCATATATACCTGCTGTTCAGGTAAAGTGAAGCTTTTTTCTCAGTTCAGGGATTAAAAAAAAGCTTAGGAAAGTTCTTCCTGAATGGAGGCTGATGGAAAGATTAAGCAGGGCTTAAAGGTTTTCCAGTGAAGACAGGTATGTGCTAAGACATCAGAGTAGATTGGGTCGTGTTGTGGGCACACATCTTGTTCTTCTGCCCATTAGAGCAAATGGATGGAAGTGCTTTTTAATCCAGTGTTTTGGTAAAGAGTGACACTTTGGCGTGTTTTATTCCAACAGGTTTTGCTCATGGTCAGAAAGCAGTATGTACATACAGAAGAAAATCTCTTGCAGGGCCCCTCAGTTCGAGAAGGACAGGCAACTGCTGGAAAGAGTCCAGCGCAGAGCTACTAAGATGATTAAGGGAGTGGAACATCTCCCTTATGAGGAAAGGTTGAGGGAGCTGGGTCTCTTTAGCTTGGAGAAGAGGAGGCTGAG
Source organism: Apus apus (assembly GCF_020740795.1). Lineage (NCBI taxonomy): Eukaryota > Metazoa > Chordata > Aves > Apodiformes > Apodidae > Apus > Apus apus. The sequence goes on along the minus strand of NC_067312.1, from coordinate 72,116,639 downwards.
GGGTGACCTCATCAATGTTTACAAATATGTAAGGGGTGAGTGTCAGGGAGATGGAGTTAGGCTCTTCTTAGTGATGACCAGTGATAGGACAAGGGGTAATGGGTGTAAATTGGAGCATAGGAGGTTCAAGGTGAATATCCGAAAAAAAATTTTTACTGTAAGAGTGACAGAGCACTGGAACAGGCTGCCCAGGGAGGTTGTGGAGTCTCCTTCACTGGAAACATTCAAAACCCACCTGGATGTGTTCCTATGTGATATACTCTAGGTGACCCTGCTCTGGCAGGGAGGGTTGGACTAGATGATCTTTCGAGGTCCCTTCCAACCCCTAGGATTCTATGATTCTATGATTCTATGATTCTATGAATGTTTGTAGTTTGAATGCATTTACTCTCCCTTGAGAAGTCTCTAATTGTAAATAACTGGAAATTCAAATAATATAGTAGTACAGGATTGCTATTTACTGGTTTTGTAAACCTCTGCTGTAAACTGCTGTTAATTCTGCTGAGCTCTTTAATCTGTCCCAATACGACTATTATTTTACATAGTTCCCAGCTACCTAAGCAGTCATTTTTCAGCACCATCAAGATGCATTTCTCAGGCTGCCCTTTGGACCATGATGTCTCTAGTTCTGCTTGGCAAACTGGGAAGATACAAGTCCAGAGCCCAAATCTGCATGAAAGTTGTTTTTGTTTCCCGTTATTTATCTCAGAGAAGTGTTAATAGTTCAAAGCCTGTATACCTTGTAATCACAGCAGGGTTGAGCTTTATTTATTGCATTCTATTCAAAACATGCTGCTGAAATAGAATGATTAATTTCCTTGCAGGCTCATCAGTGTTCATCCTTGTAGTATCTTTGCAAGCTTTCTGAATATGTCTGAAAACATTTACATAACAACTCTCTGAATTTAGATGATATCATTGTCTTTGAAGAAATAGAAAACACGCAGGATGCTGGCTATCTGAGAGTATATGGTTGTCTGTTTCATTAAAGGGAATTTTAAAAATTCAGCTTACAGATCATACATTTATTGTAGATTTAACTTCTCATATTTTGCTTATAACATCTGGAATTCACATAATAAGCAGCACAGGTAGCAACTAAATAGTCATGAGCAGTCTGGTTGAAACAGGAAGTACCTCCGTGGCTTCATTCCAGTGTTTTAGCCATGAGATTGTTTCTTCTTTTCCTGTAATTAGCTGTGTCAACTGTTACGTATCTTGCCACACTTCCAGCAAACAAAAAAAAGATTGTTATTTCCAGTATCTTTCGCAGCACATTCCTGATGTGACCTTTGAAAGTAACTGTTTTGCTGATCAAAATGGTGAAAAAAGTTCAACCTCCAAAACAAAAAACTTGGTGCTTGTTTCAGGACATAAAAGTTTATGTGGTTTGGGAGTGTGGAAACCACAACAATCACATTTCAAAATGAAATTTTGTTTCAAGATAGAAATTAAAAATCCTTATGCTGTCTTGAAAACTTTCCCAGTTTTTTTCCTTTTGAGAGTCCAGAGTATTAAAGAAATTCAATTGTGATTCCCCATGATAATCTCAAACTGTTACTTTGTGAGTAATACTATTATTGCAATATAACTCAGCTTGCTCAACTGTGATGCTCACCACGTCCAACCTGTATGCTTTCATTTTGGCTAAACAACATATTTTTCACTCATTTCATTTGCATATATCACTCGGGTATTTTATTTCCTTCAATATCATCTGAAGTAGAAAAGCTGTGAGACTTCAGTCCACCAGAAACTGAAGTTTTATGGTTATGGGTGCGTGCTTACTCTAGCCAAAGATAGCCTGATTCCCAGTTGGAAGTATATAATACCATATCTAACACTAAGCATTATTTTTGCAGAAATGCTGTTAATGCAGGCACTGAAGGTTACTTTCGGTGTTGTTTTTGACATACATATTATTTTAGCATAGAGAATAATTGACTGGCACACCTTCTTGCTAAGTCTTTCTGCATTTCAGAATTTGCACACAATAACTTGCTACTGTCAGGGCATTATGTTAAAGCCACAGCATCTTAACCACCTTATTGAGAGTCTTCTTGCTTCTGTGTATTTGTGACTTGTCCTGCTTAAAATCTGGAATTAATTAATTTTAGATATTAATTATCCATACTTACTCGGCAGAAATCCATAGTTCTTGAAGGTGTTTTCACAGACTGCTAGAATCATACTTTAGACTAATGAATGTTATCCACAGCTTTTAAAGCCAGTGTATTTGTTGAGATTGCTGCCTCTCCCTCCTTTTGTAGTGTTTCCTGAGACAGCTCAGTCAAGAAGCCCACACTTCAGGTGAGAGTTGACTGTTTTGACAATCCAGACAATTTCAAGTAGTAACAGTGTGTCTCTGAGGTGCTGAGACACCTTGGCTACCCACTAGCTTCCAGAGTCTGAGACTTCCAGCACACAGACGCAAACAACTCCAAAAGATGAGTGTGCAAACTCCTACCTTTTCAGTCAGCTTAAAATATTGAACAACTGCAAAAACAAAACCCTGCTGCAAATGGCAGAGCTCCATCCAAATCTTGTATGTGGAAGGTGGCTTTTGTTGCTTCATCTGTCTCAGTACCTACAGATTTTAAATTACCTTTCCACTTACCCAGCTGAGAATTAGTGGGTGTTTCTACTTTCTGTGATGCCAATAATTTCCCAACTAATGCTAGAGCAATACTAGAAAACAGGTAATACACATTTTCATTATTTGATGGTGAATGAGCAGGAAGTATAAAAAGGTATTAACATTTCCTCTTTATGCACATTTGATTGTGATGAGGCTTTAGGGGCAGATTTTGTAAATCAATGTGTGTGGTACAAATATTTCAGCTCATAGTAAGTAGCTCTAGTGTCTTAATCCAGAACTAAGAATTTGTTTCTTGCAATATGCTTTATTTCATCTAGCTATATACTTTTATCTCTTCTATTCAAGTAGTACCAGAAGGCAGTAAACCCCCATTTTTCATTTGAGAAAAAGATAAAGGAAGTTTTGCATCTAGTGGTGAGAAGAATAGGGTGGAATGGGGGGGTTTTAAGGGAAGATCCAAACTGAAAACTGGGGTGCTGCAGGATCTGAGTCTCTGAATTTGGATCCCTTACAAAGAAGGACTTAACACATGCATTTATTGTGGATACCAGCAAGCAAAGCTTCTCAAAACACCACTGAGAACACAAATCCTGTACAATTACTTGGAGACTATTGTCGGCCCTTTCTGCTTAATTTTGCTGCGTTATCTTTTTTTTTTTTTTTTTTAAATTTATTATAAGTTGTCAAATTTCATATTGCAATATAATCAGCAAAACCAAGTAGTAAACAACATGTATTTTCTGTGTTTGTGTAACAATCTACTTCTGCTTAATCCATTTATAAAAAGTCTTCTCAGAGAATTGAGGTGGACATGCGTATGTATACCATAGCATCAAGGGACATAAGAGTACACAGAACAAGGAAAGGCTGTTGTATGTCTCCTCACTTTGAGTTCTCTGTACATGAACTTTTGCAGCAATAGCTCTTTTAAATTAATCTAAGATAGGTGAAAGTACCCATGCATGGAGTTATCTGGGAATACTTACTACAATTAAACTCATGTGCTGCTTATCATGATGGACTTCCAAGTGTGGGTGGGAGCTGTAGCAGAAGCACTGGGTATGATAAGTGATCTTTTGTAATGTGAACAAAGTAAAAGTTCCAGGAAGGTGATGCACTGTAAACAAGGAATATGATATTGAGATAAAATAATAATCAGATGGTCTGGTTGCTTCATGAGTAAGTGACAGTCAAACCCCCATTGTATCCTTAGGTGGCAATTCACAGTGTTGCCATAGCTGTTAGCCATTCAGAAGTAGTATATACCCCTCTGTCCTCCTAACTTCCAAGAGATGAGGGGAGTGCCATAAATAATAATAATAAAAAACAGGAAAATCCAAGAACACTCTCTGTTGAGAAGATGTCACTTTGAGGACATCCAGGCTGTCAGCCAGGATGAATTTGTGCTTTTTTACTGGCCAAAGACTCAGGATTTAAGAAAGGATTTAATACATATCTGGGCACTACCACAGCCACCAAAACAATCAATTTTAGAATCTCTGCATCTTGAGCACAGATTTTCCTTGCAAAATAAAAGGTACAAAATGTAGGGAAAAATTTGCTTAGTGGAGATGTGAAATAGGAGAAATACTAAATATCTAGAAGCTTGAGTTGAGGTTTCCCATATAGATTTTGTGATAACCCCTAAGGCGAAGAACAAGTGTTCCTTTACAAATGTACTTCTTTCTGAAAAACCCAGAAGGCTAGGGCAGAGCAAGTAATCTGAGCAAAAAGCTATAAAAGCATTTTCTCTGTCTCCAAGGATTTTGCTAGTGTCTGTTTCTCCTGAATTAGATCTTTAAGGATTCAGTCAGGGGGATGGAGAGATCTTACTCTGCACTCAATATTCTTTTTTCTCTTTACCACTGAAGTCTTTTTCTTCCCTCATCATTTTGTATCAGGTGACAGGAGGTGTCCAGGCAGGAACCTAATGAACAACATGAGAATGACCATGGTTCTATTTTTAAAAACATCAGATTGCCTTGCAAACACCATTTCCATTTAATACTTCATTTTTTTTTCTCCCTGTCTTTTATTTTTTCTGTGTAAACGGCAGTTCTGCCCATCCAGCAGGAAGCATAGAAGGAAGGGTGGAAATAATCTTCTAATGGGTAGTAGCAGAAGGAATGGAGTTGAACACTTACTTTCTTAGACTTAATCTCTGAAATGGGAGATTTTGGGTACTTTGGTGGACAGCTGTGCAGAAGTTCCAGAATTTGTTAGGGTATAGTCTTGTGACACACAAGTGGGAAATGGGAACAGGCAGCATTGCAAGGGCTACTGACTTTGAAGTCTGTTTCTGTTTCATGTCTTGAGACTAACAATTGCAAGCCTCAAGAACCACCAATTTGAAAAGATCTCAGAGAAATTTTTCCTTAAGACTTATTTTTACCTACCCATAATGAATTTTTCTTGGCACAGAAATGAGGGCATGACTTCAATTCAGAGATTTCTAACAATATAATTATTCAGATAATACATTAAAAAAAGCAGATGTTTCAGAGTAAGTTTGTATTCATGAAGGGCAAGCAGTGGTTAAGCTATCACAGTAACATCTTCAGAGGAAAAATCCTTAGGAACAGTAGGTTTTCCAGGATTGGGTACAGTTCTGAGCATCCAGTCTTGTCCAGACAGAGACTACGTTTGTGGAGGTGGTCTCTTAATCCTAAAATCAAGGTTTAGGTGTCTGGAAGACATATTTTGGAGGACCATCAGGTTGCTGTGTATGTTGAAAAATGGTGTAAAGGCTAAATTTCAAATAACAAGATCATTTTTATGGTTTGAAACTTTTCATTTTTCTCAACACTGCCTTGCTTTCCGTTGCTAGCACATGAGGAAATTGTAATGAAGGGTCATATTCCTCATATGAAATGTTTGTTACCAGCAGCAGGTAAAAAACACAGACATGAGCTCCTGAGCCTGGAATTTTCTTATGCCTTGACTATTTATATCTGTCTTTCTAATTTATTTCCCAAAGACATAGGATCTTAATAGCATTCAGCATTATATAGTTCCATTTTCCTCATGGTGGTGGAAAACTCTTTTTGGTTTAACGTGAGTGGCTCTTGGCACATAGCGATAATTTTGAAACTTTCACCTAGACAGCTCTTAAAATGGAAGCTAAATCTTTTGGAAAACAGGATCGGTATGAATAGCAAAATAAAATCTGGGGAAATGTATAGTCAGACTTCAAGCCTAAAGTGTACAAGATTTTTTTGAAAAAATGGAAGCAACCGTTGGTATCGATCTGTCCAGATTTCCATGATGACACAAATTAATCGACAGTGCTGGCATTTTTATTATTTTACATCTGCAAGAGACCTAAAACATCCTCCCTGTATGGATTTATCATCTTGACGTTATGGTGTGTAGCAGCAGATTTGATGTTTTAAAGAAAAAGCAAGTAAAATTGGTTGTTTGTGTGTGGGTCTTCTAAAACTGTTTGAACTCAATACTGATCTGCCAGTAGGAGGATTTTTAGAAATGGATAAAATAAATTTTTCAAGCTTTCGACTTTGTTGAATGCTGGTTGATGAACCTGAAATTATCTGGATGTATTGTGGTTTTACTACTTCTTAGGCAGATCTGAACACTTGGTGAATGTTTACAAGGTTAATCTTTTTTGCACAGATCATTGGTTTGGAACTCTTGTGCTCTGGATTTGCCTCCATCTGACCAGTTATGTCTTTCTCTTACTACAGGCTTTTAACTGATGACTCCTTCCCTGCCACCACCCATCCTGATTCCCTGTTGTTTGTTTTGGGTTTTTTTTGCATGGGACTGTTATTGCTAATAAAGGTGGCAAGCCACAAACAGTGAGACCACAGAAGAGTAAATTATTTCATCATCAAGTATTGGACTTCTGCCTCTCATTCAGTGGGTGTGATGTGGACTAACCCTCTTCTCTCTAAATCTCCTCTTCCAAAGGGAATGTGGAGCACTCCCTGGATGGCTGCTTCTTCTCCTGGAGGCAGAAATACTATAGAATTGACTTACTTTCATTTCAGGAGAAGTAGTTTTTGAAAGATGTCCTTAACTGTACTGGAACAAAGTGATTAGGAGAAGATCAGTGAGGGAAAGGTGAAAGTGGTATTAATGTAATTCTAAAGAAATGGCAGTGGCAGAGAAAACTAGATTCAGTATATTGCTTGTAAAAATTACTTCACTGTGCAAATATGCCTGTGTTCATAATAGTTTGCATCTTTGTTTTCTATCCATTGGCTGTGTTCTCTATTATATGTGCTGTTTGACTGCCTTAGAGTGTTGCACATCTGTTGAAATGAAGGCATATTTAAATGTGAATTAATGCCACCAATGCATTGCGGCTTCATGCAGTTCTAGGTTATTGTCTGTGTATATCTTCGTGTTTGTGTGTTTTCTTGCAAATGGCAGATTCAAAGAGTGAAGTTAAATAGCAAGCATCACATCAAGCTGCTTCTGGTGATTTGTATGCAGCTGTGCTTGGACCAGTCATCTGAAAACTATTATGAAAAGTGAAGAAACATTGAAAAATATTTTAGTGACATCATTGATAAAAATATCAATTCAGCAGAGAACTGCAATTTATTTATTGGCTTTAAAATAGGTAGTTCTTCTAGCAAGTACTGCAATCTGAGTGCTGTTCCTGGCTGCATAGTTTGGATTTCCACTTGCATCCAGTGATTGTTACTAGAAGGCAGAAAAATTTATACTCGCAATATAATAGTAAATTTTTTTTACTTTTTAGATAGCAGCACCTAAAAGCTTATTTTGACTGATAAAAATATTCCTCAAAGTCAAAGCACTGTTGCAAACATGGAGTGACACAGCTCTGAATCTATTATCTTGAGGAAGGTCAGGCATGTCAGAATTCTATCAAATGGGAATCTATGCAGAAGGATACATTTTTCATGCATCTGTTTTGAATCTAGGACTTTTTGTGTGTATTAACAAACAAATTTTTTTAAGTACACCTTTATGAGTTCCTCTTACTGAACAAAGATTGGTTTTGCTTGTGCAGTCACACCCACACACTCTTCTGTAGAAGTTACTTTAAAAAAAATACAACCTTGAAAGTACAGCAAACCCATGTGAAACTTAAAAGGGAATAATCCATGTGACAGTGGATGACAATATGACAGTGATAACAATAATTAAAAACTATGCATCAGCTAGAGTCTTTTTACTTATGGATCTGAGAAAGTGTTTATTACCAGAAGCCTCTTCTTTTTACCTAGAATTTTTGACCAAGAAATAAGAGGGGCAGGTGGACTTGTCTCAGGCAGTATAGTGACTTATTTCCCTGGTATAACTGCAGGGAAGCTCAGTCCTCCCCAAAACAGAGTTGTTATCACCATTTAAATCTTGATATATCCCTGAGTAATGTACAGTCCCAATAAACTCTATACAGTGATTAGCAGAAACTGCATTTACATGTAGATGAGAAAACGTGCAATTTTATCCATCTAGGTAAAATGATGTTGTGTATACATTTTAAGAATTTTTTTGAAGCTGGAAAGTTGACTCAGAATACAATCCAGCTGAGTATCTGCTAATTAAGCTGATTTGTGCAATTCTGGAAAGCTCCTAGGGAGTAGCTGACTAGAAGCTGTGGAAAACTAAAAATAGAGAAGTGAGTCCAATATTATATGTTTAGCATATTTACGTATGGATAGGCATTGGTTCCAAGTAACTTGTGAATTTTTATTAGAATACATAACTATTATACCTCTATTTAAAATGTTCAAGCTAATATTAATTTGCCAGTATTTTAAGAGTGATCTAACATTTTTGAACGTGTAACGTAAGTACATTTTATATGCTAATATTTGTATGTCATCTAGGACTTGCTGGTAAACAGATTTAAAAATAATTTGTATGGAACCATTTTTTATAAAGCCTTGAATATATATATATATTTTTAAATGCACTTTTTCACATTAAAATAATAAGAAAAAAATGTATATCTATTTAAGAATATATGTCCACCGTGTAGAACTCTCACAAAGTTGCCACCCAGGATTTAATGATAGATTGGGTTGTTATTATCTGTGTCCTCTTTTCTTCTTTCTCATAGTTCTTCCCCAGTATTCTCAGTGGAATCTAGTCAATTACTAAAAGAGGAAAAATTTTGAATTTTGGTGTATTCATAGATAACACATTTTGTTCCAATTAAAGGCCACGAAATAATAAGAAATACTTAATTTGCCATTAAAGAAGGTGATTAACATCAGGTAGTTCAACATATTTTTCTGAAAACAGATAGCATTTAATTTTCTCTGTTTAGATGCTGTTAGATATATAAATATTCAAATGTGGAGCTAGTAAATACCTATGTTTAATATAAATCTTAGATTTAATATTCAGATCTTCAGTTACTTAATCTTTGTACATCTTTCTCATTTCTTAGAAATTAGAAAGCATCTTCAGCACAATTTCAGTGTGAGGGTAGTGAGACACTGGAACAGGTAGGCCAGGGAACTTGTGGAAATTCCATCCCTGGAAGTATGCAAGGCCAGGTTAGGAGGAGCTCTGAGCAACCTGTTCTAGTGGGAGGTGTTCCTACCCATGCAAAGTGGTTGGAACTACATGATGTTAAAGGTCCCATTCAACCCTAACCATTCTATGAGTCTGTGAACACTCTAAAAAGTGGCAAATAATCTCTTAATTCAAGACAGCATGTACAGTTTACTAATTCAATATATGCTGAGCACCTGGGACCTGATTACACATCTGTGCAGTGTTTGTGTACATGTATGAACGTGCCCAAAGTGAGTTGCACAAATGAATTTGGGGCATCTACTTTAATAAACATTCGTTTTCTAACTAAAGAAACATCAGGCAAAACTGAATCAACAGAACACTCAGTATAATCTTTCATAGTGTGTGTGACAATGTAGTGATTGCAGGATTTGATGCAATTCTTCATTGTATCTTCATAACTAAGTTATTCTTAAAACTTCACAAAACCTTATCGCCCATATGGGCTCACAGTAAATTTTGCTTATTTGGCAGTGTTGGATGTTTTTAAGAGAGCAGTGGTCACCGCCGGGGTGCTGGGTGCAGGAGCAACCTGTACTCTGCAGCTTGTGCAGCACTTAATTTCTGCCAATGGATTTTGTGCAAATTGTCAGTCTTTGGCTCAGTTCTGGAAGCAAGTTCTTTTTTCATCATTTGACTGAAGTTACTAAGTCCACAAATGCACATCTCAAGTAGGACTTGATGAACTGCCATATTCCTTTTTTATCATAGCTGGCTCCTGCCTGTTTGTAACAAGCTGGCTTATCTGCAGCCAGATAATAAGGGCAGCAATGTAAATAAATGTAATACATATTTATTTGTTCTTAACAGTATCTATCTTTTACTCTGAAGCTTTTGCTGATAATGTATTGAATAGTCACATAAAAGATCAAATCCAAGAGGGAGCTTGAGACAGGTGGCTTGTGCAGCAAAGTCCTGATCCTACTCTTCTTCTGGTACCATAAATATATAAAAAAAGAAAGAAATCTAAGTTAAAGTAGAAAAGCAGTTCAGTTGTGCAGGTGTTCTTTCTTCCAAAATTTAATTGAGGACAGAAAATAGCCGGGTCATTAGCTGTAAACATTATAGCTTAGAATTTTAAGGTTAGATGAGATGTGTAACACCTTAATAACATGATGAAGGGACTCTGCCTGAACACTGGGCTGCTTTACAGGAAGATCATGTAGCTCACTGAGTCATTGTTGCAGTGCATTCTTGATATTTAATACCTGGCAAGCAACGTCCTGTGTTTTCCTACATCTCTTCCTAAGTTCACTGTGTGATAATGGGTCTTATTTCCACCAGAAAGCAACCATAAAATGGATGTAATATTTCAGGCTGGCTGAAGAGTTGGGAGAATTTGAAACAGTGCTAGATTCTGTTATTTAGGGGGTTCTTCCTAGTGTATTGAAAGATGTGGAAAATCACTCACAATCAATATGACATATTTTAAAGGTTTGTTGGGTGAGTAAGCACTTCTGTGGTCATATTATTAAAATTACATCATATACCATTCAAAGAGGAGGATGAGGTAAGAAAGTCAGTCACGGTGCTGAGAATCCAAGGATATATTTCTCCATCTTTAAGAATGGTCTTTTAGCTGTTGTGGTAGCACATATATCTTTGGATCAGTTCTTCATCTTGCACAAATATATCTAATGTCATCTTGAAAGAAGCATGGAAGTTTTCATTTTAACATGAGTAAATGTGATTCTCCATTCTCCACTGAATTTGAGAACCACAGATCCTCAACAACTATTTTCTGAGTTTGAACTGCCTAAATCTGTGCGTTAGTGCCAGTTTCAAAGCCATGATGAGACGCTTCTGTTTAGAAGACCTACTTAATTGTCTCATGCATTTTTTAAGTGGTGAATGGTCATACAAAAGTAGCAAAACTCAGTGTCATCTGTGGATTCTTCTGCAATAAGGCATGTAAAGTTCTAATATGCTAGCAGGGGCAAATTTCTTAATTCCCTGAAGGAGTAGCACTGCCACATAAATGTAGCTGCGCGGATTCTGCTTGCATTTGTAACTAAAATGTTTTCCTTTTAGGAAAGGCTCTGAGCTTGTTAATGCCATGCCTCAGTATTGTGGCATGCTGAGATATCATGTTGTTAATATCACACTGATGTGTCACTATATCTCCTTTCTATTTTGCTGGGCTGGGGGGGGGTTGTTTTAAAAGAAGACAATTAAATAGCAGATTTATATCACTTGCATGTTAATATAGTAAGTTTTTCAGAAGGTAATTTTCTCCAGTGTACTTGCACACTCCATGCACATTCCAGGCAGCCTGTGGAAGTCTTCAGTTTGCAAAAAGAATTCAAGAAGTGGTGTTTACAGCAGATGCTGCAAAATAAATACTTTATCATAGCATTAAATATACAGTATTTATATTTTTGAGTAACCTAGCTTGACGATTAAAGACACTGGTCCTTGAAATTCACTGTAGGGAAATAGATTTGCAAAGGGGAAGAGGCAAACTTCAAAGCAAGCTGGAAAAATTTAGAATGGATAAAAACAGTCCAACTGAAATGTCTAGTGTAGAGTTCTTAAATCCATCCTGTGTGTTTAAAGCCACGTCAAAACCTCATTAACTTTAATGAGACTTACAATATGCATTTGAGCAGATTGTCAGCTTGAGGCTCAAATTAATACCAAGTTGTTGTATGACAACTCACTAATAACATTAATCTTTCTATGACCTGTTCTGACAGGTTGTTTCGTGAAGGAGACACGACTTCGCGTTTTTTCCATTGAAGGAATTTTTGTCTTGCACCTGATTGCCCTTGGGAAGATGTATAAAATTAAATTCTTGGGGCTTGTGGTGTCATCCATTTTATCTAGATATGGATCTGTATGTGTGTTTGGCTGCGTGGACATGAAGGTTTACTTTCTGGAAGACACGAAGGTGTCTGTGGTGCTGTCTTTGCATTCTTTATCTGCATTCCTACTGATTGACTGTTTGCATAAATAGCAAACATGTAGAAATAAATTTTGGTTTTCTCCTTCGGAAACAAGAAAGTTATTTGCTGCAGACAGCACAGGTCATGTGAAATGATTTTCATCCTGCTGTTTGCCATGCTGCTGATGTTGGCTCAGTCAGCTGGACTGCTGTGCACCGAGCCTATATGTGTTGCTAAAAGCCAGACATGTTTTCAAATAAAAACAAGCACTTGTAATTTGGTAGAAGCCTGTGCATTAATTGTGTAATGTGACGTGTGAAACATGGTAATTGAATGAAAGATTCTACTTGAATTTTTGTAAAGTCAGTGCTGGTATTTTTTGCAGAAAGTGATTTTGTTTTGCAAAAAGTCAGTCTGCCTGAAGAGTTTTAATACTGGATGTCTTTGAAAGCCACAACCGTAGTCTTCCAAGAAAAGCAGATGGAAAGGGATCACTCCAACTGAGGAACTGCAGAGGAGGAAGAAAGCATATTTCCAAATTATATTTTGGATATTTCTATATACATGCAAGAAACAAAATGTAATTGACATTATTTTCTCAGAAACTCTTAGCATTTGCTGGACAATGGATAACTCCATGTAGTCAATGCCAAGACACCCTTTGAAGCTTTAGAGTAAAAGCAAGCGTGGGCCCTTTGAGGACCATCAATGTAACAGTTAGAAGTCAGGATATGATCAACGTAATAATTCTCCCAGTTTTTCTATTGAGTTTTCATTTGGCTGTTTCTAAAATCTCTGCATCAAAATGAGAAGTGCTAACTGAAGTAATGCATCAGTATGGCTGCTTGGGTGAAATGAGTGATTTGTCACAGCTGCTGGCTGCAAACTATAGCTTGTGAGTAAGAAAGAACAGCCAATAATGAAAACATTGAAACAATGACAACTATCAATTATTTCATTTTAGTTCAACAGTTCCTCATTTCTTCTTATTTTTAGTTTGTCAACCAGTTTTTTCCTGGTCATTGACTTCAGTGGTAATTATTTAGATTTTTGATCTCAAGAGAAAAAAAAGTGGCTTCTGCAAACACAGTTGCTTTCCTCCTAGTTGCAGTTTCAGGAACATACTTGCACTACACACTTCATGTTGCTTCTAAATTTTAAAAATTTTTATTGTAAAAAAAAATTAATTGATGGCTTATTGTAATTATTAAAAAGCAAGAACCCAGGAAAGTCTCCCTATTTTGAGTGTTTACTGCTTGCTTGTTACTGTGACTTTGTATACCATTCCCTGAAGCTGTTACTTAATGGAATTGATCAAGCTGTTAGATAAATTACGTAGTTTCGTAAGTTGATTTTTTGTTTGCCTCCTTGAGCCTTAGCAAATACTACAAGTAAATTTCAGAATTTTTATTATCTCTTAAAAAAATTCATACCTTTCATTGTAAGTGTCTGAATTGGGTTTTTCTGCCCTTTTTTGTACATGACTTCTGTCATACTGCTGCTTCTGCGTACACCAGAAAAGTTCAGTATATACATAATTCATTATATATCATCAGTGTTTCCAGTAAAAGCTGAAATTATAATAGAATGGTATTCTTTACCTTAAAGCTCTTGAAAAATCATAAATTCGTTCACATCATGTCTCTAGTCATGAAGTGCTCTTCTAATTTTGAAAAGTAGGGTGCTTTTAACGTAGTCTTGGTTATCTTTAGTGTCTTGATTCTATTTATGATAATTTTTGTTCTCCAAATTCACATAAAAGTTATCAACTTAATTTTATAGACTACTAGACTTGAGTGGTTAATCCAATTCCCTGCATGTATTGAGCTATTTAAAGAAAACACTAAAACCTATCACATTTGGGATAGATATGCCTAGTGAAGCTATGTGGGAGAACTAGTAGCTATAGCATGCTTTCTGTGTCTTGCCTGACAAAGAATTGAGTCATAGCCATTTTTCAGTTCTGTCAAAGTGGTGTTTGGAAGTTGTTCTCTTTGGTTGGTTGGTTGATTATTTCTTTTTTTTCAGGATGTAGCGTGGACCTGATAAGATTTTTTTTTCAGTCCATCAGCACCATGTGCCAGTTGCTCTGTAAAAGAACACAACTGTCTTTAAGAAATTTGATTGAAAGGGACAGTTAAGACAGGATCACCCAACAATTGGTGTTGAATTTATATTAAGCATGGAAATGCTTTTTGTGGTAGGATCATATGGGTAAGAAAATACAAGTGCCTGATAATATACCATTTAGAAGTAAATATTGGGTAAGTGGAGTGAGAAGAAAAGGATATGATATTTCTGTTCCTGCCTGTGTTTTAGGTTGGATGTTAAGTAAGCGAGCATTAAAAGAACTGGTTTATTAACATTAGTAGCCCCCGCGTGTCAGGTATCATGGATTGTCAGCAAGGATCATTCACATGCAGTGAATAATACTTACTAGATTATTTATTTATGCATCCTTGCTTACCTCTTAAAACAAAATCTTAAAGCAGATGGAAGCTAGCATGCAAAATTAAATAGTTTAAGGGTTTCTACACCTGTATCCACAAATCGCAGTAAGGTGTGTTATGAAGAATTTCAAGTATTGAGCTCATATGAAGTAGTCTGAATAGCTTCAAAAAAGTAGTTAATGTTTTCATCTCATATATCAGGCTTTCATGGCTATCCTGGAAAATTATGAATTTCATCATAAATTACTATGATTCATCATACTAATCATATTTCATCATAAATTACTGTGATTGTTCATTACTTCAGCTGTTGCTTATGTGTTTTTTGGACTTCACTGGAGATGCAATTACTTACAGAATGTCAGTTGTCACCCCTTATTGTATTAACAATAAATTAAATTTTGGAGCAGTTGCAATTACTCGTTTTTGCACTGGCTGTTCTTTGGAGAATTGAAACTTGGGTTAAACTAAGAACTTGAAAGTTCCCATAGCCTAAATCAAAGCCAGATGTTTGCATCCTCTAGGACCTTATTTGAATAGCTTAGAACAACATTTACATTGTCAGAAGCCATATAAATATTTAAATACTATTAAAGTATTTAGTCATGTCTTGTCATAACGCTGTTTCTGGTAAAATTCGGAAGTTTTATTAATTCAAATGATAAGTCAGATTCCTTGAAAATTAACCTAGCAATTTATTTATTTGTATTTATAATACTATTAGATAAATAACATTTTGATTGCTATGACAGTTTACATTCTTTACATAACAGCATGCTTGTCATTTAATGAATATCTCAGCAACATGATAGTCTAACCAATATTTCCTTCCATCCTCATAATTTGTTACAGTAGCTCTGAATTAATAACAACATCAGCACAAGTTTAGAGCTTGATTTATTTTTTTCCCCAAAACTGAAATGTGGTAATAGTAATTTAATGTCAATTTAAAGGCAGAAATACTGTTTTCCAAGTAATTTCCGTGTAGGACTTCATGCTGACTATGCATGAGGTACATTGAGCAATATTGAATCAAAAAAAGCAAAATGCATCAGCTGAATGTGATATTTAGTTTCATTTTGTGTTGCAACAATATTCACAGCCCTGCCAGTAGAGAATCTCAAGCTACCATTTCCTAAAAAAAATTTTCAAACAGCTTCTGTTAATAAACTTGTAGTTTGATTTTTTTTTTTTTTTTTTAAATAATCCTCATTGACCTTTTAAAGGAACAGAGAGAACATGATCTGATTTCAAAAAGCAGACGCTTTGGAATCTTTCCCTAATTATGGGCCATATAATCCTGTTTGATTTTCTCCATGGAGAGGTTGATAAGAACAGCAAAGCTATTAAATGGCTGAAAATTTGTTGGTAATCAGAGTTTGGCTTATCAGATGTCATCTTTTACTGCCTTCTGATTTTTTTGCCTTTTTAATTTCAATGTGCTTGAAGAAAAATTGAAATAGGACTAGAGATGAAAGAGATGTGTAAGGGGTGAAAATTATGCAGTTGACTCATGGTGTGAGACATACAGAGGGATTGTCAAAATAATATTTTTCATAATTTAATGTTCTGGCTGGCAAGCATCCTTGAGGGACTGAAAAAAAACGGCCAGCTGCAAATATGGCAACATGGCAGCACAGCAGAGCTGAAACAGGAGGAACAGTTAATCGAGTAGGGAATAGCCTTGCAGAACCCTTTTTTTCCAGAAGGTACTGAGAACTTCAAAATTAAGATAGCCTATGTTTGTTACCCTGTGTTTCCCAGCTCCCCTCTCATGAAAACAAATACTGTTTTGTGCGTGCTGCAATTCCAGAAGGGAAGCTTGGGTTAGCTGTAGGTATTTTGCTTCATCTAGCTTTTTTTTGGTAGAAAGTCCAATTACTGGCCTATTGTAATTGTCTGAAGAAAACACCTTAAATGATAGCATGCAGGACCCATGCAGGAGGGACTGAGTTACTGAGTTACTGAGTAAACTGGACTAATAACCTGGGCTTTGTTATAGGTTTCCCTGTTTGGCCAGGTATTTGGTTTATTTGCTCTAAATACATGCTTAGTTACACTTGCAAGCATCTTGTTTTCTCTGTGGTAAGAGGATGGGCTTAATTATTTTCCTCCCTCCACATTTATGCGTTTATCAACCCAATAACTTCGGTGACATTTTTCACACTTTATTTTCTACAGAGACAGATAAAAATCAGTGCTTACATGGGTATGTATGGAAAGTGCATGTGTCTGTAAACATTTTGAAAGAAAAAAAAAATTAAGGATTTACATTGCACACTGAAAAGGAGTTCTCCTCGAGTTTATTCTCAACTGAATAAACATCCTAATTATTACTTAGGTTAATTAATTCATCAGGCTATAGCTTGTAGATACTCAACCAAGGAATAATTAACATGTCAGCGGTGTATCCCCAAAGCCTTTTTTTGTTAATTTTTTAAATGCATTTGGCCATGAAGTGTAAAGTAGCAATGAGCTTAGATGTCTTATCATGTAATAATCAGCACTTCCTAAATGTCATGGTAATAGTGATTTTTTTTTTTTTTTCAATTTAACATGAAAATAAATCCCATGATATTTGTTAATTACTGGAAAAAAAGTCTCACAAGAGTAGTATTATTAAAAAACAAGATTCAAGACAGTTTCACAAACTGTGTAGTCAGATTTTTAGTCTCACAAGTAATCGAAACACAAGCACTGGCTTCTTAGTGCATTTCATATTTAGAAACTAAAGGTATTATGACTTCTCTCAGTTTCTTAACATGCTAATCATGAAATTCCAAGAAAGCCCTGGAGGAGAAAATGTTACTTCATACCTCGCACCTCCTGCCTTGACAACGAGAAGTTACAGCATTTCTTTCACTGTGACATGTTCCTCTGGTCGCTGGTGGCTTGACAGTACACTGTGCACAGCCCATGGGCTGGACTCTCTCGCATGTGCCTCTGCTGAAGGCCAGGAGGCAGAGACAGAAACCATCACTGTATGCAGTGTTTGCATGCTTTCTTGGCGTGTTTCTCAGGAAAATTTTCTGCATCACCACATATTTGTATGGAATATGTGCTCAGATCACATATGTATTTCATGGAACCATGAAATCACAGGCTGTTTTGGGTTGGAAGGGACCTTAAAGATCCTCTAGTTCCAACCCCCCTGAATGAGGAAGGACACTTCCCACTAGACCAGGTTGCTCCAAGCCCCATTCAGCCCGGCCTTGAACACTTCCAGGATGGGACATCCTCAGCTTCCCTGGGCAACCTGGGCCAGTGTCTTACCACCACTGCAGAATTTCTTCCTGATGTTTAACCTAAATCTTCCCTCTTACAGTTTAAAGCCATTCCCCCTCATTCTATTACTCCATGGTCTTGTAAAAAGTCCCTCCCCAGCTTTCCTGTAGCCCCTTCGGGTACTGGAAAGTGCTCTGAGGTCTGCCTGGAGCCTTTTCTCTTCCAGGCTGAACAACCCCAACTCTCTCCGCCTGTCTTCAGAGCAGAGGTGCTCCAGCCCTCAGATCATTTTCGTGGCCTCCTCTGAATTTGTTCCAACAGCTCCATGTCCTTCTTGTGTTGGGGGCTCCAGAACTGGACTCAGCACTGCAGGTGGAGTCTGAGATAGTGGAGCTGAGCGGGAGAATCATCTCCCTTGACCTGCTGGCCCCGCTTCTTTTGAGGCACACTTTGCCAGCCCATATTGAGCTTCTCATCAGCCATCACCCCCAAGTCCTTCTCCTCAGGGCTGGTCTCAATCCGTTCATACCCCAGCCTGTATTAATATTGGGGGTTGCTGCAGCTCATGTGCAGGACCCTGCAATCAGCCTTGTTGAACCTCATAAGGTATTACCTCCAGTTCTAGGTTTCTCAGCAGAGGAAAGGCATGAACCTGTTGGAGGGAGTCCAGAGGAGGGCCATGAGGATGATCAAAGTCTCTCTGCTCTGGAGACAGGCTGAGAGAGTTGTTGTTGTTCAGCCTGGAGAAGACAATGCTCCAAGAAGACCTTGTTGCAGCCTTTCAATATTTAAAAAGGGCTTATAAAAGAGATGGGGACAAACTCTTCGACAGGGGCTGTTGCTGTGTGACAAGGCGTAAAGATTTCAAACTAACAAAGGGTGGATCTAGACTAGATACAGGGAAGAAATTTTTCACTGTGAGAGTGGCAAAACAGAGGAGCAGGTTTCCCAGAGTGGTGGTAGATGCTTGCTCTCTGGAATTGTTCAAGGCCAGGTTGTATGAGGTTTGGAGCAAACTGCTCTGGTGGGAGGTGTCCCTGCCCATGGCAGGGGATTGCAGCCAGGTGATCTTTGAAGTCCTTTCCAGCCCAGAACATTCCGTGATCCTATGAAGACTGAGACTTTCCCAGGAGGAAATTAGGACACTCATAAGAGGTGTTGTCACCCATGCCCTGGGATCTCCTTTCCTTCTCAATAATGAGATCTTTTAGACTTGCTTTGTCTTGAGAAATGGCCTATTCAGATTATGTACTTTAGTCAGTCATTGCAAAGATGAATGTTTTGTACTTTTGCTTCTGTTTTACCTTCATCTGGAATCTAGACCTGCACTGTATCAGTGAGGAGCAGGGAAAAAACAAAACGAAACGCAAGGTAACAGAAAGCATCCAGACACTTCCCATATTTGCTTAGAGAGGAAAAATCACAGTTAACGCTCTTCAAAATCTATAGCTTTCATTATGTATAGCCTGGATAGCATCATAAAGGTACTTGATATATTGCTAGAAGAGGAATGTAGGGAATATCTGTCACTTCTCCATTTACCACAATAGTAACAAGAAATATTGGAGATAGAATCATAGAATAGTTTGAGTTCTAAGGCACCTTTAAAGGTTCAAATCCTTTAAACATAAGATAGAGAAATAGAGTTGGGATCCAGCTCCTCTTAACTACCCCTTCCCTTCTGGTGTGTTAATCTCTGTAGCAATGGAGAACAGGAAAGCCAAGCTTTCTCTTCCTTCAAGAGGGTCTCTGTTTCCTGTTTTCTGATGAAGTAGTTCTTATTGTTCAGATGCTGATACCAGAGGAAAGGGGAACTTTGATATCTACAGAATATGCATCACTCATAATAAAACGGGTCTACCACAAAGAGCCAGGCACAGTGCCTCAGCAACCTCTACTGCTTAATTTTTTATTGTCTCCTTGGTGTAAGTTTGAGGTACAGCAGCTCTTGGACACTGTGTGTTACAGTCTGGAGGATGGTGGGATTTAAGGACTTGGTAGTAGACAAATGGGGTGAGTCACCTATGTGGAAAGAAATTTATGGGCTTCATAATGTTTTTGTGTTTGTTTTGTTGTTTTGTTTCTTTTTTTAAAGATTGCCATAGGCGAAGATGTCTTTGTTGGTCTTACACACTCTTCTTAATAGTCTTTGTTTTCTTCTGTTCAGTCAAATTTGTGTTGCAGCAAGAGCAAGATTTCTTACAAATGTTGATCAGTAAGCTTTGGACCTGATCTGTTAGAAAATACCTTATTTCTTTAATACTAGGCACCTGATAGATTTATGAGGAGGTAGAGTATTATGGAGATAGTGATAATTTTCCTGTTAAAAATAGAAGCAGTGCAGTACTGTGGGAAATAGAAGCTCATGCAACTTATACTTCATGCTACTGAACAGATAAGGATTTTCAGCAAATTTTTACAGCTATGATTTTCAACCAGTGATTTTGAAGATAAACGCAAATGTCTCCAGCAGAGACAAATACTGTGCTTTCTCTGTTTTTACTTTGTGTTAACTACTTTGTAATCAAGGTTTTATACTCTAATGTACATACTAATATGTTCTATCTAAAAAGACCTGTTGTCTTCATTGCACATCTGACAAATGAAAATTACCAAATTGACTTCATGCTTACTTTTATTGATTTATGTCACATTTCAAGAAAATAGAAGATTGTAGTGGAATGCAATAGTGTTTGGCTTTGATCTATAATGATTAAAGCTGATTTCTGTTGTGATGCCTTGTAGATTACTTTCAATAGCTAAGCTTTTCCATCAGTGTTGTTAGGCATGTTTGGCGGCTGCTGCAAGGAAAATGCTCATATTGCATTGTCTTCCTTTCAGTCATCTGCCAGGATAGATGTATAAAGAAGAACAAGATTGCAAAATACTGAATTTTTTATTTGAAGTGCCTTGTCTTGAAGTGTGTCCTGATGCTTTGAGCGCAGCTTTCATAACCTAAATCATATTATTTCTGAGTAACATAGTAGTAGATTTTAGCAAATAACTTTATCTAGAGTAAGAAATGTCTGACCTCTTTTAGGCTTTTTTTCAGATAGCACTAACACAAATAGAAAATAAGTATTTTGTATTGATTTTTCTGAATTGACTTATGTATGTCTTGCAGATTTGATTTCAGCCAGACTAGCATGAGCCATTTACCGCAATTTCTGGCTTAGTAACCTGGCAATCAGAAATACTGAGACAAAAGCCACTAGAAGACACTAAGGGCCTCAAAAGTTTCTAGATACTTGATAAAATAGTAGCTTTAAACTACTTAGAAAGAAAAGTGTAGCAAATAAGTAGCAAGTGGAAAGTCATAAAAGGTTGTACACAAATTGAAATCCAAACGCTACCAATTGAATAAATTTCAAATAAAAATACATTGTGCTAAAAAAAAGGAAGAAACTTATGAGAAATAGACAATGTGGTTTAAACATTGCTGAATTAAAAAACTAAATGAGACAGGACATTGGAGGAAAGGATAGAAGCAACACTACAAGGAAATAAAATCCTAGGAAATTGTCTTAAGAATTGTTTTGGTGATACAGTGTAATTAAGTAATGGAGAGAATGATTAAAATACTGCTTCTGTTGGAAATATCAAATAGGAATAATGCCATCAAATTAATGGAGTTACTTTGGACTTGGACAAGATTGATGCAAGTAGCATTTGGATTTAAAATTGCTCTGCTGATGCTATTAGAAGTTGTTGTATAACAGTTCCTGACATAGAGATCTTGAGCACCAGAGGTCTGATCCAGCTCTTTGGATGAGTTTTGCTTTTAACTTCCCTAGGAGATTTATTAGGCCTTAAGCCTGCAGCAGTGCCAAGTGTTATGCAAATAATGCTTTTATCATTCAGGATGTTCAGCTCTGCTGTGTGTTATGTGCTCCTTCTCTTTGCTGGTAATGAGGCAGTATAATCAGGAGATTCACTGCTTGTGTCCTGGCTATGGGGCTTGTGCAAAACAGCAGCTCTGCCTTCAACTGTGATGGGGAGGAAGCCTAATTTAGAGGAGGGATAATGTCCTAGCTCTAGAGTGGCAACTAACTGTACATGTGGGACAGTGGAATTGAATGCACCCTCAGCATGTTTCCTGATGACACCAAGCTGTGTTGTGTGGTTGACACTCTGAAAGGAAGGGAGGCCATCCAGAGGGACCTTGACAGGCTTGAGGGGTAGGCCCATGCTGACCTGATGAAGTTCAACAAGGCCACATCTAACATCTTGCACATGGGTCATAGCAAGCCCAAGCACTGTTACAGGCTGAGCAAAGAATGGATTGAGAGTAGTCCTGAGGAGAAGGACTTGGGGGTGATGGTTCATGAGAAGCTCAACATGAGCAGTCAATGTATGCTGGCAGACCAGAAATCAAACCATGTTCTGGGCTGCATCAAAAGAGTTGTGGACAGCAGGTCAAGGGAGGTCAAGGAATTGTTCAAGGCCAGGTTGTATGAGGTTTGGAGCAAACTGCTCTTGTGGGAGGTGTCCCCGCCCATGGCAGGGGATTGGAACTAGATGATCCTTAAGGTTCGTTCCAGCCCAAACTATTCCATGATTCTGTGTAACTGCTTTGTGGTAGGCAGTGGCCTGGGACAGCTTGGTAACAGGAATATTTTCAGAAAGTTAGTTTGAGGTCAAGTTCAAAACAAAGAAATGGCAAAAGTTAACCTGTCGTGATTTTGGTCAGAGGCATGTGCAGGACTAGTGGTGATCATTGGAGATTGGTAGGGGAGAGATTAGTAGCTATTTAAAAAATAATATCTAAGCCTGTTGTTGGATTAAAAAGAAAAAAAAGAAAAAAAAAAAAAAAGAAAAAACCAGTAGCAAACACAACTACAACATGCACAATATAGCAGGTGATTTATTTAATGAGCGCCACAAATAGAGGGAAGAAGAAAGGAATTCCCTAATGAGTCTCTGGGTTATTGTTAGTAGCTTCATTTGAGAAGAAGTATGTTGAATTTCAAACTCAACTGTTGTATTCTCTTTATCAGTCTTTTTTATTGTGGTCCCTTTGTTTGTCAACATCAGGCAGTAGCAATTGTGCACCCACAATAACTCTTTTATATTTTCTGTCAGTGAATATTGAGGCTTCTCTAATCACCTGTTTGTGCTATAACTACTGTGCTGTTTGTTGTTGGCATAAATTACTGGATACCAATGGGAAGCAAACAAGCAACAAAAAAAGTAAGTAAGGATTTGTAAGTTAGGGCATGGGATTTGAGTCAGGAAGTGGTCTGCAGTTTGGGGGAATCAGAGAAAGAAAACCAAATGAAGTTTCTTTGTGAACACCCTTGGATATAAATTGATGTAAAAGGACAGAAAGAACTAGGAGACTGGTGGTGATCTTGCCCTGCTGTATGGATCTTGCCAGCCACTGTGGATCAGCAAAATAAACTGCATGCAACCCTCCAAAGTGTACACTTCTGCACTGAAAGTTTTGTGCTCCTTATTTTTGGTAGGTGTTCTGGCAGAAGAATTTATGGCAAATTGAAAGACATTATTTTTAGGTATCTTCTATATGATAGAGATGGCATTTGAGAAGGAGCAGTTGTTCTCATTAGAAGGCAAGCTTTACTTCTCAGGAGTATTCCACAAAATATTTTTATGTCAGCAACTGTTGATTTATTGCAACTGTAAGGCTTTGTAGATGTGTAATACTTCAGTTTTTATTAGGGAGTATTTTACTATCAGTATCAGAAACTCAGATGTGTCACAACAATGCAGTGGATTTTCTTTTAAATTAATAATTAATTTTTAGATTTTTTAAAAAATTTTTATTTTTATAAACAAATTAATGAGATCCACCATCTGAATCCCCAACCACAATTATCTTAAGTAATTACTGATAGTTGAACAATAAACTCAAATACAGTAATGAATTTTATATTTGGAAATGTTAAACACCCCAAGCTCTTTCAAATTATGCTAGTTTTGCATTTTGCAGGTTTAAAAACTCTTGGAAGTGATAAAAAATACAGAAATACCATGTATACCCTTAGAATTTAAACTTTTTAACTCTTTATCTGGATTACTTTAAAAAAATACGTATTTTCTGTGCTACATGTATCCAAGGGCTTGAACAGCCTTCCACAATAGTATCCTAATGCTTTGTTTTAAAATGCAATAAAATTAACCTACTTTTATCGAAGACTTAATTGAGAAGTAAAATAATTTTCATATTTTTGACTTGAAGGTTTCTGTGTTTTTTACAGAGCGAAGTGAATTTTCCATTATTTTTTTTCCATGAGAAACTGTACTCTCATTAAGTCTTCTGAAAGAAAAGATAGATTCATAGAATCGCATTTGTTGGAAAAGACCCTTAAGATTGTCAAGCCCAACCAGGCACTCTGCCAAGTCCGCCACTAAGCCATGTCCCTCAGCACCATATGTACATGGCTTTTAAATCCCTCTGGAGATGGTGACTCCACCACTGTCCTGGGCAACCTGGGCCAGGGCCTGACAACCCTTACAGTTAAGAATTTTTTCCTAATACCCAATTTAAACCTCCCCTAGTGCAGCTTGAGGCAATTTCCTCTTGTCCTGTTGCTTGTTACTTGGGAGAAGAGACCCAACACCCACAATATTAATGTCCATTAATGTTTTCCGTTCTGGATGAATTATTTTTTTTTCTGAAGGTGGTAGTGGTCTAGAATTTAATTTTGTTTACTTTATATGTTATACACTGTTCTGTACTATATATGCATATGTGTATGTGTAGGTATATATAATATGCATGTTATATTGGTGTAGCGCTAACATGATACAAATTCATGTAAACACCTCATTCTTACTCTGAAAAAACCTACAGTCTTCTGTTGTGTGACATCCCATGTTTATAAATGGCTAGAATGTGGAAAGTGGAAAAAGATCAGAAGGAACTGATGTCCAGTGTCAAAAGTTTATGACTTCAATTGTACCTAATGAACTGCAGTCGCCTTCCTTACTTTGTTCCTCTACACTTGAATAAAGACATGACTTTGTTTTTTATGTTCATGATATGTATATTAATAATTTCAGTATTTACTCCTCCTTTTTTAGTATTTTTTTTTCCTTTCATGTTTACTTTCTGCCAAGTGCTGTGTTTTTAAAAGTTTATGCTTTGCATAGCAGACTCAGGACTCTCTTTAGTGCCGAAGACAGCCTATACATAATTAATCACACAGAATCATAGAATCATTAAGGTTGGAAGAAACTTTCAAGATCATCATATCCAACCATAATCCATCTACCACAACCACCAAAATATGTCCTGAAGTGCCACATCTAAACACCTCTTGAACACCTCCAAGGATGGTGACTCCACCACCTCCTTGGGCAGCCTGTTCCAATGCCTCACCACTCTTTCAGTAAAGAAATTTTTCCTGATACCCAACCTAAAACTCCCTTGGCACAACTTAAACCCATTTTCTCTCATCCTATCACTAGTTACATTATCATTACCTGGAAACAATTAATAAAGCAAAGCTGCAGATAAACTGAAAAAAATACCAGGCCAGTTAAACAAACCCTACTTTTTATTTTTCCTACTGATTAGGCTGGGGTGGGAAATGAGCTTTGTTTTCAGGCCTTCTTAACTCATATTTTTTTGTCTCTGGGATATATCTGGGATGTTGAAGGGCAGGTCAATGACTTGGTGCTGAGATCAGGAGCAATTATAGTGCTCTTAAGTTATCCAGGTCAGATATTTTTGTTGTCTTGTGATGCCAGACAAAGAAACTGGTGGTTAAAGGAATATTTGTCTATATTCAGAAGCTGAAACAGGACAGTTATTAGCTTAATTATGAAGGATCTATATCTACCATTATTAAAATAACCGTTAAGGTCCCTCTTACAATATTGTGTACTAAAAGCATCACATTCTTAGCAACTCCATTAGTGAATAGCTTTGATTTACACTGTTCTCTGCTGCACCTTTTTCTTTCTCAGACTTACTCAATTACTATCCCCTGATTTTAATTTTCAAATCTTGATCCAAACCAAGCAACAAGCAGCAAGAGCATTCAAGTGGCTGCCCGTCTTTGGGTTTGGTTTAAAAATTGCACTAGAAAGTAAAAATAAATTTAAAAACAATAATTTGTTAGTGCAGTGTGGCAATACTGATATAAGATTTTGACATATACAAATTGTTTTCTTACTTAACATTCTGTAAACCATCAAACAGTGAAGTGGCTTTTAAAGTCTGGGACAGCACATGAAGCACAGCTTTGAGTGCCTGGATGAAAAACTTGAGAAAGATGCAGATCCATGAGCCTAATGGTCAGGGTTGCCGGTTGCTTATAGTCAGGGCTATGGTGCATGAGCGAGTACAATGCAGATGTGTATGAAGCAGTGGTGACAATCTAACAATTTTATGCAATCCAATTTACCACCTTGGCTAAATCCTTGTTTTAGGTGTCTTTGTGTCATACGCTCAGAGGTTCACACTTCAGTATGCCTTTAGATATGTTGTTTCATCTAATCTTATATTGTACTTAGCGAAAATCTAGGGCTAGAAGGAAAACTCTTTCATAAGCAACAATATGCTATACAGTCTATACAGTAGTCTTCATATGTACAAAACTTTAAGATTTTATTATATTTCTGAATAACTTTACATAAATAAAGTAAAAATTGCATCTGTCCATCTATCCAGAGACTCTTCGCAAAAATTACTGAAGGGGTTTGCATCATTCATCCATTTAGCTCACATGTTACTGCCAGCTGCACCATCCAGAATAAACAGAATCACTTCTTTATGGTAGCTGACAGCTGTAATATCCTTATTATTTAATGTCTTTCACAGGAGGGACACACATCTTCATTATCTAATTGTTATGCTGGGTGTGATCAGTAACATCACCTTCCTGTAATGTCAGAAATCAAATTATGAAAACCAGCAATGCTGTTGTGTCTCCTGAACTGACATGTATTTTTTGATGGGGACAGAACTTCTGTGGTGATAGATACAAATATCAGTGTGCAAAAAAATGCATTAAATGAATGCAGTAACATTAGCTAATTATAAAAATGGAAACTTACAGAGTATTTTTCTTTATACTCTTTAGCTGCAGGCATTGATATAATAGAGGAACTCTTTGTAGAGAATGTTCATGTAGGAAAGACTGCTGAGTGCCTACGTGTCTGTTAAAATGGTCATCCAGCATGCTGGTGGGCTTTGGAAGTTAATCCCTTGATTGCCTCCACATCCCTCAGTCACTTTGCCTCTGCCTGCAGAGAGGTTTTGATGGGCGTGAGCTGGATTCATTCCTGAGGATGTGGGACTAGAAGTAGTACTCAAGTGGAGACCCTAATGGTTACCTAAGGGTCTGTACCAATGACTGATCATTTGGCACCTTCAGATCACCCAGAGGAGAGTGATTAAATCCAGAACAAAATCCACAGACTTCCTATAATGTAGATACAGAAGCCTGAGTGCTACATACTTTGAAATATTGGTCTGCTGACATTGTACCAGGCTGTTTTCTAATTTAGACATAGCCAGTGCTGACTGCTTCACATGGCATATTTCAAATATGTTTTGCATTTTGGAATATTGCTTGAAAACAGAAAATATTTCTTCATTTTCAGTATATGTTCTGAAACTGCTGATGGAGGTGAATGTGTATTTATGTTTTTATAAATGCACATATTTTTATATATGTGCAGACATATATTTGTGGGGTTTTATGGGATGCACTTTGTAATTACATGAATTTTCAAGATTTTGAAAAATAAATGATAAATTTGCGTGTTCTATGTTCCAGATGCCTAACTTGGGAGATTAAATGCTGCCCATCTCTTCAGTGGTGTTGACATCTCTTCTAGAAATGTGACTAAATAAGGATATAAAAAATTTGAATTAACTAGAGATTGATGAATACTTTTCAAAGTGTAATAAGAATATGTTTAGAATTCAGATTGGTTTGAGGTATGTAATTTTGGTGGAGATAGAAGGATGTAATGAAACAGTTTTAAAAACTGATAATTATGACTTTTTAATTGCTCAGCTTTCAAATTTTTATTTACTTAGGATGGGGAAAGATAAATTCACCGATGCTAAGCTTAATAATTGCCTAGCAACCGGTGCCTGAATATATGCAATATAGGGCAAACAAAGGGAAAGTAAACCACTTTCATTTCCATATATATAAAGTATATATAAGTAGGGAGCTAAAAATATGTGTTTGCATGTGTACTCACAGGCACATTCCAGTGCTTTCAAATCACTAACCTCAAAAGCTTTGGAGCATTAAAAATAGAAATGGAAAGGTAAAACTGAGATGTAAAGTGTGGATGAAAGCTGTGAATATTTCTTTGGAGGTGATAATTTTACAATAAGTGTTGGGTTTTTTTAAAACCATCTTACTTCACTGATGAAGTGAAAGTAGAAACTGGAAATAATGACTGGCTATGCCAGTAGGAATATGTGTACCTGAATGCTCTCAGTCCATAAGGAAGAGATGGAAGGAAGATGTTACCTGTTTAGAGAAAGTCATAAATACTAAAGATTTTATTTTAAAGGGCACCCATTGGACTGTGCTGCTGATTTGATTACATGCATGGATTTTCTCTCCATGGAAGGCAGGAGAGATGGGCAAGAGAGATGCTGGTGTGTTTGAGTTGTTTCCTGATCAGGGGTCTGAGCCATTTCCAGAGCCTTGGGAGCCATGAATATTTTGAAGACAGATTTAGGAAGAGCTAATGATGAAAAAGCTCGTTGTATGTTAAGTTGAATAAAAAATCTAGATCCCTGTAGTGGACATCTGATGGTCTTGGATATAGAAGTGGAGCCTACTAGCAGTTAGCCTGCAGGAGCCCAAGCTGATTTTTTATAGAAGCCAGTGAAGCTCTATTGGGAAATATGCAAAACATAGCAGTTTCTAGAAAGAAATGTGAATATTTTATTAACTGGGAAATTTCAAGTGAACATACAACTAAAAATTTCCTGATCAGTTTTGAAAACAAAAGACAACTGACTGAAAGTTTTAATTTATTCCCATCATGACCTGGCATGAATACATTATATGTATCTATATAAACTAATGGAAGTTTTAATCGAACAAAACAACTTAATGGAGGGAGAGTTTAGCCTAAGTACCTTGTACTGAAAGTCTCCATTTAAGCTCTTATTCTTTCCCTTTTAATAAACCTCTCTAATCCTGTAGATCTGAACAGGTGCAGAAATACAGGTTGATTCACGTGAGTGTGAGTGGTAAATCATTGTACAGACACAGCTGAATGACAGCTGAAATCAAATGAGTATGTGCAAGGAGTGCCAATGTAATTTTTGCCAGCTGTCTTGAGCATGTAAAGAGAAAATATAATGAAGGTTGTGTCGATGGGGATTAGGGCATCTTCATTAAAGGTCTTTATCAGCTATCTCACTGCTGTTAGCTGAGGCTGGATGCTAGCATTGGTGTGCCACTGGTCCCATGAGTTATCAGTTTGGGGGAGAGCATCTCTTTTCCTTTGGTGAAGCAAGCTGTCTCAACTGATGACAGCTTTCCCAAAATCCTTGCTGCAATGTATGCATGAAAAGTTGTAACAATATTCAGACTTGCTTTATATAACCATATTCCTCCTTTAATCACTTCTGATACATTTTTTGCTAATAAAGATTTGAAATGACAGGAATAGTTCATCTTTTTCCCTGCAGAGCCAGTTGGCATAGAAATGAACTCTCCACAACCTATGAAAGAGAGAAGGGTTTACTTTTTAAGCTGTTTTCTGTTTCTGCTTGTATTTCATATTGTCAGACATCAGAAGCTTGAAAAGTGTGTAATGCAGCAGGCTGCAGTACAGTGACCTAATGCTCCTTCACATTCAAATAAATAAAGTAGCTCATACTGTAGACCTTTAGAAAGGGAAGAGATTAAACTTTTTTAAGGCAGAAGGGGATTTATTGATAGAAATTAATCTCTGCAGACATTACTTTGGGGCTCTATTCTAACTCTGAAAGTAGGGACACACTTTTTACAGTATTGTACTATTAGAATAAATCCAAAGCTTAAGGCCGCACTTCATCTTCACCCAGGATTAATGTTTCAGTCCAGTCCCAGAGTGGTATTCAAACAAGAAATCTCTGCTTAGAATAATGTGATTTTCATTTTGTAATACTATCTTCAGTTTTCAAAAATCAGCTGGTCCATCTCATCATATTACAAGACCTGTAATCTTTACAAGAAAAAGCTAAAGAAATGTTTACGGGAAATTTACACAAGTATGTTGCAGTTCTCCTCCACAGCTACAAACTAGAGTTTTAAGTGCATACTGTCTCTTGATCCCAGAGGCTTTTATAAGAAGAAGCAACTACGTCGATTTTTTTGAGACTTGTTAAAAGAATGAGTTTATTATTCTGCAATTTGTGTTCTCCTTTTAAGTTTTTCCATCCAATTAGACATTTAGAGTTGATCTCAGTTTATTAATTTTCTAAAACTATTTGAACAGTCTGCCATGAATATTCTAGTTAGGAAATTAGCTGAACCTTCTACCTGCATATTAAGTAAATCAGCCTAGAAAACAAGCAGAAGGAGGTAGATGAGCTATTGGTATCAAGTAGCTTTAGCTTCACTTTCAAATAAGGGATACAAGGGATTCAACTGTCTTTTCACCTCAGGAAAAACAAATTTGCTGCTTCACATTTAAATCTAAACCAAACAGCTTACAAATTTCTTAAGAGAACTGCAGAGCTCTTCTGTTTTCGCGTTCAGATTTTGCATCTCTGCACAGGTGTGTCTTCAGTCTGATTTATAGTTCTGCTTCTCAGTAGTGGTTCAGCTGTGGAGAAATAGATTTGAACTTAGACACAGTACAGATGATTCTGTATATCAGAAAACTATTAAAGCTTTTTTTCTGAGAATTTATTTGAATGTGAAACTCCTACTGGTAGCAAGAACTTTCTCAGTCTACTTCTGAAGTTTAGTTACTCTTCTGAGCTTCAGAACTGAGGCTCTAGACCAAATTTCTATTGACTGGCTATTTTTTGGGCTGTTTATTCTTTGGTGCTACCTAGAGATTTCTTCATTGTAGCAAGTTCTATTCTTATAAAAGGGAATAGCTATACATTTCATTTCTTTAGAGAAAGCTTTTTAAATAAGTCATATTTCATATAGGAATATAGGAAATTGAATAAAAAACATACATGCTCTTTTAGACAGATGTGATGGTCCACCTCTTCACAACAATGGTGAAACTAAATGCTGGAGCTACAGAACACCCATTATCAGTTTTACCTCCCTGACAGCTTGCATGGCTAGCGCCCTGAACCCATCTGTCATTATGTTTGCAACTGTCTATTTGTAGGTTATGTCATGCTTTGTTTCAGTGGATGTCATCATCTCCTTGGACTTCTACAGTGTCAGTATGTTTACCTCAGTAACAGTTTCTGTAAATTTTACCGCATGAATATGTAATGCATACTAAATGTGGTTGTATTTAAATTTCACATACACTGTATATTTTTTCCATGCATACTTTCTATTTTATGGAGAATGCTCTGTTCCTAAGTTTTAGAAAAATATATGCCCAAACACCCAAATGATCTCTCTCCTATCACTCCTTTCCTTCCCCTTTTGAAATCTTATGAATCCATGTGTTTTTTTGAAGACATTTCTTTGTCAAAATGTCATTGTCTCCAGCAGATGTTTCTTATAGTAACAGTTCTGCCAGAAATCCTAACAGTTATCATTCTAGATGTTATAAGGTAGTTGAAGGAAATTGTATTCATTTCAGGCTAATTATTTTGTGCATAGGAACTGAAATGCTTCTCCGATGCCTAATTCAGGATACTGCACTGTAGCTTTTGGCAGGTGTTCCTATCCTAGGAGCTATGATGTTAAAGAGTAAAAAGTTTTAAGTAGGACTACATAATTATTTTTCTTTTTTCATTGACAAATGTTAGTGAATTACAGATTGATTTTCATATAGTAATGGTAGCTTGCTGGTCTATGTGCTTTCACAGTGAAGCGTCCATTACAAACTAGTGTGTGGAGGTGGTTATGGATAGTGCTTTTCTTGTGGCACAGTGCATCTTCTTTAGTCTTCATATCGCAAAAATTCTTTTCATAAACTCTGTGAATTTCTTTTCTTGACAAGGATTGATAGGCTAACTCTTCCCATCATGGTGTGCCGTTTTATTTATACACAGCAGCTTTTTTCAGGTTGTCCTTTGCTGTCAAGCAAAGTAGTGCACTCTTCAGTCAAGAATCACGTAACATTTTGTAGGGTTTTATAGGGTCAAAAAGTATGCTATATAAAAATGTGCAGCTCAGTGAAGAGTGGATTTACAATTTTTACCCTCCTCCCCACTACCTGCTTGTGGATAATTGTATACTCAGTATGCTGAAAAGGCTATGACTTAAGAGTAGATACGTGAAGGTATGTCACTGAGCACGATGGACTTACAGAACAGAATGTTCTGAAAAAATTAAAGATGTGAGGAAAAACACAAATTAAAAAAATCCCCCAAATTTAGTATCCACGAATCATGTAGATGTTTTCTCTGCTCCTCACTACAGTATCATCTGAGATAATGCAGATTACATTTTTAGCTTAACTCTTCCATGCCTTATGTCATGCAAAAGGAATAAAAATATATGTTTATGTATATAAAGTAAGCTGCTTATATAACATCACTTCAGAACAAGGGTCCTTGAAAAGATTTAAATGCAAAGGGCTTATGAGTTCTGGCAATTTGGAGGGTCAGAGCATGTGAGCGTGTTTGTCACGGGTTCTGTTTCACAGGTCCTTGAACCAAATCTCAATAGCTTGATTCAATGATATTTTACTGTCTGAGATTTTCCCAAGGATGAAGTTAAGGTAGAAATAGTTGTACTACATATTTTATATACGGTCTTGAGACATACTTTAATGCCACATAATGAAAAGTGCAGTTAGTCAGACATCGTAAAGAAAAAAGTGCATTATAGTTTTTATTTGACACTTCAATACTTACTAGACCCCTTTCAGAACATTTTAATAAAAGTAAAACATTAGTTGTCCGTTGCTGTTTTTTCACATTATGGAGTTCCACTTAGAGTGTTGATTTAGAGAAATTTGTCAAATTGCACAGACTGCTGCACGAACAGCATACTGCCTATCACTATGGAAAGTCACAGCAGCACAGAGGTCAGTTCTGTAAGAGTTACTGTAAAGGATATGATTCTCACTTTAGGTATATTTTAGTCTTCCATTCACCAAAACTCTATGTTTATTATGTTCTGAAACTACTTTTATGGTAAAAGTTGTGTCATATGCAACATTGCATTTTAGTAGTAACAAATCCCAGTTATATTAAGACGAAACACACCAATAATAAACTTTTCTTATTAAGAACAGAGGCTTTAAAATCATTGTCTGTTCCTCAGACTTGGTAGGATGTATATGAAATTAGATTCCAATATTTTAATATGAGCAGCTTTTCAGGGGGCCCAAAATGGAAGTTGAGGGGAATTTTGTTGAGTCAAAAGTGATACTTTGTGTCTGTGAAATTGGGCAGAATAAAATAAATTAATAAATAAGGGTGCTGACATTTTAAGTGAGTTTTACTAATATAAGCATACAAATTTGTACAGCCTGCTATCTAGTCTTAAGAAGAATGTTTGCCTGTTCATTTATCTATCTGCATCATATTTGACATCATAATACAGTATTATTTTAACCATTGTTGTTCAGACTATAGACATTCTCCCTTCCTCTTTAGCATTATGTGAATGAGACAGTCTGGATAATTTTTTTTTTTTTTTGGAACTTTTCTTAGGTGGTGGGTTTTTTTGGGTTTTTTTTGTTTTTTTGGGGGTGCTTGTCCCATTTTCTTCAAAGGTGTGCTGTACTAATTTTATTTCTTGTGGTGTGATAGAATGACAATTTAAAGTTTACACCACTGACTGACAAGTAGAGTTTAGGCCAAGGTGGTGGGTCAAAAGAGCATGCTATGCAATTATTTCCTGAACATGGAAATACATGACTGTTGTTAGAGGACAGCGTTGGTTTTAATAGTCCCAAACTGTAGGTCAGGTCACTTTACTTCAGACTGGAAAAGTGAACATGAAATTTCAGACAAATGAAAACTACACAAGTTAGGTATGCACTCTTTGATCATAGTAGGAGATTTCAGTTTCTGAAAATATAATGGAGAACTGGGGATGCATTCTGCTAGTCAGTCAATATAAAACTTACATATGGAAACAGTATTTTTGTCTTTTTACCTGTTTGTTTCTTTCTCGTGTTGCATGATTGAAATCAGAAAAAAACATTGAATCAGGAAACCCAGGGTAAAAATGTCCCCTCTCATTTGAATCAGGACATCAATATGGATTTGCATAAGAATTGTTCCTACTCCAGATGCTATTTCATTTATTAATTTAAAGGTATGGGAGTACAGTTGTCAGACCATTCAGTTAATAGCGATCATTCTTTTCACAACTGAGTGCCTATGTCCCATGAAGTAAAAAGCAACCATGCTTTGCTACCCCAATAATGCAACAAGCTCTGAAAATGATAAGACTTGACTGACTTAGATTCAGTTAGGAAGACAGATAATGTCTAGTCATTAGACACATAATATCTGTGTCATTGATTCTTTTCAAATAGCTCTAGTTCTCTGTCAGCTGGACAATCTTCAAGACAAAATTGTTAATTCCAAGTACATAGACTCATGACAGTTCTTGGTGTCATGAAGCCAGCTTAAAAGATGACAGATTAAAATTAAATAAAAGTAACCCAGCAAGCTAACCCATAACTAGAGTTTTTTTGCAATTGATGTTCGGAATTCATAAAAGCGGTTTTGTATTGTTAAATTTCTTCAGTGGTTGTTAAATTGGAATTCATAAACCAGGCACTAATCTGAATACTGTGTGCCAGAAAGGCGTTGAAAACATTTTGAGTTTCCTTACCACCCCTGTAGGCCAAAACATATTATAATGTCAGTACTACTGAAATAAACAAGTGGATTTCTGTAACTCTTTACAATTACATGACAAAAGACTGGCAACTATTCAATTTTTAAAAGCATACAAAATAATATACTTATTTTTTAATAATTGTGTTTATGCAAGTGTTGCGTTAAGTTGCATTTGCAGAAATTTTGCAAAACTGAACTGCACAAATTATTAGTATTTCTAAAACCAATACTGAGCACAATAGAGAGCACAGATCTTTCTTAAAAGATTAAGCTCAAGATAAATAAAAAGTGCATCTAAATATATATTTAATTATCAGAGAAAAAATATTAAGTGGAAGCTGACCAAAGCCTGTGACATTCTTTAGAATTCCAGTTATCCCACTGGGGACAGGGGACAATCCTGTGTTTCTGTATATTTGTAGAGCTCTAGGTTGGGGTTATTTATGGGAGTTAAAACTAAGGAATCACAAGAATTGAACCAGTCACTCTGTTTTATATGTCCTGAAGGCCATTTCAGATAACAACAGATAGGAAGTCACAATAATGTGTTGTATATGTTGGGGGCACAGCATGAACATACAGCAGCTCCGGTTAGAGGGCACCACAACAAAAATGATTGGCTGGGTGTAAACTTACCGTTAGAATTATATTGCTCAAAACACTTGAATGCCTTTAATCTGCACTGCCAGACTTTATCCTGGGGTCACCTATAATTAGTCTTCGCGTGACTGACATAAACCCAACATAGAAGCAAACTGCTGGCCTGAATGCCGTGCTCTGTGTTTAGCAGAAATACAGCTGCATGCTAGTGCCTGATCTGGATCAAATCTGTGCTGCTGGGAGGATTAAGAGACAATTTAAGTCTGGAGCACGTGATGATGTAAGCAAGCTCCTTTGCTTGTGAACCAGGTGATAAGCCTGCAGCCTGCATTGAAAGAACCATTGAACTTTATGTTGGAAGGGAACCTGGAGAGGTAAAATCCTGGATAAATTTCTTTCCAGATATATAACCTGAATGCCTTTAAATGAAATAAAGAAAAAAAAAAATTGTAAAATTTTATTGTCTTTAGCAAGTGACTAGCAGTCAGTGTGTCTAAGAGAATCACATTTTACAGAGTAGAAGGCTGGGGGGAGATGATTACACAGGGTGTGCTGGCCAAAAAGTATTCCAAGGACATATATGTTGTCATTCCTTTCTGTTCTTGGTTATCAGCAATCTGCCATACTTAGAGCTTGTGCATAACTTTTGGAGAGTTTTATACAGTAATTTTTTTTTTATTTTTTTTTTTTTCCCTTTAACCCACAGGTGATGTGTGTGACTCCAACCCATGCAAAAATGGTGGCATCTGTATGTCAGGGCTGAATGATGACTTCTACTCATGCGAGTGTCCTGAAGGCTTCACAGACCCCAATTGCTCTAGTGCTGTGGAGGTTGGTAAGTGCAAACTTTGAATACTGGAATAGTTGAGTATCCTGTTTGTCTGTGGCTGGCCAACCAGTGATGTTGGCCACACAATTTTATATCGATAATGCTGTGGCCATTGCTGTGATCATTATTGTTTTTTCAACCTTATCCTTATGTCATACGTATCTATATAATAATTAACAGATGTTTTAAAACAACGTCTGACAAGTGTTTCTGCAGAACATAATCACTCACAAAACATCAGTGTAATTAGATCTTTCTATATATTTGTCTGCTGATCAATGACCACAATGACAAGCTTAGTTTCTGATAGCTGTATGCCTAGGTCTAGAGTAAAGAGTAATTGCTTAAACAAGTGAAGTTACAGAAACAGTGTATGAGAAACCAGAATAATACACAGTAGTCACTTGTTCGAATTTCAAAACAATTACCCAGCTGGAGGTTGTAATTAATCATTATATGTATGCACAGAGTGCAAGCCAAATTTATAGAAATTTTGTGATGTGTGTTTGACTCAGAGTAAATGTGAGTGCTAGTTACAAAAAATCTGCCAGTTCAGGCCTCTATCTTAAGAAAACTTGAGGAAAAAAATCAATGTGCAAAGGAAAAGATGGTAGCTGATTATGCAACAGGCCATGCCATCATTTTCAGTGGAGCAGAAGTGCTGCAATTTGGCCAAGCTTTTATACTATCTTGAATAAGGTATAAAATTACAGGAGCAATACAATTAAAAGACACTACTGTTTAAATAGGTACACCTTCTACCTATCTTTTCCATGGAGCTGTGAGAGTTACAATTGGAAGGTAAAAGACACAAAAGCATTGACTTACAGAAGAGATGGCAGTGACTCTTACTTTGTTCCTATTAGGGAAATATGCAGAAGTGGGGGTTCTGTGACAGTTCTTTTATCTGAAGTCTCTGCATGTCCTGCCTGCATGTCTTCTGCTGACAGCCAAATACTTGAAAGCAGTACGACCCTGCAGGAATTTCGTACCGTACGTTGTGTCTGTGGTTCATCCACCTGGATAACACTAACATGCTTCAGCTTATGACAGCTGAGTAGTGCTCACAGGTTTTGCTTCTGCCAGCTGTAGTGGAGGACACCAGTACAGTGCTTTCTGCCTTGGGCAGAAAGACAGTGACAACAGCCTTGCTTCTACAGATGTCTGGTTGAAACTAGGCTTTATATCTAGGCTCAGCACCTCTCTAACACTGCCGCCATTCTAAATAGGTGAGGTTTTCATATTTTAATAAATAAATAAAGGCTGGACAGGCACAACATGCATACATTGTTTTGTGGATTTAATATATCCCTCTCTGTCAGAGGATAAGGCAAGTAGAACTTCCTGCAGGAATCCAGGGTTGGGTTTGTTCTGGTTTTGTTTTCTGCTTTTCTTTTCTGACCATGATTCTGTTTTCATTCTGGGAATTAATTCTTTTCCTCCACAATGCAATTTTAAGGGAATTTCAAATTAATTTTGTTCCTGTGAAGGTAAATTTTCTGCAAACAAGCAAACTAGTTCCTGTGAAAGAACTAGCAACTTTGGTCAGACACCAGCTGCAATTTTTTCTGACTGTAAAATGTCATAGTAACTGGTTCTTAGGTAATGTTTGAGTTGCACAAGAAACTGCTTATTCCCTTGGTGCAGCCACACGAGAAGCCAGGAGGCACAGCCTCAGAATCCTGTTTTCCATCTTTTTTCCTACCATTTTGAAGGATCTGAATTAATCCTACCGCTGTAGTTCATGCTACCCTAAAATGGCCTTGACATGCCTTGACTGCAGGAAACTTCTGGATTCTTCCTGTGCTTCATTGGCAGAAAATTGCTTCGTGTATAACTGGGAGGATGCTGGCCATGGTTGAATCTGAGATAAAAACATACTGTGATAACTGCCACTGTAATTTACAGCTAAGTAGTAAAAGGGCTGTAAAAAAAAGAGATGTACTTAGCTAAATTCTTCAAACAGTTCAACAAATTTGGAAAACGAGTAAAACATAAACACGTAGATTTAGCTAAACAAATAAGAGATAATTATATCAAATTTCACAAATAGTGGGATGTTTTCCAAAGACAGTAAGGACCAAAATAATAAGATAATTAGAGTCCAGAGAAGGGCCACAGGGATGATCAGAGAACTGGAGAACCTGCCATATGAGGAAGGGCTGAGAAAAGAGAAAAGAAGGCTTAGGGGAGACCTTATTACCATGTGCTAGTACTTAAAGGGTGTCTACCAAGAATCTGGAGACTCCCTTTTTACAAGGAGTCAAATGGAAAAGATGAGGGGTAATGGGTGCAAGTTTATCCTGGGGAGATCACAGTTGAACACAAAAGGACAATTTTTCACTATGAAAAAAAACAGCCATTGGAATAATCTCCCCAGGGAAGTGGTGGATTCTCCACCACTGGACACTTTCAGCTGGACAGAGTGAGGATAATCTTGCCTAGACCAGGCTTTTGTCAAGAAAAGTTGCATCGGATACTCCTTGAGATCTCTTCCAACCTGGTGTTCTATGAATATCCATTATTTTAGCATTCTCACCAATTTTAACTTGAGTCCACATTTTCACAACAGATTTACTAGCCATCAGCAGCAAAGGCAGTTGTTTTGGCAGAAACATTGTACAATTATCACTTAGAACATTTTCTGCCCTGGTTTTAATGCCATTTATTAAGCCATTCTGCTTACATGCATTTAGGCTGCTCAGTTCACATTTCTGTGCAGTATGCACTCTTCAGGCTATCCAGAAACTTAATTTGTCACATCATTTTTATTAATGTTTATTGATTGCCTTTCAACAGAATTCTGTGACCTTTGTGATCATCAGCCAAGGGCCCTGATTATGTGATAGTTCCTGTTTAAAATCTATTTTACAGTGAATGCCATGTTAAAAACACTGCTGTAATAGAGATGTGAAACTATAGACTGTAGACTTCAAAACACTGAGAAACACCCTCAACATACTGAATGTAGAGCTGCTGCAGTCTTATTAAAAGGAAATTTAGTACTCCGTACTCAAACTGTAAATTCTAATCATGAAGAAAATAATACTTCAAATAGTTTAGCAAATACTTTGGGGATATATCACATTAAACCAAAACAAACAAAAATCAGATTGATACAAAATCAGCTTCATTTTAATCAGGTGCCATGCTGATGGGGCTCCACTTCACAGCTTCTTTCATTGCTCAGAAGTGGAAACTTGGACATTAATAAGAATTTTGTAGCAATAAGCTGTTGATCAGGAAAACTAGCACTCTCCCTCTCCAGCATCCTTGTAGATAAGCTGAGGAAGTGTGGACTTGATGATCAGGTAGTGAGGTGAACTGGTTGAAAGGAAGAACTCAGAGTTGTGGTCAATGGGACAGAATCTAGTTGGTGGCCTGTGACTAGTGGTCAGTACTGGGACTGGTGCTGTTCAATATTTTCACCAATGACCTGGATGAAGGAACAGAGTGTGCCCTCAGCAAGTTTGCTGATGACACAAAACTGGGAGGAGTGGCTGACACACCAGAAGACTGTGCTGCCATTCAGTGAGACCTAGACAGGCTGGAGAGTTGGGCAGGGAGAAACTTGAAATTCAGCAAGGGCAAGTGCAGAGTCTTGCATTTGGGGAAGAACAAGCCCATGGACCAGTACAGGTTGGGGGCTGACCTGGGGGTCCTGGTGGACAGGAGGATGACCATGAGCCAGCAATGTGCCGTTGTCACCAAGAAGGGCAATGGTATCCTGGTGTGGATTAGAAAGGGTGTGGTTAGTAGGTCAAGGGAGGTTCTCCTCCCCCCCTCTTCTGCCTTGGTGAGGCCACATCTGGAATATTGTGTCCAGTTCTGGGCCCCTCAGTTCCAGAAGGACAGGGAACTCTGTCCAGCACAGAGCCACAAAGATGAGGAAGGGAGTGGAACATCTCCCTGATGAGAAAAGGCTGAGGGAGCTGGGTCTCTTTAGCTTGGAAAAGAGGAGACTGAGGGGTGACCTGATAAATGTTTACAAATATGTTAAGGGCGAGTGTCAGGAGGACAGAGCCAGGCTTTTTTCAGTGATGTCCAGTGATAGGACAAGGGGCAATGGGTGCAAACTGGAACATAGGAGGCTCCATGTAAATATCAGAAAAAAAACCTTCTCTACTGTGAGAGTGACAGAGCCCTGGAACAGGCTGCCAAGAGAAGTTGTGGAGTCTCCTTCGCTGGAGACATTCAAAACCCGCCTGGACACGTTGCTGTGTGATGTGCTCTGGGTGACCCTGCTCTGGCAGGGGGGTTGGACTGGGTGATCTTTCAAGGTCCCTTCCAATCCCTAAGATTCTGTGATTCTGTGATTCTTTGCCCATAAGGATATAAATGAGCACAGAACCAAACAGGTATCACAGATAAAGCCTATCAGAGAGGAGCTGGGTTTCTGTCCCTCTGTCCCACTCTGTCTCTCTCTTTTCCCAGAAGACACTAACCTTCAGCCACGAGATCTGATTGTTCTTCCTACATTCAAATGAACATAAGCCCAAAACACTATTCTGCTGTTTCACTTTTATACCATGGAATCACTGAAATAATTTTAAAGAACAAAAATATAAATAGACAGTTCTTCCTTTTGCAATTTTTCCACATAATAAATCCGCATCAAGAGTAAAGCATGACGCTTTACTAAAGAAGAACTCACAGCCGTATAATAAAACTTCTCTGTTGGCAATAAGAAACATGGTGAATAAGTCACTTAGGTAGATGCTGTCATGATAGCAATATATACAGTAACGTTGGGTGACACTAAATGCAGGAGTGACAGTAGATGCTGAAATCTGGAGTTCACACTCTTAATTCCCAGTATTCTGGGCAATCTACACTCAGTACTGTATTGTACTAGGGGAGCCCTGCCAGCAGGCTAGAGGATGGGATTACTTCCCTAGAATCCTTAACAGATTGGAGGACCTGATCCATGAGGAGCACCTAAGAGAGCTGGGACCGTTAGGCCTGGAGAAGTCTTATAGAAACAAAGACAACAGAGCCAGGGTCTTCCTGCTGGTACACAGCGACAGGACAAGAGACAACCAGCAGAAACTAAAATTTACAAAATTCAACAAAAACATACTTAGGGTTTTGGGGTTTGCTTATTTGTTTGCTTGCTTTTTCACTGTGCGGTTGATCAAACACTGGCACAGATTGCCATGGGAATCTGCAAAGTCTCCATCCTTGGCAATATTCAGAACACAACTGGATATGGTCCTGAAAAACCTGTGCCCCAGATCCCTGTGCCTTGAGAAGTGGCGTTAGACTGGAGGACTCCAAAAGTGTCTCCCATCCTCAACTATTCTGATTTTGTGATCACCAGTACTTTAGTTTGTGCTATTCCAGGCTACTTCATTTAGAGCTAAGGCAGCAACTGTCTATCAGTTGCAGACCAGATACACATGACACTAAGCCACTGGAATTCTAAGACTATTTCTACCTTAGGGAGAAAATCTATTAGTACATATGTTCAACTTGTGGTGCAAACAATGCATCTTAAGAAATCACATATTGTAGGCATATAAAAACGTCTTTGAAATAATTTAGTAATTTCAACTCACAGCATTAAAAAGCACCTGTAACATTGAGTGGAAAATAATGTCAGAAATTTATCCTTACTGCTTTTTTTCACAAGCTCTTGTTCTGTCAGTGCAGAGGTCAGGACAGCAAAGGTAGAGACTTAGGTTGTGCAAAGAAAGCCACAAAGCTAACAAGATCATAGCACTTTGGATCAAATCCATCTTACTCATTAATTAACAGCATGAAAAGGCAAGAATCCTTTTGATTCCCATGTCCCAGGCTGAAAGACAGTAGCTGTCAAAGAAACAGTTTCCTTTGGATACTGGAAAGACTAAACTGATACAGAAAACACAGCAGTGTGACAAATAGGGAATCCCACAGTAACTTCTGTAACATTTAGCAGAATAAATATGTAATGCAAGACTGGCATCTCTTTTTTCCTTTCAGCTCCTCTCTTCTCTCAGCCACCATGCTGCACTTAGACCCAGGTTTCCTATATTATAAGATGATGAATTTGCCTTTCCACCTTTCTGAAATGCACACATATAATTTTACTATGTTTTTCAGTAATGAGTTCCTCTCAGGGAGTATTGAGAGCTGATGCAAAAGGTAAAGACACTTTCAAAAAGGGCACAGACAGCCTATTTGCATGCAGCTTTGGAGAATGTTCCCAGCTCTTCTCTAACATGTTCATGGCTCCTCTATCCTCCTTGTCGTTATACATAATTTATTTTTCCACTTAGGTAAACTAAACATGTTCACCAGCTTACCCTCTCAGACAGCTATTGAATTTCAGAGTTTAAAGCTCAAAACTGAGTAGTTTTAAGTTGCTCATTTTTCAGACATTAATAGCATGGCCACTTACAGTACATACTGTGATAGCCTTATGGCATACTAAACTTAGCTGCTCTTTCCTTAACTTTTATCTTCACTCACATATTTTTCTCCCTGTTTTCCCCTACATGTGCACTAAAAAAAACAGGGATTTTTTTTGTCAAAAAAAATTTCCCCTAGTATTATTTCAATGTATGTAGCCACATTGTCATTGCTCCCCTCATGCACTGTCCAAGACTAAGCTACTTTTCTTTTCATCAGCTACCCATGTTTATTAGGATATATGTTGTTTCCCTGAACAGTATGTATTGAAGACTTCCATTAATTGTATGTAACAGTTGTAGTCTATTGTATTTCTGTGATTTACTTGGCTTCTGAGAACTACTTGAGTTCTGTGATGTGTTTCAATAACAATGTTAATTACATGTTAATCTTTTTCAATCTATGTTAGAATTCATGTTTCTGAAGATGTAGATAGGAGTCTGCTGAAG
This sequence comes from Apus apus, assembly GCF_020740795.1. Taxonomy (NCBI): domain Eukaryota; kingdom Metazoa; phylum Chordata; class Aves; order Apodiformes; family Apodidae; genus Apus; species Apus apus. Next base: position 72,073,805 of record NC_067312.1, on the reverse strand, counting down.
AGGTAACTCAGGCCATAGTGTCATAGAATAATAGAATGCCAGGTTGGAAGGGACTTCAAGGATCATCTCCTACAACCTTTTTAGGTAATACTGTAGTTTATATGAGATGGCTCAGCACCTTGTCAAGCTGAGACGTAAAACTGTCCTAGGTGGGACTGTACCACTTCTCTTGGGAGACTATTCCAATGTTTGACTGCCCTCATGGTGAAAATTTCACCCCTTCTTGATGAAGTTCTTGTTGATGGAACCCAGCATCTTGTTGGCTTTCTTTGCTGCTTAAGCACACTGTTCACTCATATTGAGCTTGTTGTCCACCAAGACCCCTCTTCCAGCCTGTCCAGGTCTTCCTAGAGAATGCCTTTCCCTCTCCCCACTCAGTTTGGTATTATCAAGAAGCTTTGTCAGTGTACACTTCATCCCATCACTCAGATCACTTATGAAGATATTAAGCAGTGTTGGGCCCAATATTGATTGCGGGGGATCTCACTTGTGACCAGTTGCCAGTTTAAGAAGAAGCTATTTACCACCACCCTGTGGGTGATGCCTGTCATCCAGTTCCACATCTTCTGCACAGTCCACTTACCCAAACTATAACACATCAGTTTCTCTAGGAGGAGGCTGTGGGGAACTGTATCAAAAGCTTAGAGAAATCCAGGTAGAGAATGTCCACTGGCACCACATGAACCAAGTAGGTGACTTAGTCACAAAAGGCCATCAGGTTTGTCATGCACGATTTGCGCTTGATGAATCCATGCTGCCTTTTCCCAATCAGACCCGTGTTCATTTAGACTGATGCTAATATTTTTTTTAGACGAGCCTCTGTATTGCAGTGCTGAAGCTGAAATTCATTAGGGTAGCATCACAGAACAGCTGTGGTTGACAGTAACCTGTATGAAAGGTTGTGATGGAGACTCTACAACCTCTCTGGGCAACTTGTTCCAATGTTTGACCACACTTGCAGTGTTTTCTTGTGTTCACTTGGAATTTCCTATGTTTTAAGTAGTGCCCATTGCCTACTAACTGGATACCACTGAAAAGAGCCTGGCTCCATCTTTTTCTCACCTTCCCATCAGGTTTTTTTATACACTTGGGCAAGATCTCCTTGAAGCTTCTCATCTCCAGGCTGAGCTTATGCAGCCTCTCCTTCTGTGGAACATACTCCAGTCCCATCTGCATCTATGTGACTATTTGCTGGGTTTTCTCCAGTATGCCTGTGCCTCTGTTGTACTGTACAGCATTGGACACAGTACTGCAGATGTGTCTCAACAGTGCTGACCCAAGGGAAGGATCACCACCTCTGAGCTGCTGACTGCTCTGTCTCATGCACCTCTGGATGCTGTTGGCAATAAAAAATGTGTGGTTAATACACTGCTGGGTTTAATTAGAATGTATCTTTTGAAGTATTTTAAAGTATATGACTAATCTAAAACTCTGCTTAGTACCATTGATCTTGCAATGGTCATACACAATTTTTGTAGGTAGTGAGAAGTTTAGCACCTTTATGAAAAATCTCCTGTTGAATAAACCCTATCCTGAAAATCTTGCCACACTTCTTGTTTTCCATTTTTAAATCTGTTATTTGAAAGCTGAAACTGGCAGAGGATGAGTAGTTGTAGTCACACATTAGAGCATTTGACAAAAGAGCAGTGGAACATACTGAGGAAGATTTTATGTGTTTTAGTCTAATTAAAAAGACAAAAAAACCCCATCCAGACACTTGTTGCCAGAGCTACTGCTCAGAATGAGACCTTGCAAAGATAAATAAGGTCTGTGAGCATGGGTTGGTCTGCAAAACACATCTCTAGCCCCTGTTTTCAATTGGAGTGATGAAACTCTCCATAGTACAGCATGTTTTGATTAAAAGCTCCAACACTGATGCCAAGCCTTGCATACAAAAATGCTCAGAAAAGCATGCATGTGGGTCATGTAGAACTGTAAAAAACTGGTGTGGTGTGGACTCTCAACCCAGATGCTATTAAGTTGTAAATTCCAAGTATATAGAGCATGCTAAAGACGTGGTGCTCCAGAAAAGAAAACTTGGCACATTGCAGATCAGACCTGCCCAGGCTGTGAGCACTGGCAGGGAAGAATATCCCATGAGCCTGTATCCACTGGGATCCTGTCTGATGCTGACCAGGATTTTTGCCCTACTTTAAGGGGTGGAGACAGAAGAAGGAAAATAAAATAATAATAAAAAAATAATAAAAAAAAATTGGAGAGGTTTCCCTAGTAATGTGATGTGTCTATGGACTGGTATGTTTTAACTGGCTCCAAAAAAGTAGGTTGAATAAGCCAGATCTGTCAGTTACATGAGGCACACAAAAATCTGTGGCTTATGTTAACAGCCAAGGGAAGTTGCTCTTTGAATACATTCTCTAACATTGTCTGCAAAAAGAAGCCTGCAAATAATTCAACCACTTCAAAATAAAAGAGGTCTTGGTGGGCAAAAGCTGTAGGATATTAAAACAGCTGAATGCAGTACATGGCATGTTGAGATCTAATGGAATAAATACTCTGGCCCACAACTTTATTCACAATTCACATCCATTAGTACCTCTGAAGCAGTCCAGGTGCCTGCAAGACTTCCTGACTGCTGCTAGGCTGTTTGTAGTGAAATGCCATTTTATGTTGACTTTGTTTTTCAGTGTTGTTTATTTTTGGCTGGTGAGGAAAGATCTGGAGAGCTATAGTTTCTATAAGGCTATGGTTAGAACAAAGCGTATTTTGTGCAGAGTCTCATGTTATGCTTGTCGGATGCTCATCAGCTGTAACACAGACCTGGTCCTGTCCTGGTTCTATATAAGCTTGAAGAGATAAGTGTTTAAAATAGGTCTTACTGCTATTTTCTGTTTTTTTCTTTGATTTGTATTTTTTAAAAAATATTTTGTTTTATTTTTTTCATTACCAGTAGATTGTTAATGCCCGTAAAAGAGTTCCTTGTATTATATCATTTTTGTATGTATGCCATTATCTTTGCCAAATAGTAAACCAGCAGTCTGTATGTACTTGTCAGACTCTTAAGAAATGAAGAATTGCAGAGCCTTTTATATTTTTTAAAAACACCACTCATTAAGAATTATCAATAAGTATCGGGGGTTAATTACTCTCTGTTTTGCTAAAAATGGCATAGTAACTTTACAGATTTCATTTTCTTGTTCCTTTAAGTTTCTTGGCTGATGTGAAGTAAGTAGTTCTGATGTTTTTGGAGAGACCATACAACATAATTTCTCATAAAATTTAGATTTAAGAATAAATGCTCTTAAAGTACTACTCCTGTTTGTGTTCCCGTTTTATGCAATATAGTGTGCTATTGGATGTTTATGCAGAAGGATGTGACTAAATAGCATGGAGACAACTTACTAAAATAAAAATGCCAGAAGGAAGCTGATTCTGTAGCTGAAAAGGCAAATTGGTCTTTAATGAGATGATAATTCTGGCATCCTAGGAGACTTAGATTAGAAGATTTTAGACTTCCTAGGCAAAAATGATCAGATGGAAAATCTGGTGGTGTTCAGATTAATTCAAGTTCTAAATGCAGTGCAGTTCCAGAGTAAAAAACAAAACAAAACAAAACACAAAAAATTAAAAGCTGAATATTGAAACACAGAGACAGATGGACATCACTGTTGTTTCTTTATTTTCCTCTCTAAGTTGTATTCCAGATTTTTTTTTTTTTTTTTCCCAAGACTATTTTATAAAGGGCTTTTTAAGCACATCAAAATGCATCATGATTTGGAATAATTTTTGCTTACCTTTTTTTCTCCGTGTATGTTTACTCACATGTAAAATTAGAAAGTAAGGAAATACTTTTTGATACTATAAAGAGATGCAGTAGTTCATAAACGGTTTTTCTTTTCCCCAGGAATAAATATTCTTATGCTCAGAAGCAAAAGAATAAGAGAGCCCAAATGTTTCTCTCAATCAATTTAGTCTTTGTAACTGGGAAAAGTTGCTGTTAGCAGCTCAGAAAGTCCTCTTCACTCTGTAACTCTGTGGGATCTGATGCCTTTGGATGGTCATTCCTTTTTTTATTATTTAAAATCTCTGTAAAGTCAATTGCTTAAGGGTACAAGATCTGATCTTTGCTGTTCAGTGCTCCATTTCAGATTCAAAATTATCTTAATTCTGTAAAACAGTTCTGTGCCTTTCCAGAATACTAAATGAACTTACTAAGATTTTGAACTGAAATACATACAGCTGGTATAGTCTGAGCAGATATGCCTTATTCTTAAGTATGTCCTGCATTACATCCTGGTCTAAAAATTGGAAGGATGTGGATCTGATGGATGGACCACTCCGTGGCAAAGGAATTGACTGGATAGTTGCACTCAGAGAGTAGTGATCAGCAGCTCCATGTCCAAATGGAGACCATTTGGAGACCACCACACAAGTGGTGTTCCCCAACGGTCAGTACTGGGACTGGTGCTGTTTAACATCTTTGTTGGAGACATGGACAGTGGGATCAAGTGTAACCTCAGCAAGTTTGCTGATGACACAAAACTGTCTGGTGCAGTCAACATGCTGGAGGGTAGGGATGCCATCCAGAGGGACCTTGACAGGCTTCAGAACTGGGCCCATGCCAAACTCATGAAGTTCAACAAGACTAAGTACAAGGTCCTGTGCCTGGGTTTGGGCAATCCCAAGCATAAATACATGTTGGGTGGAGAAGTGATTAAGAACTGACCTGAGGAGAAGGATCTGGGGTTGTTGGTCGATGAAAAGCTAAATACAAGCTGTCAATGTGCACTTGCAGCCCAGAAACTAACTGTGTCCTGGACTGCATCAAAAGAAGTGTGACGAGCAGGTTCAAAGGATGTGATTCTACTCCATTGCTCCAGATTTGTGAGACCCCACCTGGAGTACTGTGTCCAGTTCTGGAGTCCTCAACACAGGAAGGACATGGAACTCTTGGATAAAGTCCAGAGGAGAGCCACGAAGATGGTCAGAGGGCTGGGACACCTCTCCTGCAAAGACCAGCTGAGAGATTTGGGGTTGTCCAGCCTGGAGGGCTCCAAGGATACTTCATAGCAAACTTCCAGTACCTGAAGAGGGCCTACAGGAAAGCTGGAGAGGGACTTTTTACCAGGGTGTGTAGTGATACCATGAGGGGTAATGGTTTTAAGCTGTAAGAGGGTAGATTTAGGTTAGACACTGGGAGGAAATTCTTTAGTGTGAGGGTGGTGAGACGCTGGACTAGGTTGTCCAGGGAGGTTGTGGCTGCCCCCTTGCTGGAACTGTTCAAGGCCAAGCTGGGTGGGGCTCTGAGTTGCCTGATCTAGTGAGAGGTGTCCCTGTCCATGGCAGGGATATGCAGCTAAATGATCTTCAACGTCCCTTCCAACCCAAACTACTCCACGATTCTATGATTCTATGTTAAAGACTAGGAACTGTTAGTAGGAGTGGCCACAACTCTGAATGTAGAAGAATTGTGCTGGTATAGAACAGATGAGATATTTCATTTATTTTTTTCAGCAAAACAGTACCCAAAGAATCCCATTTTACCTGGGTAACGGAACAAGAGTTTTAGCTCTTAAATTGTTGCGTTTTTTTGTTTGTTTGTGGTTTGGGTTTTTTTTTTTTGCTTCGGTTTCTTTGTTTTGTTTTTGTTTGGGCTTTGTTTGTTTGTCAGTTTTTGCTGGTTTTGGTTTGTTTTTTTGGTTTGGTTTGGTTTGGTTTTGTTTTCCCAAATATAGATATAATTGCAGGACCTTCCTGGGGTAATCAGGATAATGGATGAACTGAAATTGTGTTGCTATATCCCAGCCATCTGAAGGATGTCTCGGTGTTCTTACCTCATATAAGGGTAAGATCAGTTTTTTGTCTGGACTTGTCACTGTTCAGTGAGATGTGCCTGAGGCCCACCAGTTCATGTCAGCTGTTAATATCCAGGCTGAAGGACCCCCACTGCTGCCTCTCCTCTTCCTGTATTTACCTGATAAACTAGGTGTGATGGTTGTTTTGGGTGTGAAAAGACACTATATGACATGTGCTTGCCTCTCGTGCACCCACAGCTGTGGCACTGGAGGTTATTCAGGATGGGTTTTGACACTACAGCTATTTTATGGCAAGATCATAGAATCACAGAGTGAGGCAGTTTTTTTCTTTTGCTTTCAATTTGCCACCAGAATGGATAATAAGGACTTAAGTGATGAGCTGACTGTGTAAAGCATATTAATAATTTCATTGAGGGATACTGGGAGTTTTTCATGCTGTATTACAGGTGTACAGGTTTCTTAATTTCACGATGCTATGAAAGAATGATTATTATGATATTTATAATATTAATGACCAGAATTATTAGGACGTGAGATTCTGTGCTAAACTATGATTTCAGATTTAATATTTCAAATGTATTACTTGAGCTGAACACCTGCTTAAGAATTGCCATTGCACCACAAATTAGGAGAGTCAATATATTATTTCCTATGTTAAAAAAAGTTATCAATGAGATTAATATTTTCAGCTGGTCCTCTCTGGCTGTATCTATAATGTTAGAATATTAATTTGGGTTACAAACTCTCCATTCATCCATACCATTTTCATTTTGAGTCATGCACTTAACTGATTCCACTTTAAACCAGGCAATTCTGAAGACTGGAAAAGCATGTCCAAGGGGTTGACTTGGACACAAGCTTGCTTTCTTGTCTCTGAAACTAGAAAGGGTGAGGAAGAATTCCAGTTACATGATTTGGTGAAGCCACACTTCAGCTTCCTTGGAATTTATGATGTTACTCAGTTTATGTGTGTCTTCATGCGGAATTGGTACAAATATACATAGTTCTGCTTTTCTGAACTATGCTTTCGACAAATATCTAATTCAAATGTGCATGAATGCATGCAAGATTTTAATGATTTTTTTTCAAATGCATGGGTACAAGACATGCATATATAATCTACTTTTTTTATCTGTCCATATGCATAAAACACTGATATTCTACACTTAATCCTTCCTCCTTTCTTGTCAGACTAACATGGCTGGTCAAAATAGCCTGGATTATTTAGGTTAGCCATACAAGCATTTTGTACATAGGGAATGGGATACAAATGCTCAGATTCAAATCCTAATGGAGATGCTTCAAATTTTCCATTTCAATTCATACACACTTTTGTTGCCCTCCCTCTCTACATCAACACATCCATACAAACACCTACTGCTGCAGTAAGATGTGGTTTTATCATCTGGGTAATGCATTTCTTATTCCTTCTACCCACCAAAAAGAACATGGAAAGAAATATGGAATGCAACTATTTATCCCTTGTGACACCCCATACTCAGGAAGATAGTGTTGGGACCAGTGCTCATGTGCATGGGTTCAGAGCTTCTGTTTCAGAGGGAAAGTCCAAGATACCTGTAAATGCCAGAGTGCTTACTCTGAATCTCAGCGAGTAAGTAGCTCCTTGAGGCTCTGAATGTCAACTACTGTTTGGCTTCTGTTCACCATGTTTGCTCAACTGGTCTTTCTAGATGAGATGTAAGAAAAACTAGAGAGGAAAAAATTTATTCTCTTAAAGTTATTTTTTCTTCTGTATATACTTAACATTGTTCATGGATTCTGGTGTCTCTTGTAGTATAAACAGAAACCAGACAGAAGTAACATTTCTCTTGTCCACGCAAGTCTCAGTGTATGTAAGTGGAATGATGACAATGATGTGAAAAGTGCCTAAGTTCTTTAAGTTTAAATCTAGAAGAAAAATACTTGGCAGCACAAGACAGACAAAACACTATCCAGAATTGAATTGAGTCTGATAGATAAACCTATGGCAAATCAATAATTCAGTTGCTGCTATGGTATCGTAGAGAATTACTGGTTTCTTTGCTGTATCCAAGGAGGCGTGTATTTTAGCATAAATTGCAGCTCTGCCAATTCAGTTAGCTGTTGCAATTCTTCTAAGGTATTTGCATCCAGTTAGAAGCTAGTTCATCCAACATATATTTTTCAAACACAAGGAATTTTTTTTGTTTATTTTTTTTTTAAGATTATGTCCATATTCATTGACTTCTGTGTTTGTAATGCTAACCTTTAGGAACATTTGCTGACAATGTCCTGGTCTCATTTCAAACTAGTCTGGACACAACTACAGCTTCAAATGCATATTTAAGGCTAAATGATTTGGCTATGAATCAAAAATTGGTGTGCTTTATAAAAACCCCACACCACAACAAAAAAAACCCCACAATAAAAAACCCCAAACAAAACCCCACAACAACAACAACAAAACAAACAAAAACCACCCCAACAAACAAACAAAAACCACCACCACCACCAAAACAAACAAACAAACAAACAAAAAAAACAAACACAAGGCAAAGAAATTGTGGTAGTCCCCAAACTGTCAGATGTGTTGTAGCAAATGCTATCCATGAGGAAAAATAAGGGATGCTCTAACTTCTTTTTTTCTCTGTTTGAGAAGTTGTGGGAAGGGTTTGATCCAAGTATATGAAGAAGGCTATGGTGGCATCTCATCCTCCAGTGGAGGCTAGAACTAACCAAAAAGAACTAGTTCTCAGAAGTTAAGCTACTTAAAAGAATCATTCATGCAAGCATTTCTTAAGAGGTTAATTTCACCAGGAAGGAGGGGCATGCACGTTATGTTGTGCTGTGTCAGGAGTTTATTCTGCAGAAATACCCGCATTCCTTGCTGCAACTTGGATAAAAACTGTAAGAAAAATTAGACTAGGTTAACTACTGAACTGGTCTTGTGACCTCTGGCAGCTTGATGTGTTGTCCCATTTCCTGAGAAATGACAGAGGAAGGACGCTGTCTTTGAGGCTGCACTGGGGAGGCCAAGGAGGGTGTCTGCAAAGGTGTTCACTTGCAACATTGAGATGCTTTGGGTTTCACTGAGGCTTTTCATTGAGGTGAGGTGAACAGTCAGTCATGTGCTTTGGCAGTCTGTCAGATGGACACAGACATGGTGATGCCAGAAGCAGCATGCTGTGAGGTGCAGTGAATGGTAAGTGCCAGGAAAGGGCGTAGCTGAAGAGAAGGTGATAGATCATTAGAAATTCACCAGTACAGGAGAACTGAGATTTTTTCTGTCCCATTCTTCTACAACATCATAATAACATATGCATTCATTAAAAAATGCCTATTTCCTACTTTATTCACTAAATGCAATGACTAGAGGTTTAGGAAGAGTGAAATGCTCAGTTCCAAGATGTGTCTGCACAAACAGACAAGTTGCATTTAGTTAAGGAGAAAATTAGATTCTGTATGAGAACCTGCATTGCATACAGACATCAGGTTTTTTTGAAGCTCAGTGGAAGATACTAGTCTGAGCATTAATGTTGTTTAAAAGGTGTCATCAAAGCCAAACCACAGCATTTTCAGATATTCAAAACCACTTTTTTAAGTTCTGCACACAAAAACCTCATTCTTGTGGTAATCCTTCTACTACATTAACCCATCTTTCTGCTGGGGGGACAGTATGGAGTAATGACATTCCTACTGTGGCAAAGAGAGTTATAATCACCACCATGGAATTCTAGCTACAGGGATTCTTAATGTGGGTTCTGAGAAGTTATTGCAGCCCTGTGATGGCTCAAGATACGTGAATGTACATCAAGATCAAGGCCTGTAACAGTATTGTTATTATGAATAAGGCCCTTCAAGCCCAGAGAAACGAGTAATAAAACTTTTTTGACAGCTAAAACTAAGTGGATCAGATTACTCTTCTCTAGAAATAGAAAAGAGGATACCCAGTTCTGAATATGGCAAAGTAAATTTGAACATGGCAGTAGATTATCAAAAGGCATTTTTGAAGGTGGCTTTTGGGATTTCTCCATGTGTAACTAAGGTGGAAGCAGTAATGGTGTGAAGTAATACAAAGACAGAGACATGCCAACATATGATGTCTTGATTAAAAATTATTACTTTCCTCTTCTTCTTAGACAGGTTAACTTTTTAATAATCAGTTTTATAATTCATTATGAATTGTCTAATGAGGCCAGAATTTGGTGCTGTAAAATTAAGTTTTGAAGGTAGGAGAACTATGTTGTCAATGTCACTTGATTTATTAAAAAATATGACTGAATGGGCTATAATTTATAATGGGAACTATAATGGTTATAAAAAGAAAATATTTAATTTCAGCTTCTGCTTTTCCTGGCATGAAATAAGAAACATCTGCAGGAGTCATTAGCTCATAGCTGAACAACACATTAGCCTAAGTCAGCAACAAAAGTAGGCAGTGGATTAACTTTGTCCTCACTGGTGGTGTCATTTGGATCAGTCTTAGTTATATTAAAACCACAGACCCTAACCAATGTAGCATAAACAAAGTAATTAAATGCATCTATCTAACTGCAAGTTGTGGGTACATCCAAAATATTAGTACGTTCATCACTTGCCCTCTCAGGGTGGAAGAAGGGATCTGAGCACTTTCAAAGAACTGTTAATCAAAAAATAAATAGATTAATTATGTTTCAAATATTGTAAGTGAATATATGAATGTCCAAAGACAACAAAATAAAAAGTTTCTTAAGTAATGTGATTATTAAACTAGCAGTCTGTGAGTCTTGATACAGTTTGGAATTGAGATGTGTTGAGCATTTCTTTTATACAATTCACAGTTAAATACAGAAAGAATTAAATTACACATTCCTTGTTTGGTCCTATTGAAATCAAACTGTTAGCAATATTTTTAGAGAAATATCTTCCCTTTGTTTAGGAAAAGAATAATCTTGTTAGTCAGAATTAAATTAAATGGCACATTTTTTATATAATTCAATTTGCCACTGATTTTAATTTCATAATCTGTCTGAAACAAACAGCATTGTGTCCATGTTTGCCATGAGCTCTGCTAGTTCTAAAATTGTCCATAGTAGCACCACTGTTCTTCTTTAACTCAGCAGCCCTAAATGACAGCTCTGTTTGTGGCCTACCATTTGCCTTTCTTTGCAAGTTTTCCTGTCTAATTCAGCTCTGTAGGGCTGATTATCATCTGAGATACGTGATGTTACTGAATGCCTTTGTGCTGTCCAAGGAGAAAGCTACATTTTCTGTGATGGAGTCATTTAGCTTGGTGGGATAGGTCTTGATGGAACCTGAGAGGTCTGCTGGTTGAGTATGAGAGGAAGGAGACAGGAGTTTTGGATACAGCTCAACAAATCTGGCTTGTTTGTATCTTTACAGTCTCCACTACCATCTTTGGATGGGGAGGACACAATTTAGCTTTATAGACACGGTGTGTGGTACATGAAACACAGTGGCAATGGTCAGTTGGAGAGACATTGGAGCAGCAAAGAGAATGTGATTAGTAGAAAACCAGAGGGAAGTACAATGAAACCTAACTGCAATGGCCGGCCTGGTGAGAGCCAAGTGGTGAAGGGAGAGTGAATAAAAGGAATCAAAATGGCCCAGCAAAGCACCTGAGTAGTAACACTTAACTTCAGGACAGTTAAATTTTGCTGTTTAGTAAGTGGCATGTGTAATCTGTAGGGATATTTCATATGGGGGGTTGGACTAAATGATCTCCAGAGGTCCCTCCCAACACTGATGACTCTATGACTCTCTGTGTGACTTCCCATTTCAGCTCTTTGGTAATACAGGAAATATTGAACAACCTGGAGAAAGGTCCTCAAACCCTTTGCCAGGACAAAATGGTGACAGAGGAGCTGAGAATACTGGTGTCATGCTTCAGAGAAAGTATAAAAATTATTCTATTTATGGGATTGTATGGTAAACAAAATAATGTCAAGCTATTTGTGTAACTACACTTACAAAAGAAGCAGTGCATTTAGCAAGTGATTATTTGAACATTTCCAAAGAACTGAAGCAAATTCACCGTACTTAAAAGAAATAAATTTTTATATATATATATATATATATATATATATATGTGCACTATTACATTTCTGACTGGTATTCAGGGTGTACTTGAACAGAATTGATTTTATGATTGGCTGTGAAGATTTATCAGAGTTAGGATCTGAACAGATGACAGATGACAAGACCCAGGTCTTGCTGCATGAGGTCCAAAGAGTGCAATTCTCAGTAAGTTTACAGATGTAATATAAAGAAAGGAGAGGGTGTTTTGGAGTAGGGAAGCTGAGACAAACCTAGCTGATCTAGTTGGCAGACTATGCTCTATAAGTAGCTGGAAAATGCCATTGTTTTGATTATATGTACTTTAGGGTAATTTTTTTTCAGAGCATTTACCTGGCTACTGTTGTGATATATTATACAGTTACACTTTCATTTAGAAACATCACTTCCTGTTTTGTTGTGAATGTCTCCAATTTACTGAACTTTGTTAGTTTTGTCAGCACAATGTATGTAAAAAGAAAATAAAAAGCTTTTCAGGATCAGATGAATTTTGTTATGCAAATAGTGTGAGGTGTTTCCATCACCTTAGTAACAGAACTCTAACCCTTATTTCTGGTTATTTCTTATGTTTCTTGTGGTATCGTTGCTGATGTGTTAATTTTATCTTTCTTTGATATTATCAAATCTTTGATGAAATGTAGACAGAGGAACTGATTATCTTAATTAAAATATGTTTTAGCAGTGTTATAAGAAGCAGCAGACTAATTTTTGTGTGTGTTTGTTTTTTGGTGGGCTTTTTGTTTGTTTGTTTAAGATTTGTTACATCTCTCTATTTAGGAATCTCATTTACTGTACTATTTATTGCTAGTATTTTAAAGGAGTGAGTGACATGATGGAAAATGTAGTATATGACACACAGCAAAATAATCCTTTGACGACTCAGTAAATAATTAATGGCTGATGGTAAAAGCATGGAACAAGAAAATATATTAATCTGGTATGCAGTCATACAACAGAATCCTTGTAATGAATATTAGAAGCTGTACATAGGACTGTGCAGAGTTTCAACAGTGGTATCCTAGGTTATTTTAATACCAGGTACAACTGTCATTATGGCAATGACATTCTCACTGAAAAGATAAAGGAAAAAGTAACCAAGGATAATGATATGAAGTGTTGGCAACCTGTAAATACAATTTTACTGCAGAGCAGCATCAGATAACAGGCTTATACTTGGAAGAAGTGATGCAGACCACAAGATATGTGTGGATTATCCTTTTGAAAGGCTTGCAAGAACCCTGTTCTCTCTCTGGTTTGGTGTAGAAGAGCTAGAGGAAGCTTGATAAATGAACAATTTTAAGAATTAGTGTTCTAGCATCATAGGTGGGAAACAAATCCCCAAACCACAGCAGTAATCACTTAATCATGGAGTATAAAACTTGAAGAAATAACACTGCATACAGAAAAAATGAAACTAGGATGTTTAAGTCAAGTAAAAAAATCTGATTTGAAAGATGTCTATTAGGAATTTTTTTAAGAGGTAATTTGGAGTTTTATTTAAAAATAAAAACAACATCCCTCTCACCACTGTGCACGGCAGAATAAAAGATACAGAAAACAGATAAGAGGTACCCTTTAAAGGCTTCAAGGTGTCTAAGAAAGATTCTTTGAGAGGATGAAGAAGAGGAAGCATAGACAGGAAATATTTTGGATAACATGGATTTACCATTAACTCCTTTCCTCCTTAATGTCATTAGGAAGCAAACAACATCTGCTGTTCCTTAGTTTTTACCGAATGCCTCAATCCACCAAACTGACTGACACTTTTGAAGTTGTCTGATAAATCACGTATAAGACTATCTGAGGGAAAAGAAGGCTCATTACATTGAGCTGTCCTTTCTCCTGAGGAGCACAGAAGCTTCTCCCAGTATTTAAAAAAGGGTAAAAAACCCTCTCCTATGGCCTGGTTGACTGGCTTGATGCACAGTGGCCAGCCACAGACCTGCAGCTTCCCCAGACTTGAGAGGCCATGTGTGGAGGGATGGCTGAAGATTTTTGCACCACAACATGTTTTGGAAAACATCTAGAACCTCATTAAGCTTTTCCCTCATTGACGTGTGTTTGTCATGGCAGTATGCTAACAGAATTTACATGATCAGTTTCTGCTGGGAAACTTGACCTGATTATAAAGGAATTAATTATCTTAGAGTTGTAAGCTTAGGTTTTGTTCTGGCTAGACTAAACTCCAGTGATTTCAATGAAGCATTATATATGTCTGAATTGTCCCTTAGTAGTGTGAAGGGCCACTAAAAAAATCTCAGCTGCAAGATAGTACAATAAAAGAAGCATATCCAGTGGAAGGTAATACAAATGTGTATTTGATTGATTTATTCCAGGTCACCAGGAGACAATAAATTCAGTCAGTCACTTTTATATTTATAAAGTGAATTTCATGTAAAGGCCTTTGTGTGGTGGAAAGAATCAATAAAAAGATACATAAGTGAAAGAGATTCAGCCAAATATTGGCTGTTTCTCTTTAGCCATTGACTGAAGATAGCAATCGGACATTTTGCTCTATCAGCCTACAATAAGAGGGCTTGTAGGTATGAATAGGTGTGTCTGTATGGTTGTTACTTTTACATATATAGTGTGCTGTTTTGTCCTTATGAAGCAGAGTCATGGCTAAAATTCACTAGGTTAAAACATGGAATATTTATGAAGGAGAAGAATTTGCTCACCAGATGAATATTTCATTGCTACCTTTTTTAAGTCTGTTTCTTGAATATATCTTGTATTTAGTCATAATAATCTTTGATGCAGAAAGCTTTTGCAGAATTCTGTATATAGTAATTAACATAGACTTCAAAATACATGGTTTAATTTGAAATTTAATATTCTAGCAAATTTCCTTAAGGGGATTATTTTCTGTTCATTGAAGTAATCATAAATCATTAAAAAAAAAAAAAAAAAGTTTGGAGGGGAAAAAAGTTAATTTTGTTTGACAAAATGTTGTGCCATTAGTTTTTGTCTTGTAGTTATGTCAGTGGAGTTATTTCAAGTTTACTTTGGTATTAGATACTATTTCATTTTAATGTTAAAATGTTGTATAAAGTTGAGCAATTGAAAATACAATAAAACTGCATCTGTTAGCTTTATAGACATTTAGATTGCTCATCTTTAAACCTAAACTTTTCTTTCTTTTCTTTTCATTAATATTAACTGGAAATACCATGGGGGCCATGCAAGTTATTCATGATTGTGAGTTAAATTCAGAAGGAAATTTTTGGTTTAGAAACTAACATGAAAATGTTTAAACTCAAAACTTAAGAACATTTTAATAAATATATATTAATTAATTTATCTTTTTGTGAGACAATGTTTATTGATATCTAATTTTGAAAATTTGAAAAATACTCCTAGTGTTTTAAAATTTTGGGGGTTTTATTTTTTCTCTTGAAAGGGTTGAAATTGAGATGAAGTATTTCTCTATAAGCATGAAAGGTTTGGTTGACCCAAATATAAATTTTTCACTTCTGCTTAATGCATACTAATTTTTTTTTTACATTAGGTGGGGGAAAAAATAACAAAAACACCAACAGAAAATTATTCTTCAGGTTCTGTCTTGAAGAAAGCAATTGGCAATGGAGAAGACAAGCTAGTTTTCTTTCTCCTTAGTGCATTTAACTGGAATTAATATCAATCTCATTCCAGCCAAGCTCTTCTCAGTAGTTCCTCTGAGTTAAGTATGTATCTGCTTGTCATTTTCCCAGATCTCCAGAAAATAGACTTAGAGAACTTAAATGAACATTAGAGATGAAGACTGGGAACAGTAAGGATTTTTCTATCACTGTTTTTGTAATTAGTCATTTAAATGTAATGTACTTCAATTATGATAATGTGAGTCAACATGTCATAAAATGCATGTTAGATTGCTATCTAAAGAGATTGAAAGGCAGCAAATATACGAAGGAAAAAAGCTGGATAACTAGAAATGTATCTTGTTTCTCTCCTATTGCACAGCTGTTCTTTTAATTGTTCTTTTAACACAACATAATTCACAGAATCACAGTGGGGCTGAGGTGCCAAGGGACCTATGGAAGTCCTCTCACCTGATCACAGAATAATAGAATCACAGAATTATTTAGGTTGGAAGGAACCTTATAAAGATCACCTGGTTCCAACCTCCCTGCATGGGCAGGGACACATTCCACTATACCAGGTTGCTCAGAGCCCCTCTGCTCAAGCAGACCTACCTGGGGCTGGCTGCCTAGGACCATGTCTAAATGGCTTTTGGATATCTTTAGGGAGGCTACAGCCTCTTTGGTTCTGCAAGAAAAATATAAAAATCTTACATATTGTCCATTGTGGAATCCAGAATTGTGAGCAGTTTGACAGCCCAAACAAAAATGCCACATCAGCAGATCAGAGGTAAGATTATAGGTCTTTTACTCAATGGTTCAGAGCACTGTACAGCTTTCTCCATGTATCCTGCGTTTCTGGATGCCTTTTAATGAAGAACGCTGGATCCAGAGCAAGGAGCAAAGTATTGATTCACATTATTCTGACCTGAACTGACCAAGTAAAAAGCATTTGCAGTATCTCAAGTGCAGAGAAGAACAGATTATATGAAGAGTAATCCTTGTTTTTGGGATAGGCTGCAGCAGTGTGCAGTGGACATGTGAGAGTGTAGAAGTGCTCTTGACTACATCAAACATCCGTTGGAAGGAGGTAGCTCAAGGAGAGGTTTAGCCATCTGTTTGCAGCATGCAAGAGAGAAAATCAAAAGGAAGGAAGGACAGCTTTTTAACACAGTTTACCAGAACCCAGTAGCTCCTATTTCTCACAGTGGGAGGTGCTGGCTGTGGCTGCTTTTGAAATGCAGTTACTGGAGAGGGTGCTAAGTGTCCTCTGAAAACAGAATTCTGCATCTGACAGAAGGTGCACAGAAAATGAATAAATTGGCTCTGAGGAATATATAGAAAAGCAGGGATGAGGTGGGTTTCAGAAAATCCATATATTTAGGATGAACAAAATCTTAAAAAAACTCCACAGCTCAAAATCAATAGGCCTGACTCCTACATTAATGAAAATTGAAGGGTTTGGAGGAGCACCAGGGTGCTAACTGATGGCTGTTGTGAAAATGCTTCTTACAGGGGTGCTGTCAGAGTGCCTAATAAACTTTTGACTTCTAGTGGCTTTATTCATTAAGATAAAAGAAAAATCAATGTAAATTATCTTCACTTGTTCATGAAGGAAAGCCTTTAGTACTCAAGTTTTAATTACTTTCTGAAAAATTAAGAACAGTGCACAGATGACAAAATAAAGGGGGAAATGTAGCATTTCTGAGAAGAATAAAGAAACTTCATGCCAGCTGGATTTTTTTTACCCATGTCACCATGTTCTCTTTTGCCTGTTTCACTGCATATAGCAAAGCCATGTTAGTGTCAACAAGAGAGAAAAATGTCTGTTTTCACAGTTATGTTTAAGCATGTTTCTATTTGTTGAGTTACAGTTGCCTGCAAAGAATTTCACGTGCCCAGTAAAACCAGTCTAGGACACAGTAATTTGTTCAAACTGCCCCAGGTTTAAAGTAAGCTTTTTTATCACCCATATTTTAGTGCAGAATAATGTGCTGGGTTTTAAAATGTCCAGGTTCAATATGGCCTCTGCAGATATTCTTAGATAAATTTGTATTTTCTGTGACTTACTGTTGCTGTCTATGACACAGACGTGGTGATAAAGTATTTGAGATCTAGCTGAGGGCAATGTTATATAGAAGCTGGACAATACTGCCAAATAAGAAAAGCTACAAGTGACTACTGGCATGTCAATCATTCCTTAAGCAGTATGTTCCAGTCTTAAAAATATACCTGGGAAATCAAAATATTGCTTTATTCATTTTAAAACACCTGATTTGCCTTTCTTGCACCAGGATTTGAGTCTTCTCTTTTCTATACCTGTAGTCATTCCATGTAGCTCTGTGGTGGGGTATTTCTTGTTCCTCATTCCTGAAGTAACCAAAAAATGATTAAAAACATGTACCACAGCAAAGCGATATGCCTCCCAGCATGGGACTCCTCTAACACCACATCCTTCATTTTAGCTGCCATCTGCTCCTTTGAATTCTCCTCTTGGCACATTATACAATTTACTACACAATTTTTCAGTGGTGAGGATTGTATTGCATGGAAATTATCTAAGTAAAGCAGTGTGTCGGCCCTCAGTCATGCTAAAAATAAACTACAGACTTGGATTTTTTAAAAAACTTAATTGGTCATTCTCCCTTTCTATGCCGTTCTTGTAAGACCCCACCTGCAGTACTGTGTCCAGTTCTGGAGTCCTTCCCCAGCACAGAAAGGACATGGAGCTGTTGGAGTGAATCCAGAGAAGGCCACAAAGATGATCTGAGGGCTAGAGCACCTCTGCTATGAAGACGAGAGAGTTGAGGTTGTTCAGTCTGCAGGAGAGAAAGCTCAAGGGAAATCTTAGAGTACCTACCAGTACCCAGAGGGGCTACAGGAAAGATGGAGAAGGACTTTTTACAAGGGCCTAGAGTGATAGGATGAGAGGTAATGGCTTGGTGCTGAAAGAGGGTAGATCTAGGTTCCAAATTAGGAGGAAATTCTTTAGTGTGAGGGTGGTGAGACACTGGAACAAGTTGCCCAGAGAAGCTGTGGCTGCGCCCTTACTGGAACTGTTTAAGGCCAGGTTGGATGGAGCTTGGAGCAACCTGGTCTAGCGGGAGGTGTCTCCAGTTGGAACTAGAGAATCTTTAAAGTTCTTTCCAACCCAAACTCTTCTATGATTCTATAATTCTATAGAGCCTATGAACCAAGCAAGGCATTTGAACAGAGAACTGTATGTCCCATGTCTTGTGCAGGTTTGTGATATAGTGTATTTTCTATGCAACAGTGACTATTGGAAACTTTTTTTTCATCTTTATGCAACATAAAGACTTTTCATGTGATGACTGTGGTTGAGGTTAGTTTGGAGTGAGAAATGGCACAATAGTGTTACAGAAAGTTTATGCATTGAAGTTGGTATGTGGTGTTACAGGACTGTATACAGTTCAGGTTCATTTGTGTTAATTCCTATTTTCTGCTCTGTTTTGAGGATTGTCTATTGTCTTTTTAAGCTTTCCTCATTCTATTGGAGGTTGGATACTGGCTATTGTCAAGTAGCATGGTAGTAAATCTACCTTCTTATTTTTGGTGGAAGATACAGTGATGCTCAGACCCTGTTAAACCTTTACTTATCTCAGTCCCACTTTGTTTCAGTTTTAATTTTTGTAGCTTTGAGAAGGCTTTGCTCTCCTTCCTTGCACAGAGAGTGCCAAGAGTTTCCCAGCTTGGAGTAAACTGTATTCAAGAGCAGATCAAACTGCCCTCGGTCAGCCTTTGGTATCTGCAGATTGAGATGCAGCACATTTTCCTCATAGTACAAAGGAACGGGCTTGGCCTAGATCAAGCACTGGGGTACACATCTGCAGTGAGAGAGCTAATCCAGCCTGCTGTAAAAATCCAAAACTAAACTCACATATACTATGAATAACTGAGTGGGCTTTTATTGTGGGTTATGGTTGGTTGGTTGGTTGTTTTCCCAAGAGGGAGAATACCCATAAAGTAAAACATAAGAAAACAAAAAAATCATCAACATTATTACTTTCCAGTGTGACATATGATGCTATTTTAAAGTTCTTCATTCACAGAAGAATAGCTGGTCAAATTTCCCCTGAAACACATAAAACAACCAAGTGAAAAAGCTTCAGGCAAGTGAGTGAAATCTGAAAATACAAAATTGTTTGGCTTGGAACGCACTTTCTATATGTAATTATGGGGATATCCTACATAGGTTTTTGCATCCCTAAGTGAAACAGGTGCTTGCATGTACCTAATTAATCCTAACTAGAATTTACGGCCTTTTTCAGTATTTAATTTTAGGAGTATGCGTTTGGATGTTAAGAGAATCGTCTTTGTAATTTAAAGAAGCAAAGACTGCTGTAACTCACTCTACCATCTTAGTCACTTAGCTATTTCAGGACTCTTGTTCTTGTACATAGAAGTGGTAGGATATTTTCTGATTGCATTCTTTGTTTTTTTGGAACATGCAGATCTTCTCAAAACTGTGTTTTGCAGCATGTGTCAGTATGCATGTAAAATTGTGTGATATTTCAAGTCATGACAAACTACTCCTACTTTCAGAATTACAACTTTAAGTACTGTTGTGCCTTTGGCAGATGCTGAAAACTTGTCAAGAACTGGAGCTGTCTAAGAACTGAATAATTGTTTTTAAACGAAATCTTTTTATGCTGGTTTCCTTAAGAACATCCTGCCAAATGCTAGACTTGTACTAGGCTTGGTGGGCACTCCATTAACTGACTTGTTCTACAGAATTGTAAATGTAAAGGCAGTCACCACAAAAATCACTATCTAATCTTGTGCTCTACACAATACAAAATTTCACCTAAATAAATCTTTTCTTTCATTTTTAAACATGTTCAGCACTAGTCCCTGATACTTAGAAAAAAAGGAAAACTAGTGAGAATTAATTAAGTAATTTTACTAGCATTTCTAACACTGCCATTTTAAGATATTATTCTAGATTTTAGATTCAATATTTTAATAATACTTGAAATTTTATTCAGATACCCACTTTTTGTTAGAAACCTATTTCTTTAAATAAAACAAGGAAGAGAAGAAAGAGTAAGTTCCTTATAGGCTTTATGTGCTTAAGTGGATGTAAACTTATGAAGAGTGATAGGTTTCCTCTACCAAGTGCCACAGGCATTTCTAAGTTTTCTTAATTATTGACTTAGTTTTTCATTTAATATCTGTCATTCAAGCAGAGTTTTATCAGTTCAAAGTGAGTCATCTCTGAAATGCACTACTGAGTTGCCTGGTGTCCTCCCTCTTGTTTTATTTTGGGTTTTTTGTTAAGAATGAGTGCAAACAAAACTTAACCAGCTGAACATAGAAGGAGGCACTGCTGTTCCCAAGGGCCTGTAAATGGGGAAGGATGAGCTGGTGTCCTGTTACTACAACTACAATTAACACGCAGCAACAGAACAAACCCAACCTCACTGTAAAACTGCAGTATAAAAACATCTTACTCGCGCTGACAGAGGTATCGTTGACCGAATGGCATAAATGATGCATTTTCCAGATTCGTTAGACTCATGCATCTTGAAAACAAATCTGTATTTTTCTTAGGGATTATGTCTCCTTTTTGTAACTAGGACTGACAATTATTTATATCAGTTGTTACAGTGGCAGCCAGCTGAGTTGGTTGAGTTTGTTGTCATCATTTGGTGAGATAGCGTTAATCATCTGAGCTGTGTCTTGCAGGTGACTTTAGCACATTTCATGTGACAGTGTGGGACAGACTTAGATTGGGTGCAGAGGGGCTTTTGTGGAAATGTGGCTTGACAATGGGTTGCCTCATCAGTCATGCCAATACTGCACACAGTGTTGAGAACCAAAAATTGAGACAGTTCATGGAAGATTGAACTCAAGCCTGTCGAACGGGCAGTGGGTAAAGAGACAGATTTGTTAGGCACGTATTTTCGGTGAAACATCTGTGGAATTAAGATCATATTCTTAATGACTGATGATGAGTCTCTGGGAAGTCGGTCAGTCAGCCTTCATAATATGCAGGTTCTCTGAGATCCTGAGATTTGATGCTGAACAGAATATATATATATTTATGTTGCATTCAGAAAAATGTTACTTGCTCTTGGATTCTACTGTTTGCAGGTGGTTCATTTGGATGATTTTGTAGACCTCTTGCATAGGCTTTTCCACAATGTTATATACAGTTTATTCCTTTGTGTGTCTTACATTGTATTTGAATGTTAAAGGCAAACATATTTCACGTTAATATATAATTCATACGAGTCTTAATATGAACACAAAAATCATGTAACATGTCATAATACCTAAAATAGTAGAGCACACCATTTCACTGAATCTTCCTTCCTCAAATTACCTATCCTTCAAAGTTCAGATTTTTTCCAGACCTGTCAAGGCTTTCACTATTGTAACAAAAATAGTTACAAGTCTGGTATAGCTGTTCACATACTATCCAAGCATATAATCTATCTCTTCTAAGCTAATATATGTTGGATGATATGTATGCTGGTATATACTTTACAAATCTGCTCATGTTTTTGGAGGTTTCTTTCCCCACAAATGTCATGCAGTAATGCTCACCTCTACAGAAAACATTAAGTTTTCCCAAGTGAACATCAGATTTTCTGCAAGAAGATAAAATCTAATGTTTGTGCTGCCATATGTCTTACTATATATTGTTAAAGATGCATTAAAAGGAGAAAAAAAATGTTCTCTCTGCAACTCTGAAGCTGCAGAGTAGTTTACAGTTTAAGGTTGTGCAGTGCTATTGTCAGACCATGACTTGGGGATGTCTGTGACATTTGTGCGGGCTTTTTTTATCCAACACCTTTCTCCTCTGTGCCAGTGTTACTGGTCTGGAGCCAGGAGAAAGCCAGGCTGATGATGATCCACCACCCAGCACAGGGAGTCACTGCTCAGTTGAGCAAGGCAATTCTAGCTTTCTCCTTCTCCACCCCTCTGAAATAAGAAAGTAAATTACAGATAACAAGTATGGAGATGAATGACTCTATAAATAGCTTTTTAAAATAACTTAAAGTTGTAAATCACTGCTGATGGGGAAAAAAAAAAAATAGTGGTGTTGTGTAGGAGATTGTTGTGTGGTCATTTAGTGCATTTACTTGATGATTGAAAAGAAAAGTGCTGACATGGCATTTGAGCTGGTATGGTAAAGCAAGAATAGTGTATTCTTTGAGTATGCAATAGCTTACTGAGGGATGCTTTTTGAAAAATAGTTTATCAAGCTGTGGGAGGGGGTGGAGGTGTGAAATAAGTCCTGGCACATGTAGCAAGATATTAAGTTGTTTGGTTTTTTTTAAAAAAGTGTGCATGGAGTACAAACAAGTTCACAACTGCATTTTCATATCTGCTTTTAATATACATCTTTAATTTCTGTCCATGGCTACGAAGTACAGCATTGATAAGTAGAACTAAGACTTTCGCATTTTACGAAAGCAGTTCTCAGTAACTCCAGTCTAAGTTAGACAAGAAATGAACATATTGTAGTCCTGACAGAGCCTAAACCATCAATCAAGTAGTCAAAATTAATTAAATAAACAGGAAAGTAAAATTAATTGACAGAGTTGTCTTGGCATCTGAATGATTTGTGTGAGCTGAGATTCAGCTATCCTGTTTCCTTCAGATGTGTACCTAAGTGCAGAATGGTCCCACTGAAACAACTATCAGAGTAATAACAATTCAGTTTTGAATTGCTAATGCTGGTATTCATAGCAATAAGTAAGTCTAAGAATATTATTCAAATACCAGTCTGAAAATAGAATGAATAGTCTTTGTATAATTGGACAATTCTTTTTAAGCAGTTTTTATGCACAGTCACTAGTACTTTTCATTTTTTGTTGCTTAAGCAGCTAATACAGATCTTGCACATCTGTAAACTTTAATAATGCAACTTCTGTCTAACTTTCAGGTTCTGTTCTGTCTGTGTAGTCCTCTCTGCCACTGGTTCCTTGAGAAATTACAACATGCTTGATTGACTTAGTTTATAGTTTGTTTATTTACTTGTGATTCTGTTGTTCATAATATTTAAATACTCAGTTTCGTTTTTTGGGGAATCAGCTGTCATATTATTGTAATAATGCTATATCTGATTAGTTAAATTAAAAAACAAATATAGGGTTGTACTCTTCTTCTTTCACTGTCTTGAAATCCTCTACTGTTACAAACACATTTTACTTAAATTCAGTAAGTATACAGAAAAAAAGAAGCACGTACTACTGTAAAATTTAAAAGATTTATGTGATTTTTACATACATGCACTTCAAAATGAGTTAATCTAGTTTAAAAATACACTTCTAGACAATAAATTAGGAAAAACAGGAACAAATAAATAAGAATAAATAAATAAATAGGAATTACAAAAGGGAAAGATTTGCCTATTAATTATTCTGTTTAGGCCATTTTAGAATAGGCATTTCATAATGTAATGCATTGTAATGTAGCCTTCTTAAGTGTTTATCTGAACACCAGGCTGCATAAATAAAGATCACCTATTTGCCTCAGGAAACTTTAGTTAGAGATGAGATGGTTGGCTGGTTCTTCAGACAGTAATTAATTACTTTCTGTCGATTGGATTTGACAGCCCCCAAAAGGACACCATATTACTCTGCAGTCAGAAATAACTGATGTATCCAGCATTAGTTATCATACATACAGTTGCATATAGAATATTGTATTGAATTAACCAAGGTTCACTTTTGGTCTCAAATGCAGTCAGTGTCTGTTGACATGGTCTCTGCTATGTATGATGAAGTTTCACTAAAAAGAGGAAAGATCTTCCTGCTCCTTTCCTGATCTCTCCCAGCATAAAACATGGGAGTGATATTGAAGGCAAAAAGTCAATTTACCAAGCACGGCACCACTCTTTCAGAAAATGTTTGAAATCCTTATTGATGCCAAGACCAAGCTCTGAAGCTGCCAGGGTGGATCAGTGTTTGCCATGCTTGGCTGTAGGAACATTGTTTATATGGGAGTGATTCTGCAACAAATAAAACATAAAGAGCTTCCACTCCAACTGATAAAAGAGGCTTCTTAAAATAGAAATAATAAAGGAATGGGTACCTGTGTTTAGAACTGTAAGACAGTATCTACATCACACTTAAGGAGGGTCCTTTCAGGCTTCCAGGTGCTTTTAGAGTATTCAAGTGAAAAGCACTTGATTGATCCTTTTTCTGTCACTGAAAACTTTGCAAGACTGTGAGAAAACCTTTTTTATGAAGCATGTGTATATAAAACATACTGACTGCAAGGAGAGAAAGAACTAGGTCAAGATGTATTTTAAAAATACAGTTTTACTTTGAATACTTTATTTTTTTCTTTTGAATGTGTAGGTAATAACTAGTCTATAGTCAAAGGTGCTTTCTGATGGTAACTTAAGGTAATTTAATGGCTATCTATTGCCAAAAAGGAAAGGTTCTGATATGAAGATGTAGATTTTTATGTAAGACAATACAGACAATCAACATCTGGAATGGAGAAATCAAGGAGCAGCTGGTCCCAACCCCTGCCTCCACCCTACCAGAAAAATAAGCCAACCCCCAAAACTGCCATCTTTGTTTCCTAACCACTTAATTTCAAGATCATTAAGTCACTACTGCCAGCACCAAATCGAGAAGAAACTGAAGGGAACTGAATGGGTGGAGGATGGAGAGATGGGGAAAAGGTGTGAACTGTGCTTGTCATTAACTGCTAAGCAGTAGCTGGCTTAGCTTTGTCATCAGACAACAGTCTTCATTAGTTAACCAAATAACTGGGTCCTGCAGTCAGTTTCTTAGGAAGTTTACCTTAAGATCAGCTCCTTTTTCTGTACTACAACACCTCGCTCTGTCTGTGAATTTGTCTGCCAGGAAGCTGACTGAAACACTTCTGTTGAACTTTGCTGATGCAGTATTGAGCCTATCCTACTAGCCACATCATAGAGAAACATTAAGAGTGTGATTAAGCTCATTTTAGCTTAGTTGCTCAAGTTGATAGATTTGGAATCTTTTTTTAATGTCTTATTGCTGATATATTAAGAAAATGTAAATTATATAACAATTAGGATGATATGGGGGTTTTAATTTGTATTTTTTCTCTCTCTCTTCTTTTTCATTTCCACTTACCCTTCCCTGTCTCCACCTCCCCCCCCCCGACCCCTGACCTCCTTTTTGCACAGCTTCAATTGAAGAGGAGCCAACTTCAGCAGGTGCGAATAATTTATTAATACAACTACATCATGGTAACCATTACTTGAGATCTACCGTTTAAAAAATCTTTTTAACAGTTTTTAATTTTGTATAGCACATGCTAAATAGCCATATCAGTGTTGGGTTCTTTTCTGCCTTCTCGCCTTCCTTATGTCTTCTTTTTCCCTCAGTTCGGAGTCAGTAGGAGATAAACCCCCCCCCAGTTTTAGTTCAGAATCTTCTCTGCCACTTTCCTTTTTGCTTTCCTTGGTTCAGCTGGTACATCAGACTTCACAAAAAAACCAAAACCAAACAAACAAATTAAACAGGTCAAAAGCAATCAAGAGTAAAAACACCTGTGGTTTTTATCTGTCTTTATGCCAGCGAAGCTCAATCATTTGCCTAACTCCCAAAAACTGTTATCCCTGAAGACCGTGCAGCATGTGAGGAAGCAGTGAAGGAAGGAAAGGACAGCTAGCTCAGAAGCATCCTGCTCAAAGATAGTGTTCTGCAGACTGTGGCCTGGATATCTGTTCAGCAAACTTTTATTTCCATTGACAGGCTGCCAAGTAGTGAGAACGGTTAACAACACTGTCATAAAAATTAGCTTAGGAGCTCCCCAAGAGACAGAAACACATAGTGTTTATTCTTTTGTGAAGATTAACTATTTCTAATTAATTGGCAATCCATTAGCTTGGGAGTATTTAAAGAAAAAGAAGGCAACACACCAAAGAAGAATGCCACTAAACAGCTTTACATATTTGAAATGACATTGAGTTGTATAAACTCAGTGAGCTAAATGAATAGTGAGTCACTTTATAGTGGCTTGTTAAAAGCATTAAAAGTCTCAAGAGGACCAAAGGAGAAAAGGTAAGGAAAGTGAATGAAGGAAGGAAGATGGCAAGAAAGGATTGAACACTGTTTACAGCACTAACTTACAACTTGGGAGCAATATAAGTAATTAGGGTACGGTGGAGAATAATAAATGAAGGGACGGAGAACAAAGCCGAGCGTAGAATGTAAGAGAAGGAGAGTAGTTAAGACTAGCACTGAATACAGAAAGGAGCAAAAGGGAGCTTTTAACATTAAGGTAGTAGTGGAATGGGAAGACACCATTACTGAGATGGGAAAAAATACTGCAAAGCAGAGAATGGGAGAATTTAGGAAAGAACTGTAGAGTACTAACATACCCCTGAGGAGTATGCAATTATTAAGCATAGGTCTTCAACTATCCATTTCTTGAGAGATCTGCCAGTCTTGAAATTGTCATAGAAAATATCTTAATACAAACCTATTGGAGCTGCTCAATAGGAGTGTCAGTTGCAAAAGATTATTTTTTTTACGTAGGAAAGATTAAAAAAGCACCTGCTTTTCCTTTTGGAATTGGTTTAGGTATGCACATTTTGTAGAGACAGAGTTTAGGGGCATATAAGAATGCACTGTAGTACTGTTGAAGACAATCTTGCCATGTTTGTACATTGTAACACCATAATTTCTGTTGTGACCAGTGGAGCTTCTCATGAAGAAATGGCCTTCCTCTTTGCATTTTGAACATCACTGCCATTTTTGTGAAAACCTGTATCTGTGGGCTGGCCAAGCTAACCAGATACATCAGCTGAAAATGTGTAAAAGGAGACAAGTGGAATTTATAAGACAGCTGCATGGGCTCCACTACATGTCTCTATTAGGCTTACTAGCTGAAATTTTAATAGTTTCACAAAAGCCTGTAGATTCTGTATTCAGTTCCTCAGGAGCCCTATTCTTCTGGAGTGCCAGATGACATTGTTTGCTTTTGTATTCATTTAAATGGATTGTATTTAATCACTTCTGCCTGCTTTGTTTTTGTCTGCTGTAATATTGCTGCTGTAGTTCTCCACATAATTGTTGTGTTCAGCAAAGCTCAGCCAATAATTTACAATGTTTTGAGCATTGCTCCACCACAGAATATTCCTAAATAGTCACAATCTCCTTGAATTCATCCATTATCAATAATATATTTTATACCTTTTTACACATACTTTTTCAAATATTTTCCCCTGAACAAATAATTTACTTACTTGTAGTTGCTTGAATGAACAACACCTAATTTTTAGCCATTATTTTTATTATTCTTAATGTTTCAGGGTTTGTTGGCATCTAAAAATGTACCACAATTATTTATGTGGTAACAGCTATACCAGTGTAACTTTCTGTATGAAAACTCCTAGTGGAAAGACTGATGACCTTTTCATTATAGTTATTCTGTGAGAGAAAGCTGTCTGCAGTAAGAGTATACATGTGGGAGTTGCACTGATACAACTACACAGACAGATATTTCCACACAGACAAATCAACAGCTAGAAGTACACAAACACACAGCACCAGAGTGTTTTTATTCTTGGTTTTGGACAGATGAACAAATGCCTCTGGCATAAATAGTACATGGTAGATTTACAATGCGAAAAGAAACACATATTTGTAAACATTTGTGCAAATAAATCTCAACTGCTCAGAAATTGTGTTACAAGGAAACATGACTAAATACCTGCAAAAGTAAGTGAATAATTGTAACAGTAACACTTTCGGCTATTTAATGAAAGTGAAACCTAGAAGTACAATATAAATTTTAACAATACAGTGCACTATATTGATCCTGGGGAACTCAAAATCAAAACCAGACTGATTAATTAAGAGCAGGAAAAAAAAAAAAATCTAGTGATGAAGAGCATGCATGTAAAAATGAAGTTATTTTTTACTGTTTGTTAGAAAGGTATTTCTTGTTATAGCTTCTCCAGAGGAAAATCTTTTAACAAAATGCAGTTCTTTACCTAACATTATTTTTTATCTTAAAATTTAGTAAGAAATACTGTCTTGCTTTATAATATATAGTTTCTATTGATTTTGCTTTAATATATGATGAGATATTGTTGATTTGAAAACAATAGATCAGTGCATTCTTATGGGATTGTTTTAAAGCAACATATTGCTCAGATTATATTGATGTTTACAAAACTCTGTGTTCTGCTTAAAACAAATACTTCTTCCTCTGAGTAGGAAGGCAGTCATGCAGTTTGAAAGATGCATGGGTGCTGAAAAATAAATAGAAGCTTCATTCAAAGCCTCATACAGTCACCTGGAGCCTTTCACAGTAATTTCAGCAGGATATGCCTTGTATAGACAGAAATCAAGTTCTGTCAGCTACCACATTTTGTGCTTTTCCAAGAGAAACCACAAGTTTCCTCCAGTTTGTGACATTTATCTTAGTGAAGTGTAATTAAACTGTTGTTTCTAGTATGTTGAGGAGGAAGTATCACATGCTTCCAGCTTCAAGGGCCAGAAATCAGCACTTAGCATTCAAAATCATTAGAAATACCTTATTATTATCTTCTAAACACTGAAATAAAAAGACTCCACTTAGTGTTAACAGTTGCAGGGCTGAAAAGGTGAGATCAACTGGAGGGCAATGTAGTATTTTTCAAAAAAATACCTGTACTTATTAAAGAATATGAGGTAGGCTAAACTGGCAACTAGTGTGTTAATTTAATGAAGATGATAAATATTATCTGAACATTTTATGAACATCATAAACTTTTAATTGATGTGTGATCCGGATCAAAACTAGAATTTCTTTTTCTTTTTGATCAAAGGGATAAAACATTACTTATTCCCATACTTTGCACTTTGGGACAGAATCTATCTTCTTTGACAATGCCCTCTGTGAGTAGTCTTGTAGAAGTGAAGTTACCTAAAATTTTACTGATTGTTGTAAGCAGTAGGTTGTAGATCAATTGTCCTGAAATAATAAATGCCCTGTGAGTATCTCTCTTTACAAATGGTATTTCACAGCGTTTCCTTCAGTCTCAGTATGCTTCAGTCCAATGAACTGTAATCTTAACTCATTAAACATATTTAATCTAAGAAAAAAGCATACTTTCTTTAATGCATAATTTTTAACCAAAGCTAAAACATTAGGTTTTCAAATATTCCTCACAGTTTCAACAAGGTTTTCCTTAGCCCTACTTCTGGACAAACATTGATCTAGATCTCTTTTTCCATTCCAGTTAATTACCTATGGGTTTATGTTGTGGTAGACATCTAAACACTCTTTGGAGCTGCTT
This sequence comes from Apus apus, assembly GCF_020740795.1. NCBI lineage: Eukaryota > Metazoa > Chordata > Aves > Apodiformes > Apodidae > Apus > Apus apus. The sequence goes on along the minus strand of NC_067312.1, from coordinate 72,044,133 downwards.
CCACATATCTGCTTATTTATTTTGAGTTTCAGATCAATCAAATAGTTTTATTAGAAGATCCTGCATTCTGTGAAAGCAAGCTAAGCAAATCTCAGGACAGTTCTCTTAGAGATTTCTTTCTGTGGTTCTTTTCCTATCTATGCAAATGGCAGGAGTCTTTTAGTGCTGTTTATTGAACTAGGAGGAGGTTGCTTTGTTGCAAATTGTTCTTAAGCCTGATGTATCAGCTTCTGTTGGATGTCCTGCTGTTTGAAGCTTTGCATGTTAATGGTGTTTTTCCATGGTTTTATGTGTCCCCCTCTCTGTGCTCAAGGAGTCTGGAATAATTTCTAAAGGTATCAAAGAGTAATTCTTCCAAGACACAATGAGACAGAGCATAGCATAACATGCAAGACTTTGTACACTTCCCTTTACACTGTGACTTTTACTGAAATAATAAACGCGTCCTTTGAGAGCATCACTTAACTGAAGCCATTCCTTGGTTTTGTCACTGAATTTTTATTTTTTTTTAAGCCTCGTGTTTCTATTAACTGGCTTTTGTGTCGTTGTATTCCATCTATATACAATGTCCAAATGTATTTAGGCTTTTATGAGAGGAAAAGGTCTTTTACAGTTAGAGTTTAATATTGTTGAAATGGAATTTAGATGTTGAAGAGATTGTACACTCAATATATGATAGAAATTTCTTCTTAAAAGACATTATTAAAAAGTAATCCTGACAAGAATCTTGTGGCACAGTATGTGCATGTATTCACAGCTGCATTGTACATCTATGTGCAGCTAATACAAGCAGTCTATTATTTCCCATAGAAAATAATTTCTGTTCTACAATGCCATGTTATATTTTATATGTAACCTTCCTTATTTAAAATTTCGACTTCTATAGAAGTTATTTTAGCTTTTTTTTTTCTTTCTTTTTTCTTAAAGTGAAACACGAGGGAAAAAACCCCACACTTTTGAGGAACAACAGATGTTGAAATTGCCACATAAAGTGGAGAAGGGGACTTTTATTACAAAGTCTCAAGAATTAAGTTCAATTCAGAAAAATAAATCAAATCATTAGGCTGGAAAAGCACAACAGCAGAAGTTCCAGGAAGAAAGTTGTACTTAAGATAACACTGAAGAGTTTTCAGAGAGTCATAAAAAGCAGATGTGTAAAAAATCTTAGGATTTGTCCATTAACCTTATACTAGGAGCATGATGTTAAGCAGTAACTAAAAGCTAAATTGCTTCCAACTTACTTGGTTTGGGTTTTTTTTCTGTTAGAAAACTTCAGATTTCTTTGCCTATTAAAACTATGGATCAGTCATTGTACTTGCAAAAAAAAAAATGAAGAAGATGAAAAATGAAAAGCAGTTACACATTATTTTAACCAATAGGTATTTCAAACCTGACTTACTGGACATACACTAGATACTTTTTAAGAGACAACCTGTTAGTTTTCCTATTAGACATCCTCTAAAGTGCAATAGTAATAATGGAGTTCTGCCTTCTTTTCGACTTGTTTTTTTTTGTTTGTTTGTTTGTTTTGGGGGGTTACTATTTTTCTCTTCTATTCACATTAACATTTAGGTAATTTTGATTTAGACTAGTAGCATATTAGGTAGAAATAATGTGGCTTCCCTGAGATGTGCTACCTCCCAGGAATTGGCACTGGACTCAGTGAAAGCCTTACTGCAAACTGGGCAGTTTCTTGTGGAGATAATGGACCCACAAGCCCTTCCTTGGTATAGTGGCCCAGCATGCACACATCCACTGTTTTTTTTGTGAATTGCATGCTGAAATGGCAAAGTCAGCACCTACTTTCTAGCTCGTAATGTATGATGGACTGGAAATTATGTACTCATAAAAAAGATACCTATGTCTTTGGTTGGGTTTCCCCTTATGGTGCTCTGGAAACTGACAGGATAGAGGCTACAAAGCAACATATTTAATGTGCATTTGCCAGACATAAGTGCTAAAAATTACTAATTTGCTGATCAAAACCCAGTAAAAAATTACTAAATTACAGATATAAAGCCAGTGTGCAGTGTTGTATTAGCTACAAATGGAATTTTAATTTAATAATTTCTGGTGGAAATAAAAATGTTCATGGGACATGGTGAGTTAAAAACAAAACAAAACAAAACAAAAGGGAATTTTTTGTATTGTATTTGTATTTGTATTGTATTTGTATTTGTATTTGTATTGTAAAAATATTGTAAAAATGTGAGTCACATATTTGGAAAAAAAAGAAGAAACAAAACAAGTGCTTTTTCTTGTTCTAAATAGCTTTGTATTTCACAATTTGCTGAAATAGCATTTTTACTAGATTTAAAACACAAGACATGAAATTATTAAAATCCCAGGTTTTCCCTTGTCCCAGTTTATTTTTGTTTTGAGGTAAAACAATAATATGAATTTGTTAAGATTTTGATTTTTCTTAACTATTTATGATGGAAGGTATGAAGATTCTATTCAGCACCATCTTAGATATCTTTATATTTAATCTAGAATGGTTTGATATTAGATAGTTCAGCAAGGGGGTAGATTTAGATTGGACATAAGGAAGACATTTTTTACAGTAAGAGTGGTGAGACACTGGCCCAGCTTGTCCAGAGCAGCTGTGACTGCCAGGGCATCCATCCCTGGAAGTGTTCAAGGCCAAGTTAGATAGGGCTTGAAACAACGTGGTCAAGTGGGAGGTGTCCCTGGCTGTGGCAGAGGGGTTGGAACTAGATGATCTTTAGGGTCCCTTCCAACTCAAACGGTTCTGTGATTCTATGATTCAAATATTAGATAGGTCTTTTGCTTGAACATAATATGATGATATGTAATATAAGGAATAATATAATCAGTATTTCAGGGTCTTTCCTACCTTCATGTCAGCAAATGCTTTTGCCGTTTGGTCCTGCACTGTTCATCAAAGAGCAGAAGAGATCCAGTTGGTCAAAGTGCTGGTGACATGTTGATTCTCGGAGTAGAGTTTTGTAATGAGTTCAAATGGAAAACATTTGAGATTTTATTGAGGTTAATACTTACAAAGGAATTGTCCTTATTTCCTTACATGCTGGCTATACTGTACGTTTGCCTTAGGAGTACTTTATTGTGGGTGTGAAACTGGATTTCACAAGGGTATCTCTTCTTCCCAAATATAATGCCTTAGTGGCCTTCTATCAATTCCAGTAGGTTGAAATTGTAGCTCCTTTATCCTTATTATCAGAAAATAAAAAGAAACCAAAATTAACAGTTGTCCCTAGCTTACTGAAATTAATCTTTCAAAAAAGTTTATGAGATATTTAATCTACATACTCACTCAACCTCAAAACTTCAAAGATGCATCTGATCTAGTCTCAAGGACTTCAATTCACTGCCCGCTGTACAGCAGCAGCCGAAGTATTGGAGTTTTGTGACAGCATGCTCTCAAGATGCCTTTTAGACCACAATTATTTTGCTGTGGTATGCAAAGCTATTCTGTTTCACACATTCTGAAGGGAAGAGCATCTTTCCATATTCTAAGAGAAAGGATTTGTTGTTCCCCCGGGGTCTATAACAGAGATTTACTCTCCTGCTTAATTTGGTTTACATATCTGTAATGATTCCTTTTCTTTTTCTTCTTGAAGTGCATATGTTATTTTTCAGTGCCTGAAGCTAACTTGTTAATAATTTTCCATATATTTCAAGCAAAATACAGACTAAGTCAGAACATTATATAAAGGTCATATTGAACCCTATTCTAATAGAATTGAGGCTTATGCAGTAAAGATAGCTCCGGATGCCATGTGGCACTGAAGGCTGTTACAGTAGGCTGTCACATTTAAAAGCTGGAAATCTTGCTTAGGTCAGGAATGGAAATTATTTAGTATTTTCAAGCTATCCTTTAGTGAGTGTTTGTCCATATATCATAAAAATAACTCAGTTTGGCAAAATCACTCACTTCATTTTAGGATTAGACAAAAAGGGTGCTAGGAGTTTGAGATTAGCCTGCAGTGCTGTCAGCTGTCTGAGGAAATCATACATGGGCATTTTTCCATATTCTGCGTAGTTTTTGAGATTGATACTTGTGATGCGTGTACAACAGTCATCCCAGTGTACAAATGCAAGTGGAAAATCACATAGTGCCCCCTAAAGTAGCTATTGCTTTATGTAATGAACAGTTTATTTTGGTTGCTTATCACTTTCTTACCGGAGAGACGGATGTTTTCCATGCCAGTCATCTGCCTTAGGTTGAACTTGCCTCAAACAGTTTCATATTTCTCATAATAAGGCTAAGGACAGGAGGTGTTCTCCTGCCCATTTTGATTCTCAGAGCTATTCTACAGAGAAGTATTTCTGTTCAGGATAATTTGGAGCTGGGGCATGCAATTTCACAGTGTGGTTGCTTTTATTACTGCTGTGGAGAAGTCCACAAGGTCAGCCAAGGAGGTAGGCTTAGTTCACTCTCACTTAGCAGAGTTAGCTCCTAATCCAGCAGAGCTAAGAACTCTTACAGGAAGACCAGCAGTACATAGTGCTGTCTGAAGGTGGGGGCAGTCAAATCTGCCGTACCAGCTACCAGTGCATGTTTGTGGCAAGGCAAGCAGGGGCAGAACAGATGGAGAAGTCAACCTCGGAGGGAAACATGACACCTTTGTCTCAGGTTACAGCAATGTCAGCACTGTCTGTTGGTTTCAGCTCTGTAGCAATAGGGTAGCTTTATGTAGGTACTTTTCTATCCGGGAAGCAGTATTCCCCAAGAAGAGTCCTTGCAGATGTCTAGACATTGCTTGGACAGATACAAAGAGCAGAACTAGCAGTTAAAAGACAAGGTTATGTGAATTTGATATTGATTACTTCATCCTCTGAAGATGGAGCAAGAGCAAACACGATGAAGAAGAACAAACTACTATTCTAGTTGCTCCAGGGATCTCAGTGCTGCTCTGCTGCTCTTTGAGTTCTCTGTGCTTCCAAGGAGTTGAACCGCAGTACAGGAGAAAACATGGTAAAAAGCTAACCATGGCAGAGAACAGATGGCAAAATCCTCTCATGTTAGAAAGGACAGGTTTTAATCTGAGAAGTGATGGAAACTGGGACAAGAAATTGCGGAAGGAGAAGGGAGTGGGCAGGCAATGAAATGAGATTAATGAGTTGTGCATGGGCACAGAGCGAGCAGGCCTGAATATGTGCATACAAAAGAAAAGGCTGCAGTGGCATGATCTGTCTTGGTTTGGCTGCTGTTAGAAGAGTTGTTTCCTTCATGCAGTCTGTTTATTTCTGGTTCCTTCTTCCAGCCTACTCCTAGTTTCTTGATTTTTCCTTTATGCTTGTGCTAGCAATTGTACAACTTCATATTGAGCTGCATCAGGTGCCTCTTCCAGCTGGAAGAAGACTCTTTCCTAATGCAATTTCCCCGATGCAGTTAATGTTCATTTGGTTCAGCACTTTGATCTGACTTGCCATGTAGTGAGTGACGCGTGTGCTCTCATTGGGAAATGGAATTTGGTGGAAACATGTAATGAAAGCTAGACTGAAGAAAAAAAAAACACAACAGTAATCTTTGGTGAAATACCATAATTACATTGGATTAAAGCAATCAAAGATTCCTATCCAGGCATAGATGTGTGGAAATGGGGGGTGTGTGTGTGTGTGTGTGCTTGTGTGTGTGTGTAAAAAGCAAATACTAGTGAAAGCAAACCAAGAGTAGATGTTGGTTAAGGATTTGGAAGGAGGTTAACAAGCCTGTTGAAAAGGATTCTGTTCAAAAATAGCATCCTAAAGCAGCTTATTTTGTGCTTATTTTAGTTTTAAACTGTCTTATGACCACCTTGAAAGTATTGGATTGGCTGTGAAAACATAAGAGAAAGAAATTTTTCAATCAGTGTAAGTAGTTTTTAGCTGCAAAGGCTTTGTATTACACATTAATTCTGGAGGATAAATAAGTATTGAATAATGACCCATTTGCAGAATGGCTGGTCATTTAGAAAGGTAGTTCATGATAGCAAAGCTAAGGACTTCTCTCAGTGTGCCCTTAAAGATGGCAAGTATATTCTGCATGAACAACAAACCAGACCCTGCCATAATAGACATTGTAATCCAAACAATATTCCATTAGTATAAGGTTTTAATGGTGCTATGCACAGTATGAGTGCCAGTACTTGCATAGATATGAATTTGAAGCCTTCATTGTTGGCAGTTGCGCATTTTTCACTAAATTGTGCCAAGACTGTTTGGGCAGTAGTCTTCTTCTTGGACAGCAGTGCAGCAACAGCATGGGTATATGTCATCTCAGCCTGCTTTCCTCTTCAGGAGTGAAGAGTCCTACGTAGGTCAGTCTTGCAGTCAAAGAAAAGAAATACAAACCTGTAGAGGATGAGTCATCCCAAGAAAAACAGGGAGGGCAGTTACTCCCACATTTTCACTGTATAGTACAGAAGGACTGTACACGGTTAAGTGTCAGTTAGGAAGAAAGTCTGAAGTGAAGTAAATTCCTTCTGATTTCTACAGAAAGGACCCACAGAATTAGTGAAGGCCAGCATAGTGGTGTGGATGCAAATATGAGTGTGCACATATTTATGATTTTTCCGCTGGGTTTTTTAGGACCTTACCTTTTGAAAAGCTGTTAATTTTTTATGGTTATACTTTTTTTTTCTGCATATACACTTAGAGTACCTGTGTCTGGGATACACATTAAACACATTGACTGTTCTGTGTTTCAAAGATTTTGAGCCTATGGAAGCTACATCCATGTATAACTGTTCTGATGCAAGTTTTTAAAGGTCAGGCTACAAATAATTGCAGTTAAGTAAAATAAGTAAGAGTGGTAATGATGAGGTTCCCTGAAATAAAGTTATCTTTGAGGTGGAAGTTGTGCATTCTTGTTGCTGACTACTTCAATATAGCACTTGTAGATTCTGAGCAAAGTCAACCAACATGAATCTTGAAAGTACTCTATATCATTGGTAGGACTGTAGTCCTCCAGTTTCATGTTGGAAGAAGCAGCCTTAGTTTCAGAATATAATAAAATCAGTAGAAAAATCAATTAGGTGACACAGAAATGGAAAGCTGTAAGTGTTGCAAGTTCATTCTGTATATTGCCCAGTCCTAGGGCTGTTGGATGCAATTAGCAAGAGAAGAAAAAAAAAAAAAAAAAAATCAGATAAAAACAAAGAACAATTTGCCCCTATATGTTGTTATTATTATTACTGCTCCCCATGTTACAATGTTTTAACAGCAAGGACATATCGCTCTCTAATAACTTTCCTGGGAATGACTCTGTAGCATAACGTCTGCAATTTTACAATTGACATGCTGAAATAGCCAAGGCAAACCTTTAATGGGAAGGACAAGCTCAATGATGTATCTTGTATGTTTATTGTTCTAGTAATTTTTCTTATCACTTGTTCCTAAATGAATACATTTTCTATCCATAACTCTCGCTTAGTAAAAAGCAAGCAAACGAAGAAGTCTGTTCTGATTCTTGGTAATCTTGAGAGCATAAAAGTGTTAATTCTTACAGCCAGAATCCTTGTCCTGTCTTTTCAGTAATTCGTATCCTGTTTTGTAAGGGTGTTAAGAAACTTACAGATGTGCATAAGCTTAAGCGGATTAGATATCTGCTAGAGCAGGAAGGGACTAAGTGCCAATGTAAGTTCTCTGGCATGTGGCAAAATAGCAGAGAACATGGCTGAACTGAGAGCATATGGTACTTCTGTTAAATTTGGGCTCCTTTGAGAATTATTTTTATAATCAGTGAAAGATGTGACATTTGGGATCATTTTCTGATCTAGGTACAGAGTTTGCAAGAAGGCTATAACAAGGAAAAGTTTGTAGATACAGGTAAAGTATTTTATTGAACCAGCTGATAGGTGAAATGGACAGGCATTCAGGCATGTGAGGTTTTCTTTATGTCTGAAAAAGGAGTATTTCATCGGTCATGATCATGGATATGTATGTTACCATTAAATTGCTATGGATTTGTAGTGCATCAAAGCCCAGGAAGTGTTAAAACTGACTGATAATGAAATTACCTGCAAATGGAATTCAATGCACTGAAGGACCAAGAGCAGGGTTTAAAATAGAGCTGAGGTGGGTTGTTTTCTTCCATCTGGTCTTTCTGATGACTCTTTGTCTCATCAGCTGCCAATCTGATGCTCACTTCCCATCCAGAAGAGTTTCTTCCTGAATTGTACTGGGTTTACTGTTCTGGTTAATACAAATACCTCCAAAGCCCCTACCAAGTAAAAAATGCCTTGCTAACCGAAGCTGTCTTGACTCTCGCTTCAGTCAGTTCTGTTTTTCACTAAGGGATCAACTAGCTGAATTGAGTAGCTGTATCACTGAGGTGTTGCAAAGATCTTTAAGGCTCTCCTAGCTTGAACAGGAAAAAACCACTGATGAAAGGTTTGGCATTTATATTTTAAAAGTCACAGGTTAACTGCCATTAACATTGACACAGAATAAACTGCCCTCTTAGAAATGTATAACTGAAGCAATACTGCAGGTGAAATCCAGATGAAATTCTTCCCACAAAGACAACATAAATTGCTTTAAGGGCATGGAAATGTCAAGGAAGGGCTTAGCTGAATGAACTCAGGAAGGAATGTGGGTATTTCTGCACTTACACAGACCATTTAATAACCAATATTTGTCACTTCATTCACATCTACTAATTCTCATTGTTGCTCTTATGGATTGACTTTCCATATACTAATGACCGTTTGTCAGAGCCAAGACCTTCCTTTTTTTCTTTCATCTTAGAAATTGATTATATTATTTTTTTATTCTATATTCTTTTGAAGCCCTTACAACTGCAGTTAAAAATGCATTTCATATTTCTCACTGTGAATCTTTCAGATAAACAGTGTTTTACCTCAGAGCATGAATGTCCATTATTAGACTTAAAGAAAGAATGGCATGGAGTATACAGCTATCTTCTGCTGTATTGTGTAATCTTATCTATACTGTTTTAGTGTTTCAAAATCTTGTGGAAGCAACTCTTTTTTTGCACTTGTATAATAATATTCAGCAGTACTCCTAATAGGTAAATACGTGATTTCAAAATTGTGGCAAAAATATTTACCTAAGATACACAGTACTGTAAAATAATATACAGCCAAATGAAAATCGCCATTATGACTTCTACATAAGTAGAAGAGCAAAATCTCCTACCTTCTGGTCCAGAAGTGTAACTTCATTACTTATTCAAGGTACAACTTCCCCTGGCTACCATGGGAGTTGTGGTTGTATGACAACAGTTCTGATAAAAACAATTTTGAAAGTGTGACATGCTCCCATGAATGTCTAGTTGTCTATTACTAAGAAATGTTAAAAGTTCTATATAATTTAGAAGTTACTTGTATTGTGTTAAATAAGCTGAGAAAAGAGTTAAAATTGATTAAGGTTTTTTTGTTGTCTGTTTTTTTTTAAACTGCTAGCTGCAATGAAACAGCCATAGCCCAAGAACAAAAAAGTCTGGATATAGATTTATATATTCAATTTGCCTGCAGTACCATATCTTAACACTCACAAAGCATGAATTAACACTCTGCAGCAATATTACAAGTCTTTGTTACAGTTATTCATGAATTTCATTAGTTTCAGGCTTTCTGCGTTTTTTCATCGTGTTAAAACTGCTGAAAATTTCTTATTAATAGACACTGAGGGACAGGGCGACAGTTTCCCACAAATATCTTATTCTTAATCTATGTTAACCTGGAATTTCTCAATTTTCTTTTTTAAGTCCAGCTTCCTCGAAGAGAAAACCATTCTAATAATTTTATCTGCAAAACAGTAGTACTGGGCACTTCTTGGAACAAAATACAAATAAATGATCCAATCAGGTCAGTGTTCTGCTTTAGTCCCCCTTGAGCAGTGGCAAGGGCAGAAGGGCAGAATGTAACATTTTTGTGATCAGATTTTGTTTCTGTTTGAATTTTTGGTAGCAGAAGACAGGCAATGTGTTGCAACCTCTTAAAAAATTCCAAATAAAGAATTTGCTTCAAGCTGTTTTATGTAGGTAGGAGTATCCTTGCTGAAAGTAGAATCATAGAATCAAAGAATGGTTAAGGTTGGAAGGGACCTTGAAGATAATCAGCTTCCAACTTCACTGCTATGAGCAGCGACACCTCCCACTAAATCAGGCTGCACAAGCCTCATCCAACCTGGCCTTGAACACCTCCAGGGAGGAAGCAGCCACAGCCGCCCTGGGCAGCCTGTTCCAGCACCTTACTACCCTCATGGTGAAGAACTTCTTCCTGGTGTTTAACCTAAATCTCCCTTCCTCCAGCTTAAAATCATTATCCCTCACCCTGTCACTACACACCCTTGTAAAAACCCCCTCCCCAGCTTTCCTGTAGCCCCTTTGGGAACTGGAAGGTGCTATAAGGTCTCCCTGGAGCCTTCTCTTCCAGGCTGAACAACCCCAACTCTCTCAGCCTGTCTTCCAGCGTTTCATGTCGAGCTTCTCATCTACTACCACCCCAAGTCCTTCTCCTCAGAACTGCACTCCGGCCATTCTTCCCTCAGCCTGTATTTGTGCCTGGGGTTGTGACAACTCAGGTGCAGGACCCTGCACTTGGCCTTGTTGAACTTCATGATGTTGGTATTGGCCCACCTCTCCAGCCTGTCAAGGTCCTTCTGGATGGCATGCCTTCCCTCTGGGGTGTCAGCTACTCCACACAGCCTGATATAGTTAGCAAACTTGCTGAGGATACACTCAGTCCCACTGTCGATGTCTCCAACAAAGAGGCTGAACAACAGTTGTCCCGATACTGTCCCAATACTGACCCCTGAAGGACACCACTTGTCACTTGCCTCCACTTGGACACCAAACCACAACTCTCTGGGTGTAGTCATCCAGCCAATCTCTCATCCACCAAGTGATCCATCTGTCAAATCCATGTCTTGTCAGTTTGGAGACCAGGATGTCATGTGGGACAGTGTCAAATGCCTTGCACAAATCCAGTTAGGTGATGTCAGTTGCTCTGCCACTATCCACTATCTCTGTAGCCTTGTCATAGAAGGCCACCAGATTGGTCAAGCGTGATTTGCCCTTAGTGAAGCCATGTTGACTCTCACCTCCTTGTTTTCCATGTGCATTAGCAGATTTTCCAGGAGGGTCTTGCCAGGCACAGAGGTGAGACTGACTCCCCTGTAGTTCCCAGGTCCCCTTTTTTCCCCTTTTTAAAAATAGCAGCTGTGTGACCTTTTTTTCAATCAGTGGGGACCTCACCAGACTACCATGACCTCTCAAATACGATGGACAGAGGCTTAGCAGTTGCATCCAACATCTCCCTCAGGACCCGTGGATGGACACCATCAGGTCCCATAGACTTGTGCACCTTACAGTACACATTACATTAGTAAAGCAATCGGTTTGTTTTCACAGCATATCATAATGGTCTTACTCTGTCCTTCATAACCTAACTGCAGGGTTTTTTTCAGCAAGATCACCTGCTCTGTGCCTGACTCCATTCCACCATGAGATAAGTAATATTATGGATTCTCTTTCAGGAATCATACCCAGACACCAATTAGACTAGATTGGAAAGGGTCTATTAACATGTCATCTATACTGAGGCAAGGGGAATTTAAGTATGTCTAGTTCATGCCCTCATCTTTTGAAATAACTCAGGTGAATATGGCCATCATTATGCCTGTGCACAGATCTTTCAGTCTTGCAAACTAGAGGAATGCTGGATGTCTCTGATGAGCTAAATATGCTGCAGATGACAGTGAACACAAGAAAAGGGCATGTGGCTCCAGAGGAATTCTGCCATACCAATCCCTAAAGTGGTATATTTCTGACATCAGGAAAGCTCCAGCCTATGTTCTAGTTGTTGCACAAGGCTCTGCTGAAGGCAAAGCTTACCTGTGCAGAGAAGTGTAATTGAGACACCTGCATTGTGTGTAATAACATATAGGGTATTTTAAGTTGAAGTGTTGTTTATCAGAAAAGGATACTCTCTGGTATAGCTGTGCAGAAATTATTACCGTTACCCACCAAAACAGGTCAGTATTTTCATGTGTGTACCACTTCATGTGAATCACATTAATCAGGAGCAATTAATTTGTATTTGGGCTGTGGGTATACCTGGTGCAAAGGAAGGAATGGCACATGAGAAGAGAGAATGATGTTCTAGATGAAAAGGGAGTAAGAGTTGGAGAAAAATTACAGGATCTGGAATTCAAAAGGATTTAGAGTAGGGTACATGAAATTGGAAGGCTTTGATGACAGCTGGAAAAATTGCAAAGAGGAAAGGATATATTTCCGCTGTCCTACATCCTAAGGGAAATAAATGACTGGAGCGTAACTCTTGTCTGTTTCCCTTGGTTTCTGCCGTGGACAACTTTATGCATTTTTTGGACTATATATATATTTCACATTTAGTAATCCTCTTTCATCACTTTTTAATAATATTTCATGTCCTAAGGATAACCACCCTTTGAGATTTTCTTCTGCTGTTTCTGTGTCATTAATGTGACACCAGTAATTAGGATCTGACTCATACAAATACGAATAGCATAAGTTTAGGCTGTTGCCTTTTTTAGTTCCCTCTGGAACTAACTGGGACTAACTGGATTTTAATTTATTTGCTGTTATAGTTAAGGTTCAAATAATATATATTTTTTTTTCCAATTTTTCTGTTATTAGTAGAACATAGCAAAAAAAGGATGAGGTCCTGATCATTAGCCATGTAAAATGCAGTGAAACAATGAAAACTTCATATGTGATCACAAGAATTGTGATGATAAGAATAGCTCTGTTGCATAGAAATCCCAACTGGCAGGAATTCCTATTGGTTAGGGACCAAACTATGTATAGGTTCCTTGTTGCTGGGTATATTTTAGTTAAGCAACAGACCAATGCAGTAAGTATACAGGTGGATTTGTTTCAACTCTATAGAGAATGGGTCTGGAGAGTTTGTTTCATTGTAGGACCTGTAGACATTAGTGTTGTCAGAACTGCCCTTTTGAACTGAATATTTTGAACATCCCAATATATAATAGTTCTCTGAATATTTTAACATACAAAATTCATCAAGTATTTGCAGTTCTCTAGCAAAATTTTTACAAATTACAGTATTATCTGTATTTGCAGGGGATTTTCTGTTCTATGTGAACCAGAATCAATGGAAAAATATATTTGGAAAATATTTCTAACATAAATGGAAAAAAAAATCTGGATTTAACAGTCAGAGTAAAACACAAAAATTGAAGTGTACCAATCACACCCCCACACTCAAGTAGGCAAGAGTATGAGAAGTCAGAGGCAGAAACAGTATTATCTAACAAAAAAAATAATAATGATGCTGCCACCTGAGTGTAAAGTTAGAGGAAGAAAAGGAAATGGCCTTCAACCTAGATTTTCTGTAAACAAAGCAGGTATTCTTTGTAAAAACAAAACCAAAATCTTCCTGTGAAATATCACGCAAAGGTGCAGAACAGGTCTCACATTAATTTACTACACTAGGTTTATGAGATAACTTGCGGGGGAGGAATACTCTGGGCATTATTCAGAAATACGTATGTAGGTAACAGAGGTTAAAAAGGGCTGAAAACAGCATTGAAAATGGGGAAGGAAAGTTTTCAAGCTTGAAAGCTGAGGAGTAGGAGGAGAAACAAAGAGAAAGAAATTCAGGATGGTGTCTTGCAGTGCACTGAACACTTTCTCCAGCTTTTGGAGTATTTTCAGATCTGGTCCTATGTAGTATCACTACATTGGCTACTACACTGACCACACCTCAAATTTGGGTGTAATCTGTCATCCTCAGTCAATGGAAGGGTTAGGTGAGAAATTTAGGACTATTTGTTAATGAAAGGCACTGTATAGCTGTCGAGTTCAAGTAGCATCTTGTCAGAAAATATTCTGTTTAGTTCAAAAAAGACTGAGAGTTGGCTGGGCAATCAGTTTAAATTTCTTCTCTGTAATAGAAAGCTACAGAGTACAATTAGAAAAAAATTGTGCATAAACGACCTGACACATTTTGCACTCAAGGGGTGAACTTTAGCATTTGCTGCATCCAGATAGAGACACCTAGATCATTATAATCAGCATGCTCCATTTGCTGCATTAAAAACAAGATAAATATTTAATCACAGTGCAATTAAGTCTGGATCAGTGCCATTAGTTTATAATGAATTTATAGTTAGATAGAATCTAATACAGTACTAATTCACTTATGAGCCAGGCTGAACAGATTTATTTTTTTTAAAGCATCAGCTTTTATAAACATTAGCAAGATGAAGGTGTGTGTAACTGGTAATTACTTTTACTACTTTAGTTCAGTAACATACAGCAATCAGTTAATATTATCAGTATTTCATATAAGTTAATACTGTCCAATATTCCATTTTGCAATGTCTGTTCTTTTAAGGTTAAAATAACCAAACAAATAGCAAGCTGTAGGTATAATAAATATTTGCTGATACAAAATTCATTTGTATCCTAACCGCAAAATAGAATCAACAGTGGCAAATTCCAAGATGAAATAGTACAAAATATATTCATCTGTAGGAGACCACATTATTGGTCTATTTGTGTTTTTTTTTTTTTCCCCCTTGTTTTTCAAATATTCAAGTATGCTGTGCAAGCAAGAATTTCTTATTACAATTTGGAAGGATGAAGTAGTTAAAAATAGACCAAGTTCAACTTCTGTGGGTTTTTAGTTAAACTGAGAGACTCCTTTATTTTCTTTAAGCCATATTATGAAGAACCAGTGTAATGGTACCTGAGCCCTGAAATGTTTAGATGTTTATATAAATTTGAAACTGAGAGTGACTTTTGAAGGAAAAAAAAATACCTATGAGTAAGAAAGAGCAAATAACTGGAACTAGAACATGTTCATTCATTGATGAAGATGCTTCAAACTTAAGTGGCAGAATGAGCATATTGACTAGAATAAACCATTTTCATGATTACAGCCCCTTCTGGCAGAGGTGAATAGCACATCTGAACATTCCAGTTGTCCTCAAAATTGTGCACTGCAAAGCAGGCAGCTGAGATGTAGCTGTAGTTTGGACTACTGAACAAACATGCTGTCCTTCAGGCCCACCTTTGTAAAGAGTGTTCTTGGGAAACAGTAGTTTTCTTCTACAGGTGAAATCTACAAAATACTTGACAGAAACTAGATCTTAACTGCAGAGGAGGTGCACTGGCTCGAAGTACTCATACTAGTGAGACCTATCTCCCTTGGCTGCATTGCTAGAAGGTATGTGTCATCCTTGTGTCTCTGAGCTTAAAGATAGGTTGGGACATAAGTATGCATTTTGGTATGATTTAATGATCCCCAGAACTCAGCAGAGGAGGGATCGTTTCTGTCAAGTAGTCAAAGTGTTCTCTGAATTATCACAACCCCCACAAATACACACAGCTGGGGGCATTCAAAACCAGCCTCTGTGCTGCCAGGTAAGCCTTGCACAATCATATTAAATTACTAGGCAAAGTAGTAAATGTGAGGAAAATCAGAGACCTTCAGAAGCTATTGTTATATACCTGCCCTTTTTTGTGCAATAAAGCAGTTTTATGTCAGAACCTGTGGGGACATTCCTGCTGGTTTTAAATGTTCATTTGTATGCCTCTGTGGAAGACATTTTCTTTCAAATAGGATTGTGTCATATTTTGCATTTGTGTCTACTGAACTTTGAAATCTATAAGCGCCCATTGGAGGGACTACGTTTTCAAAAATCCATTTAATTGATTTTTTAAAGGGATAATGAGGAGAGTAAAAGATCAATATACTTCTGAAAAAGAAGTAGTCTCGCATTTATGCATATATGGGTGGTATAAACATAATTTTTAACTGTAGGGAGAACAAATATGTATTAGTAAGAAAATAATGTCGACTATAAAGATTCAGACATTAAACTCATCTCAGATATCTAATGCAGATTTTTAATTACCACTCCTTGACTAACTTCTCCCTGGAGGTAGCTGTTCAAGGCTAGGATGGATGAGGCTTTCTGCAGCCTGGTCTAGTGGGAGATGTCCCTGCCCATAGCAGGGAATTTGAAACCTGATGATCTTTGAGGTCACTTCCAAACTTAACCATTCTATGATTCTACAGTAGGATTCTTCAGCTTTCTTCTCAGTTGTGGGAACTGATGAGCAGCAGGGAGAAGGTTTAGGATTACCTGTGCAAGAACCTAGTTCAGTGTAATAATCCTTAACCTCTTCATCATCAGAAACTTGTGCCATTCTGCTACCTCCAGCATCAAGTAGATTAATTCTTCTCTTCCCATAAAGATGAAGGAAGTCATATATGCCACTGGCTACTTCTGCAGATGTTTATTTAAAAATATAAGAGCTTTTGCTTAGTGGGCTCTGTCACTGCTTATTTTGAAGACTTTGCTTTGGCAGAGGAAACATCTGAAGCATCATGTAGTACAAAAACATGGAGGGGGTGAAGACTTCAAACTAATGTTGTTAAAACTATGTGAGATTTCTCTGATAAAGATTTCAACCTCCTGAAGAGGAAAAAACAACCACTATTTGGCTGACATTCATGGAGAGCCAGGAGAGTCTTAAGAAAAGCTAGGGGTATGAAGACAAGAAGCTAGAGTCTTCTTCTTTTACGTGAAATGTAAAATTATTTTACATCTTTTATTAGTTTGATGATAACTCCAATATTTGTTTTGATGGGTTTTGGAGCTCAGTATATCATCAGAGTAACACTATCTATTAGTCTTACTTCAGCAATATTCTACAAAATAAATGAAGCAATTAGCTTTGTAGCTAACAGTATCTCCATCTTGTTACATATCAAGGTCAATATCTAATTTAGTATTTTTCATTAAAGTTACATGATTTCTACATGAAGAGAAGATGCATTGATAGATAACATCAAAAGTGTCAACATTTGTATTGCACTGCCTTTAATTTTACTTTTTTTAAAATGTGATTTGGTGTGTGTCACTCCATTGGACTATATTTTTCTTTTATTTTCTCACTATGTTTTTCATATTTTTAATTTAATCTTGTCTTAGTAAGGAGTAATAGATTTTGTTATCTGATTTTCTTCCTGTTTTAGCACTCCAGCGAGCACAGTTTTGAGTATAGGCAATCAGGCTTCGAGGAGGATGTGACTCATGTAAAGTACTTGTTTAGCTACATCACCTGTACCTGGCTTGTGTTTTAAAAACAAGTATCTCCCACCAAAACAGCAGCAGATTCTGTATTTCACAAAAAAGGCTTACATGGTCTGGTGGATGCATAAGAACTTAGTGCAGATGACTGTGACTGAATGGGGGAGTGGTAAATGGTTATTGAGTTGGGGGTTATTTGGTTTTGATTTTTTTTCCTCTTAAGAGTGCTATTTCAACTACTTTCTCATTTCTTGTACTTTGCTAAGCTAATGCTACACAACTCCACTGTTACCTGTTGTACTTCAGAGTTGGCCTTCGTCACTTTTTAAGCAAAAGATTTATCAGAAAAGATACCTGGCAAAGCATCTGTGGACTTATTGACAGTGCATCTCAGTGCATCATGCAAAATCTTGCACATGTTCACTGTATGGCTGACGAGGTGCAGAGCCTGCCCCTTCAGACAGGCTCTGTGTCTATCCCTGATGGAGGTGGCACTGTTGATCCATATGAACTCAGGTACAGTTCTTCCTGTCTTCAGCTGGGTGAGGAGTGGGAGGACCACACTGCTTCATCCACAATGCACTAAAATAATATTTTCTCTTTTTTTCTTAAATTCTAATGGATCCTGGACACTTAGAAGGGACAATAATTAATGCCATACTTCACATGTACAGATACACACTGTAGCTTGCTCATGTGATACTATGTAATTTAAATGAGAACAATCAGAATTTTAGGTAATGACATTCACATACACATATTTAAATGTGCTTTACAATTATAAATGTTTTGTGGCTTTTTTTGTTAATTTGTTTGGTTTGTTTTCTTAAAACTGTAAGAAGATGCAAAAAAAAGAAGCTCAAAATAAAACCAGGTATTTTAAAAAACACATTTCCTCCAAACTATCAGGAGAGAAATGTAGAAAGAAATTTGGATACTTCTTTCTATTACTGCAAAAGAATTTTAATATTCTGTAGGACAAAAATAAGTAACAGTTTTCCTAAATAGGTTAACTCACTCTTTGTATATATTATCACTATCAAAAATTACATTCTTAATGGTAAAATGATGCTTTCCTTGTTTTCCTGGCTTTTCTTGCTATAGACAAATTTAAGCTTTCTCTCAATTATGTAATTACTGTTTCAGTATTGCTTTATACAAGTTTTTATTTTTACAAAGTTCTAGTTGACTGTACTTGTCAAAGAATAAAACAGATATCACAGTCCTGCCTTGAGTCCCTTTGCAGCTCTACTGAGGATGCATTTGTTTGATTTGTCCATCTGTAAAATCTCTGTGATTTCAGTAACAGTGTCTAAAAAATTTAAGGCCTGCTATGTTTTAATTTAACTTGCAATATTTTTAAAAAACAGCTTGGGACTTCAGTTATATAACAGGATGGTATATTTTGAACTATACTTAATATGTTGGCTAATACCGCTGGAACTGCACAAAAAAAGACTCAAAAGAGCAGCAAAGTGAAGAGATCTATTACTTTTAGTGTGCAATTAATCTTGTTGACATTATTTTATATGAATGTGGATGAAAATGCCTGGAAAGCATACCATTGAATTCCAAAGCTCATTAATATTGATCAAATGTTGTTGTTCTCTTTGTGCTGGAAACCACTTAAAGATTACTCACAAAAGTATTACAGTGCTATTGATTAAAAAAACCAAATCCCTCAAGTCCACTGCTTTCTGAAAATCAGTTGACAAGTTTGGGTTTTTGTTGTTTTTGTTTTTTGTAAAGACAGATGTTTTTGAACTCGCTGCTATAGATCTGAGTAACTGAGAATATTAATCAGATTGTCAGGGAATTAATTATCCTGCATTCAATAAAAGGTTATTTAAAAGCTTATACTTCCCTATGAAAGTTTGTTGGGACCTCTTGTCATCTGACAGCAGTGCCTAGATCTTACAAAGAATTTTTGATGCTTAAATGAAATGATAGCAGGATTAGGGCCCAGATCCTTCGAGACCTGTAAAAGTTTGTGTAACAGGATTCCTATAGACTCAGTAAAAAAACCAAGATTCATATGCTTGAAGGTTCATGCAGTTTAAATATCTTGGAGATTAGGGATCTCAGAGAATAATCTTCTGAAGAACTGGGAGAAACAAGTTATGATTATATAGGCTTTTTAAAGTTTCCATCATTCATTCTTCTAGAACGCAGATGAGTCTAACCCATGCCTGATTGTGACAAGATAGCAGATGAGACATATATGCACAGATCAAGTTATATTGCATATTACATTGGGGCCTTAACTCCTTAAAGTAGAAGGCACAAGCATAGTCAAATTGTAGGGAAATTGGGAGATTGGAATAGAAGTTGTGGTTTGAATGGAAAAGGTATTTTAACAATAAAATTTGCTACTTGTAGTTAGATCAAACAATAAAGGTTAACCATTAAAATGATGACCACTTACCAAGTTATATACTAGGCCTGGAACATTAATTATCAATTTTAAAGGATTCTATAATCTTAAAATTTAATTATGATAATTACTTAATGTTAAGTTTGCTAATGAAGACAATTGTCCCTGGTGTCACAGTTTGACTCAGGATTGGCAATTGCACCAGCAACAATAATGCTCTTGATCCCCTCCCTGTACCACCCAGGTAGGGAGGAGGGAGAGAATAAAGGAGAGAGACTTCACAGTTTTAAACTAAACTAGACAGCTTTAATTAAATACTACTGATGAAAGAAAGTATGTACAGTTATATACAAATGTGTTCAGGAATGTGCAACACCCTGCTGCATCCCCCCACCCCCAGCAACTCTCACTGCATCCCCTGTGAGCAGTTCTGAAATGTCCTGGAGCTGCCAGAGAGAGCAGCAGAGCAGACAGGACCTGAGGGGAGAGTGATGAGCGTTAGGAATGCACGGGCCTGGTGATCAACAATGATGGACAGATGGAGTCCTCCCATAATGCCAGCCATGGATGGAAGAGAAGAGAAGAAGAAGCAGAAAGGGGCTTGACTTCTGTGATCCCTGACCTTCTACCAAGCTTATGTAGTAGTATGGAATGGAATACTTTGGTCAATTTTGCTGTCCGTCTAGTCCACTTCTCCTTAAGGGAGGGTTGCAGATACAGCTCTTCTGCTCCTGTTGTATCTTAAGCAGATTCAACAAGTAGAGCCAAGTGTCCTTGGTGTCTAAGCAGTAATATAAGCTTTCCAGCATTATTAGTCCACTAGCTGGAAAGCGTGCTGCTAGTTAAAAGAGAGCTCACTGGAGTGAGAAAAAATCAGAAAAAAGAAAATTGGCTTCATCCTGGCTGAAACCAGGACACTTGGGCAGATCTTAATTCTTGAGAATTAATCTCTCTGGCAGGCATCCCTGCTGGAGAAGAAGGTACAGCAAGCTCCTGGGAAAATGTATGGGAAGTCCCTTCAATCAAAGATGGGACCAGTCTTTTATAGAATAAGGTGGATTTAGCCATACCTCCAAAATCTCTCATTGTAGAAAAAAAAGAAAAACGGTAGGAAAAAAAAAACCACAAAAAAACCCAACAAAACAGAAAGGCCCTGTTCTCACCAACCAAACTCTTTTGTTTATCTGTTCGTTCTTACTTTATCTATGTTTCCGGCCTAGTTGTGGCTGGGCTGGGCTCCGTGCTCTTCAACACTGGAG
The DNA here is from genome assembly GCF_020740795.1 of Apus apus. Classification (NCBI taxonomy): domain Eukaryota; kingdom Metazoa; phylum Chordata; class Aves; order Apodiformes; family Apodidae; genus Apus; species Apus apus. The sequence continues at coordinate 72,023,460 of NC_067312.1, read as the reverse complement.
AGCAGCTGGTATGAACACCAATTTGGCCTCTGTACCTTTCAAGGTTTTTACCAACTCAGATCTTGCTAGTCCTTTCCCTTCCCATGGGAATCTTTCTACTGGGCCTGCAAAACTGAGAGACAAAATCAGCTGAATAATGGAGTAGAACTGAGGGAGGCATATTGAGAGATGGAGCATGCTGCTGCAATGCCCTTTTTAGAAAATTAATGTTAGCTGGGGAAAATTAGATGATTGTTGTTTACTAGTTTCAGTGTACTTATTTAGTGTTTCCTGTTGCTTTCAAAAATATTTTTGAACTACCAGCTTCTATTAACAAAAAAAGAAAAACGCCAAAGCAGTTTTACTCATATAAATTCAAAATACTGCTATTATATGTCTATGACCAAATAATAACTATAATCAGGCAAAAAGAGTGTTCATATTGTTGATGAAGGTGCTTTTTTTTTTTTTTCAGTAGGAAGTCATGATAGAAGACTAAGATTATTTAGAAATACTATCATGCACCAGTATATTTATTACTGTGCACCTCAAATGACCTTCTAAGCCGTTTTACTTTGGACTGATCTGAGAAAATGTGAAGTCTAAAGAAAATCAATGAAAGTATGCTGAACATGTGCTTAACAAGCCATATAGAGAAAGCAGCAAGCAAAATGAGAAAGTAATTATTAAAAGATTTATAGTTCTTGGAAGATTAGGGATCTGCTTGCATAGAAGTAATTAACATATGAGACTACCTGCAGGTACTCCCCAAACTGCAGCAGTCTGATAGAGTCTTGAAAAAGAAATGCAGAGCTCATATTCACTGGGAGACCAAAAGTGCAAATTATTAACTATGTTTCTTCCCAAAATATAACAGAGGAGAAATAGCATGAACAGAAGCTGTGATACTTGAAAGCCGTGAGTCTTCCTAGACCTGTTAATTAAGTGATACATGTTGTGTGGAATTAAGAATGTAGTGTACCATTAGCTTTAAAGTGTCGTGCATAATGTGGATGGGAAAGGACAAAAAAGGCAACAGTCTTCTCCTTTTCATCTTCATCATTTTTACCTTTTTTTACTACTAATTGAATTTAGAATAAGCTACTATATAGTCATGCCTTTTATTTGTTGGGTTCAGTGAGATATATCCGATGTTTAATGATGCACACAGCATAACTTCTGCAGGATTGTGTCCTAGAATAGGCTAATGGCATAAGTTTTATCACAAATATGTACATGGATAGTTTCTCAAATTGCTATAGCCACCTGGGCAATTATAACTGGGGAATGTGTTTTGACATCCCCGTCATTTTAATTTTTATCTTTTGCAAATTAATCGTTTCTTAGAGAGTAGAATTTTCACTAATGTGATGTTCAGAATGGAAGTTGTGGCTGTGAACATCTGTTAAACCTTTGGTTTGTGAATTAAAACATAAACTAATAGGCAGGTCCTCAGAAGCATTAAACTTATAGCTCTTTGAAGATTAAATAGTTAAAATCCCAGTGTTGATTTTCTGTAAATTATGCTGTGGAAAGAGATTATTTTCTGCTTTGCTTTTGTGTGTTTGTTTTTTTTTAAGTAAGTCAATAATTAAGATATTGTCTTTCAGTAAGTGAAGAATAACACCTTTTTTTGTGTGTGTAGTTGGCAAAGGTTGCAAATAACATACTTTGTCTTGAATTCAGAAATCTTTTCACACACAAACTTGCACATAAGGCTTTCCAATCAGTGATTAACAGTTCTTTTTTCAAGTGAGATTGGGAAAAAAAAAAAAAAAAAAAAATTCTTCTGGTAGGAGGTACGTTACAGGTAGTATGGGTAGAAAAATAAGATATAAAAGGCCTTTAAAATATGCAGTTTAATGAGTAAACATTAGACCTCAGTGCAGAAGATGCTCTTATTTAAAGGTGTGTGCGGTCACTGCAAACCTAACAAATTAGATCTTATTGCTGAAATTTTAGGTATCTTAGCATGTAGTTAGTTGGGAAAAAAAGACTTGGTTAGAAGAACTTTTTGAGATCAGCTTGAAGTGGATATGCTAAAAAGCACTATGGTTGTGCTAAAGAAAACAATGGAAAAGGGATAGTTGTTTTAGTAGCTGGTAACTGCTGACCCAGAGAGTCACATAGTCAGAAAGTCAACCAATGCCAAAGCAAAGATCTTCTCAAACTGCTAACTTGACATGTAGTGATTATTCAGGGCTATTGTGCCTATCTCTTTGTACATGATAAGCAAATTTGATTAATATAGATTTCCTCAGTGGTATAAAAGTTAGAATGCCTGTTATCTTTAATAGGAGAGCAAGATTTAGCTTCTCTGTCTCCTGTCTTCTCTTACACTAAAAAATAATGTTGTGATTAATGAATAGTGACATGCTTCCTGTTTCTTCTTGTTCATAAAAATCTTTGCTGGCAAGTTATCTGAACTAAGTGAAGGGTATATTGTGGATTAGTGAAGGGAAGTGGATTAGTGGAATATGAAGGTTTACATAAGGGATTTTATTTTTTTAATGAATGCATATAAATGACTGCAATTATTATGGTAGTTATTATGTATGTATATATACTTCTCTTTTTTTTCCCCCCTTTCTCAGGACCCTGCCTTCCTAATCCATGCCATAATGGTGGGATATGTGAAATTAGTGAAGCGTACCGAGGTGACACATTCATAGGATATGTTTGTAAATGTCCAGAGGGATTTAATGGGATTCACTGCCAGCACAGTAAGTTCCACATGGTAACTTTTATTGTATTTATAGATAGGAGCTGTTTTATTTCTTGCAATGTTGAGGATTAATACTGGATCTGGTTTTCTGAAGTATATCAATCTTTAACCTTTTTATTTTAACCTTGTATTATGAGCACGGTGATATTACTGAATACTACCATATTGCAGAAAATTATCTTACTTCCAACTCACTGGACACAACAGTGCATAATTTGATACACATATTGGAGAGCATAGTAAGAGAAAGTAACCATATTTAGCATGGATTTCATGGAAAAGTGTATTTGTGAATATTTTTTGTGAATTTTTTGTTAATATTGCATGCAAATTTGTGAATAAATACATCTTCTAGGTCTTTCTTTACCTATGCATTTATAAATTATGAAGAAATGTTTTGAATCTCAATACTTAAATTCAAGGATAGAAGTTCCAGACTTAAATTTTATGTGATTTAATCCTGTTTAATGTACAGTATCTGGACCTCTTTCTAATCACTATTGTTCATGTGAAGAGTTTTTCCTGGTTTCAGGTCAGATTTGGAACAGTAGGTTGGTATCCTAGTCTTAGAATGCGTATTTACAGAACTGACAAGTAACCATGTGGGAATAATGTATCTTGAGATTTCAATATCTCATGGGCAGGGGGCGAGATTACATAGTAAGATGCACACTTCACCAACCAAAACTTTTAAGAAGTAAATAGGAGTTGCATGCTTGTACTGACAATCACAAGTCCATGTTTCTCCAATTATTGTCATCAGAAGTTCTGTGTGATCAAAGCCAATTAATTATCAAGAGCTTTGCATGTTCATCTGCAAGTGACTGATCAGGTCATGTTCTAACCTATACATGTAATATGCATTATCTATTTGTCATTCAGGTAGAAGCTGCTTGGTTTTTTTTTCATATGTAAAACTCATTTAAAACAAGTTCTTACCTAAGGAGAAACTTGTTGGCGAAATTTGTGCAATAAAGCACAGCATGGTTTTTAAAATCTCATGTTATTGATACATTTGGAAGCCAACTGTTACTTTGTCACAGTTTGACTCAGAATGGGCGATTAAACCAGTGACAACAATGGTCTCAATCCCTCCCACCTAGGTAGGGAAGGAGAGAGAATGAGAGAGAGACTTTCTGGATTGAAAACTAAACTACACAGCTTTATTTAAACACTAACGATAAAAGAAAATATGTACAGTTATATACTAATGTGTTCAGGGAATGTGCAACACCCTATTGCCTCCCACCTTCCCCAGCAACTCCCACAGCATGTCCTGAGCGGTGAACAGTCCCACAATGTCCTGGAGATGTTGGAAAGAATAGCAGAGCAGACAGAAGTTGAGGGGAGAGTGATGAGGGTCCGGGATGCGTGAGCCTGGGGATCAATGGTGATGGATGAATGGAGTCCTCCCTGGACGTCAGCCATGGACGGAAGAGAAGGGAAGAAGAAGCAGGAAGGAAGTTGTCTTCTTTGGCTTCATCCTGGCTCAAACCAGGACATACTGTTTGAGGGTTAAAAACTCAAAGAAATAGTCAAGAATCCAGTTCCATTTGAATATAAAAGACAAACCCACTCATTCAAATCAGAGTGAGTAAGTGCTGGATCCAGTCTACCTTAATTAAATGTTCCACTTGTCTATACTTTGAAGTGTTAGGAACCAATATAATCCAGCTCAAGCAGCTATGTATATTACTAATGTCCCTTTTATACTCAATGGAAAGTGTCTCCGAAGACCTGAACATGGATATTTAATTTCATTAACTTTGGCCATACTCCCTCTCTTAGTTAATAACATAGGTAATGTAGGCAGTCCCACTAACATAATCTCATTAAAATATGTGTCTAACCCTACCACTGCAAACATGGAAGTGTTGGACATCAGCCACTCCTTTGGGATGTGTTCTGTCTAACCCTAATTCTGGGGATGAACATCTAGTGCAGCTGACTGCCAGCAACAGTAATACTGACTTTCTTTTGTTTTAATGGTCATATCATTGGAGGAGGACTCAATCAAGATGGAGGACTGAGTACATAGCACCATTGTGATAGCAAAGGATAGTTGTTGGCAGCCTTCAAACCCTGTAGGCAGGATTCCATGAGTCTGGAGGAGAGCATCCAAGATTAGGTCTAGCTGTAACACAGGAGTTACAGCAACTTATAAACTGTATCTGAGATACATTATGAGTGCAGTACCCTATGGTTCCTAACCCTGTTTCTTGGAGTTGCATGCATTTAACATGAGTCTGACACATGATGATTGAAGCAAAAGTCTCTGGAGAGTGGAAAGAGAGGATGTTGTGTCTCCCCCTCCATGACTGCTGTGGCAGACCACTTCTGTGTGCCACTGATGTCCACTTGTACAGAGGAGCTCAGGTGAAGACACCCTCATGTGGTGTAGCATTCTAAGGCACGTTCCATCATAAGAACAGTCACATAGTCAACATGTGACACACAATGCTACTCTTCCATTAAATGTCAAAATGACTTTTGTTGAGGATGCAGTGAAGTGAGTAATGATAGAAATTTTCATCAAGCAGCATACAGCCATAGCTATCATAGTTGTCAGGGTTGGAAGGAACCTCTGGAAATCATGTAGTCCAACACCCCGCTAGAGCATCATCCCCTACAGTAGATCCCACAGGAACACATTCAGATGAATTTGGAATGTCTCCAGAGAAAGAGCCTCCACACCATCTCTGGGCAGCCTGTGCCAGTGGTCTGTTACTCTGCTGCCACCAAACAACCCCTGGAGGTCACAAATCACCCTCCAAGATCTCCATTGCAAATCCAAAGCCCTTCTGCAGACCAAAAGACCATGGCACAGGCTGGGAAGCATCTTCCATCAGGGTGTCGCCCACAGTGCTAACGGCAGCAGCGTGACACCCCCACTGAACCCAGGCTCTGGGTGCCAGCCACCTCCAGAACCTTTTTTCAGCTGCTAGGGGATCTCCACTCAGCCCTCAGGCCCACCCTCACAAAGCTCCATGTGGGCCTACCCTGCATATGTTTAACACAGCTGTCTGGAAAATACAATCTTCTGTTATCTAATTCATGAAAAAAACCCATTCTGTAGTTCATTATGGAGTGATTCATCATAGTTGTTTGCTGGGTCCCCAGTACCCTTTTAAAAATATTCTGGTATGTAGCAGTTAGCTAATGATCCTGATAATCAGCAAAGTGTATTTATACAAACTTCAGAATAAAGTGGAGCTCTCACAGGTGATTCAGATTCACTGTAAGGAGATTAGAACCCAAGAAGACAGCTAAGGTGATTGAGCTAAGACAGGTTTATGTGAACAGTTACTCTTTGGGGAACAATGAAATTCAGTCCTTTCCAGATAATCTGCTTTAAGATGTGATAATAAATCATATACAATATATAGGTGTTCAGAGGCTCTCTAGGGATATCAGCTATGAGAAGCAGCGGAGGAGGTCTCTGCAATCAGGAAGACATATGGGACTTGCAGTGGTGGACTTAATATAGCTTTTTTATATGATACCCTTTAGCTCAATTCACAAAGTTCCTTTGCTTCACAAAGTTTGGCAATTCATTTCTGAACTCACTGTAAATCAGTTAAGAAGTCTGTCAAAATAGTTCCATCATAAAAAAAAGTAAATTAAAATAACCTCATTTCAAGACATGAATCTTCAGCTAAACAGCTACAATTTCAAAAAATCACATTGTACTTCTCTTGTACAAGGTTTTTTTTATCTTGGATTTCTTTCATGTCTAATATTCTGTTGCTAAATCAATTAAGCTAGGTGATTGATTTTGCAGTCAAGATACATCCTTAAAGTTGGTATTCTGTTCAACAAACATCCTGTCAGCATTTCTGAGATTCCTTGACCTTTTATTCATGTAAAGAATGAACACATACATTCTAAAGGAGATCATTAGCAGTTTTACTGATTGTATGTTCTAGATTTATTACAGAACTTGTATTAATTGGTAGCTCTTTTCTGAAAATATTCTGATTCCCCAAGAGCAAAAAAGCAAGCGAACTTTGCCATTTCAGGGCTCATAAGCTAACTAATGTTTGGATAGGAAAGTCTACCTCAGGGGGAAACTGGGCAGATTTTTGTGATGATATCCAAGAACAATATGTTCTTTAAATATTCCTCTGTTGTTTAAGAGGCATTTACTTACCTGCTTAGTTTGAAGATTCTTCCCAAACCTTCTCCAGGTAGCAGTTTGTCATGCTGTTAATGTATGGCAGTCTTGCTTTCAAATATGCTATTGGCAGCATCTAGTGACAAGGAGAAAGGAGTTGTTTGCCAGAACTATCTTGAGGCAAGGCAAGTCTCCCTAAGGTCTTACTACACTGAGAAATCAGCTCTTCCAGAGCACTTAAATTCCAGGAAACAGCATACAGCTCATTCACCAGAAATAAGCAGACAATCATTGAGTGCATTATAATTCTCTTTCCTTTAACCATGGACTTAAAGAAAGTCAATATCACAAGATCTTTCTGGCTTTTACTGAAAAAGACCTACTGCTATTCATGAACCAGCATCGGTTGTTGAACCATTATCAACGTCACTAATCACTTGTCATATGACAGATGAAAATGCTGGACAAACAGTTGCTGTTCAGATTAATAATGCCTTCATGTAAATATAGAGGGTTTATAGTGTCACCTATTAAAACAGCCTAGAGATACACAAAATAAGTAAAAACCTGTGGAAATACTCAGGAGACCAAAATGGACAGTTTTTCCAGCAAAAAAGAATTCCATAACATTGAGAGCTGTAGACAATATTAATTATTGTGTTTATCTGATAGAGGTTGCCTTCTGAAGAAAAGAGGAAACTGAGGCATTAGTGACATTATATGACAACATGTGGTTTACTGGCTACTACTCAAGTAACTGAAATTACAGACATTAACCTGAAAAAGTCACATTTGAAGTAATAAAGAGTTCAGATTTAAGGGTTTGATCTGTTTGTTTTATATTCTGATGATCATTAATTTTCTCAGCCAAAACTAAATGCCTTGCATTCCAGGAAGAATAATGGTTATTAATCAAACACACTTAATAACCTAAGCAAACCCTTCCCAGTTTTTGTACATATTTCTCTGCCTTCCACCTCCCTATCATGGAAGGTCTGTGTTATTCACAGGTGTTACATTCATGTACTGGGAAGCTGCACCAATGGGGCCTGTGTGGCAGAGCATCAGATCACATTTTGGTAGGACATTGAGGCATCATCCCAAATACCAGTGGCTTTTAACTGGGGGGCTGCAGTTGGAAAGGCCAGTGACCATGCATTTCTGGCCAGTTGACATAATGCAGAATCTACAACTTCAGCTCTATCAGTAAATACAAATCCAAGTAACTTTTCCAGCTATGATGTAGAAGTACATGTCAAGAAGCTGTAGAACATGCTTTGGCATGAGTTTTTTTGTGTTACAATGAGGAAGTGCTTCTAATGAACCATGCCTGGCTGCAATTTGATGGTAGAGCACTCCAGAAACCATTCCCCACAGGTGATTTTCAGGCTGGTGTCTTGTTTTGGAGGCTAAAGCCAATTATATCTTGCACAGATGCAGCTTGTTCCAAGCCAGTGGGCCCCCTTGCTGAGTGGGCAAATTTAATGTACTAGGGTAGATACAGTTGCACCATACCAGGTGTTCATTCCATACTTCTGCTGCTCAACACTCACTATGGCTTCTCCTTTAATACCTGTTTGGGCTTGCGGAGCTCCAAATCTAATTCAAGCTTTCCTTTTTATTCTCTGTGTGGGGTTCATTGTAATTAGCTGCATGCATAGTTTTAACAAATGACACTAGCAGTAAGTTACACAATGTAGTAGCAATGCCTATATAGTGTAGTAGTAGTACATTGCATATTTGTCTTAGGAAGCTTATATTTTTAAGCATTATTGAGCTGAAGTCTATTCCTGTGTGTGACCAGTTGTTTAGACAAGAAGTTAAGGAAGACGTGTATGCCATTGCTTATTTGGGAATCTTCTAAAATGTTGCTTAATTAAAATGAAAGGGAAAGTGGGTAAATTGAAAGATGTCTAAAGAGTGCAATAAGAAATAATACAAAAAGCAAATAGCCACTAAAGTCTATTGGAATAAAAAGTCAATACAATATTGTTTCTAAAATAGGAAGTGTGTAACGTGAAAAACATGGAGCACAAAATTGGCAGAACCACTAGGTGGGAGCACAGTGAATGTTTGCCCCATTCACCGAAATCCAGAAAACGTTTTGTGTGAGACTGCCCAGAAAAACAAATGTTTTAATGAGGAAAAAAATGTTGTGTTTATCAGTTGAAAACAATCCTGCTGATGTATCTTCTTACAACAAATGTGTGGTGAGACTGAACAACAGTGAGAACAATTTTGGGGCTGTTGGAAGTAGGAGACTGTTTTCCTTGAAATCCAAATAAATATCTTGGTTAAAGCACTAGGTGACTGACATAAGACTACCTGAAGCCCAGAGAGAAAAAGCATTACTTCTCAGGTGACAAACACTGGATGCTTCACATGAGAGGTCAAGACACCCCTGCCATGAAAAGAAGGGGCATAACTTGCCCCCTACTTGAAGATTTTATTTTGTTCTGTAATAGCCAAGGATTGGCTTAAAATTTCAGGTAGGAAGTACAATATCCCTTCCAGTTTTGTTCCACTCTTGTTGGCATGTGCTTATATAGGCCCTGTTTATTCTTCTCATTCATACAGACTTCCAATAGGTTGTTGAATTACAGGCCTTAACAATTTCCTGATGCATTCAGTTTAGTAGTCTAATTAGGCTGTTATTGAAAAAAAAATCTTTTCAATTTCAAACCTGCTGTCTTTCAGCATCTTTAAATGTTTCTTTTTTGTGTGTATCATAAAAATGAAAGAAAAGCAGCTTTTGAATGCTTTCTGTATGCCACTTACAATTTTTGTGTACATTTGTCATGTTCCCTCTTACTTTTTCCTATGAAAACCATTCAGATTGTTTCCTTTTCTGCTTCATATGAGAGTTTTTCCAAGACTTAAATTATTTCTCTGTGGTCTCCTCAGAACCCTTTTTGTTCTGTGTTATATTTTATTGCAACAGTGACCTATGCTGAAGACAAAGCTGTACCATTTATTTGGCAGAAGATCCTTACAGTACTTTCTATATTCTTTATGCAGCATTTTGTCAGATGATGCTTTTTGATTTTTCCTGTTTGAGCCCGAACTGGATGTTGATCTGAGGCTTTTATTAAGCTGCCTTCTTTGATGCCTAAGTTTATTTCAGGAGATATCATAATGGGAGGAAATAGATCTTCCTGATTGCCTTTGGGTTTTATGGGGATATTGAACTGAGGGGTGGGTTTATTATGACCTATTCGCTGACTGAACTATACAATGAAGGGCACTTTTAAGAAAATGCATGTTTCTATGGTATAAAAGTCACTTAGGTTGTCAATAATCATTATAAACATGCTTTGTAGCAGGGTAAATGGCTTTTCCCCTAATTACTGTCTTTCTTAAGAATTGGTATTAATATACTGTGGAAAGGAATTAGTGTTCCAAAAATGCATGAATTGCTGTTTTATTGCACATGGTCTTAAAAAGATGACACATACAGTTCTTCTTTATTTGAATTAATAATACCAAATTAAAAGTGATCTCTGTAAATTCAGTAACAGTTATCTCATTGTAATTTCAACATCACACAGTGTCTCTTTTGTAACATAAATATATGCCTTTTCATTGAGTTTCTTCAGAATAACTGTATTCCTGAATACATTACACAAAAGTACTCACAAGGAGTCTTGCTAATGCTGCATGAAAACACTTTTGCAAAAAAACTTAGTGTCCCTTGTAGTTGTTCAGTAAATGCACTGCTTTCTTGGAAGCTATGTGTAAATGATCTTAAATGGCTTTATGAAATAAGAACGTGGACAAATGTATGAATTATGCTGTTACACTCATAACAGATAAATATTGTAAGAAAATCATTAATAGATTCAGGACACTGTAAACCATCTGGTCTCTTGCACTTCTACTTCCATGGGCTGTTTTTTTCCTTAATCTATCATACCAGAGCTTGCAGTTTATATTTATTAACTAAAATGTCTCATACTTAAACAGTTTCATATAAAGAATATTTCATCTAAAGACATGATGTTGCCCTCTGTCCTGGTTTGGGCCCAACACGACAACCAAGGAACAGCCCCATGGCTGCTCATTCAGCTCCCCACACACACACTCTGGGCTGAGGAGAACAAAGCTCATGGGTTGAGACAAAGGACAAGGAGGGTTCTTCACCCATTAAGGTCCTGGGCAAAACACTCACCTTGGGGAAAAAATACTAATTTAATTTCACACTAATCAAACACACACAGGACACAGACACACACAGAGCAGGGCTTGCATGTGTTACCCCACCCCTCCCTTCTTCCCACCCCCAAATCCCTTTGTTCCCAGTTTCTCTCCTTCCTTTCCCCCCGCAGCACAGGGGGATGGGGATGGGGTTTAGAGTCAGTTCACAGGCTGGTGGTTCCTGCTGCTCCTTCCTCCTCAGGAAGAAGGATTCCTTACAGTCCTTCCCTGCTTTCCCAGAGGGTCCCTCCCATGGGAGGGAGTCCTCCACGAACCTCTCCTTCATGAGTCCTTCCCACCAGGTCCGGAGCTGCTCCAGCCTGGGCTTTGCACAGAGTCACGGGCTGCTCAGGGAACAGCCACCTCCCCTGGCTCTGGGGTCTTCCAAAGCTGTGCAATCAAAGTCCACTGGCAGCAAATCCACTGGCCACAAAATCCAAGTCCACTGGCCAAGTTCACCCCTCCTGGCACCTTCAGGGAATGTTCCACCACATTCCTCCACGAGTGCAGGGGCACAGCTGCCATCTCGCCATGGGCTGCAGGGAAACTTCTGCTTGGGCACCTTCTTTCCCTTCTTCCTCACCAACCACCAGCACTGCTCTCCTTCCCCAGCACAGCTCTTCTTAAGTGCCTCTCTGCTCAGCTCTTACCTCAGTTATTTTGTATGTTAATCTCAGAGGCACATACGTTGGCCCTCTAATGGCTCCTTGGCTGGGTTTGGAACAGGAGGAGCTTCTCAGCTTCTTACCAGAGCCACTCCTGGGGCCCCTGCCCCACTACCAAGAAACTCACCAAACCAAACCAGAACACCCTTGCCATTCAAAATTCAGTTTACATCAACAGAGGATTTTATTGAACAGAAGCAGCAACAATTAATTCATTATTTCTTGATGTATTATGTTCATTCTTTATCACTTAATGCTGCTTTATATGATGCAGTATTTACTGTATAAATATTTTCAGTTTTCTTCAAGATTATGCATTCAAACAAGCAAAAGGTATTATCTTGGACCGCAATGTAATATTTTATGGTTATTTATTATTTCTTTATTATTTATTATTTTAGTATTCTTATTATTTTATTGTCTTTTTTGTTGTTGGTCTCCTTTTTCGGGTTCCCTTTCATACTTAGAAAAAAAAATTCATTTTCATTTCAATTCTGTTACAAAAAGTGGTAGAATATTGTTTGCTTCACTGGAAAAGGTCATTTTGTAATACCTACATGCTACTTTTTCCTTCTCTTTCCAGTACTTGAATTGAGAAAATAAGTATCTCTTACTGCTTTGCTTGCTGCATTTCATTTCCAAATTCAATATTCTGGTTTTGGAAGCTTTCCAGAAGCGTGACAATTGTCCATTTTGTTTAGTCTTAATCTTCTCCATGGGAATACTCACAATGGTGTCTTATCAAGGATTTGGCATAGAAAGATTGCAAAGGAAGACAGAGTTTAAATGGAATAACAGTGATTAGAAAACCTAAACTAAACTAGTTTTTCATGTGATCCTTTAAATAGTGTTACTGATTTCTGTTATTGTAAGTTTTTACCTTCATGCTTGTCAGTCTGACAAGCAATACACTGTGATGACCCTGTTTTCCATCTCTTTATACAACTTCATCTTTCGAAGAGTCAAAGAATGCTTGCTATTGAAAGTGATATCCTTCACTTTCTGCATGGTCATAAGCCCTTTCCTTAAATCTTTGAATATGACTTATTTGGCACAGGTTTGAGATACTAAGTGACCTACACATTGGGCTGTTCCCAAATTGTCACTTACATAACTTTTATTCAAGAAAGGGCATCAAGGAGAAACTCTTAACTACATTATTACATCAGTACAGAATTATTATTGTTTAATGTGTTAGTATTTGCAAGCCTGACCGAGCTGATGATCTATACCGTAGAATCACAGACCCTGGTAAAAAGTCTCTCTCCAACTTTCTTATATGCCTCCTTTATATATGGAAAGGCTGCAATATGGTGTTCCTGGAACCTTCTGTTCACCAGGCTGAAGAGCTCCAGCTTACTCAGCCTTTCTTCACAGGAGAAGTTCTCCAGCCCTCTGCCCATTCTCATAGCTTCGTGGAGGAGGATTCACTTTGTCAGGTCCAACCTCAGAGCTGGATGCAGTACTCCAGATGGGGTCTTATTAGATTGGGAAGGGAGAATGACCTCCTTTGACCCACTGACCACATTTCCTTTGGTGCAGCCCAGAATACAGTTAGCATTGCTGGCTTATGTCCTGCTTTTCATCCACCATTATCTCCAAGACCTTCTCTGGTGGGCTGCTCTGAGGCCCTTCATCCCTCAGTCTGTATTGATATTAGGGATTTCTTCAATCCATATGCAGGACCTTGCACTTGGCCTTGTTGAGCTTAATGAGATTCACATAGGCCCACTCCTCCAGCATGACAAGGTCCCTCTGAGTGCCATCGCTTCCATCAAGCATGTCAGCTGCACCATGTCATGGTGTCATCTGCAAAGATGCTGAAGTTGGATCAATCCCACACAAGAGAGCAATCGATAAACCACAGTAGAATTATGGAAGGTTGGAGAAAGAACACAGGAAAACTGGAGCTGAACAAAGCATCTGTTCTCTGTTCCTTCTCCTTGCTTTTTATGCACATTTAGGTAGAGGAAGGAAATTACAAGAGAGGTTCAGCATTGTGATGTTTTAGGATGAACAAAACCATATTGCATCTTTAAAGGAAGGATTGCTTTCACTCTGTATTGCACTCGCAGATTCATGACAGATACACCAGCACGTGTCTGTGAGAAAGATAATGAAGATAAATGAAATCTTGAAATGAAATCTCATTATTTAATGTGACAAACTTACCATTTAGAATTTAGTCAGACAGTGGCATGGTCTGATCCATCTGTGTAGGAAGCAGCAATTATAAAAAAGATGGGTTTTGTAATTTAGATGTTTTTTCTTGTTTTTCTTTTTTATTGTTCTGCTGCTGTAAGAACTGCTGTGCTCAGCCATCTGTGTGTGTAGGTGTGTCAAGGACGTGGAATTAAAATACTGCATCTGTGTTAGGAACTCAAGCTGGCACACGAGTGTGTGGTTCCCTGTTACTATACAGAATACTAGTATTTCCCTTGTTTATTGAACTCGTGGAAAATTATATAGCTGACTTAAATGTTTGGAACTTGAACAATTTAGGTGACAGATTTTGTTAAAATAATAAAAAATAAATTAGTCATCAGATGTTGTTTTTATACTGCAGACCCAATGAAGCAGCTTGAAGAAGTTTAAGAGCTTTTTATAAGGAAGATCCAGAAATGTATTCAGTACCCTAGCTACTCTTTTGAAATTATAAGTAGTATTTATTCATGTGGATACATTTTTGAGATCAGTGGGTTTATTTCTAAGTAAGTGGTACACAGAGGGTGGGAAGGATACAGCATCAGAATCATTGCCTGTGTGTGCAAAACTTGAAACAACAGTACTTGGACTTGAAGCTCAGTATAATGAGATAATAGCCTAATAGTATATACCAATCTGCATTACAAATGTATTCCCTTTGTATTCATAAAATATCTCAAGCAAAACTCATCGTGCTGTCGCATTTGCATATGAATACCCAGGATATTCTTCTAGTTTGCATTTATTCTGATGTGTTAAATAACATGCGATTATATCTGTAGGGCATGTGAATGAGTGTTTTAGTTTGAAGCAGGAATGCATTTTTAAAGAAAATCTCTTGATCATCTCCACTTTCTGAGCTTTGCTTTATGTGACAGCAGTTTCAGAGCAAGATTTGGATCCCTTTAAGAAAATAGTCTGGTAGTTTAAAATTCCTCTAGGATTTACACTCTAGGATTTGACATAAAACATTCCAGTGGGTAAATGGGCATTTGGTCCACCCAGCCAGCCTAGAACTTGTCCAGAGAAAATGTCCCTAAGATATGTGTGGTGACTTGCAAATGTTGTGCCCTCAGCAACTCTGCAACGATAATTCTATGAGACCACACTAGCTACAAATGTAGACATAATCTGTCTGTGCCTGCGTTTTTATCCAAGTACATTGAAAACAGTTAATAGGTATTGTTTCTCTTCCTTTTCTTATTATTTGTTAAGAGACACTTGGTTCTCTGTGTGGTCTGGCCTGAATTTCATTTAATCCTCTGGTGCGATTTCCTGATACTGCCAGAAGTGATGGTGACTGTCTTAGCTGAGAATATGCCCCCATCAGACTTCAGTCTGAATCATCTTATCAGCCTTGTCTGGAAGTGTACAATCTAACCAAAAGAAGGGATTTTCAGTGGAATTAGATCACTGAATGTTGCCACACAAGTTATACCAGAGAAATGGGGAGACAGTACGTATGGAGGGACATAAAAGGTGGAATTGGCAGCTCTCTGTTTCTAACAGGTTACATATAATACTGAAACTGAGACACTTCCTTTTTATGACTGCTCTTAAAAACAACAAATATACTCCTAAGGTTTTCCAGAGGAGCTTATTAGTTCTTACTGTGACACTTTTCTGCCTAGGTGCATAGACCTTCTGTAACTAACGCTCAGTAGTTGCTTATAGTGTCAGAAGGACTTCTGCTGGGGTCTGTGCATGGCTATGAATGAGCAAAAATCATAGCATTCAGGAACTGCCCCAGTACAACAGCACATTGGCAATTAATTGATGTTGCATGGTCCAGACGAGTGTGCATTCCACCATAAAAGAGAATTTAAATAACTGTTTACCTGCTAATAATAGATACATTTTGTAATCCTGACAGATTTCAGTTTATTCTCAACACAAGTTAGTAAGGCATCTGGTTCTGAAGATGTGTGCTACATGATCCTTTCATGTGTCTAGCAGAGATATTATGCATACAGTCATTACTCTCATGTAGTTCTCAGAGTTTATTTAAAAGCACTATTCTTTTCCAATACCAGTAGTTTCCATTAGTCTTCTCTTTCTCTCATCCTTTCTACTTTCTGTTGTCAGCCATACTTAAAATGTAAGGGACGTATACCAACATGAGAAAAAAGAGAAAAGAATTTTTTACTGAATCTAAAATTTAGAGTTAGCAGTATTTATTTCTGGTGTCATTATTTCAGTACTGTACCAGAGAGAAAGCCTCCTCCCATTTCTCAGCAAAAATACTTTTTACAGCAGTTGTACCACCCAAGTTTCTCAGTTATGCTACAGATATATGTGTAGACTGTAAGGCAATTCCTTAGCTGATAAGCATAGTTTTGGAAAATGCATAAACCTATTTGGATAGGTCTTATTTGATGTGATCATCAAGCAAAGGTGACATTGCCTGGGCCAGCTGCCATAAATACAAGTTCCAGTTCTGAGGCATGTTTTTAGTGCAGGATATATAACTCTTAGTGAGTCATGAAGAACAACTGGGGTGTATGTGCCCTGAGGTAATAGAGCTGTCAGTCAGGTGGAGACAGAAGTCATTGCAAAAAATATTTTCCTTCCTCTGCTAGACAGTCATTAGCTATGTGAGGGAACCATTTCATACAGATTTGATGAGATCTTCTGTTTCACTGTTGAAGATGAGACAAGGAAATTACTGTAGTACAAAGAAAAAACAATTGATAAGTGGTTAGCAATTAAGTGTGTTTGCCACAGATAATAAATATTTATACATGGCATATGTGCCATATGTATATATCACAGAATCATATAATTGTTTAGATTTAAAAAGACCTCTGGAGATGATTTAGTAAAACCCCCATCCTCAAACCGCATCAACCAGAGCAGATTGCCTAAGAATGTGTCCAGTTATGTTCTGAATATTTGCCCAGATGGAGGCTCCACAACCTGTCTCCTATGTTTGACCACTCTCACTGTAAGAAAGCATATTCAAATGGCCTCTCCTGTAAGCAGAGTCCATTGTCTCTTGCCTGGTCTGTGGGCACCACTGAGGAGAGTTGGGCTCTTTTTTGTTTATTTCTTCCCATCAGATATTTATACACCTGGGTAAGATTACTCTGAGCCTCCCTTCCTGTAGGCTGAGCAACCTCAGCTGTGTCAGCATGTCCTTGTAGGTCAGATGCTCCAGTCCCTAAGTCATCATAGCCTTACCCTGAACTGACTCCAAAAACTCCATGTCTTTTTCCACTGGGAAGCTCAGCACTGGACACAACAATTCAGATGCCCTATGCCTGGGAGCGTTCAAGGTCAGATTGTTTAGGGCTTTGAGAAACTTCTCCCAGTGTCTGGATCATTAATGAAGACATTGAACAGTGTTGGCCCCTGTATTGACCCCTAGGATACATCACCAGTGATTTGCCTCCAACTGGACTTTTTGCCACTTCTCAACTGATCAACACCCTCTAGGCCCAGCCATTCAGCCATTTGTATTCCACCTCCGTGTCTACTTACCTAACCTGCACACTGCCAGCCTGCCTGTATATTATGAGAGACTTACCAAAGGTGAAGTAAACAAGATCCACGGCTCACCACCACCCACTGACCCAGTGATCTCATTTTAGAAGGATATTAGCTTGGTCAGGCATGGTTGCTTCCTCATAAATCCATGCTGACTACTTTGCATCACCATCTTGTCCTTCGTGTGTGGGGAAATGCTTTCCAGGACAGCTTTCTTCATCACCTTCATAGGGAATGAGGAGAGGCTCACTGACATATAGTTCCCCAGGTCACTCCTCTTGCTGTTATTTTTGTGTACATATACTGTAAGCAAGTGCATAATCCTTATAAGATAAAGAATATACCTATCCTTATAATTAACACAGGGATTTGCTTCAGTGAATAACATAATTTTTTAAATGCTGGGTTAAGCCATCCATTAATTTACGAACCCTCCATAATTCTGAAACTATTTATAAATGTTCTTTTAGTCTGATATGTGTCCATGCATTTTAATTGTTATAAAATGTGGTACTCCATAGGCACTAGAGGAGAAAAAAAGTTAGAGGGCAGTGCTAAAAGATCTAATTCATTCTCCTATTTACAGTACTGGATTATTTCTGTGCTTAATCTAACAGTAAGATTCATAAGCAGTGAAGCATGCAGATATTTTTGAGAAACTAGAAATATGAATTTGAAAGATATTTGCAAAATGTGGAAGTTATCTTTATGAAGCACATTTATGTGCACTTGTGAAATATAAGTGCACTGAAGTCCCACAGACAACTTTTTGTGAGAGCTTAAGTGAGATGTATGTGGATTGGCCATAAAGGAATACTCTTCACTCTGTGTATATCAAATACAGACATGTGAACAAATGCAACCATCTGTTTTAGTCATTTTAGAACATCCATCATCAAATCCTCCAGGACTTGTTGGTCTAATAGCATTTTTCAAAACACATGCCATAACTGTACTCATGTGAAAAGATATATTCCCTACACTCACTCTATTCTGAAATGCATAAACAACTGCATTTTGAAAAAAATACAATTATTTTACGATACAAGAAGGAAAGTGCACTAATTTACTGACCTGGGTTCACAGTTGCTTTGAAAGTAATTGGACTTCTAGCCAAGAGCTCACGTACCCCTATCTTAACGAATAATCCAGTTAGAGTTACAGTCTAATGTTAGATATTTTAAGTTTACTCATAAAGTTGGAAATTTTTGAGACTTGCTTGCAATAAAAAAAATATTCACAAATTTATTCACTTTTTAATAATATTTTTTTTTTCTCAACTATGGTTAAAATGGTTTGCCAAATGCTTGTTATGTAAATAGCCAAGTGTTTTAATAAGGTTCATGGAAAACTATAGGAATTTTTGCCCTGAGGACATACTTTCACAGCATAAAACAAAATGTTAAGTTACCTATTGCAACAAAGGTTTCCATGCCAGTATACATTAAAAATAATTAAAACTGAAAAATCTACTTCAATTTACTAAAAAAACCACCAAACACCAAACACAGCTATTTTACAGCTAATAGGAAAGGTCCGGGGAATGTAATTCCAAAACCCTATTAAATGTTAATAAAAGCCATTAAATTATGCATTTAGACAGGTGAATAGAAGATCAGGAAATATCAACATAGTTCAGTTTTAGAGGTGTGAACTCACAGAGAAAATAATAATAACATGATAGTCCCTATACCTAAAAGATAAACATTTTGCAAGACAGGCTATAGGCACCTATGCAGGTTTAAATTTCATTGTATGATCAGAGCAATAGTCAGTTTTCTCTTTTGTTTTATGGGAGTTTTCAAAACAGGGATAAAATGTGTGCCTAAAAAACAGAAAAGAAGTATGAAGAAAGCCATAAATATTGCTGTGAATACAAAAGAGATGTGTAGTTAGAGTGGCAGAGATTCCTGAAGAGTCCTATCTTACTTAGAATCTGCTCAAAGTCCTTTGAAGTCATGAGGCACCTTTATACTCTCTCTAGAAGCCCCCATCAGACTTTTATGGAATTTATTATGTGTTCTAACTAATGTTTTATATCATTTCCAATAGTTTCTAAGGTAAACAACTGAAAACAGCTTTTGCAGTGTAAAAATACAGAAAAAATTCATTATTTGTTCTCTTGTTGGAAAACCTGCACTTGATAATATGTGCATAGCTTAGAGCAAACTGGTCTAGCGAGTGGTGTCCCTGCCCATGCAGGGCAGTTGGACCTAGATAATCTTTAAGGTCTCTTCCGATCCAAACCATTCCATGATTATATGATAATCTAAGGAAGCCTAAGAAGCCATAAAATTGCTTTGAAATTCAATCCTATATTAGGTAGGATGCCTACAAGGCAGTTTCTGACAGAACTCTAGATAGGAACAATTGAACCCTTCAGAAAACTGTGTTACATCTTTAAATGTATATGTGTATGTATGTTGCTGGTTAGGTGAGTATCTCAAACATTCACACATAGTCAGGCCAAAAGTTCTGAACTATGTCTAGGCATTCATTTTATTTCCTTGGCTGGGGTATTTAGGTTGCCTGTTTTGGATTCAGAATACAGCTGCAGTAACTCTTACCTGACTTACTGTCTTCTTAATGGAAGAATACTCTCTGGTGTATATATATATACACACACACTGAATGTTTGAACAAAAACTGAAAAAATACTCGTAGGCAGCTCTGTGATTAATTATTCTAGAGGACATTTACCACAATATATTGTGCCAAATACTTGCAGGAGAAGTAAAACTTTATATAGAATAATGACAGTAGAGGTAATACAATGTTTAGCCTCTGAAGGTGGGGGGAAAAGGATTGTACATTTTGTCTTGAGTGTAAAGCTGTTTTCTGCTCTTTTAGAGCATCAGATAATAAGGATATCTTAACAGTGGATCACTTCAGAGCAACATTAGAGTTGAAGTTTCCTGCAGGTTATTTGGCACATCATTTTTAGAGCCTTCTGTGGTCAGGAAACTAGCTTTGAAAAAACAAACCACTAAATTTTAACAGATGTCTGCCTTGTGTTGAATATGCATTGAATACATCCAGTTCAGATATCACAATATAGACTAAATTCCCAAATTTCATGGGAATATGCTAAAGTTCTTTTAAAATGTTTCACACATGGGATGTACCATTAATGTGTTAGTGCTTGTTTTTGTATAATCCTGGTTAAATCAAGCAACACTTATAGCTTATTTTTGGTGTGCATTAATTACAGCCAAAAACTAGTTGAGAACCAGATTAAAAACTTTCATAAACCTAAAATTAACATAATCTAAGTATTTATCTCTTCTGTATCTTTTACCTCCAAATTGAGGATGATGTACCTGTGCTTTGACATTTTTTGATGGTACTTAGTCATTCAGTTTAAATATATTTTTTTTTAACTTTTTATTAGCTTTTTAGAAAACAAAAAATATATTGTCTTCCTTTAGGAGACTTTTACAATTTAGGATTGTTTCAGTAAACCTCAGGAATATGTTATGTGTCCTCCTATATGTGAGTAGCTGCAAAAATTCACAGTTTATGATTAAACTGAGTAGCTCATTGTTCAGATAGCTGTATTAAATTCTATTGATTCTTTACCAAATAAAATTGCTGTAATTTTATTCTACTCAAGGGACCTTTACCATTTAATCTCTAGGATCAAAAAATGCAGTGCTTGAATGAATTGATAAAAATCTGTAATAGTAAAAAAAGAAAAAAAAAAAAAGAGTATGTAATCTGACTTTCATGGTATTTCTTAGGAAAGTAATGATTAAAAGTTTGAGGATCTGTTTAAGTACAAAATTCTGCAATCAAGATAATACACTGTGTGTGGTCTTAGTGTTACAGTTCTTATTCAGGTAATTAAATCTATCAGGACCAATATATAATAAAGAAAAAAAAATCTATAAGGAACCATCAGGCAACTACAAAAAAAACTGAAATAGAATTATTCCACACTGTTTCTCCACTTCATTCCTTACCAGTTTGCAAATGTAAGGGTATTTGAACACATTGAGCTATCAACAACTTTTATTTTTAAATACAACTGAGTAGGTAAGCTTCTAAGTTTTCTGTTTTGCTTTTTTAAAAAAGAAAATTGCAGGGTGGAGAGGGTCATGTTTCTCAATTTGTGATGTGATCCTTTTCCAGTGTATAGTTGTGAGTCCTCACAGAAGCCAGTCCTATTCCCATATGATTTCTCTATACTAAATTGACCTTATTATGAAAAAAATATTTGCAATATTAGTAAGGCAGAACTGGAGGGTGGCTAATCAATGCTTCTAATAAGGATCAAGTTGATTTCCAGTGTGGGCACTTGAACCTGGACACTGTGGCTGCGATGAGTGACCCATTCTCTCAAGGTAGAAGACTGATTAAAAACGTGACCTAGAGTTTAGACAAGCAGACCAAGTGTGATCAGGAGACCAAAATGACTATAAAATCAAAGGATATAAGAAATAAGTGTGTTTGTCAGCAGGAGGGAACTTGAGGAAGTCTGTGCTGCAAAAGGCAGTCCTGGATCAGAAACAAGGTTCAGGTGGTGGGAACCAGGAATTTGGGCTAAGTAAAGAGCAGGCAAGCAGGGGACAGGAACAAGATACTGTTGTGTATTTGCTGCCAAAACACAAGCTGCGTTGGCAAAAGCAGCTGGCTGAGCTTATCAGTCCCTTTGTCACAAAAAGTCAAGTTTATACCGAGTAGCTTCCTGAAGAACTCAAAATTACTGCAAGTAATAATTAAATCTCTGTTTATAACAATTACATCATTTTTATGCCCATTTCATGTGGGATAATTTTTCAGATAATTTTTCAGGAAAACACGTGATTGTATTTAACAGGTAAATTAGAATTATGTGTTTTTAAATATACTATGTTTGGAAGTACAGTACTAGTTTTTAATAATACATTATTAAAAACTTAAAGGATTAAAAAAATTATTAATCCAGCAAAGACAGACAAAACCAGAGAACTCTTCCTCATCACTGTGTTAAACAGCAAAGTTTTCTCACCCACTTCCTGACAGCATGCTTCTGTTCCAGGTTGCACAATGTGCTTCAAATAGAAGCATGCTTAGTAGGCTGGTAGTTATGATTTGATGTTAGGTAATAAAATACAAATTTAACCATCTTCAATACGAAAGGAAGCCTGTACTTACTAATCAGCTCTCTTAGTCCTTCAAGCTATTATTTGGGGAACAGTCTATTATCATTATCTATTTTTTCCTTGTTTCTGCACTATCAATTTCAGTATCCATCCTCAGTAGAGAAATCCTGGGGGACTGGGCATGGAGCTTGTTGTTTGTTTGTTTGTTTTTACTTGGGTTTTGTCTTCTTGGTTTTGGGGTTTTCTTTTGTTTTCTTGGTTTTTTTTTTTTTTGTTTTGGTTTAGTTGGGTTTTTTTTGGTTTATTTTTTAGCTAACCTGGATACTATTCAGAAATACAGGCTTCTCCTGTGCTGGCACTGTAACCTCTTCAGGAGCCCATTTCACCCAGTATTTAAACCTCACTAGGTCTTCTCTGATGAACTCTGGATTCTTTGGAAGTGCACAGTACACAGCTACACTGTGTAAGATTTGTATCTAAACTACACTTCAAAATGTGAGCCAGGTTAAAACCTAAGCTTACCTGAAAAATCATGAGCAACCTACAGTGATTTTACTTTGTATTAATTGGTTTATATTAAAAGCACATCCTTCTAGTGTAGGTAGGTTAATTGCATAGTCGGTTAAAAGTTTGTATCTGACAACATAGAGAGAGGTTTCCTTTAGGAGACTTTATTGTCGCTAGGACCAGCTAGTCCAGGAACTCTGGCATTTTAAAATTTCTGATTGAATTTACTTCTAATCATGACAATATGACAAACTTTAAAATGGTATATAATTATTGCAGCTGGTGTAAAGTTTAGTATCATAATTGGCACATTTAGGAATTTGAACAAAAGTTGACCACAATTTGCAGGAACCACTTTTAATAACATGTGCTTATCTACATATGTAATCAAATTAAATAATGAATAGTGAATTAAATACTTCTGTAGATCTTGTGCTATTTTCTTTAACACAGTTTATTTCATTATCTTTCCAACTAATGTCTGTTCTGGTGTCAAATATGATGCTACAATGAGCTAGTCTTTCTTCATTCATGGAATGTGACATATTTGTTTGAACTGATGGGACTAAAGGTTCTCAAATTACTGGGAAAAGTGACTGTAGGATTCAGGCAACAAAGATAATAATAAAAAATTCCATCTTTCTGCATTGTTCATACCTAATTGCTCCATAGGGATAGAATAGGAGGATTGTTTTAAAAGTATCTGGTACATAAGGTTCAGTGTGTTTTCTACATCATTGCATAGACAATATGAAATATGCTGGAAAGTCATGCCTTTTTTTTCTTACATAGTTCAATATAAGTGGCAAATTAGAAAAATATTAAATACCTTGAGAAGATATTATCTTTACACAGAAAAGCTTTTAAGAGGATAAATTACTACCTTTTATTTCACCAAGTAAGAGATAGTTCATGTGTTCACTTAATGTTATTTAGTTCACGGTGACCTTGGTATTTTTTTCCCACAAATGTGTTAGTTTGTATTAAAATGATGAATAACCTGATGAAAATACAAGGTTAATGGGCTTTGCTTAAAAGGCAAATAGGGAGCTAAAGAATCTTGTTAAATTTTATAAATACATATAAAGAATTTAATTTACAATTGAGCAGGTTTGTTCTTTGGTTGTTCCCGT
The DNA here is from genome assembly GCF_020740795.1 of Apus apus. NCBI lineage: Eukaryota > Metazoa > Chordata > Aves > Apodiformes > Apodidae > Apus > Apus apus. Next base: position 71,999,368 of record NC_067312.1, on the reverse strand, counting down.
GGCAGGTTTTATTTCTCACATACTAAGCTGTTACTCCTCTTCTTCCTCTTTAATAGAGAGAAATGCACCTAACTCTGAATTTTTATTATTCCACTGTGTGTTATCTCATAGGCAACAAATAGTAAGACACAAGGGATTAAAAAGAAGCTTAGAGGTCAGTAACATCAATTTTAGTATAAAAATCTGATTTTTTTCTGATTCAAAGAACTGAAACCAGCCTCCACATTTAGCTGGAGGTGTGTCCCTGCAGTTCCGTTCACAGCAACTGGAGGATTATCACAAAATCACAGAATGGTTGACGTTGCAAGGGAAATCTGAAGGTCATCTGGTCCACCCCTCATGCTCAAGCAGTGCCACCTACATCTGATTGCCCAAGATAGCAGACAAGATGTACATATACAAAAACAAGCTTTATTGTAAATAACAAAGGATCTTGAAGTTTAGTCTAAAGAGGCATACACTGGTTTACTTGAATGTTAGAATATTAGGGTAGGATATTAGTATAACAAAACAAGAAGGTACCTTAACAATAAAATACACTAATATAAATAGTCAATAACTATTACACAAAGGCTAATGGTTTGAGTGGTAGCAACTTATATATTTATAGGCCTTATATTAGATCTAGAACAATGATTAATACCTGTAGGCAGTGTGATAATACAATAACTGCAGTCTTTTCCTTTATGTTTAAAAGGATCCTAAAGTCTTAAAGTTTCAAAGCTTAAAAGTAAGAATTGTCTTTAGTATTTAAAATTAGCAAATGAAGAAGTGAAAAAGAAATTCATGTATAGGGATTTGATATATCTTAGCCATTAGTAGGCTACAGCCAGATGTCTTTTTCTCTCAACCTCCTGAGGAGTAATCACTCGAGCTGGTGTTCCTGCAGGAGGGGAGAAGGTCCAGCACACCTCCTAGGGAAAGTGTACAGGAGTCTCCCCTGTCAAAGATGGGACCAGGCTTTTATACAGTGAAGTGATTGACTGCTGTCATTTAACTACTTAGCCATACCTCCAAAAAACTCAATTGGAGAACAAAAAGGGGAAACAAAGGAAAACCCAAGAAAGCCGTTTCCGTCACTAAGCAAATGATTTCATTTATCTGTCTATTCATGTTTGGTTTATGTTTGGCCTAGCTGGAGCCAAGCTGGGCTCCATGTTCTTCAACACAGGAGGGCAGCTGGTGTTACAGACATCAACTTGTCTTTTTACTGGTACTTTAAAGATAGTTACCAGTTCAGAGTTTACTGTGCCCCTTGCTTTCCATGGAAACTCTCCAACTCCAGGGTAAGGGCAGTGAAACTGAGAGATGGAGAAAAACTGTATCACAAAGGGAAATTGAGGCACACTGATACAGAGTGCCCTGCTACACCAGGACTATATCCAAATATGGGGTTTTTTTATGTCCGAGGATGGAGACTCCACAAAGACTCTGGGCAACTTGTGCCCCTGATCAGTCACTCTCACAGTAAAAAAGTATATATTTTAATGATGTTGAGAAAGAACATCCTGTGTTTCAGTTTGTGCCCATTTCCACTTTTCTTGTCGCTGGGCAACACTGAAAAGAACCTGGCTCCATCTTCTTCTTACCCTTCCTTTGGGTATTTATAAACATTGATGAGTTTCCTCCTGACCCTCCTCTTTAAGCAAAACAGTGCCATCTGTCTCAGTTATTCCTCATAGACTTGGTCCTCATAGTCTCTTAATCATCTTAGTGGCCCTTTGTTGGAGTCTCTCCAGCCTGTCCATGGCACTCTGATACTGGAGAGCCCCGAACTGGTTGCAGCACTCCATGTGGGGCCTCACCAGTGGGGAGGGATCAAAGGAGCACCTCACTTGACATGCTGACAATCAGCCACTCCTCCAGTTTTGTGTCGACAGCAACCTTGGTGAGGGTGTGCTCTGCCCCACCATCCAGACCAACACTTATGATGTTGTACAAGATCAGATTGATACTGGATCCAGGGTACACTGGACTGTAGCCAGTCTTCATACCACTGATCAACACCCTCTGGGCCAGGCATCCAGCCAGTTTTCGACTTACCTCTTATACATTGCACACACAACTTAAAAGCTACACAGCCTTCTAGCTCTGCAGGAGAGACTGGAGGTACAGACTTCTGTGGAGACATCATAAAATCAGTGAGAGCTAGGCAAGATGTGTATTAAAACACTGAATTATTTTACAGAGATTCATAGTAAATATAAAAGATTGAATTAAAAGTGGAAAAATTACGTATTTAGTTCTGTTGACAGAGCTTAATTCTACTTCTGCACAGGCCTTACTGGATTTGGTTTAGATATTTATGTAGCATCTTCTTTAGTTTGTATATACCAGCACAAACCAGATTTACATTTCAGGGACAGAAGCAGATTCAACACAATAATGAAGAGTATTCCTTCAATTCACAGGGCATTTTCAATTCACAGGCCACCAGTGAAGGCAACTGCTACACCTCTGTTAAGTGTCTTCTCATTTGAGCTTATATATGTTATGCACATGTACACTTTATCAGCAACTGTATCCAAAATAAATATGGTCTTCAGCAAAAACTGAGTGAAGTGCAAGCTAGAGACTGGTTTTCTCTTTTCTGTTTTTAATGTATAATGCAACAGGACTTCAACTCCTAATTAAGACAGTGTGGGCTACCATCATTTCAATATTTAAATGTATTCATCAAGGCAGCCATTTGAGACAATAATGTATAAAATGCGTACAACGTTTCTACTCCATACAGAAGAAGCATAAATGCAGAGACAAAGAGTTTTAATTACAATATATCATTATCCTTCATCTGCCTATTTACGAGGACTAAAAAGATTGCATTTGAGAAAAAGAATCTGATACTATATTTGAAGGTTACTGCACTGAAAAACAGAGAGGATTATTATTCTTGGAGCATTTGACAATGTGTACTGGAAAAGGGAAACTCATTAAATTAACCACCTTTTCTGTCTTTTGTGAATTTAATGAAATTTGCAAGCTTCTAGATCAAGCGATTAGTTTCAATTTGCAGATTAACTCATGGACAGAAAGAATGTTTTTTAGACTGTTAAACAACCTTGTCATTAGATGTTTAATGAATTAAGATGAGCTGAGAGACATTCTTAACTAGCATCTCTTGATAAAGAAGTAACTACATTTCTTGAAGTAGCAAAGATCACTAATGAGTACTCTGTTAGAACTGATTTAATTTGTTTTATTTAAGGGCAAACTGTGACTTGTGACCTTTATCCCTCTGGAAGTTACAGTAAAAATCCCTTAGCAAAACTTTAAATTCTGTTATGAGATGGGCCATAGTAAAACTTCAGTAGGTATATGAAACTAGTTACATTTGTATGAGATTGCTTTGTGGGTTTTTTTTCATAAAGCAGACCTTGATTAATCACATCCTTTCCTGAGCATGTTTGCTCATGTCTGTCTTCAATTGCATAAATATGTTGAGTTTTAGTGCTTTAAAACATGTGCTTATTGCTTTTTAAGATTTCTCTTTGCTAGTCCTAACATTATCTTGTGTGATTCCTGCAGATATAAATGAATGTGAAGCTGAACCCTGCAAGAATGGTGGAATCTGTACAGATCTCGTGGCCAACTATTCCTGTGAATGTCCAGGTGAATTTATGGGAAGAAACTGCCAACAGAGTAAGTATGATTTTTCTATGTATTTTTTTCTTAAAAAAAAAATAAAAATATTTTGCAGAAACAGCTATCGTGTACTATGGAAATATTTCTCTAGTCTATGAATACATAATGCTCAAAATAGGCATCTTGTACTTTTCAACATGGAAGAAATTTAAGAGACCAAATCTCTTAATTAAGAGACTTAATTACTTCTGATGTGATGGAAACATTTGCAAAGTTAAAAATTATTATGAAAGAGTATCAAGGAGTAAATGTTGCAAAGTAGAAAAATAAAAAAAATATTTAGGCTAGGGGTTCATATCACCTAGTATCCCACCTTCAACAGTAAATATCAGCAGGTACCAACAAGTGTAAGAGCAGGGCAAAAATGTGTGTTACTTTATCTGACATGTCTCTAGCCTCTGAAATTGATTTTCAGAGAAAATGGGGTAATCAGAGCTATTACATGAAATGATCCTTGCATTTTGTGGATCATCATGTGCGATTTCTTACTGATTTTTTTTATATGTAAAAATAAACTTTGTGAAGTTGTACCTATTATGCTTTATACTTGATTTGGTTGTGAATATATATATATATACACATATGAATACATATTTCTGTTTTGGAGAGCTTATAACAGAAAGTATATATGTACAAAAACCAGAGATTTCCAGTATATTGAGGTAGTGAAAGAATTCTGCTAGTGTCAGTAAAGCATTACTGAATTGCAAAGTATGCTACCTGCAGTCTATCTTTATGGGTCATATTTTGGGCATTTACTCTGGAAAGCCAATCACCTAGTTGAACTATCTTTCTGGAAATGCTTCTGTAAATAAATGTTGATAACTGTGACCCATAGAGAAGAACACTAAGTTATTTGACAGAATAATTCCATTGATTGTTAAAGAGTTTTTATAATTATGATAAGGTTCTGTTTAGCAGCAAAATTGCTTTGGTGCAGCGGTCAACGACAGTGAATTTTAAAATGTGGTTTACAGTAAAAATTTGTCAGCTGCAAATTGTGTATAGGCTGAGAAATTTGGGATTTTTCAACCTGGAGAAGAGAAGGCTCTGGGCGCACCTTAGAGCAACTTCCATTAACTGGAGAGACTACAGGAAAGCTGGGGAGGGGCTTTATATAAGGGCATGGAGCAAGAGGATGAGGGGGAATGGTTTCCAACTGGAAAGGGGTAGATTTAGGCTAGTATTAGGAAGAAATTCTTTAGTGTGAGGGTGATGAGACACTGGCCCAAGTTGTCCAGAGAAGCTGAGGATGCCTCATCCCTGGAAGTGTTCAGGGCCAGGTTGAATGGGGCTTGAAGCAACCTGGTCTAGTGGGAAGTGTCTCTGCCCATGAAGGGGGTTGGAACTCAATTTTTAAGGTACCTTCCAACCCAAACCAGTCTACGATTCTATGCGGTGGTAAAAGGGAGGCATGGCAATGCAGCAGTGGAGTGCAGTGGTACAAAAGCTTCTGTTCTGTACTTCCTCAGGGTAGGGACCCACATACAGATGTGCCACCAACCTGGTTTCTGCAGGATGGTGTCACAGGAGGTGTGTGAAATAAGATGTTCTTTCAAGACTTAAGAGAATGGTAATATATTACCTGAACTTGTCATTAGAAAATGCTACACAAGGTAGATATGTTAATACTTCCATTAGACCATTCTTTATACTGATGTTATTCAGCTAAGCATGTCAGGAGTTATCAATAAATAACAAATAATTAAGGGTGGGAATAATGTTCATGCTGACAGTAATCATAGAACTGCTCTGGTTCAGGAAAGTCAACACATTGTGTAGCATTTCATCTGCTTTTGAGCTAGCTAGCTTTAGCACAGCTAGCACTGAAATGATAGCTTTTCTTTTTATGCCAGCAATATAATTGTGCACTCTGCTGGTTCCTATCAATGTAAGTTTCCTTCTTTTAATGAGAAGTTTAGTTACGTCATCATACCTAATTATGTAATTACAAGTAGTAATTACACAATCTAATTATACCATTAGAATTTTACACATGTTTATACTCATCATATAATTAAATACTATTACACTAATTATGTAAATTACTGATTGCTGTCTCAGACTCACCTAACAAGGCTCAAAGATTGCTAATCCACATCACAGAACATGTGAAATATCCTAGATCAAGAACAAAACAGGCAAGAATGAATCATGCAGTCTTGTTCTTCTGTCATTGCAAGCCTATTCTTGAGGATGCATTTTCTAACAGTATATCTAGTTTAGGATATCTGAAATACCAATGCTTTGTAATAATGACTTCTCATGTCACTCACCAGCTTGAAGTAGGTCATGTCAGATTGTTTTTCCTAGTTCTCCAGAGTTTTCTCTGTTTTAATTCCACCATTTCACTCCACCATATTTTTTCTTAGCTAATCTCCTAAATTATTCCCTTTCATTTTATCATGTGTAGCATTTTCCAGGCATGAGCCAACTGCTGTATTACACGTGGTCCTGCAAGCCTTGCGGGACATCCAAGATCCTTCCGACTAATCCCAATAGCATCTGCTAATCAGTAGTGCAGCTGAAATGAGAGGGAAAGGCTTGTCTAGAACTGAGTACTAAAATAGCACAAAATTACTTAATGAGCTTAGAACTGTATTTGGACCACCTCGACCATCTTCTGAGTCTTCTTCTTGCATGGGTGGGGTTTGGAGTTGTTTTCTAAGGCCTTGGCAATGACATAAATTCCCAGAAGACATGGAGCTGAACTCCTGACCCACACCTCATCAATGCTTCTGCTCCTTTGGGGCTGCCTTCTGTTTTATTTACATATCCTTCCCATTTTGAAGCACTGGCCTGACTTCTCAAGTTTTTTCTAGAGAGACTTAAATTTAGTCTTCTTTCTTTCTTTCTTATTAGCTACTATTATCTTTAGCCATTCAGCCATAAATGATACTTAAACCAGCTGCTTCTCATTGCTGGAATCCACATGATGAGGCTTTTACTAACTCAAAGTAATGTGGAGTGCAAGAGCACTGACAACTTCAAAGTGTATTCAGTTGTTTTGGAATAAGCTTATCAACCTGTTGAGAGATACTTCACTGAACATCTGGTATTTACAGTTTTTTTCCTGCAGCTATTTAGCAAACAGATAATGGAGAGAGACCACCTTTTCCCATCCTCTGAAAGCAAAAGCTGAACTATATTAATTCCATATTACTTTCCAGATATCTTCAGGCCTCAGCATTTCCTTGATGCAGCTGCATCTTCTTCTGTTCTTGCACTCTCTGAACCTCTTTCTTGCTTCTGTGCTGAATTCAAGCTATCAATTATGATTACCTCCATTACAGCTCTCTTTAGTCTTGGAGTCTCTATAAATAAGTACTGCTTGCAAGGCAGATTCTCCTGGGGTTGAAGTTTTTGCTTTCTGGATCACAAAATTCTCTTGCAGGCAACATGAAGCCACTTTCATCAGTGTCAGACTGTTTGCATTATTAAGCATGAATCTGTATTGTTAAAATCTCCCATGAGCAACATGGATTGTGAATTGTAATAGTTTCTGAGGAGTTCTGCAGGTAATTTTTGATCACTTTTTTTTGTTTGTCTGTTTTTAATCTAGCAGATGGTACTATGCAGTGGACACATAACAATTTCACCATTGTGTTATTTTGAAGCTGTATTTTGCTGATTGCCAAGAGCTGCTGCTGTTAAAGAATATGGCAAATTTTCTCGTGTTTTTTCTTTAAAGATATAGATCAAACTATTCAGTGGAAACATTTTGTACGTACGCTATGGCCCCTTCACCTCCTTTTCTGTGCATCCAACATTCCCTTATGTAGGAAGACAGCATTCAGAGCAAGTGCACCAATTTACTTTGTTTTGCATGTCGGAATTTATGCTAAGTAGTGTATTTTAACATTGTTTTCATTTGTTTCCTGTGCTTTGTTTTTCAGTACATTAATGTGTTAATACTGCTCTTCACAAACGCTTCTGTTCTGCCTTCCTTTCTGAAGAAATCAAAGTGGCATTTTTTTATTTAAATGAAAATCTCTTCTTTCAGTGTCATTTTTACTTAAAAATTATCTAAAGATCTGACAGGTCTAGACATAAGAGAGTTTCAAAACATCTGCTTACATACAGCCTTATACTCCCAGTCTAGATGGTGTCTCCTAAAGCATTCTAATGTTCTGTGATTTTAGAATTTTCTTTCTTTCAAAATTGTTCTCAGGAATACAGGACTCCTGCAGCTTGCCTGATTGGTTGTGCAGGAAAAATAACTAGTTTAATGGTGTTTTTTGAAGAGACTGTATTGGTGTGTTATGTATTCAACTTACAAGTGCATTTTCAAGATGGTATCCTCACTGTTGTGACTTCCTGACTTCAGGTGCTTGTCCTTTGAACTCCTCTGCTTGATGCTCACAGTCTTCAGTGAGTCTTAGGTATCTCAGTCTTCCCCAGCTCCAGCTCTTACCAGCCCTGCCTCAGCACAATTCAGGATCCAGAAACCCTCCATGCTTAGGTCAAGAAAAACCCTCCACAAAACGAACATGACAGGGTGAGGGCATGAGAAGTGCATGGGCAAAATAAAACAATTTATGAAACAGTTAAAAGCTGTGTTTTCAGGGGTAAGCTTTATGTCTGGCTAAAAGTTGTCTTCCAATTAAGTTTTGTGTTTTCAAAATATGGATAGGAATCGGAACTTCACAATTTTTTTAAATTTACTTAAATGTAGTAACAGGCTTTCTGGTGCATTCATCTCATGAAAATACCCTGTTAAACTTAGGCCTTTGAGTGCTGGACTGTTACTGAATGGTAAATGTGATCCCCTTACAACCATACCTCATATGCAGATTACCTGCTGGTGAAACTAGGTTTTAAGGTATGAGATTTTTTTTATGCACCTCCAGTTGCCAGTATGTTGTGGCTTAAAGCTTGTGGTGAGCCACTGTGAAACACTTTATTTGACAGGAATCAACATGGACTTGAGTTCCCTAAATTGCTGATTACTACTTTCCTGACAGCTCAAAAGATCAGTTTGAGTATTTCCATGAATAATCCAAGATTAATTTTGGTTTTAAACATATGCTTGGTCATTTTGTATATCTGACACTTTTGTGAGCTGAAATACTGGTGTTACATAAAATGTAGTTAATTTCTGTAAAACAAAATTGGCCAAACGTTATTTTTTCTTCTTGGAATCCCTCAAGATTATAACAATTTATGTTGATATCTACCAACTTACCATGTTTAATCAGTTGGTTCAGGTTTTCAACTTTCATTAGGAAAAAGAATGAACTATAGAGAGAATTGTAGTTCCAAGAAATACTGACTCCTGTGTTTAAAATAAAGGCATTATGATATTCTGCAAAAGAAGACACAGTAATTGATATAAAAATATTTTGTTTGTTGTTTTTGTTTGTTTGTTTTTAACTGGAGTTTCTGTTCCATTTTTATTCATCTTGCCAGTATGTTCTGGAAATTCTGTTAAGGCACATGCTAAACCTGAGAGATTTCTAGGGGACCACTAGATTATCACCTTAAACTGAATCAAGACATATTTCCTGTTGCTCTCTTTCTGCTTTGTTAAGTAAGTGAGCTCATGTATTGCCCTCAAATTCCAGGAATTTCTAAACAGATTTTCTGTTTTTGTCAGAAGTCTGGTATGAAAAGCCCCTACCCCTGTTTTTCATTGCATCATATTGTAAAGTAACAATTCTTTGAAAACTGACATAAACTGTCCCTGGTGCTGGCTGTCAGAGCCTTGCATCAGCTTTTCTTTGTCCATCTTGGTGCTTTTGTGGCTGCCCATGCTGGGCTGATGTTTTACCTGTTTGCCTTGTTGTCCCAGCAAAAACTCATGAAGGAAATAAAAAATATACTTAATAAACCAGATCAATTATTTGATCTGGTAAACTTCACGACCACACAACTACTGGGCTGGTACAAAGGAATGACTGGGGAGAGAGCCTGGGCATAAAATAAAGACTTTAACACCAGTTAAAAATACTAAACAAGACACAATCTAATACAGAGAGTTGAAACTGATATTTAATTAATTTTGAAGGAAAAAAAAAAAAAGATATTTTAATTTTTTTTCCTTAGTTTGTTTCTTTAAAAGATCAACAAATTTTAAAGCTATAATTCTCAGCTTATTTGCCAAGGATACAACTAATAAAAATTAAGTAAATGTATGCATTCCTGTTTGTCATTATTTACATTACAAGTTCAGGTTTTGCATGGAAAAATTAATGCACTTTTATAGTTATATGTATATGTGTATGTGTGTGACTATATGTATACACATAATGCCCTTGAATTAACTTTTTAAAATGTACTCAGGGTAGTTAAATTATCAATTGTATTATGTCCACGCTGGTTAAGGAGTAGTATGTGGTTAATCTCAGGTAAAGGGAAGAACAGAAATATTATTGTGCCTAAAAGACACGTATCTATTTAATATAAAGTTACCAGTAATACTTGATTTATGACCTCCCTAGATGACAGAATTATCTTAGAACAGAAACATACTGGAAATACATTTTGAAAGTGAAAGAGGGAAAATTTTACATGTTAAATGTGACTTTACGTTACCCATGTAATTCAATTCAGTCTAGGTAATTTGTCATGTCCTTTTTTGAACATACTATAAGAATAAAACCAGAAATTCTTTAAGCAGTTAAATTAATGCTGAAAGACAGGGTAAATGGATCAGTAGTGATGTGTTATATCTGTTTTTAACTATTTCAGCAAATCATAGATTAAACACAATTTCTATATTTGCATTGGACAAAAGCCATCCTGAATCACTTGCTGAAACTAATAAGGTTTGCTGAGGCTGCACCATTCTGGGAATATTGTCTGTCTAGCATTTCTGTCTAGTGTATTGGTAGGAAAGTGCAAAGAGGCAGAAAATGCTATAGAAATGACACAATACATTGTTCAAATTGAAATGTCCTCCCAGGCATTTCAATGACCTAGTGAGAAATATTAATCAAACTCTAACACTTCTAATCTTGAGACTTAGAACAACAAAGCACTCTCTGGCCCTTCTGCTGCAGACCTTCTTTGTCCAGGGATCCCATGTAAGATGCAAAGGTGTGCAAAATTAGGCTCAACAGATGAGAATTGTAGTTCTTCCTTTCAACACAACCAGAAAATGAGACTGATCTCTCAGTGTTTGATCTTGAAACAAAGTCTTCAGCCCTATGCCTTTGGGTACATTTTCATCTTGCTGCAGTTGTACTTTACAGCAATGTCTCCCTTTGAAAATTCATTTCTCAATATCTTACTTTGATTAGGCAGTAGAGGAAACAATCTTTACTCAGACACCTGACAGAAACTCATTGTGAAATATTCAGACAAGCCCTTAGGACTCAACAGGCATATTTTAAACATTTAATCATCTCCTTACTTATGTGAGCCATCTAATGCAATGGTAGCTTTTGGTCATGTCAGTAACTACAGTATGAACTCAACCCTATTTTCAGGCATCTATAACTTGGCTTTGTAACATCTCATTTTAGGGTGAACCACCCTATTGTGGTGACTTTCTTGCCATGCTTTCATACTTTAACCTACTGATCTGCTTTTATTAGGTATTGTGTCATTTTTGTCTCATGGTGCCCCTCATCCTCAGTAAAGAGGCAAGAAAATTGCACTGGGGTCAGGGATTCATTCTCCTACCTGTCTTCCACCTGTTTTTCTTCCTTGCAATTTCATTAACAGAATCACAGATGTCCACAAAAAGTAGAAATTAAAAAGTACTTATCTTATAATCTACTCTTCTTGTGTTGGAAGATCTTTTATGTGCATTTTTAAGTGTGGCCGAGTGTATGACAATGCACATTTCAGGATTTCTAAACCTCTGTTCTCAAAGTAGCCTCTGTAGCTCTTGAGTTCCTGGTCTGGTCAGTAATGCAATAATGCAATTCTTTTTTTTTGTCCTCACAAAAATGGAAAATAATTTGCATCTAATTTGAATCTAAGTAATTGGTACTATAACAGAAATAAAAGCCGGATTGTAGTTACTAGAAGCAATCTGAAAACAACAAAAAAATGACCAATAACCCCTCCCAAAAAAAAGTATGGAAAAACATCTTCAGTAAAAGTACTGATGATTATAAAAATATGAAAATAACAATTTACAGCTGCAGTAGGCTTAGCAAAGTTCCCAATAACCAAGTCACAGGACCCTTCTTTCTCTTTCAGTTACTAGTCCAGTTGGAGAACACCTGATTTCAAGGCTAGGTGTTTATAAGATATAGGCTGTTTATTTCAAAATAGATTAGTTGTGGAAGGTGGCTTGTCGTCTGAGTCAGCCTGGTCTAGTCTACTGCAACCCTTTGGTGGACAAAGGGATGAACAATGAAAGGAAAATCACTTCAGTGTCATACAGACTCTCATAACCTTGAGGTCTGCAGTAGTTAACAAACTGGGCACAGAGTAGAATTACAGGTGACTGTGGCAAGAACAAAACTTGAACGTTTGAAAGTTGATTCACATTTTGGAGATTGATTTTGTATTCAAGCCAAACTATGAAATGCAAAAATCCATGTGAACTGAAGAAAAAGTAGAATAAAATGTGGTTATATGAGCCCTAAATGAACTAAAATCTCCAGGCCTGGTACAGCTCCCTCCTGCAGTTTTCAGAAGGAGGAGGAAATGCAATATGTTCAGTGATCAACCTCACTCTGAGGCAAGACTCACAGCTCCTGCTGCTTTGGACAGACGGAGAATCCAATAAAGATCCTGTTCCAGATGGTTTAAGATACATAGGAACAGAATGAGCATTGCTAGTGGGTTACTTCTGTTTTAGTCCCTGACCACCACCATGCTTATTTTTTGCATTCTGTTAGATGACCCAAGGGTTTAGGATAAATTCAGAGTATTGCCAGTGCCTTATCATTGTTTGTGTTGGAAGGCAAAGCAGGATGTCATTCATCACAACTTAGTCTGCTTCCTAGTCTGTTCAGGGTTCAGCATGGAAATGGCAGTCATTCATTTTCTGTCAGATCCCAGGCACATGGCTGTCGCCACCAGCCCAAGAGCTGCCCTATGTGAATGCACCCCTGCAGCTTGGAGGATCAGCAGCCACAGTGCTACTTGTACAACTGATGGTGACATTGCATACCTTTACTGAAGATCAGTTTCCATGTGTAGTTAGTAATATTTAATTGTTATTCTAATAATATCCATTCCCATTTATGCATCCATAGATGAAACCTACTTTCATAATTACTCTGTTCCTATTTTTATGCATTTCATTTTTACCCATCCATGTTTTGAAATTTCATCCAAGGCATAGCATAAAAAGTAACCATGTAATGATGAGGGTGGTGAAGCACTAGCACAGGTTGCCCAGGTAGGTGCCTCATCCCTGGAAACATTCAGGGTCAGGTTAGATGGGGCTCTGAGCAACTTGATCTGGTTGAAGATGTCCCTGCTCACTGCAGAGGGGTTGGACTAAAGGACCTTTAAAGGTCCCTTTCAACCCAAATTATCTATGATACTATTATTCATTATTTTTCTTCAGCATTTCTAAAAAGGATCCTTTCTCTTCTGGATAGCAGTAAAATATCCTACAGGAAAATGAATATGGGTTTCACTGTGATTACTGAAACATCTTTTTCTTCTTTCTTATTGCCTCTTGGCCTTTCCACAGGTGTGTTTTTTTTTCACAATACCTTTAACTTTTCCATCAGGTGCAAATTTGAGTATTGGGTTTTGTCCACTTTTATACATAGGATTTTTTTTTTTTCTGTGATAAAAAATGTCAGGAGGCAAATCCTCAATCATTTCCTTTCCCAAAGCATATGATGGAATCTGTTCACCTCTTCTTATCTCTGCTGAAGTTGGTGGTGAGCAACCCACTGACTTCTCTGCAAGCAAGATGGGACACAAGTTACATGATGTCCTTTAAAAGCTGTGATTTAGTTTTAGACATACATATACAACTGCTGGCAGTAAAGTATTATTTATTAATGAAGTGTATTTGAATGTGTTTGGCTTCTTCACCTAAGAAGTTATATCTGTCTAGCCTTAATTGCACATTGATTTAAGGACAGAAACACTACATTTTTTACGTTGTTCATTATTAGCATTTAGTGATGGAGAATCCTAATCTCAGACACCTTAACGTACTTTAAAAGTAGGGCTTGATTCAATATGGAAAGCCTAATTGCCAGTCATCATCCATCCTAGTGACATCTGTGTCATTTTTACTATGTTTGCAAATTACAAGGAGAGGTAGACCCCAAGCATAGGTTACCTGGGAGGGAGTTGCCTCCCTTCACCTACTGGCTATGCTTCTTTTGGTGCCACCCAGGACATGGTTGGTTTCTGTGCTGCAAGCGCACATTGCTGGCTCATGTTGAGCTTCTCATCCAGCGTCATCCCAAAGTCATTCTCCTCAGGGCTGTTACGGATCCATTCTCCACCAGCCTATATTTGTGCTTGGGATTGCCCCAGCCCAGCAGAAGGACCTTGCACTTGGCCTTGTTGAACTTCATGCAGTTTGCATGGGCCCACTGTCAAGCCTGTCAAGGTCCCTCTAGCTTGTTGACTCACCACACACTTTGGTGTCATTGGTGGCATTGAGAGCACCCTCAGCAAGTTTGCTGATGACACCAATCTGGGTGGTGTGGTTGATATGCCAGAAGGACAGGATGCCAGCCAGAGGGACCTGGGCAAGCTGGAGAAGTGGGCCCAGGTGAACCTCGTGAGGTTCAACAAGACCAAGTGCAGGGTCCTGCACCTGGGCCAGGGCAACCAGAGATATGAATACAGGCTGGGGGAAGACATGTCAGAGAGCAGCCCTGTGGAAAAAGATCTGGGGGCACTAGTGGATCAAAAGCTGGACATGAGCCACCAAAGTGAAATTGCAACCCAGAAGATCAACTGCATCCTGGGCTGCATCAAAAGAAGTGTGGCCAGCAGGGTAAGAGAGGTGATTCTGCCCCTCTACTCTGCCCTGGTGAGACCTCACCTGGAGTACTGCATTCAGCTATGGAGCTTACAACCCTAAAAGGATGTGGACCTGTTGGAGCATGTCCAGAGGAGGGCAGAAAGCTGGAGCACCTCTCTTATGAAGACACAGTGAGGTAGTTGGGGTTGTTTAGCCTGAAGAAGAGAAGACTCCAGGGGACCTTATACCTGAAAGGAGCCTGTAAGAAGACTGGGGAAGACCTGTTCACTAGAGCATGTAATGATAGGACAAGGGTAACAGTTTCAAGCTAGAGAAGGGTAGATTTAGGTTGTACATTAGCAGAAAGTTCTTTAAGATGAGGGTGGTGGATAACTGGAACAGGTTGCCTAAAGAGATTGTGGAGGCCCCATCCCTGGATGGGAATTTTGCCAGACCGCCAGGACTGCAAATATGATGGACCAAGGTTTTGCAACTTCATCAGCCAGTTCCTTCAGGAGCCGTGGATGAATCTCGTCAGGTCCCATGGACTTATTAATACATGCAGCATGTTTGCCTGGGGAGCTATTTTTAAATAGACTATTTACATGAATACATAATGCATGCTTAGCAAAATTTCACTACCATCATATTGGTAATTTTTTAAGAATATAAAAAACCCATTGTATTGGTTCAGATAGTTAAGCAGTCCAGTTGGTTTACCATCACGTCTCTGACTGTGGCAATGACAAACATTATTTAAGGAAACAATGTAGCCTTGGGCAGTTTCTGTCCTTCATACCCCTTGTATCTCCTCCATGTTTACAGTTTCTGTAGGAATTTTAGAGGGCATACCTCTGGTCAGTCTCTTTAGTATCAGCTATGAACCTGTTGTGCCTGAATTTCTCTAATTTCTGTTTGAACCTGTTGATCCTGTATCTGCCTCTAGAAGGCTCACTGTGCAAAGAAAGACTTTCATTTCCATGTTTTAAGCTGCTTTCCTGTGGATTTCAGTGAGTGCTCCTTGTTTTCAGTAATGGAGATGGGATGAACAGTACTGTATTCATCTCATCTATGTTTATGTAAAGTTCAGTCATAGCACTCCTCTGCCTTTTCCTCTCCAACTTGAAAAGTGTTGGGCTTTTTTCCCTTTTCCTATGATACCTGCTTGTTATTTTCCCTTTAATAATTTGAACTGCCTTTCTCCATACTTCAGTTAGCTATACGTCTTCTTGGGATGCAGAAACCGAAACTGCACATGGTATGTGGTCACACCAGACTTCTATGTATCTGTAAAATAATACTCTAGGTTTTGTTCTCAATGCATAGGGTTTTGGCTTTTTGGTTGACAATGCATTTTGAGGCAGTGACTTCAGAGAACTGATTATGATGACCCTGAGATCTCTATTTGCAGTTGTAATGGCCGTCCTCCAAGTCCAGTGTTGCTTAGGCACATTTCATATGTTTTTTTTAATGGATGCGGTATCTTCCATTTGTGTACACTGCAGTTCATCTGTCACTGTTTTGACCACATTTTAACATTTTTTATGTCCTTCTGGAGCTGCTCATCATCAGCGTGGCATTTGATCAAGAGAGATGAGTAGCTTCAAACTGGACGATTTCCCAGTTCATACTTTCCTCCAGGTCACTGATGAGTAAAGCTGAGTCCAGCAATGACCCTTGGGAGATCCCACTGCTGATATTTAATCCTGAAAGGCCACTTTCTTTTCTTTAGTTAGACCTCTGTGTATAGCAGGACCTTTTCTTCACTACCTGTCATGAGCCTTTAATGTGGAACCTTAACATATAGTTTGTGAAAATTCTAGTGTGCTGTATTTCCTTTATCCCTATGCATGCTGTCACCATTAAAGACCTCCATCAGATGAGGCTCTTTTCCAACAGATTGTCTTTATCCAGGTACTTAGTGATCTTAATTAAAGATTCAGCAGCTTACAAGGTGTCAAAGTAGACTCACCTCCCTGGAATTCCCACAGTGCACCCTGGAGCTGGATTTCACAGATGGAAGTGGAGCACTGACCTATCTATCAGTGCAGGGCTGTATCTAGCTTTTTCATCCAGGCACTATTACTAAGAACACTACATAATGAAATCACAGTACTACTAAAAAAAAACAACAAGTCATCATTAGGTGCCAAAAGAACTTGAAAATCTTTTTGCTTTTTTTCTCAGTCTACTGAAGAGTCGATAATTTTATTTTTCAGTTTGTGTCAACATGGAGCTTGTAGAGCAAGTAAAGGCCAAAAGTGAATTTTACAACCTTACTTTAAAAGTATAGAGAGAGCATTTGGTAATGGAAGCTCCTGTATTCACTTAACAGTAACGGCTCTGTTGAGAAGTAGAATGTTACATCCAAGTCCTTTATATTTTATTAGTCCTGATAGCCATTGCTTACACATGTGACCTGTGTTGACCAGTATGATGACAGACTAACACACTGCTGTTGGCTGAGATGCTACATCAGCATAAAGAGCATTTAATCTCTTTGGACGTATCAGCAAATAGGTAGCAATTCTTCCCATTACTGTCTGAAAACCTGTCTTCTGTTGCATGGAACGTAACTAATAACTTCATTTTCATGTCACCTGCTAGACACCTGAAGCTTAACACAATATCATTTGAAAAGTTTGCTTGTCTGAAAGTGTCAGTGAGCTCATTAGCGGCTACTGATGCAAACTGGTAAAGATGTTGCCTTTGACATAAAGTATTTTATGTGAAGGCATGAAACAAGATTAATCATATTCTTCACCCGGGTGCTGCAGTACCACACTGGCTACTTACATACTTGGAATCACACTTGAGATATGAGAGTAATAATAATTACAAAGTTGATGTGTCAAAAAAATTGACTTTGTTTTGATTTAAATCTGTGAAGCAACCTTTCAGAGATAAATGTGTTCTGTTAATCAGATGTCAGAGTTGAATGGCTCTATAAACTTGCTGGGACTGGGCAAAAATGTGCTATTCCATTGTGTAGTTAGGATTCACCTGGAATTTATAAATCCTGGGACTTTCAGTTTGTTATCTAGTAATAAATAAAAACTCTGAAGGAATTGCTGACATTTTATGTTCTCCAAGTCTTCTGAAATGCAAAGTTAAATTCCATTTTGTGCTTTCATTATGCTTTGTGATGGACTAGAAAGAAGAAGACATCATCTGTCACCTTTTCTCAGTGGAAATGCTGATTAAATTCCTCCAGTGGGAATGAAACACATTGATTTGCTCTTGCCTGTAGGATTAGTCTTCAGAACAAAAATTGGCATGAGTTGCTACAACCAAGTTACTCAATATCACCCAGATCAGAACATTGGATTGTGGAAAAGACACTTGAGGTACATGCAGTAAGCAAACAATTTTATTTGCTGCAGAATGATTGAAATAGCCAATAGATAAAATGTGTGAAGCTGAGCTTGTGGTCTGCAGCTGTGTCCCCAGAAATCTTCATACTCCAGTCCATACCATGAGAGCTTGAATAGCTCAAATCCAAAGCAACACTTCACTGAAGTTGGAGATTTTTAGGTATTGATTTAGATACGCATTATTTAGGATTCATTCCAAGTGAAGTGCTTCTGTGTGGGAGGAACTGCAGCAGGCTTAGGCTTTGCTTTTATTTAAAAGTGGTGTTTTCAGAGATGACAGCAGAAGCAATAGCTGCTAGTGGGGTAAAAAGAACCTGTCATGAATTCTAAAGCAGATGAGAGAGCAGTAAGAATGTGCTTGGGAAAAAAGAAAAAAAAAAAAAAAAAAAAAAAAAGGAAAAAAAAAAAGGAGGCCAGTACATGAAAAAAAATGGGTTGTAGAACTATACCAACTGCATCTGTGTAAGCTCCAGCTGTACTGTTATGCTGTGATCTGAGCTCTTGAACTACTGAAGCCAAGCCATTAGACAGTTAATCAGATAATGGGCTGGGATGTGTGACTGTACTTCAGGATCAACTCTCTTGATCTGCTGGCAGTGCTCTGCAGCCCAGCAGGCCGTTTGTCTTCTTTGCCATTAGCGTGCATTGCTGTCTCATGGTCAACCTGTTGTCCATCAGGACCCTCAGGTCCTTTCCTGCCAATATGTTTTCCAGCTGCTCAGCCTCCCCATTGTGTGCTGGTGCATTGGGCTGTTCCTCCCTAGGGACAAAACTTTGCTCTTGCCCTTGTTGAACTTCATGATGTTCCTGTTGCTGAGGGCAGCACACTCATCTAGTGTATCAGCTGCTCCTCAAAGTGCCTAGTTGGTGAGGGTGCATTCCATCCCTGAGCCTAGATCATTAGTAAAGTCACTGAACAGTGTTGGCCCTGTATTGACCTGTGGTGTACATCTCCAGTGACTTTAGATGTAATACAGAGTGAGAAATCGCTTGGTATTTCTATGGCAAATAGCTCTCTGAGGTTTGATGTGGGTATTTCAGCTTGAGTCACTTGTCAATTCCAGTTCCAAAGTCACATCAAACTTCTTGTAAACCTTCTTTTTCAACAGTCTGTAAAGTTTTCTTGTCGCTGTTAGGCCTATGTCTTCCTTGGCATTTGGTTTTCAAAGACTTTTCTCCATGAAGCCCATGTATTTTAAGTGTTTTTTGAACTAGTCTGATTAATTTCCCTTAATTTTAGCCTCCTAAACCTAGACAGAAACAGAAAAAATAATTATATATGTCTTAAACACTTTCTTAATAGATAATGGAGTAATGAAAAGCATGCTTTAGAGCTGCCCATTTTTTTCCCACAGACAGAAAGACCCTAAGTAGCTACATCAGGGTAGACATGAAACTCTTAAGTGGCTGAAGTTTGGTCACATTAATTGCATCCCTTATATTTGCTTTGTTTGGTTAGCTATTTTTAGATATAAACACTTTGTAATAATGTCTTCTTTATGATGAAAGACAATGTTAATAAGAATAAATAAAGGGATAGAAAAAATAAAATTAGGTATACAGATTTGATTTATGTTAAAATACACCATGGATTCACAAATACTACTTTTAATTTTACTACACTGCTATAGTAATGAAACTCTTCTTTTATTGTGTATCTATAAAGATAACTTTTTGAATCATAGAATCATAGAATAGTTTGGGTTTTAAGGGACCTTAAGGATCATCTAGTCCTATCCCCCCTTCATGGGCAGGGGCTACCTCCCAGTAGACCAGGTTGCTCCAAGCCCCATCCAGTCTCGCCTTGAGCACTTCCGGGGGGGGGCATTCTAGATTTTTTCCACCCTAATTAAAATCTATGATCTTTAAATTAATTCTGTACTTTCAACAGGACTTCAAGCCCTGATTCTTAAAGCTGTTTTACATTAACATAAGGTTATACCCATATCACATGGCTTCCAGGAACAAGACCTAAATGGCAATATCTGACTTTCCAGTTATTAAAAAGTGATAGATGTTATAGAAGATGGAAACAGCTTAGACACCGTAGGAACTGCTGTTTCTATGAAGTCAGATTGAAGTAACAGTCCTTTGCATGCAGTTTGTGTTTGGTAATGTGGATGCAGCTCATATCTAGCATGTCGCTTTAGCACTATATTGTAAGTTATTGTTGTCTTTTTCCTTCTTTCTGAAGAACATGTATCCCATTGTGCTGTAGAATTTGTGCTAGTGCCACTAGTAGTTTTTAAACCATTTCCATTAATTCATCTTGTAAAGAGTAACATTGACATTTCTAGGAACAGTTGCTGTTCTTATCAGCATAGTTGAGGCGAGGGGGAACAACAAACCCAAAAACACATTAAAGCAACAACACCAAACCACAAAGACAAAGAATGTCTCTTGGCAGCAACATTATGTTTGCCACTAGAAAAACCCACACTCTTCTCCTGACAAATTAGCATTCTTATTGTCAGGCTGGCTTACAGGAATGTTAATTACACTGATGTAATCCCACTGATACCCATTGCATGCCTTTAGTATAGCTGTATCTTTCCTTTCCAGTTTCAGATTTGTTTTGTTCTTTTTCAAAGTTGCATTTTGGAACAGGCAGATTTTTATAAGAGCAGTCATTAAGCAAATAGATACATATATCATCAGCTGCCTTCAAATTGGCCGTAGCTAGTTAGCACTTAAAAAAAAGTATCAGCATCTGGTTTCTTTAACTAATTCAGAGAATCAGACAGAGCTTCGAAACAGTCAGCTGGTCAGAATCCAGGTATTTCACCTCTCTTGATAGCATTTAACAAAAGTTATAAAGGAAATCAGTGAGATTTCCTGTTCAATTAGCACCTCTAAAATTAGCATTCCCACCAGCTGGTATGACTGCACATTTGCATTAGCAGGTCAGTCCAGTTGAGAGGAAGAATATGAGCTTTCCAAGTGGTGAACCCCATTTTGTAGCACTGTTATGAACGAATATTCTTTAGCTTGCACTTCATTTTCCTGGGAGTGTTGACAGTTCCTGTAAATTGTAATGTTATCAATTTAAGATGTATTTGTCCACTGTATTTAAAAATTGCTAATTTTCCTAGTACGAATGTTGCCCTGTGACAGAAGAAAACCCATGTCCTTTGGAATGAAGTTAAAGAGAAGAGAGGATACACTACAATAATAGGCATTGCCAATTTGCAAGGGGTTTTTTTTTGTGTTACATACTCTGTAGAGAAAAGAAGCACAACAAAACCAACAACCAAACTGCATGTCAGTAAAGACAGATGTAAATATAAAAGTAATTCTGAAAGAAGCTGTCTATAACTATCCTGAAATCAGGCTGAACTTCCTCAGTACACTGTGTCTCATTACCAGATTTCCTAACATAGCTGGAAAGCTGCTGAGTTTTCTTCTATTCTTCAAAGAAATATTTCTATCAATACTCGAGGAGAGGAGAAGTGCACAGATTGCACAGGGTTCAGCAGCAGCAAATAAAAAAGATTGGTTTTAAATCCTCTTGAGTTTCTAATTGCATTTTTAAATGCCTGTTATGCTTAAATTGTTAATTGGCTGTACTCTGTGCCACAGCCATTTACAGTGGCTAGAAGTAAAGGAGGTAATTAATAGATTCACAGCTGCACAGATCTCCACTCACAGCTGCCCAAGTCCAGATCAACCAAAAAGTGTTGAAATTGCTACATAGAACTTGGAATCACATATCTTTTCATGTCATTACAAACTAAGATAATAATAAATTATTGTTATGTGGCAGTTAGAGGCTACAGTTTCTGTGTCTGTCATTCCTTACATGTGTAAGTATGACCACACAGCAATTATTTTACAGTGCAACTTCAAAGCTCCTATGAGTTTAACTTCTGTATTATGGATGCAGGTTCATTCTTGGGAGAGGTTTTTTTAGTGTTACTCCATTATTTCTGTTTTATTCAGATTAATTTTAGTAGTGTTGTGAGTTATGTAAAACTGTTTAATGTCAGTACCCAACCATGGTAGAAATATTATTTTTCACAGGGCCAACTTGAAAGGTAAAAATAATTTTTCACATAAAGATTAATGTATTTCTATATGAGAGCTCAGCGGAGGAGTTAGAGAAATTAAACTCCTTTCTGCAATATAATGTTTTTTTAAAAAAAGTTCGTAACTGCTGGTCAAAAGAAAAATTAAATAAAAGTAATGTGTACCACTGAATTGTTGAATGCTATAACTTGAATCGTGGTATAAACACAGGGGAAGCATTTTCATTTTAGTATTCAGACAGTGATACTTGTCCTTTCTGAAATCATCATGGAATGATAGTCGTTTTCTGCTGTGGTTGCAATCGGCCATGTGATGCATCATGGCCAGGGCTCAGCTGATCATTTTTCTGGGCTCTAAACTCTCTCCTGGATTTTGGGTTGTGCCTCCAGGTAGTCCAATATCCCATACGACAAGGACAGCTGCGCTCCTTCACACTTTGTCCTACACAGTGTGGTTGGGGTAAATTGTGATTTGGTATCCCCAGGGAGAAAAGAGAATACGAGAAGAGACAAATACACTAAAGGCTATTTTAAGAAAGCAACACTGTTGTCCATGCTAAAGGAACCAGGACAAGAAATGATAAGTAGAATAAACGAGATTCAAGTTGGACCACAATCAAACACCAAATGGGATTATTGAATGGTCACTACAGGAGCTTTCAACAAAAGGCATTCAGCAAACATTTGTCAGGAACGGTGTGTGTAATGTAGTTGACATGTCTTGAGATAGAAACTTTTCCAGATCATTTCAAGCCATGGTTTTCTTTGATAGGAAACAAAAACCAGTGCATCTTCTTTCTGGAAGTCCTCTTTTCAGGCCAGTTCCATTAAAAACATTTTGAGCATGCACAGACATGTTGTCAATAACCATGATGTCATTTAGTTCAACACAAAATGTAGCCACAATAATCACTTCATGGAGCAATATGAAATAAGT
Source organism: Apus apus (assembly GCF_020740795.1). Lineage (NCBI taxonomy): Eukaryota > Metazoa > Chordata > Aves > Apodiformes > Apodidae > Apus > Apus apus. The sequence goes on along the minus strand of NC_067312.1, from coordinate 71,976,541 downwards.
TATTTTTCTGATTACAACTTACAGAAATTTTAGATGCACCTATCTTTTTAAGAAAAGAATAGAATCATAGGATCATTAAGGTTGGAAGGGACCTTAAAAATCATCAAGTTCCAATCCCCTGCAATGAGTAAGGAACCCTACCACTAAACCTCGTCCAACCTGGCCTTAAAAGCCTCCAGGGATGGGGCATCAACAACCTCCCTGTGCAACCCATTCCAGTTCCTCACCACCCTTACAGTGAAGAACTTCCTTCTAATACCTAACCCGAATCTCCCTTCTCTCAGTTTAAAACCATTACCCCTTGTCCTGTCACTATCTTCTCTGATGGAAACCCCCTCCCCATCTTTCCTGTAGTCCCTTCAAGTACTGGAAGGTGCTATAAGGTCTCCCTGAAACCTTCTCTTCTCTAGGCTGAACAGCACCAACTCTTTCAGCCTGTCTTCACAGCAGAGCTGCTCCAGGCCTTTGATCATCTTGGTGGCCCTTCTCTGGAACCTCTCCAACAGGTCCATGTCTTTCTTGTGCTGAGGCCCCCAGAACTGTACACAGTATTCCAGATGGGGTCTGACCAGAGCAAAGTAGAGGGGCAGAATCACCTCCCTGGCCCTGCTGGCCACACTTCTTTTGATACAGCCCAGGACAAAACAGGCTCTCTGGACTCCAGCACACACTGGTGGCTCATGTTGAGCTTCTCATCTCCTCCCACCCCCAAGTCCTTCTCAGGTCTCCTCTCCAGCCATTCTCCCCCCAGCCTGTATTTGTGCCTGGGGTTGTGCTGACCCAGGTGCAGGACGTTGCACTTGGCCTTGTTGGACTTAATGAGGTTGGCACTGGCCCACCTCTCCAGCCTCTGGATGATGTCCCTTGCCTCTTGGGTGTCAACCACACCACACACCTTGGTATCATCAGCAAACTTGCTGAGGAGACACTCAATCCCACTGTCCATGTCTCCAACAAAGATGTTGAACAGCACTGGTCCCAATACTGACTCCTGAGGGACACCACTTGTCACCTGCCTCCATTTGGACATTGAGCCATTGACCACAACTCTCTGGGTGTGCCCATCCAGCCAACCTCTCATCCACCAAGTGGTCCATCTGTGAAATCCATGCCTTGTCAGTTTGGAGACCAGGATGTCATGTGGGACACTGTAAAATGCCTTGCACAAATCCAGGTAGATGACGCCAGTTGCTCTGCCACCATCCACCATCTCTGTGGCCTTGTTGTAGAAGGCCACCAGATTGGTCAAGCATGACTTGCCCTTAGTGAAGCCCTGTTGGCTGTCATCAGTCACCTCTTTATTTTCCATGTGCCTTAGCAGACTTTCCAGGAGGATCTGCTCCATGACCTTGCCAGGCACAGACAGGAGACTGACTGGCCTGTAGTTCCCTGGGTCTTCCTTTTTCCCCTTCTTAAAAATAGAGGCTATGTTCCTTTTTTTCCAATCAGCAGGAACCTCATCAGACCGCCATGACCTCTCAAATATGATGGACAGAGGCTTAGCAATTTCATCTGCCAGCTCCCTCAGGACCCACGGGTGAACCCCATCAGGTCCCATAGATTTATGCACCTTCAGGTTCTTTAGATGGTCACGAACCTGCTCTTTCCTACGGTGGGGGATAATTCACTCTCCCAGTCCCTGCTTTCAGCTGCTGTGGCCTTTGTGTTGAGGCTTGAGCACTTGCCAGAAAAGACTGAAGCAAGTAAGTCATTGAGAACCTCAGCCTTCTCAATATCCTGTGTTGCTATCTCACCTGTTTCCTTCAGGAGAGGGCCTACACTCTCCTTGGATGTCCTTTTCTCTCCAACATACCTATAGAAGTTTTTCTTACTGTTTTTAACATCCCTGGTGAGATTTAATTCTAGCAGGGATTTGGCTCTCCTCACCTGATCCCTAGCTGCCCAGACAGCCTCTCTGTAATCTTCCCAGGATACTTGCTCTAGCTTCCTCCCCCTGTATGCTTCCTTCTCCAGTTCGAGCTTTTCTAGGAGCTACTTACTCATTCGTGCCGGCCTCCTGGAGTTTCTACCTGACTTCCTCTTAGTTGAGATGTAACGCTCTTCGGCCTGAAGAAGGTGATCCTTACATATCAACCATGCTTTGTCTGATCACAGTGCAACAGTCTTGCCTTTTTCAATGATCTTAAGTGAATGCTTAATGAATAAGCATAAGGAAAGGGATACATGCTAAGTGATGGTTCTCCCATTGTATTTTCCCAGCTTCCAGCAATCTTCAGTTCAGAGAGTTTCTAATCAGAAATTGTATCCTCCTTTAATTTATTCCTGTTTGATGTGACCCTTCTTGAACTGTGATGTATGTTACAGTTTCCCAGAGGTTAGTCCCTGTGCTCTTCTGTGGGGAATTTACAATCCTTTGCATCCTATTCAAAAGAGCAGAATGGAGAAACTGCCAACAAATTAGTCCTGAGTAACAACCCTCCATTTCAGACACGGCACTTTATAAAAAAGACCTACTCTGCTTTCAGTGTCTGAGCAGTCAATTCTGTATTCTGCTGTGCTATGCTTGATGTATAAGATTTTGCAGACTTGCTTAGTGTAGAAGATCCCTCTGGATGACCATCAGAGGAATGTGAATCCCATTGTGGAGAATACAGGTCAGTACATGCTTGTAATCAGAGAGCTGAAGTCTCTCTGTGAAAGAACAAGAAATTGAAGGCTGAAGCCTAAACTACATGGTGGGGAGCTTACGCATGTATCAGCATTAATTCCTGCAATATCAGAGGTCATCTGTAATTTCATTGTGCAATGATGAAGTTGGCAACTGGGGACCATCGTGTCACTAAAAGCCTGAGGGGTTCCACTGACACTTCTAGCAGGAAGAGAAGCTGTGTCTTCCAGCCACCTCTCTGCCAAAGCACTTTATGCAATATTTATAAATGAAAGGGGATTTTATCATAATCATGTCAAAGTTGTGAAAAAACAAGCCCTACAGGAACAGGGTTTCATACTTTTCATACAGGTGGGCACTTCAACAGCAGACTGCTAAATGATTGTCCATATCCATCTGACCAGCTCCTGTAAAAAAATAAATCACTGTTGTCTGAAGAGAGCTATCATTGACAGAACTACCTGGGCAAGGGTGTGTGGGTGGCAGGAAGAACAAAAGGAAGAAATAGGAGACTGAAGCCTATATTTCATGATGTGGAGCTTATGCATGTGTTGGCATTAATTACTGCAATATCAGAGGTCATCTGTAATCCCATTGTCAGGGTTTGTGTTCAGCACAATTACCATGCTATGCTGTGCACAGCCAGAGTAATCTCATTCCAGAAAATGAGGTGCTTGGAGAATGACAGGATTGCAGATGTCTAAAGGAGATTTGTTTTCTGCATGCCTTCAATTTTGCATCTGTTTGTTTTGATGACGTTAGCTAGAGACAAACCAACAGAGGAAATGATAGCTGTATATTCATGCTGCAAAATCAGGCATGTTTCATCATCAATAACAAAAACCTTTTTCCTCTGTTTGCAGAAGCATAATCCTCACAGTTTCAAGCAATTTTCAAACCATTTGGAGGTTTTGTTTAATTTGTGGACTGACACAGATGTTGAAGTCCAAATTAAATATACTCAGGTAACATGTACATGCAGTGCTTTCTGCTAATTAACTTATACTGTATTCTTTATCTTAAAATGATTTGTCCTTTCCTTTTTAGAGGGGGAATCAGTGACATATTTCCCTGTTCTAATTTACTTCTAAAGAGCTATCTATGTAAAACACAGTAAGCTAGCAGTCATCTTCTCTTTCCTTTTGCAGAAAAAAATTGTATTCAGCTGGAGGGATTTATTATAGTAAGAGATAAGGGTGGAAACACAGAACTCACCTGTTGTCTGAGGAGCTATTTAATCCCTATATATGTGGTCTACAAGTGAAATCTGGACTAGTGATCATTTGCTTAGTGGTGCAAAATGGTACATAGCATTTCACATCTCATTAAGTCTGATACTGTGAAAGAAGGCTTTACGGCAGTTTTACAACCATGTTATCTTCACATGAGTTGTTGGAGAATCTTAAAAAACTAAAAAGAAATAAATTAATCCTTCACTTTTCCTGTGTTATTGACTTTTCCCATCCACCACTGGATCCATTTCCAATCATGTAGCTTATTGGTAGACCTTTGCATTCTGTCATCTTCATGGGCATTGTATTTGATGAGAACAAGAAAAGTGTCAATAAGTTTTATTTAGTGCATACCAATGGTCACTGTAGGCTGAAAAGCAATATTCCTTGAGTTAGTATTTTGCTGTTTAATGACACTAAAATAACAGCACTAGATGACAAAACCTTCCTTGTGAATCTGTATCATGAACCTGTCAAGCAGCTTTTAATTGCGAGTTTGTTTGTTTGTTTACTTTCTTACATCGGGCTGATTGTCATACCCAAGTGTGTCAGCATTAACTGATAAAAATAGTTTCCTATTTAATGACTGACATTGACCAGACTGAATTATACAGTCCTTGTAGTGATACTGTTACTCCCTTGGAGACTGCAGTTTCCCAAGCTGTCATGATTTTTGTTAAATGAACTGTGGATTTAATAGAAGCAGGTGTATGACAACAAGTATAATAAGCTTGTACTTGTTCTGCAAAATAATATATCTCAGTTTTATTTAAAAGACAAACAATCTCCAAAAGCTGCATTTTCTTGTTTCCTTAATTTTTAGTAGTCAATGGCACATCACAGCCCTTTAGCACTGAAAGAAATAATTGATATCCTAACTGTAAAGAAAGCATTTGTGGCCAAGAAAGTAATACATTTTGTGACCTTCTGTAATGGGGTTCCAGAGTTGGTGGACAAGGGAAGAGCAACTGTTGTCATCTATCTAGACTTGGGAAAAGCATTTGACGCTGTTCTGCACAACATCCTTGTATCGAAATTGGAGGGACATTGGCTTGATGGATGGACCACTTGGTGGATGAGGAGTTGCCTGGGTTGACATTCTCAGAGAGTTATGGTCAACAGGTCAGTGTCCAAATGGAGACCAGTGACAAGTGGTGTTCCTCAGGAGTCAGTACTGGGACCGGTGCTGTTCAGCATCTTTGTTGGTGACATGGTGTAAGAGTCGATCAAAAGATCGGTATTGTCTCAACATTGTCATCAGTGACTAGACCCCAAAATCTGGACTAACATCTCAACATGAGTTTGCAGTGGCTTGCTGAACTGACTTGCAGATGCAGAAACCATGGAGAATGGACTGAGGTATGAACAGTGCTAGTACCTGGTACAGGTCTGTTCTACTGGAGCAGCAAATGGAAGAACTGCTGTCGAGGAAGATGGATCACGCTTGCTGTACTAACATCAGTGAAGCCTCAGTTGAACTTTCCTCATTATAATGTTATTATAATACAAAAACACAGCTCCTGGTAAGAAGCTACACGCCTCCGAAGCTGGCCATGCCTCAGACACTCCTCTCTGGGTATGCGTGGAAGCCTCACTACAGACAGGTGGAGATTGGCACATCTCCACGGGACAGAGGTGGAGAGGGGGTGGGTCCAAGGAGGAGGAAGGTGTGCTACCCAGGATAAAATATGGTTCCTTAGCAACTGAACTTTGAAGATCTTCCCCACTGAGAGATCACGATGATTGAGGAAGAAGCAGCAGAGCTCCTTCTGGATTTGGGACCATAGGGATGCCTTTGGACCTGTGGTGGTAGCTGTTGTTTTTTTTCCCCCCCTTTTTACCTCATCTTTCCTATTTTTCTTCCTTTTTATCACATGTCACTTTATGGGCAAGACCAATAAAGTAATTTTGTGTTGATAACTTAACTCTCTGTGCTTGTTGCCATTCATTTTTACACTCCAGGATCACAGCTGAAACGAACCATCACACATCCACCGAAGAGTGGACTGTGACACATGGACAGTGGGAGCAAATGAACCCTCAGCATGTTTGGTGATGACATCAAGCTATGTGGTGTGCTTGACACACTGGAGGGAAGGGGTGCTATTCAGAGGGACCCTGACAGGCTTCAAGTGCAGACCTATGCAAACCTCATGAAGTTCAACAGGACTAAGTGCAAGGTCCTGCACCTGGGTCAGGGAAGACCCAAGCACAAATCCAGGCTGGGTGGAGAATGGATGGAGAACAGCCCTGATAAGAAGGACTTGAGAGTGTTGGTTGATGAGAAGCTCAACATGGGCCAGCAATGTGAACTGCCACCCCAGAAAGCCAACTGTGTCCTGGGCTGCATCAAAAGAAGCATGGCCGGCAGGTCGAGAGATGATTTCCCCCTCTACTCTTCTCTCATAAGATCCCACCTGCAGTGCTGAGTCCAATCCTGGAGCCCCCAGCACAAGAAGGGTGTGGAGCTGTTGGAGGGAGTCCAGACAAGACCGCAAAGATGATCAGAGGGCTGAAGCACCTCTGCTCTGCAGACAGGCTGAGAGAGTTGAGGCTGTTCAGCCTGGAGAAGAGAAAGCTCTGTGTAGACCTTAGAGCACCTTCAGTATCTGAAGGAGCTACATAAAAGCTGGGGAGGGGCTTTGGACAAGGGCAGGGAAGGATGGGACATGGGTAATGGCTTCACACTGGAAGAGGGAAGATTTAAGTTAGACATCAGGAAGAAATTCTTCACTATAAGGGTGGTGAGACACTGGCCCAGGTTGCCTAGTAGAGCTGTGGCTGCCCCATCCCTGGGAGTGTTCAAGGCCAGGCTGGATGGGACTTGGACCAACCTGGTCTACTGGGAGGTGTCCCTTCCCATGCAGGGGGGGCTGGAACTAGATGCTCTTTCAAGTTCTTTCCAGCCCAAACTATTCAGTGATTCTATGATTCTATCATTTATGTTTCAAACTAAATTTCTTATGCAGAAGCTAGTCTGTAGCCCATCCTTTACTGATATCACATGTCTGATGAAACCAGAGATAGGTTAATCAGCTGAGACTTTTCAAGCAAAGTAAATTTCTAAGGAATTTCAAGAGAAGTAGCCCCCTCAGAGCTTTTCTAAGGACATGGCATGACTCACAAATCTTTTGGAGTATTTGGAATAAATGAATGAGCATATGACTAAGGGAAGTTCATTTGTTGTGCAGTGTTTGACTGTCCCAAAATTTAATCAGATATTTCCTTTCAACTGAAAATAAATTCAAAGATTTTCTTGTGGAATGATGTCTGATTAAAAATAAAGAACGAAAGAGTGAGTAAACAGGCAGTGGTAGGAGATTACTCACAGAGTCCTAGCAAAATCTCTGCTGAAGTCCTGGCTGTTCAATAAAGAAGAAAGAAAGCAAAATGTTTGGATAATCTAAGAAGTGTACTGAGCTTTGTTAAAATGGACTGAAGAGTTTAAATGGAAAGCTCCATGGTGGAGAAGGACCTGGGGATGCTGGTTGACAGCCAACTTAGCATGAACCAGCAGTGTACCCAGGTGGCCAAGAAGGCCAGTGGCATTCTGGCCTGCATCAGGAATGGTGTGGTCAGCAGGAGTAAGGAAGTGATTGTCCCCCTGTACTGGGCACTGATGACGCCACACCTCAAGTACTGTGTCCAGTTCTGGGCCCCTCACTACAGGAAGGATGTTGAGTTGCTGGAACATGTCCAGAGGAGAGCTACCAAGTTGGTGAAAGGTCTGGAGAATAAGTCATATGAGGAGAGGCTGAGGGAACTGGGATTATTTAGTTTGAAGAAGAGGAGGCTGAGGGGAGACCTCATTGCACTCTATGACTGCCTGAGAGGGCATTGTAGGGAGTTGGGATCTGGCCTCTTCTTTCAAGTGATTCATGACAGGATGAGAGGAAATGGCTTGAAGCTGTGCCAGGGGAGGTTTAGACTGGATATTAGAAATAATTTATTTACAGAAAGAGTGGTTGGACAGTGGAACAGGCTGCCCAGGGAGGCGGTGGAGTCACCATCCCTGGAAATGTTTAAATGAAATGTAGATATAGTGCTTAGTGACATGATTTAAGCACTGAACAGGTAAATTAGGTTATGGTAGGGTGATACAGGTTATGATTGGACTTGATGATCTTCAAGGTTCCTTCCAACCAGGATGATTCTATGATAAATGTATCTTGAAATACAGATTGATTATGAAACTAGAGATTGCATTCAATGTGGTCAAGTTCAAGGTGAGACTACTCAAGTAAAATCTAGCCCTCATGATGCACGTGAAGGTATCTCAGGAAGTGATAGCCTTGGGTGGGCTTCCTCAAGGCCCGTCTGCCAAGAAATCGGCATAAGAAATTTCTCAGTTCATCAGCACTGCTATGGTCAGAGTAGGATTCATTGCAAGTTCTCCACATCACCTCATGAGTGTGAGCTCATGTCCTTCAGGGAGATGAAAAAAAGTGGTGGTGTGTATGTATATATTACACCTTAATACTAATATTGTTTAGAAATTATTATCCAGTCTCCGGTTTGTTATGTTTTAACTGAACACCAAAGTAGAAAGTATCTCAAATGTGATAGTTTTAATTTTAGGAGTGGTAAGTTTTGTGCTTAACTCAAATTGAAAAACTGACAAACGTGACAAACCAAGACTGGAACTGCAATTAAAATAAGAAGCTTGTACAATTAAGTACCTGTTCCCTGAAGGTAGGGATTTGCTTTGGATTTCAGGAATAATCCTCCTAAAGCTAAGGAAGGTAAACACTTCTGAACATATATGGTCATATCTGACAAAGTAGAGTTAAGTCCTGTACTTGGTAATTTAACTGCCTTCAATTTAGAAAGAAAAATTCACCTTTCTTTTGTAAGGAATTCACACATATTGCAAATACCGTTTAATGCATCTCAAGCATGAGAACTAACATACCTTCAAATAAAAAAAACCTTCCACAAAGTTCTGCATCTTAAACAGAGGCTGCTAAGAAGAAGAAAAAAGAGGACATTGACATATCTTGCAAATCTGTCAAAGCTGGGTTGTCTATAGGAGATCAAGCGTCTTGGTGTCAAATACATGTTCTTTTGAAAATTATCTGCTAAAGCCAAATACCATTATTCTGGACCCCACTCAAAACTGGCCCTGATACATGCTGGGGTCATATACTCAAGGAAACATTTTTCCAAGTAGGGCACTAAGTAACTCTATCAGGGCAGGCAAGTGTCCTTATCACAGTGCTCCTCACTGTTAAAGGAGAGTATAGATACAGAGTATAGCTTACACATTCTGTATTAAAACACCTGCCATGCCTTCAGTTTCAGCTCCTCTTGGAAACCTCTATTCCATTTTTCTCACATCTCTATTTTTAAATAGTTATCAATCACCAGCTGATAGGGGTGGTTAATGTCATGGTAAGTTCAAATCAGTCTTGTGTGTACGTGTGTTTGTGTGTTACACATACACACAATTGTGTGTACTTTCTTTCCTGTTGTGAAATGACGAAGATATTTCAGTAAGTAAAGATATGAAACTTCTGAGAATAAGCATTTTTTATAGGAAAGTAGAGTAGCTAATTTGCAAGCAGTTGTGGCGGTTTATACACCAAAGGAAATAATTTGGGTTAGATTAAAATATTTCAGAAACAGAGCTAGTATTTGAATAGGTCTTTCAATTTTTATGTATCACATGATAACACAAGGAAAAATGTAATTTTTCCAAAATATGTGGGAATTTTTAATACGTCCTATATTGTGTCTGCCTATGCTGCTGACAAATAATTAGTTTTCTTCTGGCAGTACTATGTAGGAGAAAGGTGAGGGTTTTTCTATGTTGTGCAGCGTGAACAGAATTAACAGTCAAGTGCTGAATGCACCACGTTTATTGCTGGGTGAGACATGATACAAAAAAGTAGAACTAGGACTTTAGATTCTAGCCAAGCTTCATGGACTGTTAAAAATGTGGATGAGATCATCGTATAGTGCAAGTCAGTCATTAATTTCAGTGGGGCCATGTTTCATTTAAATGTATCCTGGATGTAAACTAGTTTTTTTGAATTTAAGAAGTAACACATTCAGATCCTCACCTGTGTGGAGGTTTTAGGTTTTTTTTTTCTCATAGCACAAGCATGGCCTTATCCATGGCCCTTGCTCCACAATCAGTTTAAAACTGTGATTTAGTTTGTGTTGATCTCCTTTAGCAGCCACGCACAGCGCCTAGGGATTGAATTGCCAGTAACTTTCAGCACTGTTTCCCTGCCGCAGCTTCTGCTGAAAGCAGCAAATTACACTGGTCACTTTTTCTTCTCTGTACCTTTAAATTAAAGAATTAAATTATTTGTTACTTTTTGCCCATATGGTGTTAGGATTTCATAGCAGTAGCATTTCAGAGTTCCTTCTCAGGTACTGCTTAATATAAAGGACTGCCAGGCTTCTGAGAAGACCTAAAGTGTAAGTAAACATCTGCTTATTCCTGTTGTGATCAAAATTGCTGAAGTGCAGTTGACTCACAAAGCACAACTTCTCTGGGGCAACTGAGCAAGATTGCCTGCTAGAGTAGTTCCTGCAATTAACCTTATCTTTGTACTCTGCATCAGAATAGACTTGGGGGAAAAAAAAAAAATAAATCTTATTTACTTGGAAGTGGTTGGGGGTATTTGAATAGTAGAAATAAATTAATTATGGTTACCACACCTAAAATTATGAACATTTGAACATAACAGTTAAATCCCTATTTTGTGGTTTGCTGAATAAATGCATAAGAACTGTAACTTTGATGTAACTGACCAATATAATGTGTCTAGTTTTGTATTGCAAAAGATAATTGCAATAACAATATTTGTCATATGGGGCAAATGCTAACCTCTATGGCAAGAGCAGCATATGGAACTTCATAGTAATTACAGAATCTAAAATTTGCTTTTAGCAATTATTTTGATATTTGAATCTCTGGATCATTTTCTTTCATTGTACCTGTAAAACCCAAACCCATTACTCTTCATATGGAATAAACTAAAAGAAGTTGAAAGCTTAATCTAATTCATTAATTTTGCAATGGGAAAATATATTTACAATTAGTATTTTTGTACTGGTTTGGGGTTTCTTTTCCATTTCTGCAAAAATAACACACTACTCAAGTGCTTTAAATTAACGTAGTTAACATTTAGGATCTGTTTGTATGCTATTTCTAATAACAGTCACTTGGGACCCAGAAGAGTTGGTCATTTTAGTTGCATTAATTTCTTTTCTTGTTTCCATTTGTAGGATGCTCTGGCCCACTAGGGATAGAAGGAGGAATTGTGTCAAACCAACAAATTACTGCGTCATCCACTCATCGAGCTCTTTTTGGACTCCAGAAATGGTATCCATACTATGCACGACTTAATAAGAAGGGTCTTGTGAATGCTTGGACTGCTGCAGAAAATGACAGATGGCCATGGATTCAGGTAACAGATGGAGTTGAGGAAGAAAAAAATCTTCTTGATTCAATTGCCAGAGTCACTTAAGAAACTGATGGAGACAAGTAGTAAACTAACAGCTAGACTCTTCTTCACTTTCAGAAATGTAGCTCAGACTAAAAAGGATTATCCAGTTGCAAAACAGTAATAATCTTGGCTTTACAAATGCAGAGATCTTTTTATTCAAAAATTTTTTGCATGTGTTCCATTGTGTCTCTAAACCATGGAAGCAAATTTATAAAGACTATTTTCAAGGAAGCTATTTTCCACATATGTCACATTTGCTCATTAAGTCCTTAGTAGCATTTCACAGCAGTATCTCAAGGTGAAGGTACTTCGATGAATGCAGCCTTCCTTGAGCATCATTCTAGAGTGCGTTAAAGGGGTTTTGGCAGTTCAAGAGCCTTCAGGAATAGTTTGTCCTCTCTGCTGAGCTGCTCTAGGCACGCAGGTTAAGCATTGTGTGCATCATGCTGGAAGTAACAAGAACTGTTTTAATTAACATCTAAATAGCTGCTAGTTCAACCACATCTGTGGGGCTGAAATTTTTTTTCATTTCCACTCAAGGGTGTTATTGCCAGAAAGATTTCAAAGACAGTGACCTCTTTGTGAACAGGATTTCTCTGCACCCAGCAAATTTCTTCAGTAAAAGTCATGAAGCAGTGCATATGAAGTCCTGTGGCTGTATTTTGATGAAGATAATAATTATCTAATGATTGCTGTAGCTCTTTACATTTATGGTGGTTTCTTTTCATGATATGAGAATTGGGCTAAGCTTTGGCATTTTCAGCTGTTAGTTAATAGGGGTGTTGTCTAGGTATTTACGGGAAAGCCTTTTGTACTTATCAGTATAGGCAATATGTGAAGAGGGTGCTTCCCTCCCAGTGAACCCACCACAGGAACAGCAAAAGATGGTACCTGAGCATCTTGTCTACCAGCATGAACTTGAACTGTCCGTATGTTGTCCCTTAGGTTTGTCAGACACAGTCTTCATGAAGTCACTTCCATGTACATGGTATATTTTTTGTTCATATATTCAAGTTTTTGTACTGATTGCTGCTTGTGATTTTTTTGAGCAGTTCTGAGATGTTTGTGGAAAAAGTATTCAGGATTACCTGTTCATTTTCCTTGCCTAGAAAGGCAGCACAAAGCTCTACTTGATGAAGTTTTTGAAGCTGGTGTGGTGAGAGTGCTGGATATTGTTAGTTCTGAAAAATGAAGACATTGTTACTGTTGGTTTGTTATTCACTGCAGAATGAAAATGCAAATGCCCTTCAATGACTCTTAAGTCAGTCATCTTCCATAAAGACCATAAAGATTAGGAAATCTGTAAAATTTACACACTGAAAAAAAAGTGAAAGAATAGCAGAATTATTTTCACAGAAACAGAAAATAATATTAACTTTAATGAATAATGAAAAAGTCAATGTTACAGCAGCTTTTGGGCTACTTTAGAGTGTGGGCTTTATTAAATGAGCTAGAGAAAAAACTCAAAATCATTTCTCATTGGCCTCCTAAACATGACTTTCCTAGGAAATGAACTGGATGCAGATGGCTAATGGTCTATTGCTTTCATATTTGTACTTGACACAGCCACCACTCACTATAGAGACAGTGGTCCGGCAGCTGTGCAGGTTTCCATTCAGCCCAAAATTCATAGAATCACAAACTCATAGAATGGTTTGGGTTGGATGGCGGCTTGAAAATAGTCTAGTTCCAGCCCTCCTGCCATGAGCAGAGGCACCTTTCACTACACCAGGTTGCTCCAAAACCCATCCAATCTGGTCTTCCATACTTTCAGGTATGGGGCAGCCATGGCTTCCCTGGGCAACTTGCTTCAGTGTCTCAGAACTCTCACAGGAATGAATACCTTCCCAATGTCTAACCTAATCTCCCTTCTTCCAGTTTGAAACCATTACCATTTGTCCTGTCACTCCATGCCCTTTTGAAGAGCCCTTCCCCAGCTTTCTTGGTATTGGAAGGTGCTCCAGGGTCTCCCCAGAGAGTCTTCTTTTCTCCAGGCTGAGCAGCCCAAACTCTCTCAGCTTGTCTCCATAGCAAAAGTGCTCCAGCCCTTTGATCATCTTTGTGGCCTCTTTTGTACTTGCTCCAGCAGCTCCATGCCCTTGCATTAGGGACTCCAGAACTGGACATAGTACTGCAGGTGAGGTCTCATGAGAGCTGAGTAAATTATGTCTTCCTTGGACTTTGTTCTCAAGGAGGTCTTCCCGTTGCTCTTACCTGGAAGGAAGGTTGGACCAAGAGTGAAAACGTGTATCAGGTTTAAACGATTTCTTCTTTTTGGAAGTTAATGACCTAATCTAGGTAGGGGTAATCCCAGGCATGTTATTCTGCAATTTTGACAGCCATAGGTGGCAGTACTTTCTAGAAGCTAATTAAGTGATATGATTAATGTATACTAAACACCTATCATTCCCCTATTTCTCTTTTAATTTTCCTTTAAAAGTGAACTTTGGACTATAATTTTCACAAAACTTGCCAAGCAGTTTATTTTTCTTTTTAGTTCAGAGTAAAAGTAAAAATATACTGTAAGTTAAAAACAAGTGTAAATCTTGAGAGATTTCTTTTTTTCCCTTTTCTGAATAATTTTTTTCCATAAAACACTTGTGAACAGAAAATCCAAATTTGTCAGGGTGATGATACCTGCAGAGAAAAAGTGCTTTTTAGTTTTCTGCAGAAACCCTTCTTGGATTTGGCAAGCATTCAGACCTCCACAAACTGACATTTTATGCACTGCATAGTAGTTCTTTACATCAGAGCACTGTCTTGTTCTTCAAGCATGAAATACAGTCTAGGAGACAGACACTGCCTGACCCTTATATGGGTGAACAATTTCTGTTCAGAGATGAGGAGAAGCTGATATCCCATATCTTATTTTTCAACAGATTCCATAATGGCCAGAGAGAGACTTCCTGAGCATTTGTAGAAGGTTACAAAAAGTCAGCTCACTCTGATTTGTGATACGTTTATGGCTACCTTCCTTTTGGTCTTGTGGGAGAAATGATCCCTTCAACAACAAACAGCCTATACTGTTCAGTTTTTACTTTCTTTACCATATCACCAGCTGCTTCCTGGATTGTAATTTGAGGGACTTTTTCCATGCTGGTCTGAGAGACAGAGCAGCTGGTCCAGAAGATGGCTCCTGAAATACAGTGTGAATGTTTGGCAGAGATGAATTAGAAGGTTACGAAGCCAGAAACTCCATATTTATGACATGTAGTTTATGATTTTGCACAGTGAACCTAAAGCAATAGCCTGTTACCATTTTACGGTTTCTAATGCTAGATAAATTCTTAAGCAAACTGTGTACAATGGGCAAAGTCCCCCAGAGCACAAGTACATCCAGGCCTTTAGCTATTTTTGCCTTGTTCCATCATTATCAGTTTTCTTTGTCATTTAATTTCTTTATTGATATGCAGCTTGGAAAATGAAAGGATTGAGTCCTTTGCTTATAACTCACTTGTAATGAGTGCAGAGTTTTTTTCTCTAATCTTTCAGCTGTCTGACACACATGAACTAATTAGTATGCAATTTCATTTTCCTGCATTCTCTCAATGAACTGAAAATTGAAATTGCCATTTTAAATTTGCACTCTCAGCATGTAATTAGTAATGGCACTACAATGCTTGTAATTGGCTTGTGATTTAAAGGGTCAGCGACTGTGGTTTTGAAAGCAAATTAAAGTCAGAGTAAGTCATATATCCCTTTTAGAGTTCTGCTGACCTCTGTTTCTCCTCATAGGTTGTCTGTGATAAAATAGCACCTGTGTATACTGTTTACAACTTCATTAGTGACACTAACTTTTGATGTTTCCAAACACAGTGAGAAAAAATCCCGCATTTTTATTTTTCATAAATTGTTCATGAGATATAACCAAAATGGTCACTTTGGCAGAAGGATGCTCACAAGGAAAGAGACACCAAGAAATCTGAATATTGTCCTGTAAGATAATAGTCTTGCTTTTTTAATCTTCTGACGTAGGCGTGGTCTTTTTGTTTTGCAAGTAATGCAAGTGCAATGGGTCCCCTAAGAGTATCAACCTCAGAAGTACATGACAGTCCTGGAAAAAAGTAAGAATGCAAGTATACGATAACAGGCATTAGATATAAGGCTAGACAGCAAAAATCTGGGTGTGCAGTGAAGCTTAGCAGAAAGCATTACACAGCAAATATTGGAGCAGTTGGCAAAGGTGGTGTTTCGAGTCAGGAGGGGTCAGGGAAAGTTTTGGTTACTTTTTTTTCTGGTCATGGCTGTCACCAGTTGTTTAAGGAAGGAGTGGAAAGGGTCAGTGCCTGCTGTTTTCCATGCAATGGCTGCTGTTGCATCATGACTGGGCTATTACATCTGAGAACAAGAGGTCCCTTAGCTTCTGCTGTTCCCTTGAGTGTGATTATGGAAAAGATCCATGTGAGCAGTGTGCCTGATGATGCAATAATTTGAGTGGAGTACAAGAAACTACCAACTCTTTTTAAACTGCTTTGTGGTCTTTTAGGCATTAAATTATTTACACAGTCAATATTAACCCATAACCACCAAGAGCAGATTTAGGCATGTTTGAAGGGTATTAAAAAAATCAACTAATTGCTGGGTATCTTACCACTGTGTGGGAACCATGATTGAACACCTGAACTGTTGCTGGAGACTGTATTCTATGTTATTAAATAGAAAACCAAAAAAGCTAGTTTGTTGCCCCTCATTAAAATACCAGCAACAATTTAATCAGAGACATTAGTACAGTTACCAATGGCCTTTTAAATAAAATATGGAAATATTTATTTTTATTATTATGTGAAGGAGGAGTTTTCATTTACAAAACAGCAGGACTGCTCAGTTTGGTTGCAAAATCAACAAAAAGGGAAATTAAGTTCAGTTTGAGTAGTTAACTTTCCCCCTAGTTTTTATTGCACATGAAAAAAAAAATATTATTTTGGGTTTTTTCCTCTTCAAATAATTCATCCCTTTTCAGCTCTATTTTATGTTTCTTTTTTTTGGGCGGAGTCAATATGTGAGTGTCAAATGTGATTCAGAAATGGAAAAGCTAAAGTTCTTATTTAGAATATATTAAAAGAGCATTTTAATTCTAGCATCTTCCTGATTTCTTCTGTACATGGCTCTTCTGAAACTATACATGAAATGTAGGTGAAACTCTATATTTTCAGGTATAATAGTTTTATAGAAACAGTGCCCAACTTCTAACCAGCTATTTGAATATATTAGTATTCTAGTCTAAATTAAAATATATATTGACTTTATTAACCTTTATCTTCTCAGTGCATCTGTTTTAAATAATACTTTTTTCTTCTTTAGAACTTTGCACAGTTCTATAAAAATAATCATTTTAGTTCTTGAATCTCTGAGTAAATAACCTTCCTTTACAGGCTCTTAATAAAACTGACCTGTGATGGAAAGAAATCCACCCCAGCAAATTCAGGATAAAATTTTCCCAGGCCCCTGTATAGTTTAGAATTTTAAGGTCTACCAAGTCCAACTAGAGCCACAGAAATTTAGTTCTTATAAGGCTTCTTCCCACAGCAGAAATCAGAGTGATTAATTATTGACCAATACATTTCGTATCCCATGAAATGCATGGAAATGTCCAGTGCCTGGGAGGGCGTGCGCAGTCATTGTGTTCCACTGGAAATAGTCGTGTTCATCCAGACAACATGGAGCACAGGAGTTGTTCTGGTTTGGTGGGTTTTTTGGTAGAGGGGGAGGGGTCCTAGGCGTGGCTCTGGTAAGAAGCTGAGAAGCTCCCCCTGCTCCAAACCCAGCCAAGGAGCCATCAGAGGGACTAGGATAGCTCCGTGTCTGTCATTAACATACAAAAGAAATAACAGCTGGAAAGAGGGAGCAGTTAAAGAAGAGCTGTACTGGAGAGTGAGAGTGGTGGTGGTGGTTGGTGAGGAAGAAGAGGAAGAAGGTGCCCAAGCAAAAGTTTCCCTGCAGCCCATGGCGAGATGTCAGCTGTCCCCCTGCACTCGTGGAGGAACGTGGTGGAACATTCCCTGAAGGCACCAGGAGGGGTGAACTTGGCCGGTAGACTTGGATTTTGTGGCCAGAGGATTTGCTGCCAGTGGACTCTGATTACACAGCTGTGGAAGACCCTGGAGCCAGGGGAGGTGCCTGTTCCCTGAGCAGCCCGTGACTCTGTGGGAAGCCCAGGCTGGAGCAGCTCCAGACCTGGTGGGAAGGACTCATGAAGGAGAGGTTCGTGGGGGACTCTCTCCCATGGGAGGGACCCTGTGGGGCAGCAGGGAAGGACTGTAAGGAGTCCTTCTTCCTGAGGAGGAAGAGCAGCAGGAACCACCAGCCTGTGAACTGACTCTAAACCCCATCCCCATCCCCTTGTGCCGCTGGGGGGAAGGAGGGAGAGAAACTGGGAACAAAGGGATTTGAGGCTGGGAAGAAGGGAGGGGTGGGGTAACATATGCAAGCCCTGCTCTTTGTGTTGTCTGTGTCCTGTGTGTGTTTGATTAGTGTGAAATTAAATTATTATTTTTTTCCCAAGGTGAGTGTTTTGCCCAGGACCTTAATGGGTGAAGAACCCTCCTTGTCTTTTGTCTCGATCCATGAGCTTTGTCCTCCTCATCCCAGAGTGTGTGTGTGGGGAGCTGAATGAGCAGCCATGGGGCTGTTCCTTGGTTGTCGTGTTGGGCCCAAACCAGGACACTTCCTTAAGATTGCTTGTATGCACCATTCACTAAAAAGATATCTGAGGACTAAATAGTGTATTGATGTCTCCTTGCATATGATGTTTACATTTAAATAGTTTAATATCAGTGGCGTAAGATAAGAATTGTGCAGCATAGTGGTTAGGATGCTTGTTTCAGAGAATCTAAATTCTAGTTTCTCCTCCAGAAGCCATGCTAGTTATTTATTTACTGATTACTGAGAATGTTTGGTTTTGGGGTGTTTCAATTCTAAATATTTTGGAATATTGTTTCTGATAGGTAGAATGTATACTTTTATTTATGGCTTAGTAAAATGTGAAGTGTCTCACACACCACCTGCGGTTTCAATCCCATCTCTGTTGCTCACTCACATTTGGGGGGCTTGCAGTCCATAATACTGGCTTAGTTATTTGTGTGGCTGTGAATCTCACAAACCTAATGACAACTACAGAGAAAATGTACTTAGAATAGACTTCCTGAGGTCCATCGTTCTTATCACCAAGCAGGAATCAATAGAGTGTTGGGTTATTTTATCCAAAAAAGGCAAGGAAAAAAATTGGCAGCTTCCAAATCAAGAGCTTCCAAAGAGCAAGTATACACCAGGTGATAGCTATTTGCTAATAAAATGTTAAAACCCAAAATACACAGAGGTCTTGCAGAACATTCATTCAAACATCTGTTAGTAAGAGCTCTAAGCAGACTACCATCTGTCAAACCATTCATTTTGTCAAAGTTCATTTCCTCATTCATGAGTACTGTTGTATCAGCTTCCAAAAATACCTGTCAGCATAGATTAAATATTTAATATTACTTAATATAGTCCTTAGCTTAGTATAATGTGGCCAAGTGAACCTCATGAAATACAATCTCAGAGTCATCATGTAAGGTGACTCAAACTGGATAGGAAGACTTAATCTGCTAAGTTGAATGTTAAAAAAACTGTTAAAGGTCTGCATTTTTTTGTCAGTAATCTGAAATTTAACTTAATAGCTTAGGAGGATTTCTCTGGGAGATATTTACTAATGACAGTAAGTACATGAAAGCCCGTGTCAGGGGAGAACAGAAACTAATAACAGATGTGCAGTTGAATTATCTCAAAACTGTCCCACATAGGACCTTTGGACTGCAGGTAATAGAAGAGATCTCAGCTGGTCAAAGTCTACTGTAAATTCACTGACTTTAGTGAATTCAGTATCAATGTCTGCTAGCTGCAGATCTCCCACAACATCTATGCATCTAACTTACAGGCTAAAAATATAGTTTATATATTCAAAATAGACAAGAAAACAAAAGGACTGGGAGTATTTTTCTTAGCATAATCATCCAGAGACTCCCTTGTGTCCCAAAACATGGGATCTATTTGATACTATCTTCTATCTCCCAGTTTCAATCTTTATACACAAACACCCACACACAGAGGTATTCAAACTACTTTTGATTGAGGTTTTGGGTATGCAAAACCAGTCTGTTCAGAGTTTGCATCCCCATGGCAACAGAAACTTGTTTCTGTTATAAACACTATCCATAACATAGGATGTCAGCCTGCTTGCCAGCTTTCCTTAATTACTCCATGTAATATGGCTGAATGACTGACGTGGCAGTACTTTTAAAGGCATTGTTTCATGCATTTGCTACACCATCTATTTTGACTTAACGGTTCTTCACGTTTATCATCCTGATAGTAAAGGTAATCAAACCAGAAAGGGGTGGCACACTGAAATTAGCAAATGTGTGTCTGTCTGGCCTCTTGCACCAATAATATGTTGGCTGTGGAAATGCCCCATCATCTATGTGGTGGGTCACAAACTGATGGAGTAATGTGTGGGCATCATAGTCCTGCTGTGAGGAGGACAGTGCCTAAATCTGTAAGGTGATGCTACACTCTTGTGTGATAGTTAAGTCATTTTAAGCTGTAGCCACTCACTTTCAAAAGCAGCAAAGCAAAGATCCTGTCTTACAGTTACTTTCCTACTAGGCTTGACTTGGAGAAAATATTTGTTTGAAGTTACTTCATTGCAGCTAAGCCTCAGGATACAAGGTTCAAGAAAATAAGTAAAATTTCATACCAGAGAAGTACGTATATGCTGAGTTGACAATGTTTGTAGGTTGATATTTGTAGTTCATATGTGTGTGCTTTGCAGAAGTGCAGAGCAAGCTGCAGGGTGAAAACAGAGGCAGAGCCTTGGTATAGCTCCAGCTCTGGAGATGCAAGCGTACAGTCCATGGCTGCACCTCTGTATTTCTCTGCAATTTTACAGCTGTTGGGGAAAACCTATGGTTTTTCATAGACTGTTGAAAGCAGGGTACTCAGCACCATGAGAGTACAGCAGAAAAGAAAGGCTAAAGTAAACTCATACTCCTTGACCTCCCTTGGCAACAGTGACGTGTGCTTGTCATGTCAAATTGCAGTGATGGATCAATTCTGTGGATTGAAAATTAAGATTGTATTTTCCACTTGCACTCTTAAAACCTTCTTATTCCATCAGCGGTTCAGATAAAGAGACAGTGTTCAACCCTTGAGTCTTTCAGTGAGACTTTTCAGATCTTGAGGGGTTTTTCTTTGTCTATTGCACAACCAACCAACTTTTAATGTTTTTAATCTAATGTATTGCCTGTCAACTTTTGTAGAAGGAAAAAGTATTTTGAGGAAAAATGCAGAGATAATCAGAATTATTAGATGATACCACTGAAGGGTCACATTTTGTGTTTATATATCAGCTTTTTTTATCGATTGATTCATTTCAAGAGATACTAAGTGAAAACATCATGACTGTGTTGTGATTCAACCAATATTCAGCCAATTTCTTAAGGCTCAGGAGGGATTAATCATTGGAACCACCTTTCTGTTTTCTGTAATTGCATCTATGGGTGGAGTAATCATTTGAGTGGCATGATCTTTTCAGTAGTCACAAAGCCATCTGTCCAGTATGTGCTTATCAATCTACCTTTTTACTCCACTTGTGTCCATCTAAAAACATTTGCCTCTCTCCCTACACAACCAGTCTCATAGCAACTAACAGATTATTCTCAAAGATGACAGCAAGTGGGAAGGTTTGCTTTCACATTATCCTATTTTCCCATTTGTTTTTCTCCCACTGATTTTGTCATGACATGAACACATTCTCACAGTCGCCCTGATTATCAGCAGCATTACCAGATCAGTCAGAAGCCTTAGTTACAGCTGGGATTTCCATGTGCTTTCATTTCTCTATAAACTGACAAATAAAAGACTCTGCACAAGGTATTTGCAGGTACGTGGGAAGAGCAAAAGGATGGCATGCATGGTCAGCATGATAGGCAGCATGAAACCAGCTGCTCACTGGAAAAGAAAGCTTTCAGTAGCTGTACATGATAAGGATAATTTTGACCAAGGAAGAAAGATGATAAAGGTGTGTATTCTGTTAACTGTGTTTCATTATTGATCTACATTTCATTACTGGTTGAGAAAGGGTTGCTAAAGTGTGAGATCATGACAAGTGGCTACTGGTGGAGAGTCCGCAATCACAGATCAGCTGTGTCACTTGTTCTTCATGGACTTCTTGCAAAAAAATCCAGATGTGGTTTGACTTGTGAGATTTGCAGCATCTCCCAAGGCTAACATAGTCAAGATTACATGGGAAAGGACGTCTGCCCATTGCACAGCACATGATAGTGGTAGTCCTGTAGAACCACTATTCAGGTAAACTCCTCTGCTTCCTTTACAGTCATTATAATTTCTGTAGATAAGCTACATAAAAAGAAAGATAAGGGAGTGAACTATTGTTTGCGCACATTTCATAGCACTGTTACCACTTACTGGGTGTATTCTGGTGGAGGAAATCAGTAGCTTTAGTTTCCCCAGGTGTTAAAAATAGGCTGGGAATGTGTAATGATCACAAAACCCCAGTACGGATCTCAAAGTGCCAGGGTAGTTCCGTCTCCTGCATGATCACTGCTATTTCCATATTTGCTTTAGCTTCCATCTTTTAATGGATGTTTTTAATTCCAGGCTCAGCTTTAATATTCAAAGCTAAAGAAGATAATTTCTTCATCTGAGCAACAAACTTGTCATTTGCTAGCCCATTTCCTTCTTACCTACTATTTTTATCTGAGAAGATACATAGGACCTAGACAAAGCCCACTGAAGTCACAATAGGAATTCTTCACAGTTTTCCTTGTTGGGCTTCAGGGCCATTTGTTATCAGAGATTTTGCTAGGAGGGCATCTACCAAAATGCCTTAAAAACAAATGGAAAGGATGCATTAGAAGGCACCTCTGATATTTGCAATGGGCACATCAAGAGTTTTCCTATAATGTATATTCATGGTGATTTTAATATTATACCTTTCGAATTTGCTTGTTTTTCCCGAAGTGGGTTTTTATGTAGGATTAAAAGAAAAGTGCGCGTTTGTTCTGTAACCTGTTTGTCATCCTGTCTTTTAACCTCTATGAGCTATTGGTCAAAGCTATTTTATAAGTGAAAATAAATATAGATATGTTCTCTTGACATTTTTATGTACACGATCTTTGACTGATACTTTTAGAAGTATTTTATACATTTGATGGAATTCTTTCTGGGAGGAATTATCATGCCAAAGATGGGAGGAGTATTCTGAAGTTCGAGGTATATGAAGGAAGTAATAGAAACAGTGAACCATCTTAGTGTTCCTTAGCTAAACTTAAATTGCAGGTAGTTAATACCCAGTTAATCAATACTTCATAAATGAGGTGAAATTTTACAGGGCCATAAAACTCTGAACGATGGGAGATTGATTATGGGCCCCTTATTGAGGTGACTGTCCAAACATGCCTGTCTTTGGAGAATTTGTATGATCCAGTTAACAGCATTCATAACAATTACCTTTGGGAGTAAAATAATGACTTAAGAAGAAGAAACAGACCAAAAAAGTTTTTAGTCTGTCTAATTGTGTAAATTCTCTGAGGCATAAAGTCAAAGCTCTCAACAAAAGCCAAAATAAAGTGAATGCTTTTTGATAATACTCATACCATATGCTCCTCAGTATTAGTACTATGTGGGCCAAACAATCCTTTTGGTTATGTTTTCCACACAGCTAGGTTTTAACATATATTCTGGTGTTTTCACAGAATGGGAAATTTAATTAGCGAGCTGATTTGTGTCCCTGATTCAGCATTTCTAAGCTAACTAGAAGCTAATAAATAGTCTAATTGGTGGTAGCAAAGGCAGTAGGTTGCTTTTAGATGGTTGAGCTCTTAAGTGAGTGTAAGGAAGAACTGAGAGATGTTTGTTGCTACCTTACAGTGTGATAGACTGGCAAAGCACTCTGGAAACAACAGTATTGGGAAGGTGAGTTTGCTGAAGATTTCAAAGAAGCATTGTGAAGAGACTTTTCTGGATCTGCATCCATATAAGTGAAAGAAAAGGGGTCTGGGAACAGAAATAGCTGAGTATTTAATTGGTTTGCCTGCAAAGTAAAATCCCACAATCGTGTTAGGAATTATTATTTGTAAATTGCACTATAGCAAATGACCATGTCAGTTCTCCTAGATCATTACGATTGTAAGATAAAACATGTTGGCTTTTCTCCCTGTAATAAACCCCCTTCCAGAATGGCAGCAACATCTGGAGTGCTATTGTGCATAAATCACTGCGTTTCCTAATCTGGATGCTAGTTAAAACACATATCACTGCTGCTGTGCTGACTGCTCTAATGCCCTCAACTAAATCTGGAGCAGCTCTGCTGACAGTGCTGATTAGGAGAGTAACAAAAAGCCACAGACAGGCAAGATATATGAGCACCCTGCATCCAGGTGGTAGCAATGCTTTGCAACAGGGAAGATAATAGTAACTGACCTGCTGTGACCTTCCCAAACCTCATCACATGCCAAGTCCTGCTCTGCAGACTCTTGCTCTTTATGTGACAGTGCGGTGAAATCCTGATGTTCTGTTGTGTTCAGTGCTTCCAATGCTTGAAGATGAAAAAGGAAATGTGGGAGAGAGCTTTCAGGCCTGCTCAAATGTCCCAGTATCGAGGGAATTATGTCAGGTTACTCCTTTCCTGAGTTTATTGCAAACATTTCCACTGGCAAATGTCTCAGTTTTTCATCAGAAAGCGTTGCTGTGGATGCTTTCTATCTAGTTTTATCAGAATAATGACTTTAAAAAAAAAAAAAAAAGGCAAAACAATTAAATTTCAATCCTTCAAAAACTTATTAAATCAGCAGGGAAGGGTTGCTGTAATAAATCTTTAATTACCAGTGTAACTTTGATCCCTTATTCAACCCCATTTTTGTATGAGTAATAGCATTAGTAAAAATTCCCATGCTTGATGCTAGAAAATATGGAGAATTATTTATAGCATTGCTTTTTTATCTCATAGCTGAAACAGGTAAACACTACAGTTCTCCATAAACTGTATTTCTGTTTATGAATGAGGGCTCATGTAAAACTGCATTTACAGTCTCAAAGACTCAACGTTTTGTGAAGGCCTTAATCTGAGCACTTCTTGGAAGCTTGCTCTGAAGATATATTTCAGGCAAGCCTATTCTGTATGAATTGTTAGTGGTGTTATTGCTAATAGTGCAATAACAAATGAGGGAAATATGGTTATGTATTCTGACCAGGAGCATCACATATGGTGTCTTCCTAAACTCACTTCATCTTGTCAATCTTCTTCTCTTCTGCATACAATAATGCAGATGAAACAGATGAAAGTGATTTATTTATTTATTTATACATTTATTTTTTTTGTCAAGTACATAGCTTCTGCACACTGAATATACTAATACTTTATCTCAGATTGATGTGGAATAGGAACTTCTTCCACAGGTGCTGTCCCTGATCTGTGCTGTTCTGTTACATTGATGTGACTGTGACTTAATCTTTTTCCCACAATTCTAAGGTTTCTTATGCATGCTGAGAAGTTATTTTTGGTCTTTGTTTTGTGAAGTCCTTTGGATTGCTTACTGAATATCCTCCTGTTTTTATGGGAAAAAAGCTCGAAATGGTTCACTCCGGTCTTATGGTCCTGTATTTGCTCACACCTAAAAGTGAACTGGCCCATACACCAAGCAGATTTGCAGGATTTGTTATGAATTGCCTTAGAAAATTATGTACTCTACAGTTTACAGGAACTTGTAAAATTACCTTGCTCATATTGCCATCTTCTCTTTTGAAAATACTCCCTTTAATTTGCTTTATTTTCATTCTTATTTTGATTTTTTCAATTTCCAGTAAAAACTTAATTGTCTACATCCTAATCAGTGTGGGCAGCTAAATGATGTAGCATCCTACAACAGATTTGTGTGAGTCATTGCAGTCAAAAACATTCGTACACCAGTGAAGATTTTTTAATAGATTATTACTCCTACAGAATTAGTGCTGAGAGCAGGCAACTTGGCATGCTGGTTACTTTTTTCCCCCTCTGTTGAAAGAGGCCATGACTCTTACAACCTGCTGTGATGATAAAAGTGTTCTAATCATGGAGTCAGGGTGATTGCGTTAGTTGAAAGGAACAAGGTTAAAAGACATTTCAAGGACTGCTGGGAAGTTTTTAAACTGATTGAGTTGGTTTTATTCCCCAGCACCTGAAGCATACGCTGCACTCAAGGGAGTATGCCTCAAGTGATTTTCTTTTTACTTAGTTCTGGCTATATGACACAGTATAGAAGGCACTGACTGACTGGCAGTACATGAATTCAGCCTTCAACAGTGAATATACATCACTGCCTCTGAGGTATTATGTCTTGTCCCTTGGCACTGTCTGTTGACTGGAGCTGACTGCCATGCCTGTGCTCTAGCTGAGCTTCCCACAGTATCAGCACAGTGACTTTGTGTTGTCCACCATATGTTGTGTAGATATTTTTATTGTAGCATCAGGTTTAAATGAATTGATGTCAGGCTACTGGCTTGCTTTTGTATGCAGGTTTTAACATTCATCATTTATTCTAGCCCCAGAACTCTACCTCATTGAAATGCAAACCTGTTTAATGCAGATTCCATTACTAATAGATGTTGACCATCACCCTACCCAAGTTTCATAAAATACTTCATGCTAGGAGGATGTAGGGCAATAGGCAACATTTGGCAGCTTGTGAACACCGCTGCCAAGTCCCTGACTTTTTGGGCAAATTAGGTCCCATGGAAGTTGCTGGGCCCAGGACCCCTCTCAGAACTGAGACTGAACATAGCTTTACAGACAGGGTCTGTGTAAAGTTGGAATCAGTTACTGTCAAAATAACCTTAAAATTAATTAGGGCTAGTAGAACTGATCAATGGCTTTTTTCTTAAAAAGTTTCCTTAAACTTCTATGCAAGTATCTTCTTCTTACAAGGTATTTACCATGCATTGATACTTAAATTACTGGGGTAAATCCCTCAGAATACTATTGATCTTCTATCATCCTTGATTTTTTCCAGTTGATCTAGGTAACAAGATGTCCTTTATAACTGAATAAGTGATTACCTTTTTTAAAGATATGTCTTACATTCGTGTTTTTATCCTGCTGACTTTCACCTCTTTGTTTTAAAACACAGTCACCCATGTAATTAGAATATATAACATTCTGTCCTACATGTGAATCCAGAAAGCAGAGCTTCTTAAACTTTTACTTTACAATTGCCACAGAAAAATATCCTTGGAAATGCTTTTAGTGCTCAAAGAGCTAGTTCACATTTCACACTGGGAACTTTGTTTCCTACTGAAGTGCATTGAGTAAGACAGATTTCAGCACCCGCTTCCTTATAGTCATTACAGAGTTGTAATATTTTGAGTTTGCTAAGCTCTGACTTGAAAAATTTAAAACAGGTAGAAGAACCCAGACACAGTGGGCCAATTAATTCCTGGTGGATCCATATGTGCTAAAAGGAGCTACTGCAGGTGTGACATTATGCCCATGGGGATTTTGTATGTAAGAAAGCTGGAGAGATTTGAAAGTGGATTTTTTTCCCTTTTCATTTCTTACAAACATTGACAGAATACGCAGACTTAATTACAAAACACTTGATCATGTTTTTATTTCCTGTGTTACTTCAAGCTCAGTACTGCTTAAAGCCAAAGCACGGAGTCAAGTTACCGAATCACAGTCACAGAATTGTCATGGTTGGAAAGGACCTCCAAGATCACCAACTCCAACCATCAAAACAAAAAAAAACCAAGCACAAACAAACACACACACTCCACCAAAAAACAGCAGCAACAACAAAAGTCAGAACAACAACAAAACCAACAAAACAAACAAAAACCCCTACCACCTCTGCCACTAGAGCATGCCCTGAAGTGCCTCATCTACACGTTTCTTGAATACATCCAAGGATGGTGACTCCACCACCTCCCTAGGCAGCCTGTTCCAGTGCCTGACCACTCTTTCAGTATAGAAATTCTTCCTAATATCCAATCTAAATCTTCCCTGCTGCAACTTCAGGACATTTCCTCTAGTGCAGTCATTATTCCCTTGGGAGAACAGGCCAAGATCCACCTCCCTACAGCCTCCTTTCATGTAGTTGTAGGGGGCAATGAAGTCTCTTCTGAGCCTCCTTTTCTCCAGACTAAACATCCCCAGTTCCCTCAGCCGCATTCTTCCAACTCTTCACCAGCTTGGTATCTCTGGACACGCCCCATCACCTCAGCATCCTTCCTGTAGCGAGGGGTCCAGAATTGAACACAGTACTTGAGGTGCAGCCTCACCAGTGCCTAGTACAGGGGCACAATCACTTCCCTAGTCCTGTTGGCCACACTATTCCTGATGCAGGCCAGGATGGCCTTCTTGGTCCTTTTCAGCTGAGCATTGTTGGAGGCCTGTGGCCAGTGGTGTTCCCCAGGGATCAGTACTGAGTCCAGTTTTGTTCAATATCTTCATCAGTTAACTGGATGAGTGGATAGGGTGTACCCTCAGCAAATTCACTGATGATACCCCACTGGGAGGGGTGGCTGGCACACCACACGGCTGTGCTGCCATCCAGCAAGATCTCATCCAGCAAGAGAGCTGGGAAAAGGTGAACATCATTAAGTTCAATAATGGCAAGTGTAGAGTCTTGCAGGACTGGAGGAATTCCTGGAGGAATAACACTAGGTACCAGTACAGATTAGGAGTTGTCCTGCTGGAAAGCAGCTCCATGGATAATGACCCTGGAGTCCAAGTGGACAGTAAGTTATCCATGGGACAGCAATGTGCCCTTGTGGCCAAGAGGGCCAGTGGTATCCTGGGGTGCATTTAGAAAAGTATGTCCAGCAGGTTGAGGGAGGTTCTCCTCCCCCTCTGCTCTGCCCTGGTGAGACCAGACCTGGAGTACTGTATCCAGTATTGGGCTCCCTAATTCAAGAGAGACAGCATCTACTGGGGAGAGTCCAATGGAGAGCTAGGAGGATGATTAAGGGACTTGAACATCTCTCCTATGAAGAAAGGCTGAGAGAACTGGGGCTGTTTAGTCTTGAAAAGACCTCAGTCAAGGGGATCTTACTGATGTCTATAAATATTTGAAGGATGAGTGTCAAGAGGAAGGGGTCAGTCTCTGTTTAGTGGTGCCCAGTAATAGGACAAAGAACAATGGGTATAAACTAGAACATAGGAAGTTCCACCTCAACACAAGGAGAAACTTCTTTACAGTGAGGATGATGGAGCACTAGAACAGGCTGCTCAGAGAGGTTGTAGAGTCTCCTTCTCTGAACACTTTCAAGAACCCTCCTGGGTGTGTTTCCTGTGTCACCTGACCTAGGTGGCCCTTCTTTGGCAAGGGGGTTGAACTAGATGATCTCTAGAGGTCCCTTCCAACCCCTAACATTCAATGATTCTCTGAAAGCTCAGTTTGTGACTCAGAGTATGGATTCTGATTAAGAAGGACTCTAAAATGAAAGATTCTACCTGTTAAATCAGAGAAGTAAATAAAATTGTATAGCTTATGCTTAAAGAAATCCAGATATGGGTATAGAGCAGGCTGGTGTAGGGCAGAACAAAGGCAGAATTTTATCTCCTGAAACTGAAAGAATGCAGACTGAACAGTACATGTATTAAATGAGTGTTTAAAAATCAGATTGTTTTTATTTTGGAGTAAATCTGAAGGAATATTAGTTATATGCATAACTGGATCAAAGAAAATCTATTTGCTGTTGCACTATATCTTACTTTTCCCAAACAGTAAAGTGTGAAGATGCTTAGTCAGTATGTGTAAAAGGTTGGATTCTGTTTAGCTGTCCTTTTTAATTTGGTTTTGAAGATGGTGTTCACTTATTTTTTTAACAATTTTGTAAATATCTAAGCTTTTTTTTTACTTGTCTGTTTATTAATATTCTTAAATTCCATATAAAGAATTAAATCTACAGGAAAGAATTCCAGAAACCTTTGTCCTTCTGGTTACTTTTCTATGTTAACTATATTTTAAAATGTGTCTGGAGGCTGATGGTAGTCTCTGGAGCTATCCTCTTACGATGATCGTGTGTCTTTTTTTTCCTTTGGGAAATCTGGAATGGAGAAGAATAATATTTCCCAAGGCTGTAAAAATGCCAGAATCTCTTCTAGTTTATACCTGTCTAAATTTCATGTGCAAGTCCATTCTCCCCATTGCAATTGCAAGTGTTCAGAGTTTTCCTGGTATATGTAAGGAAAACTATGTAAAAAAAAATCTCATCTTTTATGTGCAGTTTTTTCTGTCTCAATAGGTCTAAACCTCGAAAAACCCCCAGTATTATTCTGAAGGTGGTTGAGTGCTTATTAATTACTTGCAGGAAGAAGTATGGTAAAACTACACTAAAATTTTGTTTGCCTCAGGAAGAAAAATGTCAGAATCCCAACTATCTGAGATAAGCAGCAGAGAAATAGCTAGACCACTAAAAAAAAAATCAACACTAAGGTCTGTCTTTCTCCACTTTCCCATGGTGTACACGGTAAGATATTGAAACACTGAAGTTCGATCACCTTACAACCTTTATAGAAGCTAGATTACATTACCAAGTAAGAGAAAATACTGAGAGCAGACTGTAAAGGGTAAAGGGGTTAAAGTATTTTACAGCTGATAACTGATCCATCTCTGACTCCCCATATTCCTGTGCTGGGGCTGCTGTCCCAAATAGTAGGGGCATGCACTGGGTCAGCTCCACTAATCAGGGAACAGAGGTAAGGTTCATTTGGAGGAAGCAAGTGCTCATGTGGTTTAATATATTATTTACATTGTTCCGGTTGTTTGCTCTCTATTATTTCCATTCATTTATTTTTATCGCATGTCTGGCTGTGCCTTCACGCAGTTTTCACAGTATGACAGCTCTTTGTTAAGCTTCATTGGGTGCAAAAGTTACACTCTTCAGCTGCCTACCAGCAAGAGGGTTGTAGGACACTTGCTTCATGGTTGACTTCATGGTCGGGATAAGGCTGACAATGCCAGCGTTGTTAGATTTGAATATCATCTTTTGAATTTTGTGGCAATATATTTACATTTTGTGGCTCTCGCATATTGTAGATGGATAAAGAAGGCAAAATTAAGGTTGTCTGAGTATTGTTGAACTTTCTGTACATCTTCGTTTGTACTTCAAAGTGTCAGCTCAGACAAGTACACAGGGAACATTCATACCCAGTAATAGCCACTGATATTTTGCAGTTGAGTGTTTTGGGATTAGCATTTCAACCATGATCTTTAGACATACGAATTTTCAGTGAGAACCAAGGAAAGGTCTTTTTAATAGAACATCCATGTATTTTTATTTTCACAAAGAAATTTAACTTGAACTTAACTTAGGCTGTTTTGTATGGAATTGCAAATTGGCTTCTAATAGAGCAGAAGATTCACCCTTTGGTAAATCATCACAATGCTGCATTTTTAGGAAGGAAATACGTATCAGTAATCCTATACCAATAATGCACTATATGCTAGTAATGCACCAGCAATATCCTGTATGTCAATACTATGTATTTATATGTGTTTCCATATACACATGAAGATCTAAGCATAGTACAGGCTTTTGTTTCAAGATTTTTCATTTCTTTAGGTGCATATGTACATAACATTAATTAAAGAAATAATTTTTCAGTTGTAAATATAGTAAATTAAATGCTATGGCTATGTGTTTTCCCTTTCTCTTTTTTTTAAAAATAAAAATAAATAAATAAATAAAACAAATCTGGAGTCAGAGTTTCAGAGTTGTGTCCCTCAAATGGTTAATAATAACATTGTACTGTTATTTCAGATAAACCTGCAGAAGAAAATGCGGGTCACTGGAGTTATAACTCAAGGTGCCAAGAGGATTGGAAGTCCAGAATATGTAAAATCTTACAAAATTGCATACAGTAATGATGGGAAGTCATGGACAATGTACAAAGTAAAAGGCACAAATGAAGATATGGTAAGATTAAGTAATTTGTATATGAATACATCTTGAGGTTTAGCTGCCTTGAGAGGTCTGAAGTATCTTTAGTAAATAAGCATTATTGCCTGACAGTATTATATAGGTCACTTTGTTATTACTTTTCCCTGAAAAACACGCCATCACTTTCTATCTACTAAGGATTTCTTATGCTTTAATTGATGATGGTATAAATACTGTGTCCCAAGGCTAGAATAATGCTGTTTATTACACTTAACTGATTTTCATTTTAATTAGTTTACAAGTAATTACTCATTACTCTGTTTTCAATTTGGTTTTATTACATTAGCAGATCAGTGTTAACCCTTAAAAGCATAGAACCCATTGATCAATGCTAATCTCTTTACTGCACAAACAGTATCATCCAGTGGGAAGTATGTATTTACAGTTTATTGTTTCCACTTATTTTTTATAGAGTTGTGCATACCAAGCAGCAAAAATCCCTTTACTCTGTAAGTTAAGATAGAACTAAGGCACTTTGCAGCATTAGACATAATTTCTCTATTAGGAAGTTAAAATGCTGTGTGGAGAGGTATATGATGAGGGAAGAAAGCAAAGTATGACTGTATCTGCTTAGAGTGAGGAGTGAACAGAAGAATGCTTACAGGTTTATTTCAGCTCCCCCTGCCACCAATGGGAGGGCTACAGTGTGTTTTACTGGGAGTACAGGGGAAAAAAATAAATGTCAATCAGCATAACTAATTTCAGGGTAAATTGAATTGGGAGTATTTAATGCACTAATTAGAACAGAAGACATGCTTTAGTTGCATTAGTAACTTCAGTTTCTAGGACTAACAAGATCTAGGTCCTGATTCAGCTCAAGTGGCAAACACGTGGCAATACAAGCCAGTGGCAGTCTGTCTTGCTTAAAAACGTGTATGTTGGGCACTAGAAGTGATAAAACAGCTGCTGTTTGGGGAAAGCATGCAGAGAAATGTGCAGGAACAGTCAGAAAAACAATGCAGGTATTTTTGAGAAAAGGAAAGCAACTGAGCCCCCAGTAATCCTCCTGGCATATTTTTATGACCATGTTGGTTTATCACAGGTGTTTCGTGGAAATGTGGACAACAACACCCCATATGCTAACTCCTTCACCCCTCCAATTAAGTCACAATACATACGGCTGTATCCTCAGGTGTGCAGAAGACACTGCACGTTGAGAATGGAGCTTCTTGGCTGTGAACTGTCAGGTGAGTTTTCTGCAGTCACCGCATCTCAATCATCATAATCTTCATCAATCAAGCATCACATTTTTGTGACCAAGGTCTAAACTGCATGCAGTTTTTTCCTTATGCAATGCAGCTGGCAGGGCTGAGTTTATGCCAGACAGCTAGTTATTTCTTTTTATGTAAATTACATAAGCAGCAACACTTACCTAAATGATGTGACAGTAGTTACTTGGCATAGGGCAGTAATAATAGTAGGGTAATGTGGTAGCAACCTAGTAACACTTTGTAAATCTTCCTTTGCGCATTGGCCTCCAATTATGTGCAACCTAGAAAATCTCATTTATAGCAGTTTTAGTAAGTACCTAAAGCTATCAGTACCCATTATGTACTAAGTACTAAGCAGTACTAAGCAGACCATGAGACACAGTCTCTAACTTGCCGTTTCACTCAGAACATCCTAAGCTAAGCACTGAAAACAGTTTCTGAGAGCCAAAGCTGTTAGTGCAGCACTGTTCAGAAGCAGGCATCAATACTGGTTTGAGCCCTCCCTCCTGCCTCCTGGGTGGCCATGTTGATGTGCTGTGTGACATCCTGAGAGGGACCAGGGTGCTTCAGCTGCCATCGAGGACCACTCAAAGGGCAGTAAGATATATTTTGCTGGCTTGCTTTTTTCAATACATCAGTTTAGATTTGTTTTGTGAATTTCTAACAGAAGCAGAGATTGCATCTTGTAGCAAAAAGTAAATGAACAACTGGATGCAATATAAACCCTCTAAGGTTTGTAGTAGCAGAAGTTATAGCTCATAAACGTAAAGCCTGACCTCTAGCCACTCTCTGCAAGAACCATGTTCCTCTACAAATTCAGCAAAGCATGTAAATTTTTTTTTTTTTCAAAAGATCAACCTCTTAGCAGTGGGAGCTCTCCACTGAATTCATTTAAGAATTATTTTTATGTGGCTGCCTGCTTACTCAACAAATAACAGTCATCCTGTTCACAAGTGATGTATCAAAACAGCTGGAGTTAAATAATTCTCAGTCCTCTAGTGGCATCAAAACCAGATTCAGGAATGAAAAGTTAATGCATTAATCTCACTATAGCCTTTTTCCAATATAGATAGGTTTGAAAGTAAATAGAAAATTCTGTCTAGCTGCTTTAGTCTATTAATTTATTTTTTTTATGTCTTCCATTTCTGGAACCACAATTTAAAGTAGGTCCTTGCCAGAATGACCAGGAATTGTTTTGCTCAAGGAACTGTGAAAGCTACTGAAGTGAATTCATTTCAGTGGTCTCCTAACAGTTTCAAGGTCATAATTTCTTAGCACTGCAGGCAGCCAAAGCTCAGCAGAACAATTTCAATCTTACTGAAAGAAAAGTGTAATTATACATAATGACAGACTAATTCGCTGTAATTCCAGGTGGTCTGTCTTAAGCAGAAAAGCCCTATCAGAGGTCTGGCCTCTCTTAAAAAGTCCTGATTCTATAGAAGAGAGTCATTACCGAAGGGAGAGAGACTGTCTCTCAGCTCCAGATCATCACAAAAACTTAAGTATTTCTTAGGACAAACTTCAGCAAAATATTCACTATAACCTGTTCTAGGCTCATAATTTACTCTACCAGGACCCATGGCCAGATCTTATTGAAAATCATGATCAATATTTGTGGAATTGGCCATCAATAAGTCAGGTATTAATCTTCCTGGCCTTGTGTTCCTGCCTTACTTGGGTTTTGCACCTTTCTGTGTTGTAAATTCTCTTCCCTTCAAAGAGTAGTGATGTAAGGTGAGAAACTGTTTGCAGCTACTGTTTACTAGAATGCCTTTATTCATTAAACTGTTATTAATGGTAGCATCAAGCTGTTCTTTTTAAAACCAGATAACTGTTCATACAACACAGCCACTTACTAAAGCAATTCACTCGCATATTCAAATATCTGCCTTTAGCAGTCTCTGCCTTCGTGCATGTGGCCCATGTCATACATGGCTGATGCTCATGTGTGTTGGTGGCTGTGTACCAGTTCACCAAATTCTTGGTGTTTTGAGTTTGTGAGTTCTTGCAGAGGGATGCTGGTCCCCAGAATTTAACCATCCTTGTGAGACATAAAGCATCTTCTGAACATGTAATTTATTTTTTCTGGGGGGAAGAAGCAGGTTTTTCTCTGGCAACTGTTTCTCTATCCTAATACACTGAGGTGCAATTCATACAAACTCACACTCATGGTTACTCTGTAACATCTGTAATCAACATATTGTAATAACAGATTGCCCTTTCCATGTTCATCTTCAGTACTATCTAATCTGGAAAGGAATGCTATGCTCATTAAAAGGAAGAAAATGCTTTAAATCTCTTGATTTTCAGAAAAGAAAAAAAATCACAGCATTAATCAAAACTAACTCACCTTTGCACTGAAATAATTGCCCTGTGCTGCTTTTGCCAATATTGCATGAATCCTGGCCCAAGACAAGATAGAGGTAGACCTTTGCATGCAGATCCATTTGTGCTTTTGCCTCTACTTTATTGTATTTTTATTATTTCCTCTGAGGTTTTGAGCTCTCTTGAAAGAATTAGACAAGGGGCATGGTACAGGATGCTGACTGAATATTGTGCCCCGAGATGAGCCATCAGAGAGTAACTGTCATATGAATTCTTTCCATTTTCAGATGCTAATCCATACTCATTATTTCACTGCTTCTGTATCAGTGAGCTTGACCATAAAAGAATTCACTGCAAACTTACATCCAGATAGGTTTAAACATACAGAGTTATCAGATACTGTTTATCACAGATGGTGATACCTCAAACACTTTGACCTAAGATTCCCCACTGAGGATAGCCATAAATAGACTTACATTAGCTCTCACTAACTTCAAGAGGTTGTAAATCTGGGAAGGGAGATTGAATACTTTTGCAGGGATATTGCAAAGCAAATTTGAATACAATGTAGTGAAGAGGAGATGTCTTGGAGAGTCACAAACAGTATTATAAATAATGCTTCAGTGAGGGATGTCCATCTAGAGATACAAAGTTCTGTACTAGTTTGATGATTCTGTTTCTATGAGCTCTAGGTTTTAGCTCGCCTATCAAAAGAAAGAGTCATTATCTTCTGTCATTGCAGCAGGGTGCCACAGGCCCTGGGAAGAGACCTGGTCTGCTGTTGCTCTCTGTGACACATGACTATGACATTGGTCTGAAGCCCTCATGTGTCATGTTTGTCTCTTCTGGTTCTCTGTTCTTCTCACTTCTCCTGTTACCTTTAACAACGCTCTTTTTCCTCCCTGTGGGGCAGTGGGGGAGGGAGGAGAGTGTAAGATCCCATTAGTGCATGCGTGCATGCACAGACACACAAGCAGACACATCTGCTATTTCATAAATCAATAATAATGCTCAGAAAAGGCAGAACTATTTTTGATGGCTTGGACTAGCACTGAAAAACAGTTTTGACAACCCATGTTTTTGTGTCAGGAACCTCCTCCAGATTTTTCAGATGAAACATTCCTGCTGACAGCCCTTCTGATCCTGGAGTGATACTTCAGAATTGAAAACTAAGCAAAGTCCTCCTTTAAAGCAACAGATGAGTCTCTCTCATTTGTGCTATCAATTGCTCCCTCCTACTCCAGGGAAAATTGTTTTGTTGTTGCTTTGAACTAGGTAGTTCATCCTACAGATAAGGCTTTGCAATTTCTATATGGGCACTGCAAATTAGTTCTAAAAGGTTGGGTTCTTTTCAAAAATTAATAAAACAAGTCAGTATTTCAAATTCTAAATACAGTTGATACTACATTAAAGAGCACATTATTATTAACTATCTCTGTTAATAGGCATTTGCTCCTGCTGTTAGACTCCCCACAAAGGTTCTGGTCATACCTTCCTAATAATTCCACTTAATTCTGTGTGTTAAATCTATGAGAGAAACAGAAAGTAGAATCTGCCCAAAAGGTTTTGCTAATAATATCAAAGAAACTAAAAACATTGAGTCTTTAAATTTAGGTAAACATATTGTGGAGAGAATGGAGTTTTAAGAAAAAGAGAACCAGCTTTGGTATCTAGCTCAAATAAAGTGAAAAACAAAATAAAAGCTTTAAAGATGTTTTAAATAGCCACACAGTGCTCTTGCTCTTATCAAGAGACACCAGCTGGGTAGGGTCATGGTCCCAGCAGGAGTGCCTTCGCAACTTAAGCGTGTGCTTTAAGAAACTCAGCTGGCCATTCAGCAACTGAGTGATAGGAACTGGCTTATTGACATGGGGTGTGAGTATCAGGTAGAAAAGCTCTGTCTTCCCAATGGCACATAAAGACAAGGTGCTGTGTGTTTGCAGTGATGATGCATTCCTTGCAAAACCAAGTATGCTAGATCGTAGGCACACTTTTTCTCAGTGAGTTATACTATGTTAAAATATTCACAATTTAACTGCATCAAGTCAGCTATGGAACTAAATAGGATCATCAAATTTGTGAAGTGAAAACTTAGGGAAAGCGGTAGGTTTTTGACTGCTGGAGCAGAAAGGAAATGAGAAAACTGCCTCTTCTTGTGCTCCCATCTCCTTCCACCTCCCTTGGCTTCCAGTACTCTTATTACAGTGCTGCTACCAAAGGGTGTCTGTCCTGTTGTCAGCTTGCTTCTCCCTTCTGTGTCCATATGTGCCGTCTCTGTTCCCAGTGTAAAATAGC
Organism: Apus apus; assembly: GCF_020740795.1. Lineage (NCBI taxonomy): Eukaryota > Metazoa > Chordata > Aves > Apodiformes > Apodidae > Apus > Apus apus. The sequence continues at coordinate 71,939,415 of NC_067312.1, read as the reverse complement.
AAGACAGAGGACCAGAGTCACTTAATAATTTATTTATTTATTTATTTGTTTTGTTTTTTCATGGACACCGAACAGAAAAACAGGAGAAGCTCAAGATCTGTCTTTTGTTACAATCAAAATAGCTCAGTGATGTAGGACGTGCACGTGGTTTAAACAAATAAACCTTTAATGCTTGCTTTCTCCTAAACGATGATTTCTTGCTATTCTCTCTCCTTCACAATTGTTTTTCTGTAGTCTTCCACTGTCATCTAAGTTTTTGGCTAAGTGGCAAGTATTTCAACAGTATAAAAGGTTCAGTGCTTGTTGACATGCTACTTCAGCAGTTTCTTTCTTTAAGAAAATAAAATGTTTTCTCAGTAGGCAAACACATGATTGATGTGATATGGCATAAAAGCATCATCAAGTCAAACTGAATAGGGAAAACAACAGAAAGTTTCTGCACAGGTAAATAAAACCAAGATATGAAGAGACGAAAATAATATTTTCTGTTTGTTTGCCTTCATAAATTTATGCCACAATAAAATAAATTTAATTCTCTGTCTTGTTTTTGACTCTTCCAAGGTAGTGTTGAAATAAACTGGCTTGAATTGGCTATTTTCGTTTGTTGGCAAGTTCCTCCAACAATAGTCTTGATTAAAGCCTTTTCTTTGAGAATTGCTAGTTTTCTTTTTCATAACAGAAAATCTAAACCTCTCACAGAGATAAGTAGATAGTGTCACAGATCTTATTTTGCTGTTCCAGGTTGCTCTGAGCCCCTGGGGATGAAATCAGGACATATACAGGACTTCCAGATTACTGCCTCCAGTGTTTTCCGAACACTCAACATGGACATGTTCACCTGGGAGCCTAGGAAAGCCCGGCTGGACAAGCAAGGCAAAGTTAATGCCTGGACCTCTGGCCACAATGACCAGTCACAGTGGTTGCAGGTAAAGTTTCACACATTTTCCCAAATGTTTATCTCTTGTGTTTCAGGTATGGAGAAAGTTGAGTGGTTTAGGATTATACTGATATCCTCCTGCTTCTGAGAGTAACCATACTAATTCTACCCCATATAATTGATGAAGCTATGAAAGCCCATACAGATCTTCATGTCTTTGGCACTACTGTTGCAGAAGCCCTGCATCTTCACTACTCAAACCTTGAGAGTTGTCCAGTAGTCATGAATTTTCCTTTATTAGTGTACACAGGTTGCAGACCTGTTTCACTGCCTTCTCCTCTCTTGTTGAGGGAGATTTTTTTTTTTCTCCCTTTTTGTCCTTCTGAAGTTCCCTATAAAAGTGTATTTATTTCAGCTTTGTGCACATTGGTAGATCTGGCCCATAGAAATTATCTTTGTGTAATTGAGACTGCTCAAAACTACCTTCCAACATCACACTGAAGCTAGCAAGACTGATTCAGCACTTGAATTCATCATAAGGCTGTGCACAGGGGTTGTTTGCAGCCTGGGAGTGATTTATAGAAGTCAGTAGTATGCTAATATGAAAGATTGCAATAAATCACTGGTATGGAAACCTATTTGACCAGTCTCTGACACATTTACATTTTTTGAACTGCAGAAAATAGCAGTGGTTTGAGTCAGCTGCCAGTTTGCAGGGCACTTCTCCATGGGTAGCCTCAATAGCAGTAGACATGGCTGCTAGCCCCCTGCAAGCTTTTCACATATAAACTATGACCTGTTAGGTTTTTTTTACCTACAGTTGCTAAGCAATTTAGCAATACAATTACTATATTTCTCCAAGTTTACACACTTAAAGAAAAGAAGGAGCAGTTGGCTTGTCGGTTTAACTTTGGAATAACTGAAGATCCTGGGATATTTTATTGCAGCTTGTTGAAGCAGCAGTTAGAAACTTCTGGAGAGAAAGAAGATTTTATTGCTGTGAAGAAGCAACATTAAAATATTTCTCCACGTAGAAGAGAGTCAGTTGTATCATATTTAGCCCCATCAGTAATACCAGGAAACCAAGGGTGCACAGAGACTCCACAGAAGTATCCTGGGGTGTGTTATTCCTACGATGGGTGACAGTGGATTTTTAATTATCTACAGATCACAAGGGGCTGCAGAGTTAATTCTTATATTCTAAAATTTTCCGTTTTGTTCTAAGTGTTACTATGCTTTAACCTCCCTGAACTTGCAAATTGAATCTGACAACTTGCGTGTCTCTGCAAGTCCTTGAAGTATCAAGCATACCTCTTTTATCTGGTCAAAAGACAGTTGTAAAGAAATACTTGTTTTTGTTTTGTTTTGTTTTGTCACAAGGCCATGATATGAGCTCAGTAACAAGCTTACCTGAAAGTTATCACACTTACAATATTTTTTCAAAAAAGTGTAATAACATTTCTGGGTTGGAAAAAGGCATGTGTCTTAAAGTTGTCATTAACTTCCACTATAGGCTGATTGTTTTTAATTCAGTCCATGAGTAAAGATTGGGTCACATGCTTCAAGACCAGGTAATGCTTCTGTAAGAAAGACATGTCTGTCATTTAAATTAATCCATTCCTCATTGTTCTCTTTGCTTTTTTTTTTCTTTAAAATGCAGAGTATTGTATTGTAACCTGTTCACACACTGACTACAGTTTTATCATAATGCTGCTTGCATATAGTTTAGTCAAAACACATTTGTAAGAAAAAGCATGTGAAATATTAACTTACTTGTATGCCCTTTTCTTGCTGCAATAAGTTATTACAAGGAATAACCCCAATAGCAATTCCATGGTATCCTAAAATGGGCTAAAAGTTGCAGTATTGTTGTAGTTTGTGGTATGCAGATGACTTGAACAGATCTGTTCTGACTCACGATTGTTTTGTGGGATCCATGCCCAAATATCACAGATACCAACTGTTCCTCTTTTAAAAATCTTGTGTTCTAACATATCTCAGAGTGCCTGCTGTGCTAATGGTTGCTGAGCAGTGATGTTTGCATCAGATACATAAATGCTACTTGCTAGTGTAGGGCAGTTCATGGGACTTTTGGATGAACCCCAGAGGTAATTTCATCTCTGTCTTGAGCTTGGGTTATTTTACTCAGTTTTCTTTCAAAAAGGGAAATGCTCGAACATCTATGTTTTTAAAAATGCAGCCATTAGCAAGTATTCTCTTTGCTTTAAAGTGTTCCGGATTGCTATATCCATAGTCTAGCTCCATAGGGCAGGAAGTATTATGTGGCTCCATGCGCAGACTGTGCATTTTCGAGTTCAAGAAGAATACTCACATTATTGCTGCTGCCATTGTTGAAAATCTGTTGTGATCTAGACTCTACTCATGAACTCCAATACTCCTTTACAGCAAGCACCATAATTAATAATGGAAGAAAGCATTTATGTGATGTGGGGGAAAAGTTAATGAGATTAGATGACCAAAATCATATTTTTCCAGCTCAGTCGTAATCTGGGTCTGAATTTCTTCAGCAGCCTGCTCGATGGCACTCTTGCCATTCCTTCAAAGATGATGCTTCAGAAGCCATCTCAGTTATCTGGCCTAATTTATAGCACAGGAGTTTCCAGTAATTCAGATAACCTGCTTGTGTCTCTGTACTCTTCGCAGCTGAAATCTATGCAGTTTGGTGATAGAGAACAACCTATCTGTTCAGGTTTGGTACCAGAACTACTACAAATAATTAGTTCTAGCAACTCTCTTTGCTTCTGAATACTTACCTTTAGGGATTCCCTTCCTTCTGGAGACAGTTCTGTGAAATTACCTGAATAACAGTAATATCTAAGGTGGGGGGAGTAATGGTTTGCTTCCTGTAGTTATGTCTAAACTTAGCATAAACTTAGCATAAACCAAGCAAGGTGAATCGTTTCAGGTTAATTACTGACAAAAGAAAGAAACACCCACAGTTCCATTTTCCTTCATTTCCTACCTTGAATCAGTTCACAGGCTTTTCCCCAAGATCTTTTGCTGAACTACCATGACCAGGCTGCTCTATCAGTTTGGGGGGTGCTTCTGCTCCCCTTGCCAGTCACCCCATTTATTAAGGTGTTTCACATTAAAGGAAGTGTTAAAGTACTTTCTGCCCAGAATGAGGCCCAGAATGAGGCACTAAAACTATAAACATTATTGAAAATTATTCCTGATGGTCTTTCAGATACTTGGTGACTACTTTTGTAAACAGATTTTCACCATTCTGTATCTCATTTTTCTAGCTGAGACTCATTCAGAAAAATCTACATTTTCTTCAAAATCCATTCCCACTTTACTACTAATATTCTGCAGTTATAAATTATGATATCATGACAGGGCCTTAATTCCCTTTTCCATATTTACTGTTAATTAAATTTTGGTGTTTTAAAATATTTCCTTGTTTCTGCTAGATTGGCAGATGCCATATCCATCATTGTTTTGATTTCCTACTTTCTGACTTCCTAGTAAGGAGAGCAGCACCTTGTACTTTAATGCCTTTGCCCATTTGACCCTTTTCTGGTGCTTCAGCAAGCAATTTCTCTGGTCCTGTCTCTCCGATCTCTGCAATATTGCTTGGAGCCAAGGCATCTCAAGTTCATTTGAATTCTCCAAATAGCTGGAGCTTTCCTCTCCTTCCCCAAACCATCTCCTTTGCATAAACTGTTTTGCATGTCATCCTAATTCCAACTTTCTAATTGTACATGGGATTTTGTAGTATTTAATCTTAAAATTGGTGTTGTACTGGGGTTTTTGAAGGCCTGTATCTCTACAGAGCACACCCAGATGAAAAAGATGCCCATCTTGGAAGCCTGCTGAGGTTCCTCTTACACCTCCATATTACTTTCAGGTCACCAGCAGCACTGCAGTAGATTTATGTTTCTAGTTGTGCTAGAAACTTCAAAACTAGTTTCTTGCTGCAAAAAAAGTACTTTCATCTGGTTGCTTAGCTTGTATTTTGCTGCAGAGCTAGTGGAAGGTTCTGCAGCTTGATGTGCATGAGTGACAAACCTGATACAGTTTTTCCACAGATCTTCTATATAGTTATTGAGCTCAGGTGACTTAAGAAAATCAACCCTCCCTTAAACAGTGGAGTGGAACAACAAGGAATGTCTTATTGTAATGTTTTTCTTGCTGGTGTAATGAAATCAGCTAAGCACTATTAGGGAAAAAACAGTTGCTGATAAATACAACAGATTGTTTGGAGATTGGCAAAGCAACAGTTAAATATATGCCTACACATATTTAAAATGTTATGATTGTCAGTAGTATAATGTATTTGGGTTGGTTGTTTTCCTGCCAAACTAATCTGCAGTACTAGACAATATTACTGAAGTTGTCATCCACACCAGTAGAAAAGAATTGTCTCAGTGCTGCAAATGACTTACTCTTTCATTTTAATACATGATCATCTTTTTTTACATCAACAAAATCTCATTTGAAAACAACAGCAAATTGTTCTCCAAATATGTACTCAGTTTTTTTAGCCATAGAGAAAGGCAGACAGCTTAAACTAGTTGAATTTTTGAATGATGACAGTTATCTAAGATGAATTCTTCCCTTTTTTCATGTGGGAAGAGAACACTGTTTTTCATTTGATATTGGTTAGCTGAGCTTATTCTAAAGTTGTATTCATTGTGTCATTATAAAAATAGTATGTTTTTTTTTTCTGTTTCTCATGTGGTGTTTGCTTCTTGTCTATTGTTGCACCTGCCTCTTTCTCTCCTTTTTTGTTGTATTTGCCTGTTTATTTGTAATGAATTCTGTAGATTACTAGATAGGAAATAACTATACTGTAGCATTTCCTAAATGCTGAAAGCAATTCATAAGGAGAAAATTGTGTTTAATTATCTTTTGAATTGTGTTGGTAGCAAAGCAAGCATTAATACCAGTACTCGTTAAAGTAGTCAAATTTAAGCCACCAGCTTAAGTATTTTATTTTAACACCCACACTTTGGAAAAAATAAAAAGAAAATGCATAACAACATCTTAATTAAATAATGACTTGAAAGACCCAAAAATTGGAATAGGATAAAATGTTAGTTTAAGACCAATCTAGTAATTAACATAATGAGGAAATTACATTACTTCTAGAAGGCTTGGACTGCTAAGCAGTGTGTTGTGACTGGTCTTTGAAAGATACAGTAGTCTATGGGAATTAAAAGCTTAATTATAACATATTATAAACAAAGGGCATGCAACTTTTTCTGCCACTTCAATAAACCACAGCCATCACCAACAGGTCAGGAGAGGAAACACAGCAACAAAAGGTCCCTCTTATTCTTCAGATGCAAAGTTGGTACTGTTTTTTAAATACAGTTTCTCACAAGCAGAAAAGTGAGTTCTCAGGGTGCAGATGGCAAAAGACAGGTTGTGAAGAAATCAGCCTTTCTTTGAGCCGTGTTTTATTTTGGGTTACTGAAGGACATTTGCAGTCAAAATTTGGTCATTTTATCTTTTCAACTCAGTCATCTTTTTATTACTTGTGGTTCTTGGCAAGGCAGCTGTCATTTTCTGCTTGAAGGAAGTAGCTTGGACACTCAGCTTTGGCATCTCCTTGATCTAATGCTTACCTCAGTGAGGAGCTTCACAGAGTTCTGTTCACACGGTTCACAGGATGCAGCAACACAGGAAGACTGATTGTGATTAAATTATTAATATGGATCTTTTCTTTCCCATACTTTGCCAGAAACTTGCTGTCGATAAATTTCCCTGTAAGAAGCAGCGAGTGGTAGAACAAGTAGTAATGGACAAACAATTCTGAGTGATTAAGTCAAAGAAAAGCAAATAAAGAGAGAAACCTACTTCTAAATTGCACACTCTTGAATTTGGCTAGTTTGCACTGCCTATGCTAGAAAGCCAAACAGGTTACTTTGCTGACTTAATTCACTTGCCCATAAACCATAGATCTAAATTTGCAATAGATAGTTACTGTCTGCTCGAGTCTGTAGCTTGAGGCAGGGGAGGTATAGATTGAATGTTAAGAATTTTTTCACCAAAAGGTTTATCAAGCATTGGTACAGGCTGCCCACAGCAGTGGTGGAGTCACGATCCCTGAAGGTATTTAAGTCATATAGACATAGTACTTAAACATGGTTTAGCTAAAGACTTGTCAGTGTTAGGTTAATGGTTGGACTCAAAAATCTTGAAGTTCTCTTCCAACCAAAGTAAATCTGTGTCATTCTGTGATTTTGTAATGTTAAGATTATAAAGCACAGTGACTTGGCAAAGTATAGATGACTCTGAACTTAGTAAGGGCCTCAGAGCACAGCAGTCACATGGTTCAGAGCAGCACACAAGTCCACCACAGAAGAAAGTTGTGTTGTTTTCATTATCTCTCATTGAGCCTATGAATGTTCTTCCTCCACATCAATAGGATCTCTGGAAATACCATCATTTTCTTCTAGATATGTGTTGCATGCTAATACATGCACAATGAATGAGGAGAACCTCAATCAAAGCCTGGGGACATCACAGCAGTGATGGATTGCTCAGCAGGAGAACATGAGCCAAATCCAAATGAGCTAATGGGAGTGATAGCCTGACCATCAGTAGAGAGGTGCCTGGTGACTAATTAACAAATGATACATTAATTTTGCTCCTTAAGCAAGCTTGCCTGTTTTCTGCCACAGATCTGTCTCCACTGAGAGGACTCCTTTACTCAAAACAAACCTCAGAGCTGCTTTAAAACACCTGCCAGTTTAGTTATTGGGGGTTGACAGTTTTTCACAGCATGTGCCACCAAACCATTAATTCTTTTCACTTCACCCAAATGTAAATCAATGTAAATTGCAGGACCACAGTAGGATTTGCTTTGTATTCCAAAATACATTAGAGGGGTTATTATTTGAGAGGAGCTTAGAAGTCATGTTTTCCAAGGTTCACAGCAATAATTCATAGTCTAGAAAGTCTTTTGGTATTAAAAATTAAATCTCTGTTTTACAAGAATTTAGGAGTTAGTTGGGGGTTATTATCTGAGATTTCTAACATGATTTCCTTTATTTTCTTTATTCCCCATTCTCCTGTATGTAATTTTGTATTGCTAAGGCAATCTGACTCTAAGCAAAATGTATTTTTTTTTTTAATTCTAAGATAATTTTCCATTTAAACTATACATCATAAATAAAACATGAGAGAATAAAAGAAGGGTCTTTTGAGAATCTTGCATGTCTGATTTGTTTTATATCTCTGCAGATATATGGGGAGGGTGCAGTCTTTCTACTTTTTTCATTATTTTTTTAATGTTCTGATTGCATTTCACTCATAGTAAAATGTCATAAAATCTTATCTGGTTTTAATTCTAATGCAAAAATAATAACTCCCACTATCGGAGCAAGAGAGGATAGGTAGTGAAGGAATGCAGTGTTAAATTTTTTGACCCTCTGAAAAGTCAAACTTCAAATGAAATAGCAGCCTTCTGGAAGAATATGGAGCAACTGGAAATAAATGTTGTCATGTTGAGTAGCATCTAACTCTGTGATTTAAAAAGGTCTGTCATCTATTATGGAAGCTCACTCAGAAGGTGGAAATTGTAGGTAATCAATTTACATTGCAGTCCTCCAACATTGCTTGAGTCTTTCCATTTCATTTTGATCGAAACCAGAACTGAATTCTGGGAATTAGTTTTTATTTCTTGCATTAGAACATATAAGCAAGTCAAACTTTAATGCACAAGAAAATAAATGAAAACATTAAAATTAATTATTCAAATTTAATCTGTTCCTGAGTTTTACAGAGAACTGTAAATCTCTCTTAAGCATTGCGCTTTAGCCATTTAGGCGATGTGGTCTTTAGAACTGGAGTAGAGACACTGTATGAGGAGCTTTCTAGACAATTTGATCATCTGTCACTTTGCATTGTATTGCCCCACTATTTCACAGATTAAAGGGATATATGTAAAAAGAAACACTAGCCATGATTCTAAAAAGGCATTGCTTATAAAATACAGCTCTCTTCACTGAACTGCACTTGACTTTTAATTGTTATGTAGCAGGGATAAGAACAGAAACATGCAGTTCCGTAATTTTGTTATATTAATTATTTTAGTACACCAATTTTTTTCCCACAAAAAAATGTAGGAGCTACTTGGGAGGATTTTTACAGCTCAGGAACTGCCATTAACTAACCTATTACAGTAAGATTAATTTTTTTTTTTTACTGAAACATTAATATCAAAGATAAACAATACTACTTGATGCAGAAGTAGAAGAAGCCAGCTAGTTTAAGTTCAGATATGGGTGGCAGCATGCTGATCTTCACACTTTGAGCAAATGCTAAGACACTATGCTGTAATGTTTAAAAAATAAGTATCAGAAATATGATCCAGAATGTAAATAAGGCAGTGTTAATACTGGCATTTATTTCTGTATACTTTTACTGCAATACATAGGACAATGGGAGTAAACAGTGTCATGCACTGCAACCTCTAGTTGTACAGCTCTACCTTACTAGAGCAATTTCTTTGGTTCATTGTAGGATTTCTTGTCCTTATTATCCTGTAAAAGATTTCTAGCTTAGTTGCTTGACACACTTTTACCAATTCATTTTTGAGTTCTGAGTTGGTTTTTTTTGAGCCCAATCAATCTTCTAAATTCTCAGTACCTAGCATAACAAAACAAGTCAGTGGAAAAAAATGGGTTGGGATTATAATATACAGTGTTTTTCACAACAGAAGAATTAAGTGGGATCACATTAGATTATCAAGCAGCAGGTTTATACAAATAAAAGGAAAGATATCCACATTAAGAGCTAGCATTGAGTTCACTGTAGCAGTGGTAGTCCATAGCACTAGTGACCTGTAGACTCTATAAACTGAGGATTTAGGAATTTTGTGCTTTCTGCAACCCCCATTTCTCCTCTGCACTGCCTGTGCATACATAAGAAGATAATGCCTGCTGTTCATGGATTAGGGAGGTAGGTGTGGTAAGACCTAGATGACATCAACAGTGGAAGTCAGGTTTTAGAGGGTGGTTTTACACAATGCATGGTAGGCCAGAGAAACTCTGACAAACAATTTTGTGACTGTAAGAAGTTGATCTGAGTTCAAGGGCAGACTGGACATGAACTCATACACTTCTTACAGGAACAGACCCAGCAGGAATTACTGAATAGACAAAATACATAAAGCTCAAGAAATGCCCTTACATGATAATTAACGAAGACTGCAGATGTGTTAAGGCAACATATATGTATGTATTTTGCCTTTTGTAGCTGCTTCTGGACACCTTTGGAAGCCAAATACTGGGCCCTTGTTTTGCACCAGCACAGCCTGTCTTCTTCTGTCGGTCTGCTACGTTGACAGTTAACATAGAAGTAAAGGTACCACAGTCAAGGAAAGAGAAAAATAACCTGAACAAGAAGTTTGGTATGGTACAAACATGGTAGTCTTTTTCCCATTAGGAGAATGCTTTCAAAATTCTTGTTTCATTTAGCTGGAAGTAAATGCTCAGTGCTTCAGGCCAAATACAAGACAATTTTTTAAAAAATTTCTGACAGTGCAAAGTGATTTGTTTATTTTTTTAAACTGTGGAGGAACAGGAAAATATTTTCCCATGTAACTCCAGGCTTGGTCAACAATTTTAAGTGTTAATCCCTGAAATCAGTCATGCCTTGTGGTTTCCACACACTCCACAGTAGGTGCAGAGAGCTGATAAGCATTACAGGGTGTTTTGAAAGCCAAGAAAATACATCTGTGTCAGATCAAAGGCAGAACTGAGTCCCAGGGTTGGATACGTCCTGCCAGTGGCCTAGTCTTGTTTTGGCCAGAGGTCTCTTTATGAAGCTCTGTAATAGAGGCTCCAGGGTGTCCTTTTGCCTAATAGCAGATAATCTTTCTTACGTCCTGGAGAATGAAGATTAATAGACCTTTTAATTTTATTCAAGCCAGTACATTACATGATTATTGCCTTTAGAAGTGCCAAGCCATTTAGTCTAAAAGGAAAAAGAAACTTTATTTTTTTCTGTAAACCTGGAAAAACACTTCTCTAGCTAAAAACATCAAAGCCAGTTTCTACATTGGTAGTGCACCAATTTTGTTTATTTCTGCTGGTTTCTAACATTTTTTCACTGGAAACAGAAGCCTGTCCTATCATTTCGTGGGAGCAAGCAGAGGGGAAAACAAACAAACAAACAAACAAAAAGAAGCTTACTATTATTTTCAAAGTTGTAGCACAGTTTTGACATTTCTAGTTTACAGCTACAGCAGCATATCTATATGAAACAGGTTACGCATAATAACCCTGGCCGACAGATGGGCAAAGTCATTCCTAAAATGAATGGCTGAATGATGCTGCATTTTGTATGAAAATAGAAGTCGTGCACTCAGAGCTTTAAAATACAAGGAGTAACATTCAGCCTAAACCCCACTTATCTTCCATGCAGATTTAGCTTTGCTTTCAGCTGGGTTTTTGTTAGTATTTCAACAGTTTAGTATCTATATGAATGATTAGTCACTTTGTTGTGAGCAAGCTTATCATCAGTTTACTTGTTGATCTATAGCCTAGATACTCGTAGATTATTGGGACACTTTTATGTACTGCACAAAGTATTTGCAACACTATTAATCACCTGCGAAAAAGCAGCCAGGTGAATAATGAACTCCTATATTACCATCATTATTTTTCATTTTAAAAGTAAAATGAGCTGCTCATGCATAGGTGAGTCCATTTATGATCCCAGCATTTTTACAAAGATATTTATCAGCCCTCCAATAAAAGGTGTTGCATCATCTTCCCTACTGAAAACCAAGCAGAAGTTTCAGTGGTTCATTTCAATGAGAGAATATTTCATTTTCCCAGGTATTGCATCACCAGCTTTTGATTTCAGTTTGAAACCCAGAGTTCACTGAAAACTTAAGACAACTTAGATAACCTAAGAAATCTGAGATAGCTAGATTTCCCCTGACTGCAGTTCAAGAGCTGATACTGTTTCAAAGTGCTGGTATAAAATGTTAACTTCCTCGCTGTTCTCAATTCTGTCTATCAAGTGTCAGTCTGAAATTTACAGGTAAATGGACCACATTTCCCCTGCTTACAGTCCAAGGTTTCTCCTGTCTGTGTTTGCCAGTATTTTGCTGCTGTTTTACTCACTCCAGCACCTCGCATTCCCCACAATGGTCTTTAGTCAGAAAACTAAGGGACATACTGGGACAGAGCAGACAGCACTGACAGGTAGAAAACTTGCTGATAAATTTGCTAATTAATTTGAGGTATATTTTAGTAAGAAGAAGGAGAGATAACAGAACTTTCTGCTTGTCCTCCTCACAATCTAAAGAGAGTGGATCATGCATGTCTGGCATCCTGTGATGTTCTGTTTCTTAATTGAGAGATTAGAGAAAAGACAAGCAGAAATGAAAATAATAAATTTTTTTATTTATTTATTTACTTTGGGGGTTTTTCTTTCTTTTTTTGTGTTTTATTCTAACTTTTAGTCACAGTCAAAAGCTTTTGATTAAAAGTTATCAGCATTATTATCGATATTATCTTTTTTACCACAATAACTGATTTAAATTATATCTTCCAGTAGTTACACTCCTGGAAGCTACTTCTTATTATCATCCAGTTTTATACCATTTTTGCTTTTAGAGACATGTAATATTATGTGAAGAACTTAATGTAAATGAGGTTTTTTGCCCATTTCCATATCTATTTCTAGCCTTAGCTAGGTGCTGAAGTCAGCAAATTCTACTGCACAGTCACTACTTGGAGTAGTGTTAAGCTGAAGTCTTTGAGTCCATGACAGAAAGGTAGTACAGCGTGCCATCAGTGTCTTGTATCATGAGCTACTTTCAATCATAACAATGTTTTTTGTTGTTTGTTTTTTTCTTCTCTCTTTTTTTTTGTCATGGTATTATTTTGTCTTTGGCTTTTCCACACAAACTGTTTGACTGGCCTAACACAGAATGGTATTGCAGATCTTATCAACTCTTTAAGTGTACTAATGTAGCTAGAAGGATTCCTCTAACTCCAGTAGATATCTAAGCCTGCCTTATCAGTGATAATTTCATGGACTATTTTTAAATCTCTTAGCTTCATCAAGGACTGATAAGCTTTGAATATTCCATAGCAGAGAGACTATTGATATTTTATTAATGGTTTCTTGACTGTTGGTGAACAATGCAATCAACTCTGTCACCTCTACTAAAGTCCTCAAATCACATTTCTGGTAAAAATACTACTGTACACAGATGAAATAGTCGGTTTTAGGAAAAAAGATTATAGGTTTAATCATCGTTGATGATATAATTTTGAAACACTGAATTTTCTTTTAGGTTAGACTAAGTTCATACCTGGCCAAACCTTGTGCTGTCACTTCCTGTGAAAACATGAATACACCCTGATAAGTTGTGGGTGTTACTGAGACTCACAGAAGTCATTCCAGTTTGCAGGTTGAGTAGGAGAACAGTATTATCTTATGTGTGCTGCAGGCGGGATTTACCAGTGTACTGATATTATGACCTCGGAACATCAGCTGCCTTGAGTTCCCATAAGAAATGAGTAGCAACTCCCTTTGGTGCTTTTGAAAATCCAGATCCTAAGGCTAAAATTTGCTGCTGCTTTCCCCCCCTACCCCTCTTTTTTTCTTTTTTTTTTCTTTTTTTACATTTTAGGTTTAAGATGGCAATAAAACAAGATTAGCCATGGCTTAGTGTGGTTATAAAAACTTTCTCTGTGATAAATAGATGCTAAATAGATTATTAAAATTCTAAAAATCATCTACAGAAATTCAAGTGTTTTTTCCGTTCTTTTTCCCATAATACTTATATAACCATTGTTACTAAGTACATAAATACATTAATGAACTATTCACACCATCTCTACTATTTAAGAAGTAGCTGCTCCATAAGAAGTTGCTCTTGGGAATGAAGTGAAATGTGAACTTGCATGTGTGTTTCACTTCAAAAATTTCAGGATAATGGCCTGAGATGTGTTTTCATCAGTCTATGGAGATTTCAAGAGAGAGACCTCACACCCCACTTTCACTTTTCAATTGTACTGGGAAGAGCTGATAGTGTGCTTGCTAGTTTGTTTCTTATGTGCAGTTTCTGCAGTCATGAAACAATTCAGAGGGAATGTGCTCTTTAAGAAGAGTCAAGTAAGAGTAAATAAGAAAATAAGTCATATTTATTATCTTAGCCTAAAGAATGACAGACATTAAAAATATAGTGACACGATGTTAAAATAATGTTGAAGGTCTAAGCTTAAATTGCAAAATAGGCAAAACAAACCTCACATTTGTAAAGAAGAAAAAGAATGACACTCCAATCTCATTTCATCTGAAAATAGTCCATCTCTACTGAGATTATTACAGACTTATTTTCTTACTGTAATTTTTTCATGTTTTATTCGTAAGTACTTACCCTAATTATGTGTATTTAGGTGTAGTAAAAATACTCTGCTACATATGATGCTCCGATGGAAATACGTTATTTCCACCAAGAATGTGTAGTTGCTTGGTTGTTTTTTTCCTTCAGTGTTTTTAGATTGAATTAGGCATGACAGACTGTAGTTTGGATTGTGTGGTTTTTTAAAGAAGAGCCTTTGGAAAACAGCTTGAAATGCTAAGTTTCATAGTTCACAAACAAGAAATGCTGCTGATAATGTTGAAAGAAGTATATACATGTTGCACATCTGCAGCAAGTGTACTGTACCATCACCGATTTTCCTTGTATCTGCAGTCTTTGGGCACAGAGGGGAATGTTAAGCACCTAAATCTGATGCAATAACAAGGGGAGAGCTTCATTTCTGCCTTTATGCGGTAGACACTGCAAGCCTGTCCCTACTTTTCTTAGGCTTTGGGGCCGATAGCATCTATCTGAGTGTTCCAGCTTACCCTGTAAAAACTCTGGAAGTCAGGAGATCTTAAATGAAAAGTAAATAACCTGCTCAGGACAGCTTAAATGCATTAGATGGTCTTGATGGATTTCAGCTGCCCAACCATGAGTCTCTGACGTTACCCTAAGTCTCTCATACAACTTGTAAGAGTCCCAAAATATCTGAGACCTCCTTGTAAGATCAGCATATGACAGGCAGATCTGCACCTTGGCAAAGTTGCAGCTGGAAACCATGCAGTCCCTATTTCTAATATTTTAAGGGTAAGTACTGCCTTGGGAGTGCATCCCTCTTTTTCTCATTTGTGTTGGCATCCAGGCTTCTTTTTTGATCCCTGCAGCTTTTAGTTGAAGGGACTCTTTTATTTGCCAAATAGAGTAGAAGTGCCCAGAAATTCATCAATGTTATCTGGCAACAAATTATTAAAAACATTCTACAAAAATCACGAAGGTAAATAGAATAAAAACTGGCAGAATAATGACATCTTTAAAATTACAAAAAAAAGAAAACAACCCTAACCAAACACCTGGGCATAAGATTAGCTGTACGAAGAGTAGAAATGTCTGTATAAGAGGACTCAAATGAGCCGTTTAAAGAATTATTAAAAACTAACCTTAACCCTCAGTTCTCCTGAAATCTCCCACCCCATCTCTCTCCTTTGCATCTTAGAATTGAAGCCAAGGTTGTATGTCCCAAGATTAAGAGATGCACTGCTGAAGGGTTGACTGAGCCATTTTACCATTATCTTCATTGTGAAATAGGACGGGTGACTCCTGGACACTGATGGTTCTTTCTTCTCCTCTAATGTTACAGAGTAGATAAGGAGTGTGTTATTTTCAAAGACTACACTTTTTGTGCTTTGGTTTGCATGATGGAATATCTTCACAAAACCATGAAATGGATTCCTTTCAAATGAGATTAAGCTAAAAGACTGGTTACAAAAGTTGATCGAGACTAGGCTGCAGCACACATGGTGTAGACATCCTGTTCTTTAAATCAGCTTCTTTGCTTTAAAGATCTGTGCCTGTTGCACTGCACTGCTTTTCAGGGAACATGCAGCCTACCTGTGCTTATTAGTCTCCCAGTCACCAGTGCTTTAGGCAGGTTGGCTGTGCTTTGCCAGGTGTCAGAATCACAGAATATTTGAGGCTGGAAGGGATCTCAAAGAGTCATCTTGATCCAGCCTCCTCTGATGAGGCAAGGCCACCCAGAGCCATGTAGGGCCATCCATTTCCTCTGTTAATGTCTAAGGTGGTGGAGACTTGCACAATTTAGATCTTCTTGAGGCTTGTCTTCTTGTAAGCCAGAGTCAAAGTATGTGTTTCTGTTCCAGGAGAGCTACTTGAGCTGTGTGGTCACTCAGCTTCCACATGTGACCTTATGAGACCTACCCACTGCCTCTCCTGAGTCCTGTCCACATGTGGTTTATTGTTCATTTGCTGTCCTCACTCCTGATTAGTCTCATCAGATGCCTGGAATTTAATTTGTTTCCACCAAGTATGTAGAAGAAGTAAAAGGTTTTTAGGGAGGGGGAGAGGATGTTCCGAAAGTTATCGTTGGCATTTTTTGGCATATCTACTCTATTTGTCCCGAACTTCCTGATGTAATGGAAACAAAAGACAGAAGATTGTGTTAGACAGTGCATCACCATGCAGAATACCTTGAGTTTAGAAGCACTATAGCTGAACTCAAGCTCACTGCATGCAAATACAGTTGTAGTGCTTGCAGATCCAAACTGCTCTATGGGCAGCTGACCCAGATGTCTACAAGTGTCTCATCCTTATGTTCCTGCTCTTGGGAGAAGTAAATGTTGCAGCTCTCGAGGTGTTTGGCTGCAGAGGTGACCATGTGAACCTTGGGTACATCTGCATAGTCAGATACTGAGGGCTGAAGTTTATTAGCTTCAGACTACTCAGAGCAAGGACAGAGCACGCATATGACTGTTCCCTCTTGATCAAAAAGACCTACTTACAACACAAGTACTAGTTACACCACTTGTAACTGCACACTGACACAAGTTCAAGCTGTGCATATGTGCAGTTGTTAATTAAAAATTATTCCTATTCAGGTGAATTTATCTTTGTGGGTTGTTTTTAATTAATTCTCCTCCAAATTGCTCTGAATCATCTTTAACATCTGAAGAAAGGTGGGAAACAGCTATGTGGAAAGGGAGTAGCTATAGCCCAAGAGAGTTCTTTCAGACACAAGAAGTTAAACTGCTTTTTGATCAGCTGCTTGTAGAAATGTACATTAAACTGTAAACCATGGTTCTTCTTGCGACCAGTTAATGATCCTATCAGTTGCAGACTAATTGCCTCTACCTCGTTCTAAATTCTGCTGCACTGAAAAAGCCAGTCACATTCTGATCCTGTTAATCACATTCAGCTTTGAAGAGTACATAGTGGTTGTGTGTTAATTCAACTTCTCTCCCTGGTAATTTGTTTGATTGCCTGTAAGTTGCAATCTGCACTATCTAAATTAATGTGCTCTGCATCCTGACAGGAAGTTATGACTTGCATTTAGGCTGTTTTAATGCAGATGTTTGGCCTAGAAAGTGAGGTGAATTCTTCTCACCTTTCTGCTTTAAAGCACTTTCAATAGGAAGAAAGAAAAGCAAGGGTGTTAACCCTTTGGAGAAGGTAATAAAGCAACAGGGTAAAACTTATATTTATTTAATGCTAGGTTAATAGTAATTTTTATTGCCAGAAGGTGTCTCATCAGATTATGAATAAATAAATGAATAAGATACTAAAGTATGAAAATGAGATGCTGGTGCTACACCCTTTTATTCTGTTCCTCCATCTACAGCAATATGTATCATTGTATTGTCAAGACCTAGAACAGTCTGTCTATTCATTACTATGTCTTTTATTTTCAGGTTTTTTTCAATATAATGCACACACACAAACATGCACACAAATGTACATGGTGCTAAATAAATATTGCAGAAAAAGACTGAACATATGCCAAATTACCTTTCAGCTTTCCACATCATTTGTCTGAAGAAGACTATAAGGCCACTGGATACGTACTATAAGCACAAAACAATTGTTAGTAGGACATTTTTATTAACTCTGGATCTATGTGATAATAAAGATTCATTGTGATTTTACCTTTGAAATCCCCTGAATCTTAATGAGAATTTTTTTCTCCCTGTTTCAAATTTTAGTGAGAAATACTCTTGAATGTCGTAGCCATGTTAAATATTTGTGAAATCCTTTTAGATTACTTTCAACATTTTAAAAATAAACAACTTCTTTATGGAGGCATTTTTTCAAGTTAACAGGAGATGCATTAACTTTTGGTATATGAAGCATTCCCAGCTAAGATGAGGTTACACTTGGAAAATGTTAATATTACAATTATTTATAAAGAGAATCCAAAGTTGACTCTGAAGTGTTTAGTTCAAATGCTGCCTGGAAGTGTGGACCAGTTAGTGATTCCTTAATGGATCAGCCTTTTTGAAAAACAGACTATTCATTTAGGCTCCAAAATATTTGGAAGCAAGTTCTGCAGACTTGGTATTTATTAATTCATGAAAGACTTACACTAATTAGCAGTGTGCATTTCCCAGAGGCCCACTTAGACTATGGAAGCAAGCTCCCCTGCGCTCCTTACAGAAGAACGAAGTCCCTTCAAGCAGTCCATGTGAGCTTCCAAAGCAGACTCCTGCTCTGAGTGATCATTGATAAAGTCTCTTTCTCTCTCCATTGACCAAAGAGAAAATAAAAAGTGTTACTTCCCAAGAATGCTTCCCTCATATTCTGGGATGCTCCTCTGAGCAATATTGCTGCTATCAGATGGCAACAAATTAGTTTATTCTGGTGTAACTAAACCATTTGGACCATCATGCAGATAATGACATTTTCCACTTAATGTCATAGTAGCTCACTATTGAAGCTTTTAATTTATTCCCTTTCTTAAACAGATTTGCTACCTGTCTTCAAATGCTGGGGCATAGGTCTCCAGTCTTCCTTGTCTGATTGTTCTGAATAGTAATTTTTCCTCTTCTTTTCTCATAAATGTACTCTTACACTTTTCTGTGTTTTCTTCTTTGTAGAGTCCAAACATTAGCATCCATCTTTAAAGGCATTGACTTGGACAAGCTGAATTCATGTTTATTTTTCTTGTCTTCTCATGATTAATTTCTTATGTTTTGTAACATA
This sequence comes from Apus apus, assembly GCF_020740795.1. Classification (NCBI taxonomy): domain Eukaryota; kingdom Metazoa; phylum Chordata; class Aves; order Apodiformes; family Apodidae; genus Apus; species Apus apus. The sequence continues at coordinate 71,920,522 of NC_067312.1, read as the reverse complement.
TATGTTCTTCTGCCTTATCTCACATATTCCAGTAAAAATCTAGTTTGCTCAGGGGACCTCAGCTTCCTAAAATCACAAGACTGGATCTTCAGCATTTGATCAGCCAGAGATACTTCACCTTCTCTTTTTAAAGTTTTGCTGTAAAAACTTATCACTCATGATCTCATGGAGTTCAGCATTCCTCTCATTTTACTGTAATATTTTTACTCTTGCCTGATTTAATGGACAATATTAAAAATCCTGACTGCTTCACAGCCATTTATGGTTCAAAATAAAAATTTTTTTTTTTTTTTTTTTTTTTTACTGGCTTGCCACATTGCTGGAGAACACAAAATGCACCTTCAGTTTTACCTCACATTTCAAGAAAATGTCAGTTTTTATAGGGAATTCAACTCCCCCTTCTTCCTCAAAAAATATGCTACTAGGTCAATTTACTTCTGTTATTGTGTTCTCTTCCTTGATCATTTTAATCCAAGGCATCTGGCCTGAATCTGTTACATTCAGTATTGGGTTCTGCTTCAAAAGAACTGATCACAGATATGCTGGCCCACATGAAAGCACTTGAAAGCTCAGATTTTATTAAGCTTTAAGATTCTTGCCATGCATTTTTTAAAGTATTGTGCTAAGGTTACAAAATAAAGAACTAAAAAAAAAAATCAAGGAATGAAAAATTCAGAGCTTCAGAGGTAGAAAAAGAAATGAAGGCTTAAAGAGAGAAGAAAAGTTTAGCAGGAAAAGATGTGTGATAACAAATGTTTTACGACTTAGTAAAGCACAGACTCTGCTGCTGCAGAGGAAATGAAAAGACACTTGGGGCATCAGCCTGTGGCATACTGTATTATGATTATTAGGAGCACATGGAGACACTTCTTGGCTGCAGATTATTTGCAGTGGAGACTGCAGTTTTGCTGGGACCATGTGTGGCACCTAGGAGAATGAAAATTGGTACATTAGACCTGTTGTGCCATTTGGTGGTATAAACGATAAGTAACAAAAAAGAAAACAAAAGTATATTGACTTGGAGCTTGGAGAAGGAAATGTACTGTCGCTGGAGTCAGCACAGGGTGGGCACAGGTGCAAAGCCACCTCCTGGGCTGGGTCTTGTCTCACCAGGGACTGTGTCCAGGAGCTGTATGCAAACACTGTGCAACATTGTCCTGGTTTGGGCCCAACACACAACAAAGGAACAGCCTCGTGGCTGCTCACTCAGCTCCCCACGCACACACTCTGGGATTAGGAGGACAAAGCTCATGGGTTGATACAAAGGACAAGGAGGGTTCTTCACCCATTAAGGTCCCGGGCAAAACACTCACCTTGGGGAAAAAATAATAATTTAATTTCACACTAATCAAACACACACAGGACACAGACACACACAGAGCAGGGCTTGCATATGTTACCCCACCCCTCCCTTCTTCCCAGCCTCAAATCCCTTTGTTCCCAGTTTCTCTCCCTCCTTCTCCCAGAGCAGCAGTTCACAGGCTGGTGGTTCCTGCTGCTCCTTCCTCCTCAGGAAGAAGGACTCCTTACAGTCCTTCCCTGCTTCCCCACAGGGTCCCTCCCATGGGAGAGAGTCCTCCACAAACCTCTCCTTCATGAGTCCTTCCCACCAGGTCCGGAGCTGCTCCAGCCTGGGCTTCCCACAGAGTCACGGGCTGCTCAGGGAACAGGCACCTCCCCTGGCTCCAGGGTCTCCCACAGCTGCGTAATCAGAGTCCACTGGCAGCAAATCCTCTGGCCACAAAATCCAAGTCCAGCGGCCAAGCTCACCCCTCCTGGCACCTCCATGAGTGCAGGGGGACAGCTGCCATCCCGCCATGGGTTGCAGGGAAACTTCTGTTTGGGCACCTTCTTCCCCTCCTTCCTCACCAACCACCAGCCCTGCTCTTCTCCTCCAGCACAGCTCTTTTCCCCTAAGTGCATCTCTGCTCAGCTCTTATCTCATTTCTTTCATATGTTAATGGCTGAGGTGCATCTATTGTCCCTCTAATGGCTCCTGGGCTGGATTTGGAGCAGGGAGAGCTTCTCAGCTTCTTACCAGAGCCGCTCCTGGCTCCCTTCCCCTGCTACCAAAAGACCCACCAAACCAAACCAGAACAAACATGATGCACCATTTTGCTTTGGTGTGGTGTAAAGATGGACTGCGAATAGAAACTGTTCTGATTACAATTTCCTCTGTTTTGTTTTATTTAGGTTGACCTACTTGTCCCTACAAAAATCACTGGCATAATTACCCAAGGAGCTAAAGATTTTGGTCATGTCCAGTTTGTGGGGTCCTACAAGCTTGCCTACAGTAATGATGGGGAGCACTGGATCATATACCAAGATGAAAAACAAAAGAAGGATAAGGTAAAGCAAAGATAAAATTGATATTTCAGTTGCATTTACAGAGGGCTACATCTGTAGTAACTGTAGTGCTGGAAGCCTGTAGATTATTTCATGCTGCCTGCTTTATAGGGTTCCATGTGCATAGGTTCCCACAGATAAAAGTCAAGGTGAATAAAAAAGAGTCATATAACACAGTGACATTCAGAGTGCAGTAGTATCATACCTATCAGTGCAATGCACCTGATTTAACACTATTAAACATGGGGCATAAAACTTTACAGTTCTCCATTTATTGGAATTATTTCTTCCTTTAACTCCAGAGGAGAAGGTATGTAAATAGCAGTTTATTTGTGTATTCAAAAACCATGTCAGTGCATATTTGGTAAGTATGTGCTATTTTCTGCAATTTTCTGTGAAGTATATCTTCAGTGTACATCATTACCTAGCCATTTTGGATTGATTTTTTTTTTTTTTACTGGAAATTAAGCACTAGGGCTTCAAATAGAGATATTTTTTTATTACCCTATTAAATGAATAAAAAACATAAAAAGTTTTGTAACTTCCTTTGCAAATGTTTCATGAAAGGCATAAAAAAAGTGTAGGTTTGCTGAATGATTTACCTGTAAGCATTTAACTTTTCTTTTGTTATTGAAGATATTAGTCATTTTACCTTTTCTTTAAACTTAACATTTTTACTGCAAATACCTGAATTCATAATTCCATCTGTTAGGAAAGAGAATACATCATATTAATTGCTTAAGGGAAATGCTAAGCAAGCTGACAAAATGTGAATTATTTATTAAATACCTTAGTGGCATTATGTCTGATTGAAACAGAAGATACATTAATAAAAATACCAGATGAGTGATGTCATGTCCCACAGGGTGGGCACAGCTCCCCAGAGGTGGGGACCCCAATTAAATATCAAATCCTACAAGGTGGTTATGGCACGTCCCAAAAAGTGGGCATGAGTAGAGTGAGGGTTCACCCAGTCAAGATTCTGGACCCCCTTGCTTTTTAAACTCCTTCTCAGAGAGGAGCCTAAGCGTGGCTGGATCAAATCCTCCTCATTTAATCTCTTTTAACAACCCATTCAGCAAGATTAAGCTTGGGAATTCTCTGTGCGGTACTCTAAGAGTTAAGACCATTGCCCAGGAGGCTTGTACAAAGCACAGCTTTACTTAAAATTGAGTAAAATTATAAAGCTTGTCAAAACCACACCACACTGTACTCTCAAAAGCAATGGATTACAAGTAGCAGAAACTGTCAAAGCAACAGGTTACAACTAGCAAAATGTAACAAAGCAATGGGTTACAAAAACTTAGAAAATATTTTACCCTTGTGCTGAGATAAGGTTAGAAACAGAGAGAGAGTGAAGGGGAATAGAAAAGATATGTCCACCCTCCAGCGATGATCTTGGTAGGTAGTTGTGGTCTTTGGTGGGTGGGCACGCGCCAAGAACCCCAAGCCTGCATCTTTTACACTACCTGACCCTGCCTGTTTGGGAATGTATTCTACGCAGACTCAGTGTTGAATTTTAGAGTGTTCTAGAAATGAGTGGGTGAGGCTCCAGGTGGTTGCCTGGGCCCCCCCAGCTGGGTTGACTGCACAATGGCCTTATTTCTATGCATGAGCCCGGTTCAGTGGCCTTACACAAGATGGCACTCTGCCTCCACAGGATACCACTGGCCTGCCACTTCTCCTTATCAAATAAGGACAATGTCCCTGCCTCTTAGGGTGACCACTAAAGGAGGGGCTCCCATTGCAAGGACAGTGTCCTGTTTACCAGGGTGACCACTGAAGGAGGGGCTCTTCTTGCAAGAACAGGGTCCAGTTTATCAGGGTGGTTACCAAACAAGGGGGTCCTTGCGAGAACAAAGTCCAGGTGTTTTATTGAATGAGAACTTCACACAAGCACAGTGTCTATTTTGTCAAGGAGGCTGTTTTGAGACAGTTATTCATTTTGGGACTTAACAGGTGATACACCTCATAATGTATTTCTCAAATCTGTGGTTTTTTTAACATCTGTATTCAGAGGGATAAATGTTCCCACTTGTACTTATTTTCCTCAGAATAAACAAAAGATTCTTCAGTAAAAAAATAATATAATTCATATAGGTTAATTAATTTATGTGAAATAATGAGAAACCTTTTGATATGCAGATGTGTTGATTTGGGACTAAACAACTGCATCTCTTAAATTTCACTGATTTTAAACCATTGATCAAATGTACACTCATTTACTAGGGAAAGGTGTCCTAAAGGATTAAGAAAGCATGTAACTATATGTGTGTGTCTCTGTAGACATTTTAAGGTTATTTTCCAAAGATGACACTAGAAAGACCCACTCTTAAAAGCCAAATGACAATTCACTGTGGTTTTATCCTACACTGACATTATTCCCCATCAAATTCTAAAGGAATTCAGATAGTGAAAACAAAATCAGTTGTTTCAGCCATCCAACTGAGAAGGTCCTGACACCAATGATTATGGATGTGTCTAGTGTAATTGGTTGTCAGATAAAAATTGGAAACAAACAACTCACCTTTTGTAGACATACCATAAATGTATTCAGTACAAATAACAGATAGGCACTTCAGTACTTTGTACACATCCCATTTTACTCCCTGGCATTTGAAAACAGAAACAAAACTGTGAAAGGAGTGTCTTCTCCAAGCCAAACTTTTATTAGGAAACTGTTGTATTCGTTTTACTGAAAAAGGGAACAAATGTATTCAACACAAATACAGGCTGAGCAGGTAATGGATGGAGAGCAGACCTAAGGAGAAGGACATGGGGGTGTTGGTTGATTGAAAGCTCAACGTGAGCCAGCAATGTGCGCTTGCAGCCCAGAAACCGACCGTGTCCTGGGCTGCGTCAAAAGAAGTGTGGCCAGCAGGTCAAGAGAGGTGATTCTTTCCCTCTGGTCTGCTCTCCTGAGACCCCACCTGCAATGCTGAGTCCAGTTCTGGAGCCCCCAGCACCGGAAGGACACAGAGCGGTTGGAGTGAGTTCAGATGAGACCACAAAGATGATCCAGGCTGGAGCATCTCTGCTATGGAGACATGATGAGAGAGTTTGGGTTGTTCAACCTGAAGTAGAGAAGGCTCTGGGAAGACCTTAGAGCACCTTCCAGTACCTGAAGGGCCACAGGGAAGCTGGAGAGGGGTTTTTAATAAGGGCATGGGGTGATAGGATGAGGTTAATGGTTTCAAACTGAAAGAGGGGAGATTTAAATGAGGTAATAGGAAGAAATTCTTTGCAGTGAGTGTGGTGAGACACTGGCACAGGTTGTCCAAAGAAGCTGTGGCTGCCTCATCCCTGGAAGTGTTCCAGGCTGGGTTGGATGGGCTTTGGAGCAACCTGGTCTGATGGGAGGTGTCCCTGGCCATGCAGGGGGAGTGGATCTCGATGAACTTTAAGGTTGTTTTCAAGCCAAACCGTTGGATGATTGTATGATTTTAAATCTCCAGTGAGAAACACAGTAACAGTTGCAAGCAAATCTGAAAGTGCAACCTCACTTAACAACACTTTTCCAATCTACACTTGTTTATAGTATTTGTAAAGGCAATTAAATTATTTTTGCTTTCATCATCAGTTGAATTGTTAGTTGTTATAGTCCTTTAGGAACAATGGAAAACTGTTATTCATTGTCTTATTAAAGCATCTCATCCCACATTAATTAGCATCCCTAAGAATAGAATAGATGCATCTTATGATTCTTTAAAAAATCAAGAGCAATTAAAAACAGGTTGATATCAAATGCAATTAGCTGGAAATTAGAAGTTATAACTTCTGAATTTAAATTTGCATGAAATAAACAAGATCACTTGATCAATTCTAGACTTAACTCTTTGATACACAAACATTAATCCAAAATATCTTTACTGTATCATTTCTCTGTCTGATGGCAGAATCTGATATTCCAGAACTGCTGCTCGGTGAACTTGGCAAAACTTTATAGGAGACAGGACTGGAAAGGATCTTGGGACAAGACCTAAACATATACCTTTTGACCTATGAGGAGACTGTGCTACTTTCCTTCCATCCCCTCTGAAGTGTTCTCAGCAGAAAATGGGATTCAACAATCCCCAGGTCCCTTTCTGTCACCCTAAGAGTAGGTGCAAAGAGTTCATTGTTTGAACTAAGGCTTAATTCATTCATCTGTTCATCACCTAATCCAATGCTCATATCCTGTACCATTCTCCATAAGATTATTATTTAAAATGTTTGTAGAAAGAGCCAGTGATAAAAACTCCACTATTTTAAGTAGTCTGTTCCAGTATTTAAATATCCTTAAAGGTGGAAAACTTGCTTGTCCCCCTCGCAACAGTACAGCTGTCTGTCCTAGGGGACACAAAAATCGGATTTTATCTTCTCTTTTTTCAGACATTTTGTTTCAGCTGAACAATGTTAACTTATTTCTTACTTATTTCTTCTCAGTTTCTAACTGTGGAAAATCTAGTCTCCAATCTTTCAGGTTTTCCTCAAAGGATGTATTTTCTCAACCTCAGATCATTCTGCTTGGAGCAGCTCATCCTGAAGTGTGGTTTCACAAACTTGTTGTAGTGTTGCAGTCTTTAGCACAGAACTACTGCCTGCTCCATCATTCTCCATATTCAAAGAATCATAGAATTATGGGATGGTTTGATTTGGAAGGGAGCTTAAAGATCATCGAGTTCCAATCTGCCTGCATGGACAGGGACACCTCCCACTAGATCAGGTTGCTCAGGACCCCATCCAACCTGGCCTTGAACACTTTCAGGGAGGGGGCAGCCACAGCTTCCCTGGGCAACCTGGGCCAGGGTCTCACTACCCTCATAATGAAGAATTTACTCCTATTGTCTAACCTAAATCTCCCCTCTTCCAATTTTGAGCCAGTATCCCTTGTCCTCTCACTTTTTACAAGCCCTTGTAAAAAGTCCCTCCCCAGCTTTCCTGTAGGCTCCCTTCAGGTGCTGGGAGGCTATTGAGAGGTCTCCCTGTAGCCTTCTCTTCTCCAGGCTGAACAACCCCAACTCTTCCAGCCTGTCTTTGTAGCAGAGGTGCTCCAGCCCTCTGATCATCTTTGTGGCCTCCTCTGGACCCGCTCCAGGAGTTCCATGTCCTCCTTGTATTGGGGGCTTCAGAACTGGACACAGAACTCCAGGTGGGGTCTCGCAAGAGCCAAGTGAAGGGGTAGAATCCTTCCCTTGACCTGCTGGCCATACTTCTTTTTATGCAGCCCAGGACACAGTTGGCTTTCTGGGCTGCCAGCACACCTTGCTGGCTCATTTGAGCTTCTCATCCACCATCACTTCTAAGTCCTTCTCCCCTAGACTGTTCTCAATGTATTCTCTCCCCAGCTTGTATTTGTGCTTGAGATTTCCCTGATCCAGGTACAGGACCTCACACTTGGCCTTGTTGAACTTCATGAGGTTTGCACTGGCCCACTCCTCAAGCCTGTTAAGGTTCCTCTGGATGGCATCCCTTCCCTCCAGCCTGTCACCTCACCACAAACTTTGATGTCATCAGCAAACTTGCTGAGGGTGCACTCAATGCCACTGTCCATGTCTCGAAAAAGGTTGTTAAACAGCACCACTCCCAATACCAACCCCTGAGGAACACCACATGTCACTTGTTTCCATCTGGACATCAAGCCATTGATGAGCACTCTTAGAGTGCAACCATCCAGCCAGTTCCTTACCCAACAAGTGGTCCATCTATCAAATCTATGCTGTTACAGCTGTTACACCAGGATGTCGTGAAGAACACTGTCAAAAGCTTTGCACAGATCCAGGTAGATTACATTGGCTGCTCATCCTTTTTCCACCAATGCCGTGATCCATTGTATAAGGCCACCAAAGTAATCAGGCAGGATTTGCCCTTGGTGAAGCTGTTTTGGCTGTCACCAGTCACCCCTTTGTTTTCCATGTGCCTTAGCAGAGCCTTCAGGAGGATCTGCTCCGTGAACTTGCCGAGCACAGAGGTGAAACTGACTGGTCCATAGTTCCCTGGGTCTTCCTTTTTTCCTTTCTTGAAAATGGGGGTTAGGTTTCCCCTTTTCCAGTCAGGGAAAATTTCACCAGACATGTGACATTGGTTATGGCTTCCTAAGGTTTAGCTTGATAATCATCATTATTAAATTGCTCCACTGATCTTCTGCACACTTCTCCAATTTGTCAAGACCACTCAATTTTGATCCAGCTTTTCAAAATGGGAAAGCCATATCTGAACTTTTAACAAGCAAATCTATTTCCCTCATCCATTTCACTACTGAGAATACATAAATTGGATTCAGCCAGTCATGGATCATCACCCAGTAAAACCTTCCAGTTTGACACCCAGCCCTTCACAATCTCTCCAGCTATTTGTGTGTTGATGCAGTGTACTCTGATGAAATTTGCCCACTGGATCTGGGCACCACTAGATATGCTGGCCACACTCTAGCCTGTGTGCAGTGGAACAAAAATATAAACAAAAAAAAAATAATACGAACAGCCAAAGAAGAAGCAATACTGTGTCTCTTCCATGGGGATAAGAAAAGAAATAGCATCACTGGTCCTGTCTAATAGTAACATCTTTGCACAGGAGACACACCAATTCCCTTAGCTTAAGTTAAGATACAAGATTTAGCCCAAAATGCAGCAGCACTGTAGGGGAAGCCATGTTTTGACATCAAAGTGAAACTGTCATGAAATGTTTCTTCTGATCCTGGAGATACAGAAGGGAGATAAAAGATAGATACTGACAACTATCAATAGCAGCAGGCATAAATTACTCATCATTTGCTCTCATTCATTCTGTTTATTATCTGAACATCTAGATTTCTTCTATGAATAACAGAATATATAGATTATTTTTTTTTATATTCTCTGCAGGTGATTTACTTATCCTGTGACACTTGTGATACAATCATCCAATAATTTAGGAGAAAGATGGTTCCAAAAACTTTTGAAGAAAGGAAGGCAGGATAAGAGAGGAATAGCTGCTTTTAACGTCATAAGGAAATAATTGTACTTTCTGAAAAAGCAATAATTATGGAGACAATGGTAGGCTAGTAATAATTCATTGCAGATTAATGATATGACTTTGAAACATTGAGGGAAGAGCTGAGAGCCTAATCCTGTCTGGTGCTGAGCATCTCACTGTTCAGCTGTTGAAGGATGAGTCATGATGTATCAGAAGATCTCTGAATTCCTGAATCTATTCACTTCTGCCTCTTCATCATTTGTGAAGTTATTTTACAAAGGACAAAAATGCTGGTATCCTGTGTTCATAAGTGCACCGTGTGCAGCCTGTATCTTTGGTCAATCAACAAAATAGTTTGAAACAAAATATTATTTTTTTTTCAAACAGAAGGAAACAATGTGTTCAGTTTTCTTCTTCGCACTATTTCAAATGGAAAAGTTGTTCCAAGAGCAGTGGTTCCTGTAGCTCCTGTTTAGCTTCTGCTGTTTTAATGGCCAGTCATTTGAGTTCGTACATGTGCTGAACTTCTGGAAATGCAGACAAACAGGTACTGGGGGGGGAAGTCTTTAAAAACTGAAGCCTTTCTTATTCATTTCAAATAGTTTGAAGTATTTGCTAGGAAGATATGAAAGCTCTTCCTGTTTTCTTCAAGAAGCAAAATAAATTACATTGCAGGCTGGCAAGTAGGAAGAAAATACATTTTAGAAAAAGGACCAGAGCTAATAGCTATCTTGTTTTCCTCAACTAGAGGTCAGTAGCTCACTATGCCTCCAAAGCTACAGACCTTCAAACCAAATGTGACCTTTTTTTTTTTTTTTAATCACATTCCGTGTGTGATTTGTAAATCATACAGCCTACATTTGATAACTCAAGGCCAGCTGCAATGTCAAATGGCATTTTAGAGGCTGTTTTTTAAAATAAGCTAAGAACGTTTGAAAGTAGCCTAAAGGAGTCTAGCAGACTGCAGCACTGTCAGTCTTTATTAGCTATCTGCAGTGCAATTAACTGCAGGTAGACAATGTCCAATATGCAAGTGACCAATGGATTTGTGCATGAAATTATAAACTACTTATAACTAATATACTTTGCATTACTAGTTAATTGCCATAGGAATGGAAAATAGGAACTTACTTATAAATGAAAAGTTAGATTGTGTTAGTTTAAAAATCTTGCTGCTACATTTGTTAATGGATTTCTGTATGGTGTTTAATTACTTTAACACCTGATTTACATTGATAGATTCCATTTCTACCTATAAACTATGTACTTGGCATAGTTAAAGAATATTCTTTAAAGTAATTTTATTTATTAGTATTATTTAAAATTATATTTCTAATATAACTGTGGTATTGTAAATTTTGTTTATCATTGGTTTAAATTATGGAAGACTTCTATTCCTTTTGGATGTGTCAACATGATTTGTATCAGATTATGATCTAGCTACACTCTTCTAGGTTGTGCCTCCAGCACACATATCTTTCTCCTTCATACTGTACTAAGAGCTGAAAAAATACAACATGCTCATATTAACAGTCTCCACCTTGAATTTCTGTAAGCATTTCTGGAGATAAGTTGGTCTTCAAAATATATCTCTTTTTGCTTGGCTTTGAACCTTCTATCTTAAAGCACTTCTAAACTAAGTACAATAAAGTCCCATTTTAGTAACGTCAGTAGATTAATCAAGTGGAACAAACAAGAATATGACACTGTGTTTTGCAAGTTTAAAAGTTTCATCTGCCTGATACCTCTTCTGAACTTAAAGGAACAATAAAAATCATGTAATACATGTGTCCTGTATCACATAAAGGGAAAAAACAGTCCTGGCACTGGACCCTTTTGCATAGCTATCCATTGCATGGCAACCAACTCCAGACTCTTCAGCCAGTCCTGGATGGCTAAGATCAAGAGTGGAAATTTAAACCAACCCACAGAAATTTCACCTGTACCAACTGAAACAAAAGAATGCCTTTTTACTCCTCATGATCACTCCAAAAACATGGGTGCACACATACACATACGCATACACAAGTATATAAATTATATTAAAAAAAAAAACCTTCCCAGTCTTTTATAGGTGAAAGCATCTTCCACAAGATGGAGGATGGAGGATATGCCTATAGACATCACTTCTACTGTAAATCATGATCTATTTCACAATGTTTTACCTAGTGTTTTTCACAGGTAACTTTTGACAGTGAGAAGAGTTACTCAACCAAGAAGAAAAACTTCAAAGCAAATAAATGGTCTGTTCAAAAGTGTGAATTCTTAAGTGAATAGTAATAAAGAAAGAAGCAATATGTTCCCAAGAAAAAGAAATATGGCTGTCAAAAATTACTTTTAATGCAGTTTTTGTTGGTTTGGGGTTTTTTTAGACTTTAAAAGAACAGTGTCCCCTTTATCTATCTGAATATTAAGACTGAAGGAAACTCCAAACAGAAGCTAGGTCTAGCTATTATTTTAAAATAATCTGCCTGTAATATGAGCAGAATTAATTGCTCCATGAAATAGCATATTTAAAACATTCTGCTCAGAATAAAAAAAAATGCCTAAGTACAGCAGACAACTCAAGTGACTTGACCTCTGAGGCTTGAATATTAAAGTCTCAACTCAGCCATTATCATAAATAGCAGAAATCAATAATGCTGTCGCTGATGCAGACTTTTCATGCAATTTAAGCATCCGCAAGACATTAGATCTGGAAAGATTCTTTGTGAAGAGAATTTTTATCCTTCTTGCACATCCATTGGCACCACACAACAAGGAATCTTTCCCAGTGCAGCCACCTGTTAATGCATGTGCCCTGAAACCTGGTTTCCACCTCTACAACTGGAGCAAAGTAAACATTCTTTGTCATAAATTCCACTTTTCCCAAGCTATTCATCTTCAGGTATTTCATCTAAATAAAACAGAATAGTTTTCTGTTTAAAATCTGAATCAATTCACTTTCTTATTTGGATTTGCTGCTTATACCTTAAAAACCTTAGACCTATTGAAAATCTTAGCCAGTGTTTGAAGGCAAGACATCCCGTTATAAACAAGACTCATTTATATTTCAGAAATCTTCTTTGCAGAGAATATCAGTACATATTTTCCAGGTTTTCATTCTCTTTCATGAACTGATCATAAAATAAGCCATCATACTTAAAAGTACAGCAGCATGTGTTTTCTACTTTTTAATTTTACTAGCAGCTGTAAAAGTTCCAGCTTCAGAGGAGCTACACGTGTGTGTTCAGGATGTGTATTTGTAAACTTGCTGAAGCTGCTGAGTAAATGTTTTAGAAAGTTCCACCTTTTAAATATGCAGACGGACATAAATAGAGATCCCCACTGTAAAATCTTTAACATTCTACAACAAGATTACCAAAATGCAGGAGCTTCAGTCCACTTTAACAAGAACAAGCACCTTGTAATGTGGGAGCCACTGGGTTGGGTGAGGCTGAAGCTTTGTCTAAGGGAGGCAGCATCCTGCAGCAGATGACTGGAGTAATAAAAACACAGGGCTGTTACTCTTCCCTAGTGTATCTTCCCAGTCTCTGGCTTTCTTTTTATATTTTTAATAGCCTTCGTTGATTTTGCCGCTAACAATTTGTTTGATCTTGGAACAGAAGTTAAAGGCTGTGGAAACTGTGCCACAATTTAATTATGTGTTAGGTGGCTCAGGACAAATCACTCCTTGTCCCCTCGCTCTGGTAAGGGAAGAATACAACATTGCCTGCTATTGATTTTCCCATGCCACTTACGATTCTATAGGCATTTCTTACATCTCCTTTCAGGCTGAAGAGTCTCATTCAATTTAATAATTTGTAAAAGGACATTCTTCTGTGCTTGTGGCCATCTTGCCGCTTTGCTCTGCATATTTGCAGGACCATACCTGCACCCACCTGGAACTCAAAATGAAGATACGTGCCAGCTTTATGCACTGGCATGTGAATGACTTACACTCTGCTTTTTATTCCTTCACCACTAATCAGCTTGAGTTTTATTGTCATTTGACTGTTTTTTTAATCTGAAAAATTACATAGAACTGTGTATTATAACTCCAACATCAGCTTCTTGGATGCAGTCTTCAGAGGTGTTGTGTGCTCAGAAAAATTTCTTAGAAAGAAATGTGAGGAGTGAACATTTGTGGTATGAGGCTATCAGCTCCTCAAGAGTTTTTAATTGCTTGTGTGATTCTTTTAATATTGACTGTTTGGGCATAAAGCAACAGGTAGTTAAAGAAAAATTACATTCTCTTCTACTGATTAATTGGATGTATGGATTTTGTCCTTTGTCATTTGCAATCTTTCCAAATTTCTTGACTGCACTAGGGAACTTAGGCTGAAATAAACTGAAGAGTGATAATTTTATTTTTTTTTCCCATAAGAAATTTTTCCACAACAAAAACATCAAGTAAATTTCCTCTTGGAATATTGTATTTTCTTCAGGTCACATTTGTGGATACTGACAATGCTTCTCTCAATTTCTGATAGCTTTATTTCCCTAAAATCCTTTTTCTGATGTAGCATGTTTAGTTACTTTCTTGAAACTGAATCTTGAATTTTGAGGGAAGGTGAATTAACCTCTGAAATAGATGAGTTTGACTCCAAATGCTAATGAAATAATGCATGAATTAGAAATAAAATTTAATTCTTATTTTACTGGGCTCAGTAAATGAGCAGGTTGCTTGGTTTGCATCGCTTTTTTTTTTTTTTTTTTGTACAGTTACATGAAGTTATAAATACTGGGGCTGTACGTGGGTTCTGGTAAACAACATTTTCTGTTCTAAGCCTTCATTTCAATGTCATCTCTGAAATACATCTCCAGTTTGGAAAACAGAACAGACTAAAAGAATTTTCCAATAGCTCTGCAGCAAGAATTGTCTGCAGTTCTGCATTGCTGGGTAAAAAATATCAACAGATATATTGCATGCATGCCCAAGAAATCAAATTAAAAAAAAAAAAAAAAAAAAATACTTTTAAGCTTTCCTAGCTGCATATTGTACATTGAGGGTGCCACTCTGTAACTGTCAAAATAAGCTTACTGCATTTATGTTGTATGGCCACAAATGAAACTCAAATTCAGGTGCAATCTTGTTAGCCCAAGTACTCCACCTGATTTATGTATTCAGCACTATTCTTGGGCAACAAACCATTTTTCCTGTGGTAAATATATTTTTTTACTTACACTCACAATACTGTTGTTTCTGTGGTCAGTCTGTCTCCAGTTTTATCCATCCATCTTAATTCCTAGATGCTTTAATGCTCCCAGCTCTGTGTTAGTGAGATGCCAGAGAAGAAAGCAAATTTGTCACTTGTGAAAGAGCGTCAGTTGTGGGGAATACGTGTTTTGTTTGAGATGCCAAATTGATAGCACTTGAGAGAAGCTTTCAAAATTCAAAGAAAAGATGCAGCGTAGAAACCAAAAAGTGAAGATTTTCATGTAGTGTTTTGTAAACATGTCATGAAAGAACCAGCTTGAGGGCTAAAATAGTAGATGAGCCTATTCTGAATTCAACCTCTGACATTTTCCGTAAGAATTTGCAAGAAACGTTATTTAGCACTAATAACAGCCCTATAAGCACATCCAGGAGGTCCATATTCCTTCTCTGCATGATGCAGATGAAAGTCATTCATTCCAAGTCAAAAAACCATTAGATACAGTTTTTACAAATGAAAAGTGAATTGTCTGACATTTGAAGAGAATGAACATTTCCCATAAAAACTGAAAAATATCTCAAGAGAATAATTTGATCATTTTGTCAAAAAGTGGTGCCGTGGCCTTTGGATTTAAATAGTGGCTGCCAGGGGAAAAATCCAGCATTGTTGTAACACAGACAGAAGGCTGGGAGCTCACTGATGTATTAGTTAACCCCCACTAGTGGAAAACAGCATCTTAACAGGCACTGTACCATGCTAGGATTTTTTACCCTGATCACAAACAGATGCCCTGAATTCATACACTGAAATTTGTTTGACAAGATAACATCCTTGATAATCACTAACTTCACAAGGTTTTACATAGTTGCATCCAAGCTGCATTCAGAAGTGATACAATAAGTTATTCTGAACTTTAATTATTCGTTTTATTTTGTTGGAAACAATAACAGGATGTCCTGGGATTAATTTGGCGTAATAGAAATGCCAAGTAAAAAGACATTTAATTTTTTAAATGTTAATCATTTTTATGTAACTTTTAGAGTGAGGCCCCAGGGCTTGACAGAACAGCAGATTAAGCTTTGAATTGAAGGCCAAATCTACACCAGGGCCAAGTGTGCCACACTCATACCCAGCTCTGAGGTATCTGCCATACTGTGAAGTCTGCAGGTTTTAGCAAAAGCAACTGGTCTTTCCAGCATCAGTTGGGTGCCCAGACGGTCAAAACTCAACATGGAGATCAAGGAGGTGCCCAGAGATGTCAAGGGTGTACCACAGCTCTTCTTAAGCCACCCGGGCCTCAATCTTCTCGTTTCTTGCCCTTCAGGTGTTCCAGGGAAATTTTGACAATGACACACACCGTAAGAACGTCATCGACCCTCCAATCTACGCCCGGCACATCCGCATCCTCCCGTGGTCGTGGTACGGCAGGATCACCCTGCGGTCGGAGCTGCTGGGCTGCGCAGTGGAGGACTGAGGCACGTCTCCCTCCAGCATCACAGCGCTCGGTGTAGCTAAAAGCCCCTCCGTAGAAGAAACTGTGCAAAGCCTGTAGGATGCTGGGTGATCATGTTCACTGTCATGAACAAGTGCTCATTTTATGGTAGGCCGCTAACTGTCTTTCGCAAGGAGGTCTAAGCCTGCCCTTTAAATGATCCAATCCGATTTTGCCCTTGAAATCTGATAGTGTTGTCCCTTCTGCTGTGGAATCTTTCTAGTTTTCCTTTGAGTTGTTCACACTGGTTGAAACATGTTAGGGAAAAAAACAGCAGCATCCTTTTTACAAGAGAAGAGAAATAGCATGACAAAGCTCATTTGCAGCTTTAGAAATGTTGGGCTGATGAATTCTCCATAAATCACATTGTCATCTTACTTGCAAAAAGTGATACTGCAGCTTTTAGCAATAAGTTTACTTGGGGATGACTGCATTATAGTAATTGTGCCTATCAAACACTGTCAGTATTTATCACATATATTTTGGAAGATACTTTATGGTACTGTAAAACACAGTACCTGTGATATTACAAGCTACCTTTCATCACTTTTGTCTGTACAGCAGAGTCGGTGCACCTAAATGGTTTTCCCAACTAACCCCATTTTCCTTCTCTAGCTTGCATGCTGTAGACATGACCTCCATCTTTTCTGTTTGGTATCGCCACTAATGTTACTTTCCTTGAAAGAGATGATCTGTTTTCATATGGAACAAAATCTGCTATCAGTATATTATGAAGTTAACGAATCTGCCAAAGTTTATTAATTCTGCGTGAGAGGCACTTTTTCAAGGAGGCTGGGGTGAGGCATCAGGATACTTGTGTCATCTCATCTTAAGCACACCTGGCATCAGAAATCATGAACCCCTTTTGTGACACAACCTTAGATGGAGCTGCCAGCCCAATTACTTCTGTCAGAAACATCCTTAATTTCTGGAAGGAGGTAAATGTGGGGTGAAGGAATCAGATGCTAAAAGACACACAGGAGGAATGTCTCCCTTACTGCCAGGAGGCCCCCTCAGTAGGCTTTTCTTGCCATGTTGGTCACAGCCTCCCTCCCAGGCATGAAGGCACAAGGTGTCATAGGAGTTCATCAAAGCTGGGCCTTTGGCACACTCCAATCTCAAAAACATCCTTTCAGACATGTGGTGGTGACCCATGAGGGAGGCTGGTTTTATCATGCTTCATCTGCAGAAATGCTTCACACACACTATGTTGTTTTAACATTTTTAATAGCCGTCAAGGACCCCAGTTTAAAAGTAAACTTTAGGAGGAAAAGTGGAGCAATAGGGAAGACATCCTCCCCTATGCCTCAGTTTCCCCTGATGATAGAGATAATGATACCAACTGCTATGAGCACTGCAGGTTTCCTTGGAATAAAGTGCTCTATGACTATTTTAGAGTAGCACCTATGTCTACAAACATCCTGGGACAAGGAGCGATGGGACTTTTTATGTTACCTGAAATAACAGCATTTGGCATTACAACCATTCTTTTGATTTCATAACATGCTGATGTGGAGAGAGATGATAGATAGGTATATAGATAGATAGATAAGTAGATAGATAGCTGCATGTTTTAGCAAATGTCACTGACCTAATTTTTTTTTGCCACTGTTACATTCTCACTGAAACACTGAAGAATGAACCTGGGTGCTGCTTCCCAGGCAAACAACTAGTTGGCCCACAGTCTGTGAAGGGCAGTTTACTTTGGAAACAAAATGGTTTGGATTTCCAAAACCTGCATTCAATCACACATTCTCCACCACAGACAAAATATAGTATCCATTGAACTGTGAAAGACTCTAGAATAGCAGCCAGGAATTTTACATACAAGAATTGGGGATATATTGGTGGCGGTTTTCTGATAGTGTCACTTAAACTGTCACATTTTAACAAACAGAACACCCTGCCTCTATAAAATGACTTAATCCTTAAACTGTATTTATACAATTATTTATTTTATAAGGCTTAGACATTTAAAGACTTATAAAGAAGAGTCTTGTAAAGGTAAAAGTATGTGTAAGAAATGTTGAGGTCCTGTGCAACACTGCTAAGTTTGTTCTTTATTTTTTACTTTGTGCTGCATAACAAAAGCCACTAGACTGTTAATGTCTTGTCTGTAACTGTGTTAACAGCATTCCTTAACAATGTATATATGGAGTGGTCTTCAAGCACAGTGAGCAATTTTGAAGAGAAAGTCAATCGTTACTGGTACTTACGAAGAGCAAAAGAATTCTGGAAAGTGAAGGACAAGTTTTGTTCTAAATTACCTACTGACCATGTTTTGCACTCTTGGTGCTACAACACCAAAAATAGTAATTAAAAAAGGTAATATTTTTATCTTTAGACCACACACAATATTTAAAGATGACCGAAAACATTTTCCTACTGTGGGAGAGTAATTAAACCTGAATTTGATTACAGATATGAAGAACAGCATGTCGCTATTTCACTAGTTACATGTACCCATTTCAGAAAATGAGGCCCCTAGTCTGCCAACATTTTTTAATGTTCTTTTAAAATATTTGTTCTGTGTTCTGAAGTGACTTTTTTAATGTTACTCATCCTTTGCTACTTCAGTTTTGGCTTTGTATTAATCTTTCTTGGTTTACTAATTTAATTGCTATCCAGACATCTGCATATAAAAACAGCCTTTTCATGATACCTAACATAATAATTATATTTTGTATTAATTTAGAGTTGAGTATTTTCATCCTACATCCTGTGTCAGGTTTCATCTGCCAGCAGTCTTCACGACCTGCAAAGAAAGCTTCATGCATCATGGTAACATTGTTATCTTTTATAAAACATAATGTATGTGATGCCCTTATAATTTCAACTAACATACTGGTTTTTTTTCTAATGAAATTATTCCTTAGGTACCAAGAAGTTTTCTTTCAATGGCATTGTGCAGCCATAGTACCAAATTCTGGTCACCGTGTCAGCAGTGTATGTCTGAAATAATTCCTGGTTTCTGTGGTGAAGTTCAGATTTAACAAAACAGATGAGAATCAGATGGTGGTCTAAAAGTAAGATTTTTCCCTTTAATTTTATTTCCCTGTCTTGGTGAGCACCACTGACATAAGGGGCAAGTTACAAATTAACATGACTCTACTCTGCCAGTGAAATAAACTACTATCCCCAAACCAGAGATAAGTGCAGGACAGGTTATGTCTTTTTAAGGGGGGGATGGAGAAACACTCTGAAATTATTCTTGACTTCTGTATTAATTGTAACAATGGCATTGAACAAGACTGAGAATGTTCTTATTAAATTTCACCCTGAACCAGTTAAGTATTAGTAGGCAGACTTAACCTTCTGTAGCTCTGTAATGTGCTACGTTTATGACCTAGGAAATACAGCAACAGTACAAGGCTGTTTTCTCTGTGTTATGCTAAGGGCTCATCATGTTAGCTGGCTCTGGTTTTGAGGTTGACTTTCTCTTTTGGAATGGCTGCATACAAATTAGTGGTCAGTCTTGAAGACTAAGGATACTAAATGAGTGTATCTTTGCTATACAACAAATATGAAATATATTCAGTGCTGGCTTCTGATGTGTCAGTAAGTACAGAAGTATCTCAGACACAATGACCTTTGCAACCTTTCAAGCTGTGTAATATTCAAATGGTTTTGTATATACTTAAATCATGTAGAACGATGTAAAACCAGTATGACCTTGTCTAGTCTTCAAACTTAACAATAAAACTTTTGAAAAATGAGGTTATTTTTGAAGCATTTATATGGCAATACCTTGAAGGAGATACAATTTATCTCACCCTCACTGGCAGCAAATGTGGAACAGAGGTATGATGTGACATTTTCCTGGGTTCATTCATGGGGTCTTTGAGGTATGTAAGTTTGTTTCTGGCAAAATCAACTGTGATGCTGCACTCCCTTCAATGTGTTCCCTTTGTTCTTTCAGATAAAAAAGCAAAGGTTTGAATGAGTCTAAAAATAGGTTTCCATCTTGCTGCTCTCTGAATGAGCACCAGAAATGTAAGGTGACAATTCCATTTCCTTTATTCCTTGGGGATATTTATCAGTCTTTATCCTCTCTTCTCCACTCCTGCATAGGCAGATTCTGAAAAGATAAACAGTGGCTGTAGTGCAGACCTGCTATGAGACTTCCAGCAGAGATGCTAAAGCAGGGCCAGTGCTTGCTCATGCCCTTGCCTTTCTTCACTTTATTTCTGTACAGCCTGCTCTCCAAAACTTCCTAGTTTAATTAATTGTATCACTTCAATTTCTGAAGAGGCATAGAGGTTAAAGTAGTGAGTGGAAAAGCCATTCACTTCCTGTTTTAAACAGTGAGGTTAAAAAATATATATACAGGTTTTTTTGTACTCCTGCTACTTTTGTAGATTCAGTTCTTTGCTCCATACTGATCCAGAATAAGCCCATAGATGTACATGCCTTGTCTTCATATCCATTTCAGCTGGTGTCCTCTCACCAAAAAACATCTGTTGAAGATAAAAACTGTCCACAATTATGTCTTGATGAGAGGTACCTTGTCTCCCAAACATGCAGTCTGAACACTAATGGCATGTCATCTTTCAACAGAAAAGTCACAGAATTGATGTTGCAAATTTTTTTATTACATATCTCTACCAGTCATAAAAATGAGAATATAACAGCCACACAAAAAGATTACTTTTGATGAGTAATGGCTGAATGTTAGCACTTCAGTCATGAATTTCTGGTAATAAACGTCTTGAATCTTTCTGATTTTTAATTATAAATTGCAACTCTTTCATGAAACAGAGGGCCTGTTCTTGAAGAAATGAAAAGTGGTTTTTCCTCTCATTCTTCATAATGTAGAATCCCAGGAACTCTAATGAAGACAATGAGAGAAAATAATGAGTAATTCTCTTCAGAATAGCAACTATTTATCAGTGTCCATCCTCCCTTACCTGTTGCTAATGAGCTCAAGGAATTAACATGCATATCAACGCTCTACATCATTATGAAATATGTAGTCTCTGATACTTCTGTGGTAAATAAAATGACGCTTACTTTGTACTTTAGATTCAAATAACAAAAGGTTAATTTTCTCACTTAGTGATTGCTAACTGACCTGTGATCACTGAGCCTTATGAAATAAAATACAACAAAGCAGAAGATAATATTACTGATAAAAACTTTTTTTTTTTTTTAAGTTCATAATTAATAGAGAAGTAAACTTTAGGATGCAAAAGACTGCCTTAAATTAGGAATATTAGACATGCAAGGCAGGCTCTGTGTGTCTGTTGCATAGCTTTATAACTGCATTTATCACAAATTATCTTTCAATATGTATTAGCATTAACATTTGGGGAGGTGCAAATATATGTATTTAAATGCTTCTGAACATAAGAATATGGAAACATGTCTAGATCTCACAATTTAGCTTGCTAAGAGTGCAGTGAAATGTATACGTTCGTAACAATACCAGTTGTTTGGTATAGTATGTGTCAGTTTAGAAATAGACTCCACAAAGACAGGAATATATGGGAAGCACGAATAACCTGAGGAAATTCAGCCTGGAGAAGAGAAGGCCCTGGGGAGACCTTCCAGTACCTGAAGGGGCTACAGGAAAGCTGGGGAGGGCAGTGATATGACAAGGGGTAAATGGTTTTAAACTGAAAGAGGGGAGATTCAGGTTAGAGATCAGAAAGAAATTATTCACCATGAGGGTGGCCCAGGGAGGTTGTGGAAGTCCTCTACCTTGAGGTGTTTAAGGCTGGGTTGGATGAGGCTTTGTGCAGCCTGGTCTAGTGAGAGGTGTCCCTGCTTATAGCAGGGGAGTTGTAATCTGATGATCTTTAAGGTCTCTTCCAACCTCAACCATTCTGCTATATGATTCTGTGGTCAAATGATCAGAACACGTTCATAATGTTTCTGGTGCTGTTTTCTCGCTGGTTTACAAGCTAATCTGTTGTGGTTATCTCAGGCTGCACATCAGATAATCAGTCAGTAGGCATGTTTCTGAGGGCCATATGACAAGATAAAGGATATCAGCCCTCAAAAAAATGGTAGGAAAGGTCACTAAATGTTTACATCAGATTGGAAAATAAAAAGCAAATTAAAGAAACATCCTGAAATATATTTGTTTTATGGGATGTTACAAGAGGTCAGTAGGAGCGGTAGAGATTTCTCTATTTTATTGCCTTGACCACAATAAATGCAATAAAATACAGACTGTCAGACATAAAATGTATATGTGATCCATTGACTCCAGATCAAAGTCCTTTTAAAAGTGATACAGCATGTTCTCATGAAAGTGTCGGACAATATGAGGTAGACACCATGGACCGGTACACTACAGACTTTGGTACCATGTTTGGCTGGGATGAATTTGCCTTTCTTCACTGCTTAGAAGAGGCTTTGCAGAAAGGAAACCATTGCTCAGAGACCAGCAGGGCAGGAGCCTGCTTGTGGGAAGTGGTGACTGATTGACTTTGCAACACTTGGTGGCTAGAGGGGCTCTAACCCTTTCTTTCATTCATTAAGCTTTTTTTATCTCAACCCAAGAGCTTTCTCACTTTTAGTCTTCTCTGTCCTGCTGGTGGAATAGAGAGAGGCAGCAGCTATGGGGCTTAGCTGATGTTTGCACTTCAGGTAGATGATACCCATAGCGCTTCCTTTGTCCATTGATGCAATCAGTCCATCATAGAAGGCCACTGTAATGGTTAATCATAAGTTGCCCTTGGTTAAGCCATGTTGGCTGTATGCAGTCACCTCCCTGTCTTCCATGTGTTTTGACATACCTTCCAGGAGGATCTCACAGTGCTGAGATTGAGTAGTCACTAAACATGCCAAGTACATTTTTTTCTGTCTAAGTAGAAGTGAAAAGAAGAACTAGTGGTATTGTCTACAGAAAATTCTCTACATCCAGGTCTATGTAGTTTTTCCTAAACTGTAAAAATACCAAAACTGAAATACACCGTACTGCTTTCTACTTTAGGCTTAATTTGGCATAGAGTAGCCTTCATCACAGAGATGAGCCACATGAAAATTACCCTGTCTTTCCAGGGCATGCGCACAAGTTGGATACATATTTACCTGCACAGTACCTTTTTCTCTTACAGTTTTTCAGGATGCCTATTCTTGCATCACTGACACAGGAAATAAATTAGCAGCACCAGGTCTGTACTGCCAAGTTGAAAAATGCACTGACCCGTGGACTGAAGATAAGAGCTATTTCAAAAATGCTGCCATTGAGACCCAGACTGTGTGAAGGGCCGCATCCTCTGCTTTGGACATGGAGAGAATAAAAACTACCAAAGAGAAAGGAAAACTACAGACTGATAAGATTAGACTAGAATGAGGAAGTAGTCTGGGAAAGGGTAAAGAGAAAGAAAAGGGGCTAGGAGGGCTGCCTAGGACTAGATGAAGAAGGTTATATAAACTGTCAGTTAATGTAGACAAACCGTATTGAACTTGCAGCACACTGTTCTTGCTGCTAGTTCAAATTTGTTTGTTTGTTTGTTTGTTTGTTTGTTTGTTTGTTTTACAAGCTGGCCCCTTTGCTTCTGTCTTCAGAGGATGCAAAAGAAAATAAACAACCTCCATTTCAACAAGTACAGTATGAAATTTTGCAGAAGTCATGCTGGAAACTACCATGTCAAGAAGATGAAAGGTCTTCTGCTGTACATCTGAAAAGCCACGATTTCTTCTAGCATAGTGTCCAAGCCTACAACCTTGGCACAAGCTGTCCCTACAGCATCTCATGTGCTTCCCAAGACAGTCACTTGCAGTGGTGTAAGGCATCCAAGCATCTCAGTACAGGTCTGTCCGGGATGTGATGCAAGTCAGGGCAAAGCCCTAGGTCAAGGCAGAAGGAGCATCTTTGTCAGTGCCTCATCCTCTTTCCTTGGCAGTCTAAAGCTGAGAACACATATTGCTGAAACTGGGCATTTTTCCTCATTATTAAAGTCTCACAAAGCTACCATAGTCACCTGCAAACGAGACAAGTGCCTGATTTGTAGCCATTAGCTTACACCATCTATGGCTCCAGATCTGTATATTCAGCAGTGCAATTAGTCTTTTTTCTAATTCTCTTACTCTTCAACGTTTTAGAATAGTATTACAAGGATGCTAATTAAGTTCAGTAACTTAATCTAGCTGGTCATCCTATGTATGCTGATATAAATATCTTCCAACTAAGAAAAATAAGTGGGGGTAGGGTGTAGTACTTGTTTGTGGGTATTTTACTAATGCTCCTGGTTTGCTTAATTATCTTGGCTTAGAGGCTGACATAAATGAGTTTTCTTCACATGGGAACAGGCAGCATTACTTGAAAGTCAGAAGCACTTCTTTGTTTAAAAGCCATGTTTCCCTTTACTGAATGATTCGTATTTTATTCAAAAATCCATCACTGACAAGTGACTGGAATAAGTAAGAAAGTTTTCTTATTCATGAAGATACTCAGTTTCCAGACAGGAGCCAAAGTGACTTCCAGAAAAATCTGGCCTATTATTTATATAATAAACATATATAGCACATGTCACTCACCACTTGCATTGGCTGCTCCACCTTTCTCTTTCTTTCCAGTTTCTGACCTGTAACAGAAAGTGTTGTTTAGCTGTGGGAATGAGACCTTCTATTCACAAATGGCTTTTCAGTGAGAACATGTTTAACTGTAACGGTCACATTCCCCAAATATCTCTGGGAGTCTAAAGCCAGACTTCCAAACCAGAGCAGCCCAGGTGCTAGGTGTGATGTGGTGAAGGAAAATTTGCCCAGTCCCAGTGCAGCTGTTGAACTGTATGAATAGCCTGCACAGTTTACATCTGTAAACACGGAGTGGGTAACAGGAATGGCTCAGTAAACATGTCCCAGTTAATCCCTTCATGGTATAAAAGACTGCACTTCAACTAAAACAGTTTGGATATTTTTAAACATTTAGCAATCTTTTCCCTAAACTCTACCACAAGCATTCCTATGATCTGGAAAAAAAAAAAAAAAAAAAAAAAAGTGGTTAATTTATTCTCCAAAGGGTTACATTCTATTGAGATTAATGTCTGCAATACATTCAGACTGCCTGAATGAACTAATATGTTCTCAAAGTCATAGAATCACAGAATCATCAAATGGTTTGGGTTGGAAGGGACCTTAATGATCTCCTAGTTCCAAACACTCTGGATGGGCAGGGACACCTTCCACTAGACCAGCTTGCTCAAAGCCCACCTTGGACTGCTCTAGGTCCATGAAGAGATGTATGGTACTGATCTATCATCCTCATCATACCAAACAGAAGAGCTGCTTGAGACATCCTTGATATAACAGTCCAGTAAATTGTCGTATGAGTCAGCACCTTGATTTTGAGCAACCTTTTGCAGGAGTAAGGGCTTGTTTCTGTAGAAGGAGAGTGAAATGTGCCAATAGTGTTGCAGCACAGCTGGTGATGTGCTTTCTGATGGGTGCCATGCATCTTTCAGGCACCAGGCAACAGGTCAATATTACCAGGACTCAGATGAACACAGCTTAGTTCTTACCTGATCCTGAGTGACTGAGAAATTATCTTGCATGATTTTGTGAAAAATCTCCATTGGTACTCTTAGTAAATTGCTGAGGACTCCGTCATAGCTACCTTTTTTCCTTATTTTGAGTCCTCTGTATATGCTGATGATCCATTTGCTTGTATTCCAATGGCACAGTGATTCAACAGAATGTATTGACATTTTGCAGCATGGATCACATCGTGAAATGCAGCAAAGAAGTGTTTTGACTGAAGAACAGGCAAAGTCTCATTAGTGTTCCTTTACTATCTCAAGACAACCTGGACTGGTTCTTCCTGGCCGGTGTGACATGACTTTAGACCAGAGAACACATACCTTGGGCTGTTCTGGAGAGTGGCACTTTGATGAACGTCCATTTTTCCATTAATTATCCCCATAAATAAGTGTCTTTCCCTTTAGCTCTACATTAAAATGTTGATTGGACCAGCCCCAGTCCTTATGGATCTTGTACAGATGCTTGTGCTTGCACTTAAGCACTGGAAAAAAGACAAGGTTTCAACTATGCTTCCCCAGCTGTACAGCAGGAATTGATGTCTCATCAGTAAGACTCATGGCATGGTTTTTAGGACTGGGTAAGTGATACTGGTAAACTCATATCCAAGGTCACTCCAGCTCCCTCTTTGCCTCAGAGTGCCTGCCCCTTTCCATGGTAATGGCTTGCCTTTCTTTCCCCAGTTTGGAGCACATAAAAACTGAAATAAATGTGGAGGAAGAGGAGGGGAAGGACTGGACCTGGCCCTTTCATGCAGCTATTCAGACCATGAGGCTCTATTAACTACAAGCATCATCACCAGAAGCAGCATAGTCAGTCAATACCTCCTGTTCAAAAATGATACTCCAAGTCTATGCAGTATAGAGTTTGGTTTTGTTTGTTTTTTTTTTAAACCAATTTATTGGGACTGAATATTAATTATGGAGGCACTGGAGGGAAAAGGGTAAATCTTCATCTGAACTTACCCTCCCAGCATATCTGTGACTCTTCAGGTCTTCCAGTTTCTGAGATACCTTCTAAGCATGGTCCGGCTCTGAACAGCCTTAATTAAATTAATTCAGTTAAGATTTTATAACCAATCTGGTTGAAAGGCTAATTAATATGACACAGTTCTGGCTAAAATTATTTCAAATGCCAGCGTTGTCCTATGCACATCTTAACTATTTCACAGGGGCTTCTTCTTAATCTGTTTGCATCTTGAGACAATCTGATTGCATGCAGTGGAATTAGTTACTTTGAGAACAGGAAAGATCATAGGCATGAATACTAATACTCAGCCTTTATTAAACTGAAGTTAAAGAGTGGGGGAGGAGTGAGAGAAAAGCAGTGCCTGAAAATGTAGACTAGAATTTGAGATAGATGAGCACAAACAGAAGGAACAAAGCTGTAAGAGGTACCTTTTCTGTGTGCTCCCCTCAGGTGTAATAAAGGCAGTACAGCACCATGTGTGCACTTGTGATTGACTTTGACCATGGGTGGCTGCACAGATTTGAATGGGACTGCTACACAGACTGTAATATGTAGAAGCAGCTGCATGACTGACATCTTTGCCTATGTCTTCACCATAACCTTTTCTATTACTATTACATTAAATTCACTCAACTGATTATGCAGGATCTCAGCTGTTATGTGATCCTGTTACCTTCAGGCAAAATTGCAAATGAGTCAAGAAATCTCGGTTCTACTGTTCTTTATAATGGTATTCATTATTTGTCCCATCTTAATTATTCCTTACAGGTGACACTGGAACACAAAGACCGAAGAGTTAATTTTCAGTATAATGAAAAACAAGTACATGCTAATATGTTCCATGTTACTTTGCTTATTTATCTAGAAAAACACTATTTTGTTTTGCTCTGTGAATACTTAAAAGCCAAGCATTAAATATAAGGTGAGAACAAAAGACACAAAGAAAAAGATCTGATTTGTTTGCAAGCCAAAAAGGACTTGCCACAAACTGTGCTCAGAGAAAGCAGTAAATAGGCAGAAACTTTTCTTCCCAGGGCACTACAGCTCTGATGGTTACCACCACACCATGAAGCCACACATGCAGTGTGACATCCAGAAGGGAGAATGAAGCCACCCTCATGGAGCCCTACACCTGACCCTCCCGAGTAGCCAGGAAAGAGGGAAATCTGCCCTGGACGCAGCTGACTCCCTCTGCTCACTGGAAGGCCTGCAGAGGGCTGCAAGTGGAGTACCCTAGTGACACTGGGGAGATGCAAGAGAAAACCCTCAGGACTTACTGCAAAACAAGTCTCCTGGTGTCAGTGAGCAGGATCCAGCCCATCTGATGAGAAAGAAGGATGCATGAGTTACTCTCTGATGCACTGTGATACTTGCCTTGCTGTCATACACATACACAAGTGTAGAGTGCAAATCTAAAACTCATCTGACTCTGCAAGATAGCCAAACGTATTTTGCATATTTGTAGGTGTCAATTTTGCTGGGACTTTGCCATCCAAGTTGATCACCACAACATTCAGTCTTTCTCTACTTGTACATTATTTAGCTCAGTATTTTTTACAGACCTCTGACTCCCTCAAAGACGTAAGATATTTTTCCACCATCCCCTGCAGTGACTTCAGCTCTGTGTTTATCTGTTGATTCAGTGGTTCGTTTTGTCATGTTTTGTTTTCTGTTCAAATTCCATTAACTTGCATAGAACTTGTGTGTTGTGTCATATTCAGTAAGTACTGAAGTGCTGTAATATATTGTGGTCCCTAAGAAATGTTTGTTGATCTTAATTCAAGTAAATGGGAAGTGAGGAAGTGAGATTACTAGGTGTGACTACAACCATATTTTTTCCTGAGAATATTACTGAGAACTGATGCATCATTCAAACATATTAATCAAAAATAATGGTGTATATAATTCATATCTTCCATTTACTTCCAGTGATGCAGTTTTAAATTCATAAAGTCTAACATTTACTAGTCAAATATTATGCAGACAGCTGACACTATTCAGAGGATGACTCCTACAGTGTTGTTTTTTTTAATGCTGTATGATATTTGAGGATAAGGCTCGGTTCCTCTTATTGAAGTCATCCTTTCTCTTCCATCCTTCTGCAGCCCTATTTTGAGAGAGAGGGGAAATGAATCTGACAAATGCAGCCAACAGGTTACCTTTAGGAGAGAGGTTATGCCTTATCTTCACAGCCTGAGGGAAGGCATTAAATGCTGGATGCCTTGGTCTTTTTGTAGTCCAGGTCTCTAATTGAGTGAGTATTTTGTTCTTTTAAGATAAGGGAAACACAGCTCAAAAAATTATACTCATTATTTGAAAAAAAGGAAATGGGTAGTCTATACATTATCAAAAGGCACTCAAAAGTCTTCTTCTGCTTTATTTATATTTGTGTATTTTCTGCATCATAAGCAGAGAAAAATCTTTTCAAAATTCAGATTATTTTTTCACCCTTCCAATCCAAATTCTTGATTATATTGATTTTCAGAGGTGTCCAAGCCTACATTTCACCTAAAAATAATGGATCTTCCTTTGGCAGAAGTATTTGTAATAATGGGGCAGAGATACAGATATGATGAATTTTTTCTGCAAGATGCCTCCATGGATTCCTCATTCAGTGGAAATTATGTCATTGCTGTCTAAAATGAGCGATCCTGGCTAAATTTATTTCCCTGGCTTCTTCCCATGGAAAGAAAGGTGAGAGTCCCATGTGACCAGTAAGATCATGACCAGGTCAGTATTCAGCAACTTGGATCAATAGCCTTGTGTATTTGGCAGCTGTGATACAATCTGGAAATGTCACCAGCTCACACTTTTCTTCAGTGTAGTAATTTAAAGTTTCTCTTGTTCTATGATCACCCATTGCACTTCTGCTTGAGTCTGAAATAACTATAGTGGCTTAAAACAGTATAATACACTCTTTTATGAAGTTACCATAGAGACCACTTATTTTGTCTTTGCAGGGAGTAGAGGTTTCCCACCTAAAGTCATTAGAGTTTTCTTAATGTCCTCCAAAACATGACAAACAGAAGTCACAGAGTTTACATTTAAGGATATGTAATTCCCTTAAAAGAACATAAAGCTTAAAATATAGTTAATATACATTGTTAAAAATAGTTAATGCATATTTATTTTGTTTATATGTTCCTGACTTCTCACTTTTGACACAAAGGAAATCTCACAAGATTCATACCTCTGATCTAGTTTTCAACATAAATTATTTTTTACTTGTTTCAAATATGTCTTAACTAAGTGCTATCGCCTTTCACTAAACTCAAGCTCTGTGTAAATAATAATGGAGTGTATCTTTTACAGGTTTATTTTTTACTATTTACCCTCTTTTCACAATTTATTTTTCTGGAGTCACAGGGAACAAACCTACTCAGAAGGGAAGCTTAACCCAGAAACTGTCAGAATGTATAAGTCTTCATTATTTCAACACTTATACACTTTTTAAAATGAAATATTAGAGCATTCCCACCTGGCCAGCTGAAAACCTTTCCCTTCAAAGAGTAGAAAATGTCTAGCATCATTTGCTTAATGTCTTCATGCACACTCACACTTTCACAAATATACACATAAGCTCAGGGGGAGGCAGGGTCAGAAAATTATCTGTTATAAAAGGAACAATTTTTGAAAGCTGTGGGACTCTCAGACAAACAGGGATTTCATACGCAAACTAAAGTGTAGGCTGGTCATTAGGAAAATATTCTCAGCATGGAGACTGATTAGACCTTATAGGCATGATAGGTCACAGGTACAGAGATCAGTATGTATAACCAAAAGTGTATACTTTTATCAGCCAAGGTAGCAATCTACTGGTTTGGTTTGGGGGAGAACATACACGTTACTCCAAGAGGAAGACCATAACTTAACCCACACAAAGCAGGCAGCTCCTTCACTTTTTTGAAGGCAGACACACACCAGCCTAAAACTCATTTTGGTAAGAAAAATGCCATTAATCACCCATTTGGTGATTAATTTACATAGTGGGTGTAATTACTGACAAAAGGCAGTTAAGCTGGTTTATTTCTGAGGATTTCATTCTAAGGTAAATCTAACTACATCCCAGGTGACTGCCACTGCAATCACAAAATGGAGTTTTGTTTTCCCAAGGCACATCGCACCACCAGGCTCTCAGAAGCACAAGGCAGGCTGCTTTTATTCTTAGCTTGGACTGGTAGTAATTAGAGTGACCCAGGATTTCTCAGAACTACTACATCTTAAGAAACACAGCTTTACCTCCAGTGACCTTCTCAGCAGCTGCCAGGCTGAACAAGCACTGTGGGACTAAGAGCATAAATTAACTTAGTGACTCCTTCAAACCAGTATTGATTCAGGAAGTGCAATAACAGACGACAGCTTCCTCACAACCTGCACTCAGTTCAAGTCTTTGAACAAATGTATAGGGGACTTTTAATTCAGTGGGGTTTATAATGTAATTTAACTAATAAAACGGAGACTTAAGACAAACCATTTCAAACACATGCCATCTAATATGAAAGGAAACATTTTTTTAAAGGGGAGGACAGTTGTATTTCATGTTATTGTGACTTTTTTCTCCCCTTTTTAACTTCTAAGAAGGCAAAAATATATTCCTTTAATCTAATAGAAAAGTTCAGTACAAAAGCAAACTTCATCAAGGAAAGGGAGTAAATAGGTTGCAAAATCAAAAGAACAATTGAAACAGATAGATACCAATTTATTGAATATAACATTTGTCCAAAAGATCTGTAAATTCTAAATTTGAGAATAGTTTGGACTGACAGACACACATCACCTTTTATGTACAACCTATGAAACTGGTTTTAAAACAGTATTGAGCATGAAAAGGTTTAATTACTCACTCTGGCCAACATACCTGTTTTAGAGAAGCAATTCCACCTTCAGACTTTTCCTAATGATTGGAAGATTTTCAATATATATTAAATATATATTCACATATATTTGAAATATATATGGACTTCAATGCAGTTTGTTTTACACACACAATGTTGTCCAAATATAGCTACCTACAAATGGTCAGGCTGTAAATCTTGTTTAAACAGTCTATATAAAACCAGAGCAGCTCAAGGTTAGTTCCTGCAAAACAAGTATGGTTGTTCTTTACAAGACATTCTGTCAAAAATATCCATATGAACACCTAGATTTGTCACCTCTGCTTTTAGGTTAGCACAGAGTCTTCAAAACAGCAGGCTCTGGGAGGCAGATTTTCAGGCTGCAGACAACACTGTCACAATGAACTCAGTGACATTCCACCTCCAAAGTACAACGGGCTTCACCGGCATAGGCAGAAAGAAGTGACCTTCATTCATAATGCAGAATCCTGATACACATCTACTGCCCACGTGGCTGCAAGGCTCCAGCTATGTGTGGGGTTTGTAAAATACTCAGCTGTAGGAACTTCTGTCAGCTCGAAAGAAATACGATATTGTAACAGAGTTACTGTGAAAGCTGTGGGAGACTGGGACTGGTGTGTACCTGTCAATATCCCACGGTGGCACTGCAGAGCTTTGGGTTATTGAAAAAGGAGCTTTCTCCAGAGTTTTAAAAGTATCAATTTTGAAAGTTCCATAATGTGGATCAGTTAGTTAACTCTGGATCACCAGTCACCTGAAAAGGCTTCAGTTGCATTACTTTAATGTCATGCTGATACGAGCTGGGAAATCATATGATACTTCCTTTTTCTTGACAAGAATATCTAGATGGGAGATGTTTGTGTGGGTGACAGAAGAATGAATAGAGGCAGGTTTTTGCTTGTTTGTGTTTGGTTTAGTGAGATTGCATTTGGGATTTGGAGAATTGTTCAGTTTTGCTTGATCTTTCCCAAGTAATTCTGAGGTTAATTGTTAAATACCTTTATTTTGAATTTTTTATTGTATTAAAGTTCTATCCTCTTTATATTCTCCAGTCCCTGAAGACAATGAGCTCAGAGGACGTACTATGCACTGCTTCCAGATTGACAAAGAAATAACACAGCACAACTTCAGATTAATAAAAGAAATTAAATTCAACAGATCCTTTCAGTTGTCAGTATGACCTACTTTTATATTGCTGTATTATGCTTTGAAAATATTTTTAGGATATAAGTATATATTTAGAATTATAGGCAATTAGAGAAAAATAAAAAGAAAGGGGATGAGGGGAATGCTGGAATTACAATATAGTGTGATTTTGAACAACAGTAATGATACAGATTCACGTGGATCCAAGGGTTTACCACTAAAATTAATACTAGAAATAATCAGGGAGTGGAGGTGTGGCTCTCCAGTTCATATATATCCTTAGTTTACATGTAATGTACATCTTTATATTGTTTTTCATGTATTTTTTGCTTTCCATTATAGGACACATATTTAGCCTAAGCAACAAAAAGAGAAAGGGTCTTGTGTGCACAAATCATTTGCAATCACAAGCTGTATTTAATTTTATTTGGTGCAAGGCTTTTAATAAGTTATTTTCTGGAGATTTTTTTAATATTTTTTTAAAATAAATTTAGTGCAAATATGTGAGTATCACTTCACTCTTGAGATACAGCTCCTAATTTCATGTGAATCACCACTATGTCAGCACATAGTTTTCATATGAAGCTGTTGGACTGAGTCCAGAGGAGGCCACAAAGATGATCCAAAGGCTGGAGCAGCTCTGCTCTGGAGACAGGCTGAGAGAGTTGGGGCTGTTCAGCCTGGAGAAGAGAAGGCTCCAGGGAGACCTTAGAGCACCTTCCAGTACCCAAGGGGGCCACAGGAAAGACAGAAAGGGACTTTTTACAAGGGCATGGAGTGACAAGATGAGGAGTAGTGGCTTTAAACTGGAAGAGGGAAGATTTAGGTTAGATTTTAGGCAGAAATTCTTCACTATGAGGGTTATGAGACACCGGCCCCAGTTGTCCAGGGAAGCTGCGGCTGCCCCCTTGCTGGAAGTATTCAAGGTCAGGCTGGATGGGGCTTGGAACAACCTGATCTAGTGGGAGATGTCCCTGCCAATGCAGATGGGTTGGGACTAGATGATCTTTCAGGTCCCTTCCAACCCAAATCAGTCTGTGATTCTATGGTTACCCTTAAAATCTCAACAACTGACACTCTGAGACTCTAACTCCCTTGCAGAAAAAGAAAGGACATCACTGTCCCACCCTGGGCAGCTTGATTGCTAGAGTTGGTATTGTAGGGCTTCCTTTTGGTAACCTCCATCTCTCATGGCAAGTATACCCAGGCACCTGCACTTCCCAGGTGCAGACAGCCACCAAGACTGTGTGCTCAAGTAACATGAGTGTCCACGTGCCTGCATCTGTATTCAGGTTTGCCAATGGAAGACACTTCAGCAAATTATCTTACAAAAACTTCAGCACTAACTGTCCTCTCTGAGCTTCTTGTTCACTGCAAATGAGTGACAGAAAAATATTAACTGACAGTAAGAAACGGCTGGGAAGGATTAGCAGGATGGCTTCTATTTGCTGCCAGAACACATCATAACATGTGGCATCACTTTTTTCAGGTATGGGGAGGACTAGGGAGCTGAAAGGTCTTCTAAGTGTTTGGTTAAAGGTTTACTGCCTAGGTTAAACCTTGTAATGTGTCAGGCTATTGAACTTCTGCAA
The DNA here is from genome assembly GCF_020740795.1 of Apus apus. NCBI lineage: Eukaryota > Metazoa > Chordata > Aves > Apodiformes > Apodidae > Apus > Apus apus. The sequence continues at coordinate 71,886,561 of NC_067312.1, read as the reverse complement.
ACTCAGGGCAACACTTAAGTGTATCTCTAACAATGCTGTAAAATTTTTATTCTTTTCTGCACAGCCTTGTTCATCTTAGTCTTGGTAAAGGATGAGCCAAAAATCTAGACATTTGAGCTGCTCTCAGTATTAGTAAATGTTGGTATCGCAAGAATAGCAGGACTAAGAGGTACATTTCATCCTGTGCAGGCACAGGATCTATGTGGGCGGGCAACCTCCCAACGTGATGCCATAAAATGGATGGCTGAAGAGGGGGCAGAAAAAATAGGGCAGTCCTACAAACAGCATTAGGCCCCTGCTGCTGCCAACAGTAAGCCACCTCCCTTGATGCTTGTCCAGCTGTTTAAATCTATTTTCCACTGCACACTGTGTTACTACCTTCTATAACAGGTCAGCACAGAATCTGGTCTAAAGCTCTTCTATTATCCTGTAACAGCATGAAAATAAAAAAGGCTGCTGGCCATGATTATTTCCTACAACTTGACAGCCCCTCAGATGATGAGAGGTAACCATAGTTCAATAAAATTACACTTGGGTGCATAGATCCCTTGCTAATTACTGGCAATCAGGACAGAAGAAAAAGTTATATTAACAAAACTGGTTACATAAGAAATTTGAGATTAAATCAAAAGAGTAACAATCCAACAGCAGCACAAAGAGTACTGCTCTGCAGTGTGGGGAGAGTAGGTTTTTATGTCAATCATGCAGCGCTGAACTGATTCGCCATCTTTTTTTGCAATTCCTTCTTTAATTAGTAGGACGTAACCTATATATCATACATGCATGTAAATCACCTGTCTATCCACCTCTCTGAATATCCATCTAATTCAAACCTCTTCTTCCTTTGTTATTATTAAAAGCTGTCCCTAAGGGTACTGCTGAAGCAGGCCATCACTGAGTAAAATGAATACATTTTAAGGATGAGCTTTCATGCAAGTGACACTAATTATCACAAAATAACAAAACTGTATCTTCAAACCACCTGATCATATATACTGTACCCTTCTATGTTCTGTCATCCTTTGAGTGACTCTGCCAATTCAAGTAGCTAGGTTGTTTTTTTCATCACTTACGACTAGCTAAAACTAAACTATCTCAGTCTGAGAGGAATTATAAAATCTACAGTAATGGATAATCAGTCCTCTAAGAGAGAAACAGGCATAGGGACATTTTAAAACTTCCAAAAATTGTCACTGTCCAACTGTAGTAACCTCTTGTTTTACTCATGAAGGAAATCAGCAAAGTGTATCTGCTCTGTTTGCACATTTAATCCCATGAGATTAGAATTTTGTTAGAAGCAGGTGCTTACTTTTAGCTTTATTGTCAGTGCCAAAGATAAGACTTCAATATTACAAAGGAGAGGGTAGTCTTCACTGATGACACTGTGTTAATTGGTGTCAAAATCACATTCACAATAGACAGTAGTAGATTCAGAAGGAAAATATATGTGAAGCCAGGCCTATTGATAGATTGCTGCTAAACCAAATGGTTTGCTTTCCTTGGACAATACCTTCCAGCCACTGGAATGGCTCTGCAATGCTCTTTATCACAGCAACATTTGCTGTATTAACAAATATAATTGATTAGAATCTTGTAAGGGAACAGAGCACTTAGCTTTGTGATGTTTGGAGTACCCTTAGAGATTTTTGACAGTAAATGGACATCCTATATTCCCAGAAGCAGGACAGAAGAGGTGTGCAAGAGCAGCTACAGCTTTGAGCCCCAGTTTTCCCAAGCAAAAACAAACCATGGCGCCACATCTAACTATGATGTTAGAAAATGTCACTCCTTGTATGCATGAGTCTCATAGCCTCGATGGAGGCCAAAAATCAAACAATTACCCTTTCTCTAAGAAGCACCTTATTTATCTATAATCTCTTCAGAGTTAATCACATAAAGGCATGGCTCAGCAGCCATCACTTTTGCAGCCCTCACCCCACTTGCTATCTGCTATCACAGAATCACAGAATCACAGAGTTATTGTGGCTGGAAAAGACGTCTGAGATCATCAAGTCCAGGCTATGACCTACCACTATATCGGCTAGACCACAGCACTAAATTCCACATCCAGCCTTTCTTTGAACACATCCAGAGATGGTGACTCCACCACTTCCCTGGGCAGTTCATTCCAATGTCTGATCACCGTTTCCATGAGGAAGTGCTTTGTAATATCCAACCTAAACCTTCCCTGGTGCAGCTTCAGGCCATGCCCTCTTGTCCTGTCACTAGTTGCCTGGGAGAAAAGCCCAACCCCCATGTGACTACAACCTCCCTTCAAGTAGTTGAAGAGAGTAATAAGGTCCCCCCTGAGCTTCATCTTCTCCAGGTTAAACAAGCCCAGCTCCCTCAGCCTATCCCTGTACAACTTTCCCTCTAGTCCCTTCACCAGCTTTGTTGCTCTCCTCTGGACCTGCTTCAACACCTCAAGATCCTTGAAGTGAGGAGCCCAGAACTGGACACAGTAGGAGCTGCTGGCCACACTATTCCTGACACAAGCCAGGATGTCATTAGCCTTCTGGGCCACCTGGGCACACTGCTGGCTCATGTTCAACTGGTTGTCAACCAGTGCTCCCAGGTCCCTCTCTGCTGGGCTGCTCTCCAGCCACTCTTCCCCCAGGCTGTAGCACTTCATGAGGTTATTGAGGACAAATCGAGCAGGAAGATTACATGTCCTTCCTTGTGCAAAGTCACAGGACAAGAAATGGTGGAGGACAAAAGCTTGCAGACTACTTGCAAATGGTAACAACACGGACCTTGCTATCATCTCATTTTACAGACCACAAATGTGATAGAAGTTTGTGGGTCCAATCCATCTTGGCAAGTCACCTATCCACCGGTGTTGACTGCAAGCTGCCACACTAGACAATGTTTTCCTGGTGTAAATAATCTTATTGGAGTTGTAAAGCAAAAAAAAAACCTAGAAAGACCTTGATGAACCTCAGGAAGAGCCAGTGAAATGCTCAGCAGTGAGTACACTGTCAGTGCACAGATGGCATTTCTCACTGCCCTCTCTCTGCCAGCAACAGACCAAGCACAGACACCAGCACAGACATCTCAGCATCCCAAGCACAGTATGTGTGTGTGTGTCTATGTGTGTGTACACAAGTGCATGTTTAGGGTTTAATTATTTTTACTCAATATTTTGGGAATCTGAGACATGCAAATGTCTTCATGGCTACAACCTGCCCCATTGTCATCTCATCAACCTGCAGAAGAAAGGCATGCCCTGCCTGCCTGATGACTTCTGACATGCCTGTCACTTATTCACCCTCCCTTAGTTTTAGCTGTTGACAGAGGTTTGGTCTTCCAAAACAATATTCACCAACAGAATTGTAAGAAGAATTGAATAGCTTTATTTTTCTTTAGAAAAGCTGTTATCCCTTACATACTAGTATGTAAAATATACACATGGTGATGTTTGCATACTCCTCTGACTCACAGGTCTAACCAAAACCTGTTATTTTAAGGGTTCTGTGACACAGGGAATGATACCAAGTGTTACTTTAGAATAATTTATAAATTCAATAAATATGTATTCATATTTTTATTTCAGGCAATTAATTAGGTTATTATATAAAACTGAAATTATTGTTAATTCATTTGGTATCCCAACAGATATCAAACACCTTACCACCCTACTAACACTGCACTTTTTAATGATCTTCTGGCTATTTTCTCTTCATGTTTTTCCCAACTGACCTGAATTAAATTTTTCAGGTCAGATTTATGAGACATTATATTAAATGTTTCACTACAATCTTTGCATGCAATTATATTTACACATTTCTTTACATTACTGAACTCTGCATTTGCTTGCCCATTCTCCATCTATGACTAGTATTCCACTTCCAGCTAGAGATTAAAAAAACATTGTTCCTTTAAATTTTAAAAAAATAACAACAAAAGAACAAAATAACTCAGGTGAAAGTAGGTAATCTCCTTTTCTTTAGGAGTGAATGTGAAGAAATTTTCTGGTAACACCATGTAGCTCTCTTATAGTGCACGACTTCGTTGTACACTCCACACTGCAATTGCAGACAAAGTTTGATTATATGCATTTTATTATAGCAATAAGTGCAATCACAGCAGGGAAAGACTAGCAGTATGATGACACACATACAGCTACATCTACACACCTGGTTTGCAACCCAGACTGGAGCCCATTTGCTGTGAGCTTCCCACAGCTATTAGTTCTCACATGCTTAAGCAAGCACAAACCAAACCGCTGATAGATGTTGTATTGCAGAGGAGAATGTTAAGTGCCCTTAACTACCACATATCCTAAAAGCTGCAGCATTTTACAGACAGTTATGACCCCTGTAATCAGAATATTGCTGATGTCCCCCTAACTCTCCTGTAAGTCACAAGTTAAATTTAATGTCAGTGCTTGTAGTCTCATCTTCAGCAAGTAAAACACAGAATCATAGAGTCATAGAACCATAGAATGTTAGGGGTTGGAAGGGACCTCTAGAGATCATCTAGTTCAACCCCCTTGCCAAAGAAGGGCCACCTAGGTCAGGTGACACAGGAAACACACCCAAGAGGGTTCTTGAAAGTGTTCAGAGAAGGAGACTCTACAACCTCTCTGAGCAGCCTCTTCTAGTGCTCCATCATCCTCACTGTAAAGAAGTTTCTCCTTGTGTTGAGGTGGAACTTCCTATGTTCTAGTTTATACCCATTGTTCTTTGTCCTATTACTGGGCACCACTAAACAGAGACTGACCCCTTCCTCTTGACACTCATCCTTCAGATATTTATAGACATTAATAAGATCCCTTGACGGAGGTCTTTTCAAGACTAAACAGCCCCAGTTCTCTCAACCTTTCTTCATAGAAGAGATGTTCAAATCCCTTAATCATCCTCCTAGCTCTCCATTGGACTCTCCCCAGTAGATGCTGTCTCTCTTGAATTAGGGAGCCCAACACTGGGTACAGTATCCCAGGTGTGGTCTCACCAGGGCAGAGTAGAGTGGGAGGAGAACTTCCCTCAACCTGCTGGACATGCTGGTGTTAAGGAGTTTTATATTGCCTGAACAGCCAGTTTCAAGTAGTGACTTTTATCGACTTCTGTTTCCTACTGCACTGAATGTTTTACTGAAAGGTGTTCACAATCTTCATCCTCACAGGTAGCTGGAATTTCACAATGCAGTTGTGGGTGTAGGGCTGTACTACTCAAAAAAAGATGGAGAAAATGGTGGAGGATAAGCCTCAGAGTACCATAAACCCCTCTGCCAAAAAGCTGCTTCTTGTCTGCAGGTTTTCATGGGGTCTGACACTAATAACTATCATCAGATGTCATTATGAAACAACCCAGAGTTAACCATAAAAACTGTTACTGACTTCCCAAACACTGAGTGAAGTGATATATAACCTTTCAAAAGAAATACTAACTGGCATCTCTACAACTCAATGTTTGGCCAGGGTTCAGGGCAGTGCTCAGTAGGGAACAAAACTGCAGCAAGAGAAAGGTGAGCTAAGGTCACAACAGATATGCCTTATATTTTATGCCTTGTATTTTGTGCCTATAATTCTTTGTTTGATTGTTTTTTCTCATTGTCCAAGTGAATGTTTCCATCTATATCTCCAAATAGAAACAAAGGAAAACTTTTTATTTTACTGACTTGTTTCTGTAAGAATTTCTAAAGAATATTTTGCTGGATGTACTGAACACAATAGAAAGTGACCAATGTTTTCTAGATTGTCATATACAGTTCTGAGTTCCTTGGCTCCCTGGAGGTAATTCATCACTAACAGTATCTTACTGCGACGTGCCTGAAATTCATGTGAACTTATCACCAAGGTGATATTGCTGTACTGAAAACATTCTGAAAGATATGGCATAAATAAATTTTTAAAATTCCAAAGGGAATAAATGTGTGTGACACACAGCTCAGGTGGCTACAAGTTAAAAAGCTATTACTTTCCATCATTAGTAATCCCTGGGGCTAGAGCATTCAGCTGTGAAGACTGCTTTGTACTTGCCGTGACACGAGGTCATCATAAAGAGATTATTTCCTGTGGTGCTTAGCTGGAGTATCTTTCCTCAAATGACTTCCATGGATACAAGTAACCATATCCTTATCACCAGTAAACAAACACAAAACAAACAAAATAATCCAGGCTCAAACTCCTGTATCTTTGCAGAACACTGAATGTCAAGAATTTAAACTTCTCAAGACGTACAGATTTCTGAATCTGAGTTCTTCAAAAGACACAAATATTCAGTATGATATATTTATAAATGCATGTGAAATACTTCAGCAGATATAAAGAAATTGCCTATTATGTACCAATTTACTAGTTCATTTCACATTAGTCTATGATTTATACCACATAACTTCAGTGGGATGACAGAATATAAGGAGTAAAATTGTGAGATTTAAGCTTTAAAATGTATTATGAAGTGGACCAAAATAATAGTATTTAAAAGATTATTTAAAAAAAAAAAAATTTTAATCCCTATGCAAAGAAAACTGAAAGATAAAAATAACTATAATCATAAACTTTCATTTTTAACTTGATTTTTCTTGTTTGCATTCTCCTTCAATACCATTGTGCTCAGTACTTATTTTCATGACAGCTCACAGTAACAGTAAAAGGACTGGAAGATTGCTATTATTATTTTCCATTGCTCAGGTAACTCCATTGTCTTGAGAATTCAGGGTTTTTCAGAATTTCAGCTTTTGTTTTCTTCACAAATACAGTAATTGTGAAAAGCAAGCTTTTGCTATCCTGGTGAAATATGAAAGTGCACAGCTGTAAGTCATAACGAAAATACTGTTAAGAATACCAGCTTGGAGTCTCCCAAGTGCAGAGATCATTATTGTGTTCAGTCAGCATGCAAGATTCTAGGGAAAATAATAAATGCTAATGAACGCCAATCTTACACATCTTCACAGGGAATACTGGCAGGGGATGGAGCACCTGCAAAGTCCATGACCAATCTTGAAATTCCGAAAAATTATAAGCCTTTCAGTGGTCACTCATGTTGTGCTGACAAAGAATCCTTGTTTCACTGAGAATAATTACTGATTAGACACCCAGTGTGATCCTTCTGAGCAGAGCAGGAGAGGATCTGCATTGAAGATGCGGAGTGCTCCCTGCTGGCAGCGATTCACGGTGTCTGTGCAGGACACGGCAAGGGGAGCACGACGGGAACAGGGAAATATAGAGGAGAAAATTACAAGCCCACAGATTTTCCTGCTTCCTGCCATTCTCTTTGAGATGCTTCTTGGTCTTGACCACCCCTATGAGACTTACACTTTTTGGCATGCTAGATTTTTGCACTTAGTGCAAGTAAAACACATCCATAAACTTGCATTTGTAAATCTGAGTAACAAATGCTGCCCTTTTGAACTCATATTTTTCCTAAGTATTTCGTCCATTATGTACTTGTTTACCACAGAAAGTTGCCCTGAACACAATCCATTACACCACCTGTCTATTCCACATTTGTTCATTTTCTTTTATGGTATTTCACCTCCTACCCAGTCAGGAATTATGCTACATTATGTTAAAGCCTGCTAAACAACTAACATCAACTGTGGCAAACAAAAACAAAAACAAAACAACAAAAAAACCCACCCAAAACATTAACAGAAGCCACCAGTGAAATTTTAGAGACTATAAAATACATGTGTATATGTGTGAATGAAAAAAAAGTGTATTGTGGAATATTTCTAATGGAGTATGTCACTGAGGTTTAACTGTTTCTCTTGCTGTACTTGGGTTCTGATAAAACACTAGAAAAAAAAAAAAAGCCTATCTTCGCTAACATGAAATTTTAAGTATTAATAGATCTTTCCTGATGCTACCTTCCTCGTGCCCCAAACTCCTACATTATCAGGTTCACTTTGACTAGAAATTTAGAGTTTTAAGGCTTAAGGAATATAACACAAAAATTTAAATGCCTAGGCCCAAACAAGTGCGTATGGACTTCAGTCTATTTTCCACTGAGAGTACTATTTACTTATTTTTGAATAAGATACACAAGATGCAATTATTTATAAGCAGTTGCATTTATAAGCTGTGTTCACAACACACATCCATTGAAAACATTTTTCAAGACTAACAAATGCTTCAGTCTTTTGGTGGTCAGCTGCAGAAGAATGCATTTTGCTCAACTCATGCACAGGACAAGAATATCCTTCATTTTGAGGTGTTCAATAGAACACTCAAAATCCTTAGGAAGAAAAAGTACCCATTACAAATACATTTGACTTGCTCTCCTCAAAGGAAGAGATGGAGAAAAATGTCCCTTTTTCTTCATGGAGTCATTGCATAAATATACGTAACTTATCTTACACAAATTACAGTAGAAAAATTTGCAATAGTAATTCCAAATTATTAACAAAAAATTATTATTAGGACTTGATAACACAAAGCAGGGAGCAAAACTCTGAAATATTGTTGGAAGAAATAAGTATTTTCCACGTTGTGGCCAATCATTGCAAAAATGAATTTTAATTGTTTATTAAAGGTTTTTTGTTTGCTTGTTTTCATGAAGGAAGACAAGAAACAATGTTGCTGTGTTGTAGCAGCCTACTCTCATTCTTCTGCAGAAATAGAAAAGAGATAATTTTGCATTACTAGGCATTCATTCCAAGCTTAGGAATAACCCTAGTAATGCTGATCAGAAACTAGTGTGGTTTTCAGGCCGATTGTTGCAGTTAGCTCAGCAGATCTGAGTGTTAAGGATCTTCACAGGACATGTGTCTTCCACAGCGGTACATCTTAGAGAAGTTGTGCCGAAAATTCTCTACGTCCAATTTTGGGGTAAAGTTTAAACTAAATATAATTATGCCTCTTTAGCCACAGAAGTAGCAGCTACTACTTCTTGAGGCAATAATTAATATTAAATTAATGCATAATGAAAATTCATTTGTATTAATGAAAAGTACATTAAGCAGACATTAACATTACATTAATTTTAGATTTCAAAAATTAGATAATTTGAAACTTAAGAATATGATTTCTTTATGTCTTTGTAAAAGTCTGTGGGACTATAGACAAAAAAAATATGCAAACTATTCCCATTTGATGCAGCAGTATAATCATGCCTCCAAAGGGCTCCAAAGGGATTATACAAAAAGGAACGGAAGCCTGACATAGGGAAGAACCATGGGTGGAAATTGAAAGAATAGGGGCATAATAAATGATAATATTTTTTTCTAGCAAGTAGGTTTTGTAAAATCTAGTTACTGATCTAGAAAGTCAAGCTGATGAAGGTATTTGGCCCTGCCATAGTGTCCTTCAACACCACTAAGGAATTAGCTATCCAGTATTACGATAGTTTAAAGGATTAAAGGCAGAGCTCAGAAAACACTTGGGAAAACAAACAAACAAACAAACAACAACAACAAAAATTGTCTTATCCTGCAGTGTTAGTGGAGGCATCATAGAATGTTTTGGGTTAGAAGGGATCTTAAAGGTCATCTAGTTCATACTGCTAGACGAGGTTGCTCCAAGCCCCCCATCCAACATGACCTTGAACACTTTCAGGGATGGGGCAGCCACAGCTCCTATAGGCAACTTGTGTCAGTGTCTCACCATCCTCATAAGAAAGAATTTCTTCATAAAACCTAATCTAAACCTCCTCTCTTTCAGCTTAAAACCATTACCCCTCAACCTATCACTCCATGCCCTTGTAAAGAGCCCCTCTCCAGCTTTCCTGTATCCCCTTCAGGTACTGGAAGGTGCTTTAAGGTCTCCCTTGAGCCTTCTCATCTCCAGGCTGAAAAACCCAAACTCTCTTAATCTGTATTCACAGGAGAGGTGCTCCAGCCCTTTGATCATCTTCATGGCCCTATGAAGTCTTGGAAGAAAAAAATGTGGCTCAACAGAGGTGTGCATATTGGCTCTTTGACAGTAGTGTGGTTACCTCAGCAGGCCGTAAGTTCTGGTCTTCAGATGAAAGAGTGTGAATGGCTGTGTTTGTACTCCTTATTGGGCATAGACCCCAGTTTACAATCCTCTCCTCATTACTCAGGTTTCCCCAGCCATAGAGGTAATTTATTCAGTCCAGATAGGAGCAGAGGATCTAACTGGCTGATGGATGAGGACCATGGAAAGAGGTATCAAGGCAACTGGATACCAAAAATGCACCCAGCATCTTCAGCAATGCTTATGAAGGTAAAAGAGAAAAAGAAAAGAAAAAAAGAAAATACAGTAATGCTTCTGTCAAAAAAAAAATTACAGAGATTTTTAAATGCCAAATGACACGTCGATGAATTTGGATCACAGGGTGGTTTTGCACAGTGTGTATCTTGTCCCATTCAAAGGCAGGAAACTTTCCTTCAACAAGATGACCTTGCAGTAAACCTGTGGCTTACATTTACAGCCATTATTCTCATAGCCCAGAGGGGCTAACAGTACCCAGTCTGATGAATAAGGAAGGAAAAAAAAACAGCAAAACAAAGCAACAAACAACCAAACAAAAAAAAAGACAAACATGGGAAAATTATTGAAAAGTTTGGAAAAGATTCAGGTAATTAAAACATGTAATACTATGTCTGGAAAGCACTCTTCAAAAGACCTTACAGCTAAATGAAGTTTTGGTGAAGGCTGAAAAGACACTTGATCTTAGCTTATATACAAAACAGTGAAAATGATGCATTTGAAAGTGAAGGCCTCTGAGTCTACTGTAGAAGAATATTCTGTTACTGAAAGATGTAATAGACAAATATAAAAAGAGTAAAGGGCTACTGATTAATTTGTAGTATTCAACTACTAGAAAATATACAAATCTTACAATTTGCTTTCAGATTTATATATTCAGAATATTTCCATGGACTTCTGAAATATTAACTGAGGCATAACTGAGTAGTGTGCATAGTTAAGAGGATCCAACCTGCTCTTAGCTATGCAAAGAAACACATGAACCATGAAGGCAGGTCATTCAACAAAGCAATACCACAATATAAACTGGAATAAGGATTTGAAGTGTTGGGGTTTCTATGTGTTTTTGGAAAAAAAACCAAAACAAACAAACAAAAAAACCCCACACAACCTGATTTGTAAGCCCTTGGAAAGCTCTGATTGGAAGTTTTTCATAGTCATAAATGGGTTAGAAGTTCCAATGACCTTCATGAGATTTAACATTTGAACTATGCGTCATTTTAAAACCAGGAGACAGGACTCCTACTCCCTCCTAAGTTATTTCAAAGTACTCTACTTAACTCTAAGTCGGTTTTACAGTTACAAAATACCAATGTATCTGACTCAGATAAAATCTGTCCTGTATGAATTCTGTATTAAAACTGAGGCTAGTCTTACAGAAAGGTTTTAGATCAGTCAACCAAAAAACCACACTTGGCTTGTAAAAAACTACTTCTATGAACTATACTATGAAATTACCAGTTTTCCTCATCATCACATGTAACAGCACATGAAGTACACAACATATATTGTCTAGCTTTATCTGTAATGTCTCATAGTTCACCTCATTTAATTGATTTTCACTTGTAACTTTATGTACCTTTATTACAGGTGACTACAGCTCTTACCAACACACACCTCAAATACAATAAAAAATAAAATATAATATAAAATAAAAGTATACAAAGCAGGTAAATTGTTCAAATTTTTGTGGAGAGGAGACATTTGGGATCTCCCTTGCATCGTCCTCCCAGCCCATGGCAGAGGGATGGGAGCTGGAGCAGAGCACCAGATGAACAAGTTCCATGTGTGGTGCCTGCAAAATGACAGCTTTGACACATCCTCTAAGCTGCTCAGTGTTGGCCTCATGCAGCTTCTACTGAAATCAATAATAAAACAGTCTGATTTCAGTGGGAACAATCTGAGGCCAGTACTTAGTGTTTTCAAAAGCTTTCTTGTTGATTATATTTCTTCTCCCATTTTTTAAAATTACAACCCAGATATTTAACTGTGTCCCATACAGGTTGTTTTTGTTTTATTTTGGGGTTTTTGGTTATTTTTTTTAATCCCACAAAATCAATACCAAATAGGTTTGCAGAAATCTGCACTGTGTTCTCAAAAAGTGTTTTGTAGTGTTTAGCCCAGTATGAGAGCTGGGATTTTTAGGCTTAGTCAAAAAAAGAAAAAGCATGAAAGTAGTAACATTTTCTCTTACAACTATCAATTGCATGGAATAAATAAATTCTACAAAAATACCTTTAAGCTACTAGAGTATATCCTTAATATATAACTTCTTCCACAAGAGACCATTCATTTAACTGAGATGTTTTGCTATATATTATACAAATAAAATAAAGTGTGGTATTTTTCTAGGTTTGTAACTAAACCCCATGCTTACAAGGGGACCATGTAAGCAATCAGAAAAAACTGCAGGTAATTCTTTGAAAGGCACAGTGTCTAACCACTCTTTCTGTGAAATTCTTTTCCTAATGTCCAGTCTAAACCTACCCTGTTGCAGCTTGAAGCCATTCCCTTTTGTTCTGTTGCTAATTACCTGTGAGAAGAGACCAGCACCAGCCTCTCTACAATGACCTTTCAGGTAGTTGTAGAGACTGATGAGGTCTCCCCTCAGCCTCCTCTTCCTCAAACTAAACATTCCCAGCCCCTTCAAGTGTTCCTCATAAGATTGATTCTCCAGGCCCTTCACCAGCTTCATTGCCCTCCTCTATCCTTGCTCCAGCACCTCGATATCTCCCTTGAATTGAGGTGCCCAAAACTGGACACAAGACTCCAGGTGTGGCCTCACCACTGCTGAGCACAGGGGGACAATCACCTCTCTACTTCTGCTGGTCACACTATTTCTAAGACAAGCCAGGATGCCACTGGCTTTCTTGGCCTCCAGCTTCTCCAGCTTCTCATCTGAAACCTGCTGCAATTTCATTATTTATTTGTTATTGATACAAACTTCTGCATGTTCTGGAAGAACAGCATAAGATGAACTGAGTTTGGTGTAAAGTTAAATTTAAAAAGTGAATTAATAGCAACAAATATGCACAAAACTAAATCATGTCATAAGTGATGTCGTAATTGTGTCGTAGTGAAAATAAGCAGTCAGCTTTCCTGTTCACGTTATGGAATCCAGGTATCTAAATATTTTGTATTCTCTAAGCCTCAGTGGATTCTCTGTGACTTTAAGTATGAGCACTGGAATACTTTTAAGCTCAGGTAGCCTCATTTCAACCTCAGATTCAAACCATGTAATAGTGCCATGTAGTGGCATTCATTGACATACAGCAACTTTAGGTTTGTCAGAGTGTAGTTAACACACTTTTTCTAATATTATTTCACCTCTTATCGTTCTGGACTTTTTTCCTCCTCTTGTTCTCTTTTTGCCCAAAAATGAAAAGGAAGGGAGGGGGTAGGAGGTGAAATTGTTTCATTTAATCATTGGCATGTCAAGGGAATAGACACAATGTCTATTTGCTATGAAAAATATAGAGTTATTCTTTGATTACTGACTGAAATCTCATAACTTTTGTGCCGTGAGGCATGAAACTCATCCTGTCAAAAGAATAGCACCTTCAGTGTAGAGTTACTAAATATTTATTTCAGTGGCAATGTTCTGTAAAGCTTTGACTGCTTAGATTAAGTGCTACTCCCAGACCTTTTACTTTTTATTGATTACATTAACACTTTTAACACTCTGCCTTCATAAATAGTCACCAGAGAGCGTTCAATCCACACTCAGTGAAACACTTTTGCATTGAGTAGCATTATATTTGCACATGCTTAAATGAGATGAACTGGTTTCATTCAGTTGGGGTCACAGAGCATTCATCTCACATGCTTGATACCAGCCAGCCCCTTGAATGAACTCTTGAGGCAATAGGTTCGTTTTTCTGCCTTTCCTGGAGCTATCTGGAAAGATTTATAAGAACTTCTTCCACAGTCATCAAAAAAGTAAAAGCAAGGAAAAAGGTAAAAGCAAGGCTGTAGATTGAACCTCTTGGGAAAAAAAAAATGTGCTCAACAAATCTGTTCCAGGAAATATGTCTACTTTAAAAGAGAAGATATTTTTTTCAAAAATAGATGAAATAATTTCAATGTGATGACATTGTATGGAACCAAATAATTCCACAGACAGATTAATATAAATCAAAAGTTTTAAGGAATTTGGGAAACACGGACCTCCTAAATCTACCTTAGGATGTGAGTCTCTCATGGTCAGGTTTAGCATGAGTTGTGAGGAAAAACTTAACATGTACCATAGCAAAGCCTTCAGCCTGGCTCTCATGTCTTTGACCTCTGTCCTGACCACTAGCATGTAAGCACTCAAAGTAATTTTGATCAAATACCATCAAAAATGTACTTGTCTATCAAAAATGGACTTCTGACACAAGTTAGACCTCTTTTGTTTTTTCAACAAAAGCATTCATGAGAGGCTGCTGTGACAAAATGTAATACAAACACTGGGACTTCTTGAAAGCTTTGTGAAGAAGGATTATTGCCCTCCAGGCAGCTCAAGAATTGAATGCTAGCAGTGCCACTGGAGGAAACGTGCAGTTACATGAAGTACAGACATAGGTTGCAGACAAGTCCTTTCATTTAATGAATGCAATTATTGAATGAAGTCTGCTTTAATGCCTTTCATGAAAAAATTGCTCAAGATGTTAAGTCATGCCTGTTACATTGTTGTGGCCTTAGATAACCCTAGGATCCACAGGATGGCACTGTGCCGTAGTAGATGCAATAATCCTGAAGATGCTAAATTGAATACTGGTAAGTATAAAATATTGTCACCACACCACCACAACCTCTGTTTTTAATACAGATCATTCCCACTTGTAGATACCAAAAAAGGGAATTACTTCTTGAGTAATATCTTTCCCTTCCTTTTAGTGCTAATACATATGACTGAATGAAATACCTTTTTTGTACCGTATGTGATAGAAAATTTATTGAATGTGATAGTCTGCTTGTTATCCATTGTCCTTCATTAGCAGTGTTTGAATCAAAACAAGAAGAACTTTCAGTTGTGAGATGAATAAATATACAAAATAAAACATGTCACAAGAACGTGTGATAATGTGCAAATCTGAGGTGACTTCTACAGCAGTCAGGATAGATGTTTGTGTTCAAAAGGCTGGCCTACCAAGTCTAGAGATTAGAAGCACTTTAGAAAACTACTTATTCCTATAATGTTAGACACAACCCATTTATTTGTCTATAAATACAATTTCCAAGGTTTGTTTTTGTTCCAAAGTAGCACAAAACAAGATTCTCTGGAGCCTGTTGAGATAAATCAGGCCAAATGACAAGAACAAGTTCTGAACCCTCCTTGAGAGAGTCCTTATGAATTAATTATGTCCACATAATCTCTGCACTTGTCTGAACACAAATGTGCTGCTGCTTTCATGAAAACTAAATATTTCTTGAAATGCTTAGGAATCTATTGTTCAACATGTATTTTCATGCTTGGCCCATACCAAGTTTGTTCTCCTTGAAACTTAAGGTTTGTCAGATTAAACAGGTTCTTTATCATTTTGCAGACCGTTTGTAAACATTAAATATAATTCAAGTCACTTCTATTAAAAATTATTAATTCAGTTGGACCTGTACGAGAAGGACTACCAGAATGGTAACAGAAGTGCACAACTTTCCTTATGAGAATAAAAAAGTGTATCTTATACCCAGAAAATAAAAACTAAAGGGAATACAATTAATCACTGAATGCTTGTAGAAAGTAGGTATAAACAGACCATGAACATTCTAACCACCAGAAAAATAATCTTTGGGTACAAAATTTAAGCAGGGTATTTGGTAGCAAGAAACCTACACTCTAGCAAAATGGATTTTGATAAAATAACGTGGAAGTGACAGAAGTAAAGACATTGTGCACCTTTCAATATACTCACAATATTACTTGTAAGCTATTCACCATTAATTTTTTTTTTATTTTTTTTTTTTTACTTTTGTTAATTGCCTTTTGGATCATGAGACAATTCTCCCTTTCACTGACAAATTCTAGGGATTTTTTATTACCAAGACAATATCAAGACTTAGGGTGTATCTTTTGGTTGGGCTGCTGTTTTAGAAAACTTTTCTCCTTTTTTTTTTCTTCCTGTGCCTCACTTACGCAGTCAGAATTATATTGTTCAACAGTTTTTTGGATCAGGAAGAATGTCTCAATATTAAAATAAAAAATTTTGAACTTTTTTGACTTCTTCTGCCATTTACTTCCTCTTTTCGCCTCTGTCCTAGTTTTACTTAGAAATTTTTGAGGTCTTCAGACTTTATATTTTGCTAATTTTGGTTTCAGGATGTTTAGAGCAGGAAGGATGTGGGGCAGAAAGGATGTTCTTTAGAAACATTGCAATTTTATTTTTTACTTTAAATTTGCTTTTTTTTTTTACTGTAATAATTTTTACAAACATTATTGCCTATGGTGATGGAGAACAGTGACTTAATGCCTTTAAACACTACTTTCAGAAAAAAGACATAACATAGTATAACATTTCTGCAGCACCAATGTCTAGTTGAACCTGTTTTATATGTAAAAAAGGCCTCTGCGTTTCTTCAGGTGCAATCTACATGGGCTAAACAGACTAATTTACTCACATGAGTGCCTTTCATTCCTTCCTTTAAATCCAGTCAGATATTTCCCTGGGCCACTTTTTATGTCGTTTTTGTTTCCCAACTTTTCCTTCTTGTTACAATTTGCTAATGGCAGGGAGCAGTCCTAGCCATGGGCCAGGACATTACAGTGCTTAGACCTAATCAAGGATCAAACAGGCAACCTGCAAAGAATAAATTACTCTAACTTCCTATGTAGAGTTTTATCACTACCATCCCTTCATGTGTGAATATGAGCCACTTGAGAAGAAAGCTCATTTTGGTTTGCCATAAATCTTCACCACCTATAGGGGAGCATTCCTCAACACAGGTCCTGTAACTCATCAAACTCACATTCAAAAACGACCTCTTCATTCCCCTTTGACATGGAGAGTTTTCTAAAAGTCATGGAGAAAGAAATTTTCAGAGACAGAATCATGTCCAGGTTGTGAGTTCTCAGGTTTTCCTTACACATCATAGCTTTGGTAAAATGCTTTATCCTTCTCCCACCAACTTTTCAAAGAACCCCAAAACTGGTGATGCCTATTGTGTCCCTATCTAACTAATGTAGTGACTATTCACTAATTAAGAGGTTAAATAAAAAAGTTTCAAGGGAAAAGCTAACTGCCACAAAAAAATAAACATTAATTTCTTAATTTTTTTCAACTGAGAAGCTGTCCAACTTCTTCCACCTCGTCTTGTTATCCTTTCCTCATAATTTCCTAGAGCTTTCCTCTTTCTCCCTTTCTGTTATTCTGTTAATCAAAAATTGTAAGCCCTTATAGTTTTCAAGACCTCAGGTTGCAAAACACAGCTGTTTGCATTTTTCTGATGAGCTTGTAGGGTGGGTTCCTCTAATTTTTGTGTGGCTCCTCAGTCTTCAGTTCTTACCTTATTTGTGCTCAATATTTCTTTCCACTGAGCCAATTTTCCCAAATTTTATTACTATTAGAATCTAATTCTATTGTATTGTCTTTGTCATGGGGAAATCCAAGAAAAAATTTCTCTCTTTACTCTTTAACCTTTTCCTGAAAGCAATTTGCATCTGCAGTGCCTTGCCTTTGTCATAATATGAATCAAATCCTTGTTTTACGTTGTCTAACAACTATTTGTTCCCTAGATATCTACTGTAATAAGGGTTGAATTGAATGCATCATTCTTTGTGTTGCTGATTAACTGGGAGGGGTAAGGAAAAAAAAATAATTAAAAAAAAGAAGTACATGATTTATTCATTTGAGTAAAATTGAGGCTATATATACAAAATGAAAATATTTAGGTTATTCCCAGAAATGGCAGTTTCCCTAAAGTACACACTTCTCCCAGACAGATAGATGGTAGTTACAGGCAAAGGAAAATGCACTTCCCAGAGAGCCGGCCACTCTCCATAGCTGAGGTGTGGAGGGAAGGATGGACCTGGAGCAGACTGTGGCATCATGTACAGACCCCACAAACCTTGCGGAAGAGGTATCAAAGCAGAGTCTTCGCACTCACAGCTTGTGTCTGTTTTCAGCTGGTGGCATTGCAATAGTCTTTCTAATCATCACAGACTTCCCACTGAACCCAATTTTGGTTTTAAAGAACTGGGTTCTTTCATAGCAGTTTGCTCATGGCCCTGGGACTCCTGGGTAGCAAGAAAAGCAATGAACATTTTTCTTCACTGTTTCTCAGTAGATTTCCCTAGTTTCCTGGCTTTTCATGGAAAAATCCCAGAGACGGGCAGGCCTTCAGACATAGCAGGCTCGATTGTTACAACCCTGCAAGACCAGAAATGTGTAAGTAAGAGGAATAAACACTATATGGGAAGGAAACTGACTATTTTAATTCTATTTCAATTCACATTCTAATTATTCATAAAATTAGTGGTAACTATGAATTCATAGAAATATGAAGTCCATCACATGGGGAGTGATTCCCTTACCCTTCCTGTGAAAACAACACACTCTTTAGGTGGGCATAAAATATAGTCAAGGTTTTTTTGTCTGTGATTACAGATACAGCTTGGATGGGTTACACTCAAAATTCTGTAAGGCACAAAAAAGAAATTAAATTGTATTTAAAATTAAGATTTTATTGTCAGAATGCGTAACGTCTTAATAGTCTAATTAAAGAGCTGTTATTGGCCCAGTTCTAATTATTACAGAAAAAGGAAAACTTAAAAAAATTTTTAAAAAGAAAAATACATACTGTTACCCCCAAAAGTCTCAATAATAGTATAGCTAAAATTGTATACACACTTCTATATACTACCTCTTTTCCAGATGTCTTGCTCGTGTTTTCACAGCTCCTCCTAATGGTGGGGTTTTAGTCTGGTGAGAAGCACAGTAATTTGCTATCATCCCAAGTCTTGTGCTTGGAGCAGCAAGGCAATGGTAATGGTTTCTTCTTCCTTACTCTAGGATTTATTTGGTGGCTATGTCATGTTTGCTAATGTATTTTACACTTTGGTCTTTCTTTATTGGTCCGTAAGTCACATTACATCCAAACTTACAATATATGTTGTAATTATTTAAAATACACATTACAATTATTTACAACATAACATCCCTTGGGAGTGATAGTGGATGAGAGGCTCAAATGAGCCAGCAAGGTGCGCTGGCAGCCCAGAAAGCCAACTTTGTCCTGAGCTGCATAAAAAGAAGCATGGCCAGAAGGTCAAGGGAAGGGGTTCTACTCCTTTACTCAGCTCTCATCAGACCCCACCTGGTGTACTGTGTCCAGTTCTGGAGCCCCCAGCATAAGAAGGACATGAATCTCCTGAAGAAAGTCCAGAGAAGGGCTGCAAGGATGATCCGAGGGCTGGAGCACCTCTGCTACAAGGAGAAGCTGAGAGAGTTGGGGCATTCAGCCTGGAGAAGAGAAGGCTCCAGGGAGATCTTGTGCCTGAAGGGGGCCTACAGGAAAGCTGGGGAGGGACTTTTTACAAAGGCTTATGGAGAGAGAACAAGTGGTAATGGATCAAAACTGGAAGAGGGGAGATTTAGGTTGGAGATTAGGAGGCAATCCTTCAGAGTGAGGGTAGTGAGACACTGGAACAGGTTGCCCAGGGAAGTTGTGAAGCCCCATCCCTGGAAGTGTTCAAGGGCAGGCTGGATGGGACTTTGAGCAACCTGCTCTAGCAGGAGGTGTCTCTGCCCATGTAGGGGGGTTGGAACTAGATCATCTTTAACGTCCCATCCAAATCAAACCATTCGATGATGATGATATACACGGGGCCTTTTTCACATTATGTACTTGGTTTTTGTTCCCATTTTTATTTTTAAAAAACTGACTTTACCCAACTCCAGGTCTGCATTTGTTGAACTGATCAATGATGAGTTGTTTATAGCTGCAGGCTCTCCAGTGCTGGCCTGTCCCTTCTCTGTTATCACTCCATGACTGATCCTCTACTCCATATGCTGCATCCTTGTTTATCAAGAGGTCTGCTGTCATACCAGGACTGTATTCCTTTACATCATGACACCATCTTTGTAATAAATATTTCATTCTATACAGAATAAGGGCTTGTTACAGGTATCTACATAAAAATTAAGGTTGTACTACACAAAGACAAGAAAAACTAAAAAAAAATTAGGTATAGCCATCTGGTCTTTAGAAAAATTATTGCTGCTGCTAAACCATGAAAAAACAAAGCTTCAAGCAGTCCAAGTTCAGATAAAATTAGCCTAAGAAGCTAAGTCTTGAGGTCTTAAAAGCTCGCTGATGTGCCTGTGGCATATCAACAGCCACAGCGGTGCTGTACTTACCGGGTTACAGAGTTACACTTCAGCGGTAAACAAATGCCCTAATATATTAGTAAATAATAATTGGCATGCAATATTTTGTCTTACCAAAGACTGTATAAGACATCACAGTTACCCCACAACAAAGAGCTGAGTCTCTGAAACAGAGCTGTGCATCCCAACAGCACCTGACAGAGGAAAAGACATAGTGGGGTCCATATGTGCATATATGCCTTCAGTTTTGTAGACTGCCACTGCTCTTGCGTACTGCACCAATTCCTCTACAAAATGAACACACCATTTTGAAGTCAGTGAATGTGTAGATAATGACAGCTGATCTTATGCATTTTACTATTTGGAAGGAAAACCTGTATCAAGAAATCCAATTATTTATTTTGGAAAAGCAATTTGTTTATTGCACTGTAAAGACTCACCTGTACATTTTGACTGGAAGCATAGAACAAAAGAAAAAACACAGTTGGCACCAAAATTTACAAAATTAGACATACATATGCTGCAAGTGGGAGACTCTGGGAACTGGAGATTCCTTAGCAAACTAAGATGCTTTCAATAAAGCTTGTGCTAGCTCTTACGATTTTATCAAAACCTCATGTAGTACCAGGTACTTTTGCACTTAAAGGAAAATAAAACTCTCACTTATTCCAAGTCTGAAAGATTAAACACATCCTAATGAAAGATTCCCTGTTGACCTGAGCAAGATTAAACAAATAATCCAAAATGAAACTTGTACAAAATTCAAGCTCTAAAAAGAACACCCTGAAAGCCCAGATCATCTCTAATTACTTGAAGAAACCTACTTTCAGTCATGTTCAACATCATTAAGATACAACAAACACCCTCAATTAGATCAGATTGCAGACACTGACCATCTTCCTCAGTCTCACTTGCCACTCAGGCAATGTGTCTTTCCAAGGTGTGAGAGAGGAGAAAACCTTCTCATTGAAGAGGACTTTTCCGGTGCAACAAAGTTTAATTTTGCTATCAGACTTGTCTGAGAGAGGTCAATATAATGATGAAATAAAATACTGACATTTTAAACATTCAAAAATGTTGTAGTCAACATTTTTACAGATTTCACCATTTGTGGCTTTGCAATTTGACACCATTATTTTTTTATCAAAAGGTGAATGAAACAAGAGGTGCTTGAAAGGTTACATAAAACAAAAAGAAAAAACATGCCTTTTTCTATTGAAGTATTTCAGGCTGATTCAATTTTTGTTTTGTTTTGTTTCTTAGCTGACCACAAAACTGAAATATGCTTGCTTTATTTTGCCAATATTAACACTTTCTCAAGGTTTTAATCTGTTCACAAAATTTGAAAAAATAATTTACTTTTTAACTGTATCTCAAATAACAAACCACACGTTGTACTCTCTGTCTCCCTTTGTTCCACTATGTTTCACCTGTATTTTTGTTACCCCAAAGTGTTTTGATTATGAATAATTGTAATGTGCTAGCAAAGTCAGTTACTTACAGTCTTACAAGCTCAGATGACTCCATGTATATTCATCAACCAGTGTGTTCAGAAGAGCACCATTTATATGGTAGTAATGCCTCATCTACTGATGAACAGTGATAACACTATCTGGGCAACCCAGGATGAAGTAGTATTTCAAACACATGTCTGTGCATCAGCAGCTAGTACTTCAAATAGATTTACATTAGCAGAAGGCTCATAAATTCAAACAGTAATCAAATTAACTATCAAAACTGTGGGTGATTGGCAATCCCCTTGGGGTATGTTTACAATCCATGGAAGCCCTGGTGAGTAAAGCAGTTCAAAAAAGATAGAAGCTGTCCTAAGTCAGAGGCTCCAATGCGGGACAAATTATGCCAGATGGATGTGGCTCATTAGAGGAACTTGGTCCTAGCTCTAATGAGCTACAAATCCATCCCGTCAGCTCTTGGGCAAACAAGCAGAGTAGTGGCAGGAAGTCAAGCCAAGTACAGCTGGCTAATAAGGTATGTAATTGCGTTGTATCTTTGCATTCACCTTCCAAACATAGCAACTGCTTATGTTGACTTCGCCTTTTAGTAGCTTAAAATTAAATTTTATTTCTATCAAATTTTTGTTTTACATTCAGATTGACTTAACTGAAGGCAAGACACAGTCCAGTGGCCAGTGTGCCTCTTGCAGGTTCTCATACCCTACAAAGCTGCAAGGCCTTGACACAAGGTGCTGACCATGAGTGTTAAACTATAGAAAGGAAATTCCCTTTATTAAATGTTGGAGTGGTTGTGGACTGCAGCAAAGCAACAGCAAAGGAAGCTAAATTTTCATATTCTGCATGCACCCTATGTGCAGAGAGCCACATGGTTATTCTAAAGCACATCCAGTTAAAGAGATTATATCATCCCTCTTCTCATTACAGAAAGAGAGGACTAACTTCCTGGCCCGAATGAAGGTGGGCTATGCTGAGAACTACCTGATGGTCTCCCACCTATATCTGAGGAACAGTCAGGCTTCAGATCTCACCTGGTCCCAGATACCATTTGTTGGCTCTATCCAGTTTCTCTGCTCAGTAGTCTGTCTGGTTTGCATTCTTTCCTGACATCTCCACATGAACTATTTTGGGAACTCAACCACTTGGGATTTCGTTCTAGGCAGAGGCCACCTAAGAACTGCACGTGGCACCACTCAGCACTGCTGTACCCAAATCCTTTTTCAGAATTTTTTTTTTTTTTTTTTAATTTAATATGCAGTATCTACCTCTTTCTCAGAAAAATAGAGCAAAGGGGTGGTTGCTCCTTGGAATTAAATTTTCATTGTGTTTTTTCAGATGCAAAAGAACACCAAACATTATGGCCTTGCTAGATGCTGGAAGGGTAGAAGAACATGCATGAACATCCAACCTGGTTTGATCATTTTGTAAACTAACAATGACATTTTTTAGTTCCAGCTATGTATCAAACTACACAGCTTCAAGGAAAAGCTAAGAGAAATGCTTTCCCCATTAAGGTTTACCCTGAACCGGCAGCAGTTCTTTGTACTGTTTCACTGTATCAGCCAGCATTTGCTAAACACACTGAAGTAAAGCTTTCCTTCATTCTTCAGCCTGTAACTGCATTAAAATCAAGACCTTGTCAATTGAGGATAGCAGGTTCTTGCTGCTGTTGAAATGGTTAATATGTCAAGAGAATGCACACTTTATGCAGGAAATCTGATTTGGCTGGCAACTGTGAAACAAAGAAAGTAGAATTATTGCCACTTAAATTTTATATCCCCCTGGAAAAACTGTTTAGTGCAGAAGCTGCTTCAGACATAGGAATTATTGTTTAGTTAAAAATAATTATGGAAACAGCTGAGAACAAATCTAATTCCTAGAGATAAAGTGTTTATTATAGTAGCCACTGTGCTGATAAATATGACCCTGATAATATTCTGACTAAAATGTACTCAAGCAGACTCTGCCAAATAAAATTCAATAGATCTGAAGAAAATGTAGATGTAGAAAAATGTAAAAGTAAAAAAGACTTTTCACAAATAAGTGCCCCATTAGAACACAAAATGAATGTATTGCCACCAGGAGCTTACATGAAATCACATGGCAGCTGTGTCCTGATTTATACAACTGCTGCTATTCTCCATATTTTTTTTCCTATTTTCTTTATACCTTTTATTTTCCTGAAAGGAAAAAGAGAAACTCTCACCCAACTTCAACTAAGCTATTTCAGAGTAACATTAAAGCTTTGACTTAGGCTGACAAATGACCTCCCCGT
This sequence comes from Apus apus, assembly GCF_020740795.1. Taxonomy (NCBI): domain Eukaryota; kingdom Metazoa; phylum Chordata; class Aves; order Apodiformes; family Apodidae; genus Apus; species Apus apus. The sequence continues at coordinate 71,862,615 of NC_067312.1, read as the reverse complement.
GGGGATCTCCTTCTCTGCACAAAACTGGCCATTGAAAAATATTGTAATCAGACAAGGTGGTGATTTTATTGGAATAAGCTTATTCATTCCTGTTGGCTGTCAAGCAAGTTTCTGCATGAACCATTTATCAAAAAATCAATGGGAGGCTTTTGAATCATTTTTCTTGAAAAACTATAGAAATACCTAAGCTTCATAAATGTATTGATGTGTGTCCCTGTGTGTGTGTGCGAGTGAAATGAAACTGTGTCTGGACAATGAAAAATGATAAGGAGCTCTGAAGTTCTCTCAGATGAGGTCCCAGTGTGGCAAGGAAATCCCAAAAATACTTTCCATTATATAAGGACACTCAGTGGAGATTTCCCTTAGCATTGGAACAAATAAATGAGCAAAATTACTTCCAGAAATGTGAAATCTGGGATAAATGCAATGAAAAAAACCAAACCAAACCAAACCAAACAAACACCAAACCATATGCTCCAGGAGAGTTTCTAGAACTCAGATCACATCCTGTGGAAAGAGATATCAACATGTCCTCTTCTTGCTGGGTTCTCTGACTTAAGCAGCTGCTACAGACCACTGTCAAGAAATGGGATATGGGTTATACAGCCCTTTCTTCTATTGTATCACACTTATTTGTATGTTTTGTATATAAAACAGTAAAGAAGAATTTAAATAATGTAAATATATGTTAACAAACTCCAATTGCACAGATAGAAATAAGCAAAAAAAAAAAAAAAAAAGGTAGCATTCTTATACATAGATATATACAAATTTGCAGCATGAGAATCTCAGATATTTGATAAGGTTCAAAATATCAAAATCAAAAGTTCCCACTGTTTTCTTTAAGCCACCATTGCTCTTCAGCAGCACACAGATGTCACTTCAAAGATCCCAGGAATCGGCATTGATTTCTACAGCTTGGTCCTGAAACCACAAGCACAACCAGTTTTCCTACCCCATTGAAGTACTTCATGCACTGGAACATTTTAACACAACTTATTGTTAATTATCTGCATCTTGATGACAAGTTGCACCTCTAAAGAAAATACAGGAGATCTGGGGAATGGTGACTTCAGAGAGAGAAATAAATGCTGGATCTGCACTATCCATCAATGTATTCAGGATTTCCTATAGTGCAAGTATGAAGATACACTTCAGCTAAAACACAACCCAGGAACTTTTTGTTCAGGCTCACCAAAACATTGCTATGGTAAAAACATAGTGAAAAATAGATTGTATGTAAAGAGAAAAAACACGCTTACAAGGGCAGTGGTAGCACATCCCTAACACGCATAAAACAGGAAGGTAAGCTTACCCAAACTTGTGGAAAATTAGATGTGCAGAGAAGGAAAGGAGATACCATTAACTCCCTTCTGATGGCACAAGGTGTGTAGAGAAAGATTGCCTGATTTCCATGCATCTTGTGGTCTGTGTCTCAGCAGCCCATGGGACAACACATCAAAGGAGACCTCACCTTAGGCAATGTGTGTTTTACCTCAATTTGAGGCTTTTGTTAATGTTTTTGAAGAGAGCAGTGAAGAGCTATGTAACCCAGTATTCTCACCTTACACAGTGAATTATTTTACATCCATGGATGATGAATGATCACAGACATTTAATTTGGTTTGCCAACTGAGAACTGTGAAATGTCATGTGTCAATAAGAGAGAGAACATTTCTGAAATTAAATAGATTAAATAGATTTAGATCTGCTTGAAACACTGGGGAATTTCAAAAGTACGCTATTGTAGAAACATTTTTTTTAAGGTTCTGGCTATATAGTATGGATGTGGATGAGATGGACAGATGGATGAAGAAAAATACTATTGTGCTGCCTAACTAAAAATAATAAGAGATAAACCAGGTTACAATTAGCATAAAGTAATATTGTTTGGAAGTCAAGGTGGCAAAACCAAAAAGGATTAATGTGATATAACTCTAATACAGAACATCCGAATGAAGTCATTTGTTTCATCATGACACTAATAAAAATACAAGAAAACACATAGGGAAATTAAAAAGAAAAGAAAGTTAATGGGGGCTTCAGGAAGCATTTTTCATGCAAGGAATCTTAATACTGCAGCCCACATTCAAGAGCAAATTGTATGACAAAAGCTGTGTGATAATTCAGAAAAGAGATGTAAAATGTCATGCTGTTACGATGATTACTGGCTAGATTTATGATATAAACTTCACAAATTACAGTGCATAGAGTGGAGAGGAGGAATAAATATTCTTTCTAAAACTTAATCACTTTCTAACATGAAAAAGTTACAAGGTGATTCTTTAGAGACCAAAAATGTAACCTGCAAAGGCTTTTTTCTTTTTTTTTTCTTTTTTTTTCTTTTTTTTTTCTTTTTTTTTTCTTTTTTTTTTTGTGTGGAAACTTAAGCTTAATAAGAGGAAATTGGAGTATTCATATGCATCTCAGACCACAAAAAGTATGGTATTAGCAGAGTAAATTATTCTCATGTTCAAGCTGCCAAAAGCAATTTATTCTGTGTATACAGAAACAAAATCACAAGATTAAATCAATATGTTTTTCGCATGTTTGTGGAGAAAAGATAATTTATTAGAATAGTGGGTCACATCTGTACTAATGTACTGTTCAGTAGCTATTTTTGGAATGAACACCAGCTCATAATATTCATTTATATACCTTCTAATTAGTTTGCTTTGTAGCTAGAAAATGCAAGGCTAACTCATTAACCTTCATTGTCTTTCAAGGTATTTTTTTCTTAATGTTTATGCCTGTTTGGATCTGCAGTTATTCCCACAGACTGCACAGGTATCTATCAGTAAACTTGGTCAGCTGCAAGTTCTCTTTCATTGCTTAATGTACTCAGCAATATGTTCTTCATGATTCAAACACATTCAAGTCTTATCAGTAAATAGAAATGCCATAGATTATTCTTCCTGTTTCTAGGAGTGAAACAGTTTTTGCAAATGCTAAAACTATTCTATAGATTGTTTCGTTGCTGGCAGACAATTAGATAAAGCTCTTATAAACAATTATATAAACCACTGTTTTAAAACCAAGACATTCCAATTACAACAAACATTTCTTTCTTATGAGTAATGACTCCTATTTAATGCATTGTTAATGCTTTCCTAAGGTAGAAGCATCAATGTGCCAGGAAGAAAAGAGAAATAGATTTCCTGGATCATTGTGGAATTTTTCAGTCAGGACTACAGAACCGGATCATGACAAAGAAACCAAATTAGACCAGAATCACTGGAAAGCAGTAAGTCTGTCAGCATTAAGGTGTTGTGTTTATTTTCCTATAAGAAGATCTAGAAAAACAAGAGAACCCTATAATAAAAATTCCTCTGGACAATTAAGACAACTTGGCACCTTTCTGCAGGTTGCAGATGCATTAGTCTTAGATCATGAGTCCAAAAAGAAATTAAGAGAATTAGGATTTATTTAAGTGATAATAGGTTAAAAGTGTCTTTGTCTAATCAGTTATTTAAATACTACTAATTTGGGTTTTGTGATCAGCTCATTGCCTATAATTTGAGGGTCATAAATCTATTCATAAAGTCTGAAGGGTCATACACTGATCAATACTTTCTATGTGCTTGCAAGTTGCACAAGTGGACTCCAAGTTCACAAGTTCACACCTTCTAGACCTTAAAATGAGGCTACAAACTGAACATGTGAGTTACATGTTTATAAAATTATACTATCATATTCTAAGAAAGCTACAGAGAAAAACAGCCTGAAGCCAGGAATACAGCAATTAAGGTATGTAGTAGAAATACTAATTGAAAGTTCTTATGCAGGAGGGCAGAAGGAAATTACCTAATTCATCTGACATAAAGCTACAGCAGTAATTTTGATTACTCTCTCCACCTGCCACTTTGACACCCATCTGCAACTTTTGTGCTGTCCCCTCTGTTGCACCTGCGTATCTGCTTGTATATCTGAGCCAGTCTGGAATACAGGAATTCCCTTTTTTCTTATTTGTCCTAAAATACATTTTGCTGACTAATAAGCTCCCTGGTCTAGCTCACCACATGACTACCCAAGCAGTTGAACAGGAGCAGAAAATAAAGACCTGGAGCACAGAAGAAATGATGTTGATTCAAATATTACTGTTGCATACCAGAGCCCAAGAAATGCAAAAGCTGAACTCTTATTAGGATAGAATAAATACCTTTGTCATTTCATTTTGGTGTAGAGAAACAGCTGGAGACTGAGTCCACCAGCACCAGTAACCACCTTTAATAAAAGCAACAGAAAGATTTGGGCTGGGAACTGAAAGTATATGACAGCCCTGGGGCAGTTTGCAGGAGCTAATCCACACTCACAAGATAGGTTGTGGGGCTGGTGAGACAGAAGGGTAAGCCTAACAATGGTCTCTTATTATCTGCAAAATCCTTCTGTTTTTGTCAAATTCTTTTTACAGAAAATATATAAAGGCTAAGATTGGCATTTCCTACAACTGAGCATTCTGTGGATGCTGCAAGATTTTGAGGGCTAATCTACCAGTGACAACAAAGACCTGAGAATAAAGATGTAACAAAAGATGCTAGGATAAGATTCAATGATAAATTCCTAAACATCTGGAGATCTTATTGCTCCCTTAGTGATTGTGTTATCATTACACAGCCTTACGATTGTGTCACCCCAGACACTGCTGGCAGGATGCAGGGATGAATCAATCCCAAAACACTGAGCTCCTCAAAAGGATGTGCCTAATATCCTGAAATGTGGTGTCAATATTTTGTTGTTACTGAAGCCTCTATGATGCAGTCTGATCTATTCCATCATCACAACACCATACACAACCACATATTAGTGATTAAAATACGTTGTTATTCTCAGCAGGAGGGAACCTGTGGCAATGGCTATCAGAGTGCTAGCCCGCTCCAAAAACTGGAATGCTAGAGATTATCATAATGGTATCAGGAATAATGACACTATATTCTATATCCTCTCTCAAAGCACATCAAAGGCACAGCAAATTGCTCTGTGCGCTTTCCGCTTCCCTGTCTTAGCTATTTCCTTCCTCTAACTTCTCACAGGAAGATAGTAATACTGTTTCCAAGGTGCTCAACAGTCACCAATATCTGCATGGTGCTTTTAGGTAAAAAGTTAATGCATACTGTATGAGATTGGACTAGAAAGTTATGCTCACAGCACACACAGACTGTGTAAGAGCTTCTTGCGATGTTGACAATGGTGAAAGTACATTAAATGCTAGTAGCAGTAAAAATGGCTCATGATACAAGAAAAATTAGGTGTCTGATAATCTTTTGAGGGCAAAAATAAGGTTCAGGTCACATAAGATAACAGAAACTCCAGGGAAATCCAATGGGATGTTATACAGCAAGAGACAACTCATTTGAGTGCAGACGAAGCCGCTACTCATTAACTTGCTGTGCTTCGAGAATTAGGAAAGCAATTACGTTCCACAACCAGCTAGGGAATCAAAACTAATGCCCAACCTAATGCTAAGGTGAATGGAGACCTAAACCAATCATAACAACAGGACAGTTGCGTACTTCAAGAAGGGATGAAGGAAGGGATGTTAGAAACAGCAGCAGGGCCCAATCCAAAATGGTTTTATAATTACATTGGTAGCTAAATTTTTAAATTCTAGCTGTCAGGGTTTGGCTTAACCATAGCTATGAAGTATGTGAAGACTAAAAAGAATGATGATGTAACTTGTTTAATTTATTTGACTGAGGAACTTCGATTTAATTGGTCATTTGTGAATTAAAACACCTTTCTGCAGTAGCATGGACTGAAGTTCCACTTACTGGAATAACTACTGTAACTTCTTCCCTAGTCACAAAAGAAATTCACATTCTTTTGTGCCTCTGAACTAAATAGTTTATCTGTTTATCTCCTACAGGGAGGGATAAAATGATGGCACAGAGTAATGATGTTTCATTAGCTGTTACTTATAAAGGATGTATAAAGTATCATTTCCTTGGTTATTTCTAGAACTTAAAGCTTTGCCCAAAATCCTTGACAAGGGGGCTCTTTTTCTTAGGGATATCACAATGGCTTCTCTACTTGTGTTTTAGCATTTCTTCTGCTTTCCTAAATCCTCCTGGAAGTCTTACTGCTTGTCTAATATGTGCACATGCTGCCAGCCATGTTCTGACTCTGCTTTCTCTTTATCATTCACCAAGGAACAATCCACCTTCTGCTCAAAACTTCTTTCTGAAGCAGGGATGTGGATGTGATTTCTTCTAAAGTCTGAATATAGTGGGGAGTTTTTCTCTCCCCCCCCCCTCTTTTTTTTATATAGCTTTTTCCAAAGCTACTGTGTTACAATTATTAGACACTTACAACTTGAACAAAGAGAGAAATCTTAGTTTTAGCAGCTTGAACATCCATCTTCCCCTCCCACTGAACTTAGTAACTATCTCTTGGTGACTAAGTAGTAGTCAAATATTTTTGTACTTCACATAGAAATTCAACAATGATAATGACTTTGACATTAAATAATGACTATGCTGTAAGTACTTTAGAAGACAGAATCCAAATTCAAAATTATATCAACAAATAAGTTTTCCAAAATCCCAGAAGAAATTCCACAAGAAGTTCAGGATGCTTGGCAGAGAGTAATGAATTTAAAAATACCACTGTAAGTGAAGTAGCAGAAAAGATCCCAGGGGTTAGAGACAGACCACAAATTTTAAATTATGTTTTATATTAACACCGCACTGTTTTACAAAAGATATAAAAAGCAATTACTCTGCTCTACAATGATTAGTAAACTCTCAAGTGGGATGCTGCCTTTTGTATTGTGCATTGAAGAAGAGGCAGGCACATCTCAGAGTGGGAACGACTACACTATGGCAGGCAAATACCTGCCTTGGGAGGCCTAAATAAATGTATTCATACTCAGTGCATGGGAATAGACTGTGTGTCATCTTGAACTCCTTCTCAGCCTGTTTTAGGCTTGAAATTACACACTGAAAATTTAGAGAAACTAAAGGTAGTGCAACATATTATTTTAAACCAGTATTTTAGCTGTAGTTCACTGCTTACAGTGTTGAATTTTACCCTCTGGACTTGTATGTGGTCTCAGATGAGGTAAGCTAAGAGACTGTCTCTCTTTCATGCTCCACAGTTGTAATTCACAGTGGAGACAGCTCAAAACAAATGAAAAGGATCTATAGACTGTTTCCTCCTATAGTCCAAGTAGCTTTCATGTCTTAAAGCTTTAGGTAAGATGCCAAGTCTATCTATTTTGCCATTCACTGGAGTGGTGTAGGTGCAAGGCTGGAGTGAATTGACTTTCTTGCCTTCAGTGGGGACTGTGTGACTTTTATGACTGCTATGAAGAGGCCTTTTATAACTATGATGCCTGAAGCACACATTCATTTGGTATGGGGAGAATTTAATTCACTAGTTATATGTAGCTGAGTTCCCGAGAAGCACAGTTTGTCACATAAAATCTGAATAAATACACATTAAAAGTAGGCTGGTGTTCTGCCCTAACTGAATTTTGCTGCACATTCTTTAAGTAGATCCCTGACATTACAGCAGATTTGGTCAGCCTTGAAGTACCATATGAGAAAAATCCGTTACTGTTTAAGAGTTATACACACACTCAGTCTTGATAACGAAGATCATATGGGTTTTTCAAAAAAGAGAGAGATCAAGCTTTGGAGGGAAAAGTGACCTCATCTTAAAAAAAAAAAAAAAGCAACAAACCAACAAACAAACAAACAAAACCAAACCAAACAACATAAAAGCACAAACTCAAAAAGTTAATCTATAAATATTATGGCTACCAAGTTATTTCCTTACCTCTTTAGCTGAAATAGCAGACTGGCTATTTAAGTATCAACAGAAAGTGAGTGTTATTGTAGGCTATTATTCTCATATTGATGCAGAAGACTCAGTCACTCAATCATAATGATAAATGTCCATCAACTACAGCAAAATCACACCACACGTTATTTGGAAAAGTGCATGACCTCTAGATGAAGTTCAAATGAATTTATTCTGAACAGCTCTAATCAACTATCAAATCAATTAATAATGTTTGGAATAATACTACTAAGATCCTGGAAACCAGGTTCACTGAACAATGTCCGATATTCATCATTTTCTGAAGCATAATGAAACTTAAACTGCTAGGAAATGATCTACAGCTACAATGGTGACAGAAGCTGACAATTTCTTTATCAAAGAAACTACCATAAATACACAAATCTCTCCTTTATTATCCAGGAATATTTTTCCATCCCTAACAAGAATTTTTCTTTTTTTTTCTTTTTTTTTTTTAATTCCTCTCTGCTTACTTGTCATTCTGGTAGCCAGCCAGTGAAGTCACAGGAACAAGGGCATTGACACACTGCCTTGAGCGAACGGCTGTGAGGCCTCCTCCTCTGTCAGAGCTGCCATCCCCATGACAGAGCCTGCAGAAAAGCATGTCAACCTGCACCTCAGCTGTTCTTCTCAGCATAAACCCACCTCCACAGTTGTCAAGTCCTTTCAGCCAGTTCTGCAATGGGTTTGGCATTTTTGGAAGACTGGTAAAGCATGACAGAAGGGAGAAGCAACAGCTATAAACTTTGGAGCAAGATTTTGCCTGGAAAATAAAACTTAGAGGCTGACAGTTTTATGCCTGATGTTCCTTCTAGTCTGCAGGGTGGACCATGGGAGAAGTTTTGCATATACCTTCCCAGAGCAGGTAACACCTGGGCTGATCTGGCAGCAGGTGTTAACGAAGAAGGATGCTATGTCCTGAAACTAGTTATCACAAGTAGAGTGCTACCAGGGAAAGGAAAGTCCAAGGAAGACATGAAGAGCTACCTTATATGAGAGGTGATATGTAACTTCTTTTTCATGTAACTTGGTCTGCTGACCTACAGATTTAAATCAGTTAACTTAATTGTTTAATCTAAGAACAAGACAAGGAGGTGAAATATTAGAAAACATTCCATAAACGTGTCAAAATATTTCCCCAGAGTAGTGCTACTTTCTTTCCTTTTCTAAATTTTATTATTCAAAAAACTGCTTAAGCAGCTTTCTGATTTGTTCAAGAAAACAAACTAGGAGTTGGTTCATTGGATCTAAGAGGCTGGTGTCACACTTATTTTCTGTTTCTAAGGCATAATCCCTTTTTATTATTGTTTTTCACTCAGGACAGCCTTAATCAAGCACGTTGGTCTCATCGAGCTGACTTTCCCAAGGCTGCCTGTAAGTTTACTCAGTGGTTGAGCACATAGTTAATAGCACGCAGGACTGCCACACTGTGAATCACAGGATAGGAAGTTTTACTCCTTAGCACAACATGGTCAGACAGCTCCAGGTTTCCATTCTGACTGGAAGCTCAGGAACACTGTCAAGGCATGACATTTTTGTCACATTAGCTCTTAAAATGTCAGTTCACACTCAGATTTGAACACAAGCTAAGGGATGGGAGTTTGCTGGCCTTTTCCTTATTCTGCCTGTATTTGATGTAAAATTACACAGTGATACATACAGCCACATGACATTTTAAGATGAAATATTTTTCAGCAATATGAAAAGCAGGAAAGGTCTGAAAAGTGTTGTTATTTTCCAAACTTGTCAATAGAGTGCACAGTACATCTGATATAAGACTTCGCCTTGTTCATTTGTCATGATACAAATGGCGCTTCGTCCTCAGGGGACCTGCTTGGTATGTTCTAGCCCCTTTTGCCCAGAGATGAATTAGTGCATTTAAAGGAGAGCACAGAGGCTGCTTTCTGAGGCTTAGGTCTTACTTTGTTCTTGGTCACAACTCAACTCACAGAAAGCATCATTCACACGCACAGACACTCACAGGCCCAGGTTTATGATTAATCCCACCACAGTGTGCTCATATGTGTATAACGAAAATGGTCCCTTTGTGGAACCTGATGGACTAAAACAAGGGAGCAGTATATTCAGTCAGTTTTTTGACCACTAGGTAAAAAGTTCAAGTTCAGCCCAAACTGAAGGATGACTCAAGTTTCTTATTTGGAATTTCTGAAAATTTTCTCTAAAAACAGTATGCATGAGAGAGTACACATATACAGGAAAAAGTGATTCCAGGAGATGAGGAGGTAAGAAAGGGGCATGTTCAAGTATTTGTAAAACATTTGCACTTCTGTTAGCAATTACACATGAAATGCCACTTGAATTCAGCATATAATTGTTCTTTGCCTCCCCAATGTCTTGTGGGAACATTCTCTTTAGCACCTCAATTTTGTTTTCTCTAGGCTTAAAAGGTGTATCGGCACCAGTAATTGCCTAATCTGGTCCAAATACAACATGGTAAAATGAAGATTCATTATACTGTGACAACAAATTAGGAACAAAAGCTCCAGGGAAGCAGTAAATCACAACTGCATTAATTCTTCTCCAAGTGCCACGCAGAGAATCTAATGAAGAAAACAGGGTGCTGCTTCCCAGACCCCGCAACTGTTGGGTAAGAGAAGGCTGCTTTTTCCACCCCTGTTTGGGAGCTGAGCTCAGTGAATTAAAACTGTCAGTAAATCACATGGCTCCACCCCACACTTCTTTCCTTTCCCTGCCTCTCAATGGGACTTGTTCTGCCCTTGATGCAAGGGGAGCCCTCCCCGGGTGCCCTACATCTGCTCTCTGTCCCAGCAAGGTTGCAACCTGTGCATGGCAGCTCAGCCCTGGGATGGTGTTGATTTGTTCCACCCTTTACTACTCATACTGCAAGCATGGATAATCAGCTGAGCAAAGATATCAGAGGTTCAGAGGTATCGCAGTGGAACTGATGTTATTGCTGGAGGAACCAGCAGTAAGACAACTGTGAGAGCTTTACTGTATGCAAGTCATTATTGATGAGTTCAGCATTTTCAAACACTATTAGAGTTTGGAAAGTTTGGTACTTGTTCTTGACAGCTGAAAGTAGTTACTGCCATGCTTTTCACCCCTCCTACAAATAACTGTGGGTTTATATACTGTAGTTTTAAATATGATGTTGAAGGGACAAGAATAACATGAGTATTTCAGTGAATATACACATGCCTGCTCATCTTCACCACTGATTTCTCATAGTGTGAACTCTGATAAGATAATTACTGTTCTCATTAACAAGCTGCTACACTAAGATCAGAGGTGTCATTTCCTGAGAGAGAGAAGAACAAAACAGTGACAGTGACAATTCACACTGTGCTTACATTTAAAAACATAAAGTTTTCCCAAGAAAGAGTAAGTCAGAAAAGAAGTGAAGAAGTCATAGAGAGCAAGTAAAACAACTGCATTGGATGGTGTACCGAAAACATGAAGAATCACAAAACATTATTTTTCAACACTGCAAGGGAACAGTTAAATGCTTAGATAGTCCTTTTAGTGTCAGTTGAAAGCCTTTAACTTCAATGAAGCTGCAGCAGATGCTGAAAGTGATTTTTTTGAAGTAGGAAATAAGGTGCTTTATTCACAGAAAAAGTTATTGCAAAGTATAAGTAACAAGGAGTTGTTCTGAGCTGTAATTTTTATGTTCACTAAAAATAGCAGGTTGAATTTTATTTTATTGCCCACAGAGCTCCTATAAATTGGGTGGAATGCCACAGAATGACACCAGTTTATTATTATCTGAGCATAAAGTAATTCTGTCAGTTCAGTGTGTGTTTTTAGGGACATGCAGATGTTGATTTGGTAGGCAGAAGACTCAGATTCTTTTCTTAACAACCCTATTTGGCACCTGACTATGACAGCATCAGTTTCCATAGCAGATTGTAAGGAACATGGCCATATCTTGCTGTTCTTTTGCATAGAAAATTCCCGTTGACTTCAGAGGATGGTTTGTACTTGGAAGACTGTAGATCTTCATTCTCTTTGATAACTATGAGTACGTAAGCACTCGTAGCCAAACCAGTCTCTGTTATAACAAGTGTATCCTTGCTCCTGTCATTGTTCAATGTGCAGATATCCCACTGATTTTGTCAGGGTGTCTGTGTCTGAAAAGCTAGTCTGACTGCAACTAAAATAATCATAACTGTCTTTACTTCTTACAGTTTTTGTTCTGGGACTCTCTGAAAGGAAATCTGGATGTACTTGTGGTACTTAGGTGGTAATTCCACATCACTGGTGGTGGTTCAGATCTCATGAGCTTCCATGCCACTCCTTTCCAGGTTCACCAGAGATGAAGTGACAACAAAAACCTGGGATGCTCCTACATCCTTCTCACCCTACTGTGCTGAACTTACGCCTGTACACTACTCACAGGTGAAAGGAAAAATGCTACATCAGTATAATTGTTACTACACTTGCTAAATGCACGTTATCCCTCTGTCCAGAACAAAATATATATAGTTCTATTGCATATAAACCCCATCTTGGACAGGGCTTTGATCAACCTGCTCTAGGGGGAGGTGTCCCTTGTCCATGCAGGGAGGTTGGAACTAGATGATCTTTAAGGTCCCTCTGAACCCAAATCATTCTATGATTCTATGCTATTGACTTAATATATTTTTTCTCAAAAGCCTCCAAGATTTTCCACTGACAGCAGTAATTTCTGGAAGAGTATTTTCCATAATAATTGGGACCCCTAAAAACATCAGTGAGGAGCACAAAAGACTGTCTACAAGAGCTACATGCTCTTCAGCTACCTTTAAAGGTTTTCCAGTAGGTACTAACATAAAACTTCAGAAGCCTGAAGATCTTTGTGAAGAGAGGTCATAGCCTGAAAGCAATGTTAAGGCTCTATCTCTCAAGGAGCAGCAGGTGACAATCAGAGGAGATCAAAGACTGCAACTAAGTGACCAACCATCTTAGCTTATCTACCTAGGCTTGTGGATTGTTTGTGGTTACTCCTTTACTCTTCAGCTGTGCAGAGAGACTTTCATTTTTTATCTGTCAAAGGTCTGGGATTCTTTGGCTTTTTCTCAGTTAAAGATCAAATCTCAAAATTTTACTGATTTATGATTTTCAGCATTTTTTCCTTTTAAATAGCAGTGGTAGAAAATATCTTTCTTCTATTATATACACTGATGTGGTTAACATTTTTTTTCCCTAGTTACCCAAATGCAGTAAGGAAACATCATGGCTTTCTTTCTAACTTCAGCAACTTGAAAGAGAATTATGAATGGCAAAATGTTAGAGCAAAGTCTCCCAAAACGAAGGAAGTGACATGATTAAGTTCTGTATTTTAAATTAGATATAACTGCTCTGAATACATAAGCAATCAGATATCCATTTATATCCTGGTTAGAACCTGAAGTTTTATTAATTGCAGTGGAATCACATACAAAATGAAGACTTCCTCCAAAAAGCCAGACTTACTCAAAGAAAAACTTGATGTTTTATGATAGTGTTTTCCACATTACAGTTCTACTCATGGCTAAATCTTCGTGGATAAACATGTGTGTATTTAAACAGAGAAGGATACACTCTTTTAGTCTAAAAACTGAGCCACAGAAAAACCACTGGACTGAATACTTATTATTCATATGAATCATTACTCAAACAGAGGTAAGAACCAAAAAAATATGAGTTACTATTTCTATATATAATCTTCAAGTTTGTGTGACACTCCTAAAGGCCTTTTTGTCACACCCAGTTGTTCCATGTTGTTACACATAGAGATGAAAACTAGATCAAAGGATAGCCTGTCTTGCTCCTACTTACCTAGTAAACATTCAGTCTCCCTTTTCCTTTCAGTCATATTCTTTTTTTACTCCAAATAACTCTGGGGCAATTCCTGTGTTTTTACACTTTGAGTCATCACCTGATTTCCACCAGAGGATGCATCAAAATGAAGATATGTGGAGTGAATATTCAGCAAATCTGGATGAAAAACTGGATATTCCCCATTTCACATTAAGAAAGTCAGTAAAGTAAGCCCACTGAGATTTCCTGAAGGACTTTTCCCGTGTGAGTGAAGGACTCAGGCCAGGAGTACTGATGTATGTAATTGTATATTCAGAACAGTACTTGGTATGCGCAAAAGCCATTTGTCTAAACAAACAAACAAACAAAAGAACCCAAGAAAAACGGAGGCATATATTTTACCACGAGAGCACCCGTAATTTATACATCTACACTTTGTAATAATTTTAAATTTCATATTCAAGAGAAACATGCACTACTTTTGATAAGTTATACAGCAGGATCATTCCAATAGTTAAGATACAAACAGTAAGGGTTAAAAATAACAGGCATTCTGCTGAGCAATGTTAGCAATGAATGTTTTTTAACTTGAAGAAGTACAGTATTTCTTCCTCATAAAGCCTGAACTTTGCAAAGTATGGTTTGTTCTCCACTTACCCACTTTTGCCATAGTCAGTTCTTTTCCTATGACAAATCCAAAATAGATTATCCAGAAACTCTGGGGACTCTAGACAACAAATAAGAACGATGAGGAAAGACAGAAATATTAGAAATGTTGAGCTAGCAATAACAACAAAACACTAATTAAGTGACAAGTCAGACTTCTACTATGTCTTCATTCACTCCTCTGCAAGTATTGATGTCTTTCTAAATACTCAACTGCAGGAAACATTATCCTAGGTAACAAAACTCCATTGAGTTCATGTTCCATATATGCCCTTAATAAAAGTAATCTTAAAGCAAATCTTCTCTGGCTCTCACCTTGCCCATTTTACTGTTTTGCTACCCTCTGCTGGCTTTCTTTCCTCTGTCACATTGAACAGAAACTGCTGATTTTCACTCTGAAAGGCTTTCATAAGGCAACTCCAGGAACAGAGTTTGGGACTGAGAAAGGGGGAAGGGTGAATCTAATCAGGTGGCACTGACTTCTTCCATTTCCATTGACATGAACAGGGATTTTCATCCAGATCACCAGTTTCCATGAAATTTCTTAAAATCCAGAACTCCCAGGAATATTCATGCTCAGCTCTTCCATTCAGTGCATATTCATTGAGCGTGATGCCAAAACATATCCATTATGTCCATATCTTTGATCTCTTGAGTAAAAATATTAAAATCCTCCACACGTTTCCACATCATTTGGATGGGAGACCCCATGTGTTCTTGGTATCTACATTTTCCCATTCATATAATTTGTAAGGATGTCAGGAAAAAAAAAGTAACAGCAAACAACTCATAGCAAATTAGGTAATCTTGACAGCAAACAGGCCTTCCAATGCAAAACTGCAGGGGAAAAATACAATTTGCTGCTGCAAATACACCACATTTGAAACCACAGGTAAAATAATTTCTCTATGGTGTGTGGCTGTTCCCAGAAAATTGTGTTTAGCCCTGAGACTCTCATTATTGTAAAGAGTTGCAAATTGGAGAGAGGTCATTGCAAAGCCAGTGTTACGATTAAAGTGGGCTGGAGACACTGACTTCTGAAGAAAGATTAAAAGATCCAAATAAACATGGACTGGCTGTGGAATGCTTAAAAGGCTTCAAGATAGCCATTAACAAATAGCTGAAGGATATTAAAACTAAGCAGAGAAAAGAAATATCTCAGGTAACACAAAGAAGAATAGTCAAAAGTAATGAGATTAAAATTAAGAAAGGGAAATCTAAGCCAAGTCTTTGTATAAACTCCTAGAAGTCGAATGCATCACACCATGGAGCACTCTCCTGGGTACATTGTAAGTCTGTCAGCTGACATAAATAAAGGTGGATAGACAAAACTGAAGTGGTCATACAAGGGATTTAACCCTGCCTTTATGGAGAGGTAGGCAAATAATTGAAACAGGTCTTTATGATCTCTATTATCTCCGAATTAGTGCTGAGGTAACTCAGCTCTTCATGCAGTTCCCTTGTGAATGAAACTGCTCATGCCTTGCAGAAAATCATGATGTCTACTAAGGGCATGGTTTCAGAAGATGAAAACTGTGTTCATTGAGAAAAAAGCAGAGAAGTAAACCTAACATTTTCTGAGTCTGTTATAGGTACTGCAGTGGTGATTGCCAGTTTTGTGTTCATTGCAGGTGGTCACTGCACAGAACAGACATACTGTTCTGACTTGTTTAGATATTTGGAAACCTCCAATGCTATTAGTCTGCACAATCTGGTTGACTTTTCAGAGCATGGAGCAATTGTGGACAAACTGATGAAGACCTTAAATTTTCCTCAGCAGAATTTTCAGGAGCAAAAGGGGATGTGCCTAGAAAAATCACCTATTAGATAACTCTTCCTGTTGCCATAAAGAAAACATAATTCAGGACAATTTTTACTCCTTCTTCAACTTACTCTCAGTGAGAAGAGAAATGTAAGCAGTTCCTGTTTTCTCTTCAGGGGGCAGTCACAATTTTAAGCAGGTTAAGCAGGAAAATATATTGCTGCGTTTCAGTTTGTTTTCAGCTGCAGTCACTGACATCTCTAGCGACACCAGTCTTCATTTCTTTGGGAGACTTTACGTGCTCAAAGGATGCAACTCTAAGCTGATGTGATAGGCTGAGGGCACAGGTACACTAGTGTCCACTAGAAGGGTGGTCAGTCCACACAGTACCAGAAAAAAGATTATTGCAGAAACCAATGTCTGCGCTTTCTAAATAGTCCAACTCTCATTGCTGCCCCTACAGCAAGGAGAATAAAACACTCAGGAACTGACAGGCATGTTTGACAACCAAAGAAATGTGCACTGTCTGTGTTGCGGTCTTAGATGTGGAACAGCAACATGACTTTTATCCTATTTGTGTTTGAATAAGCTGAGCTTCCTCCTGCACAGATGTGATTTACCTCAATTGTGATGTGTTATTATAATATCTCTTGCAATTCCGGGCTGCACTGCCACTTACTTGTTATTTTTTGTCTGCTTGATCCTGCTGATTCCTTGCCACTTATAGAGCACTGTATACTGTCACAGGTCTGAACCAGATGCTGTGACTACAAGTACAACTCCTCTGTGAGCCTGCCCTCATCTTCCAAAAAGTAACTAAAAAGCTACTTTTGTTTCAATTTCCTAAATAGTCGTTCTTCCTTGTGTAATAGATCTCACCCTCCTGGAAAACACAATCATCTTTTCTGTTCAAATTGCGAACATACCTGGATGGAGCTTACCTAGCAGTATGACATTAGTATTTAGAAGAGTTCATTACTCAGAAATATGACTTAGTTGCACATCTTTACCTTTGCATTATCTTTCTAAACTAGGAACTGAATTTTATTTTAAAGCGTTTATTATTAAATTTATTTAAAGAGTGTTGTATTAAAAATGTAAGAGGAATGAGGAAGACTTTCAAGGAAACTTCAGTAAAATTTCATATTGAACTTAATAATAACCTTACTCAGCTTGCATTTGTATAGAGATTATTTCTGTAATTGTATTTCATATACATAACATCAGCTTGGTAAAACAGATATAAAAAAAACCTTCCTAGTCTGAAACTCTGCATGTAAGATTTCCCATATATAATATTTTTTGTGCCAAGGCTTACAATTTTCTATTTCATTTACTACACTTCCTTTTAACCTTTACTAATTACTTTTGTGTCACTACATGCAGCTCAAAAAACCAAACCAATCTGATTCTCTTCCCAAAACAGAGAGCTGCTGGAATAATCACAGAATGCTAGGCTGGAATGTAGGCAGAATTAGCAAGAAAGATCTGTAGAACTGTAGAATCCCAGATTGGTTTGGGTTAGCAGGGACCTTAAAGCTCAACTGACTCCAACCCCCCTGTATGGGCAGGGGCACCTCCCACCAGACCAGGTTGCTCCAGGCCCCATCCAACCTGCCCTTGAACACTTCCAGGGAGGGGGCAGCCACAGCTTCTCTAGGCCACCTGGGCCAGTGTCTCGCTACCTTCATAATAAAAAATTTCTTCCTTGTGCCCAATCGAAACTTCCCCTCTTTCAGAGTAAAACCATTGCCCCTTGTCTTGTCATTACTGACCCTGGTAAAAGTCTCTCTCTAGCTTTCTTATAAGCCCTCTTACAGTACTGAAAGGCTGTACTAAGGTCTTTATGGCACTTCTGTTCTTGAGGCTGCACAGCTCCAACTCTCTCATCCTGACTTGATAGCAGAGGTGCTCCAGCCCTTTGACCATTCTTGTAGTCTTCCTCTGGGACTCACTCCAACAGGTCCATGCCTTCTTTGCACTGGGGACCCCAGAACTGGACACTGTACTGCAGATGGGGTCTCATGAGAGCAGAATAGAGGGGAGAATCCTCTCTCCTGACCTGCTGGCCATGCTTCTTTTGATGTAGCCAAGGACACAGCTGGCTTTCTGGGCCACAGCCACACATTGATGGCTCATGTTGAGCTTCTCATCCACCAGTAAACCCAAATCCCTCTCCACAGGGCTGCTCTGAAGCCCTTCATGTCCCCACCTGTATTGATACTGGGGATCGCAACAACCCATGTGCAGGGCCTTGCACTTGGCCTTGTTGAACTTCATATGGTTTGCATGGGCCCAACTCCTCCATCTTGCTGCATTTCAGCTAAGACCTCTGTGCTTGGTCCTTGCTGGAGTAGTGATGCTAGTGACCAGCCTTCTGCCTCACATCCTCACCTTGCTCACAAAACTTCCCAGCGTTACCTTGGAACACCTCCATGGACACAGACCAGTCTGTATGATTATGGTGGATCCTTGACCGTTAGGACACTGCCTCGTTTCACTGTCTCCTGCCTTGCTCCTGATGTTGTCTCCTACTACATTAAAGGGAAGAATTAAGGTATTTCCCAAGACATGGATTCAATCCCTACCCTAGCAGTTACTTCAGCGGAAACAATGGACAGATCACAAAACTCCTCTCTTAAAGAGTATTTGTGATTTTTAGGACATTTGGACCCAAATCCTGAGAGATACACAGAAATTTAACTTCCAGTAATTTCAATTGGATCATGCTCTTAAAAAAGCCTGACCTCTGTGAACTGCCCAGGCTCAGGTGCTCAGCCTGTTTTAGAGTGAGAACCTGAAACAAGATCCCCAAGTCCTAAGCCCCAAATGTGGCCACTGGACTTCCCTGTCTTTAAAATGAAAGATTGTCTGAACTGATGTAAATTGAGAAATATTGAGTTTGCTTGCTACACTCTACTACTGTCAAATTAAATAATAATAAAAAAAAAATATGTAAGATGTGCCTCCTATTTACAAACAATGACCCCTTGTGCTCCGATTAGCTAGATTAGCTCAGTTTTTGATAGGGTATCTGTTTTGGAAACAACATGTTTCAAATGCAGAATCACAGAGCCAAAGGAAAAAGGGGAAGATGGCAATCTGCCAACTCAAAAAAAAAACAACAAACCCAAACCCAGCAACTACACTGAAAGAAAACTCTTATCTGTTATATACTGGAGTAATTAACTATTTTACAGCTATAAAAAAGTATGTTAGAGTGTCCCAGTGTGCTCCTACCATGGTCATGATTTGTTGGTGCCTGAGAGGGCAGCGCAGTACAGTCTGACAGGTGTTTAGGTCAGGATGAAATACAACATCTGTGCTCCCACTCAAGAGCTGGTACCAGTTCTGGATGATTTGCCAAATGAACATCTATTGGGAAGGCTTAGTTTGACAGATAAATAGCCCATCCAAGATTTTTCAGTGCTAGGGCATCCAAGAGATTGCCCCATTTATGGTGTTTTGTGTAACCTACAGGCATTTTAATCACGTTTAATGGCATTTTAACAAACTGGGTTTGCCTTCAGTATCTCAGATACTGAGATCTTTACACATCTTCAAACAAGAACCCAAGAGGAAAGAAAAGAGAAAATGCAGGGTCCTGCAAATTCCTCATTGCAACAAAGTTACGCAAAATGAAACTGTCCTAAAATAAATAGCAGGGAAAAAGGTAATGAGATTTATTTTGCAAACAGCATATTTTTTAAAATATTTTATATTATTTTTTTTCCTTTTTCTATTCACTATAGAGTAAGAATAAAACATTTCGCCCTGGTTCCCAAAGTCTATTCCTACCAGATGGGCTGACTGGACCTCCAGTTATGCCCCTGTGACCTGCCTCTTAAATATGACACTCTGAATTAAAGGTTGAAATCTTTGAAAAATGTAAAGCATCATGCCGATTAGAAAGTATATAATCCAACACTTATCTGAAGCCCATAACTAAGTAGTTGAAAGTGCATATAAAGTATCTGTTGCTGTAGCAAAACATTCTCATGATATGAAGCCTTCTCTTTACTCTTACAGGAACTGGCCTGTTAATAAGAAAAAGATTATACTTCTAATGACACAGGGTCATTTGCCATCATGTTGGGGTATTGATCTCTTGTTGAAAGAGGAAATTACCAGATACAAAAGATAGCATTTAATTATTCTTTTTTAATTAAGAATTTCAAAGTAGATATGAGGAATAAGCTTACTTCTTAAGCTTACTGTGAAGAACAACCCACAGAGGGCTTTTTTCATCTCTGCTTCCCTTGGAATTATTGGTAGATGACCTGCAAACAAACCCAAATGCCTATTCTCAGGAAAAATTGCATCAAGGCCAGAGTATTAATACCTCAGTTTTACTAGCAGAGTTAGAAAAAAGAGAGGAAAAAACTTCTCATCTTTATTTTTATTTCAGGGACTCATGGATTCTCTATCACTTCACCCTCTCCCTGTTCAGCACCAACTAAAAACTTTATGGACAAGGACTCTGTGATCTCCTTCAGGCCACTGATAACAATGTGTTCCTGTTTGGGCTGGAATATAGTTCATTTGATAAACTGTATCATGTCTGGTTCAGCCGCTTATGTATGCAGCTATGATTTGGATTTGTGTTGAAAATGGTGTTGATAAGACAAGGGATTTTCTAGACATTGCTGAGAAGTGCTTACAAAGTTTCAAGGGCTTTTCTGCTTCCCACCCAACCAGCAAGTAGACTGGGGGTGCACAAGAATTTGGGAGGAGACGTAGCCAGGACAGCTGACCACAGCTGACCAAAGGGATATTCCATACCCTATTATGTTGTGCTCAGCAATAAAAGCTGGTAGGAAGAATGACGAAGGGGGATGTTCAGAGTTACAGAGTTTGACTTCCCAAGTAACCTTTATGCATGACAGGGCCCTGTTTGTGTGGAGATGGTGGAACACCTGCCTACCAATGGGAAGTTATTAATTAATTCCTTGTTTTTCTTTGCTTGCATGTGTGGCTTTTTATTTTCCTATTAAATGATTTGTATCTCAACTCACAAGCTTTATAATATTTTTCCTTCCAATTCTCTTCTTCATCCAACTGGGGGGAATGAGCAAGCAGCTGGGTGCAGCTGAGCTGCTCACCCAGGCTGATGCTCTAGCCTGGGTACATGACACCCACCACTTTCTCCATATCCACAAACCAGTCATATCTTCAACCACATGGGGTTATCCTCAGTAAACCTACACTGATGGGTCCCAATCACCTTCTCTTCCTTGTGCCCAGAAACACATCCCACATTTTTCCTAAGGAGTGAAGCAAGGCTGACCAGCCTGAAGTTCTCAGATCATCCTTAGTGCCTTTTTGGAACACAGATGCAACATTTACTGTTCCCTGGTCAGTGGGGATGTCCCCAGATTTCCATTACCTCTTATAGAAATCTCACCCTTCAATGACACTGGCCAGCTCTCAGTACCTTCAGGACCAGACCATCTTGTCCCATTGGCCCATGGGTGAGGTTGTCTCCAGCCACCCAAAACTGATGCTCACCTAGTTATGGTCATTTCTCTCCTTGACTTGTCTCTCTTAGCACAGAGGCCTGGCTGGGGAGAACTGAGGCCAAGGCAACATTCAGTACCTCTGCCTTCCATCCCCACTGTCACACCGCATCAATTAATGTCTTAATCACAGCACCTATAACTTAGCTACAGAACAAATGGGATCAGAGCACGTTTAGTTCACCCTCATAAACAGAGATTAAAATTAATCAAAATATTTTTCAATTAAGGAAACACTGGCTTTGGAATGCAAACATGTTAGTCTCTTCATTAGAAATAGACATACATTAACTGTACAAACATACCTACCAAAACCACTAAATGGAGAAGATACAGCTCTGCCTAAATTCTGAACAATTATTATCTTCAGTTTACTGCATTTTGCAGCATCTGGGAAGATATTCATTAACTATTGTCCTTGTATGTTTGTCATATGCTCACTGAGCTGTGATTGTTCCATTGTGGGGTGAACCTGCCTGAGCCTGGCAGGAATCACTGAATCTGTGAGCACCAAAAGCACTGCTTGAGGTACCACTGAAATTATTTCATTAACTTCTCACTTCAGAACACAGCTGTTATCTAATCTGGCTGAGTGAACTGAGATTATTTCAGAACTGACTTCAGTGATCTTCCTGTATACTGACAGCTGGGTTGCTACACATGAAACTGAGCAGTCAGTTCTGACCTAACATTAAAGTCATACTTATGGCAGCACATCTGGAACGTGCATCTCTGATATGTTGGAGTTGGAACCTTCCACTGGTCTGGAGAATTCAGGCCTTTCTGTTTGAATCTTGACTGACTAAAGAGCAGATAAAATCAGGGGGTCTAGAAGAGAACATATCAATTAGAGTCCTTTGCTGATATAAAAAGAAGCATTAATCAATTGTTACTTACATTTCCTGAACTTTTTTCTCCTGTAGAATTTCAGTCATAGTAACTATTTGCACCTCTCACCTTTTTTTCCTAATTTAGGGATGCAGAGTAAGCTTTAGCCTTCACCTCAAGTGAGTATATTAACCTTTTTAGTTAATGATAGTTTGGGACAGTTAACATACAGCACATATTACTATTTTATTTATTCAATTTTAGAATACACATTTTTGCTTTTAAATTGTATGTAAGTAGCTTTTCCACTCTCATTTAGTTTCTTGCACTCTAAATGTCTTTTATAAATGGAAAACAACACCTTTTCCATGGAACACCAGTCTTCATATATTTAGGAGTTAATGACTTCATTTTATATAACTTGGCTGACTTTCTTAAAATC
Source organism: Apus apus (assembly GCF_020740795.1). Taxonomy (NCBI): domain Eukaryota; kingdom Metazoa; phylum Chordata; class Aves; order Apodiformes; family Apodidae; genus Apus; species Apus apus. Next base: position 71,839,838 of record NC_067312.1, on the reverse strand, counting down.
TTTTTTTTTCAGTGTTATAAACATTTTCAGACTTACAGGCTAGTAGGACTTTTAATGTCATCCTGGAATGACAAATTCAAAGTAATTTAATTTGTGGCAGCTGACAGTTACCATGATACCACATTTGCCACGATGTGTCAGCGCTGCCTCATCTGCCCAAGAGAGATTCTGACCTTCAGACTTCAACAGTTGCTTCTTACTATTGATACAACTGCCTTCCATGCACAACCTACCATGTGCAATCCAACAAACACTGATAAATACTAATTCCATCTTTCCTTTTTTAAGGGCACAAAACTGTTTAAAATATTTAGAGGTAAACCGAAGTTGTCTCAGTGTGACGGGTAAGGCTTTTAAACTGAAAGAAGGGAGATTCAGGTTAGACATGAGGAAGAAATTCTTCAGCATGAGGGTAGTAAGGCACTGGAATAGGTTGCCCAGGGAAGCTGTGGAAGCCCCCTCCCTGGAGGTGTTCAAGGCCAGGTTGGATGAGGCTTGTGCAGCCTGATCTAGTGTGAGGTGTTCCTGCTCATGGCAGGGACGTTGGAACCTAATGATCTTGAAGGTCCCTTCCATCCTTAACCATTCTATGATTCTATGATCACTTAGTATTTCTTGCTTTAGTAATTTTGAAATATGAAAGAAACATTTTGCCTCTAGAATTTGCCACTTGTTCTGCAAACTGGCATGCCCTTCCTGACCTTTCCCAGCCCCTAGGTCTTTATCTGCTATTTTCATCAGTATCTCTTTTGTTTCTGACAGCACTGGCATTAAAAGATACATTACCAGTACATTACCACTTCATGCAGTCTTCTAAAAAGTAGCAAGTGAATTGTGATGATAAAAAGCAAAACTTAGTGAGATTTCTAAACTTTTTCACCTGGGAAACTGAAACCCTGGAAGAACATCACTGCATGTTAGTCAGAAGTCTTTCAAGAAGAAACTACACTACCTTCACAACAATGGGTCACTGAAAGTCACCAGATTAGGAGAAACAGCAGAAAGCAGCCTTCTCTCTCCCTCCACCCCACCAAGAGAAGCGCAATGAAAGGAACTAGTGCAAGACGAAGGGTTCCAGAAATGCAAGCAACACTGGATATCTGGCTTTTGGATCCTTCTGCAGTAATGATGGAGCAAATCCAAAGCTACAACCAGCTGAGGTGAATTCAGTACCCATGGGGTGTGCAGTTTCCTACCTCACACTTATTGCGATGGCAGAGATAAACAAACTTAAGGGAAAGAAGAAATCTCTCTTTGGCCAGATGAAAAATTCTCATGGTTACAGACATCTACATCTTTATCATAAAGGAATGCTCCTGGATGATACAGAAGGGAAGAGTTTACACTTTTCTTTTCTATACTGAGAAACACAAATTTAGCTTTTATCCTCAGTATTTGAGTCCACAATTCTGCCACACCTGTTCTCTGCTACATTACCCTTCCTCCCCTCACCCGCACAGAGCCCAGAATGAAGTATTTAGTGTCTTGCAATGGCGAACTCTTGATAACACAGGTGAACATTTTCAGAGGAATTAACTGTGTGTAGAAATACACCTTTTGGTGTGATGCAGGTATGAGCAACAGAACGATCTTTGCTCAAAGCAGCCCCTTGAGTACCTTGCCAATATTCCAGGTAATATGCTAACAATAAAATATGTATTGTATATAAGATACTGAAACACATACTAAGATAGCCCCCAAATAAGCATTTAGTAATAGGTACTATGGAAAATACCACACACCATACACTTAATTAAGATACTGTTCAGCCTTGTTATGGCTGAGGATGGATAATCCCCATAAGCAAGTGTAAGTATTTCTCACTATTCCTAGGATTGACATCACTTTTTTTAGTGGTAAGAGCCTTATTATGCTGAATCTCCACTCCTTTTTCTAAGACATTCACCACCACAAAAACAGCAACAGAGGTACTGCTTCCCTGAGTCTAAACAGTGTGTATAGACTTAACAGGAAAGGACAGACAGAAGAGAGTGTTTTAGCAGAAGGGAGCTGACCCTCTCCCTTTCAGGTAGATGACAATGTCGTCAGTCAAATGTCAGGTCACTCTGATTCCTTTGCTCCTAGGAATGAAATACATTTACCAACAAAAAGCTCTTCTATTTTAGGCAAACATTGACTGTTTGTGTTTTCATTAATGTACTTTCCTGTATGCGTTATAAAAACTCTTAAAAAAAAAAAAATTAGGAATAAAAGAAAAAAGAGAAGACCGACTCAGGAGCAGGTGCCACTCCAGGCTGATGCACACTCCAGCAATCCCATGCACTGAGACCTGACAATCCCAGAAACCCAGGGAGGAATTACAGGGTCCTGGACAGGTAGCAGGGTAGCGGTGTTAATGTCTTTAGCCTTTCTGCAGGCTCTTTACCAAAACCTGGAGGTCCACCTTGATTGCCACAAGCACCACTTCCCCACTGCCTGCCAACACCACGGCAGGTGAATTCCAATGGTTACAATGATGGGGAGGGTGTGTAGAAGGGCTTCCTATTTAATTTTAGTTTTGGTTTTCATTTTTCTGGGCATCCCTCAGTCCCCCAAAGAGTTGAAAAGAATCTGAGATCACTCTATTGCCTCCTCTTCTCTTCTTCTATGCCATAGCCACAAGTCCTCTGCACATCCAATAATGCAAACTTTTCCCATTGTTTCAAGCTTTCTTCGTAAGAAAAATCCTCTTTCATCTCAAATAATGTTCTCTGGCCTTGAATCTTTATTTAAGACAGGATGACCTTAATATATAGATTTTCTCTCACTTTTATTTATGATAGTGCTATTGGAGTTAATACTTGTTCAAGCTTTAAGCACTATTTTTATGTAGTAAAAACAAGGGTATAAATAAAAATAAAACCAGCTGTCAACTCTCGCCTTAAAACCAAAGAAAAGATAATCAATAACAAGCTTGCATTCCTATCTTTCCTGAAATAGTGGAATTCCTGAAGCATTAAAATTCCTGAAGCATTAAGTACGGAAGTAAAGATAATGTGTCGATACATGTGACAGTAATACTGCAATCTCAGTATCATTCTATATATTTTTCTCTAATATAACCTGCTGTCTTCTTTGCTTCTTTGACCACCATGGCACACTGAGCAGATGTTCTTCTTGAGCTTTCCCCTGTGAGGCACAGGTCTTTCTCTGGGGTGACTACAGCTAATTTATAACCCATCAAGGTATATGAAAAATTCAGATGGCTTCTCCCAGTGATACGAGAGCTTCCAGAAGCAATGCCTTTGGAATTCATCTGAGATCAGAAATGGGATTATCTGATATTTCAGTTTCACATTGCCAACAGATGTTTAATATTTTCATGTATGCCATTTGCCCTCACTAGAGAAGCAGACTTACTTCATTGGTCTAATTACAAAGACTTATATTTTGCTTTTTTTTATTTCTCAAGGTCAGTCTTTCTCCCACCAGATCTGCTCTATCTATTACTGAACTGATGCCACTTCAGTACCTATCTACAGAGAGAAACTATAACTGAGCTATTTAAAGTGCTGACATTTCTGCAACTAAATTTTAAGTTATTTTGAATAGAGCAACCAATGTATTTAGTTTCTGGTAAATCACAGACATGTTAAAGTCCAGCTATCAGGAAAAATATTGGAAACTACAGCTTGAGCCATACAGTGCCATACAGGATTCTTCTAGATTCATAAAGGGAAAAAGATGTATTTATGAAATACACAGTCATCTCCATGAAAAGAAACAGCTGTCCGGAAGTGTTTAATTTTCAAAAAAGACATGATCACTGTTAACTATATTCCTTGAATCAGTATACTGAAGAGCTCCAAGAAATGTTTTTTGGGAGATCTGATGAACAGGTGCAACACCAGTCTGGAAGATGGGAAATGACAGGCAGGCAGCAAAAGATACTCCCAGGAGCGCTCAGCAGACTAGGAAAGGATTCTTTAGTTGACAGATTTATTATAATTTGTGTGGTGGGAAAAGAGGTAAAGACTGGTGCTCAGTCAAAGCTAAACTATCATATAGTGTCCTATTAAAAAACCCTGCCTGAATTCACCAAGTTTTTCACTTCTCACGTCCACTCAGCAGCTCAGTGCTGCTGCTTTCATCTAAAGGTGCAGGTTAAAACAATTCAGCTTCCTCCTGTGCCTGTGAAGGACAAACCACCCCACTGTAACTGGAGCTCTGTCCTTATTGCTATATCCATTCTAACACTGCATTAATAATTAAACATCCAGCAGCACTCAGATGTTTCACCCAAACACTAGGTGAGTCAGACAAGCTTTCCCTCTCTCAGTAGTAATCAATACACCTGGAAAACTGAGGCAGATTCACACCTGGCTGTGTGCATTGGGTGCAACTAGTTACGTCAATGCACTGTGATTGTTCTGATGCTGTGATGCTGCTCTTTTCCATAAAATACTTACACAGCTAGTGAGAACAGACAAGTGACTGTGTCATCAGTGGTGAGAACACTTGCCTGAGAGGTGTGAAAGCTTAATTATTTATTCAAAGCAGTACAGTTTCAATGGGAGACCTGAGAAGACTTGTCTTGAGACTCTTCCCTCTCTCTTCAAAGCAGCCTATAGACATTCACTTCAGAAATGCAGGCTCACATCCTTCAGGAAATAAGAATACTCCATTGGAGCAGTTTCTCTAACCCAGCAGCACTTGGGTAAAAGATGGCATCTTCACTTGTTGACCTGAACCCACATTTCATTTCTTTCCTTATTTTTGTAAGCAATGTTTGCAATGAATAAAAATATTTTGGGAGTGTGGAGCTGTATTATCCAGGACAAATTATAATTTTATTCACTATTACTCAATTTTTACTCAGATACTCATCTCAGAGGTCAAATTTAACCCTGTCACTGCTCATTCCTCTTCCACTGGTCTCCATTCTCCCCTACTCCTTCAACTAGCAAAACTGGCTTCAGGTTTGTTAGTCAAAATTAAAATCTGCTAACATACCTGCTATACAATTTACAATCAAAGATTTTCTAACTGATATAGGGGAGCCAAATAACACACTTTGTAGACTTCATGCTATCTACACAAAGCAGATCAACAACACAGGGAAACTGGTGAGTGCTGCAAGTTCAGATGACGTAGAAAGGGGAAAAAATGGACCCAGGGTGAAAACCTTTCTGAGCAAACACAAAGCAGAAATCCAAGAACTGCAGAAAAGGTCATGGATAATGCCTTTTAAAAGCCTTAATGTATGCAAATTTAAATACAATTTTTAATTACAATATACAAGAAATTCTCATTTTGTTCAATTTTAACACAAAATGATAGTTAAATAGCAGTGAATATGTGTGTGTTCAGTAACTTCAGTAATACTCAACCTGAAAAAAAAAAACTTCATCAAAACAGGACTGTATTGTTTTGAAGGGAAATTGGCAAGGGCAGAAATTATCCAGGAAAGTGACTGGAAAAGATTAAGACTAGGGATCCAGAAAGACCCATGTATATTTGAAGTCAGCATAGGTCCTAAGGCAGAATAAGTACTTCAGGAAACAGAAGAGAGAAAAGAAAACAATAGCAAAATCGTTCAGATTGCTGGCACATTCAAATGCATGAGGTTACTCACTAGTATTTCTCAGCATGTCCTTCATGGTGAACCTAAGCCAGCACCCAAAATTGGTCTGTTTTTTAACACAAAGCAGGAGCTTAAACGCAGCTCAGAATTTCTCACAGGACACAGGAGCAATTCAGGCACTGGCGTTAAACAGTTGTTACAGGGAAATAATGCACACCTTCCCAAACAGTGCTCACCCACAGTACACAAGCATGCCACAGAGAGATGTGCAGTGCTGCACTACCTACACTGTCTCAGCATGTACTACTTCAGACAGTGGAAAAAGATGAAACACAGAGTCCCCTACAAAGTCTAATTACTTTCACGACTTAAGAGATTGATTAGATGGCTTTTTGTTAGCTAACAATGACTAGCTCAACCAACAATGACTAATTGAAGGACTCAGCCAAATTCCCACAGTATTACTGTGGCTGAACTTTCATACCCATAGTTGCTCAGAAGTTCAGAAAGCAGTAGTTAATTTTACTCACTGGAAATGCAGAGCTTCCACTTTCAGTAAAAGATACTCATTTGCTTCATGCTTCCTCTTGAATTTTTTGCAATGCATCATTGCATAAGAATTAACTCTGCTGACACCCGTGAAAAGAAAATCATGGAACTGAAATGCAACAGGAAATTCTGCTTCCCAAATGATATATCTCACCATTTACCAAGAAAAGTAATTTCAGGCAAATTCTACCATTTCTGTCAGGAAGTCTGTATTGGCTTTCAGCTATAGCATCTAGTCCTCTCTTGATCCTTCTTTTTAAAAATCAAGAAACTCTTTAATTTCTTGCCTATAAGCCACCAATTTCGCATAGCACATGCTGTGGTCAACATCAGATAATTTCAATAGGACAAAAATTTTCTGACATGTGAAGATATTTACCATCATATTTTTCAACTAATGTGTGAATCTGACAGATTTTTTTTTTAAGTGCATTCTGCTTTTAAGGCCAAGCATTGGAAAATTAATTCAGACTGAGTTTGTCTTATTCTGTGAAGCCTCAAAATTCATTTGCTTGCATTTCTTTCAGCACCAATACAGCTTTCAGAACATGAACCTACATATCCAGCAAGAAAAGCATATCCCACCCAGAAATGTGAACACCAACCTAATCTTAGCCATCCTATACCAGTTGCTCTTCTTGTCTTGAAAGCCTGGCACTAAAAATGCAGCATTATTAAAAACTCAGGTTGCATAATATTAGCTAGATATTTTAAAATAGCAAATGCAGTTTGCCTATCACCTCAAAACAAACCAATCCACACCATATGAATAGGGGATCTTTTATTTAGGAATTGATGGTAAAGGCAAGATCCAAACCTGTGCTGCAGGTCCAAAAATAAAATTCAGGTTAAATGTACGTAGCTAAATTCAAACCTAGACATCCTAGATGCCTAATTCTATTTTCACATACTACCACACTCAAGCTGGTGCCCTAATTCTGACTTTCTGTTGCCTTATTTAAGTAGCCTGAAAGACTCCTCTCTGGGTCACACCTCATGACACATCAGTACCACTATTTAGGGTGTATTTCACTAGCTGTGTATTCTCAGGTTTCTAATTGGCAGCAGATACATCTACCTCTCACTTTACTGTCAATCAGCATCAAACTATGAGTAGAGAGAGACAGTTTCTGGTATATTGTACATTATAACTTTCTAAGTATACTGTCAAAGAAGTTAAGTGGCTTTCAGAAGTATAAATCTGTTTTTAATGAAGAAAAATCTACCTAAATCTGCAGGAAATAGAGAAATTTTAGATCAGGTGTGTAAAAAATACTTAATTTTTTCACTGCTTGCGATCTGACCTGCCCATAAACCTCAACAATCCTACTTCACCCAGTAACACCTCTTTCTTAAAAAAAATAAAATTTTCTGGCTCTGTAAAATGAAAATTAATAAATAAGTGCCTAAGTAACCTAAGAGGTATTTTTCATTAAGGTTCTTTCTTTGTAGTTCTTAATATTTGAAAGCTGCCACAAAGATCAGTAGATATTCTGCCTAAGGAAATCACAATAAGTTATTTTTATTTTATTGTTATATTAAATGGATGTGAGAAATGCAAAATTTGATACCCAGAAATCTTCAGACTGAGTTTCTGTCCAGTGAAAGATGCCTTAATCTTCATGGCTCAAAAGTCTGCTGATATGAAGAAAATAATATAAATTAAGTGACATTCACAAATACTTGAAAATAAGATAATGTTGCCCTCATTATTCATCCTTGTTCTAAGTGATTACTGTGACCAAGAAATTTCTACATTGCTGGGAAGTAGGGTAATTCCTGTCACAAATTATTTCAGTAATGCTCTCCTGTTGCAAAGGCACCCACAGAAATGTTGAGAGCACTGAAAGACATGCACAAAGAATTGGACAAAAAGATAGTATTAGCTTCATCTGAAAAGTAATATATGACATAGGAAAGGACTAAAGAAGTTTCTTTTATTGACTATATCATCTTTGAAAGAATTCTTCATCAGTTAGGACAGAAATACCATCAGATTTTAAAAGACATACACAGATGTATACATTATACATAGCAATTATTTTCAAAAGTATAAGTGAAACAAAACAAAAAAATGTCTTTCTAAGTATTTTAGGAGTGCTAAATATTTGTGAAGCTATGAAAACATCACTGTGACTATTCACTGCACTTTCCAACATAAATAGTACAAAACCAGATTTATTTATTTTTTTCAGTTGAATCTAAGCAGTTATTATAGCTTATACTAGCTGGTCAGTTAAGCCAGTTATTTGCCTACCACTCATGGTAGTGAAAGTTCAGTGGTTAAGCTGGAAACAAGCAAAGGCTCTGAAGATAGGAAACCCTTTTCAAATACCCTGATCTTCTTTATAGATCAGGGTTAGGGTTCCTATGACTGGAGTTCTGCAGGTTTATGTACTGAATTACTATTTCCATTTAAATCCTCTAGAAATGGCAGAAGCCTTCTATTCATTCTGTCTTTTGGCCAGCAGTTTCATCCAATTTTTTTTCTTTTACTGTTTTTTATGTCTTTACTTCTGCTTCCCTTCTTCTAGTTTCTCTACTAAGAGCAGTGATGTACCTTGTAAGCAATATTTCTTCCCATGTCACTGAGTGTATTTCTGCATTTGATGCAGAAGTATGGGGAAAGATGGGCTCCAATGAAAAACAGTTACTATGTAGGGCCTGATTTTTACTAATGTGGCATAGCTGACAACTATAAAACTTCAGGATTCAAAAAACATTTGGCTTTCCTTCTCATATGAATGGTTTCTCAGATTATTACTCAGAATTTATGCAGGTGAAGTTAAATTCAACCCTGGTGAGTAAGATTTTTCCCACATTTAAGTTGTTTTTCTTAAGTAACCATTTTCATTTGAAAAGGAAAAAGTCTTTGTATCTGGTCTCTTTAACACTCTGTTTCTAACTACACTCAGAAGATGTATTTTCATATAAAAAGCTAAATCAATGTGTGTTTTTTTTATCATACTGATTTTCCACTTGCAGTTACTGCAAAGATTTTTATTCCTCCTGAAAAGAAAAAAAAAAGGATCGAAGTCAACAGAATTTTATAACCTGATGAATATTTTCCACACTGAATCATTCAACAAGTGAAAAATAAGTCTATAACATTTAAAATCAGGTTGAGAACACGGTCCAATGTACAAATGCTGCACGTCTAAATATTTAAAGTTATTGAGTTCTTGGCAGCCGTATCTCATGGGCTTGTATGTGTAATATACTTACATGGACTGAGACTCCACTTCAAAATACTCCACCCAGGCAGGAATCAAAAGACAGTATCATGAATTAGTCACTGGATCTTGTCACAAGTTAGATGATGTTTTTGTCCCTTATAGCAATTTCTCTAGAGATAAGTAAACAGGAAATGTGAGTAACTACATCCAGCTTTCCCTCTTGCATTAGCAGGTACAGCTACACTGACAAACACCTACACAGAAGACCAGTAAAATTATTTGTGTGGGAATACGCATATTGAAATAATGAGTATTAATTCTTGCAGTTAAAAAAAAAATAAAAAACAACCTGCTATCAAAAGGGATATTGTACTATCACAAAACAGCAGGAAAGAAAATCTGTGGAAAATTATTTACTAGACTCAAAAAGACAAGGTGAATACTCTCTTTGTAGAGAATTATGCAATCCATAACTTTCCAATAGCACCACAAATAACTTCCACAGACTGCTGTGCATGACAGCTGATACTGAATTGTCTGAGAAGCTCAACAAGTCATTGTCATACTATTACCCCAGCACTGTTGCCTATACAAACTGCCCGAAGAAAATTATTTAAAACAGAGATCAAATGGCTGTCACATTCTTATGACTATCCATCAAACTGTTTGGAGAAAATACTCCTTGATAGCTGGGACACAAAAACATGAGTAGACTTCACAACAATCATCAGAAGCAGAGCTGTTTAAACTATGCAAATGCTAAAGCATCTCAAATAGCTTTATCTCTCATAAAATATTTTTCAAATATTAAAACCTCCCATTTGAAACACATCCCATAAAAACCACAAAGCAGTACTTAAAGAAATAAGAAAGTGATATCAGAGCTTTGCATGGTTATTAAAAGATATCCTAGCTATTATTAAAGCTAGGGAGCTGCAATCAAGATGATCCTTATTCAAATAAACTAATGAGATTTGACAGAATATGAATTTAAGCCTAAATACCAACAGTGTCATGCTTTTGGCAAATGAAATGTATTAACTGAAAACTGTTGCATTTGATTTAAGGCCCTATCATGTAAAATGATAAAAGAGGTCACCCTGGACCTTCAGGGAATCTGTTCTTACAGAAATTTTAATTTTGTTCACCACTCCTGGGAAGAAAAATAATGAATTGCCTTGCTCAGAGATATAAGAGGTGTACCAGTCACACACTGACAGCATTACAGTTCAAATTACCTCATCTACCTACACGAAATATTCAGCTAAAATAGCAGTAATAATTGGGACTAGATAGTATGCTTCTTTGCTCACACTAGAAATCTCATCTCAGTGGAACTGCTGATCTGAGCAACTGTTAGTAATTTCCCAGAATAAGTGCTATACTGTATCTGTCTCTTGTTTCAGTCAAATGCAGTAGGAAGGGGGCTTGTACGTTTCAGGTGTAATACCATAGCTCCTTAAAGAGCATGGAAACCATAAAATAAGCTTAAACACTGACTTTTTAGGTCAGCTACTGACAACAACTTGTAAATGCAGATGTCTGAGCCTGTGCAGATTTTGAGTGACAAAAATATCCACCCATCCAAACCTCAGAGTGCATCTGTGAATCCAGGCAACAATACATGCAAATAAAAAGTGACCCAAAACTGTGCAACACAGTTTCAGTCATTCAGTATTTCTAGGCCAGTTGGAGTGTGAGCAAGCCAGCTTGAAGGCTCAGCTCTCTCCCTCTGGATAGCACCTAGTCTTTTGCCCTGGTGTCTGAAGGCAAGTGCAGCCTGCTGTATCCACTGCCTCTTTGACAGCCAAGTGGCCATGGCTGCTGGCTCCTGCATGGATTCCATGATCTGAACTCCTGTTAATGCTAACATTTTTACAGGCACTATTATTTGAAGTTAACTGAATCTCCCACATTTCCAAATGCTTCAGAAAGACCATTTAGTTGTGACTCCCACAATAGAAACCTAGCCTGGAGGAAGACAGTAGGTCACAAGACAAGTCAAGACTAGACATCACTTACTCAAGAGCACTAGCATGTTCTCTCTACCTGCAAAACAGACTCTTGAAATATGCCTTTGGGAAGCTAAACTGTCTCTTACTACATGAGTAGAACCAGCTGGTTAAAAGCTGTACTGAGATTGCTCAGTGGACATTTTGGAGACTGGTCAAAATCTCCTCTTTTCCACTTCAGTCCTTGTAATATGAGAGGACATTTAACAGCAGGCAAAAAAAATCTATTCCTTGGACTTGGACAGTTTGGACCACCTAGTAGTCTACTAATAAAAATGCATTTTGTTTTGTTTTTTCCTTTCTGAATATTATCTGAAGATAACAGCACAATCAGAAATGCTACTTCAGTTTAGCAACATTTTGTTGATATTGGTCCAAACACTGAGTGAAAACTGCCTTAGTTTTCTGTGCTAGAAGGCCACTCCCTGGACTTGGCTCTCATGTTGAGACCACCACAATTGCCTGAAATCAGTCACATTCATACAGATTGAAAAAAAAATATATATATTATCTAGCTGCTGTGTGGGAGTATCTGTAATCTTTCTGGCATAATACCTTTATTACACACACACAAATCACTGACTATTCAACAGTCACAGTGGTCATTCATCGACTAATTCAGAGTCAATTGACATTGCAGTCATATGTACTACTTTTAACAAAAGAGTTTTGTGAAAGACAATCGAGCAACGTGCAGGAACTGATTATTTTTACATCTTAATTGCTATCTGAAATATCAGCATTTGAGACAACTGAAGTTGGTACCTTAAAAAGTATCTTATCAACTACCAAACTTGGAGTTCAAAGATTACCTCCAATATTTTCCTTATCACTTCCTAGGACGTATTTCAAGTGTTGGTTTTCTTCTACCTAAAGGAACAAAACCTACTTATTTCTGGGGTGCACAGTGGATGATCACTCATGAAACCTCTGAGATCTGCAGAAGGTAAAGTGTAAGTGCAAAGTATTTTCCTTGCTAACTTCCATGCTCACAGGACAAAGCTTCCTGCTTCTGTTTATACACAACCTTACAAAATATTTCTTCTTGTCTTTTTTCTTTCCTTTCTGCCTTCTTTGCTTCTTGATCACACTCTACTTCTCTCTCACCAATTCATCTTCAGGGTCTCTCAGGAAGACAGAAACATAATTATGAACAAAACATATAGATCTTACAGAAAATGAGAAGAAAAAACATAACAGCTCTAGTGTGTTGAAGAAGCACAACTACTTGAGAGATACAGTATTAACATTAAAAGTGTTCTCAGAAAAGCCTGGAGCTGGCTCAAGTTTATAGTACGTCAAATCAAATTCCAAAGCAAAGATAACACAGATCTGAAGACAAAATCAATGAATATTCCAGAGGGAAAAGTGTAAAGATCATGCAATGAAGTGCTAAGTCAAAAGTGTATTTATATTAAAATTATTCTTTCAATATTATCAGGAGAAATGAAGACCATGCAAATTCCATTTTATGGAGCCTACATATCTATCTCCAGAGAAACTGATGTTAACAATGATATAATCTGTATTTTTTTCATGAACTTTTTTAATGCTCTACTTCTTAAGCACTAGAAATGAAAATATTGCAAAAAGGAAAAGATTATATAGCCAAGAGTATTAAACAGTTTTGAATGTCCAAAATTCAGTCTCACTAAAACCTGACAATTAGTCTGAAGAAAATAACCTCATACTGTAAAAAGGCTAGCCTATGACTGCATAGACACTTTTGTCTGAAAAATTATACTCTCAGATAGAAAGCTGGCTGTTCAGCTGGCATAAAATAATTCCCTTTATTTTCAGTCAGTTTGGAAAATTGTGTTTTAATGTATTGTCTTTTTATTGTAATTCTAATTTTTTTATGGATGCTGCTTGACGTCTTCCCATGTTTTTCTCTTCCATGCTTTCTATATTTTTCAGTAGTACATGTATACGAATATGTAGGACTTTTTCTAAAATGCTATGTTCTGTTGCTTTTTTTCCAGTAGATTTCCTTAGACCAGTGAGTCATAGCATCCATCCTGCTGAATTTTCCTAACAGAAGTGCATAACCCGCATTTTTCACCATATTATTAGCTTTTACCTTACGTCTGCTTCCTCAGTGGGATCAAGTGTGCTTCATTTTTGCTATCAACCAGACTCCTTAGCAGCTTTCTCCTTTCCTAGCTTAAGACTGAACATCTCACTGTACATGAATATAATACCAAAAGATAATCACTGTTAAGCTAAAACTGCACAGTTACAACATCTAGCTGAGAACTCAGTGAGAACTGAGGACAACAGCTAAGGTAAACAGAAAAAATGTTTAAGCACACAAAGATCATGTAACTCTCATCAGGTTATTCCACTGAGTACTGTAACACAGGATTACTAGCCAGAGCCCTGGAGATTCAGCTAGCTGTTTATTATTCTTTAAAGAAAGTGATTCACAGTTATTAAGACTGCCTAGCAAAAGAAGCTCACTGTCATATGAACTGGAAGGTGACTGAATGACTACTGATGAAAACCATGATGAGTGTCAACAGAACTGAGAGAGAGTCTGAAGGTGGCAGTGTCTGGGGTGCCTTTGGGACCAGTGTCATTTAGAAGATCCATTACTAATCAGAAGATATAAAGGAGCACTAAGAACAACAACAACAACAAAACAGTTGCAGAAAATGAACAATCTTCTTGCTGGGAAGCTCATTAACGACGTGTGCCTGGCACTGTTTGTCAACATTTGATTTTTTGGCAAATCCTAAACAGAGTACTTTGCAACACTGAGGAACTCTGATCTTTGTATCAGCTGTGTATGCTTATGGTTACAACCTCCTCTTCCTGCAAAAAAAATGCTGCAGGACTTTCACATGGTCTAAAAGCAGCTAACTCAAGAAACTATCAAACTCAAAACAACCAAATTTAAGAAGTGATGAGCCTGTTCAAAACCTCCCCTGAAACTCTTCCTCACTTGCTCTTATGGTCTTTTAGCTGTTTTTTCCCTGTTTCTCCTCAAATTCTGAAAAACAGTCAGTTTTAAATAGCACCGGTGGGAATTTCCACATTCTTTTCAAAACTGGTCCAATGTAGCAAGAATCAAAGTACTTGTTTTTGCAGACTATGTCACCTTTAAAATTTTCCTTTTCAGTATAGATTGAAATTCTTAAGACAGTAATACTGTTCATTTTTTGAGTTGTTGCCATGGTTTGAGGTGCTAGGATTAATAATCAGAAGGCCTGTGAAGTTGCCCGTCATGAAAGCACTCTTAGGTAAAAGCAAACGCAGTATCTGCTCATCTTATCTGGATTTGGTTTAAGCAAACAGCTTTCAGTCAGCATGGTCAGATAACGGGGAAAACAAGTATAAGCTCTGCTTGGAAGAAAAGAAATGCAACATCCGTCACTCTTTTAGGTACAATCCTGTGGTTAATCATGCTACCTAAAGATGGTGAATGTGCCCAGAGCAGCAATCTGCATGTGGAACTTCAGCTGAGTTAACTGAGCATCTCTCTAAAAACCTCTATGGTATTTGTACAGAAGTTCATTATCAAGATACATACATTAGGTCTCCAAACATGACAGAACAATATGACATCATTCTTTTAGCCTTTGCCGAGTGGTGATCAGACCTTTGAGACAGTGCACGGTAGCTCAAGCTGGGCAGAGCTTTATTATTGTATATATATTTTTTTAAAACCCAAGACTCCTGCAATAAAATGACAGTTTTCTGCAGCAAAACTTGCAATTAACATAATGTTTATTTTGAACCTATGTCTTCGCTCAACCAGATGACAACACCTTGTAAGAACGTAATACATGGAAACCTTCACTGTGCCTCAAAACAGTGCTGATCTATCCCAGCATCTTGCTCTGCAATATCTGATAGTGGGGGCCTGAAGGATGACCATGAAAAAGACAGCAAGCAAAAACCAAGCCTCCCACTGGTATATGCTCTTCATGTCTAGCAAGAAGCAGCTTACTTACTTCCTCAACCACAGATTGCTTCTGAGTACACACTCTACACTAGACTTTCAGCTACATGGCTAGCTGCCATTATAAATCCAGTATAGCATTGCATGTGAATTTCAGTTGAAAAACTGGTGTAAAACAGTGGGATTTGATGAGCTAACTCACTTTCCTATTTGTTTCAAATTTACATCCTCAGCTGATGTTTTTTCATCAAAGATTCAGGGGGGAAAAAAGATTACCTTAATTTTGTACCCACTCAGAGAGTGCTGTGGACTCCCCTAAGGACGGAGCTGAGTGGAATTTCCACATGCCACTGCTCTTTCCATCTTCCCACCCATTAGCAAAAAGAGTAGGTGTTTCACACATGCTGCTTGTGGCCCTTAGATGCACACAGAGCACTTCAGCCCTGCTCAGCCCACAGTCAGAACAGCTCACCGCCTCTCTAATTTATGAAAACACGTTGTGATGATCATACAGAACGTTCTATCAGCAAGCTTTCAAATGTCATAATGTGCCAGAATTAGTTTTAAGATATACTAGAAGGTTTTATGCTGAGACTTCATGGTGCCTTGTTCTCTAGTTACCTTCACCCGACTCGTAACTGGAAAACACAGTGAAAATACCACATGCTTACTTCCCAGGACACTTCTGTTGTTTCTTTTCATTCTCTACTGTCTCATAAACGAAAAACAGGGTCCTTAGAAGACGCACTGACAGGAGACCCACATCAGTTGTAGTCAATCGTTTCACTGCAGTGAGACCCCTCTAACTGCAGCACCTTTCCCCAGACGTTTCAACTTCTTGTGCTATAGCTGGACACGGCCTTTCAAAGAGCGGGAGGAAAAACAAACAACAACAAAAAAATAAAAGAGGGAGCTCATGGTGCACTAACAGAAACACCAAACCCCCTGTAAATAGCTAGCTAGATAGCTAGCTAGCTAGATAGCTAGCTAGATAGATAGATAGACAAACCGACCCCAACGTGAAAGACAGGCCCTGGGGAAGGAAACATCTTGGGAAAAAACCAGCAGCAGAAAAAGAGGGCAAACACCAGTTTCAGGTCACTTTTCGCAGCACTGCCCAGAGCCAGGGAGCGGTCCTGACCCTCCCCGTGCCCCACCGCCCGCGAAGGGGCAGCCGAGCCAGGCTGGTGGGACCACGCACCTCCCCCCTCCAGGGCTCAGAGCCCACCCCGGCTTCTTCCCGCCCCCCGGCCCTCGCCCCGCCGCCGGAGGGGTGTTTCCGCGCCTTGCCCCATCAAAGCCCCCTCTGTTATTGCAATATGAAGCCGCTTCCTCTCCGGCGGAGGCCGCCGGCGGGAGGCGGGGATCGGCGGGGCGGTCCGCTCACCCGCCGCCCTGAAGAAACGTCTCTTTGTTCGGGCGGGAGGGGCTGGGGCCGCCCTGCCTCGGGCCGGGGCTCTGAGGAAGCCCGGGCAGCCCCGGCACGGTGCCCGGGGTGCCCCAGCACGAAGGGGGTGCGGGTCTGGGCCGGACTCCGGAGGGGATCCAGCCCCCAGCCTGCTCCCGGCATCCGTGGCACCCGAAACGTCTCGCTTGTGGCCACCCGTGCCTGATGGTTTTACACCAGATAAATGCGTTGCTCCTCCTTATTCATTTATTTATTTATTTATTTATTTATTATTCATTCACTTTTAATAATATCCTGGTATTTCCAGCAGATTCCTGTTTATTTGCTTTGGCTTTTTTTCCCCCTTCTTTTTTTTTTCCTTTTCCTTTATTTCCTTCCAATGTGAAGGAGCTGATGAGACCCCCGCTTGGTGACTCTGGTAGAAACGATGTCTTCAGATGTGCTTTTTTTTTTTTTGCTTTTTTTTTGCACCAGGATGTGTTAGGCTCTGGCATTTCCTGATCCAAGTCGGGATTGATGAGCTGCAGCCTCTTTTGATGGTGTAGGCTGAGAGTTTGACACCCACCATGATGAAAGCTTAGCAGGGTCCAGGCTGAAAAAAAAATGATGTTGGAAAGTTGCAGTGGATGTGACACAATTGCATTCTTTTGCTTAGCATTCGAGAAAGGGGGGTGGAGGGGACGGGGGGAGAGGATAAATCGAATCCACAAGACCAAGTTGTCAGTGTTACTTGTGTTTTCTGATCTAGCAGAATTTAGAGGTCGGGGATTCATGTATGCATTTCATACTGTCGGCAGATCAGGCATCAATAACTTAACTTTTATTTATTTTTTTTTTTTTTCAAGAGGAGGAATAGCAACTACACCTTCTTTCAATTCAAATACTATTTGGGCTCCATTTTACCAACATTTATAATACATCATCAAGGCTTGGATTTTTATTTATTTATTTATTTATTTATTTTATCCTACTGTCTGATTTGGGCTTTTGGATTTGTTTTATTTGTGTGTTGTTTTGTTTTATTGGTTCACACGTTTAGAGATACAACATTGACAGCACCTTTTCTACAGCTGTAAGAGGTGAGATTTAGAGTGTATGCTTTTCATGCCATGGGATTTTTGAGGGTTAAAGTCACATACTGCACGGATTTTTAGCAAAATCCTTTGGGGCTGTGTGTCTCCTGATGTGAAATAAACCACAATCCAGAGGTTTCTGCTGCTGGAGCAGCACTGTGGCCCGAGGTAGTGTTTAGAAACTGCGTAAAGACTTGGGGCCACCAGTTGCCTGACTTGAAGGTTTTGTGATGCCAGTGCATCAAGGCGTGTCCTGTATTTGGGGTGTTAAGGAGAGGAGTGGGGCTTGTTTCCTGGGTTAATAATTGGAAGTTGGGTGTAAAACAAAAAACGCAAGGGGATCTTGTTAGGTCCAGCTGTTTCCACCCCACTACACACCGCCCGCCTTTCATGTTTCACTTTCTCCACATCTGAAGCCACGTTCCCACCCTGAGAGTTAATGGTAGGGTGGGGGGCAAATAAGAAGGGGGGGCTGGGAGCGAGCAGAGGGAAGTGGTCAGAAGTATAGTGTTTCCAGGGTGTCACACACCCTAACTCTGTAAATTCAATGATCCCTTCACGAAGAACACTACAGACTTTTTTTTTTTTTCTTTTTTTTTTTTAAAAGCCCCGTGTAGTTTTTAGCTCGGGATTTGTGTGTGTTGCGAGAGGCTTTTTTAGGTGCGGATCTGGGAGGGCTGGACCTCAGGGGCGAGGACAGGGACCTGGAAAGACAGGGCGGTGTGCTGGGACGGGGTGGGTGTGTGGGTGGGTGTGGGTGTGGGTGAGAGAGAAACCGCGTGTGTGGGTTTATTTTTTTCCTCTCATTCCTGGGGTCTGAATGGAAAGCACGTCGAGCTGTAATTAAGACATCTTGGAGGCGTACTTAACTCATGACGTGTTGCTTTTCTTTTCCTCTCGGTGAGAAAGTGGCTCTCTCTTCCCTGAATCAGGTCCTCTGCCACCCAGAGCCACAAAGAGACATTCGGGACATAGGCACACACACGCACACACTGACTTAAGGTGAGCACCAAAAACTTCCTCCGCACTTCGCTGTCCTGTTGCAAACTGCTGGAGAGTTCTGAGAGCATCTCAACTCGGGAGCTCTGCGCAAGGTAAAAAAAACAAACCAAAACAAAACAAAAAAATAGCCAACCAAAGGAAACCGCAACAAACTTTTGGGAAAGTTTTTTATTCCTTTATTTCTCTAAGTTAGATGAGAATCCAGTAAGCAATGTCAGTGGAATCAGCTCCAGGGCTGCACTGAAGGGATTTTCAAGCGATCTAATTTGGCAGCTGAGGCGGGGGGAGAGGGGGGAAAGACGGGTTGAAACTGACTAACTTCAATGTGTTTGACTTTAAGTGCTCTGCATTACAGAAGGAGAGATCATATTGCAACTGCAGATTCTGTCTGAAAGACAAAAGTTGTATACTTCTGCTCTGTGGCTTCCTCCTATGGGATTATACGTTTCACAGAGATTTGTCTTTCTTGAGGGGTCTCTCCATCCAGTTCAGATGCTGTAAGAAGTTTTTAGGATGTAGGAAAAGGACAATAGACTGAGGAAGAATCTCAAGGGCTGGATGTAGTTTTGCATAAAGTACTGAAAAGCTTTTTATAAGTTGTGATAAATTACGTGCTGGTGTCAAATTTGGCTATTTATTGTCAGAGAAAGCCTGAGTGATATTTGGCACACTTTTGGGGTTTTGTTTTGTTTTGTTTCTTTTTATCATATCTACTCACCAAGAGAGTTAGGATGCCACAACATTTTGTAGGCTGCACATAAGCTGGTCCATGGCTACTACAATGTTTATAATAGCATTTTATTGGTTGTTTATTTGGGCTTTGGAGTCAAACGCATATAAAGGTGTAATTCAAAATGTTTTTTTCATGGCAAAACTACTTGTGTGGCAGGTTTGGATATAAAAGTTTGGAAATAATGTGCATGTTTGAATCAGGAAGGTTGACTGCTGTTTGTATATCCTTAAGAAGGGGATTCATTACTGCTAGGATCTTTCAGAACAGAAAATGTTGCCAGGTATGTTGCTGTGTGATGTCGTGTAACTGATAATAACACCTTCAGAGACTCTGGGAACCTGGCAGTGTGTACAAGAGAATTACGTGGGTTGTTAACATCAATGAGTTTTTATTAATGGCTGTCAAGACTGTTTTAATGACTAAAAGTAGAAAGAAGCAATCTGGGAATATTCCTGTTGTTTTGTTAGGAAAACAGTTAGGAATACATATGATGTGGTAGTTAAGAATGTAGATGTAGTGAGACTGTGTAACTATGGATATATACCCTCTCAATAAGCACAGTTTCTAGAGACAGAGTATTTTCAGCACGTGGAGAAATATATTATAAAAAAGAAAAAATATTATCAGCTCCTATGGAGAGGGAACCAGGAGTCAGCAGTCTCATGCCAAGGTGTGTCATGCAGGATGTCAAATCCTCGTGCTGCAAAGAGACAGTTCATGCTTCCTTGGTTTTTCATTTGTAAATGGAGTCAGATCTTCAACTCCTGTAAAGCGTAGCAAAGTGGACTGGCTCTGGCATAATCTGAAACTCTAACCCACATGTACTTACCTGTTTTACATTTAGTGACAAGGGGTAAGGGAAGAAGGAAGAATGCAGGAAGGAACAGAAGGGAAGGAAAAAACATCAATTTGTGATATTTTTCAACATACTAGTTAAAGCAAAATGGGAAACATAATTTTGTAGAGAACATCTTTTTTCAAGTTAAATTAAAAGGTCGATGTAATAATCAAGACACTGCTGGTCTGCACTGAAATTATGCCAAAAGACTGTTTTCCTAGTAAGATTCCTGAGTGTATAAGCAGATTCCAATAAGAAAGAGGAAAAAAAAAAAAAAAAACAAAACAACAAACAACTTATGTCATTATGAAGAAAAGTATTATTTGTAGCAACGTCCTCTTCAGAGGTGTGACTGACAGTGTAATTCACAGCAAAGCATCCTTTCATTGTAAGCCTCATGGGTTCAATTTCCTCTCATTTTCAGTTAGCATGGTTAAACAACTAGCAGCTCCTAAAAAAAGCCCTTAAGTGATGCAAAGACTTAGAGCTGTGAGGGGAAAATTTCAGAAAAGGGTGGTGGATTTCTGTGGTGTGCTGCAGTGCCAAAAGAACTGTTAACAATACTTACTTAGTGTAGTCACTTAACCTCCTTGCCCCTCAGTAAAAATCATATAATAATCAAATAATCATATTGACCAACCTTTTAAAGTATTTTGAGATCTTCAAGTGAAGAGTGGCTTTGCAATTGCTTGTATTTAAATATGCTCAAGGTTTTCCAACTCACTGCAAGGACTCAAGTGTGAGAACTGAAAATTAGTGTTTTCTGCTTTTCATTTCCCTTTTTACTGAAACAGTAGTTAAACTATCCTTGGAAGTTAAAATATTTTGCATTTCTGTTTTGTTGTAAACCTGATAGTGTATTTCATTACTTAAAACTCCCTGGAAATGAAAAGATTTGGAAAAAAAATTATTTTCATATGACAGACTGCCTCTGTTGGTTCTGAGGAAGTATTAGACATTCTGTCTCCACTGTTAGTAACTGTAGCATACAGTACTGCACTTGAAAAGCTAGCTTGTAACTTGTAGGTAACAAAATGGTCTTTGGGGCAAAAAAAGTCTGAATATACTTAGAATTTCGATCAATGGTGTTTAAGGAGGATTAGAGGAAACAGCTGGCTAAACAAATATTAGGTGTAGAGTGGATGCAGTGGTATAAATTAATAATGCAGTTCTTTATCTGCTGTATGAATGGGAGGTTTTGTGGAGATAAGACAAGCTAAACGTGGTCCCTGTCTGCCACCTAGTGGATGTTAGGAAGAGTCTGTCAGAAGATTTTTTTTTCTTGTTCAGAACATCTGTAACTAATCCAGATGCAATTTAACTGCAAGTCGTTAGTTTTATTCGATTTTACTATTTAAAACTATCAGGGATTTTTTTAGTTGGTTGGTTGGTTTTTTCCCCATGGATTTTTCGGGGAGGTTCTTTCTACTTTTTAACTGCCTATTAGTTCTGATAAAATCACTTCAGCTTTTATTTAATGTAATTTGCCACTAATATCTATTTCCAAAAACTTTTAAAATCATTCACAGCCACAAATTGACACCTAGTTTGACATACTGAGTTGTTACTGTAAAAGTAAAGAAATTTCTGTACAAATATTGTGGCAGGAAAAGCTATGTTCAGCAGTGAGGATTTCAATGCTCCTACCAAAACTCCTTTATCACAGAGGATGTGCTTCTGTTAAAAACCTTTTGTTTTGTTCCTGAATGTTTTGTCAATGATACGCATAGACAAAGAAAATGTCTAATTATTTCTGATGGCTAATAAAAGGTCACAAACCCTCTCCATCTTCTTTTTCTGTACATGTCATTTATCTCCGCCTTTCTCAGACCTCACACACACTTATTGCTTGGACTGTCCTTTCTCTTAGAGAAAGGAAAATTACTCTTTGCTCCACTGGATTGCTTATTCAGTAGTAGCTGTTCAGGTGCTGTCAGTTCTCATAGCTCTAAAGGATCCCACAAAATAACCAGGTTTTAACCAGGCACGTATCAATCTGGATATGCTTTGTGACTGGTTTTATGCTATGTGACAATCTTACATGCTTTCACTTCTTAAGCTTTTTTAGAACTTCACTATCATCAAAGCTCCCACTGCAGTTATCTGCTAGGCATGTAAACCAAGTGATGAATCCATGGTTCTGACCCTGTGTTTTTCAAGTAAGTGCCACAGTGGCTACTGAAGCAAAGCAGCATTAAAATACTTGGCAAAATCTAGTTCCCTGTGCTTTGCTTCCTCCCAGTTTTCATCACTGTCTGAACAGTAAATCAAATGGCAACATCACACTTAGCAGAACAAACAATTTCCATGTCCTTTTCATTCACTTAGCTTTGAAAACACTTATTTTTTGTTTCCTTTTAGCTAGCACAACAGGATGGAAATCTTGAACATGATCAACGGCTCTGAAAACAAACATCTAAAACACATATTAAGAAGTCACAGAGTAATCTGCACTGACTACTTCAAAAATTTTCTCGAGAGTTATATGGAATATTACTATATGAGATTGTTAACATGACACATGAGTTAATGGCTGAAGTGAGAAGGAAATCTCCCTTTCCCTTAATGAAGTAAAGTTTACAAATGAAAGCCTGTAAATTAGCTGATTGATTTGATGCTGTGCTTCATTGGTGGCTACCTTTCTTTTTAGCTTCTCTTGGCCTGGTGCTGTGAATCCAAAGAGCTGATAATGGAATCAGACCCAAACTGTATTAATGAGTCTTTGCAAGGCTGCAGAGTCTCTCTTGGGACAAATCTTTCCACTACAGTCACTGGCACACAAAGTCACTGCCATTTTCTAGTGCAGGGCACATTAGATATTACAGCTGAAGCTACATCATTAATTTTCTGGCACAATAGACCTAAAATCATAAGATCAGAAGAATGTCCCTGGATGTATGCCTCTTGCTTCAAAAAATGTCATCTTGGCATTTGTCTAATAGCAGAAGACCATTATCTTGAGACAGCTTTCCATTAATAATATCTTCTAATTACTTCAAATGTTTGAAGTCTAAAAGGAACATATGGGCAATGGAGATAGGTTGTATTGAAAATGTGTTTGGCAGAAATTTAAGTGGTAGAAAACAAAGGTTTCAAACTACCCTAGAGGAAAAAGGAAGAAAAGTTATTTAGAGGTAGTTCAAATTCAATTTTGCTCACTTTTGGTCTGTACTTTTCTAAGTGGATGGGTGACGTATGGGTTTGTTTGGAGTCTTTTTTGTGTGTCACATCTTATTAATTTACACTGCATACGTCACAGTACCTGGCAACTCATAATCTAAACTGTATCTGTAAGTATTAGTGCATTATGTCATGAGGTGTACTGACATCTGTTGTGATTAACTTTTCTTTGCATTCAGAATTCCTTTCTACAGCAAGGCCTATATACATAGAGAAGAGGCAGTCTGTGTGCATCTATTGAAAACTAGCTGTGTAAAATAGCAGGCTGCTGTTGATTTGTAGTTTTGAGCATATAGGCTATTACTCTCCGTTGTCTTAACACTGTTGATTCCTTGTTCCACTAGTTAGTGGCTATCCCTGCTTGGCACTCCTGTTTTGGAAGACCTTATACACAAAAGGCATGGTGCAATACCGCTGTGCTGTGAGATTCTGATCCAGTAAAACGACAGTAAAGCAACTTTACTTACATTAGTAAGTCAATGAAATCAATAGAAACTCAGGCAGGGCTCAGTGAATAAAACTATTCATCTATTTGCGTAACGGCATCTGTAATACCGTACATGGCTGATCAAAAAGCAGTACATAAAGCCCCTAACCTTAGAAATGTCAATAAAGTGTTAAGTAAAACTGTGCATATTTCCAAAGAGCGGATTCATCAGGACCTGCAGCTTTGGAATCATCATGTAGAGGAAGTAGGTGTTTAATGTAGGAAAAAACCTTTCATTGCTAAAATAACTTCCCAGACTCTCAAACTGGAACTGAATAATGACTCATCTATTTATTAATACTTGATAAAATGCATGCTACACCCCAAAATATGTGTGTGGTGGTTTTTTTTTTCCAGAAACATATTTTCAAGCAAGAGAAAAACCCAACCGTGAGTCACACATAAAAATACTGCCTAGAAATGGGAAAAGCACATTGCAGATGTTCTGTTTTGTAATAGCTTTGAAAACATTATAGTGTTGGGCCCAACCAAGAGATTTATAAGAAGCATATCGGAGAAAAATAATGTTACCATAGGTGCAATAGTTCTTTTACTGAAATTGCAGCGAAATGTGTGTTGCAACTACAGCAGACCATAGTGGTGCTGCCACCTTCTGATATGCGTTGCTTATTGCCTACAGTGATTTGGTCCCATTTTCTAAAATCTAGGAAGGTGTATGTGCAGTAGGGAAGCTCTGTGCTTTTAATTTAGTGCATAACCTGAAATATTAGTGAGCATATTGTTACTTTCAAATAACCTATGCTTCAGGATTTCCAAATGTCTGAAGGAAAATGTCATTTTACTGAGTATTTGCAACCTGTTTCTTTAGTAACTTTGCTTGTATAGATTTAAAATAGATGTACAAAGTGTGATTCAACTTTTATTAGCAAGTCAAGCAGGCTGGCAGATTTTTTTGTTTTGTTTTTGTTTGTTGTTTTTTTGGTTTGTATTTTTCAAATGTTGCTGTATTTATTCTTTGGGGTTTTTTGTTTGTTTAGAATACACTTTCATTGGTGTACAGAAATAAACTGTGGTTGAACTCAGTGATCTTAAAGGTCTTTTCCAACTTAAGTTATTCTAAAAACTATATTAATGCAGTGACTGTGCACGTGGCTGTGCGTCTGGTCACATACATCATGTCATGCTGTTTTGATGTACTTAAGGGACTTAATGGTCATCTCTCATCCAAGAACAAATGGGAGATAGTAAATACAATCTATCAAATGTTTTCCAGATTTTGCACAGCTGAAACAATGAATAGAAAGACTGGAAAGTCAGCTGTTACTATTGATAAAGATAATTACAGACTACTTTTTTTTTTTTTTTTAATACTGATTAAAAGGCTTGATAAACCAGATTATAATCTGGCCACATTGTTCTCCACATATGTTCTCTCAAATGTTACTGCAAACGAGAAAAGACACAGAAAGGGAAAAATTCTTTAGCTTTTGCTAAAGAAGTAGGTTATCAACAGATTTGGGTGCCAGAGTAAGAGGCAACAAGTCCTTTATCCAGTGGCTGGTGCCTGGTCTGGCACAGGGATGTGGTTGCTCCCTGTGTGGGTTTGAAGTCACTGTCTCCCTTATGCCCCATGCATAAGGGAGCACATAGGAGACACATAGAAACACGGCTGCTGTGGGGTTTGTATGCCTTTCAGCACATCTCCCTTGAGCCTGTAAACCATGTGCCAGAGAAAACTAGTTGTGCTCCAAATGTGTGACATACTGGTCTCATTCTGACAACATAACATGTAAAAAGAAGAAAAGAGCAGGTAGAATGTCTGTACAGGAGCCAAAAGTGCTGTGCAATTAAATAAACACGGATATATCCTGGGAAATCCAGCACTATACTGAATGCAATTTTTAACAAAGAATCTCTCAGAGTAGATTAAATATATATATATATATATATATTTGCTGATGTATCTGAATGGTTTTATTTAGTACCAATATCTGGACTTTTAGCCAGTGAATGGATTGTTGCATCTAGTTTCCGGGCATTTCATTCTGTTTTCCCCTGTGAGCAGGCTCAGAGAAGCAATCAACTGATACATCTTGACAAAGCAACCTCCATATCTGATTGCACCTGCATTTTCATGTATGTTCCACTCTGATCAAATCAGACAATAAGAAAAAAATTCAAATCCAGTAGGGTGTTCCCCAGTAGGATCAGAGAATGATAGTGGTGTGTGTAACCTCTTTATAAGCAAGCTAGGAAGATACTGTCTTGATAAAACTATTGTGACATTTTCAAAACTGATTAGAAAATCAATAGCTCACTGTGAATACAGAAACACATATCAAAAGGGATTTTGCCAGGACTAGTCACCTTTGGTACTCTTCAATATTTTCATTAGTAACTGGGATAATGGAATATAAAATATGCCTAAGTTTTTAGACAATGCAAAATAGGGAGAGATTGCATTATTTTGGAAGTTATGCCTTGAGGTTACATTGTTCTTGTGTAACCAGAGGGGAAAAAATGGTGAAAAAAATCTTTTTTCAACGAATAGAGCATTGTGAACTGGGGCAGAAGGAAAACAACTTACAAAGTAAGGTTTAAGGTCTCCTTTGAACTGGGATGTGCCTGGTGCCACATACTACATTTTGAGAGCTCTATAGACCAGCTAACAGAAATCATAAACAAAATAGTAAAAATGGTAGTTTAGGAAGCATGAGTTGGAAGAACCATATGAAAAACCTAAACTAGCCTAGCCTAAAGATTAATACAGTGAAGGACAGGTATAATAATAATCTTTAAATCATAAAAATTTGCTACAAAAGTGAATCATCCACTTTTCATATATGTGTAGCAGAGAAAAAGAGAAGTATTTGGTGCATATTGCAGGAAGAAAGAGATTTTTTTTAAAGATGAGAAAGCTCAGGCTTAAGTTGCCTGGAAAACCAGTGATGTCCCATTGTTTCAATTTTCAGTACCACATTAAACAAAATGAATAGAATCATGAAGTTGACGATTCCTTTTAGTTCACCATTGGACAACTTTTCTACAATTCTATTTAATTGGATAGTTTTGTTTGGGAGAAATACTTTTGAAGATTATTACTTGCCTCAGTATTCAAACAAGCAGAAGGGTATTTAACAAAAATCTAAAGAGGTCAATGAGTTTTCACAGACTGTGGCTCATGAAGATAAGGCTTTGCTCTTGAGTGTAGTAATTCAAATACATGATATTTGCAGATACAGTTGAGTCCAATCTGGCTTCAAATCTCATCTGGCTGAATGGAGCTTGAGAATTACTTATTTTTAATCATGCACTTTAGATCTGAGACCAAAGAAGCATGTTTTTCAAGAAGTATCAAACAGCAGAAAACATGCAGAGAATTATGAGATAATGTCAATCAAATAGAACATTGCCAAGCAATAATGGTTGTCTATCTGAAAATTAAAACTGCCACATTTTTAGAAAACACTGTAAGCATCAAGAGAAAACACAAACATTTATTATGAGACCAGGAAACACAGATACTGTCAAGTCATATTGTGTGGGTGAGTCATTTTTAGTGCATCATATGATTGATGCAGATTCTGTTATTTCATCTGAGGAACATTGGTTCAAACCTATACCATTACTGAGCTGCTGTAATTTGTTTAGACTTCAGCCTCCTCCTGACATTATATTGGAGGAATGTGACTTTTTGTTTCTGACTGATTATGAATTTCAGCAAATCTATATTTCTGTGACTTGCAGTATGCAAAATATTCATTTCAGAAAGCAACCCATCTTCTGCAGACAATTATATTCATGTACTAATTTATTTATTTATATTACTCCAGAAACTTCCAGGCAACTATGATTTACAAGTTTTATGCTTTTTAAAACATATATTAGTACCAACTGTCCAGTTTATATTGAGTTTCTCACATAAAAGTTAAATAGAATGTTGTGGATGTAGTGAATAATGGAGACCGCATGTTGGAGGGCAAGAGCACACCCTAAGAAAAAAAGACAGGAAGATGGGGGTCTCCCATGTGGAAACACACTGTCTTTGAGTTCCTTTGACAACAAATAGCCAATTTAACATATTTCTTATATCAGGCTTGAATATGTCCTAAGCTGGGACCCAAAGTCATTAGAAAACCAGGATATCGGTTAAATAGTTTTGGGTTTCTGTCTTATAAGTCCACAGAAATGCCACTTATGAGCAATGGCTCTTTTGGCAATGGATTCACAGTCTTATTGTGTCTACTTCAGGGAAATTTATAGATAGTCTTTGTAGTCTGGAGGAAAACCAGAAGCAAGAATACGCCTTTTCTTTTGCAATTAAAGATTTGCAAGTTCAGTTACTGTTCAATGTGCAAATAAATATGAACAAAAGGACAAATTAAATGCACTGATGGTCAACAGCTGCAACTTTTTATTCCCCATGTTTTTAGGAAATCTTGCACATCTAAAAAAACCCATAAAAGGCAATTCCAGTTTACTGTAGGTACATAAGCTCTTCCCAGGCTTCAGTAAGGACAGTATAGCACAAAGGAAATATATGTGGGCTTACCTCAAAGAGAATTTCCTTCATATTTCTCTGTCATGGAAGCTTAAATATGGCAGATGGCCTAGAAAGCATTAACAGTCTACTCTTGCAATTCTCATAACATTTTGTGGGTTTGTTTCATTAAGTCATCAGTTTTAAAGTCATAATATTAGATAAGAGTTTTGAGTCCCACCAAGAAAATACTTTTTGGCCTTTGCGCTTACAGTAGAAAACCTGAATATGTGGACTGCAGAAGTAAATTAGTATATCCTAATCACATAATTTGGTCTAGCATTTCTATGTATCACTGGATTCAGTGAGACTGAAAAAGACATCCTTATCTCGGTATACAAGGTCAGGAACAGGAAGCAAGGGGCTCACACAGAAATACCAGAAAAGCTGTTTAAACATAAGAGAATACTGTGAGGGTGTTTGAACACTGGGACAAGTTACCCTTGGAGGAAACATCTCCATTCTTGGAGACAGTCCAAACCCAACAGAACACAGACCTGAGAAGCCAACCTGCTTTATCTGACCCTGCTGTGAGCAGGGGAATTGAACTAAATAATCCCCAGAGGCCTCTTTCAGTCTCAGCTAATCTCTGATTCTTTGTCTCCTACAGTCAAATTAATGTTTTCTCTTGTACTATCTAGACTCACAGTACTAAAGAGAAAGAGAATAATTGAGTTTAACTAAAAAGGGCTATGGGTTCTTTCTTGGCTGTTTGGATATACAAAAGCATAAGAATAAAGAAGTACAAAATTATGCCCAACTTCCACTCTATGAGTGTCTTCCAATGCTATTCAAGGAAAAAAGAAGAGCAAAAGTAGTGGGAAATAAAGAGTGAAAATTATAAAAATTGCAATTTTGCTTTTCCTCAAACAGAAATAGAGAGGTATGAGGAGGAACTCTCCCCTTCCCTGCTTAGTAGTTACCACTACTGCTGTCAAGTGTTGAACAGCTCTCTTCAAACTGCGTTTAGCTGAAACTAGAGAAGGAAGCAAAGAAAGACGGTGTACAGAAAACATGAGGCTCATTTACACTATGTTTCCCAATTGACTCTTCTGTTTCCTATCATGCAGCCCTTAATTGCTCTTGGCTTTGACCTTTAATGCGCTTCCCTGGTGCTAAACTGATCAACGTCTCTAGATTGACTCAGGAAGCTATGGGTACTTCATGGTTGATTCACTGCTAGAAGAGCCTTTTGAAATGTTATCTTTCATCTCAAAATTACTTCAAATATGTTCCGTGTAGTGTATTGCTTGTACGGTGAAGAATGAGCCGACAGATTTGCCTATGATTCTGACCTTTGCTTCCTCCTTCTGAAATAAAATCAAAGTAACAGATAGCCAAGGGTCCACAGGCACAAAATAGACTATTAGGGATAAGTTAATGTCTGCTCAGTCCTTCTAATATAATTTATCATGTCACTGCTGCAGGAATTCTGGTATGATTACAAGCCAGGCAACTTTATTGCAAAGCTGACGACCAGCTTGTATCTTCCTGCCACTGAGACTGAGAATTTCTTGGTGTATAATGGAGAGCCCACAAAAGATTTACAAGGAGTCAATATTGTCATCTTAACTCTTTGCTGTTTGAAGGGAAGAACTGTGTTTGCTGTACTAGTACAGAGAATGTAACATCGTGTCAGTTTGAGATTCAGGCATCTGAAAACAGGTATTTTTATATTTTAATTATGCATTAGTATTGAAAGAGAAAGAAGTGTTACTGAGTAGTTAAGACAAGATATATTACTGTTTCTTGAGAGGCATAGTTTCAGTTCACTGTTCAGACTTAAATCTTTGCATGACCTTGAATAAATGGGGTGATCTTAGTCCTTCACTCTTCATGTTAATGTAAGTAAAGAAAATAATTCAGATAACCTGAGAGGACTGGGAGTTGTACAGTTTTTTAAAAAGTCACTGTCTGCTCCAGAAACTTTTCCATTTTTTAATGGAAATAATGCAACAAAACTACTCAGGGAAGATGTGGAAGCAGCAACAAAAATAGTACAAAAAATTAATGCAGTTTATCACTAATATCTATACACATATAGTGATCAAATTTAGAACCGAAAAAATCCATATAGTAGTAGAAATTATATATCAAGATTTGTACATATTTTTCAATGCAAGGCAACTCACGTTATTCAGCTTAAGGTGTTTTGTATGAGTGGAAGAGAAAATTCCAGTCAAAATGCTTTGAGCAACAAGGTTATTGCTGTACATTAAGAGGACAAAACAAAGGCAATTCTGGCTCATGCTTTGTTGAAAATAGTAATGTAACTTTCCTTTGTTTTGTTTTGTTGATGAGCTTTTTTATGTTTTGTTTTGTTTTGTTTTCCAAACGTTAACACAACAACATAAAAAATCTTAAGTAATTACAGTAAAGAGTCCATATGCTAGTGTCTTCTGGCTCATGGACTAAGAGGCCAATAATATTCCTGTTGACTTTCTGACTAAATTATCCCTTTAAAATATATTCAGCTTCTGAAATTTTTAATTTATAAATTCATATACTTCATGTGATTATTTTTAGGTATTTCTTATTGGATATTCAAAGCAGGTAAAATTATTTCATATGCTGGCCAACAACATCACCTTCCATGTCAATATGTCTTGTATGCTAACCTAGCTCCTTGGGCTAGATGGTTTGCTACTGTTACAAAGGTTTTATTCCTTCAAGTGTTGAAGGAAGGATTCAGTTATCAGCATACGTGATCTCTCTGTTGAGGCATTGGAAGGTAACTAATTCAAGTTTGATAATGCTGAATTGGAAAGCCAGGCTTCCCATTGCAGTGGTAGGTCCTTATCTAGCCATGCCACTTCTTAGGCAATGACAGGCTGGAAAACCTACAATGAACACTAGCCTTCGTCAGGACTCTGCCATCAGTCTTCTGCCAAGCAGTGTTCCCTTTACAAAATAATTTGGGAAACAGTACCATCAGTCTGACCTACTAGCACATGTCCAGGCCCTTGCATTGAGTCTCAGCCAGTGTGTCAATCCTTAATTTGCTGATTTTCCTAATCACATTTGTGTGGGTATGTATTTGATAAGGATGTCACAAAGTTCATATATGGGTTCCTGATATCTGACATGAAGATTCACCACTACAAAGGAGACACTGAGTTTTATTGTTCCAAGGAGGACTTTGCAGATCTTTTCTTGGTCAAGCAGGAAAGGATGGGAGACCGACAGAACTAGAAGAAAGAGCAGAAGGAGGAAGCTATGGAGACCTCACCCGCAGCTCATGGATGGAAAGAGAGAACAACTGCTGCCCCTGCAGCTGCCCTTTTCACTGCAGGAACGTCCACTGTTCCACTTGCTCTCCCAAGTGGAGACAGCACCAGCATTTCTCTTGAGTTCTGGCACAGGCAAACAACATGTTGAGAACTTGACTGTTGCAACAGTTCTAGCAACTGCCTGTTCACACAAGCTACCCTGAGCCACCTTTGATAATATACATATCAAGGAGCCTTGACTTTTAGAGGACAGCATTAGAAATGCATCTCACATTTCCCATGTCAAATCTCCCCCTATTTATCTTATTCAGCCTAGTCAGTGCAGCATATCTTGTGCATATTTATTTCATAAGGAATGTTGGGCCAGGGTAACATTATGCACACAAGCGCACTCCCATACTTTGATATTAAAACCGGTTTCTAGACACCATGGTCACATTTTAGGCTGAGTATTTATTGCATTAGAAGTTATCGGGGATTTTAGCGGATTTTAGGGTATTCAAGATTCTAGCATGTGAGAGAGGACTTTTATGACCATGGAGTTTCAGGAAAGCCAACATGAACCTGGGCAAAGAGTAGTAAAAGATGCTTTAAGAAGTGTGATGTCTAATCCTTTCCTATTGTGGGTACATGTGGTACACACCATCGCCATGTGGCAGGAGTGGCACATGGAAGGACTAGGGGCTGAGCCCCATGTCTCTCAGCAGTCTCTATGTGCCTGTTGACCTACTTGCAGTGGTTTGACTTAGGTGAACTAGTAAAATATTTCTGGTAAAGCTATCACCCATGAAAGCATTAATTGTGTTTCATTTAAATAATAGTTGCTACACTTCTGACATAATACTTCTACTTCTTGAACCAAGTAGGAGCTCTGAGCCTTTCTGAGAGATACTGTCTAGGCAGAAAACCGCACGTTCAGCTAGGAACCACTGACCTGCTTGTCACAAGCTCATATGCAGAAGGTTTCCTTCAGAACCCTGAAAATAACACTTAGTTCTTACATATCACTTTTCATTACAAAGACAGCAACTGCTATTAAGTCATGTGGTAAAAGTGGAGATGAAGTAAAAATTATTTCTTAATTACTTTAAAAGAAAAGCTTATGTACTGAAACACATGCAGGAGTTTCGAAGCAAAGGGAAATCTTACGGCTTCTTGGTTTTATACGTCCATTATGTGGAGAATCCTAAATATGACAATACATACACATGGTAACAAACTCAATTTACAGTGTCTGTGCAATGACTGCATCCTGTCCACTGCTCAGAGATTCTCTACAGAGTCACCACGAGAGTCAGGTGACAGACCAGCAAGGAACAGTTTGCCAGAAAACATTTCCAGGTCAGGATATTGCCTCAGATGGCTTGCACTGCTGAAAATGTTTAATGAATTTACACCATGTCACTACAGCAAGCTGTGGCTGTCTCTTGTGAAATTAATAACCCAGCAGTCTCAAATACTTTCATACATTTTGAAAATATTTACCTTAGTTTTTTTGTTTGGTTAGTTGTTTTTTCATAGGTATTTCTTTTTTCCCAGCTAACAGCATGGTCTCAAGTGTTTTAGAATATCCAGAGGATCTATTTCTAGATGTCCTAGGGAATGCTAGGTAATTAGATTTCATTGTCTTATTTTCTCACCAAGTAAACATGAGACAAGAGAATTTTTAAGCTGGGGTGAACACAGACCTGGAAGCACATTGGAAAACAGTGAAACACTTTTCTGAGTGGAAAGACTTCTGAAAAAACATTTTTAAAAAAGTATTTTGGATAAAATCATAATAGACCAAAAAAGAGGAGGTGCTTAACAGCAATAAAATTTTGAAGTGAGCTTGGAGAGGTTGGATATGAAAGATACTAGTCCTTAGTCCTGGGTGCTCTTTCTTCCAAAGATTTGCTGCTTGATGTGCTGTGGCATAGCAAGGAACTGCAGTTTTGCTCACTGAGTGGAAAGTGTGAGACCTTTCATTGCAAACACATATTTTATGTCCTGTTTGAATAATATTATTTTAAAACTTTCTTACAAAATTGTATTAAAAGGTACAAAAATAGTAAATAAATTGTAAAAGTCATGAATAATTATAAAGAAAGAAATCAGCTAAAGTCTAAATATTGTTTCTGAATTCAGAGCACACAATGAAAGTCTATGTTGTATTCAAGGTGCTATTTATAGCTTTTACGTTCAGAGTTTACACTAGAAATGAGTTTATAATGGAAAGTATGTTGGATTATGAGTGTGCCAGTATCTTTTTTCCAGCAAAACCTAATTTGAGACATTTAAAGTGCGGTGTTTGCAGTAGAGGACTGATGTTGAAGGCTTTCCTTTTTTTTTTTTTTTTCCTTATGACTAATTTGAAATCCTTCATAAAATATGTGTGGCAGTCCTTTTATAGTAAAAATGAAGGGAATTTCTCAGCTCTTAAATAGCATCTGGCTTTACAGTCTTTGATGTCTCACTTGCAAAATAGAGGTCACCCACTAACTCACACAGTAACTGCAAGGAACTGTGCAAACCACAGCATATTCTCATTTTTTTCCTCTGATTTTGGTTTTCTCTTTTTGCTCTCAGTCTGCCCCCAAGAGATGTGATCTGTTGCAACCACCACCTGCTTTTTGCAGAATAATCTGTCAGTTGGCGATTTCAGGGTCAGAATGATAGACTTGCTGAGTCTCAGCTTCTGTTCTCCCACTTATTTTAGCAGGGAACCTGCAGTCCTCCCTGCAGTCATAATTTTGTCTTAACTGCCAAAGTCTAGACTACAGTCTGGTTTGCTTAGTATAACATTTATGCATTTAGAGCTGCTTTACAGCAGAGGAAGAGCTGTCTTCCCTTGGCCCACCCAGAACTGAAGCCCCAGTCAGATGCCCAGGCAAAAATAGTGCTCCTCTAACCCAGCTCCTTGCCCCACATGCTTAGAGAAAAATCTTGTTTTCTTGCAGCAATTGTCCTCCTCTTCCCATAGAAGAGGAAGTATTACATTTCTTCCATTGTTTCCCCCTGCAGCACATTTGAGGCACTGTGACTCCCTGAGAGTAAAATGCCTCTGTTATCCAAAGTCAGGAATTGTTCCATCTTGACACCAACAAAGATCAAAGCTGAATGCTGCAAGTTAGCCTAGAAATGCAGAAAAACGGTCCTTAATCTACATTTATGTAAAACAGAACCATGACTATACCTCGAAAGATGTGTCATGTACATTTCATATGAAAATTGCAAGGTTCAAAGGCATTAATTCTATGTAGTATAATCTTTTGGAGGTGCGAAATTGTTCTTCATTAAACGCAGGTTATCTATGAATGATTTTATGTCTATGTCAGATTTAATTAGAACAATGACCTGATTTTTTAGAAATAGATTTCTACTGTCTACAGTGTTTCCAGTGAGACTAGATTATTAAAAAGCTCATTTGTTAGATTTATGCTTTTCAGATTGCTTCATTCTGAGGTTCATGAAAGTACTTTTAAAATAGTATCTATCCCTCAATTTGAACAAAAAAACAGGTATTTTATAAGATTATTAGCATATGTCAGCCAATTAAACCATGTTTTTTAATCTTCTGCTAATTTCTGTGACATTTTCTTCACTAGGTTTTGCTCTAGTACTAGCTGTGGCCCTTAAAATGAGAAACTGTTCTCCCTTTGGATGTGCAGTCCCTGTGAGAGTGTTAAAATAGCAGTTGTGAAATGAATAACCCATTTTAGAAACAGATTGACCATTACACGAATATGAAGGAGGGTTGGGTGTGGAGGTTGCATGTGGGACGTGCTCAAGTCCATCCTTTGAGTTTTCAATCCCAGAGAACAGCCAAGTTAATAATTTGTGACTAAGTATTCATTTTATCATAGAATCATAGAAGGCTAGGTTGGAAGGCACCTCAAGAATCATCTGGTGCAACCTTTTTAGGTAATACTATAGTACATATGAGATGGCCCAGCACCCTGTAAAGCTGAGACTTAAAACTGTCCAATGTGGAGGAATCTACCACTTCCCTTGGGAGACTATTTCAATGTTTGACTGTCCTAATGGTGAAAAATGTACCTCTTGTGTCCAATCAGGATCTCCTCAGGAGCAAATTGTGCCCATTACTACTTGTCTTTTCCATGTGACTCCTTGTCAATAGGGAGTCTCCATCTTCTTGGTAGCTAAGAAATATTGAAATTAGTTCTCCTTGAAGCCTTCTTTTCTCGAGGCTGAACAAACCCAGTTTTCTAAGCCTCTCCTCATATGGCAGGTCCTCCAGTCCTCTGATCATCCTTGTGGCCCTTCTCTGGACCTTTTCCAGCCATTCTTCATCCTTTTTGTAGAGAAGACCAGAACTGCAGGGAATACTCTAGGTGTGGTCTTACAAGTGCTGAGTAGAGCAAGATTATGACTTCTATATCTCTGCTGGTGATGCCCTTGTTGATGCAGCTCAGCATCCTGTTGGCTTTCTTTGCTGCTGGAGCCCATTGTTCAGTCATGTAGAACCTGTTGTCCACCAAGACCCACAGCTCCCTTTCCACAGAGCTACTGTCCAACTAAATGGATCCCAGTCTGAACTGCACTGCTGGGTTATGTGTTCCCAAGTTTTCCTGCTGGGGCTCAGGCAGAGCATCTGTTCCAGCACGATGCAGCAGCATCACAGCCAACACAGTGGCAAGTTGCTGGGCTGGTTCAAGCGTGCAAGCCTTCAGTTTTCTGAAAGGCAGGCATGGGCATGGGAGAGCAGGAAGAGAGGTCTGTGCCTGCTCCATAGGTCACTTGTCCACTTTGTCATCCACCATTGACGCAGTTGCAGAAGTGTAAGAAACCTGTGCTTTCTATACTACAGTCTACTTTGCTCACCAACTGCTACCGAGGATGCTCTTGTAGGATTTTTTTTTCACTTGTAGCTAAATCTATTTAAGGACTGATCTGTCATCATTGCTAAATGTGGCTAAATCAACAAACCTTTTCTAGTGTAGATTAAATTTAATTAGGGATTAGCACAGCTCCCACTGTCTTGTTTAGAAGCCCTCAGGCTGAGAGGTGGAGCTCTGCTAGGGTTAGTTTATGGAGGTCTTCACAGAGATAGGCTGGGGTGTTTTGGGCTTCTTTTTTAAACCCTTGTTATTTGACTCTTTCAAAAACATGCCCCAGCAAAGCAGCCTCAATAATGGCATTTGGACTGTGAACCCTGACACTTGGATGTAAGTGAATCTGTGTGTTTGGCCTCTAAGAAAGAAATGAAACTGAGCTGAAGCTGCAATATTGAAACTACTGGTAAGTGAGAGCCCAGAAGAGTGTCTCATGCTCTGTGTGCTCTGCAGTTTATGTAGTTTGGCAATTTTTTACAAGACACTGAGATGACAGCTGATTTAAGTAGAAGACAGTACCTCAGTTAGTTTATTTAATAATATATAGTCCTAGTTGAAAATCATAACCCTAATTTCTAAAAGCAGTAGTGAAATGGTAGGCCTTGCTGATGATCAGTACAGATCTATGGTGTGGAGAAAAACTGCAATTATTCCAGAGTACAGACTGTGGAGAATCTGAGAAGAAATGAGCAGGAACACCAGCTTGCCAGTGTGAACCCTAGTAAATCCTCCTGTTTTCTTCCCTGTGGGGCAGTGAAGGAAACAACTCCTGCCATTAGCACGCAAAAGGAAAAACCAATCCTTTTTCTACTAGGAGCAATTTGGTGCAGGGAGTCTCCACTCAGACAATTTTGGAGAGAAGTTCTTTCGACTTGTAATGCAATTTTTTCAATTGCTTTTCAGTTTTTTACCCCAAGCCATAATTTTAGCCCCTATTTGCAGTATATGGAGCTTCTTATGGAAATTTTCCTCACAAGCAATTTGCCACTCTAGTCTCTTTGGTCAAGTACTCAGTGTGAAAGTATCAGCAAAGGTCGGTAACTGAAAATAAATAAATAAATAAATAAATAAATCACCTGCAGTAATTGCTTATCTATATATAGGAATATATACTCTTCAAAAAGGGCAGGAATACTGCAGACCTTCTCTGTCTTTCCTTTCCAACAACTTTAATTTACAGTACGAGGTAAAGGAGTAAAGGATCCCTATCCATATGTAGAATATGTCTGCTCCTTCCTGGGATTCTCACCATCCCGCACAGTGTGACAAACACTGTCGCAAACACACCTTCACTTGAGATGTGAGGGTGTGGATTGGGTAAGGCTGGTGGGAGGGTGTTCAAAGCCCTGACAAGTGCTATTCTTATGTCTGTGAAGTTGAAACAGCCTGCATAATCCTGAGGTCCTTAAAGTGCAAGCAAAAGCCTTGCATTTGTTCTGGATGACTGTAGGAATGCTGATTCCTGTAATTAACTTTGTTGAGAGGCACTTGCAAAAAGTGTGTGAATCCTGTTTGTTGTTTATTTAAACTGGATATCCTACTTGCATACCCCCATTCATTTTCAGCACACCTGTGTTGTGGGTATTCTTATTATTTACTAAGCAAGGATATGGCCTTATCTGGCATAATCTAAATCAATCAATTTTCCTTATTAGTTGAGTTTCCAATTCAGAGGTTGTCAACAAAACCTGTTGCTTGGTCTGTTTTCTTTTGTTGTTTTGTTTTGCTTTGTTTTCTGAGATCTGCACAGGTTTACTGTACCTGAAGGACTGACCAAATGCCAGCAGATATTGCTGGAAGCCAAAATAAATGTCAAAACAGTTCAATTAACTATGATATTAGTTTTTAAAAAATGTATTATCTTTTATGTCGTAACTCAGCAAATAGGCTTTTGTTCTACAATCTCTGTGTTTGTGTGCACTAAACTCAATTCAGTGCCGTCTGTGGCTTTCCATACATTCTTTTTCTTGTCTGTTACTTAATTTGGTAATGAAGAATGTAGGTATTTCATTAGTCATATATACTTACATTCAAATATATCTGAATCTAAAATGTGATGTAGTGCTTTTCTTGTACTAGGTGCACTAAACTACATACTCTGCAAGCTGTTTTTCTCACACATCTTAAGAGAGTTTTATTTACCATGACACGTTTTGCCTTATTATTTTATAAAACAGTTGCAAATTATTCAGTTAATCTACATTTTGAATTTTCTGAAATATACTCAAACCGTTGAACTATTTCCTGGTTGTTAAACCAGCATAATGTATTGGGAGTACATATTCTTTTTCACATTATGTCCTTGATTTACAAGTAACTGTTGAAATTCTCTTTATTTTCTCAACTTAATATCCTGAGTCATTCTTCTTAGTGATTCACTGCCATTTTCCCTTAATTTTGCATAATCCTAAATCTAAAAAAATAACACCCAACAACATAACCAAAATGCACTGTGGAAAATAAATGTACTGTGCGTTGTTCTGCTTTACTTCTGGAGCATAAGAGCTGTCTTCTTCACATTTTGCACATAACCACTGCAGCAGACAGAGCCAAACCTTCCATATGACTGAACATTGCAAATGTCAGGCCATTAAGCCAGCCACATGTGTCTCAATTTCATTTGCAGATACTTAGTGAGCTGTATCAGGGACAGAGGTGTTGTTATGTAAAGCATAGAGTCTACCTAGGAAATCACAGGGGTCAGATACCAATTCAGAGTATTAGAAGCTGCTTTGAGATCTCTCTCCCTATGATGAGAAAGCTGTTTTGCTGCTAGGGCTGCATATTATTGAGAGCATGTCTGTAGCTGCATTTGGAGCAATAGGAAGCTCTGCCTGAGCATATTGGATCAAGACAAGAGGAAATGGACTCAGGGCAAGAGGAAATGGGCTCAAGTTGTGCCAGAGGAGGTTTAGATTAAATATTAGGACAAACTTGATCACTGAAAGGGTTATAAAACACTAGAATAGGCTGCCCAGGGAGGTGGTTGAATCACCATCCCTGGAGGTATTTAAAAGATGTGTAGTTGTGGCTCTTAGTGACATGGTTTAAGCACTGGACTTGGTAGAGTTATGTTAAAGGTTGGACTCAATTATCTTAAAGGTCTTTTCCAACCAGAATGATTCTGTGATTCTGTGATATCACTAATAACAGTAGCCAGAAGAGTTTGGATATGCCATAAAAGGACAGAAAAAAATTCTGCTTAAAGAGGAATTGATTAACCTACTTAAAATGAGGCCTTTGCAAAAGCTAGTTATACAAGAACAAACAAAAGGGATCCCCTGCATCATAATGTAGTCCTCTTCTATCCACGTCCCTCTTCATCCCAGGCACCTTTTCATAGAGCAAACAAATTCTAGTTTCAAACTAGCTGTATTTCTTCCCTCCCTGGTAAAGGGTCTTTAGAAAACTGTGATGTTTTTCTACACCTTAAAATAATTTTATTTCCAGTTTAAAGTTACTTATGGCCCCACTTGTTCAGTTTCTAAATTTCAGCTGAAATGTCCTTTTTCTCCTCTGGCATTTACTCCATGATACACTTATAGAGAGCGATTATATCCTTGCTCAGCTGTGTTTTGCCAGACTAACCAAGACAAGCTCTTTGGGTCTCCTTTTATAAACCAGGTTTTCATTTCCTCTGATTACCCTTGCCTGCATGCGTCCCATTTTAAATTACTGCCTCCTGATCCCACAGTATCAGGAATGCAGGCAATATGCCTGAGGGTGTTGCCAGTGATAAGGATTGGAAAAGAGATTGCCAAAGCAATGAGCAGCTCTGTGATGCTCATTGGCAGCTCCATTGCCAAAACTTCCATTTTCTTCTGCAACATTCATGGAGACCATCTGCCTAACCATCCACTTAATCCAGTACCACTTGCTGATTCTGTTTCATACAGACAATGCCTCTACCATTTCTTCATCCACAGATTAAATGCATATGTATGTACTTCCTGTGCCAGCTCATTAATTAAAATACTCCATATAACAGATCTGATCCTGCGTTTGCTCCTTGAACTTGCCTGTTGATGGCCTGTAGCAAAATTTTGGGGTTTGCCACAACTATAATATCATCTGCCTATTTTGAGAGCCCTTGCCTCCTTTTACAAGTAATTTCCTTCTCTATTCTCAAGAATAACTTTTCAGGTTGAGTCACAGAAAATGGTTTGATGCTTTCCTGGAAACCAAGTAGCATGATCAGATTGCGTTCTTATCTAGACACAGAACTAGACTGATGTGATCTACCTGTGGCAAAGGTTTTCTTCTTCTCTGGGATTACACTTATGATCTACTTGTCACAAACAAACTTTACAGCTTCAGAGATATATTTCTTCCAGATTATAAGTTTACAATTTCAGTTTTTATGTTATTATCTTTTTCTTGCAAATCAAATGAATTTAATATTTATTTATTTGTTTGTTTGTTTGTTTCTAGTGTTACTGTTCATTTACTTGGTTCGAAGCACAGAACTACAATCACTATTTACCAGTATCTGCAAGTGGCAGATATACAGAGTCTTTACCTTTGAATAAACTAGGTTTTGGCATCTTTCTTACCTGTGACTGACAAAGGATGTCTGTGTGAGTCTCTGTTACCATTGCTGTAAACCCACAAAGAATATTTTTTTTCATAAATAATGGAGAGGGTTGTACACTGTTTTGACTCAGAATAAAAAGTAGCTTTCAAACCATAGTTTAAATGTATCATATTTTCACTGTTGTTGATTGTTTGGTAAACCAAAACAAACATGTGAATGCATAATAATGAGACAACACTGCTTAACAATGAAATTTGGAAGCCTTCATTTTGGTAAAATGCCTTACAAACATCCATCCATAATCTTAAAAATGTGAATTATTTGTTTTCAATAGAATTCAGCTAACAAGTTAACTAAACAATCATATGACTCGTGTTTTTCCAGTGCTCTCAGGCTAAAGATTTTGCAATGAAAAGATATTTAAGAAAAGCAGATGGAAGCTTGGTAAAAGTAAATTTACATGTTTACATTTACATGTTCGCCTGCGTGATACAAATGATCAGTTATCACATGGTGCTTCAGCACATGAAGGTGCAAAGTGTTGTTAAGCTTTCCCCTCATGAGTAAAACCTCTTTCCCTTGATACTGATATGTCATTGAAGCAACATGAAAGCTCCTTCTGACTGTAAATGCATTCATTTCCATAATACCCTCTGAAGATCAAAAAATAGTGTTACACTGTGTCACAGATAGTGAGCTAAGATAACGAAAATCAATCCTCCCCACCACTTGCGTGCCCTCCAAGGTCCCATATGAAGGATAGAGAGTTGAACTCGTGTCCCTTAAAGTCTGAACTCATGCCCTAACCTCTAGACCTTTCTCCCCTTTCAAATAACTGATCTCAGTAGAAAGTATGTTTTGCCATTGATTGCTGATTAATTCAATTTAAAAATTGTTGAAAGAATCTTGCTTTTACAAGTGATCCCCATATGGCTTTGATCTGGCTGCACCCACTGCTAGCACTTTGTGACCAAATACCCAAAGAAATCATTGCAAGTAAGAGGCAGATGTTTGATGAAAACAGTGCTGTTGTAAAATAAAGTGTTTACCTTCTTAGAAGCAGTGATTCAGTGGGGACTTGCACTAGCAATGTCTAACAGCGGTTTAGAAAATAAGCAGGGCATTATATCACTGTTGTTATTTCTCTAGGAAACTGAGTGGCTTGTTAAAGTCATTCTCAATGACACCGAGTGTGCAGACAGTGCAATTCTTAGACCACAAAGAAGAGAGAGGACAGGACTAAGCACCCATGGTTGGCTGGACAAGGGCTCTCATTTTCTGCTTTGCCAGGATCCATGCCAAAAATGGTATATTGCTAGTAATTCCTAACAGCAGGCTGGCACCAGGCTCCTACGCAGAATGGCTGGCCATGCATCTGTTCTCTCACACAGTGGGATCCTTCAAGGATGTGAAAGCACTGTTAATGTTTTTAATATTGTTTTTTATATTGCTGGTACAGTCAGCTTAGGTGGGTAAAAGGAATGAAAACTCCGCTGAATTGAATATAGGAGGGTCAGAAGAGAGATGTTAAACCTCCCTTACATACAATAGGTAGGATCTGGCCTATTTGCATATCTCAATATATTATCTTTACCTGGAGTGTTTTCTAACTTTAGCATCCCAATAACTTTCACAATATTTCCTAAGCAAAAAATATAAGCCCAAGGTATTTTTTTTGTGATTAGATCATTTGGCTTGAGTGACTTGTAAGTTTTTATTAGTCTTGAAAGCTGCTGCTTGCAATGACACAGAAGTTCTAGATACAGTATCAGCATGTGATTTTTCTGACTTCTCTTAAGTTCATTCCTTTTTGTCCTGTTTCCAGAAAGGAAACTTCCTTATTTTCATTGTCTT
Organism: Apus apus; assembly: GCF_020740795.1. NCBI lineage: Eukaryota > Metazoa > Chordata > Aves > Apodiformes > Apodidae > Apus > Apus apus. The sequence continues at coordinate 71,796,998 of NC_067312.1, read as the reverse complement.
GGAGGATGGTGTTTGGGGCTTATTTTGGTTTTATTGTATAAAACTAGTTTTTCCACCAAGTTTACACTCGTACTTGGTGGAAACTGGAGAAGACTTTAGGTCAGGTAAATGCATCTTCCAGGTCTGCTTCAAAAACATTTGCAGTTTTTATGTGGCTGAGAACAAAGGAAGACTCCTAGGGGAGACCTGGCATGGGTTGTAGGATAGATGGGCAACCATTCACCACAGAAAACTGAAATGAGACTAGCACTGTAGAAAACATGTTTCTTGTCATCCTGGGTGCTGTGCCTGATAGAACTTAACAGTCAGCAACAGATAGTAGTGCTAATTTGTTGCTCAGTAGACTGAACATGACCAATGCAAACCTCAGGCCTAGAGTTTCCATGCTTTAATGTCTTAATGTCATGCTAATTAAATAAATGGCAGAATGTCCACTCACTTAAGCAGTCTTTGAATACAATTCTTTGCCTTTTTACAGTACACAAAAAAAATTCCAAAATTCTGTCTGACTGCTTAGAAATTTTCTATGGACTGGACTAAACATTCACTTTAAAGCACGAAATCTAGCACTGCAAGTTTAGATACAGAAAGGCAAATGGAAAGACCAAAGACAGTAACAACAATAATAATAATTAATAATATTAAAGTATTATTATTATGTAGTATCATAAACAGGTCAATAGAACAGTTTGTAAGAACCTGTCTAATAATATACCCTATATGAGATCTTTTCAAATTATTGAAAGAAGATAAGCATCTGGCTTTTATTCACCTTCGGCAGGGAAACAGAACACTAGAAACTTAAATAATTTACACCCCTGTAAAAATCCAAGCATCCAAAAAAGAACTGGCAGAGGTGGAAGTATCAATAAGACAGAAGGTTAGAGAAGCTGAAAAATCTCTGGCAGAGCTTCCCAAAGTAAATGGCCTTGTAGGAGTTATGCAGGCAACTGGGAGGTGTAACTGTGACCAAGAAAGCACCTTGGAGAAGAGGCATAGGTAATAGGATTGGATTTGGGAAGCAATGAGAGCTTGATGAAAAGCTAGCTTTGTAAATATGACCAAGAGGCAAGAAAAATGAGAGAAAGTGATCAAGTTTTCTTACTGAACTCCAGTGACCTCCAGGCTTGCCTGCTCAAGGCTTAGAAGAGGCTTTTTGATTAAGAAGATGTCAAAATACAAACACAATCTATCTGAAGAGCCAGCTCTCGAGCACGATTGCAGTAATGCTTTGTAGACCATTGATATGTGGAGGTTGCAGGAAGTAGCTTCTCTAAAACGAAGGGACTCCAATTGACAGAATCTGTTTTATAAAGCAAAAAACAGAGGTACCTTTCTATGTCATCGTGATATGTATTATCAAATAACTTTGATATGTATTATCAAAGAACATTGCTACGTTTCAAGCAAAATCATCCGGATTCCTGAAATGCTGGCATATTATATAGTCCATTATAAAGAACAAGAAAAAAACCATTCTCAAAGCATTGACTGACCAGTATTCTATCAATGATAGACAGACCTTAACATCAGCACATTTGCCTTATCCCTGGTTGCATTAAACCTAGGGAGCCAAATTTTCAGACTCATTATGCTCTATGTATAATGTCAAAAGTATTGTTACCATTGTTATCCTCTGTATCTGGAATAAATTTCATACCTAACATAAGGCAGACACTTCAAAGACTAAGATACTTTCTTCTTCCCCTGCAAGCAATTTATCAGCATTCTTCCCAGGGAATTAATAGACTCCAGGGGATTCCAGATGTCTTTGAATGGTCCTGCTGCTTTTCCACTGAACTGTTCTGCCTATGGTTAGAGAACTACTATGACAACCTGTTCTCCAGACATTGACCGTCTGGCACTTTAGGTGGCCCCAAGACTCACACAGTCTCACAAATTTCCAAATTGCCTTAACTAATGAAGTAGCATGGGAGGAGGTCTTAGAAAGCTTGCTCTAAGTAATTTTAATGGAGCATGTAAACATTATTAGGTTTATGCCATCAATTTTGCTTTCTGTTTGCCATGATATCAGCAAAATATCCTTTGTGGGAACACTTTAGCTTGGGGAGCAGTCTGCTGAATCTGTCTTTCCTTAATTCCCTCAGCCTGGGGGCCTGTTTTCACTGAGAGGAATGTGTCTTCTTAGCAAAATAAGTGAAAAGTAGAATCAAGACTAGATGGTGTAAGGGCATATCAGGGCAAGAAGTGGATTTTCACCTGACTTTACTAACTGAGGTCTTGAGTCTGTAGCTGGAACTGAGTATTTTATCATTACCTTTGAAGAATGGAAGATCTTTAAAGGAGACTGCAAGTATCTATAAGAAGCTAAATGCTCTTCAAGAATAAGGTGATTTTGCTGTTGCTGACTTTAAGTGCCCATGTTTTGCATCAGGACATCTAAAACAAATGTGTCTGTGCTACCAAGATGAGTCAGAACACCAATCCTTCTTCTGCAGTCAATAGAGAGATGAGTGTTTCTTAAAGTGTTGCTTACCATACTGAGTGGAAAGTTGTCTAGAGCTAGTCAAAAGAAATGTTAATTACCAGACAGAGACTGAATCCCTACTTACCACCTGAGTCAGATCTGCACTTGGTGCACCTCTGTCCATTGTTGTCCCTTTAATCCTGAGTGATGAGTCCTTGACTAAATCAATTTGCGTCTGTACTGTGTTTGCAAAACAGCCTCATGTTAGATCACTCATTCAAAGAGCCCCTGCGAGGAGTGTTCTCTACTTCAGCATGCAAGATTCAAGACCACGATTCCTACTTCTCCAGTGAGGCCACACTGCAGAGAGAGAAAGTTATTCAAATATAAAAGGGAATGGAGAAAAAGCATCCTAGGTCAACTAAACACACATCTGCCTTCCTCTAACTGCATTGGTTAGGTATCAATATTTTACTTGTAGGCAAATTAAATTAGGCATCCACAATCTCATGCTGAATTCCATCCTTTTGGCTGGACTCAGCAACCTAAACCTAAGTGCCCATATATATATTTAAAGGATTATCTTTAGGAGACTTGGGCCAGTCATTTCATACCATAAATCTGTATAATTAGCTAGATTGAAGTATTTTACTCAAACTTCCCTGTTTTAGGAAAAGCTATTGAAGAAACTGCATGGTAACAGCCTAGACTGGCATTCCTCCTATTCTGTTATCTACAAGTAGTGCCTAAGGATAAGAGATACTCAATTGCTGCAGCCAACACCATCTCCCTGAAAATACTTTGTTTTTGTTTCCTTAATAGGTGCTGCTCTACAGCTTATTGAGCTAGGTGGACATTTATCCTCACACAACAGATGCTCTCATGTTCTGTAGGTAGAAATTAGTTGTGGCAATAAATAAGAAATGTGTTATTTTATTAAAAAAACAGAGATTAGCATGTAACATTATTTTTCAGTACTCTGTTCTTCAGAGAGATGCTTGTTACTAATATAATTGATTTGCTTGAAGGCCTTTTGTTAATTTTCAGGATATTATATTCAAATACAAACATTGATGCTTTAAGGCCTTTTAGATTTGCCAGTAGTAGATGAATTATGGCTGGGTAGGTATGACAAACTGGTGATTAATATCAGAATTTCAAGTTGTATCTAAGAATGAACAGTTATTGAGAACTAAAAACCTGAATGTACAGTCACCTTGACCATTTCCCTAAGCCTTGAGGTCTCCCTTTAAAAACTACTTTTCAGCTTCATTGTGTTCTTGTCAAGGGAGGTAACAGATTCATAAACTGCACTAATTGAAACCAGTGCGAATTTCTTGAGTATGACTAATCGTTACCATTTCTTACTGAAAATTCACTTACTCCCAGCCAAGATTTTATTAATTTTAATATGAAAACATCCACACCTATCATTTCTTCCCTGAGGTCTTCCTAGGCTGCTGCAGAAATTGAATCTGACTTCTATTGCTTTGGCTGGAACTGAGGAATTGAATTCCTCTGGCTAATTGCTTTTTGGATAACCGACAAAACTCCAGGGGTCAGATTCTTGGCCTGGTAACATTGCTTTGCACTGCTCTGGCTCGATGCCACGGTTCCCATCAGAGGGATTCCCAGGTGGAGAACAGTACAAAGTTAGGGTATTCCTGACTTCAGACACCCACATTTTGTCAGCTGCTGCTGTGCAGGGCAATAAAAGTGATCAGCCTTAAAGCTGCTCAGAATTAAAAGAAGGGTTAAAGTGGCCCACAGAAGGATGCTGCTGCCCAGCTAAAATTTTACTCTCACTTGATCCTCAAGTATGAAGCATCTGGTGGCTTAAGCAAAGATATGGGATGGATACATATTCTAAAACATTGACCAGGCATTTGCTCCCCTGGGAAATAGTTTTTAAGTTCTTGCTAGTTTTGTACTGCCTGAGACAGTGCAGATGAACTTCATCACAGTCAAAGAGAGCACAGACCTGCACACATGGGCTATTTGTGTGTGTGCTCCTGCACACACCAGGAAGACCTCAGGCTGCCCTTTTTGTCCATGGCAATTAGGGAAAACCAGAAACCTAGCCACTGTAACCTTTGCCTATCAACAAAGATAAAGTACCACCATCTTGGATATATCCCTCCAAAAAACATGTCAGGATGGAATTGTAAGGTTGATTTTACACAATGTCTGTGGCAAGTGACATAGGAAATTGTTCAGCTGCATCCAGGAAGATGAAGAAAAGGAAGAGCAGATGTCCAAATGATTGCTGACCTGCCTCTTATCCTCCTTGTCTGATGCTATTACATAAAATCTGTAGAGTAACATGATATTTGCCTGAAGGCACAGGCAAATATCTCTGAAAGGTGTATTCTGCCCCTTCATTGCAACAGCCTAACCCTAAAACCAGTTGTTTTGACAACTACCATCTGATGATGCTACATGGAGGACTTTCCCCTATCATATTAGGGTGATCTTAACAAGAAGAAGAGGCATGTGTGGAGTTCTCCACCCATGTAACCAGAAAGTAAATTTTTCTTATTCCACTAGAGAGCTCTAGCCCCTGTGCACACAGAGTTTGGTGAACATGGGGATGTTGCCCCCAAAAATGTACTACCACCTGTCACCTGGTTATGTGGCTGATTCTTTTCACTAGTGACATGAAAAAGAGCAGATTTGTGGCAAAAAGGTAGAGATAAAGTGTTAATGAGCAGCAAAGTGCTCACAGAGCTGGTCTCTAGGACCTCTAGGAGCTTTACTCCCACTACATGGATCCCAGAGGCTTTGAATCTAGCGTAGGTTCCAAGATGCAGATTGAGGTGGTAACACCCTCACAAACTTTTCCTTGAAAATCAAAGCTTCCTTGCTAGCCAGAATCTTTCTAAATCAATAACAATATCCCCAACCCATAAAAAAGAAAACCATTGTCAGTTTTTAGTCAACAGCCAGAAAAACCATACCCCAAACCTGAAGCATTTATTACTCTTCGAGGAAACATATCGAGTCTGGGATTTGTGAGGGAAAGGGCAGTGTGACTTTACACAAGAGTGCCCTGCTCTCTCGCGCAGCCAGGCAGGAGGAACACCCAGCCATGGCTATGGGACCCCTCCGTCGGCCCGGGCTCTGGCTGATGTGCTCTAGGGGGAGCCACATCTGTCCTTGCTCTCCGGAATGGAGGTCATCAGCCTGTCAAGCTTTCTAGGAAAGAGGGAGTGGCTGGAAAGTCTTGAGTTACCGAGCGTGGACCACCTGGAAAATAGTGTGCAGTGAGTACTTGTCCTACCTCTAGACACACCACAGTAAGGAGTAAGGGATGCTGAATTGTCTTTGAATTCCCACCCAAGTTTGCTTTGAAGAAATGAAAAAGCAGGCAAGTAACATGCATGTTCTGTTATGAAAAAAATGGCAATAGCATTTCTGAATTTTAGTCTGTAACAGAGGTTGGCTTGTATTACAATATTTGGATCTAGACTTAAACACATAGATGTTTGATTCTATTTTGGGATGGAGACTATTTGCAAAGTTTGAACCTTAACCCAGGTTCTGCTGAGATTACCCTGCAACTTTGATGTATTTCTAGCTAATGACAGAGAAGAAAGGAAAAAATTTAAATTTATCTCTGCATTAGAGAGAAAGCACATTAATAATGCTGCTACTATTTGATGATTGGGGAAAAAACCCTGGTCTTTTGAAAGGCAAAACTGGGAAATAACTATATTTTATTTTAAGAAATCAGTGTCATAAAAATTATAGCTATAAAACACAGAGCAGCCTGAGCCCTCTGCATAAAAACTCTTGTATTTTAAGCCGCCTTTTCTATTTCAGGTCTTCATTTGCCTAATTACTACTCAGAGGCTGGCAGAGAATTTCCCTGCAGCTCTCAGCTCTACTGACTGCAGAGACCCTACCTGGCATGCACTTATAGTGCGTCAGCATTCTAGGTGGAAATGAATGAAAAATCAATCAGGGCAGCTGCAGTGGTAGCATATACAACTCTAACCTACTTTGTGCATGGTTATGAGCATTTCATTATGTATTTAGAGATCTTTTAAAATGGTAAGTGGGTCTGAAATAAAAGAGATCTTTCTAGTCAGCCTAAGAAATATTTTGTCATCTTTACTGCTTAGCTCAAGCAAACTCACCACCCCAACTGCTAGATTAACTTGCAGTATTCATTGAAATGCCAAAACCTTTGAGAAAGTTGGTTTAATCTTGAAAATATTATCACCAGAAGATTGCATCATGCAGTGGATATAGATATAGTGATAGCTTTGACTGTTTTAACTCTATTTACAGACCAGATCTAGAGTAGGTCTGGAAAAGTAAAAGTACACTAGAAGCTCTTTTGAAACACAGGTATTGCTTACATATAGTCTTGCAAGGAGTTCACTTTGTGGATAATCCTGCGTGTGCACTTTTATATTTTCATGTTGTATTTCTGCACAGGCAGAGTTAAATAAGGATTGCCAGTTTCATTTAATGGAAGTCCATGATAAAAAGGTCAAGTCTTCGTTGCCTAAAAAAAATAGTAGCTATTGTAAGTTTTTCAGCTGAATGGGTTAAATATGTTATAGTTCTCTCATAAGATCGTGGCTGTAACAAGTCATGCAATACAACACTGTAAAGGTTTCCAAAAATTCACAAGCCTCTTTGTATGTGATGCTCTTACAGTGAAGAAGATTCTTTTGACTATAAAGATGAGAAGTCTACTTTTTCTGGTGCTGATTTCTGTCTGCTGGGCTGAACCTCACCCTTACAACTCAAGTCTGGAACATGAAAGAATTATTCACATTCAAGGTAAGTAACTATGTCAGAAAATACCAGTATCTTCAGATTGCTGAGGAAAACAAAATAGTGTGCTTAATTTTCCTTACATTTTTATTCTGCTGCTTTTTATAAAAAATACTATTATTACTGGTGACCAAAGCTGTTCTGGTTCTGGTTCTGTTGCAGTATTACTACTCGTAAGGAAAGTCAAGAAATTAAAGTTGCACTGTTTAATAACACTTAGTCACAACCTTGCAAAGATTTGTGAGTAAAGTACAGTATGATTTAAGATAAAGAGAAAAAGCATGCATCCTAAAGCAATAAGCAACTGCAATGAGTTGAAATACCTTTAGTTTATTGTGAAATATATTTAGAAAGGCTATTATGTATAGTTCTTTGCATTACAGGAATGTATTCTTGTTTATTATTTTAAAAGGCTCAGCACATCTGAGATCATAATTGGGCAATTTAAATCAGGGGGGGAGAAAAAAAAAAGAAAAAAAATAAAAAGTAGCTTACCCTGAAAGAAATATGTATTTCCTCATACCTTTAATGCACACTAAGTATTATACTGGCCTTCTGCATAATCCTGTTTGGTTCATGTTCGAATCCCAGAGTTTATAGCTGTAGCAGGATTTGAGTCTGCAGCACAATGCAGCTGTTTTTTCAGTCCCAGCTTCAGTCATTGAGGGTCATCCTGCATAAGAAAAAACAGAAGATTTATACAGTAAGGAGAGGCAGAACTAACAGGGATATTCCTGCTTTTATTTGTGTGTTTCTTCAGGCTGGCTAAAATTAATCTTGCAAAATTAAGAAATACAGCATTATAGTTCTCCTTCTTTTTAAAGTTTTATTTCTTTCTCTCAACAGCCTGGCCAATTATGTTTTTTGAGTGTTTGTGTAAATATCAATTACCAAGTTAGGGCAGGTTACTAAGAAAGCCTGAACCTTTTGAAGTTCAAAGGAAAGTCACACAAGTTAAAGGTACCCTGCACCTATTAAAACAGGCACTTGGACTGTCAAGGTCAAATCAGGAGTAACGTTGCTGGTTTCATTCTGAGGGAGCTCACAGTATGAAGGTCAAATTAACATGTTTTCTCAAAATGACGACATATCACTGTTGTGAGACGGTGAACATTAATGCCCCAGGGTAAATTTCAAAATTTACACCAATGTTTAATAAACATATACTTTGCGTTTCTTGTATAATGCATTTTCTCGTCTCTGAACTTTCTTTATCTTTTTGGAAGATTAAATTAGTGGAAACAATTAATCCAACTAAAAATTATTTTTCCTTAATCTGTGTGTGTTCAACTTGCTTAGTCAGCAATTTAGTGTAATTTGCAAGTCATATATGTTGCTTATTACGAGTCCTTCAGCATGTGGACAGTGCAGTCTGCAAGTGTTGAATAGTTCAAAGCTGATAACAATTTAAAGATAATTCATTCTCCCTAACCAGGAAATCTCATCTGAACCCCAGGAGTTTATTCCTTCAAGGAAAGCTGGATAAAGCTTGAAATTGAGCTGTACCCTGAGCTTTGTACAGCAGCTGATTCAAGCTCTGCAATACACAGACTGCAAATGAGAAACAATAAAACTGCTTGGAGCTTGGTATTTTTACTATTAAATTTTTTCATTCTTCTCTGCATTGTGGAATCCCATCAAGATAGGATTTCGCTCTGCCCAGTGCTGCCTAAATATATATGATGAGCGGCACCTGGAAATGAGCTGAAAATCAGCAAAACCTGGGCAACATATGTGATAGACCTTCATAGAAAAGGTATTTTATACTGTATTTAGGAATGTAACATCCCCCTCCACAGCTGAAATCTAAGAGATGTGTAGCTAAACTCCTCCTGGATTGCATGCTTTGGAGTGCCTTGGAATTACAAAAGGTGCAGATAAATGTTGTGTAGTCAAGTACACAGAGTTGAAAGAATCTCCTGAGGCAGTGAACTGAAGTGCCTTCTATTCTTCTGTCTCTGGAATCTCCTGTAGGTTTAGTTTCATCTCTAAAGAAGCTGGGTTTCAAACTGAATTACTTCAAGATAGTTTTGGACCCTATTTTCCTGATATGGAAAAAATCTCCTAATTCTCCATGTTTTTCACAGCCATTGTATGCACTTGCATTTCTCCTAGTGTTGCTCCTTATTTGCCATTAACAATTTTCCATCTTTGATGTTCACTTTAAAACAGTACTAAAGTAACACTATATCCTCACAGCTATCATGTGAGTAAACTTTTTCAAACTCTTCTCTAAGCATGTAACCTCCTGTCTAACTAACTGGTAGTTAGTAGTTGATCTCTACACCTGGTTTTTGTTTAAATTCATAATTCTTGCGTGCATCCAGCCAGGATTTTATTCCAGATAAGATTTTAGGCTGGCATTAGTATTTCTGTTTTCCAGCTAGCAGTGCTTTGTTTTTCACACCTTGGATCAAATTTATACTCTTCCCAGCTATGCTATAGTGCTGGTTGATAGTCAAGTGTGATAGAAAATATAAGCAGTCACTCTCCCTCGTTCTCCCTCATTCTTACTTGCAATTAACAAGTATAAGGTTTATATCAATAATTATTAATACTAGGCCTTAAAAATCTAGATTACACATTCAGTATTAAACATTATCATACTTTTCCCACTCTTCCTTCTTCAAATATTCTACATATCCCTTCTCCTCCCTTCAGTGATGCTTAATATACCATGTGAAAATTTTAATAATTCAATAGTCACATTTACTTTATAAAGTAAAATCAGTGGAAATATTAGAGTCTCAAAAATTATACTGGAGACAGTTCACTGGTGTTTATCTAGAGTAATCATTTCTATTCAGCCCAAACAATTTCAGTCTCCTCTATATCTAGTTCTTAGACTCTTAGCAGTGTTTCTACCAACCCCCCTATTTTCTGCATCCTGCCTAATTTCACACACTTCTCGTATCACTTTCTTTCCTGAGCTCCAAGCAATTGAGACACCACATTTCTCTGGCCTTATATGTTTATTTTTATAGTACAGTGACATCATATTAGTCTGACACCCTTTAGTAAGTACCTACTGCATTTTATCCGTCTTTCTAGTGTCTTACTCTATTTCTGTTCTTCAACCATTTTTCTCCAAACGTTGTTCTAAGGTTCTGTTTGCTGTTGGTATCAGACCAGTCAGCTTGTTAATGGTTACATTACTTTCCTGAAATATATTTGTTCTTTTGTTACTGTCCAGAAATACATTCTAAAAAGGATGGATGAGGTATATCTATGCCATGAGGTCTGTAGTACCAAGTGTCAGTAGTGACATCAGTACTTAAGGCTGTGAAGTTTTCTACCTTTTTGTTTGAACAGGCTACGATTTCTGAGTTCACATTTCACTTTTGTGTTTTCATTTCACATCAATGCACTCATGTACTCTAAATGACATTGTACTTGCAAGGCATCGAAACCAACGTTATTAAAAACAGAGGATTTGTTGATATACTACTTGGATAATTTCTCTATTGTCTTCCACCTTTTTCAGTGTGGTGACTCCATTCTACAAAATGAACCTCTGTGTGCTTAAAAGACTTTTTGTGTACTGCTTCAATAAGATCTTTTACAGTCCTTCCTGACATTTTTGATCCATGCTCTGTTTTGTCCTCATTAGTATTTCTTATTTCTTCACTGCCTGCTGAGGCCACCTCATCAACTTTATTTTTCATTTGGTCTTCCTAAATAGCAGCCACCTATTAGTACTGTACTACAGCCTCTGGTTGAGTTCAGTGTGTTTCTGATTCCCTTTAACAGCTCTGTGTCAGGAACCAGAAGATCTAGTTACTCCACTCTGCTGCCCGTCCATTAGTAAAAAAATTCCTGCTATCTCTCTCAGACTCAGCATTAGCTAGCCAGAAAAATAAACAACGGTATTTAATTAATTGTATTGTTCCCTGATTTTACTGACAGATTATTGCTTTTAGGTCTATCTTTCAAATGTCCACTCTCTTGAAACTGAGGATTTCTTAGCTTTATTAAACATTTGCCATCCTCTTTAACATTGCAATAGGCATGCTTTCTCTTAAATCTTTATTTTTTTCTTGGAAATGAGTAGCTGTTTTCATGAATATACCTGTTCCTGCTGTCAGTGTCACTTCTAGTTCTTTGATCTCCCCTTGTAGGTTACAGTGAAACTTGATTTCAGTAAAATTTGTCTTCTGCTAAGCAGTTTTAACTCCCTAACCTTTACCATTATTCCTTCCTGCTTCTTTCCTCTGGTCTGCTTCTTTTGGTTATATGTTTTCTTCTTTAGTTTTATTCCAATATCTATGAAGAAAATGTATGAAAGACCTAAAGATGCATTTTATCTCTTCTGTGACTTTATTTCCTTTTCTGAAGTCTGTGGTGGGTTTCATGGTTTTGATCAGGCTGCTCAATTATCCCAGACTACTTGATCATATCACCTACCTCTCTGGTGGTTTGTCTGCACATAAAAGCCATTCCACTTAAACTTTTGTGGATAATTAAAAAGAGAGAACTATATTTAAAGACGATGTGTTGTCCCTCGTGCCCCCCCTCACCACACCCCTCCCTTCACCCCCACCCTGTAAACTGTGTGTGCCTTAGGGGAATTCTAATCCTAAATTAAATCATCTAGTGACTGTGAAAATGTGACAAAAGTATACCCTAGCCACATAAGTGTCCACAACAAGAAAACAATACTACTCTAAGCATATCAGTGTAATTAAAGACTCCACTTTTCCTTGGAAATCAAGATCTGCAAAGGGCTCTGTGACCCATAAGAGAGGAAGATAATTCTTTCCAGTGCTCAGCTTTGTATATCTCTCTAATCTATTCATAGTCCTAGTTGCTGACCAATTATTCAGGATGCAGAGTGCCCTTCAGAGATAACAACATTCTTCTGTGTGTAGCTATTCTGCAAAATAAACGAAGTTGACTAAGCCATTACAGTAATTGCTAAGTTAATTATGTAAGGGTGGCAGGAGCCTTCAACATATGCCTCCTGTTTATTTACTTTCTAGAAAGACAACAAGGCCAGCAAAGAACATACAAAATTTGTTTTGTGAAGTATCTACCTTTAGATTGTTAGCTTTTTTTGGAATAGAAGTGAGTCGATATTACGCAGCATTTCTTTACCTTTCAGATACAAAACCACACCCATTTGTCTATCAACATCTGTGCACAGATCTATTTATACATACCAAAAAATTATCAACATGGAATGAGCAGAAAACTTTCTAATATTGCCATACTGGCGGAAAAAAAAAAAAAAAAAAAAAAATCGTTTAATCAGTAATGAAAGCAGAAAAAAGTTTTGCCCAACTTGTTAGACATGATAATGAGTTATTTACAGTCCACTTCCTTTTCTTCAAAACAAGTCAGAACCAACAGAGAGAAAGAAGCTGCATAGATTTGCTGGACTAGCCAAAAACATTTTGAGAGATTAGATGCACTACTGAGTTGACCTCTTACACTAAGTCTTATGTTCCAAGTTCCAGGCTTTTCCACTTTTCCTTTTGACTTTGGTCCACTTTTCTACACTTTCAATTTTCATTTAAGTTACCTGTTATTTGTTTACATTTTCTTGCATTTATCTTTTCTACTTAAAATTTCTTACTAGCTTTGTTGTCATCCAGGACACTTTAGATTATGTCATGATCCATTTTGCAGTCTCTTCTTATAATTGAGCTACTTCTCCCACATTGATACAACTTGCTTTCCTCTTCAGAGCAAGACGTGTTGCAACAGCATGTTATAGAAATGTCAGCAAAAAGCAGCCTCACCTCCTGTTGGCATTTTGGTTTCATTAAAGGCATTCAGGACTGCATATTCTGGAATAGACCTTAATTGATAGGTATCAGTATATTTGGGTTGTAAAAAATTATTACAGAAACAAAAATATTAATATAAAACACAAATTTGCCTTTACTTACTCTTCTGTTCTGCTCTATGAGGCCTGATCTTCATGCAGTTTCTGTACCTATACTGAAGTAAACACATACTCAAAGTTTATTTAAGGTAAAAGGGGGCAGTATCCTAGAAGAACTGAAGTAATTTCTCTGTGCTGTTAAGTCTCCTAGAAACTGAAACTTTAGTTAATATGGCCCCTTTAACAATTTCCCCCAACATGTTACTCAGGTTGAGTAGATGGTATCAGCTGAAACATATTTTATCTCAATTTTGTCATCTCTGCGTTGGAGAGACAGATTTCTTCTCTGCTATTTATAAAAGGTATTTTTAGCTGTACTATTATTTGTAACCATGCACCTGAACTTTTAAACTAGGATTTATTTAGCAGCTCTCATACAAGTTGAATGCTAAAATTTAAAAGTAATGTGGGGGAGTGTCCTGTCAGTTTAGAGGAAGCTTGTATTTTCTTTCTTATGACATAAACAAAATTACATTAGTGCTTGGGCCAAATAACAAGAGCTTTTCCTAGTCTTACAGCTGATATACAAAAGTTTTTATATTCATTTATTTTCTGAAAGTAAAATCAAAAAGGTAAGGTAGTTAAAACATAGTTAGAAAAATATGTAGTGGGAAAAGTATATGGAAAAAAGTATGTGCATAATTTTTCTTTGTGCTTTTTCCCCTCAGATTCTCTGAGTAATACACACATGTGTATATTAATAACGTGCTTCCATACATATTATAACAAGTGGGAATTATTATTATCACAGACATTATTTTGGAATTTTAAATAAGCATGTAGGAAAACAAAACATCCCATGCTGTAGGAAGAGTGAGGATACTTTAGCTTGAGAGTTATGCTCAGATCCCTGGTAACACTACAGGAAAACAAGAAATGTCTCTGTGTTTATTAAAAGTAGGATGGTATATGGTGTTGCTAACCTGATGTGTTGCTAACAATGTGGAATGTCTAGGCAATACATGAGTTTATCTGACAAAAAAAAAAAAAAAAAAAAAAAAGTAGTGTGACCAGCAGAAGTAGAGAGGTGATTGTCCCCCTGTGCTCAGCAGTGGGGAGGCCACACCTGGAGTCTTGTGTCCAGTTTTGGGCACTTCAATTCAAGGGAGATATCGAGGTGCTGGAGCAAGGACAGAGGAGGGCAACGAAGCTGGTGAAGGGCCTGGAGAATCAATCTTATTAAGAACTCCTAAAGGAGCTGGGAATGTTTAGTTTGAGGAAGAGGAGGCTGAGGGGAGACCTCATCAGTCTCTACAACTACCTGAAAGGTCATTGTAGAGAGGCTGGTGCTGGTCTCTTCTCACAGGTAATTAGCGACAGCACAAGAGAGAATGGCTTCAAGCTGCAACAGGGCAGGTTTAGACTGGACATTAGGACAAATTTTTTTCACAGAAAGAGTGGTTAGACACTGGAACAGGCTTCCCAGGGAGGTGGTTGAGTCACCATCCCTGGATGTGTTTAAGGGTTGTTCGGATGTGGTGTTGGTGCATGTGGTTTAGGGGAGAGCTTTGTAGAGCAGGGATGATGGTTGGAGTTGGTGATCCCAAGGGGCTTTTCCAACCTGAATAGTTCTTTGATTCTATGATTCTATGAAAACATATCCATGATGTGATCCCTAACTTATAAGTTTTTCCCTGTAAAAATGCACTATTTTTTCTCCACTTTTGCTCTCTAAATGAGTCCATTAAAGTGTCAGCAGCCAAGTCAACATAAGCTTCTGGACAGTTCTGATGGATAAAGTGCATAAAGCTGTTTGCCAAGGGTCGTGGTGTGAGTCATCCTCTCTGCCCCACACTATGTTCCTGGCCTTCAAAATTTGGCTTGGCATTACTCTTGAGTGTAGAAGCCAGTTAAGAGAGGGGAAAACAACCCAACACCAAAAAACACAAAGAAAACCCCACACCAAATAAAAAGAAAAACAAATATGAGTATGTGTCCAGCAATAAAACTTGGAACTAAACCAATCAGCCAGCAGATGGAACTGAATTGAGAGCACTAGAAGCATGAGAGCAAGTCCTTGAAATGGGAATCACACTGAAGTCAAGGTTAGATGTATACAAGATAATGACAACTGGAAAGACCAGTGCTAATTATATAGCATCCAGACAAGAGGGAAATAGAAGTTGTGAATAAACCAGAGGTGGATAGCTTGCTGATGCTTGTGCCTTATTAATTAAGGTAGCAGGATACCCTTTCACCTGCTTAGTTTGGCACCTCTGAGATACAGCAAAGTCGACTCAAGTAGTCAAGTGAGTTTTCATTTATAGCAGACAGTCTTTCCTTACTGCTTGGAAAAGCAGCTCCCAAATTTGTGTGTTATCCCATGCAGCTGGACAGCTTCTGCCACCTGGACAAACTAATTTTTAGCTAGCTTAACTGTTTTGGCATTATGTTGCCTTTGTCATCCACCTAATTACACCAAAAGGGTTAACAAAAGGCCACAGCCTGTCAGAATTGATAGCAGCTAAGAAGGAGTGGACAAAATATGGCAAATGAGACACCATTAGTACAGCTTAGTTCTGTACTAACACCAGAGCTGCTGCCTGTCTTCAAGGCCAAATATTCCTGGAAGGTTGAAAAACCCCACCCAACAATACTTTCTCATCCCATTTCTGACCTTGACTCTGAGACCAAATCTAATAACCAGGCTGTTGCCATCTCTGTCCCCAACAGAAGCAGCAGCTGGAAATTGCCCAAGACATTCCTCACCTCTGTCTGAGGCTCTTGAGTGGCCATGCATATCCCCTCTCTTGTCTGCAGCAAGGATCCAAGTTGTCCTGTTGCAGACAACTGTTTAGCAAGGGATTATCTCAAGTTTGCAGAGTTTATAGTTGTTTGACCATTCACCTTGTAAATTCCCTGATGGTACTTCTAAAGAAAGTACTTCTGGGGAAAATGAAGCATTGTCTTCTAGCCACATGATGGATTCTGTGGTAACACTCACACATGCCATCTTTTTGCTCCTTGCATTCATCTTTTAGGTATTCCCTCCATTTAGATAAAAAGATATTTTTATTCAAAGGGAGCAGTCAGAAACCTCATGAGGAAAGCAGCCAGGGAGCCACTCTGACAAACTTCTAAAACAGCATTTAGCCCATCTTCCGTGATCAGATCACTATTTCACAACAGATCATTGCTCATCATATTAACCCAGGAAACAAAATCATTCCTCATTTAAGGTGACTTTTGCAGTAGGAAGGCAGAATGCTGCAGCCAGAGTCTTAAACATACTGTAAGTGAAGTGATTCTGGTTTGTTCTGTGGGCAATTCTTTGCTTGTTGTGACTTCTTTATTTGTTGTTATTTTCTTCCTTTTTAACTCCTTCCCTGTCAACTCCAGAAAGATTGAGACCATTCATTTTGTCGTGCTCCCAAAAAATAAACCGTTAGGTGAACTTGGCCCTGATTCTTGCTGCATGCTGGATAATAAAGACCTCTTGGCCTCTTGCCAAACCCCAGTCATCTCATTTTTAACCCAGAATCCCTGCTGCCTGCATGTCTTCTAGCTGAAAAAGAAACTATGCAGCATGTCCCAATCTGACATCAACTTTTCCTTGAAAGCCAGAGATTCTTCCTTTCTCCTCTCCTAAGTCTGAGAACAGCAGCGATGTAATTTTCTGCCCCATTATCTTGCCAGAGTGAAGGGCACTTAATCTCTTTGTCTGTAAAAAAGAGCTGGGTATTAGAAAACTTAAGGGTGGAGGCATATTTCAAGTGTTGCATATCCTTTTGAACGTCCAGGAACGTAGAAGGTGTTTCAGGCTGAGGAAAGCCATGCTTTTCTTTCCTTCTCTACATTGCCATCCACTCGGCTCTTTAAACTTACTGAGATATAAACTCAGGTAATGGCTGCTGCAAAGGGTCAGAGGAGGTGGGAAGCAGCCAGGAGAGAGATACACTGTTGTGTCAGGACGCTAACACTGGAGTCAGAGGTGACAGTGCTCTGGGCAAGTCTCCAGGCCTTGCTGGCACAGACTCGTAGTTGTTAGAAAGAGAGAGCATTAGCAGCCTGAATCAGACTCTTTCTCCTGCCCCAGTCCTTTCTGCTAATATTTATTAAGTTGACTACTTTAGTATTAAAGACCAAACATAGTTTAGCTCTGATTCAGATTTCTTGGCAATAACCACCCTAAAGCATAACATTTCACCTCCAAAGGTGGACAGAAGTCTGTGGAACATCTTAGTCCCTGAAGAAAACAGGGACATTTGCAGACAAACCATCCTGGCTGCCTTCACTGTCTTCCTTCTCCTCATCCTGTGGAAACAGTGTTAGCAACACTTTCCATGGTGCCTTGCCTTGGATCACCTCTCTTCTTGGATTTTCTCCTCTGAAAGGGGGAAGACAGGTTATTGCACCAACCCCAAACCTCTGCTCACCTCTGGGAAGAAGGGTAGTGAAAACCAGTTATAGGGGGCTGCAGGTGAATCTGCTCTGCAGTAATGATTAAGAACTAGGCAGGAAGGTTTCTCAGCCTGGTGAAACAACTTGCAGCACTCAAGCTTGTTCATTCTTGGGGAGGCCGGTGCCCTGGCTAGTCTGTCCTGTGCTCTTGACATGGTATCTCCTGGCAAAGAACTTGTTTTCCTTATGCAGATATACATTTGTACTCAGGGAGCTTGTCCTTGCAATTACCACCCCTGAACATGTTCACATTATCATAAAATGCTGCATACTCTGGGATTTCTTCTGCTGATCAGTGTAGCCAGTGTGGACAGATAACAGACTCAAGCTGAAACTGCAGTTCAGGTGAATATAACATTTATCTGGCAGACCTGTCAACAAGGCTCAGAAAGCTAGGACTATCTGGAGACATTTATGAGCTACAGATTCTAACATCTCCATGCATCCCCTGTGGCTGCACACACCGCTGGGTTTGCAGTGCTGTGAACAGACAGCTGTCCAGGTGGGACACTCCCTGGTGGGCTCATCACTGAAACCTCATTTGTCAGCCTGTCTCCATCCTAGTCCTTCCCTCCTTCAGTCATCCACACCTCTTTCTGGCTGATGACATTTTTGTACACAGTTTTGTCCTGCCAGTGCAGATCCACCTCCATGGAAGCCAGCAGAAAACTGCTGCTAGCCTTCATAGGGTCAGCTTTTCAGCAGCCCTCACATTTAGAAACTTAGCCTTGGCTTTTGTTGAAGTTAGAGAGAGCCAGACAGAGCCTTAAAGTCGGGAATCACATTTCAAGGCAGTTTCATTGACTTGCTGAACATACATAGGGAGTTACAAAGCCTTTCTTCTCAATCTGTGATGTAGAGTGAGGTGGATAATTCTTTCCCAGCAAGCAGCACACTGGTGATTCATCGCTCATCTTGGTCTCTCTCTCAGTGACAGAGAACAGTAATATCTACAGGAGTGCTGAGCTTGCTAAATCAATTTTGCAAACTGTGCATGAAAGGAGAGGCAAGAGGTACTGAAAGAAGGAAATATTCTCTCTTTTGGATGCACCTGCTGACTACCAACATGAAATGTGCACTTTCCAGGGTTTTCCCAAGGAAGCACAGCCTTTCAAAAAAGCCCCAGAGATTTAAGGTTGGAAGTGAGCACCTGTTCTTGCTGAAAAAGGAGCAGGGAGTCTGGGATGAGGAGAAGAGGAGCTAGAAAGGTAAACACAGGTTTGTGAGGAAAGAGAAATAAAAACATAAATGATAAAATAGTGAAGAGTTTGAAGGACATGAGAAAAACAGACTAGTAAAAACCAGACTGAGATGATCAAGAAGAGTGCCAGGGAAGGACTGAATTTTACATTTGAAGATAAAGAAGAAAAAGTTCCTTACTTTGGTGGAAGTATGTCAGAAGAGGAACTTGAACTCATATGTTAGAAGAAAACACAAATAAAAAATGAAACACTTCTTTAGAATTATGCTGGCTTTTTATTGTGTCAATATAAATAGTGATTTTTGGTACAGTCATGGTTTTTCTGTTTTGTGACTGGGATTCACTGCATCTCAGATTATGAGGGGTTTTCTATGCTGCCCCCTGAATAAGCTGAGTCCATACATAAAACTGAACTATGAAAAAAATGCAGTGTTGATAGACAGCTCTTGAGCAACCTGCAGGGAAGTACAGGATGTTTGTATGGAGCCTTTGATGGATGGTAGCATTCATCTACCAGCTATGCAACTCTAAATACAGTTACACAACTCTGTCTTCAAGACTATGGAGTATATAGACTGTCCTCTGCCTAGATGGGGGGGCAAGGTTGTGAAGCATTTTGCCTTTCTGAGAGTGTACACACATGTACTTGCAGCTAAGTAAATATTTTTTTAATATTATATATATATATATATATATATATATATATATATATATATATATATATATATATAAAACTGGTTTATATACCCTATTACTGTACAGGTACAAAACAATTGCAGGGACATGATCCTGCAGACCTGGCATTGATACACCTGATTGTTGTTATGGCATTGATCATATCCATTCTGTAAAAGGTAGATTGTGGGATAATTCTTGTTTTTGTTTTTCTCCTTGGATCCTAACAGAAAATGGACCCCGTCTACTTGTGGTAGCAGAGCAAGCCAAACTCTTCTCACACCGGGGTGGCAATGTCACACTGCCATGTAAATTTTACCATGAACACACATCAACAGCTGGCTCAGGAACCCACAAAATCCGGGTCAAGTGGACCAAACTCACCTCAGATTACCTCAAAGAAGTGGACGTCTTTGTTGCAATGGGACACCACAGAAAGAGCTACGGAAACTACCAGGGCAGAGTGTTTCTGAGGGAAAGCAGTGAAAATGATGCCTCACTTATAATCACAAATATAATACTGGAGGATTATGGGAGATACAAGTGCGAGGTGATTGAAGGATTAGAAGATGATACAGCAGTGGTAGCTCTGAATTTGGAAGGTAGGTAACACCTGAATTATACTTAAATTCATATTTTTGCAACATTAATTAATACCTGCTTTTTTCCTCCTAATACTGCAGATACTGTCTTATTAGTGATAACAGTAAGCAGGGAAGTGGGATTGTGTTCTAAGCATCTTGGCCTCACAGCCAGTGATTACAAATCAGAACATTAGGATTTATATAACTTAAGTTATTCTACAGCATTGCCAACTCCAGTTGAAATCTGGTGTGAGGGGAGCCAAAAAAGAATGACTAAGCATAGTATGAAGAACTCCATATGTTTTTAAACTGCTTCTATCACTTTACAGAAAGTCATTGCATGTTTTTATGGTAGACTTAGGCAAAATTATATTAAATATTCCTCTTATAGCCATTTTACATAACTTCGTGACATTTGAGGTTAATGAGCCAATACAAATTTCTTACAAAAAGAAAAATGTTAAAGTAGTTTTCCAGAGACAATGGTTTATTTTTTTTCCAGCTTGTAATGACATAAAGTAGATCTCTATATTGCCTGTCAAGGCAACTTCTACCTGTAGTCTGCAGTTATGTCGCTCAGCAATATATATGTAGAGTACAAAGCATGAGAAACAAAATAGTGGAACAGGTTTAAAGAGAACCAAAAAATCAGCTTTTCTTTACTCCTATGAAATCCAGATAAATTTTATGAGATTCAATGCACATAAAGCAGCATTTGGCCTTTTCCCCCAAAGCACTGAAATCAGCAATAAATTAAAAGTTGCATGAAGATGTCTCGCTTACCCTTATAGTTACCCAGAGCAATAAGACTGTCTGAGTCATTCTTGGAACCAAATAGATGTCATGGACTTAACTTCTTTAGATCTATTTTTCCATTCCTGTTTGGAGGCTGCTGAAACCTTTCATGTTTGAGTGCAGAAAGGCCCTGCACAGTCTCCATGCCAGTAGGACAGTTCGTTTAGGTTGCTGCACCCCACATAATCTGTCTTTAATAAGAATGCACACTGTTCTTTTCAAACTTAGAAGATAAAGAAAATGAATATGTCCGGTTTAAGTTGTCTAAGACAGTTTTGAGTGAAGACAGAAATGAGTAGGAGGAAAAAGTGTTTTACTTTATTCTTTTCTGCTAGCCAAAGGCTCTTATGTGTTCGGCTTCCTCTTCACTCAGGCAGGCACTGCAGTGGTTGCTCATTGCAACTGCTGCCATTGAGATAAACCACTGAAGAGAGAACAGTTTCTGCTCAGCTTTGTCTAAAGGAAAGCAAGGGTCTGGTCAGCTGCCCAGGCTGCAGGCATGAGCCCTGCGGTCAGGAGAGACAGTGCAAGGTAGGCAGTCCAAAAGGGCAAGAGTGATCCACTTCAGAGGGTGGCTTCCAGACCAAAAGGGTGTAAATAAAATGCTGTAAGTGCAGCTGTTTACTGCATGTGAGGAATAGGAAGTGTCCCTTAATCCAGGTCAGAAACACCAGACATTTTGATAATCCTCTGAGATTCTCCTTTCTTCTTCAGTACATACCTCTATCATGCTTCAAGATGTTCCTGATTAATAACTGAATATCTTGTTCCCCATCAAATCCTGGTATTTCCCTGCATTTTATGGCATTATATTTTTTGCCAAAGTAAAAGGGTTAGAGCTGGTGTAAAATCTTCAAAGCGTTCATCACACCACACATCTGGACCAGATACTGGACTGGTGCCACTTAGCATTGTGCCTCTGAAACAAAATTCACTAGCTTTTTAGAAGCCAGGAGGTTCCAGTACAAATGCTTTCTGCTATGCCAGGAGTGCTTGGGGAAGGGGAGATACTGATGGCTGTAGTAGCAGAATAAGACATTTTGCCTGAAGCTCGGTACAAATGCTTGTGCACATTCAGAGATCCACATTTGAAGGGCAATATTTGAAGGATACTAAAGAAAGAAAGCAATGAGAAATCTTTACTACATAAAGTAACACATCTGAAAACAGGAGATTTTTTTACCTTTTTTACTGTGGCTGTTTTGTGATATAGCACCAGCCCACTGGATATGTGTTCTGGCTCCCACTTCCTGATATGCACTGATCTCTCTAGCTTACTGCTGTTACTCTAAACGTTGTCTACCTCTGAAGTATGCCAACTTCAGCCCCTCTGGTACAACAGCACCACTCCTCCATGTAAAAACCACCTCCCAAAATTAAATCCACCTCCAAAATAAGGAAATTCATAAAGATAGGAGGAATCATATTTTTTCAACCAAGCACATTCCAAAGGAAACAAACATGTTTCCTCAGAGGAAAATGTATGTATTATAACTAGGGTCTGGCAATGTATTTTAAATTATTCTTGTCAGGCTTGGGACAGGTGTCAAACTGTTAATTTCTGATGTTTTAGAGTGATGTTTCCTAAGCAGACAGAAAAATTTCCTTTGTGAAACATAACCTTTTGAGAAGAGAGATAAAATGATAGCAAGTGTGCCAGTGTCAGTTCTGCTTATGGCAACTAAATCTAATTATTCTGGCTCTTAAATTTCATTGAAGCTTCATTCTAAAATTATAATTATTAAAATGTACTCATATTTACAGTGGACATATGTGGTTGATGGAATGTATTTCTTTGTATGCCCCTGTGCTTATTTTTCTCATGTCATTTGCAGCTTTATGCAGTGCTGGCTTGGATTGCTGTTGGGTAATGCAGGACAGATAAGGAAAAATAAAGTTAAAAAATATGTCAGCCTATCTTAACACTTTACATCTGTTAAAAATAAGAAGTTTTATCTCTCAGTGGGAAGGATTTGCATCAGTAGCCTGCTGTCCTGAGATGGTGGCCCTAAGGATGTTAATTGGCAGCAAGACAAAATCATTCATATCCAGGAATGCCCGCTAGCACTGCAAAACAGCTGATGGCTCCAATGTGAGTTCACTGTAGAAACAGTATATCTTTGGCGAGGCAAAAGCATGTTAATACATCAATATGAAAATAGTTGACCTCTACCTCAATGGACCTTTTTTCTTTACTGAATGTGGTAGTGTTTTATTCTTATTAAACTTACAGGCCTCCTGGGAATGTCATTAAATAAACTGTTCATAATAACTGGGCACTTTAGCTTTGAAACAAACAGTGGAATTAGAGTCAGTCTGTGTTTGCTACATACCTTGCATACTTTTGGTATGTTTTTTTCACAATTATTTAATGCAGAACCACATCATTTTCCCCCTACACTAGTGAGACTGTGCTGTCTAGCACTCTAGATTCACTGTAGTATTTCACAAGCACAACCTTTAAGAACTGTTCAAGTCACCTTATGATGATCATACTGTTTTAGCCTCATGTACAAGGACTGGTCTAAGGGAAGAAGCTTTGGGCTGGGCAGGGTGGCTGTAAGAAATGTCAAGTACTGCAAAGAGCAGGACATTTTTTATGTTGGTCTTGTCATGAAATCCATTTTCTCACTAAACTGTCCTTACTCTCCTCCTGTAAAAAAATATATGGATCATAAGTTTTACACTCTTTGTGAAATGTCCTGAGAGTCAAAATCTTAATAAATTAAAAGGTCTCCTATGACAGGTAGATATTGTTGCCAAGTCATAAGCAAAGAAAGAATTCCCAGCTTACATTAAATTTTCTTTTTGTTGGTGCTTTACTGTTCTACACTAAATTTTCTTTATGATTCTGCTTTACTATTTCCCTTTCCTATGAGTTCTATACACTGTAATGAATCTCACTACATCGGATTTGTGTGCTTTACCTTCCCAGGCATATGAGGGCTCCAGCACTGGCCCTGATTTACACTGTTCAGGCACAGATTGTGTGTAGTATTCCTTTGTGAGATTCACATGCCAGGTGACAAAAAAAGTGGAAAAACTAAAATGTCAAAGGCAGATTTTTTACTCTATTAGGAATTTTGTATATAGTTTCTGTCTTCAGGGAGAGGTGATAACTGAACACAGTAATTTTGCAATACAGGCTGTAAAATAAATACTTTGTTCATTCAACAGTACCAGAAATATGCAGATCTAGATAAAGTCGTTAAGAATCTCTGTAGGAAGCTCTTTCTAGACAGAAACTAACTCTAACCCATAAGTTTTTTATGGTCTTTCTTAAAGGTACATTAGCCTTTATGTCCAAGATAGAGTTAGAAAAAGAACAGGCATGTCTTTCAAAAACAGGCTTCAAAATATATCAAACAAAACCATAAGTTCCATATGAACAAATTCTTCATATTGTCACAGCAATAATTTTCTAATCTAGTATTTTTTTCAATGGCAACCAATATGAAACCAACTCCATATTCTCAACAGCAGGATGTCAGATTTAGCCTAATACTGTTATGTCATATTTGGGTTTTGTGTGTGTTGCTGGTACTTTGATACACAAAAAGCTGTTATAAATATCCTTTGCATGACAATCTGTTGTACTCTCTACTATAAAACTGATTTCACAGGATACAATATTTGCGGGTCCCCAGAAGACAACTGGAAGACTTGTAAGAGACAACAAATATTTGTCAAGAGTAAATCATGGCAGACCAACGTAATTCCTTCTGTGACAGAGTAACATGTCTTTGCAGACTCTGCTGTGTTTGCAAGTGCTGTGAGAAATGGTACTTGAAAAATGCAACTGAAGTAAAAATTTCAAAATACAACAGCAAAAAAAAAATAATCTGGGAATGATAACCCAAAAGGAAAATGCTAAAAGGTTTAGGACTAATTAGCTAAAGGAGAGCAAAAAAAGAGCAGTCTCCAGATTTTGAGAAAGCCTGCAGAAAAAAAAGGGAATAATGTGCCTCCAGGCCAGCAAATCTAGTTTTCATGCCTCTGTTTGTCAGAAATAAGCAACTTCACTGGCAGCTTGGTTATGGGATGCTGAGGGCATCATCTCAAGCTTCAGTTTCATTTTTAGGGAGGTTGATATCTGCTGATGGCTAGTGGCCAACCCATAGAGTCTGTGCTGAATGATCAGTTATCTGACAGGCCTGACAGGTAGAGAAATGGAGATGGTTTGTCAAGGAAAATGAGGGACTTACCACTTTTCACTGAATTTTAGAAAGCCAGCGTGGAAAATTTTGCCATTAAGTGTATGAACCTGCCAACATAAAACTGTACCCTACAGTATAGAATATAGCAAGCCATACTGTTACTCAGTGTTTACACTGGCTACAAGAAAACTGACTTTTCTGTTTGGACTAGAGCTCAAGGAAGCGTATTTCTTTACTTTGGCTGTAAAAAGACGCTTTTTTTTTTTCCATATGGGTCAACAGAAATTTGTGTTATTTTGTTCTGTGTGTAAATACTCTTAAAACTGCTAATTGTGTATGGTGCTGGCTTAGTAGACACCCATAAATTGTTACAGGTGTTGAGCTTTCTAAGGCTTTTTCCTCAGCTCGTTGTCTTGGGTAACCATTACAGCTCCTTGCACTGACAATGTGTCTATAGTGACTAAGTAATTGCAAAGCATTTGCATTGAATTTTAGAGATTACCTGTATATAAGTCTCTGAGGACATAGGACACACAAATATTATCTCTTTTATATTCCATAAAATCCAGTTCTGTTCTGTTGCTGACTGAAACAGAGTTGTATGTTTGTGGAATTGGCATTCAGGGAAATACAGGCGTGCCTGTAGGGAGGATATGTTTTACATCTGGTGCTTTTGTTCCAATTTGGTAGAAAACTTAATTTCCATTACAACAGTCATTTTCTGAACTGTGACTGCATTTTCACAGGTGCATACACCAAGCCTCACCCGAACTTCATCTTTCACAAACAGATTTATTCTCCACTGAGTTAAAGTGTCTCAGGTTTTTTCTGTCTTGCTTGGAGGAAGGGAGGTCCTTCCCTGGGCGTAGGACTTGTTCCAGAGAACCACGTGTATGGGAGAAGAGTGACACTGCGAAGTAAATATCTGTATTGTAAATTCATATTACCCATTAGGCTCCAAAAGTGTCTCAGCTGCTTCCCTGGGGCAGGGAGCTAAATCACCAAGGCCAAGTTAAGGCTCCTCAGCACAGTCTTCCCATTAAGTAACCAGATTCAAGCTGAATTTTTTAACGTTTGGAAGCGGGTGTTTTGTCTAGTGGTAGAACACAGGGCTGGAGTCAGGAGTTTAGATTCAGTCTGTAGTTTGGGAACAGTAACAAGCCTCAGGACAGCTTTTGTCCATTCAAGAACAGATGGGATGGATTATCTTTTGATCAGTTATAAGATCCAAGACTGAAAAAGATGCTTTGCAATTAACTAAAGTTCAGCACTGCTAAATTGTAACAAAAGGAAGATGAATAGTAAGATCTAACGATGGTTTTCAGCTAGGTTTGATAGGGAAATGAAGAAGAAGAAAAATACTAAGAAAGATATAAGATAATGCAAAACTACACAAAACACATGCCTGGTCAATTTTACTTTACAAAATCACCAATGGCTACCCCCATCTGCAGGGTGAAATTAATGCTAATCAATTGCAGGCTTGTACTGCAGATGAACTCAAACAAAACTCAGCTTCTATGCAGTCTACCCAAATATAGCCCAAAGCTAATATTACAGTTTTGTGCATATTTATATTATTAAAACATTATGTCCCAAACTGTCAAACTCCAATAGATTTGTAACAAGTTTATATACATATTTAACCTCTTTTAAAAAGTGATTTTGAAAACCTTAAGGAATCAAATCTGTTTAACTATTTTCCAGTCAATTACTGCTCAGTTTTTAGAAGTATGTAAAGAAGCATGTAGATCTTGATTAATAAATACCCACCTCTGATCATTTTAGCTGCTGGTTTTTTTACAGGAATATGAAAATCAGGCACATGTACTGGACAAGGAATCTATTATCTGGGGAAATGTAGTCCTGGAAAAATAATAAGTATTGGCTTTCAAATAAAGTAGTAAAGTTTGTACTCCTCTGACATTTGCTGCATTTTCATCATAGCCCATGATCTTTTTGTCCATTAGCATTCAGTGAGAAGAATTTTTTTTTTTTTAAAGGTTGAAGAGGAGGAAGGAAAAACAGAGTTCCAGAAAAATATTAAACATCTCCAGCTTCTTCTTAAAAAAATTACAATTAACAGAACATGTGTTACATTACACGCATGCTTTATAGTTCAGAACAGCTAGTAACTAAAAAGCCCTTTAACAAAAGATTTACAAAAAGAAAGAACCTCAGCAGACTCTCTAGTTAATTGCTGCAGGAGGGTAAAATGTTGTTTATTATTACCCTGCCAAATTTACATTTGCATGCTTTATTTTCTTGGACAAAGTGACTGAGGTTTAGCAATAACGAAGATCTTGTTTAACAAAAATAACACTTCTTGGATGATAGAGAGGTGAGGGAAAGAAGGGAAAGAAAGGACACATTGAGATACTGGCAGAATACACACCAAAGTGGGTTTCAATGTTCAGAAGGAATGGCTTCATTGCATGGTGAGAGTCTTGCATGACCGTAATGTAATTTCTCTATTCTGTGCTACATTGGCTAGAAGACAAGGAACTTGTTCAAGGCAGGGGAAGTCATCAGCAGGGAGTAAGTAAAAAGAACGATGAATGTTTACAGCACTGTAAAGTTTTTGGCTCATCTCATGTGTTATCTTCTCTTCAGTCCCTCTGCATCCTGCAGCACTTAGTTATATAGAGATGTTTTAGAATAAACATTCTGAGATGGATCTTCTTCGATGCCATTTTATTTCAGTTATTATGGGATTGGGCTACAGCCAGCTGTAAAACTTAGATCTGGGTTAAGTTTCTAAATCCTGCCAGAGATTAGGGTGGTCTGATCCAAACTTTTGTTTCAAGTCTCTCTCTTCTCTTTTATCAGAGCCACATGAGGAGGTGGTTCTTCAGCATTTTCTGAAATATATTTCATGCTTCAAAAAGTAATCTTTAACTACAGATCATTTTAATAAAACAAGCAGAAAATGCACTGTCAAAAAATCTGTTAGATAAGGGCAATGAATTTGATTAAACATTGCTGCTGAAACAATTCTGGAGGTTCCCCCATGTTTTTCATCTCCACTTGGACGCACTTTGTTATGAGAAGGTCTTTCTGCCATACTGGTCTGCAATAGACAGGGCTTTGAGCCAGTCTGTGGCTGGTCCTTAGGGGTGGAAGGAAACTTTTGGCAAGTCCATGCTCCTTGCACAGTGGCTCTGCTGCAAGCATCCTTTGGCAGCCATAGTGGTAGTGAGGGAAGGTATCGTCTCACATGGCTTCCTGCTAGGGTTGTCCTGCATTGCTGCATGTGTTCTACCTGGCTCACCATCTGTAACTGGGGAAACCTGTCTTCTGCTCAAAGAACTGTTATCCCTAATGCTCCCTGTGAGGAACTCTTTCTCCCTGAATGGTGAGAAATTTCCAAAAAACAGCTGGAAAGTACCAGAAAAATCCACCTCAACTATACACAATTTCACTGATTTAATTTCCCTATAGATTTCCTACTTTACAACTTCAGGACACTAAAATTATGCTTCCTACCAGTAGAGTCTTCAAATGTTGTTATTATTAAGCCATGAGTGAAATACTTTCCCATTCCTAAGATAATCTGAAATAAAATAAAAATGAAAAAGCAAGCAAAAAAACAACTGTCTTTAACCTCTCAAAAAGTCTTGGCAAGTCCTTGCAAAGAACATAGCATTCTTTCATGTCAATTAAAACATTTCATTTCAATGGTTATTTGTAAAATAATTCGTTCATATACCTCTGTACTTCTGTTTCTTCTTTCTAAATGATTGCCAGAAAATCCCCAAATCCCGTTCCACATAAAATAGAACCAGGCTGGGTTTTACTTTACTTTTTTTTTTTTTTTTTTTTTTTTTTTTTGTAATGAGAAATTGATTTTACAGCTGCTAAACTGGAATTCTCTGATGAAAAACATGTAGTTGCAAAATTTTGGCCAGTTCTGCTCATCTTTCAGTATTCAGAGTGCAGGAGGGTGACATCACGGTGGGGACAGCAAAGCTGCAGCGGGGAGCAATGTGCAGACCTGTCATGGATCCCATTGGGAAAAGGATGAGGTTATGGGGAGAGGAGCAACCCCATCCTCAGACCTAATGGCTGGTGTGCTGACAGTGCGTTTTTAGCCAGAAATAAAGCAACACAACAGTGACACACATCATGGAGTTAACCTTTACTTCTCCTTCTGGTGACTGTAAATAGAGTTTCCTTTTCTTCTGCTTCTCAGGTGTCCTGTAACTCACCCTCTTTCCATCACTTCAGGTGTCGTGTTCCCTTATTCTCCACGGCTGGGTCGTTACAACTTGAACTTCCATGAGGCTCAGCGAGCATGTCTGGACCAAGACTCTGTTATTGCCTCCTTTGACCAGCTCTACGATGCCTGGAGGTCAGGGCTGGACTGGTGTAATGCCGGCTGGCTCAGTGACGGTTCCGTGCAGTACCCCATCACCAAGCCCAGGGAACCCTGTGGAGGGAAGAACACAGTGCCCGGGGTCAGGAATTACGGCTTCTGGGATAAAGATAAAAGCCGATATGATGTTTTCTGTTTCACTTCCAACTTCAATGGTAAGAACCTTCTTTTCCCCTGCCTTTACAGATGATTATTTCTATGGTTAGAAACAAAGATCTAATGGCAGCGAGTGACATTTGATTTGTCAAAGCTTGTATTAGGCTTGGAAAATGTAATTGTTGTATTCACAAAGACACATTTTCAGCATAAAGTTGTCTTTGCCACAAGCTCAAATAGATATTTTTTACAACTTTTTACAGAACTTGTATTGGCAGGAGTTTCTAATATCTCTATTTTCACCCCGTTAAAATTTGTATGTACTCTTTCAATGTTGATATACGCTGGGCTTATTTCACTTAAAGTGATGAAGAAACCTGCAATTCATTAATTGAGCTTTCCTATTGAATTTAATTATAGTTCTGAAGTTTTGCAACTTAAATGTATCACCAAAACAAAATTCTGATCACTTCTTCTATGCTGTGTATCAAGCAGCTTCTGCTACTTTAATATGACCAATACTTCCTTATCAGCAAAGCTATTTCTAGCTTTTAGGCCTAATAATTGAGATTCATTATCTTAGTACACTGCCAAAACCCTGTTCACTTTTTGCTCTGAGCTTGGGCTGCTCTAAACTTTATTTTAGCAACTGGAAGCTTTTTTGATTTTAACAGATGTTAAGTATGAAACTACTTGATCTTAGCTAGCTATCATTTCAGGTTTAATCTAGTGGCTCAAAAGGATTTAGAAGGCATTGCTGTGAATGAGAGGAACGCTGCAAGTAAACACGTGCAAAGGAGTCTGCAGTCCTCTACAGCATCATATTCATGGATAATTTCTGTACAACTTTGCACATGTTTGGCTTGCAGCCCACCCAGACCTAGGAGCATGGCCTTTTTTTGTTTATGCACAGATTGCTTATCCACGATGAAGCATTTTTATTCTACAGCACCACCAAAAAAATAAACATAAGCCTTGGTCTCAGAAGATATGCTCTAATGCTAAGGCTGCTCCACCCTCTCAAAAGAAACCCTGAAACTGACAGTATTAATTTAGTCTGTATGTGTTTTGAAACTAAAGTTTAGCTGACTTTCTTCATTCTGCATCATCCCATAAAATGCTAGCTCATTTTTTCTTGCTTCTTTTATCCAAGGTGAAATCCTATATAAGCTGATCTCTTACATGCAGATTTAAACCTGTACCATAGAAATAGGACTGAGGAATAACATAAACAAGAAAAAAGGATTTTAAAGTGTTACTGCACTAATTACAATTCTTGCAAAATTAATTTTTGCGACTACTGGTCACTAATCACCACTCTTTTCCACATTAGCAGCTGGATGTTTCTTAAAGAATGAGAAAAATTGTTTCTGGGGAAAAATAAACAAAAAAATGTGCTGATGGATAAATATCTTCTGTGCATTGATACACCAAGGGAGAAAGAGGGAGAAAGAGGAATGAGTTAAGGTGAGGATATGAATATAAGGTATACAGGCAGTGGAGAAATCAATGACATATGTCAAAAT
The DNA here is from genome assembly GCF_020740795.1 of Apus apus. Taxonomy (NCBI): domain Eukaryota; kingdom Metazoa; phylum Chordata; class Aves; order Apodiformes; family Apodidae; genus Apus; species Apus apus. Next base: position 71,766,085 of record NC_067312.1, on the reverse strand, counting down.
GAATTTCATTCTTGGTGAGTCTGTTAGACTGCTCTGAAAGACATAACACTACACAGCAATAGGACAGTATATAGAGCTGAACACTATCTTTTTTAGCTCACTATAGCTCAGTGCCATGTCAGTCTCAAAAGGTTTCAGCAGAAAATCTGGACTTCTCCCATATGCTTCTCCCAGCATCCACTTACTTAACCAGTAACCCACCCAGTTATGTTATCCTCACATGTCCCTACTGCGTTCTCCGCTATTCATGTCCCAAGCTTACCTTAATATCCACAATAAACCCAGTCACTCTCCCAAAATGCCAAGTTCCTGTTTACAGCTCAACACTCCAGATAGCTTATGTACACTTAACAGCATACATTAGCTTCCTCACTGTAAAGCAAAAAGCTTATAATAACCCATTTTGCCACCAGGTTGCAATTGCCAAAGATAGTGGCTATGGGCAAAGAACTGTTTGTGCAACGCTCATATTGATTCTCTCAGCTCAGGAACAGCCAAGGAAAACGAGAAGTGGTTAGGACACTATGCATTTCCAGCAGTGGCAGTGACTTCTGGAGTCTCCTGATGGTATGAAACAGAGGAGCCTTCAGCTTTATGTCAGGGAGCTGGGAAAATGCCAACAGCCCCAGGATCAGGGGAGTATAAGGTGACTTGAAAAAAAAAATTCAAAGAGTGTCAGTTGTGGGAGCTGCTATGAGGAAAGCAGATGAGGTTTAGATTTCTGCCAAGTGGGTTCTCTTTAGGGAAGTATTCCAAATGAGTTATGATCTCAGGGATCATAAAATAAACAAAGGCTCAGTTTTAAATAGTTCAGTAGTCAAAGTTGAAAAGTCTTTGTCTAAAAAACAAGGATTGTTTTTTACCTGAAAAAGAAAGGTACAGACCAGCAAAATTACATTCAGCCATTAAGGTGAACAACGAAAACATATTCATAAATGCAGTGAGTTCTAATCCACCTTCAGTGTTTTCAATCTGGACCTGCAGGTTCCCATCTGTTATGAGCTGAATATGCAAAAGGTAGAAAAAGGCTTCCTTTCATACCATTACTGAAGAATTCTACCTACAATCCTGTTATCTGCATAGTGAAATTGTCATAGCACTTTGTCTGCAATGCAATATAAAATAATCCTAGTACTTTATGAAATTAATTTTTGCAGTGTCTTTTCTTAGACTAGGATAAGTACAATAGTTGAACATTCTATTCTGCATGTATGACTGCTTCAAATGAAAATTATTTTGTTTGTTCCTAGAGCTGTTCAAGTTTTGTGTCTGTTCAGGCAAAGCCAAAAACCTCAAAAGGTTTCATACACTTTGTAAAGAGTAGTAAAAGCAGTTTACCAGTTTATAAGAATATATGGAAATATGTTCCATAAAACAGTGCCAAGAGTAACGTTGGCATAGTGCTATCCATTAAATCCATCAAAATATTGTGAAATAACCTCTTCTTTTTGCCTCCATATAGACAAAATATTGGATTGCATTGTTTTTCCCAACCTGCTTTTACATTCCTCATGTTGATAAATACTATTGAAAATGAATATTCATAAGTGGGAAGTATTCAAATTCAAATCCTCTCCTTTTCCATCACAGTAGGACTCACTTTAGTACATGCTTTAGAAAAGCTAAATGATCCTGACCTATGCAATAAGGAACCTGCCATGATTCAAATGTTTGCAAGGGCTGCAGATCATCCCAATTTCCCTCACATCACTGCCCCAACAAATGAGACGCTCCTCTTCTGTACATTCCCTCTACAAGGTCAATTTTGGCTTCAATACAACACTTCAGAGGAATAAATGCAACTAAATCCTTTTGTCGCGGTCTTCCCCAGAGAGTCCAAAAGGCATGGGACAAGTAACATATGATGGTATTGCTGATTGGTTAGTCTTTGCCTAATTTCAAAGACTTCTGAAGGAGAACAGTGAGTTTTCAAAGAAAAAACAAAACAAAACCCAAACAAAACAAAACAAAAAACCCCAACAGGAATTTTCTGCACCAAAAAGTAAGTGAGGTAAATATGAACATATCTTTCAGCTCCTCTATAATTGAGCATTTTCAAAGAAAAAAGGTTGTAAGTAGAGCTTGTATCACACTTTCTGCTCATTAACATTTTGTTCTATACTTTGCACACAGAACCAAGTGCATAACTGGTTTGTTATCAGCTCTAGCAGAATCAAGTAAAAATCAAATGTTGACAAAGTTAAAAATACAAAAAATAAATTTTAGGGATCATTTTAAAAGTGCATCTGTGAACCTGTTCATTACAGTAATGCATGTGATCAGCTAACCACCTCTGTCACTAAAATGGGAGAAAGATGTAAATAGTTGTCACTGAATGATGCATGCTGACTGCTTATTTTACCATTTCAGAACATTTTATCACTGGAACATGTAGCCATTGTTCCAAAAAGAGAAACAAACATCCCTAAAAGAAAATGTTGGAACCTTTCTTAGAAGTGTTTTCTTTCTGAGGCAACAGATTAATTGCTGATATTGGGGGGGAACTCGAAGATTTTTTAAAAATTGTTCCCACATCACAGATTTGTAACATGTTGCTCAATCTTGAGAAACAATGGTCTCTCTCAGCTGTTTAGTATTGCTATAAGATACACTGAACCCAGTATGCTGAACAGATGACAGGGTTTGCATGTTGTGCAAGCTACAACTACACCCGGCTGGCCACTGAGAATGCCTTTTATGGTCGTATGAAACCACAAATTAGAGCAGTTTGCTCTTTATACAGTAAAACAACTAATTTCTGTGGCAGTAACTGTCATAGCTGGGCTTTAATTAGGTTTACATAAATCTTATGCCCCATGATTTGATTGTGACAAACCAAATCAAGCATGGTCATCCTCATAGGAGTGACCTAACTACAGACATTAATGAGAGAGCATCAGTTAATGCTTCTCTCTTGGACAGTTAAGAACCTGTCTAACTTATTAACAAGGGAAAACCAGCATATCTGTACTGAGTTTATTAAGAGTTTTATTTAATCAGATATTCTGGGTACACATTGCACTCCCGTGGGGTTTACAATAGAAGTTATCCTATTTAAGGAAGGGACAAAGCAGAGGAGTTTTCATTAGTGATGTCATATGTCAAAAGTCTGACCTTACTGCAAATCCCTAGGAAATTACATTCTATTGACATATGGTTTGAAGAGCAACTAATAAGCTAGATGAAGTTTACATGCTATCAGTCCAAATCCTAGTTCCCCTAAGTCCAAAATCTTGTTTGCTTTGGGGAGACCTCTCAATAACATAGTAGGAATAGGTTTCCAATTAATAAACATTCTCTTTTGCAAGACTTTGTAAATGCTCTAAAGTTGCTGAAATGGAGTTAAGCAAGTATTTTACAAAGGGGTAGATTATCTAATGTCAACAATTTTCAATGGAAATACTTTAGATTCTGTCTCTGACAGCAACTGAATTTTTAAAAATGTTTCTTCTCCACCACAACTACAATGTAGACTTTTTTTTTTTTCAATATACTTGGCATGATATACAATTTCCAACCTTTACACAAAGTTAATTCAATTATCTTTATATTGTCATCTGACCTGACATTTCTTCACTTAGAAAAAAGGTAGGTGTTTTGTTCAGGGACCTGGATCTGACATAACTCTTCATCTTGCTCACCACTTCTTCATCACCAGGAAAGTAATAAGAAAGTGAGTGGGCTTTTGTTTGTGTGATTGGTTGTTTTTAATGAGGAACAAAAAGGATATTATTCTGCATTACATTCTCAATAAAGCGCTAAAGAGTGTGGTCTGGAATTAGAAGATCCTCACATGAATAAATATCTTTGGGTTTTGGGTTTCTTGTCAGATGGAAGAGCTGTGAATTTATTTAGAAAATATTATTCCTTCAAATAAACACTATTCCTCTGCAATCTGTTTCTATCTCAAACTTGGTTAATTGTCAAATCTGTGATGAAAAATAACCCTGAGGATAATTAATGAAAGGCTTCTGATGAATTTCTATTTCCTTGATAAATGAAATTAATGTTAGTATTATTGCTGCTTGTGGATTAGTAGGGGATACTTCCTTTTTGAGCTTTACTTGCTGGCATATGTTTTCATTACCTTGAGGCAGAGCCACATTTTTCTTAGCAGCACTATCAGTTCAATGCTGTCTTACAGAAGGGACATACCCTTTGATGCCTAAAAAGAAACAGAACTGCAGAACTGCTGCACGTGGTTTTGAGGCTGCTAATGAAGACTTATGATAGGAATGGTTTTGATCTACCACAGGCTCAAACTCTGGATCTGAGAAGCTGTATCTAAGCTTTCATGCTGGGGAAAAAAAAAAAAAGTTTAAAATTAAAAGTTGTTTGTACTTAATCAGAAGCAAGGTGACCGCCTTGTCAGAGACTAAAACTGCATGTGTTACCTCCAGCCAGCCTCCTTCAAATGCTATCAAAGGCCAGATCTTTCTATGCCATGCTTCTGAGAGGAAATCTGGTAAGGGAACATAATGTAGAAGTGCACTGCTTTGGATGTTTAGCTCATTGCCTTTCTCTGACAGCAAGCTACAGCTTACTTGGGTTTACCTGGACATGTGACTGTATCGTCACTGGCATCCTGTTGGTAAATGCATCCTATACCATAAAGTCGGATGGAGAATAGGTGCCCTCCTCTCAGTCCCTTGGAGTCTTCCATTATCCCTCTCCCCTGACCTTTCCCTGCTGTTCTTCTACATCTGAGGGTGAATATGCATTGCAACTGTTCAACTGCCACTGAAAGGAAGCAAGGATGTGGATGGCCTGCTGTGCTGTTAGCAGAAATAAACATAAAACTACTTTTTTCTGTTGTTCAAATAGTTTGTTTTTTCTAATTTTACTTTTTTTTTTTTATTTCCTGATATTTATCAACTCACTCCACAAATAAATAAGATCATTTTAACAATGCAATGTACAAATCACACAGTTCCAGGTCAACTCCTGTTTGATATGGCTCTGCAGTGGAACACCTCCACGCCTCCTCAAAAAACAAAGTTATACTACCACATCACCTTAACTACATCGCTAATGACCCTTTCTCCTATTTTCTCTTACCAGGTCGTTTTTACTACCTAATTCACCCAACTAAGCTGACCTACGACGAAGCCGTTCAGGCATGCTTGAAGGATGGAGCTCAGATTGCTAAAGTTGGCCAGATATTTGCTGCCTGGAAGCTCCTGGGGTACGACCGCTGCGATGCCGGCTGGCTGGCTGACGGCAGCGTCCGCTACCCCATCTCCAGGCCCAGGAAACGCTGCAGCCCTAACGAAGCAGCAGTTCGCTTTGTAGGCTTCCCTGATAAAAAGCACAAGCTGTATGGTGTCTACTGTTTCAGAGCATACAACTGAAAAATACCTAGAGCACAAAAGTTTTAAATTCATTAAGAACATGTGAAAGATTTCTTTTCGATATGAACTCATACAAGTTACTAAAACTGTGATAAACCCTGTTTACTTACTGTAAAGAGTCATCTTCAGAAACCCAACTCATTAATTTGTTTTTGTTTTTGTTTATTTTCCTTTAGTGTTTTTGTAAAAGTATCATTCCATAGATACTTTAAATTAATATAATTTAATGGAAGCTCTAGGTAAGGAAGTTTTAGAGCCAAATTCTTTAAGCTACATCTTCCCAACAAAATATATTTACATGAATGGGGCATGCAATAGAGCTTGAGGATTGCTAGGGCACAATTATGGAATGTAAGGCTACTCAAAGCAGCTTTTAAAAGCACAAATTTTACATATTTCTATCAGACTGAGAAACACTGCAAATTAATTTTATCAGGAATTTTGAAATATGATTTTTATTAAAGGGGATCAGTGAGGTTTTACAAAAAAGCCTCACAACAACATAGCTTAGAAAATAACTGTTTTCACTGGTTTCACATGGAAACAACACAGAGTTAAATAAAAGCAGCTAAAACAGTCCACTAAAGCAGGACTAGTTTTACAATTTAAAAGCTTGTCTTTCTGAAAAATAAGCTCATGGTCCCATGCATAGGAACAAGCACAATTAGTTCTCCTGAACATTTCAAATGTGGTTTAGTTGTGTATGTAACTCATCGATGAGGGAATCAATAATTAAACAATAAGAAAACAGTATTTTCATCTTAAGTCCAATTAAAGATGTGTGAGAAGTGTTGTATTACCTTTGAGTAGCTTTATTGAGATATTTTTAAACTCTTAAAGGCCATTTGCTAAGCAGCATATAGCATCTACTCAGGGCAGTTGTATAGATGAACTGCTGGACAGAGAAATTGTAAACTTTAGCAGCTTAATTTTACATTAGCCTTTGAAATGTTATTGTCTTCATGAATGAACATTACAATATTTAATATTTCTTACCTATTTACACATCACAATAAATAAAAATTAAGAAAATAAATTAGAATTATGAAGTCATAGGACAAAATTATTAAATAAAATCTGAAACCAGCTATCAAGGTTCAGAAGAGAAAGAAACCTTACATCTTATTTGTATCTGAAAAGCACATTTGTTTTTACACTGTCATTGAAAACATAGCATTGCTAGCCCTGAATTATTTAGTTAATACTCCTTAGAGTTAACAGAAAAAAAAATAAATATTGAAATGTTTCTTTTCACTACATCTGCAGTGGTCCATGTGGAAGATGTTTACCTCTATCTGCCAGTGTCAGAGATAAACACACACTGTGCATGGTGCCTAGGATTTTCAAGAGCTGCCTAAAGCACTAGGTCCTCCCTAAATACCAATTTGAGGGAATTTGGATTTCTGATGCAAACTCATTTTGGATGCAGCAATTCTTGGTGCTCATCTTCAGATACCTTAATGCAACCAGTTTTTCAGAGAGTGGGTGCTCAAGGCTTTCTGAAAATTTACTACACTTATGGTGTCTCAAGCTGGATATCCAAAAAAACAAAGAGGCCATTGATTAAAAATATCTTGGTCTTGAGTAATCTCTTAGGCAGTTTTGACGTTCTCTATCCAGTATTGGTTCTACTACTTAAAAACGGAGAACTCTTTTTCCTACTCTGCGCTTGCTGACTATGAAGATTTTAGAGGACCAATATTTGTATTACACAAAGTTTTATAGTTTCCCATTGTTTCCATATCTTAATGAGATATAGTGGTATTTATCTAAGTAGGACACAACTGGTATGCTTTCATGAATGGTTTGGTGTAGCTATTTTCCCATGGACATGAGTAAATAAATCTCTTTCCCGGAGTGGTTGTAGTCCTGTTTTAAAACTCTGTGAACAACCCAGGAACAATATATGGTAGAATTGTAGCTGAAAGATACCATAGTATAAGAGCTATTATAATGGAGTTCATTGCCATCAAGCTCAGAGGCAAATTTCCATCCTTCTGAGGATACTTACACCCACAGTGGATATTTGCTCATACTATACAGATGGTGCCAAACCCCCTCCTTTTTTTTTTTTTTTTTTTTTTTTTTTTCAATCCACTAGGAATTGGAATTTCTTGAAACTCTGTCACTTGGCTATAAATAGATTCTTATTACAGGTCAAGCTCCTAAACCCATATCTTTTCTGAACACCCATTTTTTAAATCCATGTCAATTTCACACATTTCCTCAGGCCATTCAAAACCTTTTCTGAATCTTTTAGAGAAAAAATGGAAATGGAAAGAAAAATGGAAAATACGCATACAGGGTAAGGAATTGTGTGTTCAAGACTGGACCATGACCAAGAGGAATACATGTAATTCCCCCATCCAACCTTCAGAAACACGGAAAAAAGAGGCAGACTATTTCATGCCCTTTTCTGAAGCTTGGAAGAAGAGGTTATGGGATGGGAAAAGCTATAAGGAATATCCTAGTTGTTACTCCAGCTAGATCCAGAGTTGCTGTAAAGAGGAAAGCCTTTTATGCAGCTGGCTCTATCCTCCTGAATGATCTGCTAGATCTGGAGGAGGCTGCTTGGTTTTCCTATTGCACAGAGGTTAAGAGACCCTCATTAATTATTTTTTTTCATTGTGTTGGTTTGTGTTGTTTTTTTTTTTTTTTACCTCTCCAGGGAAACCCCTCACAGGGTTTTACCCAGACACATCTTTTTTTGCAGGACTGGGGATTATATTTTGCCTGCATAAAAAATGTATACATCCAACCCACTTGTGGGGCTGGCTTAAAGTGCCCTCACTGCTAGACCAAAGGCACTGCGGGAAGGCCAACTCAGCCTTTCACCAATTTTGCAATGCTCTGGAGATGGCTGATCAGGTCCTAAATCACAGCAGTCTCAGGCTTGTGCTAGCTTATGCCTTCTGCACCCATATCTCTGGGCTGCCGCTGTGACAGCCCATGTGTAGCATCCCCCCTTACTCTCCCCCTTGCTTTGTGCATCACCCAAAACACCGGGCCGGTGGCTGAGCAGGCTCTGCACCACCCAGGTGATCCCTCAGCACTGGGGGAAAGCCCCAGAGCTCCCAGCTTGGCAGCACAAAGAGGCCACAGGGCAACAAGGAATGAGGTCTCCAGAGAGATGCTGAGCTGGCGTGTGATCACAGATGGCCAAATTTATCATTCAGTTATGCCTGTAAGTTTGCAGTGAAGATATTGCTTGCTAGGAATTATATGTTCATGTAATGGAGTTGCAGTATATGAATTTGCATTTGTCATGTTACCTATGAAGAGTCCAATATGGGATCAAGCTAGATTTATATCTATGTATTGATATACAACATTATGTATTATTATAAAAATTGCAGTTAATTGGATAGTTTGATGAAAACCTTTGTATGAAAAAAAATAATCAGTTCTAATGTAAGCAGGTTTAAAAACCATGAAAGTGGATGCTTGCCTTAGAAGTGGGCACAAATAGACAAAAAGAAACAATATTTATTTTTACAGCTACTGACTCCATTTCCTTTCATAATGTCAAATGTTAGGATGTTTTCTTATTTTTTACTAAGCTAGCTAGGTGCTTGGATAAAAAACTCTTAAAAGCAGCTTAAGAACTGGATAACAGTCTGTCCTATTTTCTGTTAATGAGAGAATATTCTATCATTCGAATAAATACATGTTCTCTGTCATTATCTTGTATTTCACAATGTATCTGAATTTTAATGCCCATGAATTGACAACAATTGACAATATTGTTCTTTTCAAGATGATGATTTCTCCATATGGACTGGCCATTCTTCTACTTCTGTCCCAGAAAACACAAAAGTGAAATGTGTAGATCAAAATATGAAAGTATGTCCTTGGCCATAGTAAACAAAGTGACTAGAAGACTATGGGGGAAAAAAAAAAGACTACTCTGTGAATATGATTTATGACGAAAATAAAGAAAACTGTATTCCAAAGCCTTTGTTTTAGGCTTCTTTGGAGCATTTTGAAAGTAGAAATGCAAGTACCAATTTCTTCCTTGTGTTTTTTGCCATCTTCTAAAATAAAATAAAGCATAAATAAGGAAGGCTTTTTAATTTTTTTTTTTTTTTTTTTTTTTTTGTACGGTTGGTGTTACACTGCATGTGCATCACTGGAAATGTGATGTAGAAGAGTGTTTCATGTATGGGAAAATTTATGAAATTATTTATACAATTCTATGGCCTTAGAAATTAGAAAACAACAAAAATTACTCTTTGTAATGTCAACAGGAAAGATTTCCAGAGTCAAGCAAAGAATTAGTTATTCAAAGCACTGGGCCAGCTTTTCAGCTTCAGTAATCACACTGTTTCTGCATTCTGCTGTTGATCTGTGCCAGACTTAATCCTGAAAGTTTTCTTCCCTGTGCCACTTCACTGGGAAACACTAATGTTCCAGAAGCTTTCAGTATATTGGCTGTGTTTTAAATAGATGAAGAAAAGCTCAGGAAAACCTGTCACTAAGAGTAAGGGAAATCTGCATTACTATTCTATGTATCTGCATTACTATTCATAATGATTGAAACCACCATACTTTATTTTCTAACAATTTACTTAAGACAATTTCCAAACTAATAACATTTCACTTCAAAACATTAAGCCTAAAATTAAAACCACCTTTGGTAGAAAAAGTGCTTCGATAATGAGATTTTCCATAAATAGTGGCAGGTTCCACTGAATTACATCTCACTATTTGAAATAAAAACACTGACTTCATGTTCAGAAGTGACTGGATTTAAGACTTGATGGAACTACCACAAAGCCAGAAATGTCTAGATTTTCACCTGAAGACTTCATAAATGAAGTAGTAGACTGCCTTTTTATTTACCATTCTTTCATTTACTCAGAAAGGATACCAACAGCTTTCTGTTCAAGAACAAGAGCTAGCTGTTCTCCTTGGACGTTTTAAGAAGCTGAATGTTACACATTTGTTAGCCATTTTCTCCCTTTTTCAGAAGCAGTTAGTTATAAAGTTGAACAAATATTCTGCAGAGCAGTAAAACTCCAATGCCAGGTAATTTACTCAATATAAAGAGACAAGATGTCTCTGGGTTTCAAACTAAGATACATTAACTAACAAGTAGTCTTAATTTGAAGATAAAGACAAAGTGAAAAATAATCACTACTGAAAAATAATTAATAATTAATAGTAAAAACATAGTTACTCCTTTTCCCATGCCATGAATAGGGATCATCCCTTTAAAACAAGGATGGCATAAAGATTCTGTAAGAAGAAGAGGAAAGACAACAGAAAGCAATACTCCAGCTCCTGATCTTTCATAATGGATTTGCTTTTGTTATATTTTGCCAAATAATTATTAAGCCACAAGTTTAAATATATAATTAAGAAAAAAACCAAAACCCAACAGATTAATAATAGTCCAAGAGTCTGGAAGGGATTTAATATTTTTCTTCATCAAGCTACAAACTGGAAGTTGGAAATTCTCATTAGAATTCCTTTGAGTCTAATATTTTTGCCTTTTTCCTGTGAATGTCTTATTCTGCAGAACACAACAGGGTAAAATGTAAAGTCCATCTATGTCTTCAATATTGTGATAGAGGCAAAAATTTGACTAATAACAGCCCTTACAAGGAACTCAGATAATGAATTATGCACTAGCATAATTTCCAGTGTGTTCAGTGGGTATTTAATGGATTCATTTTATTTTTTATAGGCCAGCAAACAAAACACAAATAGTATGCTTTGATGCTAGTTGGATAAGAACAGCTGGGGTTTTACCCTTTACTAAAAAGATATATTGTAGGCATTTCAGCTCCTTACTTCCTACGCTGCTGTTCACCCTACTTATATGCATGATGCCATTTGATTTCTACATAATTTCATCCTAATTTATTTAATAGCTAGAAGAAAATTGTATTTCTAGTGTTCTTTTCTGTAGTAAAAGAGCAGATTTCAAAATGTTTAAGTTCCACCTCAAGCACAAGACAGACAAATACAGAACTCTTCATTTCAGTAGAACTGGCTTTTGAATCAGCAGCTGCATATTACAAAGCCAAACTTCAAAGTCCCAGCAAAATTTAATTTATATTCTATGTTACCAAACACGAGCCATCAGTGACTGTTCTTCTTAATTTTCATTGATGTTTTTGTGGGTATTTTAGTTCTTTGCTAGCACTCCTGATTCAGAGTTTGTTGTTGTTGTTTTTTTTTCACCAGCAATCAAATAAAATTGATAAGAAAAGCAACTGCCCCTGCAACTCCCCAAAAAAACAAACCAAACCAAGACAACCAAAGAAACAAACATAAAACAACTCAAACGAAACAAAACAAAAACAACAGACAAAAAACAGAGAAAAATTATGACAGGAAGAAGTAAACAAACTAAGAACAGTAGATGATAATAAGTTAATAATGATGACAAAGTATGAAAAACAAAGGAATGTTTCTAACAGGTAGTTTCACAGCTCCTGGTCTCAGAGAGTGAGGGTGCTGCCTTGTGTTGAAGGTTTGCCAGCAGACCTGGGTCCTCAGAGCTCCAGCATTGTTTCAGACCACTTTTCTTTCCATCCTTCACCTTTTTCCATCCCTAAGAAGAAGAGCAGGGATGGGAATACCCACTGAATAACTCAAAAGGCTGCTTGCACTGTGGGAAGGGTGAAGTTGCAAATGGCACAGATGGCAGGATCTCTAAATTTGTTCTCATTTCTTGTAGATTAGGTGAGTTTCCTCCTTGTCCCCTGTATTATAAGCTCATTTACTGAGGTTTTGTGAGTTAACATCAGAGACAGGGAAACCCACTTGCACACCAGGGGTCCCACGTGCCCAGGCAATTTCTATCATGTTAACTTTCATATGTAAGTTATTAATGGTCTCTAGAAGAAGAAACACTTAAACTGGTCACTTGACCCTGCTTAGCCCTTCCTTGAACTTTAACTTCTGCCAGATGTTTCTAAAACTGCGAATGTAACAAAAATAACAATAATTTCTTTAGTTAGATAACACTTTAAGCGTTGTGCACATGAATAAGGTCACAGCTACTTATGGTCACATGTACACTACATAGAATCAGTGCAATTAATTTAAGGCAGCTATATTGTTTTGAAGTTTATCTTCTGATCATATCCACTTCTTGTACTGTGGCTTGATTTAGAGGGTAATTTATGTGTGTGTATGAATTAGGCTCCCTTTGGAGGAAACTTAACATTGGATGCTCCAGCTGAGGTTGACAACAAATGCATTCCAGCCGAAAGAGTTTGAACCAATCCTTGATTCTTCAGACATCTTCAAACTGCATGTATTGTGTGGATTGTTGTTTCAGGGCCCAAACTAAAATCTTGCCTGACGAAAAAAAAAAGCCCAATAACACCCTGTGAAGATGTAGCAATCTCTGCACTAACTGTTCTGACCTGTTGAACTGTTCCTGTTGCACTGAGTTACTTGCCAAAGCAGACATAGCACAGATGGACAACATAGAGTGCTGTGTACAAGCATGTGGCCACAGGGATTCTTAGCCATGTTAGGCCTCAGCCCCCAACAGTTTTGGATACAGCACACTTGTACCTGAAGTAAAGGCCTCTACCAACTCCTGGTGGAGTCAGTAAGGCTGCCATCATATCCAGTGAAGCTTATGGAAGGTTTTGCATTACATTTGTCTTTACATCCCCAAGTGCTTCATGTAAAAAAGTTAATAATATTTTATCTTCTAAACTTCATATAAAGAAAACTTAATATAGTTTGTTGTGAGTGAGTGGTGTGCCCGGCTGGAGACACATGCTGGATCCTCCCTTCTACTCTGGGTCTTTCATGACCAGGAAAAGGGAGGGGCTGGAAGAAGTGGCTGGCAGTAGTTAGTGCTGAGGTGTCAGACAGTGAAAATTGGTGAAACAGGTACTCCTGTACAAGCAGTTTGGAAAGTAATCACAATACTGTCCTCCAAAGCCCAGTTTCCCTTCTGCGAGCTCTCTTGTAGGGATGTAGCGGGGTTGAAATACAGTGACAGTCTTGGACAGTGAGTGTACCTCAGAGTACATAGACATGACTTTTAACTGGAAGAGGGAAGATTTTAATCAGAACTGAAGAAGAAATTCTTAGTGTGACATTGGTGAGACACTGGCCCAGGTCGCCCAGGGAGGTTGTGGCTGCCCCATCCCTGGAACTGTTCAACCAGGCTGGATGGGGCTTAGAGCAACCTGGTCTAGTGGGAGGTGTCCTTGCCCATGGCAAAGGGGTTTAAACTAGATGATCTCTAAGGTGTCTTCCAAATCAGCCTATGATTCTATGATTCTGTGAAGGATACAGCCTGCTTTACATGACCTCTCCCAAGCTGGGCATCAAAACAAACAGCTCCCAAACACATTTTCAGAGCTAGGAGGTTCCAAAAATATGTTTTTAAACTGTTTGTGCACAGCCTGACATATTGACAATGCAAAATATGTTTTAAGAATAGCCTTCAGGCTCATCAGATGCTGTCCCAACCTGACATACTGCTTCCATCAAGTTGCCCTAATCAGTTCCAAAAGATCAACGTAACCTGGTTTCTGTCCATTCATTATAGAAAAACTAACAATAATTTTCTTTGTTTAGTTATCAATGCATTGGGTGTTGCTGTTGTGGAAAGCCAGTTAAAATAATATTTTGAGCCACTACCAACTGCAATGAAGTATAGCTGAGCTTTACTTCATCCGTTTGTCTCAAGGGAATTTTCTGGGATATTTCATTCTGAAAAATACAGTATTCAACACAAAAATAACATTAGGGATGTTTTCAACCTTTCTTTTCATCTCAGTATCTTTGTTCTGTAGGAACACATTAATTTATCTTACACAAGAGGTGACATGGTAATGCACAGGGATGGTCTCAGCTAGAAGACGCAGAGCTATGTAAAGGTTTTCAATTCCCACAGCTTTCCAAACATCAAATTATCTCAAATATAATTATAACAAAAAAGGCCCATCAAGGATTTCACCAGAAAAGCCTCTATTTCTGATTTTTAAAACATGACCTTGAAGGTCATGAACACCTCCAGAAAAATTGTATCTACATCTAAAAACTTCTATAAATAGCATAGAAATCTTCCTCTGCTCCAGCCAAAACAAAATCATTTGTACATACATCCTGAAAAGATAAGCAGCCTTCAAAAGAAACATATTGTGCTTCTTTATTATAGTTCTCAGTCATAATTAATATTACTTAAATCAATGTTAATTTTTCCAATTTTTTTTTAATATTGAAGTTTCCCCACCAATCCTCAATACAAATGAACCTGATGATTTTCAGCCAATTCTATGACATATTATTCAAAAAGGCTTTTCTCTGGTACGTGTAAGCAGCAGTAACAATGCAGTAATCAGCTCTGCAAGGTTAACTGTACATGGAATTAAATCAGGCTTTTTAGAGAGAATTTTTTATTTCTCATAGAAATAGCAGATTTTTAAGTAACATGTATAATAGCAATAGTTTCAGAAACAGAGAGGAGCAACACAATGAATATCACAAATCTGTACTTGGTTTGTCTTTACTTCTAACATGCTGCTAGGCATTGAAAACGAACAAAACAAAAAAAAAGAATGGCTGAGAAACTAGGGATGGAGAGTTACCTGGGGTGGAAATCAGGGCACTTCCACATAAGACTTGCTGCTCCATGTTGGGGGAGTGCCCAGTGTGGGAACAGATAACTCAAAACACCCTCTTGTTTGGAAACTCAGTCCCCCAGACCTTCCTTACAGTAACTGCATCAACAGCTACAGGAGACATGTCAGCTATCAGATGCTGAAGAGAAGAGTTCTTAGACACCTTCATAAACAAATAAATAAAACAAAATATCCAAGATAAACTTTTTGTTTTCTATACTGATACTGATACTGATTTTTTTTCCCCTTTCTTTCTTTCTTTCCTTAAAAGACAATTAAAGCAAGACAAATTGTAAAATGCTTTTCTGAGAACAGACAACTGAATAGTTTTTCCAGACTTGTGTAGCAGTAGATGTGCAACACCTGTGTGGGTTTTACCATTAAATTTAGTGCTTTATGAACACAGGCTTGTCTCTCAGTGTCCTTTAATCTAAAGACATAGCCACAACTTCAGGCTTTGCTGCATATCCTGATACGTCAACATTTTACATCAGGGCACTAACATAAATTCTGATGAAACAGCCTGCTAACACATATCACTATGGGAGGATACCCACCTTTTGAGGTCATCTGCTCATCTGTTGTTCCTCAGACATGAAAATAAGTATTATTGGCCATTAAGAGAGCCAGCAACCCATGGAAGACTCAATACTTGCTGTGCAAAATATATCGCAACATGCAAACTGAGCACACACATCTTTGTACCCTTTCCACCGGTTTATGCTGTGCTGGTGTGACACAGCAGCTCACATCACCACACTGCCTCTGTGAGAGCACACTTGGGCTAAATTCATAGCCAAACTGGACTGAAGTGGCAGAACCTTGAGTGGGCAGCTGCCTAACCTGAGAGCTGCCGAGGGGGAGAAGCAAGACCTAACTCAAACTGCAGCAAACCACAATGGCAAGACTCTCAAAAATAATAAATACATAGATGAAATAACCCCAGAAACTAACCCAAACAATCCTTCAATGCAAGATACCTGCTTTCAAATTCCTCTATCGCCTGATTGGGTGTTAAGATGTAACTACTTTTTCTGATTATTTTTTTTTTTTCCCTAAAAATGCCTTTTCAGGAAAAAGGGAGCAGACAAAGATTAAAGGGTGGAGATGGATAGGTACATGTAAGCATGTGTGCACACCTTGATAATGTCATGGATCTGACCTCTATGGCTATTCAGGGACAAAAGTCCTTGTTTTAAACTGTTCTGAGGTCTTGGACTAAGTTAGGGCTCAGAGTCACTTGAAGGCATCAGAAAAATTGCATTTTACATTTGCTCAGCAGCTGAGCACACAGGACTGTCCAACTCCCTCACTGACCCTACTGAAGGGCAGCAGAATCAAGGGCAAGGGCCACTTCAGAGCAACAGCACAGCTCTCATGTGACTGCACCACACAGAACCTAGTTAGTGACACACACCACCTGGCATGTTAGATACCCAGAAACAGGGATATCTCAGTATTTTGTGAAACTCAGTCATTGCTAAAGACTCCTCCCCAGAAGCATGCTCAGTTTATTCTAGAGACAAAGTCCCTTCTGCCTCTCCATTCCTTTTGGTGTTAGAAGATGACAATAGTTATAAGGTTGATTTTTAGCTGTTTTGAGAAGTTTTTCCAGCTGAAAGCAGATTTCAATGTAAATCTTAGAAAGACTTCATAAAGCCTTCTCCACACTTTTCTGAATAATCTTCCTCACTTACAGAAGGATGACAAAAAGATCTTGGGAACAATATCAATACCAAAAGAGAGCTTTGAGTAAATGTCCAGACAATCACATTTAAAGATATTGAAAATATGCTCAGACAGAGATGTTTTCTAATAACCTCCCCCCAGTCTCACATTGAACTTTGCCTGCCAAGGGAGATAAAAGTCTGGCTTGCCTGTCCAGCTTTACTATTTTGCAAGTAGATCAAGTATTACACCAGTGAAGTTGTGGCAGATAAGGTCCATAAAAATTAAATACTATTCATACAAAGTGTGTAAAATATTATAGACCATGTCAATTAGAAAATGCATGGAAGGAAAGGGAAGCAAAAACACAGAGAGTCATACAGCTGGGCTTGTTGAGCTTCACCCACTGTATGCAAGATATGTAGAGGACTTTCCTGGTTTGCAGCTGCTGGTGGGGCAGACCCTTTCTTATGTGTGCAGCCATCCCATCTACCCATGAGCTGGAAAGGCTGCTGTGTAAAGATGTAGTTCAGAAGAAATTCTGAAAACTTGTACCTCACAAAATAGTGATTTCCATGCATATGTGATAACGGTCCCCTTTGTGACCGCACATGGGGCAAAATCTATGCACGTCAATGAGAAGACAAGGCTGTGACCAATTAGCAATTCATACCTACTCTTGTACAGTTCTTTAAGCTACATTTCCATTACAAATTAGGCAATCATTTCAGCACAGCTTTGATGCAGAACTCTGCTGAAGTCATACCGAGAAACATAAACACTTTTTATAAAAGTCTTTTCCTGAACTGTATTTAGCAGCACTAGAAATTATATCTAGGAAATGTGAATTTATGAATGAGAACTCCCAGATCAAGCATCTGAGCAACACTTCTGAATAATTCCGTCATGTTAGGGATTAAAAGTCCACATTAATAAATCCACCACATCTCCCAAATGCAAAGTTATGGTTTATTAATCGGAACTCTATAGTAAGAATTTATTTTAATGATCTGCCATAAAGCTGTAGCGTTTATTCCACTGTTTAAAGAATCCCTTCCCATTTGGTAAATACCTATTTATAAGCATTAAAAATGCAAAGCAGTACGTAAATGTCATTGTTTCTTTCTCTGAAGCTGACCTAACTTTTTTTGAGGGGAAAAAAAAAAGAACTCAGCATTGCAACAACACAAGGACAAAGACCCTCAGGATATCTCTGCCTTACCAAATTGTACTTCTTCACAAATTTAGCCCTGGTGCATAGCAGTAAGCAGCCATCCAGCTTGAAGAAAGTCAGATGAACCTGATAGACACTGCTTTTTACAGATTCATATAGCTGTTGGTGGAATGAGGCAGCAGTTAATTTCGCAGGGGGTAACCAGTGCACCTCCATCACCTTCTCTGCAAAAACTGGCTTGTGTGGCCAATGGGGATGTGCAGCCTATACACACCACCTCTTTCCAGGTAAGGATGCAAGAAGACAAGGAGCCTTGTGCACACCCAGGGCTTGTGTTCACATGGGGCTGGCATCAGGGAGCCATGGGGAACAAGGAAGGCTGCCCCATGTTGCCCAGGCCTGCAGGGATCATGCTGCACAGCCCAACTGTTCAGCAGTAGCTCCAGAGTTACACTTATCCGCTGTGTCACTTACTACTGGATACCATTCCAGGTCCTGGATGTATTATTGATTTTTTTGAAGCAGAAAATGAAGTATTTAATGTATAGGTCCTGTAAAAGTAATATTAATGAGTTATACGGAACCAAACAAAACTTTCTTGCAGCTCTTCCAGTGCTTCTCCAGGAACTGTGACACGGGATGTTGTTTCATTTCTCAAGATAAAGGCAGTGCAGCTTCATAGTCTGCAATGAACCTCTGAACAGAAATATAAAAAAAATAAAAAGTGTTGCCTCCTTTTAGGAAAACATTGTGAACATCCAAGTATTTCAGTAGCTTGCAGAGAGCACAGATAGGGAGAGATGCTTTAAGTCTTGCTAACTGCAGCTAATTGGCTAATTATGCAGAGCAATTTAGTCCTGACTGGTAGCAGATACGCTGAACTGTGGTTTCCTAATAGGGAGAGTAAACAAGTTAACTGTAAAGCAATACTTGCCTACAGGTTAGTACAAGCAGAGAATTTGCAGAGAGACTGGTGTTGTCCAATCCTCCTCACCCATCCAAAACCACTGCAATTAAGAGAAAACTACTGAGCTGCTAGAAAGCAACACCTCTTAGCTCATAAAGCTGTGGGTTCCGTTACACCTTTTCCTACAGTTTAAATGCAAATATGTAAGGCATTATAATTCCTGGCATAATAATTATAGAGACATAGAATCATAGACTAGTTAAGGTTGGAAGAGACCTTAAAGATCATCAGGTTCCAACCCCCGTGCTATGAACAGGGACACCTCCCACTAGCCAAGGTTGCTTCAAGTCCCATCCAACCAGGCCTTGAATACTGCCAGGGATGGGGCAGCCACAACTTTCCTAGGCGACTTATTCCAGTACCTTACTACCCAACTATGGACATGATAATTCTTGGCATTATGTTAAACTTAAGAAATAGTATTTGAAACCAATTTGTAGATGGCCCAGACATACAAATTTGTTTTGCCAAACACTTCTGTGACGTGTGTCCACCTTACATGAATATCATCAAAATACCAACTTCAATTGTAGTGGTGATGAAAGAATGAGAGGAGATGCCTTCACTCCTTTACTTATCACTTCCTCAGGTGCTTAACCAGGAGTGGAGGCCAACAGGTAAATCAGTGTGAGGACTTCTCTAGTATCCTCACATGTACTACATGCTTTATGGGAATACAGAGAAATACAACAATTTCCTTTCACAACAAACACAAAATTTACTCTTTTAAAAGGATGTGTCTCTTCACTTTCATGTCAAAATGTGTTGTGTTGACAGTTTCAGGGTGGGACAAAATCATTATAAGTAGGTAGAAAAGCAACCAGCTGCCATCCTTCATAAATGAAACTGGAAGGGCAGAAGTGACCACCCACACTTCCTTGTAGAAAGTTTTTCCTCAACTTTATGTATTTGTGACAGGGGTACCTGAACTGTGCCATCACCTCACAGCCCAAAGGGAGAATGTTACCAGTGCTGGTCCATAAGCATGAAGTGCAACTGAGGTAAATCCAGGGTAGGGAAGCCAGCTGAGAGTGCTTTCCAGTTTCAACTCTGTCTTTAAAAGTCTCTGAAGCCTCTACCTGCAGCACTTAGGAATGGATCACCAGATTACTATAAGGCTTAACCTAACCGAGCAATGGGAAAACCAGGAACAGGTCTAAATTCAGTACCCCGCTCAGCACCAGTCCCCACGTACCAAACTGGGACCTGTCCTTGGTCTTTCCCTTTTCTGGGTTGAGGTGGGGAACACTGTCAGGGCAGGTTCAGCTGTAATAGAACAAGCACAGCCAAGCCCATCCTCTTAGAAAAAACCCCTATATTTTTGAATAAATAAATAAATAAATAAATGCATACACAAATGCTTGTCCTATTATCCTTTATACATCCCATTTGTGTCTGTGATCCTATGGGGTTTTTGATTCCTTAGATAGAGTATCCTTTCACTATTCTTCTGCTTTCCATTGAGGAAGCAGAACAGGACAGCAGGCTTATTTAATGTGCCCTCACAAGACAGCAAAGCATTTCCTCCTCTCCTTTTCCAGCAGTTCATGGGTAACAGAGACAGTTTGTGAAGATGTAGTCTAAAACTTCAGGGTTTTCTGTAAGGCCATTTGTTTGACTCAAAAACCCATGATGTATGCCAAGCCCACGACATCGTGTTGAGAGCCAGCAATTTAATGGAAATTGTTTTACGTTTTTATTTCCTACCACAGGTTTTCTGAAGCACTCTCAGAATTTTCCTTTCAGGTTAAGCTAAAGCTGTTCTGTATAAATATTTATGTAAGGGTGTGAAGGGGGAATCACCTTCCGTGCTCCACCCAACAAAAATGTTGGAAAAAATGATGCATTTTTGGTAGTCCGTTTTAAACATGTGGACAAGGGCAGTCTTTGACTGTATTTTACTTTCTTGTTGGCTGGCATCCACTGCACTCTTTTCCAAATAAAAAAAAATACTGTATTTTTTAGAAGCTAAAGGAGAAAATATTTTTCCTGATCCCTTTAATTATTTTTTTTTCTGAATTTAAATGTACAGCTGTCTGTAAAAGTACAGCTTCTGCTCAGGAAGTCAGATCTAGACATGAGTAAAACACTCCCCCAATCAGTTACAAGAAAAATCCCTTTTAATTATGTTTCCACACCGGAAAAATAAAATAGGCTGGTTCTGTAACATGCTATAGAAGGCAGGGATTCCTTATTGCCTGTTTCTCTGTGATTCCTCAGAAAAGCTCAAGGAGGGAGGGCTTATCATTAAGGGCCGCAGAGTCAAGTGGGTGTCATATCTGGAAGTGAGGAGAAACCAGACAACAGTTTTGCGCACTTTTTTATTTCAGGTCTAGGGAGTTCAGGATCCTGACTTTTCTGTCTCCACACTTAACTCCTACCCTGTTTTGCTTTCTAGTTTCTTTAAGTTTACACTGTCATATTAGATCAAAGGGCTGGAGCAGCTGTGCTATGAAGACAGGCTGAGGGAGCTGGGGCTGTACAACCTGGACAAGAGAAGGCTCCAGGGAGACCTTATAGCACCTTCCAGAACTTTTCACAGGGCTACAGGAGAGCTGAGGAAGGGCTTTTCACTAGAGAGGGCAGTGATAGGACAAGGGGTAATGGATTTAAACTGAAAGAGGGGAGATTTAAGTTAGACATCAGGAAGAGATTCTTCACGGTGAACAGGTTGCTCAGGGAGGTTGTGGAAGCCCGGGGAGGTTGTTGCATGAGGCTTGTGCAGCCTGGTCTACTGTGAGGTGTCCCTGCTCATAGCAGGAAAGTTGGAACCTGATGAACTTTAAGGTTCCTTCCAACCTTAACCATTCTGTGATTCTATGATAGACTTCAGCTAGGGCTTACTCCAGTATCCAACCAGACAAAAAAAGACTCACATCCCAGAAGTCCTCACTAAATAAACAACAGTCCTTCAAAGTAAGGTCACTGTGGAGCTCAGCACTATGACACCCTCCAAAGTGGGCTTGAAATTGGTTTTGTTGCTCTTCCGTTGCTTGTGGAAGGGGACTTCAGGAAGAAAAGTCCAATAGTTGCAGCTACCAGATGACAGCACAAAGGTAAATAAATTACTTCTGTCTCTCCCCAGGGTAACACTGAAGCCAGACACTTTCTGTGAGCCTTTTTACCCTGATCATCACATTGCACAGGGTGGCTTTTGAATTACTGATGTTTTACTCTTTAACTGAAAATTGAATTTGCTGGGACACATTGTCTCGTCAGACTCCACCCGCCTTTTGGACAGATACAATCCTATAACCTTCCTGAAGGACAGCAGAGCCCTGAACCCTGCTCTGGTCTCTGTGATGCCACAGCTATTGTACACTCTGCACTTACTCAGAGGGAGAGACACATGCACTGGGGCTAATGAGTAAGAGAATGAATGAAAACTGAGTTGGGATGAGCCATTTAATTCCCACACTACATTTATTAGCTTAATTTATTTTTTAACTCACACAGCTATAACTCCATGACACTTCATGCTCATAATGAGTTTAGATAAGTATTTAAGAACCTGACTTCAAATGTATTTGAAATTCCCATTACATTAGGTGTATATTGAATTAGTGACCAACCTCCAGTGTAAAAAGAAATTATAATGAAAACTTGGCAGTACAAAACCCATAGTTTCAAGGCTAAATTGCAAAAAATAGTCAGTTGATTAAAAAAAATATATATTATGCCAAATGAATTCTAAAATATTGTTTTAATCAGATTGAGACTGATTAGTTTGATTGAATTTGTCATTTGTGGAAAATCTCCATCAGTTTAAAATAATTTCCTAGCCTTTAAATAAAGACCAGATGGCTTTCTAAGAAATAGCACTTAACAAGTAATTGGGATAGAACTGGAAGTCAGTGGATGAATTTTATGGTTTCTTGGAATCCAAATTGTACAAGAAAGATAGTGAAAATCATCCACTCTGAAGTGAAAAATCCCCATAGCCCTAATGGCACTTATAAAGGCAGTCAGCACTTCCCAGATGCTATCTTTCTGACCAGTGCTGGAGCTTTCCAACCAAGTCAGGTATCCACAAGGACAAAGGGAAAAATGCAGTGGAAATCCTTCAGGACTGGGCCAGAAGAAAGGACGCCAATGAAAAGTAAGGGCTGCAATGGTTTACACGTAGGGAAAACTCAGCCTGATGGGAACAGACATTGCAACTGTCATAAAAATGCCAAAGTAAAAGCCTAATTCGCCCCCTGTGGATCCATGTTGCCATACCTAGTGCAGGAAATCTGGGAATTTGTATTGCTTTGCCATGGCTTTTCTACCTGCAGCATGTCCTGCTGTGCAGGAAAATCTGAGCTAACACAATCTGAAAGGAAGAGACCGGGTTGGGATGGGTATGGAGATTCGTGTGTCAGCATACTTTATTAAAAAAAAAAAAAAAAAAAAAAAGCAATTCCTGTTTTTAGGAATAATGGAACTTTTCAAATTCAACATTTATCACCCTCGCCACATTTGGGGAATCTGTCATAAAGGGGGAAAAGGATTCCCATAACTTCTCCAGTTCATTAAGAAAGCTTGTTTACTAAAGCAAATATGTTTACTACAAACTCATCTGTTTGATGGTATCTCCAGATGTGTTGTCCTGATTCTTGCACAGTCTTGAAAAGTCTAAGAATGTGTACACTGTTTTATGCACCCTGGCTGTGGATTATTTTTCTCATTGCCGTCCTGGAGAGCACTCGTGCTCCAGACTGCACGGAGGCTGAGCAATGTCCAGGCCTGTGCCAAAGAAAAGAGGGAGGAAGACAGGGGATAGCAGAGTGCATTTCACAGGACAGCGAGCATGGCTGATGTACCCTAGCAGCTGCTTTTACAGCTTCCATTTGTCATGGACTTGTCCTTAAGTCTGATTTAATCAGTTCTACCTGGAGTTAGGAACAACTACAGAGACAAACGGTTTTCTGGCAATATCCAAGGGCATGTTTTCCTGCACAAGGAATGTATCACTATGAAGA
The DNA here is from genome assembly GCF_020740795.1 of Apus apus. NCBI lineage: Eukaryota > Metazoa > Chordata > Aves > Apodiformes > Apodidae > Apus > Apus apus. The sequence goes on along the minus strand of NC_067312.1, from coordinate 71,742,356 downwards.
AATATCTTTATGAAGCAGCACAACCTCTTGCCTAGGAGGGCTGGTCCTGCAGAATGGCAGAGTTCATTGGCTGTAATGGTTCAAAGCAATAAATAAAATAATAAACAAATTCCCCCACCTCTGTAAACTGCGACCTCCCCTCACAAAGTGCTGTGTCCTTTGGATCTAGGGATCCAACACCCAGTGCTCCCTCGGACATCTTGCACAACATCTTGCTGTATGGGACAGCCAGGCTTTGGCATTGGTCTTGACATGCCTGGCTGGCTGCTCCTAATTCCAGGCAGAGCACAAAAAACAAAAACAAAACCTAAGTGAAACAGTCCAGGATAATTTGTCCACAGATTGCACAATGACAACACCCTTAAAGGCAAATTAAACACCATAAAGCAGAGTTTTCTTGCCCAGATGCAGACAACCCACAAATTTTGGTTCCTTTAGAAGAAGATACTGGTTCTTCCAGGTTTTGGTCTTGGTCAGGATTTGGTTCTCTCCCATAGTCTGAAGATGCACCTTTTGCTCATACCTCCCTTCCCAAGTGTTTTGGACCCTCAAGCTCAGTTGCCTTAAAGACTCCAGGTCCAGTGTCTGTGCCATGCCCTTCTTTTTCCCCGGAGTTCCACAGGCAGAACACAATTGCATTTTAACCAAGCTGTATTTCCAGTGTAGACTTGTGTAGGCTGTCTCCAAGTCCACACAGCAGACATGGGTTAAGAAAACAGCATAAAAACCTATGTTTTGGTTTTACCTTACACAGTACAGTACAAGTCCTCTAAATATTATTGTTCTGACACAGTGTAAGCACCCTTGAACACAAACCACAGCAAAACATGTCATTGTGCTGGACAAACACATATGTCTGCTGTAAGAACTGAAGACCAAGGTCCCAGCTGAACCTCAAATGATTCATTACACTGTGTATGTGACTCAGTTTTCCTTGGCACCTATGTTTGGCTAAATAATATTGTAGCTTAGTAGATTATTTAATGAAAAAGGACAGTGGCAAGCAGTCTCAGAGACTGATCATAATAAAGAATGAGGGGGAAAGCAGAGGAATGCAGCATTTTTTTACATCTTTTCATTAAAAAACACAGAGCTCTTAATTCTGAAGTGCCAGCTGTTGAGATGTGCCTCCTTTAAAAATGCAGCAGTGCTCAGGAATCGGGCGCTTATCAAATAAAAACAGCAAAGGCCACCCATTTGTGAATTAAAATTTACAGCCTTGAGAATTTAGCAAATTCTTATTACTCATACTGTCAAAACTAGTGCCTGCAGGTAGTTTATCTTGTATCAAGTGCACTGCAAAACAAAATAAGGTAAAGAAATCGTTGCTCTCCTCCTGATCAGCACAACATCAAGAGTTTAGGAGATAAAGCAACCGCTGTCCTAGGAAGGGTGGAATCTCTTTCTCAAACGTTATTGCTTTATGGTGTGTTAGCAGCACCGCTGACAAGGCCCACAAACACACTGCATAAATTTGCTAAAGAAAACTAAATTCAAGACCTTTGAAGTAGAATGTGGTATTTGTTTTAAAGAAATCTACTTTCAGTCACGCTTTCAGGTTTCATCCACTCTTTTTTTCATACTCACAAGCACTAAAATCAATCTGTACTACTAGTCAGGCTAGTAGCACATGCAACACAGAGGACAAGGGACACTGGCTATCAAGTTCCCATTACATGTCCCAAGTTTGCTTCATCAAGAATGAGTGGGGTTTTGGATAACACCTTTAAACTCTTTATGAGTTACAAATCACTGCAGTGTTAGAGTCTCCAATAAAGTTGCTGCCTTACTTACAAATATCCTGAAGATTTAATGTGTGGCAAAAAAACCCTCAAACCAACCAAACAAGTATAAAAAAAAACAAAAGCAAGCAAACAAAAGCCCCAAAAAGAAACTCAGCAGTGCCAAGATTTGGTGTTTTATGGCCATGGACTTGGATAGACTCGAGATCTTGCCCCATCCAGCCAGCTTAACTCTTCCAAGACACAGAGGATCAGAAAGGCTTTCCACAAAGTTCCCTAGCATCACTCAGCTTTTACTGAAAAGATATTATCATTGTTCTGCCTAATGCTGGGACCTGAAACACTGCTTTCAAAACTCAGGAAAAGGACCTCATGGGGAAGTGGAGGCATGTCTCAAGCACAGCACTTACTCCAGTGCTGCCACTGTCCAATTCCCTATTGCCAAAAAAGTCAAGCGTTATTTCTCAGCTATGTCACAGCAGCCAAAGAATTCCATGTTAGGTCACAGCAGTGCACTTCAATCAGCACCAAGGTAATAGAAGAAATAATCTATTAAAAAAAACCCAAAGCAAAGAAACAAACAAATAAACAAAAACCCACAACAAAACCCCTCAAAACAAAACAGAGACAACAAATACTTCCTGCTGCAAAATTTCAAACACCATCGACTTCTCTCAAGCTTTGAACACTCTCAAAAAATCTGTCAGGAAGATGTCAAGCAATAAATTTCATTGGAAGCCATCCAATGAACACTTTGCTTTGGATTGATTTTTTCTGACTGCCTGCCACTCTATCAGTAAGTTTTCTTCCTTTTCGCAATGAGGTCTCCCCTAAAGGGCAGAAAAGATGTTTAGTGCAGGAGGTTAGGATGCTTCATTTTTGTACAGGCTGGATTCAAGCATTTTATTCAGCACAAAACCCATGCCATCTTGTATGACTCATTTCTGTATCTTCTGAGCATGTCTCATGCAAAATGGAAATAATTTTCTCCTGCCTCATCCTGACTATCAGGCACAAATACACTACAATAATAGGATTCACACAGTACTCAAAACAGATTAAGCATAAGCTCAATTATCTGACTGAAGAACAACAAAATAAACTATTCCAAATTATGTGTTCTAGAGGAGATGGCTGATAAGCAAGAATCCATAGCTAATATTCTCTGCTAACTTACTCATAGGCATGAAACATCCACCAGAAAACTCTGAATTTTTTTTTTTTTTTTTTTCCTTGAGTGTGAAGGAGAAACTTCAGGAGAGTCCTCGGGGTCTCAGATTTCAGAGGGATGATCAGGGGCCATTTGGAAACCAGCAGGAACTCATAAATCAGACTGGAGGGGACTTTGGGTCTGCAGAGGAGAAAAGAGAGAGATCACTAACCCCTTCATCTTAAATGTTGACTTAGCCTCATCAACTGGACATCTCAAGATAAACTGCCAGATGTCTTTTGAAGAGACAGCCCTGCTGCTTACTGTCTCTTGCCAAGAAATCAGCAAGTTTTGTCTGTGCCTCAGCTGGAGGTCACAGCTGTGGTCACAGAAGTCATGAAAGTGTCTCATCCAAATTCTTGTCTCCTAGTTTAGCACTTTGTACAACACTTGCTGGTCCTTTTTGCTGCTGAGCCTCCACCAGGCACCACCACAGCTTGGCATCCCCTGAGGCCAGCTGAGACCTCCCCTGCTGGTGGGGTCTGGGGAGAGAAAGTGATGATCCACCAAACTGAAGCACACACCTCTGCTGCACCTGGGCAGCCTCTTTCAGCCAGGGGAAGCTTGCTGCTTTAAACGGGCTGCTCAAAGGGTAAGGCACAAGTAACTTTACAGGAGGGTCGCAGGATCTGGCTCGAGGAGGCAAGCCACTGAGGCAAAAGCCCGTGAGACCACAGCCTCCAGGAGTCAGTGAACAAGTGAGCAGCTGCCCTACAGAGAAGTGGAGACTAAGAAGAGCTACGTCTTCAGTGAAATGTCCTGAGGGAGGTCAAATTTATGACAAGAAGGTCACACTTTTTCTCCTTCCAGGGCAGCTGGAGTATTCTAGGGTGACCTCCAGAGGTCTTGGAAATTAAAACACTGAAAGTTCTGGAAATGTCTCTTAATCAATGGTGAAATATGCTATTTTTAACACGGAAACCAAATGCCAGGTCTGTGGAGGCTCAGGACTCTGGCTAGGGAGAGAAGCAGACCACAGCACAAATGGGATCTCCCCACCACTGCTTCCTGCCTCCACTTTTTCATAAGAACCATTTGATACTCTTCATTATTTTCTTTATATGTACTTGTACAATAATTAGTACTCTTCATTAAATGCCCAGGTCTGAATAAACATGAAATAAATGCACTGCTTTAGTATTTGAACCCTTCTGAAATTTGTCTGTTTCACTCACTACATCCTTGTCAGGCTTTTAGCTACTAACAGGGTGACAGATGCTCTCTGTTATACCTCCACTATCCTCTCAAGGGAAGATAAAAGAGGAATAAGGAAGAGAGACTTTAAGGATGTGGAAAAAAAAAAAATAGCTAGAATAGATTTAATAAAATATTGATAAATAATAATGATGGTTAACTACGTACAAATATGTAAAGATATTCCAAGATATGCAGGGTGCTGAGCCATCTCATATAAAACATAGTATTACCTAGAAAAGTTGAACCAGATGATCCTTGAGGTCCCTTCCAACCCGTCGTTCTATGATTCTATGATTTTGTGGAACCCATGTTCCTCCTTCCAAACCAGAAAAGTCCTAAATTGGACTCAGCAGCAGATGGGAGTGCCTGAGGCCAGAGTTCCAGCAACAATCCCCAAAAAACCTTGGAGTGCCCGAACCAGTCCTACTCAGGAAGGCTGGAGAAGGTAACCTGTCATGATGAATGATGTTCTTCTTCAGCAAGAAAACAGGATGCAGGAACACTAGCAGCCCCAGTACTAAGGGAGGAATACTTATCAGCATTCCACTGATGCTACTTCCTAGGCTAGACCATACACAACAATGTCGTGTCACTCAGTATTAGCTCCAGAAAAACATTCCTGCACTGCACACTTGGAAAACTTCCTGGAATCTTAAAGGGTGTATAGGGAAAGAGATGGAGAACTGACCTAAAATAAGCATTGAAAAAACCCTACTCAGTATTATTTTTGCATGTTTAATGTTACTTGCTACAGCTGCTGTAGTCCTCATAAGTCATATTGAATAAGGTATAACCAGATATTTAGCTCCATTGCTCCTCCCCATGTGTGAGATACCACAGCTCTCACTTCAGATCATGCTTGGGTCTTCAGACTGGTCTCCAGGGGATCTCCATGGTTTAGTTTCCTGCTGAAAAACAACAAAAAGTAAACTAAAACATCACTTTCCACAGATACCCTTTGATTTATATATGGGCACTGCTTCTGTTTCACAGAGTAGCTCTGGAAACAGATGTTTTGAGAACAAATAACAACCCATGTGAAAGATGCAGAGGTCTGTATCACTGACAGAAGAAACTGTGCAGGTACCACTGTGGATAATTTTTGCTCTAAGCTGTCTGCATGCCACTTTATTTAGGTAAAATATTGCACTATTTCTAAAATTAGGGTTTGTTTCCAACTTGGCCAGTTTACTCCCATATTAGCAAAAAATGTTGGAACTGAGGTTTTAAGAAAAGTCTGAGGCAAGGCCAGGGGTGTGCAAAAAAGAAGACATGAAGATAACAGGAAAGTTAACGCCTTCCAAATAACAAGTTTCAGAAAAACTATGAATAATCCAAAATCAATGAAAAAACTTTGAACCATACCTCTGGAGAAGAGAGAAAAAAAAATATTTTGTTTCTAATATTGGGATTTTTTTTTATTAGTGGTCAATAATGGGTTGCATCCAAGCTCAAATGGGGTTTCAATCACATGACCAGACAGTTAACCAAATCAATGAGAACATTTGGGATTTTTGTGAAAGTTCTAGATCTAAGCAAAAAAACCACAAACAAAACAAAAAAACCCAAACCAACAAACAAAACAAAACCAAATACCCCAAACAAACAAACAAAAAGAAGACCAGATGACTTTTATTTCTTCAGCTTAAGATGGAAAAAAAACAAAGGACAAGGAAGCCAATGCTCACATTGAGAGTTACATTTGTTGCGTGATAGAATTACAACCTGATCCTCAAGTGATCCCAGATGAATGCAGCCAACTGGGCACAAACATAAACATGCAAAACAACTCTGAGTACTGACCAGCTGTCAACAGCTAACTCAGCCATGGTCTGTCACACCGTGACTGTGCTTGGTTTTAGGCTGGATTCTTATTGTGAGCACAGGGGAAAATAATCCCCATCTGGTTGGCACTTGCCTTCAGTACATGAGCCCAGGGCCATCTCCTCATGGTTTCATGGCTAGTGGCTTAGGGGTAAATTTGGTACAATGAGGGAAGTTGCTCAGCCCTGGCTCCCACAGGGGAGTACTGCTGGCACTCACTGTTGCTTTTGGGGAGCACTTCTTCTGGGCTGAGGACTAACACCAGTATCTAAGTGAGGAATAAATGCTAAATCCTGAAGAGAGTCAGCAGCAGCTAGACAGACCATTAGCTCCAAGGTCATGTTAAAATAACCTTTGAATACTGGTTGGATAGGGGTTGTTTCATTACTTTATGGCTACATTAAAAACCCTCTTTAAAATGTCACAGAGTTTACTAAAAAATTATAATTTGCTGGTTACACAAAACTCCCCAAATCTTGACTGATTATGGGAGAAGGCAATCACTGAAGCACACATCTTAGAGCTTCCAAAAAATATCAGTTAGTTACAAAGCAAACAGAAATGTGTCTCTGCTTCCATTGATCCCTCCTGGACTCTAACACTGTCCTTTCATGCTGACATCCTTATTTCACTCCATGCAGTGTCCAATTCCCAAGCGCTCATATCATCAAACACTGCTGTGAATTATTTATTTGATTAAAAGGCTGACATTCCAGACAAACACTTTTGCAGGGCACTCAAGCAAAAGACTGGCTCTTTCATGTGACATCATAACTTACGAGTAACCTTTGTAATGTTTGGTCACATAATCCTGCACCTCAGGTGTTACTGCCAGTGCTACAGCTCAGCAGGTTGTTTTTCATACATTAGGTCTTGCACTTGTCACTTGCTGAGACACTGTAAATCTATTTGAAATCAAGGGCCCATATTAAACATTGTAAAATTGCCTTCTCTCTGAGCTAGCAGTATTTATGTAGGAGCAAATGCTCTTTCCAGTCCTATTTAATCTGCATCTGACCTTTGCAGTTGCACCATAACAAATGTAAATTCTGTATGTGATTCATTTTGAATTTGTTGCTTTTCACAGCAAGTATCCACTCTACATTAGGTATGAACTGTATGCACGTTGTTGACTCTCTGATGTCTCTGTGAAGAATATATGATCTGTGAAAAAGAAAGAAACTGATTTTCCCAGCGAATCTCTTGAGGATAGCAACTGGAGGGTATGACTTGTAATAAACATTTTTGTTTAATGATGCACACACACAAACACTTTGTATATGCATATAAATTTATCTATGTATTACTACAGACAAGGAAATACCAGAGTGAGTCCAGAAACAGCCCACACACATAACTGAGGGACTGAAGTATCTATCATACAGGCAGGGGTTGAAAAAGCTGAGATTGCTCAGCCTGAGGAAGAGGAAGTACAGGGAGCCCTTGTCCATGAGTATAAATACCCGATTGTGGGAGTAAAGAAAGTACAGCCAGGCTCCCCTCAGTGCTGTTCAGTGATAGAATATGCAGCAATGAGCAACAAGCACCCTGAGCAACCTGTGCTGACTGACCTATCTTAGGGAAGGGAGATTTGCACTGGGTGATCTCCAGAGATGCCTTCTAACGTCAGCTGCTCTGTGATCCCAAGGAAATGAAGGCATGACAGTGTCATACTTACAATAGGGTATTGCAGTCAGTATTTGCATTCTATAGGGTAATGTCACATCAAATTTAGAAATGCAAGTTCTAGATAGTGAAAAGATTTCAGTTTTGAAATTTCCTTTCCATGTTGATCACTTTTCTCAGCAGGGGTCAGAGACTTCAGTTGCCCCATCAGATCTCACCCACCATGAAGGCAGTCCATCAAATGCTCCAGACAAGGGCTCTGAGAGCATCTCAATACTGGTGTTACTGTCCCAGTCAGTCCCTAGGAAAGGGGCAGAATGTGGATCCCATGTGCTTTTCAGCACACCAACCTCAGCTACGAGCTCAACTACATTAGTGTTGTTGTGATTAATGTAAGTTTTCAGGTCTATCCAAAACGGGGAGCAGATCCCTCCAACCTGAGATTTAAGGAATGATGTTGGAGGGTGTCCAGAGGAGGCCATGAAGATGATCAGAGGGTGGAAGGACCTCTGCTCTGGAGACAGGCTGAGAAAGCTGGGGTTTTTCAGTCTGGAGACGAGAAGGCTCCAGGAAGAGCTTAGAGCAAGTTCCAGTACCTGAAGGGGCTCCAGAAAAGCTGAGGAGGGACTTTTCACAAAGGTATGGAATGATAGGACAAGGTGGAACAATTTAAAACTGGAAGAAGGGAGATTTAGATTGGATATTAGGAAGAAATTATTGACTGTGAGGGTGGTGAGACATTGACACAGTTTGCCCAGGGAAGTTGTGGAATCTGCCTTCCTGGAAGTGTTCAAGGGCAGGTTGGATGGGGCTTGGAGCAACTTGATCTAGTGGGAGGTGTCCCTGCCTGTGGCAGGGGCAGGGGCTGGGAACTAGATGATCTTAAAGGTTCCTGCCAACCCAAACCATTCTATGATTCTGTGATTCTGTGTTACGTTATAATCAAACGTAGTAGAAATCTTGTGAGATTAGACACTTTGCCTGCATTTCTGAAATGCTGGATTCCACTCTCTGTGTATAGTCTCTAGTCTCTCATTTCTATATCAAACCAGAACTCAAAACAATATCAACTACCAGAGATTTTAATACTAACTTCTCAGGTTTTCTTTCTTCCATTCTATACGTCTGTTTTAGTAGTTAAACCATACTATTTACAAGACAACCCCTCTTGCTTCCCTCAGGCAACCAACTAATTGTAAAATGTCACAATAATCTAAGGCTTTAACTATTCCACTCACTGTTTTTTCCATAATTTACCTGACCAATCAGGCTGCCTTTCTAGAAATCACACCGCTGTTTAGTTGGGACGGAGGTTCAGAAGTATTCTAAGGCCAAAACTGAAAACCTTTAAAAAATTAATTGGCAGCACTCAAGGCCAGATGTAAACATCAAAGTCCCACTCCTGAGTGCTGACCTTGGTGTGCTGAACCCAGTTTTCAAGGAAGAAGTGATGACTGATGCCCTGCAAGCCCTACGGGTTGCCACAGTCAGGCTTGAGAGATGACTGTGAAGCCAGAGCTGGTGGAAACTGACCTGCTACCATGGGACATTCATTCACCAGGTGCCACATACTTGTGAAGTACTTCACTTCCACAAGCATGTCCAGCTTTATTTTCATAATAACAATCCACAGAAAAATCACAGGTTCCCATTCGCTTCAGTGGTAATTGTACAGACGATTAAAAGTGTGTTTGCTTTATTCTTCATCTCTCCCCAGCACTGTTTTTTGGCCACTTCTCACAATCATATTGAGTTTGCCAATGACTCTCTGTGGCTCTTCTTCCAGCCTTGAGCAGCTGTCAATTATGTTTATGCACACACTTTTTTGCTAGACCATTAAGTTAACTAGACTTGTGCTCAGCAGCAGGCAAAGGAGCAAGCACTCACTTTCCTACTACTGCCCTGTCCAGAAATCCATGCATCAGGAAAACCATTAACTTCACAGTCTTCAAACATTATACTCACAAGTGTGTCTGTACCACAGCATCTCAGATGGTGTATTTGTGCTAGTGTCCTGGTTTGATCCAGCATATCACATTGGCAGAGTTCCTTAACAGAGATTAATCTAGAAGATCTGTTTTATTTGGTTTTGGTTGGTTGGTTGGTTTTTTTTCATTGTTGGGGTGACCCCACTATTTCCACGAATATTGTAAACTTGTATTTCTCCTGTGCTGATTCACAGGCCTGGAGTAGGGAGCGTGGCAGGGAAAGATGGACATGGGCTGATGCAGAGGCTTGAAAAAATGGACACTTGAAAATGAGGAGACTTTGGCTCATTGGAGGAAACTCTTTCAAAGATTAGAAGCCCATAAATGGAAAGAACTTTCTGAGCCTACACCAAGGAGCATTTTTCCTTACACTTTCAAATTCGCACTTTTTTACCAAGCAAATTCCATTCCTAAAAACTTAAAAATTCAAAAGACAATGGCAGGTATGAAAACAGTCTCTATTTCTACCTGTTGATAGTTCAAGTAACAATATTTATGACTGTAAAATTTTGGGGTCTGGGTCCCAGGTATCAATTAACCATTTAAAACAATTACTGTTTTAAAAGACAGCCAAACTGCAAATCAACTTCAGGACAACTCACATAACACCACAGGGCAACTGTGGTGGTTTTAGTAGAAATAAGAGACACACAGTTGTTTCCCTGCCCCAAAGCATCTCCAAAGATTAAGTAATAAAATAATTGCAAATATGACTCATAGAATTCTACATAATTCTGGGGAAATTTAAGAATCATACTTTAGCCAATAAAGCTACTGATCTTCACCACCAGGTAAAAAACAGAATTATCAAGTGACATACAATCCCAAACTTTTCACTATTCTGTTTGGTAACTCCTGTGACATGAGAACTGAGGATGTCAATGGAAAGATAAGATAAACAGTTAAAATTGAGTCAAACAGCTCTCTGTGTACAGAAAATATATGTGATTTACCAAAAGCATCTCATGCAGCTCTGAGCTCATTTTAATTTCTCACTTTGTCAGTAATTGCAGCAAGAGCTTGCATTTCTATAGCAACCCCCACCAACAAACCCAGATGTCTCAAAACACAATTTTAAGTAATCTTCAACTGCAAAAGGCAGTTTAGCCACTTCAAACAACCCTAAGCATGCCTTACTTAAAACAGAGGCATGCTGAGGTCTAGATGAGATCTGGAAACAGAGAACCCAGACCTCAGCTGCCAGTCCTGTGACAAGAATCACAGAAACCTGCAATGGCCTGGGTTGGAAAGGACCTTACAGAGGTTTCAGCCTCCTAGTTCCAACCCCCCTGCATGGGCAGGGACACCTCCCACCAGCCCAGGCTGCTCCAAGCCCCATCCAACCTGCCCTTCAACACTGCCAGGGATGGGGCAGCCACAGCTTCCCTGGGCAGCCTGGGCCAGGGTCTCCCCACCCTCACAGTGAAGAATTTCTAATTTATTTATTATTTCTAACGTCTAACTTCTAAATCTCTTCTCTTCCAGTTTGAAGCCACTCCCCATGAGCCTATCACTCCGTGACCTTGTAAAAAGTCCACCCCCCACCCCCAGCTTTCCTGCAGCCCTTTCAAGCGCAGGAGTAGAAGGTTATGTCCTTCTGATAAGGCACGAAACACACTCGGGTGTACGTGCTGTAGCAGGGGACGTTGGTACCGCTGCGGGTCCGAGAGTCGTAAAGCTGAAACAGAAGAGAAAAAGAGCTGGCTGCCCGGCACGGGCTGCTCTCCCAGGAGCGCAGGACTCCTCGCAATATCCCTCCTCCTCCTGACATCTAGTGTCAGCTTTCCCGAAGGACAGCCCGGCAAGATCCAGCTCCAGCTTCTAGCCCTCTTGCAAAGATAATCCCTTGGGCAGGGCTTTGCTCACCCCTCTTGATGGGAATAGCCAGGGAGTGGCCCTAGCACGGGCAGCACCGGCAGCCGCCCTCCAGCCAGAGCCCTGGGATCCGCCGGGGCTGTAGCAACAACCCCATGTAACCAAAAAGAAACACTGCTCAGACCTCTGGGACCCCAACCCCAAACTGACTGTTTTGGCTTAAGCTGCAACAAATTCTACTGAGAACCCACCTGCTGTGCTGTGTCCAGCCCTGGAGACCCCAGCACAGGAAGGACATGGAGCTGTTGGAGTGAGTTCAGAGGAGGCCACAAAGATCATCCAAGGGCCAGAGCATCTCTGCTGTGGGGACAGGCTAGGAGAGTTGGGGTGTTCAGCCTGGAGAAAGAAGTCTCCAGGGGGACCTTAGAGCACTTTCCAGTGCCTGAAGGGGCTCCAGGAAAGCTGGGGAGGGACTTTTCACAAGGACACGATAGGACAAGGGGGAACAGTTTTAAACTGGAAGAGGTTAGACTTAGGTTAGACATTAGGTAGAAATTCTTCACTTGTGAGGGTGGTAAGACAACAGAACATGTTGCCCAGGGGTTTTGGAACTGGATGATCTTTAAGGTCCCTTCCAACTTAAACCATTCCATGTTTCTATGATACTATGATATTCAATCCCCTGCCTGCCCCCCTCCTCCATGAAAGACAGAGGGGACAGGTGGAGGACCCAGGCTCAGGGGGTGATGGCACTTCTCTCTGCTTTCACTGTCATTTCTGGGTCATCTTCTGGTGCTCTGGAGAGACTGTCCTGCCACACACTGTAAAGGAAAAAAGAGGCAACAGCCTGGAGTTTGCAAAGGTCATTCAAGTTGTCCCAATCACTTACTCATGCCAGATGGGTGGAAAAAAGTGCATAATTATTATTCAGTTATTTGATAACAGGTATGAAATTGCTTTACCCATTCTAGAAAGACTATTACTAGTACTGGACCCAAAATAAATTCACCAAGTTTATTTCATCTGAAGACTGAATGAAGTAGGGATTCTCTGGACAGTACACAAGATCAGTTCATAACCACAAAACAGTTGAGGAAATAAACTTCATTGAGTGAGTTTTAGTGCCCTAATTTCCATGCAAATTGCAAGGAATGTTAGAGTTATATTTTAGATCCTTAACTGGATAGGAATGTAATGGCCACTGTTATACAGAGGTATTGACATTTATAATTTCTGTCCTTGTTAGTCAACAGGCCAAATAAATAAAACACAGAGAAAAGATCTTCAGAGGCTACTGAAAGAATTCTAAGGGGGAAAAAAGTTGCAGAGAGCAAACAGCACTTGTACCTCAATCATCTTGATACTATCTTAAATCTGCCCTCAGCTTTCAGCTTTCTTGATATCCTAGCTTTATCAGTTATTGACAGGGGAAAAAGCAAAATGTGCAAGATTCATTCCTGTTGACTGGCTGATAGGAAAAAGGAATATGCTTTTAAACATGTAGTTTGTAGTCTCCATTTGAAACAGTATTTCTGGGTTAAGATTTTTTTTTTTTTTTTTTTTGACAAGGTTGCCTAGGGATATAATGAAAGGCGAAGATAATGGGATGATACAGGATTTTTCATTCCTCTACCTGATACAGTTAACCAAAATATATTTTTATAGAGAAGGGGAAAATGAAACTCTTTCAATCCTCTGTTCCAAGAAGAAATCTGAGAAAGAGCTTTTAGATGTGAGTTTTTTGGGTTTGTTTTGTTGGTTATTTTTGCTTCCAGTGCAGACAATATTGAGGTCAAACTTGAGAAGTCTGACTTGAATCTGCATATTGCTAAAGTTTTGTAGTCCATTGATACTTAAAAAGCTATCAGGTACTCCATTATGGCTACAGATTGCTGAGGAAAGCTTCTGTAAAATTCCAGGATATTCCTGCTGCATATAAGAATACCCCTGGAGAAAGAGAGTGGTACTTTTTCCTCTTAAGAAAGCAGAGAAAAACAGCAATTTGTAGTCCACATTGAGCTCACTTATTTCTTATGAACTGGAAACATCAACAGATGGAGTACTGGAGACTGAATTGGCCTGACACTGCCAGAAACCAAATCAGATTGTGATGGACAGTAACTAATCATAAAGCTGATGAAAATAACACTGCCCATAAATAAAATAAACTGCCAATAAATTAGCAGATAATCAAATGCCCAAGAAATTAATTTAGAAAGTCTTTGTTTATAAAGCACTGATACTTTAACTCAAAATACCCTATCACAGCCAGTTATTGAAATCATCAATTTAGAGTCTTGAGGACAGAAGGACAGAAGCTTTAGCATCAACAGCTCCTTCAGCCCAAGACAAGTCCCAGGTGTCAATGGAACGCACACATGGTAGGAAAGTTTTGAATGCTTCTCCCCACCATGGTAAAGGGAGAAGGTTACATCCTAACCATCAGTAGTTGTGACCCTAAACCCCATCCAGGCTGTGCTTGTACAGCATAATCATGTCTCAAGGTCAGTCCCCCAGAAAGTGATCAGGATGCTACCAACAGCAGTTTGGAGATGATCTCAAGACTATGTTCGCAGCCGAGGAGTGGCAAAAAAAAAAAAAAAAGGGAAAATAATAAAAGGGAAAATTAAAATAAAATAAAATAATAAAATAATAAAATAAAATAAAATAAAAATCCCCAGCAGAAAAGAGGCATTGAGCAGAGATATTGGTGCAGTGCCTGATCCCAGTCTCTGAAAGGTGACTTTAGAAAACTGTAACTGTTGAGATCCAAAAGATTAGTTGTGGCTGATGTCACTGACTTTACCCTGTTCTAGACATTGCTATTTTTGTATTTTAGCAAAAGGGCAGATATTCATAGCTCAGTTAGTATTTAGCTTTGTTGGTTACCTGTGATTTAAAAAGGATAACATAATAACCATAAAATCAGTGGACCCTAATCTATGCTAGGATCTGTTAAATTCCAAAGACTATCATATGATACCTGGAAAAGGTACATCTCTGACTCACATCAGGTAATTACAAGCGAATGAGCAGGAGATTGCCACAAGCTTCTCAAAGCTTTATTTTTATTTACCTTAGCCTTATTGCTTCTTGAACAGTGACATAAATTAGAGGAATGTGCCATGACTCAGTATATATGAAGAAAGCGTAATCTGAGTGCAGCCAATTTATTGGAATAATAATGAAGCCCCTTTCTTCCTAGGTTTCTCTACAAATGTGCACATACATATTTTAAGAGATAATTTAATGAAGAGTCAGTAAGCGAAGCTCCCTCCAACAAAACACACCATTGGTTTATCTTTTTCACTTCAGCATGCTCTCCTTTGCATTGGTCCTAAACCCTTTCTATTCTTGACAGGTTTTCCAACCTTTGCCCAAGATGCAAACCCTGCACTTGAGATTTGTCTTTCTCATATAGCCACCTGTGTTTATTACCTGAAATAACTGGGATTTTCAGAACTGTGTAGCTCACCTGAGCTTTGCTCCCAGCTAAAACACCCAGAAGCTTCAAGGGCAATGGGTCGGTACTCCTATAAATCTCTCTCAGTTGACAACATTCCTTTTTTTCTGTTCATTTTCCTCTAACTCACTTGCAGACATCCAGAGTTTGACCAAACGGCCTAGTGCTACTGTGTAAAATGCTCAGACAAGAAAGAAAAATAACCTGATGTTTCAGGGTTGTTTTACAAGGGCAGACTGACAGCTCAGAGCTTTATTTGCTGCACACCATTGTTGTCAGTCTTCTCAGTGAGGAGGAGGCAAATGCTACACACTCCTGCTTCAAGGCTGAATCTGAAAATTGATCATAACATGGTAACAAACATCATCTTTCTCTTGAAGTCGCCAATACACCAAGGGGGAAACCCCCCAGGCAGCATTTTCACTGAAAATACACATTTTTACACTCCCATTAATGTTTTTTTGCTTTCATGAAGAACGCCTGCTGCCACCATGAAGACTCAATTAGTGGAGGGAAATAACAGGGGTTTTTTGTCTGTCAGCTTCAAGCAACTTTAACAGGAGCCATAATATAAAAAATACATATTAATAGGCACTGGAATTTTCAACAGTGTGTAGTTCACCACAAGATTATCAACAAAATGTGCAAAGGGGTTATCAGTGCAAATCTTTGTGTCTCAAAGGGGTTTTCTGATGTATTGCCTGAGAAGCTTTTTTTCAGTTTCCCCTGCAGGCATCAGATTCAACTCTTATACCACAGGTCCTGTAATATTTCAGGTTTTGCTCTAAGTTCCAAATATGCAACTATGTAGGCTTCATTAAAAAGTGAACATGCTCAGCCTAGTATTTTCCAAGCAACATACACACACAAAATATATATATAAAATTAATAAATAGCATTCAAGCATTTCTGAATTTAGAAATTACTTTTCTGAAGAAATCTTTATTACAATGCCTGAAGATCTAAGGGCTTTTTTGAGTGTTTTGGTATTAGCAAGGCTTTCCTTTGCTAAAAATACTACTCTTGAAGAAGAAAAATATAAAATATGTCTTACAACTTTGTACTGGTAGATGGAGGAACACTGGCAACATTATTGTCATTTGTGTTAAAATAGGAGAAAAGATCCTGGCATAAGATGAAGGTACTGAATTACATCATCTTGCAATTCAAGTAGAAGCTAAGAGGTAGATGCCTGCACTGCAGCTAAAAATCTCAATTTAAATGTAAGAAGCATACATTCCTATAGCTCAGCATGATAGATTATGTTAATGAACACAAATCAAAACAGCTGAGTACGTATTGTAACTCTTGTAGGTATTACCAAAATAAGAAAAGGGAGATTTCATTGGACTTGCAAGGGGGAGTTTTATTCCCTTTTTCTCAAGTCTGAAATGAAAGTTTCTTGCAGACATAACATGTGGGCAGTGTGTAACCTGTTGGTGCAGGGGGGTGTGCAGTGTCAGAGACCAATCTTGTAGTGCTGTGGAGGTTGGAACATGCAAGGTCAGAAGTCAAATTATCTGCATCTGATTAGGGAAAGAGCATCAACAGAGGAAGAAAAGGGGTTTAGAAGACACAAGAACCTTACATCACAGGATTGAGAAAATTATCCAAACACCAGCAACCAATGAGCAAATCAGGAATGTGGGATGAAAATCTGAGGTCTAAGAGAAGGTTATTGACATAACGGGTTGAAAATCAAAGTCTGTGCTGGCATTTTGCCCACAGGGGTGGGTTGGAAGACCCAAATATTGGAGACTGAGAAAAGTTTTACAGATGTGGAGGAGATGCAGGAGCTGTCTCCCTTTCCCAAGTCTCTCAATGAGGTAAGGTGGGGAGGTTCCTTGTATAACAGATTAAAGAGCTGATTAGCAACACAGGAGGAGAACTGGGGAAAGACCAATCTGCAGCAGCCAGGCAGGGAAGGGGTTTTGAGATTCTCCCTGTGTCAGTGGTGGCTGAAAGATGATGATGGGTATCAAGAGCATCCAAGGCCACTTCCACAAAGCTGAAGCAAGCTAAGTGCTGAAGTAAGCAGATAGAGACTCATGTAGACAAAAGAGAGACCACTATGGTCGTCTTACAGTGTACCAAAGTATGGCCCAGTGGCAATAGCTAATTGTCACCTGTAGAGTCAGAGGATGTTTTGTCCCGCCATGAAAACACAGATGCCAGCATCCCTCAGCCAGTCTGGATGGACTTTGGGAAGGCAGGTGTCTATTGACAATAATACCAAATTTTACATCCTTCCGTAACATCTGAGACAGGTCCTGGCTTGGCTAAGCTTCCCTTTCTGCTTTCAGGGTCACACTTGTAGCTCCCACAAAATAAAAGCCCTAAAAACTGAAACTGGACAATGCTCACAGTAATCAGGGTTTCCTCATTTTGCATTTTCTGTCTGAATGTTTGATCACAGAGTCGCAGAATCACAAAGTGGTCAGGGTTGGAAAGGACCTTTGAAGATCATCTAGTTCAACCCCTTGCCAGAGCAGAATCACCTACAATAGATCACACAGGAGCACATCCAGATGGGTTATGACTGTCTCCAGAGGAGACTCCACAACCTCTCTGGGCAGCCTGTTCCAGTGCTCCATAACCCTCACAAGTAAAGAAGATTTTCCTCATGTTTATCTTGAAACTTCTGTGCTCCAGTTTGTGCCTATTGCCCTTTGTCCTGTCACTGGGCACTGCTGAATAGTCACTGATCCTGAATAGTCATGTTTAGCAGCTCTCCTCTTCCACCCAGCCATTTTGAACTTGCTCCTAAGCACACAATTAAACAAAGCATGAACATTTCATCTTTTGTTTATTTAGTTGTCTTTGGCTTTATATTGGTAAACGTTGCCTCAGGGCATAATGTTAATCATATTGCATCATAAGATACTTATTACATTAATAAATATCAGAGGAAAGCCTCAAGTCCCAGGTATATTAAACCATCTAGTGTTGAAAATTAGTTTGCACAAGCCCAAATCTACTTGAAGAACAGGTATGAGGAGGTGCTAAAATCTTGTAAGACCAAGCTCTTCATGCTTGTGCATTTCTTCATGGTCATTTGATGAAGGTATTTCTTGAAGAAGGATGCTACTCTAAAAAATATGTCTTGTGGGCATTGCCTGTGCAGTGTAGATATGATTGGCAATTAATACACTTACTTTTTAAGCTACTGTATTTTTTCCTTCCTGACTCTGGTCCATGTCAAAAAGGATTATATCAATCTGATGATGACATAAAACTGATGTTGTAGCTACCCAAAGCAATCCTTTGAACAGCTGAACAGCAATATTAATTCTGGCTGGCCAAAAATGTATGCTGTAGATTTGTGAGGCAACTTAAGAGTTTGCCCTTTTTCATTAGTTCCCAGTAATTAAAACAAAAAAAAAGAAGTCTCTGAGCCACTAGTGTATCCATCATCAACAAGAACATATTTTAGGGTGATGATTTTTTCCTAACAGTGTAAAATGCCTTCTCTGTTCAGGCAGCTTTTCTTCTTTTGAGATTTTGAAAAAAAATACCCAATTAATTTTCCTTTTTTTTTTTTTTTTTTTTCCCCTGAATGTCAAGGCCTTTTCCCCTCCACTTTTGGACTTTAAGTAAGCAATTTTGCCTTTTTATAAATAATATAGGGAAGCAAATAAAGTTATTTCACTTGTATCTCAGTATTCAGGCAGCTACGTGTCTGCTGCAGGAAAGGTGTAAAAGAGAGAGACATAGTCCCTTAAAATACAAAGATTTCCATTCTGCTAATATCATCCTGCTGGCTGTTCTGCTCAGAGATGTTTTGCCCTGGGGCATAACTATATGGGTTTAATTTTCTTTTCTGTGTAAAGTTGAAGAAGTCATAAACTTTAATAAAATCCATGTAGTTCAATACTTCTCGGAGCTTATCTCATTCTTGGATGTGGAGAGGCTGATCTTGGAAGGAGATGTACTAACATCCACAGAAACTTATCCCCAGATGATTTTTTCACAATATTTCTCTAGTCTCTTGCTGTACTTCCTTATCCAGTCTTTTCGTAGATATATGTATATATATACACACACACACACATATATATATGTGTATATATATGTATATATGTAGGTATTTATGTAATCTTTGTGCTAAAATGGATGCTTTTACCCATCATTAAGGGAAGGCTGAATGAAATGCCTCCTTGTGCCTGCATTTAGAATCATAGAATGTCTTGGGTTGGAAGTGACCTCTGAAGGTCAACTAGTCCAGCAATGAGCAGGGACATGTCACACTAGGATAGATTGCTCAGAGGCCCATCAAGACTGACCTTGAACATCTCCAGAGATGGGGCCTCCACCACCTCTCTAGGCAACCTGTTAAAATTTCCATTTACCATGTTAGCTTGTACAATCAGTCCTTACCTAATTTACATGGTTGGGGCAAATCTTTTTCCCCTTAACCTCCCAACTGCAAGTGAGGGATTCCAGATGCATTTTCAGCAGTGGGTGCAACTATTCCTGCTGATTTCAGAGTCAGAGATCTTGAGCAAATACAGCTTTTCACTTCATGGAGAGGTGGTTTCGGAGCACATTGGTAGTTCTGAAAAGTCGAAAGCTGCCCCTCTGTCTGGCAGATGTGACTTGCTACTACCACCCGTCATTAAGGGATAGTAATTAGGTAAAAAACCTAAACCTGCCACCTCTAGTTACCCTCGCCACACAATGTCAACACTGGCTGGGGGGAAAAGAGATGTGTAGGTTTGCATTAGAGCTTGGTTATGTTGTGCTCAAGGCTAACAAGCACAGGAACAGCTCCAGAGGTGACCCCAAAACCCACCTGGCAAGTACCCACCTGGCAAGCTGTGCAGGTCAGACTCAAACTACTTGCCATAAAACAGCAAAGAGCTCTTATGAAACTGAATATTTTAGATCTAAATTCAAGTGAGTACCAGTCTCCTGATTGGAGAAGATCCCTTTTCCCCCTCAGCTGTACAATTAAATCCCAGTTTATTCATCTGTGTTCTGGCCCAAGTTTCAATATTTACTTCTGCAAAACCAAATTACAATAAATTACAGCTCCTCTGTCCATTCTGTGATACTTCCTTTCTTTGATACTATGATTTTGCATTGGTCCTTCAGCACATCTCTGTGCCTTTACATTATGCTTGAACTTCACATCACAGATGATTTAAAGCGTCTGAGAACAAATACTGGACAACACTGCTGATGATTTGGTACTTATAATGGTACCTTCACACTTCCTGGGAATCCTTGCTAAGGTCGACTGCACTCAGCTTGCACAGAAACACATATAGTTGTGGGAACACATGGGGTACTGGGAAATAGCTGCTCAATTTTTCAGTTAATTATTACTTACACCTTATATGACAAAAGTAGTCAAGGCGCAACTTCCATATGAAGTGTCTGTGGTTGGAGCAAGGCAATATAATTGGTGAAGGGTGAACTTGATTTCTCCAGTTTTTGTAACGTCCCATTTACTCTTAATTGGATCTGTTCTTAAAACCTGCCAGGTAAGTATTTCACACAAAGATTCACACTCTAATAAAGTTAAATTAAGGCTGGTAAATATTTTCACTTTCTCCTTACTCCAGGAGAGATGCTTCTGGTTATGATACATAATGTATCATTAAAAAAATAATAATCTGTCAGCATTTATTAATTTATGAAAGCTGGAGAGCATTAATTAATGAAACATGCTTCTTGAGTGAGATGGAAGGATAGCTTTTCATGCACGCTGAAAAATGTTTTTGTTTTTCTAAACATTTGACCATGGAGGATGAGGATTGGATATCGCTCTTGTCAAATCTAAAGAGGCACAAGTCTCCAAAATATTTGTTATACAAAGGAGAAAGGAGCAGTTCAAAGCTAAGACTATTGGTTACTTAAACAGAGATATGGCAGAGATGAGGAAGGGAAAAGTTTTGTACTACACAGAATGTACTTGTTTCCCTTTTGTGCTCTTTGCTCACCAGCCATGGGGCATGAGCTGAAAATTTACAGCCAAAAAAGTTTATTTGTGTGATGTGATTCAGCTAGAGATATTTATACTCTGGCTATCACACAGAATATATATGGCCCAAGATCTCAAGAGGAACAAACCAAGAGGCAGCCCTGGATTTCCAGGTACACATAACATTGGATCAGTGTGCTTACTTCGGGCAGACTGGAGAGCTGGGCAAAGAGGAACCTAATGAGGTTCAACAAGAACAAATGCAGAGTCCTGCACCTCAGAAGGAACAGCAAAATGCACCAGTACAGCCTAGGAGGTGATCTGCTAGAGAGCAGCTCCATGGAGAAGGACCTTGGGGTCCTGGTGAACAATAAGTTATCCATGGGGCAGCAGTATGCCCTTGTGGCCAAGAAGGCCAAGGGTATCTTGGGGTGCATTAAGAGGAGTGTGTCCAGCAGGTCGAGGGAGATTCTCCTACCTCTCTACTCTGCCCTAGTGAGACCTTGCCTAGAGTGTTGCATCCAGTTCTGGGCTCCCCAGTTCAAGAAGGACAGGGATTTACTTGAGAGAGTCCAACAGAGGCTACGATGACGATTAAGTGACTGGAACTCCTGTCTTATGAGGAAAGGCTGAGACACCTGAGGCTTTTTAGTCTCAAGAGGAGAAGACTGAGAGGGGATCTAATTGATGTGTATAAATATATGAGGACTGGGCATGAAGAAGGCAGGGACAGACTCTTTTCACTTGTGCCCTGTGACAGGAAGAGGGGCAATGGATTCAAACTCAAGCACAGGAAGTTCCACCTCAACATGAGGAGGAACTTCTTTACTGTAAGGATTACAGAGCACTGGAACAGGCTGCTCAGAGAGGTTGTGGAGTCTCCTTCTCTGAAGACTTTCAAGACCTGTCTCGATGCATTTCTGAGTGACCTGTCCTAGATTTGGTCCTGCTCTAGCAGGGGGGTTGGACTCGATGATCTTTGGAGGTCCTTTCCAACCCCTCCCATTTTGTGATTCTGGGCTTCTGTGATTCTGTGATTTGGTAGATCATAATCGTAGAGGCTGAGAGGATTATTTTGAATGTGCAATACTATTTCTTTGCACAGGAAGAACACGATCTATGAACTCCACAGAAGTAAGTGAAGCTTAATGGCAGCAAAGGATGGTTTGGAGGAGGCAGAACCTCAAGGTATGGTGGCTGTGCCAAACAGTGAGTGCAGAAGTGCTACACATAGGGAGGACAGATTTGATCTGCACCTGCTTTTGAAAAGCCACAACGATTTAACAGAAAGAAGAATTGTTCCCCAAGAAATGAGTGGAAACTGTCATAGAAGCCCCACAATTTGTTGGGCTATGTGTGTTACCATTTGCAGCAAGTTTAACAGTGGTTATAATTGTATTAGCCTGGCCACTTTAGAATTGAGTCAGCCCCATAGGGATGTTCCAACTCCTCATCACAACCAACACCACACCTCTCATCAGGGAATGTTCAAGGTCTTATGCGTGTCAGCACAAGGTGACAGAGCTCATATGTTGCCCAGATGTTTCTCTATGGGATGGGGCTTGTCCAGACAGGGGGTTTGCTCCTGCACTAGCTCAGTGACACCAGCCTCAGTTACCTCGCTTCCTCCCTCCTGTGGCACTCCCCTGCTATCCCGTGCTGGCATTGCTCTCCAGCTGCTCCAGAGGCTTGGAGAATATCTCAGCTGCTCAACAGCTGCAAACAGAGCAGAACCAGCACCATCCACAGCAGCCTGGAGCAATCTCTCTGGCTTTGCTAAGATCAAAGCTGTGCTTGGAGTCAGCTGGGACAGAGCAAGAGAAAAAGAGTTGGATTTATGTAATTTTATTATTCTCCTTTGGCAATTTTTTTTTTTTTTTTCCTCTAAGGTTAGTTCTGATGCTGTTAATGATGCCTTGGATTCACTGTATTGCATCAATCAAAATACATATATCTGATTTTTTAAGCTTGAAAAATGAAGATTTATAATACACAACTATAAAAATATGTCCTAAAAGGTAAGGGTAAACACACTAATCTGTGTAATTACATGTTAGCTGGTATACAGTATACTGTAAGGAAGTATGTTGTAAGGATCAAATAAATTTTGTAGACTAAACCCAAGCTTTCCTTAACTTTTACATTTGGAATCTCTTGTTCAGGGAGAATCTTCCACTCAAGAGCAACAGTAAGTTAAGCTGGATGTCCTCAGTTCTACTCACATTTAGAAGTTATTTCACATCAGTGCATGTTAATGTCACATCAGGCAGCCTGAAAAATCTCTATGTCCCTGTTGCCTGTCATTTTAAACTCCAATGTTTGGCTTTGCAAGTACAAACAGCTGTTCCAAGCAATTTTCAAGGACTGAAGAGTGACTGAAACTGTAGCCTCTTTGTGCAGACACAGCCTAAAAGGTCTGCTTTAAAGTCCTGAAGGACTGAAGTAGCTGTTTTTAAAAAAGCACTCCTGTAACCATAGAGTGTAAACAAAAACAACTACCAAAGAGAACACACATTTAGGCTTGTTTATAAAAAATTGCAATAGCATATGTTTTGTATTATATGTTGATGTTATACCAATGTGCACTTACTGAGACTGACTGTCTTGTTGATATAAATTAATTGGTAAAAATTAAAATTTGTTCCTAATAGAAAGTTAACACGGATTGATTTTCCATTTTCAAATCAATACTCATGTACTTTTCCTCTCATCATTCTTCCTGCAGTTTTCTCTGTGACATCACAATTCCCTTTCATAGCAATATTATTTTCTGATGATTTTTGTCCTTCTTACTCTGCCTTTGAAAAATGTCAGTCTGGAGAGCACACCCACAGAGAGGGAGCCAGGCTGCTGGCACGGGAAAGACACAGTGAAGAAAGGATCAAAACGTCACTTTTTCCAATCACATCTGTTTCCTTAAAGCTCCTTCCACTGGTCTCTCTCAGTGATGGCACAGTGGAAGCAGATGGACCTTTGTTCCAACATGCTGCAGGTTCTCTGAAGTACCTAATGGGCATGGTTTCTGAAAGTCTCCATGTAGTGCAATAGGGTTGGTACCATGATCAATGACTCTGTGCTGGGTTTAGGATTCTTTATATAGCATGAGAGCATGAGAAAACAGACAGAACTTGTTCAGCCTACTGAGAGGAAAACAACTTTACTTTCCCCAAAAGCAAAGGGGGATAACTGTTATTTCATCTCTGTACCATCAGCTGCTTTCAAGCTGCAAATACCAGCCTGGCCACAGCATGGTTTGAAATACACAAAAGTCCACAGGTTTTTGTTACCAGTTTTGTTACCCCATTGAAATCCCCTTTTGGGAGGCACAGGGCATTATCTCCAGGCTGGCACTTGCACATCTCAGCTGTCTCACGCTGCAGGTGATGCAGGTTCAGCATCATCTCCACAGCCAGGTGAGGCTGGGGACTGCCTCCCTTTTCCCCAAGAGGTCAACATGGAAAGCAGCCACCAGCACTGTTACCCTGCCACACACCATCCTCCATCAGGATTTGAGCACAGCTGGAAGCTGCCATGGTTTAAGATGAGCAGTGGATGAACAGTTATGGCCCTCACTATCAAGGGATCCTTTGTTCAGCAAGCAAATTCACCATCAGCAATAGCTGCTGCTTTTCTCCCCTTTCCTAAGCGTTTAAAAAAATATAAATAAAAATGTATTGGAAAATGTGGTATAATGGATGAGTCTAAGGTTTGTTTTAACCCTGAAGAGTGCAGTCTGGGATCCTACTGCCATTGGAATCAAAACTTCCATCCCCTGCTTAAAAAAGACACTTTTATTTTATTTTATTTTTTATATTTTATTTTTTAAATGTGAAGGAGCAGACCCTTCAGTAAACATGGATTCGTTGCCTGGGTCTGCTGCAGATCTTTGTGTATGACCTCTGTGTTACTGTTTTCCCTACCACGTAGGAACATTATGTGTAATTATTACCCCAAACACTGTAGTATAAGAAACACAGGATTAAAATCCCTGCCATTCTCCTGCTACCAAAGACAACCACAGAATTTATTCCCTTTACTAAGCAGATTACTTCCTGTCTTCAAGCAATAAGGACATTCTCCTGCCATAGGACTTCCCACCACAACATGATACAACTTCTAGAGCTTGAAACCAGAAGCCATGTAATTGCTTCTTAAGACTGCTGCATCTGTGCAGGACTTCCACCAGTGTTTGCTTCCTTTTAGCTTCTCCTCTCCTCCAACCATCCCAGAAGCAGACTGCTGGACCATTTCCAGCTTGAATTAATTTCTTCTGGCTATTGGCAGCTGGAAATCTGGAGGCACTTTCTGTGGCATTATGAATCCATTCCCACCCTTGCAATAAATTCCTCACTAAAAAAACCTCAAGGTCCCATTTCTTTTTTTTTTATCTTCATTTATACAGTAACTTCACCTCTAATAGCAGTAATAGCTGATGGCTTCCCCACTTGAAAATATTTATTTGCTGTGAAAACAAAAATTTGACATCAGTTTGGACTTTACAGGCTCTGAAGTTTCCTTCCAGGTCTACTGCTGGAGTGTTGAAATGATACACCTTTTTCTGGATGATACTTCTGTCCTTACAAGGACTGTAACTCTTGACTTCATCATGATAGCAACCTTGTGTAGTCTGTAAGCTTTTGTCTGTGCTCTGTCCACACATTGTTTGCATCCCTTTCCTTGTTTGTCAGGAAAGACTGTACTCGGAGAGTCTTACATACAGTGCTGCTTACAATCAATAACACAAGTTGTGTGTTTCCTCTGAAAAAGAGGATTTGCGTTTGCCTTTGTGCATTAACACAGTAATACTGGACCCAGAGATTTTTCCAGTAATTTTTGGTATGCAACACCTGAAACATTTCTTGGTGATGGAGCAACGTTCAACCTGGAGAGCTGAAGTCATCTTGTACCCCTGGGGGATGGGACAGCACATTGCAAGCCTTTTAATTGAGAATATGACCACTCTTTTTCCTTAGCAGATGGACTAAGACATAAGTCCAGTTCAAACCAGGGGCCACCCATACGCCTCTGCCTGCAAATGCCATTGAAGTTCACAGATCTGCCTAGAAGCTCTAGGAGGCATCCTTGCAGCTGCTGCATCTTCAGCAGCCATACTGATGCTGAAGAACCCCCTGGGTTTTCAGTTTTTTTGATACAACAGCAGCAAGACTTTTCAGCAGACAAAACCATAGGTCTTAAAAATGCAAAATGTCAGAACTCACAACGTGGAAAAAACTAAAAACTAAACACCAAACTCAATATATGTGCTTAACTAAGGATTTAATTGTATCCACAAGTCATGCTCTTAGCAGGATCCAGGATTTCAGAAGCTACTCAATAGCATTTACACTAGCAGCGCCTCCTCCTCCATTTGCTTCACTTCCTCCCCAGTCATCCCAGGCCTCTGTGCTCCTGAGCTCTTACAGCTCAAACTCTCACCAGCTGTTGCAGTTTTGGCCTCCTGTTGCCAGGCAATGTCCCTGCTTGCATGCACTGGTTTCTGTGTATGCGCAGAGCAAAGATGCTGCCTAGAAAGATGAAGAGTATTTGCTTAAATATTACAGACATGGACCTTAAACATGCAAAGCAATTTCTGAAGTGCCAGCCCTCTTTGCAGGCCTTTCCATTGGCAGTCCCCTGCCAGCCCATTTGTACCTTGCTGGCAAACCTGTTGCACTTCAGGGAAGGACTTGTGTTTTCCCCTACAGGGCTTGTCCATCTCCATATTCTGATGAGCCACTGCTTGCAGCAGCATCTCAAGCAAGAGATCCCATAGAAAGCAATGTCCCTCAAGGAGATCTGCCATTAGGGAGCTGTATTCCCCCCCACTCCTCCCTCAGCTTAAAGAGGTTGTGCATCTTTTAGGGCACAGCTGGATTACAGGAGTATCGGCACTAACCAGCACCTTCTCTTGCTGTTTGAGCACCTCTACTGAAATAAGTGTCCTGGCTTTTTTTCTACCCCGTCAGGTGTTATCTTCTGCAGGAGGTGAACCCCATGCTCTGAGGTTCATGCTAGGAAGTCAAGTACTGTTAACATCTGAAGGGACAGGATGATGTTCAGAGTAATAACAGCTGCTCTGCAGAGGTGCTCATGGGCACACAAAATGCAATTGCTCTCACATGGCCTTCTGAGTTCTGTGCACAAACCTGCAGCCTGAGTCTTGGTTGAACCAGATACTCCATGTGCTGGTGACCCAAGATGTACAGTGCACATCTGAACTCCTATAAGCTAATGACTTCAATCATCAAAGACTCATCTTCTCCTAACTTTTTTACCTCCTGGTCTACAGCCATTGCTTCATCCTTTAAAAAGGCAGACAGTGTGTTAGTAGAGACAGGAATTTTAATACCTATGCAACAGGGGAAGATTACTACAGAAATACTTCTCTGATATGTCTTGCCTGTACTTGTAAAACACAATTTTTAGCTGACTCTTCTACCTCTGCAGCAGATACTTGGTAACTTTGAAATATAACTTAAAAATAATTCTGGTTTAACCTGAAAGTCAGGAAATCAGAGCTAAGAAACACATACTCAGAAAATATGCTTTTGCATCTCTAGTTTTATCTTCTATCCCTCTGCTCCAACCCCAACATGCTTTCCACATGGGGTTCTAAGTTGCTCCATATAAAGGAATCACAGCACTCGTGGAAGCCCCAACTTCACAGCAGAGCCAGCTTTGTGAGACGAGTGGGTGCCTTTTGCAGGGAGCTGGTATTGGAACACTTGGTGTTTAGATCAATATGAGAAAAAAGTCTCCAGAGCTGAGTAAAGTTCCATTCTCTGTCTAAATAAACAAGCATGGGTAACAGGTTTTTGTTGTTTTGTGTTTTGTTTTGTTTTGTTTTTTAATAAGGAATGTTGTCAGTCCTATTTTATTATGCATAATAGAAGGAGGTGAAAAAAAATTCAATATAAGCACTATGTCTAACCTATTTAAAACTACAATCACAATGTTATCTGAATGCCATACAACATTGCTTAAATCCAACAAGTAGACATGAAAACAACAAATCTATGCAGGGTTTTTTATACATATGGTGAGAAAGTTTGCAAAGTGTTAAAATATATTTTCTGTTCTGTATGTTTCTGGTACAAGGAAGTGATGTGTAGAATACTGTATATTTATGAACCGAGCCTTGACTTATACAAGCAATAATTGACTTCAAAACATACAATGTATATCTTAAAATATCCCCTAGAGCTGCTCATATAAAGTAAAATCCAGCACCTACTCAAGTTCAGCCAGCTGACTCTCTTTGACTCCAATGGGCATTTGAGTAAGCCCATAATAATTGTAAAGTATCTGACAGTCTAATTGTATTCATATGAAAAAAAAATCACATTGCATAGATTTTAACAGAAAGACATGCAATAACAAGACAAGTCACAGTATAGCAAAACCTTGTTTCTTTGGTGAAACAGAAGCAGATATAAAAGTTACAAAGATTTTAGACTTTCATTCACAAAAAAAACCAGACATTCACATTATACACTATACAAGATAATAATATAAATAGAGAAAAGTATTATGTGCATTGTTTGGGGGCAAGGGGTGGGGAATGAACCTGCCAACATGGTGACACACTGCCATGCTGAATGCACCGAGAGTGGATACGCTCAATGGAGCAGTCACTGCAATTCCTTAAGAGATGTTGTCTGGAACTGTAATTGCTGTTCCTAATGAGCTATGGCAAGGTCACTCCATGGGCAGCTCTGCCTAGTACAAAACTCATACATGTTGGCTGGGTTTCCATTCTTCTCCTTTCCCTTTAAACTTCTTTGCATCGTATCCCCACACTAACACAAAGGCCTAAACCTCCCTTCTATGTTTGTACTTGTAATGTTACTTTAAATGTTACATCATTAAAAAACTTGCTGTTCTTTATTTTCACTATTTTTTTAATTTTTTTTTTTTGTCCTGTGCCCAAAGGTGTGCAAGGCACTTTGCAGAAATAACAGTCCTGTCTGTGGAGAGGTCATTTCAAACATTACCTGCTACAATTACTGTACACATCCAGGTCAGCCATCAAGCTGACCAGGGTAAGAAACCATAATATAAAACTCCTACGTACACACCGCACCAACTACAACCTAAAATCTCCTTGTGCACACACTTCTTTCTAGAAAGCCAAGATTCTGATTCTTCTGTAAGTCACACAGTTCTCACCCATCTAACTGCAAACAAATGATCCTGTTTAGCAGGAATTTTGTTCTCCGGGGAAATAGCAGTTGAATTGAAAGATGGTTCCAAAAGTGGAGCTCAGGGGCTAATACTGCACTGGCGAGCTCTTTTAATCTTCTTTGCATGGGTAAAATAACATCCAATAAATTAAATCAGTATGGCTTACTTCATTTATTTATGTACGCTTCACAGCTGCAGCATTCATACACAAACATTCATTACTTTATAAAAAGATTAAAAAATGGTTATATATACAAAATTATTTACTTTTTTGATTTTTGTTTGTTTTTTACAAAAAAAAAAAAATCCCCCAAACATCAGGTCTATCTCCATTTTAGAATGCAGAGACCTGTAATTTAGACTTTGTGGTTAATGTCGTGAAAGTATTTTTTTTTTTTCGTTTTTGTTGTTTTTTTTTTCTTCTTCTTCTCAAAAAAGTGGCCCTGGTTGATAAAGTTAATGTATTAGCACTTGGGTTTTTACAGGCCCTCTTTGTCACACGCATCTCCTCCATGCAGTCGTTTCTCATGAATGGTGAAGCTGGAATGGAGAGCAGAAAAAAAGTTCCACATTGCAGTCCCTAGTTCGTGCTTCATTCCACTTGTATGTGCTCTGTCTAAATTTTGCATCACATGGACACAAACTGTACCTTAGATGGGAACTGGCACAGTTCCCTTTAAAAAAAAAACAAAAAAAAAAACAACAAACAAACCAAAACAAACAACAAACCATCATGTAACTTGTGTGTTTATCTTCACCTGATATTAGCAAATTTCAGTCAGTGAAGTTATTTCAACCATTTCCAGCCTAGGTAAACAACATAAAAACAACGTCATTAATGACTGAAGACCTCTGAGGCCGTTCTAACCATAAATATGCCTGAAATTAGTGTGACTTTTCATTTTATATACAGGATTTTAAAAACAACACACAATTAAACAACATTAAAATCATCTTATTTACATTTTCATTGGTGCTAAAATCGAGCTGTTTAAATATTGCAGAAGGCTGGTATCTATCATAAAATGGTCCACACTGATGGCATATAGAAAACTAATAATCTTTATAGGCTGGAAATGGTTTCCTTTTATCCCCATAAGCACTTCTCCTTTTTTTTTTTCTTTTCTTTTTTTTTTTTTAATTTTCCTAAATTTTCTGATAAACACCATATTTTTGCAAAACGCACTGTGAATACCGCAGTCCATAGTTTCAAAACAATTTGATAATACTCCTATAAGTGATAGAAAAGGCACAGAAAGTTACGACTTTGGCTGAAATGGTGGAAATCCCCATTCACCATTTAGCTCTCAGCGCCTTGAGTCCTGCCACGTCCTGATCCAGCGGTGATAGTGTTTTGATGAATTTAACAACGTTCCCTTTCCTGATGAAGAATGTTTATAGTAGTATTTCTTAGAGTAAGTCCTTTGGTATGTGGACGCTGCAATGAGAAGGAGGGAAAAAGGGAAATCAGTTTAGAATTATTTCACAGAATCACAGAATTATTGAGACTGGAAAAGACCTCTGAGATCATCAAGTCCAGCCACCACATGGGCCAGACCATGGCACTAAGTGCCACATCCAACCTTTCCTTGAACACATCCAGGGATGGTGACTCCACCACTTCCCTGGGAAGTGCATTCCGATGTCTGATCACCCTCTCTGTGAGCAAGTGTTTCCTCATACCCAACCTAAACCACCCCTGGTGCAGCTTCAGGCCATGCCCTCTCAATCTGTCACTGGTTGTCTGGGAGAAGAGCCCGATCCCCGCATGACTACAACCTCCCTTCAGGTAGTTGAAGAGAGTGATAAGGTTCCCTCTGAGTCTCCTCTTCTCCAGGCTAAACAACCCCAGCTCCCTCAGCCTCTCCTCTTATGACTTTCCCTCTGGTCCCTTCACCAGCCTTGTTGCTCTCCTCTGGACCTGCTCCAGCACCTCAATATTCTTCTTTAAGTGAGGAGCCCAGAACTGGACACAGTAGGAGTTGAGGCCTCACCAGTGCTGTGTACAGGGGGAAAATTACATCCCTACTCCTGCTGGCCACACTATTCCTGACACAAGCCAGGATGTCACTGGCCTTCTGGGCTACCTGGGCACACTGCTGGCTCATGCATAACTGGTTGTCAACCAGTGCTCCCAGGTCCCTCTCTGCCAGGTTGTTCTCCAGCCACTCTGCCCCCATGCTGTAGCGCTTCATGGGGTTATTGTAGCCAAAGTGCAGGACCCTGCACTTGGTCTTTTTGAACCTCACACCGTTGGCTGGCTACACTTCACACTACAGTTCCATTTATTATTGATTAATTAGAGGGTTAACAAGTGATTTAACTAGTACTATGACCATATTACAGACAGGAGAAGCATCTTGTACATGAAGTTAGACTGCAGTTGCAGAAAGACTTGTTAGTGTTATTAGGAAACTGTTGATTTCAGGGGTTTTGTAAAAGTTTTGTTGTTTACTTTAAAATAATCTCAGTAAAAAAAGAAGAGGAACATTTTCATTAGTTTTGGAGGCCTAATGTCTTTCCTACAGATAGAGCAAGCAGTACTGCTGTCATAGTCAGTCATATCAGATTTGCATTTC
This sequence comes from Apus apus, assembly GCF_020740795.1. Classification (NCBI taxonomy): domain Eukaryota; kingdom Metazoa; phylum Chordata; class Aves; order Apodiformes; family Apodidae; genus Apus; species Apus apus. The sequence continues at coordinate 71,710,802 of NC_067312.1, read as the reverse complement.
TCTCAAAATGTATGTTCATTCCTTATTAATCTTAAGTCAGTCTATTGTTGCTGATCTAGCACTGGTTTTCTTTCAAAGAACTCACGATTCATGCAAGTAATTTTAGGCATATCCCATCTTCCATTCCCTTGGCACCGGATGGTTGGAATATGACGCTGGATGAAACCATCTTTGCAGTGATATCTAATAAGGGAGTTGATCTCATAACGGGGTTTCATCTTCCCAAAGGTCTTTGCATTTTCCACAACAGGAGGCTGTCCACAAGCAACTGAAAGGAAGAGAGAACATAACCCAAAACATCAGTTTGTAAATGAATTTCTGAATGTGGTACTGTCCTCTAAACCCTGGTTAAGGGAAGATGTCAAGGAACCTCAGATAGACTCCCAAGAGACACATGCAAATAAGGCCAGGCAGATCAGTCTTTTTCTGTAGTTCTCTGGTCTTGTAGACCAAATACAGCAATGACAAAAATTGGAAAACAGAAGATGGTATGGTTCGTATTGCCTTTTTTTTTTACATTTCTGATGTAAATTTGAGCCAAAAAAGGTTGGCATACCCACACAAAGAAGGGATTTTCACTGGAAAGCTGCAAAACCTGAAAACCAGTGAAGTCATTACAGGCATTTAAATAAAAAAGCCTCATTTTCAATAATTCTTGTGTCTTCCTCAACAATAGACTATTAAAAATCACTTTAAACTGATGGATCTGTCAAGGGCCAGAGGACATGTTAACAAAAAGTTCTAAATGGTAATTGGGAACAATGGAGAACACACAAGATTTTGGCCGCTTCTTTACTTTCCCAGTCTGCAGAGGCAGAGGCAATTCCTCAAGTATTGCTGAACAGCTCCTGGTAACAGTCAGGTTTCCCGTAAGGATCAGCTCTAACTGTATACACCAAATGTGCTTTTCAGATTCCAGTACTGCCATAGATTTAGACAGCTTTGGAAAAGAGGAAGACAAAGGTCAGCAGTACTTGAAAGGTGAAAAGTATGCTTAACGGAAGCTGAAAAGCTTTGTGTGTATATATATTGATATTATATATATATACATTATATATGTATATATACATATATATATATAATACATATATACACATATTAGTAATCAGCTTCCAGCTCTGACTGCCCACCAATATTCTGCTGCCCATACAGTCCAACTTAATGCCATCCCAGGAAAGAAGAGCTGGTAATATTTGATATACAAGTAAAGCAGCCTGCCAAGTATGTGAATGGTTATTTTGCTGAGCTCTGTACCTAGAAGAAATTTGCCTGATGTTAACCAAGTTTCAATTGTGTACACTTTTGTGCCTGACTCAAGAAAAGATGTAATATGTGTATATGCTGGAAGAATGACTTTGGGAGGCTAAATAGGTTGAGGGCTCATTGTACTATCAACAGAAATTAAATATAATTTGTCCTTTTAACTTTATAAAATTGGAATTCAGAGAATTATGCTATTGGTACTGGAAAGCTGGTACCTGTTCCTTTCTTGCAGGTATAGGTAAGGTGATAATTGCATGGTACATCATTCCACTGCCCATTCTCATGCCATATTATAACAACACAGTCTTCTCCAGCAGAAAAGAAGCTGTCTGGCTGGTTTGGTCGCCAGTTCTCATATTGCTGCAAAAAAAGAGGAACAAAACCCATTATTCCCATTGGGGGAGTATATTTACATTCCATTTTACAGAAGAACCTACAATATTACCTTTGGTGAAGTGCAATTGTTTGATTCAGGCTGTTCAGCATGAACTAAACAAAGCTAGATTTACAATGTCCTCCCACTCTATTAACAGATTATCTCAGTGAGAAAAAATATTCTGATCTAACTTCTCGCTTAGTGTAAACTGATGTCAGGTGAACAAAACAAAGTGACACAATTCAATGCAAGCAAAACCTGATCTTAAGTGTGTTGAAATACACTGTTTCCTACATAGACAGACATTAAGTGGAATGCCAGGAAATGCAGTAAATAGTCCATAACCCTCGTTAGTCCACGTCTACTAAATGGCAAATTACAGGCTAGCTTCTCAGACTCAATTTATTTTCTGACCTCATTAAATGAAGTCATTCAATGGGATGACGTGCAGAATTAGATGTAATATAAGTAAAGGTGTCAGAATTTGCTCCCAGATCATTGCAGATGGCTATTTCCATTAAAAAGGTCTAGGTGGCAGACTGAGCATATACAGCAGCCTTTCAGCTTTAGAAATGATGATCCAGATTCTGCCCACTGTAGAAGAACTAACACCACACATCTATGAATATATATGCATAGCACAAGAAACTGGCACACTAGTTTTAGAAGTAGAAACCTGACTGTTGATATGTGATTAAAAAAAAAATAATAATAAATTAAGAGGCTGAAAACTATCTTTAGCATAAAAAAATATAATGGTTTCTTAGCCCTGCACCCACCCAAAGATGTGTCCCAGAGCTGTGGATGCTGGCTGCTGGCAGACTGTGCATGGTTCTACACATGGGCTAAATCCACATTTGTTCCACCACAGAATGCACTCTTTCAGGCATGGCTAAGCTCATTATCAGACAATGTCATTTTCAGATTAAAATTAGGGAGGATTCAGTCTGTTTTTTCAATCAATAAGCAGGAAAAATAGAAACAAAGGGAGTGGCACACCAGTGGAAACTATGCAGTAGTCCTTGCTAGGGGACATATAGCCTAGTGTTCCAGCAGTCAGCAGAGGTGGGTTAATCTTTATCCCACTTCTTATTTCATCTTGATCCCAAATGAAGCATAGTAATTGGAGATTTGCATAACGTTATTTAAAGAAAAGAGGGAAAAGATTTGGGAAATTATTCTTAGCTTTGGGATTTCTGTTGTGTCACTCCAAGAAGAATTTAATGAAGGATAAAAATAGATATCTGAAAGAACTGGAATTCACATAAATGCCAGACATTAACCAGGCAGCTAGCCCCTTGTATGGTCAAAATTACAGTTTCTGCAGTGCTTATATTCTCCTCAGTGCTTACATCTTTCTCTCTAGCACTGGCCCATATAAATATAATAAAAGTTTAGCTTTCTATTTTCTTAACTTTATGAAATAACCACTATTCACTATTCATTTAGAAACAGAGTTAACATACCCCACACAAGTAGTATTTACATTACAATGATTCAAACTATGAAAAAACTGAGTTTAAATACTTAACCTTTTCCTACCACGTGATCTTACCCATCACAAGGTTTAATTATCCAAGCAATTTAGGAATCAGGGTCTAAATAAATTTGCTCTGCACTGAATTTATTACCTCTAATAAAATAACCCTGCTTTTACATGGAACGAACTTTATTCCATCTCTACATTTCAGTGTTTAACAGTCCTAAACTACAATACACACTAACTCATTTACTTGAGTCCATAATTCAGCATTTCAAGTTAGCTTATATATTAGAGTTTGAGTTTTGCAGGCACAGTAGCCAAATACCATACATATGAGTCAAACTGGATCTGCAGTGTGGGATTCCTGAAACACCTGGTGCAAAAAAAGAAAAGCAAGCTCTGAGTGCATATCTGAGCCAGCGAGAAGGAAAACAGGTAGGAAGAAATATGCCCATACATGGGGTGTATTACTGTATCTTAGGAGTGCTCCAAGATCTGTTTTCTAAAAGGTTATTTTGGAAGGACCAGTGAAACAAAGATCTAGCACCTTTTAACAGCAAAGACAGTTAAGGATGCAGGAATCTTGATCAGAAAATCTCGTGCTACTACAACGTAGCAAGCTACTGCTTGCTAGACCAGGCAGGGATAGCTGGTGCGTGCACACCAAAGGCTTAGGCTTGTCAATGGTACTGCCCCAGATACCTGCTCCAGCTCCTCTTAGTGGGGGCACAAGGCATTGAAGGAAAACTGTTGCAGGCTTCAACTGTGCTGCTGGGAAGGCTGCCTGAGTGTTGCAGAGGTGGGGCAAGCAGAAAGAAGTGATCACCTCTCGCTTTCACCTCAGAGTGTCTTACTACCCAGCACAACTGAAAAGCAGGGTTTGCTAATGTAAGTCAGGAGTGGACACCTGGCTGGTTACACTGCTTGGATGATGGGCAGTAACTTCTTATACTATGACTACCCGACTGCTTTTAAAAATATGACCAGACATAAGGACACAGAAAAATTAAAGAAAACAGCAAGGTTAGTGGTAGAAAAGTTTGATCAGTGACATCCTGGCAGCAAAGACTTCAATGAGCCTTGCAGCTGTTTCTTGTGGAAATGATACTATAGAGCTGCTTTCTTCCACAGGGATCAGAGTGTGGGAATGAAGGATATTTAATGGCTATTGGGGGCGTGTGAGCTGAAGGTGCTCAGCAGCTTGCCAACTCCCACCCTAAGCACATAGACTCCATATGCTCTTGCTTGCCTTGCCATAATGACTCTGAAATTTGTGTCTGCTTTGCTGGCAGGGCTGCAGTGTAATAGCAAAGGATTACATATATCTAGGCCCTGTGGTTTACACAAGAATGTCTGATATCCTCCAGTGTGACTTGCTGTTACCTCACATCTGATATCGTCATTGCACAGATTTATTTTGGCTGAATAACTGATTTTGCTTCGGTTTAGTGCCAGAATTGCTTAGCAGAGGAAGTTCCAGACTGCTGAATTGCTTTCTTAGGTCCCCACCCAGCTCTTCTGTAGATTTTCAGTTCCTTATTTAGCCACTGATAATGGGATAATGATACAAAAAGATTCTCACAGTTTGAGTGGAATAAATTGCTAGACAAATAAACTAATATTTTTCCTCCCTCTTATGGATTACAATTTTGTATTAACATAAGCATGATTCTGGTTTTTACTTCCACTAGCATGAGGAGTGACTGCACTATCTCCAGCAAACCTACAGCAGCAAAAAAATGATGGGAAAGAACCTAATCCCATTACTCACATACTGATTTGTACTGTTCGTTTTCAAAGGCATCCCTTACAATCTCTCATATCAAGTGTGCTAAGCGTAAAGACTCCCTCAACTTTGCAGTAAGTGCAGTAAGCATCTGAGATATTAGGTCATAATTATTGTGTTGGGAAACACTGCTCAGACCATACAGAACAAGATGCCCTTTTTGAAGTGGCAATGTCATTTAAGATCCTTCTATTTCAACGTACTATTCTCTTTTATAAAAGTGTTTTGTACAAAAAGGAAAAAACAAAAAAAAAAACCAAAAAAAACCCAACCAAACTTCATTCTTAGGTATCATGTACCATTCAGGTTTGTTTGGTATTTATGATCACATGCAAAAAAAGAGCAGCCATATTCACAGATGAGCCAAAAACTGCTGGCATTTTTCCAGCCATGCTGCTACTAAGCTATATCTTCATATAAACTGTTATTGTCTCAGCAGGCCAATGAAATTGCACTAAGGAGCACTGTGCTTGAATTGATAAAGCTCAAGACATCCTTTTGTCAACACCCAAGCTTCAGTCGACACTTGCAGCAACACTCTTAGCTCTATCATACAGAAAATACTACTTACGTTGCTGAAAACCTCAATAGATTAAAATTCTAAGTTAACACATGGAAGAAAAGCTGCTACAACCCTTTTAGTCCTCAGCAGAAGTACTTACACGGGGTGATCACACAGAGGGACCTAAATACTGTTACTACCCTGGTTTTTAAGCAACATTACCATAAAAAATGTAAGGTATTCCCCTGGATTAAATGCAAAGCACTTCCAGACTGTACATTTTAGGACATGTAATCTTAGTTATGTACATGAGTCAAAATGTACTTGAAAGGAGGCCTGGTCCACCACACTTCTCCTCCAGCTACAAAATGTGGTTTGCTGAGGTGGTTATGCAGAGGGAAGTTCAAAGCAATGCAGGGAAGTGAAGGCTGGAAACAGACACCTCAGGCTCAGGCAGATACCACTGCACCAGCCACTCTGCAATGCTCTTCACATCCATGATGGCAAGATGCTTGGGTTTTTTAATAAAAAACCTGAGGTTTCTGCATAATCAGGTAACTGCAGGATCTAGCCTGACACATTGGATTTACTTGTTCTAGCTTTCTCTGCTAAAGAACACTGGATATCTTTCTGCAGAAAGAGGATGGATGTTCTGTGGGTTAGAGCTGCAGCTGAGATGGGGCTCAGTTCTTCAGGCTTCCTACGTGGCAGCAGACAATGCACTTGGCTGGCTGATTCTCTGCCTGTAAAACAGTGACAATGTATTCTCTTGCCTCACAGGAGGAGCCTGGGTATGATGCTTAAAAGAGACCATGAAGACATTTTATTAAGATCCACATTTTTTGGGAAGGATTTCCTTATATGGCATTGAATTAACTCACAGTCATTATCTGCCAGTTGGGTGACAGGCTGACTTTTCACATAAATTAAGAAAGCTGGGATTATAGCAAGAGCTGTAAAGCTGCTAACTTTATTAGTTGGTCACCACTTTTTCTCATTCAGGTGTCTCCTAAATAAACCGAATGAGCATAGCCTTCCCATCATGAACAAGATCCTATCTCATGGGAGATTTGTTATTTAAATTTTCAGATAATGAGTCTTACTTGAGGGACTAATTTCCTTATTCATGAGTAATCCACTCAGCTCTTTCAGATGTTTGCACTGCCAAGGTGAATATACAATTAAGCAGTATCTCACCTTTGTGACACTCACTTGGAAATTTCCCTCATTCCTTTATCTCCAAAAGTCACACCAAGTGGCTGCCATCAATCGCTTGGATTTTGCATTCCAAAATGGTCAGCAAGCAGTGTGTTTAATGAAGCACAACGAAATCAACTACTTTGCAAACAAAAGTTTACTGCTTGACCTCCCTATTGTGTAAAGGCCAAAAGTCTTTACTAGAACTAGGAAATAAGTTACATCTACTTAGATTTACAGGGTTAATGCTTTTCCACCTGGGAAAAGCAAGTAAGTTTTCAGCATGTTTAAATAAGTTTAAGGAACAAATTTGTCTTGGCACTTTTTGGCACTTGTAATTTCCAATGTGATTTTTATTTTATTTTATTCTGGCTGCTTTCCTATCTGACTATTTCTTAATGCAAGAGTAATGAGGCAAATTAAAAAAACAAAACCAACCCCAAAACAAACAAACAAACAAAAAACCCCACCAAAAACCAACAAAACAAGAAAAGATGTAGGGACTGGGTCACTGCAAGCTCCCTGAGCCATTTCATCTTAAAGTGAAGCAACAATTCTTGCCTGGCATTTATCACTTAACAATACTGGTTATTGTCCTTTTCCCCCTCATAACTATGCTAAGAACAAGAACACACTTTTTACACAGTAGCAGACAAATTCTTATAAATCTTTATCAGGAAAGCCCCTCAACAAGTCCTTTGCTGTGGAGGTTCTGTTATAATTGGATAGCTTAACTAAAAATTACCTCTCACTTTTAATAAGTCCTGCCAATTACTCAGTTTGATAGGTTGGCTGAATGACAATAAGATCAGCACAAGGTTACAATGAGTATATGGATCAGTTCAGAAAACCTTTGTGGCTCATGCTGTTACACAGCCTTGATTCTCTTACATGAGATGCTCATGGGAAGCTGGAAAAGGATTGCATTTCCCTTCGACAGGAAAAAAATCAACAATTACTGTGAAGATCTGGCAACGTCTGAAATACTTCCATAAAGTTCACCTAGTATTTAAATGTATTTACACATTGGGAAAGACAAGAAAGTACCTTATAGCATAGGCTCTTTTTCACTTAATTTCACCCCAGTCCTGCAAAGGATTTTTCTGTTTAATTTTACGAATGTGAGCAGTCTGACGGAACTTACCAAGAGCATTCACAAGATTAAGAACTCCATTCAGTGTGTGCTTAAGCATACACCTTGCTTTAAAGACATAGGTGGTGCCCTGAACTTTACAGCGTAGGTCACACTCACAATTCAGACACATGCTAAATTAACTTGCTAAAGGAGGGAGCAAGGTAAGTGTGTGGGTAAATCTTTGCTGGGAGAAATTCTAGTCAATTTGAAGACAACTGCTATATTTAAACTTATCTATAAGTACAGGCAAATATCACATGTCATGATCCTGATATTTTTTAGGTCAGAGTTCAATCGCTTCCCTCAAGCCCTTAATCTGTAATAATCTGCTTTATTTGTATGGGATTTGGGAAAATGGCAGGATTTGGATCAGGCGGGCGACCAACACTCCCCATTACAGAGTCACACTGTAAGCAAGACAAATACCCAGAAGGAGCTATGCTAAGGACCTTTGCAAAAGATTTCACTTGAAAAGGGTTTTTTTTGTAACAGAGCAGTGGGATGCATTGAAAAAGTCTTTGATTTATTGTGCAAAAGCCTGCAAAAAAAAAAAAAAAAAAGGTCTCTGAATAACATACACTCATGTATATACATGAATATCCACAAGCACTGATTATAGACTGAATAAGCAGTAGGATAGATGCAAGAAATAAATAGTTTGGGAAAGAAATCTAAGGAATACAAATAAAACGAGTAAAAAAAGCTAGCTGATAAATCTGAAACATAAAAAGACTGTATTTTGGGGGGAGCTGATGGTGAGGTGGAGCAGATAACTAGCTCTTTGACATTTTTAAAAACTGCTGTAGTACAACTTCTCCATGAGCAGCAGAAACCACTAAGCATGGCAAGAAACTCCCACTAGATGGCAATGTCTACCCACTACTGAGCTTAGATGCCGACATTGAGTGGTTCCAATATAATAATTATGCATAAAATATATCTCTTTTATTAACTCTTTGAAAGCTGATTTAAGTCATTGGACACAACTCCCTTGACTTTTATCTGCTCTGTGCCACCTCTTAGAGTAATAACTTTCACCATATCTTTCACAGACTGTAGAGCACAGTGTTGGGGGTATATACTACGTGTGCTGGGCTTTCAGAAGTCACTTTTGTGCAGGGACAGAAAAGTGAGTGGCAAAGAGCTGGTGAAATTCTCTTACTTACAAGCATGTGTTTTACTGTGCAAGAAAAGTATGGTAGGGTGCTTAATGTTGATTGGTGTATTACATGTTCCTCAGGAGTCACACTAACATAATTATATATTATCCACAAGATTGCATGGGCTGTGACTTAACTCTCTTTGCTCACAACTACTAGGAGAGCCACTGAAAAGAGGAAAATCCTGCACTTTGTCATATATGTCAACAATTGCTGCAGGTCTGAAGCCGTCCAAGTGTTTTAGCCCAGAGCTAACCATAACGAGGCTCTGAAGTAACTGCTGACCCCCCTGGTAAAAAAGAGACAAAAAAGGACTTTGTCCAAAAGGCCTTCCTTACTGCCTGTGACATACTGAACTAAAAATATACCTGTCATTAATAACATTATATAGTTCTCCTCCTTTTATATGCAGGTCAAATGAGCATCTTAAAAAGAGGCTGTAATGACTGACTGCAGCTCAAAACCAAAACATTTGGTAGATTTAAAATCTCCCTCTCCAAGGATCCTATGGGACATGGGCACAATGAGCTTTTTGTTTGCAGCTGACTACAGTACTTTTTAGTTTGTTTGCTTTATTTAACCCTCCAAGGCAGGCTCCTTCCCTCCAATACTCCATGCCTTTTGAAGGTTTTTGTGTTCAATAAAGTTACTCTTTTTGAGAGGGGTGCAGTTACAGATTTCTCAAGTTAAAGCACTCTTAATTCACTGACCAATAAAGGAAGCAAAAGAGTGGGCTTTGTTTTTGCCAGAATTAAACTTCTGTGTTGTTTTGTGTTTTTTGGATTTGGCTTTTTTTTTTTTTTTTCCTCCTTTAAATGTAGCTACCTAAGACTGACAGCCTGAGGTCCAGCATTGCAAAACACAAAGCATAAACTCTGCTATGCCAAAGGGAAGAAAAACCAACACAGAGTCTCTGGACAGTTTTAAAAGTGGCAATATGCCCCATTACTTTCCTAGCTGGCAGCATTCTCCAAGTGACAGACAATCTGGCCACAGACACTAGCCAGCTCCTTATTACAGCACTAATCTTATGTAATGGGAGTGAGCTCACCGCCCTACAAAGCACTAATTATCAACAGCATTTTCCAAAGGATATGAATAACTCCCCTTGTGAGACGGAGGCCCAAGGCACAACCCCAAGTAGCTATATGTGCTTAATCCATAACATGAATAGCTCCAAAGGACTCCTTTAAGGCTGTGCCTGCTCACACAGGTCCTTAACAGTGAAACGCCAGCAATCCAAATACAATGGAGAAGCTGCCAAAAGCAACACCAGATTTTTTCTATTTGGATGGGTGCGCTTTACAGCTGTAAAAGTTACTATTCACAGAACTAAGTGAATTATTTAAATTCAATTTCCCTAAGATATTTTGAAATGTCACATTGTGTTCACTCTTCCTTTGATCAAGCCAATTATTACATGTCTCCACTGATGATGTAAGTTTTGTTATTTTGTAGCTTGTATTACATCAAATTTAAAGTATACAAAGATCCCAGTAGGCATGGACAAATTCCTCTTTTCACATAGCTGTGTGGGTATTTAGGCTTTGCTTTCTTTCCTTTTATCACTATGATTTTCCCAAATGTGTTTGTTCCTACTGCTTAGAGCTTTTTATGATAATTGTGAGATGAAGGCTGCACAAGATTCAGCCTTAAAGAATTGTTCGCTATCAGAGAAATGCTGAGAGAAAGGTCTATAGAAAAGTGCAAGAATAATTTTGATTCTGTAATTTTTACATGTAAACAAAGTCTCATGTATAGCCATTTTCATTTCTATGCAGAAAGTAAATCAGAGGAAAACTAATGCTTTCCCACACTGAATGCCACCAAAACAGCAATATAAGTACACTTTAATAGAAGAAAGGCAGAGCTAGCAAAATATGTTCTTTATAATACTGTATTACTTTCTTCTGCCTCTTGCTTCTGTCAATGTAATCAAACCTGATTACAAGCCTTGAGCAGAAATTGCCTTGATTTACAGAAAGTAATGAATAATGAAGCACTAAAAATGTTGGGGTGCTGTGAGTTCTCTGAATACACTACAGTACCTGCTTTCACTGCCTTCACCTTTGAGACAAATTATCTGAAGCTAGGGACCAGGCAGAAATGCCAAAGTTTGCAGCTTGCAAATTCCCTTCCTAGTGGTCCAAGTGATCTTGGATGTTGCTGGTATTCCAAGCCCATACTTGTGGCAGCGGCACCTAATCTTCAACTCTGACTGAACTGCACTACAAGTGAGGATCTAGGTTTCCTGAAACAGTATTTACTTTTAAAATGGTACTAACACAGCTGCGATCAACTCTTTTCCCTTGGTATGAAGAGGGAACAGTTGCTGCTGCCAAAGTGTTTTTCATCAACTCCGGCACACAAATCCACCTCTCCCAACTACCAGAAACACAGAAAATTTATTCTTTCCAGAAAAAAAAAAAAAAAAAAAAAAGAGAGAGTGAGCAGGAACACACAGTAGATGAGAAAAGGTTGCTTCCTGCCATACAGCAGCAAATCAGAACAAATTATTTTAATATGGGTGGCCAGCAATGGATTCCAGTTTAGTATAATTGTAGCTTCTTTTATTCTGCATATTGCACAAGGTAGCCTAAGCTAAGGGGACACTTTTTGAAGACGTGCTCTGCCCTGAGCCAAGAAACTACCAATTTGTTTTTTAAAGAAATTGCAAAGAAAGACAAGTAAATTGGCCTGGCCAATCAAATGCAGTATAATGAAGTATCAGCTCCCTGGAAAGTAATTTTTTTATAGAAAAGTACTGCCTGAACTGACAATTAAACTTTAGGACATAAGGGGTACAACCCAACTATTTAATTAATGTTATTTTTTACTTTTCAGGCCCAGTCTGTATTTGGGATGTAGTGTGTCCAGCATGTTAAAAAGGCAACTTTTACCAGGAGATGGTGAGACTTTATCTACACAACCCAATTAATTGTGTAAGATTATGCCATCTTACCTGAAAGGCAGGAAGCTGCTGAGCACTTTTAAATTAAAAACCACATTACAATTAAGAAATAAACCTGCCAAAATCCTCTAAAACCACACAGACCACTATGCCTCAAACACTTGGGTGAGGCAGATCTAAAAGCCTCTCTGTAGGAGCAGCCTACAATACTATAATTTAGGCATGTGCCTATTTCTATTTTGTTCCTTGTCTTAAAAGTTCATGTTATGGAAAACAGGCAGACTCAATACACTATGGACAATTGTCATGGTGAACAAAATTTTTTAAATAATGTTACTTGCTTTCTCACTTAATATGATGGTATTTGCTTCATTATTCAAGACACCAACATTTTCCTTGAGGAACTCTTCAGAATCAGAACATGTATTTACAAGATCACTCTTCATTTATTCCAAGACTTGCTTACTGGCATTATATTTGCAAGTTAAACATGAATTCCAGTTGATACATGAAAAACATGCATAGGAGTAGAGGGGCTTTTTTTACTGCTGCTGCTTTTGATCAACAGCTAGAGCCACTATATTCCATAAGGGTTAAAAAAATAAGAATGTCAAGTTACCAGAAGTGGCACACTATTGTTAGCCCACTACTTGGTACCTAAATAATTGTACTTGTTTTCAGCAAGGCTGTTAGCATGTAAAGTGTACTCTAGATTCAGAGTAAGTTTTCCAGTAAGAGCTTTAATTCTATATGCTTACTTTTAAAAAATCTTGGTCACATTGTCACTCATGCCTTAAAAAACAGACTGAAGGGGCATGAACTGATCTCATTTGGACAGTGCACAGAAAACTGAATGTCCCTTACTTATTTGATTGGCAAAATTATCATCCACTGATTCATGAGGTAAGAGAAATTTCCACAACCTCATCTGAGAATTTAAGCTTTCTCACATTACTAGGCCAATGACAAAGATGAGTTTATCACTCTCATCTCACATGAACACTTTCCAGTGTGCTCTGAAAGAACAATCCCTAGCCCCACACCCTGCGCCCTCTATTTTGAGAGCCAATGGAAGTGACAGAGCTGTATATAGTTATGAAGGCCACAAAAAATAGTTAAGATCAGCACATGTATTAAACAGCTCACTGTGTTTAGAAACAATGTGCACTTGGAAATATGCTTGTTAGTTTTCACTAAGAAACTTGTGTGATTTGTCCAATTATCGTATTTAATGGTGGCTGGCACTTAGCTTCTGTTTAAAAAATCTGGAAAAACCCAACTTGGCATGAGCTGAAAATGTCAAAAAATGACTGGTTTCCTTCTATTGAACTCACTGGTTGAAATACCTCTCAGGTGCAAAGAAAAAACAAAGGTATTTGATCCTTTTTCCAGAAATTGCTAATAAAATACATGGCAACACCTGGCAAAAGAGTTCCCTTCAACACACTGAATATTTAAGTTGTGTGTTTCCTTATGTCCACAGAAAACGCATATCAAAGTAATTCAAACCTTGTTCCACAATCTCCACTGGCAGAGCCTGTGGTTTAATGATTCTCAGGTCTAGGGCTATTTTTGGTTAAGAAAGAAAACTCATTATAAGAAGTCACTAAGATGTTTCACAGCTATTTCATCTGGTCATTACTGGGTCAGCTGCAGCACTGGGCCAACAATACTATCCACAACATGTCCTGTTGTTGCTGCTGTTGTTCATTTGCTTTTTCTTTTAAGTTCTACCAAGCATCAGAACCTAATGCAATCATGTAAGCATAATTTTCAAATTACATCAAGCTGTTATTGGCGAAAATTCAGACATGTAACAATAAAAAGATGAATGTACATCACTTGTAGATGCACAGTCTATCTGAAAGCTGGACTGACTTTTCTTGTAGTATCTCCAAGAAAACTCTTATATCAGGGGAATCCTCAGCAAACTTAACAAATTTTCCCCTGTGCCAAGAAGTGTTGAATAAAATTGTAGATAGATAATATTATTTTGAAGAAAGCATGAACCTGGGCAACCAAGCTAGAAACAGCTGAACTAGGTATGCACTCTGATATGTAAAGTACAAGAAGGCTATTTAGATTTTGGCTATATGCAAGAGCTTTCTCTAATCTCAGAAATTCAAGTTAGAACCTGAGTGTTGATGTAGTAATGCTGATTTTTATGATCACAAATTATATTAGTGAATTTAATACTATAATCACTACTGTTCACCTGCAAATACATAAATTATGTCATTTTTTGACCCACACAGTAATCAAATTCATTGCAATTTAAAAATATCATCAGGGAAATACATTTGATGCCTACATTTAATTATGTTCCTATGAATTACTAGGGAAGTAATAAATCACTGTAACCATCAAAGTGGTTAGAAAGTATGAAAAATAAGCTAAAAACTAGGGAAAAAAAGCAAGTGAGGAAGCTGCCCAGAACCATGATATCCAGAAACCATATGGAATAAGTTATCGGGGAAAGCTATTGAAACAATGAACATAAATGATTTCAAGAGACACCTAAATTGTTTCCGAAGGAAGAGACAAAGGGAAGTTGTTATAAGGAAAAGAAAAATACAATGGAAAAAAGATCAATCAGAAGAGAAATATGTTGGACAGATGGTCTTAGTCTGTTCCTAGAATATCTTAATTTCTTAAAATTGAAAAGTAAAGTAAAAATGTAATACTACAGTCATCTGGTAGCCTGGATTAAAAAATAGAATCTCAGCCTGAATTTTAATTTCCTTGAATTCATCATTTGTTTACAAATATCTGAAGGGTGGGTGTCAAGAAGAAGGGACTGGTCTCTTTTCAGTCTGTGATAGCACAAGGGGCAATGGACACAAACTGAAACAGTGAAAAGGAAGTTCCATCTCAACATGAGGAAAAACTTCTTTACTGTAAGGATTACAGAGCACTGGAACAGGCTGCCCAGAGAGGTTGTGGAGTCTCCTTCTCTGGAGACTTTTAAGATCTGTCTAGATGTGTTTCTGTGTGACCTGCCCTAGATTCTGGGGTTGTCCTGCTCTGGTAGGGGGGTTGGACTCGATGATCTCCAGAGGTCCCTTCCAACCCCTATCATTCTATGAGTCTATGATTCAGCAACATGCCAAGTTTGCCTTTAGAATATATAAGCATGTATCTTGTTTTACCCTTCTCAGTGTTACATGGCTGCCCCTTCAGGCAGGACATTTATGCCCAAATTTAACTCCCCCAACTTTAGATCCCTTAGTGAAGTCTAGTCTCCTAGACCAGTCCTGAGCCCTAGTCAAACCTAATTCACCCTCAGAGAGTCAGCGAGGTGTAAGAAACCCTGCTGGCAGATAGAAGGAGTAGAATGGCCACAGGCCATCTTTTGCTCCCAAAAATGCATGGGGATAGGCAAGAGAAAATGATGAAATGAAACTCTTCTGCTTACATCCTGCAAGTCTTCTTTGGCTTCAAGCACAAATGAGTGCAATGGTACCCCCAAAGATGCGCTGAGCAATCAGTCGAGGAACAAAAAGTTTCATCATCTTTTTCTTCTCCCCCCTGTGTTGTCACCTGACACACGTGGTAGTTTCCCCAAGAAAAGCCTTATTTACAAGTCATTTTAGAGGACTTCAAACCTCTGGTTCTTTACAAGAAATAGTAATAAATGAAGCCTGCTTTGCCCCAGGTGTCTTTCTATGTAAGTTGTAACCACATGGTATGCAGCAATGATTATTGTGTGCATGTGTGAGCATGTGCATATGTCTCCAGATGCTTTCTGCTTTAAGAAGTATTCACAACTGGAAAGGAAAGTAATAAGCATAACCAGTTTGTTGTTTGGTGGGTTTTTTTAAAATGTAATGTTCTTCAGTGGGTGGTAAACAGTAGTGAATCACCTGTCCCTTGTACAAGAGAGATTGCTTTGAATTGGAAAGAGCTCAGTCATTTCCTCTGTCCACCAGTGATTTGTTTTAGGTTAGTTAAAGGTGAGTAGAGTGTTCTCCCACTCCTCCTGCTGGTTTTCCTTCATGTTTTAAGGCAATAAGATGTACCAACAACATCTTAAACTCTTCTGGACAGATTATTGGCCACAGGCCTCCTGAAGCACCCAAGGATGGCTGCTTCTCCATCCTAGCTGTAAAACTGCCACAGAGACTAGAAAAGTCTCTAACAACACTTGACAGGGTTCTCTGTGTACTCTGATGGACCCAGAGAATGCAAGAACTTGAATGCATATCCTCATCCAAAAAAAGCATTCTGTTGCATATTCAGAAGGAAGAGGAGCATTGCCACCTCTGTCCTTGTGTTAGACCAGAACAGCACAAACCAACTCACTAAGACACCCTTAAGTTACAGTCACAGACTTTTTGAGTTTTTCTGCTTGGAAGCTTCGAGAGCTCCCACATATACAGTAACAAGAAATAAGAATAAATTTTAGAACTAAACCACAAAAAAGTTGATAGCTCAAAATAAGAGTTTGCGGACTTTGCAATTATGCAAATAATTTGCAAATTTGCAATAACAACTGAATTTTTTTCCTGCTGTTTCCTTGCTGACTGCTTGCTTGGGTGCATATTTAGTGACTGCATTTTTTTCATGCAGCTTCCCTCCTTCCTGGTGGGAATTTGATAAGCCACCACAAAACGAAATAAAGGAGTGATTTCATTTCAAAGGCATCTTACCAGAGGGCTACCATCAGTCCAGCGGAAATCACGCTCAAACATCTTGTCATTGAGGCCAATCCACTGGTAGTCATGACCAATACCTAAGGAACCAGAAGGATATTTTTATTAACCTTCCCATAAATGGAAGAGATTCCACCAAAGAAAATATAAAGAATTTGTACAGAATGAATCAGACATCCTATTCTTAAGATTCTTCTACTCATTATGCGAACAACTATATACAGGCTGCTGTTCAGCTTTTTAATTTTGATTTGAGATGTCTATAAAAATGCAGATTCTTTTCTAACAGTTTTAAACAATTATGTCTCTTCCCTCCTGATGGTGTCTCCTAAAGAAAACAGATTAATTTCCTATCTGAGTGCATATGAGGGGGAGATAAATAAACAGAAAGGATTAAAATAATGAAAGCAAGTATTTTAATTTATTTTTTTCCAAGTTTTGGTTAGGCTGTGACCAGTGTTATCTAAACGGTGCAATGCAACATAGAGTAACTATTCCTGTATGTCTACCTAACACAATATATGGTGATTGGTCACTGATGTCAGGGGCTCAAAAAATCTAGACTCCAGAAAAAAAAATTTCATCAGTTTCCAATGCCAAAACAATAATTCTTGTTCTATTCCTCAAAACTGAAGTATTTGCTGTGTCACAAATAACAACTTAGTAGTGACAGGGAACTTGCTAACAGTACATACGGTTCACAAAGATCTGCTCCTCATGAGACAAGATGCTTGTCAAGTGTGCTCCCTGGAGACGGCACTCCCTTTCTGCCGTGTCCCACGTACGCCGGTGGGCAAAGTATTTGTAGCACTGTCCCTGGAACTTGTGCCAGCCATAATCACAGGTCTCCGTGTCTGTGACAAACAAATAAATCACATCTCTGTCAATGGATGTGAAACACAGCCATGTTTCATGCAAGCGCGGGGATTTTCTGCAGAGCAAAGGTTCAAGGAGATGCCAACCCGTTAAGCAGCAAAAATACAAACTACCACACTCATCTTTGAGACCTCATTAGATTTTCACGTAGTTCTGTCTACCTAGTTTCAGTACAAGTTGCAAGAATATCACTTATGTAAGGAGGGTAATTGCAACTGGCAACTTCGTGAGAATCCACTGATCAAATTGCGGTGCATCTGAACAATATGAGGAGGGCATCTTCAGTCCTTAATTCTGGATGAATGGACTGCAGCTTAGTTTTCTGAGTATGTATATGGGAATGGGAATCTTTACTTTCAAGGGCAAATGGTTCTTTGAGTGACTAAACTGAATTACCTTGGTTTGGAAGAAACTGATAACTGAAAATAATATGAAGGAAAGTGCTTGTGACTGTTCAGTCTGCAGATGCAAAGCTGCAGAATTATCTTTCTGAACTTACTCCTCCAAATCTTCCTCCAAAACCTATCTTTCTTGGCAAAGTCTAACTTAATAAACTTTAGGCATCAGTTTCTAAGGAAGGCTGCAAAGCTGAAATACAAAGTAATGAAATGCACATTGTCTGCACTTACATGAGGGATGGCACTGATAAGAACACATAACAGACAGAAGTTCATATCAGCCAGTATATCCTTTCATCTTAAGAGAAATAAAAATGAAGCTTGAAACAGTAATAATCTGTAGACTTGACATTAATTATTTTGTCAAGGTTAGGCAGTTGCAAACAGAATAGATGGCAAGAAACAACAAAGTTCCAGTTCAAAGTTTGCTTTTGCACCAACAGTGCAGGAGTGGATCACAGACAAAAATCAGTATGAATAAAATCGGCATAACAAATATGATGCCAACATGTGTCTGAGCAGTGCTTGATGATGAGAAGAACTTGAGAGAGAGTTTCAGGGATGAATGGGATAAAGAATAGGGAAAACTCAGACTGTTTTGCATTTCAGAATACGAAATGGCATCATAAAGGACATTTCAGCACAAGATTACAGCTTGTTCTGACTGCAGTGGCTCCAGCTATCTAAGTACATGATGGCTCACCCTGAAGGGCCTTGGTTGCAGGCGTTTCCCACCCTACCCACCAAACAGGAATTTGCCACTTCCTACCAAGTTTTATCAGTTCCCAAACAAAACTGTGCCTTAAAGCAACTGTTTGGCCTTTCCAGAGGTATAGATACATTCTGGGTATGAAATTGGATTACTTATTTTCAGTAAGTCAATATACTCAATAGTCAATAACAAGCTTTGACCAAAGGGTCTCTTTTTGCACTAGTATAGAAAAAGCCAAATATTACAGAATATGCCAGCAAAATAAGAGTGAAAATTCTGTAACTATTATATTTCCTAGGTTTAAGCAGGTACCACCTGAAAGACATTTGTAGAATCACTTTTTTTTTTTTTTTCTGCACAAGGCTGTTTTTTAATTCATAGCAGGAAAAGGCCACTCATATTTTGAAGCACCAAAGCATCTTTTTAAAAAAAAAAAGTTTTAAACTCTCCCAAGATAAAATCTGGACTTTATTTATGAATAAATGGCTTTAGAAGTACAAACATATCACTTCAGAGTCTTACCAGAGTTTCTCTGACAACTCCTTGCAACATTAATAACACCACAGTCATTGTCTTAGAAGTCTGGTATCAAAATTGGTTTCTCAAAGTCATCAGTATAGAATGGATCTATCAATTACAAAGGCATAATAGAGCTTATACTGATTATCTGTCTTCTATTTTCAACAAGTTAAGCTGTAAAATACTACCTGTGCCTTGACTAATCCCAGCTATGAAAAAGGAATGTAATCT
This sequence comes from Apus apus, assembly GCF_020740795.1. Classification (NCBI taxonomy): domain Eukaryota; kingdom Metazoa; phylum Chordata; class Aves; order Apodiformes; family Apodidae; genus Apus; species Apus apus. Next base: position 71,691,601 of record NC_067312.1, on the reverse strand, counting down.
ATACTACCAACTTGTTAGTTTTTATCTTCTCCCTCTTTGTATTCTGTATGAGGTTCAAGCTGCTGATAAAGTTTTAATCTCTGGCATCTAGGCCATTTTAAAGTTTAGTCTGCCTTTGGCTTTTTAGAATATTTGTTTAACCACACGATGCTGACTAACAGTGCTATGTCCTCTGTGGAGGCACTTAAGATTTTATTATTCATCTTGTTCAGGGACTCCCTTATCCCACAGGAAAGAAGTCAGATGATAGAAAGCAGTATTGCATACTGAGAAAACTGTGGCCAGAGAGCATTTCCAGGCTGTTCTAATCAAGCCTTCCTTGGCCTCTGCTGGGGAAGAAGTGCACAACTTAAGAGAAGACCTGCTGAAAGGCACATGGGGGAAGCAAAGAGGCTGGAAAACACAAAAAACCTAGAAGAATTCAAACAATGAGATGCAATGGCCTAAGCATGAATCAGAAATAAGAAAATTTCTCTTAAGTCAGAGAATGTGAAATAGCAACACAGGTAGTCTTAGTTGAATTGCATGCACTATAGTACACGTACAACTCCTCCCATCCAAACTGGCATATTATTTTCCAAAAGCGTAAAGCTGAATAACTTCTGCACCTGTCTGTGGCCCAAATTTACAAAGACAGAAAATAATAGGGCTGATAGCTATAAAATATCTAGGATTTTTAGAAGGGAAAGAGAGGATTTATTTAACTTTTTTTTTTTTTGGGAGGCAAGGTTGATGAGAAGAGAGGGAAACTGAACGGAGAAAGGGAGAGTCACAAGGTTACCAAGCAAGTAAAAATGTGAAGACAGTTTTACCCTCTGCAGTGCTTTGTCCAAAGTATGCGTATCTTACTACATTAACAAAGCTGAAAGAGTAACACAAAGGTAAGGGCTCCAGTTGGCTATAAGATTTTAATGCCTTTACTGAACCAGTAAAATCTAATTGCAGGTAGTTGTAAATTTTCTGACCCAGTCACTTGTGAGCTGAGTAAGTGCAAGCACTTACTGAATACAATACTGCATGTTCATTGTATACTTAACCAGGGAGGTAATCACAGCTTTCTGTAACCTTATTCCAGAACGTGATGGAAAGACTGAAACAGTGCTTGCTATATTTATGGTGTTTTAAAAGTTGTCTGACTAGTCTTAAGTTTTATGACAATTTACAGCATTTTCAGTGATGTGTGCAAGGAATTACTTAAACAGCTTCTGTTCTCTGTAACAGCAATTGTATAACAAAATCTCTAAACACTGCATTTTTTAAAAAAAAAGTTCTCTGTAGGTTTAATACATAGATAGGTACTGCTTTTTCAACAGCTGCAATAAGCTGCTGACAACAGGTTCCTTGTCTTTAAAGAAATTCCATAAGAGGCTTAAAGAAAATAAAGTCTGTAACACAAGTACTAGAACATAATGAGAGTCTTACTCAGCTATAAATTTTATCTGTGACTGCCTTTAGCTAATGAACAAAAGCCTGAGGCCCATTAGCCCACACATCTTGAGGAGAAACCATTTCTCTGGTAAATATTCAAAATAATCCCTTCTCAGCTGAAAGACATTGGTTAGAGACCATCTGTTTTCAGAAACTATCTTAGCACTGAGCCCTTCTCAAACATTTCCATCCCAAGATACCAAGCCCTGGGAACAAAGTGAAGCAAATGAGACTGGAATAATCACAGACATGAACAATAAACTTGGGTTATAAGAAAACCTTGTTCTTGATATGACTATTTTAAAATTTGTGTTTTTTTCAGAACATGGAAGACAACAGGTGGTTGTATTATCCCAAGAAGAAATGTTCCATAACAAACACATATGTGCCAGTTTGACACACGGGTCCATGCATGCAGCTGCATTTGGTAATCAGGCTAGCCTAGGTGTGCCTGCGGAGATCTTGCAGCAGAGAAAGCCAAGCCTTAATTTTAAACACAAACACATTCCTTGAAAGCAGGTAGACAGCCATTAGAATAGCAAAAGGGAAAAAAAGAAATGGAAACTCTAGCCAGCTAAGGAAGGAAGAGGAAAACCTAAACAGGTGCTCATCCAGCTTGCATAAGGAACACTTACTCTTGAAACAGGTTCAGATTTAAAATTTCTATTGTTGTTTCCTATGTAACTATTCATGAAGGTACTCCTCGCTACAATTACAGATGATCAGATAATGCAAAAATAGTCACAGACTTTCATAGACCCCACTGGTTCTGGGGACCATTCTCCACAGTTGATTCCATGGGCACAGTGTGAGACAGGTTATCAAACAACTTTCCTCTCCTCTTTCCCCAGTCATGGAGCTTGCAAAGCAATGCTTCAGGCAAAAAAAATTGAAAGGATCTGAGCCTAGGAATGAGCCCTGGGCTCATTTATCTGGATGTCAAGAGGTCTCATAAAGGCCTTTCAGAGAGGGATGACAATGGACAGACCACTGGCTCCCCAGTCTAAGACTTGCATCAAGACCTACTGCAGCCTACAGTCACCTTTTGAAAAAGCTATTTGGGGCTGTTTCTGCATATTAAGAAGTGATGTTCAAAGGTTACCAAGTACCATGCAGAATATGCATCTGCACTTTGAAAAGATGCATGTGGGGGGGCAAAAGGAGGCATTATCTAGCAGAGTTACTCCTCTCATTTTTAATCTAACACGAATGAGAAGGGATGCTGGCTTACCAAGCCACCAATTTAGTATAGAAAAGAAACAACCTCAGCTGCTGTATTTCTAACATCAGACAACTTTAGCTCTCTTTAGGAAGAAGTCCCTGGACTCAGATTGTCTGCTGAACTGTTTCCACCTGGCAAGAAAAACAGCTGTCAGGGAGCCAATTACAGCTCACTGAATCTCAGGATTGACTTCCCTCACCCTACTTTAGATCACCCTGAAGGCTGCTCTAAATTCTACCACCTGCCAGAGCTCCCTGATGTGCAGCTGTACTGTCCTCTGGTCACATTCCCTCCTAATGCTGACACAGGTGAAGATCCCTTAGTCTAGGAAAGTCTTATGGGGGCACTTGGGTTAAATTCTGAGCTCCACATTTTTTCTACACCAGTGTCATGGGACCAGGACATGGTGGAGTTGTCTCCTACTTCGAGCTTCATTTCCACACTCTCTGCTTCCATTCACTTCCATGGCATTTCAGATACTCAGCAGTGTGCCTAAGACAGACGTTCAGCTTGACTTTTTTCAAAGCTTTCTATAATGAATAGTATATATTGGGGGGCAGGGGAGGAGGCAAGGGGAAAAAAAAAAAAAAAGAGCAATGAAATATAATCTTGGTGTGCTCAGCTCCACCTTTCCTGTGGCACCAAGGTACTCATTCTGTCGTTCTGGCTGGTCTTTAAATCTACTGAGGTCAGGACTGGTGCCTTGTAATAAAGCCTGCTTGCCAGACAACTGTGTCTGAATCGCCAACACAGTTTTATTTTGTCTGGTGGAGTGGAAATTTGGCACTAAATGCTTTTCCCAAGTCCCAAACCACTGCAGGACTTTAAGTGGAGGAAATTTAAATTCCAAAGCTGAGTGAGCAGGGCTCTGGTTCTGATTGACAAACTAGGAAATGTTCCCATTAACCACCTAAAATGCACTCTCAGGTTGGTCATAAAAAGCAGCTTAAAGCTACCACAGTACTCAGAGCCACTCACTACTAGGACTTGCAGGAATAAAGGGAAGGAGGAAGGGAGTGAGAACATTTATTTTGTTGTGAAAGCACTGTCAACTTTAAATTTTGGAGAACAGATTCAGAAAGGCCTTTCAAATTACAAGGTTAGCCAGATTACTGAAAAAGTTAAACAGTGAAAAGTACTGGACCTGGTCAGCTGTAAGAGTTTTCAGCTCTAACAAACAAATCTCTATCAATTGGATTGGAAGAGTTTTCAAACTACCTTTCCCTGAAGATGAGAAAAAAGCATGAAAATACACAGTATTATTTAAATAAATGCAAAGGTCTTGTTCATTTACATGTAACCAAAACCATTCTGCTGAAGAAAAAAAAAAGTATTTTCATAAGCTTTAGAAAGTACACTTTAAAAGAAATATCTTCTTCCCATGGAAATGTCTTTATTAATTTTACAGACAGAACAGATTTCGCTACCCTCTTCCTCCACCCATATGCACATATTTAGTAAGCATCTTGCACTCTAAATATTTCTTGTAAATACAGTGGGATTTCTTGCAGGTAATGTTATAACAATTCCAGAAACTTAGATGTTTAATCTGATTTCAGTTGTCCAGTTTAGAAAGCTCTTTACAACCTCCTTGTAATCATGATTGAAGACCTCATTGCCCTCTACATGAAAGGAGGTTGTAGGGAGGTGGGTGTTGGCCTCTTCTCCCAAGTGGATAATGATTGGACCAGAGGAAATGTCCTGAAGTTGTGTCAGGGGAGGTTCAGATTGGATATCAGGAAGAATTTCTATGCTGAAAGAGTGGTCAGGCACTGGAACAGGCTGCCCAGGGAGGTGGTTCAGTCACCATCCTTGGAGGTTTTCAAGAAGCGTGTAGATGTGGCACTTCAGGGCATGCTCTAGTGGCAGAGGTTGTGGAGAGTTTTATTGTGGGTGCTTTTTGGTGGAGTGGGTGTGGGTGTGTGGTTTTGGGTTGTGTTTGTGATTTGTTGGGGTTTTTTGCTTTGATATTTTTTGTATTGACGGTTGGATCTCAGAGGTCCTTTCCAACCATGACAAATCTGTGATTCTGTGATCTTGCACCTCCTCTTTGTAAAATTATCACAGAACAAATAGATTTGAAATTTCTGGCATGAAGTTGTCAAGGCTGTGGTCCCCAGTGGACTGATAAATAATCTGGCATATTCAGTAGACTATTCTTACTTTCCAGTGATGTTTGTTTGAAGTGATAGTTTCTGATATGTCTTTCACACTGTATATTATAAAACAGAAGCTTGTTTGGTCAGACAATAAATAGCTCTGCTCCTGCTCATTATTGTATAAGCATCACTACAGTAGTGAGAGAACTTCATTATGTGTCTTCCCTACAGTTTGCAAGCTAATATAAGCAGGCTGAGCTTGCCTTGGAACCACTTGAAAACTGTACAGCTGTTGTTATTTACACAGAAAACTGCCTGCCCAGTGTGTAATTTTGTATTTGGTAAAGCAATAAGGTGACTTCCAGCCAGGTTTGCATATGGAGAGAGTTTGCTCTTAACCATCTGCAAAAGATGCTGCAGACATAACCTTAAATAAAAATAAAAAATGCTGAGCCACAAATCATGGGAATCTAATATATTAAAAAAAATATAATCTGTCCTTATCAGTGATGATTTCCCACAGATATTGACAGTTGTTTCCATTATCTCATTTTTACGAGGCTTTGCCTAGTTACGCCAGAAGGGCGTTGAAATGGAAGCAGATTACCTCAGTCACCATAGATTAAAGGAAACACCTTACCTTGCTCACAGAGAGCCCCTATATAGCTTGGCAGACACATGCAAGTAAAGGTATTGAGGCCATCTATACACGTGGCTCCATTCCGGCATGGGTTGGACTGGCATTCATCAATATCTACAACATAAAGATAAAAATGTTTTTATAATCCACCCATCTCCTAGAAAGGAAATGTTATTCAACTTTAGCCATACTTATTAATAGGATCAGATCAATCCAGAAGAACGAAGTGTTGCAAAAGGTTCAAATGACTAGTTTACTTGCATGATAACTGATTTCACTATGCACAACCTTCCTTTCTCTTCATCCACAAGCCAAAAAGCAGTTCACTCAGGAAATGTGACATTACTAATCCATAATTTTATGTCCTGCACTCTGACTCATGAGTTAATTTCAAAAAACTAGACCTTCAGTTCCTCATTGTGTAACAGAGAAAGAAGTGATACTGTGCAGTGTGTGGTATTTTTCCGTACTGGTGGAAAATTTGACTTGAATGTGTGACCATGGCACTAAAAATTCTCATTAAGTACACTGCTAATTTCAGTCAGCAAAGCAGCACACCTCAGCATCTTATCAGTTTCTTATTTCTTGCTTGTCTAATCTTATCAAGATAAGGACAGAGCATCAAAAAGACAATCTCAATAAACACCAGCCAGATAGTAACATTCATAGTTGTGATCAGGTTTACTGATGAGCCTATGGCTCTAGAATAAACTAACCTTTCTCTCCCCTACTCTTCTGGCTGCTAAAATACTTTGTCTTCACCTTCCAAACTGGACCACTAATTCATTTAACAGAATTACTTTATGTGTGTATTTGCACAGGTTATAAACGAGTATGTCTCTTTATAAACAATCACAACTTAAACTTCAATGCATATTTTGCAAACATATTTGTCCAAAGTCAACTGCTGCTAGTGTCAGACTACTTAAATGTAAGAAGCTACACATATCTACAAACCAAGAAACAGGTGTGCAGTCTTTGGAATAACTGCTGCATCACATGAAAGGCTATTTAAAAAATATTTTTTTAAGAAAAGCTGCTTCAATTCAAATTTTAGGCTAGGTCTTCTTTGTTCCAATCATTTGAAAAGCTCTCAAGTCAGTGTTTTTATCTTCTTCATAGAGAATATCCCTGAATCTCAAGTCAAGGCATTACACCTTATATGCAGAATATTCCTGAATTCAGATTCCTTGATAAAGAAAAAACATGTAAAACCATGTAAAACATGGTATTTGCTAGCAACACTGGCCTAGGGAACTCACAAACGCATCAACATGAGCTAGGAAAGCAGCAAAAAACGCTGGCTAATTATTTTTTTTAATCACACACTGTCTTGCAGAACACAAAAAACCCATAGTAATCCTGGCAACTATGCTGCACTGATACTGGGTGGGTTTGTTTTGTTTTTTCTCACAAGGTACACAGGAGGAAACAAGCTCATTTTAGCCACATTGCATATTTGTTTGTTTGTTTTCTTTCAAATTTAGCAGGCAACAGTGTGACAAGCAAATCCATGGTTTTTTATCAGGGAAGGAAAATTACAACTTTTCAAAAGTCTAAACCAGCTCTACACTAAATAGCCAAACTACCACTTTTATCATACTTTGGCTTGGTGGTCGGACAGAAAATCTGGTTATTCTGAACTGTACTGGCAAGTCTCCTGGAACCCACAGTCATAGCAGGTAAATATAGATGTCACAGGTAATTCAAATAAGTCCTCCATTGGAAGAGTTACTAAAATACCGATTTATACCAAAGATGCATATTTACAACCCGCTTGCAGTTTCCTTGAAAAAATATCAATCTGGCATCCAATGCTTAGCTTCCCAATTACGTTTGGGATTAGTTTATTTTACCGTCCCTTCAAATAATTACACAAAGCTCTTAAGAACCACCCCAAATATTGTTTATTTGGTTTTATTTGATGTATTTATGAATTTCTTGTTATGAATTCTAGGTGATGCAGTTCATTTACACTTCTCTTATTTTTGTATCTGTACACATATGCGCGCTTAATGGGAAGAGAGAAAGGGGTGACTGGACACCCTTCATTCTACTGTTCTTTTCTTAAGTAAGGATTCACCACACATTTTTTAAATGCCTCTGTATTTTTCAATATTTAAACACACCACCTCTGCAGAACTGACCCATGAAAACTTTAGACTTGGCTTAATTAGCATCTAGATAGCATCAGCTTACCTAATTCACACTGCTCGCCGTTGAAACCTGGCAAACATGTACAGATGTAAAAGGAACCACGTGGATAGCAGGTACCACCATTAAGGCAGGGATTACTTTTGCATGGATCTTGGCCTGTTAAATGAGCAGAAAAAGAAAACTGACTCTAGTTTCAAGGAACTAGTGTCTTTTTGCTTTTTTGGAAGTGGAAATCTTTCTTCACTTCAATAATGTTACAGGCTTTACTGTAAATACAGAAGCTCTATTAACATAATAGGCTATTGAGAACAAACAGTTTTGTAAAACAGTAAAGCTTTTCAGGCACGACTATTTTCAACTTCAGCAACAATATGGCATTTACTATGGACCAGTATAAATAATTTTCAGATGTACATTTTTTTTCTTATCAATTTATATTATATTTGGCAGTTATTATATTCTGTTGAGGATTTAGTTTGCATGACATGGCAATTAATTATAAGCTGAAAACAGTTAAACATATGCAAAATGGATGAAAAATGCTTTTTTTTTTTTTTTGGCAGGGTTAGTTTATGTAGAATGATTGGGTACACAGAACATACTGGCTAGCTGCTGTTTCACTTTGTTATATTTACTCAATGCCCACAAAGTCTTATTTCTTTGAAAGTATGTTTTCACACATGCATATTTCCCACTTGTTTTTCTTAGAAACACACTTGAAGAATACAAATAAAGGCATTGAGTATATTAATAGCTGAACTAAACATTAAGATAAACGCTTACCTGCTGTGAAATCCTCTGTTGTTACAGGAGTTATCATTTAAACAGTTTTTCCTTGGAGAGCTTTATGCCTTCTAGTGATGCTTATTTCAATTGAGTTTAGATACCTAGACATTTGCATTTGATTTAATGCCTAGGAGCAATCACCCACACAAACAAGTACTCACTAGATAACAGATTCTAAGTATTAGCTTCTCAGAGTTAGAGGAAAATGTGAAGACGGTCCTTCCAATATACCAGAAGAAAGCCCTGGCTTTTAATACTTACAAAATGGGTTTAAGAGAATACTGTAACCTAAATTAACTCAGAAACATGAGAAAAGTTTAAATTTTTTTGTTACATTTCTCCAAAACATTCTGACTATGGATTATGAAATAAGAGATAAGTAACATCTGCTTTATTCTTGCAAGTTAGACTTCAAGGAAGTCTCCTTGAAGTACAAAGCTCCCTATCTAGTCACTGGAAAGCAGAAGGTTCCTTTGAAAGCCTCCAGAGGAAAATCCCATCTACATAAATTTGGGATTGTAATTAAGTGGGCAGGATCTTCCTTTGGAGGTTTTGAAAAGAACCTGATGATATCCATAAAATAAAATGGGGTTCTTGTGTTAGGACTGCTTCACTGCAAACCACAAATGTAGGGCTATGTTAAACACCTAACAATGTTTATTGTGTGTTTACTGTCTGTTTGTCCTACTATGGACCATATATTTTTCCAGTAAGCATTTTCAAATTGACAGTTACCTGGATTATTTGAGGAAAAGAAAAAGAAAACCCTATAAAATGAAGCCAGTTGAGTTCTTTCCTCAGCTCTATCTCTATAAAATATGAATTGAAACAACAATATTCATACTGACCGTACCCACATCATCTGTGTATTTGGTGAAATGGTGCCTAATAACCATTATGTAAAACAAAATACTGTGTCAAACGGTGTCTAAGTAAAAGATCTGTAACTTATAAGAGACAGTCACTGTATCAACCAGTTAAAGCTAGAGACAGGCTGAAAACGTGGACTCGTCTTTTTCTTGTCTGGAAAGTTTTCTTGTGGGTTAAGTGAAGTTAATTACTCTAGAAAATTCTGATCTGAAAATGTGCACCAAATCTACTTCCTACTCAACTGCAAGATGTTATAAAACAACCTTACGCCTAAACCAGTTATGTAAGTACTATCATCATGCCAACACAGAAAAAACTATCAGATTGAACTGTATGTTGGAAATTGGAAAATTAAATATTTACAGCTGAATTCTCTACCACAATCAATGTTACCTTCCTGTATTTCAGAACTGGCTGGTCACCTCAAGTCTGATCCAGAGGTCCATGATGCAAACACTCAGGAAAGTTTACTGAGCTTGAGTGTTGGTACCCCCATCCTCCTTCACTTTGTAGAGTTTACAATCATGTCAGCTTCAAAGCTTGAGGCTCAGAAGTTCTGTTGTTATTTCACCCAGTGCTCTGATTGTCCTACTTCTTATCAGAGTTAAGACAAACATTTAAAAGTATCACAACAAACATATACAACATATGGATCATAATTTGGAAGTTACCTGGAATTTGCACTGCTGTGCCTTCAACTGAACCCACACTGGTGCCAATCAGGAAATCTGATCCATTAGTCACTTCCAGAAGGGAAAATGATGAAGTTATAAGTTCAATAGTTTGTGGTTCCTCAGAGGTTTTTGTGGTCTGCTCATTTTCATATGGACTGTTTCCAGGGGCAGTGTTGCTTGTTGCAATGTTAGAAGAAATTGTTGTGATCTCCTCTCGACCAAACAAAGCTGATTGTGTTTTTGTGCCTCTATCCAAAGGCTGTGAAGATGAATCCAGCATTGTAACTGCTTCCTGGTCAGGTTTGAATACCTCACTTTCAACACTATTGGGTGAATCTGAAACAGGTGTGGAAAACAGCCATGGGGTCCCAGTACTCCTGTCAACTTCTTGATGGGGGTTGTTCACTCTCCTTGAGGAAGCTTCAACTTTTATTGTGCTAACTTTTGGAACATCTGTGCTAACTCTTTCTCCAAAATTCAGAAAAGCTGTAGGCAAGACATGTACTGATGGAGAATCTCCAGAAACAGAAGGTTCTTCCTCAACAGCCAAATTAGTTACGGAGGTTTCTGTCTCCTCTGTCCTGTCTGTTACAAATCTATTAAAATGAGGAGTACTTTCAGTAGTTGTGCTTTCTGGAACAGGCTTGGGAGAAAACTCAGGCAGAAAAGACACTGTTCTGTCCAGAAGGTCTGTAGTGGGTGGTTTATATGTTGCTGCAATATCAGAACTAACCTCTTTGAAGGTTCCTTCTGAAGACTGACCAGACTGATCTGAATCATTTGATGATGATGATGATGTACTTGGAATTATTACCTCAGGATACTCAGATACTCCATTAACTAACTGAACAGTTACTGAGGATTTAGGAGTTTGAGATACAGAATAAAAGGTCACTGAATCTGTTTCTTCATACCCTGTTGATGCCGATTTTGTGTTTGTGTATATTGTAGGATGCTTTTCTTCATTCTTGCTCGATAATACAGTTGTCAGTTGGGATGTACGCTGTGTGGTGACAATACTTTCATCAAGCATGTCAGTTGTCAAAGCCTTTTCTGTTTCAGTAGTTAAAATTGGTATAAGAGAAGGAACCTCAGACTGCTTACCATCCAGTTCTTCTTGGCCCATTCCAGAAAAGCCTGAGACAGAGATTGCTTCACTTTGATCTGCTATTGCTTGATTGTTTGCTGAACTATTCAGCTCATAGGTGACTTCTGTTGTGCTTGTCACAACATGTTTAGACTCAGGAGGCACATGAGGGCTTACCAGCGATGGTACTGTAGGAAGGAAAATACCCAGTTCAGAGATTTTGGTAGTGATGTGAATTTCTGTTGCAAAATTCATAGCATTCCCTGAACCCAAATCTTTGTCCTCTGATTTCGGTCTGTGCTCAGCTGTCACTGATTCACTACTTGGCTGACTGGAAGTAGTCAAAGAAAGACTATCACCAGATACAAGTGTCTTCTCTTTGGTTATGGAAAATTCAGGTGTTGAACTGTATTTCTCCCCTTCAGCTGTCATGCTATCATCACTGTCATATGTCGATTGTATGAGAGGATTTGACATTGTCTGCACACTTATTATATCTTCAGGCATTGATTTTGAGTGATCCATGTCTATAATAGTTGTTTCTTTTGATGGGATTTGAAGTCGGTCTTCAATTAGTGTAATATCACCATAAACAGAAACATTTGTTATAACACTTCTTCTATCATCAATCATGGGAATAATTTTCTCATAGATCCTGGCATCGGTTATTTGTTCTTCTGATGTAGTTGTAGTTGATTGAACTTCAGAGAGATTTGCCATGATCTCTTTTTCTTCTGTAAAAAGGGTTGTTAATCCTGTGATTACAGGCTGTGATCCACCTATCGGTGCCTCTGTTGTCATAACTTCAGAATAAACTTCCCCATGAACACCAGAAGAAGCATTTAGTTCTATTTTTGACACAGGGGGTATCGACAAATGAGTAAACATACCAGGGGAAGATGAATCCAAAACACCAAGCCAGCCAGATCCTTCACCAGAGCTTTCAGGAACTACTCTGCCTGGCATTTTTGTTGTTGATGTTACAAGTGATTCTTCTGTTTCAAGATTAGGAGTTCCGCTCAGTATTACAGCAACAGGAGTTATGCCATCTTTAATCAGCAAATGTGAAGTTTCCTCTTGAGAAACACCTTTAGAAGTAGCTGTTGTCCTATCTGTTTCATTTTCTCCTGTCCTGTACTTAGTTTCCTTACTGTGAGGGTCTTCAATAGCAACAAAATAATGTGTCATCTCGTTAATCTCTTTAGAACTGAAGCTCTTAGAACTCTCTTCTGCTAAAGCTGGGGAACTGGTGATCATTGATCTGGAGAACTGATCTGTTTCTGATAGTAGCTCAGTTAAAGCCCTTGTAACTTCTTCATTAACTTCAGCATTTGATTCAGTATTTCCTCTTTCAAAGGCTTCTGTAGAAAGTTTAGTTTCAGTGGAAAGTTTAGGTCCCATGTTTGCAGGATGAGAAGTTTGAGGACTTGAAGTGCTCATGATTCCTTTGACAACAAATGGCACTACAGAGGGAATAACAGCAGTGTCATCTCCCGATCCTTGTCCTGAAAATAATGGATCATCAGTGAGTCCACTGTTTGTTAGTTTTTCTCCTTCAGGTGTCAGGAGGGATCTTGGACTACCCTTTGTAGGGAAAATACTTTGTACCAACTCTTCCTCCTGCTCTGTATCTGTAACTGGTGAGCTTATGTATTTCCTTTCAGTCTTTACAGGCTCAGTCACTCTGTCATTATTAAATGGCAAAAGTATTTCTTTAACAGATTCAGTTTCTAATTCGTTTTCTTCTGAATGTGAACTTATAGTTGGAACATTTAAAAATCCCAGATGATCATAGTTAGCCTGTGTACTTTTAATGAATGGGTCTGTTGTTGTCTCTTCAGAAAATTCTATAGCTTTTGGTGAAATTTCTCTTACCCTGTCTTCCCCAGAATGTGTATCTTCCACCAAAGGAATCTTCGTAGTAAAAGGTCTCACTGTCAGTTCACCAATTGCTTTTTCTTTCATTCTCACATCAGTTATAGTTCCCATTGTGGTTACTATATGTCCAGTATTTGTGACTAGTTCATCAGATTTGGTACTGAAAGCATGACCCATGGATGCTGTGCTGACACCTTTTTCATCATACTTCTCTTGTGATTCTGGTCTCCCAGTGGGTGAAAATGCAGTTTCTGTAAATGATTCAATGAATGTGTCTGCTTCTCCAGACCCCTGATCAATAAAGGACAAATTACTTTGAAGTGTTTCTTCACTAGGTCCATTAGACATTAGTTTTGTCGTGCCACTGTCACCTTTGAATTCTTCTCCAGAGCCATGTTCAATCAGGAAAATCTTGCCTAATGAGACAGTTGAAGAACTAACTTTTACATTTTTGCTTTCTGTAGACTCAGCTACTTCTTTTATACTGCCAGTACCATGTGTCACCATGATGTCATGAGGACTGCTGTGAACCATGGATTCTGGAGACGATGTGACCTCACCTGTTTCTAAATCTTCAGTTTGAAATCCTGGTGTAACATGAGATACTGTCTCTTGTCTTGAACCAAGATTAGATTTGACTCCAGAAGGAGCTGTATAAATTAGTTCTGTTTCCTGGTTTTGTTCTCCTGGGTTTCTTGTACTAAACACATCTTGGGACATCTGACTTGTTGCTCCAGACTCCTTTGTCAAGCCATCTGACCCACTACTTGAAACTGATATTGCTGATTCATCCATTCTTGTATGTTCTTCATATTCTGTTGTTGCATTCTTCATTAAAACATCATCTATGCTGTAAACTTTTCTTTCATGTTTTTCTGTTTGTGTTTCAGTGACAGGCCTTAACGGAGCTGAAGTCAAAGTAGCAGATTCAATGATAGCATCTGTATCTCCAGAACCTGGATCAATAAATGGGGAGTCAGTACTTACCACGTTTCTTGTGGGACCCCCTGAAAATATGTCTGCTGGTTCATCTGCTGATCCTTCATTTATAAAAAGCTTCTTCTCTCTCAAGAGAGGAACAGTGGTGACCTTTTTGATTTCAGAACTTACAGTACCTGTTACTGGTCCTGTTTTTCTGAGCAGGGTGGGCTCTTGACTTACAGTTCTAACCTCACTAGTAGTGCTCCCAATTTCATACAACTCCAAATTCCCCTCTGTAGCAGTAGCTGAATTTTCTTGACTTGAATAAACAGTGGTCTGTATTTCTTTTTCATCTTCAGTATTTTTTTGAGTTACATGAGAGCTGGTAACTACTTTTTCCATAGTAGACTCAGACGCAGTATTGGTTGCAACAGTCACTTCAGAATTTTGATCAAAAGCAGAATAAAGAGTGCTTGTTCCTCTGGGAAAAGCAGAGATGATTCCTGAAATATTTACAGAAACTTCTGTTGGCAGTACTGTGTCCAAAGAAATACCTTGCATCGAAAGTGTTTTGGTTACTGCTGTTTCTGTTGTCACGGCTGATGTTACAGTGATGTCCTCTTCTACATCTCCAGAGCCTTCTAGAACTATAAGTGAAGCAGCACTCATCTCAGGCTTTGCTGCATGACTACTTGTTTCTAGAAGATTTTCAACCAGGGAATTTGCATTAAGTTTAATAGTTGATATATAATGATCTTCTGGAGCAGGGGTTGCCTCTTCTGCAATAAGATCTTTCACACCTATGCTTACAGTAGCAGTATTAAAAACTGCATCCAGAGAAGCAGTTACAGCAGAACTTTCCACAGTATATGCATCAGGAGCAGAAGTTATATCAGATTTTTTCTCATTGTCTTCCTTTCTTGACATTGTCACAGATTCTAAGAAAACAGAACTGGTTAAATCCGATTCTGTGGAGCCATCTCCAGAAGATTCACTAGTGATCAAAAGCAAGTTTTTTGTATCTTTAGTAGAGCTCTCCTCAGTTCCATGCCATGTTAGAGTTTCTTTATGTTTTTGCAGAGACTGCTCATATAAAGAAGTAATGGCTATTGTTTTATCTGTTGTGGCAACTTCTGACTCACCACTATAAACAGGTTCTAACATTGCAACATCTGCTGTTGGCTGTGTAACTTCAAATGCCCCTACTACTTCTCCAGCTTTGCTTGGTTGCATAGTACCAGAAGCTTCAGTTTCAGGTATTATAAATGTGTTTGTTTCATTGATTTGAGAAAACGTTACATTTTTAGAATGTGCAACGCTTTCAATTTGGTCACTTCTTGCTTCCTCAGCTTTTGTGCTCTTAGGTGCACTAGTAACTTGTTGTTTTCCATTGATGAATTGCAAAGCTGGAGGAGTTGTAACATCAGTAGTATTTTCACAGTCTTCCTCTTCTTCAAACTCTATAAAGTTTGGAAAGAAAGGATCCAATATAATATATTCAGATGAATCCTGCACCGAGTCTGAAGTACAGGGTTCAGTCTGAGTTGACTCTGCATCAATGTGTGGTTCATCTATTGCATGAGGAAGCATGTGACGACTGAACAGATCCAAAAATTCATTCATGGGATGATCTGCAAAAAAAAGAGAGCTTTTCATAATCCCTAAGTGACAGCGATGGTTGCGCATTATAGTAGACATATAAAGTACAAGCAATCCACTGGAGAGGAAAAAAAAAAAGAGAGACAATAAAAAACTCAATATTAAACTTGGTAAATTCAGTGTGTTCTTCTATTGACATAAAGTGCCACCACAGTGTTTGAATTCCTATGTGAAGCTTCTGTGTGTATTGAACCTACTGATGAATGTCATGCTGTTGCTTGCCATGCGTTTAATCCCAAACCCACACCTGAGCTGACTAATCCTGCACTCTTCAGCAGAGGTAAGAAATTAACAAAATGAAAATAAATTTTTTACCAAAAGACTCTGGTCCCAACATGCAGCAACTGCTTTCACAGATTTGAGACACTAGCTAACCTTTAGCAACAATTGAACTTAGACACTGCTAAGCAAGGCAAAGTCTAAAATAAAACAGGACATACTGAATATGTGTCTGCAACTCCTATGAATTCTTAGGATAGAGTAATTCAAATCACTAAAAAAACGATAAAACCTACATCAAGTTCTCTGTTTTTTACATTTGGACCCTAGGTCGGTAGATAAAGTCTCCCGTTACAAAGTTGTTTCTATTTGGTATTACAAAATATTATGAAGCCAATAAGAAACAATATGCCAGATTAAAAAAATTAACTGCTATTCAGACCATAATATGAGTAATGTCCAGCTATTTTCTTCTGCTTATCACTTAATTTCAATTATTTACACACTCCCAGAGATCGCAAAACTCAAAGTTTTTTCTAGGTGGCCAGGCAGATAAAGAGGAGGAAGTTCTAAGTAGACAAGGTTGTAGCTGCAACCTTGCCCTTGCAAATTCCTCTAAGATTTATGAACCCAAAATCCCTAGACATTTTTTAAATGAGCCCACTCAGCAGACTACAGACTCCAGAAAACAAGCCAACAACAACCAACCAACCGAAAAAAAAAAACCAAACAGGCTGGACCAACTGACTTAAAGCTGGAAATTTTGTACTGAAATCTTATTCCATTGATGTATCTTTCTTCTCAGTTTGTGTTTATACCCATTTTGTCCAAAGCAAAATTACCATTTGCTGGTATAAACTGGTGTAGCCAATGGAGCTTTCTCTGCACCTGCTAGTAGAGGATCTGAATCAACATGCAAGGACTCCGGTCTTGCAGTGCTATCAGCAATGGTTTCTCCCCAGAGAATATTTGCAGGCATTCTGGCATATCCAGCATATGTCAGAGTACAATTCTTAAGTATATGTTCCTCATTAAACTTCTTTTCAAGATGTAAAAAAAACATGAGAAACTGATAGGTAAAGTATTTCATTACTTTGAAGTAATTCCCCTATATATGAACATCATTTAACTTCTATGACTACTGACCCTGAGAGATAGAGTAATCAGGTGATCATTCTGGAAAAGAATGTATTAAATCAAGTATTATTCAGAGCACTGCGAGAAGCTTGTGATTCTTTGGCTTGGGGTGTTTTGTTTCTGCAAATTGCCTGAAATGTGATTCTTGAAAAGATCATTGCAGCTCTGTTGAGAATTAACATTCTAATGTCTCATATGCTGTATTTACAGATAAACTCATGTAGTATTACTAAACCTTCATTTTGCTAAACCTTCAGCTGAAGAGTAAACTTCAAGTCAGTTTTACAAATTAAAAATAATAAGGTGCCCTGAATCCAAGGCTCTGATCTAATTGTTAAACAGCTTGGGAAAAATTAAGATCCACCCCAGCCTTACAGATAGATAAATCACCTTCAGCATTGTATTTCCAATAGGATATTGAGTTTGTACAGCACTAAGCTCAGCGATCCTAGTGCAACAAAAAAGGGTTGCTTTTAACCTAATTTCTGCCTAGGTATTCTATATTACCCCAGTGAAGCCTGGTGTTTGTTCTATGTTACGACAGCTTGATTAGATGACTATAGAACTGAACCTCCCCTCTCCCTCACATGTGCTTCTTGGAAGCTGTTTCACGCAATGCTCATAAAGAGAGAACTGCTCCCTGTTTCTTCCTCCAGCAGGTTAGAAATATCTATGGAAGCTGCCCGATGCCACAGAAAAATGTGTAGCTTCTGCAGCCATTGATTTGAGGCCTCCGAGATCTCCCTTTCAAATTTTGTTCAAGCAGAAAAGTAGTATTTTAGCTATTTGCCCAAGATTTGCAACATGACATGGAGAAGCATGTCAAATAACATCACTTTCAGAATCCATAAATTTTAGCAAAGAGGAACACTAGTCATACTGAGTAAACATATTTTCATAAAAGTAGAAGCTCTAATAAAAAATAATTGTGCACCTTCTTTTCAAAACAGTGAATGGAAAAATACATGGGAACTCAGTAACTGAAAAGGGAATGTCAAGACAAAGTTGCTAGGGAGCTTTGAGAGCTTCTGATTCTTAGTAAATTCACTATAAAGTAACTGCACCAACATACAGAACCAGAGAGCTACATATAGAAGTGTGTATGGGCAAGGAAGACTACTGACTACTTGTACTGTGCACAACTTAAGAAGTAATACGTATAAATAACCTGGTATATAGACTAATGTCTCATAAGGATTAATCATTATTTCACACACAGCTGTTAGTATTGTGTGCACAAAGCATGTAGCATTCTTTTGCACAGAACTCTACATTAAAAAAAAAATAAAAAAATTATAAAGCCTGAATGGGAGTGGACAGGCTATAATTTGTAGAAGGGTACCATGACTAACAAGTTCTGACCAGTGTATTATTTTTGTAGCAGTGCACACCTGGGAGTCCCTCAAATTACTAGCTCATGCTAAATCATTTATGGTAGGTAATAAATTTAATGAACAACATCTGTTCCAAATTCACCTAGAAGACACATACAAATTCTTACATATGCAAAGATCTCTATCAGACCTTACTTTTACTTTGTTAGCTTTTTCAAGATCTCACATGCCACAAATATCCACATAAAAGAACCTTAACTAAAGGTATGATATTCCGATAATAAACTTTCAGAAGGCTCTTTCATTAAATACTAAGTGGGAAGAGTTGGGTTTTTTTGGGGGGTTGGTTTTGGTTTTTTGTCCAAGTAAAAAATGACCAGCTTTTAAGAAAACATTAAAGTATCCAATTGAATTTTTTTGAAATAAAAATTTCTTCTCCTTTCTAGAGCTTTGATCAAGTTGGTAGTGCTCAGGGTTAACAGCTATGGGAAAATTCTTCTAAACCCGACTGATGGCCAGTAATCTAAGTAACAATACTTGTTACCTTGTCCTCCAAGAATAAGCAAGACACTAGGATGAACATATAAGTGCTACCATAAAATGTGAACAAAGGAGGGAAAAGCAGTATCTGTTGAACTGGTTTCTTAGACCCTTAGGGCAGACACAATAATTCTAAACTGGCTAGATGAAGCTGACTTATGCTGCCTCTACGTATATTCATGTCCACTCCAGCTGCAGGCAAAGACCCGAGGGTCCTGAGACTATTAATAAACAAAGCAAGCAAGGACTTTAAAGGAAAGGAGGTTGGCTTCTAAATGTATTTATTAATAGTTCACATATTCATGGCAAGCAAGCCAAAAGGAGTACTTGTTCAAAGGGATACTTGGTTACTATTACTCCAAGAAAAAAAGAAAGTAAAAACAAGTAGCTGAAAAGCAGTAGAACCAAGGCTGTCCGTTCAGACTGCCAATCCAAACAAGTACCAAAGGAGATTTATCAGTAAAGCCTCTTTTGAGGAAAGTGATAAGGTATGCACTGAAATAGAGATGGAATAGATAGATGGATGAGTGTATATGCAGCCTAGAGTGTTTCTTAATACATTTCATATGTCTAGATGTTTTAAATTACCTGTATGGAGTAGGCATCTATCTCAGTAACACTCAATTATATGTAAGAAATGGAAATTCCCCAGGCTTCAGGGTGTTTTTTAGCCACAAAAAGACTTGATTGCTACTCCATAAAATTACACAGCCACTGACTGAGGTGGCATTAATTTCCATTACAAACTTTCTAATGAAAATTTCTTCTAAACCCACGTGAATTTTTCACTGGATCAAATGCAAAAATTGCTTTTCTGTTACTGATGGAGAAGCTACCTTCTGTACATCCAAAAAATGTGTAATTTGTAGTAAGATTTTTTCTTCAGAAGACTTTTACTATTCTATAAATAAGCCTAAAGGGCATTTCCAAAATAGTTTTAGAGGGGGCAAGAAGTAAAAAGCATTTTCCCTCTCAAAAATCTTCACATAAGAAGATTTAATAGAGAACTAAGTAGAAAACAGTTTCTGATTTTTTCCAAACTTCCAAATTATTTCATTTATAAGACTGAGAGATACAGCATGGTGTTGTGAAGTCTCTTTCAAAATGAGACTGTTAACATCAAATCTGACATCCTGCAGGTGACACAAATGCACCTGTAGATTCCTGCAATTTGTCTCTTTATTGCTTCAGAGAAATATGCTGTGTTGCTTGTGAGACGTAATATTCAGTCTTTTGTAGGACTAGAGGTCTAACAAACCCATGAAGTTCATAGAAAAATAAAATGTCCTGTGGACTTTAAATTAGGCTCTGTATTTTTATTAGAATAGAGCTAAAAAGAAATTGAATTTTTTAAAAAAATATTTAAAAGGAAGACCAAAATCATTTTGGACTGTTAGTTATGAAAGTTTGTGTTTCATTAGATAATGTGCCACTATCACAAACACCGTAACGTTCACTGCCAAGAACCCACAACCTCAGGTGAGTATGGAAAACCAAAATAATTTCACTAACAAAATTTCTTCCTGTACTCAATAACCATAGCATTTTGGGTTTAGCTTCAACAAAATTGTATCAGGGTGAATTTATATTATAATATGACTGATATGTTATTACAATGTTATATATATATACACATATATGCAGTTTTGTATCAAATTTCTGCAAATGTAACATTTGATGACTATGAAAAAGGTAATGAAGTAATTTGCAATGAAAACATAAAACGTTTGGCTCAGAGAGAAAAAGCAATTTAAATCTGAGATTAAAATTGAGATTTTTATTTTTTTTTCCCTGTGCATATTTGTTAACTACCATGTTTTCCATGGTAAGTCAGTTGGTGTGCACAGTACCACAGTCATCATCTCCTGTAGAAGACACCTATCACGTACATGATGGTAAACTTGCACTCCCTGGCAACAGCCTTAAAGGACATTTCCAACTGATTGGATGCTCTGAGATTAAGCTCAGAGTTATTTGGGACTAGGAGTAGGGGACAAGCAAAACACCTAGTACCTAGTGATTAGCAAGATGATTCAGTTCATCATGGAAGAACAGATCATCAGCTTAGGTAGGCTGTTGAATGACAACTCAAGTCAGATTTCTCAAGCTTCATAACAGCTATTGACCACACCCTTACTCATTCAAAAAACATTCTTCTGAGAAAGTCATCACAGGAACAGATTGTAAAAATCTGCTGTGAAAAGCACATTGATGACGAGAACCAAAAGAAGATGCATTAAACTTTATCCTCCTCATTTTTGTACACTGACATTATTTGCTGCATATTGAAACTGCTAGGAAAACTTGATCCAAACACTCAATCCAATCCACAGAATAATTCAGTAAACATGCAAACTGTGTTCAACTATATTCTTTTCTGAATAGCCTAAACAAATGGCTCTGGTTTGCAAAGGTGACCTACCAAGAGCAGAAGACTTAAATTCAGTCCACAAGTGTCTTCATCTGGAAAATATTTAGGAGTACTTAAAATAGAAGATGTTTAAAATGGTTTATTTAAACCCTACGAAAGCCAAGTGAAGCTCCGTATCAGGGCTGGGGAGAGGATCTACATGAGGAAGGACTTAATCAGCTTTATGTCATGTATTGACTCCCCTGAACCACAGCTCTGCCCAGGACCAGATTTGCAGCCTGGGTAGATTGAAGCAGTTTTGTGACTAGTCTGCTGAAAACGCTTCCAGTGAAACAAAAATCAACCAATTCCACAACAATGTGTCAGTATCATTGAACATATTTTGTTCTAAAAGCATACTGAAGAAGTAAAGAAGCAATCTGACAGGATAGTCCCCATATTTAATTATTTTTGTTTCAAAACCTTCGTATTTATGATTCTTACCCTCCTACCTACCCCCCCCTTAAAACATTAAATCTAAATTGGAACAGAAAGCTTCAATTTTACAGAAATAAAACATTCTGATAACATCTTTGGGGGCATTTTGTTTCATAGAAAAGGCATTTTTTTATTGTTCTTTTCATCTCATTTCAAAAGAAATAAGATTTTGAAATACAGACGTTTCCTGCTGAAGGAAAATTCCACGTGTCAGCCTTCAGTATTTGCAATTCCTTTAACTTGTGCCATCTTGTAATATCATTAGCCTACCTAAGCACAGTCAAAGTGCAACAGTGCTTCAGGCATACCCCATCTCCCCTGTCAGGAAAAGGTGGGAATACTGCCAAGGCGCTGGTCTAAGGTGTTAAAGAAACATGGCTACTATTATATGTGAATATTATACTATTACTATATAAGTGAAATAAAACAAATAAAGGTCCAGAAATAATTAATTTTTTTATTATTTTAATCGTTATACCTCACATTAACATGGCTAGTATGTATGATGAGGTCTAGTAAAACTCAGTTCTTGATTGCTGTTCAGTCTAAATAAACAAAAGATTTTTAGTTCACTTAAAAATGTTCCCCAGCTAGATATATATTTCTAAAAGTTTCGTTAACTTTGGCTCCATTTAGAAATGCTGAAGGATGTAGAGCACATATCAATAGGTTTATTTGTTTTTACCTTCCACATTTTATAAAAAAAAACCCTTTTCATTGTCCTTCTGACAGTCAAAGGAGAAGTTTGCATTTTTAAAATCTCATCAGCAGTAAAAAAAAAATAAAAATAAAAAATTGACCTTGCATAAAAATCTCAACTACTCAAGTAAATTTCTGGAATAAAAGATTTTAAAAGAGTAATTTTTGCACAGCTGGCTGGGTAGGAGTTTAAAGTAACTCAAGGTGGGTGGTCAGTTTTGCCTACTCAAATTCACTTATCGAGTCTGCTTGACCCTATTTGTGTGTCTCTATTTCCATGCAAGACACAGCGTTGTTGAAATTGTGGAAATCAATTGCTGGCATGTTGCTATACTGCAGCCTTTTTACAGCTATACCATTCTCCCAAGCTTCATCTTGACAGAGTTGTTGGCTATGACCAAAAACACCTGTGGAAAGTAGATGTCCCTTATGCGGACATCTGTTTTGCACAGGGGTCTGGCCTGCTTGGCTGTGCTTAAGCATCCCTGCCAAATTTTTAAGTAATAGACATGATGATGCAAAAACCATGTCAGAAATAAAGGAACTGTTTTATTATAAAAGCATATCATAAAGCCTTCTGGCAACCTCTGGCGTTTCCTTCAGCCTCATTGCTTCCTGTTTTTCCCCCCCCCCGAGGCAGCAGTAAACTTGTTAAGAAAAAACAGATTGAGTAAAATGTCAAGTCGTTAAAAATGGAAGCCTTGCAGTGTCAAGTCTAAGACAAGTGTAGGATACAGTTCCCTGGATAATGACTGAGTATTTTTCATACAATATTCTAAGGCAAACTATTCCCACTTCCTTTCTACTCCAATATATCATTAACAAAATGTCACTCCAGCCAGACATATCTCCTCCTGAGCAGTCCCTGACACAAGCATCGTTCCAATGAGAACATTTTACTTATTGCCTATGGAGAAGGCAATTATAAAACTCTGCAGGGCTAAACAAAAACAAAACAAAGCAAAAACTGGCATGTAATAAGTGATTTTCTCCAGCTGAAATCCTAAAAAAAGCAAAAAGTCAGGCTGTGCAGTCACACAGTATCTGGATTAGCTGGTCTGCCTGAATATATATATATAGAAAAGTCCAATTCCTCAGGACAACAGAAGAGCTGGCTGGGAAGGAAAGCAACTGCTCATCAAAATGACTTCAGCCTTAATGTCATGAGTAGTATTCCATGAATGAGGTGGAAACAGTGAGATATCAATCCTAGCCCACTTCACCACCATCCCTTGGTGACACACCATGTCACACCAGGGCAACCTCAAATGCTTCTGCCCTTACACAGACAGAACATTATTACTTAATATTACATATTACTTTGTTAATCCAAGTAATAGGGAGGAGGGAGTGAGACCCCCTCAGTCACAGTTTTGGGGAAAGGAGTGCAGTGCCTCAAAAAATTGAGTATTAAACAGTATTTTTGATATATAATTTCTACTTGGAACAACTTTTGGAGTGCCTTTGATCCTCAGACTTTCCTGAACTCTGCAGAGATGTGAACATCAGATGAAACACAAAGAAGGGCAGAGCAAGAAGGGAACTGTGATGTAGCAAATACTCTAGAATAAGCTTATAACTGGAGAAGACTCATGAGAGCAGGGTACAATATACATGCAAATATTTAACCATTTCACTGCCCAGAGCTGGGAAAAGAACATGTAATTCAGGCAGAGCATGAGCTTCTTTTTAACCATATAATCACATGAATATAAACAAAGATAAAAGGTGTAATTTTTCTTTTAAAATCAGAACTTCTTCCATCTAGGGTTTTTTGTTTGTTGGGTTTTGTTTGGTTTTGTTTTTGTTTTTTCTTGGCAAAAACTAGAACGTTTGTTTTGAAAAAAATATTTGGTTTTAGAAACACTTGTTTTTTGAAAAAGACATTTTCTTGTATGATACTTGAGTTTTCAACCCACTGCAGCTTAAAATAGATGCCTAGCTGTGCTAAGCTTGGTGCAGCCTGAAAAGAATGGCAAAAGGGGGCAGACTTTTGACTGTAAACCTATTAGCACAAACTCCATCCTATACTAACATGCTTATAGGGCTACTGACCCAGAAATAGTTCTAATAGGCTCTAAATGTGTGAGAATAAACAAAAAAAAACCAACAAAAAAAAACAAAACACAAAGACAAAAAAGTTGAATAATTCAGTTAATGTAAAACAAATAAATGCTTAAGTAACATTTTGTGAATGTAGAAATACTTCAGTTTCCTTGATTTTCACAGTGTTCCTACTTGATGTGGGGTAGAGTATACAACTAACTTATGTCCTCCTAGTCCCTTGGTTATCCAGGTAACTCAGTACCATGCTCAACTCCTATCTCTTGTGTGCAGTGCAATACTCAGCAGTGTTTCTCACTTGGCAATGCTGGACTCCTACATCCAACACAAAGAGCAAAAAGAAACATCAGTGCCTTTGTTACTTATCTCAACACTTTCCAAAATAGAATGAGTTTGGCATTAGGGCCCTTCTACATGACAGACTGAAATAATTCAACATTAGTTGTTCAGATGACTAGTCCAAGAAATTCTGTGATAACTTAAACTAACTCTGGTTTCTTAAAGCACGAAAATGAGTATCTGGACTAAGACAAAAGATACCATGACCACTGAAATGCTTTTTCCAGGTCCATCCACTATTACAACTCCCTTATCACTACCTGCTTTCCCCAGAGGATATATCCTGCAGTCTTTATATTTGCCTGTCAGTTGGACCAAGTGTACAAAGCATTTCCAAAGGACTCTAGACTTTTTTTTGTAATATTTAATATTCAACAAAATATGTCACTGTAAACTCACTACAAGCCTGAGTAGTAAATACATGAGTAACCCAAGAATCATTTCCCTCACCACTTCCAAGAAAGGAAAAAAAAAATCTTTAGGCAAAATCCCACAATAAAATCTTACAAACATTCCCAGTGCTTCTTTATGAGCATATATATGCATATTCTTTACTGTTGTTTTGGAAAAAAAATAAATAAAATACGTGGAAGTTCTTTTCCTGTTGCCAAAAATCTCCCACTGAAACTCTCACTTGATGAAAAATCCAGGATTATGGTTTATACAGTTAATAATTTAATGTTTCTTAAACAGTCTTTAAGCTAATGCTGGTAACAAAAAAGTAATGAAGTGCAGCAGAAGTAATACCAAAGCAGGAACAGACCACTGGAAGAGCAGACTGCTCCTGATTAGGAGCAAAATTCCAACTGTGTTTCTTCTCCTCCAGGATTTCAGCTCTAATCACTAAAAAAGAGAAATTTCTACATATTTCTCTATACTGAGTTCACCTCATTTAAGCAAATATAATCAAAAAGGACTGGTCAGACAAGACGATCTAATACAATCTACTGAGCAGCTCAAACAAACAAACAAATAAATAACTAAAATGGCTCCATAGAAAAATACTTCAGCTCCATGTTCCCAAAGGCAACACAAAATTCAGCAGACACTCTGAACACATCCTGATTTTTGCCAGGAAATAATTCACAAATATCTTGAAAGATACCAGCAGGCATTATGTTACAGATCAAATTTAGATTCTAAACACTTCCAAAGAGGGAGACAGAAAAAGGCTAGGTGGATTAGCAAGGATTAATTCAATCTTTAAATCTAAAATGAGCAAAGAACAACTCCAGAAGACCATTGAAAATTACATACTCAAAAAGAATAAATAGCCAACAAATATTTGTAAAGTGCTATTATCAGACTCATTATCAAGTGATCCATTTTAAAGGGATTACTTTCTGTTAAGATCTCTAGCCTTTGAGCCACTTATAAAATATCTATATTTACATTTCCAGGATCATATCCTCTATTCACTGAGAGTTTCACTGTATCTAATTAAAGATTTCATGTAAAATAAAATGTTACAGCTAGTATTTTTCTGAAAGAGGCAAAACAGATTATATCCCTAAGATTTGTTACAATCTGGGGACATTCAGAAAACTTTGGCACAGGAAGTAACTGTCCTCAAAAAAATTAATTCATACTGTGCTTCCATGTAAAAGCTCATCTTTTGTGCAAAACGATTTCTTAAGACTTTCTCCACATGCAAACAAAATTCTAAAAAAATTCCTCTCCTTCACAACAGAAGTATGAAAAACTACATTGTACCTATGAATAAAATTCTTTTATTTCTCTCATGAATAAACAAAGAACTATAGGAAAGCTACAAGTGTGTAATCCCTATGTCTAGTTCTGAGATGTTTCCTTGGAAACAATGCAAAAATAGCAGGGAATGTGTAGGCATCCTCTGAATAGTATTTAATGTGAGAGCACTGTTCCTTGTATCTATGGAAGTCTATAAAGGAATGTGAAAAAAGAAAGTATTGTTCTGTAATAAGTTTTCAGGATGAGCAATAGTAGCCTAAAGACTACTTATTAATTCACACTCAGCTTCTCGAGAAACTTTCTAAGTATCAAGTTTCAGCTCTGTTGGATATGGGGTTGGTATTTTTCTTTTCTTTTGTATTGGAAAAAGGGGCAATGTACAAAAATCTTGAATTTATTATAATTACTTGTTTATTACGCTTGCTTTCATACAGGGCTTCATTGCTGTTGCATTTTAAATAAAATTTATATGTGAGGGTGTCCAACCTCTTCTAAAAAGCCCTCCACAGCACCAGTGCAACTTCAGTATTCCAATATAGAAATTCCAACTGGTTTAATTAAGCAACAGTTTTATCAGCTTGGATTAAATATGTGACATAAATTTATCCTGAAGGAAAAAAAGCCTAATTATAGAATTTCTCTGATGTTTCAAAAATTATGAAGACCTTCTCATACCTACCTCCTCATATCCCCGTAACAACTCTGCTCTCA
The DNA here is from genome assembly GCF_020740795.1 of Apus apus. NCBI lineage: Eukaryota > Metazoa > Chordata > Aves > Apodiformes > Apodidae > Apus > Apus apus. Next base: position 71,664,579 of record NC_067312.1, on the reverse strand, counting down.
GTCACCTCATTGGTGTAACTGCACTGGCGAAGTTGATACCAGAATCTGGCCATGTTATTTAGGATTTATCACTTCAGTTACTCTAGTCAAAATGAGAACTTGGGTGTCCCTATGCCAGGTTTTATGAATAGCAGAGTTGGGCCATTCAGAGCATGAAAATGACTTGAGCAGCAATCAGACATGGACAAATCTGTTTCATTTGGAAGTGTATTTCAAAACCACTTGATGGTTTTCTTTCTTAGCTAAACACAGAAGCCCGGGGTTCAAAATAAAACACTACCAGGAAGGAAATATGATTTGAAGTAGGTACTACGAAAAAACTATCATTTCAGTAGCATATATTTTCTTTTGAGGAAAAACAAATTATGATTTCAGCACATAAAAGAACAAGTCTCCTCATTGAGAGAAGTCTCTCTAAGACAATAATTACTACATGTAACTATTGAAAGGTACACCAAAAACTGCACGTAACCCATGTGTATATACTACAAAGAACAGTGTCCAGATAGATATCTGTCAGTGGGCATAAATGAAATAACTTAGAAGAGAATAACGTGGGTACAGGTGCAGACAGATACAAGACTACGTGCTCCGTACTTTTAAGAGGGCTCTGTTGCAAGTGAGGTGGTGACTGGAAATGATGCTGCGAGGTACAGTAGTCCTGTCCCTTCACACCATCATCTGGTCTGGTCATAGCACCATCCTGACACCCACAGTCTCTGGAGCAGAGCCAGGATCTTTCCTCCCAGCATGCATTTCCACTCTCACACACACACATTCCCTCAGCAGTTTGCAGAATGAAGGCTGAAAGAGGACATGGTTATTCTCTATAACTGAACAGAGAAATAAAAGTATCAAGGGATGTGTCAGGAAGAAAAAAGACCTATTCAAGCTGAAGACAATGCTGGCAAGAATGAACAAGGGTATACACTGGCCAAGAAGCAATTCAGGCTAGATATTAGAACAGACTTAAGGAGAGCCATGATGATCTCTCCCTCAAAAAGGAGCTATGAAGACAACAGGACTAAATTAATTTTAAGACAAGGCTTAAGACAGACCTGAAAAGACTCTATTCTGCTGTCTTTGTTGAGGTTTATGACTATGACTCATTACCATTAAGCATTTCATTCAAATTTCACGTGCCCTCTTACATTGCTAAGACAGAAATATGCATGTCAGAGAATTACATGTTGAAACACAAAGGTTTGCAACCTCTTTCTTTCCATAAAATTCCACATCTACAAAGCACAAGTTCCTGCAATTTTGTTCTGTTCAAAGCTGGAGGGGACAAGAAACCAGACAGAGCTGGTGTGAGTCCCAGGGTCCAATAAGCACTTTGAAACATATTCTCTAAGTAAAGACTTTTAAATGTCTCCAAAAAATGCAGGTGTGCAAATTACTCCTGATACAGACAGGAGTTATGTTTCCAGCATCCCCTCAACCACTGTTAAACAACACCCCCACAAGCATTTTTCAGCTCATAAAAGCTTTATGAGCTGAGAAGTTCCTTCAGGTTTAGGTTTGCTTCTTTTTTTTTTTTTTTTTTTCCCTTTTTTTTTTTTCCAGCTGCTAAGCCATTAACTTCTAGCAACACCATAAGCTCTCATCCCTACAATACACAGGAGCTATAAGAACATAAAAGGGCACAAAGTTGCAAGTTTTGCATCTTAGAAGTGAAAGACAAACTCTTCTGTCCTACCTGACGCAACGGAAAGCTATGATGTAATAACACATGACAGTGCAGAGCTATTTTGCTTTCTCACTTTCACAACAGACACTATTCCAAAGGAACAGCCTGCTGTTCCACACAAGTTAATGAAGTCCCAAGCTCCTTCCATTATGAAACATATGCATGGTCCTTTTTGTAGCATAAAAAGGGATGTTTCCCCATGCACAAATATATTTTCCTCATTAACTGGAACACCTGCCCATGTGCCATAGGCTGTCAGAAGAAATCTGCCTTATACCCCTCATTCATTTGTGCACTTGCCTTGCACTTGTACACATGGAAGTATATGGATGGTTTGTACAATATATTTTCTCAATGAAAACTGCCATATTCTTATACAAATAAGCAGCTCAATCCATTCAGTGGTGTCTTCTTTCTTATCAGCTATAGAGTGCTTTTTCCACAATTTAAGGCGATGAGCTTGACCTTCTACCAGGCCCTCAAATTACTTCTGTTTCCATGGGTAATTTTTATTTTTATCTAAAAGCAACTGAAATTTCCTTCATGAAAGTTCTAATTGATTGAAAGCATACATTTTAAAACCTAGTAGTATAACTGTTTACCTCAGGATATCATAAGAAAAGAAGTAATCCAGGAGTACTAAATGGTCTAATACATTTAGGGGCTTACTGTCTTAATACTTAATATGAACTTGAATAAATAAACAGTATTACTTCATATTAAGGGTGTGTGTCAAAGACAGACTAAGAGCCTTGCCACTATATTAAATTGAATTTAACACAGTCAACATTCAACATCTTTCAAGTGCAGTCCGAGTCTACAACAATAATGAAGAATAATATCCCCAACATTCCATAAATCCATAACACATTCCATACATTGACAGCACATTCCAGCCAAAGACTTCAAAGCACTTCAGTGAAGTTGATGCCAGTTTAGCAAGGGTTTGAGACTGAGAAGAAAGGCACAAGAAATCTTTCTCACTCCTCCTTTTCCCATGCCTGGCCACAGGTGAACTCCACAGATTGCACCACATTTCACCAGGAGGTGGGACACCCACTGATGGCAAAGGGACTTCTCTGCTCCAAGGGATGTGCTCTTTCCTGCTGGCTGGGAACTGCTAAAAATGCCTGCACCTCTCAAAACTCTATTTGTTTGGCATGACCTTTCTCTTCCACATGGAATATAAAATATTGTTCATAACTAAGGAAGTTTAATAGCACCTCCATGGAGCACTTCTGTATCATTATGCCTATGCTACATGTGGTAAATGGAGTTGCAGAAAGGAATATTCAGCTGGGTTAGCATAATAGCAAGTTTTTTACTGTAATTAAGTGATACATCTGATAGGAAGTAAAACAATGGTACCATGTTTCCACTGAGCCCTGCTTCACTACTAAACTGTTTCTTCTGGCAAAAGTTGAGCAACAAGGAGGTGAAGAAAGATGGAAAAAAAAAAATTGATCTCATAAATATTTCCAACAGTTGCACATGCAAAAAAAGAGGAAAATATATTAATTTATGCAGAATGCAGTTTATACAGCAAACCTCTCATTATTATTCCTATTGGAAACAGCTATAACTTGAAGGGCTTGGGTAATCAAGTTGTCATTTCTTATGAGTCACTTTTGGACTCCTGACTTAAAATTATGAAGGCCTTTGCTTATAACCCTTACTGATTATTTTATTTAAGAATACTAAGCTATATTAACTTGAAAACATGCCAAAGCAAGGGAGGAAAGACCTTTCTTTTATCAGAAAGATGTCATGATGAAAACGGCATTTCTTGTTCCCATTTAGCTGAGAACAAAAAGCCAAAGGCACATAGAATCACAGAATCACAGTTTATGCAGTTCCTGTATGCCTGCAGAACAATTTTCAAAGAAAGAGTGAGAGGATAAGAAGTTGAGCTGTGTCCTGGTGAAAGGCGTATGTTAGTAGTTTTTGCCAAATTTATTCCTCTTTAGCACCTCCTATGCATGTTTTCTCCAGCTAAAAGAGAAGTTTATGGGCTGAGGAACTATAAGGTGAAACTGGGCTTGACAGGATTTTTCAGATGCAGTCTTTCACTTCTGGAGAAAGAAAACACTAATCTGAACATGCAGACATAAAACATCTCTGGCAGATTGTCAGATTCTGAAAACAGAAAAATAAAGGAAACTCCTCTTTGATCTTGCACTAGATATAGATACTGGCATAGCGATAATTTCATTATTTGAATAAATTTTTAATATTCTGACAGACTAAACCATTCCTAAAGGCAGAACTTCAAGGATGTATAGCTTTAAGTCTGCTTATTGACAACCACACACATATGTATCTGGAAAATGTATGCAAGGTTTTAGAAAATTTGTGGAGTTGCAGAAGGTAAACCATCAAGAAAAACTGTCCTGAGGACCTGATCACCAAAGTAAAAGCAAAAATAGCTACGAAGAGTGGCTATGCATAAATCCATAGTCCTTTAGATGATCCAGCTTAAACTAAATCCTACTTGAATGAATCTCAGTATCCACACCAGTCTGAAAAAGAGAGTATAAAATAGGAGTCTCCTTTATGAATGTGCATAGAAATACTGAATCATACATGTTTCGCACCATCTGAAGAAAACACCAAGTTTCCACACCCTCCCAAACCATCCTGCTTCTTTCTACCCACCTGGAACTTACAGCTACCCAGCACAACCCGCTCTCCCATATGCAATACACTGTATTATAACTCAAATATGTAACTGGGAAAACTAGCTCACTAGTACTCAGTCCAACTATTAATTATTAAACCAAATTAACAGAAGTTCTACAAGTACAAATGTATTTCATATGTGGGTTAACTCCAGTCTTCAGAAATTGCTCTTCTGTTCTGACTTACCGGATTTGTCTCATTTAATTGAGACTTCCAAGACACTGGCAACATCTAAAGCTTCAGACAAAATAATTATATCACAGAAACAAAAGTAGAGTTTATATGTTAACATAACTGAACTATTATTTTCTGAAGTACAAGATTAAGCTGCTATTCATTTGACATGCAGATTTATATCTGGAAAATCTAAAGTAGGATAATATGCTTTAGAAGATTCAAACTAAAGATATAAAATGCACTGCATAGTAAGTCCAATAAAGATATGACACATCTCAAGCTACCTACTTCTGCTTTTTGTTTTTTGAAGTCTACCAAGCACAAACCTGACAAACTAATCAAAATTCTTCCATAACTTATTAATTCAGCTGGATAAGCTCTTCAAAGATATGGACATTATCGCCCAGAACAAATGAGAAAAACAGATTCTTATATAACCATTCAAAAGCCTTGCATATAGTTAAGGTATATAAAAGGCAAAATGAATTTCTACTGTGTAACTTCAAGAAATAAAATAATTATAAAAAAACTCTAAAATAATTAAACAGAAAGCAGTAGATATTTTTAGCTTTATCATTTTGGCAGTTCTTTTTTAATTTCATTTAAAAAAAAAAAGGTCTTACCCAGACATCTTAAATAATAATCAGTTGACAGGCTTCTTTAATGTAAAATTTCATACCCTGCAGCTACTACACTATAGAGACAAATTCATCATAAAATTCAACAGTTCATTGCTATTTCAGGAGTTTCTGTTCTGGATACCCATGGAATTGAAGCTACATACACATGTACAGCACCATCAGCTAAAAAAAATGTAACAAAACTAAAAATTATGTCAATTGGCATCACAGATTCCATAAAATGGATTTTAAAAATAATATGGTGCAAAAACCCTTTCCCAAATCACAGCAGATCCACATGCAGACACAACAGAGTGCCTTCACCTTTTTTAGCTGACTACACTGTACATGGCATTGTTAATTGCTACAGACTAATGGAATGTTAAAATATTCTAGTGCTTCATTTAGGACTAGTAAGGCATGGAATGGAAGCTGTGAAATTAAAATGCTTGCTTGGCAGACAGCTGAGGTTAAATCAGTGAATCGACAACATTAAATAAGAAAACTGACCTGTAACCATCATGACTTTTAAGAAGAAATTCAACAGTTTCATATTAATTCTTACATAGAAATTAATCTTACTCCAAACCATATATATAACACATTTCTGAGGTGTTTTTTTTTAATAGATAGAAAAGTAGACCTACCAATATTGAGTAAGCTGCTGTCTAGATAAACCTTCAGTCATCCAAGGAACATCTACAGTATAGTATAAAGTACACCAGTTTTTTATGATAAACTGTCCATTCTGATGGACTGCAGGTCTAAAAGGCAAAATCTTACCTGTATCATTGCCTGCGATTTGAATAACATACATTCTTATGTCATTTCCACTATCAGGGTGTGAAGTAGAAGGAGACACCTCTTGAGGTTGTAAAGCCTCTGTGGCCTCCTTCACTTTGGGTGGTGCAGTAGGTCGTGCAACTGCAGTGGCAGTTGATGCTGTGAAATATTCCTTATCAATTTCTGGATCTAGCATCTTTCCTGTCAGATCGTCATCAGCAGTGGCTTTACTGGGTGAAATAGATTCATCAATTACAATGATGTCATTGCTTGTTACCTCCTCTTCTTCCTCAGGAATGATAAGTGGTGACTTTTGAGTAACAAAAGATTTGGATACTGATGTAGTCTGAATTTTGTCTACAGCATTACTGGAAGGTGTAACTACATCACTAAGAATTTTTGCCTTATCCGTTTCATTAGCTGAAAATATAGCTGCTTTGATATCTTCAGGTTCTTCTGATACTCTTGAACCCTCCAGAGTTTGGCTTGGAGAAGCTCCTAAAGTCAGATGAGTAAAGCTTTCCACAGGAGAATGACCTGTTGGCATCGTATGGGGTGGCAACATGGATTCCACGCTCACTACATCAATGTCTTCTTCCCTGGTGGGGGTTCCTATGCTTTCATGTCTTTTTGCTTGAGTACCCTCTGTTACATGCATCACTTCAGCGACCTCTTCTTGATCAGTAGCAGTTTCAGCTTTGGGAGTTACTGTGAGATGCCAGGTCCTGGTGCTAGTTTCATCAGGTCCCAGAACACCTCCATAGTCTGTGAGCTTCACTGCAGGCACTGATACTTCTGTTGCCGGGTATGTCTCATCATAAGCTGAACCTGTCTCATCCTGCTTTTCCTGAATAGCTGTTTGAGATGATTCAGATCCTGGTGCCGTCTTCTGTTCATCTATTTGGACAGATGTCACAGATAGGGTGGATTCTGTGGCAGTACCTGGTTCCTTATCTGGTTCTTTTGTGGAGAGTTCCTCTGGGAACATCTCACTACCCTTAGCAGTTGTTTCTGTTGCTTCTGTATGAAAAACACCATCAAAAGGGGTCTGATCAGTAACTCTAGTGACCTCACTCTCTAAAGTAACTGGAACTAGGGAAGCATCATGTTCTTTCTGCGGAACTGCAGTATCTACCTTTATTACATCTGTAAATGTAATAGATCCCTTTGTCCCTTCAAAGCCAGCTGATGGTGTTCCTTCTCTGTCTTGAGGTGTTGCCCCTGACTCCTCCTCAGTTGTTGTCACAATGCTTGCCTGGCTTTCCTCTGTCACTGTGTATTTTGAGACATCCATTTCAGTAGAGACTTCATCAGCAGGCGTTGCTACCCGTGTCTCAGTAGACTCTCTTTGTTCAGCTTCTGGGGTAGGAATGGATGCTTTCAAAACATGTCCTGATGTTTCATCTTCATATTCGGTTACCTCCACGACTGTGGGCATAGCAGTTGCACTTGAGGAGCTAAAAGACTTTATTGTTGCACTACTTACATCCACTGATATTTTGGATGCTGTCATCATTTCCAAATCCAAAGAGCTGCTTGTGTGAGAGACACCTGTAGTATCTTCATTCTGATCAAAATCAGCTGATACAGCTTCTTCATCACTTTTTGCTTCTGCTGGCTCCATGCTTGTCTCAGTTTCATCTGTAACTGCTGAAATCAGAACTCCTGGATGCTTTGTAAATTCTGTAATTTGCCCTGGAGATGATGTAGGCTCCATTCCAGAGATACCATCTTCTGTATCTAACTCATGTATTCTCTTAGTATGAGATGACTCTTCTGTCATATAACCCTGATCTTTATCTGTCAGCAGCAACATGGCAGAAGCTGGAGGAGCTTGTGTGAACTTCTCACTAGCAGAACATCCTCCAGATTCTGCTGTAACACAAGTAGGAACGATGGTTGTTCTTGTTCTTGTTTCTGGCTCCTTTGTTTTTTCCTGCTCCTCTAAAAGGGCTGATCCTTCCATTTGCTGAGATGAGTGGATAACAGATGTGCTGCCTTCTCCAAAGTTTTGTGGGGAAATAGTACTTCCTGAGAGAGCAATGGCCTCAGATCCTGTTTGATTAACAGTTGATACAGAAAAGGATACAGGTATTCCAGATGATCCAGTAGCCTGCTCACTTCTCAGGTCCTCTCTGCTTCCTTCAGCTGATGCCTCATTATCAAACACCATCGCAGAACTAAATTTAATGAATGAAGTTGACTCATCTGCTGTAGAAAATCGTCCAGTGGTTACTGCATGCTTGTCTACAAGTGTTTCTGATGAAGCAGGCACATCTGATTCTGGGACACTACCAGAAACTCTATCAGGCATAACGGTGTACATGCTCTCTCTGCCCTCTCCCTCTGCAGTAAGATCATACTGAGCAGTGAATAAATCTTTAGGGATTACAACAGTTGTAAGTTTCTTATCAGATTTTGCCTCCATTGACTTTTTTGTGGGTTCTTTTGTTGAGTGGGCACCAAGATACATATTCTCTTTTGTTAGTGAAACTGAAGTCCCTGTCCTGGGAAACTCTTCCTGAGAAGTTGGTAACAAGCTATCTGTAGCTGTCATCATAGGACCCACTTCTATTTGTTCAGTCTGATTATCAGCATCATGTTTTTGTGTATCTCCTCTTTCAGTATCTTCCCACAAACCAGTGGAACTCTTAGCTACAGCTGTGCTATCCTGAAAAATTACAGAGGTCAAGAAAGCGTCCTCAATGCTTTCAGACCTACCTTGTTCCTCGGGCAATTCTGCTTCAGAGTAAGTGTGCTCCAGTTCCAAAGCTGCAGATGTGCTCTCTGTTAGCCTAGGTGAAACATCATATTCAGTCCTTCCCAGTGTACCATAAGTGCTTATTTCACCATCTGTGACAGTCTGAGGTAGAAGGGTAGTTAACTTAATGTTCTCCATAAGCACCTCCATTTCCCTTTTTTCCTCAACCACATCAGTAGTAATTTCTGTATCTTCCTCAGTCTCTTGGGTTGTTTCCTCCAAAGCAGGGACCTCTGTCTTGGTGACAGGCACTTCAGTAATCGATGACTCAAAAACAGGAGGTTTAAGAGTAACTTTAGCAGATGACAGTCTCACACTGTCAGTTTTCAGAGATGTAACCAGCTCAGTCGTAGGCTCTGTTGTGACTTTTTTACCTTAAAAAAAAAAAAAAAAAAAAAAGTTAAGGAATGATTCAGCCAGCACATGAACAAATGTAACTCTTATTTAGTTTGAATGTTCCCAACAAAAGCTAAATGTTATACTGAGAAATAAGAATAAAGGTCAAAGGCTTTAGTTAGTTGTTAAGCATACAACAAAGCTTTGAATGAGATAAAATAACACACTATAAAGCTGCAGAAGATGTAACCTAAAGTAAGATGAAATGAGAAGAGCAGCAGTATTCTTCATATTCATTATTTATATAATTACCCCTAGAAGTCCTCATGTCATACAAGTACCCATCAGACAGCTAAGTATGAATCAGGGAATAAAAAGGTTTATTTCATTATGTCATGAATGAGTGGTAAACCTGCAAAACTCTGGGTTTTCTTCAAAGCTACAACTCAAATGTATAAAGGGAGTGAAATACCACTTTGGTTTATTTTCAGCACATAATTACAAATTGCAAAAAGGAAGCCTCACTGGAGTGAAAGCATGCTTAGGCAACTGGAACAAACACACCACCAGAAAGCACTGTTCTACAGTGCTGCAAAAAGTGCTGTCCTGCATTTAAGTTACACTGAGAGGATTTTTTTATGGGGAAAGGTGAGAACAGTAAAGCATAAGATCATATACTTAATACTATTTTGATGCTGTTCTTTGGAAAACACTTAAAACGTATACATCTGAAACTCCTTCACACACAAAAGTGCTTTTATGGGAGTGCGGAAGGTGAAAAGACAGTGTTGAACCCCCTGAATAATCAGAAGAGTAAAGGGGTAGCTATGCTAGATTTACAAGAGATACAAAGAAAGGTCTTCCCAGTGAACCAAGTTGTGGCGTTTTAAAGAATTTTTCTGCCTTAAGCCTTGCCCGCTCCTTCTGCCCCAGATTTCCATCCTATCTGACAAGGAAATGTGTGCTGACAACCACGACACTGCACATTCTTGTATTGGATTTTATACTCCTGAAAAAGGTGAGTCTGTGCTCAGAAAACAGGGTTTACTCAGTAAAAGTCCAGGGTGGAAACATTTTCCCTTCTGCCAGTTCTTCCAGGTCAGTGATCTTTACAGGGGCAATGGGAGAAGACAGGTGGAAGATGTGAATGTCTTAAATCAGTGCTGTTAATTGTTAAGTGACTGATACAAGTGAAGAGCAAAATATGGTCCTTTAAATCAGACTAAACATATGAAGAATGCATTAAACAGGCTGTGTATGTGAGGACTAACTGCTTACCAGATAGACACAACTACGCATACAGATCCTTGCAAAAGAAAATATTGTTCAACTTCTAATAGAGCAAAGAAGTCTACTCTGCTTACATGCAGAAATCAAAACAGTTACACTATTTTACCAGAAAAATTTAAGCTAAAGGCTCATTATTATAGCTTTGTGTTAATAAACAGATCAGGAAACTTTACTCAATGTCAGGTAAGAATACCAGTTATTGGGAGAAAAAGTGAGTTCTGAGATTGGATTTTCAGTGCCTGGCATATCAGGATGAAGATGTTCTAGATGATGGTGCAGCCTCTGATTGACTCAGGACTTGAAGGAGCTAATAGTATGAGCAAAGAAGAAGAAGAAAATAAGTGAAAAGTTTAGAAAGACTCAACTTAGTCATATATTCATGCAACGACAGTTTATACTCAAGCACACGCAGTATGTATGCACAAATAAGTTCTTTTCACACACCCGTGTCTAATTAGGTACCCCTTTGATATCTGTAGATATGAATTCTGCATGTGTAAGTCAGGGTCACACAAATATTTGTTTAGTTTCACACACCAAGCTTTGAAAATGTCACCTTTGCAAGAGACCTAGTTGATTTACCCTGAATTAGACAGGCTTGTCAGATGCTGGCTGCTAAGGATTTCTAGAAGAACAGGTAGATTTACATAACAGGGGAATGAGGAAAAAGTGCTGATATTTCAGCTTTCTTGAATGAGAAGTGAAAGTGAAAAGGAAATTGTGAGGGTAAGAAAGTTTGACATCGCTATGTTTAGAAGTGGTGGTGTTCCTTGCCAGCAGAAAAAGGAACGGATACTTACCCCTAGTCTATGGTAAATCTTTTTGTAGTTATACAAAGAAAGATTTAACTACTTACAAATTAGGTTTTGTTTGGGGGTTTTTTGGTAGTTTAAAATGTTCAGTTGAGCAAGAAGGAGTAAAGTTCCTGAAATCCCACTAAGCAAAGCACACACTCAACACAAGTGATTTTTGAGGTTGGGGGTTCTACAACCTAAAGCGGATGTTAATTGTTCTTTTCAATGCCTATGTGATTTAAGCGTGAAATGGTGTTCACAGAATTGAGAAACAACGAATTCTTACTTTTTTTTCCCCTCTCTGCTTGCATGAAGATGTTTTAAACCACAGAGTTTAATTCACAACTAGGGAGTGAAGAGTGAGCACAAGTAAGTTAGTGCTGTGCTCCTCAGTGGTAGCTGGTACTTGCTAAATTTCTTCCAAAGAATCTGCCAATTTGCCTCAACAGCTCTTTTTTTTATGGTGAAACAGAAGGAAGACAGCATAGTCTCTCCCTTCTAACTTTAGGGTGAGATTCCTTAATGCAGACTGAATTAGTGTCACAGCCAACATTAAGTACTCACTCAGACCCCAGTTACCCTATTGTAAGTGACTGTCAAGATCCCTGTTTGAAAAAAATGAAAACATAATTCCCTCTAACAAAGACAGACAAAAATGAGGGCATGAGAATAGATTTTAAAATCTATGCAGAAAAAAAAGGTAAATTCCAAAGTTCACATACTTATGCCTAAGATGAAGTTATTTGTTGTTCATGACTCATTATCTGCTATATTACTTGATAAAATAGGTACACATATTCTTTAAGAATTTATCTATAAACAGCCAAGTGTTCTCCCATGGAAACTGACATGGGGTTGCCAGTGTGCAAAGAGCAGTTCTGGTTAAAATTAACTATAAGGCCTCTAAAACAGCTTCATCATAATTATGATATATGAGATTTCTTATACAGATCGTTCAGCCTTTTAAACTTATTTCAGTGGGCCAAAAGAATTGTACTTCTTCAAGAAGAAATCTATCATTTTTCAGGACTTTTTTTTGCCTGCAGTGAAAAGAAAAGAAAAAAAAACAAAGAGAAGGTTGCTTTTTTAATAGACTGAACATCAGTTTGAGTTGTCATCCACTCCACCCAGATGTTTTGCATTACTGTACTCCTTGCATCATGCATGCAATATGCTACCTCCTTTGTCCTTCTGATTCAAGACATGAGGCAGAGTTTCCTAATAAAATTCATGAACATGTTAGCACCAAAAAAGCAAATTATCTCACCAGCACCAACTCATATCAAAGACATTTTTAATCGATTCCTTTTATATGGAGAAACCTGCATGAAGTTGATTTTGGATGTAGTATATAATTTTGCTGTAATCCTATATTTTTTCATTCTCTGTTTATTTATTTTATGCTTTCACTGTGCACATTTTCTTTCTCCCACCATTGCTTAAATAAGGATGCAAAATAATAGAGCCATATTAAAATTTAATATTTTTTCAAGGAAATCACTCTTCAAAACTTAACCTGTTTAACATGTTAACTTTGTGTTTACCAACCAAATAAGGATTTTTTATGTTCTGTGTTATTTAATAATAATTTCAGGATATCTGGGTATACTTCCTGTAGGAGAATTATTTTATGCTTATTTTAAAGATTATACACATAATACATGTGTATTTTCAGCATAACCAGTTCCACAGAATTTTTAACCATGTGTCTAACTGGAAACACTTGAGCAGATTCTTCACACTCAGAAGTATTGTTTGTGTGTCTACATTTAGATACATACTTCAGAACCTGGAAGACCCTACAAATAGAAAAACAAACTGGTTTGAGTCACTGCCAACAGCCAAAGCAATTTAAAAAAAAAAAAAAAAAAAAAGTTTTAAGTCAAAACAAAAGCTGGAAATCTTGAATTCTTTCTGTGTATGACAGTAAAAAAAAAATAATATTCCAAAATATCAGTAATGTTGAGACAGTCAAAATTAATGGTTTGACAACCTCCAGCCCATTTACAGAATTATGCCTATGGAGAGAGGGCGCTTTGCTTAATTTTTACACATTTTTGTATGTTAATTTGTTTGCTGCTTTGTCAAGTTTGTTCTGGGTTTCTGACCCTTCCCTGCTACCAACCATGGCAGAGAAGACAGTCTTGAATGTTCTCTGACTCCAAGAGTTATGGCAGCTGGAGTTTAAATTACTGGCAGAACCTTCCAAACTGGACAAGTCTAAGAGTAAGAATGGACCAAAATATAATAATTGGTGTCCTGGGCTACAGACTGAGCCAGAAACCTTTCATTATTACACTGACTCAGTACCCACCCATGCACTCATTTCAGGAAGCAGAAAGGTGGACAGGGGGTGTGAAGTTCAGTTCATTACTTATGAGACATGTGCCAGCATAAGGAAAATTCAAAATCTGATACTGCAGCAATTAGAGTTTCTCTATAACTCTAAGTGTATACTCCCACTTACCTAAACTGTGTTTCAACATGGAAACATGAGCCAAATGTAATAAGAAAAATATTTTTTCAATCTAAATCCATTCCAATTTACAAAATAAGTTCAGTATCAGAGAAAATGAATGGGATTATTAGGAAAAAAAAATTAATCTATCTTATTTGTAAGGGAAAACTTTGAAAACGTAATGAAAACCCATGCATCCTCTTCACAGCATTGACCATGGTTCTTCTCTTCCAGCTAAGAAAACAGCAGAGGCAGCAGCTCTATTAGCTCTGTGAACACACACACTCTTAAGTAAAACCATTTGCTATTTCACAACTTCTGAAGTCAGACAGTTAAAGGGAGGAAGACGTTATCTCCAGGTTTCCCCACACGCAAGTGTAGTTCTGTGAACAAATTACAATCTGTCAATCTATCCAGAAAAGAACAATAGTAAAAAGCATTTCTCTTTCCACATTATTTATAATAAAACTGCCAAAGAGGATAAAAAATCAGTGAGGCTCTTTAGTCTGCTCTTCATAATGAAATCTGTATCCTAGCACCAAATAAAAGCAACAATCTTTGCTTCCTGACCACAAAAACTAATTGAATAATAAAAAGAACCAAGATTGTTACTCAGGTCAGAAACCTTGCTGCTTTGCTTTCCCCACCTAGTCTGAAAGGAGATAAATTACTCGTATGTCCCAGGAGTGGTACTCAGTTCCCACAGCAGTGAGTAAGGGCAATAAAGAGCAAAACCAATTTATAATTCCTTTACTTGAACACCTAAAGGGATGACTCTTTCACTTCTTCACCTTGTTGATCTTAATCCCATGCTTGTCACCTGACCTGTTCAGTGATATGAGGGAATAAAAGGAAAATGCCTTCCACTGTGTTTTCTTTTATTTCCTCTTTCCCTCTGTTCACAATGTTTTAATTTAGGGACTATTCTTAAGGAACCCAGTTTTGAATCACGCAGATAAATGCAACTTCACTTGCTCTGGCAAAAGAAGTATCTCCTCCTGAATTTGCACCTCCTGAGGCTCCAAGAAGTTGCTCCACATACATCGGTCAGATAGAGAAATCAGGTTCTCTCTTTTCATACTTTACGCACCATTTAAAAGGTCAAGCTGCACCCAACCACCACCACCTCCTCCCTCTCTCTCAAGGTAAGGTACTAGTGAGGTCTACAGCACAGGATTGTCTGAACTGGATTGAGATCTTCTTGCCATTTTCAACATGGTCTGACTGACTTCTCAAAATACCTTTGCCATGCAACTGAAGTAGCATGGAGTAAGAAACATCTTGCACAGCCTCTGTGACGTTTGCCAGTGGCTATAATCCCAGCAGAGAGCTTCAGGGATTTATTCCTTCTACACCTAGTCCAAGATATTACTGGCGATCTCTGCAGCTATGATGGTGTTGCTAAACTGCATATCTGAGAGAATCACAGAGATCTAACTTCTTAGCAAAATAATAAAAACTAGAGAATTGTTATCTGATGGTAGCTGCCTTGGTAAGGCAGCTTAAGCTCTTTGCATAGCTTCACCTTCACAGAGGGGAAAGGAAGCAGGAGCAGAGCCAACAGCCTTGTATACACTGTGGTGAAAGCCATGACCTTGAGATGCTTGCCTGCTCAAAGGCATTTTGCCCATTCTGATACTGAACTGTGAAATGGATGCTGACTTTATTATGTTCAGCAGTCTGTTGTGTTTCATCTGAGATAAACTTCTTTTTGGTCTTTCTTTTAACATTGAAAATTTTGTTCCCAGGGTGTCACCACACCCCTTGCCTTCAGTATTCTGTGCTTATTCCCAAACTGATCAAAAATCCACAGATCTCCTGTAATACAGTCCCTGACATCGGACTAGAAATGATTCCCTCATCCAGGAAATAAATGGGACATGTAGCTACGGACGGTTGCTGTGGAGGAGTACAGAACTGCCTAGTTATTCAAAGTTTTCCAAACTAAGTCACATGCAGCAAAAGGGAAGACAACCTTTTCTTCTGTCAGCTTTTGAGCTCTGCCTAAAAATCTTTTCCTTTCTGCTGCAGGACAAGTGGAGCACAGCTGATGTTTTCTGAGCCTTAGACAGCAATCGTGGTGGCTCATGCTGTAGGACCTCCCAAAGAAGGGGCTGTTCCTCTTTTCCTGCTGTGAAGCCCCCCATAGAAGAACACTGCTTGCAAGACACTCCACCTTGCCAAAAACCTGCGTCCTGGTGAAACACTCTTACTTAACTGACAGGAAACTGAGGGTTTGCTTGGAGACATTTTGGGCTGAGCAGGAGAGAGATTTGCAGAGACACAATTATTCTCCACTCTCATCTTACTACGTACTATGAACGTTGCTGCTTCCTATATTTCTTCCATAAAAGTGTGCTCTGATTTTGAGCTTTAGATGGATGAAGCATCAAAGAAAGAGGCCTCAGTCACAAGCAGCGGTTTACTTGGATACACTTCTGAAGGGGCTGTATTGGAACAATCAAAATATGGCCTCTATTCATAATGAACACACACAGCAACTCTGTCTCAGAACTGGAATTTTCCAATCTCCAGCGAAAATGAAACTATAATGCCAAACCAAAGTGGCATAACCAAAGAGAAAAAGCAAAGGTGCACGAAGCAAAGTCAAAATGAAAGAGCAAATCTGAAACAAAATGGTCAAATCCAGAGCAAAATGGTCAACACGTGTTTTGAGTCAAGCAAAAAATGCTTTGCTGAAAGATTTGCCAAAATCAATACAGGTCATGAAAGAATTCAGTTTTTATAAATCAGCTTTTCTCAGCAAAATGCAATTTTACATTTCAAAAAATTCAGTTACCTCTGTGTATGAAGTTAATCAGATTCAGTATTGTTGCAGGTATGTAAACCAAAAATTGTACACGTTTTAATTAGTGCATTTCTGGAGTGGAATTTATTCTACAGATGCTTAGTATAAAGTACTTCAAAGTCAGTTGAAGGCTGTTGCAAGACTCCCACTAAATTCAGTGAATCAGATCCAGCAAAACTGGGGGGCTGAGGGATAGAATTAAATAAATACCCTTTAGGTGTATGAAAGAACTATTAAATTGGTATCTATTTTTTTTTTTTCCTGACACAACGTTTTATTCTCTAACAAATAAACATAAGTGTTCGGCAACAGCTGTTCTACCTTTTTTTTTTTAATTTGTAATTATGTTACCAAGTCCTTTACATTAACACTTTAAAAACTTTTCCTCTGATGATGGCCCTGAAGGATCTTCAAGTACTTAATCATGTGTCTAACCAAGCTCTATCAGTTGCATGATTAGGTACTTCTCATAAAAAAAACAATCAAAACACCCAAAAAAAACCCCAAAACTGGCAAAAGTCTTGGAGAGATGAGATGAAACATGCGGATGAAGTTTCAGAAAGTTAGAGCCATGTGGTTTTTGTAGAGTGGAAAACACGTGTGATCAAAGTAAGGAAGGCTTTTTATTTTTTTAACAAGGATTTTAGATTTTAAATCATATATTATTAGTCTGGGTCACGTTTATTTTCTTAAAGTCAAGACACTTTGTACAACGTAGTTTTGTAACCAGAACACTGCTGAAGTTAAAATCCTGAAAGGAATTGTACTGTTAAATGTTGTCCAGGCTGGCTGTGTGTGTGTTTTGCTTACTGTTTTTCATGTATTTTAATACATAATATTTCAATCTAAAAGTAAGTAAAGTGTTAAAATATGGATTTAAATTGCTTTTAGCTGCAATTTAGAATGAATATTTTGAGATTTTCCCCCAAAGAGACTTTTAATCATAGGATACAAGTGAAGACTGTAGGCAGGGCTGAAGAAAGAGATATCCCCTTCCTTAAGCATGTGATTTGTCCTTGTAACAACTAAAACAGATGCCTGCTTTTACCACAAATCTATTGCTTCAGAGGATGTGTAAATTCAAGCATTGGACACTTCCTTTCTGTGGCTGAGAGGCATTTATTTTAGTGGCCTTACTCAAGGAATATAGTATTACTGAGCATGAATAAAAGTGGCAGAGGCAGCTCCTTCATCTTTGCTGTTGCACTTACGACTAAGAGTGCAACATGTGGTCAATACGCTTGGAGCTGAGTCAATGGGAACTTCACTAGCTTTCACACAGGAGGCAGAGGAAACTTTATGGGGATGCAGTAAAAAAACTGAGATCACTGCATGAACATCTGTGCTGCAAACCTTCGGCACTGGTGCTACCTTGGATAGCTGGCTAGATCATGGCCTATTCACAGAGGTACTCTGTATTTTTCCTTCTAGCTGACCATTACCTCATAAATGCATGTAACAACATTTTTTTTTTTTTTTTTTTTTTCTTTATCAGTAAGAAAAGTTGCTGGTGTGACTGGATATTCAGGTAAGGATGGAACATAACAATGTAATGTGAAACACATAATGAGAACAGTAAAAGCAGTCAGAACTTGAGGATAGTGGACTTCATGTGATGGACTACTGCAGTGAAACTTTTGAAACAGAGACAACAGAAAGTTTCAGAAAAACATGCAGACAAAAGATTATTTGAAACAAGGACTTAAATTGAAGCCTCCTGCCATATTGTAGAACCTTTTTTCTTTTTTCTCCTTTATCTCCCTTTTTCTGACCCAAAAAAAGGGGTTGGCTTCAAGGCTCTAAGAGGAGAGAGTGACTCACTTTACAGCCACTGCTTCAGGCCGCTGATTGAGATCTGAAAGACCAAGATGCTGGGCGGAGAGTCCCATTAGTCACCACTCAAATAAATCTTCTAGCAAAAGCAATGAAGAGTTACAGCTGGTTCCTGTGAGATCCCAAGCACCTTCTGAGAGGGAGAGAGAACTTTCAGTAACTTCTGAAATGTGTGGCAGACAGCCACCCTGAAGGAGGGTATGTGGTTCAGCAGTACACTCCTGCATTTCCCTACACAAAACCAGACATATCTGGCAAAACCTGACTCATCTAGCTAGTAGCATTTAATTAATTCTGATGTAATGTCGACTGCAATTAAAATTGCTAGAGAGCAGCCCACTGGCTACCAAATTATGTTCGTTCTGTGTAGTCTTTTCTTGTAAAAAGGGTTGATAGTCATAGACTGTCGTACTTCCAGTGTTGGAAACTGATGAAATATTTATTACCCATGTATCAAGCACAGGAATTTGCAGAAAAAGCAGTTGTACAGAACAACCCAATAATTATCAAGGATGTTTTTAGAACAAATAGTATGTCACTAGAATTTTTTAACTAAAGCTCCTAGAAAGAGCACTGAAAAGGCACATGTTGTTTGAAAGCAGTGAAATTCAGACAAATAGAAAGCTGGAATTTGTCCTTACTAAAAACAAACATCCAGTGGCTACTTCAGTCTTTCAGAGAGACTGGTGAATTTAAAGTCAATTTTACCCACAACACTTTAAAAACTGATCATAAACAATTTGAGGAAGGAACAGGAGGAGTGATATGACAAAACTCTGGTCTGCAAATTAAAGCACACACTCCTGACCTTAGCTAGTCTTTATTCCTGTATGCAGTTCCCTTTAAGTCCATTAGGACTACTGCCATATGCAAAGTTTTGGAACGTCTTACCCATAAGAAATAAAGGAAAAATCCAAAATAATCCTATTTTAAAATATTGCATAGGAGACTGTCTGAGAACAGCCAGATTGTAGTGTAACACCAGATGTTGTGGTTTGCTCTCAGGCATTAAGTTTTGCTCATAAATGAGCCTGCAATGCCTGAGCTGGAAAGATCTGCAGCTGCAGTTTGTTCATCATCCACAAAAACAGCAACAGTACAGGCTGCACATTTCAAGCAGTTCTGACTTACAGTCATGGAACTGAGTCCAAAAAACCTAGATACTCATAAAGACCAAGGTCTGAACTTGTAACTCAACACAAGTAGGCCTTACACATTAGTGTCAATTGTACTATTTGCAACCACAGGAACTCCCTTGAACAGAGGCCTGCAGGAAAATTAATGAGCAGTCCAACCTCTCTACACTGCTGAGGAGGCTGCAGATCTCAGGGATATTCAGCTGGGAAAAAGCACTCTGATCTTTTAAATGTGACACACCTTCCAACACTATCAGTGTCCTCATGCACAAAGAAGACTCTTGTGATGGAGCAGATCTTTAAGGATAGAAGTAAGGTGATGGAATCCTCTCCTAACAGATACAGATAGCTGGTCTATGGTATCTGAAAGGGCTACACAGAAACTTACATGTTGCATGTCATGGGATGCATGGATGGGTTTCTGAAGATGTAGGAAAACAGTAAGCAGCCATCACTAATGACAGAGAGAAATATAAGAGGCCAGGTAAATGAGACCAGGACCTCCATGATGATGGTCTATGAAGCACTGCCAGTTCCAGGAAGGCCTGGGAGACAGGCAGGGATCTAGAACTGATGCACCGGCGAGATGATATAGGGAAAAGAAACTCAGAAACACTAGAAGCTGGTGAACACTTTTGGACAAAAGAAACCTATGCAAGGATAGGCTGCACCATAATACCAGAGCCAAGCTACTGGCACTGTAGATGGAAGAGATTACAGAGGAACCATAAAGGCAAAGGAAAGCCCAAAAATTTTGATGGAACAAAATGCCTGGAATCCAGAAAAATCTCCTTGCATGCAGCCTGTAGACAGCCTCTCTTTGCCATAATTGGAGACACAATAACAAGCTAGATGACAGTCATTCACCTGGTCAAGTAGGAAATGTCTTCTATTCTTATGGTCATTGACATGACACAAAGATATCAGGGTGCAGTTGGGCACCAAAATATGTAGCATCCACAGACTTAGGGTGACTGTGGGTACAGCATGTCATTCTGTGTAAAAACACCACTCAGGATGAAATCTTACCTTAGAATTTTGCCTATCTTTATCTGCCAATGTTACTTTAGGGCGTTCATTTTAGTTTGGCTTTTCTCTTATTTTTGTAAAATCGCAGTGATAAAACAATTATTTTTAAAACTCATGCAACGCCGCAAGACTGAAACTGAAACAAGACACATATCAAAGAAAACATTTTTCAAGGTTAGCATGGTGAGCATACTGAAAATTATAACTAAAAAAAGCTTACGTTCATAGCAGTAGGCATCAAACTTGCTATCTGGGTAAGGAAAGCCTGTTTGGTTCTCATAGCGATACAGGGTTCTCACCCCAAGTAAACCTCCACCACACTGGGGCCTTGCCACGGAGGCTGGGTAACGAACGCTGCCATCCGCCAGCCAGCCATAGTCACACTGGTCAAAGCCATTCCTCCAGGCCACGTACAGGTTCCCGACTGAAGCAAGAACGCCATCTCTTTTCCGACACAGCTCCTTAGCTTCCTCAAAGGTGAGCTTCTCGGGGACTGAGACATGAACCACTTCATCTAGAGGAAGGAAACAGATAATGAAGGCTGAGTATCACAGTCCACCATCCAGTCAGCTTAGCTCCCCTCCTACAGTCAGTGTCTTGCAAGGTTGCAAGGGGTTTTTTTTCCAAAAATTTTTTGAATAATTTTTTTCCTTAAAAAAACCCAGATTGTTGGAAAATCAAAAGTCCCAGATTTGAATATGAAAATAACCTATCACAAAGCATGAACATATATATGCAAACTTTATGCCACAAAGTACACAGCGGTTGGAAAAATCTCCCCCTGCAGAAAGAGGTAACAGGAGCCTTGAAGCTCCTCTGTGACCTCTGTTGAAGTAGACTTTGCAACTCAACCCTTCTAATTAAATCTAGTTCAACAGAATTTACTTTCTCAGTAAAACAAATCTTTTACATCTGCAAGCCTCTTACCTGACCTTATTAGTCATTACTAGAATCTCACTTGAGACACAAAAAAAAGCAAGTGTTCTTCACTGGCTGCTCCACAGCAGCTTCTAATGTCGTATTTCCATGAGTCTTCATCTTGACCCATGGGAAAAAAAAGGTGAGAGAATGCACTAGACATATTGCACATGCCCAAAGCCCTTTTTGTGGGAAAAGCTGAATTAAGTATAGGATGCTGGTAGTCTAGTTTAGCTTCCACAGAATAACAATTTGTAAACAATAGCTGTTCAGTTGGAAACTGAAATGAAACAAATAGCACATCCAATATTTTACTTCCAAGCTAAATCACCATTATAAAATTGGTTTTGTTGCCCCATTCACTCAAACACCATAAACAAAATCAAGGCTCTAATATTCACATCCTGGGAATGATACAGTAAACTGACTCTTTGCTAGTTTTTGCTTAAATTTCAGATAGAACTTATGAGACCTAAACCCAACATGTGAGATGTAGAAAACAATGTGAATTAAAAATATTTGTTACAAGACAGTAAACCTCCTCCTCAACTGCAGCAGGCCAGAACACAACAGTCACTGTTGCATCAAAGCATTGCTTATTCACATTGGACATGCAATCTCCCTTACACCTCTGCTGTTGTCTCAAAGAAACCTAGCAAAAGGCAGACAGAAACTACATCACCCCAAGCAGTTTCATTCACATCAATATTAAGCTTGTTTCAGGAATGCAAGTGTGAAAGGAGGCAATGTGCCAATTTTCTTTTTTCTCCTAGGTAGAAACTCTGATTTGTTATTACAGCTGTAATATCAGTTCCACAGTGTAAGTTTCTTTATACATGTTGTAGGGAGTTTCTAACTTAGAGGTAAAGGGACAGAGCATGTCTGTTGGAGAGGGAAAGATAAGGAAAACAAAGAATTATTCATCCACAGAAGTACCAGAATGTCTCATTCAGTTTTTCAAACCACATGAATAATGCACTTTTTAATTAAACACTTCTGCAGCTTCTTCTGTATCAAGGGGCAGATCTGGTATCATGGCCAATACAGAATGATGGATGCAGTTATCCCACCATACTGTCCTGACAGCAGTATCATGAAAAACTGCAGCAAAGAAAGAGCTCTCTGAAGTAGCCCCCTGTGTTCTGAGGACTATCCACTTATCCTCTCACACAGCAGCCATGATGTATAGGAAAATCAGTAGTTAAAATTACTGCAATTAAATAGCAGATGTCAGTCCAGTTAAACAAGAAAAGGAGATAAGTAAGACAAACAATGCATTTTAATGGTTTCTAGAAACAAATATGATGGATCAAAAACTAAATTATGTCAAATAATCCTGCAGTGTTCCTGCTGGGAGAAACTTACTGAATTAACAGAAAAATGGGTAAACAGTGCCAGATTAATAGCAAAGCAATTTTTCCATTGACTTATCTGGATCACTGCTCCAAATGGAGCTTCTGCATAACATCATTAAAGTTAGGAGTGTTTGTTCATCTGAGCTGTAATTTGTGCTCCTTTAAATAAAAGAAAATTAATCAACAGTTATGTCTTGCTAAAGGGCTTCAAAATGCAGGGTTCAATCAATTACTTTCACTTATGACCCTGGTTAAACCTCACTTGTAGTATTGCATCCAATTCTGGGCTCCCAGTTCAAGAGGGACAGGGATCTACTTGAGAGAGTCCAATGAGAGTCCTACGAGGGTGATGAAGGGACTGGAACACCTGCTTTATGAGGAAAGGCTGAGAGACCTGGGGCTTTTCAGTCTAGAGAGGAGAAGACTGAGGGGGGATCTAATTAATGTCTATAAATACCTGAGGGCTAGGCATCAAGAAGGCAGGGACAACTTATTTTCACTTGTGTGCCGTGATGGGGTGAGGAGCAATGGATTCAAACTTGAGCACAGGAAGTTCCACCACAACATGAGGAAGAACTTTTTTACTGTGAGGGTTACAGAACACTGGGACAGGCTGCCCAGAGAGGTTGTGGATTCTCCTTCTGTGGAGACTTTCAAGACCTGTCTGGATGCCTTTTCTGAGTGATCTGCCCTAGATTTTTTTAGGTCCTGTTCTGGCAGGGGGGTTGGACTTGATGATCTTTGGAGGTCCCATCCAACCCCTAATATTCTGTGATTCTGTGAATACTGCAGAAAATTTAATTATCCATGTAACACTAGGGCATTTCTATATGGAAATCTGCCTTAAGTTTGCCTTGGAGTGTGCTATATATGCAATATTGATACTACTGCACATTTGAAAGATGGGTGGCATATTTTTCTTTGTATTGAATCTATTCTATTAACAACATATCTATTTATTTGGTTCATCTCTTAAAGTCCACTGCCATCATACAGATACCATCTTTATCAAAGGGTGCTTTACTAGAAAAACTATATTATTAAAAACCCCATGCATTTAAGGAAAAATGTGTCCTAATCAGAACAGTCCAATAAGTGAAGTCCAAAGTCACGTTCTTTGCCACGTATTTGGTATATTAAAGAATTTGTGATGATAAATTCATAAAGAAAGCAAAAAGGTGGCAGAGTAATCAGCAAAATGCCCTTACTTTAATTTCCCACAATCATATACCAAGTAAATACTCATTTAGTTCAGGAATGCTAGTGAAAAGTAGAGGGTACAGAGATGTTAAAACATGGCAGTTTGCAGTTGCTCTAGTTAAAGTGTTTTTCTATCATTCCAAGATTCTTATTTTAAAAAAATAATAATACAGTAAGGTGCAAAAGTATGATTTCAAATAGCAGTCATTTATGAGACATGACTCCACAATTTCTCTGTCCAGTTTGAAAATAAATTTTGCATGACTGAGTGCACACTGTGTGAGTGTGCATTGTTGGAATGAAAAGTGAAAAAAAAATTGTTGGAATGAATGCAGGAAAAAAAAAGCAAGAGTTTAATAAGGAACTCATTTGCTATAGAAATCCAAAAACACTTAAACTGTCCTGCAATCTTCCGAAATCACCTTTCCAAAAAAAAACCAAACCAAAAATCAAGTTTTATGTTTTCTGTTCAGACCTGCAGAAGAAAGCAGTGCCCAAAACACTTCTTCACCTGAATGGTATCAGTTTGTGTACATTAAGTGCAATGACTTGGAATGTGCAGGAATGACACTTTGTTATCCAAGTAATCTCTCTGACATAATGAATGCTGAGACACTTGCTTACCACCAGTCTCCTTGGTCAGAAAGAGATGGCTACTAAACTATTGAAATTTTGGATGCATGTACTGGAAATACTACTTAATAATCCTCTACTTCCTATCCATATAAGAATGTGAAAGTTCAGTTTATCATTTGTGAAAAGCACACTGGTCTACGTCACTGTCAACTCTGTTTTTTCTCTCATTGTGAGAACTTGGGTTGTGAACCACACTGTTTCCCAGTCAGCCTACACAAAAGCTGGGCAATAGAGCAGGAAACACAGAAGATGACACGTAAAGAAAGGTGCTGGTCGCGGAGGAAGAGCGAGAAGTTCTAGCAACTTCTTCTGGCACCACCAAGTGTTTGGAGAAAAATTGTTCAATGGAGCTCAGGTTCTGCTGAGCTCTTTAATGGATTCAACCTCAAAACTGACAGAAGCTTTCAAGAGGCCATGGAAAAGGACTTGTGCTCCAGTCCTGACTTCCAGCATGACAGTCAATGTAGCTGAAACATCCTGACTCCTTCGTAGTGCCAAAGAGAAAATGATAAGACCCTTCCATAGAAGCTTCCTCTAAAAAGAAAAAAAAACAACAAACAAAACAAAACCCAAACAAAACAAACAAACAAAACAACAACAAAATATTTATTTAACCCATGCAGTCTCTAAAATTTGCTGTTATTTTTGGAAGCATAATGGGTTCCATATTTAGTAGAAGGATTCCTTCTGTCCACTCTTACTATGTCTTTATTATGATGTCTGAAAGTACCTCAATTTCCCAGCCAAAACACTGGAAACAAGGAAATTAAAAGAAAATTTGTCTGGTCGATAAATAAATTACATAGCCACCAACACCAAAGCAGGGCAGATTCAATTTTGTGTGTTGAAAGCCATGTGCAGTGTTTTTATAGCTGGAGTACAGTTCGTTTAACTTAGCAAAATTATGCAGGCAAACCCCAGGGCTTAGACCAGCAGATGAAAAGAAACCAGTTCTGCAGTACCAGGGGTGAGATGGAGGCTGGGACAATTTTTAGGCTGCAGATAATAATGTAATGTATATTATTGCTGGCTCCTTTTTAAAATAAAGATTTGGGTTGATTGTCCAGCCTCAGAAGTCTGCGCACTTGAAGAATTCCCAATATTTTCCTGTTATATGCTTTTGTTTTCCTTAGTTAAAACAGACACCTGACAAAAGTTATGCTTTCCCCCTCTCTTTCAAATACATCAAGGCAGATGAAGAAGCCAGTTTTTTTTTTTCTTGAAGACAAAAGCTGATTCACTTCAACCCCCAAGGAAAAACCCTAAGGATCTACTGACTTATCAGCTGGTTTTATTGCAAGCATCATTCCTTTTAAGGTTATTTCACTCATTCTCTCTCATCAGGAGATGTCTCACTAAGCCGGGCATGTTTGTAGATGTGAATTTCATGAATCACACATCTTAAAAGCAAGCACAGAAATAAGGGCAGGCTAGGACCATAGCCAGGGGTCAATACACAACATGTATTGACTAGGGTAGGAGTAATTAATCTAGATGTAAGCCCTCCAGCACAGACCTCACTAGTAATTTCTTTTTCCATAGATGAAACCATAATTAAGGGACTAGTAGGCTGCCACTTCCTAGAGGAGAACTTTGAGCCTATGTGGCACTCTCCTCCCAGAGCATAATCTCAACTTCACACACCATCACCCATCATGCCAAGCACAACAAAATGAGCTACGAATCCTGCTACAAGAAGCATCTGCTACTGGCAGATGAAGCCATTGCCTGCAAGTCCATGACAAAATTTTGCTGATATCTGTAAGATTCTCCCCAACTGCAGAGAAGCTTAAGAGGTAACCTCTGAATCTCCTACTGAATGCTTCTATCACAACTAGTGGCTGGCTGACCACCTGTGAAATGTCCTCACCTATGTGAGGGAACAACAAACACTGAGGAGACACTTATACTTAATTGGTTGTAGATTTTTAGTATTTCCCCCCATTTTCTTCTTCCAGAGGAATAAAAGCTTTCCTTATTACTGTCCCATTTGGAGCTCTCAAGCTTTACCTTGTGGTTATGTGCTCAGATCCTACAGCCTCCAATACCTTCAGTGTCAACTAAAGAAAGACATAATAATATCCAGCAGGATATTAAATACACAAAGATATAATCATTCCCATAGATGAAAATGTTTAACAATTTTAAATGGAAACAAGAGGAAAAAGTTCCAGCACCTTTCTGTCTTAGTTTCTTAGTGGTGTTCTTGTTTGAGGAAAAGAAATACTATTCCCCACACCTAAGAACTTGGCAGCTCTCTTTTTTGTGAGCATAATGGCTCTGTGGTGAACTCCAGAAAAGTTCATTAGTTGCTTCTGAGAGACAGTGGACTCCACTAAACTCATAATGCAAAGATACGCTTATGGCGATTTTATAGCTCCAAGGATTCTGTCACTACAGTTGCAGATGAGGGTGCCCTGGGCCAAATATGAAAGATGGCTAAAAATAACAAAATACCGTATTTTCTGATGTTACATGGAACACTTTGAAGATATTTCCCCAACTTCAGCTGTAACCTGATGTTACCACTCCTCATAAACCACGTTTGACCGCTCAAAGCTCAAGAAGTCATAAGACACTGCCATCATGACTTTATTTTCCTCAGAAACATGGAATCTGTCCAGCCTTTCATTTCTGGAACACAAGTGTGCAGAGAAGCAGGAATATGGTAGGCACTCTGAGGACTAAAGAATTTATCCCTGCACCTTGAGGAACATGTGTGGCGAGAATTTCCAATTCCTTCTCCTTTCTCTCTTTGGACAAAAGTCCCATGCAAAAAGGTAGCAACTGCCACTAAGTGGACTACTAGTCTGTTTGTACACCATGGAGGGAAGAGGTACGTCCCACATCTGTCCCTCCTCTCCATACATGAATGAAGATGATGGAGAGCACTATCCTTGTCTTAAATACTCTGGAAAAAACAGATACATTTGAGGCAAGACAGACCTGAAAAGTTACATCTGTCTTCAGAGGTATCATAGAATGATAGAACTATTCAGGTTGGAAAAGACCCTTGGGATCCCCAAGTCCAAACATCATCCCTACTCTACAAAGTCCTCCCCTAAACCATCTCCACCAACACCACATCCAACCAACCCTTAAACACCTCCAGGGATGGTGACTCAACCACCTCCCTGGGAAGCCTGTTCCAGTGTCTAACCACTCTTTCTGTGAAATTTTTTTCCTAATGTCCAGTCTGAACCTCCCCTGTTGCAGCTTGAAGCCATTCCCTTTTGTTCTGTTGCTAATTACCTGTGAGAAGAGACCAGCACCAGCCTCTCTACAATGACCTTTCAGGTAGTTGTAGCGACTGATGAGGTCTCCTCTCAGCCTCCTCTTCTGCAAACTAAACATTCCCAGCTCCTTCAAGTGTTCCTCATAAGATTTATGCTCTAGGTCCTTCACCAGCTTCATTGCCCTCCTCTGTACTGGCTCCAGCACCTCGATATCTCTCTTGAATTGAGGTGCCCAAAACTGGACACAAGACTCCAGGTGTGGCCTCACCAGGGCTGAGGACAGGGGGACAATCACCTCTCTACGTCAGCTGGTTACACTATTTCTAAGACAAGCCAGGATGCTATTGGCTTTCTTGGCCACCTGGGCACACTGCTGGCTCATATTCAGCCACTGGTCAATTAAAACACCCAGGTCCTTTTCTGCCAGACACTTTCCAGCCACACTTCCCCAAGCCTGTAACATTGCCTGGGGTTGTTGTGGCCCAAGTGTAGGACCTGGTACTTGGTCTTGTTGAAGCCCAGACCATTGACATCAGCCCAACGATCTAATCTATCCAAGCCTCTCTGCAGAGCCTCCCTATCCTCATGCAGATTAACACTCCCACCTACCTTGGTGTCATTTGCAAACTTACAGATAATACACTCTATGTCCTTATCAAGATCATCAATAAAGATGTTAAAAAGAAACAGTCCCAACACTGAGCCCTGAGGAACACTACTTGTGACTGGCCCCAGCTGAGTTTGACTCCATTGACCACCACTCTTTGAGCCCAACTGTCCAGCCACTGCTTGCTTGATCCAACAGATCATGTGCTTATCCAGGCCACGAGCAGCCAGTTTTTTTATGAGATCAGGTAGGGGCCTTGGAGACTACATATAGTTAGCTTGTTTAGCAATCCAGCTTATAATCTAGCCTTCCTTTCTTTCCTAAACTGCAGACAAAACACTTCATCTCAGCTGCAGTTATATCGTAGAATCATAGGATGCCAAGACCTCAAAGATCACCCAGTCCAACCTTTCTAGGTAGAAACACAGTTTGCCTCCAGCCTCCGACTGCTAAGGCCTGCTCTTCTGACACACTGGACTAATAAAAAAAATCCTCAGCAAAGTCACAAATTTCTGTAAAACACTCTCTAAGACTGGAAAACCATAAAGACCTAAGCAGCTTGTGAAGAAGTCTTTTTCTCTTACACGTTAGAACAAGTTAGTTGATTCTTCTTGATACACATCAGTAATGATTTAATTAAACTCTCCTGAATGTCTTAGGTCTATTCTATGCAAAACCATAGGCTGAGCAGGAATCCACTGCATTTTACAGTACCAGATGAGTATACTTTTCCCATAAGTTTGCCCTCTAGCACTAAGAGTAGCACAGCCACTGCTACACCCTTAAGAGAGCTCTGCTGTAGTTGCAAAGTGCCATTGGCTTTTACTTATACACAGGAGTAAAATCTACTTTGCATATATGATTATATGCATATGTTATATGCATATATTATATGCACATATGCATATATGATTACTTTTTTAATGTATCCTTTATTCTTAAAAAAAATAATTTAGACATCAGGATTTTTTTATTTCCCCAAAGATTAACTTTATCACGTTATGAGCGCAAATTCAATGTCATGCATAAAAACCACTACAGCATTATTTCCTTTTTTATTTACTCTGTTTGGGCTCTGTACCCCTCTTTAGAACTCTTGGATCCATAACCCTGCATTAGGTAACACAATTTAAGGCTGGAAAGTGTCCAGTATAAGCCAGTGCAAAGCAGACTCTACCAGAGGTTCTGAACTAAGAAGAAATCACTATTTTCTGTGTCCTTGTTTTAAAATCTAATTTATTTGTTGCTCCAGAATCAGAATGAACTGCAGAGAAGATCTTTAGCTGCCCAAAACAGAGAAGAAACTTCTCACCTGAAGCCATATTTTACACTACAACTTCCTTAATTATTATTATTATTCTCACAGAAACTTCCATGACAATAGCAAAACTGCATGAGACTAGGTGGAAAGTATTTAAAGTACATATGGTTTTGCTTTTTCTTTTTCTACCCTGCATTTACTGGGGAGGACAAGGAGGGTGGAAATGGGGCAAAGAAGGAAAACAGTACAATCTTCCCCACACTCACCCCAAAGTAAATTTCTTAGCATGAGTCCCCATCTGCATATTACATATGCTTGTTAGACATATATGGCTTCTAACTGGCTTTGGCCAGAAGACAATACTGCATGGAGTAGTTTGTGCTTTGGCTCTGAACCACACACTCACAGTCCCTCACTTCATCAGTGGGCTCTGGCAATCAGATCTCACTCTGTCTCCATTTCTGACACCACAGCACTGTCGAATTAATCACATACACACTTATCTGAAGATAGAATGGAAACCCTTTCTTCCCCGTCACTCATTTCCACTCAGGGGATTACCCCATAGAAGACACTGGTACAGACACTCAGAGCTCTATCCAAACCTTTGCAGCTTGACCAGTTTAGACTAAACTCTTTATTAGTAAATAATCTCCTGCAGTTAAAAGTATCCTAAATGTTTTTGTTAATGCTTGGCACACTGAAATATGCAATGTAATAAGAGGAATGTAAACCAGTTTGTAATAAGACACCATGCCCAGTACCTATTTAATGATATTTTGGCTCCAGATTCTTATTTTTATGACTAGGACCTCAGAAATTTTAAATTCTTCCCATAATTATTGTTCTGTCTGCTTTAGAAAAACTGAAAATATTTAACTTATAATTGCGCAGTCTTTAATCTCTCTACCTTTCCTCAGAACAAGAAAATGGCAAGAGTCAGCCCAGACAACTGGTTTTAATTTAAGCTAATAGCTCGTGTTTCAAGGAGTCTGGCTAACTTTGTGATTTCACATGGCCAGAAAGGAAGAAAACTGTACTGGTGTTTCTCCTACAAGTCTTCTGTGCAAGTACCCAAATTAGTACTGTAAATTCAATAGACATGTTTTTAAAAATGTATTGCAAGAATTCTTACCACTGCTTATGGCCTTTTGGGGTAAGACACTAATAGAAGCAAACAGACCAATAACTGTTCAATGACTTCTATGATGACATTCTCATTATGGCCCAGATTTTGATACCATTAAACAAGCACCATCTTATTCCATGAATAGTCATCCTAATGACACAGGTTCTCCAAATAAGGATCTATTTAGTGCAAGTCTAATTGATTTGGCATTGAATCAGAACAGGCTATGCAGACACAAACTTTCAAATTCACATGGAAAAAATAATGTTTAAGCACAGTTCTACAGCATATGTCCTTTATTATCAGTGAAGTGTTGAGAGCAGTCACTACAAGAGAAAGGTCATACCTTCCAGAATCAACCTTTAGTGGACAGAGCAGTCAGAAATTTGCCATACCCTTAAATCTTGAACTTCAGGTCTTCCACCAATGCATGAATGTGTTGCAACACAGCAAACTACAGGATCTACTTTACTACAATGTTCACTTTTCAGTAACTGCTGTGATTTTTTCTAACTTTCTGTCTTTTCTGGATGAGTACTTACAAAGTGTAACCTCATTGATGCTATGTAACTTCAAACAAGTCCTGAATTTGAAATTAACTGCTTTTTATTTGTGGACAAAACCATCTTGGCTCCTTAGCTGCATCTTAAATAGGAAGTCTGGCTCAGGTTTCCATGAAAGCACTGAAGAGCAATTTATCCTGCACTATACTATGACATGGTACTGCATCTTCCTAACATCCGTTTCTCTGAATCCAGATAGAATAAAGTAACTCCTCTGCATGGCAGTATAACATGTCCATACCTTGTTTATACCTACATCCATCAAACCATCACTCCTTCTGGCTCCTACAAGTTGTTTTCAGACTCCTGCTCATCTGAAAACTTCTGAGAAAATATGAAAAAAAAACCCCAAACAAAACCCAGACAAAGAAACAGAAAAAATGCTGTGTCAGCGGGAGTACCTTTGGACTACTATTACAATAATCTGGCACTAAAATTGACCAATATAATCAATATAATTAGAAAATAAAATTAAAAAAAAGAAAAAAGAAAAGAAAAGAAAAGAAAAGAAAAGAAAAGAAAAGAAAAGAAAAGAAAAGGCCCTATGCAGAGGGTTTAGGATGCACAGACTTCCTGCTACGTAAATAGCTTAAAGATAAGTTTTCCTCTGTGCTCAGTGTTGACCTGACTCTCCTTTCTTGAAGCCAATGGTAAAACTGCAAAGATACTTCTCTCTTCTCGGATTCAGCTTACTACTACAGTAAACTTCTTCTCATAGCAATGTCCTTATCTATTAACATTATAAAACATATATTCATAATTTATCACACTGCTTTGTTTCACACTGTCTTCAGTGAAAATTATGTATAAGCCTAAGGATGGAGTGTTCTTTCCTTTCTATGGCCAGAACAGACCTATAAATGCTTATTTTGAGAGTCATTTAGATAAAAGTAGTTCAAACACACTCTGCCTTTGGAAAGGACAGTAATAAAACTCACAGGCATCTTTGCCACCTGCAGTGTTTCATTCTGAACCTGTACCCATCTCTATGAGCATTCTGTTGCCAGAGAACAGGCCTTGTAATAGTATTTGAGAGTTTCAATGCATCCCAGAGGAAAACTAGTCAATCACAGCCTTCCAACAAGCCCTTACAGGTCTTGGCCATGGAGATCTTTAATTCTTGTCCCAGGTTCCAGGTTGTTCTTAGCAAAATTGAGGCTTCAGTTCTGACCTTTTTTAATTTTTATTTTTAAAAGTTCAGTGAGAGTATCTGACCTTGAGAAATTGCTGGCTCATATGCATCCAGGATAAGCCTCTCCGTATTAGTTACACTTCACTGTTCTTAAGAGAGGGAAGAACAAGGTGTTGCTCTTTATCCAGGAATGATACAGACTAGTTAAAACTTCTTTTTGTAAGCTAGGAAAGATTCAAATTGAATTTGAAAGCCACCATTCAGAAATTACTCAGAATTCAATGCCATCAAGAACTGATGGAGGATCAATGTTACGAATGCCAGGTGTTCAGATGTGCTGCTCAGTGGGAGATATAGATGGAACAGAAGTAAAATAAGGACAAAGCTAAGCACTAACAAAATTCTGTCACTTAATTTTCAGAGTTCACAAGCATATATATTTTTTGAGTCTTTGCAAAACTTTCACTGCTTGTACTTTATAAATCTCCCAGGTGAACAGTCTGGGGCAGATCCTCAGCTACTAAGAGAAAAATGCTTATTGATTTCAGTGGCTAAAGTCTCTGTAATTCTTCAGCTGAAGAAAAACTTGCATGATCTAATTTATTTCTGCTCTAAGATAGAATACAAACAAAAGAACACTGAGTAACTTAATTTTGCAAGTGCTTGTTACAAGTATATGTACACACAAAAGCAGGCTCGCTCAGAGCCACGGCTGATGCTGACTTCAAGAGCCGTAAACTAAATGGGTGTCACTAAAGGCTCATTCCCCAAGATATATTTAATTATAACTAGAAGTATTCTTTTAGAAAGGAACAGTGAAACTGTTATGGAGTAAAAACTTGTCAAGATAGATGCAGCGTAACACACTCAGACCACTGCAGTAAATGGAAAATGCACTTTGGTCCTGGTTGCAAAGTATTTCTGTATGAGAATGAAGTTCCCACTTGCATAAACAGCACAACACCAAAAAAGTAGGCTACAGGACAGGAAAGGCTATTTCTGAATTTATATTTTAAGTACATGTATTTAACTACTCATAGTAATGTCTAAGCATAAGGGTATCTGATGTCTGGAATGTATCTACAGGCCCACCGAATGGATACAAAATTAAATTCACTTCAAGAAGAGAGATAATAAGAAATGATTACAACATCACACCTGTAATACAGAGATTTATGCAAACTAGAACTGCCCAACCACGGGAAAATGTGCCATGTTTTTCTTTGTACCATCAAGCTCTTTGTTCAATAAAAACCAATCATAGACCCATGGACCACAAGGTACGATGTTGTTCACAATATGATCCATGGTTCATAGTCACCATATGGCAGAATAATTATCACTCTACTGCATTAGAGTCCTTTAATGAGCAGCTTTTGCAAAGGCTATAGTTGTACTAAAGAAGATTCAGATTCCTCACTGGAATGCTTCTGCTTGTTTATTTTTGATGCTAAGATACTCTGTTTTAAAAAAAGATATCATTAAACTTGGATTGCAATTAAATATCTGTCTAATTTTATGCCATGGACATGTAAAAACCTTAATTACATACTTTATAAGCTATAATATAGTTAGCACATGTACTATATCCATCTTTATATATGTGTCCATTGTATATATAGTTTCTCAAACGTTAAATGTGTTTCTTTGAACATCCTTTTATAATGTTCAAAAAATAAGATGCTTCAACAGCAACTTTTGTGAGATCTACTGCACTAACTATAGCAGCTTTAAACCTGACTGTCTCTTTGTAGACTCCACATTTGCCTTTAATTATGGCCTGCTAGGCCACAAACTATAGGTTCACTTCATTCAGCAATTCTCTTCAGATTCAAACCGGCCAAAACTTATTTTACACAGAATTTCATATTTCTTTGCCTTTCCACATTAGAATCTCCAGTCACTTTTAAATTTTGCAGTGCAAGTAAATATGTACCCATCTTACCTTCCATGTGTTCCACATAGCAATACACATCATAAGTTTCATTAGGAAAACGGCGCCCATATGTTCTGACTCCTTTCTTTCCCATTTTATCTCCAAAGCAGCCAATTCTTGGATGTCTAATTGGATACCTGAAAATGCAGCATGCTTATATTTATTATTAAGATAAGTCAACATTTTAAGTTTGTACAGTCTAAGCATATTAATTTTGGGAAACTGTCATGAGGCTTTTTAAATATCTCACCTAACAGTCTGGTCAGACACCCAGCCAGCATCACATTGCTCAAATCCATCTTCATAGGCTGCTTTCAGTTGTTCTGGGCTTGCC
Organism: Apus apus; assembly: GCF_020740795.1. Taxonomy (NCBI): domain Eukaryota; kingdom Metazoa; phylum Chordata; class Aves; order Apodiformes; family Apodidae; genus Apus; species Apus apus. Next base: position 71,629,877 of record NC_067312.1, on the reverse strand, counting down.
ATGACAGCACCGTTGTCCAGACAAGTCTGCTGAGCTTGTGTAAAATTCAGAGTATACCTGCTGGTTGCTGCACGATAATGAAATACCACACCTGAAAGGCAAAAATAATTTATATTAGTGATAAATTTTGCATCATTTCTGCAATCATCATCATACTGTAACTTTACCTTGGTATTGTTACAATACTGGAAAGAGACGGATACAGTAAAAATAGTAAAAGGCTAAGAAAGATGCTATCTTATAAATGATATCCCCCCCCTCTAGTGGCTGATACCAGTAATTATATAGCACCTTGTTTTATTAATAGTTGATGAAGTTACTGTACACACAAAAAAGGAATTAAACCCAATATGCATTTTTACTGCCATATTAGAGAAAATTGTGATGAGAAGGGAGAACAAATGCTAAAATATGTCAGTGATACCACAGTTACCCAGACTCTTCCAGTTCCCAGTGCTGTTTGGCTCACTGCACTGCAGGCAAGATTGTTTATAGTAGCAGCACTACCTGACACATGGGCTTAACTAACACATCGAATTTCAAGGCAAACTGTGTGACCAGACAAGGCTAAGCACACCTAGCCCTCTGAAAAAGTGGGCTTTAAAATAGACTTTCCAGAGCAGCCAGCTGCCGTAACTGCACACAGGAGTGCCAACAGTGAATGGGGGATCCCCTGAGTGCCTGAGGTCTTGCAGCTGCAGGGAGACGTATGACGAATGGGGACACCAAAAAAATGGTGCTTTTGATGCAGATTCATTAATCACTCATGGCCCTGAAGTCTGTTCCTATGCATCAAAGCTTACTACAAATATAACATTTACAAATATATGGCTGTTGGTTAATTTTTCATAACCATGGTTTTCTGTACACGCTACAAATGATACAGACAAAACAAAGCTTGCTTTAATTCAGGCACTTTCTGGTTCTGGAAAGAATCTTGACAATTTCAAAAGTTACTTGAGCACATCAGATGTTTGGAGAGGGAAGCTTAGAATTAAGATGGTTTTAGTTAAGACAGGATCTGTCTAGAAGACACATACTGTTTTCTATAAACATAATCCCCACTGAATTCAGCTACACATGCACACCTAAAACAAGCTATAAAGGACACTGACTCCAAAGTGGCAGAAAACAGATAATCCCCTTTGCAAAATCACTTCCCTCCTATTGCCAGTGTTTTTTACAGTTTAGCATCAAAAGTATGTGTCTGATGACGTCTCTGAAAATTAACATTGAACTTCACTCATTGTGCTCTAAAATCTTCAGAAGCACTGCAACACCATAAAACATCCACTACACAAAATGGCTACAAAGCAAGAAAAATAAACCATTAGATGTCCCTCTTCTCTGATGATTTTATTGCAGTACTTCATGATGAGGAAATAACATACTGTAATACAGTTTGGAAAAATGGTGGCATTGTAGCAATAATGATTTTAACACCAAGTCTTTGTTATTAGAGCATTGTTGAAAGATGGAAGAAGTCTGCTAACTTACAAGTAAATATAAACGTTGGTAACTTAGTAAAATGTTGATTCAAGAGGGTCCAACACATTTAGAGATACTTTTTTTCATGGAGACAAATTCAGTAAAATGTTGCCACTTATCAAAGATCTGGATATGGCCAATAAATAGAAAACACACCTTTTTCTTTTTGTTGTGATTCACTAAGGAACTTTCTGAAATTAAAATAGAATACATTATCTGAAAATTACTCAAAAATAGGTTAAAATTCAATCATCAGATAATTTTATCAAAGCCACTGGCAGGGAAATAGAAGAAGAAACCCTGGGAATCCCCATATTTCATCATTTAATACAGAGTCATACACCAGCTGCAGCCACTAACTGGAAGCTTACAGACCACTAGCATCCCCATAAAATGCCTTTTCAGAACCACTGACAGAACCCCTCACAAAGAGTCCTTCTTCAAAATGATGCAATTCCAGCTTCAAATGGACCCAAGCATTGTTTGGCAACACTGACAAGTGAAGAATACACCCTGAAAAATTATGGCTATGCTTATATTACTCAATTAAATTTTCCAGCTACCTGCAATTCAGTCATCAAGACTGTTTAATTGCTAGGTTAGTTCACTGCAGTATTTGGCCTGGGCCCCATAACTCTCTTCCAAACAATTTCTGGGCAGACTTCAGGAGCTAGCAAAGACCAGGGACAACTTCCAATGGGCATCTCCATCCCATGCTGGGAGCCAGAGGAGCATAACTGCCTGGATGAGGGCCACACTGTTCCAGACAGCCTCACTGCTAGAGCACAGTCTCAGGCACGTTTTCTTATTAATGTGAACTATCTATACCAGGAGAGACTGAAAGGAATGTCAAAGAGTTCTACTAGCTCCTGCATCCCTGCACTTTCTCTAGTTACAGGGCATCATCCACTGCCTGTTTAGGGCAAATTTACACATACACAAGATGAGCAAAACTTTATTTATACATACATGTACATATATATGTGTGTGTGTACATATTTTGGCTTTGTGAACCTTAAAAAACACAATCTTTTATCACATGTCCAACACAGAGCACTACCTGACAACATAAGAAGGGTTAGACAAAAGTAACTAATTACATTTGCAATTAAAAAGCTTAAAATAACAATAATATTATTTGTAATTTTTTTTTTTACAGCTGTGGCATTCATTAAAATATTTGGTTTAATATATTTAAAATTTAGTAATATTTTTTGACAGAGAAAGCAAGTTATGTGCTGGTATAAATATGCATCTTCAGTGGTACAAGAATAAACAAAAACATGAGTTCAAGTGACCTGATTGGTGTTCTGGATCTAGACACAAGAAATGGGCAAGTTTTACAGAACTCAAAACAGAAGGGGATAAAACATCTATCCTGAATCATAAGTATGAACTCATAAGAACTCCTAATAACATTCACAAGCTGGGCATCTGGCTTTACTGCATGTTATCTCTGTATACACACAAATATTTTAAACTTTTTTTTTTGTAACATTGGCATTTCTGTAGTATGTAATATTTGACACTGACTCTGTAACTCAGGGTCAAACCAGAAATGCTCAAGGATATAAAGCAATTTGTTAATCCAATTTGTTGTTTTGATTTTAATTAAAATGTATTTTATACTAATTCAGATTGCCTTTTTTTTTTTTTTTTGCAAGATTGCTTAACTGATGCTGTGTGATTGCAAACGGGCACAAGAGCACTGCTTCTCAACAACAAAGAGGCTTATTAACTTAGTAGAAGATGGCAACAGATTTCACTGAACTTGTAATTTTTTTAAAGCTTCCTACTGTTGAATATATGAGTGAATTCTGCACAACTAGCTATCTCACCTCTCATTTCTTCCACGTTGGAAGCAACCACCGTCCTCCCTAGCTGGACTATGTTTGGGATCCCTGTGATACCTGAAGGAGGCACAACTAAAGAGTTAAAAATCACTGCCAATTTAAAGTAGCTTTTGCAGTGCTGGGAAGAGCCTTTGGTCATTTGTAAATCCTGGAAAGGAACTTGGAGAATGCTTTGTTCTCCTCACTCTGATCCAAAAGGTAAACTTCACCTATTCTTAGAGTTGAAGGCTCTTCCATTTCCAGTGAGAAGCTAATGGACATAAAAGAGCCTCCAAGATGAATGGGAGGAGGACGTCAGTATGTATAAGCCTGTGCAACAGCTGCAATAATTAGACGACCCCCTGGGGCTAAGAAGATTAAAGTGCAGGACTTTCATTGTTTCAGTTAGACAGGGAGAGAGGGACAAAATCCATTGTCCAAGCCTTTGCACTTTAAAACATTTGTAAAGGATTTTTCTCTTTGTCTATTTCCTTCCCGAAAGAAAAGGCAAGAAAGGAGTTGCCCTAGGAACAAATAAAGCAACTGGAAAACAGACTACAGCAGTATAATGTTGTCACTGAACATCTGGCAAACAAAGTCAGTGTAATTACAGGAAGGAGTAGTAGCATCTGCAAGAAAGAGCACTCACAGGAAAGTAATTTGTAGCATCCAAAATTCACTTCTGTCTGAGCAAGAGATAGTATCTTTTCATTATTTACTTATCTTAGATCAGAAAACAAATATGTAAAGTATTTCACTTTTAACAAACTAGAGCTTCCATAGGTAAGAGCCTGGTTCTGTGGCTTGAAAGGTTTGGATTCCAACTTTGCTTTATCAATTGCTGGGATATCATGCAGCCAAGCCTTGAGGAACTGCAGGAGGAGGGGTCTTTGTACAGCTAATAAATTACAGTTCACTTTCACTAGTGCACTCACAGTGATGCAACATGAACTCTTGGAGTCACACAAAGCCTCAATTTCAGAAGTTATTTCACACAGCAAAGAATATCTAAAGATAAAAGATTGTTATTGCAGTATTTTTTATTCTGTTAATTTCTATGTTCTGGCCTTAGCTACTGCCATGCAGACGCCTGATAATACTCTCAACCCACTGCCAAAGCAACCACACAGTTTTGGTGATCCCCCTTGCCTTTAATCCAAGAGACAATTTACATTACAAATACATGCCAAAATAGAGGCTACAGGACCTCGCACTGTATGAAAGGAAGGAAGAGGGCAGCATTTTCAGCTTCCTGCATGAATAATTCATTTGTATTCCTCATTCGATGCTTTGCACCCATCTTCTGACCCCTGTCTTAGGCTCTGGCAGCCTTAGAAGAGCAGGTTCTCGTTGCATCAGCAGGGACTCCCTTGCAAAATGCCTCAGGGAACTTCTCATCCTCGGGAGAGAAAGCACACACCAACCCCTCTGCTCTGTCAGCCCCAGCGCCTCCAGCTCTCCAGGGGCAGAGGCTTCTTGTACTAACTCACACGTTACTCCTCTGTGCAAAATCTTTGTTTCCATCCTCACCAAGCAATGCAGTTGCTTGCGGGTGTTGGTGATCTCCTCTGACGAAGTTGGTGCAGATAAGGAAAGTCATTGATGCTGAGCTTCAGCTGTATTTTTCTCAGGAAGAGGACTTCTTCACTACATCTATATTAATCTCTGAGTGCACAGTGACATCACCTGCTCCACCTATCATGTCTGCACAGCAACATACTAAGTCACACAAATGTTCACTTAGGCAAAGGTGCTACTACTGGAATTAAAATTGCTTTAAAAAAAAAGCATCACACAGCCTCTCAGAACTGTCCTTACGCTGGGGGATGACCAGCATCCTAAACCCAGTTTAGCCACAGTCCTCAGCTCTAGCATGCCACATGTGAAGGCATGCCATGGGCTGCCTGGGCTCAGACCTCTCCCACCAAAGCTCCATCATCTAGCCTGGTGAAGAAACCTTGCCTACCTGCCTATCAGCTGCCACGTTCCCAGCCCCTAGGCGAGGGAGGCGGAAGATTGATCAGCGCATTTGCTTTCCCTGTTCCTGCTAAGCATTGCACATAGACCCTTGGTCTTTCTCATTCAAGAATAAAACCTCCCATTCCCATCTTTGATGGCTGCTACCCATTGTGCTCTTTCCTTCCCAGATACACATGTTGTACAGCTTAACATTGGGATTCATGGTGTAGGAGAGTGAAACATAAAAAATGCGGCAGCCCACATTAATGTAGTTAGCAAGGGAGCACGGAAGTTCAATATCAAGAGGCAGGAAGGTTTCAAGACAGATAAATCTGAAAGATTAAATAAAAGCAGCTCTTCAAATACTATACTTAAAAGATAATAAAGGGAAGTTCTGGCTGTAGAGAGAATAAATCAATTAGGTTGTCAACACAATCTCCAAGGGCTAACAGCACAATTGAGTGGCAGCTTCCCACATTAGAAACAACTCCCATTTATTATCATTATAATGCCTACAAGAAAGAAGACTTTGCATAAAAATGAAAATGTGAATTACCGTGTACTCTGCTTCCCTAATTGCTGCTTCTTTTCATTAACAAGATCAGTATTTTAAGCCTAGGATTTTCTTTACTGGCTTAATAAATAATAAAAACCAAAATACAGCGAACAAAATCCTAAGCTAAGGAGAGACTAAAAAAGTCTCTCAGACTTGCAGTAGAATCAAACTACCAAAATGTAGCACATGAAAATAATTGTCTCCTGAAAACATCAGGGGAAAAGAGGATAAAATGCCCTCGCTATTGGTAAAACATATTCACTGGCAAGGTGTGAAAAAAAGAACACCAGAATTGGATGGATCTCATTTGCCACTTTCATCCCTTTAAATGAAATAAACTCCAAAGTTGATAACAAAAAAAAAAAAACAAAACAACACACAAATGAGTGGTTTGTTTAGATTTTTTCTTTTTGATTACACTTGTATACATGGTACTTTTTATTGACCAACACCATACCACCACACCAAACAAGATTTAATTAAATACTCAGTTATGTTCCAGAATGCAGAGAGTCCTGTTACATTGCACTTCTAGGTCAGGTTTTTACAAGGTATCTCAAAACTATTTTATACAAGTGGACGTTGTTATAACAAGAGAGAGGCAATAAATACAAACACAGACAGAGAGAGGCTCAGCAGTACTTTTATAAAATCCTTTCTGGGACTCAACTCACCAAAGTTTGCCAAAAGTTTGGAATAGACTGTAAACCTAGTCATCTAAATCTCTCTAATTGGTGACCAGGGATAAAGACTGTCAAGAGTGCTCATCTCACCTAAGATCCTCAACAGAGAGGAGCTGGAGGTAGCACGAACCTGCATGTTTAGCTTAGACTAGGCACGTGACCTTAAATTGCCAAAGGGGAAATAAATCCCATCCTGACTTCAGGTTTCCGTATTTCAGACTTGGCATCCAAATCAAGGTTATGAAATTATGTTCAGTAAAGTATTAGTGGGCAAGTTAACACTTGAGGATTATCTTCAGAAGGCACTACCTGCTGGTCGTCAACCTCCACCTTGATTCCAAATGTCTCTACTGGGATAGAGTGAAAACCCACCAGTGCTCAAAAGCAGCTCAAAGTGGGAAGGATGTGGCAGCTCAGTGACAGTTACTGAGAAGGGACAACCATCTCTTTTAGGTACCTGAAGGCTCCTGACCTGACATTTTCAGACAACAGTGGCAAGGGAATGGCTAAGAATTAAGACAAAATTACAATAAGCACTCAAAAACTGTGAGGCTCAGGACTCATAATTTGAGATAGTTTGAATTTTGGGTGTAATAACATCAAGAAAGGTCAGAAGAAAAGCTCAAAACACTGTAGAATGATGCAATTAGAAGAGCTGACAAAAAGTAGTTGCCTCTGAGGAAAAAAAAAAAAGGGGGAGGGGGAAATTTCAGAGATGTGCACAGAAGACAACACATGGAAGGAAAAACGAATATGAATGACTCATTCTGTACATTTCATTTCCTGTAAGGGATTGAAGAGTGCAACATTGTAATACTGTTGGATCCAGTCTGAACAAAATATACCCCTGTCTAAGAGGCTAATGTAATTATAGCAGCAACCAGGGTGCAAGGAAAGCACTTCCACAGTCAGTAACAGAAAAGGATGTATCCAGTGTGATGAAACAGCCTGCAAACCTGTCAGCACTGAAGCTGTCCCCTGCCTTGAGGACAGCTCTGCGGTTGCGATTAACGACCAGGGCAGGCATCTGGCTGCACAGAAATTTCCTGCATGGGTAAAATTAAGTGTTCACTCCTCTGTCTTACACTTTCACCAGCTGTAAAATGAAAAAGCAACATATAGAGTACAGTTCAATCAAACCCCACTGATCTCAGAGAGGAAATACGCAAAGCACCTGATAACCCATGTGAACAGGTGCTCTCGTTTGACTTTGGGATTAGTAAAGGCATGTAGCACAGCACATAACATGGTTAATTGCAACACCAAAAGAACTAGGTCAAGTGACCCAGTATTGTCCTTCTAGTCCCACATTGCTATGACTTTCCCAGGTCAGATCCCCAGGACTGTACACACAATTGAGACACCCCAGTTCATCACATGAACACAACCACTCTTACAGCCCTGGTGGAAACAAGGCAGTTCAGACTTAGCTTTAAGCTTAGCAGTTTAAACAGAGTTAAAATCAAATTATTTCACCCCTATCACAAGCTAATGATCTACATGCAGGTAAGCACTGATCAGTGGATACATGATACTGAGCCACAGTGTGTTAGTGATGTCTCTGAGCTCTTACTGAGCAGAAGATAAGCAGCAATTGATACTCTAGTTGAAACAGGTTGTGCCTATATCCAAAGCAAAGAAAAATAACAGAATTATGGCAGTTTCCAAGATTGTGCCATTCTTTAGAAATATTTTATCTGCCAAAACAGGATGTAGTAGAAAAATACAATGTAGAGACAAAGGCAATGTGTGTGATTAAACATGTATATCTTTCTTGTGAATAAAAACTTAATTAGCTGGGGTTAAGTGGTAGCTTAACCACGAGTCCATCTGTGGATATTAAAACTTGCATACATTTATAAAAAAACAAATTACAAAACCCAATCTATGCAGGATTGTCTAAGATAAAGCCATCACTTCTGCCTCCAAAAAAATAGAAGGCATTGAAAGTTTTACTGTTTACATTCAATGACTAATACCAACTGTTCACCTTGTACAGCTTAACCTGGGAAAAACTACACTAGAGAGAAAACTACTTTCTTAGAAATCCCACTTTTCATTTGCAATACATTCCATCAATGGTATAATATATTCATTTGATGCATAATAGCCTCAATAGCAGTTTTATATTCCTAACATACCTAAATGGAAAGACAGAAATAGTAATTAGGGTATATTTTTTTCTTACTCAAGTTATCTTTCCCAATTATATATTATCTTACTTGCAAAGATTCATTTGAAAAACAGCACAGCTGTCTAAGCTTATTTGCCTGGCATCATTGATGCTGGAATATACTTCTTGTTTGAAAGTTTAAAATTAAGGAATGTCCATAAAACAAATGGAAATCCTGAAAATATCTGTAACTCCACTACATTGGTTTAAAAATATCCAAACAAACAAGTTTACTAATCCCATAAAGTTATTATGATAACAAAAGAGCAATTTCACCTTCTTCAGCAAAATTATGCAGATGAGCTTTGGCCTACTTCATTTGGCCATTCCTGAGACATTTGTTAAATTACATTTAACACATGTAACAGTGTTGGTACTTAGAGAAACAGATGAACTTTCTGAAGCATTAGTAACATTTCTTCCTACACCTAAATTCACCCCCACAGGGACTTTTGAAGAAGCTTCCTACCTTTAATAAAATTATTCTGCACGACTTTATGGTTAAGCTATATGATCAAGCAAGCCCTACCTGAGCCAGAGTTACCACTGCATACCTTTACACTAAAAAGGTAAACCAACACATGCCAGCTCAGTCCTTGGGGAAGGAGTGCTCCACAAATGCATTTTATGTTTCAATTGTGGTAAGTTTAAAATGTGCAGAACAGCTAAACTGGTGATGATTCTACCAGGACTTCATGGATTGCCCTGCATGCCCCAGCTGCATACAGGATTGCTGACCAAGGCTGAACCATGCAGAGCTCTGAAGTTACCACAATTAGTGTGGGAAGACATCCCCACACCACAGTAGCCACAGGCAGCCAGGAATGCACAAAAAGGGTGTACAGAAGATCAAAGTCTCTCCAACTGGTATCACTTGGGCATGTGGATTAGAAAAGACAACATATTGGAAAGAAATTACATTTGGGGCTGATGGTTTTTTGCATTTGTCTTTTTTTTTTTTTAATAAAACAAAATTATACATATATAATATACTAATGATTTTTTTTTTTAATAGAATCTGAAATTACAAAAAAAACCCAAACACATAAAGCTTGATTGAAATGAGGGTAGCATATTTGAGCAGCAACATTCACCTGAAATCCTTCTGAGTCTGATAAATGGCATTTGCTTACCTAATGTAGAAAATGAAAAAGACAGTGCACAAATGACAATCTAACCATGCTGTTTTCCATTTGGGTCAAGATCTGGCTATTTCCCTGCTCTTGAAATTTTGACATTAAAGCAGTCGTGGAAAGGAAGTGTTGCAGAAAGAAAATGGAGTGTGTGAAATTGTCCTCCAATTCAAAAAAATATCTGATCTCATTCCAGTGTTTTACAGGAGCACTAACCACAGAAGCTAATATATTACCATAAATCATCATATATTTTATTGTAGTAAACATCTGCTGCTGCTGGATATAGATGTGTAGTCAAGGGAGTACTTGAAAAGCAGTAAGGAATGCCAGGTACACTAGTGACTGAAAAGTAATGTTCAAACCAGGATTGCTTTTGCTTTTGCCATTATGACTAAACAGTTTATGAAGTTAAACAGACATTAATGGTTACACTGATTTATTGTATTTCCAAATTAAGATCACACCTTAAAAACCTTTCACTGAATCCATGCCAAACTGTTCAAGTTAGGTTAAGCATATTGGGAGAACAATGCAGTATTAAGCTCACAAAAAAAAAAATCCTAGCCAAAGCCATAATTTCCAGCAGTAGATATTAATATTTGCTTTGGGATTTAATCATTGGAGTAAACACTGAACTTTCAGAAAACACCTAACTGCAAAGGAGTGCAAGGCAGAGTCCAAACTAAAGCTCATGCAAGCTAGTACATCCACACAGCAGTGTTGTTCTAAGCACACAGACTACCTTGGGTCCAGAACTTGCCTTTACATGGCACAGAGCCAGGGCTAATACATCCTTCCTTTCAGCACAGCTTGTTAGCTCAGGCTCAGTGCCAGCCTAAGAGGGCTATATAGCACCAGACTCTGCAGCAGTCTCTATATAGTATTTATTGTGCTGTATGAGCAGGCTCGTAAGAGAAAAACATCTACAGATCAGATGCTCCTTTAGCCACTTACATGCTCTTCAAAGTCCTGTCTCCCCCTCACTGTTTGAGAGGCTACTTCCTTATAGTGATGACAAGCAAGCTCTTCACCCTGGATCCTCCACATTAGCAGCCACCCCCGTATTTGCTTTCCTGCAGCTTCTGTTAGATTGATTTCCTCCTACCTATCCAACTTTTATTACTGGAACCAAAGAAACTCTTCCCTTGTGCTTGACATTCCTATAATAGAAAAAATGCCTCCTAGTTTTGTTGGCATTATGGTTCTGTACATCAAGTGGTAAGACAGGCCAACCACAGCTTCAGTAGCAAGGTAGTTGTTGCCTTTTATCCTACACAAACAAAAAACTGCCTCTGCTTGCCAAGTCTGTCTTCTTGTAAAGACACTGACATTTTCAGACAGATATATTAGTACAATATGTATCATGTTTCAAAAATAATGGTTTGAGAAAACCTCAGAGGTATCTCCTAAAAATAATTTAAAAAAAAGAACATGAAAAGAAGGAGCTTGTCTTGGAAAGGCTGTAAATCCAATTAAAGTATCAAACTATTTTGGAAATAAGCAAACAGTGTTTATTCCAGGAAACAAGAGTAGCCTCCTCAAAAGTTGTAAGTGAGAAATAAGATAGTTATGGACTGGCAAAGATTCATAAGAATAATAAAAGACAGAAAGATAATGGGCAGAGTGAACGGTTAGTGAAGGGTAAATTGTCAAAGAGACTCCTTTAAATGCTATCTAGTTATACATTAATCGGTAACTTTTACCATTTTAACTGGAATCACTGTTGACTAGAAATGAAATAGAGAAGTCCTTACCCTCCACAGCCAATGATACAATGCCCTGTGTGTCCTCCACTCCGTACATAACGTCACAGCGATACACTCCCGCATCACTCGCACGCAGCTTAGAGAAAGTCAGGGAAGCGTCTCCACTCTCCTCTGAATTGGTGGGAACAGACACTCTGTCTTTGTAGCTTTGACCTATTTTGATGTTGCCATTTTGGGCTACCAGGACGGTGGTTTCTTTTGCATCTTTTCCACTTTTATCCAGTTCAACCTTAGACCATTTGATTCGAAGATACTCGGCTGCATAGCTGGAGGCTATAGTGGGTGTAGTTGAAAAGAAGCATGGCAGGACTGAAGTTCCAGAGAGGGATCCCTTTACCAGGGCTTTTTTTTCTGCTTTAACTAGAAAAAGGGGAGGGAGGGTGGAAAGAAAGGAAAAAGAAAACACGTTAGTGGAACAGCAAAATTTGAAACAGATATATTTAATTGTTATTTAATTATTCACAAATATGCAAGACTTGAAATCCATGAACCTTAGCTGACCTGTAGCAAGACTGATTAGCATAAACTAAAAAAGAGTTTGCGCCAATATCATGGGCTGCAGGTGGAGCCCTTTTCTGTTTGGGCAAATGTAATGCACTGCTCTCTGACTTGTTTTCTCCACTTATTACAGTCACTTGGTTTTTGACCATCTTCAGAAACTGTTTTGAAATTTTAGATGAGAGATGAACAGTAAAAGCTATGGGGTTTTTTACTTCATAGAAGGAAGACCATTCTGTGTGAGAGATAGTGAGCTACCTCACACCTACTGCTCACCAAAAGCATGGACACAGGGGAGCTACTCATGTTTAGACCTAACCTGGCCTCACAATAGCTTCCTCATTTGTTCCTGTCCTAAGAGTATAACTTAGCCCATGACTTCGCATACATGACATCCCTTCCTCCATTATTCTTTCAAGGGTTAACTCATTTTTTTGCATACATGCTGAAACAAAAGCCTTCCCAGAGAGATTATCCCAAAAAAGTTATTATTATTTTAAAATTATTTCCTTGTAGCCTCAAGGACTTTAACACATTGCAGATATGAAGTATTTAAGGATGTTAAAGCAAAGAAGGAAGTGCAGGGCACAGAAAATCCCTGCTTGGCTCAGACTTGACATGATAGGACCATTATCATTTTTTATGACATCTCCAGCTGCAAACACTTTACAGTGAAATGCTTCCATGTGACATTATCCTGAGGGGAAAGTTGACTACTGTTCATCCAACCTGCACACAGCAACTGTCTGAAGAGATTATTTCTGTCAGATTTATGTTTTTTAATGGGACATTATTTCACCATTTATAATGGCTTAATGAAGATTAAAAGCTTATGCACAACAGTATCTATCTTACCTCTTTCACTGTCCTGCACTCTTAACATTTTTTGAAAGGTGGAACATGCTAATCATTAATTTGAAGTGAGCTAAAACTAATAAATTCTAGAAGATCAATAAAACTTCAATGTAAGCCACCAACAGAATAAGACATTAAATAGGACACACCATCATACAAAAATTATCTAGCAATTTATCTATAATCAAACATATCTCCTCACAAAGAACAAAAGTTTGTTGGTTGTTTTTTGGCTTTTTGTTTTGTTTTGTTTTGGTGGGGGCTTTTTGGGAGGGATGGAAGAAGGAAAAAAAAGGAATAATTTCTCATTAATTTGATTATTTTGACAGAGACAGATTACGTTGTACAGGGTAAGGTATTAATACTATTATCTAAAAAAGTTAAATACAAGAATCATCAGCTTGATGACCAAGCTTTTTAATAATAAAGTACTAATTAGAAAAACAAACCCCAAAAAATGGACTGAACAAGGAAGACCCAGAAGTTTGAATGGAAGTCCTTAGGTCCTTCCCACCCATGCCCACCTAACTAGAAATTCATGGGAACACAATGCAGATACACTCAAGATTACTTTATCAAAACTGATTAGACCAGAGAGAGTATAACGGGGTAGTTCTATGCCAAAACCAGCTGCTGGCATGCAAAACTCAGCTGGAAAATTCACATGGAACAGCACTGTCTGAGCACATTCACCAGCAAGGTGCTCACTCTGCAATTCATATGTGGTGAGATTCTCATTATTCCATTAACTTGTAAACAGAGACCAGTGACAGTGCAACTCACATTTATTAGTCAAACCAACTAATCACTTCATACATCTCAGGTTTAGACCTAGAAAGAATCTATTTGTAAAACAGGGAAAGACAAAAACAGGTCCAATACAAAACTGACAACTGGAGAATTCAGAAGGCTTGAAGACAAACCTGTAGAAGTTACTGAAGACTAAAGACTAGCTGAAAAGCTTTGACTGAATACACATTTCTCGGGGGGGGGTGGGGAGGTGGAATTCACCGAGGTTATTTTTTTTATTTGCCATAAGGAAATAACCAGCATCAACTGACTGCTAAAAACTAGAAAGGACTGATTTTATCCTGAAGATATACACTATGGAAACACCACTGCCTTTTATATCACCTTTAATTTCTTGAAACATCACTGAGCTACAATGGAGTACAGATAAAGAAACAGAATGAATACTCAGTCCTATCTGTTGTGATGGAATTACTGCCAGTATGCACAGGTGGGAGATTAAAATCAGTCTAAAAATATTTAGTATTTATTATGATCTCTTGTCATCTATATACATTACAGGAACTTCTTAAATGAAAAATTACCTAGTTATAATTATCCTGACTGACAGAATTTTAATAAACTTTTGAGAATGAACCCTGAGGAAATTTCCTCTCTTTAAAATTTTGTTTTCACATCAGCAGACTGAAATCTTTGGCAAACAGCACATACCATCATGATATGCAAACTAATCTATCCTAAATTGGGCTGCATCCCAGAAAAGGAGACTATGTGGCTCAAACATTCCCATCTAACTGTAGAAAGCATTATAAAACACTATATAAAAGAACTTCGTTTTGGAGAGGGAAGAGGAAGGAGAAGGGAGAGGGAGGAGAGGGGAGAGGGAGGGGAGGGGAAGCCACCCTAGTGGCTTGCAGCTGTTACATTAGCCACAGCAACCAGACCAGTAGATCTGTAATGAACAAGAAGCCTGAAGAAAACAATACCCTACATGAAGTGACACTGCTTAGAGGCAATTTTTCTATGTAAATAAGCTAACTGTACAGAATTTTGCTACTGAGTAGGCAGAACAAAACTCCATGCTTAAAGAATAAAATATTATATTTATTTTAAGCCAAATTTAGGAAACAAAACAATTGAATCTCATTTTTAAGTTCATCAACAACCTGCCTAGGTATGTGTTACACTGCCCTGCCTACCAGTAGCAACAGAAAGGATCAATGAAATTATGTGTTCTGTTAATCTGACTACTAATACTGAGCCTAAAATTTTCATTAACCATAAATCTTTTTAATGAAGATAATGACAAATTAAAATGAATGCACCACTATATGCAACAAAGGTAACAGAATGAGACCCAAGAAAAACCCTGAGCTCTTTATCAGGCAATTTGTATGAGCAAGCATAAAAAGAGAAAGAGGCATAGAGTAAGGCAGACATCACAGGCATGCACACATGTTTTATAGCAAATAGAGAACATAAACATGATCTGTTAAACTGATGTTTAAATAGGTGTATTAATTCTATACTTTTGAAAGAACATGCCACACACTGAAACCTAGGGGGTTTCTAGTCTCTTCTGGATTACAAGTCTTTCATGAAAGTCTACTCACTCATGGCATGACAAATAAACACTTAAAACGGGTAAGATAAACTCCAACATTAATCATAAATCACAAGGTCCATCTTGTAAAACCCCAATATCCTAACACCAGCTTGCTCAAAGGGAGCACATGCCACACTAGCAGTAGGTGTAAACCTTGCTCGTGAACTTCTGTCACTAATCCTTCAGATGTACCAGAGCAAACACCAAAGGTCTTGCAGAGGGGCACTTCCGTGACCCCAGAAGCTTACACCATATTTCCTGCAGCCTCTTGACACACATCTTCTGAGAATTTAAAGCTTCAAGGAAGCCATGCAAGACCATTCTCAGTTTGCCCTCAAAGGAAAAATACTTCTGTGGCTACATAAAATCTAATGAGCACGCCATGCAAACATGCTAGGTATTCATGAACATGACCATTCACAAAGATGAGAAGTGGAAGAGAAAAGAAAGATGGGAATAACAAACAGTGGTGAATGCATAAAACTTGACCATCTTATATCTTGCTGTGCTCCAAATTAAGCTTCAGTTTTGTTATGACTTAATACTAAGAGACACAAACTCCAGGATTTACACTTTTAAAATAGCTGCTGACTTTGACAAATTTTCCATACGGTTCTGTACAGAAAAATGTAAAACTTTCAGAACAGTTTTGCCTGAAAACTTTTTAAAGGAAATATTGCAATGCGTTATATTGAAAGTACTATTTCATTAAATTGAACTAAACCACATGGATTGATCCAATCCATTGTGGAAATGTAAGATTGGGAACCTGTGTTTCATGAAAGATTTAAAGGCTTAAATTTTATATTCAAATTCAGCATTTAAGAAGAAAAACTTAAGATGTTTAACCCTTCAAAATGCAGAGATGTTATTAGAGTACTTTCTTAAAAAACAACAATAAAAACAGCTGTACTTGTAAAGATTTTAAGTAAACTTGTAACACTCATCTTCAAAAATTTTGTTACACAGACTGATTGACAAAATAGAATGTGAGTTGATACCACAGACTCTATTGGATCAATTAATGAAAAAGAAAACTGTTTCCATCTTTTGTCTTCTTTACCATGGCCATATGCTGAACACATTTAAGACTACAGCAAAATTGTGGTCTCCAGCTTAAAAAATAAAACCCACAAAGTTTGCAGTGTGTTCTAGGAACACATGGGTCATTCTGAATCCCTTCTGAAAGATTCAGGCAAATTAGGACTAGCCAGAAACTGGGCTATATTCCTGAGAAGCGCTTACTGGAATGTTCACACACAACTTGCTTAAATACTAAAAATTCTATTCTGGAGACAACAGGAGCCAATTAAGAGGTAATAAAAGGTGGAGAAAGTCAGGAGACATCTAAAGGATCCATCCTACTCCTCCCCACCTCCAGTGATGCACTCCCAGTCCCTGCATTCTGCCAGCACTAGCATTTGCACAAGACTGTGTCTGATCCAGTGGAAAAATAACCTGCAAGATATGCCATATGCTCTTTCAAACAAGTCATTCACTGGTTCAGCTAGCAATATCCCCACATAAATAGTACTGTCAGCACAAAAGAAAGCAGGAAAACTAGTACTAGGGGATAGAAAAAGGGCAGGACTATCCCATCTAGTTCTGAAATGCAAATGCAATTAGACTGGCCATGGAACTATGCCCCGAGTATAAAAAAAGAGACTTTCAATAGGTAATAACAAATGTTAAGTTTAAATTTCTTGTCAGATTCCTTTGCCTTACTTATTCTATCTCCTTACATGTTCCCCATCCTAAGGCTGATCTGCAGGTAAAATCTTACCTTTAGGCCTCTCCTCATGTGAGTGACACACTATCCTTTACTCTGTTTTGAAGCTAATTATTGCTAGCAGCATTTTTTGGGGAGTTGTTCTTTTGGTTTTGTTTTGGTTTTTCCTGGCGGGGGGTTGGACTGGATGATCTTTCAAGGTCCCTTCTAACCCCTAAGATTCTGTGATTTCTGCCTTAAAGAAAGCTACAACTTAGAATCACACAGCGCTTTGGTTTGGAAGGGACCTTCAAACACCATCAAGTACAAACCCTCTGCCATGGGCAGGACAATTTCCAGCATATTGAGTTGCTCCAAGCCCCATCCAACCAGACCTTGACCACTTCCATGGATGGCCTACCTGCAAATTCTGTGAGACACTGCTCCAGTATCTCACCATCATTACTGTAAAAAAATTATTATCTATGTCCAATCTAAACCTACTCTCTTTCAGTTTAAAACTGTTGCACCTCATCCACTCCAGTAAAAAGTCTCTATCTTTCTTTTAAGCCTCCTGTAAGCATAAGTAGCTTATCCAATAAAAACTTCCAAGTTCACTATGCAGGCTTACATTGCATTTCTGACAATTGCTTACTCTGCCTCTCTGACTGCTTCACACAAACAAATCATCACATGTCAGCTGTGGATCCAAGATCTATACATCAGCCTACACTTACAGACACTTTACTAAGTAAAAAACTGAGGGGGGAAGAAAAAAAAGCTTGACATTTAATAACCAAATAACTCTCAGCCCCCCACAAATAGGAAATGGATCTCAGCTTTCGTGGCTTGCCCTCTGCCCAAAGTTGGGAGTCTGTTGTCCCTGAGGACAAATCTAATTGTCCCAGCCTGCTGTATGTTTAATGAAGCCTGAAAAAAGAAAATCAGCTTTATAGGGGATGGTAGGAAGTAATAAAGGATGGTGCTCTAAACCTGCTTGAGGGAAAAAAAACACTTTTCTTTTTTTAGTTGGCTTCACTATGCACAATGGTCTTTTCCTCTATCTTACCAGACTACCTAAAGACTTTGCTAGCAACAATGTTCAAGCTAGGAGAAAAAAAAAAAAAAAATTACTTTCCCAAAGGCCAAAGTCAGTTTGAAGAGTTCCTGGAATGAAAAGATGGGGGGGTGGGGAATAAAAAAAAAATTGCTTTGAGGTTTAGGAAAGCTATTACCCTAATTTTGTGAGTCGGCAGCAGCTAGAGGGACCTTTTCCTTACTAAAGGTTTGACTCAAATTTTCTAATAACCATGGCAACCACACATGAATACATACTTTAGTGTTGGCATGTAATCACCGAGAGAAGTAGTAAGGATTCCTCCTTTGCACCCAAACCAAAGACCTGCAGCTGCTCTAACACATCCTTGTTCCAGATCCCAGCAGTCAAGGGATCTGCCCCCATGTTAGCTCATGGCAACCTGCCCCACAACAGAAGGCTGACAGCCAGACTGCCCACTCCAGAGGCATGGCCCCAACTGCTCCTCAACAGATTACAGAGCAAAGCAGAAATGAGGCCTACTGGTTTCCCCTGTATCCCACTTTCACATGGCACCTTTCACCCTGAATACAGAGAGGGTGCAAGCTGTGACTATAGACCCAAGAGGCTGTTGTGGCACAACCTACATGAGTACTTTGGGATATGACTGGTAAGTATGCCAAACTTTCCTATTTGGTGCTTTTTTGGGCTATTCCCTTTTATTTTCCCTTTTTTTAGACTACTCCTCCTGTAGGCCAAAACTCCTCCTATGACTGTCTCAGGAACCTGCTTCTGCTCCCATGCAGCCAGCACTGCCCACTG
Organism: Apus apus; assembly: GCF_020740795.1. Classification (NCBI taxonomy): domain Eukaryota; kingdom Metazoa; phylum Chordata; class Aves; order Apodiformes; family Apodidae; genus Apus; species Apus apus. The sequence goes on along the minus strand of NC_067312.1, from coordinate 71,611,009 downwards.
CTCCCCCCGTGGCACCAGGCTGAAGCTCCCATGGAAGGTGTCTGCCCTCCATTAAAATCAGCACCTCCTATCAGACCTCACCTGCTGTAAGGAGCTCCTTAGTGGATCATGGAAAATGAAGGTACAAGACATACCTGCCCAGCAGGTCCAACATTTCAGAAGCACAGGTTAAAGGATGCATTCTTGAATATTTGGAGAAGGCAATCTATTTTGCTTTACACAACATAATCCTATGGCTATCATTACCTGAATTATAGTAATAGGAGTTACAAACCTCTGAAGACATCACAGAGGCATGTAAATACCTTGTCAAAAACATGCCCACCCACCTAGACATTTCTATATGAACTAGTAAGGCAGTGAGGAGAAAACAGAAACAAAGTTAGTTACAAAATACAGCAAAAAGAGTGGCAGAGGCAAGACCAGAAATTGAATTTCCTGAGTATGGGCTGTTTCCCGAGTCCTGGGAAATACCCTACTGATTTAACCACTAAAATTAATTTTAATAAATGGTTCTGTGTATAACAGACTTACCTTTAGGTAGCATGTATGTTATAGCTAATGTAGAATACATCCATAAGATACTTTTTATACTTAACAACATCTTGACCTACAAAAAAAGAACAAAGCAGTAAGTGGTTAGCAATGTATTGTGTCCTTATCAAGTGTTACAACTCAGTATATCAGTGTTTGTCATTGATATTAGAAGTCATCTACTTAAAAAAGATATCCAGCAGGGCGTTGAAAAACTCATAATATATACACTGTCTGCCATTTTTTTTCACTGTTTCAAGTGGATTCCCATACAGTGGTAGCAGTGCATTAATATAATTTGATTACTTTCTCCTGGCATAGTGTTGCAAGCTCAGAAACAACCTTTGGGTAGTTTTATCTCCATAACCTAAACTACCCTGTCATTTAGCAACAGCTGATATCCCAGTTCATGTCAGGAGGGACTTCCATCACAAAATGCTCATGAATTTTGATGGTGAGTCAGTGTCCACACTATGATCCTTCCCATCTGCAAGCAGATTGCCAAATGACCTCCTACTTTCAAGATTTCTCAACTTGATATTTTATGGTAGAAATGTTTTATAATGATGTGTCCCTGTTGAATACAGATTTATAATGAGTTTCAGGTTACTCAGACATGTCAGTTCCCTTTGGGTTTGCTTCTCATTTCCTTTACAGGCTCCACCTTCTAACAGCTAAAAAGTTACACACGTTAAATTTTTAAATATCCTAAACATTTTAAAAGTAAGCTAAGAAAAGCTTTAGCATAAACTTTAGCTACTGTAAAGAGTTTATAAATACTCCCTCTTCCTATAGTTATATATATGTACTACCAAGCCAATGTGAAAAATAACGTTCAGCAATAGTTTGTCAAACACTGCTGCGGGAAATTTTTTAATCACAAAATCCTCACTTTCCTGATATTGTTGTCAAAATATACGACTTGGGTTTACTTGAGCAAGTAACCTGAAGTGATAAGTTTTTTCCTGTCCAAGAGAAATTACAACTGAATTGCTTCAAGAAACAGTGCAAAAAGAAATGTAATAGATATACATCTGTTTTATAATTATGGGACTTGTATTGCACTTGTATTTTAGCATTTTTTGCATTTGCATTTTAGTTCTTTAGTACTTACATATAATGCCTTAAGAGTAAAACATTAATTAATACATTCAAAAACCTTCAGAAGCTATACTGAAGGTGATAGCAAGACACACAGAGAAAGATCTTCAGAAAACTACTGGTGACGTAGTTCAATCTCAGGAAAGTTTTCTCCACAGCTGCAGCCCAAACTTCACATGAGTCTGTGTGAATTGGCATCTATCCTGTAATGGCTGAACGGTTCAGAAAAGATGCAAAACATCTCAAACCAAGCCTTTCCAATGAGTCAATCTCTAACATAACAGCATCATGCTAAAAATTCCCACCCAAAAGGGCTGAGAACCCAAGACCTTTTCACTCCCTACACATAGATGTCCAGAGCCGGCTGGTTGCACTGGGAAACATATGCTGCAACCTATTCCCAGGGCGTGGAGGAAAGAATACAGCTGCTTTCCATGGAGAAGACTGCATACTGCCAAAGACGCCCCATCTCTGCTTCAGCCGTTCAATAGAGCTGAGTGTATAATGTGATATCACTTATTTTGCAATATGAACTTCATGGAATTTGCACTTCTTATGACTTGAGTCCCAAACAAGAAGCAGGACTTCTTTGACTTAATTCAGTTTGAGCCCTATCTGCCATAAAACTTTTTCTGAAAACTCTAATATCCTCAACATCATCCAGCCAGAGTTTTATCTCTCCCTCTGCTTAAACAAGCCAAGCTGTACATGCAGAAAAGTGACTATTTAATAGCTAATGTTAAAAATCTATACTGTGCCCTAGTAATTCCCTGTAGAAGGTTATAAATGAGGACGTTGCACAAGATAAGAGCTGCAGACACTGAAGTCCTTTTCAAGCAGTGGACCAGCTTGGAAACAGACAGTCACGTGTTTGCTTAGATAAACACTTCAATTACCCTCATTATTACACAACATTTTTAAAAAATGAGAGGTCACACTGAGCCTACAGATGTGCAGAGACTGGAAGGCCCTTCAAGCAAGCCCTGTATCTTGAAGCTGCTGGAAGCCTCAAGCACCAAAACCACTGCAGACTAGTTCCTTCAGTAACACAAGCACTCTGAAGAGAGCACAAAAAGACCAAAAAACTTCCCCACCCTCAAAGGTGGTGGATGCTGGACCTGCCTGCAAGACAGTGCAAAAGCCCTGGACCCTGCCAAAGCAGGGTGGCTTCAGACCTTCTTTTGAGATTTTCTGTCCACATGTGCTGCCCATGCGTCACAGACTGGCTGCAGCAACAGCTAAACAAAGATCTAGAACAAACTGTTTATAAGTTTAGCTTTCCATGTTTACCCACACACTTTATCTCCCTCCTCCCCCAGAAGGCAACCTTGGCTTTTGGAACCAGAAACAAGGAAATCAAAGGAATCTGCCAGGAAAAAGAATAAAGGATTTTCTTTCTCCTGCAAGACAAGCATGTTTCACCTCAACAGGGATGGTAGGATGTTGCAACCACCACCAGCTCCACCCTATTGACCCTGACCAGCAGCACTTGCGTACTTGGCATATGCCTATAGGAGCCCTGCTGCCCTGAGAAGTTCACTGCAGTACTGTCATGACAAGTGGTGCAACTTCTTCCACATTTGGTAAGAACCTTGCTGCTACACTCAGAGGCAGCTGAGAGCTTCAAATGTGAGCTTCTGCTCTACTCTACAAATCCAGAGCACAGGGAGGACCCATCTTCCCATTCCTCTCCATCTGCACACAAGCACAGATCTTCTGATCTTGTGTTCACTACTTCATTGCAAATGAAATTTGAGGAATCTTACTGAAAATAACCTCACATCTTCAGCTTGCAGTCTTTAAATGCAATACACGCACCAACAATTAAATATGAAAACAGAAACACAACTGTGGAAAGATAATTTTCAAGATGTCCTGTGACTGCTGAACTCAACCATCAGTACAGAAGAAGCATTCATTCATGGCTGTGGTGATTACTTAGTCTTTTACTGAGTAGTGCTGCACAAAGTGCTTGGATAGCTCAAGGAAATTGCACTGTTTGAGCATGGAGCTTAATATGAGACAGCTGCCAAAAAAACCCACCTGGCTCTTGGAAAATCAACTCTCAACCTTTTCTTTTTGTAAGTCTCCTCTACCCTGAGGCGCTTGCTCAAACCCTTCAGGGAAGCGTTTGATTTTTAGCCCTTAGGCTCATGAGCATGATTCCCATGCAAACATCCATGCACCAGAGTTTTCACACTCTGGTCCTTGGTGGGCTCCTATAAACACTCCTGGGTTAGTGAGTGTTGTTCCACTGCAGCTGTCAGAATTAAATGTGCAATTACCTCTGCCACTCTCTCCAAACAACAGCACTGCAGATCATAACAGCAGGACTTTGCTCAGCTTCCCCAGGGCATCCTAGCCTAGGAGAGAGCTGAGCCCTGCAGGCTGGATACCAGCAATCCTCCTCAAAAGCCACAGGAAGAGGCTGCTGCTTACACCTGGCACCCCAATTCCCATTCAGTGCTGCCCACATTTCCAGGCCACTGCTAGCAGATAGGACTGCTCCTGCCTCCTTCCCTTTGGCTGGCAGAGGCTGACCCTTCTCCCTTGTAGACTGCTGAGCAAAATCCCTGCTCTAAAACTGGTTTGCTTTCCCCATTCCACCACTCTACAAAGGGCTCTGCTGGCTCGCTACTGTACTGCCCCTAATTAGCCAAAATCCTTCTAGCCATACCTTTTTCCACAAGCTTCGTTTTTTCCCCCTTGGTGTCACTACACCTGAAGTAAGACAAGGCCGTAATACTATGGACACACAGTAAGAAAATCCTGCCAACTCAAGACTGCAAGACTTGAGTAAGTGTTTAATTTCCACCTTCTGTTAAAAAAGTGTCTCACTTAATGTGACCAAACTTGGGTTGCCTGCTGGCTAGTTTCCTAATGGGCTGATCCATTTTGTTAGGAGTTACATCAAGCAGACCAATCTACAGTAGTAATTTGCACTACATTTTTAAACTGGATGCAACCGTGACCACAGCGTCTTTTAACTGGAAGAGGCCAAGTCCTCGACAAACTCCACATCTTTAATAACTAACAGCAGAAGTTCTCTCTGTGAGGAGATCAGGGCTCCTATTTTTGCAGGCACCTTTCCTTACCACAGCAAAAATTCATAGGAGCAGTAAGTTCTGATCAGATTCCAGCTCATGTTTAGCTTACAATGTAAGCTTGATCTCACACCAATGCTATTTTAATTTAACCAGATGGGAGAACATCATGTCTTTCTTTATGTTTTAAATTCCAGGTTAAGAAAGACAGTAAATTGTCCTAAAACCTACCATCCAAAAACTTTTCTAAATTTCTCTGACGTTGGGAAAATAAGTTTGTTACATTCATAGAGGTGATAGTGTCTTGAAAGGCTGCATTTTCTCAGCTCACACTGAGATTGATGCAGCATGTGTTCTACAGCTGTATTGTGAAAGCTGGACAAGTTCCTTAAACATGTAAAAAGCAGCCTATCCCCATTGACCCTCCTTGCCTACATACCAAAAGTTAAGATTCACATAAAAAACTCTTAAGAAAAAAAAAAAAAAAATGAGGGGGGAATAAACCCTAACAGATCCTGGCACAAGGAAAGTGAATTGAGGTTGCTGCTCCTAATAATGAGTAAAACAGTAAATTACAGGGCTCCCAGTGAAACCCCAGCAAGCTAAAAAGGACTGATCCCAGACATAGCACACCTCTTGCTACCTTCTGAGCCCTGCCTGAAACCTTGGCAGCTGCTATCCTTTCTCAAATGCACACAGGCTGCACTTTCTTTTCCTTGTGCACTCCTTTGATCCGTATATGCCATCTGACTTTTAATTGCTGACATGTATCCACCTCACCGTAAGTGCTGCCTAATTAACTTTGCCAGTTCCACCACTTCTCTACCATGTGATTAATTAGCCCACTATGCTGCCACATGGTGGACTCAGCCTGCATCTCATTTATCGCTGGCATCCACTTCGCCCGCTACTTGCAAAGGTCCTCCTAAGGCCTCCAAGAAGTCCTAAGGGTATCTGCATCATCCCTCCCTCACCGTCTCCAGCTCCAGCAGGCGCTGGAGGCACAATTCCCACACTGGAGCCTCAACTGGAGCGGTCCTGCCTCCAGCCCCAGGCGCAGGCAGGGGTGCAGACGGGAAAAGTGACCAGAGCACAGCGTGTTCTGGCGCTCCTTGCTCTGGCAGCTGCCAAGAAGCTGCTGCCTGAGGACATCCCTCCCAGGCCTGCGATAATTTATGCCAGAAGTGTCTCTGGGCTCTCAGACAGCCTCACAGAGGCACACTGGAAAACTGTCACTGGTCCCCTTGTGTGGGCCAAGGTACAAGGACTCACACGCACCTCCAGCGCTCCTTCCAGCTTCACCCCAAAACGTGGGCGCTGCCTCCTCACCTGCCAGCCTGCTCTCCAGGGTAGCTGGGGCCCTCTTCTTGCCCGCCTCTCCCCAGCACCTACACCGCCAGCACGGTGAAGGGAGCGAGAGGCACGTCTGAGGAGCAGCTAATGGGAAAAAGACCTGAAGATGCAGCTCACTGCGCCCAGGTGCGACTCGGCACCGTCATGGCGGGGCTGGGCTCAGCACAAAAGACCAGGCTGGACCAGGGTTCCCTCAGGCTCGTCCACCGCCGGCAGTAGCACTGGGCCCTGAGGAGGCTGTACGAGCTCTTCTCCCTCTCTCCCGGGCCCGGCGGCCGTGTCCCCAAGGGACCAGCACCCCCGGGCGCCGAGGGGGCCCGGCCGGAGGCGGGAAACCCGCCGGTCCCCGCCCCGCTGTCACGCCCTTCTGGCGAACGGCGGTGCCGGCTCCCGCGTCCGTGCGGGGAGCGGCCCGAAACGCCGCGGAAACAATTTGAAAAAAATAGATATTTTTATTACGATGATTTATTTATTTATTCCCCCCCCCCTGCCCCTTTCCCTTGAAGGTGAGGGAAACCGGAGCCCTCTGGCGGGAAACGAGCGACGCCAGAAAGGACGAGTCCGCCGCTCGCCGCCAGGGGGAGCCGCGGTGCCGCCACCGCGCCCGGGCCGTTCCTCGAGAGCGGCGGGACCCCCGGCCCCGCTGAGCCCCCGCGGCTCGCCCCTCCGCCCGCCAAACCCAGCGCGGCGGGCTCGGGGCTCCTCTGAGCAGCATCCCCACAGCCCCAGTAGAGCCCTTCCCCCCTCGCCCAGCCCGGGTCCACCCCGCCAGCGGGCATTGCCGCCGCAGCCCGGTCTCCCTGCCGGGTCCTGCGTGTCCCCCCCCGCTCCCTTCGCCAGCTCACTTCTTTTTGGGAAGCAAACTTCCCTTTTTCCTCAGCCTTTTTAAGGAAAAAAAAAATAATTAAAAATCCACAAAAACCACCCCAAACCCACCCAGCATTTACACCCTTCCGTCCTTGGACAGGCTCCTTCAACATGTTTCAACACTCATTCTTTTAACAAAAAAAAATAAAAAAATAAAAAATTAAAAAAAAAAATAAAAGAAAGGCCATCGGCGCTTAATCCCGAAAGCCGGTGCCCGGACGGAGAGGGGGCGGACGGGGAGGACGTGACAAGGGGGACAATGAGGGCTGCCCCCCCCCACCCGCTCCCCGACGCCCCTTTGTGTGGGGACGGTGCCTGGGGGCTCCCTGCGAGGTCCCATCCCCTGCCCTGGGGATCCCGACCCTCCGCCGATGCCGTCCCCCCACCACGCACACACCCGCTTTTTCCCGCCGTCGAAACTCCCCTCAATGCCTCCCACGATGCTCTCTCACTTTTTCTTTGCAAAACAAAGGCGAAATCCCGAGGAGCGGAGGTGGAAGGCAGCACCCGTGCTCCGAGAAGCTGGCCGTGGGTGTAAGAGGGGGCGTTTTGCTCCACTGACCTTGTGATCCTCCTCCTCACCCCACCGCCCCCCTTTCAGCAACGCAAATGTGGCACGGAGGACGCCTTGCTTTCCGTCTCCCCTGGAGAGATGCTGTCTGGGCACCTCAGCCCCGCTCTGCCCTTTGAGCAGCTTTCCAGGAACATCAGGGGAAGGAAGGAAAGGGGGAAAAAAAAAAAAAAAAGAAAAAAAAAAAAGGGGGGGGGGGGATGGCGGGGGGCGGTGTGGAACACACTGAAGCGGAGGAGACTGAGCACAGGCTCTTCCCAGCACGAGAAAACCTGGTAGCCGGAGGAAAGGTCCATTCTTGTCGCTCCTGCCGCACGGGCGCTTTGTGTATTTAACACCCGTAGGAAACTGCTTCCTCCTTACTCCCTGTGAGCTCCCTCACACAACAAGGTGCAGATCTACCTTCCCGACCATTCAAACAGCCAGTACCCGAGACTTCTGTCAGGGGTCCCACCCCAAAGTCTTTTATTTCCTAGTTTTCTTTGTTCTCGTCTTTTCATCAGGGGATTTCTGTGAGTCCCCGAGCATCCCTTCTCCCCTCTCGTGTCGTTGAACTTACCCTAGGTTGTTTAAATTCACCAATCATCGCTATTCTCTCCCACTTAAGGTTTGCAGTTCAACTCTTTTGTCCTTACAGGTACCAGCAGTAAAACAATCGTTTTAAATCTTACACTAGTTTGGCTGGTAATCACAGGTACCGAGGGAAAAAATAATAATAATAAAAAAACAAAACAAAACATCCCAAACCTAACGAAAAGAGTTATAGTTACCTTAAAAGGTAGCGTATTGCAGAGATTGCAAAAAATCACAGCGTGGTGGCTAGGCTAGTCCAGAGATCCCAGTGGCCGCATGAAAGAGTAAATCCCCTCGTTAGTGCTGGAAGGAGACGGTGATTCCGGGGTCTCCCCTTCTCCCAGAGCTCGGTCTCCCCTCCCTCCCCGCCAGCGAGCACCTGACTCCGAGCTGCGGAGCCTGGACCGAGTTGTGGGCAAAGGGAGCTCGCCTGCAAGTTCAAATGCGAGCCTCAGCCACCCATCATTATTATATCGTTGTACCGTCAGCGCTGCAGAGGAGGGGCGCTGGCTCGGGGAGAGGAGGGTTCACAAGCTCTGCAAGAGCCTCCTTGCAATTTGCAAAGCTCCCGCAGCTGCTGGGCGCAGGAGAGTCCCCAGCGCCTGCCTCCACCGAGCCCCCGGCCCCCCCTCCCGCCTGCCCCTCGGGGAGCCCTCGGGGCCCCCCCAGAACCCAGCCCGGCAGCGGCCCCAAAAGTACCGGGGAGCCGCAGCCGGTCCTTGCACTCTCCCAGCATCGGCCCTCCGGAGAGGGGAAGGCGGGTGCGAAAGGCGCATTGTTTCCCAATTAAACAATTAACCGGGAAGAGAATGGAGAGACCTCCTCCACCCTGGCTCCCGAAGCCGGCTGAGATGGGGAAAGTGACTGGGACCGAAATCCCTTTTTCCCTTTTGCCTCCCCAATCTCAGCGGAGGTTGCAGTAAAAGAATATATTGGTGCTTGTTCCAAACTTCCCCTGCCGGTGCCAATTCACAGGCAGTCTCACATCGGCAGCCTCTCGAGCCAAGCTTCTCCACCCTAGTTTTACGCATCTCCAGCAACTTTTCTTTTTTTTCCTTTTTTTTTCTTTTCTTTTTTTAAAAGCTAGACTCTGCATTTGCTATCCAAACCTCTCAGAGATGAAGTCATAAGCAGAACTCTAAACCACCCTTTTACAAGGAAGTTACACCAATCTGCTGTGCTTCTTGGGCAGCTCACTTCCCAAAATGTACCTATCTTGGTTTGTGGCAGGCACTTAAGGCACCCTTCAGCAGGCACAAAATGCTGGCAAGAGCAGTACTTCTGGTGCACTCACTCTCAGAGGAGCTTGTGCCACATTCCCCCCTCCTCCAGGAAGGTGTAAACCTGGAGCCAGAAAAGAGAAGCCTGGAGAAATAGGTGTGTCTGATTGCACCGCTTTGGGCACGTTTTTGGCAGCCCCAGGTACAACTGCTAGGAAGAGGCAGGAAGAGTTCCTCCTTCAGTGCCTCTCTCGCTGTTACTGTTCCAGCTACTCTGTCCCCAGAGTTGTGCTGCCAGCGGATTTCAGACGAGCCCAAAGCCCTCACTTCCAAAGACAGTCCTTGGTGCCAAGTTGGAGGAGTGGGAGGTGCAAGAGATGACAGCCAGGCAGGGGGAAATTGAGACCTGGCAGCTTAAACTAGAATCAGGTTTGCATGAGCTGTGGCCTGTGTGTGAATGGAGCTGGACTGCTGGGTGAGATCCTTACCTCACCTTTGCAGAGCTTGTTGGTCTTTCTGCCTTGAATAAGGTAAATCCACAATTTACTTGCTAGCAGGGGCATTTCAGAACTCCCCCTGGCACCAGTCCTCCTGGGCAATGCCTTGTCTCAGCAGGCTGGACTTGCTCCATATTGGGTTGTGGGTTTCTCAATCCTTAAACCTCGTGCTGTGGAACAGTTGACAGAAATGCAACTCTGTGCTTTCAGACATGCACTATATAAAAAGTTGCAGGCATGTCTTTGAGGCTCTTTGCATGATGCAAAGTCACACAAAGGCACTGCAGTTCACATTAAGTCACAGGAAGGGGGCTGTCAGAGTTAACACAACTCTGCTGCCTCGTCATGTGTAGATGGCAACCCTCACTGCTGAGGCTGTGCACACTTCTGCTGCATGATGTTGTGATGAAAGAAGAAAGCTAACATTTAATTTCTCCAACACTGTTTCAGACAAGCCTTTTCACAGCCCCCTTCCCCCCACCCTCCCCAGCCCCCAGACATAAGGGAGGAGTTGTGTGAGATGCACACTTAGGGCACTGTTTCTGCCCCCCATAGAATCTCAGCTCCATTTCAGGCTGCAGAGAAAACCCTTTGAGAACACACCCATAAAGTGGGAATTTCTCTGGATAAATACCCTCCTTTGCACCAGCCCCAGTAGCCCATTCCTTTTTCTAGATGAAGTGGTGGGACTCCTATCATCATTCCAGGCTTCAGAAAAAGAGGCAGGACCTCGGGCATCAGGTATCTCTCCTTCTTCAGGCTACCCTCTAGGACAAATGAGGAAGTTGTAAATGATGAGGCATCACAGTTAAACTGAAGGTAGCTCAGTTGTCCCCTCTAACCTCCACCATCTGCTCCATCCTTACAGCTTCACCTGTTCTTACTCCACTCCCTGCCTTGGGTTCAGGCAGGAGGGTTGGTCTTTAACAATGCAAAGGCCACCTTTGCAGCCCTGGGCTTGCTTCTCTACCACCTCTTGACTTTCAGCCAGTGGATACAGAACAACTAACTGCTTCTGGCAAAGGAAGGGAAGAGGAGCTGGTGTTCCTACCACGTGGAGATCTCTGCTCTCCTCTGGAGCTGGACTATGAGCATCTACACGCAGCTGTGGTTGCCCCTGGAGCAAGTGGGACAATCCCAAGAGGGAAAGTTGCAGCTGCCTGTGCCCAATGGAGCACCCACTGTGCCGGGGGGATCCAGCTGAAGAGTTGGCCAACCCTCCTGGGGACAGGGACACTCTGGTTGTTACCAGAAATTTGGGGAGGACCGGGGGGGGTACCACCAACAAAAAAAACCGAGGAGTTACCGGCGGTCTAATTCAGCCTCATGTCTGCTAGCTTCCATCCCTTGTTTCACGATGGGAAAGATATTTTTAAAGATAAGGCTTTCCCCCCCCCCCCCCTCCCCTTTCTTCTCCCACCCTCAACGGCCGGATGGGAACCGGACGACCAAGCCGCTCATTCACAGAGCTGGGAAGAAAGCACAGGATGCAGAAACCACCCCCTTCCCACCCACCCCGCTCCTCCTCTTCTTCCTCCTCCTCCTCCTCCTTCTCCTCCTCCTCCTTCCGCGGCCCGGCCCCGCACGCCCTCGGCGCGGAGCTCCCGGCGCCCCCGCGGAGCCCGGCGGCCCCGGGACTGGAGGCGCGGAGCCCCGCGGAGGGGGAGCGGAGCCGCCCCGTGCCTCCCCCCTCCCCTCACCTTTTCTTCTGGGGAAACCGAGAGAGGCGACAAAGAGAGGGTTCAGACCAGAAGCCGTGTGTTCCTCCCCCCTTCCCTATCAAGAGTCGCGGGGTCGTTTGGATCCGCGGTGGGATGGAGATTTCTGGACAGGGGGGGAGACGTTCGGGCTGGTGAGACAAAGGCTCTGGAGGAGATAGCGAAGGTGGTCGCAGAGCCACCCCCTTTCCCGGTGCGGGGTGTGCTCCTGCCGCCCGCCAGAAATGTGCGGCCGGGGTGGGAGGAAAGAGGAGCTCACCCTGGGCATCCCCAGCCCGGGAAGGACAGGAAACCCTGGAGGAAGCAGGGTGGTTTACACTGGGGACCCTCAGGACTTTTAAGAGTAGAGAGAAAGATTGGGGAAAGTGAGGAGTTGGTCTAGCTAGGAAAACAGACTGCTGCAACCCCTGTATTTTCATCCCATTTTACTTAAATATCCCTGTCTCCCTCGAGAGCTAAAGTTTTTGCGCTGAGCCAAAAGACACACAGAAACGGGATCTCCTTTTCCCTCTCAGAAAGGCCATGCAGATTTCTTCGATGCGTTATGTCAGAGGCCTGAAACATTGTCTGATTTTCTGTGAATGTCAGATATTTTTCTTTGCAAATATTTTAGGCAAAGCAGAAACAGTAAACCTTTGCTTGGGCTGCCAAATGTCTCCCATGACAAATCATTGTTTTCAGATGTTCAGATTTGTGTGAGAAAACCCAACAAAGAGAAAATGTTTAGGCTTTGTCTCAATCCTAAAGCAACATCATTGGGAAAAAAAAAAAAATCCTGCTAGCCTCATTGTAGTCCTGAGATGATAAAAAAATACTATTTTCATTACATACTTTTTAAGCACAGGTTTTATGTTACTGACTCAGGAGTTATTATCATTTTAAATGTGAAACACAGACCATAACAGGTTCTTTATGAGAAAACATTGTTTTGAAATATCTGAAATTAATTAGATTACGGCTACAGCCAATGTGCAAATATCAACCAAACATCTGTGGAAAAAAAGAAAAAAGTTTCCCATCTCTTGAAAGAATATTCTGAATCTGAAATACAGTCTGTCAAGGAAAAACTAATTTGTCTAGCATCTTTTGTGCTTTACTATCACCTTTTCTATGTCTCTTCCTATGTTTTTTTTACTCCCTTTTTGGTTTTGTTGTTGATTGTGTTTCTTTTTTTTTCCTCCTGAGCTGCTGTATGTGAAAAGCTGTATGTAAAAGTCAAGGAAATAACTTCTGTAATTTAGATGCCGGGGGTACTAAGGTCGGTTCAGGCAAATCAAAGATCCTTGGAAAGTTATTCCACTTGGCTACCAGCTCTGAAGGTTTAACTTCCCATTCCCATCTACTTGCAAAGGACTCTGCCTTGCCAGCTGTGATGAAAATGAGTCCATTGGTCCAATTTTCCTCTAAAAGGTACAGAAAAGCAGGCTGCTTCCTGATTCTGCTGTGATTCAGTTATCTAAAACCCACTGTGTTTTTAGAAACCACAACATCTTTTGAAAGAAGGTACTTTTGTAAGTTCTCAAATTCTGTTTTTAAGAAAAGCTTTTCACAGTCCTTCTCTTTTGTACACTTGAAGACAAATATCATTTTAGAGCCAAATTAAAACTCTTCAGAGGAGTCAACCTGAGCAGCAGCAGTAACCATAGAGTATACACTATGTATACACCATAGTGTGTACAACCGCTTTCTCAAATGAAACACTTGATGGCTTATGTCAATGTTTCTTTTGTGGCAAAACCCTTCTCCACCTATTTTTACTCCCTATTTCTGCATCGGAGGAGAGAGCACTTTGCCACTTTGCTATGAAAACCTATGAATAGAGTGTTTCATCTGGTAACAGAACAAACCGCAATTGATAGTTAGGTATTATTTTTGCATTAAATGTAATGATACAGTCATGGCACTATCTACACTAAGATAGTCAGCTTCCAGGACAGAGTTTATCAGGAGGAGGTCCCAGACACAGAAGCTTTCAGCAGCACTTGATGATGGCAAAGACAACAGTATGTTTTTCTCCTGTGTTTTGATACTGCCTTCTGTTCTGCCTCAGTATTTCTTCCCTGACTCCAAGGACAATGGGCTCAGCTGGGATGTTTTTACTTATGCTTTCATGGCCAGTCCCACCAAAATCTATGTCAGAAAGCTGGTATCATTTGGTTCTGCCTGGTGTAAGCCAAAATACCAGGCTCTGTCTTCAAATCAGGCTCAAAAAACAGTCTGCTTTATGCAGCCAAACGCAATTCCTTGAAGAATAGTTGCTTTGTGATTTTAGGGAGGAGTTGTTAGGGTGGGAAGGTCACTGCTGAGGTCCTTCTCAATGCTGATCCTTATGAGAACCAAAAGCAGGACCAGGCAAGTAAGGGGGAAAGAAACTAAGAAACTTATCAGCACAGGACGGCCTGAGCCACAGTCAAGTGTCGTGCTAATCCATGCTGTCCTGGCCTTCCTCTGATAAACTCCATCCTGGACACACATTATTTTTGTTTTGATAACTCTGTGACTGCATCATAAGCTTTAGTACAGAAGTAATCCTCAATAATCAAATGTGGTTTTGTTCATTTACTGTTACTAAATGAAATGAGCCTTTCATAACTTTTCTTTTTTTCTTTTTTTCTTTTTATGATATGAAGGTAGCATCATTGTGCAAAGAATAAACTCGCCAGGTCTGGTTCCACACAGATAGGGCAAGCTCTTGAAACAGATTAAGAGAGATTTTCTTAACTAATCTCTTTTTTCTGGGCCTTCTCATCCTTTGCTAAAGCAATAACAAACATTCACAATGTGATTAATCCAAAACTCACTGAAGCCACTGGAAAGATACCACTGACTCCACAAGGGTCAAGTCAATAGTTTCTTCTCTTTTGCATGTGTGAAGGGGAGTGAAGAAATGAAGTACAGCATGGAGACCCTAAAAAAAGGACAGCCATGAAGACCCCAAAAAAGAGGAGGAGAGTGGGACTGCAGGCTTTTTCCTTGTTCTCCATCATGCAGGAAAATCTTTATTTTTTTTACTGAGAGACAAAATAAAAAGGTGGAAATTTTGGAAGCTGTTAGCAGGCAAGGAAAGATTAAGAGATCTCTGTCTACAAGAAGAGTCATAACTCACCTTGAGAAAAAATGGTGCAAGCAGGTTGAAAGAGTTGAGCCAGACCTATTCCTGCCACCCCTCATATTCTGTCTGGCTCTAAGGATAGTATTTATAACACAGTCATTTAAAATAAATACATTTAGAAAAAGGTCAAGGTGGTCTGCAAATATGTTTCACACAATTGGGGTTCTTGGGGTAGCTGCAAACACTTCTTTCACAAAAGTCTTTTATTTTTTGTTCAGAGGGGAAAAGAAGAGTATAAAAGCAGAGAGAAATACACAGTTCTCCCACTGGACAACTGCCTTCCTTTGGTGCTGAGGAGAAGGCAGGGCTGTGCATGGTCTTGGCTCCTGCCAGCATCTGTGATGGCTTCTCTGCTCTGCCTGGTGCAGGTCCTGCCATTGCTGAGCTCCCAGCACAGCATCCAAACCTCATGGTGCCACAGGAGTCCTTCTCCGATGAAAACTACCTCACTTCATTGAATGTTCTGTGATTTTTAATGTGCTTTTGTTTGTTTTTTTTTTTTTTTAAAAAAAAGCCACGAAGCAGGTAACATAGTACTCAAGAAGCATTTCACACAGAGCATGAACCATGGTGGTAGCAGAGAAAAGTTTGGGAAGAGGAAGCAACGTTGTCCTGAAGACCCAGTACTCAAATAAAACCAAAGACAGAAAAAAAACTGATTTGTAAAGCAATCTCATTGTTTGAGAGGAAGATGGACTCAGTATTTTGGGAAGCTTGAAACTGCCAGTAAGTGAATCCATTTGTGAGGTACACCATGAACACCAGCATCATTCTTTGCAGCTCATGCCTCCTCCGACAGCTGAGGCAGGCAGGTACAGCAAATGAAGACATCTTCCCAGGCAAGCCCTGAAAGCCCAGCATCAGACAATGCTTCTAAAAAGCCTCTGCAGACAAAATTGGGATACTCCGCCCAAAGAAACTTCAGCTCTACGTGGCCTCCACAGTGTTTCCAAGTTTCTGTTATGAGCAAGTATTAGCAGCGCTCACTTGTAACCAAGGATTTCTCACCTTTTTTGCCACTCTGTTAGCAATGTTCATGTCCCAAAGATACATGCCACTACTATCCTCTAGCTGCTGAATGGAGGATAAAAATAAAGATTTCTGGTATTCAGATATTCAACAAAAGTTTCCTGCTGTTGAGAGTCGGGTCTTACAGGAAGGAGAATGGGAAAACCTTTAATGCTCATAACATTGGCAGTAGGAGCTAGAACATATTCTGTTTAGTATAAAGTCAGATAAAAGTAACCTAAACATTGTGGGATTTTTTTCTTACTGATGCCAGTGGACCTACTGCTGCTGTTAGCCTGCTGCAAGGGGTGCCACGAAGAGGTCGTCTTTTCTATTTTGAACAGGACACCTGGCTGAGCATATGCCTTCAGCACAATAGCCCCAGCAATTGACATTTCCATGCCCAAAGTGCTTAGATAGCAGTTTGTGCTATCTCTTTTGGGTGGCGAGTTTGCAAAGAAGGTCAGTGACGTGCTCCAGAGAAGATAAGGAGCTCTCACACTGGGGGCATGAGCTCCTCTGAGACTCTCTGAAATCTGCTGCCATACAGACCTTGTGTAATCATTGCTGGTCCTTACCACTGGTATTGTGAGCCCAGACATGAAGGGGACTGTGGTACAACAGATGTAGAAAAACCCACCTGCCTGGTATTTTATTTTGAAGGACAAGAGGTGGTTGAGGTCTGCACAGATTGGGATGGGATTTCGTTCTTTTTCTTGTCTTTGGCCTCAGTCACATAACTGCACAGAATATTCCAAGAACAGCCACTTAAAAAGGAGCTGTTTGATCACCTTCTTTCTCATTTTTTATTCTTCCCCTTGTTCAGATGCACGGGGGATAAGGGAAGCTGTGGTTTTAAATGTTTCTACTGAATCCTATAGTAGTGTTACCCAGTAGCAGACCCAGTTTCACAGCTTCTGTGTTGTGCATATTAACCAGCATTGCAGGATATCACACTTTTTTTGTGTGCAGTGTATCAAACAGCTAACCATCCAAAGATGGTGTCAGCCACCCCAGGGGTCATGCTGGTCAGGGGATGGTAGGAGACATCATAGATCTGAGGCAGTTTGCTTCTGGCAAGCAGCCCTCAGGCTACCTCCCATCAAGTATTCCAGTCCCAAAATGTATAAGGTCTATCAGGAAATCAAAATAATACAAAGTGCGTGAGTTAGAGGAAATTCCAGAGTATGGAAACAGTAACTTGTAGTGAAGCAAAAGCTGGCTGGTCCTTTGGACGTTGCTACTATGACCAAGCTGTTACAACAAATCATTTTGAAGTACAGCAACCTCTCTGTCTTGTGTTAAGCAAGTCTTTAGCACTGCAGAGTCAGGTTAGTCTAGGAGGAGAAGAGCCTCCAAATATGCTCCAGGGGAGCAGCTGTGAGCAGCTCAGGGCTGGAGCGTCTTCCTGTTTCTATGCATGAAAGCAAACTTTTGCTCTAGGGAATGTGATGAGCCATTGGGGCAGCAGAGACAGAAAATGGACCCAGCAGCACCAAGGTGAAACTATCCTGAGGGACAACATGGCCTGATTGCAGGGGCTGTCTGTCTTGCATGTAGCCAGACAGGGGTAAAAGGGGTTGGGAAGCAGCAAGATGCCATGAAAACGGAAGAAACCAGGCAACAGTAGACGAGTGTCAAAACAAACTCCACAGAACAAGAAAAAGCAGGGGGAAAATAAGTGTTTGTTTTGCTCTCTGTTTGCTTTTTAATGAAAATAGGCAGGCCAGTGTTTGAGAGTTGTTAGCATTTCTTGCTAACCTGCAGCTGGTGCATTTTTCACCCACTTCTGTCAGAATTTATTTGAGTTTGGTACTGAACGCTGATCAGACTTTGCCCCTTGCTTTACTTAGGCTTGGAATTGCTTATACAGCAAACACTCTCTGCTAGGGTTCTCATTAATCCACTTCTTTGTTGAGGTTTCCTAGAGGAATTCCTATTTGGTAAACCAAACAGAATTAAAAGGAATGCATCTGCACTGGGGATATCCATCTTGGGTCTCTGGGCCCTATTGTCCCATCTAAATTAGACTAGGAGGCCCCCTGTGTTTGCCTGGTGCCATGATTCCCATTGGCACTTGATAAAGAATTAATAGCATGTATTAGTCGAGAGTATTTAGCAAATTTGTGAGGATCTCTGGCAAAGCTGCACGTACTCTCTCCCTCAGAGCTCCCGCAGCAGGTCCGTGCCACTAGGTGGCACTTCCCTTCTTACAAATTACTGTAATCAAGCTGAACGTCTGGTGCCGCTAATGAACATCGCCGATTCTTTTTAATCGGCTAAAGGAGATGGAAGCTGATGTACAATTACTATATATATATTTTTTTAAGGACAAGATTGGTTAATATTCTCCTGCTTGGCTTCTTTCCTCTGCTTTTTTTTTTTTTTCTTCTTTTTTTTTTTTTTTCAGATGCTCAGTGCTTACAATGATTTCTTTGCCTCTGCATTTGTTGTGTTGAAACTTGTCAGCCTCCTACACGTGTATGAAGTTGGATGCTTTCCTCTAGAGATAGTGCTTGTTATTGAAAACAGACAACTTTCAGTCCCAATTCAGCATTCATTCCTTCTTTGTTGCCTTGGTATCAGACTCAACCAGTATGCTGTGAAAGAGGACACGACAGGAAAGCCAATTTTGGCCTTCCAGCTACTCCTTCCACAGCACCCACAGGGAAAATTTATAATGAGTGAAAACTTTGGAGTTTGACCCAAGAAAATGTACATTTTCTTTTCTTTTTTTTCTATTTTTTTAAATGAAAATAGAAAAAAAAAAAAAGAAAAAGAAAAAGGCAGGTTTTACTGTAGATTATGTGACATTTCACCTTGTGCTTTAAGTTTCTATAAAGCCTAGTTTAGGTCAAACAGATTTTGGCAGAAAACCAGGCATAACTAAGAGCTTCATATAGTTTCCATCTGAAAACATAAATCAAGCAGCAGGCTCATGGACAGACCAGCCAAGGTTTGCTGAACCTTAGAGCTCCAGACAGTGAGGCTTTCAGTGAATGTAGTCTGATACGTAGTTTTGGCTATGATATGTAGATATGTAGTTTGTTTGTTTTGCAAAGCATCTGGGCGCGAGCAGAGGAGGAAAGATAAGTGAAATGTGACTTTTTCCAAGCTCAGAAGTTGCACCCAGCTCCCTGGTTGCTGGTGAACAGTGGTCTCTTTTACACAGTCCTGAATGGCTGGGCGGAAGCATGTGGGATGCAAATGGGAAAAGGCTATGAGGGAATTTATGTGGGGTTTTTTTTCCTTCTTCTTATTTTTTTTTTTAAATGTGTGCACAGATGTATTTATACTGCATCATCTGTGATGCAACCAGATACTCGTTCATACCTGCCCCTTTCACTTTATATCCATCTGTCTTTGTTAGCTCCGTATTTTGGTGAACTTGGAGGCCTTGATTTTGCTGAGTGTTGCATGCTGGCTTGTGCTCAGCCACTTTCTGCTCTGCTTAGTGCTCTGTTGCATGAGGACTGAGACTTTAGTATGCAGGGCAGGGTCTGTATGGGTTTTTTATGTAGAGTGCCTTGAGATATTCACTTTAATGTTTGCTTGTTTTAAACTGAATGAGAACACATCATTTCATACTTGTGGAATGGTTTAATTAGCTCTCATAGTCTTTAAGCTACACAAAGGCTTGAACCGTGTCTTTTCTCAAAATTTGCTCATTTTGTTGTAATTTTGTTCTTGCAGTATGAGAGCATGAGTGGTCTCTAGCAAAACCCTTCACATAGTGTAACCTCTGCTGAGTGTCCTCTGCTCCCTGCACTACCACAATCATTGCACTTGGATTCACAGAGAGCTGGATTGTTCCTGCCTGTGAGCATCCTTCTTGATTAATGATTTTTAAAACTTCCTACCATGTTCCAGTCTATTCTACTGCTTTTAGCAGCACACTGCAGACTTTCAGTGCCCCGCTTTGTACCACAGATTTGGCGCCTTATTAACTAATGTTAATTATGTCACTGCAGCCACACACTGCAATGGTTGCCTTGTATGCAACCCATATATGCGAGATGGAGAGGAGAAAAGACTAAATGCTCAGTACAAAATGCTGGATGAATAAAAGGTAAGAACACTTTTTACATCTACTGTATTTGAAAGCTGACAAGAAGAATCATGCTCCAGTTTGGGAATACAGGGCTGAAGCCAAGGGCTCTAACTTTGGTGAACTCCCTTGAAAGTTACCCATGTCCGAAGATCATGATTTGTTCATTGCTGCAGATTTTGTATTGATTGTGATTTTTCCCTGAAGAGGCAGCGGGCTGTACATGTGCTGAACTGCATTAGGAGATGCTATAGAGAGCTGCTTTTGGGCCAATGAAGGTCCTTGAGACCTGATAGCCCCTGGTAAATCTACTGCTGTGCTTATCAGCCACAACTGGAGAAATCTTTCCATGAGCTTTGCTTCTTGCAAAGTTTGCCCAGCGACTTCTGTTCATACATGTCTTTCTTGAATGTATAACATGTCTGCTTCCTTCCAGGGCCTCTCCTTTTCTTGGGCAAACACTCCTTCTATTTCAACTTAAAAGCCGAGAAAATCCTGACTCTTGGTTTGTGTTTGAGTTCCCACACATCAATGCTTACAGTATCTCAGGGCGCTGATGGAGAACAGGATCTGAGGTCTTGTCAACATCTGTTTTCACAGGATTGTTCTTCAAATTCCCCGTCTTGCAGAGTAGCTGATTGTGTCCGAGGAGCATTCAGCAGCACTGATTTTGTTTCTGAAACCATAATCACTTCCATCAGCACAAGGGAGACTGAATCATGGTCGCTAATACCCCCATTGCATATTTCTTCTTGACAATCCTTGTTGCTCTTAATTAAATTAAGCAACTGTGAAACTGAAGAGACGAGGGCTGAACACGGCAAAGAGGAAGAAAATGCTTTTACATTCATTGCTCTGTGTGAAAAATGTTTGCTTGTTTTTGGACATTAGAATGGAGTTAATTCTATCCTAACCAAAAAAGAAAGCTAAGCCAGTAAAACTCTCTTCTTACACAAGGAAGTTGAGAAGTTTTAGACTGTCATATTTGATTCACTCTTTTACAGATAATAAATGTTTAAGATAAATTAAGAAGATAGCACAAAAATGCACCCTAAGATACAAAGTAGTATTCACTATAATTAGGGCCACAATAAAAATACCTGTGGGATATATAAGTGCCATCTCTGAGAGCTCCCCAGCAATGTCCTGCTGTTGGCATGTATCTGGCAACGGATGATCCTTGGGTGCTGAAAAGCTACAAAGATATTAATTGACTTTTAAGATTGAAAGCAACATGCTCAACATGGATAGAAATTCCTTACATGGAAATCTCTACAGAATTTTTGCATAAGAGTTATTGTTTTCTGCAGCAAACCAACAGCAAATATTTAAGTAAAGAAAAAAAAAACAACCAACTATTTGTTATGTGCCATAGCTCTTCAGTATTCATTTAGTCTTCACTTTGTCAAAAGATAGCCAAAACCTGACTAACAGTAGCACACAGCATGAGCAAAGTAACTTATGGCTCCCTTGGCCTGAGGGAGAAAAAGGAATTTCATAGGAGGATGCAATGGAGGCAATCCCCCCTGTGCATCTCATTTTTGCAGCAGATGAAGATGACCATGGCTACTGTGCAACTACAGCACACAGCTGAGCCTGATGAGGAACCATCTCTCTTGACAGAGGAAAGGTAAAAAAGACATTTTAAAATATTTTTTTAACTACTATTTTCTCACTAATATTAATTACTTTATACTCCATGCTCTACACTGGATGATACAGGGAAAGGGCCTGAGCCATGGTTACAGTTGTCAGCTACAGAGCAGGCAGAACTGTGAGTGTGAAAACTCTGTTGAAATAGAAGGGATCTCAAAAACTTTACTTCTAACAATTTAAAAATATTTAGCTATCAAAGTCTAGAAGGGAACCATTTCTAGATAAAGGGAACAGATATTTGGTCTTTCTAGCAGAGAATAATCTACAAGAAGGGAACACTTAACCAAGAGAAACTGGTTCATAGGATGTTACTTCTTCAACTATCACCAAGGAACCATTGCAGTCTGACCTCTGAATTTTTCTGATTTCCCAAGGAATTAAAGGAATTCTTAAGATTTAATTTGAAATTTTTGCTTGTGGGTTATGAATATGTAACCACATAGTTAGAGATAGCTGATATACTTTTATTACATTTGTATTCTTTTTATGGCTAATATATGAGTTATTTTTAGATTTTATTATTAGACTAGCCCAGGTTTTTTTTACAAGAAGAAAATGAGAGTATCTTTATCTCTTGTGTCTTTTTACAAAATATACTTAGGTCCTAATCCTAAACCTTCTGAATTTCCCCAGAATTCTTCCACTGACATAGAAGAGCTTTATGCTCTGATGTATTCAGTAAAAAGGTTGAACAAAAGCAGTATGTTGACTGTGTTTCAGCTTTTATAAAAGGAAACCTAAAAGCATTTAAATAGAAAGGAGCTATCTTTCCAAAATGCATGTTTTCAGGGTCAGGCATTTAAGCCTTCCCAGAAGACTGCAATAAGCTCTTTACATAATAATGCAATTATTTTAACAGACTAAGATAGGATGCCCTGTTTGTGTGAGTTCATGCACACAGGTCCACAGCGACATACAGCACACATTTCACCTACCAAGAGGACTAATAGCATTCCCTGGGTTTTGGTGGTGCATGCCTTCTACCTTTAGAGAAGATATAATAACATTAACTTCAGAGGCTTAGTTCACAACTCTGAGTTTGCAAGCTGAAAGCTGAGCCTCATTTGACTTAGGCAAGCTTTGAAGAAAGGCAAGATAAGGTAGCATTAATCTAAGTGAGCAGTTCTTTTTGCCTGAAGGCAGAGAGAGAGAAATCTCCTTTGGGAGACTGGAGACCACCTGGGCATTCATCCTATTGGTCCACAAATCATTGGGTTAATAGCATGTGTAAAATAGCCTGTCAGAAAGAGCAGGAGGTATCTTTGAGTGATGCCTCTACAGAATGGTCAGCAACTGGATGTTGGCTTTTTTGTTTTCTGAGCTTCCCCAGGACAGGAAAAATAGGAATTATTTTAAACACAGAGGAATAAAGTCCAATGCAATTATTTATTTATAATCTTGATAATTTTTAATCATTAGATGGAAGTACTCTTACCAATGCACTTTTAGTATACAGGTGAAGCAGGTTTTGAATTAAGGATTATGGAAGGAAAATTACCACTAGTTTAGACAGAGAGGGGGCTGCGTACCTATCACCTGCTCAGAGGAAAGATATGAGCAGGTTCCACAGATTCCTATGAAAAGCCCAGCTACAGTGTTCATGTAAGGACTTGCACAATAAAAGTAAACTCTGAAGTTAGAAGCTGTGACTTAAATGCACCAGTACCCCAGCTCTTCCTGATGTGTAGAATAAAGGAGCTTTAGTTCAACCACAGATCATGTGTCCTTCCAAAGGATTTTGTCTCAGAGTCCTTCTGTTTACATATTACCCATATATTAACATTTCTGCTGCCATGCAGCAAGTCACACAAGAATGTTTTTAATATTCCTAACTTGAAATAGTGCTCCCACATACAGAGCAATTCCAGTACTGGGTCCCAGATAGCAAATGAAAGTTCTTACAGAAAAAGACTTACACAATGACCTATTCAGATTAAAAGTTGTGCACCCAGCCCTTTTTTTAGAGCAGCAGATACTCTATTAGCTATTAGCATCCAGACAAACTAAAAATACCATATTTTTTAATATTGTATCCATTTCTAGCTTGGCATCCAATATATCTTAGCATTCATTCCCAAAAGCCTTTCCAGCTACGCGTTCCTGACCTGCACTAGTGTGAAGTAGGGGACCTAATTATGATGGATAAAATGCTAAGCTATGAATATTCAATATCTTCGTACATTTTAAGAACATAGAAGTGGATATGGTACAAAATACACCTCATCATGTCAACATAAAGAAATCAAACCCACAGTATTTGTTCTCTAATTTCTCTAAGTGCATGGTGAAATATCACTACATTATCACTTTACAAATAGAAGTATTTGGAGCTTGAGGAATCTTTGAGTCTAGTCACAGACACATTAAATCATTTGGAAGATGTTCAGCCAATACCCAACTGCTGTAGAGCAGCAATTTCTTTCACCCTTAAGCAATATACTTAAGATCTTGTGTGCAACATTTACAGTGCAGCCAGACTGAAAGTAAGAGTTAGGTAATGGTGAGACTCAGTGAGCAAGAACGAAGCAATGACTGAGTGTGTCATTGGAAAGCAAGGCGAATAGACTGACTAAATTCACAAGCACATGTAGCATATGAGGGATTATATGAACTATAGGGGTGTGTAGCAATTAGGAGAGGAAGTCTGCAAGGAGGAAGATAAGATCAGCAGATCAAATCCAAACCAATTCAGTTGTATCTGAGCACATGTAAACAGTGTGCACTGCTCTTTGCACAATGCATGATTGCGCCTTTATTACACCAAACCAACGGGACAGACCCCTGGCATGACCTTACTGAGGTGCCACTGCTTGTCATGACAAAGAAGTCAAGACCTTTTGGTACTGAGACTGAGCTAATGTCTCACCTCCAGAAAATAAACTCAATATGTAAACTTTTTGGCAGCTGGGGATGCAGTTGCCTTTGGTCCTGTTCAAGCATGAGGCTGTACAGTGATACACAGAAAATAACCTAGTTTGTCAGCAACTGTCTGTATATAGAAAAAGAGGCCAGCCCCACTTTGGCTTAAGAATTACAGGTCATCTCTTGCTATTCTCTCTCCTTTTAGCAGCTTATTCTGTAAGTAATTTTCTACTCAGAGATGAGGCACCAGTGCTCAGAAATACGACTATCTGAAGGCTGCCACAAAAGAGAGATGACAGAAATAGTCCTGTTCCTGATGAGCTCAATCAGCCTTTAATGTTCCTCTTTCTGCAGGAGTTGGGGCCATGAGCTCACAGTGGGTGAAGTTTTTTTTTCCTCTTTATGCTATGTTTTTACAATTAGCCTCATACACCACTTATGCTCAAGTATCACATTAATGATGCTTATGTAGAATGTCAATGCAATAAATAATGCAAGGAGTTTAATGCATAGGGCTCACAGAAATGTTATTGCTGTCTCTTTAACACGTATAATTTTCCTCTGACTTACCATGAAAACGTAAACTAAATGCTTTTATTATAAAATGTGATAGCACTTTCCGTTGCTAAAGAGACATTTTGAAGTTGAAAATGTCAGAGGCATGGGGACATTAGAAATAAGCATTTAGTGTTATCTTTTCGAATCAATTTGAAGAGGAAAGTAAGTTCAGCAATCATAAATTTCCACTTTATTTTTATCGTTGTTAGAAATGTCTCTGCCTACAGCCCAGTCAACAGCAATTCAGTTGTGATTCATGGCTTTAAAGCCTGAATTATGACAAAAGAAGTCATAAATTGCAGGAATTATTTTACTTTAAAGATGATGGAGTATCTACTCTGACCAGAAGGCTTTTAATCTATTATATTTCTTAAATAAATATGCCTAAGCAACTAATCACTTGCTATTAGCACTTTCCTATGATCACTTCAACTAACATAACACTGTATCACTTAAATAAACTGGCAATGTGCACAGGGTAGATTTATGGGACCTAATTTCTCAGCTCACACTTGTCTCTTTTGCATTCAAAACAAATCCCAGAATGTAGCTGTTGGCCGATGTTTGTAGGATCCATTTGTTTCATACTTTGAAAGTAAGTTTGTCATCCAGTTTTTCCTTGTATTTTCTGCATGATAACAAAAAAACCAAAACCAACTTAAAAGATACTAACAATGCCTCTGGATAATATGGTAGCACTGGAAAACACTTTTTAAAATTCACATGATGACATGTTGCTGATATATTTTTCTTCAGTGGAAAAAGTATGGTTAGTGCCAGCAAAAAGTTTAGCTCTGCTCAGCTACAGAATGCCCAGTTGGTATAAAAAGGGGATGTCCCAAAGGGATCCCTGGTAAGCCAAAATTGGCAGATGTCTGCTAAGTAGAAGTACCAAAATTCTGGTGGCTTGCCACCAAGAAGGTGCCCAAGCAGGTCACATTTTAACTTGTGTAGTAAGCATGGAGTATCCATCAGTTTGTATTAGTAAATGCAAGTTATACACCAGAATATCTGAAAAAAACTCTTTCAAGTGTGACAACAACAAAACAAAACTTTAGCATGAAAAAGCTCATTAATGCTGATGGCACAATATGTAACTTTTAAAGCAGTTCTTCATCAAAGATGACCTCACCTCTGAGGCAGTTTCTGTCTTTCACCTTTCCTAAATATATGCAGAAGGCCCCAAGGACAGAAGAGTCAGGCTGCTTGGAAAGGATGAGGAAAGGTCAAACTCTCCTCATTGCATCATTTGGATAAATCCCAGCAGTTCTATTGGCACTTCTTGCCTACAACCAGAGCTGAGAGAGCAGATTTTTAATTTTTTATATTTTTTTTTTTAACTGAGGGTTGAAAACACATGAAATAAAGGACAAATAGAAAGGAAGACCTTTATTTCAGGCTGATCCAAAGTGCATTGGTTTCAGTCAAATCAAAAATTACTTTGGGATTAAGCAATATTTTTTCATCCTTAAAAAAGAATTTTGCTTTGTATTTAGATTTTTACCGTAAAGAAAATTAGGAACAAAAATCTAGCCTGAATGGCAATCCCAAAAATAATCTGAAGCAATGCCTGGACTTCTGTTGGCTTTCTATTTCCTTTTTTCCCTGGACTTTCAGGGAATTTTTATAAGACAAACACCTTGGCAAAAACTGAATTTTAATTTCTCAAATGTTATGATATCACCACATCTGTATATTTCACGGAATTTGTTTTAGACAGTTCCAACAATCTAATCCACTAGAGAGAAATGTCATATGGCAACCATAGTAAATACAGCTCAGAAGGGTGGTTATTTCCCATTAATGACTAGTCCATCCGTTGGAATTGAAAATGAAAATAATTTCCCCATTTGATTCTGGGGAAGTGTCTTCTTCAAGCAGTGTTTCAGCCTTCTATAATCACTATTTTCAATTCCATTGGATTTACAGGGACCTGACAAGGCATCACAAAGGTTGACAGCAGGAACTTGGAAGCAAAGCCAATCTTTGTTTGCCTTAGAAAACCACACTGCCGAATGTGACATGTCAGCAGCTGATCCACAGGCCACTCAGACACCCAAACAAACCCAGGGGCAGGGTTCTGCCACCACTGACCAAGCCACCAAGCCATGAATGCACCTGGGATGTGGCTGCAGAACAGAGAGAAGGGGCTGGTGCTGGCTGAGAGTGCTGCTGTTGTGGGGCTCAATGAAGAGGTTGAGGCTGCTGATGCTCTGCAGCACCCTGGGCTCAGGTAGTTTTTGTCAGGTGTCCACAAGGACCTGTGGTTCCAGAGACAAAGCCTGTCTGTGCAGTGTCTTCCACTGGCATAAACCAGCTTTGCCTGTGCTTCCAGCTACTCTCCAAGGCTATCTCCAAAGCTGAACTGTGTTGCCTCCTTGCAGCCACTAAGAGCTCACTTGACTTTGTAGGTGGCTTAACAACATGTCTCATGATGGTCACTCCACTTCCACATTTTTCAAATATATCTCTAACCAAACCTGGCCTGTATCCATTTTGTACTACTGATTCAGGCTCCGTGGCTTGTATATAATTTCTACAGGCACTTTCTACCAGCTCAAGATCTTCCACTAATTTTCTTCAGTCTTCATTGGAAAGATTCTTATTTGTGAGAGCTTGTTGGCAGTATTTCACTCCTTAGATTTAATTTAGGATTTTTTGCTCCTTGTTCTTGGACCAGCCAGTTTGACCTTGGTAAGAAAGAATATGCATTAGATGATCAGCAGGAGTTGAGAATAGTAGTCATGCACTATGGCATCCAGGTAAGAGTAAAAATCCATGTGAGGCACAAGAGTGGTTTTGTTCTTTTAGATTATTAATGGATAGACAATAAAGGTTTTTTGTTGTTGTTTTGTTTTGTGGTTTGTTTTGGTTTGTGGTTTGTTTTGGTTTGGTTTTTTTGTTGGTTTTGTGTTTGGTTTTTTTTCCAAAACCAGGCCTGTTTTGAACCTTCAGTCTGCATGTAAACACAGGTGATACCTGAGAGAAATACTAGAGAAGCTCAGAGTGTTTTACTATGATTTAAGCCAGCTCTAGCTGTGTCACAACAAAGCTTGGATTTTGGACAGGGGAAAGATACCAGGAACAGAGTCCTGGAAGGACAAACAAACAAACAAAACCCAAAAAAACCAAATAAGCAAAAAACCCTACCCCCCAAAATAAGAGCCAACAAAGTCAGGACTATTTCCAGTGTTATGCCACTCATATATTTCTTTAGATTATTGAAAAAATTGGAATAGGATCTTCCTACAGTGTGTAGATCTGGGCTTTTTTTGTGAAGCAAGAGTTAGAATTAATCTTCAGCCCATGTAGAGTCAGAAGGAACCAGGGCATCTTCTCTGGTCTAATTTGAGACAGTAAATATGTCCATGTAGTAATACTGAAATTTGTGGTAATTCAGCTTAGAAAGCCATGCCTGTTCCCTTCACACATATTCTGCTCATTTCATCCTTTAAAATGAATTGGCTTGGTTTTGTAGGAAGTATTTTTTTCAGAATCTAAATACTCACTTTTATTTAGTTTGTGCTTATTTTATGGAAAGCTACATGTTTTTAGGTCAGTGGTCAATGGAATTCTTTTTACAGCTGCCTCCTCTTGTTTATCTTTATCTGTCAGTAAAATAAACTCTCTTCTAGTTGTTTAGAAATGAAAATATTTTGCTCTGTCGTGGCACTGTGCTGCTCACAGCAGAGTATGAGCAATCATGGCATTGTAGGCAGTGCTTAGGAAGCTGAGCTCTGCACAAGGGGTGGCAAAACTCCTCTTGTCTTCAAGCAGGATCAGTGTGCTGCAAAGCCAAGAGTTCCTGCGAGGGTGACAGCGGGTAGAAGTCCAGAGGAGGCCACTAAGATGATCAGAGGGCTGGAGACCCTCAGCTCTGGAGACATGCTGAGAGAGTTGGGGTTGTTCAGCCTGGAGAAGAAAAGGCTCCAGAGAGACCCTAGAGCACCTTCCAGTACTTGAAGGGGCTACAGGAAAGCTGAGGAAGGGCTTTTTATAAGGTCATGAAGTGATAGGACAAGGAGGAATGTTTTCAAGCTGAAAGAGAGGAGATTTGGATGACATTTTAGGAAGAAATGTTCTAGTAAGAGGATGGTGAGACCCTGGCAGAAGCTGCCCAGGGAAGTGGTGGATGCCCCCTCTCTGGAAGTACTAAAGGCCAGGTTGGATGGGGCTTGGAGCAACCTGGTGTAGTGGGAGGTGTCCCTGCTCATAGCAAGGGGGTTGGAACTAATGGTATTTAAGATCGCTTCAAATCTAAACCAGTCCATGATTCTGTGAAATGACGTGGCAACTTTAGAGTCAAAGGCAAGTTGTGGATGCACTGTCCCTGGAAACATTCAAGGTCAGATTGGACAGGGCTATGAGCAACTAGATATACAGAAAGATGTCCCTGCCCATGGCAGAAGGATAAGACTAGTTCAGAGGTCACTTCCAACTGGAACCATTCTATGATTCTGTGATAAGTAAAATTGATTCTGTTTGTTAGCTCAGATCTACCGAGATCCGTATGTACAAATTGTTTCTGGGTTAATTTAACTTAGCACTTCGTTCAGTCTGTTTGTGTCTGGGTTTCCTCCTACTCTCTCTTACTCTGAACCATCTGCACATAGAGGAGAGTCCCCCAGGAACCATCTCCATCATTTCTTATCCCTGAGCATTAAATACTCATTGGATTTCACCCCAATCTAAAGTGTAAATAATTCAGCTGAAATACAGTTCTTCACCAAAAATCACCACTGAAGCATCCTGCATGTCTTGAAGCAATATCCTTATATTTTGGAAGGAAAACAAGCTGCTTAGCTGCAGCTAATGGCACATCTATGCTCCAGTCAGCTTTTGCCTTTCCCTTTCCATGAGAACAGCATCTCAGAAAGGCTGGATTCCTTCTTTTATTTGGCCATATTCTCTTGCTGTAACTATGTTCTTTTCATAACAAACCTACACTAACCATACAATATTAAGCCTCGGAGACAAACTTCATTTTAACATTTTCCTATAAGCACTGTGCAAACCTAGGGTATAATACTAATGTCTTTTTTTTTTCTTTTTTCTTTTATTTTCTTTTTTTCCCCTGCTTACATTTTAAATGTAGGGAGAAGGGAAGTCAGCTTTAAAACAGAAACAAAAACTGATCCAGTTCAGAGCATCCGAATCTGAATTATTTTCTGGAAGAAAAGAGCGTGCAGGTGGTAAAACATCTGTTCTCTCCCTGGGCTTTAGGTATCCAGCATTGGCTTGCACTTAGCAACTCCTCTTCCATATGTGTTTCTCACAGAAGGTTTAACACTTACTTGTTGGACTCTCCACAGCATTTTTGCACTCAAAACAGAATCAAATGCTTTCAGCAGTAAATTATACCATTATTTTCCAGGGTTTCTGTGATGAAGATTCTCCTCTGAGTTAAAATAGTTGGCACTTTGTTTTGTGTAAGGTGCAGTTCCTTGTCTAACAGAGAAAACAATGCCCTCTCTAGCTGTACCTGCAACACGCTGCTGCTGGTAGCACCGTCATTGTTAGGACACTGAACAGATCTACAAGGTATGAGCAGGACGGCTCAAAAGACCTAAGAGAGAAACACTGGATATTAAACTATGGGTGAAATACATGGAACCTGCAGGGTGGGACTCCAAAGAGAAAAAGGGTTTGCCTTTTTTGCCTTCCCTTGCTGACTCTGAAGATGTGACCTCAGCTGTGGACTTTTAGCAGGCCCACCATGGGAGGGAGGTGTTTTAGAGGAAGTGGCAAGCACTAGCCTCCAGAATCCACAGGACACCAGCTGCTCCTGAAACTCAGACCACTCTGGGGGAGCAAGAGAAGAGGCTTCCTTGGCAAAAGCTACTCGATGTCAAGTCAGCTCTAAGAAGGAACTAAGATCTGGAGAGCTTTGGCACCCACTGCAGCAGGCATCAGTGCTGGGCGATGCATGCTTGTCGTGCACAGAGATGAAGGTGTCATGCACATGGCCAATGGGTTTTCTGAAGACAAACCCTCTGTGCCAGATCAATGGAGAGTGAGCACCCCTCACATCTTGACTGACAGACTGAATGTGGTGGTATCTCTAAGAACAAAAAAAAGAATAAATAATTCTGGTCTTTGTTCCTACACTTTAGGGGGAAAAAAGTTTATATCAAGAGATCTCAGAAAATCCTGTGATGTCTTAAAAGTTTCAAGCTGAGGCCTGTCAGGATATAATTAACAGATGTAGACAGGCACTGTCTCGGCATGACTAAGCTAGTTTTACACCGGGTAAGCCTGAATTATATTTATTTTCATCTCACAACATGTTCATTATTTTAATGAACGAGTGTGAGATATGAACAGGAAAATGAGGCACCGTGACCAATCCTCCTCCCTAAGCGGCTGGGTCTGGCATGTTAATGGAAACAGCTAACAAAGCAACTGCACTGCAACCATCTTCCTAACAGACTGAGCAACACATCTGGCAGGGAGAGGAGAGGAGGGAGCAAGCAGCTACTGGAGCTGATTCCCTGGGCCCAGGTCTGTTATTATCCATTTATGATCAAATCAAACAATTGTAATAACAATATCTCAAGAACACTGCACTTTCATCCAAAAGCACTTGGCCACAGAAACCAAATGCTGTAATTAGCCAGCAAAATGTGTCTCTCAGGCTGAAACACAGTAAGTGTTTTTCACACAGGGCAGCACTACACAAATATGTAGAAAAGTAGGTGGATAACATGATGTTTTACAAGAAGACACACAGGTGGACAACAGGCTATAACGCACGTTACGAATTGTCCAGCTGCAAGGTTACAGCTCCTGCACTTGGAAGAGAAACCACATTTTTCTACCACTGACCAACAACGAGAAGCCTAAGGATGCTCTGCAGTTGTACCTGTGCTCAACATCACCCCTTTATGAGTTGATACATGCCCATGATAACAGCTGGTCAGATGTTGACTTGCACAAAAAGGCTTTTCTGTGTCAGTGGTTGCAAACATACATACCTTATTTAAAAAGTGATTACATGGTGTCCTGGGAATGTCACATTTAAATACCTGAATAGGAACTTTTCTAACACAGACTGAAACACAACTCAGTTTGTTGTGCCAAATACCACTGCAAAGCACTACTTTAACCTTTGGAGGCTGAAGAGATGATTTAGTGCAGGACCAAGCTCAGCTCTGACCTTGGATGGAAGGACACAACAGATACATTTGTTGATGCCCTATGACTGCAGCAGGGCTACACACCTAGGTGAGAGGGAGTGAGGAGCGCTGAGATTCCTGCCTTCTCCATAAATCCATTCATTGGTTTTAAGCCAACGTTCCCCAGGTTCATTACAGCACCAATGTGTGCAGGAATTTCCCATTTCCTCTTGAAACTGCTTAATTTTCTAGGCAATGGCATACAGAGACCTGTTTATAAGCTGCACCCATAAGAACAGTCACTGCTAGCTTAGACCACAGGTCTACTCAGGTCAGCATCTGTCTACAACCATGGCAAGAAGCAGTTGCTTGGAGACACATAGGAGCAGGTTAATATGTATCATATTCTACCCCAGAACTCTCTCAGATCCTGGACACAGTCAGCCCGGGGGACTTCCTGGGCCAACATTTGGTGATCCTTTTCCAGAACACTTGGCTCTTTTCCTCTTGGAGCTGTGTTAGCTTTTAGCATCCACCCTGTCTTTTGGTGATGAGCTCTAGGAGCTGCACATAGAGCTGCTTCCTTTTATTTGTTTTCATCTGTTTGGTTTGTCAGTTCTTCTTCAGCAACGTTTGAAGCTCTGTTACTACAGCATTGATCTCTACCTTCCAAACCTTTTTCGTATGTGTTATAGTCCTCTTACATATCCCCTGTGGATGACAAACAACAGAGGATACTGGAAAGTGACTGAGTATTTTGGCTCAGGATTTTGAAGGATCACAAAATGATCTGTCAAAGATCTTACAGCAAAGGTAGCTTTTAGTTGTGGAGGCTTGTAGGTTTTCAGTTAATTCTAGAAGCTGTACTCAGTTAAACTCTTAAGGGTGTGAGTTTAATTCAGAAGCTATCCAAAGCTCCTAGTCCTGTTTTTGATACACCTGGATAACTCAGAGACTCCCTCAGCAGAGAGCAGAAAGACTGGGAGGACATCTTGAATTGCACCTGTCTTTAGGACTTGGGCCAGTGGTGGTACCACAGCCTGCAGCCTAGCCTGTTCTCTCCTGTAGAAAAAAAAAATAATCAACCTCCTGCTTTTCAAAAACCCAAGTATTACCCCATTCCTCCAAAGCACAGCTAAGGGAGGAATGTATCATACATATCCATAACCAACAGAGCGCTCCTGCCTGTAAGGTGCCCCTATC
Source organism: Apus apus (assembly GCF_020740795.1). Classification (NCBI taxonomy): domain Eukaryota; kingdom Metazoa; phylum Chordata; class Aves; order Apodiformes; family Apodidae; genus Apus; species Apus apus. The sequence continues at coordinate 71,577,969 of NC_067312.1, read as the reverse complement.
CACTGTCTGCTTTACATCTAGTCTGTCATCTTAGCCATGCAGTACCACTTTAATGAACTTTAAAAAGCATAGGGGTTACGTCCTTGCTTCCCTGAAGTCCACGCAAGGTCTGGGATTACTGCAGTGAGGTAAGGACTTGACTCATGGACTCCCTTAGCAAAACTGTCAAGTAATTATGTGCTACAATGGAAAGCAATCCACTACAAAAAGGCTAAAGTAAAAATCTAGCCAGGCAAACAAAGAAAAAGCACCACTGTCACTTGAATTTATTGAGACATTTTTTAAGCACTCAAAGGGATTCTATTTTGTGAGTTTTCTATTCAAATTGTAATCACAGGGCTGGGTGTGGAGTAACTTCAGTCCCGGTGAGAGGGAGGGCAAGTGTGTTACAATCACAAGCAATGAGAACAAAGAGCCTCAGACCAGCCCAACAGAGATGTGAACATCAATTTGAACATTTTACCCTGAGCTGGGAAACAGAAATCACTATTAAACAGTAAAAGCTGCCAGAATGCGCCTGCCTCCAGTTTAGCCTGATTTTTTCGTTTCTCTCAAAATCACTTATGTGCTGAGGCAAAGAGAAAGGATATGAAGAAGTTATTGTGAAACCTACGTGTATCTTTTGTGAAATCAGAAACTGTATCTTTCATATTTTTGGCTTGTGTGTCTTCTTTTGCTAGTTAAGTTTCGTTTCTCATTTTATGGTCTTGAACTGGAGTGATGAAACCAAACAGGGTCACCCTCCCACATCCCATTGTTCTGAGAATTGCCAGTGGTTTTCATGCATAAAACTTTTGTCTTGGCTGCCTAAATTGAGGACTTCAACCTCAGAGATATCCCCTCTGCAGGAGTTTGACATCAAGTCTACAGGTTTCACGGCATGGACCCCTGCTCTTTAGGAGGAACTTCACACAACATTTGGGATTCTTATTGAGAGGCCACATATGTCCTGGTGTCATGAAAACAAGTTGGTCCATGAACTTTGTGAAAGGAAACAGCTCTGAGCAGTGGGGGATTGTACCTGAATCTCCTTTTTGGATCTGAGTGAACTACACAATTAAAAAAGAAGTTTCTCTAGTCCTCTCTGAGTTTTTCCTTTGACTGATCCTACCTCCTCTGGTGGCCTGAATCCCAACCATATGCCCATACCTGCCCCTAATTAAGTTTAATTAAGCTAATGCACGGGCAAAATGAAGCAAAAAATCTGTCCTGGGGGCAGATAAGCCATTCACTGAAACTGGTGATAGAAACAGGAAAGGGTTTCACAGTTTCAGTTAAAGAAAGTCTGCAAAACTAGAAAATTGGTTGCTTGTTCCTCCATACAAAACTGAAAGCAAAATCAAGATAAAAAAATTATATAAATTGCAAAACAACAGCTTATTCTGGGCTTACTGTAGCTTGTTATCGAGCAGTTGCAATAAATCACAATCCAGCTTGGCTGCTCAGCTGAAGTCAAAGGGGAAGACACAACATTCCTGGGATTTGTCATGAGGAGGTTTGTCACATCTTCCCAAAGCCTGCGTGAGGAGGAATGAGACAGGCTGCAAGAGGCCAAGTGTTAGGCAGAAATTATTTCACTTCCTCCATGCCTTTGCAGCATAAAATATTTCTTGCCATAAATCAACTCTGATTAGTTTATTATGAATGTTTAGGTTAAATGTCTCAATTGCTCTTTTGTTCTTGGGAATCCAATCTTATTTTTATAGATATTTATTAGTGCAGCTTCTAGACAGCTGATTTCATTTCCCATCTATGTTTTTGGCTCTGTTGGGGGAAGGATGGAGTCATACAATTAAAATACCCGCAGACACAAAAAGCAGGACACAGGTTTTTCTCTCTATCAGCCACGCTGACACTACACTGTGTGGTGAATGAGGAGAGCACGAGAAGCTGCTCCAAAACGGGCTCTCAGCTATTCTTTTTTTCCACAGACCTGTCACAGCCTTTGGAAGAAATGCTGCTGGCAACTCAAGCCTTGAGCACGACCACTGAATGACAGCTGACCTAAGACAGGAGGTCTTGCTGTAAAATCCATGCAGGAACACGTGCGTCGCATTCACAAGTAGGAAAGATTTCAAAGCATCCTGTAGTTTAACTTTTACTTTTCCCTGATTTGAGATCACTACGCTGCAATCTCCTGGGTAAATGAGATGGGGATTGTCTGACCCGAGCAGAGGCAAATGGTTCACTCACCCTCAGTCACCCGAATTACATGATGGTGACTACTCATCTCCTGCATCAGCTGCAGAGAATAATTAACCAGCGTTTTTAGCAAGATGATCACAGGAGAAACATAGATGTGGCAGACATTATTTGCTTCCTTTTTTTGATGTGGGTTTTTTAATATCAGGGTTCTACTCCACGTGTCAGGCATGTGAGTGCTCAGCTTTACATACCCACTCGTGAGGACTGCTTGTACGGCTGCATTCGCTACGTCCACACCTCATATAACATCTGCACTTGGCTTTCACCACAGCTGCTGAAAAGAGGGTGGAGTGAACTTTACTTCAACATGTCTGGTAAAAGTTCCCTGCAGACAATGTCTAATGAAGTTTTGATTTTCCAAAGTAAACTTACAGCAGCTCATATGAATGCGGGATGCTTTCTGCTCCCACCACTCCCCTCACAGGAGTGTGCACCACCTGTGTGCCAGCAGCTCCACGGGATGCTCTGCATGATGCCTTTGAGTGTCTGAGTGCAGCAGGGAAAAATGGACCATACCACCTTTAATGGGACTGCCCTGCTGAACCCCAAGGGCTAGAGCAGCTGTGCTTGCTGCTGAGGCAGCTACATCTAGGCAGCATTTCAGTTTGCATATACCCACACATGCCCCTTGGGCTTAGGATGGGTTGTAGGGTTTCCTGGATGGGGCTGTGAGACAGAGTCTTGGAGGGATAGAGCAAGTGGAATTTAGAAGAGGGTGCACTCCAGTGCTGCCAGCACCCGCTCCAGCAGATTATCCAAAAGGGTAATGATTAAATTCTTCCTTCCATATATAAGGAAAAGTAACGGTGTGCTCACTGTGTGGAAATGGTACCAGAGAGTATTGCTAGGACTTTCTTAACACAGCAAGAAATTGAAAGTAGGAATAAAATTCACCCAGATGATGTGGGAAACTCCTAAGACAGGTCTCTGAATTACTCAGAATACCAGGAATCCCAAACAAATGAATCTGTTTCATAGCTTATGGATTTATGCTTGATCACAGTATTTCGTATTTTGGTATAGTTAAGATATGTATTTCTTTGCTTCTCTGTCTCCATAGTTCTTTGTGACATAAAAGCTCTTTCAGTGACCTTGTAAATAAAAATCTAAAAGCCAGCTTCCTCTTTGAGGTGAGTTTGCCTGATTTCTTCATGATACACAAGGAAGAAGCAGAAGTGAAGTTCAGAACATGACATTCCCCAAGTGCTGCACAGGCAGGCCTTGAGCATCAGGACTTCAGCTGTCCCCAGGTACAACACAAGGGACATTCAGACTGCCTATAGACACATGGTTGTGAACTGTGACCTCTTTTGTTCTCCACCTTGAAAGAGTCTGATAACCTTGTATGTCAGGTCTGAACCATGTCTTTGCTCTTGGGAGTGCAGAAGCCACAACAATGATGGTCACTCTGCCACCCATGCTCATCTACCCAGCTTCAAGCAGCCACAAGCTTCAATAGTTGCCATCCATGTTCCCTCAGTACTCATGGAGAAAGACAGTGGTAAAGTCAACTTGGCCAGGAGGACTCCAGCATGGGATGGCTGAGCAGCTCCAGCATCCTTGAAGCAGTGGAGAGCTCTTCCTTTCCAAGCTCCACCGGTGTCTCACCTCTCTGACCAGTGCCTCTGTGCACAATCCTACAGTTTTTCCCAACAAGTATGGCAAAAGGGAGATGAGGTGACTAAGTAGGTGACTAACTAGGGTAGGGCTTCTACATTGCCAGTTTTTGTCATTTATGACACAGGTTTTCCCTTTGCACTCCAAAGCATTAGTAAGAACCAAGCACTGAGGAAGCATCAGCAAAGTTGTCCCTTCTTTTCTTGAGAATAGCATTTAATTTAAGTGATTCTGGGCAGTGATTTTAATCTCCCTCTGGAATAATCTGTCCATAGTGGGCCTGTGAATACTTCTGTAAATGCATTTTATTACCTTTTTATGTTTTACATGGCCTGAGCAGTCTGGAGATTTATCTGCAGGATGGTTTGCAGATATCTCCAGCTTTTCTGGCTTCAAACTCTGGCTTTTGGTTAAAATTAAAAACAATTTTTAAAATCACTTTTCAACTACCTTGGAAGTCAAAGAGGATCTTGTAACAGCCCAGAAAGAAAACCAGAACATAACAGGCTACATAAGAAAATTGGGGTGGATGCCTTGATTGAATCCATGGCTCATGCTCAACCAGAGTGAAATGGAACCATGCACTAGAAATGAGAGGAAGGACTTCCAAGTGATATTTAATTAAGCAGGAAAAGAAGGACAATGTGATATTATTTCATTTACCCAGTGCAACATAGGTACTTCATGCAGTAGTGACAATTACTACATGATGAATACTGTAAAAATAGTGGTTGCATAAAAACAGATAACTGTATAACAGATATATATGTACCTTCATGCCTTTCAGAAAGCACTAGAGTGGATATCTACCTCTGGAAGTAAATATTCCCATCAGATATTCCTCTCAGTCTCTCAAATAAACAACAGCACGGTGTGGGAGAGGACATTCTCAAACAGGATAATGAGGACAGCAGTTTTCAGCCTAAATGTTAAAATGTTTTAATGTACTTATTTCCTAATTGTGAAGACAATTTCAGCTTGGACGCATTGGTTCAAGTTGCAGCAGAGGCTTAAAGCTAAGACTTTAAATAAAATCTTTATGGTACCTGGGGTACAAACAAGCACTGAAGACAGAGAAACACTTAGAGCAGGATGGGACTGCAGTAAACATTAGTGGTGCTGTCAGGTGAGTGCAGAAAGCCACAAAAAATCCCAGCAGCCAGAGTGACTTGCATTCAGAACTGATATTTGTATTAAAGCGTTTTGGCAGATGCAATCTCTGCTTATTAAATAAGAATAGACTGGGCACGGCATAACCAACTTGCTATGGTTGACCCTTCTCTGAGCATAGGACTAGATGATCTTCAGTCCCTTTGCCACCTAAACTGCCCTGTAACTCTGTGGTGTTGTAGGTATGATGGTAAAATCTTCTAGGTTAAATATTTCTGCACAAGACAAACAGAGCCATAAAAAAACAAAACAGAGCTATCCTTTCCCAAGAAGTAAACCCAAAATTTCCTAATCATCTTTTTTCTCTAAAGCATCGACAAACAACTCACCTCAGATAATTATATTAAGGCTGCTATTGCTGTTTGACAAGACCTGAGAATTCTGGAAAACAAACAAACAAACAAACCAACAAACCCCCAACAACCTCCCAAAAAACCCCAAAGCTATTTTTGGTTATTGTTATCCCCTCTGACCAGCAAGATTAACAGGCAATTTAAGATCAGACAATGCCAGGCATCTGCTACAATCCTCTTACCCAACAGGGTCAAATCTGCTCAGTCCTCATCCCCTCTTCCAATCAACATTTAGGCCAAAAGTGTTCACACTTTCTGTCTTTCTTGCCATTTCTCACATGCTCTCTCTCTTTCTCAGCCTGGACTCCCAGAGCTTTTCCCAGCCATGCCCTTGGCTTTTCCCAGCTTTACTTTTTCCCCCCCTGTGCTTTTTCCCCTCTCTGTACAGACATACAAATCTCAATGACACAACATTCAGCGGAAACTTCTAATCCTGCATGCTTTACTCATCTGTCGTTTAAAGGTGGTGGCTGCTTTTGCTTCAAAAAAGAAATAGCAATTTCTCATGAGGCTTCCCAGATCTGTAACATCAACATGTTTCATTACTTTTGTGTGCCAGTGCCACTGTTTAAAATGTTGAATCAGATTGGTCCCAAAACTCATCCCTATGGACCCAGAAATAATCTTGCTTCAGCTTGGTATTTTCCTTTGCAGCAGTGTCAGTTTTAAAAATATACAGTGCTTCATTTTCCTAACACTAACAGATAAATTTTGATAGATTTTACGAATTAAATTGATTTTGGAGTCCAATTATAATAGCAAGGAAATAATTTAATGATCAGAGAAGGATGAAAATTCAGATGCTGACCAACACTATATGGAAAAGAATTGAGATGGAGGATGACAGACCACCAAAAGGAAAAAAAGATTTTATGAGAATTAGAATAAGATTAGAGCAGAAAAATATTTAGCAGATGAATGGTTCTAACCCCTAATGAGAGAAGTAATGCATTACTGGGGATGAAAGGCAACAGCTCTTCTAGCTGCTCCTCTTTCAGTAGGATAACCAGCTCCTGGCACATTTTTCAAAATTAGTATTACTCAGAAGATGTTCAAATATATTCACTTCAGCCTCTAAGCAGTCTGGGCATGATTTTATTGCCTTGTTCTCCTACCATTCTTACTCCACTGTTTCCACATTTTATTTTCCTTACAAAGCAGATGGCAAGCCTGAAAAAAAACAACACCCCAGCTTTACCTTGAAGATTTAGCAGCATCTGAATTCACATGAGAAAAGGTTTTTCTTTCCTCAAGTACCTCTAGGCTGCTAGATCAAACTGTAGAAGCTGTCAAAGCCAGCTAGACTATACTAAGCATTTCAAGGGAATCATGTTTATACACACCATCTTTTATACAGGTATAAACCAAGGAGGAACAATATATCTATTACACATGTATATACACATGGGTGTCTACTTTCGGGAATAACAGTGAGAAGGGAGTTGAAATAGTGATATAGCTTGCCAAAACATTATCTCAAAATCAAAATAGTATTTTAATCCCAAAGGCAACACTCTATACAGATCTTCCTCAAAAAATAGGGTGGGTCTTTTAGGTTCAGACCAACTTTTTTGTCTCTTGAAAAACAACAACTGTAAGTCTTTTTGAACTAAAAGATTTGCTGGATAAACCCAGACCTCAAAAGACTATGCATAAAAAGATACATTCTGTTTAAGTAGTTACGTTAAAAGTATAAAACTCTGGATGAGTCTAAACCTTTAAAGAAAGACAGCATGGTTTTCCTCCTGTAAAAGAACTACATGTGAGATCTTCCCCAACAGCACAGTTTAAGCTGAAGAAAAAATTTACCTAGGAAATAATTCACAGACTAATATCAAAGAGAATTATTAATTAAGGATGGCCTTTGCAATTTGATCTGTGTTTCCTAACTTTGGTTAATTTCCTCTCTTGAAAAAAACATTTGTGGCCATGTCTCTCTATTTTTTCTTCCGTCATCACTAAATTATTTTGGTCAGAGGAGTAGCAATTGACTGACATCTCATGTCAGGCTGTTTCACATGACTGTTTTATAGGCACACCTGGAAAACAGTCTTCCAAAGGGTGGGTTAGAAAACCATGTTCACAAAGTAAGTTTAGTATGTCTACTAAACAGGACGAGTGGAGTGAGGCTTCAGTGCAGAACTGGTTAATGTTTTCATTAATGATCTGGATGATAGCAATGAAGAATGAAATTATTACCTTCACCCAGAATACCAAATTGAGGAAGAATGAACCTTCAAAATAATCTTGACAAACTAGGGAAATCTGCTACAAAAATACTGATTTCAACCAGTCAATACAGTTAAATTTCAGCTACTAAACCCATACAAAATAGTCAGTTGCACAAACAGAATAGAAAAACTAGTGACTACCCACTAACTCTGAACAGATGAATCCAAGCACTATGGTGGATCACAGCATGAACATAAACTAGGAGATGTTACATCACTGTGAAACAGGTGAACATGACAGTAGATATGTGAAGAGAAGCTCTGCCTACTGACTCACAAGGGAAACCTGCTCTGTAAGGCTTGGAAAGCCCCTGCAGCAGGAACTCCATCAGCATAGAGGGAGAGCAAAGATCCCAGATTTTCTTGGAGAAATAAATTCTTTATTTCGAGGATAAAGTGCATTGTGTCCACTTTTTGTGGACAAATGTGCATCATAAAGAAGTTTCACTGATTTTCTGCAGCTCTTGCAATACTACCCTCTGCTCTCATAAATAATTTGTGCTTATTTTGGTCGTCAAAAAGTCTTAAAAGTCAACTGGAAAATGGAACTTAATCAGCAGAAAAACAACAGTTTCTCGCATAAAGTTTCTCGCTTTTTTCCAAAAAAAAGCATTTCACTAACACTTCTCACATGGTTGTGGAGACTGGCATAAGTTAGCAGGCTTTGAGGGGAGAGGAGGTGTCCCTGTGTATACAAACAGTCTCAGCTGACTGGAAACTGGCTCCATACCATGGCTACCCTACCTAGATGACATACCTGTGATCACACAGTTCAAAGTATGTATCTACCATCACATAACTTTCTGCTCAACTCCTGACTTGATTCTATAAACATCAAAAAAAGAGCAAAGAATAAACATTCAGACAGACTTTACTATATCTGCCAATTGTGTGTAACATTTCCTATTGATATAACAACATTTTACTATTAGAAACAAACAGTTTCTTGAAAACAGATTTTTGCAGGACGTTCAGGTCCATTTACTTTTATTTTCTGCTGCAGGCACAATTAAACTAAGCTCTTGTGTTTCAGGTTAAGTCATGGAACATTTTCACATTAAAACTGAAACTATATACAAGCTTTTGCTGAAAGCATTGTCAGATCAGCACTGGAAGATTTTAAATCAGGCAATGTCTATGAATGAGTGTATGAATAGGTCTTTTGTGGTCCTGTCATTTCTCAGGCACAAAGGCTTTGTAGCAAGCAAAATATTTTGGCCATTCATGTTTTTACTCTGTGATTTATAACATTGTCCCAAAGCCCTTTGTGAATTTAAAATGCTGTGACCATGTTTTTCAGAAAGGAATGCTTAAATATTACATTCCCAGATCCTCATGTACGTTCTTAAATGAGGCCTCAATCCTGCAAATGCTGGCAAGGATGCTTTCAGTTAATTACAGGACTGAATTTTGGCAGAATCACGGCCTGTATCAGCTGCCATTTAAAAAATACCACGTAGCTTCCAAGGACCATTGCAAGCCACAGAGCACATAAGCAGGACTATGTTGCCTAGTCCTGATGACTTCAATGGGACTACTCACATGCTTAAAACCCTTGCTGGATCACATCATTTGTGAGAAGGAAGAACTGGCCTCCTCTGCCTTAAATGAGAATTGATTCAGGGGCTTAAAACTGCAAAACAGAAACCTGACATGCATGCTTAGTTCAGTACACTTGATTTTGACTGCTGAAGGCAAATACAAGTTGCCAAGTTTTTCTTCGTCGAAGCCTTAAATCTAAATGAATGCATCCATTTGGAGCAGGAAACGGTAATGCATCAACAAACACTGCAAATTAGTCCCTCTACTTATAAATTGTCTAAGTAAATAACACAAAAACTGATGTATTTTTAGAATGCATTTTATTTGTTTTTTAGAAATCATCTCAAGAAAAAGTATCAAAAATTACATTTGTAAAGGCTATGGATTTCTACAGAAGGTTAAAATAGAGTAAATATTGACTTTATAAGCAATTTACTTCCAAAAGCAAGAATACCTTATAATGCATAATGCCACAGAGAACCTGCATTAAAAAGTGAAACAACATTTCTTTGGATGCTTCATGTCAGAAGGTAACATTTTAAACTCACAGTTTAGGAAGCTGTATCAATGAAAGTTTAAGATGATTTAGCTAGACCACATCTAAGGTGAGCTTCTCTAGAAAGGGATTGTAGACAAGGTGAGTACAGTGCTAGCCTTAATCTTCTTTATGTCTGACTTAATTTCTGGGGTCATCTGGAAACCAGTTTATCCCAGACACAATCAGCAGCCAGAGACTGTTAGGGTATAAAAATGCTGCCACGATTCTCTCCTTCCCCATCTATACATGATAAAAGATCTTCACAGAGACTAAACTGATTTGAAGGCCTTCACAAATCAAGCCTAGCACGCCAGGGGCCTACAAGAATGGAGACAAGTGCAATGCAAGGCTATTAGAGCAACATGTCATCCGATACTAGCTCAGAGTAAAGATTCTGGCTCAGGGTCTATAACAAAGCCTTTTAGTTTTATAGCTCATCTCTATTAGAAGCACCAGTCTCTCAGTTTCTCAGCCAACATGTAGCTAGATGTCACCAAAGAGGTCCTCTGGCTCACAAGTGTTTTCCAGTGTTTCGAGAGACATCACATCCAGGGACTGCTTGCCTGATGTCTTCTGTGAGGCTACATCAGGTCTGAAAATATAAAGCAAAGAGATTTGAAACAAACTTAGATACAGATATAAATAATTCCAACATACACACTGCCACGGTAACCATTTAATAGTGAATTCCGAGCTTTTTGTTAAGGTTACACATATGAGAAAAGTGGTTCTGTAAGACCTAATTACTTGCTGAGATGGCAATGGCAAAACAAACAGATGAAATTCAGCTTATAAATGTCAAGGCTTCGGCTATTTTGTTACAATTTTTAGGACCTTGAGAATGACCATTTCACCCACAATTTCCAAAAGGAGAGCTAGGGAGAGAGAAAAAATGCAGAAAATATTCAAGGGACCTGCTCTTCTACTACTGCACAGAATTATGTTCTGTTAACTGCTCTTTATTTTTTCCCTGGAGCTAAGCATGTGCCTGTTGTCCATCAGTCTGACATGGAGGAATATGAAGAATCAGACTGAGTTGTATTAAAAGTCTAGCATCCAGAAGATGCAAGCTTCTCTCCAAACAGTAGAGCAGAAGAAAACAAAGGCAAATGAAGAAAAACCTTCCATAATACATAAATCCAGGTATCTGAGGACTTTCACATCACTGGCCTGCCCCCATGCATACGCTGTGCTTACACCTGCTATGAATGTATGCAAGTAGAAGCTCTCACCATTCACTGATACTTGCATGCTAAGGTGCAGGTTTGCCATCAGACAACAGTGTCCTGCCTGAAAACTTTATGCCCGAATCAGACATCCATGACATGAACTAACATGCTGCTCTGCATCAGTCAGTCCTATTTAGCACTCTTTTACTGTCCTCATCCATGTAGATAACCTAAATATCTCTGAGCTACACATGTTCACTCTTTCTCCTCTCTGAGATAATGCTCTGGTAAAGACATCTCTGTGCCTCTGCCTCTGAAGGTGAGGTATATTGTGTTTTCAAAAACAGTGGCATTTGCAACAGCTTCTCATCCCTTTAGGAATTATTCTTATATGTATAGGCTGAATCCATTGAAATCTTTCAGTCCTGCATAGACAACTTTACTTCTGTGAGCTTTAAAAGTAGAATCATCGATCACAGATTTGGGTGTCTTTGGTAAGAAGATATTAAAAGTTTGAAACCAAGATGTAACCTCTTAGTCTTGGCTCAGTATGCTATAGGGAATCAGGGTAGGAAGTAAGGAGTAGACCTGATGTGTTTGTATTGTAGGAGTTTGGACCAGCTGGAGTTTCATAAGGGTTGATGGCTTCATGCCCATGTGTATTCCACTGGTGTAATCCGCCAGAAGGTGAAAATCTCATGCATTACCAAGGCCAACACATCAGCCACCAGGACGGGAAGAATGTGACAGAAACCATGGAAAGTGTTTCTCTCCAATGCTGCAATATGACGGCTTAGTGCACTGAGGCATGCAAAAAGCAGTCTTTAATTTTCAGACTAATTCAAGCATTTGCCTTCAACTGCTCCAAGTCGTAGAGCAAATATAGTTCATGAAATTCAGCAATGTTTTTCCTTTTTAAAAATTGTTTTCAAACAGATTTAGAACCAAGTTTTCTAGAACCCCTACCTAGAAATCTATAGGAAGATGAATGTTTTTATATAACAATCTTCAAACTGCAATGACCTTCCTAAGACCCCACGCACTATATGATTCAGAGCCTCTCACACCTCCAGTTTGTCAAGTCCTTGAAGGTTCAGAGCTCTCACTACAATGTTTCCTCCTGTGGACTTGAGGAATGATTTTCATATTGACGAGGAGCCCCCCATGCTCATGGGCAATCAGTAAAAGCCCAGTAAAGGCTGAGTCTTGGATGCTGTCACTTTCCAAGTGCTCTCCAGTATTCAGAAAGATTTTTTCACTACCCTATCTGTCACTCCAGTTCTGCAAACCACTTTAAATTAAACGTACCGGTATATTCAGATTATGATAATTACTTTTGCTGGAAGACTAATGAGTTTTCCCTGAAAACTCTTCCAAAATGCTTTCCTTCAGATTTGAATAAATTGCAGCCTTGTTTGTTTGGATTTATTTTTCTTTGTTTGTAATTGTTTTGTTTGTTTGTAATTGTTTTGTTCGCTTGTTTATTTGTTTGTGTGTGGGGTTTTGTTTGTTTCTTTTTTTCCTTTTGGTATTCAGTGACAACTAAACAGATGTGTGTCTCTTCAAAAGCCTCTTGGACTGACTATGAAACAAACTGGCCAGAAGCTGGCCAGTTGGACCTTTAGTCAGTGACCTCTGGTTAGCAGGATCACTATGCTGTTGTGATTGCTAGCAATCAACTTATTGGTACCTTAATTTTTAAAAAACACAGGTATCATACCTCAACACAGTGTGATGCTTAAGTGTACCTATTGAAGATGTGTTCTTCTACCTTTCTAGACCTGCCTAAAGCACTAATTCTCCTGTGGGAATATATGTAAATCACACAGTGTGGAGCCACACACTGATTATTTTAATTCATTCTGAAGGATCTCACCAGCAAATAAATTAAGCTGAGAAGACATCTGTACCACCATAGTACATTTCAGATACCAAACGTTTTTTATAGAGCATATGCTCCCATGCCATATATCCAAATAGGACTAGGCATGTGAGATTATAAGACTCCTGAGATAACACATTTGTTAAATTTGAGGTCTTGCCTCTTCCAGCATTTTCTGATTTTGAACAGTAAGCCTGACAGCACTTAAGAAATATCAACAACAATTTTATCCTCATTGGCTAAAATAACTGTTTTCAACACTATACATGAGATCACATCTATAAGCCAAATCACTGCTGAGTTTTAACATTACACAGCTAGAACTATTAAGCTTCTGTGTTCTAGTAACAACACAGTCCTCATTTAGCCTCCAAAAGCTGTGAATAAATTCACACCATGCCTGTGAACAAACCCAACTACACTTGCAAAGTGGAAGCAGTAAGCTTTTTACACAAAGTTCATTAGCAACTTAATTTTTGTTTTAAGACTTGATTCTTCCTGTTTGCATGGCAATTATTCACTGAACGCCAACAGCTTGCTTTGTGCAGTGAAATTATTTTGAATCTTGGGTTCTCACTGAAGCCGTATTACCATATCCCAATGCATAATTGAGTTAATATCGTTAAATTGCAGAGTTGTATAGTCCTCTCTTGCCAAAAAGCCTGTAAGTAAGGCATTCTTCTTGAAAGTTTATTCTTCTGTTGGATCACTTTTTGAAGTCTTGCCTTTTGGTAAACTTAAACTCCATTAACACATCTGGAGAACTGCTGACTATAAGAGATCATTTCATATTTCCTGACATTTAATTCAAGCCCTTCATAAATTGAGACAGAAGACCAGATTCACAGCTGGTGTGAATCACTGGAGCACTAATAATGTCAGTGGAGCTCTGCTGACTTACACCAGCTGAGATTCTGGCCCAATATTTGGAAGAAAGTGGTTACATTACTCAGTATTTCTTTCCACAGCTGAGTAAGAGCCATAGGAAACAGAAGACATGCAACACTTTAGTACTTAACTAAACAGCACGGAAACTCAAAGCCATGCAAAGTGATGGTTTTGCATAGCTGGGGAGAAAACACAACAACTTTTTTTTTTGCAGGACAGATGGACCACTCCTGTTAGTTTCTTGTGTTGAAATATTCCCGAGTTCACACAGACACCATACAAGACCTGCACAACACCGCTCCTGATGCAACAACGGCCAGTTCCACAAGACAGCATTTGTGAAGCATTATGAAGTAGAAAATAATCTACGTGACTGCTGCAAATGATACAATTAAAAAGTGATCACCAGTGGCAAAAAGATCAAGCAAGTTGTAGCTGTGCTAGAGGTAAATCAGGTCACAGGCTGCAACATCGGCACAACTTCTCATCCTGAAGTACTTCTTGCTGGAAAGATAAAAGGTTCTTGCACTTAGGTTTGCCTGTATAGCCAGCCCAGCACATTGTGGTTATGATCTTACTCTAGTTTTTATTCAATTTTATTCTCCAGCAGCTCTCATGGGATTTGGAAAAAAGAAATAGCCTTGCAAATTAACATAGCTAAAAAAGTTTCAGAAGAAGCTTAAGCTATCTAGGAGGCAGGCTCGTGTCCTTGGACCATTACATTATTTGCCTCATTTTTTAGTAATTAAGGTAATCAGTTCCATTGAAAAACTGACATTTTTCATTGAGAGATTTCAGCTCTCCCAGAAAATGTGTAGCAGTGTTTTAGGAAAAGGCTGGATTTCTCACTGTGTATACGTTTCCTCCGCTCGGTTTAACTTTTTTTTTTTTTTTTTTTAATTAATCTCAAAAAATGAAGGCTTAAAATATCAGGTGTAGATATTAAGAGAGGATATAATCAGATACACGCTTTCCTTGGTATCATAAAAATAGGTGGCAGCAGCAGCTTATAAACAGAGACTTGGTAGTCATTACAGCATTAATATAGGAACACAGGTGAGGCACCTCAAACACTAATGAATGCATTGTGATCAGCAGGGGAAAAACTCAGAGCAACATTTGTTCTCCAGAGATGTTACCTTTCATCTACCTTGAGAGAAAAACTTGAATTCTTTGATTTATCAGCAATCTGCTGTCTTGGCTGTATAAACATAATCTTCACAGAAAGTCCTCAGAAGCAAGGTACTCATCAGCCTCGTAATTAAGGAAGGATTATGAAAGGAGCTTTGAGTAAAGCTCATGGCTCTACATAAAACCTTGGCCTTGAGTAACCAGTGCCCTGTGGTGTGAGCTCTTGGGAGACATCATATTGACTGCCTGTGGCTGCTGGCCAAAAAGAGGAAAGTTCAACCATGAAAGGAAAAGAAATGGTGTAATAGAGGAGGGGGAAAAGCCTCTTACATGAACAGATGCATCAAGAACACTATGTAGACAGACTTTAAGGTTGAATATTAGAAACATTAAGTAGACTAAATTCAAGTGACATGATTAAATATGCAGTGATATTTCCCTTTAAAGAAACGTTGCAATGACTATAATATAAGGTAAATTATAAAGCTATTTTTCTTTTTAATTAATTAAAAATGGAAAATGTAACTCAATAATTTGGTTTGGGTTTTGGCAGTATTATGAGGATTCAGTTACCAGATATAGTCTGCTCTGGCATTCATTCCTGGAAATAATATGAAAACAAACACATATATTTCTAACTGATCTTGTAAAATGTAAACTCCAGCAAGTCATGAAGAACTTGCTGGATACAATCACCTTCATGATCTGAGATTACAGTTGATGGACTTCTCTCTAAGATCTGTTGATGAAGAGACTGATTTTTTTTCTTCCCACTTCAATAACCTGAAGAGAGCAGTGGTATCAGAGATCGTCAGAGCCCAAGTGGTATCTGGTCCCAACATAAAGTCACAGACAGTAGAGAAAACCACTCAAGCAATAGGTAAAGAGAATGCTTTCTAGCTTAAGGGATACTGTTTCCACCCCTCTTAGAGAACGTTCCATGTATGGCATTTTCTTATGCTCGGTTTATTAAGCCAACAGTCCAGTCTCAAGATCAGCTGACAGCTAATGATAACAATAAGCTTGTTCAATTACACAATTAATGAAGAATATTTTCAATGCAGCATCCACGAATTTGATGTTCAGCCAGGGAATCAATGTTCATTAATAAGCTTCCGCCTCTGGCTGAAAGCCAAGCTGCAATGACACCTGCAATCATCACAGCCACTGTGCAGTAAGTTAAGTCTGGAATTCTCTCAATAAACAAAACTTAAAGCAAAACTTCAAAAAAGAGGACAATTACTAAGCACTGTCTTAATCCCTTGCAAGCACCATTCTTTGTTCTCTAGAACAAGAAACTATCAAATGGGGGATAATTTTGATTCATGCTTATACACTTGCTTTTTTTCACTTACCACTCAAATCCTTCTGAGGGAAAAAAGCGTACTGTGAATTCCTTAAACATCATAGAAATTGATATTGTGATTGCAGCAAGAACAAACTTGCAAACAAATCTGTTACACTGAGAAGATACCCAAATATCTCTTAATGACAGCAAGTTTAATATTAATACAACTTCCAATAACTGGTCTAGGTCCATTCTCAACATTATTAATCATTCACTCTATTTTTTTGGTCCCATGAATCAGATTGTCTGAAGATCCTCAGAAAACCATAAGTAATGTCTAAAATGCCTGCACAGACAACATGTCACGTAAATGAACAATGCTGACAGTACATTTTTAGGGAGTTGCATCCATTCACTTGAGAATTTCCAATTAAATTCAGTTAATAGGCACAGGTGCAGGCCCTTATTGAAAAGCAACAGTCTGGTTTAGTAATATAAATATAGTCTTGGACTTTTTCATCTAATCAAATGCACTTGCAGATGCTTACTAACAAAGATCTACTTAAAAATGCAATAATAGATGTCACTTATGAGGAAAAGCCTAAACCATGTTTGTTTTAGACAAGTGGCACACATTTCTGTGGCTCATTTCCACTTAAACTCCTTCTTCCTTAAATAAACTAGACCACATTCACTTTCAGGGACATACCAGCACCACTGCCTTCACTGGGAAAAAAACACAAATCTCTTAGTCATAACTACAAGGGTATATAGTAAAGGAAAATTTAGTTTGTTTAGGAATTTTGTCAAGGTCTTTAATAAATCCAGTACATTGTGAATTTATTGGCAAATGCCAGAAGCCATTTCTCATAGTCGTTAAGCGCTATTCATCACATATACATTTATATAACACCAGCACCGGCTAAATTGTGTCATAACCCTTTTCCAGACTGCCAAACTCTGGAGCTGCCTTGTCTCCCTAACCCTTTCTTATCCCCTTGGGTAATCATAAACAGTAGTCAGAGACGAATGGGGGCAAAGAAATATCCCTGAACCAATTTCTCGCGGAGGAAACGTGTGTCCTCCTGCTCCTCCGTCTGTTGTCCTCAAGGGCAGAAGGAGCCAAGATGGCTGTTGGAGCTGTCACACAGCAGTGGAGTGTAGAGGGGTGGGTTTCCCACCTGGAAATCTGAAGCCTGCAGATGGCAGCTACAACTGCAAAACCATATTGAACCAAATCACTAAGATAAGAGCATTTAACTGGAGGAAAATCCAGCAATCCTATAAGGTAGACTGTGCTTTAGGTGTTCCACGTGTTCTCCACTGCTTTCCAGCATTCAGGCTCTGAGTGGCTGTTTAAATCCTAAATGACTTCCGCAGGATCTAAGTTTGCTTAAAGTTAAGGATGTGCTTACAAAGCCTCCTGAACCACAGCCTCAGTTTGCAACTCGCTGGGGTCCACTCGTCACATTGACTGCTACAGGATGATACACAAATCTTCACAAATTAATAACATTAAAATTATTCTTAAAGAAAAACATATTAGTTCATTATTCACATGACGAAAACTTCCCTGCTAGTACTAGACTTGGGTACTCTGATATTGTTACTAAATTGCTACATATAATTTAAAACATCCTCTTCTTAGAAGGACATAGAAGAATCCATGGGCATAATCCCAAAAATGACCTTTTAAAACTCCTGTGACTGAATTAAGCTAATGCTTTTTTCCTGCTGAACAATTTGTACATGTATACTTGGGCAAAAGCAGAAACCTATTACTGCCCATGTTACCTATTATCCACAGATCTGCTCAGAAGGTTTTGGATAATTTACTATAATTGGCTTATTGCAGAAAAACACTTTGGAACAGCACATATATGGATATGACTTCTGTTTCTAATAACAAAATGCACTTCAGAATACAGAGCAGCAGCAAGCTCAATAAATTTGAGAGTAGTGAATTGAATAAACTGGGAGTAGGTTTCAATTTACAAGTGATGGTAGAGCAGATAAAGTATAAGAAGCTTTTTTTCCCCTCCAACAGGTCTCCAACAGATCTCTATTGACTATAGAATTGTTTTAGTACTGAGCCTTGTGCTTTCCTTTCCGTTGTCCCTTAACTCCCATTCAGCCCCTCCTGTGTTCCTCCTTTCACCCCCAATCACAGATCATACTTCATACTTTTCTGAAATAAGATCAAACCTTGGAAAAAAAAAGAACCACACATGGAAGGGGTGGGTCAGGTTTGAGGCCCTCTAAAGAACGTGAAGGTGCAGAAGTCCATGAGACCTGATGAGATGCATCTGAGGGTCCTGAGGGAACTGGTGGGTTAAGTTGCTAAGCCACCATCCATTGTATTTGAGAACTGATGGCAGTCAAGCAAAGTTTCCACTGACTGGAAGGTGAGACCTCAGAGCACCTTCCAGTACCTGAAGGAGATATAGAAAAGCTGGGGAAAGACTTTGTACAAGGGTGTGTAGTGAGAGGACAAGGGGTAATAGATTAAAACTGGAACAGGGGAGATTTAGGTTAGACATTAGGAATAAATTCTTTCCTATGAGGGTGCTGAGACACTGACCCAGGTTGCCCAGGGAAGCTGTGGAAGCCGCATCCCTGGAAGTGTTCAAGGGCAGGTTGGGTGCAATATCTGCAGTAAGTAATTTACCAGAAGCATTTAACAATAGACCAAATAGACAAGTAAATGGGTAAATGCTGCAAAGAAGTCTAAACTATGAGATTTTAAAGAAAGGTTGTACTACCTCCAAAACCAACAAAGCCCTAACTAAATAAAAGGACAGGACTGGCTGTGTGTTTCCCTCACAAAAATCCATATATAAAGTAGGTTCTTCTTCCCAGTGAGCCTCTCTGCTTTTTATTTCTGCAAATGGTCACATTCACACAAAGATCCTTTAGCCCTTAAATTTCAGAGGTTTCCTGTTCTGGCAGAACACTCTTGGTATCCGTGTTGTACCAGGATCAAGGGACAGTCTCAGCTTACTCATGCAGGCAGAGATCTTCCCCAGTGCTATGGTAATGAAGGTCAGAGACTTAACTGGTACCAAGCCAGCACCAATCACACTCCAGCTGGCTCTGACTGTGCAGTGATTGCTGCAGATCTGTCCCCAAAGGCCAAAGGGAGAGGAGCCCAGAGTGGCTACCAGTCAAGACTTGTCTCTGCATTAGCAGGCCACCCGTTTTGGTTTTGAGAAAGGAACCAAGATGACCAATGGATAAGAGTTACAAGACATGAATTAATGAGCATGGTAAGCTGAGAGGCAGCAATCAACCCTGCATTTTAAATGGAAAATTCTGATTACTACCTTTCTGAGAATACAGGTGCAGTTTCAGAGAGCCCATGAATCACAAGTGCCTCTACCAGATGTTTCTTCTCAGGCTTCAGGCTTTCAGAGACACTTAGTCAATCAAGAAATTAAGAGCAAGGTCTGGGATACACTTTAGGCATCTGAGGCTGGACTCTCAGGCTCCTCAAGACTGCTAACCAGATGCACAAATGCAACCACAAGAATGTGCCATAGTGGTGTCATACAGCCAAGCTCCTTTGGGCTGCCAATGCCCCCATGCTCACCACCCTTACTTGGAGAGATTACGTTATGTTTTACAGCCCAGGCCTGCTCAGCACCTGTCTTATTTGGCACCAGGTATAGACACCTGTAAGTTTTATTTCACATGCAGTCTTACTGGAAAACATTCAGCAATTTTGGTCACTGCATTGCACCTTCAGCCAGCATTGGGTTGAAATTGGTGCCTTCATGCAATGATGAAATGGGCTATGCCAGCCAATCTGAAACAAGCAATAAGGAAGACAATTTAGCAGACATCTGCAATGTGAGAACAGCTGTCCTTGGGCCAACCTAGTGTTGCTGAGGACCTCTTCTCCAACAGCAGTCAAGAGCAGATGCTCTTTGAAGAGAACAAAGTGCTTTTCCAGCCTTCAACCATTTGCATTTCTGATGCTTCCTTGCCCAGGATTAATTTCTGTGTATTCAGTAATATTCAGAACATTTCTCTGTTACAAAATGGCCTTGTCACCCTAAGCCTGTGTAAACTTCTAACACTCCAAATCTCTTGAAGAATCTCTGCAGGTACTACATAAGGATAGTAAAAACAATACAGCAAATAGAATACAACAAAAAGGGAAAAAATGTGGCAAAATTTATTAGATACCCATGAACAATAATTTTCTTTACAAAGCAGTTCCACAGCCTAAGCCACATTTTATGTTCAGTTGTGATATGTTAGTAAGAACCTGATGTACCTCCATCAAGTACAAACCAGCATTCAAATAAAAAACTTCATAAAATTTTAATCTGCAGAGAGCCTGGATAATTGTGCTGGTACTGCACCACTGAAAAATTTAGATAGTTTGCCTTTTTGGAGTCTCAGCACAGTGCTCTAAAGGATTTATTTATCTTACAAATGCATTATGAAAAAGGGAGCATCATACAGGTGGGCAACTGGGACTTTATTAAGAGAAGGTGGATGTCAATCAGAGTAGAATAATCATTGTCTACATGTGAAACAGATGTTGCCTGTGTAAAACAGCCCAGTGTGCTACACAGATGAATCACTGAAAATAAAATTATACCTGTATCTTTGGCTATTGTTAATGGGTCCCAGTACTGGAAACCCACATGGCTTTATCCATGCCTCAGCACTGGGACACAGGAAAAGAGCAAGGCACATTTTTCAAGTACATCTCTTTGTGCAATGTCTCCATTTTATATTTCCAGAGAAAAAATGAGAACTGACAGTAGGCTTATAGTCCAACATTGCATGGAAGTAATTGTCTTTTTTTAAATTACAGTAGTGACAGTTTTAACATTGTTAATCTTGATTATGTCTGAAATAGGTATCTTTGCAAAAGAGAGGGAGAAAAAGTGAAAGAGCAAGACAGAGTGGAGTTGCCACCTGAAACAGAGCTCAGAAATGCCTCAGCCTGGCAGAAATTCTTGTTCAGGTAGTACAAATGGATGCAAAAATTCTAAAAAACCTAATTGTTTAAAAAGCCTTTTTTTTGTTGTTGTTGGTTGTGTTTGGATTTTTTGTTGTTTGTTTTGGTTGGTTTTGTTGTTGTTTGTTTTGTTGTGTTTTCTTTTTTCTTTTTTTTTTTTTTTTACACACTATTATAAATAAAAATAGTTATTTGAAAAGCTTCCCAATAAATCTGGCAGATAGAATACCTAGTATCATTAGAGAAAAAAAAAAAAAAGAATTTTTCAGAATTCAGTCTGAAGCCTGGGTTTTTAGTCCAAGCTTAGGTTAGTTCTGCTTTTATTAAAATCAGCTTATTTCAGAGAGGAGTTGGACTAAGTCTGTGGCACTTAAAAATGATTGCATGTGGAATTACAAAAATTCTTCAGCTCTGAGGGCTCACCTCACAGGTGCTGGGTTCCCACTTCCACTTGCTCCAGCACAGTGCAGGGTGAGCTGCAATTCCCTCCATGACACTGCTGGCATGCAGCCCTCCTAATCCCCCAGTGAATCTTCCTAAAGAGTTTTATTACTAACAATATGTAGCATAATAATTGACTGTATTGAACATACACATATAGGCTCTTGCCCATTAAAGATTATAGGCCTGCTTATAAAAGATGGGAGTTTCCTCACTGGCTTTATTTTCTTTGCATAGGTTCTTTGTACACAACTCACCACCATCAGTCTCCCAAGCCTTAGCAGGAGGTAAGTGGACTGTACTTTTAACCTATTTGCTTTTTTTAACCCAGAGATGTCTGGACTCACTGGTGAGGCAGCAGTCCAAAGTATATGGCCATCTTACTGCTTGTCGTCTTTTAAAAATAATGACAGAAGAAAAAAATCAACCAAACAAGACTGTCCTGCCTCTGTGTGCTATTAGGTTTTCACAAAAAACTAAACAACACCCCAAAAACAGAACAAAGGAATCAAACCCCAAGCACATCCTAATCACTGGCTAGGTGTCATTGGTGATACCTGTGTGTTCACTTTGTATATAATAGCTTCTGCATTGCTCTGTTAGGTACATAGCATTCATTGTCAATGTCTGTCTCAATGTAAAGCATACAAGAGAATCAATACAGAAATTAACAGGTGCTGACATATTGATTCTATTCACATTTTTTAAAGCATGAGAACATTTTAAAGAAACATTAATTTAAGAATGAAATAATTTATATTGATCCCTGAAAAAATCATGATACAAGACAGGTATTTGGAACAAAGCAGCAAACTGAGAAGGCTGTTTGACTGTGTGGCTGTTTAATAACCAACATAGCTTTTAAAATAATTTATCGACCAGCTTTCCACCAGCCACTGTGAGAAGAGGAATCCATTCTACCTTTTCACACTCTGTATTGCTAATTGTAATAAGATATTCAGGCAACAGTAATAAAAGCTCATTCCAAATCTGGTGGGAACTGATGAAAGCAATTATGGTGAGGGCTTGGTGCTGTCAAACTGTCAAGTTGCAAGCTTAATGCAACTCTTTAGAATGTATGCTTTCTCTATTCTGAAAGAAAAAGACTGCAAGCCAGTTGAGAATGCAATGAGACCAAGGAAACAGACCATTTACCTGCAGAACAGTGAAACACTATGTAGAGCACCAATAAAACTATATGTCTTGTCATAGCAATTCCTCAGGAAAGGACGTGTCTCACACTCTTGGATATTACTAGTGAAAAAACACCACAAAGGTCTTGGGGACCTTGGTGGGTGGGGTGTGAGAAGTTCCAGAGGTCTAGGAAGCATATTCATTTAAATTTTACCAATTGCTTCTGTTTTTCTAGGCTAGAGACATGTTCCATTGTGGAGGAAACAATGAAATTATATAAAAGAATAATGAGTCGTTAGTTTAGCCTGAATACCGCCATTTATCAGCAGAACATATTCTGCCTAAAGTTTTTCCTACAGCTTCTCACAAAACTAACACTGATGATGAAGCTCTCCACACACACATCCAAGTCACACAAACTTTGTGATTATAAAAAATATTGAACTGCCAGAAGAAGGGGCATTGTACATCCTATCTGTATGAAAGTCAAGTGTTGGGTGGACAGTGGCACTGACAATAAGTCATCTAATGTGTGTTTCCTCCAGTGCCCAGTGGAGTCAGCTCCACAGTGATGAATGGAAAGTGCCACCTGCTCTGTAGAATCACAGAATCCTCTAGTGTCTCAAGTTGTGAGGGACTCATATGGATTACTGAGTCCAACTCCCTGCTTCCTGCAGAACTACCTAATACAAAACCATTTGACTAAGAGCATTGTTCAGATGTGCTTTGAACTCTATACATCAACTCAGTCTTCGGCTCCTCAGCTGAAGCTCCCTGTGATAGTGAAAATCATCCTGAATGATGACTGGCTGCACCAGGAGGCAGATGTCTCATGGAATATAGAATATTTTACCTGTTTGTTTCAAATATTCCATGAATAACAACTGCCAGTCAATAGTGAACCCAAACTGGAGCTGAACTGCTTGCAGAGCAGCCAGTCAGTAGACAGCAACAAGTAACAATGAAGTCAACGTCAGTGGAAAAAAATAAATCACTTTGATTAATGTTTTAATTCTACACTGAGGGAAGTGTTTCTCTCTCACTGTGTGGCCAGAAGCATTGAAACTTTGTGAAAGACAGTACAGCACAGGGCCACATAAGGGACCTAGATAATGTGAAGGAGACCTGGCAGAGGCACATAACCTAGGCAGGAATGACCACAGAAGGAAACCCCAGTTCCAGATCTAGGAGTGTTAAAGTGCCATCCATACTATCTATGCTACATCTGCTTGCCTCCAGCAAACAGGAGGCACGGCCAAACTAAATAAATCAGCATTATATATGAGGAATATCTGAGATAACACTTGATAAAACTAGTGTTAATGACTTTGGCTAGAGACAATTTCTGCATTAAAAACAAAACAAAACAAAACAAAACCAAGCAAAACAAAATCCCCACAAAACTTTCCTTCATTAGCCAAAAAGAATGCCAACAACAAAAAAAGTAAAGTCTTAATCTATAGCTTAAGAAACTGGGGAATGAATTAAAACAAAGCTGTACCCAGCACAAAGGGTAGAATGCAGTAAATTTCAAAGCAACTGATCAGCACAGAATCATTTGCTGCTCACAGATGAACCACATATACCTACAGAAAGGGAGGTTATTCAGACATCATCTACTTCTGTGCTTCCCTGCATCACAGTTTAATGAACAGATAGGCACATTTAACTGACTCTTTCTTCATAACAGGAAGTGCTTGACAGACAGAAGAAAGAGGTGGTAGACAACACACTAAGAATAAAACACTTACTTGCTTACTAAGGCTGCTGCAAAACCAAGGCAGAAAGAAATGCTCATGCTCCCAGACAGCATTTGTGTAGCAGGGTGTTATTTCACTTCCTGTAAGCATTCTACAGCTGTTCCCAGCATTGCAAAAATGAGCAGATTCAGAAGGTTTGGAGTTGGAGTAAAGGCTTATTAAAACCACCATGTTCTTTTCAAGCCTTTAAACAGCAGAAAATCATTAAAAGATATACTTCTTTTAAGATTTCTGTATTACTGCTTTCAGAAATGAGAGGAGAAAAGACCAGCCATCCCTCTTTTACAGAGTGGGATGAAAAATGGGATAACATGAACACTCAGGACAATTCTTTTGAAGTTTGGATCAAAAAAGGAATGAAGCCTTGAGGGCAGGGGCAGAGGAAGGAAAATTACTACTTCATCATATTGAGTCATTCATCCTCAGGACTTCTGTGTGTTTATTATGCATCAGCAATGACAAACTAGACAAGAAAAGTGTGATAAAACTAGCCATTCCTAGAAAGCACTTCTTATACATGATGCTTAACTAAAAGGCATGGGGCTTTTTCTTTTAATCATTGGCTGGAAAGACAAAAACTCTAGTGAAACTGTCTTGGGTGAGCAGTCCAGATCAATAGGAGGCAAACAGCTAGACTTAAATCAAAAAAAGGGAATAATTAATCCAAAGACACTTCTCTTCAAAGCAAAAAAAAATCCCAGTTGATTCAAATTCCATCACAGATACTGTCTGCCTCATTGGAGTGGAGTGGCCTCCTCCAGACCTGAAGCTGATGAACCACTGTGCTGCAGAAATATCTTAAAAAACCCCCCACAAACAAAAACCAACCAACAAAAAAAATCCCACTATAAAAACCAAACCAAACAAAATAAAACAAAAAAAACCTCCCAAAAACAACCAAAAAAGAGGAAATTATCCTGTGCAGACTCCTCCCTCTCTCCATCCCATAGTCTGGAGAAGGTAAAAGCATTTGCTGAGGAAGACAAGCCCCGTAGAAGACCCATGGGATGCCTTTCACCCTGGCACCCCAAGGCTCCCCAGCAGACACCATGGAAATGCTGCTCTGTGTGATCTCAGAAAGGCACTTGGCTGCTCCCTTGACTCTTTGGCTTTTGCCTGCACCAGCAATATCACACCCATGCCTACTTCAGCGTGATTACATAGGAAGATTAAAATAGTGAAGTCTTACAAGCCTGGGTGAGGAACAGAAATGTAACAGTGTCCCAAGCATCACTCAAAGCAAGACAAGTTTGGATGAAAATAACATTTATAAAGAGGCTGTCACTGGCAGACTGAAGGTGGCTGCTGGAGAGAGGTGAGCAGATGTCATGCTATGCAGTAAAAGCAAAGTTATTATTGGCACAGGTCTAGAATAGTCACAGTGAACATGAGTGTCTAAGCCATAGTGGCTTATGCAGCTTGTCCCAAATGAGTGCCAAATCCACCCATTTTCCCACCATGCCCCTCCCTGCATTTCATTTATTGCCTCCACCCTCATCGTCCAGCACTCCAAATGGCAAAATCAAAGCGCTGCCTCTGATGGGAACAGAAACACAGTAGCTGGCTGGCATAAACCCAGTATGGGTACAAACAGGAAGGAGCTGGATTTGGGCCAGCTACAGAATGTGTAGCTTTTGGTGGCAGGAACCATTTTTTTCAAAGGTTATGTACATCACACTCTAGCAGAACCTCCAATGGATGATGTATTGCTACCCTTCCCAAATGCAAACTCCCCTAATGGAGGAGCAAGTACTAGAATCACTAAAGGGTTTGCTGAGTTTATATGTGAATAGTGCTTCTTTGTGCCATAGGAAATGAAGAGAATCTTCTGAAAAAAAAATAACCAACAAGAAAAAAAAACACACCAAAAAACAGAGCAAAACACCAACCAAATAAAAAATTCCAATCCTGGGAATAATCACACCCAGCAAGGAGTATGGCAACCCTAACAGAAATATCTGTCAAGATGTCTGCTGAAAATACTACTGGGAAAAAATCATCCAGAGAAGAGTCTTGGTAGGACTGTTATTATTGCAAAAACCCAAAATGATAAGTAAAGCATGCTGCACTAATGACTATTTTGCAAGGCCAGATTCCAACCCTACCATTCAAGGGAAAAATAAAACAAGCTAAACGGGAGATTTGGAAACAGACTCTTCCAATGTATCTTGAAGTCAGTTTGCTAAGTAAAACCCAGCCACCCTTGCAGCCTCTGGGCTCCAGCAGTCATCTCATCTTGCAATATCCTACCTCCACAAGAAGTGCACAGAAACAACTGTGGTCCACAGTCCCCCTGAACTTGTCCCCTACATGACATCTATTAAGGCAGCTCTGTAGCACCAAGAGCTTATTTTAAAGCCTGACAATCTCAAGGTATCTGAAATTGGAGGCTACCAAGTAATTTTCATAAGGATATGTGCTCGTCAACCCTCCTTGGAATAATTAATGTCTACAAAACTGTATGCATAGCCAGATGGGAATTTTCTGGAAGTTTTCCAGGCAAATCAAATATACGTATTAAATATATATCCATGTTAACTTTTAGAAATGTTGGGAAACTAGGGCTCTGGGTTCATAAACCAATGACCTACTTATACTCACCCCCATGCAGCATTTTTCCTACACATGACAGATAAAATGGCTAGCAACCTCTACCATCCTTCCTGAAAACTGTTGTGCAATGTTCCTGACACAGTGGTACTCTGCTCCTTTTTAGACATAACTGCTTTAGAGACTAAACCACATACATTGCCAGAAAGCCATTAGTTCTCCCTTGAATTTAAATTTCCAGGTTTTTGGGAAGAGATGTTTAAAAAAGGCTTACAAACTAGAATGGTATGTGGCACTGTTCAGCGTAAGTCTTACACCCAAGACTAATGAATATTGCAACATACTGCACCTGGGCCAGATATGGTCTGTTCTGCAGGGGACAAACAAAAAAGCCCACACAGGACTTCATTTGATGGAGTGTGTGCATCTTGCTGAGTGCAGTGCTGACATTGTTACCAATACTCAATATCAGACCCCCCATCGCTTGTGCCACTCAGGTGTGTAACTCAGGTGAGGCTGAAGTCCGCCTGGAAGAATGTAACACCAACTAACCCTTCCTAGTAAAAATGAATCTTTACGGATTTTAACTGGCATTTTCAAAAAGTGAAATGAAGATTACACTCTCCTTGGCACCTGAGCTCTTAAGCGTCCTCCCCACTGTAAAACAAAAATACAGAAAAATACACTTCCCTTTGAAATACACCAGATACATCACTGTATAGTGGGAACTGTCTAACATGTGAAGGAAAGTCAGACATTTATTTTATATGATTGCCAGACAAAAAATACAGATATTAAGCACCAACTTAAATTTGTTTTTCAAGAGTCTTGTCAGAGAAGGGAAGAGATGAGTTGTTCTGTCTGCTGCTGTGGCAGGACAGTCTGTATTCTCAGCTGTTTCAGTTTCTATCATACAGTTGAACTTGTATTTCTGGGTGAATACACTAAAGAGAGTCTAGGGGTAAATGTTAAACCAATAACTGCAAGGTGAACAAAAAGCCTTTTCTGAGACAATCTTTTACTTAAAGGTAATTGTTTCAGTACACTAATCACTTAGGCTTTAGATTTTGTGCTGCCAGAAACTTAAAGAATCCAATAAAACCAAATAATCAAACATGCCTTTTTCTATATACTTGTACATTAAAGGAACATTTAACAAATATTAATTGGAACAAGTCCTCTGATCTGGACAGCCATAGGTTTATGGAAACTTCCAACAGGACTACAGTTACCTCAACAAAAGACATGTAAAAATAACTTATGCATATGTTTATTATAGCAATTCATCCTTATATGCTATTTTTCAACTCAAATGGTTAATTTCAAAACAGAGAGGAGTGTATCTTGGTTTCTGTCAAGATAAACACTTGTGACATATAGTGCACAGAAAACAATCCAAAATGACAAAATTGATTTTGGAAAATTATATTCATTAACACAGCTAACAGTAATTCCAAGTTGGGATTTATCAGATTTGATTTGAACCATAAACTATTGCTTGGTGTACAGATCTATGGAATAATACTTGAATGTAAATGTGGCGGATTTCCCATACAAAAACCTCATTCTAAAGACATAACTATTGCCTTAGACTAGTAAACAGTGTCTCATTGTACTGATGACACTGGAAGAAAAGCAGGCTTTTAATTAAGGAGATTTTCATTGAAATAAGGACAGATCACATTTTAAACTTGGTTGGCTTAATTGACATTAATTTTCCATAAAGGTATCATGTTGGTTATTTTTCCTAAGACTTGATTTTTATAGGTGCACTTCACAGAATAATTAGGAACTTCCACTCAAAGGCAATCCTCCACTTCTCCCCTCCCTACACACAGAGAAAAGGTGTCTGAGCAGAGACCTTCTGGCCCTCTACAACTGCCTGAAAGGAGGTTGTAGTGAGGTGGAGCTTGGTCTCTTCTCCCCACTAACAAGGAACAGAACAAGATGAAATGGCCTCAAGTTGCACCAAGGTAGGTTTAGACAGGGTATTAAAAGAAACTTATTCACTGAAAGTGTCATTAAAACACTGGCACAGGCTGTCCAGGGAGGTGGTTGAATCACCATCCCTGGAAGTGTTTAAAAGATGTGTGGATGTGGTACTGAGGAACATGGTTTAGCTCTGGACTTGGTAGAGTTGGGTTAATTGTTGGACTTGATGATCTTAAAGGTCTTTTTCAACCAGAAAGATTCTGTGATTCTCTCTACAGCCTGTGGACTCTTACAGGCAGTAACATCACGGGCAGTAACTGGCAGGAAACACCTGCAGAAATGCACCTGCCTTTATCACAGGTTCAAGGAATAAGCAGTTTTGCCTCCTCTCCATCCATACTCCCCGTGCACAGTTGAAATCCAATACTGTCAGTCCACACTAGCATTAATTTTTCAGCACCTCTCATGAAGCAATTGATTGCATGATTTTATAGTGATTCCTGTGAGTGAACAAGCCTCCTTCTCTATTCCTTCTGGTTTTGATCTACATACTTCCTTTTCTACCATCCTCCCCTTTGATACTGTTTTTTATGTTACAGTCTCTTACTGTTGAATCAGGATTAAAAACTTCTCTGACTTTGGATTCTGCCAAGAGTGTGAGAGCGCAGCATAAAGGACTAGTTCAGTGGTCCAAAGTTCCTGTTGCCTAATCGGTCCTTTCACCCTAGCCAGGAGGCAGTCATGCCTCCTCTGTGGTTTTGCAAAAAACATTAATTATATGGCAGCACAATGAACTATCAATTACTGACCGAATATGCAGTGCTGGGAAGCAAATCCCAAAGAACCTAAATGATCAAAGAAGAATTGTAGGTTGCAAATTTTATTGCCATATTTTTACTGGAACACAGTTTACTCCTCCTAAAATCATCCACATTAACACAATACTTGTATGGTCTGGAGCTGTTTAAAGAAAACCTCATTCCACAACTCAACATGTCAAGGAAATTAGCCAAGTAATAAGACAAAGCATTTTCTTAAGTGTATTAGAAAAAGTAGGAAAAGTTTTGAAAATGTAACTTTTGTCCCTGAAGCCTTAAACTTTGGAAATCTGCGAGATAGAACATCCTTTCTAGATAACAAAAGGGATTTGTAATGGATTTTACAATTAAATGAATTAAAACTTTTATAGAGTCTGTTAGGAATTATCAAACCAGTATAAAGAATTCACTGTTAAGCCAAACCTACCATTAAATTTCTTGTGCATTTAGCCACAGGCATTACAGAATCTTCACAGAATCTTAGGAGTTGGAAGAGACCTTGAAAGATCATCTACTCCAACCCCCTAGAGAAGAAATAACATTTTAAGCTGAAAGAAAACCACTCATTCAGAAGATAAGGACTTCATTTAACCTACAGAACAAAATGTGAAGGTAATATATGAGCCAGGGGGATGCATATAGCATAATGAATATGCAGCAATGTAAACAGCACTTGGTTTTCATTGTTATTTTCCACTCTATGTCCTCTTGATGCCTTGTTACAATCACAGGAAGCAGGCAAAGTACAAACATGCATTCATGTTGGCACAAATGAGGACGGATGAATTAAATGAATGAATTTAAAGAATTTTTGCTGCCACCATCCACAGCTTTCACAGAAGGAGCTTCAGAAAGCAAAGAATCTTCGGTCATTTTCCAGTGAAGTTATATCTTCAGGAGAAATTCAGGCAACACCAGACCATAATTGCAAAACAACATTCCCTGTGAATTCTGAGAAGGCTTTGCCTGGGAGCATCTTGCCAAGCAACACCCCTAGCCTGTAAATTGGAGGAAAGGTGTGAAAAAAGTCCTGTTCTGAAGAAGGCCAAAACAGAGTATGTCCCAGCAGCAATGTGGTTGGGTTTTTTGTGATAGTTTGTTGTTGTTGTTGGTTTTGTTTTGCTTGTTTGTTTGTTTTTTCTGTAGTGGACAAACAAAAAAATTTGCTCTTTTTCTTCTTGTCTAATAGTTTATTCTTCTTGAGTGTTGTCAGTGGGTCCCTCATATTAATAGGTCTCAAACTTAGTAGCCTTCTCTGAGAGCATTTGCTTCAAGCTACTTGAGCCTTCAGAGGCTTTGAGCTTTTTTTCTATAATTCTGCACATCAGGATGTTGCACATTGAAGAAAAAAGAATTTACTTTGGATGGAATGTCATGCTACTACTCTTAACTTGGCTATCATAATCCTGAAAGCAATGCTGCTGTTAGCAGGAACCTGCAGTAAGATTCAAAGAGGTGAAAGTCCCCTGAGCATGCAGAGAACGCACTTTTACTCAGCCCAGACCACTAAAGAACACAATGGATTTAAGTGGTGATTTGAGAATATAAAAGGAATTAAAAAATAAAGTAAAATATGAAATTGAATGGACAGATGCATATACTAAAGTATTCTGTAGGATCTGGTAGGGGCAACAAGTAGGCTATTCTGTTGTATGTTAGTCATGTATATCTAACCAGTACCTTTAAACATGTGGGGATCTGAACATAAGGACCAAGATAAGGTTTCCATCTTTGGCCAGCTACCAGTGCCAGCCAGACTAAAAGTGAAGCCCCTGGGCTTCACCTGGCTAACTGCTATTAGTGTGTAGTGCAAGAAAGTGACAGACAGAAACCCCAGAAATGCACTGAGTACTACAAAGAGTTCCGAATACAGTCCACTAGAGCTGGAAACCTGATGCCACAGAAGATGTGGCTAAAAAGTGGAAGAATAAATTCAACAAAATGCTCAAATTAAAAAATATAAGCAGATTTTTTTACAAAATGCACTCAGCTGTACTGATCTTACAAAAGATGTGTAAGTGCTATGAAATGCTATGATTGAAACAAAAAAACCCCATAGCACTACTCTTCCATGTACTGCTGCTAAAAGACAAGATTGTTCTCTTTATTATAATTCATCTATTCCCACCTGCCCCTAATGGAAGGAGAAGCAGCACAGAAAGTCAAATATGTTACTCTCTACTGCCTCTCCTAAAAAGGTTTAAAAACCTGTTCACGTGTTACGCTTACAATGTTATGCTTATCACCTACAGTGATCTATCTGTACTTTCAGACCCACTAAAAGCTAACAGAGCTTTGCTTCTAAGTGCCTAAACCATGAGATTTAGGTTCTCCAGTGTTGTTGGTACTTCAGAAAACTATCTAATTTCCTTATGACAGATCAAATACATCAACATCCCTTGAGAACTGCAGAATCAGACACTAGAGGAGGTACATATACATACTCTCTGCATATAAACTATATACTGAAAATACAATAGGGTTCTTTCTACACAGACTGAAGATGGGTTTTTCAAGCACAGTAACTCATTTCAGCAGAAATTACTCCTTTCTGCAGCTGGGGACACCACTCAGTAAAGTTAGTATCATTTGAACTGGTCACCTTGGTAACCTTAATGAAATCTCAACTTATACCACGTTCGGCTCGTCTGAACTTGAAACACTGAAGTGTGACTGCAAGAAGCACAGACAGGAAAAATGAAGTAACACCAATGGAGAACACATTTTTTATCATTATATCATTATATATAATTTCTAAAAAAACAAGCTGCATGACAAGGAGTCAGGATGCCCTGACAACTAAAAGATAAATTTGCCACAGACTTTAGTGCTTGCACCTATCTCTGTACTTAAATCAAGAGCTGTACTGGTTTTCTTGCATGCACAAGCTAATTAATTTATCTATTTACACTAGTTTTCTAGAATAGTGTATTAGATGAGGGGTTCTTTATTCACTTGGAATTCTTTACAAAGGGCTGTGGAGTTTGTCAAACTAAACTTCTTCCTCCTACACAAGAACTCTTCCTTATTACTAGCATTTTTGCAGCACAGTTTTAAATGAAACAAAAGATGCTGCCTACCCACCCCCCCCTGCCTCGAAATACTATTTTGCAAGCCAATATATCTAACTGACAATTTCTTCATATATTGTCCAAAAGCTCTTTTTCATTTAATGTCATCTTTCCTAATCCCATTTCTCATATTACATTATCTGATTCATTTTGATACCCTTCAAGTGTTATCAAATGTCTCTTTTGTTGTCTTCTAGCCAGCCTGTATGTATCTAACCTAACCCATTCCTTATAAATCCAGGCTCCAAATACCTTTCCTGTATATGCTGTTCTCTCCATGCCTCCAGCTGTCAATATCTTTCTGCTAACGAGACTTCAGAATCCCAAGTGACACGAGACCTCTGCTTATTAGACTAAAATTGAATTGGTCTTTATTGCTGTCAAATCAGTATTCTAAATTCATGTGTAATACGCTGTCAGCTACTACTTTTAAGTCTCTTTTGGCATTACTGATTTTCATGGTTTCTCTCACTCATAGGAATCTGTTCTCAGATTATTTTTCCCTTGATAGGCTTGCACTAATTAATGTTTCTAAAATGCTTTTAAAATGGAAAGCACTATATAAATATTAAGTATCCTTATCTGTAATGGGAAACATGCTCCATTACCATTGCCACATAAACTTCACATCAACAGATTTTTATGCATAGCCCTTGGTCATGGGCACTTGATTTTCTAAAAAGCATTACCAGCTGAATACTTTGATAGGAAATATTTATGTGTAGCCTATTTACACATAAGAGCTGGAGCATGCATTGTATGTGTTACACACACAAAATATAGCACAAACTACTCTGTTGTTTATGTATTCAATGTAAACAGAAACTTAGGTCAGTTTGTAATTTTACATATGTATTTGACACCAAATTTCACTGTATAAACACTGTCTTACTGAATTATTGACTGCCTAGCAGTGTGTGGTGCAGGGAATTGTTCCACACTGAATAAAATGACGTTTGACAAGTTCAGGCAGTTTAGGTATTAATTATTAAAAAAAACCACACTTCAACCCCCCCAAATTTCTGCTACCTAGCATTTCATTTATTTGAGTTTAATATTTATAATTTTAAATGCAAAGTATTTCTGTACACTTGAGCACCTTTAAACCAGAGGTAATTAAGAGGACTGCAAACTGTCATTAATGGCAGATGATACTGTGCAGCATCTATTCTCACCATGGGAGCTGATATCTCACGGTGCCCTCAGGGACTCACAGCTCCTAGCTTGTGGGTTTATAATATAAAACACATGCCCAAGGGGTCAATAAGTACTGGAGAGACAAAGGAGGGAAACTGACACAGATAATTGATTAAAGCAGGCATTAAGCTGGCAAGGTTTGTTCTTCAAAAATGCTATATTCTTGGTCGTGGTCCAATAAATTGCTTACCATACAAGTAAATGCAATTATTTAGAGATTCAAAGGTTAAATTTGTGTTTACATGTTTTGTTTGGCTGGGGTCTGCAAAGTCAGTACCCTCCAGGACTGGCATACCATTTAACTCAGTGTTTTTTTGAGTCTACCAGCTTTTAACAAGGAAAGCTCTTTGACAAATTTCCTGCAAGCCTCACTTCAATGAGTGGTGGGTGGCATATCTTCACTTCTACCTGTATTTTTTTCCAGCAAATCTGTTTACTATGGGTTATGTTATAAGGGAATTTATCACACTCCCTCTTTTTATAGAGTAGTGTCTCTCTCCACAGTTCAGACCAAAGAAGAAAATGCAGCAATTTATCCTCATGAAGACTACAAGAAAGCTATTCTATCCAACCATGTCATGTTTTTGTATGACAGCTTTTAGTTGTTGAACTATACAAAGTGATGCTGAATTACTGAGTGACAGATGTGTTCCTTTAGACAGTGGAGGCTAATTCACCTGTGTCATATTCGCTAAACATTAGTTTCAGACAAACCTCCAGCAGACCGCTTATTTTAGATATTGTTAAGGCAGAACAGCACACAGCCAGTGCACCCCTCATGCTACCACAAGACCAGAAAAGGTGTGTTTCCCTCCCTTATAAAACACAGAAGAGAGCCCCAAACTCCTATAAAATGTCTAGACTCTGGATAAACAGTCACCAAAGCTACTGCTGTTGCTAGTTACTGAATTACCATGAAGATGAAGCTGTACATTAACAGTATGTAGGTCACATTCAAGGATGAGAAGCAGGTGTAAGGTATTCTTTAACCCTCCAGAGATCTGCATGGTCACGTACAATTCCGATGATGCAGCCACAGCACCAGTTCCCTGGAGCAGACCTTTGAAGTCAACCTGCAGATGAACCTCAGCCTGGTTCACTTCTCGACTCAAGCACATCTCACCATCTAAGGCCCAACTGGAGTATATAAGGATTTGCAATACCTCTATCAGCATTATTATTATTTATAGTCATTAACATCAGTCTTCTCAGCAGCATGACAAAATGCAGCTCACTGAGTTGCAAAGTCATCCCCTTAAAGTTGCAGTGTGACCATATAATTAATGTAACATCATTATGAATGTTGGACAGCCTGCACAGACACATGGGAAACAAAATGTAAAGGAAAAGGGCATACTCTACTGAACAGAGATAGTTTCTTTCTGTAGGACAGTATACTTTCTTGACAGTTTAATTCTGTTAACTTGATTTTACAAGTTCAACCTGCTTTATTTTCTACTCATTGATACAACATTTCTAGTCACATGTTGCTCTCCATGTATTTAGTGTGTTGAAATAGCTTCAGATTTTGCTTCCTGGCACACAGTATATAAACTACGACAATGCAGATTTGGAAAAAAAAAAGTCCTGTATTCTCATGATTCCACAAACAAAAAGCACAAACACTTTTTATTTCTACTGCTATTCATAGTAAAAGATAACTACAAAGATGACAAGGACTTCCACAGTGGGTTTGCAAGGGATTTCTGTAAAAGAGATGTTAGAAGTGTTTATAGCATCCTTAGCAAACATAACAAACATGCTGGAAAACTCATAATGATAATACTTCATAAAAAAACCCCATACCTATTAATTCTCTTTACCTTCTCAGGTAACGCCTACCTCCTATCCTATTTTCTGTACTGTGGGAAATATTTGTTAAAAAACCAACCCAGCACAAAAACAAACAAACAAACAAACAAACAACAAAAAAACCCAAAACAAACAAACAAACAAAAAAGCACCTGTTGCTGTTTTTACAAAGAGTAGGTTTAAAAGACTTAGAAACTGGAACACACTTAGAAAAATTTTCCAATATTTTGTTCAGGAATGTCTGTTCTCTGGCTGAAAACCAGCTGGGCTCCTCACTTGAAAATGGCTGAGCAATCTTTAATCAAACTGTCTGGTGAGAGTCTGAGACAAATATTCAGAAGAACTAGGAAAAGAAAATCAGATCCATTTGCACCAGTGACCTATGCAAAAGCTTGAATGGAGGTTTAAAGACATAAAAAGTGAACAGACATGCTATTTCATTCTGCTCATATTCCATGTTACAGAGGCACAAACAGATAAATATGGTAGTAAAGTCAGTTTGCTTTTATTGCACAGTAAGCTCTTACAAATGACCAGTTTCTCCCCACCACATAATTTGTTCCTAGTCAAAAAGCCCATGTGCCAAGTTTCAGCACAGAATAAAATTTTTACAGTGGAGTTATAAATTTTTGAAAAGTGGGTTCTGTGTATTCACATACACTTAACCATTACAAGGGCAGCAGGTGTCACTACAACAAATGATGTAAAGTTCAATTTAAACATCAGAGAACATACTGAAATACTTTGGAAACTGCCACAGGTCACTAACATTTTATATGAAAGAAAAAGAAAAAAAAAAGAAAATAATAACCATACTCCCCTCCCTAATTTTTCCCCCCACGGGGCAAAGTAAAGAAAACACAGACACAGACTCTTTGTAATTAACAGGACTGTGGTTTTAGAGCTAAACATGGGCCAAGAAGTGAAAAGTTAACAAATCATTAGACATCATATATCGCTCCGTATGAGAACCGTAGAAATCTGCAAAATAGTTTAGGACGAATGAGCATGAGGTCAACTGTTTTCAGTAGATAATTGTACATATAAGCATCTTTACCTCATGGACAAGGCATGCAACATAATACAGGAATATTCTGGCAGTTTCAAAACAATTATATTTGCCTTCCATGTTATTTAAACAAATACAGGAACTAAGGTCACTAATCACAGTTATGATTCAAATATTAAGAAAAACACTGTGTGTATTTTCTCTCTTCACCTCCTTCCCTTTTTCTGCAAGTCACCATAGTTTCCATAGCAGCTTTACTGCTTACAACACAATGGACTCTTCCCCCTCCTTGATGTTGCAAAGCACTTTTAACACCTATTTAACTCTTCTAGAAGAGAAGGCTCCAGGGAGATCCTAGAGCAGCCTTCCAGTACCTGAAGGGCTTACAAGAAAGTTGGAGAGAGACTTTTTACAAGGATGTGTAGTGATAGGACAAGGGGTAATGGCTTTAAACTGGAAGAGGGCAGATTTAGGTTAGATGTTAGAAATAATATCGAAACAAGAAATTCTTCATTGGGAGGGTGATGAGGCACTAGAACAGGTTGTCTAGAGAAGCTGTGGATGCCAACCTGGGCTAGTGGAAGATGTTTCTGCCATGGCATCGGTGTTGGAACTAGATGATCTTTAAGGTCCCTTCCAAACCAAACCATTCTAGATTCTGTGACTCTATGATTAACTTTAAAGCTAGAGGACACCTATGGGAATGCTGGCATCCTGTGTAGGTGCTTTGCTCAATTCAGTGACAAAAAGGAAAAGGAGAAATGCAACCTTTTACTCACTTAAAGACAGTTCTCCTTTCCCAGACTGTTCTTATAATAAAGTACTCAATTTTCAACATTATATCCAGGTTTCACATGGCAATCCCTACTCCTCCTAAGCCAGAATTTGTTCAGGGTTGTACTGGGTAGCACTCAAATCCTACCAGTGTTGCACACTGACCAATGTTTTATTCCAAATATTGTCGCTATCAAAAGTTTGGCTGAAAATTTACCAAAGTTTCACCTCCAGCCAAAGGCACTCACTGAGGTTCACAGGAGCTGCAGTGAGCCTGGACATGAGCCCAACAGCTCAACAGAGTGGCACAGACCATACAGCTCTCCTTAGCTGGACACCATCTCTGCTCTGTAGCAGCAGATTCTACACTGTAAATACAGTCTGTGGGGAGATCGGGCATGAACATGAGCAGTGGCTGTCAGATCTGTTGCTTTTTTTGCTCCTTCCTCAGTTTACCCAGTGCTACCAAGTGCCGTCAGGACAAAGCTGTCAGCAAGCAAAGATCCCTTTGTCTTAGGCAGCTTCATCACCCACAGCAGTAGCTGCTGCGCCTGGTGCCTTGACCTCTCAGTTTAGCCGTATCTGCAGGGAATCCCCCGGTCAGGCTGCAAATACTGCTGGAATAATCAATCTCATCTCCTCTGCCCTAGGAAAAGCAAGTAAACCATAGCTTTCAACAGCCATGTTCTAAGCAGCTGCCTATTTCACCTGTGCCTGAAGGTAGCTGATACTTTAGCTCTTCCTCTTCTAGAAATGAACATTTTAATCTAAGAAATACGAATATTATCTTAGACATTTTTTGTGGGCTTTTTGCTTCATCATAACAACTCTGGCCTTGGTTCAACAATGCACTTAAGCACGTACTTAACTTTAAGGAGATGAATAGGTCTGCTGAAAAAAATCCTCCAGTTTAGCATAAAATTGATAATGTGCTTCAGTGTTTTGGATTAGGCTTTAATTGCAGAAAAAGTTTAAAGCCATATAGTATAACACTTAAACATTCACCCAAAGCAAGTTGATGCTTTCCCTTAAAAAAAAAAAAAGTCATAGTGCTGCTCCCTGCAAGAATCAAAGTATTGTGATAAAGATTCCTAGAATGAAATAAATATTATCTTGCAACGTGATCAATGTACTGAGAAAAATTATCTGTGATTTTTCTGCTAATCTTAGCTATCACAGACAAAAAAAAAAAAGGTGTTTTTTATCAGTGTCTGTAAATCAGATTATTTAGTTTAGAAACAGAAGTACAGTTAGGATCTTTCTTCCTAACTCATTCTGGCTTAAAATACAAAATGCAGTAATTCCTGTAATCACAATTCCAGACCACCCTGATGTCAGCACCTCTTACACACTTTACATAGACCTCATTTTTTTAAAGTGAGAAATAATAATTCCTCGTGTCACTGTCCTGCCCAGCCTACAAGAAAACACTATTTTAGTTGTACTGTGAAATAAAGCAAATAAATATCTTAAATGGCAAACATGACAGGGAATATGCATGACTTTCTTCTCTCCTTAGGAAGGAAGTGTATATATCAGGATAAAATTAGCAAGAAAGGAGATCTGTCCTGGTCTGCTAATTACACCCCCCCACCACCATTCAGTGCTAATGCCTACAATGGGGAATGTCGTCTGTGCTTGTGAAATGACACACAAAAGTCTCGCTGAAATCTTAAGCCAAATCTGGAATTCTGAAGTGCTTTAGCAAATTAGAGATATGTTCAATAATGAGGCAAGAGATGTGTGGAATGGAGACATCTTTGTAAGGAAGACTTTCTAGTTATGAAGGCAACCCTTAATGTGGATCAGGGATGAATGCAAATTATTGATGACAAAGGATGAACTTTATTACTAGAATGAATAAATATGACTCAGTGATGAAACATGAAGCGTATGGCTAAAATCAGAGAACAAGAGGGACTGTGAAGTCCTCAAATTAAGGAAGATGGTATTCAGACCTAGCCTCTAGCTGTCTTAAAGTTGCTGCCTCTCTCTTAGTGCAGATTAAAATTATGTGTCTCTTTGCTGATGAGGTCCTGAACAAGGCTCATCAGGCGCATCATCTGTGCCCGTTACAGGAAAATATTTATGGGGCAGTTGATAGGAAAAGCACACAGCAAGAGGGAAGGATAATTCCATTTCAGTGAAGCCACTGAGGCAAGGAACACCAGAGCAAGGGATCGTGCTGGTGGAGCCCTTCTGCATCGGCTAAACCACAAGTAAACCCTGAGCAAAACTGAGGAAGAGAAGGCAAGAGAGAGATAAATGGAGAGAGTGGGAGGGAGTCAGACCCAGCCCCTGTCCCTGGGTGGGGAGTGAGAGCTTCTGGGGAGCAGCAGCTCTGACTCATCGTGGGCAGAGGCAAAGGGATGGTGGCCTGACCCCCTCAGGTAAAGAGCAGCCCCTGAGGTTACTGACAAAGGTCCGTCCAGGGAGTTGCCGAGGCAGCCTGCCCCATGCACGAGGACAGCCTCTGCTGAGAACAAGAGGAAGGTCACTGTTGTGGGAGATCCCCTTTTGAGGGGAACTGAGGGCCCCACATGCCGGCCAGACCCAACCTCAGGAAGGTCTGCTGCCTCCCTGGGGCCCAGGTTAGCAATGTTACCAGGAAACTCCCAGGGCTGGTGCAGCCCTCTGATCACTACCCACCAGTGGTCATGAAGGTGGGCACTGATGAGGTTGCCAAGGCAAGTCCCAGGGCAATGAAAAAGGATTTCAGAGGACTTGGACAAATGCTTGTGGGATCAGGAGCACAGGTGGTCTTTTCCTCAGTTCCTTCAGTGGCAGGAAAAGCTGAAAGGACTAGGAAAACACAACTGATTCATGTATGGCGTAGAGGCTGGTGCCGTCGGATGAACTTTGGGTTTTTCAATCATGGAGATATTTACAGGGCACCAGGTGTGCTAGCAAACAATGGCATAGAGCTATCAACAAGGCAGATACGTATTCTTGGCCAGGAGTTAGTGGGGCTCATTGACAGAGCTTTCAACTAGACTTGAAGGGGGTAGGGGACAAAACTCTTGGATGGTTTGATATCCAGGACACTGGGCCTGCTGGCATTGGAGGACCCAGGTAACTGTAGACCAGTCAGCATCACCTCCATCCCTGGAAAGGTTATGGAACAACTTATTCTTGGCATTATATCTAGGCATATCAAGGATGAGGGGGTCATTAAGAGCAGTCAACATGGTTTTACCAAGGGGAAGTCATGTTTGATCAACCTTATAGCCTTCTATGAAGAAGTAACTAGGTGGATAGATGATGGTAGGGTGCTAGATGTGGTTTATCTTGATTTCAGTAAAGCATTTGACAGTATCTCCCACAGCATCCTCATAGATAAACTGAGGAAATGTGGTCTTGATGATCAGGTAGTGAGATGAATTGTGAACTGGTTGAAAGGAGGAAGTCAGAGAGTTGTGGTCAATAGGACAGAATCTATTTGGAGGTCTGTGACTAGTGGAGTCCCTCAGAGGTTGGTACTGGGACTGGTACTATTCAGTATTTTCATCAAGGACCTGGACGAGGTTTTGCTGATGACACTAAACTGGGAGGAGTGGCTGACACACCAGAAGGCTGTGCTGCCATTCAGTGAGACCTGGACAGGCTGGAGAGTTGGCTGGGGAGAAACTTGGTGAAATTCAACAAGGGCAAGTGTAGAGTCTTGCATCTGGGGAAGAACAACCCCATGTACCAATACAGGTTGGGGGCTGACCTGCTGGAGAGCAGTGTAGGAGAGAGGGACCTGGAGGTCCTGGTGGACAGGAGGATGACAATGAGCCAGCAATGTGCCCTTGTGGCCAAGAAGGCCAATGGCATCCTGGGGTGCATTAGAAAGGGTGTGGTTAGTAGGTCAAGGCAGGTTCTCCTCCCCCTCTATTCTGCCTTGGTGAGGCCACATCTGGAATATTGTGTCCAGTTCTGGGCCCCTCAGTTCAAGAAGGACAGGGAACTGCTTGAAAGAGGCCAGGGCTGAGCCACAAAGATGATGAAGGGAGTGGAACATCTCCCTGATGAGGAAAGGCTGAGGGAGCTGGGTCTCTTTAGCTTGGGGAAAAGGAGACTGAGGGGCGACCTCATCAATGTTTACAAATATGTTAAGGGTGAGTGTCAGAGGACGGAGCCAGGCTTTTTTCAGTGATGTCCAGTGACAGGACAAGAGGCAAACTGGAGCATAGGAGGTTCCATGTAAATATCAGAAAGAGACTTCTTTACTGTGAGAGTGACAGAGCCCTGGAACCGGCTGCCCAAAGAGGTTGTGGAGTTTCCTTCACTGGAGACATTCAAAACCCGCCTGGACACGTTGCTGTGTGATGTGCTCTGGGTGACCCTGCTCTGGCAGGGGGGTTGGACTGGATGATCTTTCTAGGTCCCTTCCAAACCCTAAGATTCTGTGATTCTATGATTCTGTGAAAAGGGCAGAGACACTTCTCTCTGCAGTTGTCAGTAGGAGGCTGCACAGTAAAAAAGTTTTTGCAGTGCTTTTTTCTCAAGAGACATGGATACAATCATACCTATTCAAGAGCCTGAGTCTCAGAAAAAGAGCAAATTATACTTCTCTACTTCTATGTGCAGTTCTCTGTTCACATACATTTTCAAACACCAAGTGAGACAGAGAGAGAATAGATTTTCTATAACAAAAAATATTTGTATCTATTAAACATGTTAGAAACAGAAAATCAGAAATAATCAGAAAATGATAAAGAAGAGATCTCATTATTTTCTGTGCTCTCAAAGCAACATAAAATAGTGTAGGTTTTGATATATGCACATAGTTGGCTGACTTAGATTTGAACAATGATCCTCTAGAAGAGTAACATCTCTGACACTGTGTTAGGTGCCACAGCAAAGCACAGTCCTTGCAGGACCCCACCACTCTGGCTAGTTTTTTTTTTTCTTGACAGAGTATAAAATCAAAGAATAGGGACAAAGGGAAGAACAATAAATTGGAGTGATGCTCTTAGTCACAGTCTTGTATTTCATTAATGTTATGACTTGCATGCCTGATTAATTTTCATGCAACTAGAAAAGACTAACATCTTCATTTCATCCTGAATCACGTAATTGATTGATCTTATGCTGATGTCTTTCCACCATTCTCTTCAATAAACTGTATGTATGGGAGTGGGTGGTAGGGAAAAGCAAGTTTAATAATGGTTGGCTCATATAATATAGAACATTATTTTCTCTGATTTAGGCCTGTCAAAGGAATGTACAATGCAATAATTAGACATAGCACCATCTATCCAAGCTAATCCTGAAAGTAACAAAAGAGTAGCAGAAATACTCAACACAACGGCAAAACCCCCAGACATTTATATGTAGTAACCTGCACTGCAACCAAAAGACTTACTTATCCTACTGTGTAACTTAACCATTAATATTCAAAAGATGTTTCAAATATTTTTATCACTCTACAGCCAAATGGAAACAATAGATGAGAGCGTAATCACGCCTGAAAATAAATGAGAATCTTGAAAATGCCATTTTTAAAGCTCTCTATTGATAAACAAAACGATTTTGATATTCGCATACAAACCAAATTGTATTAGTGAAATAAATTCTGTGCAACACTGCTTGCTTGTGTTTGGACTTGACAGTGATTTCAAAATTTCAAAGCCAGATGACTTTTGGTGGATGAAGAAACTTGAAAACTTCTCTACAACAACTTCCTTTCAGCTAAGCAATGTAACTACAAAAAAGAAACAAAGAAAGAAAAACCTCCAAAAGCCCCACCAACAATTTTTTCCACATAACCATTTTAAGTAAACATTCAGCCAGGTTTAACTCACTTTAACCTGAAAGAAAATGAAGTGGTATAGATGTGAAAGATGAATGCCTTGAATTGACAGCCTTTTAATGAAGTTACAGTTTATTGGAATACAATATTTAGTCGAGTTTTCCATACTCAACTGCAGTGATATTAAGACGCCTTATTGTGAAAGTGGGATATGGCATGGAATACAGAAAGACTGGTAAGTATCTGCTCTGAGGTAGATTCATCTTTTGTTACAAATGGTTTGCCACGGACTTGTAATTGCAACAGCTCAACTGTGCGTCCCACACTGAAAAAAACTCATTGCAGAGTTGCCATAATTTTATTTTTGTCTCACAAAATGACAGTGGATTTACATCCAGTCAGATTTAAAAATTTGTCTTTTTTTACAAAGGGACTCTTTTTTAATAGTTCTGCAGTGGTAGGTACAATGCTCTTTTTTTTATTTGGCTATCATATTGTGCTTCTTTTCTCACCATTTATGTCCCTAAGCATTAAGTTTACTGTTGCTGAAGTTTGTTTACACCTAGAAGTTCTCCATCTCACAATAAGGTCCAGTGTCTGTTTTCTCTGAATTGTAACACATAAGCACTTCTGAGATTAACTCATCTGTTCTCAGAAGACTTCACTGAAACTTTAATTTTTCTTCTGTCTTTGGCTCTGCATAGTTATTGTCACTTGTTTAGTCTTTGTAGTAAATAGAGCAGCTTCAGTTACAACACTTCCGTGGTCAGCATGGAAAGTTTTCG
The DNA here is from genome assembly GCF_020740795.1 of Apus apus. Lineage (NCBI taxonomy): Eukaryota > Metazoa > Chordata > Aves > Apodiformes > Apodidae > Apus > Apus apus. The sequence continues at coordinate 71,533,960 of NC_067312.1, read as the reverse complement.
CCAAGAAGAAAGATGAGTATGTGGTATTTACAGAAGTTCCTATTATCTCAACTATACTTCTTACCTCAGGAATATATTGCAACACAGTCTGTTACTGCATAACAACTTACAGAAAAGTGAGAGTGCCTAGGCATAAAGGAATGATACATTTTCTTACATTTGTTTTCTGATAAGTAGAAAAACAGTAGGAAGGTTTCAAAAATTGTTGACAATTATTGGGAAAGTAACATTAATGTCAAGGTAACAGATGGCATTTTTTTTATTTCAAGAATACGGACAATTGAGATATTTAGGCCGAGTTAGGATGGTATCTTTCTGTAATATGACTTGGTAGGATACACTATGAAATACAGGACTTAAATCCCAAATGGCATTGTTTCTGCATTATAAGAAGCAGAAAAACAGGAGACTCCAAAATAGTCTTTGCTGTATATACATAAATTAATCTCTTATACTACTATTTAACATTTATAAATGTAAACTGAGATAAAATTCTAAAATACAATTTCAAAAGGAAACTATTCTTTCTCTCATCCTTCTCTTTCATATAGTAGTCTATACCTCTCTGTAAAGATCTTAATTCAAGACCAAATATTGGAAATGTTTACTCCCAGGTCTAACCCTTACTACACCAAGAAATCTCAGTAAAGTCTGACTATTCCAGGAGACCAGTTTAGACCGAAGAATGTAGACAGGGTCTTTAGAGGGAGCTGCACAGTGAAAAAGCAGCCTGATATTTATGTTGGTTTTCTAGAGTCTTCCCTAGCAGTAGAGAACGATTTTATGAATTAAGAAAGCCAAATTCAATGTTAGTGCAACAGGCATCCACCTGCTTCAGAAATCTCAGCTCTACATAGAATCACAGGATGGTTTGGGTTGGAAGGGACCTTAAAGATCATCTAGGTCCAATCCCCCTGCATGTGCAGGGACACATCCCACTAGATCAGGTTGCTCAGGGCCCCATCCAACCAGGCCTTGAAGACTTCCAGGGATGGGACACCTACAGTTTCCCTGGGCAACCTGTTTTAGTACCTCACCACCCTCACAGTGAAGAATTTCTTCCTTAATGACTAATTTAAATCTCCCCTCCTCCAGTTTAAAGCCATTAACCCTTGTCCTAGAGGTACATGCCCCAGTAAAAATTGTTCTCCCTGTAAGTCTACCATTTGTACACTCTTAAAATAGATCAATTACTTACTCAACTTCTGTACACTCTTTTTCAAAGATAACTACTACAGTTTTGAAGCCACCATGATTAACCATACAGAATAAAGGAGGATATTTTCACAGAATTGTACTACAGAGACTTCATCAACAGTCAACATTGGGGTCTACTGCAGCATAGATTCCAGATGGCTAGGGGAGAAAATACATGAGGTTTATTTTCAAATGCTTAGCAACTACCATTAATCCAGTTTTACCACTAACACCACAAGAGCATTAAAAATCCTCTCAAATCCCACTGAGATCCACAGTGGCACCAGGTTTTCAGAAGACTTCAGAAGGTTCAGAAGTTCTCTGTCATGATAATCTATCATGAGGATTGCTTCTGTTGACATTTCAGTGAATGACCAACTTCATAATACATGGGTTTGTTTACATAACCTGAAGTTTTCAAGTAGCTAGACATGATTCTTCAATGCAGAGATTCATATTAGCAGCAGATCTTCCAGTACATTCAGCATTCCCTGTGCAATTTGAGAAAGTAATGACAGATTGGAAACAAAATTTAAATGGAGATGAGACTAGAACAAAGAATCATCTCACTGGTTCGCTAGAAGTGATGGAGGAGGAATACGTGGTCCTCAAAGCCACGGGGTACTGTGGGTGCTAAGAGGCAGCTGAGAACTTCCCATACAAACATTGTCTTTCTTCTATCTAATAAACCAATGTTGTGCCACTCAGTCTGCAAGAGCTACCTACACAACATCCAAGCACGTGTTACACCCACGCCAAACAAGTGAGTGGAGTTAAGTGCTCACATTGTATAAAATACATATTTAACCAAATGACTCACTGAATCCTACAGAGGATAGTAGGTGAACAAAGTTTCTCTATGCTTAATCACTTGTAGGAAAAACAAGCAAGTAAATCACAAAAGGAAAAAAGAAGTTGTAGCATTCAAATCATGAAACAATTATCCACTTCAAAATAACGAGAAAAGCATATTCCACAAAGGAGTTTCTTTTCTTGCTTTTATTTTTCTCTAGGTTTTTTTCCCCCCTGGAAATGTGCTATACTCTATATCCCTTCTATCTGTTCCATTGGCTATATTAAGGACTACAGACGATTTTGCTCCGAAACAAAAACAGCAAAACATACTTGAGTATTTTACACATTTTATCAGAAAAGACAGTTAAAAAAAATGTGTAGCTTTATGTCTTGAGCCTCTAAAAAGACTCTTAAAATCAAGCAATTTAATGCTTTTCATGTCAATCAAATACCGGTCTCCAATGCCTCTGATTTTTATGAGCTGTCACTCATTGCAACCCCAAAAGTACTCCTACTAAATACAAGCTTAATGACCCTAGAAAGTATGGGTGAAAATTTCTACTGTACAAAAATGTAAATTTAAAGCAAAATAGTAATAGAAACTAAGAAGATAAAAACCTGGCCATTTTTTATTAAAGAATATTGTTATGCCCTTGGATATGGGCAGCCTTTGTACATCCTGAAATATACACTTTGGTCTCGGATAGATGAAAATGAGGCTAAAAGACATCTGCAGGCAGTAAGTGATATCACCGTAAATGAATTAAGATTATAGAGTATCTGGATATTTTTTTTTACACTTTAACTCCTTATAATATGCAATGTCTTCCATTTCATTACATTTGAACACTTAAGATAAAACCAAAACATTTCTATTATGAGTCAAACTTTATGTACCATCTTACACAAAGCTTTCAAAACCTTACCCTACTGCACACTTGGAATTTAAATTACATTTTCCTTTCATATTATAGATGGGGATAATCTGCAAAATCTGTGCAATGCCCTGAAACTCAGTGTGCATATGTGAGCTGTTTCACTGAAAGATACCACTAAGAAGCCAAGTAAAATCACAGATATTGACTCTATCTATTTTTCCAAGGGACTCACAGAGTGAAGAAATGAAATATTAATAATCCTTTGTAGGGCAATGATCAAAGAAATAAAAAAAGTTCAGCAGAAAAAGAGAGGGAACAAATGGCTATATCTACTGTGTTAATGACCCTGGCAGCAGGAAATTAATTGGGTACCAGGTGTATAATATTATAAAGAACTTACATCTCCATTTGTCATGAATAACTCCGGAACTGTTAGAAAAAAGTAAAAATGGCCTGGAAAATATGTTATCTGCTTGCTTCATTCTAGCTGTTTTTTAAGGCTTATTTGGAAGATTCAGGTGAGAGGATTCAGCTAATACAAATTAAGAAATCCCTCAGCTTCACTGACTTACATAAACTAAAGTATCAGACGGAACAAGGAAGTGGAAATAAACCAAAGACATTTAGCCTCTTTTTTATAGATTTATTTTCAGGTTGCTTTATTTATATGCTTGTTTGTTTGTTTGTTTATTAAGTCAAAATGTCTTGTGTCAGCAACATGCCAACTCTAAAAATCAAATGACCTATGCAGGCTGACCTGAATATCATTAACGCTTGCAGTTCACCTCTTAAAGCACTCCATGCTACTTTTCATGGGATGTACAAATACAGAATACTAGCATGAACCTTCCTTGTTCTACTGCTTAATGCTTTAAAAGTAAAGGCATTGTTAGCATGATATGAAGCTATTCACATTCTTATACACTCATAAAGATACTTTTATTATAAAACTGAGAAGAATTCTACTTTTAGAAAAGTTTCAACTAATAAAACTTATGAGAATAATAGGTATAACTGATGAAAGAAACCTGAACTACAGGAGCTTATACGGTTCCTAATATTGATGAAAATACATTCCCTAATATTGATACACATGATAATTTTACTGACAAGCAGAAGAGCTACAGCTATGAAAAATCACTTCCTAGCATGAACAGAAAAGGAGACCTTTGATATCAAGTTTTCTTGCCTACTGAAACAAGTAGTAGAAGGTACTAACCAAGAACTTCACTTTCACAAAAAACAACCAGATTTGCAATTGCAATACCAGACTCTTCAAAGCTGGATAAAAAGACTTTGTGGTGTTCCTCAAATGACCTGGTTGTCCCAACTGCAGAGTGTGATGGGTATCTGCATAACGTGGTGACCATTGACACTGCTGTTTCACACACTTCCTGGTAACCTAAGCAGAGGACAATGTAGGATTGAGTGTGTCAGACCAGTTTGCAGACGAAATATAATACTGAATATAATTTAATTTTAATCTACACTTTACATCCTTTCTTCTTTAGGTTAATTTTATTTTGTCAAAGCAGTTCAAATAAACAAAATATTTATAGTTTAACTACATTTATTTTATATGCATATTTTGCAGTTTGGGTGCATGCTGTAGTTTATTAGAGACAGCATTATTAATTATACACTGAAGGTGCAGGAAGTCGATCTAACAAATCCACTAGAAGAGTAGAAGTGTCATTGCTTTTTTGGTATTCTTAGATTGATCTAAATAAGTCTTACTGATTTCTTGATACATCAATTTTATCCTTTATTATTTGGCTTTCTGCATCCCATTCACTCTCTCCCTGATCTAAAACAGAGCTCTGCGTATCTTGGGAAGTATGAGAAATATGGCATAAAACATACAGGTCAGGAAAAAACTACCCTTTCAGATTTTGTGTGTTGTTCTCTTAACCATGTCATAGACTTTCAGACAATGTGAATTGAACAGGTAGAGGCTTTAGCCACAAAGATACCAGTTGCCCTCACTTCTCAGTCTTCTTATTTTGACACAAAATAAAAAAGAAAAAAAAATCTTGGGTGTATTTTACCTTTTCTAAGGACTAGGAAAACATGTTCTTCCTAAGTTTTGAATACAGAACATAGATTGACCCAGCCAGGAATTAAGGTAAAAGTAGTAATAACCTCTAGGGAGACTTTGCAGAGACTTTATTCATACCACCATAAACAATACCTCAGGGTAAGGATATGGCTTGTCGGTGCATGTCTGCTAGGATATGCTGTTTCTCAGGGTACTATATTTGAATCACAGAATTCTGAAAAAGACAAACACAAAAATAGTCCTTATCTTTAAAATATGTGTCTTTCCTGAACAGCATTAAACTAGTATCAAAATGGCACAGTTAGTCTAAATTCGGAAATATTAACGAAATAGCACCACCAGGTACTTATTAAGACAACCAATTCCTTATGAAAACTCTACAGTCTCATTGCTAATGTGTTGAGTTTTTAAAATTTGCAATTTCATAATTTTTCAATGTAGATCTCTGCAAACTCAAGCTGGAATGTGAAAAAGAAACAGACATAAGTGGGGGAGATGAATGGATAGTGTTTCAGCTGTTCAGATTCTGAAAATCAGGATAACACTGGTGGTGAGAGCAGAGAGGAAAGCATGCTGGCTAGCTCTCAGCTCCATCAGGAGTTCAAGGACTGAGATGTGACTCATGATATACAATTCTGCCTTCCCTTCCACACAGCTCCTTCACAGGCAAGCTATTTAATAAATATTGACTTTTTAATAAAAATAATACAGCAATTTTCCTCACCAAAATTGAAATCCAATACTGCTTGCAGAACATCTTGGGGCAGCGAAACAAATGCTATTTATAACATTAGCAGTAACCTAATATCATCAGGTATTTAAATATATGCCTTCAGCATTTCCCTAAAGCATTCAATCCTTTTAAAGACCCAGTTTTTGTAGCAGTGGTTAGAAAGTGTTCCTTCTACTTGATTAAGAGACCCATTTCATTCCCTAAAGGTATCAGATGTTACCTGTCAGGAATAGAGACAAGAATTGAGCCTTGTTTCACAGAAGAAATATTAAATATGTTAGACAAAATCCGTGTCACTGCAAAAAGTTGATGAAATATAGCATTTGGGAAATAGAGCTTTAGTTAAAAGCTGCTGGGTAAGACTTAATCCAGGAAACAGCAAAACCAATGCACACATGCTCACCACAAAAGAAAAAAACAACAAAAAAGAACCACAACCAAAAATCAGCAAGCTGCTTGGCAAGGCTTTTAGAAGTCGATAAAGGCTATCAGCAAAGGCTTGTGTTCTCTTATAGTTAAAGCAGCAGACAGACTGGGAGTCACTGTGTCTAACCTCTCCAAACAGAAAGATTCAGTGTTGTTTTTAAGTGCTGGCACAAGGTGAGGGTGGTAGCAGAAGGACCTTCTATACAGACTAAGGGAAGAAACAAACCTGTTTATAATCATTATTTCTATGGGACCCATAATTTTATACTTGATAAGTAATTAAGAAAAAATAAAAGAAACAAATGGTGAATTCAGTATCTCCTGTGCTGTAGGTCTGGGGTTTCTGAGGGTGTGAAAGATGAGTTGGATCATGAGTCAAGCAGCTGTCATGCTGGCACAGGGGGAATTGAGACCCACCTTCTGTCTTACCCTCAAAGTGGGTGATCCAGTCTCAGCAGTGCTGTAACATTAGTCATCTGATGGCAATACATTCGTGGAACATTAACAACTATTTGCCATAAACACACAACACCATAGAAATAGAAAAAGCATGAAAGAACAAAGACGGAATAACTATGTGGGTGCTCTTGCAAGACACAGACCTTTTCAAAAGACTAGTTGGCCATTCTCAGGCAAGAACAGTGGGCAGGAAGCACTTCCAAACCTGATCATAGCTTGCAAACCAGATGTGGATTGGCCTGGGTATGAATATACCAGACCTTCAACCTCACAAATAATTAGCATTCTACAATGCAGCAAGAATTATCAGCTGGATCCTTATCATGATTTCAAAAGATAACATCAGGTGTTGGGTACAAAGCCTTGTTAATTCCAGTGTGGAATTTCATTAATTTCTAAAATAAGATGGCTTCTGTGATTTTTTGTTTCCAAGTGAGGCAAAAAACTGCAGGAGGGTGAGGATACTATGTGCCACTCATGGAGCATAGCTCAAAGGCATTAAAAAAAAGACCAGAAATGCACATGTTCACAAAAGTAAGATGAGCAAAATGGAGCATTATTACAAAATGCCCTGTTGCAGCCTAAGGGCTTGTCTGTTGTAAATAATTTCTGGATTTTGGCAGGAACACATACTAGCTTTATTTGCTTCTGCAAAATTTTGTTTACTTGTGGTTACCAATCAATAAGCTGGTTTGAGACACCACTTCCAACATTGTTACAACACACAGACCTGAAAAGGATTTAATGTATGGCTGCTCCATGGTTTTCCTCTTGAGGGCATATATAAAACAAAGACTTTACAGACTATATATCCAATAAGAAATTAAAAAATGACAGCTATCTGTCTAACAAATGGGTCAGAAAAACAATGAAATAAATAAAAAGCTTTACTATCATTACCATGAGAGGAAAATAGCCCTTATGCTAGGACTAAATCAAACAAGCCAATCTAAATGGTACACAAATTAATTTTTGCTAGGAACAAAGATTTCAACTTGTCAGTTCTAGTTATTTGAAACACTGAAAAAAAACCCCAGGAACAGTTTCAAGAATAAGGAAGTCCTGGAATGGGTATCTAAGTGTGGCAGTTAGATAAGACTGTAAAAAAATGCACAGCCACAGAGTGAAACCTACAAATTTAATTATGCATGATCGCTAAGTATTGGTTTTGTTGCTACAGTAGTTTCATCATCAGTAGTAAGTGGAACAACAGTATACCTAATTTTATGGCACCTGTAACAAAAAAATTCTTTAGTGTATGGCATAAAGCATGAGTTTTTTTTGGAAAAAAAAAAATCATGGGGAAAGAAAAAAAAAACAAAACCAATTTCCAGAACATTTTCTAGTTTCAGAAAAAAACCCACAACATATTCAGTTGTAACTTTCTCCTCCCTCTGCCCCCACCTGTTTTTTTCTTATTCCAAAAAGATACACAGGATCTTTCTAACACTCAAAGAAGATAAATATAATTGTGTAATAAACCAGAATGAAATTACAGTATTTTCCATCCACAATATACAAGATATTTTAGCTTAACTGTGTTAATTATGAGGGAAGTAAAAAATAATGCGAGAAAGCCTTTTATATTTTTCTTTTTAGAAAAGTAGCTTTTGTCTCCCAAACAGATGAAAAAATCCAAGAACTATTCACCTGGAAAAGATAAAAAACATAAGGATTTCTACTGCCCACAACTTCAGATGAAGCTCTATTGAGAGTGCTTAACCAGCAAAATGAAAGGAAGGGTAAAAGCCGGAAAAAAGGAAATAGTGCATTATCAAAGGACTATTAATTGCTCCCAAAGTAAGAACAAGTTATGATCTTCTTCCTTTATTTACTTGGACTTTCAGCTGTCTAATCAAAGAAATGTTGTGTTGGCTGTGCTGAAAGACAGCTGTACCTTTTGTTTTAGTTGTTGCCCACTAGACCTTATGAGCTTTCATTGGATTGGTTTTACAGCTCACTACAGCACTTTAGAGAAGAGAACAAGCAGCAGACAGCTCCCAATGTCAGCTTATATGGTTAGTAAACAGGAACAGCACTACAGAGCACCACTCAGCTCACTCAAGAGCTGTGGCTGTTATTACTTGGCTGGTCCTTCCTCCAAAGCTGAGATTTCTAGCTATAATAATTGTACTGAATTAGGAAATCTGACTTTCTAATTATAATTACCTTTAATATTCAAGCCAATAGATCAAAAAAAGCAAAACCAGAACATCTTTCCATATGGAAGACTTAAGATTACAGGTTTTGGATACTTGCATTCCATGCTCTCAAAGCAAAGCTGTTTGGCATGAACTGCATTTCCAGTTTCTCTTGCAGCTAGTACCTGACAAGTAAAATAAAAATTGTTTCTTACTGCCCTGCAGACCTCAGTGTATTTTTGTCTTCAACTCTAAAACCTGGAAGAAGAAAAAATGGAAATGCATCTCCTTCTTTTACACCCTGCTCCCTACATCCTTCTCACACCTAAGTGTGCCCTACCAAACCCATGAAAGTATAAAAGTATTCAGTCTTCTTTCTATTCAGAGCAGCAAGTTTTATTATTTGTCTGCAGGCAGAATAGGAACAAGCAGGTTTTCAAGGTTTTTATGGCATTTTCAACATTGAAAACAGAGCCTATTTCTAATAAAGGATACCATTAAAGAATACATATGCACTGGCTGAGAAGAACTGGAAGCACATTTCTCGGATCACGTAAGAATTTAGAATTATTTCTGTCCAAGGTGAGGCCTCCAGGAGTGAAGAAAACCTACAATGATACTTTTAAATGATTTTTTTTATTCAAGATGCTTACTGTACTGCAAATGTTATAGGTTTACTTCTTTTCTTATACACTGACTGAACAGAGCAAGTTGTTTCCCTGGAAGTTTGCAAGCCAAGGCAGACACAAGTATCCCAGTGAACATCTGCCTGCATCCATAGGAATCCAGATGCCACTAAAAAAGCCAGTTAAAGGGCTGACGAAGCTCATGCTTTACTGGACCTGACCAGAATTCTGGCATTTCAGTTAAAGAAACACATGGAAAATGTGCAATTTGTGGAAAAGCTTGCAGCACAACAGCGTCAGCTCCAGGCCAAACTCTTGGCTCAGATTTCCAAATTCAGCAAGTTTTATGTCCCCTTCACTCCCACCTTTTACCCCAACTGAAGAGAGGAGCAGTGAGATGAAAGAGGAATAATCAGGCGCAGTAAAATCGCTTAACTAGCAGAGATGGGGCAGGAACACTTGCCCAGCTCTGACAGGAAGCAACAACACCACAAGGTCATTGTATCCCAAACCTGTCCCAACAAAGGCAGCTCTGTTGGTCTATTTACTTTTCTCAGTTTGTCTTGCTTTGTGCCTTTGATAAACTGTCAGGACTAGTTCCTCCAAGGACTATTTTACTAAAAAAACCCCACTCTCTGCCAGCCTCACATATGGTACAGTTTCTTGTGCTTTCAGAAGCCTGCAGTTCTCATAAGAACTCTTCATGTTTTCCACAATAATTTAAAATACTTTTAGCATTATTTCTCCAGCTGTGCTGTGTACAGATTGAGCTGCACTACAAATCCTGCCCTATAACATTACTTACTCTTTGCTGGTGCTGCAATCTTGTGGGTTAAGCTGCAGAAATATTAAAAAATACAAATCAGATAGTTGAGTGCCAGTGTATGCAAGAACCAGATAACTTTACCAACATTACCCAGGCGCTGAAATAAAGCAAATTTTGCATCAGCTTACTTTAGCTCATTTGGCTCCAAACAAGCAAACTGCTCAGGTTTCTCAGCACCAGAGACATTTTTTAAAAAGCTGACCAGGCTGAAATACCTCCCAGAAATTAACACTATCAGCAAGCTTATCGAGCAGGACATCTATCTGATAAAATAACATTTTTTCAAAGGTCTTGAAACAGTCGGGATTTTTCTATTTTTGAAACACCCAGGAAGAGCAATGGGAGAAATCTCTACAGATGGGAACTCTTGTGCTATAGGACTGCCTGCCCAGGGTGTAGCTTTGTCTCTTCTGGCGCTAGGGGAAAGCTGCAGAACAGAAAGGAGCAGTTGTGGAGTAAGAGAGTAAATCATGGACTTGTGCAATACCACGGCTCTTTAAATTAAATTATTAAATGAATAGCTTATTTTGCAATAATTTGTCTGCGAAATGAAGCTTTTAGCAAGGCACAGAATACAAGAACTGTAAACACCAGGGTGACTAAGCGGTCCACTTGCAAAAGCCAGAGAGAGAAAGGGGATAAAAATGCATGTGTGAGGATGGGAAATGTTCCACACTGAGAGCACAGAGTGGCCTTTTTCTGAAGAATGATGAGTACTCTGCAGCTGCCTTGGCCTCATTATATTCATTCTGCCGAAATTCAAACTTCCTATTGTGACACTTTCTTAGGAAGGTGAATGAAGAGGATTTTAAACTCACCCATCAGAGATAATTAGACATCTTCCTTCCACTGACAATTAAGAGGAGTTAGAAGCCTAAACGGCAGTGGTGTGCTCCAAAACCTCACACCTAGGAATGCAGCTTCTGGCAAGCAGTTTTTATGCTGAATAAATTTACCTGCCCATTTTCACTCACAACCCGTCAGTTTCAATAGCTACAGTTGAAAATGAGAGATCACCTTGGCAAGCCTGAAACAGATTAGTGATAAATTGCTTCTCCTCCTATTAAGCAATTTTCATCACATTATTCTGGTCAATTGAGTAGGTGACCATTTTCCTGAGGAAGGCACAGCAACCTGAGGGAATGAAGATGAAAGCTTTATTTTCCTTAGATAAAAATGGTACATTTTTAATCCATTAACATCCTCATCTGACTCCTCTAAAAACAACAGACTGCTCACAATGCTTTTAATTGAAATTATACTGGATTACCAGCAAGTACAAATTCAAAGATAATTAATATTTGAGAATTTAGTACATTCCCACAGCTGCATTGCAAGTATTGTTTGCCTGTCATCAGCATGTTTTGAGCATTTCTTGTTCATCATTTGGAGAATTTCTCTCCCTAACCTGAAGTAGAAATACAAATATTTACACCCAGTGCAGTTCAAACTGGTGGTTTCAGTGGGACATCACATGGCTGCTGATTCCCTCACCATGCATCAGATTGCAGTATCACAATGCAGCATCCTGTTCTTGATGTGAATGAAACTGTTCTTTACACCAAGTGTAGCCTACGCTTTAATACTCTGCAATAAAAACTTTTCCCTCAGAAAGGAGATGCTTTCCCTTCCAAATCAACAGTGGCTTCCTGAAAAGGTGGGTTTTTTCTGAAAAGCAATCTCCAGAGGCATGACGGACCTCTGCTACATAACTATACACAAGACCCACTGTTCTCATCTCACACTGTCCCTGGATTCTTGCAGTCTTTCAGGGAGCCACAGGACAGAATGGCTTCCTATCCTCCTTTGTTTCTAGCTACTTGAATTAATGTCATAGGCTACATTCCAAATCAGGATGAAATTAGGTTGTTGTCTCTGACTTTTGGGCTGACTTTAAGCTTTTGCAGGCTGCATTTTTATGAAGTTATCTTTTGAGGAAAGGCCTAGTGGTTTGCATGACCACAGGAAGAGAGACCAGTAATTATATTTTCCATCATTATTCTTTTGCACCAGAGAATATGTCTTTTTGTTTCTCAAAAAAAAAAAAATCTTCATGCTATGTAAAATAAAAAAATTACATTTTGCTTAGATCCAAAAAAAGTCTGTTATTTAACCTAAGCCCTTTAGTTTACCTAAGAATTGTAATCTCACAATTTTGGTTTCATTGTGTTTCACAAAGCAAAATAATCTATGAAAATAATTCCTGTGAAATGTATAATAAGAAATCTACATGTTGATCCACAAAAGTAAAAAATCTAGTCGTTTACTCCAGCTCCATGTAGTTACAGCATAAGAGCTGCATTCTGAAATAACAGAGAATTCAGTTCTCCAGAATTAATAGCTTTATGCTCACCTTTTAGGCTAAAAAATGTCAGAAAGGCATAAATAGAATGACACAGTGTGATACAAAGACAAGGAAACCAGAGGCCCTATGAAAGTATTCTAGGAGGTAAACCCACTGCAGTAGCTCAGCATGCACCTGACAGGTGTGTGTATAAACAAACCATTCAAAGGCTAAAATTGGGTCCACCTCCAAATGATTTTACAATTGATGAGACTAGGTGAGGAGGCTGGGTCCATACATCAAAGGAAAAATACCTATTTCAGACTTGATTAGTATCTATTCCCCCCCTCACTTATTCTCACTTTGTTGATCACGTGTTTGCTAGAAAGAATTTTTTCCCTAATCTGTGATCCCCTATAGGCTTATTCTCCTATGCTAGCATTCTATTAAGAATATATATAATCTTCAGACAGTGAGCTGTATGTAATTTTTTCATTACTAGAATAGCAAATGGAGGCATAAAAAATCTGCAGCTGCTGTCTAGTTAGGGCTACAAAGGCAGCATATAATCTGTATAATAATTTTGCATCATTTAATATAATTAATAGCTGTATAGTGGTACTAGAATACCTGGCAAAACAACATTACTTTAAGATACCTTCAGTACACTAAAAGAGAAAATACTTATATATTCTGAATGTAAAGTGAGAATTGCAAACTGCAAACAGTTAATCTTCCATATTGATTAATCGAGTCTAGGGACCACATGTCACACATGCAACATTTATTACTCTGTTCTTCGTATTTCAGAGGCAAGTATATAAAATACCTGAAACACTACAGTAATTGTCAGACTAGGCTTTGGAGATTAAGTAAAAGACAACTCCATTGATAGCAAAGAGACTATAAATAAAAACACATGATAGATTTCATTGATCTAACGCCCCCTGAATGCATAACTCATCAGGCTGTTTGAGAACATTTAGATGCCTTGTTCGAACAGCAATCCACATCTGTCAGTAATTTAGATTTTAAATTCTTATATGAGCTTCAGGGAAAAGCAGTGGGTGTACTCAGACAGCTAGAAGTATGAGGAAGAATAGATAAGAAACATTAAAATAGAAAAGCCAGAAGAAACGTCTATTTCAAACTGTGTATTGTTAATTAATAGGTCATAAGCCAAAAAGAAAATGCATGAATATTCCAGTAATGGGCTTCACGGTTTAAAAAAATAAATCTAACTCAGAATTCAAAATAACTCCAGTAGATATTTTCTTCTGGCAAATACCTGCTTGTTCAGTTCATGAAGCATTTTTCCCTGATTTTTTAACACAGGCAAAATACAATTTAACACCAAAACTTTCGTTATTAAAATCCATAGTAATATGGCGAATGATCATTTGCTGGCTAATGACAACAATCAACAGATTTTGCTTGAAATGCACCTAATACACATACTTATTCTGAACTAGGCTTGAGCCTACAGTAATCACAGGAAGCTGCTTGAACAGGTGCATGCACCAAGGTACCCTGATGAGACAAATGCCTGACAGGTCAGATTACATGAGTGATCCTACCAGGCACTGCCTTGTGATGCAATTAATGTAGTGCTGCATGGTCCTCAGGAGGACCAGGAGATATCTGGATCCATGGATACATAAAGGCTTCAAAACGCCTTATAGCCTACATGGGGTCACCTATTCACAGCTGAAGAGCAAGTATTCTGTTCCTGATCAGGTCTGTACAGTGATAAGCAAGGAAAACATCTGCCTCACTAAAACGTGTTTTGGGAAGTGTCTAATGCCTGGGAAGCATAAAAGGAGTGAAACTTACATAGCTTTGGAGTCTAGGAATGACAGTAAAGGGTTGAAATGAAAACCGTACACTTTAAGTCAGCTTCTCTAGCACAGGAATGCATTTTACATCCTAGTTATTTGTCACATACAGAAAACACTTCCCCAGTTGGACTGGCCTAAGTAAAAGACACAGATGGACTGATTATTTCCCTACAGTTGCTGCTATCTCCTTAAATATCAGATCATTAATTGTTCTGATAAGGAGGAAGATAGATAAGCCATAGCTCAGCCGAGACCCCATCTCTTTGTTTCTGTCAGCCACAGAAAGCTCAGCATCCTGCCTGCAGTAAAGAGATACCAAATGACTCTGTAGGACAGTCTGTAGTTTATACAGGATAGCCACCTGCCTGAAATAGGCAGGAGCATGAAGGAATTTTCCTGGGAGGAGGAAACTGAAATAAGTTCTCTACTTTCTTCACAGCATCAGATAAAGTGAAGCCACACAAGTCAGATACTATTCAAATTTTCTCATAACTTGTGACTCTGGAAACCCACCTATAGGCAAAGTCTAGTGTGGCAGAACACTGTCAGCCATCTCTCCAACATGGAAGGTATAACCAGAGTTGATGGGTGTAGAGAAATGGTCAAGTCCAGCCAGCAACAAGATACAAATTGAGTTTTGGGAACAGTCAGACTCTCCACCTCTAGCCTCCTAGCAGTTTTCTTAATACAGTCTCTAAACAGACTCCAAATTTTTCAGCCCTCTCTCTACATCCCTTCACTGCTCAAGCCTAATCATGTTTTCTTCAGAAGTGCTTTTTAATAATATTGAAGTCTGTTGCTTAAGCCCTTATCATACAAGTGTGCCAGCCTTGTGATGTCAGTTCTTTTATAATTAAACACTAGAGAGCTTTATGACCTGTCAGTCATATTTATATAGGAGGTTGTCCTATTTATCCAATTAAACAGGTACACATTGTCAACTTCTTATATTTTGTCTTTAATACTTTCCTGGTGCTGAAGCGCTGTACTATTTAATTTAGTATGTGTACACTAAAATCTACAGCAAAATTCTTCTGAAATAAAAAAGTATTATAATAATAACAGTAACTTCAGACTTAGTGTTATCTGCAAGCTGTCATGTAAGTTTGATATACAGATTGAATATGGAATTCCTGTTT
Organism: Apus apus; assembly: GCF_020740795.1. NCBI lineage: Eukaryota > Metazoa > Chordata > Aves > Apodiformes > Apodidae > Apus > Apus apus. The sequence goes on along the minus strand of NC_067312.1, from coordinate 71,518,559 downwards.
TATACTTTAATGTGGATTACTCCTTTAGTCCACTTTCAAGTTAATATAAATTTTATTATAATTCATTTGACAGGTTGGCAGGAGAATTCATTTTGCTGAAAGATGAAGAGTGAGAAAATAAAAGTATTACTGTATTGTAAATAATTAAAAATCAGGATGGAGACTGAAAAACTGTAAATTTAAATGACAGAATCACAGAATCCTAGGGGTTGGAAGGGACCTCAAAAGATCAGCCAGTCCAACCCCCCTGCCAGAGCAGGATCACCTGGAATACATGACACATGAATGCATCCAGGTGGGTTTTCCTTTTCTGAGAAGAAAAAGACATCTAGGGAGATGTCTTGCTCATGCATTTATAATAAAACTGTGTTTTGTCAGTTATCCCAGCAACAGCCTGTCCTGCAGCACATATTCCTTCCCTGGCTAAATAAAAATAAATTTTGAATAGTGCAAAATGATTTTTTGAAAAACAACCAACCAACCAACCAACCCCCTGCCCAACCAACACCAACACCATATAAACAAACAAAATAAAACAACCCCCCACACACAACCCACTGTCTTGTCTAAGACATGCAAATTCTTGTTTGCAAATAGATCCATGATAACACTACTGAAGAATTTACATGTTAAGAACCTCTGTTAAGAACTTAGGAAAGACCAAGGACCTGTCTTATCACTTCATTTCCTGTATACAGAGTCTAAGTATGAAGAGCATCAGGCTTCTAAGACTATAGATCTTGTCATCAAAGCTTATAAGTCATCTTGAATATTCATTCAGAAGTTTTTAGTTCAAATGTGATTTCACACCATCAACATGATTCAATACATTTGAATTGATCACCTATAAATTAATCTATAAATTTTTTTGAATCTCTGGATGAGCTTGGTCTACCAAGAGCCCTCTTAACAACTAAAATAGCTATTTGGTCTACATAGTTTCTAGGAATGCCCAACTTCACAAGCATCTGAAATTATTAAACAGCTCCTGATGTAGGTAAGTTCCTTAGGAACTTACCATTATATATATTTTTGTCTTGCAGTACCTTTGTACTGAGCTGTGACATAGCCTAGAATTAGTGGGCAAATTCCAGGACTACCAACAAAATCCTCTAAAAAAGCTCAGAAACTTAAATGAAGTCAAATTCCATTAATTTTAAGCTTGACATCATACCACATCATGTCCCCTTCTCCACAGTCTAGATGAGAATGCTTGCTTAGTGAGACTCAGGATGTTAGACTACACAGCCTGAGAAACAAAACTACATCTGTTTTCCAGGAGATGGTTCCAAATCCAGCCGCTTTCAAATGCTCAGATGAAAGAACCTAACTTTTCCTATTGCTTCCTTAGAGAGCCCTGAGGGACTAAGTGCCAGCTAATGAAGACTGTGCTGATCTAAGCTAGATGAATCAATTATTCTTCATAGTTCTACCAAGATACCTACTTTTCTCATCTAACCCTATAAGAATCCAAGGCTGATTTGCCTGTCAGACAGAACCTACCTTACCTTGGGCCAGACCGAAAACGGAGGTGAGGTAATTGCCTGAATTAGACACCATAAGTGGAGTAGATTGGATTCCAAAAGCTGTTCCAAGATGCTACTGACCAGGTTATGATCTGCTTTAAGAAAAAACTTTCAGCTGTGGATCTGATACTTGTTTCCATCTTGTACACCTAAATGTTTAGGTGAAACTGTTCAGAAAAACTATCTGACCCTCTTTTCTTCCTCGTTCCTTCACATGTATTAAGGCAGTCACATTTTGCTCTAGCAGACAATAGTGACTGTGTTACAGGCCACAACATACTTTTGTAAGGACAGACAATGGAAGAATAATATTTGCAGATGTCAAGTGATGGCAAGTTAACCTACACACAGGTGCACCCTGATGCATATGGTGTCAGGCTCCACTTCGGTTCATTTTTTGAATTCCATGTCAAATTGATTGACTCTAAGAACTGGAAAGTTTTCAAGATGAAAAGTACTTGTCAACATGACTCAGCCAAGGAATATAGTTAAGAGCAGAGAACTCAATTATATTTGGAATGTCTGTGCCCCGCTAAAGACAGCAATTTTAGGTGTGACAGAAATTTTAATACTAATTATTTGGAAGTCCTGAAACTCAACTTTTTAATGCTAACACAAAAGCATTTAAATAAAGAACAAATTAATGCTTTAAAACTAAATACTATGCTTAAATATTACTCAAGACAGGAATGTCTACTAAAAAAGTGAAGATGTGAAACAAAAATATGAAGCATCAGCTTAGATTCAGGAAAATTCAGGTAATTTAAAAGGCTTGCATAGAATATGCAAACTTACCCAGACAACAACATTCAAACCTGTTTGCCATCTATGAAAATCGACAGTGAACTTTAAAAATACAAATGTCTCTCAAATTAGCATTTTTCTTACACTCGTACATTTCTCTATTGAATAGAAATATATCTCTCAGTTGATACATCATGAAGCTCAAGTAGTATTTGAAGAATTCTTCTCAAGCATCCAGTGTGGTTCAGCTTTATTCTTTAAGGAGATTTGCCACCAATTTGGGAGTTGGGCTAACTTTCAAGGCATATATATCTGAAAAGCACTTTCAGTGCTCTAAAAAGCCTTGTCATTTTGCAGCCTTCTTTATCTTGCAAGCTGTAAAAATTCTCATCAGTCAAATGCCAGCATCAGAAGACATAAAGGCCAACAACACATATCAACATAGTCAATATGATCTTATCTACATATGAGGTGGTTTTGAAAAGGAACCTCAGCAACAGAAGGGTTAGAGCTAACAAAGAAAGAAATTTTATGGTTTTAGCTTGGCGAAAGGAGACACGTCAGGACACAGGAGTCAGTGCAGAGCTGGGAGTGATATGCAAGAAACCGTGAAAAAGAGGAGTGTCTGGCTAACACTGTCTTAAGGTAACAAGAAACATTACCTTTTTTATAAATCTAGCCTAAGAAAAGGTTATAACGGCATCAGAAACATATGAACCTTTGCAAATAATTTAATCAGAAACACTGTGAACTTAGGACTGTGGACTCTGGCAACTTCCTGCACCAAGTCATACTGAATAAACAGTCTAACAAGCATTCACACTTTTGTCATAAGATGTGATGGTTGATTTGGTATTACTTAGAGCAGAAAAGCTGTAGATGCATATCAGGCATGCAGAAGGCCATCGTTATATGCCTCTCAAGTGTTACATTGGGTAGGAGAAAGTAGGAAGACAAATAGAAGACTGAGAGGTCTTACACGAAAGTGAATAAAGAGACAGTTGGGCAACACTGTATCCCTCTAACACTAAATACAATGTCACTACGATCCCTCTAGCTCTTACAATCCCATCCCTATTTATTTCAGTGCCTTGACATAATTTTTCTAATAATTTTCATAAATTTGTGCACTACCATAGAATCATGGAATAGTTTTGAAAGGACCTTAAAAATCATCTAGTTCCAAGCCCCATCCAACCTGGCCTTGAACACTTCCAAGGATGGGGCACCTAAAGATTCCCAGGGCAAACTGTTCCTACTGTTTCACCAGCCTCACAGTAAAGAATTTCTTCCTAATGCCTAACTTAAATCAAACCTCTTCCAGTTTAAAGCCATTACCTGTTGTCTCATTGCATAAATGCTTCTAATTTTCTCACCCTCCTATTGCAAAATGACCAAGCCCATTATCTCCCCATTACCAACCAACCAAAGATGCTACACAGATAAAACGAATGTGGTGCAACTGTAGGCACAACATGGGAGCTGTGGTCATGCTATTTGTTTGGCTAGCAGCAGTACACCTGAACCCATGGCCAGACAGGTTGGTGTTACCTGTGCTTAGAACTGTCAGCCATCACCTGCTTGCAAAGAGGCAAACAGGACATTGCTTCTCAGAGGCTGGTTGGCCCAACCAGCCACAGTTGCTTGTAGCTTTGGAAAGTACAACATATACGATGAGGGTAGGTTGCATAAACTTCATAAATACTCCAAAAGGACTGTATTGCTCCAGTTCTTTCCCTTGCTTCCCTTCCAGACCACTACCACTGGCTACTGGTTTGCAAGTTTTGCTTATACTAGCTCTGGAATCACTCTGAGTGACACTGATGAAAAGTTAATCTGGAGTTCACACAGTATTTTGAATCCTTTAAAGAGTCAATAGGGAACTCATCATACCCTGATATTTCACTTTTCTTTGGAGGTCTTCTGTTTGTGCTTTCAAATCTGTTTTTACTTTGACTGAAAGAGATGTTCAGATTCTATAACCCTGGATTTTTGTCAACACAACTGCCTATAATCTGATTCTTTTTCCCTAATTTAACATGTCCAAGCAATGTTGTAGCTACACAGATGTATAACTAAAGGGGAGTATCTACATGGTGAGGGATTCTTCCTTTAGTGCAGTTTAACAGTGATACAGAACTTGAGCAGAAAAATAATTGTTTGTAATATTTTTAATCAACAGCAAATCCAGTAGGTATTCCTAGAAATGTTTTATTATTTAGTGGTGTAATTTAGCCTAAAGACTTGAGGTGTTTCTTTACAAAAATGCATCATTTTTCAGGATACTTTTATTAAAGCAGAATTTTGTTCACAAAGTTTAATAGTAATCCAGGGAGCAACTCCAGAAAGACAAAAGCAACAATAGTTTAGGTGGACAACTACAAGCTAAATGACATGATTTATCATCACTTTATTTCAGTTTTACACTTGTGCAACTTCAAGGTTTAGCAAGGTGTACTGGAAAATTGAAGCAATGTATAATGTACCCTATTACTCTCTGAGAAAAAGCAACCCCTGTGAAAATATTCTTGAATGTTACTTAGGAATACGCAGATCATAATGTGAATGAAGGGTTTTCTTCCTGAAGCGAAATAGTAATACAGGAGTTGATAACTTTCAATAGTATATGGTTAACCTGTCAGCATGGAAAAAAAGATTAATATTTTTTTCTAAACTTGTGCTACATTCATATACTCATTAAAAAGGACACTGATTAATGTCATGCTGAATCCTTATACAAGTTGACAGAAACAGATGAGTCCTTTCAACCAACCATGAAAGTGCATTTGCTCATACTGTATGTATTAGTCACAGGGTATAAATATATGAATATTTATCCATACAGAACAGATTTAGGGATGCTCTAAATATTATTGAAAATCTTTTGTCATAGACTCCAAGTGCTCAATGTAGTGCTTTGGGGAAACATATAAATGACATAAACAGGAAACCAAATGCAAAAATCAGTGCCTCTCACCATGTTCCCTCTCATGTGTCTGCTCAGTAATATTCCCAGTGTCATCTCACACCCTTTTCTGTACTCCTCTCTAAGACGATGCCCCTTCTCCAAGTAATTTTGAAAGATTAACCTGGTCTGTGAGGCAGAAGACACAGGATTAAAAAAAACCTCAGCACCAGTCTGTTTACTCACAGTCCTTTCACCCTTGGTTTTCCTTTGGTTTTGCACTAGATTTCAAGCATTCTGGAAGAAAAAGTCCTGGTATCTGCATCTCACTCATTTTCAACAGCATCCTTGGCAACTATGAAACTGTAAATCTAATGAAACTGCCACAAAAGACACGAAAGGAGATGGAGAGGAAGCCACAGAAAATGGTACCAAATGTACTCTGTTTTGTACATCATATACAGGAGGTCTAGAAGGTCACCTAAGTCTGATACTCTAATTCTTACTATATGGGGTAGGTCTTCACAGTCAATAATAATTAGTGAAATTAAGCAGATGAAAACCAACAGGTAATGTAGACACAGCCTTCACTGTTTCAGGAGCTAAGTCACTATTGGAAAAATAAGTTCAATGGATTTAATTCTGTGTTTTGTATACAGAAGGTTAATCACTTGTTTTAGCATAAAGAAAATGGAAGTGTTGCTAATCCTAGATAGTAGCTTTTTAGCCCTACTTTGCTGAGGTGGGACATTTTGGGGGAGACAGAGGGAGGCAGAAAGGATGACTGATTGGTAACAAGTTAAGTACAGAAAAAAGAAAAAATCAAATGAAAAGATTAAGGGAGCCTCATGCAGTGAATCTGAGCTTTGAAAAGTGCGCTGAACTGTACAGAAGCTGAGCAACCACCCCAATGAAGCAGGGGCACCTGCAAATGTTTGTGAAATCATTTCCCAAATCCTGTTTTAGCATATTTTTATGTATGGGTTTTTCTCTAGGATGTTTCCTGGGCTCCCTAATGAGCTGCAGGATTACTCATCTTCACTGACAGTTGTGCTATATGGAATTCTCTAATTTAATCCTGTAAAGGAGACATACTTCATGATCAGTCTAGTGAACAACACAAATAGATATTTGAGGCAACTTTATCTCCTTAATATAGCCAAGCTTTCATCTCATTCTCTTCCATGGTGTCTTTCTTTGACATCAGGACTGAGCTGGCAAGCATGGCTTTCCATCAGTCAATTCTTAATCTCCTGCCAACATGCATAATCAAAATCTTAGGCCTCTACATCACCTGCTTCTTCCTATTAAAAGTAATGTGAAAACAATTCTGCCTGAAGAGCTGTTTTAGGAAATAGAAGCTTAATTGACACCATAATCAAGAGCCCTTTACAGAAGTGTTCATAAAGAGCATGCATGCATATTTGATGATCTGTACTAATCATAAAGATGTACAAGGAATTTTAAACATTGCCTTGTTTGTTGTTCTAATGCAATCTCCTTTTCTTACTTCCCACTCTTCCCACTAAAAGACTGAAAATATTGTATCTTGGCCTACATCAAAAGCCAACAAATATTCCAGCGCTGACAATTAGCTCAACCACACACAATCTTTCCTCCTTCTTACTGTAATTTACTCCTGAAGAGCAATTCTTTTGACTCCCACATTAAAATGCCCCAGCCAGGATCCCAGTATTTAACAAAACTAATCCATAGTGCAATAAATTAAATTACAACAACCCACAACATACTTAAGACAGCCTTAAAATATAAAATGTAGTTCAAATATCATTCCAATATAAAAAGAGATCTTGTTAGAAAAGCAAGGGAAAAAAACACCCCAAATTTACCAGAAAGGTAATGGAAGATATAGTTTAGATTTTTAAAAATATCCTGTTATAATCTCACAGCTACAAATTTCACTGAAATATGTTACAGATGAGTAATTTGAGACATATCTCACCAGACTTCTCACAGCAATAAAATCCTGCTCTAAAGAACATGCCCTGAGAAAACACAGGGTAGTCCTGCCAGTCTTACTGAGTAATAACTTCTCCAACAGCAGTCAATTATTAGGCTATTACTGGTGACAAAAATTGGTGAGATTTGCTATGAACTGGAGAGATGGGTGACTTTGCTCTGGAGAAATTGCAGCCTCTAAGGTCAGCAGATAATGTTCATTTTTCCCTGCCCTGGGCTTTCAGACTTCATATTCCCATCTTTCCCTGGGGAGGGAGGAGAAATGGTGATTGCAGATACCACTTCCATACACTTCCCACGGAAATAAATAATCCCTTCCTATATGGATGGTGGAAGCCTAATTATCTACCGCTCAGCTGAAACAAAGACACTCGCTGCACAAGAAGCCAGGGTGCACCAAGAGAAAAGCAACTGTACTGTGTTGTGTTTACCTCTGCTTTATTAAACTCCAGTTCAATATGGAATTACTCTAGATTTTTTTGTAACTTTCTTGCAAATATTGCTGTGCATTGTAATCAAAGGCTTTTATAATTTTTTCCTCTGATGATACTCCATTTTTGTACAGCCACAAGTCACATAACTTAGGTATTAAACACAGCTCTTCTTTCTACACCAACCTCATGCAAACTTAAATGTTCACAGGTGACTGTTCAGAGATGAGTATCACTTATGAAAGCTCCCATCAGGTCACACAAAGCTACAGTACAATTCTTAATATTTGCACTAGCGAGTCAAAACAGTCTGTTTGGTATGACCAGTGATGGACTGCAGCTGCCAAAGTTGTGGCAAAAAGGGAACCAAAAGAATCATCCAAAGTGTAAGAAAATGCTGAGCATGAATGAAGCACAAAAAGGAATTAATTCAGCTATTTAAAACATTTTTTGTTTGATTCTTACATTAGAGTCTCAAACTTGAGTGTCCACTTCTAAGAGAACTCTTAACCTGTTTACATTTTAGCCTGAATGAGTTAGCTATCAAAAACTTTCTAAACATTGCATTCCATAAATTTATTATGGTAGAAATGAGCTTATCACTCCTGTACACAGACACTACATTGACTCACTGATACACCAATGACCACAGTGCTTTGTCACACCATGCATGGCTCTGCCACTTCTTCCCAGCTTTATTAAATAAATACACTTCATTAATAAAAAAGTGACATGTCAACATGAACTCTCACATACATCGCTTTTAAAAAGGGAGTAATTGTGGTGCAGATTTTATTCTCCCTCTCGTCTATGGAAGGTTATGGTATAATTTTCAATGGAATCCAAACTTCACTTGGTTAAACCTTTACGAGAAAGAATTACTTGCTGTGTGAGACAGTAATACCAATGTCTATGTGTAAGCCTCTGAGAATGCCAAATTCCAGGACAAATCTATGTTATTGCTACCTGAATCACTGGTGGTGGCAAACCACATTTTAAATAAACCTTGCATTAGGACTTTAAAAATGTGAACCACAAGCAATAAATTAAACAAATGCAGAGAGATGATCCCCAGGGGATTCCTGACACACCACAGGCTCTGAGTGCTTTGAAAGGGGTGGAAGGTTAGCAAAAGGAAGAGAAGTCCAGCTTATTACCGTGTTAGGATATAACATTAAGAACTTTCCTTTTAAATAAATTATATATACCTGTGAAGACTGTAAAAGCCTTTTGAAGGTACAGAAGGAGATGAGAGTCTGAAAACAAAAAACCCCTACATTTATCATTAACAAGCAAAAACTAGGCAGCTGATTCTATTCAAAATTACACCTGACTAACTTTAATAAGACCCTTAAGTCAAGAACAAACATTGAGCATGAGGCCCTTAGCAGTTGTATTTAAGGTAACGGTGAGATTCTCTCTTCATCCTCTTCTGATGGAACAGGTGAAGGCAATGCAGGTGGCACAAAATACCCCTTGGCAACTCCTGGCACTTTCAAATACCCAGTGAGCAATCTGAATATATGTGCTTTACTGGATACAGATGTTTCTGAGGACGCTTAGAAATATGTTGAACACTTTGAGCAATCTGAAAAAGCAGCCCTGATACATAATGAAGAAAAATTTTAATTAGTGATGGCAAAGATCCTATAAAATTCATTGGGGCTATGACTGCACCTCAATACTTCAGCAAAACCAAACATACTGAAATTAAGGGAAAGCATCATCTCTTTTCTTCAGTTTAATTGCAGGCCTCATTCTGATAGTCACCCAGTTTTAACAACGAAGCAAGAAGTATCAAGCCAGAAAAAATCAAACTTCAATATATATATTAAATAAGACAGTAATGGCTACATCAAATGTACAAAACTAGACTTACAAATATGAATCTGAAATTTTTAATATGCAGAATAACTAATAAGTCAGATTCACAGTACTTGGTGTACACGTGTTTTTTAATAGAAAAGATAAGCAAATAATACCTGTTATTTCTCAGTTGAAGTAAAAGTATATCTTAACACTTGTTTCCCAAAATCCTGAAGAATTTTCTCTGTAATAATATTGGCTGTCTCTACTCATTATCAGAAGAATCCAGCATATTTGCATCCGTAATAATTTTTTTCCTGTATTTAAAATGTTTTCCCCAAAATCACTCCTGTAATTCTATGTATTCTCAACAGTAGGAAAGCAATCACAAACCCTATACTGTGTCTGAAACAGATTACATTTTGAAGCACAGAATAACTTAAAGAAACTTGGATTCTTATCCAGAAAAGCCTTCCTCCTACAACACCAATGTGTGAATGAGAACCATGAAACTAGATCCTTTATTAGTAAGAAACAGCAGAAAAAAAGGGTTTGCTTTTCTTACCTTTTTAAATAAAAACAATTTTGATAAACCAAAGCAGAAAGATTTTTACTTGTGGGAACAAAGTACTAGTTGTAAGCTGTACTAGAAAAGGAAGCTTTTTCCTGATTTACTTTTGTTTTAGTTATAGAATCTCAAGCACTGGCTGGGTTCCACTCTAGCCTGTAACTGCAAATCATACAAGCTACACAAAGTATTTTGTATCCAGTGACTATGCTTCATTTAGAATTTTATATATAGAAAAAAATTAATCTTCAGCAAGTATTATCTTTTCTCAAACAGATTCCAATGCTTTTAAAGTAAAATTATTATAGCAACTTCCAATTATTTATATGATTCAGGCTGACAGGCCATACACTTAAGTCTCTATATTGAATGCATATTCTATGTAGTTAATAGTGTTATTCATAAGCAGTCCCCTAAGAGATTTGGGTTATGCATCAGTAAGCATAACTTCTAACTGTGGATTGGGATTGCTTTTACTAATTTTTCTCCTCCAAGTATGAAATGCAAATTGTGAAAAGTAGAATTTGCATCTTAACTTGACTTACATATTATCTCTTCTTTGCACCTTAGGAAATTGCCATATATTAAGTTACAGTTAACACCAATACCATCACATTTTACTGGAATCAGAATAATTTATTTCACTTCCTGGCTTAATTCTGTCTTGAACTGCAATATCCATCCTTTGACACATTTTAGAAATGTGTAAATATCAAGCCATAGTTTGACTATTATCAACTATAAAGTAACATCTGTCTGCCTAAAGAAGCATTTCCTTTTATTTGGTACCTCAGAAATACAACCTGCTAGAGAGCTGGATAAAACTCTGTCTTGGCAATTCACTGACCAACTCATTATTCTGAATTTCTGCTTTATTGTTAAGAACATCTTTATCTCAGCAAATACTTAAGCAGTTAATTTAGCAAATCTTGTTCCATAAATCCTAGTTCAGTTCTTTGCTAATTTCATGTCTAAGCTCAGTATTATACAGAGTACATTTCTGAGTTTCATTTAAAATGCTGATTTAGTCCTTGAATACATTGTCACAGTAATGCTACGTATCTATATAAATACCATTCAGTTTCTTTTCCTGCCACTGCACCCACATGCAAAGCATGAAAAAGGCTGTACTCCTTTTGCTCTAATTTCTGTGTTAAACAAATTTTTATTTGCATTCTTCTCAGTATTCATGTGCATATCTAAGAATATATTTTCATTCCAAAGGACTAGACAATTGCTACATAACTAGCCTCAACATCCATAAATCTAAAATACTTGTGGAAATAAAATCCTTTCATTTTTCATGACTCAGTATTTACTTCAGATTCTCTTAACTTTAAGCATAAACAATATTTTCTTATCATACCTTAAAATCTTAAGAGAAATATATAAAAGTTAAGATACAATTCCTATTATGAGATAATGAGTGTGTTGAAAAACACTGTATTTTCAAAAAACAAACTGAAAGCCAAAACGAAAAAAAAAAGTTGGATGCTCTCCTTCAGTAAAGTATTTTTTCTTCTGATTTAGGATCTTGTATCAGTCAACTTAGCATGCGACAACATAAAGACAGCATTATGCCCTTGATGTTTGGTTTGTGACTGCCCTTGGATTGCCTGGTGAACATGAGACAAGCACGGATGATGTCAGCAGAACTTGCAAATGAAAATTAATTCTAAATAAGCTTTAGTTTGTGAAAGCAAGAACTGTGTGATATGATTTTACATGATAGCACCTTGAAGTATTTACATTACGAGTAAAGAACAAAATCTTCCTACAGGTCTGTGCAGGAGAGCTCAGAAATAAGGATTCATTTGTGCATTTGAAAATGTGATCACAATCTGTCATTTGATCCCCCTGCCAAACAGAGAAGCATGACATGCTTTCAAGGGCTGTACATCTTCCATATTTGTGATGGAGCATTTCCAAAGGTGAAGGAATTTGGAGATTACCTTATCTCCCAACCTCCCTACTACCGCAGCAGGCTGTGGTGGTTTGCTTGCATTAGTGATTTTTTGCTAAGTGACCCAATACTGGAAAACATTTTGGGCAGGACCACAATGTACTGTCAGCTTAAGATAAAGCTTTTCACACTGGGTAGGCCTTCCATCAGTACAAAATACTGAATAGGCTTAATAAAAAGAAACATCTGTATTTGTGAACTGGATTATGATACTAATTCTACATCACCCTACTTTTGACAGGCTGAAAAGAAGTGAAAGTTATTAGCCAAGCAAATTCACTGAAAGCTTGATTAGCAGCTGACAACAGACTTAAAATGAGTTCAAAATCCTAGAACTAAGGAGGGACGCTGAGAAAAATAATCATCAAAATTGAAGTGATTACAGTTTGGCTTTTGCTACATTCAGGTAAACAGGGAGATCTAGTATCTTCTTATGTTGCACTTATACACTTATACAGCACTGCAGCTGTATTTCTAACTATAGAAAGAATTAAAAAACATATTCCAGTATTGAGAAATATCACACTTGATTTCTGAAGTCACCACTGGATTATATAGAAACATGGATCTTTCACTGTCAGATACACCTTCACAGCACTGGGAGGCATGTTACCTGTCAAACAATGTTGTCACCTATAGTGCAAAGCTATTGTTTACAATACAACTTACAAGTACTTAATGCAAAAAGAAAAACAGGAATAGAGACTGAAAGAATGGATGTTCCATATGGTAAGCCTTAAAATGTGACTAATTATCTTACAGACAAGAAGAAGTACCACTCTTCAGACTGAGCTCTGACTCAATCCTGCATAGTATGAAAAACACAATTTTGCTGTTTTTTTTACACTTTGCCTTACCCAAAGGAATTTAAACAAATAAATAAATCGATATACTCTTTGTCCTTCCCCTACACATAGGACTCAGATATTCACACACAGAGGAATTCTCAGCCCAAGGCCTCTCTGTGTCCTCAGCAATAATTTGTCTCTGTAGGCTTCCCTTCCACAATCAATACTGAAAATAATGAAATTTTATTTCAGGCAAGCACAGCCAGACTCTCAAAAGCAAGCCAGCTACATTCAATGGGGAAAGGGCATTGTGTATTATAATATACTAGACTCTAAAAGAATAGAAGAATTTGACATATTTCCAGACCATTCTAAAAAAATAGAAAATTCTGTATCAAAATAATTCCCTTGCTGATTTAAGCAGAAATCTTTGCTTATCATGGCAAAGGTCTTTGTAGCTTACTTGTGTTCATGTCTGTTTTAACAGTTTGTTATCCATTGGATATTACAGATAAAAAGCAAAAATAAGTATTTTCAAATCTAAATCACCACAGATCTTAAAAAAAGATCAGTTTTTGAAGAAAACACCACCAATCATATTGCAACTCCAAAGTAATTCTGTACATATCTAAGCACCTCCCAGATCATGTGAAAATACTTCCAGAATTTGAGAGTGACATAAAAACTCTATGTTATGCTTTATGAATTCTGACATGCTGTTTAAGAGTGAGTTCTTTTTTCTCCCCACTGGTCTTATTTTCAAAATAAATCTACTCTGGTCTTTTACAAATGGCATTGTGAATTAATTTCTATTGAAATTATAAAGACAGACTCACAGGATAGTAAGTTTGGAAGGGACCTATGGAGCTTCCCTCCTGAACCACAGCAGATTGTGCAGGACCACGTCTAGTCAGGTTTGAGTATTTCGACAGATAAAGACTCAACTCCTTCTCTGAACAACCTGTTCCTGGGTTTGATCATCCTCACCATGAAAAAAACCACTCATAATGCTACTACTGTCTGTGACACAGCTTAGCATAAGCTGTCCATCTTGGTTTGACACTTGGTATAAATGCATCCTTCTTTGCTTGCAGGTTTATACTGTAAGCTCCACTTTAGTAGGCTTCAGTTACTTTCTAAAAGTTATCCAAGTCAACAAAAGAAAATAATTTTACAATCATCATGTTAGTGGTGTACTAAAATCAATGTAATTGGGCCTGAAAATTTATTAATTCACATCTATTAGAAATTGGGTAAAATTACTGTAAATGACTACATGGAACGCAAGAAAACACTGCTTGGTCTGAAATACTAACTGCACAGAAAGCACACAAAAATTCCCAAGTCACAAACCCTCTGTCAGTTGTAGATATGAAAACATTTAAATACATTTGAAAACTTCCTACTTTTCCTTGGCTGGCAGTTCTGTTTCATAGGCAGCCACCTTAGCTCCTGTCCTGGCAGCCTTTGTTGTCCTTTGTCTTCGCTTTCTCCTTGGAGCAGTATCAAGAACATCTGGGCTAACCAGGAGGGAATCCCTTCGTTCTGGTGCTGCCAAAACAAAAAAGACCAAAGCTGAAAAGAATATGAAGTATTACAAGACAATTATTAAAAAAAAATTGTTTCTTTTTATTAATGTACCTACTGCTAAGATGGGCTCAGATGTGACAGGTGTGAGACAGATGTGTCAAAACAGATTGATGACATAAATAGAAATTCCTAAAGACCAGATTTAAACCAGGTAAGATAAGCTTCCCCCAACATATCTTCATAGTCAGTAGAGAGAAAGATGGGCAGTTATACACCAGAAATACACTGATAGTCTGTCTCCCTTTTGTTCCTTGTAGACTATACAGTAACCAAAAAGGTAGCCTACAGAGCTCAATTCCACCTACCTGAAGTTAATATTTGTCACCTACAGAATAGCTGAGGAAGATGTGAGAGGGCTGTTCAGTCTAGAGAAGAGAAGACTGAGAGGGGATCTTATTAAGATTTCCAAGCATTTGAAGGGTGGGTGTCAAGAAGAAGGGACCAGTCTCTTTTCAATCACACCCTGTGGTAGCACGAGGGGCAAAAGACACAAACTGAAACAAAGGAAGTTCCACCACAACACAAGGAAAAACTTCTTTACTGTGAGGGTTACAGAGCACTGGAACAGGCTGCCCAGAGAGGTTGTGGAGTCTCCTTCTGTGGACACTTTTGAGACTCACCTGCATGCAATCCTGTCTGACCTGACCCAGGTGGTGCTGTTTTGGCAGTGAGGTTGGACTCGATCTCCAGAGATGCCTTCCAACCCCTGTGATTCTATAATTCTATGATTCTATGTGCTTGTGGCACAGGGAAAGGAGCTTAAGTGTTCTGCCTACTGCACGCCTTTGTTCAGTATGGACAGCAATACACACAACAACACAAATTATTTAATTAATGTTCAGTATTCATTAGGATAAACCCTTGAGGGAAGCTTACTGCTGTGATCAATATTTTGTAATGTAAGTCATTCTGCTACCATGTCCATCCACCTGGAGTAAAGCATTCATTTGGAGTAAACCTGTGCATAAAAAGTGGCAAAACAGGCTTACTGATTTACCTGTGGAACAGGTGGCCCTTATTCAAACTCAGCCCTTCAAAGTGACTGAAAGAGAAACAGGGAGAATTCCCAGCACCTCACAAGCTGAAACTGGGAAACCCATGAAAGTTTCCACTGACTCCTCTGCTGAAGGTTAGTGTAGGCTCTGTCCAGTTCATTCAACTACAATTTTAATTTCCATTGGTACTGAATAAACTACACTGAAAAAACAAACCCCTCTCTGATGTGAAAGTTTTCTACTTGAAACTCAAAAGTCAAGACAACTGGATCCTTCCTTAAGCTAAAACCCTTCTTTCCCTTGCTATTAATGCACTCAGAAGATATGCAGACATTTTTATTCCAGCTATCAACATCTTGTAGCATGCTTGATTTGGTATGCCTGCTTTATTAAAAAAAAAAAAAAAAAATTACTTTGAATTTTCAAGATAATTATATCCAGAACAGCACACATTTCAACTGAAATATATTAAATAAAAATGTGGTGACTGAAGCTGCTGATGTTCGGGTAACCTCCCTGATTATTACTTTCTGTGTATTTTAGGAAGGATTAATCCTCACATGGAGTAAAGACACAATAACGTTAGATTCAATACCAAAGAATTTCACAGAAATTAAATAATGTGTCTTAATTCTTCATTCCTTTCACAGTTGTTATCCACGTCTACTGAAAATGAAAGAAAAAGAAAATATGTAACTAGTAACATTTTCATTGTTTCTCAAATAAATGTTTTTCTGACCAAGAACGCTGTTAAATTAAACATGTAAACAGAGGCTTCCTAGAGCCAGTCCAACTGTGTATAATGGCACTTATGCTTAAAATCAGAAGCTCTTAGCTTTCACCAGTATTTCCAAGACATGAGCTAATTCACAATTTTTAAAGTCCAGTACAGACAAAATACACTGCCTATAATAAATGCTGAAAGTGGTTAAATTAAAGCCTAACACTCCACACAACATTTTAACTAGCTATGCATATCTTTCCAGTGATAAATGTTGAAAATATATTCATGATAGTTCCTACTTACTGCCAGGCTGTTCAAGGTAGTATATCTTAACATTTACATTAATACTATTTTAAATATTCCAACATCACTTCCTAAAGACAGCCCCTTCTAATTAATACACATAAAATAATTTACAGTCAAGGAGTAAACAACCTTGAATAATTGTACTATCACAGTTCTTACCCTACTTTGTTGCCGTTCTCCTACACTCTCTGCTTTTGTCAAAAAGTAGATTCAGAGGTTAGCTATATATGCAAAACCTATATAATGCTGATGTTAAATAAATAACATCCCTCTGCTTTCACTCGTGTAATATGCAATGGTTGCTCATGGTACTCATGCTCAGCATCACACAGACACAAATCCTGTTTGTCTTCTACAACAGTCCCACAGGTACACCAGTGAGAAAAATGGAAGAGAAATGTTTGTCTTTGCAGCATACCACATATGTGCTAACTTCATCTTGGGAAAGGGTCTCAGTTTTCTACTAAATATCTCAATCTAATCTTTCACATGAAAGCAGAATAAAATAAAATTATCTAAATTATTCAAGTGAACTTCATTGAAGCTGACAATATCTATTGTGAGAATGTTTCCTTTAATAATACCAAGAGGAGGCCTTCTCATTCAGGCAGCCTAGAAAATGATCTTACTTAATAGTAGTAGAGCACCATAGGCCTAGGTTTTTCTGTTTTCTTTGTTTCTTTCTTTTAAACCAAACTACGTCTGAAGTTAGAACTGCTAATGAAAAGATGGCACACACTTGAAGCTCCAAGTATCATGTATCACCATAAGACTTCTAACACACACCCACTACTGCTGCCCAAAAATAATTCCCATTACTGAATTAGTTTATAGTACTTGACTAGAAGCCAAAAAAAGCTTCAGCTAAATATTACTCATTGCTTGACAAAAAAATCATTTGGAAAAGTGACAGTCTTGAACATAAACCCGGGTTTTCATTCTGAAAATCTTTTCTGTCTAAATTTTATCACCATTTTAAGGAAGTAAAGCCTTGACTTCTCATGAAATTAAATTTCTTACTTTGATTTTATGCAATAAAATATGAATAATTATTAGATCTTTGAGAAGAACAGTACCAATTTAAATAGATCATAGAATCATAGAATCCTAGGGGTTGGAAGGGACCTCGAAAGATCATCTAGTCCAACCCCCTGCCAGAGCAGATGAAAGCCTCTTAATTAAGCCACCTAAAGCAATGAATGTTAGTCTAGAAAAGGAAATGTTCCCAATATACAAAGTACCCTCTGCAGGTGAATAACTGCAAGAAACAAGATTGATATGAGAGCAAGAAAGGGAATCATAGTCCAAGTACTAAAAGAATATATGTATGAAGAAGAATTAAGACTTTAAATAAATACACTTGGTATCTTTTATTGCTGTTTGACTTCACCTGGGGACCTGCTTGGTTGAGCAGGTGTAGAGCAAAATTGTTGCAGGGAACGTGTGAGTAATGAAAGGGGAAAGAGGTTGGCTGAAAAGCCAGCATTGAGGTTAGACCCTGGCATTGCTTAGTGTACTAACATAGCATTATAATCTCTGAGAACTCAAGACATTTTAAAATTAATTTCTGTAGCTTGGCTAAAGATAGGCAGTCCAGTTGTATTTTTAAAATAGACTTCTGCATTATTTTATTTTGATATACACAAGTTAATTATTTAAAAATAAATACCTTCCAATCTATAATATTAACTTTTCAGTCTGGAAAAAAAAACAAAGAAACAACCCTACCTGTCCTGGTTTGAACCAGGATGAAGCCCTAGGTACTCAACTGAACTTTGCAAGTTCTGCTGTCTCTCCTTATTTAACTTAAAAACAGTCCCTTGCTCAAGAGTCTTGCAAATTTCTCTAGGTTGGTTTCTTTGGGAAACAACCAGGCTGCAAGTACAACTACTGCCTCTCCTGCTTCTGCCCTTGCATAGCAGCAGTAGCAGATAAACTGGGCTGAAAAAGGACAAAGTGGTCACAAAATGATCTCCGAAAGAGCTGAGTACCAGGACTGACTTTCAGCTGCTTCCCAACCAATTAAATTTAAAAAAAAAAAAAAAAAGAAAAAAAAAAAAAAAAAAGGGAGAAGAATTCCTAACTTTAATCCTTTACTATAGTGTAACTTCAGTAATTATATGGTTTCTCAATCCCAGCAAATTCCTAAGGGATCACCATAGCTGATAATAATTAGCATCTCTTTGACATTCTCAGCAGAGTCTCCTAAATGAGTATGGAAATGAATGTCTCACTGATACAGGCAATTCCTGGAAAGTAGGATTAAGTCATTCTTGACAAGCAATTTAGGAAACACAACTTCCACCTATGCTAAAGTTATCCTATGTAAACATTTTGGCCATAATCTGGAATTTTTGATAAGAAATAGATCCACACAGATCACTTAAGAGATCCAAAATTAAACACTGGTATTTACTCTTTGCACATATACTTCAGTGAAAATAACAGGAAAATGCCACTATTTTCATTTTAGGAAAACAGTAAGACCCATTCTCCATTTCTTTTTTTCTGTTCTACTTTGTATTTCATTCTTTGTGTAAATTTGGGTTTACCATACCATAATCCCCTTGGGCCTAAAGGCAGTTGAGGCTGCAGTTCTATAAATTCTCTGACAGTTAGTCATTAATGTTTATTTTTATAAGGAATATCTCCATGAGAAGTGTTTATGAAGACACATTTTAAAATAACTCCAGCAAAAAGTTTAGATCCAGCTATACAAAATTTATAAATTGTATCCATTTCAGTAAGGAAGTTTACATTTCACCCTGCTAGACTCTATTACCACTGACAAAACATAACAAGTCTTAAGATGTAGATTTTTACATCTGCAAAGCCAATTCTTTTCCTGATGTCACCCTTTTCGAAGTGATTTTTAAATACAGGCATTTTCTTTAATTAAAAAAAGCTTATTTCAAACCTGCAGGAATGCTTATAATAAAAATCTGTTTGACATACGGTTTTCTTCTCAATGCATTTTTACTGAGGACAACAGAGGTGCTCACAAATTACCAGTTCTTAAAACTAGATGGCAAAAAAAAATCAGCATAAGTTTGTCAAGATAAGAATGTCTGGTCAGGAAGCATGAAAAAGTCTCTTTTCATATATCAGAATACCAGAGGGGTAAAAAAAAGAACACCTTTTTACAAATATCTGCAGGTAATCTGAAGGAGCCCATTAATTTTAATCTTGAAAACCATGATCTCTAATAGAAATCCCTCTTTTAAAAGTGCTTTAATAGGGGATATTTCAATTAGCCATATGTACTTCATCACATATTAATCTTCAATAACCCATAATAATGGTGCTAAAATGGCTTTAGTAATGCTGTAGTTTTAAGAAAGTCAATGGTTATAAACATTGTCAAAGGTTAAGATCTATCAGTAACACAGCAAACCTGAAAAATCTCACAGTATACAACTGTATACTGTGTATTTGTAGTGCAAGAAGGACCTAAAAATTAGTACCTGCCTTACAATGCAAAAAGAATGCTTTATAATGTACTCAAAACTTTCCTGACGTGCATCAAGTAGAGGCTCCATTAGAAAGTGGTGAAAGCAAAGAGATTACATTCTGATATCTGAAACCTACAACAATTGAGTTGCTTTCCCTGCTTTATTTTCTTACGGGTGCTTGACTGAAGCAATGGCGATGTTGGCAGCTCGCTAGCTGGGGTGGTTTTTGACTAGTCAAAAGCTGTTTGGTGACAAGTTGGGCTGCTCAGCAACGGCATACTGCAGGTTTCCAATGACCCACTGAAAGTCCAGGTTTATTATATGCAGTTTCAGAAATGCTTTTCCAGCTCTGACCTTCGGATCTTTTTGAAACTCTGTATTAATGCTGCCTGATGAGGCTAATTTCTGTGTAGCAAGGTTGGATGTGCCATCGTCTAGCTCACCAGCACATCCAAGTTCAGGCAGGAGCACTTGAAAAGTCATCTGAAAAGGTTTATATGAGCTCACTGTCCCGGGTGTGACTGTTTGTTGGAGTCATTCTCTGGACTCCCTTGATACCCTATTTGGATCATCTGTACCACCCAGGGTGGAGGTAGGAGGCTTCTGAACAGTGCCCCCAGGAGACATTAAACAGCAAGCAGGTCAAGTAAACAGAACAACAAAACAGGCAGATGGAAGAATTAAAAACATGGAGCTAAGAAAAGCTTTGGAAAAAATTTCTAGCCTGTGATCTTTTGATTCAATGTGAGGTTAGTGGAGCACAAAGTCGTTTCTCACAACTGATGTAAAACATATACCTCATGCCTGGAATTCTATATGGCATCAGTTTTGCTCTAGTAAATCATCCTGCTTATGCTGGTCAACCTGCTCTGCTGATCCAGACTCTGGAACTCATGGTGGTGGGCCTTCAAGTATCACCCCTAAGGTTACCTCATATGTCAGGCAATACTCAGCATGCCTGAGCCCTTACTGTGAGGATGTGGACTCTGATATTTGAAAGCCAGTCCCAAAAAAGAGTGTGAATAATGGTAATTATAGTACTTATCAATTTCAAATCAGTAAGAGATAATTTTGTTAACCTTTATGTAAAATGATCACCTGCAATGCAATTCAAAATGTGAAGATAAAGTACCACAGCTATGTGTAAGCACTTTGAAACATAGCTTCTGAATTAATGTAACAGTAAGTCTCGAACCCCTGGGCCATGCAGTTGAAAGAACTATAGCTATTCCTGTGCTAAATTCTTCACTCAAAATCAGTATCTCTTAGGTAGCAAAATATATAACTGCGACTGAAAGGATCTGTAAGCAACAAAGCCTTTTGATTTTTTGAATTTATTTTTTTTATTTCTTTGGACAAACCACTGTGTCTCCCTTGTGCTTGAATAGCCTTTAGATTATCTAATCTGTCTCCTGGAAATGTACATAAAAGCTAACTAGTTTAGAAAATCATCATCTTGAGACATATATTTTATTCACTAAGAACCCTGCAGGGATCACAAGGCCAGAGAGAGCTGTGTCTGTGTATTGGAAGTAGTCAAGAAACAAGTGTGAGCTGCATTCAGGCTATAACCTACCCAGTGCTCTGGAGCTGCACCATAGTGCTCTGATATAGCTGTATCTTCACCTCTTATGCCACAAGAATTATTTGTTTCCCCATTAAACAGTTTTTGAGGAAATCAATACAACTCAAGGGAAGCCACAAGAAGCTGCAATAACTCTGGAAAAATGCATCTATTCATAATGATATATATTTTCATAATGATGGTATTTTATGGTGGATAAATTACTAACTTCTAACAATAACTTTATTATAGGATATCTTGCAAGCTGCCTTAAGATGTTTTTCAATTATATTAGAAATCCTATTTTGGGAGGTATAGGTATTTCTACTTTAGGCTGAGAAAACGTTTCAGGTGGAAAAAACTAAAATAAAAATCTATTTAATGAGGAACTATATCTGCCCCATATTTCACTAAATATTAGTAAGGAAGTACAATAATGTTTTAAAAAATACTACATTTAGATTAGAAGCTAGTTTGCTACTTATTAATATAGCAACATAAATCTGTGATGCTAACTGCTTTATTTGAGAGACAAAAAGACAGATTTCAAGCCTTAAAGATAATTTACTCTGAATTTTAGTGACACAAGCATGATGTTCTTCTGGCATCCCATACCACAAATAATTTTCTAAGGATCAAAGTTATTCAACACGCAGGGTCCTACACTGCATTCAGTGGGACTATCACTGACCTTGATGAATACCCATGCTCTTGTTCCTTCTGTGTAAACCATGAGTAATGCCTACTTGACTTTATAAAATATCTTGACACTGAGGAATGAAAAGGAGCATGCAAACCAGGTCCACAGGATAAAGGCAGCTCTGTAAACATAGGAGCAGCTGGTAGATAATATTATTCCTGTAGTCACCAACTACATGCATGTGTGTAAGGACTCTGGAGGATGGAGAGGGCAGGGAATCTAATCCTCTGTGGAGGAAATGGTGAGTCTTGGGGTGGGTAGGAATGAGGAAATGGCCAGTTTTGTCAAACAAGGCTCAGTCACAAACAAGCTTGGTATCCAACAGCCCAGTGAGCCACTTGGATGGCAAATATGATCCTTCAACATCTGAAGGATTACAAAGCGTTATTATAATCTTCCAATCAATATTGATAGAAAACAATTGAAATAATAAAGCCTAATTAATACAACCAAACAGTACTACTGACAGGACCACAGGTCATGTCAATATTATAAACTGTAACAAATAAAGAAAAAATACTATCATGGATAAAAATTGTAGGCTTTGCTGTTTTGTTTTGATTTTTACTTTTATTTAAAGTAAGCCTTCTGAAGAGCAAACCACTGCCCAAAATATTCAATGTCCTAAATACTGAAGTGAAAAACTAGGAAGTAAGATGTGATTTCAGGAAGCATCCTCTGAAAAGCTCATACTTTGCTCCAGCATCCTGATGATTACTAAAAATTTTGGGTGAAGCCTATATGATTTAGTACTGCCTTCTTTTCCATGATTCCCTTTCCTCTTTCTGACTTAAGCAAAATTGGAGACAAACTGAGTGTATTGTGGTGACTGGTCAAAGGAGATGGTTGCCCAGAAAGTGACTATATAAGGTCCTTGAAAGAGTTACAAACAAAAACCAAACCCCTTCCTTCTGAAAGACTGTTTCATCAGAAGCTTGTGCCCTTTTCAAATAACCTTGCCACATGAGTTTAAAAAATATATGTGCTGTTCTTTTTCTATGTATAAGCCTTTTTTACAAATTAAATATGCTTAAGATCTTATATTTCTGTTGTATACTTTTAAATTTTGCATAACCAGCTGATACAGCTCCAAACTCTGGCATGCATTTTCTTACGTTTGCTGTAAAATAAGCAAGCTGACCTGAGGTCTCAAATGTCATTCACTAGGAACAAAGCTCTATTGACACCATTAGCTTTCTGGACCCATCTACTTCCATTGAAATTCAGATAAAACCTCCACTAAATATAAGATATATCATCAATATTATCCACAAATTGCTGTTAGCTACCTGCTTTTTTCATTCAGTGTTTCTAAAAGGTTTTTCGTGCTGTGAATTTAAAGACAGCATTTAAGATGTCATTACAGCATGTCTTTATATACAGCTACCATTAAGGTCTGCATAATGGATTCAGAAATGATGAACACAGAAGGTACATGTGTCTCACTCAGACATGACATTAACGTTTTTATGGCAGATACACTGGCACAATTTCAATCAACATCACAGGATAATTTTGCTGTAGGAAATGCTACAGGTAATTTTGGTTACACTAAGAGATTCTGAGAATATATTTAAAGAAATTTAAATATTTCAGTCAGTACTTTGAGAGCAGCAATAAATTATTATTTATTATAAGATTTATTGAGCAATGAACATGGAAACTAATAATGTACAACACATTAGCATATGATTAACAAAAAATTACCAATCAGTATGTCTCAATACAAATCAAGAAACTGGTTTAATCTATAACAACTTCTATTTAGTTGCTTTTAAACACAATCCACAAGACACATACATAGCACAATTTTAACCTCTTCATTTATTATTAATTGCGAATGGATCATAAAATTTTGATAGGACTCAAGACTTGTGTTTACATTCTGAGCTGGTTTTCTTCATTGGCTCCCTGGACACCTGCAGGGCTCTCCTGACATGGCTGGGCTGTACACATGTGCAAAGGTCACCATGAACAGACCAGAGCTGAAGACATAGTCAGAAAGGAGCTCACCTTCAGAAGCTTTAACCTACATTATGAAACCATCTATGAAACACACAGTTATTGAGCAGCTGGCAGATATTCAGATAATAATAATAATGGGTAATGGTGAAAATGAAAGGCAAAAGACTATGGCAAATAGCTTGTCTCCAGGTTAATCAGACAATAGAGATGCACAGCCAGGATGCAAGATGAAGTAACCGTGTGGTGTGATGGTAACAGTCACAGCCAGACTCATTACACAGAACTGGCTTTGTTCCCTTGGGATCCACTAACTCTGGGATAGTCTTTCCATATGGTAAAAACTCTACTTCTCAGTAAGAAAAAACAGGATCACGCCCCGAGCTGTGTTAATGTTCCATGTATCCTTCCCCAGCCAATGTCCCTACGAGTCACCAGGGTGAAGAGGCACCACACAAATACTTTCTTAAAATGGGAATTGCAGGGTTTTAAGCCCACTTTATGACACAAAACAACATGTGTTCAAGCCTAGGAAACATACAATTTTCTTATGATGAAGAATACTACTACCTAGCCTTTCTAAAATTCAGACTAGCCTTTTACAGTGTGCAGCAGGCTGAGAAATTACTTAAGGACAGAACACAGCTTGGACCAGCAAATCTTCATGCAATTCCTCTACCCTTCCATCAACATGCAGTAATATTAAAAAAGAAGGGGGGATATCTATATATAGGGATAATTTACGGTTGCTTAATATTTTATGCAAGCTTAAAATATCCATATAGAAGAAGAAAATACTTTCTATATTTAATGCATGTTGTAATTTCGTTGCACTAGGAAATTCTCATGCACTTTTACCACAAAGAAATCACATTATCAAGGTTCTGTGGAGATTTAAACACCTCTTGACATTCCTCCACAACAACCGTCACTGTACTGGTAAAGTGGTTTCATTATAAAAAGTAATTCAGTCTCCTAATTAGAGAAAGCTTAGAGAAAATGGCATTTAAATCCATAGGGTGTAAATACACAGTCCTTTCCCCACCACAAGAAAGCTCAAGCCTAAGCTGCAGACACTAAGTTTATCAAAATAGGTCCCCAGAATATCAGTGAAGGATAAAGGCTTAAAAAACCTCCTCTGCAGAAGGAAAAAAACACAAATATATGTGTTTTTATTCAATGTAAGGTGGAAAGAAATGGATGAAGATTAATCACTTCATCTATTCTATCTGCAAGAATAAATCATCTGTGAAATAAAAGAGGTGGGATATAGGCAGCATAGCAATACTGATCTAACAAGAGAACTGTGAAAGCATCAAAAAATGAACTCAGCAAATGGCAATGGCAAATAAAAAACTTTTCCTTAACCGACAGTTACAAAAAATGCTCTCACACATTTCAAGAAACAGGAATAAATGACATGTACACTGCTTTAAATTGTGGAAAAAAACCAAACAAACAACACAATTCTAAAACCAGCAGACAATTTAACAGACTGATTTAGACTGGGAAGAGATTTTTCCTCTGTCAGCTTGTTGCAGGGAGAATATGCAGGAATGATCACTGTGATACAAACCACACACTAAGTTCTAGTGATGAAACACTGTAACAGCATGATGTCTTCAAAGAAAGAATGTTAGTGGGCTATTTCCAGCCAA
The DNA here is from genome assembly GCF_020740795.1 of Apus apus. Classification (NCBI taxonomy): domain Eukaryota; kingdom Metazoa; phylum Chordata; class Aves; order Apodiformes; family Apodidae; genus Apus; species Apus apus. Next base: position 71,492,897 of record NC_067312.1, on the reverse strand, counting down.
CTTTGTGGAAAAATATTAGAAAGCATGCATGATTTTATAATGACATTTTCTGAAGGAGCAAGAAAGAAAAAGGTTTTTCAGTCTACAAAGACTTACACAATTAAGTTCACAAACAGTAAAATCAGAATAACGTCATTAAGGTTAAGTGGCTAATACATGGAATGACAGAAAGCCATAACAAGATTTTATAAAGCATAAAATATTGTATCATTTGATTTTTGATGCCTTCCAAGAAAAAAAGAAATGTACAATAGAGACTCTTGGGATCATACTTTCTCACATTACAAGCTACAACTTGCAAGTACTTCAGCTATCCTAAATAGTACTGTATTTGACAGCTTGATCATTAGAAATAATAATGTTGATATTATTTAATGCTGGAATTTTTGTCTTTAACTAATATTGTATCTAACCATCACAATACTTGTCTAAAAAGACATTTGAGAACTTGTAATTTCATTGGAATGGATTAATCATTGTTATACTAGTATATCTGACTTCAAAAAAAATTACAATTGCACAGAGTTCCAAATCAAGACAGTAAAAATATATATATATATATATATATGTTTTCTTTCCTTGTCTGCTCAATTCTAAGCGGGGAGGTCTTCACAGTACTGCACTCAGTCCCCCGGTCGCTGGTAGTGACATATTTTGGCAGCCTCCCACAAAGATCAGCTGTGATTCAACTAATTGTAGAGGATAATACTACATAGAAGAGTAAAAATATCAGAAAAAAGCTGAAAGGTAGAGAAAGATACATCTAATATTTGCCCATAGATATACCCTGTTGTGCATAACACCCTCTTTGTTGATCGAGAAAAAAACACATTAAAACATCCAGGACCGGGCACAGAATACTAATGTGAATAACGGCTGTAAAGATGACTAACACTTTTATTACATATTCAGAACTGAACACTTTGGCCAGAAAAAGAGCCAGAATAAACCAGAGTAGCCTCTCTGGAAGTTAATGGAAGTATCGTGAATTACACCAATTGAGAATTCAGAGTATTATTCTGGGATAGCTTGCTGGTGAAGCACACAAAACAAAGCAAAAGACTAAATGCATGAACGCAGTTATTTTAAATTGCATTTCCTGAAAAAAGCAACTGAATAATACCATTACCTGAGAAACACCTGGAATCCTTCTTGACAATATTTTCTCTAGTAAAAGCTCTACACAGCAATTTAGTACTTTAAAAAATGACAACAATGACCTATACAAAAAGGACATACAGTGGATTCCTCTTTTCTTTTCCCACAGGCTCTGAATTAGCAAGGAAAAAAGCATCACCGTGACTGTTCTGTAAAACATTTCGTTTAAACTCATTAGCACACAATACCTATCCTGGAATATGCCATTTCACTTGATACAGTCAATCTTTCCCAACCTTGGAAAAGTCAGACAGTATTGTGTGGCCAGCTGACCTTGAGGAGGATGTTCCCAGGTGCTTTGATGGGCTCCCAGCCCAAGCAGATATCTGGTCCCTGGATGCTGACAGCCTGCATGGTCACGTATCAAGGCAGCCATTTCAGAGCCTCTTGTTTTGGTGGCAAAAACAAAGGGAATTGCTATGCACCTTCATCATTTATTCTCAATAGCCTTTATCACAAAAAATACCTGATATTTTCTCTAAAACTATTTTTAACAATTAAAAGAACTGTGTTGGATTTGTTATCCAAGGATACCTAAGGAAATAAAGCCACCTCATCTTTACCAGAAACTGCGTTCAGAATCTTTCCTACTGTAAATCACCCAGTGGGCTCAGAGGTTCAAAGTGTTGCTTTCTCTCGGACTAGGATTTTAAAGTTGCTCATTTCCATGTGCAACAAGGGGATGATTTATTCTGAGATGTGGCAGCAAATTAAAGAGTTAGTGTATTTCTGGCAACAGCAGCAAGCACGGATCCAGCCTGAGTAATCGGGAGACATGAGCAGCTCAACTTGGGACACCAGACTGCTGGAAGTGAGAGTTTGTTTTTTGTTTTGCCTTCTAGCTTCCTACCCCAGATACAGGACACAGCCATACAGCACAGGCCAGGGTTAACACACTGCCACCAAGATAGCAGTCAAGACAGACTAAATCAGTGGCTACTGTTAACAAATGCAATTTCACTCCTGTCCTGAACTACAGTGTTTTAGCAAGCCACAGTAGAGACAAGAGGATGAAGTGAGAAATAGCTTACACCCATCAAAAAGAGGCTCCACTTTTTTCTGTCTGATATCCTGTTTTGCAAAAACACATGACATGAAAATGCAACTTGATCAGTCCTTTATTCCTACTACTCCTTGCTGCAGAAAGATGGAAAGGCACAAAGTAAACAAGCACAGTTCCTTCCTTCAGGCATGTAAAAGAGCTGCAAAATCCCTAAACTGTATCACATTTATTTCCTTGTCTCCCAGCAGAAGACAGGAACTGTGGGTTCCTTGCCCTGCTAAGGCATATTTTTCCCAAACAGTGCAGCCTCCCTGTGCCCACTCCTCTCCTTCCAGCTGAACAGAAATGTTGACAGTCTCCTTTCCAGGGGGAATTTACTTTGCATTGTTCATGTAGAGAAAATTCTCCTCAGAAGACAGAGACACAAACCTACTAGTGCTGCAGCTTTAGAAAACTATTTGATATACTTTAGGCACAAAATACAAATATCTCCTGAAAGCACCTGCTTATATGGATCATCAGTACAGCCCTTCCATGTCTATGTCACTTCAAAGAACAGTGGAACATTCTCACAGTTGGCTTTCTCTGTACAAAAAAGTGACTTCAGTCCTTCAAATATCAACCAAACCTCAAATCAAGGCATATGCTGAGGGATCATATACTACCTACAATGGGATGACTGTATTTCTTCTATCCTTAGTTATCCTATCTTGGGGGATATCCAGGGAAGCAATAAATCAGATCCTCTCCTTAGTTTGACAAAGTTTAATGACTACCTCCTTGATGGCCCAGCATGAGGTGGACAAGACTCTTCTCTCAGGACACAGTGGAAATGATGCTTGCTCCCAAGCAATCTGTCATTTCCTGCCTATTGTTTTCATAGATTATAAAAAAATAATTACAATAAAAAGCTAATCAGGAAGTTTAAGCAACTTTTTGACATTCCCATGCTTAGAAAGCAAGCTTTCTTCACTAGGCGGTTCCTGAGCCAAGTGTTGTAACTAAGTAAAGAATAAACTGTTAGTGAGTAGTTCAATTGCCTAGAAAGCAACATAATTCACTCACAAAAGTGCACAAATGGAAGGGCAATCACAATTTTGACCTTGCTGATGCTTTGTGAAAATGATTGACATCAATCTCATGGTCCAAATATCTTAAGGATAGCTTGAAAGCACTCATAGCCCTTAAAAATTCTCTAGTGAGAATCTTAAACTCCTTGCCTTGTTTCACAAGAAAGAGACTCCTGACATGGCAGGACTCACGATAGAGATTTGATTTTACCCTTGGTCTGATGTAGTCAATGTCATTAGCCTGCAATAATTGGGGTCAGCTGCTCAGTGTAAGGGTTTTTAACTTACATTAAAAAAAAATATGAAAAAATCGGTTTACATGCAGGCAGGTGGGAAAGCAAAGATCACATTTCCATAATTTTCGACTCATCTCCACCTCTGATCACAGGGAAAAGACAGATGCATTCATGACATGAGATTCTAGTCTTTGGTGGCCAGAAGCACTTTTTACATCTCCCTAAAAGCCGTAAGCCTCAACTGTTTCTTGGAAATACAAAATAGAAATTTCAGAAAGAAAGCAGCTCTCTGTTCCCCACTTTAATGAAAAGATAAAACATGATCATATGAGAAAGCTTCATCTACAAAAGCTAAGCGCACAACGGGAGCTTATCCCTCCTGTGCATCCGGACAGAAAATGTATTTAATTTTCTGCTGTATCTTGATGGCAACTTGTGCTTGTTCAGTGATTTGTTAATATTCTCAGACCTTACAAACACTTGGCAGAACACATTCCTAAATTTCACTGGCTAATTATGTGATTTAAACATGAGGGACATAAAAATCAACAAAGTAAAATAAATAAAGGGCACATCATATGAAAATCAATGACAACACAGTGCAGCAACTGAAAAAGCATTTAATCTAAAGGTCTATCTCCATTTTACATCTATCAAAAAAATCCCAAGTTTCTAATCTGCTTTATAATTCAGCATCATAAATGGAGATGCTCTGTCACAAAGTGTCGGTTCAGTTTTCTACGGAGGCTCAAAGTCTTACCCATCAAACAGTCCGATATAAAAGCAAATGTAACTGTATTTGTCCAGAGTGATTGTATTTCAACAGCTGTGACTTCCAAAAACCTAAGTAAATTATTGTGTAACATACCACCAACCTTGCCCTGCCATTAAATCAACAGCTAAAGGCATTCACAGAATCATAGAACTATTTGATTTGGAAAGGACCTTAGAGATCATGTAGTTCCAACCCTCCTGCATTGCTCCAAGCCCTATCCAACATGGCCTTGAACAGTTCTAGGGAGGGGGCATCCACAACTCCCCTGGGAATCACGTTCCAGTGTCTCAACACACTCACACTGAGGAATTTATTCCTAAGATCTAATTTAAGCCTCCCCTCTTCCAGTTAGAAGTCATTCGCTCTCATCCCATGACTCCATGCCCTTGTAAAATGTCTCTCCCCAGCTTTCTCATAGTCTCTTCAGGTACTGGAAGGTGTTCTAAGGCTTCCCTCGAGCCTTCTCTTCTCCAGGTTGAACAACCACAACTCTCTCAGCCTGTCTCCAGCCCTCTGATCATCTTCATGGCCACCTCTGGACTTGCTCCAACAGCTCCATGCCCTTCCTGTGTTGAGGGCTCCAGAACTGGATGCAGCACTGCAGGTGGGGTCTCATGAGAGCAGAGTAGAGGGGGAGAATCACTTCCCTTGACCTGTTGGCCATGCTTCTTTTGATGCAGACCAGGACATAATTGGCTTTCTGGGCTGCCAGCACACATTGCCAACTCATGTTGAGCTTCTCATCAACCAACACTCCCACGATCTTCTCCTCAGGACTGTTCTAAATCCATTCTCTACCCAGTCTGTGTTTGTGCTTGGATTTGCCCCACCTTGTACTTGGCCTTGTTGAACTTCATGAGGTTAGCAGGGGCCCACCTCTCTAGCCTGTCAGGGCCCGTCTGGATGGCATCCCTTCCCTCCAGTGTGTCAACCAAACCACATAGCTTGGTGTTGTCAAGCAAACTTGCTGAGGGTGCATTTGATCCCACTGTCCATGTCACCAAAAAAGATGTTAAACAGCATTGGACTCAGGGCTGACCCCTGAGGAACACCACTCATCACTGGTCTCCATCTGGACACTGAGAAGCTGGCCAAAACTCTTTTGAGTGTGACCATCCAGCCAACTCTTTATCCACCAAGTGGCCCATCACTCAAGTCGATGTCTCACCAATTCAGAGACAGGGATATCATGCAGGACAGCATCAAATGCTTTGTGCTAGTCCAGGTAGATGACATCTGTTGCTCTTCCCTTGTCATCAATTCTGAAACCCTGTCACAGAAGGCCACCAAATACGTCAGGAACAATTTGCCCTTAATGAAGCCATACTGGCTGTCACCAATCATGTCCTTTATTATCTGATTGCCTTAGCATAGTTTCCAGGAGGATCTACTCCACGATCTTGCCAGGTGCAGAGGTGAGACTGAATGGCTTCTAGTTTCCCAGGTGATCCTTTTTTTCCTCTCTTTAAAAATGGGGATTATGCTTCCCCACTTCCAGTCAGTGGGAACCTTCACCAAACTGCCATCAGTTCTCAAATACAATGGATGGTGTCTTAGCAACTTCACCCACCAGTTCTCTCAGGACACTCAGATGCATCTCATCAGGTCCCATGGACTTCTGCACTTACAGGTTCCTTAGAGAGTCTTGAACCTGATATACCCCTCCCATGGGTGGTTCTTTTTTTTCTTTTTTCTTTTTTTTCAAAGGTTTGACCTTGTTTCAGAAAAGTATGAATTCAGATCTGTGACTGGGGCAGGAAGGGGCTGAATGGGAGTTAAGGGACAACAGAAAGGAAAGTACAAGGCTCAGTACTAAAACAATTCTAGTCAATAGAGACCTATTGGAGGGGAAAAAAAAGCTTGATATGCTTTATCTGCTCTACCATAACTTGTAAATTGAGACCTGCTCCCAGTTTATTCAATTCACTGCTCCCAAAATGTCATTTTCTCAAAAAAATGGACCATTCTTTCTTACTTTCTTCTCCTTTCACTTCTACTTATCCCCAGATCTTTTGACTTTCTTGCATGGAGGATACTCTTCAGTGCTGTTCCTCTTCTGCTTGTGAGGCGTGTGTCATATGCCCTTTGACTGCCACAGCTGTATAATTGCGTTGCTTTGCAGTAAGCCAACTGGACACTTCAGTAATGAACCCACCACTTAAAATCCACAACTTAGTTCTTAGATGCTACTGTAAGATATGCAAAACAAAAGTCTTAACTGATATAAATCAGTAATAAATAAATAACCACCCAGTTACTTGAGCAGCTGGTTCTAATAACTCAGAGTCCCAAAGTCGAGGGCTAAGTGCTGTAGCCCCATGATAACTCACCTGTTAACAGTATAAATTTATTTTAAGGAATATGGGGCTAAGTTACAGCAGGGAGACCTTTCTTTTCAAAATCAAAGTAGGTGACAAGATTTGAGTTGACCTTTTTGCTGAAGAGAACTGAAAGCAAATCAGATATAATTTACGAGCAGCTTCAACTGGAGGACAAGTATCAACATGTTTTCAGTCTCCCGCATAAAGGCTCGTTTCTCATGAAGCAGACACACAAACAAGTGGCTGCTCTTTGTAGGGAGGTTTATTAAGCACACCTCGCTTCACAGTTTTTAAACAAGTGAGCACTGGGAACTGTGACTCAGATTTGCTGTTGTCAAGTGAGGAAATCAGGGAACTGAGTCTTCAGACAGCCTACAATCAGCCTCAGTTAAAGCAAATTGTAAGTAAGTGACAGACTGCTGCCAAGTAATGAACTGAATGCACTTAATGCTCATCTGAACCACGAAGCATTTGAGCAAGCTGTGGATGAGGATTCATCTCTGGCTACAGACTAAATCTGATGCCATGCAATTATTGTAAGTGATGTTGCAGAGCAAACCAAAAAGCAGGTGATTTTTGTCAAATGAAAGCCCTTGTTACTAGGCTTTGTTTAGCACAAGGACTAAACATGAAATGAATTGTTTTATGCTGTGTTGCAATTATGCACAAATACCAGCAGCCAAGTAAAAACCATATGCATTGCAGATCTATACACAACTATGTTTTGCAAATTTTGAGGGATTTTTAAAAAACTAATAGGTCAAGATGATTAATTACAGCCAAGTATTCTGTTCATATTGTACATCAGTTTTTTTTCTTTCCCACATCAATACAGTGTTTCTAGAAGTTCCAACAAAAACCTCTGCAAACCTTCCACATTTAGAAAGCAGGAGTCACTGGAAGCCAAGAACAAGGTATCTTAATTAACAAAGGACACAGAATCACAGAATCACCAAGGCTGGAAAAGACCTTTAAGATCATCAAATCCAGCCTATGACTCAACACCACTACAGCAGCTAGCCCATCCAGTGGTTCACAAAATGCAACTGATTTGGCAAAACAGCATTTCCATGACATTTTTTCCAAGGTTGCCTATGGGGCTCTCTGCTTTGAGTGCTCCTTCTTACTGCATACAAGCTGTTAGATTCTCTGTCATATATGGTATCTCAAATACAAAGGCATACATTTTGCTATCTGCCCATTTACATTCCTCTTAGCACTGGTCAATGATGCAAGAAATCAGTGTCTAGTGACTTCTCAGAGACACGTCACTGATCTTCTCCCGTTTGCTCTGAGACATCATCCTTCCATGTCTCCTGGGCTATGGGCCAACTTCAGAAAAGTGACTAAGTGTATTAATAATGTGGTTTCTCTCTTCACCTCTTAAAGAAATGACAGAGCAGTGAAGCTTCCACCTTCATCAAAATTCTGAGAGTCTTGTTTGAATTTAAAGATTGCACACAAAATGTGTTGATGCTTTTAGGAAGAGTGATGAGCTACTAGTGAACCATATAGTTAATGATAGTGTTCCTAAAACAGACCAAGTTTTATGTTTAACTAAACAAGTTAATATTTGGTGAGGTGTATTGAAGTAAGCTGCTATTGAGTAGGGAACAGACAATGGCTTTATTTTGCATTTAGTTTTTTGCACATTTTCTTTTCAATTACTTCAATGTCTGCAGCAAATGTGTTGCATTAACAAAGCATGGAAAAGATAGAACAAAATTAAAATAACTTTAAGCAATTGATAGCATCTGGAATGCCAACATCAGCCTTATGCAATGCTCCTGGAGGTTACAAACAGGTTAACGCCTTTGTTTCACATACAGTTTCTTAACTCCTACTCTAAAGCCTTCCAACTGCCTGCCTCATACCTTTCCCAGGAAAGGTCTTAAGGAAATTGGCAATCAGATACTCATGACCTGACCCTTCTCCCCCAAGAACCTAAGTAATGAGTATCCTTGTGAGAATTCAATTCATGGCTATAGATTGAAGAATCACTTTTTTTCCTGACTGACACAACAGCTCACAGAATGGTTATTTGCAAACAAGTACTGCTTTTGCCTCATTAAATTGGAGACAGTTGCAGTTTGCAGGATCAGCAGATGGAAATCTAGGGACAGTGCTGTATAAGCAAAAACAACAGTTTAGCCAGGTAAACAGACCTGGAAGATCCAAAGTCTCAGCTCCAGGAGCAGAGTTGAGCTCAGCAGACAAAGCACTGCTGGGAGGTGTTATCCTATAGGTTCAGTTTACTTCTCCCTTTGAAACAAGCTCCTCACAGACACAAAAAATATTTTACTGCAATAAATGGGTTAACAAGGCTGTAGACAAAAGAAGGTGCATTATGAGAAGAGGACTTGCAAAATCAATGCGGTGGCAGGTACAAAAATTACACAAAATGCTCCTCTGATTTGCAAAAAGGCAGTGGTGAATACAAACCTGTATTTTACTGTCAGAAGCACAGGTAACAGGAATTTGTGCAGCAGTTTTCTCTAATAACCAACAGACCTCAGATACGAGGAAGAAAAGTTAAACCAATATAAAGCACTTGTGCTAAACACAGCTTTATGTTAAGTTTAGGCTCTCCTTATTTTCCTGCATTCTACATTTTTGGACCCAGTTCCTCCTTCCCAGCTGGCATTTAGTTTTGTCCCTGCTCCAGCCCCACAATTTCCAGAGGATGACCAAAACCAAACACAATGGACTGCTCTGCAGAATTTTGAGCACTATTATTCAGTTTATTATATCATTAATATATTTCAAAATAGTGTTACAGATAAACATGCTAATGTTCTTTTTTCATCTTAACTATGTTAATTTTAGGCATAAATGATATGTAAAAAAAGGGCTGAGTCCTATATTTTAATCCACACTCCTTAAAAAAAGACAGCCAAAAATAGGCACCTATATTAATTTATAGTTAGATTTCCAGATGTATGCACAAATTTCTATAACAGTGAATACCGATGCACTGATTGAGGATAAAAATTTTGTCTGTATGAAAAAAATGGTAGTGTGCCTTTTTACATGCTGACAGAATCAATAATAAATTATACATGAGCTATTAATGACATTTTTATAAGCTACAAGGGAAGAAAAGGTTAGCAGCTTGACCACAGGGCTACCTTCTTGCCTAAGGTGAATTACTAGGTTTACATTTGTGAAGAATTCAAAAGAAGGCCCAGTGATTGAGGCATGATGATTGGTCTCAGGTTGAACAAGATCACAACCATTAAGTGCTGTCTCACAGAAATATCAGAAAAGCTGTCACTAGGTAAAGACTTGTGAACTGGGGATGAAAAGTGAAGAAAGACTAATCCATCTCCATGCTATTACTTAAAGTCATCCTTTTTAAATAAAAGTTAGAACTCTATCTTCAAAGACACAGGAGTCACATTCAGGATGCACAGACCCATATCATAATTATATCTGAACATAGAGCTTTCAGGCAGAGATTTAATCTAACTTTCAGATTAAGATTTAATCTACAGTAAAAAGTGTTCTGTTTTAGAACATTTACTGCAAAATACTAGAAAGTGGGTTTTCAACCCATCTTGCTATATATTTATATATATAATCTGTAAAACTCTGAACTGCAAGACTTGCCATTTTGCTCTTTACAAAGGGTTAGCAGTTGTCATGTTGTCTGTGTCTCACCAGAACAAAATAAATCAAATGTAAAAGCAAGTATGTAAATAAAATGAGGCATTTGTGAGCATGAGGAAACATTCTCTATCTGCTTCAGATATGTTGGGTCCTAATCTCCACTAAAACCAGTAGAGAACACAGAGTTCCTGATACTTTTGATTTGGCTTTCTATCTTTTGTTCCCTTTAATTTATTCAGGAAGTAAAAAAAACTAGTAAGATGCTGCTGACAGCTGCAGTTTTGAAAATGTCTCTCCTCTATCAGGTCACATATGAGTAAATTGTCTTTCACAGTGTGTAACTTAACATTTGATCTCCTTGAACACAGGCTTTGTAACCAATAGCTTCTTTATGAGATCAGTTAGCCTGCTGTACGTAAAGGAACATAAATCAACAAGCTCAGGTTAATCTTTACAAACAAGCACAATACAGCAAAACACACTACAAAAATTGGTCTAATAATTACAAACATAATTGTCTGTGAATTACTTGAAATACATTTTTTCCCTTCTAAGTTCTACAAATGCCAAATGCCCTATATGAAACTTCAGTATGCGATGTATGCAGTGTATATGCAGACTGAGAAAATGGGTCCTGGAGGACACTATTTCATCCTAAAAATAAAAATGAACTTCTCATCTGTCCAGCACAATGTTAAACAAAAAACTGCTTTCTAAGAAATCGGCCATCATGACAAATTATCTCTGTGGAATTTGTGTCTAAATTAGAGTAATTTAGGGTTTTATATTAAAGCAACTTTTTTTCTAGTACAGTTTTACCACCTCACCGTCGATATCTTTTAGATATCTAAAAGTAAAGTGATTTTTTTGCAACTATTTTTGCAACTATTACTTGAGATGGAAATAAATAATGTAAATGCCGAGTAAAATATGCAGGATAGAAGAGAAGGAGGGAAGAAGTAAAAAAAAAAAAGCAAAAAACCCAAACCCAAAAAATGTAGGGAGTATAACATTCATTAATATTAGCTTATGGTGCAAAGGGATATCCTTCTTAGTAATCAAAGCCTTTTTAAAGGATTAAAAGAAAATACAATCTGTTTAATTTTTATTTTATAGACTATGAAGATTTTGACATTTCTTTAGGTGCAAATTATGTTTCCAATGACATATTCACTGGGTTTGAAGAAACAAAAAATGGCTAGAGGAAGCCAACACAAATAGAGAAACCAACTAAAAAATCTAGGAAAGACCAACCAGACTCGGTAGGAAGTTTAGCTGAGAAAACTTCAAGCTAAAGACAAAGATGCATGCTTTAACCTGGAAAAGTAATATATCCAGGAAACGTAATATATCCAGGAAACAACCACAGGTTATAGTGCAATCTTCATCAACCTAGCTTTTAATCAAGATAAGCTGTTTGCTTGAATGAGATACTGTAATACAATGGGAAGTAATTAAGAGAATTATCACAGTGAGTGTTACACAGCTGGCCAGAGCAAAGGTCTTTCCAGTGTTTTGTCAGAGAGAAAGCCACATCTAAACTCAGAAGTGGAAGCTTGTTGCTGTGCAAAAGAATCAGTGTGGTAAACAGCACTGGAAAGTTTCTGTCACTTGAGTTGCTACCAGCCACGACAAAACACACGAGAAACATGAAGATTAAGAAGACAACCTGCTAAACATTCATCTTAATCTGACAAAAGCTGTTATAAAATGTGCAACAGCCCCAGGTTTCAAGTCATAACAACACACTTAGCTTGACTGTGCTGCACACTGAACACAAGACTCTGGTCTGCAAGAGTCTGCAGTATCTGGGCTTTGTTGGTTACCACTGATACCAGCCTATTCAATAGCTGAAGATAAGGGCCTTTACCCTAATGTTCAGGATTATAGAATTTTGCTATCAGTAACCCTGCAGGAATCATTTTTCTTAAGAACCAATACTCCTCCTCTTCAATGAAAGGATACTTCTGCAAGAGCTGATACTGCTAAACTCAAGGTCAGCTCTTCTAAACTACATCCTTAATTTCAATTAGGAAGGGAATGCAAACCCATTGTGTTACTGGCTTGTGAATTGTTTTATTTGTTTTCAGTATACCATCAGGTATAGTTACATCTTTTTTATGTCTTATCTTCCTTTCTAAATTACATTTCTATATAAAACCAGACACCAAACCAAATACCTAGCTTTGTAAACATGCATGAAAAGGTATCATAATAAAAGGTGTGGACTGAACACAAAATAAAAAAACTTGCATTAAAACAGACCTGGTTATTATTTACACTAAAAGCAGTTAAACCATAACACCCATGATAAAGTAAGACATACTATTAAAAAAAAAAAAAAGAAAGAAAGAAAGAAAGTTTGGCTGAGTTTTGCCTTTCCAAAAGGATCCCAGGAAAAGTAAACCTCTGACTGTACCTTCTGGTGAACCAAATTATGACCTGCATCTCAAAGAATTCTTTAGAGCAGGCATGTAGCATAAAGCTCTACCTCATAAAATACGTGATAGAGCAGTTCCACTGGTAGGTTTAAAAAGATGAAACTGAAGCATTGTTGTCACAATACATTGCATTTGGGAATTTCTGTGGTCTATCATACATTTAATGAAGAATATTTTTGTATAAGGAGACTAATTCTTGCTAGGTCTATTAATTACAACAGACACCAAAAGGACCATTATGCTGGATACTAAACAAATACAGAGAGTCAGTGCCTTGAAAGCACAAGATCAAACAATACTGTTAGAATGGGTATTATCCCCGGCAGGTTATTGACGACTAGCAGAAGTTTCCTATGTACCTGATAAGTAGTTGTTCTTTAACTATTTGTTGAAGGAGGATGAAACAGAGCAGTGCTGTTTGTTGCACCACTAATGCTATTGTTTCAAAACTGATGAATTACATTCTCAACCAGGGGGTGTTGAAATAAGTCTTCTGTAGTTCATGAAGAAGAGAAAAAAAAGAGAGGGTCCTACTGAATTATTGTTGTCTTGTGGATTGTCAAGTTAGAAGATTTTGCAAAGGAAAGAAGTATCTGAACGTGCAAGCTCAGTGTAAGTGTCTTGACTTCCAGCATTTGTGTCCAGCTTTGCTTTTATTACAGCCTCTTGGGACACATCAAATGGGTGTGAAATACAAGCAGCAACAGAAGGATGGTCTGCTTTTCCTTTATGCATCCTATGGCAATATGTTTGTCTTCCACATAAATACGAGGATTTGCTATCTCTGCCTAATGCATCTTCATACTCTCAAGCTCTCAAGTCATAGCAAAGTACAACAGATTTGAAAAGAAGTAGAGGGAACAACAGAACACCAGCAAGCCAGGTACAAAGATACAGATAATTTGACTCCTTAGAGAGAACACCAGTTTATTTATGGAACAAGATAACATATATATAGACACTGCTTCATTAAGTGATTTGATTTCTTTTTTTTCTTCTTGAATGGTTGGAACCCCATGCTATTTGTTAATCTTTGTGTGGCTCTATTAAACTCAAAGAAAAATTATTAAATAATTCCATCTCTGTTAAACTATCTTTGTTTTTAAGTAGAGTAAAAAGAAACAGACTATTCATGGGAGGGCATTAAGCTTCGTATTTCCAGCTTGGACTGGAAACGAATTTAAAATCAGAATCTTACCATTTAATCTATATCTGAGAAAGACTCTTGATTATTTAAGCAGAGACTTAATTATAATTAAAAAAACTTTACAGTTCCCTAAGGATATGAATTTCCTTGATTTGCAAAGTTAGTAATATGTAGATAACGCACCAACAAACTTTTCAAAATTTTATACTAGTCAATTCTGTTGCACCTAACCTTCAGTGTGGTCATTAGGTATTCTACTTTTTGCTCAATCACCAAAATTAGTAATCAGCAACAGTCTTATCAAAGCATAAATCCATTATGATCATACCACCATTATTCTGTCACTTCACTGAAAATATAATGTCTCATTTAGAGGCAACCACATTCAGCTACATTTGTTCATATATTGGAGGCTATCCATAAGAAGGTGTATGCACAGGTATAAGCCGTTTTGATAATTTTCATAGTAATATTTAAAAGTAAAAGCTTATTAATTCTTCTTATTGTGACATTGAAAAAAAATGTATTAAAGTACAAGAAACATACTGATATTTGTGCTGTAAATGCATTTTTACCCCATGGAACCTGGTTTAACAGAGTAAAAGCAGTTTGGCAACTACTGATCTTTTACAGGCCTAAAATGACCAGGCTACAGAGGGGAAAAACAGGGATCCATAACAAGCTTCAGAAAAATGCTATCTACAGCTCTAAGGGAAAGGGAAAAGCAATTACTTGTTGGGATGTACCACTACCAATTATCGCTTGACAAATAAATAAAATAAAAATTTAAGCTTGAAGTTAATAAAAAATGGTCAAGTTCTAAAACTCCTTAAAATGGACTTTAAAAGAGAAGTTTTCACAGTGGAACAGTCAGGTGCTGTTATAAAAGGCACTTTTTAAAATAACTTTGATCAAAGCTTATTAACCAGCAACATCAAGCCATTAGTGGTTTGGACGACACAAGAGATCTAATTAAATTTAAAGGTCCACAGCCTCCTGAAGGCACAGCATAGAAACCCCAAGGCAAGAATCTGAATGAGGGGGATGAGAACATTTGCATAGTAAACCAGTGGAAAGTGGCAAGGTGCTTGCTCTTATTTATTTTGGACATTATAGAGAGTGTATTAAAACCATTTTTAATCTTTCCTCATATTGAAGCACATAGAGAAGTATGAGAGTTGAAAGTCTAACAATTCACTTAACATGGAATATTTCCATACATGTGAAAAGAAACACAGAACATAAAATTTCATTTAATCCAACAGGATGAGAGATCCCTCTTTTCCCCAAGGAGCAGGAACTTCCACCAATTTCAATGTGAAAGATGACAGGGCAAGATAAAATAAAATGGAGAGAAAGTAAGCTGAATGTAGATTGGTGTCTAGCAGCCTTGTTTTGTCCACAGAGATCCACATATGGTAGGGTTATAACTGAAAATAACAATAAATTGCAAAACCATTTATTCCATTGCTTATCCTGCACCTGCTATATTATCCTTCATTTCTATTCTAGATTTCAGTATATAACATCTTTCCCTACAGTTTCATCCTATATCTGGGAAGAGGACTAACTTTCTCTTCACTGGTCATTTTACAAACACTGTGAAGTGGGAAACTATTATCCTTCATCTATCTTTCAGAGAGCCCGAAGAGCCAACTGCATCCTGGGCTGCATCAAAAGAAGTGTGGCCAGCAGGGCCAGGGAGGGGATTCTGCCCCTCTGCTCTGCTCTGGTGAGACCCCACCTGGAATAATGAGTACAGTTCTGGAGACCTCAGCACAAGAAAGATATAGACCTGTCGGAAAGGAAAGGGTCCAGAGAAGGGTCACCAAGATGATCAAAGGGCTGGAGCAGCTCTCCTATGAAGACAGGCTGAGAGAGTTGGGGCTGTTCAGCCTAGAGAAGACAAGGCTCCAGAGAGACCTTATAGCACCTTCCAGTGCCTGAAGGGGCTCCAGGAAAGCTGGGGAGGGACTTTTCATCAGAGAAGACGGTGATAGGACGAGAGGTAATGGTTTTAAACTGAGACAGGGGAGATTTAGGTTAGATATCAGGAAGAAATTCTTCACCACCAGGGTGGTGAGGAACTGGAATGGGTTGCTCAGGGAGGTTGTTGATGACCCATCCCTGGAGGTTTTTAAGGCCAGGTTGGATGAGGTTTTGTGCAACCTGATCTAGTGGTGGGGTTCCCTGCTCATGGCAGGGGGTTGAAGCTTGGTGATCTTTAAGTTCCCTTCCAACACTAATGATTCTATGATTCAACCTCCTGAGAAAGATGCAGAAAGGGTGGTTGTTTCTCCAATCCTTACCACTGTTTTAAAGGCTTCCTGATATGTGTCCCATTGATGTATTTTTCAGCTAATAAAAGAGTTTCATTCATATGATAAAGACATGATTGTAATTGTGACATCAAACGATGTGTTCTTAGTCCGATAATCTCCCTGTCCTTTTAGGTCTCCCAGCAGAAAGGACTCAATAGCTATAGCAAATAATAACTAAAATTTAGCACTGAGAAGAAAAAAGAGGAATCAGTAACAGCGGGTTTGTGTTCAGTATTGTCTTTAATCCAGAATGAGGTTTCTGAACTCTGAAATGACAGAAACTTCTTGCAGCCATGTGGTGGCACCTGCTGAGTCACCATGTCACTCCTGTGGGCTAAGAGAAAAACAGATTTGGCAATTTCCAGCTTTTTTAAAAAGAAAAAAGAAACAAACAAAAAAAAACTCAACAGTCAAGCTGAAAAACAAACAAACAGACAAACAAACCCAAAAAGCAAGAAACCACCAAACAGCTATTGGATTTAAGAGTTGAACTGCAAGACGAAACACATGAGGAAGACAGGAAAACACAAGACAGCACATCAGCCATCTGAAGTGTGAGGCACCTGCAATGTTGCTGGAACATTGTTGAAGTATCAGTAGTGAAAGAAACAACTATATCTGGTTACAGTGGCCCAGCTAAATCGTAACAAACCTGGCGTAAAACAAATAACAAAACAAACCAAAAGCAACCTCCCCCTGCTCCCAGGAATTATTGAGATCTCCCCATTCATGAAAAACTGCTAACAAGTAGGAGGATTTCCTTCCTGTCCTCCTACCAGAGCAGAAACTCTCTCAAACAAGAGCTCACAGACATTTATAAGGACCTGACACATCATATATAGCTGATGCTTAAAAACTTACTACACTACATTGAAAATGGGAGTTCTGTCACATAAGTTTCCCTCATGCTCGTGCCATAATGGGCAAAGTTGTTGTATAGAAAGATATACAGTATTACTTAAAAGTCGTACTACTTCTGAAAGTTGTACTCCCCATATACATCAGTTTTTTTCCCAAGTGCTTGACATTAAAATGCCTACTAATTACATTTTAATTTGTTCTTTTACAATACAAAGTATTAACTACATGGTGTCCAAATTAGAGACAATACTTAACCATGCTTCAGTTGATTTTGGCTTTCAGCTATTAAGTAGAAAATGCTGACGAAAAGCAAACTATAAATCATATCTATAAATGGCACTGTAAGTGCCCCAAACCTAAGTTTTTAGGTAAACTTTTAGGTTACAGTTCAACTGTTATTTTAGGAAAAAGGGCCTCCACACAAAATTTATCTGAAACTGAAAAAATAAATGTAATCAACTGCTGTGCAGAGGTTGAAAACCCACCTGCTCCTCGAGTATTCATGCATGAGCAAAACCATATTTGTAGAAGACTCAAGAAACAGTTTTATTCTGCAATTTAACCACTGTTATAGAGGAAAAGTTCTCATAGTAACAGTCATTTGCAATGCCTGACATCACATAGGTTTTGTACTTCTTCTAAGTTCATGCTTATATGAACAAGATCTTGCCTTTTTATTAAAAGCATGCCATTGTGATTTCAACACTAGCAGTGGCAGCATAACCTGCTACAAACTGTTCCAATAGTTAATTTTCCTGTCAAGAATAATGTCCCACTTTCGACTTTATCTAATCTCAATTTTCAGTTTTTCAAGTTCACCTGTATCTCTTGGAGGGAAAGACCATCAACAATGACATCATTTTGCATCATAGTATCTTCCAGGCCATGAAAACAACAATCATTTAAGATCCTTCCCAGCATTTCATTAAAAAAATCTGCTAATCCCTCCACTGTTACCACAAAGTCACTCTGCTAATATTTACAACTTTCTTCAAATGCCAATGTCCAAACTTGACACAGCACTGCATCAAGGAGCAAAATAGTATCTTGACTCAAAATTCCACAGTCGCTTTTGGCATAACTTTGCAAATCTGCTTATTTTCCCACTCAATGTTTTCTTTAATTATTTTTTTTTTCTTTTTTTTTTTTTTCCTATTGAAAATCACTGCTTCTTCAGACAACAGTCCATATGCTACTTAATTTCCAAAGCAGACTTACACGAGGCCAGTGATGCCCTATCAGGTGAGGCAGGTAGCACTGGGAAGTCACAACCTGATGAGAGGTCAGGCAGAAGACAACTGAACTAACGTGGCTAAGCTCAAACTGGTTCCTGTAAGGATAGGCAGGACACGGCCTCCCTCCCAGCATATGCAGCAGAGTGCAAATGTTATCCAACTAGCTCTTGGCTTTGCTAGATGGGCCCATCTGGGGAAGATACCAAAAATCGCTGGAGGTAGTCAGCTTTATGTGGCAGAAGGAGCTAGACACAGCAAAGTTGAGATATTGTTGGTTTTCTCAAGTGAAATATAGCTGTCAAAGGACTGGGAATCATGGCATTAAACTGTGTTAGAAGGCATAAGTTTTGTTTATAGTTGGTGCATCACACAACACAAATTGTTTTCTATAAATTATCTTCAGTTTCACACTCCACGAATATGATGACTTGATAACTTCCTATTTACATTTTGAGACAGATAGATTACCTCATTTGTGGATATATTTATCATGTGTTATATTAATTTTCATGTTCTAATTTGTTGAATGAAATGTGGTGGAGCATATCTTATGGAAGTCATTCTGTTACTTTACAGCCAGCTGGTAATCTTATGACAGAAGACATGAGTATCTAGTCTGCAACCTTCAGTTTCTGCTCCTTTACAAAGATTGTAATTAAGAATTCTTGTTCTTTTTCTCAATATTTTTCTTCACTGAGTCTGGTTCCAATATTTGCATCAGATCAACACCAGACTGAAACACCCATAACTGAATGAGCTGCTTCATTTACTTTTGGTAAATATTTACAACTTTTTTCCAAATCCTCTGGAATTACCTCAGTGCACTGAAAATTCTAGAAGAAAATTTATTTGTGGTTAAGAAAAATCCTCAGCCAGCTTTTTAAACTCTGCAGTTCAATGTATCCTGACTGGCTAATTTTAAACTGTCTAGATTTCACAGCTGCTGTTTCATGTCCCTCTTAGTTGCTACAAAATAACTACTTATGATGCAACTACGCCTAGTTTCCCCATCTAAACACAAACCAAAAGCACTTATTGACCACAGCTGCTTTTCAAATACTAGCTAATTTTTAATCATTGCCCTAATAAGCCAAGAAGACCTGCATATGTGTTCTAAACTGACTGGAAGACTGGTCATTGGTCTTGTGCCTTCTGGCCTGAGATTTCCTCCGCCTTTATATTGTGTGGCTTTCTTCACCCATCTCCTGCAGTTCCTACTTCTCATTTATGACCACCAGCATCAGCTTCCCACTTTTTATATTTTGGATGTGCACATATAGAAATGCACAGTTTTTATGTGTATAGCTGTACATATAAACACCTGCCTTCACTTTCCTTTCAAGTAGTTTCTAAAACATGCATTTTTTCATATGATTGTGGCATTCACTAATACCTGTTAAAATATTCTCAAAGATCTTGCAATCCTCATTGACTGCTGTAACACACACAATGACACTTCAAATCCAAAAGGAAAATAAATGCAATGTTGGACTAAGAGATAGGAAAACTAAGCTAGACAGAAAAAATCCGAACATTATCTGTTTTACCTTTTATGCCTCACAGTCCTTGACGCTTGATGTTTCTGAGCTTCATTATCCACTCATGTCACTACCCCTGAATCATTCTCTTCTTCACAGAAACACAGGCTGTTTCAAGTCCCTTTTTTCATGTGAAAATCATAGACCATGTTAACATATTCAGCTCCTATCTGTGCTTTTCTGTTGTTCATGGAAAGAGAACGCTGTGTACTGACAAAGAGTATAAACTGACTTAAGTAACACTCATTGTGCAGGTTCAAGAACACCATTACCTTTAAAACCTTATGTGTTACCCAAAGGATTAAGTTTATAGTCTTCATACGACCTGTAAATTTTGCAGTTGACAGAATTCCCTAGTCATTATAAAAATACTGAGTGTAGAATCCCTCAAAGGCAACAGAAAGCTCATTTGTGTTTACAAGTAAAAAAAAAAAACACAGTTATAATTTTTATTCTATAACATTGATCAGTCCAGTCCCTTGTGATTGTTTGAACAGGGCAGTGGGAATTTGTTTTACTTTTTAAATACATATGTCTACCTCAAAACTCTCAGTAAATTCAATTGAACGTAGCAAAAAAAAAAAAAAAGACAATAATAGAAGCAACACCTTTCACTTCTCCTTGCTTTTTAACTAAAGTATTGTCAGTAAAGTATTTCTCCCCATGAAACCTGAACTGAACAAAGGCCACTTGAAAGGAAAGATTTCTGAAGAGCATAGTGCAACAGAAAATGATTTTTTTATGACTGTAGATTTCTCTACTTGTCTGAAGCTCTGCCTACCCTATATTACACCAGAAAGTCCTCAACATAAAAAGACCTCATATGAGTTACAGAGCTGAACACCACCAGCATTATCAAGGACTTGAACACTCCTGGTTCCCACTATGCACAGTAAACTGTTGTAACAAGTCGTTGTCTTGATTATCTTTACCTATGATGAAAAGAGAAGGCTCCAGTGAGAGAACCCATACAAATTTTGCAGACCTGAAGGGAAGTTTATACATATAAGTAACTTTACGGCAGTTTTAAACTTTTGGTCCTGCATGTTCCTACTAGTTTGCCAAAATATGACAAAATTTCTTTACATTTACAGTGTTGTAGAACAGGCAAATGCTGTACCTCATACACTTGACAAATCTCTAGTCCCAGAAAATTAGTTAAATTTCATGAGGCCAAAAAATTCACTGAAAAACTGAAATTCATTCTGCTGTAAAGATATTTTTATTCCATATAGGCACACAGCTCTTTTTATAGCTATTAAACCTCCCCTCTTTCCCCTTTTTAAACACTATTGAAACTGTCAGGAACTGCATTTTCCACTTTAGCAATCATCGCATACACGTCATGATTCCTAGAATTTAAAGTGGAACTGTTGATGGTTTAGATACTGTTAGACTGTCATTAGTTCAGCAAAGGATGCAATTTGTCATTTTGGAAGAAATGACAGTTCCTTCACTCGTACAACATGCTTTTAAACTTCCTCTCTCTAATTTGAAAATGCCAGTATTATATTTGGCTTCAAGAGCGATTTTTAAGGCTTGCAGGTTGGCTTGTCACAGAGCAATTTGTCAGGTAGTATTTTGTCTTCATTAAGGTTTATTCATATAAAGTGATTGGCATGTCCTTGATATTCCCCAAAGACAACACATTCTGTCTTACCTGATGGTAATGAGGCCTGTGTTAAATTTTCACTTTCCTCCTCAGTGCTACCATCATAGTCATTTCCTCTCCCTTTAGCCATCTGAGTGGTAGTTACACTATCCCTAGAGGGGGGGGCGGGGGGGGGGGGGGGGGAAGGAAAAAAAAAGGCACATATTTTTGCCATCTGTTATTCACTTAACATATTGATATACAAGGCCAAACAATAAAAGGTACGTTAAGATATTAAAAAAGCCAAATAACAAGCAAATTAAGGTGTTTTGTAGCATTACAATGATTTGTTTTCTCTGCATACTTTTGAAATAAACAGTACATAGTAACATTTAGACTAGTATATTTTTGTTTCTCAAGGGACAAAAGGAATCTAATAATTCAGAGAGAATGCATATGAAAGTAACACCTCTGTAAATGGCAGAGACATACTCTGATCAGAACATCAACTGCAATATAACAGAAAAATGAAAAGGAAAGTTCTTGGATACAGCACCTAAAGCTTTATGCTGCTACTTGCAGTGACATCACAGAGAACCCTCTGCTTTCATGAGTAACAGTATTTTTTTTTGATAACCAAGCACTTAGGCAGGAAGAACTGCAACTCACTGTTATAGCCAAGGAAATGGAAAATAAACTAAACTAAAATATGCATCAGGTATGACACTAAGTAATTCAGGAAAAGGAAGAAATACCTTGTACATTTGGCATCTGCTGCAGATTCTTTAGCTTCGTTCAGTAACTTCTGTAAGTTTCTTATCTTTGCCTTCTTTTCATTCAGCACCAAAATAAATCGGCTATAAAGATCTACCTCTAGCTCTTCTTTAGCTTCCACACATTTTTCCAGCCTGTAATGTAAAATTAGCCGTCAGACTATTTCTTTTTAAAATTCTGTGTTTCCTGGAAGACAATTTCGCAGCAAAGCCAGCTTCTTATTACAGGAATCCCCATACCAAACCACGCATGACTAGTCCAGCATCTTGTGTCTGAAATAGGCCAGAAGAAGCTTCTTTTTTTTTTTTTTCATAGAATAATGCAGTGAATTTTGCTACCAAAAGGGAAAAGTTTCCAAAGGGAAATATTCTTTTAATGCCTTTTTTGCTACGTACTTGCACATGTGCATCTGAGGAAACCAAAATTTAAATAGGCAACTGTTATTTAGTTTCAATGGTGAATTCAGCATAGTGGGCATACCTTAGCAAGGTGTACATAATGAGATTACAAATAGATATGATTAAGCTTGACAGGTCCCAAATCAGGACCACACAGTCTGACCTGAGGTATATTTGAACAGAAAACAAAACAAGCAAACCAAAAAAATAAATAAGAAAAAGGCAACTCCATTCCAGGATGGGCTGAGATGAACACCAAATACCTGGGCACCTGGAACAAGCTCCAGGATTCTTTCCTTGCCAGGACTCCCCAGGCAGACATGGGTGATACAGACCTTTGCCAAACTTTTTTCCATCATTACTCTTGCAAGTCTTGCTCTGGTCTCCATGCAAGTCTTGCTCTGGTGAGCTGGCAAGGTACAGAAACCAGTTTCTGGCAAAGCTCAGCAGGACACTGCAGCAACACCTGATGGCAGCTATAACCCCTTACAGGCCTTCAGACAAATACAATGCTAGTAGCTCCAGTGCTGCAGACTCAATTTGGAACTACACAGATGCAGAGCAGAGATCTTGGTTCACTTGCAGCCACCACTGAGCAAGAATATTTTTTTTTTTCCCCTGAACCCATCAGAATTACTTGGTAGAGGACACTTACAACATATTAAAAAATGTTTTAAAAGCTCTCAATATCTTCAGAGCAAAATCTTCTTCAGGTTTTTAAAGGTTTAATGTGCACCTGTAGGTGTTTCAATGTCAATAAAACAAAGCACAATGGAAACATAAAATAAAGAATATGGATCTATATCATCTCATAAGCAGAGCAAAACTGGAACACAGGCAAACATAAGCACAATAAAAGAAGTGACTTTCAGCAAATGCGGTGTTATATTTACTTCTTGTACTTCATAACTTTTTGGTCGTTGGGTTAAACCACAAGCATTTCAATAGCTATGCTCACAACAAGCAAATAAACATTTTGGTAATCTTATTGATCATGGTAACGACAATATAGCAAATAGTCATAACTTATAAACAACATTTTTTTAACTAACCTGTGCAAAGTTGGTAAAAAATTTCAGAAGGCTGCCTTTGTTATTAAACCCAAATGCACAGTAGTCTTTAAAAATATTAATTTGTAATTTATTTTGTTCATAGATCAAAACCATATATGATGGAAGAAGAAAGGCAATAGAAAATAATCTCAAGAAGTATTAAGTCTACTGTGCAACGCTTTGGGGATATGCTTGATAGTTGATAAATAATTCATCTAATTTAAATGCAAATGGCAGAATATTATTACCATATAGATCGGTTCAATAATTCCTAAATGAAAGACCATATGTACTAATCAACTACCAGGAGACTTCACATCTACAAAAGGAAAGTTAACTCTTTTGTGGGGAACAAACAGACAATTCACAAAGAAGCATAAATCCTAACACAGGGTCCTGAAGTGCCCTGACCAGTGCTTGGAAGGAGAACACCTTCTACTTATTAAGTAGAAATCAGCCATTAAAAAAATATATGAAAATACAAAAATAAATGCAGCTGTTGGGAAAATTGCCTTTTTACATACTTGAAACCAATTATGTCTATGCACATAAAAATGGAAAACAAGGATATTGTGTAAAATATAGTAACCCTGATAGTATCAAACCCTGTAGAAAAGTCCCCTCTCCCACACACAAAACAATGATAACTAAAGAAAGTGCTTATTACTCTGCCTTTATTTTGCCAGTGGACTGGTTTGTGTCAGAGCAGCTGAGGCTGGTTTAGTTACATTCAGAAATTTTGCTGACTAGGCCAAAAAGATGTCATATAAGAGAACTTCAGTGAGGCCCTTGAATCCTGCAAAGACATCCAGTGATGAAAATCCACATAACTTTAACCTCTCCATGAAGTAAAGTTGATGATGCCTAGACATGGAGAAGAATACCATAGAAACCTATTGCAAGATTAGCCAATTTCATTAGCCTCTGAAGCAAAATATTAGCATCTCAAAATTTACATACTGACCATATACATAGATTAGAACACTAACTCTTCCCTGTATGCAAAAATCAATTAGGGTTATGCCATTAGTTAATCTTGTATGATTGTTTTCATTTACATGCATACCTGTTTGGATTTTTTCCTGTTCTTTGAATTAGCCCATAAATAATTCCAGACATAACTATGACATTAATTAGGCATAACATTCAATCAGTGTAAAATCGTATTACATTAATGCTATATTTGTAAGTTATGAGCCTTTAAAAATTATACTCTTATATAGTGTAAGATGACACTAAAAACCAGAATAGTAAAAAGGAACAGTCCTCTGCTGCCTGGGAACAGGGATGCATTAATTATGCAGAATGTATGTGTGCATGGGGTGGCTCTGGCTGTAACTCTGCACAGCCTTTAGGATTCACTCAGGCATGCACTACCTGAATTACGTGACCACTAAGCAAAGCTGGCTGGATTTCATTCCAATACCTCATCGGTTACAAATACAAACTTTAATTGCAATTTGTCACATGCTTGTGCCTGTGTGTGATTTGTCTCACTAAAATACCATCTCCCCAGGCCATATAAAGAAGCTGTTCATCTCAAAGACAACTTCAAGTGCAACGAAAATAAATGCAAGTTAGTGGCTAAGAGTACTGCAAGTCTTATTTGCATCTGCTTTCCAACTTCTGTATTCTTACATCTCTCTGCTATGTGAGTGCAATGCTTTTAATGTCCCAGTCACACCAAAGTTGATAGCCACCAAAGAGCTTGCACAGACTACTCAAAGGAGCTAGTATTAGGAATGGTTACAATCAGTAATTGAAAAAAATAAGGTAACCGTCCAGTTTTTAAGTGCTGCCTAAAAGTGGAGCAATGATACAGGCTTCACAGAGGTTAACGTTAACTGTGTAAATTAATGGCATTTATAGATTTTTCACACTTGAACACAAGAAAGAAAAAATTCAACATCTCTGCTATTTATCATTGTCCTCAGTGGTTTAAAATAATTACTGATCTTATAGCACTGCTCTATTACCTTTTAGATTCACCCTTCCCCCAATATGGGTAAGGGTATTGAATCTTGATGAGTTCATGCTGAGCAGTCAGCTTCATGCACCAAGCTACCTAGCCTGAATTTTTATAAGCTGTTTATGGTTTAAATACACTGTCACTACAGTTGGCCACAAAATAAATTAGCAGCTATTTTAATTTTTGGCTGTCTGCACTAATTCTAGATGTTTCTTACCAAACCCATACCACACCCAAATCAGAAATTTAACTTGTTTTTTATTGGAAAAGGAATTATTTTCCTCCAGATTATTGTTACTTGACCCTTACCAGCTTAATTATCTGTAAGAAATAAACCAAATAGCTATTCTCTGATACTGTACTCATCCATCCCAGAGTTACACACAAACACACACACACACACACGCTCCCTCCAGGCACCCACTTGCAGAATAATACTTTTGAAAATTTCCATAGCCTTTGTATTCGGATCTTGCCAGATAGCATCTTAGTATTTTTTATGTTTTTATGTTTTTAGATAAAGTGCTGAACAGTCTAGCTAGCCAATAATTCTCATACCTATGGGTTACTATCTAAAAGTAGGGAAATGTCCAGTCAGGTAAAAATCCTACATTTGGGTCATCACAATAAGCAAGATTATGAGAATTAAGGGAGTTATAGTTTAAACCAGAAGCACTCTCAACACTTCAGATGCTGCACAGCTTAGAATAGATTGAATAAATATTTTAGCAATTTGATGTTGCAGGGGATTTCTCTTCAAAGGGATTTTTGGCCTGCTCCAGCCTTTCACCTTTACATGAACCTGAAGTGCAGAGGTAAGCAGCAAAAAACATTTCTGCAGCTGGCACAGGGCTGCCAGCAGCAAGCTGTTTTCAGCTGAACAAATTATCTCATCTAAGTTGAGGCAATTGATAGCAGCAGATCAGGGCTGGTATTCAGCCTAAAGCTTACTCACTAGGCAGCTCTGCCTTCCTGAATTAAATCTGCTTGCCATTTTACAGACCAAAGAGAAAGTAAAACAAGTTTACACCTCAAGAGACCCTGAAGAGGTTCAGGGCAATGCTGCTGAGCTGAGCTCACAAAATTACAACGATGGTCTAGAAAATTACAGTAAGGAAATTGAAATGGGTAGATTTATTTATTCCATCTAGTGCCCCATGCTTAAACAGAACAAACACAGCTTTTGGAAGTCAGCATATTATGTCCTAATTCTAATGAGGTTCTGAAGAGAGAGGTTTGAAGGAAAAGGAAAGGCAGGGGCTGAAACTCTGGAGCTCCAGGCAAACAGGGAGCACAATTCACTGTATCAAGTGCTTTATATTTTACGTTTTACTCCTCAACAACACAAGTTATACAGAATGCGAAGCCTGTAATCCTGTCTACTGAACAAAGATGGGCAAAGCTTTTGTTCAGGTCTAAGAAACTCACAACACTAGGTCCAGCATTTGAAACTAAAAGAGCAAAAAGAGACAGAGGGTTAGACTAGGCTGTGGAAAAAAAAAACACAACAAAAAAACCCCACACAAACCCGGAAACCCAAACTCAAACCAAAAAAGAAACACTGCTGGGATGAAAATTATTTTTCTACTCCATTTTAGTAGACATGGCCCAAGTTTGGTGACCACACAACTTCCAGTATTTATTTTGAAAAACCATGTTTCAGCTATTCAGAGTGTAAACACACTACAGAAAACCACTCACTTTTGAAGCTTGAACAGGCGGCCCCAGAGAGCAGAAGCCGTAAGGCAACTATGATTTTTTTTATATTTTTTTATTTTTCTTTGGGGTTACTCTTTAAAAAGTGCTACACCACCATGGAAATTGATGCAAGCACTAATGCCTGTTACATATTAGCGTGTAATGCAGTACAGCATACGGGTTATACAATACGCTATTGTTCAATAAACTGTTAGGCAGTAAAACACTACTTAGGAAGGCCATATGCTTGTCAGGGAGATTGTCAAGAGAAACTGTTCCACATTTTAATGAGAGGGAAACAAAGCTAACTCCTCCCAAAAGCTCTCTTTTTTCAAGGTAAATTAACGCCAATTAGCTACATTCTTTCATTAATCTTCCTAAATGTGTTTTTTCAGATAAAGCTATAGAAAAACAAGATAAATCTCTGACTTGTATGTGCTGAGTGTGTTATGTTAACTGAAACAAGCATGGATCAGTACAGAGTGCAGTGGCAGGCAGTTCAGACCACAAATGCAATGGCAATTACAAAAATCTCTCACAAAATAACCATACTTTTTCCTATTTAAACACAGTTTTCCAAGACTGGCTGTTTGACAAGGCAAACCCATTAAAGCAATGGCAACTTATTTCCCACTAAAAAATGGAAATAATTTAAACTGCTAGTTCTAAGAATTATAGGAAATAATGGAAAAGGCTTCCTGAAGAAAGTGAAGATTCTACAGAGAAAATGTGAGGTGTTTTTTTTTTTGCTACATCATAAAGCTTTAATTGCAGCTTGTGATACCAGTTGTATCTTTGATATAAGAAGATACACAACTACATGGGCTGTAGATAACTGGGTTAAGAACATTTGTCAAGGACAGAAAAACTAATGTGCTTCTTTCTATGTATGACTTCAAAAGTGCTCATCAGGAAAGCCTGGGCTGATAGTATTTGTGAATTTCTCAAGTATCACCTGTGAATGCATTTCTAAACTTACCGCTTCTCCACATCACTCCAGTCACTCAAAAGCCTTTCATTCTCTTTTTGCAGATGTTCATTTTTTGCCTGCAGTCTTCCCAGGCAGTCCAGACAATAACCAATCAACTCCTTAACCACTTCTGCTGGACTGGAAACTTTCTGTAGCTTCAGAGATCCAAGTCTAAACTAGGACACAAGGAGAGAATTAGTTATGTCATTTGTCCTATGAATATGACAAAATCTTGATCCCTTGAACTTGAATACAGACTTCACAATTATAAGAAATATCTTATGGTGCCCCAGTTCAAAGTGAAAGAATAAATCTGTCACAAGAAGAATTGTGGAATATGTGGAATAATCTACATGCCAATTATTTATGCAGTTAATACATCATAGAGGTCACCTGTTATTCAACAGGCACAGGACATAAGCACTGACATACTTTCCAGTGGGCAAGAAAAGAGATGTCATGTAGCAAGTAAGACATGTTACAGCACCAATCTACTCTTGTACAGATTAGAGGTGGTCAGTAGTATAATGGTGCAACCACAGGCTTTACATAAAAGGAATTTTTGATGCAATGTAGAATCACGTGAACTGAAAATCTAACTGTATTGTTAACGTGTTCTTGCCTTCTGCCCAGTTCTGGTACCCACAGGAGCAATACAATCACATAAATATTACTAATAAAACAAAAGAACATTAATTAACTTTGATTTAAAGTAGTACTACAAATGCATTTCTATAATGCTTACATGCTCCTGATGGATGAAAACTTGACTGCAAGTTCAGGACCCAGACAGCAAGTTCTTAATAATATAGGGAGTCCTTCAATTAAACAGGTAGCCTGAACAATATAATAAAATTAAAGGATAGGACAAATAATGAAGAATGTGTTTCTTCAGCAATGGGGATGTTTTTACAGGATATACATTAGGTCAGAACAGATTTGTTCTGCCTAGTCTAGCAGAAAAAAAAATATGGAAAACTGTTGTTTCTATTATGTTGAATGAGGAATAGCTCAGCCATACATATAAAACAGTATCACCATGAAAAGCTGGATGGAGATACCAAAATATGCAATGTGACAGTCCGAGGCAACTGAAGAAGGATATTAAGGCTTCTTTAAAAGGATTGTGTGCATTATTCTAATAGAAGTAAATGAGAAGTAAACAACCTGAGTTTGGTGCTCTGGAGTGGGTAGGAATCCGAACAACTACTTTAAGGTACACTCCTGCAGCTGATAGAGCCTAGAAAAGCCACAAGGGGTTTCTCCAATGCCTCTCTACACCCAGAAGCACCACCATTTGCTCAGCTTGACAAAAAAGCAATTGAGGGAGCAGATCCAGAGAAAAGCAGAGTGGGTTAGTTGACACAATCCAGACTTTGGGCAGCTTACACTACAGTAACAAGCAGATCTATCAGGAAAGACTCCTCAAAATTACTTGACTTAGATTGGAAATGCCTGCAGAAACACCAAGCTGGTGAGCAGGACGTGGAAGAAGGGGTCCTCTCTAAAATCTTACAATTATTAAAAGGATTGACATAACTGTTGTATTTCCCTGTGAAAAAAAAAGCCTATAACTCATGTTTTCAACTTAAAACAAGGCAATAACATCTTAAAAAACAAATCCACACAAGAGGTACATGCTAGGAAAGACTTCAGTCTGTGTCATGGCACGTCATCTTTTAAAATAAGAAATGCCATTTCATCAGTTTTTCTCCTCACTTTAGTTCACTTTACTTGGGAGGACATTGAAAATAACTCAATAAAAGACATTTGCATCTGTTGTGAAAACCATGCACAGTGTTTGTTAGCACTTTTTAAACAGTTTACTACTACTATACATAAAGTTTTGCTGAAAAAGGACTTGTAAAAATCGCTTATAAATATTTTAAAAGCATTGTTTGAAACAAATAAGAGACCATAAAGTTAGATATTTATCTGTGGAAGTCAAGTCTCCAACGACATGATACCATCATGAGCTTCTTCAGCAAGGTTGATTTATGGGAAAATGAGGTAAACTCAAAGATTTAATTTCAAATTAACCACTGATCTTTCCTCCAAATTCACGAGCACTGGCTCTTAACATGTTTTTTCCCTTCAGCTTACATGTATCTATCTGATGGCTACAGATGAAAAGATGCATTTAATTTATTTTTGGAAATTAGATTACATTATCAGTAACTCACAGAGTGATGTGTATTCCCTCGGTATCACACTTGCTGTTTGACAGCATTAACAAAGATGGACATTTGTGTAAAGGAAACTGTTTTTCATCACTTGCAAGCCACCACCACACTGTATGGATAAAGAATTCATGCAACACTTGAATACTAGGGGCAGAGATAGAGAAGCACAGGAGGACAGATAAATAGCAACACAATCTTCTACTTATGCTATGGAGGAAACAGCAAGAAGCGTACAACTTTTTCTCTTATGCTTTTATTATAATCAGCTGAGATAAGGTAGAGGCAAATGTTTAATCAGGACAAATAAGCATTGTTCAAATAACAGTTTACTCAGCCCAAAAGACTAAAATATGAATAATATTAAAACAGGTTAAGGTGAATAGCAATAGATTTCAGCTGAAAGCCTGGTTCTACTCACGATCAAAACAATGCCAAACATTTCAAAAGCAGATTGTAATTATAAATAAGCATCATTTCAGCCTCTTACTAAAACACGTGACATAAACCAATGCTGAGTTCTGCAACATGGAGTTTTGAAACTGCAAAACACATCCCCATCTTCATGAACCTCTGCCATGACACACTTTCTGAAATTTTGCAAGAAAAAAACAATGTCCTTCTTTTTATAAAAGCTGATACACCAAAAAACATCAAACCAGGCTCTTGGGCATGCTACTTTTTTTGATGAATTCTCAAAACAGAGTGGGGAAGAGGTCACACTGCAAAGAGAGGAGCAAGAAATGCATGCCAGCCGGATGAGCCACTGCCAATGGGTGAGCCAGCAGAGAGGAGATGCTGGACAGATTTTCCACACTGCTGCAGAGACACAATGAAATTGATTGGCCATCTTCTTAGGTGTTTACTTCAAATTCCAACACAAGTAACAATTAGTCTTTAATTTAGTCTTTAATTCAGTCTTTGCAAGCAAAGCAATTGACTACTCTGTACTTTCTCACATTAAACTTCCCTGTAGTTTTGTCCACAACAGTGATCTGTGGACCATTTCTAGGAGGCCCACAAAATGTACGCAAAGCAAGCTCATCACCGGAAGGCTTAAATTTATTAGGCAGGTGCTCACACATCAACTAAAAAGAAAATAAATAAATAATTATAAGGCTTCTGCAAAACAGCTATTATTCTGTATCTTTCCCTCCTCAGTCATCTAATCTTAACTTAGCATAGTTGTAGCAATTAATTATCTGAGTTAAACTGCAGCTGTCTCGAGCACCTCAGTGCAGAAAAAACATAGGACATTTTAGCTACAGCCCTAATTAAGCCAGAAGTAACATGATACTGGATATGTGGTTTTGTTTTGCCTTCTCCACACAGACTGTTATAAAAAGTATAACAATAAGACTTCTTAGGCTGTTTCTTCAACATGAAATTATTGGTTACAATGAGCTACTACACCACCTATTTAACAAACAGAAAAGTTAGTGCTAACAATAGTAGCACTGTTATCTGAGTGAATTACAACTGATTGGCATTGCCCCTGTAGAAAGCCCAGTGCTGAGAGACTGATAAGCCATAAAGGCAGCCAAATCCATTCAATTTCCAAAACACTAAGGCAAAGCACAAGTCATTTGTAAAACAAGGTAAAGAAAATAAAACCTCGGGACAGTTTTGCTGTGGAGCCCAGCTGGCATGCCAAATTGGAAAGCAAACTGCTGAAGGAGTAGAGGCACAATATAGAAAGAGGCAAGGATTCTGAATTTGGGACAGACGTGTAATTTGCAGCACTGATTAAGACAGAATTCTATTAAATTTTGAATTTATTTGGGGAAAAAAAAATTTAAAAGGAGGAATAATTTTTTCCACATATTGTTTATTTTTCCTTGCCACTAAATCAAGAAACAGTCCAGTTATTTGTCCTTGATTGCTAAAGCCACAGTAATGAAACCGCAAACTATTTCACGAAGAGTCACTAGAAGTGATTAAAGATCAGGATAACATAAGAAGCAGCTAACTGGGTGGAGTATCACCTTGCTTCCTGCATGAACGAAAGCTCAACATTAGCAAGTCACTAAGCTTGTTTTACATATAGCATGTCTACAATTTAGATCA
Organism: Apus apus; assembly: GCF_020740795.1. Classification (NCBI taxonomy): domain Eukaryota; kingdom Metazoa; phylum Chordata; class Aves; order Apodiformes; family Apodidae; genus Apus; species Apus apus. The sequence continues at coordinate 71,460,483 of NC_067312.1, read as the reverse complement.
GGTTTCCAAGGTGAGCCTTGTTTTGTAAATTCCTGCACATTGCTGCTCTCTAGATCAACTTATATTTTTTGCCATTCTTCCACATGCTGTAGCTCTCTAGCTTTATGTCATCTGCAGATGTAATTAATGTACCTTCTACTTCCTGTTTCAGGTCATTCAAGCAAACATCAGGTAAAACAGTGAAGTACTAAACACTTCATTTATAGAGAGAATAAGCATATCTGCTAGAGATCCCAGTGGACAACAAACTGACTGTGTCTAATACACTGCTCTCCTTCAATATCTGTTTTATTCTTTCTTGGGATTTTAAAATGTATTTATTTATTTATTAGAAACACAAAGATAAATACAGAACCTTGCTAGGAACTCATACTGCATCTGCATAGCTGGCAACGATTTGTCTCTGTATTACCATGGTACCCTGATGATTGTTTCTGACAGTATTTGTTATCCAAAATGTAGTTAGGGAATTCCATACTTCCACAAGCTAGAATAAAAAAATTATTTAGACAGACAGATTTTGTCTTTTCCTATCCTGGCAGGTCATATCAGCTATATACAGTGTGTGTGTGTCTCTCTCTCCCTCTTCTATACTTCAATCTTAATGCATCATCTTTCCTTTTTCCTTATTATGAAAACTATTTAACAAATACTTTTTACACTTACAGACAGTTAGGTCTGATTTTAAAATGAAAATATTCCTAGAGTGTGAACTAATTAATGGAGTCTTAGTTGTATGAGTCAACCTACCACCTGTAACAGAATCGTCTCTAACTCACCTCACTTCCATTTTTCCTACATTTTCAGAGTAGGACTCGAGATCCTTGCACTATGCTTCTCTCATCAGAGTATTTCAAACTGTGGTAAACATCAGCTGGGTTAGCATAATTACTAACTTCTATGTCCTTGCAGACAGATGCTGCCTCCTGCAAGGTGTTGTCTAAACAAATGTCCTTTCACCAAGGAAATATTAATGAAGAATTTGAGGGAGAGGAAAAAAATCCACTAGAGCCTAACAGCACAAAGCAGCTCTGTAGTCTCTGTCTTTATCAAGACCTGCAGTCTGTAGTAGCAGATGTGACCCCTCCACTGAAGCAGGAAAGCCCTGCAGGCCCATATAACAAGAGATCCTTTTGTCATTGCTCTGTCCTGAGCATCTCTCAACACCTTCCCTATGCTAGAAGGGAGCTACTCTGGGAGGGATATTTCTGTGACAGAGCTCAGTCTTCCTAAAGCTTGGTCATCCCATGCTACCCATTAATGCCAGTTCAACTGAGTCTTTGGGAACTAAGGAGAATGGCTGAGCCATCAGGGAGTTCTTCATTAATAAAAATCCCACAGTCCGAAACCATATGTTTTCAATACTCAAAAAACTATCTAAATAATCTCAAGACCCAAACCAAAACAAATGCCTTTCTCACTTACTTTTCAACACTTGCACAAATCTATACCTAGGAAATCTTGCAAGGACAAGGTTTTAAAAGCTAAACGAGCATGACCTTGCCTATGGCTGGTACTGAAAGTAAATTCTTTACAACAGAGTTAGAGATGAGCCATAACATACAAGACAACATCGAAAGTTACAATAATCCAAACGTAAGATGCCCCTTACATGCTTGCATTACAATAGGCAGTGTAAAATACAGCAACTTTCTTTTATCAGTTGAGACCTGAATCTCTTATAAGACAGTCTGTGACTTCCAGAATCAGCCTTGCTACTGCCAGTTAAACATCAGCTACCTCTTCTACCCTTACACACAGACTCTGAACTGAGATAGAATCGATACTTTGATAGAAGTAAGTTTTCACTATGAAAATACCTATGAATCTAAAAAAGGAAAATGTCAATGAAAATGCATGTACAGAGTTAAAGAATATGACCTACAAATTAATGATGCTGACACTTTGTTGACTATACAAAGAAAGCATTGTTACAAGCTTGAATCTGGAAAGCATTATACCATTTTTATTTCTTAACTCAATCAGTGAGTAGTCTTGACTTTTTTTAAGCTGTGCCACTATTATCTCCAGGGAAATCATTCAACAGTAACCATGACATCCCTGGGTGTGGTAATAAAACGAGTACACTAGACTTGCACAATACAGTGATGACAATGTGAAAGCAGATGTAACAGCAAACTCGAGGAAGCTAGAAAAACTACCGTGGAAGCCAAGACATCTTGCCAGCTACATCAGTCAGTATAAAAATATGATCACCAATTACAAAAATCAACTTTAAGATAAAAATCCTGCCTTTCTCCACTCTTGCCTTTCCCTTCTGAAATGTTATGAGAAAAGTATTACTTCATCCGCCAAAAAAAAAGTATCTTCCTTTGTGATAAAGGCATTACATCTATTTTAGAGCGAAACAGCTGACACAAGTGATTACTATTTTTCTCAGGTTTTTACTACACACTGCAGAAACCTTCCACAAAAACTGCTGTCATATTAGCTCCACATCAACTGATGAAATTCCATCTGGTTTCACTATTTTGTATGGCAGGGGTTCCCAAATATTTTGGAGAGCGCTCCACTGTCTCTCACACCCTCGAACCCACACGTTCATGGCAGTGTGGCCCCCTTAATGACTGCAGTGCAAGGAGGCTAAATCTGGCAGAAATTGGAAACACTGCCAGACACTAGAATACAAAAGTAATATATGTGTCTAAGCACTAGAATGCCCACAGCATGTCTTTGGCCTATGCCAGAAACCACCTCATCGAGCACTCTGCAGGCACATGGCAGGAGTTGGAGCACCCCAAGAGGCATTCTGCATGCATTCACCTTCTTCTATGATTCTATGATTCTGGATGCTGAGAGAGTTTAATAACATGGACATAGACTCTTTCCCATCAACTGGCCTCTGTGCCTGGGAACATTCCCAGAAAATTTAGATTTCCTGGTGCAGAAGTAACCACAGTAGTCCCTGGAATACTGCTTTATCAGCTTTCCTGCAGAAACCAATGTAATTTATTAGGTTAAGAAGGACGAAGGCATGCTGTAGAAGGAGGTCCCTAGTTTCCCTTTTGATGGCATATCTGGATCCTGAGGAAAAAGGTATAAATCAGGCTGAAGTAGGCTCTGCCACTTACAAGTTATTCCAGACATTGCTCATCAAGTTGTATACTGCATCATGGGTCATGGAAGCAGATTCCTACCCTGAAAGCTCTTCATAGAGTTGTTAATCAGGAGGGGCCTCTGCAGGGCTCCAGTTCAACCTCCTGCCCAAAGCATGGCCGGTTCAAAGGTCAGACCGGGTTGATGAGGGCTTTATCCAGTTGGGTCTTGGAAATCTCCAAGCATTGAGCCTGCACAACCTCCCCAGTCAACCTGTCCCAACACTTGATTGGCCCAACAGTGGAAAACTTTTCCACTATATCTCACTGGAAACTGTGGTTTCAATTTATGTCTGCTGTCCCTCATCCTCCTAACATGCACCCCTGCAAATTGCCTGGCTCTCAATAACTTCCTTGGAGGTCCTGGGTGGCCACACAATGTAACTCTTCCCCAGGTTAAAACAGCAGCCCTGGTCCCACAGCCTTTCTCCACAGGGCAAGTGCTCCAGCCCCTGATCACCTTTGTCAGTCCTCCAGCTGATGGGTGACCTCCTTGTGCTGGGAATGCAAAACTAGGTGCTGTATCAAACTGAATAATGCTAAGTAAAGAGGGACAACCCCTACCTGAGCTCTGCTAATTGTGGTCCCATCAATATGGCCAAGGACGCTGCTGAATTCCACTGTTGCCAGGGCTCAGACCTAGCTCACTGCCCACCAGAATTCAGGGTCTTACTTTCAGAGCTGCTCCCTAGCTCCCCCAGTCCTCCCAGCCCTGGGCAGGGCTTTGCATTTGTCCCCTGACTTTCATACAGTTGTTAGCCTGTTCACCCACTCTAGCCTCTCCAGGTGTCAGCCCTGTCCTTCAGGGCATCCATGTGTGATTCCGGTTTGGTGTCAACTGGAAACTCAGTAGATGTGCAACCCACTGCCTCCTCCAAGTTACTGAAGATATGAAGCAGGAGGTGCTTCAGGAGGGGCTACCAGCCCCTAAGCTCATATGACATACTAACCTATATCTTCTAAGTCACATCATTCAACCAGTTTCCTATCTGTCTCATTACCTGCTCATCCAAACTGTAACAGCCCAGCCTGAACATAATACTGTGGGAGACAGTGCTGAAAGTGCCAAAAGCCTTGTTCCAGTCCAGACAAATTATATCCTCCACTCTCTCTTCAGGCACAAATCCAATCAGTTTATTGCAGAAGATATGACAGAGGCAGACACAGTTTACATGGTCTGGCATGATTTACATTTGGTAAATCCACACCAACAGTTCCCAGTCATCACTTTCTCTTTCATGTGCACAGAAATATGTGTGCCCTGAGAGGGCATGTATGCTCCATGAAATCAAAGTAGGCCTGACCAACCTGTAGTTTCTCCGAGCACTAACCCAGTATTTTTTTGAGGACAAGTGGAAGGTTTGCCATTTTCCAGTTGTCTGGGACCTCTCCCAATCTCTGTGAGCTTTCAGATCTGATAAGGAGCAGTGTCATAACAGCCAGCTCTCTAAGGCCCCTCAGATGCCACATATCTGGTCCAACGGACTTGGATATGTTGTTGTGGTGGAGGAAACAGTAACATGAAAAGCCAGCTCTGCTCAGAGGTCTCAATTTCTTATTCTTGGAAATTAATTAGGTCCTTGGAAGCACTGCATTTTGATTTTCCATATTTTAGATCATTCCAGCAAGCAGCTCTCTACATAAAACTGCACTGTTCTGTTCAGAAGGATGAGGGAGATTTCTTTGAAGACCTGGATATTTTACGAAACCTGTGTTCTTGAGACCTCATTAAGGCCTTTGCAATCACAGAGGACAACTCGTTGCAATCACATGAAACATTGTCACATAAAACCTCTGATGAAGGAATCAAAGTTTTTAAAAGAGTTTCTTAATCTCACTAGTCTAGCTGGAAAGCTGTTTGGGACATTTTTTTCTAATTTGTCTCCTAAACACACACATGTCAACCTTATATCCATTTGCTCTCAGACAGACACTGTTTCTTAGTCTACAGCATTCTTCCCCCTTTTTAGTGTTCAGACTTGATTATTTATTGATAATTATTTTTGTCTGACAGCATTTATTCTGTTGAGCTAACACTTAGAGTTGTAGCTTTGGCTACATATATCTTAGGTTTTCTGTTCCTCATGTCATACAAGCTTCCTCCTAGTTTCAGCTGGTATTTCTTGACTGTGGATGACCAGAATTATACATGTAATTTGGAATACATACTATGACTAAAGGAACAGTGCAAATACAGAGAAAATAAACATAGTACTTAATGTGACATTTGCAGATCATCAATATTCAGTCTATTTGAATGTTGTTTTTTTTTTCTTTCACCCTGCTGCATTTACTGTTGTAAGAATCACTAGAATACAATTAATATCTATATTTCCGGAGGGCTGTTTGGAACAGTGTTGGAATAAAAATATTAACTAAATTGTAAGCACGTCAGACATGGCTTAAATATCCCTTTTTAAAAACTCAGAAAGAAAACCTTTCAGATAGGTAAGAGCAGTTGTGTGGGTGCCAGGAAAACACCTAATGAGCAAGAAACTAACTGATTTCTTCCGTGAATGGCATTGAACCTATATGTCTTTCTTTAAAGCTTTTTGAAAACTTCCTTGTTTAATCTTTACACTCCTCAGAAACATCACATTTCACATATCTATACAGTCAGTTACTTCTGTGAAGCTTAATCCCACCCATACTGAAATAGTCTTTACCTCCTGAATTTTGACAGCTGTGACATGATCTGGTCAAGATCTACTCAGGCTATGATTCACTGTCCTAAAGTGGTCTGTAATGATTTTCCCAAACTTACCCTAAAAACTGTTGCTCATAAGAGTAATTCCTCCTCCAGCCTTAAAACCATATATATAAACATATATACATATCTTTGTAAAAAAATGAGATATATTTCAAAAAAGGCATGAACTGAGTAAAATTACAGGGCATTTGCACTAAAGCAAAGCTCATCTCTCAAGGTGCTAAGCTACCAAAAGCTGCTACTAGTTTTCCTCTCAATTTTCCTGACCACTATGCAACTAAATTGCTTAAAATTAGAAATACACTTAGTATTAAAACGCACTGCAGTGGTAATATTCAGCACCTGTAATATTACGTATTCCTTCCAACTCTTTCCTCGTGTGATCAGATACAATGTTCCACTTAACTAAATACAAAATAAAACAAAATACATCAACAACAAAGAAAAACCCACCAAAAAAACCCAAAAAACCCCAAAACTGAACAATTGAAATAAAAGGCCAAAGGCAAATCTCAAAAGAAATCTGGTGCACTAGTTATCAAAATAATAAACATGGACAGGTAGCTACACACTGTAGTTCCACAAATAGTGGTAACAGTCATGATAATGTAAAGAACAAACAATTCAAGTAGTTTATGAAATTTAGAATGAAATTACTACTTCATCATGAAAAATCTGGCAGGTTTTATGCAAACATCCAAGCACTCGATCTTCTTTAATGCTTCTCGTTAATCTGTCTCTTCTATATACTTCCGGCAACAACCCCCATTCAACTCTCTGCTACCCGTCTGCCTCTGAATTGACTTGACAAAGATAACTGAAGCAGAACGTCCTTAAAAGATGTTTTTTCATCTTTTCCTCATTAATTCAGTGGCTCCAGGAATAATCACTTTCCTACCCCACTGAATAGCGAGCAGGTATGTGAGCAATGGAACCCCTGAAGGCTGGTTTCCTATGGTTATTACTCCTGTGCTGGATCCCCTAATGTTTAAGAAGGTGAGAAATCCAGTCAAAGCTTTTCCCTAATTTAGTGCATTCATAATTTCTCTTTCCCATGAGAATTTGCTAGTGTCTAATAATACAGTTGATCTCATTCCACAGTTTTTTCCAAAGCAGACATATGAATAGGGTCTCTCTTTTCCATCCAGCCACCTATTTCCATGAAACTAGTAGGAACCTGATATCTCTGAGACCTTTACTCCTGTCAAATGTGTTTGAAATTGGCCAGTAGTTTCAAAAGTTATTGGGGGAAAAGGGAGGAGGTAAGAGACTCGCAGTCAGCAGAAGCACACAGCTTGATCCCATAAGCTTTGTTTCCTTAGGAAGCAGGGTAAAACACTCGCACGTTTCATTATTTTAAAAACTGTCCTAAATTAATTACGAAATGAGCTTTACTTGGAGATCTAAACTCGTTTTCTACCTTGTTTTTTGTTTAACTTACAGCGTGGCAATACTACAATAGACTCTATATAGAACATCTGGATTCAAGTCTCAGAGTTTAAAGACATGAACAGTTCACAACTATGTTAACTTAGATTTCAGAGGAAAAGCCTAATAAGAGCTTAAATCAGAATGCATTTTCTTCAGGCTAAGTACAGAATATGGGCCATTATAATAAATCACCTGACACACAAATTTATCACATATATACTTAATTGTGTTTAAGACATGAGTATCCCAAATGTACGAAAGGATGCCTGCCAAGGATTTTTAATTTAATTGGCTGGCATTCTTTTGTCAAATATACTGCACTTATATTCAGGTTTCCAACTCAAAAATTATGCTAGAACAAAGCTCATTTAAGAAAAATCTTTAAAATAGGAGTGTGAAGCTCTTTTTTTCTGAACATTTAATCAGAAAGTAGAACATGTAACACTGAAAAAAGCCCAAGCAACCCTCCTGATAAGCTCCAGAAAACTTTCTGCAAAAGTTATGAAAAGTAGATCTAGATAAATGTGCTTTTAACAAAAATGTCCAAAATAAAAGCAAGGCTTGCAGGAGTGCTTGTGATTTTACTGTCAGTAGGAGTTTCAAGATAACAAAATATGAATGATTAATATTTCCAATATTCAAAAAACACCACCACATTACATGTTAGCTGCTGCATAATGGGAGTATTTTAAAATTACCTGTCAACCGATCATATTCCTACTTGTGAAAGCCAGACTGCAACTTTCTTTAAAAATTTTAATAAAAACTGAAATGTCTGGAGTAATAACTGTCAGATATGAAGACAACTTGTCTTGGGAGCTACTTCCCTTCAAACATTGACCTTTAGGTTTGGGAAGTAATGGAAACTATAAAGTGCTTCTTGAATACACCCTTGGAACTAACATGCTGGCATTTTGCAGTAATTTAAGACTGACTCCCCCTGAAAATGCTGTACTCCGACAGTTAACAGCTCAATGATTGCACATGATTTTTTTGCTTGGAAAGTAAATGTATAACCACGTGAATAAGCATGAGATAATGCCTAGACCAAGGCAAAATATAAAAGTGTTCCCAGCTAAGTACTACAAACAATTTTCCAGTGTGAGTAATAACACAGGGTTCATTTAGAACAACCATTGACTGTTTTCTGGGTGGTTTCTACCCTTTGTTTATAACATCCTTCCTTTCAAGACATTGACAGCCACTTGCTAAAACCTTTAAGATCCAAACATCTTACTACTTAGTAAAAAATTAATTGAATTATTTTATCCCATTCAAGTAATAAGAGACTGAAGATTTGTACTCTGTAGTACTGTAGTACTCAACTTATCCATCTGAACTATGTGGTGAAAATCGGCACACATGGTGCCCCACCAACAAATATGGAAATACTCACTGCATCACAAAATATAGTGAATATAAAAAATCTCCAAAGAAGTAAAAAAATCCAAGCAGTGTGAAGCACAGAGGACGACACTTCTATAAATTATCATTATATGAACAGCATATTTCTTTCCATCCAAAAATCTAAAAGAAACAAACAAAAAAGCCAAACTCCAATTTTCATGTAGAAAGAAGCACCAGCTCAGACTAAGGTCTGAAATGCATGTGAAATAAACTTTACAGAGTTTTATCTGTCTACACTTATGCACCTTTTCTTGCTGTTTGATTTAATCATTGGCAAGAGACTTCCCTCAGCCTCTTTAAGACTTTAATTACTCCACAGATATGCACAGAGTGAGATCCTACACAAAGAAGATAAGCCCTTCTAGCCCTCTTCAAAGAACACCTCTTCTGGAATCTAAATAGATGTAGCTAACTTCACCACATCTTTAAGCATAACAAAAAACAACAATAATCAAAGGAGTATGAAAAAAAATAAGGAGTATTCATCTGTATTTCCTTGTCAAAAAAGATCAGAAATGCAGAAATCTGACAACCAAAATTTGTTCTAGACTACTTGGACATAAATTAGCATTAGTAGGACATAAACTTTCACAGTTAACAGAGATTCTCATTTTCTTGGGGCGTGGTGGTGGGTGGTGTGGTTTCTCTCCCTTTTGTCTCAAGAGTACTTCCTATAGTGGACTGTTTGTGACTATAGTGCCAGATGGTACTATACTAATAAGGACTCACCAAACAAATTCAAGTCTTCTATAAAATTATAATGTAAGGAGGACAGTTCAAGCTCAAACACCTTATGGGTTTATCAGCATCAGCAGCACAACTTTATCTCCAGACAGGATTTGTATAACCCTTTAAGCCTTTTTTCTGCAAATGTCTGCAGGAATCATGGTATGACTCCATTCAGAACTACAACTCCCAGCACAAAATTGCCAACCTTCTACCCAGTTCCTTTGGATATACACGTCTAGACAGAGGGATATAATGAAATGCAGCTGCAGATGACTTGGGAAGTTAAGCAGTTAAGAAGCCACTATTAGAAGTAATTCTCTGTAACTGCTGTAGGCCAGGAGCAATACCTAGTATTTATCCATAGGAATGACTTGAAAAAATATATTTCACATTGTCCAGACTAACTAGCAGCTCACAATATGTCTTTGGCCTTCAAGGAGGACCTATGGACATTGTAATGTCCAAATAAGGACAATGAATCTAGGGAAGGGTCTAGAGCATAAGTCTTATGAGAAGCACCTGAGTGAACTGAGAGTGTTTAGTCTGGAGAAAAGGATGCTGAAGGGAGACCTCATTCTCTACAACTGCCTGAAAGAAGGTTGGAGCAAGGTGGGTGTTGGTCTCTTCTCCTAAGTAACAAGTGATAGGACAAGAGGATATGCTCCAGGGGAGATACAGATTGGATCTTAGGAACAATTCCATCACCAAATGGGTTATCTGGTACTGGAATAGACTGCCCATGGAGATGGTGGAGTCATCATCCCTGGAAGCATATGCACATTTAAAATACCTGTAAATGTGATGCTGAGGGACATGGTTAGTGATGGATCTGGCAGTGTGCTAGGTTAATGGTTGGACTTGTTCTTTTTCCAACCTAAATGATTCTACAATTCTACAGCATCACCACACTTCACTTTAGGATGCTAGTATTCAACTCTTCTTAAAACATAAGCATTGCTTTGCTCCCAAGCGCTCTAAAGGAACAAATTAACACAGAGAAAAAAAGGACTTTGTTTCTCAGTTAGGTTTCCCTACAGTTAGAACAAAAGGGATTTAACTACAATCTTGTTTATGTCTTGCTTTGCTCTGGGCATGAAATTAAGGTTTCCCTTCTCAAGTCTGGCACTGCCCAGACACATTATGACAGAGGAGGTACATACAAGGTAAATACTACCTGATATGTCAGATCCATTCACTGGCTTTACAGTCTCAGCTATAGCCAAGAATTTTTCCATATGGATTTTGATAATGACAAAAGGCATAAAAAGTTTGTGTCCAAGAAACTAATATTAAATTCTACTAAAGATCAAATAAAAATTAATATTTTTCTGAAAATTCTTATCTACCAAATCTATTCTAAATATATGCACACGCATATATTTATGACAAAAAAAAATAATCTACAAACAACTTAACACCTAGATGCTATTGTAATAGATGCCTTTTCATAAAGGATATTTTTACTGAGATTAAAAATTGGATTGGATTCAACTAGAAAATATTTTCCCTGAAGTCTTATAAATTAGCATCTGCAAAAGAAATACAGTTAACAGATAAAAATGTTAAACTAAAACGGTTGCTAGGAACACTAACAAAACATTTCCTTTTTTCCACATATTACTATTTTCAGAAGTATTTAGTGAATTAATATTTTCTGAAGGCAAGATAATCAGAGAATCACAGAATCATCACCATTGGAGAAAATCTCAAAAATCAACCAAGTCAAATCATCCAGAATCCAGACTGGTTCATGTCTTGCACATCTGTCACATCAGTTTTGAACAAAGTATTTTGAGATAAGAGCTCCACATTTTCCTTACATTTGAACAAGAACTCAATGCTGCTGTGACCCCCAAGAATATTATGCCACTGCAGTTAAATGTGCTTGTATTTTTAAGTGGATGATACAAAAGAATACAGTATTATTGTCTATTTTTCTTTTTATATACTTATAACTTCTGAAGGCACCTTATATTCATTTTGCAGACACCTGAGATACTAAAGGCAGCTCCATTAATCTACAGGACCCTCTTTTTTGCATTGACTTTCACAAAAATTGTTTAAGAAATATATGCCTAGGAATACTGCTTTTATAATACATTATCAGTTAAGAGACTGTCACTAGTTGAAAAAGACAGAAAATAAACCACAGCATTAATTACTACAAGAGTTTAGGAATTGCTTTTTTCAAATTTCACTACACTTAAAAGTCACATACTATCCCTGCCACATTCATGTTGCTACATCTGTGGATCTGTGCAAAAGCATTTTTTAATTAGCACACAACCAACCCCCCTACAATAGGCAGGGACATCTCACACTAGAACAGATTGCTCAGAGCCCCATCAAACCTGACCTTGAATGTCTCCAGGGATGGGGCCTCCACCACCTCTCTAGACAACCTGTTCCAGTGATCCACTACCCTCATACTAAAGAACTTTTTCCTAATGTCCAACCTAAATCTACCCTTTTCTAGCATGAAACCATTACCCTTTCTGCTGTTGTTACATGCTCTTTTCTGAATATTTTGTGAGAGCTACTACAAATGACGGAGAAAAGCAATTAACAAGCTGATATTGCTTAGGAACTAACGGAACCAGATTCAAAGAAGTCACATGCATATCCAAAGGAAAACATTTTCAGTCCTTTACCTCAGCACTACTCACGATAGGCAGAACCATGCAACCAACAGTACTAAGACTGACATTGGAAGCATGAATGCCTTGGAGCATGTAAGAAGTTTAATAAGCTCTGATAAATACAAAGTAAGTCATCAGAATCTCTTCTACGATTACCTTATTTTTTTTCCAAATTCATAAGACAATCCTGGAAGAAGAAAGGCATTTTTCTCCCAATTAGAGTTCTGTAGAGCATGACTAATACAAGGGATAGTGTTTTACCACAAGTTAATATATAGCTTATTGAAGCCATAACCTTTTAATTCACTGGGATCTGAATTCACTGGATTCTGAATTTCAAGTTCTGCATGCTACTTGCTTCAGAAAGTCATTTCTAGTCTTCAGATGAGTGAGTTAAATAGGTTCCTTCATTATACTTGTAGCAAAAGATATGTTGAATATATTTTGTGTGTGGATTTATGCATCATCACTAAGATGATTACAAAGTACTAGAAAAAAAATGTCAGTAGCATAAGTAATTAAGACAATTACTTAGGTTTCAACTGAGAGTGCTATAAAAAAACAGGGCAGACCACACACTTCTCCCACCCTACAGTTACTTGCACTTTTAGATGTATGCCCATCAAACTGATGGCACGGTTTTCTCCCTGATGACAGCTCAGCCAGTCAGATTGTGCTGCCACTGGTCAGACTACAAGCTCACGTGAAGCACCATAAAGCCACGTCCCCTGGATCCACAAGTCACAGTCACATCATATTCATTGCACAAGATAACAGAGTAAAAAATTTTCAGAGACCCAGGGAAAACACTGATATCTTCTTTATCCTAGAGTGTAATTAGAAAGCATGAGCACTAGGCCTTCAAAACCAGAGGCATGGACAGACTCCCCCTGGACAGACGCAGCTGTTTGTCAGACATTTCACAGGCCAACAGCAGTACACTTCACTTATTGCAGAAATGGCTCAATGTGGGAAAGAATCAAAGAATTTAATGTCACCTTTGCTATAATTTCAGTAGAGGAAAACAGCATTTCGGAAGTCTGTTATAGTTCTGTATTTTATTTTATTTTATTTTTCCTTACAAGTCAGCAAACCAGTTCAAAAGGGAGAATACACTGATTTTTCTAAAATTTCTGAGTTTATGGTAGTAATGGCAGAAGAACTAAAACTTTCTTAAGAACCAGTAAAGGGTGGAGGCTTTTTGTCTGTTTTTTTTTTTTCTTTCTTTTTAAACACCCACATTATCTTTATCCAGAATAGTAAAATACTAGCAGTGGAATACCTTAAAAAAACTGTAACTGGCCAGTGCTGTTTAACATGATCAAGATAAAAAAATAAATTTGAAAAAAAGCATATAGTGAGATGATAAACAAGGCAAAACTCAATTAACATATATATTTAAATTAGTAACAAACTGAAAAAGAACATACACAGGAGCAAATGCATGCAATAGGTCTGCACACAGAGACAGTAGTAAAAAGCTTAAATTTTAAATTATTTTATATCACCATTCCACGGGCACAGGAACATTGCTCAGTGAGACAGTGGACTGTCCTGAGTTAAATAGGACCACTAAGGTTCTCAGCAGTCTGGTTTACTGGGTGGTCAGCTAGAGATCAGTAAAAACTTGTTGGGCCAAAATTAAATCTATTCCCAGTTGAGAAAACAGCAAATAAAAGGTTCACTGCTGTTTCTGAAACTACCAAACTGATCCCTAAAATTCCTTCCCGTTTGAATAACTCAATGGTTTTCTTAGGCGTACACAAATAAGATCCACGAAACTTGCTCCTTTAAGCAAAGCCTGTCTCGTGCACACAAAGCACATGGAAGTAAATGGACAAACTTTTGAAAAGAAGCCATACCACGTTCTGGGACAGCTAGTTTAAACACGTAAGATGTGATTATTTATCCTGAGCTGTGAGCTTAAGGAAGCAATGCTTTCAATCTCTACGTAGTTGAACTGAAATGACTAGTAGCGTGAAATAACCCAGACTGCGAAGCAAATAGTGTAAAGTGGTTATACCAGCCCACACAAACAGCAGTGAGAGATGAACCAGAGCAGAAACACAGCAGACTGGTATAGCTCTTCACTGCCAAACATTAAACTATAAGAATTCAATTGAAAAAAAAAAAAAATAAAAGAAGGAAAAAAAAAAAAAGTGGGGGTGACTTGCAAAGTGATGAATGTTATTTCATGTTTTGCAAGACTAGCATCATAGCCAGTAGCCAATACCACTCAGACCAACCTCAGAGCTTGCTGGACTTTTTTGGCAGACTGGGATTTAAACAATCATTAAAGTAATTTAAAATTAAGTGAGGATGCTCAATATAGCTAAATAAGTTCTTTCCCCTCACTTTAAGCCAGATGAAAGTGATGATGGTAATTACAGCAAATGTTGCTTGATAAGAATATCACGGAATAAAAGCAAATAGGTAACTGCTATAACACATAACAGTTTAAATAGTTTCTGTTGTAACCTTGACTGTAAGTCAGCACACAGACTTGCAAACGCAGCATGTTTTTTCTTTTTATATTTTGCTTTTATCTACTGAAGTGTAAGAATTCAAATATGTTGGAAATTAAAGTGAGAACAAAACCATGAAAACTGAGAGTGGAGATGAAATTTCCAAGAAGGAAAAAATATCTAAGAATCATGAAGAGCCTTTGCATGATGAAATCCACCTGCAAAGCAGTCTTCCACAGCAAATCAAGGAAGCTTCATTGTTTAATCTTTAAAAATAAACTGAAAATACTTAGTCTTCATAATGCATAAGGATAACTTCAAATCTAAATGTAACTCTCCATGCACCCATCTGCCCATCCTAACTTCCAGGAAGCTCAGGTTCTACAGCTACTATAAGTAGTGTAATCAAAATATGAAACCCCTGCACTACAAACTATTGCAAAACAAGTGCAAACAGAGAAAAGGTATTAAAAAGTTTACCAGAAATTGCACCAAAGTGCAAAATAAACATTGCTTCTCCACACTTCTTTTCACACTCTTATCAGCAAGACTGTATCTAACAGATCTGAGCACTTAAATTTAAAAGATTTTAAAAGGGGCAAAGAGAAACCAGAGCAAATTGCAATTTGTGCTGCAGACAGCAACTGAAGCTATTGCCAGAAATTCTTAGGGGATAGTGAAACAACTGTAAACTTGCAGAAAAATCCTAAATTCCGCTACATGATTTAGAAGAACTTTTCTGAACCTTTTAAACTATTGAAAACAATAAAGTTATAACTCATAACAGAAAATGGTCTTCTATTGATGGCAGAACTCATGATCTCTTTGGCATTTTTTTAAGGCTCTCTCACCTCAGTGTGCACTTACTTAAATTAGTGTTTAATACCTAGAACTGCATTAAATTTTAAATATCACCATCCAAATTGAATGAAGAACTGCCATCAAGATAAATCTGAGTGGCATCTTAGAGTACCTGCTCTCTCCAGCACCATCACCCAGGTGTGCAGAATCATCCACTGTATACAGGATTCAGAAGTTACAACTCACTGCCTCCACAATTTCATTTTCTCAAACCTGAAGTTAGTCACCCAAAAATATTATAGTCATGAGCACCTGTGCCATGTTTGAACAAGACTCACATAGCCCCTTCCAAGAAAGAAGTCAAGCTACCAAGTGAATAAAGCATCTGTAGCTATAAAGATTACAGGGTATAACTAGTATTTCCAAGACAGGAAATAAAGCTGCTCTTTTCACCTAAATAAAGTTTGAGGAATTAAGTGGTATCTTATATGAAGGTATGTTTCACAGATTAATACTACAGGGCAGCGTTCTATAAAAATCACAGAATACATCTAAAATGGTGCCATTGCAAAACTGGTTTTAGGGACATTATCCTCTTTCCCTTACATTGTGAGGCAGCTCTCATAATAGAGAACAAAACATTTTTGTCATACACCCCCCAAGAGGAAAGATAGCTCTTTGCAGAAGGACTGCAAGTTAATTCACGTCAAAACGAGAAGAAATCATAGCTACTGTGAAAACAAATACTGTATTTCAAAACCCAGAGGGAGGATCCTCTTATGCAAGAGGTCAGAATAGTTGATGCTTTTCTACTGAAGTTCATTAACTGTAGCTGGAGATCAATTTATTTATAAAAATGAGAGAAGTTCTCTATCATACTATGATTATTTAGTTTATTTTTTTTATAAACCTATAGTAGAACTCTAATACACGATTCTTTTTCCTTTCCACTGATTCTCAAGTTAAAAAATAGTAATTGAAAAGAAAAATCCAAACAGGATGACTCCTCTCACATTTCTTCTTGATAAATTAGGAGCAATATTTAAATGTAACAAGATATTTAAATGAGCCATAGGTAAAACAATGAATAACACAAATCAAATACTTAACTGTAATTGTTCAACCAGTCCAGAAAGCAGTCACTTTCTGACACAAAAGTTAGGAAGCTGCAGTGTTACAGAAGATGAAACAAACCCTAGAAAAGCTGGTATTATAAGGTCTCTAAGGACAGGCTATGCAGAGATGCAGGATCTAAGCCACCAGCAGATAGGAAGGGCAAATACCCACAGATTTGAGAGGAAACTTGGGCTTGGTTCAGGTAGCTTAAGCACTTATGTCTACTGTTTCTTTCAGTCAGGCATCCTTAATCCAGAACCAAGCAGAAGGTGTGCAATTTTGGCTGAAACTAGTCTGCTGAAATCAGTAAAAATCTACAAATACTGGGACCAGATTAGAGTCTTAGCTCTCCTTGCAGATGACACTGACTCAGAAGCATTTTCCATGCTGGGCTGTCATTTAATGATGCTCACAGGTATGTGTTCCTCAGACATGGGAAGCAAGTGTTTCACAGATGGAATGAGCCTCATTCAAAGCTCATGCTTCAAGAGCAAGCTCCTCGTCCCTTGCATTTCTTCACACTGCTGAAGGGCCAGCAGTCACTCCGGTCCACTGCCATTCCTCCTGCAGCGACACAAAGGAGCAGTGCAGAAACACAGTATGTTGCTCTAGAGGAAGCCAGAATTCCTGTCACTTAATGGCAGTTAGCAGTTGTTCTGGCAAGTCAGCATGGTAAGTCTTACACATAGAAACAGTTACAACTTCATTTTTAGGTATATCCACTTTCCTACCCATAGCCAGACATGAAGGACAGAATTTTTTGCAATCTAAACATTGGCTTTTCAGATTTATTTATTTTTTCCTCTTGGGGTTAATACTAGAAACCATTGACTCAAGGATATTTTGAGCAAGGAACAGTTCAAGTTGATAACTCCTAGAAGCCAGAATACCTGTAACCTCCGCCCAGATAAAGAAGTAAAACAACTTCCTTTTGCTGTGAACTAGAACTTTGATTTAAGCACCATTGTGTACCCTCACTATTGTCAGAGAATTCCAAGAGAAGACACAGGAGCAGCCTGTGAAGCAGGTAGGAAACACCAGTTCAGGTCTCCCTAAACACCATTTGCTAGCACTGAACAAACTCAGCCTAAACCCTTTGCTTTGATATCTGAGAATATCCTGAAATTGCCACCACCCTCTGAATCAGTAAATATTATGGTTAGTGTCGTGTACTATACTAGGAGCTGGAGAAATATCTGGTTTTGGTCAAGTCAACTGCAAATTCTCCAAAAGAAAAAGGTTTTCCATCACATGTGCATGTATTAACTCAGAATTCCTTACTACCATTATAAATTTTGTGTATATATACGTATATATACACACACGCCTATAAAGACCATTCTTCTTTTGTGTAATTTTGCCCATCTAAAATAAGTGAGAAAAATGTGAGTACACATAAAACATGCACTGAGAAAATGAAATAAAAAATTTCCTCTTATGAAATGCTTAAATGTGAATACTCCTTAAAGGGTAACAAAACAAAATATCCTATCAAATCAGGAATACACTTATCCAGAAACATTTTTATAACTTTAAATTAAGTTAGTCAAGCAGTCAAAAGGGATGATATACAAAACTAGGGGAATTTCATCACTTACAGTAATGAAATACAAGCTACATTTTTTTACCATTTAATTCAACCTTGTTCTGAACTTGCTCCTCTTCTTTGAAGCTTCTTTACACTTTGTAATAGACTACTGAAACTTCATTGATCTTATCATAAGAAGGCTTTTAAATCAACTTAAAAATCAGAAACCCAAGGAATAAAGAGTACATAACTTTCTGGAAGCCTTGATTCAAACCTTGTTGTTGTGCCTTGAGCTAGACTTGTGACTACTAGTATTTCTGTCAACTAAATTACTGCTTTAAAGTCACATACAAAGAAACAGCAGCCACTTAAAAAATCGTGTCAGAAGCTACTTCTTTCACTAGATAAATCAGAGAAATAATTTTGACTATTTTAGAATAACATACATGACAGGGACCTGTGGATTTGGATTTGTTCAGAGCCTGACACCCATTTACATCTTATCACCAATGCCATTTTGTGGAGCACAAAGGAATTTCCTCGATATTCTCTGCCCAAACACTAAGCCTACTAACGCTATTTATTTGGCCCTACTCAGCTTGTAAGAATGTAAGAGGATTAAAATTTTATATAATCAATATTTTAAGACATGCCATCACTGTGATTTCAAGGAATGTATCACATAACCTCTGTGAAATGCTTCAATTATTACAACAAGCTCCTCTGATCATTCTGGTATCTTGTAGAATACTCAATTCACAAGCAAAAAAAACCCAACAAACCACAAATAAAAAAAACCCCAAAACCCAAATCACAACAAAATCCACACAAAAGACTAATGCAAGTTTGTTTAATATTAATCATATACTAGAGTATACGGCTTTAGAGTTCCATTTTCCGTAACATCAAGCAGTTTGTAGTTGTAATAGAATCATCCCTATTTTGGAACAAACGCATGTCTACAATAACTTAAAATAATATGCCAGTCACAAAAGAGTTTTTGATGTCAAGGACTCCATTATATGTTTGGGTGCAAGTTCAACAACAACAGCTGCTCTATATTTAAGGAAGGTAGTACTCAAGGGACAGACATTTCCTGGATTTATTTATGGGGGCTTACAGAAAATGTTCAGTATGTACCAAAATATACATTGTTCAGCAGAGATTTTCATGCTTGAGAGTGAAACCCTCAAAGTTTGATTCATAATGGCTATTTCTCAAGGGCTTGCAGGAAATAAAACTGTTTGTTTTAATTGCATACAGCAAAATGTTAGAAAAGAAAGATTTATGTTTTCCAGTGACAGTGAATGTTTTGGACTAATTTGTCATGGTTACCACAAAAAGAAAAAAAAGGAATATTATTTGAGCACTACTCCAATTTATATACCTCTTAAAGTCTAGTAACAGTAAATACACACAGTTCTGTATGTTCTCTTTTTATACTTTCATGTACTCTTAAAGCACATTTTAAATATAGGATATACCTATCCATGTAATTTTATCATTTAACCTTTATTATTGTTTTCCATTAACAAGAACAATGAAAAAAAACCCGACACCACAAAAAACAGAAATCCCCAAACAGCTAGGATATCTGCTTTTACACTGGAGTCAAAGTAAAGCAATAAAATGCAAGAAAAAAGATAGGGATTTTTAAAATATTGTTAAATGTTCATTATTTTTAATATTAACAAAATACATCCACTCTATTTAGAAAAGTATTTTCTGTTTCTGCCTTTCACTTGTCTCATTACTGTATTATCATATGCACACAAACTACTTATGAAGTTCTGTATTTTAGTTTGTGAATCTGGAGTTAACCAGAATCTCAACAGCAGTTATAGCATACTAAGGAGGCTGGACAGTAGTGATCTCCAATTGTGTCAATGCAGTTTTTCACTCCAGGTTATGCTTTTTATTCTTGCTAGACCATAATATGACATGTTCTCTTGAAACAAACAAACAAAATTGTCTCTTTGCTTCTCAATTGCATATTATCCAATGAAAGAATAAAATGATGTCTGAAGAAAAAAATGGAAAAAAATGCAGCTGCCTATATTTTATTAAAAGGTGAGAGAAATTGGTTATAAAAGGACATTTTTGAGGAAGACGAGCCTAAAAATTTGATTACACTGCATTGTATGTAATCAGAAGCCAAACCACAAATTTTAAAGATATTGTACATTTTAATTTTTGTTTTCTTTTAAGATTCCAGTATTTTCCACTATCTGTATTGATGAAAGCTTTGAGAAGTAATACCACTATCTTTATGTTCATACCTACTCTGTAGAAATTGTAGCTTTTAACTATTTTGGCTTCTCTTTTCTGATCATAATGGTATTGGATTATACATTATGGGTTGTTACTGTATTTTGTTACATGCTGTTTCAACTATTAGGGTGTTAACTGGAAAGATGACTGAGCAGAAACAAATGTCAGACTATTACAAATGCATTTTGTCTGGCTGTCGAAATACTTAATTTTCAGCATCACATTGCCTATTCCAAAATCTTTTCCTTCCATATTCTAAGCTGCCAACTCTGTTTTCAGCAAAACCAAAAAATACCCCATACACACACTGTAATCACAACAAAGGATGAATTCCCATGTGATTCTAATTAGCATCATTATCTAGTGACAGTTAAAACTCCAGTAAAGTTATAAACTTTCAACCATTTCTTAGACCTCACAAAGCATTAGAAAGCACAAGTATCTTTTCTGCAAGCCTGGTCTACATTGTGCCTTACTTGACACGAATCACTTTCGCTGTGAACTGAGACACAAAACCTACAAGTTTGTCTTCATTTTTTCTTTGTGCTATTGCATTATTTTTCTCCCTTCCTTCACAACTTGAATGAAGCACTGCTTTTGCCACAGACTATTTCCCTCCCACAGTTTTTTCAGGTTTGGTTATCAGTACTGATGAGTATTTTCTCCTAAGAGAGAGAAATCAGTTATTTACATCATTTATATTTCCAGAGTTATAGAAATTATAACTAGTTACCTTGAAGTTATCTGAACAAGTATATTCCATAAGAGGTGAGCCCATGATATGCATTTAAATTTCCCTCCAACAAAACAAATTTGGATTAGAGATTCTTAGACATCACTGAGAAGGCATCTTAACAAAGCACAACATTCATTTCCTCTTGTTCTTTAGCAGTGCTAATGAG
This sequence comes from Apus apus, assembly GCF_020740795.1. Taxonomy (NCBI): domain Eukaryota; kingdom Metazoa; phylum Chordata; class Aves; order Apodiformes; family Apodidae; genus Apus; species Apus apus. The sequence goes on along the minus strand of NC_067312.1, from coordinate 71,439,368 downwards.
CACTTCTTCAGCCTTTACTCCCATTTTCCTCAGTTTGGACTCAAACATGCCTTCCATTGTTGACCTGTCTCTCTTTTCTTTGGGATTTGTCCTTTCTTATTTAAATATTTAAAATCCTTGTAATTCAGAAAGAGATGTGAAGGAAGGAGTTAGTAATGGCTCTGGAAGGAGAAAATAGTGTTTCCTTTTTACGTTAAACTTCAACATTAATAAGCTGTCAAAAAAAAATCAAGACAGATTCTTCAAGATCAGCAAATACAATTAGTTTAAATTAAAACTTCTTGAAATAAGTGTTAACTATAAAGGAACAGGATTTTTTCAATCTTTTTTTAATATATTTTACTTCTTAAATGTTGTATTTTTAAGCTTTGACAACAGGAATGCTGGAAACTTCAATGAAAGCTAGAATTCTTAATCAGCTAGGCAACTGGGGGAATTGGGCTCTAAATAAGCAAACAAAGAAGCAAACAAATCCATAAAAGTGTTCATGCTTCCCCTTCAAATCTCGTGTGTTGTTATTTAGGTTGGATATTTTTTATACCAGTAATTATTTTTATTTAGGACATGATGTAAAAAAAAAAGAGGTCTACATGCCACAGTAATAGAAGCTCCACAGGAAAAATGTGAAGCATAATTAAAAATTATACTTCAATCAACAGATACAGTAAGTTTACTATAACATCAAGATACCAAGAATCTATAATTTTCTTTAATTTTTTTTTTGGTGCACATTTTCTTCTTCTCTGTAGCATTTCATTTTATAACAAATTTTCCCATCAAGAGTCCTATGCAACCCCAATAAAGTTAATATCATCCCTATGGTCCTTAGTTTGAATCTATGTGTCATGCATAATAATGCAGTTACCACCATCAGAGATCTAGCCGTAAGTCTATTAATTGAGTTTGCACTTCAGTCTCCTGGGAAGCATTACAAAAACGTAGCAGACAGCAGCTTTAATGTAATTGGTAAATAACATCAGTGAAAAAAGTTAAATTTGTTTTTCTTTAATATAATTCCTCATTTTGCATTATTCTTTGCAGTAAGTAGGGTTGAATGAAAATTAAGATTTACTAATCACTTTCTCCTCAATACCATTAAGTAATTTATGCCCTTTTATGGAGCTGGCTCGAATCACAGCATGCTACACCACCAGTGTGATGACTCAGGGCATTGAGCAGCACAAGTGAATCACTCGATTTTCAGTTGAGCTTTTATGATGCAGTTGAGACTTTTTCCTCAGGTTTTTCTGCCACTCCCAGTGGGTCACTTTCCCCTGACAAGGCAGAAACACTCTTCTCAGAAATAACACTCTGACTGTAAGACTGTGGCAGAAACCTCAGCCTATTTAAACCCAGACTCCTAATTCATAATTGTAACCATGGAATGGTTTGGGTTTGAAGGGATATTAATCTAGTTACAAGCCCTCTGCATGGGCAGGAACACCTCCAACTAGACCAGGTTACTCAGAGCCCCATCTAACCTGGCCTTGAACATTTCCAGGGATGGGGCTTCCACAACTGTGCTGGACAACCTGTGTCAGTGTCTCACCACCCACAAAGTACATAACTTCTTCCTTCTAACTGAAATCTCCCCTTCTCCAGTTTTGAGCCATAACCCCTTGTCCTCTCACAACAAATCCTTGTAAGATGTCCCTCTCCAGCTTTCCTGTAGGCTGCTTTCAGGTCAGCAGACATCTGTTATTTTATTCTGCAACGCCCATCTTTGCTTGCCGCTACTGAGATTGCTCTCCCTGCAAGGCTGAGCTATAAAACAATTGCTAACCTGAAGTTCTAAGTACACTTAAAAGTAAAAAAATCCACAATCTTAATCTATCAGACTTTCTTTTCAAGTTGCATTGTCCCTCCTGTCAAACGGTATATGCCAAAGGATGAATGAGAATAGCTGATATGCTAATAAGACCATTTTCTACAAAGAGGTTATCAGATCACTCAAGGGCCACTAATCCATCAAAGCCTTCTCCCTATTCGATCACATGCCTGAAAAAGACAGAATATTTCTCCAAACACACTAAGTGGTAATTCATATTATTTCCAATATTGTAGCTGATAGAGCACAAAGAACCATGAGTTTGCCCTTTGATGATACAGTACTTCCCAGAAATAAGCAGCAGTGCAGCTTAAGTGCTGTGCATATTCCAGTCACCTTCACTGGACTAAGTTATCATCTGAGCAGTTCATGTGTAGACAAACATGAAATGAGCATTACTCTGAAACCTCCCTGAATGACAAAATCTTAACCTGCATGATTGAAGCAAGCTTAGATAATGTATATTTCCCACATCAAGCTACATAAAGCCATCAATTTGATGCTTCTTCTTACAAAAAGCTTGTACTTAATATGGTGTTTTGGTTTTAAATTGACAAATACACGATACATTAATTCAGAACTAGTGAATGATATATATTAGATCTTTTATTTACAGCAGTCAGAATTTGAGAAGGATTTATACTATATTTCAGAGTACAGTAGTCTCTCTATGGTTCATCAGACAAGCCACGACAGAAATAAAATGTAAGTTTATATAAGCCTTAGTAACAAATTTGAAAGAAACTTCCTTTAAAGAAAGAATGAAACTTTTATTCAGTAAGACTCAGCCTGCAATAGAGACAGAGGAAGAGGTCTTCAAGCAACTCCCATCTTGATCAACATTTAAAAATTTTTAAAATACAAATACCTAGATATCACTAAAATTTAAAACAGCTGCTTTACTGCATATCAAACAAGGTTTCCCTCTTTCGTTCCCAGATCAGCAGGAACTAGATTCATTCAGGTTAATGGACATAGCCTGGATACAATAATTAAAAGACAAATGAATGCAGCAGGTGGACTGTGTAAAGATTTGCTAGGAAAGTTATAAATTTTTAAGAAATTTTTAAAGATTAGCATAGAGTATTTCCAAAACAGTCTACATTAGAACATTTAAATTACTCCAACCTACCAATGCAAATTTTTAAAAGTGTTTCAAAAACCAAATTATATACAAAAGCATGGAAAAAGCAGTCATTCAGTATTTGATGGCCTGTAACCAGAGCTAAACAGAAGTCCTTCATAACTCAGGAACTTGGTGAAAAAAGCAGTGCTGCAAGCTTTTCCACTGCTATTGTCCAGTGGGTGAGTAACCAGCAGGAACCACCCAGTCTTGGACCAGGCACTCACCTCCCCGCCTGTCAGCTCAAGCTTAGTGTCAGCTGCAATAAACATTTTTAAATATGCACAAACTTAAGACGTAGCTTAACTTTTTGTTTGCTTGTTTATGAACTTGAAGTGAAGTCTGGAGAGGAAAAAAAAACACCACACAACAAAACAAACCCAAAATGAAACAAGACATTTTCTATTAGGTCTCTGGGATCATCAGAGAAATCCTCATGCTCTTTTTTATTTAATTATGCAATCATATTTAATCTTCACACAATCTTTCTTATGTTTATTGAAATATAAACTTGTATGAATAAGAGACAGATTGAGAAATATCAGACATCTTATACAAATATGTAGTGCTGCTACAAAACAGTAATCATACTCTGCAGAAGATAATCTTGTTAAATGAACTAACTGCTTACATATTGTGAATTTAAGGGAGAATGTATTTTTTTTCACTTTTTTTATTGTCCAGTTGCCACGGCAATACACTGTTTGTTTTAAACATTACATGGGGAGTGCATTTGTTAAAGGCACTTTTTTCCTCAGCTTTATACTGTACATGCACTGATGATTTCAGGCCAAAGAGGACACAGGACTCTGAATGCACAAAAGTCAAAAGAATCCAAATGAACTTCAGCCAATTCCAGTTTCAGAGCACCAAAATGTCAAACTACAGCTGTTCTGCCTTAATGAGGAGATGTACTGCCCAGCTTAACCCAGTCCCTCTCTCTGTCTTCCCCAGAGAGAAGCTGATGACCTAATGTCAGTTTATCTCACTAATGTATGTATCTCAACAAGAAGTATCCTGCTTTATGTCCTCCTTTTCTCACTTGCATCTCTGACTTGCCCACAACTACATTCTACTTCAGAAAAAGGGTTTTACACAATTTTTAAAGACTTAAAAAAATATTTACTATTTCAGCATGTAAATCAGATGGCTTAGAATAGCAATTTCTCATAAAAGGACACACTAAATAAAGTAAAATATGATTTATTGCACGGAGGTAGTATAATTTAGGGGATTATTTTTTTTTTTTTAACTCTCTTACTGGACAACAAAAATACTCTGTAAATTTAAAAGACAACTGTGATCTGAAATTTATCAAAACATCACCCATTCTTGTTCTGCCTATGAAATAAATGCAGAATGCAATTTCCCATGCAAAATACTTAAAGGCCAAGGAAACCGAAACTGGCATTAGCTACTGCAGTTTTCCAGAGAACATAATGATCTTTTGACATTTTTGTTTTACACAATTTATTTTGATGTCAACTTTCATGCAATACTTGTATTCCCATCTTGAATATCAGCACACCAAGAAGTTCCCATCCAATATCTGAAGCATGGCAGTCCCTATTCACCACACTCAAACTAACTTGGAGGTTTCATACCTCTATTCCCACTGCAATCCCATTTCATTATGGGATTATCCAGAATGCATAACTAAATGATTGGGGTTTTTTTGTCTTTTATAATTTTCATGCAAAAATATACTAAAATATAACCTTTTAAGTTATTTAGAAGATAAAACTGTAAATATGCTTTTAAATTTATTTCTTCTTTTAGTACACAAGAGAAGGTGCTTTGCACACCTTCACATAAAAATCACCTGAGCAATGGTATGAAATTTATTGCTATTCTAGCAAAGCAATAAATAGCATGACATGTGTTATGGGCTATAAATAAACAGATGCAAACCATAATGATCCAATCAAAGAGATCACATCCTTCGACTTGCTTTTGTTACAAACTCGAGAAACTGCCTAGTTTCCTCGAGATAACCTACTGCCTTTTCCACCACTCACAGAATGCACTTACACCCTCCTAATTGTTCTCCATGTCAGTCTAAGTGAGACCACGTTTCTTCACCATGCAGACACTATGCCTTAAAACAGATAGATGAAGAGCCATATCACTTCTCGTTATATTTTAAGATGTTTGGTTTCTGATACAGTTTTCATTCCTTGATTGTTTTCTGCCTTATCTAATTCACCAAAAGGATGCAAGTTTAGGTGGTTAAGAAGAAAAAAATAAAAGACCAATCCACAAGGCTACAATCTTTAAAGAATGCTGTTGGGTTGTTGTATTCTACTCCAGTTCCACAGGTCTGCAGCCTAAACTACCCTAAATTGCTTAAGCTGAAAAAAGACAATAAAAAGAGAGAATGAAATGCAGAACTTGCATGCCATTTAGATCCTTCTCACTTTCCAAGCAACGTACAATAAAGGCAAATAATACAAGATGTGAAAAAACATCACCAGACTTCACTGACATTTTATTCCACTAACACATTAAAACACAGTGATGATAATCTTGAATACAACATGTAGGTATATCATCAGATTTCAAGGGAAAAGAAAATTTCAAGGGAGCAACAAATGATCCTGCAGTTGACAGGTCAACAAAATATCAGACATTTACAGCCTAGAAATTTGTTTCAAGTGAAAGTATTTTTCATAACTGTGTCTCTTCAAGAAGGGACTCTATCAAAGTCTAAAGAGAGAATAAACTACTTGTTCCCCTATTACTGTAGGCAAACTGCATAAACTGCAGGTAAACTTACCTATATTCAGCTTCCAACCATAGAACTTTCCTGTAACTTACCCTCTTGATAGAAAAGGTCACTGGCTTTTTGCCATCCATGTTTCTAGGATTATGCTGAAAAACACTAAGGCAACTAAACCAAGTGCAATATGCTAGCTAAGTCTTAAGCACTCCATATAATAAAACATTCAACTCCCTGGCCTCACTTATGCAACTATGAAAAACATGGACCTTTTTACCACAGGATCAGACTGGGAGGTCTTTGTAAGCTGTTCGTCTCCCTGAGATCATAGAACCTTTTTCAGAGCTGCTACTTCTAGCATAGCCTCCAACTCCTCTTTGTCATAGCCTTTGTTTTGTAATGCTTTTACAGCGCTCATACCTGGAGACTCCCTATCTACAGCAGTGTCTTTAGAAATTAAACATATACAATACTTATTTTAGACTTGATGAGCAGCACTTAAGTGAGAACCATAGCTACTACTTATTATTGCATCTTAAATCCTCAGATATTTTGTGGGAAATAATTAAAACCAGCTTTCATGTACAATATGGAAATCTCTGGTATGTTACCTCAAAAAAGTCTACTGCAATATTCTTCATCCATAGATCTCCTTAAAAAAAACTTTCTTCACTTTCAGGTCGGTCTAAGCGATCTTGACTTTCCTTCCTTTGTAAATAACTAATTATAGGAATGTAAAACGTGATCCTCTCCCAAGAAATTCTGAGACCCATACATTTTTTTATAAAGAAAGTTCACCAGGAACAATTACATTTTCATTCTGTACTCCCTTAATATTTTAGCAGACTTCTCAATTTAATTCCAGCCTTAATACAGCATAGACAGCTTCAGATTTCAACATGCACAAGTGGGATAGGATACCCTTATATACGGAAAGAACAGTAGCACATTTTAAAGCCCTCCACAACTTCCTAACTGTTTACCATTAAAATCTTACTTGAGCAAGCCAGAAATCTGTTCAGTCAACTATTTTTGCTCTTCTGAACACAAATTATTTGAGAGGGATGAAAACTTAAATGTCCTTATCTATGTAATATCTTCCTTAGTAACTAATGGATTGTCTTTGTGACATACAAATACTTTTGCTTTTCAGATTCAGAAGAAAAAAACTAATGGAATACATGTGTGGTTTTTTTTCCCAACATTATTCAATAATAGAAATACTAATAAGACTATCTGCTCTTGATTCTAACATATTTTTGTAAATTCATTTTTTTCTCATCTATTTTTTCATTTTTAAACTCTCACTTAAGCAGGAAAAGTCTTATTTAAACGTGCTTTCAGTAAGAAACAATGAGACATTTGACCATCTAAATGATGCAAAACTTGTTGATTTAGATTTATGTACTTGATTTAGCCATCTGCATAGTCATTACTACGTTTCCTGAAAGCAATACAGCATGGATCAAGTGAATCAATCAAGGAACAGTCATCCTTTATATCTGTGTTTTGGAAATGTACCATGATCTCTAACTAAAAAGCACACAGCTAAAGAACTGAAAGGTATTTGTTTTATTGTTAAAAAAACCAAACACCTTTATTCCCATCATGCAGCATTATTATTTAAACCTCCTTATTTCTGTAACTTTTTAATAGCTCACTTCATGGCAGCAATGTAAAGAAAGAAGTGCAAGAGTTTCATAACTTCTAGACTGATGGGAAGACAGATAAGAGGTTAGCCTTAAACTCAAAACACTCCCATGCAGCAGCCAAGAACGCTGCCAAAAGACCACAGATGTATACCATATGAGCAGCTTAAACTGTGATACTGATGGGAAGCCATGGAAATGCTTTGTTTATAACATACATAATTTTAAGGTGTAACAGGCATCGACTCAGCATTTTAGTTCCTTTTTTTCTCAGAATGATAATTTTATAGCTATACTACAAAAAACCATACCAAACCAAAACAAAAAACCTTCAGGAAAGGATCTCAAAAAGCAAGATAACAGAAAACTAGAAAGTGAAAACAATGCAGAGGAGATGAACATTATAATTGGACCATGAGCGACAGAATCAGTTTTCAGCTGTTTCTTTTTTTTCTTTTGAGCAGTTTTTGTATTTACAAAAGTTAGTGCAAAAACGTAATTACATTTTTCTGTATTGAATCCAGACATTAATTTTATCTCGGTGACTTTCTGAAAATGAGAGAAACAGACTGGCATGCTATTCTGTTCAGAATTAAGTTCCCAAGTTACAAGCTATACTTGAATGAAGTTCTTTTGTCTTTCGATAATCAAAACTATCTGTAGATAGAGCCAAGAAACAGCTTCTCCAATACTGCTAAACTGCATGTGACTAAGCCAGGGGAGTGGGGTGGAAAAAAGGGATTGAAATCTGCCTGGGCTGAGTCACTGTGAAGACACAGTAAAGAATGATTGCTGTATAAATACAAAGATACTGAGACATAATTTGGCTGACCTACTGGCCAGAAAGAAAATAAGAAACAAGCTCTCCCTTGATATCTTGCACTTTCCTTTTCAACAAATGAAATGCCTGAATTGCATTAGTTTTGAACTGAGACATAATTTCCAGCTGATGAGGAAATTATGTAACATACCTGAAGTGGTAAAAATGTAGAAATTTCAACTGAAAAGTTGCTACTTCAGCTAAGTGTGATTGTTTCAACAGGATCCAAGTAATGGACCGAACAATAAACAGTATTTCTGAAATCCAAATTCAGATGTAACTGTGTTTAACAAGTAAGTTGAAAGTTCCAGGTTCTTTTACTTGGCTATCTGCTCTGATGCTCACTTAACTACTGCACTTACATGCTCTCACTTACCATGTAAAGTCTGGAATAAGCAACTAACAAAAAAACAGACTCAGATTTTTCAAAGAGAATACGTTCACAAAATCTCCCTGAAGATGAGAAGGACCATAGGCATCTAGATGAGTTTTAAAAGCCATCATGCAGAAGACTAAGATAAACTGATTTCTCAAAAATTCAGTATTCTTTTTTGCATTATTCTTAGTGGAATATTCAGCAAAAATGTATTTGTAGACAAAACTTTCCAAACTGAAGTGCCTACAAGTAATAGCATTACTGTAAAAATATCTAGTGTCTTAGTATGCCATCGCCTACAACTACTGCCATTTCTATCGATTACAATATTGCACGAACTAAAACAAAAATACTGCTATGTGACCTAAAACACTCTGAAATAATCAGTTCAACTGTTTATCTACCAAGTGTTCTAAAATTAGTTTCCACGCCCATGGGAAAGAACTGATGGAAATTCAAGATCTTGCCTATCTTCCATAGGTGTCAAGTTGATAAGGAATGGAAAATTTAGGACCTGTGAAACAGCTGCACATCTACTCTGACTAAAAGATAATCCTTGAAAACAAACACTGAAGGAAACCAGATCCTATCTGTTAAACAACTCTCTTTAGGCCATTGCTATGAATACTTACTTTTCTTCACTGAAAAGAGCAGCTGGGATTTGTAAGAGAATGATCTCCAAACTTAAATGCTCAACTTCAGAGGAAACCAAGACAGCACTTGGGTAAGTCTCAACTGTTACAAAAAACCACTATGGGATAAAACATGTCTTAGTTACAACTTCAGGTTTTCCTGCCATCTTTATTTTCTGTATTTTAAATTAAGGTTTCTAATGAAGGAGGGAAAAGAAGAAAGGCCACCACACATATCAAAACATTTTAGTGAAATTCAGAGAGCTAGCTGAATGACAAATCCTCTCTTCCCATCTCCTTTACAGATTGTGCTGAAGGGAAAATCATGTGGAGAATCCCTCTTACCATACGTCTGGTCCCTACTAGAGGGTCCTGATTTGATCAACAAAGAACTTCCCAGGTGTATCTGCTGAAAAGATTCTTTTTCTTAAAGTCTGCTTCTTCCTGTACTGGAAGAAATATTCTGGAATACAGACAATATATCATCCAAAACACGATCAGAAAATAGATAGATAAATAAATAAATGTGAAGCATCTACCCAATATTTTTGAAGATTACATTTATGCCTTAGCTATGTTTAATATCTCTTTATTGATTAAGATTTACTGGGGCCTTATCAAAGTAACACCTCTCACTGTCCTGTTTCATTAAAAAAATATTATGTTCATTTCTAAAAGGATACTCCTTAAAATAAAAAGGCCATATAAGTTGCTTAAGAGGTTAAATATAGCTTTTCAAAACTAATTACATCTTGTGCAAGCTTTCAGTGGAGCTTCTGCAGAAACACCAAACCTATTCAACTAGTAAAACCATCACATAATCCAAGCTGTGCTAATGTAAGAAACAGGATTAGTTTCTAAAGTAGCAAATGTCTATAGCTTGATTTACGTTACTTGTCAACTATAAGTGTTTTTGAGCACTACCCAAAGCTTTAGTAATAAGTACAAGAATGTGTCTCCATCTTGTGTTGCACAGTACTTTGAAAACAATAGTTACACAACATCCATTAGAGTCCCACCATGAGAAACAAAAAACACTTCTATACCCTTTACCTTATATCCACAATGTGTTGAAACTTTCCAAAATTTAGACAAGCAATCTTAATAGATACAAAAGACCAACGTGCAAGTAAGCCAAAATTACTCCAATGACTCATAAATTGTTCATATTAAATAAGAATAAAGTTTATTCCATTTCACAGTGATATGAACTAAGTGTTATAGTTTACAGCAGTAATAAAGGATAAGGATTCATTTAAATCAATCAAGCAGAAAACTTACACTCAGAGCCTTAATTGCATCAGTACTACTTATGCATTCAGTAAAACTGTTTTCCTCAATGTTTCTCAACATTTAAAAAATAATTTCAGAATTGTATATAATTTTTCTGAAACTGTTACCCTAACCTTAGAGAAAAATATATATTTCCTTCTCAAAAATCAATGTATATTGCTGTCATCCTCAATTAAGTCTACAGAGAGCTCAATTTAATCTGGTGTATATATAAAAAAAAAAAAATACACAGAGGTTTTATGTCACCCACCAAACTGTTGAAGCATTAACAGTGTTATGCCTTAGCTCTGAAGAATCCCACATTATATTTTTAACAAATATTAACAAATTATTGACCACATGGAAATATATTCTTTCTAAAGTTATGGTCCAGATTAAGTTTAAAGTTGTAGATGAAAGGAAAATGCTTGCATATTGTAGAATCCACTTTGTAATTTGTTGCAATTTCTTTTCTTTCTCTTTTATTTTTTTTTTAACAAAGAGTTACATTTTAAGTACTACTCCAACTCCATAGCAGTTACACATCAAGTCCTATGCTTGAACTTGTGAGGTAAGCTCTTTTGTGTCACAGTTTAGAAACCACTCCAAGGGAAAAAAAAAACACCACCCAGTGGTGCTTTACATGCACAAGCTACCAAATCAAGTCCCTCATACACCACAAAATACAAGTCTTTCTTTATGTGAAAGCGATGGACAATTAAGAAGTAATCCACTAAAATGCCAAACTGACAGATAACTGATAAAAATTTGACTGTACCCACACAGCCATGAAGTTTTGAGATAAATCGAAAACCAGTATGTCAGCTGTGGTAAAATTAACAGGAAGCTTATATCACAAGTATCTATTGTCAACCTCCAAATTAGCTATGCAATCACACTGAGAACCTCCACTCACTCAAACATTGTGATATAATGAATTTGTAAGCCTGTCTATGAAGGTCCACAGGGTCCCTGACAGGAAGACAGACCTGCCACTGACAATCCCTGAATGTGTGTCTGGATTGATTCATGGTTAGACAGTTAGATTTTGATCAGCCTTAAAATTGTAACTAGAGAAAAACAAAACAAAAACAAAAATCAGCTTCTAAAAAATTGGTTTTAAGAAGGGAGAAAGATCCAGGGCAGTTCTCTCAATGAACTCCAGGAATACTGGGATTAAGGAGTGCAGCTTTATCAAGAGCTACAGCACTACAAGAAAACGTGAGAAAAGACATTTTCTCCTGTTCCAGTTATTGACTTTAACAGGGAAAAAAACCAAAACCAAACAGCCCACAAACAAACCCACAACAAAAGATCAACTTGTCAATATCTGGCATAAAAAATTACTACAAATTAACAGAAACACAGCCTTCATAAAAGCAAAAGACTTCAGATCAGTTTTACACCTGTGACTGAAAGTATATACCTGATTCTTGATTATCATCTGTGAATGTACACATTTTCAGAGTGCTACCAGGCACACTTCAGTTCCTGTGAATTAATCAAGTACCAAGGAAATTAACACCAACTTAAACATATTTGCATTCTCTACATGTTAGTTTAGTACCAACTGCAAAAAAAAGTTAGTGGAGCTTTAGCACAAGCAAGAAATTGTTCCCAAAAAAAGCATGGAACAAAAAGCTCATGTTTTTTGTAATATGAAGAAAGAAGCACAACAGGTGTGAAATGGTTTTGTGGATATTTCTGTTTAGACAGACCTGGAAAAATAGAATTTCCCAGCAAATTAAAGATAGTATGCAATTCCTAAAGGCTCAGAATTTTCAAAGATGACTCTTGATTTTATTACCTTGAAGTTCTTTAAGTTGAGTCTGAATAATATATACAGAAATAAGAGAAATCATGGATAAAAGTACTGATTCCAGAGATTATGTACCCTCTGCAAACTTGTTACCTTGAGAGCAACATGACAGGGTTAGGAAAAATGTGTGTGTAATTCTGATTTTGGCATCCTACTAATCATGTATACTACTCTTTCCAGCCTTCCATAATAGTGGTCTTGATTAAAGACCATTGTTCAGGAAGGGAAGCACATGCATTTCCAGCTGGTATAAATATGCTGCAACGACTAAACAACATTTGATGAACATGTGCAACTCTGGCAGCATACCACAAAGAAACCACAGCACCCATGTTATAGAAGGTCTGTCTGACAAACGAGCTAAACCACAACTAGATTAGGATTGGTAAACTTGGAATACAGTACTCTCCCAATTCAAGTCTTACAAACTCTTGGTAATAAAGATTTAGAAAAAAAAAAAAATTAAAAAAGAAAAAGTTATATTGTCAGTTTTAGGTATCAGTTTGTCCAACAGAATTTAAAACAAAAATAAGTTAAGCTTTTTTTTTTCCTCACCATTTCTGATCAAGAATTTATTTTGAACTGCTGACTCATAAGGACAGCTTTACTTGCTTCCTGGTTGCTTCATTTTCCTGTATGTTAAGTCTTGATGATGCCATATACACTCAAATTCACTTCACCTTTCTAAGTTGATGACTCTCAGTCCTATTTCTATTCCAACACTTTGTACATGCCTCAGCCCATCTCCTGAATCTCAGTGTCTGCGCAAGCTCAGAATGGTTTAAGAACAGTGGTGCTGCCATTTATTCTCTAGGTTAACACAGGTGTCAGCATCATGTTTGCTATTAAGGTCTGTGAACCAGTTAACCCCTTCAGCTCTAATCACTCCAGGCACCTTCACAGCTTAGTTGCATTTTTTTTCTTTCACCAGAGAAGTAGGTTTATTTACCTCATAAGAAGCTCAGACATCAAGGATGTGAGTTGCTCACTTTTTCTCTCACATTCAGGTTTTCAGGTGAGGTAGGGCTCACTTCTTATGTTTATATCATAAAACCTAAAGAGATCCACCACTCCCACCAAAGACTATAATGGCATGAAAATAAAAGTAGCATCTACCCTCATTATTTCCCACGACTCAAGATACTTAGTTACAGTGGATGGCCTCAATTGTACCCTGTGGTAAATACTATGTAACTTTACATCTTCCTAGCATTCTAGCCACAAAGTAAATGGACACTTCAGAAAAAGAAGTTAAAAAAAATTCTCAGGGACCACAGACAAAAAAGAAAATTAAATTACCATGGTAAATCAAATGCATTTCCAATGTATAGACTTAGGCCTTCATTAGAATTTCCAGAGTGACTTGTACAAGGGTCTTGTGAAACCTCAACAGGTTTGAGCCCAAGTGTTCACCTCACTGTTCCCGCCCTCAAGATCAGTGTGCTCTTCCATTCCTAATGCCCCTTGAACCTGAACAGACATTCAAAAAACCAAGGTAGAGCATGCCTAAGAGTTAATAGAGATGCCTACGCATCCCTCCTACACACAATCTGGAAGAATTATTTTTATCACAAATTAAGAATGTCTTTACCATGAATAATTTGCAACGTTTGATGCCCTCAATCATTAAGTTATTAGAGCACTGTCCAGTTATAGGGACCTTTTTGTATTGTTTGATGTTAATGAACACTGATTTTCTAAAAACAAAATATATAGTGATACAGCTTAGGATAAAACTGTTAGCCTCCATGAAAATTACTAAATCTAGTACAAGACATGTTGTATGATTGCAGAGAAAGAGCAAAGAAACAAACTAACAAAGCAATTTTGGAGCAGAGTGTGGAACAGCTATGGTTGGTTTCCTTCTTTTACTCATCCTCTCCCAAGATACAGATACTTCTGGTACCAGTGTCAAAGTAACGGCATTATTAAATTAAATTAAATTTTCCCAAACACCTTGCATAATTCACTCATAGCCTGTAAGGACTCTTGGAAGCTAAACATCTTTGTTATGTAGTTCACATATTTTTCAAGCCAACACAGAAGCATATTAGCAGGCTAATTACTGCTCTAATCTCTTGAACAAGAGAGAATTCACATTCATTCACAATGGAAACATGTTTTTGCCATCCATCACAGCTAACGAAACCATCAGCCGGGTCTCTCAGAAATGTAATTGGTTTGTTGTGTATCAACTAGTGCAGCTAGTAATGTAACTAACGTAACTAATGCAGCTTTTCAAAAATAAAAAACTGAGATCACAAACACGGACAGATTTCAATGTTATACAAATTTTCTTCATAAGTAATCCTGAAAAATCCAGAAATATCTCCAAGTACTTTTTTTTTTTTCTTGTTTGTTGTTTGTTTTTTTTTTCTTTTTTATTGTTGAGAGCCATGTTTTGAAATACAACAGTTGTTTTCTGGCCATGTCCACACTAGGAGATGTAGGAAAGGGAGAGATCAGAGAAAGATGCTTCTTACTTTTCTACCTTCAGGCATGGATTTTGTTCCAGTGCACTCACAGTCTCAGTGGAGGGGAACCACAGAGCAGACAGTCATCCTGTCATACTGGGAATAAGACAGACAGCTGCTTTACTATATACCAAATCTCAGGAGTGCCTGCTAGCAAACTACTGTCAGCTTGCAGACAACTGTCCTTACTGACACACAGTATTACTCACTCAGACCCCTTCAGTTTGGGGAAAGTGGAATGTTTGGAGAGCAATGGATATGCATGATGATTGACTTTAGAGAAACCTTCATTGTTTAACAGACAACATGAAACAAGCTGCCATCTCAGTGGGTTCAATAATTTCCATTGACATAGGACAACTTTTTATCATAATTACACTTGCATATATTTGAAATAACCCTTTGAACATCCTTCCAGTGCTATTCACTAGTATTGCCATTCTTGTTTAGACCTATATCCTAGACAACATCTCCGAATTGCTTAATGAGATTAAAACTATATTAATAAATGTCAGTAAGCAACATCAGTAACATTGACAAAACCAACAGACTGAAGTACGAATGGCTGATTTAGAAAATAAGATGATCTAAGTAAGTTTTTTATCATCTTTGTGAGCTCAGGGAAATAAAAAAAAATAGTAAATGCTTTTATTGTCAATTGTTAGGGGGAAAAAACCAACACCTTATGAATAATTATCAGCTGCCTCCGCATTATTTTAAAAAAGACAAATTCTCATTATATGTGATTGTTTAACATAGTTTTTGTTTAGCGTAAGCAGTATTTTAAATTTAGAATAAAACTGTACTTGTAAAGGCTAGACAAGTTCACAATTTTTCTCCCACTATGTATCTTCAGATTTTCAAGTTCATCACATTACCACAGGCTTAGAATTGCCATCTAGACTAGAACATTTACTTGCAGTGTGACTGCCAATCAATATATCAAGTTAGCAAGTCTCTAAAAGCTACATCAGATAGTGCATAATTTTTTTTTTTTTTTTTTATTCCTGAGAGTCATTCGGTTCAGAGAAGATTATAGATTCAGGCTAGACAGAGGGAGTCTGGTCAGGTTCATTGCAAATAAATAGTAAAATCCATCCATATAACGTTTCTGGGATGGACCAGCTACACATAGCATAACGAATTCTCTTTCTAGTTAAAACTGAACAGTTACAAAATGCAACTGGAAAGAAGTATTTTCAATATGGAGTCATGAAACTCTATCTCCTGTTGCTTTGTGAATTGTATAGCAATCAACTAAGTGCACAGAGATCGAGTATAAAATGTAACAAGCAGCTGAAAATTTGACTAGGATGGTAATTCAAGTTCTACATTAAGTCATTTTAGTTAGAATTTTATCCCAAGCTAAACAGCAAATACATTAAGTGATGTCCAACAATGAAGACCATTTTTCATGCACTATTTTCTAGTAAGTATAAAAACTACTTAGAATAGGATTAGACTATGGGCACGACAGCCTACACTTACCAGTTTGTATGTATATATACACACGCAAACTACAATATAGCTTCTAACTGATGATGCAAATAATTGAGAACTTTTATTAAGAAAATACAGTAATAGAGAGATGCAAGAAAAAGCTACAATGAAGTATTTCTGTCTGTTGATGGAAACTACTACTAAAAAGCATGGCTTTGCAAACCAGAAGACCTTCTCTCACCAAAGCTGAAGTCCCAGATAGTATGTATAAGACTAAATCTGAAGAGTTTTACACATCTGATTTCAATGTGATGGATACTATTTGCTAATAAAGACCACATCAGCCATTCCTGAATTGGAGGGTGCTGTTGATTTATTGAGAGAATGAGGGCAGTGTGTAATTTTTCTTTTCCTACTGGTATCTCAGTGTTGGAGGGTTTTTTCCACTCCTTACCTGCCCTGCCCCCTGACTATTTAAGTCGGGTTAATAGATTTAGAATAATGAAATTTTGCATTAATCCAGACTGAATGAGCAGTAAAAAACCATGACTGTTTCCAAATTCCAATTCTTGATAGCACTGTAGCTCCTAAAAGCATTAACAATGTTCTGTTACCACAAATTAGCACTGGCATACATATTTGTGTCAAACTAATAACTTACAGGTATTAATCATGCACTGAGAAAACAAGTAAAAATACATGTATTTCACATCACTGCAACTTAAGGGAAGAAAATAACAGAAAGCATAACACCTTCCCTACTCCAAGTACCACAGTTACATTATTTCTGCATCACATTACACAAAGATATTTATGTATTTGCTTGCTACTTAAAAATCCTGGACATCTCTTTTTTTTTTTCTTTTTTTTTTTTTTTCTTAAGTTGTAACTGCAGAACTAGTGTGTGTCTTGAAATGAACTGGAAGCATTCACTCAAAGCTTTGAGGGGTAAAACACATCAATTCCGTATCTTAGTGAATGTAAAATTTAACAAAACATTATCATCATGAACCTGAGGGTTTTCCTGTGCCTTTCCAGGTAGAAATATGAATGCTTCCTCTGAGCTCTAAAAGCATTTCTGACGAGAAACACAGGGGAGCTTCTTGCTGCTCTTCAGGCTCTAACTGTCACTCATTCTTAGAGCGAATATGGGACTACAGTCTTGTGGTGAAATTTTAAAACCCACACACAGTAATCTCTTTTCCAGAGGATCCACTGTCCTCTATAGTTTTCTTGGGAAACTAGGACTCGTCAGTATGTGACGATTTAAAGATTTTCCTCATAAAATGAAAGCATTTGCACTCAGCTGTACAAGTAAAAGTAAGCCTTGATGTCTACACAAATGTGCTGAAATGCACAGCAGGTATGCCAAAAACGGAAAATCTGAAGGAATTGAGAGGAATAGAGAGGAGACAATACAATAACATCAGGAGGGAGAAAGGACAACTGTTTATTTTTCTCCTATAAATCAAAGCAGTATGTATTATTTTGCTATTTTAAGAATATTTTACGGCTATTTTTAATATATTTAGACTGTCGTCGTACTTACGAAACATGAAAATGCCCTTTAAAGTGCCATTTAAAATAGGCCTTAAAACAGTTAAACTACTATTTTTGTTCTACTGTATAGTTACAGTGCAATCCACAGATCCAAACAGGTAGAGGGGAACTGGAGAACTACGCATTGCAGTGTTTGATTCTTCCTTTTTCAACAGTACTAATATACTAACAGCATTTTAAAATGTACTTCACCCCAGCAGTTCTCCAAACCACTGCTACTTGAAGCAACAATCAAATAGCTTATTACAATCAAAGAGCTAAACAAAGAAAATAGCATTAACCTAATTATCCAGAAATTTTGACATTATCCACAAATATTGACACATATTAGTACATGGTGGGAAAATTATTTAAAAAAAAAAAAAAAAGAGCTTTTCTTAAGAAGTGATGAACTGCATTTAAAAATGTACCTACAAGACCTGAAGACCTCACACATCAGGTGAGATGGGGAAAATCATGTAGCACTTGGAAGTCTGAGATCATGCAAAAGATAATACTTAAGGCTTTTATTATATAAGGCACATTAGTAAGCAATTTCTAAACCTGGCTTCCGATAAACTCATTCAAGTGTACACTCTTAAATCCTGAAGTACACAGACATAAATGATACAGAAGAGTAATCGCTTTTACATTGACCTAAAAATTAATCATTTCATCTTTCCAGTTGAGCAGTTAGTTGTATTGCCTGGGAAACAATTTGAACTCTTAGTGACCTTTGTTATCCAAACAAAATAACCTCAGCGGTTTGGAGCAAAGTAACTATTTAAACCTTGAACCAAGACAGTTTGGACAGCATAAAAAGCTCTAACAATCTTCTTCAGTCATTCAGCATGCTGTGAAAAGTTTTGGTTAGCACGGATTTCTCCAACTATTTGTAACCTGTTGTAAACTCATAATGAACTGACAGAACAGACCATGGAAAAGCAGGCACAGGAAGCGGAAGAGACAAATAACAGCAACTCTTCCATCAGCCTAATTAGCAACAATACTGTATCTAAGGTAGAATTTCTGAGGCTCATATCCTCCCTATTTACAAATTTACACAAAAGGGAAGAAGATAACCAGAGCCTGTCACATTACTGTAAAAAGGAAGACTGCTTGCACTCAAATAATTGTTTATCAAAGGCTATTTAATCAACTTAATTGCCAGTACGAAAAAAAATCTTGCCGGATTTCCATTATTTATTGTATATGGAGTGACTCGCTAAAGTACTTGGAAAGATTTACTTCCAAGTGGTCACCTACTTAGATCAAGCATTAAATCACTGACTCTGTGATGGTGTTTGTTTAGGTGGCAGCAGTTTAGCTGGCCCAGCCTCAATGGCCCCTTACTGAGATCTCTGTGTGTGTGGCCCATTTCGCACTGCAGCTGGCTTGACACACAAGTCCCACTGTATACCAAACCCATTGTTATTTTAATGTGACTCTTAACAGTCTACTTTGCCCTCACCACCCTAAAACCAGTTCCTAAGGGCAGAGTGCTGAACGCCCTGCAGCAAAGCCACCTGTCATTAGGAAGATAAATCACAAAACACATCAGAATTTTTAAAGGCATATGTTTTTAGGCTCATCTAACTCAAGCTGACATATAGTTAGAACAAGTATTTATAAAACTCAGACAGCATTTAATCTTTTTTTGATCAGGATTTCAAAATGTTAAATAAAAAAGTGCGACCATACTTACAGACTTGCCTCAAATTAGATTATGATTCTTATTCTGATGCTTTAAAAAGTTACATGCAACTATGACACTGCCAAATAAACATTTTAAGAAGACAACTTCTCTAAGCAGGTATTAATTATTTGTGACTTGGGGAATTTTTTCATTGATTCAATGAAAGCAACAGCATCTAAGTAGATTCATTCACAACATGAATCTTATGAATATATATATCATTATTATACATTAATCACTCTGAACACTTTTTAAGGCATTTGGAAAAATACATTTGGTTTCAACCAACCAGTATAGTGTTGGAGTAGTTGCAAGCATTTGCTTTTAAGCACTTAACTTGAGTGGCAGATGTCAGTTCACGGAAAGAACCTACCTGTTCGTCCACTAAGCAAGAGGTGAATTATATTGTAAATTGTAACCTTATGAATGATTCTTACACTTTTGCTGTAAATTACTCCCCTGATCATTACTTATGCTGATGCCAAAAGCTATACAAAAAACTGTCAAAGGGATTTGACATCTGGATGCAGTCTGCCTTCTTAGACTCCCTTAAATTGTTGCAGGTCTCCATGGTCCTCAATATAGGGCTCTGGCTCACAAGTGTCATCCCAGCCTATGGTCTTTCCACCCTCATCCCAGCCCCACAACTTTCTTCACAAGACTGCTAAGATTTTAATTTGTGTACATACACAGTTGCTGACACATGAAAAGAAAAAGACAAAATATTACTAACAATTAAATAAAAGACATAAAGACAAATAACCTAGTAAGAAAAATAAGTACCGATAAAAGAGATAACACTGAATTTTAGTTGTGTTTAAGTTGTAGAGTCCTTTCTCTAGCTTTCCCCTGCAGCAAATATACATTTAGCTGAATCTCAGTCCTTTGAATGTACAGAGCCCAGGAAAATAAATTTCCTAATTTGATGGTGAAAGCTACATGCCATAAACACTTTCACAAATAATTTGCAAAATGTAAGAAATGTATTTTATTATACATATGAAATCTATCTGAAATTCTGATACAGGTTTTGGCAACTATATTTGTAGGCATTAGTTTAGTACAGGAGGAAAAAAGGTGTGTTTTCACCCCAAAAATTAGATCTCTATTAAAAACAGTCTTTTGACAGACAAAGCTAAAAGTAAGCATAGCAACTAGGACACTTTGTATCTTCACTTTCTTTGGCCAGATTATTATTTTCCCATATTGACATAAAGACGTTTTCATATTAATTAAATTTCCCATAAGCCTTAACTGATGGAAATCTGTATTAGGTGGACCCTTATATGAAGATATTTTCGCTTAATAAAAAAAATGTATTTCATCTGTCTGGTATTTACAACACACTATGTGTGACACAGACAAAAAAAACAGGATTTTATTTTCTGAGTAACAGTCAGTCCTAACCTTGTAATCCTCCTGTAATACAGTACTTTTGACCTAGACCCTTTGTGAACAGCACTCAGCACTGTGTGCTCACAAGAAGCGTCAAGAAGGGGGTATAAAGCCCATAAGGCCTTGGGTAAATACACAGAAATATCGATAATGCAGAGTGGAAGACCTACACCACACAGCTTTTGGCACCTCAGCCAAATTGTGTTGAACTCTCCTATATTGTACAAGGAAAAAGGTCTATAATGAGGTCCTCTTAAAAAGTAGAACTTCATTTCACTGAATCTCTCTTTCTCTGCTTACCAAAATGAAGTCAAAACTGACCGCAAGTATCTAAGTGAGTTGCCACTGAATAAGTAATATAAATGCCCCTCCCTTCTTTAAAGTGAATTTTTCCTCATCTAATGTGACACACATACATGAACTATACACACAGTCAAGTTTGAGATCAATCCCTATACTACATTCTTTGCCTATTTCCAATTTAGAGGAAAAAAGTACTTCCACCTTTCACTTCCAACTGACAGATCCCAGAGAAGGCAGTCTGCTTCTTTTAGTTTGGTTTGTCACTATAAGTCAGACACCTCTGCTAGTTTCTTAAAAGATGATACTTGCCAAAACCAACAAAATTAAGGTCTGAAGTAGAAATTCTTTAAAACAAAGGAGGGCAGGACAATCCCTGAACATTTTGCATCCGGACACAACTCTGCTAGATTTTTTCCCCAGGAAAAACAAATTAAAAATTGTGGACAAAGACATTCCTACTCTTCCCTATCTGCAATCTCATCTCCATTCTCTCCCCACAACTTTCTTCCCCACAATAATGCCAGTGAAACCAGTGAAACTCATTGCAGAACTGTGCCCTGAACGGAATCAGAGCAATTTTAAATAAATGCTTTTTAAAACCAAATCATTTCACTAATGTAACTGAGTGGTCAGTCTGTCCAACTGCTATCTTAGCACACTTGAAGTTGTGACAAACCTTGGGAAAGACAGAGCATTAATTTTTAGAGGGAAAGAAAAAAAAATTATTAAAAAGTACAAGCAAGGATGATTACCTTGTTAGCTTTTCCCTAGAAAAGCTTTAACACCAAACCCCAATCTGACATAGCCAAAAGTGTTTACAGATAGAGTATACTGGTTTCTTTCTTGCTTTAAGTGTGTCTTCTTCTTTGCAGCCAAGAAACCAACAGAGAACCACATTCCCAGTTATAATTGAATGCATTTCCAAGCAAGAAACAATTTTAATGTTAGATTCCAAAAATATTTAAATTAATAAAAGGGCTAATTTCAAAAGTCTGTTTTAGCATTTGAAAATCATCTTTCTTAAATTTTAATATTTTTCCTTATTTAGGTGAGTAGAGAGAAAGAAGAAAGAAGAAACATGTAAAGCAGAAATTTCAAAAAGGAAAGTTGGAGCCTCCCAAGTTAGGAATTGAAAACAAAGTTACAGATTATGGAATGTAACAGCTTAACAGTAAACTGCAACTCCAAGGTGGAGGCAAATCTGCGTAATATAAACAAAACATAAATCATAAAATCATGGAATGGTTCGGGTTTGAAGGGACCTTAAAAATCACCTAGTTCCAAATCCCCTGCATGAGCAGGGACACCTTCCACTAGACCAGGTTGCTCCAAGCCCCATCCAACCTGGCCTTGAACACCTCAGGGGATGGGGCATCCACAGCTTCCCTGGGCAACCTGGGCAAGTGTCTCACCACCCTCACAAGAAATAGTTTCTTCCCAATAATGAATGTAAATATATCTTGTTTCAGTTTAAAACTATTACCCCTCATTCTATAACTACACTAATCCAAAATTTGGAGAAGTACTATTCAGTAGCATTTAAGAAAGTAATACATAAATAGTTCTACTGATACCAGGTTTTGACAGGAAACCACAAATTTGTTCATAGTTTGGCCCATGGCTGAGTTGACAATATTCATTCAATCTGAAACATGTATCACAGACCTGTTTGATTTTAAAAAACCCAATAAAATACAGACATGTACCAAGAAGGTCATTCTCATAGCTGAACAGTCAAATTTAAACATTTAACTATACTTACAGAGCCATCTTTCAGATTTCTTTCATAGGAGAAGTGACACTCCATATTTTCTTCATCTTTCGAAATAGCAAAGTTGTATTTGCCAGCTGATTCTTCTCCTGCTATCAACGCTTTCTTCAGTTCTTCAACATACTTCTCTCTATTCATTTCCATGTCAGCAGCCTCCCTAGAAATTTCAGCTTCAGACACTACCAGAAAGAAACATGCAAGAAATAAATACACATATAACTACATATACGTGTTCACACATATGTACACACAGACACACATTCACAGACTTTAAGGAGGAGGCAAGTATTAGGACATTCCTTTTCTGTCATGTATACTAGTATGCCAGATGCTAAAAGAGATGTAGCAGGAATACTGTGTTTTTCATTAAAACTGTGTATCTTTTTTTCCATGTCTGAACATGGTTTATTGCTACTAGTCCACAATTCTACTTGCCTGAAGTTATTCTAGCACTAACCTTGCAACAAAGAGTTGAATGTTTTAACTATGATTTATTGTGCCCTCTCAGTTCTCTTTGAAAGTATGTAATCTAAGCCCTATAAGACAACAAATGCAACTGTCTCCTCACGCATTCTTGATCCAGTTTTCCAAGCTTCTAACACACAAACTTATATAAAAAAATAATAAACTGTTAATTTACAAATGAAGCTACATGTAGGGACTTGGGAATCCATGTTTCACCATTCACATTCAAGGACCATGAATGGGGAATGTGTCTCCATTTTGCATCACATTAAGTCTAGGAAGAAAAATGTATTCCATTGCTTTGATGAAGAACGGTTGAATATGGACAGAATAGGCCCATAAAAGTTGTACTGTTGTTATGAACCATGATAGCCTATACTGTCTGCTTTGGATAATCTATTTCTCCCTAAATTTTCTTTTGGTTAACAGTCAAACTGAAATAGCAGCTTATCGAGACTCACCATCTTTCACTAGGAGAAGCAAGAAACAGTTCTTGGTTTTAGCACCTGGGCCTCTGGTTATTTGCCTTCCTTTTTACGTTATTCTACAAACTCTGTTTCTTGCACAGACAGACAAAAGCAGAGACTCCAAATTAAAGTTATGATTGGATGTGTACAATGTAATGCAGGCTTTAATGTGTATTCTACCAATACAGTATTTTAATTTTTACTTGATAGAAGTGCTTCCTTTTCTTCTGACCAATCTTCTGCAGAAGACTAGACAGTCATTTACCCCTGCTTGATCTTAGACCTTTCTTGCATTTGCCCAGCATTTGAGAGAGCAAGATATGCAAAAGGACATTTGTTTGTGACAGCCTGAACAAAACCCCCACAAAAAAAACCCAAACAACAAAAAAACCCAATCACACATAGCAAAAATCAACCCAAAAACCAACAAAAAAGACCCAAAACACATCCACCACAGAACTGCAAGTAACCTAAAGTATGCCTCTTAAAACCTGTTTCTTCTCTGTACAAACACCTTTGAGAGACAAGCCTGCACATGTATTGAAATAACACTGATAGAAACAGAAAAGCATTTCAGTCAAACACGAGCCTGTTCACATTGCCTCCTTTTTCTCCAATCTTCTTGACACAGCAACTAACTTCATATTGCAAAGGAGGAAAGTATCAACTGTGTCAAATCAACCCAACATACAAAAACACAGCAGACATAAATGCGTAATAACTTGCTATGAATAGTTATATTCTCAGGTACTTCAGGACTTCTGTATTAATTCTGCATCTTCAGCAATTATATCTCATTTTCCCAGACTGAAGAGTGGTTGAGGTTGGAATGGACCTCCGGAGATGATCTAGTCCAACTCCACTGATCAAAGAAGGGTTAACTACAAAAGTTGTTCAGGGGCATGTTTTGAACCGGTTTTCACTATATCCAAGGACTGCAGCTTCCCATTCTCTTTGGGACATCTGTTCTGGTGCTTGGTCATTCATACGGTAACAAAGTTTGAATTTCTTGTATTTCAATTCGTGCCCACTGCATCTCAACCTTTCACTGGACATCACTGAGAAGAGTCTGGCTGTATCTTCTTTACTCCCTCTCATCAGGTATTAATTAATACACATTGAAAAAAATCGCCCTAAGCCTTCTCTCCTCCAGGCTGACAAACTCACAGCTCTCTCAACTTCTGCTACCGTAACAAATGCTCAGGTCCTTCAGTCACTTTCACAAATGGTCACTGGACTCAATTCCACAAATTCAAGTTTTTTCACACCAGAAAGCCCAAAGCTGGACATTGCATCAGAGGTCTCACCAGGGTTGAGCAGACGGGAAGGATCATCTCACCTGGCCTGCTGCAAAAGTCTTCCCAATGCATCCCAGGAGGCTGATGGTCTTCTTTGCCACAGGCTGCATAGCTGGCTCATCTTCAACTTCTTGCTCACCAGAACTCCCAGTCAATAAAGGACCTGTGTGCAGTCAGTCACCCAAAACACTACAACAGCCTTGGAGCTTATTCCTCCCCAGGTATAGTTTTGCATTTCCTTTTGTTGAATTTCATGAGAGTCCATTTCATCCAGGTTTCTCTGAATGGCAACCTAATTCTCTATCAAGCCTGCCCCTCAGTTTTGCATAATGTGTAAACTTGCTGAGGATGCACTGTGTCGTGATCCAAGTGATTAATGAAGATGTTAATAGTACTGGACCCAGTACTGACCTCTGTGGTGCAAAGCCACTATTAACTGGCCTCCAGCTGGACTTCATGCCACTGATGACAACTTGATGAAATCTAATTGAACTGGCATAGCTCAATCCATTCCACTGTTCATCTGCTCATTCATCTAGTCCATACTTTACCAGTTAGTCTCTGTGGACGTCAGAGGACACAGTTGTTGAAAGCTTTGCTACCTAAAGCCAAAACAAACAACATCCACTGCCCTCTCCTCATTCAACAAGCTAGTAATTTCATTACAGAAGGTTATTGGGTCAGTCAGGCACAATTTCCCCTTCATAAATCCATACTGACTACTCATCACCTTATCCTTAATATTTTTTAAATGGTTTCCAGGATTATTACTCTAATGCTACTCCTCCAGTTACCCAGATCCATTCCCTTACCATTTCCTAAGATGGGAGAGACATTTCTTCCAAGCCTTTAATTATTCCCCTGTTTACTATTACCTTGTAAAAACAATAAAGAATGGTCTCAAAATGACATGGGCCAGATCCCACAGTACTGCCACTCTTATCCAAACAGGCCCCATATACTTGTGTACATTCAGCTTGAGATAATATTTAATTTAATCCTCCTCCAATGGTAAACCTCCTTTGCTCCTCACTTTCCCACTGATCTGAGGGACCTGAGATTTCTGAAGGGAAATCTTAACCTGCAAAGATGCAGGCAAAGAATGCACTGAGCAAGGGCACCTTGATCTTTTCCATGTCCTTTGTCACCAGTCCCCCTGCCCCATTTTGCAGCAGGCCTGTATTTTCCCTCATCTTCCTTTTGCTGCTGACTAGCCTGCAGAAGTCTTAGCTGCCCTTCACATTCCTTGCCAGATGCTGCTCCAGGTGGGCTCTGGCTTTCCTAACCCCATCCCTGCATGCTTGGTCACTGTCTCTGTATCACCACCTGATGACCCAGCTCTGGCTTTCCTCTCTTGTATGCTTGCTTTTAATGTCTGAGTTTAGCCAGAACCTTCTTGTTCATCCACACAGACCTTCTGTCACCTTTGCTCAATTTCCTGTTTGCAGGATGAGTTCGCAGACAACACTTAATTTGGGTGGGAGTGTCGATATGCTTGAGGGTAGGGAGGCTCTTCAGAGGGACCTGGACAGGCTTGATCGATGGGCCAAGGCCAGTGGCATGAGTTTCAATAAGGCCAAATATCAGGTCCTGCACTTCAGCCACAAGCAATGCTACAGGCCTGGGGAGGAGTGGCTGGAGAGCTGCCCAGCAGAGAGGGACCTGGGGGTGTTGATTGACAACTGGCTGAACATGAACCAGCAGTGTGCCCAGATGGCCAAGAAGCCCAACAGCATTTTGGCCTGCACCAGGAATAGTGTGACCAGCAGGACCAGGGAGGTGATCCTGCCCCTCTATTCAACCTTGGTGAGGCTGCACCTGGAGTACTGTGTGCAGATTCAGGCACCGCAGTATAGAAAGGACATTGGGGTGCTGGAAAGGGGGCAGAGAAGGGCAACTGGGCTGACAAGGGGTCTGGAGAACAGGTTAGGGTTATAGGGAAGACAGTTGGACTTGATGATGTTGAAGATCTTTTCCAGCCTTGGTGGTTCTATGATTTTTGAGTTTGGAAAACATGATCCTTGAAAAATCAACCATCTCTTCCGGATCTCTCTTCTCTCCAGAGTCATATCTCAAGGTATTCTTTTAAAAAGATCCTGGAAGAGGTCAAAGGGTTGTTATTCTGCTTTTTACTCTGTTGCCCCCTCTCACGATCCTGAACTCCATCAACTCAATAGTCACTGCAGCCAAATGCTTTGACTTAACTAACCAGCTCTTCCTTGTTCATAAGTGTTACCTTTTGTACTCCTCTTTTCTACAAATGTCAAAATACAGAACATGTACACTTCACTGATCTTAGACTTAACTGGGGGTGGAGAGGTAGGTTTTATTGTTGGTGGGGGTTTTGTGCCCTTTTTTTTTTTTTTAAATAACAGGTCATAATAATCAGTTAGGTCATCTGTTCACAAATACATCAACTATTTGTGCACACAAAAAGAAATACTATCTTGCTAATCACCTTAAGTGATTACCATATGTCTGCAAAATCTGATAAGGCAGGTCAGTCACTAAAACCCCACTCAATTATTCTGTTTATAAGACACAGGTGAGCAATCAGGTGAAAAAGGAGATGCAGGTGGCAAGAGAGAATATGTCATTGTCACTATTGCAAAGAAACAAACAGCTGACTCAAGGAGAAGCCAAACCTTTTGTGGAAAACCTGAGCTGCAGATATACTCAGATAAAAGGATAAATTAGTTATCCTCTCGCACAAGGCATTTTTTCCTATGTAGACTCCAATGTGTCAGGTCCTTCAAATGCTAGAAAGCAACAGCATGCAAAGGAACTAAACTGCTTTCAAGTTATAATAAGGGGGGGGGGGAAGGTGAAAAATAATGGAATTAAGCTCAATAAATACGAGCAAGTCAGTCTCTGTTGCACTAAGATGTGAAATGTCAGGCCTATGACAGTCTAAAGCCTGTCACAAAGTCCTCCATATTCTCATTAAGAGACAATGGTTAAAATTGAGTACTCTCTGCTGCTCTGTTCTTTTAAATACACGAGAGGAAACCTATCATACTCATAACAGCTTAATATAACATAAAAGGACAAGGCACAATACATAGCATTTTATCAGATCTGCAACCACACAAACATTCAGTAGTTGTCAGAAATTGGAGATGTCATTATTCATTAAAAAAAAATTAAGATTGTTGTGGAACATGTATTGGAATAAATCAGAAATAAAATAACTTCATAAGCGGCATGCCTAGATTGGAGAAGGTGCTTCTAACCATACATGTTGCATTATCTATATTGCAGAAAAGGAAAAAAAAAAAAAGAAGGGGTTTGGAAAAAAGAGGCCAGGGAGGGTTGTAGTATATTATAACTGTATGTCCCTAGAGATCTGTAAACCTGAGATGTGTGCTCTTCATAAAAGCACATGTTCTAAAATGGAGACCATATTCTGCTACCCATTACAGCAGATTTAACAGGCATCATACATAAATGTTACTGTATACAGCTTAGTACTAATGAACCTCAGGGCACTCAAATCCTGTGTGACACCTAATAAACTGAAGATTCAAAGCATTTATATTTTAGTGTCATCATTTGAAGAAGATGTTACACTTTTCAAATTTAGCTCTATAGCCCGAAATGACAAATTTAAACAGAGCAAAAGCAAGCAGCAGCCCACCCTCTTCACTAAGCTGAGGTTTTAAAACTCCCTTATGAAAGGGAACACAGAACAGAGAGAGAGACTGAGAAATGGATGAAAGTGTAACAATCCTTTTTTCACTGCATGAACACCAGATCCATGTTATTTCTAATATGCAAACCCCTCTTCTAATACACAGAGAGAGGCCAAGACAGAGGGCCACATATATAGCCAGCTAATACTCGTCCAACAAAGAGGACTTTGAGCGCAAAGTTGCACTATTTAGCTGCATTGCTGCACCACTCTCCTTCCCCATGCACCCGACATATCTGCAGCTCGAGTACGGGGTCATGAACAGGAGCAAAGCTACTGAAAACACAGAGATCTACAAATGAGCAACTGCTAAGTCAAAGACAGTTATGAACTATTCCTCATGCATCAAGAATGACAGGTACCAACTTCAGAACAGGTCTTGGTATTGTTACAAACAGTGATACAAAGCTGGAGGCTGAAAACTTACACAAGCCACTGCACATGTTACCAGTTCTCCCCTACCTCAGCCCCAAAATGCAAATGAACACAGATAAAACTTATTGTAAGCATTAAATGGATGTGATCAGAAAGGCTTAAGACTGTAACAACTGCCAGCTGCATCTTGTTGTTTTTTTTCTTAAACTGAAAACTGCCCTTTTCTAGTTCGCATAAAGAATGACAGAATGGAACTACCGTCTGGAAAAAACCTGTGTCTACCAACTAGTGAAGAGCTACTCCCATCTTGCAGAGGTAACAATCCGCTATAACATTTGTAGCAAGAGTTGAGTGAAAGAAAACACAAGGAATTTCCATTAAAACTTTTCTACTTTATTATGTGGCTACAGCCACAAACTGTTTCCTCATTACCTTATTTCTTGCACAGGACACTAGACAGAGTTGAGAGAGAAAAAGCCACTTATAACACCAGCATTTCACTTAAATCCTTCAAAACATTACAGACAGAAATGTGGAATCCCTTGTAGTAAGAGAGGCAGAAAAAAGGAAGTCAGAAATACTTGCAAAATTGAATGTTTGTCTAGAACAATGATTTGAACACCAAGAAAAATTTGATAAATTTTTAATGAAAATAAGAAAGATTAAAAAAAACAATTATACTAAAATACTGTAATAGAGCACTGTGGGTTTTTTTTCTCCTGTGGTACCTTTACATGCTGCATGTTCCTCTATCCTACAAAACTAGCAGAACTGGTCAATCATAAGAGAAACATAAAATGCACAAATACATGTATCTGTAGCTCTTTAACTCAGTACCAAATTAATAAATAGGACTCAAAAGAAATTTCATCATCACATTAAATATACAAAAAACATAAAAGACAACTCCATCAGCAACTCTCATTCATTTCCTCGTAGGTTCTGCCAAGCAAAATAACCCACACCATAAGAAAGCCAAAAGGGATTTCCTATTGCAAGAATTTTCTGACCACTGCTTTGCCTCCACTCAGGTTTTGAATTTAGAGTCTAAGCAGTCTCAAACATAATATTGTAAACTAGAAAAAGTGATCAAAAACAATGCTGAGTGTACGAAAACACAGATTTATGCACTAAAAATGCCTCATGCACAAGAACTGAAACTCTAAATTATTCAAAGGATTACAAATTCAATAGGTATTCCTTAGAAACTGAGAGGATTTTTGCAGAAGAAATAGAAGCTCTCTCAGTTGGATTAGTACATAGTGCTCATGCAAAAATGGTGTGGGTTTCTTTATTTCCTTTTAATAGAATGAGGTTAGAATAGAATCTTGCATTCACTGGTCCTCTGTTTTAGGAAGTGATCACACAGCTATTCTGCCAGATGCAGGAAGTCAACAAAATGAGAATTGTGTTTAGGTATTTTTTCTGTACTCTTCCAGTTACAGTAACATAGCTTTTACTTAGAAAAAAAAAAACATTTGAATCAGCTTTTTGTGACTTTTTAGCTAGGGATTTTAAAGCTACATAAGAGCAACCAGAAAAGTTTATAACTAACTGAGCATACCAGTTTTTCTGTTTAAGTATTTATCAAGGTTAACAACCTTTTTGTTATTTTGAAAATATATAGTTTGGCTATCCCATTGTCAAATCAAGAAAGATAAATCCTTCATACCAGACTACAGGGAACTAGCATTGGAATATATGTATGTATGCGTCTTGTGCAGGAACTCCTAATCAATAATGTGTTTGAAACATTAAAAGTAATATGGAAGAGCAGATTTAATACACATATGGCCATATTGTCAGTTAATCTTGTTTCCTAGGCCTGGAAGAAAAAAGTAACAATTGTATTCAAAAGAAGAGTAATTAATGATTAAGCTTGGTTTTATGCACAAGAAGTATATAAACACACATACATATACAGTTGGCATACATATATATACAAACAAAGCACTCTAATATTCATATTTTTTATATATGTATATACACACACACACACACATATATATTTATACACAGCTATATCAGGCCTATTTGAAAGCTTTGCTTATGTAGAAACAGGGAAGAAAAAAGTCCACCAAGGAGCAAGAAGAAAGGAAGGAACTACATAGACATCTATTCTTACAATTCAGAAAGAGTCAGGAAAATGTTATTGCTTACAATACACTATAAAAATATATCATTCTTTCCTTTCCTTAAAATAATTTTGTTGCCAAGAGAAAGGCATTTGATGAAGTATTTCCCATAATTCTAATGAAACACACAAATCTTGCTTTCTTCAAGTAGGCATGAATGGCAGAAGCAGGTACATATGAAGAGAATCATCTTCTGAATGGGGGGGGAAAAATACCACAGGCTTTTTTTTTTTCCTTCTGATGCTCTGGAAATATTTTTTGTCCCTCCTCCTTCTCTAAAATGTACCTGAGTACCAAATACAGCTGCCTTTAATTGTGAAGATTTTATGAAACCATGTAAAAAAAACATCTGCAACTAATGCTTCATGAACTACAATTTGCAAATGAAACTTGCATAACATTTGTTCAAGAATCTGCAGGAGACACACAAGTGGTACTCCAATATCACTGCAAGAAATTATATCCTTGAGAAAGAACAAAACATTCTACATTCATATGCTAAATGAATTAATATTAGGTTTGACATGTAATTTTTCCAGATTTGAAAGATCTCTGAACCCATCCCAGAAGATCATGAACTTTGCCTCCTCCATCCATGGGGAGAGCTAATGCCCATAAGTTTTTTATAAAAGTTGTGGGTCAGAGCTTATAAAATGCTTGAAATCAATAAAGTGCAACAATAATGTCATTTTTTTTAATCTTTCCATTACCTGTCCCAGTCCATGCACACTGACCATCACTAAGTACGATACCAAAGCCAGCGCCTAAATCTTTTTCCCATGACACTTGTAGAAAATAGGTTGCTTCTGGATCAGAAACTGGATGAATTCTGTTCAAAGTTTTCTCCATTTTCCAGACACCTGTTTAGGAACAAATACAGTCTTGTTATATAGACAATGGCTTATTTTCCAGCAGTGCTTAGCAGTAAAAAAACCACAAATATAAGCATACTTAGAATTTTATGTTACTTTTCTCCACAAATTCAATTCTTCAGAGAACTGATGATATTTCCAAACAAAAAACTGGATTGCAACAAGTAAGGCTTAAAAGAACAATATCAACTATCAAATATATTAGAATAGTTTCAAATTAAGTATCTAAGTGTCAGGAAGCTGGGGAACAGAAAATTAAAATATACAAACACTTTCCTATGGCTACATTTTAAACTTACTGTCAACATAACATTAACATACAGCACATGGAACATCATTCAAAATTATCAATATTCATCTGGAAGCCTGCCATGTGAAAGCATGCTACTAAGCCTCATTGCAAAGCACAGGTAGTAGTGGATGCTAGCAACCAGAGAACTTATTTTAAAAATGGGATGCTGTGAAAAACCAGTTTTAGGATGCTACAGTGAGTTTTTTGCTCATTATCAAAGCAACTTGGAAATCTGTACTTGACGTAAGACATTCTAAAGAAACCCATGTATTTATACATTGCCTAATCTGAGAGTAACTAATCCTCACAGTTACTCAACTTTAAAACTGTATTTGGCAATTTGCTCCACAGAATAATGAAGAAACAGCCAATTCTAAAGTTAACATTGACATACAGTATTTTCACTGAGAATGCTTCACATTGCCCAGCACTTGATTTGTTTTGGGGTGTTCAGTGCTTTGGGTTTTAAAATATTTTTTTGGAAAAGAATTAACAGAATGAAAAAGGTGAACAAAAAAGGGCTACATGTCTACTAACAAACTAAAAATAGAGTGCATCGATAAAAGGAGGTAAAACACAACTAAGGCACTTTAACAACAATGATGCTTGGAAAGGTTAGGTATTCAAAGAGCTATCAAGTTTTCTATTTAAACTGTAGCAACAAGTAATCATGATCGGGCTCAGATCCAGCCCTGAGAGGACACTTTTCTTCAAGCAGTAAAGGGAAGTTCTTTCTTTACTCACAGTGAGAGCCAAATCTAGATACAGGTTTCACTACCACTGTTCTCCCTAAGAGTTGGCACTTTCAGGTTAGAAGGAACACTTAACTGCAGTTGACTTGACTGTGTCTGACCTTTGCTCTGCTCTGCACCCAGCAACATCTATAAATGCCTCGCTTGTTCAGACAAGTGCACAGTATTCAAAAGCAGCATAATGTATGAATATTACTTGTTTTTCAAGTAAAAATAAAACCTTCATTAACAGCTACCCAACAGCTGCATTGTCAATAAGACAAACATACATTATAGATATAAATCAAGTTACAGAATCCACACATTAACTATTTCTGATGGCTAATTAAAACACAATACAGAACACCTTGCAATAACAAACAGCATTTCTAAACAGTCAGAGGAACATCAGGCAAAGTACCTGCTACAGATTCCAGGCTGAACTTTGGCTAATACTCAAAGTGTTAACTTTATTTTTCCAGCTGGAACTACACATAAGCAGCCTAACATTTCCCTGACTAGAATATTTTTCTAGAATGTTTAGGTTTCAAAAGCTATGGTAGCAGTAGAAGGAGATAAATCATGTACATACAAGATAAGCACCATGAATTCTCACCAATAACACTAGGAGGGATGACTTTACTACTTAAATCCAGAAAGCACCACTGCTTATACTATTACAGATATCATACTCCATGTTTCTATTAACAGAAATGCACCAGAAACTAAAAAGCTATTTAAAAGTAAGATGTAAAAATCAGTTTTGACTCAAAAAGTGGTATTCTATTTCTTTCAGCAACTAACTGGCCATTTGTGGAAATCTACGGTATGTCTGCGCACCTGTAAGCAAGAACAGAACGCAAAATATTTGGGGCATGAAGGTCTGGAACAAGGCCTTTGCAGTTAGTGATTATAAAACGAGAGCCATTTTTAGGATTTGCAGTGTACTAACTGTCTGGATATGGGTAGAGCACAGGACAGTAAGCCCATCTAATGTGTGTAGTATGTTTAAGCATACAGGCATGTATTCTACTTTGCCTGCCAGATTATCTTTTGTTTTTTGCTTGTTCTGGAAAAATACTGTCTCTTATAAAATACTTTCTTAGAAAATAATTATCTGAAAGATATATTTTTTAAAAGACTTTAATTATTCCTTTTTATTTAAAGGTTGTAAAACAGTTGCATGTAACCAAGTCAGTATGTAAGGTAGTAATGCATTTATATCGTTTAACAGAGAATTTTTGCTTGTTGCATTTGATTCTTGCCACAAAACAAAGCAGCGTTCAGTGAAAATCACCTGCATCAGAGACTTTATTTTTAATGTACACTGCTTATACCAGAAAAAAAAAGCAGGAGAGTTGGATTTTCTGCTCACATGAAAATAAAAATGAAGTGTCAGTTCTTGGTCAGAAACAGTGATGTCAAGAGTTACACAGGAAAGGAAATCTATCTATTGACTTAAAAATGCACTAACAAGGTCTCTAAAGCCTGAGTTAAATTAATCTGACATCATAATACTGTGCTTCCTTTCCATCCACCTTCACACATTACTATTTTACCCAAGTGATGTGGAACAGCTAAAAATGAAGGTTCTGTTTAGACATCATTCTTAACAGGACAGTTGCCAGCATACAGAATGAGCTTGTTAGAACTGAGAAAGCTCCCATACGATTTGTGTATCTGTGGTAAAACACAAGTTCAATAAAAATAAACACTCTGAGGAGATACAATGCAGAAGACTGTTCTGTATTTCATAATAAAATGAATTTCATAATTAAATGCAAAATACAGTTGTCAACCACTTCCATATTTTACTGTGCATCTTTGAACAAACAATTTTACAAGATAGCATAAAATGAAAATACCTTTTGTCCCAGCTTTTATCTCCTCCATTGTGCTCACTGACCTTTTGAGAGCAGTATTAACTATTACTACATGTTTAGAAAGTGCCTCACAAAGCAGACCTCAGCCTTGCTTGAGATCTCCAAGCACTCCACTTGTCCCAGCCCATCAGCAAAAGCTTATGGATTCCTGGCTGTATATAATGGCTATTATTTACTTCTCTTCAAGAGGAACAAACCTTCTTTATGAAAATAAGCCTGACCTACAGGGCATATACAAACATCACATCAAACAAAAATATCGTACCTTAATGCTTTGTACAACCTGCTTGTAAAGAAAAAGAAAAAGCAAAAACACAACAAAAAAATCCCCAAACCCCTCTTCCACACATCTTCCAACAGCACAACTCCTCCACAGTTCAGTGAACTGTGGAGTAAATGGATAAACCACACACAGAGTAAAGGAGTAACCTAACTATTTGGTAACTAGCAATCATCACCAATGAAAGAAAAAATACAGAAAATAAATCAGAGTATGTTCATTATTCATTTACCATGAGGTGAGTGCATGCATATCATCCACTCTAAAGGCAAAACTTACTAACATATATACACTGGTATATCTCCAAAATAAGAATTTCATGGGGAAGAAGCTGGACACTCTGTTGAATTCCTGAAGTTAGGTATTTTTTCAGAGGATTCACAAATAGCTTTGTTCCACAGCTTTAAAAGATAGATCATTCTATACTTCAAGAACTGAAATAAACTAAAACACCCTCCTTATACCTAACATAACTCAATTCACCTTTCTGCTTACTACACCTTCTTATCACCCCCTCAGCTCTCAACGAGCGAAGCATATGTGACTCTTCACAGATCAAGTACTTGCATGTAAAAGTGACCATGCTCCTACCACAGCTTCTGCCACAGGGCTTTTGTTGGTGGGGGAAACTCTGCACTGACAAAGTCTGACAGGCACATGAAGAGCAGATCTGCCAAAGCAGATTCTTCTCCAGCTCCCCTTTCCCAGATTAACACTGAAACTCCCCACTACACCTCATAAATATTTCATTTTGGCTACCAATGAGTGTTCTCCCCAGGAATGCAGAAGACAGGAAACACACCTCCAAGAGGGTGCCAAACTCTAAATCTATTATGAGCTGGAGTCCATGAAGCTCTGCCTGGGGATGGATAAGGAGCTGATCAAGAGCTTATGGATCAGGGTTAAACACAATACAGGGGAAGGTGACATAATACTGGCGGGGTCTGCTACAAGCCACTTGACCAGGAAGACCAAGCAGATGAGGCCCTCTACAGACAACTAGGAGCAGCTTCACACTTGCAAGGCCTGGGTCTCATGGCACATTCCAACCATTCCTGTATCTGCTGGAGGGATAACACAGCAAGGCACCAGCCATCCAGGAGGTTCCTAGAATTTATCCAAGTGGCACAAAAATCAATCAAAAAAGGTGCTATGCTGTACCTTGTTGTCACCAGGCTAGTGGACAAGGTGAAGCTTAAGGGCAGCCTTGGCTGAAGTGACCATGAAATGCTGGAATTCAGGATCCTCAGAGCAACACGGAGAGTACAAAGCAAGCTCACTACCCTGAACTTCAGGAGAGCAGCCTTTGATCTGTTCAGGGGTCTGCCCAGTAGGGTACTATAGGATAAAGCACTGGAGGGGAGAGGGGCCCAAGAAAGCTGGTCAATATTCAAGGACCACCTCCTCCAAGCCCAAAAGTGATATGACCCAACAAAGTGGAAGGCAGACTATAATGTCAGGAGACCTGTATGGATGAACAAGGAGCTCCTGGACACACTTAGCTGTAAAAACAAAGTTCACAGAGGGTGGTTGCAAGGACAGGTAGCCTGGGGGCAGTACAAAGAAGCTGTACGTGCAGCCAGGAATCAGGTTAGGAAAGCTAAAGCCCAGATAGAATTAAATCTGGCTAGGGACTTCAAGGGTAACAAGAAAAGCTTCTACAGGCACATTATTGATTGCAGGAAGACTAAAGAAAATGTGGGCCTCCTCCATAAGGTAACAGGAGATCTGGTCATGAGGGATAGGGAGAAGGCTGAGGTACTCAATGCCTTTCTTCCTCAGTCTTGACCAGCACAGGCTCTGGCCACATAATGCAAGTCGCAAAAGGCAAAGACAAGGACTAGGAGATGCTCCACCCACAGTAGAAGAGCAGGTCTGAGACCACCTAAAAGCCTGAAAGTGCACTAGTTCATGGAATGTGAAAATGTCCATTCACAGCTCCTGAGGGAACTGGCAGATGAAGTTGCAAAGCTGCTTTCCATCATATTTAAACAGTCATAGTGGTTGGGTGAAGTTCCCCCTGACTGGAAAAGGGGAAACTTTTTCAAAAAGGGAAAACAGGAAGACCTGGAGAACTACATGCCAGTCTGTGCCCAGCAAGATCATGGAGCAGATCCTCCTGAGGCTCTGCTAAGTCACATGAAAAAAGTGGAGGTCGCTGGTGGCAACCAACATGGCTTCAACAAGGGCAAATTATGCCTGACAAATCTGGTGACCTTTTATGATGGAGTCACTGCAGTGGTGGATAAGAGAAGAGCAACTGATGCCATTTACCTGAACTTGTGCAAAGCATTCAATACTGTCCCACAAGACAACCTGGTCTCTAAATTGGAAAGATATGGATTTGATGGACTTCCTGGTGGTTAAGGAATTGTCTGGATGGTCACACGCAAAGAGTAGCAGTAATCAATGGCTTGATGGCCAAATGGAGACCAGTGAAGAGTGATGTTCCTCAAGGGTCAGTACTGGGACCCATGCTATCTAACATCTTTGTTGGAGACATGGACAGACTGCACCCTCAGCAAGTTTGCTGATGACACCAACCTGTGTGGTGTGGTCGACAGGCTGGAAGGAAGGGAAGCCATCCAAAGGGATCTGGACACAGGGCTGGATGAGTGGGCCAATGCCAAACTCATGAAGGCCAAGTACAAGGTCTCCACAAGGGGCAGAGCAATCCCAAGCACAACTACAGCTTCGGCAGAGAATGGATTGAGAACAGCCCTGAGAAGAATTTTGGAGTGCTGGTTTATGAAAAGTTCAACAGGAGCAGGCAGCATGTGCTTGCAGCCCAGAAGGCAAACTCTGTCCTGGGCTGCATCAAAGGAAGCATGGTCAGCAGGTCAAGGGAGGTGATACCCCCCTCTTCACTCTTGTGAGACCCCACCTAGAGTATTGTGTCCAGTTCTGGCATCCCCAACACAGGAAGAACATGTAGCTGTTGGAGTGAGTCCAGAAGAGGCCATGAAGATGACCAGAGGGTTGGAGCACCTCTGCTATGGAGACAGGCTGAGGGAGCTGGGGTTTTTCCACCTGGAGAAGAGAAGGCTCTTGGTACATTTTAAAACACTTTCCAGTACCTGAAGAGGCTACAGGAAAGCTGGGGAGGGACTTGTTAGAAGGACATGGAGTGATAGGACAGGGGGTAAAGGTTTCAGACTGGAAGAGGGTAGATTTAGATAGGACATTAGGAAGAAACTCTTTATGTGAGTGTGGTGAGACACTGGAACAGGTTGCTCAGGGAAGTTGAGGCTGCCCCTTCCCTGGAAGTGTTCAAGGACAGACTGGACAGGACTTTGAGCAACCTGGTCTAGTGAAAAGTGTTCCTGCCCATGCAGGAGGACGAAACTAGATGATCTTCAAGATCCTCTCCAACCCAAACCATTCTATGATCCTATGAAATTTGATTGAATCCACACTTCTT
The DNA here is from genome assembly GCF_020740795.1 of Apus apus. Taxonomy (NCBI): domain Eukaryota; kingdom Metazoa; phylum Chordata; class Aves; order Apodiformes; family Apodidae; genus Apus; species Apus apus. The sequence continues at coordinate 71,400,602 of NC_067312.1, read as the reverse complement.
TAGTCACTTCCACAGGAGATGTCATAGGCATGTAAACAGGCGAGAAAGCATAGCATCAAGGCTGCAACCTCTTATGTTTCCCATTGCTACTGTCATCACCATTGTCTCCCAAAAGCTAACTGTAGGTCCTAAAAGTGAAAAAAAAAATATGCACATTTCAACCTAATAGCTAAATAATGCTTTAAAAGGCCAAGTATTCAACAGGATAATTTATTGTCCTAACCACCACACATGCAAATTTCTAGCCAACAGTCCTGCATGTGTTTGTCTAAGAATCTACCTTTATACATTCAGAAAGCAGTCCCATTATAATTATTACTATTTATTTTTTTTAATTAATGCCAAAACATTTCTCTCTTGTGGTTATTGTTGGAAATAATCCTATAACACTACACCTACAACCGAAGGATAAAGAGTCACTCTGGGCCAGACATAGCTAAAATAAAGTAACTGCACATACACTAATAAAGAGATCTGAAAAATGCATGTCAACTTGGGACCTGAATCTCCACAGACCTGGTCATAAAAGCATGTAGAGGCTGGTACTGGTTTTTAAGAATTTATTAACATCACCATCTACACAAAGTCATAATTTCATATGAAAGGCAGCAAAAAATAAAAAGTATGAAGGAGAACTTAAATTGCAAGAGCTAGTTTCACTTTCACATCTTTGGGTGGAAAAGTAGGCACACAGGTAAGAACCGTATTAATGTTCAAAACCGCTAAAACTGCCACCTGAATTTTGGCACTTTCACTATTGAACAGCTCAGCCACTGCTGACACTTATTTTTTAAAAATAATTTCAAAAACCAGACTATTTTTACAGCTATCCAACAAACTCAATTACCGAAATCAGACCCTCACTATATCAACCTAAAAAGCACCTCTGAGCCTATTAGAGTGGACGAGTACCTTTGAGTGCTGTTCAATATTCAGCAACACTGATTCTGTAGGCTCTTTTCATTCATTGTCTCAATAGAATGAGAGCAGTCAGTACTTTCTTCCTCCCCTAATTATGAAAAAGAAAAGCTGCAGAGAAACTGACTGATTAGGGCCCGACAAAAGCCAGAGTTTTTCCTCCTTAAGGGCACAGAGGTCACACCACATACCATCACCTCACCATATTAGAGCCAAGGATCTGAGACAAGCTTGCAGGTGGGAACAGTTGAGTTCCACCCCAAATTTGTAAATCAGAGGCTTTATTGAGGCCTTCGAACAGTTGAGGATTGAGCTGCTTATCTTTAGCACTTTGTCCCTTTGGTCCTTGGCTTCTATGATCTATATTAGGCAATGTTTCTTTCTAAGGAGAAATCAGCTGTTGGCTGGCGTGCAATTGACTGGAGTCTACTCACTGAACAAACAGGGTACACAGTTGCTTCTGAATAAACAAGACACTTTTAAAATCGCTTTACAAATAATTTTATATGTTGTTTTGGATAGCACTAGGCATAGACCAAGAGCCAAATCTTTCAGGCTGCTCCAACACAGCGTCATTGACAATATTTTTAAATTCAGCACTTTATTTTTTGCCACGCAGAAAAATGGCTTTTTTCAAATTGCTTTGGTTGCAGGTGTTCCAAAATTCAGTAGCTATGCATGGAAGGCTACTTACAGATCAGAAAGAACTACTATGTCTTCCTAATAGAGCAATTAACTTAAGTATTTTCTTGTTGAGAAAAATAGAGTTAACTACAGCAAGTTCAGAACAGAAAGCCAGCACATACAGCAGAAGGCTATTAAAGTGTCTAATTTTCTCCCTTCTGTCATTGGGTTGGCCACAACATACACTACAAATCAGATATCAATAATCACAAGGAAGTGAATGGCTAACCTATAATCAGAGAAAAGGCACTATTCAGGAGATGCTGCAGGAACTTAGAAATGGATTATCTGAGATTTAATCAGTCAAGAAAAACTCTGATTGCTTTTAAAGATTAAAGCTAGATATTACCTTCTAACAGAAGGAAATAGGGTAATGTCTATATTTATTAATATTTCTAGATATATATTTCATACAAGTTGATATACTCTCAGGTTAATTTCAAATTCCATTAACTCCAATACTTCAAGAGGAAGAGCATTCAAGTATGTGACAAAAAACTTCAACTGTGACTCAGTTAATCTACTGATGACCTATTAAGGAATTCCTCTCCTAATTTCATTTTTGGAGTAACACAATTGGGCTAAAACATGGAGAGAAGAATACAGCATCCTTCCTATCGCATCCCAAAATAAGCCTTCCATTCCCTTGGCCACAATACTTGTTTGACACTGAAGAAAGTTTCAATAATAACTTTCAGCTGAAACTTAAGCATACATCTGAAGCCCAAAGAAAACAAAAATTTTCAAAAGCTTTGTTTCCTAATGAAATTTAGGGGGCTAACACATTTTTACATTACAACCTAAACTGCATCTAGTTGTTCTTTGGTTTAACTTTGTTCCTTATTAAAAGCACAAGGAGTGCAATTTTGTCAGTAATGCAACTTTGTCTCACAGATAAAGAAAAGGAATAAAAAATTGGCAGTAGATATGAAGAAGTGACTGAATGAGTTTATAACTTTTCACGGAGGGTGAATGGCCCATTTAAAAAATTCAGTCCTGCATGACAATATTTGATTAAGAGATTGACTTCAAGTCAGCTGCAATCAGTACTTGGTCCTCACGGTTTGCAGAAGCAACACTCTGACATAGCTAACATTTGCACTGCTTGCTTCCCACTGCTTCATGGCAGCCACAAAAGGATTGGAAACATACACATATTTTTTGTGAAACTGTCAAAAAAAAAAAAACAAACCAAAAAAAAAACAATCTTGAGCTTGTCAGACTCCATGGGCCAGTAGGATATGCAAGATTTGCCACAAAAGATGTGGAATCTACGATAAGGAGCAACCCTTGTCAGACTTATTTATTACAGTCACCAGCTGAAAAATGAGGAGAAACAGAAGGAAGCAGACAGTCAACAACCTTTATACTAGGAATCTTACTAACAAGCTTTGATCTTAATTGCAGCCTACAGGCAAAGCCCACCCTGGTGTCTTTCATCCTCTTGAAGTCTCAGACCTAACCTACTACCAACTCCAGGCACCCAGGCTTGCCAAGCTTGCTTATAAGCATCTATATTAGGCAACGTTTCTAGCTATAACAAGGTTTAAAGAAAGGTCTTCAAATATTAAAAAAAACACCCAAGTGGGCAATTATACTAGTATATAATAGCATGTAATGGAGTATCTGGATAGATTTCCAAAAGGGACAAACCTTTCTTTCTCACTCTTTTCTATTAATTCTTTCAAATATAAACAATTCACTGTGTACATGCTGTCAAATCCTCAGTTTCCAAAATCCATACCAGAAAAATTCTAAGGTTTCTTTAGATAAAACAGGATGCACTAACATAATATTATAAACCTGTAAAAAAAATTAAAATAAGTCATACAACTGAAATATTTCCTGATGAAAAAGTTAATTTTAGTACTGAAATTACTAAAAAGCGTGTGTAGAACAGAGCAAGGATCAAAGACAACTACCAGACTAGATTCAAGTGGGTAGAGCTGGGATAGAAAGCCAGCAGGCATGCCAAAGAGGCCCAGACTGACTACCTTTGCTTCCTACAGCAGATGCAAGCCCCAACAAATATTTTACAACTCTACTTTGGCAGTAGGTCAGCCTGGCTTTCCAAGCCTCTATCAAAGGTAATTATGGCACAGAGCCACTCCTCTATTGCCTTGCCCTGAAAACTGCAAGCTTGGACTATTTATTAAGAAAGATATTTATTTTCTAAAAAAATAAAAATAAATAAAAAATAAAAAATCAGTTTAAATATATACCAATTTCCCCATAATCTCTCAGAAAAGGCAGCACTAAAATAGTAATATGCTTTGCAGATTAAAAAAACAAAAAACAAAACCAAAACAAATAACTAACAAACACACACAAAAAGGAAACAAATCTGTACAATTCTGCTAGACACATCTTTTCAGCCTGCAGATACTATCACATACAGTAAGTAAGAATGAAGATTCAGAAGCTCCTAGTATCTTAGTCACATTTCCAAAAATGTCTCTGCAGTTTTCAGCAACTTCATATTATCCATTTGAGTATGGGAAAGCTGAGGAAAAAAAGCAGCATGTTTTAACAACCCTTCGCCCACCCAAAAATACTCAGATACATATGTCTTTTGATGTATGTTTGGATAACATAGTAGTCTGGTTGAGGTATCATCTGTTTTCCAAAACACTGCCTACTTTAGGATTAAGTATGATCAGGATAGTTAACACAAAACAAATCTGTGCTACAGATTTCCTTCATTTTCTATTCTGTAGTCCCCATACAGACCTACTATAATCCCACTCAGTTTGACATGTTTCTGTAAATGTTTGACTTAACATCACTGAGCAATGGATTCCACTACACAGACTGCTTTTTTAAAAATTATTTGAAATAAAGCCATATAAATTCAGCTTTATTGAAATGACAAAAGCTCCATATGCAAGAGTAAATCTGAAACAAGGATAAATGAAACAAAGAAATTGGTGTCAGCTAGATACGAGTGGATGTAACTTTATATGCCTGATTTCTGAAGAGTTTTGACAAACTAAACCCATTAACATGGAAAAACAAGTTTCACCATATGTAGCCACTTCAGTGGGACAAGGGCAGGTATAAATATGAAGGCTTACATACCCTCCTCTCTTCCAACCTCTACACCCAAGACTTTTCAAGGAGATGGATTATTTTAATTTCACATCCCTGTCAAATTAATAATAAAAAATAGGCTTAGACTCCAAAGTGCTCTATCTTGCTAAACAGTTTCCTAAGGCATTTTCTTTGAAGAAGATTCCTGCATTACCCCATCTTCACTTAACAAAAGTATTATTATGTGGGGTTTTTTTCCATTTGCTATTTACCTACTGGAAAAGGCTATACTGATCTCCCTGAAAACAAAGAGTTCACAGTACTTTCAGATATTAATTTAAACACTGCAGTTCTTTTTGTCTGGCCCCCACAGAAAAATAACTCAAAGGACATTTTCAATAAACCAGGATATTCACTTCCATTGCACTTAAATTTTAATTTTGTAGCTCTTTACTCAGCTGTTTATTACTTTGCATTGATGGATTAGGTTGAGCAATGAATATAAGGCAAACAGATATTCATATTGAGCATGCCACAGATGTGCTCAGGTTCAGCTTTGGTTCTCTAATGCGCCTTAAATTCCAAGCCATAAAATCCAACATATCAGGTAACACAACAGGTACACGTACATAGGATTATATGATGCTGGTTTCCCATGATATAGCACCATCAATATACACAAGAAACTGACAGAAAAGTGAGGTACCAGTTTATCTTATGCTTTCTGATAATACACATTGGATAAACCAAAACAGGAGAGAAGGACCAGTCCATATCCAAGGATGACTGACAAATGCACAACTCGCACAACCTTATCAAGTTCTGAGCAAACAAGCTGCTTTGTTTAAAAAAGGGAGACAAAATAAATAAGAGCGATCACATATCTATTACTTTATACCCAATTAGAACTGTCTAAAAACCACATTGAGAAAGGAAAGAGGACATGAAGAGCTTTAGAAGAGTCAACTGTACTTTTTACATCTTAAGTTCTATACATAAAAATATAAAACTCTTCAAGACATACCACCTCACTGCTTTTCCAAGTAGTTTTCTGACTCTTTTATGTTTTCATGTGGTGACTTTTTTCTTCCTTACTATGGGCTAGGCAAAAAAAAACAGAACACACAAAAAAACAAACACCACAACACAAAAAAACTCACACAAAACCTACTATCAAAAATTAAATCCTTAGCCAAGACACCTGATGCCAAACAGGGGTTCTATCTAAGGAAGCCAGCTTTTCAATATTAGTTTTCCCTCACAACTACTGAAGAAGGCCAGGTTGCACTGGAGTGAAAAGAAATTTGCAGGCTAATATGAGGACACAGCAGGGGGCATATCAATGGAAAAATGCCACTGGGATTTGAACTGAGAGGACAGTTAGTAGTCATTAGGAAAATAGAGCACAAAAGTGCTTTGTTACTGCACCAGCGAGCCACAGTTTTGAGATATATTCAAGTGTAACTTATTACAAGGCAAATACATGGAGCATTAATACAGAGTTCTCTAAAGTGTTGTTTTAAGACTGTTCCACTGCTGTCCCAGATAAGTTAAATCAGTTCTTATGGAATTATGACATAAAAGTTCGGGGGGGGGAGGCAGAAACTGAAACAGAACAAAAGCGGCTAAAATAATTAAAATAATTAAATGAGTCTCAGTGAAGCTTAGGCTTCACTGCATGTTGGATCACCACCTCACCTTCACGTTGCTGGGTGGTTCCCATACTTTGTGGTTCCCAACTGCAGAAGGACAACAGAACCTCTACTGCACTCCACTATCCAAAATAAAGCAGTGAACAAACACAATGACTCTGAAATAATGCAGGTATATGTGCATAGAAAAACTCAACCAGTCCTTTCTGCAGAAGAGTGAATTCTCCATAGCACCAACAAACTGTATCAGTGCAGTTTTAGGTACAGTACCTCACCACATTTTCTTCCTTTTCAGTGTTACCAGTACAGTTATTTGTTTTGCAACATCAAGCACCAAAATCACAACACAAACCTCAAACTGACAGTATCACTAACCAATTCCTCCTCTACTTCATTATTCAAAGAAGAGAAAAAAAAATATATATTTTTAGGACAGTCAAGGTTAATGAAACAAAACTGTGGAACAGACAAGACTGAAGAAAGATTATAAAATATAAAGCATAGTTTTCATCTATACACTGCCCTGACCAAGGCAAAGGAAAAAAAATAAAACCAGCTCTCTAATATTGCCTTTGGGAGATTATAAAATGTAGGTCAAGTATGTCTATTACCAAGAGATTCATACGAAAGCTTCAGCAAGCTCCTTGCCTCTTATCTCAAAAAATAATTATCCTCTATGATAGCAATACCTAGTTTTCACTGAAATTAACATTTCTGCCCAATCCCCCTTTTGCCTATGGCCACCGTGTGCTGTATTTTGTAAATTAATGTTAAGATTCACAGCCAGAGAAATTTAATTTTCACACATTGCAGTTTGCTGCCTCCAAATACTAAGTTTCCCTTATCAGCTCAGTCAACACAAATCTCTCCTCAGGTTTTTGTGTAGTTTCCACCATAAGCTTGACACAGCTGACAGCATTTGGAAAGCCCCATGCTCCCTCCTTCTTGTCCAGCTATGTGGTGAAAAGGGTGGCCTCTATGATCCTTTTGTAGACCTGTAAACAAACAATCCCTTTCATAATCATCTGAATAATTTTTAAAAACAAATGCAGTCTGTGATAGGGTATATTCTTCCTCTAATTGCATTAATTTTTCCACCCTAACATAGCAAGCAATTTGGCTGATCTGTAGATCAAGAACACAAGAGTTCTCAGTCTCTGCACTCTTACAATCACGTCAGATCTGTCTCCCTTTTTCACTGTTTATTTTACAATCTCTGCTCTGTCTACTCTGTTGGTGGACACCTCTTACCAAAACACTCACCTCAAAGTCTGCGAAACACATGCATTAATATTCCAATAATTTTCTAAACCTTAGAAATTTGCAATATTTAATTAAATAATTTTTGATAAATTACTAGCATGTCTCAGAAGAGAGTAACACCACAGGCCTTTGCTGAGGCCCACATGTAATGAAAATTTTTTCAACTTGGAACTTTTTCTGTAAGATAGTTCCTTAGCTAGATCACATTCAACCATGTTAAATTAGCAAACAACAGTAATCTGTTTAATAACTCTCTCTGAAATGTTGCCTTAGCCTGTGTCAAAATGGTACCAATACATAAACCAGTAAGTCTTCTATATCTTGACCTATCTTGGACAGCATTATCTTACCCTAAGCTCCTGGCTATTCCATCTACTCCTCAGGGATGCGTGGTGCTTTTCCATTTGGGGCTCCTGAGATTTAACACAACCCCTTTCAAACATCCTCCACCAACTGCTAAGCCCTAGGTGACAAGAGGCAAGGATTAAAATTTCTCATCTTCAAGTGGCACTGAATGATAACAAGGACATCAGAAATAGGCACTGAGACAAAACAGCAAGTGTCCTGGTAAGGCTCACCGCACATACGTAAGCATGTAATGTGAACTACAATGAAGCAAACATGTAGTGTAGTAAACCATTTTAAATAATCTCACCCATACTGAAATGGAAGTTCATTGGCCAAAACAGACCACTGTAAGCTATCCAGGGCTCCTGCAAACCTGCTGGCAAGACAAGACACCTGCACCAGAAGCACTGGATTTTGTATGTCACAAGAGGGGCTACAGTCACCTGCATCATGCACAGCATAAGTATTTGCACAGCAAGGCCATGACACTATTTTATTTTTACAACAAGCTGGAGTGCCTTGCTAAATTGTACAATAAGCCTGGCATCAGTCCTTTAGTTATATATGACTTTGCTGGGTTTGGGTTTGTTTTTTTTTTAATAATATTAAATAGAAAAGCTTTGCCTTGCGAGTTTTAAGTAATGACTTAGATTTACTGGTTTTAGTCCACATAAAAGCTTGAAATCAATGGAATTTAAATGCTAAGGCAATTTTGAAAATCCTTTACACAGCTTTGCATACCATAATAGTATTCAAAATCAAACTTGCTGTGTTCAGTCCTTAAGTACTTCACCAACAGACACATTGGAATAATCTTGTACATCCAAGATGCTATTCTGTGCATTTCACTATCAATGTCAAAATAACTCCCGAAGAGCCTGTAATGTCACAACTCCATATAGCAAATAATTCTAAACACTCAATATAACAGTAGTCAAAAACTTTGAGCATATAAAGTAAAAATCACATGCTTTCTCTCTACAGTCTGGACAGCATAGTCACCATCATCTCATCCAACAACGAAGGTATCCCAGACTACAAACTCAGTAACTGTTTCGCACATCAAATACTGCACAACAGGCAGTATATTCATTCCTCAGTCTTTCAGACTCTACTCAACTTCTATAAAAGAACAGCTTACTCAATTCACAACAGTTTTATCATACTGACAGAGGATAGCAATTCACCTGAACCCTACCACGAAAAGCAGAAATGTCAAGGTATAGGAATTCCCATCATTATATGAATATTCCCTATCATACATCACCTGACAGGGTAAGTTCCTATAAAATGTATGGCTACACTAGGTTAAAGCACACCTCCCAGCACCTCTGAGGTGAAGACTGAGGACTGGTCATTCTTGCTCTGAATAGCTGCAACCTCCCCAAGCATCTCACAGCTATATCTCACAGCTATTGTGGTTCATCCTACTATAGTAAATTCAGTGTGTCCTTTTGCTAGAGGGAGGTAGGAAATTGAAAGAGGAACGATTCATAAACGTGGATAGCTTTTTTGCAAAATGGTATCAGCAAACAAAATGCTATGTTTTGATACCATTGCCAGCATACAGAACACTACCTTTCCACTACAGGTTTGGCTGAATAACGCATATCCTTCATGTTGCACCACCTTTTCATTCTAGTGGGAAAGCTAAATGTACATGTAGCTGCAGCAACTATGTAAATAAGTTTTTATGCATTCATGCTTGTAGCTGAAACTACTAGGAACAACAGAAGAAGACATGACACAAAAGAAAAAATAGAGCATTATCAGATTTTGCCAATCATTCAAACTAGTGTGTCTCAAAAATTCAACTACATTTCCATTGTATTTGCAAACGTTTTTTACCTCAAATATCCACAAGCACATTTGTTATGCACAAAAACTTATTTATACAGATGTGCCTGTCATGTTGGTCATTCACTTGCAACACTTGCAACACTCCTACTTCTTAAGAAAGCTAACAGCCACAACAGAAACGAAATACCTAGCCTCAATAACTCACATTGTCATTATAATTCTTCCTGTATTTCAAAACAATCTAGAAGTTCAGTCTCCGAAGACCGTTTTTTACCTTTCATTACACACACAAATTCCTTGCTATCCTTTACTGTTGAAACACTGAACAGTATGTGATCTCTTCACTATTGAATCACGCTATTGAAACATTTCTTACAGTATGTTCTATGAAGCACTGCCAATACCATTAAACCTCCTCTAAAAAAGAACAAACAACACAGAAAAACAGTATTCATCATATGGTTTTATTTACCTATTGGAATATTGCTATATAGATCCATGTAATTGCTTAAACTTCTGATTTAAGATTTTAACAGTCAAGAGTGCATACCCAGCCAGTTCCTGCAGACACTATCAACAGAGCTATCTCAGTCACTTGTAGCTGGTTTTCCATGAAAATATATCAGGAGAAAAAAACAGAAGGGAAACCGGAATACCACATTCAGAAATCTTGTACTTCAAACAATATCATGTGCATCACAGCTGCATCCCCAAAGACACTGTCGTGCTAGGACCACTGTCTTTTAAATTATGCCACTAAGGCTGCCACAAGATCATTAATGACCAAAAGACACTTTTCCCATCAGAGCAAAATGTGTGGCTAAGAGCATTTTAATACAGCATGTGACCAATGAAAACTCTTCTTTCAGTAGCTGACACTGTCAGAAACTTCACCTGAAAATTAAATTGCTAGCGTAAATAAAAAGCATTCTTGCAAAGAATCTGCAATGGTTTTCTTACGTGATCTACTAGAAACTAGCAAAGTAGACAACGGTACAGAAAACTTATCACATAGGGCACATTTGCAAACAAAACTACTGAACTAGAGAAAGCTAGATGACCACCTGGAAGCAGGCTTGGCCACAATGTGACCAAGAACTGACACAGCTGCACTCTCCCCTGCACTTACAGAAAGAATTTTTCAATGTCGTTAACTAACCCACATTGAGAAACCAAAAGTGAAACCAAAAAGGAAAACCTCAGAGGCACCTTTGTGCTCAGAGGCACAAAAACAAGTGCAAAAGTATTATTGCCTCTAAAATACAGTGTCATGGTAACCATTAGAGGTTGAACTGCTCATTGGTTGTAGCTGTAAACTTCCTTCACTTTAGAAATATACTTTAATGTGACATCAGGTTATACTAGATAATAAAACTGGTTTTTGAACTGTCTGCATTTTAATTGAACTCCACTTTTCATCCAAAACCTTCACACATGAATAAAATGAACTGATTCTGTGAATGTAATTTGCTGACACATTAAGAAGTATGAAGACATAATCACAAAATTACCATGCATCTTGCTGATTACCTAGTTAATCAATGGATAAATCTGCAAATTAATGAACCTCACTAGACTTACACAATCTCAAGAAAAAATAAGAACAAATCTAAAAGCTATATAGTATCTAAAATCCACAGGACAGAAAAATTAGTTGTACAAGAAAATCCATCTGAAATTCCTGCTTCCGTTGGAAAATATTCAAGTCATTTTGTTGATTATGAATTTGAAATTTAAGTTTTAAAAAGAACTCAAAATTGTAATTACCAAAGCCACTACTACTAATGACATTACTCTTTAGAAGACAGTAACAGCATTCTAAGTGGACTGTGTATGTTTGTTTCAGTTGCCTTGAAGTATTCCATTTTACCAGAATACTGCCTTGATTCCACTAAATAAAGATGTCTTACACATACTCTCATTGCCCTGCAGCCTCCTACAGCAACTTCTGGAAGCATATCAAGTGTTATCCCAGCTTCTAGTAGGAAGAAAAAATTGTTTCCCCTTACCAAGGGAAAAAGTAAAGCCTGTCCTGCACTAAACACAACTAAAACTATTTGGCCCCAGTGACAGGTACATGAAAACAATGCCATCATCTTTGAAAGGATTATTGCTTTCCAAGTTCTGTATGATAAAGTGTACACATAAAAAGAGGAGGAGACTGCCCACAGAACTTTGGAACAGAGGTCTGTCAAGCAGCAATACCTTAGCACTTTACTTTAAATACAAAATAACCACGATGAAGATCTTGCAGGGAACTAGTCAGAAAGCATGAGGCCTTAACTTTACTGAAATCCCTCACAAGATTAAAGGTAAATACCTTAAAAAAAATGGTCTCCTGGTTTAATAAACAAATGTCACATATTTTTCACTGCGAGCCAAAATTAAAGGGTATTCCTCTCATATATATGGCTTGATGGTAGAGCAGCCACTGTCAAAAACAGCTGCCAAATGCAAGAATCACCACAGATTTCAGTTGTACAGGGTTGTCTCACAGGCAAGCGTAAGCGGCCAGCCATGCAGAACATTTAATGCTTACAGTACCTTTGACTTTAGTTACAGGAAAAACACACGGTGCTCAGGATAAGGAAATGCACACTCCCTTCACCCAAGCACTTTCAACATGACTAGAAGTGCTAAGCGCCCTTATAGAAAACGAACGATTAAAAAGGGCAAGAGCAAAAACACAAGAGACCAAGCGGGAGCTCTGCTGCCCCTCTCCCTCTCCTCAGCCACCCCCCAGACGGAAGGCAGCCGGGATTCCCCCTGAGAAGCGCACCTTGGCTTTGCAACAGAAAGCGGCTTCTCCGAAAACAGCCTCATTAAGCCCTTCCTAACGCTCTTTACGTTTCACTAGCAAGGAGCTCTACACCTGAGCCGCCCGCAGACGGGGCCGGGGCCGGGGCCGGGGCCGGGGCCGCGGGGCCGCGGGGCCGCGGGGCCGCGCCGCCACGGGACCCCCAGCCCCTCGGACAAGGGGGCAAGAGGCAGACAGGGCCGGTCGGGCAGGGGGCACCGGGCAGCCCAGGCCCAGGCCCAGGCCCAGGCCCAGGCCCAGGCCCAGGCCCCGGCCCCGGCCGCTCCCGCCACGGCAGAGGGGCGGGGCTGCCGACCTACCTCCTCCCGCCGCCCGGCCGCCCGACGCTTCCGCCCGCACGAAAAAGACCCCGCGCCTGCCGGCCGCGCTGCAGCCAATGAGAATCACGCTCGCCTCTTCCGTCCCGCCTCCCGCCCCCCCGTTCCTGCCAATCGCATCGCCCCGCCTCGCCAGCTGCCAATCGCGGCCCAGGCCCCCGCCCGTGAACCCCGCCCCCTCTCCGCCTCCTTTGGCCCCGCCCCCTCCCGCCGGAAGTGTGATGTGGCCGCGGAGCGGGTCGCCATGGTAAGCGCGGGCGGCGGGCGGGGGGCGGCTGCTCCGCTCGGGGTCGCGGCGGGACCGGCCCCGGCCACGGCCCCTCCCTGGCCCCTCCCGCCGGCACCCCCGGCTGCTGCGCCGCACGGGCAGTCGCGTCCCTGCCGACCGACGCTTCCCGGGCCCGGCGGCGCCCCAGAGGCCTGTCACGTCCCATCCGGGCCGCGCCTTTGAACCCCCTCACAGGCCGAGGCCGCCTTCGCGCCGCGGGGCAGCGAGGCCGCGGTTGCGGAGCCTTCCCAGCCCCAGCGTAAAGCCTGGCGGAGCAGTAGGCTTAGCAGCCCCGCAAGCCGGTCGTGTCTGCGCCCCAACCCGCCGCCCCCTCAGTCCCCCGAGTCTTTTCCCGGGCCTGGCCCGCGTTTTCCGTGGGGCAGAGGCCCTTGCCCGGGGCTGCGGTGCCTTGTCTGTCAGGGTAGAATTTCTGTTTCTTCCGATACTCTCATTTAATGGATATATTGTTTGACGTCTTTCTTCTTGAGCGGTGATCTGAATCCTGACATTCACCATTTGTGTCGTTTTTCAGGAATAGCGCCTGAGACCTGGGTCTGTTTGCTAATTTAAATGTATGAATGGTGTGTATAGAGGTGACAGAGAGGCTTCCTAGCATTGCCGGTTGTGTTTTCTATGGTTTCTGCCTTCTTTTAATTCTGAAGCACAGAAAATAAACATGAGGGATTTTTACTTGGGTTAGAGTTAGAGCTGTGCTGTTGACATAATCTTTGCCTTAGTTGAGAAAGATTTTTACATGAGCAGTGCAGACACAGAATTTTAAAATTAAAAGGAATAGCTAAAAATAGAAAATATTTCCCTAAACAAATAAAGGTTTGTACACGACTTTTAGTTCAACACAGAATTACTGTAAAATGAGCACTTTCAGAACCTTTCTTAGACCTGCACAATGGTTTGGTTTGGAAGGAGCCTTTAAGGATCATCCGTTTCCAAACCTCCTGCTATGGGCAGGGACACCTCCCATCAGATCAAGTTGCTCAGGGCCCCATTCAACCTGAGCTTGACAGGTTATCCATTAATATCCATTGACAGTGATGTATACTGTGCTGAATGTTTGTTCATCCCACATATTTATTAAGAGATTAATATCTCTTGAACTTTCTTATAGTTCAGTTGAAAAAAAGTTCCTAAGCTCCAGATCTTGTCACCAACAGGAAATTACTGGAAGTTGCTCACCTGAGCATTCCTTGGCAGATCTTTTAGATGAACCTGTTCTAATATGTGGCTTTAAGCTGTGAGAAAAGGGTTTTCAAGATAAGAGGCATAAATTATCTCAGAAGATCTAAGACACACATGGAGAAAGCAAGAGAAGAAAGAAAAGTGAATCATTCACCTCTAATCAAAGCCTTGAAAACGTGGATACTACAGAGGTACAACATCACCTTGCTGTTCTTCACAGTACTTAAAGTACTTTGAGATTGGAAAAAAAGGCAGGAGAACCATGACAATCAATGAGACATTTACACTGCTCAGCTTAGCACTTAAATATAACACTAATGTTTGTATCATGCAAAAATATTATAGTAAGCATTTGAGAACTTATGAGATTATTTTTTTCTCCACTTGTCTGTCTTGCTTGTTAGAGGTTACACTGTGTGCTTCAAGGAACCTGAAGTAAGAAAACCTTTTCATGAGATTTTTCTCTTGATTTTATTTCAAAGAAAGTGACAGTAAGATTCCTCAGTCTTCTGGTGTTTGAATTTCCTCGAGGGAAACAATAACCCTTATGGCATATCCAGGACCTTGGGTTCTCCATGGTGCTACCTCTGGTGTCATGGCTATTTAGAAAAAAAGTTTTTTCCTTCTGGGATTAGCAGTCATGAGCTGTAGTTAATGGCACTTTCTTTTGAGCTCATGCTTGATGATGGAATAGGAAACAGCTGCTGTCTATGTATGGGTAAAAGGGAGAGAGTAGAGCTGCATTTCCAATTTGTTCTCTTTCTACGAAAAAAAATGAGCTGCAGTTGTGACAAGCCAGTAATTCTGTGAATAGCGTAAATTTTTAAGTTTAATTTCCAAAGGACTTTATTTGTTGGAATTTCCCATCCTATTGTCTCCTGGGCTTCCTTACCATGACCTCATCAAGCAAGTCAAAACTCGTGCTGGGTGACGAGACAGCTGCTATCAGAGTATATAGACTGGCTGCTGCCTTTCTTTTTGTTTATGTGAGAGCACAACTTGTATTTATTTTTTTCCTTATCACTGTGAGTGGGTAGAAAAAAGGTATACTATTTTAACTTAAGGCAACTTTGAAAGTGGGTAGAAGCTGCTCAGTGGAATAAAAAGTTACTGGAAACCAAAGGGATGCAGTATAATGACACAGCTACTTTATTTAAAAGCAGGAATTATATTGCTTCCTGGCTTTCACAAACCATTGTGAAACCATTGTGGCAGTTTATCTTGTCACTCTTGAAATTTATACCTGAAAACTCAACAAAACGTTTCCTATGGGGGTGCCACACACATGTGGTGTGGTGGGTGGAAATGGAGAAGAAGCCTCAAATAATTTTACATTAAAATTGAAGACGATGAGTCTCTCACCCACTGAAGGGCAGCTATATAGCAAAAGTTCACTTTATAGCAAAACTGTGCAGTTGTCGCCAAAAATGAGTATATGTTCAAAGGAAGTCTTAGTAGATAGGTTTTGTGTCTGGAATTGCAATTTGGTGATGAAGAAAATAAAGAATTGTAGAATTCACAAAGATGGGTTCTTTCCCACCACCTTCTGGTTAGGACTGACTTTGAGCCCCACATTACTCTGGAAGAACTGATTTGGGAGCTTTCCATAAGGACAAACACTTCTGTCACAATCTTTGTTTCTGTCTTAGAGTGGTGTTTATAGAAGGAAGGGGAATGCTGATGTAGCCAATTGTAAAAACATTCATTAGTAAATACTGATCCAAACCAAGCTCTTGGATATAAACATACTAGAATCTGAGACACTGTTCTGCAAAAGAGCTTTCAGGAGTCTCCCAAGTAGAAAGTTTTATGTCTGGCTTATTCGAAGTTAGAAGGAATAATCAACCCTGATTCAAATTTGCTAATAGCTTTGGTTTCATCATGGCCTAAAAGCAGAGAGGATTAAAAATATCTCCTAGTACATCTTAGAGTCCTAAGGTGTCATTAATGTATAGAAATACACATCTCTTTGTAATGTGATTTTGGTTTGGAATACGGATGGACATCTTGCATGTCAGTATTATAATGCCAGGAGGCATTATATTAGTAGTGGTAGTAGTATTACTATTATGTTATTTTCTCTTCAATACGAAGCAATTAGAATTTCAGGGAGTTACAGCTGCAGTGACAAATATTTCATCTCATGAAGCCTTTAGTACCCAGGTCATTGATTTTGCTGACAGTTGAACAAAACGAGAAGTTTTCATAAAGTGGTCAGTATGACAATTTGTTTTTTTGTCTGGTTGAAGCATTAGATATCTATCCCTCACATCTACTGCAATAGCTACAGTATTGAACACATTTTTCTGCTGATATACAGAGCATCTTGCTAAAAATGCCACCTACCTTGCAGGTGTTAAGAACCCAAACCACACATCAGATACCTGCAGAGGTGATGTAGGCCTGCCCAACACCATGGGACATCAAAGGCTTTGCAGAGCTGTTCATTGTATCTTAACAATAAAAAATAACTGCTCTTACTTTCATATTTTAAATAGGTGGTTCTACTGTTAATGAACAAAGAAAAGTATATAACTAGGACACATAAAAATGTTACTGATGTTTTTAATTCTGAGGTAAATTCAAAGATAGGCTTTTTGTGCAGCCTTTAGATCAGGAAGAACACAGCATCCCTTTACTGCAATCAGCAACTTCTTAGACTTTTTGTAGAGATGTTAATGAATGCAGTTCAGCTTTGAATTGCACAGGCTTTCTGTGGGGATAAGAAATACTCAGAGAAATAGAAGGCAAGTGTTTTTTTTCCTGTTGTGCTGAAGCAATATCCAGTTTTATTTTTACTTGTGAGTTTGGTGTGATTTTTAGAACTTTCACCATAACATTATTTTCTGAAATTTATCCAGCCTGGACAGATAGAATTTTAGGTGTACTGCAAAAGTGAAAATACTGGATACAACAAAGAAAAAATATTTCAGTATCTTCCTTTTTGAGATGTTGACTTTCTTCCATGTTCAAACTTCTGTAGCACCTTCTTTTGCAAACTCACACTTTTTGTACTCTGCTTTTATTAGAGTAAGGATGGAATTTGATAAAAAATCGGCTGGCATGTTAGAATGACTCTTACCTCTCCCATTGACAAATGGTCTTCACTGTTTCTTAATACTCTTTAGTAACCTTGAGGTAAACAAACTGAGCAGTGTGGTGTGCAACTTCAGAAGGAGGGTTATGTAATTTCACGGAAACTGCTGATCAGTCCTCAGAAACACAGGAATGGTATGAGTTTATAACTGGCCATACTTCTTCAATGAACAGCACAAGAAGCCAGAAGTTACGCATTATAGGAGATGTCTTTTTCTTTACATGGGTAGTTTTTCTCCTTCTGCTGGACTAAAGTACAGATTTTTAGGGTGGGAGAGGCAAAAGAGCTACAAGTCAAGATTTGTGTCATTTTACAGAGCTCTCTGACAGTGGCTGAATGTCACATACTCTGTTTATAGTTGCAGAAAGTATCATTACATTCCCTGTGTTACTCTGGAGAATATACTTGGCTTCAGCATCCTGAAAGAAGATTATAGAAATTATTCCTATTATCCAGTGGGGGAAGAGAGCAGAGAAAGAATCTCTGTAGAACTGCAGACTATCTAATCTGCAAAGAAGACGTGGAAGAAAAGATATCTTGTGCTTTTGCTGCCTCATCTAACTTAAGTCTCTGTTAGCTGAATGTATAATCATATACACCTATGTGTTACAGGAACCCTGATAAAAAAAGTTTAATTTTTCAACTTTCACTTAGTTTTTTATTGTAAGATTTTTTGGTGAAATGCTACATCTGCTAGCTGCTTACACCGAAAGTTCAATTCTGAAACTATTGTCTAAGTCTTGTCAGAAAGCAGAAGAAGGAAATTGAGTTGAGCAACGAATTTCAGCATTGTCACCTTGAGGTGTCATTTCAGTATTGATCTCTGGATTTGAATTGCAGTGAAAAAACTAAACCTGTTAAAGTCAAGAGAGCTTTTGCAGGAGAAGACAACTGTTTTCATCTGTTAATTCATTAATTGTTTAAAAAGATTGGTTATTGTTTTAAACAATAGGCTTCAGTTGAGTTAAAACAATACATGTTAGTTCCTGTGTGCTGTACTCGTCATTTTACTTAGCATAATTCTTCAAGGAGTGTATAGGGAAAGATTCCCTGTTACTCTAATTTAGCCTTAGCCTAAATTTTACAAATGTAAAAATACGGATTTTAACAGGAATGTTAATGAATGTTAATTATTGTACTTAAGTTCCTTCGAAACTAAATACTGGGGTGAAAGTGCATTAAACTTAAACTAAAAAAAACTGTTGGAGCAACCAGTAACTTCTAGCTTGATGGTATTTGGATGCTTACTAATCTCATACAAGCAGTTTTGTCTAAACACCTCTGGGTTAGTTCTTCAGTGTAGCTTTGCTAATAATCACTTCAAACTTAACTGATTTGCAAGTTTTTGTTGTTTGGGATTTTTGGATTTCTAATTAACATGCCTTTTTTACAAATGCTTCTTTTCCATTCATTTTTATCAGATTACATTTGGCAGCAGTGGGTAAACAAATTGCCTTGGAATAGGTTGGAAAATAGCATCATTATGTGCATGTTCTAATACATTTTTAGCAATTGTTTTGACCCTCAGGTTGGAAGTAGTCCTACATGTTTTATTTCCAATTATTTTTTTAATATTTTACTCCTAAAAATTAGATTTAGACTGGGGAAATATGAATCACAGTACCTAATGGAAACTCATATAATAGGCATTTTCTCTTTTAGCTTTTTAAGGACCGCTTTATTAGAATTTCATAGATTGATTTCACTTTTCTGTGATGGGGTTTTAAGCCTGCATTACTATTTTAATGTAGGCTTATGCATTTTTATCAGCCCTTGTCCAACTGCATTTTAAGGTCTTGCTCACATTTTAGTATGAGAAAGGCAGCTGAACAATCAGATATCAACAGTTGTTTCTTTGGTTCTGGAGAACATAATAATCCATCAATTTTATAGTATTGTGCAGGAAAAAAAAAAACAACTGCTAAGAAGACTGTATTTCGCAGCATGTTATTCAAATAAGGTTATAATTTCCTTAGAATATTCCAATAATTTGTCTGTAGTTGCCCATTTGAATCAATTATTATACAAGTTACCGTGGGGTGAAGTTTAACAACTTGCTGGCACTGCACTGGTCTCTTTTTATAGCACACACAGATTAAATAATGGCCATGCTGCAATCAGATACATTGATTTTGTTAAATACTGAAAGTCTAGGGAAGATTAAGTTTTGGATCAGTGTTAAGTCTGTTGAGATAAACTAGGAGACCTTTTGGTTTAGGCTTCTACCAACCCAGGGGCATGACAGTATGGGGTTTCTGTTCTCCTACATGTTCTTCTTCTCTAGAACTGTGATATCAGGTGGTTTATTTTAAATATAAGTGTATGAGGCAAGGGGAAATTCACTGGGTCCTTCCATGACACACATAGTT
Organism: Apus apus; assembly: GCF_020740795.1. Classification (NCBI taxonomy): domain Eukaryota; kingdom Metazoa; phylum Chordata; class Aves; order Apodiformes; family Apodidae; genus Apus; species Apus apus. Next base: position 71,380,841 of record NC_067312.1, on the reverse strand, counting down.
GCATCAAAATTAACAGTGTAATTCGTTATAGTGTAGTCCAAGGAGTGCATCGTTACGTGGTTCATAATTATGTGATGCTGTCTGCAAACACATGCAACAAAACAGTATCTGAATGAGAAAATGTACGAGAATAAGACGTACAGAGGCAGATACTGCGTGAAGTCTTTGATGTGGCTGTTATTTTCACTGTAGCAAAAAGCTTAGGATCAGTGCATTTCTTATGGTTATAACTGCTGAAGCTGAATACACATTTCCCAGTGGTCACTAAAAAATTAGGCAATCATCAGTGTGCCCTTCCTTTCAGCAGATTGAATGAAATAGTTCCATATAATATACCTGAGAAATAAAGAATGAATACTCTTTAATGTGTTCAGATTAGCAGTTGTTATTGATAACCAGAACTCTGAGCTGCCTTTTTTTTTTTATTCTCTCCAAGTGTAGTAAATTTAATGCTGACTGGGTTGCAGGAGTGACAACGTTGTCTGTAATCAGGTTGACAGGGGCTGTGCAAATGTTATGGCCCATCAGGATTCCATTTCTCAGCCACACGGAAATATTTTCACGCTAAATCAACATTTAGTAAAGTATATTAAGCAGTTACATTACCATGTTCTGTTCCATAGATTTCTTTTTTTACTCTGTGCACAAGCTCCTCCTTCCATCTCTCCTCACCCCAGAAAAGGAGCTGTCACACCACCTCCAGCATTTTAGCAAACTCACTGATAGTGTCTTCTAGGGGCAACTAGAAGACTGTTTCTTTCCTTGCAGCTCCCTGTTTTGCCTCAGTATATCCCCTGTGCTGACAGCTACACTGTTCAGATGAGGACTCAAATGGGAATATACTGACATGGTTTCTAGCTATAACTTTGGTCTTCTAACTACCATGTATTCACAAGAGTATTTCTAATACATGTCACCACTGCTAATCTGAACACAGTAAAGAGTATTCATTCTTTATTTCTAAGGTATGTTATATGGAACTATTTTTACTGAGGTATGATATGATCAGGGAAATAATATTGAGGCATTTTTCTAAGCTTTAATTTTGGAAAGGATTTAAAAGAGCCTTTGGGCATGTAGCTCTCAAAGCGAAAATCCATGGTCTTAAATTACTGAAGACTTAAGAAAAAGCTTGCTCTTGCAAGTTCTGATGAATACAATGTCTCCTTAGTGCTGCAGGTGATGTGGTAGTGCTCCACAACTACCTGGAGACAGCACACAGGGGAGGGAGGGGGGGGAAGTGTAATTACCTAAGTAACATAGAATATAACTACTAAGGTGTTTCCACCATGTCAGAAATGTGCCAAATGCAAATGTAGAAAATTTCAGCATGTAAGATTAAAGCCACAGCTTGCACTGTTTTGAACAACAATAAAATACCAGTGCTGATTTTTTTCTGCATTTGCAATCTGAGTCTGTGGAAGTTAGTTGTCCTTTCATCAACATGTGGACACAGCCTAAAAATTAGCATCAATTTCTCTGTGTGCTGAAATTTCTTAACAATGGGAATGAGGCTCACAGGATCTACATTAAGTTGGTCAAGACATTTTAAAAATTCTGATTAATTACTTTTGGATCGGATGAACTGCAACCCACCTACATTGCAACATTTCCCAAATTGCTTAGGATGTGAGGACAGTATTTGTTAAAAGAATTCTGAGTAATGTATGACTTTTACAGCAGTTTTAAATTACATCAGTTCAAGCAGCTGGATATAAATTGCTCTTTTCTATAAATTCATCTGGACCATAAGAATTACTTTGGATGTGAAACGTAGAGCCATCCACTTTAGAAATAAATTTTCATTTCCAGTTTAAAATTGTTGACAAATTTTAAAATATGCATGTCTGTCCTTTTAAAGTGACTACATAGGTAAAGGTGTAATTCAGAGGATGTTTTGGTGAAATGGTGTCTGTAATTACAGTGATGCCCTGTACTGCGTATCTGAAGAAACATGTGAAGAGCCCAACAAAGAACAATTATGTACTGCCCCTACTGATTGACTAATACACATTTCATGAGTATACATTTACAGTCTCTGCTTAAGAGGAAGCAAGTGTGCCCTGCTGCCATTTTTGTATGTTGAAGTACCTGACACTGCCAGCCTGCTTGGGAAGCAGCTGCAGGAGAAAGCTTGCAGGAATTCATGGGAACCGAGTTCTGGCAGGCACTGCACTGTGAGATACTGAAAGCAGCTGTCTCTCCCGGAGGACTGATCAAATTAATCAGTTGATAGGGAGTATCTTGGTTTGCTGAGAGGCAGCCACTCCTGGATCCGGCCCTGTCACGTTCCTAGACCCACAGGAGCCTCTCTTAGGTAGTAAGAGTTGCCTCTGGGGGGCATTGAGAGTTTCCTGTTTTCTGAAGTTGGCAAAAGCTTGTGCATTATACAAAGGCCAGAGTCTACTGATAGAGATGGGCAGTGTTTTGTCCTTTGTGAATAATCTCTCCATTATTTACAACACAGGAGAACAGAAATGATGAGTTGGCTAGCTAAGCTGAAATACTACACTAAGCATGATTTAACAAATGCTGTTGCTTAGGAAAAAATCAGGTAGCCTCCCCTTGAGCACCTGAGGGCAGACTTTGGGTGCTGGATCACCTCTCCACTCGTGATGTTCCCTGTCAATGTTCTTACTCATCCCAGAAACCTTCCTGCATGTCAGCTGTTGCATGTAGTTATCATTTACTCTTTGCCTTTCTCCACTGCCTACTTTCTCTCTTCATCCTTATGATCACATTTTCAGCCTGTCCCTGTTTTTACCTCTCAGCCTGTTGCCCCTGTCATAGGGCAGGAGGAATGAGGAATCTGGCTTGGGAATTTTGTTGCTTCAGAAGGAAGGCTGGTGCAAGAAGGGCTTCTCCTTGGGCAGAAGTAAAAGAGAGTAGCATGCCCACTGCAATGGCTAGTGCTGCCTTTGAGGACATGCCCTCAGGGATGCTGAAATCTCCCATACAGGCTGCAGTGGCAGTGTTTCTCAGTTGCTTCTTGAGCCTCTCTATGCTATTGCTTTTTTACAGGTAGCTCCCCATGGAGGAGTGGTCTGTTGAATTCCATTAACTGAAACATTTAAATTTGTTGTGTATCTGTTCCTGTGTAATGCATGAATTTACGCTGGCAGTTATACCCAAGTTCTGGTATTGCTTCATATGATTCATGGAAATGTCTGTGTAAGCTAAGGTTATGCTATATATTTTTTTTGTTAGGAGGTTTTAAATCTCAGTATCAGAAGCGCCGTGGATATTCCAGTGGCTTTGCTCTTACTAGAGCTTCTCATTTTTATCTCTAAATTTGCTTTTAGTGTAATTCTGATCTACTGTGATTTTCTTTTTTAATTATCCGTAATTATTTAGAGAAATTGGAGCTTCAAAACATTAGAATTACATGACATAGGAGGAAGGTGTGCATAGATCAACAGAGCTGTGCCTCACGCTGTGGAAATGTGAACTCTGATGTGCTCCTAAATCCCACTGAGTTCTGCTTGAAGAAGGAAACTGCAGTCTAATACCCCTTCCTAAGTGCTAAGTATTTACACTTGATTAAATACTACTACTCAGACTTTAGGTTGAGCAGTACAAAAAAGATTAGATACTTAGACACAAATTAATCAAAACTGCAGAACTAAGAGAAAATTTATTTTATTGGCTTTGCCATTCTTTTGGACTTCACACTGATTAGGATTTTCAAATGAGTGTAGGTGGGCAAAGAGAAAATAAGGATCTTTAAGCAGTTGCCTAGTATACTACCTGATGTTGTTCACTAAAATATCCATTAAAACTTGCTAAGTTAAACAAACAAACAACAAAAAAACAAACAATAAAACTGCAGCTTCATGCTGCTGGGTTGTATTCACGTTGTATTCACACTGTAATAAGAATCTAAGTCTCAGATCTGGGACCAATTATTAGAAACTACAAATCAGAAAGACTAATAGGCAAATATTGCTACAAAAAATTCCAATGAACTTACTGGAAAAAAAAACAGTCTTACTGGTGCATTATTTCTTGTAATGGTGATGTGGCACTTGCTGGAAATCAGCATCAGCCATCTTTCTTCCAGATTTTGTACTTGATTATGGAGCTACAGCAGTCCTTACATAAAAACCTTCTCTTATAATGTTTGTGCTTCTGAAACAGACAGATTGTTTCACATAAGCAATGATAGTTGATTATAAGTTAATTAATAAAGAACATGTTGGCCACACAAGTCTTAGACTTTAGTTAAAAAAAACAAAAACAACAACCTTGTATAATGCACTTACTACATTTTACTGGCATTTTAAAGATTAACAAATAGCCAAATATTATCGCAGTTTTTCAAGAATTGTTTCTTCTTACTGCCAGTAGACAGATTAGTTTTACTATCTTGATTAGTCTCCATCCTAAGGCAGTTTCATAATTTGTCCAGCATTTTCCATATAATTTACACTTCTAAAAACACATTTATAGTAAAGATGTTTTTAAACTTCACATCAAAAGATAATTTGAAAATAAAATTATTCAGTTATCTTTTCATAATTCAGATGTGTTTAATTTTATATATTTCTTTGAATCTGTTGAATTTTGGATGTAGTCTTCATAGACCTGTATATTAACAATCCTTCTACGTATTTCTTGTTATTCTCTGTCTTGCTGCTGCTGGTATAGTTGTCAAACACACTTCACTTTCACCACACCACCATATTCTATTGATGTGAGCTGCAGTTACACTTATTCCTGCCTGAGAGGGAACATCTGTTTTCCGTAACTCTTGGCCTGCTGCTGATGACTTTCCACAAACTGACTTTGGAACAGGTGTCTGGGGGTAAAACTGTTAGGTTACTATTTTCTTTACCCTTCTTGGGATTAATTGTGAAGTAAAAAAACTGGTTTTGCACCGTCGTGTACAATGGGCTGTTAAAAGACATTCTTGCTCACTGGCATTGTTGGTTTGATTTTTGTTTTTAATGGATATTGTTTAGGGGATCTTTTGTACTGCAAAGACATAATCTTTCTGTTCTAATTTTCTTCTGTAGTCTGCCATCTTCAACTTCCAGAGTCTACTGACAGTAATCCTGCTGCTCATATGTACCTGTGCCTATATCAGATCCTTGGCTCCCAGCATACTGGACAGAAATAAAACCGGGTATGTAGTCTGAGCATTTACAAAATGCACATGCTGTTTGGTTTTAACAGCAACGTTTTAGCCTTAGTATCTGCCAATGATACATGATAATAACCAATGATATTTTTTAAAATGACCCTCTTCTTTAAAGGGAGAGGTTTTCAGTTTACACCTTACAAAAGAAGGCAGTGAGGTAATTGCAAACACTTGGTTGCTATTTTTAGTAAGAACTAATTAATTAACAAAGCCAGCTAATATTGCTTTGTAAGTTATTGTCTAGATTTTCTCATTAAGTGCTTATTGAAGATACAGACATAAGTGACAGAAAGCAAGCATTTTTCTACATGCAGCTATCACTGTAATAATTTTTTTAATTATTCTTAAGTCTGGACAAAAAACATTAACAGCAGAAGCTGTCTGTTTGTTTTCAGAGTAGACATTTTGGAGGTACTAGTTTGAAACACAGCTTCTGCAACAGTCTGCAACTAAAAAAAATCAGATTATTTAAAAATAATCACCGCTGTCCTTACCTGTGGTCTCTTAAAATAATCTTTTTTAATTATCTGAGGAGTTAATAGAAGAGGTTTTTTGCAAGCTTCTACAAAACTTAATTATTTTTTTTTGGGTCACTATAACTTCATCTCTCACTTTTATTCCTTATGTACGTGTTCCTAGGTGACCAGTGTTTTTCTCCTTTTGGTCCCCTGTTCTCCTGCACGGAGTTTAATGTTGCGGGCCCAATACTTTTGCAAAAGTTCTTCCCTGCCTGCTCAGCAGCACAGTTCTTGGGATAGTGGGAAAGGGAGACAGCCACAGAGCCAAATCTGTGCCTCACTTTAAGCTGTTAATGCCCATTCATCTTTTGGCTTACCTATTTTCATTGTGCTAACAAATAATGTAACTGGGAATTAGGTGCAGTCAGCAATATGCTGTGGTTTTAAACTAACAGGAGTTTTGATCTAGAAACCACTGAGGCAGTCCATAGTATTTCACTAACACTGTCACCTAAGGTTAATCCAAAGGATATAATATTTATAAAAGTAGGAGGTAATTGTAGCTGGAAAAAAAAAAAAAAAAAAAAAAAAAGACTGTTGGGCACTGAGTGTTTAACTTATTTTTTTATTTGATCATTTGCTGTTAAGTAAAATGTTGGGTTTTTTCCCTCTGAGTCTCTTCTATCACATTTAATTTTCAGAAAAAGTGTCAAGTTTTAAGTAGACTTAACAACTACTGCATGTCTGTCTTCTGAAAGCCTGTGTTGCAATTAACCTCTGGAATTGCCATTTTATCACACAGGTTTTCTTCTAGTAGTGTAAGATACCCAGAGTAGACTAGCTTTTTTTCATTTTGGAGTTCTAACATGAAAATGCTGGTGTCCTTTCATTTGGGGCCATGAGGTTGTCACTGACATGAGAGATTTCTTTTGATAGAAGATGGAAAGAAAGGATGACTTCATGAAGGACTGAGGGAGGGTGGAGGGAATTCTGGTGTCTGCTAGTCAAAGATAACACAATAGTCAATGAGGTATACACAGTAAGGAGTAAGAATATTTATTTTACTGATTAAAATTTTAGTGCTGTTTTTGGCAAGGAGTATTTCCTTTAATCTGGAGCTACTCTGTTTATTCTTGAGGCAAATCTGTCTGGAGTACAATAGAACTCTCTTCATAAAATGTTTTCAAAGGGTGCTGACACACTGGAGGAGTTGGGCGTTTGATCTGTAGGTTTGTATTTATATAGATGTTGGACATACTATTTTATTTTTGTTTTATATATACGTATGTAGACTACTTTGTACTGGAGAATAAAACACGGGCCTGGAAGCAATGAAATTTGTTTCCTGAATGGTAGATGTTTACGTGGACCTCATATGCTGTTAAACTCCTGTCTGTCCCTCTTCACTAACATATTCCATGCTCAGATGGAAATGTCTAGACATACTGGATATAATAAATTCTAGTCATATTTCATTTTACCACAGAGATGATCTTACCTCATTATTCCTGCTCCAAATTAATAGAATAAAAAAGTAGCAATAAAATATTAAAGTGACAGAGAGGAGAAATGTTGATAGTTATTCACTGTATTTCTGATTAAGTGAGTGGTGACTTTGGTGAAGATTTAAATCTGTTGATAGTAAGTAAAGAAACATGTTTGTGTTGGTTGAGAGAATGTGTTGCAAAGTGATGTCACCCATCCTCTTAACATTGTATTTCATGCCCTTGACTCCTGCCAAAATTTGTCTTTTTCCTACCAAGCCGAACAGAATTTTAAACCTTCATTTTCCCTGATGTGACTTGAGTGTTTCCATGTGCTTTGTCCTGAGCAATAGAACTTAAGGTTGGGAAAGCAAGTGAAGATTTACTGTTTCATGCTAGCTGGAGGAGACTGTGTATCACAACATGGTTCTCTCCTCCCTGCTAACCAGAAAGCTATGTTCGTTTATATGCAGCAGAGATTTCCTTTGACTTCCCATAAGCCCTGCGGTGGGGTATCTCTCACACTCCCTCCTGGAGTGGCAGTGGGGTTGTCCTGTTAGACACATGTCTGCTGGGTTTTCAGCATTCTCAGTCTAGCAGCCAAAGTTTGCAGCCCGACTAACCCATTCTCACCTTAACTGGGTTCTATTTTGAGAGGTTTTTTTGTCCTGCAGATAACCAACACCACTTTAATGATTAATGCTTTTAACATAACACTGAAAGCCAGAAATATGCAGCAGCTCGTGCACATGTGACTTGGGGCTGCCAGAAGAGAGCAGGGATGCAAGCCAGTGTGACACATTTCACCTGGTCAAAACAGGGGTGAAGATGAATGTGAAGGGGAGAATAAGGAACAATGCATTTCATTTGAGTAGTTGCTTCAGGAGGAAGTATTTTGGAACAGATTCATTCAGGGCACCATCATTTCTGTAACAGTCACAATTTTTGACTTGGAGATGCATGTTGTGGACCCGAGATGAGCAGTGTAAAACTTCAGGAGAGCAGAAGACCTGCACAGGTTTTTCTTCCAGTGTGAGCCCCCCCCGTTCATTCAGAGGCTGTGATTATAGCTGTTAGAAGGTCTAGATTTTAATTTGCTTTTGCTCAACAGCAGACTGTGTGGACAAAAATGTGCTGGGCTGTTCCATTAGCAGCCCAGCTAATGGGCTTTAAAATGGTACTTTAAAATGGGCTTTAAAAAAGGTACTGTTGTTACCTGTTGGAAGGCTTGTCAGCCCTCCTGTTGGTGGTGAATTTAACTTCATAAATCAATAGATCTTAGTTTTGCAGAGAGTAATGGCAGTTTTGAGAGCCTTAAGCACCATCTGTACAGTACTATCGGGCTGTTTCTTTTGCTCTTTGAGATTTACGCATTAATGCCCTTTTAGATGTCTTTAGGTTATATTACTGTCTGACCTCTTGGCCTGGAAAATTGTGATGGTCTGCATGCAGGGATTATTACTTCTGCTTGTGCAGCTATATGAAAGGAGAAAAAAAGAAGCTTAGACTATACATAAATACTTTTGGCTTTAGCTAAAATTATCTAAAGCACAAATGAAAAATACTGTTTTCTAAAAATGAAAATGCTGTTCACAATAAGTTGGTCAGAAAAAGGCACATCAGTCAAAAAGCATTTCACTTTGAATTTAAAAACCTAAGTCAGTTGCTACCTCTAGGAACTTGTACTTCTTACCTGCCCAACACCAGACCTTTGTTTCAGAAATGAAGTGAAGGCTGCTAAATGGAAAGAGGAATTGGTGCTGAAGTAAACTAAGACCGTAAAAGAGAGACCATAAAATACGAAGATGTGCAGAAAATAATTTTAAAAATTTAGGGTATGTTGACTGCTGAAGTATTCAGAAGTGAGTGGCTCAAAACTGTCTGAATTTAAGCAGGGAAAAAAACAGGCATTTGCTAGAGCCCAAGATAGGAGGAAGACAGATAATCAAACCATTGTGGATATGGGTTCAGAGCGCTGTGGGAAAGCACTTGGAGAACTGCCATCACAGCAGGTAGTATATACAACCCCATAAATAATGTAGACTGAAGTTACTGCTGATAAACATATCAGGAGAAGGAGAAAAATAATTAAGTTTTTTTTAGTCCATAACTCTGTAAATAGACAATATAGTTGAATCCAGATGTTTTTACTGCATTGCAACCAGTCTTATTGTGAAGGAGACCTTCATACAGACAAGCCTTCAACACAGTTTTGAGTAACATTTGAAAGGCTGAAAGCTGGTATCTAATTCAGGGTGTTTCTGTATTTCTTCCCCTCTTACTCCTCAGATTCTAAAGCAGGCCCTGCTCTCTTTCCTCTTGAGCAGTGAGTATGAGATTATTTTAGTTACGCAGAGAAATTATGTATTTTTGGCCTACATGTGCATACATCCCTCTGGGTCCGCTCTGAATAGTTGAAATCTGCTCTTCTCCTTTGTTTTTTCACTTGTGAGAATTAACGTTCTGGGCAAGCAGGATTAGAGGCACAAGCAAGGTAAACCTTGGTAAAGGAATAAAAACAAACTTGGAGAATTTTATTTTTTTTTTTTACTTTTTTCAATGCAGGTATTCTCTTATCAGCTTACACTTATGTGTGTGCTCTGCTAGAAGGGGCATTTTTATTTACTATTGCTAAGAGAAATACAACAGAGAGACTACAAAGCATTAAAGTACTCACAGTTTATCATCTCTTATACCTGTAAGAAAACTTGTTTCAAAATCATCATGTCAAAAGTCGTAACAAGGAGACCTGTTGGTTTTTCCTACTCTAGTATTTTTCTAGTTCTGTTTTATTTCTCTCCTGGGGTACTTAAATGTAAAATGTAGAATCCTGATCAGATCTTCAGATTTGGAACACAGACTGAATAAATGCATCTTTGTTTTTCTTGCATGCATAAAAAACCATGCTAGACTTAAAAAGAACTTTGCCATTTGTTTAGTTCATAGCCTATACCCTTCTTTGCAGGTATCTGGTGTTATGTGATGTTGACAATAGTGTCAAGTTGACAAACTACAGTTTGTTTGAATTGTTTTAGATTAGAAGAAATAAAATACAGTTTACTTAAATTATTTTAATAAACCAAGGGCCTAATGAGTTTTTTTTTATCTTTACAGACTATTGGGAATATTCTGGAAATGCGCCAGAATTGGTAACTTATTTGGTTTTTTCTTTGAAATATTTAAGACTGGTTCTTTTGCTAGAGTATGCATTATTTCTTTAGATAATTTTTCCTTGTAGTAATGAGACCCATACTCATACATCATCTTAAAAAAATGCAGATTTTTACCTCCATGAAATGGAGGGGTGGGGGGAAGCAGCATTTCACTGACCAACTTAGCATCGTGGAAGCTTGGATTTTCTAATGTAAATTCATACGTGTGGTGTTATATTTGCAACAATCTGTTGCACTTTTTACTGTGAGAAATAACCAAGGACATACTTCTTGGTCATGGATTTGTTTTTATATTATTCTTTATAAACAGCTGTCTTCTTGAAATTCTGATGGACTACTGACAAAAGCCAGATATTTACCTTATGGTAATAAAACAACATGGAATTCATAATGCAGTAAGGTTCTGTTTAGCCACAAATGTCTTTTTTCTCTCCCTTTTTTGGTTACTTTCTGTGCACGTTAGCATTTCGCAAAGCTGTTTATAGGAAGTGACATTTATATGGAGGCTAATCAGCTCTCTCTGATTTTAGACATTTTCCTATAATGTTCATATTTATATTGGGTTTAATTCTTATTCTGAGTTTATTGTGAAGAGGAAATTGGAATATGCAACATGAAATCATTCTTAGCGTTGAGGTGTATCCAAAATTTTTTTTAAATTACAAATCCATCATCAAAACAGTGCTCTTCAAATTGCATTGTTATTGCAGAAACACCAAACTTGTAATTCTAGATCTTCCTACTTTTCATTGAACCTAAAGGAAAACTGTATGGTTCCCTTTTCTGTATTCCTAGGCTTTGAAAGGGACATGACATACAAATGTCTGTATGTCAAAAAAGCACCAACATGGAGACCAGTTTTTTTTGTGAAGATCTGTTGTCCAAATGTTTGCAGATATCGTCCTATTTAGATAACAGACATATCAGAACCAATTTTAGTACTGTAATTGAAAGATACTGGCAAGGTGGGGGCTGTCAAAAATGAACAAGCAAAAACAAATGTAAAAATTCAGCTGCATTAAGGTTTGTTCAAAGTTGAAGAGAACACCTGACTTTACCATCTTCTTTTTAATTAATTAAGTACAAGTATATTTTTGTCTTAATAGCTGTGTACAGCAAGCAGTCAAAAAAAGAGTACACAAGAATTTTTACCATGGTCTTGTCAGATGAAGTTAAGAACTGCGGTTCATCTGGAATGTATTCTGGTTTTCCCATCGTGTACTAACATTAACATGTTTGCATTTCCTGAATCCAAGGTAATGCATGCACTCTTGTGCTCCATACTGAACTGCTTCCTTTTTGTGTTGGTTTTTTTTCAGTAAAAAAACTAATTTATTTTCAACTTACATCTAGAGTGGTCCAATGTGACTTTATTTTAGATGAACAGATGGGGAGGTAGCATCTTGATTTTGCACCTATGCAATTCTTTGCATAACAGTGAACTAGTGGACTTTGAACATGATTCCTGTCATTTTATCTGTGTTAATTACAAAGGCATGTAGAAAGTGTAGGCTTTTAAATACAAAAATGCCTATTGGCTTCCTTTACATTTAACATGCCCAGTATGTTTAAACAACCTTTTCACATGTGCATAAGATTTTAATAACCCACAAGTGGTTACATGTTTACAAAGTTGTGCAAAATGATGTTTAATCCCGCCACATGGTGATCTCTCTTTTAAGAAAATTAAGAGCAGGAAAGTATAACCCATATGAAAATTGTAATACTTTAAACTGTAGGAGGTGGACTTCCTCAAAAATTTATTTTAAACAGATGTGAAACTGCAGACATTAATTCATTCAGTTATTTGAAGTTAAATTAAATATATGCCAGATCATGACAACATCTTGTAATGTCACTGTGGCAGGCACTTCTGCTTATGGGAGGTGCCACTACAAGTATTTTATTTTTCTTTTGCTGTGGAAAGTTTGTTCCTCCCATGTTTGAAGGTCCTGCTGGTAAAAGAGACTTTTTGTTTTCAAGGATTACACCTTAATGCTAGATTTGGGAGCCTTGGCAGTTTTTGTTTATTTAATCCTTCTCTGAAAACTTCATCTCAGAAAAGATTGTTCATAACAAGACAAAAAATCTTGCACAGCAGCAGGAATTTGAATTTTGTTTAAAGCAAGCAGCTTCAGTTCTGTTTCTATGCTTGTGAGTGCTTAAAACCAGAAACTTTAAAGAGTCATTGCTGCGTTAACATTACCTGACAGTTTTGTAGGCTGGAAGTACCATTGTGTGCTGATTCTTCTCTCCAGAGAGAAGCCAGTGGATTCATGAACTGTAATTCTTAAGTAGAGGGTTAAAAACACCTGGCAAATTAAATGGAGGAAGTGCCCATGTAAATAGGTAGCAGTCTGATTAACATTAGTGATGTTCCCCTGATTGTGTTACAGTTCCCTGCCTAAGATTATTTGTTATCATAGTTTATTTGGTGAACAAAAGACCTAGGTAACATTTTGTTCTGGAGCAAATCAATAGAAAAAGGTCTCTCTCTTACTGCCTTTGCCACCAAGTGTGTCTGTTAATGGAAGAAAATTAACTTTCATTCACGGTCTGCCATGGAAAACTGTAACACTTAATTGAAAAAGTCAGAAATAGACATGTCTGTGCAACTTCTGTAATCTGCTGGCCATTTTTATCACTAATCTGAAAATCTGTGCACCAGACCCTCTCCATATGCTAGCATTGTTATGTCTTTCTAGCAAACAAAAAAGACAGGCATCTGGCCATGTCTGGGCCACTGTGAACTCCCCTGCCAGTTAGCTGGCTCTTACATGACACCATGCATAGAAGATCCACACTGCACCTAGCACTTGTCATCGCCAGATAGCATTGAGGTGCACCTCTTCCTAGCTGACACAAAACAGCTTTTGACCAGTGGTAGCCCAGTAAAAGATTTGTCCTAATGAGGTATCTGATGTATGCCTCCTGACTGTCTTTGGCACTAAGAGATAGCTGCCCTGTGTTTTTGGGGTGGCTTTTTTTTATGTTTTCATGGAAACTGCATCTCAGAAAAGAGGATTTATAGTAAGCCATGCTAGGCTAGGAGCATTCTAGATCTCTTTAGTCATGCCTAAATTTTTGGTTTTGGGTTCTTTCCCTTCCCCTAGGTGAACGGAAGAGCCCCTACGTGGCTGTGTGCTGTGTTGTAATGGCCTTCAGCATCCTGTTTGTACAGTAGCGACTGGACAGTGTCTCCTGTGCCCTACTACCAAAAGCAGAACATGGAAGAACTTGTGTCAGGAAAAGATGGAAAAGTGTCATCAAGTCTCCTCTCACACCCTGTTGGATACCCTGGCTTTTAGTGAACACCCCCACCTCCTGTAAACAGACCATCAAGTACAGTATTAGTGATCATAATGTAGCTAACTCCAGATGACAGGTACTTATTGATGTCAAGTCAGTACTGACACTCCTGATACAACTCTTGAAGGGGTGTCTCTTGTGCATCTGAGTTTCAGGGTAGCTTTTTTTACACCATGCAGTTGAAAATGCTTTCAGTTTCTTTTGTTTAATTCATTGTTTAGTAGTCCTTGTCATGGTTTGTTTGATAGACCTATTTAATGAAACTTAAAAAAGATAAATCTAGCAATAGCAATAAGACTGCTCCTACAAGAATAAAGAACATTGTGACTCTAGGGTATGTTTACAAAGTATTTTCAATTCTTACTGCCTGAAAAATTTGTGTCATTTTGTGATAGCTGTACTCACACTACTGAAAATATGATCTGTGACCTAAGTTACATTCTAAATGTAATGCCACACTTCTAAACTTGTAATTGTTCAAATAATCTATCGGAATTTTTGTTGTTAAGGTATCAGTACATGCAGGGACCATAATTTTAGTGATGTCTGACAAGGCACAGATGTGGGATTTGAGAACCTGGACTGCCCAGTGTAAAGTAGTGTATGTAATCATTTTTAGGGATCTAAGTCTCAGGCAAATAATTCCCCAACTTTTTTAATTATGACAAAAAAGATTTTAAAGCCTCTGCTGCTGTTTTTGCATGTAATACAAGGTTGCTAATCAGCTAAGCAAACAGTTGCCTTCTTAGGAGTCTGCAGATAAGGAATTTGCATGTCCCAGTGTTCTAAAGGTTATAGAAAACAACTAAAATAAATTAAACTTGTGATTAATAAAGATTGTATTACCTTTGTTAATTCTTGCCATAAGCATTTGTTCTATACTTCTGCAAATTTTTAGTAATCTGGTAATTTATTTTAATGGTCCCTGACAGGTGTGTTTACACCACACAGCTATATACTTCATTCTAGAAGGGAGAGCCACTCTCCAGAAAAACGTGGAGAGACTGGAGGAGTGGGCTAGCAGGAACCTTGTGAAGTTCAATGGGGGGAAGGGTGAGGGCTTGCACCTGCGAACATATAACCCAGGAGCGCAGTTCAGACTGGGATCCACCTGGCTGGAGAGCAGCCCTGTGGAAAGGGACCTGGGGGTCTTGGTGGACAACAGGCTCACCATGAGTGCACAGTGTGACGCAGGGCAAAGAAAACAACAGGATGCTGGGCTGCATCAACAAGGACATCAGCAGCAGAAATCAAGAAGACATCACCCCACTCTACTCAGTGCTTGTCAGACCACACCTGGAGTATTGACTGAGTTCTGGTCCCTGCTATATAAAAAATATGCAGACAGGCTGGAGAGGGTCCAGAGCAGGGCCACAAGGATGATCAGTGAACTGGAGGACCTGCCATATGAGGAGAGGCTGAGAAAACTGTGTTCGTTCCCTCTTGAGGAAGAAAGGCTTTGGGGAGACTTTATTACCATGTTTCAGTACTTAAAGGATGGCTACCAAGAAAATAGAGACTCCCTATTTACAAGGAGTCACATGGAAAAGATAAGGGGTATGGGCACAAGTTGCTCCTGAGGAGATTCCAGTTGGACTCCAGAAGAAAATTTTTCTCCATGAGAACAGTTAGACATTGGAATAATCTCCCAAGGGAAGGCATGGATTCCCCTACCTACATTGTACATTTTTAAGTGTCAGTTTGAGAGGGTGCTGGACCATCTCATTTAAACAATAATAGTACCTAGAAAAGTTGGACCAGATGATCCCTGAAGTCTGCCATAGAACCCAGCGTTCTATGATTCTCTTCAAAGACTTGTCTGCCAACAGTATTTTTGGTTGTTCTGGAAAGTTTTGTGTTCAGAATAAGCTAAGCTGGCAATAAAACACACTGAAAGGTACACAACTGTTGTCATTCTTGTTTGATAAACTTGTTTGATAGTTGCAAATTACCTTGCATTTAGAAAGAAAGTTACTTTTATTTATTACATGAATAATCTTGAGAAGTACTTGTCCAAAATTATTCTCTGATCTGGAGCCAGGAAATACAGATTTCTCCAATTTAGGCCAAGTAAATATCCATGGATGGAAACCAGGCAAATTCAGAGGAATATAGAGCTGCTGGAGACCATACAGTGCACATATACAAGCCTTAAACTATGGAGGAGATCTGGGGAGAGACAAAACCTGTTTCTGTAAGTTTAAATGTGCATGGTGCTCCAAACATGCCTTAAGAGCAGCTCACCTCCAGATTTCAAAGGTGCCATTCCGAGACTGACGGGATGGAAATTCCAAAGGAGTC
Source organism: Apus apus (assembly GCF_020740795.1). NCBI lineage: Eukaryota > Metazoa > Chordata > Aves > Apodiformes > Apodidae > Apus > Apus apus. The sequence continues at coordinate 71,364,976 of NC_067312.1, read as the reverse complement.
TGTTTTTTACTCTCAGTTGTGCACATGTGCAAAATATGCAAAGAATCATCTGATAACTTTTTGTGTTACACAATTGTATTTTAGTTTTTAATATTTATAGGACTCTATTATGAATAATGATGCTTGTATGATATTCACAAATTTCCAGTTCATGTAATGCTGGCCCGGTTATCAGATTCATTATTAAGAATATTTTATCTGCAGCCATGACTAGGGATACAACTCAAGGAATTTTTTTTTAATTCTGAGAATCCGAAAAACTGTTGGCATGAAAGCATTGTATTGCTCAAACCTTTCCTGTTCACAGCATTTTTTTGCTGGAGTTCAGACAAACAGGCCTGTTCCTACTTCCCATTTGTTGTTCAAACTTGAAAACTGTTTCTTATACAGCAGTTTTTCATTTTGTCTTAAGTGCAGGTAGTGCATGGATACATCCTAGTTATGGCCTTTTTATTTTCCACTTTATAAGACACTGACACGATACCACCATGGTCTACTAGCTGCATGATTGCTCAACATTGCTACTTTAGCAGCAAAATAAATAACACATTTCAAAGAATCATAGAATAGTTTATGTTGTAAGGGACCTTTAAAAGCCATCTAGTCCAACCCTCCTGCAGTGCGCAGGGACATGTCCAACTAGATCAGGTTGCTGATCTTTAGTGTTTCCAGGGATGGGGCATCTACCATGTCTCTGGACAACCTCTCCCAGTGTTTTCATCACCCTCATTGTAAAAATTTCTTCCTAATATCTAGTCTAAGTCTACCCTCTTCCGGCTTAAAACCAGTACCCCTGTCCTGTCTCTACCGGACCTGCACAAAAGCTTGTATCCGTCTTTGTTACAGGCCATCTTTAAGTATTGAAAAGTTGCAATATGGTCTCCCTGGAGCCTGCTCTTCTCCAGGCTGAACAACCCCCAACTTTCGTAGTCTTTTTTTTATAGGGAAGGTGTTCCATCCCTCTGATCATCTTTGTGGCCTTTTGTGGACTCCCTGCAACAACTATGCATCTTGTGCTGAGGACTGCAGAACTGGACACAGTACTCCAGGTGTGGTTGCATGAGGGGCAGAGCAGAGGTGGAGAATCATCTCCCTTGATCTGCTTGTCACGCTTCTTTCGATGGCTCGGGGATACAGGATGTCATTTCTCAGCAGCTGCTGGCAATACAGAAGTTCAGCAGCACCAGGCTGTATGTAAGTGTTTGAAATGATTGCAGGCAGAGATAAGTGTCACCTGTGGTGGGGCTGCTGAACACTTGCCTTTAGTAAAGGTATCTGAAAACAGAATCTTCAAACTGTGACAAACAGTTGTTTTGAAATGACTGCTTCAGACAGGTGTTTGCCTCAGGATGAATTCTTTGTTTTTCAAAATGTTGGCTTTGAAGTGATTGATACCTCATCAGTGATATGAAGAAAATACTCCTCCCCATGTTAGAATCTTAAAGCCATTTCACTTTTCTCATACAAAGAGACACCAAGAGAAACCAAGAATACCTTAACATTTGACTAAAGTATAAATGCTGTGAGAAGGAACAAGAGAGCGTAACTCTGGGCATACACACTTGGTAGAGCTTTACTACAAGTCATCCTTAAACTCTCAGCCTGAACTGTGTCATTTTTAAAGAGCAATAAATAAGTTCCAATAGAGCTCTCTCACGAGCGGGATCAGAGAAAACAGTCTTTTCTTGCAGTCAGCCTTTGCTCTCAGTACTGGGCTGTCTAGAGTAAGAAGTGCTTATTAAATTATTTAGGTGCTAAAGTACCCTAAAATGGCAGATACACAACAGTAGGATTTTACTTCAGTTGACCGAAGATAATGGCTGTCATAGGTGGATGGGAAGGCAGCAGCAGGAGTTTCTGACTGAAATACAGGAGATTACAATCACAGCAAGTTTATACACATTATCCTATGTAGAGGTGCTGGAATGTGCACAGGGCTTGAACAGAATAGTAATTAAGTATGACTTACACTGTAGTTATGTCTACTACTGTAGAAAGTAATTCCTTGTTGGGACTTCATCCTTTTATCTGAACAACACATCTGCAAAGCTCCCCCATCTGTGCTTGATGGACACGGCATGAAAGGTGAGGGTGGCATAGGCTGTTGTTTTAAGTGCATCTCAGAGAGTTCCTGTCTGATTTTCTCTACTGAGAGTACAAGAATGCAGGATTATAGGAAAGCATTTTCCAGTAAAGCAGCATACCTTGGATCAAGATTCTGCAACTGAAAAACATCAAGCATTCTCCTTTCCCTGCCACTCTGGAGGTCTTCAAGACCAGGTTGTATGGGGCCTTGAACAATCTGATCTACTGGGAGGTGTCCCTGCCAGTGCATGGGGGTTGGAACTAGATGATCTTTAAGGTCCCTTCCAACCTAAAACATTCTATGATTCTATAATTTTCACAAGCTGAAAGAAGAGGTGCAGACCCTACATCTTGTGCTTGGCACATGGTGGAGGTGTGCTGTCTGCAGCATTTTACATTTGTGATTACCACTCATTAGGACATACCTGAGCTGTCCTGTGGATTGACAGAATTTCAAGCATAAGTAGGAGCCCCTCTGCCATCCCTTTCTTTCTCAGGCACCAAGTAAACTGAGCTGTAGGCTGGCACAGCTGTATGGCTGTTGCTTCACTAAAGGTGTGCCAAGCTAAAATTTGCTAAAATGGCACAGATTTGCAATCTTGGAAGAAAATGTGGCAATCTCTTTGCTCTATGCAACTTCAAATTTACTCCTTGACGATGCCACAAATAAATTAATGCATTAAAACCTGAAACATGATGTGTTGTTCTTTGAATACACAGACTGTTTTGTGTCATTGCATATATACTTGCTATGAATTAACTTGCTATATTAAATTTTATCCCCATCTGCACTCTACCTAAAATTCAAAGCAGGGCTTAAGTTGAAAAGCAGTAATAGCCATGCTGGGAAATGAGTAAAACATGAGTAAGAGATGGGATCACTGTAAGGGTCTAATTTTCTGGAGTGACTGATAAGCAAATGGGCAGACATAGCTAGTGAAGTAGGAAACAAAAAGTATAGAGTCCAAGGATGACTCGAAGATTTCATGTTCTTGGAACAATGTTACTGTTCTAAGAATGCTCTTTCTACCTCGTTAACTGCAGCCAGTAAGCAGTGGAAATACGCTGTCACTAAGAGGTGAAGTTGCAATGTGGCAGAGGAAATAATTATTCTGTTACTGCTCTCAGGCCTTTGTTCTGTCAGTGCGTTCACCAGCTGAAACCAATCATGTTGCCTGTGAACACAACACAGTTCACAGAGAAAGCGACCTGCAGTCATACTCTACAGTCGCTAGAATTGATGCATAACATTAAACCTACCATTTTACAATGGACAGTTAGAAATACAGCAAGGATTACCAACACTTACAGTTTTGTGACTGGTGTTTTCCCACCACTGAACCCCCAAACATGCCTGGATATCTGATTACTGCTTGCTGCTAGAGCCACCCTTTTCATCCTTCCGAGTATCTTGCCAATAGATCAATAAGGATGACTGAGACAAAATGTCTCCAGTTCTATCCCATTTACATCAGTGGGAGCGCCCACCATCTAGTGCTTAAAAAGGCTTACTATGATATAATGATTCTGCCCCGCTATTCCCTTTCATGCCATAACTACTCTCTGGAGAAAAGAAAACAAAAATAAAATAATACCAACATGTTCCTAATAATGCTAACCTTGGTAAAAGTCACTGGAAGCCAGGAAAGTGTGATCTAAACCTGCTTCTCATACTCATGCAATGACTTTACATTAACTAGTCAAAACACTCCCAGTTAAGGAAGGTTTTCCAGCCTGTTTTTTGGTGGTTGTTTTTTTTTCTAGTTTTTGTTGGGTTTTGGTTGGGGTTTATTTTGTTGGGGTCTTTTTGTGGTTTTGTTAGGTTTTTTTCCCTGGCTTTCCTCTTATTGTACTTGAATGTTGTTAGTAATTCCAGGCACTGTTGTCAAGAGTTTCCAACATATATTACAAGGCCTGTATATGTTCCACATATATTTGATGGCACATGGCTAGCTAGAAAAGTAGTTTTATTTTAGCTCATGTATGCAATGCAATCAGCATGATGGGTATGGAAGAGAAATCTAGACACTGAGAAAAAGGTTTTAAACATATGAGCTCAGCTGCAGTTTGTTTGACTAGAGTTCTTATATTTTATAAATAATACCTTTTTTTGTGATGCCCTGAGGTCATAAGAAAGGCAACATGCATGGAGAAATATAGTTATTCTGAAACACCTGCAGACAGTTGGAAAAAAATTAATGTATTTGGGCAAGGAGTATCTCCTTCAGGTCTCTGTAACGACAAATTTCACATAGAGAATTAAGCTATACTCAGCTCTCAGTTTGTCAACTCCTGTTTCAAACCTGAAGGGCTTGTGTGCCTTGTGCTCATCTATTTTTTTCGGTCGCTCAGTATCTGACAAAATATAATGTATCCCCAAATGTTTTCCTAAATTTCATTGCCCATTCTTTGGCTTATAGACCACAGGTAGTCCTCAGTAAGTACCATGTCACTTCAGAGTGCACCCTTGTCTTAGACTATTTGACAACTGGAGGCCAAACTCCTCTGATGAAACATCAGTCAGGCTGAGTCTTCACTGAGGCTTGAGAGACTTCAGAAATAAAATAGCCTTTGGCACTGCAGGTCACCCATTGCTTCCTACTGCACAAGAGCCAGTAGCTACAGGAAGATTTTCAAACGCCTCGTTAACCTAAACCGGAAAGACCTGAAGGGAGTAAACTCGGAATTCTCACCAGTGTGGGAGTGAAACTCCAACATTTTGTCAAGGATCTGGGTATAAACATTTCCAGTGCCACATCTATTCCTGCCAGCTTCTGGCATGTCAGTGAAGAAGGTAATTACTTAATGGGTTCCTCTGTCAAATGCATAACTTTCTACAAGAGCCTCTTATGGCATCACATCATTTCCGTTACTTGAAAGGGCTCTTTGGAAGCTGCACCGTGAGAAAAGAGGTTTTCCTTCCAACTCAGCTAAGTGAGTGGGCAGCAGTCAGCATGTATCTCCAGCACAACCCTGAGTGTATCCAGCTGCAATGTCATTTGAGCAAATTGCCGTGTTTGTGTAGACCAGTTGGTTGTAGACCAGTTCACCTATTTATGTGGAGGCCAGATTCAAACCCTATGGCGTGCCACTGATCTCTTCCACACAGCAAAAGCACATAAAATCCAAACACACTGCACCAGGGTCCTTGACATCCTCTGCATCACCTCTTTACTTCATATATAAACGAGTCAGAGGAGCCTATCACATCTCTCATACCACATGACACCATTTACCTTTGGCAAACTCAGTGATTAAAATACTGTATTCTCCCCTAAAGGAAGACTAGGATATTTTAAAAGGGTAAAATTATGTAGTTTAATTTATTCTGCAAGAAAGACTTGGTTTAAAAAGCAAAACACTTGTTTTTAAGCAATGTCAACTCAGGTCAAAATAGAAAAGTATCCTTTTCAATTCTAAAGTCTTCACAGCTGGTCATTCCCACATGCAAAAACTTAAATAACCTTTCAGGGCTTTCATAGGGCCAATGAAAAGTCCAACAAACTGATAGATGTATTTGAATGTAAATGTCACACCCAGTGGAATTAAAAGGAAATAAATAGTGATGTAACAGTGTTGGCAAGCTGCTTTTTTGACTGTGTAGCACCACCAACATATTTTACATGTGTATCACAGTCATGAATAAGCTAGACCAGACACACATTCACAAACCAGTTTTGATTTCCTATTAAGCTACATGCCTATTTTCCTTCCCCCCACCCTTTTTAGCTAATGAAGGAAGCCAAGGGAACACACTGATCTTCGCCTCTTTGGAACAAACGTTAACTACAAATTCTCATGATTGATTCTCACAGACTGGTAAAACTTCAGGAGAGAAAAAAAAAATCCCTTCCTAACAATAAACCATTCTTGACATTTGCATTGTTCATTATTTACTACAGACATAAAAACCTGATACCAAAGATGGCACTTAAAATTATCATCTTCACTAGTGATGTGCCTGGGGCTAGAGGGCTTGAAGTGGATTCCTCGTTCAAGAGGAGTTTATGAGCATGCAACAGCCAGTGTAATCTTCCTCATACTGCTTCCCTGCACAGAGCCTGGATCTGCCTGCCAAGAAGCAAATTTTTTACATCAAGATGATAATTTTATGATACCCCTCCTTAACAGATCAGAGGCATGGAAAAGATTTTTGTCTCTACACAGTTACTTCTGGAAGTAATAAGAATTGTCGCTTCCTCTTCTCCTCATAAGGAAGAACAAAACCTTTGTAATCCAGATCCTTCAGGTCATAGCCTGAACTGTTGGTTCGACCACATCATCTTCTTCACATATTTCCAGCCCAGATTTTCACTGTTTTTGCATCTCTGGAAACTCTTTCCTTCTCCACTGACAGACAGAATCATAGAATCACAGAATCACAGGTTGGAAAGGACCTTCAAGATCATTGAGTGCAACCATTAACCCTACCAAGTCCAGCACTGAGCCATATCCCCAAGTGACACATCTAGATGGCTTTTAAACACCTCCGGGGATGGTGGCTCAACCACATCCCGGGGCAGCCTGTTCCAATGTCTGACAACCCTTTCAGTGAAAACGTTCTTCCTAATATCTAGTCTAAACCTCCCCTGGCACAGCGTAAGGCCATTTTCTGTTTTCTATCACCAGTTACTTGTGAGAAGAGACCAGCACCTACCTTTTTACAACGTCCTTTTAGGTAGCTGTAGAGGGCCATGAGGTCTCCCCTCAGCCTCCTTAACTTCAGATTAAACATCCCCAGTTCCGTCAGCTGCTTCTCATAAGACTTGTTGTCAAGGCCTTTTACCAGCTTTGTTGCCCTTCTTTGGACATGCTGCAGGACCTCAATGTTTTTTTTGTATTGAGGTGCCCAAAACTGGACAATGTTCAAGGTGTGGCCTCACCAGTGCCAAGTACAGACAATCACCTCCCTGGTCCTGCTTGCTGCACTATTTCTAATACAGGCCAGGATGCCATTGGCCTTCTTGGCCCCCTGGGCACACTGCTGGCTCATATTCAGCTGCCTATCAAATCAGAACCCCCAGGTCCCTTTCTGCTGGGCAGCTTTCCAGACACTCTTCCCCAAGCCTGTAGCATTGCTCTTCCTCCTTAGTTTGCCCAGTGACAAACCCAGTAATAGCAGGTTTGAAAGCAAACTTCCCCTAAACAAGTATCTTGTGTGCAGGTCTTGATGCACATAAAGTGGCTAACATTGGTCTACAAAACAGCATCTGGTTCTTCATTTCAAATCCATCCATAAATAACTACTTTTGAATCTCCACCTGCAGAGTGCCAGTTAAGCAACTCATAGTAACTTGGCAGCACCTAGTCACAGTTTCTCTGTGACAAGAGAAAATGGCCATGAGACCAAAACACTTTCCATTTTATTGATACAAGGTTCTGTGTAGCTGTGCCACATGATGCGTTCATCAGCCATGGGAGCTTTGATAACCAGGGCATATAACAAGGTATGTAATATGGTGCAAGAATCTCAGTACAAAACTTAAGGTACAATTGTTCTTCTGTGCCCTTTTGCACTGGGGTGTTCAGTCTGGTGTCTAAATTTATCCCACCTCCTCCCCAGGAATAAAAGAAAACAACAAAACAACTAAGTCCCAAAAGGCTGGGAGCACCTAAACAGAGTTATTATGCCAGCCACACCCAAGCTGCTCAGTCCAGCTCTGCCAAGGAAGAGTACCTCCTCTCCAAGAGCAGAAATACAGAATCTAATTAAAAAGGGAAGAAGACCAAAATGGTTAAACTATCTTTATCTTTTCTCCCTATTTTTCATGTATTTTGCACTCCTGTTTTTATCTGTTACATTTTAAGACTGTCATACAAGTGCAGCCCCTTCCTACCACAACTTGCTGCAATCATGGAAAGCAAGGCACTTCATGCTTTGCCCCATTTGTCCCATTTGTGTGTCTGAGGTGATGATATTGCTGGTTTGCAGACTTGATGGAATGATTCAGTATGTGCTCACAAGAATCATAACAATATAGGCTGTTCCCTAAACTCATTCAGACCACTCATCTCACATTTGGAAAACCTATTTTAAGGAAAAACATGTCACAAACCACAGATGGGTTTAATATATTTATTTAGTATGCCTTGGTGAGGAGCTCTGAATTGTGCACACACAAACAGACCTCATCGCTCCTTGTCATAATAAAGTACCATATGATACGCAGACAAGTGCTCCAGTTGCATGACCTGAGCTCAGGGATGGAAGCTTGGTCCTCTTCACTTCCATTACCAAATAATTTACTATTACTGGGGAGTCATTTATCAACTCCTTGCTGAGCCAGCAGATTGTGTCCTAACAAGCCCCAAACCGCCATCTGCCCTTTATCAGTCTCAGGGTTCAGACTCCAGATGGAGAAGAAGGAAAACAAAAGAGCTTTTTAAGACCCATTTTAGCACCATCATAAGGAATATGTGACCATGCAGGGTATATATCTTCGGTGGTCCATGTCTTGCAAACATTTACCTAGCTATTTCTTTGGTTGTGCTACAGACATCCCTAACTTTAGCATTTTCCCCTTCAACTCTTCCCCAAGCAGAAAGTCTGTGCTCAATTAGGGACTGACAAATTCATTTCAAAGCCACCCCATCAATTCAAGATGAACTGTGCAAACAGCATCTTGAGAAGGAGCAGGGATGGAGAAAAACAAAACACCCAATGAAAGGCAATATGAGAAGAAGTTGTGAGAGAAAAAGTGGCATGGACTAGATCTTTTGCTGCTTCAGTAATCCAAAGGATTGCTACTGTTGAACACCCAGTTTGTGTCACTTGAGAGAAAATATTTCAGAATTATTTCAGCACCATACAAAAATTCATATGTTTAAAGCAAAACATTTTCAGAAAACAAACAAAAAAAATCAATGTTGAAAAGCAGCATTAATGGACACCTGAGGGAAATGAAATTAAGTAACCTAATGCCACCCAGCCCAGAAAGAGAAAACTCAATTCCATAATTTTTCCTATAGCTGCGGTGAGCATCTATCTATCTATCTATCTATCTATCTATCTATCTATCTATCTATCTATCTATCTATCTATCTATCTATCTTATCAGTCTGTCTGTCTGTCATGTCTAACATGTGTCTAACACATTCATTATAAATTTTCCAACTTCCTCAGTGACAGCAGCAAGGTTTAATCCCTTTTTAACATAAAAATAATCCTGGAACATTTTCACCCTTAATACTGAAGAGGAACAGGACCTCTTGTGAAAATTCCTGTGTCAACAGCATGTGCCTGAGTCAGGTAGCACATTGTTTAGTCTGCCAGTACTGCCAATGTTACCTCTGGCCCAGGAACTGGACAAGGTTAAGTGGAATCATCTTAGACTACAATAAACTGGTAAAGATATACAACAGCAAGCTCAAAAGCTCAGCACCAGTTGTGTTTGGACTGCGTTTTTATCCCTCTAAATCCAGTTCTAGAAGCTGCATTACAGCAGCTGAAGTGACTGAAAAATGTCTACTGCCATTCTTCCTAATAGGATATTCAAACAGATACTGGATTTTTTTTTATTTAACATGCAATCTCAAACATTTTGAAGATTAAATATCCCTTGTTATAGAGTACCATTCTGTTGATGGTGAAACTGACACCGAGACAGATACCTCATCAAAGCAAGTTGATTGAGTTTTCAACAGATGGTTACACTGTTAAGCAATTCCACATCCCCATTAGACATACAGAGGCATCTTCACATGAAGCTTTGAAGAGTCAGGGAAAAAAACTCTTTATCAAGTTATGCATGATCTTACTTTATTCTAGGATGTGGTCTGTTGTGATCTCCAGAGTTCTCTTCCAGCACTGAATGTAAACAGTTAAACACAAGAGCCTGCCTTATCTTTTGTTGCAAACTCCTCATCAGTTCTCAACACCTGATGCATTTTCTTTTATAATTCTAATGGCAAATAAAAGGAGACAAAATGGCACCAGGAAGAAAACAAAGTTCCCCAAATCTCTGGGTTGCAAATTTTAGTTAATCCATTTCCCCCATTATCTGCCTGCTGGGGTCAGGGAATACCCCAGCAAAGAGAAGGACAAGGATATTATCCAAACAGAGACCACTCCAATGTGGCTTCTGGTGCCAACTGGCATGAGGGCACTTCTTGAGCCAGCAGACAGCAGCCCTTATGCTGCTTTAATTTACTATCAACTCCTGTCTCATCCTGGAGCATGAAACAGGGAACCTGGAAGGTTGCTGTACTGCAAGCCCCAGCATCACCTTCATCTGTGTACTCTCATGCCTGCAGGTATGTACAGCAATTAATGTATCCAGTAATTGAACCTTAAATGTTTTTCAGAGGAGAGCGTAGACCTTTTCTTATTCCACCATGTCAAAGCACCCGCTAGTTTTACAGGGAGTAACATTCAGCATTAAGCACAAAAAAAACAGCTAGCAGCTCAGGACAGGAAAGGAACACCTTATCCTGCTCTGGTTTAGGGTAGCCAAGACTATTGATAGACCATTAGTTAGCACTAACTAATGTAAAGACCGTTCACTACATCATATTTATACAGAGAGAGGTGTATTTGCTGAAAGAGTGGGATCTACTCAAAGGTCTTCTGGCCAAGTACTAGCTGTTTTAACTGTCATCCAGACCTTAGTCAATTATACACTAATAATTCAATGTAGTATATCTTCAGGAAGATATTTTATAATTTTATTACAGATTATAAATACAATTGTCAGCTATTGTGCTGTCCTGGTATACTGTTTCTACAGAGGTCGGCTGTTTCCATCTTCCAAGCTGTTATTTCTCTATTCCATGCCCACCCAGAACAAACTGTCTTGGGATGCATAAATCAGTTGTGCTTCCAAAAACTTCCATTCCAACAGACTGTAATTTTATTCTCTTGGAAATTTTTCCTAGTGATAAGGCCCTTATTGACACGTTTTATCTCTGAAAAGACATTAGCAACCCCAATTTTAAAATAAAATGTTCTGTTCTGGAGGGAAAATAAAAATTTTCCATTCAATATAAGCATGAAGAATGATGCTTCTGATACAACATTCACGTCTACAAAATTTACAGTTCACAAATGTGTATGATCTTACCAGATGATACTCATAATGACAATAAAAGTATGTCCAATGGGATACTATCCTTCCAAAAATGCTAACTCTTCTTAGCTGTCCTTGTGATTTACAACACTTGTGATGGAAGCAGTTTATCAACATGCTCTGGCAAGTAAGACCATGTGAACTAGAGAGAGGAAAAAATATCCTGCACAGGAGGAAAAGTATGCATTTACTGAAGGGAAGAAGGAGTGTATCAGCATAAAACACACACAAATAGAATTTAAACACTCCAGTCCCTGGCTTTTCCTCTGTATTTTGGGATATCCATTAGTGAATGTATCAATTAGATTCACTTGTACTGATAATTAACCTAGAAACTGTGGGTATCTGAGGTATCAAGACCAAAACAGAACCAAAATGCTTTATGCCATAGTTTGGGTCCTTTTCTCACTTGATACGAAGTTGTTCCAGGTTCATTTATGTCAAAGGTGCAAATATAGCCTCATGAATCCACTTAGCCCCATTTCTGCTATTTTGTGATAACAATGGTCTATTTTATGATAATAATGCTCCATTGTGTTTATACTTGGAAGCCTCTCTTCTCTCTGAGTTTCATTCTCATGTGCAACACTTTCTTTTCCTCAGATTTTAGATTAACATCAATTTATTCCTGCAGGATAACTCACAGAACACTATTTCTGCTCAGTGTAACAGAAATAGTGTCTCACCTGAAATTGTCACACCTGCTAGGTTATTTGCCTGGTATTTTCCTCCCTTTCTGAGGGAAAACTGACAGCTATTGAAACATCCAAGATAGATACTCAATAGTGTTGCTTTTCTAGCTGTAACACTGAAGAAAGAATAATGGTTTTGTTTTCTTAGGATTTAGTTTTTCTGACCATTGTCTCTTACTCTTTTGTTCCCTGCTTAGTGGGCTCCTTTCCACCAACAGAGTGGAAGAGAGAGTCAAGGAAAACTGTGAGGCCATGAGGGAAATCAAATGGCATTATTACAAATTACACAATCAGTAAATGAAAGTCTTTCCTTCCTCTGGCCCTTTACACTTCTAAAGGCTCGGGTAGCTGAAATACTAGAATTAATAACAGCAGTGAATCCTATAGAAGCTAAGTAGATTTCTGTTCTATTCACTTCTTAATCAAAAATTGAAGAGGCTAGAAATAGGAGAATATTTCTATTTCCTAGTACATCTGGTTGAAAAAGAGTATGCTTTTCTAGGCAAACATGAAAAAGGAGATTAAAGGAATTTTCCATTAAAGAACACACTTGACTGTGATCAGGGAAGGACAGGGAATAAATCAAACCAGAAAAAGTTGCTGCCAACCTACACAAATATGGCTAATTGTTAAAATAAAATCAAGTAGGAGGACAAATACATTGGCTGCTTGTGTCTAATCAGAGGCTGCAGTAGTTAGCAGATGAATGAGTAACACTCATCTGGCTAAAAGGACCAGCTTCTCATACACTGTGGGTGAACTTGTGCCCCATGACCAATTCCTCACCCATACACAGGACAGAAGAAACCCGTGGTGCTCTATGGCAGCAGTGATCAGGTAAGACCTCAAAACTTAAGAGGAAAGGTCACTGTCCCAGAAAAAAAAAAAAAAATCTCATTTCTACTGCTCTCTCCTTTTAAACATCTCCTTGAACAAGTACACGACTCCCTTTAGTTCTCCAGCCTTAGGCTCTTTGCAAATAGCAAGTTGGGTATCACATTGTGCACAACTAGGACAAAAAGGCAGATCTGCTTTTCATACAAAAGTCAGCTGGCTTTTGTTTACCAAATGTCCTTTTGTTACTAGAAGCTTTCATCGCTTGTACTGGAATAATGAAGGACATACAAACTACAGTGTAACTTTACCAATCTATTCTCATGAAGAGTTCAAAAGTCAAGTCCCCAGCTGTCTCTCAGAGAAATGCATGCAGAGAAGGTTATGAATTATCATTTTAGAGATGTTGTAGAGATGCCTAAATTCTCACATTTTTAAATTAAAACATCTGTTATAGATGTGGCAAAAGAACTAGATCTACAGAATGGTTTGTAATTTAATGTGACCATGATAAGGCTATTTAAACAATGCCCAGCCTCATGGTCACATTTCAGTTTTTTCAGGACCAGATGGTAGTGGTGCCAAATCACTGTTGCAAGATAAAATTAAATCAATTATGTCGAGGAACGTCTTATGTCATATCATGTTTACTTGTAAGAGACATTTATCTGGCAATCTGGGCATTTAAACAAACAAGTTGATTAATAAAAGTATATACAGATTTCCAGAATAGATAATTCTTAAACCATTAGGTCATCATTGGTTAAAGCCATGAACAACTGCTCTTTGGGTTAAATGACGTTGTACACTAGGAACCAACACTATTCACCAAAATACCATGGACCTCAGCAAGAGCAGGGCTCTACCCCTTCATTAGACTTTCTCAGCAGTGTAAAACTGGCATAACTCCTCCATAAATATGTGGAGGAAATATATTAGGAAATATTTTAAAGCCTCAAACATTTCCACCAGAAATGTGCAAGGCTGCCAATAAACTTGAATAATGTTTCTTCTCTGTATTAGTCACCGACATGTTTCTCTAGGACATGTAGAATAAGGCCAACTTCATTTGCCATTGAGAAAAATAGCAAAGACTTCGAAGCCTCATCATTGATGCATGTTCTCTAAAAAAAACAGAGCACCCAGTAAAACACATGATTCTTGCTGCAGAAGGAATGTGATTAGCTTTCATGATCCAAGCTTCTCTTCAGAGTCCAGGGCACCAGCACCAAAGAGATGACTCTGAAGTCTTGTTGCTGTCTTTCTCAGTGGTCAGTCCATGGCATAGGGAAATACTCTCCCAAGTGTACCAATGCTACATGTCTCCTGTTGACTGCTCATGAAGAGAAATATTTTAATTCTGGGTGCTACAGAGAAACATACTGCTTTTAAAATGTAATTTTCATCAGCCTTGCATTAAGCACTACAAATTCAGGGTTTATTTCTCATTATTATGACTACTTTTTTACAGAGAGTTGATAGCATTACAGTCACATTTTCATGTGCTACAGCACTTATGAAAATCCCTACCTTATATGCTCACTGACAAAAGTACCTGTAGACAACTTGTGGTTGGCAAGTTGTGGCTCCAAAATTTTGGATATTATGAAGGTCTTCAGCAGTAGAGGCCAGCAAGTAAGCAGAGCAATTAATTACCAACCAGAGACAGCTATTGCCACTCTAAAAGCCTGGGGTATCTGAACTACCTGTGTTTGGCTGGTGAGTATGGCACCAGATCTGTCTTCACAGAGCAACACCCAAAAGAGACCCTCACAGCTGGTGTGTCCAGGGCAAGAGATGGACATTTGTGCAACAGAAACCGCACAAGTTGTCTGAATACAAGGCAGACTCTGAGGAAAGACCATTTAGGAGTATAGGTGACAGGAGATAAAATTCTTGCTCTTCCCTTCCAAAAAAAAATTAATTTCTGAAGTGGATTTTGTTCCAAAGCAGAACAACATGCCAGGCTGGGGAAAAAAAGTAATAATAAAGGTTTTAATTTTTATTATTTATTTTTAATAACAGAATATTCTGAAACATTTTGAGTAACTGAAGAGAAAGACAAGGCCAGAGACCTGGTGATCTTGGATGGAGAGAAGATAAGCATGGAGCAGTCTCACACAGCTAATGTTAAAAGTCGGAAAGGTCAATTCCGTGTCAGTCAGCTAACAGTCAGGAAAAATAAAGCTCACTGCAATTAAGCCTTAGTTTCACTTTTATTAATCAAAGAAGAGTGCCTTGATGACTAGCACATGATGAGAAACAAGGTCCAAGTCCTAAGCAGAAGGACAGCAGCTGCAGGAAGGCACAGTAACATGTTCTGTACCTTGGTAAGTAAGCCTAAAAAGACCTCCTAAAAGGAACTTCCAGAAACCGTTACACATTTGAAAGTAATTTTTTCTAAATGTTAGAGCCTGAAGTATGGGGACTGCAGGAAAACTGGGGTGAGAGTTTTCACCCCAGCTCCAACCTACAGACTTGTGCTTCAGCAGGAAATCAACACAAATTAAAATGACAGCTAAAATGCTAGGTTTTCTTGAACTGCAAATCCGTATTTGAACACAAAAAAAAGCTGCAGTGATTTATGCAGCTGACTCTGTCCTATAAGTGCTGCTGACATAAAAGACTCCCCCACCTAAGAGTGCCTAACAACCCCTTTCCTCCCAGTGGTGCAAAACTGGCAGGAAATTCCAGCTACCCAAGAAGCTGAACTTGTGAAATGAAAGCTACCATTCAGAACAAGCTGTGCCATGAAACAACACTGAAGTTCAGTGTCTAAGCAATAAGTGCATCATAAAATCTTTCAGATATATCTTGGTGGGATTTTGGTATAGTACAACCAAAGCTCACACCTGGGTCTTTGAAAAATCTAGTTTTTGACAAATACAGTTTTGATTCTAACAAATTTTTGTTAAATCAAAGTGTATTGATATTTTTGGTGTGAAACCATGGGTTTGATTTTGATTTCATATCTATTATAGCACAAATCTAACAGAGTCATCTCTGATGCAGGGACGTGCTGTAAGATTGGGATCACACTGTATTTGAAGAAAATTCTGGCACGACTTCTTTTTCTTTAAACCAGAGTTGCACAAGATAGGATTAATGTTGTAATGATTTAGGAACATTTACACAGCAAAGACTGGTAAGTAAACCCTGATATAACAAACCTACAGATAATCCTGAGCCCTAGAATTTAAGACTACTCTAATTCCAGTGTTTTCCTGGCCATTTTTTATAATATTATGTTCTTTTGTCAATTATTTTCCTACAGTAAATCCTATTTCTAATGGTATGCAGGGAAAAACATTCTGCAGAGTAAATCACTATAGCATGCTTTAGGACATTAAGCTTCAGGGTGGGTCCATCAGCGAACGACTTGCTGGGCAGACTTCTGAGGACAGTATTTTTGGGCCCATGCAAGTTAAAGTGGAAAACTGAATGATGCCACCATTGGGATGTATGGCCAGAGACAGACGTATCCTAAAATATTTCAGATTTATTCTGGGGAGTGAAGGCTAGTGATGCCTGCAGAAGTTTTCAGAAGGCCCAAATCTATGAGCAATGAAAGGTGTGCTGGGAGGCAATATCTGAACTACTCATAAACCTCACCAGCATGTTTCAAGATACAGGTCAGAGATCAATTCTCTCCAGATCATCCTTGCTCCATGTAGGAACTACATCCGCAGCTCTAGACCTTTCTTTAATCCTGAGCTCTCAGAAGGTAACAGTCTCAATAAGTGAACATTAGCATGCACATGGTGCACAAGAGTAAAAGAAGGTTACATTTTGGCAGCCATTTTCATGGTACATTTGGGTTATCCCACACAGTTCTAACTTGATTCTCACCCAGCAATTGAAGGTATTTACATTTTCCGTTTGTCAGTTTAGATAACTTGCTCTTTTGGGCCAGCTATTTTTCCTTTTCTTGGCTCCAACTCTCCCTTTATTGAGTATTACAATGTTCAGCAAAAGAAATCCAGCTGGTTGAATGAAGACTCTACATAAATTAAATGGGAAATTTGCAGCATGCCAGTTTTTCATCTAAACAACATGTGCTTTAAGTCTGGATAATAAAAGCTCCTATGGCTTCAAGATTTCATTTATAGGCACTTCTGACAACTGACACTGCAAAATGTTAACAGATCTACATCTATTTTATCTCAAAGTATCCTAAGGCAATATAAACCTACAACTGGCAGCATCCAATAACATCTCAGAGACCTAGGAGTCTGCTCATCTTTTAAATACTTTCTGAAGAAAGAAATGGGGTTAAATACTAGAAGAGTAGATCACCTTTTCTTCAAGCTGATGTGTACTTTATACCACACATCAGTGATCAAGTTTTGTGTGTAGGAAACCTTTTTCCCCAAAACAAGTCCCTCAGGTCCTCTTTGGGTCTTCAAATAATTTATTGGCACAGAAGAACCAGAACTAAGATGATGATTTTACCCATTTTAACCAGTTGAAGCTTTGCCCAAAGAAGTTCTGTCATGTGAGCCAAAACACATGTGAAGCATTTCAACTGGGAGTTTCTTAGTATTTTGTACAATATTTAATATCTAAGTGGTAATTTGTAAAAATAATTCCCTGAACAGAAACTTTATTTTATCTTTGCTTGGAGTTGTAGATAATTTAGAGCAACAGCTTCCTGAGGAAGCTTCTTTAATTTTTTTTTTTGTCTCCTTTTTCTTAGTTGTCATTATAATACTGGATAAGAAATACAGAAAAAAGGTTAAAATTACATTATTTCTTCTTTGTCTTCATTGTGTATTGTAATGGAATACAGCATAGGACTAAAAAATATTTTTGAATTAGGTATTCAGAAGTTAAAAAGAAACTTCTTGTGTTCAGCTGTTTTTTTCAGATGATTTTAATGAAATTAGAAAACTCCCACTGAAATTTTATACAAAGTATTCCCAGTAACATTTAGGTTCTGGGTTTGGGAAATCCTTGCCCCCATATCAAAATCTTCTATATGATTTCTTGTTACTATAATACAGTAGAAACACAAACAGGTGAGCTAGCAGGACTACTCTTGTTGATTTTCAAGAAGTCAGCTCTGACTCTAGTTATCTCAAAAGACAAATCACTGTGTGGGTTTGTTGTGAGGTTTTTTTTGTTTGGTTTTTTTTGGTGGTTTTTTTTGGTATTTCAGTAAAATCCTGGACTGAGAGGATAGGCATTTTCATGGAAAGAGTCAGGGTTTCACCCAAAATGTGTCATATCTGTCAATGTTTCCCATTTTTGAAGGTGTGTATTATTTGGAATTTTCTACAACATTCCTTCCTTCCTTTCAGTTGCCCTCATGGATTTCAAACAGCTCACTGTCTGTGGTACTGGATATTCCTGCTGTGAGTTAATTTTGACCAGTGAGATAATACAAAAGGTATTTTGTTCTAATCCAGTCAGCATGCAAATGCTTTCTGGCACAAACATTACTGTGAGTGAGAAGTGGGAATTTTATTTTCTGTGAATTCTCTATTGGTGGCTTTTGGAGTATATAATTCAAGAATAAATAAGACAGTAGCATGATTGGAAAAAAGTGACAAAAATTGAGCAAAGACATGTAGTGTTGTACTGGCACTTCTTCTGAATGGGCTAAGCTTTGCATATTTGTGCTTATAAATAAGCTCAAAGTGGTTACATAGCACTGCTCTGTTTCCATTAACCTTCATGGAATGGACAAACATTACCTCTACAGATTATTAGCCACACACTGGTATCTTCCACAGACTTCTAGACAAATCTAGTAGTGTTAGCTAATTTAATTGACAGAGAATGTGATCTTTAATCTTTTACAGGTCCAAGTGGCCACTAAAATGGGAGACAGCTCTTTCCAGATCTTCGTGTCACTCTTGGACTCCTCAGTACCAATGTACTTTCCACTTCTGGGAACACCCAACATGTGTTCTGCATGACAAGAGGCTACCTTGGCAACTTGCCTCTGTTTCCCAATACCATACCTCCCTCAGCACTGTAGTTCTGGGAAGAGCTGCTAGTGGGAAAGGCTTGCTGGACTGTCAAAGAAGGAAGTGGAAGAAATTGTAGGGTTTGAGGTAAATGAGCTGATCACAAGGCAGAGACAGAAAATCTTCCAGGATAATTGTCATACCTTTTATTCCAAGGAAAACCTATTCAGAGTCAGAAGAAACTGAATCTTTACCAACATCAGATGAGATCTTGGCATGAGGAAGGTCCAAGCACCCAAAGGACACCATTTCCGAACAGCAAAGACAATACTTTAAGATTCAGTATTCCTACAGTGCAGAGTTGATAATGTCTGCAAACTAAAAATGCCCACCCCCTGCCCCAAATTCCCCAACACTTCATGGTGTGTCATTGTGTCACTGGCTTTATTTTAAAAAACAAACAAACAAACAACAAATAGGTAATACACATCTCTTTTTTTTAGGGACAACACATCAGTATTACATGAATTTCCTATTTATCTACTTTAAAAGATTTAAATAAAGCAAAGATGAATTGGTACTTTTTCTTCTTACAGGAGGAGTTGATATCCATACTCATTAAAGTATTTATTCTCATTAGAGACCCTCTTACTAAGCAGAATACAGAAACCTAGTGTGTGTCATCTTTCCCGTTCTCAGCTGTTGGTGTGCAAAAAGACACAGCACTGGGAGAAGAGGGAACTGGAAACATTAACTGTTACACTGACATTCATAGCCATGTAATTTCTGCAGAATATAGGAAATAAATATTTATTTTTACTCTGGATTTATTGCAGAAAATTTATTCTTTCCTCAGTTTATCCAGAATAAGATACTGTCTTCATACAAAGGCATACATTTGCTAAGAAGGAGATCAACAGATGTGCTTTTTGTCTATTTTTTTGTTTGTTTGGTTGGTTTTGTTTTTTGAGAAATTAAAACAAGGACTGCCCTGTTGCTGGAAGTGGTGTCATGTGCAATAATCTGGTCATTGTAGAGCCATATCTGGTCCTAATTCCCAACCCAACACCAGATGTTTTCAAGGCATGTTCCCTTGCAAGTCTGCTTTGCTGGAGAACAATAATGCAAGGATTTCAGCTTCCA
This sequence comes from Apus apus, assembly GCF_020740795.1. NCBI lineage: Eukaryota > Metazoa > Chordata > Aves > Apodiformes > Apodidae > Apus > Apus apus. The sequence goes on along the minus strand of NC_067312.1, from coordinate 71,345,245 downwards.
TGTTTCGGCACCTCATCATGGTTGTTAGAGAATGGTGAGAGGGATTTGAGAGCTGTAATGCTGCCAAAGGCGGCTGCATGGCCAAGGGGGGGGGACTTACAGGAGGGTTGGAGTCACGGCTGCAAACCCAGGCCTCAGTGGGGCTGGGGCAGCTGTGCCTGACCCAGGGTCAGCAGGTCCCTCTCCCAGAGCATCCCATGAAAGCATAGCAGCATTTGGCACCCCTCCAGCCAGCAGTCTGCAACACCCAGCCACTCTCACGGGGATCAGGTTGTGGGAGACTCATGCCTCCAGCCAAGCTCCAGTGGTTTGAAGGAGCTGGACTTACTGATGGGGCAGAAGATGTGAGCATTACAAGCAAGCCACTGTGCCATGGGTCAGCCCCTCCTCCCAAAAAGCTCTTGACAGTTGGCTTCATGGCTGTTTCCCTATGATGTCCAAACAGGTGCCCCAGGGCAGCCAACAGCTGGAGGTGGCACAACCTCCAGTGGACCTCCAGCCCCTACTCCCTGCTGAATAAAATGTGTTTTCTTTTATTTTTCTTCTTCATGTCTAGCAAGGCTTACAAGAGCAGCAAAGCAGGGATGTCTGATCTTACTGTTACTTTGTGAACTCTGCATGAGCAGCAAGGAGCATATATTCAGAGATCCATTATTAAAAAAAAAAAAAAGAGTTAGCACAAGCTCCCCCTGTGTCATATCAGAAGTGCTGGCTCCTCTCCAGCCACCACTCTTCTCCTCTCTTCCATGCTCTTGCAGAGATCAGCCATACAGGTAGCCACCTCTTCCAGCACCCTGTGTGTGTTTTGGGCTGTGTCCTCCCTAACAGTGTGTCAACCCACCTCCCATAGGAGAGGATGAGGGTGCAGGATATTTCCTGCCACAAAACCAAAGTCTTTTGCACATTGTGATAGTGGTCATGTCAAGTCCCTACACCAATAGTATGTATTGTGAATTAGGACTGAGCTTCCTGCACATATTTTCATCTATAACGATGACATAATGATTCCCACTGAATAAATTATAATTTAGAGATACCTTCTTCCACAACCTGAAAAATGTTGCATTTTAGACTGTAAAATATATGTAAGATTCCATACTGCTTCAACCAAACAAATAATTTTTAAAAATAATCCATATAAAATTTTGGTTTGAGTAAGCCAAAAAGCAGGCATAAAAAATAGCTATTTCTCCTCACATCTTACACAGGAGGAGACCCAACTGTTGGTGAATTATTTGGACTATTAAGTCTCAAGAAAAAAATTACTTCCTCACAAGGGGAAGAGATGGGGCAGGTCCTGACCTCTTCACTCCTGTGACCAATGACAGGACTCAGGAAGATGAATCACAGAAAGTTTAGGTTGGATATCAGGAAGAGGTTTTTCACCCAGGGGATGGTTGAGAACTGGAACAAGCTCCCCAGGGCAGTGGTCACAGCACCAAGCCTGCCTGAGCTCAAGAGGCATTTGGATGATGCTCTCAGGGACATGGTGTGATTCTTGGGGTGCCCTGCACAAGGACAGGAGTTGGACTCAATAATCCTGATGGTCCCTTCCAACTCAGCATATTCCATGATTCTATGAAATGCATATGGCTCCTTTCTTAGTGGCAGAAATAATTTACCGTGTCTCACAAAGCCTGAATCATGGGGCTGTAAGCAGATGAGGAAAGCTGCAAAAATGGGCAAATATACTTGTTATGGGTACAAGCCATAAGGACAAGTATGTGCACAAATACCTGTTATTTTAAAAAAATCTCAACTGAGATTTAAAATCTTGGGCATGAAAAGTGATTTACCTGAGATTCAGTAGGTCTGCATGAAATGAGGTAGGCACAGGTTCACTCTGCCTTATCTTAAAAATTAAATGAACTTGTTTGCTAAACTGAATTTATAGCTGAACTATAGATACTCATACCATGTACAGTCACAAGGGTTTCTTGTAACAACACAATGCACATAGCCCACTCCTTTCTCAGTCTTAAGATGTACCTGGAAAAATATTGCTGTTCAAAAGCACATAAATAGGGAAATAAATGAGGACTTCCATTAAGATTTTCAGCCTCTGACCAAAGGCTTTATAGATGATAGAAAGAGATTAAGTGTACTAATTGTGGTTTGTCTTTAAAATGAAGAATTAAACTTGTCCCTTTTTTTTTTTTTATTTATTACACTGCAGTAAAAATCCTTGAGGTCTCAGCTGAGTCAGGATGTGTTTTACTAAGCCAAATAAAAGCAGTAAGACACCATCCTACTGAAAAACTTTCAGAAAATATTTTAAAATGCCAGAAAAATCAAGCTTTAAAGAGCTATTAATGAAAGCCTAATAGCATAAGGATTTGTAAAACCCTTATGACTGGCTCTAGATCCACCTGCTATGTGCTACTGTTATCCCACCATCATTTCAACTTTAACCTGAACTTGGATGTACTGAAGGGAAGGAGTTTATTTCTCTCCAGAATAAGTGGCAGCACCTGTAAAAGTCTCACTAATGCACTGCATCACCAGCTCTCCTACATGGTAACAGGTCTGTCTTTCATGCTTCATCCAGTTGTCAGAGCCAAGAACAAGAGGTTCATCAAGCATCAAGTGAGGCACATCACTGCACTGCTCTGCAATTTGTGCCTCCTGCTCAGCTGCAAGCAGTGTGCCAGCCCTGCCAGGCCAGGCTGGCTCTCTGCCTCTCCAGCTGGGCACATTGCAGCTGTTCGTCCAAGTAGCAGCAGTTGCAGAAGTGAAGGAAGTATCTCATCCTTAGGCTATGGTAAGGCTGTAAGGAAAAAAAATTAATTACTCACATCTGGACCCTCATTAGACTGACATCTGAGTGGTCCTGATTTAGATCACAAGAAATTTCACATCAGTTCCTGACCGTGATCACACAGATAGAGTAACATTTCAACAGTGGTGTGAATCAGGCTATGTAAATCTGCAAAAGCAGAAATTCCCACAAAATACTTGACATATGAGATTTTTAATATAAATAATTTCTTATAAAATATAAACTGTTATTCTGTGTCACTGATAGCTAATAGATTAAATTCTCAGTGGAAAGATTGTTTTCCCTGTAGGATCAGTTACTGTGGAGGAAAGAAGAAAAAAGCCCTCAAACTGAAACAATTTAATCATCAAAAGAAATAAAGAGGAACACAATGGGTTCACACAAAGTAAATGAGCATGCCTCTAGGAATCACAGCCTCTAACTCAGGTCTGGCCTGCCATAAGCTTATGCTGGTACCTTCTCAGCATCCTCAAAACCCACTTATGCCATCCCTTATGACTAGCTGGGCTCTCATGTCTTGGAGAACCACAAAATCCCTTGCTGTTACAAATTTCTTTAAGCATATGGTTCTGGTTTCCTTGTCTTCTGCTACTCTCTCTCTCTCCCCCCCTTTTCCACTGCTGTGGATTAACTGTTTTGAGTCGCTCCAGCCTCATGTGGGATGACAGGCTGGCATGCAGAAGGCGCAGGTCTCCTCAAAGGTATAGGACTGAGCTGAGGACAAACATCTACAGCACCCACACAAATGCAACTGGTGAAAATAACACTGTGGGCAAACAAGCCATTTCCTATTCTTACAGGGCACTGCAGCCCACCCTCTGCAGTTGTGTCAGGTTTTGTGGCTGTTGTCTTCATTCCCCTGCTCTCATGGTTGTTTTTTTCCTCCTAATCAACACTAGCAAGTGACAAAATCTTGCCCTGCCAGCTCCTGCTCTTCTGTGCTTTGTCACAGCACTCAGGCAGACCCTTGTCAGCAGGGTGCCAGAGACCCTCACAGGCATCAACTTATTAATCCTCACACTACCCCAATGATACCAGCAGCTATTATTAACCCCATTTTAGAGGGGGACAGGCGGGGGTGGGAAACGGAAACTCTTCAAGATTAAGCATCTCAAGCCAAGGTCATGAAGGAAGCAGAGCCACTCTGGTGTCTTACTCTCTTGTGTCTTGGTCCTACTGAAGAAGCTGGGAAAAACTAATTTGTTTCATAGTCAGTACTTACACCTGTAGAGGCAGGCAGACCTGTAGATATTTTTTATGTAAGCAGCAAATTTATTTGAGAGAATCAAGGTGAACGACCTTCAGTGCACAAAAACAAGCCTCTTCAGATCAGATTAAGAAATCATCAGGTCTCTACAGACCCGTTTTGTTCATTTTGCCTAAGCTCACTTCAGTCATGATCTTCACCATCAGCAGAAAACCATACTGTGTTAGGTGCTACATCCCATAGGACAGTCAAGCTATGCTCTTGAAATGTCCTTGGCACAGAGGGGATGTGAAGAGCCAAGGATGTATCTCAGGATATTGCTTCCCCCTCACATGCTGTGCACTGTCAGGGGTTACTCTACTCTTCTGCACAATGACCTGCTAACCCACATCCCTCCAACCAAAACCACAACAGGTGAAAGCTCCCATCACATCACAGGAGAGATCAGCATTGAGCAGAAATGTAAGAAAGTGTAATTCTGAAGGTAGAAGCATGATGGTCAAACCTCATTTATTATGGAAATCAAACAACTCAATTTATTTCTACCTGAAATTTTCCACTTGTAAAACGGTCATGGTGGCTTCATGTGTTTGGGGCTGCTGCAGAGACTTGCTTTTCTGCAATGGAATATTCAAGAAGCTTAGATTCTATTCTCCTTGAAAGTGAACACAAAGTATTTAAACTTCTCTCTTTTCTTGTTGCAAAATGAAATATGTGGGGTTTAGTCATGCCTAAAAATAAGGAGAATAAGTTTCCAGTCTAATAGCAAATATAAAATTAAGGCACCTTTATACAACTATATTTGAAAAAGCAGGCAGACATAATTTTTCATGAAAGACTTCACCAAGACATTTGCTCTCTCCACCCTTGATGTAGTCCAGAAGTTTACTGCATGATGGGTGTGTACTTTCTGTTTCTGAGGAAGAAACCAGCTCAGACATCCTTGGGTTCCTTTCCTTTTACAGCTTAAGAGAATGTAAACCTTTTTTATCCTAGATTCTCTTTCCATTAGAGATGGGCAGATCACAACAGGATTGAAAAGCTGGCTTAGGTCGGCACTGGCAGTTTCATTGCCTAGGCAGACTCAGCCAAGATATTAATGTATTCAAAATGTTTTAGCCTTTGAAGATATAATAAACCTGAAGTTTCCAAATCAGAAAGCTAGAGGTACACAGCAATGACAAAAAATTAATTAAGCTCTGAATCAAATACTTATCACTCTGGGAAAGCTCACTTTTTGGCTTGAGATGTGAGGTGAGTCACACTTCATCTCATGTGCTCAGCTGTAACTTCTAAATCCTTTGTGTGTGGTGCTGTTTTATTTAACTTAGGAATTCACTCCCTTTAGAAATTTGCACCCATTTTATTTTCAAGGCAGCACAAACTGTGGGAGCTGTCAGTGTTCTCTCTCAGTGCCCATGCACAGAATCTAAGCTGTTAATTTTTGTTCTGTTAAAAGAGGGTACAGGTCATCAAAGAACTCTGTAGTTGCTTTCCATGTGATGACAGATGCCACACAAATAAGAGATGGTGCAGCAAATGTTCCTCTGTTGTACCTGAATATTCCTTGCATGGCACACCTGGGAATATGGACAAAGCGGATGATTAATCCTTTTTTCAGCATGCCAGTTTAGGGTTGAACCTATGTCCTATCCTACAAGAATGCAAATTTTAGTGCAGACTAAAGTACTTCATATGTAGTATACGCTATTTCAAGGTAAGAACATGCTTAACAGCAGTTAGCACAGTGCTTCAAACATGCTGTAAATCCCCACCTCAAGTCTCCAAAAATTGTTCATATGCTCATACCTTTTTTGTTAATTAAAAATCATTTAGTGATTTTATTATAGTATCAGAATTATATTTAATCCATTGCATGACTGCATAAATCAAGTATTTGACTGATGAGATACAGTATTTATGTCACTATACTCTGTACATTGAAAATGTTGGAATGGTAAGAGAAACAAAATTTTCTAATTCAGCTAGTGATTCACTTGTGGCTTTGATCAAAACCAAGGAAAGACACAAATAAACAGAAGAGCTCTGACATTAAAATAGATTTTGGCTACATTCTAGGTTAGTTATGCAGAACAAAGGTGGTATCTGGTATGTATAAGGAAACCCAGGAAGATGCATAGTAATAAAGCTACCAAATCCTTACTGATAATCTTACTGTCACTGCTGACGCTGTCAGCTATTGTAATAAGAACATGCAGAAATCCATGCAAAAGCCAACAAACTTCCAAGATACATTTTTATACTTAAGAAATTATTAATGTACAAAAGGAGGAAAAGCAAAAATGGGAATAAACAAATTGCCTGGCATTTCACAGAGCTTGTAGGATGCCTGAGCAACTGGATTATCACACATGTAAGCAAGATAAGGAAGTAAGCCAGAGCAGGATAGACAAATTTATTCCTAGTGTTACTCAACACTCTTGAAATAAAGAGTTTCATGAAGGATAAATACATCCTGCTCTGACTGTATTGTGCAAGTGGAAGACCAGCCCCTCCCTCTTTATTAATTCTTATGTTATCATACTAGTAATGAAGGGGGAAATTAGAGCAAGGGTTGATAATACTGGGCACATTCATCTAAGTGGAGGCCCTTTTAAGGCCAGTCTCTGACATATTTGAAAGCTCATATTTGAAAGCTGAGAGAGGTCCATTATGAGTGCAGATCGGCAAACCTTGCACCAATCTTCAAAAGAGACCAGAAAGGCTATCTGGGAAGTTACGGGCCTTTGGTCCATGGGGACATCACAGTGCAAGTCTTCCTAAAGCACATTTCTAGGTGCAGGAAAGAGAAGGTGGTTTGAGCTGTGACTTGTATTGACTTCTATACAAAATACAATACAAAGTTCTTAAGCAGCCAGGCTTTCTGTGGAGAACCAGATGTGGCAGAACCTCACTTTTATTTCAAGACATTTGTCAATGAGGAGTAAGTCACAAGAGATTGCTGAGAGGATCCAAGTTCAGTGTTTGTAAAATTACAGACATTGCACCAAAACTGGAAGACAGTTGCCTCTTTCTTCTCTTACCTCCTCTGACTACTCTTAATTTCTAGCTCAAAGGTATTGCACACAGATGAGGAATGTGTTGTCCTGGCTGTGCACTCTTAGGAACAAATAAATTTAAGAAGGAGAATATTCCCTTGTAGCTGTCATCAGAATAATACTGGCCAATAAGGGGAACCTGGAAAACTGATATGAAAAGGAAAAATGCTCAGTTTCACTGTGCAAGTAAGTGGAATGGTTTAGGGAGTAATTATGAGTCATATACTCTATTGGGCCCATGATAAGAAAAGGAAACACACAGAGCCTCCTTCCTCCACCCCTTTCTTCTTAAGACCACTACTGGCAGCACTGAAGCAAGCTGACTGCTCTGACCTAAGTACTGACAAAAGCTCCTTCTGATTACTCTGCTTGTCACAACTGTCCCCATGGCAGAACCTTCTTTTGTTCCAGACACGTGTTCAAAGAACACATATGTGAGGAAGGGAGAAGCAAGAACCAACATGCAGCAGCTGGTTATGTTCATTTTAGGGGAATCCCCAGCCAGCTGTTACCCTCAACTTCCCATTGACAGCGGCCAGAAAAAATAGAAGAGGGGCCAGGATATACTAAAGTGTTAACTGCAGGCTGTTATCTGTGGTCTGTAATTATGAGTGCTATAGAAACTTGTATTCTTTTCTCCATCACACTGCTGCTCTCCCATGCCAACATGTACAGAGAAGATTTTTCTTTTTTAAACTTAAGAATGTTATTGCTTACTTGCTGTCTTGAAAATCAACTGCTGGGGTGGGAAACTAAGACAACCAGATGTTTTACTTTTCATGCTGAGGAAGTGAAATTAGAGATCATCTTCCTAAGCTTTTTATGGAAGAAAGTTCAGAAGTATGAGAAAAGCTATACTTTTAACCCTGCACATTTTAAGAACCAAGTCCATCATCACTAAAAAATAAATTAAAAAAAGAGTAAACGATGTGAAGGGATTGAGAGAGGGGGAGAACACGACAAAGAAAATGGGGCAAATATCACCCTTGCTAGTTTGAAAGTGTAGGCTAACTAAGTCTCTACTACTTAAGAATTACTCATATACAACTCTGAAAAAAATTAGATTTAGAAAAAAGATTTCTAAGACTGGTCTTCAAGAGCTGATACTACAAGTCACCCACTGCTAAAATGAATATGTGACTTTTATTGCAAAATGTCCACATATTGTAGCTGGAATTCAAATTCATGGAAGTACCAAAAACCCTAGTAATTTTCCTGCAGACTTTATATATATATATATATATATATATACATATATTTCTTTTTTTTTTTAGACTCATCTGACAGTCCTCAAAAGAGCTGTTGCAGTATCAAGTCAGAGTAAAGGCAAAAGTAGGTTTTAGGCAAACATCTTAGAGCAGGAAGGTTTCATACATTGCCAGCGCTTAGCAGTAAGTGCTGCTTGTACATTCACACCATGGCCTTGCTCAGTTTCTCAGTGTTATCACAAATGGGAAATTAAACATTTTTTCCCACAATAGAACACATTTGCTGGCTTGCACCCAGATTCTTTTAATTTCATTTGAGCTAGCAACAGATCTGTTTCTCATTTAGCTGCAGCTTCTTTCTAATCTATATCTTGATTATTTTTTTGTTGTATCGTATTATGAGTGAATACTTATTTATAGGTAAACACTGGGTCCAACCATAAATCCATATTCAAACTCCATTCAACTCTAAGAGTGTTTATATTTAAACCTTAGCCAACATCTAAAGTTTTTCAGTTGACTTCTCCCTTTGAAATATCCCAAATTAAGTCCTTAGAGCTAAAGACCTTTGGACTATTAAGGGGTTGAAATATGGATCCATATCAAATTCACAGCTTGATCTCATTTTCTTGGAGGTAGTGGTGAGATCCAGACATGAAGCTTGATGGATGTTTTCCATCACTCTTTTGCTAATGTCCTTAAAGTTAATTCACCCTCCACCTTTTTAGTTTAGATACGCATATTCAGGTCTTTCTCAGCCTTCCAATTCAAATTTCCCCCTCAGAGTTGCTCCAAAGTGAAAATCCAAAGCGATCCTACATTTGAACATCAGCAGAGACAATTTTTCATGGGAATAGGAGGAACAGAGCAACGCAGTAAAATCCAAAGAGCACTTGTTTGCTACATCATTTGTCATGTGGCCTTCACACTGTGTAAGAGGGCACTCACTATGAAGTTAAAAGGTCCAAAACCCCCAGCTAACATGTAAGACCCTATGAGTGTACAACACAACCATTCTGGGTCTGCTCTTAAATCTTCTGGAACAGCTCAGGGCACAGCATGGGAGAGCTTCCAAGTTCCTGAAGGGGATTGTTTTCATGCACATCAGGAATGGCAGCATATTTAACCATGGGAAAACACAGGACAGCTTTTTTGAGCTCCCAGTTGATCACCTTACTAATGACAGAAAACTTTAATTTTTCTCATCCAAAACAGGACCAGTGTTAAAAATGTATGCATTAGGAAAATACAGTTTCTTGTGTTTACTTTTTAAATATAACACGGAACTTTTTCTAGAAAAAAAAAAAGAAAAAAAAAAAAAGGGCTTATGAGACTGTTTTTCTCCCCTAGTGATGTAATTATGAAACATTAGCCCAAGGAAAAATTGTGAAAGGGAATGACAGGAAGAAATACTCTTTGGATCCCAGGGAAAATGCAGAAAGTTTTCATGCCAAAAGATGGCATTTCTTTTCGTTATTAAAGAAAGCATGTTTCTGTGTTTCCTCTTGAATTATATAAAAGTTATTTTCTGCACTTAGAAATACAGATTCACTAAGTGGCCTGAAATTATTTCGATAATAATGCAGCCCTTTTAAACAGCAGTTCTGCTGCTTGGAATGTTGACTTCAGGTTCTTCTTTACTCTACAGCTTGCATAGAGTTGTGACTTCTTGAGCATGCCAAAATGGTTTTAATGGGGCACTTTTGAAAACAGACAATAAACATGGGTTTTCCAAGTTTGAATGTAGGGTTTCTTTACTTTTTTTTTTTTTTTAAGATTACAGGGAAAACACCAGAATATTTTTCACTTTTGTTTACTTCCAGTACATTCTCTGCCATCCTGCTGTGAGCAAAAATAATGGAAAAAATTCTGAATGTTTCCATGAACCATTTTGTTACTAAATATTAATTACACTTGTTTCTCAAACAGGTCTCTTGTGCATGTAAGTTTGAACATATGATGTCATTACAAAAACTCCCAGTTTTCCTGCCTATGACCCTGTTTTACTTTACCTAAGCATAAACTTTCGAGCTTCTACATCTAAGAAACAGCATGAGCAAGAATAGCTATCTGGGACTGCAACCTGTCTCTGCATCTCCTCGGGTTTTGATTCCTCTCCACTTTTCGAAGGAAATGCAACCACAATGTAATTCCCACTTTTCAATGTCCTGAATTATACTCATTAACCCAGTTGCATTTATATCAGAAAAGCTGTATCTTCAAGGTATTGCAAAAGAAAACGCACTGAAAAGGTGTTTTTCATTTGTCATTTACTATGAGTTATTTAGGAGTGACAATAAGGATGGGTGTACAGCATTGTTAGTAATAACTTTGCAATGGGAAAGCTTGGCATGTCTTACTCTTTTTGTTAAATTTCCAGTGGAAACAAAAGCTGGAAAGTAAGACAAAATATTTATAAGTTACAGAATTAACTCTAGAATAGCTCAAAATTAATTCTTTAAAAGTGTGCTCTTAAATTCTCAAAAAAATATTTCACCTGAGAACTACATGACTTGTTGTAGAAATATCTATAACACAAAAAGGTTTCTTAGAAATAGCAATTGTGTGTTCAATTTGTTAATCCAGCAATTGATGCTAATTTACTGGTAAGTAAGTAATATGTAATGATTTGTTATAATTTTTTGCTATAAAATTCCTGGGAAAGAGTTGATTGTTGAGAGAAATGCAGTAAAACTATGAAGTCATAAGAAGTGAAGAGCACCTAGTGAATTTATCAGGCCACAACTTAACACTTGTTAGAAAAGCAAAACAAAAGAAGAAAGATTTTTGTTTGATCTGGTTTTGTTATACAGTGCATTTAGTTTGTGGAATACACTGCCACAGGATGTTGAGGAGACCAAGAGCATGAGCAGTTTTAAAAGGGATTAGAGAGACTCATGGGGGTAAACCCAACAGTAGCTATTAGGGCATCTGCTTGCAATAACAGATACAATGTAAATCCACATGTCTTCTTCAATAACCTTTTATCAGCAGATAGGCCCTTATGGGGGGTGGGAGTGTTGACCTCCAGACAGAGTGGGTGACCCAGGCAGGAACCTGGGCTTGATGGTTGCTCTCAAGCTGCTTTCCACTGGTGTGAGACCCCCACGTGGCAGCGCCGCACTCCATCACTTGTTACCCACACTGTGCCTCCCTGCTCTAGCAAAAATGAAGGTAAACTAAGGACACTGTGCTCCAATCCCTCTCTGGGGAAAGCTACCAGGAGGCTTTCTTCACTGGAAGGAAAAGTGGAAAGTCTGTGTAAGTTAGCAATTAGTGTGCCCCAGTGAGTCCAAAACGCTGCACTGGGACACTGACATCGGAGTCCTGGAAAGGGGATGATACACGTGTTGTCTGTCTCTGACTTTAGCTGATCAGGATCCCAAAGAGCTGCATGTCAGAAATAGGCTGGAAAATCCAGAGTTCCCAGCATGTACTTTACCTAAAGCTTAGTAAACTGACTCCTCACCAGTTTTGTTGGCACACAAAACCTCTCTCCAGTTTCCCACTTTGCAGGTCTCTACTAACACGCATTCACAGCATAAAGCAGCACATCGAGCTCTAACCCAACTGGAACTGGAAGCAATCCAGCTGTACAACATCGATTTCCAAGTGAGCCAATTTACCCTGCTTGAGAAAAGGTCCTGCTGTGCTGCTTGATGAGGTGGTTTCTGGTAAACCAGCTCTTTGCTTCAAACTGCCTCATGCACTGTGAATCAGCCTCAGAGAAAACTTCCCCAGTGTGCCACCCCTGTCCTCCCCCACCACCCACCTAGGACTCAGCTGATCTGCCATTCAGCACCAGAGCATAATAATTGACCCCCTGACCCCAGGGTTAAGCACAGTTCAAGGAAAATCCTAGAGACCACCAGCAACCTCCTCAATTTTTATCGCCGTCTCCTGCTGCGTGTCTTTTCCCCCACCCCCAGCTATGGCTCCTCACCCTGAACAATAGAGCAAAAGAAGGCATCACATGCCCCTCTGGTGAGGACCAGCCAACTTTGCCTAACCCATTTAATTTTCAGCAGCCCTCCTACTGATGACAGCATGAGAGCTGAGACTTGCCAGAGGACCTTCTAAGCTTAGCAGAATTATTCTGCAGCTCGAAACTCATCAGATCAGCAACAGTGTTTTGTACTATTTTGTACTGTTTTTGTTTTCATATGTAACATGAAAAAAAAGCATTACATTGTGTCACCACCATACATAAAATGAGCTGTAGAGACATATATGGAACAGTTGTCTTCAGCCTACAGGTTTCCTGCATGCTTTGTCTGCACTAAATCCCCCCAGAGATACTTTTGAATGAGCATTAGTACCATTTCCTAAACTAACTGCATTGTCATGTACAATTTTTTTTTTTTTTTTAAAAACACAATAAAAATCCCAAAAGCAAGTAACCCCTCACTTTCTTTTTTTGTTTGTTTGTTTGGTTGGTTGGTTTTATTTTGGTGGGGGGGTTGTTGGTTTGTATTTTTGTTGTTGTTGTTGTTGTTTTTGTTTGGTTGTTTTTTTATGTATAAATAAGGATCTGTCTTTTTCACACATTTTAAAATTAAGATGTTTTGCAGGAAGTACTGTGTTGGGTTCATTAACACTCTGGCCATGATGCTGACTCACATGTTCTCCTATGATGTATTCCCCTTGGCAAAATGAAAACAAGTTTAAACCCGTAAGACAGGAATCTTACAAGTCAGACTGACCAACATAATGCAGTTCAGTCCTATGAGACATTGGGTAATTCTATTGATATTTGTGGAATAGAAGGTTTCTTCACTCATCGTTGGCTTTCATCCTGCTGCAAATCCTGAAGTTTCTTATGCAAAGAAACCATTTTGGCATCAGGCACTTAGATGATTATGCTACCTTTAGAACCATGACAAAAATAATTTCATTATGAAATGTATCACACCATTCTATCCAGCACAGGCACTATCTTCAATTGCAAGATTGTGCTGAACTAATCAGAGGGATTACAAAATCTTTAAATAAATTTCTGATTTACTGTGTGTGTTCATTATTGACTGAAGAAAAGAACAATTCTGATGGTACACAGAATGAAAATAATGCATAGAGAAAAACTGATTCATCCTTTTAAAGATTTATCTATAACATAATAAATGCAAATAAGGCTTAAAAATGGTACAGTGAGAAGTAGAGATCAATAAGCAGTGTGTAGAACGGTCTGGAAATGAGCGTTCTTCTTAGTCAATAAGACTGCCAGAATCTGTCCTCTCTCCTCCCTGCAACCTAGTTATCTGACAATGTGGTTAACTAATGTAACAGAGGGAAAAAAAAAATCCAAATCCCGAGAGACAATAAGCACAGATAGGATCAAAATGTAAAAGATCTGAGGGTCCAAGAAGCCCAAACCCAACCCAGGCAGGAGAGCTAAACCAGGAGAGGAATCACATAGCCCATATTCACAGCTCCTTCCCACCAGCACTCCTGCGCCTCACTGAGCTGGAAGCAACACTTGGACTATCCCATTCAGTAACAGTCACTAAAGGACTTATCCTTTACAAATGAGTCTAATCCTTTTAAAACCATTTATGCTTTTGGCCCCTTCCATATTCTTTGACAATGACTTCCATAACTATATTAGGCATGTCTCATGCCTACTGACTTTAGAAAGGCATTCATGTACATATCAAGGGAAAGGAATGGATATGGGTTTGAGAGAGTTTCTATTCTCCACACACACTGGTTATATGAATAACCACAGAACAATTAGTTGTAAAATTTACTGTTCAGAGTTTGCAAAACAAGAAAGAATAAATCCTGTAAGCAACTGTAAAAAAATATACAGCAGCAAAATTTAGATTGAGTGAATTGGTAAATCTGCACTGCTGTTCCCATTGCTGCACCTGAATCAAGATCATGCACCAACACATGGCACACTCTTTATCCATTTTTTCTTGAACTGCTGTGAGTGTGTTGCTCAACATTTGGCATGAATTTGTACACTGGGAGAAACAGAGCAGGAGAGATGAACACCATTTTATTCTCTCTAGAGGCTAAAAACATTACATGAAACACATCTCACAACAAGGTGCTGTAGCTGTATGAGATACAGTCCCAAGATACCATTGCTCAGACAGCGTTTGAATCACAGCTCTTTGCCCTCTAACCCTGACACAAGCTGTCCCAAACTCATTCAACACACCAAAAGAACAACTCTCAGTGTCTTAGAAGAAACATTTCTGGTTTCTGAATTTTTGTCAAAAGGTTGTTAAACTCAGCAGATTTTAATCACATACATGGTCAAACACCTGTGTTTGCAGTACTGTGCAAGAATTTATGGCAAGACATTAAAAAAAAAAAGCAGCTTTATTAGGAGGATTTTAGGATCCAGACTGAATCCTCAGAATCTGTGACCAACAACATAGACAATTACAATTTTCTTAGTAAACCTTCTCAGCCATCTAAAGTGTCCTGTGCCAAAGAGGAGTACCCCGAGGTTTTGAAGGATTATTTTACATCTAACCCTAATGACTACCTTCAGACTTGGAAATCTCTGGCACTTGCCCCACAGCTCATCTGACACCAAATAGATCTGTTTTCCCTAAAGTTCACTTGTGTTCTGCCTCCAGTTGGTCTCTGTGACCCGTGGTACAAGGGATTTGATTCTTCCCCTCTACTCTGCTCTGGTGTCAACCACCTCCTCACCCCTCCCCTTCCTTCACCCCCACTGCAGTTCTGTGTCCAGTTCTTGAGCCCTCAGCACAGGAAAGATATGGAGCTGTTGGAGCAAGTCCAGAGGAGGCCACAAAGATGATCAGAGGGCTGGAGCACCTCTGTTCTGGAGACAGGCTGAGAGAGTTGGGGTTATTCAACCTGGAGAAGAGAAGGCTCTGGGGAGACCTTTGAGCATCTTCCAGTATCTGAAGGGGACCTGCAGAAAAGCTGAGGAGGGACTTTTTACAAGGGTATGGAGTGGTGGGATGAGGAGGAATGGTTTCTACCTGAAAGAGAACAGATTTATATTAGGCTTTAGGAAGAAATTCCACACTATGAGAGTAGTGAGGCAATGGCCCAGGTTTCCCATAGAAACTGTGGATGTCCCATCCCAGGAAGTTTTCAAGACCAGGTTGGGTGGAGCTTGGAGCAACCTGGTCTAGTGGAAGGTGTCCCTGCCTATGCAGGGGGATTGGAACTGGGTGATCATTAAGGTCACTTTCAACCCAGACCACACTATGATTTCCCAGGGTGCCAGTGACCTGGGTTGAAACTCCTACCTGTGAAGAGGGCTATGTCAGCTAATGTAAGTGAAACCAACAGTACTACACATCAGTCTTCTATATATATGCATCAATTTTTGTAACCACATGAAAAATACAAGTGAAGAGCAAACAGGATGCAATATTATGCAAGCAACACAGCTATAAGAAAGGCACCTGCACTGTTATATACAGAACTATGTCTGTTCAACCCAAACATAGCAGAGCACAGTGCATAATTACATACTGCCTAGAAGACGGCCAGAATACAGCCCTCTTCCTTTCCAGATAAAACACTGAAACACTGTTCTGATACTAAACCATTAAAAACCTCAGGATTTTTTTACTTCAAGGGTACTGTATGCCAGGCTATCAAATAAAAATAACACTGGGAAGTTATTTGGTGCCACTCAGCTGTGATTTAGCAGGCATTCTCATGAATGGAAAATAGGCACCATAAACACAAATGATGTAATTTGGTGATACAATTCCTCATTACTCTCAGAGTGTCTAAATTTTCCACTAGCTGGCTGCTGAGACAAAAGAAATTTCTTCAAATTAAATACATTCAATCCGAAGTCCAGATACTTTGTAGCATCAAAACAGGAAACCCAAAAAAGTTTACTGGGAATAATGTGGAAGGGAGTGAAGTAACTCCTCCCTGCATGTGATTAAAGGAAAATAAAGTCAAATATTTCTGGGGTTACAGTTCTAGCACTAGGCTCCATCACTCATATCACCATTGCTCACAAGAATTTCAAAGCTATAAATTTAACTATTAACACTAGACTTCAAATATTCTTCTGTAAGAAAAGTGGATGTATTAAAAATCCTTTATTTAGGCAACACCAAATATATTGCATAATGTATAATGTAAAAATATATTATCTTATTTCCATATATTTGGGTTTTTTAATTAAAATTTAAAATTTTTTTAGATACTTCAATCATCACTTTCTTTTTGATGTTTTTCTACAGAAAATTGTTTGAAGGCTAAGTTTTTTTCTTTATGATTTTCACATAATACACATTAGGACCAATGTTGAGCACCAAAGTTACCCTGAATAAGGTCTCTTCTATAATATGTTGTCATGATTGATTATTGCAGTATTTGGATGATGCAAAGTTTTCTTAGGGACATTGATGTTCTTATTAGAATTTTGTATGTACTTTTGTGCTAATATAAATGAGCATCCAAAATATAACTTAAGTCCGGGTTTTTTTTTTTCAATATTATATAAAACCATAATCTTGCATCAGACAATCAGACCTGTGAGATTTCTAAACAAGCCATTTATCTGATGCAAAATTTTAGCCAACACAGTGGACTGTATTTATCAGATGAAAGGAAAACATCAGTATGTTACGGTAAAGGTTTCATGTCTTACAGAGAAGATTGTTACTGCTTTATGATTTAAATGATGAAATAATTAACTTGTCTAACAAAAAAAATTAGAAAGGAATGCAAAGGAAAGTAGCCAGAGGCAATTATTGTATTAGCAGTAATATCCTCCTTCGAAAAGAGAAAATCTTTCAAATGTCCTGTGGGCTATGGATTTGCTTCTGATGTCAACGGAAGGAAAGCAAGTTTCCTTCTCACTCTTTGAAGAAGCACAGTTCATCACTGTCTTGTCTGACACGTAGTCATTATCCTTTTTACTGAAGTAAATTCTTAGCTACATGGGACGTGCTCAGCAGAGCTCCTGCTATAGAATAAAAACACCTTTCTTTAAAAGTACCATTGAAAGTAAAGTGGAATTTACTATTCCCTAAAGACATCTTATTCTGAAGATTACTTTGTAGAGCCAAACTTGTGCTTGCCTAATTGAAGCCAAATCCATTTGCAAAACAAATACAGTTTCCCATTCAGGTTTTAACATCTAGTTTTTGCCACCCACCACGCTCACTTTAAATAATAAATTTTCGCTAGCATTATTTATTCCAATGCAGGTTCTACAGCCTAGGAGCAAGATTTCCAAGTGGAATAAGAAGGGAAACAGTACAATTGTTCAATCACTCAACAGAACACTTCCAACATTAATTCATGTTGTGATTTTTGTCTTCTTAAATATGAACAAGTAGCATTAGTAGGCTATTCAAATACAAATTGACAAAATTGCACATGCACAAGCAGAAGCCATCAGCATATTGCCGGGAGATGAACCCAGTCTGTTCATTTTCTTGCTCCTCCCCCTGCATATTTCTAAAGTTGACGGCTGAACTGCAACCATCTCTGGGAATTTAGCAGCACCCACGTCATTGAACCCATCCATATCTATCTGGCTTGATAAATTACTCATATCTAGGCCCTACATGTGGTGCTTAGCAGACTAATGCATATTACAGGGAGCACAATACCCATTCCTTCTGTATCCAAAAGAACAGGGGAAAGGAAGGAAGAGAGAAAAGACGTATATCCCTAAAGACAGACAGCAGTCAGAAATTATGTATAATCCTCAGCAACAGCTGAATTATTGAATAAAGAATCCCCTGTGCCTGGGTAAACTTTGCTTGCAATCTTCCAACTAGAGAAGTTTATTTATGCTTCCTCCTACTACACTCTCAGTCCTCTCATTCCTTCACAGCTGTTTCCAGTATTAGTTTCTCAAAAACCAGTCAAGAATTTGAGCTAGACTGTCAAATGACAGGATTTCTGGTCTATACATAGGGGATTAAATCAAACTATTAAATGTTTTTGATGGTAAAAATCAGTGAACAAACTTTTTTTTCCAAATTAAAAAACAAAAACAAAAACAAAAAACATCAACAAAATCAAACAAAAAATCCCAAACCAAAAAAAAAACCCCAACCGAAAAAGAAACAAAAAAAGCCTCCCCAAAACCAAGCCAACAACACACACACATGAAAGCCCAAGATGAGAATCAAACACAACAATCAAGAATGTCTTAGCAGGAGTACAGTGGACATCTGTGCTACCTAATGGATAAGTAACTAGATACAAGGGATTTCAAAATAATTTAAAGATACTATGAAATAACCTTGTGGAGGATTACAAATGAAATAAGCATGCTTAATTTAAGAAAGAACTCCTCAGACAATGCCTTGAATTGCCCAGATAGGTCCTTACCTCACCAGTGATGTTCCTGTGGGATCATTCCCTAGTTTCGGGGGGACTGTCAGAACAGCTCTCTGTTTTCCTCCCCAAGTTTGGACTCTGTATCTGACTCCTTGAATGGCTCCTGAGAGTCACTAACAGTTGTCTACTTCAATAAATCTTTGAAAAAGAAAACAAAGATGCATTGTTTAAATCTGCACTGTCACTGTAGAAGTAAATAAGTACGATTAATGTTTTGCTTTAAAAACCTCCTGGTTTCTGTATGTAGAAAAACCTGGACTATATCTGTTTTTCAGTTGAAATGTAAGAATACAAATTGGTTATAAAGGAAGTTGTTTATATAAGCCTCTTTCCACCATTATTCCTTTCCTCTCTTCTCCCATATTATTTATTTTAAATTCTAGTTTAAGTGGATTGGATTTCATCCATAACCAGAATGTGACTGCATATTGCCACCATGCCAGCTTCTGCTAGGACCTCACTGATATTAGCAGGTCCCCACCCTTATCCTTGTCTTATTAGAGACTTTCCAAAGTTTCCTTCCTGAAACGATTACGAAGGCATTCTGGTATTATTACATAAAATTTGTTAAAACCAGAGCCTGGTTAGTATCAAATCACCTACATATTGCACAAACACACAGAGAGACCTGCAGTAAAATAAAAGCAGTAAGACGTCAAGAGCATACGCATTAAAATCAGCAAAGGTGAAGTTTAAAGTAGTCTGCGTGTATGATTAAAGACAGTATCATAATTAATAACAGCAGTCTATCTCCTCTCTTACAGAAACACTTCTGA
Organism: Apus apus; assembly: GCF_020740795.1. Taxonomy (NCBI): domain Eukaryota; kingdom Metazoa; phylum Chordata; class Aves; order Apodiformes; family Apodidae; genus Apus; species Apus apus. The sequence continues at coordinate 71,325,899 of NC_067312.1, read as the reverse complement.
TACTGGGGGAAAAAAGCAAGCTTAAAGTATGACATCATATCTCCATGTGGCATGAGTCATCACGTTAAGACTTTTGAATCACTTAACACCCTGCCTTGCCACTGAAGGGAAGAACAGAACTGGCAGAAGTGGGCAAACTACTGCTGTGTTTCAGCAGCCACACAGGCAGAAACAGGAGATTTTACAAAGCCTTTGCCAAGGTAGGGGAGAGGTGCACTCAGGTCTTCTCCTGGTGCCAGGGAAGAGTGTGCTCCATGCAGCTCACAGATTCCTACTCACTTCTAGTCTTTTCTGTTTTCTTCCTTCTGATTTGTCCTCTGCCTTTCCACTCTCTTTGTCATGACAATTTTTCACTGTTGGCAGTACCCCTGTCCAGTTTCCAGATCACCTTCCCAAATTCAGCTGTTCCTTATTTCCATATTGCCTGGCAACTGTTAATTTAGCATGTCTTGTTCCTTTTTCTCTGCTTGACCTGCACTCATCATCAATGGACCTCATTTACTATCTTATACATCTCTGTGCTCAGCAGTTTGACATGCTTAGCTAAGTCCAGATCTATCCATGTTCCTCTGACTATTACCAACTATGTTTCTCATCTTACATATGACAGGGGGCCTTGGTCTACTTACTGTCCAGTTCAAGGCTGGACACTTTTTCCTCTGCTCTTCACCTAATGCCTTCTCACCCACCAACTTCCAATTTATACTTCCCATTCAACATTTCCCCCTCTGCCCAGCTTCCACCTCTGTCCCCGCTTCCGTGGGTTTCTTGTCAACACTGGTTTCCACTTTCATTTCAACATCTGTCTCAGGCAATGTCTGACATATTGTTGGAACACATCAAGGAAGCCCAAGAGATCGTCTCTTCTGCTGTATCTGGTGTTAAACCAAATATAACTATGTTGGAGATTGCAAGTGAAACTGTAACAGAAGCTCTGTCAAATTATGACCTTTGACATGTTCAGCATGGACAAATAACTTCACTATTTCTAGAGTTCAAGTAATAATCTCTTTAAAATGCTTACAATTAATAAAGGTTTTCAAAAGCACATGCATCACAAAAGGAGCTTTTGCTGCCAGAACTGAAGTTGCTGAAATGTCTCAGAGAACAGTTGCCAGAATTCCTTCTAACAAGAACAGAATAACCTGCTTTTGTTCATTCTTGTTTTCTGAAAAAAAAACAACAAACCAAAAACAACAACAAAAAACCACCCAACAAAACAAATCAAACACAAAACACCAAAAGGTATTTTCTTTATAATTACAGTTAGCCTGAGGCACATATCTCACCTGGAAAGTTGAAGTTCAAATTATTAATGTTCAACATTTTAAAACAACGAGGAACAGAAAACAGTGCAAATGCAGACGTCTTTGATGGGTGGTGCAGCTAGTCTCACCTTCCATGTTAACCTGTATTTTATTTTTTAGTTTTAGAGCAAGATTCTGCATGTTGAAAAGAAATAGCAAATCACAGAATTACCAAGATCTGAGCCCATTTTAAAAGCCACACCGAAATACCATCTGCACTCTCCTGAACACTTGGCTTGTCTGAAAATAGTTTTTCTTAGCCAGCATATAGAGCTGGTGTCCCCCGTATTTTGTATGCTACAACCTCTGCTGTTCAACAGAATGGAAGCTGTTAGTGAACTCTCCAGGCCAAATGGTGCCTTACTTAGATTACCTGAAGCTCTGGCATTCCCATATAAAAATATAACAAAGGGAATAACCTAGCTTTTAAAAACAATACAAGGGGGAAAAATAACCCTACCTCCCTTGTCTCATTCCTTCTTATCTCTGACAACACGTGAGAGGATGCATGGCAGTAGCTGAGACATGGAATGGGATTATTGTATTAAGACACTATTTATACCATTGAGAGCAGAAAAAGCTATCATAATAGCTGCTAATGGACATGTGTCCTTTGTATTATCTAAGTCTGTAAGCTCAGCTTAAAACTGCTACCTTGAGGCTTGCCTCTTGGCAAGTTTAATATATCATGGATATTTGCTAAGAGAAGGGTTTGTCTAGCTAAAGATCTTTGCTATTGCATTCCTATGTTCTATGGTAAATATACCCCTGAAATAAAGACTTTTAGCAAAGACAACCATAAGAAGTTAAAAAAATATTAGCTATTTTTATGACTCTTGCATTTTGCAGCATTCAAACCCCTACATCTATAAGGACTTGATCTAAAAAGGTATTATGTGCCTTGATTTCAATCTAGAAAAAAACTTTCCATTGTAAATAACTTTCTCCAAATGTAAATACAGATTCAAGCTTTCTGTAAAATCAGAGGTCTCCATTTTACGCAAAAATCAAAGTCAAAATTACAGTTTCCCCTGAGATTATATGTACTGTGAATAACACAACATTCCCATTTTTAGAAAGGATCAAACAGTAGTTAAAGTGCAAGTTCAAGCTTCTTCGGTAATGCGGAAATAAGAGCTAGCAGAAGAAATCAAGTCTAGACAACTAGAGAATGTAAAAGCTGTTCATAATGAATAGAAGACAAACGATTGCTTTCCAAAAACTACCTTCTAGATCACTGAAATTCTACTGATGTCTAGATTATCCCCCAGATTATAAATATGTTCAATTGTAATAGATTCAAGTAGTTGCCTAGAATCATAAACAAGAATTATCACAGAGTTACTGGTTTAGATTGCGTTCTGTGCAGTCTCAATGAGAACCCATCAGAATCATTTGCTGAACAGGAACAATTTTTTTTAAAAATGCAAAATACAGGTTATTTATCTTAAGCATTTCAATTTATTCTCATCAGAAACAATAGTTATCAGGAACTGAAATGCCTAACTTCCATGGACTTAAATGTCTTGGATTTCTGAACACCATAAATCTCCAGGAAGTAAAGTACAATGTAAAAGTCAGGATTTAGAAGAAAATTTAGAAGTCAGGATCTGCCAATTTTTTTCACCCCACTCAAGTTCTGAAAAATTTTAAATCAACTAGAAATCAAAAATCCCACACGGGTCCTAATAATATTATAGGTTGTGTTCCTGTATTTAGAACAGAACTTCCCACGCTAGTGTGAAAGAACACTACAAGTGGAATGCTTCATTCCATGTAAATCCTTCAAATCAAGCAGATCATGCTAGCTACACTATTACTGCAAGATTTTGCATCTCTAAAATAATATGGGAGAATTTAACAGAGAGAAAATGTACAAGGTTCTGTACTTTATTCTGAACCCCCACAGATTTAAAGAAAATGTATATCTTATTATTTTTTGAGCCACCAAAGAAGATAATAATAAAAAAATAAAGTCTACCGTAAAATTAGGAAAGTACTTAAAAAAGAAAATAGAATTTTTCTAAGAGGTGCCTCATGCTTCATGGGCAAGATTACTTTCTACATAGACTGTCAACTCAACAGTTTTTTGTGTCTTGTGGGTCACTATGCCTTCTTCCACACGGCTGCATCTAGAACAAAGTGGAGCAGGAGTTTAAGCTCAGAAACTTGTGTACATCTGTAGGGCTCTGAAACAAATGTGGCTAGTGAGACCCTTTAAGACAGTACACCGGGTAAGTTTATTTTCTTCCTTTCTCAGGGCAAAGGAATTTCATCCCTTACAACTATGATGATCTCTAGCAGCCAAAAAATACCTGCAAAGGCTGCCCAAACTTAGTCAAAATTTATTATTTTTTCAATCTATCCTGCTTGCAAAATTATTAAACATAGAACCAAGCAAAACTGGTGTTACCATTTATTTTTATCTGAGGTGATTTTTTTTTTTTCCTGGACTGAAAAAAAAAAAAAAAAAAAAAAAAAAAAGTCCAGAAACCTTTCCCATTTTTATAGAAAGTTATTCCTGGGGGTAAAGAAGGGTGAATGAAAGTCTCATGAAGCAAACCTGACCCTGATATGTGGTCAGGTTTACACCTGTATCATAAGGTGTTATATCAGCAAAATCAACAGCTATTTTAAAATACTGTAGAAAACTTATGTATTATAAAACAATATATCTCACTTAGGAATATGCTAATATATTTTTTTTCTCTCATTTTCTGATCCTCAAAGATACAAGGAGACAAAGCAAGGTGAATTGTACGGTTTCTTTTGTAATATCAGTAAACTGCTGAACTCCATATTTTTACCACACTAGGTTTCATGCACTGGTGAACAAATCAACTGAAATTAGAACCATTATTCTAAATTTATGTGTAGCTATGGGATTGATTTGCTAATAGAACTTGCCCTACTGTTTAGAAATAATAAATGAAGTTGAACAAAACAGCTTGATGTTCAGGAATCAAGCTGAGTTTCCAAGTTGCAGAAACAGGAATTTTCCACTTCTTTTTTCACCCCAGCAATAAAATTTATAAACATCACCGACATATGATAAAGACAAACCCCACAATTTCATTTTCAGTTCAAATTTCACAGACCAGAGTTGCAAGAATTTATTAAGCTGGCAGTTTTCCATGCAAATTTCATTCTATTGCTTTTACATTCTGAAATAAAATCACCAGAATAGAGTTTTTTTCTTTAATCTTTGAAAGTTATCCTTATGTTGAGTCCTTCCATGAGCTGCTTCATGAGGGAGACTGTGGTATACATTGGATGCTCAGAAATCTCTCTCTATAAATACAAATTTATCCAAATTATTGTAGTCCTGGAGGGAGATCAAAGCACACATAACAAAGTAGCAAAGCACTTCCTGGCATTTAAAACTCACTAGTACAATAAGAGTAAGCAGTTTAAAATTGCAAGGGGGAATTTCCCACCAGGTAAATCCTTTATTTTTTTATTATTTTTTTTTTTACATAACAACATGATTAAAAAATTATTTTCAACACATTGTAGAAAGTCTCATTCTGGGTCACCCTGGTTCAGTCTGTCTTGATTTAAACATTAAAATTCCTTGGGTTAGTGTAATAAAAAATCTCCTTCCTTCCTCCGATCTTTTAAAAAACCAACATAACTTAAAAACAACTTCCATGTAAAAGCATCTTTTGGGAGGAATCCTGGTAAAGTTTTTAGGTCAACTTTTCTTCCCAATTCAGTCTGAAATATTTTCCCAGATTGCAATCTATCTCCCTTGTTCTGTTGAACTAATAACTTCAAATGAAAGGTTTCTGGGATGGAGTCAACCACAGTACAAACAAAATCACAAAGAAGTTTTAAAAGCTTAATTGTAAAAATATTAACTTATTATCTTTTAAACTTTTTCTAGTGACTCATAACAGAGTAGATTCCACCCTTCATTATGTAATTTGTGACTCCCATTGAAGTCATGAGCACAAATACCCAAGAGGATGTTAACCAAAACGCTGGTGAGAGAAATGGTACAGTTTGCAACACTAGTGTATTTCATCTTTCACCAAAGCCCAAAATAGGCTTTAGAATCCTTGTAATTTCTGCTAAATCACTCCTACTAGCAATACCACATGCACGCTATAGGGAACAAAAAACAACCCACAGTCACAGGTGGGAAATAAAGTATGTCTTCCTGTGCATTTTAACACACTTACTAATCTAAATCTTAATTTGGCAAGTCCTAGTTGGAAGTAAAGCAGGCAAGTATAAGATAGCAATCCATTCCTTCTTGCCTGCTGACTGACCCTGTCTGTGGCCACATTAGTTGGTCTCTTGCTGTTGTCTTCCCTAGAGAAGGATCCTTCTTTGTAAGGATCTGTTTGAGTGACCAGAATGTGCCTCATACCTTTAAAATCTAAGCAGTAAAAACCCCAACTCGGAAGGCTTCAGAGAGACCTGAGGCTTATCCAAAGCACTGGGACCTTCATAACATGTATGCACTTACATTTATTTTATAAAGCATGACAGAACTACTATCTAAGCTTTGTAGGGGAGTGTTTAGCCAGCAAGTAGACTGGGTTTCAACACCTTTTAGACTGATGATGTTTAGTGCTTTATGCCTCAGCTTCTTAAAAAGGTCTTTACTCATGAGGTTACAGACAACATGGATGGAAGTAGGAGCAGGGATCAGAACCAAGAATGTTCTTTCAGGAGCAGGCCAGCCATCAGGCTGCAAAGATAATACACAGTGCCAGGGGAAACATTTTCTGCTGCAGAGGGAGGAAGCATCAGCACAGCCAACAGACGTGGAAAAGAGGGAACTCCCCTGGCTGAAGAAAAGCTGAATAGATAGCTGAACTTCCTGCAGAAATTTTCAGATATAAACATCCAAAACAAACCTGGGACCTCTTTGGGGACTGAAAAAACCCCAACTAAACCCACTCAAAAACTAGCAGTTGTGCTAACTGTAAGACAAAATTTTAGGACCCTGGAAGCAGAGACTCCTTATGTCAGATCTGGCAATGGAGCAATTTGCCTGGGGGAAGTGTCACTTACTTTGAATATAAATTTATTTAGAACAAAATCAAAGATATCTCCTCCTTCTCCCCAGTCTATTATCTTTGTCTCTTCACTCACACTCACCTATCTGAAGCAAAAACAAAGGTTAGAGGCTTGAAAGTGATCACACTAATCTCATGAGAAGTTTATTGTTCTTATAAAAATTTTAATTTCATATCTTCACACTTGAAGCAAGGTGGTCTGGGATGACAATGAAGTGCAAATAGACCTTTCAGGCTTCACTAGTTCTGGTGAAACACAGACAAAGTCACTACAGTGATTTCCCTGTTCCCCAGAACACTGGTATGGCCTCAGGGCATTCCAGCATGCTGGTGGATCCTGACTTTCTCAGGAAGACCTATAGACTTAACTCACATCCCAGGGAACAGTCTGGGAAAGTGCTGACCTCTGCCTGGAAGAGGAGGTGACTGGATGAGGCCAGGAGTGAAGTTATGCCCCTGATGTTAATAGACAGACAAAGGTCGGTTCCTGAATCTGATGACTCATGATGGAAGAAAACAGATGGGAGTGCTGAACTTCCTTACTAGCTGGGTTTAGTGCATTTGAATTCCTTTGCTCTGCACTCAGCATACACCCGTCTGTGAGATGGAGCACATACATGTACATAGAAGCAGGGAGAGCCTCTGAGTATTTCACAGATAGCAGAAGGACTGCAGGGCATAGCGGCCACAAACGCTGTCATTCCCACGTAAGCTTCTTGTGCTGGAAAGTTACTGCTGCATGATAAGCTAATCCTCTGGCTTTCAGCTACATCATTTAAAAAAATCTATTTCCAGGAAAGATAAAACAAATCTGAATACCACATTTAGATAAAAAGACCAAAGACATCATGTAGACCCTGTTTACACCTTTACAACCCCAGTGCTGCATTAGTGTGTTCTGAGGTGGCATATTGTACAACTCAAAGGAAAGAAAATAGAATCAATATATTATTGCTGTTTATTTCTATTTAAAGAAGATTACTGCTAACAAAATCTTAGGTGAATTAGGTCTAAGGATGTTGCTGTCACACCAGCATCTTAGAGGAAAAATTAGCTCTGCTGTCTACACAGAAAGGACTACAGAACCTGGTGAGTCTGTTTATTTGGTCATGTCCTAATTGATTCTCTAATAACCCCCTGCAACCAAAACTCCAAGAAACTACCATATAAAATCCAAACTACTAACAACAAATAATTAAGATCCAGTTTGGAAATGCATAGAAGCAGAAGCATTTATTTATAGGCCACCTTTCAGAAGATTATCAAATAATCTGAGGTTGCAAAGCATACAGAGGCCAGTATAGTTACAGCATGGTCAACCATTTCTTTGAATATCTAGTATTCTATGTATGTCACCAGCTTGTGCCTCTATCTGTTGTACAAAGAGAATGTGATGACGGGTCAAAACAAGTTCTCAGTTTCACCCCTACAATCCCACTGACCTCATGTACTTGGCATTGTATGGGTGTAACTAAGAGAATATGACTTATTATACACTGTGCTCAGTAATGAAATAGAGCTACCACATTAGAAAGGTCAGAATCCATCTTGGGATTATGGAAATTAAACTAAGCAAAGGTGAAAAAGCAACAAAGATCTTATTTTATTAAAGAAAAAAATGAACATAGTTGATCATGAATGAATGTTCCTCTTTTTTTTACCAAGTGTAGAATAAAACTTCTAAAGATTCATGCTCCTCTCTCTCTTTCATAGAAATCATTTTGCTAAATAACACATTAGGACTGCTAAAACTAAGAAATACTCCACTCAAATGTCTGGTTAAAGAAAGAGGAAGGAATTTGAAAAATAGTTATGTATTTACTAATAATGTCACACTATAATGTCTTGTGCTCAGATATGCTACCTACAAGATAAAATTTTTCACTGGATGGGATTAGACTTACCTGAAAGACATTCTGTGTGAGCTGCACACTGAAGAGGGACACAAAATCTATATCTGTTTTAGTTTTCAAAAGACAACTTTTATAATATAATATGGCTTGAAGTTGATGTAAAGTGGTAACACAAACCCCCATTAAAAATTTTGTTGGTGTAACTTTCAGTTAATGAATGAATAGGGCATTACAGTGAAACTTTCTCATGGTCCGTTTTTGTTTAAACTGCTGAAAAAGCCTGTTCGGGAGGGGGTGTGGGCACAACGATTGAACTCATCCTCATGTCTGTGTTCCAGTTGCCAATGAACCAGGAACAAACAAACAAACTGAGAAGTTAAGTTTTTCCTTGGAAAAGGCTCTTTGTATTTGAAGGGAGGAGTTGCAAATATCAGTTTTAAATAGCCACTGGCCATGTCTATAGAGCAAGTTGTAGTAGTACATCTGAGGCACAATACAGCACATGTGAAGCACAATGCAGCAGTCTTCAAAGTAGCCTGAGGTACCTTGGCATGCCTGTGGAAAAAGCATTGGCTTGGAAACACATTTTGCCAAGTGTGGTTGAACAAAAGTACCTTTACACCCACGTAAATGAGTTCTTGACAGAGTATATCAGACATGGAGAGCTGTGCTGTTAAAAGATAGCTTAGAGGTCTGAGTACTGGCTTTCAATTAGCAGTGGAAGATGTGTTCTCCAACTTGGGAGTGGAAAGAAACTGTTAAGCAGCAAGAAGGTAAATCCTTCAACTTAAAAGCTTCACTGACACCAAGGAAAAACAATGTTAGGAAATTACAGAGAACACCAATTCCAGAAACAAACTAGGAATAATCTGGGGGTTTTAACTGATCTGTTGGAGACCAAGCTAGATCTTGTAGTCTTAGACCTTAATCTTTGCTTAATCACAGAATCATAGAATAGTTTGAGTTGGAAAGAACCTTTAAGATCATCTAGTTCAAACCCTCCTGCATGGGAGGGGATACCTCCCACTAAACCAGGTTGCTCCATCCAACCTGGTCTGAAGTCTTCCAGGGATGGGGCATCCACAGCTTCCCTGGGCAACCTGTTCCAGTGTCTTACCACCTGCACACTAAAAAGTCCCTCCCCAACTTTCCTGAAGGCCCTCTTCCCAGAAAGACTACTGTGTCCTGGGCTGCATGGGCACATTGCTGGATCATGTTGAGCTTCTAAATCAACCATCACTCCCAAGTCCTTCTCCTCTAGACTGTTTTCAATCCATTCTTCCCCCAGCCTGTATTTGTGCTTAGGGTTGCCCTGACCCAGGTGCTGGACCTTGCATTTGGCCTGGTTGAATTTCATGCATTTTCCCCGAGCCCACTTCTCAAGCCTGTCAAGGTCCCTCTGGATGACATCCCTTCCCTCCAGCATGTCAACCTCACCACACACTTTGATGTTATCAGCAAACTTGCTGAGGGTGCACTCCATGCCACTGTCTGTGTCTTCAAGAAAGATGTTAAACAGCACCAGTCCTAGTACCAACCCTTGGAGAACACGACTTGTCACTGATCTCCGTCTGGACATTGAGCCATTGATCACCACATTGAGAATGACTATCCAGCCAGTTCATTACCCAACAAGTGGTCCATCCATCAAATCCACACCATTCCAGTTGTGGTACCAGGATGCTGCTCAGGACAGTGTTGAAAGATTTACACAAGTCCGGGTAGATTATGTCAGTTGCTATTCCTTTGTCCATCAACGCCATGACCCCATTGTAGAAGGCCACCAAATTAAGAGTAATTAAAGCAAAATTTGAATAGGTTCAAAGACTGGAGAGTTGCTTAAGTTATTTTTTGTTTCAAATCTCCCATGAATAAGTGAGAATTCAGGAAAACTAGATAATATCTGTCTAGCATCCAAAGTTACTGATATAAATATTGTCCACAGTGTGTGCTTCACGATGACAAGCTGACAGGGCAAAGTCAAGTTTCTCCCTCTTATACATGGATGTGATGGAGTATGAATGGGACAGCACTGAGCATGCTTCTACTGGCAGCTTGGCATCTCATAACAGGCACCACCTTCCTTCTCAAATCTCCTGCTCTGAGATGTTAGCATGGTAATAAGATTCATAGCTCACCTTTAACACATGTCCGTGCTGTCCTTTTCTCATCATGTAGTACTAACAGCTATGAAAAAACCCACAAACATAATATAGAGTTGCTTTTTTGTAGTGGAATCTCACACAAAAAATCCAGATTTACAACTCACTGAAGTCTGAAATGAAACTTTCTGATTGTCCAGATCCTTGGAAACAAAACACATATCTATACCTGTACAGGTACAGTTTAAGAGGTTTAACAATTGTAACGTTAATTCTATTGCAGTTTTACTTAGCTACTGAAGTATCATCTTGGATTCATTTATACAATTCCTATTCGTGGAAACTTACGTGAAAATCAAGGACTGAAATATCCACATTAAAAATCTATCAGCAACTTAAATTACCATGCCCAAGCCAAGATTTAAATCACAATACTCAGCTTTTTCTCTCTTCCCTCAGAAAAACAACTTGACTAAGTCAAGTTGACTAATTAATTTCACTAGTGTATTCCTTAGCTCTTAAAATTTCATAGGCATCACCAAAGGGGATCTTTTTGATAAGTATTTACACAAAATACATTAATAATAAAACCAGTAAGTTATACATAATTTATTTCATCAACAAAGAGCAGATTCTGGGCAGATGTGTTTAAACTCACTGAACATTTAAATATTCACAAGTTTTTTGATCAGTCTGAAAATCACATCAGGAAAGTTAATCTCAACTGCAGGAGAGTGGAATTAGTTCAGAAGCAACCTCTCCAATTTCTGTTAGAGTGGTTAAAAAGAAATTAATCTCTTTTACTGTAGCAAGACCCCAGATGTTAGATTTCATCTCAGCTTTTAAATTATGGCTAAACTGCTAGAGATTTCTGTGATTAAAATGTAGTAAGCCTTATAGCACCATGAACTCAGCCTAGTGATAATCAAACCTACTATTCATTTCAGTTTTTCCTGTAGACAAATGTTACCAAAACCTTAATTACATATGATACAATATGCTCAAGGTTTGTGTCTATGAAACTCATTTTAATCTAGATGATTTAATGCACTGCTTCAGTGTCTGAGAGTTGAAAGAAAGAAGATGGAGTAAGTTGTGTTAGATCTTTGCACTGACCAGTTGTCTGCATACTTTATTAGCTAAGCTGTAATTTCTACACCGAATCTTCTGTAGAAGTGCTGTAACAAATGTATCTGCATGGTTTTTTGCACAGTCACTTCAGCTTATACTCCAGTCCACTTCAGTATTTGATTCAAGAGGAGGGATCAAGCTGCGTGTGGACAACACACATTTGTTCACATTTCAAAATGCCATTTGTGAATCTCCAACAATACAAATTTTTACAGCCAGCAGGTGAGCAATGCTTAGATGTACAAACAGCTAAGAACAATACTACCTGGCTTCTGACAACCACGTCCAAATACTCCCTGCTTTAGGGCCCAGCCTGCAGATCTATTGACAGTTCTGTTGAGGATACTCGGGACCACATTGAGTTGTGATGATTTACAGGAATACCTCAACAGTGAAATGATAAGTGGTAAAAGGCAGGTAAACATCAATGTAGATGGGTGTGATACACATGAGGGAAAACAACCTTATTTTCATCTGTACGGTGGTAATCTCTGAGACTTTGTCTACTGTCCTAGAATGGCATCTTTGGGTAAGAGAGTTCTGAAAACATCAGTTCTACACCCAGCAGCAAAAAAAAAACCCAAACAAACCATTCAAAATTAGAGGGAAGGCATGCTGGACAGAAAATAAAACTGTATTCTGATACTGTATAAATCCATGGTAATTCCAAGTTTAAAGCTCCAAATACTTCTGGTCCTCTGTCTTCAATAAGAGCAGAACAGGAGGAACCAGAGGGAACAACAAAAAGGTCAGTTAGTTTGGCATTAGAAATAACTAAACATTGTGATTCTTGAAACCGGAAGAAGACAACATAAAGCAACAGGAAGGTGACTGACATCCATTTGACCATGCCTGATGTGGAATAGTCATTGTTTTTTTGAATACAACATTAGTCGTCAACAAATTAAACTTGTTGGCTCTCAACAAATCAAGATTCAACAAATGAAGACGGGTCCTTCCAAAACACACAGACAAGACATGGAAGTCCGTACCACAAGGCACAGCATAGGCTGTAGGTTTACATGAACACAAGACAGCAATATGTTCCTGGAAGCAAAAAAAATACCAAAAGCTATAGAAAACAGCACAACTGCTTCAGGAAGTCTCTGAACCACAGGTTGCTGGAATAGTGTTCTGGGGTAGGTTACTATGTGCTTTCCACTGCTTGCTCTTTAAAAGCCTGTTATGTGAGATTACCAAATGCTGCTGGCCAATGCCAAGCACTAATTCCAGAAGATTGTATTAACTTGAGCTGCTTTGTTGAAATGTTTGTGGACTCCATTCTTTTCTATTATGAAAAAGCATGTCAAATCTTCTTCTTCAGTGCCAGTTTTATCCCACATTCATTAATTCTATTCTTTATTGAGAAAATAAAGACATCAGGCTTGCTGGTTTGGATATCCTTTGAAATAGTTTTTAAAACTGCAATTACATTACAATTACGTGATTCCATGATTAGTCACCTTTCAATTCCCTGAACTCAGTTCTCTGGCTCTAACAGCTCAAACAATACAGTCCTTGAGCTCCATTAGAACACAAGTATCTTGCATGAACACCAGTTTGCCTATTCCTACTACAACTGTTTTAGTGGTACTTCGTATTTGAGATGTCTTAATTAATCCTCTATAAAGAGGATGTTGGTGTGCAAATCCCCTCACTCCCTTTTGTGTCCAAGCACACCTCTTGAATTCTATTGGTTCTATAAAATATTTGCCTTACAAGTCTTGGTTGTACTGATCCTGATGTATTTAAAGAAATAATCTATAGTATATTTATTGTATCTTTTAAGTTGATCAAACTCTTGGTGAGGTTCAACAGCACCACTGCTTCTTTTGAGCCTTCACAGTTATGATTCCCAAATTCTTCTCCCCAAACCCATTCCTAGATTCTGGAAAGTTTAGAAGTTAAGTTGCCACAGGAATCTACAACTTTTTAAAATCACTGTGCATTTACACAAGCCTAATAAAAGGCATTGAAGGAAAAAACATTAAAGATGCAGATTATACTCAATAATTCCTTGTTCCTTAAGGAAGAATTTGTGTATTTTAGACTGTAAACTTACTACTGTTTGCATGAGAGACCACTTATTTTTTGTTACATGCATATATTTCTCAAGAAACAGTAGAACAAACTTGAGTCTCTAATAGAGATAAGCACAGCCATGAAACAGGCAGACAGACCCAGGATTTACAACATGCTGCAATCTTCTCCTTAAATCCCTAATCTGAGTATTAAAAGAAAAAAAAGAGGGTTTTTTTCCCACTCACCTAGTTTGCTGATATATTCATTTTCCAAAGGTTAGAATTTCACTTCGCTGTTGAACTTCCTTAGAGAAAAATAAAAAAAAAAATATGGAATGAAAGACCTTTTCCTTAGGATAAATACTAGGGCACATATCTGAAAGAATAGTTCACTCTGTTTAAGACGATAGCTTTGTTCTTACAGGCTGCAATGAAAATACCAACAGCCAACATCTCAGTCTTTCATCTCAATATTAACTTAGAGGACAAAATTAATTTGTTATAACATACCACAAATGGCATGTATAAAAATATTTGCAGTCAGGGAATGAGCACTCTGCCTGGCTTCTTGGTCCAGACTTTGCCATGAAAAGGATGCAGTTAGAAATACAACTCTGTTAACCATGTGTAGTTGGCAAAGACAAAGTGATAAGGAGGTAAATGGGAGGAAGGAGCACAGAAGGCTTTCCCTGGGAGCTCCTTTTGAAGAAGTAGAAAAGAGTCCTCATTCATTAGTGCACAACATACTCCAATGCACCGAAGGAAAGGTAGTGTCTGAAAGCACCCCAAACATAAATAGTATATAGATTTTCCAATGTTAAAAAAAGCTGTAATGATGAAGCACTGACACTGCCAAACAGCAAATTCCAAGGAATGGTAGGAGCTAGAAAAAAGATTCATTATCTGTCTCCTTGAGGAGCATAGGTGTAAGCAGCAGCCTGGAAGGAGAGGAAGAATAAGCAGGGAAGAGCTGAGCTGGACTGAGCCAGGCTCTCTCTGTCCCAACGACTAATTAGCTCATTGCCAGGACCTCTCAGTAAAATAACTTTTGATATTCACAACAAGGTGATTTTCTCACAGCTTAGAAAGCTTCAGGAGATAATCCCTGCAGCCTTTATAATCTCTGAAGGATAACTGCAAGCTATAAAGTTAATATTATGACAAAGAATTTGACAGGAAATCCACTCCTTATTTCAGTTACTGCCCCACCACTGCAGGCTATTACTACCATCCTCTAAAGATTTAGATTAAAGTGTTTTCAGATATTTTATTTAGCCTCTGTTGCAGACACACATTTATTGACTTTACAGCCAGTTTCAAATGTGAGCACCTTAACAGTATCTACAAATATACTAGAATCAGCTGATGACTCTGAGTGCTTGTTTATGTGTTATTACTCCTGCTAGTTAAGTGTACATCTTCACATGCAGTTTCAGACATTTTCCTTGCTGCATCTAATATTGCCAGTAACTCATGAAGCAGAAGTGAGAAGACCAACATGTAGTAATGTCGTGTATGCTTACATACCATTTTCTCTTAGTTATTACCAATCATTCATTATTCCCTCCATCACAGTGACTTCTTAGCTAATTTCTTGGACTTTTCACAGAAGCTGTGTCATCTGGCTCACAGGAGAAAATGGGTCACAGCCAAGATTTTAAGGAGAGCAATTAAAAAACCTCTGGGAGTCCTTCCCTGAATAAAAGACAATAGGGGACAAAACTCAGATGAACCCAAATATTAAAGTAGCAATGAATGAAATAATACTTCATATATGTACTTCATGACACATCAGAGCAAATTCAGACTCAGCTCTTTCATATTTTTATTTTAATTTGTTAAGCATCATGTCTGCCAGTACTAGAACACTTTCTGAAAATTAGGATAACTCATTAAAAATTGTGTCCAACAATCAAAACACTCTTCTAGGGTCTAATACATTTGGTAGAGGCCAGAAGAAAACTATACTTAAGCATATATTATGATGTTATTAGTATGGGACCTAGAATTTGAATTTGGCGTTCTTGCAATCATGACAGATTTACTACAGCTTTCACATAATAAAGCAGATGGGTGTGATAGCATCTGTATAGCTGCTAGAGTTATACTGCATTAACTGTACATTAACCATAGCTTTATGATTTAAAATATATGGTTTTGGGCCAGTGTTTTATTGGGGTGCCTTGCTCAAACGTGCTCTCCACGGCAAAACTGTAATTTTTTCTGTTCCATCTCCTGGAACTGTAACATGAACAGGAAATACTACATTCACTTAGAACCACACAGGGCAATCTGCCAGAGGTTTGTCTGTTCTCTTTCTCTAGAGTCCAGTCCACTGAAAGGTGAATCTGCTTATCTTAATGGGCCAGACAGCCACAGTTGTCTGCAAAATTCAGTGGTGTGCTAAATAAGTGAGCCATGCTTCCAAGAAACAGGCAAAGGCTGAGAGCCTGGAACCGGCTAGTTTTCAGGTCTGTCACAGTGTTGCATCATCCTAAAGCAACCCTGCAGCAGAACTGGGATTAGAGACTGTGCAGTGGGAGCTCGCATCTGCCAAAACAACAATGAAAATATACAGTCTTGGAGAAAACATTTTAACCTATTAAAACCAGATGTTCCCATTGACCCTTCAGGCCTCTGTATTGTTCCACCTGTATCTCATGATGAAAGAGATAATTCTGTTCCTTCACTGTCATTTATACAGATACCTGCTTTCCAGACTGAAGAGCTTATTCATGCTTCCCTTCAATATTCTGTATTAGAATATGCAGTTACATGGAGATCTGACTGGTGGTCCAGTTGTGTTAGATTTCACAATCAAGAAGTCAGTTAATATTTGATGATTAAGGGAAAAGCAGAAATGCATAACTGTAACTTAAATTAACTATTATTTTTTGTATCCCATGGCATGAATGATAGACCACACTCAGGGCAGTTTTCCTAGGGTCAGGTGGAATCGCACTAAATATTCCTTTGTGACTGGCTTACTTTGAGCATAAAATGAAATTGAAATCTCTTTCCTGTCCTTTAGTAAGTAATGGTCTGACAGACAAAGAAACCATCACAGCCAACCAGGGGAAAGTGCATGTCTTTAATTTTAGGACAGAACTGAAACCTGGGAAAGAAAAGATCACGAAGGTACCTTACAAACTGGCTGTTAAATAAAGGTCCTTGAATGATGAAGGATTTTCAAACAGTACTAAGGCAGTAGTGGCTAGCTTAGTACTTTCAAATCCCTAAGAAAGATTTCAGGAGGGAAAGAACAAAGTGACAGACATAAGAAAAAAGGTCAATATCTCTCTGTTATTTGCACTTCCTTAGTATTACCTGGCACAGTTAGAAGTTTATCAAGTAAAATGTCATGCCTGGAATTCAGCTAAACAACACTTCCTCAATGCTATTTAAAAGTAGATAATTTTACTTTTCTTATACCTAAGTAAGTTTTTCCTCAAATATCTGTTGGAAGTGGGAAAGAAGAAGAAAGTCTTTTATAAATAGATAGAAACTAACACAAACATCTTGAAAAGCCATTATATGAGCAAAGAATACTAATTCAATAAAATTACCTATTGAAAAATCATTGCATCTAACTTTTTCTCCTGATGTGGTTTGCATTTCAAGACAGGATTGCTGATCTGAAGGCAAATACTAGGAAGTTATTTATGTTTTATTTTGTTATTAATGTGTTAATTTTTTCGGAGGTGGGGGGGTGTTACAAAATAAACCACATTCTCAATGAATCAATACCTTAGCTGTCCATGATTTCCTAGCATTTCTAGGGTTTGTTCAGCTTTCCCCATGGGTAGGGTCCACTTGAAGGAGTCAATGCTGTATTTGCTGCTCTTGCTGCAGAATTCACTTCTCATTTTAAACCACACCAAGATGTGCAGGTGGCTTTGTAAAAGCCAAAAAAAGTCAAGGAAGAACATTGTGCCTTTCTGCTAAGTGTCATGAGACACTGCTGTCTCACAGATGTGACACTGCTAAAGCATTTCCTTTAGTCTGGTGCCAACATGATGTTACTGCTCAGGATGCTACGTCTTGACAACCCTGGTTCAGTGGTGGGCAGTGTTAGGTACAAGGAGCTGGACGGAGAACAACAAAGGATCTAAGTCCAGCACAGTGGTGCTGGCATCAGAAGGGAAGACAATGAGCGACCTCAGGTGCTAGTCCTTGCTTTCTCTCCTGTTCTGTTGTTGGCAATAAAATTAATGCATAGATATGAGTGCTGAAATTTATAGAGATGGATGTAAGTGATGGTGCCTGTTGGCTGTCAAAAGCCTAGAAGATCAGTCAGAATTCTCTTGGAGCTGGTTATCTGATGTGAGCTGCAATTGAATGCATCACTGATCCAGGTAAGTCCAGCGGTCACAGTTTAAATTGGTCAGAATTAATCATGGAGATATGCTCTTGTGTGTGTGTTTCATGTGTGTAACTCCATGAGGATTAGTTTTGTACATAGCTGAACAGACACTTGAAGGCATGTTTTATGTGCACACTGAAAAATCCAGCCTCTCCAGGCAAGATGTTCCTAAGGTTCTTACAAGGGGAGAGCTGTGGGTTTTTTGGTTTGTTTTTATTAATTGGTAGACATCAGAACTGAACTCCAACAGCTTATTAAGAAGGAGTAAGAGGCACCTCCCAGGTAGAATAAGAATTTGAGTTGAAGCATATAACAGTGGTTATATTAGTAGACTGGTGGTATCTTACTGATGGGTTCCACCACTCTCTGTGTGGCCTCAAGTCTTCTGATCTCTTAGTGTGCTAAGAAATCAACTGATCAATTTTAGCTAGTAGGCCTTACCTAGCCTGAAGGAGATCTTTGAGATAATGTAATGAAGTATTAATTGTGACTTAAACACTGGTTTCAATTCTGCACCATTTAGGGGCTATAGTAATGACATTCTGAACCTGAATCTTACCCCACGCCCCTTTTAGTGAACAAAGGGTTGATAGACAGCAATTTGCACTTCAGCAAACAGGAGTTTTATCATTATCCTTGTTTGATATGTTAATACTGCTGAGTCAAATTCAGCCATGAGAGAAGACTCTGGGGAACACTTTCCAGTTGGTTAATATGTCACCTTGTGGACTTCGTCTAAACAATAAAAGCAGAACATAAAAATGCACCAAAAGAGAACATTTAAAAGGAAAGGAATCTATTTCAGAGTTTAAGAACAGAAATCGGTTTGGAAAATAAACAGTGTGAAATACTGGCCTCAGTGAAATTGGTTACAAATCTCCTCTTCCTAAACTCACCCGACTTGAATTCTAACATTTCAAATGAAAATTGATTTTCCTAGCTTCTCCATTGACATAATGCTGATAGGTTAATAAGGAACTACCCGCATTTACAACACATACACATACTGTGCTTGCCACACTCAGAGTCAGAACTGCCTTTCACAAATAAGAGGAGGGATAAAGTGGCAATTCTTAATACATTTTCTGGACAGATTTATTTTACCTGTTGACATTTTGAGAAGCAACTCAATCCTCATACTTTAATATCCAACTGTGCCTGTGGGACACGACTAATTTGCATTAAATCATTAAGTCCTATTCTGACTAGAAGAGGATAATTACAATTTGTGTTTATGAAAATTGGTAAAGTCATTTGGGTTA
Organism: Apus apus; assembly: GCF_020740795.1. Lineage (NCBI taxonomy): Eukaryota > Metazoa > Chordata > Aves > Apodiformes > Apodidae > Apus > Apus apus. The sequence goes on along the minus strand of NC_067312.1, from coordinate 71,306,830 downwards.
TTAGTAACAAATGTTTAACAATGCAAGTTTTTCAAAGACCCTTCTGTATTTGCTCTTGGAGGGTTTCAGTTTGTGCTGCCACTGTGCCTTAAGGAAAAACTGTGTGTACCATACACAATACTAAACTATTCCTGACCTGCTTCCCACTTGTAAACCCAAGTTCTTTCTCATATTTTATGCTCTCCACTCAGGTTTTCTCCTTTCAGTGTGGAGTTTCTCACATTTGTAAGTTTAAATCTGAGCAGTACAAAGGCAAAGCGTTTCTGTTAAAGAAGTGGTCAGGCTCCCAAATGAACTGTTTTCCATAATAATTCCAACACAGTAGTGCTGACCACATAACAGTTATTTCCTACATAACATACAGGGGAAAACATGCTGTCTCAAGTCATCCTGTGAAATGGGAACTATTCCCAGTTATTAATTGCTTAACATAAGTCATGATATGCAACTAAGAATATACCATCTCAGCATTTTAATGGCACATTTTAAAAACTTTACAAAAGCTTAGTCATTAAAAAAAAAAAAAAAAAAAAAAGTAAACAAAAGGGGGAAATTAAAAAGCTGCCCTGCCCCCAACTCTGAAGAATTATTATGTCACATAAAGCCATGGTGATTTGAACTGCAGGAAGGCCACCAAGGTGGCATTTGGTCCAAGAGACCAAAACCAAAGAGTGTAGTGAGAGAATTGTGCTTGTGTTTAAAGGCTCTGAGTTCTGGCACAGCAATTTCAATGAGAAAGCAGCAGACATCTAAAAGGGGTCACTACCCCTCAGATAACTCCAAAAAAGCCACACAGTGCAACTTTTTGATAGGCTTCACATCCCAGACTACCTTTCTTCAATTGAATTAAAACAAAGCTTGGGGTTGATTTCCTATTTTGTTTAATCCATCTAGCCAAATCCTAATTAATAAACTTCTCATCAATAAAGCTATAAATCATAGTTTATATTTTACCAATGTAATGGGTCTTTCCACTGTCTGTAGCCATCTTTGTTAATGAAAGAGTGACAGGAGATGCAAACCGCTGCTCCCTTGGCGTTGAAGTGCACGAGGAGGTATGAAAGGTCAGTAAACATTTTATTTCAAGTTCCCTCCAATGGTTTTACAACTGATGTTGGGAAACGAGGAAAAAAAAATCTGCAACATCTTCAAAAAACTGTGGCTTTAGTGAAAATATAAGTGAATGAACTTGGCTTGAGTGCAAATTAGAAATGCATTCCTGGACTGAAGAGCAACAGCATTAGCTTAATCTTAACACCAGTTCTGCTTGTCCAGCAGCCAGAAGATTTTATTTTTGTTTTCATATATAAGATCAAAAACAAAAATAAATTGCATTCCCTGCCAGTGGGTGGAAGCAATATCTAAAGATTTGCTCCCAGTGTAACAGAATTACTGCACTGTTACACATTTCTAAGTTCAGTGTGTTAAAACTCAGTTCCTGTGGTGGGTCTACCAGACCATACGAGGTCTATTTTATGAGGCTTTTATCTATACATCTGCAAAACTACACTCTAGCTTTATTGCCCTGTTTTCCTGTGTGGTTGGTTTTTTTTGTCTCATTACTGCCATTGTGGTTTTTCACAGGTAAAACTTTGCTAGTGGATGGACACTTGGGACAAAACCATAATAAAGAGGTTTTGTTATAAATGGTACTTCCTCTATGAAGAAGATGTGAGGAAAATCACTCTTTGTAACCTGCATTTACCAGTGTTTGCATTCTGTCCTTCTCTTGTACCATAGAAGGACAGTAAATGGTGTGCCTGAGGGGTGCACAGCTTTAAAACCAGGACAGTAGTCAGATTTTTTTTTATTCAAACATTGTTAAATGCTTCTGTGACACACAGTTTATTATGATATGGAACAGATAATACTGTCTTTCCAATTCTGAAGCATAAGCGTTCTTGAAAAAAACTATGGTCCATGCACACAGGCACTTTGAATTAGCCCATCTTCTCCCCACTCCACCCCTGCCACCAGCTCAGCTTTTGCTCTTTCAGTCCTTTTGCACTAATTATTTTAGTGGATTTGGCTGTGGCTGCTAAGGACTTGTTTGAGACAATCACACATGTCAGTTTTGAGCTAGGTCTGAAAGAACTCCATAATTCAATAGCCAGAAGTTTTTCTCAACAATATGTCAAAATGAACAATTAAAAAAATGAACCTTTGGGAGAGTCCAAATGTCTGTTCCCTCCAGAATATGTCAAATCTGGGAATGAAAAACTTTGTGTGAAGCTGTAAACATATTCAGTACCTGAATTCACCAGAGAACTGAGTTACATGTGCCAAGCTACTGATACAGGTTTTAATATTCACATTGTATTTCAGTCTTGGTAGGTATCATTTAAGAGCCAGCAAAAGCACTTACATGAAATAGCTATAACTATTATTTCAATGTTATTTCATACTGGCAGGCAAGCAGTAATTTACCCACTGTTGGACCTGTATTTCACTCTCAATTCTCCTTCTTAAAGGTATAAAAACTACCTGCAAATTCTTTAGGGTGTCTCTTCCAGAAAGGGTTAAACAGGGAATGGCTCTTGAGCTGGGTTATGCCATTCCCCAGATAAAAACTCCCAGAGGCTTTGTGCTTGATGTGGTCAAGAGAACCATGGTTATTTTATTGTAAAAAGAGAAAGTATGAACTTGCCCATCTTGGACCTGGGAGAGTGAAGAAGTGCTTTAATGGGGTTTTAAAATTTTATTCTTTGTACCCTCCCTGTACAAGGACCTGGGCTCTATGTTACGACAAACATTGACAGTCTAGCTCTTCCATGGGAAACCCTCTCTGTTTAAGACCTGGTTACCTAGTAGAAGTGTTGCTAGACAGTTCCTGTTTGAAAGTGCTGCACAGGATTCTGTTCTGGTTCTATTTCTTCTGAGTAATTTACTTTAATGAAGTCTTCATTGTACCTTTTGCAGGTCACTGTCCCACAGGTTACTGCTCCAGTTGCAACCATTGAGCTACTGTGCAAACCAGGACCTTCTGAGGTTTGTGGGATCTTGTCTAACAGCTCAGATATCAGACACATATCACAGTGTTTTTTGACTGCAAATATTCTCACAATACTTGTCAGAGGATCATTTACATTAGAGACATTTCAGTCTGGTCTTGATTGTGCCAGAAAGACTATATGTGTTTTGCTTTCACTGTTGTGGGGTGGTTTTTTTTGTTTTGTTTGGTTTGGTTTTTGGTTTTTTTTTCCCTTTTTCCTTTTAGAGCCTTATCTCAGGAAGACCTGAACAGAAAAAAAAGTCAAGGCACTACAGGATCAGACTAATAAACTATTAGCTTGAGGAGTTGGATTGCTTGGAGGAGGTTGTTATTACTAGGGCTCAAACTGACATCTGCCAGGTCTCTCCTCCTCCCCCTCCTTGGATCAGCTTCAAACAGCAGTTCTTCCTGTGTCTAAGAAATCAAGCATTTTAAGATTAAAAAGCTTAAAAATTGCCTCCAGCACAGGCTTACCCTGCTAAAGCAGCACAGGCTTAAACTGACAGACTAACCATTGAACTTTATACAGGGCTTTCTATCCTACAGAAAACTGCTGAGCATCTTTGGACACTGGTTAGCACCTTGCAGGATTGGATCAAAAAGAATCACAGTGATTAAAAAAAGACATGTTTGATGTGCTTATTGTAAAGTAACTCTTAAGTGAAGGTAGTCCAAGTAAATGAGATTAAACATGATTCCCTACACACACTAAAATTCAGACATGCTTTTCTTGCCTTTTCCCAATAGCCCTTTATTTTTATGGTTTTTGAGGGTTTTGTAGAGGCAACCAGCTTGCTACAGTCATAAAAGCTGCATCTGGTCATATATTGCCCAGAGTAAAGATTTCCAGTTGGGATGATGGTAAAAGGTGCTGCTTTTGATCCTCTTCAGCCTTTCAAAGGATTTCACCAGGAACAGTGAGAGAACCTCTAATTCTTTTTCTCTGAGCTGTAACAAATGCCCAGTTACCTCTTCTTGATTTTTACAGTTCAGCAGAGGTGCGAGGGGGCTTGATTAAGGTCCTCCCCATCTGCCCTGTAACCATAAGGATGTTGCAATTAGGAGTGTAATACTGAAGGAAAGGAAGAAAGACTTGTACAAGATTAGGTTCTTGATACTGATTTTGTGATCATAGATGTTATCAGTAGCTGGTCACATGAAGTTTGGGTCCCTCTGAGTTCACAGATATGTTTGGATGTGTTATTCTCACAGTGCACATTCTGAAAAATGGAGATGCTCTATTCCAGTATGGCGTATAAATTTCATTCTCCTTTTTATTCTTTGGTTTTCTGTCAGAGTGAGTACATTTACTAAGATACTTTTTTTTAAACATACACATGAAAGACGTGATCCTAACTTTTTACTAGTATGGCTAATTGCAAAATACACCTGAATATGCAGCAGACTTTCAAGCATATTGCTGTCTGCACTGAGGAAGATAATTATTCATAAATCTGACAATTGCTCGTCTACCTGATTCTCTGTAGTTCAGACTTATAGGGTCAATAAGCTTGCTTTGATCATGCATATTCAGAGTGTACGAAGCGATTCCTCAAGGAGAAGGTGATCAGACATGGGAATGGACTTCCCAGGGAAGTAGTGGAGGCACCAACCCTGGATGCATTCAGGGGAAAGCTGGATGTGGCATTTAGTGCCATGGTCTAGCTGATGTGGTGGTGTTGGTCAGAGGCTGGATTTGCTCATCTTAAAGGTCTTTTTGAACCTTGGTGATTCTGGGATTTTGATTCACCTTCTGTTCCAGAATCGTTTCCCAGAGCTACTGGTAAAAACGGGGGATTGTGCAAATGTGAAGGCAAGAGCGTGTGGTAAAACTCACAAGACAACAGGAGTTCTAAATTAAAATAGAAGTGTAAAAGTTAGCCTGGTTTTGGCCTCATGCATTTTTAATCTCAGTTTATTACTTTGGAAATAGATAATCAATCTCTTAACACTTGTAAAATTATAATTAGCAGCCTGCTGAAATCTGTGGAAATGGAAATGAAGGTCTATGATATAGGTATAGCAAGTAAGGATATTGTGGTCTCATACTTGAAATACATATTTTAGTATTTACTAATAAATATAATATTTATCATAGTATATCACACAATAGTTTCTTAAACATGGGCAAGTTACTATTGCTTTTGAAATCTTCATGTTGTGTTTTATTATTTCTTACATTCCATTTCTAGTAAATGTTAAGTAGAAGGTTCTCAAAATCTGTTTCATATTAGACTTGCAAAGTTTATATATTCTCTTTAACCAGATTCAAGTTTCAACTGTGTTGTGTTGTAATTTGGGGAGAGGACATGAGGGGGGGAAGTCTGCTTTGTGATTCATATTTGTTTTGGGTTTTTTTTCAGTGACCTTGTATTCAGGGAGGGAAGAGAGGGAGGGAAAAGAGGGAAGAGAGAGAGAGGGAGGGAAGCAAGGTCAGGAGGGGGGGAGGGAGGGGGGGAGACTGGTTTTAAGAGTGAATGGTTGAAGCAGATTTCAGAAACAAGAAGCTGCCTGAGGAGCTATGATTAGAGAGAAATTTGTGTCAATAAGTCATAACACAAGGAAGCAAAACAACATAAAGAATAAAAGAAATCTCAATTTTAAAAAAATCAATCTGAATTTTTATCTCAATCTCACTTTCTATTCTTAAGGCAGTTTTAGATACCATGTACCTTCACTCATCTCCTTTAAGGCAAACCTACATGTAAGTTTTTAAAAAATCAATGTATCAGGAAAAGAAAATAATGTGTTTGAAGTTCTGTGTTGTATCTAACAGGGAGAAGAACCTCCTCACCCACATAACATTGACATTTAACAACCCCACCTGCAGTTCCAAAATGGTAAGGAGATCATAATTCAAAGAGGTCGGTATTTGGTAAAAGTGGTATTTGAAGTCAGCATTAGTAATAATTCTGTAATTCTGCAAGAAACTGTCTGCCAAACTTCTTAAACTATGAAGTTTTCTTGAGGTAATTTTTCTGCCCATTTGATTTTAGTGCTACTTTAAATATGATTCTTAACTTTACTAAGATCTTGGGCCTCTGTTTCAGTATCACCAGGATAGCTGCAGCTCAGGTGTTGGCTTGCAGACACATACAAAACATTATATCCAGCCCCTGTCAAGAAATTTATACCAAAAATATAAAAGATCCAACTCATTCAAATTTGTCCATCATTAATGCATGGAATAGGGAAGAAATTATGGCACATCCTGAGAAAAGCCAGAGCATTTGGGACATCTCTCTGTATCTTCTTTAGGAAATTCAAGCCAAGAAAACGTGCCTCCCAAATGGCAATACAGAAAGTGAGACAAATAATTAAATGTCTTTAAACCCAGAGCTGAAGTTAATTGACTAAATGGCTTGTTACACTGAAATAAAACTACAGAGACAAATCTCTCACTACAACACCAAGCCTTCTGCATCAGACAATATATTTCATCTGGGCCACATCTATAGGTTCTTCACTCCATTTCCACTAATCTTGAGATCAGCAAGCGCGTAAAAATTAGAAAAAAAAGTTCAAATGTGCTATGGTAAATCCACTAAAACAGACTGTCTGACATTTTACTTTTGTTCTGTTTGTTCTGTCTGTAGTTCAAACCTCATTTTTTCTGTGTCTTGCCTAAACAAGTTTTGGGTTGTAGCTATGACTTACCCAACAAAAGAGAAAAATTTCAACTCATTATTCTTAGGGGGAAAAAATAGTGTATTGCTTCTGCAGTGTATTGGAGCCATCTGTAAGGACAAAAAGTGTCACTGCACATAAAAGAGCAGAAGGGCTGAACCATTGAGTTGCTTTAGTGAGCTATTACGTTTTGACATTGCTGAATGTGATACATGGTATTTCAGTCACATAGAACTATGGGAATATGGTAAGTAATCCTCCCTCAAAAAGCTAATGGAATGAACTGTGGTAGGACCATGTCCGTATCTGTCATACTCTAGAAACAAAGATGTTCTTTTTGTTTCCAGTGAAGAAATAATATCCACATGCCTTTGCCTGCTTCCCTGACTGAATTAATATATCATAGTGAGACAACCTACAAAAAGCAAACAAAAAAAAACCAACTGAAAACTGTACTTTAACATGGTTAAGTAGGAGAAGGTGATATAAATAATAGCCAGTTATTTTTATGACTGAAAAGATAAGCAGCAAACTCAAATTTCTCAACACACACCATTTGCAGGGCACACTTGTAGGAGCTAAGCTGAAGTTAGCAGAAGTTTTCTGTGGAGCCAGCACCAAAGGAAGACCCTGGCTTGCCTAAATGGAGGCTCACAGACACACTGAAATGTTCCAAATTGAAATTTATTTTGTTCAGTGTGTGCCTGTGTTTACCTGGCTGCACTCCAGGCCAACTTCACCCAAGCTGGGGGTTTTATGTGACAGTCTTAGGCTGCAGGATTGTTGGGATGCTGTGATGCTGTGTGCCACTCACAACAGCTCTGAAACTCAAATCAGTCAGAGAATAATCACATCCAGGCAGACACAAGAGCAGTTCCTGAGGCATCCTGCCATATTATTTTCAAGCTCATGTGCTTGAAGTAGAGGATATGTAATTGTACTGATGGTTTAAAATGGAAAGTTACTTGATACCTCCCTCTTCTAAAAGGGAGAAAAACTCTGGGAGTGGAGAGTTGTCAAGCACAGCCTCTTCCAGTCCACAATTGGGAACAGATTCCCAGGCTCCTTTGGTAGTACAAAAACTCACTGAAGAAAGAGCTGTCATTTTTCCTGGGTTCATCAAAGATCACAAGTGAGATAGCAGCAACAACAACAACTAGCTGTAACCACAGCTTCCAGAAGAGATTAATGGCAAGGGAAAGAGTAGGAAATAATCTTCTCCTCCAACAACAGTGGCTGCCATCTGGTGGCAAGACATGAGGGACAGGAGGTGCCTTCTCCAGGCTCCCACCTCCACCCACAAGTAAGGATCCTGGATAAGATTTGCAACAAGAAGATAAGGCTAGCTGTTGCATTATTTGTGGTTTGGAACATGCCAAATTTTTCTGGGAACCACATGGAGCTGTGATTGCATTCTTTCTCCCGTTCACAGGCCAGATGAGGATGGTATATGTGGCATGTTTCTTTACTGTCTTGTTTGTTGCTGGTCCTAAACACTTAAGGATATGTTATATCAGCAGAGTCAGGGTATAAAAGATATGAGGTGTGGTGGGGAAAAATGGAAAGGTGAAAAGTTAAAGAAATGCTGATACTCAGAAACTCAAGAGTTTTCTAAGATTAGAAGAAGAAAGAGGCAGAGGAAAAGAAAAGAGGCATTATAAGAATAGACAAAGCAAGATAAAGTGATGTCTTCAGAATCTTTTGAAAATAAACTCTGTCTCAGAAGGGGCTTTCTATAGAAACTGATCAATGACACATAATAATATCACTCACTGAAAGTGTGATGGTGGCAGGCTGCTGCAAAGCAAAATTGTGGTAGCTTCAATTGCTTCAAGGGTAAGTAGTGGTTCCGAGAAATGGAAAAGTTACAATTCAGTTTGCTGGCTATGTAAGAGCTCTGAAAGCCATGTCTTTCAGCTTCCATCTCCTTCACCCTTCCCACACAACCTGAAGTTGAAATGCCCCACAGTCCCAAGGGTTCCAAGTACAATGTTACATTATGCTGCAGGAAAACACAGTTTTTCATAAGTTATCATGTATTTTCAAAATGTGTATTTTATGGTTAAATCCTTGTTTATGATTTAAATATTTGCCCCAGAGCACCTAGTGGATATAAATAGAGTCAGCATTCATAAAGAATCAACTTCTTCCCCACTGCAAATGACCCCAAACAATGATGTATGAGGAAATCTCCAGGCTCCAATTGTTCCTCCTTGAGTAGCTGTAGCAATTCACAAAAGGGGATTCAGCAGTACTGACTTACTCCTTTATTCTTCTGTCATACTTAGGAAGCCTTGATGCTTGCACAGGTCCTTGTGCTTGTGTTACCAGCTTTCAGATCACCACCCAGCTCTTCTTGGACGTTGCCACCCTGGCAAGGAAAATGCAAAGTTAAGACCTGTAAGAGTTTTTCTTGTGGTGAGGTAAATCAAGCATCTTACAATGTGATTAATGCCACCTTCCAGAAATCTGCTAATGAACTGTTCCTCAGCAGTTAACGATTTACCTTACATGGCTTTTACTTACATTTAAAATTGCTATTTTAAAGGAAGGGGCACCGACGGATGAGAAGCAAGTCATGCACTAAAGACCCCGGAGATCAGAGCCAGACAGAGAAGGCAGGAATTCCTGGCTCCTGTTGCTGTGTTCAATCCTTGTCTGTCTTTCTCAGCCATTCCTTCTTGTTTCTATAAAAAATAAAAATGTTCCTTTTATATTTAGAAACTTCAGTACAAGCAAGTGCTTAAAATGGGTCCCTTATTTCCTTGAGAGACAGAATTAAAGATGTTATTTTCCTTATGTCACTGAAGCAATCTCTTCAAAAACATGAGGATCACAATGAGGCTTTGAAAGTCCAAGGTGAGGAGCCCAGTATCAGCAACTGCTGTGGGACAAACTCTGAGCTCACAAAACTGTTTTTACTAAACATTTCATTGAGCAGTGGAAGGTTTTGGTTTTTGAGGGATATTTAAATAATAGTGATAATAAAATAAAAGAGAATATTATAACGTAAGGATTCAGGGAATGGGGTAAATTTTATTGTTTTCTTTCTGGCTTTTTTTTGGTGGACCTTTGTGCCCTGAGTTTCTGAAACATTAGTGAAATTTGGGAAAGGAAGAAGAAATCTTGCTGTTGCTTTACTCTATATCCACCTCCACAATGCATCTGGTAGGTCTCTCTTTGTGTTCTTAATGAGCAATCATTTGCTTAGATTCATCTGGTGGCTGCTATGTTCCTTCTATAAGAAATTCCATCCTTTCTGTCAATTTAAGAATATAAAGGATTCCTCTGAGATTATAGCAGCTTTCATTTACCCAATATTGCTATAAGCCATGTGCCCTCCAGGGCTTGCATAACCTTTACAGTGGAGACCACAAAACAGAGCATGGCTCAACACAGCAGTTTTATGAGATTTCTGCAGTGCATCAACATTACCAGGATAATGTTTTGGCTGTGTGCTGTAGACCTCTGAGTTCTTCAAGAGGCAACTTGTTTCACGCAATCAAGACAGCAAGAAATTGTTTTGTCTGTCTATATGCACCACATTGTGAAAGCAATGGGAACCACTCTGACAGCAATGTTCCAAGTGACAGAGAGCAATCTTGTCACAAAGTATTTGCAGATGATTAATAAAATTAATATATAATCCACATTTTCCTTAAAATTAGTTCTGAGTCACTCACGGACTTCCATGCTTCTCTTTCTGCATGCTCTTAGCTTACTGGGAAAGGAAACGAGGCCTCTTATTGTAATATCTCTGTGTGTATGCAAGATCCTTCATTTTGTTCCCACAGCTCTGGTGAATGTATGCACAAAAGTAGCACAGTAATTTGTGCCAACTTCAATGACAACCTAGCTCTATACAAAGAAGCGGCTAAATAATGAAGTCTGGGAGTAAACTCTGGCAGGAAGCCAGACCTAATAATTCGACTCGGCAAGATTATTCATGCCAGAAAGGAAGGTTGACTTTCTAGTATAAACAATTAACTGTGGTGATAAAGGATCTACTACATGCTATATTACTGGCTAGGGTATGAGGGGAATCGTAAGTGGTCAACGTCACTCAGTTAATTTATTCTCTGCAAACTAATTAGTTTTGTTTAGGATTTAATGATTTTGTTTGCTTTATTAACAAATATGAGAGCAAATAGGAGAAGGAAAAAACAATGCATTCCGTGTCTCAGCAACCAGCATCTTATCTGTTCTGAGTTTCAAAGCAATATTTCATTTGTAATAAGTAAACTTTATCTTCAAATAAATAAAAATCCATGCAACGTATTTAATAACTGATGTTACGAAACAATAGCAGGCTCTTTTCCACTAACATCTTGGCAAAGACATGTGTAAACATAGAAAGAAGGAGACTGCATATTGAATTATCCATTGTCATCTTAAAGAAAGCCCCTTCATGACGACACAGTATTATGCTTCCTAATTATTTAATAAAGTGAGAAGGATGGATTCTTTTAAGAAAAAGAACATTTCATGCATGTTATGACCTTCCCAATGATTTTTGACACAGACTTATGATCTGAGCTTCAGGATAGCTTTCTGATATATAAAAGCTCTTTAATTTTACTGATTTTTTTACTTGTCCCCTTTCTACTAAATACTAAGTACTAGTAAGTACTAGCCTAAGCACCTTGTACTTTATTGCTCCTTTCCTTTAGTATGTTAGTACAGTAGTCTTAATTTCAAGTATTTTTTTTGCTAAATTGAACAAAATGTGTCCTTTTTCTGTGGCAGTTTGCCTAAAATACATAATGGACCAGAAACAGTTCCTTCAGAGGAGTTTCTAGGAGAAATTAAGGATGGGAATAGTGAAGGCCAAGGCTCCATATAATTCTGGGTTTATGCAAGGCATGATATGACACAACGCCTGTGATATGAGGTCGAATAGGATTCAGTAACCAGGAGAATTGTCACTGTTTGATGCTTTTTAGCAGTTGTTCCACAGCTACATATGCTATGTGCTACAGCAACAAGTAATTTAGGACTTTGGCTGAGAAACTCCCAAGACACTTCCCAAGCAGGGACAAATACGGACTGCTGTGACTCTAAAAGAAAGAGGTGTAGCTGTTGCACTGCTTAACATACAAGTAGAGATGATTCCAAGTCTGTTCTTTCTGACAACCCAAGTGCTTTTCAAAAGAGCAGTGTATCTGGCCTTCTTGGCTGATGCTGTGTCTCTCTTGCCTCTACAGCTGAGCTGAGCTTCACAGGAGCTCAAATCTCGCCTTTGCTATTCCCACTTTATTTCAGTGTTGGTGAAAATGTGAAGTGTGTGGGTTAATAAACCAGCTCTTTACATATTAAATCACCAATGGAGCTCTGCTGAGAGCCAGGGATACCAAACCAGTATATACCTTGAAACAGTCCAAATGTGTAATCAACCGGAAGTCTGTTGCAGATCGCCAAGAAATTAGCAGGCTTAAAATACTTCCTCTAAATGGTCCTTTCTTTACTTTTCCTATCCCAAACAGTCCATGATCCTCTCATCTCTGTCTGTTTTTCCCACCAATGGTCTCAGGCATCCAAAACCATATGATTCCTATTATAAGACTGGCACCCAGCTTACAATCCATCAACGCCTCACCTTCACAAGGTGGTGACGGAGCAGTACAACATACTAACACCTTTCAGGCATTCCAGTGAAAAAAAACAGGAGCATAAAAATAGACAATACACCACCAACAGTGCTAACAAATTCTAATTATAATGGGCCAGCTGTTAGAAGCTACCAGCCAAAATGCTTTTATATGAACTCAGCTAAGTCAGATGACAACAGCATTTAACCCAGATATGTCTGGTGGTTGTTCTCATGTGCTGATATTCTGTCACTTTGCACAGCAGCAAACACATGAGGTACCAATAAAAGGAAATATTACATCTATTTATATGCAAACACAACACATTTGTTCAAAACTTTTAAAATTCCCTTTAATCCATTTCATTAGAAAGATAAATTATTCCACCTAACTCTGAGGTATGGTGTGCACAGTGAAGAATATAAAGTCTAACTCAAACGTGTGGTGCCTTTTAGATGTGTAAGAGAGGATTGAGATATCTGGTTTGCTTTGAAGTAAATCCCGTAAGAAACACCATTATCTCATGGAAAGTTTTGAAAATGCCATTTAAAAGCACTTGTGTCCAGATTACCCGTGTGCCAGAGAAAACCAGTGAAACCCCTTGAATCATTCCTGTCATTAGACTATCTCAAAACACATTTGCCAGACTGTTGAAAGAAGGTAGCGTTTCCTCTAGACACCATATGTTGTGAAGTATTATAAATATATTACAGTGCCTAGAATCAGGATCAGATTAGTTAGCTTGTGAAACAGTAGTGTTTTACATTCTTGTCTCATTTATTTGAGAGGTACCAAAGACGGTGTTGAAACTAGTTTTTCATGTATAAACATTCTAAAATAGCACATGGAGTTCATCTTCAAAGGTATGTGTTTCTCCAGCACATATGTATGGACAAGGTGCCAGAATGTGGCTGTGTCTCTTTCTGCCAGTCCGGCTACAATTTCCTGTTCCTAGTCTCTGCTTCTGAACTCAGGAGTGCTAACAATTAAAGTGATCCCAGAAAAACAAAATTATGAGAGTCTGCCCGCTATCTCATGTTTTTCCCACAGACATCAGCCAGCAGATGAGAGCACCCTAAAACAGTGAGCAGCTGCCTTCCCAGAAGGTTTGTATAAACCTCTGACTAATAAATGCAATTCAGCCTATGTCTATGCCTAATTAGTTGCTTCTCCCCAACACATCACAAAACTGGGATGTGATGTCTCAAGAGATTGCAATGGTGAGAAACAAATCTTAGAGGGAATGGTAGGTGTTCTCTGCTTCTCTTCTTGCATTTTCATGGCAATTTGAGGTGATCTTTATTACAAATCCATCTCATCCAGCTGCTCAGTCCCTACAAGAAACTCCTTACACAGTGTTTGCTACAGTGATGATGAGGTGCTGAGAGAGACAAGACCCCTGATATGCGGGTGTGGAGGGTGGCATGTGCCTAGGTGGGATTCTTGTCCTGGGACCAGACAGTCTCCTTGGTATTAAAACACAGAATCAAGAATTATGGAATTGTTTGGGCTGGAAGAGACTTTAAAGATTCTATAGTTCCACACACACACACCCTCCCCCCCATCTCCTGCATAAGCAGGGTCACCTCGCACCAGATCAGGTTCCTCCAAGCCACATCCAACCTGGCCTTGAATGTTTCCAGAGGTGGGGCAGCCACAGCTTCTCAGGGCAACCAGTTCCATTGTTCTACCTCCCTCTTAATGAAGGAGTTCTTTCTATTTAACTTAAATCTCCCCTCTTCCCATTCAAAGCCATTACCCCTTGTCCTGTTACTACATGCCAATAAGCTACAGCAGCCCTAAGCTTGAGGCTTAAATAAGTGTACTTGACTACAAGATTCAATTATGGAGTTTACTTTCTGCAGTGAGAAGAGGACCTCTGCAGCTGCTTCATTGCTCTGAAATTGCAAAATAAGGAGCTGAAATGAGGTTGTTGAAACACAAGCCCAGGCTGATGTGTCATCAGGTGATTGATCCTGCAGACCTCCAAGGAACCTTCCTGGCCCTCCAGGGAAGGGAGCAGTGGCTGGGAGCTCATGCAGCTGCACACACAAGGGTTTACAGTATACATGTCCCCAGGCAGCAATATCAAGATTAGCACTTAATGGAAAAATACTTGTTTGCAAACAAATGCTATGCTGAAAACAGGTGAAATTATTGCTGAACACAGTTGTTTAAATGGTTTCCAAAAGAAGGCAGTAAAGTAGGTTATTGACAGAAGAATTATTACTCAAGTCTACATGTTTCTTCATTTACATACAAACCTAAAATTGCTTTCTAGTGGTTTGCAATGCTATTGCATTTGCTGGAACAGAGAATTTACACTTTCTGTGTTTTCCTTTTATCCTGTGATTTGTAAGTATATGTCTTAGAGGACAATGCTGAATAAATCAGTACATCCACTCTGAGCCTTACTAAGCACCAGTAAATCTAAAATATTTCCACAACAAGAAGATAAAGAACAATTTCAAGGAAAAGTCTGTACTTAAACTAGTTGTTTATTTTTTCTGAAAACACAAATTGTGGATATTAATCAGATATTACTTCATGACCGATAACAGAAATATTTTGATAAGTGTTTTATTTTGTGGAGATATTTTAAACAGTAAGGGGTTTTAGTTTTGTTTTGTTTTTAGAGGAAGATTAACCAGCTATTTAGCCTGGAATATATATTTCAAATGTAAACAACTTTTTACTGCTAAAGGATTTAGCAAACAAGTGAAGCTATGTGGGAAAGTAGAGGAAATGTAGGTAATTTTGATGAGATATTAACTGTTTCATTTGGCTTAAGTTCTTAAATTCTTCACTGTGTGGAGAGGAAAATTTTAACAGTGACAACAGATTTGATAATCTGCAACCTAGAATATTCAGTAGAAGGCTTCTAATTATTCACCTCATCATCTCATCTCAATGAATTACCACTTCTAATTTTATGGATACTGCTTTCTTCTGAAATTTTTTTCTTTGGGAGCCTGGTGTGTAAGCATGTGTGTATGTGTTGCTATTTCCAGGTCCAACATTCCAATGATAAAAATACAGTCAGGAATCTGAGTGGCAGTTATTAATAGTTGCAATATGTTATGCTTTCCAAATGAAGAAATGGTATGAGGCAAATTTCTGACATGCACAATAAATTTCTTCCTAAAATCAAGGGGCACGGTTCTCTGAAATCTGCTGAGTACCCAAACGTGGAAGTCTTACATGCTCAGAAAAATCCAAAGCTCCTTAAATAATGTGGCAAGTCAGAGGGTTGTCTACAACTCGCCTTCTTTCATCCCAGGCAGGCTCTGAAATTAGTCATCAGGATGGTCTTTAGGATAGTTTCAGTGATTTTTCAGTCAGAAAGATCAAATCAGATATGGCGTTTCACACAAAGCTGGTTAAAAAGTAAGTGAAAATGTCCACATAACTCAGAGAAAAAGGGGATTTAACTTGTTAAAAGTTCATAGACCTGCAAAATAGAGGCTAAACACAGTAGCCAGAAAAATTACTGGTTTAGGACTAGTTATCAATGCATTTAAAGAAAACTAAATTGTCTAATATTTAAAAACATTTAAATATAACAATGTGTGACTTCCTTATGTGCTACATATGACACTTTGTCACTCACTTGAAGGCAGAGAATAATTTAATGTACAATATTTTCTTGTTAGATTGAAGACAAGTAAACTTTTCCTGGGCAGCTTCAAGTAACTGTTATAGGTAAGCAAAGATGGGTTTTCATCATTGTTTTGTTGTTATTCTTTCTGTGGGCATGTATTGGAGCCTTAAGGCTGAGTAACGGCCTTCTAACTGTGTAAATGCTGAGATTCATGAATCTGAAACAGAGCTGCCTTACACCAGTCCTCCACAATTAAAACCTAGATCTCTCTTCCATAAAGTGAAACTACTTTTGGGCCAGTGAGGCGAAGAGCGTAAAAACAGATTTTGAGAGCTTCTTGTTAGAAGGTTACAATAAAGTGAAGTGTTAAAGAGATAGTCAAAGGAGCCTCCTGGAGTTCAGAAAGTCTGGGTTTATCAGTGCTTGTCTGAGCTGATCCAAAACCTCTGGAGGTTTTGACTGTTGTCCATCACTAACAATGATGTGAATGACCCCAATTATTACACTTCTTCTGTAGTAGTGATAAGAAGCCCTGTCAAGAAATTGGGATGTAGCCCACAGAAAAAAACCCATAACTTCTTACTGGGGAACATCTGAGAAATTTTTCCTGGAAAACAAACTAGAAGAACAGTGGTATCTTGTTATGTTAAAGTGCAGTTTAAGTACTATTCATTCATTTCACAAACTATAAAAACACAGCTAGATACTGTAAACTAATAAAAGTCATCAGTACTACTGAACATTAGTGTGTTGGGTATTGGCAATGCTCAGGCTGCTGAGCTATGTCTTTCCCTGGTGGATGGGAAGCTCTTTCTCCTTACCAATCTTCAGCTAATTAGTGTCATTTTGCATAGCTGCACTTCCCTGTGCACAAGTATGTGGACTTAAAACTGTAACAACCTCAATTTTTGAAGTCTGGATAAATTAAAATGCTGAAAAATTCTAACAGTGCCTTATAATTTAGTTCTTAAATGATGACTTTACATGACTAAATCTTATCTCCTGTTCTGCCTTACCCATTTTTATGTCTGTTTCCAAATCCTAGCTTTGCCTGCTTTGGCGTCTAGTCACTCAGAGTAATTACAAGAATATTAAAATAAACTAGATACTCATCAACATTTATAGTATTCAACAATAATTATTATTATTAACAAGTATAGCTGAGAAAAATGCATGAGATTGTCTTGGTTGCATCAGAAAAATGTTGCTAATTTTATGAGGCTACCCAACAGTATCAGGCAAAGTTAAGATCAGGCTGTAAAATCCTTGCACAAAGTGAGGAGAACATAAGCTTACCAGAAGTCCTGCTGAAACTGAGGTGGTGGCTGAGAATAAGATTATTTCAAATTGAGGAGAAAAGGCATCAGTTAACAGAAGAACCACAGCTCTTAAGAGAGTGCTTCCTGGTTTCTTTCCTTATTTTGTGGAGGGGTTGTACTGTAAGTAATAGTAGTGTTAGTAATAACATATTCCTAATTTCAAAACCAGCAGGAATTCTGGTGGATGAGAGGATTAATTATTCCTTTTTTCTCATCCTTTTTTTTTCTCATAGATACAGGACTAGAAAAGCTGATTTCAGAAGTTGCGGAGAAGCAGCCTCTTGCAGCACACACCAGGTTTTATTAATGCTTCATAATGAAACTGTACACTGTAAAGAGTCACCCGCAGTCAGCCTCTTGAGCAGCAATTCACAAACATACAGAATTAGACCAGTCCTTCCATAACACACTCATGCAACTGAGTGATGTTGCCCTACAAATGAAGGGCAAAGCCATGAAAGAGGGATTGAGGCCTCTTTCTTTTCTTGTTTTGTCATCACATCAAATGCAATTTCCTCTAAAAACAACATGCTCTTTTTACGTTCTTGGAACAAGGATTTGAAGAATCATTCTGTTGAGCAGTGGGTCACAAACACCGATATATGTGTATATTTATCAAAATAACTGATTCACAAAAAGCCACGGTCAGTTGTAAAACACTACAAAAATATAATTTTCTGAGTGCCACCCCAGATATATCTGAAAATGGCACCTAATGCATTGAAAAAGCAAAGCAAAAAGATCTTATTTCTGCTGTGAAAATATATAAGAATACTGTTATACAAATTTTTCAAGGGAAAAATTCTCAAAGACTGCTGGTATTTGTTACACAGATTGAAATATTTCTTTTTATACTTCTTCTTTGTATATACATTAATTGTTTATAAAGGGCAAGAATAAGTTATTAATGTTGATTAATTCATACATGTTACACAAAATAGATTGAAATATTAAAGTATTCATTACCAATATTCGTAACTAATGTGGAGAAAGGGAAAATACTAAATAAAGCAGTTGTCAGCTGATTCAGGTAGTGAAGCTGGTCAAAACCAAAGGAGTCACAGGAGATATTTAAGATACTGAGAAACTAGGTGGTAAAAAAGCAGAGGAATTCAGTGTGAATTACTATGAAATCATGTACATTACTAATAGGAGTAAAATAAGTGATTGTAGGGTCACTGAGTACACTTTTTACAGGACATCAATATCTAGCAAGAGTAAGAAAGCAAATAGAGGAGCAGGAGCTGCTAGGAAAGGAATAGGAGAGTTCAAGGAAAACCCATCATTTGGTTGCTGTGAATTTGCAAAAGTTTCAAGCTTTTAAAAAATATGTATCTTCACTTACCATCTAAAGTTAGAGACAAGGTCCCAAAGCAGATGTACTTTTCATTTGACCTAGTATGGCCATTTTACACTTTTGGCTTAAAACTGCCTTCCTAATTCACAATAGGCACTAACACAAGTCCAAAATTTTCCCTCTTTGAAGGGACTACTTCCTGCAGTGTGCTGAAAATTATTTTAGCTTGACCTTCTCTAACAGATAGATTTCTGCATCCAGTTCAATAACACCAAGTCTCAGTGTGAGTGCAGTTGTGTGTGGGTTTCTGTTCAGCTTTCTTTGTATACTGAGAGGTAACTGCAGGAAACAGAAATGTATTCTAGGATCAATAAGTTTATCAGGGCTGATGTATTGGCAATGGTCCCTAAGCAAACACCAACACTCACTAGTATGCATCAGTTTGTGGCTCAAATTTTCATTTTTTTGCCCTACTTCTATATTTTTATAAACTCATCATAATTTATGATTTCTTGAAATAAATAAAAAATAATATATAAAGACTATAATAACCCTGGAAAGAAGATTTTTGTTTGGATTCATTTCTGATGGTGCATTGTAAGTTACTGAAGGTTTTCTTGCTTTCCCCCAAAGTAATTTGCTTTTCATGAATCCATTTAAAACAGTCTTTCATTCATTGTTTCTGCATGTGCACTGCGTTTAAAATAGATGTAATACGGAGCACTACAAAGAGTGTCGCAACCATCTGAAATTCAATGCCAGATTAAAAGACCTTTCCCATCAACTCATTACTTTGATTCTCATTTTTGCTATTGATATGTTTGTTAAGGATTTAAAGTATGACAAGAAATTGTAATAGTCTAGAATTCATACTTAGAAAGGAAACACAATTTATAAATATTTGAAAGAGACAAAAGAACTCAGAAGAAAATTAAATACAGGATGTTCTTAGATAACTTTACAATCTATATTAATGATCTATGATGATCTATAATTATCAGAAACCTACAATAATAAAGCCTAGTTTAGTATAAGTTTCAATGAGATTATTGATGAGTATTTTTGTCATCTGCAGAGAATAATGTTTAAATCAGATGATTCTTCTTCTAACACAGGGTAGTTTGAAGAGGTATATTTGTTGTTTCTGCTCTAATTTCTTCTAAATACACTACCTTCCTGCTCTTATTACAAGGACACCTGAAGCCAGCTTTGTTATATTGTAAAGAACAGGAGGAACATCTCTGCTGTTCTAATTTTCCTATTTCTGTCTACAGGAAGTACTGTTTGAGGTGTACTGTTGCTGTTAGAAAAGCGAAAGTCAAAATTATGGCTCTAACACTTAGTGAGAAAGCGTTGGGTCTTATTAGGGCCTTTGTTTCATTCCACATTTGTGTCCTCAAGAAAGCACTGTGTCTTGCATTTTGCCCTTGCCAGCTGTCAGTCTGGACACATAGCCTGAATAAACGAGAATGCAAATAGAGGAATGTAGTCCTGAAAGTATTTTTTTATGCAAGAGCCATAGGCCTTCTTTTCTTAAAAAAAAATAAGGGCGAGTGGGAGGGTGGGGAGGGGAAGAAAATAAAAAAGCGCTCCTTTAAAGACCATTTCAGGACTGTCAAAGCTAAGGAAACCTTAATGCTCCCTGTAGGTCATATCAGGATGGTAATATGCTTTGTTATGTGCCCATGTAGAGGAGCATACAGGGCATACAATAGCTTAATATATTAGCAAGACTGCTTTTATATCTAGTTTTAAAAATAGCTCAGTCAATTCAATTCTCAGCAATGTAAGGAAGGATTTTTTTTGCTGTTTTCAAATAAAAGAATGCAGAAAGGAATATTTTTTTCTAACAACATAACAATAAAGTCATACAGTTCAGAAACAACAGAGATGTCTGTCCTTGTAGAGATGTCACAGTCCTTGTCCCATTGCTACCCCAGGAGTGAATCTGGAGTGGCGCAGAGCAGGGTAACAGGTTAGTTCTGCCCTTTCACATTTGCACCTGGGACCACAGTTAGACAATTGCAGCACTGATGTCTGCACTACAGTAAACACAGCTTTAGCTATGAACATTTAATGATGTTTCTTGTCTCTTTTGCATTTTATATAGAAACCACAGTGTGGGTTTATAACGTTTATAACATTTATTACCTAAAGGCAGACCATCAGTAGAAAAAGCAAGAGCTGAAAAGAAAGAAGCAGCTGGTATTTCAGACCATTTCAATACAGCCTTTATCAGGCAACACACAAAGCAACAGACAGCACATAGACTTGTGCAGTATTCAACAGAAACTTGAGAGGGATTACGGACTTCCTCCGTACCGTGACATATTCCAATTTAAGACATATGGAATAAATCAGAGTAGATAGCGTGGAGCTGGAACACACAGGAAAATCAGCAATAAACCTGGAGGGTAGTCAGAGGTGCTGGAAAACAAGGAGATGGTTAGCAGTCAACTCAATTGCTTTCCAGTTGAGTTAGGATCAAATGAGTACTGGGCAGACCTAAGGAGAATTGGCAAAAATACAAACACTGTTAGTTTGCAGGCTACATAGTAATTTGGGTTATGGTCATCACTCTTTTGCATCTGTTTCCTCCTTGGAATAACACATGCTGGTAGTATAAGGGTATTGGCATGAGTAACAAGCATAAAAAGAAGCCAGTCCTTGCATTTGATCCCTACTTTGGTTATTTGTGGCACCCATCTAGCCTAACCATGGCACCACCTGGCTGTGGCTGTGCAATCGTCAGCACTAAAAACTTTTGACATTTTACAATGAGCTTGTAACTTAGCAATATTATGAAGAAATGCAGGTTGTTGCACACTGTTTTTGCAAACAGGCTGCTATGATTTTGTGAATGGAAAAGAGAGAAATAGAGATACTAATAAGTGAATAAAATGCCTGTTACCTCCTCATTTTACAGATTAGGATGCTATCACGTCTGTGTCTCAGCTTAGACTTTAGCACACGATTTTTTGCTGTTGACACAGCAGCCTTGCTCACCCCAGAGCAGGACAGGCAGAACTGGACTCTTCTGTGGAGCCATCACTGGTCTCCAGGCTACTTCTGTGCAAGCTGGAGATGTGGAGCTTACTTTTGTGGTAGGATTTGAATATTAGAACTTGAGGAAATATTTTTAGATTTCTCACAGATCAATATCCTTCTGCTTAGCATGAAGAAAAAGAAAAAAAATTGCTGGGTTAACTATTTTGATACATGTTTTTTCTCTGATTAGAAGTAGAAATTTATAAAACGACTGCTTTCCTTTTCTGAGGAATTTTTTTCCATGTCATTTGTTAAAGAACAATGTGTCTATCTTTAGTTTTAATAAATTATTTGGAAAGTCTTATTCAGACATGCCTATTCTATTCCAGAAGTCAGACTGTGGCCCAGGAAAGGTATGCTATACTGTCTGTTGGGAAACCGGGGCTGATCCACAAGCAGAAAACACAGCAGGTTCCAGAGTTCTCTGCAGCTTTGATCTGCATTGTATTTTGAGGCATCGGAGGAAGCCTCCTGAATTCAGGTGAGGCAGCTCATGCTGATTTGAGCCAAAGATACTTTTATCACTCTGCTCTTTTGAGATTTTGCACTATTGCTGTACACTAATTTTTAATACAGCAAACACGGTATTGTGGCTTAGTTCCAAAAATCAAGATTTCAGGCAAGGCACACCTGCAGAGGAACATGATGAACACTTTGATCCATCCTGGGGTGTGAGTAGCTTAGGAAGGACCTGCTGAAAGTAACATACTCCTGAGTTACTTGGGGACAAGTTGAACAGTGGTCTCTGACTTTCTACTTTTTCATTCCATGGAAAAGGAGTAAGGATATTAGCTGATTTCTAGCCCTCTCCAAACTATAATCCATCCCTACACAGATGAGCTTTTAGCTTCCAGAATATTTTCATTAGTCCAAATATATTGAGTTCTCTGTTATAGTCCTCATCCTGGAGCTACCACATACATTTTGGGAAAATGCACCTCTCTGCTGTACCTGTGAAGAAGAGAGAGAAATGCAAAATACATGTTTGAAAATAACTAACCCCACAAGTGTGACGAGGATTTTCTTTCCCTGAGTATATAACAGCATGGAACAGTGTCCATGTATCTGAGTCATGAATCCTTCACACTCTTCATACTGCCAGTCTTTCAACCATTCACATCAGGCTGTGAACTGGGTGGCAAACATCATTTTACTTCCTAACCCAAATTAAAGCTTTAAATAAATTCTGATAAACCTTGTAATCACATCTCTTCTTCTGTTTTCACTGCATGGATTGATCTGGTTGAGAGAGTCCAAAGGAAAGCCCCAAAGATGGTGAAGGGTCTGGCAGGCATGAATGAAGAAGAGAGGCTGAGGTCACTTGGATTATTCAGCCTGGAGAAGAGGAGGCTGAGGGGTGACCTCATTGCAGTCTGTGGCTTCCTCACAAGGGGAAGAGATGGGGCAGGTCCTGATGTCTTCCCTCCTGTGACCAATGACAGGACTCAGGGAAATGGCAGGAAGCTGAATCAGGGAAGGTTTAGGTTGGATATCAGGAAAAAGTTTTTCACCCAGAGGGTGGCTGAGCACTGGAACAAGCTCCCCAGGGCAGTGGTCACAGCACCAAGCCTTCCTGAGCTCAAGAAGCATTTGGATGATGCTCTCAGGCACATGGTGTGATTCTTGGGGTGCCCTGCACAAGGACAGGAGTTGGACTCCATGGTTCTGACGGGTCCTTTCCAACTCAGCATATTCTATGATTCTATGATTCTGTAACTCACTTTGATTTTTGCCTTGCAGAGTCCATTTTTTGCAGCAAACACTCTAACTGGGTGAATACCCAGTAAATGCAGATTTTGTCTGCCCTCAAAGAAACCATCTGAATTCATCTTAATGCCGTGGTAGCTGCATCACAGCTATCCTTTTCTTCATAGTCTTAGTTTGGAGCATGAAGAGACTGGGATTTCTCTAACATCCATATATGAAAGATACACTGCCCTCAACTTTTTAGAGATTTACAGGTGTTACATGTGCTGCTTTTAAGAGGAAAGGGCAGATTAAGAACTTTTTCAAGGTATATTATTTTTTTTCCCACCTTAGCTCATAGCTAAGAGACTAACATGTACCCATCAGTGTACATAGTGGACCGAATATCATTCCAGCAAATCATCTCACCAAGTGCCAACACAAGCTTATATTCCCCTAATGTATTTCTGTCCTTCCCTATAGTATAAACTGTAACATTGAGAAATCATTTTCTCCAACAAATCTTCAAACACTTTCCTTAGCTCATTTCCTGTTGCTTCATTTTCCTTTCTCAGCTCTTATTTATGGCATCAGGACTCCCCAAACTGAATTCAATCAGAATAAGCTGCATATAAAAACAGCTGATATTTTATTTTATTTTATTTTATTATTTTATTTTATTATTTTATTTTATTTTATTATTTTTATTTTATTTTGTTTTGTTTTGTTTTGTTTTATTTGTAATACAACCAGTAATTTAATTTTCCTCAGGATTAGTGTCATATTATTATAATATGATTGAAACAGAAAGGGAATATTTAAACATTAATTAAATAAATATCGTAAGACAAATCAGCAAGATGTTTGTGGGCTTTGTTTTTTTTTTTTCCTGTAGGAAGTTACAAACTCTAGAACAAAAACTAATGAATAGCGTACAAACTCTGCAGTCATGTGATAGCAAAGCCATAACATTTTTGCTGGTCTTCAAGACAAATAGGAATTAAAATACTTCTTATTGTGAGTAGTAATACTTTTAAGGATATTAATTACTAAACTTCATAAGATATTTGTGTCTTACATTTTCAAATGTTCTTTTTTTTACTCATTAAGGAGAAGCAAGACTTTAATAACCATTTATTCCAGCCTGTGATGTCTTAGCAGTTCATCAGACAATCTGGGAATCAGTTGAAGTTTCAAAGAGAGGACTTCAATTAGCTGGTTTAGTTCCGGTTAGAGACTGTGGTTGCCTAGAGGGAAAACATAACTAAGACACCCTTCTTCAGCCTTCATTGTCATTATTTTCAACCTTTTGGTACAGAAACTAGTGTCACTCAAATCTAACCCATGCTGTGCCCTGGCTGAAGCCCTTATTTTTGTGACTAAGATACAACAACAACAAAATCTTATTTTGCCTTTTTTTTTAAAAAAAAATAGTTTTGGAATAGCAATAGGTCAAACTGGCAGATGAAGCAGAAAATGAGATACACCATTTTTTACTGAGGCCCAAATTCTGCTGCTCAGAGCAGGAAATATGCTTTATGTGAAAGATAAGAAGAAGGATAAGGATAAGCTGTACAAACCCCATTGTCACTTTCAATTTTCAAAATAATAGGAGAATCAAATTTTCAAAATATTTTTTAAAATTTCTGCCTCAGCATGCAATTCATAATGAGCTAAGCCATCCAAATTGCAAAAATAGTGGCAAATTAATTATACTATGCCTTTGCTTCCTGATTACTTTTACAGATTAGGGGTGAGATCTTTTGAATAAAACTGTGGATTTTTTCTCTTTTCCTTCTTAGTATGCTTGAGCTAAATTTATAGAGTTGTCATTGGAAGTTGACAGACATCATAGAGTCCTAAGGTCTATTGAAATAATGACCCAGCAGCCCCTAAATTATTTCTGTTCTAAAAATTGTGCTAATTACTAAGGTTATAGAAACATAGCCTTTATAAATGTGTCTCTTTACCCTTTTTTGTGTATAAGCCAACAGAAAAGTGCATTTTCACTGTCATTAAACCAGTTCACTTTAAGGTCTAGTTATACAGGTTATTGTCCCTCAGCACAAAGTGCTCTACTTAAGGTAATGAGAAAGCATTAGGAATTGCTTTTTAGCAGCAGCTACCCCTTCTCCTCCTCAAAAAAAAAAAAAAAGAAAAAAAAAAAGAAATAAAAGAAAAAAATCTCCATGATCAACAAACTTGGTTGTTGTCCTTCAAGTGTTTGAGGTAAATTTTGAAAATCACGAGCTTCACCTTCCTTTAAAATACCAATTCTATACAATGCCATGTTACTTCAATTTTTTCCTCTTACCCTATTTTGCTTGATTTTTATTAAAAAAATATGTATATATATATATACACATGCATACATACATATATACATATATATGTATGCATATAAATGCACATACACATACTACACCTGAAGAACCACAGCTGAGATGCCATGTTCCCACTCCAGGATATTCCAGGGTTCCCTGCTGTGACATGTAAGTCTAGGGACCCTTGGATACACATGTTGCTAGTCTGATAAGAAGGTGAAAAGAAACTGATGATATTACCACAGAATTTTTTTTTCTAAAAATGTCATGACAATATTAAAAAAAATGGTATTTAAGATTACTCCCATTTCCTTGAGTCCCGATCACAGAGGGGGATGCTTGTATTTTAAGCTTCAGTTATCTTTGGGAACATCTGCCCAGTGTACCAACACACGTGGTTATGGTATATTATTTAATAAACCTCCTTCCTTTTTCACATGTGTTGACACTTACTAAAGCAGAAAAGAAGATTGCAAATAAGAGAGGGAACAAAGACCATTGTTTCTAAGAGATTTTGTTTGCAAACAACACAGTCATATTGAAACAGGCCCAGCAGAGGCACATGGGAGTTATATTCAATTTAGTTTGAGAATATATGCAAGTTGCCCTACCACTCAGGTCATACCGAACATATATAAAAATGTTATTAAAGCCAGATCATTCTTACAACTATAGTGTCTGTGAGATTTCCAATGTGCAGGATGCAACAGATAGTGTTGAGCATCTAGGCTGCCGCCTCACCATCAGGATTATATATGAGCCAGAAGGGAAAGATGAGGGTCAGCTGCAAGATTTTATTAAAAGGCTACTATTTGTATTAATAAAGTCAATCCTGCAGATACAGTTCTTACATAATGATCATATCAGGAAAGAGGGATAAATTACAATAGGGTTCACTTGGATTTTTTTTTCCTTAATATATTTCTCATTTTTAGTGTGGTAAATGTGGAGTTTTTCCAATAGCATATTTGGGAAGTGGATATTAATATTCTGCATGTCTCAGACCTGTTGCTTGTTGAAGCATAACATCCTAACTGGAATTCGAGGTCTTTTGATCAAAATGTTCTGAACTGTGTATCTTCACACTGCCACAACTATTAATACATTAATCCATATGGATTAGAAAACAAGTGAGAAGTATGGGCTTGTTCTGTATCCTTTTCATTACACAATTTTGATACTTTGATTTTTAAAGCTGGCTATTTTCGAAGGTTATTTTAACTTGTGAAATATAATACTTAATGTATTAGACCTCCAGTGTTCATGACAAAACAAATGGACTGCAGCCACGGGATCTCTCTTTAGTGCATCTTGTCATTTCAAATGGATCACATAGATCCCAGTTCCACAAAAGCAAGATATATAGCAATGCAGAAGAATCTTGCAATTCATTGAAGACATGATGTCCCCTGTCCCTCCCAAAACTTGAACCAAAGGAAAAATACATTCCTGATAAGAAAGTCTAAAATCCCTAAGACCATAATCCAGAGATACTCAGCCAAACAGTGTGTTTAAAAACTTGATAGTAGGAGTGAAGTTTCTACAACAGTGGACATTACATCACACAAGAGTAAGCAGCTCCTAGAAAAGCTCAAGCTGAAGAAGGAAGCCTAGAGGGGGTGGAAGCTAGAACAGGTACCCTGGGAGGTTTATAGAGAGGTTGTCCGAGCAGCTAGGGATCAGGTGAGGAGAGCCAAATCCCTGCTAGAATTAAATCTCACCAGGGATGTTAAGAACAATAAGAAGAGCTTCTTTAGGTATGTTGGGGAGAAAAGGACATCCAAGGAGTGTGTAGGGCCTCTCCTGAGGGAAACAGGAGACATAGCAACACAGGATATTGAGAAGGCCAAGGTCCTCAGTGACTTCTTTGCTTCAGTCTTCTCTGGCAAGTGCTCAAGCCTCAACACAAAGGCCACAGAAGGCGAAAGGAGGGACTGGGAGAATGAATTACCCCCCACATTAGATGTAGAGAAGGTTCGTGACCATCCAAAGAACCTGAAGGTGCATAAATCTATGGGACCTGATGGGATTCACCCACAGGTCCTGAAGGAGCTGGTGGGTGCAGTTGCTGAGCCCCTGTCCCTCATATCTGAGAGGTCATGGCAGTCTGGTGAGGTTCCCACTGATTGGAAAAAAGGGAACATAGCCCCTGTTTTTAAAAAGGGGAAAAAGGAAGACCTGGGGAACTACAGGCTGGTCAGTCTCACCTCTGTGCCTGGCAGGGTTATGGAGCAGATCCTCCTGGAAAATCTGCTAAGGCCCATGGAAAATAAAGAGGTGATTGGTGACAGTCAACAGGGCTTCACTAAGGGCAAGTCATGCCTGAGCAATCTGGTGGCCTTCTACAACAAGGCCACAGAGATGGTGGATGGTGGTAGAGCAACTGATGCCATCTACCTGGATTTGTGCAAGGGGTTTGACACTGTCCCACATGACAGCCTGGTCTCCAAACTGACAAGGCATGGATTTCACAGATGAACCACTCGGTGGATAAGAGATTGGCTGGATGGGCACACCCAGAGAGTTGTGGTCAATGGCTCAATGTCCAAATGGAGGCAGGTGACAAGTGATGTCCCTCGGGGGTCAGTACCAGGACCAGTGCTGTTTAACATCTTTGCTGGAGACATGGACAGTGGGATTGAGTGTCTCCTCAGCAAGTTTGCTGATGATACCAAGGTGTGTGGTGTGGTTGACACCCAAGAGGGAAAGGACCATCCAGAGGGACCCTGACAGGCTGGAGAGGTGGGGCCAGTGCCAACCTCATGAAATTTAACAAGGCCAAGTGCAGGGTCCTGTACCTGAGTGGTCACAACCCCAGGCACAAATACAGGCTGGGGGAAGAATGGATGGAGAGGAGACCTGAGGAGAAGGACTTGGGGGTGGTAGCAGGTGAGAAGCTGGACATGAGCCACCAGTGTGTGCTGGAGCCAGTTGTGTCCTGGGCTGCATCAAAAGAAGTGTGGCCAGTAGGGCCAGGGAGAGGATTCTGCCCCTCTGCTCTGCTCTGGTGAGACCCCACCTGGAATACTGTGTACAGCTCTGGGGCCCTCAGCACAAGAAAGATATAGACCTGTTGGAGAGGGTCCGGAGAAGGGCCACCAAGGTGATCAAAGGGCTGGAGCAGCTCTGCTATGAAGACAGGCTGAGAGAGTTGGGGCTGTTCAGCCTGGAGAAGAGAAGGCTCCAGGGAGACCTTAGAGCACCTTCCAGTACTTGAAGGGGCTACAGGAAAGCTGGGGAGGGGCTTTTCATCAGAGAAGATAGTGATAGGAAAAGGAGTAATGGTTTTAAACTGAGAGAACGGAGATTTAGGTTAGATATTAGGAGTAAGTTCTTCACTCTAAGGGTGGTGAGGAACTGGAATGGGTTGGCCAGGAAAGTTGTTGATGCCCCATCCCTGGAGGTTTTTAAAGTCAGGTTGGACGAGGTTTTGTGCAACCTGGTCTAGTGGTGGGGTTCCCTGCTCATGGCAAGGAGGTTGGAGCTTGGTAATCTTTAAGGTCCCTTCCAGCCTTAATGATTCTATGACTCTATGATTACTTAATTGCACCTTTGCCTTATAAACTCACTTTTTCATATGACAATCTGTGCCATATTGTGATTGATCATCATTTTTAAACAAAACTTCCAAAGAGACACGCTCTGTAAAAACGGGATATTCCCAGAAATCACTGTCAGACATGTGAGTCTGCAAGGAACCATGACCTCACAAAATGAAACTTCTGACAGTTTTACTTAAGGCAGTAGACGGGAGGGCAACAAAAAAAAAAAAAAAAAAAAAAAAAAAAAGGATTCACTTGAGGTGATCACATAATGTTTTCAGACAGATGCATATGCTCAACTATTTACAAAGAATTATTTGGATTTTTGGATTTTTTTTTTTTAAAAATGAGAGTAGCATGAACATTAAATATGCCAGGAAAGAGCATTTTATTTATTTATTTATTTTCCACACTTGTGAGAAACTGGCAAGCCCATTATTCTTACATATAACTTCCTGGGCTACCTGCTGCCCCAGTTTCAAGAAGCACAAGCAGATCTACATGACCGAGTGCTATTGCTTTCTCAATACCTGAAATGCCATATAAAATCCAGGTTGGTGAAAAGATTTTGGGACCAGCTTTCCCTAGAAGTAGGTGTAAAAGAAAGTCTGATCTCAGTGCTCCATTTGGTCAGCTGCTTGCAAAGGACTCTCACTCAAGGAAGAAGTGATGTCAGTGACAAAAATCAGCTGTAGTGGGGGATGAGAAAGGACACATCCACTTCTATATTAATTATATGTGACACCCATGGACATGTATGAATAGAAACTAGCAAGTGCCAGTGTCCTAGCCTATGGCTGGACACTCTTGAGTGCAATGTCACCCATTTTTGACAGTCCTATTTTACCCTGCAGTGTGGGCAGGAGCTGCTGCTGTCCTTCCTCCCTTTCTCCAAGGCCAAGAGTGCACCAGACCAAGATCTCTGTGCTTCTTGAGTATCCCAAGGCTCTCGGTTCTCAGCTGGACCCTCAGACCTTCTTTTTGCTCCCACAGATGTCTCAGTTTCTTGCAGCTCCATTTTTCTTTGATGACAGAATATAGCTCACTGTTTCACGGGAGCATTGGGGCTGCCTCTGCTGTCCTCCCTGCATCATCACTACCAATGTTAAAAGGTATAGAGACAATAAAAGGAATGAGCTGCCAGCTGCCCATGGGGGGGGGGAAAAAAAAAAAGTCTAGAAGGAGAAACAGACTATTATGTAATAAAACAAAAACAAAAACAAAACAACTCAATTTTGACTGTGACAGAAAATATGAGCAAAACAATTAAAGGGACATTTTCTCTTTGGCATATCAGTCCATCACCATGGCCTTGGCCTGAACACAGGGGACACATGGGCTAAGGGGGGCAGGCAGAGAGAAGGGGCATGGCTGCGCTGTGCCTCGTGCAGACAGCATTGAGCTGGAGGGTTTCACCAGCTAACAGAGCAGCCATCCTGGATGTGCACCTCACAGAAGGCTGCCAGGACCAGGCTGCTGGCTCCTGGATGGGGTCTGTCCCACCCAGGTACACATCTTCACGCAGGAGCGATGATGATTTTGTTTGGTGTGTTTGCAGAAGACAATGAGTCATGCTGGGAGCTCGCCTCCTGCTTCCACTAGCAACCCCAGCAGCAGTTCTTGCTGTTGCCATGGCTTTCACTATTTCACTACAACATTTGCTCATGAAAGATGTACGTAATCTGAATCGGGGTGAAAAAGGGCTTGCATTGTTTCCTGAGACGTACCTTTTTCTTGGACAAAATTCATGGCTATTATTTTTGGATTACAGCAGGAAACTCCTGTCTAATTCAAAACAGCGTCACATATTGGCAAACATCTCCCCTCACCTCTCCCTCTGCCAAAATGTCAGTTTTACTTAGGATACGGGTCCTCTTGTGACTACAATGAAAGCTGTGTCCTCCTTGGTACAATTTATCACACAGAGTTCAGTGGTGCAGTATGCCAAGCAAGGAAGAACATGAAACCTTATCACCATGGTGTTTATTGACCAGTCATCCTGCTTTGTACTCATTTCCTCCCCTTAATTCCCTGCAAGTATACATTGGCTCAAAATCAAAAGAAATGCAATGGTTAAAAAAAAAATAAATTAAAAATAAATCATATGCTCTGGGATGAGTGTACTATTCCATACATGCTGATGGTGCAATTATTTCTCTCCTGTGATAACTGAAAACTTTTGTTAATAAAAATTGTTCCAGAAAAGCAGAATATTATTATGTTAGGCTGTTTGAATCTCAACAAATTAGCCTTTTTTCTCCCTTGGAAAAATAAAGTGTTGCATCTGAGACATCACCCTGAGAAGCACTATTTACACACATTAAAGAAGAGGGGAAGGTGTACACAAACAAAATAATAAAAATATTTGGGTTTGCCAGTCCTTTTTGGCCAAGAAAGCAGCAGAAAAAGACCACTTCCAGAACTTGCTGTACCCAGCTCTTCCTGGCTGATGATAAAATTAAACCATCTGACCTAACGCTACCTCAGCCCTACACCACCCTTGAAACCGAGACACACTCGGTATCAAGAAAATAACTCCAACATGCAGCAGCACAGTGAGACATGCAGAAGAAAATGATCACTCTTTTGTGCATTGCAGTATATGATCTCCACAGGACCAGCATAGGATGGGAGAACAGTAACACTCTTCTCAGTCCTGCTTTGCCTTTTCCCCTTTTTTTTAACCCCTAACCCACTCAGCACTGCACATTCTGCTCAGTGTTTGGCAGGGCAGCTGCTCCCAGCCATAAATCCTGGGCATGGGGTCAGAACTCATCCCCCAGCCATGGTGAAGAGCAGATAGCCCTTGTTTCACCATTTCCCTCCATGTGACAAAACCCCAAGACAGTCTTACATAAAGACACAAAGAATAAAAAAAAAATAAATTAAAAAGGATAAGTAAAGGTAAACCCAAGCAGTTTCTTAAACGTTCGTGGAATTCTCTTATGTGGGGCAGAATCTGGAACTGAAGTCATGTTAACCTTTCATCAGAGAAAGCCTGACAAGTTTTGTATTATTCTCAGTTTATGTCTTCTTTTTTTTTTGGCTTTAATGCAGCCCTAAGGTAAAATTGTAGACTGCTCTTTTTGTTATGTATCTTTTCCCAAGACAGAGGGAAGGACCTCCAATAAGTGGAATAACATCAGGAAATACACATTTTGCTGATTTGCCTTTACTTGAAAATATTCTCACAGCTACACTACACAGAGGAAGAAGGAGGTGATGATGATACAGTAAGAGGCCAAATAGTAAGAGAAGGAAATCTCTCAGGGAATAAAGGAACTAATGAACAAAAGTTGGGAACAGAAAGAAGACTGTTATGCCACAAATGTAAAATGTATAGTCACATAAGCTCATAGGAAAGAAAATGAGAGCTGACATCCTACAATGCTAGATTGATTAGGGAGGACTTGGAAGATGACCAAGGTCTGGGAATGGCATGGGAAATCATTTCAAAGGAGAAAGAACCTCACACTCTGCTACGAGGGATGGCAGCAGTACAATAACACATGAGGAAGATGTTGGAGAGCTGCCACAGACACTGGGCTGAGGGGAAGCAAAAACATATGACGATATGTGTGACTATAATGGATACCTGCATAGCTTGCAACTGTGATGTGAAGGATTTGGACCTTAAGCCACTTTAAAAGTGCTAGATTTGTAAGACCAAGGCTTGTCTTCCTGTTTGCTCATCTGTCCTCTCCGTGTTCAGATATCTCCTAGAGACTTCCCACAGTGCCCACAAAGTACTGGGGTAACAGTGAAATAGATATTACCACACTCCTGATTATCTTCCTCTCTGTTTTGTTTTTGGTTTTGTTTGTTTGGTTTTGTTTTTGTTTCGACTTGTCCATTTTCTCCTTCCAGCCAAGGGCTGACATTATCTTTACCATTTCTTTGGCTTTAGAGATACAACAGTTATGAGTATCTTTTAATGGTAATCATAGAGGAAATTCAAGCTTTTCCCTGCACACACACAGGTGATGTAATCCAGGTACATTCGCATCACATCTTCACAGCACCTCTGTGCTGACATGGTTCAGATACCTTTGAAATTTATTTTGTCTCATGAGAGTAAAGAAGAGTGTTGTCTTTGAGCAAGACTGGAGTGAGATTTCCATCTGAATCTTAAAAAAAATTCCAACTTACATAGTGCTCAATTTAAACATAATCTTAACACAGTGAATTTCAAACAAAGGAGAAGATTGAATTGTGAGTAGAAATACCCCCACTACTAGCAGTCATACTGAGAGTTCAGAGAATGTTATACCTCCACAGGTTGGAAAACACTTGGGGAGGAGCTTGTGCCAGCCTGTCTGTACAGCACCAACTGTATGTTGGCATAACTCATTAAAGAAGTAGTAAACTCCCTGTGAGGTCAAAGCTTGAGGGAAAACCTCAAGTGCCTCAACTGCATGCACATGGAGCAAATGTGAGGGACTTCACTCAGAAGGCAAATGTATGTTATCTGAACATACCTTCCCACCATGCCTCAGGTATTTGCTCCTTCAGAAGTCAAGAATAATTGCCCAACAACAGGAATAAGGGTAAAAAAGTCTGTTGTTACTGTAGGAAATGACATTTTTACATCTACATTATTGGTTTTTTCTAACAAAAGAGAGCATGCAATATGAGATGGTCAGAAGCTAGCGTGAGTACCTTCAACATTCATTTCAGAAAGCATAATAACTTGAACATAAAGAATATGCAAATGCCAGTTGCTTTTCTAAACCTGACAGGGGAAGGCATTAATTGCAAAAAGACTGACTGTAATATGTTTATTCTTAAATCCTTCCCAACCCAGACCCTTACAAACAGTAAATACTAATTGTGTTATTATGACTTAATAGTTTTAAAATAGGTGAATAACCTGGAAAAGCGAAGAATAAGTAGCCAAATAGACTTGAAAATCAACATGCAGCAAATTTTAAGTTATCTGGAACCAGAAAACTTTTGGAAAGCACTAGCCACATGAAAACAAAACAAACAAAACAAACAAACCTGTGTTAATTAAAACCCAAGATCTGTCAGTGTTTTAGTGCTTTATGATAATTTATTCAAGTTTGTTTTCCTAGGGGAAAATACATCCGGTGGGAACACTGATAAATCTCTTCTCTAACTATTAATTACAAATTCAAAATTAATCTCATTTGGCCTTGGAGGAACCTTTTTGTATTTGCTTTCCATTCTGTGTCTGGTTTTTATTTATCTTAATTTGGTTAAACTGTAGCCATTTGAAACTCAGAGTTTCTGTAAAGACTGTCACCATTAATCAGTCTGGGGGTATATTCACTGAAGAAATAATATTTGCCATGTATATTTTCTCTTTCTGTCAAATCCTTTTTGGTAGTGGCAGAAGGAATATCATATATTTGAAAGACTGCACTAGTATCTTCCCTCTATAAACAGTTGTGAGGTGGTAGACACAAGGCTGGCCTGGGGAAGATGGGGCTGTCCTGCACAGATTTCAGAAGAGAGAGAGAATATGACTCTCACAAACATGTTGAAACCCCTTTTTGTTATATGGAATTGATGGGTTCAGTAAAAAAATCTGGATTAAACTGGTTTTCATCTTTTGATTAAGAGCTTATCTTGCTGCAAGCTCCTCATACTGGTCACGAAGCTCTCCAGCAGACCTCTCAGCACTGTACCTATATGGTCCAGCACATGGGGGTAAGTGTGGATGAGGCCACGGGGGATGCTGGGACAGGCTGGATCATGACCTTTTATCCTCTTATTTCTTATTTTCACAGTAACAGCCTCCTGAGTAAAACTAAGTCTCCAGAGTCTTTACGGAACTGTTGCACTTTGTAAAATGGTTTTCATGAAGCGTTTAAGAAACAAACTTTGTTCTTGTATTTTTCACTAGGGGGAAGGGAAACGACCTACATTTTGACATGTGTTATGAACTCAGCGTGAGCAGACCTAACCACACAGGACAATGAGCAAATCACATTGTCTTTATGGCTTCCAGGAATCAGCTGGGTTATCTCCTGCCAGCATCCCAAGGGCTTCCTTAACCTGGAGAAACCCATGATGAACAGAGGCAGACAGTCAGGAGCAAATCACAGACCTAGTCAGTCTTTGGCCTCCTTTTTCATTCAGACAAATTTTAAATGTTAAGTAAATACTGAAGGAATCACTTGTCACCACAATTATTCCTTTGAATGTTTACTGTTCATGCCAGCTTCCCTGGGGTCCTTCCCATTTAGAAACAACTTTAACAAGCAATCCCATAAAACATTGACCATTATTCCCCAAGAAGTTGTGCCTAGTGACTTGTTACACAGAAATATGTTTCAAATTTTGCTTTAAAATATATTAGAAAGGAGTTCTCGGTATTTTTTACATTAGCATCCAGTGCCATGTGGAAATGAAAATTACAAACTGCCACGAGCTGTACTTATAGCCTTTTATTTTTTTTAACTGTTTAGATGGTGCTTCTCAGTACATTTCCCTTGGCAGGCCTGGGAGAGCAATTTGTTTTGGTTCTTGCCTCAGCAGTCCTCACTGCGGACAGGGACAGCAGTTACTTGAATGCACAATCATATTGTTCTGTTCCTCCCTCTCCATAATAGAAGCAGACTGAGGGTGCAGGGGCAGAGGCATGTGCTGAAGTCTAGGTTTCAAAGGCAAGCTGAGGATGGGTGGCTCGTTAGGACTTCTGCTCCTCTGCCAGCAGAGGACTTCGAAGGGGCATGAAGCCTGACATGGAGACCACCAGATGGTGCCACTGCAGGCAGCCCTTGCAGTTTGTTTCTTTTCCTCTTCAAAGCCCACATTTTGAAAAAAATCAAGTCAAAACCAATACCAAACAAGTAATACAAAATTGAAAAATCAGCATTTCTGGTTCATGAAGACCAGTTCCAAATCTGGATTTGCAGATGACACGTCATTTTAGATTTTCTCTGTCCTTCCACGCATGAGGCTATACTGCATTTATGTTATGACAGACCACAGTTTATCTCTGGTGGTTTCTCCCTGTGCCCTGATTTCCCTTCAGAGAACACCCAGCTGTAGGTGCCTGGTCTTTCTAGAAAAAGGAAGCCAGCAGGCTCTAAAGGCTGAGCTGAGTTTGTCTTATTTTGTCCTGGGGCCCAGTGGGCTTCAGCCCATTTTAGAGTGAAGCTTGGTGAAAGATACTGTGAGAGAAAATGGTCAACTGCAATGAGGACACAGCTGCTGACAGCAAACTCAACTGAATATCTCAGAACAGCACGAGCACCAGGTCCAAAAGGATCTACCCTAAGCATTGTATTTCTATCCTGTAGAAAGAGAGGGCAATAACCAGTATAATACTGTTTTGCACAGAGTACCAGGGTCAGCTACTGTCATTTTCCACAGTTAATAAGTATTCCATACAAGAACCTATACTAAAAAAAGAAAATTATTGTGCCATATTGTCATTAAAATTTCAGTTAAAATGGATTAACTTCAGGAAACAAGGCTCCGAAGTAATAATTCATGAAAATACTTAAATAAAAAATTAATGATTGGACAAGGTGGGACCAGAAACAGTGAAGGATTATGACTGAGGGGATCTGAAGGAACTGAGATGAGTTTGAGAAAAATGCATCAAACTGCAACTGAGTCTCTGAGAATGAGGCAAGCCATGAGATCTCAGGCAGGTAATGCCATTCCTCAGTGCTCTTATAGACTGGTTTCTGTGGAAAGCCTTATGTGCCAAATTTATCCCCACTAGTGAGATGCTGGAGTCTGTGGCTGTGCTCACATCAGTAAGTTGTGAGGAGCAATGGAACTACATGCTCAGGGCAAAACACATTATGCTCACAGTACAATATCTCAGCTTGACAGGTTTCTGGTGTTTAAAATTGTTTGTGGCCAAAGTGCAGCAACGCCGCCCCTGGAATGCATCAGTCCATTTAGTTTCATCCCAAAGTAATCCCACTCACACACACCTTGATCTGTGTGCATCCTTCCTTGGAGCAAACCAAAGCACAGGATTGAGAGACGGTTGAGAATTTCTTTTTAAAAGATCACTCCCCAGAGGAAATGGCACACTGATTTGTGATTAAAGAAGTCCCTTCCAGACCTAAACTATTAAGTGTTTACCTTTCACTATAGAGGAGACACAGGAGCTCTTTAGACAATTTACTAAATCTCTGCTAACTCAAAGAGACTCTTCAGCTTCAATGAAGGTACTCATATGAATTAAATATTCATCCATGAACACAGCAGTTACTGATTTCACTCTATCAAGTTATGCTCTCTGGTTGTTTATGAAGGAATTTGTTTAAAAGGAACACAAATGGTTATAGAAGATTAGCTTAGACTACTTGCAGGATCAGAACTGTTCTTAGTTTTAGGAATTATAGGCCTGTCCCTTCAAATTCTTACCACTGAGCTTGGGAGCTTTATTCTCTAAGACATTGGTTGCTCTGGCCTTTCTCCAGCAAAGCACTCAGACTGCTGGTTGACTTTTAAACCTGGGAATTACACTTCTGTGCTCAGCAAACTCCTCAGACTCACACTGAGCACACACTCCAGGGCTGCAATGGGTGACCCGTGTTTGCAGGTTCAGTCCCAAATTCTCTGAGGGCAAAGCTATTTGAGAATTTAATAAGCACTGAAAAAAGGTTTGCTGTGACATTTTTCAAGTATTGTAAAAATCGTGTTAACCACCCGCTAGTGTGCTATATTTGTGTTATCTCAGAGCGGATACATTTCTCACTTACTGGAACTTTAACAGCTAATAAAAATAGAACTTCTGAACTTTCAAGGACCTTTTGAATAGTGTAGCCATACAACGTGTCTGCACCGCAGCAGAGGTGAAAGTGTTGGGAAAGGTCTGCATGACATGCAGCGTTGCTTGGTGCAAGCAATACCCAAGAGAGGTTCTTGCATCCTCCAGACAAAACTAAATAGGCAATTACTGGAAATGCAGGCAGCAAAAATCTGCTCAGACTCACTTGACACATGCTGGCTTCAGATAAAGCCAATGCTAAACAATAGGGATACAGGCTTTCCCCCGGGAATTCAGTGGCAAAACTCCTCCTGACTTCATCAGAGTCAATATTTCATCCAAGGACTGAACCTCCCAGCTGCTTTCCATGAGGAGCCCCTACTGACTTCTGCAGGGCCATTTACAGCAGTGACGCTTGTAGGAGACTCAGAAGTTGTTCTGAACCAAGATAATGAACCATTGTTTAGGATGTTTTTCTTGACATAAGATATATAGTTTAAGAAAGGCACAGACGCTTGGAGAGTCCCTTCCCCTCATGCAAGAGACTTGCATCAAGCTTCAAAGAGTCCCACGCTCCAGTGGGATATCATGCTGGGGTGGGGAATAACTGCGAACAAATCAGTGAAGATAGGAAGCAGTATTTCACTGCTATGGAAGCAATAATAGCATATCTATTATCACTGAGAAGTGGTTTGATAGAGTTTTGGAAGCAGTGATTTCCTCTAAGATGCAAATGGCATGTATGATACCGATAGATCCCAGTTGCCCTGTCTTGCTGTCTCCTCAGTCCTTCTCAGAGCAGCAAAGCCAAGTCCTTCCTTACAGAGTTTATAAGTGGCTGGCAAGGCCACCCTGCCAGAATGAATTATAGCTATTTCCTGATACAGTCTAGACCTAACTGCATTTTTAATTATCATTTCAGGAATATTTAAAACAAAACAAAACAAAACAAACAAGCAAACAAACAAAAAAAACCCACCCAAAAACACTATATAAAAAACCCAAACAAACAACAAATAAGCAAAAAAAACCTGTAACTGTGTAAAAGAAAACCTATTTGGTTTAAGTTGCTGACATGCACAGTCCAAACAATTTAAAAAGGTTTCAGCTGTTTCAGCCCAACTAAAATGATGCTGTAGGCCCTGGTTGTACAAACTGTGTTCCAATGAGAAATCTATACTCACACAGGCAATGAATTCTATAGCAGCAGAGTATCCATGTTCACAAGAGTTCCCTCCTCAGATCAACTTAAACTGGAAGGAATGGGATTCTATTTTGCTATGGATGCATTGACCCTGCCTTCAAGGACTAAAATAAATAAATAAATAAAAAATTCTTTTTATGCTTTGGAAATCTGAACTTGAGTGTGGAAAGTGAGTCCTTGCCTGTTAAGGGCATTTTAATTTTTCTGAGGCTGTTATCGAAGTTCAAAGCAGATAAGGGCTCTATCTGGATCTGCAAGCCACTGTAATGCAACACTTATCCAATTTGCAAGGATGTTAGTAGCTTCAAAGTTCTCTCTAAAGGCACACTAAACTTCACAGACTCTCCCAGCCAGGAGTAAATGATTCTGTAATGAAAGTGAGACACAGAGAAATGCTAAGAAAGCTCTCCACTTCCTATCTTGGCTGCTATTAAGTCTTTCCTCCAAATCACAACAGAAGAAGCTGCAGGGTTATGGAGCCTAAAGTGGTTTAATATTTAATATTTTGCCAATAGGTGAAATCTGTATCATAGAGGGGTTTTTAAAAATTGTTAGTTGTTTGGTTTTTTTTTTATATCAGAAATCTTTGTTCTTCCTCTGTGTTTATTCTGCTTTTCTGTGTAACAAGCTTTTTCTTTGTACTACACCCGACTGCAGAGATTAAGAAGACGAATCTAACAAATTGAGAAAAACACTTGTTTATGTCTCTCTGAAAAACTCTGTCTAGGTACTGATACATTTTGGAGATTATTTGTGTAGGTGAAAATAGGGAAGACTTTTTGAACATTCCACATAAAAAAATTATTTATATTAAACCATTCTTTTAAAAAAGCATGACAGCTCAAAAGCTAAATGTTTCTGACCTTGATTTAACATAATGCAATATAGCAGGTAGATGTGTGAATGATGCAAGGGAGGGCACTCAAAAGTGATACAGCACAATGCTACATGGAGGTATACAGCTCAGTTAATTTAAATTTAGTTTTAATACCTGAAGAAAAAGAGCCTTGGGATTTGCCTGGATGCTATTCTTGGATGATGGCACCTTGCCTCTTAATTCTGATGACTGAAATACTGCCACATGTATTTGATATACCAAATAATACAAAGTGGAGAAACCAGTCAGTGAATAACAATACAAGAAATGGCATTTAAACTTCTTTTTCCTTATGATGTAAATAATTAATGTGCATTCCACTCACCTGAAAAAATAACATGCTCTCCAGTCATGGAACTTTTTTTCTTTTTTAAATCATATCAGAACAAAATGGGAAATTCTCAGAAAACTGTGCAGCTAATAATGTCTGCAATTTTTACTCTTTTTTCCACTGAGCAATGTAAACCAGCATCCCTGGTATTTATTAACTAAGGAAGTGATCTCATTCCAACACAAGTAAAAGAGCATTTAAATTTAAATTTAAGTTTGAAAGATCCACTTTAGTCTCCCTACTTAGAAATGGGCAGTCAGCCAGCCTGGCTGCAGACCAAGAAATCAGTGTTTCTCTGCACAGAAAACTCCAGAGAGCACCATTTCAGATTTCAGCAACAAGTTTTCAGAAATCAAGCAGTGAGATAAAAGACATCAAGAAGGTAACATGCTTCTAATATGATGTACTTATCAGGATTGGTCAGTGAGAAAGTGCTCTTCTGTGTGGAAGAGTACAGGCCCAGACAAAATCTGAGCAAACTGAACAGCCCCTGGGTGACGAGAAGGTGCTGGTAACCAGGATGCCATAGCCCCTGTGATTCTGCACTGTGTCTGGCTCTCATATATAAATAACCTTCAGAAATGCTGAGGTTTCGAGTGGGGGATCTTAGTAGCTGAGCAGAATTTGTGTTTTCTCAGAGTTGCACTGAAGACATGCTAGGTTTGCTGTAGCTTGGA
Source organism: Apus apus (assembly GCF_020740795.1). Lineage (NCBI taxonomy): Eukaryota > Metazoa > Chordata > Aves > Apodiformes > Apodidae > Apus > Apus apus. The sequence continues at coordinate 71,266,013 of NC_067312.1, read as the reverse complement.
CCTTCCAGGGCAGAATTCATTACCTTTCCTGCTCCAACTCCTTTGGAGTTCCCCCATCATCCTTTTGGGCTCCACGAGAAGACAGAGTCAGGAGTCCCTCTCCAGTGCCTCTACTTTAACAAATCATCGGACACAATAAATTAAAGCAGTTGGTGCTGAGAGCACCTGCACATCTGCATGATACTTGTTCGGGGGCTTCACTTCCATCAAAACTAGGCCTGGCTGCCAATGTTGAACATCCCCACCACGCATGTGTCCAAGAGCCATCTGAAGGACCAGTGGCTTAGTGGATGCACTGGTATCAGGATGAAGCCTGTTTGGCACTTTAAAAGTTTGTTTTTCATTGGCACTTTTACCAGAAATTAAATAGTACTTTGTCAAAAAAACAAAAAGGCAATTTGAACAAAGCCGGCTGGTGACATTCAGATTTGATGGATATGACTAGGGATATTGGCTAGTTATATCTTGTCTTTTACCTTCTTAAGCTGAGTTTGTACTAGGCTGTCACTTCTGTGGTGTTCTTCTTAATAAGAAAGTAAGTATCTGTACATACTAACTGCATTATTTTACAGTTAGCTGTATGTAAACTATTTTGACTTCATTGTGTGAACTACAACATCCAGCTGTCAGGACACAGGAACGATAGATATCCACCTCCCTAAAAAATTAAAATAATAATAATATCCCCATTTTTAAACAGTTGTTCATCTGTGAGACATACATCGGTGCAAGTTGAAAACACTCTTTTTTTTTTTCCTAAATATTTCCACCTCCAAGCCCAACAAGTGCTTGGTCAAATATTGTCTTATCTACACAGTGCCGTCAGCATGCACAGCTGAGAATCCTGCCCAGATGCAGCATCAGGTTCAGATGAAGGTTTCAGGCTTTGAATTGCAGAAGCTGGTCTCACTCAAACAAAGTGAGCAGCTACTTCCAGAGGAAGAGCCTGATAAAAAGATAATAAGCCCATTCTTTTTTTTCTTCTTCTTCTTTTTTTTTTTTTTCCTTCTTTTTTTTTAAGCCTAGCAGCAAGGAGCCAAGAGTCTTTTTGGCTCATGTCACACACACAGCTGTAAAAGAGGCTGTAGCTTTGTCACTTTCACAACAGGATTAGATTAATAATATCATACTTTGAAATAGTCAAGGGCTATTCACGGCTGTTTTTTTTTTCTACAAGTCACACTGAAGTCAAGGTTAACACTTAATTCATCCCCTGGTGATACGCAGAATACAAACAAAAAACAAACAAAAAAACAACAAGAGTCCAAGAGGCTTTAAACCAAGACACTTCAGACAAGAGTCCAAGAGACTTTTAAAAAGTCCTAGAGACCAGACTGTGCTGCTTAGCAGCTCTGTTCTGCTTGTGGCTCTGTACTCCCCTGGGGTCATCACTAATCAGGTACACAAAGGTCAGTCCTGGGCTCTGCTCCTGGTACTGCCACAAACAGGAGATACTAAAGCATAAAGCACGATCGTGCTGCAGTCTGGTGGTATTTTCAAGAAGTCACTGAAGACCTTCCCACTTCTCCTAGTGTCAGGTTTGAATTCTGAGCTTAGTCTAGACCAGCTATATAAGGACAGACAGTTATGTAGTTGATCTGAAGTTATTTTTTACTTATGCTGTTGCTCCTTGAACTCAGAGTTAGCTGTGGTTGTTTCTTCATGTGTCTTTGCAGGACTGGAGAAGGATTTACCTGCATATGTGTATGGTGAAGGAGAAACAATAAATTTGTTATGAAAAATCTACAGAGAAGAGAGAGCCATGCTGTAGTTGTGATAAGGAAGGCTGCTTTGAAAAAGCAGAGACCATATGAAGTCCATTAAGAACTGGTGAACTGTATAAAAAACAAAGGCAATGTCCTTTCCTGTGACTCCTTGGAGTATAAGAGCTTGCACAGAGCTTCAAAGGCACTTCAACAATAACATAATTGGGAGCTCCCGGTCAGGCACTTAAACCCGTGTAGGGCAGTGGGGAGAGCAAAATGTGTTCTCTCTTTGTAAAACCTCCCATGTGTCTTATCTTATTTTCTCCCTTTCAGTGTTTACTCAGAGTTCATCCTCAGTGAGGTTGGTTTGTGGTACATGAATGAATGAAGACGTCTTTGAAGTTGCTGTTCTGAGCAAAATAGTAGAAGCTTGTCTTTGATAAGATCACATGAATAGAGCCATTTTCTATTAACACATCTTTTTACTGATGTACCTATTGTGTCTTGAGAGAATTAAGAGTCCTTTTCAGATGCATATTTTCAACTCCCATTAAGGCTAACCCTTCTGCAACCTCTTATTTGGAGGAAGAAGTGCATAACAGTAATTGCAACACATTTGCATGCGCATTTTGCTTTTAATCCATAAAGGGCTCAACATGCTTTACAAACTTCACTAACACACTTACACATGTTGTAAATGTAGAATCACTTTGTCAACAGCTGCTGTACAACCACCTCGAGGTGAAATGCAACAGCTGTGTAACAACACAAAGCAGCACTGAAGAACACGGCAGTAACCAGAAAAACTTAAATTGCCTTATCTAGTTGAAACCATTGGGAGAATTATAGGTAAAGTAGCATGGAAATGACTTAAATTAAAGTTTGGCTTGAGTACTTGAGGTAACACTTCTACTATCGCAGGGAAAGTGCCGTGGCATTTTTAATGATGGCAGTTTGCCTGAACCCCTGTTCTATGTCTCTGTGGAAAGACAGCACCTTCAACTGCAGTGTGATGGCTAACAGAGGCCAGGCCACAGTCTCCAGCCGAGTTGGATCAAAGATTGCCACCTACAGCACAAGGACCTCCATGTCCTGCAGAGCTTCATGTCTCTCTCAGAGGGCTCTCAAGGTCTGAACCTGCCTTGGTAGATAGTGAGACCAGGTAGGACCACACAGCAGCATGCAAGCACAATTTTTTTAAAAGGAAATAAAGTAATTTTTTAGAACTGGAGAGCAAAACAAGTGGTTGACATCAACGTGGTGTAGAAGCTTGGAAGCATGATGATTTCAGCTTCCCTAGGGGATGTGCTATGTAACACCAGTGTGAATCTAAGAAAGAGACAAGTGATAGAACCCAGTTGCTAAGATTTTCAATAATTTGCTGTAGGAGAAGAGAAATTACACTCTTGACTGTGGCTACTATGTCTCTCCTTGGTTTGAAGTTGTGTGAAGAAAATGTGGGGAGCCTTTTGCAGCTGGAGAAGCCACTGTGATTGAAGCACACTGAGAATACTTGCTTTCTGAATCATGGAAATGTAATAACTCCTTACTCTGGCTTTGAGACTCTGGAAAATTTTGGTGTGTTTCCCATCAGTATGATCTTCTTGAAGAAGAGGGAGAGAAGAGTGGATTTTTGTGCCATCTGTTGCCTTTCCTGCATGCCATGTGCCTGATCCTGCATGACTGACTGTGCCTCATCCCCAGGTCATGCCTATTAACTAGACCTCACATTATCTTCACACACTGTCTTGGGTTCATCCCCCTACCCACTGCAGGACAACAGTCCTTCCTTTGGTAGCAGGGGCCCCCAGTAAATGGCAGCTGGTGTTTTGGTCATATATCCTGATGTGGCATTTCTGGGCAGCTGTAAACACTGTTCCCGGATATCCTGGCTGGGAAGGCAGCCCTGAGGACAGGGAGAAGGACCCTGGGGAAGATGCTATGAGCATTTCATTTTGCAGCCTGTTTTCCACTGCAGACCCCCCCCCTCACACACACACACACACACACACACACACACACACGCTGCCGGAAATTACCTGCTGTGCAAAATGCAAAGTAAAAGACCATTTTGCAAAGGAAATGATCCTTCCCTGCTGGCAGATACCTCTCCTTTCAACTTTATCAGGAAGCCTGAGGAGGAAGAAGCTGCCTGAAGTGAGGATGGGTGCCCATGTGGAGGAGCTCGACCCACCACAGGGCTGGCTGGGGGTGGCCAGGGCAGCCCCAGGAGGGTTTTTGTGTCACCGCTTCAGGCCTGAGTCACGTCAGCCAAAACAAAGTGGAAAGGAGCTGGTGAGCATGTGTTGTCAAGCACTCTTCTTCCGACAGCTCCAGATGGGGACCACATGGAGTCCAAAGTAAAAGTGCAGCAAATGAACCTAATCCTCTAATTCTCTGCCTGCAGTGAAATGGGCTCTCACTGTTGCTCTCCTAATGAAAAAGCAAGTAAGCAGTCATCTGTCTAGGTCACTCTTATTGCTTCTTATTGGCATAACTGACTTTTACCATGACTGGCTAAAGTAGCAGAGAGAAACAAATTATAGTCTATTTTCTGATCCTGTTTTGCAGTAGAAATAAGAAACATATTTTTTGTTTGGGAGGACAGAAACACAAAGCCTTTTTTTCTTTTTCTTTTTGGTACGGCTTTTGTTTTATAAGAAGCAATTTCCTCAACTTTTCTAATTATCCACCATAGCCCTTTGATCTCCCTCTAACCTTACTTCTCTAAATACAGCAGCAGCAGAAGCTTTTCATAAGACTTTTCTTCTTCTCAGGACCTAATACAACAGCCATCAAAGTGAGTAAAAGCCTTTCAATTCACTTTAGACAAAGGACCTTGCATTAGGCCCTTTGTGAAAAGACATAACCCACCATTAAAGGTAAGGCAGGTCACTCGTCTATCCTTTTCCTTCTGTTGGTTTTAGTGGAAGTGAATCAGCACAAACATAGAAACTCTAACACTGACAGAAAATAATAGTGTTCCCAATAACTATTATGCAATACACAAATAAAGGACTGCCTGTTCCTCATTCTAAACATCATGTACAATGTTGCTTTATTCACCAGAGTGGCTAACAAACTCTTTGTTTTTTTAATGGCTTGTCCTGAAAAATAATGAAAGCCAGGATTTCCACATGCTATTGTTTATGGCTGTCTAGGCTATTCTGTTAAATGTATGTGGCAGCTCTTTGGAGGTGAGACCTTTTAGTTTGGTGGCTGTACAGCTGGAAATCATGTTCTGAATGTCCTGGGCATGCATGGGTAAGTACAAAATTAATTACTATAATGTATTTTTAAGTGTCTGATGAAATTACAGCACATAGCATACCCTAGTCAAATTGTAACTGCTATTACAACTACATATTTGATGTAAGGAGGTTACCCACTAGCCTTCCATCAATGTTCTTGCAAATTTTTCATGAGGGTTTCAAGCTGTGTAGTTTGGCCTTTAATACAAATGGCACTGTCATGGCAGAATTTTTAATCCACAAACTGTGGAGAGAGTGATCTCTTACTTGTTTTTTGAACTCTTAAAAACCCACTCACTGACACTGCTGTGAAAGACCCATCTGTCTCAATGGTTCCTTCCTCGCAAGCACCAGGGCTGCAGACACTACACTCTTCCCAGTCTGTACAAAATCTGCTACCACAGGAGCTGACCCTGCCTGACTTTGGTATGACTCCTGTCATCCCATCCCCCCAGCCTGGACTCTTTTGGTGGCAGGCCTGCCCTCAAGGGCATCTGTTGGTTACCCTGGCTTGGTGTGACCTGTACATTCAGTGAGAGAAAATTCCATCTTCTCCTTCATATTATTGTCAATGACCCTTCTTCTGCAGCTTAAGCATCATCATTCAGATCAATGTCTACAGTTCTGGAAAGGTAGTATCAGCTGGAACACAGACTTTCAGAGGAGATTTCATCTTCCACTTACCACCATGGGGGTATTAACACTCAGTTCTTAGAGGCCAACAAGAGTTTCTCCTCAGTTGATTTCAACCAAGGCAATTCTTCTATTGCTAGTTTGTCTCAAGTCTCATCTTTATTACCTTAATTGGCTTCCCACCAAGGCTCATTTGCTGACCCTCAATATCTTCAAAAAGGAAAGGTTTGGTTTTATTTCCTGTTACACGTTGCTCCGTTGAAGCATTTGCATCATCTCTGCTTCTTTCTTTTGTCTTCTCCCTGAGTCCTTTGATTTTCTTTTCTTTCCCACTTTTGTTGTCATCTTTCTTTTCTACATACCTCATTTTTTGTCTCATGTTTTTCTGACATTTTCTGCCTCCCCTTAACTCTCCTCTTTGCCATGATTCCTGTCCCTCTCACCGGTACTTTTCATCCTCCTTCAGAGCAGTTTTGCTTTTCCTACTAATCTGTAGCTGTAGTCCTGGAAGATACTTTGATTACCTCAAGTGAGAGCATTCCTAAATGTTACAACCTCATCTTATCAGTGCAGCCATCAAATGCAGACAAGCAGCCTAGCCAAAGCTGTACTTTGTGTTAATACACACTCCTGAAGGCCCTGTCAGGTGAAGGCATTCCCTTCGGTTGCTCATGTGTCTGTATTTTAAAGGTCTAGAATCTCAACTTCAAAACCTCACAAGAGGCAAGAGGCAAGAAGAAGCTGAACCTTCTTGAGTTCTCTTTTACAGATTTTCGTTGTCTACTTTAGGACCACTTTCTCCTTGCAATGAAACTTACTCAGTTTTGGCTTTTATTTTCTGAAAGGTTTACCCTTGAATAATCATACCCTCTCTGTGACAGGGAGAGATAATAGAAATACAGAGGTATTACCACTTTAGGCTGTGGTTCTGTAAGGTTTTGTCTGTATTATTACTTTTTCAAAACTATTGCATTTGTGGACAGTTGCATGAATTGAGAATGGAGCTGAAAAATAAAATACTTTCAGTATTTTTTTTTAAAGAAATGCAAAAAACCCCAAAAAACCCACAAACTTATTATTTTAATGTAAAGGCAAGTGAAAAGAATAACTTTATCCGGATTCTGAAAAAATCTGCAGTATAGTAGTACTGTTTGTATTGTAAGACCAGCTAAGCTAAACAGAACTTTAATGGCAAATTGGAGCTGGTCTGATAAGAACAATATATTTGAGAATGACACTTCAAAAAGTAAGTATTTGTCAAAGAACAAGTACACATCAAACTTGTGGAAGACACTCTCATAACAACTGCCAAAAAAAATTTTACCAGTAGAAGAAAACAATAAAAATGTAACTGTTTGTTGACTTTAAAACATATAGGCAATACAGAATATATTTTTCTTTTGTCAGCTTTAGATCGAATCTGTGGTGATGGTTTAAAGTGATATTTGTTTGAACTTTTTTTGTTTTATTTGTGGGGGTATAATGCTTTATGTATATGTGAGCTCTTAAATTTGTATTGTACGTGCTGCATGCTTAGTACACTATATTCATTTTGGCTCCAAGTTTACTTTCAGGAGCAGATCCAAATAAACTCAACTTCTTTTTGTTATTTTGCTTTTTCTTCTTGCCTTCTGCAAAGCTAGTTTCTAAACCTCACCATTTTTGTGGTTATTCTGGACCGTGATGTGTTCTCCAGTATTCCTGGTTTTGGCACAAAGGAACATTCTTTATTCACTAAAAGGAAAGATGGTCAGGCTTATCAACACCAAGGATTTCCCTCAGGTTTTTCTGGTTTCTTAAGCAGTTCTCCTAATTCAGTAGAGAACACAGTTTTCCCAGAAACTTTATTCCTCACAGCTTTTGTAGCACTGGTGCTCCTTGGTAAGAGATAATAAGGGTGTTAACCAGACCCTCTGCTGTAGGCATCAAAGTGCAACATGTAATTTGGATGCACCCTGAGTCTGCTTCGTCTGCCACAGGTTCCAACCAGATGTGATGAATTCTTACAAAACTGGAACTTGCTTATTTACTTGTTACAACTTAGATAAGTCCAAATCTTTCCAGCAACCCTTTATCTTTTAGCTTTGGCAATGCAAAAGGATTTAATCTTGTTTCCTAGTAATTATAGGCACTGGTGCTACGGGATCTAAATTCAGTTTCTTTCACTTCTTTGTTGCCCTGAATGTTTACTGTTAGCAATTCTGCTCTAACAGTGTAAGTCAAATCTATTACACATACCTAAATTCTGCCCTCAGTCACAGAGAGTAAGTAAACATATTAATTGATTTTTCTGATTCACAGTGATGTAAATGAGAACAGGACATCAAACCACCACAGAAATACCATGATGTGTTCTGACGCATAAAGCAAATTTGTAAAATTGTTGGATTTGTCAGTTATAGACAAAGCAGATAAGGAAGGAAGGTTTATGAGTGACTTCATAAACTTCCCTTCTGGCAGGGGAATTGTGGAGATAATTTGGCTTAGATATGAAGCAGAGGAGCTTTATGTCTGCTTTAACTTATGCCAAATGGAAAGCCACAGTAAAAGCCCTTCTCTTTATTCAGGATTGTGGAGAGCTGAAAAGACTGTATGGTTTTATTGGACAAAAGGACGTAGCTGGAGAGAACAGAGGAGATTTTGGGCACCCAAGCCCTTCATTAGGTTTGAAAGACGTGGTTGGCATAGTTTGTTCTGGCTGGCAGGCCTGTGATTAAATTCCCAGCACCTTTTCTTTACCACGAAAGGCAAGAGGGTGGGTGTACATTCGAATATCTGTCTGTATCCATAATAGATGCAATTGCTTTTTTGTTGCAAATTATGCTGGATAATAAAAGTGTATTATTTTAACAAATCAATTTATGGTTTGTGCTAAAGGGAGAGAAGTCATTTTACTAACAGAAGAAGGTAGGTCTCAACTGGATGTCACAGCGTCCCTAACCAAAACGGCTGTTTCAAAAGAGCAGGCTGCCATTCACTGTTTATTGTGATAGTAGCTTTTTACTCTCCTGCAGCTTCCTGAAAACAATTCCTCACTGTTTATGCAAGCTGCAGAGGGAAAAACAGAGTGACCCACCAAGCAGCAGTTTACAGTGGTCTCCATTTAGCTGACCGCTGGTACTGACTGAGGAAACCTCTCAGAAGAGCAGCCTTTGCAAACGTGTTTTGGTGAGTGCGCTGTGGCAAGCCCGTAGCTCTAATCTGCAGAGCAGCATCGTCCTGCCAGGGCTGGGTGAACGCTCAGAGGCACAGAGAGCACGGAGGGAAAAGCAAAAAGGAAACAAACAAACAGAAAACAACCAACAAAAGAGGCTGGAAAGTAGAAGAAAAAACGGTGTCCTCCCTTTCCTCTCCTGTATCTGGTGTGAGGCAGGAGGAAGAGTGGAGGGTGTTAGTGTAACCATTCAAAGAGAAACACGTCAGTGTGATCAACCCTGCTTTGCTTCATGTTCTTCAGTGATGGATTTTGCTATAGACTTATCTTACCTACAAACCATTCTCACTCTGCATGCTCAATGTCTGTTGTAGATCAGCCAAGTTACTGTAGTTCGTGCACCCATCTGAAAGGATATTGTAGGCTGTTGCCTTTCAGTGTGCATGAGGATGCCTACAAAACATCCCATCCAAATCCATTTATTATGTGGGAAGGCAGCAGTTCTCTTAAAACATAGAGTAGCACTGACAGTATGTTCTTCACCATCTTTTCCACATATCCTTGATCCTACTTGAGAATAAGTACATGTTTTCAGATTTATTGATGGAAGTTTCCCCTAATTCCAGCCAGAGTCACCTTCCCATCATCTTCTGTTTTCTCCAGAAGAGACAACCTCAAGGAACACACTGGGCTCACTCTTTGAACTGATCTTTGCTAGAAGTTGTGATATTTTCACATGTGAGACTGCATTGTTTTACAATTTTGTCACTAGAGACAAATCTTGGGACAAATACTACCTTAGCAAAAGGAAGCATGCTTACAAGGAAGCCAGGGGCATGTATGCATTCTGACCATTTCATCAGGTCTGTGTTTGCTCGGTATACCTCTAAGTAAAGCCAGCAACATGAAGTCATTGGGCTGAATGTGATCACTCTCCTTCAGCAGAGAAGATAATTAATTTTAAAAGTATGAGGGCTCTGAGTTCATGTGCAAAATAATAACAGTGATAATTCATTGCTGAGCATTAATTTACAATCCTCAGTATTGCAGAAATTTTAGCTAACCACCTTGTCTCCATAATACCTTGTTTACTGCTGAAATTACAGTAAAGACGAAAATTGGAAAAGTCTTTTTAGAAACCATTCATTAACAGTTCTGATGATCTTGTTTGCAAACACTGCAAATAACAAAATGTTTATTTTTGGGAACAAAAAAACCCAACCTGTTCCTAGAAGACAGAATATATTTCTTAGAAAGCAGTGATTCAGAGAAGAATTTATGGAACCTCATAAGTAATTCCCTGGAAATGTGCTCTAATTGTTCATCTGTTGAAACAGAGGTAGTGAAATCTTTGCATAACAAAAAGAATGGTAAGAAAAAACAGCAGAAAAAAATACTAATGCCACCTAGCTGTCATCCAGGGCTTTTCTTGGCAGCTCTGAGAGCACAAAAGGAGGAAGAATTAGAATGGAGCAAATGCTACATAATTTTTAGTTCTGTCAAAATGAAACCATGTAACATAAATCAGGGAAAAAATAAATTCAGAATAAATGGGACATATTATTACACCAAAATGAAAAGTCCAATAAAATGAAATATTTTATTATATTCTAGAGGTATTATAATGCTTTTATTTTGGGGTCAAGTTTGAATGAAAATGGCATTTTCAAACTCAGAGTTTCATTTTATAACTTTACAAGGCAATTTGCAAAACTTTTCCATTTCCGTCCTGACATTTTCAAAAGAATTGGCCAGGAGTGCATTTCTCACAGACCAGCAGGTCAGACCATGTTCAAGGTTGCTTCGACTTGTTCCCACAACTGCATTTCCCTTCCCAATGCCCTCAGGAGCCAGGAAAAAATTCTTTTCTCTGTGCACAGCTTTATTTCCATTTTCGTCCTCCCTACTCCAGCAGCTGATGGGTTGGATGGTCCCTGGCAGAGGGCAGAGCTCCCATGTGTTGCAGAACATCTTTTGCCATCTCCTGCTTTGCCTTCATGCACAGAGCAAAAAGAGGTGTTAGATTTGAGGGCTAAAAGGAAATTTTCTCAAAACCAGAGGCAGCTGAAGGCTTTTATATCCCATACCACATTCCCCACTCCGTATCCCAGCATGATAGACCACTAAGCCCATGCATTCATTCCTTCGGAGAGGATTTTGGGATTTTGGGTTGTCTCAGTTGACTCCTATTTTCCACCCATGCCAGGCAATATATTAGTACCTTGTATTAGTAATCAAGCTGAAAAACTCCATACAAAGATAATGCACCCCATTTAGTAGATGCTAGATGAAGTTTAAAAGTGTTTGGTCCAACCTATTTCTAGTCACAAAACCTCACCTGCATACCCAGGAATTAGCAGGAATACTGCCCACTTACAGATGTGTTAAGTACTGTTATGTGATAACAATGGTTTTAAACAGAATATGCCTTTCTGAGGACCCCATCCAACCCCAACTGGAACCGACGGAGCTTGTGTTCTTGGATAAAAGGCCCTCATACATTAGTAATAAATCTAAAAAAAGAAATTGATTACTTCCCCAGCAATGGCCAAACCTTGGGACAGATAATAGTACTCTCGGTGCTGGCAAGGAGATAGGCTGCACAATGTCCTTGTGACTGTGCAGCAGCTGCAGTTTGTAGAAAATCATTCCTGTGTGTCACAAAGCCCCTGCTTAGCACTTTTTGGGCTATATCTAGAGGGAATACTTAATGTGCCTTTGCATATTCAGCATGACACAAGAATTATGAGAAGCCCTCACATGTTTGGAAGATGCCAACGGCCACACATGACAACGTTACAAAGTCGACATGCAATTGCAACCTTTATTTCTGGAAATAAGACATTCTGTACCAACGAGGGAAGAACTGTCCTATATTTTGCCACTACCTGCAATAACATGTCATACACAACAGAGACCTTTCTGATAATTCACGTTATATAGTGCAAGCATAGTAGGAGGTATTTTGACTGCTAATAGAAGTCATGCTTCTAGGCAAGGTGAATTCACAATGTAGTTGCTTTCTTGCAAGGAATTTGTAAATAGATCTTCATCTAGAGTAAAATCTCTGAAATTAAGTATCTGGGGCTCTGTTTCGCTAGTTTGCACACTGCATAGATACTCTTTTAAAAGAGCAGTGCCAGCACCAAGCCTTGTGCATCATTGTTATGGGTATGACGGGGAGGACAAAGCATGCTGTTAACCAGACTCCCATGCACTCTGAGGAGACATCCATACTGTCACACTTTCAACACTAGTCCTCTGATTGTCTATTTTATACACAAGCTAGTCCACTCCTGACATCCAGTCTGCAGTTAATCAATTAATTTCCAGGGCAATAAAACTGGGATAAAAAACACAGGGTGTTGTACAGGTGGTTGGTCCAGGGTCCAGGGTTTACATTGGGTTGGATAACAGAGGCAATTTAATCAGTACTTATCACTCAACCTAGAACTTTACAGTGTGTTGTCAGAATGCTACAAAGATTTTAAGGTGATAAAATTAAAAGAAGTTTTGAGATGGATGTAGGATTCAGAATAGCATTACAGCATAACAGGTAATGCAGGCTTTGGGGGAAAAAAAACAACAAACAACAAAAAGACAAAACCCAAGCAAACAAAAAACCAAGCAAACAAAAAAACAAAATCAGCACAGGGAAGTTCTTTTGAACATGTTGGAGCTAAGAAAAAGATCATCATCTGGGCCCATCTTCAGTAATTATCATTGCTGGATTTTCAAATTTAAAAGAAATGCCCTAGATAACTTGCAAGATTATTGTGAAGAATGTCTTTCAACTTCCATTCTAAAGCTGCTCATTCAAATCCTTTTGTTCCCTAAATTTTGATTGCAATATGCCAGATCAGAAGGAAGTGCATTTTTAAAACCTGCAGAGCTATCTAAAACTGGTAGCATGAATACAAGAATAATTTTATTTTATACTAGGTTTGTTTATTGTTATAGTGATATGATTCTGCTATAATAATGCCATTGAAATTACAAATTCAAAAGGCCAATTTTAAAATGGCCATGTTTTCCAATGGGTACTTCTTTTCCATTTGAACTTCTCTTTATTTTCTGCATCCACTGCCAGATCTCTGCAGTCCTGTATCTGGAATTACCAACTATAAAAAATTTAAATTCATACTGGTTCACTATATGAGAAAGTTATCCCACTTTTACATTTATGGATCTAGAATACTTCTTAAGATATTCAGATGGATTTGACATAAAATATAAAGGTTACCATTTAGATCTGACTCAGAAATTCAATTCAACAAATTCCCTGGCACCAATGGGGTCAAAAAATATGAGAAGAATTGATGAAGAAACTTTGAACCACATCTGCATGCATTTCTCACCACTGTGTGCAGTTATTTTGTCTTAAAAAAATTAAAAAAAAAAAAATAAAAAGAATGAGAACTGAAAACTGCATTAATCTCTCACTTTATTGTTTCTGTCCAAAGTATCTCAATCAGTGCAAACTGCTGATGATTTCTAGTTTGTAGACCAGCTGACTGCATGGTTGACTTGAAATTCTGATATGTTGTCTCTGGATATAAATTAATAAATTCTGTGGCCCAATAAACTAACATTGTGGACTTATGAAAATAGTGTGCACATCTGGGTAAACTCTTGGGTGAAATTACTTGCTCACAATGCACATTTTTCATCTGGAGCACCAATACTCACCAAGAACCTAAGTCTGGGACTCAAACAGCAGGAGTACAGTAAACCAGGACTGGTCCAAATTTCATGAAATACACTGTTTATATTACTGGTTTCGGTGGGATTTAAATCAGGGATTTATTTACTTGAGAAAGCTTACACAGCAAAGCATTATGAATTATTGCATTTAATATTCTCATGGCATTATCAATATATATAGTGATATGCAACACGCAAGCTGTCCTAAGTGATTCATAAATCTGTTAATTTATAAGTGATTAAGTTGAAGAAATGCACAGTGGAAAAATAAAAAGATTATTAGTGTCTCAGGAAAAACATTATTCTTTTGATCCTTGCCCTGTGCAGTATTTTATTTGGTGGTGTGTCTTGTTATGTAAGATGGAGAGTGAAAGAGCACAATTGCCTTATAGTGTGATTGACCTGTCATGTGAAGAAGTCTTTTTTCTAAAAGCCAAGAAATCACTTGTCAATGTCAAGTCACCCATCCCCAGTGTGACATTCACATTATGAGTCGAAGCACAGCTTGAGTGAGGACAAAGCCATACTGCACACTGAATGTGAACAAATGTAATACTCAAGTTTAGCTTTCATGATGAAATAAAAGATATCTCACCCATGAAAGGGGATTATTATCTCTGGTATAGAAGCGTGACCCCTCATTAAAATATTCATGGTCAAGTCCATCTTTTCCAGTGAGAGCTTCTTTTTATTCTGCGGCATTGTTTTAGTTGTCAAAGCCCGCATTTTAGTTTGAGTCAGGATGTGGGAATTAGAAGTGAATCCAGTCAAATTCTCATGGAACTTTTACCAGCTCTATCTAGTTTATCTTGTAATGCAGCATTTTACTGACCACTAATATTAATTTTTAGGGGTCAGTATTTCTTAGGTTCTTGTTCATGGTGAAATCAGCCAAACTCTTATTGTTTTGCAAAAATTTTTTTTCAATTCTGCTAACTAAAGAAGAAACACTGTTCCTAAAATGGGTCAAAACAAAGGATAAAAACAAGATTAAAACCCCACTACTATTTTTGGGTCTTACTATGTTATTAAAAAAATCAGTATTTTGAACACAAATTTTGATTTAAAATCATAAATGTTGAATTATTGAATAACTCTATTAATTATTCAGATCTTGTGCCCCTTATATATTCTGTAGGTGAATATTTACACTTAACTGAGCAAAATTATCTGTACATTTGGAATTATCTAGGACTAAAAAGTCAGTCATTAATGCATAGAGATACTAAGCCCTTTGCCATCAGTAGCATTCCAAGTGAAAAGATGCATTATATCTTAGTTACCCCCAATTAGTTAATGTCAGCTATGTAGTAATGATTTTCAATATTGTGGATATTTCAGTCTAACAAAGGCGGCTGCTTCCTACAGTCAGGCATGCTGGACTCTTGCTCAAGCAACCATTTGTCCTATTTTCAGGGGCTTATTTTTTTCCAGTCTCACTAGAAATCAGGAAGTAATTCAAGTAAGTGTAGGTAAATCTTTTAACTGCCTACAAACATCAATGTGCAACAGATCCTTCTCGAAAAAGAAAATTCACTGGGGCCAGAGAGAAGTCAGTACATGTGCTTACACTTAACAGTCAGCTAGCTCCAGTAAAAAAAAAAAAAAAAAGGAGGTCCCATTGGAAGGGTCACAGTCACTGATTATTAAAAGAAGCACAAGGGAAAGCACTGGCACAGAAATCTTTTTTTTAGGAACAGAAATCTGAGGGGATGACAGGAGACACATGGGAGAAGTTTGGGATGGATTTAATTCCCATGTTTGGTTTACAAATAAGCAGAAGCTCTGTTTTAATGGGTAAACACCTGTCAGATGTTTCCAAGAGCTGGGGAGAATGCAAAGGCAGAAAACAGCTCAAAACCACAGTGAGATGTCTGGAGGAATAAACAACATGGATGTGTTGTGTTGTCCCTGAGCAGGACGCCAGCATGAGGTGTGGCGCTGGGCAAGACAAGTAAATATACTGCCTGATCTTGTGTCACGTATCTTCCACGATAGGTACTCTTTCACATTGAGAGGGATTTTATGCTGATGAGTTGTTCAGTCTGCATAGGTAGATACTTTATGTACGTGTGAATAAGTTATAGTGCCTTTCAAAGGCATAGTAACCAAAAAAATACTTTATTTTTAGTGTTCCACAAAGCATCCTTTGGCAAAAGAACACATTATTTCAAAAGCCTCTGAGGTATTATTTGTAAAAATACATCATTTCCCATATTGGATATCACCCCCAGTTAGCTTCCCCTTGGCCAGTAATGTAAAAACACTTCACTTTTCTCCACTTGTAATTTTCTTTTGTATACATTCTTCCTCTACTTCAGCTGAGGGGAATTTAACATCTATGTTCCAAGTTCTTCCATGAAGCCTTATGCCTTGATTCATATACGTTCTGACAACATACTTCAAGTGCTTTATTTTAATAAGGACTGTTTTCATTACACTGTTTGGGATTTGGTGGGAGAAACACACTTGGAGAGTTGTCTACCTCTTAAAAATGTAGCTAAAGGCCTTTAAGGTCCTGTTTCTTGGACCATAAAACTTGTCTGTGATGATTGAAATGAGAATTCTGTTTGACCTTTTGTGACTTAATTTCACGCTTGATTTCCATTTCTGCCACTATTTCACCTCAAAGACTGTAGCTGTGTCCCTCCAAGGGAGGGGGTTTGCTCAGCAGTGCTGGATAAAGAGGTGAGTGTCTGTTCTGCATCCAGCCTCTATTTCTGCCTAAACCAATTACTCCATTTTGAAGCAGAACTGACTTTTTAATCTCAAAACCAAATGCACATTGCTTTTCAACCCCCTTCCATTGAAATTGTGTCTAATGTGGCCATATATGGCACAATAAGAGTGTATTCTTGCTCTATTCTTAAAATGTCTTTCCCTCCAGTTTTTAATGATGGAAAAATTGTAGCTCATAAATGTATATTTAGCATCATCTAAATTCACTAATTTATCTACTGGATATTTCTGTAAATGTTCCTAATGCTCTGGTTTCACTCATGCAAAGAGAATGATGACTCACGTCCTGGTCTATCAAACACATACCTGTAATCAGTACCATCTGCCACCACATGCTCCAGTAAATAATTACTTCTTGTCCTTTGAAACCATTGCTTCTTGTCCTTGTCGTTTATATAACTCAGTATCAGTTGAAAGAGTAACAAACAGTTAAAACACAGATGCATTACAAGCTTGCAGAATATTAGTTCAATGCCAATGACTTTGATAAATCTAGGGCAAAAAATTTAGTTTCTCCAGACCTGCAGGAGCAGAAAGTTTTCTAATTTTGAGCTGAGAGCTGTGATACCCAGAGTGCCTGTGCTGCAACTTCACCATCAGCAGTGTGGAAATCATTATCAAGGGTCACCAGAGGTCCAACGGCATTTCAATCTTCTGGACCTTCAGTTTTTGACATTTATGCAGGGAGATGGCCATGACTGATTCTTTCTGATGGAGTAAGCCATGTACTCAATTGCTCCATCACATATGCTATCAAATAGCCTTCCACCAATAATGAACGCAGAGTGCTGTTAATCAGGACTCAACTGCAATTTTCAATCACTCACTGCAGGAAAACAGCCTTTTCTGGTGCATTTCCATGGTTTGCTTTTGGATGAGCTGGACCAATTGTAATTAAACATTATTTTATCCACAAATAAAATAAGCAATATGTTTAAAAATCTAAGAAGATTAAAGATGTGCATGTTCCCATGTCACAGGTGGCACAAATAGAGGAATAGACAAAGTGGACTGAAAGCCACTGGAGGGTGAAAAAGTGTTAATACAAAGAAATACCACCTACATGTTTCAAAATACAATGTCACTTGAAAAGAACACTTATACCTCATTTTTAGAACTTGTGGTACAGGTTTTGGGGGTGAATCTTTTCAGGTTCTCTACTGGCATGTTTTTGGTGATGCTGTGCAACCAGACAGCAGAGCAGGTCTGAAGCAAAGAAGCACAGCTGCCTTTTGCAACTATCTTCTTAGTAGAGACAATGTCATGGTAGAAATGGGTCTGCTCAAGCATGTGCATGCTAATGGATGAATTTCCATCCAGGACATCATGTGGCAACCTAAGTTGAAGCCCCTCAAAATCCCTGACCAGAGTAATTTTGAACTCTGCATTATGTTAGCTTCTGTCTTGATGAGGAAAGTGTGAAGAGAAGGAGACCATGATTATAAATATGTCTCTTGCAAACTGGAAATCAGCAGAACTGTTCCTACAGCTCAGTAGCTTCCTGTTAGCTCAGCTGGTGACAGCAGGCAAACTTGGGACCTCACATGGGTTCCACACTATGGAAAGCCATCTGACATCTGCTTAGTCAAAATCTCTGAGATTATGTTTTAAATCAGCTAAGTACAACTGATTCCCTGTGTACCAAATAGTAAGATGATTACTTAAGTCAGCAGGGCAATTTCTGGTGATGCATTACTTCCAAAATGCCTGAAAGCTCATTGGTGTGTTTAAAAATGCTCACTTTGCAGATTTAAAAAAATAAATAATAAAATGGGAGAGAGAGAGAGGGAGAGAGAGGGAAATAACATAGCTCTGTCTCAGCAGAACACCAGATGCACACAGATGCTGGGTGGCAGCTGTGTAGTGAGAAGAAGGATAAGCTCCAGGAAGAAGGCAGCAGCAATCATCCGTTCCACAGCTCACTCATTCATCTGGAGCTGTCAACTCAACCCAGAGCTCTTCAAGACAGACTTCACTCTTCTTCTCAGCAATGGTGATAAGGATACTTTATACAGATGAAAATTCAATTATAGTAATTAAAATCACAGGCCTAACAAACCATGTTTAATCTTATAGGCTGACATAGCCCCCTTTTTCTCATTTCTCATTTACATGTAGTCCAATTAGAATATGAGGTCTTTCTGGGCAGGATCTACATTAATGTCCTGTCTCAAAAGAGGCAACACTAGCATGGGATTCATATTGAATAAAATGAAACTAGAATGCTTATTAGTTAAGTCACCAGTGTGTTCCACCTTGGCATGACAAATTAATTTAGACAGTATAATTTCATTTAAAAATTAGTATATAAAGTTAATACTATCTACAGTAGCCTTTAAATCTCCATTAATGTGCTGGGAAAATGTACTGAGTAACAAGATATTTAATTTGTCTGTGCAGAAATCTTAATAATTCTACTCATCTTTGCAGTACTAATGAGATGATGTATCTTCTCTCAGTGTCCTACCAATTCTGTATTACTGTCCTGCTTAGTCTACTGCCTGATTATTAAAAGATTAAAAGCAATATACCTGTAATTACAGAATGTCTTGGTTTGAGCCAGGGTAGAACCAATTTTTGTTCTAGCAAATTCACTTTTCAGTCAAGTCTCTTCTAAGCAGATGCATTTGCTGAAATTAACAGCATGCTTCTCAGTCAGTGTCTGCTTCTAGGACTGGTAATGCTCCAAGTCTATATAGTTATGGCCAGAGAATTGTATGCACAACCAAGGCCACTGCTTGGGTCTAAAAAACATCTTATGCTCCAGAAACAGGAGGAAGTAAAGTGGTCACACCTGTGACTCTCCTTTGGGAAGGATCGAACCAGACAGGTGACCAAAATTGACAAAAAAAAGTATTCCATCCTATATGTGTCATAAACAGTATAAATCTGAGGGATCACAAGGGTCAAGCTGTTTTCATCCATGGCTGGCATCATGGGAGGATTGTATCCATTCCTCTGCCTTTGACCCCTATCTGTGTGCTCCTGATTCCCTGCATTCCTGAACCTGTGTGTTCCAGCATCCAGCTCTCATCTGCTGCTGACTCCAGGATTTGAGTCTGGGACTTTTCCAGGACCTGCTCTGCAGCCTCAGTGGTGACATGAGCACTACTGGGGAGAGAGGGAGGAATCACGATAGCGGGATTTTATATATATTTGTACATATTTGTACATATTTCATTATTTTCCTTTTAATCACTACTGTTTCATTAAAGTTGTTTAATTTAGTTTCCAACCCATAAGTCTCTCTGCCTTATTGTTTCTCCTTTCCCAAAAAGGGAAGAGAGAGGGGTTAATAGAGAGCATCTGTCATCCATTTAATTGCCAGCACAGAGTTAAACTGTGACACAGAATAAAGTAAAACATATTTATATTGATCTTATTATATATTGACCTTATATTGATCTTCCTGGCTTTGCATATTTTTAAAACATTTTTAGAGAACTTTTATAAACAGCTAGTGTATTGGAAATTTCCCAGAGTAGTGGATAAGCAAAAAAATTACTGAGGTAAAAAGAAAGCACACTTATGTTACATTCAGATTCAAAATTGCCAATAAGAACATATTTCACTGAGCAAAATATGTCTTTATTATAAAAGAAGGTAGAAGGGCATGGTAGAGATCAGAGGAAGTCTTTTCTCCTGCTGCCTTTTTCTCTCACTTATCTTTGGTGTTCATATTTTTTTCCTTTAAGACTTTAAGTGAGTTCCAGGATGATGGATACATCAAAAAATAAGGAAGTGTTGATGAGGTTTGGAGGCAGTAGTAACAGCAAGCTCTGAAAATGTAGGCATCATTTGCAATATCTGCATAGTGCCAGGAGCTGACTTTTCACACTATTCAAGATATGAAATATGATCTTCAAAGTCTTAACTAATGCTGAATATGAGCACACTTGGATCCAAGAGTCAAACCAAACCCTATCACAGAAGAATACCTAGAACATCCTGAGCAAGGACAATCACTGCCTTTCACTCCTCTCTACTGGAAGACAGAAAGTACATTAATCCCACATGTGTGGAACTCATCAGATTTCACAACAGCAAATATAAACACTAAGTAGAAACCTTCACAGGAGCGGTTATCCTCTTTTCCTGCTGTGTCAGACTTCTTGATTTCCCTCAGTGCTCAGGGGTGCTTCATGCAACTTTGCCTATGGGAGAGCACAGTCTGCCATTATTTGCATATTCCAGAGAATGTGCTGGAGTCGTTAAGAATATTCCAGTAGAATATCAGGAATCACTAAAATATTCCAGTATCTCCACTGTAATGTAAGGATTCCAGGCTAAGACCAAAGCCACATGAATATTTGCATTGTAAGTTACACAATATAAATATGTCTATAATTATTTGAACTTATAAAATAAACAATGTGTTTACAAAATTTCATAGAAACGTGGACAAGAAACAGAAGAAAAACATGTTTCAGCTGCTTACACCAAATTATATTTGAAAGGTTCTTGCTAAGGAGTGCAATAGAAGATGAAAGCACATGAAAAGAGGTTTCCCAGCAAAGAAGCTTCTTAAATACAGGTCCCCAGCAAGGCAGATGGATAGGAGGAACACAGTCCCTAGAGAATCAGAGGAACAAAAGAGATCATTACTATTGAAGATGTGATGGTTTCCAAGATAAGCCCTTTCACATTCACCCAGATCAGGTGATATGTGCAAGAAGCAATGGAAAGTCCACCCAAACCATGGGGGTCACGTTGAGATGATTAAAATTGAAATGTAAAAAACCACCACCAAAACATTATGGCAAAGACCCACCAAAAAGCCAACCATTAATGAAGAATGGTTTCAAATGCTTAAGGATATACCAGTCAGCCTTTTCCCCGTTTATGTGAAACAGAGACACATACCAAGAGAGAAATTTAAGAAACAATTATCTTGAATTAAATCTAATTTTTTGGCTCTTGAGAGCTGAAGCATTACCTCTTCAGTGATCTTAAACTCTGGAGAACAATGAGAGGTCACTGACTAGTGTGATTATAGGTTCAGTTTCTGCAATTTCTGTTGTATCTGAAGAAATGAGAAAAATCAGAAACTGAATAACAGGGAGCAACCTCATTCCCTTCTCAGCACTGGTAACTTGAGAGTCTATTGCCTTGCTGGCAGGTAATCTTTCCTTGGTTTATTACACAGTCTCTTCACTTCTCCCTACAGGGCAGGTCAGTAACAGGGTACAAGTTCCTGCTTCCAGTGGGAACTAGATGTCAAGAAAGACTTGAACTTTAATGTGTTCTAACACTTTCAAATATAAAGAAGATGACCACAAAACCCACCAGTGCTACAGCAAAGAAAAGAGATTGTTTACAAGGTCAAAGCAAACAGCAGCTCAATGAGTGGAACAGCTTCTCATCTTGGATTACTCCCAGAAGGGACTGAAAGCCCTGCTGTGAGCATTCAGGATGGATATCAGGTGTCTTTCCAGCCCTCCATCTCAAGGTTACCTGTCTGATCCTATTTGCTGGAGTTCTCATTAAATTGGTCACAGAGAACAGCCCTGAAGAAACTTCCTGCAGCCCTTCCACCAGAGCTCCCTGTGATTCTGCAATGCTCTCTCAAAAACCCCAAACAGCCATCACAGGAAAAGCAGATACAGGTAGGCTTTTGTTGACAAAGCAGTGTCTTAGTTTAGTCCTGATCTGGACTAGAAAAAGATGTAAAATACATGAACCTAAATGTAAAATATCTGAACTGTTACTCTATCCTTCCCATGCAGCCTGCCAGACCCCGTCCTGACATGGCCTGGCAAACACTGATCATCTTGAGCATCACAGTACTTCTAGCAAGTGCTAATCTAAATGTAATTCCCTGTTTGAAAATTAAAAAATTAAAAAAAAAAAAAAAAGAAGAATTTTTTGCAAGTGGTTAGGTCTGACCCTTGAAGCTAAAAAGAAATAAAATGAAGAACAGACAGATACATTAATGCGGACAATGCAAGTAAGCCTGAGAAAATTTCCACTGCAGTCATGTATGATGAGGCAGTAAGACACTATCACTTCTGGAAAGTCTTCCCCTTAATTAAATAGCCCTACACCACTGCTGTCTCCAACATGTGACTGATTCTGACAACTCTAAACCTTTGGTGTCAGGCTGCTCATGGCCCTTGAATGCCTCTTGATGCTTGTGCAAGACACAAACATTTGCAGCTTCAATACAATGACATGATCAAAAGAACATAAACTGACAAGATAAGTAGTCCAGATAATAGCTCCTAGCAACCCTAGGTGTGTATGTGTCAGTTGAAGTCCTTGAAATACAAGATTTCTGCATATCCTCTACTTACCTTGTGCATTACCCCAGATAGTTGTGGTTCCTCAATGATTTTTCAGAGCTTTCAAGGTCACGCTGCCATTCTACATATTTTAAGCTTTTAAATGAAAAAAAAATCAGCAGGAGGCACTGCACCAGCATTCTTCCTCTCTTCTGCAACCAACAAGTCACACAAGCAAAACCTTTGTGACTGAAGGCTAACTCTGGCAATTTAGACACATAGTACATGACATGTGGTAAGACTAAATAATTATATTTTGGAAAATATACATGCTAAGCTTAACCTCCCAAATGACAGGGAATCTTCGAAAAGCCATGGCAAGCTACTTGCCTGATGAAAATCAGTTATCACAAAAACCTCTCTCTGTAAAAAGACTAGATAAGTATCCTTTTGATTTAATTTCTTTCTATCTTCCCCTTTTAGCTATGGGATATTGTTATGCACTTGAATGCTTACAAAAAGACTTAAAGACCCTAATTATAGGCTGCAGGCAGACTGCTTTCTAAATTTCTCTTTGATGAGATAAATGGGTGAATTCCTTGAACTTCTCAGTGTAGGATTTTTTTTGTTACAGACTTCGAGTAATCCTCATGATTATGCCCTTGTCTTTCTCTCCTTTTATCTGGTAAATAAAGTGTTTTTTTAAAAAAAACTTTTTATTCTACTAATGTTTTATCCTGTTCTGCATTTCTCACCTACTTTAGAGCATCAGCTCCTTATTTCTGCTGTCAAACTTTGTGACATTGACCGTGGCTAGGTTCAGAGAGAAATCTGAATCAAAAAGTGCTGTCCAGGCTGGAGAAGTTAGACCAAGTTTATATTCTTTTACTTTTAGCTTTATTTTGGGTAACAGCAACATAACAATGCAACCTTAGTCCTTAGCCTGTTAGCACAGCTCTTAGCTATCACAGGTTGCAAAATGTTCCTGAGACAGGGAGCAAATGCTTTGACTATTAGTCTGTGCTTGCAAAGCCACTTGCATAGCCCCAAGCAACAGACAAATTAATTCAAGCTTGCTTGGTTGTACTTCTGAGTGAAAAGCAGGCAAAGCCTTAATGGCAAACGTGATCTTAATTTTTATTTTTTTTCCCCTCAGAAGCATCCACCATTCAGCATACTTGTTACCATGTTTTTTATTTGTAAGCTAATATATTGCAAAACTGGCTCACAAAACTTTTTATGCATGAAAAATGCATCCAGTAGAAAGATGCATTAATATCAAGTGGCCATAAAAGGAGGCCTTAATGTTGAAATACCATGTGTTTCTGTGGACTACCCATCATAAAAACCTGACCTTCCCTAGCATCTCTGGGAGCTATTGCTGTGTCAGTTGCTGTTATCCTCTTCAGGTTAAATAACATTCTCTTGAGTGAGGAAATGTTACAAAAAATTAGAGGATGGCTTTGTTTAAGAAGCATTTCTATTTACTCTGAGGGGAATTTTGGTACAATAAGACACTGAAACATTATTTTAGGGGTTATGTCATGTTCTGTGAAGTCATCAGTGCCATCAAAGATATTGGAGGTGTACTAAAATAATACATGGAAACATATATTGAAAAATTTCTGTGGCTGAATAAACTCCAGATGTTAGCTTTTCATATCATCTCAGACCAGTATGTGTTGAAACATTTGGCAGATAGAAAGCAGAAGCTTGTTGCAGCTGGTGATATCCTTTGATGAGATCAAGCTTCAGAAGCACAATGGTAGCATTCAGTGTAGGAATTATGTCATTTACTGTCGGTGAGATATGGTGCTCTCTTTACAGTGATCTTTCTTTATTCCCTTTGCAGGATTTTTCAGGGCTGTGCAAATTCATTCCCTGCTACAATGCAATCTCTCCATTTCCTAAGACCCATGGAAAAGAGATTTCAGTAAGGTCTTGTCCCACACCTCCAGTTTCCGCTGTCCCACCCTGTTGCCAACACTGGCGAGGGATCTACAGCTGTTAATTTCCGTCACCATTCTCTTCATCTGCAGGTAAAAACTCCTTGTTGTGGCAAAATGAGACCTGACATGTCTTGTATTTTCTTTGTGTGTCATATTTTTTGTATGCTTACCATCAAGATAGTAATCCCAACAGCTGGTTAACAATGGGATCCTAAATCTTCAGGAGGAAGCTTCTTCTTTCATGTTCCGTCTTTAGTTAGCACTATGTTGAACAAATTAGTATTTAATGTAAGATGTGAATGTCTCTTAAGCTGTTTTACAACCTTCTTTCAAGAATGAAGCCATGTGAAGGCATTAGTGTTTTCTCATACAAACACAGCAGTATGTGTTACATTATTTATACTCCAATGTGAAGCAGATTCATTGCTATAATGAAATCACTCTCACTTGAATGTAGTTTAAATACCTAAATAGGTACCATTCATAGCTATTATATGTCAACACATATGACAACAAGGCAAGACATTACCATAAGGTAGGAGGCCACACAGCTAATTTCATTATTTCAAGCAGGTTGGTATGATGACCTGACCTTTCATCTTGGGGGCTGACAGAATTGGATAAGGAGCTTTCTGAATCCTTATTTCCAGAACTTCCACAGTCTGTGGATGAAGCACCTAAAGAGATGAAAATGGCAAGTGTAACTCTTTAAAAGGGAAGAGGAGGACAGGAAAAGAGAGGGTGACCAACTTGACTGTAGCTTCTGGAAATATGCCAGAATAAATAGTTATACTATTTGTACCAACTGGATGTCAGAAAAAAACAACAACAAAAAACAAACAACAACAACCACCAAACAAACAAAAAACCCACACCAAAAAAACCCCAAACAACAACCGACACATGAATAAACAGGCAACAGGTTTGACTAGAAGAAATCAAGACAAATCAAACAACTGCCTTAGTCAAGATCCCATGACCCTTGTTCCTCCCAGAAAAAAACCTTACTATACTTAACTCTAGAAGAAAATACCATGAACTCCTTGCAAATTGTCAGAGAGGTTGATCCTGGAAGGTATTTATTGGTTCCTCTGGTTCAACTGAAAGACTTTGTGGCTCCCTGTTTAACATGCTGTTACAAAAAAGAGACAACACTATCCTGGGACACCAAAAAAGACTTGCATCTTGAAAAACAAGTGAAGTAGTCCTGCTGTTCTACTAGTATGGCCTCAACTGGAATTTAGTCTTGATCAATGTCTTTATTAATGATGTAGATGAGGGGATTGGGTGCTTCCTAAGTTTGTAGATGGCACTAAGCTGGGAGGAAGTGTCGATTTTCTTGAGGGTAGGAAGGCTCTGCAGAGAGACCTGGACAGACTGGATCAATGGGCTGAGGCCAGTTGTATGAGGTTTAACAGGGCCAAGTGCCAGGTCCCACACTTGTGTCACAACAACTCCATGCAGAGCTGCTGGCTTGGAGATGAGTGGTTGCAAAGCTCCAAGGTGGAGAAGAACCTGGGGGTGCTGTCTGACAGCCGACTTAACATGAGCCAGCAGCGTGCCCAGGTGGCCAAGAAGGCCAACAGCATCCTGGCCTGCATCAGGAATGGTGTGGTCAGCAGGAGTAGAGAGGTGATTGTCCCCCTGTACTGGGCACTGATGATGCCACACCTCAAGTACTGTGTCCAGTTCTGGGCCCCTCACTATAAGAAAGATGTCGAGCTGCTGGAGTGTGTCCAGGGAAGAGCTACCAAGTTGGTGAAAGGTCTGGAGAATAAGTCATACGAGGAGAGGCTGAGGGAACTGGGATTGTTTA
The DNA here is from genome assembly GCF_020740795.1 of Apus apus. Taxonomy (NCBI): domain Eukaryota; kingdom Metazoa; phylum Chordata; class Aves; order Apodiformes; family Apodidae; genus Apus; species Apus apus. The sequence continues at coordinate 71,239,840 of NC_067312.1, read as the reverse complement.
GTTTGAAGAAGAGGATGCTGAGGGGAGACCCCATTGCTCTCTACAACTACCTGAAAGGAGGTTGTAGGGAGGTTGGAGTTGTCCTCTTCTCTCAAGTGAATAAAGACAGGATAAGAGGAAATGACCTGAGGCTGCACCAGGGGAGGTTTAGACTGGATATTAGAAATAATTTATTTACTGAAAGAGTTGTTGAACTATGGAGCAGGCTGTCCAGGGAGGTGGTAGAGTCACCATCCCTAGTATTTAAAAGAAATATAGATATAGTGTATAGCGACATGATTTAAGCACTGAACAGGTAGACTAGGTTATGGTTCATGGATTTAGGTAATGGTTGGACTTGATGATTTTCAAGGTCCCTTCCAACAAGGATGATTCTATGATTCTGTGATCTGTGCCCAGTTACTTGTGTGGAACTTCAAGAATTGGCTTAACTGAAGAGAAATGAAGAGAGAAAAAAGAACATAATTCTAGAAAGCAAGGAAAGATTGCAAGGAAAGACTGAAATTCTGAATAATTTCTTTGAAATGTTTCTTTGACATAGTATCTTGGGAAAGGCCAAGGCTCAGGAAGGTCTAGAGATTAATTTGTTTTTGAGCTTATCACTGAAGAAGTGAAAAGTGAAGTTCACAGTCATCACATGGTGCTATGTGCAAAGGAAGAAAAATACAGATTTTATCATGTATATGCACTGGATCCTTGTCTTTTAGGTGATAACCAGTATCTTTTCAGAGTTTTTCATTCCATCACAAACCTAAAACTCTGACTGGTAATTACTGTAGAGATCATTATTTCAGATCTTTATATACATCTTTATAAAATACTGTCATGGTATTGGTAACTCAGGTTTGGTAACTAAACAGGCGACAACAATGCTCTCGATCCCCTCCCTGTCCCACCTAGGTAGGGAAAGGAGAGAGAGAATAAGGAGAAGACTTTCTGGATTGAAAACTAAACTAGATAGCTTTAATTAAATGTTAATGACAAAAGAAAATACTTACAAATATACAAGTATGTGTGGGAATGTACAACACCCCTATCACTTCCCCTCACCCCCAGCAACTCCTCCACCCTCTCCTGAGCTGTGAAGAGTTCTGAAATATCCTGGAGCTCTTCAAAGATAGTGGCAGAGCTGACAGGAGCTGAGGGTGGAGTTATGAAGGTAAGGAATGCAGAGGCTTGGGGATCAAAGGAGACAGATTGATGGAGTCCTCCTACTCGCCATGAATGGAAGAGAAGGGAAGAAGGTCTTGACTTCCATGATCCCTGAATTTATACCCAAGTGTGATGCATATGGAATATTTTGGTTAGCCAATTTTGCCATCTGTCTAGTCCACTCCCCACTACAGGAGGATTGTAGATACAACTCTTCTGCTCCTTTAGTGTCCAAAGCAGCAAATTTGACAAGCAGAGCAAAATGTCCTTGGTCTCTCAGCAGTAACTATAAACATTCCAGTATTATCAGTCCACTAGCTGGAAAACTTGCTTCTGCTTTCAGCAAGTGTGCTGCTTAAAAGATACTTCACTGAGGAAAAAAATTCAGTAAAAAGAAAATTGGCTTTATCCTGGCTCAAACCCTTACAAATTGTGCCAGGGGAGGTTTAGACTGAATACTAGAAATAATTTCTTTACCTAAAGAGTGGTTGGATACTGGAATGAGCTGCCCAGAGAGGTGGTGGAGTCACCATACCTGGAAGTGTTTAAAAGATATATAGATGTGGTGCTTAGGGACACAATTTAAACACTGAACAGGTAGACTAGGTTATGGTTCATGAATTTTGCTTATGGTTGGACTAGATGATCTTCAAGGTGTTTTCCAACCAGGAAGATTCTGTGATTCTGTGAAAAGTTTAAGTATTTTATATTTATTTTTCTGTGTACATATATTTATATACACCTAAAAATATGTGCTTACTGTATTAAAAAATAGGAACATTAATATTTATTAATCAATGGACATGAATATATTCCATATCATGGAATGGTTTAGAAAAAAATTTTTTTGAATATATATGTGTATATTCATACACATATATAACAGTACTTTTTTCTTTTTCTTTTTTTTTTCCCCCTAGTTCCTTTTCTTAGCACTCTGCTGTGGAACATGCTCTCTCCATTCCTTGGCATATTGTCCCCTTTGGTCCATCATGTTCACAGCAACTGGTTAGCCCAAACCCAAGCAGAGGCAGTCAGCCAGCGCTTCCATTAACCATTTAGAAGGCCCATCCCAACAAAGACTACAAGATTTTAACACTCATCCTTGCATTGTTTTGCAATTTTTTATTTCATGGAGGACCACCTCAGTTACATTTTCATGTTTCAGTGGGTAGATTCAAGTGCCTACATGCAGGCATCTAACTCCTAAAGGTATTCAAAAGTGTATGCATATCCACAGAGGCTTCTGACTCCCAAAGGTGTCTAAAACAGTATCAGAGTTAGAATTAGGCACCTAAATTATTCCTAGTGTCTCATACACTATGTGCTTACCACACACTTTTAGTAGAAGAATGGTTTCATTCAAGTCTCATTATTTTATTCATGCATCATAACAACAAACCCATGAACATATAACTAAATCCCAATTATACACATTTTTATTTGCAATAAAGTTATAATAATAGCACAAAGCAAAACCACACTTAACACCTTTCACGGAAATCACTATCAGGCAAGAGAGACATTCCACCAGCTGTTCAATTCTTCCAGACTGTAGCCTTTGGTGGCACAGGACAAGGTTGTTTAGATAAATGATTTGGCACTGGAGAATTAGTGCAGATGCAGAAAGCTGTGTACTGCTCTACCCAAGTTTATGCCCTGCTTGTCTCCCACTACAGTGTTTGCTGCTCCTGATGTTGAGCTGGCCCACATAGAGCTGGTGCAAGCACCTCTACAGCACTGACCACCAAGCCACAGAAGCATACAGAAAGTCTCTGAACTGCAGCCTCCCACTGCCTGCTAATATCTGCCTTGTTCACAGGCATCCTCGGCAACTGTCAACAAGTGTTTTTAATTCAAAGCAAGCATTAGTCAACAGATTACAAGCTCCTCCTCTTTTAGTGTTACAATTTTGGTGCATCCATTGCATTTATTTACACTCCTATTGGTACACTCTTCTATTGGGGCTCAATAATTTTTGTGTATGCTCCTACTTATTAAGTGGTTGCATCCTCTATAACAAGCTGTAAACAGATTGCAAACAGCATTATGAAAAGCAGAAGTCATCACAGGGCACACTTCCCCACAAATGGGCAAGTTGGAGTTGGCATTTATCACAGATGAGGGTTCACTCTTCAGCCCTTTGCTGTTCTGCAGCAGTGGAGAAATGTCAGGAGCATGAAAATCACAAGCTGGGCTACACCTGGCACAGGTCACATCCCTCTCAGAAGAGCAGTGAAATGCAGATACTTCAGAGCTTGCAATAGGAATAGTGCAACATAGACCTCACTGGAGAGAAAAATAAATGCCATCAGCCACAACAGAAAGAAGGAACTACTCCTGGTTATCTTCTCTTTGGTTCTATTCAATTCAAAGACAATGCTCTGTGGCACAGAGGACATGACTCAAGCCACCAAGAATGTTCTGTGCTTTAAAGAGTTTTAAAAGGACATGCACATACCTAAGTCATATCTAAATGGGGACATATAAGAAAGTGATCATTCAAGGTGATGTTATCCAAGATTTACAATGAGGATGGCTGGGAAGAAACTCACATCTTCCTTCAATTACATGTTTGGGCTCTCCCTCCTCTGCTCCTCATGGGTGCTATGATGCTGGAGAAATTGTATGTAACTCCTCCTAGAGTAAGGGCCTCAATTAATTCATTTTTTCTTTCTTTTGTAGAATTTCAGGTTACACAGACATCCAAACACTCATCTGACATCTAGAATTTATCTTAATGTTGTATGGTTTGCAAACCCTCACACGTGTATACACAAAGACCCAGAGGCTCCCATGTTGCGATCTCAAGAACATACAAACGTCCTCTGATCCTTTGTAGAATGCATTGTAAACATCTGGTCTTCTGTTCTTAGTTGTTCTTAGTTCCCAGTTGACAACCACTGAATTAGTTCCCGTGGTTCATTGTCTTGACTGAATAATAGCTGTTGATTTTAAGAGTGCAGAAGTTCTTTCCCAATATCCCCTAAAATTGCCGGTCAGGTTACTCTGCTATTCAGACTCTACACATTTGATCCCTGAGAGAGATTAACAAGGAAACCTCTCACCCTCATACCACAAATCATTCTTCCAGGTCCTTCAGCAAATAATATGATGTGATTTATAACAACAAAGTATATCAGGAGGAGAATCAGAGGTAAGAAATGTCAACAGTAGATATTGCCACAACCAGAAGCCTCTAATTGCATAGTGGTAAATCTGCTTTCAGAAGTTCGTTGCCATTCTCAGTAACTCCACAGGTTGCTGAGTAGCAATGGTAGTTGTACATAGCAACTACTTTTCCTGTTTAAATAAACCACAAGTGCCCAGAGACTGTATCAGTAAATCACAGACGAGAATTGGAACTTCATTTGTGGTGCCATTTCACATTCACAGCCAGTTTTCACTTGGCCTTTAGTATTATTTTTTTGCTAATATTTGTTTCTCCTTACTTTTGATTTGGTCAATTTCTTTATTTGATTTCTCACACAGGTGTCTCTCAAACGTCTGCCAAAAACCCTGGCAAAAAATATTATTTTTCCATTTATGTTAAAAAAGCACTTAGCAAGGCCCAGATTTGTGTGTGTTTTTGCTAGCTACCTTGAGTGAAAAGGCAGTTTATGGGTTTGATTTTTACTTTATTTTTCAGTGCCATATTTTCCACTATTGCATTCACTATATTGTCAATATTTTTTAGTACATTATTATATTTTTACCCATTTAATGAGTATACCAATGAATAGAACTTGGATTCACTCATGTTTGGCTGAGCCCTTTTCTTAGGAAAAAAAAACACTCCATGCCTTGCCATTTATTTGTGTAATTTTTTTACAAGTTCCTCTGTTATTAAATGTGTCTACCCTCACTAGCCATACAGACTATCTGTGATAATAAGTACAGGCTCTGTATATCTTTGTTCACCACTGAAAAAATTATTGTGTCTGAACACATAGTCCCTAGTTATAATTAAAAAACTCTGAATTAATGTGCTGATATTTCCATGTTTTCCTATTAGATCCTATAATAAAAATATGCTTATAGGTATATTGGTGGTTAAAAAAGATAAAGACAGGGAAAGAAGGAATGAGACAAAGGAAATATTTGTCCTAATACCACAAACAACTCTGTCAATTTTATTGGATTGATAATAATAAAATAAATAAGAGGATAATCAGAGACAAACTTTCCATCACCTGTAAATAGTGAGCAATAATGTACATGTACCAACATAAAATAGGGTTTTTACTGTATATGTTAAAATAATCTGAATAGTTGACATTCTTTTATACTCTTCTGGTGACTTCACACCTGGTCTTTCTCCCTGGCTCTCCAAAGCAGACAAAACATGTTCCACCTTCTGCTTTTCTGTGGGGTCCTCTGAGCCCCAGCAAAGTGCATTGCTGGCAGAGAGCTGCCAGTAATAATTGCTGCTTTCAGATGATAAGATGGACAGAAAGCCTGTGGACCTTATGGCTAGAAGAACATACATGAACCATGAACTCAAGTAGTTTGCTTATTTGTTTGGTCAAAGAGGTGGTGGGATGACAGCTTGGCAAGGAATGAGACGTATGTTTGAGCTGGAGCCTCAGAGTGCAAATGGCCTTCACCTGTGAAGTCCCTCAGAGATTACTTGCTCTGCAGTAACATCCCTACAAATAATCAACCTTGGTCTTCTTCATGTTCTCCCTCTGGATGGACCTAGCTCCAGCTCCAGGAAGATTAACTCCTCCTGAACAGCCAGTGAGTCCTCAGCATGACTGAAGTCCAAACGGTAAATGTCCTGCTGAAGCTGATGCTTGATCTCTCCTCGAAGCTGGGAAATGCTGCATGGTCCCTGAAGGGGTGAAGACGGCACTGCAAATATGAGTGAAGTACCAACAGGAAAGTGGTGTCACAGGAGATAAACAATGCAATGACCTGTTCACCACAGCAGTGCAGGCAAAGCTAGGGAAAGCTGCCACTGGCCCCAGGGGAATGGGAACTTGGACCCTTGCTGCTGGCAGGGATCGATGAGATGAAAGGGAAACGGAGCAGCAGCTGAAACAACAGGAGCAATAGAAGCAGGAGAGAAGAGAGGGGAAACAAAAACGAGGAACGGCAGCTGCTAAGGCAGACAGAAACAATTCAGCCTTTATTTCCTGAACTTTGGGATTTGAATTTTCCTCTCAGTAAACGGCATTTCGGGGAACAGGAATGCGCGATGTTCTAAGAAACTGTTTCAGTGTGATGTGTGTCATAAACTAAAAGTTATGAAGTACCATCAGGCATACAGCTCTTTCTCAGTCATAGGCCCTGTGTAGCTCCAGACTTGTTTTCCACAACATTCACTATCCAATACATCAGGGCACACAGCACACAGACAGCTCACTCCATATCTTTATCTTTTTGGGCTCATGGTTTTGACAATATTTTGTTGCTGAAGTTATTGGTGCTGTAGATGACCTTTTGAAAGTAAAATGTCATCTCTCTAGTACCAGGTTGGTTTAACCCATCATTGGTGTCCAAGAAAAGCACTTGTGAAAGCTCCCCACTTGAAAATTGCTTATGATATTTTATTGCTTTGCTTTTTTTCAGAAAACTGAAAGGACAGCTGCCTGTGAATTGCAAGCAGATCCAATGCATAGCACTATTCCTCTCAGCAGAGAATTTTCTGGTAATATTTTGGACAGAAATTATGGGAAACTCTCATGGAAGAAAAAATATTAACTGACCTTGGTTTTTATTTCTCCATCTCTCTAAAATCTGGTTTTTTCAGCACAAAATCTTTATTCCTTGTTTTCATCATTATAACTTCCTCTAGCTGTCATACTTTGTTACTGGTGCTAAAATGTAGGTAATCCTGATCTAGCAGGGGGACTGCACTAGATGGTCTTCAGAGGTCCCTTCCAACCCTGACCGCTTTGTCATTCTGTGTGATTCTTTTCCCGCCTGTAATAATGTGAAGAGATGGTTCCCCTTGCCAGTTCCTAGAAGTGTGTAATTCCCTTGTGTTATTTTTCAGACTCTGGAATCAAACTTTTGATAGTCTCCTGACATTTCTCTATATCCTTCCAAACTGTTCAGGTGAAATTTTTCATGTGATACTCATTTTCCATCTGAAAGCTGAAGATTTCACTTACAAAATCTTCACACTGAGTGAAAGATAGATTGAGATATATATAGACATAGATAATTAAAGACAAAATCTTCCTAGAAAATACTTTAAATGGAAGCTGAGCTATTTCTCTTAGGGTCAGCAGCTCTGAGGTCAGGAAGATGCAAAGAAAAATACAGTCATCCCTGTCCACTTAAGATGAATATATAGTAATTAGACTACCAACATGACATATTGGACTTAAAGTAAATTTTGTTTTAACTTTTTTCACCTTCTGGGCTTTTAGATGTGCTATTTTGTATGTCTTTTGGTCATATTTCTCACCTTTGCTCTATGCAGAATAAGAAAGAAAGATTAATGCACGGGAGTAAAGAAAAAAACATATTCTGGTTTTTGTTCTTGGTATTTAGGCATTTGTTTTCATTTTCAGGCCTGTCTTTTTTTCCTATTTTTATTATTATTATTGTTGTTGTTATTATCATCAAAGTTATGTCAAATTTTCATGGGGTGTTTGTGTCAGCCGAACTCCTATAACCCATTTTCACAAAGTTGCAGTCATGTAGATTGCAAGGTTCTCAGGTGAGATTAATTTTTTGAAATCCATACCTCCTGGATGCAGCTACTCCTTTGAAGAGGGATGGACTTAAGCACCAGACTTCAGGATTTCCTGAAATAGAACATGGTATAACGCAACACCTATACTTAACTGAACTCACAAGACTACATTGAATTATACATCTTAAATGTTTGTCCCTTTACCATTTCCATGAAATTTCAAGCCACATACTTCCTTTGCAGACAGCAGGGTAAACTGTAATAATAAGCAATGACTAGATGAGCAGTCTTGGCACAGGGAGTTAGAAGCCAAGTGCCCCTACGTCCCTGTGGCATAGCAGCCAATGCATTAGACAAAAACTGGATCTTACTTGATCTTATCTGCTTTGCCTTCACATAGACTGTTTCTGTTTTGGAACATCCCTGTCCAGATTTGGAATATCTCCACTGTGAGAGCCATAAGGATAATGTCCCTCCTCCCATGTGAGTTTCATTAGGAGACCCAACCAACACAGAAAAGAATATGGCATTCTTCAAATAAGAAATTATAGAAACTTTCATCAGTTCCAGCCCCTTAAACTGCTGAGCTGACTGCTTTCAATTTCTACTTCAAAGACAGTTTTTCATTTTAAAGGTTTCTTCCAAAAAAAAACAACTGGTGGGATTTCAACATAAACAAATTGTATGTTGGAAATCCATTTGCAGAGGAAATAATATGCTATAAATCTTGAAGGAACTGATAAGAATCCAAAGCAGTCCCCAGTCTGATTATAAATTCACCATCTCACAAAGGCAAAATATCTCATTACACAACTTAGTCACAAACTACTAATTCTTGGAAAAATCTAAAGTAATGGCAGCTGGTAAAATAATTAGGATCATACAGACATAATTACACTGCGCATCTGCAACTGTTCTACCACCATCAGACCACATAGCTAAGTACCCAGAAAACAGCTGGATTAAGCCTGCTCTCAGTTCATTTTAGGATGTGAAACTGACACAAAAATGCCTCCAGCTTGATAAATTTTCCTGGGCATTTCAATGTGGTCACAGAGGTAGCAGGAAGAACAGGAAAGATTTAATATCTTCAGTTTGGTGTGGTACTACTTATTCCTTAAAAAAAAAAAAAAAAAAAAGAAAAAGAAAAAAAAAGAAAAAAAAAGAAAAAAAGAAAAAAAAGAAAAATATACCTTTGGTTAGATTAAGATTTCAAAGAAAACTGATTAAATATCAGCTTTTTTTAAGAAGGAGCAGGAGGAGGGGTTGCACTCATTATACCAAACTCAGCCTGGGGAATACTCAACTATCATGTCTGACATGATTTAGAGCTAGAGCGTGAAATGTAATTTCCTTCATTCTGGCCCAAGTTTCTGCCTTTATCTTCAGGGGAATCCAGACTAAAGCAGCTTCCCAAACAGACAAGGTGCTGCCCAAGCACAGAGAAGGTCCCTTCCTTGCAGAGCTTCTATTCAGGAAGGCAGAAGACCAAGCGTGTAAGAAAGCAACAGGCTGGACAAAGTACCCAGAGTCCTGAAGGTCAGATAACTCATTAATACACTGTTTTGTATTATTCATGAGTATTTCTAATGTTTCCAGTGGCCAAAGTCTTTCCTTTTCCCAACTCCCTGTGCACACCACTCTCCAGGAGTGATCCACACCCATGCAGTTTGTCACCATTATCCAAGGCTGTTTGCACACCACCATGCTTACCTCCAAATGGCAGTTTGTGGAATGTGGTCTTTCCTGAGATCAGAAAGGGAGAACAACCATCTATCCAACTTCAGAATATATTGCTCATTTAACGATTGCTCAAAACACTGACTCTTGGAAATTGTAATTGTCACAGGCTTATATCAGCTCGAACTGATCAGAAACAAAATGTTTTCTATTACTAAAACCTATAAATCTTTCAAAACATACTGAAAGGTGTTGGTAAGCAACGGGGGATTTCCCATTTCTCTGTCCATCAATAAGAGCAACTGGCTCAGGGACCCACAGACACTGTCAGAAATGTATTTTCAGACACGGTCACAAATGTAACAAGACAACAAATACCAGAAGTGGAAAGCTATCTTCTCAGAGGATATGAAAATGGAAAATAATGTGATAGCATCACTATGTAACAAAGTCCATATAGACCAAAATATACCTGCAATCCAAAGGTGAGTTACTCAACAGCCTAAAGTCCTGAAAATGTATTGTTCAAGACCTTAATATATCCTGAAAAAGGAAAAACAAATTATTCAGGTTTTTGCTAAGGTGTCAGCTACCTACAGCTTGTCTTCTCTCCCTCAGAAATGCCCCAAATACCTGTAGGAACACAAAGGGACACTTTACATAGTTGAAACTTAGGAAGGAAGTCTACACTGCCTGTCTTACACAGAAAGCATCACATCTATTATAATTGTATTGACTTACATATGCAAAATCTCATTATTTATATTCAAATTATTAAAGTGTCAGATTGATAAGATTGAGAGCATTTGCCCTTTCTGTTTAATTCAGGCACAACAAACCTTTCCATAAATGGCTTTTTTTCTTTTATGTCTTTTCTTGAGGGGCTGAATTATTTTCTACATTATCAAGTTGTCTCTGGCACTACAATTTCACATTTACAAAGGGTAGCTGGAAGGATGTGACTCCTCCACACTTGTGCAAATTATTTAGAACAAAAGAAGAAACTGTAGTATTTTTTCACTGTAGTCTCAGTAAACCTCAAGAGAAATATTCAGAAGGCAAACCAGGTATCTGAAGGTACTACTACCTGCTACTGTGGCTATTTTTCTGATCATATCCACCAAGAATAGTCAGCTGCCAGACATTATCAACATGAATGCAAAAAGCAGGTTCTCTGTATCCAACAAGTACTAACTATAAAGATTCATGATTAGAAAATACTTTATATCATGGCTTGAGACAAGTACCCTCTGTGGAGTGTTTTCCTTAAAGCTTTCTTAGCGTAAGACACGTGGGAGATTGATAACTCCTTTATCATGTGTCTATCTTTGCGTTTCTCCAACTCAGTTTCTTTTGTCAAGACTTTTCCCCAAACAATTAATAATTGGTTTAGTGTCCTTAACAATCTGTTTCTCTGGTAGATAAAATAAGCTGGCTCTGTCTAACAGACATGAGGTACCTTGGGATTATGGAAAATTATGAAATACAGAAAGATGTCACGCTGTAAGGAACAGGTACTGGAAAACCCCATAGCTGTGACCTTGGATAAAGTCAAGATCCTAAAGTTATTATTAAGAAATTAGATCAATAAATGTTGATGAAAAGTCACATAATACCTTTTCTTACACAAACAGTATTATCTACAGCAGAAGTGTTACGAGAACACCATGGGAGGTGGACATACACATGTTATAATTAAATGCAGAGTTTAGGTTGTTGTGTGGAAGGAAAAAAGAACCTGAACAAGTTTTAAAAAATTAATGACACAGCAGTAGATAAATAAGAAAGGTAACCAATGGATTAACAAAGCCACAGTCTGTAGATGCTTACAGTGAAGGTAGTAATGGATACTCTTCCTGCAGCCAGGAGAGGGTGATACTGCTGAGATCCTGGTGCTAAATTTACCAGCTTAAATCCAGCTCTGCTGGATCAGAATGAACCTTGGCCTGTTGTCCCAAAGAATTTAAGTTTTGGATTAGATTACCTCCATGCAGGCAAGGGCCTGTAACCACAAGATGCAACCAGCTCATTTTCTCCATAGGTTTGAACCATAACCGTGTACATTCTGCAACTGTGAGTGCAAGGAAGCTAAGCACTCAGCTAAGCCTTTACATTTCACTAGCATTGTTGCCAGATAAATTGTATCCTGAAACAAAATTTTGTGGAATCATAGAACCATGGAGTATTTTGTGTTGAAAAGGACCTTAAAGATCATCTAGTTTCAAAACCCTGCTATAGGCCAGGATACCTCCCACTAGACCAGGTTGCTCCAAGCCCTATCCAATCTGGCCTTGAACACTTCCAGGGCTTTCATTTATTCTTTTATAATTTGAGGCCATGTTACAAACAAACACAGCAAAAAATATAAGAAGGCTGTGGTCTTCAAAGAGACCACTTGAAGGGTAATGGATACTGCCAATACAGATGATACCTGATAGGAACATGATATCTAAACACCCAGGTGCAGACAGCCATGCACCCCCTCCACCTCTGTTTCTAGCTGTCCAACAGGAGAACAAGTCTGGTCTGGCAGCATTGCAGCTTACAGCCAGTTGGTATGAAGTCTTGCAGATCAAACACCTCATCTAGCCACAGAGAGACTCCCCAGGATATTTTGAAACATATGTGTCTTGTGCCTCTGTACAGAAATCAGGAGGTAATATATGGGTGTTTGCATCCCTGCCTAGGCATGGCACAGAAAGGAAGGTTACGTTACTGAGAGTGAAGCTAATGATCCTTCATGAATTAAGGCATTGTTTCAATACATTTCAGATTATAAAGCCCAGTTCTTGGATATGTGTTTGCCAGAAAAACACAGAGAAACAATGACCTAGACATAAAATCTTATTTTTGCCATCTTTTGAAAAGCACTGCTTGACCTATTATCTTTCTGGTTTTGTTAACAATAGGAAACTTTACAATAGAAAAAACAATCTTAATTTTACACACTCTTCATTGAAAGTTTTAAATGTTGCTTGAAATGCCCTAATTCCAGCTTTGCTTGCACCTGATGAAAGAATGATAATCTGAAGGCAAGCTGTCTACCATTTTTCCCATGTGTTGTCCCAAATTTTTCATTTCAGACTTAATTTCTGTGTCCCTGATCACAGAATCCTCTAGTCTGATAGATACCGCAGCAACTCAGCCACCAGGGTAGTGATTTGGGCTTGGACTTCTTTAGCTCAATTTTTGCTATTTACAAGCTCAGCCTCAAGTTAAAACTGAGCTCAATAGTCAGTAGCCACTAGAAAAACAGATGGGTAATATACTCTATTTTAAGATACGTAAGTTGAAACCCTCCCTGAAATAACATCATGTTCTCCACTAACAAGAGTCCAAGACGTACTTTTGGCAACTGAAGCTTATGGAGATAAATCACAGCAAAACTGTCAAATGATGACCCTAGAATGTGTATATGATGAAACTCTCCTGTGAAGAAAATTTACATGAGAAAATCCTCCAGCTCTCCTCTGAGCCTGTGCATTTCCCTTCAAGTGTTGGCAATACAATCCTTGGATTCTGATCTAATGTGAGACTTGAAAGAGAGAATTTTTATCATGATTGGTAACACTACTGGAACATCAGTGTGTTTTGTGCCCACAAAGTCTGCCCCAAGAGAGGTGCCAAAAAGGGAAGATGTAAGGATACAATGAAAAAAATTATTGGCATAACAAGATAGTACATCAAAACACAATTATTGTTTTGATTTTGGCATGTCACAGTGAAAAGAAGATGGCGATCTTCTGACAAGGGGACCACCATATAAACATGGGTCTTGGTGGCAGGAAGTAGGAAGATGTTCGGAGAACTTTAGAAATGTGTGATGTAGATTGCTATGATTCAGATGGTGCAATCAAACACGAGTGAGAAACAGCGGCACAAATCACCTACCAGAGCTGATGCTTCTGACTTCCACGGAACTCCTCCTGACTTAGTCAGGCCTTTATTCTCTCTTCTTTGATCTGAAAACACATGTTATATTTAGATGTATCTTATTTCGGCCACACATTCAGCCACTGACTGTTGCTTATTTTTACAACAAGAAACATCAGTCCATTTACTAAGGTGAACGTGAATATTTTGTTTTGTTTACTGCTAAGAAAAAAAAAAAGGAGCGAGAAAGAAAAGAGAAAGAAATTTCTTCCCCCCTGCCATCCAAGAAGAGAAAGAAGAATAAATAAACCTCCCTATCCACTTTCAGGTTCATGCTGATTCCAGTACATAACAAGCTTCTTCGGGAACTGTGAATGCAATTCAGCATCTGCTCTGTTGTGCTTGTGTGTGGCAGTGAGTTCATCTGACCAGTGTGACAAATGCAATAGTCTGAGCTTTCTCCAAAGACAGCAAGAGAACTGTTAGGTGTCCCGTGTTTAAATTAATAAATGATACAACAGAAATACAAGTGGAAAACTTACTCGTTTGACTTTCACAAAATTCAGTGAAGAAGCAAAGGGAAAGTGGAAATGTGGGAAGTTCCATTGTATATCAGGCTTAGCTCTTCTGATAGTGAAATAGGTTTAGTGAAGTGCTACAAGTCTCAGCTGGAAAGTGACCCATAGATCAAATAGTTTCTGTTCCTTTAATGCTGATATGAGGAAAATGCTCATAAAAATAATTAGGTGAAATTAGACAAATAAATTTCACAACACTTTGCTGATCATTTCATATCAGGGTTAGCATTCTCAGATGTTGAAACTGTAAATGAAACTACTTGCCTCTCTTTCAGTTGTAAGGCTATGAAGCATGCTAAGAAACTAAGAAATCATTATTTTCCAGTATTTAATGTGCCCCAGGCCCAAGAAAAAGGTAACAATTACCAAGACAAAAACATGGCAAGGGTGAGAAGGAGTAACTGAGCTCTTAAGGAAGGAACACAATGGGAGGAATACCAGCACAAGCAGTGCCTGTAGCAGTTAGAACACCCACCTGGAACGGAGTACACAACAGTTAGTCTCAGTTCTACCTAATTCACAATTTACTTATAATAGAATTTACATAGTTCTTATTCTTCCACCTGCTGCTTATCCCTCACTTTTCTCCTTTAGCAGAGAAGGAGCATGGGGATTTCAGTGGTCCTCTCACTTAATCAAGTTTTAATGGCAAGTGCATATATAGAAAAATAAACACTGCAGGAAAATACTCTGAAGAACACAAGAAGCTTGGAGGGAACAGTGTTTTCCAGTTCTGTAAAAAACAAAATACACAGTTGTTTCATGCTAGCAAATGTTTTGGTAAATACAGGAAGTTTACAAGATTTCTGATAAGGGCTTTTGTATTATACATAGCCTGTAAAGTTGGTTCAGTGGATGTACCTCGTTGTGTTGCTCTACAAACAAACCTTATGGAAGGAGAATGCATCTCACAAGAAACTTCTACTATTATTAGATGTAGCCATACAGTACAAGTAGGAGACATCCAGAAGTTTAGTTCTTTATTTAACACTGATTACATAGTCCCTAAACATCATTAGGGGTTTTAGAGATTATGGCACACTCTCAAAATTTGTGAGTTCAAATGCCTTCACCCTCTCTCCAAAATATATTAACTGTCCTGAAGCAAAACATTCTATTGAGTCAGTCCCAGAATCTTTTTGGGTAGTCTCTCTGGAAAAAAGGAAAAACACAAATAAAAAGGAAGCAAATCCTAGATTATCACCTTGCCAAAAAAAAAGCCTGACAAAATACAAGAGTCACCCTACATGAGAAACTCAGACTCAATCTGTTCATGAAGGATCCTTGGCTGGGTTGTCTCTCTTTCATCCAGAAGTTGAGTAGAAATGAAAGGGATGTGATGGAAGCACCAAGAAGCTGGTTATAACAAGCTCCCCAAATGGTGCTTAGACCTGTATCCAGGTGCCTGTGCCAGGAGTGTGGCTTCCTTAAGAAATCAATGAAGAGCTGGCACAGCTAACTTAATATCTACCTTTTCCTCTGTCCTAAACCTTAATTTTCTTTAATGCTATCCCATGTAGATGTGAAGAGCCAACTTTAGCAGCACTGTCTGCTCCTGGTACTATCGGTTCAGAGCACAGTCCAGGACAAGAGACTGAAGTTGATGATCTGGCCTCCTGTATGCCAAGATGGTTGATTGACATGGATAGAGTAACAGTAATTAGGATCTGTTCAAAGAGACATTCAGAGAAGTTACCCCCCATATTGCTATGCTCTGCATCCTTCACGCGTTTGTTGTTCTGATTCTCAGGGACCATATGGAGCTACAAAACCCTTAACTCACTTTCAAGGATGACTTTTAACCCAAGTCTCTGGAGATGGCAGAAACCCCATGGGTTTTGTATGACTGGGAGGTTTGGTCTGTGAAATATTGCAGAGGCATATGTACAGCATGGTTTCTCCAGCCACAGACCTTAGAACAACCACAACAACAAATTAAACATCACTGTAATTTGGCTGTGACACATTTGGAATAAATTTGAGACTGAATCATGAACTCAAGACAGCCTCAGCTGGGAGCCCCCTGAAGAAGATCAACACCATCACAACTGCAAACCCAAACTGTCGTCATAAGAGGAAGAGGAGGCGATCTCTGGTTGTCGATGCCTCACAAAAGCTAGAGAGCACTTTGATGGAGCTGCTGATCAGGATTTAGTGTCCAAAAATATAACGCTAAGCATCACCCACTTGCTGTGGTAAATAGTTTTGAGTTTTCAGAGGCGAAGCAGAAGGAAGACTCTGACCAAAATGCTTGGAGCAATCCTTAAAGACATTGGTGTCGGATTCACTGGATGACAGTTTTAATCACGATTTCATGGGATTTCAAAACCTCAGCTCAACACGGAGTTAGCAATGGGAAATAAAAGTCCAGTACCCTCATTCATGGACTGCTAGGTCTTTGACACAGGCATAGGGTGTGAACACAAACCAGCCTTTATTGTTTTTTTGTGAGGGCACTAGCATTATGCTTTATTTTCATCCAGTCCACAATAACAAATTATACTATTCATGGGGGAAATACTGTTGCCATTTGCCTGTGGCTATATAGGTGTTGAATTTGGATTTTCCACCACGTGTTTAATCAAAACAAGCAAACACATTTACATGCAAGTAAATTCCTCACTCCCACCCAGGACTTGACACAGATAAGAATGAAAGACCTGAGTGCAGACACTGCCGGCACCTTCTGGCTTGCTGGTGCAGGCTCAAAGGGAAACAAAAGATATTTGTCAAGACTGCTGACAATAAGCAGGAGCACACAGCACCAACACACCACTATCTTGTCTGTCTGCAGGCAGATTACAGTCCAGGCAGATAGTATTCAAAAAACGGTCTGAGTATTAAAGTTGCAGCGAACATCATCCCAGGCTCTTACTGAAATTTCCATGCTGATTCTCATGCTGAGGCAAGTGGTGCAGCTTACATTAAAAAGGAAGAAAAGTAAACATGTAAGACCTAATGAGAGGCAGTGACACTAAAAACAACACAGTAAAGCTGGGCAAAACCATGTTTCCTTCTGCAGATAACTAGCTGAAACCTTCAGATGTCCTTGGACAAATGACTAAGTTTTCTTTCACGGCCTGGTACTAAGTAACAGTTTAGCTCTAAATGGGCTAAATTTAAATTAATTCTTACAACTGTGGTCAGCATTAGTTGCTGGTGCATCATCAATCATCCCATGTAATAAAAGGCTCATCCGTGCATCTTTAAATCACTTGATGCAGTTTAAACCTCCCATCTGCTTTCATTCTTCTGCCCTCTAATAAGTCTCAGTCCCTTGCAGAGATCCAATAGTTCAAAACAATTGTAGTCTCCTTTCTGTGCAACTCTTCAGCCCAGTGGGTATAGCTGATACCTTCTGCAGCCTCAGGCTTGGAATCATGTGGTAAGCTTAATTTTTTACATTAAGTTTTCATTAGTTGTGGAAGCTGTGAGTCATCAAAAAAAATTACCTAAACTTGGGGTGTTTGTACCCTGTAATGAAGCTTTTGCAACATGAAGTAACTAAGCACAAGAGATACAGAAATTCAATGTCCCTGAATGTGGGGGGACTGGTGATAAAAACAAAATGCTTCCAGATGCATGCTTTTTGCTCCTTTCATACTCTTGTTTTAAAGACAATTAAACACCAATGAACATTCAGAAATGCACTTTTGCCTAGAGGAAACTAAGGTAATATAGCAATATTTTGGTAAGATTTCTTGACAAAGTCCTCTACAAAGGCTGGACTTTAGCACAAAGAAACCTTCTTTAATAGATTATCCCCCAGTGTTAGTGTCTTGATGCTTAGTGCTTCCAAAAGTAAACAGAGAAATCTTTGTTTAGTCTCAGTGTGGATCAAAAGATTTATTTTGAAGGGAAAAAGGACAGGTCTTGTTAATTGTAGTCCCTGGGAGTGCAGTGATACCCTCCTGTGTTCTTGCACAGAGTAAATGGTACATGCTTTTTAATTTCTTCTTACATTGGAGCAGAAGAGTGGATTTAAAAAGAAAAACTTGTTTCTTTGTCCTTTATTCTGTGAAAATGCTATCAAAACACGTTATTGCTAACTATTTATATTGGAAAAATCAACTGACCTCTGAAATCACCACTGGACTTACTCTGCATATAACATACACTCAAATACATGGTACCAGAAAAAATGCTACATCTCCAACTCTGCTGAGACTGACCTAAAAACATAACATTTTAAGAGTAGTGCCCTTTGGCTTCTGCTAGTTTTCTTCTGATGTCATACAGAGTAGAATGGTATCTTCAGAGCAGAGGCTCTTTAGCCTGTTACCCAGACAGAGGCCAATAGGAAATACTCCAGGAAGGGCGTAAGATCAGAGTGAGCGCTTCTCTCCTATGCCTTTCCACTCTACTTTATTGGCATGTTTGTTCCTTGATTAGAAATGTTATTCTCCCCAGATGAAACATTTCACAAATTCACCACCTGCCTTCACAACCTGATTAACCTTCAGAAACCCATAACATCCCATAGCACCATTTAACTGTGCACTACATGGAAGAAAAAAAAACAAAAACAAAAGCAAAAAAACCCCACACCCAAACAAAAAAAAAAAAACATCTAATTCTTTTGCTTAAACCCAATGCCTGATAATGAATGGGATTAGCTTCTTAATCTGGCCAGCCATATGGCTGCAAGAATACTAATCTTGGAACAAGAGAAGGAGCAGGATGGCATGGCCAGGGTCAGTGAGGCTCCGAGACCAGGACTGCCTCTTTTGGAAGCAGTGAGGATTTAGACCCACTCAAGCCTATAGCAAAACCACAACTGGAAGGAGTTGTTTTGACTACTCCACTGTAAGAAACTCCTGAAGCTTTTTTTCTCTGACCACTGATACAAACTATCATTTGAACTTTGTGTCAGTTTTTATCTTCCCCAAGCACTTCCATTATCCTTTCATCTTCCATTGGCCTTGAAGACAATTTGGAAGATACTTGAGTCTGTAAAAAGGGGTTACTATTAATATCTTTTGCCTTTAAAAGTTCTTCCTTAAGTCCTTTTCATTCTTTTTTTCAGCTAATCTGCTTTACTTAAAATCTTTTCTGGTTTCCCTGTTTGGGCACAGCCTCTGCTCCTTGCAGGATGTTCCTTTTTACTTCTGATAGTCTCTGTTACCAAAGTCACTCATTTACACCACTATTAAATTGCCTTTTTCCTTTAATTTTCATTTCAAAGTTTTTCTATTTGTTGATAGGCAGTAATGTGTTACACCAGGCCTCTTTAAAAAATCTCTGTGTCACCTGCAAGTATTTAATTTTCTCTTTTGGCTCTTCATTTTCATTACTTTTTAAGGAGCTTCCTTATTTTAATTCAGCTTATTTTGCTTTGAGTTATCACTACTGGTATCTTCCTTGAAAAAAAAACACAAACCAACAAAAAAAACTTGTTTTCAAGTAGACTGTGATTACTTTTAAAACATGGCTGTTCAACAGCAACATTTTTGGCCAGATCCTGTGCACTGTACTGCTCAGAAATACAGAAAAATCAGTACTTCCCAGCTGTTTGGCTGGTTTCAAAAAGCCATTACATTTTGCAACTAGCTTTATCCATCGTGTTTTGCTGTGACATTTATCTTATAGGAGACTTCCTGTTCCTCATTTTAGAATCTACAATTCACACGTTCAGAGTTTCTCCACTGTTCGGTACTTTTTGCAAGTTCCAAACCTGAGAAGTAATTATAATTATTCAAGGACTCATGAAACTGTTGGAAGAAAATCAAATATCATTAATAATAAAAGAAAATCTACAAATGTTTGTAGCATCACAGGCTTTATTTAACCTTCTGAGCTTAGCTATACAAAATCCCAGGGTTTACAGGGAACAAGAAATTAAAATATCTGAGGATAGACAGCAATAGTAAAACAGAAGTACAGTGACAACATAAGTGTTGTTATCTCTAGAAGCAGTACGCACGTTAGCATGAGGCTCATGGTTTTGCTTTGCACTGAACCAAAGCAGAGCATCCTTGAAGCCAGCAGAACTGTAGAGAAATATCAAGTTCAAGGAGGCAGCTCAGGTGAGTGATCAATCTCAGCCAACATGAATCTTTTTCCCCCAGAAGGGAGGTTTATCTGGATGAAATTTGAGGGCAACAGAGGGATATAGAAGCATAACTGGGTCAACACAAACTTTATATGGTGTTTGCAGGGACCATTTGTGCTCTCCACATGGAGAGGCAGAGATCTTCTCTTATGGTTAAAACATAACAGCAAGACAAGTATCTCCCCATTCTCCTGTCCTCATAACCTCACACTATTTAGATCATCCAGTACTTGTGCTTCTTATCATTCCCTAGCATTTTCTGTCCAGAAACTCCCCTCTTCCTTACACCTGCTTTGTTTTAGGCCTTAATATTCTCTTGCCTGTCTCCCACTCATTCTCCTCCTATTCCAGGACATATCTTGACATCTCTGTGTTTTGACAAGCAGTCACAGGGAAGAAGCATGGAGTTTTTGCACCAATAATTATCATTTCTGCAAGCAGGCAGAATACAAAATAAGCAGTGAAGGGAACACCTTATAGGCATCCAGCAGAGCTCAATCGGCCTTTATGGAAAAAAACTGGTTAGGCATCAAACCTTCTCTGAAAATTCAAGGCACTCACACAATTTGGACATGATGAGTGCCAGCTTTCCCTTGGACAAAGATTCAACTTGCCTCCCACCTTTTCTTCCTTCCTCTCTCCTCCCTCACTGTGAGCCCCCAAACAGCTATTTGCTCTTGCCAAATCTGAAAATGTTGGCCTGGGTTTTAAAGCCTGTTACCCTTGAAAGGAGAAAAAGGTTAAGTGCTGAGACATGAGTAGTACGATAGGAAGGAATGGATGGTTGCAGCTAGTAGGTCCACTACCAAACCATTATAAGCATTGGAATCACATATTTTCCACACCATGACACATCTCTAGGTAGATCACCTACTGTTCTTTTAATAGCAAATTCAATAGAGAATGACATTTCCTTTGAAGAAGGTGCTCTGTATTCAGAGGTAGCTTATGTATCATGTGATGCATGAGCTGCTGGTGTAAAGGACTCCTTTTTTATTGAACAGTAATGCATTGTAAACTCCAGCATAAAACTCCAGCTGTCCCTTTACACACTTGGCTTTTTGGCAATCATTCCTTTTTCTTTTTTTTTTTCCCCCTTGAATAGTCATAATTCATATACAGAGCCAGACACACACATACACACACTCCTTTTTTTCCTTGGCTTTATCCTGTTTTTGGCTGCACACTTCTTTGGGTAAAATGGGTGAAGCTGGCTTTATGAGCTATAAAACGGCAGGATGTAAGGATTCACTTGTTTTTGATGTGTTAGTAGCATTTTATGGATAAAGTGTGAAGAAACCCGTATAATTGGGTTACTGGGAATAGTGCATGTGCCCAAACAGGAGGATTGCAGTGATAGAACCATTCTGGCTGATGTGCTAATGTCCAAATAAATGAGCAGTGAGCTCTCTGCTCATCTCCTCACAAGTATTAATGGTTAATCAGCATCAGCAATAAACAAGTCATAAACAATACATTTAAATTAATTATCATATAAGACCATCAGACCTGGACATTCTGACCTTTTCTGCCAGAGTGACTGTTCTTCAGCTTCACTGCTAAGATTATTTTGTTAAGATCGAGTTTAAAGTTGTCATTAAAGAATGTTGCCTTCTTAGAATCACGGAATCACAGAATCATCCTGGTTGGAAGGGACCTTGAAGATCATCAAGTCCAACCATTACCTAAATACCCCCTCACATGACCTAATTTACCCATTCAGTGCTTAAATCATTAAAGTCTCAGTTCATTTTAAAGTATTTTATACTTCATAGTTTGCCATAGGCAAAGCAGTCAGGACAGATTTTTGGCAGAAGCAGTATATGGTTTTAACTTGCAACCTTCAAGGAGGAATTCTTTTGTCCATTAAAATACAAAGAAAGTTGATCCAATGAACTGTGAGTTAATAAATGGGCATCCTTACTTCCATCCCTCCCAAATAATTCTACTATAGCCTAAATACTGGATAAGGCAGTTAAAACCACATAATAACTCCCAGAAAATGTTCTTAGTGTTACAGAGCAGAGGAAAGGCTTAAGAAGGTTTTAGACTACTTTATTTTAGTATTTGGTTGTTGTTCTGATAGGTTACTGTAATAAGTCCCTGTATCATTTTCAGGGTGGAAATTCACCAGAATCTCTCTAACATGAACAAGGCACTGCCATGAGTTCCTGCCTTACCAGGGACTATCCCAGCTCCAGGTCCACATACTTGGGTCCAGGAGGAGAAGTCATAGAATCAATCATAGAATCATAGAATGTCATGTTGGAAGGGGCCCAAAGGATAATCTTGTGTAGCTTTTTTAGATAATACTATAGCTTATATGAGATGGCTCAGCACCATGTCCAGCTGAGACTTAAAACTGTCCAGCATGGGGGAATCTACCGCTTCCCTTGGGAGACTATTGCAAAGTTTGATTGTTCTCATGGTAAAAAATTTGCTTCTTGTGTCAAACCAGAATCTCTCCCAGAGCAACTTGTGTCCACTACCGCTTGTCTTTTCCATGTGACTCTTCTTGGTAGCCACTTTTTACATACTGGAACATGGTAATCAGGTCTCCATGAAGACTTTGTTTCTCAAGGCTGAACAAACCCATTTCTCTCAGCCTCTCCCCATATGTCAGGTCCTCCAGATCCTCTGATCATCCTTGTGGCCCTTCTGGATCCCCTCCAGCCTGTCCCCACCCTTTTCGTATAGCACGGACCAAAACTGAATGCAATACTCCAGGTGTGGCCTGACAAGTGCAAGTCAAACAACACTGCAATCTGCTTGTGTGGCATTGACACGTGGTTGCTTACAGATGACAGCCAACACAAACAGCCCCCAGCCCGAAGCAGAAGCCCTTTCTTCTCCCCTTACCCATCAAGAGAAGCTGGGCAATGCTGACAACATGGTCCCTTGGGAATCTACATCTCAAAGGCCCAATTTTGCTCAGTGCTCCTGCATGGATCAAGAGAAGGTTACTCCTTCCCTTGTGTACTGATCCACACTACTCAGCACCAGGGATCCACATGTCTCTGAGATGAGGTGCAAGGACATAGCTGGAGCCCCAGAAGGGGACAATGACTTTTGCACAGTGCTGTCCCTGAATCAACTTGCCTGATTGGTTGGCTGTCCAGGAGCAGCATGCTACACATCTGATGGTGCTGCTACAGAGCTCTGTGTCACCCTTTCAAACCCCTCAGCTCAGATTCCCTCCAAGTGGTACAACCATGCCGAGAGAAACCTGGCCCAAGTCTTCAATGTCAAATAAAAGGCAGAACTAGTTTCCCAGTACTTTAACAGCTGCTCTCACTTATTCTTACAACCAGAGCATCTCTGCATATAATTTACATTCTGTATATCCTTCTGTTTTTTGGCACCACTGAATTGCTTCCAAATTTCTTTTCTATTTAGTCTAATAGATGTAAAACATTATTTAGATTTTTACTCATAAAAATGACCAAAAGCAGCTGTATCTTCACAAGTTATTGGATGAAAACCAAAGTTAAATATCAGTCTTGCATACATTAATGGGAATTAATTTCAGAACACAGTCCCCATGAAAAAAAAAAAAAAAAAAGGAAAAACAAACCTGCATTTCTTCTTACCTGAAAGATTATACATATATATTATGTCTACACTATACTACATAAGGCTATTTACTGAAGCCTTAAAAAAAGTAAAAATTGTTTAAAAAGGCTTTCATTAAGGTTTGTTAAGAAATTGGAGTCCATTATTTTAAACTGCTGCTGAGACAAAACTCTAACCCCATGAAGAAGTCCATTTGGGAAATTTCCTGGCTCTTTCCTTGCCTCCTGGGAGAGGTTGAAAACACATTAGGTTTTGCATTAGAGCACTACAAAGAGATTAGGAGCATTACAAAGAGAGAAGGAAGCAACACTTTCCAGCCAATCCCCAACACCTACTTCACAAGAACAACCCTGTAATCCCACCATCATCTTAGTCCAACAGCAGGAAAACTGCATCCAAACCCTACACACACACACTACTGATTGCAACTCAACCCATCATCCAAGGCTTTGGTTTCATTGGTGCACAGGGGCAGAGATGTCCTATTTCTGATGTTCTCCTTCATATTTCTTTCATAGAAAGCTTTATTGACTAAGTCTTGAGTAAAATCCAAGGGACAATTTTTTGTCCCCTTCAAACTCGGGAGGATTTGAACTGTTTCCTTGAGATTTTTCTTCCTGAATCCGTCAACAAGTGGGAGATCTACCACAGGACTTAATTATGCAGCCAGGTTCTACAACAAAAAAGGAGGACCTCCCAGGGGAAAGTGTAATCCATGGCCATACACCAAACTGGATTTCTGTTAACTTGAGCTCAACAGGGCAATGTGAAATGAGGGATAACCCCACAGCCTGTTAACTGTGTCTTTTTCCAGTCTCAGGCTCCCAATCCACCTAAAACTGCTCTTGGAGGAGTCCTGTGTGAGGAAGGATTGGGAAACACTGCCATGACCGTGCTGGTGCTGTTTCTTTGCGGGAGGGAAAAGCCTCTGTAAACAGTCGCTTAATTGGCAATTCTCAGAGGCACAGTTGGAACTAAGTGAGGATGTTAAGACTAAACCATCTGCAGTTTGTTTAACTATTTCCTTTTTAGAGGTGAACAATAGTTTCTCAACAAAACAGCCATTAATAAGAACCAATGTTGTGCCAGAATTTTTTTCCCTTTTCCTTCTTTTTTTTTCTTTTTTTTTCCTTTCTTTTCTAGCTAGGAAACATTGCCAATGTTTAGGTTTTCTAAGCTTCTGGATTATTATTTTCCGTTTCCCTCACTTTTCCCAAGTGCCACTAATGGGGGAAAAGAGAGGAGAAAAAAAAAAAAAAAAAAAAAAAGGAGAATGGGAGAAAAACACCCAGGTTTTGTGAATATAACCCTTTTTCTAAAAAAACAATGTATTAATTCTCAGTAATAGTCATGTTATAACACATCTTATTATATTTGGCAGGTAAAAATGTTTGATTACCTATGACTAAGGAAATATTGTTTCCGTACTAAGTAATTCAGCATTTTTGTGGTTAAATGTATCATTAATTTTTAGGTTGGAAGGGATTCCACTTTGTTCACATTTATACACTGCTGCTAATCCAACTCAGTTTCAAACATACTGCAAACAGAAGCTACTGAAAGTATCTCAGAGGGTATAGTGTTTATGAAGTGAGTACATCCAGAATTTTCTTGATCACCAACAACAGTAGAAAAAGAAACCTTCCAAAGTTAGTAGGGCTTGAATTTGCACTAGCTTCTGTTTCCCCAGATTGCAGCTATATAATTCAGCTGGAAAGAGAGACAAAGAAATGTAATTATGTATTATCTCAGACAGCTTTTAAAGTAATCTTAGAATTTGCTCATTTAGTGATGATTCTCATTCAATTGGGTTTGAAACTTGACACGCTTCCACTTTGGGTCACATTTCCTGAGGTGAACCAAACTGGAAATTATCAGATTTCATAATGTGCTCCCTGATAGATCTCTTCCAGCCACGGCTGTAACGGCCTGGCACAGACATGGTGCCTCAGGAACTTGTGACAGAAGAATAACCCAGATAATGCCCACAAAAGCAGAAAATGGCCTTTCTCCATCTAGAGGAGTCATCTTGTCAAGCTAGTGAGCTGGTTTTGTGTCAGCAACACAAGCATACAAGAAATGTGGAGAAGAGCAATATATAAAAAAAACTTATCAGTCACCAAGTATTATCATTCCCGACATGTCCTCTGCTGTCTCCAGCAATCAGCATTGTAGGGACTGAAATACCAGTTGCCAAGGTGCAGTCATCTTAAATACCATTTCAGCCATGTACATCCCATGAATGTGTCTCAGGCCTTAGAGAATTCATTTCCACATCTGGCTTCCATAATTTTCTGCAGCAATGAGTTCAGTTTTTAGACAACTTTTCAACGTTTTCAACAAAGCCTTGTTTTTTTTATCTTCTGGGTGACAATAACTAAATCAGGAGTCTATCTTTTGCATATGTACAGTGAAGGATTTTTAGGTTGAATTTCAACAGGTTAGCTACTAGTCAATCTTGCCAAATCTTTTGAAAAATCTTTGCGAACAGGTTTAGATTCAGCTGAGCTGAACCATTTGCCCATCAGCAAGCTTACTATCTTGCTTCTTGTTCCTTTGTCATAACATTTGTGAATATACTGAAGAGCTTGGATCCCAGCACAGACTTTGAGAGACATCGTCAAAAGTTATTATCTATTTCTCTTTTCACCTGTTCTCTTATTCTACAAGAGAATTTGCACTCTTGGACAATTACAGATTAATTTCATCAGGATACCTCAGCCAGTGAGCAAAAGTTAAAATGCAAAAAACACCTTTTTTTTTCCCCCCTCAAGTTAAATGTATTTTAAAACACTGAATGTTTTTTAACTGACAGGGAAATGTACTTTTGCCAAAGTGGAAATTTCTTTCGAAATTTCAAATGTATATATCATTGTTCTATTTAGTGTCTGTATTAGTCACTTTTGCTAGACAAAAAATTCTGCAGAATGGGATCTGAAGAGAGATCTTCCTAACAGTCAAACTGGAAGTTTTGAGATACTGGAGAAAAATAGCATCATACAGTAGATGAAACAAAACAAAGTAATGAGGCAAGTATGCAATTCAGTAACCAGATTAAGATGTTTTCAAACTGCTTTCTTCTGATTGCTGCTAGTCCTTAGGAGATTGTCAAATGACTGCAGATTCATATTAAAAAGTACTTCACTCATCTCATCACTAGAGTGTTTTCAATTATATGTTTGATAATAAGGCCACATAATCTTCAGAAGAAACAATGAAACTTGTCCATTGCCTTAAAAAGACTGGTTCAAAACTACTCTCTCTCACACATGTTAAATCTGGAGTAATCCTGGTAACGTAGAACAGATTTCAGCTTCATTTTTAAAACATACTCTCTCTGAGAAGGAAATAACTGAAGACACTAAATAAACTCTCCAAAAATCATACATCTTGCTATGTATTTGCCAAATCACCATATTAATATGATGCATGGTTTCTTAGATGATAGAAGCTTTTTCATAACGTTTTTCAGACTGCTGTTTCTTTCTTAACCTAGTTCTCCATGTAATAAAAGGGAATGATCTTCATCTTTAGTCCAAACCCATATTTAATCTGTAAAGGCATATTATTACTCTAACTTTTACATAATATGGACATAACTACAGTGTGGTCCTTTTCTCATGGTAAGAGTTAAATAAATCATGCCCAAAAAATTATGGTACTCTTATTGCAATTCAAGGATCTACTAAAATCTTGTGTTACGTACAGAGAAGGAATATGAATACTGACCAATGGATCCCTTCCTGCCTTAAAAGAAAGAGTTATTTTGCATGAACAAGCAGTTGTTGTCACTGAATTTTTGCACTCCCATGGCTCTACAAGGGTAGTGAATGCCCTCAGTTGTATTTTCAATAGACCATGTATTATCAGAATTTGCCTACAGTGTCGATCACTTTAAAAATACCTATCTGCAAGTGCTTTTGGATGAAAGCTCAGAGCAACTCTGATAAAGAGAATACTCTTTTAATGGAGTAAGTCACTGGGACAAGAGATATATTCAAGACCAATGTGGAAATGTGAAGCTCAGATTATAAGGAAGTTCTCTTAATAATAACAACCAGCCTCTAAACTGTAACCAGGCAAAATATTATAAACTCTGAAATAATTACATGTTAAATATGGATTATGAAGAGTTCTGTATTTCACACCAGGTCCTCTGAGCATGCTCAGGACTAACTTTGATGTATGAGCACAGTGGATTGCCATGAGAATGCAAAATGCTTCTGTACTCAACATGTTTAAGGCCAATGTCACAGGCTGGCTGCTGCCACTAATGGAAGCGCCAAGCAGGAGGGGCAAAGGGTTGTGTTGGAGGAAAGGGAAGCCCACCTAGCTCAGTCAACCCAGTCTCTGCAGCTGTGAAAGCAGCAGGCTTTCCTCTGTGGAACAGAGCCCTCTGTTCCTGTTCCAGCATGGTCCTTTTCCCCCAGCCTCTGCTACCCCCTGCTTCACAGCCTTAGGTCAGGAAAGTTCTTTTTTTGCCTGTGGTGCTGAGAAGCCTTCGACTGTCTCTGCATGTCTTTATATGCAGGTTATCCCTGCAGCTGTGCTCCAGAAACCTCTGGTTGCTTCCATTTTCTCAAGCACACATTCAGTGAGGTGGGTCCCATGAGATAGATCCTAGTTCACCCATGAAACAAGAGCTGGGAAAAAAAGAGGAGCTACTGGGTTTACAATCTGAGCTGGGAGCTTGGGAAGGAGTGAAACTCAGTAAGTAATCATCTCTTCTAACATACAGTATTTCCTCTACTGAAGAATGACTGATCTGCAGTCTGTGCAGTTCCTCCTCATATTAAGAAGCTGGAAACTTTACTCCTTCACTAAAATCCTCTCAGCCCAAAAAGCTAAGGGAAACAATCTCCATTGTCTTCATAGTACTACAAAACACGCAGAGAAAAAAAAAAGCTGCTCCACATCAAGGCAAGGAAAGAGAAATCAATTAAAGGAAAGGAAAAACATATGTGGATGCTTTGGAGAAGGATCAGTTTGGTAATTAAATTATATTAATAAATTAAATAAATATAAATATCTTACTCAAACTGAGTAGTAAATCATGATATGCCGCATGTATCTTTCATTCCAGCTACAGAAAATTCTGTGTGGGTTTTGGCAATATCTAGAATTATCATGTGTGTTAACCAGTATCACAGTTACATCTGCAGATTATATCAGACTGTAACTGGACCAGTTTGTAGGAAAGGACTCAAATTTTAGACCTCTACAACCACAATGATTTTCTGGGGAAAAAAAAAAAAAAAAAAGGAAAAAAGAAAAAAGAAAAAAAAGTAGAAGACAACACAAATAAAGAGTAAAAGTATTAGACATAGATAAACAACAATCAACTGTGTAAACAGAAGATAGGGAGTGACTGGCTGGAGATCAGTTGTGTAGACAGGAGCTGGGGGTTGTTCTGGACCACAGCTGAATGTGAGTCAACAGTGCCTCACTGTTGGGAGAGAGTCACTCTCAAAAGGACTGCCAAAGATGGGACACATGAAGTAATCCCCCAAACCTACATTGTCCTGATAAGGGTTCAGATGAAGCATTGTGTCCATTTATAAGCACAATGTCTGGAGGAAGATGTCAGCCAAACGGCAACAACCCATAGGACAGCCACGTGATATCTGTAAAGCACGAACTGTTGAAAAGGCTTGGGAGAAATAACACTGCACAGAGAACTGGCAGAAAATAAAGTAAAAAGGCTAAAAGAGTGTAACTTTCTATCATAGAAAAGCCCTTTACATCCAGTCAAGGAAAGCATAGACTAGACAATGGGGAAAACAGTAAAAGGTAGCTTGACCAATTATATAAATTCAGTAAGGATACTATTTCAGCTTCATTTCATAAGGATGTTAAAATTAGTTGAGATTAACCTTAGTAGAAAGAGTTCAAATATTGTTCAGATAGGAGAGGGACTAGCTGATTTTTCCCACCCAGACTTTATGAAGAAAGTTGACCCTTATGCTTTCTCTGTCTTACTTTGTAGGAAAAAGTTAGAGAAGCTGCATCTACTTGAAGAATACTTCCAATATATCCTGAAGATATACAAGTCCATGGGACCTGATGAGAGACATCTCAGAGTCCTGAAGGAACTGGTGGATGTAGTTGCCAAGCCACTGTCCATGATATTTGAAAAGTCATGGCAGTCAGGGAAGTCCCTGGTGACTGGAAGAAAGGAGATGTTATGCCCATATTAAAAAAGGGTAGAAAGGAGGACCCTGGGCATTACTGACCTATCAGCCTCTGTGCCTGGGAAGATCCTGGAACGGATCCTCCTAGAAGACATGCTAAGGCTCGTGGAAGACAAGGAGGTGATCCAGAACTTTACCAGGGGCAAGTCCTGCCTGACCAACCTACTGGCTTTCTGCAATGGAGTGACTGCATTAGTGGACAAGGGAAGACTATGGATGTCATCTATCCGGACTTCTGCAAGGCCTGTGACATGGTTCCCCAGAACATCTTTCTCTCTAAGTTGAAGAGATAGGGGTTTGGTGGGTGGACTATTCAGTGGATAAGGAACTGGCTGGATGGTCACATCCAGAGGGTAGTGGTCAATGGCTCTAAGTCCAGATGGAAAACAGTGACAAGTGGTGTCCCTCAGAGGTCAGTGCTGGGACCAGGGTCATTTAATATCTTCATTAGTGATATTGAGAGTGGCATCGAGAGCACCCCCAGCAAGTTTGCTGATGACACACAAGCTGGGTGGTGTGGTCGATACGCCAGAAGGATGGGATGCCATCCAGAGGGACCTGGGCAAGCTGGAGAAGTGGGCCCATGTGAACCACAGGAGCTTCAACAAGGCCAAGTGCAGAGTCCTGCACCTGGGCAGAGGTAACCCAAGATATGAATACAGGCTGGGGGAGATCACACTTGAGAGCAGCCCTGTGGAAAAGGACCTGGGGGCACTAGTGGATCAAAAGCTGGACATGAGCCACCAATGTGCAATTGCAGACCAGAAGGCCAACTCCATCCTGGGCTGTATCAAAAGAAGTGTGGCCAGGAGGGTGAGAGAGGTGATTCTGCCCCTCTATTCTGCCCTGGTGAGACCCCACCTGGAATAGGTGCCCTGGTGAAACCCCACCTCTGATGTCTCTGAGCACAAGAAAGATGTGGACCTGTTGGAACGTGTCCAGAGAAGGGCCACAAAAATGATCTGAGGGCTGGAGCACCTCTTTTCTGAGGATAGGCTGAGGGAGTTGGGGTTGTTCAGCCTGAAGAAGAGAAGGCTCTGGGGGGACCTCATGGTGGCCTTCCAGTACCTGAAGGGGGCCTACAGGAAAGGCAAGGAGGGTCTTTTTGCAGGGGCTTGCAGTGAGAGGACAAGGGGTAATGGTTTTAAACTGAAAGGAAAGAGATTCAAGTTAGAGACCAGGTGGAAATTCTTCAGTGTAAGGGTGGTGAGACACTGGAACAGGCTGCCCAGAGATGTTGTGGGGGCTCTATCCCTGGAGGTGTTCAAGGGCAGCTTGGATGGGGCTCTGAGCAGCCTGTTCTGGTGGGAGGTGTCCCTGTCCATGCAGGGGAGTTGGAACTCGATGATCTTTAAGGTCCCTTCCAACTCCAAACATCCTGTGATTCTGTGATTCTATCCACATAAACAAAACACCTTTTCAGGTGATTTCTGGGTGAGTGGTGAAAAATAAGCTGGTCAGACCATGGCTGAATAATGACAGAGGGTGAGGATTTAGAAAAAAATATTCCTCATTATTTTGCAGTGTTCAAGTGGCTCTTTCTTTTTACTACTTGAACTTTTACCAGGTGCCACCATGGGATGATGCAGTATATAAAACCCACTGTTTAGGAAACAAAACAATGTAGAGTTGCACCACATGTGAGCTGCAGCAGAAGCTACATCACTCAAGACACATATTCCTGGGCTATTTGTATTCTTTAGTGTTTAAAAGGAACCAGCCTCTGTGATTCTCAACACCCCAAGCACAAACAAAGCTATAATAACTCACAACTTAATGAAAGAAACTCTGTATAATACACATATATCCTAAAACTTGCAGGGTCTTTCAAGAGAAAATCTTAGCTCAGCCATAACATGCAGACAAAAGAAGAAGTTTAAATCCCTTCCAGACGCAGAGGCATGAGACACAAGGATATGTTCTATTTATTTAACAAGCCAGAGCTGGAGTAAGAGCCCTCACAATAACAGTGGTAACAATAAAAATACAGCAAACCAAGTATTACAGCCCATGAAAGATGAAGCCAGTGGTAGGATTATGGGACCTGCACACCCAGACATTTTAATACCTATGCCAGACATAGTGTTGCATGATAATACGAACACAATGAAACACTAGAATTCTAAATCAAAGGAGCAGATGGGAAGCCAAAGCTTCTCTGCTGAAACTACATTTCATTGAAGGCTTAACTCCCAGCTTCATGTAGAGCAGCCCTCCATTAGAAGTCATCCTCAGTTCATACTCCACAGAAGTTTTGAAATTCTGCTCTTTCCTATTCCATGTATGAGGAAATATAACTTTTGATCATTCTGCTGTAGAGAGGATGGTGTATTCCTTGTATGATGGTGAGATTTACTCTGTGGAGACAATATCCACTGGCAGCATGGTAAACATGTCAGGAAGGGTTTACAGAAGCACATGTACAAGATGAGTGTGCAAATACGTTGCTGAAAAATATCTCCAAAAGAGTTATTTTGGAGGGCTTCAAGGCCCTCACACAATAGTAACTCTGTTGCTGTGACACAGGATTTTACCCATAACTTTTCCTCTGCCAAATTCAGCACTGGAAATGCAAATTAACAGCAAAGGCAGGCCTGAACAATGCTTTTTGCCCCAAAGGGTAGCTGAGAGAAATTAGAGTAATTGTTCTGCTTGGTTCTGCTAGGCCCTACGTGACACACTGGGGGTTTTCCTCACAAATGTGAATCATAGACTCATAGATGAAAAAAGGTGTAGAGAATTGTTTAATCAGAATTGCATTGTCTTTGGTAGCTAGGCAATATCTGAGGAGCAACAATCTGATGGAAAACCAGTTCTTTAGACGTTGGATTTTTCTTTATAGAGGAACAAAAGGAGAGCATTTTCTCTGAGGCAGAGAGATTAACTCCAGAACAGTAACTGGCTGTTTGCACGTTCCCAAGGGGTTGCTTCAAGATCCGTTTTAAGGGGTAGATGCCTTAATCCCTGTTTCCCATTTTGGCCCATTCTTGTGTTATCCTTGTATCTCACAAAAACTTATAGACATACAGGGTAAAATCACAAGAGGCTACACTATATCATGGAAAGATGAGTGGTATTGGCTTCCACTTGAAAAGCAAGTATTTGAAAGCTATGTTTTTAAACAGCATACAAGCAAATTGAAATACAATGTGTTTGTGATTGAGACCTTGGTTCCAGTCATGGTTTCCTTGGCAATAGCACCAGTTTAAGAACATTTTTAACACTGTGTATGTGGCCACTTTCTTAAATGGACTACATCTTGAATCAGTCAGCTCAGAATTAGAAGCAGCAAGAAATACATTTTTCTTGGTTTAAAGAGTCAGTAGTAACCAACAGTGATAGTCTCTGGTCTTCTCAATGACATTCTTGCTGGGCTGAAGGCTCAAGTCAAGAGGATCTTAGTCACAGTACTCTCACGTCTCTGCTGACAGCTGGGTTAAGAAAACATTATAGGAAGTGACTTGAAGGTTTGATAAATCTTGGGTTTAGTGATCATTGATCCCACACCTGATTCTGCAAACAAGTTATGCACTGGAGGGGTTCATGATGTTTAAAACACCTTGGAGGCAAGGAATCTCAGCAGGGTGAGTGCCAGCTCAGGAAACATTGGCATGTGGCACAGTGAGTCAACATTCATCATAGAAAAACACTCTGCTGTGTATACACATCTAAAGACCAGGTAAAATTGTACAGGGAGAAGATTTATCCTCCCACCCTCCAATGATTATTATTTTACTCTCCTTCAATTGCTTTATATGTTTTATGTTCACTTACTACTGGACACTGTTCCTGTAGAAGCAACAGGACACCCCATTAAAAGAAGCACACATTTGTGTTTGGGGTACCAAGCCCTCCAGTAGCACCATTTAAATCAAAGAGGAAAAATTCCTCTTTTCTACTGGTCAGCACCAGACCCAAGGAAGATCTAAACTTCATGCACCCTAGAGATCAAAAGAGCTCTTTCAAGAAGAACAGGGGATAACTGTAAAGGAAGTTACAGCTGTTTGCCATTTAACGAAGTTAAATGCATGTGTAAATGTTTATAGACTCCAGGCTGAACTTAATTTTTTTTTTTTTTAAACCAAACATTTGCAACATAATCATACACTCCACTTTTTTTCTTTTTTTCTTTTTTTTTTTCTGGTGGATTGTTAGCTATTCATAGTTCCTTGTGATAAGCTGCAAATGCTTCATACATTTGAACAAACTGAAACACCACATTACCTACCCAGATTCACATGAGTACTGTTGTGTTTTATTCCTGAAAGTAACCTGTATGCAAACCACCTACACAATACACAATTAGATACTGTTTGAAAACAACAACAGTAACAACAAGGAACCCACTCACATTTCTGGGTAGGGGCCAAGCACTCCTTATGGATTGAATGAATGGCTTCCTCTAAGCAAGGCAAACTTTCAGTCTCTCATCTGGAAAACATTATGTGAGCAGAAGCTCAGGATCAGTTATTACCTGCCAAGCCTGAAGCAGCTATCATCTGAATTTTACTCTTTTGTGTTGGGGAAGAAAAAATATACACATCTCAAAGAAGAGGTTAAAAGAGTCTTTGTCATCGGGTGAGTTTAAAAGTCAGATGCCATTTACAAAACACCCCAGAAACCTAGTTTAATTAAGTCCAATTCAGGAAAAAGAGAAACTTTTTTCCTTTTACCAATATGGAATTGTTCACTTCTTCCAGTCTCTAAACACTCTGTTCAGCCTAGTGAACTGACTTCATGTATACTAAACATAAGCTGTTTTACAAAAAGACCTCCAAGAAACACCCACCAGCTCCCCTGCATCACTGCTTGCTGTTTTCCTGCAGAAATGCAGCTAGGAGAATGTACATAATAGCTGTGAGATTTAGAGGTATTTTGGGCTTGAGGAATCAGAGTGGATAGCGAGCAGTGCCTGGATAAATGTCTATAATTAAGTAATAATGATGTACAGGATCTGAGCAAAGATCACAGTAAATTTCTTTCCATAAATGCCTGATTAATCCCAGTTAGAGCTACTACAGAAAAATCAAATAGGTCCCTGTTTTTTCCATTATATCTCGCTTTGGCTTCTCTCTTAAAGCTTTTCTCCACTCCACTTTCTTGTGATTCCCTTGCCACTCTGTGTCAGAGCCCAGGAACTCTGTTTCTGAGCAAAGAAAATAGTCCATCATTCATCTCCACTGGCTGTAGCAGTGAAGAATTGCTCACTCCGACAGTGGCCCTGGATATTAATGGCATCCTTGTAATGGAGAAGGGGAAGTAATTGACTCCCAACACAAGCTGCATTGAAAAGACTGCTGCAGCATTTACTTCTCAAAGGACAAAACATCTCTGAATGTCAATGGACCCCATGCAGCCTCCATCTCTGTCCCATCGACCTCTGGAGAAGAGACCTACCAGTAGGAGCAGGGAAAGCTCCTACCCCAGCTCACAGACCCAGCAGAACTCATGGTCCAGGTTCAGCCCGACAAGCTGTCTGACCAGTAAAATGTTTTGACCTTGAACTCCTCACCAGAAGGCAGGACAGTGGCACTGCGATCACCAGCTGCCCTCTGCTCTAAATTCAAGGCACAAATCTCTAAATGGTTTAGCAGCACTTGCACAGCAATGTGCCAATCCCAAAACAATCAACTGAGCCCTGCAATGAAATGCTTCCCCTGGTCCTCCCACCCCTCCTCCCTGCTTGCCCTATGAAACAAAACACGCCTGTTTCTCTTTCCATCAGACTGGGAGACTACAAGAGCCATATTTAAACTCAGATAAAATAAAGGCATGTCCCTTATGGCCAAAGTGTAAGATGTCATTTAAATAAACTTTCACAAAAATCACAAAGTGCTCTGCTATAAATGAGTGATTCTTAACGCAGCCAGCGATCAACAAACTCACTTCCTAATTAAGTGTAGGAGCATAATGAGGAACAGGGTGTCCTTTGTTTCACCAGCCCGTGTGAACTCCAGCCACAAGTCCCCAGACTCCCCTAACTCCTGCTTTCGGAGCTTGTAATTAGTACATAAGGAACCAGGTACTAGAGCAGCAGCCGCTTTGACAGTGGGTCCATTCATGGCCAGCCAGATGTGAAGAGTGTTCAAAGTGGGCTGACTGACTCACATATTGCATGGTGTTGTATGACACTATAATCTCTGGTTTTCAGCCCTACAATCAACAGGCACTGTCATTTTTAATGCATTCCAATTAGCTGGTAAGTTTTACAGAAAAGCTCAGCAATGCAAGTAGAACTACTGAGATGGCCGGTGGAGGGCAGGTTGGTCCATGCGTATAATATTTCCTAAACTACACTCAGCTTCATTAACAGCAGAGATATTAATGCCAGTATGACAAAAACTGGATCATGGGGTGTGTAATTACTTTAAGGAGCTTTCAAATGTGCCTGTTTTAAATATTAACCAATGAAATAGAAAAGAAACTGGAAAGCTGCACACAGAAAGTGTTCTGATGAACAAAAGTGAACTTCCACCCAAGACACCACGAAATCTCCAAGACCCCACTTAGTTGTCCTCATCAGCTATCCCTCTCTGAACAGTGAGCCACTTTTCTCTCAGGTCTCCATCCCAGAAAATCCAACCTCTCAGGCAGCAGACCACAGTCAGAGGTGAGAAACCACTATTATCTCCCTTGCAGAGCCTCTCAGCTCAGGGTCTTGGATGAGCTCCATAGTCTCAGCTGGACGGACACCCAAGAACAAAAGGGCATATCCCCTCCACCAGCCCTCCAGGTAGTGGCAGAATTTAAAAAATTATAATAAAATTTATTAAATAAGTATTACTAGCACAACTGGATGTGACATGCTCTTCTGAAAGAAGGAAAATTGAATCCTCCTGTATCAGTTTTCCTGTCCAACAGGCAGATGTGTTCAAATCTCCTTTCCAGCCAGCCAGTAGCTTTCTGTTATCAATAAATATTTTTGTACAACACTGTGATGCAGCACTAAATGTGCAGAGCAACTCCATTCCATGATTTGCAGAAGCACCTGTATGACTGTATGTTTAGTATGGACTTACAAAGAGCTGCTGCAGAAAGGTTTGTGCAGCCAGCTTGCTTCTGTCACCTGCAGTCTGAGGAGCATATGGGCACAGAGTATAAAAGAGTAGCAGGTGAACTAGTGGTAATTAGTGAGCACCATCAACAAGTTATGAACTGCAAATGAATCAATCTAGAAAATAAGTTAAGGTAACACAGGCTATTACATAGTCACATTAATCATTCGTGTAATTACTTTGAGTATATTAATAATAACAAACACATCCACATAGAAACAACAAGTTTGCTTGTAAAATAGGATAGAGAGCCAAACTGAATGTGGCAAACAAAAATTTTACCTTTGGATTTAATTCTAATTAATGATGAAACAAAGATGCGGGGGAGAACATTTTTCAGAACAGTATGCACCCACCAGATACCATCAAATGAAAAATCCCTTTTGAGGAAATAGATTCTTATCACATGTCAGAGAAGCAGCCCTGTAGTTGTACTTGCAGACAAGTAAGTCATTCATCTAGAAGCAATCTTAAAACTGTGAGATATCATCACGTTGTTTGTTCACTTTGTTTCTTTTGTAGATGAATGAGTTCAGGCTATCTCTAGAGCAGCACAAAGATGAAATCCTTCCCTGCTGGTTCATGCTTCTTAACCCCTCAGAGATAACTTACACTGCACTGCATTGAATTATCTCACATTAGTCTGAATTGTTCCATGCATCCACAGCACAGAGGATCAGAAACAAGAGACTTTTGCAAAGGCAAGAATCAAAACCCCCATCCCATAGCAAGACCACTGTATCTTCTTAAACAGCTGTACCTGATTCTCTAATAGCTTTCCTGCAGCAATGATCTAATTATTAATGAGTATAAAGGAGGGAAATGCAGTAATGGCGAAGACATCTTTTCAAGTAGCACCTCTCTTCCAGAGTTGCCTGTGATTACACATCCCCCATGACATGAATAATGCTTCTTGTTATGTGCTAGGCACCATCACACACCACTAAGATGCGTTACTCATCTATTTCTCCAACTCAAAAACAATGTGAGAAAAAATGATGTGATACAGGCATTATAGGCTTTTTAATAATGCTGTTGCTGAGGATTTATTAACAATGCAGCCTCTGCTGCATTTCACCTCTGAGCAGGCTGGTGTTTGCTTTCAAGATGCATGTCTCTGGCTGGGTTTGAATGTCTGAAGAGAGACTGCAGGAGCTCATACACATCATTTCAGGATGTGAGCTCTTGTATTTTGGTTTTGTTTCTGTTTTTTTTGGTTTGTTTTTTTCTGGAAGACTTTTCTTCAGTTGTAGCAGCTGGATATTAGACATCCACAGCCAGCTCACCTAGGGTCAATTCATAGCAGTTGAGAGCACTGGAAATCCATGTACATATCCCAGCTGTCACCCAGGATTCTCACTCCAAGTAGCCTGACACATAAACAGGAATTTCTTTTATTTTATCAGAAGACAGGTATCTCAAAATGTAGCACAATTTCGTACTCAATACATGGTAGAATTAAAGGGATGGCACATGAAATTGCTATAAAATGAGGCTGACATAGGTTTGTTTAAATCAATGGGTGTCCACAAAAGGGTTTATCTTGTCACTTGTACTTGTGATTCACATGGAATGGCTTTATTTTGTCCTTTCTCAAATTCTTTTTTGCTCCCTCTTAACATGGATTCTGAACACAGAAAGGTTGGCATAGAGGACCTGCATGAGATTTCACTTGATTTATGCATTAGAAAAGAATGTGCATAAGAATTAAATAATTAATACAGCTTACTTCATGCTAACAGTGCCACAGAAATCATAGGCTTCTGTCAAGTAATGACTGACTGTTATTGCCCTCAATATTACTGTTTCAAGACTACTGCTCATTTCCTACGATTTTTGCAGGGCTGTATTTCTTGCTGAAAAAGAAAAGCTCTGACCAAACTGCTCTGTCCTGCTGATACCACCCTCAATACCTGTCTGCCCGCTTGTCTCCAGTCACGTATAGCAAACAGCAGACATCAGTCTGGGCTGTTTCCACACAGCAGGATCTCCACTGTGGCTGCGTAAAATCCTGGCTGAATAAAAAACAGGGAGAAAGAGAGGTCACTGAACCCAATCATCTTGCACCACTTTGGTGTGTGTGCTGACAGGCAGTAGCTGAGAGGGAAGCTGTGGTTATTGTTGTGTTAACAGGTCTCTCCGTAAATCCATCATAGGAAGGGAGTTCTTATGTGGCGTGTGGGAATTAAGATAGGTGAAAAATAGTAAATACACACTAACAGTAAGACTGGGTTTTAACCAAAACCACACCTGGTGAAAGAACCAAATTATTTCATCTTGCAGAACTTCATGCAATCCCACGCCAGGTTTATCCCCATACAGTAAACTTCAAATATCAGGTCAAGAAATTATCCTACCATGCAAAGATATAATCCATGTTATAGGGTGAACCATAGCAAATCTGAATCAAATCTGTACTTTTCTGAATGATGACTGCAACCTAAATCTTGTCTCCAAAAGATGAAACCAACTATGCTAGTAATAATTTAATTTAATTCATTCAGTATTGCCTTATAAAAAAAATATATCTTTTGTACAAGGCACTTAAAAAGCTCCACAGCCAATAATGGGTTTTGGGAATTGAATATTAGCTCTGAAATATAATGACAAGTTTTTGTTGAGCTGATTTCTCAGCTGTCATTAGTGGAAAAATTCCACAAAAACTTGGTTTATGCAAGTCCTTGTAATGGAGCCATATTAAAAAATGCCTTAACTTAAATGGGCATTTTGGTGATTCCCAGTCAGTGACTAGCCACAGCTCCAGGAACAAACATATCTCTGCTAATGTAATGGCATGTCCTCCACAAACCAAAGTCTATGTCTATACCTCTTGAGACATTTCCAGATATTCTCATGGGACATAGCCCAACACACCACCGAGGGGGGATGCTACCCTGTCTCTCAGGAATTTACCAGCAAATGACAGGAGTAACTCTTTCTATCACATCCCCTCAGCATAATTGTCTTCCCTCTTATGACTGTTGACTTCATCTTTCTTGAGGGGACCACCCGTTTATCCAATTAAACCATTTCTTAAAGCTCAAGCATACAGAGAAAATACCTCCACAAAGCAGCCTCATTCACTGACAGACATCCTTTCGTAGTAAATAGTTTATTCTCTTATTCAAGACTATAATATGAGCCAAAAGAAAAAAAAAAAAAAAAAAAAAAAAGGAAAAGTAGAGAGGAAGAAAGAGGAAAGAGACATAGACAAGGAACAGAAGTGACACTTTAAGGAAAAATGGGTTGTAAGCCAGGCAGGAGAAAAATATTGGGAAGTTAATCCATACGGGGTTTCTCTGATCATAAGTCTCCTAAAGTAGCTGCTATGGGAAGAGAAGAGTACTGTTCCAAATAATTGAGACAGTAATTAATTAAACCAAAATACTTTTATGTTTCAGTGATCATGAATCACACTGAAGACACAAGACTTTACATCACTTAGTCAGAAAGAAGATGCCTTTTAGTGGGGCGGGTTTTCATAGTCTCTCTGTCAATCACTCAGCATCTTGAGCTAGCTGATATTCTTCAAGGTATTTGCAAGCACAGTTGATATAGTTGTTCATCTGTCATACCAGGTATTCACATCAAGAGATTAGGCTAGTCTTCAGGAAACACCATATCAGAATGTTATCTGTCAAAAAATGAAAAAAACATGCACACACATTGCCGTATTTCTTGTCCTGAGTCAGTTGTTCAGAGACCTCTGTAAGCCCATAGCCTTATCTGACTATCTATATTTGAGACCATAATTGTAAAGTACTGGAGAATTAAAGATGGCAGTCTTAAAGGTACATACTAGCTCTCGTCCTGAATCTTCTTACTGCCTGCTAAAAATCCTGAAGAAAACCTTTATTTTTCTAGGCTGCTCCAGTTGTTGGAGTAGAGAAAAAAGAAACACAGAAACACAGCTGGCAAGTTATGTCCTATTTTAAATGACAATTCAGACCTGCATTTGACTTCAAATGGTTAACTGCATTACATATCCATGAGGCATCTACTTCAAAACCTGTTACTTCTTGTTCCAATGTCGATCATAACAGTTAATGGACACCAAAAGAAATGAATTAATGATTCACTGAAGAGTTATGAGATGGTATCTTTTCCCTTATGTCAAGACAATCAGATTCCTGCATTTTTTGTACATTTCACACTTTCATCTCCCAAAACACTGAGGGTTCAATAGCTTCTTTCCAATTAAAGAATGGCCATTTTTGTCAAAATGCAAAGATATCTTTGCAGTCTTTTGGCTAAGAAAACAACAAAAAAAGGTACTTGTCTTTTGAAATACCCCTATCCATAAAGGCTGACAAGTTCTGGTGTTCATTTGGCAAGGTCAATGACCTGTGTGCTTAAACTTAACCAACCTCTTATATCTTATACTGATTTATATGTTCATCACTTCCTACTTCTATGATCTGGTGCCTCTTCAGAATCATAGAGTCTCTCAAATTGGAAAAGACCCATAAGGATCACCATGTCCAACTCCCCGGTCCTCACAGGATTGTCTAAAACTAAACCATAAGACTAAGAACATCATCCAGATGGTCCTTGAACTCTTGACAGTTTTGGTGTCATGACCACTTCCCCAGGGGGGACACTTCCAATGGCCTCTTATGTAGGAATTAAAGGGATATTTTGAGGTCACTCAACATTTAGTCTCTCCATCATGAAGAGGGAATTCCATCAAATGCCCTGCAATCATCTCTGTTTCAGAAATAAAATTTTATTTCCATTTAGGAAAATAATTTATGAAAATTTTCTATTAGGAAAAAATAATTTTGGGGAATTAGAGAAATGGCTAAGGCAGGATAGTCAGACTCCAATATTCACCATGAGGGTGATGAGCTGTTTTGCTCTGCTCAGTGAGCTGGGACAAATCTTAAAACTCAGCATCTGGAGCATGTGTAGGCTTTCAGTCAGCTCATGGGAGATTCCCTGGGTAGTGACTTTCTGGACTGCCTCTCCTGGTTTGGGAGAGTTTTATGCAGAAAGCCTTCTTTCTTTGTTTTCGGAAGGGTCTTTGTTGATAACTCTGGAAGGTTTGTCAAACTTCAGAACAGGACTCAACTTCAATAGGTATCTAGTTTTACCATTAGTTTGCACATATTGAAGA
The DNA here is from genome assembly GCF_020740795.1 of Apus apus. Taxonomy (NCBI): domain Eukaryota; kingdom Metazoa; phylum Chordata; class Aves; order Apodiformes; family Apodidae; genus Apus; species Apus apus. The sequence continues at coordinate 71,197,921 of NC_067312.1, read as the reverse complement.
ATTCTCTAAGGATAATAACAGCTATAATGAAAATAAGAGCAAGAGCAAGAGCAAGAGCAAGAACAAGAACAAGAACAAGAAGAACAAGGAGAGGTGACAAGAATAATAGGTATTCCAGCACTCAATACCAGAGGGCAGTGAGAAGGAAAGCCTGCTTTATTCCAACAGTTTCCTCTATATATTATCAGCATATCATCCTATTGCAATTTGCCTTTTCTCCTGGGTTCTCCGACAGCATCCCTTCAAAAACAAAAGAAATTACATTAAATAAATATACAACTTTTTAAACTGTACTGGAGGCACAGGGAAAACACTTCTGAGAAACACTGGTGGGTCCTCTGTGCAGCAGTTTTAGAGTAAAATTAGTCCTTGAACTTCCAGCATCACTTTGAATGCCCTTGCCTGCAAATAAATCTCTTAACATACACAAAAGCATTGTCTCATATTTAAACTAGTTCACAGCGTAAAGCATAAATCCTAACACTGATTACAGTTCATTATCTTCATTATTAATTATTTTTTTCAAATTCCCTATGTGGACATTATATAACTGAAGATGATGCTGATAGCAAACATAATTGTAAAAACTGCAGATAGACTATCCAAGCAGTTATCCAGTCAGTATAAATACTAAAATCAGATCTGTGCAGTTCTTTAAAACTTAAAAGTCTTTCTAACTTGTAACTTACTGTTCACATCACTCTCAGAGACCTTTTGGATGCTGGACTAATAACCTGTTATGAATCTGAAGACAGAAGAGATGAAAACTTCTAAGGAAAAAGTATGACCTTATTTGCTAGAATTATTTTTTAAGCCCTTATGTTTCTATATTTGGCATTTTCTCATGTTGCTTTGTGGCTTTGAAGTACTCACAGTGGGACTGGAGATGAGCCTTTTCCACAGGGAGCCAGGAAAACGTTGGTGCTGTAAGGAGAGGTGATAGCAGTATGGTTTTTTTTGCATTGAATTTACTTTTAAAGCTAAAATACAGTGGTAGGAAGGGACCTACATTATTGAAAGTTTCATCTTCCATATGGTACGTAAATCTGAGGTATTAACCACATATGGTTATCAAATAACTCAGGTAACTTTGCAATATTAAACTGTCCTGTAGCTATTATGCCTGGGGAAAAGAAATTAAATTCTTCTATGTTTAACTTCTTAACTTCTTCTATTAAATAATATTTCAGTGATTCCTGTCCCAGGGCCCCCTCCCACACCCTGGGGTTACAGCAGCACAGCGAGATGCCCATTGAGCTGAGCATAGTATCTAACCATGTACCTGTTCTTAGTCCCTCACAGGTGTGGCATACCTGCTTTTTCATCTTTTTTCACTGGGATTTCAGGTTTTGCTTCATGCTTGAAGTAACCCAGGAGTGCACAAATGGCCGATCAGTCGCAGCCCAGCTGTGGCACTGGACCTCATTTGACTGTGGCAGGTCAAGCAGGTTCCTCTTTGAGCCCTGATACAAACCTTGTGGTACATCAGGTAGGGTTGCACATCTGGCAGGATGCAATGACCTCTGGTGTGAGAAGGGCTGTCAGGTCATGCTGGGTAGATGCCAAGTTTTCATCTCACCTAACAGAAATATCTTGCAATTTTCTGCTTGTAGGGGAGCTGGGTTTGGTATCTTTTGCAAGCAAAGCTGGAGGACAATCAAGAAGGAAAAAAAAAATCATCTTTGAACATACATGGCAAATCCAAAGGGGACAGCATGAAATGTTAAACACATGAAAAAGTGTTAATGTAACAAAAAGACTGAGAGGGGAAGGGCAGCCTTGTTTACAAACCTTTTTACTTTTGCCTTGTCTTCCCTATCTCTTCAGTGCTTACACTGTTTAAAAAGACAGATTTTCCTTTTTTCCCTCCTCTTTTTAAATTCAAATAAACCCTACAATATTTTACTTGCTTGCCTTTTTTAGGGCACTTAGTAGTATAAAGAAATACTCAAAGCAGATCTGTATCAAGCCACAGATGCAATTGTCACACAACCCAATGCAAGGAATGCACAGTCCTGTAGCCAGTTCAAAGTGGATTCCAATTAGCAAAAGCAGTCATCCCCATTTTTATTTCACCTGATTGAAACTGCAGCTCAAATACATAAAAAGCAGAAATCTGTTCACAAAACATTAAAAACAGGAGCTGCACGTATCTGTGAGCTCACAAAATGAATATGAGAGCTAGAATATCAAGTGAAAACAATGGCAACACAAATTCAGCCACCTCCTTTCACAGTCCCTCGCTGATAGATCCTTTCTTGTACCTTTTCACTCTTCTGTCACCACTTTGCCACAATTGCCTGCAACTGTCTCTGGTTTCTGAAAACCACTTCAAACTGAGAACTCTTTGAATATTTTCCTATTTGAAGAGTTCATCTCTGTCAGTAATGAATTAATAACATACTATGTCTGACTGCTTTAAAATGCAGTTTGCCTCCTCCTGCACCTCCTCAGTCTTGCTCCTCGGTCATCCTGGCCTGCATTTTTTCAGTGGAGAAGAGTGTGCTTTTATCACACTCAAGAGTGAACAAAACCATTATTTCCACCTGGTGATGAATATTAAAACATGAAAGTTGCTAGGACATTTGGAATGATGAGTTCACCTGGGCTGTGTGTACCATTTGTTCAGTGAACTCTAGGCAGCACACACATGGATTTCTCCCAAGACAGGAACTGGCCCTTGGAGTGGGCTTTGCACACTCATCAGATCAGACCAAGGCAGTATAGTCATTTCTTGGAACCATGTCCTGCAAAGATGCTATGGATTTACATGCAAGTTTTGAAAAAGTTTTAAAGGAAGTAGTATTTCAGGAATAGAAAAAGGCAGAGATAATGTCAAAAGGAGAAAAAAGTCCATACTGGAGCTCTTCATGATTTTATAAATTGCACAACTATTTTTTCAGGAGTGTTTGCTCCAGAGCACTCAGTGCTTCCGCAGAAATAGATTAGCATTAGTCACTGCTACTCTACCTGAGTTTTGGTACAATAAAGAACTCCTGAGCAATACTGGTAAAGCAATACAGATTCCAGGCTTCTGCTTGTTATGTGCCCCATGCACCTGTTGTGCTGGTAGGATCTGGATAGGTGCAAAAATTCTCCCACTGGATTTTTACAGGCATTCCTAGAATTGGCAGGATATCATGCACAATTGACCAGCACAGCAAAACGCACATTACTGCTCTTTTCACCAGAAGCTGACCCACAGAGCAAGTTATTCTCTATGAAGCTGAAAATCTACCTTTCATGTTATAAAATATAACAACACATAACTAAGTATATAATTCATACTGGTTTTAAGTATAAATGGTGTAAAGCACAACAGGAGGCAGCACAACTCTGTGAGAAGATGCAGGGCATGAGGGAGTCCTGGGCTCTGGGTCAGTTTGTACATTTTTGTTGGTGAATCTACAATGAGGCAGGGTCTAATCACTCCTAGGTGAGCGCCTTCACCTCTATCTTGCTTACCTTCTCTGTCCTTTTCTTCCAACAGATTTAAACTAGCAAGCTGGGCTGTCAAAAGAGTGTCATCAGATGGCTCCAGCCCCACTCTGCTGTTCACCTTTCTAAAACCCTTGCCTTCATGCTTCCTTGCCTCTGTTCCAAAATTGAAAATACAACATGATCTGCCAAGGATTCACCTTCATTCTCATTAACAGAGAGCATGCCAGAAAACCATTGATGCAGAGTTAATATTCTGATATCTATACTGTTTTACTCTCAAGAAGTAACTACTGAAAGATGTTTCCTCATCCATCCAGCCATCCTCATCCTCTATTTGGATAAAGGAACAAAGTCTGGATGTTGCATTGTCTTGACTGTCTTTATACAGCACATGATAATTGCACAGCACTTCGTGTTTCAAGTAAGTTGGCTCCTACTGACATGGGTTTTCAGATACTCAAGTCGTTCTACCCCAAGATACGAATTAAGAGAACAAAAATAGCAACAACATAACATAAACCACATAAACCAAACCCTAGTCCCTAGGCAGATAGTTATGAAAAGGGACATGTTCCTGAACAGGGTGCTGATTAGACAGCAAGAGATTCAACAGATTTGCTAAGAGTTCAGTAAGAGTGGGGACAAAAATTGAAGAATATATACTATGGGTTGTAATAGAGTAAAAGTAGCTCCGTGCTCTACCTGTTTTTGTAGACATTTTGTAGGCTTAGCAGTCAAAAGCAGACTTCCATAAACATTCAAAAAGTATTTCTCATTCCTTTCAAATGTCATACTTAATGTTTTCTTATCAACAGAGGTTGAACCTCAGGAAGAAGATCAGGATATGGATGCTGCAACTGACTCACAAGATGACTAATTCTGAAAAGAGCCTTTGTGTTGTGACTGTGCAGGGACGAGCCTGCTAGATAAGGAGACACAAAGAAAAAAAAAAAAAAAAAAAAAAAGAAAAGCCAGGGAAGAGCTGTGAATGTTGTGGAGAAAATGTCACAGAACTATATTTAACATGGGACACTTCTGCCAGACCATCTACTACTTATGTACTTGAAGGATGCCATGAGGAGCTGGAGCAGCAGCAGTTAGTGCCTCCCAAGCAGCTTTGCCTTACACGGGAGCTATGCACACGCACCAACACACAAATCTAACTCCACTAGGAACCTGCCTGTTTGAAGAAAAGCACAACAAGGAGCGATAAAACAAATGGGAGACATGACATTATTGTCAAAGCCACAGAATACTTTAGAATGTGTAACAGCCTTGTAGTCATTGACAAATTGTTTAAGCTCAATATTTATGGCTGACCTATACCCTCTAACTACGCCAATAAAGGGCTCACAGTTTTAGTGCCTGCAAATTCGGAAATATTATCTGGCTAGGGAAAAAAACCAAAATATTTTCAGTATCACATGCCAAATGTAAATATTGCATAAGAAAGGCAAGTATATCAGTGTATTTTAGCAACAACTGTCAGAAGAAGCGGAATGAGGATGTATTTTGGAACCAAAATCACAGTTGAATGAGGGCTGTACCATCAGAGGAGACCACACAGACTTGTCATTGTCAGCAGTGTCCTGTGGCTCAGATGTGACAACAACATAACTGAACTTGCACAGACCAAAACTGCATTCTAATCTTTCCACAGGAAACAAGGGAGTAAGTAACAATTCAGTATAAACAGATCAGTGTTGCTAAATGTTGATAACATAAGGGCATCACTGCATTGGCACTTTGAGGACTCAGCTTCAGGCATTGCTTACAGCTTTAGCAAACCAGGGTAATACTGAACACAAGAAAAATTAAATTGACAAATATTAGCTGTTGCCTGAGAAGTGTACTCTCTTGATTCAGCAAAGAAAGATTCTCTTCTCTAGCTCTAAGACCTCTTTTCCTTAAGTTCTACTTCCTACTTCTGGGCAGGAATTCACGTTACTGTCTTTCATAGAGTTATTTCACCTTATTGCCCAAGGGAGTCTTCACTGATGCCCCATAGCACTTATGGGGAGTTCCCTGTCTTCTTGTATACAGCAGAGAATGAGCACCTAAAGGAAAAGGAGGTGGTGAATATAAAAACTAGCATGTAGAACAGCTTATTTTTAAGCAAAATTTTCCATTTTTCACAGAGAGAGTGACAATTCTTTGAGTCAGTTACAGTGGGGCTTCCATTCTCTGTAAACAAAGTGGAGAGATTACTGAGGAAAAGTCCAAGGATCATTCAAAAGGTTAGTCTTGAATCCTAAACCAGGACTCACAAATAAAAAGAGTAACAAGATAAATATAAATGAATAGGGGTTTGGTTTGTGTTTTGTATAGTGTTTTTTAGTAGAAAAAAAACAATAGCATCTCTTAATGAAATACTGATGTTTTTCTCCCTTTTTATTTACTGTGGTTTCTTCAGATTCTGGAGTATTTTGACTGCAGACAAATCTCCACTTTGGAGAGTAAACTATATGTCAAGACTGTAATCAAAACACACCTACAGTCACACTGTACTCTGGTTTTTTTATGAAGACCAGGCATAGAGGAAGCAGCAGAAGCATGTTCCCAAAGAGGAGCCATCAGTTCTGCTGCAGATCAGACCGGAGACACTGAGCTCCTTTTTGCAGTGGGAACTGCTGAGATGCAGCTGATTCCCTCGATTTGGACAAATTCTTTTTTTCTATCTTGCAGCGTGGAGGTTTTCCCAAGCAGACTTCAGAGCACAGGAGATCCATTTTGAGGACCAGCTCAATGGTAAGTACTGTTTTCTGCTCTCCCTTCTCCAGCTGATGTTCTCGACCTTGCACTTGGCATTGTTAAGAGTGCACTGCAGGTGGGAGTGAGCTTGGACCTCTGCCACCCACCCCAGACCACACGATACACAGTGATGAGAATGCTGCAATGCAGCCAGAGTGTTCCCACTTCAGCAGCAGCAGTAAATCATCTTGCTGAAAAACCCTGGTTCAAAGCCAGTGCTGATCCCTGCCACTCTTGCACACTTAATGGCTTTGGTGGAACAAGGGGCTTTTCCCTTTGAGACATGCAGTTGAAACAAAGCAACAAAAACCTGGGAAATGCAGCATTAACTGTGTCACAGCCACTGAAAAAAAAAAAGCAGGGAAGCGATGACTGCAGGGTGGTTTCAGAGCCCTTTGCCTCTGTCCCTGGCTTCAATCATGCTGTCAGGTGGCTACTCCAGTGTACTGGAGGCAGACCCTGCCCAGTCCAGGGGAGACTGCTAACAAAACAAGTAATTTTAGGTTCTTTTAGTGAGCAGAGGTCATCCTGGAACAAGGTATTTTATTGCTCAGGCAAGACAACCAAGTAAATTTGGTGCTCTGAAGCAGCCAGTGGCGTAGCAGCTGGTAATGAATTTTCTTCTTCCTACCTGTTACCTGTATCCCAGGGGACCTCAGCTGGTGTGAATTGCCCTCAAAACTGGATGCCAAATGTCACTTTGGCTGCCCTCTTGCTGACAGCTGTGACCTATGTCAAGACTAGCACACCAGCCTAATCACACAAGCAGAATCTCATCACTCTACCAGTGTGATACCCATTGTTCAAGTAAGGTGAAAACATGATAGACTTAAGGGTACCTTTTACAAAAAAAAAAAAAAAAAAAAAGAGAAAAAAGACTGTCTGCCTCAACTGTTATTTCATGCTGGCAAGTGTTTACATTATTCATTACGAAGCTGTCTCCCCATCCAGGTGTTGCAGAGGGTGGAGAAGGTGCATGGAAGCTGACAGCTAAGCTGTTGGTGGTGAACTGTCCCAGGGCACAGCTCTGCTGACTGACACCTGCCCATTGATTCAGGACAGGCGTAACACAGGGAGGGAAGAGTCCCCCTGCCCTGACTCAGCACTGGAACCAGAGGCACCATGAGACCATCCAGTCTTTAGGCACTCCACTGTGACTGCCAAGGCAAGAAGTTTCATTATATGGATCACTACTCATTAAAACCTGGACCAAGACCAAACAGATACAGCTGTAAATGCCATTTTTTCCCTCATGGACTTGTTCCAAACCCTAGCTCTAGGTCCCAATATATATCCTCTTACCAGCAGGTTCCCAAAGAAGAAGAATGACTTACAACAGTTTTATAAAACCCAGCTGTTTAGAAAACTCAGACAACTCACCCTAGTGCCAAATCTAGGGATAAAAAGCCCAAATAACATTTTGTTTTTTTTCAGTAGAATCAATGCACAATAGACAGAGATGACCAGGAATATACTGTATAGCTTACAAGTGAACTTCTAAACCCAATTCTCTGCTTTGTTATACAAGCTAAACACAGCTATCACACTGCAACTTTATCTGATATAAAGTTATCCCAATGAAAATTGGCATAGAACAGCAGATAAACAGATCTCGTTCAATGAAGCAAGCATAAATGTTAACTCCTTGTTTGAAACTCAACTCTCAGCTGTAGCAAACAGGGAAAGTGCCAGAAGAAACTGGAAGCCAGGAGCAAAATCTGAATTTTATTTTTCATTTTTGTTTTGGAGACCTTATCCACCTCTTTTTTAGTCTCATATGCTAGTTTAGGATTCCACCTCCCTGAAGGATAATAAATATATTCACAGTAATAAATAACAAAAAAGGGGAGCAGACATATTTTATAATAAAACTGCATGCTTAATCAAGGCTTTTCTGTGTCAGTAATAATCAGGATTGAAACTTTTACACGACCCACCAAGTAATGATCAGATTGAAGAAAGATGGCAAGAAAATTATAGATTTGCTGGTCACTGCAACAGCTGGACATGAAGTTGAAAGGCTAATTAAACACATTTCTCCAGAGAAAGGTGCAAATGCTTTACAAGCACCAGGATTTCAAGATAATTAATGGGCCTTTTTTTGAGGAAAATCTCAGTAACATATTTAAATATACAATGAACATACACTACAGCATGCTTCCCAGGCTCCTCATGCAGGAACTGGAGAGCACCAGCCACTACCCAGCTGTGTCTGTTCACTTGTGTACTGTGAAAAGGTTTAATGAGCCACAAAGTCTATTTTGCTCTCTTCATGGAGCACGGAAGCAAAAGTCCTGGGGGTAAAAATGGCTTGTGTTGTTTCTGCTGCTGCGAATTGGACCCTCAGGGGTACATTTGCAGTGCAATACACGTGGATTTGGCTGCTTGAGTCCCATTGATGTTGATGGGACTCATGTAGCTAAAACCCCATGAAGTGTTTGAAAATGTGTCCCTTGGTGTCTGTAATGCATCGTTGTCTTTTCAAATAAAATCGACCGAACCAGTCTGGCAGTGGTGCTCCACCTCAGCCAGGCCTGCAGCACTTGTGCAGATTTGCAAGCAAGAGTCCACAGGAATGCATGGTAGTTCATACTGCATCTGCCTCACCATGCAGCTCTTTTCAAGAACAGAATTGCACGGTTTTCTGGGTCAATGTGGTAATAAATGGTACAGGAAAAGCTAAGACATAATAATCCGTCAAGTTCCTTCATGTACACCAAATGCCTGTAGCTGGTCAGTACAAATGTCACCACACTGGGTACAGCATTGCTCCAGAGGACCACAGAAAATAAGAGCAGAGACATGATGACATTCCCACCATCTCCTCTATATCATGTGGGTGGGTGGAGGTAAAATCTGTTGGTTTGCAACAGAATCAGCATAACAGAAATGACTGTCAGTAACCTGAAGCCATGTAAGTTATTCAAATTTACAGCTTATTTTTTCTATTACTTACCTTGACATTTAACCAGGAATTAAAGTCCAACTATTTGACTGCTTTCTATGGTACAAGGCAGATCAATAAGATTTTCAGTGCTGGTTGTGTATTATTCCAAAGGCCTGAGATTGGAGGGATGTGTGTGAGCTGCTATTTAATGGACTGTGATTTAGATCAATTTAAAGTTCTTACGCAGTGCTGTCTCCAAGTGGCTGGAAACACATTTCAAAAACTCACATTTGAGGGAATAGTGAGAAGGACAGAGAAGGAAGAAAAGACCATGATTAGTATTAGGGCTGAGGGTTTTGTAATCTGCCCATTTGCAAAAGCAATACACATAGAAATACTCACGCAGGGTACACAAAGGATGGAAACACCTGCTTAGTCCTCAGACATTTATTAGAGGAGGAGGGTCCCAATTCCCAAGATTGAAGCAGAAAGGCCAGAGGACAACATGGTGGAGGAGAGAGTCTGAGGAACTGAAAAACTCATCAGGGTCTCTGTTCAGTTGCACAAGCTACACATGGGATGTGAAAGGGGCTTCTATACCCCTCTTCCTCCCATTCTGCTGTCTTTCTGGTTTAGTTTAGTCGGACTTCCCACATAACACAAGCCACAGAGGAGCAGTCAGGAGTTGAGCCCATAATCTCCCATTAAGCCAAACCCAGAACATATTTATTACACATCCAGGATGAGCTTAAGTATGTAAAGCAAAGGAAAATTATCTTTTTTCCTAGGCAGAAAGGCATGATTCAGTTTCAGAAGGCATTTGTCTAACTTCAACTCTCAGCAAGTGAATCTTGGTGCATTTACTCTGCTGCATCAGTCCATGAGGATACAGAAAATAACAGCATAGCAACAAGTTACTTCAGACACACACAAGACTGATTCTCCAAAATCCCACACCATTTTAGCTATGCAAAAAAAAGTCTTTAAAGGGGTGCATGACTATATCTTCTCAGTTTTAATAACCTTTGTAATGGAAAAGCTAGTGCCGCGTAATTAAAGAGTTGAACATGAACATACATAGTAATCTTGAAAAATCCTTTCAAAGTAATATATTGTGGCTTATTTTATAACTCAAGAAACATATTGTTCTTTGAATTACCTTTACTTTCACAATTCTCAAACACAAAGTGCTTAGTCCTGCAAGGTTACCAGTCAAGGTTGTCAATACACATCTCAGATTTATAAATAAGATGGCAAGTTCATAATGTGTCAAACAGAAGCCACAGTAGAATTTCCCATTTTGGGTGTCTACAAATGGTGATATCCATGAAGCAGCTACCATAATTTAATTCAGGTGAGGATCTGCCCCACAACATCATTTCAGTTAAAAGATTATGTTTACTCACCCCAGTATATACTCCAATTCTATACACAGCAAAGCTGGAAATGTGCTAAGTTCTGGAAGAAAGAGAGAGAGAAAGCAAGTAAGTAAGCAAGCAAGAGAGAGAGAGGCAGGCATGAAGGCAGGAAATAGGAAGGCAGGAAGAAGGCAGGCAGGAAGGATGGCAGGCAGGCAGGAAGGCAGGAAGGAAGGCAGGAATGAAGGCAGGCAGGCAAGCAGGCAGGGAGGGAGGGAGGGAGTGAGCGAGGGATGGAGGAAGGGAGGGAGAGAGAAGAGAAAGAGAAAGAAGAAAAGGGCCTGTTCTCAGTGGTAATTCACAGGATGGTTCCTTAAGTGAAAACATCCTAACCATGGAAATCTGATTCGCACAAACATTTTTACATTTTGAAAATGAGATTTTAAAGAAATCATTGTTCACTTGGAGTAGTTAATTGCATTTTAATTAAGTAATTGAAAGCAGATAGTGTCTTAACTTAACTATAAGCATAGAAAATATAATGAAACAGGAGATGTACTTCTGAGCTCCAGATGTAGCTTACAGGGAATTTTCCAATTATTTTTCTGATAGATGCTTAATTCGTATGATGTAAATTAATATTTGGCCTTCAAAGACAGGATTCTTTTATCTGGCAGTGGGTATAGTAATTCTTTAGGCAGTTACTGAACAAAATCTGTCACTGTTTGGCTATTGTTACAAACCTGAAGCTCATAGCAGAGGAGCCAAAGGCTGGCTGCAAGTCAGAAACCTTTTGAGTGCACTTGAGACAAATGGTTAAAGTACCTGGGGTCAGCTGCAGAGTTCCAGAAAACTCATACAATGTTTACATTTTGCTGTAGTGTCAGCACAAAAATATACCATACCGAGGAATTTCAAAAAAAGTTTTGCTTACATCCAAGCTGAAAGCTGTACTTGGGACTAAACCCAAGCAGATTAACTTATATGAAGCCTTGATAAGTGAAACTCTCCAGTGTGGCTTTTCTGACATAAGTTTGGAATATATCCCTGTGTGCAATTTACCCTGCGGAAAAACATCCCAAGACAATGTATGTGAGGGTTTTGTTTGTTTAAATCAGTAAGTGAAGAGGCAGAATTTGATGTTTGCTTTTGAAAAATAACAAACAAACCCGATTATTTTTCAAAGAGCCAGGCAGTTGGATGTGGCCGGGCAGGGAGCGTTGATTCTGCTGCAGGCAATCTCATGGCACCTGAGTGAATGGAGACCCGTTCTGTGCCAGTAAGAAAAGCTGTACCAGCAACACAAAACCTAAATTCAAAGATATTTCACCTGTGAAAATAACAGCATAAGTTTTCCTTTCCTCTGATGAGGAACCTGGACAGGTATAATGCTTTAGAGGAGAAACGGAGGGACAACATGTCCTCATTTCCTTCCTAGAACAATATGACCTGATCTTCTCAAAACCCTCCCTTTGTATGACCCAACCTGGCTACAAATAAAAAGTGCAGCAACAAGCAGTGTGGTGTGACATGTACTTTGTAAACAGTCCATTTATTTGCGGTTGTACTCAACTACTAATATAGACAAAACAGGGCTTCATGTTGGCACTTCCTGTTTTTTCCTCTGTTTCTTCCAAAACTTTACAAGCTCTTAGAGAGTGACTAAAGTACTTGGAAACTTCATGAGACTCTTCTGAAAGGAGTATAAGAACACTGTTATTCTTGGGCTGGCATAATAGTTCTGCAGTTTGTTCTTACTCCTCCAAAGTGAGAGAATTAATTTTGCATCCCAAAAACTTATCTTATTTCCTGTTCCAGTCCAATCTGAGAACACTGTAGACAGGACTTCTTCAGTTATTGCAGATGCTGCAGAACCCTCCTACAAGGTATTTCCAGCTAAAAAAGAAACCAGAGATCAGCCCTCAAAATTTAGATAATGTATCGACTGTTTTGTGAACTTTACTGACGATAGAGGGGAGAAAAGACAACTTTTAGAAACCCAATGTCCATATTTAAGACAGGGATTTTTGCCTTGCTTTTAATGAGTTGTGACATCTATGTAGTCAGCTGCTGCTCTGACTCCTGGTTTTGGAAACATTCCTGCTACCTCTCCATTCTGTTTGAACATATTCTCCTCTACATAAAAAGAGATGGCAAACCATGCACCTCCAATTGAAATATGGTTATCTTATTGGAGAGAGAAATATTGTTAGTAGTATTTTTCACTACAACTTTCATAAATCTTATCCCTTTGTTTCTTGATTAACATTTTAAAAAATACTTAATTCTATTGAATAAATTATTAACTTTTTCATTGTCAATTTTTCAGCAGCTCAGGATGGTCATAAAAGTTCTTTCTGACCTTTAAAATCACTCTCTGCTCAGTCTAGATTTTTCAGTAAGACTGTAAATTTCAAAAACCCTGGCTCATTCTCTGTATCTCTAATGAAATACATAAATAGGCATGCTCTGCCCTAGGATGAGTTTGGCTAAAACCTTCCACATCTCATGTCAAAAATTATTATCCAGAATTGGATGTCCAGGTTCTTCCAAGGTCCTGATCTTACATTATCCTAGTATCACTGCTAGACAGGAGCCTCACTGAGCCAGAACTGTCCGTAATTAGAGCATTGATCTCTCAATAGCGTTTAAAAAAATATAAAAAAGATGTCTAAAAGGGAAGATATCTAGAAGGCCATGGTCACCAATGCAGAGAAGATCTGACAGAATGACTTAGACAAAGTGTACACTCAAAAAATAAAAATAGATAGATAGATAGATAGATAGATAGATAGATAGATAGATAGATAGATAGATCGATCGATCGATCTGAGGTGACTGCTTCCAGTGCATGGTTGTCATTATACTATTTCTTGTAATTTTGTCATGCAACATACTTGGTACCAATTCAGGAAAACTAGAGCTCTGGAAATAGGTTAACATAAAGATCTATTTTTTCTAGTGTGATTTCTGGAACAATTGTATTTTTGGCAGTTCCAGATGTGATGATGCCTTTAATTACTAACTTCTGATGAAGAGGTGATGATGGCACATGTAGAGGACCAAAGGGGAGTTAGTTCTTCTGATGGCACAACTATTTCACAGAATCACAGAATCATAGAATGGTTTGGGTTGGAAAGGACCTAGAAGATCATCTAGTTCCAACCCCCCTGCAAGGGCAGGGACACCTCCCACTAGACCAGGTTGCACAAAGCCCTGTCCAACCTGGCCTTGAACACTTAAAGGGAAGGGGCATCCACAACTTCTCTGGGCAACCTGTTCCAGTGTCTCACCACCCTCACACTAAAGAATTTCCTCCTAATGCCTAAACTTAATCTCCCCTTTCAGTTTAAAACCATTACTCCTTGGCCTATCACTGCCCTCTCTGGTGAAAAGCCCCTCCCCAGCTTTCCTGTAGGCCCTTCAGATACTGGAAGGCCACTAACAGGTCTCCCCAGAGCCTTTTGTTCTCCAGGCTGAATAGCCCCAGCTCTCTCAGCCTGTCTCCATAGCAGAGCTGCTCCAGCTCTCTGATCATCTTTGTGACCTCTTCTGGACTCGCTCCAAGAGCTCTGTGCCCCTCCTGTTTTGGGGGCTCCAGAATTGGACACACTACTCCAGGTGGGGTCTCACAAGTGCGGACTAGAGGGGCAGGATCACCTCCCTCCACCTGCTCACCCCGTTTCTTTTGATGCAGTTTCCTCAGTAGCTGAGATTTCCACTTGTATCTTTTCTTCTTAACATAAACATGAAGATTAATATGCATTGCCTTTCCCACTCCTCCCCACAGGTGCTTTTAAAATTATTTTTAGGTGGGAGAAAGAAATCTCCTGGTCTGTCTCTCTTTCAGGCAGCAACATTTCCCATGTGTCATTATTCAATGAACACCTAAGGTGGATGGCCCCTAATAAATAAAATTTGGTTTTGAGTAAGTCAAACGCAAGGAATAAAAGAGTTTTGTAACTTTTTTGTTTCTTATTTTTCCACTTCAGATAAAGAGCTAAAATACTAAAAACTAGAAATACATATATGCACTAAAAAAGTCAACAAGTGGAAATAAATATATCCTTTTCTAATTAATGACACTGAAATTTGTGCTGAACGTGCACTGTAATGAAATCCTTAAACTTCTCCTAAAACTTCACAATAGAATACTTTCTACTATTTCCTTGAATCCTTTTCAATTAATGAGAGGTGGTGGAGTCACCATTCCTGGAGGTGTTCAAGAAATGTGTAGATGTGGCACTTCAGGGCATGCTCCAGTGGGCATGGTGGGGGTTTTGAGGCTGTGTGTTCTTGTTAGTTTTGTGGGGTGTGTGGTTGTGGTTTAATGGTTTTCTGTTTTGTTTGTTTTTTTTTTTCCTGGGTGGACACTTAGACTGAGTGATCTTAGCAGTCTTTTCAACAGTGACAATTCTGTGAATTCTAAATGATGATAAGAAATTAGTTTTTTTTGAAGAATTTACAGAGGAGAAATAGTGACAAAGTTATAGTTTCAGAAGATTTCTCCATCTGTCTCACTGTTAATGTTGGGTTTGGGGTTGTGTTTTTATTGTTTTCTCATTAAAGAGAACCCCCATGCCTATCCTCACCTTTTCAAGAACTAAGGCATAAAGCACCCAACGGAACAGACCTTCACATCTGCCTACTACTCACCCCTTGTATTTCCACGTGTGGTTTATCCTGAGCCCTGACAATGTTTTGTTCACATGAAGATAAAAATTGGGCATGGTGCAGCTATAGAAGCCTCCAGTGCTCAGGCTTTACTGTGTCTCTACTTCTTTGTTCTAACAAACTCATTGTAATTCAGCTCTAAAGAGTCAGGCACGCAGCTTTCCAACACATTGTCTTCACATTGTTGTATCTACATAACTCCCATTTGTTTCAAACATGAGGGGAAAAAAAAAACAACAACAGTAAAATCTTAGTAGGCTTTGTGGGGAAGTGCAACGTGACCTACTAAAAAGCCTAATCAAGGGTACTAGAGAAGAGATGAGGAAGGGACTTTTTTATGATACAGGTTTTTTAGTTTGCTTTTGTAAATTATTTGAAATCCATGAAGAAAGGAAGTTGTAGTATGGCTGAATCCCCTTGAATTCACTGCCTAACATCCATAGAGGCTCTTCGACTGAGGCAGATCAAATGCCTGCATTGGTACACATGTGTCAGTCAGGAAACACAGACACTTGCGTGTTAATATATATAAGACAGCAGATGCTTCACTTCCCTTCTGGTCTGAGAAAAAAGTTCAGCAGGTGTTACACGGGTCATTTCACACAGTCAATCAAACTTTAAGATAAACTTCATCTGAAATCCAAAACTCTGTGGTTTTGTTCAGCGTGGACAACTCTGGAGACCCTATGCACTGAGACAAGTCTTTTTCATTTCCCGTGTCCCTTCTGGGGAGAAACAATAACACTCCCCAGTGCAGCTTAGCTGGTGGATCTAAGATTACTGAGCCAAAAAAAACCCCTCTCACACTTGGCTGTCATTTAGCCCTGGCAGCAACTAACCTCACTGTGTGCTTCCAGCCTTATCCTGAGGCATTGTCGGCACCAAGAGTCCTATTTCTGTACAGACACTCCACATTCCCTCCACTCGTCCCCTCTGCAGGCTGATCAGGCCACAATTCTCATGATTTTCTCTGTATGGTCTCTTACAAAACCACGGGCACCTCAAGCAGCCAGGAACAGATCCCTTTTATTTCTAATGAACACATATGATGCCTGAGTCACTTCTTGGACAGCCTAAGGCTAAATCATAGAGCAGTTATCCATCTGGATCTGAAGGGCCTCAACTCAGCAGAAGACTGCCTTGGTGGTCCTGCTAGAAGTCTGTTCCAATAATTAAGCTGCCCAGGGATCAGAGCATCCCCCACCCTCACCTCTGAAAATGGGCTGCAGCACTAGTGAGGAAGGCAGCACTCCTGGGGCAGGAAAGGATGCAAAAAGGTATCTCCTGTCAGTCACCATGTTGGTGGACATGACTGCTGTGTGAGCCTCCATCCCTAGAGAAAGTCTATCCAAGAGGGTGATATTAAAATGTGCAGCACCAGGGACAGAAGTCAGGACATGAAACTCACAATTTCATACCTTCATTGGATGACAGACTTTAGGCCTGCTTGCAAATCCTTTTTTCGAAGCCAGAACTTGGCCTCCCTGGGAGCATGAATGCTGGTTTTGGTGTCCTCATTAAAAATGTTTGCCTCTCACTTCCTATTTTGCACTCCTCAGTGATGTATGTAAGGAGACAGAAAAGCTCAGTTGGATTCACTCAGTCATTTCTTGGCTTTTTTGTCCCATCAAGTTAAGTTGTCTTGAGCAATGCCTCCTGTGAATGATTATTTTCAGCCTATCCTACCCATTAGGAAGCTTTTTTCTTGTTACACATCCCAAAACCTCCATTTATTAATTCCATCCCATTATGTCTACTTACATAAGCAACTTTTTGTTCCCTAACTGAATCTCAAATCCATGTGCCCAGTTACCAGTTCCGTGCAGAATAGTGTATATTCTATTCACTTTTTTTTTTTTTTTTAGTTCTAGGGGAAACTTTTTAACCGAAGATTGCTTCTGGTAGTTTTATTGAAACAAGGGTATACAAAAATGACGTAAAGCTACTGCACCTCTGACAAAGCAGAAGTCCTGCAGCAGTAACTGAAAACAGAATCCAGCTGAAAATAAAAATTTCAAGAGTTTGTAATCATATTTAAAAGCCCCACTAATTTACTTGGAAGTTGTTTGCAACCCTGATCTATTAAGTTACTGATTTATTTAAGTAAGCAGCATTTTTTGAGGGTGGCAGCATTATTATTATCCTGCCAAATTTCTGACATCAGTGCAGTTACCTGAGCAGAAAAATAGGTTTACTCACCTCTGCTACATTTCTTGCTACAGCTAGTCCAAATTCTACCAAACACTTTTCCCTACATAAACCATATCTTAAGCAAGAAGTTTTCATCAACTGGTATGTCCACACAGCCTTCAAAGGTGGACTAAACCACATTCCTTAAACACGTTTTGTATGTGTCTCAGCTTCTCACTCAATTGTGACCCAGCTGTGATTGAAGGCATTGCTAACACTTCTCCATGACAACTGTAATTTGACAGTCTGGTGTATGTGAATACAAAATATCCATAGAATAAATTCACAAACCAAATACTAAGCCTGAATTATTATTCATACATGAACCCTAATTTCTAAAGCTGAACCCCTTAACCCAGCACTGGCCTTTTAAAATTCACTGTTTTAAAAAGCACCTGATAACCATGCAGGAAGAAACTCCAGAAAAATCATCATACACTTTCTCTCACTTTAAGTAAACAATCTAAAACAAATTCACTATTCATCCTTTTTATAGGGGCCCACAGATAACAATTCTGCCTTTCTTTAGTGCATTTGATGAACATAAATGTTCTCATTAACATTATTCTTAGATTCTTAAGATTATTCTTAATTTTCTTCAAAACAGTTAATCTGAACCTTAGGAACAAACGAGCTTCTTTTCAGAGGTGTTTTCGGAAAGAATGAAAGTACTTCAAAATTCTGGCAGCTTTACCTTGTTTCATTTAAAAGTTTTGTGTAGCACAATTTCACATTGATTTTTCTCCACTCCCTGGTCAGGTCAAATTTACACTGACATCACCTGGAGTACATCATCAGTGGACTTAATACATAGTGTCCTCAGGCTTGTAAATATTTTCAACCATGTCAGACAAGCAGCTGTTAGAACAAGTGGAAAACACTCAGTGCAATACCCATCAGTAAAGCCCTTTCAGTCTAAGACTTAGACAGGGGTGAAAAAAGGACCTAGTACCATTCCCTTATGACTTAGCAGCATGAGAGAGCTCAACATACTTCATCTTCAAAACATCACCTGTCTCCCTCCAGCTTTCCTTGCTTCTGAAAGCCCTCTATAATCTGTCAGCTCCTTGCTCAGTGAAGTAAACAGGACACTTTAGGAACTCAAGTGAAACTGATGTCATTCTTTTTGCAGTGACCTTTCTCCTGTGGTTGAAGGTGCCTTAAGCAAAGATAACCCTGAGTGCTGGATACACCCTTCTTGGTCATATTAATCATAGAAAGAACAGTTGTACTTGAAGCTGAGCAGTACCAAAGAAACACATCCATGTGTCCCTTCCTCCCTCCCTTCTTCCCTCCCTCCCTTGTAGTTTTACTCTTTTCTGTAAATAAAGCAAGAAATAAACAGATCTCTGCTGCATTTTGCTATCAGTACTGTAAATAATCCCACGTTGGTAACAATCCATATAGGCAGTAATCAATCAAAGGGATTGGATTAATGGCAGTAAGAAAATACACTGCAATAAAGACTTTCCCTTGCTCCCTGGCTCCTGATCAGAAAATTGTCAGGACAAGCACCTTCTCAGGCTAATTGCTGACAAACATGAGATAAACAGCCTGTTATCACAACTACCTCCCTACTCCCTGAGGATGCAATTAAAGCCTTAAGTATTACACAGGATGTGACATTAGTTTATTGTTCTTGTTTCACTGCAATGGGGATTTATCTCTTTTCATACAAGCACATGCTATTATGAAAGACTCATATTTGGGGAAGAAGCAGGCTAGATGAAGGAATTATAGAAAAGCTAAAGGAAATGAAATATGATTTGCAAACTCACAGGTGCTGTGGCAGAGCCTGGCTGTGACAAGAGGGATGGAATGAGGCAATGATGCTGGGGCAGGGCTGGGATGCAGGCCTCAGAGAAACCAACCAAAACCTACCCACATCCAGCAGTGAAGAAGCAAGTAAGGAGAGAGGAAATACATTATTGAGTGCAACCGAATGTCCACTCAGGCCCTTGTCCTCAACCCAATGCTGCTCACAGAAGATACTTATGACAAAAGCATGAGATGCAGCAAAGCAGGAGGGCACTTGTCCACCTCCATTTATGGCTTTATCAGTCTCTGCTATACCTCCACTCTCTTTTCCAAGGTGAAGAGGGCAGTGTACTCAACTTTGCTTCAAGCAGAAGTCATTCACATCTCTGACCAAGCTTGCTATTTTTGTTCATAGTCCTGCTAAACCCACCTTGAGATGGAGTCCAAAACCATGGCCTGCAGGGAGACCATAACTGCTGGCACTCCACCTGGCTGTTTCATGATAATCCTTGACATCCTGGTAGCCATTTTAACTAACCTCACAGCAATGAGGGAATATTTGAAACCAGCTGTCCATCACCACCCCAAATTCCCTTTCCTGTGTAGCAGAAGACAGTAAGAGCCCACACTTTTGCGTGTGTACAGAAGGGTATACATCAGAGGTAATTTTCTTTGGTGGGTATTAACATCTAATAAAAAGAGGAATTCTCCTAACTAGCAAGAAGTCAAGGGTCCAAATCCCCCATTAATTATTTGATCAAAAATCTGGAGTATCTTCCCTTCAGTCCAACAATCAGCTGCTCATACCTGCACTGGCTGGCCATAGATGTTTACATTCAATAACACAGGTTCTGAAAAGAGATCATCAGATGGAAACAACTTGATGAAATCCTCTAACAAAATGCAGCTGGAAACTCTATGAGTTGCCAGTGTTATGGTGACATTGCGCATTGTGGACAGATTCATTAGAAACCAGGCTGTGCTAATGAAGTCTTAGCACTTTGATAACAGCTCTGGGGTTGTGAAGAAACTTCTCCAATCCCAGGACATCAGACAAATAAGAATTTATGCACATGTATCTATGTGTCCTCTAAAGAGACAATCAGGCTTATATAAAGAATTAAGAACAGTGAATAGTGGAACTTACCACTTCCTAACTCTTAACAACTTTCAAAACAAGGGGTCTGTTCTTATGTCTCTGAACAAACCCATCATAAATTTACCCTTATTTCCTGCAGCCGGGCTCATTATTTGTCTGAATGTCATTATTTATTAAGTAGGACGTTCAGAAATGTCTGAACATTCAGAACTGGTATCTCTCATTTTCTTCTACTTCCAAAATTTCTGTTTTCACAACAAACTCCATAAGGAGAAATATGATTGAGTATTATTGAACACACCTGTGAGAAATGAAGTAACATAATAATTTTAATGTCATTTGCAAACTTCACATTCTTCCCACGGTCTTTCTTCATCCACTCCCCATATGGAAGAGCCCTGGGCAAAGCAGAGTGGGTAGGGCTGATTTTTCCTAAGTCTGTCAGCCATTTACTGTCACATTCTATAGAAATTTATCAAAACAGTGTAATCTGTTAAATATATAACAGAATGTACTTACTAAATGTATAGTTGCTCTGCTCATACTGTGTCAAAAAATATTAACTTAACCTGTATCTTATACCTACCTAAGCCATCATTGATAGCAAACCTAATTTTGCAAACAGAAGACCATAATTTTATATAACAAAACCCTCATTTGATTAAATATTGGGGAAAATCATTATTTCATAGCAAATTATGTCTGATTTTAGAATGAAATGCTACAATTAAAGTCTTTGTGATTGTGATTTTTTTGCCACAAGGATAATGTTCTTTGGTAGATTTTATCAAGGAAGAACTGAGGAGTTATGTTGTTTGTTAGACTTTTGCAGGAATGCATTTAAATCTAGATAGATTGAATGGATGTATTTGTTAGATAAGAAAACAAGATGAGGCAAGCTTGAATTTATACCTATGTACACAATTCTGTGTATATACACAAATAAAAGTACGTGTTAAATTATTTCTCATAGTAGATTTTATACCCATATAAACAAATCTGCAACAGCAAAATAAGTGTGAAATTATATTTTACAGTATCTTTACCATGAGATAAAGAATAGGCTCAGTAAATGCAAAATCATGGTTGCTGTACAATTTGATAAGACAGTGGGAACTGGATGGTGTTAGCACACAGCTGACAAAACTTAGCAAAAAGAAATTTGACTAATCCCAGAGCAGAAACACCCCAAATCAAGTAAAAACCTCTTCTAAGACTGTCACAAGCAAACAGATTTTCCAAAGAGACGTTGTTAGGTACTGAAACTGTCCCATGAACTGTGAATGCAACCACAATATATAGGGAGCTAAGATCTCATGTATAGATAGCGGCCTTATGCAGCTCTTGGGGACAAGTCAGCTCATGTATTTTCATGGAGAAACATCAAAAAGTACAGTGCAAAATCAAAGGGGTATGTGGGAAGGAGCTTTCTGCCTATGGTAGTCATAAGACTTTTAACAAACAATTTGGTCCCAGTTAACTTCTTTTCTCAGAGTGATATTTGCAGAGAGGAGCACACACCTAATGGGAGAAAGAAATTATGGGAGATTACTAGGTACATCTTCATTAAGCTAGACAGACCATTATAATTACTGTACTTCTTATAGTTATTCCTGCACCAAGTCCAGTAAGTGATGATTGGACAAAAGCATCCCTGGTAAGGGACAGTTAAGTTTGCTTTAAACACTCAAAAAGTAGGAAAATCCATCATAACTTGGGAAGTTTTTCAGTGGTCACTGATGGATTAATTGTTTTTCTCACTTTTAACAGCCTAAAAAATTCTTGGACTCTGTTTTAGGAGGACTGTAATTATGCTTTAGAAGTTTCAGTAATAAAACATCTGTAGTCGTATAGAGAATTTACTTGTTGAGAAATTACATAAAACATCATATTAGAGCACTAGTCAATCCCTAGAGTTGACAAGGAAGCACCTACATGATCAGACCTGTAATGATTTTTTTTCTTTCACAAGTGAACCACCATGGGATTGTCATGGAAACTGACTTCTCTCTCATGTCCTGGGCTCCTCTGGAGGTACCTATTTTGATTCTGTAAGGAGGCTGAGGGAAAATCTTATTGTTCTCTAAAACTGCCTGACAGGAGGTTGTAGTGAGGTGGGGTATGGTCTCTTCTCCCCAGTAACAAGCAACAAGACAAGAGGAAATGGTCTCAGGTTGTGCCAGGGTAAGTTTAGATTGGGTAAGTGAAGAAACTTCTTCACTGAAAGGGTGATTAAAAACTGGGACAGGCTGCCCAGGTAAATGTTTGAATCACCATCCCTGAAGGTGTTTAAAAGATGTGCAGATGTGGTGCTGAGGGACATGATTAAAGCACTGGCCGTGATAGAGTTGGGTTAAAGATTGGTAGAGTTACGTTTGGACTCAATTATCTTAAAGGTCTTTCCCAACCAGAATAATTCTGTGATTTCTACAAAACAACAGATTTCCTTCCCTTTGTACAATAGAGCAGATTCAGGGAATTAAATTATATCAGGTGCAGTAGGCTGTGATGTCCAATGCATGAAAGCAAAGACTAAAACTCTTCTCAGTCACCACATCTGCATGAGCAGATGAGAATTAAACTTGCAGTGAAATACTCTGACATTTCTAAAGGTACATCTATTTAAAGTATTTGTTTCTTAAGAATCTTTGCCTTCTAATAACCCCTTTGGAGCTGAGGAACCTATTCACTTCAGCAGGTTTTGTCCTTCCACAAGATAATATACACCCTATAGAAAATCAGAATATTTCAGATCAGAGATTTTTCATTATTCTTCGCAACAGGGATTTTTGCACCTGCTCATGAATCATTTGATCCTGCCAATACCAGCAGAGGAGCTACTACACTGAAAGAGCCATGGCCTTACCTCATACAGCAATGTCTACCTTTCTATGAACACAGTCAGCAGCAACATCTCATCCTGTTACGTGCAGATCACTGCAGGTTCATCAGGTAGGGTTCCTCTCCCACAGGCTGTGGCCCCAGCAAATCAGTAGTCTGCAGACATAAGTATTTTCTCTTTCACTGACAAAGCAAGCTCTTCTCTGCTCACCCTTGTTCAAGGCTTTCACAAAAGGCAATTCTTTGTTCAAATCTCACCTCCATGTGCTCAGGGCAAGAATCAGACATTTGCTGCTATCTCTAACTTGATTCCTACTATGAAATGTTATAATGGTAAGAATTATATTTTATAGCTACATGATTTAATTCATACTGCAAACTCCTTGAATAATGCTGTTTCCAATTTAAAGAATTTCTTCCAGCTTTCATTTGTTTATTTTTAACAAAGACAATAGCCCTCTTTGCATCTCCTGCAGTCAGCATGTAGCTCCAGCCTATCCCAAACTAACCTGCTTTCTCCTGTGCCATGCTCTTTAAAAAGTTATGCACAGATGTCCCTGTGTACATATTTTTATTTAAAGAAAAAAGGTTATTTGCCTCTTTGGGGGCAAAGGCTTTGAAAACAAAATAATCTGACCCAAGTTTTAGAACGTTATAAAAGAAAAATAATAAAACAAACAAACAATCAAGGCAATGCTGCAGGGCTTGCTGCAGATGGCTGGGAGCAGCACCTCATTTTTCATTAGGGAGGGTGGCTGGCGACTTTATTTTTCTTGGCCCTGAGAAAGACCAAGTATTCCTTAAGCCATGTAAATATCCAGCTACTTCTCAGTGCAAGATGAGCACATACGTTAGTGGCTTCTCATCAGACACATGCTAGCTGCTTTGAGACTAAGATTTCAGGGGGAGGTGAGGGGTGGGAGTAGGAGGAGAAAGAGGTAACAAAGTTCATGGAAATGTCTCCAGTCCCTTCCCTTCCCAAAGCAGTTCCTGTAAATTGTTGTTGACAAGGTATTTGGGATGCCTTCAGAGCAAAACTTTAGGGACAGTTTATGAACACAAAACCTGCTGTCTCATCCTAATACCTTGTCACCAACTGCAGCTGGTTTGGTGCACTTCAAAGACAGAATTGGCTGGCCCGGGCCACCCATGGAGAAAATTTATCCCTAACTCTTACTTCTTAAGAATGGGTCCCAGGTCTGAAGCACTGGAAATTTCCCCTTAGAGGCCACAAACCTATTCACCTTACCCATGTCAATTGCCTCGTCACGGGCACAGAAACTACATGCAGATTGAGCAAGCAGAATGCGACCTTAAATCATGATTTCAGAAACCAGTTGCAAATAAGGCATTGAAAACACATGCTGCACTTATAAACCAGAGAGCTGTCATTGTTAAATGATATCACAGCTGGTGAAGAGGAATTCTTCTCTGGTGGGCAGAAATGCCCCTCCTGACTAATTTTGTGGATACATTCTTCCTCCCTGTTGTTCATTGTCTGAATTGACTTGAGCTGTCTTTCCCCTTTGTGGAGCAAGCTTCAGATTTCTGTTCCTTGTAGAAAAAATATGTAAAACAAATGAAGAAAAAAAAATGCGAACACCAGACTCTGCCTTAATACTTTGTATATGTAAAAAGATCTTTTTTAAAATGGATTGAAAATATTTTGTCTGGCAATTTCAAGTTAATGCTCATTTTTCTGGAAAACAAGTGTCTGGACCTTCTAGGCATCTCTGCAAATCTCAACTTCAATTTAAATGTAACTGTAAAAATAAAATCTGAGTGCTTGGCAATTCTTTCTTCCCAGGATCCCAAGAAAAATCTTATCTGAATACTGAATATGAGGACAGGAGTCAGAAGGTTCCAACAGAGAATCTGGCTGAAAATTTACAGCTAAATATTGCAAAGTAGGGAAACTTCAGTGTTCTTCTCAAAGACTTTTAAGATACGGCACAAAATAGAATTTCTTACATTTTTTCTAAGCATAAGAAAGTTTATTCCAACAAAGCAGTATTTGTTTTGCATGTACACTTTTTTTAATGTTTTGGCTTTATGTTCAGGAAGACATAAGATAAAGGCAGCTTTTACTGTGAATGACAGCACAGGAGATCCTAATTACGCCTGGAGGTAAAAAACAGGTTTTGTCTTTCAGTGATCAAATTCTTTAAATGAGGAAGAAAATATGTGGAAAATAAGTGGAAAAAACAGATCTTTAGGGTTTGGGTATTTTTAGAGAAGCCTCCAAAGAACAGTACATTTGTCATCAGGTCACCTCTTCTGTTGAACTCACAAGATCTTTTTATTTTCTGAACTTACTCCATTAAAAAAAAAAAAAATTAAAATCCAAAGATTTTTTTTTTTTAATGGACAAATTTGTTTTGACACTTCAAAAAAGATCCCCAAATATATATCAAAATTTCAAAATTCATCTCTTCTTTCAGCTAAAACTATTCACTGGATTTGCCTACAAAGCCATCCCTTGAAAAATTGTTGTCACTTGTATGATTACATGATTCATTTCCCATGAGTAGGATGACCATATATTTCCTGATATATCCCTAAGACTAAACCTGGTGATTAATGAACACCATTCACTTTATTGGGTCTGTAGGTTTCTTGGTGCCATTGTAGGAGAGTGAAGAGCTAAAACCCAGCAAGCCTTGGCCCTTTTTATTTTTATTCCACCTACCTTTCAGCATCTGAAGGCCCCCTCTTCAAGCATACAAGGACTTTTGCACCCTTTTACCTGAAGGTGCACAGCCACCAAAAGCAGGGATGGAGGCTCACCTAAACCAACACTTTGTACACAAATCCAACTTTGACTGTGCTCGGAAGAAGCAGGAGAGACACAGATCCAAGGGGGGACCCTGAACTGTCGCTGAGGTTCAGGTCTTAGCTCAAGCTCCATCTCAGCTGTGCTTCATGCCCACTGGTGCTCCCCGTGCTATTGCCTGTGCCTGGTTTGCAGGTGGCACAGACTGGGAGCAGTTCGCAACAGCTGGGTGGATGAGCCCACTCCCCTAGGAGGGAGGAGGCTTTGGGTCTGCAGACCCAAACACCACTTGCCACTTGGCATAGGAGAGGGGCAAAGGGCTCTGACCTCTTTCAGTTACTGCTGTGCGTGTAGCCATCATGGCTGATACCTGATAAAAAAGAAAGCCGTAATTTTCACTTCAGATGTAGTTCGTAGTCTTTGTCTATTTAAAATACTCTATGAATCAGTAAGTTTATTTCCACAGGTAGCTGCAATATGTTCCCAGCACCATGACGTGGCTCTCACTCTCCTAGATGTTTTCAGTGAGAAATCCCAACTCTCAGGTAGTGCAAACTGGTGTTTTCCTTTAAGTGCATCCTAGTGCCTTCTGCTTGCAAGAAAAGATATCACAGTTAAGCCAAGCCACAGCCCAAGAACTTTTGTTATTAACATCTTCTTTGTCCTTTCCCTAAAGTAACTTCACTCATCTGTGCAAGCAGCCATAGTGATTGAATTATAAAGAAGATGAATGGGAAGATGACAGGAGGATAATGTCACATAAGGGACACAGAAAAGGACACAGATCATAATCAGGAGCAGGAAGCAAAGGAGGAAGACCCATGACTGAAATGAGAATACTAACAGCAGAAGCCATTTAACAACACTGTCAATGTAACATCAATAGTAATAAAATAAGTATTAGTGCTGCATCCCCATTTCCCTTTTCCACTGTAGAGCTCTTTTTGCTTGGTATTTGAAAGCTGAGCTGTTTTGTTAGTAATCAGAAGAAGGGTGAGAACCTAAACAAACCTGTTTGGCAAGAAAGCTCACTTGAAAATAATAAAAACAAAGTGACTTCCAAAGCCCAGAGTGAAAGAAAGAGAGAGAGGGAATCATTAAAGTCAACTGAGAAGTCTCCAAGGAAAAGAAAAAAAAAGAAAAAAAAAAGAAAAAAAAAAGAAAAAAAAAGAAAAAAAAAAAAAAAAAAAAAAAAGGAAGCCTTAATTATGCACTAGTTTCTTTTCCTAGCATGTTTTTGACTTGGCACAGCTGGAAAATTGAAAGCTTACTGCCAAAATATCAAATGTGCTTCATGTGGGCTCAGTGGTCATAAAGTTGTGTGTGTGTTTTTCTCTCACTTTGTCTGATTGCTCACTAAGATAAAATAATGGACTCAGTGAGATAAATACTGGCAGCTGTCTGCATTTTCAGTCTAGCAGGCAGACTCTCTGCAAGGAACCACGAGGGCCTTTTTGAACATAAGCTGGAGCTTTTAAAGAACAGTAAGCATCAACTACTGAAACTATCTTTTTTTTGAAGACACTACTGTCAGTCCTCAGGTCCACTTACAATTTTGCAATGAAAAATTGTTGTTACGAGAATGGGCTTCTGCTGAAGGTTGTGCAAAAGACTTAAAAATTATTTTGCTTCACAAACTAGTAGGCTTCTCTTTGTAACTTGCAAACAATAAGCTCTCTGTATAGTCATTCCTATGATAGGACTGTAAAAGGATATGAAGTTTAGCACAGAAATAGGCCCCAGGCTGTGTTGGACAATTCATCCGTGTAAATACTGACCTTATTTATTCAAATATTAAATAAAATTTATATATTTAAATTAGGAGTGGATACCAGCTTTGAAAGAAGCTGGAGAACTGTACATGACATAGCTGCCAGATTTCTAGCCTTTGGGACTAGAGACAATATTTTGCTGCCCTGTTAGCATATATTTCTTCAATGAGACCCTTCTCAGATTCGGTTTCATTTGGCTTATAATTTTCTTGTGATTTCACTTCCTTTTTTGTTAGATTTTCTCTAGTTCAGACAGGAAATATTTTAGAGTATTATAGTTTAAAATAAAAAATAGAATTCCTTATATATATACATATATTTTATTTATATGTATATATATTTTATATTTATATGTATTTAGACTTACAAAGATAATCATACATCATTGTGACACTATGACATATGTAAAAATACATTTTCCAGCTAGTAAAAACTAACATGCCCCTTATCATATCAACACAGGTCTTAACATGATGGAATGCTTCAGGGATTTGCAAACCAGCCCTTGGCCCCACATAAATAGTCCTGTGACTTTGTCAGGCAGGTTTCCTACTGAAGAGTTATGGCACTGCCCTTGTAGATGGCTGGAGGACTAGTCAGAAGACAGTTACCCTTCTGTGTCTTTAAAAGACTCCCTCAGCAGTAACAAATAGCTAATTTTCATATCTGATAGGCATGACAGTTCAGCATTCAGTCAACAGAAAATTCCTCTGTCCCTTTCCTTTATTCACAGATTTTGGTGGTGTGCCAAAGGAATCATCACGCAGGTGTCTGGTGTTTAACTTGGCCCCTTAGTCCACTATCTCTTTTCCAAGCTAGTTTGTTCCATAGGGCAGTAGCTTCAAACCTCCTTGTTGTGGCTTCTTACGATAGCTAGAAGAGCTGAGGAACACCTGGCTCCAGTATCCACAAAGAGAAAGCACTTTATCTTGTGAGGACCTCTCATGGACTCTCATACTGAGAACAGGAAGGACACATCAGCTGGGTCACCATAGACAGGTATCTTTAAGACACAGAAAAAGTATTCCACTGTACTTGCAGGCAGTGCAGGCTGGCAAGGTTACATCAAACATTGCTCCAGGCGTAAGTGTGAGTCACGCTTGGGTGAATTAAGAAGATTGTTCATTACTGATGAAATGTCCTTTGAAGAACAACACACGTGTTCTTCCCTCCCTCTGCTAATATTTTTATAGGCTTTGCTTTTTATTGGCTTGGTGAATTCTGTGTGTGCCATTGGTAAACATTTTAAATCATAGGAAAGGCTGATTAAAGTGCTTTTCCCCACAATTAATAACGTCTTTGGTAATTATATTTGTTCTTGAAGTCTTTATAGAAGACTTTCCCACCATTATTTGTTACTCTTCTTTATCTTCTCTCATGTGATTGTTTTATTGCAGGAACATGGGATTACCCTGTTATGCATAGCACCTCCCACCAACACTTGGCTTAAGATGGTTATTTTGTTCATATTTTCCTTTTATGTTTCTCAGTCTTCTTTGGCTTTTTTCACTTGAACTCTGGGAACAATGATGGAACTGAAATGTGGAGAAGCCTAATGAAATATGAAATCTGGTGACAGAATAAAATGTGATAAAAAACAGTTTTAATACTTTCAATAATCCATTCTTCTAAAACTCACAGTCCCACAAATGGGATACAAGATAGAGCAGCCAAAACAATCAGGCAAAAGAACAACTGGATTGATTTTGGTACCCTGCAAATGAAAGCAAATTAGAGCCTTACCCATTTATGTTCTGCAGTAGTACATCGATCAAACACCATGAAATTATGAGTTTACCAGTTCTTCACTGCTTCAGGAGAAAGATTATTTACATGGATAAATAGAATACAAAGAAGATGCTTTAACTAGTAGGTGTGATGTTCTTAGCTTATAAATGAGATAACCTTTGTAGAAAAGGGTAGTATAATTTCTTAAAATAGCTAAAATAGCCAGTTAAATTACGTATTCAAAAGCTTGGACTTTTTTTCCGACTGGAATTGTTGTCATTACCTCTTCACACAAGCCCACTGCAGGTTTTAATTTATCTCAATCAGCAAAAGGTTTTACCAGAAGAATAGCAGACCAGGCTAGATTATCAACATTATCTACTTGTTTCTCATATCTATACAACTTCATTTAGATGAAATTTAACCATAACCATAAATGCAATAAACCAGTCTGCTTGCTCTGAAGTGTGTCTGTTCAGGAGAAGCAAGAGGCATTTTGAAGGGCAATTTGAAGAACAATACTCTGTTTCTTTGACCAAGAGTTGAACCTCTTTCTCCTCTCTTAGAAGCCTGGTATCCCCAACATAAGAAAGGATGAGAAAGTGATGTAAGACATGTCCACCTGTGACTTTTCTTACAGGCTTAAAACGTAAGACATATTGAAAACTTTACATTCTGGGAATATGAACCTGGGAGTCTCCTACCACAAAGGTATTACCAAAACAGGAGCTAAAAGATGCAGGGAGCTGTAATCTGAGACTACTTAAAAAAAATATTAATTTATTTTTTTAAAAAAAACGAAACTCACAGCCAAACAAACAATAAACACCAGGAAGAACAGTTCTCCAACACTAAATTAAGTCTGCGTCTATCTGTCTAACTGTGTGCTGCCGATACCAAGGAATGACATATAACAGTCTTTGCCTCTGCCTGGAAGCACAATGGAGAGACAATAATGAATTTGGCATTTTACAGATTTCAATTAAAAATCAAGGGGCCTCTGAAGAGTTCCAGAAAAGAGACAAAGGGACTTGGGCTTGTTGCATGGGCCACATCCGCGGATTTTGTTTGTTTGTGTTTGAGTCCTATTGATAGGAACCTCTTGGAATACTTATCCTGTGTACGGGTGGCTGGAGAGCTTTCCTGACTCAGTTGCCAAAACACAAGAGTGGTGAGGTCTAGAGTTTCTAGACAAGGACCGTCTCTCACTGTGGGTGAAACCTGACTCTTGGCTCCATCAAAGGGAATGGGATTTCTGCCACTGG
Organism: Apus apus; assembly: GCF_020740795.1. Taxonomy (NCBI): domain Eukaryota; kingdom Metazoa; phylum Chordata; class Aves; order Apodiformes; family Apodidae; genus Apus; species Apus apus. Next base: position 71,167,384 of record NC_067312.1, on the reverse strand, counting down.
CTTCAACGTGCCAGGACTTACCCCAAGTGTTTTTGCAATTCCAATCACAGTGATGTTCCCATCTCAGGTAAGTCCTTCAGACAGCAGTGCAGCAAAAAGCTGTGCATTTCAGAAGTGTCTCCAGGTTTTCTGTGATGAAAACTGAAGTCCTTAAAATGAAAATTGTATTCACTGCAAAAAATAGTAACACATGAAAAAAAAAAATTAGAAGGATTTCTTCTGAGAACATTCTGGTAAAGAGTTTCTTTATACATGAATTTGAGTAATAAAAGTACTCAAGTCCATTCTTAGAATACTGAAAAAGTAGCTAATTAAAAGACAATGCACTTATGATGCTTATGATAATTGTGTATTTTTCTACCCAAAGAGATACCAATGCATGAAGGAGCAGAACCCTAGAAATACTAGACCCCAACAGCAGGAGTTGTGGAAGGCAAGGCTTGTATTTGCTATTTTCTCTGGAAAAAAAATAGATTTCCATTCTTTCTGTCACAAAACATCATGAAAGAAAAAAAACAAACCCAAAACAAACAAACAAAAAACCCAACAGAACAAACAAAAAAACCCTCACATTTTCAGTTAAATAATAAAACATGATTCAATATTTAAAATTACACACAATTTTTAAAAAAAATTTAGATATATATTTGGTTAAAATGTATGGCAACCAAATGTTAACCCTTTCTTTCAGGAGAATGTTGTAAATGCAGTTTTGTTGAGTATTTTTTAAATGTTGTTTACTATGAAAACAGAATTTTTCATGAAAACCATTTTTTATTAAGTTACACAAGCAGGTCTCTTCAGCACTCCAAGAATGATCTATTTTCATTAACCTCATCTCCAGAGTGAAAGTGAGGCTCAGAACGATTAAGACTGAATTATCTTCGAGATGATTGCACTTCTGATGTTCTCCAAAGTCATCTCAAAGAGTTCTGTGTCATTGTTACAGTCTCATACAGAGAGCATGCAAGTTGCCTTGCCTCATCAGTGCTTGACATTTGATATCGGCGAAGCTGTGTTTGGCAAAGGTTCCATTTAGTTGCAGTTCTTGTTAGTTAAATCACTCATCTCTTAGCTTTTTCAGGTGGCACCATGAAGTGTGTCCTTCCTGGAGCACAGGAAAGGCAGGTCCCTGTGACAGTGACTACAGCCCGTTGACAATGGGCTTAATCATTAGCAGGAGGTCTTGGTGGTCTTCCTTCCTGGCTGACAAGCTCCAACTCGCTCAAAATGAGAATGAACAGTTAAAATCTATCATAAAACCAGCCACACTTTCTTCATCAGCAATCACTCATCTTCTGTGTGACATCTCTGTTGGGACCAGACCTTACCATGGGGTTCTCTTTTCTGCTTATGTTAGTGAAGGCAAGAAATTTCTTTTTTTTAGTGTCAACACCATCACTTTCCAGACTTGCTTCTGAATCAATCAACATTTCAGCAGTGTGGGGGAATATGAAAAGTCAGCTGCTCTGCTTTAGCTTGGAGTTAACTCCTACCCTACAAGACTGTGTGTCCTCCAGGGAATTGCTCTTATAAACACAGAAAATATTTTAAGTATTTATAAAAGATTGTATTCCATTTACCCAATGTGCTTCAAATAATTCAGTTACACAGTTCATGCTTGTTTCTGAGAACAAGGATCAAACTTACAATTCAATAGCAAGAACATGATCTGGTTTTCCAATATAGAAATGTACACAAAATAAAGGATATATAATAGAAATTGTCTATGTAATATACATGTTATGAAAGTAAATTTTTTAAGAAATGGGATTAAAAGTCCTCTGGTTAGACTTCAAGAGTAGTCTTTATTTTAAATATATAGTTTTGACTCCATTAATAGGGATATCAGGTTCTAATAGCAAAATAAATTGCTACCCATATAATTCACATGTAACTTGTGCACATTAATTTAAATTTTCTGGATGAGAGATGTTTCTTCATCCAGAATGTTTGTATTCAGATTTTAAAAAACCAACAACTTACAAACAGGAAATTGATTAATTGTGCAGGAGCTACAGCCCACCAGACCTATTCACCACACCCACACTCATATTTTTATATGTTTACTACAATATTAAACCTTCTTCCTGGGAGAAGCAACATATCAACTCAATATTCTAAACATGTAAAAAGTCTATTTCAGTGAAATTTTTATATGCACTTAACTAGGGAACACATGGAAAACTCATGATATAAAGTTCACAAAGTCAAATAATATTTATACTGAATTGTTCTAAATTATTTATGTATATTATACATGGTATATTCAATGTAAAATAGATAATAATTAATTAATTAATATGCATATAGCCCATCTATAAATATTGCATATTATATAAAAATACATAATTATATATTGCAATATTAGTGCTGTAATACTAAATATATAATGCGTAATATGCAACAGGTAATATATAATTTATATTATGTTTTACAGTATAATTGTAGTACTATATGGTATTAAACTGTTCACTAAACAACGCTATTATATATACTATACATTATATAAATAATGGACTTGTTCAATATAACATGGAGGCAATAAAGTTTCTAATGGTCTATGGAACCCATGCTGTAGTGAATATAATATAAGTTTAAACTCAATACAAGGATGAGATGAAATCTCATAAGACATGTTTAACTTAACACATGCAAAAGGTTTTGTTGAAATCTGGCCTTTAAAAGGAAAATCAACTTCAAACTTGAATGTGGAATTCTGCAGAGGAATCTCAGAATTTCTGGACAATAACATCACAATATATCCATCACATAATCCAGCTCTGGGCTTTTTTATTTTAAGAAGCAGCCTATAAATATGCTGGACTACCAGTTGCTTTTAAGAAAGACTAAAATTCAAGGTGTGAGGAGAAAACTCAGCTGAGGATAAAATTCACACAACCTTTCAGCTGTAGGTCTGCCCCGTGCTAGGACCTTCAAATGTCTAAGTCCTTTGTAAGTCCTGTGTTCAGCGCTAGGGAAACCCTCCAGATGTAAAACCCAGTGCCCTGCTCATAAATCCAGCCCATCCTTTATCAATCGTGAGAGCTGCAGCCCATTGGCTGAAACAACAAGGAAGTTCATCCCGTTCTGTACACAAGGGAAATCATACAGATTAGCTGAGTTTGTGCCAAATTTCACTGAGTCTGGACTCAAAGGCAGTGGAGATCTGTTCACCATCTCCAATGGACTTCTGTATGGTCTCTATTGGAGATGGAACTGCACCCTCAATTCTATGGCCAATGCTTTGTGGAGCATGCATAGCTGGTCAGTGCTGATAGTAGGTAAATTTCACATGGAAAACCGGAACTTTTTTGACACTTTAACCTCAATGTCTCTTTAACCAAGGAAAGCCACTTCTCTGTGCTCTAGCTGTGCCTCAGACACATATCTCAGCACAGGTTGTGACCAGCTCAGTCGCCAGCTCAGGATGTTGCATTATAAACCCATGCTATGGTGATAGGGAAGTCAGCACCAGAGGAATTCAGTTCCCCCAAAATCAATATTAAACCTCCTTCAGTTCCCATGACACAAGGTCAGGCAAAGGCAGAAAGCTTCAGAAGACTTCAGATGTTTGTTCAGACAGGTCACAATCCTAAGGTGTAAAGGGAGTTTTCCTGTGGCTAGTGCTTGGCCAAATTTGTTTATCCTGTTAACTCAGAATTTGTTATACTCAGAATGAAAAATCAAAGCAATGAAATAGGAGCAGAGGTGGAGAATTCCTTTCATCTCATTCAGCCCATCACTACTGTGTCAGAAAAGGTAATGCAGACCAATGCACTTCTCAGAATGTGCATCCTTGATAGTCTTTGAGTAAGTTTGTTTTGGTGGTGGTTTTGGTTTTGTTGATTTGGGTTGGTTTTTTTTGTCCTCTGGGTACATTGTAGCAGTTTGACATTAGAAAAGCAAAAGAGGAAATTATAACCTGGTTATGCTGTGTAGCACTGAGAAATTCTGTGAAGGAAACTATACAAAATTAAGGAATATACCTTGATAATAATCTTGATGTGGAAAACATCTACTCTGACCAAGGATTAAACAGTTTCAATAATTAGTGTTATACCAAGGATAAATTTGGCCTCAAAAATCCTGAAAGAAATTGGTAAAATAAAGGCATTTTCAAACTGCAAAAAGGGGTGAGAAATACACTATAAAAAATTATCTATCTCAACTTTTGATAGACAAAATTACCTAAGTCATCTCATTCTCAGTTATTGTATTTTATACTCACAGTACACTTGGACTGTGTCATTAACAGGCTTAAAGTTTCCTTGGCAATTTGGGATAGATGGTGAATCAGAAAGGAAAGGGACATGGGGTGAAAATGAAATGCAAGGGAGCTAACAATAAATACATATATCCACTAAAACTCCAGTCCTGTGCCTCTCTTCTGAACTGCTGCAGGGCTAACTTAGTTCGCACCAGTATTTTGTCCCAGTTGATGGGTCCATGCCACCAGCCAGGATGCTCCATTCTGATCAGCTTGGAGCCTGCCAATAACTGAATGCCACAGAGAGGACAGAAATCATATCAAGACATCAGGAGTCTGGACTCTGACTCTGGACAGGTCAGAGCAATGAAGGTTGTGCAAAACTGGGAAACTAGCAGCAATTCCTTGCAGAGGAGGGATCAGAGGATCAGCTCTGCATCTTGACATGCTGAACCATAGAATCATAGAATGGTTTGGATTGAAAGGGACCTTGAAGATCATTTAGTTCAAATCCCCCTGCCATGGACAGGGAAACTTCCCACTAGACCAGGTTGCTCTAAATCTGGCCATCACCCATCTTGTTCTGCCTCAATGCATGCCACACAGAAGCAAATACAACTCTGTAACTAGTAAAGCTTGCAGAACTGGGGCTTTAATAGCACAAAAGTCAGTTACTTGTTCTTCAGGCCACTGAAGAGGAAAGACCCTGATTCAGTTGACCACAAAAGCAGGGCAAGGTGCAGGGAGGACACAGGGTGCTTCCTCCTTTGAAGGAGCTGAGGAACACATCTCTCTGCATCAGCCTGGGTAAGAAGGGGAAAGCAGACCCCTGATGGGAACTGTGGAGTCTAGCTTTCCCTGCAACAGTGCAGATCTGCACCTCTCTGTGACTCCTGTCTGCTTTCTTGCAGAACCTTGCAGGAAAAATTCTTCATAGAGTGGCTTAATTCCTCTTAAAGGATTTATGCATGATGTGAGGCTTTCTTTCTAGTGCTAACTTGTTTTTCTGAGTTGAATTGTGAACTTAAACTTTTTTATTCCTCATTTTTTTGGGGGGAACTCTAGTCTAGCCTGCCCTCTAGTGCTCTGTGGAGCCAAGGATCTGGCTCTTAACATAAGCACTAGAAGAAATCTTGGCACACCAATGGGTATGTGGTGCTATAGCCAAAATGTTTTGAATGTTGTGTGAGCAGCAGTCTGTCACAGATTCCCTAATCAATGCTTTGCAATGTCAATTCATTATTTAAAGGCAAGCAAAAACACATTTCTTTCTACCTAGAATGGTAGAAACATAGCATTTAAATGCAAAATTTTAATGATTTAGAGGAACCAGGCTCTCCTTTTTTATTAAGGCATAGTTTTGCAAGCAGACTCTCTACATAAATCCCAGATGTGGCCCCTGTTGGCTTAGCACAAGCACAAATACATAATATTTCCACTGCCCTCATATCAAGAGTGCCTAAACATTTGTGCACATCTAATCTGAAAACAGTAGTGCTAAAAATTTTACACATAATTCAGCTGGAGTAGCAGTGAAAGGAGGATCTTGATTTACAATAATATGAGGATTCAGTGCCAAGACTGTGGGTGTTTGTAGCAGCACACAGATCTGCAGCTATGGCAAAGAGAAGAGTGATAATGAAACTAGCTAATTGGGGGAGGAAATTTTTGAAACCAAGAGACAAAAATGCACATATTAATACATGAATCTGACAAATTTTCAAGAAGGCAGTTCGCATAAAAAATATTTTCCCAAAAAAAGCCCTTTTACTTCTGTTTTGTAAAAGCATTTACATTGAGTTATGGACACTTTTCTTTTTCAGTTTCCCTATCAGTATTTTTAGAAATTATTTAAATGGGAATATTATTGCCAATTTCTCATTATTCATCTTTTTAGCATAATGAAAAATATACTTTCAGTGAACTAATGAACTCTGATCCATTCAGTGGTGATTTGACTAGTGTTTTATTATTTTTATAATATTTAATATAAACTCATATTTATACATATATAGCCACCAAATCCTTTTGAAAATTTAAACTGGATCCACTTCAAATAATATAACTAAAATCAGTTTCAATGTTTTGGCTTTTTCTAAGTAGATTTTTGGACTATCTAAAGGACAGATTGTTTCCAGTATTTGCCAGGGAAGAAAAATAGCACCACGTAGTCACTCATTCAAAGGACTGTGCCTGCTCCAGCTCCTCTGCTCCTGTCTCAAGATCCATAGCAATTATTTCTCCTTTTTGCTGGTCAGAACAGAGAAACCCACACCTAAAACCTCTATCCGACCTTGTTTTCACACAAGAAAATAAATCACTTAAAATACATTGAACTGATCCTCCTCTGTCTGTCCCCTGTGTCCATGACAAGAGCCTGAGCGAGGGACAGCAGCTGGTCCCAGACACAGGCCCTCTCCCACCAGGATCCATTGTGACCCACAACTTTCCAGCACTGTTCCCCTGGTGGATCCCAGTCTACTGTTGCACCGCACCTACAATTCAGCTCACACACACCCTAAATTGCCTTTCAGACAAGTAAATTGGGTTAGAAATATTTTTACAAACACATTTTGACCAAAACGGGTCTAGAGGATGGTCACAGATGCAAATTTCATGAGGTGGGGAAGGTAGCAGCTCCAGCAGTGGAGCAGCATGGGTTTCTCTCAGCAGGAGAAGACATGCCCAAAACAGGGAGCAGGGTCAACAGGGGAGATCCAGCCACCGGTAAAAAAAGAAACCTACATCTGACCCTGTCACCTGAACTCTCTTCCTCATCCACGGGGAGAAAGAAGTGCTTGCAACCTGCCATTCATCTCACCTGTTTCTGAGAAATATGACTTAACTCCCACTGCCTCTACTTGCACAGGTCTGCTGCTGGCCAGAGGAAACCCCTTCTGCTGCAACCGGGCAGGGAGAAAAATGCCAGAAGGTAGGAGTTGTGTGTAGCCCTGTGTTTGAGAGTTTTCCTGTGGGAATGGATTTGTCATATTTTTCATTAAGGACAGCAAGCCAGATAAATGAGACTTCAGTAGATGAGATTTAGGTTTTCTGAGTACTTAAGTTGTTGCAGCTCTTCCATAGGAAACATCAGTTTTCTCAGTCACTTTTCTTTTTACAGCAGCTGAGATAGAGCACTTGAGATATAACATGTACTAGACAAAATATGTAATTTAGTGTTCCCGTTGTGTCTGAGCAGCACAAAACCAAGGTTTTTCATACTTCCTGTGAAACATCTTCTGGAGTGTATGTGGAAGTCAGTGCTCAGTTGCACGTGGGGGAGGATTATTCATATGTGGCAAAAGTGTAACAGCCCCTCACCCCCTCTGTGTGCAAAGGGACAGCTTGCTGCTGTTGGTTCTCCCAGGGAGGTACAAAGTCCCTGCTGGTCACTAACACAGCTAGGAAAAATACTGCAGAGAACTGGGAAACCTGCAGACAGCCAACTCATTACTTGCAAATTTCTTTCTCCAAGAACTGACACTGACAGCGCCCTGATTCTTAATCTTTCTTTCCCTTAGATGTTTCTGCACTCCATGCTCTTTTTTTTTTTCCTCCCATAGAAACTCCTAACTGCTTCCTTTTAAGACCCACGCATACATATCATTGATTGCTTCTGAACTCTGGGGATCTGAAGCTGCCTGAAAGATATTGAAAATCCCAACTTGTTGAAAATCCAATCATCTAGCAGTGTAAATTGATTCCAAAAATGGTAAATTCCTTAGGTGTTGCAAATTGTGACTTAAGGTCTCAGGATATTGGATGAAGCTCCATGAGACATTTTAAAATAGCATGTTATTTTTGTCATAGCCTTGGACAGACATACTTGCACTGTTTTTTCTACAACCAAGAGGGCCATGAATGTATCCTTACTTTAATGTAAACTGGTTCTGACCTCAGCATATAATTTGGGAGCTTTAATCCCCAAACTGATAATAATTTTTAAAACACTGACAAAACTACTGTCTTCTTCTGCCTTTTCATAATTCACACATCCCACAGAGAGTGTTAAGGATGCTGGCTTGAGAGATACTCCAGAAAATTTCCAGACTATGTTGCTGACTTGTTCTCTCTTCCAGAAATTTTCCGTAAGACACATCTCTGAGACTTGTCACTACCTTTCTCTCCTCCTTTCCAAAAGACATGTTCAAAGAAAACTTTTCTGCTTCTCTGCCTATTTATTTTCTTGAATCTTAGATCATTATTTGCATTCTCCTGCTTTCCTTGGGCAATAGGCAGATTTGAAGTCAGATTTTAAATAGTGGAGAATAACATAAAGATCAAATTTCCACGTCTAGGTTGCATACTGTGTTGAAATAACTATGGGCTAATAGGAGCCTTATAAATGAACTAATGAAAATCAGCCAAAAGACAGAAAAAATAGAGGAAAAAAGAGCCTATTAATATTATCTTGAAATTTAATCTTGAATTTTGGCTGCCATTTTGTCAGGTTAATATAATCAGATAAGGCTGTGAAAATACAGATAGTAATTAGCATCTTTAACTTGGAATAAATGAACAAGTAATTCAATACTGGGAATATATTCAGTTTTTCTTATATTTGTGCATAATATAACAAAAGATTAACTATCTCCTAGGTTTCCCAATTGTAATTGAGAGCTATTTGTAATAATGGAAAGATTGTTATACTTTTCCTGACACAAAATAGTTATGTGATTCCTCCTGAGCTCAGATACAGAGATATTTCATGTATAAAGAATACCTATTTGATAAAACTATGAAGCTAAACAGATACATGGTATCATTTGCTCATTTATTCAGAAGAAAACATGTTCACAGAGGCAGTTTAGCATAGCTGGCTATAAAATTCCTTTACATCTGGAGTTAATCTCCATCATGGCAAGCCCAGTGCAGCAGCACTCATTTTTATGGGCTTTGGGAAAAGACAGGAGCTTTGCAATGAGAATATTATATAATTATATATATATATATAAAAGTATATATATATATATATTTTTAATCTATTTCCTGCATTAAAAATCCTCACTTGCAGCTCAAGCACCTCTTGAGCATCCATCATTCACATGAACTCCACTGCTGTCTATGCAGCTTCCTTGTAGGTCTTGTCTGCCCTGTCTCCTTTTGCCTAATTGGAGAAATTAAAATATTTTGTCCATCTCAGACTACCTCTTTGACACCTCCTTGCATAGCACCACATCCCAGCTTCAACATAGCTACAACAAAGCTATGTCCCTTCTCCCTCAACCTATCTTAACTCTCCAATCCCCCTGTCACCTTGGCCTGGCCTTCAGGCTCAGGGCTGGGATCCATCCTTCTACTTCTCTTGCTGAGCTGCTTCTTATGTCTGGCAGAGCATTTCTCCATTTACCTAAACATTTTTCTTCTCAGTCTTGGGTATCTCATTGTGATATTTTCCTAGAACATGAGGTTTCTGCATTCTTGCTTCGCCATCAGACATGTCTGTGCTGACCTGTGGGATTCATTCCTGTGCCCCATTGCTTTCACAGCCTTCACAAGATGATGTTGCTCTTCCCTCTCCTCCACTTCTGGTCTCTTGCAACAAGATTCATTGTTTTAAACTGGTTTCAGACATTGACTTTCTTCTCCTTCTGTGACTGTGCAGCACTTAGTACAATGGCCTTCAGAATTTTAGTCAAACCTTCCCAGCATCACGATGGCACCAACTAGAAATAGCAGCAGGAACGAACAAGCAATATGGCTTTCAAATTTGTCATCTGCCCATAATTGAAATGGGAAGATCCCTAGAGGCTTGCAGAGTTTCAGCCCTCATGGGCTGGCACTGCCACAGCACTGCCCTCCTGTTGGGAAGTCCCTTGTGAGTCTTTCCTGCCCCATACCACCCTAGGACATGGAAAACTAGTCTGGAGAGAGGAGCCAACATGAGAGCTGGACTGACAATGCAGTTATGGAACCTTTCGACCTGGGTCTGCTCCTGCTTCATGACTACTTGGACAATTTTGCTAGTAAGGAATGGGAAGAAGCTGCCAGGAGAGAACGTGGCTGCTTCCTCCAGCATCAGTGCCAGGTTATATCACCTGCTGTTTGTAGGGTTGCAGTCTCAGTAATGCTGGAAGCACAAGCACAGCTGAAGTCCCTTCCCATTTCTTTTTCACTTACATCTAGTACCATTGAATTACACTAGAAGTTGTTAATGCCTTAGTCAGGGCTCCAAATAACACCCACAATTAATTGAGTACAAACAGCATGTAGGAAAGGACACTTTTTCAACTTTCAGTGACAAATAGAATGACTTTTACATTTATGTAGCGGTTGTTCTGACTTTTCTGCCCTTGGATCTTCTTCCTGAATTTAAACGTTAAAGGAAAACGTATTAAAGCAATTCAAACACAGGTTTCCTGGTTTTTCAGCAAACACAACTTCAAAGTCACAATTTGTCATTGATTAACCCCATCATTTCTTCACTGTGCTTTCCTGACAAGACAATCAAAAAGCTGGGGAAAAAGAAGGGGCTGTTTTTTATTTTAATTTTTTAAAAGAATGTTTCTTTTGGAGTAAATCTTTTGAGTCAGCAGAAAGCACAGGAATAGAAAGCTAACACTAAAACATCTAAAAGACTCTACTTCTCCTGCTTAATTATTATTTGTCCTTAAAGCTACTAGCATCATTTCTATTTTACAAAAATGCATTGCATGTGTGAAGTGTGACCCACAGAGACAAATCAAGTGGATATTGTGATATACTAAGATCAAAATGCAAACTTAGAAAGCCCAGGTCTGATAGGCATGGCCCGGGCTGCTGGGATCTTAAGACCACAGCATGACCTCATTGACAAGCTTCTTTGCTCCGAAGTGCTCAGCAGGAGTCACACTTCATTTATCTAGCCAGTTCCTGGCAAATCAAAAAGATGTTAGCAAAGGAAAGGCTGCAGAATAGCAGATGGTGAACATGGAGTTGACAGATCTCTGAGGAGGCAAGCTGGTAGGCAAAAAGCACAATACACAAGCAAGCATTTTGAGCGTGAACTGCCCTGGCACCTGAAAGCAGCTCATCCATCAGGCATCACAGGAGCCTGAGCATTCTCACACAAGATGAAGTTTGAAGGTCCTGGTATAGTAGTGCCATACAGGCTACTGCTTTCCATCAGTCTCCTGTCACCATCTGCCTTTGCACATGAGTGATGCCACTCTGCCAAACCCTGCCCTGAATAGTCTATAGCACTCCAAGCAAGTGTATATACTGGTATCACTTACCTGAGCTGTTCAGCCCGTGGATCTCTCTTTATGCCACTAAAGTGTATGGTTGGATGCAGTCTCATGTATGCTAACTCCCATGGTGTGTTCTGACATCCCCCAGATGGGCTTCTTCTGGGTAGGGTCAGTGCAGAGCCAGGGAGTTGCATCCAAAAGGCCGTGTGGAAAGAAGTTGTTCTGCTGAAAGGGAGGACAGTGAGAACTGAAGCAATAGCTCTGTTAGGGAAGAAATATCTACTTTCTTAATTTTGTCCTTCCAAATGGAGCTCAGTTGCTTCAAAGGCTTCATATTTCTGTTTTCACACCATCTCTCCTTTAAGCAACTAAATCATTTTAAAGCAGCAGAAAAAGGTGAAAAGAAAACACATACCATAAAGCCCTAAGTCTTCAAGGCATCTACATGCTGAAATTAAAATTTAAGTCAAAAGCCTCAAGGGCAGCTCTGTAGCTGGTATAAGGAAATGCTGGTACTAATATAAGTAGACTTTCATTGTTCGTGTCATCTAAGGAGCTGAGTAACCAAGGAATTCAACTGGGATACAACTTAGTTGCAAGAACAAGATTTTGTTTGAATACAAGAAGAAATTCTGCTGTGTCTGTAGCTCCAGTAACTGAAAATCTCTTCCAGAAAACATTAGTCTACTTCAAAGCAAAACTTACTGTTTAAGTTTTCGATCCTGCTTTCCCACAACCTTGCTGTCCAGAATAACACTCAAGAAGTAATTCCATGGCAGGTTGAGTAGTTTGCAAAAGAAAGATTTTTGGATGTATTCACAAAGCCTTCTTGTAACAAAAGGAAAAGAAAGATGATCAATGCAAAACACAGAGACACAGAGAACATTTTCTCATACTCCTCTTTAAACCAGTAACACAGCTGAAATTCATAAGTAGATTAACACCTGTCCATCTCTTTCCAAAAGGGAGCAGTTATGCACAAGTGACATTAAAACCAGTGAAGGGTTCAGCGTTACGTTCAGATTTCCAGAAATGACTGCTAGAAGGCAGGAAACAATAATGTTTTAAGAGGTCTGTGAAAGGATCATTGTGCTAGTGTTTCTCCACATTAAATCACACATTTGTCAGTGCATTTGTAGACTACAAACCATCCCAAACTTCTAAGAGTTACAGCCTGCAGTCCGTATGGAAAAATTTCTGTTCCCCAGGAGTCCACTTCACAGGATACTTTTTGCTAAAACAAATATACTATAACATACTTTTCCTCTACAAAACAAAAGCAATTGTTGTCTCCACCAGGCCCACAATGTTCATCTCAGGCACCAAAATGCAAACAGTAGCCTCGTTGTAAGAGCCCTTGAGTACAGCAGAACATGCATCCACACAGTTACAGAGTTCAGGGATTTTTTCAGCTTACAGTCAATTTTGCTTGAAAATTCATGTGCAAACCTTACTGTATGAAAGTGTTTTTTTTCCAGGGGAAACTGAGTGCTGAAAACCCTGTCTTCAGCAAGTCTGCTTAATATAATGAATTGGAAATACAAGTAATCATTGAAAGGCCAAGCCATCCAATGAATTCATTTTCTGTACAGTGGACTAGTGTACAAGGTTTTATTACTTATTTACCTGAATGTTCAGAGGCAAGAAAAAGAATAATCTCTTCTCAGCTCCAGGGACTTGGCCCTCAAACTACAAGAATAAAATAAAGAGCAAGTAGCTACATTCCTCCCAAAAGGCACCACAATCCCCCCATGCTTCAAATACAGATGGCAATGAGCCTGTGCAGACGTCACCTCTTTCTGTCTGTTCACCTTAAAACACCTTCTGGTTTACTGACCATATTTAGACCCTTTGGCAGTCTATAAAAAGTGCTACATGATCTTAGTTGCACTACAACCACCAAGAGTTATACTCTGTTTCACACTTAAGGTGAAAAAACCCTCATTTCCTATGGATAAATTTTCAAAGTTGTCAGAGGACTGGAACTACCAAATTATTTTAAGATCCTAAGTCAAATTTCCAAGCACAACTGTCATCCACAGAGGGACTGGATTCACAAAGGGGATGCAGATTCAGCTTTGCAGCAGCTCACTTCTACCAGAACCCATAGATCTGGATCAAATCCCACTGACAAAGTGGGAATGGGACTCACAAATGCCAAGGCGCTGAAAGGAGCCTCCACACTAGACAGTTGCCGGAAAGAGGAAAACAGCTTAAACTCTGGCACCGTTAGGACACAGGACCTGAGGTGCACAGGAATGTGACCAGGATGGCTAACCACTGCAATGGCTGTGAGTCCCAAAACCAAGTTCCCCAAACCTGCTACCTGAAGCTGAGGATGGCCACAGTTCCTGTGGATGAGCAGTGGTGAGCAGCAATGGAATCCTCCGATGCCACAACATTTCCAATGGTGCTTTTCCTTCCTGCTCATACTTGAGGCTCATCTCAGCAAATGTGTTTTGAGGACAGAAAACTTCAGTCAGTACTGCTGATGCTTCTACTCATTGTAAATACAAAGTATACATTGGGCCAGACAAGACCCATTATTAAAATGTCCTTTTTACTCTTTTTTATGGCCTAGGTCTAGCTGGTGACCATCACACATCATGAGGGAAAACTTGAGTATTAGTCTGAGATCAGAAGAATTCAGAGCATTTTTCTTTAATAATGCTGGCTTGGGATGTGAGCTTGGAAGAACAGTGAAATACCCGTGTTATTCTCTTAGTGCCTGGATCATTATATACCACTAAACCTGGGCCTGCTGACAAAGGAGTGACAAAGACCAATGTTGCATGGCTACTGCTGACGTGGTTTTTCTCAATGTTCATGAAACCTGCGTAGATAATTCCACCACTATAAAAGAAGGAGGGAAAAGCACACATATATTTTAATCTGCGCTTTTCATTAGAGATGCTAAAAGCAGAATTCCACACTCTTTCAAATGCAAAATACTCTTCAGAGCTACTGTCACTGGATATAAGCTTTCAAACTTAAAATTGATGCAGTTGTCCCAGGGCAGATTACATTTATTAATGTCTCCAAATTCATCAATTTTGTAGTTAGCTGACAGTCTTTCCAAACCTTATAAAGGAGGCTTAAAAACTCTCAGGATAAAACTAACCATGCTGTTCAGAAAGGAAGCAGTTCTTTCTATGCACTAATGAAAATGAAAAATAAATAAATAAAGAAGAAGCGGGGGGGGGGGAGGGGGGGGGAGAAGAAGAAAAAAAAAATATAAAATTTACCCAGTACAACAGGATTCAACACTTTATAGCAAATAACCTGCAACACTTCCTCTCTGAACATCTGCCAAGAATTATTTGTTTTAAAGAGACTCAGAATTGTTTAACAGAGTTAATTCTCCCACAGAAGAACCATTTTTAAAACCTAGGTTCCATTTGCCTAGGTTCATCCTGGGAAACCATCAGATTTTTAGTGGAGGCCCTTAGGCTTAAAACACAGAAACTCCAGGGTAAGATTCTTCAGCACAGTGGGGACTTCAAGGAGAACCAGATGCCATGGTTCACCTCAGATCTACATCATCCTGGAAATCTACATCCCACCATCCCCTGGAAATACAAGAGAGAGTAATCTGTCTCAGTAGCTTTGGTTGTGAGAACAATGAGAACACCCTAAAGCACCTTTTTTTCTCTTTCTTAACTCTGGAGGATATCTAAGGTGATTAGTCCAGAGACAGAAGTCCGTACTACAGTCATGAAAATGAGATAAAGTGTCGTGGAGTCTTCCAGATTAGTTAACTGTACATCTAGATGGTGGTACAGATAATACACAGGTTGAATAACCCTCTCCATATAACTTCCTCTACACATTGTCTGAAGAGGGAGTCTAGGACAAGAGGCAAAGCTGTAATGAAAGCCTTTGTTCAAGTCAAACAAATTAAATTATGATCTAACTGTTGTGTAAGAACCTGTGGAGAGGAGCTAAAAAAATGGGAGGAAGGAAGCAAGAAGGACCTCAAAGGCAGGAGAATACTAGGGGCTTTGCAGACCCAAGTTAGCCTGGATGTGTTTGGTGATTTGGGTAGGGTAAGTTACAAAATATGGTTTTTTGGAACATAAACAGTATTTCAGTGCCCTGTTTTATCAGAAGAGAGCCATCTGGAAACCCCCAATAGGCAACCAAAAAGTATCAGGTTGATATGAAACAATGTTGTGGAGTGGCACAGATTTGAGTCAGAATTATTACATTTCATTTAACCCACAGACACTGTAAAAACAAGAGACTGAGTTTCATACAAATCTTCTGAATAAGACCTATTGCAAGGCATTTCCAAGAGTCACTGAGCAATATCTTACAGAACAGTTATTCCTTTCATGTGGCTTTCATGTGGCTTAAGGCCACAAAGAGTGGGGCAGTTTGAAAGTGTGAGAGCTTCTCAGATAGGTTCCTTTCCCTCAGGAGATGAGTAATCAGGGTTCACATGACACCGAATTTAGATTAATAATTTTAGGGTGCAAGATTATAACTGAATTGGAAGCTCACAGCTCTTTTCACCCAAAAGCTAGCTTATGTTTTTTCCCTGTTTTACTGGACCTGCCATTGAATGGAAGTGAGTCTTAAATAATAGTGCTGCTCTGAGGCATGCTGACTACACAGCAGATACTGTTCTCCTGTCTGATCATCTGAAGGTTTTTATCAGTCAGCCAGAAAGATGTCATGCCTGCAGGGGATAAAATGTGTGCATTAATGTATTTCGTTCTCTGTCCATCACTATATAAGGAAATAGAAACAGTAATCGTGCCTGCATTAGTCGATGGGCAATTCAACTCATGCAGCATCTTGCACCTACCGGAGTTTAATAGGTTGAACCCTGGCTGGGCAACTCCAGAGCTGCCAGGCACACAAAGCTTTTCTGTACTGGTGTAAGGTTTAAAAATCTTTTCTAAAAGTCACTGCATATAGTAATGGCATCAGCTATACAAAATAATTTCAAAGAACGAAAATCCACATAACAGAATAATCTCGTGCATCAGTCAACAGTGAATCTGAGATATGGCCTCAAAAAGCATGAAAGATTGCGTGCAACCACTGGAGTGCACCCCAAACTCTAAAAATGCCCCCTCGTTCACCTTTAATGTATTAAATTCCCAACTGGCCCCAATTTGATGCTCAGCTACAGATTTCCTTGACCTCTCAGTCACTTTGTCTCAGGCATTTTGTTTCCATTTGATGATTATGGAATTAACTTGGCCTGTGCTCTGGGACTCTTACTTACTGGCTAGAACTCCAATGAATTGAGAAAAATCCAACCACTGTACACAGCCTTGAACTCAAGGTCTATTTTCACAAAGCCCACAACAGAAGAGCTGACAAAAATATATGCAAAAAAAAAGAAAATAAAAGGGCAGTGACAACTGCAAGTCTGTGCAATAGAGAGAAGGTCTGAAGGCTCCTAAAGCTTGGCCCATCTTTTGTTTATAGTGTGTATGTCACCATAACACAATCCCCAGTGAAGGCATTTCTTAATTTCCATGAAAGGATGTGGATCAGCTTCAAAGTAATTTTCTACAATAGCCACTTCACAACCACTTTTATAACCATCTCTTTCTGTTTAAATCTGGCATTTCTTTGACAGGTTGGCCACTTCAACTATGCTGAAGTCCTGTCATGTTTGTTCCTTCTAATTTGTTGAGTTGTAAATAGTGGAGGTTTACTTCCTTATTTAGCATATTCAAACCTGTTGTGCCCAGTCTGGTTTTCTAGTTACCTTTCACAGAGCCCTTCAAACACTAAACCCAAATATCTACAGACCACAGAAAACCACTGTGCAGAGTAGAAGTCAGGAAGCATGACGTGATACTTCACATTTAGAGGAATTCCTTCTGAGATGTCCCAGACAGAAGGGTTGCATGACACACTACATGTAGGCTGGTGCTGAGATCTGAGAAATAATTTGCCTTAGCTTCTGCTATAGCAAACTAAAGTAGTAAGCAGTAAGTGGAAGTAATGAAGGGTAAATCACTGTTCAAAGTGCATTCAGTACAACAGCAGACAGGAAAGGGCACACAGTGCTAGAGTTAGGGCAGTATTTTGGTGTAATTTTTGTTGTTTGGGCAACCTGCTGAGTTGCAGAAAGCAAGTGGCATTGAAGTAAAGTAACTGCTAAAGCAAGGCTAGACTCCTACTTAAAATCAGTTGTATTAGATAAATTTCTCCTATCTCATTGAGTATACCAGAGCACCACCAGCAAACGGCTGTATGAAGTTCTGCTCTTTCCCATCACTACGAGGACTTAATGAGGATGTTTTCTACCGCCTGCCTCAGGTTTTGGATTTGTATGAAGTTAAAAAACCCAAACCCTACTGATTTGAAACTCATGCATTATACAGGGCTTTTAATAATGCTCTGGGAGATTATGCGTTCCTTACTATTTTGAAAGAGCACCATACCTCAGAGCAGCTTCTTTGAAAAGTAGTCTAAAGTTTTCTCAAAAAGTAGAAAATGTTTTGATTAAACCAGTCGGAGCTTGAAACCAAAGTATGAACTCAAGAAGGGTATGTAGTTTCAAATCTCATATAAACATTTGAAATGCATTTTTAATTGAGCTCTCTTTGTTCCTTCTCACTTACTTGAAAAACAGATTATTTTGTATTCTAGAAAGACAACTTTAAAAAAAAAATTACTTACTCAGGGTGCTCATAGCCAAGATTCCAAAGCTTAGTATGACAAGTGTATGTGATTACATGTATACACCTGATTTACACACCTACAGGCAAGGATTTGCACTCACAATAGTGCACATTGTAACCATGCAGTGTGACTTTCCTTATCAAGAAAGTGGTGCTGAATTTCACTTCTGGTGTTTTATTTTTTGTCTCTGGGACAAAGAAAAACACAAAAATGATTGCTTCCCTGCAATCACCTTCTGTAAAAAAAAAAAAAGGATTTGATTTCAGTGCCTGGTACATGAGGGCCTTGGAGAATTCTACTGTGATAGCATGTGAGTTGAGTTTATTTGGTCATAAATTATTCCTGTTTGATGTTTACGTGCTGCTGTACTGGGGGAGAAATTAATCACACTACGTTTATCAGAGATAAGGTAATCCAACCAAAGTCAATGGTTTAGTAGGCACAGAGTGAATTTCAGAGGACAGCAGTAAATTATAATTGGATTTGATTAAAAGGTAATTAGCTAAACCTGTTTACCTTAACCTTTGCTGCAGCTATTGTTTTTACTAGAAGAAGAGTGTCATTAGATTGTGTCTCAGATACAAGTTACAGAGCATACACCACTTTTCACTGTCCAGTTTTCATCTGTTATTCAAGAAAAAGGTAGAAAGATCAGGATCAGATTGCTATTGTACAATTCTCCTGAGATGAGAGCAGAAAGTTTCCTTGGCAGAGACAAAATAAGCCATGAAGAACAGTAGTTTATTTTTCAGTAGGATGGAAGGGGAGTCAAAAGAACACATGTCTACAGCCCTAGACATTTTTTGCAATAATTCAACTCTCTCAGTAGATTTGAGAGTCATTTGAACTCACTGAGTATTTTACAAAAACAAGAAAGAGTAATACCAATTTGCTGCAGACTACAAAAACTGCAGTGAAGAACTGGATTAATATTTTTCCAAGTGTACTGCATTTTCATTAATTATTTGAAATGTATTCATTCAATAGAACTAAAAGAACCATAGTAAGCCAGCTCTTAAATTGCTTTATATCCATTTAATTGACCAGTTTAGATAACTTAGTTAACATAAGTGTTTCAATCAGTCTGCACTGTTGGCTTACTGATAGCACTAAGCCAAATTGTAAGCACATTTGAAACGAGTGTAGATTTTTGTTTCTTGATAGAGAAACTTAAGCTTCATAACAGAAGACAGATAAGTAGGTGCCCAAGTAAACGTGGTTGCTGAAGGACAAGAGATAAGCTGGTTTTACAATTTTACGGCTAAATAATTCCCCAGTTTTGATTCCCAGAACTGTTTGAAAAGAGCACTCCCCTACACATGCAAATAATCACTTTTCGCTAGCTTGAAATGCAAAGATTGCAATTTCAAATCTCTCACTGCTTGCTCCTGTTTCTTCATCTAGTTTTCTCCCATGATTTCTCATTACATCCCAGAAAAATTAAGGAGTTTTCAAGCAAGACCACAAGGTCTCGCTTCAGTCAAGCTGCTTTTGGATGAGGAAAGACATTTTCTAAGCTTTAAAGCAGTACCTACCCAGCAACTCTTTTTTTTTGCTAGTCCTAACAGGTCTCAAGCACAATGGATAGATGGAGTGGTAGCCACTAGCTTTCCACTGGTGATTGCATGTTTAATGTTTTTTAATGGGTAGACTGCTTCTGCAAATCAAAGTAAGAGGCACACACTCACACTTTCTCACTTTTAGCCTCTTACTTTGAGAGGAAGGTAAAATTGACTATGAAAAAGGGTTGGAAATCAGTTTTTAGCATTACAAAGGACTCCAGCTCAGCACACAAAGTAATTTTTTTATTTTATATTTTTCTAGAGCTAGGAATTTCACTTAACCTAAGAAAAGTATTTAACTTCAAAATTCAAAATGTTCCTTTTTTGAGCTTTCAAAAAGAACTTGAATTGTGCGTGAGTGTCACAGGAGGCAAATAAATTGCTAATACCTCACAGGCACTCTGTCCCTCTAAGGAAGTGACATAAAAGTCATTTGATATGAGTGCAGTGGCTGAAAGGCTGTGATTACAGTGATTTCTGCCAAATAACACAGGCTTATTGTTTCCTTGCTGCAAGCTTTTGAAAAGAAGGGATCATCTTTTCATTCTTGGGTTGGAAAGCACCCAACTTGTTCTTGCTTAGGAGGAGGACTTCTGGCTGCAAGAGTTGCAAAAATAAAAACAATTAAACACTTATAATTATTTTGAAACTGGCTAATATAGATACACAGTGACTATCTCTGTGGTGTTTCATTTTGCTATGACCAGACATAAATAAATAATAGCAAAAGATGTAAGGTTAATACGAGTCTCTTCCAACCCAAGACATTTTAAAAAATGCTAGCTCAAATATTTTTTATATATTTTAATGATCAAAACCAGTCAATTATTACATCAGTTGTTTTTGGATGAACTTCTGTGCTTTTATAAAGGCTTTCCCTGAGTCCTGACTTCTCTAGAAAGACAGAAGGTCATCTCAGTGTGACAGTGTCAATCAAGACCGGTAAAGATGGTCAACCATGATATTCGTCTTCCACGAAAACCAGAAATGTTTAGAGACAGGATAGAAAGAGTAAATGTTTAAGATTTTAAAAATAAAATCTAATATACATTTAGAATTTGCTATTAGTGCAATTGCATTCGGGTTTTGATTGGTTCCTCCTGATTTTTTAGAATATGTGGCTCAATAAAGGACCATAGCATTTTTCACTCATTCTGTGACAAAATCTCCTACCAGACTCTAGAAGATAAATAAAGCAAAAATCCAAAATGAAAACAGAATTTGCAAATAGATATGGTTTCAAGCCTGTGTGAGTCTCTTCTCTTCCTTCCCTATGCAGGCAAACTGAACATTCAGAGCACCAAATATTTCCTATTATGTCAGCAAAATATTATAAGATGGCGTATTTTGGCTGCTAATAAATGAGGTTTGGATTTGAAGCAGTAAGATATTTAATGCTGGTCCTCATTTTTTAAGAGTCTTCAGCTTCCATTTTTCTTTCAAGACTGTCAATTATTCCTTACACTGTAAATGTAAATGTAAAAGTAAATGTAAATGTAAATGTAAATATAAACGTAAATGGGAAGTGTATTTGCTGTTGTTCAGGTCCTTTGCATTTATGTCTTTATGAATTCATGTTGAAATTATTTCACAGCAATTTTGTTCGGGGTTTCAAAATCCCTGGATTCTTTTATTAGACTTTTTTTTTTTCTTTCCTTGTAACTCAGTCTTAGATCCTTTAAAAAAGATTAGTCAAGGCTGAGTCTGCGCCACTTGCTTTTATTCAGTTCCAGTTCATCAGTCTGTTTGGTTGCAATTTGGTTTTCATCTATGTTTGCACTGCTGTTTTCCACTCAAGATTTGGAAGTCATGAGTGTGACGTCTTTGAATCATAGAATGGTTTGGTTTGGAAGGGACCTTAAAGATCATCTATTTCCAACCCCTCTGTGATAGGCAGGAACACCTCCCACTAGATTAAGTTGCTCCCAGCCTAATCCAGTCTTCTCTGATGTCTCCAGTTTGTATGCATCATCTTAATTACAAGCCTCAGTTTATAATTGCCACTGCATTATGATCTTCAGCAGCATGATAACATAGGTGACTCTGTTTATGGGAAACCCTTAGAAAACTCAGCCTTATATGAAAACAAGCATCTTAATACATTATTTCTCTCACTATTTCTAGACCAGTGACTTCCACATTTTAAAGAACTTTAGTTTTTAAAAAAAAACACACAGGACAATCAATACATATAATAAGGCAGTTTAATTTTAAA
This sequence comes from Apus apus, assembly GCF_020740795.1. Lineage (NCBI taxonomy): Eukaryota > Metazoa > Chordata > Aves > Apodiformes > Apodidae > Apus > Apus apus. The sequence continues at coordinate 71,145,577 of NC_067312.1, read as the reverse complement.
GCATTTGTATTACATCTGGCCAAAAGTGTTGTGATACTTTACAAACAAAAATTCGGGCAAATAAAAGCCTGAGGAAATGTTGCATTACTCTCACAAAGCAAAGCCTGTCTCCTTCAGATGTTCACAAGTTAAGGACCATTAAATGAAGGAAAATCGGTTCTTTCATTTCAGAAAAATAAAAAAGGGTGGTGTTAAGCAAAGAAAAGTCATACTGGGTTTTGAATTTCTGTGCAGACACACCTGAAGCTTTCACATGCCATGGGCATGGCAGACAAGGTAGATTATCAGTTACACTTTCTCCTCAATGTAATTCTCCAATGTGTACTCCTTATCTGAGGTCATTGGGACCTGCTACTGCAACTGACTGTGCTGGTGAGAGCTCCAGAGGTGGGATGAGGTTGGTCCTGAGACATTGTAGGAAGATGCCAACCAAATCTGGGCAGAGTTGGAAAAGACTTTTCGAGTCAGAGAACCAGTCACAGCGACTCACATGAATGCTATGGCAGAAGAAGATGAGTTGCAAGTGGAATTGCTTCGCAAAACAATAACTGCTTTAGGCACTACTAAGCATTGAGAGACATTCTGATAACTCTTGTGCCTTTCTGCCTTCCTGTTCAGCCTGAAACTGATGTCAGTTTTCCTATTTGCTATAGCAACTGTCATATTAAGCACCATGCATTTAGTTTCTGAGGATAAGTGTCACCCTACACAATTTAAGCCACTGAAAATTCACTGACTTACCTAAATCAGCAGCTTCTTCTCCCTTCATGGTCACTGGGAAGAGGCAGCCACTTCTCACGACTGATTTATCCAGTCCTGAGCCAGGGCTCCAGGATGGGTGTGATAAATCACCATCTGGAGGCACCTGTTTCCCTTCAGAGGGTATGAAAACACCTTAGAGAAGCACGGAGGGAAGACACCCAGTTCTCAGCCACTGCAGCTTAGCTACATGACCTTCCTTTGCACACTAGCAATGCCATATGGGAAGCACAAGGAAAGGGGATGAACAACTGCACATGCCTGGTAGAGGGAGGACATTTTTTTTCTCTCATTATTCCTAGAAATGGCCTTGCAAATGTAGCAAGGTTGAAGGTACCTGTCCTGGGTTCCAGCTGCATGCAAGGAAAGGAGAAAAGAATTTCAGTTGAGGAATCATAATTGGACACCCTCTCTTAATACGTGCCTGGCTATCCTTTCTGTATCCTACTCCCACTCCTGTTGCCCTCTGCATCCCATGTGTTAGCTGCTAATCAGCCTCACCCCACAGCAGAGTTCACAGCTGGAGAATTCATGCCAGCACACCAGGTGCTGCCCATCCTGGATGGTGTGCATTATTCCTTTCCTGCTCTCCAGGCCTGGACAATTGCGTACTACGTTTTCCAACGGTCCACTCTTGAAAGATCACAATATCATGCAGCACTGCGCTATGCAAACTTCATAAAATCACTCAGCAAGAGGAAAAGTATGTTTAAAAACTTTTCATTTGCTAGCAAAGGGAGAGTGCAATTATTCAAAGACTTGTCAGACTTCAGACTAGTTTCAGGTTTAGTTTGAAGACAGCTTGTTCACTGACTGGACTTCCTGGACTATTTTAAACAAATATGTTTTGCAATATTTCCCACTGTCTTTCCTGGGTGGAAAATTTAGATATAATAATAATTTTTTTTAAAGATACACATTTTTAATTAATTTTACATATGGTGTTTGCATCCAGGCTAAAACTTTGCTCAGGATTTGTACTTGGGCACGTTGCGTAAATGGAATGAAATTCAGACTAAATATGTATGTCCCTGAGTTTCAGAGGTGTTAGTCAGACTTCTTCTCTGATTTTAATTAAATTGCCCTGAGAAATTTCAGGAAGGGAGGCTTGGAGCCACTATTTAAAGAGCTGGTTTAATCTGTGTTTCCAAGGCAGTCTCTATCCTAGCCTGGTCTCATGCAGAGATAAAACCACTGAATTGCTAAATACAAATATTTGTGGGCTTTCAAGATTCTTTGCTTTTTACCCCAAACCTACCAGGAGAGAATGCTAAGTGATGAGTTAGCAAGATTTTCTTTTTTTTTCTTTTTTTTTTTTCAGCCCCAAAAGTGTAAAGACTCATCTGTAAGAATCTACCCACAGCCAGCGCTTCTGAACACCAGATCCTAATCCCAAAATTAAGTAGCTGAGTTCCACAACAACCAGGTTCCCTAACCAAAATTTATTTCCCTTCAAACCCTTTCCCACCATGTTCCTCCACATTCTCCTGAGCCATCAAAATGCTCACTGCAGCTGCACAAGAACATCCTTTCCTATGGGAAATATGTCTCTAAGAATCACCATACCAGATCTCATCTCCCTCACCCCGTCCCAACAAAATGAGAAGAAATAAAAGCCATCATTCACAGATCATTGTTGCCCACAGTCTCTCTTCCTCATCATGAGAGCCCCAGTGGTCAGCCAACAGCTGGATCTGAGTGAGAACAGCTCTGGGGATCTTTGACTTCCATCCAAGGCTGGGCTTGTCCCTGCCTTGCCAAAGGGAAAACAGGCGTGGTTTAAAGCACAAAGCAGCTGGGCTTCAGGGTTGCCCAAAGGCTCTTTTGGGGTTGGGGCAGGGGTGAATACAGAGTCTAAACTGGGGTCTTCACAGGCTCCTCTACTGCAAAGCTCCTCATGAAAGAGCAAGGAGCAGATCTCACTTCCTACATGCCAGTTGGCAGTGACCTTTCTGCTGTGATGTACATGGCTCTCTTGCCACACAGAGAGGTGGTTCCTTCATTAAATTTGTCCATTCTCATTACATTTGCCTGCTTTTTACAGAAATCAACCTCTAGACACTAAAACAACCTTTGATCTTTTCCTCTCCAACCTTCTCATCAGCTCAATTTCCTCCATCATTGTGGGTGATTCCTTCATCTTGCCATCAAATGCTCAAGCACATAACCTAAGAACAATCACCAGTCCACATTCTGCAGGATGTGCCCTTTTGGTCATGGATATCACCTTCAGTATCAAAATATTTGAAGATTTAATCCTTCCTGCCTGAATCTTATTTAAGACTATATCGTCTTAGGAAATGTCTGCATAGAAGGGTAGTGTTAAGCTAGCATTGACTCTTCAAGGCAGTTGGGCAAAAGCCAGTTCTGGTGTAAAAACCATGTAATGTAATTAAAGGGATGCTATGCCCAAGCTAACATGGCCTCCTTACAGCCTGGGAAACACATTTTCACTCCTATCCAGACCATATTACAGCTTTTCCTCTGGTCTTGACACGCATTGTGTTGCTGTGACTCACACCTCCACTCAAAATATTGCTGATGAGGTTCCTGGCATGGTCCTACTGCTGTGGTGTCACCATCTACATCGTCCACCAGCTGTGAACACCTTCTTGCAGCTATAGTGCCTGGTGCCTTGTCATATGGAATGCAAAAAGGAGTCATTGAAATTATAAGTCAGTCCTACTGCCCTCAGGAGAAAATAAGGGACTGACTTGGAAAGCATGACATTAAGTAATAAGTTTTATAGCTTCCATCTCACTGCTTCGGCCCTTAAATCCCACAGAGGATTCTAAAGCGTACCAGGCAGAGGAGTTTGCAGCAAATTGCTTGTGCAAGGTTTTGCTACTTAAAGCTAAGGTTTTGACAGATTTAGGAAGCATTTTTTAATTATTCTTTTTGTATTATTAACCATAACACTGAAATGTGTGTGCGTAACATACAAGGAGCCATTCTGATTCACTAGCTAAACTGCATTTCTGAGTCTTCTTAGTTTGAACATTTCACTAGACCATCTCAGCAACCAGCATGGAAATTAAAACCAGTGGGAAATTTCAGTAGCCCTTTCATTTTCTCCTCAAAGGATTAATGGCAACTGCTCTATTTGCTTATGAAGAGCCCCCACGTCTCTCAAAACTGTTACGAAGGGTAGAGTTTCTTTTTCTTGCTCCCATCTCCCTTCCCTTTCTAGCAAGCACACATACCAGGCAAAGCAAGGGGCTGCCCCTGGATCTGCCTTGCAGGATCAAGTTGCAGTGAGTTTGCAGCTTGGCTGCAAGCTCAAGCTGGAACCAGATGACTTACTTCACTACAGTTTCTCATGACATCTCAATAATTAATGTCCCAGATCTCACTCCATCTTCTCTCTGAGGAGAGCAGCCTTTATTTAATTGCCTCATAATGTATACTCAAAATGAATACTTGCCTAATTGTCCCTGGACAGATGCTTGGATGAAAGCCTGTGAGAAAGCATATAGGCTGTAATACTGAATAAAGGCCTACAAAGCACAATAAAGCAAAACCTTATAACTCTTTGTTACTCTCTAATCCCATCAAAACAATAAATTCATTTTTTAATATACTCAAGTAACAAATTAAGAATAAAAATCTGCTATACGCTCTGTTTTCTCACCCCTGCAGTTATATAGAATAAGATCTTGGTGCAGATTTCTTTAATGCAACAGCTTAAACAGGAAAGGATAAATTTTCAAAGCACAGTGTGATGCTTGAGCCATGCTACTGCAGCTCGTGGGATGCCACTGTCGTTTAAAGGTTTTAATAAACCAGTTAAAAAGCAAAAACCCTAAGAGATATGAGCTACTAAAGATTTGGTATCTGCAGAACCAGTGGTATTTTTTCCATAACCTGAAGCCATTGTGCCATCAGTGTAGCGGCAACGTGCAATTAAAGAAAAATCTGTAAGTCACACTGTAAATTAAAACCTGGTGAACACTAAAAGTTACATTCAATTATTCAATATTCAGTAAGATTCAAAATTATTCATAAGTGTACGTGACACCACTGTTTCTAAACATTACCCCTGTTCAAAGATTGAAGACCTTCCACTTCCTCCAATCAATAGGTGCATTAGGGTTATAAGATCACTTATTTCTAACTACCTTAATTTATTCAGCCTGGTAATATTATTTCCCGCATCTCTGTGTTACATGATGACTTCCCTCTCTGCCTCTCTCAGAGGGACTGACTTCTTTCTCTGCCTTGAAGATACGACCATCTGTCATTCACAAGCTAAACATGGACACAAACCCTTCCCTGCCTACTACTGCATTAATTTTGCAGTTATGTACAGAAACTTTTGTTTCAAATCCTAATCTAAAATTCAGGATCATGCTAAAGACCACAGCTAACAATTAACTAAAGTTTTTAGCCAAGTAAGAAAAATAAAAATTAAGATTTTCATCTCAATTATTTGAATACATTTTTTCCTAATGGAACACCTGAATTTTTCACTATTAAATTTTTTCAGCAGAGAGGTCTTTACATTAAATCCAGATAGAAATGCTGCTTAAGCTAAAATAAATTTCAAATTTTTGTTTCATTCAAAATATTCAAATCTACCCAGGACAACACAGCTCCCCCTCAGATAACAGTTATGTTTGCATCTTGTCAGCTCATCTGCAGAGATGAAGGTCAACCATTCTAACAGTTCTGCACAGCAAAACCCAGTACAAATTGTAGACCCATCTCACAGCCATGTATCATATCAAGACTTCAGGACACACACAGAATTATAAGATTGTCCTAGATGATCCCTTCAAATTATTAGATGGATGATGTAACTCAGCACAACAGATTCTGTATCATAGAAAATGCACAGAGTTTGGTCATACTGCTCCAAGTCAACAACTATGGAGAAGTGCAGACTACAGCAAAATCCAGGTTCAGCCCCAAGATTGATACATGATCCAGATTCTGATTTCAACTGTTTGCACACTCGTGGACTCTGCCGAAGTTGAGACATGACCTGCCCAAATTGGCACAAGGCAGTAGGTTTGGATGCTGCTGCAATGCACAAATCAGACTCTCTTACACTAAAGTCCCTAACAAATTTTCCTAATATTCTATATTCTAACAGTTTTGGTGTTTTATTTCTGTTTAAACTGCATGACAATCTTACAAATTCCCATATCATACACTTGAAATAAATCTGCTAAAAGGTAGGGTTTTTTAATGTGCCCTTGGTAACTTTTCAAGGAATAAACTCTAAGCATAATATTTAACAAGAAAACAAAGCTACTTGGCCAAGCACTCTTTTTTAAATGGAATAGAACTCATAAATTAAAAGATTTGTTGGTAATTCAAATGGCAGAAATATTATCCTGTCTGCAGTTGGTTATGAGATATTACATATGTTGTGCTGGGAATCAAATTTAAAGAACAGAGCGTGTAACTTCATTTGCTTCAAAATGCAGTTCATGTAGAGTACACATGTTAGTATGCACTCACTGTGATGTTAAATGTTAGAAATGAGCTGTTGCTGTAACATGGAAAGGTATGAGGGTTTTCTCCCAGAAAAAAAATGAAAAATTTGGCAGACATTTCTATTGTATTTGTTTCCACATATGCTGGAAGCTCAAAAGAAAACCTCAACAGTTCCCTCAACAAGGAATTAAAATCAATATGCAAATACCTAAACTTTACTTCTGAAATCTTAACATCCTGATGTGAAGAAATAAAATGCTGAGCAGCATGGGTGGAAGAACACAGATGTTTTTCTTTCTTCATATGGAAGATACATTTGACTATGACTCCATTAACACTGTTCTGCCTCTGCACAACCTCTATCCCAGCACCAGATCAGATCACCACTTCAAAAAAATTGCTGTTAAAAGCAATTTTTTAAAAAGAAAATGGCATGACCAGGGAAGAGGCCCTTCCAGATGAAAATAGACTAGACAGTCATTGTTTTGTCTCTGGAACACTGTAGGTTCAGAGCTTTCTCTGAAAAGGCATTTCCCTATAGGAATTTTCTATAAGAAAAAATATTTGTAATGTGAAACACTAGAATAATGTAGAGTGAGGGGAAAAAAAATAAAAAAATAAAAAAAATTGAAGAGTAGTGATGAAATCTTGGCCCTCCTGAAATGCATGGAAAGTTGTACATGGTGCATCATAATGTTACCTTAGATTAACCAGAAAGACAATTTACATTATCTCATTTCATTTCATTCTCCTGAATAATAGTAATTATTACTTTGATATTTATTTCACTAAAATTTTGTATGAAAATCCAATTTTTCAAGAGAAAAAAAATGTGAATTTTATTTCAAGTCAGCCGTCAGCCTTTAAGAAACACAGAAAATTGACTTTTTAATCTCTTAACAAGTATGAGCAATTGTAGAGTTGTGTACATTGGAAAAATACTGTTGCACAGTAAATTGCAACAAGCATGCTAACCTTGAAAATCAGAAAACTGAAGTGTCTTCTAGTACAAAGAATAGAGATTTGGCAGAGGTGCTGGTTTTTGGTCTGCATCAGAGCTCAGGTTCTCGGTTTTCTATGCTGTGATGTCTTACCATGAAGGGAGAGATATTGGAGGGGGTGTAATCTAATTACTTGCCTGAAAGCAGATTATTTAGATAATCTCAATTATCTACAGTGTGCTTTAGAGTTGAATTCACATTTATCCATTCAGAAGTTATCTAAAAGAACTTAGACAATTAAATTAAGAGCTTTTAATTAAAAAGACAGCTAAGATAAGCTGTCCATTTTCTAACTCTCCTGAAGCATTTGGGTTCTATGAGCTTTCTTCTCCCCAGCAAGAGCTTCTTTTCCATTTTATGTGGTATGTGCTCCTGAGTTCAGTTAGCTGCTAGAGACACAGCTGAAGACTGCTGCACTCAGACCCTCAAATAAATCAGGAGACATTCCACCACCTCTATTTGAGATGTATCTCCAGTAGAAAACCAGCAAGACAACCCAGGAGTTGGGGGACTTCTGTAATACATCACAAGGTGAAATAGCTGTAGCTGGATCCTGAAGCAGTTCCAGCTCTCTGAAGAGGGTAGAACCAGAGATGTTCAATTTGCAGTTGTTCAGGCACCACATCTCTGTCAAACTAAACTATTTACAATGCACAGTAGTAGGCTGCAGACATTACAGATCCCTGAAGATCTTTCTTAAAATAAAATTCTGTAGCAAAGACAAATCACTTGTTCCACAACTCAATTGCTCCAACGCAATTCAATCTGGAACATTCTATAACTTTCACTTCATTTTCCACTTCAAAATGTTCTGCTTGGAAATTCTTACAGTCTTTCCCCATTTACTTCCTCACTGAGCTTCAATTTTCATGCACAGTTGAGGAGCCCCATATTTTGCTAGTAATCCACACACTCTGCCAAAGGCCCATTCTGACCCTGATGCGCAGACACTTCAACCAGCCTTTTTATGGGCCACGACCAACCAGGTTTTCTACCAGCCATCAACATACTACAGAATCCACACACTGATTCCCTTTCAGACACAAAGTTGTCATTAGACAGCTTTGAATTAACTCTCCCTAAAATAACTCTACCTGTTTTCACACTACATACAAATTCAGTATTTCATTTGGAGGCATTCCATCCTCTTCTCTCTTTAAAAGTGCTTATGATGTTTCCTATACCACAGCTTTCTGATGGACCCAATGTCAACGGCATAAAACAAAGAAACAAATACTTTGAGCAAAAATATTAGTATTACAAATTTTCACACAATATATATTTAAAGTTTCAGTAGATAATTTTTTACAGCAAATATCAAACAAGGTCTAGGAGTGAGAGAAGTAGACACTATGCTGCAAATGCAAATGCACCTCAAAGAACATATTTAAGGAAGGAACTCAAGAACAGCAGAGTAAAAAGAAGAGAAAAAAGCAATTAAAAATAAAGGCATAATCATTCCAAGCTGTTGAGATGAGTGAACACTATGAATATTTTCAGAGGATTTGAAAAGCTACAGCTATACATCAACCTGGCAGATGAAAGACATGCAAAACAATATATATTGCAAGAAATAACATCTTCTACAGTCAGAAAACCATTAATAAAAAATTCTGGTGACATTTTGGAGGTCTGCGCAAGTATCTTTTGAAATGTACAGGGTCAGATGTGGGTTTTTAAGGATATATAAAGCATATGTGCATAAAATAATACCAAAAGGATTATGGAGTCACTCAGTAAATCAGTGGGGTACTAGTCTACAACTCTGGCTACTGTAAAAGACAATCTGGAACAACAGAAGGGTCTCAAAGAAACGACGTAACAACATGAAAAGACTTCCGGAATAAAAGAAAATGGAAATATCTGGCATACTTACTTCATAGGCAATACTTAGAAAAATACAAATTCGAAAATTACCGTGACTGAGAAAGTAATTGTTTTGTGATTTCTCAAAATAATTGTAAAAAAAAAAAAAAAAAAAAAGGGTTTTCAATGACCTGACAGCAACTAATTAAAGGCTAAAATACATTATTTTATACAAGATGTTATTAAAACTATGAAATTAATTGTCACAGGGTAGCATTGCAGCACAAGATGTACCACAGATCTAAAATGCTTAGGAATTCCTATAAATAGTAAAATCACCTCAGCTGATATAGCAAGCAGTTGTGCCACTGTCTCCACTGAGTCCCTACACCACCATAAGCAGCTTGAGTTAACTGAACAAATAAAGGTGTAACTGAAATTCCTTGCTGTTCTCTCAATCACCTGACAGTGACCACTGTCATCAGCTGCCACCACCCTGCTGATCTGTTCTACAATGACACAGATGAACCCATGAGGTTGCTCCCAGAAAGCTGCTAATTGACTTCTCAGAGCATTCCTCGTGTCCTCACTTTTAAGAGAAAAATTGTCACAGGGTACCATGTGAGAGCATCCAGCAAAGTATAGCCTGTAGCATCTTTCCTCAGCCCTGCCCAGACGCAGCCCTCAGCTCCCACCACAGCTCCCACCACACTATGGACGCAGCTCAGGGCAGCCACCACCATTATTTCCTACTCTTCCTTTCCAGTAAGTGCTGCAAATTTTGAATTAAAACTTAAATTTTTTTCAATGTCTAATCCTTAATCCTGAAGCTAACAATTATGGTTCTGAATTAGAACCACTTTAACATTTCTAATGGGTGACATGGCTTATTGTGTGTCCATGCATGAACAATATAAGTACTTAAAGTTAGATGGATGGTTAAGAACACAGCTGAACTGAGGTCTTCTTCACTGTAATTTTCCAGGCTAAATATTACATTTTATTATACGTTAGAAGTAATATAATAATGAAAACATCTGTCTCAAGATAGAATTAAGGGTAACAAGTACTGATGCTTCACATTCACCACAGCCAAGTGAATAAATCACAATAAGTGCAATAGGTGGAGAAGAATTACAGTAATAAAATTGTTAGATTAATCAATTTGTCCTCATTTTGTGTATAAGAATTCGAAACTCCCCAGGTCTTAAGATCTACAGTTGTATAATGAATCATAATTAGTCCTTTTTTGTCTTTTTTTTAATATATATATTGAGCTGAAGATTGTTTGCAAGCAGCCTGTTTTGCTCCATATATAAATTCAAGCCAATTTATTTTACTGGACATGCATATGTCATGATATTACATGCGTTTACTAGTCAAAAGCTATTTTAAAAGTATATTCCAGTAATTTGGCCCCAGAAAACTCTTCTTTATGCATTCAGATGTTACTGTACATGAACTTCACATCAACTGATTTTAAATTCACTGGTTTGGCAGGATGACTTGCCAATGTATCTATGCAGCAGAAAAGTGGAGCAAAAGGTGCAAGATATTCTCAAAGAAAATTCAGTGTTGCAGTATTCACCCATGTGATATTGAGCTGTCACCAAAATCATGTAATTGCACTAAGTCTTGTCCAAGTGACCTCCCATCGGGAAATGCATCTTTCAATAATAATGAAGTTCAAAACAAAGTGTAACTTGGGCATTTGCATATTAATGGAGCTTTGTACAGGAGACTGTTTATTCAGCATGTGAGAAATACTGAAAAGAAGGTGTTAACAGAAACCTTTAGCCAGAATAAGACAGGGTTAATTAGGACATATGGAATGGGATCTGAGTAACAAGAGGCATTAAAATTAACCCTGTTTATTCAGCTGTAGCAAGACAAGAGGTGGGGGTAGGGGGGAAAATCCCTTCTTTGACCCACACAAAGGCCTTTTCTGCTATAAGATTCAAGGGCAATATTTTCCCACTGGCACAGCTCTACTGGCAGCTGGAGCATTTGCATGGATAAGGTGACACATATCCATCAGTCCTTTCACCCCTCGTCTAACTCCTCCCAAAAACTAAGAGTGCCAAAATGCCACTGCTGGGCAGAAACTCTTCTGGCAAGGTGAAACACCTCTATCTATAAAGTAGCAACAAGCTATTTTTGACAAAACAATATGAGGTTCAGGTCAAATCTATCAATATATGCCTTGATCTGCACATTTCACAAGCATGTTTAACATTAAATCACTTGAGCAGACCTCAGGGACATGAAGAAATGCTAGTTAACAGTCCACATTCATGATGGGCCTTCCAGGAGATTTGGGACAAGATAGCTGGAGGGCTATTGTGACTCACCTCGTGCCAAAGGGAGATGAAAAGGCAAAATGAAACAAAGAATAGGATGTCTGAGCCTTGCAGCAGAATGTTTCCCAGTCTGATAACTCTATACATGTGTTTTAGACTCCGTGGCATAGCTTTGTTTCAGTACAGTATGTACAAAGAGTTTTTTCTTTTCCTTTCAGATAGACTGTGCTTGCTGACTTTTTTCTTATTTGACATATTTTCCTGAGTATTTTAAATATATTGCTCCTTGTGAATTTCTGTGGATAATTATTTCAGCCCAGGATCACAGTAGAAATATTTGACCTGTACTTCTGCTGATTCAATTCTCAGATATTGCTGCCTTCTTTTATCACAAATTGATAATTGATTACTATAATCAAAATAAGAACAGAGGAGTTGGTTTCTCCTTAGCTTGGTACTTCATACTTGCATTTCAGACCTGAAAATATTTTTTCATGTCTAGAGATTTTTTTCTTTTATTACCCTGCCAGCTGGTGCAACAAAGATGATACCTTCTCCTTTGAACACTCTATTTCTAATCCTAGACTTTCACACCCACAACAACACTGTTTCTACCATATTTCAAGGCAGATTTTTAAAATGCAAGTGAAGTTTCTGTTTCTAACAGAATATGGATGTTTTCCTTATCACTCTGTGCATCTGGAAAGGTTTTAATTTTCAAAAATTATGTAATTTTTTCTCCTGTCTTTTTATTCTAGTATGGGCCAATGAACGCGTAGTTTACTCAGTGTAAGCAGAACTGCATTTGACTGATGGATATGAAGCCTCTGCTCACTCAGTGGCAATGTATCTGTCATGCTGAAAGAAGCAAAAAGACAGAAGTGACAGCCAGCATGCAGGAAGAAGATGTCAAGAGAGCTGCTGTCTTTCCTGAGCGTAATGCCACTAAAAAATAAAAGCAGAAAAAAAAAAAAAAAGAATTTAACTGAAACATCAGTCAGTCGCAAGCATTTCTCTTCTCAGCATTGAAGTAATTGCTGCATTTTTCCACTTCAAAAATTAAAAATTCTGCAATGCACCAACACCTGTTGGCAATGCACAAAGCAGTGAACGCATTGCTCCCAGAGCTGCTGTGCACAAAGGGAGGCTGTGAGGCACTGTGCTGTGCAGGGACTGACTGCGATGCTGTCCACCACAAAGACTATTAACACTGCACAGAATATTTTCTGGGCTCAGGTCTTTTGAGGCTTATCTGTGCTGGACCAAATTTAATCACATATTCAGTGGAGAAATCTACGTGACAACGAATGGTTACTGTGTGTGTAGAGAATCAGTGACTAAAATAAGGAAAAGAAAGCCTCTCAATTACTGAAAATTACTAGTGTTTCATGGTGAGTAGGATGAAAGAGACAGAAATGGAGTAGAACAACTAGAAGGAATAATGCTCAGCCAAACTCCAATGTACACACTGCAGCTTATGCAAAACAGACCAAAAGCTGTCTACAGCACAGCACTACCTACCAGCCACTATTTACATGGCAACTACTTCAGAGGAACTAGAAGCCCTACTCTTTTTAGAAATCCTTCTGTTCTTCTAAGAACGAAAGGCATCTGTCATATGCTTCTCATGATGGTGGGTGCCTCAGCTTATTACCAGCAGGAGAACAAAGGAGGCATTTTGCCCCAAGAATGAAGCAACAATAAACTTGTTCCCATTTCTTCCTCTGTGAGGGGGCACATTTCTTTTTGATCTAACGAGCATAACACCAACATGAGCGAGCCTCCTTCAAAACTTTTGCAACCCTAAGGCGTGTGACTACTTGAACATCAAGAGTTATGGCAACATTTGCAGGGAGCTCATAACTTTAGGACTGCAGTGATTTATTGGCAGCACTGACAGTTGCCTGGGTTGCTTGCCATGACAGAGGCCAGTTGCATTCATGATAGATTGAGGTCATTGAGGGGGAATGGAATAGGTCCTGTCATATATCCTTCATCAGGTTTTCATTTGTCTGTGAGTTAGGGTTGTGGTAGCAGTGGGAAAAGAGTCTCATCTGAATGTTTATTTTTCTAGCCTGAAGGGCTCTGTTCATTAAACATGCATGTGTTTGATACCTGAAAAGGAGACATCAGTGTGAGGGATTTGTGACTCAACTCACTGACCTGTGCTGCCAGTCAGATTTCAAAAGCAAAATTTCGAACTTGGAAGTTTAAAAAATAAATAAATAAATAAATAAAAGCACAAAGAAAATAAAAGCAAATACTAGATAGAGTACCACAGGTCTTTAAAGAGTCACACAGACAAGTCTTTGAAATGAGTGTGCCCACCACATGTGTATGCTACCCCATGTAGCCTACTTCTCCCAGCCCACTCTTGAGTCCATGTGCTTTGCTCAGCAGTGCACATACAGCCAAAAGTCCAACAAAGGATGGATCCAGATTACACCTCCACAGAAAATGTTACCATTACTACCCAGGATTTGCAAAATCAGATTCTTCACTTGCATGCTGCTGCTGGATGGATTAACGGATGTTCCCCTCTTTCTCACACACTCAGATAAGTACAAATAGGCACCAGGGTCTTCACAGTAAAACATCTTGAATATAAGGTAAAGTACAAAACTTAAGACTATGAATTTCTAAAGTGTCATTTCCTGCAGTGCTAGCTAAATAAATTGTATCATCTAAAGACCATTTTCTAAAAACAGGTAACTTCAAAAGCTGTAACATTTTAAATCATCCTGTTCTTTTGTCTCATTCAACCAATCTGCCATCCCAGAAATGCATAAAGCAACCTTCAAGGTGGTGTATTTAGCTTTATATTTTTAAACCAGCCTGAGAAAGCCAAAAAAATTTAAGAATCATGAAGACAGTGTAAAATGATTAGAATCTCCAGCACTGAAGCCCAGGACTTGGAAACCAGCAGGAAAGGCAAAACACATCACCACAGTGGCGGCATGGATTTTGCATTTCATATATTTATCTGTGTGTGTGTGTTTGTGTGATGTGTGTGATGATCTTCCTGCAACTGGACCCAGTGGAGAGGTGCTATTATCTCCCAGTGAGTGGCACACTGTTGTTTTTACTAAGACAGACCCTCAGACTGCATGCTGCTGTGGCAATAGCCAACTGAAACCCTTCAGAAGGCAGCTGGAGAATAAACTCAGGTCTAAAATTTACCTATGTGGCTTTGTTCGTTCCTGGACTTTTGTAAGGATAACAAGAACTCATTAAAATCAGACCTTTTTCCACACATCTCTAATGACAACCCAGTGCTTTTCACAGCCCAGGTATGTTCCACTCAATATCAATGATTCAGACTGAGACTCAGTAGAGGGGATGGTGACCTCCAATCAGCACCACCCGGTGCAGGCATGAAATGGTGAAGCTATTCCACTCTTCACACTGGTACTATCCAAACTTTCTTGTGCTTTCTGGGGTGTGATGTCTGCTTTCCTCAAAGCACCTCATGGATTGCTGCTATCACCAGTGCTTTAGAGGGTTACACTCCCCTGAGAGCTTACTGAGAGACCAGAGTCTTGGAGAAGCAGGTGAGACTCCTCCCCCTTTTCTTGGAGGAAAAGCTAGAGCATGCCTGGTGAAATCAATCGAGCTTTAGCTGTGCCAGTGGAGATATCACCTATTTACACTCTGACTCAGGGGTTTCTTTTTGCTACATAATTAGGCAGCTGGGGAATTATGAAAAGAAAGACAGTCAGGTATAAATAGGAATTCTTTAGGTATTGAAATATCTAATAAGGCCTGAACTTGCTCTCATTTGAATTTTATCAGATAAACAAAAAGAAAAAAAAAAAAAAAAGACACACAGTTAAAACATATGCTTCCAATTCTCTCTGAACTATTACATGGAAAATACTGCTCTGTCATTAACCATTTTCACATTTATTCTGCAATATTTAAGGTTAGAGGTGGGTCACATTTCTGTGACAACTATTGTGGAAACAGAAATTCATTGCACCATAGCCTTATGTTAATTGAAATCCATAGCGTAAAAAACCCCAACTATTTAAATACATTTTTAGGTATTTACTTCATATTCAGGATTTAATCAGTCATCCAAGTCAACTGTAATATGCAAAGCAAGAGAAACACAAATCAGGAGTCCCTCAACGCAAGTTACATTTCTTAGCCTCACTATTACATGAGAAACTTGAGTTATAAGACTCTTTTGTACTTAAAAAATTGCTGCTATTAAGCACAATGGGTATCCAAGAGTTGCCATGCAAGGCTTCAAATTCACTTCTTGTTAGGTAAAGAAATTATCTTATTTAGCTTACATAACCCTGTTATTTTAGAGAAAGCAGAACTACTGCTAAGGAGTGTATTTGCTTTGGCTTGTTCTTTTAGAGGTTTCCTTTCTTTCTTGAAACAAATGAAAATCACATGCTACAATGCAAAATCACTGTGCTTTCTCCAACATCTCTAACATTTCATACTTTTTAACTGGTGGCCCAGTATCCAGATGTAAAATGCACATACCTCTCAGTTGGTTTCCCAGCCACTTCTATTGTCTTCTCACCTACTCACAAAGTCATACTATCCAGATCTCCACTTTTAAAACAGTCAGTGCTGGATGGATAGATTTAAGCCTGATGTAACTCCATGGATTACACTCTAATGGATATCATATATATTGGTGACAACAGAGTAGGGAGAATCTGATTATAATTAAAGAATGTTATTAAGGTACTTTCCTGTTTCATTTTTACAAATGGAGTTTTTGAAATTATGCTGAAAACTTTTTTTTTTTTTCTGTATTTTTGATAATTTAGTACCCAGCAACAGATTCATATGGACCTCATTGCGCTCTCTTACATAAATTCCTTACTTTTAATTTACCATGATAAGAAATTCTGGAAGCTATTGTAGCTGATAGTTACGGGGAAGTGTATGATTTAATGTCGGTAATTTCGGTTATTCTAATCCTCATGCAGTGTTATCAGCAGTTATTATACCAGCTTTCATCATTTTCATACATACGGGTTTAGGAAGACTCTTCTTGCTTTAGTCTGAGAGATCAAGGAAAACTTGGCTTCAGACTTTCCTGAGAATGAGCTACACCCTACTGAGGGCAAAGTTTAACACGTCCTTTGGATTTTCACACAGACCTATGAGAGGCACACGCTTTTGTGGATAAAAAAGCAGCTTAATTTTTAATATCTGCCTAATGTTTAATCTCTAAAGAAAAAGAAAAAAAAAAAAAAAAAAAAAAACCACAAAAAATAAAACAACAAAAAAAAAAAACCAAAACAGACTATGTCCTGAGAGTGAATTTTGTCTTTGATCTACTCTTCCTGGGGATCTTTTCCCTTTCTTTTGAAAATCTCCTTTGAGACAGGGAAATCTATTATGTATCATTT
The DNA here is from genome assembly GCF_020740795.1 of Apus apus. Lineage (NCBI taxonomy): Eukaryota > Metazoa > Chordata > Aves > Apodiformes > Apodidae > Apus > Apus apus. The sequence goes on along the minus strand of NC_067312.1, from coordinate 71,128,888 downwards.
ACCAAACAGTAAATTTCAGTAGTGATGTCACTCAGGAAAAATCCAAACAGCAATTGGCAGCTCAGTTCAAGGAGCTACCCACTTTGCAATGCTGGACAGAGAGATGTCCACGTGTGGATGCTTTGTATTGGGTATTTCAGTCATTTCTTATTTCTTAGAATAGGTGATCATCAATTTTCAATGGCTTGTTTTGACCTTACTCAATGGAAAATGAGGTGCTATTTCTGGCATGATTATGAACCTACTGTTTAGTCCTAAAAGTTTTGCAAGAAAATGGATAATAAATAGTTATTCACTTCCACTGAATAGCTTTGTAGATTATGTGCTGAGGGCAGTAACAGCTGCTTCTCGTTACCAAAAAGGCCTCCTACCATGTGTATTGCTAACACACCGAGCTAAGGTCAAGCCGAGTAGCAGGTTTTTTTCCCCAACATTGTTCAAAAGCTTTTAAATAAAACCATATTAGAAATACAGTCACCTCTCTGGTAAATGACTTTCAAATCTGAAGTTAAAAGAGCTGCAAGGATTTTTTTAAATCTTCTTTGTTTCTGATTTGGAAGGTTTTTTCTTTTCCATGTTAAAACACTAGGCTGCCTTTATGCTGCTACACTCTGGAGACTTTCCTGAGCACTCCCTGAAGCCTTTATTAATCTCCTGCTACATTTTTCTGCACTCCACTCCAAATTTTCTTCACAAAAGCAGTATGGTAATGGCGGCTGATAATTGTTCTGAAAACTTACACCTTGCTATATTTGACTGCAAAGTGCATAGTAGGGTTTGTTCATTCCCACCCAAGCAAAGTGCACACTGAGCCCCCAGGTCTGCTCCTGCCCAGGGAATGCTGGATTCAGAAAGAAGGAGGCAGACATCCTCAGAAAACCTCTGACCCAAAATCAGCACTGAGAGGAACAGAGGAGCACAACAGCTTCCTGCTAAAGCCATTTTGGTGCCAGCACATTGGATGGTTGGATGGTTTGAGGAAGGGTTAGCACCTACAATAGCTTGTCCCCAAATGCAGCTGCTCATTAGAGGGCCACTGTAATTCATCAGTAAAATTATGCAACCATTTGGAATTAAGAACTCCTGATAGAGGATTCATCCTAAAAGATATAAAATCACCCCCTTTCATTTGAAAGGAATGCATGAAAATTAAGCAATCCCTTGAGCTACCTTGAACATAAAGGCAGAGCTCTTTGCATAGATAGAGAGAAAATCTGAAGCCACAGTTCTGCTTTGTTTTCCAATTATGAAAGACCTTTTAGATGCTGATAAAGTAGAGATTCTTAACAAACCTGCCAATTAGTTCTACTAATAACCCATGATATACTTCTTCCTAGGTCAAAATGTAATAAATACAGTTACAGTACACAAAGGTGCACGGGGTTTTTCCCACTTGTTCCCTCCTGGGTTTCACATGGGAGTAAGGAATAACAATTTGTATTGACAAAACAGCAAATATTTAGATATAATCATTACCTCATCCTACAATGATGTTACATTTTTGTGGAAAAAATAACTAGATATTATGACAAAACTTTTCCACTCCTTATTTTTCCACATTTCAGTTTCCAAATTACCCGGCCTTCCACCCTGCCCCAAATCAACACAGTTAGTGGCATAAAACTGTAAAAAGTAGATTAGTTTTATGAAGTATATGTCACACTATTTCCTTTTAATCACCCGATCTTATATATTTTCAAAGCTGGCTTGGTGTTTACTCACAGAACTGGCTAGTGCTGGATGAGATGACTGCAGTAAAGGGACATGGATGGATTTTCCTCTGCCCATGGTGGTTTTTGAAAGAGATCCACTCTCACCTCTGGGGAGCTCTGTTCCCAGAAATACCATCATGTGCTCAGGATTTAGCAGCTCAGCACTTTTGGTGAATACATTTTCTGGTTGAAAAAATAAAATAAGATAAAATATCATGAGCAACTTTCACATAGTGTAAAGGTATTTGACCCATTAACTAATCATGCCAGAGCAGCTGGAACAAAGTCTCACTCCCAGCTGCCCAGTATAAGTAGAGTAATATGTTCTACTAAAACAAATGGAAATCAGAAAAAAATTAAAACCTGACATGCTATGAAAAAGCAAGTTTTCAGAAAGTCAAAGTTTCAAGCCAATGCAGGTAACAGAAAGTAAAAGTGACTTAAAGCATCCATTCTTTTTTAATATTATGGAATATTTTTTAACAAGAACTAAACAAAGAAAAATTCCTTTCATTCTGGTCAACAAATCTTGTTTGTGATAACCCTCATGCTAATGAAAAAAATAAGTCTTGTGCACTTCTGTTAATTGCAGAAGTCAAGACTGACTTTAAGTTTCCCTGGTGTTGGTTTGGTAGCAATAACTGTAAATCCTTATTTTTCTTGTCTGACATCAGCTTTAACAATAAGAAGAACCACAGATGGAAAGATGCACCAAAGTCTCTATCCTTCAAAGCAGACAGTAGTAAAGAACAGCCTCTTGTAAGGCTCTGAAGTGATCTCATTCTATTTTTTGCCCTCTTTTTAGCTTTTGACACTGTCCATCTCTCTGTGCCACTTACCTCCTTCCTCAGCTTGACCAGTGAGCATGGCCCCATGGTAAAGATGTCTTCAGAGCAGTCATTTGGACCACCCTCAGCAGCATGGAATAAAGACCAGTAAAATGTTAAGGATGACTGGCAGTTCCTCAGGAGCTTCACATTAGTAAGTGATGGTTTCTTCCAGTGAAAACTACCCTGGTTAATAAAGGAGATGAAAGTAAAGTAAGTAATTATACCAAACCAAAACTCTGATAGCAATGTCTACAAAGAGGTAGCCACACAACAGAGTTGTGTGATGGACAAAACTAACAAATTGAGTGAATGAAAATCAGATATCCAGTAGGATTAAGCAAGAGATACTTAAATAAAAACTTACCTTATGATTATATCCAATCCAAAACAAGGATGACGCCTTGCCCATCACAAATAAGGGAGCATATTTTATGCCATCCAATTAAGAAATTGGATATTGCAGAAAATCTAGTAGATGTTCTGCCATTGACCATGGAGGATGTTAAGGAGCTATTGTTACTTTTAAAACTAAATACTAATAACATCAATGAGAGATAACTGAGTTCCTTATGTATAGAGGAAGTTACTTTTAAGAAACTTTTGAATGATTATGACATTTCAAAGGTCTTGGAGAAAAAAATAATAATATTGTGCTAGAATTTAATAAGCATTCACAACATACCATGGGAAATCATGGCCCAGTTAACATGATTTTTATCTAAAGTATTTAAAAGTCTGATATGGGAGGCATTAACTTAAAAAGCAACAATGTAGCCAATGTCAATGTCAATCAATTTGGTTTTATGGGAAATGTGTCTTGCCAGAAAATATCTGTGTTTTTCAAAAATGAGATTATAAATATGACTGATAAAAATAATTATAGTAACATTACATGAACAAACACACCACAGCAGTTGACTTTCCACCCCATTCCCAAGGTGTGAAAACCTGTTACATACAGGGGTTTGGTAGTAGCCACAACTTTGCATCTCCAATAGTCTTCAACTGGTTGTGCTGCTTTTCTCTCAGCAGGTAGGAATCTCTCTTCAGCAGGTAGGAATCACTCTTCATACCCTGATTTAACACTTCTTTCCGTTCCACAAGGGCATGTTCCAGAATTCTCCACTCACTATTTCTGATGGCAAATGCTTGTGATTGACACATGCTCTGACCCTTCTGAATTCCTCCTGTGTAATTTATACTCACTTTAAAACCTACTCTGTTCCCCAAGTAGTGTAAAGGGTTCTTCACATCAAAGACAACCAGAAAGTGGTCCTGTTTCACTGTTATTGATTTTAACACTCTTTAGATGGAAGATAAGCCTCATGTGTCTTTCTCCTAGCACTACAAGCAAAAATTCATCATTTTTTTAACACAGTTTGCATCTCTTCTGTATCAACAATTTCATCAACTGGAGCAACATTATCTCTGAGAGAGGAAGAACAGTAATTCTTGTGTTTGAAGAATGCTTTAATAGTACAATCCTTATCTTAACAGAGGAGATTTTGAAATCTGCAAAGACAAAACATTAAAAAGAAAATTCTCCCTGAAACACAGGATGTATCTGGTGGAACTCTGTAATTAGAAATAATCTCATGCATTTACCTTATGATGCAATGGACTTCCTCATCCCTGCCTACCCTTACAATTTACACCAAAATTAAAGACCCACATATAATCTTCTGGTATCACGAAAAGCCACTAAGAAAGAAAATAATTAAGCATAAGCATGAAAACTCAAGCCACAAACCACAGTACATCTCTCAGTAAGTAGTAAGCATGTCAAAATAATTTAAAAAGTGGGGGAAAGGTTTGAAACCTTGTTAGGAATTTTCATGGTTTAAATATTATTTTCTTTTTACCCTGTGAAACTCCACCAGCAGGAAGAATTCTACCAAAATTAGTAAGTACAGGCTGGAAAAATCAACTGCACTATGATGAACCAAGAAACCATATATATATTGTTAATGTGTGGTTTGGAAATGCTATTTAGAAATAGATCACTAACTAGTAACTCTTGCATTCCACAAAGCAAAATACGTTTTTCTCTAAATATCTCTTCAGCATTCTAAATTTCCAGATATGCCACAGCATTCAGCTCATGAAGCATGGGCTATATGGCTTTATTTTTACTGTATGAACTGCATTGCATACACATTTCATGGGCTCCCACAAGTCACTGAGTGCTTCTGAATTTATCTGAATTCATTATGGGGAAAGGAAATAGTGAACATGTAAATACCTGTTTCAAAACATACAAAGATTTTTTAATTTCTGAGCTTTATAGTACTGTTGGACTTTTGGACAAATACTTTTTTTTTAGATGGAACAGTTCTAGAATCAAGAATCTTGTTGACAAATATAGGAAGCTGCCTTAATAAGTGTTCTTTTAATTACTGGCATAATGCTACAGTCTTTACACACATTTTCTTCAAGATCTGCTGATTCCTTTTTTGGACTTGGAAATAATTTTCCTTGATAATAAAGTGGATCTATTCTTCATCTGTCTTCATTTTCACAAATAACTATTCAAAAGAAGATATTATTTGTTATTCACCTGCTAATTTAATTATCTTTATTCAATACATTAATTAACTATATTTTGGGGTTGCAAGTAGGGCTTATAACTCTTCAGCTATATATGATGTTACTTCATCTTACTACATTGAATGCCAGCAGAATTCTCCAGCAGAAAAATGTAATTAAATCAGAAAGAGTATCAGAAATTCAACTGAAATGAGGCAGAGAGACAAAGGTAGACCCCTCTCTGTCTCCCTCTTTTCATGTCTGATTTGAACTCATCATCTGTTCTCCTCAAAAAAAAAAAAAAAACCAAACCAAAAGACCAAAGAGGGGGGAAAGGAAGAAAAAACCCACAGCACACACACACAAAACTAACCAAAAAATAAAAATAATCAAGAAAAAAAAAGGATCCACCTTTAGGTTTTGATCCCACTTTAGGAGAAACAAAAGTCTTTTCCACTGGCATTCACTAGTTGTTACTAGTTGAGTAGAATCATAGAATCATTAATGTTGGAAGGGACCTTAAAGATCACCAAGCTCCAACCCCCTGCCATGAGCAGGGAACCCCACCACTAGACCAGGTTGCACAAAACCTCATCCAACCTGGCCTTAAAAACCTCCAGGGATGGAGCATCAACAACCTCCCTTGGCAACCCATTCCAGTTCCTCACTACCCTGACAGTGAAGAATTTCTTCCTAAAATCTACCCTAAATCTCCACTCTCTCAGTTTAAAACCATTACCTCTTGTCCTATCACTATCTTCTCTGATGAAAAGCCCCTCCCCAGCTTTCCTGTAGCCCCTTCAAGTACTGGAAGGTGCTATAAGGTCTCCCTGGAGCCTTCTCTTCTCCAGCATGAACAGCCCCAACTCTCTCAGCCTATCTTCATAGCAGAGCTGCTCCAGCCCTTTGATCATCTTGGTGGCCCTTCTCTGGACTCTCTCCAACAGGTCTATATCTTTCTTGTGCTGAGGGCCCCAGAGCTGTACACAGTATTCCAGGTGGGGTCTCACCAGAGCAGAAGGGCAGAATCCCCTCCCTGGCACTGCTGACCACACTTCTTTTGATGCAGCCCAGGACACAACTGGCCCACCTCTCCAGCCTCTTAAGGTCCCTCTGGATGGCTAATTAATTAATTAGCCATTGGTTGGGGTTTTTTTCCCTCAAAGTGTTTTATGTACTGGGTGAAATCTTAACATTCAGGCAGACACTGTGTAAAAGTGAGTTTTTTGCAGTCAGAGGTTTAAGATTTGAGGTATTGCCCTTTTGAAACACTGCTACAGTATGTCACACTGGCATAAGTAGAAATAAAAGACACAAAGAAATAAAATTCTCTTTATATGTTATGCAGCAAGTAACTGCGTTTCTGAAAACTATAAGTAAGGCCAGGGATTACTGGTTTAGGTGGACTAAGAACCTGAGAAGTGTAAACCTGTACCCTGCAATTCAGTTGCAAGAGGTGCAAGTCACCAAGCAGTGCACAGAACATCTCTCCAAAGAGGTGCCAGAGGGTCCTTCAGCTGGATCAGCCTTCTGGTTTTGCTTACTACTGGTTGTGTTTCAGAATTGTCCCCAATGAACAAAGACAGCAAATAGTGGAAAACGTGAGGGGGTTTTATGTTTTTCGCTGTATGACACCACAAAGAGTACTGAAAACAACAATTTGCCTGTGAACTAATGATTTAAAATCCCATTGCTGTTCAGAGTCACTTGCAGGTGGGCATTTAGATCTAGCAAAAGCTGTGTTCTATCAGTAGCTCTTCTATCCTGGCATCCAACACACCAAATGAACCATTGCAAAAGCAATTAAACAGTCAATTCCAAAAGGGAAAACACAGTTGCTGAGCAGAGATAGGGTTATGGGAGGAAAATTAGAAAGCACTGCTTCCCTGAAGTACATTCCTTGCTCAAAAATAAACACATTTAAACTCAAAAAAATGCTTGGCAAAGCAGTCCCAGATCTGCAAACTAGGCAGCCTTTTCCCTGGAAAGAAAATGCTACCTTTCCCTCTTGCAATGACCTTCCAACTGGCATTTCAAATCTATCTAACACAGGTGATACCCACCATGGTCCACTCACCCTGTTGGCATACCACTTAGGAAGTGTTTCTGGCTATATTTGACAATTGAGGAAGTGATCACCATGCAGAGTTGAGTGGTCATCATCCAGAAACTGACAAGGGCTACTAAATAAGTCATAACCTCTTGCATAAAAATGTATTTTCTCAAAGAAATTGGTTTGTCATGTTGTTAAACTTGAAGGGTATTTAAATCTGGATAAGTGAAAGTTTTTTATCCAGTATGCTATAAAGCTTTTGTATTATCCATAAGACTCCCTGCTGAGTATGCCTGCTACAGACACAACATTTCCAGCAGAATATGGAAATATCACTTGCACACGAAGTGATGAGTCAACAGCTGAGGAAAAAAACCAAAAAACTTTCAGAATGAATAAACCACATTCAAACCACATTAACATTTTCTGTTTTTTCTAGCAGCCATCAAGCTAAACCTCCAGTTTCTTGAGCATTTCTATCATCCTTGAATTCCACAGGGCTTAGGATAATCATTAACAGCCAGAATGGATGACTGCTGCAAAGTCCAGAGTTTGCACTTCTCTTAGACAATTGTTTGGGTTTTGAAACCAGCATGAGTCTATACCATTTCATCCCGCTAATTTAAACCATTTCTCTTTCCCAGGAACAATACAGCTTATAAACAGAGGCTATTTCTGATGAAGAAAAAGCCTGAATTTGTAAATAATGGGGATAATCTTGTATGTGTTCTTTTAAAATGGTCAAAGTACCATAAAAGGGAATGCTACATGCATCTAAGATGTGACTTTATTTGCTTTTGCTGCTGCATCATCTTTTTCGTCCACTTCTTTATTTGTGTATTGAATTGTCCATAAATCTTTTTCATCCCTTTTTTTAATTTTTTCTTAATCACTCATACGAAAAACATAATCTCAAGAACATTTGTGTTCTAACTGAACTTTTACACTCCTTATGTTCAGGTAGGTTAGAAATTAGGTAAACTGAATACACTCAATTCTAGTTAAAAATTCCTGAGCATATTAAATTTTTAAAGCATTAAAAAATAAATTTAAAAAATTAAAAGAAATAAGCACAACAAAACCCTTAACACATGGTAAAAAACCATTACATCAAAAGCAAGCACCCTTTATGCAGAACCCAGCATGAGTTTTTGCTATATGTATATTGTGGCTGATGATCCTCACTGTCTGACAACCCTGTGATAACAACATGACTGTTTACATGGAGAACACGTAACACACACTAGGACAAAGAGTTTTACAAAGTATGATTCAGTAGATGGCTGCAACATAAGGTATTTTTAAGTGTGACCAGCACACATTACATTTTAATCAAATATGAGGAATATATAGAGGTTTTTTCCTTGAAAGTTTAGATAACAAATTTCTGGATTCATGACATAGGGCTGCCAACAGCTTATGTGTTACAAAGATAGTATTCCCACTATAAGAAAAGGCTGCATCAGAATTACTGAATACAGTGGAAGCTGGTTCCTTCTTCCACGTCACCATGTAAGGTGCCACAGCATTGCAAAGAGCTGTGACCAACTTTTGAGCTAACAAATAAACCTCCATAAACTAAACAGAAACCTGAAGACAGAGATCCTGAAAGAGCCAACACTGAGGCAGCACTCTGTGGAAACACAACAGACTTGAAGTCATTGTAGCTCATTGAAAGAGAGACCATCTCCTTGGCTACATTTTCAACCATATCATCTATTTACATTTTCTTTCATCAGGGACACAGGTAAAGAAACTTTCTGCAGATTATGGTTTCTTTCTAAATATATAAAAAGTCATACAGCAAGAAGAATTAGTTCTCTTGCTAGGAAATGTAAAAAAATAATATGCCATTCTTTGTCCATACAGGAGCTCTGAGCATCATTCCTCATTCTCTCTGCAGCCAGGAAAATACACTGGATCTAGCCAAACTTTCCTCTCTGAGGTGGCATTCCTTGAGTGAATAGCAATAATTTTGAAAATACATTTAAAAAATACTAGATTTCAGATTCATATTTAGTACATGGCACTGTAGACATTACTGAAAGTTTGTAAGGATGTACGTTTATAAGGCTGTATTATGAACTGAAATCAATGGCACATCTCTCCTTGAGCCTGTGAACCCAGTTCTGGATTACTTGTTCAATACCAATACAAAACTAATTTGGTCTTATATTTTTACAAACAGGCACTTTATATTTTCAGAAGTAATTTTGATAAAATATGTACTTGTGAAAGGAAATACAGACCTGTATCTGCATTTTGCCATCATGTTTCTCTCAAGACTGTGAAGTACAAGTATTAAAAGGACTTAGGACAAGTTCATAAATAGCAGGTGTGGTCTTTTTTTAAATGAGTGATACCAGTGGAGCAGCAGTATCCACACAAGAAGCAGTCAAATCATTACTGGCTCTAAAAGTTGATTCATTAAGTGTATATATATACATACACAATCAACTGGAACCATTACAGTTTTGGCTGCTGCTGAATTCCTCTCTCTCATAAGTTAACAATCTCACCATCTTTTATTGAGATGTTGCATCTTTCCTTACTAACTGAACTACATTTAAAAAGGAAAACAAATCAAGTTTAGCATCACTAGCATGGCTGTTCCTTTGGGACAGTGACCATTTACCCTGCACTGTAAGGCCACTCTGGTGTTACAGAATGATTTGTACTGTTGTACAGGCACTTGTGAACTGTGTGCATTTAAAAAATAAGCCTACATTACTGGAATCTTGTCATATTTGCTTTACGCAGGTCTTTAATACAGAGTGATCTGTTGGAAAGGTAACAAGAGTCTGTGTTTTAAGGGTCCCCATGATAGCACTGTCAGCTGGATCAGCTGAGATTCCCTGAATCCCATCTTCTGCTGAATTCCTAAAAACTTCCCTACCAGTGGTCCCACACGACCACTATAACATATGCGTGATCCAACACCATTGAGGTTTTTTTAAAGTATATTCACAATAACTATAAATATCTTAACTATATAAAAAATACTGTCCTATGGGACCACCTCTGCACCCTCTGAGTGAGTTTCTACCAACTTTTTATGAGTGCCTGATCTACAACACTGCTCTGCAGCAGCCTGGGGGGTCTCTAGAGTGAATTATCCACCTAGGTATGAATAGACACACATAGGTGCACAAATGTGTCTGGACACGGCAGGAGCTGTCAGAGGATTTTCACAATGGTCCAGCTTCCAAACCTGGAAAGCTACTGCGCCAATTAGCTGGATACTGATTTTGGAAGACTGTCAGGAGCTCAGCCATGTACCTGGGATCAGGTTAGTCCATTGCTTCAGACTGCCAATAGACTCAGCTATGCAGAGAATCAGCTGGGGTCCCAGACCACAATTGGTTCCTCAGGTGCATTAGATATGCATGCAGGCATGGTAATGATACCCAGCTATCTCACCATTAAGACAAATTTAATTACAAAACCAAGACTCACAGCTCTTGCCACTGTACAACCTTCTGGTGCCAGATCTTTTAATAAGATATTACTGCATCAAATACATTTTGGAGGAACAGAAGCCATTAAATGTGTTTCTGCTCATGCTAGGCAGACAAATGTTTTTTATTTCCTTTCCTGCTGTGTGATATAGTCCCAAAATAAAGACTCAACTTATTAGATGGAATTAATTATTTTTTTAAACTACAATAAAATATAACAGTGCTACTTGACACTGAGTCTACTTTTCTGCAGTTACTCTCACCCTGCCTTCAGCTTTTAGGGATCTTACCTTTTTCTTCCCCCATTTGCCCAGTGAAGAATAAGGTTGTAATACATAAGAATGACTCTTCATTGCCAGAGCTGTTTAGCTCTTGTTTTTGCAGGCTTCCCAAGTGTACTGCCATAATGTTAAGTCAAGCATCTTGCTCATTATGAACCCTGTAGGTGTATTGGGACACCAAAAGTCACACTGACACTACACCCAGAATAACAGGGGGTTTTGTGTGACAATGTCAGGTCTTTCCACAAGTACACCTTCCCCTCTTTCCTTCTAAGAACTAACTGAACCAAAGCAAAACAAGGGTCTTGGAAGAGAAGGCTCAAGCCCCATGTTCAGGATTTCAAATGTATCTTTGCATGATCTGTGACTTGATTATGCAAAGTGCAGTTAAAACTTCATTCATGTTTGATTGCAGGATGTCTGCAGTAAAAATAATTTCCATGTATGGTCTAAGCTTATAATTTAGACTATTAGGCATTATTGTTTAGCTCAAATAAACTTCTAAGTTTAATTTAAGTAGGCTTTGCTCTGCTAACTACTGAAAACTGCTAACCTAGGTTTTAATTTGTGGTAAAAAACTGTTGCTTTTGTAGGACAGTAACTATAAGTAATCAAACAAGCCACTAGCTGTTACACATACCATGGTATTTTTTAAACCAAAGATTTCTTAGTGCAGTGTATTTGTTTAGTGGATACATGATGGTTACATATAATACTAAGGCCTTAAAAATTCTATAAAAAATTTTTCACATGGACTGCATTCAACGATAAGGAAGCTGCCATTTCTCTTTATTATTATCATTATTTCCTTTTCTCTGATGACTTGACCAAGAGCACAGAGTGAGTCAGTGGCAGAAACAAGGGAAAATAATTTGGAACTCGTTTACCAGCATCCATTTCTAGGTATTTTTTAATTTATTCTCATGCAAAGGAAATAAAAATTTAAACCAAGCCAAAAAAAAACAACTGTAAGAATATTGAAATGGGAATATTCTAAAATCTCATGTGAAATGAGATAAAGGTTGAAAGGAGTTTAGGTGTGTTTTAGTAATCCTCTCATCCAAGATTTACAATTCAGGCAAAATGGACTTGAACAGGACTGAAGTTATCTTTTAGTGCAAGCTTACAAACTTCTGTATATACAAGTTTAAGACAACCTAGACCCTGAGAGAAATTAAAGAGAAAAATGTCTTTTCATGTTCAGATAAAGGAGATCTTTATTAAAAGATTATACACTCTTTCTTGTGTGTAAATTAATCAAACCTTGGTGAATCAAGACTCAGCAATATTATGGGAAAAACAGAAAGAGTCACAGCAGAAAAGTTTGTCTCAGTGTTATACACCTGCTGTCAACAAGATATGTCAAAAAGGTATGTAATTCTCACTCATGGCTGCAACTCTAATTAATCTTACTAGCATAAATATGAATGAAATAGCATCTTCCCTAAATTTAAAGGGAAGAAAAAGCATTTGTATCAGCCAGAAAACACCTGTAAATTCAATATATAGTATTTGAAATATTTTTAGATTAAGTGTTTGCAGATATTACATTAAAATTAGTTCCAAATCTGTAAAGCAAAATGGTATATTTTTATCCTGGTGACTATTGTGGCTCAAGAATATACTTTCAAAAATACCAAGAAGTTCTCAGTCTTGGGGTGAAAGGAGATGAACCATCATAGGAAGCAACATCAGCTCCAAGAACAATAGTAAAAGAATGTCTGAGCAACGCAGGTACAACACAGAAAGTGGCCAAAAAATAAAGTGAAATCACACTTATTAAGAAGGCATGTCACTTGCTACTAATGGCATTATTTGTGTTATCTTTACACCATGGGTACTTAGTGTGCATGTATGGATGGGTATAAATAAATGCATATGTTTATATGCATATTTGCATATTGACAGACACCAACACAAATTCAAGGAAATTAAGATCAGCTCTCTAAGACCTGGAAATAGCATCAGAAAAACAGCCAAAAAAAGCACCTTAATGGAACCATATTGGAAATATTTTGTTAGAAAATCCACCAACTCACATTTCACCACTCTTTTCATAGGACTTTGCTGCCTGTATCTCAAGTAGAGGCACAAGGAATTTGAGCTCATTGTGGGTTTCAAAGAGAGGGAGAAGGTGAACTTAACTTTTGCTCTCAGGAAACATCCACAAGCTGGGAAAAAGGACAGTTGATTGAAAAAATTCAAAGCAGAAAGACAAATGTAAGTGATAGGAAAAAAAACACTAGTAGCAAAACAAATTATGAATCTGCACAAATCGAATGTTAAAAGCTAAGACTTTAAAATCTTTTGTAAAATATTTTAAAACTTACATAATGTGTACCAAACAATTTCATTAAGGAAGACATATTGGCCTCTAGTGGTCTTTTTTCTGCTCTTAGGTACTATGTTATTCCTATTATTTTCAGGAATCCCATTACTCTACCGATATTTAGGATATGCCAGCTGGACCTCCCAAAAGAGTAAAACATCTGAAACTCCTCACTAGGTCAATAAATAGAGATCACCCTAGGGTCTCCAAACAAATTATTATACAGATTTCAGGGCAAAGATGCTGGTCAGCTGTAGAGTACCAGATTACATAAGAACCTTCAGGTAAAGAACATCCTGGAAGGGTTATAGAATACATCTGAGACTTCTTAAATAGGAGGAGGGAGTGTAAAATCACTTTCCTGTTTAAAGCAACTTATTCCTATGGGAGTAAGTACTTTAAGGAGTTTAATTACACCTGTGAGTAGCTCTCAGAAATTACTAGCCCGGGCTAACATTTATTCATGCTGACCATTACAGGTAGGTCTTTCACAGCAAGTTTCATCTTTTGTTATACATACAAAAATGTCTCATTAAAAGAAACATGTTCATAGGAAATGAAGTGTGATAAATGTCTATTTCTGAGCTATTACATTAAACTTTTATAATTTTTGTTCTTAGCACGTGAACAAGAGCAGTTTTCAGTACATGTTATTGCAGACCTTAAAGTATGTGATGATCATCACAGTTGCATGAAACTCTGCGATAGTGTGGAACAGAGGAAGGTCTCAGCCACATCCAGAAGAAGTAGAGGCCATGTCACTCAAGAGCCTTCCACCCCTGAAAAGTGAAATAACCCATAAACGATGACCAGCTTGGAAACTCTTATAAAAACCTTGGACATTTGTGCCACCTTCTTGGCTTGCAGAGCTCCTGCTGCGAGCCGTGGTGAGTGGAGCAGCAGACACCCACTTCAGCTGCTGATCTGATCCCCCTGCACTGCTGTGGCTGCATAAACTATCAGCCCCGGGGCCCCCCATCCTTCACTGCCAGACAGCAGCGCCGAGATAAACTTTCTCTGCAAAAAGCACCACACATTTTGGAGTTTCCTGTGTTATCTTCCAAAGCTGGATCCGAGCCCTGGCACTTAAATTTAGATTAACTGTCTCACATTTTATTTATTTACTGTTTCCTGAGTTATTAATATAATAAGCCTTCCCCATTTAAAGTCATCCCCCACACACTGAAAAAGCACAACAAAGACCTCTTAAAATCACCCATTTCCTGTTGCTGTAACTGCACCTTCTCTGCGCGATTTCCTCAGTTCTCATAAAATTACTACTTTTGTGTGTAGGCATTAGAGAAGGTACACACACATTGCTTTTCCTCTTTGCTAATTTTTCACTGGTACCCAAGATATAAACTACCATGAAGTAAACCCATTAATGTTAAGCACCAGGAACAGGATCTCCTGAGTCCAAGGCACACTTATAAAATAACCAACTCCAAAGACCCTTTTAATCTCCGGCTCGTTCTGAGCCGTCGGATTTGGACAGTGTTAGAGTGACACTGACTTAGTTTTCACTCCTACAGCAACTCGCTTCCAAAAAGTTTTAAGGCACTTTGGAAACGCAATGACTTAATTCCTGCCACATCCCTGTGAAGTCGTTATCCCTTGTGCAGCTGCAGAGGGACGATTCACCTTCCTCCCTTCCAAAGCATTCTGGTTTTAATGGGTTCATGAAGCCAGAAAATGTGACCCCCAGCTGGGCTGGATCACTGCAGCTGGGTTGATTCTGGCGTACTCAGTGTGCTCCTTCTGAAGGAATCAGCTGCACACAAAAAGCATTTATGCTTACATTGCGACTGCAAATGATGTTCAAATTTAATTAATCTTAGATAGATGAAAAAGCCTAGTGAGGATTTATTTTTCATACCCAGAGGAATCCCCACCAATAACCAATAGCAACCCAGCCATTATTTGGCTATAAAACAGGCAAGAACGGCTTTTCCAAACTCATCCTCTGTGCTTCTTTGACTGCTCTATTTCTCCTCCATCCCTCAGCCAGCAGCATCTTGGCCCCTCAAGCTGCTCCTTCCCTTTGCTGCAAGAGCTGGGCAACTCCCATCAGCTAGAGATGATCAGCATCTCCCTGCTCAGTGAAAACACTTGTGCTCAGTAGTTACAGACTGCACTCATCCTCTGATGCAGGCAGATCTGGGGTTTTCATGCATTATTTTATTTCTGGATGAGCACCAGAGTGAGGCTGAGGTGGGAGAGGCACCTGATTTAGCTGCTGCTCTGCAAGCAAGCACAAAATTTTTGGAGGCAAATAGAACTGTGAGGCATCACAGTACACACAGTGCCCCGAGTGCAACTGGATTAACACCAGGAATTTTTGCAGGAATTTATACATCCCAGAGAGAAATCTTGAGCAAAGCAGGAGTAGTGCAGTAAAATAATTTTCTCTTCCAAAGTACCAGGCGAGTTAGTCAAGGTGAGCCCAATGGCGGCAGGAGAAAGGAAATTCATTCCCACACTGAGTTGTTTGCACTGCTGAGATATAAGCTTAAACACTGAACAAAGCAAACTGTATATCAGTTAATAAAGTATGGATTATTTTTTGTTTTAAACCTGTTCATTTTTCAGACATGGTACTCTCATTACTCTTTTAGTGGCCATGTTTTAAACAAAATAATCAGATACAGGGAAATGGCTGTTTGAAGAAAAATATTTGTTTTCCCACTCATCTAGTTCCAACAGGAATAATCCCTTCCTAATATATCAGAAGAAGACATGCCTGTTATCTCTCTCCTTCAGGTACAAAGGAAAGTCCTTACAAAAAAGGTGATTTAATGCAGGCCTTGCTGAAAAAATACCATGGACATAAATTTGTAGATAAAAAGGGTGTGTGTGTATTTCATGTGTATTTACACACACGTAATATACAAAAAATGGAAAAGTAATTTCTCTCCCAAGTACTATAGGAATTTTTCCAATTGTGTCTTGTAAAAAAAGCCACAACTCTCCAGAGGTATTGTTGCAGGGCCAATAGCTCAGATATCTTATATTTAGATAATAGATCATGCTCTGCCTTTTTGAACCGTATTTATTTGCAGCAAAGAGGTACCAATAATATGCAAATCCAGATTCTTTTCTTATGTGGCCAATTTTATACCGTTCTAATTCAAATACAATGAGTGTAACTGTTTCACATTCCCAAAACAGATGAGAAGAAAACAGATAATGCTGCTTTCATAAGACTGAGAAGCAACAGCCCAAATATTTGTACCAAGTATTTAGAATGATTACGGGAGTTTCACCCGCAAGCTAGTGTGACAACATAGACTGCCAGAAGCTCTTCTTGGAGTGATATAGGAAACACATCTTTCTACTTAAGATCTTAGATTATAGTACTATTGCTAACAGCAAACCAAGGTTTTACCCCGCTGCTAGCCCCAAGATCATGATCCCAGGGTGATGCAGCCCAGAATGAAATCCCCCTGAAGCATTAGCAGTTCAAACTCTGCCCTCTAGATCATTATAAATGTCAGTTTCTGTCTTCCCATAAACTGTAAATTGTTAGTAAAAACAAAGTGTGGTTATACTCAAGGAAACTGCAAATCATGCGTTCAAATTAGGACCTGTAAAAAGTTAGTTCTCTTTTTGGCACCCACGTGGGCACAGAATTTTTACTGGAATTCCTTATGCTAGGCTTGTACAGTTAAGCTCTTTGGGTGCTCAAAGGTACATTGTTACTGAAATTTATGAATCTCCAAAAGCCATTAGATCTTGCTTTGAGACATGCCTCATTTTTATAAGTGTTAAAGTGCTTTTTAAAGTAGGAATCACAGATGCTCTACACATTTAATAAATTGATCTCTCCCAAGTTTTAATTTATGTTTGGTTAAGTAGTGCTCCTGGCTTATGAAGTTCTCAGTCTAAACGCCTCTACAGATTTGACTGGTTCCAGGTCAGCAGATCTTTCTCACTCCCTGTAGCAAACTTCTGCTTTTCATCCTCCTAACAGATACATCATTACCAAACTGGGATTGCAAGATGTCAAAAGGGTTGCACTACAAAGCTCAGACTTGTCATTCCTGTTACAGATGAACTAACTGTACAAATGCATTGATTTTGAATTTTAAAACAGGTAAGTCTGCCTAAGGAGAAAAAACTCTTGCTCACCTTCAGAACAAGACAAAAATGCAAGCTTCAGATTAAGAAACACTGGCAAAACCTGTAACAGATGCTTTAACTATTTTAAGATAAGTTATAATTTTTTACTCATTTTCAGGATCAGCATCAATTAGGTAATTAAGAACAAGTGATAACATTTCAATGATGAAAATAACTTGAATATAGTCTCAGTACAAAATTAAGATAGTAGACTGCAGTCAGATTTTCTTTAAATTATCAGCTGGAACAATGTACCTAGTGAAATTATATTCAGGTAAATGCAGGGCTGAAGAGGCTGCAGATCTGGCAGAAATAATCCTTGATTTTGACACCTTTCGTGCTGCATGTGCTGATTCTCTCATTAAAATCTGTCATTCTGCAGAAAGAAGCTTCTCACAGGTGAGTGGGACAGCAGAAGTTTGTCCATCCCAAAATATAAAAAGAACATAAAGCTAGGGGAGAGCATCCAAAGGAGAGCCATGAGGATGGTGAAGGGTTGGCTTTCAGGTATATGGTGTGATTCTTGGGGTGCCTTACACAGGGACAGGAGTTGGACTTGATGATCCTGATGGGTCCCTTTCAACTCAGCATATTCTATGATTCTACGGCTTAATTTTATTTGACATCTTAAGTTTTTTATTATTTTTAAGGGAAAAACAAACAAGCAAATGAAACAACAAACAAACAAAGAAAAAAAAAAACACCAAAAAAAACCCCCAAACTAAATCACCACAAGTTGGAAGTAAGGTAAAACGTTGTTACTCCTAACTTCTAAAGGTTTATATTTGTTTATGGTTTTCCTCAACAAGGCACAGCTGCATGCAAGCAGCCAAGGCAACAAGCCTTAGTCTGGACCACTGGGATACCAGCAGGAGGAGACAAAACTGTTGCACAAACACGAGGGGAGGGAGAGCAGCACTCCCATTCAACTCCTTGGGAGGCAGCAGCTCAGAAGCCATTCTGTCTGCAGCGCCTAAGTGCCTGCCTTCCCCCAAACCTTTCCCAAACCCTTGCCACTGAGTTTGTCAGGTCAGCAAGTTCCAGGTAAGCCTCGGGTCAAGCTCAGCTTGTCCAACCTTGTCTTCTATGCAGTTGAGCTTGATAATCTTCAAACCTCTCAGCCTTATCTCAGCAGAAAAATGGCAGTAATTCACATTTCTTATCTTTCACTAAGATCTTGACTTCATTACTTCTTACCTAGTGCAGTATAAAGGACTGTTATAGCTGCAGGAAGGAGGAAAGAAGACTTAACCAACATTAATACAACTTACAACACAAACAAACAAAACAAAACATCACAAAATGTTCCCAGTTTCCCTTTTTTCTTGTTTTGTTTTAAGTACATTTGCAGAGCTATTACTGTAGTAAACCATTTCTATTACTGTATTACTTTCTAACCTCAGGCAATGTATTCTTTTCTCCCTCTCAAAACGGAAACCAAAATTATTTTCTGAATTTTTCAGTAGAATGAGATGTTCTACAGTCTTTTGCTAAGCCTTAAAGTAGCTCCCACTTGCACTGCCAGGGATGCCCTTCACACTGTTGTGCATGCTGGCCTTTCAAACATGGAACAAAAGTATTTTCAAATCTCTAACAACAAAACAATAAATCATCCTAATAGTGCTTAAGAATCAGGTACTTAATAATCAGGTCCAGCCTGCCACTGAAAGAATGAAGAACACATTATAGTCACTGACTGTAGGCGTCTCCTCCAAAATTATGACATTGGGTCTCAGGAGAAGCTAATTTAAAGGCCCTGTTCAGCTGAGCAGAATGAGTCCTGCTCCTCTCAGGTTTTCCTGATCTCATTCTAGGATACAGCACTCCAGAATGTCAAGGTCTCACACACAGTCATGAAAGGAAAACCACTAGTACCCTCACATTCAAACCCAAGAGACATGATGTGGGGCCTTCAGGGGAAGCTGCCTCCACATACGAGTGAGTTCAGGAAATCCACCAGCCTGCCCTTGGTATTTTGAATGAGCCAAAAAAACCTTTCCATGATGAGTTTGGATATATGACACACCTCACCTGCATCTCTGTAAACCAGCTGACCTCTCATGACCATTGCTCTGTCCCAGATGACCAGTTCCCACAGTGCCCAGGTAGGTTAGGTCTATCCTGCCAGAATAGTTTAGCCAGAAATTGAGAAAAAATGGAGTTGCAAAACTGATGGTATTACAGCATGATAGGAGAATATGGAAATGAAAATTATCCCATCTTTCATCATCCTCAGATTTCCAGGAAGGAGATTCAGCTGTCATCACTTCTTGGCCAGTGACACACTGACCTCCAGCCAGGTCCTGCAGACTCCACTTCTGAAAGGTCTGTCTCTTTTCATTTCAGTCTCCATTTCTTTTTCCCACATTGGAAGTCCAGTAAAAACTTTAAAGTATCTTGGCCAAGATTATCTACTTTAGAGATAAATATCTCAGCCCAAGCAGTTTCCTAAACTGTAATTTATACTTTGATATATGCTTTGATAGCGAAATTAAACCTTGGGATATCGTATTGCACTGTTCTGTTCCACAGACTTACTTGCAAAGTAATTAGAATAATCAATTCAATGTCAGCAAATACCACTCTATTAAACAAAAAGATTATTTTTTGAAGTCACCTCTGCAGTTCTTTTTCACTTTGGCATATACCCCACACATTGTTTGGGTTTTTTTCTGTGTTTCTATTATTCGCGTTCTCAAGAATCCTAAAGTGCTGTGCAGACATGAATGAATTAATCTTCACAAACCTGTCTGAAACATAAATACTTTCTTTTTGAAGATAAGGATGGGTTTGCTAAACTAGTACATCCTATTTTAATTCAAAATCTTCTTTTCCCATCCATAAAAACAAAGGTAAAGAAAAACGTCACTTTTATACAGGAGAAAGAACATGTGCAGGCAAAAGGATTATCTTTGTTTATGATGTGTTGTTGAATTCTCCACTTGTAGTTGAAAATTTCTCTAAGCATACTGCCAAAACTATATGGTGTTCTTTCTAACACAATGCAGATGGACACCGTGACATGGAAAGGAAAGTGTAGGAAATAGCATTCATCACCTAAAAGGTCATATTAGAACTAAATTTGTCTCACTAAAATAAAACCAAATGAAAATATAAGTTGTCTTGTAACCAGGTTTTTTTGTTGTTTTCTCTTTCATTTCTGAATCCATTTACTCCATTAGGATGATATTACTCTGTGGTTACCTACCACAGTCACTTTTATTCATAATCTGACAAGATGTGTTATTTGCTTCGTAAAACTTTTCATCACCAAACATTTTGTGGTGGTTTAAATCAATCACATCCACTAGAAGCCCAGTTGTGACTTCCTGAGTTCACTGGGCTTTGTCATCATCGAACTCTCTTCAAAAGAAATAGAAGTGGAAGTAACTAAAAGCCTTGGCTTACAAGTAGAGATGAACAAATTATTGGGGTCTTTCTTGATGTGGAAGAGCAACATTTTAAGGTAACTTGATAATTTTAATTTTACTAGATCGTAAATATTTCTGGTTTTAGGGCTTTCAATCATTTGTACGTTCTCTTATTTCTGCTTTTAAGTGTAACTCTCCTCAATAAAGATACTAATTCAAAAAGTAAAAACTAAGAGTTTTTCTTTTAAAAAAATAAAAAGGCAGAACCAAGCCTCTTGGTGTCTCTGCAAAAGGTGAAAAATATTTTGAAATTGTCATACTGAGTTCTTGAAGATTTTAAAATGTTTTTCCGATATTCTTCTGAGTTAAAGTTATTCACTTTTTCCACAATGAGTTCTAAGTTTCCTTTCATTAGAGGACAAAAAGCATTACCCACCTGGTGCTTCAGCAATACTGAAGGTAGGTTTAGAGGAGAATGCACCTGATCCAACAGTCATTGTACTCTAGAGACACATGCAATGGCTCAGGGTAAAACCCAAACAAAGTAAAAAATTGATCTATTTGTTTTTTACCATCTATCTCAAGTCAAAGCCTCTGGTTCCTACATGTATTTTACCAGATTATTTCATTATTGGAAGAATAAATAGCACTCATTGTTGCATTTACTGCTTGGTTGATACTGCTGTGCTTTCAAGCCCACATACTGAATAACTCAGAGAAAATATTAATATTCATCTCTATTAATTTTTAAAACTTTTTAACAAATTCCAAGTACTATTTATTCATGTGACTCAGTACAGGTCCCCAGATTTTAACAAACTTACAACATTGGTTTTCAAACTGCATTGAAGGGCCAAGAAGCATATTGACTTTGGACTGAAAGGTGCTTGAGCTTTCTGAGAAGTGAAAGGATTTATGTTCTGAAACCCAAGTGACATCTATTAGTCACAACTTCATATTTTGGACACTGCACAGCCAGCCATTTGGGGGCATCTGAACAGTAACAGCCTATGTAAAACTTACAAAGAGGAACACAGCAAAGCATAATTCAATGTAATTAAAAAAAAAATAAAGGTGGTTTCAGATTGATCATAAGAAATGTATTTAAATAGTAGACTGTGAAATTCATCACTACAAGATATCCCTGCACTTAAAGATAATCAAAAGGGATGGACAATAAAAATCATCCTCACTTACCTAAAACAGGACATCTTCTGTTTAATAATACAGTGATGTAAAACCTTAGGTACTGGGCATGAACTGCCCATTTATTGTTTGCAGTGAAGAGGGAATTTTTCTTCTGCAGAAGTTATTATGAAGTTACTTGCCAGTTTGTTTGAGGTGGGGGGTGCCTGTAACCTTTTCACAGAGACAGGGAGCTATTAAGCTTCCTTTGAACCATGTGCTATCTCTAAGCTCCCTTTTTAATAAAGTTCATCACAAAACATATGCTAGGCTTTACCTGCAGCTTTAAGAACATGAGTTTTGGGGTATTCAAATTGCTTATCTACACTGGGGCCAGAGACAAGAAACTTAGTCACAAGAACCTTTGAACATAAGCTTAGATAGCAAATCCATTGTTCTTCACTAACCTCCATTTCCAAACGCAATAATTTAGTCTTAAGTAAACACACTTCCTAGAAAAGAGGAAAGAAGCACTAGCAGAAAAATGAGAAGAGAAAGAGTATTTGACACACTACAAAGTGAACCATAAATGCAATGCAGACTCAGCAAATGCAGTGTCATGAGTGATTTGCGTTACCAGGAAATGGAGGCCCTACAAAGAGAGCTCTTAGACATGCCAGTGCAAGGGCAAAAAGCTCATTGTGATAGTGGAAAGGGAAGGTTGTTCTTCAGTAAAGAATAAATGCATTTTTCATTGTGTTCCATGTATTTTCTAAAAATTTTTTTTGCATTTTAGTTGTCCATTAATAGAGGCATTGCAAAGTGTAAAAGCTATAAAAATAGATACTAAATTGGTATTTGAAATCGTCTTGACTTACATCACAGCATAGGGAAAAAACAGAGTAAAAGCAACTTGCAAAGTCTTGTAGAACGCTGTACAAGGAAGGAAGAGATTGTTCTCAGCTTTTTGGGGTGCCAGCTCATTACAAACAAGATGTTGAGTACAAAAGTACAGGAAAAAGAAAAGGTGTGAACAATTTCATTGGAAATTTCAAGAGAAAAAGAGGTTTGTGAGGGTTGGTATAAACATGGCATCTCCTCAGTATTACTGAGTGCAATGCCTGTAACCATGTATGTCAGTAAGGCAGGAAAACACAACTTGCTTTTAAATACTCAGATCAATCTCAAGAAGCTTTGGTAACATTATTTGATTTTAAGTACTTTTACAGATGAGGGGATTTATTAAGAATGGTGTTTCCTCCATCAGTTTTCCATACAGAGTAAAAATACTGATCTGGACTCCCTAAATCACATAATAATCTCAACTTGGCAGTATACAGAAAAGACAATAATGAATTTAAAACAATTTTAAAGATTCTTTATTTCTACAGTGATGTGGAGTTGTCTCAGTAGCTTACAGCCTTTCACATTTTGGCACAAAAAGCGTCAGCCTAAATGTATTGTCTTTTTTCTGTGTTTCCCCTCAATCTGCCTGCTGACCCACTACTCCAGATCCTGGTCATTCCTCAACTCTTAAACCACAGGACTTTAAGAAACAATATTCCAGTTTTGTTGGTATCTTTCTTCACCCTTTTGTCTAGTTATTTGATCACTACTCTTCCCAAAATGATGACAACTGAATCCAGGTGAGGAAATTTTCACTCATCTTTGTTCCTGGAGTGTACTCTATCTCCAGTTTTTCCCCACATCATCTGCACCTATAAATTTACATTCTGTCATCTCTGGGATGGTTTTGGAAGTTTCCATGCCTTCTCTAAAGCCCTTCCCACAGCTGCGTAGCTCTGCCTACAACGACTACAACACGGTCTGTCTAAATTTTCAGCGGCCGTTTTAA
The DNA here is from genome assembly GCF_020740795.1 of Apus apus. NCBI lineage: Eukaryota > Metazoa > Chordata > Aves > Apodiformes > Apodidae > Apus > Apus apus. The sequence continues at coordinate 71,105,229 of NC_067312.1, read as the reverse complement.
TAAAACTCGTATTATGGTCTGGGAGGTTTCTTTTTTGTCCAAGAAAATTATTCCTTTTTTCAACCTATTTCAAAACTGACAAGATATTGCTTTCCACGTCTTGTGCATAACGAAGGTTTCACAGCAGTGAACAGCTAATCGGGGCCAAGTCCTCTATTTGACTTGTAAATGCCTCTGGCTGTCCTCCAAACTCAGTGTAATTACTACAGATTTACAACACTTTAAAGTGAACGGTACAGTTGGTCTACTAAATCCAGTAACACATAAATGCTGAAAAATCACAAAATTGTCACCCTTTAAGTAAGTTATGTTAACTTCAGTGCTTCTAGCTGTGATGAGTGAAATGTGGAGCTCTATATATAACATCTACTGATTACGGGGTTTGTGTGTTAGCTCTTTTTAATATTGGGAACTTAGCAATGGAAACACAAGAAAATGTTGTCATGCCCTGTACAACAGACAAAGTAACTTTTTGTGTCCTCTGGCTACGGTCTATTTCACATCAAAATTCTTCCACAGGGTCACATCAAGTGTGTTTTCTTTGTGGCTTCTTTCTGTGTAGGACAGAAATTCTGTCGTCAGACTTTTACCTTGACTTCAACAGACTTCAACAGGAACAGTGAGTTCCCATCAAAAGCAAAATGTGATCCTCACAATTTGCACTGTTTCTTTCTGTGTTTTGAAGGCAGCACTGGTACTGTCAATACAAGAGAAAAAAAAGAAGAAAAAGAAAAAGAAAAAGAAAAAGAAAAAGAAAAAGAAAAAGAAAAAGAAAAAGAAAAAGAAAAAGAAAAAGAAAAAGAAAAAGAAAAAGAAAAAGAAAAAGAAAAAGAAGAAAAAGAAAAAGAAAAAGAAAAAAGAAGGAAAAAAAAAAAAAAAGGGCTAAATGTACAAACAGTGCCAAGCTTTGCCAGAACATTTAGCAGATCAGAGTATGCAACAGATTGGATTGGTTATCTGTTAGAACTGAGAACAGGAATCTCTACAGACTAAAAAGCTGTGAGTGAGTTATTTTGGGAGGTAGGGTAAGCTAGGCTAACAGACTTAATAAAAATATTTTGCAAAAAGTTTGTATTGTATCTGAGCTCCACACCACCACAGCAAGGCTGCTTCTAGCATTTGAGCATTAGTACCACACACAGGGGTAGTATTCCTTCCTTATCCTGGAAGCTCAGGTATGAAATCTGATGGAAACTAATACCTCCAGAAAGGTAAAATAACCCTTTGCCTTTGAACATTAAATGCTCTTCAGGATTTGAAGTGCAGCGACTTAGATTCCCTACATTTGCAGTAATCACCTTTAAAGAAAAAGTCTTCATAATCTTTCTCAAATGAAAACACTCAGGTAAAGCAAGTGAGACTTAAGGCACTATTAGACCTTTCATTTTAATCATTCAACCAGATCTTGTTTCTTTTCATCATAGAGATAAATAAGTATATCAAATGTCCTTTTATTATTTAGTCACTATGGGGAAGAGTGAAAGTTTTTTGCAGCTGAGGGCTAAAGACTTTATCAGTGCTGTTCTTGTTGGGAAAGTGCAGTAAAAGAAGAGAAAGTATGTAGCACTGTTTTTTTTTCAAGCACACATCTTAGAAACAACAGGCATAACTCATCCATCAGCCATTTCAAGAGCCCACAAAATTATGTGACTGTTATGACCCTTAAAATGCTGCTTTTAGAGTCTTCTGCCCAGGAAACCTCAGCAATGGTGCAAATCTGAGGTGATTAAAGAAAACTCCTTCCGGCAGAAGGAAAAGCAGGGAGAGGAAAGAAAGCAAGCATGGGGTTGGAAGAAAGAGGACAAAGGTGGGCTGTCAGGACTACATGGTCACTACCCAGCTGTTTTTTAGGATGCAGTCACTTAGGTATCCTTTTGAGCAGAGGATTATGAAGTCTTTGCAGCACCATATTAGAACAGAGAGCCTCAATATTTGATAGAAATAATAGCAAAAGTGGCAAAATTTACCTCTTCCACAGCAAACAAGACTTTGGTTACTGCACAGTACAGATGACCCCCACATGGACACACATTGAGCCAGGCAACTTGTTCTAAGAGCCAGAGAACAGGCCTTGGCCAACCTTATTTACTGGTAATGACACAGCTAAGTTCTCTTTCATAATAGAAACATGTTATGGTTGGTTCAATTGTGTCTCATCTCACACTGGTTTTGAATCAAATACAATCTTAACATAATCCTTAAATTATGCCAATTTGTAATTTTTTTTTGAGATTCCATGCTTTTTCCTTGCAAACTTTACAAACAATTTGTTTGCAGTAGCTCTAGTCAGTATTTTGTTGCCTTTGGCAACAGCTCAAAAACTTCTTTTCCAACTTTCCTAGCATTTTTCTTCCCTTTAGCTCAGAGAAGCCCAGGTGATGTTCTGTAAAGCAAAGGGACCATTTGGCAAGAGGGATAAAAACAAGAGTTGGAGACCAACTGCCAGCAACAGAAGGGACCTTTTCAGTAAACATTTTCAATATATTCATAAATTGCCAAGCCAAAAAGAGGGGAAAAAAGTGCAGTAAAAAGTTGCTATGCCCTGGAGAATAACAGTTTGATTGTTATTTACAGAACAAGAAGGATGTGGCTGGAGCTTTGTTACAGAGACTCTAAAGTTCATTGCTTTTCTCCCTCGGATCTCACGTACTTTTACATGTTGTCATTACAGACATTCACATGCCAAGAATCTGATAGCAAGCATGCAGTTCTTTCAGGCAGCAACTGCTACAACATTCTGTTGATACTGTTGATACTTCAATCATAGTGAAGAATTTGCTCATTAAAAAAAAAAAAAATTAAAAATTAATAAAATCAGTTTGGTTTCCAGTCCTGATACACTAAACCTATCAGCTTGTATGCTCAGTAGATACATAGTATGCCAGAATGAGAGTGTTGCTACATGCAGATATCAAACCTTAGACTACATTTTAATCAGAACCAAATACTGCAACACCAACTGCATGGGAGGAAAGAAAAAAAAAAAAAAAAAATCACAATTTGCAAGCTAAAATAGCTCATTCTTCTCATTGATGTCTTGTGCTTTACGATTATAAACCAACAGTGATGTCAGCGCAGTCACTAAATCACCAAGTGAGAGAAAACTTCAAAACTCAGCAAGAGGCCCTTAGGAAAGGGATATAATTGCCAAATTAAATCCTCCACTCCCACTCTCTCAGCCACAAAGAAGGCAGGATGCTGAATCTGACTAGTCAAAATGCTACCAAAGTACTCAAAAAAAAAAATTTAAAAAAAATAATCAAAATGTGGTAACATTAGCTTCTGATATCTATTCCCATCTCCACTCAAAGAAGATCTTATTTCCTTACGAAGGAGTTGGAACAATCATTTTAATTAGTCTGTCCTTCAACCACAAAAGAATAACATTTTTCTAGCACTTAAGAAAACCCCACAACCCATTTAAAATTATAACTTGTCCAGCAAAAAATAATTTGAAACTACTGAACTGCAGAAAAAAAAGTCTAGACTGGGTGTTAAAATTAATATGGTACAGGCACTGTTGATACTAAAACATGAGAATGTACAGTCCAAAGATGATAGAGTCTGTCCTTTTGGGGAAGAAATCATCAATAGTGTTCAGTTATGAGCCCATTTCATGTCATGTCTATTTCATTTTTTTCTCCTGAGTAATTTAAGCTGTAACAACGACTGGCTCTAAGAAGCTACAATACATGCCAGAAGGTTAACTTTCCAAAAAAAAAGAAAAAATCAAACTCCTCTGATAAAAAGAGAGGCCAAATAAATGAAAATTTTGGCAGATGCGTGAGGAATAAGCCAAATTCATCTTTAGTGTAACAATAGTCTACTTCACTAACATAACCACAGGAAAGAATATGAATCATTATTTTAAACGTAATGAGTAAAATGTGTTCTCATTTCACTGAATTACAATTGTTTCCACAGCACTTGAGATACTGGTGGGGAGGAAGTCCAGAATTCTTGGTTTCATGGTAATATACCTCACTTTCATTTAAGACAAATGCAATCATCTTTTACATTTCAAAGATACATTTAGCAATGAACATAGGAACTGAAATGCAAACCCCCTTAAGCATCCCCAAATTGTCACACCACGTATTGGAAAAGCATTGATCTGCACCCAGAATGAAGCTTCATAGCAGCTGTTTTCCCCAGGGGAAAATCACAGAAACACAGAATTACCAAGGCTGGAAAAGACCTTTAAGATAATCAAGTCCAGCCTATGACCAACACCACCACATGGGCCAGACCATGGCACTAAGTGTTACATCCAGCCTTTCCTTGAGCACATCCAGGGACAGTGCCTCCACCACTTTCCTGGGAAGTCCATTCCAATGTCTGATCACCCTTTCTATGAGGAAATGTTTCCCGTCATCCAACATAAATTTTCCTTGGTGCAGCTTCAGTGGTCAAGAAGGCCAATGGCATTCTGGGGTGCATTAGAAAGGCTGTTGGTAGGTTAGTGGAGGTTCTCCTCCCCCTCTATTCTGCCTTGGTGAGGCCACATCTGGAATATTGTGTCCAGTTCTGGGCCCCTCAGTTCCAGAAGGACAGGGAACTGCTTGAAAGAGTCCAGGGCAGAGCCACAAAGATGATGAAGGGAGTGGAATATCTCCCTGATGAGGAAAGGCTGAGGGAGCTGGGTCTCTTGAGCTTGGAGAAGCCTGAGGGGCAACCTCATCAATGTTTACAAATATGTTAAGGGCAAGTGTCAGGAGGACAGAGCCAGGCTTTGTTCAGTGATGTCTAGTGATAGGCAAGGGGCAATGAGTGCAAACTGGAGCATAGGAGGTTCCACATAAACATCAGAAAAAACATTTCCTGTGAGAGTGACAGAGCCCTGGGACAGGCTGCCCAGAGAGGCTGTGGAGTCTCCTTTGCTGTAGACATTCAAAACTCGCCTGGACACGTTCCTGTGTGATGTGCTCTGGGTGATCCTGCCTGGCAGGGGGGTTGGACTGGATGATCTTTCGAGGTCCCTTCCAAAACCTAAGATTCTGTGATTCAAGCCATGCCCTGTCATCCTGTCACTGGTTGCCTGGAAAAAGAGCCCAGCCCCCTCCTGAGCTCCCTTCAGGTAGTTGAAGAGAGTGATAAGAGTCTCCTCTTCCCCAGGCTAAACAACCCCAGCTCCCTCAGCCTATCCTTGTAAGGCTTTCCCTCTAGTCCCTTCATTAGCCTCATTCCTCTCCTCTGGACCTGCTCCAGCACCTCAATATTCTTCTTGAAGTGAGGGGCCCAGAACTGGACACAGTAGGAGTTGAGGCCTCACCAGTGCTGTGTACAGGGGGAGAAACACATCCCTGCTCCTGCTGGCCACACTATTCCTGATACAAGCCAGGATGTCACTGGCCTTCTGGGCTACCTGGGCACACTGCTGGCTCATGTTCAACTGGTTGTCAACCAGTGCTCTGCTGGGCTGCTCTCCTGTATTCTGTTCCTGCACAACCCTTGCTGTAGCTCAGTAACAGGGGTGCTCTGGGGGCAGACAAAAGGCATAGTTGTGAACATGGAGTAATTGCAAGCAAAGCAAGACATGTTCTTATTCACAGAGAAGTTGAATCTAAAAAACTTAGGGCCTCTGATTCAGCCAGAAACACTGACACTTACAGGAATGAACTTCAGTGCATTGTACTGCTGCTATAAAACCACTTTAAAAAATAAAATAAATATATAAATAAATTAGAATTTAGGGGGGAAAAGAAAAGGATTAAAAAATAAGCTTCAAGTGTAGAACAATATTTCATTTAATCAGCTGTTAATGGTTTTGCTGCTTGGAGAGGGTTAATCAGACACACATAAAACAATTTCCTAGCACTTTTGGAAAGTCTCTCTGTTGATGATTCCAACAATATGAAATGTTTTTATTTTGCAGAGTTTATATCGGTCTAAAGTGTACTGAATATTATTTTATCACACCCTGCAGGACACATTCACTCAAAGTCTTTTTTAAGCTTTGAGCAAATCTAGCAACACAGCCTTCTTCTCTTCTACAAACATTGAAACAAAGACTAATAAAGAATTAAGCAAAAAAAAAAACCTGAGAGTAAGTACTTTTTTTTTTTTAAATCACACAAGTATTTATTTTGCACATCCTTTACAGGGACTTTTCTTATTAGAATTAGACAGCAAAGAGCATTGACAATTCCAAGAAATATTGTACTAAAGTAATCAAGCCATCTTGGGAAAATACAACCAGAGCAGCATTACCAAGGCCCAGTACCAAAATCATGAATTTCAGCAGATGAAGAGCATGGCAAGTGGGAAAATTCTGCCACTAGGGGGGTGCAACAAGCACATGTCAAAGCTCCCCATTCCCTGCCACTTTCTCAGAAAAGTTTTGCACTGAGCTCCATGGTCCTGTTGTTAAACTTCTAGTAGTGGCTCAGCACCAATTCCATATTACCAGGGAAAGGCAGGCAGATGTCAGTGGCACTGGAGCAATCAAAGAATAAGGTCCATAAGACCAGACTAAGGTTGGCTACTCCAGCACGTCTTGCCATGTACATTACCTGCAGAGCAAAATATCTCTCCTGTACTCAGAAACAGATGGAACCACAAAACACAGGACACTGGGCCAGATTGTCACTTCTGGTGAGAGTATCACAACCCCTGTGACATTGCAGGGCAGCTTCAAAATGCTTGTAGATCATCACTTTTGCATGCACCTTGTGCTGGATTTGTATCTCTAAAACAAAGTATAAACAAGAACTGGTATTCAAGGCCTCAATTCCACAGTAGAGTCCAAGGTTATTTGTGTCTTTTGCAATATGCTTGGACTCTCCTAGAAAGATGGCTTTTTATTATTAAATTAGGGCACTTTTACATCTGCTTTTATTTTTATATTAACTCCCATAAAATTAAACTATAATACTGGAAAGATGGTGAACAATTATCACAATTCCACATTTTCTACACACCGATGTAAAACCAACTCTGTAAGACCCCTATAGGGAAATCCTGAAAATATTTTTACTTTATAGGCAGATCCCAAATATAACTTATCTTATCATAGAATCATAGAACGGTTTGATTTGGAAGGGACCTTTAAAATCATCTAGTCCCAACCTCACTGCATGGGCAGGGACACCTCCCACTAGATCACATTATTCAGGCCCCCATCTAACTTTCCTTGAACACTTCCAGGGATGGGGCATCCACAGCTTCCTTGGGCAACCTGTTCCAGTGTCTCACCACTCTCACACTAAGGAATGTTCTCCTAATTTCTAACCTGAATCTCCCCTCTTCCAGTTTTAATCCATTACTCCTTGTCCTCTCACTACAAGCCCTTGTAGAAAGTCCCTCCCCAGCTTTCCTAAAGGATCTCTTCAGGCACTGGAAGGTGCCTGAAGATCACCCTGGAGCCTTCTCTTCTCCAGGCTGAACAGCCCCAACTACCTCAGCCTGTCTTCATAGGAGAGGTGCTCCAACCCTGGGATCATCTTCATGACCCTCCAACAGCTCCATGTCCTTCTCCTGTTGGGGGGTCCAGAACTGGACACAGTACTCCAGGTGGAGCCAGGTAAAGTAGGAGAATCCCCTCCCTTGACGTGCTGGACACTTTTCTTTTGATGCAGCCTGCAATGCAGTTGGCTTTCTGAGTTGCAAGTGCACATTGCTGCCTCATGTTGAGCTTCTCATCCATCATCACTCCCAAGTCCTTCTCCTCCAGACTGTTTTTGATCCCTTCTCCACCCAGCCTGTATTTGTGCTTGGGGTTTCCCTCACCCAGGTGCAGGACCTTGCACTTGGCCTGGTCGAACTTCATGCAGTTTGCACAAACCCACCTCTCAAGCTTGTTGAGGTCCCTCTGGATGGCATCCCTTCCCCCCAGCATGTCAACCTCATGTCAACACTTTGGTGTCATTAGTAAAGTTGGGGGTACACTCAGTGCTACTGTCCATGTAGCCAACAAAGATATGAATGGCATCAGTCCCAGTACCAACCCTTGGGGAAGACACTGGTTGTCACTGGTTTCTATCCAGACACCGAGCCATTGATCACCACTCTTTGAGTGCAACCAACCAGCAAGTTTCTTAGCCAATGAGTGGTCCATCCACAAAATCCACATTATTCCAGTTTTGATACCAGGATGTTGTGCAAGACAGCATCAAAAGCTTTATACAGGCCCAGGTAGATGATGTTGGCTACTCTTCTTTTGTCCACTGATGCCATGAGCCCATTGTAGAAGGTCACCAATTTTGACAGGTAGGATTTGCCCTTGCTGAAGCCATGTTGTCTGTCACCCATAACCCCTTTGTTTTCCACATGCCTTAGCAGACCCTTCAGGAGGATCTGCTCCATGATCTTGCTGGGCACAGACGTGAGACTTACTCATCGACAGTTCCCTGGATCTTCCTTTTTTTCCTTCTTAAAAATGGGAGTTATGTTACCCCTTTTCCAGTCACTGGGGATTAGTCCAGGTTGCCAAGACTTTTTAAATATGATGGACACAGGCTTTGCAACTTTGTTGGCCAGTTTCTTTAGGAGCAATAGATTAATCCCCTCAGGTGCCACAGACTTGTGCACCTTCAGGTCCTTCAGATGGTCTCAGGAATCTGTTTCAAGCATTTTTATTTTACTTTTTTTCTGCAGACAGTTGAATCAATTGAGGTTTATTTGTTTTGGTGAACTGATTAAATAGGCACACAATTAATTAGATTGAGCCATTTAGAGAATAAATGTTATTCCTCATTACTTAGGAAGTGGTAAAAAGATTACAGAGTATTGCCCTGGAGCTGCTGTATGAAAGGACTTAGATGCATTGCTTGCACAGCCAACATGATGGAAGCAGCTGTATTGTGAGAGATAAGAGATTGATCTTTTCATCTGTGTCACTCCTGGCCCATGTCCAGCAGTAGACACGCAGCACAGAAGAGTGAAGACTATTGTGCATGCCTGGCTGCTATCACACCCATCACCCTGAATGGCAGGTATTCCCAACATATTGTGGAGAGGGTGGTCTAAGCAGCACTGGGAGCCCTTCCTCCCTAAGCAATAACATTGGGATGAGAGTTGAGCAAGGACACTTCTTCATCTGTAGTCCTAAATTCCTCTCAATCTCAGCCCCTACACCTGGTACTCCACACTAGCAAAACTGAAGAAAGCAACATAAACAGCAGTGCTTCATGAAACATACCCCTGACAGACAGGTGGACCTTACAATATTCTGGCTCAGCAACCTAGCATTTAAGGGAAGGCCCAGCAGAGCTTCAGTTGACTACACAATAGATTATACACAGAGTTGTAGTCTAAGCAACAGCCTTTAACTACCAGATTCAGTTCAAAAGGGTATGGCTTTACTATAACTTTCTTAACTCTTTCTGGAAAAAAAAAAAACCCAAACACTAACAGCTAAAGCACATCCCTTCCATTAAGAAATACAATACCACTGAATTTTGTCATAAATGTTTCTTCAGGGCTGATCTGGGCACATAATCTCCAAACAGTTTCAATTCTTGAATTACAGTAGAAAGTGTGCTGGACCAGCTGCCCAGTCTTTGAAGATCATTCTCTGAAACTGCAGGGATCTTGTTATTCAGATGTAATGAGCAGTATTTGCTCATGAAGATAAATTGCACAGTCAAGTTCAAGAATTTTAATTCAAATCTCCAAACAGGTTCAAGCCACTGTTGACAACCAGGTGGAGAGAAATAAACGACAGAAAATCTCCAACTGTGGAGGAAGTAAACTATATGGGCAGAGATGAAAGTCGTCTTTATCCCTCAATTTTAGCAAGCTGCTGAAGTTGCTGATCTTAAGCCTGGCATAGATTCCTACACTTAGCTCCTTGAAGTATTATAAAGACATTTTCCCAATAAAAAGTAATAGGTGAAATGAAGCCCTTTGATTCTAGAGATAGATATGAAAGAGAAAAGTGGCTTTTTAAACTTTAAAAGTCATGTCAGAAGCCCAGACCAGCATCAGACCTTTTGAAATGTGAATTTTTCCACACAGAGAAAGAGGGTCTTTCAGGAATATGACCCATCTCCAGCTTTGCCCTGTTTCAGGTCCTGCTAAAACACCATGGGATTTTTTTTCTTTATGTAATACTCCTCCAAGTTTATACTCACGGCTCTCCGCCATTCCTGGAACATTTAGCAGTTATGGGGCAGATTCATCTTTCCAAACTTCTGACACTAAAATATCTAATCATTATTTTTAGTGCTTTGTTTTCTTAAGCTCAGGTTGAAACCCCACAGCCACCTTTTGCACTCAAACAACATTTTCTGCACTTGGAATTTGGGAACCACAGAATCACTTAGGTTGGAAAAGACCTTCAAGATCATAGAGTTCATCCACTAACCCTACTCTATGAAGTCCAGCACTGAGCCATATCCCCAAGTGAAACTTCTAGACAATTTTAAACACATCCAGGGATGGTTTCTCAACCACCTCCCTAGGCAGCATGTTCCAGTGTCCAACTATTCTTTCAATGAAGTTCTTCCTAGTGTCTATTCTAAACCTCCCCCGATGCAGCCTGAGGACATTTCCTCTTCTCTATCACCAGTTACTTATGAGAAGAGGCCTCTTTACAATGTCCTTTCAGGTAGCTGTAGAGGGCCATGATGTCTCCCTTCAGCCTCCTTTTCTTCATACTAAACATCCCCAGTTCCCTCATCCTCCCCTTATAAGACTTGTTCTCAAGGCCCTGTGCCAGCTTTGTTGCCTTTCTTTGGACATGCTCCAGCACCTCAACGTCTTTCTTGTATTGAGGTGCCCAAAACTGGACACAGTGCTCAAGGTGTGGCCTCACCAGTGCCAAGTACAGACAATCACCTCCCTGGTCCTGCTTGCTGCACTATTTCTAAGACAAGCCAGGATGCCATTGGCCTTCTTGGCCCCCTGGGCACACTGCTGACTCACATTCAGCTGCCTGTCAAATCAGAACCCCCAGGTCCTTCTCTGCCAGACACTTTCCAGCCACTCCTTCTCCAGCCTCTATCATTGCCTGGGGTTGTTGCAGCCAAAGTGCAGGACCCAGCACTCCACTCAGCCTTGTTGAACATCATACAATTGATCTCGGCCCATTGATCTAGTCTGTCCAAGTCTCTCTGTAGAGCCTCCCTACCCTCAGGCAGATGAACCCTCCCTCCTGAGTTCGTGTCCTCTGCAAACTAACTGCTCATCAAGATAGCTGATGAAGATGTTAAACAGAAATGTTCCCAACACTGAGGCCTGAGAAACCCCACTGGGGACTGGCCACCAGCTGGAGTTAACTCCATTCACCGCCACTCTCTGGGCCTTGCTGTCCAGCCAATGTTTTACCCACCAGTGTGTGCCCATCCAAGCCATGAGCAGCTATTTATTCCATCAGGAAAATAAATAAATAAATAAATAAATAAATAAATAAATATTTTTTTGAAGAAAGAATAGTAGGCCATAGACATTGATTCTATCACCAAAAGAGTTTAAAATACAGAAGGCAACATATGTAGACTGTCTACCTTTGTCCTCAGTGACATGACAGGTGGAGGAAATAAGTGCCTGTGCTTAGGGAATAAGAACTGCTGCTACACAAAAAGATAACAAGACAAGTGTTAGGTGGTTTCAATAGGAAAAGGGAAAAACAATAAAAACAAAAAACCCTTAATATATTCTTTTCTAATAGAAATTTTTCTACTGAAGTTTTATTACTGCTTTGGAAAATGCTTGTTTTTAACAACTTGTCCTGTCTAAAAGAGGAATAGTCTAGATCCCCTGGATATTGCTAAGTAGTTCACAAACGTTTCAAGTAGTAGTCTGGCTTCTGTGAAAGAAATGTTAGTCTTCCAAGTTGTAAGTATTAATGGAGTATTCCCAGGAATAGCAATGGGGGAATATTATGAGTGTTCCTGTGCTTTGTCGTGATGGAATGGAGGCATCTGAGATGTCTCTTTCTCCAGTTACTCAAGAGGAAGGTAGCCAGAAGGAAAAAGCTCAGATACAGCAAAGGCAGGGACACAAGAGGTTAAGTAAGCACAGACAGAAAAGTAATCCAGTTATTGCTGTGGTGTTTCCTGAAAGGATCCAGGGACCTTGTCTCCACCTTAACTCACGGTTCCTGCCTCTGCACTGAGAACTCAGCATAGTACTCATTTTTCCCACCTGGCGTGCAGAATGAGAAAATTCAAGAAGGTCCCAGAGCTAGGTACTGTTTCCACAAGCCTTCAGGTCTGCCTCAAACGTGTCAAATTATGGGGCCAGGCTTATTTCCCCTAGTGACCCTGGGCTCAATGCCCCATGGCTGAGATGGCAACTTACCAGCGTTCTCCGTGCAAGTCTTTGTGCACCAGCGGAGGGAAACCTGAAACTATACCTAAAGCAATTAAAAACATTAACTACATAAAATACTTCTCTATAAAGTTAATTTGTTGTGTAACAACAAGATTAAAAGCTAGGGTAAAAAAAAAAAAACCTCAATCCTTGAGTCCCATTGCCTTTATAATGGGTACTGTACAAGCTCCAGAGCTTAGAAGCATCCCTACTGCAGCATGACTAAGAGGGGAGAGATGAAGTATCAGGAGAGTATTCTGTCTGGTCAAGCCAAGGTTTAGATAATGTTACCAATAACAGTTCTACCACTCACTTCTTGCCTGGAAACAGAAAGATAATCATATGTTACATTAATTATTTTTATCAATATTGTTCTCAACACTTAGCTAAAGTCTCCCAGGCAGGATGTGCTTTTTTTGTTATATGTCTGTTCAGGAAAAGCAGGAATAATGAAAATAAGTAGAGGTCTATAAAACATGACTTGCAAGGAAAGAATGAAAAAAACTGAAGTTGTTCAGTCTAGAGGAGACTGGTGGGAGACATGGTAATAGTCCTCAAATATAAAGCAGACAAATGGGAAGAGGAAAAGAATCCTATTTTCTCTATTTCATGATGGACATGACAAGAAGTAATGGATTTAATGTAAATTAAGGAAGGTCCAGTAGGAAAAGCTCTAGCATTATAATAATCCCTCCTCTTCTTGGAGGGAGAGACTGAAAAATCTCTAGAACAGTGTCTACATGAAGTAGTAGTACTCACGAAGTTCAACATGGTCAAGTACAAGGTCCTGCACCTGGGTCAGAGCTTTCCCAAGCACAAACACAGGCTGGGTGGAGAAGGGATCAAAAAAGTCTGGAGGAGAAGGACTTGGGAGTGATGGTGGATGAGAAACTCAACGTGAGACAGCAATGTGCCCTTGCAGTCCAGAAAGCCAACCATGTCTTGGGCTGTATCAAAAGCATGTCCAGCAGGTCGAGGGAAGGGATTATCCCACTTTACTCAGTTCTCATGAGAACTCACCTGAAGTACCGTGTCCAGTTCTGTAGCCCCCAACAAAAGAAAGGACACAGAGCTGTTGGAGTGAGTCCAGAGGAGGCCACGAGGGTGATCCGAGGGCTGGAGCAGGAGGTCAGGCTGAGAGAGTTGAGGCTGTTCAGCCTGGAGAAGAGAAGGCTCCAGGGTCATCTTCAGGAACCTTCCAGTGCCTGAAGAGATCCTACAGGAAAGCTGGGGAGGGACTTTTTACAAAGGGCTATAGTGAGAGGACAAGGAGTATGGATTAAAACTGGAAGAGCAGAGATTTAGGTTAGACATTAGGAGAACATTCTTTAGTGTGAGAGTGGTGAGGCACTGGAACAGGTTGCCCAAGGAAGCTGTGGAAACCCCATCCCTGGAAGTGTTCAAGGAAAGATTAGATGGGGCCCTGAAATATTTGATCCAGTGGGAGGTGTCCCTGCCCTTGCAGGGGAGTTGGAACCAGATGATTTTAAAGGTCCATTCCAACCCAAATCATCCTATTAATATTCCCAAACACTGGAACTTCCCTCACTGGTACTGTCAAGCCATCAAGCCAGGGTACCTGGCATGCCTCTGCCCTGTCCCAGCCAAGGTGTTCACAAACAGCTCCAGAAGGCAGCACTCAGGGGACAGCTCATCCCAGAGGCCACTTCCATGAGTCCCAGAGTCTCAGTAAGCAGTTGGACTGGAGATTTTTCCATCACATTTGATCTGAGAGCCAAGCAAAATTTCTGACACAATCAATGCACTTCTGCTGCTCTTGTAGTCCTGTGCTCTTTATTTCAACGAATATTCTGGATAGTGAGGTTATGTGTCTTCAAGATCTCATAACAATACAGCACTCTCATTATACAAAGTGTTTTTTCTTGTACAAACTGAGAAGCAAGAATTACACATGTGCCCGTTGTGTGCAAGGAGCGATCACACAGAGGATACAGTTAAGTTAAAACAAGGACTGAACTTATTGAATTGCATAGTCTATATAATGCTGTTATGTTCCAGCATCGTCCATGTGTGAATCCTGCTCTTCTTTAGTTATGTGTGGTACTGATTGCTTTTCAGACAAAATTGGGTCTAGATGGCCCATGAGTCTACTCAAATGGAGAGCTGCAGCAAATAGAAGCCACTTTTTTACATTATTTAGCTAAACCTCTGAGCACATGTACTGTACAGAACTCATCTGGATTCTTTTGTGGATTATGATTTTGCAAGCTGCTTTTTCCTGTCCCCTGAATGATCTTAGTCCTCAGCTGTCTCAGAGTCAGTCACTGTCTTTGCAACATAGCAGCCTCAAACAATGAAGGATGACCACAGGAGACCCAACTTCACAGGTCTCTCTGGATCTCTTTAGGTGCAGGTGCCAGGAGGTGAGGCATCTGCAGCTTCAAGCTGCAAGAGAAGGACTTATCTTCAAGCCAAAAGAAGGCCTGACAGACAAAAAGAAAAATAAATCCCTCCCTTCAAAGTTGAGTGTCTTTTGGTTTCTGGAGCGCACACCTGTGTCCTCTCAAACAAAAGCTATGTGACTCCTACACAAAAGCAGACAAAACCAATGAACAGAAAACATTTATTGTTTACTAATGGCAGAAAACAAAAACAAAATACAACTGTCTTTCACTGCTGTTATTCATTATTTCATTATTAATGTTTATTTCATTAGTAAATACACAAAAAGAACAGCTGCTTGGAGAAGGAGTTGTTCTGAAATGCATCTTTAGCTACCACTTTTTGTTCAGCATTTGTCCTCAAGTTCCTCTACTCCAAAAGCTGATCAGGGAGCTATAATCCTAAATCACATGGCCTTTCCTCATACACTTTGTTAGAATAAGTCATAATAGCACAGAAAAAAATTTTGTCTCATCTAACAACATGAACTTTTTGGATGTTTTCATATTCTTTATCCAGGGAAGAAAGGCAGAATTACACAGTCAAAAAAAGTTGCAAAAAGAAATCTTCTCCAGGGAAGTAGAAACATATGTATTGTTCACCACTCTTTTAACTTCAACTATATGTCTCCCCTATGTCACATTTTTAAGCAAAAGCAACAACTTAAAAAGCCAGGTTTAAGTCTCAAAACAGAATGTCTCATCAATTTTAAATTTTCTCTCCTCCAAAAAATTCATGCACTGGGATTCCTACAAGCTGGACTGCTCCCACCAGAAAATCTCCTTTTCCATATGTCAAGGAAGTTTCCTAAATCTAACACTGCTTTATTGCAGGAGTAGACAACACTCCACCCTACTCATCAATGCAGACTAACAAACAGATCAGGCTCTACCCTGTCCTAATCCTGCTGCAGCATTTGGGAACCATCTGTGCAGAGAGGAAGCAGGACGAGTGAACACAGCTGTCAAGACAATTTGGGTTTCCCTCTTCTCACTCACACCATATGCACCCCAAATCTCCAAATAGCCTGTTGGATTCACACAATGCTTTGTTCCTTTCTTGTATTGTGTCCTCTGGAGTGGGGGTGCTGAGGGAGACATGGCCATCAAGATTAGAACAACTGTTGAGTAATTAAAAATCCCTAAATGGAGGGAGAAATGTATTTTACACTTATACAGGCTACAGCAAATTGTTTATTACAGTAAATTCTGAGCCACTTGAATGGATGAGGACTCTTCATCATGCTCTAACAAGGACAGAAGTTGACAGGTAGCACACAGTACATATACAAAGATCTTCTCTCTTATTATCTCAATAGTATCTTCATTGTCATGGATGGAGCTTCTGTAATTTCCCATAGGAAAAGTCAAAAGCCACAGTCTTGAGACAAACATAAGAATCAGAGTCAGACAGAAAGTTTCCAACCTAAACTTTTTCAGTTAGAAAAATTACAGTTCCATGAAATCAACATGCTCTCATGGTACGTTTTGATTTCATTAAATATTTAGAAGGAAATAAAGTGCCCAGTTCCCTACCAGTTTGCTTGCTTGCCCAGTGGCCCACCCTGTAGGCAGACACAGAGCCAGGACCCAGGAGGCATAGCCACAGCGTCCAGGACTTCTCCATTCTGCTCATGAAGACACTGGAACTCTGGGGATTTGCAGCCTAATCTCCTGCTTACACAGCAAAAAGCATCTAGATGCCTGAGGCCAAGGCTGATGACCCTTGTGCTGACCGGAGGTCCAGCATCAATTTTGTTTTGAAAACATGTGGAGGGAAATGTTCCATCCCTGAAATTTTAAAAGTTTCTTCTGACATAGACTTAATTTTTTTTATTTTTTTTTTTAGAATTTGCCACAGAGCAGATCTTTGAAATACCATCTGACACTGCACTACAGCAAGGCACTACCAAGAAGAGGCACCACAGAATTTGGTCTGGGGGAGATACATACGTTATATTTAAAAGAGGAAAATGACACGAACAAAGAGGGCTAGGGACAAACACACAAGGACCTGTAAAGTGAACATTTGACTGAGCAGGATTACTCATAAGTACATAGTCAGTAAAAAAAGGCAACATGCTCCTCTGAGGACAGCAGGGGAACAAAAAATGAGGAAGAATGATTCATAATTGTTCAAGAAATAAAACTTAGAGCATCATCTTGGTAAAAAAAATAAGAGTGAATTATTAGCAATATGAAATAGTGACAGGAAAATGTCTTGGCTAGGACTGTGATCTTTTGAGCTGTGCTTCAAAGAAGGAACCCAAGACTCCTGACTGTGCAAGTTGAAAACTTTTATCAGAGAGTCTAGAGTCACTCAGGAAGCGGAAACACGTGTGGTTCCTCAGTCTTACATCTGCAGCAGTCACTGGGCAGTAAACAAAAGGATCATTAACAAAGAGTAAATGGGGTTCACCATTGAAAAATACTTGTCACATCACCGAAGATGGATGTTGTGGTTTGGGCCCAACAGGACAACCAAGGAACAGCCCCATGGCCACTCACTCAACTCCCCACACACACACTCTGGGATGAGGAGGACAAAGCTCAAGGATCAAGACAAAGGACAAGGAGGGTTCTTCACCCATTAAGGTCCTGGGCAAAACACTCACCTTGGGGAAAAAATACTAATTTAATTTCACACTAATCAAACACACACAGGACACAGACACACACAGAGCAGGGCTTGCATATGTTACCCCCACCCCTCCCTTCTTCCCAGCCCCAAATCCCTTTGTTCCCGGTTTCTCTCCCTCCTTCCCCCCAGCAGCACAGGGGGATGGGGATGGGGTTTAGAGTCAGTTCACAGGCTGGTGGTTCCTGCTGCTCTTCCTCCTCAGGAAGAAGGATTCCTTACAGTCCTGCCCTGCTGCCCCACAGGGTCCCTCCCATGGGAGAGAGTCCTCCACAAACCTCTCCTTCATGAGTCCTTCCCACCAGGTCCAGAGCTGCTCCAGCCTGGGCTTCCCACAGAGTCACGGGCTGCTCAGGGAACAGGCACCTCCCCTGGCTCTGGGGTCTTCCACAGCTGCGTAATCAGAGTCCACTGGCAGCAAATCCTCTGGCCACAAAATCCAAGTCCACTGGCCAAGTTCACCCCTCCTTGTGCCTTCAGGGAATGTTCCACCACGTTCCTCCACGAGTGCAGGGGCACAGCTGCCAGCTCGCCATGGGCTGCAGGGAAACTTCTGCTTGGGCACCTTCTTCCCCTTCCTCCTCACCAACCACCAGCCCCACCCTCCTTCCCCAGCACAGCTCTTCTTTCACTGCTCCCTCTGCTTAGGTCTTACCTCAATTCTTTCGTATGTTAATGGCTGAGGTGCATCTATTGTCCCTCTAATGGCTCCTTGGCTGGGTTTGGAGCAGGAGGAGCTTCTCAGCTTCTTACTGCAGCTATTCCTGGGGCCCTTCCCCCACTACCAAAAAATCTATCAAACCAAACCATCACAACAGGCTTTAAATTATACACATGCTGCTAAGTGAGTAGAAATCAGGGCTACTACATGACCTACAGAGCATCAGGCAAGCCTTTTACCCCTACAGCTCAAACCCAGGGCTGCCAATCATATTTCATATTCTTTTGATTTAAAATAATAAAACAAATTTAAAAATCTGTATCTTTCCTCCTACCAGGTTTTTTAATACTTGCAAGGTAAGAGAAAGCTTCATAGTAGACAGGACTCATTACAACGCAAAACCACAAAAAAAGCAGCACCACTTGGAAATTAAATAGGTTACTAATAGATCTTCCCAGCTTACAAAATCTTCAGCAAACTGCCTCAGCTGAAAAGATCAGCATTATAGAATAACATGGCTAAAGGCTCCTCTTTTGAAAGGCTAAAGCCAAGGTAACTGAGTGCAGCTCTTACTTAGTACTATTAAAGATATAATCAGACATAGCTACACTGAATAAACCATTGACAGACATAGAGAACAAATGACCTCAAATCTGAGGCCACAAGAAAGGCAGAGTCCAGAAATTACTGTGTTGAAAAGAAAGACTGTGAATTAATCATTTAAGCATACTAAAACATTAATAGTTTTGAACACTAAAGGTGAAAGAACATTTATTCACCAAAGGTCACTCTTCCAGCTCAGAGGGGAATTTTAAAGAACACATGTTGGAAAATTTGCCTCAGTATTTGTATTATTTCACCCCTGGGCATCATTTGCAGTGTAAGGCAATTAGTTTGGTGGCCAATGAGCATCCTGGTGTTGAAACCCTCCAGGAAAAGTCAGCATTGCTTAAAGTAACAATACCTCACTGCTGGACCCTGATTCTCATGAATAAGAATTTACTCTTTATTAAAAATAAATAAATACATATACATACATACATAAGTTGTTCCAGGCTAGAAACTGGACAAGCCAGAGTGATATAAAACTACAGATCCACTGCCAGTAGAAGAAATGCAACCAGAACTGTGAACCTCCAACCCATCACCTTTGGAAAGAGGAGGAAATTAATGACAACATGAGTTTCCCGGGTGGAGATCAGTGTGAGCACATGTCTGGAAAAGTAGCCACTGAGCAACTTTTCTGAAACAAATTCTTGCTGTGAGCAGGGCATCCTACGCCCAGCTATGATTTTACAAGGATTTCTGTAAAGGAAATAGAATCAGAACAGCTGTGACAAAGGACTCCGTGAAATAATGAAAGAGAAAATCTCATTGCCATCCATCCACATTTTACTGTTTTTTTAACTGTCAATTTAAAAGAGAAGTCAACGTAAAATGGTTTTTTTTCATTTAGTTTTATATAATGGAGGCAATAGTAATGTGCTTGGAATTTGGTGCCTCTCCAGTGTTTATCACACCATTTATCATCCAGATTTCCAGCTTGCAGAGATGTATAAAATGAAGTACAATTGTTAAGTCATTGAACTCTTCTGGCAAGAAATGCCATTTATTGTATGCAAAAGGTGTTCAGTGGCTGATTTACTCAAATGGTTACATCAGTTGCTTAATATGACCAAAAAGGCTAAAAGGTTTTAACTATGATAAGGTATACCGTGTGAACTTTTATAATGTGAATGCATGATAGACCCATAATGGAATTTATTTTTTTAACCAATATACTGTACTACTGTGTAGCATGTTTTTTTTTCAAGCATTTGCCCCATATACTTGCTTTTTGCCAACATAGTGATATAAAGAATCCTTATGCCATCCTAAATTGACAGTTTCTGATTCCCCTCTTGCAGAAGCAACTTTCTTAAGAAAAACTCTCCTGAGTACCCATGGTTGGCCCATGCTGAGTTTTGCACACTCCCAACTTCTGGAAGATCCCTTGAAGATTTCCCTGAAAGACCTGGATATACATACTGTATGTACATTAATGCATGCAGATCAATATACACACCGTATGTACATTATTATATGCAGATTACTTTCATATGTGAACATACAAAACAATATAATGACTCTCAGAAATCTGCTGCTGCTCTCATCATATGCAGTATTGAGTACTTACTGTTATACAGCAACTCAGCTGTGCAAAAAGTACATCATTCCCTGATCCCCATGGGGAACAACCAGTGGCTGAAAGCACATCTTAGATATTCTGTGGCACTGGCACACTACTAGAAGATGAAAATACAAATTTCCTTCTTCATATTAAGAGGGTCTGCCTTGTGCCCTATAGTTTTGACTGATAACTAGTTATGGATCCACATTGTTACACCCCACATACTTACATAGACTGTATTATAGCAGGATTCGCAGCACAAAATGATAGAATAAGACTCCAAATATGAGTTATTTAAACTGCAGGTTCCTAAAAAAAACCACAATCCCAGGGAGAAGAAGGCAGAATAAAACCATGAACAGCGACCTAACCATTCAGGGAGAAAGCACTGAGGTAGAAACAAGGACCTGAAGAAGTTCACTGATTCCGTTTTCAGATGGAATCAAGTAAATGCTGCATCAGCTTCCCAAACTCCTCCAGCCTTCACGTGTCCTTGCAGCCAAGCTTCCCATCTGCCTGCCTGCCACATGTGGGGTGTGACAGGAAGACAAGGTCAACACTGGAAGACATCAAAAACTCGGAAATATAAAACTGAGACATAAAGTGTGTGGTGTGGAACAGGAACTGCATTGGAGCTGGGCCAGGGGAGCAGGGCCAGCAGGGCTGGGGAGCCTCAGGAGACACTGCCAGGCAAGTCAGCTGGACCTGGGGCTCCATGTGGGCCAAGGGCTTATCTCAGCATGCAGCCCACATCATATAACTAAGGAAGTCTGAAGTCCTTCAGTTAGTTCCTTTTTACAAACCAGCAGCAATCAAAAAAAAATGAAGGGGAGGGGGGGCATGAGGGAGTAGCTTATCTTGTTCTGCATAAGACTTCTTGTTATAATAGCCCCATGGCTGAGAAAAAAGATTCAGCTAAACAGGGACCATGGTACACTCAAAGCTATGAAAATGACAGGCTGGGACAAATCATTAACAGGCTCCTCCAGGGGCTGAAGTTGGTTTGTGTACTTGCTTTCAAAGCACCTTCCCCCAATTGAAGATCTCTAGGCTACTTTGTGTACTTGGGTTTTGGTTCTTTCAAGGCGTTCACAAGGTGAAATGGTTTACTGGTATCAAACCCTCAGTGAGAGCATGGCCTCCCTGAGTTGAAGATTACCCAAGTTTTCACTCTCTCGTAGAAGAGTTGAAAATAGTATCCAAATTTCTACAGAGTAGGTAGAACACAGAGACAAAAACTGAGACAGAATTTGTTTTAAGAACAACAAGAAAAAGTAGTCTATGGTAACTGCTAAGTAATAAAACTGTCAAGATGTTGGAAAATAGACCATGTCTGCAATTTTTCTCACCATACCCATTAGCTACTAATGCTTCCAACATTTCACAGCACAGCCACAATTCACATCTTATTATAACAAAGGGCATAGTAGGGATTACAAAAATTTAGGAACCACAAAGCACCTTTTACCTAACAGCAGATGCATTTGAACTCTGGATCTACCGTTCTCACTGTTGCAGTTATCAAACAGTCACCTCTGTAATAAAACACTTCATGGTAACTGCAATAAGCAACTACAGGGAACAAATTATACAATCAGGAAACAGGGAATAATCACTGAGGCAGCAGAGGAACCAGAAGTTAATATGGGATTGTAAACCTGCTAAAAAAAAATACCTTGCACAGCTATTTGATGCTAGGGTTCTCTGAACAGGATGACTATCAATTTGAAGCAAAGAAAATGTGGTTGCAGCATTAGGTACATATTTCTCACAATATCACTAGGAAAACAGTGAATGTATAGACTGTGCAAGCCTCGTTACCAGGCTTGAGGAGATCAATGCAGGCTGGTGCCTCTACACAGAGGAACAGACTAAGGGGCATCTTCAGTTCCCTTCTAAGCGTGCATTTTTCTGATCAAGGTTCAGTAAAGACAAGGAGCTTAGTTTCACCTTGATGGTGCTTGTGCCATGAAATTTCATAGAATCATAGAATGGTTTGTATTGGAAGGAACCCTAAAGATCATTTAGCCTCAACCCCCCCCGCATGAGCAGGGACACCTCCCACTAGATCAGGTTGCTCAGAGTCCTATACAACTTGGCCTTGAACACTTCCTGTTCCAGTGTCTCACCACTAATATAATAAAGAATTTCTTTCTAATGTCTAACCTAAATCCCTAAATCTACCCTCTTTCATTTCTCCTTCATCCATCACTACATACCCTTGTGAAAAATCCCTCCCTTGCTTTACTGTACCCTCTTCAGGTGCTCTAAGTCTCTCTCAAGCCTTCTCTTATCCAGGCTGAACAGCTGAAACTCTCTCAGCCTGTCTCCAGAGCAGAGCTGCTCCAGCCCTTGGATCATTTTTGTGGCCTCCTCCGGACTCACTCCAACAGCTCCATGTCCTTTCCGTGTTGAGGGCTCCAGAACTGGACACTACTCCAAATGGGGTTTCACGAGAGCAGAGTAGAGGGAAGGAATCACCTCCTTTGACCTGCTGGCCATGTTTCTTTCAATGCAGACCAGGACACAGTTGGCTGCCAGCTCATGTAGAGTTTCTCGTCAACCAACACCCCCAAGTCCTTTTCTTCAGAACTTCTCTCAATCTTTTCTCTGCCCAACTTGTAATTGTGCTGGAGATTGCCCCAACCCAGTTGTAGCACCTTGCATTTGTCTTTATTGAACTTAATGAGGTTGGCACTGGCACACCTCTCAAGCCTATCCAGGTCCTTCTGGATCGCCTCCCTTCCCTCCAGCGTGTCATCAGCAAACTTTCTGAGAGCCCACTCAATCCCACCATCCATGTCACCAGCATCTTGCGCCATCCAGTATTCTGGGGTGTTCTGTTAAGATTCAGCAGCTCCTGAGCAACCACAGGACACCTTGCAGCCCTCATCAGCTAGCTCTGCTCTGGTCAGTGGTATCCCCCTGTCTCTGCTTGCTGTAGCCTCATCTGCCTCAAGACCAAACAACCCACAAGAAGACTTCTATATAATCCTGATCTTCCTGTTGGTGCTCCACACGTCTACGCGTGATGTTTCAGCACCAGCAGCCATGTCCTATTCACTCCTGAAATGTCTGTGAGACCTTAGCACCAGAACAGAGATAGCTCTTGCAGAAGAGACCTCTTGGGTAACACACACCTCTTTCCTTTGTACACATGCCCTCAAGTCAGGAATTATGTGACTGGCTTTATGACAGTCTGTCATAAAACTGTTAATTTTCTCCCACCTCGTGACCATTCCTCTCTTTACAAGGAACTCAGTTGTCAGGAAAAGGCTTGGACACCATCAATTACCTAATGCCCTATCCCTGGGGGCAGGCATGAGGTCTCCCAGGTAAGAACCCTCACCCTGATACAAAATAAAGGCTTGAAATGAGTTTTCTGAGATTTCTGAAAACAGCAGACAACCATAAGTCTTCAAGTACCGTGTTTTTTGGGGCAGGGTTTTTCAAGGGAGGTGATGTGCGATGAGGCTAGAGGGGAAGATGTCCCTTGAAGTGACAAATATGACCCTTGAAATAAATCTGAATTGCTCTTGCAATTATCATTTTGATATTTAATGTATAAATGGGGAAAACAAACAAACATGAAAAAACCCCACAAGGGAAAATCCAAAACAGTAATCACACAACACTTCTTTTAATCTTCTATATTTACTGTCTTGTGTTTGTACATCTACACTTCTTTTCTAAAACAAATCTAAACTAAACATTTCAGAGGTATTTTTTCTTAAAAATAAAATTAAGTTTGAAAGAGACAAGGGAGAAAGAGAAAAGCAGGGTAGCTGGAAATGGTGTAAATGTAAAAGTTCAGTAGAAAGATGAACAATACTCTTTTAAAAAGGAAAATGCAAAAACCATGCAAGAAGCAGAATCTGTAAGTCCCTACCTCCATCCTAGGAATTGTTAACCTTGGCAGTGAGGAACTGACTAGCTGCAAATTGGATTCTAACCAAGTAAAATAATAAGCAGGATTTCAATCAAACCATACAAGCTAATAATGCTGAACAAAATACTGAGAGAGATGAACAAACATAATCTATCATCTTGTAGTCTCCATTTTTTTACTTTTTTTTTTTACTTTTTTTTTTAAGGTGAATTCAATGTTTATGAATGCTTCCAGCTTTATGACCCCATACTGAAGTTTTCTGGCTTTTCCCCATGTAAGGATAGACAAAGCATCCACCATTTAGCTAACTAAGGTGTAACCTCCACCTAGGTGGCTGGGAAACCCAGCACAAATAGCTGGCCCAAAGAATGAACCCCGAGTCTACTAAAACCATTCTGCTCTTTCTGCATTGCCAACTCAGGAATAGCTTAAAGAAGTTGTGGTTCATTACTGGAGAAGAGAGCCTGTAGCTTACAAAGTGTCAGAGATGAAGCAGTTATTACAGTTGTATGTATTGTTAAAAAGAAAATTAAAAATTCGGGTTTATATGTGCATGAAGAACAAAATGCAGAATCAGGACTGAGATTTTCCCTGCTAATTAGTAACCAGAGGAAAGAAAACAATTGAATTCACACATGTGCACAGGATGATCCCGTCTTTAATATAAAGCTCTGGTCCAGCCATGAAATGAGAAAAACCCTTGATCAGTTATACTATCACCTAAAATAAAGTATGCCTTCAATGGCTGCTCAGATCAGAAAGAAACCAGGTGGAAGATGTGAAAGAAAAACCCAGCCAGGCCAAAAAAGTGATGAAGAAAACAAAAGCACCATGAAGAATAATGTTCCTTACTGGCAAAAGAAATGCATAATCACCACCCTTTTGCAGATGGCACACTCCTAGGAACCATGGTCCTTCATCAAAACAAATGGGACAGAGCAGGCAGAAGTGAAAAGGGTGTGTTAATGTTTTAAGTTAAGAAAATGAAGCAGTGAGTATCAACATAAACAAAAATAATCCCTTTTACTGTGAGAAGGCTAAATTACTCCCAAAGAATGCATCAGGAAAATATTGAATATAATATGTGAGAAATAAAATCCACAGAATCACAATAGATACAATCCTTTTGATAAAACTAAATGGGATTTTCTTATAACATGTATTTATACATAGGGAAATGTTAACATAGGCACTGAAGTACAAATATTCATGTGCTCTTTCAGAAAGGTCACAAAAGAGGAACAGAGGATACTTCGGAGGTTAAAAAACACAAATGACACAATATAACTTCTCAAGTATTAAAAGACAGAAGATGATTCTTCATTAAATTACAGTGCATCTAATGAAAATCTGTAGAAGTCAGTTTGTACAGTGTGGTGGAACTACATGATACATTGAGTGAGCTTATTTTTAAGGTCCTAGATGGTTCCTGATATCCATTCAGTCAGTAGGGAATCAAATAATCTACATTAACATCCTGCAGATGCCATGGGCTAGAAACACTTCGCTGTTACACAACGTTGTGCATCCCTCAGCTAGACCTCAGATTTGAATTACTGGTGATGCTGCCAAAAGCATTGCAGGTGGCTCCACAACCATGGTCCTGTACACCACGGCAAGTGTACACTGCAGCTACATATTTGCTTTTGTGGGACTTTCTGCTGTTAATACTCAGTGCATGTAAACTCATCATTCTCTTAGCTGTAGAGCCTGAAAAATGGCAACAATAGACCACTATTATTGTAATTATGAAGAGCATTTCAGGAATTATCTCCCTTTTGCTACAGACCATCTCCCATTATGCTTTAAAGAATGCACAATTGCTGAACCTAGAAAGGCAAATCATCTTAAGGAAGAAGTGACAGCTAGTTCTTTGAAACAAGAGATAGCTAGTTCCAGCACACTGCTAATCTTTGTGATTTCATGTTACAGCTTTCATTTAAAGCACACTGTAAAACAGACACCCTAAGAATTATGAAAGATATAATTCTTTTTTAGCTTTAGCATTTTAGGACTTGCAGTGGTTCAGTCACACGTTTCTTCTACAGCATTTCAGAGGAAAGAAGCCAAACCAACCTCATTATGGACAAAATTATTTAAGTGAGACACTTAAACCCATATTTAGGACTCAAAAGTGTGTGATGGTGACCTCCAAATAACCCCCGACTTTAATGTAAACCTTAGTTTCAGCTGCTTTAATAGCTCAATAACTCCAGCAGAGCCAAGTTTTCCTCCTGGAGTTTCGTGATGATGTCCATTTATTCTCGGGAAATAAGCAAGACATCTACAATGACATCATAATTTTCCCAGTGCAATGTTCTTTGGAGAGTGTCCCAGCTGCTCTAGCCAGGTGTAAAAAAGCTAAACAAACCCCTGACATTGCTCATTAGAGAGGAACAGATCAGGTGATTTCAGTTTATATGTTGTTTGTTAAGTTTTCCAAAGAATAATCACCAAATGTAAAACCAGGACTAGCAAAGAATAATGGGAAGAGGAAAGGGACATAGGTTCAGTGCTCCTCAGAAAAGTCCCAAACCTCAGGCTGGCAATGGTTATACACTCTTGCCCATACAGCAGATAATTTGTCAGGTAGAAAATGCTAATGAGCATTTCCCAGATAAATTGAAAATCATGCAGATGACCCTTTCACTTGAGTAAGTTAGTGTCTTGAATGCTTTTTTACAGGTTCATTGCATTCCATTTGATGCTAAGTGCTGAGCTTGATTTTAACAACTCATCTTCTCATTCCTTTTCCAATTATTTTAAAAACTGTCTGACTGACAAACTTGATTATCCCTTTCCAGTGTTCAAAAGCCAGATGAGCTCGTACTCTCCACATGAAGGGAAGAAGAAAATGACACAGGTCAACAAGCAGCTGATAAAGTGATACTGGAGGCAGCAGGGTGAGGAGATGAGAAGGCATAAAGCAAATTCCTGCAGCAGCAGCAAGGACATGGTTGTATTAGTCATCAGGGAATGAGCCACAGGGCATGGGAACTGCTGCACAGGAGGGACCTTCTTGCCCAATCTCCCATGCCAGTGGTATTGACAGCAAATGTTTAGGGACGCACAAACAGAACCCTTTCTATCAGCAAATCCTTCCTATTTCCAGAAGCTCATTCTTCAGGGACATCCAAAGCTGGAAACTGCACATAAGACCATATTTTTTTTAGGATTTGGGAAGTTTTTGAGGTCACTTACACATTTTTCAGGCTCTGCACCTCCCAGTGCACCTGGCCTGGCATGGCAGGTCAAAGCCATGGTGAGCGCTTTGCTTTCTTTCCAGCCCTTTTGTCCTCCCTGAGGAGCATTAGGTGAGCAAAGCTACAAGGCAGGCAAGTTCTGGGTAAGTCACCTTCCTATGGTCTGCAAGCTCTGAGCTGCCTTCAGCATTGCTGGAACTCATGGGAAACAGTGCAAGCACTGCCACTTTTAAATTTCACCATGGTCCTGTCTTTCATTTCATGGTTCTGTCCCCATCTCCCACCTGTCAGAACCACTGATGGTGACAAACACCTTCCCAGTGTACAACACATGGCAGCTTCGCTGTCCTGAGCAGCAGCTACTTCAGCCCATCTTTCCAAGAAACCCCTGTCCTGGACTCATCAGGCATTTCTCAGTCTGCCAGGATGCATATGTTTGCATGCTCTGTCTCTTCTGTTCGCACGACCTCTCCCCATGGCTGCCAAATTCTGTCTGCACCAGCAAACAGCCCCACTTTGTGAGCTGCAGAAAGCTACCCAAGGAGAAGGTCAGAGAGGCAAGTCCTGAAGGGAGCTGTGGTTTCTCAGTGCGCTACCAGCAATGTACTGCTCTGCAGGGGCATGGCCCAACACTGGGTTTCAAACCCAGTCAGTCTGCTCTGCAGATTGCAGGACCTCATGGGCAAGGGCTGACTGCCAGCAACAGTTTTATTTGCATACAGATGTCCACACAGGTATTCCACCAGGGAGCAGACAACAGATCACAGAGCCAAGTCCTTTGTTGCGCTTGTTTGTGATGTGCTTGCCCCTCTGACCCAGCTCACTGTCTCCTTCAGCCTCTCTCTTCACAGCCCTGGCTTCATCTCACAGTCTTGTCCTCCAGCAGCTTCTACTTCTTCTTAAAAAAGTATTATGTGCAAGGTGAAGGAAGCAGTTTCAGTGCTGCTCCAGAGGCAAGCTGAAGATGGAGAGTTATCACCTTATTCGAACTCCATTATCATAATAATGCTAAATACTATAAAATTTTATTTCCATATTTGGTCAAGCCAAACTGAAATCTTCTGATGCCACTACAAATCACTGCTCTTATGCCTGGCTTTCTCCAGCCTGTTTGCTCTGCCACCTACTTTGAACACATCTGCTAACAGATTAGGTACTATGCCTCCTTATTACACTTCCATACTATTACAAGTTACTTCTTTTTTTTCCTCAGATGGCTGAACATTTCTTTCATTGCTTCTTTGTAGATATTTAATCTTAACTTCACATGGCATGGTTCCCTTTAAGCAACAAAAGCTAACATTTCCTCAAGTTCATCAGTTTTTTTACCATTTACATTTTTTATTCTACATTTACATTTTTACTTTCTTTTTTTTCTCCTTTCTTTGCCATTTTTCATACTGTTATATGAAAGGAATATCTCCTTACCCTTAATTTTCTTTTTTATTTAAAAGAAAAAAAAGTTCACTGTAGGATTCATTCACAGTGAATAAAGCTATATTTCCAGCTACCTTCTGAAACAAAATTTTATTGAATGTCACTTGTGGAATTAGAAAGATCAGCAGATTAGACAGTAGTTCAAGGTTCAAAAGAGGAGGCTTATAAACTGCTCCTCTTGACATCCAAATGAACCTGTTGCTCAACTTTCCTTGTGACAAAACAGGATTTTATCTTATTACAGCCAGGGAAAAGAGCAATAGGGCAGAGTAATTATGTCAACTATTCTTTTCAAGCAGTACTACAATGAAGTTATATTTTGTTGTTCTTGTGACTCATTCTTGGGACGCTTGAACCAAAAAGGTGCTGACCTGCCTCAAGAGAATCAGCAATTAGAAACAATAACAAACATATTGCAATTCAGGCAATTACTTAGGAAGGCATATTTTTACTTAGAAGCAAAAGTTCTGCCCATTTATAATCTCCTTTAACAAAAAAGCAAAATCAAACAAATGCAGGAAGTAACAATCCAACTGACAGAAAACATGATCAATTGCTAAGCAGAAATCTACCCAGCAGCCAAAATTAATTAGTTATGCAAAAAATGCTGAATTACTTTTACACCAAGCCAGGAAAACAACAACAACAATCTATGTATATCATTTGCAAACAATAACCACTAAAATATTCCCACCACACTGTTTCCTAGGTCAAGTAGGTACCTTGTTGCATTTAATGCGGATTTATGGCATTCTCTAGGAATTATGGGCAACACAAAAATTTGGGAAGACAGTGATAAGCCTGAAGGAGAAACATTAGCTTAGGGAGCAGTGCACATACCATAGCACCACAGAGCAGGCAGAAGATAAGTAGCCAAGAATGCCCAGCATAGAATATTGTATTGCTCTTTTTGCACAACCATTGAACCATTTTTCCATATACCTAAGGCAAGAAGGTGTCTCAGAAGCAGGATTTACCTGACCTTGAGTGTAGCTTTATCAACAGTATGTCTGAACGGCTGTTATAAAATAATAATTATCAAAACATTTCCTGATATTAAAACATAAAAGGGAGAGAAGAAAACGTGGGGGGAAGGGAAAAAAGTATTCCTTCTTGCATAAGACACGTATCATCACTTTTCTGCAGCCAGCAGGACTTGGCACCTCAGTGTCAAATTTTACCTCATCCAATCATTGAGAAAGTTTTAAAAGACCCTCCTACAGTGACAAACCATCAGTGACATGTCCCTTATACGAGCAGCAGTTTTAAGTATCTGTTTTCAATTGACTCACCAATGTTCTGCCTGGAGGGTTATCATCTCTGTTTATCAATGATTTGAGATAGAGAGCATCACCCTGCTTAGGATTTTGTTTTTCACATGTGGCTGTGAAATCAGGGAAATCAGTATTGCTTGTTCTGCTTCTTAGGGACCAGTGCTTGGGAAAGAAGAAAAACTGAACAAGAATGGAAGCAATGCATAGAATGTCCATGTTTCACGGAATAAAGAGTTCACAAATTCAATGTACAACACCCTGATAACCCTTTACAAGCCCCTTTCTGACTCGAATCACTCACACACGCTGCAAGCCTATCGCTCCATCAAAGAACACCCTCCATTACCAATAACTTCATACTTCAATGACTAACAAATTACTTTGGTGCATTTTAAAGTTGGTGATTTCGACTCTCCAGCATTTTTGCCTGATGGAAAATCACTGAATTGCTAAGAACATGTTTTCATTTACAATTGTTACCTCTGCAAAGAGACATTAGCCCCTTTGCCCTCTAAGATACCAGTATCAGTAGCATCCACATCAAACAAGCTCAAAGTAAACCAGCAGTCCAAACTGCACTTGTGCCTGTATTTTTCCAGGAGGACCTCAGATTCAGAATGGTCCTTTATTTCTTCTCATCTCCATATAGTTCACCCAGTCACTGAAAAATCATTACTAGGAGTCCCTTACAATCAACAGAACAAAAGTGTCAAAAAAGCAAAGTAATCAACTATTAATCATATCTCTTTGATAACCTTGACCCTACTAAAGCATAACATCTGTCTTGTATTTTTTGTGGCCGAAAGCCAAAGCTAGGATCAGGAAACAACTATTTCACTGGTCAGATGTTAACATAGCAAAGCATGTTGACTTTATAACCACCCTGTGAGCTCAGAGAATGTAATGGAACTGTCTTTTATTTGGCTTGGTCCCATTTATTAATATTACCAGAGTGAGTAACTCACATGGTCAGACATGCACTTAATAGAGGCATGTCTAGACAGACCCAGAAGTGCCTACTTTCTTTTCCACAATTAAGCAAAATCTGAAGCTTAGGCCTAGTAAAGCTGGAAGAGTTTGAATTAAACTAAAAACATTCTCACCTTACTTACTCTTACTGTCAAGGTAGACACATGAAACAGCAATTACAGAACAGTAGCAGGCAAGGACGTTTGACTGTAGACCAGATGGTAATAATTGGTGGCATTTATGCCAACTTAATGATGAGAGAAAAGTGATTATCAGAGAAAAGATATTATTACATATTATTAGAGAAGGAAATTACTAGTAACTAATAAATCCACCTAGGTTAGCAAAGTTAACTACCACCTCCTGGTACCACTATGGTTGCTGTTTGGTCAGCATCCTTTATCATGCAGCCAAGATGTGGTTGTCAGAGAGATTAAAAGCATAAACCATCCTCAAAACCTTGCAGAAAATTTTGTTCTTTTGTTATAAAGATACAACTTCAAGATCCTAATTTTGGCACATGCTTTGGACTACAGATGGTCAGATCTTATCATGGACAAGTGCAGACATGGCCACAGACTTGCACTATACTCTTGGTTTCAGCGACACCAACACTAGACTTTAACAGCAACATCCATGAGCCCTGACTCACCCGTCAGTCCCTGTGCTCCTGAAATGCTTCACAAGAACTTTGCTCAGGAATCAGCACTTTCTCAGTGACTCTCTTCACACCTGCATGAAATTATATTTCTGATAATGCTTTCATTAGATTTTTATTTTCACAAAAAGCCAGAGCAAAAATAATGACAGAATTACATGGAATGATACCCTAGCATCTCTAGCACTAGGCCTGGCAATTCTGCTGCCCATAATCTTCATGTGCTCAACTTGCAACTTCTCTGTCTCCTGTGTGGAATTGGTCCCTGCACCACTCTTGTTGTTAATACTGGCTTTTTTTGTTGCATGAGCAAACTATGCTTTAAACAAACAACATGGGCAAGACGGTAGCAGATGTAACAGACAATTTAAATGGTCAACAAAAACAAAGGACAGTGAAGACAGGTGGGAAAGAAGCTGAATCAAAATCAGAAGTGAGTCAGTTTTGACTGAACAGAACCCCAGGCAGTATTCACCTCATACCATTAAAGTTGTATAGAAGCCCGTGCATTTGCTAAACTGAACTGCCTCAATAGTCATGGGAAAAAGGTGGGCTGTTGCCCCAAAGCAATTCCTCTTACCTGTCTTCCTAGGGATTACTTGCCCCCATCTCCATTGGCAATCAAAGGTTCTAGTCCTTGTAGATTAGGCTCTTAGCTTCCTTTTAAGATGCCTGAACTTCAGACAGTAGACATTTGTACTTAAATTGAGAAGAAAAGAAAAAAAAAATTTAAAAAAGGACAATTCTGTGTGAACCTTAGCTTTACTGCAAGCTTAAATACAGAAACCAAGTCTTCATACGCTCAAATGTGTACAGGCTCAGTGTACCTTGTGTTTTGACCATTTTCCTTCATTTCACAAGGGATTTAGTTGTTCATGCCTGAACATAATATGCCTGTTAGAGTAAACTGGAGATTTGAAAAAACAAGCACATCTTGCAAACACTTGAAAAACAGCCAGCTCCTTCACCCTGCTACCTAACACAGGCTGCTTAAATTTCACCAGTATTCCTTCCTTTGTTTTTCAGAGGTATTTGTCTGATTTTCTTGACTTTGTTTTCCATTCATTAAACTTTACCATTTTATTTAAATAACACAAGTGTAACCCTGAAATATGTATTGTTTCCAACAGACACAGGAGTGCACACCTGGGAGGCTTGTATTGTTAGCACTTCTCCATATAAACAGTCACTCACGTACTGCTGACAATGTACTTCCATATGGTGTTAATTCCCAGATCAGAATTACTCTCCTGAATCACAGTATCCTCTTTTAAATATGCAAAACATTTAAGCATGTGATTAATTTGAAGCATTTGTGGGTAGTGAATGTTAAGCATTCTCCTGGGCCTTTGCTGGATGACAACTTTACTGATTGAAGTGAGAAAAAAATTCTAGCAGTTCAGCAGCTGATTGCTTTGGGATCTGATTCTTCCCTTTAACTACAGGATAAATCCACATGGAGAAGCAAAGGCTGGTTTGTTAGTGTTTTGTTTTTGTTTTTTTTTAAGAGAATAAAACAGAAGAAAAGACACAGGGGGAGAAAGTAACATGTGAAACTACATTCCAATACAGAAGGCTCTCAAACTCCAGCAAAGTGAAGAGCAAATCAGGCACAAGTTATTATCTTGCTCACACTGCAGAAAAAAAAGAAAAGCAGTTACCAAATAATTTGGTCTGTCACCCCAGGAGGTATTTTAGTATCTCATTTGGTATTACAGTATTGATTTCTGTAGAAGCTTACCAGCTGATGCCTTTTGATGGTGTTTTCCAAACATTTAAGATTATAAAGGACCTAACAGAAATCAGAAGTCACAAGTAACTATTATTTTTATTTAAAACAACAGGATTAAGAGCTTTTTTTCCTTCCTGTTTCAGCTATATTCAGCTCACTGTCAGTATCCACAGTGGGACATCTCACTGAAGAACAGCATGGAAAGCAAATGCATCTCAGGAGAGTATTTAGATTAAATCTGAAGTATGTAAAACCATGGTTCATGCAGTCTGTCAGCGGCTCAGGCACAATGCTCAGGTGTGCATCTCACCCGTCACCACTCCCATGGCTCACAAACCTGTCAGCAAAAGCTGTCTCATGTGAGAGTGGAAATAAGAAGGCAGCTGTGCTCTTTTTTTCTCTCTTTCCTTTTTTTGAGACTGAGGCAGGGGTATAATTATCCCGATGCTCATCGCTGGAATTCATCGTGGGGCAAACAGTGTTGTCGAGGGAACCTCAGCAGAACCAAATTCCTCATAAATGCATGCTGAAACAGGGGGATCTATAGTGGAAGAACAAATAAACAAAAAAAAATCTGTGGCCACATTAAAGCATTCCACTTCAAAATTGTCAAAGTGCAATTAGCTGAAAAAAAAAAATAAAAATTAATTGTTTTAAACAGTCCAATATACTTTTTTTTTTTTAGCATTGATCTGTACAGAAAATCTTCAGTGTGTTTTTCTGATTCACAATAAAAGGAAACACTGAAACACTGGAGTCTTTTGTGAATTATCATCTCCTAGGTACCTGTTGTAGGCACAATGATTTTAGGACAGTAGGGAAAGTGTCAGAGATGGGAAGAATGTAAATCCCTGATTCATAAAGAACAAAAAAAGGCAGGAGGACATCTGTGAAATCATAAAGTATAGCCTGTGCAATTAGTCTTTGCACAGAGCATGTTTTAATGAGAACTTGAACCAAAACTGTCTTTACAACCAACGTGAGAATTTTCCTTTCTCTTCTTCCCGTGCTCTCCCTTTGGGTAAGCCTAGGTAGGTCCATATGAGCAGGTGCCAGGAATACCACATTTCCATCCTGTACTTTGAGCTAGTAGCTCCTAAAGAACTGAGGACAAAGGAAATTGGTTCCTACACACAGTCCTGCCAGGCTGATCCACCACACGCGTTGCCATTGGTGTGTCACACCAAGCTGGGTCCCTCTGCTGTCAGAAAAACTGAGGAACAGGAACACCAGGAGCCTGGGTCTGCCTCCCATGTCCTTTTTGCCAAGCAAGGGTCCATTAGCTTCAGGAGGTGTGCTCCTGAGTTGTACCAGTGTAGAGGTAAACCTCAGGCTGGTCACTGCAGTGCACTTCTGTGACAAACCAAGTTCTTGAAATACGGCGAGTGAAGAGTTTCCTTACGAGAAAACCTGCTTGGAATCAGTCTGCCCTAAAGTAGGGGGCTACTCCTTTTTAGAAAACTTTAATTTGGGGCAGTTGAAGTGGGTTTCCACAGTACACAGTTTGGATGTCTGGTGGATCCTTTCAAAACACATTTTTAAATGTTAACAGACAAGCAAAATTAATAGAAAAGCTTCAAACTCTGCAGTTCCTAACTCACATCCATTTCCCCAAAGTCAATCCTCTTGATAGCTGCCTCAGCTGGCAACAAAATGTATATAAATACAGCCACAGTTGAGTTTGGGGTATCTTTGTTAATATTTATGTAGCCTGCCACCAGGTGTTTCAGCAGCACAGCTGTTTCCAGCTGATAACTCTCTGCTTCCAATCACAATTGTACAGTCTCAGTTCATGGGGGAATGTGTATAATCATGAACATGATATGACTGTCCTGCTTGGTTTATTAGTGTGCGTATCTCTGAGGACCATTCTGACATTCCAGATACACTGTATGTTCAAGAAATTCTTTGGGGACTACTGGATTTCAGACCTCTTCTATAATAGTTTTTAATGAAATTTCCAGTACCTTTATTACTGGGATGCAACAGCCATAATGCCCAATCATTAGGCAGTGATGAGTGAGTGTCAGTCTCTAAGTGTAAGTAGGCAGGTAAATGAAGAGCTAGAGAGAGAGAGAGACAGACAGACAGACAGACACATATAAACAAATGTATATGCAAAAAGCATTTCAATAAAATAATTTTACAAGTGATCAGAAGAATTTAGAAGTAAATACTTAGAGAAAAGTTTTATTTTTCTTCCCTTCTCCCTCATAGGAATCATGACCTGTTGAGAAACTTCTCACCACCAGTGTAACAGAAACTGTCTTCCTTTTGTCACAGAGGGAAGTGCCATGGGTGTGCCAAACTGCAATGAAAATCTGGCCCCAGATATGAAACTGCTTCAGAAGGTTACATCCACTGTTATCAGCCAGGTAGCTTTACCTGCCACATCCACAGCAGATGAGATTAATCATAGTTTTGTTTGGAAGGAGCCTTAACGATCATCTAGTTTCAAGGCCCCTGCCACAGGCAGAGACATCTCCCAATAGACCAGGTTGCTCAGAGCCCCAGCCAACCAGGCCCTGAGCATTTCTACTGGCATGAAGAGACACTGCTTGAATGCTTCTGGAGGACTATTCCTGAAAAGGGGAGAAACTGCCTGCCTGTGGAGACAACTAAAACATTACTTTGATGTGGAGCACAGATGAAGACCTACCCTGGTGATAATTCATTTATGCAGGAACCAACAGTGAGCCTGGTGTGTTACTTACACATATTATCATCTCATACAGTGACTTTTCATCTTTTTTACACAATAAATTTTCAGCTTCTGTGTCAAACTGAGGATTTTCTTCTAAATAAGAGAACTGACAGTGATATGTTTCAACACAACTGCATTACAAAACTGTCAGCCTCAGCTCTGTTCCCCAGTCTCTATCCCTGTCAACAGTGCTGGGCTGCAGACATTTCAGCCTGCAAATAGTCTGCTATTGAGCAGGTTTTTTGCAAGCCTGCAAAGGAGAAGGGAAGGAGGGAGAAGGGAGTAAATCCCTCTGTGGCTCCTGTCCCAGTCCATTTGTTCTCTTCTACAGCTGTTTGCCAGTGCTAAGAACATCACTGCTTCACTGCAGCCAAACTGGAGGTACGGACCAGAGTAACCAGAGCTTGAAGTTATTAATTGCCTTCCATGACATAAACCACATTTTTGTGTGCCACGGAGGGCTGCATGATGAATTCATCATCACTAGACAGACTGTGTTTTATTCACATTTCACCACTCTGTCCAATGGGCAATGGGTGTTTGCTGTCAAGGCAGCTGTAGTAGTGTTTTAATTGCAGATGAAGGAAGACAACCTGCCATATAAGAGAAAAGCATCCCTATAACTCACCCATAGCCACCCAGCCCTTGTGCTCTAATCAAACCATACCTACCAATAGCATATCAAAGTCAACCCACACTTCAGTAAGTCAAATACAATTCTTTAAAACAGAAAGGTGGGGGGATGGGGAACAGCAGAGCGGAGATACATCATCTGTAGCCATGTGTAACCTCATCCCAGTACACATCAGTAAATGGGTATGCACAACAGCTACAACTGCAGAATAAACACATCTGCTCCGTTAATACAACCCATAAAAGACTTCAAAACAAAGCAGGAGACAATGTTCAAGCTGTTGCATTTTAAAAATCATTATTAAATCAACTGGAATCCAATTAATCCATTTTTCCATTGATGTAAAAATCCCAGTGCTTTCCCAAAGAGCGCCATGAAGCCAGAAACACAGAACAATAAATGAAGGCCTAGAAATTTTCTTGCTATAAGGTATTTGACAAACACCAAAAGTTTAAGAAGAAGATTCACAATCTGTTACACAGGGTCAGGACAGGTGATTTGTTCACTAACTATCTCTTATTAATGACAAGATATTAGAGATTAATGTAAAACCTCAAGAGACTTTGTTGTCTTGTCAGGAGCATCTGGCTCGAAATATTCTTTTTATAGAAATCACCTTTGATTTTTTCTGGTTTCTAGACTTAGGAGCATCCAGTGTAACTGAGTCCACAGGCAGGACATATTACTGGACAAAGTCTTTCATGTTTTGTGTGTGAAGTTATAATCTGGCAGCTCAAAAAAAAAAATGTCTTCCTTCTTCCATAGTATGAGAATGAGAGAAGAGCTTTTCTTATTTCTTCTGAACATCCTTCTCCAAGCTGCTGAACATATTATGACCTTTTACCATTTCCTTCTTCATACATTTCTTTCCTAACACAGACTATCTCAACCTCTTCAGTCTCCCATCACAGACATTTTTCCAAGTCCCCAGACCTTGTCACTTTCTTCTCAAGCACATGTAATCCATAAAATGTAGGCATCCTTGTCCCAGAGCTGCAACCAGATCCTGAGATACAGGAAAAAATGGTGACATGTGACTCACTATTCTTCTCCAACTACTTTTCAAGCTTGCTTGCATATCTTCCAGTAAATTTATTTGTACTCTTCAGAAAATTTCAGTTATTGTCTTTGTCAGCATAAGTTATTCCACTGCAATGAACTGAAGGAATGTAGAGCTCCAGTATTTCTTACTGCATCTGACCCCATGAAAAGAGTTCTATTAATCTTTTTACATCAATACAATTGCATAATTACTGAATATTAATCTTTTCATGGGGAAAAAACAAAACCGAAGGATTCACCTCAGTTATTCACGTGGGGTTAAAAACATGCCAGAGAGTAAAAAAATCATTGTTCATTTTAACAGGTTGTTTAGTAGGTGAAGTCCAGCAGGTAAAAGCTAAACACATGTTACATGCCCTGTAAGAAGACTGTCTTATCTCCTTCTTCATTAAATTAAGCTCATAGAATCATAGAATGGTTAGGGTCGGAGGGACCTTAAAGATCATCAGGTTCCAACCCTCCTGCCATGAGCAGGGACACCTCACATTAGACCAGGATGCACAAGCCTCATCCAACCTGACCATGAACACCTCCAGGGAGGGGGCTTCCACAACCTCTCTGGGCAACCTGTTTCAGCACCTTACTACCCTCATGGTGAAGAATTTCTTCCTCATGTCTAACCTAAATCTTCCCTCTCTTAGTTTAAAACCATTACCCCTTGTCCTATCAATGTCCTTTCTGATGAAAAGCCCCTCCCCAGCTTTCCTGTAGCTCCTTTCAAGTACTGGAAGGTGCTCTAAGGTCTCCCTGGAGCCTTCTCTTCTCCAGGCTGAACAGCCCCAACTCCCTCAGCCTGTCTTCATAGCAGAGCTGCTCCAGCCCTTTGATCACCTTGGTGGCCCTTCTCCGGACCCTCTCCAACAGGTCTATATCTTTCTTGTGCTGAGGGCACTAGAACTGTACACAGTATTCCAGGTGGGGTCTCACCAGAGCAGAGCAGAGGGGCAGAATCCTCTCTCTGGCCCTCCTGGCCACACTTCTTTGGATGCAGCCCAGGACACAACTGGCTCCAGCACACACTGGTGGCTCATGTCCAGCTTCTCACCTGCTACCACCCCCAAGTCCTTCTCCTCAGGTCTCCTCTCCATCTATTCTTCCCCCAGCCTGTATTTGTGGCTGGGGTTGTGACAACTCAGGTGCAGGACCCTGCACTTGGCCTTGTTGAACTTCATGAGTTTGGCACTGGCCCCACCTCTCCAGCCTGTCAGGGTCCCTTTGGATGGTCCTTTCCCTCTTGGGTGTCAACCACACCACACACCTTGGTATCATCAGCAAACTTGCTGAGGAGACACTCAATCCCACTGTCCATGTCTCCAGCAAAGATGTTGAATAGCACTGGTCCCAACACTGACCCCTGAGGGACATCACTTGTCACCTGCATCCATTTGGACACTGAGCCATTGACCACAACTCTCTGGGTGTGGCCATCCAGCCAATCTCTTATCCACCGAGTGGTCCATCTGTCAAATCCATGCCTTGTCAGTTTGGAGACCAGGATGTCATGTGGGACAGTGTCAAACCCCTTGCACAAATCCAGGTAGATGATGCCAATTGCTCTGCCACCATCCATCATCTCTGTAGTATTGTTGTAGAAGGCCACCAGATAGGTCAGGCATGACTTGCCCTTAGTGAAGCCCTGTTGGCTGTCGCCAATCACCTCTTTATTTTCCA
This sequence comes from Apus apus, assembly GCF_020740795.1. Taxonomy (NCBI): domain Eukaryota; kingdom Metazoa; phylum Chordata; class Aves; order Apodiformes; family Apodidae; genus Apus; species Apus apus. Next base: position 71,065,870 of record NC_067312.1, on the reverse strand, counting down.
TGGGCCTTAGCAGATTTTCCAGGAGGATCTGCTCCATAACCCTGCCAGGCACAAGGTGAGACTGACCAGCCTGTAGTTCCCCAGGTCTTCCTTTTTCCCCTTTTTAAAAATAGGGGCTATGTTCCCTTTTTTCCAATCAGTGGGAACCTCACCAGACTGCCATGACCTCTCAAATATGATGGTCAGAGGCTTAGCAACTGCATCTGCCAGCTCCCTCAGGACCCATGGACTAACCCCATCATGTCCCCTAGACTTGTGCACCTTCAGGTTCTTTAGATGGTCATGAACCTGTTCTTCTCCTACAGTGGGGGGTGCTTCATTCTCCCAGTCCCTGCTTTCATTTGCTGTGGCCTTTGTGATGAGGCTGGAGCACTTGCCAGAGAAGACTAATGTAAAGAAGTTATTGAGAATCTCAGCTTTCTCAATATCCAGTGTAGCTACACTTCCTGTTTCTTTCAGGAGAGAGTCTACATCTTCCTTCATTGTCTTTTTATCCCAAATATACCTGTAGACTCATGTCCTGAGTGTCCTTCTGCAGACTGCTTGATACCCCTTCTCCTGAGACCAAAACATATGACCAAAAAGGCAAAGCATCTCTAGACAGAAGAAAAAGCATTTGATTCACTCCTGCTGTGTAACAGCTCTAAAGCTCCTCTATATAATCATAGCACTATTGGCTGAAAGGGACCCTTGGAGTCTCTAGCCCAACCTCCTTCTTCAAGAGGGACTGTCACCACCACCAGACCAGGTCAAAACTGTCTCTGACTACCCACTTTTTGACAGTGTCCATGGATGGAGATTTCACATCTTCTCTGGGTAACTCAGTACAATGCTGCAATATCCTCCCTGAGAAGAAAGCCTTCCTGAAGCCCAGCCCAAGCTGCTATGTGTGGTGCTTGCCCCTGTTATCTTCTCTGCTAGGGCTGCACCTTCAGGGACACTGTTAGAAAACACCTTTAAATCATGAGGCGGCCTTTTCAGATGCCTCAAAAGAAATCACCCTCCAGTGTGCTCCCCAATTCTTCTCCTTACATCAACTTCTGGGGTTGCAGCAGGTAGCTACCAGCAAAACATGAAGGTACAGACGTCTTGGGTCACTGCAGAAATTTCAGGCTGGCAGTCCCAGGGGAATCTGGACTCTTCCTGACATCTGACAGATGAGTGGTCGTCAGTTGACTGGAGCTGACATAAATGCAGCAAGAGGCTGGGGAGTTACAGCTGCTGCCTTGATAATGGTCTTTGCAGTGACAATTAGCGATGAGAGAGGTTGGGCTCTTAATTGCAGAGTCTCCAAATGTTACATCACTGTAATTTCTAGTACCATTTCTTTCTCCATCAACAAACAGCATAATAGTTTCTAAGATAAAAGATTCACTGCAGCTACAAAAACAAAACACTGACAAGTAAAAACACTAAAATAGATGTATAACCACATAGAGGGATTTTCCCATGAAAACTGCAGGAGAAAAATGAATCTGGAAAAGGGTTTGGAAGAAAAACTGTGATTTCTTTTTTTTTTTTTCCCTTCTCCCCTCTCTCCCTCACGCCTTTTTTTGGTGACAATAAATTTTCCACAGGACTGAACCATGTGAAAAGTCCCTAGGCAAGATCCTAAAACAGAAGAGTCCCTGAAGCCTTAGAAAAAAGGAAGGAAAAAAGAAAAGAAGAAAAAAAAGAAAAAAAAATGAAAAGAAAATACTACGTAAATAAATAAAAAGAGCAAGTAAACAAGAGCTCTTGAAACTCAATGGTTAGTCTGTATTAGGTTTTGCTTAGTGGCCAAATCAGGTCCTGACAGAAAAAAAAATGTCTTTCATTCCTAGAACCTGGAAGGAACAGTGTTCATACATGTCTTGCTTCCTGTAGTTAGATCAGCACGACAGATCTCTCTGGTCTTCCAGCTCTCTTGGCTTCACACAAGATGTATAAATGACTTACTTCTGCTGTGCCTTCTGCTGGTTTATGATTCTGAGCCTTCTAAACCCACACCTTTTAATAGCCTGCATCTTTCTAAAGGGAAGCAAACCCGTTATTCCATCTTTTTGGCTAAGTGAAATGTGCCTAGTCCAGCAAGATGCGTAACTGTACTGTGGCACTGACCTCCTCAGCCACCAATGGCCAACCAACCATGTCAGCTGCTCTCTGGCTGAGTGAGACCACTGGTCTTCTCAAAAATGTGATCTTGTTTCAGTGATGCCACAGACGTGTACATAGGGACAAAAGTTTCCCTTACTTTCTGACAGTTGTGCTATATTTTTCTTATATTAATATGAAGTGACATGCAGTTTTAAATGTCCCAAAATGCCACAGATTTCAATACTTTCCTTACAGGCCCATTCCAGCCCTACAATGACCTCCACTTCATTTTTTGTTCATCCTATTGCTCTTACATACATAACCATGTGCAATATGGAAAAACCATGGAAGATTACTTCAGCTTCCATTATAGCAGTGGCTGAAGAAAAAGCACACCCAGACAGTATCAGCATGTAGTTGGCAGACTTAGGCTATTCTTGATGTCACTTAGGTTTACCTCATCAGCAAAATAACACTACATAAGGGAAGAGTGCTGTCCTCTTCTTGATCTCTTTTTTCATTATTTTAGCTGGAAAGTCAACTACAGAAGAAAACATTTAAATATGCTATTAAAGAAACTGTCTTCAACTTTCCCTGCCACTCCTAGCCACCAAAGAAAAGTAAAATACTTGTTTCTGGTTTCATGTGTATTTTTCATCTGTGTGACTCCATTGTAGTATTGCTTACAATTTAACTGAGAAGTAAACAATTACATCCCAGAGGAAATTTTTTTAAAAAATAAAATAAAAAAAATAAAAAGACTACAAAAAAGCTCTAAATACTGTAAGGATAGTATTTCTAATGAAGAATTTATTGTCACAGTCTAACTATTCTTAAAGAAGAGCCAAAGAGCAAGCAGAAAAAGCCGAGCTCACTCAGGCGACATTTTCAGTACAGCAATTCCAGCACCTTTGTCACAGCCACTTTTAGTCCATGGTCTGATAGTACTCACAGTGATGTCTCCAGTAGCCACTCAGCCTCTTTAAAACAGAAATGTTCCTACTTACTAATAATAAGGATAGGAATTTCATTACAATTTCTAACATATTTTAAATACAAACAGAATATGAAAACAGATTTCGCTGTCAGTTAGGATTTTTGTGTTCAGAGTCAGTGAAATTACTGTCATCTATTTCAGCTTCAGCCCAAGCAGGAGCAGAACACAATAATGTGCTAAGTATTATTATCATGGTTCAGTGATATCATTTTACTTCATTTCAAACTTCCAGCTTCAATCTAATTAATTCAGACTGGCACCAAACAAAAGAATGGGACAACTACAGAAGTTGTGTCACAAGACAAAACCCATCATCCTCAACACTTATTATTTCAGTAGCCATTTCTTTGGGACATAGTCTGGGGTTTTGTTATTATTATTACCCATAAATGGGCTTTTGTTCACAAAAGTGGCAGATAACCACACTGATACACAAAATTTAATGAAGTAAAGGAATTAATTAATTCAGATGTCTGCCACTTACTGTATGTTATACATCATTTGCTACCATTATTCTGTTGTTTGAAGCAGGAATCTGTGCCCTGTGATCCTGGATCTATCTACACAGGGAAGCTATAGACATCTGTGTACATCAGCTTGGAAACAACTAGCTAAAACTGGTCAAATAAACAATTTTATATTGTCATTCTTACTTAAACAGAGATAAGAGTTCTGTTTTCCTAGGCACTGGAAAAGCATAAAACAGTCTTCCTCCTAAAAGCTATATTACTCCGGTCAATGAAGGACTATTTATTGACTTAACATTTATTTCTGATTTTATGTGTGCCAAAGCACAGCAGCTGTAAACCAGTTTAAGAGAGTCCACAAAAGGCAATTGAACTAAGATCAGTACATTCTGATGGGGTTAGTTCAATAAGTACATTTTGTACTGCCAGTGGGTGTTCGAGCTTTACCTTACAGATGGTTAGGGCAGCCAGTCCCTTGGCATGGCAAAATTAACAGGAGACTCAATTAAGATACCAAAGTTCTCCATTTATTTACAGGAAAATTTTCTGAAGCTCCAAGGACTGAGTTTCCTAGCTCTCTGGATGCATTTTATCATTAAGTCATTAAATATTTATCATTAAATAGACCAGTCCGTGTTGGAAAGGACATCAAAAGCTCTTCTGATACAACCTTTTGTGAGAAAAGGAGCCCCAGTGAGATTATCTAGGACCTTGTTCATCTGCATCTTGAAAACCTCCAGTGATGAGGTGACCTCCTGCCTGAAATAACCTCCATTTTATGTACAGCCTACAGCAAGAACTACAATCAGAAGGACTTACAGCCTCTCTGGCCAAAATGATACTCCCTTTCTTCAGGATCATGAAGGAGGAGAACTCTTTGGTGTTTTTTGTGTGTAAAAAGGTGAGAAATTGTAGGCTTAAAGCATCTGGTGTTAGGGCAATTCAAAGGCATGTGGAAGATCCACACTGAGCTGGTGCTGAAAAGATGTATGTTGAATTCATAACCCAGGTGAGTACTCAGCTGGCTCTTGGTATGTGTTGTTGTTTTGTTTTGTTTTCTCTGTCCATTGGAGTTGTTCAGCTCTGCATACAAAGAAAACACAATGTGTTGGGTTAGAGCCATAAGCTACCATGCCTACTCGTGGGATTTTTTTTTTTTATTATTTTTTTTTTTTGTGCAAAGCACACTGTCTCTGCCAGAAGACAATGAGAGAAACCCACTTTGAATAACCAATAGTCCAGCCATTAGAGCATTTGTCAGGGATGTGGGAATGCATTCAAATACACCCTGCAAATGAAGAAAATAAGGTACTAGAACCTGGTCAGTCATATTGATGTCTAGGCATTGGGACTTTCCAGGAGTATACATACAGTCCCATCTTGGTATTTTAAACAGACTTTGAATATAGATGATGGAGAGTTACACCTTTGTGAAAGAGCAAGGAAAATACTTAAAGTATCTTGCTTCTAAGTGACTGCTGCTTCCCCTTGAGTAGACATGTCAGAGAAACCAGGGTTAACTAGCCTCCCACTGATCCTTTAAAGGATGTCTGTGGGTCAACATGGATTCCTGAAAATGCAGAAAGCTACCACACAGGGTGAGAATTTTCTAGTACTTGTAAAGGGAGACAACACGAGTTAAACCAGGGAGGGGAAAGGAGCAGGGGCTCAGCTCCATACCAGGATATGGAAGGAAGCCTTCTGCCCTCTGCACAAACCCAGCAGAGCTCCAGACAGGTAGCATGAGGACAACTAGACACTTACTGAGACAGGACTCACACCTGCCTGTCACAGACTGTTCCCTCACTGAACTGCATGCAGCTTGAGTAGAAGTTCATGTGGACCAGCTTCACCCACTGCCCTCTCCCAGAGACAGGCATGTACCAGGCCACTTGGCAAGGCTAAGGGGATCAGGCTGAGTCTGTGCACCAGTGCTAGCAGAAACCTCCTGAAGACCATGGGAAATCATGACCTAGCGATCCACAATGCTATGAACCCAGCCACATACACTGAACCTTTTCCTCAAGTATTTCCCATAGCTCTTGCACAGGTGGAAACAGGATCATGTCTGGGCTGTTCACAAATTGAAAGAGGTGAATTAATCTGAGAATTTCATCAACCAGTACTTCAAGTCACCTCTTTTTCCAATGACTTAAAAACACAGGGCAAGGTTCCCAGAGGAGATACAGATGCCTCCGGGAGGTTTTGGGCAACTAGAGCTATTGTTCAAAGTCTCTGGAATTCACAAAGATGCCATTCAACCTCAAGTCCCTAACTGTCTAACTTCTCCTGAGGTTTGCTTCCTAGGCATGTCCGAGAGCCTCAGCTTTCACAACACTCAATTGTTTATACCTGTCTCCTGTAAGCCTGGAGGAGGTTCACTTGAGAGGTCTTCCTGTGCCTTTGGGGCCTATGGCTTTGCTCTCAGAATAAACACAGAAACCACAATGGTCACCTTGCTCCACTGAGATGTGCCCTACACCAGGATGAGGACCACCTCTTCCATCTCCTGGAAAAGAGACCTGATTCCTGGAGTTAGGTCTGGCTGCTCCCACGCCACTGCCGTGACAAGGTCACGGGCTTTTGAGCAATGGCATCACATGGAGAAGTCCTTCTCGCTCAGATGAAGTAACTGCCTCAATGCTGAAATCAGCCTCCTGAATCTCTCCAGAAGTGCTCTCTGAGATAATGAAGTCTGGAAACACCGGGAGTGGGGGGGTTTACGTCAGCTTCCTTCCTTGCAGAAAGTGCTCAGGCTGATCTCTCACTACCCTGCCTGGCTGGCTCTTTTGAGCATGACCATGCCATTAATCTTGCACCCTAAATAAATACCTACTGGTTATGTGGAGTTTTTCCCACCCTTCTACAGAAAATCCTTTCCATTCAAGGAGATACAGTTGTTCATTGACAAGTGGGTTTACTTGAGATTTTAAAAATTCTTGCAACATACTCAATTAACTTTGAAACAGTCATGTTACATTTTTGTAACAGTGACAAACTACTTCCTGAGCAAAACAATGAGATGTCAGCATATTCACAATATTTCAACATTATGTGCTAATCCATTTGAATCCACAATGTTGTTTCTAGAAAAAAAAAAAAAAAAAAATATAAACCACCATAAAGCAAAGGGTATTTTGACTTATTTTCCTTTCTATTTTTCCTTTTTTTCTTTTCTTTTCTTTTCTTTTTTTTTTTTTTGGTTAAAAATATTCCAGGGCACACCCTGTGTCAGTCTTGATAATTCAGAAATTAGACCAATTTGCTCCTCAAGATAGGAGGTCAGAATAAACAAAGACAACATCCATAGTTCAGAAACAAGGCACTGTCCTTCTGGGAGGAGAGCAGCTTCGGCAGAACTACAGATGTGAGCCTTGTTCAGCTTAGTCTTTTCTACTGTATTCCAGACTATTATCACCTTCCATTTATTGCTCTGGAGCTTAAGTATATCAGAAAAGTTTATTTCCCCCAAACTTTAGGAGGTATCCATAACCTCCAGTTTTCCTCTGGTTGACTGGTTACACTAAAACATGAAAGGGCATCATGCAGCTGTGCCCCTGTGTGGGCCTGCTGTGGGTCCTTGAAGCAGAGGAACCCAGAAGAAATGAGCTGTTGAAGACTTCTTTCCCAGCTGTGGGCTGTGGCACAACCAAATCAAGTGTTGTTCTCCATGTGCTGCTAGAAAAAGAGAAAAAGTCAGAGCCCCTGGACCTTGAATGCAGCACCCTTCCAGACTGTAAGAAAATACCCCAGTGCCTGAATTCCTCTGCTAGACCCTGTAGTCAAATGCGTGTGGATCAAGTAGGATGTGATTTTGCTTCACTTCTGTTTTTATTACCATGACCAAAAGCTGCTGTCTTCTACTCATTAATGCAATTTACACAGAAAGAACAAATCCAGCTAACTAGCCCCCCGTAAAAACGTTCCCATGAGCTAGCCAGAATTATCTATGAGATGCTATTTTGAAGAGCCCTACTTGGGAAAACCTTTTAAGACAGTCTTCAAAGAGAACATGTTTGGGGAAGCTGATGTTGAAAGGAAGGAAGAAGGCTCAGATACAAAAATACAAGCTGGAGAATTCCTCCAAAGGTTATTACTGATCATTGCTTCCAGGAAAAAAAAAATCCCCTCAGGATACATTCAGCTTTCTGGAAAAGTGTTTAAATTTAGCACATCCATTTTACTGGTGCTTTGCTATCCAGCATAGATGAAAGATAATGACTGGCATGAATTGTTTGAAATCTTCTTATTTATCCACACCTCTGGCAAATATGCTGGGCTCTACTTCCTTCCCAACTTCAGTGAGGCCCACGCTTTCACCCTGACATATTCTGTCCTACGAGTTTAAAAAACTGCAGGTCTCTTTATATATGAAGAGTAATCAAGTACACACGTGCCCTGTAGAAGCCAGTTCGTGTCTACTGAAGATCTACTGGAACTTAGGAACAACTCTTGGCACACTTTAACAACCATTGATCCTACATTTGCCTTTATTTCTTCCTGACAAAACACCCCAGAAATCATCAGTGTTGCCCGAGTGCCACAGTGCCAGCCCTTGCACACATGAAGCATCTCAGACCCTCTTCTCAAGGACTGGGTCAAACAGCTTAAAGAGCAGGAGCAGGCTGTGGCAGCCCAAAACACGTGAGAGAAGGTCATCCAAGTGGAAGCAATGCTGATGGTCAGCTAGTGGCTTGGAAGAGAGCTGTTTTGGCTAATCAGGTGGAAGACTTGGTGCAAGACACTTGTAAAGAGTGTGAAATTAAGCTCCACTTGGCATAGGAGGTGTTTTAGGAATGCAGTAGCATAGACTGGTCTGAAAGGCTTGCTTGGCACAATCCCAAGCTGTCACAGCTCGCCTCTGTACTAGCCTCAGGAAGGGGACGTCACTGGAGCTGTGGCTCTGTTTGCCAATGGGCATGAAAAAGCAAGGCAGCAGCTGTACACATGAGCAAGGTTAACTGAGCCTCCCACGTTGCACAGCCCTCAGTCTCCTCCCTGGACACCCACGGTTCTTGAGAAACCAGCCCTCAGCCTCAGTAGAAATGAAGCTGGTGACAAACTAGATCCTGGGACAGGAAATGTAAGGGCAATGTATGTGCCTTTGCAAGCTCCAGAGAGATTTAGCTAGCATTTTGGGCACCATTTATTTCCCTTGTCTCTGTGATTTTGTCTTCATTTGCTTTTCCTCACAGAGTATCATCCTTGCAGTTAAACTATTAGTTTCTGGGAGATTTACAAACAGAGAAAATACAAGCACCCTTATAAATAAATAAATAAATAAATAAATAAATAAATAAAATCTTTTTACACTGAGTGAATATTCTTGAAATCATCCTCTTTCTCTGCTTACTGAAGCGCAGGAAAAAGAAAGGCAAAGAAGCAACTGCCTCCTATCCTTGAGAGTACAGTAAATCTACAGTAACAAAGGGCCAAGGTAATCACTTCCAAGAATTTCGTTTCACATGCAAACCAAGGTTCTTCATCTCTGTAGTGATGATAAAACCTGCCTTCAGGCTGCAGAAGTGCTGAGTCCCCCAGGTGCACTGAGGGGACACCTAATTCTATAATGATCAGGTATCCTAAATTTGAAGATGTGAAATGCAAAGTGTTCGTGGCACAAGAATCAAACAGCTCTCTTTGTTTCTAATTTTCCCGAGATTGACAACTCAGAGCTAGACATGTGGGGCAGACATCTGAACGTCTCAGGCTGCAGCCATTTTAGAGTTCTGCACTTCTGAAAAAAATCCTTTAAAGGAAACAACGAAGGCCACAGTATGAGGGAAGAATGGCACCATCCAGTGTTGCTCTGTCCACTAGTCCAAGAAGCTTCCCAAAAATCTGAATTCAATTTCCAGGATGCTGAATGGTTGCTCGCCTAGTGACAATGCACCAGCAGCTTCATAAGCTTTTTATTTTCCATTAAAAAAGCGATTGCCTTCGATTTTGGATGAGAATTAAAACAACCCAGCTCCCTCTTATTGTTTGTTCATTGTTCATAAGCTGTTCTACATTTGTCCTGTTCAGTGAGCTATTGTTCCACAGGGGCACTGCAAACCTCTGCGAGCACAAACTCAAACCACATTGTAAATAGCACATGGCTTTGTTTAATCCAGAGCAAACCCCTCAGCTTCAGCTGGAGAGGCATTCACAGCAAAGTGACCTGCCTAGTTTATCACTGCCATTAGATATTGCCCACTGTATTCCGGTGCCAAGCCATTGTTTGCCATATTTATATTTTATTTTTGAAAGCACAGCAACATAAAATGCTTCACCACACTGACTTGTCACGGTTACAAGGATGCTTTAAGGGTTTCCATCCACTGGTTAAGAAAGCATTGTCCTGCTAAGCTCTGCTAATAAACCCTCGTCATTACAGCTTTGAAACGCAGGCTGCTGATGCCCTCTGCTGCTGCTTTGCTGTCGGTTTTAAGGGCTTTTTGTTGTTTCTCCAGACGGAGATTAAGCTACTAGGTATGATTTTCACTCTTAATAAACATGTGTGTCTTGTCAACAAGCTATTGCAAATACTTTCCAACTCAGAAATCTTTTACCAAGCAACAAAACAAACTGCTCATCACAGTGCTCTCCCCTCCAGTTTAAACAGAAAGGTTTTTTCTGTTGTTTTTTGTTGGGTTTTTTTTTTAAAGTTAACATGCTGTGTCAGTATTTCAGCAATTCACACAGTATCATGGAAAAGGAGAGAAGAATATTATAACAAAAATAAGAGTCATCAAATCCTCTAGTGACACTGGAGCTCACAGAAACGAGCCTATGTTGTCATGCTGCCTTGAATACATGTTGTACATGTGAAAAGGGTGTTATATGAAAGTTTGCTGTGATAGCTGGGTATATCAGGACAAAGCTTCCTAGAGCTGTGCAGAGCACTGTTAGTAACCTTTTGCTCTCCTACTCCTGCACTAGGTGGGAGCAGCCACTGCTTGTGTTTCTGTGTATGTAAAGGGCACGTATGTGCAGGGATCCCTGCACACAAGCACGGAAGCCAAATCTGGGATTGTACAGAGCAGCAGAGAGCCAGGTCATTGCCCTGACTGTGGGCAGGAAACCACAGCATCCAGTGATCCCTCACTCAGAGGAGTCAACTTGCCTGATCCCTAAAGAAATATAGCAATTTGGGGAAGGAGGTCTAAAAAATCTTTATTTGTTCTCAGTGGATAAGCAAACCCCTCCAGGGCAGAACATGAAGTTTGCATCTCGCTGCAGTAATGGGGTGAATGTGGAATGATCCTGTAGCATTGTCACCCATTTTGATTTGAGGAGCTAGCCAAAACTTGGGGACAGACATACTGTTTCCATTAGGAGAAGTAATTGATGAAGAAATCAGATATTTCTCTGATGCTCTCCTATTTTTCTGCAGAGAATGTACAAAGCCCTATTTCCCTTCCCCCATTGTGTTCAACCAGCAGGAGACAAAACTTTTCCGTTCAAAACTCCAAAACGTTTTCCAGCTAGGACTCTTCCTGAAGACTGTTTCTTACCCTTGTCCTTATGGACACATTGCGAATGTGGCTTTGGCTCTCTGTGGCCTGTCTCACTGGCTCTATTCACTGCCCCCCAGCAGTGACCCAGCACTACTTTTTTTTATTAGGCATCGGCCCCCCAAAAAAAATGTACCAGCAGAGGTGCTCACATCACCCTCACTTCATGCCAGCAATGTTGGCTTAACCACTTTGAAAATTAGATCTTCACTACCTACTTGTTTTCCGTCAGACTAAGTTAAGCAACAGGCACACCAGCAACTTGACCTTCAGGGGTGAAAACACAGGCAGACAGGGATGAGGAGCCAGAGGTGGCTGATGACGGTGCCCACACCCACTGGCAGGGCTGCATCAAGGTAAGGATGTCTGTGCACACCTTCTCCTGCCATTTGCCCTGTACTCACATGGATCTTGACAGGATGAAGTCAAGGTCCAGGCATCTGCATTTTTCTCTGGGTGCAGGCAGCCTGGTTGCTGAGGATGGGCTGCTGACTTGCCCCACACCTGGCTTGCAGTTCCCAGATGTGGCAGTGTCCCTCTTTCCATCAGCAGCAAGGGCAGGGGGCTCCCTCAAGGGCTTTTTTCTCATTCCTCTGAACAAAGGAAGGCTCTCCACCTCCTCAGTGTGAGATCTCGCTCCAGTCCTCTCACTGCATTTTAGTAGCACTTCAAACAGGATGCCTGTAGAAGCAGGCAGTGCTCTGTCCCTGAAATACAGATTTCCTCTTGTTAGCAGGTACTAAATTAAAAGGCGATAACCAGGTGGAGAAAGCAACCCAGAGAGATTATTCCTCCCTCTGGGCAGAAATAAATCTGCTGCCACAGAAGAAAACAATATCTTAAAACAAAGCAGTGTGAATAAACCTTCCCTCACTTCTGTGCAGTACGTGCAGCTGTAAATTTAATGCTTTCTGGAGAAGGTCATGGAGTCCATCTGTTAATGGGTTTCCTGCCTGAGGGTATTTACAGGGAGAGTATGTTTGATGGACAAGGGCCATCACGGGTGAAAACAATTTGACAGCACAGAAGATGAAAGTGGAGAGTGACCAGAGCAGCTCAGAGTAATGTCCTCTGAGGACATGTTACAGTAACAGTTCGGACAACTCGCACTGCTGGCAGCTGCATTTGAACAAAGAAAGATGCTTGAAGAAATGCAGCTGATGAGGGCTGACATGAGAACTGCAGGATGCAGCTCTGAGCAGAAAGCAGGGGAGGGAGAGAAGGAGGGAAGGAGGGAATAGCAGGCACATGTGGTGCCGTGGAAGTGGAATAAAGGAGCTTGCAGTTAAGGAGATGCAATTTTCAGGTAAACAAAAAGCAGATTTAGAAGGAAACTGGAAAAATCTTCTAAGATTGTGGAAAGCAAGAAAGGATTTATCAAACCTGTCCCTTTTACTCCTTTTTGACTGCTCACATCAGACCATGGATTAATTAAGAGCTAGTGAAAGGGGCTATATGGAAAAAGTGCACAAGGGGGGGTTTTTTGTCCTTCAGAGCTCAGGAATTACATACTCTGACAATCACACACTGGCTCTTAATCTTCACATTACCTACCTATTCATTTGTCCATCATTTAAAATTGCTTTGATCACCCTCTCCTATCCTGTGTCCCTGCACTCCTCCTGTCTGTGCCATGAACAGCTCTGTCAGCAGGACTGCAAATTGCAGTAAACATTTGGACCTTTTAAATGACAATTCCTAATTATTTCCCTTGTCCTAACTGTTTGCTGAATGTAGTGGCTATGGTTTATTTTAAGAAGAGGCTTTGAAACATAGTTAATAAAGCCTGCTTTACTCAGCTTTAACCAGCATGCACCCTCCTTAACCACATATCTATGTAAACACGTACAGTGATGAGAACAGGAGTTGCCCTCCTGCAATGTGGAGGACTTATCTAATGTAATTTTAAAGTGATTTGTAATCCACATTAAGCCAGCAGTCAAGCCACTCCAAGCTGTGAAGCTTGCATGTTTCAGTCTGTGCTTTGATTCAACCCAAACTTAAAACAAGTTTGTTGCTTTGCTCCACTGTAATGGGAAGCAGTGAAAACAATACAGTCCATGGCAATCTCATTGTCACTCTCCACTTGGCAAATATTTTCAGGCTGTTTCTGTCACTGCAAGCTTGCAATAAATGCACTCAGCTGGCAAGTTATTTGCCTTTCTCATGTTTCCTCCCATAGTACTAGCATTGTTTTGCCCTTCCTCATAGGCCACTCTGTTTCTCATTAGGCTGTGTTTGTCTCTCGTTATGTTCATGGCAACTAAGCTCTATTATTTTCAGTCATTTCCACTTTCAGTTTTCATCATCACCTCTTCCTTGCTTCGCTATGGCAGAAGGCACCACTAGGACAGTGTGACACAGCTTCATCACTGGCTTGATAACACACCTGCTTTAGAAGCACCTTCTCTCAGGCTGCAACAACACTGAGGATCAGGTGCCTGAATAAACGTACTTTACTTTCTTCAGGAATCTGGGGCCTAGATGGGGGGGCACAGGTTCCCTTTCCCCAGAAAGCAAGTCAGGAGAAGGCTCAGCCGTGGGGACATGTAAGCTCTTCTCAGTCTTGCAGTTTAGACAGAGTGAGAGTGTTGTATTTTCCAACATGCAGAATAAAAGCTCCCAGAACTCAGAGATGTGTTAAGAAAACAAGTGACAATTGAGCATGCTGAAACCATGGCTGTGGGAGAAAGAGTAACTGAGACAAACCAAGTGAAAGGGAAGGACTAGGTAAACACCAGCCAGCAGATTTATAAAAATGTTGAGGAACTTGGTGTCCTCTGCTCCTTTTTATGTCACCCAGAAACTGGAGTAATCAACAGCCCCTTTCCACTTGCTAGGTACAGACATGATCTTGATGCACTTTGTGACTGGCAGGCTGTCTCCTTTCCTGTGCTCATGGAGCTGTTTTCCAGATTAAGTCTGACAGGCCTTTCAGTCAAGCACCCTCTTCTCATGTCTGGGAATAACCCTGAAGAATGAGGCTTCAAGCAGGTGTTGACACTTGCTCTGTCACACAAGTTTCTCAGGTTAAACAATATTGATGGAAAGTCTTTGGAGCATTTTCCAGTAGCATGAACAGCTACTGGACAACATCATCATTTCTCATATATAAGAGCTAAAATGTTGTGCACAATTTATTAACACTAAGCATTTATTTATATGCTAAAAAAAATTAAAATGAAAAAAAAGTAAGAAGTGCTAATTTCTATCAAGTTAGAAGCAGTCAGTTAAGACAGCACCTTTCAATTTACTCTGATATTTAGGAAAATGGGCACTAAAGCTGCTCTTTAAAGGTATTTGGACACTGGAAATACCTGGATGCTAAAGCCCATTAGTTTCCAAAGGGTACATGATGTCTTAAAGTGTATAAATAGAATGAGAGTGTCTTCTATGGTATTGTTTGCTCATTTCTGAATTACTTCATGATGTGACATGCAAACAGACAAGCAAGTCAAAGACTACCATTAGAAAACAGCCTTGGCAAGACAGGATCACTCATAGAATAAAATCATAGAATCCTAGGAGTTGGAAGGGACCTCGAAAGATCATCTAGTCCAACCCTCCTGCCAGAGCAAGGTCACTCTCTGCCATCTCTTTGCCTGGGCACTATTGGCTGCCTATCCCAGCCAGTTTACCATCAGAGGTCACAGCCCAGTATTTGGTGGGGGGGCATCACACATACTCTCCTGTACTGGGAGACATGAACAAGGCCAGTTCCTGCTTTTGTGCCCCTTTTGGAGGGGACAGTCACAGCAAGCAGCTGGCTGCAATCTCCCATTAGCTGAACTCGAGCCATTCTAACCCCAATACAAATTAGACTCTGTCCCCTGACAAAAGCCATTCCAAAGTGCAGTTGCTCTGCAGACATTTTCCATGGAGAATGTCATCTGGATAATGAACAATGAAGTGGTCATTTTGTATTTCTTTCCTAGCTTTCCTTCTTTTCAAAAGAAAGCAACTGCTGACATGCTTGCTTGATTAGAAAACATAAATCCCTGAAATTCACTGAAGTTTTCGAGATGAGAAGTTTGGGTGGTGAATTAAGTGAAAAAAAGACTTGTCAGATGGCTAGTCTCTCTGGGTTCTGTTTTCCTCATTTTTTCTTGATAACTTAATATTTTCACATTCACCTGGCTGTAGCAGAATGTCCTCTTGGGAGTGCTGTAGCCCTGGTCCAGTGGAATGTCAGCTCCTGAGCTGATGTACAAAGGACTCACAATCTAAAAAACCAAAGGGTACAATGACCTTCAGTTGATGTCTCTTTGTAAACAGTATCTAAGGAATAGGATAACCCCATCCATGGATAGGGTTAATTAAGTCCAAGTCTAAATTAGGTCCAAGAACAGTTAAACTATTCCTACAGAAGAAACTGGGATGTGAAACCACCAAGAACCCCTGTTCCAGCAAGTGTTGGATGAATTCCATCTGACCTACCTAAGCTCTTTGGTAGACCTCTATCTAAGGGCCTACCAGGAACATAATTGGGGGAAAAGAGAAGAAGAGGTGGCTGTAACACAGCCAGCAACAGGCCTTCAGTGAGGTGACCGAAATACTCACTTGGCCATCCCTAGGGTTGGCTATGGGCATCATGGGCAGTCAGTATTTAGCCAAAGCAGTCCAATTTGTAAGTATTATTTACTTTCACTATGTCTAAGCCCCCAGTCCAGTACAAAACCTAAAGCACACATCTACCTTTAACATCAGTGGTGCTTAACTATGTGCAAATTTAAACTCCAAAATCATTGCTTTACTGTTTCTTCCCCAATTTTTGTACTTCTTCTAATTCCCAGTGAAAGAAGAGGGAGTCTGCAGCTGCCCACTAGATCATGATCAACCCCTTCCACAAATTATAGATTTGACCACTTTTTTTTTTTTCCTTCTTAGCCAAAGATTCAGAGTAGAAGTCTGTAGTTACATACATCAAAAACTTGTATTTATTATCATTATGGATAAGCTAAGGGCACTGTTAGCTGCCTTATGAAGGTTTTTTGCAAGGTAAATACCTACTTTTGTACCAGTCATCAGACATTCCTGGTCAAAAAATGAAGCACTGAGCTTTAAATAGAGCTAGTATTAAATTAAAAGCATGACTCACAAGATCTCTGAAGTGATAATGCATCCTGCTTGACCTGGTTCACTTGTCAGATGTTATTTCTCATGAAAAGTGGTTTTCATGAAGACAGTCACCAGGCTTTACCCAGAATCCTTTTTTTTCTTTATATACATAAATATATTCCAGAGTTTTCAGTTTGAGAAAAATACCAATTTTAATAAAATAAAAATATTATTTCAAAGGTAGGCAATGGATATCAGAAAGTAACACATGATCAAAATGTAAGCAAAATTAACATTGCATATTATCCTAGTATGTGGTAATGGCACCACATATGGTCAGCAATATAATTGCAACTTCAACAAGCAGGAATCTGGTGCAAATTATGAAGTACTTTGTTATTCTGAGATATTACTGTGAAGTTGTAGAATTGCCACTTCCTGCTATTATAATGCATTACAAAGTTTTGATGGCCAAAGAAAATGAGGAAAAAAACATGTTCTACAACAACAAAGGGGTGGGATTTATTTAGTCTAATTTCAGCTAGAATGAGTAAACCAAAAAATCCCGAAATATCCTAATGTTTTGAAAATGTTTAAGTAATGGTGTGTATCACAGTATTAATTTTTTATTGCCACCATAACAGCTAATTCTGACCAACCACACTGATTCTCTCACAAAGTCAGGGATCCATTATGCAAATATAATCACAGTAGCAGAGGAACTGATGTCTGTCTCACAGATCATGAAGTAAATAAATGCTGAAGCAATGTCTCATGCTATGGAACCTCCCTTCAGCAAAGGACCTTTACCTTGATTATAATTAAATTATATCCCCATGTTTATTCACTTGTAGGATAGGACTTTCCAAACTGCTCAGCAGTGACCTGGTTTTGCTGCCTTTGAAATCTGTAGTCATTTCAGCATAGACATGAATGGGAGGCAGCTAGGAGATCTGCAAGACCTTCTGAAAACCCCTTTGTATTTTACCAAATGATGAATGCATTATTTTCTCAGTATAGAAAGGAAAATTTAGGATTTGTATTTTGTTCATTAAGGGCAAAAAGAAACTAAGGGAAATAAGTCTTTTGGAGAAAAATAAGACCAGAGCAACAGTTTTCCCAGTGTTGATATTAATCTCTCTTGATTTTCAGATATCTGCACAAACTGTGTGCCATTCAAACATGGTAACCTCTGTCCTCACACCTTGCCAGTCTGCTATGCCTCATCATCTTCCTTGTGCTCTGAGATAAAGTCATTTCATCTGGGGCCACATCTAGTTAGTCCTTAAACTCGTCACATGAAGTTCTGCCCTTACACAGCTCCCATTCATCATCTTCTCTCTTGGTTTCTGTAGTTGCCTTATTACTGACACATCTAACACCACTCTCCTTTAATCAATACTGGCATGATCCTTTCGTTTTGATGTCAAACTATTGCTGACCTCTTTCAATTCCTTATTAGCCTCTGCTTCCCCCTTATTTCTCTTTGATGGGATGATTCAGACAGATCTGAACTCTTTCCTTGCAAGCATCTACCCTTGTTAGGGAGCTCTGCACTGGATTTTTCTCCATTCAAGTTCTCCACCTCATCAGACCACTACCCATGAGTGCCTTACAGCTCCCAGTGCTTGAAACTGCAAACCTTTTTAAACACCTCATTTTGTCAGAAGAAGGGACACAGCCAGTCCCAGGCATGTGAAAAATTTCTCCACCTCCCACAGGACCTGAGCTACACCCTCAAGACAAATTATCTGAGAAACCTCATCTGTATCCACTGGCCTCTGCAGCTGCCAGCTCTTCATGCAGATCTCTGATTCTAGTTAGATAAATTTTCTTCCCCCTCTAACACAGCACTGTCAGCTCACAGGTCTCTTTAGTGCTTACTTATCATCCTGGATGCCAACAGTCAGACTGATGGCATTGGCTTTCCCCACACTCCTTCCATCAGCAACCAGCAGAAACAAAAGTCCACATACATAATGTGTGACATTTAGGAGAGAATAAATATCCCCATCCTAGAGTACCAGAAAAATTACCACACAAGGTTGCACATTCCACCCTGAGGTTTTTAATGAAACTGTGAAATCTGAGTGATGTTGCCTGTCTGAAAACAAAGCAAACACAGGATTGGGGTCACTTGCTGAAGTGTGTGTGTCTTTTGCATCGATTAGTACATGAGACCTACTTTATCATCAAAGTCATGTGAAAAAGGCAAATGCAGTCTGCTGGCACAGCAGATGAGGTATCCAGGAGACAGGTAAGCCATCAATGCTATTTTATCAAACAGAGACGAAACCTCATCTGGAACAGCCTATGGAGTTGAGCCATCTGTGTTCAAAGACAGGCTGAAGCTGGAAGAGGCACAGGGCTGGATTACTGGGATGACCAGGGGAGGAGGCAGATATGTGAAATGCTTGCTTAGCATATCAAAGTCAGCTTCAAGAGCGACTGTGATTGATCTCTAAAAATACAGCAGTGGGCAAACCTCAGGGAGGAAGAAAGCCTATATCAAGCTAAATAACAGTACTGGCACAGTAACAAAAGTGTACAATTTATCCACAAATACTATCGAACTTCATATCCAAGGGCTTCTACACATCAGAGCAGCAAAATTCCCTCCAACAGAGGCAATGATCAGGAAGTTTTAAGCTGGCATGTGGTGAAAGAATCAATGATTTTATGTCAGAACAGACCATGCCAATGGTCTTAGTTTGATAAGGTGGTCCACCATATCCTGTATCATTTTTACCTCTTTACTCCTATTGACCATTTTATATCATTTTGTTAAATTTCACTTATTCAGGTACCTTTCAGCTCAAGTCCTGACATGTTTGCCTGCCAGTTAATTTGACGCAACCCTGTATCATAGTTCTCTAAGTTCCTTGCAGTATCAGTCATCAGCCTTTCACCTCATATAAAACTGTGAAGGCTGATATACAAATTCTGCTAAGCAAAAGCACATGAGACAGGATTCTTCTCACCAAAGTAAAAAAAGAAAAAAAATAATAATAATAAATTCTTTTGCATCATAACTTGTTGAATAAAATAAAGCAAGTTCATTCATTATTTAAGAAGTTCATAACCTCCTTTAAATCACAATTTTGTACCAGAATACTGTTTTGACACAAATTTCAAGTGTTCCAGTATAACAAAATCTTAACTATATCTTTTGACTTTTTTAAAATTAGGTTTAAAATTATTAGATTAATCCTAAATTCACCAAATCTTTAGGTGGGCAGCAAATTTTATTTTCAAGTATTTATACAAAATAATTCTGTCAGTCCAACAACGTAACTGATGCAGTAATAATTTTTTTCAAGACATTTCAGCTGATACCACACAACACTCTAATAAAAAATTAAAAAAAAGAAAGAATGAAAATAACCCACATGTGACATACATTAAATTGCAGATTTCTAAGGATGACTATAAACAGACAACAAATAACAAAGAGATGGGGTTCTTTATGACAATCACAGAAATTAGTCATTGACCCTATACTGTATAATGTGTTGTGAGGGATTCAGGGAAAATACATAAAATAGTTTATGTTGTATTGAGAGATGACAGCAAGACTGGGAGAATAGTGAACACTACAGGGAGAACAGGACACTGAGTTAGAACAATCTGGATTAACCTTGGCATATACAGATGGTACACAGTTAGTCCAAGCAGACAGATATAAAACCACACATGTAAGATAAATAAGATGCAGTATTCATACAGGATGTAGTATGTCTTTCATGGAAAGCAATGATTTTAAAGGATTCAAGGATGGATAATATCTACATTATGATCTGCTAAAGTTAAATATAGCGAGAGTTGTGTTTAGCACTGGCTAAATCAGTACAACAATATTCTGTCTGTTCTGAGTACAAGCAGGCAAATAAGGAGATTGCTAGAGTAGATAAGAGTAGCATAACTGTAAAGAGCTTTAATGCTGACTGAAGAATAAGAAAATTATGATTAAGGGAGAGAGAAAGGCTTGGGAAGATTCATCCCTTTAGCCTACTCTTCTCCACAAAGAAGAGACTTTTCCTGCAGTGTTTTTCAGCCAAGCAGGCGTAGCTGCAACAAGCAACCAGGAGCTGGGAGTAGAAGCAAAACAGTTCAAAGCAGAAAAACGCTGAAACAATTTACCACGTACTACAGCACACCACCATCACTGGTGACCTGCAAATCATAGAGGCATAAAACGTTTTGGGTTGGAGAGGACCTTAAAGATCATGTAGTTCCAGCCCCCTGCATGTAGGCAGGGACACCTTCCAACAGAACATGACACGCAGGCTGTTTGTGAAGGACTTGCTGTATTTCAGGATGGAGTAAATTGAGATCAGCCCTAGTGATCATGTCAAAAGGGAGCTGATCCCAGTGGCCCCTGTGTGCACACAATAAACCACAGAGACACAAAGGCTGGAGAGAAGAGGAGAACATAGCTCCATAAAGCTGTTTTCTGTATTTTCCTGTCCCTTTCAACATTTCCTTAGCCTGAGTCCTGCTGAGATTTGGTTGCATATTGCTAGAGTGACCTTCCTGGTTTGGAAGCCACCCTGCAATGCTCTTGCCCTGTCCCTGGAGGCCACCATGACCTCAAGACAGCAGGAGGTCAACTCATCTCTTATTCCTTTCAAGATCAGTCTCTTTATTCCTGAAGAGAACTTCAGATCTTCTTGGCAGCAAGCCAGTGGGAGGTGGCACCTTCAGCACTTCCTTGCAGGAAGATCTGAAGCCTGCTGTCCTCAAGCTTTTCAGTGGCCCTGGCCTACAACAAATCTGACACACCTACTGTAAAATAGAATATATTAGACCAGAGGAGATAATCTGTGAGGTGTCACTGCTCATGGCAGGGAGTTCAGAACTAGACAATCTTTAAGGTCACTTCCAGCCCAAACCATTCCATGACTCTATGATTTCACTGCTGGAATCTCCACTCTCCCAGACACTCAGAGCAATTTCCACTGCAAGGAGACAAATCTTCCCTGGGCAGCCACACTGACTCGCATCTCAGTAGCTCCAGGGTCTTCTTTTGTTCTGGTGCAGGGAAAGGAGACATTATAGGTTTAGAGCCATTTTGGTATCTTCTACCAAGCTAACAGTCTGTTTCTCAAGGCAGTTTTCTATATGTCTGTTCCCAGAGCTGGCTCTAATGTCAAGAATATCTTCATGAAAATCACTAACAATTTTATTTATATTTACAGTGAGAATTTCATAGAAGTCAACTTTGTTTCAATAGTTTTTTATTTACATTTTTCCAAAAGAAACAGATGACATTGTCTATTGACTACTCCCTTTCCCACAGTATTTCCAGAAATACAGCAGTCATCTGTATGCAGAGGTGCTGTCACACTGAAAGACTGGAATTTAGCATCAGAAAATCAAAATCATTTTCCCCCACCAATTACATCTTTTTGTAGATGAGAACAAATAAGGTAATATTGTCCTCTGTGTAAGCAGGGGAAGACAGTGGCTCTCCAATAGACAATTCAAAGCCCAACACTAAACAGCTGGCCATAATACAGGGACTACTGACCTGGCTTTTCAGCATGGACCATGGGAAAAAAAATATGTATTTTGCAAATTCAGCCTGTTTCAGAAAGGAGAAAGAAATGTGAATAACCTGGGACAGTTTCCTAATGCTTTTGCAGAAACATGGGGGTGTGAGTGGGGAACGACAGCCCTGGTTCATGTACTAAACACATCACATATCTTGCTGGCACTCTAGTAATAATTGCACCTGCAAGAGTGACAGCAAAGGACAACCTTAAAATCATGGGGATTTAATCACACAACAGCTGGAACATATTTTAGACAAGCTCCTTAGCTCAGTGAAGTTGCATGTCCTATAGTTTATAATTACAAGTCCCCTGAATCCAGGTGCTACACATCCTTGCAGTAAAGCTTGACCAGACTGGCACTGTGTGGGATACAAGGAAAGCCCTGTCATGCAGAAAAGAGTATCTGCTTCTCATTTGTCAATATCCTATGGAAATAAGCTTGCAGCTCTGATTATTTGTAACTGTTAAATGGCTTTTGTATGTAGTCTCGGGAAAACAAAATTTGGGGAAAAAAAAAAAAAAGAAAAACAAACAAAAAAAACTCCAGTGCATTATCTGAGTAATTGTAGTTCAAGATGACCTGACTGTGCAGCTGTTGGGATTCTAATTGAAGAACATCCAGTTTCTTACACCTTGGAAAGTTTGGGGTTTTTTGTTTGTTTGTTTTTTAAAAAAGGCTCTGTCATCCTTCTGTTTGACCTGGTCTGCACACAGAAGCTGCCTCAAAGGGCAAAGATATACCTGAATCCAGCTGGCCACTACACTCCCATAGGAAAAACATAAAAGCTGCTGTGGCACAGGGGAAGTTAGATTAACTGGACATGGCCTTGTGCACAAGGTTTGAACTCACATCACTACATCTGCAGCTGAGTCTGTTCACCTCCCGCTGTCACATACAAACAAAGCCTGCTGCTCCACAGCCCCTGCATGTTATTATTATTTAAACCAGATTTATTTAGGGTTGAGTTGGCTATGTAAAAAGCCAAATAATTGAAAATTAAATGTATTCTTGAAGCAAAATACCTTTCACTTGGAGGTCTGGAGAAATGTAGCTACTTCAGACTTAACAAGCCCATGCAAAAAAGGGCATAATGGACACCTAACACTGGCTAATTAAATTCAGCAGAAGCAGATGAAGTAACCACAAAATCTTCTAGGTCAGTTTTCAGTTAAGTTTACCCTGATATCAGAAGGCACCAAAGTCAACTGAAACATTTTGAAGAATGGTGGGACAATTTCCTTTCTCCATGCATCTGAAGTCTCTCATAGTCACCAAGACCTTCAAAAACTGACACAGCCTCTCAGTGATGCCCTCTGACAACCTAAACATCCTTTGGTGCATCCTGCTCAGTCCCATGTCGTGTGTATTGATTCTGCTTAAAACTCTCATAATTCAGCCTTCCTGTACTCCTTGATGGTCCTTCTTCCCCACCAAAGACCAAGAATGTATTTATGCAGCCCTTAATTCTCTAATTTTTAAAATATTAATCATTAATACAATCAGCCATCACCCAATACCAGTAAGTCCACTCTGAAATACTTTAAAGAACAGATGTTCTTCTGTGCAAGGTTTACACCTGCCTTTGGAATAATCCAGACCACAACAAAAACCAAGATCCAAAGGACTGTAGCAGGCAGATTTCACAGACAGACAATTCACCTCAGACCTCACTGTCAAACCACTCTGCACCTCACACACAAACTGCCCAAACTTCAGCAGCAAAGACTAACAGAGGAGATTCACCTCATAGCAATTAATTTCCAGGGGCTGACTTCATTACATGAGCCACTTTGAGTAAGAAGATGAATCAGTAAATTCCCTCATCTTTTTGCACCCCTGTTATGACTCAGCCAGAGGAGGATTTTGTAGGGAACCTCATGTTAAACTCCTGCAGAGTCTTGAGCCCATCAAAGTCAGTGGAAAGATTTTACTGCTTTTCACTGTTTCCGTTCCTCTAGTACTGCAGCTGCAATGTTTTAATTACAAGTAGGCTGCTTCCCATAGGAGCTCCAGCTTGTCAAAATTATATACACTTTATTAAGTTTAGTTGCTTTGATCTCGGAATGGCAAGAGACTTCTCAGCTGTTTAAAGAGTGCAAAATAAAAATACTTTTATCATTTAGCTTTTATTACCTTTTGCTCCAGTTTATCTCTGGACCAAAGGAAAGGGTAGAAGTTATTTGGCAAATGCCAGCACTTTGCCGAAGTTCACAGTTTCCTGACCTCGTGGACAAAGCTAAACAAGAAAGGTCTGTGCACACAAAACAGCTTTGGTGCACTTAATTTTCCATAATCATGTGTGGAATTGCTGCACACCAGTGTTTCATGCAATGTGTTCTGGGAGGCTGGAGTCTTTTACCAAAGCCTAAGATTTGATGCAGCACTGCGCAGCTCTCTGGGTGGATCCTTTGCTTCCTTGGCTCACACCTACTTGTCTTCATTCCAGCATGGATATGAAGATGCACAAAAGTAAGAGTGCACCAACAGCAACAGCACCCTCATCCTTAGAGTACTTGCCAGTCCATGAAGCATGTGAGATGGAGCACAGCCTCTAGGAAGAGGCAGGTGGCTGAGGAAATTAATTCTATCAGGAAAGGAGTAATTAAAAAAAAAAAAAAAAGTTTTAATTAATGCTCACCAAAATCTACAGGATGTTGGGTAAATTCCCAGGGGGAGATACCTGCTAAAATCAGGGATCAGCTTCACTCTGCACAGCTGGAAGAAAGTGTGGTGGGTCAGCAGTGGTAAGCAGTCAGTCAAGAAAACCTTTTCTCCTCAGTCTTCTACAGCATCCCAGCAAAAGTCACAGAGAATTATACCAAGGTCACAAGGTAGAGGAAAGATATGCAAGATACAGCAGATCACCCTTCTGCAGTACATCTTAATTTTTACTGCCCTATGACAGCAAGAGCAAGGCTGGTTCACAGCTGTAAAAGAAAATTATACTAATGAGGCCAGGGGTAAATCCATCTCCTGCTAATCATTCTGCACATCTCTTACTGACTTCAACTGGCAAGAAATCAGGCCCACAGTTCAGTGCTATATTCAGAAAATGTTACATGCTGTAGAACAGGCTTCATGGAGAGTGTTAGATACAGCCACGAAGGAGAGGAGCCATCTTCAAACTGTTCTAGGATGGAAAGTGCAGCAACATGTCTTGGGATCTTTTTTACCATGCTTTGGAAATACTACTTGGATTTACGCTTCTCAGGCTCTGTCCTCCTATAGCCTCACCTGCTCTCCATAACTGTGTAAGACAGCCAACTCCCTATGCCTTCCACCATGCAGCATTGTGTAATTGACACAGTACAATCCAGTCTGGCTCCATATTTCAGAACTGAGGACTTCTGAACTATTTAGCAGCTCTGGAACGTAAAGATGGGTGTCATAAGCTGTAAGTCATTTTCTGGGCCTACAGATGCTTCCTTTGATATGTCATAAAACTGCTAGTAATTGAATCCCACAAGGGGTAGTTTTCAGAACAGTTTGTGAATCGAACTCTGTTAAAAAATAATGAGATTCTCATGTGTCCCTCTGTAGGAATGGGGTTCTGCAGACCCGAAGGTTCCTCAGCTCCCACCAGAGGTGCAGACCTCAGGGGATGTGGCCCTTCAGGAAGGCTGAGGTCAGGTAGCACGTGTTTCCCAGTGGATGCACAGCTCTCAACAGAAGGAAGAAGGTGCAGGGCTGCAGGTTTGCAAGCATAACTCAGCAGTCTGTCTGGCAACTGCTCAAGGCATTTCTTTTTCCTGCCAAGCCTTGCAGGCCTGCCTGGAAAGCAGGAATCAGCTCTGTGTGGTTACCAGGTCTGCACTCCTTTTGACTTCGCACCAGCAAACTTTTTCTCTGCTATTTCTCCCTAGTTGCCACTTACCTTTGCAGCCTGGCCTGGTCAGTCTCAGCTGCAGAGTCAAATTCCACATCCCAGCTGTGCTCTGAAAAAGGAATGGGAATGGGGAGAGGGGCCTCATGTGGGAACAGGATTTTGTGCTTCCCCAGGTGGTGCTGGAAAACCTTCTCTGCACAGAAGGTTCCCTGCACATTTAGACCCCAGACAGGGACTGTGCCAAACTCCTGACTCTGTTCTTCTCTTCCTGCCCCCCTCTTAGATCTTCCAAAAGCCTCCACAAGCAGCTGTAGCCCTCCAAGAAGAAATGGTTCTTCTCCATGTCTTGGCAAGTCACGTTCAGCAGCACAGCTACCAAACAAACACAATTAAGCCAAGCACTCAGACATGGAAGGAGCAGCACCAATTATCCCTGGCAAGGTCATAATTTCACCATCTGTCCCAAAAGTTAGAGGCAATTCAGGGAAAAGGAACCACACTCTGTCATCTGCTTTGTGCCAGAGGAGACATGAACCCATGCATAGTTGCAGAGGACATTCTGCCATTGACATTTTTACTTTGATTTGAGAGATTCTGGGTTTCCAGGCTACAAGTGGAATAAGCCAGTATGACCAGAGCCACCTGAAGGAAACTGTTAAAATGCGAAGAAAACAAAGAGGAGCCTTGTAACTGTGCTTGGTCTTGACAGCCCAGTGCTTAAGCTGATGTTTTGGAAACTTTCGACCCAAGCTTCAAAATCTCTGTGGCCAGTGATTTCCCAGACATCTGCCCGTATGGATTGTAATTTGGGTAACAGCCTTGTGCCTGAGAGAGCTTCCACCATGGAAATCCTTGGGTTTAGGCACTGGAAATCCATTTGGATTCTGACACAGGGCCTAACTCAGATTTTTGCAAGAGAAAAAAAAATAAACCAATAAAACAAAAACCCAGTAGTAAGCATAAGGGGAGCTGCAGATGGACAAAAATCCAATCCTATGTCACCAGCCCTGCCCCTCTTCTGTGACAATTCCCCATGCAGAGACTTTGGATGAGCTCACACACATGAATGACAAAGTGATGTGCACAGCTGTCACTGCAAGGCACGTGCCTTGGCTCACTGCAGTGGAGAAAGCTGCCAACACATGCCAAGAGAATTAACCTCTTGCAACACTAGTCACACTGTTAACATTAAGAATGAATTAAAGATCTGCATTAGATACTGACCTGGGAAAAATCTCCAGGTCTTACCTTTAAGCAAACTGAATCTGTCTCCATCATCTTAAGCACATTTCTTCAAATAACAGCATCTGCTGTTCTACAGAGCGATAGCCCACACCCATATTCAGCTTAGAAAGCTTTTTCAGCCTTTACATTTCCCTGTTTAATAAGGTTCCCTTTAAACTCATTGGCAACCTACAATTCAAGGGACCCGCTTCTCCTGACATAAAGGAAATAATAAAACACTGTGCTGTGTCTAAAAGAATTTTACAAGACCTTTACACACACAAAAGATATTATGGAATATCAGCAGGGAGAACTGTGTCCAGTTCTGGTGCCCTCAACACAGGAAGGATATAGAGCTCTTGGAGCAAGTCCAGAGGAGGCCACCAAGATGATCAAAGGGCTGGAGCAGCTCTGTTACAGAGACAGGCTGAGAGAGTTGTGGCTGTTCAGCCTGGAGAAGAGAAGGCTCCAGGGAGATCTTAGAGCACCTTCCAGTACTTGAAGGGGCTACAGGAAAGCTGGGGAGAGGCTTTTCATCAGAGAAGGAAATGACAGGTCAAGAGGTAAAGGTTTTAAACTGAAAGTGGGCAGATTCAGGTTAGATGTTAGGAAGAAATTCTTTACTGTTAGGGTGGTGAGGCATTGGAACAGGTTGTCCTGGGAGGTTATGGATGCTCCCTCCCTGGAAGTGTTCAAGGCCAGGTTGGACAGGGCTTTGTGCAACCTGGTCTAGTGGGAGGTGTCCCTGCCCTTGCAGGGAGGTTGGAACTAGATGATCTTCTAGGTCCCTTCCAAACCATTCTATTATTCCATGATCCCATGACTGTTGTCCTTTCTCCTCCAAGCTAAAGGTGGATGACATACTCCAGCTCCTTAAGCATGCAATCCCCTAGCATTGAGAGAAGGACACAGCATGGCAGAGGAGGGGAAGCAGGCACAGGCAAGGGACCAGCAGGACTCTTCCAGGTGGTGCATTTCCATCTTCAGAGTAGCAGAGCTCCCTCTCCTGCTCCATCATCCCATGTACCAGACAGAGACAGCTCACATCTGAGGAACAGGAGGAGCAGACCGAAGGCTCATGCTGCACATGTGCTCAGCATGGATCCATCTGTGAGGACATGCAAAACCACAGCCAGATACATTAATCTCACCTTCTGCACGCAAGGCCTGGCAGAGCAGTTGTATTCCTTTACAGTCCTGGATTTTTCCGTGTCATTGTGAACCACACATATGCATGACCCAACTAAATTCACCTGGCTTGTCTGCAAGATGTTGCCCTTACATGCTGCAAAATGACCCCATGTCCTTAGATCAAGGGGTTTATTTGATAAAATATCCCATACTTGGCTGTCTTTATATCCTCCAATAAAATATGAAGCACCATTGTATTTCCTCCTCCTGTTTCCCTTTCCATACTAAATAGCTCTGGTCTTTTCAAAGTTCTCCTCATCTGGTTTCTCCTCCACAGGCACTGTGTAATTTTCATCACTGTACTCTGGACCTTTCCTCTCATACAATGCTCTCCTTTAATCTCTCTTCCAGTGAGACACAGTTATCCACCACAAGGTTTTCAGGATATGAGGAGGAAAAAGATTTTCCAGGTCTTTAATTGTATCAAGTTGGGATTGCAGAAGAGCTGCCTTCTCCATGAACATCTGCATCCCCTTATTAAACAAACTGTCTTAATCAGACTGGCAATGCTCATCCCAGCCAGCCTTGACCTGAACCTCTTCCATAAGAGGAGGAACGCCTCAGGCTTGTGGTTGCTCCTCTGCTTTGCATCATCTCTGTAAGAGACCTTGGGAAATCACATCTGACAACCACAAGGAATGAAGAGGGGAAGTGCAGACCCCAAGGAATGAAAATACAGGAGGGCAGACAGCAGCAGTGTTCAGGCTTGTTAAGTATAAAACCTCTCAGAGCTCACAAAAGGTTTTGGAGGAAAAGAAGGAGGGGGAAGAGAGCAGGAGGCAGAAGGGAGAAAATCACAGGGGTTGGAAGGGACCTCAAAAGATCATCTAGTCCAAACCCCCCGCCAGAGAAAATGCCTCATTGTCCTCCGTGGTGGTCCACCAAAGGGTGAGCTTTCTGTTACTCAAGTATCACTGCTGAGCAACTATGGAAAAGGTCAGGTAGGAATCGTATGACAAGCACACAAGCTAAAAACAACAGAAGGAAGGCTCAGACCTCATCTGCATGGCAGGAGACAGAAAAGGGAAAAATACCACAAGCAAGATGCTCCTGGGGCTAATTAAGGGAACTGTTCTGCACAAGGCAGATGCCAGTCTTCTTGACTGACAGCTGGGAGGAAAGATCATATTGCAAAAGGCCAAGCGAAACAGGTAAAGAGAGGGAGCGAGATGAGCAGAGAGAAAAACAAAGCTGCCCAGCAAACAGGGAGCAAGAGGCTCCTCCTGCCAGAGAGCACAGGCTGTGCCCACACAGGAGGCCTGGCAGAACTGCCCTTGGAGGGACTGCAGGGCACAGACTGTGGGGGTCACACCAGGTTTCATCTAATCCCAGACTCCCTTGTTACCCACTGCTGATGGAGGGGGGAAACAGAGCACGGGTCTGACCCAACAGTGCAGATGCCAAACCCTGGAGAGATCCCCACTGGCTTTTCCAGTATTTCTGCTAGATTCCCATGCTTTAAAAGAGTATGTGGCCAGAAGTGGGCAGAATGAATAAGACAGAGCAGCACATACATCATCAAAAATTGATTACATGTCAATTGAGAATCTGACTCAACAGACAAAAGTGCTTGGTACGTGAAGCAAAACCTCTTTTAAGGCAGTATATGCTTTCTTTGGGTTTTTCCTAGAAGTAGATACAATAAGGGCAGTCAAACAGGAAAAAGGAAAAGCCCAGGAATGGTGAGGCAAGGAACTGAATGGCAGCAGGTCCTGCCTCAGCAGGGAATAAAGGAGTCTTCAGATTCACAATCATCTTTCTTTGCTGCTGAGTGCATTTCTCCTCTGTCTCCCAGTTCGTGCCTCAAGGGACCTAGAAAAGGGTGGGAGAATACCAAGCAGATCTTCACCCCATTCGTACAGAGCAGGAACTTCCCACCTTTCTGTGCGAGGTCCATCCCAGCTGGTTCCAATCCTGCCCCGAAGGAGGGTGGCTGTCAGGCAATTTTAGCACAGTTAGGGTAGGTTTCCTTCTCTGGAACGTGGGACAAAGCAAGACAATGGGTAAATCTTGCCTGCAGAAAGTCATTTAGACACAGAGGGTGACTAGTTAGTCAATGTAAACCCTTCTGGACAGGGACAAAAAACTCACAGACTATAGAAAGTAACTCACCTTCTAACCAGCATGAACTACTTTTCCTTGGTGCTGCTGCAATGTACAGTTCAGCAGGGGCCTGATTCTGCATGGCACCTCTGGAGGACTCCAGAGGAATACAAATAGATCAATACCCATAACTGATCTCACTTCTCACACAGCTTAGAGCCAAGGTCCATTCCTGTAGCTCTCTGTGATTTGTTCAGTCAGAGGAGAGAAATTGTTTTCTTTCTGTGGCAGAGTCCTTGTTTGTCTCTTTAAAAGTTTCTAAAATCAGAGACAAGAAAAAGCAAAGTGAAAATGCACTCAAAATAATGAATAACTTCAAGGGAAATGATAGTGTGGTGTCTGAATTTCCAGCACCAATTTCATTGGCTTATAAAAAAATGATAGAGCAGCATTATAGGAGAACATGCAAAGGTGGGCAGAGAATGTAACATTTTACCAGGTGCATCAAGGAATGGATATTTTCTAGAAAAAGTGAAGAGCACCCTAACAAATCTACTCTTATATATTATCTTGTGGCAAAGCATCAAAAACAACTCTGGGGTTTTTTTCAGGCTCCAGTATAGTTCAGGATTTTTTTATGATGTACATGGATGTGGGAGGTTTGCACCACAAGCCTGCTTTCCTGTATGCTCTCTTGGTCCCATTTAAGACAACAGGAAATTGATTCAAGGCAACAAGGTTGAGTTCACAGCTAATGATGGTAATTTCCTCATCAATTAATCTTGATGGAGTACTGAATCTCAAACACAGGCAATATTCCCACATTAAAGTCCTTGGTGAGAAGGACCAAGGTGATAAGGAGAGACAAAGACACTCCATTCACAATTAAGTCTTGCAGACTTTTTGTTGCTGTTTTACAGAAATATTCTAGAAGTTTTTTACTAGTCTCAGCACCTCTTTACAGAGCATTTTTCTTGGAGAAAGCAGTTCCCTCACAACACACCTTCAATCTAGACAGCAGAAAACCTTTACTTTGGGATATCCTGGTGATTTCCACTGAAGCATTAATCTTGTATGCATTTTTGTGCAGAAGAAAAGCAACCCAGGGGCCGAGGATGGGCCATGTAAAAACAGCTGTTAACCAGCATATAGATGGATTTACCCTTATTTATTTCTTTTTGCCTTGTCTGAATGAAGAAAACAGGCTTTGCAGGGAAATTACCCAATTTTAAATTAATCATTAAAAGCTTGTTTGTTGCTAGGATGCTTTGAAGAGCAGTTCATGCTAAAATAAATACTGCATATATCTGAACAAGACTGCATACTCTCACAACTTGACCAGTCCTCTTACCCTGGGATGAAAGGGTAACAGCTGAGCAGGTTTTCACAAGACTGACAACTCCACAAAACACAGCCTGGCAAGGCATCCCAGTCTCCTTGTAGCTGCAAAAGATGAAAAGAGATGAAAAGTGATAAAGCTATGTCCTGGCTTGATCCAGGATTCAACTAATTTTCTTTTTATTTATTTTTTTTCTTCAGTGAACTCTCTTTCAAGCAGCACATTTGCTGAAACGAAGAGCAAGTTTTCCAGCCAGTGGGCTGATAAGGCCTAGGACAAACTAGAGGAAGAGCATAGAAGATACTCAGCCAGGTGTTGCTCTTCCTTTGTTCCACATAAAAAACTATAAGCATCTGAATTAATGGGTGAAAACTACTGATATTATCTTTCTTCTTGATTATGTTCCTTTCCCAGTATCATGTTGTAATAAAAGGCAGCTTCAGGCAGAGATTGTAGAAAAGATATTGAAATAAGACATCTTTTGAGGAAAGAAGTGTTTCCTGCCAGCTCCAGAGACAACAGGTGCACAGAGAATGTGCCATAGTTGTATTAAGTTTCACATTTTCAGTCTTAACCCAGGCAAGTCCATGGAGATGATTATTGTACTTAAAAGCATCTGTGAGGAGTTTTCAGAGGTACATCTGCTCTCCACAGAAAGGTGTCTGTCTACCTACAACCACCACCTTCGCCTACGTGACAGGATGAAGCCTCCAACATGGCTGAGAAGTACCCATTAGGATGAGGCATACTGCCTGAAAGACAACAAAAAAAACCAAAACCAAAACAGGAAATAAAAATTTAAAAGAAAAAATTTAAAAACACGAAATAAAAATTAAAAAAAAAAAATTAACACCACAATACTTTTGAAAGTTCTGGGTACTTTTCATGTTATACAATGTTTTACTGAACTTGGGTATAGCAAGTGTATAAATAATTCTTTTTTCTTCACTATCTGGAAGTGAAATTATGCCTGTTAATTTTAAATACAATTTATCACAGTTTTGGCATGACTATACACTGGCCTCAGCCAAGCTGGCTTTCTGCTAAGATCTACTTATTGATGGATATAGCAGATAAAATTTATCAGAATGCATGACTTGGAAGACAAAATTAGCACCTAACAGAATTTTAATAACTGCTGCTGTTCTGTGAAACATACAGAAAACTTTGATGTATTTACCTCTTGAGGAATCAGGATTTTAAGTATGTGATAGAAAATAAGCTTTAAGTGGATTATGTTGAGACATTTATATATATATATAAAGAGAGAGAGAGAGATTGAAGCACTGTGGGGAGGATCCCCAGAAGCGTTTGACCGGACAACGCCTGTTTGAAGTGACAATTTGCCTCCCTTGGTGACCAAGTGAATAGAAAGAGGTAGTGGCACTCTGGAGTCTCCAGACTGCTACAACATGAAATTGAAGGATTTTGCAAATTTTTCCCAGATTTTACCATGCAGGAACAGAGCACTCTGTACTTATCTGAGGAATTTATCTTATCTAGATAAACAGTCCCAGTGGGATTTCTTCATTTCTAATGCATCTCCTTTCCTGTGCTTCTGCATACGACCACATTCAGACAGGAGTCTCTTATCACCGCAGCTTCAGCAATATCATTCTTCATTGCTTTGGTGCTTGAACCTCAGCTTTCCTAAAGACCAACCAAGCTGCCACAGGTGCTAAGAGTTTGCTAATGGTCAAACACTTTCCTTGTTGTCTCTGTGCCAGTCAAGGAGACTATTTAATTGTCTTTAATCAGCATCGTATGACATTCACCAGCATTGCACCCTCCCAGGTGGTCATCAGACAGCAGCTGAGGGTTGTTGGCTCCATAGGTAAATGTTTTCTCAGGTTATTGAGAAGAAATTTAAGTCTAGAAGGTCACTGTGGTTGCAGTGGTAATGGTGGTGCTATTATTATTCTTTACAGTGCACGATATGAGTAAGAACATGCCCCAGTGCCTTGCACAGGCACAGGGCACCAGGGTGGGCTTCATCACTTGGAAGGTTTTGAAAGCACCAGAATGTACCATGGGCTGCCTGGAGTGGGGTGTTGCTGTTTTGCAAAAGTCCTCGCTCTGAGTACATTAAATCTTTTGGAATTATCCTGTTAATGTGTAATCTGAGAGGCTCTGTAAATCTCAGTTCTAAGAGTTTTCATGTATGATACACTGGTAATACATGATGTATGGCAAGCTGGTTAAGAAGAACAAATAATGCCCATAGCTAAGATCAGAAAATAAATCTAGATGAAGTTTAGATAAACTGATGTCAGGAAAGCAGACCATAATATAACAGCCTTGAATTTGAGATTTATGTTTCATATTACTTTTTTATCCCCCATAGGAAATATTTTTGTTAACATACATATGCAAACTAACTGACCTAATGAAGCTGTTTTATTTGTAGAATTTTAATACAAGAGAGGGAAGACACTTTTCCAGGTCAGTGGATGTAGAGGGTCAAGAGCAACATAATTTATTCAAGCTTCACCTTCTAGAATTAATTTCAAAATGTTCTATAACTGCTCTTACAAAACTCAGAGGTAGGGCTAGTCAATCAATTCAGTGGTGTCTCAAGATATTTTATTTAATTTCTTTGACATTCAAGGATATCTGATAAAATGTATGACCTGAAGAAAACCTCTAACTACACAACATTCAAGTGAAGCAGTGAAGGTCCCTGCGTCATGAGAATCTGTGATGCATTCTGTGATCATCTTAGGAAGATCAAAAAGGGACAATCAGACTCAGGGATCAATTAAACCAAATCTTTCTGTGCATTTTTTAAGGACAGGGAACTGAAGATACTGATGCCTCTGGGGATAAAGGTAGGAAGCAAGTGAAGTCTTCAGAAAACTACATGAAACCAAGAGAGAGCTGTCAGAACCCTCTTGGACACTAATAGGCTTTCATGTCCCAACCACCTCCCCCACCTCTGCCCACTGGCCCAGGTCCTCAGTCCCTCCTGTCCTTGCTCAGGGGCTGTGGAAAATCTCCCTGACCCTCAGGAAGCAGCCTTCATGGGACCCTGACAATGGAACTTTGCTTGTCCTGGCTCATGTCATGCTAAAAAAACTCAGATGAGTCTCTGCACAGAGCCCCTAACATTTGCCTCCACTTTAGTGGAGGTGGCACCTGGTCTCACATGGCAGAAGCATTTCATGGGTCTCAGGTCTCTGAAGAGGTGAGGAGACACACAGCATTAGCTGATGAGGTTGGCACCATTAGGTTAGAGGTACAGTCCAACTGTCCCTCTGGAAGGGCCCTTGAAGACAGGTTGGTCTTTGTGGTGCACCAGTGTCTGTCCTTAAGAACTGCAGATGCTCTCCTGCACCAGGCACATCTCCAGAAGCAACATGTGGGGGGTTTCACTCTCCATAAATCAATTCAGAAATGCCACCTGCATTTTCTTATAAGTTCTCAGCCACTCTTTGTAGCGTGCCCTGGAACCAATAAGACTTTAGTAATTCAAAACAATTTGGATATTAGGGCCACCTAATATCCAATATGGATATTACATAATGGGCCACCAAAAAAAAATTTAAAATAAAATAAAATAAAATAAAATTGCAACCATTAACTCACTTTTGGGTTTGGAAGTAGAGAAGGAAAATGAGTGAGAGCCCAGCTCCCAGCCCACATCCTGCACACCTTGCATGTAGAATGAGGGTTCCCACTGCAATGAAGTACCACTGAAGTGTAGCAGTAGTCTCTGGCTTGATGTCACTTGCTTGCACAAGAGGTTTGCTGTGTCCTGGATCCGTAAACTTCTGATTTCAGTGGGGCTCATAGAAATGATGGGCTCCCTCTACCTGGAATAGGTTGCAAGACCCAGGCTGGCAGCAGCAGCTCACTCCTATACCTGCCTTGGTGCCTTTCTACTCAGCTTGTTCAAACACAGTTCACGTGTCTGGAAGGACATCAGCTGAAAAAAACAAGTCCCTTTGTGACAGGTCACCTATTTTTTCCGTAATATGTCGACAAATAAAATGAGCAAGACCTTCTGACAGAGTAACTGTGGTCACAATGGCGTGGCCTGATTACCTGGGAAGAAAAACTGGGTGGAATTGTTCTATTTCCACGTCTCCCCCCGCGCAGAACCCCTGCGCTGGTGGGAGGCACGTACCAGGGGGCTGTTCTGCTCCAAACCAGCACAAAACCCTCAGCAGAGGCTCTCAGCCCCACTCCCAGCCCTGAGACTGTTCCTCTGTAGAACGAACAAGGAAAAAAGTGCATTATAACTTGGCCTAAAAAACGTCCTTCTAGCGACTGGCTGAAGAAACACAGCCAAATGTGGATTCAGACACTGCTTGAGTGTGGTGCTCCAGCTATTTCCACACAAAATCCCACAAGGTTTTTATGTGATTCACTAAGCAGATTTTCAGGAGAATTGAAGTTTTCCTGGTCATTTTTGATTCCATGAAGAATCTGTCTTCAGAGATGTTTATCCGATCACTTCCCCTGTGGTGATGGCCCAACAATCTCCCCAGGGCTGCAGCAAGATCATACCTGCAACTCTCTGTCGTCTTAATTTTCACTGTGGGGTTCTTGCAAAGTGAAAGAAGCTGCATGGCACATCCTGCGGACAGAGGTCTGAAGTGATTTTGGCAGAGCACCAGTTTTACTGAAAGTGTTTATGTAAACCATTTGAACACTTAAAAATTCCCAGCTGGCACTACAGGCACCAGCCACAATAACAAAAAAGGGACCCACAAGATGAACAGCCAGTTTTATGATTCTTTATTTCATTGTGCGTGGAGCCAAGTCACCTCAAGCTAAATGAAAAAGCAGCACATATGAAACAGAAACACATTAATATTGAGGCTATGCTTTCTTGGGAACAGGTTTAAGAATTTCCACCAATACCCAAAAAAGAGAGAAGAAGCTGGGAAGATTTTTCCAGGGACTGCTGCACCAGGCATTTTTAGAACTAACTGCAGAGCAACATACATCTAGGCTGGAGGACACCTGGAGGTCTTTCTGAATTCAGGTTCTCTACCATTTCCACTTTTTCTTCTTTTGTGCCTGCTCTCCTTTGGGCCTAAATGTTGGTCTTCCTTAATACCACGGTTTCTTTACAATGAAAAGTGATCATACTGTTGGAGGAATATTTCTGCATGATGTAAAATACTACAAGGACAGCATATTGTCCCTATATTTCACAAAGACATCACTTTGCCAGCAGGGATGTGGGCACCAGACCCCTGCTATTTTTGCTTAGTGCTACAAACCTCTGCTCCACAGTTCTCTGATTAGGAGCAAGGTTTGCAGCAACTCCACATCTAATTTCACAGGCCATGGCTTTGGATTGGTTGGGTGTGGGATCCTCAAGGACTGGAGCTAAAACTGTCCCTTTGTCTTAACCTTCACTTTTTTGAAGTTAGAGTTGTAACTGGAACCAAGCCTTTCAGTTTCTTGAAGAGCCTTGATTAATAATTTGTGCCAGAAAACTGCAGCTGGGAGTGAAAAACCTGCTCACTGTTGATAAGAAAGAACTCTGCAATGTCAAGGATAAGAGCTTGATGAGTTTGAGGCTCTGTAAACTGTTGTTCAAAGCCTGCTCTGCCCTGCAAAACCAAGGGACAAGCACTTGCAGAGACAGAAATGGCTAATTCTCTCACTGATCCTGCCCACCATTCCCCAGCCTACTCCAGGTCCTCATCCCCATCCTGCTGTCCTCTCATGGCCCATCACACCACACCCAACTCCTGGGAAACAGGATCCCAAACCACATTACAGACACCCAGAACATCCCTTCAGAGCCTGGAAAAAAACCCAGTGGAGTTGTGTTGCCTGTGTGTAAAACAGGAAAAGCTGTCCCTACCTCATAGATCCAGGATTGAAGGTCTCTGAACAGGCAGGCTCCTGAAGAGGCTTTGTAAGGAAAAGCATTTGTGGTGGTGCTGCTCCTGCCAAGGGGGAGCTGCAACCTTCTCATTGTGCACTCTGTGCACTTTTCACTGGGAAGACCACCTTTAGCTGGAGGGAAACAATGAGAGAGTGTTCAGGGCTGAAAGTCTTGCTCATTTGTGTTGTAGGAAAAGATAGATAATAAATGCCTTCCACTTCAGAAATGTAGGAATGGAAGAAAATCTGGTTTTCCCAAGAGGATGCTTGATCATCTGGAGGTCTGACAGGGATGTTGAAGGGAGGAAATCATCTGAGGCCACCACTGATGGCCTCTTCAGACTGTCTGTGGAGCCCTGCAGCTAAACCTCTTGCCTCTCTGGGCAGCTAGCTTGGCTCCTGGACATCCAAGAGGCAACTCAACAGTCACTATGGGACCTGATAAAATGGGTTGCTGCTCTTTCTATGGCTCTGATCAATCCACTTAACCTTGAAGCTAAAGGCAGGAGACTGCCCTTCCTGGAGAAAAGTGAATGAAAGGCTGCAATGATCCAGCAGCTGGTGTTAATAAAATGCTCTGTACATGCAAAAATTCCCTAGGATGCCTTGCAAAAAAAGTCCTTTATTTGAAAAAATGAGATCT
The DNA here is from genome assembly GCF_020740795.1 of Apus apus. Classification (NCBI taxonomy): domain Eukaryota; kingdom Metazoa; phylum Chordata; class Aves; order Apodiformes; family Apodidae; genus Apus; species Apus apus. The sequence continues at coordinate 71,028,104 of NC_067312.1, read as the reverse complement.
GTAAAAGAAAATCTAAGTGCTGGATTATGAACACTTGATAAACCAGTTCAGAAAAATGGAGCACCCAATTATGATATCAAGATTAAGAAAGCTCTGTCCTATGTAAGCAGAGACAGTTATAGAGCAGGTAAATGAGTAAAGAGCTATGTGCAGAAATCATTGAGGGTTTCTATCCTAAATCAAAATTCCTTTATGTTCCCCAGCAGTACTACTTACCTCTGAACACGCTAAGAAATAATTTGCAATAAGCAATTCAAATCTGTAGGTAGCTGGCACAAGGCATGCAGTTGGATATCCTTCAGGAAGGCTGTTGCAAAATTTTCAGGGATTGAACCTCTTTGTTAGCTATCAAAAATAGCATGAGTCACTAGCAAATTTAGCCCACTGACTCAGAAGAAATAAACTGCATTTTCTGATAAATTACAATCAATCAGCTTGAAGGAAGAAAAGTGCAAAAATGTATACACAATGTTTACCACTTTCTTCTGGTTTCTTATCTCATTAATGGCTTGATGTTGATAGATGTTCCTCTAAGGTTGGGCCCATTTCTAAAACTCTACCAGAGAAACATTATATTTTAACTTTTGTTGTAAGTTCCCATGGAGGCCAAGAACCAATTGTAATGAAATACAGAGTTTTCAGCAGGGTCTGAACCTGTGTTGACAGCCATCCTTCCAGAAAACCTGATTACAGATATAGCTGCTCTTCTGTCTCTCTCCTGCTGCCTTCCTCTTCTGAAGCAGCTGCAACTATATCAATACTACAGGTGGAAATGCTACATACACAGAAAATCACATTTATTGGAATTATTTGCAGCATATACTGTTACTGTAAAGTTCAAGATCCCTTAGGCAGGTTACTTTGTTCACTCTTCTTTATGAGATGTAAATTCTTCCTTAATAAAATGCTTCATTTTAATTTTAGAACTATTTCAGGATGAGGCTTTACCTGCACAGACAAGCAGGCAGAGAGCAGCACTGGTCCAGGGCAGGAAGAGAGTCCTCTCATGTGGTGCACCTGCCCAAATGATGATGAATCCCAAATTGGCTGTTCAGTGTGTGTTCAGTTCTCTTGACTCTATTACAGCAAGCAAACACAGCTTAGAAAACCACACAGGATGGCTTTCCAGCCACTGTGGCTACATGCAAGTCACAGCTCTTGATTTGCTCCTTCAGCTGGAATTACTTTGAATTTTAATAAAAAGATGCTTACATTTAATATGATTCATGTTAAACAACTGGCTGTTTTAATAAGGTTTGCATAGCTCTGAAGTTTTGGTTCTTTGTTCTGTAACATCAAATATGGCCTGTAGAGTAAACAAATTAAGGTGTGAGATAGGGACCACTGAGTCAGATTTATCAGATACCAGTGAAATGCCATGTTACAAAGTTTACTGGAAGTGGAAAAAATATTAAGAAGTATTAGAACAATGGTGAAGAACAGACTCATGCAGAAAAATGCAAACATCAGAGGGTTAGCTGGACTAGGGAAGTCACAGAGAGCTTGAGACAGATTTGTCACTCCCTCAGTCAGTAAGAGGAGACAGCACAGACAACCAGTAACCTGAATGTTAGCCCAGAGCCCTGGTGTTGGCTATTGGAAGATCTTCCTAGGATGATTCTACATAAAAATTCTGCCAGGTAGACAGTCCTCATAGAGGTGGTTGTCATCGTTTTGCCAGCCTGTCAGATGTAGCAGCTCTGGCTTGGGAATATCCTTTCACTGACTCTAGCTTCATGCATATAAATAAGTAGTAGTAGCAGCAAAGGGTATGGTTCTTTGTCACTCATGTTTAAATACAGCTTTTCAGGATTGATGTGGCAATATTTCCCTGTGTATCAGACTATCATTTTCCCTAACGTGTCTTCTCTCTGGGCTTCTGGGGACAGTTTCTGAAACTGGAGGTTGCATCCAGCTTTTGGAAGTCTCCAACTAAAAGAAAAAAAAAAAATCAGCCAGAAATACCAGTGCTGTTACAGCAAGAATCAGTGTTTAAAGGACGGGAGTGAAATGCTACCATTTTAAAAACCTGAAAAGAAATATATTTATTTCTTCTGGTTTGGTGGAATTCAGTATTACTCACCAGCTAGTGGACTCGTGGTTTTTCTCCCTGTCTTCACAGAGACCTTGGCTTTGATTAATCCTGGTGCATTTGTAGCTAATAAGATGCCAATACTCCACAACTTCGGTTCAACAACAATACTTGATGTAGTGCCTGAAATCCTGGTTTTCTGCATGTCTGAAGTTGCCTAATACTGGGGAGAGGGGCTATTACATAAAATTTTACCTACAGCAGCTGAGATGTATGACAAACAAATGTATTTATTTGTTCAATTCAGTGTTACCATTGCACAGGGAGAGATGCATAGTCTGTGAAATTAATCCTCTTTCAGTTAAAGGAAATGAGACTCTTCTGAGACTCTTCCCTTTGACTTTGAGTGACGATGGGGCCCTGAATTTAAAACATAAAATCAGTTTTGAAAAGATGTTACAAAGCTTTTGTTTGAATGAATGTATTTATGTTGCAAAGGCTACTGTGTTCTGATGCAGCAATGAAATTTTGCAGAATGTGAAACACATTAAAAAAGCTTATTTTTGTAGCAAGCAACTCATTTTAACTTGCATTTTCTTACTTCAGGACCAGAACAACAGAACCCCTCTGTTGCTCCAAAACGTGCATTTGATAAGGATTTTTTTTCTCACAGAAAACATAGCCTATTGGGAATGCAAAAATCCACACTGTCTTTTTTAAGTGTGGGTGCTTGATTCTATGCATGGCACAAGGAGACAGAAGCTGTACAGATGATTTTTCCTTCTGCTGCTGTTTTTCCACTAAAACATCATTACCTCTTTATAAATATATAGCTCATCATTCCAGTCCTATGACTGAATGTTGTATTTTCAATTAGCATATTTATCCTTTCTAACTCTTGCTGGCACCTGAGCAGAAACGTGATGACCTGGTGAAGCAGAACCACCTGCCACTGCCAGACAGGACTGCAACGTGGGAAGTCCCAGCCATGAAAAGACAACTTGCTGTACCCCTCCAGTCAGGAGGTCCTGGGTATCATAACAGTTGTGTCACAGTTTAGAAAAAGCTGAATAATAATAATAATAATAATAATAATAATAATAATAATAATAATAATAATAATAATAATAATAATAATTATTATTATTATTATTATTATTATTAATAATAATATTAATTATTATAATTATTTATATATAATTATATATAGATATATAATTATAATAATTATTATTGATTATATTAACATTATTATATATTAATATATAATATATTAATATATGATAATATGATAATTATAATAGTATATGATAATAATACAATAAATAATATATATTATATATTATTTTATATATTTATATATATACTATATTATATATAGTATAATATAATATATAATTATATAGAATATACTATATATATTCTATATAATTATATATGTAATAATTATTATTGTTATTATTATTATTATTATTATTATTATTATTATTATTATTATTATTATTATTATTATTATTATTGGGGAAATATTATTTATTGAATTTTTTTCCTTTTTCTTTTTTGTGATGTTTGCCTTGTAAATAGCAGGTATAAATTAATCTCTCATGTTCAAGTGCATTTGATTTTAGGAAGAAATTTTTTCCTCTGACAGTATTGAGACCCTGGCCCAGGTTTCCCAGGGAAGCTGTGACTGCCCCATCCCTGGCAGTGTTCAAGGCCAGGCTGGATGGGGCTCTGAGCAGCCTGGTCTAGTCAGAGGTGTCCCTGCCCATGCAGAGAGGTTGGAAATAGATTATCTTTAAGGTCTTTTCCATCCCAAACCATTCCATAATTCCACAAGCCCTACTGAAAGAGCCACACACCTTTTAATTCTGCACTGACTCATGCTTGGAAATTTGCAGTGCTGAGCCCCTAGAGCACAAAGGCAGCAGGTATTACCTCACTCTCAAAACCAAGGCAAGGAGAACATAAGTGGGCTGGAAAATAGCTAAGGAAGGACACGAGGAGCATGGGTGGTGATTAGAGGGAAGCTCCCTTATTCCCGATTTATCAGTCTCAGAAGAACCCCTTGCATGAGTGGTGCTATTATTGCCTGTTGAAAAATTACAAGAAAACAATAGGTAAGAATTGTACTGTCAGCATCCTCAGATGCTAACCAGGAGGTTAAATAAGCTATGGGGGATGCACTAGTGCACTTGTGCCTCAGAGAACATGAGGTCCAGAGAGAACTACCATGCCCAAAGCCACCATCCACAGCTCTGCAGGGTGGGCATTTTACATTAGTGAATGATGGTGATTTTGACAGTCAGCCTACCACTAGATAGTGCCAGGTTTTTATCTTCTGGCAGGTAGTGAACCCCAGGCACAAGAGGACTGCTCTCCAGACCCTATTTAGCACCTGTTTAGCACTGGCATCCTGAGCTCTTTCCAACATTGTCATCTGCCTACATGTCACGGAACCATAGAATGGCTTAGGTTGGAAGGGATCTTAAAGATCATGTAGTTTCACACCCCTTGCATGGGCAGGGACACTTCCCACATCCCGCCTGGCCTTGAACACTCCCAGGGATGGGGCTTCCACAACTTCCCTGGGCAACCTGTGCCAGTGTCTCACCACCCTCACACTAAAGAATTTCCTCCTAGTGTCTAATCCAAATCTCCCCTCTTCCAGTTTTAATCCATTAGCCCTTGTCCTCTCTTTCCTTGTCATTGCTGTGTGCAAGCAGAGAAGACCAAAACTGCAAGTTCTCCACTCCACATAGAACACTGTGGGTTTTATTTGCACCTTCTCATCTTATCCTCCCGCAGGTTCCCAGTCACTAATGTTTTTGCTTGCTTTCTTTATAAAATACATAAAGTTTGGAGTAACTGGACACAGATAGTCTTTCCAGGTCCTCAGAATCTTGTCTCTTACACCTGGTTACAGTTCAAGTATTCTTTTTTTTTTTTTTTTTCACTTCTGTACCTCCCTAAATAAAGTGCCTGCTCTGGACTCCACATCTAGTCAGTGTGTCATCTGTGCTAATAAACAGGAGATCTTTGGACACCTCTCGAAGTATTTAAAGATGACTGCAGTATAATTTATAAACAACTGATTTGACCTATGATCTAAAATTCAAGAGGCATCTGTTTCCTAAATCTGGTGTTGCAGAGGATTATCTAACATGCTGGGGTTTTTTGTTCCTTGTGACCCAGAAGCACTACAGTTACTACATTCCTACATTATTCTTTGCTAGAAGGTAGGGCCAAATTAGAGGCTGATTTGGAGTTCCCAAACTTTGACTCCAACAGAAGAAAGGATGAGTGGGAAGACAGTATATTTGGTGCTCTGAAGGAGGGGTGAAAATTAAATCCCAGTATCCTCATCACTGCTGGGGAGTTTCCACCACTCTGTTTAGATGTTTCAATTATAGCACTGGCTCTCTCCGATCAGGTAAAATTCCCAAGGAAGACTGATGGGATTTAATAGAAAAGAAATTAACCTAGAATTACAGGGTACAATGCTCATAATCCGTCTTCTGGCGTGGAGTTGAGCCAGGAAGTTAAGGGTAAGCCTTGGGCCAGATGTCTGCTCTTCTCCCACTTACATTAAGCCTCTAGCTTAGACAGAGAAAAGCATCAAGATGCTGCTGCACCAGAGCCATCACTATTTCATCAGTATAGCAGGTAATACATAGTTTATATGGTTCTACAGACTCTGAAGAAGGAAAAGGACTTTATGAGGACAAACATGAAAGCTTGCAATTTGGAAAACAAAGAAAAACATGTACTGAGAATGGAAAGGATGCTATTTTGTCAGGACACCTAGCAGTGTGGATGAAGCAAATATAAAACAAGGAAAAACCCTGCCTTCTGGAAGAACAAGCAAAGAGATATTTATTTATTTTTGCATTATTTTTTTTTATATCTTTATTTAATTTTATATGTTCCATGACTGATTCTCTTTTTAGCACTTGGTAAACTGGATGACAACATATGTATTTTGCCTTTGTACTACAGGAATGAACTCCCATCACATGAAATTTCTTACCTACAGGTGAAATTTTTTTCCCCTCATGTTTCCCAAGGCGTCTTTGAGATGGTTAACAACAAATAACAGAGAGTAACTGGATAAACAGTCTGTTACCTACTTTTCTTTCAAAAGCTGGTGAAAAATCAGCACAAACTACCTACAACAGTACCAACAGAAGAAAATACCACTTGTTTCACTGAGACAGATGCATACTCCTAAATATAAATTTTACAGAACTGTTGGTTTCTAAGTTCATAGGACTCATTCCCATTGCTTCTTAGTGGCTCTTTCTCATCCTCCATGTCATTGTATTTCATCTGTGAAAAATAGGCAGGATAAGCTTTGCATTCGTAGTGTCTGTCAAGAGACTTCAGGTAGATCAGCATATGAAGAGCATAGGCAAGAACCAGCAGCAGAATCAGAGATGTAACCAATCCCATAAGTATTGCTGGAGAGAAAAAGGATGCACAGTCTTTTGCATAGGCAAAATGTCCTTCTTGAATGTTAAAACCTTGAATCTACAAAAAGAACAAAAATGTTCATATTAAATAAAGCATTTGCTAACTTGGTTACAAACAACTTCACTAATTTGCTCCTGATGTCAGTAAGAATGTTTAATTAAGTATCTGCTTATTGCAAAATTTTATCCAATCTAAACTTCCCTTGGGACAACTTAAGGCTCTTTCTTCTCATCCCATCACTTGTTACTTGGAAGAAGAGACCAAGACCCACCTCATTACAACCTCCTTTCAGGTAGTTTTAGACAGCTATAATCTCATCCTAAAATAAGGATTTAAGATGAGTCAGAGGAATTATCCACTGGCTTTAGAGGCAGACTGGGGTGACTATAATCAGGGCAGAAGGCTGAAACTATTAGACATCAAAAGTTAAGGGAGATGAATCTTATACTTGGTGACTGATGCTGTTGTTGATGCCAGGTTTGAGAGGCCAGGTCAGACGTGTAACACTGAGAGCATTCCCCCCATGCTAGAACTAAACCCAGACAAAACACTACAGGAAATCTATCTCATTCCCTTTCACAGGAACATAATTAGAATAATTTAAGCCTTCATTTCTATTCAATTTCTGTTTCAAGTTCCAAGGAGATCCTGTAAACTGTACATGACAGGTCATTATACTTTCCTGGCAGTGAAGTGCGACATTTCCCATCAGTTTGCCTATGGGATCCATTTGCTTTAATTCCATGACATTACCTGGAAATCAGTAAAAGTGACTTCCCAAAGCTTTGAAAGATCATTTGCAGAGCTGGGTACGAGGAGTGCATCATATCTCTGCAAGCTGCTCACATGCTCACAGTGGTAGGAGTAACTTGCTGGTGCATATATTCTCGTCGCGTTAAACGTCGCCTGTATGGAGTGGTTGTAAAGAAGCTGCAGTCTGTGTAAATGGAACCAGTTCTGGACAGACATCTGGTAATAGCTGGTTGTTAATAAGAATCTGAAAACATTTTATGGGGAGGGAAAAAAAAAAAAAAAAGAGTAAGAAAATAAGTCTGAGTTATAACTATTGTATTCACATGTTCAACAATCTTAGAAGACACACACCTATTACCAGAGTTCCACCCATTTATATCAGTGTGAGTTCTAACTCCTACTACTGAGTCTGTAAATTACTGGATTTTCTACATTGTTGCAGCTGAAGGAGTTGGCTTTTCTCCCACATAATGAGAGGAAAGGTGAGCGATTTTTCATAGACAACAGAAAAAAATCTATATCCAACATTGATATTGTACTTCCATCCAAGATACATAAAGTTACTTATCAAGAAATGCTGTTAATTTTCCATTGCTGAAAAGAAAACATAAAGCAGGTAATAGTCTGATGCCTGAGAAGTCCACACTCCCAGTTGTTGCAGCAAAATTTTCAGACAGAAACACTGGCAAATATGTCAGACATGGGAAGATTCTATGCAAAAGAGATGACCTCAACTTTTCTCATTAATAGAAAAGTCAACATAGAAGAAGAAATGCCTTAATAAAACAAGGCAGGCAAACAACAGACCTATTAAATGCAGGTGTCTTGATCATACTGTCAACAGTTCTATCACATTATTTCTGCTCACTCAAATTTTCCTAAAACAAACTGCACAAGTGACTGCGTAACAATGAATATTAACATGTGATAATCTGTTATTTTCTTTATCATATAAACTTACCTAATAACAAGACCCTTTAGATTGCCAATGTCACCAAACTTCAGAGAAAGCCTAGGTCAAAAATCAAGTACCATCAGGTTAGATAAAAACTTCAGAAATTGTAACAGAAAAAAGCAGCGCAAAAGATGAAGCATAGTTATACATGGAGCCTTTCACTCAGTATACCTTTGAAGGCAGTGGGGGAAAAACTGAAAGGACTAAACCTTCCTCCAATGAAATCCAGAAGTTCAGCTGTTATTTCGAGCAGGCCTATACCATCCCAAAAGAACAGAACTGCATGCTCAACTCTCAACACAATCCAATTCCACTGCTCCTGACAACAGCTGACAATTGGTTCACTTCATCCATGTTCTCCTTCTCAAGTCATAGGATCCTAGTCACCTCTGTATATCATTAGCAAGTGTAAACACATTATTCTCAGGTTTGTAGATGCTAGAGATTAACAAATACAGGTGATGTTTGAGTTCAAATTTCACACATGTGCATCACTACAGCAATATAAATACACAGACTCTGAGATTGCTCTAGGAATTTACATCTGTGGTGAGCACAGCAACCTGAAGTTGATAGTTAGAGGCTCTAGCAGGTTAATCAGAAACTAACACATAATCTGCCATCCTTTCACCATCTCTGGAATTAATGCATTGTAGCTCTGGATGATTAAGTGGTATACCTTCTTTTGCTTAACAATAATATTTTGCCTCTTAAAACCCACATAATAGATTCTCACAGTTGACGTAACATTTTCAGACTAAGCTGAAACATACTGAACACATGCAGCATCTGAAAGACTTCCAAACCTAAAGCTGAAGAAAATGAAAACAAACAGCTAGCCCTTTGATTTCATAGGACATCCAGACTTCTTCCTGTACCTTGACTAGCACTGGTCCAACAAACCAGGATGCTGAATCTAGACAATCCCTCAGTTTGTTACAAAGCAAAATCATAGATAGCTGAGGACTAGACACAGGCAAATACAGAATTAAACTGAGTGGCCTGATCCAGAAGTTGGTGAATAACAAAGAAACCCACAGGTTGAATTATTATACCTGTCTAGCAAATGCACATGTGTTTAGTGTCAAATACTTTTCTTGGTTCCAGCTACTCTGCACTGATCAGACAGTATAAAGCAGCCTGAAAGTTGATCTAAGGCCACAACAGAGTGGCTTTGTCTAAGCAAAGAAGGCTGGAGAAAGGAAAAGTATAGGGGATTTTTCTGGGTGAGAAAAACTAGGCAATGCATCATGTGAGCACTCAGCCATCAGTTGGCCTAATTTAGGTCAGTCCTTAAATGAGATGAGAAAGCAACATTCAGGCCAGTTTTCCCATTCTTATCTGCCACAGTCATATGTAAATTGACTGAAAATCTGACCCATGACTTGTATTTGATAGTTACGCTGAGTCCAATCCTGATTCGTGAGCCAGATTATCCATTTTCCTATCTGTAGACATGGTTTCTACATACCACACTGACCTACCCCAATCAGTATTTAGATGCCGACAGCGGCAATGATTGAATGAATACTTGAAACATACAGTTTCTAATTACTTGATACCTGGAATCTAGCAGAGATGCCACAGATCAAATGTCCTGACAAATCCCTCCTAGTGAGAGCTCAGAATAAGCCAGGCCTTTCTTGGTTAGGATTCTGGACCACACTCAAAGGGAAGGAGCCAGCAGGGCTAGTATTTCTTACCATATCCCAAGTAAGCAAAGAATAGAACATGCAAGAAAGCACAACCATTGAGAAGGGGTAGCATTTCCCCCTCTCTCTCTCCATAGAACAGAGGAGAAAAGGCTCAGTAGTCCCAGTGTATCTCTTGACCCCAGAAAAAAAAAATGCCAGCCCCAGTCTCAAGCTAAGCATCAAGGTCCTGCCTGCCCTTAGGAGATGTGTCCCAGGAGCTACCCAGAAAACTATGGGTGCAACAAAGGGAAAGATGGGAAGACACAGCAGAGAAGATGGCATTACATCCACAGATTTTGAGATCAAACCTCAGATGTGATGAAATACAGATAAAAAGGCATGTCGAGGGTATGCTGTAGGGCAGTTCTGCTTCCTGATTCTTTCTGCAGTTTTTTTAAAGAATAACGTGTTCTGTAAATTCCCAAATATCTTCTAATAAAATGCACCAAGCAGAATATACAGCCTTGTGGTGGGCTGACCCCAGCCAGCAGCTAGGGAACTCATGTGTCAAGACAGAGTTCAATAAATGAAGGAAAGAGGGGAAAAAAAACCACCGATGTTTTTCAAGGGCATGACATTATAGGAAGGAGCTTACCCCTGGGGCTCTACACAACATCATACAAGGTCTGTTCCCTCAAGTATGTATTTATGAGACTTGTTATCTGGTACTAGTTCCATTTGCAGAGTAGAACGCCACCTTACATTGCATTGTCTTCACTGCAGTTTGAATCTCCAATATCCACTGTTGCATGGACACCAAATGTCTTCTCCGTCAAATCCAGCTGCGTGTGGTTTTCAAACTTAATCATGATCCTCTTGGCCCAGAAGAGAATGCAGGGGATGCCATTAACCGTGACGCTGAGAGGGCTGTAGTGGCTGTGAATGAATGGCCTCCAGGATGCTCTTTCCCACTCTCCTTTCCCACTGAAATTGTAGCTGACAACCTGATTGACCACATAAAATATCAGTATCAGAAGACGTGTAGGAGTTACTCTACATCCTACCAGAATAAATGAGGCCAGCAGCTGGACAGCATGTGTGGAGTCAGTCCTCAGCCAGAGCATTACTGAACTCAGGAAGCAGAGAAATCTCTGGCTTGCCCCTTCCCACCATGGGAATGGCACCATACAGACCTCTAGCTGCACCACAACTGGCCAGAGAGCCAATATAAGTTATATTTATTCTATCAGGATAGCATCACTGGAACAAACAACATTCTTAGCATGCTCCCATCTCACTGTACACCTGCCCAATACGAAAAACTGAAGCAAAGCTAGATCTACAAAGTGCTCACCCCAGCATAAGACTCTCTAGGACATGAGTATGAATTACTTCAACATACTAACCAGGACTCAGCCTGGGCCAAGGACACAGCCTACCATGCTGAAAGCACACTAAGCAGCTGTTGAGATGAAAGAAATATCTAAGTCTATATCTATCTACAGACAGTTTGGCTCCTCATGGCTGTAAAACCAGGAAAATGCCCGCTGCACAACAGGATGGCTCAAGTATGAATCCTTGCCTCTACAAAATCAGTTGTTCACAAGATTAAAACCTGGGGACTGCAGCTTCAATGTCATCTGTAGACGTTAGAAAAATGCTATCCCTTCTAAGCCAAATTTAATGACAATAGGAGGATGATTGGGCCATCAGGAAATATAATTTGAGACACCAAGCTAGGGCTTGGAAAGAACTTCAAAATTTAACTGTAATTTCCATATTTCAAACTGAAATTTCCAGACACTGACTCTTTTACATGCACACATATGTCTTATCTGAATATGATAATATATACAACGTCTGCATGGCTGTTTTGCATGCCATATGATAAAGCAAGTTCAAATAATGTACAAAGAACAGAAGTATTCTGAGTCCTAAACAGCATCTTACAAGGCTCCAGAAGGGGACGTGGTTAAGCCCCAAAGCTTTGTCTTGGCTTAAGGACAGGGTGTTGTTTTTCTGTTCAGATTAGTGAATCACGTCTCCCAGCTCAGACCCTAAAGGACCCTTTTGATACTTGACCTTACATATGGCACAAGACTGCTTTAGGATTAAAATGAGTAAGTACTAACAGCAACAAGCTGAAAGAAAGGTAAGATCATGGTCAGAAAATGTGATGCAACAGCCAGCAAGAAACATCGACTACGACTTTTGTCTCAATGTTAAGGCTCTCTTCTCAGAAATACAAAGGAGAGAGATTTCATTAACAGATTACTTACATTAGATTGCATGATTCTCAGGGTTTTTGATAAGGAAGCCTCTTATGCTCAGTTTTTGACAAGACCTGCAGGATGGACTCAGGAAAAATTCCCACTGAATTGAAACAATCAGCAGTTTTTCCTCAGCTATTCTATTAGTACCAAATGATATGAACAAAATACTGGCCACAGCAGTCAAATGGCATTGTATAGAATCTGGATTTGAGTAAGATTCTGTCCTCAGACACACTGCCAGTCAACACCAGCGATGGCAACTGAGGGCTCACCTCATTTCCTAGAAAAGCAGAAGGTATCTTGCACAGCAGATGGTGAATCAGTACCACATCACAATGATTTGCACAGCTTCGCTGGCTATGTCTTGTGAATAGTACATTATTTCACTCAATAACGCAAACTAAAAGATCTCAAAGAGCTATGAAAAAATTTCACAGAGCCAGTTCCTTCAAACATTACCTGTGCAATTGCTAGTTGATTTACATTAAATTTTGGCTTCACTCCACCATCATAACGACGACCTAGAGAAGAAAGTGTGTTATTAGCCTCAAAGAAAACATCCAATCAATTATAAAGGCATAATATTGCACCCTCTTATACAAACTACAATTATCCCTGTATTCATTGTGTATTTCAGAATACTTGATCTTGTTTTGGAAAATTTTTGGCTGGGTACAAATAGTGCCTTCAACACATCAATTTTCCAGTTTAAGGCTCCTCTTCTTTTCATTGAACATCTTGCCACACTCACTGGGAAGAACTCCAGTGCCCCAAAATGACAGGATTCAGCCTATATATGTATTTAATCATCCCAAACACACTTAATGAAAGCTTCTTCTTTCTGCATACAGCAAACTCTATTGTCAAAGACTGCGTGTTGAATTGCAAAAGCTTCTAACTATGGGTGGGAATTTCTTTTCCTGCACTGTCCAGAGATGGGAAGCTGTGACAAATGACCTAGTGGCCTGACAGCTTGCCAGAAGAGTGCAGTTTCACAGAAGGCAGATCATTTTATGGACAGTCTTAGAGCTCCTCCTTTAATCACTGAACTCTGCTTTCATTTGGTTACAAATACAAAAAACAAACAAACAAACAAACAAACAAACAAACAAACAAAAATAGTTCTTTCTTCCACATTCTCGCTGTATCTCAGAGTTAGTCAGTAAATTATTATTTTAACCAGGTAAATCCTTTAAAGCATTTTTTTAAAAGATGGATATGGTTTAACAGCAGGTGTGACAGAAGATTCACTATGAACAACTGAAGCAACACCTGTGAATTAAGAACTTTCACAGCCACAGTAACAGAGCCAGGCATTCAGCCTACTGGAAAAAAAAAAATAAACCTTACCATTTCTTTGCGGAGAATCTTGATCTGAAAATGCAAGTGAACTAGAAGAGAGAAGAAAAATATTTACCATACAACTCTTGGATTTAAAGTCTGCAGCAAGTTTACTGGGGAGACCTCCTACTTCATTCAATAAAACATTCAAAACGTAACTCAGACTGGTTAACATCACAGGAACAGAGGAAATTAATCCAAAAGTAAGTGTACTCAGACTAAAAATGCCTCATTTTCAGAGATCCCTCAAGTGGATCAGCCCCACCAGTCATTCCCATGTCCTTACCATACTGACTAAAGGCTTCATAGCCCCTCTTGTCTCTTTCCATCAGTTCTGGGTTAGAGACTGAGCCAGTTCCAACCCCCATGCAGGAGAAAACAAGGATAGCACTGCACTATCCTCAGCACTCAATGAGGATCAGAAGCAACACTCTTGAATTCCTCCAGGATAGAGCAAATGCACTGGGCAAGTATTCTTTGAGCCCAGATAAGTAACCACCTAAAGACAGCTCCTAAATGATTCCAGCCAATCCCCAATGCCCATGGAAGTCAGCTGCAAGGTAGGGAGCAACAGAAGCACATCTCAGGTAACAATTACCAGGCTCTTGAAATTTTCAGCCTTCAGTCACCTTCTTTGGTAAAACTTGGGAATAAGTCTTCAGCTGGTGTAAGTAAGATCTGTTTTCCTGATCTAGAGAATGAAGCCCAGTACATTCACATACATGACCAAAAGACCTGCAAAGTCAAACAAAGTCCAAGAAGCCAGGCTCTCCCTTAAGACCATGCTCCACTTGTGAGTCACAGGAACCCCCTTCAGCCCTCTCCACACCACAGCTGCTTCTTTAGTACTGCCAGTGGATTGCAGTGCAGCCCCTGCCATGGATTGATCTATGGATCTGATGACACATGTCCACTCCTCACTTTTGCCATCAGTGCTCCCCAGCAGGTGAACACACCAGCCCTTCCTGCACTCACAGCTGAGTATCATCCCACAAAGATCCTGTGCCCCTTCCAGGCCAAAAGCAGGGCTGGAGCTGCCTCACAGCCAAATCCATAGAAATAGACTTCCATCTTCATTTTCTTTCTTTGTTTCTTACTTGCTTTCCAACCTACCACAAGAGCAAAATATTTGAAAACATATGCAAGCACCAGCACATAAGGACTAGGAATAAAAGTAGTTTTAAGCATTTATCTGTAAGTTGTACCATAAGGTGTATGAATTGCAGGGTGAGGCCTTGAGCAGATGGGTGAATCCACTCCATGATGGACTCCCCGGGCAGGGGGATCTGTGTTACCCACCAGCTTGTACTGCAGGAGCCATCCCAACACGATTTCCGTTGTGGCATCCTTAATAGCAGATAAATACAAATATAAACAATGTAATTCAAACAAAGGAGAAACATGGGATGGCTTAGAGCCTGCCTCGCGTGTTGCCCTGCCCGTGCAGCTCTGGCAGTCAGGAAGTTTGATCACACTGAACCTGGCTCGCCTGAAACCCATGGCAATGTGACAGCTCCAGCAAAGCCCAGATTCCACACGCAATGAACAAACACTTGAGGTTCAGGAGGGCAGCAGGCTCCTTCTTCCAATCTGTCTCTCTCTAGAAAGACTGCCCTTTTCACAGGCATACTCTCTGCTGCTACAAATAGATGGGTCGTGTCCCCTTGCAAACTCCTCAAACCCAGAAGGCAAACCAGAGAGCAGTAACGCAGAGTCTGTATTACAGCTTGTCACTTTGCCACCAGACACCAGGTCTGATGAGAAGCTTTGCTCCAGAGCATCAAGCAGGCTGCTTGGTCCCTTCAGCAACCAGGGCAATAAAGCAGAAAAAAGTCTCCAGAGAAAACGTAACACAGCACAAAAAGACAGCTAGGCTCTGTAGCAGTGACTGTGATCTGAGCTAAAAGAACCTTAGAAAGGTCTTGCATTCAAAAAAGTTCAATTCAGATAACACTGTTTAAATGAAATCTGGTATATTTATTTACAAACAGTGAGACTATCTTTCTCTTCAGTTGTAGCTGTTAAACCCCAGTGGCCTGAAGGAGGCTGTAAACTCTCAGAGTGGGTCCCACTTTCTCCCACTGCCCTTTGGGTGCCAGGGCTGGGCTGAGGTCTCCAAGCCACCTGAAGGTCCCAAATCAACAGTGAGCAGCCTTCAGAGACAGGGAGAAATAATCCTCATTTTGACAGAGTGGTAACAAAAGACATGACTGAAAATGAACCAAACCTTGTTTTCCTGCTCAGGCAAAACGCTTTCTTAGGTTGTTTAATTATAAGGAACATGGATTTCTTGATTTGATGCAGCTTTCCTTTTCTAGTGTTGCTACATGACAGATTGTGCCTTCAGTCTGGAAAAAATTTGGGGGCATTTTTTCATGGTAATAGCTACAAAAATGAGGCACAACAAAAATAAAGTATTTAATTATACTGACTTTAGTTATATTTAATTGTACCTAGATATATATTTATTTAAACTTAGTTATACTTTCAGCTCCTCCCTATACACACAAATAAAAGCTCACAGCCCATTACTCCAGTTCAGAAATCACCATGCTGGAATGACTAAACACATTAAAACACTGGGATGATAGGAGACTGGTGTAAATTTGTGTAATTAATGCATTCCCTTACAGGGCCTGAAAGGTTTTTGTGTTGTTCTGGGAAGAGGAAGGGTTATTTTTGTTTTCAGAATTGTTAAATAAATAAATAAAAATAAGAATCATTACTTAGCTTCCCATCTGGGATAAGGCTAATACCATGGTCATACCAACCAAATCACACTGATAAATGCTAACTGGCCACCAACACTGAGCCTTGAGGAAAGCATACAATGAATATATGATGATAACTCCTTGTGAATGCCTCTGTGGGGAGACATCCTGAACAGAACAGTTATAACCGGCCTACACGCAGCCCATGGGACCAGGTTGGGAGCTCCTGACAATGCAGTTTGACTCCTCTACAACCCACACGAAACCACAGCAATGTGCTGCCATGCTGCTCATGAAGAAATGTCAAGTTTCCACTGTCAGCATGAAGATACTCAAATATAGATGAATATGCACAGCTAATGCAATATTCATGCCTTCGTGAGGAAGGCAGTGGAGAGAGGGACCCAGGAAACACCACTCAGTGCCAGAGTGTGACAACTACGATCAGTCACAGGGCAGGCACACTTGAGAGGCAGGTGGAGGCATGCAAGTGAAGTAACCCCATCTAGGAGATAGGAGAGGGAAGGCCATCATGGCAAGGCTTGCAGTCTTTGCTTTGTCTTGTTGAAGTCAGATGGCTATGGCACAGACAGCCTATCCATGGCATACAGGAAGGATCACCTCCTGGTTTCTGAGCAAGCTGATGTTGATGCTTAGGGGGCCTTTGAAACTTTTAACCCCGAGGTGTCACAGAAACGTATGGTCTGTGCCAGGAACAGGTGGCCTTCAACAGCCATCCTGCTGCCAAATCATCAGCCTTCCCAATCAAAAGGAAAGCTGGGGAATTTACAGGTGATCTCTGGCAGCAAGGCCCTTTTGCCCTCAGCTGGAGCATGTTTCACAGAACAAAGCACTGCAAGAAAAAATGGGCAAAGAACAACACATTTAAAATACATCTTTTCTTTTTTATCTAAAAATGTTAAGTACATGTGTAAGAGATATTAGACCAGCTAGCACTACAGCCTTCTTCTCCACTGCCTGCAAAACTATCACCAAATAGTGGCCAGAACTGAAACTGGTGAGACTAGACTTTTAAATTTATCATCTTCTTCAGTCACTCTGCCCTAAAACTTCAAATTCAGTTGCACACATGGCATGTCTTCTGATGACTAGTATTTTTCCTTATCAATTCCTAAATAACTAGCCCTGATACATCAGATAAGTTGTATGCTGAATTTACCATACCAAGTATGTCAGGAACTCACACGAAATTGGATTAACCCTAATACAAAGCCCTGGGATGACTAATCGCTATGTAAAACCCAATTAAATTAGATTATAAGTATAAAGAAGTGTAAATTCCCTCTTATCAGACAACATTATCCATCTACGTAAGATAACCAAGCCTAGCTTGCTTGTCTGAAAAAGTTCCTATTGGCTTCAGCCCTTGAAGCCTTTCATGTGAGTGGTGTCTTGTCCACTCAAATAGGACACGTGAGCTCAAGTCTGGCACACAGCAGCGATCATCAAGCCTGGAGGTCATGGACATTTTTCACACCATCAGGTTAAAAAAAGCCATATTCACACAGTCTATCACACTTCATATTGCTGTCCTGATAAACTGCATGAGATGGCAAAACACACTCTACTGCAGAATTTCAATGACTCCAGAATTATCATTCTAATACTAATATTGTCCAGCTGTGCAAAATACCACACTGGCTGCTGAACTAGCTTCAAGTAATTCATGAGCATTTAATTGGAAAATAACTTGAGAACCTTCAAATGCACTAAAAACAAAGGTATGACAAAAGTGATGAATGGTTGCTGAGCACCTGGTAGCAATTAACAGGCTGTAGTCTTAGGGACACTAGTCATCAGGAATTTCAAAGAAGTTTTTAAAATGATAAATGTGTAAGCCTGGTAGCCGAGACTCAGGGCAAAAGCTGGTTCCTCCTGAGAAACAAAACAATCCAAAGAACCCAAACTAAAAATATTATGAAGTTTTAAATTTATTTAGGTTGTATCATCAACAAGTATCTACAAAACCCATGACTCTATAGTTTTTAAATTCTAAGTATTCTCTGTTGTATTTTGGATCATGTGTGATCTGACTATACAATGTACTGAGTACTGGGGTTTGATCTGGACTTGAATGGATGTCCAACAAGAACTAGATCAGAATGACAAGATACTCAAGCTTTCATTTTTAGTATCAAAAAGAAAAGTGAGCTCATAGGACTTGTAGCAGATTAACACTGTGCAGGCACAATCCCACATCCACTGTATGGAAAGGCAAAATCCCCGTTCAATTCACTGGAATCAAGAGCGCAACTTCATTTCTTAGTTATTCATTAGAATAAAGTTCATGTAACACCCCACTGCTTGCCCATTCTCAGATTTTGATCCAATTGCAGAAAAGTGCAATTGTACCAAGACACTAACAAATCCGAAATCTGGCAGAGGAGAACAGCAAATAAGCTATTCAAATGAAAACACTTTGTAGTATTTATTGGTGACGGACTACCAGATCTCCTAGTACAAGCTTAAGCAAATCACCACATGTCCTTCTTGCCTTAATACACAGATTTTGCTGCCAGCTGTGATCTTCATCAGCATATTTGATCTATATGTTATTAGTGACTTCGGGGCATGATTCAACTGGTACAGTTTAGGCTGTTGTCACTTTTGTACTGCTTGGCTCCAGAAAGTCCCCTTTTCCCAGACATTATTTGGGCTTCCTATTTACACTACATTACAAACAGCAGTGTTAACAATGATGAATCCAAACCCCTAATAATTTTATAAGTTTAGTATTTCTTTGCAATACTGAAATTCACACTTTAAAATACTCATTCTGCACAAGTAGAATATTTTAGCACCTATGTTTCTTGCAATATTTTTCACACCTTTCCTGTTTGTCTATTTATAACTAAATTTTTACACAGACCAGGGAAAATCAGTGTGAGAGTCATTAAAATGAAATTAATTACAACACAGATGCCCAGAAAACACTCATCTTAAAACCAGTTCTAGCATTGTTTATAAAACTGTTTTAAAGTTACATTTTTAATGCAGTGTAGGATTCAAAATAATTCCTTTGTGTAAGAGCCTCAGGTGTTTTCAAACCTGAAAAGTAAAATGACATCCTGACATCCTAAATTGCTATTGAGTCTGCTTCCAAACAGCAGAAATGAGCAAATCACTTCAACTCCAGCAACGGAGATTGTGGATACACGCTCAGTTACTGACCTGCCATTCGCTGTCGCAGTCATTTGCTCCACAGACGCTGTGAATCCCACGCAGAGAAAAAGCAGTAGGAACCTAAGGGCTGCGTTTCTTTCCATTGAGAAGAGAGCCAGTCTCCCTGCACTCCCAGCACATCTGCTCCCCTGGTCCAGCGGGCAGCCGAGCGCCCTTCCCGGCAGTGTGACAGGCAGCAGATCCAGCCCACCGGGGCGGGATTCACCGCCCCATCCCTGCTCCCGTGCCCGTGGGAGGAATCCTTCATGTGCTCAGATTCATTCTGACAGGGGACACCTACCGCTGGCACGTTCCAGCTTCCTTGTGAATTAAAGGTCAGGCGTTCTGGGGAAACTGTACGAGGGTGGGAGCTGTTTGCTAAGGGAAAAATGGAATAAAATCGGATGGTCTCTCCAGCCTCTACAATCACACTGAAGAGCACTTCTTATCTATACTCAACCCTAACTTCAGAGAAAAAAGTGAAGGTGCTGATTCCAAATAGCTCTGAAATTTCTCCTTCCATAAGATTACCAGCAAAAGAATTACATGTACTTGGAAGTCTTACAATACCCAAGACTAGCAGTATAATCCCCATTTTACAGATGTGAAAGCAGGCATAGCAAGCTTGCAAGACACAGACCTGGAAGTGGTTTCCTTTCTTCAGCACTTGGTGCGTGTCCAGCTTTCTGGCTCCACTGTCTTAAATTTATGGGTAACTCTAAGCCAGACCACAGTTGCTAAATGCCCACAGAATTACAGTGCCTCTGGAAGACACCAGGGTGCATACACATCATTGTGAATGCAGGAGGTTGGTTCTGAAGTGGGTCATTCTCAAAAGATACTTAGGCAGCAGGCATGGGTACCTCTTCAGCAGACCCTCTGTCCTCATCAGCCTTCCTGAAATACACATCAGCTGTGTTCAGGATGGCAAAGAGGAGGTTCTAGGCACATGAGCTGAGTCCTCAAGCCCTGTGACCCACATGTGTTCTCCACACAGTGCTCACTAACTGCACCTTGCATTCCAATTGTCTACACGGGACCAGGAAAGCTGAAACCAGGATACTTTCTGGTGGACCAGGCACAACAGCAGCCTGGGCACCTTAATGAAAACATCTATGACCAGCCCTGCCTCCACACGGGCAGCTCAGTCTTGGAAGGAAGTTGGAACCAGCACTTGGCTGACATTTTGTCACACTGTGCCCTCCTCCACATAAATATCAGACAGGACATGGTCACCAACTGTTCCTGCCAACAGCTGTGTGTGTTTGTGTACGTATACACCAATTGATATACACACACATCCCACACACACCTTCTGCTTTCCTGGTCAGTAGCTAACATCAGCTACCTGCTGATGTGATCACACAGTAAACCCTGCTTCACTGATTAACAGCTCTTGTCTGTGGCATTGCAGATGTAAGATAAGGATGGAGGCTTTAGCATCGTAACTATTAAAAAGGATTTACCATCTTAATTCATTCTCTTTCAGTGATACAGAGTATTTGCTAATCTTAAAAATCTCTCAGCAGCTTGTCCTCAGCAGTACTGCTTCTATCAAATTTAAGGAGGAATCCACATACTTACATGAGAATCCCAGCTAGAAAAATGAGATGAGGAAGCATAGCGATGAACAAGGAGAAGCTGAAAATAATCTCTCAATCTTCTGCAAAGCACAAGAAATACATGATGCTAAACTAAGGATAATTACAGAGACATGACCCAGCTGAAAATGTTAAGCAGCCCTGGGAAAAGGCAGAAGTGCCACACGCCTTTCTAAAAACTGTTAAGCCACTCCTGTCACTGGCCTGTTAAAAATTCCAAATTCTAGTTCTCCTGACTCTCAGTCCCTCCTGAATAAGTAAGGGGGGCAGAAGCACACCGAGGCTTTTGGATGGCGCCTGAGATTTCATTCATGTGCTGCTATTTTCTAAGTGTTCTTCATCAGCATGGAAGCAAAAGCTAAGAAATAAAAATGCTGAAATGCACGGAGCAAATGAACAAAAAACGTACCCTTTGAAGGCAGAGAAAGTAGCACTGTTGCAGTTTGACCCCAGCCAGCAACTAAGCCCCACGAAGCTGCTCACTCACTCACTCCCCTCTGGTGGGAGGGGGAAGTGAATAGGAAGAGTAAAAATGAGAAAAATCAGGGATTGAGATACAGACCATTCAACAGGAAAAGCAAAAGCCACATATGCAAGCAAAGCAAAACAAAGAATAATTCACAACTTCCCTTCAGCAGGCAGGTGCTCAGCCACCTCTAGGAAAACAGGGCACCATCATACACACTTGATTACTTGGGAAGACAAGCTCCATCACTCCAAATGTTCTCTGCTTCCATCTCCTTCCCCCAGATTTATATGCTGAGATGACATTAGATGGTACAGCATATATCTTAGTCAGCTGGGGACAACTGTCCTGGCTACAGTCCTTCCCAGCTTCTTGTGCACCTCCTGGCCTGGCAGAGTTGAAAAGTCCTTAACTGAGTTATCACTGTTCTGTAACGAATAAAACATCAGTGTGTTACCAACATCCCTCTCATCCTAAATCCAAAACACAGTATTATACCAGCTACTGGGAAGAAAATTAACTCAATCCAAACCAAAATCAGCACAAGTAAACAACACATGGCAGGCCACACCTTAGGGTAGCACAGGCTGAATCCAAGGCAGTGTCCTGTGTGTTCCCATGGTGCTATTAATTTCTAGAGGGAACCTGCCTTCTTAGGACACCATTTCACAAGGTCAGAGAGGGGAAAAGTACATGCCAATTTGCTCAGAAACAAAGGGAGTTTTGCAGAAACTGAGGAATCATATAATTCCAAACTGCTAACATAGGCTAAATCAGTATAAATCACTGAAAATACACTGACTTCCTCACTGTACAGTAATACTGTGAGTTCTGACAGTAATTTACTAATCAGCAGTCATCACATGAAATAATGATAGAAACAAAAAGCACAATGAAAAGGCCTTTCCTTATCTCTTCATACATAATGATAAAAATAACATCCAGCACATTTCTTGCTTTTTTCTGAGGTTGAAGGACAAAGAGATTGATATGGTATCTATGAAGAAATGAGACCCATTAAAAGCAAAGAAGTAAGCACTTACTTTATTCTGGTGAAGCATGATGACAAAACAACCATCTCTGCATTACTGAGTTTAAAAGGAAAACTTGAATGGGCCTTACAGGCAGTAGTCCTGACAAGGGAATGGTTAACTGAGTTCTTGTGATTCAACTGCTGAATCCCTGTTCTACATTTGCCTGTTTTACGTTGAAATCTGCCCAACAAAGCTTACCCGGTCACTGCCTCATCTACATACTTACAAAGAGGACAAAGGGAGAACAGAGGATCAAGGGCACAGCACACATACTGGTTTATGGAACACAGGAGGTCACATTCAACTCCATAAACACATCCAGTGAACATCCTGCAGGGCAAAGTCAGTGGGAAGTCAACACTTCAGTTTACATCCTACAAGCTGGGCTACAGTGGGCTAAAAGTGGCCAGTATTCCAAATAAGGGCACTACACTTCTGTTTATCATCCCTTTTTTTTTTTTTTTCTCCTCTCTGGCAGTAAGTTTTTGCTCCTGATTACTCTTCAGGCAAAACTCTTCCTTTGATCAAAAGCAGCTACCACCTGACTCTTTTTCACTTAGTATCTATGATGGCAGGTCAGACACTTCCACCACCAGAGAGGAGGCACAGCAGGAGAGTTTACTGTACTTTAAACACTGCTCTTTTTTTGGATCTACCTCACAGAAGAGAGAGTTAAGAAAGCAGCTGGCAATTCTATTCACTGCAAGAGTTCACAGTTTTGTGAGATTTGTGAAGCAGTTAGAGACTGATGGCCAGTCAATCTTGCTAGCATCCCACACCTCCCCAAACATGTCACCACTGCCCAGCAAACCCCCTGTCAAACAGGGTAATAACATAAAGGTTGATTCAGACCCTGACATGACAGCTGTTCTGCCTGATGCTGCAATGATTATACACACACTGGGTTTGCATGCAACAAACGATGCTGCAGACATAATTTTAAACATGGGTAATTTTTCTCTTTGGCTAGTATGTCCTCAGGCAGACAATGGCACAGTTTATTTTCAACAGTTTATAGTTACCTTCAGATGATGTATCAGGTCACCATGAACTGAGTGACCTGTCATTTTATTTCTAAAATAACATCTCAACCAAAATAGGAGCTTGGACTAGATGACCTTTAAAGGTCCCTTCCAGCCCAAAAACGTCTATGAAAATAAGTATCAGTCGCAGTACAAGGTACTAGAGCTTGATATATCATTATTATTTTTTTGAGAAGTGCATTGTTGCTCTGGTTGGGACACATTCACAATAAACTGACAATGGAACAGGAACATGGGCAGAAAACTGGCCTGAATTTATAGAAAAAGCTTTGTCCCCGTTCCAACAAAATCCTCTCTCTGAGCAACAACGAATTTGCCCAAAAGCCTTTCAGCCTTCACCTCCACCACACAGGCTGGGATGATGTAAAAAATTAATCCCGTGACAACTCTCCTTCCTGCCTCCCTCCTGCTCCCCGCACCCTGCCCTAGAGCCCCAAAGCATGCCACCCCATCCTGAGAAACCTCCGTGCAGACACCAGGCCACACCACAACCGCTTAGCAACGAGACTGGGTCAGAAACTAAGCTTCTGATTCCTGGGTTTTCCGTGGCAGCCAGAGGATCTGCTTTGCTCGTGAGAAGCGTTTTGCCGTCCCCGTGAGCGCCGGCCACAGGCTCAACAGCACCAAACCAGGTCAGTCAAAGCCCTAGTTCCCCTTCCGTTTCTCCCGCAACCACCTGTTTGGTTGTTCCCCTGCTAGAAGGAGGAAACACCGGAGGCACTTGACACCCCCGGGGTGGATTTAGCTGGTCGGCCAAGCAAAATACGTTTACTTTTAGAAGTGCTTGTGTAAGAGTGGTGCTGCTCCCCACCGAGGGCACAAGAGCACAGCGTTCGCACCCCCGCTGCCAAGGGGCCCTCCCCGGGGCTGCTTCAGATGATTTGGGGTATTTCACTGAAAAAACAAACAAACAAACAAAAAAACCACCTAGCCAGGGAGAGGAAGGATCCCACAAGGGCAGGGTCTGGTGGTGACAGTTAGGAGCACGCCTGGAGCATCGGGAATGGGGCCACATCCGCACCTGGAACGCCGAGTGCCGGCTGGGGCTGGCGGCAGGGCTGCTGCTGGCGAAGAACCTGCTGCTCAGGGTCTGGTTTTCTTCATCAAACGGGCCTGCAAAAGTGAAGCAGCCCAGCTCTGCCATCTGGCAACGTGTGAGCGTCCAGCTCATCCAGAAGGGCAGGAAGATAACGGCCCTTGCTCCCAACAGTGGGAGCCTGAACTTTGTTGAGGTAAATAATCCGCATCCAAAACCAAGGAAGTTGATTGTCCCAGCTCAAAAACAGTCATCTTACTCACCCTGCTCTTTGGGGGGTGTGGAGCTACTGTGTTCTGCTGGCTGATCAACACGGGCTGTGAAATCCTTGAGCTTGAATTTTCCAACTTGAGGCCATTTGACTTGGGGTGCAGCTTCTCCTCCGTACGGACACATGTAAATTTAACCAAGCCAGTCTTGGTTGTTAGCCTCTCTCGACTTTATTCTTATTTCAATGAAATCAAACGGTTGTTTTTAACAGTCCATTTACTGATAAGTCCTAGGAAAATTACAAACTTCTGGTTGCTGGTTTTGGTTGGAAGGGCCACCCTGTTGGCAACACTCACGGAGTCCAGGTTTGCCAAAGTAGCCAGTGTTTCTCTGTTGGCCTTGTATGAGGGCCAGAAGGACAGACCAAAATCCCAAGTTCTTTTTGTGCAAGCTGAAGTACTAATAAAGATGTGAATCCCATCATTTTTGCATGCCTTTCTGTGCCATAGTAAATTGTTTGTACGTAGAAATACATCCCCTGCCTTTTACTAAACACCAGGTACGTGCCTGAGTGAACATTTTTGCAAGGGATGACACTAGCTAAAGCTGAGTGCTTGTCTTCTTTGGGTCTGGGTCAAACAAGACTAATTTTTTAAAACATGGTGAAATGTAGAAAAACTATTGTAATAGAAGTGTCCCAAACTCCTACTAAAGTTTAAAAGGAAGCAGCAAAACCTACAGTAGCGTCATCCGAAATCATCTTTCCTAGATCTTAACGTCTTAGTGAATATTTGTGCACCAAATGCCATGGTTTCTTTCAGTATACTTAGCCATTTCTTCCCTAGTCAGCTTTTAAGTATTAAGTATTCCTAATATTCTTGAAATTGTAAAGGAAAGCTGTAGCATTTCTATGACATTAACCTCCCTAGTCTTAAAATTGCCTAATAGTAGCTGTATTCTCCACACTGGAATTTTTTCTTCTAAAAAGCTGCTTTTTATAATAATAATGATCATAATCATAATCTGTTTGCTCTTGAAACTGTTGCTAGCTTTTCTGGTTTTCATTTGTTGGGGCTTTTTTATGCCTTTTTTTTAAAGATTATTTATTCAATTATTTTTTGTTGCTTATTCTATCCAGATTGAGTGTAAAAACAGCCCCTTAGAAGCAATGTTATTTTCTATTCAGGTGTAAACACAGGTTGTGTTAATAAAGATAACATTCAGATTTAATTACTGCCTTTTCACAGCAATGCCAAAAAGGAAAGTGAATGTTCCTGACTTTTTCATTCGGGAGTGAACTGCGTGAGGCAGCGGTGCCTGCTCAGTTGGCATCTGTGGATTGCTGGAGTTTGGCAGTATGGACTAAAAGGAGCTTTCATAATTAGCAAGTGTTTGTTTATTACGGGATTTCACCCCTGTGTAGATCCACTGGAAGACTTAGCAGCAGCGCAGGTGTGTCAGTCAAAAGCTGGAATAAGAAATCCTGGCTCAGCTACCACCCGAGCTGCTCGGTGTTGTTCGTGCTCACCCTGAACACACCCTACTGGAGATTTCTGCTTCTGTTTGGGTTGTCAGGCGCTCGGCAGGCACCTGCCCTGTACATCTGGTGAGGATGCAGAGGAACCGAGGGGACTGGTGAGCCTCAGGAACTCCACGGCAGGAGAAAGGGACGGTCCCAGGCTGCAGCCGAGCCCGCTCCATGCGAAAGGAGGGTGATGCCACCTGCCTTTCTCACTTGTAGCACAGGCCTCTTCCAACGGAGGGACTCGCCCTCCACCTCTGTCAAGTGCAGGAAGCACTGCGCAGCAGCCCTGGCTCCACGGAGACAGGCACCCCTTGGTGAAGGCAACCTGAACTCCAGCATCACTCGCACCGTGACACGCTCTCTGTTCCCTCAGAGATTAACAGAACCATGGAATGGTTTGGGCTGGAAGGGACCTTAAAGACCATCTATGTTAGATCCTCTGCCACGGGCAGGGACACCTCCCAGCAGCCCAGGTTGCTCCAAGCCCCATCCCACCTGCCCTTCAACACCTCCAGGGATGGGGCAGCCACAGCTTCCCTGGGCACCCTGGGCCAGGCTCTCCCCACCCTCACGACGAGGCAGCGCCACCCTCCGTGCCCTCCCCGCCTCCCTCCCGAGGCCGGCAGCTCCGAGAGAAACCCGATGAAAGAAGCCAAAAACCGGGGAGGAACCCCCGCGGCTACCGAGGCGCCGCGGCGGGGATTCGAACCGGCGATCTCGAGCCAGCAAGGCGGTGCCGGGCGGGAGTTGGAGTCAGGCGCGGCGCGGGCAGCCCGCGGGGGCCTGGCGGGCGGGCTAGGCGGCGCGGCGCGGGCGGGGCTCGGCCTTTCGCGCTCGGGCGGCGCCGCGGCAGGATGGGTGAGTGCGGGGCTGCCGGGCCCCGCTGCCCGCCCGGCCCCGCTGCCCGGCCCCGCTGCCCGCCCGGCCCCGCTCAGCGGCTGCAGCGCTCTCCTCTCCCTGCCCCGCCAGCCTGCGGCCGGCTCCGGGCCCTCCCTGCCTCCCCCGAGGCGGTGTGGGCGCCGCCGCCGCCATGAAGGGCCTGCCGGGGAGGCCTCACCCACGCGGCCCGCCGGGGAAGAAGCGGCCCCGTTCTCATCCCGTCCTTTCTCCGCTTTTATCCCGCAGGGAAGTGCCGAGGACTCCGCACCGCTCGGAAGCTCCGCAGCCACCGCCGCGACCAGAAGTGGCACGACAAGCAGTACAAGAAGGCCCATCTGGGGACGGCGCTGAAGGCCAACCCCTTCGGCGGCGCCTCCCACGCCAAGGGCATCGTCCTGGAGAAAGTGTGGGTAGAGCTGGGGCCCAGGGCTGCTGCCGGCAGCTGCGGGGGTGGGGGGCGAGCAGCCTGGCCCCCCCAGCCGGGCTGGGGCATCTGGCTGCCCTGGAAACTACCCCCGGAAAGTGAGGCCTTTGAGAGAGGCCTCGAGAAGGAAGCGGCGCTAAGCTGGTTTATTTTCTAAATTTGGGTGAGGTTTTGCTACCTGGAACATGCCGCGTTTCTGTGGGGTAGGTAGAAAACGTGGTTTGTTTTTCCACGTGGCAGCGCCGAGATGCGTTTTTTACCCTACGCATGTGGCTTAGAATAAGTGCTTCTTTTGAAGGGAAAGAATAAAAGTGTAACTTAACTCAGTGTAGGGTTGAGGGCAGTTGGATTTTGTGTGTGTGTCTTTTGTCGAAGATTCCATCTTCTTCTGGCCTTTTTGAGTATGTGGGGTTTTTTCCTTCCATAATTTATGAGCTTCACTGGAACACTACCAGGGCTCCAAGATGTTTTTCGTGTTTTTTGGGGGGGTGGTTTTTTTTTCCTCCTCCCTGTTCTTATTTACTGAACTGGTATGTGTCTGTAGGTGATTAATTTTCAGTTTTTACTCAGCTGAGGAACTGGGCTCCTGTATATTGAGTAGCTCTGTAAAGATCACCAGTAGTTTTTTGTTTAGAACTTCAGATACAGTGTGCACTTAGTACAAAGTAATGCAGTGATTTGTAGTGATATCTGCTAGTTCATCAGACTGGCTTTTGATAGTTTTATTTCCATGTGTTCTCATTTTAGAGGAGTAGAGGCTAAGCAGCCCAACTCTGCCATCAGGAAATGTGTCAGAGTCCAGCTGATTAAGAACGGCAAGAAAATAACAGCTTTCGTTCCCAACGATGGCTGCCTGAACTTCATTGAGGTAACTTTCAAAAATGGATGGTAAAAAGTTGTGTAGCAAAGTAAAGAAACACATTGTTGATGGATTTTATGGATGGTGAGACTGGGATTCATGTCATTCTGCAGCACATGTCTCAAAGCTGCAGAGGCAGATACCAATCGCCTTCTCCTTCCTACCCTTTCTTTAAACTTGAGCCACACTCTGGACTTGCTAATGTTGCCCATTTCAGTGTTTGTGGAGTTTTAATGCTCACAACTTTGTAACCACCTGGTCTTCCCTTGCAGGAGAACGATGAAGTCCTGGTGGCTGGTTTCGGTCGGAAGGGTCACGCTGTTGGTGACATCCCTGGTGTTCGCTTCAAGGTTGTCAAAGTAGCCAATGTTTCTCTGCTGGCCTTGTACAAGGGCAAGAAGGAGAGACCAAGATCATAAATTTAGGATAATTTCCCAAGAAAGTCAATAAAATCTTGGATTGGAAAAAAAATATCGATGCTTGTGTTTTTTAAGGCTTATGATGTTTTGATGTGTGTCTGCAAGTGATACACCTCAGGGACGTTGGGGTGTGCTGTCTTTTTTGTTGTTGGTAGCTGGCTTGTCCTTCTTTCAGAGATGCTTTGCTCTTGAAGGACAGGAGAGCCAGAGCAGAGTTACACCCTTTCCAAACTGAATTGTGTTTTCTGGAGCAGGACAGCTCTGCTGGGAGTGTCAGATTTATGCCACAGAAGCTGTTTCAGTGCTTTGTGGACCAGCCCCCCTTGCCCAGCGCCTTCATGGAGGCTTCTTAACTAGAGTAGTGACTGTGCTGCAGTCAGGATGGACTGATGGACCTGAGAAGGCCTGTCCCCCCTCTCAGACCCTTCTTCCTGAAAGTTGTCATGAAGGGGGCCCCATGAAACCACTTCTGAATGGTTATACTGGCAGTTGTGCAGAACTGAAGAGTTTGAAGCTTGGGTCCAAGCCTGACACTTAGAAGCTAGTTAGGGCTCTGACCTAAGGCTGTATTGGAAGAAGGGAGAGGTCTCCAGGGCTTCCTCTCATAGTTAAAAGAGGGCTGGAGTTCTGCAAGAGCATGGAAAAGGAGAAGCCTGTCACAGTGGCACACTTGGTGCACAAGTGAAAGTCATTACCTGTTGCGCCACAGCTCCAACCATCCTCCAGGCTGCATAATCTCTAGTCAGTGTATCCATAGGGATGGCTTCTGCAGGGGAAGGGACAGTGGGAATGGTCTCTTGACACGTCTTGCAATACAGTTCTTCCCTTGTTTTCCTCTTGTCAAATCTTGTCTAGAGTGGACATTTCCTACTGGATGTTAGTTGAGCACTTAAAAATGGAATGTTAACTTACGATGGAAAGATTAGTTGGGCAGCAAGAATAGACCTTGTCTTGTCTGTCTGTCAGACCTGCTGTGACCTTGTGCTAGTAATTCAGATCTATTTTTTTTAAAGAGAGGCAATTCCATTTTTATAAAATACCACTACTCTAAATACAAGGAAAGATTAACAGCATTTCAGAAACCCAGGGCCCTTTTAACCCTGAATAGTTCAACTATCACCTAAAGGTGGCTGGTTGGTGGGGTGGGTTGGTTTTTTTCAAAGTCTGAAATATATTACTCCCTTAGTGGCTGTGTATAGATACTGCTCAGGAGGTGTTTGTATTAACTGTAATAAATTCTGCACAACCCAGAACTGAATTACATTTCATCTTTTTAGGAAGAATAGACCACTGCCTAGTGTAGCTGGAATTTCATCTTCAGTTGTCATGTCAGTCATAAAGCTTCTCCCGTAAGAAGTTAAATGAAATTCCTAACTGCTAGCTCTGGCCAAAAAGAACCTGATGTTTCTTTGGGACTATAAAATCCATGAGGAATCAAAACCTCTCAAGCAAGCTGGGAGGAGAAACTGCATTAATTCCAATGCATATTTTAGAAAAAAAAAACCTTCCTCAAGCTGAAAATGGTCACTGTAAATGTTGAAAATTGTACTTATCCATGGTCTTGATGAGAGCAGTTCTAGTTTCTAGACTGAAGACAGGCAGTTTTGTAGTACGGGGATTATTTTTTGCATTATTTTTAGCACCTGACAAGATCAGGTTCAGGTCTGGAAGGGATTATTAAACCATTTTTTTAACCTAATCATCATCTCTGCCTTGCTCAGCCCATAGAACTCCCCCTAGTTGTTCTCAGGGTTAAGTGCAAATTAGGTCTGACTAGCTGGACTTGGGCGAGTCTGTTTTGAAGATGCCTGTTTCTTATAGTGAGTTCAGCTGTTCTCATTTTAACTGCTGTTACTACTTGAACATCTCTTTTACTAGGCTTTTTGGCCTTCTTGGCTAGATTAAGAAAACTTCCATTGAAAAACTGAAATATTTCATTAGTTCACATTTTCAATATTTTTTCTCTCCATATTGTCCAGTTTTTCAACATCACTTTAGAATGTGGATACCAGAACTAATACAGTTATAGAACATCATCTAAAAAGCCAACACATCCCTCTGTGTCAGCTTTTATTTAAATAATTGCAACATCTTCCATTCTATGAATATTTGCGCTGATACATTTTACCTTGAATTTGGCCCCTTGTTAAAGTGTATTTTGCACACAGCTTAATAGTGGATCACTGGGTTCTTTGTTTCATGTTAGAGCTATTTTATGCAATAAAACCTCAAAATATTTACTTGGCTGAAGTTAAACAATTCCCTCATTTTAATAGCAATTAATCTGTGTGTTCATCCAAAAGGCTCTGCTTCAATTAGTATTTATTAATTTATATTAAAATGGAGTAACATATAAGAACAGATTGGGAATCTCTACTACTGGGTATTTTGTAGTTTAGTCATCTGCAAATCTGTGAGACTTGGATTCAAATCCTTGTTCAGGCCTGGGCTGAACTTGGGTTTTCTTTACCCTTGCAGATGCAGTAGCCCCAGTCACAATGAAATGGGCTTTCTCTGCAGCTCCTTCCCTGTATTATGGGGGGAACTCTGGAAAAGCTGCATGCTCTGATTCCAGAAGCAAGACTCCTTCTGTTGGAACCAAACTTAAATAACCTCTCAGATTTTTAGAGCCTTAACTGATGTGCAGTTCAGTCGATGAGCACGTTGGAGTGGAGGTGAAGAGGCTGGGTGGGCCAGGCCACCAGCCGGCTCCACGGCTCCTCAGGCTACCAAGTATCACCATTTTTTTACTGTGCTTCCTGGTTTCCCAGCCCTGTTTTCTTGGATACCAAAGGGTTAATTGCTAGTAGTTGGTTGTTTTTTTTCTTTCACACAACCATATGCACATTCTGGATCTGTTCTCTTTTTCCCAAAATGTTACGTGGATGGATTTTGAGGATCTGCATCTGCCCAGGATTTCCTACAGCTTCACAGAATCAAAGCTACTGTTTATGCACACAACTTCAGTCATGCCACTGTACATCCAGAAATCTCGAGAGATGTCCTCATCACATCTGCTGTGGCTCTGTCTACAGCTCTGTGAAACCTGGAGTACACACACAGTCATGGGGAGTGGCACACAGCAGAGATGCACTCATGTTCCTACCAAGTCTCTGAAACCAAGCCTTGATTTAGGAGCAGAACAAAGCAAGCAGCCAGCCAGGTCTGAGAGCATTGGTTGCCATCAGTACAGTTAAATGTACTAATTCTATGCATCAAACCAATGGCAGGTATGTATCTGAGAGACACCAGGTACACATTTATATGCAAAAAAGCTAGAATGCCAATAATTGTTTTCAGGTGATCCTTTATTACAGTAAGACAGGAAGCTACAGGATAAGTGAACCTCAACACTGGGCTGTGTGACTCCCAGCTTGCAGACCTGACAGCAGTTCCTGGTGGAAGAGATCAACTCCAGTCAGCTCATTTCTTCTCAAAATCATGTCTTATGTATGTAGGTGTTACCCTACCCAGCTGCTGCTGTTTGGAGTCCAGCTTAGTGTCTACAGGAGATACATTACTTGAAGGAAGCAAACGACCAGCTTTGGTTTGGTTACTACAGCAAACAGAGTCTGTTTCGTTTTGTTGTTTTGATTTGCTTTTCTTGTGTAGCAAAATCATTAGCAGGCTGTCAGTGATAGTCCTTTGAAAAGAGGACTTTACCGCAGCCAGCGGACTTCTAAAGTCCTTGCAGTTCAGTCTTGGCAAATTCTAAAGCCCATCTGGCAGGAGAGGAGATGGGAGATTTATCGGAGGGTAAATGGAGCAAAGACTCAGCTTCCAAAAGTAGGACGTTGTAACGAGGGACTCTTGCCACTAGATGTTGCTATCAGCACAATGAGGGGAAAAGCTGAAACATGAAAGGTGTAAGCCAAAAAGTTGTTTACGTGGAATTTAACAAAGGAAATCTTCAAAATGTGAAATTTAGCCTTTAACTGATTCAGTGAGCTCCCGTTAGGAAAATGGGGCACTTACTGTCTTGTTGCCTTTGAGTACCTTAAATGGTGGCTAGATGCTACTTAGCAGCACAAGAGCTTATGGAGTAAATTCACCTGCAATCTTGTCAGATCAAAAACAGGGAAGAGAAGAACAAAGGTGGTTATTACTCCATGAAGCATGCGTACATTTTACAGCTTTGGCTGAATTAGGGGCTTGTTTTGTGGGGGCTTTTTTCAACTTCTTGCAAGAAGGTAGAAAAGGTGAGACTGTTATTAAGGGAAAGGGTTAATAACAATTACCAGAACACACAGAGCTGAGAGCAGAACAAGTAAAGAACAACATTAAAGCTAGCTGCACGTTTTGCACTGCTTGTTAATATTTGTTTTACATGCCTGTTTAGCATGTAACACCTAGTCAACACTTGGGCACCAGGATTCTTCTAGCCAATGTCCCTGTGGATCCTGTCAGTGCCCAGGAATAACTTCTGTGATCTGTACACTGTAGAAAGAAGTCAAAGGAAGATGAGCCAAGGCAAACCTCACCACTAGGTGAGGAGGGGGGTTAGGCCTAATAAAGAAGCACTGAAATTATGTGTTACACAACCCAAATCCTCTGAATGGAAGGCGATCAACAGAGATCAGAGAAGAGCTGAACTGATGCAACAGATACATTTTTCTAATTCATTAGCAAAGCGTATGTAAATACTGGAAGACTCGACTAATATTAAGGAACCATACCTGACTGCTGGATGTAGGAAAATGAACTTTACAAACTCTGGAGAAGCAAGCAATGCTTAACAGAGTGAGGCCTGGCTGGAATCCACCAAAATTCAGTTCAGGATTTTGATTTGGATCAGGTGCAAAGGAAAGGATTAGTTAATTTCCACAGCTTGCCAAATCTTTTTCCATCTATGCTCAGCCCGTGTTCTCCCCTACTGTGGGCTCTACCTGTCCCTGGAACTGGAGTGGCATGAACTGCAGTGCTTGCTCAGCAGAAACAAAAGTCATTACGACCAGCTTCTGTGTTTTAAGGTGATGTATTGCAGAAGAGACACTGGGAATTGCTCCTGGTGGTGCAGATGACTGCTGGCGAAGATCTCATTACTGTGATTCTTCTCTAACTATAGCCTAACCCTGGGCAGCAACAAAGGTGGGGAAAGGAAGCACCTGAATAGTATCTGACTCCATCTGGCCTCTGCTGCTGAGGCTAATAGTGTATGGCTGCTGAACCCAGCAGTGCACAAAGCACACAGCCTAATCTCTTTAGACAGGGCTGCCTCCTAAAGCGCGCTGCACTAACATCTCTGAGAAACAATGCCACAGCAAAACACTTTATTTTCTATCAGGCTTCAGGAAAAAAAGCATTCAAGGCAAGTCTCTGTAAAACCATTCACTTTCCAAACAAAGCAGCAGACTCCTCTCTTGCCTTAAGTTGAAAATCATCTTCAGCAGGTGACAGTTACAACAAACTCTTAAGCGGCGAAGCAAAAGCTTCCTTGGGGTGTCGTGTTTTTTTAAGACCCTAATGAAAGCCAGGACATAAACCAAACAGGTGTGATACCTTCTTAATTCTTCCCGAGCACTCAATAAATGGTTACTCTCTTCAGGGCTACTCTTCCTAGCATGGCTCTGAATCAGCCTGGCTTTTTAAGTCTAGGAATTAAAGCTAAGCTGCAGCTACTTGACATGACAGTTTTGCAGCTATGAACTTCATGGGGCTTTTTTGCTAAAATATTATCTAAACTGTCTGAAACACTTTTGAAGGCCTACCTGTTAATAAAAATATGCACATATATTCATTTATACACTGTTCTCTAGAATAGAGTATTTCTGGCAAAAACAGTTGTAACTTCACATTTCAGAGGAGGGATAAATCCTTTTTCCTTTGTGCTGGAACTGAAATGCTATGCAATATAAATACAGATATCCCAACAAACTCATTATATCAGTGATAACAAATGAGGCCAAAAAAAAAGTTACTGGAAGTCTTGCGGAAATTCATGGAGTTGCAACAAGAATTGGTATTGATTACTTCATTCTTTTCAGCTCTTAATTAACTCGCTCAAAAATTTACTGTTGTGAAAACAAGCACACGATTTGACCAAAGGAATGTTACTTTTAATAACCAAAACCAACCAACTACAAACCTTCTGGCAGACCAGATGGGGGTTAACCTGATCATGCTGACACAAAGGAGGGATTATGTAGGTAGCAATTGCATTCCAAAGAAAAGCACATTTTTTATTTAGTTGAACACATAAAATTAATTCTTCTTGCTGATACTTGTGACCAAGAGCAGGTATGAGTCTGTTCTCTTAAAAAGAAGTCCCCAGGAGCAATGGTCTTCAATATGTCTTCCCACATGAGCAAGGATGAACGACTGAGCAAATTTACAAAACTGGAACTGGTAATTTTCTTTGGATAGGCTGCAAGATTTCAGATAATGTATACAGCTAAAACCCAAGTTCAGATAAAATAATCTTATTATGCTAAATAATATTACAAAATAGTGATGAAATTAACTTGATTTTGAAATAAAATAGGATTTTTGTATATAAACATTCTGTATAAAACAACCTGTAAGTCACATTAAGGCACAGATGTAAATGGGAAATTAAGATGCCTACTTCCCACTTAAGCCATTAGGAAGTAGATATCTAAACAAGATTGTATCTCTCATTCATCTCAAATATTTATGTTATCCTGTATTTGTTTCTCAGTCTAAGCTTAGTGTATTTGTACTAACTGAGCTGAACTTTTGTCTAGTGGTATTCTGGACAAATTTCAGGGAAACTCTGACAATGGTGATGACACCGTTCTGCTACTTCACTGCTTATGGTGTTAAATGGTTAAGAATTGTAGCAGGGCAGTGGAACTGTCAGATTGCTTATCCTTTTCTTGCCCCCCATTATTATAATCTTGTCTCAGTAACTGTGGGAACAGGGTCAAGGCACTAAAGAGGAATTTGGAGGGGAGTTATCAGCAGGAAGGAAGCAAGGCAGAGACAGCTTCAGAAACTGGGAAGAACTTGAGTGTCCAGCCAAATGAATATATGGTTCTAAGATACCAAGGAGGTAGTGAGTGATTGCTGGGAGAGGACATGCAGGAGTTAGGGTGTGACTGTCAGGACACTGACAAAGCAGTATCCTGCTGTTTGAGTTATCCATTAAACAAGTGCTTTCGTTGTGACAGAGGAAATCTTAAGTCTAATACAATCACTGAATCATTCTGATTGGAAAAGACCTTTACAATCATCAAGTCCAACAATTAACCCAAATCTACCAAGTGCAGAGCTAAACCATGTCTCTCAACATCACCTCTGCACGTCTTTTAAACACCTCCAGGGATGGTGATTCATCCAGCGCCCTGGGCAGCCTGTGCCAGTGTTTCATAACCCTTTCAGTAAAGAAGTTTACCCTAATATCTAATCTAAAACTCCTCTGGCACAACTTCAGACCGTTTCCTCTTGTTCTTTTGCTTGTTGCTAGGGCGAAGAGACTGACACACACCTGACGACAACCTCCTCTCAGGCAGTTGTAGAGAGTGATAAGGTCTCCCCTCAGCCTCCTTTTCTCCAGACTGAACAGCCCCAGTTCCCTCAGCTGCTCCTCATACGACTTGTGCTCCAGACCCTTCACTAACCTCGTTTCCGTTCTCTGGACTCACTCCAGCACCTCATTGTCTTTCCTGTAGTGGGGGATCCAAAACTGACCCCAGGATTTGAGATGCAGCCTCATCAGTGCCGAGTACAGGGGGACAATCACTTCCCTCGTCCTGCTGGTCACACTACTCCTGATACAAGCCAGGATGCTGTTGGCCTTCTTGGCCACCTGGGCATGGCCCATGTTCAGCCAGCTGACGACCCAACACCCGCAGGTCCCTCTGTGCTGGGCAGCTCTCCAGCCTCTCTTCCCCTAGTCTGCAACATTCCATGCAGTTGTTGCTACTCAAGAGCAGGACCCAGCACTTGGCCTTGTTGAACCTCAGTCCATTGATCCAGCCTGACCAGGTCCTTCTGCAGAGCCTTCCTGCCCTGGAACAGATCAACACTCCTGCCCAATTTAGTGTCATCAACAAACTTACTGAGGGTGCTCTTCATGCCCTCATCCAGATCACTGATAAAGATACAGTGTGCAAAGCTCTGTCCAAATAATATTAAATTTTGTTTACAAATTATAAATCAAGGTAGAAAGTAATGGGCCTTGTGAATTCTTCCATGTAGAAGAAAAATAAGTACTTCCTATCTACATACAAATTACATTTTTCTTGCAATTCTTGGGGAGAAAAAAAGAAGATCAAATTAAGGTGCAATGGAAGGCTGATGGACTGGGGAAAGTGACTGGAATATAGGCTCCCACACTTATTTCATATTTGTTTTCTTCTATCTGTGATTACAATCTGTAAGTTACACTACCCCACGTACAGTGTCACATGGATGAGATGCTGACATTCTGAGTAGAGCAATGACACTTCACAGATTTGCAGTAACAAGTCTTTCCTTTAGAGAAGAAACCAAACTGGCCAAATCCTATGTTGAGTAATACTGTTGTATTCAATGTATTTGGCTTCCAAGACAGAAACAGGAAGGGCTGGTCCTCAAGAAATGCCTATGAAACTATGCTTATACATTTTGCACAGCAGCATCTTAGCAGTTGAATCTTCTCAAGGTACTGAAAATAATACTCAAACTTATTCTTTTATGCTCTTTTATCAGGAACAGCTCTTGTCAAGTATATGAGAACACTAAAATTAGTGTTTCAGCTCTAAGTTATTCCAACGCCACTCTATTCAGGATGGCATTTTATTCTTTCTGTTGTTTAAAAGTGGAATTTCTTCTGTACATTCAACCCTCAATGCAGTGCCAGGTAACATCTGTGATGCTTTGAGAATATGAGCATAACTGATCCTCAGATATGCTGATGCAGCATTCAGTGCTGATGGCTTGTAGGGAACAACTCCATCAATCCTTTCCACTTCCCTGATCCTAAGGTCAGCAGGAGCTAATTCAGACCTTGGTTTAAATAAAGCTACCTGAGGCCAGTCCTAAGTTATACTGGGAAAAAAGGTCCCAAGGGCTTGGCAGCACAGTGTGAGTGTGCTGATATGCTGGATAGAGGCAGCAGCAGCTGACAGAGAGCTGCTTAGCAATGCAGGGAAGCAGAGGGGGGCTGGCGGCTTTTACTTCTCTGTTCCAGTGTATCACAAATGAAGACAACAGAGCAGGAATGAACATTTAACAGCTCTTAAAACTGCTGTTACCTGTTTGGTTTTTTTTGTTTGTTTGTTTTCCTCCTCTGTAAATTGTCCTTAAATTTGAAAATGGGCTATGGATACAATTATCAAGCACATGTTATCAAAAGTGTTTAAAAAGACAATGTACCTACTGTCATGTATGTATGAATGGAAAGCCATATTTAATAAATCTTACATGGAAAAATGGCTTTTCAGGTTGTTATGACCCAAAACGTGTATTTTTGTTATTAATTCCAAATGGCTGGCAAAAGAACTCTGCACCAATGGAATTCTAAGGACTGCAAGGTATTTCAATCCACCAAAAATATATTACGCAAGTGTGAAGGACCAGACCTTTCCTCACACGAACATAATATGCCCTTTAGGTCAGCAGTCATAACGTGGCAGTTTAAACCCTCTCCTGCCTGTCTCCTCTGCCAGAAAACAACTCCAACGCCATGAGGGAGGTAGCTAGCTGCTAGCTGCTAGCTAGAGAGGAGCAGTGGTGGGAAAAAGTCTCTGTCTGATTGGCTGAGAAGCCCCAGAAACTAGAGACTGGCCAATTGGGAGCAAAGGAGACCCATAAAAGAGACAGCAGGCGTGCTGCTTGGGGTGCGCTTCTGGACGGACACTGAAGCTGCTGCTGCTTGCTCTTGGGGGGCGACCTGCGCCTTGGGGGGGCCTGCCAGCCAGAGGGTGCCTGCCAGCCAGAGGTTCCCTGCTCCTGTTCCCACTCCTGTTTACCTGCAGTCCCGGCTAATCCCTGCAGGCCCGGCTCGTCCCGGCTCACCTGCGGCTTTTGCAGTCCCGGCTCCCGACCTGCCTGCGGTTCCTGCCTGCTGCTGAGCAGGTGCAGTGAAACTTCTTCCTGCCACCCGTGGTTCTAAGACCGGGGTGCAGGGGAAGTCATCCACAGCTACTATACAAGTACCTAGACCATCTCAGGAACAAAGTAAGGGATTGTATTTTGGGAATAATTCTCTCCCTGAGGTGTTCCTGCCTCACCTGCACACAACCCGTGACCCTATACGGGACAAGCGTCGGGCATATCCCTCTTTCTTCTTCCCCTCTGTGTGATGATAATAATTAATCTGGGCGTGTAAATAAGGCCTATCTATATATAAGTATTAGAGCATATGTAAGTTCTTCGTATTTGGTGTTTTAAAGATACTTTACAGATCTATGTCTTCTAATTACCCTCTTTAAGTCTCCTGCCCCACATTGCTTCATTTTTTCCCCTCAATAAACCATGTATTCGTAAATTCTAATTGGGGATTGGCTGCTGTTACTGGAAACACTAGTGAGCATTGAAGAAGTGTCTCACCTGAAAAGTCAGTGCCAAAGTTCACTGCTCCTCTGGGAGGGGCGAGCGCTGCGTGCGGACCTCTCGGCAGATCCCGGTAAGTTAAATTTGCTCCAACAAGGAGATACAATAGGTCGCAGATTGCAACAGCAAGTTAAAAATATGCAACCAATCAAAATATCTAAAAACCCAGAACCTGAAACCTGATGCATTTTGCATTTCCAGCACTGATATGGCATATGTTGGGACTCTGGATGCAAGTGACATTTTGCTGACCATATAAAGCAGAATCTGTAATTCCAGCTCAACTGCTCAGGACTTGTGATTTGGTTTATACTGAAAATAAAATGTGATTAGGTAAGAAGTCAAGACGACTTGTATGGAAGGTACTTCTAACCTTCACTTCTGACCTTCACTGTTCTTCACTTCTTGCACTACTAGGCAATTCATACTTGCTCAAAATTCAAGAGCTGTCCAGGGAGGTTTGCGTAAAGACAGCAGGGTAGGGAACAAACCTGTGAACAACTTACTACTACAATGAGAATACTAATTGACTACAACAGTAACTCCCCCAGGGTATGGCAAAGCTTCCTTTGGAGGCAGTGAAGCACGGGAAAGCCAGATGTTTTCATACAATAGCATTAGGCACCTTGAACTCTGCAACTGTACATGCTTAGTCAGATGTTGACTGTAAGTACTTTGCTTGTCTACAGTCCTGATCCTATTTTGCCCTGAAGCATGACATACACAAAATATTCTCAGCAAAGTATTATTCAGTCCTGGGATCAGGATGTTCTGCGTGTGGTGTGGAACACAAGGATGGTCCGTGCATAAAGCTGTGGTGGAGAAGGTGGTCCCGAGGTGAAGAAGTCTCACACCATAAACTGACAGCCACAAGCTTCAACCATATCTTACAAGACTTTTGCTGAACATATCCTCACAGATGGTGCAGATTTTCTAGATATATGATTATTAGTGGATAAGTTCAGTAGATCCAAAGCCCCTATCTCAACTGTGCATCAAGGAACCATAGATTTGTGCATCTGTTTGCAGTCTAACTAAGGTCAAAACCACGGCAAAACAGACGTAGGAAAGGAGTGATTTCAAGGGGATGATGAAATCACAAGTGTGTTCAAGTCTTGGTGGTACTTGAAAGTTGTCAAAACTGCAGCCAACTCTTAGGTCTTCCATTGTAACCAGGGAAGGAGCCATGAACAGTCACCTTTCCACACTGCACTGCTTACCATTCAGGAAGGATTCCTTTACTTGATTTCATTTGCAGTAGCTTTACTAGAGCGAACCATCAATCTATCCTTCAGCTCAGAGGTCTGGACACATCAAACAGAAAAACAGAGATGAAATGTATTTAATTGTAGCAGAATTACGACAGATCACACCACCAACCAACCATGTGTTGGAGGGACCACCTCAAAATGCTTTTACACACCTGAGAAAGACCCCAGGACATCAGGGACCTTCTGACAGTCATGAAGGGTGTCAGCAATGTGCCAAGCACAAATTTTCTTTGCAAAGTAAGTATAGCAATAGGGCAGCCATGTTAACAAAGACTGAAAGGTAAGTCCTAAATGAACTGAACCAAGAGCTTCAAAGGAGAAGATAATGTTTTTGCAGTTATGCATCTGATCTTTTTAATTTCATAGGAGGAAGGGAGAATTATTTCATCTTCTCTTACCTTTCAACTGAATCAGCATTTGTATTCTGCTTGGGTGCTAGTCTTGCATAACTCAGAGGCAGATTGAGACCCACCACTGGGCCTACAGTACTGAGCCACAATATAATGTAATTTGTGTATCTAGGGAAAATAAACAAACAACAAGAAAGCACCATAAACATATTATCCCAGGTTCTGCTGAACTGCAGACACACTTGACAGTCATATAATAACTTCAGATGGCGCTACTTCTTCACTTTATCAAATGTATTTTAACTTTCAGCCCCTAGGTGGCAATCAAGAATCTTACTCTATTTGGACCAGGGAAGTTGTTTTGACCACCTCCATTTCTGGCTCATTTACTTCACCTGCATTGCATAAAGGCTTGCAAGGCACAGCAGTGCTTCTCACCTGTTTTGCTTCCGTGAACCAGTCAGTACAGAAGACATGAATTCATTAGTCCGGCAGGGGTGCAGAACAAAAAATGGCTGCCCAAGCAATGGGTGCTCCTATGAGAGAATATCTGTTGTTTTACTATGCAAGAAGAAAACAGGAATTACACCATTTGTTCTTGAAGAAGACAAAGCAGGGGCCAATTAATCTTTGATGCAACTTCTGTCAGTTCAGATTCTAACCCACTTTGCTTTTCTACTGATAGTCATTAAGAAATTAATACTTGAGACCATATTCTCCTATCTTAAAATGGAAATAGGATCACTGACCAGGCTATGCCACCATCTTGGTTAAAACGTAATGTTTTCCTAAAGTAACTCAAGTTATTTTATCAGCAGTACCTGAATGCAAGTAGGGAAAGCTACTTGTGTGAACAAGTATCCAATCAAATGTAATACATAAAACAAAACTGCACCATGGAAAAGTTATTTAAGAATCTTGGCCCCTTATCCTTGTATCTGCTCAAACTGTTAAGTGCCATGATGACAACTTCTTAAGTCCAGAAATTGACAGTCCTACGCGGGGAGATGCATTATTGGACCTGATGGTCACAAATGCCAGTGTACTCATCAGGGAGATCAAAGTTGAAGGCAGCCTGGGCTGCAGTGACCATGCACTAGTGCAGTTCACTGTCCTAAGGGGTATGAGGCAGATGAGAAAGGATAGTCAGGTCTCTGAATTTTAGGAAAGCAAACTTCCAGCTCTTCAAGGAGTTAGGACCCCATGGGAAATGGCCCTCAGGGACAAGGGAGAA
The DNA here is from genome assembly GCF_020740795.1 of Apus apus. NCBI lineage: Eukaryota > Metazoa > Chordata > Aves > Apodiformes > Apodidae > Apus > Apus apus. The sequence goes on along the minus strand of NC_067312.1, from coordinate 70,985,901 downwards.
GAACAGAGCTGGCAGATCTTTAAGGATGCTTTCCATAGAGTGTAAGAGATCTCAATCCCCAGGGGTAGGAAATCAGGCAAGGAAGGCAAAAGACCAGAATGGCTGAGTTGAGACCTGCTGGTCAAATTAAAGGCAAGATGGAACTACACAGGCAGTGGAAGGGGGGACAGGTATCCTGGGAAGAGTACAGGGACACTGCCTGGTTGTGTATGGACAAGGTCGGGAAGACCAAGGCCCAAGTGGAGCTGAATATAGCCAGGGTTGTAAAGAAAAACAAGAAGAGCTTCCAAATGTATGTAAACCAGAAAAGGAAGGTTAAAAAAAGTGCCCCCCCCTAATGAGCAAGTGGTGAGCTAGTAACAAAAGATAAGGAGAAAGCTGAGATTTTCAACAACTTTTTTGCCTCAGTCTTCACTGGCAACCCCTCTCTTCATGGCTCTCAAGGTGATGGCCCACAGGATGGAGACCAGGCAGACCAAGTCCCTGCCACTGTAAGTAAGGACAAGGTCTGTGACTATGTAAGGAACCTGAAGATATACAAGTCCATGTGACCTGATGAGAGACATCCCAGAGTCCTGAAGGAACTGGTGGATGTAGTTGCCAAGCCACTGTCCATGATATTTGAAAAGTCATGGCAGTCAGGGAAGTCCCTGGTGACTGGAAGAAAGGAGATGTTATGCCCATATTCAAAAAGGGTAGAAAGGAGGACCCTGGGCATTACCGACCTATCACCCTCTGTGCCTGGGAAGATCATGGAACAGATCCTCATAGAAGACATGCTAAGGCTCGTGGAGGACAAGGAGGTGATCCAGGACAGCCAAGACAGCTTTACCAGGGGCAAATCCAGCCTGACCAACCTACTGGCTTTCTGCAATGGAGTGACTGCATCAATGGACAAGGGAAGACTATGGATGTCATCTATCCGGACTTCTGCAAGGCCTGTGACATGGTCCCCCACAACATCCTTCTCTCTAAGTTGAAGAGATAGGGGTTTGGTGGGTGGACTATTCAGTGGATAAGGAACTGGCTGGATGGTCACATCCAGAGGGTAGTGGTTAATGGCTCTAAGTCCAAATGGAAAACAGTGCCAAGTGGTGTCCCTCAGAGGTCAGTGCTGGGACCAGGGTTGTTTAATATCTTCATTAGTGATATTGAGAGTGGCATCGAGAGCACCCCCAGCAAGTTTGCTGATGACACACAAGCTGGGTGGTGTGGTCGATACACCAGAAGGATGGGATGCCATCCAGAGGGACCTGGGCAAGCTGGAGAAGTGGGCCCTGGTGAACCTCATGAGGTTCAACAAGGCCAAGTGCAGAGTCCTGCACCTGGGCAGAGGTAACCCAAGATATGAATACAGGCTGGGGGAGGTCACACTTGAGAGCAGCCCTGTGGAAAAGGACCTGGGGGCACTAGTGGATCAAAAGCTGGACATGAGCCACCAAAGTGCAATTGCAGACCAGGGGGCCAACCACATCTTGGGCTTTATCAAAAGAAGTGTGGCCAGGAGGGTGAGAGAGGTGATTCTGCCCCTCTATTCTGCCCTGGTGAGACCTCACCTGGAGTACTGTGTTCAGCTCTGGTGGCCTCAACACAAGAAGGATGTGGACCTGTTGGAACGTGTTCAGAGGAAGGCAATGAAAATTATCTGAGGGCTGATTCACCTCTTTTCTGAGGACAGACTGAGGGAGTTGGGGTTGTTCAGCCTGAAGAAGACTCTAGAGCAACCTTATAGTGACCTTCTAGTACCTGAAAGGGGCCTATAAGAAGGCAGGGGAAGAGGTGTTCACATGGGCATGTAACAATAGCACAAGGAGTAATGGTTTCAAGCTAGAAAAGGGTAGATTTAGATTGGGCATTAGGAAAAAGTTCTTTAATATGAGGGTGGTGGATCACTGGAACAGGTTGCCTAGACAGGTGGTGGAGGCCCCATCCCTGGAGACATTCAAGGTCAGGCTTGATGGGGCTCTGAGCAATCTGTTCTAGTGTGAGATGTCCCTGCTTATTGTTGGGGAGTTGGACTAGATGACCTTTCTAGGTCCCTTCCAACCCAAGACATTCTATGATTCTATGGTGTTGAGAAGTAAACACAGTTTCATTTGGAGCCTGTGAGGGGGAGCAAGAAGGAAGAGCCCTCAAAGTGACATTAATTTCCACTAGGTGGCATATCCTCATTCTAGGCTATTTACAGGAAAAATGTTCGAAAACAGCTGTTCTTCAAGAAGCCCAGTCAACACTACCCTGAGGAAAAAAAGAAGATAATTTAGTGGCAGTAAACTTAACAGTCAGACACACACCCTACAACATGAAAAGGCTTTGTCCCTTCCCCTCCTCCTTCACCCTGCACACGGTGCTGCTGAAAACTCAATCCAATGCTCCATAAAGCTTCATCTCCATCCAGCACTTCAACAGAATACATGTTCTGACTTAATCAAGCTTGCACCCAATGCAAAGCCATAACAGTGATCTCATCAGCTCTTATATGGGTGATACCACAAGATCAGCATAGCTGACTGTCTTATGCACCATGCCCTAAGGAAGTGATTTTCCTTTAATGCTGCTGAGGTCACTGCTTCTACTTCTGCATCAAAATAAACAAACCCTACCTCATCCCCATACACAACAGGGGACATAACAGCAGAGCAGTGAATGGCTAGAAAGGGATCCCAGACAAGATGTCAACTATGAAGCCTCATGACAGCCTGTTTACAGCTTATTACAGACTGTGCTTGGACATTCCTAAGCCCAGTACTCTGCCAGAGCTGAGAAGCACACAAGGTAAGACAGAAGGGTTGGGACATGCAAGTGTGGACCCCAATGGAGATAACAGCAGGATCACCATTCTGCATAGGGCTCCTGTTCAGCCATGTCAGTCTGGCCCACTGTGCTGTGCTACCCATCAGAGCCTCGGCAGAGACTGACTACAAGGATTAACATGATGGGTGTTTTATTCTGGGCAAAGACCCTTTTCCTCAGATGTGCTTCTTGTGCTTCTCAATGGCAAAGAAGAAGAAATACTAAATTTATGCTCTGACACAAGATTTTCCTTGTCAAAGCTGTAGCCAGACTCCCCTGGTCCTGCAATGGCATTTTATCTTACCATGTAGTAAACTGCCTGCACTGAAGAGAAGATGCTCAGAGTAAGTCTTCCTGCTAGACACTAAAATCCCCTTCTCCAACTCCGTGCCTAAAAACAAATCCTGGACTGTCATGTTCAGCAAACAGGCTGTGTTCTGTATTAAATATTAAACAGGGTCTCTTACAGGGTCTCTTACAGCTGAAGGACGCTGGGTTCTCCTGAAATGTACTGAAAATGTACTCATGAGGATCAATCATCTTATGTCTAATAGAACTTTAAGAAACTTCCAGAGCTTCAGAACATACAAAAAATAATGTTCTGAAAGCTTTGTTTTACACTGCACTGCAAACAGATAACTAGCACAAGAATGCTACCATTTGCTGTTAGTAAAAATGAATTGATGCTTGTCCTGGTTTGAGCCAGGATGAAGCCACTTTTACTGATTTTTTTTTCCTTCAGTAAGCTTTCTTCTAACTAGTAGCAAAGTGTTCCAACTTGGGCTGGTAACGGCTGGAATGTTCTTCTAACTGCTGGGTGTTAAAGGTCACATCTTCACTCTGCTGGCTCAGACACTACAGGGAGATCTGTGACCCCCCCGTAGGAGGCTGAGTTAGACAAGCCAGCAAAACTGGCCAGAGATATTCCATTCCATGTATCTATGTAAGCTCAGAGGAAGGTCAGAGATCACAGAAGCAACTTCCTTCCTGCTTCTTCTTCCCTTCTCTTCCATCCATGGCCAGCATCCAGGGAGGACTCCGTCCATCCATCACCACTGACCCCCAGGCTGGAGCTCTCCTGACCCTCATCACTCTGCGCTCTCCCCAGCAGCTCTGGGACTTTTCGGGCCTGTTCCCAGCTCAGGAGATGCTGTGGGAGTTGCTGAGGGTGGGGGGAGGCGAGAGGCTTTTGCACATCCCTGAACAAATTTGTATATAATTGTATGTATTTTCTCTTATCATTAGTGTGTAACTAAAGCTGTGTAGTTTAGTTTTCAATCCAGAGAGTCTCTCTCTTTTTCTCTCTCTCCTTCCCTACCTGGGTGGGAGGGGATTGAGAGTGTTGTTGTCGATTCTGAGTCAAACTGTGACAATGCTGTGTTCCATTGAGAAAATGTGGTAGTTGGAAATAAAAATTATTTCTAATTATCTAATCAAATCAGGTCTCCAAGTAATTCTTGAAAATACATACACTGTGACAAGGCTTGTGAGGTATTACTCAAAGATTTAAAAAGGAAAAACAAAAGATAAAAATATAGCTAACAATATTTACAGAACTAATAAGCAAAGGAAAAAAAAAAAAGTAGATTGGGCCACAATTTCAGCCAACTCCCTTACACAAAGAAGGAGAGTAAAGAGGCAGCACACACTCCCAAAAAGAACAGAGAACATAATCTTGGCTTTAAGTCACTTAGCACTCTGAACAAGGCATAAAGGAAATTCCCAAAGCTGAATATTCAGCCTCAAGTAATTTCCAACCATCCTGTCACTGGGAATTTTATTCTATCCTGCACTTCTTGCTTCAGCAAATCACCACTGAGTGACAAATGGAGGCCAGTCTTCATTTTTTTTAAATAGCTTATTAACTTTATAGTCTTTCTTCTTTTAGTTCTTCATCTTCTTTCAAAATGACAGAGCAACACAATTCCCAAACTCTATAAACAATTAGATGTCTATATGAAAAGCAGAGTGCTTTGCTACACAGGGTAACAACCTGGGTCCCACCATGGTTGGCACTGATCTTTGATTTACAAGCATGTGATAGAGCAGTGAAGTCCCTGCAATTTCTCCTCCATTCCTCTTGAATGGGTGGAAAGGATCTTTCTTCCCCCCTGGATCCAGAAAATGTAAAGGGAGAGGCTGATACAGAGGCTCTGAGGACACTTGTTCTTAGTTAGTCATGCCCTCTTCCTAGCTTGCCTCTGTATTTCTTTGAATGATCATGGGTTGCTTCATACACATCCTGAAGTAACAGCTGGGCCAGAGTGGTGTAAATCTCACTATAATCCACAAGATTTTGAATGGCAACAATGAAATGATCCAGGGGTTTAGTTAAACTCATGCTGCTCCTTGACCAGGCTCTGAGAATGGCATGTGCTCTAAGATGCATGTCTGCACATTCAGGAAGAGCTGCTTTGGTTTCCATATCGCATTTTTTAAAACTGAGCATTGTCACTTACTTGTTTAACTCTAATCCAGGAAACTCAAGTTCCTTATTACAAAGATCCTTCAGCACTGAACGTCCATAGGCATGATGTCATGCAAAACAGTTGTGCTCAAAGTCAGAATTTATCAAAAAGCCCACTGCATGTATCTTTCTTGCCCTAAATAAAAGGCATGAAAATGCAAGAATGCCATGCTGTTTATTCAAAACCTGACAGATAGGAATATGTAACACACTGATAGGAAAAACACAAAAGCACAAGGGATTAAAGAAATTCTAAGCCAAGACCCATCAAGCAAGAGCCTCTACAATGGGAAAAGGCTGAGACAGGGAAGAAGAGCTGTTGAGCATCAAGGAAAACACTCTTAAGAGTATCAGATCTGATTCAGTCAAATCCCAAACTCCAAATCTTGTAACTAATGGCACCCTCACAAAGCTTTAACGTATGCTCAAGGTTAAATCACTGACACAGCAACTTCCAGGAGGAAGTACCAGAGAGCTGCCAATAAAACTAAAAGAGTTATCAAAGCCCTGAATGACTTCAGAATTGGTAATGTGCAACTGAGCCACGTCACTGCCAGCTCACGAGTTCAGATTTGGCGAAGGCTGGTGGCTGCTAGGACTCATTCTTGTACCACAGCTCTACATGCAGCTGCCAGGTTCTGCACAATCAAAGTGCCATTAATTGGTGCCCTTGCTGGTAACCACTGCTGATGAGTCCAGAACTGAAGATGGTGTCTTATCTTGTCTCCATAGTAAGCAGTCCCTGTACATTAGCTCTGAAGTCAGGAAAAGCAAGGAACTCACAATTCTGCTGTTCATGGCATGCCCTGAGAGGAGGCTGTGTGGCTGCAGTATAGTGAATCCAAAGTCCTTCTCAAACACTTTCAGAAGTGCTTTAACTGAGTAGTTTGCAAATTAATGTAATTCTGTTTAGGAATGCTACACAAGACTGAATGTGGCTGAGTGCTGGCAGCACAACAGCTTACTATTTGTTAGCTGTGCAACTACAACCATGCATGTGTAAGTGCTGAGCTGCCTTGGTTGTGAGGTTAAGCTGGTGAGCTTAAACATCTCCACTGAGGTTTATGTAAGATAGCCTACCTGAGTTCTCATCAACAACAGAAAAAATGAATGCTGCAGACTCCCAGAGGACTGAAAAACACTTGAGTAAAGCAGCAGCTTTTTCTGTGTGGTGTAAGAAGGCCTCTTCCTGTCAAGTCCATCAGGGAGGTGAAGGCTTGATCAACCATCCTTTACTAATGAAACTTGACTCATCCTTCATTGGATCATCAAGAGTCAAGATATAAATAATTAACTTTTCCCCCTCTTCTGTGCCTATAGCACAGCAAAGTGTTAAGAAATGAACAATAGCAAAGACTGGGTAGTTCCTAAGCATAACTAAGTATAAAACTTCAGTCAGATTGGATTATGTAATTTTATCAAGCAGTGCATATAGGAAACACTATCCATGTCAAATTTAAATTGAAAATAATCATTACTTCAGGTAATGGGTAATTGCCTGTAGGTATCTCTACTGTGCTCTGCTCTTCCCCAGCCAGCAGGTATTTTGTTGTCAGTACATCTCTTGTAACAGCACCATTTATTTTCTCTGTCATAACTGGAGCTCTTCCAGTAGTAATGGCTTCTGTTTTCTCCAGTGCTACATTAAACTGCCTTCAAGCATCCATCATAACATTTATGGTCTCTCTATTTATGATAGTGCAAGGGATCTGTGCCCAACACTGCCTCCTCCTCAATCCAGTCTGCATGATGCGTCTTTACAAAACTGACTACATGCAGGGGTGTAAACACTTTCATGCAGGATACTACCACCAAACACCATGGTCAGGACCAATTCTTTTCAGACATTTGCCCAGCAGTGCTCACAATCCCAGATATCAGGTCAGAAAAAGAAATAAAACATGTCCTCCATAATCTCCTCCATTTGGGGAAATGGAAATAGTGATGAAATTAATAAAGACTTCACATGCTCTTCCCTTTTCAACAGTTTTTTACCACATTTACTGAAACAGATGTCTGTTTTTAAATTAAAATCCTTCACTCACGATTATGATACTAGAAGTATTTTATGTGCTTGAATTAAGACTATCATGTTTTTCATTCCTTATTTTTATTTACATCAATAACAACATACTAGTTAAAAAAATCTAACTCTTCTCATTCAGAAATAAACAAGTAAAATTTTGCTCTTCAGGTTGACTGTGTGTCCCACGACCAGAACAGTAACTGTGCACATGTGGACCTTAAACAATGTTGAACTTGAGGTCAAAGGGATTCCTTAATGCTTAAATTACACAAGCACTCAGGTCCAGGTGTAAAAAGAGTGAAACTCTTTTATGAATGAAGGCCAGGGAGACTTTACAGTCTGAGCACTGAAGCCAGATAAGTACATACACATTTTGTTTACAAGGACCCGTAACCATGCAATGGCAACTGGACAGCAAGAGCTGCCAAAAGAAAAACGTTCCAAACATCTCTCTCCCCTTCTCTTCACAGAAGATTTTCCTCTAATAAGGGAATTACTACAACAGTATCACTGTGGAATCACAATGTTGCAGATGCAGCATCAAGGAACTGGAATTACACACTGAAATTCTATCACCCTGATGAAAGGTACAGATCATAGTAATAAAGCTGTTCTTAGGATACTAATTGCACAGGGCTTCTCCATCCCACTGACATAGGTCACAACATTTCTATTAATGCAGCCATGTCATAAAAGTAATGTTTTAATAATAGGATTGGCATTGGTCACAGAGAAATTATTATTAAAAAAAAATTCAGAGAGGGCAAAATGGCTGTTGAAAGAAATGTGCTTGCTGTAATAGCAAAAAACCTCATCAGCTCCAAAAATGCCATTTATCCCAGTGGGCATGGGATGCAGTTTATTACCTGGGACAGCTAACATACCTATAGTTGGGTTGATTTCAGTTTACAAGCAGAAGCTCAGTTATATCCTGAGATATAATTGAGGAAAGTGTCTGTAACTTTCTTGTAAAACCCAGAGAAGTGCTCCCACTGTTAAGCTTGTTGAAGATGAAACAACCTACTTCCGTCTGTAATGGGGGCTGAGGAATTACTATGAAAGTGCAACCACCACTGTTCTGCATTTTCCTAGACAATCAAAGTAAATCTGCAATGGCACTGAGCAAGGGAAAACTTGAAGGGACCCTGATGAGACAAAGAAGTGCAAACTAGACCAAAAAGGGCAAATTTCTGTCATTATTGAACTTCTTTTTGGAGGAGAAGGCTGCAGAGGGATTTTGATTTACGTCAAGTTCCCCTTTGCAGACAACCAGTTGAAATTACCCTTATGATTTAATGCATCTGCACCCTGTGTATTTCAAAAGACATGCCAACTAACTTAAGTTTTTATTAATACTTTTACTACTACTAACCCCACACAGCCAACTAAGCAGGATCCTATCCTTCTTTCATGAAATATGAAGTCCAAGCTAAAGAGGCAATTAATCAAACAGCTAAGTTTTTCTGAGGTAAATGGAGTTGTTTTGGCATATCCTACAACACAAACACACAAGTACCCTTACTGCAGCCAGCATTTCTGTAGGATGAACCACACCTACAGTTTTGTACCTGCTGTTTCAAATCCATTATTGCCATGAAGGTGGAAATGCAGGTTCTTAAGAAGCAAACTCTTCATTGCACAAAATCATACATACCTTTTCACAAAGGACACCTTAAAATCTTGCTGATGTCATGAAGGCTGGCTGGTCACAGCCTGCATGCCACCTCTTGACTACAGCTTGCAATAAAACCATCTCCTTCAGACAGAGCTCTGACCACCATGCTCCACGCACACATCACATCTATTTTGCTAACTTATTGCAACTTAACGTTGACAGCTGCGGCTTCTGCTGAATGTGACGGCTGAATATGTCTACAGTTTGATGCCACAAAAACATCAATCTTGCTTTTCCATTTTTAAAGCTACCAGAACTATCAGGATGCATCCAAAACAGGAACAATACTGTTCCGTGATCTCTGAAGACAGCTTTATTTTTCTTGCATAATGCACAGTGAAAGTTACAAAGCCACAGACAAAGCTGGTTGCTCAGAAGTAAAGCGTTTTCAAAGGTGACAGATGGAAATTTTTGTTGTATTTTAGTTTACTTTACATCTTTAGGACATTCTTATTTTAGGTGTATTCAAAAATAAATATACTCTTCACATAGTGATTTCTGTAACTAGGACAATGATAACAACCACTGCCTTAAGATCTGATGTGCATATGCACTTTTTGTGCAGAGCTAACTTATTATTATAATACTTCATACTACAGGATACATGACCAAAACCAATTTGACATTTCATCCCCCAAAACAGTTTATGTGTCTGATTCTAGAATATTTATGGTTTTGAAGGGGTAGTGATTCTTTTTTATGACTTACAATTTTATTATTTTTGAAAAGTTATTTAATAGCTAACGCAGTATCCTTGAGGGGCATACCTAAGAGATAATGCACAACAAGCACATTAATGAAAAATAGTCAACATTTCTTGTATTTATACACTTACATTTTTATATTGCTATATATTTTTTTATATTTCAATATATAGATGCAACAAGTAAGGTTCAAAATCTTTAAGAACAAGAGGAATCAAAGCACTAGGTGACGCTCAGACAAAACTATGTTTTTAAAGCTGAAATTTGTCACAGGCATGTAAGCTGCATTTAGGATTCTTTAAGAAAACTTTACAGTTAAAAATTGGCAGGTCCATAGTTATATTGTCAAGAAATGGCATCTCAGCCATTTTTCTAAGAAAATAAACAGATGATTCTTCTTCCTTGCTTGCCAAAATAGGATTAATTCAGTTGTCATCATTTTAGTTTTGAAGCATATAGTCTTAATTAATTACTATTTAAAATCTGTTCTTAAAGAGATTCATCTAAGGTACAAAACTGAAAGATCCAACAAGCTGTGGAAGTATGGAAAAGACACTGGAAACAGATTTCCTACTCTGATTTAAAAATGCTACGTTAAGAAAAAAAATTCCATACTGGCATTTGACAAATGTGCCCCAAAAGGTTTTGTTCTATAATACCAGGATTTCCTGGACAAAAAGATATTGGGAACAGCCATTTGCTAAGACTTTTGAATTCAAAATATTGTAACCAGCAAAGAGGATGGCATATATTTTTACCTCCTCTTTACAGTACATCAAGCAGGTAGCAGGACTGATAGCTGTTAACAGTCACAAGACAGATTATTACCATAAGGTAATAATAAGAAACAAATTTCTGCTGCAGCAGAGCACTAGAACACCAATTTAACTATATTAAATATAAGGAGGTAATGATGTGCCCACAGAAGTGTGACTCAACCCTCATTTTGAGTTCAGACCAAGGGAAGACTTCCTGTGTTCATCATCTCTCCCTGTAGCAGCTGATGCCTGTGCTCTCCACCTCCAGTCAAAGCATCTGTATTACCTATAATCTGAACTAACATTTGTTGGACCAAGTGTTCTGAATCACTATTAAAACTGAATATACAATGTTCTTGCAGAGACACTGTAGGGCTGTCAATACTCATGGTGATTCTCCAATGACAGACTCAACATAATGCTGCAAACTTTGTACCACCTAAAGGCCAGTTCTGCCAATGGATGTCTATATGCAGCACGGCAGAGCCAGAGGTTTGAAAAGGGATTAGCAACCACCAGAACTGCAAATGCCAGCACAACAAAGGTGGCCAACAGAAGATGCCAGAAGCACAATGCAACTGTCCCCTGCAAAGCTAGTGCCCATTTCAGTACTGCAGGTAAATGTTCAATGAAAGTGGTATTTGGAGTTTAGATAAGACTGATCACATCACTGTCTTGGTCAACACAGGACTGAAACACTGAGCTTTCTTCTGAGAGCTCTCTTGTTATGGAAGCTTTAACCTCCCATTTCTACAGGAGCCATAGCTCACACTCAGCAGGGGCATTCTGTGTGGTCCCTCTCCTTATACTGCTGCTATGCAATCAAAAATACAGTACACAAAAAGAAGAGCTAAAAAGGAGCTCTAGTTGACTTTCAGCTTCAAAGGTTCCTGGAGATTGTATACTGCTTCATACACAAGTCTGAGTATATGGAATAAAGACATCTCCTTGGATGAATGGGCTAAAATCACTTTCTTTTTTGAACTTCAGACTGCTCTATAAAAAATCAGAGGAGTGTCTGACTGGATTGGACTCATCTTCCACCTAGCACTGCAACCTACCTCCAACAGCAGTAGTTGGAAAAGCTCTTCTGGGGGAATATGAGGCAGGCCTCTTTCTGTGGCTCACTCCCCTTGCACTTCTGCAGCCTATCTGCTCTATCAAGGATGATGGAGGACACATTCCTGCCTGGTAATTTTACACCCATTTATGGACAACTGGTCTCATGAATTTGTCTAAATTCTTTTGAACTGCTGATACCATCTGCTTCCAGAACTTGAGAGCACAGGTGCTTAAGCATAAATTACTTTCTGTTAACATAGATACTCAACTTCCACTTAAAGGGCACTTATAATGCTTTTTTAATTTAAAAAACAAACAAACAAAAAAAAATGCCAAAGAGCTTGACCAAAAGCATTTAATGCAGAAAACAAGAAGGGAAATTGTTATCAAGTTTTCAATGCCTTGTGACCATACCAGTTGCCTTTCAAGCAGAACTGAATGTGCCATGTATGATGTCCACTTCTGTCACATTGTGCAATCAATTTGTTGCACATTTTAGGATTTTTCACCAAAAAAACATTCACTGAGGTGGGAACGTTCAGTAACCAGCTTCATGCCAGCAGCGAATTGTCAGACATCATTGTAGTGGATAGACAGAAGTGCAATCCATCTCAGCCCAAAAGAAGCAATGGCAGACCAGGGAGGGAAACATGCTATTACAACTTCTTCCACAATATCTCTGCTTAGGAAGCTATGTGGAAGCAAAGCCAGTGCTAGATAAACCATTGGTATATGCAATCTGTAGCACAGAAACAGTTTTTCTACAGAAGTAGAAAAGAATAAAGGGATTAAACACTATAACATTGTATTTAATTCAATTAATTACAAATGTGGGTTGAAAATATTACTGAATCTTCATTTCTGAATAACTGATCGATTAAAGTAACAACAGTACCAGGACTTGAACATCTATCCTGAATTGTGCTCCAGAAATGGCAAAGATCCTCCTACTGCTTTTTATCTCTGCATGGAATTTATCCGTTAAGCCTCTGTTATTTACCCTACATCATTTAGTACTGGTCCACTGTTAGGTCTTTTCCTCCTAAGAAATTAGCAAGACTAGGTTTATGGGCATGAAGTCTTACTGAGAAAAGCATTATTAAACTGTAGGGCAGTTATACATTATTAATTAATGCTTAGTTTTAAAATAAAACCTACCTGCTAACTTGCACAACACTGCTGCTTGGTTTAAACCATGTAAGTTCAATACAGCACAGAACATTTTAGTTGCAGATAAATAACCACCCATTCTTAGATTTTTTTTTCCCCTGCAAAATAGCTTTTCAATCTATACCGGTACGACTCCCTTTCCTCAGGAAGTTGTTCTCATAATTTTCCAAAAATATTAGCAGGGGATCCATAGCAACTGTTGATATGACTCAAAATGATTTAAGAGGGATCTTAGCAACCTTCTGTTAAGATACACTGTATACAGCATCCCCCACTTAGTAAAATCCCACAATATGGCAAGAAAGATTTGTATGTCTAAGAATAGCTACCTCCACACATTTTTCAAGATGACTGAGCCATAATGATTTAAATCCTTCCTACCACAGTTTCAGCAAGATGTGACTCTACAACACTGTATCAACGTGTTCTGTTCAGAGTTTTGAATGTTTCTCCTTTTTTAAATCACACCATTAACATCCTTGACATTTTAGAAGTAATGTTTATTGATTTTTATGTTAACACTGCTATAAATTAAGTGACGTAATGGACAGGACTGAAGTACTATGAAGAACACGCCTTCCAGATTCTTACCTACACACTGAAAAACAGGAGATTCTGGGTTAATATGGAAATAGTGCAGTTGTGTACTGATATTTGGGTAGTTTAGGTTTGGCTGACTACTTTTTATGCGACAGAACAGAAATATAACAGAGATGATATGACAACTACCTGCTAAGTATCAAATGACAGAAGAAAAACACCTAATTCAGATCTTCTAATGAAAAAGGGGCCTTGAGCAATGTGATCTAGTGAGAGGTGTCCCTGCTCATGCAGGGGGGTTGGAACTAGATGATCTTCATAGTCTCTTGCAACCCAAACCATCCTATGATTCTATGAAACAAGAGAAATAAATGTTGAGAAGAAAATGGACACTGGAGAATTTCTTATCATTTACTGTTCTGAAACTTAAGATGAGTACCTTGTGGGACAGAGTTGCTTACTCACCCCTTTTTGTAGTAAAAGCGCTATTAGCAAACGGATACAGCTTTATCCATTGTAGATGAGAACTCAGAAAAGAGCTGAATGGCCTACACCTGAAGATACAGGAACAATGCAGAGAGCAAGCAGCAAAACTGCCTTCACTCCTCACACAACAAGAATTGGTTTCCACAGTCCACAACTTTTTAAGATTTACAGAAGGTGAGTCTTTAAGCTAAGAGCTGAAGCACTGTGGAAGATCTTTTAAGAGACCACCACATAGAGAATAATGTATTTAAGAATTCATATTCAAGGTTATAGAACAGCAGGAACACACCAAAGGAGAAATAAACTTTGAAGAAAAGCCTATTTTCCAACATAGCTATTCTTAAGTTAGAGAATAAGGTTTATCTTTTCTGCAGTGCCATGATGAGAGGCTCAGGAAAAAGTTTTATGAGAAGATGAGTGGCAGAATAAAGCAATACGTGTGACCACAGGAAACTGCTCATTCCTAAGAATCCAGAAGGTTTTTGCCGTCTTCTGGAAGCAGACATCCAGAGTGGCAGAAAAGCCAAACAAGCAAAATGCTGATTTATTGTTGGCAAATCAGAATCAAGATGTCACACGTAAAACACGTCCACTCCGGTCGTTGCAGGGAGCACCCTGCACACCCAGCTCTGAGACACATTTTGGTTACAGAAGTATCCGCACCTTAACAGGTTTGATTGAAAAGGGGCAGTATGGGTCGGGATCTATGGACATGTGCTTTGTAACTTCCATAATCCTTCACAGCCCTGAATCACAGATTAGTTTTCTAGACTGTTTCTGCAGGACCTTCAAGTTACCATGCTTTAATACTTGTTTTATTGGGCAGTTTTTAAAACGTTGAGCCTCCTGTAACAATGCAATTCAACTTCTATCCTTGGGTGTTTGATTTTACACTCCATCATCACAAAGCATTGATAAAGCCTTAGCACATATACTTGATTGTGTTTATGACTGTTTTCTCAGGCAAAGGTCAAGCTTTATGACATCACCATACTGTTAAAAACAATTTTTTTTGTGATATTTGTTACTGATTCTGATCAGGTTCATCCACCAGCTTTTAAAATTCTCTAGCTAATTTGCTTCCACACAGGAAAAAAATAACTAAGACATGGATTTGCAAAATGATAACAATCAAAATTGGACTTTGGAACTTATGCTCAAGGGCCTGTACCTAAAATTCATAAAATTATTACTCAGCTCCATTGTAGTCTTAGAAACACAAGTTTCTCAGTGTTGTGTCTCCCCACAGGAAAAACCCCCACATTTCTGTCTCTGGGCATGTATATGAACAACTGCATCTTGAAAAGGTGCTTAATTTATGGTGTATGCACTGATACAACTCCCAGAGTATGCCTGTGACAGCAATGCAGGCAGCCCGTAGGCATTCATGCAGCATGCCTGCCAAAGCAGGTCCTGCCCAAACATCAAAAAGAAGGCAGCTATACCCCCTTTACTCTGCAAGCAAGTAGAGAACTCACTGTAGACTCAAGAGGCCTAGATTCAAATTTCTTTTCTGCTTGATTTAATCTCTTGACTTCCTAGGAGAGTTCACTTCTGACCTACATGGTACTCTGAGGCAGGAATGCTTTGCTTTCCCCTCTTTTAAGTTGTTCTGCTTTGTATACACTGTTATAAATATCCATCAGGGCAACAAAAAGATGAAAAATTACTAGTGTCTTTACCCTCTATCCCAATCTGACAAATATTCTATTCTTCTTAAACAAATTTCGTAAGGTGCCTAGGAAAAAAACGGGTCTCATTTTACCTTCTAGTAGGTGACGGTAGGTATCACTGATTCACATTCTCTGCAGAAAACAATGACTTAGCTCTATGTGGAGATTACACTACTGTCTTGGTCCTTGATGCAGGTACTTCAAAATAGGTTTGGAACACACAGCCACACCTGAATGAAAATTCATGCACAGCCAATGCCTATTCCATAGCCACTCTTCTGTCTTAAAGACTAATCTCAACAACTTTTCAGAGACAATGAGTGATCTTACAGCTGGAAAAACGTAACTATGGTTCACTAAAAAAGCTGAGCATCTCTGTTCATTTTTTAATGTATGTTTTTAAATAGTCCAATTATTACTTAAAATCTTGGCTATTAGACACACATTGTCAAAGTAGCTTTACTGCTGCATGCAATAATTAATATAACTTATATAGAAGGGTGTATATAGTATCTGGTGAAGTTATTATGCCCTTAAATCTTCATGATTACCAGGTCATAACTTTGAAAAGACAGTTTCTAAAAATTAGAGAAAATCTGATATTCTCAGGTGCTTACGGCCTCTGTATTTCCAAATTCTACATCAAGGACCAAATATCACACAGTCTGAAGTTCTGGCTACAACCATATGGTGACTGCTGCTTCATTATCTCCCGTTCATGTTGGGAGAGATTTCAAAAAAGGTAAAATGTAAAGTGTAGACTTTACAGATTAACTAAATTTTACTTATCCTTGCTTTTTAAATTCCTAGTTGTTAAATCATACACTACCATGTGGTAAAATATGTTCACCTTTGCACTCAGGAAGATGTCTCCCACTTTGTTTTATTTCTATTCCCTACTCTCTGTTTTTGAAACTTTTCCTTGTTGTGTTGTTTTCTTTTCAAATTGCCCCATCATCAAGCACTGGACCATGGCATTTTGGACTACTGCCAACTTAACTATGCCTCTGGTATATCATGCCTAGATTTTAGTATCTAACACCTTCTGTTCAGTTACACAAAGAAGGAGCATTATGTTTCACCTGTTTTACACAATACCCCCATGTATTTACCTAAAACTGTATTGGACATGCTGAATATCAGAGTACTTGTGAAAGAAATGCATGTCTCTCTTGCTGCCATTCATTACCCCAACGACTTAAGTCATCATTCTTTTCCTAGAAAAGAATTCCTTTCTTCCCATTTACTGTAACTTCCTTTTAGTTGGACACGTTTGCTTCAGTTTTTGGAGAATGCATCCTCTTTTGTTTTCTACTATTTGAGAGCTCTCCAGGACCCTTGGAGTTATTTTTACACTCATCCTTTTTGCAACTTCTTTCAGTCTGACTGATCTGTCTTTTCTCCTCCTGCTCCTTTCTAAACACCTAGATCACTTATTTGCCCTTAAGGCTGATATATAACTGGCTTAATAAGTAGTTTTAAAAAGCAATGTAGTCAGGAAAAACACCAGGGCTGGCAGCTGGAGGAACCTGGAGGGTAATCCAGCATGGTAGTATGGGTGAATGCAGGACTGGATTCCATCCTAAATCAAGATGAAAGATAAAATTCAGATGAGGGACAAATGAGGAAAGCTCTGACTGTCTGCAGTTCAGAAAAGGCTACAAAGACATGGAAGAGCGCTCATAAGAGAGCACATTTCTAGGATCTATTAATTCAAAAAGGTGGAGGCATTCTTTTCTCTAGGATGTGTAGAGGGAAATAACTAATACAGGATATCCTCAAAAGCGCTCACCAAGTTACAAGTGAACTGTTCAGGAGATGAGCATGCAATGTCCACAGTTCCATTTCTGACTCTGAAAAAAGAAGCTAAAATCACAGCTGGCAACGGTTCTGAAATGCAACAGTAATCCATAAATAATCCTTAATTTTCCTGTCATTGCAGAATTAGTCTACTTCTAGCTCACAGAGATCTTACCAGGTGTGCTAAATTGATGTCATTATAAGCCATCAGGAAATACCCACAGAGACCTGTAGCAACATTTAGAAGTTTTGTTAAACAGCTGTGTGTTGTAATTGATTTGTATTATTTAAAACAGCTAAAGCAAGTTATCATCGGATGTAGAAAAGGGATGACTGAAGACTCCAGGGAGATTTAACTCAGAAGAAAGCCAATCATAGGAACTTCATTTGAGCATTTTAAGATTATTACTAGAGGAAGTGCAATTAAATCATCACCATTTATCAATTATCATTATAAGATACTAAGCAACCTTATCATATTAATGCATTTATGAGAAGATAACTAGCTGACTTCTGCTTTTTGCAATGAAAATAATCCAGTCAGTAAAAAGTATCTGAAGAAGGTGTCTCTGAAAATGAATGTCACTTTCCACAACAACCGAAAGTAACTAAAGATATTTTAAATAAATTTTGGTTTTGGCAATGTATTGCCAAAAAGCTAAATTCTTGGAAGCTTAGGCAGTATCTCAGCTCCTGATAGTACAGTTATATTAAAAATGTAGACAGTCATGGCACCCACATTTCATAAAATATATGGAACATAAGTCTAAAATCATTAATAAGATCCTAGAGCTGGGAGAAAAAAAAAGTCAGTATGAACTTCTTTTCCTACCTACCAACTATTTAATCAAAGTGCAAAACCTGCCATTGTTAAAACTTCAGTATCATTATGCACAGACAGTCATAAGCTCTGTTTTTCTTCCCAGTGGTGGATTGTGTATAGAATTTAAAATTTGTATCCATTTTGGAGCAAAATCCTAAACCTCTTCTCTCTGCTGTTCATGTGTACTGAGAGTTCAAGCCTGATTTGGTGAGTTTGCCCAGTGATTTGCATTATACAATCTGTGTCCCTGCAGGCAAAGCCTAACCCACATAACAAAATGGGTCAGCAGAAAAGCAGAAAAGGAAGAGAAAACTCTGTATTTCAGCTCAGATCCCTGACTAATTTGAGGGGGAAAAACCTAACTCTCATTTTTATCTGAGCCTTGCAGGCTATTGCTTACAGTTATGCTTTTATTATTTTTCATAATTCCTTTGAGAATACTCTGGTTTTTACTGTTGTTTTATGTTTGGACTGGCATACACATCTCTGAGTTTACAAGGGGAAGTGTTTGTTGCACCACTGGCTGCTGGCGCTGAAAATACAAGTGTCGACACTGCTAATTGTACTGGTGCTTTCCCCTGCTTTGATTCAGCTCCAGAGATGGACACTTCCACAAAACATGGACTCCTTTGTCTTCTTATCACTTGACAGAGTGACCATAAGCAAATGCACCCCCACTGCCAGATGCCTTTCTGCTTTCATCTAAAATGAAAACCGTAGACCTCTTAAAGCTGTTTTCCCAGAGGCTTTCTCTTACAGCCATTTGGGAAAGTACATTTCCAACCCAGGAATGCAACTGGGGCCATTGGACCAAGCTCAACACTGATGTAAAGCAGGCTAACCTCACTGAAGTCAGTGGAATTCAACAGCCTTGAGCCACAGGAACATGGTCTTCAGGGAGAAGACACATACAGAAATGGCACAGAAATAAGTAATTCCAAATTATGTAATGGGATTGCTGGATGATCTTAACTTCTCCGGCTTCTGCTACCTGCCAGCAGTTCCAGTATTGTGCTATCAGCCCGGGATCCAGTCTGTATTACCCTAGGATAAAGAGTTTAACTTGGCAATATCCTTGTTCAATTGAATGTTATGTTCAATACTGTTTCGCTGCCATAACTGCTCTTTTCTCCAAAATGTTTCTCCTTACATCTTGTTTTGTGTTTGTCACAACTCATATTAGCTGACCCGCCTCTGGAGGGGTGTCACACAGACAACAGGTTCAGCACTCCACACATTTTACACCCCATAAAACCTGTTTCTGCAAGTCTGTGTCTGTGTATGTATCTCACACACTTCTATAGTTACTCGATGCAGGACAGTTTGATGTTACTGCTCCTCAAGAAGCAAAAATTATCTCTGGGTGGGAGTGACCTGGATTTCCCTTTGGCTTCCACCAGTCTGATTTTATCCATGCCAAACATAATGCTTATCCTTTATTCTCAGTAGTATTGCATTAGGATCTGTTACCTTTACAGAGCTGTCAGTTCTTGCAGTGCTTTGCAGATGAACAGAAGGAGACTGTGGTTTCTACAGAGGAGCCTGAAGGTGGCTTCAGGCCACACTATACTATGAGCCCAGAGGAGGCACACCACTTCTGAACTGCACATGGCAGATTCTTCTGTACATTTTTGCAGGTGGAAATACAAACAAACCACTAGCCAGAACAGCTCAGCTGAGAAATACCAAAGATGTCAGCCCTAAAGAATACCTAGCATCTGACCACAGGGTTACTGGTCTCTGTCAGCTAAGAATGGCAGAAGATGGATACAGTGAAAGCAAAGTTAATTTAATCCTCTGCCTCTTTCTGCAGAAACAGTAATGATTTAGCTACAAATCTGAATCAGCTATAGATCATAAAATTTTACTCAAAAATCTGAACCTTAATACTTTCTTGTGCAGAAAATTAGTTATTTGCTACCATATTACGTTATTCTATTAAAAGCTAATTTTCTCATCTGCATTTCGCAGTAGACAAGTCAGATGATTAATACTTTTAAGTAAAAGCATATATCACAAGAATCAGCAAACTCGTAACTGGAAATCAGACGTGCAGAGCAAACATCAGAAACCAAATGCTTTCTTGGTTCTCAGGCAGCTATTATAAGTTATAGGCCATGGCTGCAAAAACATGAACACTGCATGTGTTCCCAGGATTGAGTACCATCTACAAATAAGGATCCTGTAATTAAACTCTATTAGTTGAACTAAGGAAACACCTGTAGAACTCAGATGATGTTACATCCCTCTTGTGCCAGCTGCTGTGGTAAGAGACCTGTGTACCTAGAAACAGCTAAAACCAAACAGTCAAGGAAGAAAAGGGAAGGAAGAAAGGACACATTAGTATCTTTGCCTGATGATAAAAAATTGTCACCTGGAGAATTTCCATTCTTTGTAACAACTTGCACTGGTGGTCCAGAGCTGAGGGAAGACACCAGAGTGACCAACTCAGCTCTGAACCGTATCTCACCTTCCTTGAACAGGGTGACCATTTTCAAGAGAGCCATCACCACAAGTCTGGGAGTAGTTGCTGGAATGAGCTGGTGATTTTAAACCACTTTAAAAGAAAGCTATTTGAATAGCTCTAAAATAAGGCAATGATATTAAAGTTTACTAATCTGCTTCCTCTTGTAAAACATGGCATTCAGTAACTATGGATTTTAAGGACATTTGTTGGCAACAACTTATTTCATTGAGAGACCAATGTTTCATCCTTCAATCCTAAGGATTGTAAGTCTATTTATAATTGAACATCACACAATCTTTTTTGGTAATTTAATTAATAGACAATTTGTGAAAGGTTACACTAATATATGTTACTTATATAAATAGGTCCATTTTTTTATTTTCTGAAATCCATGAATACTCAGAAACTGGCTTTTTCAGGGTAAGCTTTGAAAAAGTATTTCCAATGAGAGATACTGTCACATTAAGTCTTAAATGGTTAACATCTACATACCCTTCAAAATCCAGGACTAAAACTATTGTTGATAACTGGCTCAGCACAACTTCAGTTAGACTTCTATAAATTCTACTTGTATCCAGGAGGGGAGTAAGGGCATTGAGGATTCAGACATACATTGTATTCATCAATTTTGTAAAGGACCAGCAGTTTCTCACCTGCTGTGTAATAGTGTCCCAGGGCCCCTCCAGCAGACGAGCCTGGTAACATGCATGAACACTTTTCCATATTTCATCCAGAGTTAAAGGTCTTCCATCTGTGAGGGGTGAGAAAAACACCCACAGTCAAAGCTCTTAACCATGCTATATTTTTAATACAGAATACCGACTGCAAATCTGAAATACTGGTTATCTGGAAGCAAATGGAAAAAATAACAGCAAAATGTGACTGATCCACTTCTGGCCCCTTTAACTCCAAAACAGCATTGCTCAAATCCTGACTGAAGGGCATATAAATCTCAAGTTCCCTGTTCAGCTTTCTTCTTTGTCATCTGAGAATAACAACTTACTGTTTCAGGTGTGAGGTGTGAAGTTAAAATAATTTTGAAAAAACAATGGTTGGAGAATATAGATTTTAAACCACAAAATAACATCATGAAACTTACCACATATAAATACATGCAATTCATAGTGAGAGAGTGGAAAAAATCTAGGGAATAAAATTCGGCAAAAAAAGTATACTGCATTTTGGTAACCCACATGCCTGGAATTTTTTCTTGAGCTGCGTTTATACATCATTGCTGCATCAGGTTTTAAGTTGTGATGTTAGAATTACGCCAAGACATTAGTGTCAACCACTTAGAAAATAAGCATGTCAATTTTTTCCTGAGTATTTGTTTTTAGCCAACAGCAATAGAGTATTTTGATACATTTGCAATAAGCAGCTACATCTTGGCATTTATTAGGTGTCAGAAACCATTATCCTGTGATAAACAGTTTTATTCTACTGACATTTTCATGTCTGTAAAATGAACAAGATTTATTCACCCAATTAACATTTGAATGCCATGTTTAGATATAAATTAACACCAGCTGCCTGCAGCCTCTTTTTTATCTTATTTTCTGCACGTATTTATAAAAAAGCACTGAACTTATGTAAGCACCCTACAGCAGAAGCACGTGGCAAATACAGTCTCTGAAAGGGTAACGGCATCTTAACTAGCTATACTATGGCACCCCCATGCATGTGACACTTGTTAGAATGTCATGCCCTCCACCTTATGATGGCAGACACCAGAGCTGTGCTGGAGACAGTCTAACACTTGCTAAGAAATTTCTTACAAAAACCTAAGTAAACTTCAGAAGGGTGAATTCATGCTCAGGTCTGTGTGCAGATCACAGAAGATGACGCGCGTACTCGCAATTTTCTGCTTTGTGGTTCACCCTGCATAGACAACCCAGATAAAGTTCAAAGGTGAAATCTAGAACAACACATGTTCAAATGCAAAATTTTATTTGCCACTCTGGATTCTGTTCTGTACACCTTTGTCTGCATCTGTTAATTTTTATAAGTAACACTTAAGCATGGAATGGATTACTCTAACCACTAATCTCATTTATAGAAATGATCAAATATTATTGAAGCATTAATCATATTACAGTTAAAACTGAGTTTTGTCTTCACCTTATGGATTTTATTACTCCAGGTAGGAGACGCAGTTTGTCTTCCATCAGATTTCAGTACAGATTTTCATTTCATAGAATAATAAAACTACCACCAAAACTGAAAGATTCACTCACATCAGTAAATACTTAAATAGTTAATATAATTACAATTGTTCCACATAGAATGAAAAAATTGATCCCAGCATTTTGATTGTGCACTTACATATTGAAATATACTTTGATTTAGATTTCCCAGCATTTTGAATTCTTTGCACTGTCTCAAGATATCTCAGTAAGCTTTAAATGAGTTTGAATTGTGCTTTTTAAACTGAGTAAGCCTTCATACCTGCTTCCAAACATTGTATTCCTGTAAATTCTTGTTCCAGTTTCTGTAAATTCTTGCACTAGTTGAGTTGTTCTTCTTTAACTGACCAGCTCAGAAGCTGGGAGCCCAGATGCAGCAGAAAAGAGTTAAGTTATCAATACTCAAAATTAATATCTGGTTCAGCTACATGGCTGGGAACTGCAAGTCCCTTGCAAAAGCAGAGGGGGTGGACAGGCAGGTACCCCATCCAATTTTGTGCAATGAAAACCTGAAAGTCTATTGAAGGAGTTTTTCAATCAAATCAAATCAAATCAAATCAAATCAAATACAACTACCTCAAGATCTTAAAATTACTGTTAGAAGGACCCATTTCAGGTAATCTGGCTGGAGGTGTGTTCTGTATTTCAAAACTCCTCAGTTTGGGTGGTCATCTGTTCAGGGTGATAAAACTGAATTAATTTCATGCACAGGTTCCCAGATTTGCACAAAGCACACATCTGTATTCTTCGGGCACGTTCAGACCTCTTTTCTCCAAGGCTGCCAGCATTAATATGTTTAGCAGCCCTGTTACACATTCTTGCAACCCACCAAGACCTCAAATATCCAGCTGGTCTGACAAAGCAGGCTGTAATTGTTGCTGCTAGCAACAAGGGGCCACTGTGGCACCTGCTGAGCCTCTGTGCTTCTTGTCTCATTCCTTCCTGTGATGGAGCTGAACTCAAAAAGTTCAGCCAGAAAAAAGAAAGCAACAGCAGCATCAAGCCAACAGAAGTGGCAGCAGAGGGAGGTAAAGGCTCCAGATTCACCCAGCAGCATATTTACTCATTATTCACAATGACACAGCTGCTGAGGTGCTTGCAGCTTGTACCAAGTCTTATCCCCAGTCTAGCTGGGAGTGGGTGTGCAGACAGAAGTGGAAGTTTGTGGCTATATATACATTTTTTATAATTCAGCTCATTAAATAATTACAGATAGTGAAAGGAAATAGCTGCTTGTAAGTCAGGCCAGATTCACTGTAGCTCCATGCCTGTAATGCCACCCGTCTGGCACACAACGTCATCAGCTCATCAGAACTAACCCAGGCATTGCAAAATGCAGACATAGCCTGGGAAGTAACCAACTAAGATTTCTGTTGAGAGAAAAGAGATAAAGGATGGGTGTCAAGGACTCCTAAGTTTGGGTTCTGTCTCTGCCATTAACTAATTATGGGCTTGAATCAACTAATTCATCTGCCTTAACAGTCAGGGAAGAACTACTACAGACTTTCTATAACAAATTCAAATTTGTCTTATTTAAACTGTCTAGGATATAACAAGTTTTCTGATAAAAGCTTTTTGATGGTCCATTCTAAATGAACTAGTTTATGTCACCACAAATAACAGTTAAAAAGCAAATGGCTGAGTGTTCCCTCACAGCAGCAAGTTGTGACACTGAAACCAACCTACGAGTTGCAGCTCCCAGCTGACTTGGCATTTTAATTTCTGCAAAGAGCAGAAATTCTTCAGGCATACAAATTTCATGTACATTTTCTGAGAAAATTTTCAGTCTTCCCAAGTTGCTGTATTCTGTTTTCCTGAAGTGTCTTAAATAATCTCTTGGATTTCTAAGTAAAGGTTATTTGAAATGGTCCACAAATTGTTTTGAGGCTTCATTCTAGGTTCCTTTCCAAAGAAATATTAGGTTTTTGTACTCTTAAGAAACCATTGCCACAAAAGAAAAATCACTCTTACAGCTTAGGAGAGTATCTAACTATACAAAGAATTCACTCTTTATTTGTGTCCAAAGCCATGCTAAAACCAACTCATATGGGACATAGTCTTAAGAGAGGAGCTATTTTTCTAAGAAAGGACATAGTGGTTACATGCTTTTGAGTTCAGGGAGTACATCTATATGATGGAAAGTGCCTTGGTCAGGCCCAGTATTGTTCTGAATACAAGAAAGTCATGCCTTCAGGGTTG
This sequence comes from Apus apus, assembly GCF_020740795.1. Taxonomy (NCBI): domain Eukaryota; kingdom Metazoa; phylum Chordata; class Aves; order Apodiformes; family Apodidae; genus Apus; species Apus apus. The sequence goes on along the minus strand of NC_067312.1, from coordinate 70,961,075 downwards.
GAGGAAGTAACATTATCTTACAAGCTCCCTCCCTCTAACCACTAATTAGCATATTTTTTATTGGCAGGGATTTATCTACCTGTCAGGGAACTAGGCTTATTTTGAGCAGGTCAACGTGAAAATCCCATTCCTTCCCCCCTTTCAAGGGGAGTTAGGCTGCTGAGCTTACTGACTGCCATTAGTTGTGCTATTTCTTTTCAATGCTTAGCCAGCAGTCATGATTATTCCTCTATTTTTGTAGGAAAAATAAGCAGAGAAGTGTCAGAGAAGCCCTTATTTTCTCAACATGCAGGGTGAATCCTGTGTTCACCTATGATTGTGTTGCTGCTACCTCACAGTTGGCACAAGAGGTTTTTGAATGTATGCCTTCAGATGTTGGTAGTTCAGGAAAATATCAAAGTTCCTCGACATCTTAAAGACTAGGAATAGAGGAAAATAGACTAAGAATAGAGGAAAATACTCGGCTGATTAAAGAAAGCTTACTGGACCTAGCCCAGCCCATCTGGCTGATGCCAGCATTGAAGGGGAAGGCTAATTGCCTATACCATCTGTCTCTTAAGAGGGCTAATTGCTGACATCAGATAGCAGCAGGGGTTTGTGCATTTCTTCAACTACCTATTTGGTAATCTTGGAAGCCAGAGAAAGAAAGAAGGGCTCCCATTTCTGAAAGGTATGGCATACTTAAGACTGATTTTGGAGAAACTACACCTACTTCTGTGAGACTGAGGTATAGAGGACGAGTGTCTTGAGCTCCTGATACTGCCTGGGACTTCCAGTAGGTCTGAATTTGGGATTGTATGTTATGTGGGAAGTATAATGTGGTAGTGAGAAATGTTTCTTAAGTATAAATATAGAGCCTAAAAATATCTTCTTCTATTCTATAACGTTCCCCACCATCTTTCCTGACAGAGTCATCACACTTAATGATTATTTTCAGCTGAAGTATTTGTCCATGCACAGAACAAAATCTCCTCTGTAAATCTATCCCCAGAGACCACCAAAAAGTTCAGATGTCTCCCAAAATTACTTACTTACCTTCATATCAACTTCATCTCACCAAAAAAGAGGTCTATGGATGAATTCCAGCAAATAAGTTACTACATCCAATTGAGACAGCAGCAAGGATGAGGATACAACTTTTGCCCTTCTGCAGGAAGGATTAATTTGTAATGTTTGAGCATAATTGCTAGCAGAGAGGAGTAAAAACTGGATGTCCTGACACTGACACAAGCTGCTGAAGATGCCAGTCACACTGAAGATGACAGGGAAACCTCCCCTGAAACTCTACTGGAAGCATTTTGCCGTGGAGAGACTGCAAGAGACCAAGTCAATGAAAACTGGGCTCACATGCGATGGGACAAACACAGGATGTTCTAGAAAAGTTTTTAAAGAGTCTATTTGGAAGAGTGCAGATTTGGACAGGCTGACACCAGTTGTTAATCTTAACACACAAAGTGAGGAAATGAATATTGCAAAACAAGCAAAACTACTTAGTCAGGTTGAACAGAAAAGTTATTATTTCCTATGCAGGCCTCAAGGTGTAATGGCCACTTAACATGCTGCCGGAGAGAAGCAGAGTTTTAAATTCAAACTCCATGCCCTGCTGCTGGGGAAGGCAAGATGGGGCAGGGCTGTAGAAACACTGGAAGGATTATAGCTCACCCTCACCTCCTCCAACAAGCTCTAATTACCATGAGGATCAGTATGGACAGGACTGAAGGGAAACCATGAATAGCTCACAAGAGACTTGTGAGGAACCAATTCTGTGACTTAAGCTACAAATAATGGTAGGAATTTAGACTGGGAAATTGATGTAGGTCTGAGAACATTCTTCCCTGATTATTTCAGATAAGGAATGAAGCTAATATTACTAGTTGTCTGAGAAACAAGGTGAGGAACCTATCACATGAAGACTTTCCTCAAAGGAAAAAAATCTCAGGGCACTACCTAGACTTTTCCTCATACCAGGTTCCGGAAAAGACAAGAGATACTTTGCTCAGATATCTCAAGTGACTGTGAGTGACTGTCATCTGCACATTCCTGAAAACCCCATGTTGGGATCTTCAGACAGTGAAGCACAGGCTGGCAAATAACTTGCAGGGATGACAGAATTTTTCATTTTCAAAAGTAATTAAAATCAGAGAATACTAGCTGAAAACACTATAGGAAGTATAACAATTGCCTGAATTTTGTATCTTTCTCTCTTCCAGAGTCAGAGAATGTTATATGTTAACAAAGAATGTTAGATACTGAAGAGAAGCTGGGTCACTTTAGGAATTATCTAGAAGTCTTTGTTTTCCATTGTGAAAGGTTCCAAAGAAGTGTTTTAAAACATAATTGTACATGTAGGAACAACTACACTTTTGTACTGCAAGGGGAGCTGTTGGCACGTAATACTATGGTTGTGCATTAGCTCATCCACTAGCTTCTGTAATATCCACTTCCAGCTATAAGGAGTCATGTTTCAACACCTCCGATTCCCTGATGCTGACAAGCTAAACAACTTGTTTTGTCTCTGGGAGCTCTTCTCTGGTGATTAACTGCTTATGGTGAATACTAATTATATGAAAGTACAGTACAGTAGAAATAGTGTCCTATTTCCTCTATCTGCAGTGTCTCCCAACCTCTTCTGTAGAGACAGTGCACTATTAATGCAGCTAAAACCAAGAAGATGACATTTTTCAGGACCACAAATAGGTTAATCTGTCTCTTACAGCCAAACTTTATCTTCCTGTCTGCACAGTAAGTTTAAAGGCAAAACACTGCACCCATGTAAATGCTTGTAATAATTCTAGAAATAAATTTGCAGCAGGATGTGTGCAAATGAGTTCTGTTGGTACTAAAGGCAGAGCAATGTCCCCAATTCCCCACATCCCTGTTTGAAAATTTACCCCAAATTATCCATTCCTGAAACTGCACCTCAGACTAAAATCTTTTCACCAGGGAGTCTATGAGAATTTGTTCTTCAATTTTAAATCTAAAGTGCCTTTTAAAATGCTAACACTGCAAAATTAGAAACCATTAAACAATATAAGGCAGAGAGTGATTAAATCTACCAAACACATTCAAAGCAGCTTAAGCTACTTTTTAATTAAAAAGGAAAAGATATCACTGGCAACATTCAGACATCTTTATCTAGATAAAGTTAGGAGATTATTCAAAACACAAAAGATGCTGATGCTACCAGGCAGCAGACAGAATGAAATGACTTTAAAAATATTTCAATCCTTCCACCCAAGGTACAGAGTCTTCGGGCAAAGAAGAACACAGCACAGCCAGTGCTGCAGTGTGATCACTCTATGTTTGCTGATTAAATAAGTGACACTAGCAGCGGCCTTGGAGGGAGGCTGTGTGTTCCTCCTTCCTTCCTGACAGGATGGTGAGTGAAATCACAGTGGCTACAGCAGTTGAGTAATGGGTAACAAGATGTATGTAGCAGGGAGAAAAGAGGATCAGATGGTGTCTCAAGAACCAGCTTTAATAGATAGAAAAAGGTAGTATCTTATTTGCTTTATGTTGGTTTAAGCAGAAAATTTAGATAGAAAACAATGTACACTTCAAAGGCTACATTTAGACCCCAGCCTTGTGGGTTAAGAAAGTGATACAAGTCTGCTGAAGCACTTTAATTATGTCCACTTATTTTGCAGCCAATTTCAAACCTGCATCTTTAAGTTTTCGTATTCATTTAAAGGAAAGAAAAATGACCAGCAGTTTTAGTCAACCACAGGCAAGATGCCAGAAGCCAAAGATCAGTCTCCTTCAGGCTGAGATGATATCATCTACTCCAAGGTCCTGAAGCCTTGTGTCGGGAGTATTACAGAATTTACTGGTGAACAGACACATCTCTTACTTTCTTATTGCATACAATCATTACTCTGTTCCTTAATTTAATACAAAAGCTGTGGTTTTGACATGTATTGCATTTTATTCTTTCCTTTGTCTAACAGAAGATTGGTCTTACCTAAAAAGCACGCCCTAAAATAAAGCACAGGTACTTGGTAGCTGCTGGAGTACAAGACGTGATATTCATAGCGAATCACTTCTTCTGCTGCACAAGCTCCAGCTACTTCAGAATCATCCAAAGACTCCTAAAACAACAAACAAGAACACAGTAATACATCAACTCTTGTATTTGTACCAAGGGAAAAGTAATTACTACTATTGTAATAAATTCAATAAATATGTAGAACAGAAATAATGGCAATGACTGTTTTCACAGCATTACTTATTTGAATTCCCCAAGGAATTTTTTGATCAATACTAGCAAGAAAATCACAAAAGTCCAAAACCTACAAAGACATCTTGCAGACTTACTTCCACTAACTGTGAACTATGTGTAAGCATTTGCAGAATTTAGGTCTTCCTAAGAGCAGGCTGCTTTTGTAAGCAATAGACAACAGCTCTCTAAAATCTTTATGGCACAATAAGGTGAACGCTGCTGTATCTCTCTATACATTTAGTATAGACAGTTTTAAAAGTGTATCCTTAAATAATCTGGTTTTGCTTGCCAAAAGACAAATCAAATGTATCCATCAAAAATTCTCTGCTCTACTTTCTTTAAAGGCTTTTTGCCAGAGGTTGGTTTTGCTAATACTTCCAAAACTGAGCCTTTTTTTCCTGTTAACATGTATTTCACGTGTAAACTAAGTAAAAATTATTGTAAATTTGAAACAAATCAGAAGAGACAGCACTTATTGCATTGAGATATATCTCAGCTGCCGCATAAATCTCCTAACATTCCAAATGAATACACAAATGGTACTAACTACCCAGTTGTTTTGACTTTTCAAAAAATTGTCAATACTCAACATCTCTGAAAATGGAAACATTAAATTAATATTGCCATTAAGATTAAACGTTAGAACAAACTTTCCAAGACATTATGGGTGTGGACTTGTTTGGTTTTCAACCCCCCAAATTTACATGCATTATCTAAGCAACCATAATGCCCCACAGGTTGGGTGTGCATTTCACAGCTTGACTATTGCCAAGCAACTGTGAATATTGGCTCACTGTCTCTGTCCAAGCAAAATAAAAATGAACAGAAAGAAGAACCAGCATCCTTGGAACACAATGCTGGTTTAACACACAAGAAATTTAAAGCTATTTTGCATTTTTATCTCATATCCTTAACTCAACTCAGCCATGAATCAATCTATAAAGAGATATAAGAACTGATAAACTATAACAGTAATGACACACAAAATACTTTCAATTTTTTTTATAGCCCACATAAAAGTTATTTTCCCTAAATTTAGTGCAATAGACAACAAGATGCTGCTGAGGCACATGGATAAAAGATCAGGAATGGAGAGCCCTGACCTTGGGAAGCTACACTCCAAATGTCCAAAATACATTTTTGGACATTAAATAGATGCTTACAAAAACATGGTTTCTGGGAAATCTGGGATAGCTGCAGGAGTGGTTTATTTTAGCTTATGATGAAAGAGGTATCTAAAGCACTGAAAGGAAGTGTTAAAGAAAGTGGTCTCAGTGATAACATAGTTTTAAAAGCTGTATATGAAGGAATACTAAAGACAACATGTCAGAAGGACAGTGGTGATTACTGTACCTGACTTCACAGGCCAGGGAGTTAGCTATGCTATGCCCAGTTCTTTTCGTCCCCACACGTCACACCCTCTGATCAGATGTGGAATAGAGAGGCAATAGCATTTTTAAAAAATACTTTCAAAAAAACCACTTAAGTAAAACACAAATTATAGTAGGCTGAACTCTGTTTAAAACAGATCTATTTTCAATGCCTTGGTGAGAATAGCAAAAGAAAGAACAGCAGCATGTGGTAAAGAAAAAACGAAAACAAAAAAACCCACAACAACTAGACATTGGCTTTCAAGTGTATAGGGGTGAGAAAGAGTCCATATTCAGAACTGAACCTGCATTAAAATTTACAAAACACTTTTGAATCAAACTGTTGGAATAAAAATCATACTGCTTTACAAACAGTAACATTTCATCAGATATTATGGCCTTGCCAACTGCTTAGTCACTAACTTATCTAAAAAATACTTCTCTTGGAAATGGTAAGATGACCTTTTCATGGCAAGAGTACCTGTTCATGTATTAAATACTATTGTTCTAGAAAAAAGTTCTATGTCTACCCCTACTTCTACTTCCTTCTTTATGTAAGGGTAAAATGGCTGTAGACCCTTTACATAAATACTGGTATCTAATTTGTGAAGATTTTAGACTGACTGATAAAGGAGCTACATTACTTATTACTTCCAAATACTTAGGAAAATAAGTAAGTTAATACTCATTCAAAAATGAAATAGTCAAATCTGTACACCCTGAGGGAAAACATTCTTTATAAAAATGCTACATACTATCTCAGAAATTAATAAACTAAGCTAGGAAAAACTTCAGCATTAGGAATTCAACTTGCTCATTTAACACTGATTCCATCTGGTAAGCAAATTCTGTCTTCATTTGCTGGACTAGGAAAAGGAAAGCAAAGGAGAGACTTTCTAATTTCATTATTCATTGAGACAGTCCCTAAGAAACCTTAAGAATTTTTGCCATTAACAGACAGACATCAGACTGTGCTTGACTTCCCAAAACATCCTATTACTTCCAGAGAAGGGTGATTTTACCCAGAAGTGGCCTTTCCAGAAGATTTACATAGTTTGATGGCAGAAGAGGCAGCAGAGAAGTGAAGAAGGCAGCTTTACTGCTTTACTCTTTTGAAGAGCAGAGGGAATATTTTTGGACACTTTTTTTCTTTTTCATTATCCTGGATTTTTTTGAGTGATAGTTTAGGCAGTTTCTGAAATTAAACATTCAGCTGAATGTAAAGCTCAAAGAAGCTTTGAAACTGACATTTTTCTGCTCGGTAGCAAGATGGACTTTGGTCTACTGCGAAGTTTCTACACCTATTCAAAATATGCTTCTGATACTGGGATCTCTTTTTCTGCAGTTTTTAGTGACAAGTGAGCACACTGTACTTGTGATCTGCATATAAAGGCAGATAGTCAAATCCTTCTTAGGGCTACCTCTAACCCCTTCTCCTTTTGGTAAACAGCAGTTTCAAGACTTCTTACAAAAAAAGAGATAAAGCATCGATGTGTAATCCTATACTTTATAGCCTCTGTAAGTACAACACAGAATATTTATGCAGGGAAAATACATTTTGGTGCCTGAAAGTTTTGATGGTATCTCCTTAGCTGATGAGATGAACTATGCTGATGACACAAATAAAGTAAGTACAGTTATTTTAAAAGATCTTTGAAACATCTAAAAAAATCTATGCATGGCTGAATAAAGCCATGGAGCCTCAGAGAGTTTTATATCAGCCTAAAAAAGAGATTGATTTTTCACTCTTTAACCAACTACTGATAAAGCCATAAATATAAAACTGACAGAAAAACAAAACAACAACAAGAAAAACAACCACTGATTTTTTTTATCTGTGTCCTATGCTAGCTTATTTAATTTTTTTTCTTCAAGTAATTGTTCAACTTCCCTTTTTTCTGTGTACTGTTGTTCTTTTTGAGTCAATACTGAGGTTTATTTACTGCAACAGACAGTATCAAAATCAATTTTAACTTCAGAAGATTTCAAAACCACTGCAAAACATTTATACATATAGATACATCACAAAAGAAATTAATAATTTTGCTCATATCTTGTAAAGACAAAACAAACATACCTGTTCTACTAAAAAAAAAAATCCACGAAAAAACAACATTAAAATATTAACAAAAAGGAGTTTGGTCCAGACTGCAAATATTAAAAATGCTATGAAGTAATTTGATTTCTCAGTTTTTTGTTTCTTGTTTGCAAATTTGCTTGCCTGGTTGCCATGTTTCAAGTTAAAACTGTGAATCCAGGACTCAATGACTGTTTCCTAAACAAATTGGGAAGTTGTCATCAGGAAGCATCTGCTCCTCTATTGCTCTCATGTAAAATCATTCTCATGCTATCATGATGGTCTATTGAGCAGATGTTTAAAAGCAATGTATGTATTCAAAAAAGGATAAACAGCAACTACCTAATTAATTATATCAGTTCCATCATAAATCAATTATCACTAAATTTAATTGATACAAAATCGTTCTTAACCTTTAAGTATCCCCTAAACAAATTAAGTTGATTTGTTCCTTTTAAAATGCTAAAATATTTAAATAAATAGATATATCATTCTGAAGGCAAAATAACGTATCTGTACTATTTTTATTCCTCCTGATGAAGAAGGCAACAAAAAAACCCCTGGTAACAAGTTAATTTGACAGCAGGAGAGAGTTAGTAGTGTATTTTGAAATGCTTTAGTAGTCACTGAGGTCTGCAGAGTGAAAAGCAGCAGGAAGGTATGGGTTAAGGCAGGTCACCTTTGGAGGGAAGGCTCCAAAGGAAAGGGAAGGGCCAGGGAAGTGACAGAAGGGCTAAACTGGGAAGGCGACAAAATTACCTGATAAAAAAATGGATTTTTCTCTGCTGACACCAAGCATTTCTCTCTCTCCACCTCACCCGCAGAGGGCCGGCTGAGCCAGCCTCCCTTGCTCAGCCCAAATTGTCTTTGAAATACAGAAGCAGGCCCTAATGCCCTTTTTTGGGGAAAGCCTAAGAGCAGTGGCTTAAAGAACAGCAGGCACATTTCTCCTGGATCTTAAGTCACTGTTGCCTTTCTCCCAATTCTCACGTTCTTCATCTCTTTTCATGCTGTCTTGACCTCTGTTTCCTCTTGCTGCAGGCCAGCCTCCTGGGAAATTCTCCTGCAGGAGTGAGGCAGGACTGGTCTGCAAGCAGGAAAGGGAGGAAGAGGTGACGCAGGCACAGTTACTGGTACTGCAAGTTTCGTTTCGGGGGGGGGGGAAAGGGAGATGCAATCCAGATTAGTAAACAAATCTGATTTCATTGTTTGGAATACATTTACACTTAATTTCATTTCAGGCTGAAAACAAATGTATCACTGTTTCTCCAGTGTGGCATTCTTCAGAGATGACTGTGAGTTACCGTGTGAAACACAATAGCTTTCAGGGAGCAGCTCCCCTCCCCGTTCAACACTTTCCCTTTGGCAAATAGGTAGATCTGCACATGAAAACTGAATGTAAGGACAGTGTTCATCAGGTAGAACTAAAACAGAGCTTTATGTGGAGGGTGTGGCAGCACGGTGAGATTGTATCTGTGCTTTTTATTCTTCCTCTTGGGTGTTCTCCGCATTTATTTGGACTGTGTCTCACTTTTTTGCCTGCAGCCCCCATGGGTCTAGTCTCTGCAGGTCATTTTGCTGCTGGTTTTTGTCCCTCCTGTACAGAGCTTTGAGTCATCCCTCACCCTTAACACAGACCTTGAATCTCCAGATGCCATCCTCCCTTTCCCCTCTACACTGAAAATGCAGCATGGAGTCACGGTGGTCAGCAAGGTAATGCTGGTCAGCAAGAAGGAGCCTTGGACCCCTGGGCAGCAGTCCACCTCTGAACCCAACCCCTAGCTCATATCATCCTCATGAGATGGAGGAAGCAGGAGGAGATGTGAGCTTGGCTGACCAAAGATGAACTGTCAGTATGCCTGGTGCCTGGATTCCAGCCTGAAATTGAATTACTTGAAAATTGCAAGACGGCCTAAAATGAAAAAAATCTCCTTGCCAAACTAAACATGATGAGGAAAACCACCCCAACAAACCAAGACTTGCAGGAACCTCAAAACCATCCTAGCACACAGGGGGATTTTTTATTATTTTATTTTAACATAGTAGGAAAATTTCAGTTTTCAATATCATTGTCAGTATCTTCTATTTGCTATTAAATATTTATTCTATGCTAATATTTAGAGTCTCTAATCAAACTTACCCACATCATCATGGCCTGTAAAAAGTCATAAAAATGTGGACACCTTCCTGAACAATTTAAGTGTAAGTAGAATGGTGAACAAATGCCTTTGCCACCAGTTACAGCATTTTAATATACACTAATTAATTGCTCTTTTATGTGAAGTATATACCGGGAAACCAACAATCTCCATGTTTTCTGGTGTCACCATCATCAGTGACAGACAAGGCAATATGAGGATAAGAGAAGAGCTCTGAAGAACTACAAAGTTACCTGATGGATTTGTTTTGTGTATGCAGCTATAAAATCCTCCCACAATCTTGGATTTCTCCAAAATCACTTAGCCAACTGAAGAACCTGGTTAAGTACTACCCCTCACCAGCAGAGAAAGAAGGTGGCTCTTAAATTAGATGGTGATGTTACTAAATTACATGCCCAAAGAGCCTTCATTTGGAAGATGCAGCTACCTTGAACAACCACTACGCCACCACTGCAAAAACCCAGAGGTGAGTTAATGCAGACAGGTAATGGATTTGTATGGGCACAGAGATCCCTGAAAGACTTCATTTCCCAAAGAAAAATCTAACTGCAAGTGACCCTGACCATGAGACTGTTACGTATCCAGTTATTACTGGAATTACTATTTTCCCCCTAAAAAACAGAGGTTACCAACAAAAAAAAAAAACAACCCACAGCCTTTCGTCATTTAAGGCATTCCAAAAGACCAAAACCAAGACTTTCACCCCAAAAAATGCAGCAGATAAAACTAGTGGTCCCTCATGCATTAACAATCACTGCTAATGGCTGGAAATTAGATTTGTCTTTTGATTGCTTTAAAACCACTATCACAAGTGAGAGCAAAACCTACTCAAGCAAAACAAGCAATGGACCGTGACTAAAGAATAGTTGTGATTTTTTTCTTCCCATAAAGGTGGGAATTCTTTCAAGATCATTCTTCATTCTTGCCAGGTTGTCACATATAAAATGCAGAATTTGGTGGCTTCTTTCCTCCCCCAGAAGAAACGTTTTCATCTTTTATTATGTAGGAAGTACAAGACTCCATTCTGAACAAGGCTGAAGTGCTGAGACACAGTATGTTAGGAGAACTCTTCAGGTAGAAATTACAGTTAACATCTAGCAAAGCTAGGAAATGAGGGAAGATAATCAGAGAGCAGGACAGACATCGACCACCTGCTGACAGATGATGGATGAACCTAGACTATTCAAAATTCTTAAAAGAAGGGTGCATGCAAAGCTATAGACACACACACCTTGCAGAAGAACAGAGCAACCTCATCTGTAAGCTGCAGGGATGAGTTTACTTCCATGACATACAACCAACTTGTTAATATTGTTCCTAAGGATTAGGCATTTACAGCAGTCCTTCTTTCTATGTATGGTGAGGTAAGAAGAAATGAGAGATGGTGGTACCCATACCTGCTCTTCTTTGCTTCTAGATTTTCTGTGACAAAAGTCATATAGGGCAGATAAGGTATGGAGACCAACATGTCCTTGTAAAAAGTCCCTCCCCAGCTTTCTTGTGGGTAGGGACAGAAAATAGAGCCTCTTTTTCTGAGTACTGTAAATATCAGCCCAAAGGCCCTTCCTCAGTCTCATCAAACACATACTTATTTATTACGTAAGAAGCAAAGAGCTTCCACAACGCACTCAATGAGTCACGCGCTTTCAAACTATTTCCCAGCCCCTCTACCAAACGTCAGAACTGAAATCAGGATTGTCCGTAACCTCCCTCAAACTACAGGACAACCAGCATCTCCTCTAGATGCCTTTTGCAGGGCACACTTTGGCAGGTGTATCTGCACAGGGTTGCACTTAGTTTGCAATAATTACTGGAGTAAAAAAAAAATTAAGTTCACAGTCAAGCAAAGTTTTATATAATTGAATTTTATCCAGATAAACAGAAACTAAACTGCAGTACTTTCCTATTAATTTTGTCATTATCTTGCATTTTTACAAATCAGTAAAAGTTACTACTTCAAGCTTAAGCACTATTTCACAAGGTTTTTCTTTTTTGGACTAGAGTACTTCCAGGATTGGGCTCTATGCTTCATAATAATACACTTTATAATAGGTAAAAAGAAAAAAAATTGCTATATTAGAAGACATAGGTAGAAGTTCAGCTGTATTTTACGTCAGGTCTGGTTTTTTTAGTACAAGGATTATTATTTCTGCTCTGAGAATCTCAGCAGAAACCCAGTTTTGGCCACACTTAATTCAATGTGGAGACCGACAACAAATGCCTACAAACCTTTACTTTATAGAAGACAAACTCAAATCCTCATTAATTTCTCAGATGGGAAACTGTATGAAAATGGTGCCAAGACTAACAGTGTTTAGCAGTAATTCAAGTGAATAAGTTATAGACAGAAATGCTCAAATGGGCGCAAAACCTGGCACTATTAAAACAAGAAATCTGAAGTTAGAGGTTGCAATAAAAGCAGCTGAAGGGGAGCAGGGATGTTGCACTTCTGGAGTTGTTTGCTGAGCTATGGGCTTGGCAGCCACAGGGCTGGGCAAGTGTGTCAGGGAGGCTTGCCTGCCCTGATGCTCACCCAGGACACCATGAAAGAACAGTGACTTACCGCAGTAAGTGCAAGAGCTGCACGCTGCCTTCCTGAAAAAGGATATAGTGTCTGATTAAGTTAATATCTGTCAAAAGTTACCTGAGATGCTCATCTAAGCTTAGCCGTAACCTGTATTACATAAGCATGAAAAGTAGAAACAGTAATCATAAACAATGTAGCTTAATTACAACTAGCTTATTTTAATAGGAGAGATCCAATTAAAATATCTATGTATTAGTGCTTAAGCATATATATTATTATAATAACAGGAAAATAAAATTATAATATAACAATCTATTGCAAATTCAAAAGAATCTTAACTCAAAAATTTTACTATCATTCAAAATAATAATTAATTCTAAATTATAAAAAACCCCCACAACCTGCATTTGTTCCTACACATAAATAAAAACAGGTAGCATATTAGGATCCAGTAAACTTTTTTTTTTGGCAATACCTAAGTATAATAAATATATATTTTTAATGGAAAAGGGCAAGACCCTACTACGTCAAATGAGCTCAACTTTTGCCTGCTCCAAAAAACTGTTTATTTTATTAATATGTGATGTAATACAGATGTATTTACCTTCTACTCTCCAATCAGTGTTATACAGAAAATGCAAAGCTGTGAATTCAGATTTCAGCAGGTCAAAACCCCTTCAGTTCATTTGCAAACATAAAACTTTGTAAGAATATTTTAAGTACTAATAAATATAATGTTATCAAATGTCACTGATCACAACCAGCCCAGATGTATAATGGAGACATTCAGAGTGGATGGAAGGAAAGTACTGAATTAATTATTTTACTAAGGTGATCTCAAATGAAAACTGCCATGCTGTATTACATGATACTACTGATTTCCAGGAATGTGGTACATAATAGATCTCAATGCAAATTTAACTGCTAGCAAGCTTTATAAACAAGTAATTGTAGTTTGAGAAAATGCAGTTAAATTTCACAAAATTCAAATGAGAAGACACAATGCAATACATTCTTACAATTAAAAATTGCCTGTTAAGGCATCATCTAAGCTATTCTCCTATGGCTGAATAACATGGCTAGGAGACTTCTATAGAAAAATAAAGAAAACACAGAAGTAGAAAAGGATCCCAGCTATAGAAGTACACCATTGAGTTTTATAGAGCTCAGTATTACTGCACCTTGAAGCCAGATACACTGCAAAACTGAGGATTTGGAAGTTGTTTTAAAATTCTTTAAAGCAAAGCAGAAAATGTGTATTAATTATTTACAAAGTTTGTCTGGAATAACTCTTCTAACAGTCTTCCTCTTCATGCAAGCCTTGTTTTATTTGACAGGAAAGCCCAGTACAGAATTAGGAACACCCAAATATTTCAACAGCAGCATGTGGTGGAAAACACCTGTAATGGTCAACAAATACACATAAATTCAATGACCAGACAACACCACTGTAGCAGAAGTTTTACAAAAATCAAGAAATGGCACAAACTGTACATAGCTACACTGCCAAGCTCATGTATACTGCTACTATAGAAGTTTTTACACAGGTGCAAGATCCACATAATGGGTGAGCTGTTAAATACATTAATTTCTCATCTCAGGGAATTCTTCTTGTAGTTAAACTGCTCAGTACTGGGTAGAGGGTCCTGAAGAGGTTGGTCTGACTACAACTGCTCAACAAGCACACCTACATTTTTCTTCAAACTTTATAAATAAGCTATGTAAAATACTTCAGGTAATTAGGAAATTGTTCCAAACAATCTTCAATTTTTTCTTTTTTAGGAGCAGCAGAAAAATTGAGAAGGAACAGGAGAGCTGGTATGTTTGCCTCCTCCCTCTCAATGCTGCATTCACCCATTTTGCACAGTTCCTCCTTCTGCGTGGGGAAACTCAAAGGCACATTTCTCCTTCCTCAGAAGAGCACTGCAGGCACCGAGCCACCAACCTCTCGAGGTGACATCTCTCCTGTTCCACTTTGTATGAGTCACCGAACATTTGCTGGAGCAGGGAACAGAGCCTGGTACTCCAGGGCCCTGGTGAACACCACCATGCCATACTAGCCTCTGCAGGTGATGTTTGTGCTCAGAGGGCACACAGCATGGAGAGGCTCCACAGCCCTAACTTCAAGACCATATCAGAGGACCATGTGCTCAGTGTCCCATAGGACCTGAAACCCAGGACACAAGTAGGGAGGAAAGAGCTAGCAACTGTATACATGAGCAGAGAAAGAGCTAGAATGTAATTTTGACTGTTCCTGCATTGCAACTGCTCTAATTTCCCTCAAAAGCTACTCTGGCTACTGGAGTTAATTTACTCCTTCGATTTGATTAAGATATCTCAGGGACTATTTCATATATTCATTCCTATTTACAACTAACTGAAATCACAGCTCAGAAGAGGAAGTATTTAATTGGTTAAATTGCTCTTGCTTTTCAAAACTGAGATATTCCAAGTGTCCTGAAGGCATTTAATTCCAAAACAGGAAGCCAAAGAGGAGAGCACTCAGTAATTCTAATCATGTGCAGATCTCTTGGAAAATATTTTCCTAAACATTTGCTGAAAGAACCTTTTATTACACTGCATGCTGCTGCATGTACCCCCAAATAGGGTCCCACAGCAACAGCAAGATATTTACTACTTAAATTATTTCTGGTTATGTAAAGGAATTAATCTAGAATCAACTAAGAACATGCTTTCCTAAATATTAAACTTCAGTCATGTTCGAAACAAAGGATGCAGGAGAAGAAAAAGCAACTAAAAATACATTAAATATATTTTTAACTCCTATAGAATAAATTTATTCATAAGGCAGAGTCTTTGAATGGTAGTGTTGCACCAAAATCAAAGACACAATTTAATTGATTTTTTTTAACTTCTGTTTATATGTTTCTGCAGCGCAAACGCAATCTCTGAAGGAATAATTTTAGAATAAAAGCCTGGTGTCCATATATTTCTACAGTACTGCTGAGGTCTCGTCCCTTTGTGTTTCAGGTAAAGGAGGATGTCTGCATTTTTTACTTTGCTGGGTCTGGAAGTAATACATGAGCTGAGCAAGAATTTATGGCTGTAAGAATCAGTTCCCAAGTACCAGAATCTTTCCTATGTTGAATTGTACAGGGCTATATGCCATTTATAGAAAAAAGGCAAATGTTGGCTTTTTATATCAATGCGTATGTTTTCATGAACGTTTGTGTGCTGATGCACAGTGTGAGTTTACCCCACACTAGATATGTAGATCTTTTTTTTTTATAGCAGATGGTAATTTTTTCTTAAAGGACTCTTCACCTTGTTCAGCACATAGAACAGTCAGTACCATGCTTAGGAGTCTTGTTACTTGAAAAGCAACTTCCAAGCCCCAGATCAAGACAAAGTGTGAGAAACTCCACTGCGTGTCCCTCATACTGAGACAAACCATAAATCCACATTTCTACCTAAATGACTCACAGACAGGTGCAGCAGATAGAGCTTTCAGTGGAAATCTTGTACTTCTTCATGATGTGACTTCTCAAGGGAGGAAGGTGGAAACATAACATCATAGTGTTGACTGGCAGACAACTTTGCAACTAACTTTGGAAGGTTTGGGGACATTTCACTGTTGGTGGGCATTCTCTCAAAACTGACTTCTCTCAACAAAAAGACACCATTTGAGCACGAGTCACTCAGGTTTAGAGTCATGTCTACTGTAGTTAGTGTTTTAAAACAGGAAACCAGGAGAGAACTGTTGTGAAAGATCTGTCATCTGTTACCCAAACAGAGAATAAAGCTGTAAGTGAAGAAATATCAAAATACTAAATAAAAATTATAATTATAATTATAATTATAATTATATTTTTTTAAAAAGGAAAAGTGCTGGAAACAGCATTAATGTACAGGAAATATGATCCTTGTATCCAACTTCTACAGAAGACTGGGAGATGTCAAAGGGAAGCACTCCCAGAGTCCGTATTCTCATTCAATAACTCTGGCAACACGGGAAGAATCAGAGACTTCTGGTGGATGGCTGGTGTAAGACTTGGAAGAAAGTATTACAGTAGGTTCTCCCTTTAAAATAAATGCTTTCAGTGCCTATATTCCAGCTGTGAATGTTGCAGAGAAATACAAGTAACACAGACAAAGGTATGTCACCATGGGTGAAAATTCATCTGGGTAAAGAATTATAAAAATAGGGTCTATAAGAGTCCTAATAGGGCCAACAGGGTTTTATTTAGATAGAAATCTCTCAAATACTGGTAGGAGAGATTAATATTGCCAGGAACTGCAGAAGATGATGTCTCTAATATTGGCAAGATTCACTGAGATGCCGTACTTGAGTTATTTCTTCATCAAAAAGTCACTGAACTAACAAAAAAAAAATTATGTGGATTAAGAGAGTTTCAGGATGATATAAGGATAGCTGCTTATACAAAACAAATCTGACTCAAATATTTCAATTACACAGATACAAATACAGAAAGATATGTGCATACATGATACTAAGCTTATTTGACTGTGGTGTCTCACTGAAACTCTCAAAAACAACCAATTACAAGACCGGAAATCAGGTGGGAATCTCTCCACTGTCAGCCTAGCAAAGATCACTGAAATGTGAATGCCTTAGACAGAAGACCAGAGCGAGCTCTGCTTGCTAAGATCAGCTAGGAATTTTACAAAGTAAAAAAGTGGCTGCTGGTAGGTTACAACAGATCTTCACTTTGTGTGATGAACTGAGAAATACATTTTGGCCTGCAATATGCAATGATTGCAGAACAGGTATGTTGTGGAGCTTCCTGTACCCAGTACCTGCTGAGAAAAACTGTCCATTATAACCTTTTCAAAATCTATGTTAGGATTTTTAAAAATATTTGAGGATTTAAGGGAGATAATGAGTTAAAGCAGCCAAACTAAAAAGGTGAAGGACTGGACTATGGAAAAGGCTTAAATTGATTTAATACAGAGATACAAAAACTGCCAAAAATGTATACCCTGAGCCACTGAAAAAACCTCACTGCAGGATAAAGCTGCAGACTTAAGCAAGTGAATAATAATAACCTCAGAAATGATACCAAGTGTATGCAAAAAAAATCTACAGAGAATAGAAAAGAGGAATGGCAAGCAAAAAAAAGCTACGTCTCCGAAGTCTAAGTTAGAAAGAGAAAGTGAGAACTGCCAAAACTCAAGCTGAATTTACATTTAGAAACAGTAAAAGGCTCACCAGACATAAGAAGAAAAACAAGGAAAAAAAAAAGGTTAAAAAATGTAGTAAGACAGGTTCAAATTAAAAATAACAAAGGAACATTCCCAAGCCTAACTTCAGATTTTGTCTCAGTGCCCAGTATGCACCTTCAGCTAGAAGATGGAACCACAATATAATGGTTCATGAGGATGCAGGTACATCGACTCTGTCCAGATGGAGATCAGTGACAAGTGGCATTCCTCAGGGGTTGGTACTGGGACCAGTGCTGTTTAACATCCCTGTTGGCAACATGGACTATAGCATTGAGTGCACCCTCAGCAAGTTTGTGCACCAAACTATAAGGTGGACACAATGGAAGGAAGGGAGACCATCCAGAGGGACCCTGACAGACCTGAGAGGTGGGCCCATGACAACCTCATCAAGTTCTACAAGGCCAAGTGCAAAGTCTTGAACCTGGGTCAGGGCAATCCCAAGCACAAATACAGGTGGGGCAGAGAATGGACTGAGAACAGCACTGAGGAGAAGGACATGAGGGGTGATGGTGATGAGAAGCTCAACATGAGGTGGCAGTGTGTGCTGGCAGCCCAGAAAGCCAACTGGGCTGCATCAAAAGAAGCGTGGCCAGCCTGTCAAGGGAGGTGATTCTCCCCCTCTACTCTGTACTCATGACACCTCACCTGCAGTGCTGTATGTATCCAGTTCTGGAGCCCCCAGCACAGGAAGGACACAGACCTGCTGGACTGAGTCCAAAAGATGGCCATGAAGATGATCAGAGTGCAGGAGCACCTCTGCTATGGAGATAGGCTAAGAAAGTTGGGATTGTTCAGCCTGAAGAAAACTCCAGGGAGACCTTAGAGCACCTTGCAATACCTGAAGGGGACCTACTGGAAAGCCAGGGAGAGATTTTTTGCAAGGGCTTGTAATGAGAGGACATGGGCTAACCACAGAATCATAGAATCTTAGGGTTTGGAAGGGACCTCGAAAGACCATCCAGTCCAACCCCCCTGCCAGAGCAGGGTCACCCAGAGCACATCACACAGGAACGTGTCCAGGCGGGTTTTGAATGTCTCCAGCAAAGGAGACTCCACAGCCTCTCTGGGCAGCCTGTTCCAGTGCTCTGTCACTCTCACAGGAAAGTTTTTTCTGATATTTACATGGAACTTCCTACGCACCAGTTTGCACGCATTGGCCCTTGTCCTATCACTGGAAGTCACTGAAAAAAGCCTGACTCCATTGTCCTGACACTCCCCCTTAACATATTTGTAATGACTAAACTGGAAGAGGGCAGATTTAAGTTAGACATTAAGAAGAAATTCTTCACTGTGAGGGTGGTGAAACACTGGCCCAGGTTGCTCAGGGAAGCTGTGGAAGCCCCATCCCTGGAAGTGTTCAAGAGCAGCTTGGAAGGAGCTTAGAGCAACCTGACCTAGTGGAAGGTGTCCCTGACCACGACAGAGAGGGTTGGAACTAGATGATTCCTTCCTCATGGTCCCTTCCCACCCAAACCATTCTAAGGATTCTAGGATTCTATGATTCATCCCAGGATAGATGACCAAGACAGACCTTGGTCACTAGCAGGAAAGCCAAGGAGGGGAACCAGAAAAAGGCCCGGCCCCCAGCCTGAAAAGACACATGAAGGTATGGATCCAGCAGCAAGGGTTTTTATTAATTGAATCATGCTGGAAATAGTAATGCCTAAATGAAAAATAAGAAATCAAGAATCTGCATTTAAGAAAGGGGGGGGGGGGAAAGAGCTCCTTAGGTAACTGTTGTCTGACCTCGATGTATACAGCGGTTAGAACCATTTTTGAAGGAATTAATAATTAAACATACAGAGTTATACAGAAGTTAGGATAAAATATAAGATTGGTTTACCAAAGAAGGAGCATGCCAAACTAACCTGGTGTCTTCCTCTGGTAAGATAACTAAATTAGTCGACAAGGAAATGGAGGGAATTCAATCTGTCTGGACTCAGTAAAACATTTGATACTGAGCCAAGTGGGAAATCATTATTTTAACTGGAAAAGATAGGGATTATGTTAAAAATGTAAGACACCAGAAACTGAAAAAAAGGGGAGATAACAATGGGATATGCAAAAAAGGAGAATTATTGACCGGAAGACAACTGAGTAACAAAGCACCTCTAAAACTGGTCTGTAATTGTACTTAAAATATTTCTTAATAACTTGAACATAAAAGCAAGAGATTGTTGACAAATTTTGCTGATGATACAAAGCTGGGAAGCACGGTCAATAGAGCAGGAGATAGAAACTGTTACAGGAAATAGAGTTTATAACACAAGTGTTGCCACATCAAGATTACCCACAAGCTGATCTCAGCTCTGCTCTCTCCCTTTGTCACACAAAAATTGACAATATCAACAAATCAAAAGACAAACGCCTCTCATTCTCCTTATTGCAACTAGGTTTTTCCCACACACTTCACATATTTCATTTGCTCAATCATGTTTTACACAAGGAGAACTTGAAGTGCTGACCAAATACTGCAACTTCCATTCCCAAGACACTTCCATGTTTTGAGATTTTTTTCTTTAATCAACATAAAAGTTAAATCTTAGTATTTTTCATACAACAAAAACCTTCTAGTTAGAGGGTAATTATTAAAAAAGAAAATTTCAGTATTTCCAAATTAAAGGCTGCCACGTCAATTCACTTAAGAGTCAGATGAACATTAGGTTTGATAATCCTAGCAGTGTGTATAACCTAACGCACATCTGATTCTCACCCATAAAATAGAGTTTTTAGCCAGTCTATCTCTACCCTGAGGCAATCAAAGACATTTCACTGCTCTAATGGCCATATAGTTAAAGGAAGTACTATACCACCAAAAGTATAATGTCATTTTTCCCAACAGAGCATTGGTGGGGAAAGAGCTAAAATATACAGCTCAGCTGGGCAATGCAGCATATTGTTGAACTGTTGCTAAAAAAACTTTCAGAAAAGTTTGATAAATTGCCACACTTTCAGTAGGATTAAATTGAACCTAGGTAAAATACCTTGTCTATTTGTCTAATTAGAAATATACATTTCTGAAGAAAATTTGAGTTGGAATTTGAGTTGAATTCCTTCTCTATTAAAAAAACACCTTCAACCTCTAACACAGGATTCACACATCACCGAGCGAAAGGGAACTAGTCCAAGCAACAGTGACAAGACCAGAGGGCATGGCCTGAAGCTGAAGCTCCAGGGGAGGTTTAGGTTGGATATTAGGAAGCACTTCCTCACAGGGTGATTAGACATTGGAATGGACTTCCCAGGAAAGTGGTGGAGGCACCATCCCTGGATGTGTTCAAGCAAAGGCTGGATGTGGCACTTAGTGCCACGGTCTGGCCCATGTGGTGGTGTTGGTCAGAGGCTGGAATTGATGATCTCAGAGGTCTTTTCCAGCCGCAGTAATTCAGTGATTCTGTGAACTGGAGGTTTATAAGCCTGACTATAATTGTAACTCTGAAATAAGAAAGCCACTTAAAAGGAAATCCATTTACTTCATATTGATACCACAAACATTTTGTGTCCTTTTATAAGGCTTCTTATAATACATGGACATGCTGAGCATACTGAAAAGTACTTCAAGAGCCAAAATATGCATTTACAAGACAGAATGTGAAACCAAAATCAGTTTATGGCAGCTGACCATGCAGAAGCATATGGTGACAACAGTTGCAATCTTTGCCCCCAAAAACAACTAACAAGGCACAGGTCTGAATTAAAATGAAATCAAAGATCTAACTCCAAAACAGCTCAGTCCCCTAGGTCTAGAGTTAAAGTATCTACCACCTCTACAGATCTGTCTCATATAACACCTGAAATACCTAAGCTGCACAATAATGTGACAGATATCAGCAACCTCTAACGCAGTGCAGTCGTAGGGACAAATCCATGGTTTTATCAGCCAAGTTCGTCTCATTTGGGGTCAGGAATAGTTCTACCTACTATCATAGTAGAAATTACTAAGGATGGCTCTTGAACTATGCCTACACCAGCAGCCACTTGCAGGTATGGCCCGATGGTAGAGCTTACTTAGTGCAGACTTGCTATGTAACTCAGACACTTTCAAGTAGCTTCTTAGGTTTTTCTAAAAGAGCTTTTTCAAATGTCTGTATTTCAACAGAATTAGGAACAATATTCCTGGTTTTCCCTCAAGTATAAACATTCACATGAATCCGTTCCACCCTTCCCAGCAATTAGAACGTATCCAGTAAGAAAAGAATCGTATTTTCCTCCCACTCCCACTAGAGACAGAGGCCTCCAACAGAAGTTGTATTTCAAACTAGATTTGAGGATACAGGGGGTTAAGTTAGCCCTTTAGTACTCCTCAAATGCCATTTCTTTTTCTTCATTTTGTATTGTCCTCCAACTGCTGAGAGATATGGGTCACCAGAGAAATTTAGAGCTACTTACAATGCAGTATTTTAGCAGTCAAATAAAAAACATGGTTGCTACTCAAACCAAATAAACAACCTGCAGCAGGGGAATCCATAATGATAAACATGCTCTCATTACTACAGAACATGCAGTAGGATTTTCTCAGATCATACACCGTGTTTTATTTAGGCAGCTTAATATTTCTCTATTCAGGGAAAACTGCAAAATTAAAATTAGATTACAATAAAAGCACAAAAAATTGGGTCAAATTTATCCCTTGCTTAACTCGACATGTTTTAATGTGCCACATGGAATAAAGGCATAGACCACTCCACTAACATTGTTTATATACAGTTTTATTGTGAAATACAGTTTGTTCTAACTACTAAAGTGTATGTTGATCATTTGTAACATAAATACCAAAAAGCTCAGTCCTGAGATTTTTATTCTACCAAGTGGTACTTACTCATAGGATTTTTTGTTAAGTCGCACCACATTTGTTTAACATACAGTTTCATCTTAAAAAAAAAAAAAAAAAAAAAAAAAGGGCAAAATTTTCAGTAATGAGCCAGGAAGACCAAGACACAAAAGGGAGTGGTGAGGTCCTAAATATACCTGCTCCCTGCTTAAGATGGGCACAGTTGAAAAGAAAGCAAACATTAAAATGCAATAAGGGATTAATTCATGGTAAGGGTCTTGCCTTAGTAGTTTTATTGGCTATTTTAAGGAGGCTTTTTCATTCAAAGTGGCATTACAAAGTTCACTGCATAGGCTGTATCATGATTGCTCTTTTATAAAGTTATTTTATTTTCTTAACTTCCAGCCCTTACAAACACAAGCTGCTCTGTGAAAATTGAGACAGAAAAGCAAAGTGCTTTGATCATGCTTGTAAGGTAAACTCTCAGTAGAACTGAGTGCATAATTTAATTATTCTGATTCCTAGTGTCAAAATGCTGTGTTTTTCCACTGAAAACTATCATTAGCTACCTTACAACTTAGCATTTTAGCAAAATAACTTCAAAACCAGTTCTAAAGCTTTGGTAGGTAAACTATTTATGAACATTAACCACGTTTAAAACAAGGGATGACAGTACAATACAGAAGACATACTGAAGATGTTTTTGTTTTCAAAATCAAACATTCCCAAATGAACAGCAAATATTATCAAGCTGTAATCATTCAGCGGTAAAATACCAACATGTTTAGAAAGTCCTCATTGTAATGGTTTCATTTTAAAACTGAAATCTGTACAAACAATGCTTAATGGCTTATCAAAGGTCGGCGCCACCTTCAACCACAGGGCAATATTAACATAACTATGTCTCGGACAACCTTGTAGCACACCCTCAAACCTTCACAGCTTGGCCACAGTCAAAACTGTGCTTTACAAAAATCTACAAAAAAACTTAAGAATAAGAACCCTGCATTAAATACCTAAGCTTAAGAACAAAATATTACCAAATTGTTCTCTGAACTATAAGACAATGTACGTTTGAAAGTGGGATGCCTCTACACCATCAAAGGTAAAATCTTAGTTTTAAGCAACCTTGAAGAAGAAAATGCAGTAATACCTGAACCTGGGAACACGAAGATTTGTGAATTTCTTCAGATGGCGCAAGACTGCTATTGATACAACCAAGGAAAACAGTAAGACTGTGTTTGTAAAGCTAAAATTACTGTGCTAGTAAGTAACTTCCAGACTAAGGCCAGGCACAGAATTTTATGCCAGAGAAGAAACAGTATATGTAAGATGTGTTTGTATCTTTAACTTAGAAGTATATTTTAAACAGTGAGATGGCTCTTTCACAAATTTACCTTCTACTCAAATAAGGATTAATCAGAGAAGTAGGTGCTGAAAGCATACTTAAAACAGTGCGTTACATATTCTCATTAAAAATACTCTTCTCATGTTTTCCTCTGTTAGCATTCCTGTTAGCTCTTTGATCATACAGTCTTTCCTCACAATTAAGAACCTTAATTTTTTTTACATAAAACAGTAGTAGAAAATCTCAATTCTTAACACAGTCTTCGGATGAAAGATGTAAATAGGCAAGAAAAAAACAAACATGAATTTTATAATAGCAACTAAACATATATATGTTTCCTTAAAACTCTGAAGGATGATGTGTGTGTGTAAAATAGGGCTGGGATCAGCTTTCCAAAACTGATTGACAAATTACAGAGTATTTGATTTGTTTCATTTTGCTATGGTTCATGGTGGTTGCAAATGAGCTGTGGTTCAGCTTTACACAATACCATTTGATATGGAATAAAAAGGACAAAATGTATAAATCAATGCAGAATACCTGAATCATGTTAGCCTGGCAGGTTGCATGTTGGGCTTTATCGAGGTCCAGGTTTTCCAAAATGAGTAAATGTTCAATAAAACTCCTGCCCACACATTAACTGAAATACTTGAAATGTGAGTTAAGAGGATCACGAACACAGGAACAAGATGCAGCATCAAAACTAATACCAACCTTGTACAGCAATCATTCAGCACACATTCTCTTAGCTAGCTTCATCTTAAAATCATTAATTTCCCTTGCCCCATTCCTCCTCCTGCCAGTCTTGAAATTTCATAGTGACAAACAACTGAACTTTCAACAGGATTTCCGTAGCTTTCTTCCCTTTGATATCGGGTGCTCCCAAAATAACCAACTTTTTCTGGCTTATCTCTGAATCACACTGGTACTGAAGGAACTGTTGATATTGCAGATATTGAGTAATATACGTGTAACTGAAACTAAAGACATATGACATGTTGAACGCACACACACAATAAAAGAGATGCTAGATAGAAATATGTAACTTCGTTATCTAAAAACTGAAAGAAAACAGTGATACTTAATTCTCTGTTATGGAGATAAGACTCAATAAAACAGGAAAAAACATATGCCACATTGGTAAGTTCATTAAAAAAATAGAGATTTTATTTTTCAATTTAAGGTTTAAGGTTAGACACTGATGAGAAATAACAGCTACGTAAGTTACATTACTTGCATAAACTCTAAAATCCTTGTTTCTCTTCCTAGAGGACCATGTATGCATGTACCTAACAACTGTTATACTTCCATGTTAAACAAGACTCTCTGAGATGCCATATTGAGAAGCTCCACTCTGTTCAAAATTTCTAAAGAGTATTTTTAAAATACCTGTCACTGGCTACTGCTGCAAATGTTTAGCATGATGCCCATTCTGGTTTATATTTACACTTCCATATTCTTACATAAGTCTTTGTCTCTGGTACTTTAGATATTAATATCTTCAGCTCCCATGAACTCATTCTTTAGAAAAAGGCAGAGCAATCATGTCTCTATCTGTGCAGAAAAGCAAACAATTATACTGTCTGCTCTGAGGCTTGTCATTTTGATGAAGAAACCTGACTTAGTGCTCACATTATTGCTATTGATTGCCAATCACAATTGGGAACTGTCTGAGTCACTCAGACAAAATTAACCTAAATAGAGCACATTAATATTAGATTTTCTCGTATAAAACCATAATTCTATAACCAAGGTTAGTGGGGGTTTTTTGCAGTGCAAACCTCTACTAAGACACTGGCCATACCAGTTGGCTTACCCTCCTCCCAACTTGTGACTGCATGGATATGCTTTAACAGCCACACCTGCCCGAAGGACAAGCTTCCACAAACCTCTACTGAAAATATACAAACCTGTATGTGCTACAGCTTTGTCTCCTGGGGATCCTTCTGAGGCTTCAAGGCATATTAGGGGTAGAACACCAATATGGAACAAGCAATCAGAGCCTACACAAACTCAGAGCTACTGGCCTTAGTCCTGTAAAAGCTGCTGAGCAGTTGGGTATTAAAAATTAAACAGAAGTGAGGACAGTGTTTCTGAAAAAAATCTAGTTTAGGAAAAAGTAAATGAAAATTCGACACATCAGTAGATGACTTCTACAAAGTCCTCATTTTATCATAGTCAAAAAAGTATTCACTTCCAAGTCTTTACTATGCATTGTCTCATTTTTGTAACATGAAAGTAAAATAACAAGCTTGAACCAAATTCATGAGGATGTGTAGGGTTGAGAACAAGGGCAAGAGAAGTTAAGACCCATGTTAATATTCAAAAGTCATCTATTTCACTACAGCTTTCAGGACAGATACGCAGAATGGCACTTTCAAAAACGTTTGTTCTTTTTCTGAACGACTGCACTTTCAGCCACTAGAAGGTAAGTAATATGGACCATTTAATAGCAAATATGCTTCAAATGATAGCACAGTTCCTGAATACCAGGCACTTGTAAGGACTGTGTAAAAAGTGCCTTTCTGAAGGTGGAACAGTGCAGAAGCCTGTAACGATCTGGGAGATTGCCCAGGGCTCTGCTTTACTCCACCTGTACCTTCCCTACTAGGATGTCTTCCTACCAGCCAGCAGCTGGTACCAGGTACACATGGAGCCCTCCAGTTGGCAGGGCTCATGCACAACTCCAGCAAATCCCAGCCTTCTCTCACACTGTAAATCCCTGCTGCTTGGCAGCTTGACATGCTGCTTTCCTAGGACACATCTTCTCTGGAGAAGCCTGTCTGTCAGCTCCATTCATTTTTAACACCAGATGATTTTAAATGAAAACAGATTTCACCTAGCAAAGCAAAATATTATGTTCTTAGTAACAAAGCTGGAAACAAGATTACCAAGAGAAAGGTAAAAATCTAAAGCTATGCATACACAAGGACATGGAACTCCTGGAGCAAATACAGCCGAAGGCCACGAAGATGATCTGAGGGCTGGAGAACCTGTGCTATGGAGACAGGCTGAAAGATTTGAGGTTGTTCAGCCTGGAGAAGAGAGGCTCCAGGAAGACCTTATAGCACCTTCCAGTGCCTGAAAGGGCTCCAGGAAAGCTGGGGAGGGGCTTTTTACAAGGGCATGGAGTGATAGGACAGGGGTAATGGTTTTAAACTGGAAGAGGTTAGATCTATGTTAGAAAATAGGAAGAAATTCTTCACTGCGAGCATGGTGAGACACTGGTTGCCCAGGGAGGTTGTGGATGCCCCCTCCGTGGAAGTGTTCAAGGCCAGACTGGATCGGGCTTGGAGCAGCCTGGTCCAGTGGCAGGTATTCCTGCCCATGGCAGGGACACTGGAACTAGATGATCCTTAAGGTCCCTTCCAGCCCAAACCATTCCATGATTCAGGATAATCTATAATTGTTTTTCATTAAAAATAGCATCTTAAACAACCAGAATGTTTCTCTGCTTCAAGGCAAAGCTCAGCTACAAAGGTGAAACAAATTACTAACCTTGCAGCCTCCTCCTTCATCAACCCATCAGAGCTCAGCTCTAAAGCTAAGTTGCAAGAGCAGGGACCAAGTTTTCAACCTCTAAGGCTGCTCAGAGCAGTGCTCTCTCCACCCTCTGTCTGTGCTTTGTGTTCAGGGTACCTCTCACCCTCTTTGTTCCCAGGCTTAATAACTTCCTGGTTCTTTTTATCAGACAAGAATGTTTTTAGACTGATATACTACAAAAGGCTACGACAACTCACATTTCCAATCCCAGGGGACAAGAAAACAAAAGCATCAAAGGGGATTTAATAATCTGTTGGTCTCATCCCATCACAATTCCTGAACTTCTAATGCTCACGACAAAGTGGACACAAGATACATGAAGCTCACAGGCACTGCTTAGAATTACTAATATTTTCAGTAGCTGCATCAGATCTGAACAAATGGAAGCACAGAAGTTCCCCATTAAGCCTCCTGGGGGAAAAAAAAAAAAAAAAAAAAAGCACCATGTACCATCATTAAGCAAGTTTTAGAAGGAACAACCTCAGTCCATACCAGTGACTGTCTGCTTATCTCAGACTTCCTCTACATGTTACTCTTCACAGTCCAACTATAGCAAACACTCCTTCCCTCTTTCTCACATATATGAAGGGTGACCACGCTTGCAATCTCACCCACAAATTCTCAGCCCACTTCCTCTAACTAAACCAAATTATTTTCTCATTTTCTTTTGAAAGCTTACCTAAGACAGGCATTCCTCATCGTACAGTGGATTCCCAGTGATAAAGCAGGACTGCAAACAATAAGGGCAAAATGCTAGCTTAGCACTGTGAATTGTCAGCCTAGTTCCTGTATTTTCTTCCCTCTGTTTCCTTTGCTTTGAAGGTAAAGTACCTCTCTGATTTCTTTTGGGAAGGACATTAAAGAAGAAGACATTCCTAGCTAAACTTCACATGAAAACAAAACTTGGGACTCAGATTTTGAAATAATTAAATTGGAGGGATTTTGAGGATCGCATTTTCTCAAAATCAGATCTCAGTTTTCTAGGATTGTTTATCTAGGGCAAAAGTGAAAATCTCTCCCACACATAATGTAAAGATGTGGGTCTTGTTTTACACAGGAAAACACGCATTCTTGTGCAATCTGTGCTCTAAGTTCTTGACCCTTGAAACAGCCTTGCAAAATCTGAGAGAGAGAGAGGGAGAGACAGACAAACAGACAGACAGATGGATGGATGGATAAGCAGATTGATCAATTGACTGATTGATCAACAAAGGCAGTAACTCTAAATATCCGTCTTTCATCACAGTCATGGATAACACAAATTTAGTAACAGTTATGTATGAAATAGGAGGGAAAGAGACCCTGGGTCATTAAGTTCATTATCTCATTATCACAGGTATCAAACACCATATGCCTTTTACTAAATTTATACAGTTTTAACTGAAAACTAACTGGCTTCAGGATACTATTAGTTCTTTCAGAAAGCCATTTCAGTATCTCACTTCTCTAATTCAAGTGCAAGTTTATCCAAGTTCAGTTTATAACATTTAATTCCAGTGCCAAAATTTTAGTTTAGTTTAAATAGCTGTTTCGTTCCCTGGCATTTCAAACCTTTTTTACCCAGTCTATTAACAGAGATAAATAATCTTTCCCTTCAAGCTTTGTTGTGTTTTTTTTTCTTGGCTGAACACGATGAGTTCTTCTGGTCTTTTCTTGTAAGATAGGTTTTTCTTGATCTGATTTTCCCTATCACCATAAGAAATCTACAAATTTTTAATTTATTTTTTTTTTAGTGGGAGTGGGAGTAACTGAAATTAAACGTACAGCATGACAGATCTGAGTCCTCATCTGAAAGCAACACCCAGACAGAACCCAAAACTGTCTTTAATTCATTCATGCCGATTAGTAGCTCACAGAAATTCTACGATCAACAAAACCACCCATTTCTTTCTCCTCCTCAGATGCTTCCATCTAATGAGCCAAGAACTTCTGAAACAGAATTATCTTATCCTTACTCCCCAAGTACACGACCTTACATTTTGCACCACTAAATTTAATTTTGCTTCTGTTATGCCAGTCCTCAAGGTCCTCTGGTTCTCTCTGCAGGCATTTCTTATCTTCTCCTATATTGACAGTGCCTCCAGATATTTTGCCATCAGCAAATTTAATTAACCCTCTCCTTCTTCCTGTACTACAATTACTGTTAAAATGCAAGATTTGTCCAATGACAATTTTTGTGGTATTACTACTCAGCTTTGTTTTCCTGTCTGCTTCTAATATAAAAAGTTTTACTAAACTCTAAACAGATTAGAAGCACTGGATTTTCTTTCTCCAACAAATAGTTATTTTGCCAAATAATGGGTAATGATTCAACATATCCACTATATTTTGTAAACACATCTTGTCTTCCATTCTATTTCCATTTTCAACATTTACCTCTTTCTTCTTTAAGAATTTACTCAGACCTTGAATAAGCCTATAACTTTTTTCCTTTTTAAGCAGAAAAAAACCCGAAAGAACCAAATTTCTTTTTTTGTGTAACACTGTATTTATTTTGTATAACACTATATTGTTGTTTTGTATAACACTAATATTTGGCACACCAGAAACCTGACAGGAATTCTAAGATCTCTCTTAGCTTTGAATTCCTGACCTCCTCTCAAATTTTGCTTCCCCCTTGATCTAAGTTATTTTTGTCTACATACACCCCCATTCTCATATCTTGCCTTCTCTGAAATCATCTTAACTGAAAATGGGAATTCATTTCCATTTACCTGATGGAGAAAGCAAAATATAATTTTGTCTGCCATCTTTTCCTTGGGCTTGTTTCTCTTCCTTTAACCTTTCTCTTTGCAAGAACCTTTTGAGATTTGTCTTAGCATCTTTTCAGACTTATTTCCAAGATATAACTCAGGTTTTCTTTCTAGGAATTCTTATTTTATGCCTTAAACATCTAAGCTATACCTTTGCTCCATTCCTTAAGGTTTCATTATTTTCCTGATAATCTTGCTTCAACGGTTAGGTTTCAAGACTATTCTGGACTTTTAACTGGAAGGAAGACAAAGCATGCTTCAGCCAAAATCACTAAATATCTTTAAGAAATTACAGTTTATCCTTTTGAAATTAAGAAACTTAGTTTGCCCATTTATTTATTTTAAGCAGAACCAACTGGTGATACATCCATTCAAGCTTGTTTTCTAAGGTCAGCTATCTGCAATTCTTACCACATAGCAGCACCAAATCTGAGTTTCAGGTTTTGCTGATTAAGAAAAAAAAAAAAAAAAGCTGAAAAAACTCCATCAGCTCTTACATAAGGAAGACTCTTACCATTTTTAGAAATAATATCAGAATACTCATTAAATTTAATAATGCCACCGTTATCAACAAAGCACCTACAACAGACAGTAGGGAAAATAATTCTCCAAGTTTTCCTTCAAATGCTAGTATTGGCATGGTAAAAATTTCAACTGTTGTTTTAACCCAAAAACGTGTAAATCCTCCAGAACTGATTTCTAATTCTATAATAAATATTTTTTCTAATCTATTTTTGGAGAGATTTGTTGAGGAAGCTTTCTGTGCTCTTCCAAAAACTATAGATACAATCATTATTTTTCCAACTTTACTAAAAATACTCAAGAAAAACATTGTAAAGTCCAGCAAGCAGAAAGATGGAAAATAAGGAGAGAGAAAGGATTCATGTATTCCTGTTTATTTTACAATAAGATTTAGGGAATAACACACTACTCAACACAAATATGGAAAGTATGGACAGATGGAAACTATGCAGTGTATGCAGTTATTTTATTATATTGTTTGGTTTTCAGACATTATCAGAATGAATCATCTGTTTCAGCAAAGGCAAGTTCACAACTTCTACAGAGATAGCTCAGGTAGCAGAAGGAACATACCCATATTTGTAGGATACTCTGCTGGGGTTAACATCCTACTTCTCCATTAGGTTAATTATATCTAACAAAGCAATGCATGAATAATACCTACTCTGCCTTCAGAATTAAACACTTAAAACTCCTTCAAAAATAGAATGAACAGAAGGTCCCTGAAACACAGCTTATGACCTCAGCTATTTCCTTGCTATAGCCATATTTGAAACAATCTGAAAAATGCTTTCTCTTCTCTCTTCTCTGTTATTTGCAACATACAATACAAAACTGCACATTGCATGCAGGTAACAGGAAAAGCCTTATGCAAGGGCTCTCCCCAGCTCTAAGTGGTACCTCCCATTGGCTAATTCAATACACTGCATCAAATTTAACCCATGCTTTGAATTTCTAGCATTTTAATAAATTACTATTTAAGGACAAACATTTTATTTCAGAACCAGCTGAATATAACTGTATTTACTCTACAGTCTGAGGTATTTTTTAATACCTGTTCTTTGATGCCAGTAGGGGAAAATTTAAGACACAGGTCAAAAGACAGAAAGGAAAAAGAAGAGAGGGAAAACTCACCATTAAGATCTCCTTATCCATAAAATTAAACTATTTGTAATCTAACTTCTGGACATCTGAAACTACTTTAAAACTAGTCTCTAACTGACTAGACTGGGCTTATTCCCCTCTTTACCAGGTCACATCCCTCCTACTCTTAACACTTGCTTTCTTTTCACCCATTCACTCCTTGTATGACTACATATTATTAGTAAGATTCGTTCAAAGTGTTAAGTATTCAGCTCTTAATAATTGTTCTTTAAAAATTTTCAAGGCACTTGATTTTGATTCCATTTGCCTAAGCACTTTTTGCTGTTACTGATGTATGGTTATTAAATGTTCTTCAATCACTAAAGAAAACTGCTTGTGCTTATTACACATTATTTACATGTTTGAGGAGTGCTGTCCTCTATGACGGGCTTCACTCACGTAAGAGAACAACTCATCACAGCAAGATTTTTGTAGACCTGACCGAAAAAAGAGATACCATTCACTGGTATCATCTACAACATAACCAGCTGTCAGTACAGCAGACTCGTGATGTTTACACACAGTTAGGAGATCCATGATAAAGGGCAGCCTTTGAAAAACAACAGGCAGAAGTAAATTCTCAGATATGTTTTAAAATAATACTAATGGACAACATCTGAAAGTACCAGCTAAATAAAATACTGTGAGCATACCTTCCAGAACAGTAAGTGTATCAGATTACAACAGGGATTTCAGCTGAAGATAACGAAGTGCATTAACTGAAAGACATCAGTAACAACCCCACTCATGTCATTTTTCTATTTCTTCCTTTTTACCAATATTTCCATCACATTAGTATCTGGGCAGTTTTCAGAAAGAAGACTTTAAAAAAAAGTCATTAAAGTCTAGCTATTTTCAGAGATATGTCTATAGATGGGTTTGAAATAAAATTCTGTAATGAGACTCTACTGTGTTAGCAAAATGCTCTTTTTTGTGCAGAGACAAAGAAAGAAAGTAATGTTAGCAGAAAGACTGAGAAACTTGGGAGAACAACATGAAGCAGTAAATAAAGTCTAATAAAACAAATCTGATTAACGCTGGCAAAAAAAATACCTTTTCTAGATTACTGATGCCCAGATTTCTCCAGGTGCCCAAGAAGCTCTATCTAAAAGCAATGTAGACTAGCTACAGTGTTTGAAAACATGGTTTAGAAAAACCTTTACTTTATCAGTAAGGTATGGTTCACTTTAATTAAAAAACTTGGATATTAAAGAACTTTGCATGTCTGGCTACTAAGACTGACCTGTAAAGCACAATCAGATACAGTTCACAGTACTGTGAGCCCTTACATTAACTTGTGTGAACAAGGGACAGAATTTTAATATATCCTTGCTCTGAAATAGTACAGCAACCAATGCCCACACAATACTATAGTTATAAAACTATGAAATCAATGAGAAAATTAAAAAAATCTTCAAATATGCAAAATGACAAATAAAGCAAGTATTTCTCATATTGAATTTTAAAAAATATTTCCTTACATCTTGATTTCAAAGATGGCCATCTACAGTAACTATGAGAGATGCCTAGACCTACCACAGTGCCTGCACAGGAAGTCCCATTTTTTCCCTGGAAATATAAAGGATTTGTGTACATATGAACAACTTGGTAATAAAGCTTGGTGCAAGCACTGGGCCTGTACAGATTATGGATTTACTTCAGTATCCCCACACACAGACACACACAGCAGCTTTGGATAGGATTGTAAACACCCAAAAATTTCGGACAGCCTAAGCAAATCCAGAGTATCTATGTAAAGCAGGATCAAAAACACTACCAAAAAGGTTCAGCACAGTTTTACTATTTACAGACATTAAAATCATTCCTTCACAGGGACAGATGTTGTCTCAACTAAAGGTATGCTGGGCTTCACCAAAGAATGCACCGTTTCAATATCCACATACCCAGCATGTTCTGAGAGGGCTCCTGCCCATCAGGAGACTTTACTCACAGTTAGACAAATGCACTCTCTGTTTCCCAAAGCATAGGTACTTGGGGAAAGAGGGGAAAAAATCAATAGCAAAAAAGCTATCTTCTATTTATGCAAGCATATTTCTTTAATCAACTCATGTTTGTTTTTTCATATTGCATCAAATCCATGTGACAAAATATTATGAAATTACTCATCAAGTTGCTTGTTAAATATTGTAAACACAGAATTACCTTGAATTATTATGAAATGTTTTGTCTGATTGATTTTTCATTCTTCAGATATGCATTTTGTGGTCAATTGAGTTTTAGGTCCAAGGACAGGGTTGTTCCTTCAGCTGGGTATTTATAAGGACTTTGTCATGTGGATTCTCTGGCAGAGAGTAAGTTACCATCACATGATGTACGTTTTCCTTCAGGCAGAGAACTTTTATAGACTCTGTCCTCCACTCAGCCATTTAAAGCCATAAAACTTACAGGAGTCTAACTACCTTTAAAAATCTCTACCTTGCTCAAATGTGGTTAACACCATTCCACTGATGGAAGTCTTTCTGAGGAGAGGCAAGGTCAGAGACAGAAATATACATCACAGAAAATCAGATCAGAACAGGTTTTCTAATGCAATCCAAAGGAGAGTACTATACCTTGCTAACTCTGGGTGTAGCATACCTTTTGCATTGTCATCTTTCCAATGTTTAACATTTTTCTTAGTTTTCCAGCTGTAATACTTATTTTTAAAAGCTAAATAATTCTAGCTGGTACCAGACCATGAGATCAAAATTTTGATTGCATACTCTCTTCAATTGTTCTTTAATTGCACTTCTGCGTCTTATTCACTGGACTAGTTAAACATACATTAAACATCCATTGAGACACGTGCTGTGACACTGGTGAAGAACAAGAACCTTACAAAGTATATACTTAAATGTATTCCAGGCATCCTATTTAGGATTTCAGATTTCACATATGGAGCTTGTTCTTGCTCTTGTGTTCATTCTTGCAAACCTGCATAACTACTCAAGACAATTAACCTTGTCTTAGCTTTTAAATCTCAGACAAAACCCTCAAAATCAGAAACTTCCACTTAGATTAGCAGGTTTCTATTTAAGTGCCTATGTGGCCTGATTTCCCAAAGCATCAAGTACTCAGAAGCTTCCACTGAAGACAGCCAAAGGACTCACCATTGCTAAGTATCAATTCAGTTCAGAAGCCTACACTTAGCTTCTAGAGATTGCTGAAAATAATACGGCCCACATGCCAAAACCTGAATGATCTTTAGCCACATTTAACTAATTCTTCTGACACACACTCTTCTAACATGATCAGTACTATATACTAACATGCCAAAAGTGTGGATTTGACTGAATAGTGCATAAAGGAGGGCAAAGAAAAAATTCACAATTTGAAGAACTAATGAAGCTGGAAGATGGAATTTGGTTTCCTTAAGCTAGACACTTCATTCAGGTTTATTCAGACTCATTCAGATTCAGCACTTAAGTTTCAATATAATTGGTGAAGAAATAACTGGCTTTGAAGGTCTCCAAAGCACACCATGTCTGCGTAACTGCTGCCTAAATTCAAGCAGACAA
Organism: Apus apus; assembly: GCF_020740795.1. Classification (NCBI taxonomy): domain Eukaryota; kingdom Metazoa; phylum Chordata; class Aves; order Apodiformes; family Apodidae; genus Apus; species Apus apus. The sequence goes on along the minus strand of NC_067312.1, from coordinate 70,925,920 downwards.
GTTCTTTATTTAGAGATACTCAAGAGCACACACTGCTCTTCACTGACTACACATGAACTTGTTTTCAGAGGACTGCTTTACTAGGCAGAAGTGCTGGTACACTAAGGAACTTGGGCCTACACCGCACAAGCAAACATTACAATACTAGAGGAATAGAGCAAGGGCATCAGTAATTGGTGCAGAGACCCCAAAACTTACAGTGTATGCAGCTCCAAGATTTTACTGCAGACTGAACTTAAGTCTTATTCTCTGAACTGAAAGACCAAACAACATGTGGTTCAAAGCTTTACATAAAAATGAGTCATCGGTTTGGAGTTTTATTGCTCCCATTAGGATTTGGAGCCCATGCAGTACATACCTGGAGCAGATCTCCTAGTTTAGTTTCCTCCAAAATTCATCTAGTTCACATGCACTAAACCAACCAACTCATGGTAAGTGCGGACAGTTGGGGTCTTTGCTCCAAAATTACACTATTGCTCTGAACCACAGTACTAATGAATACACAGGCTAAATAAATCCTAGGATCTCACTATGGCTTCCACCCCTCCCTCCCCTTTTCTTCATCCCTGAGTAACTCGGTTATTACCAGCACCTTTCTCCTCCACCTCACTGGCTGCTATTGCAAACTTCACTAGGAACCTAACATCTTCAGAATATGGATAACCTCTCCCAGATGTGACTCATCTTGGCAAACAACTCCCAAAGTACACTGTGGTGGAGTTGGCAGACAGACAGTATGACCTCTTAATACCACTTCCAAAGGAAATCAGTCAAAAAACAGTTACTCACAACCACTGGCCTTCCCTTATTACTGCCTATTGGACTTATGCCTCATCCTAAATATCCTTGATACTGAAACCCTTAAGAGACGACTTTACCATAAACTGCACTTTATACAAAGGTTCACATTTATTTTTAAATACAGTAGCTGATTGCTTGCAATAAAAATGTGCATGTCTATTATAATAAAAAATTGTAAAATCTGAAGATTTTAAAACTGCATAGGGAGGACAAATATTTTACAGGAACTTTTGTAAGCACATTTACTGCATGGATTGTAATGATATATCTGTACATTGTTTATACCTTCCTAATTTTTTTCTGCAGTACTGCCACCCTACAACTTATTTCTTCAAACTTCTCTCATTAGCTAGAAGACCAAATAGGTTTTGCTTAATTGAGCTTTTTCATTTCCACAAAATACTATTACTATTATGAAATACTATAACGTATCAACAGTAGATGAACATCAGTGATGTTCTAACAACTATAAACTGCTGCTTCTTCACAAGGGTTCTCCAGTTCAGTAACTGGCAGTTAGTAATTCAGTCACTACAAATATCATAGTTACATCAATACACAGAACACAAATCTTTCAAGGAAAAGGTAAAAGAAAGACCAAGTTACATAGTAAAGCACTTTAAAGCTTCCATATGCCAAAATGAACATTTTCCATGTAGTCTCAATTCACCCCCTTGTTGGCTCACACTCTCTGAAAGCAAGAGGAGATTTACATAAATGCATATTATTATATGACATTTAACTAAAATGGGCAGAATGCTAAGAATTCCCATCATACTTTCAAGATAACTATGAATAAGTTAATTTACCTGCTCACTATTGCGGGACTGAAGAGATTAATTTATGTTCTGGGAGAAGAGAAGGTAAGTTAAATGATGCTAACCTGGCAAGCTTGTCTTGCTATGAACATACCATCCAAGACTCTTGCCATATGAATATGGTTATTTCAGCTACTTAAGGAGGACATTTTTAACTGGTTTGTGCTCAGAAATTACATATCCTTCTCTCCTATTCTGGCAAGAAGTAAGTGTCCCCTCTCCATCTTCGCTTGCTTTCCTCCTAACAAGACTCTGAAGCTATTCCTATGAAAACTGCAAGTAAAAAAACAAATATTCCTTAAGACGGTCCTTGTCCTGCAGTAGTGTCAAAACTGGCAACCCCAATACTGCCCCAACTATCAACCAATCAATACAAGGAAATGAGGAAGTACCTTCCAAAATAAAGTTGTCTTATTTTGCTATTGGGAGTGAAAAGCACAAGCTCTAGTTCTTCCCCATCCTTTACTTCGCTAAACCATCCTTCCCTCTCAGCGTGACAACCTCCTTTCAGTCAGTAGCTACCTCAAGTTCTGAAAGTCAACCAGTCCAGCTGTAACAAATAACTACAGAGATTCTAAGAAAAGAGGGAATTTTAAGGCTGGGATGTTAGCTAACAAAAGCCAGGAAATTTAAAACAGGAATCAAAATTTCAGCCTAAGACAGACATTTTGGCACAGATACTGCATGATTTTCCTTTGAGTATTGTCAGTCAAGATCCTCACTCCTGAGACTACACCTTCACAGTACATTCCATATATATAAAACATGCAGAGATGCTTTGAAATTTGATGGTATTTGCATTTGGACTGACATCTTCTTGTAATATGTTTGACACTGAGCACTTTCATAACAAAGAACTGAGTCAATTTCAACCCAAGTCTTTTCCAAAGAATAACGGGCAGCTACACGTGAATGAATAAGTGAACAGTTTGCTACAGCAATGAATGTCTCTGAAAACAGCAAGTTTGCAGGCACCAGATGGAAGAAGAACATTATTGCAATTCCTGCATCCCATTGTGTAACAGCCAACACAGCCGTTAACACTTTCTGCTGATTTCTAAGCTTTTTAATGTGCTTTCTTTTGAAGGTGTTTTTTTGTTCCCTGTCAGTCTGCAAGCTAGGTTCAGATGTCTGGGAAAGGAATTTTATTGGCAAGCTATCAAATAGGGGAAAAAATAAAATATAGATGGAAACAAATATTAATGATTGTATTACAAAAATCACTAGATAAGCACAAAGTTTAGATTATAAAGTATGACCTGCTACGCATAGTGCAAGTCTTTGGCTTCTTAAAAGCTACAGCCCTCTTCTCTACCAGAGCTGTCTCCCTTTCTGCATCTTCAGTTATCACTTAGCTCACAGAAATGTCTACCTCATGATCCCAAGGAGTTTCAATACTTTATTGTTTTCTTTTTCAGAAAGCAAACTTAAAAAATACTTAGCATATGACATTACATCTTCCTCCAGAATTCAAAGAAAATGGTAAAAGATGTTTGAGTTAATTCACATCACTTATTTTCAGTGGTACCACCACAGATCATGATGAGAAAGTTACCCACTGGGGAAAATAGTCTAGTTACAGACATTCACTTATGTTAAGCAGTATATTTTCCTATCTACAAACATATATGAACATTAAAACCATGTTCCCTTTACTTGGGATGTGCTTTCAGTACCTTGTACACAAGTAGAGCTGAGAGTGTCTCACTTAAATTGCCCATAAGCATCGCTAAGCAATGTCTGAACTAGCTCCTGGCAAACCAGGGCAGAAAGATTACACAACATAAACAAGCTGAATTCAAGCTAGAAGTACCTGTTATGTATGAAAGATACAGTGTTTTGCTCATTCAGGAGCATCTCATCCAAAATCACAGGACCAAATTCATTTCTGCAGTAAACTAGAATAGTAGTTTTGAAATTGGGATGCTCATAATCACATCAACACCAATTTTTAACACTCTGCTTTGGTAGCATGTTGAGTGCCAGTCCAGTTTGAAAAAAAGTCTTATTTTCATATCTACATTTTTAAAGGACTTGACTCCTAAAAGGTAAGATGCAGTGCGTCCTCATTGTGTGTATGTTGTACAGGAAAGATAAGTTGCTATTATTATTTTATACAAAACATTTCATAACTCTAGCTCATACATACTTTCCTTCAATGATATTTAGCTATATCTAGGAAGGCCTAGACCTCAAAATCACACCCTTGTTACACAGTGCAACTCTCCAATGTCCTCAAGGAACACCACATTCTGACCTCAAGAAGAAAGTTAAATCGCTATCTTTACAATATCAGTATAAAACTAGCAGTGGCTGCTTTTTAATTAATAAGTTTAACAAACAATATTGGCAGTACAGAAAGATTTAACATGCAGGAAAAAAGTACAGGACTGCATCTTTGTCCAGAGATGGAAATAATAACTGGTCTTCATAAGAAAGGGGAGAAAATTATAGGCTTGTGCATCCTGAGCATGACAGATGAGAATAGTTCAGTCAATGATGGTGAGATGGTGTTGAGGAAACAAAGTTCACAGCTAGACCTCTCATCAAAAACAACAGTAATGTGGGACTCTTCAGATGGGTAAACAAACTGGAAGCTAGAATCAGTACTGGGGGCTAACTTTGCACTAACAGCCATGATAAGCATGTTTAAAGATGACACACTTCCTAACTGCTTGTATTTCTGATATATTTAAAGGCTCAGTGGTGTAACTGAAGGTGGTCTAACCTCAAGTGCCCTGGGGGATGGGGCACTCCCCTGCTTGCCATCTCCCACAGCATAGTCCTTCCAATGGTCTCCTGGACTGCTGCCCACACTACACAATTTAACAATTTAACACTGCAAAAGGAGCCACTACTTACAACTCTTGAAGAGAACTCAAATACATTTCAGAAACAAACAGAACAAGCACCCTATAAACTTTTTAACGTTGGAATTTCCTACAAAGCAGCAACATGCGAAAGTTTGGCCACTTCACCTGGTTTTCAGAAAATCACTGCTCACTCTTCAGGCCCTAAATCTGCAGTATTCTCCAAGCCACCATAACCTGTGTGTTGTAGCCGAATAATCCAAACACACTGCAAGATGAATCACATAAAGCTGCTACAGAATATATAGGCACATGGCCAAATTAAGAGTATTGGTCCAACACAGATGAGCATTGTCCCTAGAAAATTACAGCATAATACCAGCCGAGTGCAATTTAATTTAAAAGAAACAAAGGCATATATGCAAGACTGACAACATGAAGCATTTTGAGGTTCAACAGACAAAGTAAAATGCTAACAATTGACTAGATTGTGATTTTGTTTCCTTTGTGGTAAAACAGTGCTGACAAATACTATGGTGTCATGTTTCCTGTTTGTGAACTAACGTCATAAACATTTGAAAAATACAGTCTGGACAAAAAGACAACACTCTGCCTAGAGTTAGAGCAGTACATCATCAGACTGCCCCTGGAGCAGTCAAATGCTGAAATTATGATTAGGGTGTTGCAATCTCCCTCAGGACTCCATCACCACTCTGGGAGGGAGCAAACTAATCTACACCTGGCACAGCACATACTGCCTAACATGCTGGTGCAGCAATGCCATCCAGAGTGCTGGGAGCCTCTTCACTCTGTCCATCCTTACTTGCCACCATCACTAGCATACACGTGTGGGCATAGAACAGAAACACACTCTAAAACTCAAAATGCTACTTATTATTTGGGCAGCTCCACGCCCTAAACTGGCCAAACCAAAATATAATTCTGCATCATTAATTTTAGAAGTATTTATGTTGCTCAAAAATCCCTTCCCTTTAGCTTTTTAGGGCCAGATTATTCCAAACACAAATGAAGATGGAGTATTTCTAACAATGCAAGAATTTTAACATTCATTTTCTTTCTATTATATTTAACATCACTGTCAGTTTCCATGTACATGCTTGCAGCACAGTCCTTTTGTATTTCACATATCTCAGTGATTAATCAATTCTGAACAACTGCCACCAATATGTATCGTTTATTCCACTGAATCCTGAAGTGTGTAGTCTTAATATGAAAATGCATCTAGTCAAAGCAAACTATAAGAGTAAAATTCAGAGCAACACATGGGTTTTTCTGCATGTTAGTGAGCTTTTAATTATATTCCTGTTCCTATTAATAAGCTGTACAGAGTAGAACCCCTGTAAAGTACACCCTCTTTCAACTTCTGAACAATATAGCTTTGGATCTTAACTGGGGAAGTGTTTGGTATCTACTTGCTCATACAGGATAAAGAATAATTATACCCTACTGATATGCTCCCCCAAAACTCTTTGTTCCAGTTATCCCTAATCATAGAGTCATAGAATCACAGAATCATCCTGGTTGGAAGGGACCTTGAAGATCATCAAGTCCAACAATAACCTAAATCCCCCTACCATAAACCTAACTTACCCATTCAGTGCTTAAATCATGTTGCTAAACACTATATCTACACTTCTTTTAAAAACTTCTAGGGATGGTGACTCTTCCACCTCGCTGGACAGCCTGCTCCATAGTTCAACAACTCTTTCAGTAAAGAAATTATTTCTAATATCCAGTCTAAACCTCCCCTGGTGCAGCTTCAGGTCATTTCCTCTCATCCTGTCATTATTCATTTTAGAGAAGAGACCAAATCCTACCTCCCTACAACCTCTTTTCAGGTAGTTGTAGAAGATAGCAACGAGGTCTCCCCTCAGCCTCCTCTTCTTCAAACTAAATAATCCCAGTTCCCTCAGCCTCTCCTCATAGGGCTTATTCTCCAGACCTTTCACCAGCATTGCTCACAGTGGTACTCTTACAGTACACACTAGGTTTAATATATTAAATAATATAATAGGATGCAATGGTGTGGCTCTATGTACCACCATAAGCACTACTGATATACTTATTACTTCCACTCACAGGAGGTAAATTTGAACTTTTATTTGGAGGGAAAAACAAATGAGGAGGAAAATACATTGTCAAAACAAACCACTGTCTTATGACTTGTTTTGATAGTAACACAACAAAAAAGAAATGTCTATACCAGTTTTTCTTATTAACACTAATACAGTAGTATCTTTACATTAAAAGCAGAAAAACAAATTTTAAATTCTCATAAGCCCTTCCACTGATAAAATTCCCTAAGTTGGAATCTCTGGATACTTCGCCCAGATATCAAAGCACGTCAAGCATGTGGCTACCAAAATATTTGATGCAAAAGTCACTGACTCATAAAAACAAAAAAAATGAACATTACCTTAGCAAACTAAGAGGGTATATACATAGCCTAGGCAGGTAACTATCTGAATATGTGGCCTATTCTCTGATAATTCTGCTCCATATGCAATTACACACAGTCCTAAGGTAAATTAGAACAACTTCCAGGGCAGAGACTATTGCTGTTGAAGTCAACTGTGGCACCATTTTTTAAAACTTTTTTACAATCTCCTAATGACTTCAATTATCAACAAGCCATACATTTTAAAAAGACAGACTGCACATTTATTAAATTAAACATTAAAATTATTTAATTAGATTTTATCTCAAAGAATTAAAAAGGCTTAAAAACTTCAGTCTGGAATTTTTGTCTATATATGCTAAAGCCACCTATATAAATCTTTCAATACAATTTTCTAGATGCCATGACAAAAATGCACTAAATGGAAACAAAATAACAATATTTGGGTTTAGTATCTGTAATAAAAGACGAAGGTTAAAAATATTTTTTTTCAGTGGTATTACTAGTCTCTCCAAGTTCAGCTTCTGGGAAAACCATCTTGACTTGCCACAGTTTCAGTATGTGCTCTGTAGGAAATGGAGGCTTATTTATTGCAGAAGGAAGACATTCTGCTGGGATTACACCATGCCTTCAACCACATTTCTCTAACTAAAAGTGCTACATTCCATTACCGAATCTGAATTAAAGCATCTTTTTCTGTGTTTGATGTGGCTTTTATTTGCGCATTTTAAGCAACAACTCCAAATCCTAAGATAGCATATAAAAAGTTGCAGTCACTCTAACATCTAAACTAAAAAGAAATCAATTCTGGAGGTTTTACAAGGTGCTTCTTCAGTTCTCACAAAAGCCTCACAATTAGTTTATATATTTTCTTTGATATAATTTCTAAGGTTTGTGAAAACTTATTTAAGCACATTCTACTGGGTAAACAGAACAGCAATCAAAGAATGTATAAGATGGAGAATTAAGATCATAGTCCTACCACCCACAATCACAGTCAAGACAACAGAATGTCATCAAAGCTGTTGAAAACTAAATGTAACTACTGTTAACAAGATTTGCCAGGATACCAAAGTGACACACAGAAAATTATCTACAAAGGTCTGTGTGTGGGAGACAAAAACTTCCCGTCTCCAGAACTCAACAGAAGCAAAAGCATTTAGCCCCTTCCATGAAGACTGAGACATTCCATTAATGGAAGAGTCCAGAAGCAGGACATATCAGGGACTGAGATGACTTCTGTCACCATAGCATTCTTCCTTTGCAGAGGTTTCCCCAGCTCAAGGAAGGGATGTACTGTCTACACCAAAGTTTGCTCCAGCCGTGATATTTCTTAACAATGTAATTCTTTAGCCAAGCTCTTTCATGTAGAACGCAGTTAATAAAATCCACATCAGAGTATTTTCTTGTGGTTTAATAAAAGCTAATTCCATTTTCAGATTAATACATTTTTAAGCAAAATCATGAGTATTTTCACTGCATTTTGCCATGCACTTCGGTTCTCCTTAAAATAAGCAGTTTCTTGATCAACTTTTTACAGATTTCCATCAACAATTTGGGTTTCCTTTCTGTGACCTAGCATTTGAAAAGGTTGCTGGTACATATACTAGACAATGAAGCATTAAGGAGTTCAGAACATGGGGCCAAACGCTGGCCTGGCAAAGAGAGGATTATGGGGTACAAGCACGTACTGCGGCCCAGTTAAGACTGACTAGCAACACTTTGGGCAGCAGCACCAAAGGCAGAGCTCACTGCCAGGATACTTAATGGAATTGGAATAGGAAGCCAAGCATGATGAAAAGGGTCTGAGTAGTTTCCAGACAAACTGAAATTAGAATACTTCCTTCCTATCAAAGCTACCAAAGCCTACCACATCATTTTTTCAAGGGAGCATATTTGGGGTTGAATACAGATGGAGCATGACTTAATTCCCTTTTCAAGGTGACAGGGAAACTATCAAGAAGACTAGAGGTAAACTCACCAGTTTCTGAGCAATTGCACTGCTCTTAAGCTTAGGTCATTCCTTAAAAACCGACGTTTCAGGTGAGCATGTAACACTTTATTTTCCCCCTCTTACTAAGGTCTTTTCATTATTTTCTGCAGTGAGTGCTGGATTCCATTAAATGTATTTACATTTTTCTCCTTAAGTACTGTTTGCTGGGTTTTCACTTCACATATTTTAACCATCCAACAAATACTGTGGTTATGCAAATGTTTACACTGAGTAAATCTTATTTACTTTTGTGCAAAAAAAAAGGAGTTGGTCTTAATTCTAAAAATACTGGCTTTGTTTAGAGAAAAAATGATTAATAATTACTAAGAACCGTAACTTTCTGGTTGTTATAAACTGAACAGCACAGCTGAACACCAAATCACATGGTATTATGAAGTTCAAGAAAGATGTCAGACTCATTCCCACATTCTCCATCAGGCAGATCTGCAGTAAGACTAACGAGCGCCTGCCAGCAAAGGTGGAGTCCACATAAATAGAAAACTTAAACAACATCCCTGTGAAGCTCAGTGCTCATCTTCCAAAGGCAACATCAGGTACTAACAGACCTTCAACAGTCCCAACCTGCCCACCCCCTCATGAAGTAGCAATGGCTCTAGCTTCAGAAATGGGTCCACGCTGACTCACTTCTTCTGCAATACCCAGGAGAGCTGAGACAAACCACACACAGAGAATTATTACTCCAAGTTATTGCTTCCCTTGAGCTATTTGAACAACAAACAAAAAGAACGCATAAAGTGAATCCAGATTTTCCTATTTTACTCTTTTATAAACTCTCTGAGGCAGGAGGACTATCTTAATTTTTGAATTTTTTACAATATTTTTTACTTTATCAACAAATCAATGTAATAATATGTAATGCATGTAATTGTTCTGTCCCTGTTTAAAACATGTCTACATAGGACTTAATAAATCCTGGAGTTAGATGATGGTAAATACTAAAGTCTAGAATGAAAGCCATCATTTCAGCGCAGTTGGTAACCTGGGCTGATAGTAAAATAAGTGAAATATGACTTTGTAGCATTTGTACAGTTTCAGTCACAGGGAAACATAAGCTACTGCCTCACAAAGTCAAGATGCCAGTGCCACAGTACGCCTCAAAAGCAACCCAAGGTTAAGTTTATCAAGTTAATTACCTCCCACAGTTGGTCATCATCAGATCTAGGCCCAGTAAAGAGTTTGTGAATAACAACTTACATTAATCTCTTTTATAACCTTGGGTAATATAAGATTGTCAATATAGAAATATTTGAAACATTTCTCCATGTATAGAGTAAGTTATACAAAAGAAGAGACAATTCCATTTCATTGATGAAGACCCTTACAGATCTCTTGGCAGGACAGATTTGATTTGCCTCAAGAAAGAATATACACTGAAGATTCTTGTTCAGTCAGCCAGAACACAGTATGGCGGTTCCACAAGATTTATGCTGTCTATGGAAAAGTATAGATGACACTCATCTGGCATAAAGTCAGGACAGCAGAGAAAGGAACAACTGAATCAATAAAAATTTAACTAAAACAAAGTTGCAACCTGGAAGTTTTCAACTGCACCGTGTATTTGTATCAGCTCCTTGCTTTGGACTTCATCCTACTTTGGTTCTGTGAGAAGACACTTCAAGATTTATGAATTTTTCAGCTCATATCCTAGGGATCAATTCCAATCTCACTGGTTACAAGGGTGTTCCTCAAACTTGGTCACAAGTTTGTTTATGGTTAGTCACAATGTCATTAGTAGTTTCTGTTTACTAATCTGGTTGTTAAAACAAACATCTTGATTAAAATAAATCCACAGAAATCAGAGAATGGCATTCCTGAAGAACATTCTCAATCCTTTCCCAGTAAAAAGGCAAATGGAAAGATAGGGTCTGCATAAAATAGATCCGCCAGCACCTGGTTTGATAAACAGTTTAACAACTCATTTACTGTCAAGAATAAAGACAGAAACATTCTTACACTGCCCTAAGTAGATATTAGCAGTAGATATTAGCAATAGATATTAGCCTCCAGAGATCTTGCTTTGTAGTGTAAGTGCATCTATGTGAATATGAATCCTTTTTTACATTTACCTTCATCTAAACTTGTCTTAAGGGTCACTTCAATACAGTGTAAAATCCAACTCTTGACACTTATACTGCGCCCACTTACAGCTGCAAGCCTTCTCACACCTCCCAACACCCAACACAGTCCTCATATGAGCTCATAAGGTTATTCCTCTACTGCCTAGCACAGTTCAAGAATTGCCAAGAGTGCGTCTGGAAACCAGTAGATATCAAAGGTTCACTGACACGTGAAAGGATAACAAGGAGACAGTCTGAATTCTGCAGGCTTGCCAATGAGCTGAAGAAGCCATCAAATAACTGTTGTGCATATGGCAGAAGCCTTCAAGTTCCAGAAAATGGAAAACCTGCTTCATACTAGGTCACATGTGAACTTGCTGCAGTACAGGACAGTAACTCCCAAAGCTGTTACAAGCTTCTGCTGTATTCTATAGATACTGGTCCTACAGAGAGGGCAGCCTCCTATTACAGCAACTTCCTGTCAATCGGCTTACCCATAGTATCCTACAATACCTGCAATGTGAAGACTCCTGTGCAAGAAGTTGCAGTAAGAGCTTTAATGCAGCAACCCGCACCACTGTAGCCCCCTCAAAAGGATGGTACTTTGGTATACTAGCATGTGCAGGTGTGTTACATGTACAGACTGTGACTGCCAGTGCTGACACCCAGTGTCACAAAGGCCACAGCATTCCACTGCACAAGCATGCCAGTCTCCATGTAAGGATTTTAATCAACCTTTAAGACAATGTCAGCTGCTCAAATAGTTTATCCTTTTTATTTGTGTTGCTATTTTATGACATACAGACCTCAGCCATGTATAAGCTTTACCATCAAAGCGAAATCTTGGCCTCAGGGAAGTCACCAGCAAAAACTACTATTGCTTTTAATGAGCTCAGATCCATATTTTGTTGTGTGATATTCACATGACAAAATGCAGACACCTACACCCAGGTTAGCCAACTAGCTTCCCTGGATCATCAGTCAAGAAAGACAGACACTTTCAGACTCATCTTCTCCTAGAGAAGACACCTAAAATAGGCTGACTGATTTATATCCCAAAATGCTTTTTTATCTCTTCATGCTGAAACAAAGATTTAAGTGACAAGCTCTACGTTGCACATTTCTAAAATTAGGAGAAAGAAACTCACACAGAATTTTATTCTTGGTTTTCAGATAAAAACACAACTTGTGTAAAAGGAATCAAGCATACCATGTAACACAGACTGCTCTGCAGAAAAGACCACAATACATATTATTCACCACTCCTTCACAAGGAAGACTTCAAATACTTTAATATGAGACAATGAAATGGAAAACTGGAAACCATAACTGTCCATATTACCAGTGAACTGAAACAAACTTTTCAAATATTTTGATCAGTTTCCTGGAGATCCTGTAAGATAGGTACTTTTTTGATACTGTCATAACATTCTCTATTTAAATAAAGTTACTTCAACTATTCTGTGTATTTCCTGCACCGTATCATTATACATCAGTATCTGTTCATAAATTTAAAAAGAACAGAACAGCAATAATTTTGCTTCTCTGCAGCTTCAATGTCCTAATTGTACTCTTAGTTACAACACGATATGTTCACCGATTTATTCAACAACACCTCTTCCCTGATGTGTCTTTGGCTCAATTACTTAAATAGGAGTTATATCCTTCCTATGGACAACTACCCTGTATTTCCCTTCAGCTTCAAAAGCTTGTCTTCTAATTTTCCTCCTAATTTTTACCATGCCTGCCAAAACTAATGTTCTACTTGTAATCTCTGAACTGGATCCCCAAGAAAAGGAGAGGATAATCTTGTGGTCTCTAATGCCCTGTCATACACCATATCACATTTTTTTCCTTGCTTTTTGGTCAACATTGTTCCCAACAATGGATATTGTTAGGACCTTAATTTCCTAACTTGTCCTTTCTTGCTGTTCCTTGTTAATTATCTGCCATAAAACTATGTGTCATATCCTACCATGCCTTGAAGAAGACTGGGCAACTGACAGATGGAATATCTCAGTAAAACTAATACTACAGATACAATATAGAAAAATATAGATCACAACAGTAATTCTGAAACATTTTGAAAGATGCAACTGTCAGACAATGGCTACTGTTTTTCCAAAACAAAACTTTAATCTAGGCCTCCTTCAGACCTCAAATATATAAAAATAAAATTTATACATTTTTGGAGGAAAAAATGTTAAATATTGAAGGCATATAACCAGTACAAACCTTGTCAGTTTCTACCAAGATCACAACTTTTGCTGAACTCAGTATTTCAATAACTTAGAACCATAGAATCATGGAATATGCTGAGTTGGAAGGGACCATCAGGATTATCGAGTCCAACTCCTGTCCCTGTGCAGGGCACCCCAAGAATCACACCATGTCCCTGAGAGCATCATCCAAACGCCTCTTGAGCTCAGGCAGGCTTGGTGCTGTGACCACTGCCCTGGGGAGCTTGTTCCAGTGCTCAACCACCCTCTGGGTGAAAAACTTTTTCCTGGTATCTAACCTGAACCTCCAAGTGACTGCAGTTAACTCCATAACATTATGATTTATGGGTGCAACAAGTATTTTTGCAAAGACAGCCTATTTAAATAACAGACACTTAGAACAGTGCAACAGGACTCTTGCATTCAACATCTGTGAAAAAGAACATGTACTGCTATACTTGAGCAAATCTATCCCCTCTACAGCCACCACTTCCTTCCTTCTCCTTAATGTTAAATATATAGTTTTACTTTATATATCCAAATTTCATTTTCCAACTTATTGGTGTGCTTCCCCCATTTTCTAGATTAAATAATTTAACAGCCTGGTTACCCTCCAGTTCAATGAAGAATATAAATTTGACATAATCTCTATTAGGCAGTGAACACTTTAGAAAGGAAACCCATTTCTCTTCTTATGCATAAGCTCATGTCTTATAACCTACATAATTTTCTAAGACCTTTCCCTTGCTTCACTCTCCCATCTTTACTGCTGCTACATAACATGAGCAAAGACTCCTTCTCAAAGACTATCAGCTAATATTCAAGATCCTTTCCAACCTAGATACATCTCTGTGATCCAAAACTGAAATATTTCACAATATTTCAAGAGTAATTATTAATATAGGCATCTTGATAAACCAGTGTTTGGCCTGGAATCATACTTCAGTATATTAAAGACTGTTTATTGTTACACTCCAGTATATAAAAGTCTCTGTTTCAGTATATTACAGGCTCTGAAGCTTTTTCTATAGCAGATACAACTTTTCAGACAAAGGACTGAATAGTTTTTTACAAAATGTTCTTTTAAAACACACTCCGTAATGAAGACTCGACTCATTATTAAAAAAGGCACAATCATCAAAAGCAATTTTGAACATAAATAGTAATCTGTTCTCACAAGTCAGGACTGAAGTATAGGAACACTGTCATAGTGACAGTTAAGTACAGATCTCTAAAGCACTGTTTTTAGCCTTCATTTTAAGAAATACTAGAATTTAAATTAGAGGAAAACTTAAAATGCTTCCGCTACCCTTCAGGTTACTTACATACTATGCTTATAAATTGGTACTTATCAAACAAATGCAACTTAGTGATTCTAAAGATTGTATGGATTCCAATCCGTATCAAAGCTGGTGCATCAGCAATGGGGTTGTAAAACTTTATTATTTCTTTCTTTGTTTGTTGTTTGGGGGGTTTTTTTGCTTTTTATAATGAATTGAACAAGTTGTCTTATTGGTAACAGAAGCATGTCTTGTTTCCAGCTTACTTGTGCCATTTGAACTTCAGATGTTCCTCATGGCATTCTGAGGGACAAAGGTGCTGCTTTAGGCAGTTTCATACTTGCACAGATTAGACAAACAGAACACAAAGATCAAAGTTCTAACTTCCAGTAAAAGTCACTTTTCATCTAGATAGCCATCTGCTTTCACAAAATTTTAAGAACCTAATAATTTCTGAAATACAGCGGAACTCAAAAATCAGTAGAAACTGCTACATCATAGACTAACACAGAGCATGATTGTTTTAAGTGCCATTTCCTTCAAAAAAAACAAGCCAAAAGAATACTCATTTCAGAGTCACTGTGGGGGGGGAAAAAAAAACAACACAACAAAACAAAACAACAATGTGCTGATGAAAAAAGGAATTGCTGCAGAAAAAGGTAACTAGAAAATACATCATGTTCATCTGTTCAACATAATTATGTATTCATAATACATAAATACATTATTTTCGGTCAATTTTAATCCAGCATTTCTTGTCACATTTATGGTAACAACGTAACAAGGGACTGAATTTCTACAACTTATATCTTGAGTAGCAAATAATCTAGAGGTCTAATGAAGAATCTAACAAGCAAATAATTATTCAGATCAGTTCACCCCGAGTTCAGTGAGTTTCATTTTCTGGAAGAAAGTAATGTATTCTTCAAAAACAACAAACTATTTTATTTCCCACCACCAATTTAAAAAATATTGCACAGTATCTGAAGTTAGTTCCATAGCAGAAAAGCTTGCAAGGAATATAAAATTCTTATGCACCACCCCAGTAAATACTACTTCTAATTAATATTAATCTCAGTTGTTGGGGTTTTTTTTTTATTAATATTTATCTCTAAGATAACAAAATTTTTTTTTTTCCACAAAAAGATTCCTTAATGCTAGTGAATCAATGTGCAAATAAGTATTACCCTTCCATAATGAAAATACATATATAAAACATGCTTGAGCCTTTCCATTTACTCCCAGTTTTCATCACCAATATAGCAGTACACCTGAATATGAACAACTATAGGAAGAATAATTAAGTCACTGGTAACTTAAGATCTGAAATCTTTCTGGTAGGACTTAAATCAACAGTATAGTTGTTTTTTTAAAAAAAATCTAGTTTGTGGTTTATCCAGTAAACACAAAAAATTAACATCTGTACTTACTTCAACATGTGTAAATAATGTTGGTTCAGTGTTATCACTGTTTTTCTCCATGAGATCTGCTGGGATGTTTCTGTTTCTTACTTGGAAGTGTGTTTTACTAAGATAACCATCACCAAGGCCCTGTGTTCAGAAAACAAGAAAGAAAAACTTTTCTGTAACCAAAATGCTAAATGTTGTCACTGCTCTAGAAAATAAACAGAGCATGGTATTTAGGCATAAGGTCCAGGTCTTTTTATAGGCACTGATGACTGCACTGCTTTCCAGTATCTTTCACATGTAGTTTACACTAGTTCTTGATCTCAAAAGAAGTCAAAGACCTGAACAATAAAAATAAAATTTAATATATCCATTAATCGGATTAGGTAACTGCTACCTGGTCATCAGGATGAGTGCCAAAGAACTGAAAGACAGTGCACTAAGGTCATAAAGAGCAGCTATTAATGACTTTTACCTATTTCAAGCACTGCATTCATGCCAATTTAAACTTCCCAATTCTTGGTACATAGATTTATTTTTGCTTTATTCCCCCCCTAACATTCTTAAATTCCTGAAAAGAAAAACAACAAACCCACTTCAGAACTTATGTGTGCAGAGTTACAATTTGTTCCCTTCTTTTGATCACCCTTGAGGGTCAAATGCAAGAGAAAACAAACTAAGCTGTACCCTCTCCCAGCTCCCTTTTTATCATTTTGCCTCCCAAGCCACATCACCTAATGCTGTAAAGGGCCCTTGTGCAATCTCAGTGGCAGGAGGTTTTAGGGGCTTTCCCTCCTTGCTGACCTGACTACCTGCACACACACACACACACACACACACTCGTATACCTATTTTTTATTAATTAGAAATAAGAGGAGAAAAAACATTTAATAACAGATATATTGGAAAAGTATACACTCCAAAAGGGAGAAAGAGTATAAAACCACAAAGAACAGTAGTTGCATGTTAAGCATTAATTTCTCAAAAGAAACAAATAAATTGGGGTTTTATTAGCCATTTTGTTACTTTTTATTTTAGACAAACACAGAAAGCATATGCACATCTGACAAAAAAAGGATTCTACTCAAATTAAGTTGCTCTACAAAATTCATTAATGTAGCATTAAACTGCTTGACAAGGCTGGAAATTTAACTATTATTTAATTCTTTAGTTATTCTTTCATTGTTGACATGGTTTATTTTGTGTATTCTGACCTTCAAATCAACACAAGCTTTATTCTGGAACACTAGCTCTCTTTTTTCAAGGACACTGCAGAATGTATCTACGTTCAAAATCTGCTATGGCTATTTGTTTACTTTGTTCTTACCAAGTCTCACACCTGATAAAAATGCTAATACTCTTCATGTACCTTTGTCCATGAGTTTTTAAGCATGAACCACACTATGAGAAACTACCTTGCTTATAACTTCTCCTACTGCATGCCATATTTTCTGAATAAATCTCATCGAGAGCACGAATCCGCCAAGTTTTGCTGAATGTCCTGGCTGCAGAACCAACTGCATCTTGTGTAATGAAGAATCAAGCATTCAGCAGACAACAGTGACAGAAACGCCTAACTCTGTGATACAAAAGCCACTTCTCCCACTATAAACACTCAAGTCTTTCTCTTGTGGAACTTCTTGCAAGTGTAAAGCAAGAGTAAAGCTACCTGCATTGGTATTTATCCCACTAAGAGAAAGTAAAGTACTACAGCCACCCACAGAGGTAAAATGCCCCAAGGCACACTGAGCTTTGCCAGAGAAGGGTTGGATACAGCATTCACCTCTCTGAACCAGTTCTTCCTGTCAGCAGAAGGGAGCCAAGCTCCATAGCCTTTGCAGTCTAAATTATTTGAGTCCCATGAAAATAATCCATGGATAGCTGGAAACAAGGAGTTAGCAGTCTCTGTCTTCGACAACTGCATGTCAAAGGCTAGAGGAGAGGTGGCAGGGAAGAGAAACATCCCTGCTGCTGCACTCTCTGTATATATTTTGTACACTTCTGCCCCTATAAATAAATCAACACTTTAGTAAGGACTTTGATCCCATTATATCGTGGAAAGGGAGTCAATTTCTAATCCAGCTGCCTCTGAGTATCACAAGTAAATGGGAACTGAGATAGCCTTTGATATGATTACCTAGCGATTAACCTAACTAAATAT
This sequence comes from Apus apus, assembly GCF_020740795.1. Taxonomy (NCBI): domain Eukaryota; kingdom Metazoa; phylum Chordata; class Aves; order Apodiformes; family Apodidae; genus Apus; species Apus apus. The sequence continues at coordinate 70,907,935 of NC_067312.1, read as the reverse complement.
GAAACAAACATAAAGCAGAACACAAAGGGGGCTAGGGGCAGCCTTCACTGACAGGATGTAGCTATCTGTCCTTAATAACAGCAACCACGTTTAGCTTCATTAGGTCCTACTGCAGAGGTGCTCTTGGTCTTTTTACAGCTTTCTTCTGGGGAAAAAAAAAACAGATTATAAAAATAACATAGCTTAGAACATGTCACTTTCAGCTATAAATACAGGGTTCTGCTTGGGCCATGTGAGCGTATGCCACAAGAGCCAGATCCACAAAAACAACAGGTATTTCATCATCTAAATTTAATCTCTGTAGAAAACACAGGAACACAAGAATACAGTTCTACAAGCCTGGTTTACTTGTGTGGTCTTACTGCTATCAATGGTTCTATTCACGTGAGTATGGAATGAGTAATGGGATCCAAGTGCATTACATCAGCAAAACTAAGAGTGCCCCAAACTACCCACAACACATATATTGGTGGAAAAGGCAACAAGACTATGACATATCTTGTTAACAAAAAGCTTCCTTCCCAGATAACATAAAATAAATGGATGGTCTCAACGGCCAGGTTTTTATCACACACTGAAATCACAGAGTCGCCAACTTGGCCCATTTAAAAAAAAAACAACAACAAAAAAACCCTTACAATTTTTTTATATGTGAGAACAAAATCTACCTCATTCTGCTATTTCCAGCAAAGCTTCTTATTTCACAGAAAGTTCAAACTTTGACCCGTGTATTAAATTCCCAATAGCAGCTCAGAGCATCTCTCTTTGTTGAATAAATCCTCACAAATATAGCCCTAGACTGAAATCTGAAGTATCAAATGGTTGCCTGTAAGAAAAGGTGCATTGTAACACTTGGCTAATATCAGCACTCTTTAAAAAAAAAACAAAACCAAACTTTTAAACAGAATACATCTAAGGCAAAGATCCTGCTTCACACTGAAATTCTGTTCATCTGTGATGGCAGGGCTACAAATGCTAATGTATAATTACTTAGTAGAAATTATGGCACAGATTTATTCTGGGACTTGCTGCATTTCAAAATGGTACCGGCATGATTTTTCTCCCCAAAATCATGAAAGCATGGGAAACCACCACAGCCATTAAAGTATAAAATAAAATAAAAAATTAAAAGCTAGAGAAATAGAAATACACAGATAATAATGAGTATCCCACACCACCTACTACTGAAAGGCAGTTGCAGAAGAAGCACAAGAACACAGAAAAAACTTCCATTGCTCACCCCTCAAAAAACCTGTGGCAAAAAGAAAACCTACAACAGCATGGATTTATTATTAAATAGAAAATAACAGAAGCATTCAAAGTAGGAAAATCAAGTGTTCAAAATACATATATATATACATAACAAATACAAATTATGTACCCATAAACCATAACTATTACAAAGTTTTCATGTGACAAGTGGTTAAGCAGGACACTAGCATGATGTAGCTATTATTAGGCATTTTTAATCAGCATGTAAGAACTGCTAATTTTATTTAGGTCTTCAAGCACTACAGAAGTTTCAGAGAACTCTGGAAATAGCCAGCATGTATCAATATTTATCTTTATATACTGGCTAATTTAACTAACTATATACCTATCAGTTTGATGCAGTCCCAAGCAAAATAACAGACGGTGTCATACAGAATTCAGTAAACACAGAAATATATACAATAAATGTAGTTACTTTTTAGAGAAAATAGATTTTTGTCAGGATAACATAAAAAGACGTTTGGTTGGTAAACGTAAAAGTCAGTGTATGCTCAAGACTTCCTCAAGATTAACTGTTGATTCCATAAACAGAAATTAAAAAATTAAAATAATCCCACATTAATCTTAAACACACCAAAGGATGAAAATATTATTCATTCACAAATCTCAAGTGTAACTTAAAAATGGGGAATCATCATAAAAGAAGTGATTCTACCAGGGTCCTGTGAGCCTTCACTACTTAAAATTTTGATTAATGGCATAGAAACAATATATAATTATTATTGGTGAGGTTTGAAAGTTATGCAAAAGCAGCAGATAATGAGGATTGATCACTAATACAGTTTTTTGTGGTGGCTGTATGCAACTAACAAGCGTTTTAATACAAATTATTAACTCAGACATATATAACAAATACTATGTGCTATCTCAGTGTAAAGGGTTAAAGTAATCTTTGAATACAAAACCACCAGCACTTGCCCAGAGCAGGAAGGTTTGAATTTCCCAGTGATATAAGATTCATTGTCTAGCTTTGCTCACAGCTGGAGGATTTTCATATACTGGAAAGGATTCAGAGGAGATCCACAAGAATGATTAAAATATTGGAAAACATGTCAAATAGTCAGGGAGCTTAACACATTTTGCTTTTACACTGACGAGGTTAAGGGATGAATTGATCTCAATCTCTAAGTACCAAAACAGGGAGAGTTCTGATTAAAGAAGGGTCCTCAGCTCAGCAGACAAGGTACAGCTACCAATGGCTGGAAGATAAAGCTAGGCAGTCAAGATTAAAAGTACCAGCTCTTTTCTCTTTTTCTTTTAATTCCATTTTAAGCATAGCCAATGATTTGAAAGACTTGCTGAGAGCTGTGACTTTTTTCCCCCATCATTGAGAATTCTGAAAGCAAAGACTGCATAATGCCTCAGAAGACATCTTCTGATCAAAGCAGCAATCATCTCTGGTGGTCCTACCCCTCTGATACACACAGCAAGTTGCACTAGATCATCACAGCAGTTTGGATTCATGAACCCTATGCAACAGATGTACTGGCCTAAATCCTCCTGTAAACCACCTATGCACCATTTTGTTCTTGGATCAGCTGTGTGAATGGTATTCATTTCACGTGATGTAAACCCCCCTTAAAGGATGCTCCAGCTTGTGGCAGCTGTCAACAGCTCAAAGACACCAACAATGGAATCTAAAGATTAACACTATTATTACCTTGCTAGTTCTCCATTCCCAACCATCTCCTATCTGCTGTGAATGCTTAATAAATTCTTCACAGTACTGCTTGAAACTTTTTTCTTCCAAAAAGAAGTCCTCTTCACCTGCCATGCTAGATGACATCTGCAGAGCAAACTATATGTTAGTACTGACAGATAAAATGAACACTAAGACCTTTCACTGATGCAGCAACTGAATAGTAAAATAACAAAGCACTGGGGGGGGAAACAAAAAACAACACACGTTTCTTCAAGTACAGTAGAGAATCACAGATACACAGAACAGCAAGAGACCTCTGGAGACTCTTTAGTCTAATCCCCCTGCTCACAATAGGGTCGAGTAGGTTGCTCAGGATCATTTCCAGTTAGGTTTTTATTATAGGAGGGAGATGCCACAACTTCCACAGGCAACCTGTTTCAGTGCTCAGTTACCACAGCAGTTAATTCTTCTTCCGTTTAAGGGGAAAAAAAATGATCTATCAGCTTGTGCTCACTGCCTCTGGTGCTTTCACTGCATCGTATTGAAGTGAGTGACATAAATTATTTATCTAGTGCCTGAAAATATGTTCTTTTTCGATGGCAGTGAACCCAAGGCCCTGCCGATCTGTTTATGCCACCTGGATGTCAGGGAAGTGGAAACGGGGGAAAAGAGACACGGTGCCTGTTTCTGTGACGCTCAGACGCCCCAGTTCAGACGCTGAGCTGCAGAACCGAGGTCAGGGCCCCTCACACGCGGTTTACGGGCAGCTACGAGCTTGAGGAACCCAGCAGCCGCGAAGGGCCGCCGGGCTGCCAGCACCCGCGCCTTCCTCCCGTCAATTACCCCCGAACGAAGCAACGAGCAGACCCGAGCACAGCCCGGGTGGGGCCCGACAAGCCCCCGGACAGCCCGGTTCCTCCTCCTCCTCTTCCCTGGCCCTCCCGGCGCGGCCGAGCCCCTCCCGCAGCCCTCGCCCCCCCCCAACCGCCCACCCGCCGGGGCTGCCCCACCCGGGCAAGCGGGTTGCGGGGCGGCTACAGGCAGCGGCGGGGCCCGGCCCTGAGGCCAGCCCAGCCCCGGCCGCCGAGCGACGAAGCCAGGAGCGCGGCGGGGAGCAGCCCCGCACGTACCGTGCCCGCCGCGCAGCCCCCGCGCACCGGCCCGCGCACCGCCCCGCGCAGGCGCGGCCGCAGCGCCGGCGGGAGGCGGGTGCGCATGCGCGGGGGCGGCAAAGGGGGCGGGAAGGCGGGACGGGGCCCTCAGCGCTGCGTGAGGCGAGGGGAGCCCGGGCGGGAGCGGAGCGCGCCCAGCAGCGGCCTGAGGGCCCCGCACCCCCCCCAGGGAGGCCCCAGCTGCGCTGTCAGCCCCCGTCTGCTGCCCCCCCCAAGAGGATGGGCCTCAGGTAGACGTAGTTCTGCTTCCAGAAGCTCGGCAGGGCCAGTTATATCCTCGTGTTTCTTGGCAGACTTTGCCACCCTTCTCTCCCCGTGCTATCAGCGTCGCTGTTTGTCCCTGAAGATGAAGGGTGGGTGTGAAGTTAAAACGGCCGGGTCACCTGGGCACTGTCTTGTCACAGGGCGTGAGGGGGTAATTAGAAGAGCTGGCATCAAAACTGGCATGGAGCTGTCTGCATGGAAACAAGGAGAAATGCAGAGTCTCCACAGTGTCCTCCGGAGCTACTTCCAGGAGATAACCAACATGGGTTTCAGTGCTGGTTTTGTTGCCCAGTGGTGTTGTCTTTGTGTTTTCAGATACGGGAGGGTGGTACGTGCACAGAAGCTGTTGTGCTGCACAAGTGTTGGAAGAATTATAGGAGGTTTAAGGTGACTATCAGGAAGAACTTCTTTCCTGTGAGAGTGACAGAGCACTGGAACAGGCTGCCCAGAGAGGCTGTGGAGTCTCCTTCTCTGGAGACATTCAAAACCCACCTGGACGCCTTCCTGTGTGATGTGCTCTGGGTGACCCTGCTCTGGCAGGGGGGTTGGACTAGATGATCTTTCGAGGTCCCTTCCAACCCCTAGAATTCTGTGATTCTATGATTCTATGAATTAGCCTTAAATTTATGAGCCTACTAAACCATTTTTTTTTTTCAGTAAGTAAGGACTTGCCTGGCATGACTTAAGCTATCCAAACTAATATGTGCAGAGTGCACAATACTTGCATAGGTTTACGTGGAACGTAGGATGTTGGGTTTACGTATTTAGCTGTAAACTGCCATTTTAAAGAGTTCTGTGGCTGTTACTTTGAGAGCCAACAAGAGCTGTCCCATCCCTGCTGCTTCAGTGGGGAGCCTCCATAAGCAAATGGTGCTTTGCTCTGGCTGCTTATAGTGTGATGCTTTCCAATTTGTGCAGTTCCAAATTTGCTTGTAATTTGCTGGGCGTGGAGATCTCACAAGGGCCAAAGCTTTTTGCTGGAATATTCCTGGGGTAAACCATTTGTATTTAAGAATAAAATTCCGTTTTCTAGATTTTTGGCTGCAAGCAGCTGAGTTCTTTAAATATGTACCATGATTTATGTTTAAAGGTAATTTTTGCTACTCTTTGTGAGCAATAAAATGTTCCATCTGAGTCTGTAGTTTTCTGCATTAGGTATTTATAAGAAAAGTTTCATGAAGGTGTTCTGGAGAATGATTAATTGTGTGATGTACTTGAACAGATTACAGTGCCTCTGTAGATTACTATTTTGACTGCCTATATTGTTTTTGAAAGCAGTTGCATAGCTTGGGTGATGCCATTATAACTGCAAGTTATGCAGTCATTATTTAATAATCAGAATTAATTATTTACATTCTTCTGCACTGTTTCTTTTAAATGTTGGGGGTTTGAATTTTGGTAAGCAAGCACCATGTTGTCATCCAACCCTGAGTTTTGAAGGAGGATTTTTTGCATTGTGGAGTATATTCTGCAAGCCATTTTTGCTAACAGAAAATGCCTGTGGTATTGAAAAAATGTCATGTAATGTGCATTTGCCTTGGAAGCTGCAGCTCTTGATTTCTAATTTTAGCTTTGTTACTGTCTCTCTGGATTTTCTTAGGGAAGAATCGTAGGGTTTAAGACATAGCTCATCTAAAAAGTGGCTGATAGGGCCCTGATTTTGCATTGAAGTTAGCAAAGGAGTTGCCATGACTGGCAGTTTCCAGGAAACTAAGACGTATTTTCCATATATTCAGATCCATTTACTTTAAATAAAATTGTGAGTACACAATTCCTGTAAAAACCAGCGACCTCCAGTCTCAACAGTAGTGGTAATTTTTAAAGAGTACAGGCATTAACCATAGCGTTGGAATGTCACAAACAGGCAAGGTTTTCTGTGGACCTTAAACTGGACAGTGATACAGTGATATCTAGTTACATATTGTTGAAAATAATAAACAGTTGACCTGAATATCCCCCTTTCAGGACTTCCTGGCTTCCTCATGATGAGCATAACTAACTTTTTGAGTTACAGAAGGTCTAAAACACTTAAATTTAAAAACCTGTAATAGAAAGACTATGTATTTTTATGTAGCCAGGAAACTGTACCTACTAAAGGTGGATGGTAATGTACAGAATGTGAAATATTTTTTGTTCAGGATGCTAGCTAGATCATTTTACACATATAAGGTAAATAAAGCCTATCCTAAGACCAGGAGTAAATTATTCCAATTTTTCATCTGGTATAGGCCTGCAGGCCCACATATGAAATTAGCAGCTCATAATTAATATTGGAGTGAGTCAAGGTGGACAGGTACTGATGCTAGGAAAACAGGATTTAATTCTTGATTCCTACAAAATATGATGAACCCAAATTGATATAATCAAACATGCAAAGCTGTGTTTTGATAATGTTCTCCTCAGATGTTAGATAGAAGGGTCAATAGACAGGCTGGCTGGATAGGAAGTGACAGGCAAGAGCAGACCAATTATGATCTGTCTTGTGTAGAGGACAGACTCAGACCTTAACTTGAAGATTTACTGTAAATTTTAAGAACTCTGTTATTTAAGGAGACAGATTGAATTGAAGAATGAGAGGGAATTTCTTAATGAATCAAGAATGACATATTGTACATTTTTTGGTAAACAACAGCAGCTATCCAAAACTGAAAAAAAAAAAAAAAAGTATATATATATAAAAGAATCTTTCACCCTCCACTGTCATTTTTGCAGAGAAAAATATATTGAGAAATTGTCCATTTAGAAGCCAAGCAAGAAATAATGAAAGTAGTATCAGTCTTCACACAACATTATGGATCACTGGACATTAATTCCTGTCATTACAAGGCAGATACTTTTGAACAAATATATAATGACAAGAATTCAGATTCCACCAAAATGCATAGAACTTTAAACACATGCTGTTTTTTAATCAATCTGGTAGAAGTCATAACCCCCAGTCATATTGACTAAGATGCTGTGTTTGGGCACCTCTTTCTGACCAGCCTGGCCAACGTGCAGCCCTAACCCTTTCCTTATCTCAGACTGTCTAGGAGTCAGACTTTCCCTTCTGGTCACTCTAATATATGATGGCTGAAATAGTCCTGTCAAAGCTGTATTCCAATCCATACCAAACCCTTTCCTGCCTTGGAACCCCATATGAGCATGTAACACACAGCCAACAATGTCACAAGAGGTGTGCCTGTTAAAAAATAAGCATGTGTAGTCTAGTGCATGTTCTATCCCAGCAACTCTGACTTCACGTATGTTACTCAGGCCACAGCATTGTATGCACAAAACATCCTGCACCCTAGGGATGTATATGATCTATATGTTTAATTTCAGGATTTCTGGAGGTCGTCATAGGTGCCTTCTCCAGGAATTTGGTTATCTCTTCAGCTTCATTTTGCAAAACCCAGTTGCTCCCCTTGTGGTCCTGAAGGGAGAACTAAATGCCTTTCAGAGATGGATGCTTTTGTAGCTGAGTGAGGTCCTGGATAGCTCAGGAGATGCCCCCATTTTGTCCTTAAAGTGTTACACCAGCCAAAATACCGATGCAATCTAACTTAGTAAAGGCTAGATGGATGGTAAGGACAGTGTTTTGAACAGGAATGTGGGAAATACAGTATGGTCTGTGACACCAAAGTAATGACCCTAGTGTTTGAGCTCACTGACAAAATGAGGTCCTTCCCTCTAATGCTGTTATCCATGGAGTGTTACTGCTGCCTGTTATTTTAGTAATAACTAATTTCTCTTGTTAAAGATCGTGAAATCCTCAAGAAATCCTTCTCAATGTGCATAGGTCCCAAGAGAAAAATCAGTTACATAGCTAGCAGTGGAACAGTAGGACTGGATTGTGCATTTGGCTGAGTGAAGACACACTGGTGCTGTGAAAATAACTTCTGATGTCAGCTAGGTAAAAGCTGTGAATGTGGCTCTGGACTTCTGTACCCCAACAAACATTTGCTGGGCTATGAACATGGACCTGCAATACTGAAAATAAACGGATTTTCTCTGTCAGAAGGTATGCCTGAGTGGCAAATTGGCGATTTGCAAGTTTACATGGAAAGAATGTTACTAAATACGTGGCAAGTAGAGGCACATAGCCTGATGATCTTTCTGTTACCAGTTCAAACCCACTTCTTAAAATCTAAGCTAAATGAGTGCAGAAAGACCGACCCTAAAACATGGGACTTGAAGTTAATATGCAGCAGAGAAAGCAATAAATAAAACTGCAACCAGATGGAGTGAGAATCGTGTTTTCTGTCTGCTGTGCCAGTTGTCTGTCTTTCCTGATACCTCGCGTTTGTTGTGCTGGCTCAAGCTGAGGGTGAAGTGTATTGTCCTCTTCCTATGCCAAGGCTGAAGGTGCCCAAGTCTCAGCATTTCCACATCCTGTGCACGTGTGTACAGCAAAGAGTGGGAGGTGTTTGCACTTGCATGAACAGCCATAGATGTGGTACTTGGTGAGATCCACTGTGGATATACTTGGTAACTATACAGTTCTCCCTCAGGCCTCTCCTTCCTGACATTAAGGCTTTTTAATGTATGACAGTAACATTCTGATTGGAAAAGACCTTCAAGATCAAGTCCAACTACTACTCTAAATGTCATGTCCACCACTAAGCCCTGTGCCCTTGGTACCACATCTTTCTTTTTAGATGTCTCCAAGGATGGTGGTGGCTCAACCACATCCTCCGACAGGCTGGTTCACCAAGTCCAACTCCTGCCCCGGAACAGGAAACAGCTTCTCCTGCTGCTGTTTGCAGAGACAGTAGTCAGCTACCTGAGCCAGTGGTCTTGCCAGACAGGCTGTCTCATAGGTTTTTACTTTCTGTTGCCAATTCCCTTTAAAGCTGCCAAACCCACCTCCTATATTCCTCACTCAGCATTGCTTCTCAAACACATTGTCTGTCATTCCTTCATATTCATTGTCCAGCCTTCCAAATGGCATAGCTACCTGTTCTTATTTGGAAGTTTTTGTCACCAAAACAGGAAAACAAGTATTTATCCAATTTGATGTGAAGCACTTTATTATGTTCATCAACATAAGATTACAGCCTGTGACTTAATATTTCAATATTTTCCCATTGGTGAAAAATATAGCAAGTGAACAGCCTCAGCATGATAAGAATGTTGTAACTCTTTCTAAAACCACATTTCTTCTATCCTACAGCAACAACTGAGAATTAGGTTGATTTCTAACACATCATCTTTTATTGTCATGATTTCCAAATCCACTGTTTTCCAAACTTACTCCCAAAATTATAATTGTACTGAATGCTTCAGAATGCAAGACAAAAATGTCACTTCAGCCAGTGATTAAGTTTTAATGAGGATATGCAAATGTGATTTTTAGTGGAAGAACATAATGTCTATTAATGGAGAGTTTAGGAGTCAGTCTGCTAAGCGTGTTTCTTTATCAGTTTGGACTAACAACAAAAATTCTTGTTGCCTGAAAAATACACATAAGTGGCACCTGCCAGGATTGGAAGAAGCCTGAAGCCATCCTGATAAAATGATGAAATGAACAGCAAGTAATTAACCAGTTATTTGACAGTGAACTATTAATGAAAAGATTTTTCTTTACAACACAGAAAGAGCCTGGCATTTAAAATGAACAGTTTAGCACATGCTAAAATATCTGTACACTAGACTTCACAAAATTCTCTGTAAACTAATGTACATTAAAATATGACTCTCATGATTTCATTTATCCTTATTTGCCAAGACAAAAGCTTTTTTTTTTTTCATTCCTTTGAAAATTCAAATCAGCTGTTAAATTACTGAGATATTATCAAATCCAGCTTGTGATAGTAATTTTTCCCAGGAAAATAGTACATTTATTCAGACAGAGTTTAACTTGCAGCATGGCTGAATAAAATCATTGCATATATTAAAGAAGATGATACTGTCAGTGATGCTGGAATACTTTCCTGACCCTGGAACTGCTGGTGAGTGCCACCACAGAAATGAGTGCAAAAATAAAAAAGGATTTGTAGGTGCCCAGTCCTCCGGACAGTAGAATTCCAGAATGTTATCTTGCAGTCTCAGTGCTCTTTTTTTCCCCTAATACATTATAATTTCCTAATTCTTGTCTACGATTCCCACATGCAGTAACCCAGTTGACCAAATTTACCCTGGCATGAGAGGCTGTAGTAACAGCTTTGTTCACTGAAGCTCTGTTTACCCATAACACAGTTCCTCTGTGCTGGAATGTTTCACACAGGTAAGGTGTAGAGGTTATCCAAACCACTTCCAGTCCTGAGCTTCAGCTGTTGTACTTTAGTCACGTGCAGAATTTTCACGAGGTAAATAGCACAGTAAGAGTCAAAGAAAGTCAGGAATACAAGAGGATGAAGAGCAGGCTGTCGCTGAAATTGGAATTTTGTATTTAGTAACAGTGTGACGTAGCACACTGTAGCTTCACCAGCTCATCAGTGTCAGCTCCCCTCATCTGTACATGGCACTGACAGCTTCTTAACATAACAGTGAAATCCACAGGCCAAATTCACCTCCAGTGGAACTGTGCTGAAGTCAATGAAGGTATGTCAGAATTAATTTCGTCCAGCAATTACTCTCCATTATCTGGAGTAATGGTGGGGCTGCAACACCTGAGTGGCAAACCCAGATAGTACAGGTACTGTGGCACGTGGCTGAAAACATCAACAAGACTGTGCTTGGAATAGCTGAGACCCAGCACAGCCAGCACAGGCCCAAAACTGGAGGTGAAACGACTTCTGCAGAACTTCTCAGGTGTCTTTGTACAGTGCTCCAAAATGCTTTGAGCCAAGTACGCACTGCAGAGCTAGCGCATCTTCCCCGAGCGCAGAGAAGCACAGTGCAAAAGTGCAGGAACTGAGTTCCCTCTGGCTGGATTTACTAGCTCCATTTCATCCTCAGCCAGATAAGTCCATGCAGAGTCAGAAAAGCAACTGCACCCCTGTGTTCCCTGCCGCTGGGGGACAACGTTGTCACATCACGGCTGGATCTGCACAGAGCTGATGTGGATTTATAGGGGGGTTTCGCTGATAAAGAGCTAAAACATAACTTACAAGCATTCAGCTTACATATAGCTCTGTACCAAAATGGGCCACATCTGGCACATATTGTCCACAGATAGCTGAGAGTTAAATGGATATGGTTCAAACTAAATCATGTTTAAGAGAGATTTCTTTTCCTAGGAATTTTCACAGAAACAGGCAAATTCAAGAAGCTAAGCCAAAATAACATGTAAATTTGACTTGCAGATCCCTAAGGTACAATGTATACATATTGTATGTGATTTGTAATTTAGAGGCCAAAGAAGCAGTAATTTCATATGTAACAATAGTGGAATGTACCCCCGAGCACCAATGCAAATGAGACCCACCCAGCAGAAGTGAACCAGAGAGCTGTGTTTTCCCAGCCCTGTTTCATTTGCCATCCAGAGGGTTTACACAAATCCAAGTCACTTTTTGTTCAATCCCCTTTATCCTCACACTTTGTTACTGTTCCCATCCTCTTCACAGAAGCACAGAATCACAGAATCACTTAGGTGATCACTTACCTGCCTACAGCCAAACAACAGGGCTTTATGGGTGGATGTATTTTGTTTCTGTAAAAAACATTTTATCATAGAACCACAGGGGTTGGAAGGGACATCTGAAGATCATCAAGTCCAAACCTCCTGCTGCAGCAGGAACACCTAGGACAGATCATACAGGAACTCACTCAGATGGGTCTTGAAAGTCTCCAGAGAAGGAGACTCCACAACCTTTCTGGGCAGCCTGTCCCAGGGCTCTGTCACCCTCACAGTACAGAAGTTTTCCTCATGTTGAGGTCAAACTTGCTGTGTTGTAACTTGGTGCCATTTCCCCTTGTCATATCACAGGGCAGCACTGACAAGAGACTGGCTCGTTCTTGACACCCACCCTTCAGATATTTGTAGGCATTACTCTGGTTCTCTCATAGTCTTCTCAAGACTAAACAGCCCCAGGTCTCTCAGTTTTTCCTCATATGACAGATGTTCCAGTTACTTAATTATCCTCATAGCTCTCCATTGGACTCTTTCCAGCATATCCCTGTTCTTCTTAAACTGGGGAGCCCAGAACTGGACTCAATACTCCAGATGTGTTCTGACTAGGGCAGAGTAGAGGGACAGGAGAACCTTCCTTGACCTGCTGGTCACACTGTTCTTAGTGCATCCCAAGATTCTATTGGCTCTCTTGGCCACAAGGGCACATTGCTGCCCCATGGATAACTAGTCCATCAAAGCCCCAAGGTCCTTCTCCATGGGGCTGTTTTCTAGCAGGTCAGCCCCTAATCTATACAGCTGAACGGTGTTTTTTCTCCCCAGGTGAAGAACTCTACACTTACTCTTGTTGAACGTCATTAGGTTCCTCTTTGCCCAACTCTCCAGCCTGTCCAGGTCTTGCTGAATGGCAGCACAACCTTCAGGTGTATCAGCCAATCCTCCCAGCTTTGTATCATCAGCAAACTTGCTGAGGATACACTCTGTGCCCTCATCCAGGTCACTGATGAAGATGCTGGATAAGGCTGAGCACAGTATTGACCTCTGGAGAACACCACTAGTCACAGGTCTCCAAGTGGGCTCTGCACCATTGATCTCAATCCTCTGGGTTCTATATTTCTTCTTTTTTTTTTTTTTTCCAATTTGTGTTTTCAACAGCACTTATGAATGTTTTCTGTCTGGTAAACATCTTCCCTGTTTTAGGAAAAGTGGCTGGACACAGAAGTGGCTAAAAGCAATGGTTATACCCTCGGAGATGAGAGCTCTTTGCAGGTATCCTGAAGCTTAGAAACAGCTGTGTTATCCTGTTTTATCAACTGGAGGATTACTAGGGGCTGGAAACAAGGATGGTGTTATCCATTTCCAGCTGACATCTGCTTCCCTCTCTGCCACTACCTCTCCCTATTACCTTTGGCAGGTTACTTGCTTCTTGCTGTTCTTTCCATCTAGCTGCAGGATGAGGATGAGGATGATAATGTAATAGGTGTTTTGAAGATTAACTCAATGGTACTTCAGGGCCTTTCAGACACTAAAGTGAAAACATGGGTGTATAGAAAATCAAAGTGTAATTATTATGAAAATGTACATTATTGTTTAGAGTAAAAGGGAATCAAAAGCAGGATGATGAGATAATCAGACCACTGGAACTGAAGGATTTTGAGGCATGATATTAAATAAGTGAAAAGCAGAACACTTAACTGAGCTTAGGGAGGGTTTCCCTTGCAAGCAATGTTCATTTCCTACATGATGGTGGTTGTTTTTTTTTTCATATTGGTATCTGAAACAAGATATAAGATGTTGCAGTACAATTGGAAATAGGAAGTTATAAAAAAGTATTTTAAGGGCCCCATCCTGTGACCATATTCACACTCCCAGTGAATACAACATTAACAAGTTAAGTCCAGATTTAGGTCCTTAGTGCTTTATTATTATTGGGTTTATTACCAGGTAAAGACCTACTGGAGACAATATGAGTTTATTAAAATCAGATGACTTTTTAAGAATTATTTAATCAAAAAGTACCTGAAGGTTTACCATATTTGGATTTATTAAATATGAAAGGTCTGAACTAACTCACATTACCCTCAAGTCCCCTGGCTGCTCCTAAGAAGCCAATGTTACTTCTGTAACTAATGTTCTTTTTCAAAGAACATTTAGTACTTCATGAAATGGAGTATCTACAACTCAATCCAGAAAAGGCTAAAGGGATGACATTTATAAAGCGCAGGTTGCCACAAATCAGATTTAACTATAAATGTACTGTGCATGATGTAAAGTCAGACATAAACGAGATATAACTCTGAGAGAGTGAAAGTTATATTACCCTGCATTTCATTTATTGAACTTTCTTTAATTTATCTGCTTGTTTGGACTACACAGTATCATGAACACTCCAGTGGCAGCCCTCTAGTTGGTATTTCTATTTATAACATACTCTCTATATTGGATGCCCCTCCACATTAGTTTCAATGAGGCAGTTATTAGGCTCTTAAAGCAGAATGAAGATACCTTTAATTATTGAATTCACATACAAAATTTACCCAGTATTCTTTCCAAAGACAATAATCTTTTCTAATTCTTTGGGACTATGAAAGAGCATACATTTTAGAAAAGGTTTCTCTTCTACATTTCCTTACGTTTTCCTTTTATGTATTTTGGGCTAAACAGCCACCATATCCACAATTTTCAGATTTCACACATGCACATATTTAGCCATGAGGCAATTCTGAACTTTCAAAATTAAGCATACAGCTATTCCCTGTAGTACAGAAGATTTCTTTTGCATTCTAAATAATTTCTGTCATGATAGCCAGGGGAACTATTTAGCTCTCTGTGATGCTTAACTAGAGTCAGATTTCACTGCTAAATTGGAGAAGAGATGGGTTTGATGGATGAGTGTTGGGTGGATAAGGAACTGGCTGGATGGCTCAGCATTCAAGTGGAAACCAGTAACCAGAGGCATCCCCCAGGGGGCTGTAGTGGCACCAGTACTATTGAGTATCTTCATCAGTGACACAGACAGTGAGACTGAGTGCACCCTGAGCAATTTGCAGATGACACCAAGCTGCATAGTGTGGTTGATTCCCCAGAGGGAAGGGATGCCATCCAGAGGGACCTGGACAGGCTGGAGGAGTGGGCTTGTGCAGATCTCATCAAGTTCTACAAGGCCAAGTGCAAGGTCCTGGCACCTGGGTTGGGGCAACTCCCAGTATCAGTACAGGCTGGGGAAGGAAGGGACTGAGAGCAGCCCTGTGGGAGAAGGATTTGGGGATGCTGGCTGATGAACAATTGAACATCAACTGGCAATGTGCACTTGCATCTCAGAAGGCCAAACACACACTGGGCTGCATCGAAAGAAGTATGGCCACCAGGTCAGGGGGGAGGGGATTCTTCCCCTCTGCTCTGCTCTGGTGAGACCCCAACTGCAATGCTGTGTCCAGCTCAGGAGCCCCCAACACAGAAAGGACATGGATCTGCTGGAGAGGTCCGGAGGAGGCCACAAAGATGCTCTGAGGGCTGGAGCAGCTCTGCTCTGGAGACAGGCTGAGAGAGTTGGGGGTGTTCAGCCTGGAGAAGAGAAGGCTCCAGGGAGATCTTTTTGCAGCCTTTCATTTCTTAAAGGGGACTTTTAAGAAATATGTGCACAGACTTTTTAGTAGGGTCTGTTGTGATAGGACAAGGGATAATGGTTGTAAGCCGAAAAAGGGTAGATTTACATTGAAGATAAGGAAGTCATTTTTTGCTATGTGGGTGATAAGACACTGGAACCGGTTGCCCAGGGCTGTGGTAGATGCCCCATCCCTGGAACATTCAAGATTGAGCTGTATGGGGCTCTGAGCAACCTGATCTAGTTGAAGATGTTCCTGCTCATTGCAGGGGGGTTAGGCTAGATGACCTTTAATAGCCCCTTCCAAGCCAAACCATTCTATGAGTCTACAATTTTAAAGGCAAAAAAACAAAACCAAGAAATATTAGGCAACCTAAATCCTGAGTACACTTGTCAGTGCAGGCCTTAGTGTAGCTCTCAGCATTGTAGCTGATGCTGTTACCAGTATCAAGAATGGCACTACACCTAAGTATTTCTTCACTGCTATCCCTCACCTCAATTAACTCCCATTAGCTCAAACACCAATGAAGGAAACTACATGCAGTAATTTTCAGCATGTAATGTATGCAATCTACACTAACCGTGCTTACCATCAAAACCTAATTGTACATGCTGTGGAGAGCCTGCTCAAGGTAGGGGTGTTCAGTATATCAGCAGTGGATGGTGGGGACAACATGGCAGAGGCTGAGAAAGTCCAGAGGTGTAAGTGCATATTTCTTCCCTCTGACTATTTGGGTTGTTTTTTCAGTGTGGAAACTTTACTCCAAAATTACCTTTTTAGTGTGTGGGAATCAGACAGATAGCAATTTGGAGAATGTCTTGAGGGAGCAGGGTGATTTGAGTGATGAGACTCATAAGCCTTGTAATTACAGTAATTATGAGACCATACCTCTACAGGTAAGAACTCATAAGTAAAAACATTAGCATGACCATCTAAACAGCTCAGTAATTCATTCTAGGGCATGTGGTTGCAATGCAATGCTTAACATAAACTTCATGATTTTGCTGGCATTTAGTCTTAGCTCTGAAGCACGTATCCACCTTGTAACTGTAGATCTCTTTGTGCTGTACTACTTGTGTGTAATCTTTAAAGACGAGTCAATAGCATCTATAGCAGTTGGTTATAGGTGGTCAAGTCTTACTACATGTTTTAGACATTGCCCTGCAGCTTTATAAAGAAATAGCCTGAAACACTGGGATGTACAGCTCAGATTTTACTCAGAGAAATGGATGTAGGAAAAAGCATACATTCCACAAAAGGAGCTTTTCCACCATGTCTGTCCTACATGTGCTTGACTCAAGCCTTGACCTGCTGCCTACGGGGATGAATGAGTAAGGAAAGGATGGAAGTACGAGGGAATGCCTCCTCTTGAGTAATTTTATGCTCTTTTTCTTTATTTATTTACTCAGAACTTAGTGCCAGGTGTGTCTTCTGTCAGGGTGAACTAGAGAAGTCACAAACTTTTTGAATGGCACTGGCAGAAGCTTGTTCAAAAGAAGAAAGCCTCTCACTGAGTAGACATGCTGAGACAGAGAATATTAAAATCACAGGGTCATTAGATGGGATATTGTTAATATTCTTCAAAGTTTGTATCCATGAGCTAGAGCATTAAATGCCAGTCATAAAATGATGGTATCATATGGAAACTGCAGATGATCCTTTTGATTGCAGCAGTCTATAATATTTCTTAAAGGTGTGTGCAGGACAAGTCTGTACAAAGCTTCGCTTGTTTAGTTTTTTATTTCGATTCATTTTGCTGAGTTTTACTCTCATTGAGGAATACCTGCATTGTTCATAATTTACATTTATGATGCTAACAAACATATTTTATCATCCAGTGATTTTTCATTTTCAGTGTTACAATTTTGTTCGGAATTTTGAGCATTCTAATTCTACAAAGTTACCACGCCATTCTAAATCCACTTTTAATAACAATCAGTTTCAGCTACAGCTGGAATTACATATTTATTTAAAACATTATCAATACAGAATCAGGTATAGTATTTGCAATCCAATTAAATAATGTTTTAAAAAATATATATATATACAGTGGGCATGGGCTGAAAAAAGAGAAGTTCTGGCTTAGATACCAGGAAAAAACTTTTAATCATGTGGACAGACATGGTTGTCTGGAGAGGTTTTCCAGCCTTGGAGGTTTTCAAGACCCAACTGAGAACAGCCCTGAGCAACCACCTCTGATCTCATAACTCACCCTGCTCTGGGCAGAACGTAGGACAAGAGACCTCCTGAGGTCCCTTCCAGCGTGGATTATCCTGCAAACCTCTAAGTTATTTTGGTTTATCTGAAACAGTTGGCCATCTGCATGTCAGCACTCAGAGCAGTAGGTATGTATCACACTCCTGAAAAACTACCAGCATCTTCAGACATCTTAAGGCATTTTAGTCACAGGGCTCAGTTTTACTGTACAGTTATTATGCAATTAAAACATAATTCCTTGTAAAAGCTGCAGTTTTCAATCAAAAAGGAAATCACTGCTTCTGTCTTTCCAAAACCTGCCAGATGAAGCAAAACCAGCCTCATAACCTTTGCATTATCTCTGTCTTCATACTCATGCTGATCTTGCATTAAAAAGGTTGCAATTGCTATTTTGCAGATAAGGTAAGAATCTGCTTTTTGACATAAACATGTTTTTAAGCATTTTCTCTCCTCTGGCCCTTTTAGCTCCTGTGTAATAAAACAACTCCCCCTAAAATCTTGCATCCTTTCTCACTTCCAGATACATTTTTTAAGGAGATTTCGGTAAAATACATAAAATAAGGTCTTGATTTGCACTGTTTTGAAAACAAGCTGAAAATCTTTTTATTTTGGCTGAACTTTTCTCTAGAATCTTAGCTTCAATTTTGGTTGTGCTGGCCTCATTAAGGGGAAGTGCCCTTTCATACTCTAGGAAGGCTGCTGAGGGATCAAAATATGCTTACAGGCTTATTTCTTTGGGTAATTTTATGTTTATTATTTCTTTGGGTTTATAAAATGGGGATTTATTCAGGACTTTAAGTGACCCTCCCACTAGCAGTGGCCCTCTAAAGAACAAGGTTCGTATTAGCAATACTAATAGCATTTATACATATTGTACACGAAATAATATTTTAAAAGATTATTATTACATTTGCAAAGTCAAGTTCTCAAAAGTCACAAAATACAGAATTAAGCTTTCATTTGTCTGCCTTACACAATTAGAATTCTGGAGCAGTAATTAGTGACTATTGTATAGTTCTTGCCCACCTTTTGGGGCACAAAATAGCTTATGTTCTTCTAATGAGCAGCTATACATTTTTTATGCTTCTCCTCATTCTCTAATATGTTTTTGGAGGTCTTATTTGTTGTACTGAATTTAAACCCTGTTTAAAAGACTAAATTATTAATTGCTTTTGGGGCCATCTCACAAAGAAAGCACTCAGTTTCATCAGAGGAATCCTCAAAGTTCCTATATGAGATGGGGCAGCACTCCCTGTGACCTACACTTTCACAGGAGACAACTGTGGTGCACAAAAGAAAACCAGAGATATCTGTTAATTTGGTATGCCTAGGGCTTCATTATTTTCAGAGAACTTATGTATGCCAAGGGCAGTCCCCTCTTACTTTGTTTGTGACCACAAGCACGCACAACTTCCATGTGTTAGGTTGCAGAGTCTCCAGTCAGGAAGCTAGAAAAAGAGAGCATAGACAATGACCACCTGTGATAAATTTCATTAAATTACTTGCTTCATGTCAGATATTAATCCCATGACAGGGACAGAGTATTCAACAGTTTTAACACTAAAGCATCCTTATTGGGATAGCAATACCTGACTCACCCACCAAATCTGTTCTGCCTTCTAGACCAAATGAGTCAGAGGTTCTACAGAACACATCCTCCCTCCTTACAAGCCATGGTTCATCTATAAGTAGGTCTGTACCCACCCTGGGCACTGACAATGGGAGAGCACCTGTGAAAAACACTACATGGTCCCCTAACTCCAAAAAACATCTAGATTGGATGTGGACAACTGTCCTGGGAAACGTCAGCCAGAAGACTGGCACAGTTATTACCAACTGAATACAGTCGTGTCAGCAGGAAATGTGAGTCTTAGTCACAAAAGGTTATTGTCCATATACATGCCAGTTACAATGAATGTTTAGTAACACAGAGGAAATGGTCTGCTACTCAAGATTACCAGAACAAATGAACTGAGTGTATTAGGCCGGGATTGGGAGAAAATACAGAAGGGACAGAGTATGTCCAAGATACAAAGCTCAGAGAGCAGAGACCTGAAGAGATGCATACAGGGAAAGACCAGGGCTGGGAAGGAGACCAGGGGCACATAGCAGGCAGCTGAAGGGTTCTGTAATCACAAGGAGGAGCTGGCTTGAAGCCCTCTCCGTGGAAACAAAGATGGGTAAATGGCACAGTTTGGACAGTTGTTCTATCACCAGACTCCACCCAGATGGGGGAATCTGGAAGAGGAAAGAGACCCATGGGTTGAAACAGAAACAGATTAAACAGAATAATAATAATAAACTAATATTCACCCCGACGCTAATGTAAGGGGCAAAGTTACAGCCAGCTCCAGAAGGCAGTGGTGAGCAGTGGAGGCACTGCCAGCAGGACAGCTCCAGTGAGAAAGCGACAGTCACAGCGAGCGGAGGCGGCGGCCACGGGCAGGGGACGACTGGCGAGATGGATGGGAGCCTCTCGGGAAGGCAGCCATGGTAGCAGCCCCCACAAACTTTGCAATTTATAGTGACAATTATGGTATGGAATACTTTGTTTGGCCAGATTGGGTCAGGTGCCCTGGGCTTTGCACCTCCTGGCCCACTAGACTCAGCGCTTGTCACTGCAGAAACCTGCGCACCAGAGCTTCTTACCTCTTCTGTTCTCATGGAGTTGGACCCTGCGGTCTCTCAAAGCTAGTTTCTCAAAACAGAAAAATTATGTTAGAATTCTGTCCCAGCAAAACCAGATAGTAAGTTAGAGAGAGAACCATCCTGTGACTAAACTGCTGCAGCTCCTCTGCAGTTCAAGCACCAGAGCTCTGCAATGAGTCCAGGAGAACAGTGGTGCTATGACTTGGGCTGTTGGGTAACCTGAATCCCAGATATGGAGGGAGAAATCCTGTTGTCTCTTTGGGAGCTGTTTTGTCATTCCCAATGTCTTGGAATTGCTCACTGATTATTTCCTTGTGATTCCTGTAACCCACAAACACATGAAAACTTTAGTAGCAGGATTTAAAATCAGGAACTGCTTTTCTGGTACTGTCATCACTCTTGCACAAACCCACAAAAAAAGTCTGGGCTAGTTGGGTGTGGGGGACACTGGGTCCCTCAGGAATCCCTCTCTTACTGCTCTCCTCCTCAACGTGCAAGAAAAAACATGCCAAGATACCAAAAGGACTTTTTCTTCTAGGAAAAGGAGCAGAAGTTCTAACTATTCCTTTTTCAAAACATCTTAAAGGAATTTATTTACTCTTTTTTTTCTCCTCTCTCTTTTTCTCAGGGGAGAAAAAAAAAAAAAAAAAAAAAAAAAGCAGTCTCTTTCTCCAAATTCCTCACACACCCTGTTTTAAAAAAAAAAAAAAAAAAAAACAAACACCCAGCAGCACTAGCTGTGCTTTGGTTTCACTTCTTCCTCTTCAGCTCCCAGAAATGAGTCCATGATTATTACACGCAGCTCAGCTAATTTTTTTTTTAGAGGGAATACAGCTTACACTGTACAACTGAGTACTCTGCTTCTTTAACACCAGCTACAGTCTTTCATGATCATATTATTCCCTCCCAGTTTACAACATCTACATTTTTAGAATACTTGCATAGATCTATGCAAGTCTGATGATGTTACAGCCATTTATTCTCCCCAGCCAAAAATACTAGTATCTAGACTTAACAGTGTAACATGCAGCAACCATTTCCCTCCCCAAAAGAGAAAACATGAAGGACACACAAAATAGTCCACACAAATTACAGTGTTAACACAGACTAGTTATAAATAGAAGCATACTAATCTGCAGTAGCTACATAACAAGCTTCCTACTACCAACCAGATCGATCAGTTTAACTCTGTTTGTAAAAATATTCCTTTGCTACACTAGCTAATCCCAGCAGGAGTGGACCAACAAACTGATGTGCACTGATACACTCTGGAGAAATACTTCTTTTTACATCTGTGCTACCTCTATCTACTAGTACACAAAACAAAGGGGAGACATCTTTTTGCTACCACAGAACAGTAAAATAAAGTTGACCAAGCAGGGTGGCAGCCAATGATGAATGCTTGCACAGCTATGGGGAACAGGTTAGCTCTCATGGGACTTTTATAAACAGTATCTGGACAGTGTAAACTGTTGGTACATTTTTGTAACAAAAACATAATATTGAATTTGCTTGTTAGCTGCTTTTGCCATCCTTGTACTATTAAAGTCAGCTCTTAGATGACATGTTTAATCTTTCTCATCATCATCCCTCGTTTCATTTTGGGACACATTTAATATGCAACCTGAGAGCATCACAGCACTCCTTCAACAAAATGTAGAAGCAAAAGACTGAGAGTGCTTTCCAAGTGGCATGCCATTTATTCCTGGTGTGTTACCGTGTATCCCCAGCTACAGTTTGTGGGAGCTGCACAAAATGAAAACAGCCATTTTGGATTAATCTAAAATAATGTTTTCCAGTCGAGAGCCACGTTCACTCCTCTGTAACTGAGGAATGCTCCCTTCCATGCTGTGGATTAGCATGGGCTGGTACTACTGCAGGAGACTCACGCTCTTGGAGATCCAGCCCTTGTTTGAATTCCATCACACCAATCTCTTCTTCCTGCAAAGGGCACTTCTGCACCCCCTGAAGTCACTGCAGGCGTCATCCACATCAGACCTTTGACTGACACAACCTCTTTCTCCTGATCAGCCACGTGTAGACCATGACCCTTCTTTTCAGCAGGGAAGAAACTCTCAGACCCAGTCTGACAGTTCCCAGTCATACTGTACAGCCAAGCAATGGAGGTGCACAGGCTCTGAAACTGCTCAACACTTGGATCAAGAGTTGGCCCAAGGACTGATCAGAGGAGCCAAGTACTCACCCTAACTCACCAGTAGTCAATCCAGGATTCAGAAGAAAAATTTCTGACATACTTTATATGGTGAATTGTTTTAAATTGTCAGAAGACTTACCTTGCAGGAGCTGCACCTTGATAGTCCCTGTACTCACCCCCTCTCTGTCTTTTGTTAGATTTATGGTTAAAAAAAAAGAATACAACTATTACCTTGTGGGACTGAAAGAAATGCAAGCAGATAAAGTGCATGAAGAAAGAACAGGACAAGCTGGTTGTTTGTTATTTTTATGTGTCATCATTAATAGAGCAGTAAGGCTCTGCCCAGACAACAACAGTGAGGTAGTGAGCAAAAAGGTTTACCTCACAAAGGAACTATCAGATACAAGACTGTGTGGCCACTGCTGCCACCCTTTACTCTGTAGCTCAGACCTGTATGATTAGTGGGACGTAAGCACAGATTTCAGTTTTCTACTGTATTCACAATTTAGAGAATCACCAAAATGTTAAATCCACACTTCAGGTGTTTATGTTTTCTTATTGTATATATTAATGACTCAAGCCACATGCTAAACGGGCATTTGGTGCATTACTTAAGTAATTTCTTAATACAGTAAGCAAAAACATTTTTTAAGTTCTGACATAAGAAGGAAAGATTTAAGATTTTGTCCACAGGGGTAACTTAAATACTCAGCAATGATTCATGACTAGGAGATTGGTAGGCACTGTACCAATAAATAATCTGCTGCCTAAATCTAAGGTACTTCAAGAGATAATAAGTTACCAAATTATTTTCATCGTTCATTTCTTCTAGGCTAAGAAATTTCTCTAACAGACAACACTGCAATTTTTTTTTTTTCGGGGGGGAAGTATATATTATTTATTCTAATTTAATCCATTAGCAACTGTTTTATCCAGACCTCATTAATCTACTTTTTTACCACCATCATTTTCAATCCCAAGCATTATACATGTTTTAGCTAAACATAAAATTAGCACACCCTCTACAAAACATACTTTCATTAGCTCTGCTGCTAAACATGTAAAAACATGAGAGACATTATAAAACAGCCACAGATTCCAACTTCAGGCAAGGTACTCTCAGGTTAAAACTAGCATCAACACTAAGATAAAATTACTCTTGCACGAAACATCATAGAGATGTTATCAACTGCAGTGAAGAAGAAAAAAAAAAATAGGTTGAAAACTTCAGAAAAACATTAATTTCATACACATGGTCCATGAAACAGTTTCTTTTTCCAATTGTTTACTCTTATACATTATTATTATTATTATTATTATTATTATTATTATTATTATTATTATTATTATTATTGTTGTTGTTGTTATTGTTATTATTGTTATTGTTATTATCATTATCGTTATTATAATTATTATAATTTCCCTTTACTTGTATTGTCTCCATATTTTTAGAAAACTGACCCTGTACCCATGAGATCTCTGGGAGTTTTGGCACCTACTTCAGTGGAAGCAGTTGTAGGGTCCTGTAAAGACGCCTTTTTTTATGGACTTTGATTACTATTCTTTCCAGATACTATACATTCATCTTCACTAATGGTAAATATTGCACTTGGATTAAAAATATGCACAAGATGCACTTACAGTTACAAGGCAGTTAAAATAAAATTGATCTTTGGGTAAAATACGGAACAGATTATAGCTCAGGTTAGATTCAGAAAAACTAACTAATTTCAGAAGTTTTGGACACTCCTTTGACACCAACCTAACATGCTAAGAAAGCAAGTTTTATCTGCTATTTTGAGGACTCTTTTAATTGACTATTTACGGTGCAGCCAATTCTGATGTTTTTCATCAGCCACAATTTATTATTTTAGGATTTAGTCTTCACTGAATATGCTGCGGTTGAGCTCTAAAGAGATTAAACCACTTTCTTTCAGTTACTTTCATTTAATCTGTGTATTAAACTGTTATACCAGGCAACTGTGGACTGAGTGTAGTGCACAAACTCTCTTAGCTGTATCTACTGCACCACTGTATTTCTGTTGTCCAGAACAACACTGCAACAGATTTATCTTCGCCGTCATGCAACACATTCTCTACATCTGCTTTATTATTAAATATGCATAAAACATACCCTTCATGACATGGTGTATATATATATACATGTATGGATGTATGTATGTGTATGTATACCTGGGTGTTTGTTGTAAGAAGAGTTAAAAAAAAGGGCATGAGAATACTAGAGACTGAATTGAGTATCAAAATATTGCATTCATCCCAGTGATTATTTCAGCATTCAAATAGTGGTTTTGGAGGAAATCATAAATGAAAAAAAATATATATATATAAATGTGTGCACTCTAATGCTAACTATTGAAAAGAACTACTGACAAGAAAATTGTGATTACTGTGTTCTGGTCAACCTTGTGTGAAGTCACTCCCAACTGGAGCTGGTGACCAGCTTCTTTTAACACTGCTATGAAGGGGGATATTTTATAAACACAGTTTGTTAGAGTGACCTTAGGCTGCAATGGACATATACAAACTATCAATACAAAAGGGAAACTGTCACACTGTGGCTACTTTTTATTCCCCACACTTTTATTTTTCCTGTTTACCTCCAGTTGGACTGAATTTACCAAAATTTGTCATGGGATCTGTGTGACTAATGACAAGAAAATTTAAATGTTTGCTAGTTCAGTGCCTTCTCTGCAGGCACAAGTTAAACCTACTTGTGTGTATCAAGAGCAAAGTTTATGTGCCCTGCAAACAAAACGGTGGCAAGTGGGTGGAGTCAAGAGTACAGTCATTAATTTGCCATTTTCAAGTAAATTTGCATAGGCAGCCTCTAATATGCCTCAGCAAATTTAGATGAATGAAGGGGTCATCTCAGTAATTGTTTACATTATATAAGCATACATGAAACCACAGAATTGTTCAGCCATTTCCAGCTAGCAAAATGCTTCTATAGGTACAGATTAGAGAAGGAACCCCTGGGAAGTCTCAGGAGGGAAGTTGATGAACTTGCGCCTCGAGACCTGATTCAAACACAGCTTTGATAAACAGCTTGATCTAATAATTTGTGCCTCTCCAAGAAGACTTAAAAAAAACAAACCCAAAAGTCAGTACTTACCTGCAGTGCTGAGGCAGTGTATTACCCACAGGATTCCTCATGACAGACCCACTGCAGTCAGCTGAGGTGACAGATCAGGCCCTGATCCATCGAGCTGCCAACCACAAAACGCACAAAGAGCAACACTGCTTCCAGGAAAAGTCCAAGGGCTGGAAATACAGCTTTGCCAGAGGCTGGAACAGCTCACAGGGTGAGGTATTTAATAGATCAGTAGTCTTATTAGAGTAACATAAAATCAAATGCATCTGAAGGATCATGTGGCACAGTCTCTTAGTTGAGGCTCATCTGGGAATCCCCAGTTCCAACCCAAAGGTACATATTAAGATCCTAAAGCCAAATTATTTCCTTATCAGTTCTGTGAGCCCAGGGTTGTATCCACGTGATGTTATTTTAAATAGGCCTTAAAATAAAACTTCTTTGAAAATTTTTATATATATTTATTTATTTATTTAAAACAAAAAGAATATTAATACAACCAGGTTGGATGAGGCTTGTGCAGCCTGGCCTGGTGGGAAGCGTCCCTGCTCATAGCAGGGATGTTGGAACCTGATGATCTATAAGGTGCCTTAACCATTTTATGACTCTGTGATAGCCTGCAATTAACAGGAGACTAAAATGTGATAAAAAGATCCAGGAAAACATCCAATTAACAATATATCTTCCTCATTTTCAGCACCCAGTCACAACACTCACACCTTCTCTACTTGGATGTCCTGCTTTGGCCCTACACTGACTAAGGCATTCGATACCAAAGTTTGCAAATTAATTTATTATTTAACTTACAAGTAATTAAATCCAAATGAGCAGAGTACTCAGAGTTTTCATATAGGCTGCCACCTTTCACTTACAGGCAATTAATGTTAGAGGAAAATGCAAATAATAGGGCAAAAGTGTGACAAAAACACGGAACTGTCCATGTTTCAGATGAGTACAGCTCATTTGTTATTTTCCTGAGTCAGTCAGCAGCTTTTGAAGCTTTCAAAGCACAGTTCTCATTGGTGGTATGGTTGATTATGGTTAGAAATCAGAACTGATGAAAACAATTTGGCTATATATCTGGAAACCTGTCCTGAAACACTGGCACTTATGTCTCATCTGCACCTCACAGCTGTCAGAGCCAGAAGAATACAGTGGGCAAATTATTATAGGAACTCCTTTTCCCCACAATATAACTGTACTAACTAGGAAAGGCATACCCCTGCCCCCCCAAAAAATTTAAAAAAATTTTAATTAAAAAAAATACTGTTAGGCACTAAAAGCATTTTCCAGAAACTTGGTAAGGAGACAGGAAGATTATTCTAAAAGAGTAGCGAGAGTATCTCTGCTTTTTGTTCAGGCAGCTCCAGACATTCCAAAAAACATAACTGATCTTTTGTTTGTATAATCATAGTTTTTACATGTATTAAAAAAAAAACCAAACACAAACCAAACTAACAAAAAAAACCAAACCAAAGCTGTTCACCAATTCGAATCAAAGCACATTTAGAGGCACTTAAAATGTATCTCTGATCACCACAAAAAAAGGAGGAGCCAGAGACAAGTATTCCCTCCCCACTGAATTATTCTTTGCTAGTTCAAGGTAAATATCACTCAATCAATCTATAACATATCTGTTCAGAATGTTTTCATGGTTAGTATAGAATGTATAAGTACTCTTCCATTCAAAAAGTTGATCAGGATGAATGGTCTGTTGTCTGTATTGCACAGCAAGTAAAGCTGATCGGCCTGCTCAGTCCCTCATTAACTGGTTGCCCCCAGCCAGCCCTCACAATGCTCCTCCTCACACCTTCTCGCCCAATGCACCAACACCCACAGGCATGTTCGTTTCAATATTCATCTCCTCCTCCTAGTTCCTTTCCCCACATCAGGGACACCAGGGAGGACTGAACCGCTGCTGCATCCTTATTAGATACCCCCGGATCGCTCTAGACAGATGCTGCTCAGGCTGAAGACACGCAGCACGTCTGGGGCACAGCGAGCACTGCAGTTCCTCCCTCTCAGGACCATGTTCTGCCAAAGCACGTGGGGCTGCTCGCCTGGTGAAAGGCAAACGCGTCCCCTGAGCACTTCCTCAGCGCCAGCTGCGCCGGTGGTCGGCACTTTGCAAGCCAAACCTTCCCAGTTCTCAGGCTTTCTGGATGCAGATGAGGGCACTGGCTCAGGTATGCCTGCATGCTCCCTGCTCGCTGCCGACCCGGCGCTGTAAAACATAAAGCAAATGAGAGGAGAGGGAAATGAGCCATTGGCAGTGGTTTCAAGTATTCCTGCTTCGCCCGCTCCCCTTCCTCCCTGCAGTCACCACCCTTCGGCACCCCAGGTTGGGGTGTTGTTGAAGGGGGCCGTCATTTTTAGGAGGTCAGCGCTGCAAAAGGGCTGTTTGTGTGGAATGTGCCTTTTGAGCCCTGCAAAGAGTTAATCTTCCTTTCACAAAGCCTTCGGAGGACTCAGAGGGCACACAGCCAACAGAAAACCACCAAACCCCACCATCCCCCCCCCCCCGAAACCTCCAAAACCTTAAGATTATGCAGAAGCAACTTCATGCAACCTTGGTCCGGTGTGAACAGAAGGCTTCGACTGAAGTCTTCAGCCTGCCTGACAATAAAGGTGTGGGCATACCTGCTGGTTCACCATGTGTGTGTGTGTGTGCATGTTAACACATCCAGCCTTCCTCGGTTCTGCTCAGTTTTGAGAGGCAAGGACAGACGTTTTTGGCACCTCTCTTTGTCTGAAGGGTCGCCACCCCAGGAGCAGATTCCTCCATGTGAACCCCCACCCTGACTCTGCTGGGCTGACTTCAAGTCACACAGCAGAAGGCCTGGGGAGCACCACCCCTTTCCCCATATATAAATATATACGTAAGAATTAAAAAAAATCTAACCTCCCCCCAAAAAATAATGGGTAAAACAGGATCGCCTGCCTGCCCCCCTGCCAGAGCACTGTCCTCAGAGGACACCATGCCCCGACCTACCACCAAAACCCACCCCATGGCACACCACCTCACACAGGACAACTCAACCGCCCCAGGACAGCCCACCCCACCGCACACCCCATTCCACAGGACACCCACCCAACAGAACACCCCACAGTACACCCCCTCGCACAGGACACCCACTGGACACCACACAGAACACCCCACCCCATGGCACACCCCTTCACACAGGACACCCACCCCATAGAACACCCTGCCCCAATGGATGACCCACCCCACAGCACACCCCCTCACAGAAGACCCCACCCCACAGAACACTGCCTCACACAGCACCCCCCACCCCGCAGCACACCCCACCCCACAGAACATCCCACCCCACAGGACACCCCACAGCACACCCCACCCCATGGAACATCCCACCCCACAGGACACCCCACCCCATGGAACACCCCACTCCACAGGACAGCCCACCCCACAGGACACCCCACTCCACAACACACCCCGCCCCATGGAACACACCACTCCGCAGGACACCCCACAGCACACCTCACCCCACCCCACTGGACACCCCACCCCATGGAACACCCCACTCCACCACACACCCCACTCCACAGGACAACCCACCCCATGGAACACCCCGCGCCACAGGACACCCCACCACATGGAACACCCCACCACATGGAACACCCCACTCCACCCCACAGGACACCCTACCCCATGGAATACCCCACACCCCACCCCATGGAACAGCCCACTCCACCACACACCCCACTCCACAGGACACACCACTCCACAGGACACTCCACAGCACACCCCACCCCATGGAACACCCCACCCCACTGGACACCCCACCCCATGGAACACCCCACTCCACCACACACCCCACCTGACAGGACACCCCACCCCATGGAACACCCCACACCCCACCCCACGAAACACCCACACACACACCCCACCCTACAAACACACCGCCTCACACAGGACCCCCCACCCCACCCAGCACACCCCACCCCACGGAACACCCCACTCCATCACACACCTCACTCCACAGGACACCCCATGGAACACCCCACCCCACAGCACACCCCACCCCATGGAACACCCCACCCCACGGAACACCCCACTCCATCACACACCTCACTCCACAGGACACCCCATGGAACACCCCACCCCGCAGCACACCCCACCCCACGGAACACCCCACTCCCCAGGACACCCCACAGAACACCCCACTCCCCAGCACACCCCACCGCACACCCCACCCCATGGAACACCCACCCCACTGAACACCCCACTCCATCACACACCCCACTCCCCAGCACACCCCACCGCACACCCCACCCCATGGAACACCCACCCCACTGGACACCCCACCCCACGGAACACCCCACTCCCCAGCACACCCCACCGCACACCCCTCACACACTCCGCCGGGGGGGGGGGGGGGGGATGCGTGAGCTGTGCCACCCCTCGGCGAGGGGCCCCCGCACCCCCCATCTGGCGGCCCCGCTTCCCGCCGGCGGGCGGAGCTGCCAGCGCAGCCTGTGTCAGCACAACCCGGCCGCGGGGAGGCGGGAGGCGGGCGGCGGGACGGAACAGCAAATGCTATTCAGCCCCAGCAGTTTCAAGCCGCCCATGCTGGGGAATTACTGTAGTCGAGCTACGGCTCCGAGCGCTGGCTGTGTGTGTGTGTGTGTGTGTGTGTGTGCGCGTGTGTGTGTGTGTGCGTGTGTGAGTGTGCGTGCGCCTGTGAGCTCCGAGTTCCCGGGGCTCCCGCGCCCGCCTGAGCGGGACGGCGGGAAAATGGGGGGGGGGGGGGAAGGGGCAGGGGGGGTACCCCCCCAAAACTTCCCACCGCCTCCCCGAGCTGCCTCCGTGTGTGTCCCGTGTCCCGTCCCCCCAACCCCTGCCGTGTCATCATCCCCCCCCCGCCGCCCCATCATGGGGTTGGACTTTAAATTAGTAACATTTAAAAAAAAAAACCAAAAAAACCCAAAAACAAAACAAAAAACCACCAAACAAACAACAGACAAAATTCAGTAAACGCAACAACAATAAAATAAGTAAGAATGATGGTGGTGATGATGATGATGATGATGATAATAATAATAATAATAAAACCCCCGACCAAACAGCACCCGAACGTGCTGCCGGGCAGACTGACAGCCGGGGTCAAGGAACAGCTGCTGGAGTTAATGTTCCTTCCTCCCACTCCGTCTGATGGCGGTGCCCCGCCACGGCGAAGTGGGAGCGCGGGCCCGCGGGCAGCGGCGGGGCGGGACCCGCACCGCTCCCGCACCGCTCCCGCACCGGGGAGGCAGCACGGGCCAGAGGGCAGCGACCGCCCGCCTGCGGGCTTTCCCAGTCCCACGCTTCTCCTCCGGGAAGCTGGCAGGCGCTGCGCGGGTTGTCGAGGGCTGATGGACGCCGCAGAAGCTGCCCCGGGGAGGGAAGGAAGGGCTGCGGGGCAGCCGGCCTGGTGCTCGGACCCGGGTTCGTCCCCCGCTGACAACTTCGGGGGAGACCGGAGCCCCCGTCCCGGGCTGACCCCGCTCCGTTCCCGGCCTTCGGCGGGGCAGGTGCCGGCGGAGCCCCCTTCCCGCCGGGAGCCGGGATCCCCTCGGGCTCTGTCCGCCCCCTCGGGCTCTGTCCGCCCCCACACGTCCCCTGAGACCCCATCTCCGGCACCGCCGGCCCTGGCGAGTGCCTTAACCCCCCCGTATCCTGCCTGGGGACCCGAAACCAGGCACAGGGCTCCAGCCCCCGGGCAGCGGGTAAGGTCTGCCTGCTGCTTGCGGGGGCCGGTGTGGTCTGATGCTGGTGCGCCCGGAGGCGGCTGGTTGGCGGTGGGTGGGATACCGCGCTGGCCCTCCTTGGAAGCACAGCGTGTTGGGTTCCAAAAGTCATTTTCTGGGCACACGCTCCGAGGCCCATTTTGAATTCTGAAAACGCCCGGAATCCAACAAATTCCCGGCGCCCCCGCTGCTCAGCACCCTTTGAGGTGTCTAAGCGGGGACTTCAGGACCTACCTTGGAGCACCCGTTTGTTGTTTGTTTTTTGGTTTTTGGTTTGTTGTTTGTTTTTTTTTACCCGAGTTGGCCAGTTATTTAGTGTCGAGGAGCGGCAACACAGTGTGGCTCTTGTTGTTTCCCACTAAACCCGAGGCCGCCCCCCCTGCCCAGGTCCTGTGCGTGGCAGAGCAGCCCCGCTCCCCGCAGAGTTGCGGTTGCTGTTCCGCTGCAGCCTCCTGATCCTTCATCCCCGCCGCCGAACGTCGCGACACGTTGTGCCGTGTTGTGACACAGCTTCACCCCCCTCACGGGAGGGTGTCGCATTGACTGTTAGGGTTTTGTGTCTTTGGAGTGTTTGATGCGTTCGCCACTGCCACAGAGACGCCTCTTCATAAATAAAATAAACGCAGCGTGAGTACTATTGACGTCCTACAAGCACGGCTTGTGAGAGACTCATTAAAATCAGAGCTGTCCAGTAAGCCCTGCTGCCTCCTGGCAAGCTGGCCTATTTCATTTCTTCCTTAATTCCCTGTCCAGGATGGTTCACTATTCCAGCTTATAGCTTTATATCATTCTGTGAACACCACTGTCTGCTGCTTTTTCCAGACTGGACCACTCTGCTCTTTCAGCTGAATTCTCCACACAGCTCTTTGCCCAACTCCACTACCTGCTGCTAATTAATGCCTGATTTTTTTGCTATCTAAAATAGATAGCACTTTGATTAGACACACATATTCACATACATACCAACATTAACTCTTCTCTTTCTGAGGAATAGGTGGCACGAAATCTGGATGCTGAAACATCAGGTCAGAATTCCCACTGAGTTCAGAGAACCTGGGATATCACATGTGGTACCTGGAGCTTTCTACCTTTGTCACTCCCTCATCAAACAGATGGGTGCCCATTGCCCTAATTTAGCCTTCCTGTGTCAGACTTGCCCGTTGTTCTAAATCAGATTCACCCATTACCCTAACACAGCCTTCCTGTTTAATTCTGTGATTCCAATACATATTTTGTTTGTATAACCAAGGGCTTTTCTGAGCCAAATCACTGCCACTACTACCTGTACAAAACTTTTCTTTCTGTTTTCAAATTCCCCTACAATCTCAGATAAATTAACATGTTTGGTCTCGCTACCTAGGGACTTATTTCAAACAGCCAAGTTGCAGTTCATGAGAATTATCTCCTTTGCATTTTTCAGCCATCTTTTTCTTTTTTTCTTTTTTTCTTTTTTTTTTTCCATACAAGGAGCTTCCAAGCATTAGCTCCTCTGTGTCCAAATTCTTCTCACACACAGATCACCTGGAACCATATCTGCCATTCAGTAAAGGAAGAGTTTGCTCCAGAAGCTTCAAGAAGCTCTTCAAGATCTCCAAAGATCATGGGAAGGAATCATCCACTTCTAAGTTTTAGTGCCATGGAATGGTGATCCAGCACATCAAAAACCTGAGTTTGGGAGCTGGGAGTTGGAAAGGAAGAGTTATTTTCATTCTCGGGCTAGGAAGAGACAAGCTATGACACGTACTGTTTCAGTCATACATACATTTGGAGGAGCTCTTTGCAGTAGCTCTTCGGTAGT
The DNA here is from genome assembly GCF_020740795.1 of Apus apus. Lineage (NCBI taxonomy): Eukaryota > Metazoa > Chordata > Aves > Apodiformes > Apodidae > Apus > Apus apus. Next base: position 70,874,809 of record NC_067312.1, on the reverse strand, counting down.
GCTGGAAGAAGCCAGATGTCCTACAGGAGCCTGCAGATCAGTCTGTGAGCAGGCACCTCCACTTGCAGGCTGAGAAGGGAGTGTTGATGAGGAGCTGAAGGACTGCCTGTAGACAATCCTAATGCCTGAAGCTGGATAATTCTTCATGTTACACCTTTAGAAACTGGCATAGCACAACTGAAAAGCTAAGGGGGGAGCGTACTACCCCTTCCAAGTCCTTATTTTTGTGGTTTTTTTCTGATCCTCTAAGTGTTATTATTCATTACCAAAACCCAATCATTTTAAGGTACTGTTTCCAAAAGATAAATGATCTTGTTGATGCACTGGCAGTAGCCAGGCAGCATTTTGGACAGTTATGTCTGCATAAAGATCACTCTGTCCTTACTTGCTATGCCAATGCTGATTTCATGGTTTGTTGCAGGGGAAAAAAAAAAAAAAAAAACAACAGATCCAGAGCTTCTGTTCCCACTGTTTGATACATGAGGACAGTGGAACAGTCACTGAAAATGAAAGTTTACAAATTAAAGAAAATGAAAGCAACAATTAAAGAAAACATTTTATCAAGCCACATGACTTTGGATGAGGGAATATGTTACCACAATAGATAACTAACTGAGTTCAAGTAGTTTCCAAGCTACAAAAGAAAGCAATGTTTTTTATGAGTAGCAAGAACATTCAAAACCGTAATAGATAAACTAAAACAAACATGTACAGAAGGAGATAGGAAACCTCAGGTTCCAGATCATCAGTCAATCTGAGAATAAACAAGCAAGATAAAGGCAGATACTAGGCAGATTACTACACATCTTCACTGTCAGTTCCTTGAACTTTTATTTTAAACATCTGATTCTAGTGACTACTTAAAGAGATTAAAGAACTGAAGAGAATAGGAAGTCTAATCCCTAAATGATACACCTATGTTTGTTTTGAACTAAGAGGAAATTGCAAACGAATTAGTTGTTTCAAACTGTGTGGTCACTTTCATCTGCTGAAAAATACCTACGGTGGAGACATACTCTTTCAATTACATGTGTTGGTGCATGTGATGGGTTTCTCAAGCTGAGGTACAAGTATTAACCCCTTTAGAGCAGCCAAAATAGCAAATTCTCCTTTTGCAAACTTGGCTCTTACTTTGCTGGCTAGGAAGTCATTAATCTCAGGTTTGGGACAGCAACAGCCTTGCTTCCACTGTCACTCTTATGCCCTGGGATATAAACACGTGCACAAGTCACTGCGTTTTGAGTTGGGGTGTGACTTTGCATGCATAAAATGAAGGCTAGCACTGCTTTGAATTACCTCACTTTTATACCCAGGTATAAATGTGCACGCAAGCTGTTACTGTGCAGTGGGCAGCACGCGTCTGATTCAGCTTCATTTTTGCCTGTCGCCAGGTCCAGGATGAGGTTTTTCCACCCCACTGATGTGTCTGCCTACCCCACTTCACTGAAGGCTGTGGCTGTGAATCCCCTCCTTTCCCCCTACTGCAGGACAGAACAAAAACCTGGCAACCCCAACCCACTGAGCCTAGCAAGCAAAGCCCCAGCAGCCAATGATCCTTCCAATTTCTACCCTTGTCTACATGACGTGAAAAACAATGGAGAGGTGGAAACAACTAAACATGGCTTTTTTTCAGTAGATCTGACTGTGCGACTCATATTTACCCCAATGTAGACAACAGAAACAGGCATTTTAGCACTCTTAAAATGCAATCTTTGAAGATCACTGTTACAAGGCACAAGGTTGTTGCTTGTCAAATCTGGTCAGTCATTACTGAGGTTTTCACTGTGATTATGAAGGGTGACAGGGCTACACAACTTCTGTCACTCCACTGGACTAATGCTGTGTGCTCCACACTCCCATACGTTACCACCAACTCAAAGCTTGCTCTAATGTCTGTAGGTTTGTCTTCTACTGACCCTGGTTCTTCAGTTTCATCCAGTGGTTGAAGTTTCATCAGTGCACTAACTAGTCCTCAGCACAGACTGATACAGCCAAGAAGCCACAGCTGGGCCATAGAGTGTTACCTCCCGTTCTCCTGAGTCTGCCCCAAGAAGAGACGGGCAAGAGTGGCTGAGGGAATGAATGGAGATGGTTTGAAAAGCACCTAAAGAAGTGAAGCATGTTATTTCTTCAGCATTCCGAGCAGCCCTCCTCGTTCCCAGCCCTTGTTCCCGTACCACCCGCTGCATTGTGCTGGCACAGCTGTTCCTTTGGCCGTGGGCGGCCCAGGGGTGGGAAGAAGCAGCTGGAGAGGTGGGAGAGTTGCTTACGTCGGCTTCAGAAAGCTCTGCTGCTGAAGGTCCTCAGGAGGTGCTCAGGGCTCTAGACCCTCCCGTTGTCAGGGCGCATCCGAGTCACCCCCGTCTCTTGTCCTGAACATTTGATGGCTGACAGCTGTAGCATCCCAGGTGCCATTGTATGGCAATTGCTGGTACATGTTGGCTTGTTCATGGCTACTGTGATGGGTCAGTTCTCATTACACCCGTAGCACAAACTGGAAGCACTGAAAATCAGCAACTGCAGCAATTATGCATGTGATCATCACAGACAGTTTGAAAATCATGCTTCAGTAACGCCTAAGGAGAGAGAAAGCAAATTCTTCCACATGACTGTGATTTGTTTTTGCTTTTACTAAGTGATGGCAATTATCAGTGGCATTAAAATATATTACTTTTACATTTTTCACATTGTTTTGTGACAGGTAGGGTTCTGCATTATAAACAACATCTTCTGCTAATCTTAAAATCACCACCATGCTGTAGCTAGTAATGTTCTGGAAAAACCCCAGAAAATAGGAACCTCTCTCCCAAATTGTTAGGAAATTTCTTGAGAAGCTTCTAAACCCATTCCCTATGATCTACAGAAAAAATGAAATTAATTAATAAAAGTGTCTCTTAATATTTGATCCAGAGAAAGTGCTTAAGGGGTTTTCAGAAGACAAAGATTCTTCTGCAGCTGATGATTCAATGGAATCAAAATATGCTTTTTTTTCTTTCTTTCTTTACAAACATCTGGTAGAAAATGTGCATTCACAAGATACTGAAAGGCTCTCCTAAATCACCCCCAAATTTTTCCTAATAGCTTCTGTAAGTGCTTGTGGAGCTTCAGTAACCCAGAGATTTTTCATTTTATTAAATAGCACAATTTTTCATATTTTTAATTACTTTCTCAAAACTGGGCCTTATTTGAACATGCATATCAAAAAGCCATCTTTCAATTTAGCCCCTTATTCAGACAACTATTTTATATCTATTTTTTTCAGCAGAGTTCTTGGTGACTTCTGGTAAAATTACATTATTTTAGAGGAGCCTTTGTGATTATCTCCCTCTGTAAATATCAGAAAAATGCAAGGAAAAAAGCACCACCCATCTTCAAAAAAAGTAGAGAAGAGGCAATATCATAATTTTTTTCTACTCATGTGATGATAGTTGTGAATGGGTCAGAATGCTGGTGCAGAGGTGCCATACTGAGTTGATGATGGAGGCTCCTTCAGAGGTCTGAGATACCCAGCAGCTCCCCAGGTTTCAGTTGGGGTGCAGTTCAGTGCGTTTCTGTCTCTTTTACCCATTCCAGTCTACATTTGTATTATGTTCCAGGTTTGGTCTAGGTCTATATTGGTCTGGGGCTTAAGCATGTGTGTAAGTCCCAATCCTTTCTACATGCCAGTTCACTGCTGTGGGCCGCTCGTCCTGAAAAATCCAGATGGCTTCTGGGTGCAGAGGAGCTGGGGTGCAAAATGTCTCACACTTGAGGCACAGCATGAACCACAGGGCTGGGAGACTGATGCCCAAAGCCAGGCACAACTGTGGGGGCAGGACAGTGACCAGCCAGTGCAAACTCCTAATGATGGAACCAGTACTTCAGCTCATCCTGGGGAAATCCCATTTATCCTTCTCTCAGTCGTGGCCAATGTACTTGTGCCTCAATGAAAAGTGTGCTTTAAAATTTTCCATAGTGACATGAAGAAGTTGGACAAGAACTGCTCACTCAGCAGTGAAATAAAGTGTTTGGCAAAGAAAGGCCTTCAAAAAGTAGTTTACATACCTATTCAACTTATCTAGACCTCTGTCCTTCCTGATTGTAACCCAGACATTCCTCCAAGGCTCAGTCTGGTTCCCTTGAACAAGTAACTTCCTCCGTGGGAAGGTTCCTTTTTAAGCCTGCCAAGTTTACTTGATCTCCTGTTTTAGCCAGCCCTTTCCTTTTTTGCTCATAGCCACCTGCAAGTTAGCTGGAGAGGAGGAAGTGTCTTTAAAATTAATTGTTCTGATTTGTCTGTGTTAATTGGGATGGCATAGGCTTGCAACTCCAGTTACATTAGAAATAATGAGAATTTGTTACAAGTAAGCATGTGTTTGTTAGAAAATAAGTTCAGTTCAAAAGCCTACAAGTGGAATAACTTGGGACATTCATGATAGGGTTACAGGAGGAGGGCATGGAGGAGGATGAAGCCATCTACTCAATATCTTGTGATTCTGTATAGCAAAAAGTAGGGGGATTAACAGGAAGAGCTGAAAGTCTCAGTGCATGATCAAAACTGCAAGTTAATTGGCATAGCAGGCACTTGTTCAAGTAATTTACATGACTGGAATATTAATATGGAAAGGTATGACTTGCTCTGGAAGGGTAGGGAGGCCAAAAGAGAGGCAGCATTTTCTGGCCTATCGAGAGCTGTTCTGAGGTGTGGGGTGGGAAAGATGGTAGATGGGTTGTAAGTAGGTGGGTGAAAGCAACAGGAAAAAATGAGGACACTGTCACAGCATGGGCTTTTGTATGTCACTGAACCGGGAAGATTAAGTGAATGATGCTTTTGTAAACTGATAGAATGGTGTGAAAGCACTGGACTTGGCGAAATGCAGGAATTTAACTGGTCTGGACATCTGGTAGGAAACTAGTAAAATAAGAGACAAACCAGCAAGTTCTAGACATGTGTTGTAAGCAACTTTATAGACCTGGCATGGGAGGGGGGGGTTGGGGAAAGGAAGCTCTTTTAGATTTTATTCAAGGCAACAATCGGGGACTGATTGAGAATGTGAAGGTGTAAAGCAGCTTGGGTGAGACTGACATAAAATGTCAGAGTTCCTAGACCTGAAGCTGGGAAGATGAAACAAAACCAATAGGCATCAAGAAGTTCTTATTCAATAAATACGTGGAATTGGAAAGATTTTCTGGGAAACAAGTCTGAGATGTCAGATAGATTTGACAGAGCAATAAAAATCTATTCAAGACACAACCATAAAGTCTTCCAACGCAGAAGCACATTAAGAAGTTAATGTAGCTAAATCATGAGTGTTTCACTGACTTAAAACATAAGAAGAGAGTATAGGATGTTGGAAAGTAGCTCAGATTACAAAAAATCTATAAATATATGTATATATATGTGTGTGGATAAATTAAAAGGCCTAAGAAAAAAAAAAAGAAATATAACTAATAAGAAATATAAAGCATAGCAGGAGGGTATTCTAAAGGTGTTGTAGTGGGAAGAAGGAAAACAAAGGAAAAAGTTTGCTTCTCAGAAGGAAGAGAAAGATACTGATACTAAAAGCGTCCATTTTTAAAACCTCCATCTTAGCAACAACAAAACCTGTGATCAGACAACCAAACTAATTAACACCAAAGACAAAGAGGTAACAACTGAGACTACAGTTGGTAGGGGAAAAAATCTTGGATACCTGAAATGCATGAGGTGTATTAAAATGGGGTGTATCTGGTGGAATTGGGTATTACTCAGAGATCTAGCTGTGGCAGTTGCACCATTCCTACTAGTTATTTCTGAAGGTGCATGAAGAATGGTTGAGGTTCCAGCCTGCTGGAATGGGGCAGACAAGTCAGAGAGGAGAAATTCTCAAAAGATCAGTCATCTTATCTTTAACAGTGGACCAATTAATTAAACTATTTGTGGGCTTTGAATGGACAACAAAGAGATAAGTAGCACCCAACAGGAATTTGTCAAGAGCAAATCATGTCAAACCAATGTAATTTTCTTCCATGACAGAGTAACAGACATCAAGAATAGGAAGAATCAGTAGACATCATACATCTTTGATTTCAGTGGGTTTTTGTCACTGTGCCATTTGATTCTCATATGCAGGGTAGAAAAACATGGCTACATGAAACTACTAAGCAGCTTATCAAAAGTGTATTCTGAGAGCATAGATATCAGATGTTTGTCATTAGAGACACATACCAAATGGGGTTCCATGAGGCTCTTTTCTAGTTCAATACTGTAGAACAGTTTTATTAATGACTTACATAATAGAATAGAAAATGTTTCTTGAATCTGAAGATCACAGCAAGTAGAGGGCAGCTGCAGTCATGTTCAACTGAAAATTATGTTGAAAAGTGAGAAAAATTCTGAAAACCTGGTTGAAATTCAATTGGGATAACTGTGAAATTCCACTCCCAGAATGTATCAATCAGCTATACTGGGTAAGGGCAGATTTTGCACTGCACAAAGAAATACTGGAGATTTAGTAAACCAAAGTTCAATGAGACTCAAAAACACCAGAGTGCTGCAAAAAAGAAGTGGACATTATTCAGGGATGTATATTTGGGAGTGTCATCCTCAAAACTTGCAAAGTTATCCCACTTCCCTGGTGCTGATAAGGCCTCTTATGGAACACTGCAGAGGCTTGTGCTCCACAATTTGGGAACAAACTAGAGAGGTTCAAGAGACAAGCTCTGAGAAAAAGGACTAGAAATTTTCATCTGTGAGGGAAGAGTGAAGAAACACTGTTGAGGAGTCAACACAAAAGAAGACAAAGAGAAGCATGATATGACACTTCAAATAACTAAAAAGTACCTGCCAGAAAACAGCAATTAATTCCTTTTCATGTTTGCTGGTGGATTAAATTGCAGTTAGGGAGATACAGGTTAGGTATTAAGAAAAGTCTTTCTCACAGTAAGGCTGAAGAAACATGGGAATAGATTGCCTAGGATGAAATCTTCATCACTGGAGTTTTCCAGGAGGAAGTTAGACAGATCACCTATACAGAATGATGTGTCTGGAACTGAATCTGCACTGGGGCAGCAGCATTGACTAGAAGTTATTAAGGATATTTCCTATGACTTGTATGACTAAACAACTTTAAATTGCTATGACAGAGGTGGGGCCAGTCAATTCAATTTGTCATCAGCTGCCTATTTTTGTTACTTTTTTTCAGTCACTCCACTTAGGGTTAAACTAATATAATAATAAAGTACTACAGTAACCGGATCAACATACTGGAGGTATTGCAGATCCTCTCCAAATCTGTCACAGCCCAATGAGTGCTGCAAGCTAAAATTTGAGGAGTTATATACTCCTTTTTCCTCATACATGGATTGTGAGATTTTAATAAATTTACCTGACCCAATGCAGCAATTTTATTTAATCTGGTTATATTAGTCTCATGCAAGTGCCACAGTTCTCTACAGCTTCTTCTTGTTGACTGTGGCACATATATTAATGACTAAAAAATTTAAGAGCCTTAGGCCTTCCTCTTTGCTTCCCTTCCTCTCTCCCATCAACGACTTCACCAATGACCTAACAGAAACTTCACTGAAAAGCAGAAACCTGCCGGTATTGTTGCAGAGGGTAGAAACATCTGGATAGGCTGGAAAACTGTATAAGGTGTTGAAAAAAATACCCAGGTGCAGGGAATCCAGTGAAGGACAAAAGAATGTTTGCTGTTAATAAATTTAATTTTTCATATTTGGTAGTTGTGACACCTTTCTGAGGTCCAGTGGGAGCCAGTATTAAAATACATTTAATCACTGTTTTCTGCAAAACAACACATGACTTAAATTATATGTGCAAAGGCCTAAGCCACAAATATTTAGCCTGTTGCCTTTCTTGAATCAGGTAGTGGCAAAAGTTTATAATCCTGGAGGTTTTGTTTGTGCGGGGAAAAACAGACGCAGGAGCTGGCAACTCTGACCTGATCCATTTTATATACCAAGAGTGTACACAAGATAAGCAGAGAAACAACCAGAGAAAAAAAAGTGTCTTGTTTCTTCACTTTTCCTTTGCACTGCTCTGCATGTATCTCTGCTACTTTGCCTGGTGCTTCCTTGTTCATAGCTTCCCTGCTTTTTTTTTTTTTTTTCTGTTTTGCTCATTTCATTCATAGACAAAACAAAACCCAGAGATTTCTGGCTCAGACAATGCCCACCTCCACACCCCCCGGTGGAAAAATACATGAGCTCCAGTTGGGAACAAAGTGTAGCCTTGTTACATACCCCTGTTCTACGTAATGGCCTCTGTTGTTTCTGTTACCTGATTGCACAACAGCTTCTTCACATTCACACCACATGGAAGATGCCTCTTAAGCTGATCAGCTCTAGCTATGCCTAGAGGAACCAGCAACATTATCTCCTGCCTGCATTTAGATGCATCTTAACAACTATTTGCAACAATTAGGAAAAAAAAAAAAAAAAAAAAAAAGCAGCAGCATTGGGAATTGCATGGGTTCAGGCAAATACACCTGCTCTGTTCACCCTGGGCCTGATCCAAGCCTCCCTGAAGTCTACGGAAATATCCCCACTGATGTCAGTGGGCTTTGGATCAGGACCAAGGCTACTCAGATCTTACTCTGGCAGTTCTCCCATTGAAGTCAATGAGATTATTCCCTGCTATAATAGAGCTCAGTCAGGAAGATTTTAATGATATTCAACCTACATTTCCCATGTCTTCTTATCACCCCATTATTCCTAGTTATGTCTCATTACCTTTTCTCCCACCCCCTCCCCTTTTTTTTTTTTTTTTTTTTCCAGGGACCCAATCCTAACCCCCTTGTTCAGGCAAAACTCCCACTGGATTCGATTAAGGAAGCAGGATCTCACTGTCATCTCCACTATTCAGAGGATGCTGTAATGGCTCCCCATGATGTCTTCAGACAGGCAAACCACGCATGGCATTTTTCCTTGTAAAGACCACAATATTGAGCCTAAGGCAACACTAAAGAGGAGAGAAAAATGAAAAGATTTGCCAGTACAATTTCAAGACATGTAGCAATATGAATTTTTAAATAACATTTGATCTTATAAAAACATTTTATCATCTTTCCATCAGACGTACATCCTCACAGCTATATAAAAATCTGTAGTAAAATTATTGTAAGTAGTTTCTTTGATTAAGGACTCAACATTTGTGGTTTAGAATAGCTTTATAATTTGCTGTGGACAAGACAGAGAACATGATACCTCTTTCTCAACAATCATTTATAATGTATAATTTGGCTTTTCTGGATGGTCGGATTGGAACGTGTCCTAAATTACCAGAAGTTAAATACTTCTTATACATTCTAAAAATGGTAATTTCCTATAAAATTGTATTAAAATCTTGGATTTTATTTAGAATTAATACATCACATATCTCCCATGGTCTCCATGCAAATACATTTTTTTTTCACACTTAAAATTCTGTTAACTCAAGAGGTTAAACTCTGGTAGTGGAATCTCATTATGTTCTCCTCTCAGTCTGTGATGTGCCAGAGAAGGGTTTGCAGAATCCCATCCCCTCCATCTGATCACTGGGCAAAAGAGCACCAAAAAAGGGGACACAGCCAAGACAAGCTGCTGACCATGCTACCTGTGGCTGGAAGGCTAAAACATGTCAGTGTAGAGCAACGTCAACGCCCAAATCCCCTGGTCAGGTGTCACAGGTAGTTGTGCCTTTGCTTGGTTGACAAGTTCTTGTGACAAGAGCCCCCTTTATTGCTGTGGTCTCACAGCAATGGGCACTGGGTGATGGGGATTTTATGGCAGTTACAACCACACTAATGATAATGTTGATAGCAAATACAAGATTTAATCCTAACTAAAAGAAAGGGGGGGTGTACCATATGTATCAAATACTCCAAAATACGTTCCCATCCCTCATACCCTGTGCTTCACTACTCTGTTCTGCAGAAATACCATTCATTCCTCCAGCATAGATACGTAGGACTCCCTCATGAGGCCTTCATTTTTCCAGTTAGGAAATATATATTTGTATTTCCTAATTTATAGAAATAGATATATATCTATTTCCTAATACAGAAAAATATGTATTACCTAGTATATATGGAAATATATATCTATTTCCTAGTATATACACCCAAACAGCAAATTGCTTTTTCTCTACATGTTAGATGTCCTCTGTTTTTTCATATCCTAGCAATTAATGTTTGCAGATTTACATGGGTTTTCCCTTTGCTATTAGTTCTACTCCTTTGTCAGTAACTGCCCAGACATCACATACATTAAGATTAAAAATGTAACACATTATTGCACACTCTGTGTTAGTTGTCCTTATTTGCCCTACCTGCTCTAATGTTCTGCTGGTTTACAGCAAATGGAGGTCCAGCTCTCAGGTGACTGTTCAGACCTATTTCTTTGATAAGATAAATCAAAACACTCTAATGCTTGTGCAGTTATGGAATTCTCCAGGAACATTGCTCTGAAATGCAGCATATTCAAGAGGCATTTATTCACCCACTGAAGAAGTGTGCTACTTTATTCCATCTTGCCTTTTTCAGGTATGAGGAAGCACAAATAACTAACATACAGCAAAGGATGTTAAAGCATGATCTGAAGAGTCCATCTGCATTATCACTTTTCATTCAGACCAGTTTGCTGCTCAAGTGGATCTCTCAATTATACTAACTTGCTATTATTTTTTTTGCATCATGAAGCATGCAAATTAGATTCTTTCCGGATAAAGATAAAGCAAAAGATGCCCCCTAAGAGCCCATCCAGTTTGATTCAATACAGCTTTTAGTCCATGGGACCAGCCTTGAGTTAGTCTTAAGTGGCACCTGAAAAACACAATGTGGACACCAGGTCCACAGCACCAGCTCTGTTGCTCTGTAGATCTTCACTACACTGGAATAATGGGAACATACCCTGAGTTGCCTGTTTCAGAGACTGGTCCTGTACAGCCTTTTCTACTGTGTCTGATCACTCCATCTCCTGGTATTTAGCCTGGTCCTTCCTTGACCACATGCTGCTGGTGCAGTTTCTTCAATGAAACAAATCAGACACAAAATCAGCAGTTAAGGAGGAATCTTGTCACCAGAAAGTCCAGATGCTTGCTTGGCTTTGTGTTGAGAACAACTGAGAAAGAGAATGGGGATGAAATTCACCTTTCAAGGTTTGATATTCTGTATGAGAAGGGCATTACCAGCTTGTCAGAAACAGCATCAGCTTGGATGTTGAGACATCTCTAACATTTAATTGCAACTAGTCGTGTTGGACAGTCACCTTAGTACATTGTGTGTACAACAATGATTTGCATGTAGCTTTCACATCATTTACGACAAAAATGTCCAGCTGAATTCAAACATTTGAAAAGCATCTGATTTTGTAATCAGCATGATATGAGTATTATGTTTATCTATTGCAGGGTTTTTACAGAAAAATAAATGATGAATTGTCAGCATCTCCTGTTGCCATTAAACTTCTTGTCCTCATTAATAACTGACCTAGAGCAATAAGAACTACCCATGAATTCAAGTAAATAAGATAATCCACTTCTCTAGACCCAGTGCTTTTCTGCTGCATTGAGCCTTAACAGCATAGGCAGCAACATGTCTGCTGGAAACAATTTACAACTCCACAGACAACAGATTTTTTTCTGCATTTCTTCAGTTTCATCCATTTAGCCACTCTACCCCTAATATAACAACCTAATCCATGCATACTAAAAACCCTGCCAATATTTTGGACCTGAAAAATCAGTAAAAAATCCATAGAGGTAGAAGCATAATAGAATACAGGTTATTAACATGTATATTTAGCATAAGGGGATCCCAATATCAATAACTCCCACATATTCTTTCCAACTGAGTCCAGCTTTGTAAATCTCAACCATGAGGTTATATCTGATGAAACAGTAAAGCTGCAGTGAAGAAACAATGCACAAAAAATGTTTGTAATGTAAGATGAAAATGGTGATCAGGACTTCAATATGCTGTAATTGACCACACAGAATTTTCCTCTGTGAAAAGATAATTTGGTTTTAAAATGGTGCAGTACTTAAATAATGTAATTTTGATAATGACAGTAAAATACAATTTCTGTAATGCAAGCGAATAATACACTTTTTCTCATTCAAATGAAGTATGTAATATGTCTGAATGCTGTCACTATTCCACATTTTAAAAAGAACTCTACCATGAACTATTATTGAATACTATTATATTTCAAATACATAACAAAAACTGGTGAAGTCACAATATAAACATATTGAAATGCCACATTGCGATTATTTGGGAAACAATTAATCCTGTGGGAGCAAGTAAAACTTTTTATTCTAGACAGTTTTATTACAGGGTTTTTAAAGAGCCGAACCCTAGGAACTCCTTCCCCATGCTAAGTTGAAAACTGAAACTGTAATAGGCTTTGACCCTCTGAAAATAAACATTAATTCTCTTGGATACTCAGGGTTCCCATTGCTTGTTGCGTTGTATCAGGCTCCTGAGATTAAGGGGTTTTAACCTATTGAGGATCTGACCAGAGTGAAATTTCACTAAAGGTACAAGTGAATGGTACCACTAATGGTGCTTTCTTTCTGGCGTGTTTCACTGCTGTCTGTGCCAGAAGCAGCATTGCACCACTTCTACGAGATCCTACAGGAATTTCCGTGCACGGCGCAGTTAGAGTGAAACAAACTGTACCTGAGTAATTTCAGCAAGTTTGTTCCATCAGGTTTTATAGATACATATATATATATACATATATATATATAACACTCCTGCCTTTTTTCTTCCTTGGGCTCCTTCCTCCTCTCCTGCAGAGGAGAGCTGCAGGCTCCGTGGGCAGGGCAGGCTGCAGCGCGAGGCTCTCGCAGTTTCCACAGGAGGCTGCACAATCTGGGGCACGGCAGAAGCACACTTTGATGTTTTTAACTTATGGTGCTTTTCTCTTTACAGCTGGCAAGTGGAGCGGTGCAGATAAGTCTGCACCACATCACGGGGGTCTTTGTGTAAATTGAGGTGAGTGTTGGGTAGATTAAGACTTGCATTGTTCCCCCTTTGATCTGTGGATATATTCCCATTTGATCCCTGCACAACACACCCAGCCTTGTAGGAAGCAACCCTGTCTCCTTTGTCTAAGGCTGCTAGATACTACACTGGGCATTCTCTTCTGTTTTCTCCAATGTATGTTTTAAGTGGAATATAGACCATGTTCCCATATACTTCTATATTTCATTCCATGTATTTTATGCTGTAAATTTTACTTCTGACCAAAAATACATTATCCAGGAAGCAAACAGACTCAAGTGTTCTCCATGTGCCTGTAATTCCTTTGCAATTCTGTGAGGTGTGAAATCCACTTGACTGTTCTTACTGAAAGATCTGAAGGGTGGGAGATAAAAAATTTACTTCTGCCAAGCAAGCATGGAGAAGGATAGGTTTTGTGTATTGTTTCTGACAGAGGAGTTCTGGCTCAAAAGACATGCTCAAAAGAAAAAGAAAAGGACCTAGGACAATTTTTTATTATTATTAGTTTTTTTAATTAATTTACTGAATATATTATATACATAAAGAGAGAGTAGTGGCCTGTTACACCAAAAGATAAAGTAGAAGGTTGATTGAGATAAATTGAAGGTTGAAGTAGGAAAAATATGCAGTACAAACTTCTTTAAACAGGGTACTTCTCTAACTTACTATAGAAACCAGAAACAGTGTATTTGGGAGTGGGCAAAATGGTCTTTTTGACTTTTTTATAGTGGATTTAAGATAATTTTCACTCTTTACTTGAAAGTTATGATCCACTCAAAAAAGTGGGCATTCGATTTCATAATAAGACATTTACTCCTTAATTAAATGCAGGTCTCCCAAGAAACTATCTGCATTGGCATTGGTGATTTGGTATTTTGCCTTCTCAGTCATTACCTTAGCATGGCACTAGGAGGCAATCTGCTATTAGAGGTGTCATCCCACAGACGTCAAAGTCCTCGAATATTGCCATATTTCAGCATCAAACGTGACTGTGCATAAGAAGGTTTTTATTACACGTCAAATCCCAGCCAGCATTACTACAGTCTCCTGAGTGTCTTCCATATGCTTCTAGAAAATGGCAGATTGGTGACTGAGAACACCTTCCTGAGACTGACCACAGGCTCAGCCAGCCATTTCCATTCCTAAAATGCTAAATATCTGAGTAAGGTTAATGAAGGGGTCCTTCAACTGCAGGTCTTGACAGGGCTGTGGTAGCCAAATTGCCTCTGTTGGCAAGATGCGTGCATTTCCAGATAGGCCTACAACCCAACCAGCTGAGAAAATCTGAACAAGGAAAATTCATGCATCTCTCTCTACTCAGGACATTTTTAGGGTAGAAGGAAGCCAAGGCTGGGGTTGAAAATGCATCATTTGGATTCATATGCCAGCAGGTCAGCTATTTAGTGTTTGAGTTCTTAATGGAAATGAATATAAAAATGCTAATTGATCAGAAGAAAGAACATGGACATTCTCAAATATGGCGCCAAAATGTGTTTAATTTCCCTTTACCTTGGCTTGCACCCTTGCTATTTTCATAGTCATTCTGAAAATTAATAGATTAATACTTTTGTGCCTCCAGATGTTATAAACATATGAAAATCATAGGGAAACAGAGGAAAAAGTTAATAGTTCTCTTTTCACAATAGGGTCAAAGAAGTGTACTATACTATACATAAGGCCATGATCGTGTATTGAAAAATGAGGTTGAATAAATATTCATCAGCTTGTAAATCTATTCCATGTGCTAACTTAGAGGGTGTTTTTTTTCAAAGAAAAAAGTAGCCTAAGTACATGTCCTGCAGGATTGCATCAGCTTGCATATGGATAGTAACTGAGGTTTCACAGGCAAGAGTCATGCCAGCTCATCCTGGCTGGTGAGCGCTTGACTTTGCTGCCTTACGTGGTCTTATTTTTATAGAAGTTCTTTTGTTGTCATTTGCAAGCAAATATATATATATATATATATATGTTTTTTAAGTCTGTAAAGAAGAGTAGAAGTTTTGAAACATTCAGTGCCCGTGACAGAGGGACTGAGAGGGAGCTGAAAATGTGCTTTCAAAAATGGTTCCCCAAGTGTTTACTAAGACAGAAAGTTGAATTTGATTTGGCTATCTTTGTGCTCCTTTTGTTTACTCTTGGTGAATATCTTAGCTAATAGCTTTACTCTTACGATTGTTTATAGAAACAGCACATTGTAAGCAAATATTTTCAAAATTTCATGGATACTTATTTTAGACTGACAAATGTGAATGCTTTCACTACAAATCTAATTATAAGCTTTACTGTTTTAAATCTATGTTTTATTGCATAATCATCAAATCAGGAAGTATGTCTCTGCACATATGGTTTTACATTAAGTTAGGAACTACTCACTCCTGGGCTAAATAGCAACTACAAAGAGGGTGTTGCAGATCATCCACTTGACCCACAGGAATTCCAGATATTAAGCACTTTCAACAATGTAGTGTAAATCCTCAGACCTTTTCATTCCCTTGGGCATTGCTCTTTGCATAAGCCAGTCTTAATGTTGGTATTCCAAGTGTTGGGATGTGTTGTGACATTGTTAGGTAGATCAAAGGATGCAAGAAAATAGATGTTGCACAGTTTTCAAAGAAAAGAGGGAATCTTGAACTGGGAGCATGACATACTTAACAAAGGAAAAGAATCTAATAATTTCAGTTTTCAAGTCTGTTTAAGCGCAATTATCTACAAATTCTCTTGCAGGTTTGAAACCATGTATAGAATGTTGACTTGTTTTTTAAAACATCTCCCTTCACCTTTTAGGAAAGAAATAATGATCATGTTTGTGTCTCTTTAATATAAACATAATTAACATCGGTTGTATATGGAATTAATGTTGCCTGTAAGGAAAAAGCTTCACAATTAAATCATAGATTTGCTGCTGTACAGCTTGAAGATGTGAGCTTCGCTTGCAAGACAATGGGTTTAAACACCATATTCCATAGATTCTCATTACATGTCTTGTGTCAGCAAAATTATATTAGGCAATCTCACCACTTGCATCAGCTCACATTAATATTACTTGTGAGACAAAATGGTCCTGGATATTTTGCTTCTACTCATGATCAGAAATCATTTTGCTCTAGAATGTTAATATTAAAGTTTATATATTATAACATTACTATTTGTTTTAATAATTTCCCATAAAAACAACCACTGTTTTAGTGACTCATTTTATTTTCTTGTATTTCCTGGCAAGTACTGCATGTCTTTTTAAGGAATACAAAAACAAGCTGGCTGCAGCTCAGCTGAGAGGCTGCTCCCATAGGCTGGGCTTGCTGGGCTTCCATTCAAGCTGGTGGTCTGGACAGGGCACACAGGACAGGCCACCTTCTTCAGCTTCTAAATTACTCTCTCTTGTGCTGAAACATTATAACACAACATCAATTGAGGCTTCCAATGGAACAGAAAACTGCTTAATTGTGAAATAAAAGTGACCCAGCGAAAGGCAGAAAGACTGAAAAACAGAGGTGAAATGCCATCGACCTCACCTGGGACGTGCCTGATAGATACCAGCTGATGAAGTGGCAGCTGCTTGGGTGTACCACAGCATCCTAGATGTGCACGACTCATTAAATTATTAAGCAGTAACTACATATGTAGAATATGCTACCAACTGCTGGTCTGTTTGGTGGTTGGTTTGTTTGGGTTTTTTTCCCTCAAAGAAGAATACAGACTAAAATGCAAGTTCAGATTGTATTTTTGGTATAATTAAGCATGTATCAAAGTCAAGAACAAATTCACTGTGGGTGCATAACCAAAGCTCTCACTGAATAGAATGCTTAAGTATTGCCAGATCATTCCTCATTATATAATATTTGAAATGGTGAAGCCTACATACAAAAATAAAATAATGGAAACTGTGTTTTGGTATATTTTGCTAAATACATTAGGTTTTGTTGATAAAGAAAATTGTAAACCCTTGAAATAAGGAGGCTATTTCAGCAAAAAAAATTGAATGTCAAACCTTTTTAAATTATTTTTTTGGCCAGTTTAAAATATTTGTTGTTGGTCATTGCGATTTAGACAGCATTTTCACTATAATCTCTTTTCAGGAAGAAGCGAACCCTTCAGACCCAAAACTGAGAACTGTTCTTACTGCGTTCAGAGCTTAGTGAGAATATGAAATATTCTTTCTGTAAGTATTTATATTTATTTCAGTGCCCTACTTTGGATAGTCTGTTTTATATTTTCACCTAAAATGGACAAATTCTACAGTCATTTAAATCCATCCAACCCTATCGACCTCAACCATATTCTTATCCTGATTTACAGCCTCATTAGGATTTTAATGATGTAAATGAAAGTAGAGTTTGCTCCTAAATCTTCATTCTAAATTAAAGAGTATATTCACCTCTCAGTGCAGGATGTGGGAGTATGTGCCTCAAACAGAGAACACACAGCTAAAACTTGGCAGGCAAGGTCTCAGCTAGAGGCTGGATTTTTTTTTTTTAATGTTGAGCTCACTTCTTTCCTTAGATAAGCAGGCACACATTCCCATGTATCTTGTAAAATCTTTAACAGTCCTACACATGCATGTACAAGTGTAGTGCTGTTTTTACAAGACAGACAACAATTCTTCCTCACATATCTTTCTGATGAGAGAATCAAGTCACCAGTCTAAATATATTTGGGTTTACTGAAGTTGCAAGACTATGGAAAGAACAGATGCCTTCCAGCTCTTGGTACTTTCCTGGAGCACCTCTAGGACAAAAATAGGTCCTCCAGCTTCAGAAGTCCAGTCTTAAAAATCTCTAAATGAATGAGAAAGTGTGTGTGAGTTGTTGTTGTTGTTGTTATTGTTATTGTTATTGTTGTTGTTATTATTATTATTATTATTATTATTATTATTATTATTATTATTATTATTATTATTATTATTATTATTATTATTATTATTATTTAGGAATCTTAGCCTTAAAGCCTGATCCAAAGCTCACAGAAGAAAAATTCTCATTAACTTCAGTGGGCTGAATCAGTTCCTGAAAAAGAAAATACCACATATCAGTTTCAGTATCTCTACAAACTTAAGCCAGAAAACCTTTATTGCTTCTAACACACTTATGTTAAATGGTAGCTATGAAGGACTTAATACTAACACTACACAAATCCTGTTGTGTTTAAATGCAGTTTGCAGGACAAACTGTGCCATAAGCAGCACAGTTCCTCTGCCCTTATACTCTTTGTAGCTTGGATGTATTCGTAACTCCTAGGAGAGACTCGCATGACCTGAAATCATTCTCTCACCCTCAAAACAGCACCTATGGCCGAAGAAGGTCCTTACCAGTACTTGCTCCAGAAGAGTCATCTCTGTACACACTTCTCCTAAAAAAAATTAGAAAAGCAGCATTATGGGAGAGCAGAGTGACCCTGGGACCAGCGGATCTGATGTGCTGAGGCTGGAGTTCATTCAGCTATTGCCGTCTGAATGCCAATAAATTGTCAACAGTGTCATGTCCATGGCCCACCATTAATGGAGAAGGATGGTGTGGCTGGTAACACCAGTACCATGGCTGGGGGCTGCTTGTCCAGGAACACAGAATGGCAATTGCAGCAAGATCATAAGGGCAAGATCAGGCTGCATGTCATATGGACAGGTTTGAATAATTATGCACAAGAGGAAGAAGTGAGGAGTTTCTTGCTTATAATAAATTAGGGCTGTTTGGTTTTGAGTTTATTTTAAGGCTTGATTACTTTTAGTAATAGGTGAAGTGCTGCAGAGTCAAGAAGCATAAGAATTTTTGAAGATCTTACATAACTCTAGTGATATTTTTAAGCATATTAATTGGCAGGTGCTTCTCACAAATAAGGAGGTGACTTTCTGGAAACACATCTGCCCCTTGAGTACAGCATGGCTTATTTTGTAGCTTTTATCAACAACAGAATTCATCACCTGAAAAAATGAAATAGGTGGCACTAGTTTTTAGAAAGAAGCAATCAGGATGAAGCTCTCCTTCCCAAAACAAAGTGAAGCCATGAATTAACCAGACCAGGAAGGGAACATGATCAAAACTAGGCAATTTTCAAACTCTGCACAAGTGTCCAGACTCCTCATACCTTCCCCCACACACATATTTCTGCCCCCCCTGAGTCTGTCAGTGATTGAAAGTGCTTGGGACCCCATTACCTCTTCAAAGTGAGAGATGGATCATCAGAGGAGATGACTGGCACAGGTGGGGTTTGCAGGGTCTGGTCAGTGTGTGCAAGGTAGGAGGGTTGCCCCAGCCAGCCCATGGGTGGGCAGAGCAGAGCCCCATCCCTGCTGCCCGTGGTCTTCACAGCTGAGAAAGATAGTTTGTGGAAAGACGGGGAGGGGGAATCAAGTGTTTAATAACAGTGCTGCCAGTAATTGGTTTATATTCATTTTCTCTCTTCTGCTTGGTGCAGCTCCCCTTAATACCCGGCAGAGAGAAACACTCGGATCATGCTGCAGACACGCGGCTGAGCAGGAGGAAGGATCGGATGCTGCCTTCCTCACCTTGAGGGTGACAGACAGGGCATTTTACTACAAATGTTTATGCATTAATACGCAGAAACCTGTCTTAGTAGGGCTTTTTTCTGGATATCTTAATTCTGCTGATGCAAAGTGAGAGTGAAATTACAGGTGCCGGTTTGCAATGTAGAATGCTGATAAACAACTTGCCATTTTGCAGTGGCTGGTCACATCTGGAGCCTTTTGGGATGCAAAAGTACTGGAGGATTATTGCAAAACTTAGAGACACTTATGTTACCATAACTTTTGTTTTTAACCTAAATTTGTAGATTTTTTTTTTTCTTTTGGAGGATTTTATGGGTGATATTACACTTATTTATCTAACCAGCTAAGTCAGCAGCAAAGCAGAAAGATTCAGACGTATAGCTCTTGTCAGAAAACTTTTCTGGTTTGACCTTAGACTGAGGCAGGCTGGTATAAAACCACGGATCAGTGGATTGTGTTTCATTAATTCCAGCGTATTTTTAAACTCCATAAGCTACACTCCCCAGCTCTGAGCTAGCCCTCTGACTAAGTTAGTGCCCTGTGTTCAACACCAATGTACTGTGTTGGAAAAAACCCCTGCATGATATATTTGAATTTTTGTTTTTCCACCTTTAAGTTATCATAATACTTACATAACATAGAAAATCAACAGACACACATAGCAAGGGAGATAGATGGACCCACAACACAGGCTGTGAAGGCTATGGCAGTAAAAGTCCCTCACTCTTGCATTTTGTTATTTTTATAGTTATTCCTGCATGGACTACCTTGATGTAACATCCAATTTGATTTATGTGCCACTGCAGTCTTTTACTATTTCCAAAGCACTCAGTTACTTTCTCTTGAAAACCTCTGTTTAAATATGAAAGGCTGTTAGGAATTAGTATCTGTTTATAATACTGTTTGCTGTTTCTCTTTATGTATGGAAACAAAAAAGGGCTTGAGAATGGTTTCTCTCTTCATAATTCCAGTACACAGTAGTATTTTGAAATCCTTGCAAAATTTCCATCAGGTCACTGTAGCAATAATTATGCATGTGTGCAGTTAATGTTCCCTGACTGCTTCTGATCCACTATGTCTGTTCCCTTTCTGTGCTCTCCTGTTGAGATCATGCAGTCTGAATGTAACACACAGCAGACTGGTCACAACTCCGTGCCTTAGCAAATTTATAAACCCTCCTCATGGAAGAAAAATTCCAACCCACACAAAACAAAAAACTAAATGGTAATATGCATATTTCCCCCCCTAATATTTCATATCTACTTGTTGTGTTCGAAGTATCTGAAATGGCTTTGATGTATTTTCTGTGATTATCCACCATTTCCTGTTATGTAAGGTACCTCTCAGGAGACTCTGTACTCAAGAATAGGTTGCACTGGGAATTATAACTAAGATCTGGCCCAGTCTGTTTTTTTAGCTCACTGAGCATTACTGTTGTGGAGAGCACTGTATTTTTCCTATACTGTTTAGTGTGTTTATATAAAATATTCACTCTGAAACTGAGAATGCTCCAAATTTATCCTCTTGTGGCACACATGATCTTTCATGAGAATCCAGTTAAATATAGGGTTTTTGCTTCAGAGGAGATATTGTCAAGTTGGGTCTGGCTTTCTTTCCCCTTCTGTTTGAAGGTCAGTGGTCATTTAGGGCAGTTTTCCATCATACATTTCAAATGCTAAGGCAGTGTTTGTAGCAGGATATGGGCCATAATTTATCAGTGAATCTCAGCTTGTTCTTCAACACCTTGCTGGCCACATGCTGCAGAGAAGCATGGTTTCGTTCAAGGTCCCACTTGATGGTGGTAAAAACACCTCTAACTGTGTGACTTCAGCCCTGTGACAATGCCACATTCACTGCTTCCATCCCATTGAGAGGCATTTGGTTTCACATGAATAGTTGTGGGAAGAGAAATCTGGTCGCTCTTCCCCTGGACCATATACATGTGCTGGCTGCTGGTGTCACCTTTGGTAGCTTCCTTGAGAAGGACAGCAGGAGGGACACAATACTAAAGCTGGACAATCACCTCAGCAGCCTTGCCACCTCCCCCCTCCAAGCACATGATTATCCTTCTTCCACTTCTGAGCATTTGTTGCAGCATCTCTGATCTCAGCTTCACACCAGTGTCCTCGACTTCCAGTGTTTTCCTCTGACTGTCCTCTTACAGCTGCTGCATCCACAGTCTGTTCTGCTCCTCGTTCCACCTTCTTCTGCTCCTCCAGCACAAGCCAGATTGGCACAAAGAGTGTGTCTGTGTGTTTCGGGAAATGTAAATGCACATGTGAAGAAGTATCAGCATGTGCAGGATTTTTTCAATTGTGTCCTGTACCTAACACTGCCCTTTTTGCCTTTCTTGACATTTTTGATGTGCATAACATCATGAGACAGACAACTGCTTCACAGTTCCATGGCTCAGTACAGGAATACCTATGGCTTCAAAATTTTGCCAGTAAAACGTTTTAAGAGCTACTTAAACCTTTAAATGTGTCAAATATATTCAGTTTTATTAACCAAGCCAGCTAATAACACACAGATTTCCTTCATTATTTTTGCCCTACCTATCTGCAGACAACAGGGCCCCAGTTACCCCCCTGCTTTTAGTGCTTTGCTTTTCTCCACCCCTTCATTCCCGTGCGCAAAAGGGAACAGAGGAACTTTCACATTCTGTTAGAATATACTAAAAAGCCTGTACTTTTGACTGAAGCATACCTGCTCCATGCAAACAAAATGAAAACAAGAAGTGGCCAGAAGGCCTTGCTGTGCCTGCAGGGGAATGGGGTGCTCGTTTTGTTATGCTGTGGGCTGCTGTAACACACCTACACAGGCTGTGTAGAGTCCTTAACCACCCCACATCACCTTACCTTCAATTTTACTCCACCGAGGAATACTTCTGGACCTGGTGGCAGCGATGCAGGGGTCTTTCAACAAAGCACTGGCTCAACAGTGCCCACAGACCCGCCCCTTCGGAGCACGGCGCGGATGCTCGGCACACCATCCTGCATTGTCAGCAGGCAGAGAGCAAGAATTACCAGGATTTACAGCTCTCTGAATACTGCTGATTCATTGACAAAACCGGAATTAAATTGTACGATATTAGTACTATTCATAGCCCTTCCACCCCTGTTGCAGGCTGGAATATTTCTAAAGACATTGCCGTTGGTGACAGAAACTGAAGATCATCTGCAAAACGCTGTGACCAGCACTGAATCAGAAATCATTAGTAGTTCCTTACTCACAACTTTACTCTTGTTTGTAGATTTGGGATTTTGTAAAGTGCCCAGAAATATAGCACCAGGGTAACCTGATAAGGAGTATGACATCCAGATTTATGGATGCATTTAAGGGAAAAATCTAAGAATTAAAGGTTGCTGTTCAACTGTGAAGCATTATGGATTTGCGTGGTGCAGGAACAACAGCATCCCAGTGGATGACTTCCCTATCCCTTGAGGCGATCCAGGGTTGGATACCTGGATGTATACTTGGCCCTCCAGTTCTTCCTGACAGTTGGCTGCATTGGTAAATGGTAGAAGGAATATGGTTAGAAGGAGGGGGATAAAAGGGTTAAGGAGCTGCTGGCATTTCTCCTTTGCTTTGTAGTCTGCTAAGTACGCCAAGTAACTTTGTGCCAAATCCAGCACATTTGGGAGCCCTTATCAGGAAGAATCTAAACTTGGGCACAGAAGGTTTATGGTGAAACGGGGAACCCTCTAAGAAGATGTGGTTGCAAAGAATTCACTGATACTGAGACTGTTTGTGCCAGGGAAAAAAAAAAAGAAAGCTGTTTGTCTTACAAGCTGGGTCCCCAGCAGGGAAGCCTGGGACTGGTTGTAAGCCCAGGGGCTGCTGGGCAAAGCACAGAGACCCAGATGGCAGCCACGTTGCTGACTGGGGAGATCCCTGGAGCCTGCAGCCAACAAACCTGGGGAACTCTGAGTTTTGAACTGTGCCCACAAAACCCTGCTTCTTTCTTGTCTTATGACGGTCTAAGAGAGCCAGCTGCAGAAAGTGCTCTGGGAGTAAGGTAAAAGACCCAGGTCTGCAGGTACTTTTCTACATATAGGTACATAGGTACATTTTCTACATAGGTACCTTTTCTACATAATCCTCCAGGAATGTGGCATATGGGAGTCTGGGGAGGAGGGTCTATTTTCCAGCTAGCCAAGTCTGTTCTGTCCCTGAGATAGCTGAAAAATTGTGGCTAGAGCTGTGTCATTGGAAGGGTCTGGTCCTATCTAATATATCCTGAGAATATTTAGCAGGTGCCTGGGGGCAACCCGGTTGAAAAGACATGTAGATTCCATAGTGCAGTGAACGCAGAGGCAGGAGATGTCAAACCAGGCTGTGCAGTGCCTGGCAAAATGTTGAGTCAAAAAGGAACAGGCCCACAAGTCCACAGCTGCCAGCAGCTGGAATGGGATATTTCAGACCACAGCATTCTACTTAACTTCAGTCCCAACCAAGCCCTTTTTCAGGTACCTGCAAACATCCTTACTGAATATAGCCCACCTAGTCTACACAACATTTTTAAGAATTAAAATGCTGTGCAATTAGCATTGATACTGTGATAGCTCAGGCAGGATCAGGGCTGCATCCTGCTAAGCTCTTCCAGACGGCTAGATGAAAGTCTCTGATCCATAAAGTAGACAAGGCATTAGTAGAAATACAACAGATAAAGCTGAAAAAACAAAGAAAGCTGCAGCAAAAGCCCACACATTTGTCCATGCTGAAGGGTTGTCAGTCAATCTTGCATGGCATGGAGAAGGGGACAAGGAAAGGTGGCTCTGCTTGGCCTCACAAAGCACTAACTGTTATTACCATCACTATCAAAGTTAGAGGAAATTGCATCCATTTTACTGTTGAAACACACAAAATGTACAAAGCTTTCCTCGCATCCATAAACAGTTAAATATATTAGAAAACAGAGGACATGAGCTTGCTGTTGTTCTTCAGTCTCAACTTGTATTGCTTTCAGTGGCCATTTAACCTCGATAAAGACAGAAGGATCCAGGCACAATGTTTTTAATTACAAGTGGCATTTCTAAGCCTTCTGTGGTCAGTGCCTAATCCAAAAAAGTGACTTCATTTTGAACTCTGGCAGTATGGATGCTCTGTGTACAAGGCAGACTGCAAACCAGTTTCCATCCTGCTTTAATAATAGGTTCACAATCCAAAAAGGAACTTTAAACACTTTAATATTCAGACTTAAAGCTTTCCTTCTGTAAAGGGGTTTATAACCCAGCAATAAATAGCTGCCTTTGAAACTTGACTTAAAAGGTCTTAGGAAAGCAGTGAGTTTTTAGATATAAGCTTCCAGTATTTAGAAAAAGATTAATGGTTGAACAGAGATAAACAAATTGGTAGTTTGCCTGACCAAACCTGCCGTGACTAAGGTGACAGAGTTAATGGCCTTTGCACAGTCAAAACGTGCAGGATGCTCCAATGCAGGAACACTTCCAGTAGTGATTCCTTCAAAGTCCATCTGATGGGGATTGATGCTGCTGGGAAGGGGTTCTGTGGAGCACCAACCCAGCTCTACCTAAACTGCCATCCTGGCCCTTATCTATGAGGGTGAAGGCATGCAGAACGAGCAGGAAAGGAGAGACGGCATGTGAAAAGTGTGAAGAAAGAACTGAAATGAATCCTGAGATCTGGTTGCTACATGGCAGACAGCCAGGGGAAATATTTTTCTACTGGGTGGATAAGGGCTCGTCTTCTGCTGAGGTGTAACCAAACCCTGCTGAGACTCCTGTGAGCTTTCAAGGAATTGGCAGGGGCCAGGGGAATCCATGTGGAAAAAAAAACATTTCTAATCCAAATTAGATGTAAATGTTCAGATGGATGAGCTATTTACCATTTCCTTTCAGAACATCATAGGATGTTCACTTTTAGGAGTTTTCCCTTCATTTCAACCACTTCTTTTTTTTTTTTTTTCAACTCACTTTCCCTAGTGATACAACTTTCTCCACAGTCAGCTGTTCTGTATAAATCCCAAGGATCCACTTCTCCCTCAGGAGGCTCCCACTGGAGTCAGTGGCAGTATCCCTGAATTGACTGGTAAAGGCCATGTGTCATTTTAAATGCTGGTGCCTTGCCAAAGCCCCATGGCTGCCTTTTAGACAAGCTATTTATACTACATATATATAGATATATGTATGTATAAAAACATAAATTCTATCACATCAGCATCTGGACATTTTGCTTTGCTGCTTGTCTAAAATTACCCCTCTTTGTCAATACTTTTTCTTAAGGTGATGCCTTCAGAACGAAATGTGAAATCACAGCAGAATATTTGATACCACGGCACAGTGCCTCTTTTCCATGACACAGAGGAACAAATCAGTTTTGGCATCATTTGTGTTCTCTGAAGATCTGTTTCCTTTACTTTACCTGGTAGATAATAATCCTTTTAGGGGCTCAGACCCTTTTCCCAACAAGGCAGACAGGTTTTGCATTGGTTATCCCTGTCCCCCAGCAACCTTTGAACAAGAGAACCACCATCTTCTCTTTCAGATGTCAGCATCACTGACTTCCAGGAGAGCAGCACGTGGCTCCTGGTGTGACACCAAGCCCCCACCCCAGGTGGTAGACAGGTCACACGTTCCCTGACCACATCAGCAGGCGAATTTCCAGTCCTCTCTGATCAATATTGCTGTGGCTCCACGGTGGGAGCCCACGGGGAGTTTTGCGGGCTGGGTCTCCTTGTGGAGGACCAAAGGTGAGGTCCTCAGAGCACTGAGGCCAGGGCCACGAGGAAGCCTCTGCTGCCGCTTGTCAGTGTCTTTTTTCAGGGGCCTTGAGCTCCTTGTCCCACATGACAGTGTTCTACTTGCAGCTGATTTGAATTAATTTTTCAAGTAAAATTTCATGAGGCAGTACCAAATGCTTTCCTGAAATCCAAATATATTACATCTACTGCTTTCCCATCATCTGCTAATTTTGTAATTCCATCAAAAATGCAATCAAGTTTGTCTGGCAAGGTTTATTCCTTATAAATCCCATGATTCAATTTACCTACCAGTGGAGGATGAAGGACTGAGTCAACCTTTGCAAGCTTAATCAAACTTATCCAAACCTCTGGGTTCAATAGATTGAACTGGAAGTTTTGCAAGAAGAGGCTTGCTCTCAGCATTTGCCTCACTTTGTGGTTTCTAATGGGATGGAAATACTGGAAGAAAAGGCTTTGGCACTGTATTGCAGTACTTCTCCACTGTTTAGAAACAGGGAAAAGCAGAAAAAAACAAGTGTTTCTTTTAAAGTAGACTGTCTCAGACTCTAAAAATGGGTTCTGGAAGATGAAAAAGAAATTCTTAGGTTACAAACAGCTTAGGTCTAACTTTAAACTAGTTGTTTCCATTACCCTTGCAAAACTTGCCAGGAAAAAAAGAAAAAAAGAAAAAAAAAAGGGAAAAACAAACAACCCCATAACAACCAAACAACCAAACAAAAAACCAAAACAAAGCAAACAACAACAAAAACCCACAACAAATACTAATAAAAATCCTAGAGAATCTTTGGTGCCTGAGGTTCCACTGGCACATCTAGGATCTTCTAGAGCCCCAACCTAACAGACAGTTAATAGACATATAATGGCATGGCAGACAAAGTCTGCTACTTAAGGCTCTAAAATCAGGACAGTATCTCATGAGCTTTGAGACCCTGCTCAGTATACTTGTCCCCACTTCAGAAAAAACACCTCACATTTTCCTTTCTAAAGATTTATAATATTTTTTTTCCAGACAATTGCTTTCTCATATCAAAAAAACCTTATCCTTTCATTTGCTTTCCACCATGTTGTGAAAAGCATTTGTGTTTTCATTTTTCTGTTTGCATTTTGTGTTTTTATATTCTCATTTGGTTTTAGGCATTTGAATTTGAAAAGGCTCTTTTCAGCCTCTTTAATGCGAGTACTACTCAGAGAAGGGAATTCTTGGGACTTGTAGGGAACTTGGGCACTGAACCCATGATTCATAAAAGATTATTTCTATAGGGAAAACACTGAGGAATATAATAGTGGGGCAGAAATCAAAATTGAGCTTGAATGAGGTTTAAAGAGAGGGAAGACATTGTGTACTATTGAATGAAACAGGAGGTACCTTAAAGATGAGTCCAGTGTGCTGCTGCATGCAGTTCACTCAAGCAATCAGAAGAAAAAAATCCAACAAAGGAAGGAAAACAGAAAGCCAGCCTGGTCGATTAAAGTGCAAAATATCTGTTCTTGGAATATTGGCTAAACTATGCACGAGTGCTCAGCACCTCAGCTGAAACTGATGCTGCCCAAAGGGCTGAAGCTCATATGAGTGTGAGGGATCCAGATACCCTTTTGGTACTGGGTAAGTGCCCCGAGATGCCATTGCACAAACAAGTGCAGGAAGAAGACCTATAGAGCTTGCGCTATGACTGCAGGGTAGCTTACTTTGACTAAAATGGCTTAAGCAGCATGTGCTGAAGCAGCTGGCCTGGCAGACCTGGAAGGGGTAACAGCAACAGGGCACCCTGCTACAGTGCCAGTTTCTCCAGCTGGTAAAGCTGCCACTGGGAGAGGATGTGCCCACAGCCTGCCCTGCCTGCTCCTTTCAGTGTCCTCCTGGTGGCTGGCTGCTCCTCTCCTGCTAGGTTCTGGGTAGGGAAGAGATGGTCTCTCACTTGCAGTCAAGTAATTCCTCGGTGCCTTGGAGAGTCATTGTATCCGTACCCAGATACACAGGCAGTCCTTCTTTGGGAAAACTGGTAAGTAATTGTGTAATCATTTCTATGGTGACAAAGAGTGAGAACATAACTTCAAGACATTTGGAATAATAATGTGCCTAAGCAAGTACATATTTTAAAATGTGTTGCTTGTTCATGAAAAGGTCCTAGGCAACTTCTGGCAGTCAGGAAAGACAGTCTACCATAAACCTCCTCACAGCAGGCAGCTACTCAGTCTGAAAATTAATTTCAAGAAACATAACTGACCACTGAGCAATTTTAGCAGTAGTGTGTTTTTTTTCTTTTTTTTGCTGAACCTTTTGTGGTAAACAATGTTGTTAGCTGAGTGCAGAGTGACTGGACTTCAAAATTAAGAACCAGGCCTGCAGGCATGTACAGAAACACTGTGCTGCCCGTGGTACGCCAGAGCATCTCTTGCCACCAGGCACACTCACCCCTGCATTCTCACCACAAGCAGCTTTTGTATGTGATACCCACTTAGGTTCATCTGCTTGCCTGAGCTGTTTCTGAAAAAAAAATAAAAATCTCCTAGAATAATTCAAATAATTCAGTTCAAAATGGGCTTAAAGACCTCTGTCAAAAGATATTAATAGTTTGTAAGCAGTAAACAAATGCTTGTGCTAACTTGGGTCTGAATGCAAGATTTCCTTGGGAAATGCAGTTGTCTGGATTCAAATTCAAATGGCAAGATGAGCAAATATCGAGACATTCAGGGAAAGATGCATCAGGTTATTCTTAAAAGAACAGGAAAGAATGGAGGGAATCTTGCTTTCTCTGAGAATTGAGCGTTATCCTAAACTTTTCTCACGAACCTTGAAAGAAAAGATAGTATCATCAGGAAATATTTTAATAGCTTCAGAAGATTTAGATAGTGAACTGGGTGAAACATGTTGGCTATTTCTACGCTTTTTGCTTTGGTTAGGTCATTTTTAGCTCAAGTCTTGACATAGTTGGCTTCTAATGGGCACTTAAACAATGAATACAGAACATATTTTAAACTCTAATATGCTTTTCATTATAGAAGATGTTTTCTATGTTTCAGATAGCTTGGACAATGTCACTAAACTTGTCAGATTCCCCTTCTGCTTCTCATAAACTAACACAATACTGTTGAGTTAGGCTTCATACTCCTGCAGAGAAATACCCAAATCCATCCAAAAGATTGTTTACATTGACATCAGAGGGGCTGGAAAACAAATTACGACATTTGTATTTGTGTTAGAAGCCAGATACTGCCAGAACCATGGAAATCAGTGGCAACACTCTGACTGGATGCTAGCCTTTCTAAGTCCATTTTTTATTTTTAAGCAGACCTAATTTGAGAACCTTAGAACAGTTTATTAGTCCCGTACTGTTTTGACTTACAACTGTCCAAGTACTTTTTGAATGAGAAGGAGATTGCTGGGTAATAGCTATTGAAGATAAACATATATATATATATGGATGGTAGATTCTATGGTAGGGGTTAAGAAAAAGATTTTCTTCAGTTTCCCTTGTGTTCTTCCAAAAATTTGAAGCTTGTTATTCCTTTACACCTTAGCAATAATGCTTAGTTCTACACCATGATCCATCAAGAATGGGAAACTCGCTCATGAATAGACAACATGATCAGACCTGCTGTGTCTGAACTCTAAATTTGTTGTTTTCCTAGACATGACAAGCACCTATGGAGGTGAAAGGAGATTCAGAAAACTGAAAGAGAAAAAAAAGTCTTGGGGAAAAAAGAACTGCTTCTTAACATTTATTTTAAGAAATCAGTATGCAGGAAGAAAGAAAAATAACATTCTAAAATGTCCATTAATTTGTCATTTCCATTAACATTAAAGTTACGTTTAATACTGGCAGCTGAGAAAAAAAGGACTATATTTGTCAGAATTGAATATGCTCAAACAGCAGTCTCAAATCCAGAACAATTCTTGAGAGCAGCCACCGACTGATGATGGAAAGTGGAGTATTTGGGAAGTCACATCAAGTACCTACTCCCGCTTCCACTTAAGGCAATGAGAAATCAGGGCCAAGCTCCTAAAGAATGGTAGTCTCACAAAAGAAAGACCAGGGAGAAAGACAGCAGGTGGAAATGAAATGGTTCCCTGATTCCTTAGCATTCTGGACAATTGAGATTATCTTTTTTCTAGTGAAACACTTTTATCCCCACATTCATGTATGACATATTTTCCATTCTAAGGTGGGACACTTCAGGCTTACAAGTAATTTCAATACACTGAGTGCCTAAAATCTGAGGTATGATCCATAGTCTTGTCAAGAGTAGATAAAATAACAAAGCTCTTCAGAACCATTAATAAATGCCTTGCTTGTCTGATTTAAGCTTCTTGAACTCAATACGCTGAAAAAGACTTCATATTGGGGCTAACTAAAAATGGCATTGGAAGGACCAACCTATGCAGGAAAATTAAAATGGTGTCTTTCAAAAAAGGTTTGTGATAGGACAGATGTGTCAGTAGCAGGATTGCTACAAGGTTTTGTACTGGGCAAAGAGAGTAATAAGAAACTAAAAAACTTCTGGCATTTAAACTTTATTGAAAAAGGGTACAAAGGAACCACCTCTGGATATTGTAAAACTCACAAATAAATTCTTTACAGCTGCACAAGGGAAGATAACAATGAGAGCCCGATATTTCATTCCTAGCACAGTAAAAAATCCTATTATAGCCAATGCAGTTATGGGTGTACCAGCTGTATTCTGGGAATTCTATATAACTCCTGCCTGTTTCTGAACCAAACCCCCTGAGGCCTGCTTGACAGATTAAAAAGTCCTCCTACATCATATACATGCCCTTCCACATGCCTGTTCATTTACCAGTGCCTGGAATTAAGGAAGTTGTCATAATTGGACGTGATGCCCTTCCAGGCCAGGGAAGAGCTTCTCAAAAGCTGCCTTCCTACCCTGCACTCTTGTATTTTAGAAATATATATATATGCACCTCTTCCTTCCTAACACCTATACCTTGGGATGCACACTGGAATGCATGCTGCTGGAAGAATGTTTTGGGTTTTTTTGAAGTGCAAAAAGGAATAAATAAATAAATAAATAAATAAGGAAATAGAAGACATAAAAACATCTCTGCTTCTCGAGCCCTCTTGTAAATTATGAGAGGAAAAAAGGCTACCACAGGTCAGGTATGCATCATGAAGCTGGGCTATAAATTTTGACCTTGGGTATGAAAAACTATAATAGAAAAATATTTAAAATAACACAATTCACCTTAAATTTCAGACTTCTTAGTCAGATATCCTAGGAAACTAACATGCCAGCCAGACTATCAGCAATAAGAATGTAGAGAACTCAACAGGAAAGAACAGATGGGAGAAGCCACTGTTTCTAATACACCCCTAAGGCATCTCTGTTCTCTTGTTCAGGACTACATTTTGTAACCTTCCCTGTTCCAGCTGCTAAGACCAAGATTTGATTCTCCTCACAGACCCACAGTACCACCCTTTGTTGGACAAAATGACCACCTGGGGAGAAAGCAGGTGGCTTCAACCATAAGAACCACTCTGTCCACATAAATAAATCTCTCACAGGCCAAAACAAGAAGTTGGAAGAGCTCACTCAGCTCAGCTTCCTAAATAACACCACCAGCTTTAGACACAGGAAGAGTAACGCAAGAAACCAGCAAAGATGCCATCAGCAAAGGTTTTGATTCAAATATACTGCTCATATCCAGAAATGGAGAAGCAGTAAACCTTCTGGAGTTCTCAGGCCAGTCCTGTGACTTTTGTAGTAGCGGAACAGGCTCTCGCATCCCTTTGGATGCAAAGAGTTCCTTTGTGCTAGAAAGCTCAAAGAAGGTTAACTTTATGTTTGCTTTGGACCTAGCAGTCCCTGAGACCCTGTGTTGGGTTGTCCTCTCTCATTCATCACACTGGACCTCCAGCAGTTGGCTTAAATGAGAAACAATGTGTCCTTTAATCCAGAAAATTCTGACGTCCTAAACTTTGGAAATTAACTTCAATTTCTTGCTCAGCTTGTTTGGAAGTGAAGCCAGAATGGATCTAGAAGTGAACAGCAGTGGAAGGTGTATGATCCAGAAACCTTCCCAGATACATCATTAAACGATGGAAGTTAATGGCATCTTCAAAGACATTCATGCTTCACAGGCAGAGCAGGCATGGATATATATATATACCCTATTACAGCTGCTGTGCTACTGTTTGCTTCTATTAAAGATCAGTTGTTTCTGCTTATTAATTTTCAATGAACATTTAATATTTTTCTTCTTTCAGAAGCCAGAAGTTATTATTTCCATACCTCCTCCTGGCATGGTGATGGAAGAATATTTCCCAAGTATTTAATAAGGGAAGTGTGCAGATTAATGTAATATTAGTTTCTTAGTTGACTAAATATCTGTAAAGACACCGATGAACTTAATTTTTTGATCTTGAATAGTCATAATTTAGTGTCACGTGACACTCAATGAATGGTATTTTGAATAACTGGTCTCTGCTCTTGCTTTGTAGTTCACCCTGAACTTCCACAAAGGCCATCTCAGGATAGGGATCTTAGAGAAGAAAATGATGAAGCAGAAGTGCAGAAAAGAAAGGGGAGAGAAAGGAGAAGGAGAGTTTGTTCTTTCCATTAATATTAAACTGTCCATTTCCCAGCTGCAGGCTCATGAAAAGGAGACTTCTTGGTGATTACCTAGTAATTCAAACCTTAAGAACACACAAAGACAAGGTAAAAAGGGATTTTTTTTATTGCGGTTTCATGAAATCCGATCCACAGCAGAGCCTGAAGAATTCTCTGAGCTTTTGAACACATATGCAAACAGGTATCAATTTCTTTTTTTATTTCTTCCTCACCAGATGAGAAATATATATGAACAACATCACATGTGCATATGTGTGTGTGTGTGTAAACATGAGTAGCTTTTGTAACTGGAAATGCCAAAGAATACAAGTAATAGTCTGGTTTCTATAAAAGGCTCTGTCTCACAAAACAATCTGCTGCACAAACCCAAAACAAATCTCTAAACCAATATTCATGTGTTGGCATTACGGAGTGTGCTTGCCTTTTACCTGTTTACCTGTTCAGAGCAGAAACCAAGAAATACTGAGTCAAAGATGAACCTAAGCAGCAAATTATCTTCACAACCCCTCAGTACTGTCATCACAGAAGGCATCTAGAATCAAAGGGCTCCCCTTCCCAGGTAGCGCACCCTCCCACACCCCTGGACAACCCTGCTTTACCCTTCTTTACCTATAGAGAACACAGAATGAAAAGGTTGCAATTTGGTCCCTCTGGTGTAATTGTGCCTGTAACACACAGTTCTAACAGGGACTGAATTTGCTGCAGTTCTTTGTATGTCGTTATCCACAAAAAAGCCAAGGGATATTGACATAGTAAGTTCTGCATCTGCTTTTTGTTTAGTGAAAGCTGGTGCAAGAATAAACATAATCTTATTTTTTTTTCTTAGTTCCATATATTATCAAGCCTTTAAAATAAATTTTCCTTGTAATTTTGCTGGATTTTGGGGAAGTTTCTCTGGATTCTATTCCTGTAATGGTTTTCTTAATTTATTAATCTGTGATCTCTTTGACATTTAAGAGAAACAAAACATATATAAGTACAAAATAATTAATATTGCAGTGGTTTTCCTACTTACTTTTAACACTGCTATTGGCCAGCTCTTTAACAATCAGTCTGATATAACATTTATTTGGCATGTGGCAGTGTTCTTACCATCACTGCCCTCTCCCTGGACCCCAGGTCCAAAACAGAGAGGAATTTTAGCCGTTTCCAAAATATCTATTCTTAAATGAACATTCAAACCTCAAAGAAAAAAAGCGAAAATTATTTTTAAAAACCCAAAACAACAAACGAGAAGAAGCTCAAATGTTGGTGTTGAAAGCAAATGAAGTAACACTTGTCTATCAGAGCCCAATGGCAC
Source organism: Apus apus (assembly GCF_020740795.1). Taxonomy (NCBI): domain Eukaryota; kingdom Metazoa; phylum Chordata; class Aves; order Apodiformes; family Apodidae; genus Apus; species Apus apus. The sequence continues at coordinate 70,840,733 of NC_067312.1, read as the reverse complement.
ATTTCATACTTGTTGAAAAGAACAGCTAGCCCCCGTGCAACTATTTTGTTGTCTACGATTCTCTAGATCCAGATAAATCAGCCCCTTTGAATATTAAGCCCACAATACAGGTGAAAATGGTCTCTGTCTTCCCCAGGTCAATCACATCAAAGAAGGCAGAAAAGTTCCACAAAACTGCTGCACATTTGAATGTATTGACAGAGCACGGCTGATCGGTACACGACACCTAATTCACCAATATGTGCTTAGTAAATATGTGGAGGGAGAGACCATTTTATTCATCTTTTGTGTAAAGTATGAACTTCTAATGTAAAGACCTACTCAGAGAAGGGTGCATCACATGTGTTTGTTTTATAAAACTGTGTAAAGGTTTGCCAAAGCTGTCACAGTGTGACAGCTCTGGCCATTTGTTTTCCCAGATCTTCACTTTGAGTGCTACTGCTTCCTTGGGAATCTTTTTTTTTTTTACTAACTGAATTTAATAAATGTAAAAATGTTGAGATCTCTGAAGATGTTATTTGCCCTAATCATGGTTCATGCTGGCTAAAGCCAAAGTCTCTGGTGATACACCTCTGCCACCCCAAGCCTGCAACTGCAGGCCTACAGCCCATAATACGCAACCTCACAAAACTGCATTTTGAATAATCCTAAAACCAAAAAGAAACTAAAGTGTTTATTAAGCCTGCTGAAGTCAACAGCAGTCTGCATATGTCATACCAACTCAGGAATTACCAGCAACTCCATATGGGGTTCATCCTTTTTCTGTAAACACACTGCTGGGTGCAGTGACCCTGAAAGTAACAGCAGTTTGGATTCTCCTAATGTGATTTCTGGATTTTGGTTTTTTTGTCGTTGTTTTTGTTTTTTTAGCATAGCACTAGATGCTAAAGGTGGCAGCTGAGGGACCATTGCAGTTAAGTCCTTACTCACAAATCTCTGCACCCACATCACACAAAGACAGATCTGTCTGTGTGGAGCTTTGGGCAGGGTTGGGGTCCACTTGAGCCTCACGTCTGCTTAAATCCCCTGTTTTCAAGCAGTTTTTCTTGTAGTTACTGGCACATACAGCACCCAGAATCACATTCCTGATGTGACACATCACTGAACCAGCATTGGTGACCTTCAGCTATACTTCAAATGTTAGTACCTGAGGCTACATACTATATATATTTTTTTATTATTATTATTTTTTTTCACCAAATGGATTATCTGGTAACATACACTTTTGGTCAGATAACTTAAAACTAACAGTTTTAGCCTTGCTAACCAAAGAAATGTTAACATTCTGTGGGTGTTCATGCCTATGTCAGTCAGAATTTTAACCCATTACCCAATTATCAACTAAATTTGAAAAAAAACCCCAAACCACCAAAAAACCCAGCAATTCCAGTACCATAAGTGAAGATAAATGGCTGAGGAGAAGAGGGAGACAGTGTCTGAGCTATTCTACATGAAGGGCAACGCAAGTTCAATGCTTAGCCAGCACCAGAGAAGGCACACACAGGAGTGTCTGTGTGTGAGAGAGTGAGCAAAAGGTTGTGAAAGCCCCTCTGGTAGAAGTAGCACTAGAGAGATCTGAAACAACACAAGAAACCATAGAAAGTCGTAAGAGCTAATACGGAGAAAACCAGTACTCACAAACATGTTTTTTTCCCGTGGTATGAACTAAGATTCCGACTGTGTCTCACTGTCTGCCCTTTACAGATAATTTCCAACACTCCAAATTGCATGTGTACACAGACCAGAAACCAGAGTACCTACTTACAGCTGTGGGCAACCATAGCATCAGCAGTAAAAGACTAATGAAATTTTACTCTCACCAAGTTTCATTTTTAAGCTGAACACTTTCAGGTTCTCCCTGGCCCCTTCATGGATGAACTGTGCCAGAGGAGGTTCCAAAGCATCCTTGCTTCCCTTCAAAAGACAGGAGAACATTGTGGTTCTCACTGGATAAAAGAAAGTAGAAGGGGAAGCAGGGCCCTAACTTAGGTTTCATGGGAGAATGAGTGAGACAGCAAAGACAGGCTGTTACAGAAGTAATTGTTGCAGATTGCTGGCTTCAGTGTACAGCAGTGCCTCTCCCTATCCTGTAGCTCTGTGCTGGAAGGTATCCCCAGCTTCCTTCAGTGAGCTGCTCTGCATCTCACAGGACAAGTGTTCTTCAGCAGGAAAGAATTCAGGCAACCAAACACTGCAGAGCAGCTTTGGCTCAGTGGTGGTGGGGAGTCTTTCCAGGAGAACTTCTGAAACATCTACCAAAGGTATCATGGAGGAAAACAGAGAGCCCTTGATGGCAGGACCCCCAGGTGACACACAGGTTGTTAGTGAGCCATTGCTTGGGACTCAGAATCATAGCATTCATGGAATATCTGAAGGTGCAAGGGACCCATAAGGATCATCCCTCCCTACCACTGAACTATAATTACTTTTATTTCCTCCCAAGCAGAAAAGAGGGGCAAATGAAGCTTTTGTTTTGCACCTCTGTCCTATGCATTCCTCCCATTTTCACTCTGCAAGAATGATTCAGGGCTCATCTCACTCACTGAGCAATTTTTACTCACCACTATGGCACAAGAAGGAAAGTCTGCAGAACAACGTTCATAGTTAGAAACTCCACAGAAATATTAAACATCCTACAGAAGGAGGAAGGACTCTTCCAACAGATACATGACCAAGGAGGCTTTGAAGCCTCTCTGAAAAGACCAAACAAAAGCCTCCCTTTCCCATGGTATCTTGTAAAAAAAAAATAATCTTTGCAGCTACCCAAGAGTAACTGTACATAACCAGAACTAAAATAAGGGAGTACCATTTACTGACTTAATTTCCTGACAAGCCCTTTGTTAAGAGCTGTGTGAAACCTGCCAGCTAGATTAACTAATTATTTTGAAAATCAACAGAATGGGCAGAACTATATAGTAATTGTATATATTACTGTAAGTACGTGAGGAAAATCATGATTCTGCAATAGAAGTTACCTTAAGTCAGTCTTACACAGCCATACAAGCAATGTTTCACTGCAGACATTCTTAACATTAATCTATAACGTAACTAGCTGCAGTAAGAGAGAGGGGGAAAAAAAAAAAAACCCTCCCAGTTTCTAGCTATCCTGTATCTCAGACAGGGTGATATAACATAACATATGTTTTAAAATGATAAAGACTTCCAAGAATACGACGCAGTTTCCAGAAAAATATTCATACACGCCCAAACAAAAGCAAAATCCCGTAATAACTGAATAATTGCAGCTTTCTGTAACCAAGATGTTAAAAAAAATAATAAAAAAAATCCAGTCCAAACCAGCCCTTTTCAGTGGCTTAGCTGGTCAACACTCTTATACACAAAGCCCAGTGCTCTTCCCTAAAACCTAAGAATTAATCAGCATTATGTAAGAGATTTTTATAACACTCTAAAAATACATTGTGAATTCCTTTCCAGTGTTGGACTGAGAAGCTTCAAAGAACTGCCACCTCTTCCATCCCCCTTTTTAACAAACACTTGATCTTCATTTCTGATACTAGAAACTTACATTTGTCTCAGTATTTGTGCCTCAAATCTCATTAATTACAGTATCAGCCACACGAGATACAATTGCTGCTGCTAAGAACAGTGTTTGTGCTCAAAATTATGGGAGCAAGGACAGAGATACACAGATATTATATGTGCATATACACTTTAAGAATTAATTCATGACAAATAAAACTTCTTAAGTCTATTTGGTTATTTTCACATAAATTTACCCGGTTACCAAGCAAACTTTTGTATCCACATGATAACGTTTTGTTTGCATGATGCTGATAGATAATACACCATACACCATGATAGCATTCCTGCAAAGGCAGAAGTAACATTAGCCTGGCAAATCTACAGCAGAGTCCTGCTAGTACCTTACTCCCTTTTGTGCTCTATTTTTCATATGCATAATAAATAAGTACTAGCACTATTTCTCTATTTTCCACTGAAGGATCTCTAAGCAAAATTACAAAGTCATCATCTGAATGTTAATGGTAGCCTGGGAACCAGCTCTGTCAAGGGAAGTTTAAATATTGTTACTGGGGACAGAGCCATCCTGCTCATGTCCCAGCATCCACCCCTGCCCTCCTGAAGTTCATTCCACTCTGCACCAAATCACAACTTGATCTGCGAACAACTCAAGGCATTTGCAGCCCTTCAGACCAAAATAAATCACAAGAATGCAAATAAATTCCACGAAGAACAGTAACAAAGCATTTTCAGTTGTGAAAATGTTGTCATGGAATGCACACCCGAGGACAGTACACCAATCTCATGGTTGCATTTTTAGGAAACACCTCAACATTGTCCTTTTCCAGAATAAAATTTTCCCCACGCAAGGCTGACACAACACGGGCACAGCCATCTTCTCACAATAACCCTCCACCCTTCAAACCACAAACAAATCAATAAAAACTGTTGAGGCAAACAAGACAAAAGATTTTGCAGGAGGGAAAAAAAAAAAAAAAAAAAAAAAAAAAAAAAAGGAAAGAAAAGAAAAAATGAAAGAAAAAAGAAGATGCAAAGACAACTGCCTTGTCCAGGAATGACTTCACCATTGTAACCAGTTTCACGTGAAAGCCCTGCTGACACTGTGGCTGATGGGTGGCAGTGCAAAGCCTTGAGCAGGAGGTAGTAAACGTATCTGATGGGATGATAGCTGCTGTTCCACAAGGGCAAGCAAGTATTTAGGTGAAAATTGTAGTCTGGATTACGGTGATCCTGTACCAAACTAAGCATCAACTATCTTTTCTGTGTTTGCCCAAGGATACCCATGTTCAAGCTCTTCCTTCCCTCAGCAACTCTTATTTTTTTACATTTCACCCACAGCCCCAGTCCTTCTTTGTTCTCCATTCTGATTCATTCTCTGCCTTTCTTTGTACCATTTTCTGCTACCCGTATTCATACTGAAATGCAATCAGTCACATGGATAGCCTCCACCTGAACTCCATGGTACAAGACATGTAAGCATTATTCAGTACAAATGAGGGCAAAATACCTCCCTTTGGTTCACGCTTCATTAATGTGCCCTTGTCAGATTCTCCCCCTACAGTCTTTCCCCCCCTTTCATCACCCAAATTCATGGTGCATTGTTCTTTTACTTTGTTTCCTTTTTTTGTTCCCACCCAGGGAAATTTTTGCCTCCTTCGCTTCCTCTGTTAAGATTCTCGGACCCTTCCCTTGGCTCCTTCCTCTCTTGTTTTATCCTGCCTTTTTCCCACTTACTTTCTTCCCCCGACATAACCAGCTCATGCCACCTTCTTCCTCTGGTTTCACTGGCATAACTTGGAAGCAACTGTGAGCCTTGGTCCTGCCACGACGTGGCGGCTGGGCGACTGCTGCCAGCAGGCAGCATGGGAAGCCCAACTTACTTCCTTCACCAGACTCACTCCAACCACTCTCTCCCACTCTCCTGTCAAGACAAACTTGGCGCGGCAAAAAGCCGGAGACACGCAACCAACTCTGGCACAAAATGGCTTTTCTTGGGGTATGCCTTCATCTGACGGGGGATTGCAGCGAGCCGCGGAACCACGCACCCCACGCCCTGATTGCCAATTGCTACAAGAACCTCCGACCCTTCAGCCTCTTGCTCCTTCCTCTTGACTCCGCTCCTCTATTGCTAATTTGTTCCAGTCTCTTACTGCACACCCCCCCCCCCCCCAACAATTTCACTTCACCAACCGTTCCCTTCACCCTAGCAGCACAACATCCAGAGGATTTCTTTTTCTTTTTGCCTGCGGCTGCAACAATAATAAACAGATGCTGGTGGTCTCTGCCTTGTACAACTTCCCTCCTCAATTTTTTTTTTTCTTCTTCTCTTTTTGCATGGCCCTTATTGTTCGTGACCTTTGCCTACCCGTGCGATGGCGAGATATTTACAACCTGGCCCGACCAAAAAGAAGAAGAAACACCCAGCACTCTGAAGGCCTGGCATGAAACACGGCGAGACCCCTCGGGCTGCACGTGCGAGCGGGTCTGCTGGATCCGTCGTGGGTTGGTAAAGCAGGTACCAAGACCTGCAAGGTTTGGGGATGGTAGGTGAGCAGGAAGGGGAGGGGGGGGGGAATAAATAATAACATAACCCAGAGACGGGGGTACTTCCAAAACAGCAAGTGATAAAACGGTGCCAGCGGGTGCTCTGCTCCTGTCAGCTCTTTAAGGAGCACGCAAGTATTTGCCACGTACCTTTAAAAAAATAATAATAAATAAAAAAATAAAAAAAATCAAAGCATTTCCTTGAATTTTCTTTACACCGTTTGTGTGTGTGTGTTACAGCTTTTCCAAGGCAGCCGGGGCCGCTTCAGGAAACGTTTCCTCCCCGCGGCCTCGGCTCTGGCCCACGGGCCCGGCCCGGCCTGGGCCCCTCAGGGCAGCTCGGGGCGCGGGGCTCCCCGGGGGGGCTCTCCCGGCCCGTCCCTCCCCTTCCTAGACCCCCCCCCAGGACCGCTTTTTTTGGGCGGGAGGAACCTGCAGAGATCCCCCGGCTGCAGGCGCTGACCTTGCCGGGGCGCTGGGCCGGTCTCGGCGGGCCGGGCGGGGGGAGCAGGGCGGGACCCCCCGAGGCGGCTCGGGGGGGTGTGTGTGTGTGTGTGTGGGTTGGGGGGGTCCGGTGCGGGCAGCTGCGGGGGGGGGCCCAGGGAGCGGGGTCCAGGCCGCGGGGCTGCCCAGCCCGGCCCGGCCCGGCGCGATCCGCTCCGCAGTTTGGCGCTCGCCGCGCCGCGCTCTCCCCCGGCCGGCGGCGGCGGCGGGCGGGTGGCGGGCGCTGGGAACAGCCGGTTGTTTAAAATCCTTCTAGAACCGTTTCTAATTCCCCCTTGCGCCGGGGAAGGGGGGGAGGAGCCGAGGGGGCGGCGGGGGGGGGGGGAGGGAGCAGGCCGGCCGCGGCTCCGCCTGTCAATCACCGCCCGGGGGGCGTGCCCGAGCGGCCGGCCGGCCAATGGGGTGTGTGTGTGGCGGCGTCTCCATGGTGACGGGGCTGTTCCCGGGCAGGCGGTGATGGGTTGACAGGTGCGTGACAGTCGGAGCTCTCTGCAGGCATGTACGGCAAAGGCAAGAGCAACAGCAGCGTCCCGTCCGACAGCCAGGCCAGGGAGAAGTGAGTACAGCCCGCCGGGCCGCGCGGGTGCGCCGCGCCCGGGCCCCCCGAGCTCACGCTGCGCGGCAAGTAACTTTGCTGCCGGGCGGTGCGGGGCGGTGCGGGGCGGGAGGCCGGACCCACCGACACACCGAGGGGGGCCCGCAGCCGCCCGGGCCGGCCTGAGGGGACAGGGACCCCCAGGGGCTGCGCTTCTGGGGTCCCGGCAGGGGGTGTCCCCGCGGCCGGACAGCGCCGGGCTGGGCGCGGGGACCGCAGCGGGGGACCCCCCGCTCCCCTCCCGCGGCCGGTGCACGGCGGGGCGTGCGGGGAGCGGCGCCGGGTTCCCCGGTACCCCCGGGGCCCTTCAGGCGGGGTGCGGGCGGTGCAAGGTGCCGGGACAACTCGGGTAACAAAAGAGCCGCAGCTCGGGAACGGGGACCCCGGGGATGTTGGGGTGATGGGGGGTCGGGGTGGTGGGGCCGCTTCCCGCTGTTTCCCAACTCGTCGTCTTGTAACTTTTCCCCGGCCCCGGGCAGCCCCGGCGGCCCCGGCCCCGCATTGTTCTCCGGGGCGCACGGAGGGGGGGGGGGGGGGTAAAGCGGCCGCGCTCCGGCTCCCGCCCCGCCGAACAAAGGTGCTGCGGGCACCGGCACCCGCACCTGTGTTACTTGTGTGTGCGTGTGTGTGTGTGTGTCGGGGGTGCGGTGCGCTGCGGGGCTCCGCTGAACTACCCCCCCCCCCCCCACCGCCTCCCTTCCCCTCCTCTCGGCCTGAATCCGGTGCCGAAACACCCTGCGAAAACTACTTGGTTTGTTTGGGTGGGTTTTTTTTTTGTGTGTGCGTGTGTTTCGTTTGGGGTTTCCCCCGAAAAAAAAAAAAATCAACACAACACAACAATCGCAAACAAAACAACAACAACAAAAAAAAACACCGAACCCAACCCAAAACACCGAACAACAACAACAACAAAAAATAACAAAAAAAAAAAAAACCAAAACGGGAATAAAATCTCCGGGACGAACGGCCTGAGGGCTGGTTGGTGTTTTTCCCCTTCCCTCCCCGCAGCTCTTGGGAGCGGGGAAGAGAAGCGGGGGTGCCCGCGGGAAGCGGAGCGGGGCCCCGGGAAGCGCCTGCCCGGCGGGATGCGGCGGCCCCGGGAAGGGCTGGGGGGTCGCCGGGGGTTCCCCCTCTCCCTGCCGCCTCCCCTGCCCTTGGGGCAGGCGGGAAGGAATTGGGGAGGAGAAGGAGTTCTTTGGAATAGGGCGGCGTGTTTCTTAAGTTGTCTGTAGCGGCAGCTTCTCGAGGCCGGTTTAGCACGGGGGAGGAGGAGGAGGAGGAGGAGGAGGAGGCGGTGGGGAGGAAGGGTCTGTGTGAGGGGGGAGGAGGTGGCTTCAGCCTGGGGAAGGTCGGGGTCAGGCTGCTGAGGGGGTCCGGAGGTGCAGACTCCGGCCAGAAACCCAGGTTTGCACCTATATCCGCTGCAAAAAAAATCGCATTGCTCCAGAATTTGCACTTCTCAACACTCCGGGCACGGCTGATGAGTTTTCCTTCAGGCAGTTTGTCTTGAACCTTCACCTAAAAGTTTCTTCTTGTTTTTTTTTTTTTTTTTTCTTCTTTGTTTTGTTTGAGTTTGGGGTTGGTTTTTTTGTGTTTGTTTTTTTTTTGTAATTTTTGCTACAGTGTTTTAGAGACTTCCTAATTCCATAGGCTGTCATCCATGCTTCCTAGAACAGCAGCAGCAGGCCAGGAATCTCTGTTGCTACCGGAGAGGGAGATGCTAGGAGAAATTTAAAGTGTTATGTTCGGGAATTTTGCCTGTAACTTTGCAGTGGAAAGGTAGAAGGCGGCAGAGGCAGCACTGATAGGAAATCTTAATTGCTAAGATGGAGCAGGAGGCACAACTTGGGCACTAAAATCTAATCAACTAGTGGCACTTCTTACTCCCTGTGTCGGAATAATTTAAAAAATAATTGCTTAAGTGTCTGGTGGAAACACTGTTTATTTGGTATGGCCGAAGTAGACAACTAAACCCTTTTCTTGTGCTGCATAGTTGCTGGTGTTTGTCAATACACTTGGTAAGTTCCTGAAGGCCACGATTGGATCACACTGTGGGGCCAGATAAAACAAATCTGTAGGGCTGCTGCTTGTTGGACATACGGAAATCATGTTCTTTTAATTCTGCTTTGCAAAAACTACCCGGTACAAGCCACACGCACAACTGTTCCGGTCCGAGGGATGAAGCTTTAAGCTGTGTTTCCAGTTATCTTCTTTCATTGTAGCTGGTTTTTATTCTGGATTCTTGCTGCCATAAAGCACATAATATTTCATGCGGCATGAAAATGCTTAATAATTGTCAGGGCAAGCCTGCCAAACTGACCTATTGCCAAGCAGCAGCTGCCCTCCTAAGTAAAGTTATGGGGGGCCTGCTAGATGGTGCTGTTCGATTTAAATACAGTAGGTCTTCCACTCACTGTAACTAACAGCTGGAAATGTGAATTCTTCGTATATAGATTATTTCATGCAAAACACTGAAATGGGTTGTTCTTCAATCATGGACTTGACAGATCAGTAACTTCTTGGTCGCTTGTACTTATCGATAAACACAAGGGAATTAAGAAGCACCCTCTTCCTCATCTCCCACCTCCCCCCCCCCTCCACAACTGTCCTTCCCTTTAATTAAAAAAAAATAAAGAAAAAAAAAAGGCAAAAAAAGCGCCTAAACTTGGTTTATGATTGTGGAATGCCATTATGTAGCTTACATTCCAGATTTTTTTGTATAGCATCCTTTCAAATTTATTTGTAGTAGATCAGATCACATCATTGCCATTTTCATATATTTCTTTTCTGACAGCCAAAAAGCTGTAAATTAATTTTTTCCACTTTCTTATGACACTGCTTTACAGCCACGCAGTACTTCTTCCAGGGTGATGCATGGGTTCTTGTTATGATCAAAAAAAAGTTGCCATCGAATTAAATGTCTCCACAAAAATACAGCTTCAACTTCTGTATGAGATTGTGTTAATTTGAAAACCACAGAGAAAATGTGAGTTTGACTGATACATTAATTACTTACTTAATCAAGAAGAGCAGGATTATAATTATGTTTAATTTGAAAGTTTTTAGAACAGAACATGTAACTTTGTTGTGCCTCCTCAAGGTCTGAAGTACCTAAAATTTCTAGCCAGTAAGCAATTTCTGAAATACACTTGTAATAATTAAGAATTTTTTTTAAAAAAACAACAAATACAGTACCTTGGATTTGTGTGGCCTAATTAAACAGAATATGTTTTTTCCCAATCAGGATGTGTGCCAGTGAAAGGACTAGGGTGTGAAAAGAGTATTTATCAAGTGTGGAAAAGATGCGTGTTGTTCAGATGTTGTTTGTAATCAAGAATGTGATATATTTTACAGAGCAATCCAGTGCCAAATACGTTTGTAGTGTGGTATCTCACTGTATTCTGCCTGTAATATTTTATGTCCTTTGAGGTTATGTAATTTCTATTAAAATGAGCAAGTTTTGCAAGTCATTTATAATAGCCCTGGGCAAATTTTTAGTTCCAAAGATGGCATTTCTTTTATGGTCTTTCCCTTTGTCCCTTCTGACTGACCTTTGGGGTAAACTATCTGTATTATGTAGCTTAACAACATGTGTGAAGTGGTGGGGATAGCTGAATTTGTGAAAATAATACCTAATTTCATGCTGGAGAGGTGGAATACAGCACAGCTAGATAAAACACTAAAAATAAAGGCACACAATACCTGTGAGGCAGAAAGAAGATTGGGAAAAATCAGAAATGTTGTCATGCCCCTTCCTCCCCTTCTGGAACAGCTGTGACTTCATTTTGTGTTCAGGCCATCCCTGTTGCATAAAGGATAGGAAAGATACAGGAGCAGTAGCTCTTCCACCACCCGTGCTGTGCCAGGCCAAATAAGGTTCATCTACAATGTAAAAGGCAAAAACTGAACAACTTTCAAAGATCATCTTTAGTTGTCTTCTCACAGCAAATGTATATTTTTTTTTGACTTTTTGCCCTTATTCCTTGAAATTTGATTAATTCAGATTAGGAGCTTGGACCTGCTTGACCTCATCTCATTGAATGGTGAATCTCTGTGAACTTTTAATCTTTGAGAAAGAACAACCAGACTATACAAATTTTATGTAGAATTCAAACACCATTTTTATAGGCTTTTGCAAATGGAACTATCTAGGTTATATTTTAAGTTAGAAGAACATATAAGAAAAACTAAATTCTGAAGGGATTCTGTGTTTTGTGTCCAGTTGTCTTCTTATAAAGTAGTCTTTCTTCCACAAAATGTCCATATCTTGTTGGGGCTCAGCGAGCATGCAGATTTTGTTTAAAAATTGACTGGGTGACTGGAGACTGTGATTTACTCTGATATAAAAGGATGCATGATCAAAATAACAACATACAAGTTAGTATTAGGGTCAGTTAGTGGCATATTTTTCAGATTGGTGTGGGAAATGATGTAGAGAATGCTGAGTGCTCAATTGCTGCTGTCGTGGTGTTCTTGCTCCATTTTTTTGCATGACCCTAGGTGTAAGTGTGCATGACCTTAGTTAATGTCTCCTAAGCTTGATCTTCCCCAGTTGGTCACATGGAGGAAGATGAGCATTTTTCTTTTCCACTTTGCCGCTGCTTTGAAGAAAAGAGATGTCTCCTTTGTTGTTTCTCCTTGAGTCTGTTTTGGGTGGTTGGCTGTTCACCTTTTTTTATGAGTGGTGTGGGTGCCTGCCTTCTGAGATTTCTCTTCCCAAGCAGGACAGCAGAGTGAAATTTGCACAACTTCTGTAATTTGCTTGTTGGTGCCAGTAGGGTTCTCTGTAAATAGAGAACTCACCAGTGGTTTCCTCATTTGATTCTGCTGCTGTTTAGGAAAACTGAGATTTCTGAGAGATGTTGAGGAGTTGCGGATTTCTGAAGACGGTTTTGTTTGTTGGGTTTTTGTTGGTTTTTGGTTGGTTGGTTTTTGTTATGTATTTTTTTTTTTCAAATTTGGAAAGACAGTGTTGCATTTACAACAGGTTACCTTTTTCCACTGTAATGTTTGTAAGCAACATAAAAATAAGGTACAGCTTAAAATTCATTTGCTTCAATGATAAACTTGCTACTTATCCCTGGAAAATGGTGAGCTAGTTTTTCAGGTCTCATGTGGTGAAAGATGTATTGAAGTATTTTATTTTTTTTTTCCCATTTGAAAATAAAATTGGTAGTTTAATTAAGCCTGTTTTACAAAATATAGTTAGTTTAGGAGTCTGTGAACATACACTTAATGCGATTTTGGGGAAAAGGCACAGAAGAGAAGGTTCTGGAACTACTTCTTAGTATTTATTGTTGATCAGGGTGCTTCAGGTACTGCTTTACACTGCATGGGTGTGTTGGTCAGCATATGAAGGCATTTCAGATAATGTATGTGCCGCCGTTCAGACCATTAAGAATAACTGCTTTTGCAGTGTAGATTTAACAGGTACTGGTAGTCGGAATGATGGGTGTGGTGGAACATAGAAACATGCTTCAGTACGTTGTCCCGATAATAACTGGCAACAATTATAGCAGCATCCTGAAAGACATACCCAACTTTTAAGTGTATTTCTCATGGCAGGGATATTTGTTTCCGTCCAGTGAAGCACATACAAGTGCTTCATTTGACTGGCAAGAATCAAGGAAAAAAAAGATGCTTTAGTTTCTGCATTTGCTTCCTCTGTGCGATTGGTCTGCGCACAAAAGGTTTGAGGTTTTTTCCTTTGCTTTTTCTTAGTGATGAAAGTTATGAGGTGACTGAATCCAGCTTTTGTAGGCTCTGTGGTGCTGAGCAAAGTTTTGCTGCTGAGAAGCATGGACTTTTGGAGCCTGCTCAAACCCACTGGGTACAGCAGATGCACTCTTGACTACAGAGAGCATGATTTGGGCTTGGCTAACAGATAATTAAATCTTCCTGGAGGAGAAAGTAATTAATAGAAATGGGTGTATATTAATAATTAATTTTGCTTAAATTATAGGCAGAAGATAATGTCACAACAATTAAAGTAGAAAAAAGGTATTTTCATAACTTCGCAAAACTTGAACTGCAAAATTTGTCAGGGGTTATATATATGCATTGTGCCGATTTACTGAATTTCTCTGTGTGAAAAATTTCAGTTGAAATGTTTAGTCTGATTCTGAAAATTCAACAAGGAAGAAAGCTGTTTTCCAGTGTTTTAAAAGTTTGCAACTTGTACCGTGGAAGACCAGTAGTATCCCTCTCCTTTGAAACTCTTGAAAGCTGGTTGAAAAAGGATGAGGGATTTTATTCCAGGAATGTGTCTTTTTCTATTTGCATGACAAAGCGTCTGAATTTAGCCAGGACACAAGCCTTTTCAAAAAGATCAGTTTGCATATGCTATGGGCTTACTAACTCTAATCTCTGAATATTTCATCTTTGCTGGGAGTGCAGCAGACACTGGCATCGTGACTTGGGGAGAAAAATGGGACTGGGAAAGGAGTGTTGGTAGGAGCAGTTGGGAACCTGCAGCCGTGAGATGCCAGGACATGAAGATAACAGAGATTGGCTCTTGACTGACAATGGATGAAGCAGGGTGGAAATGGCCAGTTGAGACCAAGAATTCCTCCCTAAGGGCACTAGCATTGGGATCAGAGATCTGGGTGGGAGCTAAACAAGAAAACAGACCTGGTGCAAAGCAGGGAACAGAGCCAGGACACAGATGCCTTCAAGGAGGCAGGTCAGGAAGTGGAAGGTTTTTCTTAAGTTAAGAGAAACATGATGTCCCTCCAGGTAGCAGAAAATGTTCTTTTGCTGCCAGCAAGTACCTGTGAGACTGAGGTATAAAATGTATTTATCTCCAAGATAAAACCTGCAGAGACACCTATGAAATACTTACTTAACTGAAATGTCAGAGGTGTGTGGTAGTCCAAAAAAACCTGTAGCTCAGGTGAGATGTTAGAGGTTTGGGAGGGAATGATAGGATTTGCCAATCAATACCAGCTGGAATATTGTGTCTTTGTGTCCAAGTGCAGTGTCTGGGTCTTGTACTTGCATTCTCAATAGCATTCTCGTAACTTAGAAAACATGGGTATATTCTAAATGTTGTTCTTTGTCTTCATTTGCATGTTCACGGATTTTTTTTGTTTTCCTTTGGAAAAAAACTTTTTTTTTTTTTTTAATTGTGCTGAGTAGAACATCGTTTTCATAATAAGTAGCTATTGGATAATTTGCTGTTTTGCTGTCATGTGGTATGTGCCTTATGACTGACTTGCTGTTTCATTATGTGGCTGTTCCCAGAGCAAGAATATATTGTGTCTTTGGTGTCTAGCACCATGTGAGTTTCACAAACCTTTAAAAGTATGCATCAAGCCACTCCTGTGTGCCTGTTGGTTTTAGAAATAGCAGTAAGGTGCAGAGAAGTGAAAGGCAGACATATTTGCTGATTATTTGATGCCCAATTTGAGATGTATAGCCCTGAATATTTTTTTTTTGGAGCATCACATACATCACCGTTGTGTATGTGCAACTTCCACTGTCTCTTCTGCCACTGATTTGAAGGATGAGATGCAATTTTATCTCATCTGATGTCTGGACGGTGAGGAGCAGAAAACTTTTCATCCCATGTGCAAAGTTTGTTTCAGACAAATGGCTTATGACACAGAGTCATCCCATGGCACACCAAGAGGTGAAGGACCATTTCAGGTGGTCTCAGAAGGACCCACCTGCAGCACTGTCCCTTCTGCCCCAGAGGCTGCCATCTCTCCTGGTACAGAATACCACTTCTGCCTCAGATGGACTGTGCTTCAGTCCAGGGCAGGATGGAAACAGTCAGTCCTGTGAGCTACAGAATGGGTGAAGCCTAACTTCCTGGACATCTGTCTTCTTGAGGTCATGCTGCGGTGTTTCCGTAAAAGCAAATAGCTGAAGCAACTTGCAGAAATGCAGTATTTTTTTGAGACTGCTGCCTCTCTTTTTGAATATACTTGAAACTGGAAAATGAACTAAAAATATATACATAGGGTGGATAGCTGCATACTTAGACACAGCATGACCTTGCAAGCCTGCTTTCCGCAGGGAGGGAGACTGCATATATATGGCTGCAAGATTCAGGGTGGTATTGTAATTGGGTAGAGCCACTTCATGATTTAAGCTCTGAATGAGTAGATTAGGTTATGGTGGGTGGGTTTAGGTTATGGTTGGACTTGATGATCTTCAGGGTCCTTTCCAACCAGGGTGATTCTGTTCTATGATTCTACGATTCTGTGATAACCACTCTGTGAACCCTCAGGGTGTAGAGAAGGGGATGATCCTGCACAGCCCAGTGTGGTATTCTGAAAGTAGAGGTAATTGGCAACTGCTCAAAATGGCTGCTTTTAGGAGTTTTTTTGCAAAACCTTCTTTGAGCACCAGCAAGAACATAGCTGGATGGTGTTTCTTATCCATGAATATTCAGTAGTTACAACTTCAAGGCTTCCCAGCTGTGTTGCTTGGGATGAGAGCCACTTTGTTGGGGAACAAACAGGACAGAAAGGAGTGCTGGTCCAGATTGAGTTGAAGCTGAAGTTTCTTTTTCTGGTGTCTGTTCAGTTGAACCATGGACCCCTAAGTCCAGATTGCTCGGCTGGTGGTCAGGTCGTACATAGCTGTTGTTTCAACTACTAAGAGATATCAACAAATGTGTTAAATCAGAAATCTTTATGACCTCCATGCACACTTCTCAGTCTTTAGGATATTTCTCTCTTCCAGTCCCAGAAAATGTAACAGATGAGAGCAAAAAATGTTAACTGAAAGGTGACAGTAATGAAGACCATAGTGTCCTAGCATTGTTCTTTCTCACTTTATTAAATATAAAATTAAAAAATATAAGAATAAACTGAATTTTTTTGTGGTGGGTAATTTTTTTCCCCTTTAAGCTTTCTGTGATTCTTGCCTCTGGACTTTCTGTTTTTTCTCCATATTATCAGTATTGTGTCCAGATCGGAGCATAGAACTGAGCAGAATGAAATAATTACCTCTCTTTTGAGATAATATATACTATTTGGGATTTCTACATAAAGCATTGCTGCACATACATCCTAGAATGCTTGTCTGTTTCTTTGCTGTTGTTGGGTTTTGTAGTTTTTTGGTTTTTATTCTAAATAATCCATTTTGCAGTCTACATGCCCTCCAGGTTCTTACTACAATACTGCTGCCTAGCCAATTATTACCCATTTCATATTTGTGTATTTGATTTTTTATTCCTGAGCATAGTACTCTACATTTGTCTGTATTGAGTTTTCTCTTATTAACTTACCGTATTCTGTTCCTGTCTTCAAATTGCAGTTTTTCCCAATCTTTCCCAACTTTTGTATTTCCACATTAATGAAAGTCTTTTAATAGAATTGGCCTAGGATAGCAAGAGCTTTCTTGAAACTTCTCTCATCTATATAAACATACTGATAATTACTCTTCCATTTTTTTTCATGTGCATGTACACTGTATTTTTCATTTAATGAGGACTGTCTCCTTACCTAGATGTTATGTGATAGGCTAAGAATCAGAACTGTTGTGTCTTAACTTTTAGTGATCCATACGCTCATTGCTCCTTATCCAGGGCAGTCTCCTTTCAAAATAAACCAAACGGAGCTGTTAAGTTCTTTTTCTTGACAGATCTTTTTCTTTCTTATCTTTGAATTCTGAAGGCATATATACATTTGCTTATGGAATTGTGTTCTGTATAATTTTTGATAGTCAAGCTGATGTCTATAGGATTTTTAAAAAATTATGTTTTATATTTCATACATGCTATGGCATGCTAAGATTTTTTTCAATTGAAGTTTTTTGTTTTGTTTTCTCCACTACTAGACGAATGTAATATGTGTAAAGAGGTCAGAATGGTGACTCCTATTCATGATGTGAGTGCTTGGACAGTCAGAAAAGTTGGACAGCTCAATTCTGCTCACCTCCATCTCCCTTGCTTTTCAGGGCACTGGCAGAGCTTCACCCTATACTGTGGTGTGAGTTTGAGTTTAACTTGAAGAGCTAAGTTCACGTTGTCTTTTTTGTTTTGTTTTTCCTGGAAAGTGGCCTAACGTTTAGGCCATTGTATGCCAACATGACAAACATCTCATCATCCCCTCCTTACAACTGTCCCCCTGAAGCCCTTCTTCCCTGTGCACCTCCATTCCATGTGACCAGAGTGACCTCAGTCTCTTGTTTGTGAGCCTTTGGCTCCTCCAAGCCCCAGTTTTGACATCCATCCACATCTTGTTTCGAGGAAAACCAGCTTCATTTGTGCTAAAAGAGCCAAAATGTAAATAAATGTAATATACACTGCTTCTGTAGGCTTTTCAAAATGCTTGCAGACTTTATTTGTGCAAGTGTTTTGGAGGTTTTGGATTTTAGTTTTAAGTTGGACCCACCTGTGAAAGAACAGGGACCAGGTGGATTTCCTTCTAAGAGAAGAGAGCACACTTTCCCCCCACTTTGTTTCCTGTACAAATATCAATTAGGAAGTTACCAATTTGTAAGAATCTGGGTGTCAGAAATCGCCCTTCTGACAGCAATTACTGTTTGTTACTTGTGATTCTGAGGATCCCTAGCTTCTCAGTGCTTCCTGTCACTGGGTTCACAGGCTGCTTTGCTCCCATCCTTGTTAGGCTTTGCAGTCTGCCTTTGGGCTGGTGTTTCAGTGTGAAGTTCAGTTGTTCGGGGTAGAAGCATTTAACTGGGATGATGGTGTTGTAATCAATACTTTTGGTTTGTATGGGTTCTATTTGAAATGGAACCTTTGATGGTAAACCCAAACTCTTGATGGTATTTATTGTTGTCAATGAAAGTGCTAGTTTGCTACTTAGGCTTGGCTATTTTGTTTCCTTCCTATGTCCCATTCCTAAATGAAAGACTGTCTTTGAAAGAGGAATTTCAGTCATGAAGAGGAGATCAACCTAAGAAGGTGCTGATTATACAGTGCCCTGTGTTCTGTATTGACTTTCGTTTCATTTGCAATGCCTCTGACTTTTAGAAGAGAGTTCTAAAACAAACCTTAAAACAAAAACAAATCCCTGCAATATTTTCTAGAAAGAAGCCAGTGTTTTGAAAATACAGAAGGGGTAAATTATCAGTATATATAACTTACATTGCATACAACATTTTTTTCATATCGATATTGAAAATATCTTGTTTCTAGCAGATGTTTTTTAAATTCATCTAATGAGTTTGGAAAGTTAATAAGAATGTTCCACTGTTGGAATTAAGTATTTTTGGAGGTAGTTAGAGGAAGTAAAATACCATAAATTATTTCTGTGGTAATCAATTTAATGCTTATAAAAAAGTGGCAGCGTTAGTCTTGTAAACTGTTTCTGTAGGTTAAAACGTTACAACCTGAGGTACCCCATGTTGTATAGTTGGCCTTTTTTCCTGGGGAAAGGGCATTCTGAAGAAAACACTTGAGTGCAGAAATTCCTTAATAAATATGTTGGTTTTGACACTCTCAGGACAAAATGGATCATGTGGCTGGCAGGCTGTGTGATAGTGTCATAAATATTCTGTGATTTATGAGGCTGGAAGTAAGGATGCCACCTGATGCTCCTGCAAAGGGAAGTTGTGGTGCTCTATCAGATCCATGTAATTGCAACAGCAAGATTCGATAAGCCAACCCCCCTGTGCTTTCTCCATGCTAATGTTTTATTTACTGTTCTGCTCTCTCAATTAACCCTTGAAGAACGGGAGACAGCCTTGGATGGCTCTGATTAGTCCTCTTTAGCTCATCCTTTGAATTCAGGTGGTGGTGGTGAGTCGATAGATGCTCTTTATATGGTTGGGAGTGTGCATGAGTTAATGACACTTTATCACATGTACAGGAATAATGAAGCTTCCCTGCTGAATCTGAAACCAGCCTAGATGTGAAGGTTAGGACTCCCGTTGACAATCTCTTGAACTGTTCAGCTCCTTTAATTATTTGTTATTAAAACCCTCCTAAACTGGTGTATGTTGTTTAATCTGCCTTGAAATGTGAGTTGCAAGTCAAAGGGTTTTGTGTAATATAGTGAAAAGTTGTCTGAATTTATTGCATCTTTTGCAAGTGCTTCCTCAGCTTTGGTAAACTGATCATCTTCACTAATGGGCAGAAGAACTGCTGATGTCTCCTGCCATCAAGTAAGGGGACATGATCTCTTCTGTAAGTTACAGAGGCTTCTGTGATGATGCCAGTGTTAATAAAATATTTATAGAGTATTATATATGAAGAGGATGTTTTAAAAACTTAAAGGTATATATCCTGGCCTGAGGAATTAAGTGTGTTTTTCTTGTGTGTTTACATGCATATTGTAAAATAATATAAATCGAAGTTGATCTTCTGAATTGGAATAGGTAAAGTACCTGATCAACAAATAAACACCTAGAGCTTGCATACAGAAGAATACAAAGCTAGAAAAGATAAAGCAGGTCTTCTGATCAGAAGATGAAGAGCAATGTGAGAAATATGAAAATATGCCTCTAGTAATGGTAATACGTTTGACAGGCAGATCTGAAAGGTGCAACACATTGGTGTTTCTAATTTCTGATGCAGCTCTCAAAATTCAGTGTAACTCTTAATTTTACTGCACATCTAATTCTTTATAAAAGAAAGTTTTTTGCTCTTAGAAGAACAATAGTTATAGATGTGTAACTGCAAACCCCGTTATACATATTTTAAAATATTTTTAGAAATAAAATGAGAGAGGATAATGCAGCAGAACATAAATAAAGCTCTATCTAATGCTTTGAAGATCACAGAATCACAGAATCTTAGGGGTTGGAAGGGACCTCCAAAGATCATCCAGTCCAACGCCCCTGCCAGAGCAGGATGACCTAGAGCACATTGCACGGGAACGTGTCCAGGGAAGGAGACTCCACAACCTCTCTGGGCAGCCTGTTCCAGTGCTCTGTCACCCTTACAGTAAAGAAGTTTTTCCTCACAGTTACATGGAACCTCCTGTGCTCCAGTTTGCATCCTTTGCCCTGTCACTGGATATCACTGAGAATTGTAAACATTGATGAGGTCACCCTTCAGTCTCCTCTTCTCCAAGCGAAAGAGACCCAGCTCCCTCAGCCTTTCCTCATCAGGGAGATGTTCCACTCCCTTCATCATCTTTGTGGCTCCGTGCTGGACTCTTTCAAGCAGTTCCCTGTCCTTCTTGAGCTGAGGGGCCCAGAATTGGACACAATACTCCAGATGCAGCCTCACCAAGGCAGAATAGAGGGGGTGGAGAACCTCTCTCGACCTACTAACCATACTCTTCTGAGTACACCCCAAGATGCCATTGGCCTTCTTGGCCACAAGGTCACATTGCTGGCTCATGGTCATCCTCCTATCCACCAGGATCCCCTGGTCCCCTTCCCCTACACTGCTCTCCAGCAGGTCAGTCCCCAGCCTGTGCTGGTACATGGGGTTGTTCTTCCCCAGATGCAAGACTCTACACTTGAACTTATTTTATTTCATTAAGTTTCTCCCCCCCAGCTCTCCAGCGGGACCTGTCTAGATCTCTCTGAATGGCACTACAACCCTCTGGTGTGTCAGCCACTCCTCTGAGTTTTGTATTCTCAGCAAACTTGCTGACAGTGTGCTCTGTTCCCTCATCCAGGTTGTTGATGAAAATATTGAATAGTACTGGTCCCAGTTCCAGCCCCTGTTGGTAATTATTTAAGACGCAAGACTTAAATAATTTATCCAGCTGTAGCTGGGGAGCCTATAAGAGTGAATGAAAAAATTACTATGTATGTTTTCATAGACAATCTTAAATAGATGATTAAAACAAAAATCAAACTGAAGTACTGGATGCAGGTATATTCGTATCAGTTCTAGTAACTGAGAAAGTTACTTAAAAATCTTTTCCAGTATTCCCCAAACAGCCCTGTAAGTCTCTAGATAACTATTCCAAATTAGAGAGGGGGAAAAAAAAAGTTTGGAATTGCTCGGTGTTAGTCTCCAGTTCTGTGTGGGATTGCTCATTTGAAAAAAAACAACCAAAAAGCAACAGCACAATAGCCAGGAGAAGATTTTCTTGTCTTAAATCCGTAACTATTTTTCCCCTATCAAATGATACAACTGAATTGAGCAGTATTTCACTAATATTAATATCTAGTAAAACTCTTACAATATACTTTAGAAGTTTGAAAAAGGACTCTGTGGTTTTGATAGTTAGATTGCAAGCCAAACAAATGGATTTGAACATGTGCAGCCATGCCTACAACAGATTGAGGGTGCATGGGTTCCATATTCCAGACGCTTGCGCAAGTACTTTTGCTGAGGAGCATTGGCTGAAAATTGCAGGCTGTATCAGGGACTAGGGGAAGATTAGCAGCCAGACAATAGTCTTGTCTCTCCCTTTTTAATACTATTTTGATCCTTAGTAGCCTGAACTGGTGAAACACTCAAGACAACATCCAAAGCCAAAAATCTTGGTCTCCTGCTTTGTTGGAGCAGCCAGCTTTGCACATGTGGTGTTGGTTCACAGTTGCTCAATGGTTAAGGGAGCTACACTAGTGGCAATGTTCATTTTCACAGCTGAAGTGCTTGTAATGCTGGATGTCTTCTGGCATGGTCGTGGGCTTTGAAACAAATTGCGTGTCTTTGTTAACAGAATGGACAAAAGAGGAGGTAGTTCCAAAGTGAGTTTCTGCTGATGCAAGGGTAGGGGCGGTAAAGAGCAGCTAAGAGGAAACACATAAAACCTATGAAAGTGTTTTGGTATTAGTTTCTGTTTAATTTCTCTTTGTGCAGTGTATACATTCAATAGACAAAAGATAATTAGAGGGACTCTCTGGTATAGTACAGTGTTACAGAGAAGAGCTTTGCTTCTACAAAGGATTGTGTACTTAAGCGAGCTCACTCTTCTGTTCAGCACGAACACTGGAAATTCTCATTAATTCAGGATACAAGCGGAAAACTAATTGAGTAAAATTATGGGAAACCTAACCTGTGACAGTGTCAAATGCCTCAGGCTTTCTAACACCTTATTTTGAAGCATTCTAGTGGGGCTGCAAATGGAAGCAAAACTAAAGAGATGAACAGTGTGATTTGGAGATGTAGTTCCTGTGTATTCTGCAGCATCAAATTGGATTTATTTTCATATTAATTTTGCCTTTTTGATTCAGATGGGGAGTTTAGTTCAACTTAAAATCTGTTCTGTGACAGCTAGTTTCTAGCATGGTTGCAACTTCCTTGGAATTTGTTTTGTCAGTCCAATACCATATTTAAAGAATTAACATAACTGAAGAAAGATGACCATTGCATTCTTCTAGTCTGAAATGGAATGTACTACATTTCTGTATTGCATTGTGTTTGTTTTTGTATGTGTGTGGGCATAGGTCTATGCATATATTGAAGCTTGGAAGGCAAGGTTAGTATCTTTGTCCTTGGAACAGAACAGGCAACTGGACATCACCTTCATGTCTTGAATCACAGAAGCACTTTGATTAAAAAGAAACAAGCAAGCAATTCTAATTCAAATACAGCATAAAATTAGAAGAGACATTTTCAGAGTTCATGTACTAACTGTGCTCTTGATCCACCTCTGAGCTTACTCAGTGTCACCCTTTCACTCTTGTCAAGTCTCTTGGTATGGAACCATGAAATTTACTGTTTCCTACCTATGGCCGGCACATAGTCTCTTGTGTAATAACTGCAGTTACCTCACCAAGGCTGACTTTATATTCAGCCTCTATGATTTAGTTGCCCTTGGGAGCAATGACAGGAGTACTAAGCAACCAAACTTCTTAAAGCAAATTATTTATTTAGAGAAATGTGAGCAAAAGCATCTGAATACAGCAAAAGCTGTCTATATATATAGTTGTTTTTTCTGTGTAGGAATATACAACTACCCTAATGCTTATCTGCTAAAACAAGCTTCAAAAGCTTATGATATCATAGAATCATGTTATAGAATGGTTAAGCTTGGAAAGGACCTTCAGGATCATCAGGCTCCAACCTCCCTGCTATGAGCAGGGACACCTCACACTAAACCAGGCTGCACAAGCCTCATCCAACCTGTCCTTGAACACCTCCAGGCAGGGGGCATCCACAACCTCCCTGGGCAACCTGTTCCAGTATCTTACTATGCTCATGGTGCAGAATTTCTTCCTGATGTCTAACCTAAATCTCCTCTCTTTCAGTTTAAAAACCCCTTGTCCTATCACTGCCCTCCCTGGTGAAAAGCCCCTCCCCAGCTTTCCTGTAGCCCCATAAGGTACTGGGAGGCCTTTATAAAGTCTCCCTGTGGCCTTCTCTTCTCCAGGCTGAACAGCCCCAACTCTCTCAGCCTGTCTTCACAGCAGAGGTGCTCCAGCCCTTTGATCATTTGGTGGCCCTTCTCTGGACCCTCTCCAAAAGATCTATATCTCTCTTGTGCTGAGGTCTCCAGAACTGTACTCAGTATTCCAGCTGGGGTCTCACCAGAGCAGAGCAGAGGGGCAGAATCCTCTCCCTGGCTCTGCTGGCCACACTTCTCTTGATGCAGCCCAGAACACAACTGGCTCTCTGGGCTCCAGCACACACTGGAGCCTCATGTTGAGCTTCTCATCTACTACCACTCCCAAGTCCTTTTTCCTCAGGACTGCTCTCTGGTGTGACCATCCAGCCAATCTCTTACCCACCGAGTGGTCCATCTGTCAAATCCATGCCTTGTCAGTTTGGAGACCAGGATGTCATGCGGGACACTGTCAAACGCCTTGTACAAATCCAGGTAGATGATGCTGCTTGGACCAGGCTTCCCCTCTCCTCTTCCTTCAACACACTGTTTATCATGTGAAGCTTCCCGGCATCTCTCTGCATGTTTTTTTCATTTATCACGTAAAAGTGAGAAATTAGTTCTACAAATGGGCACAAAAGATCGTAACATTCAGTGGTGTGATTTAACCCATGAGCTACTCTTTGACATTTCTTCCATTAAGATGTTGAGGTGTCCTTACATAGTAGTAAAAGTGTTTTTTCTTCTACATTCTAAATTTCAAATTCAGTAAACTGTCATTTTACAGCCCATAGATGCTCTGCCTCTTAATATTTGATATTTGTTGTCTAGAGTCCAAGAATGTCACTGCCTGGAGTGTCTGGGATATGGGTATTTCCTAGCGGCAGAATTACCTTTTTTTCTCTTTTTTTTAATGTCACGTAGTTTGTAAAGTTAAGTAAATTTCACATATATCTTGGCCACTCATGTTAGTGATGTTCAACTATAGTGTCTGCTGGTGGTCAGCAGACTTCCAGCAGTATTCACCCTCTTTACTGAATTTCTCTTTCTCCAAGGACGTAGAGATGTTAGTGAACAGAAGCAGCCCGCTCTTCTGTAAGATGTTGCGTAGAAGGAGGTACTGAAGATGATTCTACAAAATCCAAACCCTTTTGAGTGTCTCTGGCATAGTATGGCCCAGCATGATGTACCGGTTTCGATTATGAGATTTTAGAATAGTAGAACTGTGCAATTCACTTTAGCAAGATTATTTCTCTTTCTGTAGTTCGTCCAGACTTTTCCATTCAAAATGAAGTAATGTGGTACCATTGTACATTCTTTGCTGGTCTCATTGTCCTCAAACATCACAGTTGCTGTGTTTCTTTTATGATTGATAGGAGCCCATTCTCTTCTGTACTGAGATTCTGAGTGTGGAAAGCTGTTAAGTATAGGTAGGTTGTGCTTCCTTTTCAGTACCCTGCCTGCTCACAAAAATGAAAGAGCTGAACGACTTACTGTGTCTACCTGTGAACCAAAATAAAACTGGTTTATGTGGGTCTGGGTCTGCTCATTTCACTATATCACCTTAGGTTTGAAAAATAAATAAGAAATTAAGAATACAGCCTGTGTCTAGAAGTCTTGTTGGCTAAGAGGTTAATTTGCAATATCTGTAGCCTTTCAAGTCCTGCGGTGGGTGTTAGCAGCATTCCTGAGGAGCATCCCTCTCATGGGGAAAAGTTAACCTGGGCAGAAAGCACCAGGAGCAATAATTTACTTTGGTCATTTACCCTTCTCTGAAGACCTGCCACAGGTCCTCCTGCAGGGCAGGCGAACTGTGTGTATTACCAAACCTGTGGTAACTGGGATTGAGCTGGGGACAGGAACTGTGTGTTTTGGAGGTGCAGGGAAGGAGTGGCTCTTCTCCTCCCATGACTTCATGGGTGGGTTTGCATCCCTCTTCTCCAGTCCTCCTTCCAGAGTGCACTGTAGGTTGATAGGGTGTAGTTTATTTTCTGCAGGGAAGGGAAAGAATTTATGCCGTCCTGGTTCCTTATTTTTACCAGAGCTCTGCTAACAACTCCCAGCTGAGGGAGTTCTTGATATTTTTAGCCTGAAATATTAAGCTCTTAGAGCCTCTATACATGTTTTCTCTGATATATGTTAACTGGGGGGGAAAAATGGTTCTTGGCAGTTAATATATTCATGGGCATGCTTGCCACATTGCCTGCACTTATTCCCAGGAATCTGAACACTTCAGAATTAAGGGGAAGTTTGAGTCCTGGTCTGAAGTATTTGAATCAGCCTCATTACTCTGTTCTCTGACTGATGCTGCTGTAGCTATATTCTCACTGAAACTTCATCTTTATTTGAAGAGGTTGTGTTTAGTGTTAAAGAAGTATGTAATTGATATTCTGCTTTAAAACACTCAGAAGTAAATAAATAAAAACCCCCAGAATTGTAAGATGGGAACTTGCACTATGAAGTGTAAATTCTCTGAAATTCTCTTTTTTCCAAGTATATTTTAAGCAGCAGAATCATCCATCTTATTACCAGCATTACTGTTTTATTGATTGCCTTACAGGCTGATGAAAATATTTAATATTCCAAATATTGAACTTGCTGGCACATCTTGTATACACAACATTTTCAAATTTCTGAATAACCTTACCCTTCCATGAAATTTACATGAATGTTACTTTGAAAGCAAATACTAAAAATACTTGATATATTGACCTTTTGCCTTTAAGAACCACTTTAAGCTGTTTAACTATAATTTCACAAGTCATGCCATCATCAGTTCTTTTCCCTTTTCCTAACAAAGTTTCAGATTAAAGATTAAAAGCTATCTTGATTTTTTTTTTTTGGCAGGGCTGTTCTTGCATGTTGAAAACCATAAACTGTTTGAAAAGTAATTCTGTTTAGGTCACTGGACTAATACTGTCTTTGGGCAAGTGATTCCTCCAGATTTCTTTGAGATTATTACTAGTGTTGTTGAACTTAGTGGTTATACATATATTTGCTTCAGTGACATGTAGTGATTCCAGCATTGCTCCAGAGGTGTTTCTGGGACTGGAGGGGTGGGGTGGGGGGAGGTGTGAGAGGGGCAGATGGTGAAAATCATGCTTAGTTTAAAATGAGAATTAAATGGCATTTGCTGTTGGGTGTATATTGTCCATCCTATCTTTTTCTCGCTGTCCCCTCCAAGGTGTTTATTTACATATGGCAATATATTACATTACTACTATCCACTTAGCTATCTGAAGCAATTCTGCAGAGTGAGATTACTTTGTGCCATCTATGCAGAGTCTTTGTCTTACATCCTCTGGTTGCCAGCCTGGTCTGAGGCATAAGTTAGAGCTGCCTGAAGGCTGCCAAGAACCACCAGGATATATCCTATTAATTGGGACCAGCTGGATACAAGTATGTATTGGCAAGTCTACAGCAGCTCTGTGCAACCCATTACAGCAGCTCTTCACCACCCAACTATTCCTTTAGGGATGTTGAACCTTCCACTAGTCATTTGCACAGCTGAAGCCCTAAATCTGGCACCTAAAATAGTGCTGGTTTGGTTTAGGGGTTGCTTTTGGGTTTGTTAGTTTGTTTTTTAAATTATTTTATTTTATTTTGTTCTATTCATTTAATCCTGAATCCCCTGCTACTCCCTGAGATTGGGCAGTCACCACTCCCTACTTAAACATAAATCTCTGTTTGAGGATCCAATTTAATACACATGCACCAGTTTGGGTTTCTTTTTCAAAGCATTTAGAAAAATGTGTCTATACTTAGGGATATTTTTTTTCTTTGTAAGTGTAACCATTTTGGAGACTTGCTATTCTCAAGCTGTAAAATGTGAGACCTTTTAAAGACGGATTCCCTGTTGTATCCCTAGATATCTACTTTTTTTGTTTTGCCTTTTTGCACGGAGAATCTCTATGCACCTTCCAAATGTAATTTCAGGTAAGCTGCTGTTTATTGGCACTGTCAGTGTCTGCTCTGAGGTAACTAATGCTGCTGAGAAGCTGTGGAGCAACACTACCACCTCAAATATGTTGTCTGGTATGTTAGGGCTTCTCAGTGGGACTGCCAGATTAACTAAATACTAATCTTCAGCTTCTTAACACTTTGTGAGAACACTAAAAATGTCATTACATTTAATTGTTTTGTAACAGGCTAATATAATTATACTGTTGGCATCATACTTTTTTTTTTCTTTTCAAATCCAATCCTAAATAAGTTTGTTTTATTTTGCTGACTGAATTTCCTGTGCAACTTCTTTTAGACTGTCGTATGAGTTGCAGGAACCCTAAATAAACTGAGCATCTGTCTCCTTATTTTTGCCATTTGTAGTAGTTTTTCCAACGGTCCTTCTTGAACACGAGAAGTAAATAGAATAAAATACTTGAAGGAAAGAAAGATGATACAGAGAAGCTGCCCTGTGTGACTTCAATTCAGTGTACAAAAAGTTTCTTAGACTTGTTTCAAGCTTATATTTGACATCTCCTATTCTAATAATGTCTTGGCCAAATATTGCAATGTTTATGAGACCTGACAAGATCACCATCCATTTGATTTCATTTGTTGTATTTGTGGCAGCCCTGGGGAGAGAAATAAGTAGAGCAGGAATGAAGCTGTGCTTTCCTGCAAAACACAACAGAGCTCTATAGCAACTTGGCCACTAGGATAAAACATCAGAGATTTAAAATAGATAAATAGATTAAGTTTTGTCTTTCTGTGTCGCTGTTTATGTAAAATGCACAGTCTCATGCAGGCATTAGCTTAACTCATTAGCCCATGTGGAATAAATGGGAGATAATCATGCATCCTGCTACCAGGCAGGTCAAGCTGAGCTGAAGTTTGGCGAACTGGATTGCCTTGTAAAACCAGTCGTTACCAAAAGTCTCCTGTTAATCTTCAGTTCCAGTTTACTGTGCTTGAAATGCAGTCCTGATACTGTAAATTTAGCACCTACCCATAGAAAAATTGCTGTGCATTGTTCACCTTGAACGAAGTGTAAAGAGTGCCTTTGGGGGCTGATCTTCCCTTCTTATCTCTAGATGTGAGAGAATGCATATGAAAGAGAAAAGCAATAGCCTGAAGAGCTGCCACTTGGCTCTGAAAAGTTGTTTTTAGAAGTAACACACAAATACCTGGAATAGCAGCGCTAGGGGAACCTCTTCTCTGTTAACTGTAGTGTACTGAATGCTTAAGTTTGGGACTGAAATCAGAAACACTAATTTGAGAGTTCAATAACAGAAATTCTTTGTGTTTTGGTTTGGGTTTTTTTTGTTGTGTTTTGTTCGAGGTGTTTTTTTCCTGTGTGTTAGCTTGGTTTGAGGCTGGAGAAACCACTTCAGCATGTTATTACCCATGTTATGTTCAAATCCACGTGAGCTTTATGTAATTTTGTAATTTGATGCATCATTCATTAAACACAGCAAAATGGAACAATGCAGATACATCAAGTGTGTAACAGAGATCAGTAACTTTCTGAAACAACAGTCACATTAATACTTTCTCAACGTTTCTGGGGGGATACTTAACACTTGAGAAGAGAAGTGGTAACATACTATCTTACTATTTTCTTACTGTTTTAAGGAAGGGTTTTTTATAGTCTTGGAGTGAAAAAAACCCAACTCCTTAAAGTTTCCAAACACAAGGAAAGATCTTTATGGTCTGAAGTGAATGATGAGGAATTTCAGCCTCTAAATAGCCTCCATTTTTGCATTGCCTTATAATTATTTCAGTAATGTTTCCTAAGGATGAACACAAAAAGTCATTGTTACCTCTTGTATTTTACTTCCTGAAAAATGAATATATTCTAATATTTCAGTGGTTTAATGGAGATGTCACTGTAAAGGTGGTGTTGTCCCAAAAGCGAGTCCATTACTCAGTCTGCCAGAAGCCAATCCACTCTTGAGTTGAGGTATTTGCTTTAATATCCAGTTCTGCACAGAACAGGGAGCAGGCGGGGGTGTTCCTCAAAGCAAGCTCAGTTTCCCAAAACACAAGTGCCAAAAACGTGAGAAAGAACTTTATCTCTAACATTGTTCTGTCTCTGGAGCACATGATGGTGGGTCACTAACCCCTCGCTGCCATTTCAAGTGGCAATGCTCAGGAATTTCACCGCACCTGAGTAGGAGTAGTGTTGGAGTAAGGGGCTTGTTGTTAGTAGGGTCCCTCTAGCCCATGGATGTGAATTTTAGTATGCTAATTGTTTATTAATATAGTAATACAGTGATTTCAATTACTCAGTGTGTTTTTGCCCAGTGCTCAAGGCTGTAAACAAGACAAGCTGTGGGGAGTGCTCCTTTCCATCCCTTCCATCTGTCCTGCAGGCCTGTCTCAAGGCCGGGCTGTTGACTACTTGGGGAGTGTTTTTCTCTAACTGGAATCTGTTTTTGTCTAATTCTTACTGTTTCACTGTTATCTTGGTCTTGTTTTAATTCTGCGTGTCCCTTATGTTCTATTTTATGTGATTTTTCCCAAATGTGATTTTTTTTCCCCCCAATATTACTTATTTCATTTAATAGCTGACAGCGGTGTGATCAAGCTCATGGAAGAGTAGCACATGTTGCTTGCCTCTTGAATTTGGTGTAAGATTTTAATGAACAAGCAACAGCTTATTTTTCTTGAAGTCAATAGGTAAGATTACTAAAATAGAGAGAGGTACTGAGAAAACAGTGTTTTCTGTTTTACTAAGTGGTCCTCCCAGTGAAATGAAGAGATGACAATGGTGTTTTTGCATACTTAGATTTTTAAGTGTTGCATTGAAAATTAAACAAATTAAGTATAAGGTTTGGTTTCCTGAGGAATACTTGCAGCTGTTGTGCTCACAAAAACGGCACTCTCAAGTAGTCATAAGAAAACATCCAGCTTGTCTAAAAGCCATAACAGGGCATAAGCAAACACAGGGCTGAGGATGAGCCCCAGGGCTGCCAGAGCAGCCAAACCACCTGCAGCTGTGGAGAATGTTACGGACAGGGCATGAAGAGCAGGTCCTCATGCTTTGCTAGCCCTCGGCACAGGAGTGTGTAAATTGCAAAGAGGAGAGCAAATACAGCAGAAATACCAGAAGGTCTTGAGTATGCTTTATGTGAGTATGCGAAGCACAGAAATCCCCTTTCTGCAGAAAAAAGGGGCCCATCTTGTGACATGTCTACACCCAGTGCTTGTGAAGCAGTTTACTGGATGGGAGATGAAGGAGGAGCTGCCCTGTGAGTTCCCCTTCTTTTTTTTGGGGAGCTTGGTCTTAATACCTTGTATGGGGGCAGGACATAAGAGTGAACAGGAGCTTAGTGTGGTCCCTTGTAGCTCTGGGTGAGCAGCTAGGCTGTACCATGCACCAGTTAGCTGGTGTGGGACAAACTTCACCCCTCCTTCAACACTACAGTAGTGTAGAAATGTGTGATCCTGGTGATAACAGCCAGGATTATCTCACTATGCACCAGCAGGGTCTTTACCATCTGTATACTGAGATGGGGGTTGGGTGGTACAGGCTTTGTGGGAAGATCCTTTTTCTTCTTTGTCCATAACAGATCTGGTTGGTGAAACGGTTTTTTTTGTGATTGTAAGGAGGTCTTGGTAAAAGGCCTAGAAGAAGGTATACACTCAGAGGTCACTGAAAGGCCCAGTCAGACTTTGCTCATTAGCAAAGCCCAGTTCTCCCATAGGGCTTAAATCCAGTCTAATGACTGATGCCTGCAACAAGCTACTTTGGAAAAAAAAATATCTATTATTAAGACCTCTTTCTGGTGCATCTGCAGAGAGAGTTAGGGAAACTGTATGATTTCCGTTAGAAATACTTTATAAAGGTAGGGTCCATGGGGGCACAGGCTTCTTTTACTTGGATCTGAGCAAGACTTAAACTTTTCTGACTACTCCTTTCCCACCCCCCCCAACCCCCCCATATTCACATTTCTGAGAATGAAGAAAGACTGCATAGTCTGACAGAAAATACTGTAGAGATTAATGTGTTTCCAAGTGCATCTTTCCATCTGTTGCAATTTCTCAATTGATGCAATTACAGGCTTACCTACCTCTGGTTGTCCCTTACACTATTTTCAAGGGTATATCATTTTCAGCCTTGGGCCTCTGTAATTTTTCTTTGGGGTCGAAGGTGGCTGGCTCCCTGGGTTTAGGCTGCAGTTCCTTTACCTTTTACAGTGATTATCACAGCAAGGCTGGAGCCGTTTTGGAAAGAGAGAGCAATGAGGAACCATTGAGTAGCCATCTTCTAAGAAGCAAGTACATTATTTAGGTCAGAAGTACTGCAAAGGGAACATATTACAAAATAATGAGCAGCTTCTTGCTGATCTTGCTGGTATTGTCCAAGTTTCACATTGGACTTGATGGATCTTTATCTCAAGTTTGCTTGTTCAGTTGTTATTCCAATACATGCATCTTCCCCATGTGTTGTCCTTTTATAGTTTAAGGACATCTTCAGAGGTAGTAAGTGCTGCCTGCCTCCAGTCTTCAAAGCACTAGATAGCTGCATAAACAGGTTCTGTAAAGTTGTATTCATCACCCTGAAGGGTGGGAAAGACCTTTTTGGTGACTCCAAAGTGGAATTGGCTTGTTGACCAAGCAATAGAAAGATTACATCACCAGTACAGCTGTGATCATCTGTGAATGTGCCTGTGTTCTCTGCATAGCTATGTCTGCTCTATTAGCACTTAATTCACCTTAGTAGAAGACTGTAAGATGTCATCAGTGGATATTGAAGTTCCTTGCACCCCAGCATTTTCAGGGTGTTAGTGCCATGTTCTTTCCTGCTGCTCTTTAAACTCCCACCTGGTACCTCCATCCGTATGTAGCTCAGGCTGTCTTGGGCCAAGGATCTTAAATGCTGCATGTGTCATCCCATATTATTTCATAGAATCATAGACTCATAGAAATGTTTTGTTTGGAAAAGACCTCTAAGATCATAGAGACCAACCACTAATGCAGCACTAACAAGTCCACCACTAAACCATGTCCCTAAGCACCACAGCTACAAATCTTGTAAATATCTCCAGGGATGGTGACTTGACCACTTCCCTGGGCAGCCTTTTCCAATGCTTGACAACCTTTTAGGTGAAGAAATTTCTCAGTGTCTGTACCTTCCTGATGTCTTCTTTTTCATGAACATACACAGGTACTGTCTCCTATTTGCTCTGTTTTCCATTTTCTTCACATGATCTTATGAGGCAATGATTAGTCTCCGTTTATGAGCTTTATTATATACCAAATTATGTAGTTTGTCTTTTTTCAGCTTTCCTGTGAACTTTATATGGGCAAGAATTGTTTTTTTCTGTTTGTGCTTTTGTGTTCAGTGAAGTGGCATATAGAAGACATAATTTAGGTCTGAAAAGGACATTTTATTATTTAATCCTTAGCTAAGATTTATATTTTTCTAATTGGCTTAAAATACATGAGTAATTTTGAGCTGCATGAATTAATTTTACACTGTGAGCTTTATTTATTTATTTTTAACTTTATTTTCCCCTGGTGCAACGTCTCTTTCCTTAATGAATCCAGACTGCTGGGAACAAGGAGTTAAGAAGACATGCTGCATTCTTCCTGGTCTCTGGGTTGGGGCTTTTTCTTTTTTTTTTTTGCATGTGGTCTCACAGTTGGTGGTTCTTTTCTGACAGAACATGCTTTCAAAGATGGGCAACAGAAGTGGTACGTGCAGCACCACTGATACTTCAGTTTATGTTCCTCCAATTCACTTTGGTTGCATTAGGTGTCCTAGCATTGTTCTGAAAGGGCGTCTTCTGTAAGAAATACTCTGATTTTAATTTAATAAAAATGCTGCAAGTTTAAGCACCATTCCAAAGCTGTGGTTGATTACTCACTTACTGAGTTGGAGAAAAAACTTAGGAAAGGGATGTTTCTTATGTCTTGCCATTAAGGAACATTTCTTGCATTTTACTTTTCTTTAAATTTAATGTAATTATTATGGAGAAGAATAATGTTTATAGAAAAAGCAAGCCAGTACAGTAATCACAGAATACCTTATACATACTAAAACTAACAGTTCATTTATTACTAAGAGGACACATAATGTCAGCTACTCTGAAAGTGAAGACTGACACTCCATTAACATACTATTTCCAAAGTCCACGTTTAAAACCTAGAGTGGCAAAATACACAGTTTTCCTTCAAATTTTCATTCCCTGTTGAGCAAGCAAGAGCTCCTAGGCAGCCTTGGCTGAGATGATTTTGTTAAAAAAGAGTACTTCTAAGACCCTCCAACCTGCATGTGATCATGCAGTCGTGCAGGCTTTTCAGCATCCAGTGTTATCTGCGTGGGAGCGCCCTGCCACGGAGCTGCTGGCTCTGGAGATTATTTGTGGTAACGGCCAGTTATGCAGAGAAGCAGGAAAGGCTTCTTAACACAGTGTGGAGGAAACAAAGGCTGGTCATAGTCCGGTGTTGGGGCAATGAGGATGTATGTGAGTTTTATAAATAACATATTGGAAACAACCTGGCATCGTTGCTGCCTACCTGAAATAGAACATGCAGACCGCAGAGCTGGGGACTGGGATTTTCTGAAGAATGGAACATATGAATAAGCTGCAGCCAAGAATTTGGTATTAAAATTTGCCTTTGGTTTGTTGATGATGGGATACCAAAGCAGGCCATCCAAGTAGCACCTCCTGTGCTCACAAAACTAGGTAGTTTGGTGCCCAAGGTGAAAAACTGAATCTATCCAATAGTTGCCTGACAGAGGGATAAAAGGCTTCTTATATTACACCTAATCTTGATTCTAGTTTCACTTCCTGTTAAATTGTAACCAATTTACAAAAATTTTGGGGAAAAACCTGAATTCTGTATACTATACTATTCTATATACTGAGATAAAGTATAGGCTATGCTGTTTGGTTTTATTTTTATATGAGAAAATGTGCATCACTCTTAAATTCTTTATATGTAGGGTTTACTTCTTAATGCTGCAGTTAAAATGTCGTAGACTCAATTCTGTTGTGGAAGTAAAGGCCAGTCCAGTCATGGCTTATAGTAAGGACACATTTATAAATTGTTTATAGAGAGCTAATAAATAATTAATGTATGTTATTAAATAGGTTACTGGCATGAAGAGTGTGTATTATGTATGGCAGTAAGCACACCAATAGGTGTTAAAGACAATGTTTTGTCTAACTGCTGCACTAAATTCCATAACAAATGACCCTTTGTTAAAATGTATATTAAACATTTACTTTACTCTATACAGATTTATAAATACTTTATATTTAATACAAAATATAATCCCAGGACTTGACTCCAACCCTCTAGTAAAAACCTGCTGAGGAGTGAATGAAGCAGGGTTGGCTTTCTGAGGTGACAGTGAAATCCAGAGCTGTGAATGCCTGGTGCTGTGCTGACAAGCTGTCTTGTAACATACTAATAAAAGGAAAATAAAAAAAACTAATTAATGTTTTCTAAATAATAAATAAACATAGGACTAAGTTGAGCATCAGTAATTTGGAAGAAAAGGTAAGGTATTATAACTTGAGTACAAGATTTAGAGTAAGATCTCCTTTTGAGTCAGGTTGAGAGTGAAAAATGATATTCCTAATGAAAATTAATTTCTCTATTTAAACAGTTACATTTTACTTAGTTTTGGTTTTAATGCAGCCAGATGCTGATGCAAATGCCAATATTTCATTTAATGCAGATTTGGTTTTGTATGTTTGCTCTTTCTTGTGAGATCTAATTTTTCCTTTTCTTTCAAGGAGGGAAACTTCTGCAGATACATTCCACATCATGCGACATTAGTATGACAAAGATATCATGAAGCTTTTTCTTACGTCAGGGAGGAGATGGCTCTTTGTGGTGTCCCTTCTCAAATCTTTTTTCTTTAATGGTAACTGATTGTTTCCATTAATTTCAGTCATGGTCTGTCCTCTGTTTCAGTCTGTTTCTGCTAAGTGTGAGACAAGTCTGAAGGATGATACTCAGCTCTTAGCCTTTCAGGAGGCTATTTTCCAGTATGTGTTTGGGATGAGGTTTCCAGTAGCTGTTCAGTAGAAGAGAAGATTTGAATTTCTTCTCTGATGTAGTCCCGGTTTTTTTTCCTTTCTTCTTCAGTTGACTCCTCTTATTTTTGGAACAGCTCTGTAGAGAAACTTCATGTACTGTCAAAGGGCTATATGAAGGTAGGACTCCCCATTCTGAAATGTTGTCTCTGGTGTGGAGGAGCAGAGTGCTGAACAAGCTGTATGTGATGAGGATACTAGAGAAGACAGTGCAAATACATTGTTTGGAAAAAAGTTTATAAAATCATAGTAATGTTGGTTAGAGCAGGACCCTGGAGATCATGTAGTCCAGAAGGTTTGCATGAAGTTGGTGAGCAGTAGATAAGGACAGCTGTGGCTTTATGTAGCTGGTCTTAAAAACCTTCAATGAGGCAGCTTCCCAGCCTCTACAGATAAACCTTTTCCAATGTTCTCTGTTTCGCCTAAAAGTGTATGTTATTTTTCCACTGGAAGAAAACTGAGCTGGCATACAGCTAACTCACTCCAGAGGTAAATTGGGCAGAGATTTTCAGTGTGGATGTCTTTTGTGTCAGTCATTTGTGCTCAGTCTTAACTAGCTGTGGTTACAGGACCCAGGATAACAAACCAAAAATAAGGTGGGCCATTTTTGTATATCAGGTGGAAGATTAACTTGTGTGTGGAGGGCTTGGTTTCTTCCATGGCTGTTGAATCTTACTGAAATTGAAGGGTGGAAAAGAGGTTGTTTTGTTGTTAGCCACGTTCCTGTGTGACTTGTGGTAACTTCTCATTGAAAAAAATAAATAAATTACAGTTTGTTTTGCAACCACGATTTAACTATCGTTCCACTATGACAATAAAGTGATTTGTAAGTCCAATGATTTAAACAATTTTTAATGAGACTGGTTATTTTTTTTGTTTGTTTGTTTCAGGCAAACAGTTAATATAGGAACAGGAAAGTTCAGTAATGAATCACAAGTGTTTTCTTTCTTTTCACTTTAATGCTTTTAATTGCAAGTTTAAAACAGTTTATTCACTCATATTTTTCAGAGTTATTCAGAAACTTGAATTAATATTTATCTGCAAAAAGTGTAAAAGCAAATACATGCTGAAATAGAGTGTAGTTTGATGCATAATCTTAATTTATCATTTAAAAGTGTTGTGTAACATAAAATTATAGTTTCACAATAATTTGATCGTTACGCATGGTTAAACTAAAGTGCTTGTGTCAAAAAAATCTGATGTATTCACCCTTTCTTTTCCCTGTATAAAATATGAAGCAGGGAAGCATGAATGGATTTATGTATTTGATCTGGTAAAATGAAGTATGTAGTTTGGTCAAAAATGTAAGAGAATAGTGCTAGCATTTTTTAACCAGCTCGTACTTGAAGCAACTTGTGCAATGTCTTTAGAGGAGTCATAAAGCTTTTCCTCCACCCCCCACCTTTTCCTAGTAGTTCTAACATTTCATCACAGCTAACTAGAGATAGTGCTGGTCGACTGAAGAAGACACAGTCATTAGGAAAAAAAAAAAAAGAAAAAAGAAAAAAAAAAAGTGTACTTTCTCTTGGATCTGCAGTCA
The DNA here is from genome assembly GCF_020740795.1 of Apus apus. Lineage (NCBI taxonomy): Eukaryota > Metazoa > Chordata > Aves > Apodiformes > Apodidae > Apus > Apus apus. The sequence goes on along the minus strand of NC_067312.1, from coordinate 70,803,899 downwards.
GGAGTCTTGCTGACGATAGGCTTCAGCATGGCAGATCTCTTGCTGTCTGCTATTTGTAACTCTCATATGATGAACAGACTGCCTAATCTTACATTGGAATCTGCTCTAGGAGTTTCCAGAGTAATTCAAGACTAGTTTCTTTTTTCCTGGTAACACATAGAAAGAAACGAAGAAAGGATAATGAAAGTAATAATGGAAGCATGGTAGCAGCATGACTATTGAAGTGTGTGTGTAGCTTTGTGGCTTGAGATCAGATGTGTTTAATACCAGATAAATAAGTCAGTTTCAACTAGTGTGTAAACAGCCTTTTAAATACAAATATTTGCTGAATATTAATATCCATATTTAACAGAGAAATGAAAAACACGTTAAAGTTATGTAACTATTTTTAATAATTGTTTTGTGTCTCAAGCAGATTGATCAGAAATTAAAAGTGCTGCTCAGGCAGAGTTTGAAACTGAGCCACAGGCAAAGTAGTGTTTATATTTAATAATACATTTTTGAGTACATTTTGAGGTTGTGTTTATGGTTAGGTTTGGTTTGTTTCCCGTTATTACCACAGAGGATCTTTACATAAAATGCCTTATCACTGGTCTTATTTTGGAAAATGCTTTCTGAAGCTGTTCTTAGCAAAGCTACCTCCATGCCTGAAGTATGTTTAAATTGTAAACCTCTGAGTCCATGAAAACGTCTTTACTATCTTTTTCCCTTTGGTCACAAGCTGACAGCTTTAAGTACTTCTTTGCTATGCTTGGTATGCCACTGATGGTAATCCCCAAGGGTATTAATGATTTGAATTGTGCTGCCATAGCTGGGGTCAGGTGTGGACCCATTCAGCTGTATTAATAGGTGTGCAGTGTTGGGGCACATCAGCTTATTGAAGCATAAGCCTCGATTGTAACTTCTGGAAGCTTAAATTGTTTGGCTGCCAAAAACCCATCTGGTTTTGGTGTGTGTCCCCACCTCTTTTCCTCCCCCTCTTCTCCCCTCCCCCCTCCCCCGCCTCCTCTTTCAACCTCCTTCTTTTCCCCCTCCCCCCCCCCTTTCCCCTCCTTTCCCCACTCCTTTCCCCCCCTCTTTTTTCCTTCCTCTTATTCCTCTTCCCCTCTCTTACCCCCTCTTCCCTTTCTCTTCTGCCTTCCCCGTTTTTCTTACTCCCCTTCCACCCCTTCTTCCCCGCTTCTTTGCCCCCTGTTCTTCCTCCCCCTTTCTTCCCCTCTTCTTTCCTCCCTCTTCTGCCCCCCTCTTTTGACCCCCCTTCTTCGCCTCCTTTCTTCGCCTCCTTTCTGTGCGCCCTTTCTTTGCCCTCTTCTTTCTTCTCCTTCTTTCTCCTTTCTTTCTCCCCTTCTTCCCCCCTTCTCTTCCCCCACTCTTCTTCCCCCCCTTCTTCTTCCCCTTCTCCCCCCCTTCTTCTCCCCCCCCTTCTTCTCCCCCCCTTCTTCTCCCCCCCTTCTTCCCCCTTCTTCTTCCCCCTTCTTCTCCCTCCTTCTTCTCTCCACTTCTTCTCCCCCTTTCTTCCCCCACTCTTCTTTCCCTTCTTTCTCTTCCTCGTCCCCCTTCCTCCTCCCCCTTCCTGCTCCCCTTCTTCCCCCCTCCTATTCCCCCTTCTTTTTTCCCCACTCTTTTTTTCCCCACGATTTTTCTCCTCCCCTTTTCCCCCCACTCTTTTTATCCCCTCTTTTTTTGGTGACTTTTTCTCTCACTATTCTTCCCCCCACCCTTCTCCACCTCTCTTTTTGCTTCTGCTAACTCCTGCCATCTTAAAACCTATCCAAGGCCTGTTGAAGTCTCCCATTTGACTGTGTACTGTTCTGCTGCAGCAGTTGCATCTTGGCAATATGACATTGACTCCATTCTGTATTTCCTGACTTGCCTGCTTATGAAGTATCAATGAAATTAACTTAAAAACTGTATCTAGCATGGGTTGTCATTTTCTAGTAATACCTACTTACAAAATTGCAAAAATAGAATTTTCTGTTTTCCAGTGTAAGCCAAATGTAAAATAACCTGTTTTGAATTGAATATGTACTGTACAGAAACACATTTGTAATTGGCAGGAGCAAAAGAGACAGTCTGAATGGTGTCCTGCACATGGTAGTGCTGCAGTCCTTTGGTGCTTATGTTCTTTAAATTTTGATTTAGAAATAAGAAGTGCTCAGCCAGAGACTGTATGAAGAGTGGTTTGCTTATTTTCCCTGTTTTAATCATGAAGAAACACAGTATTATCTGAAGTCTTCCACCAAACATCACCCATCAGTATAGAATCAAATATTTTTCATCCCATTTGTCCAGTATATGGTTTCTTCCTTTCAAAAACCACCAGCAAGTAGAAGCATTTTTCAGAGTAAGCGTTAACATTTGCTAGACTACTAGTCAAACATTTGGTATTATAGCATCACAACTGTAAGATTTTATTGTTGCTGGGGTTTTTTTTTAGGTTTTTTGTTTTGTTTTTTTTTAATGGAACAACTGTTTGTTAGCCAGATTTTCAAGTATCTTCCTTCTGCTGATGAAATTCTTTCTGTTTGAAAAGTGTTCTCATTATACAAAGTTGTGGGAGGATATTGAAACTAGTATTTTTTTTTAATGACCTGCATTTCAAAAGAAAATATTTCCAGTAACTTCCAATTTGGAGTCTAAGCAAATTATCTGTAAAGTTGCAAAATAGATGTATTTGGGTAGTAGACTGTCCTCTGAGCAGTTTGAGAGAGGACTCAATGCTCAGTAAACTTGTCATGCATGAACTGTAGCTAGTGGCTGGGTACTTGAGCTTGTCTGGAGTTGTAGCTGAATGGAAATGTTGCATAAGCTGGGGGTCTTGGCTAATCCTCCTTAGCCATGATCCAGTGTGGGGAGCAGTAAGAGAATACCTCCAGCTGTCTACTCAGCATGTCTCTATCAGCCATGAGGAGAAACAGCAGGCAAACGTTTAAAGCCTTCCAGCAGGTTAGACAGATGTGTGAGAATTCAGCAGACAGGTGTGATAAGGCTGAGAGCCATATGGCAGTTAGTAGGTCTGATAATACCAACTCGTGTGCAGTTGACCTCTGGGTAAAAACTGCAGTCATTTCAGGATCAATACTGTGCATGAAGTTTTGCAGGATCAAACTTAAAAACGTAAGGATCAAACTTAAGTTCTCAGGTGCACTGAGAACTGTATATATACTTACAGTTATACCTGTACATATATCTTTTGCTTGGGAGAGTTGCTGTTGTTTTGTTTTACTATTTTAGAGAAATGCCTTGGGTTCTTCCACCTCAGTCCTCAATGCAGAACTTCTTGCCCAACATGGGTAGTAATTTTCAAGCCAGTGGGTGATTATTCCCAAAGACCAACATCATAGCTGTCTGTTTTTGAAAGGAAACTTTATGGTTCAGGTAGATGCTTAGTTGTGATCTGCTGGACCCCAAAGTTTAGAAGGGTGAAACTAACAGCACACCCTTGAAAATCACTTTTCCTGATGGCCTTGGCTGTCTGATGTTGCTTGAGCCTGTGCCATTCAGTGCACTGTATTTAAGCAGCATTCATGACCTCTGCAGTGAAACTGGCTCAGAAGGAATCATAGAATCATAGAACTATTCAGGTTGGAAAAGACCCTTGGGATCAACCAACCACCACCCATCCCTACTGTACAAAGTTCTCCCCTAAACCACACCCACCAACACCACATCCAAATGACGCTTAAACACATCCACGGATGGTGACTCAACCACCTCCCTGGGCAGCCTATTCCAGTATCTAACCACTATTCCTGTGAAAAAATCTTTCCTAATGTCCGGTCTAAACCTCCCCTGTTGCAGCTTGAACCCATTCCATCTTGTTCTGTCACTAATTAACCTGTGAAAAGAGACCAGCACCAGCCTCTCTATAATGATTTTTCAGGTAGTTGTAAAGACTGATGAGGTTTCCCCTCAGCCTCCTCTTCCTCAGACTAAACATTCCCAGCTCCTTCAAGTGTTCTTCATAAGATTGATTCTCCAGGCCCTTCACCAGCTTAGTTGCCCTCCTCTATCCTTGCTCCAGCACCTCGATATCTCCCTTGAATTGAGGTGCCCAAAAGTGGACACAAGACTCCAGGTGTGGCCTCACCAGTGCTGAGCACAGGGGGACAATCACCTCTCTACTTCTGCTGGTCACACTATTTCTAAGACAAGCCAGGAGGCCATTGGCTTTCTTGGCCACCTGGACACACTGCTGGCTCATATTCAGCCACTGGTCAATTAGAACCCCCAGGTCCTTTTCTGCCAGACACTTTCCAGCCACACTTCCCCAAGCCTGGAGCGTTGCCTGAGGTTGTTGTAGCCCAAGTGCAGGACCTGGCACTTGGCCTTGTTGAAGCCCAGACCATTGACATCAGCCCAATGATCCAGTCTACCCAAGTCTCTCCGTAGAGCCTCCCTATCCTCATGCAGATCAACACTCCCGCTCAGCTTGGTGTCATCTGCAGACTTACTGATAATATACTCTATGTTCTTATCAAGATCATCAATAAAGATGTTAAACAGAAATGGTCCCAACACTGAGCCCTGAGGAGCACCACTTGTGACTGGTGCCAGCTGGGTTTGACTCCACTGACCACCACTCTTTGGGCCCAACTGTCCATCCAGTGCTTGATCCAACAGATCGTGTGCTCATCCAGGCCATGAGCAGCCAGGATTTTTATGAGAGTTCTATGGGGAACCTTGTCAAATGCTTTTTGGAGGTCCAGATAGACAATATCCACAGCCTTTCCCTTGTCCAATAGTTGGGTCATCAGGTCATAGAAGGAGATCAGGTTCATCAGGCAGGATCTGCCTTTCATAAACCCATGCTGACTGGGCCTGATCCCCTGCTTATCCTCTGTATGTCATCTAATAACACTCAAGATGATCTGCTCCATGACCTTCCCTGGTACTGAGGTCAGACTGACAGGTCTATAGTTTCCCAGATGCTTCTTTCTGCCTTTCTTATAGATGGGTGTTATATTTTCTACCCTCCAGTCCATTGGGCCCTCCCGAGTTAGCCAGGACTTCAGGTAAATAATGGAAAGTGGCTTGGCAATCATGTCTGCCAACTCTTTCAGCACCCTTGGATGTAGCCCATCTGGTCCCATAGACTTGTGTGCATCTAGTTGGTGTAGTAGGTCTCTGACCACTTCCTCTTTAATCGTGATGACCTCGTTCTGCATCTCCTCCCTGTCTCCTAGCTCATGTGGCTGTGTATCCACGGAGCAGCTAGTTCCACTGCTAAAGACTGAGGCACAGTAGGTGTTGAGCACCTCAGCCTTTTCCTCATCCTTTGTTACTAAGATCCCCTTTGCATCCAATAAAGGATGGAGATTTTCCCTAATCCTCCTTTTGCTGTTAATGTGCTTAGAGACATTTTTTATTATCCGTAACAGCTGTAGCTAGTTTGAGCTCTGACTGTGCTTTGGCTCTCCTCATTTTCACCCTGCATAGGTTCGCTTCATCTTTATAGACTTCATGAGTGACCTGTCCCTTCTTCCAAAGGTCATAGATTCTCCTTTTGTTCCTAAGGTCCAGCCAAAGGTCCCTATTTAGCCAAGCTGGTCTCCTGCCCCGCTTACTGGTTTTTCAGCACATGGGGACAGCTTACTCCTGTGCCTTGAAGACTTCTTTCTTGAAGTATGTCCAGCCTTCCTGGACTCCTTTATCCTTCAAGGCAGCCTCCCAAGGGACTTTGTCAATCAGACTTCTGAGCAGGTCAAAGTTTGCTGTCTAGAAGTCTAAGGTGGCAGTTTTACTAGCCCATGAGTGAAGGAACCTCATAAAAGTTAATGTCAAAGTTGACATTGTGTCATCTGTAGCTCTGGAATTGCAAAGCATTCAAAGGCAGTGACCCAGTCCCCAAAATAAACACAGGAAAGCCATTCTGAAGTGGGGGAAGTTCTTTAGAAAAAGCTTAAGTTTTATCCCCTGTACCTGCATTGTCACAGGATTCAGGAGTACAGGCCCCAGCTTTAACAGAGGAGTGTCACTGTAGAAGTAAAGAACATTCTGCTGATTCCCATTGGTCACTGCCTCTGCCAGCATTGAAGGGGCCTCACAACTGCCATGTGTGGGGCAGGACAGACACTGTCTTCTCTTGACTGAGGCCAGGATGATTTGCACTGAGGTTAAAGTTTGCTTTCTGCTTTCTAGCAGTGCCAGTTCTGTCAGAGAAGGGATTTGGATTTTGCTGATTTAGAATTCATGTGATCTGTTACTGGGAAATGGAGCCAATGCCACATTCATGGCTCCAAAAAAGTGAAACTTCGTGGTAGTAAGGATTATTTCTGAGCAGGCCCCCCCCCCCCCCCCCCCCTTTTTTTTTTTTTTTTTTTCTTTTTTTTGGGCGGGGGGATTTGTTTTCATGAGGCACTGGACTCACTTAAGTTCTTCCAAGTTCAGAAAATAGTTTGGCTCATTTCATAGCACTCTTGAGGGAATGTGCTCCCACCCTCTCCCCTGTAGTACAGCTTTCTTAATGTGCTGCCCTTTAAGCTGCTGTTTCCTCTTGCTGTGTGTATTCCTGATGTGTTTAGGTAGTACTCCTTTTTTCTGTTTTGTGAGGGTAGAAACAAAGCATGCACAGAGACTTCAGACTTCTATGTGCCTACTCCTTGCTTGGCACAACTTCTTGCATAGAGTAGTGGAACTCCAGTTCATTGGTGGCACAGGCTTTGTTCTTGCTGCCTCATTAATGTCCTTGCTCATTGAAACACATTTGTCACTCAGCCTTTCTGCATTTGTCATCTGCATGGTTGTCTTGTTCCTTAATACTGTTTTGTGGCTTTACTTTCTTCTTTTTGTTGTTGCACCAAAAATGTGGATCAGTGAGGAATTTATGATACAGCCACAGTAAGCTGTTATTATTTCCTGTCTGTCTTCCACTGGTATTTGTCATTGTGGTTTTTTAATACAGCCTGAATTGCCGATGGTTTGTCTTGCAGTTCTGTTCTTCAGGTTATCTGTTTTTTGAAGGAACTCTTTCCACAAATACCCTGAATTTGTTTAGAAACCCTTTCTACCAGTTCCCTGAATTTGACTTCTGAGGTCTTATCTTTACTCTGATTCTTTCAGAACTTCCTCTTACCTGAAGGAAAGACTATGATTTCATTATCAATCATACAGATTATTTCCACCATCACTTTTTGGACACATACTCAGAGAAATTTCCTTTTCAATTTTTTCATCCCATGTGATTCCTGTAAGATTAATGAGCAGATATGTTTCTTCATCCTTGTTTTCTCCTCTTCCCTCTTGAGACTAATTCTTGGTTTCCTAATTGATTGTGGCTCCTGTAAGTCTACTCTTCTTTTGTGATAATGTTCATTATTTCAACTTGCCATTGGAATAATCTTCCAGCCAGCAGTATTACTGATGGTCAGTCTTTGACTATCTGGTTCCAACAGGAAACTTGCAATGAAATTCAGAGGATATTTTGCTAGTAAATCTGAGATGCATTTAATCTAAACTAGCCACTAAGCTTACAAGTCTTCTCACCAGAAACACTGACCCTTTTACGGGAGTAGAATCAGTGTGTGCTGGAAACTGCCACAGCTGTCTGGTGCTCTCTGAACCCAAATTCTTTAGATTTTGGGGGTTTTTTTTTGTTTGTTTACAGTACAGGTGTTTCAAAAGGCTGGGCAGGATCAGCTTGGTGGCTTTCCAAGTAGATGACTGGATTTGTGTCTGTTACCAGTTGGTTGTCCCATCAGCCTGTAGGTACACTGACATGTGTGCCAGTCGGTGAAACCTGCAAGGGAGCTCTTTAAAGCATCCTACCAACCTCCAAGTATGGAGTTTGTCCTTAGCAAAGTTTAAAAGCATAACTAAAACAGGCAGTGAGTGGGAATGAATAACACAATCTTTATTTGACTAATTAGCTGCAATTCACTTAAACCATTATATACTGTAAAAGAAGAATAAATAAATAAATTAGAGCAGCATTAAGTGTTGCTCTTACAAAGGAGACCAGCAGCATGATGTTCCAGCCTGTCACTCCTTCTAGCCAGGGTCCTCCTCTTCTATTTTTTCTCTCCATGTTGTGACATGTGAGATACTCATCTGTTTACCTTACAGCTTTGAAAAGAGGACTTAAGGTTTCAGTAGCAGTGACTCTTCAATTTTGTGGACCCACACACCATAATTAATAAAGGTATTAAACCTATACATCCTGAGAAGAGCTGGGAAAGCTATTGGCAAAGATGTGGGTCCTTCTAGGAACCAGATACTCAGAAATACTTTTTCCTTCCTATGAATGAAAATCAAGTAACATGGAGCTTGCTTTGTGTAGCTGATGGATATTGCATGTCCAGCCAGTGATGGTCTGTGGAGAGTCTAACTCATGCTTGGGAGGATGGCTCTGTACATTCATGCTTCCTCCTTGTCTGCCTTCTCCTTGTGCTGCTGTAGGCAGGGAGATGTTCCTTCTGCCCCAGGGTAGACAGTTGCTCTAGGAACAGCTGTAATATTTTAAGATAATGTTACTGCATTTCTTGGAGCTATTGCTACAACAGAGCCATGGTAACCCCCTCACTGGCATGTATGCAAGGTAAACCATCAGGCTTGCAGTTGCTGCTTGAAGCTGATCAAAGGTGACCTGCCTGCCCTTGCACTGAACAGGCTGGCAGCCCATCCAGTGCATCTCACCGTGGGAGGAGAGACTCTCCCATCTGAGACCTCTGTGAAGTGCTGAAGGTGGTTGTAGCTTGAGAAGGTGTCATTTCCCTGTGCTATAGGCAAGCAGTGCTGAAGCACCGGTTGTGCAGCATTGATGTTCTCAACAGCCTGTGCATGGTACTAAGACATTGGTTTGAAGCCAGTCACTGTTTTTCTGTTTTGCTTTTCTTCATACATGATTTTAAAGCATGTAAGTGACTGGCAGATTTTGCAAAGTAACTTTTAATTTGAGTACAGTGCGTGGCAAGTGGTGAGCAGTGAAACCTGGTGCAGTCTCCATGGGTCAGGGTGTGCCTTGATTTCAGCTCATACGAGATCTTAAAGCAACATGCTGTCATACCTAACAAGTGTTTTAAATTTACAAAGAAATGTCATATACTGGCTGCTCAGCTGGGTACCACTGGCCAGTAATTGTGTGGCACATGTAGAGCTTTACAGCTTGCATTTTGCTAAGGACTGTGTCTGAGTTTTCGCTCCCTGCTGGTAACTCTCCTTACAATAGCTCCATGCTCCTATCTCTGCTTACTTCCAGGGCAGATGCATTTTTAACTGTAGCAAATTATATACCAAGGGAAAAACAGCATGTGAAACCCCGTTACTATCCCACTGAAAGCAGCAGGGAAGAAAGACCAAGGTTAGCAACTTTATTATCAGGAAGAGATAGAACCTCATGTATTTTTATTGAAGTCTCAGCTTACACTTTAAAATGTGTTTTGTCATGTAACTGTTTTTTTAGCTGCCATGTAGCATATTTTATAGTTAAGTTGAAGAGTATATATGGTTTAAGCTCAAAGAGGTTACCTTAAAAATACATGCATTTTCATAAAATGCCAAGTTTGGGATTCTAGCCAGGAGAAGGAGTTGAAGGTGTGGGCAGAGCTTTGTTGGTAGTCCATGGTTGCCAAAATGTGAACTCCTACTTGTTGCTAGTCCTGTGTGGTTGCACTGGCCCTTGGCAGAGTGATTCAGCTCAGTCATAAAGCAGAAAACTCTTCACTCTTTTGTTTGTTTGGGTTAATTTTCTGAGCCCTTAGTTAGGAACAGGGGAAGAAAGTGAGAAGAGAATGGTTTTGGTCCTCAGTGTCATTGAGTGGTTGGATGAACACAGCTTTCTCTGTTTATATAGGAAGAGTAAATATCTTGGCCTGGATGAGAAGCAAAAAGGGAAAGTGGCAGCAGTCTGGCTTCGTGTTTGATAGCCCTCAGAATTACATGATAATGACATTTTACTTCCTGTGGTCTCTGCAAGTCACCAGAACACCCAAATACCTTGTCTTGCTTCTGTGCTACAGCAAACTTGTGTCTGCTGACACAAGATCTCCATCAGCATGAGTTTGGCTAGCCTGGAGTAAGCCCCAGCATGCCAGCCCTCAGGTACTGAGGACAAGGAAGGGGGAAGACACAGTGTTTCAGCCTGTATAGAGAGCAAAGAACTGTCTGTAATGGGACTCCAGAACAGTATGTCTAGATGATTTAGCTTTCTAGGACTCTGACATTGAGAAAGGCAGGAAGGTGGCAGAGGAGGCTACAGAAATGCTGTCTGTTCAGCAGACAGAGGTGAGTGACACCTGAGCGAACTGGGGGCACAGAGGACTGAGAAGTTAAATACATGCTGAAATACAAAGTCATCTTTAGTATGTTTCCCTCTTCATTTGCACCTGTCATTTGCAAATGAAAATAAGGTAGTCTTGTTTCTGAGGATTGCAGCTGCTGATGCGTTTGAGATGTTAAACAATTTTCACATAGGAGTATTGTGGGAATAATGCTGTAGCTCTAGTGGCCCTAGTGGCCCTAGAGAACTGGGTTTGCAGGAAGCTATAGTATTTTGCTACAGCAGCAAATACAGCTGCAAAAAAACAAGCAAACTTTTAGGTGCATAAGCCTTGCTTTTTTCCTAACCATGGGCTAGGAAACCTGTGAAATTCTACTGGCAGACTTTTTTGAAGAATAAAGGTTCAAAACATAGGTGCAAAAAAGAATAAATATTTGAATTCTTAAAGGTCATCAAGTATATCTGCCTTTTGCTGGTGTATTAGGAGTTTGAACATCAGTGGAAATCAGACCATTCAGACTGGAGTCTACAGAAGAGTGATTTAATTTTGCAGTACATTGGATCTCTGGTAACTTCTGTAAGCTGCGACCTGGGACAAAAATTAGTATGAAATGCAGCCAGAGTCAGATGAAAGTAACATGGGGAGCCCTGTGCAGTGTAACATCTTAGCACATCCTTAGCAGAGAAGAATGTGTAAAACCATGTAATTAAGAGCTTGTGAGAGAGACTGCAGACACCACTGCAATGTATCTCTGATGTTTTTCAAAAGATCAATGAACAGTAGATACCTATTCAGTGTTTAGTCATATACTGGTGCAGAAGTTTATGTGTTGCTGGAAATAGTTGTGCTAATGCTTAAAGTGTACAGGGAATTAAGTAAAAGCATGTGAAATTGAGAGGCAAAAAAAGTTTGTGAGTTTCAGGTATATGGATAACCTGAAAAGAAACCCTGCTGTTATTTCTAATACTGTTAGAGTAAGAGGGCACTCAGTAGATTACAGCTGCTTTGAACACTTGAAGCAGTATATATAATGAAGGCAAGGGTGACCAGACTGGAAGAAGTGTATTTTTCAGGACATCTTGCAAGCAACCAAATGGAAAAGAGGTTAAAGGTGAGTCAGTCTGCTTGGAATCATGGAAAGAGAAGGCTTCCCCTATCTGTAAAATTGGAATTGATGAGGAGAAGGATCAGCATATTTGGAAAGTACTATCAGCTTAAAACAAGGCACTGAGGCCGCTATATAAGCTCCAAACATTTAGATGTATATAAGGAAAATGTTTTCTGCTATCTACAGAGAGAGGATGAAATAAATGGGTATGAATAATGTTGAATACATACACTTTTATGCTGCCTGCATTTGTAGGCCTTTTGGTAGGAGCTCTTAGAAAAGGCAGTGCACACAGCCAAACAAACACTGAGAATCTCCTTTGGGATATACTGTTTCCTCAGACCAGTGTTTGGGTTTAATTTAATACCCAGGTGTATCTAAGAAAAATGATCACCTTGTTGACAGGATACAGAGTGCTAACATAAACAGAGATCATGTTTTGAGGGGAGAAGAAGCAAGTAGAGTGGCATGATCAGGGGTGCTGGAAAAGAGCAGTCTGCTGGCCTCAAGCTAAACAAACCAAAATGTAGATTATGTGTAGGTGAAACGGCATGCCTGGGAAAGCTGATGCACTCAGGGTGTGTATGCAGATACATCACTGTAATGTCAGGGCTGTTATTAATGCACCTGCCTCAGCAAATGAGGAAGAGTAACTAAACTTTTGGGTATAGCTCCGATTTGGTGCTGCATCCCAATGGACCTTCCCACTGTTGATGGAAGCTGAGTAGAGGTGAGCACCCATGACTCTGCAGGGTCCTGCTTTGTGCAGCAAAGTGCTTCTGCACCCTGCACAGCCCATGTGGCTCCCTTGTGTCACAGATCACTGACAGCAGACTGAATCACCTACATCTCAGGTGAGATGTGCAGGAAAAAACTTCATGTATATATGGAAAAAAAAGTATTAAAAATATAGATAAGGAAACATTTTATTAGTATATAAATATATCGAGGGGAGAGAGAGGAAAATTAAAGTATGATCAGTATGATCAAAAAGGGGAGAAGTGGTTTGGCATACACATCTTCTAAAAATGTGAAACCTTCTAAAAAATTGTTTGCCCTTGTTAGTTGAAACTCACCCAAACCATCTCACTGCCAAAAGCCTCAGAACAGTTTTAAATGTAGTGATGGATTTGGATTGAAGAAAATTTGTTCAAGAAGCCTCCAATTGGAGATGTTTTTAGCTGTCGTATTGTATAAAAACACGGATTCTGTGGTACTTTCTCTTATTTCAGAGAATGAGGTTTATGTTTAGACCACGATGTAATATTGCATGTCAAGGCATTAAATGAGATTCCTAGGAGTCTCTGGATTTGAAATTAAGTCTATATACCTTTTTGGAAACAAAATAAAGCTTCTGTGATTCTCTGTGTAGGTCAGAGTAGTGATTTTGAAGTAACGGGTCTCCTGAAACACCAAGAGGAGCATTTAAGATCTCTTGTATGGAGCTACTTTTAAATGTTGTGCAGCTGCTTTACTCTTTTTCACACAAACTAAAAATAACGCATGTGTATTGATTTGCAAATTTTCATTGTGTTTTTTGAATACTGTTTAAAAACCCCAGAGTTAAATGAATGGTGTGTCATATGCAGAACTTTCCATACATGAACAGATTTAAAATATCAGATTTGAAGAATCCAAAATTGCTAGATCTGTGTTGGTGATGCTCAGGTCTGGAACATCTGGAACATCCCCAGTATAGATTTTTTTTGTTTGTTTGTTTTTTTGTTTCCATCCAGAATCAGCTGTTAACAGCAATAATGTCTCTTGCTGGCAGAGAAGGTGATAGCATCTAGGGCCATTTCTGTGATGTGCAGTTGTTCACCATCACAGATTTTGTGGCAAAGAGGCAGCAGTTGCACATCGCAGCAGTAAGCTGCCTGTCAGCGTTGCAGAAGGCAGGCACAATACCTCAGCTGTGCTCTGACACACTGCCAGAGCTGGGGAGCTGCAGGCTCTTGCTCCATGACATTAATTTCATAACTTTCTGGATAATGGTTATACACCACTGTACCCTCAGTTGAATTATGTATAATTTTAGTTATGACATGTGGCTAATAAAACAGTGTAAGCAACTGCACTTTTTCTCAGCTGCATGAAGCTGTGTATAACTGTTGCTTGCTACTGACAGGTTTACTGGACAGCTTTAAAGAGAAAGGAGAAGCTAATTTATTGCAATTCCTTAGTCTTCTAAGTCCAGCTCTTGAACTTCATAGAAAAATGTGGTCTGTCTCCTTTTGTTCATTTTCTCCTTAGAAATAACAATAAACCAATCTCAGTGCTTGAAGTTCAGTCTTAGCCTGAGAGACAGAAACCTCCATACATCTATTGCTATGGAACAAAATAAAGATATTACTGTTTTACATTGTATGGACAAATTATTTCCTGAAAGATTTTGCTGTAATAACTTGAGCCCTTCTTCTGCAAGTGTATGTTCTGTACCCTACATACAGTCAGTGGAGCTTGCTGGGGAGGTGCAAGGAGTGTGACTTGGAGCACCCAAGTTAGGTACTGAGAGGTTGGATGGGGCTCTGAGCAACCTGATCTAGTGGGAGGTGTCCCTGTCCATGCAGGAGGGTTGGATCTAGATAGACTTTAAGATCCCTTCCAACCCAAACCTTTCTATGCACTTCGTGGTGCTTCCGGTGTTTCACTGCCTTTTATGGAGAGTTAGGTGTTTTCTTATTCCTTTGACTGGGAACTGAGGGAGTTGACTGCCAAGTTTACATCAGTGGATGTACTGCTTCAAGGCTTTGGTTCTAAGTTCTCTTTAAGCTAATTGTGTCTTCCACCCTTAACATGCGAGAAGGCAATATCCACAGCCCAGTTAGAGTGATTACTGTGTATTTCCTGGTCATATTCTGATAAATGGTTGACGAGAATCAGTTAAATGATTCTTCTCTTTGAAGTTCAGTAGATACTTGTAGGAAGTATGAATGAGCACTGCAGCAGCAAGAGCTAGACAGTGACCTTTTTATTTATTTATTTGTTTGCTGTTTTATTAATGTATTCATTCATTTATTTATTTGAAAATAGAGTAAATGTATCATCAAGCCATAGATGAAGGTGGGATCTAATTGTCTTGTCGGGAAGGGGGGAATTCTGGCCTATGGCAGGCATGTCTTTTACAAAAATTACTTCAGCTTCCAATTACTTCCAATTGATTGGAAATATTTTTTCCTCACATTACTCATGGGATGTCAACAAGTATGCAAATGTGAAAATTTAACATATGTCTCCTTGCTGCTTTAACATGGGTTCTCACACCAGTTTAATGAGTAAAAACGATCTTTTAGAATTCCATTTAAAACCCAAGTCCTTTGGTGTCGTAGGCAATCTCACTGTCTTTTCTTTTCTTTTCTTTTCTTTTCTTTTCTTTTCTTTTCTTTTCTTTTCTTTTCTTTTCTTTTCTTTTCTTTTCTTTTCTTTTCTTTTCTTTTCTTTTCTTTTCTTTTCTTTTCTTTTCTTTTCTTTTCTCTTCTCTTCTCTTCTCTTCTCTTCTCTTTTCTCTTCTCTTCTCTTCTCTTCTCTTCTCTTTTCTCTTCTCTTCTCTTCTCTTCTCTTCTCTTCTCTTCTCTTCTCTTCTCTTCTCTTCTCTTCTCTTCTCTTCTCTTCTCTTCTCTTCTTTTCTCTCCTTTTCTCTCCTTTTCTCTCCTTTTCTCTCCTTTCCTTTCCTTTCCTTTCCTTTCCTTTCCTTTCCTTTCCTTTCCTTTCCTTTCCTTTCCTTTCCTTTCCTTTCCTTTCCTTTCCTTTCCTTTCCTTTCCTTTCCTTTCCTTTCCTTCCCTTCCCTTCCCTTCCCTTCCCTTCCCTTCCCTTCCCTTCCCTTCCCTTCCCTTCCCTTCCCTTCCCTTCCCTTCCCTTCCCTTCCCTTCCCTTCCCTTCCCTTCCCTTCCCTTCCCTTCCCTTCCCTTCCCTTCCCTTCCCTTCCCTTCCCTTCCCTTCCCTTCCCTTCCCTTCCCTTCCCTTCCCTTCCCTTCCCTTCCCTTCCCTTCCCTTCCCTTCCCTTCCCTTCCCTTCCCTTCCCTTCCCTTCCCTTCCCTTCCCTTCCCTTCCCTTCCCTTCCCTTCCCTTCCCTTCCTTTCCTTTTCCTTCCCTTCCTTTCCTTTTCCTTTTCCTTTTCCTACCCTGCCCTTTCCCATCCCCCTCCCCTTTCCCCTCCCCTTTCCCGTCCCCTTTCCCGTCCGCTTTCCCTTTCCCGTCCCCTTTCCCTTGCCTCCTCTCCCTCCTCCTCTCCTCTTCTGTTCCACACTTCGACTGTACCTACTTGTATTCAGTTTCCATTGATCTTTTTTGTTGCAACTGTAGCAGTAAAACATTAGTATATTTCTTTTGATCTCTGTGGTAAATGCATTTATTTCCGAACGAAGCTATAATGTTGTTAACTTCTGGAAAGACTTCCTGGCAGCATAATAACTAGGGATGGACCAATGATTTACATCTAATAAGACCCAATCAGATTATTTTGTGTTGTGCCTTCTGCCTCCCATCTGTTTGGGGAAGGTGGTCTGGGCTTTCCTGTCACAGGAGGCAGGCAGGCCCCGTGCCAGTGTGGTCCTGCTCTTTAATTTGCCAAAGTTGGATCAGCTTGGAAATGTAAAACCTGCAACATTTATTATTTTCGTGAAATCTGCCATGTGAATGCACCACACTTAATAAACACAGTTGTTTCATTATTTAGTTTCAGAGCTTGTGTGTTTCTGATGTAGTAATGCATGTGATAGAGTTGGAGATCATGGAATCATTTGGTTTCAAAGGGGCCATTAAAGACTATCTAGTCCAACCCCCCTGCAGTAAGCAGGGACATCTTCAACTAGATCTGGTTACTCAGAGCCCTGTCCAACCTCACCTTGAATGGTTCCAGGGATGGGGCATCTACCACCTCTCTGGACAACCTGTGCCAGTGTTTCCTGGGATTTTTATAAAAAAATTCTTCCTAATATCAATATAAATCTACCCTTTTTCAGTTTAAAACCATTACCCCATGTCCTATCACTACATGACCTCCTAAAAAGGTCTTTCTTGTAGTCCCCGTTCAGGTACTGGAAGGCCTTTATAAGGTATCCCCAGACACTTCTTCACAGTGAATAACTCCCAACTCTCCCAGCCTTTCTTCATAGGGAAGGTGTTATATCCCACCGATAATTTTTGTGGCCCTCCTCTGGACCTGCTGCAACAGTTCAGTGTCCTTCCTGTGTTGGTGTCTTCAGAGAATCACCTCCTTCAACCTGCTGGTCATGCTGCTTGTGATGTTTCAATTATGCCTAATGAGCACATTCTGGGTCAAAGTTTTAGGGCTGTCTTTTTTGCTGGGTTGAAATATCCTGGGATTTTTTGACCAGCAAAGATGAGCACAGGGTAGTGAAGTTGGCTTGTGCCAGAGCAGAGCCGTAGGTGCCACAGTTTGCAGGTAGACTCCAGGAGTCCTGAGAATAAGACTCACAAATCTTTCTTGATATTAAAGTATTGCGGTGTCAGTTTGGTTATCATGGTGCAGTATTTGCTAAAGCTTTCAACAGATGGCAGACTTATGAGGGTGGTGCACTCACAGTAAATTCCTGGGTTTTGTGCTTTTTTACTTTCTTTGCGGTGTAGAAAGGGTATGATCACGTAAATCCTTTTGTCTGGACTGCAGGCTTCATGTTTTGATAAGAACAAAAAAGGGAATCTTGGAAGATAAATGAGGTGCTTTAAAGCTTTACTGGGTATTCAAGTCATCGTGGCTGTTACAGAAAGTGCTTCCTCTCTGCCTTTTACATCTTTCTTAGATCTTAGAATTTATCTACAACATTTATTGCTTAAAAACTGAATGGTGGTTGAACTGGGAAGAATTACATAAACAAGATGTGATTTATTTTATTTTTATTTTTTTGCCAGTTGCAGTTTTGGGATGAGAGGCTAGAAAGTACATCCTCTGTCTCTCCCCAGTGCTTCCAGAAGCTTATCACTGTGTCCTCTCTGGGCTGCTTCACAGTTCAGCACTGAATGTGCAGTGCTCCATCAGAACGAAGTGCTTTCTGGGCAGCACATAAGCTCTGTGTTTGTTGATACGGCACAACACAAATATGTAACTTTTTATAAAATACTGCAATTAAAAAGTGGATATGACTGTTCTCAGGGTTCAAACTAAAACCAGTCACTCTCTGAATATCAATTTGTTTTTAATTTGAGAAAAAAAAGCATATTTTTGCTTTTGAAGTTGGAGAAAGAGTAAAGAAGTGCATGTGTTTCATTAATGCACACAACTAATGAACAGAATTTTTACAGAATGCCTCTCCTAGATTTTAAAATTTCACACTTAATAGGTTACTGCAATACTTATTACTCTGTCAGTGCCATTATGACAGTTATTTCATATTGCATAATATTTTGAAGAGTAACAGAAAAATAGACATTCTCTGCTTCTCTGCTTTAATCAGTTAAACTACATATTTTTGAATATAAATAGTTACAAGTTTCAGATAAGAATAGTGCTGTATCATGAATTGCATGCAAATACATTTTGCTTCTTAAAATTTAAAAGACTCACAGCCTGCCTTTCTTTTTTTGGACTGAGATGTTTTCTAGACAATTTCCAAGCATTATTATTAAATAATTTTTAAAACAAGATTTCGTTTTAAATTATCTGAAGCATGCAGAGAGACAGAAGCCTCTCTGGAGAATCAGCTGAGGAATAGGAAGTGTTACTTCTTTGGTTTTCTGATTCAAATCTAGCCTACATAGCCCATATCAATAGAAATTGGTTGGTGCTACAGCTCCCCTGTTCTTGGGTTGCTGAGCAAGCTTCCCACCCCAAGTTCCAGTGGTAATCATCCAGGGAATGAGTCCTCTTTCTGCAGTGAGATCCTTATTCCAGGCCTTTGAACTTAGTTGGAGATGTGTTTTGATGCTTAAAATCACTTTTTGTGAAGCTCCTCTGGGAGCTGTGAGAGTAATTTCTAGCTGGTGTCATTGGAGCTTCTAGATTAATGAGTTTGAAATAATCTAAAACTCTGTACTTTGCTTGAGGTATGGTTGTGCTGCGTGCCATGGGTGGAAGCTGGGATTACTTCAGCTGATGCAGCCCAAAGGTTGCATGTTCTTTGAATAAATACGGGCTATTTGTTAAAGTGTGCTAACAGCTTGACACATTTCTTACCTAAAAAAATTTGATCTGGAAAAATAATGAGGTACAGTGCTGCTGTACCTGTGTATCATATTTACAGTATAGAGTGGGCAAATATAGAACAGCAAAAGGTCAGTTGTTAGCTCACTGGGCTTTGTCCCAATATTGTTAAAAATGTTGACATTAAGTAATTTGGGGATTTAATAATATTTAATTAACTACTATTTAAGCACCTCTGCTCAGATTGATCTGTCTAGTTTAAAAGATCTGGTGTAGATAATAGATCTGAGGTGTTCAATATATAGTGGTTTGGGAAAGAAAAGAGTGCACCTCAAACTTCTGATAATCCTTTGTTTCTGAGGAAGAGGAACAAACAAATGCACAATACTAAATATTGTCTTTTTTGTTTATTTTACAGATTAGCACTGTACGTATATGAATACCTGCTCCATGTAGGAGCACAGAAATCAGCCCAGACTTTTTTATCAGAGGTATGTTTCCCTATCCTTTTTTTCCTTACATAACTTTCCAATGTGTGCAAGTGAAATAAATATACATTGGTCTAGAATAAACAGCACTGACAACCTTGAATTTCTGCTTACATTGATCAGCATAGACTTCTGATTCTGCAGAAATCAGTTTGCCACATCATTTAACATGCCTTTGCATAACTTTTTTTGCTGTAATAAATGTGCATGTTAGAGAATGCAACAACACTCTTTTTCCTCAACCTTTTCATTGTTCATATACCTAATTGTGAATGATGTACCCTTCCAGAATGTATTTTACATCCCACTGTCATACACTTTTGAGTTCTCTTTTTCTTAAATACTGCTGGTCTCTCCGTGTATTCTTACAATGCTTCTAACCACTTATTTTCATCTGGTGAATCAATTATGGCTACAACCATTTAGGTCCTGTTTCTTAAACACTTTCAACTGCTAATGGAATTCTTACCTTTACATAATAGTTACTATTTTTCAGAGTTTTTCAAAGACTTTGTCTTTTGAAGATTGGAGTAAATTATGTCTCCTTAGCATTTTACACTTAACTCTAGGATACAAAAATACCTGTATGTCAAACATATTGAGGTCTTTTGGCTTTATTACTGTTTTTAATCTTCCCTTGATGAGAACATTTGAGTTAATAATAGTAGTTGAATAGTGAGCAGAAGTGAAGGAAAAATAGGTAAGTTGTTGTTCTAGGAAAATTTGCTGCTTCAACTGATTCTCCTTCAAAAGCTAATAAAATTACTGTACTGGTCATGACATTTTGGAGGTGGTAGAGGAGAGGGGAGAGATGAGAACTCAGAATGTTGTTTGTGACATTTATAGAAAATTCACGTAGCAGAGATAAGGAAAAGGGGTAGAATTGTGGTAGTATCATGTTATATTTATAGTAAACTGTGTTTCTGACAATTGTTTTTCTTCTCATTGATAAAGCAATGGAAAAATAAGAGACAAAATAATAGAGAGTATAATTTTGGCTTTCCCAAAACAGCTGTCACTTGTAAATACTACACTGCACAAGATTAATTTTGCTCATTTTGTCTTTATGATATACTTGCAAAATGAGCAGTTGACGGAAGTATAACTGGTATGACATTTGGATTTATAGAAAACATTCAGTACAATGTCTTGAAACTTAGTTTTTGCAACTAATTCAATCTCGTGTTATAGAGAAACTCTCAGATCTGAATGAATGTAGTAATACAGCAAATCTTTCTAATTAAGACTGTTACTAGCCAAAAGATGGTAAACATGGCAGGGACAAATAATAATATATTGAGTTGGTATGAGGTGTCTGTTAGATTTCACACAAAGCTGTGAGTTTATTTACTTCATTAACAAGCAGAGCAGAAGAGTAAATTCTGTGAAGACAGTACTTGTGAATGATTATCACTGATATGGAGAAACCTGGAAAAAACTGGTTTTGGGCAGACATTCAGACTGAGAAAAGTGTTCCCTACTTGGAGAAAATAAACTGAGCACAAGTTAAATGACAAGTAGTAAAAGCAGCAGAAAAAAAAATAAAAAGGAAAAGAAAGAAAGAAAGAAAGAAAGAAAGAAAGAAAGAAAGAAAGAAAGAAAGAAAGAAAGAAAGAAAGAAAGAAAGAAAGAAAGAAAGAAAGAAAGAAAGAAAGAAAGAAAGAAAGAAAGAAAGAAAGAAAGAAAGAAAGAAAGAAAGAGAGAGAGAAAGAAAGAAAGAAAGGAAGGAAGGAAGGAAGGAAGGAAGGAAGGAAGGAAGGAAGGAAGGAAGGAAGGAAGGAAGGAAGGAAGGAAGGAAGGAAGGAAGGAAGGAAGGAAGGAAGGAAGGAAGGAAGGAAGGAAGGAAGGAAGGAAGGAAGGAAGGAAAGAAAGAAAGAAAGAAAGGAAAGAAGGAAAGAAAGAAAGGAAAGGAAGAAAGGAAGAAAGAAAGAAAGAGAAAGAAAGAAAGAAAGAAAGAAAGAAAGAAAGAAAGAAAGAAAGAAAGAAAGAAAGAAAGAAAGAAAGAAAGAAAGAAAGAAAGAAAGAAAGAAAGAAAGAAAGAAAGAAAGAAAGAAAGAAAGAAAGGAAAGAAAGAAAGAAAGAAAGGAAAGAAAGAAAGAAAAGAAAGGAAGGAAAGGAAGAAAGAAAGAAAGAAAGAAAGAAAGGAAGGAAAGGAAGAAAGAAAGAAAGAAAGAGAGAAAGAGAGAAAGAAAGAAAGAAAGAAAGAAAGAAAGAAAGAAAGAAAGAAAGAAAGAAAGAAAGAAAGAAAGAAAGGAAGAAAGGAGGGAGGGAGGGAATGGTAGTTGATTGTGTGGTAGACAGATCTTAGCCTTGTAATGCCCATCCAGTCCTTGGCTGTAAATGACAAACAGCCCTTCCCTGACTCTGTACCCCATGTGAGTCATTTCTTAAGAGACTGATGATCGGCATAAGGGATGAAAGCAACAGAATATCAGTTGAGAGAAATGCAAAAAAGTCTTCAGCCAGTTTATGATATAACAAAAGCTACAACTTTCCATGCATTTTTGTCCATGTCTGGCTCATGCCTGTTGAGAAGCAACTGCCCTGTTGTCTCAGGCTTGTTCAGAGGGTACTTGAGGTGTAAAAGACACCCAGGTGCCACAGGAAGAGTTTTGTGTTGGTTTGGTCCCTCCTTAAAAAACATGAATGTTTGGTCTTAAGTGCCCTCTCTGCTCTGGCAGTCTGGACCTGCCACAGTAGTTTATATGGGTTTTGTTAAAGATGAAAAAGTTCAAAGTAGTTCTAAAACTAAAAAGAAGTAGCCATACATAGGTTGTGTGAGCCTTACTGTGGTCAGTGGTATGTATGTGTGTATAAAGGAAAAAAGTTATGAGCCTGCCCTAGAGGTCTACTAGGGAACATGGCTAAAATTAATGGAACAGAATTCAGAAAAGGAAAATGGAATCCACTCTGCTTCTAGATAACTTAGATTTAGTTGTCTTAAGCATTCTGGTATTTTTGTAATGCTTTGTTTTAAGTTTGAATGTAATAGAACTGATGGACAAGTAAAAGGTCTGGAGAATCTGCCCTTTGAGGAAAGAATGAAGGAGTTACTTCACTCCCTGGGGAGGAGAAGGCTCAGGGAGGACCTCATCCCCATGTTTCACTTAAAGGGTGACTACAAAATGGACAGAGCTCCCCCATTTTAAGGAGCCACATAGGGAAGACAAGACTGTGGGTACAAGTTACTCAGGGAGGGGTATAGTTTTGATACAAGAAATAAAAGATTATGAGAAGAATCATTCACTGGAACAACCTTCTCAGGGATGAAATGGAGTCCCCATCACTGGAGGTTTTCAAGATGCATCTGGACAGGGTGCTAGGTAGTTTCATCTAGGCTCCCTTTCCCAGAAAGGTTTATACCAGATGATCTTTCAAGGTCCCTGCCAACCTGCGGTGTTCTGTGATTCCATGATTCTGAGTCAGTAAGGGCTAGAAGTCCTATGCTGATCTTTCAGTTAAAGGGTGAACTGTGCTTCATGATCCTTGTTGAATACAGTCTTCAAGGCTTTGTTGCCTTCCTCTCTAAAACATAGGACTTCAGGGTCATGTAGCATTTTCCTGGATCTCTTGGTAGACCTCTTCAGTTTGTTGGCTCTAACTCTTATAACTTGGTCTGCAAATTTGCTTTGTTTCAGGAGTCATCAATAGCCTCAAGGTTACCTCTTAAAAGTAATTTTAAAATAGGAAAATTATTTTTGAATAGTGGTATTCATATAATGTATGAAAATTATGCTAGGTTATCTTTTATGAATGCAAAGAACATTATTGGATGTACAAGCCACTTCTGGAAGGTTTTGATAAAACTTTTATGTGTTTAAATATCATAAGAATTTGATGTGGAAATCAAGTTGCAGTTGAGAATCAAAGTTCTAGTCTCTTGGAACATGCCAGCTCCTCTGGCAGTGTGAACACTGTATGTACCTTTTATAGAAAGATTTTATGTAGGTTTTTATATATATATCTTTAGATACCTTTCATGCTAAGACTTTAAGCATTTCATTAAAATAATCCTCTTTTTATCTGCCATTACTTCTGTCTCTAGAGCATAATATGGTTTGTGTTTAAACATTTTTTGTTTAAACAAAATTGGACAGGAAATAATGCTGAGACGTTGTAACTGGAGGAATTTGGAGTGCATGCAACGCCCTGGTTTCCACCCAGTTTTAACATGAGGCATTCTTCTATTTGACGTTGTGTGGGTTTCTGCAGGACCTCCAGTTAGTTGCAGCAGAGCTGCTTAAGCAGTTTATATAGGCTTTATTATAGTCTAAACTATATCATTTTGCAGTTAAGGACAACCTAATGACTATGGCATTACAGAAATGGTTGTGTGAACATAATTAAGATACATTTGGGAAGTGTTGCAGGGAGACAGAATGCTGTCACCGTGTATTGGGTTGTCCTGTGGGTTTGCTGATCAGCAAGATGAGAGTGAAGTCAAGTGAAATAAGGATTCTTAAACTGCATTTCCTTTGAAAACAGTGTTAAACAAACCAGGCTTCTTGGGTGAAAAAGAAGTGAGAGTGAGGATTGCTGTTCAGGAGGGGTTGCCAGCGCAGGCAGACGAAGCCAAACTAGCTTTACATTTTCACAGAGTGTGGGAGGCTGGCTGGTAAGGCTGATGCTGCTCCTCATTGCCACATTACCTCCAACAGTAAAGCACGCCTTGAGGATTACAAAACACGGGCTGACTGTGGATGTGGAGGGAAGACTGCCACCTGCTGAATCAGTAACACTAGTTCTGATGTGTCTTCTGTGTTTTCCTTTATGCAAACTGGAAAATACTTTAGATCGTTTCAAGGGTACTCTTTAACACTTTTTTTTTTTTACCTTAAAATAATACACGTCTCAGTGCTGCAGTGATACAAAATAAATAATGGGTAAAAATGTATTCAGATCCTAGAAAAAAGCCGCTTTGAAGTATCAGCTACATTAATAAGTGAAATGAAGTAAGTTATATGGCCATCTGGATTGATAATGATAAAGCCTTTCATAACTATGAAATATTTTCTTCTTTCTCTTTTTACTATCTGCATGACTTATCTTAACGTGTTTTAGTCAGATCACAAAATTGTACACCTCTGTTTTTATTTTATTTTTTTTTAGATAAGATGGGAAAAAAACATCACACTGGGGGAGCCCCCAGGATTCTTGCATTCCTGGTGGTGGTAAGTAGCAATTTTCTTGTCCTCTGATAGAATATGTCAGCTGCTAGTTCCAGGGGCTGGAGGCAAGAAATTCAGGTGTAAAAGGAATGTGAAGATGAGGATCAATACCTATTTTCTTGTTAAGAAATGAAAGAACAGAAAATTAGATGCAGAAGAGATATTAGACACAGGAAAAGTAATATCGCATAGTGCATTCATGAAGAAGCATCGTCAAAAGAAAGTGGCCTGCATTTCTTTCTTCACCACCTTCCATTAAGTTATACATTTAAGAGGTCATTCTACATATCCCAAATAACTGCATTTGAAAAAAAACAGTATATAGAGAGACTTTGCATGTAGATATGAGCTTCCTCAGTCTTCAGTCCACGTTCTAATCACAGGAATAGCATATAAAAATAATAAGCTGAACCCATGCTACCAGCCTTTTTGAGAGGCAGCGTGCATTAGCATGGGCTTGGTGCTGCAGTGTCTGCTTTTGCAGTTTCTCTCTGCTCAGAATACAGGTAGACACGGGGTTGACTTGTAATTTTTTATGCATGATACCATTTGCTTGTATATAGTAGTGTGCAGTGACACATTTGTGTGTGTAGAATTCCCAAGGAGAAAAGAGTGCTCATAGTCACTTGTATTTAGCCATTACTTGTCACATGATTTTAATACATCAGTAATCCTGCATTTGAAAGAGTACAAAATACAGACATACTTGCAACTGTCAGGAGTACAAGAATGCAGGAGTTTTAAACTGGTCCCATTCGAACCCAAGTAGTTTGTACAGCTGCATGGAAGGTGGTATATTCTTCATTGACCTTTCTTTTATAGCTTTTAGTGATGAGATGGAAGCCTGGCAAGCAGAATGTGTTCCTTATGTGTCTGATGTCTGCATTATCCTTAATTCTGATCATCTGCAGCATAGTGCTCAAATTTTCCACAATACCTTGTTACAGTGCTGGACTAAGTTAGAGAGGATTAAGTTTAAAACAATAAAGAAACACTATGAAACTCCAAACAAAATTTGTTCTTTTAATTGTATTAGCATACACATAATTTCATTCCAGAAACTTTTTATTAAAACAGATTAATGTGTAACTCTTTTTGAAGAGGGTTGGAGGGGAGGACTCATGGAAGCATCATCATTTCTTCTCACTCTTTGTAACCCAAGAACATACCCATCTATTTTCTACTCATGTCCATACACATGGCTCTCTGAGAAATTTTGTTTAAAGCACATTATTGGACCTTGGGAGAGGTTCCAGTTTTCTCTCAGTTTTTTTGCCTTTTTATGTTATTACGAGTCTATGCCTTCCCATGCTTTGTGGAATTTAATTGCAACAGTCAACAGAGGAATGAGGTTAAATGCAGAGTGTCAGTATGATGCTCTGTACCCTTAAACCTTGTACATTAGAATAGCTTCTTGGTCTGTACTACAGTGATATAAAGGAATGCAGCACTGCTTGCCATGGAGAATTGGGTAGCAGGACTTGATTCCTCATAGATGTTTTACAAAGCCGAATTCTTTCTTAAATGTGTTTTCATCCCTTGGCGAGGAAGTGATATGTCTGTTGCTATGTATGAGCGTGCATGTGTGGTGTGAGTACACCATAAAATCTACCCGAGTGTTACAATTGTTTTCTCACCATCTCTGTAACTTCTTGCAGTGTGTTTTGGGATCTCTACTGTGCAGCTCCAGAAAGACGAGAAACATGTGAACATTCAAGTGAAGCAAAAGCATTTCATGACTATGTAAGTTTTGTGTGTCTTTTTCATGCTTTTAGTAATTGTATGTATAAATGTGATAGAGAAGTATTTCTGCACTACAGGGACTGAAAAATGCAGCTGTCCATCATACATAAGTAACTCTCAGTTGTCTGGGGAATTAGGACTTCCTAGTTTGGTGATTGCCCGGAACCATAAGAAAAACCCCTGGGAGCCATCTAGGAGATCAAAAGTGTCTTCCCATGTGTTAATGCAGAATGGAGAATGTCCTTGTGTTGTTACCCCACAGACACATCAGGCTGCTCACAAAGTCTCAGGGCGAAGGAAAGCCCAGATGTGTCATGTTCAGATAGCTGTACTCTTGTTGGTGCTGAAGAAGAGGCTGTTAGATAGATGGAATTGATCTCCTGGCTTCTATCAGGACTGTACTGACTTCAAGTCTGATAGTTCTTCAGGTATTTTCTGCATCCTAAAGGAGATATTTTTCATCAGTGTAATTAACACTTAAGCATCACAGAACAAGTTAAATGCAAAATCATCTAGTTCAAGAGAATGGGAGGAATAAAAGGCAAAAGTATTTGACCAATTTTCATGCCTTTGAGACTTAGTTCAAAACATAGCAGAGATTTTTGTGTTTTTTTGCCTGCAAGACTAATAATGATTTTAGAAGTAGTTGTAGAAGTTAGGGTCCAAAGCATTGCAACATGTATGTTCCTGTTTCTCCATTCTTATAATATAAATGGAGCACTTCAGAAATGTAGAAATGCATTCCTGAGTTAGAATGGAATTTGGGGTCTTTCTGCTGTGTCAGCTCCTCTGAATCTAAAAATTTCATTTTTACTGAGGAAGTCCTTAGGAGGCTGACCACTTGTGAGTTTATCGTTCCTTTGAGCCAGCCATGTAGTCTAAAGAGGAGGTGTAACTTGCTTACGATGCAACTCTGAAACCTCTTTTCTTGAGTGTTTTCCAGGTCTTTTAGAAATACTGTCTAGTTACTGCAGAAAAATATTTTTAAAGATAAAAGTAAAGTTAGACTGCCATAGCCATTTCTGTCTTAAAAACACAAATTTGGAAGTATGGAAATGAAGCAGCTAAGTGATCATTTTCCATTTTCTGTTGTCATGATTTGATAATATCTCTGCTTCATACAGTATAGAAGCTAATGCTGCCTTGTTTGTTGCTAACAATGACTTACATTGTAAATGCACCATGAACACAATTAGAACTGTTCAGTGTAATTTACTTGCAGACCAATGCCACCTTAATACCCTGTTCCTGGTGGTTAGACGATGAGGCTAAATGCTAAAGGAGCTTTGGCAATTTTGCACAGTTGTATCCTGGCTACATTGATCATTAGTCATAATTAACAGGGGGAAAAAAGTGTTAGAGGAACAAAGTCATAAGGAAGTTTTCTACCTGCAGAATGTTTAAGTCAACCAACTTGGTAAAGCATATTCCTCAAATGAAAAGCAAAGTCACTCTTGGAAGTATAATTGCTGCAATCTTTTTGTCTGTTCTGTTTTGAACACAGAATTATTGTAGAAATACAATGTTTTGCCGTTGTTTTGAATCCTTGTTACAAGAGCAAGGTTTAATTCCCCATTGAAGGAGAAACAGTTTTACAGGAATAGTTCATGAGTGCAGGGAATGATGTTACTGAATTAAATTTGTGGAGATCAGAATCCACAGTACGACAGTTAACTTCAGGGGGACATTGTGCTCTCAAAGTACATTGTGTGTAACAAAAGCCAAAAATCTGAAACATGTAAAGGTTGTGAAAAAATTTTGAAATGAAGTGATCAGCAAGAAGATATTTTCAGTGCAAAAGTACTTGGAAACCTAAAAAGAAATGGAAACCACAATTCTTTAAAGTCTTGAGAGTTTCACTGAAAAGTAAGTTCACTGTTGAATCAAAATTTTGAGGTATAGTAAGACCCTAGGTAAGTGAATCAAGATAGTATATGAAAAAATAAAAAATGTTGTCCTAGCAACACCCTTCTAGCATTTCGAATTTCTAAGGTCCTGGAATATTACATGGCCTTATTGCTGAGTTATGTGTGCATTATGATTATTATTGTCATAATTAAAAAACCTGAGAAAATACTCTTTGAGTTCTGTTGTGTAATACAATTCTGTGACTGTCTGAATGTTTAAGTTACAGCATAAAGTTGTGTTTGATGAAGGAAAAATAAAATCATGGTATGCTGCTATTTGCACATCAGTCTGTGTTCACACAGAACAAATGTTTATTTCAGAAATGAATTGGTTCATTTTAGAAATTAATTCACCAGGTATTTCTAAAACCCATTCTCTCTCAATCTTTTAAGATGACAGGAAAAGCTAGGTTTTGCATTGTTTTTGTCACAGTTGAGATAAACTCTTCTACTGTCTAACAAGACTCGATGTTTTCTGTAACATCCTGCACTTTTTGCTTAGTAAGAAAGTTTGCATCATGTTAAGCACATACTTTTGAAATCTTAAGTTTATTTAATATTTCAGCAGCATATTGTACGTTCATATCAAAGCACATGACAAATAGTTATAAAGTATGGCCGAGCATATTTCACAGCAATGGAAGATGAGCAATTATGAAGTGGCCAATGCAGTGTTTTGCCATTGACTCTGGAGGGGTAAAAATTCCATTGTCAGTGAAAACACTAGAGATAGTTTGTTGCTGGGTTCTGGTTTCCCTGTCAGGCTGAGGGATCTGGTAAATCAAGACTGTTGTCACATTGCAGGTCAAGTGATAGAGCATATGTACCTGTACTGTCTTATCTGAAAACAGTAATTGTTAAGGACAAAGAGCACAGAAGGCTTGTTTATTAATATTTGCAATTCAGATTGTTTGTATTACTTACGCATTTTACCTGAACTAATAATGATTTATGTTCTTGCTGAAGTTGCAAGTTGTCCGGTTACACCAGATGTGTCATGTTTAACACTAAATAGACAGAATTAGCTGAACCAATAACTTGTCTGTCTGCTTTTGTGAAGAGAGAAAGTTTTAAAAATGCTTGATAGACAAGGAAAGCACTTGTGGATGATTTAATGATTTGTGAAATACTGGTGTCTCAGTTAACATAGTTGCAGGTCAGTCTGGAGCACACAGCTTTACTCACAAAATTAACAGATACAAAAAAATTTGGGTTTTTAAGTTTACATGAAGTTTCAGAGTATCTTACCTGCAGTTGTAAGAATACTGCCATTTAATTTCCCCCTTCTTTACTGGACAGTGCTTTTTTGAAAGATGAGGTGTATTCATTATTTACTCTGCCATAAGATTTCAGCATGTGCTTTGCTTGTCACAGAATGCAATAAAATATTTTCATCTGGGCTTAGTACATTTGCTATATCCTTGGGTGAGAAAACTAGCAGGATCCTTCTTGGACTCTGCAGCACTGCCCTGAAAAATAGTGCATATAGTTTACCCTGGTATCAGCTCTGCCTAATCAAGCAAATTGAGTCTTAACCGGTGTGTGCCTATCTGTCTGAACTGTTGAGTCTGGTTTTGACTATCTGTGTAAAACAACAGTAAAACCAAATTATTTTAGGTAACTATTATTTAAATGTTCTGATATATATACCTGTATCAGGTTTGGGCTTTTTTTTTTTTTTTTTGCTTTTTTTTTTTTTTTATGGTAGCATCCCTGTTCTCCAGAGGAAGGGTTTGGAAATACTGTTTCATTGTGTTCGGATTGTACTAATACAACTTCTGATTTTTATCGAGTTAGTGAGAGGAGAAGAATCTTTCATGTCTGACAGCAGGAACACAAAGTGACTCTCAAGTTGGAGGCTGTAACTGCTTGCAGTACTAGCCATGCTTATCTTGCTAAAAATCCAATAAATAGAAAACCAAAGGCCTACTCCGGCTTTAAGAAGATTTTCTATGCTTATCTTGAGGTTAAGTATTTGCAGCTTCTCCATATTATCTAAAGGGATTCTGTTGTTATTTTCTATTGAGATTTGCAATTGGAAACATTTTTGTCTGAGTAAACAAGGTTCTGAAGTCATGAGGTACGTTTATGTAATGTATATTGGGCTTGAAGATAGATGTATGTCGTGAAATTCTGTGTGCTGGATTACGGAGATAAGTTCTGCCCTTGAAGTTCTAAAGTAAATGATTTAGAATTAGAAATTATTTACATTCAAGTAACTCAGGAAACAAAACTGGTGCCTATTAATATTACAGGTGTTATGGTAGGAGTAGCTTATGTGAAGCAGAAAAGCCCCCATGTTTCTTTATCAGGTAGCTATGACTTTTCCTGAGGAAAACTCCCATGTTTTGAAGTCTTGTGAAAAGTCCTGTATATGGATGCTCTAAGACCAAGTTTACTCTTCAGTGTAGAATGGATTTTCCAGTCTCCTAAGGAGATCTCTTCATCTCTGTAGTTAAGATCTCATTTTTCTGGGTTTTGAGCTGAGATCTTCCATTGAGAGAAGAAGGTTCCAGCATGCATCTTTTCCTGCCTTCTTTACACTTCTTTACAAGATGAAAATGTACTATGTCAAAAGGAAAAGAAAACTTAAATCTGGGGATTCATCAAAGAAGAATGGATTTTTAGCAGCAGTCCCACCAATGGACTTCTGACTGCCAGAAGTGACCATTCTCCTCAGACCTGGCCATTCATTCATGTTTCTGGACCCTGGGTTTGGCAGCGTGATACCTGTAAAAGTTCTTAAAAGATTATTTCTTTACATAGTGGTTAAGATCTTTTTAAAGTCCAGAAGTTCCTGGGCTTCTTTCACCCTCCTTACAATTAAGTTATTCCATGTGCTGTTGGTGCAAAGAGTGATCTATTAATTATCACAAATAGCTATAGTAATATATTGATTATTTTCTAGGTAAGTTTTCATTAGTGTCTTCTCCACAGGTCTTGAAAGATCACTTCTGGTATGAGAAAGGGTCTCTTGTTTGTTTTTATGGTTCCCAAAACAATGCCAGGTAATTTACAGGGTAAGAAAAGACACATTCATTGCCCAAGAGACAGTACAGTATAAGCTGGTATCACATTTCCACCTGACTTGTTATCACATTTTAATAGTGAGCTGTAAGACAAGAGCTTAGCTTTACATGAAGGTTGTAGGGTATATTAAAGACTATGCTATAATCAGTTCTGTCCAGATTATTCCTTTTAAAGGTCATTGTGTTATAAATCAAATTTTTCTAGAAATTATTTGGCATAGTGTTTGGATATTTGAGATGGCTGATCAATCCCTTAGCTAGTCTTTCATAAACACAAGCTAGGTCTCTGCATTTATTGCTGTTTTTTATGGGGAAAAAAAATACACTACTTCCCTCTTCTCTGGCCCCATCTTCCTTCTGCAAAACTAAGAGGCACTTCGTTGCCCTGAATCCCCCAAACCCCTAATTTATCATTAGTAGTACTCATAATCTGAGGGGTTATTAATGTTTTTACATATTTCTTGAGGACTGAAGATTACCTTGAAAAGCCTGGGACAAGATGTTCTCTGAAGACATCATTGAATGTTTGTTGGAAGTGACTGTAAATCTCAAGCTCTGGGTTTGCATAGCGTAGTGAAACTGTCTTCTGCAAATAAGAACTGCTTTATTGTATTTTAATTACTATTCTTTACTTATGAAGGCCACATAGAAATTTTAGGTGCAGATTTTTTTTCTATCTAAACGTATGGAAGCTTATTTTGTTTCAGGGTAATTTTTGAAAATGTATGTTCTTGTTGCATTCCCCGGGGTGGGTCTGAGTTCATGCTTACCAGCAGTCACAATATTTTCTAGGCAGTCAATCACTGTGCCTTCTTCTTTGCCTTTTGTGTGCCTAGGATGGAAGAATTTTGTTCAGCTGTTGATCTTCTTGCCTTCTGTAGCTCTAGCTACTGTGAAATTCTGCAGGCAGCCTAGCTAGGGCAGCTCATTCTTCAAGGTCCTCCCAGGTTTCTTGCCAACACTTGAATTCTAGATCTGATTTCCAGCTCTCAGTTTCCATGGAAAATGCATGTTAACTCCTTCTGCTTGAAACAAAAATGAAAACAGAAGCTTCTGATCATCCCAAAGCGTGGAAGAGAGAGTGGACAAGTACCAGAGCGGAGGGAGTGGGAGTCGGGTAACCTACAAAATGCTGAATTCAGTGTCACTCATGGGACAAATGCCACATTGTGTTGCCAGGGGATCATTAAATTTATGGATTCATGGATGAGTTCAACAGAGTTCACATCTCAGAGGAATTGGTAGCCCTCTTGCAAGCTCAGCAGAACTTTGGTCCATTCCTTTCTTCTCTGTTTTTGAGGTTATCCATGGTCTGATGGGCTGTCATTATAAGCAGAGGTTCCCAGGCATAGTTCTGTGGGTAGGTGTAATTTTCTTTGGTCAAGGAGTATGTGCAATACCCTTCATAGTTTGTGCTTGGCCTGCTTTGCACAAGGACTGCTGTACCAAAACCAATGCTTCTGCACTGAATTACCTATTTATTCCTTGAATGAGTTCTGCAAAATCATAGAAGGCCCTTTACATGTTCACTGGTCACCCCTGTACCTGTAATTTCAGCTTCAGAGGATGTTCTTCAGACATGTGATTCCTCCTACTATGTAGATACTACCTTTGGCCACCAGGAGAACAAGTTATTACTTAAAATTGGAAAAAATTAAGTGGTCGTAGCATTCTTTTCATAAGAAATATAGAAATTAAAAGCATCTTCTATATACAGTCCCTGTTAAAACAATATCCTTTGCTTTTTGTGTAAATAGCATTAATTTTTAAGTAGGAATGAAATACCTTTACTGCTCTTTTCATACCGCAGAGATCATGCCTCACTTCCTTGTGTTCATTGATACATATAGAAAAATGTATTCTTAGATATTAAAGCCAGGAGACCAAGGAGGACTGGCATTTCCTTTGAGATTGTGTATCTGAACACATTTAGTAAATCTATAAGGTTAAAGATTGCACTGGTTTATTAGAAAAATAAGATAAACAATTAATAAATAATATTTTGAGTGAAATACTCTGTTAATGTGTCTCTCAAGGTGATAAGTCCTTGGCTATCTCATATGTGCAGTCAAAAAAAGCTTTAAATCTGAAAAAAGTGATAAATGTTTAGAATTCTTATCTTCCTTCATTGTCAGTTGTGTGGCAACACTGCAATAAAAGGAGTGTCTTCATGGGAGCACGGTACTTACTGGAGGGTTTGGAGAGAACAGTGTGGTTGAAGTTCACAGTCTGAGAGTCTTGTACAATGGATTTGGCAGAATTACCAGAGGCAAGCTTAACTTTTTCAGTCTCTTCGCTCCTTAATTTTATTGCTAAGTAGAAGTTCTCTAATGCAGTTGTGTGGAAAGGAGTAGTTAAAAGCACGTTCTGACCCCACTCAAAGTAGGCATCACTCTCTGCAAAACTGCATTGACCAGTATCAGGATTTGACCCACGTATTTATCTGTGTATCTCAAAATGTTGCAGTGTTGCCTCCAAAACCCTGCAGCTGGATTTATTTGCTGTTCAGAAATGTTCAGGGTTAAAAAATGGGTACTTTCCTTGGATTTTAGAGATCTCTTTTTCAGGAAAATATGGTTTATTTTCTTTTTGTTTCCTGTTAAGAAACCCACCAAGAGAATTCTCTTTCTCATGTTTCCATGAAGAAAGAAGATGTGCTATTTCTGCTCCTACCATCCTCCTTCATCATTCCCATAATATGTTGATAATATGTTGACTAAATTTGAACTTCTCCATGTTATAAATGCTAATTGTAAGCTCTGATACAGAAATTTGCTTTTACAGTCCACATATTTTTTTCTCTCTTTACAGAGGGAATTTTACCGGTAAATTTGTGCTGTGCTTCTCTTTTAATGTGAGGACTAAGCCATTTGTTTCAGAGAGAAAAAGCAACATTTCCTCCCCAAAATTCCAACACTTCTTCTTTGAGTGGAGATTTAATTTTCTCAGAATACAGAAGTAAAATGGTTAATTAGTTTAACTTAAGTGGAAGCTTCAAATAGTACAAGGAATGAGCATCTCCCCTGAAGGCAGTTTAGCTCCTCCTTCATGGTTCCCAGAGGGAGGCAATGGACATAGTGAAAGAGTTCCTCTGTTCCAAGAACCGTTTCACGCTTCATTTTCATTGAAAACAATAGGAGATAACAGCCTTTCTAATGAGGGGAGGCTTCCTGGGAATGTTCGATGCAAAAAATAGTATTTATTCAGAATTGAGCTCTAAAGAGATTTATGTACCCTGTGTGTAAAACCAAGCTGAATTTATGAAATGGGACAAAACTGTTTTTTCTTTTGGTTGGAGGAAAGATGGAGTGTGTGAGGATTCAACAAGGGGAGAAGTCAGTGGTTTAAAAGATAGTGTGGAGGGCACAGGATGAGGTATAGGTCAAAAGATGAAGGGAAGTGGCTGTAATGCTGTGAGTTTATGTACCATGCATTGAGAAATGTCCTGTTCCTAAGCATATGTTTAGTAGTTGTATTAAAAACCTTATATATACCACTGTTGACATACAGATCATTCTTATTCATTGCATAATGTATGCAGGACGTTCTTACAGCACTCCAGAAAGTTATTAAAGGAGGTTAAGTTGTAGCTTAGTAACATTGGGAATATTAAATTGACTAACAAATGCTTTGAATTTAGAGTTAAAGATCTTCTGACATTAATATTTAACACTGATTGTGTGTAATGTTTTACATCAATAAAGTACTGAACAAACACTTGATCAATAGAGAGCAAATGTTGGATTAAAGCCTTGCAACAACCCACTTCCTCTGCGTGCTCTTCCTCCCCCTCCGTATTCTTTCTGCTCATGCTTTATTTTCCATATAAGGATTTCATCTCATGTTTATAATGCTAAAGGATTTAGGTATCCCTCTCATGAATGTTTGCATTTAACATTTCCGATTTAACTACTGACATTTCTCTCTGAGCTAATTACAAGAGGGGACTGTAAGAAGTCTGCAGTACGTAGTGGTAAGTTTGTCTCCACCAGAAGATTGAAGTGCAAGCCAGGACTACATTGATGTAAAGCATTTTTCTATTTTTCTGATACCAGTATTAAGCTAGATTTGAGGCACTTCACCTAAATGTATTCTTCTTTAGCCTCATAAATAGTAAAAGTGAAACTGAGAGTCTTCATTCTGCACAACATTCCAAATGTGGATTTTGTAGTAAGCTCGACTGCTCTGTTAATACATCTAAGTGACTCATTTCAGACTTACTTAACACATGCTTGGAAAAACCAAAGACTTAAAACTTCCATCTGCTCCCTAATATGATGAAAGATGAATCCTGAAGATCACAAATTGTGGGATACATGCAGCTCTTAATCAGAACAGCTGAACAACAGCAAAAGCCTTATGAGAGGTGGTGAGAAATGAAGTAATGAGGAGGAAAGTCAGGCAGGCCTCTTGAGGGAACATGGATATCCATGGCTGACTAGAACTGTCACATCCAAATATTACACTCAATATGAAATGCACATTATATAGCCTGAGTCACAGGGAACAGATAATAGTATTTTTGAATTTTCAACCAAATTAATGTCTTCATATTACAAGCAGTTGTGCTAACATGGATTCTTGACTTTGCACAGTGTTTTACTTGAGAAGAAATATTGTGTAGGTCTCCATTAAATTTTGAAATCTTGTTTCTTGTTTTAAAATCTTTGCATTTTACATGTTATCTTAGCCGCTGAAAATACATAAACCTTCAGTGGATACAAACAGAGCATTTCATTCCTGTGTTTAGTATTGCAGATAAAAAAAAAGTGCGTACACGTGTGCCTAGAGAGAAACTGAGATTGACATTATCAAGGATAATTACAATTAAGCTTGATTTAAGATGAAAATCTGCTTTGCACTTCGTCATTGTAGGCTGTTTCATTGTGACCCTTCCTTAACTTAAGTGGACATCTCCATAGTGCTGTCACAGTAACATGCACAAACTAGATT
The DNA here is from genome assembly GCF_020740795.1 of Apus apus. Classification (NCBI taxonomy): domain Eukaryota; kingdom Metazoa; phylum Chordata; class Aves; order Apodiformes; family Apodidae; genus Apus; species Apus apus. The sequence continues at coordinate 70,768,186 of NC_067312.1, read as the reverse complement.
TATGCCAGTTAGTGAGGATACCTATAACAAAATTCAAATGTAGCAGTCTGTCTGCATAATTCACATCAGAAGAGTGCATGACCTGTCTAGTTTACTCAGATCTAGGAAGAGGAAGACAAGGCTCATTATAAGGTTTATGGTAAATATTATGTTCTGAGCCATAGAGAATCTGGAAAACATTTTCCAATTCTACTTTCAGATTCAGTTTCTATAAATGTATTGCAAAGCTGAAATTTTAGCCTATGAAATTGTTCGAAGTTCTTAACTATTAAACAATTGAGGAAATGTAATGTATTATGTGAGTTTTAATATCTTTTCTGTTTTAAGGAAACAGAAAAATATACAGACGGTATATGCATACAGTGGAGTATGATGTTACACTTCATAAATCAATTTTACATGAGTCAGATTTGCAGTGAGGTTTGTAAAGGCAGACACTTGAATCCCTGTGGATCATGGCCTCATTGACTTTATCATGGATCTACATGGATGTTGTGATCTGCCTGTACAGATCTGATGGCAGGATCAGGAACCGTGGCCCTAATCTGACAAACGGTTTCATGGTTGAGTAGCATTGTGTGTGTGAATACTCTCATTAAACTCACATATATGCTCACAGTTTCAGGATCACAAGGAACAGTATGAACACAGTCAGTTATGTCCAATTTTAGAGTTGTTTCTCAATATGGAAACCAGCTGTTAATTTATTTAGTGTTGTCTTTTTTCCTGAATATATGTGTGCAGGAGACCCTTTACTGGTTGCCTCTCTTGTGAAGAAAATCTGTTTCTTGAGGACAAAACTGGGTTCCCTGGACAACTTGTATATCACTGCAGAAGGCTTTTTATGACATCCTGCCAGTTAATTTATAATACTTCATTTGTTTCCCCACTATTTTAGTGGTTTTACATTCTTCTTTGTACCGCAACATGGTGTTTTCTAATTCCCATTGCCAATTACTTTCTTTTTCTTGCTTCAGCTGATTTCCCCCCATTGTTATGTGGTGGACATGCGCTGTTTTGGGGACTGATGGATTGCAAGAGTATAGCTATCACCGCTCCTGAGTGAGATCCAGCTGCTGTCTTGGCTTTCACTTATTTAGAACAGTTTGCTTTCTGCTAGTTGGATAGTTCAATTTAGCATATCCAGTAACTGCCCTCCTCCCTTGAAAGAGAAACAAAAATAAAGATAATAAACAGCCTCCAACCAACTGTTCTTTATCTTACCATGTGTTGTTCATCTCTTGAGGGCTTGTGGGATCTCCCATGTTCCTTGATGATGGAGAGAAAGAAGATTTTCTCTCACTGTCCTTGGGGAAAGCTTTTTCTTTAGTATTTTAAAGGAAGTTAGGGATCCATCAGGTTTCTGTATTCCCTTTTTTTAATGGCCTTTCTTGATGCTCAGCTGTGGTGGTCTCTTAGAGCTTGCCTGCCTGCAGTAGCTAGTTGAATACTATTCATTCTTGAGTAGTTAATACAGTGCATTCTCTGTACCCCCATGAATATTTAGTCTGGGTTTTAATACAAAACTTCTTCCTCTCTCAGGTTCGAGGTTTAATCTCTGCTTTTTCAACAATGAGACACATAAGGAAAATTTTCTTTTCCTCTTAATAGGAAAAAAAGGAGCTCCTTTACACCTCTGCTTTCTTTCCTGATAATTTGCAGAGTCTTCCTGGAAGAAATTTGATATTGTTAATTCTTGCAGCACTACAGTATGCAGAAGGCTTTCTTGAACCTTCTGTTTTCAAAGTCAAGCTTAAATGGTACAAGGAACTAAGCTTTCATTATTTTAAAAAAGACATGTTCTGTAGCCTGCTTGATTGCTTAGAAAACATGACCTGAGTGTATGATGGAAAATGATTAGGCTCCAAAAAAAGAAATTTCCCCATTAAAATTGACATCACTTATATTCAGTGTCCTGAAATCCAAGTTGCTACAAGAAAATGGTATTGAAAGGGCATCCAAGAGGGTAATTTCAAAAGAGGGCTTTAACAGTTTTTTAATGTACTACCCTGTTACTAGATGTCTTCTCATCCCCTAGGGGTATTTCTAGAACTTTTATAATTAATAAACGTACATTCTTTTGTTACACCTAAAACACACAGATGAGTATAGCTTTCAGTTTTCTTACAGTATGTGATAATTTTATGAAGTGGAACCTGTAGTTTAAGATTATGTTTAAAAGCCTACTTCTAGTTACTTAAATTTTTCTTGGAACTTAAACAATTCCAGGTGAATTGTCTGTCCAAGTTGGCTGCCTCAGGCTGAACACTTTTTCGCAATGCCCTTCAGCAGAAATGTTTCTCTGAGGGTTTGCAGAGTTATCTCTAGGTGAATGGATGGGTAGAATGAAAGGACAGGTGATTGAACATGACTTTACCTTTTGGTGGAACCATTACGTTTTGCTGAGGGAGAAAGGAAGGGATGAGGTAGCTCACCCACCATGGCCAAAGTAGGCTTTGATGATATGTTTCTGCATATTTGAAGCATTATTAGAGGCTCGCATCACTTATTTGTAAATGAGCTAAATACTGTTTTTGAAAATACTGCCCTTGCATGCATTATGCTTCTCCATTACCACCAACAAGATGAAGTTGGAGGAATGTGCAGCCCAGTCCATTTGTGGACCAGGAGTCCCACAGAAGAAAACTCTGTACGTGATGATGTTACGAAGTCATTCACCTTGCTCACAGGCAATTTTTGAAGGAAGAGGAGATTTGGCATCCCCAGCAGTTGCTTGGGGAAAGTGGTGGTCACTACTGTCCTTCCCATGAAGCCAAGTACAAGTGTTTGTCTGGAGGAGTTCTGCTGGGAATGCCTGGTTTCTGGAGCTGTAGCAAGAGAAAATGCAGCCTGAGCACTCAGCTGCAGAGCTGCTGACAACTGGCTCTTTTGGGAAGCAAAAAAGCTGAACAGCTACAAACTTGGCTTTAAAAAAAATAGGCTGTGATAGCAGTTAGACATCTCTCAAGTTGTGTGGTGGCAGACCTGTTTTCTTCTATAAAATATTTTTTTATTAAATACCTATGTTTAGCTATGTTGTATTAAGTCCCATGGTAGGTACAAAAATTATTTTGAATGCATCCTTCATGTCCATCCTGAAGACCTTCTTCAACTTTACTGTGTTCTTAAAAGTGCTTGTCAATGACAGTTTGGATTAGTTCATGTTCCTGTGGACTAGGCAGCCCTAACAAGGGGTACATTTATTTTGAAGGACCCGTGTCTTAAAAACCTCAAAATAAATGAAATAGAAAGAATTACCGTCTTTGCATGTGTATTTTGTACTTTGTTCTTATTTTGTCAACTCCCCAAAATGCAAAATAAATCGATCTTAAATAAACAGAAGATAGTTTAACAACAGTATGCACCTTGTGTTTCAGCTACCCCAACTTTTCTCTTCTTGAGAGCTGCAGGAGATTGGTTCTGTTCCCATCTCCTGCTCTTGAGGAGTGGGATTTTGTATAACTTGGGCCCCCCTGGTTCAAAAGCAGGTCTGGCAGAAAGAGGATGATTTGTTAATAGCATTAACTGAAAGCAGCCCAGTTAGCATTATTAATGCTATTACCATTGAGCTTAGGTTTGAATGATGGTTAAAACCTCTGTTTTTGTTACATGCCTTAAAAGTTAGTTTAAAAATAACAGCTGGAGGAGCAAGTAATTTGGTCTCTGATGATTTTGACACTATGTATTAAATCTCCACTATGCATGCCTAAAGATTGGCTGCAAGCTCTTGCTAATATAGGTAGCTTTTTTGTTGTAGTTATTTTTATTTTTTTCTTTCTTCACTTCTCTTGAGTACACAGCAGCTTCTACTGACATGAGATGAACTCCAGAGGTGCTTCAGCTGTCATGAATCAGGCTGCCTGATTAAGAGGCTGAGTGCAGGTACAGGCATTAGGATACTTACCATTGTAAATCTCAGGGTTTGTTGTTTCAAGCTATGGCTCAGTTCATACATGTGTCCGTAGTAATACCTTTGTTCTTAACGAGTGGGCATTTGTTTGATACAGGGATAGTACCAGATGAACCAGAGGGGCTCTGTAAACTGGTCATGTAAAAAACATGGTATATCCTCGTTCTGTGAATAACTTCTAGTTTAAAAAAGTTACTGTAAAACTTAGTATTTTGAATACTTGTTCTATTCTATTTTTAGATTACAGTTTTCATAATTTCAGCACGAGATAAAAGGAAATATTTCAAGAAATAGATCCTAAAGCATTTACATATTGGATTTCCTATTTATTAGCGACTAGAAGCCATGTCAGAAAATGTGTTCCAACTTTTATTAAAAGGCACATAGCAAATACTGCAACTGTTGACTTAGTCCCTCGATAATAGCAGAAAATGAATTTTTGTTTCTGCATGTGTTGTTGAGCAATTATACACAACCATTGCTTGCATGTATATGTTACATGTTCTCCTGGATGAAGCATTCTGTCAGTGAAAACTGGGATTTTTTATAGTTATTTCTGTGTTACATTTCTGCTGAATAAGCAGTTTGTGGAGCTATTGTAGCTGCAGGACTGTAAAAACTGTCCATTTTTTTTTTGTGTTGTGGGTCATGCATCTTACTTGAACTTTTAAAAATAAGTGCAGTTGCACAGCCATGGTGCAGTTCCCCAGGCTGAGTGCTCGTTTGATTTCCTATAACACTGAATCTGCCCATCCTTAAACTTTCTGTTGGATGAGCTCTAATTCTTTCCATAGCCAAATAATTGGTACCTATGACTGCCTATCTTTCCTAGATGTCAGGCCTTACAGGACAGGTGCCTTTTCCTCTTGGGCTAAAGACATCTGTTTTCACTGTCAGAAGTGCGGGTGTTTTTCTGGTTTATGGTTTGTCTCTTTGGGGGTGAATACTTGACGTTTGGACTCTGTGTAGGTTTTGAAAAGCAAACCCTCCTGGTCTGCCAGGAATATCTAGACAAAAATGATCAGCTTGCATGCTTCTGGCTCAGCAACTTCCTGGAGCTCTCCCCATGTTGAAGATGCTCTGCCTTTCGTGGGATTTCTCCACCCATCCAGGAGGTGTGCTCGCTTCCACATATATGTCTTGTTTTCCTCTTCAGCCATTCCCATGCTCACACTGCATGGCTCTGCTATGAGACCATACATCTAACTCTCCCATGTCACATTTCTTGTATCCTGAAGTCTCTCTGTATTTCATCCTCAGATTTCTAGTCCTGGTTTTCTTGTCTGCTTGGTTTTTTGAGGCCCAAGGGGTGGCATTTGATTAATGTAGCTGTCTTCAGCAGAAATCCAAGTGCCATAAAGAGACAGAATACTGTTTGAGTTGTTTCCCATACTGTGATTTCAATGGAAGAAACAAAGGCTTAGCAAACCTTGGACTGATTCTGGCTCAGAAGTTACATTACATATGGTTAGCTGTGCTGCAGTGCTTGGTATTCTAGACTGCTTCTAAATTTAATGTAATTAGTAGAATTGGTCATTAAACTGTGGTGGAGTGAGGTGCAAAGGAAAGATAGTTGCAGGACAATGTTTTAGAAGTGCCATATGTTATTTTTCTTGCTTTCAAGTCATCAACATGTAGTAAATAAAAGTGATTGTCTTGAGAATTTGTGAAAAGTGTTTCTTTCCAGAGAAGAAAAAATACCAGAGTTTCTTGAATTTTTTTTTTCCTGTCACAGCAAGTGTATCCTAGAGCCTCTTCCAGTCTCCTGCATAGTTTTACCTGAAATTTTAGTGCCTCTTGCATTTCGAAATGCTCCTTAGTATGCAAGAGAGGGAAGTTTTGAACCTAATGCTCCTGATAGCTCTGTGGCTTATGAACTCTAGAAAACCTTTGGCTGCTCTGTGGAAAGGCATTTCCCTTTGAGTTAATTGGTATTGCATAAATTGCCGGAGTATAATGGAGTAACATAACTGTTGAATGTCTAAACTTGATGTTCTGATTTTTAAGTCTGTTATAAACTTATATTTTAGAACAACTTTGCCAGAATCTCACTAAGCAGATCCTCCAAGAGTGCATGCAGAGGTGACTCACGTACAGCCCAGCTCTGTGCTCCAAAGGGGCTGTGCACACCTGAAGGTGAACCAGCGCGGAGCCCTCCAGAGTATTGCTAGTGAGGAGGGGCTTGCCAGTTTGACATCAGGAGGTCTGGTCACACCAAGGGAGGAGGGTCTGGGGTGATTGTCATTATTTATCATGGGTCAGTTGTCTTTCTTCTTTCTACAAGCAGCTTTTCAAAATGCTTATGAGATCACTCAGATGAAAAAGGTTGAGGAGAAAAGTTTTGCAATTTCCCATTTAAACATTCCTTAAAATTATTTCTTTGGTTATTACCTATTAACACAGACCTGGAAATGTTTCATTGTCTAGCCTTTCCTTCCTGTTGTGAATTATTGAGCACATGGATTTGTTATTTAACCCCTGAACTCCTCCCTGACAAGGCAACTTACTGGCTGCAAGACGTGCCTACTGCAGCCCAGTGTAGTTCCTCATCTGCCCTTGACAACTACTCTTCTTCTGACATCTTGCTTATTTTTGGAAAATCAGTCCTGTCTCAAGCCATCATTTTTGTGTTCTTTCATGGATCAAGCAGCAGGAGTTGGTAGAAATTACCTCTTACCTTTGCCTTATGAAATACACCATTTCCAATAACACAGGATTTGTCAACTTCTGATCTCTACATGTGTGAGGAAAGAACATGTATTATTTGGAAATGCCAGTCCATTAGCAGAGTTTTCCACTAACCACTAACTTCAGCTTGGTTTAGCTTTTCATTGTGTCACTTAGGGAAAAAATAATGGTTTGATAAATTACTTGCATGTAAGCATACATACACATTTTAATATTTAAAAATGTTGAGAAGAGTGATGCACTGAGTTTTCATACATGTTAGTACACACCCCAGTTCTAGTGAAGTACTGAAACAATAATCAGTGACTTTTGTATACAAAGATGAAGTAATAACACTGGGCAGTCTTTGTGTGTGCATATAATAAATAAGGCAAGGCAGAGATTCTTCTTTTACCCGTGCTTTCCTTCCATATTTAGCAGTATTAGATCATTGTATTTATTTACCTTTCTTTGAGATCTTAATTTCTCTGAAACTGTTTTAAGGTAAGGTAATTAATACTTTTATGTCAGCTTTGCTGCATACAGACAGGTGTCTCATCATACTGTTGAGTCACTTAACCAAGCATTTTTTTCATAAGTCATCTAGTATCAGCTAGATGATACCAGTTTGCAGGCAAAACAAACATTACTCAAATTAAACCTATGTTCCCAGGGCAGTGCACATCAGAATAAATCCCTTGAGATCACTGATTCTGTTTTTAAAATTGTATTTTCAGTTTCTGTACAGGTGTTTAGTCTTTTGTATAAAAATGGTAAAGACTGAAGTATTGAGCTCTCAAGCATTCTCAAATATTTTTCTCAAAACTGGCTATCAGCCTTGAGGAAATATGCAACTTTTTCTTTCTAGTCTCTTCTCTTTTACTCAACTCACTGTTATCATTGTTCTGGTAATCTCCCACTGCTAAGTGATTTTGCTTTTATGTTTTTTTCCCTTTTTTAATTTATTTTTTTAATTTTAATTGGAACTTCTTTAGCATTCCTTTGTGGTTCACAACTGCTACAGGCATAGATGCAGCTTCATGAGAAGACTCGTGGTGGGTTAGGCTTTCCCTCCAAACTTCTTCTGGCATTACTGACTGACTCAGAAACCACCATGAATTCCTGACACGCTGAGACCTCTGCTTTAATTTTTAATCCTGACCTGACAGGTGTTCGGATTCACTGCCTGTAGCTGCAGTAGAATCAACATATTATTGAATATAGTTGATGAACAATAGAACTGGTCCAATGCTTGTTTCCAGTTACTTGGTTTCTGAATGTACTCATTTGGGACCTAACAGTGTTGTCAATGTTCTTTGTTCTAGTGGCTCAGCAGTTTGCAGCTTAATATTGTTGAAGGGCATTTGTATTGCAGCAGCTGCAGAAGTTAAAACTTTGTTATGGAATGGAAGAAATTCAGAAATGGGCCCTATATGAAGAGTTGCTCAGCAGGGAGGGACCTGAGGGTGCTGATTGACAGCAGGCTGAACATGAGCCAGTGTGTGCCCAGGTGGCCAAGAAGGCCAACAGCATTCTAGCCTGCATCAGGAATAGTGCGGCCAGCAGGACCAGGGAGGTGATCCTGCCCCTCTGCTTGGCCTTGGTGAGGCTGCACCTCAAGAACTGTGGACAGCTTTGGATGTCACAGGATAGGAAGGACACTGAAGTGCTGGAGAGGGTGCAGAGAAGGGCAACTGGGCTGATTAGGGGTCTGGAGAACAGGTCTTATGAGGAGAGGCTGAGAGAGCTGGGGCTGTTCAGCCTGGAGAAGGGGAGGCTGAGGGGAGACCTCATTGCTCTCTAAAATTGCCTGAAAGGAGGTTGTGGTGAGGTGGGTGTTGAGCTCTTCTCCCTAGTGACCAGCGATAGGACAGGTGGAAATGGGGTCAAGTTGCACCAGGAGAGGTTCAGATTGGATATTAGGAAAAAATTCTTCACTGATAGAGTGATGAGGCTTTGGAACAGGCTCCCCAGGGAGGCACCATTTCTGGAGGTGTTAAAAAAATGGGTGGACATGGTGTTTCAGATGTTTTAGTGATCTCAGATTTGTAGGGCTGATGGTTGGACTTGATGATCTTGAAGGTCTTTTCCAACCCTAATGATTTTTTTCTTTTCTAAGACCCATGCCCAGTATCAAACTGTGGAAAATATTTTTCTTCTCATTACTATGTTAGGTCTAGATTAAGTACAGGCATATTTTCATAGCTTGTTTTCATCTGTGGACTCCTTGGTAGCTTTTTAATTGAACAGCAAGCCCAGACTGAATCAATTCACCCTTATATCCAGAAAGTTATATCTGCTGCTTAAAGTAGCTGACTTTCTTTCTTTATTTCTTCTGTATTTGAGTTCTTCCAGTGTATTTCGTTTTCGTTTTATTTCTGAAGGTATGCAATTAGTATATACTGTGTCCTTCTGGTATTTTTTCTTATCTAAAAGTAAAATAATTGTGTCAGGTGCTTCAGATGCTGCATTACTTTTTTTACTGAGTTCTGGAACCAAGCTTTCAGTTTAGTATAAAACTGCCTTTTGCTTATGAAGTTACACATAGCCTCCTAACATGAAATCTAATACATAATAATTTTAAAATCCATTATTCTCTAGCAAAATCTGATTTCCTGTAGTATGGGAAAATTATTGGGAATTTCAGGAGAATTAGGGAGAAAATATGGACTGAAGTTGCCAGGATTTCATTATTTTGCCTGACTGCTAATTTAGTACCACTGTAGTGCAGATTTGGAGAGTCTGCTGCAAGATTGTTTATGATTGGGAGCTTTCAGCAAAGACTGCAATTCAGACTCAGAACAATTGATCCAAGGTCTAATATAATCTTTTTCACAGGATGAATAAGGGTATTATATAGTTTTCTTCAAAAAAAAGTCAGCATTGCTGCACCCAAACTTGGATTTTCAAGATGATTATTGAAAAAGTAAATTTTGGAAATAGCTTTAGAGAAAATTATTTTTATTTATTTTCCCCCCTTCCAATAAAAATAGCATTGTCTATTAGATTGCAGTACAGTGGAACTGGAATTAGAACCGCATGATGTATAAACATATGTATGCAAATTTACCTGATGAATGCACGCATTACAATCTGTCTCAAAACGGGGCTGTCTCTAATTTCAATATTTAATTGGTGAAATAATGTCAAGCATATATCTTTCAGCAATACTTTTGTTGGGAACAATTACATGTTGCAGAATTTATATCATATTACTGCTTCTAATGATCACTGAAGGAGAAGGCGTATTTAAGCCTTCAACTGTGTTGTTGATGTGAGCAGGAACTGCTTGAATGTTGACATGCTGGTATGTAAAACTGAAGATGGCAAAATAAGTCTTATTGAGAACTTGTTGTAATTAGTACTGGATCAAAATCACTTATAGATCAAGGGACCAGTAGCTTGGGGGGGGCGACGGGGGGCAGAAATATCTCATAAACCTCCAGTTCTGCCCATACATGCTCTATGCCATTGGGAAACTGGGATTCCCCAAATCAAAGGGGAGATTTCCTGGAGATAATTAATACTTTTAAGTAATGAACTTTTCAGTTTTCTGCGTCTCACGCATAATTTTTTTTTTTTCCCATCTAAAAGCAAGACTAAGCCTGTCAAATCCCCTGCAAATTCTGCTCTGCAGGAGCAAACACTGTAGGTCCTGACCTCTGTTTGCTCTGACTTCTGGGTTTGTCCTTTTCTAACCATATATTTGAACAGAGCTCTTAGGTAAACTGTGCTGTCCTCTTTTTTCCCCCCCTACCAACTGCTGGCTCTGGCAGTCTCCCAACATCTGCTTCCTCCAGTCCTGCTCTCATGTAGCACAGTATCTTTCACGGAAATCCTGTGACCAGCCCAGCTTCCTTTTGCTATGGATTTATCACTTTTTTTTTTTTTTTTTTTTTTTTTTTTTTTCCCCTTTCCCCAGCTCTGCCATCTTCATCACTGAATAGCTTTACATTTGGACATAATCAGATCCTGTGTTTGCCATCTCAGTTGGCTCTTCTCTGCTTTTGGATCCCTGATGAACTCTTTGGGTTTTCCCTTCCATCATTCTCCATGTATGATCTCACTGACTCATTAAAAAAACCCAAAACAAACAAACCAAACCAAACCAAACCAAACCAACAAAAAAACCAAACATGCAGTGTGACCTTCCTCCTTCTTTGGTTTGCCTTTCCTTCTCCCCTTTCCTTGTTCAGTTTTATTCTGGCTCAAGTTCAGGAGAGGGTTTTAGCTCTCCTCCTGCCTGTTCCAGTCTCCCAGTCCCCTTCTCTTCCATACTTTGCATAATTCTTTACCTTCCTCTCCTTTATCTCCATTTCCACTTGATTTTTAACTACAGCTTTTCAGTCCCTCATCTTTAAAATCCATAAAAACTCAATTCCCTTTTCCTTGAGCCATATTGCTGCCTGCCACCAGTTTCTCACTGCATGTGTGGGTTAATTCTCCTTCAAAGGCAGAAGAGACCTTCTCCAATCTGGATTTCACCTGTTACATTTAAGTCAAGTGGAAATCTTGACTTGCTCTTGATTTGATTCAGCCTGTCCTGCCTGCACTCCCATTAATTACTTGTACTCACCTTATTCATCATCTGTCTTGCCAGATACTCTTTCAGTGTTTCCCACAGTGACTTTTCTTAATCTTTTTGCCAATTCTTTCTCCTTTTCACCAGCTTTCTGCCCTTCTTCCTCTTGGTATATTCGCTCTTACTTCATTTCCAAACAGAAACTCAGCTACCATCTTTATAGCTCTACCTATTTATTTATTTGAAAACTTATGTTTCCCCAAAACAGCATTCTGGCTTTTCTCTTGCACCTTCCTAAGCTCATTTTGACTTAAATGAAAGCTTCCTTTGTTTCTCTCTGCCACCTTCTTTGACTGCATGGAGCAATTGACTTTCTGCTCAGCTCTCAGGCTTGTAAACAGACTGTCCTCTTTGCCTTGTTCTTAACTAACCAGGTATGCTTTGAGATCTACAAGTATTTTCTAGTTACCAGATGGTGTGGTCTTTCTATACAGCTAAAACTATTGTTTCTGTCCTTAACCAATATATTGATTGGGAAATTGTGTTTTGCTCTGGCCTTGAAAAATTTGGATCTGCAATACCAGTGTTCATCCAGATTATTTCTGTAAAGGTCCTCTTTCTAACTTGTGTCTCACTGTCTTTACAAGGTGCTGCTGGTTAGAAATTCTGTATTTCTTTCCATTCCTTTCAGAGATCACACTCTTCTGTTACCACTTACTGATCAAAACTTCATTACCTGCCATAATACTGGGTGTGCCCTTTCTCCATTAATTTTCAAACAAGCACTCCAGTGCTTTCCCTTTGTGTTGAGGAGAAGCTCTCTGGATATCCTCAAGCTTGTCTTGTTAGAGTTCTTCAGATTAATCTCTAAAACTTTGCTTTAGTAGGAGGCCTGTTTTGTTTTAGTTTGTATTAAAAATCAGGGAAATGTACTGCTGATTTGCTTTGTGTGCTGCCTAGCTGGTAGCCAGTATTGTCCTTTTCCTTGAGCCCTCCTAGTTCTCTCTATCCATTTGTTTATAGTCCTAGCTATTACATTAGCTGAAAAACAGGTACTAATGGTATTTATCTGACCTTGTGATTATTTTTGCTTTGTCTCACAAAGACCAATTTTGGACTTCCTGAGAAACAGTCCTGCTTAGAGCTGTGCAGGAAGATTATGTTCTGTTTGAGGCAGTGTATTTGCTCCTTTGCTATATATATAGAGTAAGGACAACTTCAGGTCTTAACATGATACTACAGAGGATGACTTGACATGCAATGATTGAACAAACTCTTTTCACAGAACTTCCAGTCTAAGTAGACTCTGTTCCACATCAGCTTCTGAGCTGCTGCTGCCCAGTCCCTCAGGGACAAGCCTTATACAGTCACCTCAACCTTATCTCCTGTCAGAGACAGTCGTTAAGATACTGTGGAGGGGGACAAGAATTAAGAGACATGGTGTCCCAAAAAGCACAGTTAATAGTGAGGTGCTTCTTTCTCATTTTGCCATCCACAGTGGCTGAGCAAGACATAATAGAAAAGTCTAAAACAATGTTCCCTCTGTTTTATTAATTTATAAAAATTGGCAAAAGCTTTTATTTTTTTAATTTTATTTAAAGCGTATCTGTTTTAATTTATTAAATGTGATTTTCTTCTGTTTCTACTTAAGCTGAAAAAAGATGGGGTTACATTTGAGAACTTTGATACCAACACTAATTCCAGCATTTGCTATTAGATGCACAATTACTTGTGCACACATATGTTATATCTTGATATTTACCAAATAGAGGGCTAGCAAGGTCAAATTTTGTTGCTGGAAATGTTATAGCAACACCAGGGCTATTCTCTAGCTATGTATATGCAAGAGTCTAGTTTAGTTATTTATTTTTCATATATGAGCTAGTCCCTGCCCCTGAAGTCTTTGACTAAATATTAAGATATGTCAGATGTAGATTAGAGACATGTATGAATATCTAAGAAAAACTGATTAAGTAGAAAATGATGATTGTTTGAGTACAGTCAGGCAATAGTAGCAAGACCAAAACTTTTGGACGTTGTTATAAATAACAAAACTACTCTTTATATTTAAACCAGAAGAGTACATACTGTTTTTCACTTCTGCAGAAAAATAAGTGCTTTTTTGCCAGATACACATAGCTCTGTTACTTGCAAGTACTCAGTCCTTGGAAATGATAATGTCATAGATAGTCAATGGATGAGGGGGAGAAAAAAGCTGGTAGTCCTGAGAGGGAGATTTTTTTGTTTGTTTAATATTTTAACTCCTACAGCTGGAGAATTAATAAAACCTCATAATACTTGTCTACCAGTAAGCTGGTTTAAAAGAAATCAGAGCATTCAAAGATGTACCTCATATTAATATGTGTCTTGAAAAAAGTACAGAATTCCTAAATACCAAAATCTTTGGAAGTAGAGGTGTGATCAGTAGTGTCTTTAATCTGAAAACAAGGCACAAATCAAACAAAAGTCTAAAGTATAGGTGTAGAATTATGCAGCTATGGGAAATGATTTGACAGCATGATTCAAACCCAAGTGGAGAAGATATGGGTATTGTCATACATAACATAACCTGAGCTTGAGCAATTTTAGCTTTACTCAACAAGGTTTGTGTTACCAACTTCCTTACCAATTTACTGCTCTATGTTATGTGGCTTGAATATGGTAGCAAAATTGTTTTAGAACTTTGGATTAATCTCTGCTCATGATTTAACCACGTTACTTCTCTGTTCTTAATTATGTGAAGTTGTTTTCAGGCTTCTTGGAGAAAGGCTTGTATCATTAACAACACTATTGTAGAATTCAGGGGTTACTATTTAAGATACTAGGATTTTTTCCTGAAATTTACTGCATCTGAATTCAGCTGTCTTCTTTCAGTTCATTCTCTGCAGCTGCGAGTGCCGTGATTATAAATCAGTTCAATCAGTCTTGCTATAAAGGAACAAACTTTTTTTTTTTCCTCTTTGTCCTCTGAGCCTTTGTAGAGAAAGTGAGGTGATCCCTTATCTCCCTAGAACTCAAACCCCCAAATCAACCTCTATCATCTTTCTTCAAACTCAGCTTCAATGTGTCCAAAACTTCACTGTGTCTTAGTATGAAAAGGTGCCACAAAACCTTGAAGTGTGATTTGTCCTCACTTTCCAGCAAGGATATTGATAGAAGGACTAATCCCTCTTAATTAAAAAGGAAAAATTGGAAAAGAGTTTTTTGGGTTTTTTTGTGTTGTGTTTTTTTTTTTTTAATTCAGTCAAAGCTCACTCTCTGTGGAAGTGTTCTCCCCTCCCTGAAAGTGTTCAAGGACAGGTTGGATGGAGCTTTGAGCAACCTAGTCTGGTAGGAGGTGTCCCTGCCCATGCAGGGGTCTTGGAACTAGATGATCCTTAAGGTCCCTTTGAACCCAAACCATTCCATGGTTCTGTGAAACTCCTCTTCAGCCAAGTCTGAAGGTCAAAGAAAAATCAAAAAAGAAAAGCCTAAACATGAAGAAGCAAGAGTGTGTGCATCTCTTCCTCTCTCATCTGTAGGAGAAAAAGAGTTCTCAGAATTGGATCTGGATAGATCTAAGGAAGAAATTCAGGAAGGATTATTCCCCTAGGGTGTGCATATTTGTTTTTTAAAACAATGATTGAGTTATTTTAATACCCTGGATGTTCATCCTCATGTACAGCAGAGGAAAAAAAAGAATAAACAAATGAGAAAATATTTTCCACTCAGCAGCATTAAAAAAATAATAAAATTATCCCTCTCTGTGCTCATTTGGAAGACCTTGTCTGAGTAGCATAGGAACACAGTAGTAACAGAAAAATTCAAGCTTACATATAATTAAAAAAAAAAATATTGTTTGAATATATCTTTAAACTCTTGAGTTAGCCATGATACAAACTGAAAGTAAATTCTCTCTCGGAGATTCAATTAGAAGATAGTTTTGCCTGCAAAAATATTGTTACATCTAAGCAACAATTTCCATATCCTCTTTGATGGTAATTTCACACGGAACAGAAGATCTGAAGCAGAGCAGTTTGCCTTCTTCAGGAATGGAGACTTAGACACGTATTTTTATTTTGTTTTCTCTTTTCTCACTACTCCTTGTGCACAGTTGCACTAGTCAGTCTGTTGCAGCCAGTTCTGCACCCTGGAGGTAAAAGGGACCTCGGTATTTGAAAAAGCATCCTATTATAAGTAGTGCCAAGCCAGACACATCGAGGCTAGGAAGAGAATCCGAAGTAGAATGGTTGTGTGTCATTTATAAATACTCATCTGGAGACCTATGAGCTGAATAGTAGGTGCAGATTGAGGTTTTTATTCACTTTATTCTAAGTTGTAAAGGAGTCAGCGAATAACTTTTTTCAATTGAACAAAGAGAAGAACCACAATGCATTTTGTCCTATCTATTAAACTTTAGAGCTGAGCACTTTGGTAAAAGGATGTAAACAACAAGCAGGATGCTTCTCTGGTCCCTGTGAACATCCAACACCATGCAAAGCTTAAGTCTTCCCATGGCTTAAGTAGTCAACTGAAAGTCAAAATGAGCAGTATAATAAAAAAGTATGCTTTATTGAATAAGACCAGTGTGGTTTTTTAATGGTATTTCATTTTTTTTCTCTCCAAAATCCCCAGCATAATAGCAGAATGAAGTAGAAATACCACAAACAATTGTTGCCTTGTTTAACAGAGGAGGTAAACATGCCTAACTTCTACATGCAGGCAATCCAGTTCGACTCCTTTTATCTGACAAGTTACTGTGGAACATTAAACCACTCAGTACACAAAAGACAGAGATAGAGGGAGGACTTTCCTTTTATTCCTTTCCTTCCAATCTAGAAATAAAGGATGCTCTTATAGTTAAAACAAACAAACAAACAAACAAAAAAACCTACAGAGGTATAAAGTGAGGAGGACTGAGGAAAGTGCCCAACTTTGAGGCAGAATTCTTGTATGAAGATCATTTAATCCCTCTACCTCAGTTCCTCATCCATAAACTGAGCACAATTGTCCTTTTCTCAGACTTTCTGCCTCTGTTTAAACTGTGAATTATTTGTGATAATTTTTGTTTATAAAATGTCTCCCATAGTCTAATTCTGAGTTGGCTCAGGCATTCTTATTATAAGTGCAAATGGTAAGTAACAGGCATGGAGTCTCATTGCAGACTAACAGCCCCAAGTCAGGCTGAAGTTTTTTGGCCCCCGGAGGCAGAGATTTCTGAATTATACAGATTTTTGGTCATATTTTCAGATGTAGTGAGCTTTTGTATTTGGAAGTGAAAAGTGAGGTGTGATAGGCAGTCATAAAAGCCCAAGAAATGCTTGTTTTATTTAAATTTTACTTATTTCTTTGCACAGGCATTGTTATCTGCTTGATTTAAAGCCAATAGTTTTCAGATTTTCAACCCCAAATGAAAGAAACTAAATATGCTGCATAATCAGACATAAATCAGGAAAAGGATACAGATTTAACAGCAAAGGGCTGAAGAATCTGTGCAATCCTATCTAAATTGTTATAATAATGCAAGATATGAGTGAGTCAGAATTTAAGTGGTTGACTAGCACAAAAGTTTAAATGTTTTTTAGCACATTAAAGAACTTGTTTGGAACAGTTAGTTGGAAAACCAACATTATTTTCAATTTATATTAAATAGCAAACTGTAGTTGATTTGAGATGGGATGGCTGAGCCACCAATTAAGAAATAATTGCAGTATAATTAAATTCAACATCCTAGGGGGAGATAGAGAATCAAAAGGCAACACAGGAGACTAAACTTTAGAGGAAGTGATTTCAATAAAATGAGCTAGTCAGAGACCCCAAGGTTAAAAGTTAAAAAGAAAAAAAAATTAGACACGTGGTCTGGATGTTACTTAAGAGAACACCAGCAGTTTCTTAGAAGTCAGTATGCCATTGAAGAGAAAGTAAAGGTAAGATAGGATGCTTATGCAGTAAAAGTGTAAAATGTTTTTCAAACAAAAGCACATGGAACTTTGAAAAATTATCATGAGGTAAATAGTAAGGAATGTGAATTTCAGCAAGCAGAGTTCAAGGGAGTATTACATGGGTGAGAGTGAATTTTTAAGATGGTGTGAGCAAAAGTAGAAAGCTAAACCAATTCTCTTAAGTTTATTAAAAGCAGTTTAAAAAAGAATTAGAAGGATCAGGAAAGCTAAACTGAGAAATACTCTATTGCAGCTAGATCAGTGGGCACGTCAGTGCAGCATGTAAATGTGTAATTGGGATTCAGAACACTGATTAAGGTAAAATTAAGAGGGGAGATTAAACGGGTTAATCTGACTTCCTGGCTTTCTCTGTCACTCAAGATCTCTCTGTCAAGGCAGACTTGGCTTCAGAAGGAGAGAGTCTGTTACTTCAGAGCAGTGGCCATCAGGACTTCTATCACAGCCAGCCTCTCCTACTTCAGTGAAAAGAGAGGAACAAAAAGCATAAGCCAAACTTTTGTTCTTAATTGTTCTGGACCCTGAAAGGCAACCAGTGGAAGCAACCCAGTTCTCCCTAGGGTGAGAAAAGGAAATCAGACTCCAGTGCACACAAGCTGGTTTTGTTTTGTTTTGTTTTTCTAAGCTGTTAAGAGCATAACCTTAAAAAAAGTCATGGTCTCACCTTACTGACTGCCAGCCAGAAGTAAGCTCATGACTTCTCTTGGAGAGTGAGTTCAGAGTTTAATAATCCTGACTTCTAAAAAATAGTATTTAGTGTTAAATACTTCTCAGTTTTAACAATGTAACTCTAACCTCCAGCTATTGGATCTTGTTATGCTCCAGTAAGACTGTTAAACCCTTTATCATCAAAGATTTTTATTCATATGAGGGCCTATATCCACAGACTGAATAATTTCCAATGTTCCGTGTTACAAGGTGGATGTTTAGTATCATAAATTTTTGTTTCATAACTTGTGTTGCTCAGCAGTGCAGTCACTTTTTATAATCGTCCTTGGGAAATTCCAGCATTTCCAGAGCATTCTAATTGTGGTCATACTGCTATTTGGTTTGCACATTTATCTCTAAAATTTGTAATCCTGCTTAATATATAAGCAAATCTCTATTAATGTAATTACTGCTTAAATTAATATATACACAAATTACAATTTAAAAAAAAACAACCCACAAAACACACCCTCCATGAAAAACTCTACTTAATTGTTCACATGATATGTAAATCCAAAGCATTTTGTATTTAACATTCTTGTGTTGTTTGCAGTGCTGCTGACTTTTGATGGCTAATTTTGGTCTCAGCTCACAGTATTTGTGAAACTGGGATTTAAGGAAGTTTGCTTCTTAGCCGTCAAAAAAAATATTCCTTAGTTTGAAATTATTTACAATAACACAGGAAGATAAGCTTGTGTAAGGCCTGCATAATAAGCTGGGTGGGAAACAGTATGGAAAATTTTATAACCCATTATGAATGTTAGTGTTACGGCTTCATTTGGCTTCTGTGGGCAGTAATGGTCACCTCAGCCTTCCCCCCCCCCCCAAAAAAAAAAAAAAAAGGATGTGACAGACACACACACAAAAAGTGACATTGAAAAAACTAGAGCTAATTTCTACATTTGTAGAAATGGGTAATTTTATTTTACTTCTCAATTCTTGTTTTCTCCAAATGGGCTAGTTTTCCTGTATTTTGGTTTAGAGAACCACCAGAAAGACTGTTTCCCTTGCAGAGATAATAACTATGTGAAACAATGTTATTTGTTATATAACTAGAATTAAGCTTTTTAAAAAATCTAAATCGAGTGGTTAAAATTAAGACTTATTTTTGGTTACCACAGTGACCAGTAGTGTTTCCACCTACTCAGTAGTTAATGATGTGAAAAAGAATCATTCCTTTGGTTTCCAAGGGCATAAATTTGTGGGCACAGAGGTAGGGATGAGCATTAAATTGGTCATAAATTATGATCAGTGGATTTGGATGAGAGAGACTGGAGGAGTGGAGCAATGCACGAGTCAGTGTTTATTGATTAAAACAGATTATATTCAAGGCTGTTGACAGCAAAAAATATATTGAATAAAATATAAAAATGCTGAAAGCAGAACTGGTAAAAGGAAGAAAATTTCTCACCAGTTACATGTAGTCTATAGGATGCTTTGCCATTTAAAGACTGACGGCATGTCAGAAGGAGTTTGAGATTTTGGGGGATAATAGTAACGTCTAGTGTGATTGGTATAAAAATATTGGAAAGTTATTATGTTTAAATGTGATAACTTTGGAGATAAGGAAAACATCTAACCAGAAAGAAGTACAATACCATGATCAACATACCTCTGCTTTCAGTTTGCGTTCAGATTTTTTGTCCTGTTCAGAGTTAGGATAGCCTAGGATTTCAGGTCCATTCTTTTTCCCCAGCTGTACTGGTAGGCTGCAAAAGACTAACATGTGTGTCAATATTGATTTTTTTAATGGTCACAGTGATGAAAGCTTTTTGCCCTATAGCCTGTGTGTTGAAGGATTCTCAGTCTTGGTCCAGCTCCTGAAATGGCACTGCTTAGTTGTAAGTGCTGGGAATGTTATTTTAACCAGATGGGTCTCCTCTCTTCTCTCCCTCTCTTTTCTCTCTATTTACAAAGACATAATTCTCCTTTCACTTGTTCTCCCTACTTGTTGCTTGACCCTCTGTCATAGCTACATTTCCTGTAATTTCTTTATCTCCAGTCAGCTTTCCCCAGTCACAGTCCTATATCTTACCATCATTGTATTCCTCAACATGATCTCTTTTGGGATAAAGCCTTCAACCACTTGGCTAAGACAATGTCATAAAGACTTTGCTGCTTGAATAATTTTTCAGAACTAGAGAAGGGTTTTTTAAAAACATCTGGGAATATGCACTGGAGGGCATGTATGCTTTGTACTTCCTTTACTGTCTGTAAATATGCTTAAAATTTTAGAAAAAAAACTGAATCTACTCAGCAGATATTAATATGGTACAACATAATGCAATAACTTAAAAATATATACACTATTGCATCAAATAATAAATAGAGATTTCAAGGCCAGATCCAAATAATGTATTTGGATTGGGAATATTCCTGTGATTGGCATCTTAATTGATAAACATGTGAGGGCTTATTTGATAGTGTAATACACTTTCTGTTTCTGGTAAATCAGTACAGTTTTACTGAAGCAAATTTTAAGGGCAAATGTTGTTTAACTCCATGCTAGCATTCACCACCATTGCTGTAAATTTAGATTAGTTTTACTATGGACTTTTTTTTTTTTTTTTAAGTTGAGAAATATTTCATTCTGAAAAAAAAATTGATGGAGCAATCTACCTTCTTAATTTCAAGATACAAATTGTAATTTTTTTGTGTTTGCATTTTTGTTGTTGTTTGTTGGGGGTTTTTTAATTTGTTTGTTCAGACCTCTTAGATTTTATTTAATTAAAATTAATGGTCATGCCGTATAAAATGCTGTTAAAATTAAAAACCCTAAAAATTCAGGTTTGACCTTTTCTCATAAATATTACGCAATGTCATAACACACACAAATTTCATCTGTCTATTATGATTTAACATGGTGAGCATGAATGCAAATGTTGGATTGATACTTAACACATATATGGGAAGCATATTCCCCTTCTTTCAAAAATAAGAACTCTGATACTGCTGTTACAGATTTTCTACCTTCCAACTTTCTGGCACCGTCCTTTCTTGATAACATCCAGTGCTTTTTCAAATATAGTACGAACCAGTTTTGTCTTGGGATTGTTTTCCAGAAAGGATGCTAAACAGTTACTGCAAATAGTAAATTTGGTATGGGAAATAATTATACAGTGAGCTAGATTTTGAATATTGGATGCTACAGATTATGTTAAAAATTAGAGTAGTTTTTATATTTATAGGCAAAGGGAAGTAATTGATTGGATTTTGAATGGTGAAGGTGGAGGTTAATTTTCTAGAAACTGTACATGTAGTGGCCTATAGTTGTGGTCGCTTAGCCTATTAAATTATTAATGGTTAGAGGGCTGGAGTGTGCTCAGAGCTCATGTCTGCCTGGGTACACACGACAGGATGCTCATCTGCGGAGAGCCTAAACTAAGATGGTGTGGAAAGGTTCTGATAACTGCAGTGCAGCCATCTCATTTTAGTGTCAGGTTTGTTTTTAGTGCCCACTGCAGAAAAAAATTCTCTAGTTTTACAGTGATGCAGTTTTTCATTTAAGCCCTTCACTGATGAGTTGCTTTCACCAACACTTGATATCTCTTAAAACTTCCCATTCTAAAGATAAAATATAATAATAGTTTGTGATCTAAGTAATTCCTTGACATATTTATTCGTATGCACCAGTGCACCAGATTTTTCTTTGCTGTCCAAAAAAGTGTCTGATAATTTTGTTTTTATATGAAAATGCTTATATTTTAAAATGCTTTTGCATTTTTAAATACACTTTTATATTTAGTACTTGCAGCTTGCTTTGAATGGAAAAGAAGTAGTGAGATTTCTACTCGGGGGGGGATTTATTTTCTTTTTCTTTGAGGCAATAGTCACACAGAGATCCTTTGCATAATTAAAATGTAATATTTAAGATAACTGCAGACAACTGTCTTCAAGAGGAAGTCTTTTCCAGAACTAGGGTGAGGTGGTGCTGTGGGAGTGAAGGAGAGAAAGAAAATGTGCTTGATTATGGTTGGTTATGAACATTTGTGAGAAATTTTACTTAAGCACAAGCTCAAGTACATTAATTCACCAGGATTTTAGGTCAAATTTTTATTGTTGCTAGTTGTTTACATATCATATATGAATTTTAGAATATTTTTTTTCCTTCATTTTATGTTTTGTGTTTAATCTTTGAGAGAGAAGTAGCTAATGTGTTTACTTAAGAGTTATTTTCTGCTAGTATTTAAAATACTCATATTTAATGTAGAATCAATTTGTTACTGGGATTTCCACCATTAGTCATAAACTTTTTTTTTTTTTAAGTAACAGTGCAGATTTATTTTGAAATTAAATGACATCCTTTGGATTTTGGAACCTCACTGTTTTTAAGTGACCCCCTTTCTCTGAAATTTAATTTTCCACTTCTCTATATACCTCTATTACATGCCTAGAAACCTTTTAGAAACCTTTGGTTCTAAAATACCTTCCAATGACCTTGCATCTCCAGCAATCACCCTGAAATGACCAGATGCCATCTCTTAGCATCGTGGACGAAATGTGACGTCAAGATAAATGCTTGTCTATTGTTGAACATGATTGCCTTTTCCTTTTCCTTTTTTTTTTTTTTTTCTTTGTCAGTTTTGTTCAAGTACAATTTATTCTCTTGGGTCCTTGCAACTGAACAGAGGTTTTCTGGGGCTTGCTACATACTGCAGTTCTGCAGTTCTATTGGGTCATGGCAATACAGCAGTAATTTTGGTGTGGTTAAGTTTAAAGTGTCTTTGGTCACTTTGGTCTGTACTTTAATGCAGGCTGCTTCAGAAGGCATCAGCCAGGTTTTTTTGCATGTTTGTCTCAAGTGGGCTGCTAGCCAGGGCAGTGGGCAGATCTCAGGACCCACATGTCTCTGCAGCACCTTCATGTAATTAACATATTGTGTGGCTTTCTCTGCTGAATATGCTCAGCAGTAGATTGGAAAAATATGTATGTGGCCATACACGTTTATCAGATCACAAACTTTCAAAATTAAGTAGGAGAAAATGTATATGTGTTACATAAATACAAAGCTGTAACACTTGCTTAAACAATAAAGCAGGGAGATCAGCATCTATCAGTTCTTAATCTAAAAATACTTTGTTAGTGCCCCCAACATGAGGTTTCAGAAAGAGGTAGTGTGGTAAAATGGGCTGGATGTGAGGCTGGGGCTTCTGGGATTCCCTGTCTGTGCCTTGTGTTGCTGTTGTTCTGCCCTGTGAACTTTTTTCCCCAAACTTGCTGTTGTCTTTTTTGTTCTCCTGTAAAATGGGCGCAGTGAGCATTACCAACTCTAAAAGTGCTTCAGGTTTTTTACTGGCCTTACATACATGATTAGCATTATATGCAAGCACTGAGGGAAACAATCTAATCTGAGTACTAACTTGCAAGAAAAAATGCTTGGGTTTAGTTGTCAAAAAACACCTTACCTTTCCTGTCTCAGTCTTTTGTTTCTTTTTCCCTGTCCTGCGCTACTGGAACTAGGATTTGACATTAATGTTTGAGGGCAGCTTTTCAGCCAGGGTAACTCAGTGTAGCTTGATAAAACTCAAAAGTAGTACAACAGTATTTGCAGTTTTGTTTGCTAGGAATTTATTCAAAGTGGTAAGACCACATCTGGAGTATTTTGTCCAGTTCTTGGCTCCCCAGCTCAAGAGGGACAGGTATGCTGGAAAGAGTCCATTGAAGGCTACAGGGATGATTAAGGACCTGGGGCTGTTCAGTCTTGAGAAGACTAAAAGGGGACCTTATTAATGCCTACAAATATTTGAAGGGTGGATGTCAAGAATGAGCCAGTCTCTTGTCAGTGCTGCCCTGTGATAGGACGAGGGGAAATGGCCACAAGTTACAACACAGCAAGTTCGACCTCAACATGAGGAAAACTTCTGTACTGTGAGGGTGACAGAGCCCTGGGACAGGCTGCCCAGAGAGGTTGTGGAGTCTCCTTCTCTGGAGACCCTGAAGACCCATCTGGATGTGTTCCTGTGTGATCTGCCCTTGGGTGTTCCTGCTGCAGCAGTGGGGTTGGACTTGATCTTCAGATGTCCCTTCCAACCCCTATGATTCTATGATAAGAGCCTATGACCACATTGCACAAAGCTGCTGGGAAGTAGTGCATGTGAACAGAGACATGACCACCTTCAACTTTCTTTCCAGCATTATAGGAAATTGACAGATATGAAAGAGATAATTTTTTTTATTTTGCACTTCACTGCAGAAATATGTGAGCTGTAACAAACTTTTCTGTTAGTATAATTTTATTTCTTTTCATTTTAATTGGTGATTTGGTTATATGGATTGGGTGAACCTATTGTAAACCCCCTTTCCCTCTCAAAAAAAAAACCCAAAACAACAATTACAAACAAAAAGCAAACAAAACCACAACAAAAAACCCAAACCAGAACAGAAAAGACTCCATGTGGAAGACAGTCATGTTACTTTTAGTTTAAATTTATACAGAAGTTGTGCTTAAAAAAATGTCAAAGTAAAAAGAATACACTCCATCTTAAAAGTGCACCATCTTAAATTGGTTCCATCAGTAATCTTAATGTACGTCATGAAAATAGTCATGGTTAATAAATGGCTATGTAAGCCTGATTAGGTTTCCACCACCTTTTAGTGGTCAAACTGCCTCCCACTGTTGCAGCTGTCATACTAGTGTTTCTCTAATTCTGTTCCTGCTCAAATTTTCTTTAGACTGGTCAGAATTTTTGCAGTGTCCCAGTTGGATCTCTTTCTGGATTGACATCAGTGTTTTCCTATACTTGCCAAAATTACTTAAAATTCTAGATTTATATCTGGTTTCATGACCTCGCAATAATTAGTTATTATTATTTATTTATCTTGCTATAGATGAATAGCTTTGATTTTTATTTTTTTTAATACATTATGTTAGTTTGTAGGTGTGCTATCCATTTTCTAGTTCACCCTTGTTAAGTTAATCTCTTTGAGGGTCATCCTATCCATCTATGGTTTCCTCACCAGTGATACTCGGATCCTTCTCTTCACTACTCAGACCTTTCAGCTTCATGGAATTGCCAAATTTTACTGGTACACTCCTACTACAACACAATGTCTGTGAATGCAGTATGAGCCTTGTGTGTTCAGAGAGACAAGCTTTAAAGCATGTTTATGCACATGTGCACTGTAAACCATAACACAGAAGTTTTGCTGATTTTCCTGTTTATATTTCCTCATACCAAACAGTGCTTTTTGTAGTGGGAAATAATTGTCACTTTCCACTTTCATTCTGCATCTCCTTACTTTCAGTTTTCCTGTGTTTTTTTCAAGTTTGATAAAGGGTTTGCACAGGTCATCTCTAGTTGAGCTGAGATGGGCTTGACCTCCTCAGTTCACAGGCAGGCTTGACTTGGGTAGGAAGAATTGTGACAAATATTTCACATATTTTATTTTATTTTATTTTATTTTATTTTATCTTATTTTAATTTGGAAAATTGCTTCTGGAGTTATAACTTAAAATATCGTGAGTAGTGGATTTTGCAAGCTTGAAGAAGGGTATCCTGAATAAAAGAGAATATAATTCTGACAGAGGCAGTGCTAAGGGCTCTGGTCTACAACATCACTGATTCAGCAATGGTTCCTCATGGTGACTTAGTGCTTCTCTTCTGCTTTTGGGTTGGAGCATCACTGACCTCTGTGACAAAGAAAAAGCAATGAATGGTGTCCAATGGCTGATTGCAGTGAAACTCCTGTTACAAAGGGACTCTTTTCTTTCTCCAAAATTGCTCACATCCTCTTCCTTTAGGCATAACACAGTCTGGCTCCTTAGTAGCTTAGTAAATTATGTACTTCAAAGCATAAGTTGTTTATTAATAAATTAATTATTTTTATGTACTAGGGGAATCTGAATAGTAGGGCATTGCTATGTATCTAGATCTGTTGCCAGAAAAAAGTTCATTATTTTAAAGTTTATTTTAATCCAGTTTTGCCTAGTATTTACCTATAAGGACAAAATAAAGATGCCATATGTAAGTTTTTTTCTTAATGTTACCAAAATGGTAACGTTCTATCTACATATTTATACCTACAGAATTTTCACTCAAGGTAGATTTTAGCACAAAATCAAGAGAGGAAATCTTGGCCAGACTGACATAAAAATTTCTGCTTACTTTTGTGAGGCCAGAATTTGCAAGGACTTCGTGATGAATTATTACAGTCCTGTTCTTAAGAAAGTTCTTAAACAAATCTGGTAAGGTAGGGTTTTGAAGCTCTTCCTTTATGACAAGTTTTCGTGTCAGAGTGATTTAATCAGTTCCTTTCATTTAATGATGTAAAAAGTAAAAAAAAAAAAAATTTGTGCCTTTGAATATGATAAAAAGAAAATTCCATTTAGTGTTTGCAGACTGTAGGAGGTGTAATGGCTAGTGGGATCCCAGTGACAGATCAGCTGCACTGATAATAGTTGTTGGGGAACAGCTGCCAAAATTGACATATGGCGGGACAAGAAGAATCATTACAGAGTACTAAAGCTTTTAGTGGGCATAACCACTGGGGATTTTTGTATGCATTTGCTTTTTCTGGATAGTTCTTGTTCTTAACTTCTATACCTTCTATGTAGTTCAAATCTGGCTTTTTTTGCCACTTACAATTATTTTATTTCCTTTAGGTTTTGTATAAGAAAATAAGGTTCTTAGGTTCAACAGTAAGTTTCCTTAAGAAATAATATTTGTTAATTATTTAATTTGGAGCTGTAAATCTCAATAGATGTTTTTACCTAGCTCTTCTCTATATAATGAAATGGTATTTTAAATTCAACTTGCCATACGCTGGATGGAATCAGTGAAGTTGAAACCTTATGTTAGTTTAATGAAAAACCTGAAATATATGAATTGGTTTATTAGACCTCGCAGTCTGAAACTGTCCCTCCCCTAGCATTACATGAGTACTAAATTAAATACTCAATGATATTGAATAAATGGGGGGAATTGGTTTTCTGCATTCCAGTTCAATTTTGCAGTATGAGTATATATGAAACTGGAATGCAGTCATATGAACTTCCCAAGTTCTTCCTGGTAGACAGGTGGCTCTGTGCTCATTGCTCATGCACTTCTCTCTCAACTTGCAGTGTATTCACTGAGTTTAAGATTGTATTCTTACAATTGGTTTTCTCCTGTAACTTAAAAAAACCCAGATAGCATAAAGGAAATGCACAGAGAATACGTTTTGTATACTTTTAAGATATTATAAATAGAGAAAATTAAATGGCCAAATGATATAAAAAATCAGTTCTGCTATGCGAGTTGACTTAAGTAAGGTCTGAGTGTAACATATGAAATTCCAAGTAAATATAAGAAAGCTTTTTTTACAAGAACTGTGATAAAACACTGGCACACGTTGTCCAGGTAAGTTGTGGTATAATTTTCTGAGGTGTTCAGAGCTTGTGTGCACAAGTCTCTGCTCTGGTCGAACCGGCTTCGAGCGGAAGGTTGGAATAGATGAGCTCTGGAGGTCTCTTCCAAACTAAATTACTTTGTAATACTATAGTAAATTTTAAATGGAGATACACTTCTCACTACCAATACTACTAGCACTGCAAATATTTATGGAATAAAACACTACACAGATTTTAAGGTTAAGAAGAAAACTAATTGAAAGAGATGTGGGACTTAGTTTTAAGCCATACAGAATTTATTGAAGCAAAGGGAAGTAGTTACGACTTTTTTCTTAAAAAAAAAAAAAAAAAGGTCTTCGAAAAAGGAATCCATATAATATAGGTTGGAGTCAGTAACAGTTTAGCCTAGGAGAAGATACAGATTCTTTCTTTCTTTGTAACACCTTGCACAGTACTCTTGTGTGCCCAGGCTGCCTCACCAAACTACTGATTCTTCGCCAACCTGTCAGATTTTGGGGGAATTTACAAGATGGGCTTGTCAGAAAAATTCTTTAACTGGGCAGTAGCAAGAGTTCATAGCAACAGATCTTACCTAGCCTTGAGATTTACTGTGCAGGAGAGCCACTCAGCAGCAGGAGAAATGGTGTTGGTGTTGGGCTTCATCCTTTGTTCCACACAAATTTGTAATTCTTTTTACTTTGGAGAAGCTTGCTAAAGAAGTTTGGGGAATCAACATTTCAAACACCTCTTCTGTCTGTTCATTAACTTTTCATCTTTGAGTTTTTTATAGTTTATCTTATACATTAAAAAAAATCAGGATAGTAAAGTTCTACCTCTGAAGCCAGTTAACTACCAGTTTTAAATGTAGTATGGGTTACTACAAGCTTAATGCCATCTTGAGCTGTGTGTGTGAGCATGATTTTTAATCTATATTTTTAATCTTACATGTACATTTTAAAATGAATTTGTTTTGGCTTTTTAAGTGCAAAGATATGCATCATAAATTTCAGCTGGATTAAATTAAAATATGTACACACAATTCAAAGTAATATTTTATGTCAGAATGACAAATACTAATCAAGATTGCCTTAAATATTTGCATTAAAACTTTCTGCTGTTATCTGCTTAGAATTTGTAGCTCTCCTACATTCAGTTTTAGTTACAATGCTCCTTACCTGTGTTCTACACAGTTATGATTCTTTAGATTCAACTTTTTTAATGTGAAAAATGTAAAATAATGCTAGTATTAACCTCTGAACTGTTTCACCAACTCAAGATAGCTATTTGTAGAAATCTGAACTTTGGCAAAGGGTGCCAAAAAGTACTGGGATACCTTGGTTTCATTAAAGATTCATTATTTAATTAAAAAAAAAAAAACACAACAAAACAAAAAAACCACAACAAACAAACAAACAAACCCCAAACAGTAATATACCTTCTGCTCAGGTAGCACATTTTAGCAAAAGTATCAGCCTGTTGTGGATCTGTAGGATTGTAACTGGAACTTTCTCTTGTATCTCTAAGCTATTTTCTTGAGTTTGCAATAGTAGGATGTTTTTAAGAGTCCTTGGAAGTACATGTATCTGTCAAAATCTTATATTTATCTAAAAGCAAAGCTGGAGAACTTTTCCTGTAATTTAAATCCATGGAAATTTAGACAGAGCAGAAGGAATGGCATCTTCCCCTTTGCATGAGCAGCAGCCAGGTATTTCTGCTTCTGTGCTGAATGTATTTGATCCTACTTGATTGCCCTGCTCTTCTGTCTAGCTTTTGAAATTAGGCTGACTACGTTCACTCTTGAGGTCACATTGGAAAAAAAAGGTATTTTCCTGTGAGTTACCAGTTTATTATAATCCTGGCTAATGCAGTTTTGAAGCAGCATAAGAAGAATACCAGCTACACTATACCATTGCAGTGAGCTGAGTTGCTGCTTTTGATGTGAAATCATCATGGAGATCAGAACATCAGGCCTTAAGCTGTTAAAAATATCAGCAGGGAACTGCTTGCTGATGCAATCTTGTGGTCATCCTTGAAGGAAACTATTCCTACTGTATTTATCTTGAAACAGAACTATAAATCTTCCAAGAAATCATTTATTACAGGAAAAAAAAAACGTAATCCTTTGAGAACAGCAGTTTTAAAGAGAATTGCTATAACATTGTGTGCTGGGAAAAGTCACTTGCTTTTACGTATTCTATTATTCTGGGTGATTCTTTACCTTGTTTTCATCATATTTTGTCACTAGATATATCCTTTCTTTTAGCAGTACCGATATTACAGATGAGATGGAATTTAGAATTTCTTTGAAACCCCATCAAAGGTTGTAACTCTGGAATAAATTGGTCATAAACAGCACGGGTATAGTTGGATCCAGTGCCTGACAAGAAGAGGTTTA
The DNA here is from genome assembly GCF_020740795.1 of Apus apus. Classification (NCBI taxonomy): domain Eukaryota; kingdom Metazoa; phylum Chordata; class Aves; order Apodiformes; family Apodidae; genus Apus; species Apus apus. The sequence goes on along the minus strand of NC_067312.1, from coordinate 70,738,717 downwards.
GATGCTGGATTTTTTTTTAAAACTTGTTCTATTTGTTGGATGAAGGCACATGTTTTAGAGTGCTTTTGAATATTTTTAGCCACTATCACAGTTAAAAGAAAAGAAACTGTCTAGGAGTAACAGTTAATTAAATATAAATCAATGTCTTTCATAGAGCTTGCTGTTTGTGCCTATAGGATTTGCTGGGCTAGTTCATAAATGCTTTCTTCTGTAAGACTGATAAAAAAGATAATGTTTTGCAGCTTACATTTAAGAAATGTGTCCTTTGGGCCCTTTTTTTTAAGGTCTTGACTGGTTTTCCTTTTCCATTTTATCATATGAATAATTCTTACCCAAGCTTACCAAATCCATCCTGTTTAACTTGTGCTCTTGTTATGCTGTTCTGTGCAGTTCGGTGCTCTGCTTATCCCAGAAATATTTGCTTTTATTATAAACCTAAATAGCTTACAGTACAATGCTGTAAAACCAACATTTTATAATGTTTCGGAGTCTTCAGAATGAACCTTTTCTGCATGCAGACAACAGCAGTATGCTAGGAAGGTGAATAATGTTCTTAGAATTATTTACACCTGGCAATTATTGTTAGTGTAGGTCTCCCACCTTGTATTTCAGTCTCCTGTTCAGCTCAGTTGGCCGTTACACATTTTGAACATTTGGACAGTTGGAGTTCTTATTCAAATAGGTAAAGCCTCAAACCAATAAATATGTAAGATTGTAAAACACTGATAAAAATGCTTCCATAAGCAGTGTGAAGATATAAAAATTCTAAAGATGCCACATTTCTCATGGATGGTGATTTTAGCACTCAAAAGAGTTTTTATGAGGGCAGTAAGAAACACATCTGCCTGATTATTGGAAACGACAGATGAACAATTTCAGCTCAAGTTTTACAAAAATTGTCAAAAATAAGCTAGCAGCCAGTAAAAGCAGAAAGACCTTGCTATGAAACAGAAAATAGACAGCCATCCTTTATATTATCTTCATGGGTCCCTTGTTCTTTCTCCTCTTCCACTCACTGCTTTCCCAGACATGGGAGACAACGGATTAATAACATACCTAGCCACTGGGGCATACAGGTCATAGGGAGCATCACATCTCTGTGAAAATAGCTAAATCCTCTTTAAGTGACCCAGAGTGTCTTTTGATGAGGCCCAGAATCAGCACAAGCTATGACCTTGTCTCCTAGGACTTCTGGGGAAGTCACCTGAAGACCAGGAATACTTAAGATATTTTGCAATATCGACTAGAAAAATGATTTCTTGAATTAGAAAAGGCTCAAAGTGACTAGGTAAGACCAAATGTGAAAAAAAAAAAAAAAGTTTAAATACAACTTCTGCCTCTTCTTCTGGTAGACAAAAAGCCATGGAAAAGATCTCTGCTACTTTGTCTTCTAGTATAAACAATGGTTAGTTTTCTCATTGATTTCTCTGTCCTCTTCAGGCACTCTAGAGCTTCTGAGGTAGTGCAAGAGCATGGAGTATTTACAGCAATACACCTCCCTCAGCTTGTTTCTAAGGAAAGCACCAATTAGTGTGGTACTTACATCACCATGAATCCTTACTGTCTGCAGGGGGAAGTAGGAGTTCAATTTTAAGTTGCTTCCAAACTGTGAAAGAGCAAATGCAATAAGGCTGTTTTCAAACTAAATTCTTCATTTAGAGTGCTGAAATGAAAGTTAGGGAATGAAATGCAACAGCAAAGGCTTCTACAGGTATATTAGCAGCAAGAGGAAGACTGGAGAAAAGGCAGGCTCACTGCTGAACTGGGCAGGGGTTCTGAAATAGAAGTGGCCAAGACACTTTATGCCTTTTTTAACCTTGGTCTTTACTGGTATAACTTACCTTCAGGAGTCTCAAGCCACTGACATCTATGGGAAGGTTTGAAGCAACGAAGACTTTTCGTTGCTGGAGAAGAATCAGTTAGGGAACATTACATCCACTAGATGTATAAAAGTCTGCATGACCTGATCAGGTCACCCATGAGTGCAGAGTGAGCTGTCCAAGGTCATTGCAAGCCAGTCTTTATTATCTGTGGAAGGCCATGGTGATTGGGATAGATTCCTAAGGATTAGAAGAAGGAAGATGATATTATGGTTAGGCCTGTAATGTGCGTGTAGGAGCCTAAATATCAGGAAGCTGTATACTCTGATCCATTCTGCATGCTGATTGAGTTCAAGCCTTGTTAGTAAAGGAATAAGTTTTCCATATGTGATTAATGGTTTTGTATGCCTCAGACTGTAGCTGCCTAAATTAAGAAAAAATAAATGAAGTTATCTGTCTCTTTGTTCTACAAAAGGCTGCAGTAATTTATTATTTCCAGTAAGTCCTGAGTTGGAGCAGTGTTTTCCATAATACTAAGAACTTAAAGGTGTGGATTGTTCGAGTTACTTTAATAGACAGACATTAAATAGAAACAGATGAAGGATTGGGGGGACAGGGGGAAGTAATACAGTTTTAAAAAATATAACCCAAAGAACATCCAGTTCGGACTGTTAGCAACAACAAATGTAATATTTTGTTATTTCAATTATCAGCTCCTAGGATGGAAATTCCTATGAGTGAATGTTACACGCTTTTGAAAACTCAGTAGAAATCTCAAGTACAATTTTCTCAGTTTCAAGTTATGAAATTACAGACCATATGAGAAGTCAGATTTTTATTTTGTTACCTCTGGAGCATTGTGAACAAGACTGTTAAAAAGACTGTTAAAAAGAATGTGTAGGTTACCTGAGTATGGTATATCCTAGAGTTTAAAATTTTTATTAGCCTCACAAAAATCAGCTATTGGCAGTGGACCATGTCCGGTTTTCATCTTTAAATGTATTTAAAATTACATTTCTGTTTGTGTTCTCACCGAGCATCTGAAGTGTTATTTGAAGAAAAAATTAAACCATACCCACAAAGTATGCCATTACATTTACAACATAATTTGAGGTTTCTTAAAAGTTTGTAGGAAGTGAGGACATTTTGGAACAGAAAAACCAACATTATGGTTTTTCATTTTGCTAATTACAGTTATTTTTAATAATTTGTACAGAGTTTCTGTGTCTGGTGATCACCTTCCATCAGCTGTTACTTTTTCTTGCCTTAGGGTAATTCTCATGATCTTACAAATTTTAAGCTTGACACCTAAGTTAGAGGGTTTTCTGAGTACCCAAATGCCCAGTGTGTAAGGTGATGGGCTCTTCTTGCTTGTCAGCATAGCTCAGGTCCTTGGACTGGGTTGCCCATGGTGGAAGCCACCACCTTCGCCTCATTCCCAGCCTCTCTTGACCTTGAGGTTGAGTTACCAGAACTGGAATTTCAGAAGAGGTGGCCTGTCAAAATCATAGACAGCCTAATGATATTAGGCTACTTCAAGATGATATTGAAAGGGATACACATTAAAAAAAATTACTTGAATCACTAGCTATATGTGGCATTTAGAAATTTAAATTGGGGTTCAAATCCCCATATTAGTAGCTGCTTTGTTAGTTTTGATTACTTCTTTCTGGGTAAATAGATGGCAGTGTAGCAAAACCCCTGTATCAATTTTGGTACTAATTGCCTAAACTCTCATGGAGAAAGATAGTGAAATATTAATGTCCTAGGCAAGATCTTTTATTTCCTTCACAATTGTACTAGCTAGTAATTTTATCTTTGTAAGAAAGGTAAAATTCTATGTGACCATGGAAACTGAACTACTGTGAACGTCAGATTGCTTTTCCCCTTTACATAATTTTTGGCGAAGTTACTCAAACCATTGTGAAAAGCTCCAGATACAGCACAGATCACCAAAAGAAATTACAATCAAATAATATAATTGTTGAATTAAAAAAATAAATAAATCAGTTTGCAGGATTGCCTGTCTGTGTTTCACAGTTATTAATAAGTATTTTAGAAACATAAACTGCAGTCTTTTTCATAGAGCTATGAACACACAAGCATGTATTTCATGTATTTCTGCCAGAAACTCCCAAGAGGAAGACCCTCCAATAAAGGCATTTCCAGTGCATCAGGTTATAGGTCTTCTTCAGGTAGTCCTCCTACATATAACTACATTATGTGTGATTAAAAGCTTTAGTTGTCTGTCTCCAGTCAACTCTCCTAGTTCATCTTCACATACACTTGCAGCCTTAACTTACTTGCTTCTGCCACTAGAATTTAAGCAAATTCAACGTAAATCAGTGGTTCTTCAGCAGCTGAATGACCCCCGGGGAAGAGTCCTGAGAGGGGCAAGCCTGAGGAAAATGGGTAAGTATGTGGGAGATGGGAGAGAACCTCTCTCCAGGCAGCCTTGGGAGGGCAATGGAGGAGTGCTGATACAAACAGCTTGAAGCTGTGCGTGTGGTAGCCTGAAGGACAGCCTGCAGAGAAGCAGGAAAGGGATCAAGAAGCAGAGAGGAAGAACATGGGAAATAGAGATATGAAGAGTATTAGGAGAGCATGATAGAAGAGAAGTTGGACAGGAAGAGTGATGCAGCAGGAGACAGAACCAAATGTATATATTGCTCTGCAAAGTCCGGCACTTTTCTTACCACCCAGCGCTTCAGAGTCGTGCAAGGCTCCCCAGTCCCATCATCAGTACTCCTTTACCCCTAAAAAGCTCTTCCTCTTCAATTTTGGCTAATTTTGTGCAAGGTTTTTCATGGGGTCATGCCATGCAGAGGTTCACTAAGTCCAGGTGTACTTTTTGAGCCTCCTGGTGTGATTAGCTAACCTGGTCATTGTCAAGTCAGAAAGAATTGCAACTGGGGCTGTAGAGTTTTCTTATGCCTCCCTTCTTATTTTGTCTTCTTGGTTGTTCCACAGCCTTTTTTTATAGCTCTCTATCCTTTGGGAAGGCTGAAAGTACTCATCCGTTGGAGGAATATTTTTTGAGATTGTGTCTCATTGAGTTGGAAGTCAAATAAGCAGACATTTTCCATTTTCACCAAGTTCTTAATAAATGCATTAGTGCATGAATATTCTTGAGACAGTCTGTAATTAAAATCTTTGAGAAGCTCCTTTTTATCTATTCAATAGTCAAGTTGGAATTACTTTTCATTAGCCTGTTTTTCTGCTTAGCTGTGATTCACCTGGATCCAGAATGCTTTCTGCCTTTTTTCTTTCTCTGCTACAGTGGTGCATTTAGTGTCAGATGTCTAAGCAAGAATAAATCTGAAGTAGGATGTCATGTGCTGTCCAAGAGGTACTGTTTCATTTAATGAAGAAAAATAGTAAGAGTGAGAATTTGGGCGTAGCTGTTTTATTTCAGCTGACAGGTAATACCCTCCCACTGAGACTGCACTGGCAGATAGTTGATTATATTGTTCTGGGTTGATGTAATCACCACCCTTACCTCAAATATCAGACTTCTGCATAGTGTTTCTTAAACTTCAAAGAAAAACTTTATTTTTGGCTGTAAATTGCTGCAGCTAAATTTTGAATTTACTAATCTTCAGTGGTATTTGAAAGACCTGAAAGACATATTAAAAGTACTGAGTTCTTTGCTAAGTAGATCCTATGGTGAATACAAAGATGGTTCATCTCAAGCTTTAGAAAAGGTTTTATAACTTTTAGAAAGCCCAATTATTTTTGTGACTGCAGTATCTGGAAGGTTCTTTATCTTTTGATTGTTGATTGAGCAAGCAAACCCTGTGTTGCTGAGCTAGATTCATAGACGTGCTTGGTGACTCATTTTATGTTATTAGGCAAATCAACTAATTCCACATGTACAATGCAAACAAATCCAGATGTGAGGAAATGTTAGGTATTCATTATATCCCTACGAAAAAGAATGTGGTTTTAATCTTAAGTTGGGGTGGCTCTGTATGACTGTGTGCACAGGTATAAACAATCAGTGGTATAGCTCGGGGACGCCAGAGATCCTCCTGTCCTGAGCATCCCTCTGAGCAAACATGAAGTGTGATGGAGCCTGATGAAGTCCTGCCACGGGAAGGGAGGTTGCCAATCCCTGGGAGCTGTGCTGGCTTGTCTGAGGAGCTCTGCTCAAAGCAGGCAGAGAAGCTCACTAGTTGAAGGACTGTGCAAGGATTGCACTGGATTTGTGCAAGGCTTTTGACACTGTCCCACATGACAGCCTGGTCTCCAAACTGACAAGGCATGGATTTGACAGATGAACCACTCGGTGGATAAGAGATTGGCTGGATGGCCACAGCCAGAGAGTTGTGGTCACTGGCTCAATGTCGAAATGGAGGCAGGTGATGAGTGGTGACCCTCAGGGGTCAGTATCAGGACCAGTGCTGTTTAACATCTTTGCTGAAGACATGGACAGTTGGATTGAGTGTCTCCTCAGCAAGTTTGCTGATGATACCAAGCTGGGTGGTGTGGTTGACACCCAAGAGGGAAGGGACCATCTAGAGGGACCCTGACAGGCTGGAGAGGTGGGCCAGTGCTAACCTCATGAAGATCAACAAGGTCAAGTGCAGGGTCCTGCACCTGGGTCAGCACAACCCCAGGCACAAATGCAGGCTGGGGAAGAATGGCTGGAGAGCAGTCCTGAGGAGAAGGACTTGGGGGTCGTAGCAGGTGAGAAGCTCTGCATGAGCCACCAGTGTGCACTGGAGCCCAGAGAGCTGGGAAGTGATTCTGCTCCTCTGCTCTGCTCTGGTGAGACCCCACCTGGAATACTGTGTACAGTTCTGGTGCCCTCAGCACAAGAAAGGTATAGACCTGTTGGAGAGGGTCCGGAGAAGGGCCACCAAGATGATCAAAGGGCTGGAGCAGCTCTGCTGTGAAGACCGGCTGAGAGAGTTGGGGCTTTTCAGCCTAGAGAAAAGGAGGCTCCAGGGAGACTTTATAGCACCTTCTAGTATTTGAAGGGGCTACAGGAAAGCTGGGGAGGGGCTTTTCATCAGAGAAGATAGTGATAGGACAAGGGGTAATGGTTTTAAACTGAGAGAGGGGAGATTTAGGTTAGATATTAGGAAGAAATTCTTCACTCTAAGGGTGGTGGGGAACTGGAATGGGTTGCTCAGGAGGTTGTTGATGCCCCATCCCTGGAGGTTTTTAAGGCCAGGTTGGACAAGGTTTTGTGCAACCTGGTCTAGTGGTGGGGTTCCCTGCTCATGGCAGGGGGGTTGGAGCTTGGTGATCTTTAAGGTCCCTTCCAACCTTAATGATTCTATGATTCTATGATTGGGTGAGGACAGGGTGGAAAGATAGGTATCTGACCTGCAGACTAGCATCTTGTTGTGGATCTGTAGTTAGTGATCAGGCTGTGTTCATGGCCAAGTTCAGTTTATGTGATGGGTGTTGCACTTCCTTTCTCTTCATCTTGTTATTTACAGCCCATTTTAAATTTGACTGGAAGTAATATGAAGATGGTGTCAAGTTTTGTCTTTGTGCAATAAATAAACCATGATAAACCACAGTCTTTAACACGGAGTAACAGTAAACATTGGCTATAGGAAGCTTCCTTTATGGAAATACAATCACTGTTAGATCTCTTCAGATTTTGTTTCCTTCTATCTAAAGATTTTAAGCTTAGTGCAGCAAATTCTAAATGCTCCATAATAAATATAGACTATTTTGGTCCAGAAATTAATCAGAACGGTATATTCATTACAAAGTACAGGAAAATCAGAGAAAGGTTAGCATGAACACTCAGATTTCTCACAGAAATCACAAAAAGCGTTTGGTGATTTTCAGTAACTTGATATTCTCTGTCTTTTTCTGTGATTTCCATTCATCATCTTATGTCCTTGAAGATTTTATAACTCTGGAAAGGAGAAAACTAAGCTGTTTTCAGTTGTGTTGAATGGTGGCCATACTCGGCCATGGCAAAGAATTTAAGTTGTCCATGCTATTAAGTTACATATAGATACTAGTATAATTTAGATCTAGCAAAATGCAGTATACCTTTGGGATAGACTGGTTTCCATGACAACATTTTCTTTTGTATTTTTGAGGCTAGAAATGATGGGCAGAAGCTGTTTTATTCAGCAGTGGTTAGGTCAGTCTGGTTTTGAGGAAAGAATGTTTGCAGCCACATTTGAATGCCAAAACAAATGTTAACCCTTTCTGGCTGCAATCACCTGGCAGCCTTGCAGGTTTACATACAGCATTATTGCAAATACCTAAGTAGAAGCAAAAATGTTTTAATTTCTTATAAATTTAATCTAGGAGGAATTTAAAAAGCAACATTATTTGAATTTCATAAAAACTCATACAAAATACTATGCCCAATTAGGATTATCAAAGTCTATTTTTAAATTATATTATGATTTCATAAAATAACCATACTGTGAAAAATTACTCAGTACACCAAATATCCTTGTAGACTTTCTTTGTGTGTGTGAAATGGTGCCTTCCTTGTATGCTCTTTCAGGAATCCTACCTGTACTGAAGAACCACAGTTTGTGGGCCTTGTAAGTAATCCTGGAGGACTTGGCCTGATGAGGAATGTAGTGTCTATATGAGAAATCCTGTTAATCAGAATAACAGTCTTTGGTTTTAGCCATTAGTACATACAGTAAAAGGTCCTGAAAAACCTGAAATTGTTTGGTTTATGTCCTCCATTTAATCTGGCTGCAGTAGACAGGTAGATTGGAAGGGCTCAGATTTAAGGAGAAGTGGTTAGCTTTTGGCACTTCTTTTGCATTTATTATAATTTAGCTTTTAAAACAGATGGATAATCTTTCTTTTTCTAGTTCTGTGCTCTAGAGGAGCACAATTAATCTTTTCAGTGCAACAATGAAGTCAAGCAGCTTTGGATACTGCAGTTGCAGTACAGTGTAAGCCTGGACTTTTTACTTCAAAAACCCTGATGACCCATATTTATTTGTAATTTTTGCTTGTCTACTGAGACCTGTAATTTTTTTCCATATCCTTTCAAAGGGAGCATCCCCAGATATTTTAAAAAACACAGGAAATTCTTGCAGATCCTTGTGACTTGGTGTATTTCTCCCTGTGAACATGAAGTTCCCATTTTTGTTGATGAAATGTCCATATATGCATAGAAAGATGATGAAAATAAGTATTTTCTTATATAGCTGTAAAACAGATACAATGTAATGGTGCGATTGAGCTCATTCAGTGGGAGTAGGATATTATTTTTTTTTATATCAGTAGAGGTAGAGAGCTACTGTGCTGTATTTCAGAAGATGACTTCCATCTAGTTTAGTTCAGTTACAGATCCAGAATTTCTACAGCTACAGGAAGTCTACACCACATATATAAGAATGACTCTGCAGAGTCTCATTGTACAAGATTCATTCGTGTAAACCCTAGTTTTTTCTTGTCTATTCCTTATGGTTATGAGGGCTCTCCAGATGTTTTCAGCGGTTGTATGATTTCAGTTTCTTGCCATTTTTATTTGAATGTGGAAGATGTGAACTGCAGAGGTGCTTTTAATAATGCTTGATCAAGTAAAAAAAATACCTTTTAGGTTTAGTAAATTCTGTCATAGATTTTTATACTTCTTCCCATACAGCAATTAGCACAGCACCTAAACTGTGATATATTTGTTATAGCTCATGTTTTAGCCTCAGATGAGGCCTTCATTTTAGTTATTATCAGGGAGTCATGTGCTTTCACATATGCCTGCAGGCTTTAAGGAAAAAGGTAGTAGGTGATAATAAGCTTATTATTTAAAATAATCTGAAATAATCTAATGCTTTTTAATTCTGCTTTTAGGGCTTGGTTTGCATAACTTCATATTTACACCTGGTCAGTTAAGGACTTGAACTTGTTTTTAAATTAAACTAAGCTTAATTTTGAATGAAAGACACTACTGCTGTTGTAATAATCTTGGTCATGCTTGTACTTTTCTTTGTCCTGTGTATTTTATACCTCCAGTGAGTTCTTCCTACCTTTCTTTGTTTGGAGTTGTTTAAGTAGTTTCTGTCTCACCTTACTTTCAAGCTTATGTTAACTTCATACCTCCACAACACTCTCCTGAAAAATGTTTTTATTCACTGGCTGGTTTCGTTCTTCTGTGTTTACATCCTCATAACACATCATAGCACTGTAGAGCTGTGACTGCTCAGTAGGAGTCTTCAAAATTGATGTTTAAGCATTTATTTATTTATTTATTTCAACTTGAACTATTGTCCTTCCTTCAGCAAACTTGTTTTTTGAACATTTTATTTTTTAAGTTATGCCACATAGAGCACAAGCTAGTAACTTCCATCCACAGTAACAGGCAGTGGATAAGGTGTTTTGGGTGTACATTCATTACTCATCCAGCTAGGAAGGAGTGAGAAGTGGCAGATAGGTTGATTTAAAACAAGCTAGTGTTACCTAATTAACCCTGATCATTTCATTGTATCAGTTTGGTTTGTATTGCTGTCACTGGCTTAAGTTAAAGTGGAATATCCACAAACACTGAAGTTTTAGACTATGAGGTGGTATAGTATTTTCCAGAGATTTACTCAATCCTCTTCCCTTCTGATAGGTAGTGATACTGGGGTGGTGACTCTACAGCCACGCACTTGTCATACTTGAGTGCTGAGTGCTATGCATGGATTCCAAAATGACAAGCTAATGGAAGCAATGGCTGTATTGCCTTCTTTGCTTTGAGCAGAAGTGTGGAAAAAAATGCATTCTGCAGTTTGTCTCTGAAAATGCCAGGTCTTTCCTGGTCGTTAAAATATCCAGCTTTTTAGGTTTTGAGCTCTGGTCACCTTGGTAGTCTTCAAAGTTAAAAGTGAGTGGATTTTCAGTGCATTCCTTTGGGAAAGAAATAAGAAAACAACAAACCCTTTAGGAAGCAATATAAAAATAATCTGATCAAACAAACAGCCTCAGCTTGGGTTCAGACTTCTGAGCTGGACAGTCAGCCCTGGAATGTCTTTGTGAGGCCAACAAGCATACTTTCTACTTACGGGTCTGTTTGAAATATTACTGTTTCAAGTTTGGTGAAAAATCATCTCTTTTCAAAACTGTGCTTGAATTAAAGCTATTACCCAAGGAAACCATTGAAGTGCTGTTTTACTAACATTGACTGCAGTTTTACTCTTCTGCATAAGATGACAGCCATCCATGTAGCATTGAGGTTTGTGGGATTACAGTACTCGTTGTGCACTGGCCATGTTCCCTTCTTTCCTAGCTCTTTGTGTCACTCTTTTTGAGGTAGAGACAACTGCCTTCTGACACTTCGTCCTGTGAATTATCTGCCTGTGTGTGTTTCGTACTCATTTGCTTTCACAGACGTCAGTAGAAATTGAGTGTGGCCTAAGCACTGACTGCCTCCACTAAAGCAGGCTGAACAGTTATGTGTTCATATGTTCTTCTGTGGGTCTCTGTTCAATTCACGTTAGCTGACTGCTTCTCCCAGAAGAAGAGAAAGGCTGTCTGTTATGGCGATCAACCAGAACAAAGTTTTGGTAAAATCCTGCTTTGTCTTCTATCTTTTCATCAAAATCCTTTAAGTTTCTCCCTTAATCCTCTCAAATGAGGCTACTTACAAGTGTCTTGAACAAAAATCTAGAGAAGGCTCTGTGGGGTGTGCACTGTCTATCAATGCTCACGGAGACCTTTATGTCCTCATTGATTCTGTAGAGAGAATCCTTAAGGGCTGATGATGCTGAAAGCCAGGAATGGCCACAGGTGTCAGCCTGTCCAACTGAAAGTACCTTTTGTGATGTAAAGATACATGGTACAGCAATTTATTTTTTCCATGAACAAAGACTTCAAGCAAATGTCTTTGAAACAAATACTATCTTTAAAGCTCTCTTGAAACCCAGGAGCCTGTTGTGAAAGGAAATCTCTCTGAACTTGCTATGAAACCACCACAGGCAAGAGCTACTGCATAGGGGCCTGTGAGGTCTGTCATGGACAGATTAATATTTATTAAAACTAGAAGAAAAGTTATGCCAAGATATGAACCTGCTGAACTGAAAATGTTTCTCTAAGACAAGATGGACCCCTCCTTGGACCTTTCTAAATGACCTCTTAGGCTTTAATTCCATTCACTGACCTAAGTGAAAACAAGTAACTTTGAGGATAGTTTGTTCTCCGTTGCCGGTTTTGTCTGCACTGGACTTGCAAGCTCAGTAACTTAAGTGATTTGTAAGTAATAAATTAAATAATTCTAGATTAAGAAGTTCATTTTCCAGTGTATCTTAATTTTGAATGAAATTGACTGAAATCCCATTAAATTAGGTTTAACTGGCACAGATGTAAGCACTGTAGATGACCATAAGTGCATTCTCTTCCCTCACAAGCTGGGAAGGTTTTGACTTTTCAGGTGGCTCCATGTCTTCAGAAGACCTTTATCTTTAGGTTTTCCCCCAGCCCCCCTGCCCCCTTGTTACCAGGCAGTACAAAGAGTCCAGCTGTTCGCATTTATATTTACAAGGTGTGTACATTTACTCTACTTCTCTCCTCTTGTGTCAGCTAGCAAAAGAGTAAACATTGGGCTTTTATTTTTCCCACTGCTGAAGAAATTTATTTCTATCTATGCTGTAGGGGTGTTTTTTCTGTTGTATCTGTGATCCCTAGAATTGTAAGTGATGTCCCACCCTCAACGCTTCCTTTCCTGCTACTGAGGAAAGAGGAAGGAGTTGACAGTTTACACACAAGGCCTCCTCAGTCCCCAGAGAAGTTATATCCTGCTTGGTCTAGATATTTTTTTTTTTTTGCAAGTACAGGCTGCTGATTTATATTAAGATACTCCTCATTGTTACTGCTACACCAAAGAAACCGTTATTTATTTAAATACATTATGGATGTGAGAGGTTGTAGCTGTTGAAAACCATGTAATTACAAGCTGACTTCTCAGGGAGGCTTGGTTTACTTTTTTAAAAAATATATGTCAAGAAGGGCTTTCACTTAACTTTGACATTTTCTGTTGGGTTTTTTTTTGCTTGTCATTCTTGGATAGCTATTGTTATAATAGCCATTGCTATAAAGCTGCAATAGTTGTTACTCCTTTCTACTGCCTCATAGTATTGTAATGGATTTAGCTTCAAAACAACCCTGTCAAAACAGCCTATGTTGGTTTTAAATTTTAGGATCTTCTGTTTCAGTTGTAATATTTGAAGTCTTAACTGCAGTAGCTAAGCTCAATTTGACTCCTATTTTTCAGGACTGTTAGAAGTCCTAGTTATCAAAATTCGGTTCAAGAGGTTTTTGCTGTATCATATGAATCTGAAACAGTGATTTAGTGCTACATAAATGCTCTGTTTATGCCTTATAAAGCAGTTAAAGTGCTACAGAAGAGGTGGGTGTCCCCTTGAGATAGAGTAAGAAGTATGAGGGCAAAATGAACATAATTTTAAATAAGGGTTAAAAGTATTTCCTGAGCTTTGATGAAATAATTCCTCAGTCTTTTCTATATTCTGAAGTAGAAACAGTGCACTCAGAAATTCACAAATCCAAAACTGCCAGCTCTGGAGTTCAAAATATACAATGGGAATGAAACATAACTATCTTTAGGCTTGGTGTGGGAGGCATACTTTGAATATTTGCATCTTAATTTCAAAGATGTTGAATACCTTAAAGATAAACATATTTCTGTGCCCAGCACTTCAGAGACCTCCAGGTGAAAAGATACTTGCTGTTCATATGGATATTAAGTGTCAGTATAATATGCCAAAAAGGAAACATCTTGCTGAATTCAAATGGATTTTGAGGCAGTTTTGATTTATTTTTTTAGCACACTGGTGCAGTTTTCTCAACAGAAAGCATGTCAGGGCTCTGAAATGAATGATAGTATAAGGGTGTGAGATTAATTACTGCTTCATTACTTCATTATTAGGAAGTTCTTTCTTTCCAGGGAGGAAAAAGAAAGTCAGAATAAAGTTTTCTTGCTCTCTTTGGTCCTCATCTTTAATATGCTTACAATTTATCTGTATCTGAAGACCCAGAGTTTATGTTTGGGCCCACGAGTTTATGTTTGCTCTCTGTAGCAAACAACTAAGTACTCAGTGTTTTGGACTGGGGCTAGCAGGCCCTGAGCATCACCTGCAGGGAAGGTCTGTCCCCTGGAGAAGACAGTAGTTTTAAAATGCCTGTGCTACCTAGACACCTTTCTGATCTTGAGATGATCTCTAATCCCTTTTGCTGGCTTTGCAACATGTTTTCTGAAAAAAAACCAAAACAAAACACAACAAAAAACCCAGACAGAAAAATTGAAGGGTTTAGTAGGTTCATATGTCACTGTAATGTTTATTGGCTTTTAAATTAAGAAAACATGGTTGAGTAGTGGGGGTAATGATTCAGGAATTTGTGTGAAATTTAGATTTTGTTTCTATTAGCTACAACTGATAAGAAAAACTGTGGGGAAACGTTCTATGTATTTACAGTTTACACTGATACTAGGTCAGAAACCACAGATGTAGAGGCTGTGTCATCCGAGGAGTTGCATACTGTTGGATGTTTGGCAGGTGATTAATGACAAGCTTTGTGAACAATGTGAAAAAACATGCTCAACCAGATACATTTTGCACAAAGTTTGAGTATATAATGTTTCGAGTATTGCAAACATAAATTAAGCAATCAGTTTTGGGGAGGAAAAAAGGTATATATATATTTGTTAGTTTGTCGTTAATTCCTTGCAGAGTAATTCTGCTTTTCTGTGGAATTAACAAGTGCTAAAATTTAACAATTCACTCTCATTTAATTTCTGGAGAGTAAGAGACATGAAAGAGTCTTACTCATGTATATACTTCTTACTTTGCTAGGAGTGATTTATTGATTGCTTCTGTCCACACTGCAGCGTCTGAAGGCATTCTGGTCTGCAGTGCTCCAGCTTAGGTAGGGTCACTGTGAACAAAACCTGATTAAAACTGACTGGTAGTGTTGGCCTCAGTCCAGATTGCCCTTCCGCTTCGATGAGGAATTCTCTTCAATAATTTAAACTTGGTTTTGTTATTTAAAAACACTGCTTAGGTAAGTTCATAATTGTTGTAGCCAAAGGCTGATAGTTTTGGCTGGAAATAATAGCTTTACTTATTGAATGGTTGAACAGACTGGAAAGGAAGATTTTTTAATATTTTTTTTTTCCTTTTAAGCACTGTACATTAACATCACTAATACAGTGTTTATGTGCAATGAGTAGCAACAGAGTTTAATCAATATGGATTAAGTCACACATTTTCTGTAGTTTTAAATATGGTTTAGGGACTCATGTTACTTCTCTTTAAAAAGTAAGATCCTGTAATTAAGTCTTGAGACTCAACAGGCTCTGTGTCATGCTGGCATATTGCCGTGTCTTAATTTCCTTGGAAGATGAAAAGCCAAGTGTCTCAGCTACTGGTGAAATGTTAAGAGCCCAGCATGAAACACACTCTAAAATGTCTTAGTGTGATTATGAAATGGCCCTATTTTATAATATAAGTACAATACAGTAATGCATGTATTGTAACACTATGAAAAGGATGTGTAAAATGAAAATTATGTAAGTTAAGCTCTTAATTATTTTGTTTTCTATGTTTTAGGTTTTGTTTAAAATTAAGTAAATGTCATGTAAAATAATTCTGAGCTGGTGTTTATTTACAGAAGAAGTTACGGGATACAAATACTGGGAGAACCTATAGCCAAGCAGTTGCTCTGTCATTAGCTTTACATTTTTTTCTGAGGAGAATTATGTGCTGCTGTGCATATGTCCCAGACCATGTATCAGGATGGGCACTTTTAATTCTCATTCATTTTTGCCAGTAAGAGTTAAAAATGCACCATTTGGCTAATTTTTTTAGCTTCCTATTGAATCTCAGCAACTAAACTAAATCAGAAGAAGTAAGAAGAGTAGTGGATCAAGGAACTGGCAGAATGAAACAAGAATAAAAGAAAACAAAAATATTATTTAAGAGAGAAGAAAAAGCAGTGAGGACAGAATAAGCCAAAGCAGAATAAGTTTTTTTTACAAGTGCTGTCTTGGAAATATTGAAGAGGAAAGGGCAAGATGCTGTTGTACATGGACCCTACCCAAGAGGTCATAGTAGAGCTCTCATCCATCATGTGTTTGTGATGAAAACATTAATGAAAGTGTACTTCTCTACAGGCAAAGTTTGTTCCAGTAGAGGTTTTAAAGAGATTAAAAACTTAACTTTTTGTAAAAGTTAACCATCTTCAGATGGTACTTGCTTACTTATTTGCAGAATCACCCTTCAAATTACTTAAAGTAACTTAATTTTAAAATAGCAACAGCACTCCAAGAATAAATTAAAGCCACTACACTCCAAAATTTATTATAGAGATTAACTACACAGAAAACTTGATTATTTTTGCTGAAGTCTTAATATAATTTCTTTAACATAGATCAATGCAAAAATATTTACATTCTCTTCACTTAAAAAGTTACTGCATTTTTTTAAAGCTGAATAGGGCTGAATGTTAGTAACAGGGCAGTCAGTCACTGAGCCTCCGTAAGTTTGGTGTTCGGTATTTTGTTTATTTTTCAGAGTTCACTTATTTCCCAGATTGGGAAATCCCTCCGTCTAAAGAACATCCAAAACCTACAAAACAAAATGAACAATAAAAGCACAGATTTGGGGTTTTATTAAGTGGCCCTAAGATCAAAACAATGAAACAAATGAATAGGGTAACTTGTAAATAAGTGCATGGAAAAACACTCCTTACAAGGAGCTGTTTTATCGCCTGGCATATTCTGCCAGAGGAAGTGATGAAAGGATTGCTGCTTTTGAGTCATTTTAAAGCAGAATGGATGAAACAGTCTGGTACAAACATTATAAAGCAGTGTAATGATGGTGGTGTGTTAGAGAAGCTGACCTGTTATTCCTTCTCCATCCAGAAACTGTAGCTTTAACCACAAGGCAGACTCAGCTTCTGGTTACTTACGTATCTCCGTTCTTTATATCAGTGTGCTTCTCCTTCATTCAGGAAGTGTCTAATGGCATTTGGGGGAGGGGAAACTCATTAACTTCCTTCCTGAGTAATATAATTTTTATTTCCTGTTGTAACAGCAGCCTCAGCCAAAAGCAACAGCCTAAAATCTGCAGGGTGGGGGGAGGGCTGCCTGTGCAGAACATTTTCGACTGAAGTGAAATGTTGGTTACAAGACAATTTTGAGACAAAAAAAGCAGTTTTTCCAGGGGTGTTTTTAAGTTTCTGTCCTGCATTGCAGTCTTCCTTTTTATTTAACCACGAGGTTGGAGATGACTCAGAACTGCACTAAATAGACTGTTTGCCTTTACCTTCCCCCTGTCAGACCTGGTCTGCTTTACCATTCCACTCTCCTTTGATGTGCAAAGGCCACCCAAAATAAACCACTTCCCATGCTTCAGGTACAGTTTGTGTAGCTGCTGGTGGGCAGAGGGAGCATCCTTGTCTCTTCCTGGTGCCTGGCTCCAAGCAGCAGGCAGCATCCTTCACAGATGGGAGCTCTGCAGATACCAGCAAAGAGGACCCCAAATTTGGGGTTTTGAATACACCCCGAGTCTTCCTGCAGGCACACAGGTCTTTTATTTGCTAACTGTGGCACAACATAAATTTAAAAATGTGGAGACAGCCTACCTTTGCCTCTTGGGATTTTGTCTTGGTGCTATATCATGTGTGATAGCTGTACTTTCAAATTTTAAAACCCTGCTTTCCTCCCAAATAACCCATACACTCAGAACTAGAGAGCTTGACAAATATCACAGGAATAGACACTGGTTGAGTTGAGGGTTGTTGAGGATGAGAGGGATTTAACAATGGTTACACCAAGTCAAGTGATAAAATGCAAGCTGGTTTTTTATGGTGCCTTATCAAATGCATGTATATCATTGTCATGCTAAAATTGCATGCAGTTTCTGTGCATAAAGGAGAATTTTAAAAAATAATTGGAGGTTGTAGAAGTTTATTGCTGTGGGTGAAAAAATTGTGACAATTTTAACTCAACTGAGAAGTTAAATATT
Source organism: Apus apus (assembly GCF_020740795.1). NCBI lineage: Eukaryota > Metazoa > Chordata > Aves > Apodiformes > Apodidae > Apus > Apus apus. The sequence goes on along the minus strand of NC_067312.1, from coordinate 70,720,935 downwards.
TTGTGTAAGCTGCATATTGTATATATTTAAGCCCAAATTTTTGTCACCTTTTCACCCAATTACTACTGTGTTTTGGACTGCTTTTCACTCTGGAAATCACAGGTTGTTTCATTGAGTCTAGCTATAGCTAGACATTCATTGACCTGTAGTAGTTGTGCTAAATGTGAATCTTGTATACTATACAAAGCACAATCTTATACAATATGCCACAAACACAAGTGTTTTACAAGCATAACACCAACCTAGGGCCACTAAGAGATAAACTTTTGGTTATCCTTCTGCTATACAAACTCTGCCTCTTTCTCTTAGATTTCAAGGCTGGAGTGGTAACATTTCCACTAGACAGAAGATGAAATATACCTGATTAGGAATTATATGTTTCTGGCACTTGGAACTTTATTATCTAGTATCTCTGGAATGTGCTTCTTAAAATGTTATTTTAAAAAATTCCCATATTCTTTTCTTTGTCCAGCTCATCTGTTCTTACAGTATTTGATGTCCATTACTATTTGTGATTTTTGCCATGTTTAGATCTCAGTGCTGGTATGAAGGGGCTAATAGGACAATAGAAATGACAAAAAAACCCAAACATGTAACAGAACATTATTTGTTGCTTACAAACAGTATGAACCATTTTCTGTACAATATGGGCAGTTTTGAGAAGGCAGCAGTGTTATTACCCATTTGGGTAGTAAATAGAGTGCTCAGAAAGTAAGGAGAACAGCCTCTATTATATATTATCTTGATTAGCAAATATCAATGCAAATAGTAATCTCAAGGAGTGAGAAAACAGACTCTTTTCTAGAAAACAGACTCTGCAAGGTCACTTTCATGGAGCAAAGGCACAGTGCACTGCATTTCTGTAGAGTGGTACTCACAAGGAAAATTAAAAGTGGTAGCTGTTCATTTCACATGAACTTGGGGGCTTGAAGGACGTGAAGCATGCAGGTTAACAGGTTTAAGCTTGGCAGAAGTAATTTGCAAAAGAGCCAACATAACCATCCCAGAAACCTGCATCCTTTTTCTTTCATCAAGTCTTGCTATGTTGAGGCAATTAGATGAAGTACTGCGTAATTATCCATGGTTACCTGATTCTACCTCATGTTTGTTAGCTTTTGTACTAAACATGCATATCCCTCCTGTGGGACCCTCTGCCTGAAGAAACCTGGTTATTTTTGCAAGATGGTCTAAAATCCCTGAGAGCAAAAAGCCTAGGATGGTTTCCAGGGATTCGAAGACTTAGAATCAGAAGTGAAGAATCAGGAATTATGAGGTAGATGAGCATTTAAAGTTCTGTACCTTGGCTGTCGCTCAGAGGAAATCCCAATACATGCTGCATTTCCCTCGTTCTGTTAGCAAAACAACATGTGGATGCACACACTGTATCTGGCAGCTCAGCCACAGTCTTTTACAAATAGGTCTTGTTTTGTGAAAAACTTCCCCAGTTTTAAGATTGAAGGAAGAATGTCAGCTCTCCATCATTTACTGTTGTGACTCTTATCAGCAGATAGCGAGAGCTGTATAATTTCCCACCAGAAGCCTATATCACCACTGCCAGCTTCCCCAGCATAATGTAGGCTGTTTACCTGGTAGGAGGGGGCACCACTGGAGTGCTGGTTTTCTCCAGCAATTTGTAGCTTGTGTTATCCCCAGGTAGCACAGCACTTGGGACCAGCCAGCTCTCTCTAATTAACCAACCTGGCGGAGAAACAGTTGGGTTTTCTCTGTCAGAGAGAGGAGAAATAGTGTCATGGAAGGATGCACTGTGGTCAGGGTGGAAAGGGAAAATGAACCTGACTGTCATAGTTGAGATGGGGAGAAAGCTTCAATATTTTTTTTTTATTCTTATTTTCTTGTGTTACAAGCCTGTATAATATATATTTCTTAGACTGCTGTGGTTTATGCTGAGCTTAAACTAACTTCTAACAGTAGCTAGGACTGGGAGGTGTTAGAGTGGCACATACATGGGTGTCTAGCTGCTCTCCTCCACTTTTGATAATTTTCTTCAATGAACAGAGCTAAATTGGGTCTTTCTGTGCTTAAAGAGCTGTCTGTACTTCACTGCAAACCTGTCTGTGTTAGCAGAAAGAAGGAAGGCAGCTTTTCACATGCAGTGAAATACAGATTATTGCAACCAGTAGGTACTAACATGTGTCTTTAGTCTTTTAGGTCAGCTTGGATACTGTGCTGAAGCAGTGGTGACCATGATGGTTGGATTTGCAAGGAAGCAAAGGGAGCTTGGGAAAATGTGCTGTCTTTTGTTTTGGGTTGGTGTTATGTATGGCTTATTTATCTAAATAATGCCTTTTACACCTGCTTTACTTTATGAAGGTTCCTTCCCCATGTTATGTCTATCTTCAGGGAAGATATACACTCATAATGCACATCTCAAGCCAATCTGTGTCTATATGCAACCTATGCATATATAAATGCTTATTACAGGCAAGGCTGGATATTTATGGCAGGTGCCTGACTGTTTCCAGCTGTTTATAATTCTGCCAGTTTGTGAAGGGAACTTTCCATGCCGTGTTTCTGGTCTTAGCTGTTTTTTTTATAGTGGGGTACAGTGAAGACCTTCATGGTTGTGGCAATCAGTCTTTTAAAACAGCTGGATTTTGTCTGTTGTTCTCTATATAAGTATTGAAAAAGGCACAGTCAATATTGGCTTTTTCCATTTGGGTGACCCAGCAGTCTGCAGAAGGATGGGACCCGCCCAGTGGGATAGCTCATAGCCGAAGTGGAGGGTGAATCAGCATCCCTGCAGGAATGGAGGTGCCTTGACTCTGCTCCTCAGGTCCAAGGCTTGCTAGCAGCAGGGAGGAAGGGCCACGCCAGTGTCCATGGGGGAACCACTGAAAACAGTAATAAAATAAGCAAAAGATTAAAATTTAAAAGTGTATTTAAGAGCTGTAGGAGCTAGTCAGCCCTGTAAGACTTGAGTTCTCATTATCACTCATGGATTTTCACACCATGGGGTGTAAAATAATTGGTTTCCTGAAGAGAAGCAACCTGAGATGACCACTTGGGTTTTGCCAGGTTTGCAGTGTGACTTGGAACCCAGCGAGTTTACGTGTGGCTGAAGCTGGGGCTTTTCCCAACAAGGCTGTTTGTTCCTGGTTCAAGTCCTTAGCAAGCCACGGCGAGTGTGCCAAGCACTCACAGATTTTGTTTTCTCCTGTGAGGCAGTATATGTGATGCCTAAAGAAAGCAGAGGGTTTAGGTTTTTGTTATCTTCAGTAGACTATTCATGTTTAACTTTAGGGACACTGCTTTTTGCCTTGCTTCTTTGGTGGGGCAGCAGAAGAACTCCTGGGTTGCAAATGCCATTTGTTAGGGGGAATTTGTTCTGGTTTCGGGTTTTGTTTTGTTTGTGGTTTTTTTTTTTAACCCATATCTTAAATAAATGTCTCAAACATGTGCATCAGATCACTATTCCAGATGGCAAGTGTTTGAGATGTGGGCAGAGTATTTCAGATACTGAAACATTTAGAATATCTAAATAGCCTTACACAAGCAGGTTGTGGTAGGACTGAGCCCTCTGCCTCTGCTATCCCATGAGTAATGGATGGATACCTCTTTCTTGAATCCTGGTACCTCATGGGATAGCGTGTCAGGGTCCTGTTACTTGCAGACTAACCAAGATAACTACTTTATAGCAAACAGTTACAAGCAAGAGAACATTTTAAGTCCTCATAGTCATGATACTTAATTCAGTTTTAGTGCTTAGAAGTGTTAACTCTGTGGTCAACAAGTTCCATTTAGCCAAAGATAGATACTCAGATGTGAGAAAAATTAGATACTTGACAGGCCTAGCTTTCTATGAGTTTTAACTTTGTAATATTTTCCTTCAACTTAGCAATGTTTTTCTCAGACTCTTAACATTAAAATTTAAACATTCTAGCTGTTCTTGAAAAGTTATAGACATGTCTCAGAAGTCTTTTCTAGTGGACTCTATTTTGTTATAAATACCACGTACTGTACATTGCATGCAACACTTCAATTAAACTAAAAATGCTTGAGTGTGTAGAGAGTTTTCACAAAGGTGAACCTCAGTTTTGATAAGTCTGGTCCCCCTGTGCCTCCTTAGGAGATGATGGGAGAAGAAATGCTGCTCCAGAGGATGTCTTTGAGCAGCTTTTTGTGGTGGCAGTAGAGGGAGCCTGAGGAGTTGAGCATCACTGCGCAAGTTGGTCTTGCATGGTAGGGAAGTATTCATAAAAGCTTTATTCAGAGTTATATGCAGACTGATATATTTCAGCATATATCTTTTAATTTTCAGATGCTTGGTATTTTCCTGAAAATTTTGGCCTCATGCTGACATTTCTGCTTATGGAATTAAATTCAGGACATACAGCTTCGCTCTTGAAGAAAACAGGGAAATCTTTTTAAAAGAATAATAATCTTGTGTGGCAGTTTTTCAGTTGCCGTCTCTCACTGTCTTAAAATGAATACGTACTTGTTATGGAATTATACGTTTATTTTTCAGCTCCCACGTGCATAAGAAATAACACTGATGTTAAAGTAATGAAATTCAAGCTAGACACTCTAAAGAAATATATGGTGATACATACGGCTGACTCGATCAAAAATGAAGCTAATGATAAAAAAACCCAAATGTCTGCTTCAGTATGTTTTGTTTATGAAAATTTGCTGTCAATATTACATTATCTGTGAAGTCAGCTGTTTTCATGTTTTATGAAGAGTAATAACATTTATAGCATAGCCTTGAAAAAGACAGACATGTATCTGTAGTTAGTATTTTACTAATAGTTAATAATTTAACTGCGTGAAGGTCCAGACAGGAACACCCAAATACACTAATTCTTGAGCACAGGAGCAGTTTCATCATTATGTAAATTCGTCATCTTGGTTTCTTCTGAAATAGCATTTAGTTTTCTGTGCATATGCTTTCTTTTCCAGCCAGCTACATATGGAGACAAAAATCCATTTTAGATAGAGAATTACTGAATTTTCTTGGGTTTTTTTCTGAAGGTGTGCACATGTTGCCAAGGTTTCTGAATCACTTCCAGGTGACCTGAAGATAACCCTAAACCAGTCTACTTTGCATTTGATAATCAAAATTCAGTTTTTCAAGTCACAGCATATTTGTTCATTTGGGTTTCATAACTTGGAGGAGACTGAGCGATGCAGAAAATTTTTCTTAACATTATTAATGACTGTATTTGTTAAATGGGAAAGCACTTGACTGTTGTGTGGAATGCAGTGACGTGGGAACCTGCTATGGTAATCGAAATATCTTTGGAAAAACAAAATGGGTTTAACAATTAGGTTAATTAAATTATACCTGAGAAAAGACAATAGGTGCAGTTTTGGTTTTCCACAATTCAAAAAGGAAAAGCAATGTTTTCAATCTGCTAAAATAGATATAAAAATTAAATTAAATACATGTAATGTGTCACAGTTGTGTAAGTTAAGCAATTTTGTCTGATCACTTTCCTGCTAACTCATTTTTAAGAGAAGCATGTTCACACATCTTCATTCAAATTCCTTGAGATGAGGAAAGCAATGGGTTAAACCTGTGGTCTGCAATGTCAGTTATTCACCAAAGATGTCAACTGGAGGTGCAGCTTGGAAAAAACCCACCACACTGAGTATTTTGTGGTTGTTAAGCTAGCAGACCGAAGCAGTCTTGGTCTCCAGGGAATCTAGAGGAGGAGTGTAAGTGTCACTTCTGGAAAGAAGTCACTTCATTGAAATATCACTGCAACTTGGCTCCAAGCTGCAGCAACAGTGTTTTGTGTCCTCAAGTGCCTTTAACTTGTCAGCAACATGGTTATTGCTGATGAATCTGATAATACTGTTGCATTTTATCAAAAGTGTAGCATAACTCAGCTGGCTAGCTTTGGTGGGTCAATTTTGTACATAGATATATATGAGTAAATAACACAGGGCTTGGAATTAAGCTGAAATTAATGCCCTTACTTTCCTAGACTGGAAACATTATTTGAAATGTTACTCTTTTATTTTCCATCATCCTAAAGAAATAGGAAAAAACAATAATTCAGCTTAGTTCACTATAGTTCTGTCCAGTTTTGAAAAAGAAAGGACAGAAAGATGATGCTGTATTTCCATATTTAAAGCAAAAAATATGTTTGTACAATTTTTTTTAAGTGAACATTCTGTTGGTACCTATGTGTGGTAGTGATTTTAGTAACTCCCAGCAAATAATAAAGGTTTGTTTTAACACATCTTCCCTCTATAAATGTACTTTAGAGGACACTTTGTCTGGAAATTGTGTTCTAAATCCCAAGAAGAGGCAGCTAAAAGACAGGACTGAAATGCTGTCTTTTGACAAGAGTTTGAAATCCTTTTATTCATTGATAGCAAAGCTTTCCTTAAAAATAATTTCTGTTGCCCTCAACAACCTACTTCCAACCTAATACCCGGGTTTCAGTTCTGTAATGGATTTTCACTATCTCAGCTAAGTAGAATGAAAACCCCAGATTGGATGCTGGGATCCAGTAAAACAAACTGTAATCCTACTTAAGATATGGGGGAGCTTTGCTCACAGTGAGGTTGCTGTGGGGGTAGGATTATTTCATGAGGAGAGAAGAATGAATGCAGTACCAGAGCATTCTGTCCTTGTCAACAGGTCTGCTGTTTGTGAAGTGAACAAGTCCACTGGTGTAAACTGAGGAAACCCAATTTTTTTTTTCCCTGAAACAAAGATTAAATGTGACTTTTTCCTTCTGATAGCAGATAGACAACTTGGCTATTGATAGACTTATTGCTATATGACATTATATATTTTTTGCCATTCGTAAGGATGTGTGAGATGGAGTAAAGAGGAAGGCAATTCCCAGAATCCAGATCAAACTGCAAGGAGCTGCAGTTTGAGGAAAAGCACAAAGTTACAAGGGGCATCATTATGGCCTTCTGGAATGATGCTTCTCACACCACTACTGACACGAGTGGCTTCCTATTACACAACAGAAATAAACATTTTAGGCAAATATATATCAATGGAACTTAGACGAATAATTAATTAGGTCTTGTGATCCAGATCTTTCAAATGGCTTGCTTCGATCAATGTGGTGAATCTACATTTTTGGGAAGATTTTAAACTCACTGTAAGTAAACCTATCTAGGGATAATTTTTCTTTTGTGTACAACTGAGTGAGTGTTCACAGGCTCTAGAGGAGGAGTAGTAGCTTCTTGCCAGTCATTTAAAAAAAAAGAAATTAAGAGTGGTGAGTAGTTTTATGTTCTAACTTGGAGAAAATGATAAGGTTTCTAGTGGTTAATCAATGTAGTTCCTCTTAGGATTTCTTTGGTTTTTTGGTAAAAAGCAATGAAGCTCTATTAACAGTAACTAGCTCATGATTTAGAAGTGCTTGATAAGTTACAAGTTGAAGGGTCTACAAACGTAAATCTGCTGATCTTGTAACAATGTTTGCTACAGTGTGTCTGGCATTTTGAAGTTATCAATTTTCAGAAATTAAGCACCTGGTAAATGTGATTGAAAATCACATAATTCATCATTTCTCCTTCCAGGAAAAAAGAAAAAAAAAAAAAAAGGCAGCTACATTTAAATTCCCTAGTTCCTGTGATTTCCTGTATCCTTCATCCTTGTGAAAAAAGAGAAAATATTTTTTAAGTGTTCTCCTACAGAAAACATCATAGTTGTATCAAAAATACTCAGTAAAATGCGATAAAACGTACTACACAATTTTACATATCAGTGTCTGTTCAGTTAGTTTCTGGTTTATTTGCAGTAAGCTGGAGAAGACATGAAGTACTGTGAATCAGAAGATATACTTTAACATAATAACTAGTAAATTGGTAATAAGTTGTTAGCTTTCTGTGCAGTATACATATCCATGCCTTTATGGGAAAGCAGCTAGAATGCTGTGCTTAACATAGCAAAATTGCTGGGAAAAGGGTATGAGAAACTGACAAAAATAGAAGTTGGGGGTTGGATTTTTTTTCTCTTAATATTGTGCTTTTGGGCATATGAGACTGGTCACAGCTAAACACGATGGCCCCAGTGTCATCTGTTCCTGTGTTTATTTACAGTTCTCTTAATTGGTATCACTGGGTGTGATGAATTAAACAGTACTGCTTTGGAAAGACATTTGACTTCATGTGAACTAACTTGTAGATTGATCTCAGAGGTATCAGCCGAATAGCAGAGTCTTATTTATGCTTTGCATCAACCTGAGTTTTCAGCAGGAGTTTCAAAGAGATATCTACCAAAAATTAAAAACTTCCTGCTTTTTCTTCCAACAGTACTCTGCTATCATCATTGTCTGAAACTTGGTACCAGCAGTGGGTATAGTTTCCCAGTCTTGTCATTCATGTCCATCCTTGCACATTTGCTGTTCAGTTTGTGTGAAATACCTGTGCATTAATACCATACAAATGTGCAAGACTATCCTGAGATGCCAAACACCTACTCTTGTTTTGGTTCAACTGATTCTGTTAACATTCTCAATGACAGAATATTTTTATCTGGTTACCGTGTGTTTTTGTTGCATATGTGAATAAATGAAAACATTATATTGGTTCATAAGTCATAATTTTAAAAAGATGTCTACATTAATTTAGGTTGGAAAGCTCAGTTATTTAAAATAAAATAATAATTGATTAATTTATTACAGTGTTAAAATGATCCTTGACACCATGTTAGGTGCCAGTTGTATCTCTTACTGAGTACTTGAACTTGAGGAGTGATTAGATCTTAGTCACATTAAGGTTTAGATGAAATGTGAAATGATACTGCAAATATAATAGAGCTAGTTCTCAGAATTGCTCTGTAGTAGATTTCTTACTAAAATGTTAGTAGATTTCATATTACTGTCACTCTTGATGAAAAACCAGACTCAGAAAACTTGATTTAGGTCTTGTTATTTCTGAAGATCTTGTCAAAGTTCTCATGACCAAACTTCTCTCTAAAGCTGAATTCAGAAGGAGGAATGAAAGCTGAACTGTTGTCTGGCACTGCTTATAGTAGTTCAGAGTACAATGGTGTTTTTTTCTGGTTAGCACTCAAAATTATATACAGAATGTTATAATAATAAAAAGGAAAGAATTTTAGTTGTATAATTAAAGTAACTGGAGACTCAGCAAAAGGAGTATGAGTACTAGGAGTTCCTACACCATAAAGTACTTTCAGCAAGTGCTACTTAGACTTTGGACTTCTGAGATCTGGTGTAAACACAAAGTTCCTTGAGTGTTTTTTGTTGGCTTGTTTTTTTCCTGACCTTGAACCTATAAAAATAGTGCATATAACACGTGGTTGCAATAACTGGCAGCCAGTTTTTCAGTAGGATGTTTCAGCTCAGGATGTGCAGCTTGTAGGACACATGAAAGCAGATTGGAATTTTATTCTTCCAGAATGCTCTCATCCACATTGTGCTGCAAAATGTTACCAGCATGAAAAAATTGAAATAATCATACTAGTGCTGCTAGTTCACTTTCATGTGTTCACCCTGGGCTGCCTTTGCTGCTACATTCACTGTGCATCATGCTCACCGTGCATCAAGCCGTGCAGCAACATGTGAGCCTCCAGAAAGCAGCCTGTTTTTTCAGATTATTAGGGGAAAAAGGCTCTCTCTCAGAGCCATTGTTACCTGTTACAGACTCTCTCTATAGAAATAATTTATTTTCAAGAGAGAGACTCAATCAAGCAAGCACACTTGACAGCACTGGTAGGCATCTGTGCCTCACTAGGTCTGCACCTTCCAAACCAGAGTTTTTAATGCAGCTTTTTCTTTATGTTTGGATTCAATTATCTTGAAGGTCTTTTCCAACCAGAATGGTTCTGTGTTTCTGTGACACTGTTGCTGTGCATCCTAAGATGGGGGTTAAAAGTTGCCTTGCATCATGGATGCTGGTGCCCGTAGTTTCAGTGTCATCTAGAGGCGCTAACTTGTGTCTGCCTGGAGTCCAGGAGAGAATTCTAGTTGAGTGGTGTTTATAGCATAACACACCAGGAATGTGCTCATGCTTTGCCAGAGAAGACAGAACACAAGGACACTGCCTCCAAATAACCTGATAGCTGGAGGAATCAGCTTGATGTGGCTGAGGTGGGTACCCACCACCTCTGGTAACAGAGCAGGAACTAGGACTGACCAGCTAACTGCAGATTTAGGGCTGATGTAGAGGAGGTTTATGGAGGAGGATGGGGATGATGGGGGAATTGAGTGGCCAAGAGTGACCATGGATCTGTATTATATATATTAAGGTTCAGCTTCTCTTACCTGTCATCAAGTAGACTTCATCATCCATCATCAAATAGATCTAAAGAATTAGAAATCCCCCTTTTCCTGGAAAAATGTACTAACGTGGTGGAATTCATACTTCAGATAAAAATAAGGGTGTCGTACTCTGAGCAAAATACCAGAAATTAAATGCCCAGGTTAGTGAATGAGCCAGATGAGGATTTTTATAGGTTTAGTCAACTCCTTCCTTTGTAAAATTCTTGGAAATGGAATTCTTCTGTGAGCTTCCATCATAAAACACTGCTTGTGACAGCCTTAAAAATGATCTATGTCTTGTAGATTCTCTGTTTTTTCATATACTATACTAATGGAATAACTAACCTATTTTATTTTTTATTTACTGTGTGATTTTTTATTGTAAAAATCAGCCTAAACCATGGCTAATTTTAGTTTTTTTCCATATCTTAAGCTATTTTGAAGTTATTGAGATTATCTTGGGTAAAGCAAATAATGACCACAGTAAGTTTCATTCAAATACATACTTTTAATTAATAATTATAAAGAGATACCATAAATTCGGTAATTTAACTACAAAAGCAAATATAGGTTTCTTTTTATAAGAGGGTAAGATACTGTAGAAAAAGATTAGACCATTCAAATTTTCCTATTAAATCTTTTTATGAAGAGCAGGACAGGCAAATTGCAAATATTTAAAATGTCAAACTAATGGAAATATAAATGATAAACTACTTGTAATGCATGCAGAAAGAAGCCATGCTTTGCTGTGGGACTATGAAAAAAATAATTCAGTAATTCATTGGAAATGGCCTCAAGTTGCACCAGGGGAGGTTTAGATTGGATATCAGGAAGAATTTCTTAACTGAAAGGGTTGTCAAACACTAGAACAGGCAGCCCAGGGAAGTGGGGGATTCACCATTTCTGGAGGGATTTAAAAGATCTGCAGATGTGGTGCTTCTTGTAAAAAGAAGGATGTGTTACTCTAAGCAAAATAACAGAAATTGAATGCCTGGATTAGTGAATGATCTGAGTCAGACTCATGGTTTAGTGGTGAAGTTGGCAGTGCTGGTTGGACTTGATGTTCTTAAAGGTCTTCTCCAACTGAAATGATTCTATGATCAGGAAATAACAAATAAGAATATTTCGTTGCTGCAAGATTTTTATTGATCTACCTGGTACAAGTTCTTCAGACATTCATTGGATAACACAGGCTAGAAAATGTAATACAGCTAAAACACTGGAAATTATTTCCTTCTGGTTTTGGGACTTCATGACCTGTCAGGGCAGAAAATCCCAAGCAAACAAACCTGAAAACAGAAAAAAAAACCCAAAACAGGCCGTTACATTGCATAATGAAAGATAGAAATGTAAGTTTCTGTAATACATGACTGGACTACTTGCAGAATGCCTCTAACTACAATATTCTTACGATTATTAATTGGGACTTCAAATGTCAATAAAACTCACCTACTGTTATGGCCACTCAAACTTCACAATGTTCTGTCCTCCTTCCCACTCAGAAGTACAGAGGAGTGGTGGCTTTGCACAAGTGTCTGCAAACTCCATGGTGTGGTCAAGTCTCAAATGATTAGGCCAGTTAAAATCAACAGATGGTATACCTCCCTGAAACTCATAGTCCACAATGGCCAACATTAGTAAATGAATTTTGAGTAATTAGCCTGAATCAAAGAGCTTCTTCCCATCTAGACTTTTTTCTCCAGAAGCCAAGAGAAAATCAGTCAGGATCACTTTTTGTGTGATCATCTCCACAAGACTTGCTTTTCTTTCCCCTCATCATCACAAGTGATTCCTGTGATACATCTCACAGCACAGCTCAGATCTTTTGGCCACCCTCAGGGCAGCTCTCCCAAATGGGACTTCAGTCCTCAAACACAAGGCTTTTTTGAGGAGACTGAAGAAGCTCTCCAGTCTCATCTGTTGGTTTCATCCCACGCCTTTCTACGTATCTTCTTTTTCAACCATGTTGTACAAAACCCACTCCTTGTCAAAAAGGGCTACTTTGGAGCTATATCCCCATCACAGGATGTCAAGGTTATGTGTGAGGTAGACCTGTGGTCACTCACTGCTATGTCTGTAGCTCCATAGCCAAAGAATTGCCATGTGCCCATTTTACCAGTGCTGGGAAGTTGCATGCTAATCTCTGAGGTTTGTTTGGTTTGGTTTTTTTAAAGTGATTTCTGAAGTTTGGCAAATGGCATGAACTCAGCAGGGGTAAATTCCTATATCCCTATAGGAGCACTGACTGCATCCTGAGAAGTCATTCACTTCTTCTCATGCAAGCATATCTTTGTAACCTAGGTGCAGAGGCCACCCAGCTGAGGACATTAAAACCCACTGAGTGCTTTAAGGCACTCTGACATGCATTAATATCTGGTATAATATAATTTAAATTATGTGGGCAGGAATGAGAGAACCTGGGATGGAAGGCTTCTGAATAATGTTGGAACTGCTGCTTTGCTTTTTTTCTGAGATCTCACAATTTAACAGTATTTTGCCTGTCTGAATTTGTGTTGTTGAGATGGGTTTGCCCAGTGATTTCTTACAGTCAAACGCTTTATTCTGTTGCATCAGCTCCATTGAACATGTTACAGTGCATATTACATGGCCAGTAAAGATGAACATAGCTAAGGTAGCATAGAGGTAATGAGGAATTAGTATGCAAAGAGGGATGATACTGTAATAAGGTTCATCATTATTAGTGGCCGTATAATGGGCTACTCCTTCTTCGTCAAAGTCTGCAGTGCAGGGTACTTTGGACACAGGCTCAGGCTTTTAACATCATTGATTTTCTCTATCCATGAAGCTACTGTTGTCATTCTTCATCTAGAAAACCTCTGCATATGGAACTAAGATCCAACTTGACTTAAAATGTGTCTGCAATTTATGGATTTACTTGGTATTCTTACCTGATGGTCAGTTTAAAAAGGCCTTTTTTTCTTTTTTTTTTTTTCTTGAAAGAAAAGCCCAGAAGTTTCTCTTTGGTTTTCTTTTAGAAATGTAGGTAATCTGGAAGTCATCAGTGGACATTCACAGAAGCCATACAAAAGAAAAGAAAGGGCAACAAAACCATTCAGTTCTTCAGGAGTTATTTCTGTGTGTTCTCACCAACCGCTTATTTCCCCTCCTCTGTCTCGGAGGCAAAGAGACTGTGACAGACCCAAGAGAAGGACCTGAGACCTTCCATGGATTTGCATGATTTTGCATGCATCTAAGCAGCATTATACCCCAGCCTCATGAAGTTCAGGCAGTGCCCCAAGAGCAGCAGTGGCTCGTGGGGAACCCCTCCATGTTTGCTACAGCATAATAGGCTGGTTTGCTTGGTTTGTGGTAGCCTCTCTGAGTGTTTGGTACATCCAACTTATCTGACTGGCTTTTTTAATCAATTCCAATTATATAGTATTTCAACACTGATCCTGCAGTTCAGGTCCTTGTATAAATAAGACCCTTTATTACAGGGTTTTCTAGTGAATCACAATCTTACACTCAGTTCTGAAGCTAGCACTTTCTGAAGTCTTTGTATTTTAATGATGTGTTCTAGACTTTTGTTTGGAAAGAACATACAGCTTAGATGTTAAATATGCTACTGCTAGTAGTTCAGAAATTTTATTCTAAAGCACAGCTTAAGCCTTTGAAAAATCGGTAGTAATTAACTGCATATTTCCTTTCTGCATGGTTTAAAAAGGTCAGCCCTTCTTTCTGCCAGTTTTCAAATCTTTCCAGCATTATTCTTTAATTTCCTAGATAGTGTGCCAAACACCTGGAAATACAATTTCCAGATCAACATCTTTTGGATATCAGGTGTGAGCATACAATAGAGTGGTAAGTTAATAAACATAAGCCATTCATATTCTGCAGTGCAGGTATTGGGAGGTCATTAGTAAGCTGCAAGTGACTCTCAATGCATTGTGTGTGCATGAGTACTTCCACAGCAGATTGTAAGCCTTGATAGGTGTGATTCAAACTTACATCGTGCAGAAAGATATTGCAGGAAGGAAGACTGCTAGAAATTAAAAGTAATTGAGGTTTCAATACATGACAACAATAACAGTTTGGATTCCCTTTTTGTGATGATCTCCTGGTTGTAAATTGCCAGAAGCAGTTTTCTTTACTTTCTTATTCCAACTGAAGGATTTGCAAAGGTAACTAATTTCATCCTCTGATTCACTTCTTTGAAATCCCTTTTTTCCTTCCTCCTTCCAAAAATGTAACCTGAATTCTTCAAATTTGTCATGGTGGTTATTTTCAGGGTTGGTAAAATCATAAGCATCACCAGCAGAATCATGAGCATTTCTTCTTGTACTGTTCATAACAGAATCCTGTTTTGAAGCTTGATATAGTTCTGAAAGAATGTTACAGTCTGATGAAGTTGTCTTTAAACTGTTTGAAAATTGCTGATAAAATGCATAAATAACTTTCTTTATGCAACATGTATATTCTTGTGCATGTGTGAGGATGTTTATAGACATAACACATGAAAAACTATGAGTTACATTATCATTTTTATATAGAGAGACATACTCAGATGCAATTATTTCAAAAATCTAGTAAAATTTCACCTAGTTGATGCATATTTGTATACCCATGCATATCTCTAGCATCCTTCCCCTCAACATACGTTTGTTATTTTAAGAAATCATTATACTCGTATAAACTAAGACAAAACACTATACAATTTTGATTTACCTTCAGATGAAACAATGACATTATGACATATCCAAAGAATTACTTTCTGTGTTTTGGTCAGGTTTGGGGTTTTTTTTTTTGGTCTCGTTTTTTTTTTTGGGGTCTAATGCCTACCATGCAATGACAAAGGTTTATTCTCCCTTTGTTCTTTTCAGAGTGCTGCAGCAGCTCCCAGTCCAGTGCTAGGAAACATTCCCCCAGGAGATGGCATGCCAGTAGGTCCTGTACCACCGGGGTTTTTTCAGGTATTCAGAAAAATTACAATTACAGGAATTTTAGGATAGAAAATCCTACATAATGCTGTTTGCAAGTCTGTAGAAAAGGTCCTGTTCTAAACTATGTCTCACTGTGTGGTGCAATACTTGAACGTTTACTTTTTTAATGAAAGGGAATAGGTGGAAAGGAAGAAATCTCTCTAATAATTATTTCATCTATGAAACAGTACAGTGCAACTCATTTCAAAATTTCAAGGATAAAATTATGCCAGTTTATGTGTGGAGACTGAAAATGCTTGAATAGAATTTTAAAATACTTTCTGATTATAAGATAAATGCATTGCATTGGAAATTTAAAATAAGAGCATTGTTGGTCATGTTCAGCTCTTTGGTAAAGCCACAGGCCAGATTCTTAAGTTCAGGATTCAGTGGGAATTAGACCTAGGCAATTAAGAATATCCCACTGAGCATCTACTTGCACATTGAAGATCTCAGTCCTAATGCCTAAAAAAACAAGCCAAGAATTTAGACCATGTGTTGCTTTTTTAAAAGTTCTGTCATAAATGAAACTAAATACCCAGTTAGCACTTTGGACATTAACAGTACAGAATACTATGGTGGAAATAATGGCAGCTTTTAGTGCAAGGCCAACCTAAGCAGTTGTGGTCCAATATAGGACCACTCCTTGGAGTGACCTTGCATCTCCTCTTCCCTAAAGCTCAGTTGTTTTTCTCCACACTGGCAAACTGTGGCTGTGCAGCAGGAGCAAAAAGTAGCAGCTTCTCTAGCATTGAAACAGCCCTTTAGAAAGAACAGCCTATTTCCTGTTCACATACTTGATCTCATGATGTGAAAGAAACAACCTGAATTTCCAGGATTGTGAGAACATTTTGATCGGATGTTCTGTAAAAAACAGATGCTGAAATCCAGGTAGAGACCAGTGTCTTTTTTCCTGCTTCCCTGAGATACATAGACAAAAGAAGCATATTTCATTTGGGGGGGGGGGGAAAGATTAAACATATTATTTATTCATTTAGCCAAACAGTGGTTGTACAAAAAAGACAGGATATCAACAGCCTTTATTTACATGGTATGTAAGTGGCAACATTATTTATATGGTGTTCATTTCTTCACTGTCACAGAGGGAAAAAATTCTATCTGCAGTATTGGTACCTACATGAATAAGCCCTCAGCCTGGCATCGGTGTGTTGTTTCCTTTATCAACTCAAAAAATGACACATGCTTTTTAATATGTGAATGAAAAGATACTAGCAAGTGAAGTAGAAAATATCTTACTGTTGCCAGTCACAAGATCCTCCAGGAATTGGCAGATGTGATTAATTATTTTATTTCTGCTTTTCCTGTTTTGAGCAGCTGGTTAGGTGGATTTTTTTTTAAACACAATTTTAGCTTAATTTTTAGCTTGCATAAATATTTCACTTTTTCTTATTTTAACCGCCCACCCCAGTTGTATTGTCAAAGAAATTAAAGTTGTTGTTTGTTTTTTTTTTGGTCTTTAAGAACAATTAAAAAGGAGGGAGTGGCACAGAAAGAACAGGTATGTGAAGCATAGATGAGAGAGTAGAAATTTTAAAGGTTTTGCAGGAGGCGGCTGTGGGAGTTTTGTTTTTAAGTGTGAAAAAACTTATAGCCACTCTGGGTCTTAAAAGATGTGGGAAAGACAAGAGGATAGAAAGTTAAGCACAGGTAAACTGTCTGTCAGTATCTGACTTTAGTCTTACTTGATGCCCCACCAACAGCCAGCTCTTTTTGTAAGGTCTGGGATTGAAAATGCACTGAGCAAAGTCCATTTTCAGTGTAGCAGTTTGTGACATTAATCAGAGCTATCATCAGCTAAACAGCAGGGCCAATGAATCTTCTGCAAGGCAGGTTCCAAGAGCTGGAATGCACAGCCTGGTCTGGACTCCTCTGGACATCACCCTTCACTTCTCCTTGAAGCTGCTGGGTCTGTGCCATCGTGTCCCTCTGTAACACGCAATACTCAAGATTAGTCCCTTGCAGTTTCAGGTGATAAGAGATCTGCTTTTCTCAGTTGAATGTCCTTGTCAACAGAACCAAACATTTTTCAAGCAATTACTAGTTTTCGCTGTAGTCATCTGGTTCAGAATGTATGCAAAGAAATAACATGCTAGTTAGCAAATCCATCTTCAAGTTTGATAGTGCATACATGGATATGATTGGGAGCAAGCCCAGCAAGGGGAGCTCAGCCAAAATCCAGTCAGTTACATAGCAGTGTGCTGATACTGTAAGGCATGTATAAAGCAAATATGTGCAGACAATGGGTGGCAGAGTCTTGTGGTGCTGGAGATAGAGTGGTCAAGAAGCAATCAATATCTGGTTGTAATACTTTTGGACAGAGCTGAATCTTACCAATGTCAATTTGTCTTAAAAAAGTATATTGGCAGATACAGCTGTGTATGTGAACCTGGAAAACTGAGGAGTTTCATCAGCTGCTGTAAAAAGCAGGTGAAAAGAGTCCGAAAACAAGCTACAGTCCTACCTCCTTCCTGGCTGCTTTCTTTTTAGTGCACCTTTAGCTGGACAGTCGCGTTCTGTATGCTTCTCAGCAAGACCTCTGATCCCAGCTGATCACAAGAGTAAACCAAAACCACCACAGCAAGCATCTGCCATAGTCTGAATACTGACAAAGTTCTATGAACTGCTTGTTTTCTTTCACTGGGAGGCTGGAATTTAGACCTGCAGCTCACTCATGGATTATGAAAATAAACAATTTTGGTTTTTAAAAGTCAGAAGATTATAGAACAGTGGGAGAATGGTGCTTGTGTCTATATTTGGTTCAGTAAGACTGAACTACAAAACCATTGTAACGTTTCAACTTTTTGCATCCTAAAATATATCAGAAGGTCATGCTGGAATGATAAGGCTGCCTTTTGTTGCTTCATGAAATGTCTGGATCGGCCTAAACTAAATCTGTTGACAGCCACTACCTTACAGCTCTGCTTGGCTAACTCAGAGATGCTGGAGGATCTAGAGTAGATTCTTTTCTCATCACTAATGGCTCTTGGTTTTGCACTGCAAACCTGTTTTGGTGTGTGGCACTAACCACTAACTGGGGCATAAGCAAAACGGATGCTCTTCCTGCTGCAATTGCTTCTTACCAGACAGTTCACGGGGACATGGAAGCCAAGGTGGGGACTGTGCTGGAATCCAAGAAACGTCACCTGAGCTCTGGTTTTACTGGCATTGCTGACCACTAGTAGTATTTCTGTGACCTTTATTTTTTATAAAAAGAAGTTTCTTGTATTATTTTATAAAAGGAAATTATGCAGTACATTAGTATGGCACATGGAGGTAGATAAATATGGGAGAGCTGTGGTTTCTCAGACAGTATCTGGTAAAACTCCTTGTAAAATGAGATTGTCATGTATGTGTAGGCCACTAGCACTGATGTTACGTGGCAATCTGGCATTTTATGCCTGGTCCATGGAGGTTGAGCTCTGAAGCCAGCAGCTGAATTTGTCTTGTATCTCTGTACTTGTATTTTTATACTTCCATTCAGGTGATGGATGATGAGCACTAAAATGCTGACGGTCTGAGTTGCAGTGCCTTACGATGATACAGTGGAAGGAGGGTGATAGAGTTGTGGACAGCTATTATCATCAACTAAATTACTTTTTTTTTTTTTTAGAAAATTGTTTATACTGTCAAAAAAACAAAATTGGAAAAGACAAGAAAACAGGTTTATGTGGAGTTAGAATGTGTCTCAATTTCATACACTGCCATGTACATATTTTAAAGTAACTTTTAATTTCATGGCTACTTATTTCTTTGTCCTCATCTTCTTTCAGTACATAGAATAGATGATACTCTGGAAATAAGTTGAGGTTATACAATAACTGAAACTACTCTTAGTTCATTAGCAGGAAAACTGAGTGTGTGGAACTACAAGAGGAGTGAAGACAATAGTTTTCTCATACAAGACACTTAAACTCCAAATAGGAGAACCCAGTCAAGTTTTAGAGTTGATTTTGTCTTCGTGTAAAATAACAGGTGAGGTGCAGTTCAGAGAGGGAGGTGTCTGGTGGGTCAGCACTTCTGTTAAGTCACTTTCTTGCATACAGAGCCTCTGAGAAGGATAATGGTTGGGAATAAGTCTGTGGGGCTGGACGCAAAAAACTCTGTGCAATTCATTCCAGCTGAAGTTTCTCACTTTTTTCCTGGGTAATCCAAAATAGGTTGTTTCAATTACCTTTTTTAATGTTTCTCCAGCTGTTTTAAAAGGAATGTCATACTGGAAAATCCTTTAAAGATATTATTAATTGCTTGGGCAATAGGCATCATAAACCAAGTTTAGATTGCATAAGGGTAAGGTGGCTCTATGCATTTCTGAACTGTTCATCCCACTTCAGTCTGAGTCTTGACATTAGTTATGAATTGGCCTGTTATCCTCTCTCAACCACAGCTTGTACATGGAGCTATGGTGTAAGGAAGGCACTTAGCTACTATGTTAATAAAATAAAGCAATCTGTAACGTTTTCTGTGACATTTTTCAGCGGCAGAGTTGTTTCAGAATCTGGTGTTAGTTTCTTGGTATGGCCACCCACAGAGATGAATCTGAGCTATTTTTTGTCCCTCTTTTTGAAGTCCTACCCAGTACTGAAATAGTAGGGCAGCTGGAGGGCTGAATAAGATGACACCTGAGAAGTAGACTAGAATCTTAGAATCATTAAAGTTGGAAAAGATATCTGAGATCCTCAAGTCCAACCATCCACCCTATGTCATCATGCCCTCTAAACCATGTCCTGAAGTGCCACATTTATGCATTTTTTTAATATCTCCAAGGATGTTGACTCCACCACTTCCCTGGGCAACATGTTCCAGTGCTTGACCACTCTTTAAGTAAATAAATTTTTCCTAATGTCCAACCTAAACCTCCTCTGGCACAACTTGAGGCCAGTTGGGAGAGGATGCATATAATGCCAACAGACAAGTTTTAATAAACTCATTTATGGTGATTTAAATTCATGCACTTGTGATCCAAGAGGATTAGGTCATAGAATTCAAAGACACTCATATTTTCACATCCAGTCTTACTTCACTTTCTGGCCTGAGGACAGACAGCATTTTTCACCAGGACTGCTTCTGTGCAGTGTTACTTAGGTCCTCTTAGATACAGGCAAAGCAAAGTGTGCAGTACTAGCCACACTCCCTTTTTCTTGAGGGCAGTAAGATCAGGGGGGAAAAATCATCTTTTATACTTACACATCATGGTACAGTATGCATTTAGAAAGTAACACCATGAGCATTTGGAAATACCACCATGGAAATGTTGAATCCCAGATACTCTTCTGTCGTACAGCACACAGCAGTGTACCCATGAGAAGCATGAGGGATGTGGTCAGGTGCAAACTGCTTCTCTTCAGCTGGTGAGGTGCTGGCCCATTTCCATCCTTCTCTTCACTTATCTTTAAATATGAAAAAAAAAAAAAAAAAAGATATGTTACATTTGTATTTTTGCAGACTATTCATTTTATCTTTGTGGACAATAGAGAGTTCTAGGTTCTAATCCGATTAATGCATCATGTTTCTCCAAGTTACTGACAACTAGCACTGCTGAATATTTGACTGTGATTGCTAACTTTTGCAGTGCAATTATGAAACATGCAAATATGTCAATGCATATTTAATTAAAACCCAGTTATCTTCATCTCTTTTATTAAACAGTTGACCAAAAGTTTTCTATGTCTGCATCTGTATAAGGAACCTCTCTGACATTTGAAAGGCACTCAGGCAGATAACAGCATTGGGTTTGTTCTTAACTCACCTGAGAGACACTGCTGAAGAGTTAACTCATCAAGTGCCTGCTGAGATTTATAGAAAGTGGGTTGTTTGATAATTGACAGTTCACTTGTTTCATTTGTTATTGTTTTAAAAATTAAATTCTACTACTGAGAATGCCTTTTTACAAATAAGTGAAGCACTCTTTTCTTCTAAATGCACCACTTCTTTCAGCAAGTTTGTTAAAATTTGTTATAGTTGAGTTTACACTACATCTCATTTCCATAGTGTATGTATATTCTAAAGGAATTGTCAAGTAGTTTCTTTCATTCACTGATTAGTTATAATCAGATCTATTTGGAATGCATGGGAAAAATGTGTCAACACTGTGCATGAAACACAAATGTTACACATGCCTTTTTATATAAAGCAAAAGCCAAAACCAAACCCAACCCACCAAAGTAACATAGGGCTGTCATGCCATCTAGTGGCAGTTATTCATTCTCATTTTAGCTCAATCCGTGTTATTCTAAAGTATTTTTTAAGCCTTGTTATGCCACAGTAGTGCTGACCAAATGCTTTAGTAGAGCATCGTTACAGTGAGACATAGGAGCAGAAAGAACTTTCCATTTTTCTTCCTGCCCAGCATTACTATTTACTACAAGAATGAAATTAAATAGCATTTAAGTAGTGAAAATAAGCAAAATCATTTAGTGCAATAAAAATCAATAACAATTAAGACCTCTTGCATTTTGAAGCAGAAATAGTGGTGTGCATAAATATATATATATGTTTATGTTTATGTATAAACAAAATTAATTTGTAGGCTTCTGTGTAAAGCTGTAAAATATCGCCATTATAAAAGTCATGGATTGATACCTCCCAAACAAATAAAGATGGCACCTTTACATCTCCTCTGATTCCACAACAATTGGGATTAAACCAGCCCATTTGGGGTTTCACTCAGTCCTTGCA
Source organism: Apus apus (assembly GCF_020740795.1). Lineage (NCBI taxonomy): Eukaryota > Metazoa > Chordata > Aves > Apodiformes > Apodidae > Apus > Apus apus. The sequence goes on along the minus strand of NC_067312.1, from coordinate 70,699,079 downwards.
CTCACTTTAGTCCAGCTCATGTGTATTGATCTCCCAGAATCCAATGGTCTTGGCCATAGATCTGCTGGGTATGTGATCCTCTGCCTCAGTCCCTTCACAACATCCTCCCAGATTGCTCGTTTGAACAAGCATCTAGCAGTAAGGAAGATGAGGAGAGAGAAATCTTCCAACATCCCTGTAAAGCCATTTTGGAGTGACTGTGTTGCTTCTATGAATTGTCCACGGAGGAGTCATTGTTTGCACAAGGAATAAGGATTCCTAATTCCAGCTGCTAAATTACATGACTGAAGCTAGAAAATACAGACATCTCTTTGTCTGGTTTTTGCAGGACCAAAATGTGTATCTACACCAATTTAAAAACATTTTGTTTCTTTTAAAACCCTTTTGAATTGTTTCAGCTGTGGTCCTCCTCTAACACGGACATAGTTTCCTGGTTTTCCAAAGCATTACCATTTTTTACCCCCATCTGAATTTTCACTCAAGCAGCCACAATTCATTATGGTAGTGTCCTGCTTCCTCACCTTCCACTGTTGATCCTTGTGATTTCCCCGCTTTTGTACCATTGCCTGTACTTTTTTTTTTTTTTAAAAAAAGAAAACACACAAATTATTTAAAATTACCTGAAACACAACAGCAACATTAGCTGGATTTGCTGCATGTTTGCACCCTTTCTAAATTCCAGTGGAGCAGATGAGATAATTGCAGGTGAAGGACTGAAAAGTTAAAGAATTGGCCATTGAGCAGAACAGAGAGTGAAGACCCAGAAGCCTGAAAAGCTTAGTGGATTATTAAAACATTACTGTAAGCAAATGAAATGTCACCAAAACTGTAGATACAGCTTGTGAGCAAAGCTAGCAGCTTTGGTACGCCTTGAAAAGCTTTGAAAAGGGGGATTTTTTTTTTTTTTTTTTTCCATTTGGGTGCCTATAAGTAGTGTTAGAAGAATTTTATTGTATATTTTGAATCTCCATTGTTTGTAAATGCATTCCCACTGGGAATACTCAGCGAATAAAATAATGCATATGTCTTTCTTTGCAGAACTGGGATCTGAGCTTTTTCATCCTTGCCAGCATCATGCTATATTTTAAAATATTTCAATTTTTTAAATTATTTTGACTTTTTTGACTGTATGAGAGGTAATTAGCATCTAGAAAGAACTGATAGTAGTTTGTGTTTGTTCCTCTCTTTTTTTGTTCGTTTTCTTAAAATACCAGGAATTAAGTTAACTCTAAAAAGATAAAGGTGTCCGACATCTGCTGGCTTTGATAATTCTATCCTGCAGTTGTGGTAATGGTTTTACTGCTCATAACTGTTAGAACAAATTAAAACTGCTCAGCTTGAGTAGCTAAATCAGCTCTGAGCCCACGCTTCCCTCCTCCCTTTCCACATGTACATCTCAAGCAGCCACAGACCCACTGCTGGCTGTGGAATGCTGCAAGGGGAAGGAGGGGAAATGGGCACAAGCCATTTATCTTGGAGATCTGTTCTGAACTTGATCATCTTACCCTGAAATTCAAGTTCTCTGTGAGATAAGCCTCAGAAATTTAAGGGTACTGACCATACACCAAAATTGGCAGTTCCTGCTGAAGTGGTATTAAAGAGTAGGTTGTCCTTTATATATTATGCTTTCTTTCTACTGAGGTTAATTCAGTTCCTGTCATAGTCTGACTCTTGCTTTTTACTTGAGCCACAAGTTCTTGGGTTTGAAACTAAAATCCTTGGATGATGATAATGCATCTAGCTTTGAAATAATGTATTTATTAAATATAACAGCAGGAATAACAAACTCCAGGGTATATTGTCAGAGTTGTTCCAAAAATCAATCGTATATCATAACCAGAGGTGACTAGGTGGTTTATTAATTTTTAATTTAAGGAAATGCTATCTGAAACTTAGTGATCTGTGTGGGTAATGTCTGAATTCTACAAGCACAGTTTGTTTAATTTTTTGAAAAAGGTGATACTTGCTAATGTTTTAGTTTTAGCTTGTCAGGTTTTAAATATTCTGTTTTCTGTAGTATTGACATATAATAAAAATTAAGAATTCCTAGCCAGTTCTAAAGTGCATATATTAAATAGCCCTTCCAAAATGGTGTTTCTGTCAAAATTTCCATTGAATGTCATGTGCAGAACTTAGCCCCTTTCTCTCCCACTTGCTAAATCTTCTTGAACATGAGATATTTCACACAAAGTGAGACAGATGTAATGACAGTACAATTCCTAAGGTTCTTCCATCATCAAAACATGTGCTATTTACTGGCTCTGGGCTCTGGAGGGGTAGCTGGGTGAGTACTTTGATCTCAGAGGAATGTTTAGCAAGGGACAAAATGTCTCTGGTTTATTTTTAAAGAGGTTTTGTTTCTTTATTTTTCTGTGCAGAGTGTGTAAGATACATTTTGCAGTATTCTTTACATGGTGGAATGAGTCCTGAATTCGTTGACCATTTCTTGAAATGCTAGTATTTTTATAACTTTAGGATATCTGTGTAAGGCTTTTTGAGTATTTTTTTTAAAACATTTTTCATTTTGCCCTATACTCTAAATCAGAATACCTCTTACTGTTGCTATTTGTAGGTTGCCAGACCATGTCAGGCTACTCCTAGAAAAGCATAAATATGGAAATAATTTTTGCAGGAATCTTCATCTGAAGCACAGAGAACTTGCTCATGGAAATAGGTTTGTTCATCAGCAAAGGCCAATGCAAAAAGAAATCTTATCTCAGTGCTGAGAATCTAAAACAGTTTTATAAGAATTCATGTAGATAAAAACAGCTAGTGTGATTTATACCAGTAGATTACAGAATGTGTAGTGTATAACCCAAATTTCATCTCTGAAATACCTTAGCAAAATATAAAACAAAGACCTCTAACACTGTCATAGCCATCAGGGGGGCAAAGGAGGACAAGAATGGTTGTGTAATTAACAATAACATGAAGTTTAATAAGAAAAGTATTTTTTATAAAGAATTGTTGATAGCCTGTCCAGGCTTTGCAGAGGATAAGTTAAATGTTTTTGCTTATCAGCAGGCTGTGCCAGCACAAGAGTGTCATTTTGAGAGCTAATTTAGTTTGGTCCTGGTTAGAATTAGAATGTGTTAATGGAGAGTTACTTACACTCTTACTGTGGTGACTGTTCTTGCTGATGGAGATGTCCACAAAAGAAGCAGAGGAAACTAAATAAATGCAAGTATTCCCAGTCATCTCTCAATACTGCTACCGTAAGAAGAAAATTAAATAAAAATATAAAAGTACTATTTCTTACCATTTGGTCTATATTTAAATGATGACAATCATTTTAGCCAGGAAAAGAGTTTGAAAACCAAAAATGGTGAAAATTAATTGTATTTTCAGAGACAGAATATGTAACTTGGCAATTAGATTAATTTTTAATGGAGATGGGGAGAACAATGAGTTCAGGTTTATTGAACTTCTTATAATTTTAACTTTACATAAACAAATTAAGAGATTTGGTCATGAGAATTCCCATCTGGTTTAGAACCTTGATGCTGGCAGCTTGGACCCTCTTACAGTACCTGCTCTTCAAGTTGCAGCACAATTAATCTAAAATATTTTCTCCTAACCTGTACAAATTAAGCCTCTGGTTCCATTTTCAGCTTCTATTGCTAAGTAGCTTACAGTTTGTGCTGATTATGGTGACTGAGTTATACAAACCAATGAATACCATTTCAGTCTTTTTCTATACCAAGTGCTAAAAGTCTGTTTCACCTTGTATTTTTTTAATTTGGTGCTTTGTTTTTCTTCTTAGAGATACTCTGCAGTTAGGAGCATCATCTGCATCTCAGAATGTTGAGACTTACAATCTAAGGAGATTGTTCTAAAAATAAAAAAAAAAGATTATGAAAAACAGTTATCATTTATTCTTGTTTGCTTCTAAAATTTAAAGGTGTTTTGGGGAGGCCCTGCTCAGCACTGACTGGTGCAAGCAGAACCCATTCCTTTGCCTTCCCAAGCCATGTAAAATGCAGTAACAGCATGGCACGGGCATCCTCTTGCAGGTCTGGATGGAGCTGTTGTTAGAGATGGATCCTCCATCAGCCTCCCCCCCAGGGGATGGTGCTGCCACGGGCTGGGTTGGAGGAGAGGACCCTGGCAGGCAGAGGTGTCCAGCTGAGCCCACTTGCTGGTGGCTGGTCAGGCTTGGCTGACACTGTGATGAAGTACCTGAGATACATGAAACACCTTCAATTTCACAACATCTCCTGTGGGAACACTCATTTTGGGCACAGCAGGAGGGCTGAGCTGGGTAGGGGACATCTTCAATGGCTTGAGCACATCCCTCCTGGGCTGTCCATGCATGGTGCTTAGCAAGTCACCCCACTGCAAGCCAGACAGCCTCGGGGGGGGGTGTATTTTGGCTGGATGAGACAGATTGAGCCACTGCCCTGCTCCCTGCAGCAGCCTTAAACGTAGTCATTTAAAGCAGATTAGTGGTGTGCTTTAAAACATACCTTCTGCCCTGCTTTGACCAGGCAAACACACATTTTCCCAAACTGAAAAACCTTTTCAGTACACCTGGCTGGGAAGGTGTTAACGGGAATCCAGCATTGCTGTTTAAGTTACCCTGACACCCTGAGAAAGGTGGGTGTTTTTGTGCCACATAGGCAGGCTTCTCCTGTTCAAGCAATATTCTTCCCATTTTGTTCTCCTCAAACTGAGCTTTGTTCACTGGAATTTCAGCTCTCGGAATTTTTACGGTTAGCAGATGTGTGCAGCCTCTCCATCCCTCACACCCAGTACCTGCAGTAATTCTGTTCTGAACTACATTTATTTGGTTTCCTGCTGGGTGTGTGTGTGTGTGTGTTACATGAGGTTGTGTTATCCAGTGTAACTAGTCACAGGATGTAAGAAGTCACGCAGTACACATGTATTGGATATTTACTGTAAATTCAGTCGTGTTAGGAATTCAGTCTCAACAGGATTGGAAATGTAGCCACTACTCAGGATTAGCAAATTGATTGTGGATTATTGTAAATTTTGCAATTTATGTGGGACAAAACATGGTTGATAAATGTAATGGTATGAGTAAAAAAAGGTAAAAATGTCAATGCAAAATGACAATATTCCCACATTTGGAAGCAGGTTAGTTATAATCTGAGGCTTTTGAAAGGAAGAAAATTTAAAGAAAAATATATTTATGGAAATCTGTCATACTTCTATCTTTTAAATTATTTTATTTCACCAGGATTAGGTACAAGAAAACTAAACCATACCATATTCTAGAGTCTTCCAAACTGCTGAAAAAAAGACAGTGAGAATTACACAAGTGGCAGAGAAATGTGCCACCTTCTGTGCCTTGATGTCATCAGCTTCCTGGTAGATATTTTTTGTGAAATATTTTTTCCTGAATACTGGAACCAAAATATGGGCAGTGAGACTACTCTGGTTTAATGTTGCCTCTTCAAAGACTTCCCCACTGAGAAACTTATTATCTGCTGTGCCCTTGTGTTCCCAGAGATTAAGAAAAAGAGTATTTTACAAGATTTTCACATTATACCTGTGTATGTGCACATACAACACACCAAATTAAAAACAGAGTTTATAAGGTACCATTTACTCTCCCTAGACATAGTTTGCTCCTTTCTTTAGCTGGAAGATAACAAAAAGTACTAGAATGTGTGGAACCATTATTCAAGCTTTTGAACTTTACTTCTTTTGAAGTATTTTTAACAATTTGACATGATAGGTTGCTGTAGGTAAGAGCAGGGAGCTTACTAAATTTAACATTTCACATCTTGATTTTATTTAGTGTAGTCTCTTTTCGTTTAGTATTTTTTAGTGTTACTTTAGTAATTTTCTCCACTTCAGTGTTTTGTTGTTTGTTTTTTTCACTTCAGGTTGCTAAATATATATATTCTGCAGTGACTACACCAAACGTTTTGCCTCTTTGGCTTCTTTTTCACTCAGTTTAGTAGAAGCTTCTGCTTATATTCCTTTGGTCCCAGCTGCATGACAGCAGCCTTCAAGTTGCTTTTTGTGATACCAAATTACTGAATTTTATACCTGAAGGCAGTAAGTACAATATGCTGGTGCTGGCAGATGTGTTTAGTTGGCTGTTCTCCAGAACAGTTACCAGAATCTTCTACTATTGCTGCAATTTGCATGTTTTCAGATGCTGGTGGCATCTCCATCTCAATTTGAGCTTAGATATGACATTCTTGCATGTAATTTTGTTTTCTTCATGTTCTTCTGTTGTTGATTTTTAGTTTAGTGTGTTTTTTTGTTCGGGGTTTCAGAGTTTGGGGGTTTTTTTGCTTTTTAAAATACATTTATGTATGTGCCAGTTCCTGAACTCCGTTTGAGCAGTTAATTGTGGCTTCAGGAAGTGCACAATAGCATTGTTTACACCTCCTTGTACCGGATATAATGTCCCTGTTGCAAATTAGAGGGATTTGAAAGCTGCAGTAGTGACTAGAAGCCCTTGAGAGCCACTTCAGCACCTGGAAATTACTGTGGGATGGAGCCGCTCTGGTTATACCCTTCTTCCTCAATCAGGTCAGCTTCGAGTGACTGGTTTCCCTTAGACAGGCTTTGCAACATCTTAAGCAAAATCTGGCCCTGAAATAACAGATTTGAAAAGTACCCTTCATCCTTTATACAGAGAGGACTCTAGGAGATACCTTTTGCCCCTATGACTTCTTCCTACTCGATAGCTTAAGTTATTGCTGCATTATTAAATCATGTTTTTTCCAGCTTAATACTTATTTTCCATATTTGCCTTGACTATTTTTTGAAGAGTCATATGTCTGTAATCCTTAGGTGGAAGAATTGCTCTTGTACTCTGTGCATTGCTGACAGCCCTCTTCCTCCCTCCTAGCTGGGCTAAGCAAGGAAGTATTTGATTGACTGGCATGACACCTAGTTGATCCCCCCTGCTGAGCTCTGAGACAAATCAGGAGGCTGTCTTTACGAGAATTTAGTGTGTGGAACAATTAAAGGGTTTTGATTATCCGGGTGTTGAATTTTGAATTGACACAAGGCTGAGGTAGCAGGCAGAAATGTCCAAGTCTTCAACATGCAAAGAATTTATTTTTTGTCTTGAGAAGTGCTACACTGACCAGTTCATCTTGGTAGAACTTTCTTTGGACAAATACGATATTGGTGATGGAGAGGGAGGAGCTTAGTAACTGGCACAAACATGAGAGTATTCAAGTTTCTATTTTCAATGGATAGAATTCTTGTGGTAAACTCAGGTACTAAATCTTGATCCAAACATGTTTAGAATTGTCCTTGAACATCACTGCTCACCATTTTCTGCAATGCTAGATAGATCTTACTGATACTTGCATTCATCAAAACATTAGTTGTGCTTCCCAGTTGTTTGTGTATTTTCTTGTCTATAGAACCAAGAACCATAAGAACTATTTGAAATGTACTAGATGAAGTAACTCATTGCAGTTCCACTTGGGTTCAGAGGATTGTTTAGAGGATAGGAGAAGGTTTAAACACTTCCACAAATATGTTTAAGGGGAATATGTAGATAGACAAATATTGACAATATATAAATCCTCCTGTAAGACAGAGTTGGATTGAAGAGGCTCCTGTAGTTATTCAACACACCAAACTATAACGTCACTTAACAGATGCACTGGCTCTCAAAGTGTGCTCTGATGCTTGCTGAGGAAACATTGCCTCAAAAAAAATAATGAATGACTTAATAATTTCAGGGAAGAATCCTATACTTGCTCGGTGAGGCTTTTGTTGGGTAGACTTGAGATCTACCTAGATCCAGACTCAAAAATCTGAAGCAGCTACTGATCTCTAGAGACACAGCAAACCACAGATTTTCAGGCATTGTAAAAAACATGAGTCATATTTTTAAAAGTGAAATTGTAAATTTGTATTAATAAGTTTCTTTCTGTCCTTAATGCAGTGGGGCATTTGTTTCAGTTTTTAAAATGGAATCTCGATTCTACACAAAAAATAGGTTTTTGGGTACTTTCAGGAACTGCATAGAAGGGTGAACCCCCCTGGGAAGACAGAGGACAGGCAGTTTTCCACCCTGCTTGAAAGGAGTAGATATACTGCCAATAATCCACTATTATATACTAATATTAGTATCATGAATCTACCTTAAGATGTGGTTGACTTGAGGTACACTACTGATTTCCCTTTTATGAGTTGTACCATTGTAAATGAAGTTCAGGTTTCAGTTGCTGAATGAGGTAAGCAAAATCCAGGATATTCACTAGAGTGTGCAATACTCCATACAGTGTACTTGGTTGACCTTTATGGAAATAGTTGAAATTCTTATTTCCTCACATTTTTACTGCCTTGCCAGGGCCTGCATGTTCACAGCCTTCATCACATGCACAACCCTTTTTTGTTTCTTTCTTATCAAAGAGTCTTGGCATCAGAGAGAGGGCATCAAGCAGGCTTCCTCTTCTATAGCACATAATTTCAAATGCCTTTTTTATTAAAGTAATCTTTTCACAGTTGTCATTGAACTTTCTTCTCTAGTTTATGAACCCTCTGTATTTTTAATTGCTTTCTAGTACATGTATGTTTATGGAGGTTGCATTATTTCAGGTTTTATCTGATTCAGAGGTGTGAAAGGTACTGTTAAATATTTTTCATGCAAGATCATAGGAAAAATTCCATTACTAATTATTGGTAACCTAATTCTTTTGCTAGCTATTGATACTATGAGTAGGTGCCTTACTAACAGTGTTGATCAGCATTATAGTGCAATGCTGCTGATGGAGCTGAAATGTGCCATTAATTTGTAAAACAATTATATTGATCATAGACTTTTAGTGACCTGTTGATGGTACTTAGCTACAGCTGACTAGATAATGCCAGTATAGGTATATTTGTTTCTTTTCAAAGAGACTCCAGTGAGTGGGTTTAAACATGTGGCAGCTCATTTGTCATCAGAGATTGCCCCTGGGAAGTCCCAGCAGACTCCTTTCCTTTATCTCTCCCTTGTCTTCCGTGGCAGGATCATTAAAAGAAGTGAGCTCCTCTTTGGTGATGTAAAGAATCAGTCTTTTTTTGTCCCTGTATTCACAGTCAAAGCATACTTTCAGCTCTTCATTTTCTTTTGGAGCTATAGGTACATGCTCTTGCCAAAATGATCCTCTTCATCATCTGTTTAGTCAGATGTTTATGCCTTGTTCCTGTCATTCTCACTCTTGCCACTAATCTCCCAGGTTTTTAGATTTCTAGATTACTGTCACACTTTGAAGGTATGGAAGAAAGTAGATGTTAAATGTGTTTGCTGGTGTTGCCATTTATCCTAAGGGTCTGACCCTGTTTCTGGGCTACAAAGTAGTATAGTAGTAGCCAAGGGCCACTAGAACCTCCAGGGTGCAGGATAGTGGGACGGATTTGGGTGTATGGTTGGTTTTGAGAGAGATGCACTGAGTGAGCATGGAATTATGTATGCAAGGGTGAGAGGAGTAATACTGGATTAGTATGATTCATTTAAAGCACCAAAGTTCTAAATACTTACTATAAAATACTTATTATAAAATACTTATTATGAAATACTTACTATAAAAAGTGAAATCTCTGCCCTCACAGGTTACATCTTGTATTGCACTTTACAGTAGTATTAAAAAAGTGAATGAAAGTATTTGCAAATTGTTTTTCTGTTACTTACCTCTTGACTCTCCCAAAAACCTTTTTCTTTTATGTTTCATAGTTTCTGTCTTTCACTTCTCCAGTGGGAAGTACAGATCTGTGGTTATACAATATAAGTGTTTTGTTATTCTTCACAGTTAATGTAATAAGTTATTTATATCCTGCATTCGCAATAGCTGTAACAAAGTTTTAAATAATGGATCATGGTAGATGCATTTGCTATGAATATCTATATTTATTTACTTAAGCTAAACATTGTGGAGTAATATACTGAATGCTCTGTGGACGTATTTAAGCTGGATGCCTGAAGTGTGAATGTGGCACAGCCCATACGCTCAATGACTCAGTGTGGTACTTACAAGCTAAGCTGAATTATTTAGCAGTATTATTTTATTTTATTTTTTCATAGCCTTTCATGTCCCCTCGGTACCCTGGAGGTCCAAGGCCACCTTTAAGAATACCCAATCAGGTAAGAATTTATGACTGATGCCATTGTGGTCCAGGGTGATGCTGCAGTGCTGGGAACAGGGAATGTTGTCTGGTTGGCTGCCAGTGGCTCAGTCCCTCTCCACCCCATTTAGTCTGACCTTTAAATAGATAGTGGAGTAAGGTGTGGCCATACCACTCCCAGCTCACTTTCCTGTGCCTAATTAGTATTTGCACCTCAACATTTATTGTGTGTTAAGCCTCTCTGCAGAGGGAGGTTACAGTTGCCTTGTACAGTCCTGCATTAACCCCAGCCAGCCAAGGCTGCCTGCTCTGAGATCAAGACAAGATGTCCCTACAGCTGTTACAGTCTCTGAACTTTCTTAACCACATCAAGTTGTTAGGCCTGAGAATTTTTTTACTGAATTCTACATAAAATGCATCACTTCCTTCTATTCTTTGTTGGATATATGAAGTATATTTATTTTACAGTAAATATGGAGATTATTGGTGAGAAACAGGTATCATGAAGTGCACTGTGAGTCTTACAGACACTCTGAGGACCTTATAAAAGCATCAGATTCCAAATTTTTCCTCATATCTATCAAAGGATATGCATGCCAGTGTAATAAGAATGAGTAATGAGCTGCTGTTCGTCAGCAGAGACCTTTATTGGCCCGTCTGTGAAAAGATGGTTCAGGAAGTAGATAGCATTTGTGTTTTAAGTTCTCCCTCGTGCAGATAGAGAAGAAAGTAGTTGTCAACAGATGAAAAGTTATAGGTAAGCAGATGGAAAAAAAAAGTCAGTGAAGCTCTGAAAGAAAAACTGGGTCACTTACAGTATTTAGCAAGGCTGATAGGTCGGATGGAATGGATTTTTTGGTGCAACTTAGACTTCCTGGACTGCCTTTCTTGTTGCCACAGCTTGATGAGGAGACATTTCTGCTCCAGCTTCAGTCCTGGGTATGTTTTTGTGTCTGTGTAACGTGATGTTAACAAACTCGTCTTCAGCACTGGCCCAGTATTGCCAGAATGATTGAAAATAATGAGGGGTGTGTATAAGGTCACAAGACTTCTTCCATTGTTCCTGCAAATCGAATATTTGGGAGCAGGTTAAGTTACCTGTATTGTACCCACTTTCTTTCAAGGGAAATGTAATTAACCTTGTTAGATGTGATCATCAAGGGACAAGGTAAGAGTGCAATGTCATCAAAGCTTTAGTTACGTATTTGCTACAGATATACTGTAACTCAGTACAAAATATCTTCCTGATTTTCACACTTTTCAGTTCTATCTTAGCCAAAGATACAACAGTGTTTGGGTTTCACATATTCCTTTGTTTTTCTTTCTGTGCTTCTGAATACTGTAAATACTGGCAGGTAGAAACTAGATGTGGTGAATGCTGTGAAAGCACTGCCAACCTGCAGTTTTAGTTTCAGAAGTATTTTTGTCTGCACATTGTGATATTTTCAGTTCAGAACTGTAACATAATCACATGACCTTAGTGAATTACAGCTCTTGCAATTAGTTTACATTATGCCACATTTGTGAATTATTACTGCTTTTAACAACACTACCATTATGTAAGTTACAACATAGATGGGCAGTGTGTGGATGTAATAAACTATTGGAATGTAGCTGTAAGGCTGAAATTTTCATTTGGCAGAATTCAGTAAAAATCAGAGTTAAAATTCCCACTGTAGCTGTAACTCTGTCCCTCAGTGCCTTACAAGGAAGAGTCACTTACTGCTGTGATCACAGCAGCAAAGGGCTTCGTGTCCTTGTGTGTCACCTGCCATCTCGGGCAGAAGTGACCAGTTCCTGCTTGGCTGGTCCTTCTCCCTTCACTTCATGTATTGTTCTGATGTACCATCCAGACTCCAAGCCACTGAAGTACGTGTAAGACTGTGATTTACATTTTGTAATCTCAGATTACTTCTTTATTCCATTAATCTTGCAGTGCAGGACCTATTGACTGTATTACCTTTGAGGTAATAACATGCACCTTAATTTTGAGTTTGCTGTTTCTTATGGAAAAAAGCTGTGTAATATTTGCAGATAGGTTCCCCTTTGTGTGTATCCAATACTACTACAGTATTTCCAGGTCAAGAATAGCTTCCCTGTTCCCTCAGTAAGCAATAACCTGTATTGCCTGAGTAGATTCCTTTAATAATAACAGACTTATCATTCTGGATGCAGTTTTGCTGAAAATGTGGTGATGTTTTGAGATGCTAAGTAGCACCTAGTGAATCAGCTGCAAAGATCCATTCATAAAAACATTTTCTCATTGACTAAACTATAGGTAAGAGACTGTAGGAATTAGCTATAAATCTAATTCAGTTGCTGTAAATCCAAAGGGCAGATAAAAAAGTGGGGACATAAAAGCAATGTGTTTGATTTAGACCAAAGGTGAAGTAACAACACAACGTACCTTCATGCTTGAAGGCAAGATCTAGGAGCAAGTTTTGTGTCTTGTTATCTCTCATAGAAGAGTAATAAGCTTATCTTGGTATGGATGCCCTTCAAGATTAAGGAAGAATGGAGCTCCCCCATCAAAGCCCTAATTAACTGTGCCCTGTGAATGCTCTGTTGCTGGCTCAGTTACAGCTCACTCTCAGAGAATATCAGTGTTCACATCCTGGCATCTGAAAGAAAATCTTAAAATAATGTCTAAAACAGAAACCTGTAGCAATATAAGCTTTGAATAAATTATCATGTACCCAAAAATCAGACAGTGTTTGAAGGTTAAAGAATAGGTAAGCGAAAGTGAAGGAAGTATAGGCCAGGCGCAAAATAGGCAGTTATATTTTGGACATTATTTATGTGTAATTTACAGAAATCCAAGAGTTTCTCCATGCAGATTCATAGTCAGGTTCATAGGACATTCAGGACTTTTAGTCTAGTTAGGCACTGAGGACATTTAGTTAGGACGTTTAGGAAAGTTAACTTTTCCTTATTACTCTTGACTCAGAAGAAACATTGGGAAATAAACCCAAAGTATCTACATTATGTCTTCAACATAAATTTCAAAGCATGATATGCTTTTAACGTGTAGTTTCTCTGCCTGCAGGCACTCGGAGGTGTCCCAGGAAGTCAGCCATTATTGCCTAGTGGGATGGACCCAACACGGCAGCAAGGTGATTGAAACAGTTGTTTGGACCATTCAAAAGCACTCTCAAGCTCACAATTTCTTTCTGCATTTCAAAAGCTTACTGCAGCTTTTAAAGCCTTCCATTGATTAAAAGTGAACGATTTGTTAAAGTTGTTTTAGCAGGTGCTTGTGTGTGGCATTGTTTTTGAAGTTACATACTTTTTTTTTGCAGGGCATCCAAACATGGGTGGGCCAATGCAGAGGATGACTCCTCCACGGGGAATGGTTCCATTAGGACCACAGGTACCTTCCACAGGCAGATACCCATTTTTATCGATATGTCTGTACTTAGACTATATCACTCTGGCTTTCCATAGCTGGAAGCTGGCCAGGACTTGTTCTGCTAATCCCATTTTAAAGTAAACTTTATTTGACAAAAATTAATTTTGAGTTTCCAGCTGTACAAAGCCTAAAATGAAAACATCAAGCATTTTAATTAAGATTTGAAATTAAATGAGGAATCTCTTACCTTGCTTATTTCAGAAAAGTTATGCTTGTCTTACAGCCAGTGCATACTGTAATCAAAGGCTGACATTTGTAAAGGAAATCAAGGATTGAGTAGGTGTTTCCTTATCCTTCCAACCTCACTGATTATCCTGAGGAGGAAAGGATTAATACTTCTAACTTAGGCAAACTCTTTGTACTAAATAAACCACCCCCAATTTTCTGAAGTTTTTCTTTCATCCACTGTTGATCTGGATTTTTGGTGAGTGATAGAGAGATTTTAATGTAAATTTGGAAGTCCATGCTGCCATTTCTCCCTGTTGTCAATCACAAGCATCTCTTCAGCTCTGGTTTTGAGAGAAGCAACCTTGAATTTCAGGAGTCAGCCTTCTGCATGCTGCTGGCCTGGTGACAGTTGTTTGTAGGCTGTTTCTTAATAAATGTAAAAACTATGAGTGGTATTTTTCAGTATTACATTTCAACAGTAAACAAAGGTAGGGAACAAGGGAATTCTGTTGCATATCTGAAAGATTAATCTAAAGATTATTTTATATTTTGTCAGCACTCTGAATAAGATAAAATTAAAGCTGGGGTGTTTCTTGTCACCTTTGCCAGTATTTTGTTTCACAGTGTGCTTGTTCTGCCCATACTTTGCATTCTTACTTCCCCATTTCAGATGACCTCTCTAGTGACATTGTTGCTGGGAATAGCAACTGAATATTAAATGGTTAAATAGCTTGGCCTTTCAAATCTGCTCATAACTGCCTTACAGTTTTGGGTCTTCTTGGTAGAAACCAGTTGTGCAGTTCTACAGGACATCTGCTGTGTGACCAACAAAATATTATTAAAAACATTTGTTATTTGTCTGTAGCACTGAAGTATATTTACCACTTGCCTTTTGAAGGCAGAATGAGAAGCTTTGCAGTGCTGCCTTTTGAGATGGAGATGATACTTTATGCAGCACCATTAGTCACACAGCAGGCAAATCTCATGCCAGTTTTTGTAAGGATAATTTTTCCATTTTTGCTGTCTCTTAAAATCCAGCTTTTTAAGGTTCTTCTTTCTTGTACTGAACATCCTCTTAAAACAGGGAAAAATGTAGCTAATCTACACAGAATTTAAGTTTGCAAATCAATCTTTTCTATAAATGCATCATTGTCTTTGTATCTGGCATTTGGGATCTTCTCAGAAGGCAGTTCTAAAACCAAATTTGATTAATCTTCCACACCTTGTTTTAATGTCCTGTTTCTACAGTGCTGTAAGGTTGACTCATGTGTGCCTGCAGTGGGGGGCCCTGCTGCCTTGCTGCACGGGCAGTCAGTCTGCAAAATGTGCTGGTGTCCAGTATAGCAAGTATACCATGCATATGAATGAAAACTTACTGAAAACTTCCCTCACCTTTACATTTTATTATTCTAGACTGTTTCAAAGTAAAAAACGTGAAGCAAAAAGCAGTGGATGATTGTAAAAGATTGAATCTGTGAAATGCTCCAAAGAATTGGGTTCAGGCTCTTTTTTCAAAGCTTGTAGTTAGCCTAGATGAACAAGGTGCTACCTCCAGTCTGACCACTTCTTAGAATCAGAGAATCATAGAATAATTAATGTTGGAAGGGACCTCAAAGATCATCAAATTCCAACCCCCCTTCCATGAGCAGGGAACCCCACCACCAGACCAGGTTGCACAAAACCTCATCCAGCCTGGCCTTAAAAACCTCCAGGGATGGGGCATCAACAACCTCCCTGGGCAACCCATCCCAGTTCCTCACCACCCTGATAGTGAAGAATTTCTTCCTAATATCTAACCTGAATGTCCTCCCCTCTCTCAGTTTAAAACCTTTACCCCTTGTCCTATCACTATCTTCTCTGATGAGAAGCCCCTCCCCAGCTTTCCTGTAGCCCCTTTCAAGTACTGGAAGGTGCTCTAAGGTCTCCCTGGAGCCTTCTCTTCTCCAGGCTGAACAGCCCCAACTCTCTCAGCCTGTCTTCACAGCAGAGCTGCTCCAGCCCTTTGATCATCTTGGTGGCCCTTCTCCGGACCCTCTCCAACAGGTCTATATCTTTCTTGTGCTGAGGGCACCAGAACTGTACACAGTATTCCAGGTGGGGTCTCACCAGAGCAGAGGCGTAGAATCCCCTCCCTGGCACTGCTGGCCACACTGCTTTTGATGCAGCCCAGGATGTGGTTGGCCCTCTGGGCTGCAGATTCTCCTTCCTATCCTTCATATTTGCTGGTGATCCTCCCACATACTCCCTAATGCTTTCCAGTGAAAAAAGAATCAGATCATCTAGAATACTTTTTTTTTTTTTTTTTTTTTTTTAATAAATCTTAGCTTATCTGCCTCATTTTGGCCATCTGTAGGAAGTGCTTTTATGAACCACTCAACTACCACATAACCAGTGCTGGTGGTTGCTTCGAGTAAAAAGCTGTACGGAACAAGTAGGGGTGCTAACTTATGCAGAGCAGGGCTGCAGCTGAAGGAACATGCATGTTGGTAGGCTTAATGAAGGCACTCTTATTTTAGGACCTTTGATTAGAATGAGGAGTAATTAGGTTTAGGAGTGTGTTTGATTAGGTTTTCTCCAATCCTGTAGGATTCCATAGAGATCTTTAACCCCAGTCCACACACACAATGCCTGAATTAAAACAAAGAGAAGGAGATACCAGACTGACCAAAGATGGACAGTGGCTCAGCTCCCCACATCAGAATGGAAAAATGAAATAAAACAGATACAGAGCTGCCATTTTGTAACAGTCAGCCTGTGTTCTCCTCAAGATCCAGTAGTGCCAGCTGGGGGTGTTAGTGTGTCCAGCTGCTCTGACTGCCCACCAGTTACTGCCCTACAGTTCTGACAGGGTAGTTGCTCAGGCAAAATAATCTAGGATAACCTAGTTTAACTAACAGGAGGTTTGAGTTAATCTGGCTGATTTCACGTGAGCATGCACACCATTTGATACACTGGCTGCACAGAGAAAGGCAGGAACAAGAAGAGATGGGTGACCAGCAGCTGTGGATGATGCTGTTACAAGGGCTTGTAGCGAGAGGACAAGGGGTAACTGTTTTAAACTGAAAGAAGAGAGATTTAGGTTAGAGATCAGGAGGAAATTTTTTAGTGTGAGGGTAGTGGGGCACTGGAACAGGCTGCCCAGAGAAGTTGTGAGGGCTCCATCCCTGGAGATGTTCAAGGGCAGGTTGGATGGGGCTCTGAGCAGCCTGGTCTAGTGGGAGGTGTCCCTGCCCATGCAGAGAAGTTGGCACTTGATGATCTTTAAGGTCCCTTCCAACTCAAACCATTCTATGTGTGCTATGATTCATTCTATGATTTTATGTCTTCAGATGGCACTTGTGGGTCTAAAGAGGACATCTTTTTGCCCCCTCTGGTTGTGTTATTGCAAACCAGCAAGCATTAGGACATTTCCAGGCTTGTTAGCAATGAAAAAAAGTGTGAGATTCTTCTTGGCAGCAACAAAAAGAAGCTTCTCTTCTAGTTCTTGGTCAGTTCTAGATAACTGACATGTCATATCAGTCAAGGTATAAACAGCACCAGACCCAGGCTTTTGAATATCACTGTTGGATTTCTCCCACATATTGATGCATTCATACGTGCATGGTTTTGTGAATCAGACCAATATAGAGAGCACTCATAGGCCTGAGTCATATAGTTAATGCAGTTTCTAGTATACTAACCATGAAAGACGGTATTTGTTTTATTACTGGAAAATAGACTGCAACAGTGACCTAATTTTTTTTTTTAGGTAAATTGCTTTTTTGTGTCCCCCCCCCTTTCCAAAATGCATAGCTGTTCATTTTAGAGGATTTTCTATTAGCCATCCTTTTGTAGTATCAGAAAAAATACAGCAGAAGTAACACAGATTCAGGAATTCTTTGATTGCGAGGTGAGATAGACTGTTCTGCTTGTATTCCTCTGAATAAAAATAGGTCTGAATTACTTTTTAATGTTAACAGTACAGTTAAACTTTTCTCATAATATCAGAGCATAAACTCAGATTTTATAGGCATTGAGCCATTAATTGGTTGGCATCAAGATGACATTCATTATCATGTTAAGTGCTTTTCATATTAGTTACCATAGACTTACTAGAATTGACTGATTCGAAAAGAAATATAATGGTTATGCTGTATGTAATAAAAGTGATATAATATGGTGTAATTTTATGCAAGCATTTATTGATCCGCTAATAAAATCTGATTAAAAATAATATTTAAGCTCCATGATTTAGAAATCTTAGAATCTAAGTCGAGGTTTCTGATTTTCAGTGGGGTCCTTAGGTATGAAAAGTTGAATACATTATAAAACCTGCCCCTTTCTGGCCTTTGGTATGACCTCTATATGTGTAAATAATTCCTCCTGAAGCAATTGACATTTTAGCTACTCCAAGTCTATTTCTGTTGTTTGCAATTCTCTCTCCTTGGGGTTACAATATCATCTTTTTAAGTCAACAATGGAAACACCTGAAAGATTGAATTGCATTGGCCTATCCAGTCAGCTGTTATGTAGGGATGTCATTAACCTGCTGTCCTTTCTTTCCCCCTCCTCTTTGGTTTTGTTTTTTTGTTTTGTGGTAGTCTGACCCTTGGTTATCATTGCAGAACTATGGAGGTGCAATGAGACCCCCACTGAATGCTTTAGGCGGCCCGGGGATGCCTGGAATGAACATGTAAGCACAATAATAACATCTTATAATATTTAGTAAAAATCATTCTTTTGTTATAGAAGTAACATTTGGGATACCTAAGATGAAGAGAATATGCTTTGATAAACAGCATGCTTTGATGACTGGTAACTGCAATTTAGAAAAGTGAACCCACAGCAGTTTCCTTCTTCTGCATGAATTTTTTACAGGTGACTTTACTGTCCCTACAAGCTTATACAATTACTTAGTTTCTTTCACAGGTCAAAGTTCAAATATTGGGAATATTTTTGTCAGTATCATCACTGATATATACTTGCATGCATTTAAAAAAAAGGACATTATTTACATTTGTGGGCTTACTTTATTGATGAAATATTTTTTTTAATGCGTAGTAGTTCCTTCCTGCCAAATGAAGAAGGACTTAATTTTATCAGAATAAAACCATTGCCTTTAACTGTTTTTAAAAAAGGATATATTTGAAAGAAGTGTGGATTATTCTCTCTATGTTGCTGTTTTTATTTCTGTAACTACATTTATATGCACTCTAAACAAATAGAAGAATATTACAGATATGTGTGTAAGGTTTTCTGTGTTTCTTTGTATTTCTGGGACTGAATTGTCATTTGGTAAAAACTGATACAGACTGAGTTCAGTTAAGCTACACTGATTTATTCCAGGCATGGATTTAGTCATGTGAGTGTATCATGTCTTTACACCTGTAGGCAGCCCCCCTTTCTAAGTGTGTAGAAAAATTCCAGATGTAAAAATGGTGTATCTAGAGTAGACTAGATTTAAGCTGAGGATAACAAAGGGCCCATCATGAGCAATCTTCTGCACTTCAGATAAACCTTTGCATGCTTGGAGAAGCCTACATGATTAATGAGCCTGGAAAAAAATACAAGAAGGTGCTCCTTGTATTATTTAGATTTCACTCTTAATGGTTCACAAATGTTAAGAGACTGCTGTAGTTACCTTTAGCATAACACAGACCAGAAATTATCAACTTCTTCTTGTTTCATGGCCCTGTGCCTACTGAAATTGGTGCATTTTTTCGTAACCAGCATTTTGCAGAGCCTGGGGTGGTCACAGAGGGCAGCATGGTGGTCTGGCTAGTAAGGCTAGAATGATTTTACCACTTAGAGCAGAGAACATGTTATTGTCTTACTCCTTTTACACCTTTGTCTTTCAAGAATGAGTTTTAAGCAGATTGACCCAGAAAACACAGTGAAGAGAAATACATGCTTGTTATGTTTATATAATAGATACCCAGTTTTACTCTTATAGGAAACTTAAATAAGTGATTGTGATTTTAATTTCAAGTGAAGGGTTACCAACCTGAAAAAGTTGAAGAGGAATTGATATAATTCCATTTAAAAATACCTAACCCATCATACCTTTAATTTCTTCTGATTTCCACACATACCTTGGATCCTTGAAGCATATTAAATAAAACCCAAAGTTGGGTGTTACTGTATCATACCTATCATATATTAGACTCAAGACAATTCTAGGAACAATTCTAGGCATTTCTTCTTTTAAATAAAATTGATGTTGAAAAAATATTTAGATATTTGAAATTCTGTGTGAGTGTAATATAAGCACTGTGGAGATTGTCCTCAGGAGGAAATTGAGTTATAAGAGAAGAAAATTAGCTTTCTAGAATCAATTGTTGTAGAAATAAAATTGAGGGTAGGTAGGATATTTCAAAGCTCCTTATACACATAAATGAGAGTTTACACAGAAAAAATAAGAAACAGGTTCCTGGGTGACAAGAAAAATTCCTGGTCTGCCAGAAAGAGAGAATATGGGTTGAAATACTAGCATTTCCATATTGCAGCATTTAGTAAGTATGTTTTATCTTGTGTTGAGCCAGTAAATACACAGAGATCATGTTCTTTCAATTCAGTCTTCTAGGAAGTACATTTACCTTTGAACTTGTATGTCCTTTTGAAGAGGACACCATGAACTGGAGTATTTTACTTGGGAAATTCATTAACTTTGATACAGAGTATGATCTTAGAAGAACAGTGTGTGAAGCAGTAATTATGAAGCAGGTAACAGTAGCTTCCTCAGTGCCTTACCAGGCATGTACTGCATTGATACTGCATGAATAAATTTTACCATCAAACTGAGTTGTTTGGGTTTTTTTACTTTGTCAAATGGGGTGACAAATACTGATCAAAGGAAAACAAAGGTGTTACTACGGTCTGGGTTTCTTTTAATTGTATTTCCAGGACATGAGGTTTTTTTCTTACTGCAAAGTTACTACTGTCAGAGTTGTACTTAAACTGAAATCTTAGTGAAGACTCATTTTCTGGTCAATTCTAGTATTCAGAGTTGGTCAGAGTGCATCTAATGCTAGCCTACAGGCATTGGCAATAGATGGACCCAACTGTGCTAAATGTGTTCTTAGTATTATCCCTTAAAATTTTTCTAAAGCATAGGGCTGAGAAATAACAGTGTATGTCATTTAGTGTACTTCTATTTCTAGGAAACAGGGTAGCTATACATGTTTATTGCCTTATAGTAACATCCATTTGTTTTTACAAAGCCATACTTTTTTCTTACATGAAAAATTTACAAATTTTCAGTGTTCTAGTCAGTGCTTTTGGATTTTTGGCAATTTTAAAACATAAAAATGTGTGCTCTACAAAAAAAAAAAAAACAACCAACACAACAGCAAAACCAAACAACCAACCGAAAACATTAAAAAAAACCCACAAACATTTAAAACCCAGGTTTTCTCCTTGGAAAGCATGAAAGGCAGCTGTTTTGGTTAAGAGCAGAATATCTGCAAAATATAATTGTACATTTTTCTCAATGGAAAAGTCTTCCTTATTTTCAGAAATAACAACAACCAGCTTGGGAGCAGATAGACAATATTTCAGTCCAGGGGCATATACTGCACAAAACCACTAAATAATTGCTTGCTCAGTTATAACTAATGCCTGTCAGATTACTGTTTGAAACAGCTGATACATATCCCATGTTCTTCTACAAAATAACTTTATTTTACCAGTAAGGTTTTAAGTTGAACTTGGTGTAACCATTCTTAGTAAGATCTTTCTTTCTGTCTTTATGGAAAAATGCTTTCTTTGGAACAAAATGGTAAATTTCAGGGAGCAGTGTTACTTTTCACTAGCACTTTTTAATGACTCACATGACCTGCAGTGCTGTCTGAAGTGCTAAGAATATCTCAGTCATGCCTGAAAAGAAGAAAAAAAAAAAAGTGATTTTGTTTATAACTTCTAATCATAAACTTGTGTCTAAATGTTTAATTTCCTGACTCAATATATTTGCCCCCTGGGAAACTGAAATCTTAGACTTTATTTTTTCAAGTATTAGGATCAACACTGACAGACTTTAAGGATAAAATGCAGGTGTAATTAGTCATAGATAGGTACTTCATCAATCACTCCATATTGGAATTGGTACATGCATAATAATGCTTTATGACTTTGCTGATGCCTCCAAAATAAGCATTTAATAAAGGGGGGAAAGCTTGCCTGCATTGCATAAAAAACCCCCAACAAACAGCAGGTAGCTTTTTTGTCGGTGTGATTTATAAACTAAGAACGTGTGGCTCCACAAAAACCATATGGCTTTCCAGCAGAATCTGCTGCAGTGTTTTCTAAATGTATACAAAAAGCTGTCTATGGCTTCCAGTAATTTTGATAATTCCAACAGCTTTTTAGATGAAGGTGAGTTTCCCAGTCTCCTGTCCAAATTTCTGTGTTGCTGTGACTTAGCCCAATCACATATCTGAGTTGGCTTTTTAGGTATCTCTGATGCTCAGGGTAATTGTCACAGCTATTTCCCATTTGATGCTTTTTCCTAGATTTATTTGTGTTACTTAATGTCACACAAACAAGTGCAGGGATTTGGGGTTGAAAGCAGAATTTCAGTGTTGTTACAAATATCCTTGATTTGTCTGAAAATGAGGATCCAATAAACCAAATATGGTACATAATAAAATGAACTTTTTGAGGAAAAAAACCAACAACAAGCAACAAAAAAAAAGAGCACGCAGTATTTCACCTTATAATCACTGGCATGAATCACTAAGGAGCATGAATTCCGTGAGTTCCTGTCATTGCTTAGCCTCCCCTCACCTACATTCCTGTTTTCCAGCCTTCCAAAAATGTTAGCGGAAATAAATAAATTTAAACTTGATTTATTTCTGTGAATGGTTTGATCTAATTTTTTAACATTTTCATTAACAAAGTAATTTAAAAATAAGATTCAATATTAAATCATTTGGCCAACATATCTACTTAGCAATTTGTAGGTTTGCAAGACTTCAAAATAGATTGAAAACTTCCTGAGCTCATTAATAAAGCCTGCTTGCTTCTCTCTGTTGAAGTTACTCTCCCATGCGTGCTAAGCTGTGGAGGCTAATGTTGCTTTGCTAAAGCTAATGAGGCCAAAATGCCATTTTAAATGCTAAAGTTTTGTCATCTGCTCTGACTCTCAGTTGTCAGGGCCTTCAAAAAAAGTGATTTTGTCTTCTTTATAAATAACTAGGAGTTCTCAATGCTCCCAGGAATAATTACAGTTATTGAGATGTTATGACTGTAAACATGGAGATTTTACCTCCCATATGGCTTCGTTCCCTTAGGACTGTTAGAAGATGAAGCCTAACCATGGAACTGTTTTTCTGAGCTCAGCTAGGAGTGAGAAACTTAAAATAACAGCAAGAATTGTGAGAAAAACATGCCCATTCTGAACAGTTTCCCTTTTCCCTTTCCCTGTTCCCTTCTGCTTCTAGTACTGCTCTGATGTCTCTTGGGAGTTGGCTCAATTAAACAAGAGCATTTGGGCCAAGTGGAAAAGAATGTCTGAGAAGTCTGAAATTTTCTTTTTGCCTGCTGTATGATTAATTTTATGTTTCTGTGACTTGAGTGGAGATAATGCAGCCTTAGTCAAGTAGCAAAATGTTTTTCTGTACCTATCTATACATGTTTAAAGTGTGTTTATAAAATGGCAGGTTTTCGATTTTTTAACACACGATATTTCTTATTACTGTGATTATATACAGCAACATGTTTTCTGTGCCTTGTTCCTTTAAAAAATAGGCTTTCCTAAAACATTTAGAAGGTACTAGCATCTTATTAGCTAATGAACCTTTACTACACTTGCAGTATTCTAGATCCATGCATCCTTAGTTCTTCAGGAAGGTGCTTAATCACATAAGCAAGAGTACTGCTCTATGTCTGAAAGTACACTTATATTTTAGTACCTCTCTGCCTTTGTAATGTAAGTAGGCTTTTGTGGAATGTGGGGTACTCTCTCCAAATATTTTTTAAAATATTAACATAGTATAAGGGAAAACACTCCTCGTGAGAACTTAAAGAATTTGGGAACTTTTGGCTTTTTACTCTTTGCAAAACTTCTGTGCCACATTAAAACATTTTATCTGCTTAACACAGAGTTAAATTTTCTGTAAACCAGCAGGAATGCTCTTCAAGAAACCCTAATTTTCATTGTCTCTCAAGTTGTTCCATTGAGAATACAATAGGAGAATGTCTGTCTCTTCTGGGCTGTAGCCTCCGACTCTGTGGCTACTGGATAAGGACTCTTGGTGCCACTTTGGCAGGTGCTGTCCCAGAGAGTTTAGAGGTATCAGGATGAGTCAGGAACCAGAGTGTCTTAAATGTGAGTGACAGGGTTGTATTAATAAATGAATTCTTAATCAACTCACAAACTGGATCAAATGATAATGATAGTCCAACGATGAGGATTTTGCAGTAGCATTGTAACTTGGTGTAGTTGTGGTTGATAAACATACTGGAATTTGAATAGAGCCATCTCTTTCCTTACTCTGGAAACAGATTATTTTTCTTTCCTTCTCAGAGCTGGTCAGAAGACAGAGATTGTTCTGTTTCTCATCTTTCATCTTCTGTTACAGGGGTCCTGGGGGTGGCAGACCTTGGCCAAACCCAACCAATGCCAATTCTGTAAGTAAATTTTTAAAATATATTAGACATCCTTTTATATCTAGAGAAGTATTTCTCATCAATACACCAGGAAAAAATTCCACTTTGTTCCGAAAGAGAATACTGCATGCCTTATATTTTGCCCTGTAGCCCTAATGCAGACCCTGATGCAGAGCAGGTACAGTGAGGAGCACATCTGAACAGAGATCTCACTGACCTGCAAATATCCAGCTTTGTTCATAATCACAAAGCAGCTCTGCATCTTTACATCAGTTACAGCATTCCCACAACACAAAGGTTATTCTGGGGTGTATTTAAAATACATTTTAGCTTCCTCTATAAAGATGAGCTAAGTCAACACTATCTGGCCAGCAATCTCTACAGAAATCACAGCTTGTTAAGATAAAGCTTAATGTGTGCTCACATACTTTACATAACCAAAGCACATTTACTGCTCTTAACTAGGGAATATGGAATCATTGAGCAATTGCTTGCAAGACATCAGCCATTTTGTATGCTTTTTGTGAAAAGCAGAGCACTCGCTTGAATTTCACTGCAACAGCTACAGAATTAGGTAGTCTAATAGCAGCTTGAAGGAAGAAGTCAATGAGGCTTCCAAAATGAATAACAGTGTCTGATATTTCTTCAGAAAATAAAAGTGAAGTTTTCATTTTCATTCCGTGATCATGCAGCATTACTATCAAAATGTGTCTGTTTTTAGCACTTTCAGTTGAATGGAAGGAATCTGGCTTAATAGACTAGCCTGGCTGGTTGTTGTTCTCAGTTTTGATTTTTTAATTCCACTAATGGCAATTGGGGGAAACAAAGAAGAGCTGGAACACTTCCTCAGTTTTCTTATGCATATACTCAACTAAAATGGGTGTCAGAATGTTTTTCAACTGACAGTTGAAATATTTTCATTCTGTGAAATTGAGAAGTCCAGTAATAGATCAAATTGTCTAGAGTCATGTAAGATGCTTATGCTATGAAATAATTTTACATTTTGTCAGTACAGCTGCTTAATTTCTATCCTCCAATAACTTTGATCCATGCTCCTTTAGAGAGAATAATTGCAAAGGCTATCATAAAGAAGGAAATGAGATTATTCACAGACAGACAGACTTATCTAGATGTCCTCTGCAACAAGCGCAAGTGAATTGGAAGAGAAAATAGAACACTGGCCTTTTAAAAAAAGAATGCAAAGAAATAAAATCAGTATAATTAGTATATTCTAGGGTGAAATATATGAGAGTTGCTTTTCCTTTCTATAGTCAAGATACTAATCAAGATTTAAGTTTCAAGAACATACAAATTCAGTCCATGCTTGAGATTACTCCAAAGTCCTATTTACTTTAATGCAAGTATTTGCTGCTTATGTTTAAAAACTTTATAAAGCATATTACCTTAATAATCTTCTAGCTGAACATTTTCCTAAAGAGTACAGATCTTAACAGACCTTATTGTGAGTCCCACAATAAGATTAAGAAGACTCTTGCAGTAAATGGAAGAACTGGATTGATACTAGATCCAATAACTTGGTATCTTAAAAAAGTGACACTGCCTGTTAGAAATGGACACCTCACTAGTGGAGAGCAATTGTCAGACCTCAGCCTATGGATATTTAAATATGTGAATTATGTTATTTGTATTCATTTCATTAGAGTGGCTACCAGGGCACAGTCATTTTAAATTTAAAAGTTTGCATGTGAAAAATTGGGTACTAAATTTTGTTTGTGTCAATACTGCTGGTTTTTGACTTGAACATACTTGGAACAAGTTGTTGAAAAGAAGAGGTGTTTGTTTTGACAAGAGTAATCCTTAACCGTGTCTTAGGAATAAATTTAAAAATAAGCTTTAACCTACAGCTGTACATAAGTGTATTTATGGACTCAGTCTCACTGCAGAAGAAATTACTGATTTGTTTCTGTTGATACTACAGATACCTTATTCTTCAGCGTCTCCTGGGAACTATGTAGTAAGTACACTGTTGTGTGTTTGCTTATTAGAATAGATTTCACATTTTATTTAGGCAAAGAAATAGCTGTCCAGATGTTAAGAACAACCCTTGTGTATTGGTTGAGAACTGAACATCTGATCTGCCCTTACATTTTTTTCTGACATCTATAGTGCATATGTTGATGTTGATTACTATAATCATTATCAGTCTGGTCAGAATTGCCCTGAGTGCTGTTTTATTTAAGCAAACATTTGTATAACGGATACAGGATATTGTCTCCAATAATAAAGGACAAAAAAAGCCAAACCAGGTTTCTTGGTAACACAATATTGTGTATGAGTTCCTGAACTTCTTCAGAAAAAAAAAATTGAAGAATTAACAAGCTTTTATCTTCCCAAAGATACACAAATGGGTCCTTAAAGCTAACATTTTAAGTGAAATTTGTATCTTGTAATTACCTTCTGAGGACTTAAAAATGCTTCTTGTTCTTCAAGGGTCTTCATTTCACAGACATTGTGTTAATTTACTATGGATTAGTTGGTATAATTGTTTTTTCTTAGGCTGTACTTTAGAATGAAATTTGTAACTAATAGATCTTTGTAATTGGACCAGCATTGAGCTGTCATTGAAATGAACACCTTCTCTCTGGACTTTAACAAATACACTTTACCTATCAGCAAAATGTTTTTTGTTGGAGTGTATACTGTTGTTTTTTGTCTCTCCTAAGAGTATTACTTTGTTTATCCTTTTAGACTCTTTATTGCTGTTTTTACTGTTGTACTTGGATTATTTCTACTTCTGATGTACTCCTCTAAGGCATATTGTTTCATCTGTTTTTATCACATGCTTAGTACTGGTGTCACAGGGTAACAACAGAGAATTTTTCTGTGAGCAAATATATTTATATATAGATATAAACAGATATATATAGATATATGTTGGATTCCAAGTTTCTGCTGGTCAGTCAGGTTTTAGTAGACCTCTTTTGATATTCCATATTTTGTCACCTGAAGATTAGACAACTGTAGGGCATTAGCTTTGAAGAGTATAGAACCTGGAGCTATTTCAGACTGTGGAAATAACATGTCCTTCAACATGAGGACAGCTTCTTCATCTGTTTGTGCAGCTTGTAAATTCACCTTACTTTCAGTCTTCATGAGATGATCCTGCAGAGCTAAAACCAAAGGATGAGCTCAAGGATAAGTTTGTTTTGTTTAGACAAAAGCAATTTGTTTTGTCCTTTATTTAAACCATTAGGAAAAGGTTATGATTCTCCTAAGTGTCCATAACTGTAGTGCTCATTTTGCCACATGTTCCGTGGAAGCAGTCCAAATCTGCTCATCTCCAAACCAGTTCTTTTGAATGCAGAACTTTGTGAATTTCTCTCTGTTGAGAAGAGGATTTGTTGATTTTTTCCCCAGATATTAATGATTGATTATTGTTGCAAATCTTGAAGACTTTTTAAAAAATATTTGACTTTATAGTTTTGTTTTTTAAAAGTGTAAAGTCTTGAGAAACTAGAAAAGAAGATTCTATAGAAAATTACTTTAAAGAAGCAAACCGAAGTAAAATGCAGGTTGTAGGTAGTGCATTCTCTTGGTGTACTCACATCAAGCCAAAGGTCAGGTGGGAAAATTACTTGGACAGAAGAGAGCATCACCATATTTCAGTGTATAGATAGATATCTTCCTTGGCAGAATGACCCTCTTAATCCAAAACAACTGAATTTGATTGGAGCATTTAAAGAGCCAGGTCCTTGCTGAAGCACTTCAGCTTTTCAGCCAAAGAGTTTGTGATCTGGAACTACACACTTTGAGAGTTTAATCTGGTTTGCTTATAAGAGAAATAATTCTGTTACATATGAACATATTCTCAGAGTGGAAATAATACTGAGAGGCTTTCTAAGAGAAGAAAAGATGGAAACAATGAGAGTAAATGTATATTTAAAATTAGATGCAAACGTTAATAGTGATTATAAACAACTTTTCTAATAAATGACCAGTTACTGGTTTCTACAGCTCTTTGTGTGATGGTGAAAAACATATACAAACCTAAGTCAAGTTAGTGAGCTTAGTGCACAAGTACATGGATAAAAAGCCATAGCCTGTGATGCCTAGAGGGTAATTTATGTGGTCTAAAGGCCCCTTGGAATTTGGAGTCTGTAGCTCTGCAGCTCCAGCAATGGGAGAACTCATTGCTGAGGGCTGAATTAGACCTTTCAGGTGGTTTTGGCAAGCCTGATCCTTGCACATTCGTTTCTGGTTGAGTTGTAATTGGGAAGGGGACAAAAGCTATGTGGCTGCTGGCAGTACGAAATGAAGTTGTGATTGTGCTTGAGTTTTTTAAACTGATTTGTGGGTTTCATGGCAGAGCAAGCCTTTGTTCTAGCACACTTTATAAAGAGATACCCAGTGACCTTGCTTAGTTCACAAGCAAGGGGAACCACAAGATGAAGAACTGGTGGGTGGGGTTACATTTAAGGACATGGAGGTATATATATGTTTACTGGCTGCTTCTGCATAAAAGATTTCTGTTTCATCTACAATTAACTGCCAGTTGATCACTGGCTGGCAGACACAGGTTGTTCCCCCTGCAATTATTTTACTTGTACAAGCCTGCAGAAGAGCACTATAGATGAGAAAGCTGATACATTGCTGAGTTTGATTGCCAGAAAATAGTATTTGCTGGTCTGTTATTGCTGAATGTTTTGTGAGAAATGTTAGTTGAAGTTGGCTCTTGAGAAACAGTGCCTGTTGTTTTAAGTCCAAAACTTCTCTGCCTCCCTAAAAAAATGCCTCAGTGAATTATAGCAAATCTCAGCAATGTCCTTGTAAGCAGACAGGAGCGACCAAACCTTTGTATTCGATGCTTCTGAAAAAATGTCCCTGCCTGGAACAACATGTCTGCCATTTTAAAATATAAGGAAAGAGATAGAAATATGATAAAGAATCATATGGCAATGAAAATAATAATCTGTTGTTAGCAATCAGTGTATTTTTTATTATGGAATGTCAATATTTATTAACTTCTATTCACACAGACGTTTTTACCAAACTGGGAGTTGGTAGTTCTTCATGTGACTTAAAAAATAATAGTGCATCTGTGAGCACAGCAAGCAAGAAGATACATTTCTGTTCTTGCTAAACAGCTTGTACATTAAGAACCTTAGAATGCTTGTTTAACAATCAGCATTTTGTGTACAGTTCATAGTCATACACAAATTTGCAACACAGGAATACGTGAAACTAAAAAAATAGCTGTTCCTTGGTGGGTTTTTTGTTGTTTTTTTATGTTTGATTTAGTAGTCTAGGCAAGTGATACAACGGTACCCAGCATTGTGAAGACTTTTTAAATCCATTTGTCATTAATTTGAGAAGAAGTTATGTATACAGATGTTATTTTTTTAATTGTAGGATATTATACAGAAAGAATTAAGATGCCTGTCACATTGAGGTACCAAGTCTGCCTAAATAAGAAAGCTATCTTAACGTAATGAGATTCTTCTGTCCCTATAGGACACCCCCTTGCTTTGTGCTTAGAAAACAGTGGTTACCCAGCCATTGACTGTGTACAGAGTACAACAAAACAGAAATGCCAGCTGAAAAAAACATGGTAACAAAAGTAGGTTGAGGGAATTAAATATAATTGTCTTAGGCCCCGTTCCAAGTATTTCTCCTGTCTGAGTCACAGCATGACACAGAGTTATTGACTATTGGATGTTCTTGAGCCTGTGCCAGAGCTCACTGACCAACTACCTTGTCTTAGTCTCTTTCACTAGCTGATGAGAGAATGTGCTTGTTTTTACCTGCATGACTCATGACGTTCACGATACTTTCATTTGTACTATGTTTATTTTTCACTGTGACGTGTTTTTTTCCTTCTGTTCTAACTGACATTTTCTGCTCTCTCTAGGGTCCTCCAGGAGGTGGAGGACCACCTGGAACACCTATCATGCCTAGTCCTGCAGGTATTGAAATATACTTGGAAATAAAAAAAGATAATTATAATGAGGTTTTAGGAAGTACAGAAATTATTTTTCAGACTTTGATCTTCATAAAGAATTGGATAATGATAAATTGTTTGGTTTATACTTTCTATATAATTTTTTCCCTGAGCTTTCACTCTCTTTCTCTCCTTGCTATGTTGCAGAAATACAAATAATTGTATCTCTGCAGTTCAGGGGAATTCATTTACCTGGCTTTTGAGCCCATCTTTCCTGCACATTTTCAGAAACAGCAAGTTAAAAATGAAAGAAAATGCAGTCTTGATTGGCTTTTGCTGATGTTCTTTGGGACTGTTTCACCAGCTTGGAAATGAGGAGATTTCTGAACCTGGTGAAATATCCTTTGTAGTATCCTATGGGATATCCCCTGTAGTATACTGGGGGATACTCTTGACCAGCATGTGTGGCTTTTGAGCCACTTGCTGCCTCCTGCAGCTGTGTCACCTGGCTGACATCAGGGTCATGCAGGGCAGGTTGCTCTCCTCTGTCTTGCCATGGAAGTGTAAGGCCCCAGAGAAGCCATTGTCACATCCTCCTACCAGTGGTCTGTCCCCAGAACTTCAACTGTCCCATTGTTTCCTGAAGTAACGTGGTCTGTCTTGCAACTTGGACCACATGGAGATTTTGGCCATGCAAAAGATTGGCCACATTCTTACTAAGGTTTGGGGTAAAAAGGAGGAGGATGGGAGGATTCGGGGTGAGCATCTCAAGGCTTAAATACGGTCAACTAGATGTAAGTATTTCCCTCCATCCATTTTCTGCAAAAATTTTGATATGAAGATGTAACTGTAGGATGTGGAGGACACTGTCCTCCACCATGGACATCATCAGAAATTATGATCATCATCTGCTAAAATGAAACTAATTGCATTTTGTGTAATCCAGTATTTAGTGACTGCTCCTTTTGGCCAGTATCTGCCTTTGTAACTCACTCTCACCATCCAAGAGGGACCCATTCACCTCAGTGATTTTACAGCATCCTTAGTCCTTATGTCTTATGTGTTCTTGCTGTCCTCTACAGTACGAGAGAGTCAGGAAGTTTCCTAACTGGCCATAAAAACTTCTTGCACCAATGTAATATTTTCACTTAATACAATTCTAGGGCTTTAAAAGAATGCAACCTAAGATAAAATGTAGGGTTTCCTGATTAATATAATTAGTGAAAAAGATAATTAGTGCAAGCTGGCATTTCAAAGTTAAAGTCTCTTAACATAAAACAAACTTATGGACAGCTTGCACTTTTAAAAATAGTCAGCACTGCAGTTATGGCACATTGTAGGACCTCTGTATGCAGCTCAAATAAAGCTTCTGATGACAGTTGTTCCCATTTTCGGAGTCTCAGAGATGTTTTGAGGCTCTGTTTTTCCAAGTATGAAAACACGTAGAAATTTTCCACCTAATAATTTTGTAAAGGTATTTACTGACCTCTGAGACAAACTAGTTTCCATGGCCCAGTTAGCCCATACGTATTCTCACATGAGCCAGCAGAACACGGGGAGAGCCAGGGATGTGTGTTGCAGAAACATCTAGTGGCTGAATAACTTAACACCTACCTCATCAAACACTAAAAATAACTTTTTATGTGCTAATTTTACTTTGATAACTTTAGGCTAAGAGGTTCCCCCCTCTTTATAACAAGCATATTTGAATGTCGTGGTGCTACATAGTGTTCTGCACCTAATGGAATTATTTACTCACCAAGGTTAGTTGGTGTTCAGAAAACTTTCTCAGAAAGATTAAGGAACAGACCAATACTTTGATTTTAATCACCCAGTGTATGTACAGATGAATTATTTCTGGGGGCCAGACCACATTTCCAGTTCCAACCCATTTCAGTTTGGTCTTGGTCTGACTCAGAAGTCCCCCATCACCTTGTCTTGGCAGAGGAGCTATAGCTCAGCAGTGTTTTTCCTCCATGTTGTTGATCTCAAAACTCTTGTTCAAAGAGGTGGAATGGTCTTTTGGAGGAGCTAAGTACAGAGTATTAAGTTATTCTTTATTCATTTTCCAGATACTATAGAGGTTCTGATATTCCATGGTTGAAAGTATTTTTTTAAAATCATGTTGTGGCCTGAGGGATGTATTCAGACTTTCCTTTCTGGAGATTACAATGAATAGTTTGTATCTGCTAATGGTTCTTAGGCATTATTTTCTTAACTTCAACAAGAAAAGTAATGTGGGTTGCCTTTTAGGTGTCTTGTTAGTTAAAGCTTGCACTTCAGTTCTGGAGGTGCTCCACCTGGAAGTTCATGGGCATTGGCTGGAGGAACAGGGCTGAGATGCAGCAGAGCTGTGTCAACATCTGACAAGGCTGAGGGAAACTCTTGGCAGCACTTGCTGCCTTAAGCACCGTGCTGTGCCAGGGCAGTTTTGTTGGTGTTTTTCTGAAGGATTGCACCATGCTGTGCCATGAAGATACATCAGATAAAGCTGTCCTTAGACACAGATCTTTGCACAGTGTTCCACTGAATAGTTAGATATATCCAGAAACAAAAACTGACATGAATGAGATGACAGAATTTTCATTCACTATACTAACTTGCAGTCTGTATAAATGAAAAGCTATTTATCATTTATTACAGATGGAAAACAAATTACAAGAAGTATTGATAAGGAAGAATCTCCTGTTTTATAGAGAATACTGAAGATGAGTTAAGTGATTTGGAACTCCAGGAAATAGGGCTTATAGAATTAAGTAGTTACAAATACTTGGTGATTTATTAATCTTTCAGGAGATTCTAGAAGTAGTCACTTAGGGACTACTGCAGTTATTTCTTTTCATAGCTCTCTTGTGTTGTGGCAATATATAGAAAGGGAGTGAAGTCTTCCATTGTGTTGCCTCTGTGTATCAGTGATTCATGCACAGAAATAATATTAACAAAATTACAGGAAGTGTACTAGGTGAGTAGTTTTATTGAAAGGTATATATTAGCAGCTAAAGTAATCTCTTATTACAGATTCAACCAACTCTGGAGACAACATGTACACTTTAATGAACGCAGTACCACCTGGACCCAACAGACCTAATGTAAATATGAAAAAGTTACATACTTCTTTCAATTATACAGCCTTTTTGTATCCAAATACTGTATTTCCATCACGTATCTTTAATACTAACTTTTTCGGTTTTATGGGTGACACTTCAGTTGCTTTCTCCCCACAATGTACTTTTTAATGTTTCCCAAATCAGTCGTACAAATACATGCCAAATAATGATTGGGGCATATATTTTTTTACATGGAAAAAGAAGTTTGTGCATGTGGATCTTGGAGACAACTTAGTTTATCATGCTGTAGTGCAGTAGACTTCTGTGAGATAGGATGTCATCCTGGGAGCTGCCACTAAGCAGAGTTTCTTGAGAATTCAAACCGTTGTTATAAAAAAGTATCTGCCCCTGAAAAGGAAGGAAAAAAATTGCTGACAGTGACCCAGTATTATGTTGCCTTGGTGTTCTGTAAAAAAGGATAAAATTAGTACCTCTAAGAAGAAACAAACTTACCTGTTTATCTAAATTAGATGTTAAGAATTAAATCCACTGATAAGTATTCGCCTGACAAAGTAGCTAACTGGTGACTATTTTAGGCTAAATTTCAGCACTAAAGCTAGTAAAAATTGGGATTCTTAGGTGGAACTTGTTTTTCCTCTGACCTTTCTTTATACCTTCAGTGTAATTGTGTTTGTCTGATTATGACTATATTTCATTATTTACATGATGGGCCTTTGGGGAAAAAAAAAAAAAAGGCCAGTAAAACTTAAAAATACAGATATTTAGATATTGCTAAAGTGTTATGCAGTGAATTTTTTCTTTAACGTCCTCAAGTTTGAAGAACTGAATTTAGGGTTAATATCTCAAATTGGACAGAAACTATTCATGTTGCAAAGGCAATAATCACAGTAGTCTGACTGTCAGCATGGACAGGGTGGAGGTTGAAAGCTGTTGATTAATCACTTACTCATTGAAGAGAATTGTAAAATTCCCTGTAACTTCAGTGGGAGTAGAGCTAGGTCAGCACTAGCAGATTTAGAAGTCCTTTACAAATTGCTGAAGTAAGTAATAATTTTTTCCTAAGTTGCATTTCAGAATACAGAGGTGAGAATCTCCAAAAATCGTGAATATAGAGAAAGTAAACAAAAGCCATGAGGTTTTTGTAGTCTTCACATGAAGGACTTTCACTAGACCTGTTGTATTCAGAACTGGGACTGTGCTTCTTTTTGTTTCCTTTTTTGTTTGTTTGTTTCTTTTTTTTTTTTTTTTTTCCCTCTGAGGAATGCTTTCTTCTTACTAGATTCTCTACAAAAAAAATTGTACAAGTAATATCAGTTTCTAATGTCTGATCCTTTTGTAGTTTCCAATGGGGCCAGGGTCAGATGGACCTATGAGTGGACTAGGTGGAATGGATTCACACCATATGAATGGATCATTAGGTAATGATAGCAAATATTACTAACATTGTGAATTAGTAAATATTATGAACATTGTGCATTTTCTATGACTAGTTCTCTGAGCTGTGTGGAAGACTGTATACAAGATCTTGTAAAAACTCCAGAAACCATATACATCAATAAGAAGTATTAAGATACTTTCTAAGCATGAATTTGCATACTTAATGCACCTCTGGAAGAAAAATAATGTATTTTATTTTATTAAGAGGGTATAGTTTTAATCCAGTTGATGAAAACCACACTAAACACATATACCATCACGGTAACATAGAGGTGAAGATTTAAGAACCATTTTTATTTAGCTCTCTTCCTCTTTCAGAATCTTGGGAAGGTGTCATTGTGGCATGATGGTGCACTTATCAATTTCCTGGAAGTAAATTACTCTATATTTTGATGTATATGTTTTTATCCCAATGTTTTTGTATTCTCATTTATTCTATAATTAGCTGTATGGCAAGTATGAGTACTATAGCTCTGTCTCCATTAGCATCTTCAGACAGGTGCCAGATTTAGAGCACCTGAAAGAACATGAATTCTTGTCAGGGCATGTGAGGCAGGAGGAGGAGTGTTCTGTTTGACTTGGGACTCATCTCTAGGGGAGAAGCCTTGCCTCCACCCTGCAGAACACACCCTGCTCTATCTCCAGACTATCCTCACAAACTCTTCATTCTTACTCTTTGCTGGAAGGATTATAGACACTTGAAAGGGGTTTAAGATACAAGCCACATCTAAATAGTTACACTTACACCTTCCTCTTTCAAACCCACAAGGTAGATAAATACCTTCTTTTTATTTCTGCTCATCCTGTCACACCAAGACAGTAGCTCTGAATACAGCTCATCTTGTTGTCTTCTCTTCTGCCTGCATCAGGGGTGTCAGTCATGCAGGCGACAACAGGAGGTTCAGAACCTTAGGCTGCCAAGACTTCAGATCTCCTTCTATCCCCCTTGTCTACCAGCAAGGTTCTCTTTCACATCTGGAAGCTGACCCCATGCCCACTGGGCACTATGGGCACCCTGCTGGATTTCCCTCATGGGGAGGAACCCACGCAAGCTGGGTACAGGTCAGGTGGGCAGAAGCCAAGCTGCCCTTGTTCTCCTTCCTTCTGTCGCCAAAGAAGAGCTCTGTCACCTTCCCAGAACAGACACAGACCAACCTAAACTCCAAACCATTTCAGTCAGTACTACCGTGGAGGGTGGAGATCTATAATTTGCAGCCCAAAAGTTGGAGGTTTTGAGACAGAGTATTAACAGGTGAGCAGAGGGAGAAATTCGAAGAGGCTATGAAAAAATGAGAATAAAACTGAAGCCATCAAACCTCACGTAGCAGATGTTTTCAACAATTAAAATTCAGCAGGAGGCATCTATCTCCTAACAGAATGTTCTTTTTTTTTCTAGCAAAGCATGTCCCTGAAATTCCTAGATTACTTTGCATAAGGACACCTTGTGATTCTACAGGCTTTCTTTACATATTACAATCCTAAAATGCATTGTTACTTTAATAATTATGCACATTACATTCAAATAAATGAAAAACAATGTAAAAGGTAATCACATCTTTTTCTGTCATTTTCTATAGGCTGAGAATTATTTCTTAGCTAAAAGAAAAAAATAAATTGAAACAGTTACAGAAGCATTTTACATGTACCAAGCATTTGGTTAGTTATTTTCTCTAAAGAAAATGATGATGTGCTTAGTCAAATTAATGGTGGCTTCTTTCTAGGGGTAATTTCATAGCTACACTGGAACATGAGTTCTTTTAGGAGAGGAGGGCAGGGAGAGATCTGCTGCATTTATTTCCATGCTGCAGTAGGCAGCTGTATCTTGTAATCAGACGGATAAATTAGTCAAGGTCTGTCTTCAGCTTCTCCAACTTGTTTGACCAGAGCCTTTCTATTGTATATCTGTTCATAGTTCTGATGGTTAGAAAGAAATATTTTCCTGATTTCCACCAAAATTTATCCTTTGGGCCATGACAAAATTACTCTTCATAGCATTTATGGATCTGATGTATTTATTCTTCTCAGCCTTAATGTTCCTGGCTAAGTATGGTAAGCTATTTCAGTCTTCTCTCACAATTCCCATTTTTTGGATTTTTTTTTCTCTGATTTTTTTCTAGTTTCATATTCAGTACTCTTCTAGAATTTTTCTTTCCTGAAGAATAGGTGACCAAAATTGTTTACTCTCTGTTGCTGCTAAAAACACTTTTCTTGATACATCCATCCTAAAGTTATATTTCCTTTATTCTTGGCTTTATCTGAGTGAGAACTACAGCATGTGAAAAAACTTAAGTAGTCTTGCACTCATTATATTTAATTTTATTTGGTTTCTGTTACTTTCATCCTCAGATCACCTGCTTTCTTCTGAAAGATACTGTCATCATCAGTATTTATAGTGCATCAAAAGTTCATGTCATTTCAGCCAGTTTCAGTAGTAGGCTTCTGCTTTTGAGAGCAAAAATACCAATGAAACCCTGCCAGCTGACCTTACTGATAATAGTGAACTTCTTCCCCCCCAGGAATATCAGCTTTTACTGGTTAGCCATGATTTTGCTTTTTTCCCCTCAAGCTTAAACAACATTTCAATCTCCCTCAAATTATTTGCCTCACCTGTACCCTGCCATGGCTAATGGAGCAGGGAGGCTGGACATAGGTTCTCTAGAGTTGTGCTGGGCTGCCTTGTCCTGAAGGGATGCCACCCAGATAACTGATGCAGATCAGAAGCCTGTCCTTCATTTTTTTTTCCTCACTTTTTGCACCAGGTGTGTATACAGAGAAAGGACCAACATTATTCAGTACTGACTGTAAACTTTTACTAAGGGAGACATTGGAAAGGAAGTGACATGATGCATGGGTGATTATGTTTTAAAGTACTGGTGTTGATGCTGTATCTTTGCTATGAAAAAAAAGTTCTTAGATTAGCTTCAGCTCAAAACTAACTGAAAAATTGTCTTTTTTAATTTAAGGTTCAGGAGACATGGACAGTATTTCCAAAGTGAGTATCAAATTGATCAAATACTTTGAATTTTTAGAATGTTTCACTCTAAACACATTTTGTTTGTCTCTGTTACAAAGCTTTTGGTTATGTATCTATGTTTTCTACTTGTCACTCTTCGGAGGCTATGCAGAAAGAATGAGTTTAATTGAAAATTTATAATCAATAACTAGACTTATCCCTTACTGTGTAATAATATGTATTATTGAATGCTATTACTTATATCCAGTTCATAATCTGATTGATTATGTTATAATCTTCCATACTGTTAAGGCAAATTAATATAGTTCTAATAATAAATTCTAGGTAAATTTCGGAAAATGTCATTAGGATGTTACTTTTATGCACTAAATTATTGCTTTTGTCCCCTCTGTTAAGGCAATGTTAGTATCTTAATCGTTAGTATAAGTTTCTAAAAGCCAGATTAAGAAGTAGTTTCAGAAGAAGCACTGTTTTGTTATCACAACCATTAAATAGTGGGAAATCAATGTGAGTTTAACCTGCAGCAGCTTTGCATATACAAAAACAATACTGTGCTTGAATGTATCACTTCTTCCATAAAAATAGCACTACTACGTATGTGATCATCTTTGAGCTGGGAAGAGCTTATTTGGTGTTGATAAAGTGGCACAAACCTGTGTCCTGCAAAACACTGTGTTCTCCTCCACCTCTTTAAATGTGACTGACTGAAACTAATAAATACATCACCACAACAATCTCCCTGCACTTTTGTGCTTCCAGTCTATAAATACAGAAATTAGTTAAGAGATTGTTTCAGTTAAAATATTACAACTCATAGGTTTGTAGCAAAATTCTTAACAATCTTCCAAGAAAGCAGTATGAGATTGATTTCAGCTGCCTGTACATTTTGGTTGCCCCCAGAGGAAGTGCCACGGTGCTGCTGCTAGATCTCTCCCAGCACAGACCTTGTCAGTCTGTCTAAGGCTGGTTTGTACATGCCCGGGCACACTAGGATCTGGCTGTAGGTCTGTTCTCAGGAGCTATGGTGAGATGCCAACACATAGGGAACAAAATGTACCAGTAAAAGTTAGGGGGTGACCTGCTGGAAAGCAGCTTTGGAGAGAAGGACCACGGGGTCCTGGTGGACAACAAGCTGAGCATGAGCCAACAATGTGCCCTCACAGCCAAGAAAGCCAGTCATAGAATCCTAGAGTGCCAGCCTGGAAGAGACCTCAAGGATCATCTGGTCCAACCTTTCTAGGTAGTGCTATACTTGATATGAGATGGCTCAGCACCCTGTCAAGCTGACATTTAAAACTGTCCAATGTGG
Source organism: Apus apus (assembly GCF_020740795.1). Taxonomy (NCBI): domain Eukaryota; kingdom Metazoa; phylum Chordata; class Aves; order Apodiformes; family Apodidae; genus Apus; species Apus apus. The sequence goes on along the minus strand of NC_067312.1, from coordinate 70,660,181 downwards.
GGGAATCTACCACTTCCCTTTGGAGACTATTCCCGTGTTTGACTGTCCTCAAGGGGAAGAATTTACCTCTTGTGTCCAATCAGAATCTCCCCAGGATCGACTTGTGCCCATCACCCCTTGTCTTTTCCATGTGACTCCTTGTAAATAGGGAGTCTCCATCTTCTTGGTAGCCACCCTTTAAATACTGGAACATGGAGCCTTCTTTTCTCAAGGCTGAACCAACACAGTTTTCTCAGCCTCTCCTCATATGGCAGGTCCTCCAGTCCTCTGATCATCCTTGTGGCCCTTCTCTGGACCCTCTCCAGCCTGTCTGCATATTTTTTATATAGCAGGGACCAAAACTGAATGCACTACTCCAGGTGTGGTCTGACAAGCACCGAGTAGAGCGGGGTCATGTCTTCTTGATTTCTGCTGCTGATGCCCTTGTTGATGCAGCGCAGCATCCTGTTGTTTTTTTTTGCCCTGCGTCACACTGTGCACTCATGGTGAGCCTGTTGTTCACCAAGACCCCCAGGTCCCTTTCCACAGGGCTGCTCTCCAGCCAGGTGGATCCCAGGTGAACTGCGCTTCTGGGTTTTGTGTTCCCAGGTGCAAGACCTCACACTTCTCCCCATTTAAGTTCATAAGGTTCCTGCTGGCCCAGTCCTCCAGTCTGTCCAGGTCATCCTGGAGGGTGGCCCTCCATTCTGGAGTGTCAACCTCTCCACTCATCTTGGTGTTGTCAGCAAACTTCATCAGGGTGTTCTTGATCCCAACATCCAGGTCCCTTATGAAGATGTTAAACAGCACTGGCCTCGGTGTCAGTCCCTGGGGGACCCCACTCATTGCCAGTACCATCCTGGGGTGCAGTAGGAAGAGTGTGGCCAGCAGATCAAGGGAGGTCATCCTCCCCTCTTCTCAGCCCTAGTGAGGCCTCACCTGGGGTACTGCGTCCAATTCTGGGCTCCCTGGTTCAAGAAGGACAGGGAACTACTGGAGAGAGTCTAGCACAGGCAACTGTGATGATTAAGGGGCTGGAGCATCTGCCTTGTGAGGAAAGGCTGAGAGAGCTGGGGCTGTTCAGCTTAGAGAAAAGGAGGCTGAGGGGGGATCTCATTCATGCTTACAAACATCTGCAGGGTGGGTGTCAGGATAATGGGGCCAAACTCTTCTCAGTGGTATCCAGTGAGAGAACTAGGGGCAGTGGTCACAAATTGGTACACAGATTTAACCTAAATACAAGAAAATACTTCTTTATTTTGAGGGTAACAGAGCACTGGAACAGGTTGCCCAGGGAGATTGTGGATTCTCCATCCCTGGAGGCATTCAAAACACACCTGGATGTGTTTTTGTGTGGTCTGCTCTGGGGGTTCCTGCTCTAGCAGAGGGGCTTGACTAGATCATCTCCAGAGGTCCCTTCCAATCCCACCATGGCCATTCTGTGATTCTGTGAAAATGGCTCACCTAAGTTCCCAAGGGTAAATACAGAATTGGTTGAGAATACGCTTCCAGGTCTTAAAAAGGCAGGAATCATTCTTGGTTTAATGGAACATGTTTGTGTATCCAAAGAGGAGGAGGAGGACCCTGTACAGTTCCCCCGTGTGGGACTTTCTGGTCATGTGCTATGGAGAGGGGTAGCCTGTGAAGTGTGCTTAGTGTGTATCTTTCCTGGAGAGAAGGGCCTCAGCACTATGTGTCCAAGGCCATTGCTGCTGCCTCACAGGAGCAACATCTACAGCAATCCTGTATTTTTGTACATTTGTAAGATCTATAACATTTTCAGACTGCAAAAAGTAAAATGATGGATTGAATTGACCATATTGCCTTAGTTGTTCTGTGCTGTGATTCAGTAAAGGCCTCCAATGAGCTAATAAGCATACAGCACTTGTAAAATCAATGTCTGTATTTTTTCCTCAGTATTTTTACTGTAAACTGCAGCATTTTTTAAGGGGAAAAAAAAATTCCATTAGTTAGCCATAGGATTATTTTGAAAAGCCTGTTTTCAAATCACTGGTATTAGATATTCAGTCTAAGTGCTAATACAAGTATCAGGAGCTTTAAAAACTTCAATCCAGAAATTTACCTGCAAGTCCTGTAATTTGTTTACCATAATAAATAAATCATGGAAATCAGATTTGATGCATGTCTTTTTCAATTATCTAAACAAAGAATGCTCTTTGCTTTGCAAGTAGCTGAGCTGTCCTGTTTCACACACCATCACGTCTTTTTCTCTCTAGCACTGCCCATTGTGCAGCCTTCATTGACTGTAACAAAAGTGTGTGGGTAGCATTGGTAATTTTGGGCAGGTAGCAGTCCATAATGCTTTTAAAACCTGAATGGAAAAGTTTTGCTTGCAGGAAACAGCAGAGACCTGGAGTTGATGCAGGCAAAATTATTTTGTGGCTGCCTTCCAGTTTTGTACACCATTACCAGGATTGTTTTGCTGAGGCCACAGTCCCCCTTGCACACATCACTGGCTTTTCCACAAGATTTCCAGTGACAGAAATTGTGTCCACTGAAGTTAACACAGTTTGGGGTGTGTGATGCTCAAGTCTGGGGACAGGACTTCAGTGGAGTAAAATGCATACTAGAGGAGCTGATTATCAGTTCCCAGGAGATGCAGAAAATGGGTAGAATCTGTGCAGCTCACAGAATTCAGAGCTACATTTTCTAGAGGGGACTTTCATTTAATTGGCTGACTGGCAAAACACAAAGTTTTTATAAAGTGGATTGAGATGGTGGAAGCAAATGAACTGAAATTATGCATATTAAATGAGCATTAATAACCAACGTTTCTTGCAGTGCCCATGGAATTTGTGCAGGCATCAAAGGCATCCTTGCTTTGGAAAAACTCGGCTAGTGCTACAATGCTAGACCCCATACTGACCATAAAAGCAGCCCAGGGGAGTTGTTATAAAAGCATTTATGTCAGGAATTTGAACCTTTGGGGCTGGCGTACTGTAGCAATTGTAGAATTTCAAAGCTTTGTGCTACACAGAGCAAGATAAAATAGGGGTAAATCCCGCAGGAATGAACAACAGTGCGGGAGCATCGTATAAAATAAATGTGACAAGGCCTTAGGGGGTTTTAAACTTTATATTCATAGATTTTAAGGCCAGAAGGGACTAACACGATTGTGTAGTGTGACCTCCCCCATAACACAGGCAACAGAACTTCCCTGAATTAATTCCTGCTTAAGGTACAGTAGCTGTGGTTGAACTAGAGCAGTAGTTTTCAATGATTTTCAAGCTGTGCATCCCTAAATATTTGGTATACTAACTTCACTGAATAGCAAACCTAATTATCTGAAGCTAATGAGCCAGTTAGGCTTTCAGCTGGCTTTGATGGACATTCTGTCCAGTGATTTCTGGAGATCTGGGGATCACAGTTTCGGAAGCGATGAATGAGACTGGGGAAAGCAAAAGCACTATGACAGGGGTTTTGACCCAACTCTCTAAGCTGCATTTCAGATACTAATAAAAAACAGTTATGCTTGCATGCCACTTGTGTAATTAATTTTGTATTTAATCTATAAATGAAAAGAAATACACCAACTTGGAGCCATGTACATAGTTGGCCATTCAGACTGAGAATGGTGATCTTCCCTCAGGGGACTGAAGTGAAAACCTAACAGCAGCTTTTCACCAACCATACAAAATACATCACAAAGCAGACAGTAAGTACAACCATCAGGCACACCAGTCTGCTAGTGTAGTAGCAAAAAGTAGCTGGTTTCAGTTGTGGTGTCTGGTGAAGCTGAGAACAAAAGCTTTTTTGTTCACTATGGAGGTGAAGTAAATCTGTGGACCAGTGGAAAGAATATGTTGCAATATTTCAATTATAGGCAGTGACTTCATGATTACAAAGAGAAGCATGCAGAGATATGGTATGAAGGGGAAGCAGAAGTTACAGCTATCCCATCCCATTTTCTGCTCAGAGAACACTCTAGTGGCTCTTTACAGTGCCAGAGTAGGATTAATAGCCTTTGTAGTTCTGAAGAAAGTGCCAAGGAATTAAGGGGACTTTTTAATTATTCAAAGTTTGCATTCAAAGTTTGACCTATTGCAGATCTTAGTTATAATAAATTAAGACTGCATGCAAGTATTTTCAAAGTGCAAAATAATGGGTATTTTAAGAAAAAATCTGTTCTAACAGGCATACAGCATCAGGATTGTAATTAGAATAACACAGGAAAAAGAGTACAAATTCACTTAGGATTCTGACAGCTGTTACAATTTGATCACTTTGATCAAGGTCTTTACCTGGAGTTGTATTTTGTTAGCTTGCCAATTGATGGCACTAGGTTTGTGTTCAATTTCTAGTGACATACCATATTTGCATTTGTGTAAGTAAAATCTCCATAGCAGTATTACATGCAGTTTTTCTGGATCAAAATAAAGCAATCAAGGGAAGAATGGTGGTAGATATAAACATCCATAATGAAGTTCAGGTCTTCACTCCCCCTTTCCCTGACTGTTCCTTTTCCTTCACAAATACTCTGCAAGTCAGAGTCTTAACAGTGATGGAAAGAGAGTTGCCTGTGCTCCAGGGATGGTAGAGTACCGCAATCAACTTTGTAAAAACAGCTAAATAATAATGTCTATAATAATGTATTACCTATTGACTCAGAATAATTTCTGAGACAATTGCCCTATTTCTCCCTTTCTTTAAGTAACTGAATCTTGAAAACAGTTTCTGAACATTGCAGAGGTAGTTGTGCATGTCTGTTAAAAAAAAAAAAAAAAAGGAATTTATCTTTAGAATTTATTTTTATTGTGATTATTTATTAGCATTTCAGTTACACCAAGACACTGGAAAAGTAGATTAAAAAACTGATGCATTATGCTCTGAGCAAGCAAATAACAGAAGAGCAGCTCCTCTTGAAAGTGTTGGTGAGCCCAGCCCAGTGGCCAGCTGTTAATCAGGAGTCTTTTACCTTAACACTCTTGCTGACTCTTTTACCTGTAAACACCTTGAGCTGACTGTGCTCATTGAAATGGTTTAGCACTTGAGCCACACTTGTGAAGTACTAGTGAGACTGTATTTCAATAAACTGAACAAAGATGTCAGGCCCAGGCCTGTGCAGAGGTCTCTGCAGACCAGATCTGTCCATATGTCTGCCTTTAGGTACATAAGTTACATAGGTCGAGGCACGTGCTTGTAGACTTCACTGAATTTGTGCACATGATTTAATGGGGTGACAGAGACACCTCGTGTACCTGCTGCAGTCATTTATAACTTCAGGCTTCAGCAGGAGAAGGTGCTGGCTTCAACCTCAAAACAAGAATAATTCTTGCTTCAGGGGAGAAGACTTGACTTTACAGGCTAAAATTAGTGACTGAAGCATGCAGAACCCCACAGAGGCTTATTTTTTTGCCTTTGGAAATCTCAGAGTATTGCACAGTGCATCTTCCTGCACTAACCATATCGTGTGTGCCTCTGGCACACTTGGTGAAGCTGGGAAATGAAATTTTCAGCACTTCATCTGTATTTTTAAATCTTACTAAACAGAACTCTCCCAGTAATATGAGCATGAGTAATCAGCCTGGCACTCCCAGAGATGACGGTGAGATGGGTGGAAACTTCCTAAACCCTTTTCAGAGCGAGAGTGTAAGTATTTCTTTACATAGTTTGTTTGTTTGTTTTTTAATTTGTGAACCTTTGTATCTTGAATTTTGTTTAAAAAAGAAGAGTAACAGCAAGAACAAAGAGGTTTGTATTATACTTGTAATGCAGTACTGTGCCTTACGGGGTTTTTTTTTACTAGCTTCTAAAATTAAGAGTATTGATTTGACAAAAATTATGCAAAAGGCTGCTAGAAGTTGAGCTGAAACTGGGATTTACTGCAGAAAGTGTTTCACTCTATTAAGAGGTCACTTGTCAATGAAAGTTAGATCTGTTAAGTAGCAGTAATTATGCCAAACATATTCGCTAATGCACAACGGGTATTAGGCAATGCCTGACAAATAGTTGATAGAACCTTACATCTGAGTGATTTGATCTGTGGTTGCCCAGCCTTTGAGTCCTAAGCAACGTATTTTGCAAGGATTGTCTTTTAGAACTAGATTCACACTGGAGTATGTAATTACAGCACCAGCAGATCTCATCTTGCAAAGATGTAGTGTGCTGTCAGAGGCAGAGAAAACACAGGTTCCCTCTAGTGTTCATTCTGGGACAAATGATGCTCATTTTTAAATGGAGAGTGCTTGAGGCAACAAAATGTGGTGTAAAACGTATTACAAAGCAAGCCTACAATATTTTTATATTGGTGTGCCTGAAGCTGGGCTTCAAAATCCACATTTAGGCTCCTAAATAGGAGTGGCCTGATTTTTCAGAAGTGCTCAGTGACTTCAACACTTCTATTCTTATTGGAAGTCACTGCTGCCAGAAGTAATCACAACTTTGTCAACTGTGCCAATGGTGAACTTCAGCTCAGAATTTTTGATAAGGAAACAGATTGTTAGATCACAAAGCAGTCAAACTGCATGGCAAATATAATGGAAATCAGATTTTTGTGGGATTTTTGAGTTTACTTCCTTAGCTAATGAAAAGGAAGAGTTTCTGCATGTTAGCTGTTGGTGTCTTCATAAAGAGGGCACATTTATATCATGTGGAGTATTGGATAAAATTGGTTTGTACAACCTAAGAAGACTGATGCTTCAGTATCAGCCCAAAAAACAGTAACCACAGACCCCCCATTAAGTGTCATCCTTGGTCACAGTAATCCTTGACTCTCAGTCTGGTGTGTGTTGTTCATACTGAGGTCAAGGACTCTGATCAGCAGGCTGGCAAGTTCACCAAAATAAGGTCATGAAAAGAAGGACACAGTTTTACTAAAAATAAAGTCAGTCTTCTCAGGCATTTACTGGATTCTCGGTGCTCCTAGATGTGTTTCCCTACCTGGAAGAACCCATTTTCTCAAGGTTTTAGGTGAGATGCATGCCTTATAGGCATGTGCATTCTACTCTACTTGAAGGTTCCTCTGTAACACAAGTTAAATTGCAGTCATTGCAAACTGTTGTGCTTTCTGATTCATATTTTGTTACTTTGCTACTTAGTGTAGGCATTATTATGAAGTCCTTTCTTAGGGAAATACGCTATTCAGTTCACCAGGAGTTTTGCTTGAGCATGGGGAGCAGTGACTGGCTAATATATAAGTTAAAAATCACAAACACTTTTACATAATCCTTCAATTCTTTGTCCAAATCACCTGGGTACTCTGGCTCAGATACAGGTAATCACTTGAACAGATGCTTTGCTTTAAGCATTTGAGTTGCTTTCCAGCACTGGCTGAAGATCAGCATGTTCCTCCTAGCTCTGCTGGCCCACTGTGGGAATGCTCAGCAGGACATGATGGGTGCCAGCCCTAAAGACAAACCATCAAAGGCATCACATGGAACAAAGTAGACTTTACCCAAGTAGTCCATTGTCTGCAGTTTACCTGACAGGGAAAAACCCATCCAAAATGTTTTTCTCATTTGTTTGGACACTTGAATATGGCCAGCTTGAAACTCCTAACTTTGGTGGGATTCTTACTGCATACCTGTCTTTGCAAAAGTAAATTTATCTTTCTGTTTCTTATATGAATTTTCATAATGCTAATACTTCTTGCATTTGAACACTTTCCTCTGTTTAGAAGATTTTAGGCCAAATTAAGTGTTTCTGCACTTTGCAATTTTAAATTTAGAACAAATTTGGCATATAGATGTGCACTTCTAGGCAGTGTGGTGTCCAATTGATTATTATTATAATGAAGTACTGCTAACCTGAGGGCATCTAGAGCTTGTATAAGGGCTGTGGTTCAATTTGTGTTTCAATTATCATGTAATGTAGTGATTGAATTTTTTGTTCACGTAAGGGAGAATGACCACTGATCCTTGATTCAACTTTCCTCCTAAAATCAATAATTCAGAATAATATAGACCAAAAGCCTAGTTTAATTCCAGTCATACATATCTTCTTTATTTCCATAAAGTAATTAAATGTCTCCAAAATACATATCTGGTGCAGCTAACCATGAATGCAGCTGGTCTGCTTGAGACTAGCCAGCTGCCTAGATGAATCCCCCCCCCAGTAGCCAGTCCTGACCAGGAGACGGTGTGGAAATCATCAGTGAAGTATAGATTTATCCCACCACCCAAGTAACACCAAAACAGCCAAGGGAGTTGGCTTTATCAGGAATCACTGTGTTTTTTGCATAACAGAAGTTGTGATGCCACAAATTGAACTACAGCCTTAGGCCAGGGTCCCAGACAAGTGTAGGAGGAAGCTCAAAGAGTGTGTTGACATTTGAACTCGTTGCTGTGGTCCAGAAGTGGTTTTAGTTTCCTGGGGAGGGGGACAAAAATGGTTGTTAAAATGTGGATTCCTCTTTTTTCAGTACTCCCCTAGCATGACAATGAGTGTGTGATCCATTAACAAGTCTCGCCATGAAGACCACAGTGTGTTGGCCCTCTTCAGAGAGCTACTGCAGAAGAAAATTATTCGTCCCAGTGTACAGTTTAACAAAAGGATCTCAGACACAATCAGACCCACCATTTTTCTTTCTGCCATCTCCCCCGTTTTGTCAAGACAGTGGGTCCCAAACACGATTGAGACAACTGTAAAAGAGTGGCGTAACAGAAGATGGAACTGCAAACAATTATCTGTGTATGTACACATGTGAGTTAATGTATATTTATGTGTGTGTGATACAGAAACACACACATACATATATAGACCCACAGAACAGTATAAAATATTATCACATGGCATCTTAAGTAGAAATGAGAAGTAGGGACTTCTTTTCCATTTTAATATTTTTTTTTTCACGTTTACATTTTAATTATTAAAATTTGCTTTCCCTCCCCTCCTGAACTGTTTTATGTTGCATATATCACTGCTTTATAAGTTATTTTTTAAGGTGAACTCAAATGATAAATTCTTCTGATTTTGTAAATGTCTGCCATTATGGATAGGAATAAAACTGCTTATAAGAGCTTTCATTAACTTGTGTTTTATACCAGTTACCCTGTGAATCACAAACTGTGCTGTCTCAAGAAACAGAAGAAAGCTCATCTTAATTTTTTTGAGAAATTTAATGATTTTCACCTAGTTAGGTGATTTTTTTTTTTTTTAATACTTTGCCTTTAAAAAAAGAAACAAGCACTGAAGGTTATTTTTCTTCTTTAATTGAAGCCTATTATCTGCAATATCTATTTTAAAAGGAAGCCTGAATTTGATACAAGCTTCTCAGTTTATATAGAGTACTATAAGATTACTGTAAGTGAGCTCCTGTTGCTATAGAATCTAGCAATAAAGTGTCAGGGCTGCTTCTGCCCTTGGAAATGAGTTTTCGATTGAGCATGATCTTTGTAGGGGTGGTAGCTAGTGGAAATACAGTAGAATCCCTATAACCAAAACTTTTTCTAATTACTTACTCTTACGTTTCCCATTTTCAGTTATTCTCTAGTGAATTGTAACAATCCGTGGTCCTAATTATAAACAGTATTTCCCGAGCCCATTCAGAAAATCAGGTCACCTGGCTACTGGGATGTGTGTTTTTCACCATGTCTACCAGAATAAATTCCCCCAAAAATCTTCAAGTAAACAATCTTTTCTCTTTTTTGAGCCAAAATAATGGAGTAACTTTTTATGACTACTAGCTTTGGAAGGGTCTTACCTTTTGCCACAAACAGGAGAGGAACAAAGGTCTGGGCAGTTTTATAAGGAGATCAGCCTATTAGTCATGAAAGCTAAGGACAGAATGGAGAAAAGTTATATAGTCTTAAAGGAAATGCTTCTGGAAGCAATTCTATGTCACTTCAAACAAAGCTCTAAAACCCATATTATGGCACATTTAGTTCCTAATGACTGCCAGCTCTCCTGAGAAGACAGAAGTTTTCAGTTGTGATCAAAAGGTTGATGATTTTGCCACAGACAAAAAGCAAAATCCCCTCCTTGGACTTTTGAGTATAGAATAGCCAGATACGTGGGAGGAACAGTTCTGAGATTTGTCCATGAAATCTTGTAGGATTTTTTCAGGAATTTGTGATAAAGAGGTAGAGGTAATGGGCTCATTGTGATGGTAGCACATAAAAGGATGTTAAAGGAGTACTTCAATCTCCTAACTAATTTTTATTTTCATATATTCTATATATAAGATATAAGAAAATAAAAGTTCTACTCTCTTGTTCAGGCTATTCAAAGATTAAGGTCCTGGAGGCCTAAAACAATGTTAAAATATCAAAGATTTTGGTAGCATTACTTTCTAGAAATAGTAACTACTTTGATTAGTTCTAAACATAAAACAAGTCATGACATGGCTTTGTGGACTTTCTTCCCAGTCATGATGGTTACATTCATTTGCTTACCTTTGAAAACCACTTTGTTGCCCATCTCAAAAGATGTTTGAAGCCCCTACTACTGATTCCAGTTACGAAAAAAACAAAAAATCAGAGCTAATTTCCTCAGACCCTTCCCTGTTGTCCCTTGTGCACCCCAGCTTCTCCCAGCTGCAGAGTCCAGGTGTCCTTCCTGCCTGCATGTGACATCTGTACTGTCCTTGGTAGCCTTCTCAGAAGGGCTTCAGGGCTCTTTTCTGCCCCATTTGTCAGACGATGTCACAGCTGGACTAAGGTACGTCTGGGCTGTGCACCAGGAGCCATGCACCAGGTAAGTGTGCCCTCAAGTGAGCTCTTCAGCTGCTGAGTCCATCAGGGTTCTGCTGTGTATCTCCAGCAGAACCCTTTGTGCTGCCTCATGACACCCTGGGGCTTCTGCAGGCAAGCAGTGTGTCCAGTGACCAGAGCTGCCCATGACTGCATCACTGAGGGCTCCCTTACCAGAGGACATGGAGCTTCCTACTCTGGCAAAATTAAGCAGAATTAGAGCTTAGTAGTAATCAGAGACTCAGGTTTAGTTTTTTGTTTGTTTTAAAGATGAAAATCTGACCATTAAATTAAACCTGTTCAAAGAAACCCCCTTAATAGGGCTGCCAACACGTATTGGCTGTCATCAAAATACATTATCCCAATCGATACACAAGAGTGTAACATCCTTTCAGGCACGTAATTTTTCTTCTGTAGTTCTTTCAAAATCCCTCTGTGCAATTTTTCTTAGTGCCAGCATATAATTGTTTCCCCTTTCGATTTCTTTTCCAAAACATTTATATCAAATTGAACGTGGTTGCATTGATCCTGCAGCATGAAGACCAGTAGATACATCCCTGGGTTAAAAATGAACAGGATCAGGCCCTGCCTCTCATAGCCTAATGCTCTGCTCCCTGGTTTTACAAGTTACTTGCTGTGTCCAGCACTTCTCATACCTATGTAGTCCCACAGATTGGTGGAACAAAAGATGCACAAGCTTGAAAGATTTTATATTGGAAGATTTGCTTGGATACTTTGTGCATATCTTATTGTTAAAATTTTAATGCAGATATCAGGAAACCTAATAATCTTGCTTTCTGTAGGGAGTGCTTACACTCCCTATGCTTACATACATCAGTAAAGTTATTTACACACACTTTGGTAAGATATGGGGATTATAATCATACATAGGTTCAGCAGCTGAACCATTAGAAAACAATCTCATGTGCTAAGTACTCAATTTTAAAATTACAAGTATCCCTTTGGGTTGCCTTTTTTTTTTTTTTAAGATGCATAAAGCTTTTTGCTTGTTCATTTTTTTTCTTTCTTTTGCTTATAAATCCTTGTAGGATTTTCCTTGTAACTAGAGTATTAATGTGGAAATAAAAACTGTTTCCAAGTACTGACTTTCTACTCCCACTTATCTACAGGATGCTACAGGATAGTTTTTCTTTGCTGACTTCTAGATAGACTTCTCTCTAATATCAAAACAAATAGATCATGATTCTTTAAATCGCGCTTTCAGACAAGGCTAAAGTAAGGCTTTTTAAAAACTAAAGTGATGAAATCTTGGAGTTGCAGAAATTAAGATCTCTTATACAGTGAGAACTCTGCCAAATACCCTGGCCTTGTAGAAATCAACTGAAATTGGATTCACTTGTGAATTGCACAGTGAAACCAACATCTTACCTGCTGCATAATTATGAAAAGGGGCATTTGTACCCAGATTCTCTCTCTGTATCTGGGTCTTGCATAGGCAAGAACAGGGCTTAGGGCAAGGAAGAACCTGTTAGTCACACATGAAGCATGTGGCCTGACCTATGCATTAAAAATACCTGGATATTTGCATGTATGTGTTGCATTATTTTCCTAAATGCATAAGCATGAGGAAGAACTGCATTTGCACTCTATGTGTTCCAGCCCCTCCACCGTCAAGTGAATTTGATGCATGTAAAAAACATGGCAAGAACCTTTGAGTCAAGTCTTGGACACCCTGTGACATAAATGTGCCTCATCTTGGCTCCCAGGCATCTCAGAGTGGCAATGCCCAGATCAGCCTGTGGCTGAGGCCACGTGTGCCATTGTTTCTTGGGAAGCCCTGCTTGCAGAGCCCAGACCACCAGCAGGGCACAGACTCAGAGATGGTAACAGCATTCAGACTTGCCAGCCTGCTTCCCTTAGTTGAGGATTAAATGCCCCATGTCCCAAGTCATCCAGCTGTTGCTTTCCCCCTTGTAATGGGAATATGCAATGAGAAATATGTAGGCTAATTATTTACTTCAAATAATTCAGATTAGGAAGAAGTTAACAGAATCTTGCTTCTTTATTGATAGCAATTCCTGCATCAGAATGACAGGTTCTACAAGTGGCTAAAAGTAACTTGAATTTTCCTCTGTTCCATGGCTAGCAAATTAAATACTGCATGCAAAGATGATTTGGAATTAGATGGGTAGTTTAACAAGGGACCAGCTGTTACAATATTCAGTGTTGAATATTTTATTCTTTTTTTTCCTTGTAACAGTCAAAATGAATTTTCAGCTGATACATGTTGCACCAATTTATATTTCTCAGACCAGTTAATTATTTCAAGTGTTATCTCCCATTCCTAGTCAGCTCTGATTCTTTGTTATTGTTGTGGTTTCTAAATAGGGACTGAATTCTTCAAGATTTGACCCTACACATTTGCATTTGGAGAATGTAAAATAGACCTTAGTGATGTAAAAAAAACCCAACCCAAACATCAGTACAGGTAAATTTATTTTTCTTTATTAAATCACTGTAAGTGATTATATAACTGTGGCTCCTGTCCCAAACATTCTTAATTTTGGCTGAGCCCTGAGGATGGGAATCCTGACAAAGCACATATTTCAAAGAAAACCCAAAAACTCTTTTAACAGTGATAGCTCGTTTCTCTTCATATTTATCACGTAGAGGATCTAATTCAGGATTTAATGATATCAAACAACTATAGAAAATCAGTACACTCATAAATAATGAGTTATATTTAAATCTTAGTGTGTGCAGCTTCCTCTACGTTCCATTATTGGCTCAGTCCTATGAGCTGCTGCTCATGCTGGTTGTCCTGCTCAAACTTTGGTGGAGCCACTCACAGAAGATCATTTGTTTTGGTAGGATTTCACCCTGATCTGGGTGAAATATGTGTTTTATCTGAGATGCAACATTATTTGCCAGATATATAAACTGAGTACCTAGTGCAAAATACAGGGGGTCTGATGAAATTACCAAAAATGATATTTCAACCAAAAAAAACCACAAAAAAAGCCTTTACCTAAAACACTGCTTTGAGTGCCTGCATGCAGGTTGTCTGCCAGTGCTGTTATCTTAGAAACAAATTGCAGTAACAAATTTGGAGAAAATAAATAGGTCTTCTGCTCAGCACATGAAAACTCTGATCCTGCAAACACATTCATATTTGTTTGAAATGAAGCCTTTATTTCAAACACACTCAATTCAAACAGGTTTAAGAACACAAGCAGTATCCTTCAGGGCAGTGGAACAGTCTAGAGGCTCAAATTAAGTCTTCCCTAAACAGACTTTATTTTAAAGATTTTACCAATGCAGGAGCATGTTTACTTATAATTAGTACTGATACGTGGAACAGATTTGGCTTTCTTCTGTTTCTTGTTTTATTAGATTAACTATTTTTGTGAAGTTGTCCTTCCATCTTGTTTTCAATTGTGCAGCCACAGTTTCCCTCAACGTAGCTATCAGCTTTGCAGTTTTAGTCCAAACTTCTGTTTGGTCACTGTTCTCCATTTAAGCTTAAAAAGTGTAAGAAAGCCTCTCATGTAATGGGAAAACTTGCCATAAAAATGTAAAAAGGGTTTATTTGGTACCTGTTTTCACATTTAATAAAAATGCAATTTTCAGTCACGATTTGAAATGGTCACTTTCTAGCCACTATTTAATTTCTGAGTGCAAAAGAAATTAAGAAGACAAATTACCTTTTTATATATATATATATTTCTTTGAATTCAGCATCATAAGCATTTGCTGAAAGACGTGGTTTTGGGACAAATTAGATAAAAAATGGGATTTACTGCCTAGTTGCTGTGAATAGTACAGCCAGACTTTTATGTTGAAAGCTCCTTCCACATCCCCAAAAGTAGATTGCCTGATGTCTGATGGGTGTGGCTTTGTAAAAGCCACATCCATTTCATTTGTCTGTGTTTTCACTGTATCTCATGGGTGACTTGGGGTCCCCCTTAGCTGTGCAGGGTTCTGTTGTTGTATCTCTCAGAAGAGTAACTGAGTGGTCGAGCCGGCCTGTTCACCAGGTCTGGTAATTAAGGTTTGATAATAATATATCCACCAGGTGTGCCCAGCTGTGCACTCAGAAACAAGGTATTTGTACGCTACCTCGCTGTTCTCTTGAGAACTTGTACAATTCTTCTTACAGTTAGGTCTGGGGTCTCCCTTAAGATTTTACAATACTGAGAGAAGAAGTTTAATTTTGCCAAGAGAAAATTCTGGCAGTTTAGCACCAGCTTTCATAGGGGATCAGCACAAAACATGGGGATTTTGAAAGGTGATGCATTTTCTCAATACCCTGGGTGTACTAGGAAATAAATCACGTGATGCAGAAGTTTGGTCTGTTACAGAGATACATACAGTTCCTCAGATTAGGTGGGATTAGAATAACCATGACAAAAACTATGTTTGTCCCAATAGAGTGAAATATCATCAGTAATCACTTCTGATGTGAAGAATTATTGGTATGGAAGGAATGCTCCTATCCTTAGGAGACAAATTATCAACTGGGTCAACTGGATATTTCTAGGGTTCATTTCTATTGTTTAATCTTCATGTTTTCTTCTCTCTCATTTGGATCTTCCCATTAAATGTACCATGTCAGATCTTTGCAGAAAAGTAAGAACAATTTGCCCAATAAACATCCAGGAAGTTGTTCACATCTGTAACAACCCTACAATACAGAGTTAATTTCATTAGAGACATTGAGTGTTACAACAAATGAGTGGCAGTGCAATACCCTGAGAGCTCTGGGATCAGCAGAGTTAGCATCTTAGGGACTCACACATGAGTCGAGACCATTTCTAACAATGACATAAAATAGCTTGAAACAAAAGCAGATGCAGACTGGAGGAACCTAAAATCCAAGTAGAGCACATTTAATTGAAGTAGAAATCTACTAAAGCTATGATTTACCAGGTGATTTTGAAAAGTTTATTAGCAGCAAAACTGGTAGCTGCTGTCTTTGATGCAGAGTTGCCTCATGCAGAGTTTGTGATCCCCAGCAGAGGTTGGGTTCCTTGGTCTAGGCAGGCTGTAGACCAGGGACCACCACATCCACAGGCCACACCTTTAGTTACAGATGAGCAAAGTGCAGGTGCCCTTCCAGTGGATGCTGAAGTTCATCTCTAACATGAGCACAGGCCATGACTTAACAGTTTAGTGGAAAAGAAAAGCAGTGTTTGCTGAACTGCCACTTAGAAACTTGACATTCAAAAGCAGATTTAGGGTGTTCCCAGGTCTATCCTTATATTTCTGATTAAATTCTTAATTTGGGTTTGGTTTATATTTACATTAATGGTTAAGGAAGAGAATAAAAGTTCCTAAACTAGGGCTGAAATACAGACATGGAAGGTTGGCATGAATAAAGTGGAAGCTGGAGCTTTCTGTTAGTTGAGAATCAAGTACATTTTATAAGATCTGTCTTTTCCAGGACAAAAAGCATCCGTACAATAAACCTTTTTAGGCTTGCAGTGGCTATTTGAGAAGTGTGAATCAAAATGCTGTATATGCTTAGAAACCAATTTTGACGGCTTTTTTTTTTTTTGTGGCAAGTATCCCCTTGCAAAAAATGTTGTTGTGCATCTATGTTGTGCATGTTCGCCTAAAACCACAAAAACAAATCAATTTTTTATGGATTGTTGTACATGCATCTGGCAAACACTTGTTTCTGGTGGGGAGAGGAGGAAGATTGGATAGCTGGTGGGCTAGCATATTTATGTGAATTACTTAAAGCATTGGTAAACTATTGTCAACTTTGTTCACATTGCACAAGATACTCTGTGTAGTCTACTGCTGGCATTATAACCTCAGTGATCCATGCATATTCTGTAAATTCTTGTAGGTTTTGTGTAAGAAACCTCGTCACCATTGCTTACTACTGTAAATTCTTGTTTTGAAGCAAGAGGTGGCTTTTGATTGTACAGCCATGTGTATTATATACTACAACAGTACTTGTTCTGTCCTTAAAACTTGCTGTTCACATATAGTTAAAGCTTTGTTAAGCACGCTTGGTGGTTTCAGAATTCGTCTCGGACAGCAGATATATAAGCCATTTACAAGAATATTAAATCAAGTGTAACATAAGAGAATTCAACCCAGTTTTTGAGAGCGTGGGGTTGGATTTTTGCAGAGAACGGGCAGCTGCAGGTTACCACATTTCATGGCTCTGCTGGGTACACACTATTTTCCAGCTGCAGGTGCCTGCAGACCTGAGATCAGACTCTGTGCAGGGAGCTGCACAGGAGGGAAGGCCTTTGCTCTCACTGTCCCCAGGCCAAGGCAGGCTACCAGCCCTCAGCAACTGTTGCAGAGACCTGCCAGCCTGCAGGCTTCCTTGCACTGAGTAAGCAAAGACATACTAGCTTTTCCTCTGCTGTCTCTTTTTTTTTCCCCAAAATTTTTTGCATCAATGCCAGGACAGAAACCCATCTCTGAGGCTATGCAGGGGGCAAGGAAGCACTGCATCTGTATTGCATCCTCATCCCCAGCTGCCACAGGCTTTATGTGCAGCAACGTTTTAAGGAGAATTTAATTCTTTGTCTGTTTATCAAGATAGAAAAATAATCTGAATTCTTGGACTCTGGGTTCTTTTTTATTAGTATTATATGATATACAACAAAGACCTGAAAATGTGTATGTGTTCTTTGCTGGTTTCTGAGATCAGAAATTAAAGTCCTGTCTAGATTGAAAGACAATGATGGGAAAAGTGAAAAAGCTAGGAAAGTGGAAGGGGATTCTTACTTGGATTATTTTAAATTCTATGTTTTACTTGTTTTTATTGATACTTTAAATGACTAGGTTAATCTTTTGAATAAAGGCAGTCTTTGTTAGTGACTTTGCACCTTCACCCTTTCATGTAAAATTCTGAGTACTTGCAATAAATCTTCCTCACACCTCCAAGCCACTCTGTAGATAAATTGCCTATATTTCTAAAGTAAAAAAAAAAAAAAAAAAAAAAAAAGTTTCTACGGATTACTTCAGACCTTTACAGAGAACAACAGGGTAATCCCAATCCCATAATCCCAACTACTTCCAGGTCACATTTAAACAATTAGGTGGTGTATTTTAGAGAAATAATGACTTTGAACATCATAAATGAATGTAATGTTCAAACTCCAGTCTTTAGAAGTAAAGAAAACCTCAGTAATTTTCCAAACCAGCAAGAATTAAATTTGTGAATAAATATTAGCGTAGGAAATGCATGCAAAACTTGATACTGCCTCTGACCTTAAGCATTACTATTGATAATATTGGGGATCTCACAGAGTCTGTGTATTTCAGATCAGCTGTATTTCTTCTCAGTGTGTGCTTCATTACCGACCTGCTATGGCAAAGAGCCAACCCATGCCGTACAGAGCTCAAAGCATGGCTATGCCAAACGCCCACAGCATCCTCAGTATGCAGACGTGTGTGTGTGTGTGTGTGTGTCTTGTGTTAGGATGAGAAATCACTCCACCGCAGGCTTTCCCCCGGACCTGGTGTGTTACTTCTAAAAGCAGGCTGTGGGAGGGTTTCAGAAGGGCTGATCAGAGAGGCCCAACGTGCTGACTGACTGCAGCCCCTTTCCACATGGTTTAAGGTCCTGCTCTGGGGCATCATAACTGTCCCAGCTGCAGCCCTTGGAAGGAGATAGACCAGATCTTTGCAGACAGCATGACTGTGGATTAGCAAAGCCCTTTAGAGCATGTTCCACCTCAGGCTTGCACCATACACCTACCTTACTCTAGTTCAACTTGGTAACTTGTCTTCATTAACTGCTGGTACAAAATGGTCACAGCAGTTTTATCTGTTCTTCTTGCAAGCTGAGGAAAAGCTGAAGGTCAAAAAAAAAACAACCACAACACAAAAGGGCATTGTAACTTGCACCTTTTCACCTTTATGAAGTGTCCATGTTCTCACAGCTGGGCCTGAGACAGCAGCTGCCTCCAAAGTTGCCATGTAACTTCATCACATAAAAGCGGGTGTGATTTTTTTGTGTTTAACAGGAGCAGTATTGTTAGATTTGCTTTATTTTCTCAGTTACGAGTCATTCAGTATTGAAAATTATACGCATCTTGTGTAGCTATGAATAGAAAAATTGAGAATCGCTTTATTATGATACAGTAGTACAATCCCTGCTCTGCTGTTCAATGTTTTGAGTGCCGAACTTCACCAAAATGTTGTCTTCATGAATGATCTTAGCCCCATCCCTGCATGAAAATGGGTTTGAATTTCCATTTACGGCCTCTGGGTTCTCACTGAATTCTGGGCCGAAGGTAAAGCAGTTGCAGCAGGAAAAATTGCTGTGGCAGCCACTTACTGACACCTTTTCAGGTGCGTAAAGCCATCCTGCCTGTAATCTGACACTTGCAGTTTTCTCAGTGGATCACCATGTTCTTGAATATCTCGATAGGTGTTTTCAGCCAGTGGAGGAGAGGTGGACAAGCTTACCACCCAGAAAGGCTAGAAATGTAGCACGTAATGAGCTATCTTCTCCAGCAAGCATTTATTTTTAGTGTTTATCTTTAAATTAACAGTTGTATCTTCAGTTATTATTTTACCATTCAGTATCTTGAGGTGGTATGAGCAAAAATATATTAATATATATAATTTACAAGAAATAATAGGCCTGTATCGTGCCTTTGTAATTCTCTTCAGCTTCAGTATCTATAAGCTATGAGCAAACTTCTTCCCTCTTTTGGGGTATTCTTTACTATATAGTAGGTGACAGCTTCATTAATACTGGCTATTTGAGACTTCTGGGGCTAATGGTTATGTTTTCCCAGGTGAAAATGCCATAGTATTCTCACCAGATGTAAGCACAACGACATCTCACTGCAGTGCATGCCATCTCTTAGCTTCTCTCTACACGTGCTCGCATGTTGGAAATTTAGAAATGCTGATGTATAAATTGCTACATTGTTTACCCAATACAGTTGTTCTACTGCATCTCTTTTCTGCTTGAAACTCCCAGTAACTTGAAAGTTAGTCATGGTGTGAAAGGGGGGTTTGGAAGCACAAAGGATGCAGGCAGCAACTCTTCAGTAGTTTACAGGCTGCTGCAAATTAGTGTCTTCTCAGCAAAGAAATGTAGCATTTTAGCAGTAACTTCCTAGTGAAAACACTGAGCGTGCTTATCACTTAAGATTTTAAGGAAAAAAAGTGTCAGACTGTGTAATTGTATCTCATGTAATTTTTGACACTTAACCAGTAATATTCAGTGAGGTGTGAACCTTGGTTCTATCTACATGTTCACGATAGACCAACTGATACAGAACTGAAAGGTGAACAGCCATGTTTTAGAATCGCAGCTACACAAGAAATAGTCTTCTAGAGTTTTGGTTTTGTTTCTTTACCACTATTCCATTTTCACCGCGGGAGTATTTTTCTATCTGAGGCTTCCTTTCACCAACCAAAATAGCCTGTAGCCTTCTGCACTGTGAAAGGCAAGCCCTGTGGAGAAACATGGGCTTTGAGCTTGCCCAGCAAATTAGCAGAAATTTTATCCAAGCCATAAAAGCCTCTTACGTTATTCTGTTTATGTAATTAAAGCAATTAGTGATAGGAGCTTCAGGAACAATGGGGTCTCTCTATCCTCCATTCTACTTTCTGTAGTTCATAGGAATTTTAAGTTCTTTTTTTTCAAGGCTCAGCTGTGTCTCTTTAAACCAGTGCGGTCTAAGCATCATGTGAGATTCAATTTATGGGGATAGCATTGGAGTGTGAAAGATTTGCTTTTGGTAGCAAGGAGTAACACGTGTCCCTGTGGAAATGGACACTTGCAAAAGAGTCTGATACCGAGAATAAAAAAAAAAATCAAGATGGTACCAGTACATCAGACTCTGTACTACAGTGGGGGTTGTTGTTTTTTATTTAGCTTTTGTCATTTGTATTTTATTTCACAGGAGAGGACTTGGGGAATCTCAGATCACATGGGGAATTTTAGAAGTTTATCACTCAACAAACATTTTATAAAGTCTAACTTCAAAATGCACTATGATTTATTACAAAAGTATATTTTCTTCTGTTTGCCGACATGGTTGTTCCATTTTGTGATAAGTTAAAACTAAGCAGTTAATTTGTTGCACTGCCTAGCTGCATGAATTCATCCAGTGTACATACGTACCTGTGCAGCATTACTTTGGGTTTTGTATTTGAATTCGCAGTATTGACTATTATTTTTGTATTTTACTTTGCCTCTGTTATTGGAATTGTAGTAAACATAATTTATACATATGATTTTACAACTGTTTTGCAACTGAAAAGTCTTCTTTAAGTTGTAAAGTTTTATTGATGGATACTCATTAAAATGGTATAAGAATTATATTAACAATTGTTTTGTGTTTTGATGCTCTCTGTACATAAATATATGTCTATTTATCTGTTTAATGGTGCTTGTGTCTTGCAATTTTGGATACATTTTAGAATAAAGTTTCATTTTACAAGAAGCACTTGTATTTTCAAAAGCTGTGTCAAAAAAAACCCCTTTTTCCCATTAATAATCAGGGTTGTGAAAGAAGCATATTAATCTCTAATACATTTATAACCTCAAGCAGTGATGCATTTGTTTCAAGAATACAGAAGTATATCGTTTGCATGTGCACAGCTACATACTGTAGTTTGTTTACAGCAGTAACTGACATCTGTATTTAAAACATTACCAAAAAGATGCATTTTGGAGGCATGTCCTGCAGCTGCCAACTCCATTGATAAGAAAAGATTTGTGAACATGTTAACAATGTCATGATCATCGGATCAGTCTGTTAATTCCAAGGAATGCTAAAGCCCTCCACTCGTGCATACATCTGATTAAATATACAAAGAATTTTTGGTGCAAACGCAAAGACCAATTCTAGATTACAGGTTTCTGTGGAATTTTGGTTCTTAATCGGACCCCCCCTTGCTGCCTCCTTGTTCTATACCTTAGAATTTCTTTGCATAAATTCTGAGATGAAATGCAAATCTGGAACAGTTACACTATTAGTCGAGTGGGCTGCTAGCTGTCTGTGTGCTGTATGATTGAATAGTACTTCTTGCTAGCTCTAATGGCTTTACTTTACAGAAGATTTATTCACATCTAATACTGAGCTCATCTTTTATTAATAAAATGCCTTACCTCTTCTGGCACAATTCCTCTACAGGCATTGCACTGTGTCTTGCTCTTCACAGTGCTCACGAGATACACTAGTGTGCTGCACAAAGCTTTTTAAGTTACATTGCTTCAATTACAAGTGCATGTTATTAGGAGATTATAACCTGATATCCATGTGAATTGTTTATTGACAAAAACTTTTAAAAACTGCATTAGCAACCAGCAGTTCTGAAGGGAAGTCAATTTCTTACCCGTTTAACCAGATTTATAAAGTTGAGCTCACTCTTTCACCAGCAGTTTCTCAATTCAAAAGAAAGATTTCACAAAAGTCAGTGCCTGAGTGATGTGTGGGTTTGGAGGTAAGGTGTCCTCCATCTGCCTTTGACCATTTGTTCCTCTCACTACAGTGGGCATGAAGAAAGAGAAATCTGATGTTTCACAAAGGTGCTTCCCAGAGACTCTTAACCACAGAGTGTTGGTCCAGCTGCCTTCATCTGATGGTGATGCCAGAGGTACTGGTATAGGCTGCTGTGCCACAAAAGGTATTTTTCAACTGGAAAACCACTGAAAAGCATAAATGTCTTCTGTGAACTAGGGGCAGTAACTTAATAGCACTAACTTTCAAGCTGTGAACAAACAATAACCTTGCAGGTATTTTCTGGGGACGAACAGACTGAAGGCTGTAATGTACTCAGTTGCTCCAGTGGAGACCGTGTGAGAAGCTGCAGGAGTTAAATATTAGGGACTACAGAGAAAGGAGTCACTGAAGCCAACTGGAAGGCAGACATTAGCCTCTTGCCTCAGCAGACAGGGTCCAAGAAGAGGAGCTGGAGGGCAGGAGAAATTCTGCTTCCCTCGCCTCAGTCTCCAAGTTGCTCTGTCTGCCAAATGTCCACAGCAGTGGAAGCCACGTGCACTGCTCGTTTGGATCCTGAGCGGCCATTCCTGTTCTGCCACAGCTGCTCCTGCTTCCAACAGACGTATTTCACATCACATCCCTTAGAAATCAAGAGGTATACCCAGCTCTGAGGTGCTTTTTTCAAATACCAGCTTTCCCTAACCACAAAAGACACAAGGTACCTTTTCTTTTTCCCTGAAACATCTCCATACCACCTATGGGAGGTCTGCTGACCACTCACCCCAAGCACGTGCTCCTTCACATACCTCAGAACGTTTTAGATGTGAGCAGATCCCGATTCTACTTTATCTCTCTCTGATATTATCAGCTTTTTAGCTCCCAATCTCACAGCAGAAAATAGGGCCAAACAGCTGATCCCTGGGACTATGTTAAATGGAGGTGAAAGCTACCACTGAAAGAACAATTAATAAGGATGGTCTTAGAGCAAGCCTGGTCAATGAGTGTGACATGGTAGATCTGAAAAGAAATTTAGGTATTACTGACCAAGGATAGCAAAAAATAATTTTGTTTTAATAAAAAGAAAAAATATTAAGTTCTGTTTAAAGACTCTTCCTTCTGAGATTTAGGATCCATGGAGTAAGAAGTTGATACTTGAGCCTTTTTCCATCTGCATTGAGCAGACACGGAAGGAGAAAATACCAGCTGCACACAAATCCTATTCAGGTAGCAAGACTGAGCTATGCCACTGCCACTTCAAAGAGTCTATATCCTTCCTTCACAGAAGTCGGAAAGAGAAATCTGTACAAACTTTTTTTTTCTGAAGAAACAGAATAGAAATAACATGTAGGGGAGAGCACAGCATGCTGCTGTTCAGAGCCAGTATCCTCTGGGATGTAACCAGTGTGATGATCCCTGCTGCACTGAGAAACTCCTTCTTGGTGAGGCAGGTTGGTTGAAATTTTCCTGGCTGTTACGGGTTAAAGCTGGATCTTCAGCAATGTCTAAGTGAAAAAGCACGAATGGTATAAATTCATTTATGTACGGTCTGAAACACGGGAAGCCTGTCATTGTAATAGTGTGTAACAAGTCATAGCTAGATGGTCAAGAGGAAAGGCTGCAAGGAAAGGCTACAGAAAACAGTCTTGTTGCTCTGTTGAAAGCCATGCTATTTACAATACCCAGGAGGGAAAAAATAGCACAGAGCCAAATACAAGCTTTGCAGTCTTTCCTTAAAGGCTATTTGCAGGTTACAGACGCCGCTACGCTGAAGCAACACGTCTGCTCCACTGACCAGCCCTGGCCTTTACAGCTGACCAGTCCAAACGGCACCTCCAAACTGCCCTCTTCGCGCGCCTTCAACAAGAATAAACCCGCATCTGTGGTGAGAGTCCAAAAGGTTGACCCTCCCGACTGCCCCAAAAGCGAAGGCTCAACCCTTCCTCAGCAGTGCTTGTCTTGTGAGAGCAGCAATGCCCCGCAGGGCCGAGCCCGCCGCGTCAGGAGGAGCAGGCGAGAGGAGAAGCCCCCTCAGGTTCATTAGCTCCCGTGGGAACAGGCGGCCAGGCCGCCGGGGGAGCAGGAGCCACCACGTCCCGGCAGTGACCAGCGGCTCCAGCCGCAGCGCCTGCCCGCGGGGCCCGCCGGCACCTGGAGGCGGGAGCCTGCCCTCCCGGGGCCCGCCTGTCAAACGGGCAAGCAGGCAAGACTTCAAAAAATCTGAGCCGCATGAGTGATGAGCACCCCAAAACCCGCCGGCTCTCGGCGGCGCTGCCGGGGCAGGGGCCGCGGGGGACGGAATCGGGCCGAGCGGGTGTGAAAACCGGCCCCAGCCCCCCCTGCCCGGCCCCGGCCGCCCCTTCCCGCCTCCCCGCAGCAGCCCGGCCCCCGCCGGGGGAGGCGGTTCCACCTCAGCCCGGGGCGCTGGGGCGGGAGCGGCCGGGCGGGCTCCGCGCTGCCTGCCGAGGGGGGCCTGGGCCGCCGCTGCCCCCTCCGCCGTATGGAGCCTGGCGATGTCTGCATGTGCCAGAGCGTCTTCCCGGCCCACGCCAACCAGCGCGGGGAGCTGAGCGCCGGGCAGCTCCTGAAATGGATGGATGCCGCGGCCTGCCTGGCAGGTAGCGGGGCGGGAGGGCGGGGGGTGTTTGGGGGGGAGCGGGAGCGTCCCCTCGGGGCCCTGTGGGGACAGCCCCGTCCCCCGTGTTTGCCGACGACGGGTAAAGAGGGGGTGAAGTTTTTGCCCCTGGGGCTTGAGGGGTGAGATTTGGGGGGGAGCAAGCGTCAAGAGAAGCGGGGCGGCCTGTGGGGCTGTCAGGTCTGAGGGGAGGGTGAGGACAGGGCTGGCAGGGTTAGGATGAGAAGAGTTAGAAAAGAGAGCAGTGGAAAGGAAAAAATAAAATAAAAATGGAAAAAGAAATACCAGAAGAAAGAAAAGTACTCATTTAGGAATACTGGGGCATGGACAGAGAAAAAAAAAACAAACAACCAACAAATAAATAAATCCGGCCCCAAATCCAGCCAGCGTGCTCGGTGTCTGGTGTAGCTCAGCTCCAAACCCTCGTATCCTCAGGTAACTTCTGGAAGCGAAAGCCGCGGGCAGAGCGCTGAGGAAACCCAGCCGCCTCTGCCGCCAGCCAGCAGAGAAAAACCCAGAAGGACGCGCTGGGAAAACCCAGCTGCGTCTCCAAGCGGGGCTGCAGACATCAGCAGCCCTTCCTGAGCCTGGCGGGGAGCAGCGGGTGCGTTTGGGGCGCTCAGGTCTGGCTGGGGCAGCTCTGCAGCATCACCCCGCTTCTTGCAGGGAGAGCTGGGATCCTGGAGAGCTTGTCCCACAGAGTAACCCAGAAACTACCTAGCGTGTAGCAGATTCTCAATATGATCACACTTTTCTGGGTTGTTTTTTTTTTGAGATTCATGCCAGCACGAGGGAGTCATTTGGTTCCAGCCTTTCAGTGATTTACCCCCTTGACAGTTCTCTTTGTGAAGAGACTCTGAACTGATCTTGGCAACCCCTGAACTCTAGTCCTTGGTCTGAAGTGACAGAGCCCCAGCTGCTACAAAAGTCCATCCTCGCACCCTGGACTTCAGTCAAGCTCTGGTGATCTTCATCAGCTGCAAATCTGCCACCAGTGCCCACTTTCAGTTAATCTTTCAGAACTGCTCTTACCTGGTTAGGTTGAAGGCAGCAGTAGTAGTGCATGCCACAGGGCTGATCCTGTCACACACAAAGGATTGTTAACATCTTTCCCAACTTTCCATTTGTGTCACAGCAGATTCAACGTGCCAGTCAGGGATTTGTTTGGCTGTGCCATCTTTCACCCACATTAGTGCCTTCTCATTTCATATCCTCCTGCTATAGATGTGATCCACCTGGCTGGCTGTTTCCTCACTTTTAAGGCTATCACCATCTTGCATTACCTGTCACAGTGGTGCCTTCAGCCTTATAGTCATTAGTGACCTCTTTCATCACAGCTGGCTTTCTTTTGGATAGGTGCTTTCTTGTGTTTTACCCTTGTATTTTCAAAGGCAAATCCTCAAGAAACTCATGCATCATCCTCTCTAATTTCTGCAAGCTTTTTCTTGTGATGCTAACTAAAAATATTGGGGTGCTTGGGAGTGAAAATGCTTGCCTTTTGGGCAGTGCTATTTTCCGTGTTTACTACTAGTCCTGCCTTTTGCTTCTGGAAACTTGTGCACTCAGGAAGCTTTTTGGAGCAGGAGTTCCCTGCTTTTATACAGCTCCTAGGGTGGTGGAGATTTAGCCTCTGACTTGGAACTCAAGGTACTATGGTCAAATAAATAATAAATCACAATAACTTCCTGTAAAAATGTAACTATTTGGCTATTAAATATTAACAGTAAACAAGATGTTTACCTTTTCCAAATTAACTTCTGTCAGTAATACAGATAGGGTGCATTACTTTTCATAATCAAATACATCATAGGGAGATTAAAAGGACAGTTCAGATTTTTGTAAAAAAAAATTACAATAAATAAATACTTGGGTTTGATTTTTCAAATCTTTTGTTTGGTTGGTTTTTTGTTTTGTTTTTATGTTATTTCTGTTGTTTTAGTACAGCCCTGAGGACATATATTTAGCTGCTTTCTACTGCTGTGACCACACTAATAAGCCAGTAGAACTTTCTCCCATGTCTGAGAATCCTCAGGTTACCAAAAACTTCCACCTGGTTTAACAAAGCTGATATTCACAACATTCTATTTTGAAGGAGATTGCTGAGATTTCTGTAGGCTTGTTAATGCTTTTTTACTCCTTTTGTCTGGCAACATACTTGTTAGCCCTCTTTTATCAGAATGTTCATTGTTAGTGAAAAACCTTAAGTAGAGTTTTTCAAACTGAGTAGAACCATTATGATCATCTGGTCTCATCTCATGTTACCCTTATTAGTGGTAAGTATTAACTTTAATCTTATTTAGCTGCTTTTTTCCTAAGGGGTCCACCACAGACTTCTATTAGGGTGATTAAAGGAAGAAGTGACCTGTTGTGTTTCATCTCTATCTCCATGCACAAGTATATTGGTGAATAGACCTGTTGGAGAGGGTCAAGAGAAGGACAACCAGGATGATCAAAGGGCTGGAGCACCTCTGCTCTGGAGGCAGGCTGAGAGAGTTGGGGCTGTTCATGCTGGAGAAGATAAGGCTCCAGAGAGACCTTATAGCACCTTCCAGTGCCTGAAGGGGCTACAGGAAAGCTGGGGAGGGGCTTTTCATCAGAGAAGATAGTGATAGGACAAGGGGTAATGGTTTTAAACTGAGAGAGGGGAGATTCAGGTTAGATATTAGGAAGAAATTCTTCACTATAAGGGTGGTGAGGAACTGGAATGGGTTGCCCAGGGAGGTTGTTGATGCCCCATCCCTGGAGGTTTTTAAGGCCAGGTTGGCCAAGGTTTTGTGCAGCCTGGTCTAGTGGTGGGGTTCCCTGCTCATGGCAGGGGGGTTGGAGCTTGGTGATCTTCAGAGGTTCCTTCCAACACTAATCATTCTCTGATTCTACAATTCTGTGAATGGCTTGCTGCAAATGCCACGTGGTAACTGTGTGTCCATGTGTCTCTTTTGAAGCTGAGAAACATGCTGGTGTGTCTTGCGTGACAGCGTCTATGGATGACATACAGTTTGAAGAGGCTGCCAGGTACAAGGACAGCTAACAACAGTCAAACGTTTTCGTTCTCGAGTTTCTTATTTGACAGAGATAAACTGAGGCATTAGAGGATCTGAGAGACACAAAATTTGAGTTGCATGGTTAAGTCCTGAGGTTGTTCTTTTTTATCTGTGATAGCCTGACCCACCTAGGAAACAGCTCAATTTCACAGGTCAAAAATGAACTGCAGTTTGACTTGGCAACCCAGATGCCAGTTGAGAAACTGATGGCCCATGTATCTTTGGCTGTAGTTAAAGTGAGTGCTGCAGTTAATGCATTGCTTGTCTCTGTTAAATAAGGAATACATACCTATAACCTAGCCTATTAATTGTTTTATTTTGATAAGTGCTCTTTCAGTTTCTTTCTTACCATCTCTTTCTTTCAGCTTTTTTGAAAACCTGTGTTCATACAACAAAGCAAATGATTTGTGTTTGTGATCACCAAATACTGAGTGAGTCTACAATGTAATACAGGACTTAATTTTTAACTGATTTTCAGAGTTTTCCAAGGGATAAAAGACACTTGCAATAGGAAACAGCACATTTATTCCGAAACCATATCTCATCAGAAACTTAAAGCAATTACTTTGTAGGTTTAGTGTGATAGACCTGGTTACAGACAACTGTGCACATGCAGTTGTCATGACTGTGAACCAAGCAACATTGGCTGCCAGATACACTGCTGATGCCAATTCAAAACTCTTTGCAGTACACAAGTGTAAAATATGCATCTGCTTACATTTCTGAACAGCAGATTTTTAGAGTAGTAACCATTAGGATGAGAACTAGAACCAGTAACAAAGGAGTTAACATGGTTGTAATGAATCTAGAACTCGATAATATCTTGGTGTGTTTTACAAAGTTAGTTTTAAAGAGTTTTTCCTGCCTGTAATTGTCCTGGGTTTTTAATTTTGTCCTTAGGAGAAAAATCCACTCTGTGAAAACTAATCAAAGAGTCCTACAAATGAAGTCAGGGTAATGTTGTGGGGGTTTTTTTTCAGGCATAGTACTTCAGACTTCAGTAGCTTCAGAGCAATTTTTTCTCTTGTTTCTGAGAGCAAAATAGAGCTTCTAAAATATAATTAAAATACTTTTCTATCCAAATTTGTTTCCAAATACGTCTCTAGTTCTCCTTCAACTTCTGGTGCCAGTGTTTAATTTCTAACAAGAATTTAGGGTACAACTATGATTTCAGTCATTATTTTTCAGCCTCAGGTTATCCCAAACATCCTGTTTGTAGCTTACTGTGTAATTTCCTAAATTTTGCCGGATCTTTTTGATTATGTGAACTTCTTGCATAAATAACAGAGCTCTTGTACCTCACTCTAGTAGATTAAAAAGATGTTTTGTAAGTTACCTGCTGTAAGGTTTAATTTACCTAACTCAGGTTACCAAATGTTCTGTAAGGATTAACTCCTTTGCGTCCATTTCTTCTCAGTTGACGTGGTAACAGAGATTTCCACAAATCTATATATTGCAAAACTCAGTTTTATGCCAGGATAACAAATAAAACCCTATTCTATGTCATTTAATATGCAGCAGTTCATCTGTAGTAAGAACATCTGATGCATTTATTTAAATTTTGCTGGTGCTCCATATGTGAATCATGTCCAGTTCATTCTGATACATTTCCAAAGCTTTCTGCCAGTTACAAGTGAAGTTGTGGTTTTCTGACTTCTGCCCTCACCTATCTGTTTAAATACCCAAGCTGTTAATCTCCCTTGTCTTAAATAAACCAATTTGTCCCAAGTCAGAATACATGATACAATGTAAAACATTTAATTTTTAAACAGATCCAAAAAAATATATGAAAAGACATTTCCCTATCATAGTGTGTGATAATCTCAGTTCTGACATCTGCTTTTCTTTCTGGTACGGCTGTGGACCCCAGATTTTTCTCTAATGAAATGTGAGTCCAGCTGCATAGACTGTTTGGAGCACCAGGGAAGAGGTCAGACAGTGAGTCAGGGATTCTAATGTCTGTGAAGTCCAAACCCACCTTTATGGTGGGACTGGTGTCTCATGCTGAGTGAGAGCATGTCCAGCTCTGTGCCGTTGTTCCCTCCCTGCAGTGACCTCAGAGGTGGACAGACCCAGACTTGCTTCTCGCAACCTCTCATGCAGTGTTCTCATGCAGAGGAAGAGAGGTCATCCAGGAGGTATCACAGACAAAGGCCTTTGTACAGAAAAATAGTGCCCTGCTAGTAAGCTTGCCAGTAACCTCTGCAGTCCCTTTTGGGACCTCATGGACAATCCACTATCTTGATGTTCTTGACAGGGACCATGATGTCTTCTGCAAATATCTGTAGAGATTGAACTCCCTCTCTTAAGGAAAGCCTCACACTCACTATCAGTATGTGTCCTGTTCAATCACAAACTCTCTAATGAATGCATTCTCTCTTTTTTCACCTTGTACTCATTATTACCTCTACTGCTGTGTTACTGTAAACTTGGAAGTTTTATGACAGATACAGATACTTCAGAATTGTTTCAGGGTACTTGACTTGAGTTCTGTTTCTAAGATTTCTAAAGCCTTTTTCTGAGACTGTAATGTTAGCTTCTTTTCTAAGCTTAAACATAAATATTGTGTTATTGTTCTGAATCCATTCTTCTATTGTTAAATGAACTGGTAATTCCCTTAGCTGTGCTGTTTAGAACTATTATGTTAATGAATGTGTTTTTCTTAGCAGTGATGATGGAGAAACTCCTTCTGAATATGTTCTTCAAAGGCTAATGAGTGTATCTGCAGATGGTATTAGTTCTTTCTTCTAACCATTTTTCTCCCATGCCTACTCAGATGCTGCCACTTGTATTCTTGACAGTGAACAAGAAAGTGGAAGTTTCTGTGTAGTTGGTTGTTTCTGTCTGGTATTATACAGGAGCAGCTTTCCTATTCCCCATATATTGTTTGCTCACAATTCATTTGAAGTTCTGACATTGACAGAAACAATTTAAGAAAGGCCTTATCTTTACATATCAAAACCCTATTCATCAGATTAGGAAGAAATTATAAATATTTACTTTTTTAATAAACTGTGGTCATTATTAGCCATAAATGCCTATTTCATAGGTATTCAAGTGATCTGAGTTTTATTTTGCAGCCTCGGATATAGCTGGCTGAACTTTGCCTGCTCTGGGACTGATCTTCAGCGGTTTTAAGTCAGTCTAACTTCCCTGAAGGCAGTGGCCTGATGCCCAGCTATTTTGGCTGCAGTTCTGACTTATCATGCACATCATGTCCTTTTACTGCTCTGCTCAATAAGACAGCTTTAGAGGAAACTGCCTTCTTTTCGACC
The DNA here is from genome assembly GCF_020740795.1 of Apus apus. Lineage (NCBI taxonomy): Eukaryota > Metazoa > Chordata > Aves > Apodiformes > Apodidae > Apus > Apus apus. The sequence continues at coordinate 70,629,203 of NC_067312.1, read as the reverse complement.
CTTTCAGCATTACCTTGTCTTAGGTTATTAAGGGTTTGAAAACAGGGGTTGTTGCTCTTGTTATCAACACTTAACAAGTACTTCAGAAGTTCCAAAAAAAAAAAAAATTTCTCATGTAAATTTGATTCTATGTAGGTAAGAAGATATTCTGTTGAGGTACTCTATGTAGATAAATATGAAAGTGTAGTTGTTCAAAGGTATGATGTTAGGACAGAAGAGACATGCTATAGCCCTGTTCTTGGCCAAATCTTGGAAAGTGAGCTCTTTCTCCATCTTTCAAAGACGTCAAAGAGGATGTTTTGTCCCAAGATTGTTTCCTGATATGCAATTCTCTGTATCCTAGAGAATGCAAATGCTCTATGTGTGAATGTGTAGAATGAAAATGTGTGGGTTTGCTGCTAGATATACTCGGTGATTTGGTGTAACTTTGAACAAAAGCAGAATGAAGGCCACAATTTCTTGGAGGACCTGGGGCCTGGAGCACACCTGACATCATCAATTCTTCACTATGAGGGTGGTGAGACACTGGCACCCAGTTGCCCAGGGAAGCTATGGCTGCCCCACCCCTGGAAGTGTCCAAAGCCAGGCTGGATGGGGCTTGGAGCAACCTGGTATAGCGGGAGGTGTCCCTGCCCATGCAGGGGGGTTGGAATTAGGTGATCTGTAAGATCCCTTCTAACTCAAACCATCCTGTGATTCTGTGGTCACGTAGACATCAGCAAGGAGACAGAATGCTGGTGTTGAGATTATGCAGTTTTCTGGGTGACTGAAATAATTATTGATCATGAATGAAGTCTGACTGATGAATAACCATGCTAAACCTTTCTTCAGTGCATTTTTGGAAGATGCTGGCTGATTAATGAGGATTTCTTCACTACTATTAGGAATACCAAAAAAAGCAGGTTCAAACCCTTATTAAGCTGCACGATTACATATCATGAGATGTTATTCTTCTTAACAGGGTTGGACAAATTATTACCATCAAAGCAAAGGTCAACAGAGCATTCAAAACCAGCATGGAGGTAAGATCATCACTCTTAACAATATTTAAAGAGAAGAGAGGTGGGAGGAGTAGAGGAATGCAGTATGAGTCCAATCTTACTGGTGTCAGAAAGAGCTTTGTGCAGATATCTAAACAATAACACTGCCTAATGAAATTCTGGTTTCATGACTATTATAATTGCATGTTTCCATGATCCATGTCAAAATAGAAACTGGACCCTGAAGACTTAAAACATTTGGCAGGTATAATGGACAGGATGAGATAGGTGGTGTTGACCCAGCCGAAACCTAATGATCTCTAAGCAATCTTTGGATCAGAGCTAGGATTCAAGTAATAGTTAAGAGTTCTAAGTATTCTCAAAACTTTTGATGAAAAAATATTTATCTCAGGTGTATTCATGTTCTTACTCTTCATATTGTAACAGGTATTCAATGCATTGCCCAATCACTTACTTGAAATCAGAATGGAACCTTAAGGTTACTTTTCTCTGCATTGTGCCCAACTCCAATTCTCATTAATATTAATGGCAGTGACGTAGCTAAATAGTAAATGTATTCCAAAAGGTTCTAAAAATTAGAAAAAAATCGGAAGCATTGATGCCTGTCAGGCATGTCTCACTGTGTTTTATATGTTGATACAGACTTTTTTTCTTATACAGTTCTTAGATTCATACAGGGACTCAAAATGGCACACAAGTACATGGAAAGAGATACCCATAAAACTATAATTAAGTGTCTTTCTTACTTTTTATTCTAGCCTACAAATAATGCAATATACATATATAATATAATATATATAATATATATAATAATATATATAATAATGCTAAAAATACATACACGGGGGTTTTACTACAAGCTTTTCAGAGCTCAGCAAATACTGTTACATTCTGTATGTTCATAGATGTATCAGTGATAGCAGAGTTTGTTTTTTTTTACTTTTCTAAGTTGAAGAGAATGGAAATTATTAATTTGGTAACAACTGCACTATTTTTTCTAAAGTCAACTGACAATGATATAAATGCCTTTTTTGTCTCCTTCCTCCTTTACCTCCTTCCTTGTAGGTTGGCATCAAGGTTAAAGTACAGGACATTTTGACTAAAGTTGAAAAAATTGTGAGTGTGGCATATGCAACATATGTAGCCAAACCAGTTGGTGCTAAAAAGGTATTCATTCTGTTTTCTTCTATACTTAAAGTTACTGGGACTGAGTTTCTGTGAAGCAACCCAGCTTTTGTGGTTGTGAAACACAGAAAACTGTCCATACCTATGTGTTTTGATAAGTATCTGGAAAACACCATGAAGTCCAGACTACATGGAGATTTTTTTTCACAGTATCTTTGTTTCCACATCTCTTTTTTTTTCCACTTGCTCTTGCACATTTGCTAATAACAGAATGGTGTCTTTGTAAGGGCTACAATACTGACAGAGGCAAGCACTGTAAGAGAGATCCCTGAGAATCTGCATGGTCTCTACAGTTTTCAGAAACTGATCTATATACCTCTTGAAACCTGTAAGGGTATTGGAGATGGGGCTTATTTTTCCTCACCACCCTTTTGAGGAAGTTGTTCAGACATGAAAATTTAGATAGAAGACATTATTTTAAAGCCAGCTTCCAATTTAAATTAATTCTTTGCCATTTATGTTGATTGGCCAATGTTGTTTCTTATCCCCAGTGTTTGGCTGCCTGGAGGTATTTAGAAATCAGCCACAGTTCTCTTTGGCTTTCACATTGCTGTACCAAGCAGGCACAAATCTTTTTAAAGTTTTCATATGAGAAAGGCCAAATACTTCTCATATCCTCTTAATAAACTCCCTGTGTATGCACCATTCTACTTTCTTGAACACGAGTGACTAGAATCATATATATGACTTTCCTTCCTCATTGAATGTGTTATGACAGTGCATCTGCATTTTTGACATCCACTACATATTAGCAGGGAGCAGTCATCCCACAAGCAATTAATGTATCCAATAATTTCTGCTTTCTCTTCTGCAATGATATATTACAGTTTGCAGAAGAAACAGATCAGGACAGTTATACCAAAACTAAACCCCAGCTGGTCTCTGAAAGTTTAACGGCTAAATTGATAAACGTGAAAGCACTAAAATAGTATAAAGTAAGGATTATTTTTTATTGGTTTGGTCTGGATGCATTTCTGAGCGATCTGCTCTAGTTTTGGTCCTGCTCTGGCAGAGGGGTAGGACTCTATGATCTTGGGATGTCCCTTCCAATCCCTAACAGTCTGTGATTCTATGTGAAGAAGGTCTGATCTTGGCAAGAGACGGTGTGTGTCTGGGCACAAGTGTATAGAATCTGAGACTCCCCCAAGTGCTAGATGTTCATGTGTTTCTCCTCTGCCTCAGAAAACCAGTGCTTCTTTGGAAAAGGTCCTCAGACAGGTGGAATACACTATGTGAGTATGGACTGAAGTTTGAAAGAAGGAGCAGGCTGTTTGTGTAGTGAATGGGAGTGGGCTCTGGGTGCACTTTCTCATAGGCTGCACCCCTGAAGAATGCAACTGGATTATTTTTCTGATACAAAAATTCGATAGCAAACTTTTAAGATTTTTTTTTCTTTTTTCTTTTTTGAAAGACAACTATTAAACTGAATGTGCTCTCATGGACGTTATATTTAAAAGCTAAAAGCACTTTATCACTGAGTTTGAGAAGTTATTCTGAAAGTATAATGCAGATTCTCTTGAACTTTAACTCTGAGCTTGTTTGTATTAATAGAACTTGTCATCTTGGACAGATGATAGCAAAATGTAGAAAATGGTGATGCCTTTTTAAGTTCAGAGTGGAATTTGTTATTATGATGGCATTCAGAACCTTTTTTTATTCCCATTTGCATAGATTGAATTAGAACCTGTAAAGCTTCTGTCTACAGAAGACCACCTGGAGCACACCCTGGCTACTGAGAGAAGAAGAATCCGACTGGGCTATGAACAGGTCTTTCAGAAGCTAATGCAGGAGAGTAATAAGGAAGGTGATTACTGTGGTCAGCATGGAAGGTGGAACAAATGCCTTACAGGCAGCTGGAAGGGAGGAAGAAAGCAGATAAAACACCTGAGTAGAGTTCCTTGAGGTTGTGGTATCATGTAGAAAAGCATGTGCCAAGATTTGTGAGGGTGTGCAAGACAGTGATTCTAAAAGAGTGGGATTTTGTTGTCTTTCAGAAATTCCAGATTTAAAAATGCGAATCATGTGTTACATGGATATGAAATGCAGGTCTTTGTGTAGGCTATGTGGGTGCATCCTGTGACTCTAGCTGTAATGTATAGAAAGATAAAATTCATTCAGGTTTATGGCTGTGTCTTTGCAAGAAAGCACTAAGAGCTGTGCTTATGCCATGAGGTTATTCCTAACAAGCTGAAGAAACTTCATTATACAGAGGCCAAAACAGATTTGAAAAAAAAATTAAATTCAATTAGAAAAACTGAGCCAAGAAATAGGTTTGTCTTTATTTTTTATTGTAATCTCAGTTTTTTTAAATCTCTGGCAGTTTTGTTCAAAAGTTTCTATGTTCTTTCACAAAAGAAATTATTCACAACAGTTAAAAAATATGCTGGTATTTGGGAAATCTGAGCCATGACTCTGTGTATAAACAGACTTTGTGTGGTTTTACTGAGGACAGATGAAACCTGTTGTTAATACAAAATCTCATCTTAACAATTTAATAAAACTGTGTAGAACTGAGCAGACTTGTTTTATACAAGCAAACAAGTTATTTGTCTTCGTGGTTACTGTCTTATAGGAGACAGCTTAATACCATGAAAGACAAATCGAGGTTGATTTTCATTTCCACTGCCTTGCCTGGAAACTTTGTTGAAGGATCTTATCATTGTTAGCAGTAGTTTACCTCCTTAAGGAGACAGAACAAGCAAAGCAGGGGAAAGAGAGGAGAAAATATTGCTTGTAAAGGCTGTCAGGTAGCAAAATATGCATAAAGCATATCCAGAAAGTGAAGTTCGTCTTGTGAGTGGGTCTTATTCAACAACTTAAGTAGGTCCAAAGTGCAAGTTAGTCAAATGTTCCACACATTTATATAATCATAAAGATAGTTAACTATGGCAGAAGTCAAAATTCATGTCAAGTATCTTCTAGCACAGATATGCACTTTTTAAATTACTGACATCATCTCATGCCTAAATTTGTTCTTTTAAAATGTAACTGAAAAACAGATTAGAATGACTATGTACACCTAAACATTTGAAAGTGGAATTGGAAATGCTGAGGTAACGGTTACTGATTCAGATCTATATTTCTCTCTCATGTATTCTGTATTGTCTCTGGTAATTACAAGATTTGTAACAGGTTATGAAATAATCATGTCATATTCTAATCCTGATTAGACACATTTGCACAAGTGCTCATAATCCATGGTGGTCAAAGTCTATGACAGGCATTTGAACAAGTGATAAACTGCACTGACAGCCTCTGTTAGAGGTCATGCATAGCAACCATGAATAATCACAAGCACATTCCGAGGCTGTTGGCTGCCTGCATTCACAGCTAGCCAACTTTCTCAGTAACTGCTTCTGACACAGCATTTTTGAAGGATATAGTGAGGGCTGGGAAGGATCACTGTGCTGTGATATGCTGCAGGGTGCACCATCCCCCACCTCTTATGTCTCTTGGAAGAACAGAGGAAATCTTCAGCCTCTTGCTTCCCTTGCAGAGAACAGAGGTCTCCTCTTTCTTTTGTAATTCTTCTAATTGTGTCTGAAGCAAATTGCATGCTTCAGTAACTGGGGGTATTGTCTTCTTGGCCACCAGAGTTACTAGCTGAAATAATTCATTAATACATTGCTGCCATGTTTCAGATACTTCTGAAGTGGAAGATGCCGTTTCAACTGGCCTTACTCATGTGCAGAGTATTGAGCTTGTCCAGCCTCCTCATGCAAACCATCATGGAAACACTTTTGGTGGCCAGATCATGGCTTGGATGGAGACAGTAGCAAGTATTTCAGCAAGGTACTTTTCTACATATGGTTCTAAATTGATGTGATTTTAATATTTAGAGATCCACTGGGATTTCTTTTATGAAAAAGACAGACCCAAACCTTTGTGGCCAAACCTTCCTCCTTTGTGGCCCAAACCTTCCTCCTTTGATTGCAGGAGGCCCTAGAACTATTTTTGTGGTACAGTTCCCACAGCATGACGTGCCACTGCGGGAGTCAAATATTCTTCTTCTTCTGTTACACATGCAGACCTAAGGCAAAAGAGGCTATGTTTATGTTACCCTCTTGAGAATCTCAGCAGAAAGTCATCACTGGACATAGGAATAGAAACCTGGCCTCCTTGTGGTTGGTGCAGTGTTTTAAAAGCAAAGTTAGCTGTTAAGTCAGGATAAAACCAATACTGACCTTGTATCAATTGATAACCAAAATTAAACAGTCTTCTAGATATTAGTCTGCAGCTCCTTATGCCAGAAGAAAGAATAAGTCAGAAAAGAGAATCAAAAGGAACAGGTCTGTTTTGTTGGTGCACACACAGAATGGATTCATAATCCTAAGCAAGTTGCTTAACCTTCCAGTCTCTGAGTCCCTACATCCTGTAGGCTGTAGTATTTTTAGCAGTTTAAATGGTTCTGACATCTTCAGGTAAGCAGTGCAGAGTGTTTTTGTGACACTGCCTAATATTTCTTGCCAGTATGGCCTTGAAACATAATAATTTAATTTCTCTTCTGCTGAAATCAAGCCATTGTTTTTCCCTCTCCTTGCTCTTGGACGCTGCACAAAGCTTCTTTGTAACCGACGATTGAGTTTCAGTTTGAATTCTGCTTGCATACCAAGTGACCTAATTCACTGCAGGCATGTTAGATAGGTTTTTGCTTTTTAACTTTAATAATTAAGTGACTTCTCCATTAATTATTCATATAGTCTGATTTGTAGCCAGTAGTTGTACTGATAACAACAGATTTTGTGCAGTGGTTGAGTAAACAGCTTGTTTTAGTAACATTAGAATGCACTGACCTTAACCCAATGTGTAATTTAATTGGCTTTAAAGGGATTGTTTCAGATTTTTGGTGCAATATGACCCAAAATATTTACCTGCTTTCATTTGATAAACTATACCTAGTGAGAGTCACATTTAGGTTTAAAAAGAGAAGGAAAACATCAGCAAACCAAGTACTGAAAACATTTTCTTTGAGCTAATGAATGTTAAACATGATCTATCATGTTGAAGGTATCAGGCGGTATCTGGTGACACAGGCTTTTTGAAAACAGGTAGTGTAGTTTATGATTAAGAAATAGTCGCACTACAAACCTTTTCTGAGGCCACTTACAATTAGACCTCCACTTTCAAGGTCCCAATTAATAGTTGCTATGGACAAAACTGATGGAGGAACATAAGAGAAAGGCTAACCCTTGACAAATAAATTTCTAAGAGTGTTTTAAAGATTACTCACCCTCCCTCTCCCCTTTCCCTCTTCCCCCACTTTTTTGGATAAACAGTAAATTAAAATCTTGCAGATAGCAGTAAACCTATTTGAATATTAGTTTGAACTGGATCTGTACTTTCTTACTTCCTACACTTGTAATAAAAGCATTTAGGGTATAGTTTTCTAGGAAAAAAAATCTGAATATTTAGGGCAAATTTCTGTTTTGTTCCTCACTTATTTTCAACAATATTGTGTTTGCATGTTAACAGTGAACATTGTAAGTAAGATCACCTTTCAGCATTTTAAATCAGAAGAGCAAATTATACTTAACGAAATTACAAAGTCGTTTGAATGTATTAGTCTATTAAAAAGATGTACCAGTCAATTAATTAGCTACAGATAATTGTGTGCATTTAACATGTACTGGTACATTAGTTTGCAGAGTGCAGTTGAGTTAAAAGCTAGGAACACCACAAAGATGCACTTCCAAGTTTAAAAACTGCAAAATCTGTCCTCGCATATGCATATAGGATTCTTACTGATGAGTTTTGCACACGTGCAGTGAGGATGGAGTGTGTTTTTTCAAAGTCTAAAGATAAATGGCATTATTGTATATTGTTCCCTATTCATGTGATGCACAGAGGTCTGAGTAAAGAGTGGGACTAGATTTAGAACTGCTGAAGAAACCTAATTTTTGCTCACTTTGGAGAGCTTGCAAACTTCTGCAGACCCCTTAAGCTGTATCTGTGCTGCAGATTTTTTTCTGGAACATCTGTGGAGGTCAGAGAAGCGATGAGTCGTTGGATGGTTCCTAGTGTAGATGACACAGCATTGCAAAACTTTTCCTTTCGCAGTGTAGCTGGGTTTGGTCTGGTGTGTATCTATCCATTGTACCAGCCCAAAGAGGAGCTCATAGAAAGGGAGCTCACCTGGCACAGCCAATCTTCCATACTAGACCAGCAAAGTTTTACCAGAGTGGCTAGAGCCTATCTCACAAGCAATTCAAAGAGATGCAGTAGGACAGCCCAGCAGAACCTGACTATGTGTAAGTGAACACAGTACAGGATCAGATCTGAAGTAGAAGACAGGTGAGCAGATGCACTATGCAATTGAAAAGACAAAAGGATTGGAATTACTAGGATTCATTTGTCTGTAATACACCATTGTTCCCTTAGCTTTTGAAATTTAGCTCTGTCTCTGAATTGGTAAGTGAGCAGTTCAATGTATTTATATCCCTTTGTATGGAAAGATGGGTTTCCCAGCTCGGCACCGTTAGTGAGCTGCACATAATGTAGCAAAACAAATCAAAGTAGAAAAAAAGCCAAACCAACTATGCATTTGGCAGTTATAGAAGTAGGTTTTTACTCTTGTTTCTGTAACACTAGCAGAAAACATCTGACAAATAAGCAAAAAAATACAAATAATAAAAGGAGTAGATAGAGTAACATTCCTTTTCTTAAACACTGTTTCTCAACCTTTCTGTTCAGGTTTCTTCTAGTTGTTTAAAGGCTTTGTGTTCTGCCATTTTTACATACTGAGCAATATCCTGCTCCCCATGCAGTCATATAGAAAATAATGAAACTCTGTGAAGTAAGTGGTTACTGTGTAGGTAAAGGATTCATGGTCTGGCTCCAAAAGAAAGCAATATCAAGCAGTGAGAATTAATTAGTCGGTGTTTGTAAAGTGTGTTGAAAATGAAACAGCATGACATAAGTGGTATTACTATGTTTGAAGCTCAAATTATATGCTCTTGGACCTGAACATGTTAACTGTATTTCAGTGGGTTATGGAATAAATTAGTGTAATACAGTGATCTTGTAGGTTGTGCAAACCTTGTTGCCCTAATAGCTACCCACTTCAAACCTAACAAAAGAGGTTCTGTAACATCACTGTGTGTTTTGCTCCCTGTCTCTCTTGCTTTATTTTTCAGCCGTCTTTGTTGTTCGTATCCCATCTTGAAATCAGTCAATATGTTTAAGTTCTGGGGACCATCTGTCGTGGGTGACCGCCTTGTTTTCAATGCAATTGTGAACAACACATTTCAGAATAGGTAAAGCTCCTCATCTGCTTGTATTCCTTGACTTCTCCAGCACCAGCCTTATTGTGTGTCTCAGATTTCAGCTATCAGTAGGATTTGTGCTAATGAATGAATTATTTTTCAACTGGAGCTTTGAGGGATATGTCTAAGTGCCTGTGTCTATATCTGTGTCTATGTCTATCTGTATCTATATATCTATATCTATATCTTAATCTAATCTATCTCTGTATCTGTAAAGATCAATTGGAACTAAATCCCAATCCTGTAAGCTCACACCTTAAATATCAACCTGAAATTCAGGGATTTTCAAGGGATGAATTGGTCCCACAGTCCTGACTTTTCAGCAGACTCCAGCTTGTTGTCAGGAGTGTCTGTTGGCAGATCTGATTTCTGATTATTGTTGGTTGCTGGCAAAATTCATGCTTTGTTTTATTAATTTCTTTCCAGTGTTGGTCTAGGTGTACCCAGAGGTGAGGCTTTACCAGCTGCAGTTTTGAATAAGTGGCTACAGTCCATGCTGTGTCTTTAGTTGAGTATATGGTCACTACAAGTGTGAAGCAAAGATTCTGGCACACTGAACACCTGCTCTTGGCATTTAGTGGTGTGCCTGTTGACCAGTCTTGCACAGATCCTGCCTGCTAATGGTTACTCTCTCTTCCCTGTGCATGCACTATCTCCTCTGCAGTTGTTGAGCTACTGTTTTGTTTTCCTCACAGAGAATGACCCTGCCCTGACCTTTGGCAAAGGGGCAGCACCTCTCTGCTAGGCTACTTACCCATCTACAGCAATGGTGCTTTGGGCCAAGAGACCTTCTGGTTATGCCAGAGGTGTTGCACAATTTACATGGAGGCCTTTTCCAGTAGGAGGACATATTCAGAAGTTGCAAGAGGTGTAGGAGGACGGGCCACAAGAAAGCAGAAGCTAAAGTAATTCCTCGTCCAAATCCTGTACATGGGACAAATGTTGCCCTGGCATTGCTTGCTGTTCTATGGCATTTTTCTTTGTAGGTCTGTTTGGCCCCCAGAGAATGCTGGCAGGGCATGGCTGAATGTCCGGTCAACACCATCCCGTTCTCTTTTGCTGTTTGTTCTCACAGCATGCTTACTGTTGCTCATATTTTTCTGCTTAGCTCAATTTTCACTCTTTTTATTAATGCTACTTAGCTAGTGCCGGCTTTTACTTCTGAAATGTGTCTGTCCAGACTGAGTAATTTATTTTGTATGCTACAGAATGTATTTGAGTCAGGCTTCCTGCACACGGGAATGTGTACAGCAGCTCTTTTTACTGTGTCTCAGGGCTGCTTCTGTATCTCTTGCAGTAGTCCACTAAGTAATTTAGACTTTTATTTCAGTGTGGAGGTTGGTGTCCGTGTTGAGGCTTATAACTGTGAAGAATGGATCAAGGACCAAGCACGGCATATTAATAGCGCCTTTCTCATTTTTAACACTGTAAATGACAAAGGAGAGCTGCTCACCTTCCCCAGAATCAAACCTACTACAGAGGTCAGTTCTCATCCTCAGGACTAGGATGAATGCATGCATGAGATTATGTGGTCTAACCCAGCACACTGCACACAGCCAGCCTCTATAGCTTTGCAGGGAAAGCAAGGACTAAACAGGGCACTGAAATGTGTCTTCCTGCAGAGGAGAAAAGCCTGTAAATTACATGTTTGCCTTTGATTAAGAGATTTGTCATTGTTACCTTCAGTCATCCAAAACTGAGAGGTGTAGTGGAAGGCAGTCATCATTAGAAATTCTGTAGTTAGTTGATGGACAGGGAAAAAGAATCTGCTTTTGGCAGATTTTTGCACCTGTCTGTATCTGTCTTGTGCAATCTCCATGTACTGTAGATTAAACTCCTAAGTGTCCAGTGGATAAAATCCTTAATGAAGATGAGAAATAGAGTTAATAAATAAGTCTGTATGAATCAAATCCCATTACATAGGTAGGCTGTCCAGTTCCTCTGACATGGAGATCTCAGCTTGTGTTTCCCTGAAAGCAGTTCACAAAACACTTAGAGCAGTTTGAATACTGTTGTTTAATTATTTGCTGTGATGATACCTGTCATCAGTGTCACTGCTCCAATTGCAAGATTTTTGGAGAGCAAGTACAGACAGAAATCCAACAGTTATTTAGCATCAGTGAATTTACATTTTATGGGATGGCAACTGGACAAAAAAATCAAGTTGTCCTATATACTTGCTGAGGCACTAAGGTTCATTACTGCCCCTTACAGGCGGTTCCAAGAGGAAAAATGAGACTTCTAAAATTAAAAAAAAAAACAAAAAAAAACAAAAAACAAAAGGCACATGAGCTTAGCTTCTGTCAGAAAAAGTGTTTCCCTTAAAGACCTCCCTAGAGGGGCATCCACAAACTAAACATCAATATAAGAACAAGTACACACATGCCTTCAGAGTAAAGCAAACAAATCTGGGGAAATTAGTATGTGCTTGAGGTAGTTTAAACTTTCCATGGTCATTTGACTGAAGGTGAGAGCTGGTATGGCAGTGCTCTACAAGCAGGCAAAAGAGAGATGTCTTCAAAAAATATTATGTAGACCTCTGTTTAAAAAAGACTGGGACTCACTAATCTGGAGATTCTTCTTATTCCAGAAGCTACATTGTGGCTTTTAAAAGCTGAGGAAAAGAAGCTTTTCCAAAGTGGTGTATCTTTCAAGATAGCAAGTCCTATTGACCTTTAATGCAGTTTGGTGTGGTGTATGCTTCTGGGTCACTTCCATGCTTCAAAAAAAATCCACCCTGGCAAAGTAATAAAAAGGGAAGGAAAAGACTTGCCATCTTGAAGGGCAGATTATATCTGTTTACACAGTGCTTGCTCAGATCCATGGGTACTAGAATAGGAATTCTTCCATGCTTCCTTCATACTTCAAACATCAGATGATGATGAATTGGATTCATAGTTTATTTGATGGATGGCACATTTAGAAAGAATAGACTGTGCATGGTGCTTTGGCACTGGTTTAGGGCCAAAAAGTACTAGGAGTATGCTACTGTGATACAACTTTTTTATTGCCTTTTTTTTTGCAAATTTAAGGGAATATTGTACAGTCAAAAGTAAATTACCCACTCAGGTAAATCTGAAAGGCAAATGTACAGTGTGCAGAGTACAATCCTTTATTTGTTATACACTTCTGTCATTTGTCCATCTGTAAGAAATTATTTTTAGTTGTCTTTTTTTTCATCTATGTCCTAAAATGATCAGATGTGTTACTGTCTGGTTTACTTTTTCATAAAGGACGGCGTGAGGCGATACCATGGAGCCATTGCCCGGAGGAGAATTCGACTAGCCAGGTATAGCTGGGTTACAAGGAGAACTTAATTTTGAAAACTCAGTTTTTAAATGTATCCTCTAAAAAAGGTTGTAATTTGTTAAGTAGTCAGTGTCTCCTCAAACATAACTGTTGCTTAGCTTTCAAATAATTTTGCCTGAGTTGCACTGAAGTTATTAGAGGCTTCTTGTCTCAAAAATACTTCACTCTGTTTTTTTTTTGTTTTGTTTCCCCATCTTTCTTGGGAAGAAAAAGGAGTTACTGCAAACCTGTTATGCAACTAAAAATTGCTAAAATACCTGTAAACTATTTAGGAGACATTTAAGCCTACAGACGTAATTGTTTCTAGCATATATAGAAGAAAGTGTAAAGAACCAATTCATGCTGTTATTTTTCTTTTGGACATTGTTTTAGGAAATGCATGCTGTCTGCTAAAGAAGACCAACCTTCTGATCTTTGGGAGACAAGCAACCAGGTAATCTGTAGATAGTGTCCTCTCATCTACGTACATGAAATGGTGAATTTGTACACTTTGGAGGTGTGAAAAACAGTTGTACAGGCTGTATCAGTTTCCACAGGGAACCTTTTGTACTTAAGCATTATGATAGTCACGGAAGAATGGATAAATGAGAGTAGATGCTTTGCTATTGATTGAAGAGTAAGTTTCATACAAAACATAATGTCTCTAAGGTAGACTGTTTTAACAAGTGGTCCCTTAAGCAGCCAGGCTGTAAGGTCTCCTGCAGATGTATATCCCAGTGTCTCCAGCTTTTAAAAAGCAGAGTTATCCTCTAGAGAAACTAATTTGTCTTGCTTGTTTGGGTTTTTTTCCTTTGACTTTCTCAAAAATTGCTAAATTGCATTTAGTAAATACTGGAAGTGTGTTGTGAAAGACATGAGCAGGGAAATAGCATAAACTTTGTTTCTATGGGAAAGAGGAGAGAAAATATATTCCTTCCTAGATAGTCTGCATCAAGTGGTAGGCGTTTCTGGCTTGGACATGGGAGGCCATAGAATGTACCTGTGTCCTGACATGAAGAGAGACGAATCTGAATTTACGTGGATTTATAGACACCCTAAATGTTTCAGAAACAATTTCTTGTGGTTAAATTTTCATTGCAGTAAAGCTCTCAGTGGCTCCCAGAAGTTTTACTGGATCTTTTTCCTTTACATGAAAATAAGCAACAAACTGAGAATTATAATGCAGGAAGTGATTTGCTGTTAATAGTGGCATTTCCACTGCGAAACAAAACATAAATACGCATACAATGATAAAAATGTCTTACTTAAGATGTATTTAATATTAAATTAAAACCTGTTGTTAAAGACTCTAAAGCTGTATTCTCTTTACGCAGTGGTTAAATGAGAACTCCATCCACTGTAGTCAAGCATAAATAATGGATATATTTGCACTTCCTCTGCTGAGCCTGCTGTGTAAAGCAATTGCCGAGATAGGCTACAGCTTGATAGCAATGAAAAGGTTAATTTTCTACCAGATCTTAATTACTGAGGGGGAAGATGGACAAACCCATTAATTTAGTGGTCTGAGAGGTTACCTGTATTATCTCTCTGGTCGTCACAGTTTTTCTGTGCTCCTATATAATTGGATAAGCCCAAAGTAGTGTTTTGCTGTTGTTTAATTAGGGTTGTTTTGCCAGCAGCCATGTGAGCACATAATGCAGCTATTGAAAGTATTTAATTCAGAAACTACTGGTCTGTGTTTTCTGGAAGGAAAACTCTTATGGGAAAACACACATTGTTTGTCATGGAGGCATAGTGATAGAAAAAGAACATCCAGTTTCTGGAATGTTAAGTGAAATGCACCTTTACCCCTTCATTTTCAGAAATATGTCTTGGCATTTCAGGCATACGTGAGTTACAGCAACATAGCTGCCCTGACACACCTGGCAGCAAAACCAGGATGGGAAGTAACCAGCACACTGGATGGTGTAAGTGCATTATTGTGGAATAGCTACACACGATTCACCGTAAGAGGTGGGCAGAAAGAAGCAAAGGTTTGCCCTTGTAAATAAACACCTTGGCTTGGCAGTGCTTGGTTTGAGTGTGGCTAGGGCTGGAAACCAAACCTCCCAGAGTCTCCGTGAAAGGTTGCAAAGCAACCTCGGTTGTCCAGAGTGCTTTGCAACCTAGAAGTGACATGGAGGAACTGTAAGACCACCTAAACAGCTGGTGAACATAGGACTTGGGATCCCAGAAGGGCAGGCTTGCCAGCAACTCATCAGTTGGGCTTGTTGAGCAACAGACAGCAGAGTGCAAAACCACAAATGAACCCCTACCTCATTTCTGTGAGACACATTGTGGTTTTGCCGAATTTATTTATTCCAGTGAACCCCAGTGAAACCCCAAACTTGGACATCTTTGTTTAGGCAGTACTGCTGATGATCTGTGGGGCTTCTCTTGTCCATGTGCTAAGCGAATTGTGTGCAGCAGTCTAATATACTGCCTTCACCAGCTGTGCAGCATGGGAGATGTTTCTAAGTAGGCATTATCTTGTGACAGTTCCAAGTGGACACTCACTGCCAGTCGGCAGGTGGCAGCAATTAATATACCAAATTTTTCAGTGTCTATCTTCTAAGAATACCACTTGACTCTTTTTCTATGCACGATTTTCCTTTTCAGGTATCTTTCTTTCTGCCCTTTTTCTATTGAGAAAACTACGGAAGTCTGAGAACAAAGAACCTCTCTGTTCATTAATCAGTATTACAAGCTCAAAATCAGTAAGAAATCTCATGTAAGCCAGTGTTGAGATAGGAAGGTGCTGTTAAAAAAAACAGCAGAGAGATAATTTAGCTGGGAAAATTCAGTTTTAACCCAGTCTCAGTGCTTGTTTTCCTAACTATCAAGAGACATCTCTTAAGATGGTTTCTGAAATACAGGTACTGATTGGAAGATTACTTTAAGATCATGTAGATTCAAATCTTACTAATCCTAAGATTACAACATTATAGTCTGACCCCCTGTATGTCACAGGCTATGAAACTTCACTGATTGTTTCTTGCATCAAGTCAACAAGCTACTTGAGTAAGAGCAAGCAGTGACAGCAAAGCTGCCAGTTCCATGTGTTGATTGTTCCAGGGGTTAGGAACTTGCAGTAACAGTGTTACACCAAGTAAATGGCAAACAGCAGTCACGCTGGAGAAAACGAGCTTGAATAATCACACTGAGCATTATTTTCAAGCCTCTGCAAAGACTGTTAATATCCATGGGAAACTTCCTTTCTGCATGCACTGGGACTGCCACAATCTCACTTTCTTTCTTAACCCTAGCTTGAAAACTATGATAGAACCAGCACCAAATGCTGTGAAGAAACTACTTCGTACAAAAAACCAAAACCCATTCCCATCATGCATGACATTTTAAAACAGCTTGATGTCACTTCTCTCTGTCACAAAGCCATTAGTGCCTTTCAATATTATTGGAGTCTGGAACTGTCTTCCCTTTTTGGAGAACCTTGATAGTAAGATCTGCCTCTAAACCACTTAGGCCTATCTGGTTGAAAATCTTGAGTAGCTTTTTCTAGCTGTTCTTTCATCTAATTGAAGTAGGTATCTGAAATCCAGCAAAATCTGGCTCAGGCAGGATGTAGGATGCAAATCACATTGATGCTGTCCATGGATGGAGAGTAACCATCCATTCCCATTGTTCTGGCAAATCTGGCATGGTCAGTCAGTAGATATTCCTTAAAGAAGGGTCAGGGATCCTGTTTTGCTTTGTTTTGTTTAAGGATGTATGCAATGAACAACAAACCATATATAAGATTGTAGGCCACTTGGATTGCTGTATACCATTTACTCCACAAGTAAGTCTTCTTTCTTGTTTAGTGTCTACTTGCAGGCACAAGGTAGACTGCTGACAAAGCATGGATGTCATTAGTAGACAGAGGATATGTTTGTCCCCGTATGTGACTGTAAGCTTACCTCTAAATTAACCCACTAGGTGGATTAAATTGGCTCTTTGGCAGAGAAAGGGAGCATGAAATCTATCTTGAAGTTCACCTAGACAGCTCCTCCAGTCAAATTTGGATGTGTGCTTGAATCCCTATATGGTGTTATAGATGCAGCTCCAAGGAAGGCTTTCTGCCAGCTCCAACTAAAGACACTTACCATCTTGGCAAATTTTAGTTCACCTGTCACTGTTTCACACTCACTTTTGTTATTTTTGCAAACATGAGGATCCCTTAAGAAATTGTATCTAGTTCAAAACATTACCTGATCATGCTTACATGATTACTTAAGCACTGCAGGCCACCACATACATGTCATACTGGTCTTATGTTCTCTGCAGTCATTTACCAGATCTTGATTTTTGTGCTTAGGGGGCACAGTGGTATAGACACAGAGCAACTACTTAAGTCTCCTCTGACAGACACATATAGCAGCATCTCCACTCAAACAGATCTCTTCTCAGTGACTATGAAATGGCTGCTTGGGTAAAGGCTAAAAGAACAACTAGTAGGAATCAGGAGGTAGTGCACATCAGAGCTCTGCCTGAAGGCAGTCATCCAATGGGTTGGAGAGGTGAATCAAGGAAACAATCCATATGTCATCCAAAATCATCCCTCTTAAAGCTCAGAAAGTGCTTTTGTAAAAAAAAAAAAAAAAAAAAAAGTGGATATGTTCCAGAATCCTAGTGGCAGGGGTGCTTGGTTTGTCTTATTTTACTAGAGTCTGTCTTGCCTCACACATGCTGCAGGGATGCTAATTTCATCTAGTGTGGCCTCACTCCAGCTTGCTTCTGCTCACTAGTGCCACATCCAATGGATCCTACTCTTAACTTTTGAATTCTTGAAAGGCTTTAAGTAACCATCACTAGCACTTCAGATAATCTACCTTACTAAAGTTTCTTCCTTCCTAAAAACTGTGTTACATCCTGTTGCTTTCCCATAATTATGCTTAATTTCTGTAACTCAGCCTGGCTCAAGGGCCATGTGAAAAAACAGTGAAATTCTGGACCAGCATCTGCCCAGATTTAAAAAGTCTAATCTCTTGTCACTGGTCACTAATATGAAGTTCACAAAAATAACTGAATTGCATGAGGTCCTCAGGTTGCCCTCCTAGCTTTTGGAATCAGTGAACTGAAGCCTCTTTGAGGATACTTTCTACAGCAAGGTTGAGAAGAGGTCTTTAACTTTTTTCTTAAGTGTATCTGCTGTTCTTTAAGGAATTGGTGACATCTACATGGCCCAATAACTCAGTTTTTCCAAGGCACCTGCAGTGTGAAAGGTATTTTAGAGACTATATGTATATATATGTAGGGTGAGAAACGGGTCATACAGGCCTCTAGCTCATTCATTTCCCCTTGCAAGCTAATTCATCTGTCCCTAACGAGGAGTAATTAAAACTTTGCAATGTCACTATGCTATCAGTGTATTTGATTTTACATTGTGCTGTATTTTAATGTAAAGCTAATCTTCAGTACTCATCTGCCTTTCCTCTGTCAGGTAGACAGAGAAGTCAAGTCCTACACGCATAACATTTTTAAGTGTTAAAATATTCATAGCAATCATGCTTTATTTTTAATATGTTATCACTTCTTTCAGATAAAAATATGGATTCATGAGGAGGGTGATACGTTGTCACTCAAAGTTGAAATGCAAGTGAAGATACCATCACATCTGGCTTTCTCCCTGTTGTCTGATTTCACATTCCGCCAAGAATGGGACAAACATTTCTTGTAAGAACATACCATTCCTTATGACTGTTCAACTGACAATATTTTCTGATACAAATGTTTTTGAGATGTTGATACTTTTCTACCTAATTAAGGAAAAATGAAGTTGACATTGAAGATTAATTAGTCTAAGTATGGATTGTTTTTTATACCTTAAAAATAAAATTTAATTTCTCCTAAGTCTGATTTAAAAATATGGTTGCTCTGAACTGGCAGAGAGCTGGGACAGAGGTTACCATTTTCTAAAATTTATCAAAGTTCCATGTCTAGACAAATGTAAGTTGAAAGGGCTAATTTGAGTAGGTTGGATATAACTTGAGGTTGATATATTGTGCATGTTGTCCATAGGAAGTAAGGAAAAGCTGTGGACTCCTGCATGTTTGTGTTCTTGGGGACACTGGTGCTCACCTTCATCATACAGTCAAAGTGAGAAATCAAGAAACAAGGATCTTAAAAATTAATGTTTTAAGAAAAATAACATCTTATAAAATGTATCTGAATCAGAATGGGTTTCAGAATTGCTCTAAAAGGTGTTTGAGACTTTTTATTTACCTTATATGGAGCAGAAAAATTACTAGAGACAATTGAATTGATAAAATAGCAATCTGATGTAGTGAATGTTCTCTTAAAGGGGAAGGTTTTTTAGTTAGTCATTCTGTCCTGAGAGATGTTTATCAAAGGGTGAAAGTGGAAACGTAGGGCTATTCAAAAATTTACAATCTCTGCTGAATTTAAGGCCTGTAACATGAAATATGAGGACATAATTTGTTGATCTACAGCCAAATTCTGAGATTTCTTATGATGAAGCCTGATTGGTCAAAATGGACTACCAGCTTAGCAGTGCTTATTTTGAGGCAGAAGAAGCTGAAATTAAATAAATCAATTACTGCCAGTGTAAAAGAAAAACCTGACCTTTTTTTTGGTAGTGAAAACTCAGAGTTAGTGATCGGTACTTTCAAGACTGTATCTTAGCCAGGTGGCCCCATCTGAAGGGAGCAGAACACAACTTTGAATAAAATTTTACAAATGTCTCCTGACAGTCTGTCCTGTGGTGTGTCAGGTGAACCATGTTTAGTAATTCAGCAAGTGTCATGGCATGCAAGCTAATGTCATTCCAAACAGGAATCAATAGTACACAAAAGATAGATTTTTAAGACGTTTCCCTAGCACCTTACAGCACTTTTTAACAATTCTGTAGGACAGAGAGGTGGTGTCAGATGAGGTGGTATAGAAAACCTGAATTTTTCCCTCTGTGTTCCTCTTTCTTTCTTGCAGCCTGAACATGAAAATAATTAGTTTAATGTTAGGATAGAATATATCTTTGTGCTGTTTTTCAGAAGAGATGGTGTTGCATACATCAGGGTCTGCATGTGTGTGCTAAATGTATTTGCAGAACTTGTGAGGTCCTGCAGGATGTGAATGAAGATGAGAAAATATATTACATTACATCTCCACCCATGACTGGCCATAAACCCAGAGACTTTGTGATTCTTGTGTCTCAAAGGCAACCCTGTAAGCCAAGGTGAGTATGCAATTTCAAGTGTAACTGTAAGCACTTTGGAGCCATAGTTTTAGTTACTGTTGACCTTTATCTGGGTCTGTTGTTGGGTGACAAGAATGGTATTTTATTTTGTTAAGAAATGAGATTAGTTGTTGATCTGAAATACAGTATGGCAATGCCTGAGTTTGCACAACCAGGTGTTTTGCAATGAGAACGTGTGATGAAGAAAATTCAGAGCATCACAGATTTGTAGTGTAGTAGTCCAATATTGCTTCTTTGATAGTGACTCTTCAGGAATGGTCTATCAGAAGGGAAAATAGACTAGAATTCTGAATAGGCAATTTGGAAGAAAGCAGACCCGAGAGGGCCTGTCAACCTAACTGGGAGTTTGTTTGTTTAAGTGATTTTTGTTATGTCATTTAATGTAATTCTGGAGATTTTCAAAGAAGTTCTTGGTCTTCCTAGAAACCTGTGTGACACATACATTGTATCGGTAAATTTTGCTGCTGAGTCTGGCTTTAAAAGTCCCTTGATCAGTTAAACATAAGAAGACTTTTTTTTTTCATTAGATTTTCTTTTGTTCTTGCATAATGAAACATGGATTAATAAGACCATTTGGTGTAGTTTATCATTCTTGATTCTCAGCTTCTTATATTCAGTAGTTCTTCGTGTTACTAGAACATTGCTTCTGAAAGGCAGTATTCAGTACAGTGCTTTTCTTTCCCCCCCCATCTGAATCACGCCTGCCTTTGTTGGGGCCACACTCTCAGGCTCCTTAGGAACTAGTTCTGTAAACATGGGTTGTGAAGAGAAGGATAAACAAAAAAAGAGAGGTGGTGTATGTGGGTGACTGTTCTAGGGATTTCCACAGAAGTCTTCTTGATTGGAGTCTGTGATAGCCTTAATGAGACTCAACAGAGCTGAATCTTTGAACATACATCTTTAAACAAAGAGGAGGTTCCCTTCACATGAAAATTACAGCTTTGGTGTAGCTCTGCATACTGTGTAGTTTATGTGTATCTTTTTAACATCTTGTTGAAGAATTGTCTGAGTCTTCCCCTTGCCCTGCAGTGAACCCTACATGGTAGCTGTAAAGTCAGTTACCCTCACATCCATGCCACCTTCTTCAGAATACTGCAGAAGTCAAGTCCTTTGTGCCGGATTCCAGATCTACAGTGACAGCAACAGCTCCTGTACAGTGAGTAGCTCTGCAGACCTCAGCTGTGTCTCCTTTCCTGTAGTATTATATGGGCATATAATCTCATTTGAGTTGACAGTCTAGAACAGTAACAGCAATAAAACAAAACAAAACAAAAATAGTTTTCCCCAGAGTTCAATGTGGTTATTAAGACAATCTTTATTCCACAAAGTGGAACCTGTCTTTTCCATCGTTGGCCAGTCTGAATGTTAGGAATGACATCTAAACCAAGCATTGGAGATGGCCAGGCAGCTCCAGAGAGTCATTTATTCAATCCTAAAATACACGTTTAGAAGTGTGCATTAAACTGACCTCTGGTGGTGTCCATCTCTCTGCTGGCTGCAGAGGAAGTCCAAAGAATTATTTCAGATTAAATGCTTACCTTCAACTATCATATTCAGAAATTATGCAGTATGAATCCCACCTCTGGACCAATGACAGTGTTCCTCTTTGGTTCTTTTTCATGAGAAGGCTGTTAACTGTTTCATGTAAGAAAATCTATCATGTAAGAAAATCTATTTCTGAAAACATTCAGCCACTCTCAATGGCTTGGGTTCTTTTTTCAGACACCAGCTTTGTTCATAACGCACATATATTTGACAGGTTACTCATGTTTCTCACTGCAGTGCTGTGTACATTTGCCTACAGATGCTTGAGGACGTGGCAGTTGTGAGGACACTGAGAGCACTAAAGTACTGTAAAAAAAGGCATGCTCTTTTTGCTAATTGTTGCCTTCTGCTTCCGAAGCTGTATGTGTTCACCTCCATAAAACCTTTTATACTCATCTAGGCTCTGAAAAAAAAATCTAACTATTGCAATCCATAGGCTTTTTGTTTCATTTACTTTTGTTTAAACAGGTGTGTTACTTTAATCAAGTGACATCAGGTGTCATGCCTTACTTAGCTGCAAATCTTACTGGCTTATCAAAATCCATTGAAGATACTGCTTTGGAATGTATAAAGTTCTTGGAGCGGAAAGGCAGGAAGTACTGAAGTTAAAAATGGATTTCTGAAGAAACCTCTGAAGATTATCAAGCACTACTGGTTTAAATTCCTGCATGTGTGTTGATCATTTTTCTACAGCTTAGTCACTTCGGATCACTAGCCAATATTGGGCTTGAGTCTGAGAAGATCTAGTACAAACATTTTCTATCAAATGAAGATTAGGCCCTAGGCTCTGAACTAAGTTTTTAATTTTAAAAAGCTTAAGGGACAGATTCTGCTCTTGATTGCATTAATAAATTTTATACAAATGGAGGCAGAACTTGGGCCAGCAGAACTATAGCTCATGAGACTATTTCACTATTTTAATGTTTTATTGAATGTAATGGCATCCAGTCAGCTTTAAATCAGTAAATACCACCCTGTGCAGTTTGCAGAAAAGTGGTGCTACTAAGTCACTTATCCAGTGCTGTGACCTGGTTGTTCCAGGTTCTTGTGCATCCATTATATATAAACTGCTTACACTCCATGTAAGCTAGTGCTGGCTAATGTCTGTACTTCACCTGTTAACACTGGTAGCTTATCTGTGACTTCCAATAAATTATTGTTTCTGAGTTTACAAGTCCATTGTAAAGTTGATTACAGTTCTCTGGAATGGCTTTAGACGTTGTTCTAGAAAGACTGCTTTGTAGTGATGACAGGGGCTGTTGGCCTCTTGCAGGAAGAAGGGCCATGACCTCCAGCTGGCAAGTTCTGTGCAAGACTGTTCTGCCAGTGGTGAAAAAATGCAGAACAGTAAGACTTCTGGATCTGCTCCCTTGCAGATGAAAAGGGAGAATGTTTTCAGAGGTTTTATTGTCATGTGTCTACTTTGTTTTCTGATCTTATTTTTGCTTGAAAGAGCCTTGTTCAGAAAAACAAGTGCTATCACCAGCAGTTAGGTGGTAACATGAATGCAGGGCTGTTAAGAGATGTGACACGTGGGCTGTAGATGTGCCATTTTCTCTCTCCATAGTCTCGTAAGTGGTAGAGCAAGAGCCCTGAGGGTCTGGTCCAGTTCCCACTTAAATACATCTCCAGTTTAACCTACAACCAAATCAAAGCTTTCGTGGCATGTCTACTGAGTGCAGCAGACAAGACACCAACTGGAGTCCTGGCAGCCCTCTGGGTGTGCTAGCACCTGGTCACCTGGCTGCTGTGGCTTGGGTACACCCAGGCATCCAGCCAAAATGTCAGTGCAGTCAGGTGCTGTCTGCTACCCCCAGTGAAGACTGGACACTATATTGCCTGCAACACTGGGATACCTTTGCACTAGTAAACAGAAAAGGAAAGCAGGTCCTGGACTTCGATCTGGAGGAGGGGCTACAGATGCAGATCTGGATTCTGGGATCATCATTTTTATTATGTGGATAAGGTGCAATATCCCAGTCACAGCAGAGTAGCTCTCCAAAGAGCATGAAAACCACTGGGGCCCTGTATGCTTCCTCCTGGCTCAGCTGGAAATGGCAGGGTCCAGGCCCCCTCCATGGACCAGGAGCTCAGCGCTCAGAGTCCTGCCCACATCTGCCATGTGCAGATGATGGCAGACAAGTTCTTGAGTGGGCAGGTAATTCTCTGGTCCCAATTTTTAGTGAACAGAGACACCTAATGTTCAGCTCTGCACACACACAACATGTCAGGGAGAAAGAGCCTAAATGCTGCCTGCACCAAGTAGTTCCCATCAGCTATCTGGGCGGCTTCCTCTGCAGCAGTTTGGAGCTTGCCTTTGGAGACACTTGACACTGCACACAGCTGTGGGTCCACCACAAGGGCTATCCAGAGAAGATTATTTGGCATTTTTGAAATATTAGTGTTCTACCAAGCATGTGACTACATGAGAGGCTCTGCCCCAACACCCAGGCCTTGGTAGCACAAAGCACTGCCAAGGTGGGCGATGTTCCAGACGCAGGACAAGAGGGAGATACAGATGCTTCCAGCCTGATGCAATCACATGTGCACCTGAAAACAGCCCTTGCCTCTCTAACAAAATTATTGCAGACTGTACCCTGTGATTTCCTAAGCCTGAAGAAGTCCATTATTTCTGCTCAGAGTACAACAGATCGAGTGTAGGAACCCAACAAGTTTTAGTGCAAGATGGATCAAAGCAACAGGTACAAAACTCACGGCGATGGCTGCTGGGCTCCAGAGCACAACCAGCAGGCCTGCATCACTGCACAGCAGGGAAGGCTGGGCTCAGCAGCTGGGCAAGCTGCACATCCACATGCCCTGCTTGTCCTCCACCATTTTGACAACAGAGATTAATCCACTGCTTCTTGTGAGATTGCCACAACTTTCCTCAGTCATCCTGTGTTTAGTAGCCCCTTTTGCCAAGCAGAAGTGAGAGTGATCAGTGGGAAGGGAATGGTGACTTTTCTTCCCCTCCAAGTTGCATGTTATGCACCATGTAACTTTAGCATTCTGTCAACAGGAGGCCCTGAATTGCAGCAGTGCAGAACATGTGGTGACATCTCAGCAGCACAGACCAAATGGCAGGAGCCATTTCCTGCGGAGGAGAAGCTGTGCTCTGCAAGCACAACCCCTACACCACCCCTTTATCTGGGATGGATTGGTAGCACCAGGAAAGTCAAGGTGCATGGCTTCAAGTTCCTATAGGTGACAGGACATGTTACAATATCAAGGCACTTTTAAAGACAGGAAATTATCTTAAAATACACCTTTTTAAAGAATAGAGTTAATCCTGTAGTATAAAGGGAAACACTTCTTAAGGTGGGATGTCTGTTGCAAAATGTCTACATTAATGTGATACTGCTTTCAGCTTTAGTTCGATAGTTAATTAAAACTATAATTAATCCTTTATTTCATCCACATGCACTCCTTTTCACCATTTAAATGTGTGCTCTGATTATTACAAACAACATACATGCCCTATCTTGGTCAACGTAACGTGCCTTTATATTATGTGCCTATATTAACATGTACAGCAGAACCAGGAAACCTAAAATAAGTGGTCTTAATTCTTCAGCAGTGTTTTATTGAAAATAATTAACATGTACAAACATAAAATATATCCCCACAACTGAATTCCCGTTTGTTTTTTTGTTTTTTTTTTTACTGCAAGAAAAGCTGTTCCAAACCCCTGGTTTCAGCAGTTGGTCCTGAGCCCCTCAAAAGCCAGTCCTGAGCTCAGGTTTGCTATCTGGTGTTCCTCCTGTGTTCTCAACAAGGTGATGTAGACTGTGAGGACACTCAGATGGAAAGGGTAAGTTAATCCTTTAGGAGCAGTATCTTTATCACTGCATAGCTGTCCTCAAGGACTGCAACAACAACTTACTGCAGTATAACGTAAGCTGAAGTTATTTTAGAAGGCACATTTAAGATTTTTGGGACATGGAAATACCACACGTCCCATGGCATCCCCAGCTGCAGTAGAAGCTGGAGAAGCCTGTCACACAGTACAGGGTCTGCCCACAGCACCTGCCCAGGCTGCTGGTGCAAAGCGAAGGGCCATGTGTGGGATGAGCTCAAGGTGCAGCCCTGCAGAAAGATTGTGCTTCAGTGTTGGTCTCAAGGCAGATGATCAGCCCCACCACTGTGGGCTGCTAAGGCTTGAATTACTAGAGTATGTGGAGAGCTATTGCAGGAACTCTGTTTTGAGCTGGTCTTGGAACTTTTAAAATATCTATTGGTTTTTCAGGCTGCACTCTCCATTTAAAGATAAACGAATCTGCCATACAATACAAAGTAAAGTTTACTCCCACTCACCAAGGAATAGAAACACTGAAGATTTTTGAGCACTCTCCTTGTAAGAAATAAATAAACTAAGTAAGCTGCTCACTTGCACTCCAACCCTTTCCAGGTGTATTTCACCATGGGTATCAGAGGATGGGCATGATTCTGTTCTTGTTAGTGAACAAAAACAATCCAACATGCACAAACAATCAGGTTAATGCATGTGCAGATTTTACCTGATGTACCACAAACAGCAGGAATTGCACTGCCAGTCTGTACAGGCTGCAGGGTTTACCAGGTAACTCAACACTGGAGTGCTGAAGCTGGCACATACAGAGCAAGAAATCACTTCTTTCTAGAAGGAGAAGGCAAAGCCAAACCAGAAACCAAGACAACTCTTTAGAAAATACCCACAGCCCCTTCAAAGAAACAGAGAAATACTCTTAGTATTATCATTATATCAGCATGACTGTGTTATCTCTGAGACATAATAGCAGCACCTTTAAGGTAACAATACTGCCCACTGAAATCCAGTGACCATGGTTTATGACCATAAACCCGCATGATAAAACCTTCTTTTGTTACTGTAGCCAGATCTCTGTGACAAGAAGAAGCCAATTTCCCTCTTCATAGAGCTGGCAGTGAGAGGGAATTCTGAGTGGATCAGAAGGAATGCTGTATTTCGGCAGAGATATGTAAAAATAAAATACCCAGTTGCTGTATTTCTGCTGCTACCAGCCTTTCAGTAAGATGGGTAAGTCTAGGAAGCAAACTGGAAAAATTAGGAGGGGGAAAAAATATAACTTAGCAGCAACAGTCTGCTTGATCTTCTGGAACCAGCAATCCACTCTTGTGTAGTCACTACCCTGGAGTGAAGCACCTCAGGCTAACTGTGGTTTAGAGCAAAGAGTCTTCAAAAAGTAACGATTTTGGGTACTTTCAGTTTTGGTTTTTGCAGCTGTGGCGTTTCTGCAATTTCTTCATAATCTGCGCTCATCCCAACGGCCCATCGCCCAACTGTCACCTGATCTGCAGAGGGAGAGACAGGAGATTATGGAAAGGCTGAGCACTGTATCAGACTTCCCTTGAGGAAGATTTGACCTGCAAAGGGCTGTCATTAATTCACCAAAGATCTGTCTGTTTAGTTCTAGCTCTGAAGCCAACCCTCCTTACACAACTCTTTTTTTCTTTCAAATTGTGTTTGTTAAACTCCCTTCCCCCCCCTGCAGACTGTCAAGGTTCAGAAATCATTACTATATGTTTTTCCTATTTCACTGTCCAGAGAAACTTTCACAGAGTACACACACAGTACATGAGCTCTCACATAAGTCCAAGCAACTCATACTCTGAAGATCTCAGAATGTGTCATGTATCTCTGGATATAAACAAAAGACCTTCTCAATTACACAGAATAAGAAAACTAAGCCTGAGGTGGCACAACAGAGCAAAATGTACATTCCCCAATCCACATCCCTGCATTTAATCAACATCAGCCTTTAGCTGTTTAAATGCTACTTAAACCAATTCACACCCCTCTCCTAGAGAAAACACTGTTAGCCAGATAATACTGCTTTCCTGAATGACACCGTTATTTTGAAAGCAAAAAAAAATCAAAATGTACCAAGAACATAAATCAATGTTTACTTGTATTAACTTCTGTGTATTAAAGCAGGCCAAATAACACTACCTGAAAAAATTACAAACTGGTAGTGCCTAAACTTCCTTGCCAGCTATCAGCTATCTTCCTGCAGTTTATGATTTCAAAGAATACTGTAATTCTACCAATGGTGTCACAGTTCAAATTAATTAAACTGTTTTTAACCAGCAATACTGGTTTTAAACATCTGTGTAAAGACTAAGGTGTCCCTTGGGAAATTAAACAGCTATTGTCAGTCTTCATTATGGGCACAGAACTTCTCAAAAAAGGTAGCAAAGGTAGTTTGCCTGAAATGTGGTGTGCAGAAACCCAACACGGGCTAGGTTACAGGTCCCAGCTCAGCACTCATCTGAGCTGGGAACTGCCCAACAACTTGCTATGGCTGTGTCTGGGGAAGCTGTATTTAAAGGGTCTTTTTTCATCAGAAAATTCTGTCACACCAGTTAAGACTTCATCTCACTTGTTCTGAACTAGCAAAGCAACATGTATCTAGGATGT
Organism: Apus apus; assembly: GCF_020740795.1. NCBI lineage: Eukaryota > Metazoa > Chordata > Aves > Apodiformes > Apodidae > Apus > Apus apus. The sequence goes on along the minus strand of NC_067312.1, from coordinate 70,601,273 downwards.
CACATACTGTCACAGAACCAACAATAGCATATATGTAAAATCAGATATAGAAATATATATATAGAAAATGGCTAAAGAACAGGCATCCAGCGCCTCCATATTTTTAGATAAATTCCACAAAACTGGCATATCACTAACCCAAAAGTTCTATATACCATACAAAGTACAAAAATGCACTAGCGTGTCACCACTTCAGTACAGAATCACTCTTCAAACCCCTGTCTGAGACTTCTGCCATTCTTAGGACAGTTTTTTTTGTATATAACTCAATTTTTCCACCCACACAAGTAACTGAAGAACATGTTACTAAGAAGCTTATTAGCTGGTGAATGTAGCTGGACAGATCTTTTGTCTCCTCTTTCTCTCCTGCCTTGAGTGACTTGAACACTTGCCTGCACATGCAGCTTTTGCAAGCTGCCAGGACCACCACTCTGCAACTGACATATTCAGTTCCACCACTTCACACAGAAATCCTCAGGAGACACCAGTTTTGTTCAGTTTTGTTCTACAGCTGCTAAAGGTGTGAACAGCAGCATGAATACTGACTGAAAAATACACATGAGATCATATTATCTTCAGAAACCAACAGGCTAGATTTTTTTTTTTTTTTAACAGAAATTTCAAGTTCTGCAGTGCAAATTCCTGCACCTCCCCAGACTCCCTGATACAGGCACTGATCTGCAAAGCAAGTCACCTTTGCTCTCTGCAAGTTCTCTCCTCAAACCCCCTTTTCCTGACCAAAGCCAGGCAAAGCAGTAAACAAACATTACCCAAGGGTGCACTCAGACCCCACTCAAGCACTCCCCTGCACCTCACCTATGTTCTGTTTTTCTGGACAATCCTTCTTGAAGTGCTCCACAGAGCCACAAAGTCTGCAGCTACCCCCTGTTAAGAGAAAAAGTTGTTAGGTGGGAGAAAAACAAAGTAACAGGGAGCACCAGGCACAAAGCAACCCCCTTACACTGTTTTGCTCTTGTGTATACAGAGAAAAACCTTGTTCTACTTTCCTGTAGTGACAACCTGCTAATAAGGAGATGTCCCAGTGGACAGGTCTGCACTGCCAGGCACAATGATGCAACACCTTGGAGGAGACACACTGCCAGCTTTGGAAGTCTGCAGGCACAGCTCCCTGTGTCCCCAGTGGACAGGAAGAGCTGTTTGTAACTACACTGCTCTGTAAAGCACCACATACTGAGTATTTCTGATTTGTTTGAAGCTCTCTTTTTGAGGGGGAAAAAAAAAAAAAAAAGCTGAATTCTGCTGAAATTTACTTATTTGTAGGAACTTCTGAAATTGAAAGGAGCTCCTGAGAGACAGGCAATCCAACTGCAGGTACTGAGATACAAAATATAAATGCCACTCACAATCCAAACATGGAAAGTACAAGTAGAATGCCTCTAAAGCTATTCTTCTTCCAATTTAACTGCTTTAAGAATATTCTTTTGAGTTTGCAATACCTTAAGTTTGTACTGGGAGACAGAATGTTATTTGTTGGGGCCACGAGAGAAAGCAGGCAGAGCAGCATCTGAGTGAAATCTTCAAACCTGGATTTCTCAATAAAGTCATCTAAACAGACACTGCCCACTTTCCAGTGAGAGCCCTTGTTTTGCATTACCACATAACTTGGTATATGCACTTTTAAATACACACTGACTACATACATTCAGCCTATTATGCTTTTGTTTGTTTGTCTGCCTCTTGAAAGCTGCAAAGTAACCAGTATGAGCACTGAATTTCCCAAAACACCCCAGAATTCATCTGCTTACACCAAGAGTAAAAGATACTCAGAAATTTATTTTATTTGGATTCTCATTCACTTGATATATTACTTTTCTTTGTATCATGCAAGTATGAAAAATATGTTTTGGTTTTAGCAAATCAGTACACTCACCTTCAGCATACAATCCCTTGGGATTATCTGGACATGACCTTGATAGATGCCCCATCTCACCACAGATGAAACATTTTGCATATGGAAATGGCCCTGCAAAATCCCACACAATTTATGATTCACACTAGAAATCTTTACAAAGCTACAGAGAACTGTGAACACACTATATTTGTAATATTAGGCTATTTTACTGTAAGCACTGCACTGTCAGGCTCACAGCTGTAGTGCTGAAGCCCTTTAAAAATGTAAGCTTATCTCCTCAGAGCACTTAACGTACTAAAACACTGTGTTTCAGTAGTCAGTAAACTCAAGAACAAACCCCTGGGAAAATTCTGGGACATACCAACAGCTGGATCTACTTTGGCTTTGCACTGGCTGATGTCATGCTCCGTGGAGCCGCAGCGGTAACAGATTCCTGTTCCCATGTCCTGACTTTCCAGTACAGCAGGACAATCAGCAACACCATGGCCAGGTTCTCTACAGTGGAAACAGACCTTTGAAAACAAAAGATGACATTATAAGCATTTCCACAGGCAGTTCGTGTGGCAAAACACAGCACTGGCAGGTAGCACTGCTGAAGAACTCGCTCACTCCCATTAAGTGATTATCACCAGTAGCCAGTGAACTTCTTTTACTAGACCACTACTTGGAAGCCCTGAGGGTGCTATCAGAGATGTACCTCTAGTGCTGACAGCTGAGGTTACTCTACCAATTAAAAAGATATTCTGTGAAAGGCACTCAAAGGCCTGAAAATCACAGCCTGACACAGCCTTCCAGCTTTTTAGCAGGCCAACCAACCCAGGGATTTTCTCCTCAGGGAAAGCCAGCTAGACAAAACACAGTGTAGCCTGTCACACAGTCACTGTCAGCGGTCTGTGCCATTAAACCAGGTTGTTTTGGCTACTTTTCTCCTTTTACCAACAGCAGGCTGCATGGGTATTCAGTCATTGACACCAGAGTGCCCTGGGAGAGCAGTAACAGCTGCTTGTGACTAAAGCTCCCCAAGATCTTTAAGTACCACTGCAGCAAGTGCTTAGGTAAATATAAAAGATGTTGCACCAGTCCTGCAAGTTGCTCACTAAGAACTTGACACCTCAGATTAATTAGTAGTGACTCTTTTTTACTATGTTCCCATATTACATTCAGCCTGAGTTTACGTTGCATAGGCTGTGCTGAGATAACTGATTTAGCCAGTCTCATTCCAGGCTGCTGGAGATGTTATTCCCATTTTCAAGCAGAAAACGCTGCAGGAAGAGGCCCTGAAGCAGCAGGAACACCGTCGTGATGACTTACACGCAGAGATGCACTGCATGAACTTCACCCAGGAGACGAAGAGAGGCTGCAGATTCAAAGGGCAGCAAAGAGAAGGGTTCAGAAAGACCCACGATCGAGGTGAAGACCGAAATTCACTGCCTGCTTTAAAGCTGAGACGCTCGAGTCCCCTCGACGAGCCGCTCCGCTCCCCCCGTGCTCCCAGCTCAGCTCCTCCCCGCGGAGCCGCCTCCCGGCAGCCTCAGCCCCGAGAAAGGCAGCGGCGGGTGCCAGACCACAGCTTCCCCCCAGCCTGCAACCAGCCGCCACGGGCAGCCGAACGCCCCACGGCTCCAGGCAAAACTCACCATGGCGTTTTTCCTCCTCTCCTGCCTCTTCAGCCTCCTCCCCTCCCGCCGCCTGTCCTTCCTCAAGGCCGCGGCTGCCTCCGCCGCCTCGCCGCCCGCACAGCTCTGCTCCAGGCGCGCCGCAAACCCATTCACGTCCTCGTTCCGGTACTCCTTTTTCTTTCTGTTCTTCTTCTTCCTCCTCCTCCTCTCCTCTGGCCCCTCCTGCAGCGAGAGAGGCCCCGAGCGGCCCTCCCGGCCCCGCGGGCCGCTCCCCATCTCCTCCCAGGGGGTGGCGGCCAGCGCCCTTTCCCCGGCAGCGCCGGGCCGCCGGGCCCAGCGCGTCATGGCGGCTCCGGCGGGAGGAGCCGGGGCAGGAGCAGCAGGAGCCGGAGGAGCAGGACCCGGAGCAGCAGCAGCAGGAGCAGCAGCAGCCCCGCCGCCCGCCCCGCGCTGCCCGCGCCGGAAGGGACGCGGCGGCCCCGTCACGCGTCACTTCTCTTCGCCGCCGCCATCTTGAGGCGGGCGGAGGGGAGGGCAGGGCCGCACGGCAGCGCGGGGCACAGGCCCGAGCTCCGCTCCCCGCACCTCCCCGGGTCTCCCGGCCTCGGGTCCCCGCTGCTAGCCTCCCGTCCCGCCGCACCGCCGACGCGCGGGGGGCTCCCGCCGGCTTCTCGCCCTTTGGTTTCCAGCGTCCTGCGTGTGCGGTTGTTCTCTCTGACGCGCTCCCGGAGCTGCAGCCGCCTCCTCGCGGGTGCTGCGGGGCTGCGGGGCCTGCGGGCAGCCCCCGGCTCCCGGGGGGCCCTGGCCGGGCGGGCAGGAGCTGCAGCCCGCGGGGGGAGAAGCGTCTGTCGTGCCGAGGGACAGGCCCGCACGGGTCCTTCAGCCAAGCACAGTCTATTTACACTCTTGCAAGAATGGGTGACCTAAACAAGCAGGCACACCCACAGCCAGGTGAATAACGGTTTATATTCCCTATTCCCGACGCAAAGTTCCCTCCCCTGTTTCCCCCCTGGGTACTCCAGGGTTTTACAGCCCATCCGACACTTCTAAGTTTCCCGCCCCTGTTTAGACATTCCATTCTAGCAGTTTACTTTTTACGTTTTAAGGTAAAATTTTGACCTTTCTTGCCCTCTTGGCTGTCTTCCCAGTTAACAAAATGATCTATCCCTACTGGTGCCATCCTGCCCCAAGGAGCACGATAGAGGTGGTTTGTTGGGTCTGATCGTGGCCATCAATCCTGCTCCATGTTCGGATCCCCCAGATGGAGCCCAGTTAAGTCCCTCAGGTTCTTGGGCTGTAAACCACTCTTGGTGTAATTGAAATGTGCAGATACCTCACTTCTCTCAAGCAAACTATTATACTCCTAACACTAGAGTATATATGTATATGCTGATCCGGCTCAGTAAAGTCAGGCTTGTTTAGGTGGAGTTTTGCTTTTCACCAGGTGCAGTGCTGAGGCACCCAAGTGTCTTTAACTCCCTTGTGCAGCAGTGAACCTGGCTCAGCTGGAAAATGTACGGCGGGCTTTCTCAAGGAGGATGGCTTTTTGAGACATGGTTTATGAGGTGCCTTGCCCTCTCCAAACCATTCACTGAAGGTTCATGGATCTCCAGCCCCTGCTTAGCAATGAGTTGAATGTTTCTAAACCAAGTAAGATTTTTTTCTCAAGCCAGTCTTCTCTGTTCCTTGTGTTTTTAGCACTTTGCTAGAACTTCATCTCTTTCCTGGTGTTCTTGAGCTGATTTTGTAAGGACAGCTGGGCACCATTCATTCTTTATTAATTATCCTTAGTATTAGTGTCTCCTTAGAAAGTACTTTGCTGTGTTTTCCTGATATTCCCGGCTTTCTGAGCCACTAGAGGGAGGTGTGCACAAAGCGTGTGTAGGTCTTGCTGTTAAACTGAAGCGTGGCCAGTAAAAACCAAGTACAGATTTAAGAATAATTAAGAGTACATTTACTGCAGGTAAAAATAATTTATGTCGTTTAAGAGCCACTGTTAATAAGCGAGGAAATAAAATCGGAAAGAATCAGGATTTCATTTATGAATTTAAAAATAACTAGTTTGCCAGTGTAGTTACAGTTTGACCCCAGCATGAGACCCTAGTTACTCCTGCATGGTACTGCCAGTGAGCCTGTAGATGAGAAATCATGGCCAAACCTGATTGATGCAGCCAGAAAGGGCTGCTAGGAAAACCAGCACTGGCCCCATGACCCTCACACCTCACACTCATTTCAGGTACACGTACACCACACCATTGTTATGCTGTGTTTTGTGAGTAGCTACGTATTTATGTATTATTATATTAGGTTTCTAGATGGTCATTAGGGTTTTCTTTAAAGAGCTGGGGTGAAGAGCCTGCTAATCTAATCTATGTGTACATGGCCACATTAATTTTATGTATTACATGGGTGAGGACTGCTTGACTTGTCAAGTGAAAAGACACACATACATTTAGTCACATCCATGTATGTATGTCCCTCTGTCTATCAGTTTATTGTCACTAAGTGGAGACAGCATCCAGGCTGCTCACTGCTCCCACTTAGTGCAGGTTTGTGTTTGGCTGCAGCTTCTTTCCTCCTTACTGAGCTCCCTGCAGACAGGTCATCAGTTGCAGCACTGGACATGGAAATGGGTGTAGAGAAAAGCTAAGAACAGCAAAAGCAAGACCAGTGAGAAGGGACTTGCTCTGCTTCCTCTTCTGCTGAAGTACAAAATGTGTTGGCTTTTGTTTCCACAGTCTGAAATGTTTTGTGTGTGTCTGCGTATGATCCATGGCCCTTAGGGTCCCTGGCCAGGTGTACAGGGAGTGGAAAGGGCCATGTAATACTTTTCTACAAAATCAGTAAGACAATATTTCAATCGCAAATGTAACTTCTGTGATAATGAGCACATCTGTTTAGATTTGCACTGGTTTAGTTTGCTCCAACTGGCAAGGGTCAGCTGAGGGCTCTGCGGTATGCCGGCAGCAGGTGAAAAAGGAGCAGGACAGCAGTCATGCAAATCACTGTAAAATCTGGTTGCCTTTTTTTCATGTTTTACTAAGAGATATCAGATTACCTGCCCACAGCACGGTGTTCATAGAAGCACAGTCTAATGGCTCTCTTAGCAGTCTTATCTCACAAACATAAAAATTATTCGGAGACTCGAGACAGCAGCATTGAAAATCTGAACCAGTGGCTCTTGTAGCATTTTCAGTAATTGGAGATGAGATCTCTTGGAATATTGTGGTTTGAATAATTTTATATTAGTAACCAGAGAATGAGGAGCATGTGCAAATCCTCTCTCCATCAGAGACACTGTTTTTTTAATTGTTCACCCATTCGTGTATCAAATAGCCTGACTAGGTATTGTATCCAAGGCCTGCCTCTGTGTTCTCCAGTCCATGTCTGTGGGAGTTGTCCTCTTAGATCATGACAGTGCATCTGAAAGAAGCATGTCTTGGGAAGGTGGTAGTCTGGGAGAGCTGGCACAAGAAATGAAAGTAGTTAAATGTCAGACAGGGCCTGTGATGTGAGTTCAGGGAGAGAAAAAGGCAAACAGGCAAGAAGGATGCGGTACTAAGAAATCATGAGTGAATACCAACAGTAAAAAGTCTCCCTGCAAACCCCGGGATCACAGCTGTGCTGCAGCTCCTTCAGAAAATGGAGAGGGTGCAGGTGTATTTTTGGGGCCCAAAAAAAGATTGCAGTAAATGGGGAAAAGGAATATGAAGATATCTCTGTAGTCTGGTATTTGATACAGACACAACCGTGAAGCTTAACATGTCACAGCATCGAGTTCTTTATGAAACTTGACAAGTGACTTTGGTTTTGTCCTGGCTGATTTTCTTAGTACTCAAGCCCCAGAAAGGGAAGTTTTGTCTACTGAAGATGTACCAGAGGTTTTAGTTGTACATACATTTGACTGATGGTGTCTTTGCTCACTCTTTTTTGCCTTTGTGGTTTGGATAGTTAATACTTGCCAGAGTGTCAAGGTGTCATTTTCCTGGTGGATATATTTTGATGTTAGCCTGGGGAGAGAAAGGAAAAAGTAAAGCCTGTTCTGTTTCAGTTCTTTTGTATCTGCAGTATTCTGAGGACTTCTGCACAGGGGTTTATTTGGTTTATTCACCATAAACTGAACAGATTAATTACCCTTTTTTTGTTGGCTTTCTTGTCTGTTACATTATTACATGTATTATATTTAATCTTAAATCTTAAATATTTTTTTAATTTTAATTGCTGTAAGAAAAGCTGCAACACCTTCAGTCAGCCTGCTCAGCTGGCCATCACTCATCTCCATCAGGTTATGTTGCTTGTGGCTCTGATTATTTCAGGATATTTAATGAGGGCTTCAATCAACTGACATATGTTGCTGGATCAACTTGCATATTTAAAGGTTTATATTTAGGCAAGTGCATAAGTGGCTGAATGAACTGAAGCCTTTAAACGTTAGCCTATGGTCAGCTGTTTTATTTAATTACTTTATATTGCAAAGAAACACTGCTATTTACCATATACCAACATAAAAATTGGGCCCTTAGGGCTGCTCACCATCAAAATGAAAATCTGGAAGATATGGCTCAAGTGAAGTAGGATTATTAGATTTGTGCTCCCATGGTAGCACAGGAGTTTCCCTGGCTGTTAGTTTTGATGGAAGCCTGTTAAGGAAAAGTTTTTTCACAGGACAACGTGATTTTTGGTTTTTCAGAAACATACATGGAGCAACTGTATCACTTTAAAAGTATATTGCACAGAGCTACACTTTAGCCAGTATCTTAATATCACTGGCATACATTTGGATGCAGGAGGCTCTTTCATCTACAGTATTGGTTGTAATTTGAATAAAGCTGCTGTGATTCACAGAATAAAGGAAAAACAACAGTTTAAAACTTTCAGCAGAAGCAAATATAGAAATATGAACATGCTAAGCAGCAAGGGAGGGAACTCCATATTTCTCATCCCTTCAGTCTTACTCGTTCCTGTCCACTGAGAAAAATAGAAATCCCTGATTTCTACAGAGGAATGTCAAAGTGCCAGCAGTCTAGACACACAGTTATTTGCTGAATATCAGCAAAATTATCAATAGCTTTTAAGACCAAAGTAATTTGCATAACTAGCTCTTGTTTAGGCATCTATTTAACCCTATTTTGTTGGAGCTAGGCAACCAAATACATTTTCATCATTTTCCCCTAGCTCTTGAAATTAGTAATTTATCTTTGTTTTCTTTAATGGTTTGGGTTTGAGAAGGTGTTCTGCCTTGGAGGAGGGAGGTCCACCTCCAAATATATACATCTAACTATCTCCATATTTGGTGATACGGATTTAGCTAGGTAGTATTTTGAACATATGGACCTTTTTAGACTTTAAAAATATAATTATTTTTAATGTGGGTATAGTTGGTGTCCATGAGGTGCATACATTTTCTTGATAATTCTGTTTGTGCCTCTGTTGCCAAATGACCATCAGTGTAACTGAGAGGAAACTCTGGTTCAGAAAGCAGAGCTGCAAAGCTGGAATGAGAGCTAAGACAGATACTTTGATAAAAGCATAAGCAGAAAACTCATAACATTTTCATTTCAAACAAGAATATGTGTAGCCCCCCAATACTGGCTCGTGACAACATGTGTGCACAAAATGGACTAAAATTAACTGACATCATTAATCAACTTGTTTTCCTCCTTGTCTAGGGAGCTCTTGGATCTGAGTTCCCAGAAGAGTGGCTAGGTGAACAAAATATATATTCATTACCCTTCTTTACTGATAAACTTAGTATTGTAATATACCTGGTATTTTCTCATTAGGAGCCCAGTCTTCTTCTATAATAATTTATACTGAGTGAGTCAAGAATCAAGCAGCAACCATATGCTGTGCAGTAGATGAATGCACATTTGTACCCTTGTGGAAGACTGGGCTTGGTAGGACTTCTGTACTGTAGGCAGTGCACTTCTGTGTATGCCATGTCTTCAGGTGTCTTTTGCAGGCAAAAGAAATATCTATTTAAGGTTTTAATCTTTTAATTAAGCCTTAAGCTGAAAGTAAACTGTAAAAGGCATTACAGCAGAGAAATGAACATTAATTATTTTGTCAGATTACATTCTGACAAAGCTTATTAGGAAAGTAATTCTGCATATAAATATTAGCTGTAATTCCTTCTGCATTTTATCTGCTGCCTTTTTTGATATTTCCAAAGCAAAATGGCATCAGGTCTGGTCAGGTGTGCATTAGTCTTGTCAGAGTGACAGTTTCATGAAGTCTGAAAGTCTGTCTAGTCATTTTTTGTTAGGACAGCAAATGATTGTGGGTGTAAGGTGTCAGGGGTAAAATCAATTACAACTGTCTTAGCTACAGGCTTGGGTCTTAAGCTTTTAAATCAGGCTTCAGAAAATAAATCAGTTCAGTGCATGTAGTCCCACCTGCCAAGGTTTTTATTACAGGGAACCCTTCTAGCAAGGCATGAATTTTGTTTGCTCTTTCCATGAGTTGCGTGAACATCAGTGCATGGAATAAAGCCAGAATTCGAAGATACCACAGTAGGTCAGTCTTCTGCCACTCTGATACTGCTTTAGGGCACGTTGTGTTCTGTTTCTTAGTGGAAAAAAGACAGTGTTGCATTAAATCCTCCACTGTCTCGCTGTTATTCTGTACTAACAGCTCATATTCAGCCCTCTAGTGATGAATGGACCTTAAAATTTACCAGAAAACTGAAGAACTCCATGCAGTGTCTGTCTGTTCAATAGCTTACTCAGCCACATGAGACCTGCCTGTTAATGTATGGAAATTTGTCTTTTGTAGGAGCCCAGTTACCAAGTACAGGAAGGTCAGTGCCCTCTTTGTAGTGCATGTGCATGTTTTTCTCTTTCTTCAGATCTGCGGTCCTGAAGCATTCCTTATCTTCTCCCAAGTCAGCCCCACATCTGCTACTCCATGCTCCGAGCTTAGGTTTCCTGCCTCCCTCCCCTTGGTGCAGCCTCCAACCCCACTCCTGCTTGACTTCACATTTGAGTCACCCCTTGACTTTCCAGTTCCTTGGCAATTCTTAGCCTTCTTAGCCAGGCCATGGGCTTGTTGCAAAGAGCTGGCTTTTCCAGAGCAGTCTGCCTGTGTTATCTTCAGCACAGTTCCAAACCCAGTGCAGGCTTGGCACAAATAATTTGGTTTATGAATCCATGCTTTTTTCTCCCAATACATGTAATTATGCCCCTGACTGGCTGGGAATTGCCTAGAGTTCGGTTTAGCTTGGCATTTCTGTGCTCCTCTCTTCTACTGGTTAGTGTCTTCCTTTAGCTCGTAGATGCCTTGAAAAAGGTCTGTCATTAACATTTTGGAAGTCCACAGCTGAAAGGATCTTTAGTTTCCTCAGGCCTTTGGTGCCCCTATGATGCCAATGCAAATCTACAGTTTCTTACCATCACTCTAGACATTTAGACAAGGTGTTTATCGTCAGAGGGATATTTACATGGCATTTTCAACACAGATGAATGGCTATTGGACGGAGGCACCTCTTGCCGAGTTATTGTCCATTTTCTGCTACAGCTGAGAGTGCAGTGCCCCCTTTTCCCTTGTCCTCAAATGGCAAATTCCTCTCCGGTTCTCACCCTGCATGAACTGCCTGATGGACTTTGATGCAGCAGTACTTTTGCTGATCCCTACTCACTGATGTACTGATGTGTTTGTCAACGAGATTGTGCACATAGCTCTTGTTGGAGTACTTAATCAAACAAATTCCAATGATTTATTAAAAAATCAGTGTCTAAATCTATCAGAAGAGAGATTTATTGGCAGAAAAGGATCTCCGCAATGCCAAATTGGTGGCATGGGAGCACCATCATATATTTAGGGTTAGTACAGCAAGTGAGCTCTTCATCATAGAATTATAGAATGGTTTGGATCGGAAGGGACCTTAAGATCATGTAGATCCAACCCCCCTGCATGGACAGAGACACTTACCACTAGACCAGATTGCTCAGAGCACCCTTTAATGTCTTCATATCAAATCATCATCTCTATGATTCTCTTTCTTTGATAACCTTTTGGGTTGTTGTTTTGCCGCAGCAGCTATTCAAAGGGCCACGTCCTTGGAAGCAGTGCAGATGCAGTGTTGCAGCCTTTAAGCTGTCACTGAAGGCTTACAGGAACAGACCCCCCTGCACCTCCCCATGCCTCCCAGCCCCACGTTGTACTTGACCTGGACATAAACGTGTTCCAAGCAGACAGCAAACTGGTCTGAAGGCTGTAATGATGGATTAGGACTGAGTAAAGATGCCCAGTGTAATGTTAGTAGACACAAGACTGACCAAGTTTCATTTAAAATATTAAGTAGTGAGATGGAATTAAGAATGAAAATGTATAATTCATATTGATCAGCAGAATTACTTTTGCCAACAGTATAAAGGTGGTGAAGAGAGAAAGATTGAAGTGAAAGTTGTTGATGGCAAGTAACAAGCCTTTATGAAATAATCCATATGAGGGAGAGTATTTTGATTGTGAAGGACACACTTGGACGCCAACAATGCAGAGAAAGCCACAGTTTAATTGTAGCAGAAAGTAAATTGTATCAAGGTATCCTTATTTTGTACAGGCTTACAATTCCATGTCTGGTCAGAGGACAGGCTGGGCAGAACATGTCTCTGGCTTTTATACTCCTCTGCAGGCATTTTGCAGTAATTGATCACCAGATCACAGAATTAAGTAGTCTGGAGGTGATGAGATCCAGCACACCCCACCCATCCCACCCCAAAGCAGGGCCAACTTTGGTCAGATTGTTCATGACCTTGTTCTTTGAGTTTTGAGTATCTCCAAGTCTTTTCCAATGTTTGACCATCCTAACAGTGCAAAAGGTCTTCCTCGTATCTAAGGATAATTTCCAGTGTCCCAGCTTGTGTCTGTTGCCTTTTGTCCTGTCACAGTTCACCTCCAGGAAGAGTCTTTAGCTTGTCTCCTCTGCACCCTCTGATCTGGACAGCAGCTGTGGTCATCAGTAAGGTTTTCCCTTAGCCTTCTTTTCTCCAGGCTGAACAAACCCAGCTCCCTCAGCTTCACATCATACATCCTGCTCCAGCCCCCTGACCCAATTCTGGCCCTGTCTAGGACTTGCTGCATTTTGTCACTGTCTTTCCTGTACTGGGGAGCCCAAGACTGGATACAGTACTCCAGATGAAGTCACACAAGTACCAAATGGAGGGGAAATAATCGTGTCCCTCAAGCTGTTGGCTGCACTCACATGTAGTACAGCCTAGTGTGGGCGTACTGCTGACCCAGGACATTAAGTCTTGCAAAGAGCCTAGCTGCTTTCCCCCTGCTTTCCCCTAGCTTGTGCTGTTGCATGCAGTTGCCCCATCTCAGTTGCAGGACTTTGCCTCTGGTTGTATTGAACTTCATGAGATGTCTGTCAGCCCATTTCTACAGCCAAATGCCCTCTGAAGAGCAGACCTGCTCTCCAACGTACCAGCTACCCCCTTTTATTTAGTGTCAGCAGGGAACATGCTGACTTGTGTAATGCACCTCATCACCCTGGTCATTATTAAAGGTATTAAAACTGTATCATCAGCTCCAATATCAACCCCTCAGGAATGCTCTTAGTAAACACCTGCTCGCTGGACTTTGCAGATCAGCAGGAGAAGAGCAGCTAGAGGCTGTAACCTCAGCACATTGTGCTCAGAGTTTAATTTTGTGTTAAACTGAGTATTTTTGGAGAGCTAACAGTGAAGTCTTTCCAGTTTTACTTGTTTGAACATGAAATCAGTGGAATTCCCTTTCCCTCCCCTGGAGTTACTATTATTCACCACCATTAAGAAAGCTGGTATCAAAATGTTAGGGAATGTTCCCAGCATCAATGAGAATGAAACAGTAATCATACTGATGCTCCATCCCGCTGTGTATGCAACAGCTCTCCAAGCAAGAAACGAGCCCACCATGCTGCTGATGTCCAAGAGCTGCTAATTCACCTAGCTCTCAGTTAACTTCCAGTTGTGATTTTTAGTCTGTAGCTGATTCTGGCCTAGGTTTCCAGTCACAGCTCTTCAGATGTGACTTTGCACCAGGTTGGTGTTGTACCGTAGATGTAAGCTGAGAGGTTTCTGATGAAGGATGCTTTGCTAAGGGGAGTTCCTAACATGTGAGAATTAAACTGAGAATAGCAAGTGTTTTCTCAATGTTTCCTCAGAGCTTGGTTTGCGTGAGTTTTATAAACTAAACTGGCATTGCTCAAGGTGCTGCAATGGGCTCCAAAGCACCACTGGACAGCATGCCCTAGACATGCCTCTACCTACAGTAGCACTGGTCCCTTCAGCAGTGTCATTTTCCTGTCCACACAGACCTGGAAACATTTTCTGCTGATATCACTGCCTGCTTAGCAGCAACACAGACAGCACATGCAGCACAGCATTTTTTGACTTTTTTTGTTGTTTTTGTTTTTTTTTTGTTCCTCGGACCTGTTGTTTTGAATTTGGTTACTGTGAAACACAGAATGTTTCAATGTGCAGAAAAGAAGCAATTGATGGCTGCTTGGACACTTACTGGAGAGAAGTGCATCTGTGAATGAAAATGAGGTGCTCATAGGAGACTTTTTAAGTATGGCCGTAACTGCAAATGCAGGCTAGAATTAGAGATTTTTGCTTTTTGCATTATTGAGATAGTATTTTTCTTATTACCAACCAAGAAAGGGCAGCAGTCCCCACAAAGACCATTCTACAGTGGTTGTGTTGGGTGCATCCCAGTAAAGCTGCACAAAGGTCAGTTTCTGCCAGTGCAGCCAGGCATCTAAGGAGACGTCAGGTATCAGGTAGTGTTTTATTACACAATTTATACAGAGATATACAGAAGTGTCCTTCTGTCAGAATGGCAACCTTATTTACCATCGATTGCCACCATCAACAGCAAGATCACTTCCTCCCAAACTGAGGCAGTGGTGGTGGCACTTTTATGTCTTGACCTCTTTCCAGTTTCTTCTCGCAGTCAACTAGAAAATTGACCCCATCAATGACAATCTGGACTAGCTCCACCTACAAGAAGAAGAAAAATGGTAGTAACAAAAGCTGTATCTAATGCTTTTAAGAGGAAGGGAAATTTGGGTTGTACTGCAATGACAGAATGTAAAGCTGTAAGTAAGGTGGGTCAAGGCATTGATATCTTAACACTCTGTGGCATGAGAGCATGGCTCATGCTGGTCCAGTGGAAGCCCATAGTAATTCCCACCTGTTTGCTCTGATTTTGGGCTGCCAGCAACAGAAATTTTCAAATAGGCGCCCGTGTTTCCACAAAATTCTGTTGCTACTCATATTCCTATAGGAACAAAGCAAATAAATAAAAAGTCCTTACATAAAATACTTAGGCCTAAGTTAAGACTGTGACCACCATGAGGGTGCAGGACTTTCCCCAGGTGTTCACTGAGGAGAAACGTCTGGCACAGACAGGTGTGCCAGTCTGTTGTGCTCCACACACTCATGTAGGAGGATGAAGAAACCAGCAGTGCTGTGAGTGCTCAGCATCACCAGGCAGTGCTTGCTGATGCAGCAAATGCTTTGTCTTTCCAGCTCACACACCCTTACTGCCCCTGTGCTTGCAGGAGCATCTGTGTGAGCACAGAGTCAGATGGAAACTGACTGGGGAAATGGTGCAAGGAAAGGAAGACAGGCTCATTGCCCTGATTCATACAAGCCCTGAGCGCTGTTGGGACACGGAGCATGACAGGACTACCTGTTTGATCACAGCCTTTTAGACTGCGTGAGAAAGCCGGTCAAACCCGAGTCTTAACCCTTCTTCAGAGGCACAGCTCGGGACCAAATATTCCCCTGCAGATGACCATGAACCCTGCTGCAGGCATCCCTCAGCTGTGGGGAAAGATGTCCTACTCTGCTAGTGTGCTGGCTCTGATGGGGTGGTTTTGCCAAGCCAGGGACCCACATCTTTGGAGCAGAGACATTCATCCTAAACTCATGATGGCTCTACATTAACTGTCAGTCCTTTGTTTTCAGCTCTTGATATACACTAGCAGGGATGGGATTAACTCCAGGCCCAGAGAAGCACCAAAATTTGCAGTTCTACATGGCAGGGGGTAATGGTGCCTTTATAGGCTTTTTCAGTTGCTGAAGAATGCAAGGTGCTTTGTCCCCAGCAGACTTTCTCCACAGGAGGTGACATGTGAGGACCACAGGCCCTGTGGTATTGTTAGCCCGCAAGCTATAGCACTGATTTTTCTTAATCTTCCTGAAATGGTTCATTAGCAGCCTTTAATGACTGGCCTGATACAACTGAATGTGAAGACTAAATCCCATTGTCTCTTTAGTGTGACAGTTGCTGATTTTCAAGGGATTTGTTTTTACTATAAAGCATTTCAGTGGCTTAGCAGTTTATTTTATTGTCTTTTACAGACCAGCTGTGTTGGGAAATCAGAGGTCTGAATTTGCAGCCTCCAGGAGAAAAGGAATTTCATATTAAGTTTGCATTGACCAGTAACTGAAACAAAGCAAAAATACAAGCAATTTTATCTTGCACCTTTGGGAACATAATTCAGTTCTATAAACACATTTACTACATAATGGAATTTATTTTATTGTGTACTAAAAAAAATAAAAAAGGTGTTATAGTAAAACATTTCTGTCCCCTCGAGTTTGTCTTGTCTTATTTAGATTTCAAAATCTTCAAGGTGGGGATTGTATCTTATCTGTTGGCTTAATCTTATGAATCCTTGCTGTACAAGGAGACACTGACTTCAGCAAAATTTTAAGCAAAAATTTGCAGGCTTAGGCCATCTGTCAGTAGAACACATGCCATGTAATCTTTTTGTATAATTAGTGTTATTTTAGTGTAAAGTGCACATGATAATGCTTCAGGTATTAATACAAGTCACACATTGTTAATGCAAATAATACAGCTTAATAGCTTTTCATTCATGTTTGTTTTGCTTTAGATCCAAAGGAACATAGCTACCTACATCAAACTCCAAAATTTAATATTTCCAGACCCCTGCCCAGATGCCACCTGGCTGAAGACTGTCGAGGGCACGTCTGGATAGGAAAGCAGAGAAAAGCTGACCTGTGTCTCAGGGGCAGAACACCCAAGGTGAGCAAGGAAGGGAAGCCAGCTGGCTGGCTGTCAGACAGTTTGCATCCAGTTGTAAACCAGGGTGGTGTTTGTGTCATGAAAACCTACCAAGAATCAGGCTGAACTCGGGTATTGTGCTCCAACAGCAGCACCAAACTGCACCCCTAAGGTCTAGAGGTCTAAGGTGCCCAAGCCTCTTGGGGCTGTTTGGGAAAAACACACCTGGACAGCATGATTTTTTGCCATCAAGTTGATGTGTTGATAAAGCCTCCAAGGTGATAAAATTTTGCTGGTGGGTAAAGAGGCATCCTTTCAAATCCTGACGTGTGCAAGTAGGTTGGCATCTGAGCCCAAATCATATATTGCATTGCTGGTGAAGTAAAAGGGACCTCAGGAGACATCAGTCCCACCAGGGTCTGCCTGGTTGACCATAGCTGAGAGGTTACAGCATGCACCAGGGGAGTAAAAGATGCAACCTCTGTTCCCTATCTGCTAGCAGAGTGCTCAAATCACTGGACTTACAGGGTCTTGCAGGGTAAATTTTAGTCTCAGTTGTTTGTCATGTGGCCAAGGCTGAACACAGCCTTGGTGTTGGTGAGGAAAGGGGGGCAGTTGTGGTGCCACAGGACTTGCAGCCTGGGACCTGGAGTAAGGGTTTAGCTCAGCCAGAGCTAGTGCAGAGAGGGCTGGAACTCTGACACAGCTGTTTGTGCCCCATTCTCCAGCAGATTTGCTCTTAGGAGCTTTTTCTGCTTTGTAAAATAGTTAAATATGGAACTGGAATGAGGTCTGGGACCCAAGACTCCCAGGAAAGCAACAATACCACCAGGCTGTAGGGTCATTTCCAAACTCTGGCACAACAAATACCATTCAAACTGAAATAGCTTCAAAACAAATGTCTGAGATGAACCCATCTCATCGTAGCCTAAAGCCCAACAGGGAGAACTCAGAGCTGACAATTTTTTTTCCCTGATTTAAGCCTAGCTCTCCTGCATCCTCTGCTCAGTGCCACACAGGACATGTGAAGATGGCCCCAGCTCCTCCTCAATTATTTTGGAGTGAAAGGACTGCTAAAAGGAATACAACACCTTAAACCAGTCTTGCTTTCAGTGCCTGATTCTCCAGGTGGGTTAGGACATGATCCCTCCTCCTTTCCCTGGCATCTTGCAGCAGGTACCACCCAATGTATAGTAGTTAGTTTATTGCCCACTGTACAGCTTAGAAACATGTCTCACCTCCACTACAGAGACCACCAGACACTGGTCTCATGGCTGGGCACTCCAGCAGGCTGGCAGGTCTAACAGTTTGTGCTGTGATGCTGAGAAACATCACATCCTGAGGGATGCATGGTACTAAATGTTCCCAGCACCTTCATGCTCTCAGTGGAGATCCTCAGCACGTGGTAAAAACAAGTCACGCTTGTGGAACTTGCTCAGGGTTGGGTTTTTTTCATTGCCATAACAGGAATACTTGTCAAGCACTTCATGCACACTAATACTTTTTCTTTTTGCACTGGTCTAGATTCATCTGGAGTAAAAACTGCTAGAGGCCAGCTGAGGTCAGTGGAGTGAACCCAGCCAGAGGGAAACTGACTCATATCAGGACAGATCTGAGCTAAAAAGCAAGGAAAAAAACAACCCACAAAAACCCAACAGGTTACCTCAGAGCGACCCATGCGGTCCAGGTTGGAGATGTCGTACACGTCTGCTACAGCTGCTGTGTCCACCCCACCAGTTCCACGCTTCTGCAGACGCAGGTTCTCCAGGATTTTCGGAAACCTGGGATCCTATCAGAAGAAACAGGTTTGAGCTTGTTGCCTTTTACCCGGCATATTGCGCTGAATTCTTGCAATGCTGTTATCCATGCCTTAATAGCATCTCCAGAAAGACAGGCAGAGATGGATACTTTTCTCTGCCCTTGGCTTACAGCCTGTCTTGGTGGCTGTCTGCTGAGTAGATTAATTTGCATAACAAATACAATAATTTGCAGAATAAAAGTATGCTCCATTAGTTGTGCATTATCCCAGGGACCTTGTTACACATCATGCTAATGTGCAATCACTGTAAGCTGTCATTTTTCATTTGTTCTTTTATAGATCAGAAGAGCTGACTCATGTCACTGGCCTTTTAAATGATTTATGTACCTTGCTAAGCCTGGGCAGCTTGACATGGACTCCAGCACGTAAACCAGTTCCCAGGTTGGAAGGACAGGTCAGGACATACCCAAGACGCTCGTTCCACATGAACTCCCAGCCTCTTTCTTTAATTAATCTTTCCACCTGTGACAGATTTAAAAAAAAAAAAAAAGGCAAAAATAAAAGAGCAGCATACAAATGTCTTCTTTTAAGATGTCTGCTTATAGCTGAGATTCTTTTCTCCATGTGTCTGTGTTGATGATGAGCTTCACTAACACTAGTGGAGGTGCATAATTTTACACTTGAGTACAGTCTGGTCTGCATCTGATGCAAATGTTTGCACTCATCTGGTACCAAGACTCCCAGTGCATATTACAAGGTTTTCTTCATCATTTTCTCACAACCATTGGCTTGCAGACTACTTATCACTTTGTCTAAAGCTCCCTGTGGTGATGTTTTGGTATAACCTTAGCCCATGAAGCCATATCTTCACATAAGAATATGGCTTTTTCCACCCATTTCATGCAGGGTTTTTTTTGAGCAAATGTGCAACACACAAGCCCAAAGGACTGAAACACTACAAGGCAAACAAAAGCAGCTGAAGTTGGGTTTTGTGTAATTTTCAAGGTGATGCCATGACTCCTGGGGGAGGACACATGACTTCTAAATGCCCAGTATAAACAGCCACACTTTCATGATAAGGAGCTTGTATATAATGCTTTTCATGAGTAAATCTCTAGAAAGGAAGGTGAATTAATTATCCACAGAAGAATCACAAGGGTCTATTTGCCTTTGAACAGGCTGGTACTCTGCTCACTTACCTGCACTCCTGGACTTACTTCTGCCATCCATGTCTTCCTTCTCTATTAAAGCAACTTTTTGTGTGCCAGAGCAGTACACCAGGCTGCACTGAGCTGGAGCCAGCCAGCATCTCTACCTGGAGTGTCTAGACAAAACTTTTAATCCACACCCCATCTCATGAAGCTTTTTTTGTCTTTATGAATAGTGACATCAGGAGCTCTGGCTATGAGTTTTTAGTATTTTAATCACAAAACCCCGTATCTCCCCAAAAGTAGTGAGCCAAAGGGTCCTAAGCTCTATGTTCTTTGTATAACCTCAGCAGCATTCACACCACTCTCAGCATCAGCAATGAGAACCAGGGGGCTGGGCCAAATAAATGCTTAATTGAAGCAAACCAAGCAATCCAAATACAACACTTGCTTTAGGGCATTGTCACAGCCCACAGGCACAAAATGGCAAAAAAAGGAATATTTCTTTAGCCAGCCTGTGCTTAAGATTTCAATGGAAAAGCTGCAAAGACATTCTTTTTCCCTACAACTCAGCTAGCAATCTGCCCATGTTTCCTTCTTTACCTGCATTAGCGTGTGTAGGTATATGGACTAGTGTTACTTCATTTTGTTGCTCGTGGAAATGTCAGTTCAGTATGAGCCACAGTAAGAAGTGCTGACAACAGCCCAGCAGTAAATGAACAGGAATAATAAACTGATTGAGATAATACCTCTTTCAAACCACGGCAGAATCTTTCAAACACCCGTTTCATGTTGCCACCCTTCTCCATGGAGATCACCCTGGTGTGGTCTTCTTCATTAATCCAGATGAGAAACGTCTTGTCATTGTTATGCCTGGTTGAGAGGAGAAAAAGAATATAAATAGTAACTTTAATAAGACAAGCCCAGAAAAATATATTTCAGTATCTTGAATCACAGCCCCCACAGTCAGGGCTGTGTAGAGGTTAAGCGCAGAAAGATAACGTTGTGCAGATGTAGGGATCTGAGCTGCTTTCCCAGTTGGATCTTCCATGCCAATGAGTTTACATGGGTTTCTTGGGCACAGCAAGAAGAGCAGTTTTTCTGGTCACATCATGCTGCCACAATGCTGAGCGCAGAAGTGTGTGTTGTCCTCTAGCACGAGCATAGCCAGGTGCAGCACAGGGAGAAGACAAACTGCAGCTAAGAAAATAAACCTAACATTTACATGCTGCCGGGGGCCAAGCAATATGTCCTTACTTAATTATATTCTTCCCTAAATCAAATCCCTTGGCCTCTGTGTTGCTTGGGAGCATGGGATTGACTCGTCAGTCCAGGTGTGTGTCCGAGCAGCTGCACATTGCTGCCAGACAGAGCACTGGTGGTGCTGCCTTGTCAGTCAAGCTGAAAATGCCTGGAGATACCCACTCTTGCTTCAAACAGATCAGCTGTGGCTAGGTTTATGAAGTGCTGAGTCAAACCTGAAGTCGCTTTTCCTGGCTTTTTCTCCACTTTCTCTGTCTTCTACAACAGCCTTTCTACAGCACGTAGAAGGTGATTGAAGGGATCAAAGTCATTTGTACAGACAGTGGAATATTACCAGGCTTGAAACACATGAGATTTTTAAAGTTCAAGTTCACCAACAATCTAAGTTTAATCTGGTCTTTTACCACACCTCCTTTTTGTTGTTTGGTTTGGTTTGGTTTTGCACTGAGATTTGCCAGTGCAACACTGAACAGCTGTCAACGTCCTGTGTCCTGACATTATCGTCACCCGAGGTCTGGTTACCTCATCTTCAGTCACACACAAATGTTCAGGGGAGAATTTTCCAGACAGTCTGAGGTTGGCCTGATTCAGCTCTCCTTTTAATTAACTCAAGCTCCCATTGCTTTAAGGACTGCGTCAGGAGGCCACATTTAAAATATGCCATTGCATGAAGTTGGTGGGAATAATGTTGCAGCCCTTAGCAAGGACAGGATTGCAATCATTACAAGCAAAATAATTTCCACAACGTGTACTCTTTCTGACAACAATATCTTGCAAGACAAAGGCAAGTTTTCTCAGTGTGACATACTGATACACTTTCCAATCATATTATTTTTTTCAGTCTGCCTGATATTTCACATGTAAAACAAGCCAAAAAAACAGGTCTTTTTTCTTAAGGATGTCCCTGGATAGCAACTATGTTGTTGATACTTCGGTGTGTTTGTAGAGATGATTAATGGGATGCCCCAGCTTCATCGTTTTCCTCTTCCTCAGATTTATATGGGGTCCAGGAAGTTAATCTGAAGCTTGTTGAAATAAAAAAATCCTCACAGATTCCCAGCAGGTCACCAGATTTCACAGGTGATCAGGTTTCATAGCCTCTGCACCCCGACAGCAATCAGGTTTAGCTCATTGCAGCAACACTGGCTGTGCTTCTGAGCACGATCCAGTATTGACAGACACTGCTTGGAGAACAGCTGGAATGGTTTTGCATGTAAAGTCTCATCATCTCTCAAAAAAAGTCCTGAACCTGCCTAGGGCAAGGAGCTAGGCTAGGTCGTTCCTGTTATGGAATCCTTTTTAGCCTAATTTTTGAGAATTAAAGTGTCTGGTAACGCCTAGAAGTATATACCAGGATGGATGCAGATGCTCTGCGCTGCAGAGCTGCCCCCACCTAGCAGTTGTATGCACAGATACCCCTTTCTCTCTGCAGAAAATGTGTTATTTGGCCACAGAAAGTGTGTTGGGAAAGTAGAAACAGACCCAGAACAAAATAGGAGAGTCAACTTCAGTATCTCATTTTTGTGCAATTCAGTTGGAAATTAAGGGTTACTTTCAGCTCTGGGAATTGAAGTAACGCTCTGTCTCCTGGCAGCGAGGAGAGGGACAGGAGTTTGCAAAGCAGTGTCCTGCAGCTGAATGGCTGGTTGTTCCTCCCTGTCTGCATGGCTACAACCTGGTGTGAGGGCTGCTTTTGTAACATGGGCTCTGCCAACTGCATGGTGACTCATGGGCTCTTTCCCAAAAGGAATTTTTATGTAGAAATGGAAAAAAATGGGAATAAGAACTCAAAGAAGGAGCCATGCCTATGATGCTGTGTTGGGTGGGTGATGTTAGGGATGGCTCCTTGAATATAGAATCTTACCCATTCTCTTGCCCATTTCTGGATTATGTTTGGTTGTTTTGGTTGTTTGTTTTGGTTTGGGGTTTTTTTGTGGTTGTTTTTTTTTTTATTAAGCAAGAAAACTTTTTTTAAAAAGCAAACTGAACATGCTGTCAGTATGGGGACAGAGTGGCTGCAAGGTTAGGATGAACAAAGAGATGTGTAACACAATCTTAAAACACCACACAAGCTTCTGCATGTCACACAACGTACCAGATTCCTCTGGCATCTGGCCAGTCACGTGCCATCCCAGCACATGTTAGCAATGGGGACACTGGCTTATCAAAGAGAAAATGATCCTGGAAATGGGACCAAAGGGAAACAGAAGAGAGAGAGAGAGAGAAAATAATTTAAAAAAAATAATATTCAAGTTTATTCAAGGAAGCAGTATAATGCTGTCTAATATCTTGTATGTGAAGGCAATCAATGTACAAGTAAATCACATAGTACAGCCTGTGAATCTGTCTTCTTTTTCTAAAAACTAAAAGCACTTTATCCAGCTGATTTTCTTGAGGCTTGCAGATTCTCACTGGCATTGGTATTATGACCATGTTTTGCCAAAAATGTTTTTCAAATGCAGGGAGGAATGGGAAGTGTGGACCAAATACCACATACACACACCAGAGGGTATTCTGGAGGGACCTGGCTAGCAACAGAGATATTTTCTGCAAACAGACATATTTCAAGGTAAGAGAAGGCAATGAGTTCTCTAAGAGAGAAAGAGAGAGAGAGAGAGAGAGACAAAGAGAAAGAGAAAGAGAGGAAGAGAGAGAAAGAGAAGGAGGGAGGAAAGGAGGAAAGGAAGGAAGAAAGAGAGAGAGAGAGAGGAAGGAAGGAAGGAAGGAAGGAAGGAAGGAAGGAAGGAAGGAAGGAAGGAAGGAAGGAAGGAAGGAAGGAAGGAAGGAAGGAAGGAAGGAAGGAAGGAAGGAAGGAAGGAAGGAAGGAAGGAAGGAAGGAAGGAAAGCTATTTCTTAAAAAGTGTTTCTCCAGCACAAAGACTTAACAGTATATTCTGAGCATGAAGTCAAGGTAGGAATTAAATCAGTGCTAAGCCTGACTTTTTGGAGTCACAGACTTGTTCTGTTTCTTAACAGAAATGTTATTTCTAATTTAATAAATGTAGCACTTTCTGTGCCACCAACTTGACACATTCCAGATAATTTTGATATATTTTTTTATTAAGGTTTGGGTTGTTTGTTTTTTGTTGTTGTTGTTTTTTTTTTCAAAGCAAGTAAGTATTTGATTTTCATGAGTATGCTGAAAAACTACTAGTTCTTAATTCCTCAAACACTGCCATATCAAGTGTTTGGGAGGGGAAGGGGATTGAGGGTGGGGGAGTGGATTTGCTTTTTTTTAAGCTAAAGTTTATTTAAGAATAATGAGGCTAGCTGTCTAGAATAAATATGACATGATAGACAAGTTGATATGCTTCATTTCTTTATTCCCTTGGTATAGAATTTGGGGTTTTCATCTTTGAATACCCTGTGATGGAGGCAGAACCCCAGCCACTCAGAAAGAATGGGTAGGGGATTCTCGTTGCCCACTACAGGGACACAACATTTCCTTCCTCAGCTTGCTCCACTCAAAACTTTTGCTTGAAAGACAATCTCCCCCTTTTGCAAGAAAACAGCTGGGTGCTATTAGTTGTCCTTATGTGCATATGGCCCAAATCTGCAAAGTACCAAATGCCTTCTGTGCTGAACGAAGCTCAGCTAGCACTGATTTGATCTTACTGAGATCAAATGATGCTTATTAAAGGCTGGCTGAAAGCCTGATACCACCGGGGTTCAAGGTCCTAAAGTACTGGATGAGGTAAGCAGTGGTATGAGTTAAAAATGAAATCTGAGCTTACAGCATTTGATGCCCTGATTTCTCTAAGTCTTCATCACCATCAAAATAAAACAAACAAACAAACAAAAAACCCCAAGATAAAATGCTGGATCAGTGATTCCCAAAGGATTTAGCTATAAACCATGAAGAAATCATATTCTCTATGCTCCTATTTTAACCTCTGCTTTCTAAGGAGCCCACTCCTGCTGCGAAAGGCAATGAAATAAAACCTAGAGTAGGTCATCAACATCTTGTCAATAAACATATTGCCAAGGACATTCAATCAAAAAAGTAACTGACCTTATATCAATTCTTAACTCTTGGTTAATCCAGACTGTGACACCTAGTTCCAGGGTTATAAATAGACTTCATCAGCTCCCTTTTGGTCGGTGTAATGGATTAATGTGCCATGAATATGGCCAACAGGGTACAGCCATTCCTTTGGGTCTTTCACATACTCATTCAAGGTTTGTTTGTCATACCACATGCTGTGACAAAAATCTGTAATAAAATCCTTGTGCTTCCATTTCTGTGACAATGAAAACTCTTGTTATGTTACTTCAAGTCCTTAAACACAATTGCAGGACTGGGCAAAGGTCACCTGAGTGCAGGTGGCTAAAGCCATTTTGAGGAAATTTGAATTAGTGTAGTTTTAACATAAAGGAATTACAACCAAAGCTCCCCCACCCTGACAGTCTAGAATAGAGATAATACCTTTTGATTATGTCAATGTAGTATTTGTATTAGAATGGTTATTAATACAGAAAATACCATTTTTGCTCAAAGAAATGAGCAAGAAAAGATCCTGAATTTTAATTTGTTACTTGTCCAAAGAGGTGGCAGCAGCCATACATATTTGATTTGACACAGATCTTTCTACCTGGAGTGTAACTCCACATTTTGGACCTGCACCGTTCTGTGCATAGCCAAAATATAGACCCTAGCTAATCTGCCATTACATAAAAAATATCGACAAGCCCTCCCAGGGAGGGTGGTGGAGTCATCATCCCTGGGAGTATACAAAAGAAACGTGGATAAAGTGCTTAGTGACATGATTTAAGCACTGAACGGGTAAATTAGGTTATGGTAGGGGGATTTAGGTTATGGTTGGACTTGATGATCCTCAAGGTCCTTTCCAGCCAGGATGATTCTATGATTAACAACTGGGTTACTGCTGTGATTATCCTTCTCAGCCACACAGGGCAGCATGTGCCCCAAAGGAAGATGAAGGCAGGATAAACGAGAAGAAGCGGAGGTGATGTCAGCACCTCCTTACACCAGCACAGCACTTACGTCGATGAGCTGCTGCTGCTCCCTCTCGGTCATGGTGGTCAAGCTGTAGTACTTCCCAGAGAGGTCTCCTTTCAGCCCAGAGAGCGCAGTGACCACCACGTTCTCCACCTCCCGGCGCTCTGCCCGGGTGCAGGCGGGAGGGAGGCTGAGGCCCCGGATGCTGCGGCCTGTCCTCACCCGCGAGGAGAGGACGTAGCGCTCGTCAAACTGACCGTGGGTGATCTGGAGGGACATGCCATTAGTTCACACACATTCCCCCCCAACACGTGGTACTCCACCATTAAAAAAACCCAACAAAACGCAAGCCCCACCGCACGTAAAGAAGGGCATCTGTCTGCCCACACCTCTCCATGAGGCACTCAGGATGCCAGGATCCCTTCTGAGTCTCAGAGACTCCAGGAGGATTTATTAGGAGCAATAAGTTTCTTTGCTGGAATGAATGTGGCAGCATAACTGGCTAGCCCTTTGTGGTCCGCAAGTACGAAGGAGTCTGCATGGCTTTTGGAAACATGGATATGGGCAGAGGCAGAGGGCCAAGCACAAAAGATCCTTCACAAGAGGAAAGCCCAAGAGGATTCTCAACCACAGCATAGTTGATCTATAAAGGAAATACTAAGCAGCAGGTAAGGTTTGACAACAGGTATGTGGGCGTAGTGGAGTCAGCTCCTGCTTTTGTTCCAATCCTTGGACACAAGACTCTCTGTGGGCTCATGAAGAGACCCACAGTGCCAAGGGAGACTGTGGCCCCAATGCTTAGTACAGCTAGAAGCAAGGCAGGGATGGTACTGTCTTGCTGTTAGGGCCAAGAGTGGCATCCCAGTGTCCTTAACCTTAAAATTACTGTCTCTGGAGTTGGATCAGGAAAAATAAAAGTTATATTATCTACAATATCATCACTGTAAGAAGTAGCCCTGAGCCTTTATTGCCTCATTATTGTATTTCAGTCCTACCTTAGATGCATCCAGGTCAGTGTGGTGCTTCATTGTCCTTGGATCATAGCCATTATGTCTTGCTTTAATGACAGGGTC
This sequence comes from Apus apus, assembly GCF_020740795.1. Taxonomy (NCBI): domain Eukaryota; kingdom Metazoa; phylum Chordata; class Aves; order Apodiformes; family Apodidae; genus Apus; species Apus apus. Next base: position 70,574,558 of record NC_067312.1, on the reverse strand, counting down.
AAAAATCTCAGCAAACACCTACGGAGTCAAGAGAATCTAGAAAGAGTCTGCAACATCACAGAAACACTTAAATGCTCCACCCATGGGAGAAGTCCCCTGTCACAGGCCCCTGCATGACAGAGTAAAGGGGGCTTTGCAAATGCAAATAGGGTAAATATGAAAGAGGGGGTGCTTTTGACCTACATAGTGCTCTGCAGCATTTGCTCATCTTCATAACAAAAAGAAGGTGCAACCGCACCTTACTTAGTTAGGGGGACTGGAGCTAGATGACCTTTGAGGTCACTTCCAACCCCAACCATTCTAGGATTCTGTGATTAGTTACAAGCTTCCTCTAGTTACCACAGAAAGGCACTGGATGTGGTGGGAACCAGGTTAGGTTTCAGGATGTATTACAAACCAGAACACACACTCAGATTCCCCTGGCAGTTGGCCTCTTGTTTTTAGGTCATGCAGGAGTACCCTAGGTCTTCACTGCCATGGGATAATAGACCTCATAAGAGCTATTAGGCCCAGGTGTGTCAACAGGGATCACAATCACACCTTCATGCAGATAAGGAGCAGTAGCACATCTAAATGAGTAAACTGAACAAGAGGAGCTGATAGTCTGGAATGCCAGATGTCCCAGTCCATCCTCAGCAGCCCAGTGTCTGGGGTGTTATTGGGAGACTGTACAATAAAAGGTACCATTGTATAGTGGGCTGAAGGAAGCAGAATACAGAGGTCAATAGAAATAAGGATTCTCTACTCTTTTTCTCTTCTCCTCCTCACTCTAGAATTAAATAAACCTGCCCATCCTAATGCTGTCTGTCTTCAGCTTTCATCATGATCCAAAAGCTGTGGCTTAATGATGTCTGGCACTTCCCAGAAGACATTTTTGTTTCACTTCTGCCTCTTCTTTTCCACAACATAATTTCCACATTACCTTTATTTTGTGTGTCTCAGAGTTGCATAGCTTTGCCATAAACTAAGTTTAGTCGTAGGAAGGAGGGCAGCCGCTGGAGGCAGGTAGCAGCTGCTCCCAAGCAGGTACATTTTATTAACTTCAATTGCAGCAGAGAGGGCACTTGTAGTAACACCTCATGTTCATGTGTTTCCTAATGTGGAAGAGTAGGGAAAAAAAAATCTTTATGCACATGGCTTGCCCCTTATGTACTCTGTGGGATACAATTTATCTTGGCAGAACATACCCTACCGGGAATCTATCTTCATCCAAGGAGCTCTTGTGAGCAATACCAGGAAAACTGAACCAAATACAACAGTGTTGTGGGAATGTCTTACCTCGTAGGATTCTTCGTCACCTGCAACCATGCCCACAGTTTTAATGAAAGGGTGGCCAGGATTGTCAACCCCAGTTTGGATGCACTGGTCCAGGGTGTAGCCATTGGGAGTCATCTTGTCCCTCAACCTGGAGTAAATGCCCGGGGTGAGGCACTCAGCCATGCAGTTGTTGTGCTTGCGGAGATCGGGATAGTCGGCACTGCAGAGGGGAAGAACCCCAAGCAGTTAGTGTGGCACCTCTCAAGAGTAATCCTTGCTAGTTCATTAAACTGTTAAAGGGACCATGAGGTACAGACTGCACAGCATGGTTCACAGGTACAATTTGTCCTTGATTTTATGCGTTGCATAAAATCTTAGGAAGGTGAAAGACTCAGGCCACTGAGAGTACCCCGTGTTGCACTGGTGGGCCACGACACCCCCCGGCAATGGCAGCTTTCTGCTGCTCAGGGCCCTCAGGAAAGTGAATCCCAGTCAACCCTGAGAGTGTACTAAGCCTCATTAAATCTCTGCTGAGACACTCTTATTCAGAAATACAAGAGCTCTAACATTGTTTTTGTTCAAGTAAGAAGGGAATTAAGTTTAGTTCTTCAGCACCCAGTCAGCAGGGCTTAGTGGACATCACTGGGACTCCCTGATCCATGTGAAGCTCATGCTTCTACAATATCTGCGTTTGCTTAAATGGCTTTATCATTTACAGAGGCTGCATAGTGTACTAAGCCAGGAAAAATAAAGAAGTTATGCTTTCGTAAGGCATTTTTACGGCTGAGTCAGACCACATTTACCCTGCACTGGTAATTATTTGCTTTACCCACAACCCTGTTATTTCTAGAATAACATATTTTAATTAGGATACAACTCACTACTTAAAAACAAACAAATAAACAAAAAGTCTGTCAGGGCCTGAACTGTATTTTTTTTTACAAGTATGGCTAGCAAAGTCAACCTACAGAGAAGAAGGTTGATAATTAGTTTCTAATTACCAGCCAGACAGTTTGTAACAGAATTGGGGGTATTTCAAGTACAACAGCTATATGGGAGATTTCTTTACTATTTGCATTTTGGAAATATTTTCACATTTCCTAGTGGTGGAGCCTGTATACTCAGCCAGATCAATAGGTTGAGCTGCAAAGCCTTCGATAGCTGATGAGGTAAAATAAGGACTAATAGAGTGCCTTTCCTACAATTTTAGATATTTCTTAGGCTTGTCATTGTTCAGCAGTGAGTGTTTTTGAGCATTGTCGCTGTCTCACATCACTGCTTTCTGGTCTTGCAGGCCATTGTTGGTGCTGCCCAGCACTGGGGTGACTAAGGGTGTTGTTTCTCAGGTCACACAGCCCCGTGGGCTTGGCCACATGAGGAGTCTGCACCCCAGGTAGGGATCGCCTTCCCCCCAGGTGTTAAGAGTTGCTCCTGGCCCAGCCAACAGGGCTCCGTCCTCAGCCCCCTGCCCCACCCCCAGTCCTTACCTCGGAGGGAAGAGCTTCCGTTTTTCCTGGACAGCAGCCTTCACATTTTGCTGGTTGAGGAGGTACCCCGTGGTTAGCACCCCCGTGCCTGCGGCTGCAAAGAGAGCAGTGGTTGCTCGGCCAGCCAGGAGACGGCAGAAGGTGCCAGCCATTCCTCTCCGAGGATGCGATGCCTGGAAGAGAAGACAGCCCAGTGCCAACCCGTAAGACCTCACACAATGTAAACCCTCATTTTTAACTGTAGCTTTGTAATAGAAAAAAATATTAATTTTATTACTGGCTTGCACTTACACGGCATGTTCAGGAAAATGGATGTGTGTGTACATGTATCATTTCTATACCCGTACCTTAGTTAGAGTTGGAAAGCAGTTGATTTTTTTGGTGCTGTGTTGAGCACACAATTCTAACCCAAACACCTGGAGGATTTAAATGGTTTCAATTACTTCAGGCCTAACTGAATCCTTTAGCTTGCTTCCTAGCAAGTTTGTGTCATTGACAGGAGCTTATTCTTAAAACTAAACTGTGGAAAATGAACTTTCCCCCAGGATATGCTGCTGCACTTGTTTTTTCAAAGTTTTAAAAAATGTAATTGTTTGTGTAATCTCTTCACTGTTCTTTAGGAGATTAAACTAAGCACCTGAAAGCATTTGGTTTTATTTTCAGTGAACAAAGTGTTCTAAGGTCCAATAGTTTTAATGCAGATCTGGGTTAGTTAGTCCCAAACCCTGTAGTTCTTTGCCTTTTCCTCTCCTGTCTAAAAGCAAATGCAATATTGATTCTATATCCTCTCACTTGGTAAGAAGATCTCATCTTCTTGCATGGTTTTCTGTTTCAAAGCAGTATCTTGTTTTGTACATTAGTCACACAAGTGAGATGAGAAACACAGGCATGTTTCATCTTTGTGAGCAATTTGTTTCATATCCTGGATCTTGCTAAACATTATCTTGCCTGAATTTTGTTACTCTCTCTCCTCCATACTTTCCATATGCAATAAGCATACATTTAATTTTCCTTCCTTTTATTTTTTCCCCCTTCCCTTTTTTTTTCCCACTAGGAATATGTTGAAATTTTCTCAGCTATTGGAAATCCTTGAGAATTAGTTGCACAGCACTCATGTACAATGAAATGTGTGACTGGGGGCAGGAGGCAGATCATCATCTGTAGCCTTATTTTGTCTCTGGAAGTGGCTCCCGTCTCTCCATGAATTCATTTAGGGCAGTTGCAGGGCAGACTGTCATGACTACAACAGGATTTCTCCGTCCCAAAATGCAGTGGGAGAATGTTTGTCTGTAAATCACAATCAAATACGAGGCTTGTGGTGGAGGTTTTTGTTCTGCTTGCTTTTCTATGTATTTAGCAGATGATTCTTGTGCCTTTTCACAGTATAGCATCCCCATCCTACACTCTGGAAATATTTGCTTATGACTAATCTGCACAGAGCTATTATTGTTATACCAAAGTGTCTGAGAAACAATACATGTATTTTCCTATCAGCTCTGTGTATTTATAGTTCTGTTTCACAGGTGCCATCTTCACTGCAAGCAATTTGCTGCCTGTCAAAATCCTGTCCTGAAAAGGAGAATCTTTATCAAAATCCCCTTGGATACAGTGACATTATGACTTCCACAGCCCCAGGCACTCAACATCTCCAGCAGGCTGTTTTTTTGGGGAGCTTCTAATTCCTCTGTCACTTCAAGGGACAAATCTGGTCCCTACTTTTGATTAAATTAGAGGAATCATGTGCAGTGTGTATTTACAAAGAAGCACAAGACACCAACAGTGTAGTTATAATGCTTGAGAAGTAACAAGGGCAGGGCACCTGTTGACTACAGTGTGTACCACAGCCTAAAGGCAAAGCCAACGGACAGGTCATTATATGCAGCTGTGTCATGGGTCTGCTGGCAAGGCTGTGCTGTGCTGTTTGCTGCTTTCACATAACCTCTGTTCCTTTTACTAATGCAGTGTGAGGGGAGAGCTCCAACAGCAGCTGTTGGCTGCTTATTTTTCTGCCTTTGAACCTTTTCCAATGATCAAGGATGTACAAAGGATAGAAGCAATGTCCCAGCCAGAAAGGTGCTCTCTGGATCAGTGTGATGATGTAGTCTGGGATTTCTTGCTCTCTGTGATTTCTTTGGGAGACAAACTGTGCTTGCCAAAGCTAATAGAAGCTAAATGTTGTTTATCTACTGATTCAGTGCTCCTGGTATCCTTCCCTTTACCCTTGCAGTAAGCTATTGGACAAGAGAGAGCCTGATCCTGAAAGCAGCTGAGCAGAGCAGACCTACAAAATGTAGTGTGCAAGCAATAACCCTGGGTGGCTGCAGGTAGCTTGGCATCCAGGACTGTCAGGCAGAACTACACAGGGTTGAATGGGCTTGTAACAGAAATCACAGCCCGTGAACAGAAAGAGAAGTGAACTACCTAGAAAAAGAAATAGATGAATCTGGGGGAAAAGGAACCACTTTGAAAAGGCAAAGACACTTCCTTGGTAACTCAAATGGTGAAGGCTTTGTGCCACAGCTGATCTGGGAAATAGAGGGACACTGTATCTTAGTTCTGCAGAGTGAGTGTGAGTCCCTCACTTATTTATGCCTGTCTTTGACTGGACATGCAATGCTGAGCTTTAACCCCTAGAGCAGAACCTCTAGGCATGGACAGGTTCATTGTCCACTCCTACCTTGCTCAAGCAGTGTCAGTGGTTTCCTCTCCCTAAAAGGGGGAAGGAATGTTTACATTTTTTACAAGTTTATGTTACAATTTTACAAATTTACATTAAATGGGCCTGTACTTTGGGACAGAATCACCGACTTTTGGACATCGGATAAAAGACGGATTTTATGCTCATGAAATTTTTTTTTTCTTTTTGAGTTCTGACTAAGTCTCATAACTTAAATAGTTTTTCTTTTTGGCCATGTTATCTTACATTGTGGCTGCATGCCTTGTCCCCCAGGACATTCTTGCTTTGTTGCATGACAGAAAAGGCTTCCCTTACCCTGGAGCAAGCTCTGCTTTACCTGACAGATGCTTCTGTAGCAGCTCCTAAAAGCCTCCAACACTGGAGATGCTGCAGACTGCGTAGGTTAACTACCTAAAAAAAATTAAATAAATCAGAGTAAAATAGACTTCTTTGGTTTTGGTTGTTTTGTTTTTGTTTTTTTAAATAAAAAACAATGTTTAACTACACATCTCTTGTTACAACTGAAGCCCAGCACTCCTCATCCTAACATTTTCTTCCCCAAACTTTGCAGTTCTGTAAGGAGAAGTTCAGTTTCTGTCTTTACCAGTAAGTGCCCCAGCTTTTTAAAACCAGTCACTCCTGCAGAAAAGGTGACTCTGCTGAGAAGGTGACCTGACAAGCATCAATCACAGCATCACGTGGCTGCTGCCTGCAGGAACTGGGAGATGACAGCTGGCCTCGTCTTCTGTGCTCCTGAGGTAGGACCTTCTGACTGCAGCGTGGCATTGCCATCGCAGGGACCATCTTTTGTGACTGTCAAATGCAAAGGGTCTAGGAGAACATGAAAGTTAGAATTTCTTAGGAGAAGAAAAACATCATCTGGACTGCTGTGGAAAGGTGACTGTAATCCTTTTTTTTTATCAAAAGGGTGTAACTCCTAATTCAATAAACACCTCTTGCCACAAGGGTGGGCTGTGGTTCTGATTATAAATGTGTACGATTCTGCAGCACAAACTGAGCCCGTGTTCTGCCTTGCACAGGTAGTCCACGTACAATCAAAACAGCTCAAACAAACTTCCACAAAAACCTGGTGTACAAGTTCAGCAAACAAAGTTTTTATGTTGTCAGCAAGACACCTCATCTGACAGGAAACGAGACCTTTTTGTTCTGCCTTTCTTTTTTTTCCCTCCTCTCCAAAACCAGTGCGATTTCTAAGTAATGCTTCGAAAGAAACGTTTCAAAAAGATCCGTTTTGAAAGAGTCTGAACGGAATGCTTTCAAACTAAAAAAATTCCATCAAAGCTATTTGTCAAATCTGACCTCAAATCATTAACATATTCAGCTGGTTTTTGTCCCTGCAGAAAATGTCAACCTGCCCTAACAGTAAGTTTGCACCATCACAACCTCTGTGGATTCAGAGAAATGTAATTATCCCAGCCAAGGGTGTCGCTAGAGCCGTAGGGTTTTCCTACAGCACTTTACCAGAAATACCATGCTGTGATTCAGGTTTTCCTGCAGACTATCATTGAGCCTCTACTGTAAGGATTTCATTTTCATCGGGAATGTTTAACCACTGCCCAGTCTAAAAAATGAAAATGCACACTTTTCTTTTGTAGGATCTTCCTAAGGGGCTTTCCTTGTGCTCATGATGATAGAAAATCCATGGCCTATAGGGCCACCATGGCACAGCTGGAAAGAGGAAGGAATAAATTTTCAAGATGAGAAGAACATTTGTGATTCCCAGTTTTAACCCTGGAAAAGGAACTGAGTGCTTACCTATGCTGATCAGGTGTGCTGGAAGGAAAACACCTGCATTAGGAAAACATTCAAAACTAGCCAGACAGAATATAGGGGAGAAGATAGTGGAGAAGAATATATGGAGAAGATAAAGGAGTTCCAACAGTTAATAAACTTGAGTTAAAAAAATAAATAAAATTATTCTATTATTTCTGTCTTGCATTCTTTTTTTCTTCTTGCATTGATTCACTGGCCTTGGTAATTATGTCAATTTGCTTTGAGATTTCTACTCCTTATTCTTTCCATATATAGCTACTTAATAACTAGCTTTTTAATGTCACTCCATCAGTTTTTAAATCCTATTTTCAAATTTATTAATCACCTGTCAGCTCTACCCTGAATTGTTTCCATTTTGTTTTATCCTCAATATCCTCCTGATACCAGAAAGGTCCTTTCGTGCCAGTAATGGTCATAACAAGTCTGAATGTACAGATCAAATATACTTAAATATTTCCCAGTTATGATTTATGGTTGGCTACTTAAAATTTTCCTCTCTGTTAAGAGCCACCCTGCAACCTTTCTGCACCAACCAAAGTTTCAAGTTCTTTCAGTGCACCACAAGCTGCGTTTGAATTTGGACTTTCCTTCAGTAACACATAAGGCAGAATTAGCCTCAACTAAACCTGCACTGGTTTTTCATTCTGTGAACATCTCTTCTACAGTTGTCCAAAAGAGGTCTAATTTCTGTGGAACTGGACACAACACCTTTTTGGAGGCATATATCTTAATAATTTTATTTTATAGATTTTGACAAGATTCCTAGGATTCATGGCATGAGACCTCAAGCATGTGTCACTCAGATGACACTCTGATACTATTAAGACTATCTTTTTCAAAATGGAATGGAAAAATGGAATGGGACTCAGAAGAGCTTGTTCACTGCTAGTTTGGTGCCATAGTGATTTCAGCAAATTGGGTGAGAAACATGCAGAGATGTCTTCTAAACTGAGCTGTTTCAGTGCAAGTCTGTGATGCAGCTGGAGCACCACATATCTTCTGTGTGCAGCTCAGAAGAAGCTGACACAGCAGGAGGCACAACAGTCCCAAAGGAATAAATGAGAACTGGTATTTTGCAGCGGGGGAACAGACTGGAGCATTAGCTCCAGTCCACTGGGCAGGGCAGCACTGACAGAAGAGCAGGCAGGGAAAACCAGGTAGGAGGATGAGCTTCTCAAACCCCTTAGCAGATGGCAGAAATAGAAAACCTGGACCTTGTGAGCACTGTGGTTCTCACCTGTGCTGCAGCTGGGAAGGAGCATCTACTCCTGCTGCGCCTGCCATCACTCCTGGATTTGGCTCACCATCTCCCCACTGTGAGAGCCCAGGTTGCTCTCTCTCATGCAGTGGTCCTATTGAAGTAATTTATCTCCTGCTTTTCCAAAGCATGGTTGGGGTTGATCCTCTACTGTCACCCAGCACTTACAACACATGTTTTCTACTCCTTTGCAGATAACATTGTCTTCAGCAGTGCCCAGAATGGGGCATTCTTTAACTGATAAACATGGAGGGTAAGATATCATGTCTCAGCTGGTGTCCAGCATCAGATGGATTTTCTACAGGTAAAGTGGCAGGGAAGGTTTTGGATTTGTTTCTTATTGGTCAACGGTGCAGCAAGACACTTGGAAGGCTCCTGGTATTTGAATCTTAACAGCTTCACTAAATGCTCAGAGAACTGCCTTGCACATTTTCCCCTTATTATGTCATTCTGCTCATACTTTGGATACTGGCTTTGCCTCGTGATAACTACTTAAGATGTCTTTTGTATGCCTGCTGGATTACACCTGTCTTTTGCCCAAGGCCAGGGCATGGAGCACAGCCCAGAATTTGTTACTGGAAACAAAGTTTTATTTCCAAGGTCATTTGTACTTGTACTGTCACTTGGGGAAAGCAAAAATACTGCTGTACAGGAGAGAAGTGCAAAGCAATGGCTCAGAAAGAGCTGCTGTGTATCCTCCATGCACCAGGTTTCCTCCTGCACTGAACAGTTTTGATTAATTCCTTACAAGTCATCTTGTGGCTCAGTGGTGGTTAATGGTGAGTGGAATGGTGGGATCAAGTACACTCTCAGCAATTTGCTGGTGACACCAACCTGTGTCGTGTGGTCAGCACTCTGGATGGAAGGGAGGCCACCCAGAGGGACCTCGACAGGCTTGAGAGGTGGGCCAGTGCCAACCTCATCAAGTTCTACAAGGCCAAGTGCAAGGCCCATCACCTGGGTTGGGCAATCCCAAGCACAAACACAAGGTGGGCAGAGAATGGGTTGAGAACAGCCCCAAGGAGAAGGACTTGAGAGAAAGCCAACTGTGTCTTGGGCTGCATCAAAAGAAGCATGGCCAGCAGGTCAAGGGAGAGGTTTCTCTCCTTCTACTCCACTGTCATGAGACCCACCTAGAGTAACATGTCCAGTTCTGGAGCCCCCAACACAGGAAGGACATGAAGCTCCTGAAGCGAGTCCAGAGGGGTCCACAAAGATGATCAGAGGGCTGGAACACCTCTGCTATGGAGACAGGCTGAGAGAGTTGGGGCTGTTCAGCCTGGAGAAGAGAAGGCTCCAGAAAGACCTTATAGCACCTTCACCTGAAGGGGCTATAGGAAAGGTGGGGAGGGGCTGTTCACAAGGGCTTGTAGTGCTAGAATGCAGGGTAATGGCTTTACAGTGGAAGAGGGAAGATTTAGCTTGGATATTATGACTGTGGATATATGCTATGGATATATGACTGTGAAGGTGATGAGACACTGGCCCAGGTTGCCCAGGGAAGTTGTGGCTGCCCCATCCCTGGCAGTGTTGAAGAGTAGGTTGATTGGGGCTCTGAGCAACCTGATCTAGAGGGAGGTGTCCCTGCCCATGGCAGGGGAGTTGGAACTAGATGATCTTTAAGGTCCCTTCCAACCAAACCATTTTATCTTTCTATGAAATGCAACACTAGTGTAAATAACAGCCACTAAGCTGCACATCATGTAGGTTTCTTCATTCCTATTCTTTCACCACATCAGCACCACAGAGACAGGGTAATCAACTTCAGAGTCAGGTTGGTTTTGCCTTTGCCAAAGCAATATTCCCATATGCCGTGATGACTTCTGGCCGGTGATTCAGCAAACCCTGTCTGAAAGGTCATGATCTTAGAGGTCATAGCCTTTATCTCTCTGCTGTAGGCAGCTGTAACCAGCCTTCAGGACATTAATATCCTTCCAGGAATGTGTTTTGGTTTTAAAAATTTATTTTAATATAGGTATCACCTACCACACACAGAAGGCAGAGACAAAAGGCAGCAGTGGGATTCAGAAGTAATTACTGTGAATCTGGTGCTGCCTGAGAAACAGCCCAGAGGATTCCAAGTATCATTAAGGTGGAGGGGCTCTTTGTAACCACAGTTTGAACCCCAGGATGAAAAGGAAAAAAAAAAAAAAAAGGGAGAATGCTTATTTAAGGGACTTAAACTAGTTTCCCTCTTATTCGTGATATACCTGGACTAAAATCTCTGGTAAGGGTGAAGGTAATCTCCAGAAGAAATATGGCTTTTGTACAGCAGGACCCTTGCCAGCACTAAAAAGACCCTTTTTTCAAATCAAACTCTGACAGTTAAGAAAGTTAAGAAAACTCTGACATAGCAAAACTTCCCTTGCTGCTGTGGTGGGATGCTGTGAAGAGTCCTCAGGACGTTTGATTCACAGCTGCTGCTGTGCTTGGAGTGCCTCAGCCGTGTCCCACTGCACACGGGGATCCTGTGGCTGGCAGATGGGTGAAGATACTGCATCCCCCTCCAGGAACTTTGGAGGAGAGTTAATAATCAGAAATGCACAAACTGCCTCTTCACCCTTTGAGGAACTTGCAAACTTTACTAGTAGCAATATTTTAAAAAATAGTTATTTTGCTAGTAATGCTTTACTTTCTTAATGTTATTTTAAAGAGGAAGTTGTCAGGTCCATTTTTGTCTTAAGATATTTGAAACCAGGTATCAGTTATCTTGTACTTCACACCAGACAGCACGTGTGCCAAGAGGGAAGGAAGGCACAGGGGTTACAGTGACATTTCTAGAAATAGAACTAGATTAAATATTTGAACCATGTCAGGGGGTGGTATTAATGGCCACACCATGTGATCCTGAACGACATTTTAGAGGAATGGCAGAGTCACAGCTCAGGTTCACACAGGCTCCCAGTCACACATAATATGTACACATTTCTCAAACTGTTAAGCCCTTCAGCTAACGGTGTCACTGCAGCTAGCTGAACTTTCACCTGATGGAAGGAGAAGGAGGGTGGTCTTTTATATTTGAGAAGTAATTCCTTTGAGTCATCTTTAGCTTGACCTAAAGCCTACAGATGCCAGTGGAAAGTTTTCTCTGCCCGTCTATGGAAGTTGCTGGCACCTTAGAAACCTCTGCAATAAATGTCACAAGCGACTACATGCATAAGAGACCATTTTTGGAAGAGTTTAAATTGCTCCTGGTATGCTGTATCACTCTACATGCAGAGAGGATAAGATATAAATTAAACTATTATATTTCATAAGGCAACATTGGTGGGTTTTTTTCAGCTTCCCATAGCCCACCCGGAGCAAGAAATGACCCTTATTGACTAGTTTGTGCTTAAGATACATTCTCCAGAGCACAGAAACAAGGCCAGAGCAGACACTGTTCTAACTGTGCCTTAATCACAGCATGGAATATCTCTATGAAAAATCAACTGAAGTTTAGTTTCTTTCTCCTTGCAATGCCACAGGTTAGTGAATGGTTATAAAAATCTAGTAATTTGGGGGAAAAAAATTAAAACCCCACACTATTTAATCTATTAATAGATTCATACAACTAAAAAAGATAGAGAAAAGACACAGAAAAGACTGTGACTCTTCATAGATCAGTCAGCTACCCCCTAGCAACTACTCCCTAGTAATAATATGATTTTTAGCTGGAAGTCTGACCAGTCAGACCCGAACTGGTCAGAGTCCAAAGCCCAAATTCTCCTACCAAAACCCAACTAGACTGCAGGGAGTTCTTGCCCTTCTGACAGTATTTTACAGTATAACACTTTAATTTCCACAGTGCAGAGGATCTACAATCACAATCACAAAAAACATACTGAATTAGAGATAATTTTTTTCTGAACTTGTCCCTCTGCAGAGGGACTTATTTTTTCCTAATTGAACTGTTACTTCAGGTAACAGGGTCAGCATTTCCAGTGGGCTGACACAAATTTTCCTCCACCAAGTAGTTATGTGAATTAATAAATTATAACCAAATTACACCACGTCTTGTGGTGCTTTGGATTCGTTTTTAAATAACCCTCATGTTTGCAATGCTACCTTTTCAGGCTAGAAAAGAAAAATACAGGTAGTCAAACTGACCTTGGAGCCGAAGGTAGAGACGTCCTACTGCCTGCAGTGAGCCCAGAGTGTAAAGAGAGCAATAAGTTGGTGTGCTGAGAGGAGCCCAGGTAATATGAGAGGGGAAACAAAAATAATTGCTGCGGTGGCCAATCCTATTCCACTGGTTACACGAGTAGCATTTGCTCACACAAGGGTGCCCTTGAGGACGATGGGGGGGATGTGGCAGGAGGGGGGATGTAGCAGTTGGGTGGCAGCAACATCATCTTTCCAACACTTCTCAAGGGGAGAGTGTTCACGTCAGCAGATGGTTGGCCAGGTGCCCAACTGCAAGGAGAGGCACCTCTGCTGGTTCACCTCCAGGGGCCCATTTAGTAACAGCTGAAAGAGAAAGGTCAAGAGCAGCTTCTGTGCTGAACTGCCTTGCCTGCCTGGACAACTCCTGAGAGACACAGACAGCAGGATAAATCCACCTGCACGCATCCCAGATGGAAACAGGTCAGAGTAGGGAACAAGAGTCAGAATGAACTGAAATCACAGTAGGCTTTTCTATTTTTATTCCACCCTCCTCCCCCCCTTTTTAATTCCTGACATTGGTTCTTGATTCTTTGTAAGGCAGAGTGTTCCAGAAATATGAATTATAAAAGGAGGATATCTGAAGCCTCACATTTAGAATTACTAGAGTGACATGGTGGTAAAGTACTGGAAGAAATAACACACAGTGGTTTTGAAAGAAAAAAAGCATCACCAGTTCACCTAGCTCTGCTCCCACTGAAGCTGAACATTTATTGAGACTGACAGAGGAACACAGAAGCAGTACTCTGCAGCCTTTAAAAATCCAAGACTTCAAAATGCTTTTTCCTTTGTACATTCCTTGAATTATACATAGTAATTTCCCAAACCCAAATCTCAGATTTTGGAAACTTTACAAAATATAGACATCTCTCCCTCAAAATGTCATGACTTGTTTGGATTAACAAGAGCCATGCATGCCCACGATAATAAAAAACTAAACAGCCACTCCAGATTAATGCATCTGAACTACCAAGTATTTCAAACACTCCCAGTTTACCACACCTGCTTTTTGTCAACCCAACATTATGTTTCTGGTATTAATAGAATAAATAAATAAATAAATAAAATAGAGGAGCTTTTGAGGTAAAGTGAGTAAAGAAATACAAGCACAGCGAATCCACCCGTGAAGGAACTGGCAAAGAAAACAGAAACATTTCATGCTTGGTGAGAGCTCCTCTGTGGCTGTGTTACATCTTTTGCTCCTGCTGTGAGCCCCCAGCCCCATGCAGAGCAGAGCTTTGTGTGCTCACGCTCCTGCCATGGCCACTGCCCTCTCCTTGTCAGCAGCACAGTCACCACCCTCCAGCTCTCAACTGAAGTGCGTACCTCATGTTAAATTTTTTACTAAAGGAAGCCTTTTTTATAAAGCCCCTTAACAGACAACACCACCTCTAAGTAGGTGACACCATGAACTGAAGTGCCTTGCTGGCTTAGGCAGAGGCTTAAGCTATTTGCCAGCTCAGAGCCTGAAGGACAGAAGATAAAAATGAAGCTCGCTCTGCTAGCTAATGCCACAACACCTGGCAAATGGTGTTAGCAAGTTCCCTTATGATTTCTGAAGAACATATCATTAATACTTTAAATTAGCTTGTTCTTACTACTGCTCTTCGATCTATTTTGTGAGGAACTCAGTTCAAGAAACAATTGGGATGTGGAGAGCCATCCATAAATAATGCCCATTTTAATCTCTATCTAACTTAAATATTCATGTGAAATCTCCCGATTAAAATGCTGACTTGGTTTCGTTGATTGTGTTGGGAAGGTAGCAGTAGCTGACTGTTAAACTCAGTTGCTATTCATACTAATGCCATCTGTCCCTGCACAGGGAGTTCAGCTGAAATTCAGTGATAATTTTGTGCCCCATTGGAGCTGTGGAAGCTGCTGAACAGAGAAGTTACCTATAGAGACCAGACAAACGTAATTTTCACACCGAATGACAGAATCACACTTTTGTTTTATGGAAAGCCCTTTCTCATTAGCCCATTACTTTCAAAGAAAACGTCTACGGATTCAAATTTCCATATGTGGGAAATAATTTATTAGTATTCAAAGGAATCAGGACAGAAATTACAAACGTAGTTAATCTTACTTAGTGTATGTATAAAATAAGGAATTAGAGGATGCTGTGCTTGTTCTGAAGAGGCTATGAGGACACTCTTCACTATCTCTCCTGCTGTTGGAGTCAGAGCTCATAAAATAGAATCATAGATTTGTTCTGCTTGGAAAAGACCTTTAATATTATCAAGCCCAACCATTATTCCAACTCTACTGAGTCTAGTACTAAGCCATGTCCCCCATCACCACATCTACTCATCTTTTAAGCATCTCCAGGGACAGTGATTCAACCACCCCCCCTGGGCAGCCTGTGCCAATGTTTGATAACCCCTTCAGTGAAGAAGTTTCTTCTAATATCCCTCCAATCTAAACCTCCCCTGGTGCAACTGGCAAAAATTTCCCATTGTCCTATCAATGGTCCTGCTATAGTACAGTTGCAAAGAGCCCCTACACACAATGTCTTAGAAGCTAGCAGTTGGCTTGTCTCCAGTGCAATGGCAAACACAGGTTTTCAAATTCGCTGGGTCTTCAATTCTTGAGATTCCTACAGACAGACTTTGAACAATACATTCAACTGAGGCATACCATCTTGGGAATAAATATAATTGTTTACCAAATGGTTACCAGGCCTCTTACTGAGGTTTCACTGTGCCTGCAGGTGCTCCATATCCACTTACATACAGTATGTGCAGCCACTGAGGTCTCAAAGTGGAAAAGCATTCAATGTTGAGGTGGCATTCAACCAGTCAGATCCCACTGAAGTTGATGGAATTTAAGCACATACTTGGTGCTAAGCATAGGCACAAATTCACCATGACCAAGTGCATAAGCAGGTATAGAACAGCCCTCCTACACTTACGATTATTCCAAAGAAAGGCACTTCAATACATCTCTATTAAATAAAGAGCTCAACTAGATCCAACCAACCAGTTAAAAATAACCCCAGCTATTTTAAGTTACTGAACTTGCTCTTCACAGGACATCCACCACATACTATAGGAAAGGTTCTCTATAATTAGCAGTGTGTTTTCTGGCCCAAGAGAGGATAAAAGTTTTCCCAAATATGGAGCTGACCCTTTGGAAAAGCAGGAATATCTACAATCCTTACAACATGCAGCTTTCAGTGCAAATGCCTAAAAAGTGATCACACTGCTTTTGCCAGCTGTGTTGCAGACAGCATTAAACACTCTATTGCAATGGATATGTTTTTAGTTGGAGCAGTGAGACTGAAGGTAGGAATTGCTTAGTGTAGATCATGTGTGTGAAAAGGGCAACAGTTCTGTCCCAGACAATTTCAGCCCTTTGCAAAGTTGCTCCCAACTGACATTCTGGCAAAACTTTTGTCATTTACAAAACAAAAAGAGAGTATTTCTATCTTAGAGAAATCCTATTTTCTCTCAAGGGTGTATGTTGAGAACACAATTAGAAATAAACATCACAACTTAACAAAAGAGAAGACTTTAACACTCTCTTAACAAAAGAGAAGACTTTAACACTCTCTGGCCCAACAGAGGATATTCATGCTGCTCTTTGTGGCTGCTGCAGGACGAGCAGCTGCTGCTGATGGAGGCTCACAGTCCAGCAGACCACTGCTTTCTCCTCAAAACACACCCCAACTATGGAGCTGGATCCATAACACTAACCTTTCCCCAGATGGGATTCTTATTCCCCTCATAAAAGAGTACCGCAGATGCGGCAGTTAATTTAAAATTACCAAAATCAATCAGTTCTGAGATTGTGATTGTCAGGGAATACAAAAGAGTGATGACCGGAGAAAGGCAGCCAACATATTCAAGAAACATACTCAGATATGTTGAACTCTGGACACCTTTGTGCTTTCCACCATGCTGATCCAGCATTTTTTTTTGTCATGGAAACTCCAGCAGGCATGGTTAGAGAAGGAAAAAGGTGCTCTTTTTCAGATGGCTCTCCCATATTAAATTAATTGCCTTTTACCTGAAGAAATATTCTGTTGAAATGGGAAGTTCTTAAACACCTCTGAAATTTAACCTCCACGTACTTGTGCTTTTCTATAAAAGAAAGAAAGGTGTGGGAGAGGTTTTCCTCAGCTGAAGGAGTTGTGCAGCTGGTCCAGGTTAATCTGTTAAATGTCTTTTTTAGTTATTTATGTTGTATACACCACAGTGGATCATCATTTCTTGTTGTGCATGAAGTAGGCTTGTTCTCTCTTTCAAGTTAAAATCAGCATTATTCCCAATGATGCCCACAGCAGCTGCAGTGCAGCATAAGCAAACAAAGAATAAAATGCAGTAACTAAAACCATTCCTTCCCAATTAAGAGACCCAGAATTATCTCAGATTTTTGCCCCTCTTATTAATAGCTTGTCCCTTCCCCTCCCATATTTCTCTTAATGACTCAGTAATTCAGAAGGAGTAGCTTTAATTATTCACTATTGTGCTGTAAAAAAACCCAGACAGCAGTAAGGACTCTCAAAATTCAGGAGGAAAAAAAAGTGTTTTATTAGCATATAGGCAAAACACCCTGCCTGATATGCCTTACTAACAATACAAAGCAATAACCTCAGGTCAAAAGATAAGTTACAATACATGCAAAAACATCTGGATTGTGCACTAAGTAATGTATTAGATATAGGTACATCTGTCAAATAAACGTACATCTATTCTCCTAAAGAACACAACTTCAGAGACTATTAAAAAAGTAAAGTTACAACAGAACAACCATAGTTGAGCAGCGTAGTGGACATAAAGCATCCTACAGAGAAACATTTGACCTTTGGAGGCAAAAACTGTTAACAGGCAAATAGCTGAGAGCCAGATCCCCAAATACTTACTTATGAAAAGCTCTCAGTGAAGCCTAAGGTATTATCAGAATGAGGTCTGAAGGATTTTGCCCTTAATGAGTAACAATGACGAGTGGGTAAAAATGTCTCTATCGGTGAGAAGTTTAAATCATAGATCTAAGTCTAATGTTGCTGAAAAGCATCAAAGGAGGAAAGACTGAACATCCATACAAATAAAACAATGTTTTTGTAAAACCCTTAAAATAAATAATTATTATGAAGTAAAGCTTTGGGAACATGTCCTGAAATAAAAATCAATGTGGTTAAAGTTAATAAATACCTTAAATAGTTAAGTTCATTTTAATCCTACAAAACAATAGTCAGCATGAAGAACTAGGAAAGCAGAAAGAGGATGGAGACCTCTTCCTCACTTTTAAATAAGGGTGATCAGTCCCAGTATCTTCTCTCACTACTAAGCTACGTGTTTGTGTGTTACAGGACTAGCCAAAAGACAGGGACAGAATACACACCTGCTGCCACTGTAAATTCAACGGATCTGTGTTTTCTTCCACGTGATGATTAATCACGGGCTCAGTCCACTACCAAAACCGGTGAATTTAGCGGGAGGAGGAAAGGGATAGGGGGAGTGAAGGCTGGGGTGAAGGCAACTCTAACCCTGTATCAGCGTGTGACAAGTGCCCTCTGTCATATGGAAGGGGACATGTCTGTGCTGCTGCCCAGCTTCCCAGATAACTATGGGCTGAATCCAGGCTGCTACTTACGCAATAAAAAAATACTGCAAGACTCCGCTCGGACTTTGCTGGCAAAGGTGCCTGCTGCTGAAGCAGCAGGTGAAATGTGCTATCCCCATGGCAGCTGGCCAGCCCAGACACGCTGAGGTGTTTTTGTCCAGAGAGTGCTGAAGGGAGCAGCTCCTCCAACATGGGAACTGCTGTTGCATCTGGCCAGCGCAGCAGGGCTGAGGAGCTAAGAAAGGCAAGTAACAGGCGCTTCAGCCCTTCTCTTTCTTACAGATCCTGAACCAGCTGGCCCTTTTTCAGCTCCAGCTGCAGCAAAGCAAATCTGCTCTGCTTCCACGGCATAAAAGCTATAATGGACAAGATCCTGAAAGACAGCAAGATACAAACGACAAAGTCCTCACCCAGAGACATCCTCCTTAAAACACCAGAGGCAAACAGTGGGTGTTTGATGACTGGGATGTCCGTCTCTACTTATTATATGGCTGGGGTGGAATGGCACAGAGAAGCTGGTAGCAAGGAGCTCCACAACCCCTGTGCACTGTACAGGGAGGTCACTGCTCTAGCTGGTTACACAGATGTACTATTAGGCAAAGCCTCACATATAGCAGGTTACTGCTGCCCACTAACTGTTGCCACAGCTCAAACACTGCAGCAGGACTAGCAGAAGCACTCGGGCCACTTACGGGTGAAGTTCATCAACCAACTGTGGGGCAGACACAGGGCTCTGCACTCACTGTGTGGGATTTCTGCAGAGCCACTGCTACCAGCCTTGGTTAGGGCAGCAGCCCTGGCTTAGGGTTGTGAGTAACAAGATGCGTTACACTTTGAGTAGTCACCAATGAACACATTGTATACCCAGCCAAAAGATTACGATTAGTCATCACCTAATCAAACATTACTGTAACCATGACCTCTAATCTAAATTGTGACCAACGAGGTAACTTTTGGCATATAAATAGTAAATGCTTTTCCAGAGGGGCTGAATAACCACATTGTCTAGTGATTTTAACACATGGACGGTCAGCACCTTTGAAAAACCCCCATGTCTAACCCTCTGTGTTCCTCTCTGTCCATTTGTAATACCACAGCACGAGCACAGCACCAACCCTGCATATTGCAACCCTTAAAATGCATTGAGTGTTTTCAAACTCCGAAGAAACCGATACACACACACAAAGTACAAAACAACAAACTGTGGGAAGAATAAGATGAAGAATGGTACCCTGTAACCCTAAGAACATCGAGGAAGTTTGGTAAAATGGGGTACAGGCAGATAAAGCAGCAGTTATTAGCACACAACAGAGATGCCAACTGACACTGACAGTTGTTACACAGTTTCTTTGTTAACAGAGAAACACTAAAAGCAAGTTAAGAAATCACTGTTTGGACCACTTTTCCCTCATGCCTTCATTACTTCAAAGTGTGTTATGAAACTACCATATGGTAACTGCTCTTGTACAGAAAATACGCAGTAAGTTGGTTTTGTGGTCCAAAGAAATCATGCTCTTTTGTTGTTTGTTTTGTTTTTTTTTTCATTTCATGCACTTGGATGCAATCATCTTCCTGTCAGTCATTAGTGAAAAGAACAAGCACATTTTTGACAATATAAAGCTTCTATAAGTAACATTTTCCATGTTCATTTCTACAGCAATAATTAGCCAGAACTAATTTTTTTTAATGTTTCTGGAACTTCCTTTTATCTTTCTGTCTGATTTTCTAATGGAGGAATTTTCCAGTACTTGCGATGCTTCCTCATGCAGTTATTTACAAAGAGATGGTCCTTGTGGTGAGGAACCTTAATGAAATTTACAGTTGCTAAGGTACATTTATAAATGCTAGCAGTTACACTCAGACAGAACAAATGGAGTTTATTGTGCAGCTCTGGGCTGGGCCAGTAATAATTAAAGTGCAAATAAAGACAAAACCCACAAGCCAGGCAGATCCGTTTTTCATCACTAGCAGTAAGAAGCATCATGACTGTGCTAAGAAATGTCAGATCAAATAGGCCTAGGTCACAATCTTTTTTAAACATCAATCTCCCTGAGAGGATTTAAGGGAGGTATTACAGTGATATAGCCCTACATCTTCAACTGGCTGAGTATCATTGGAAAAGTAAGGACACTTTTCCAGCCAATTTTTTCCCAACAGTGCTAAAACCCGCATTTTATACTGTGATGCACTTCACAGCATGCTTTTGAGCTCACTTTCCACACAGCTACAACAGGCCACTCTTGATCAGGAAAATTTAGGAAGTACCAACTAGCTGTAGAAATGACATCTGTCTACCTGGTATGTCACAAAAGCATAAGCTGGGAAAATGTTTACAAATAGCACATTTTCTTAAACATATGCCCATATGCAAACGATAATTACTAGCTCAGATGAAATACATAGTTTGTGTTTGCTGGCATTCAAAGTTTGCCACTGATGTGAATAATTTTAGAGCTAAGTCAGTGCCAAATGGCTGAACAACAACAACAACAAACCAACCACTGGTTCCATGTAGAATGAAACTGTCACTCCAGCTCTTAGTGTTCATTGCTGATCACTGCCCATTGCCAGACCAGACATGTTTCTCTCCACAGTGTGTCCAGAAAGTGCTCTTTATCCTGACTTGTCACAGAAGCTGCAGGAGGTGCAGAAAAATAAAGTGCCTTTTCCAGGGCTGTGTGCAACATGATTAACCATCCCATTCACTGTACATCCATATTTCTTGAGTCTCAGGTATAGCTCATAACCTTGTATTTCCCAGCTGAAGCTTGCAAGGCTGGCAACTATTTACAGCTATTCAATTTGATTGCTTTCCATGCTGTAAATACTCTAATTGTGTGTTAATGAAAAAATATTTACAATTAATTTACAGGTAAAAATAAGTCACCTTAGAAAAGGCTGACAAGACATTTAAAGAATATAACGCTTTATAAAGGATAGCATTAAATGAATAGCAAATATTTTGAACAACTGCAGGTCTGAAGATACTGGATGCTACCTTAATGTCATTCCAAGATGGCAGATGACTGCTAATATCCTGTTTTTCAATGAAGTTAGCACAATATTAGGACTACCATTACTGCCTCAGTGAACATGTAGTTTGCCATCAACCCAGATCACATCATAGCCATCTCACTTTGCACATTTATCTTAATATAACCAAGTATATTACCACCATTTGAGTCTGTCCTCTTAATTTGTCATGTAAGATGGCTACAATGAGTACCCATTCACAGTTAAAGTCTCCTATTTTCCATTAAATGCATAGTCCCTACTGCAAAACATTATCTTTGCAAAGCAGCAATAATTTGATCCAGGTAGGAAGCACCTTTGTCTTCCACATCCAATGCTCATGTTTGTTGCCTGACAGGGGAATGCTGTGAGGCTTTGTATCCCTTATTGGAGAAGAGAGTTTGCTTTCTTCTCAGTATTTCCCTTGCTGTCTTTAGGACTTGGCATGCATGACTTTGTTCATTGTACTAAAGCTTTCTGTAGACTTTGAGGCAAAGCTGGCTCTTCAGGCGGGGAGTCTGGGTTCAATCTTCAGGGAAAGCTCATACAAGGTATCTTCGTCTATGATGAGTGTCTTGTCAAGTAAATAGTGAGTGACCTGGAATGGAGAACACAGAGATGAACAGACTCTGTTACTTTCATAGAAATGTCTCTGCTTTCCTTTAACCCTTTGGCCCATTTTGGATCCCCTTGTCTGTTTTGTGGAGAAACATAACAGCTTGTTTTAACAGTGTCAAGCTGCTCCAGCAACTCTCTAGGAACTGCGTGGCCTCTTAGGAATGGGCAAATCCTTAGCAAGATTACCTAGGCCCATGTCACTCTTCTGGAGTCCGAGATTAAATCTTCTCTGAAGACACAGACTGACTTTCAGCAAATTTTCATCACTCCCATGAGGGACAAAGGGAAAAGAACTGCAGGATGCACTGAGCACCAGCAGATGTTCGGGCCTGTCTCCTGTCACCTAATCCTGGGATGTGGGGATTCCCTGGGGAATTATGCTTCCAACTTGGTGGGGAGAACACATTTCCCTTTGAACCTGTTCCCTTGTACCCCACACCCCCCAAGGCTGAAATCCCTACAGAGATTCCAGAGAAGAAAACTTGCTTCTATATAGTTTCAAATAAAGCGTTTCTTCTAGGCGAGGGCATTACAGCCCCAGAGTTCATGATTCATCTGTCCTCTCCTCTCCTCTCAGGATAGAGCAGAATATAATGATTTTAGCTTTCAGCAACAGGTGTATCCTACAACTAATTGCTACCACAGTCTTGATTTCATTATTAGGTAACAGTGCCCAAGATGAGCCTTACCTTCTGCTGATGCTCGATGCGGTAGAAGGTCTGCTGGAACTGGCGTATTTCCCTGATAATATGTGAGATCTTTCAAGAGAATACGTGTATATAAGTGCATTTTTACTTCAGGTAAGCCACATCAGGCAAGACTTTTGCACCAAATTATGCATTTGGCAAATTATCCTGGGAGTAGGGAAGGGCGGGGATCATCTCCTAAAGGCTTCTAAGAATTTCACTTTCCTAAATTAAGCATTTATTGTTCAGTCTCAAGTGAAACACTTTGTCCCTCCTCTCCCCATACTGATAACCTCTTTTCCCTTTGCCTTGTGCTGACTGCTGCAATGGGTGGCCGTAAGAAGTGCATCAAGCTGAAATTTCCCTGCTTCCCCCTGAGAAGCTGTTGCAAATCAACATTACACGGTAGCTGGATAGAAATCAGCTTTAAAATGCTTTTTTTAGGTAGACCCTAGTAAGATTGTGATTACTGCTTCCTGGTGAATCCCCATATTCCTTTAATTTTGGTTACTTAAAAATAAATAAATAAATAAATAAATAAATAAATAAATGCCTCCAGCTGCTTCTTCTGTCTGTCATTTCTCAGAGAACAAACTGGAGCAAATCCACCCTGCAAAAATAGTGAGTTTGCCAGAAGGTGGTGATAGAAGACTTGAGTCGAGCAATTGCTTTCAAAGAGCTACCTAGCTTGCATGTCAATATACTTGTGCATCTTAGAAGTTCAATTCAAAGGAGACATAATTAAATCAACAATTAACTCATATGATTAAACACCTGTGGGGAAAACATGTAAGGAAGAGAAAATTACCATTCTCATTTTGGAAAAATTGACAAGGCCTTCCTCAGTGAAGTTTGGTGTTCCTTCTTCAATAAATGCCAGGTCCGTCAGGTACATTCCAAGATAGGGAACGGCAGGTGGGTTACAACTGTGAGACAAGAAATCAGCATATTTGCCTGTAGCTGAATTTGCAAACTAATTTTTTAATAACTCACACAAATTCTTTATTACTCAATGTACTTCTATCAATGCTTTACATTCATTTCTTAAACAAAGAGCTTTTCTGACTTCACTTGATTTGTATTCACTCTCCCTCTGACAAATTCAATGCATTCTGCCCAATATCTAATATTAATGAGAGATAACCTTCAGTAAAAGGTGGAACTATAAGCTGATGGAGTCAAAGGCAGGCCAGGTACAGTCTGGAATGAGAGAACACCTCCAAGGATATTTCAATCCTGGCTGACAGAGAAACTCAGAAATAGATCCTACAGACAAGCTAAAAATGTACATGGACATGCTTGTCAGTGGTTGATGTTCTGCAGTGGTGTAAAAATCCCAGTACAGCAAGGGTGCATGTATGTGTGTGTGTGAGCATGTGCACACATATGTGAAGATATGCAAAGGTATGTGCATGTATTCATGTATTTATACATACTGACACATACATACAAACACATATGTATGCATATATAGGTGTATATACATGTGTGTATGTACACACAGGATCATAGGATGGTTAAGGTTGGAAGGGACCTTAAAGATCATCAGGTTCCAACCTCCCTGCCATGAGCAGGGACACCTCCCACCAGACCAGGCTGCACAAGCCTCATCCAACCTGGCCTTGAACACCTCCAGGGAGGGGGCTTCCACAGCTTCCCTGGGCAACCTATTCCAGCACCTTACTACCCTCATGGTGAAGAATTTCTTCATATACACACACACACATATATATATATACACGTATACACCATTCTGCCAAAGTCTATTCAGGCCTTCTCAACAGTGAACACAAAGAAGAAAGAGAAAGATGGCAAGGAAGGAAAGATGATCTGGAGAACTGGAAACAGAGATTTTAGAGAACCAGGATTTTATTTTACTGGAGGGGCAGGAGGAATGGGAAAATTATTGTGGCTTTCCTGATGCAATAGTCACTACTCCATGCTTCCTGATTCTTGCCTTAGCTGGAATAGCAGCATCCTAGGTTTTCTGAAGCTCTGGCATAAGAAGAATGCAGGGTGAGGGCTCTATTGTCACCTGATGCAGAATGCTGACAATGCTGAGCAGTGGACTTCAGTCTGTGTATTTTTTATATTACGAAGGTGATTGTTGTATGCAGAAAAGCAATATAATAACTGAAAGGTGTATAAAAGTATCTGTTCATTTACTTTGAGTAGAAACATTTTTTTAAGTTATTAGCTCCCCAACAATACTGTAAAAGTAGAACTTTTACTGACTAACTTGACCTATATACAATTTGAAACATTCCAGTAATTAGTCTAGTAGTTCAATGCTTTGCTTCTCACAAGACCATTTAAAGTAGTTGTAATAGTTAGTCCTGGAAAGCCTACTCCTAATTACAGAGCCTGCAAAAAATACAGGTTTTGTACGCATGCAGCTGGAGTCAATACATAAATTGTAGAATCCTTGCTACAGGACATTTTGGATACCAAAACTCCATAAGGTCCAACACAACCTGGCACATCTATTAAAGAAAAGAAATATTCAAGGGCTACTGTACAAAAAAAATCCAGGGTGTTTTGCAGAGTGGCAGACTACAGGGGCCGGGGAGGCTAAAGGAGAGGAAATAACACTGTGGTTTGTCCTGTTCCTATGTTCCTCTCATCAGCCACTGCCCACTGTCAGAAAACAAGATAAAGGGGAGAATGGCTCTTTGATCTTACTCAGGCTTAGTCCTAAGTCCTAAACTTCATATCTGGAACAAAGACTCTTTGGAATCCAGTTTTTGAGTAAGAACTTTTATTTACAAACCTGGCTTTGTAGTTATTGGAAAAGTTTATCAGTGTAAGTAAAACCCCAACAGGGAACATTCACATAGAATAATCGTTTAATTTGTTTCAGCAGTTCTCTGGAGATACTATATTTATCTATAAGCAGTACTAAATCACAGGATATTCAGCAAAACAATACTGCCTAATACAATAAAACTAGAATTTAAAAGGTTATTAGGTAAAAAATATTATCCAATGTTATATCAGTTATTAAAGCTTAATCAAAGCAAACTCAACATGTACTATCCCCTGCTTATAACAAAACATAATTGTATATTGTAGGGAAGCATACTTTTTGAGTGTTTCTCTAAGGTTTTTAAATCTTCCTTCAGATGACACAGTCTTCTGAAGCTTGTCCATGAGAGCTTTTGTCTGGAAAGAAAATGCATTACAAATGTAATTCCTGTTGCACATAAATTACTGGGATTAGATTTTACAAAAGGTGAAATTCACTTAGCATCTTCACCCCATTTTAAAAAGTAATAACACAGACATTAGGAATTTAGCTTATTGTAGTTCCTAGTGTATTTCTGAAAATGGAGATTAGGCAGCATTAAAGATTTTCCTTTGAGTGATACAAGAACCTTTATCTATGCTAATATTATTAGCCAGCAAATTCAGGAAAAAACACAAGTTCATTAACTTAATGGTCAGCAATTCAGTTTACTGTGTATACAAGAATATTAGGGACTTGATCTCAGATGTTGCTGAGGTTCTTCAACTACATTTACTGAAATTAGTGACAGTAAAGGATGTGGATTTTATTACTTGGGCTGCTTTAGTGCTTTGCAAAAGCTGCAGAAACACAAGGAGGAGGAAACACAATGCTAAAAGCCCACCTTTGGCATGTCAATTAGCCAAATCTAAAATGGGCAACCTGAAATCTTCCAATTAGCTGGAGTAAACTCTGTATCCAAATACTTCTAAGAGACTGGTCTGTCCTGAGGGCCTCCTTGTTGTGTTATTCCATGATACTAAAATACTGACTTTTCTTTCAAATAGCAGAAAGCTGAGATTTAAATCATTCAACCAGTATCTCCAAATAATTCAAAACAGGTAACTTAAAAGACTGGATACTCTTCATCCTGGCTAGTCTCTTTGTGTGTCTTTTTTTTTTTTATTTGTTACTGGCAGTCATTCTCACAGCCTTAGCCATGCTGCTGACAGTCTCAGCAGCAAGGTAAGGGCTGAAGGGAGGTATTCACTGCATCTAAACTTGGGCCCCTAAATGCGAAAGAAGTTTGGTCGTCTCTCACTGGGTAGCAAAAAAATCACCACCTCAAAAAGAAATGCTGACCTCTCTATCAGTTTTCTGTACAGGCAGGGAAATAGGGCTCCTATGTTAGGCACCTGAGCTGACTTTATTTAAAGCTACTAGCCACCTGCATGTGTGTATCTGAAAATACCTTAATTTAGTCTTCTCAAGTATTTCAGTACTTCAGACTCAAGTCGTAGTCTTAGGCACCTGCTAATTCCATTAAAATCAGTTTGTTCCCATAGATATTTAATTAATGACATTAAAAAAGAAAAGGATAAATTAAATACAAATGACCTTGGCATGAAAAACCAGAACCACTTGTTGCTTCCAGCAAATAGTCAGAGTAGAAGTAGAAGTAAAAGTAGAAATATTTATGGGAGGAATCACATCTCAACATGTTGTTCTCTGAACACACTGAGCAGTGAAATATAGAAACCCGACTTGAAAATATATCTTTCTTACCTGTTTGGATACTTTACCCCAAGTTTTCTTAAGTCTGTAGATTGCACTTCTGTTCAAGGCTGAGGTGATCTCTAACACACCATTATAATTGTGCATACATCGACAAATATCAGCTACTGCCACCCACTTCTCAATCGAGTTAGCCCGGGAGCTGACATCAGTGTAATTCATGATCTGGGAGGCAACCAGGTTACTCATCTGACCAAACAAAGAGGAACAAATTTAGGATATTTAAATACAACCCCTTTCAACATGTAATTTTTTCATGAACAAGGCAGAAAAAAAAAAACCCTAACACACAACAGAATTTACGGCTCTTAATAAAATCAGAGAAAGTGTATTGAGAGCAATGTTGTAGGGATGGGGCTGGGGGAATGATGATAGGACATAAGTAATAAACCTGATTGGAAAGTGCCGCAGTAAAATTCCAAGGAAAATAATACAGAGCAAAGATAAGGTTGTGGATACAAAGGGCACTCATTATATAAAATTGGTGTTATATTTCCACTCTCTGGAGAAAACTTAGTTTCTTCTGTAAGCATCAAGGTATTGTAGTACAGTTTAACATGTTCTATCCTATTGCCATTGAAATGCTGAGTACCTGCTCCTAAACTTCACCTGCTTTGATTTAAAAGGTTAACTACAAAAAGATGGTAACATTCAGTCACTACTAGATAAAAAGTGGTATCATTGTAAAGAAATGAGATATTTTTGTTTCAGAGGTCACAGACAGTGCCAACAGAGTTCCCAGAAAGCAACCTGTATTTAAGAGTACTTACATCATTAAAATGTTGACTAGTTTTCATAATATAAGGAGTTCTCTCATTTTTATCCACTTTCATCCAGCCCTGCCCAAGAAACTCTCTAGATATTGAGGGGAAAGAAACAAACAAAAATGCCCTGAATAAACACAGTACATTTTCTGTTTCCAAGTATACCTCATTTTGTTAGAAGCTAATAACACAGCTTTACACTAATTCCAGCCTTTCACTATACCATTTTTAATGCCATCTGAAGCAGCAAATACTACAAAGAAGATTCATTTTTCTTCTCATTGCCCTCCCCCAGTCACCCCACTCACACTTCCAGCTTTGTGACCTGGTTTGAAACAGGTCTTGTCCACTAAGGTGGGTACATCCACGTTAAACTGCTGTAGGAACAAAGCTGACCTGACACTTGCCCCCTAGAGACACAGTGCTTCCATACCCCATTCACTCTTCACTAGCCCAGAGCCTGAGACAACAGATTTTTAGTTCTGAGCCAAGAATTCTGTCTTTCATAACATGACCAAACTACAGGGGAGTCAGAAGCAATGACAGGAACAGCTGAAGGGCATCATCCTCTTGGGTTTGCAGACGTTTTTGACCTCTGCATGAATTAGTGTGGTGCCTAACACTGCCAGTCAGTAACTCACCCACCATGCTGACTTCAGTCACTCCTAGAACACTTACTCATAGGGGATGCTTCGGAAAACTACGTGGTCTAAAAGAGTTATTTGCTCTGCAAGCTCCATGGCCGACAAAGTCTCAAAGCACTCTGGTTTTGGACAATCTGACTGCAAGAATAAGGAGAACACTTAATGATCTCTTCTTGCATCAAAGGACATTTCACAGCACAAGGGTATCAAGAACTTCATATGAACTTTCAACAGGAATTTGTCATTAACTTCTACGCTACAAACAAATAAGAATTAAGAAAAAATTGCTAACAACAGGAGGGTAAACATCAGCCTGGAAACCCACAGGAAAACAGGCACATACCAAGTCGTAAGTGTGCATGTAGGTTTAAGTCTGTGCATTCTGTGTTAATTTCCACATAATCCCTCTGGACCTAGTTCTTTGCCACACTCTCTTCCTCAGATTATGATGACAGTGGTGACTACAGTTTGGAGGATGGGCATGGTCAGTCAAGGCCAGCTATGGTTCTGATGGCAGCTGAGATGGCAGATGCCTATTGTTTCATATATATTTATATCTTTCCCTTTTTCTTTTTTATTTTTTTTCCCATCATATGATTTAAATCCAAATCCTAAAGTTCTGGCCTATTCATCTTTGCTGTGGGCTCCAAATTGTCACTTTCTCTAAACTGAAATATACATTTCTGATACAAAAGATCAGTACTTCTGTCTAGAGTTGTAAAGCTGCAGTTGTGCTACATTTTACTGACATAAACACAAAACATTTCTATAGAAGTATTTATATTTAAACTTCAAGATTAACTTACCATCTGAATTATATCCTCTATTTTTAAATGGGTATCATCTTGATCATCCTGAGAGAGAGCCCTGAAAAATTAAGTAGCAAAACATCCTATGTAAATGAAATCATGCACGGTTATAAGAAAACCTTATCACAGATAGTCAATCATGTTTACCTAAAATAAATCCTAAGACTGAAATTGAAGAGGTAACGAAAAAAAAAAAAAATCTGGTACCTGAAATCTCATGTCTTGTTTTAAGGAAAAGTGTAGAAAACGCTACCACATAAGAATCACATAAGGCAACATGATGGTTATGAAGGCTTAAAATCTCTGATCTAAGACAGCATATATTGTAGAATGGTCAACTACAATAACTACTCTGCTTACTTGCAGGTAAATGGTGGGAAATTACATCTCAAGCTTTTTCTCTGATTTTTAAACTATGGTGCTAAACCGTATTTTGGGGAAATGTTTGAAAAATAAACATTTGAGAAGTGAATAAAAGACAGTAAAACAGGGATGCATAAAAAAAGTGATTCACTGGGAAGTGTTCCTGTTTATTGCACTACACTGCCCTATTCAGTGTCCCATAAAAAGAGCTCTGACTGTGGAAACAAACAAGGAACTGCTAGAAGATTTTACTTGTAGCAACTGTATGGTTTGCTTTCAGTTCTACAAGTGTTAATTCTTCCTTCCAATTCTGCTACAGAAAGCCCGTGGTTATTAGGTTTACTTCATAGTAATGGGTCAAAAATTAACCCAGCAGAAGTAATTAATATTAATCAAACTCCATCTACCGTGGTTGGTGTAGTATCTTGGCAAATAATTCTAAGATCTCATCCCTTTACGTGGAAAATACAGACTCAAAGAAACCCTGAGTAGACTGGATTTATATAATAAAGAAAAGAGAAGATTTAGGGATAAAGAACAATATGTTGGTATGTAAAAGACTGACTATGAAGATACCAATGATACAGCAAGAGGTCACTGGACTGATGTGCATCAGAGGAGATTTAATTTCAACATTTAAGTTCCACTTTCCAACTGCAACTATAAGTGACCACTGAAAACTTCTGCAGAAGTTGCAGAGTTCTCATCAGCTGAATTTTGGAGGGAAGTTTAGATGACCATTTTCAAAGAAGAATGCTACTGATCATTCCAGAAAGCACAGCACTGGATCAGGTCTTTCTCATGGTCCCTCTAATTCTTTATTTTTGCACTCTGCAGGAACAGACTTTCCATGTAGCTGAGGAAAGGGTTAAAAATAAATACATAAATAAATAAATTTTGCCTGGAGACTTCAGCTATGAGTGTAAGACATGGAATTTGTACTATGTGGGTGGGGAGGAAGTGTTAATGCTTAGTACACTAGGTTCTTCTGCTGTGGGTTGCTGTTGTTTCCTTCTGGTTTGCCAAACTGGAGGACTAAGTTACAATCAAATGTAGATACACAGAAAAAGAATCTGAGAAACATCCTGCCTTCACTTTCAGCCTATCAAATCCACAAAAAAATGCCCCTTTCTCCATAGGAGTTGGAAACAGCTTATGTCCAATGGGCAAGCTGTGCAAAGTCTTGAATGTCTACTACTTCAGGAGAACCCTAAGCTTCTTCTCCACACAATAGTGCTGTGCAGCCTCAGTAACTGCAAACAAACTAGCAATCTGTCTTTCTTGAGCAGCTTATTTCGTGCTGCAGGACTAATGGCCAGCAGGAAAGTATCAATCATCATATGACAAGAGCACGTGCTTCCCTGGCAGTCAAAAAGGAGAGGGATTGCCCTTCTGCCCTGGGTATCTTGTAAACTCACTATCTGAGGTCCTTACATACAAATTTACATTGCTGGAGTTCCCATCTTTGATACAGAAATGACCATATTTGCTTAATAAAAAATAAAACAGCAAACACGAGAGTCTTAAAAGGCTGAAAATACTTAACTTCTCCCCATCTTTGCTTCCTCATATACACTCTAATATGACATCTCACATTTTCCGTAGACTTCCAATCCCTCATTCTAAAGAGATGACTGGTGCTTTCTCTCTAACACTGTGGTCTCATGAAAAAAAAAATTAAAAAAAATTCTTTATCCATAAAATGCTTTATGTTTAAATTTGCAGAGGACAACACAACTCTAGACTGGACAAAGCTACTTTCTGACAGCATCAACAGTAACCTGCACTTCAGTCTGCACTGCTGTCAGCATTGGGATATCTAGTTTCAACATTATTAGATCTGCTTGGGCAGCTCCCATTGCACCCCTTGGACAGCCTCCTGGAAGCTGGGTAAGAAGCACAGGTCCATGTGAAAAGAGTTATGAGAGAAAGGAAAGGCAAGGAGAGATTCTGCTGGAGTGTTTAACAGTGTCTGTCTCAAAGGGGACTGAATGGGGTCACACCTCCACTGTTATCCTTACAAATGAAGGATGTAAATATATAAGAAATAACTTTCCAAATCTTAAGAGTCAGCAGCTAAGATCAGCCTTCTCTCTCACTTAGACTATTCTTCATGCCTGACCAGTCCAAATATTAAAATAATTTTCTGGTGGAAAATATCATATGTGTCCTCATACATTCCTGTCCTGTCATTCCTGTACAGTACATTAAATATTTTAAAAATATTTCAAAACTGGTGTAAATTATAGATCCTGAAATGTACTGTCAGGTGAGATCATACATGGCAGAAAATTGGTCATCCATCAAATTCTGACCTCTGCATATCACTGGACTTCATTTACAGTTATTCTAAGGAAGAAGAAGGGGGAACTGTTTCTTGACTCATCCTTTTTTTCTCCAGATAGGATTATTTACCAAAGTTATTCACTGCTGTTAACTCTGAGCTTCAGCCCTACCTGCTTCACCATTGATACACTTTTACTCAGATTTCAGGGATTAGTAAATAAGGCTGACAAAACCTCAAGCAAACATACTTCCGTAAGTTTGCCTGGCTTTCAGAATGGATATTGAAAAGAAAAAAAAAAAAAAAGCAAAAAAAAAAAAAAAGCTTTCTTTTTTACCCTGCAGAGAAACCCCAGCAGTCCATTCAACAAAAATCTCATCACACGAGAAATACCAGCTGTTCTGTTCGATGACTCAGGAAGGCATGAAGCAGCTCAGTATTTCTCATAAACACTTTTCTTGCCATTCATACTCCACACAGAGTCTTTCCCAGAGCTGATCATAACACCTCTGCAATACAAACCAACCTTTCCTGCTCCTCTAATCTCTGCTAACAAGGCAACTGATTTTCCAAGCAATGTAGATGCACATATGTGCACATACACTTGAAGGCTGGGTCAGTTTGTAAAAACAGACATTTGTACATGATATCCTTCCAGGATACAGTCCATTGAGCAAACCCATACGGAGGCTCAGAAAGAATGAACTTTGTTTTGTGAGTGTTTGAACATTGAATTTGAGGTAGAAATGCTCTTCCTAACCTCACTGTGAATTCCTCTACTTTTCAGAGTCAAGAGCAGACTATGAAAACTGAAATGTGGGGAAGCCAGGACCTGTGCAGTGAGGGCTGACTGACAAACCAGAGTTCTGATAAAACCAACTATTTTGATATGCCAAGGCCTTTTAGATGTAAAAGCCTGCAGCAAGCACCTCTTCAGGACAACTGAAACATCTATTTTAAAACACTTAGCTAGCAATTGAGTGAATTGCTATTTTCATGAAGGGCATGTCAACTAGTCCATCCCTCCAACCCATTTTCATTCTTTCCCAAAGAAGCCTTTTGAATAAAAGTTTGATCAAGACTTCCAGTTACAAAAAATCTGTGCTTTCACATTAAAAATATGCCATCAAAAATCATCAAACAAACTTATTTCTATATAGGTGGGTAATTTAAATTCCTCCTCTACATGATACTAGATGAAAGCCCTCCATTTAGAAGAAAAGCAAAAAGATAACATCTTTCCAAGGAGGAGAGAATGTGATGGTGATGGACTGAGATGCATTTCCCTGAACCAAACACTGGTATGTGAACTCAAAGAGGAACACAATACCTGGGAGCACCCTACATGTTCCTTACAATAAAGACTCTAGATACCTTTAGGACATCCAGGGTGGGATTCAAACCCTCCACAAGTCACGGCCTGTGTTCTGTAATCATCTGAGAAAGGAAGGTGTCTTCTATGATCTCTGGAGCAACAGTCATGATGCCTAACTTCAGACAGTACTGGTGGACACATCTCCTTTGTGACAGGCTGTCAACTTGGAAGAAGTGCTTTGGTAGCTGCCTACAGTTTGTGTCCTGGCTAGGTGCTTAACTTAGACACAGGGGGTCTCAATCAAAGAATTTCTTCTAAGTCAATGCAGACAGTAAAAAGGAAGTCCCTTTCCCTTCATCCTGTCATTATAAGCTATGGACAGCTCAAGGAACACAAGAAATAATTTTATTCCATTACCAGCCTTCTCTGTAGTTAAACTGGTACACAGGAGGTACACAAGAAAATACTTCTTTAGCCTGAAAGTAACAGAGCACTGGAACAGGCTGCCCAGGGAGGTTGTGAATTCTCCATCCCTGGAGACATTCCAAACACAACTGGACGTGTTCAGAGGTCCATTCCAACTCTTAATATTCTGTGATTCTGAGATTCTTAACATATTTACTGTAATCTGCCATGTTGACAAATGACAGAAAATTTGTAATCTGATGCAGAAACAGAAAACAATTATATGAGAGATACCCTGGTGCAGAACTTGGTGCCTCTTCACAACATCTCAGTGCAGCATAGGAGTGTTTGCTTAAAGCTTATCAGTTCTTGGTCAAGATTAACATAGTCTTGGTCATCCCTGCTACAGTAAATAGTAATCTCCAGAGACATCTTTGTCAGTGACATGGACAGTGGGATAAAAACTGTTTTATGTCATTACTCCTTCCTTTTGCTTCTTTTTCCTGTTTCTCAATTTTTAAATATTTAGCTTTTTCAGAAATTTCACTTCTTACAGATTTTAACTTTATTTTTCTTTTTCTTTTCTTAAGAAATACAGTGTGAAAATTCAAAGAATGGATAAAAATTAATCTTCATTTAAAATATTTAATAGAAATACCTCATTAACTGTATTCACTAGCATATACAGCATGTTTAGATAATAAAGTAGTGAGTGCTAGAGGGGAAGACAGGGCAAACAATAACTACTATTTCATGGCTTAATAATAAAAAAATGCAAATAGGGGCAACTCATGGTTTACACATAATTACCAAGGTCCCATTTTTTGATGCAACAGCTAATGGAAACTGGCTAATTGGAAACCAGATAGAGGAAATTGCTGACAGACTTGTGTGTTAGATGCCCATTCTATTATTCTGCCAGGAACAGCCAATTCAGGCTTAGTTTCTTCCAAGGAAATACATAAAGCAAACATACTATTTTTACTCTGAGTAGCAGCACACTCAGTATAATTAAAAAGGAGGTTTATTTTTATATGTATGTGAAAATTAAGTAAGATGCCATTGACATGAAGTACTTCTATGAAGAACTTCTCTTTTTTTTCTTGTCCTTTTTTTTGACTTTTTTTCCTCCAGCTGAAAAACCTTCTCCTCATTCTTCTGACACTCTTTTTCACATTAAGTATCTGCTGGGAAAACCTGTCAAATGGTGTTAGAAAACTGAGACACTGCATTTGTTGCACCCTTACTGATTTTCCAGCAGAAGACTTACAAAAATGTTAACAAAGCAGGCCATAGATTTAAATGTACTTTTTCTTTTCATCTTATTTAATAACTGCTCCTTAGTAATGTAAACAATTTACCTGAAAATCAGTCACTATAAGATGTTCACACTCAAAATTATTTTCACTGATAAATGCTTATAAAGATTTGTCACTTTGGCATGACTAGACACTCACCTCTATATTACCAACCCTACATAACAAAACAAGGTGTCATGACCCTAGTTTAAATAGTCCTGGTTAAGCAGAAGCTAAAGGCCCTTCACATCATGGCATTAATTAAACAAGAATTCTCCTCTGTGAGCTACCCAAAGAAGTCTGGACGTGGTGTCAACACAAAGGAGGGTGCAAGGATGGTCTCCTCAGGGTGTTGTGACTCTTTAGGTTGTCATCAGCCTCTCCTGAGCTTAGCAGAGAGGGTGGCTCATTACTGAGGTAGGAGTTCCTCAAGGTATTACAGTGAGTGGTCTTGTGGCTTCACTGGGCAGCACTTTTCCTTGCTGCAGAAAGACTGAGCCTATGGCTGCCAGCTGTTCTGCTGCAAAAATTTCTAACACAGCTATTTTTATGAATCAAACTTAAAACACACTCTGTTTTATGGTTAATAAAACACTTAGTAATCCTTCAAAATTCAATGCTCTTGAGAAAAAACAAACCCCATTAATTGTATGATGCATCAATAGTTCCCTAACTATTTCACCTGCTATAGTTAACATACTAAATTATAATTAGAAATTTTTTTACCTCAGTATATTTGCAGTAGCTTTCCTTTCTTGTGGCAGAAGGTCAGGGTCTCTCAAAACTTCTTCCAGCAAATTTAACACATTCATTTTCAGCTCATTGTTCAGCTCAAAATCCTACAAAAGAAAACCACTCTACTTCAAATTTAAAAAAAAAAAAAAAAAGGTTGATAAAATAACTTGAAAGATACACTTTTGTGAGTTTGGTTGGGTTTCTTTTTTGTTTGCTTGGGTTTATTTGCTATTAGGTTTGAAAATGTGACCTGCCCTAGGTGGTCCTGCTCTGGCAAGGGGGTTGGACTCGATGATCTCCACAGGTCCCTTCCAATCCCTAACATTCTGTCATTCTGTCATTCTGTGAAAATATTTAGAGAACTTGAAAAGCTGTTTTAGTGAACAGCCTACAAAAGTGGGAGTCCAGAAGGCTGTAATTTTATCTTCTGAGTGGAAATGGGCAAACCACTTAACCTTTCTGTTCTGAAGTAAGAACTGCATCTCACCAATACCCACAAAATGCCACATCCTTTCTTGTCCTCTGCTGACTATGAAAGCAGAGAAACAGTTTAACTGCAATACTGAGACCACTGCTTAGTGAGGCTGGACACTGCAGGGGTTTTGTACAGTTTTCTGGAGTTTCTCTGCTTATCTGCCTCCCACTCAAGTACTTCTGCTCTCATATTCACCCTCCTGGATAGGTCTGGTCTGCTTTTTGTTACACATAGTGGAGTACTCAACCTAATTAAGCTCAAAAAATTAGACCAGTGCTCTCTGGCACTGCATGTAAGAGCTTCAGCATTTTAATTATTTCTAGGGCAGACTGACACCTGACACAGAAGAATCCAACAACCATTTCTGTTGACCTCTGATACAGGAGAAAATCAAAGAACAGAACAATGTACAAACTTTGTAGGAGGGAACCTACAGGAGTAGGCTTCAGAAATGCTTTTATTGAGCTTTCAGTAAGAAAACTAAACCAAAAACCTTCAGTCATCTAGTGCATCATAGATGTTGTTCATAACCTGCAGTTACTTGCAAGCAAGACCATATTTGTAAAAAGCCCCTGCTTGTTTCCATGGGAACAGAAGCCACAAAGTTACTAGAACTGGGAAAGGTTTATTTTCCTAAAGAATCAGCTACGATCCTTCCTGTTGTGACAGGCTCCTAAATCAACAGCATTTTTGGAGAAATGTGTCTCTGAGGAAAACCACCCCTGGTCAAGACAGATGTCCTTAGACTATGTTTTTCTCTGGAGGGGATGTGGGAGGATCAGAGCACACCCACAGTCACACAGGAAGGTGATGCTGAGTTTGGAAAAGGGATGAAACACTTGATAAGGATGAGGATAAATGTTTCATTATATAAAGTGGTGTAACAGCCACACTTGTGGCACTTTTAGAGAAAGTTTACTGCTCAAAATGCCAGCACCTGGAAATATCCTACTGCAGCCCACCAGCAATGCCTTGGGCATTTCTCTCCTGCTACAAGCATCCCCTTTTAACAATTCAAAAGTCTTATCAACTTAGCCAGAGCTAACTTTGAAATAAACTAGTATCTGTGTCTGAGTTTTTTGTGATGTTTCTCTGTATTAGAAGATGTTGAAGACCAGGACCTTGTGCAGCATTGGGCTGTGAATAGGTAAATATGCCTCAAAAAACTAAGTAGTTCCAGGTACTACCTTGTTTTTGTTTTATAGAATAAATTTTAGAATAAGTTTGGAATAAATTTTCTACAGCTATTGTTCAAAATGCCTCCCCCAGGAACTGTTCTAGCCTGTTTGCAAAAGATGACAAGAGATACTTACTTACTTATTTATTTAATGGATGGAAAAGGAACTAACCAGTGAAGGCATGTGGAATGTAACTAAACTACATAGAGTAGTGTACCCTCTGTTGATTTTTAAAAGAAAACTATTTGGAATATGAAACTATCAAAATTTAGCAAAAGGAGAAATACTGAGAAATAATAATAATAGTATTGTCTGTCCTAGTCTGGTGGTGATGACTCTATGAAAGGGGCTGGGCATCTGTGTTAGTCATGCTACAAAAATACCATCAGTGAACAGAGGAGGCATCTAAGAGTGTTTAGCACGTTGAGTAGAAATCTCACCTGCCACTGTAAATGGGCAGATCTCAACAGCATGATCAGGATTTATCTCCAAGGATGGAGGAAATGGCCTGAAATTGTGGCAGAGGAGGTTTACACTGGATATTAGGAAGAATTTCCATACTGAAAGAATGGTCAAGGCACTGGAACAGCCTGCCCAGGAAGGTGGTTGAGTCACCATTCCTGGTGATATTGAAAAGCCAAGGTTGTTGGGTTTTTTGGTTTTGCTTTTTTTTTGTGTTGACAGCTGGACTTGGTGATCTTAGAAGTCCTTTCCAACCACAACAATTCTGTGATTATTTTCATCATAGGGTAACTTTTCTTAAGAAATATTGCTTTATTGCAACTAAATTTATCACCAAAAAAAGTATATACTTAAAAAGTTATTTTATCTGTGAATCAGGAAGCTGAAGCCTCATGTATGAATCTCAGGCTGAGCAAAAACAAAGCACTTCACCTTTTGCATGTTTACAAGTAATGAGAATGAATATATTGTACATTAAGAGCAAAACATGTTTGCTGAGTAATCTCCTGAAGATACCAGGCCTAGAATGACTGGAATAACAAAAAGTGTTGGCAAGCTGTACGAACACTCGAATCCTAGGGTTAGGGCTATTTTCCACTTCAATTACACTGGCTTTGGAAGAGACCTCCTGGTGGAAAAATCCACTTCTCTAACCTTAGAAAAATGAGAAGTCCTTGACCCTTTATTAGTCCAGTCAGTCATGGATGATGGGAGTTGTTAGGGATTACAGGCAGAGGGTGCACTGGTTTGTGTGACTCCTTCAGTCCCAGCTGCTGTCACACCTCCATGCCAGCCTGACCACAAATAGAAGGTGCCACTTCACAGCACAGCCCTCCCATGGGACACACCTGGCCACATGTCCATGCAACTTTGGCAGACACTTCCAGTTGAAATTTACGTATCACAGAAGGAATACAGTTGACCAGTCAAAAACTGCTCAACTTTTCAGCAGGTAGATTCCAGTTTGTCAGTGGTCTAATCCTTCATGAAAGGACACATGCTTCTACTATATTTTAGAGCACTAAAGATTTGTGGGTCTTATTGAGATCCTCATTTGACTTAAGGAGAGAAATTAACTTAGATTTTCAAGCAAAATTCAAACTTTTAAGTCCAGTACAGTTAGTAATGGGAAAATACACTTCTTCCCTATTTATTTAAAATTTACACAGAAAAACCAGTTATGAAATGTGCAGATATAAAAAAAAAAATGACAGCTGATGAGTTAAGTAGGAGATCTGTCCTGGAGTCACCCAGGATGAGAACAGTATGTATTAAGCTCCCAGCCAATCAACAGCACCATGCATCATGTTCACCATCACTGAAGATTTCAGCAGAAGACAACAGGAGCAGCAGAGAGAAGTGCCTTAATTTTGCTGTCACCCACCTGCACTATGAAAGCAAAAGCCTCCTTTGTAACTGCAGGGCACCAAAGTCAGCATGATTACATTTAAAGTAGACTCATAACCAGCCTGTTGATCTCTAGCATGCACAAAAGTTCTCTTTATAAACTGCAACCACAATCTCTTGCCAGGAGAGGCTAGGAAAGCTGTGCTGCAGTATAGGAAGTGCTTCAGAAGCAACCTATTCCCACTGAGTGGAAAAAAAAGAAAAGAAGGGATGATGGATTGGAAATCATTGGCCAGAAGAAATGAGACTGAAGTAGACGCAGCAGAAAGCAAGAACAAGCTATGCTGGTGAGGTACAACTAGGGATATGTAGATTTACTATCAGTGGTTTATGCAGAGAATGTAATTTTCAAGTTTTGACATGAGTTCAGTGAATCCCCAAAAGCTTTTCCTCCTCTCTTCCTTTAAACCTTCCTTTAAATCTTTCTAGGTGAGAAGAAAAATCTTTATTTAAACAACATGAGGACACCTTGAGTAACCCAGGTAAATAAAAGGGAGCTTAAACAAGATAACCTAATATGTACTGGAGTATTTCAGTGATAAGGACTACAGAGAACATGTGAGGGAGGGAGGGAAGGAAGGGGCAGGAGAAGAGAGGGGAGGGAATTGTGCATGGAGAAACCACAAAGGAATTCTAGAGGGAACCCCTTCAATGAGTTGCATCATCCAACTTCAACATAACCCTACATGCTTCATGTAAAAATAATCTCACCCCAGTTCAGCTCTGAAAGCAGAGCCAACTTTTCAGCTCCTCAGGCACCTGCTGACATGGCAAAAGAGCCAACCAGCAGGCCAGCTTCAGCACTCTGTGATTGCCATGTGAAGGGGAGGAGGAGGAGCTGTCAGGATAAATGTAGCATGACAGGCTTTGCTGAATGCATTTGGGCTAATTTTATTAGTTTCTGTCTCTTCTTAATTCTAACTTCCTGCTACACAGTATTATGCTCACAGTATTATGCTCTGAGGAGACCCAAGAATGCAAAGTTCTCCAGATGCTCTGGCCAGCATCAGTGGAATGTGCCACCCACCCCAGTATCACACCCTGAGCTGGCAGGGCTTGTCACTGACAGGGACATGGCTCAGACCAGCTGACAGAGTGCCTCCCAGGCTGGAAGTCTTTTTTCAACCTGGGGAGGAAAGGAGCTGCCTGCTTTCCAATTTGGATTCCCAGCCGTGGCACGAACAGTCCATGGTCTTTCCACAGATGCTCCCAGATGTAGCTGATATTATCACCACAAGCAGGAAGACTTGATGCACTGCAATCCCTTCCTAGCCACTTCTCTTCATCCTGTGAGCAACTACATAGTGAGAATTTTTTCAATCCATAAAGCAGAAGAGGAATGAAGACGGAAACAGGGAGAAGAAGAAAAGAGAAGCACGGGGGAAGAACAAGAAGTGGTCACATTTCTAAAACGGAAGGTAAAGTAACCAGAGAGGTACAGTGTAAAAATGACAGGCAAAGAAATGGATCAGTGGGACTTTTGCATAATAGCTGGAAGCGGGGAACCACTGAGAAGCATCTGGAAGAGA
Source organism: Apus apus (assembly GCF_020740795.1). NCBI lineage: Eukaryota > Metazoa > Chordata > Aves > Apodiformes > Apodidae > Apus > Apus apus. The sequence continues at coordinate 70,533,871 of NC_067312.1, read as the reverse complement.
AAATACCCTGAGGGAGGGGAAGCAAGAGCTAAATTACTGAAGGGAGAAGAAAAATCTAATGAAGGATTAAAAATGCCAGATGTGAAATGGAGGGAAATCTGCATGTAAAGCTTGAGCCAGGGTTTTGGATGTCTCTATGAGTACCCAGAGTGGAAGTACTGTGTGCAGACTCACTGTCCTTTGCCCCCAACTTCAGCAGCAAACTGAAAACAATAGATAGGCAGAGACACTTAGAAAGACTGGCATTGCTACTGGCTCTAACTGATCACTTCAAAGTGATGGGCTAATGATAAAACCCTGTTGGGACCCCAGTATCGGAGATGTCCAAGAGGGAAGAGCATTATACTGAAAGACTGTTTACTAGGAATTTGGAATATTTTTAAATACATGGGGTTTGCCCTAAAATGCTCTCATGCCAAAGTGTAAACAGATAATTATTTCAATAGCATCAGTCGAGTGGCTCTTAATCTTGTACACAGATCAAGCTCTATCAGAGTTAGCTGAAGCTACTCTACAACAGCATTTAATTTTCCAACAGAAAAGCACACTTCAACTATCACATACAATTCTGTTGAGGGAAATGTTTATAAATTCACCCACAACAAACATTTGCATAAGTGGAAGGCAGAGATAAAAGATATTACAACTATCAGGCTATCAGGAAAATTAATCCCTGACCTTGAATTAAGTCTGGCTTACTTCAAGAAGCAAGCAAAGGACAACAGCTCTTTCTTCCAATTAGTTTCAAGCACAAAGAGACAGTCATCATTTGGTGTGGAGTGCCAGTCCTCATTCTACAGTATCAGCATTAGCCTGTCACTCCTGATGGAATATAATCAGGATAAAAGTACAACCTATATTAATAGCATGACTGAGTAATTCTCAGCACATACAACACAAACTTCTCTTTATCCAAGCCCTGTGTAACCCTGTAGCACAAAGAAATCTTAAATGAATAATCTAGCCATCAGGTATTTTTATATTAAAGTGTTCAGGACAGATATGAAATGTGACAGCCCTGCCTCTAAGTCCTGGGATATTCAAGGGCTTTGCAGAAAGACCTCAATGAAGAAGGACCTGTCAGGCTCCAGAGGGTGCAGAGCAACCACTAATTAGTTTGAATGACTGCAAGCTTGGCTGCCATTCTGGGTCATGGTATAGCAATACCCTTATGCTTCTGAGACGTTTGGACAGAGGACAGCAACAATAGGGTGCACTGCTACTCAATGTGTAACTGTGTTGTGCACAGGGAATAAGTTTATGCAAACCATATTTCTCCACTAGGTGACCAGTGGTAGGCTGGAAGGCTTGCTCAGGGAACCCTTGCTCTGCCTCTCTCTGGGGCAACATCTCTGTTTCTTCAGTTCACAATTTCTGTCATGACATCAGTTCACTTTAGAAAGAACCTCAAAAGCTAAACACAAGCCAGCAATGTGCACTTGCAGCCCAGAAAGCCAACAGCCAAATCCTGGGCTGCATCAAAAGAACGGTGGCCAGCAGGTCAAGGGAAGGGATTCTCCCCCTCTACTCCACTCTCCTGAGATCCCGCCTGGAGTAATGTGTCCAGTTCTGGAGCCCCCAACACAGGAAGGACATGGACTGCTGAAACGAGTCTGGAGGGGTCCACAAAGATGATCAAAGGGCTGGAGCACCTCTGCTATGGAGACAGGCTGAGAGAGTTGGGGCTGATCAGCCTGGAGAAGAGAAGGCTCCAGGGAGACCTTAGAGCACCTTCCAGTGCCTGCAGGAGCTACAGAGAAGCTAGGAAGGGACTCTGTTTACAAAGACATGTGATAGGACAAGGCACAATGGCTTTAAAATGGAAGAGGGGAGATTTAGATGAGGTATTAGGAAGAAATCTGACTGTGAGGGTGGTGAGACACTGGCACAGGTTGCCCAGGGAAGCTGTGGATGCCCCATCCCTGGAAGAGTTCAAGAAAAGGGTTGGATGGGGCTTGGAGCAACGTGGTCTAGTGGAAAGTGTCCCTGCCCATGCAGGTGTGGTTGGAAGTAGATGGTCTCTAAGGTCCCTTCCAATCAAACCATTCCATGATTGAGATGTTTCTATAAACTTCCTTTGCTGTTTCAAGGCAGATGCCACAGATCTCTAGGGGTCATCTGAAATGTAGTTAAAATACAGCATATCTTATTATTGTGCAGTAAGTGTGGCTTAAGTGTAATTTGTTCACATTTCTACAATAAACTTATATATAACTTTCCCAGGCATCACATTCATTACTTTATGCCTTTAAACATAAGCCAAGTGGGGCTCCTATAACAGAATTTTTATCTTACTTTTTTTATTCATGTACAAAATGGAATGGGCCAATTCATGTGCACTAGAACTATTTTAAACTAACTTAAATAATCCTGGCTTGGAAAATTGTCTGTATTCAAGTGTCCTGCATAATCCCTAAGTACTATCAGTAACTACATCTGTAAAACCTTCTGTTCAAAACCCAGCAGAGCTTTGTTGGTATGAGCAAGAAAGTGACTTGTAGTAATTTCACAGCTGGAGCCAGACAGACACCGGGCACGAGATCATGACCCATACTCTTTAAAATTCAAGCCTTGATCTTCTTCCCAGATCTTGTGGTAACTTCACAACTCACTGACACTGTCTGGCAGCCATATAGTTTGTAACTGAGTAATGATTTGCCAGTTCATTCCAGCTCAGATCTTCAAAGAAGCCAATGGGAACAAGCACCCAGCTGTCATTCAGAACTGGGAAGTCTGGAGAAGCCAGCCTCTCTGTTTCTTCACCAGCAGATGTGAAAGCTTTCTCCTTGGACAAGCTCCATTCCAATCTGCTTCCCACAGAAGCAGGAAAAACTTGAATTTGTAACACGAAATGTTTAGATAAAAGGCGTGAAAGTATTGTCAATCAAAGAACAGGAGGCTGCAAGTCCTCAGTAGGACAGTCACAAGAATTTTCTCCTCTTGGCCTCCTTTTCCCTTCTTATTTTCCATCTCTACTGTAATCAGTGGGAGTTTTATCCTCTCAAGCCCTTGCTGTTCCAAACACCAGTCTTGTCTCCACAATAACTGCCTCGTCATTGGTGTTTTCATTGTTTACAATGGGAGAATCCTACACTGTTCCTCTCAATTACATCCAAAACGTAAACATGAGCATTTTGCTGTTATTTTGGGTAAAAAGGTAGGTTTGTTGGCTTGTAGGTGCCTGAATGAAAAAGACAGAGTGGAGCAGGGAAAAAAAAGAGGAAGGACAGGGAATTAAAAGAACGAAAATGTAAATTAAAACCCCCTGGAAAATCCAAATGAGACTTTCATACTGTGCTGGTTTTGGCTGATGAACAATACAGGTTTCATTCCTCTTGCTCAGTGCGGTAAAAAGTGTCACGTTATGTGAGGATGTTTTCTTCCAAATTTTTATCTGTGCTTTGGGAGCTCCTGGAGATATTAATTAATTCCTCTGCCCTCTGAAAGGGCTGCAGATTTTGCGTTATCACTATATATTTATTTGGAATTTAAGTAAGGGTCGTAGAGACCCAAATTTTAAAAATAATTAATCCTTTTCCTAAACATTGTTTAATCATAGAAACCTAGAATATCTTGGGTAGGAAGGGTCCTATAAAGGTCACCTAGTTCAACTCCCCTACAACAAGCAGGGATGTCTCCAACTAGACCAGACTGCTCAGCGCCCCATCAAATCTGATCTTGAATGTCTCCAGGGATGGGGCCTCCACCTCCTCTCTAGGCAACCTGTTCCAGTGATCCACCACCCTCATATTAAAGAACTTCTTCCTAATTTCCAACCTAAATCTACACTTTTCTAGCTTAAAACCAGTAACTCCTGTTTTATTGTTACATGCCCTTAGTATGATTTCAAGATAACAAAATGGCTTCATGAAAGTACTTCCTCACTGAATAGGCTTAATTCTTAACTTTAATGATTCTATTTTCTGGCTACAGACAAGTTCAGATATTAAATACTGTCCATGCTTGGATAAATTTTAAAAACCAAAACTCAAACCCGAAACACCCACAACTGCGGTTTTTGACACAGTCGCAAGACACAGTAGGAAGTTAATTCATTTCAGAGGCCAGCAGAGGAAAGACCCTCCAAACTCTGGCCAAGGGTTTGCTACAGGAAAAGTTGAGGAAACACAAGGTTCTAAACCACTAGTTTGGATAATTCCTCTATCACTCAGTTCATGCACTAACCCCAACCAATGTTATTAAACACTCGAGAGACGCACACTGAAGTGAGCCAAACGGACCCAGAGGGAGGAATGGAGGGCAGGGGATAAATAAGTGGGATGATATATGTAAGAGCACTTGTGACAGATGGTGGTACTTTAGTTTCTCTACATTGCACACATTTCTGAACACAGCCAGCACAGTCCTATGAAAGTGTGTAGCACCACGTGTCATCTGGGCACCAGGACACAATAAATTTAGAATAATTTAGAATAACAGACAAATACCTCGTAGGGAATTGACTGTCACGGGTGGATCAAAGAGCACCAGAACAGTTAGTTCTGCTGGAGGGTTACTCACATGCTGCAACACTAAGCATGTCTGTAGTACCATCTCACATCCTAAAAACAGAACTAAAGAAAGCCCCACAGTTTACCCATCTAGTGTCTTTGCTTCTCATTGCATCTAGTCATAAGGAAACGGCAATTTGGCCCAAAAAACGTGTGCAGTATGTGAACTTTTACAGTGGCACAGGCCAGCAATGACCGTGAGGATCTCAGACACATCAAAAGGAGAACAGTCTACCAGACAGTGAGAGAAGGATTTTGAAGAAGCTTCTGCCACAGAGGACAGAAATTGCTTTTTGGGTGCTGGGAGTTTTTGCAGCAGAAGAAATAAAAAGCCAAGAGGAGAGAAAACAGCATCAGCAAAGCATAATGAATTGGACATCTAATTGGATGTTTATCTTTGCGAATATCTGCCTATTTAGTTAATTTAAAAATTTTTTTTCAAGAGAATAAAACCTGCCTTGGCTGCTGCTGAAGGTGAAGGATGTCTCAAATGCACTAAGTGGCCAGAGAATGATGTAAATACCTTAAAACACAATAAAATTTTTGGCAGATCTGTTGATCTCATAGAATTTTAATGCTTACATTGTTTTGTCATTTTGGAAATCTAATAAGCATTTCTTCACCAGACACTGGTGGCTAAGGGTTCTCTGGCTTGCAGTTTGTGTTGTTATTGTAAAATGAGGCTCTGAGCTACTGCTCTCCCAGGAGTATTTTTCTTTCCTGCCAACATTTCTTACTATTTGGCCAGACAGCAATTCTTCACTTGTCTTCCTTAAAGCAGTCCTGTCCCATATTTTTTTGGCAGAAACTAGTGAGACATTTCTGGGTTGCTGAGGTTGCCTGCCCTTTTTCTCTCCCTATTCTCACAAGTAAACAACAAAAAAGCTGATTATATGCCCTGCTGCTGTAGCTTTCATTAATTTCTATGCCAAACCCCTGTATTTTAAAATATTTTCTATATTGGAATACTGGATTAAGAGAGCTAGAAAATTAAAATCTGCAACTACCACCATAGGAAAAAAAAAAAAAGGCAGTGAGAGACTAGGGAGTACAGTTAATAGCTTCCACTTTGAAAATGCACAGCATTGAATTTTTACTCATTACCTTTGTCCTCTTAATATTCTCAAATGAATACTAATTGTAAATATGATGCAAAAGTACGTGGAAAAGTATTCAGGACAATATTGTATTTTTGCATATCATGGGTGCTTTTGAAATGGAAACAGAGAACAGGCATTTCTAAGGAGAGAAATTATCTTTTTGGTAAACTGCTGCAATACAGAGCTTGCACTCTTCACAGTTTCTCTGTGCTCATGATAATCATCAGACAACTCAGTCAGGGGCAGCTCTGGAACTTAAACTTCAGTCTAACTAGTTGCAGACAGTTCTATTAATGTAGACTAAAGTCTGATGACTCCTAGCACTGTCACAGTAACATTAATTACCCATCTTTTAGTTAGTATAGAGGGTCAAGCCAACTCATAGTAGTTACTTAGTATGAACTGTGGCAGGGACACCCTAAGTAGTACAGCACAGTACCATGGCCCAGAACAGCAATCGCAGGTTTCCTCTGTTCAGGATTTTGCCATGCATGCCTATCTATGAAAGCTGCTCAGACTTCTTTTTTCCCTCCTTCTGCCAACACAGTTTTATCAATATGCATCAGACCTACAGTCCTATGATGGTTGTAGAGACACCAACCCAGAGGACTGGTGTGTCACAGACATCACAACAAACAAACAAGTATCTGTATGCAAGCACAAGTATTTTAACCTATTTGGTCAAAGAAACTGAACTAAGCTTACAGTTTGAAAGAGTAATCTGACCTGCATATATCATTTATATTTCAACACACCTTGCAACAGTAAAGCACTCACACAATGGCACCAGCAATAATGTTGTAATGGTATTTCCAGGATAGCTTTGCAAGTCTAGGTGAAGGATTCTTCACTTGCTTAACAGTGTGTTTTTACAGGCTAAATTTCCATATTACCTTCACAGCACTGACTTTCCAGGCTGTTTGACCCCTGCTACACTACAGAGCAGAACTGCCTGAACACATTTTGTAGGGAAAATGTAGACATATTACAGACAGGAGAGGAGAAGAGTGCAAAACAGGAGGATACCTGGGAATGCTTGGAGACCCAGTGGCGCAAGACGTTCAGGACGCGGTTGGTGGCCGCTCTGCGTATGATGAACTCCTTGTCACACATGCGCTCAGAGCTGTTGAATCCTGGGTGAGGAAAACACAAATGGGAGTTAAGGGAGGCAGCAACAATTTAACTACGGTCTGAATCACTTTGGTAAACGGAAAAGTTCATAGAACACCTGTGTGTAATAGAAGGAAACACACTTTCAAAGATGATCATTTAAACTGCTGAAATGCTGCAAGATCAGTACAATACAGCCCTGCTCATCCTAACTAACACAGACACCCTCTTGTGTCAGCATTCAGGTTTAGAAAGATTAAGAATATTTGCATGCATCATTAACATCAAGGTCTCCCTTGGTATATGGAAGAAATTGACAGTAAAAAACAGGACCAGATCAAAAATGTATAGGGCCTGTAATCTAGAAGACTGCAGGAGAAAAGTGAGTAGTTTCCCTTAGAAAAGGGAAAGTGGTAAACTTCAGAAACGGAAAAGAAACAGGGGCAGACAGTAGTTTGAGCACACAGGAGAAGAAGAAAATTTGAGAAATATTCCTTCATAAGAGCAATACTGTACAGGCTCTGCTAGTCAACACACACTCTTCAAATAGGCTCTTTGATTTTTTACCACTGGGGTGACAAGAAAGTGGACAGACATAGAGAAAACACATTAAAAAATGCCAGGTGTCTAAAAAGAAAGATGGGTCAACTGCAGCATTTCCCCACATATCTTGTAAAGTTTTGTTTTAGTGAGCAATATTTACTTATAAATAAGTCGTTTTATAAACTTTCTTTCTGCATTCACCCTGCTGCTTATTCCTGTTCTTATTCTGTTGTTGTATCATAAACTGTAGAATAAAATGATTATGTTATTTTTTAATAAGAATATTATGCCATTAAACCCACTTACTTAAAAAAACAACAAACAAAACAAACAAAAAATAACAAAACCCCCCACAACAACAAAACAAACAAACAAACAAAAAACAAACAAAAACAAACAAAAGAAACCCCAAACAACAGAACAACTCTGAAGATACACTCAAGAAGTTTATATTGTTCTGGTTTTGTTCGACTTGATCTTACACTGTGCTGTTTTCCATTTCACTCAGTGCAGAGTCCAGGGAAACAACTGGAACCATCCTTCCACATGACCAGTACTTCACTATTTTTGCAGCATAAAAGTTGTTCTAAAGCCCATGTGTTCTTACATGTAGCAAAGGCAGAATAAACTTCTACTTATTCTGTGAGAAATCCATTAGAGGTATTCTTAGAGGCAAGTAATATTTTTGCTTTATTTTTATATTTATTAGAGACAATGAAAAAAATCCAAATGGCTGCTCTGTATTTTTTGAAAGATGAGCAGGAAAGAAAAGTTTACTTCCTATCTTACATCTTTTACTGCAGGTTGGACCCCAAGTCCCACGTGTATTCTCTATGCTTACACTTCATTGAAGTTTTTTAAACTCTGGCATGTGACACTGTAGTTGACATATAAGAGGGAAGCTTCATATTAAAACATCTTCAGGAGTTTCATGGCCCATAAACAGCAAAGTAAACAAAATCTCTGAGGCTTTACTCACTAAAAGGTAACCTAGGCAACATTTTGTGTGTTAATTTTCTATGTCTTTCACAGTTAACCTCATGCAGAAGCAATTAGGCATACACATTATAAACTGTTCAATTAGCCACTTAATTGCAGCAATGAAAGTCACAATGAAAATTATATATTAAAGCAGTGGAGTCTTTATCAAAGTAACATTAAGGGAAAGAAGCTTCAGAAAGCTGGAAGGAAAACAGAAAGAAGCCTACAGAGACAGTTCAAAGTTAGCTGCAAAATGAATAAAAAAAGCAAGAAAGGAAAAGGGAAAACCTCCAGAGATCGCTTCAGCAAACTTCTATGGTCCTCAGAATTTAATCAATTTTTTAAGCAGTAATTAGCTTGTTGCAGAGAATAAGCAACATGTTCATACAGATCCATATTGTCAGGACTTAATGTCTTCAACCTACAAATGGTTATCTCCAGTGTTGTAAGAAAATAATTTAGCTGAACATACATGCACAAAACTTAACTCCAGATGGGTCAATCATTGCACACCTTCAGGTACAAGACTTCAAACAAGTAGCTAAATTAGAAAAATACTTTTTTTTTCCCTCCAAAATAAAACTGGAAATCTATTAACTCCATTCTGACCTTGTTTTTTAACTAACAAACAACTTGGGAAGCCAGGATGTGTTTCTTATTTCCTTACACAACATTTAAAATGTAAAATTTATTACTCTTTACAGAAATAAAAAAGAAAGCACAAGTCCTCAAGCAAGACTCACTGTTCAAAACTTAAATCTGCAGATTGATTGTGAAGAAGATCATGTTTATGGCATTTTCTCAAGGAGCTGGAGTGGAGCAGAATGCACACTATTCTCTGCATACTGCCTTAGCATCCTTCCATTTGGATGTCTGGCTTTACTTCATGGTTTCTGTCAAGACATTTTGCATAGCAGCAGACCTCAGGTAGGCTCCTTATTCAGCAGCTTTGACAACAGTAAGGCCTTAAGCCAGAGCCAGGTCTGCTGGAGAACAATCCATGGAGCCCTTGGACCTCCCTGAAGCAGCAGAGGCTGGACAAGAACAAAGCTACTTAGGACTTGCTGTGTTTAGGAAAATCTACCACCCTATTTCCAGACACATGCCTCTGCATAGACATGGAAGGAAAACAGAGCGGTTCAGGACAAAGGGTTTGATCCTACTCCCACATCAACACAAGGTGACAATGTTCTGAGCAACGCCAGGGTCTCACACCACAACAGAAAAAGATGAAGAACTGCCCCTCAAGAAGACGGAGGTGTGCACATCACCACTGACTGGCACACAGAGATCTGAAGAAGCAGAGAACGTGATCATCTCTGGGCCCATGGCCAGAAGACACTGCAGAGGGAGAACCTGTGGAATGAGCACACTGCTGGCATTTCCATCACAAACTGACTTGGAACTGAAGAAGGAACCAGGACTGGTAGCATGTGGTAGAGGTGGTTACCATCCTCATCATTAAAATGCCCATCAGGCACTGATTAATTAGATTGGACTCAAAATTAGAAGTTATTTAATAACTGCTACTGTTCACTAGATAAGCTCAAGTGGATTTATATACGGGAATTTTTCAGTAAAATTGTAGCAAATAGCCACTATTTTTTATCTGTTCTCTTATATATATCTATCAGGAGATTACATAAGTGTAAAGTTATACTTAGATACCAGCAAATCTATTCAAAACTAATGTGACAGGTCCCTTTCAGTCAGTATAGTAATAGCAAAAAACCCTCACCAAAGTGTTGGATTGTACCGTTCCCAATATTAAGAAAATATGTCCTATTATTAAACTGAAGTTATTAAATATTGACAGTGAAAGCAAAAGAAATCTCAGTAGTTCTTACAGACACTGAATAGATCTCTTCATTAACCAAAAGGTGAAAACATGCAAGAAAAAAGGGTCTCAAGAACATGCAAATTGTACAGAAGGGTGATATTAATTTCAGGATCTTACAAAACTAACTTTCAAAGTCTCATGGAGTTTGGGAAAGAAACTGCAAGGGGAAATAACTAGACTAAGACCTGAGGAAGCCACTACAGAAACTATCTAAGCAGGCACTAGTGAACTTTGATGGTCCCATCAGTTACTTCCTGCACTTTTCACATGCAAATTCCTTCTGATACATCAGTTTTACTGCTCCTCCTTACTTTCCCCTCTCTCTTTCTTCCCACCTAATCGTCTCCTAATAAAACTCCAAACAAAAAACCCTGAGCTACCATGAAAACTGCAACTAGTCCACCTGCACAGCCTACTTGTTTATGCACACTTCAAAGAGCCCTGTACACAACCTCACCTGGTTATCCATGTTTGTGTCCCTGCATATGGATAACCCATGTCTGCTGCTGTCTATGCTGAAAAAGGGAAACCAAATCCTCCAGTCCTGTGTACTTCTGCAAGAGGTGACAGTGATGCTAGCAAGGAAAACACCAAGCTGCCTTGCTTCTGCAAAAACACAGCAGCCAGCCAGGACCTTGCTGGGCCACACATGACCTGCTCTGCCCATCCATACGTAACTGTGACACTGGGCCTACACTAAGAGACTATGCAAAGTGTGCAGTATTAAATTTTGTCATTGTTTAACTCTGGTAGGCAGCTAAAATAAAGGTTCTGGCCCACAGACTAGAATTGGGAACCAGGGCTTCATGTCAGATGTTGATGCGCAAGAACAAGTGTTTCATCACCTACCAGTTCCCAGTTAACCTTTCAGCATTGCTGCATCCACTCTATTATTCCCTGTGTACTTTTACTACCTGTTTGGGGCTAGAAACAGTTCTTAATTCTGATTATACAGTCCCTAGAATAGTATCAGTCCTCTTCATTACTTGAGGCCTCTTAGCCATGTAGGCTATAAATCTAGGTGGGCTGAAAGGTTAACTGTACCTGATCAGATGAGATTTTGTCAGTCTTAGTATCCAGAAGCAAATGCTGGTGGACTGAATCTTTAAAAGGTGCAGTTTTGAAGCAGTCTTTCCCATAGTGTGTTATCCTTGGTATTGAGCAGTTTGGGGGCCAACTACACACATTACACTTAAATCAGCAGGAACACAGCCATGGATTAGTGATCCAGGCTGTCTGAGAAGGTGGGTGAGCCACCATCCCTGGTGTCATCTAAAAAGACAGATGTGGTGCCAGGGAACAGGGTTTAGTGGTAGATGGGGCAGAGTTAGGGTAGTGGTTGGACTCAATGATCTTCCAAGGTCTTTTCCAACCAGAGTGATACTGTGATACTGTGGTTTCTTCTAAGCTCATCTTCACTGGGCTTCCAGGAGAGGAAAGAGATGAAGAGTCCTATCTAGCAGGATGCCAACCTTTGCAGTATTTTAATTAGGATCCTGGATGGAACTGCCCACACCCAGACTCCATGGTGAAATAACCTGAAACACTCCATGGTGAATAACCATTCCTCTTCTGAAGGAAACAATCTTTCTACATTACAAATACCATCAGTATTTATAGTGATTAATCATCTTGGTAAGCAGCTGCTTCAGTGAATGCTACTTTCAAGTAATGTTTTTCCCTTGTATCTCTTGAAATTAATATAAACTGCTCCCACAAATAGTTTCTTCACATAACAGGGATGCAGAACTTCTACCACAGGCTGTCAAACACAACGTTAACCTGCCAGCATTGCTAGTTTCAGTTAATTACTTCTTTCGATATAATTTAATCTCTTTATCTTCATGTACTTGTCTTCAGATTACGTTATGAAAAATCCAGTTTCACCTTCAGATGTTTTTCCTATGTGCACTATAGTCAAAACTAGCATTTTTATAGCTTCCATTATTGCAAAAGATTAAAAAAATATATATATATAGTTCTCAACACCTGCAGACAAAAACAGATACATAGATACATAATAGCTTCTCCTATTTAAAAAACACCCGACCCAAGAACATTTGTATTATGTTCAGTTCTGCACTGTGTATGTTAAAGAAACAAAATTATGCACATTTGCATTTCCATTTCACTTAAGGTGTCAAAACCTCTCAGTCTAGTTACAGCAATGCTATTCTCTGCATTTTATTTTTCTACATTAATACAGCAGCACACCATCACTGACCACAGTAATTAATTTGTCAGAAGTTTTGATTATACATCTATATTTCATGGTGTACCTACACAAAAAATAATTTCTGTTCACAAGAGTAAGAGTAAAGTTGTTTGTAGTTAAGAAGAGTTTGTGGTGTCTTTCTTAGCAAAAACTTAACTTCAGAAAAAGACTTGATGTGTCAGTTGATGTGTCAGTGAAGCTCTGTTAGCATCTAACACAGGAAGAAACTGCACTGGAGCCTTTGAGGAGGTCACAGCAAACCCCAGAGAGTCCCAGAGAGGTGGAAGGAGAACATTCATCACTCATGAGGCAGTTGACAAATAATAACAAAGAAGTGTCAAACACAGTTCTCTGTCTTGTGGGGTTTTTTCTTTCTTCTGATAAATATGCTCATGAGTTATCTGTCAGTTTCATGATTCAGCCTGGCTCAAATCCTGAAAGCTTAGGCTTAGCAAACATCCATGTTAATTTCTGACCTGGATAAAGAATAGAACACAGACCCCAGACCTGCAGCAAAGCAGTTTTCATCCACAGATTAAAAAAAAAAAAACCAAAGAATACCTTCAATATATGCAGCACAAAAGAAAATCCTTCCCAATAAATATGCAGCACAAAAAAACTAATTACAAAAAATTTTTCTTTACATCGCCTAAAAAAGTTTGGCTGACTGCTTAAAGATATCCATCTTTATTGGTCTTACATTCTCAAGCAAGTAATTGGGTCTCATGTATTTTCAGAGAAATGTGTCAGAGAGCCAGCAGCCTGGTATTGGTAAGAAATGTAAACTGCCAAAGATTCTGCTTTCCTTTTCATTTCTTTAATTATGATATCAGGTTGCCATGCAGTAGCCAGCTGAAGGGTGGAAGAGCTTGAAAAGAAGATGATATTAGGTTATATTAAAAGAAGCTTGAAAAGAAAATGATATTAGGTTATATTAAAAGAAGCATGCAGATTATGAACTCCCACGCACTGCAAATTTGATCAAGAATACAGTTCTTCCTTTTCTTTTTTAGTAATTATCAAATGTGCACATTCAGATTTATAATGGAACGGGTCACACGAGCAGCCTGAGGCTTGAAAGTAGGAGCCATGAAGTCTAGCAATGATCTTCTAGCTACAAGGGAGTGGCATAAGTAATTGTCCACTATGCCAGGGTTTGAGTTTGTCTCATGAAGAGTTATGAACTCATACAAAATCAGAAGACATTACTTTTAAAAAGCACAAGAAATCAAGTGCCCAGTGCATTTCAGGCTTTTCATTTCACTTTCACCGGTCCTTGGCACATATGAAATAATTTTGTTCTAAGAAACATGCCTCTTAAAACCCCTGTTGTAACCCCTCACGTCAGAAATAATTCCAAGTATGTATTTGATTCTTCTGCCTAAAGCCTCTGCCATAAATACAATCTAACTATCAAATCAAGTCAAGGGATTATAGTCTTAGTAAGGTAAATCCCATGGAATCACATGTACCAGCTGATGTACAATAGTGTAACACAGACAGAGCTACAGTGACTGTGTTTAACTTCTGCCAAACATTTAAGGGACAGGTTGGTAACCTATTTTTAAATTACTTGTTCTAGAAAGGCTTTTTCTAATCAGAGAAATTTAAAGAACACAACCCTGAGATAAAGCTGTTATGTCATGATAAGGCTGTAAATTTGAACTAAATCCAGGAGTCCAAAAATTTATCAGTCCAGCAAAATAATTCTAGTTTAATAGACAAGAAAAAAAGTTAAGTCTCTAAAGAATATGCTTAAGATCAACATACCATTCTAACTCCTAATAATAACATTAAGGTTGCTTTGAGAATTACAATCACCTATGAGATTATATGGCTAAAACATGAGTACCACAAAGAATGAAAATGTTCCTTTAAACTCAAAGAACTTTTCAAATTTGAAAATTGATTCCTTTAAAAATCCTTAAAAACAGGGTTACTGATAGAGATGTAACCAGCACACACTCTTGGAATTTCTGGGTTGTTTATTTTTTTTAAATGGAGATAATCTTTCAGGACATCATATCTATTAGAGTCTCACTCTTGGAAGAAAATCTTTAAAAACTGCTAAAGACTGAAAACGTATTTTCAGTTACAAGCTACACAACTTGCTATGAAAAATCCGTAACTCATCTTAGAAGTAAAAATCAAAGAGTCTGCTGCCTTTTTTTTTTTTAAACTAAAATTCAGCAGCAACACAAGATTGCATTTTTATTTTTTGCATATTCTGTTTAATACATGGGGTCAGAGAAAGCAGCATTGTTCACTTTTCTAAGACAGGGAAAAACAACATAAGTGTGGATTAGCATTTATGTATGTTGAAAAAACACAGGGAACAAGTATTTGGAGCTTTAGACTGCTGCACTTTGTAGGATAGCTCCATTACCACTGGACAACATCCTATTCCTTTCTTTTTTCAGCAATAGTAAAGACAGACAACAAGGAGTTAGTGTCAACATCAAAACCTCATGCTAAATTTTGGTGTACCTGCAGACATGTTCAAATTAATATTGTTTGCACACAGGAAGTGTACTGTGTCCATGCATGTGTAAACTCCTAGTCCAATTTTTCTAGTGAAGTGTTAGGTGAAACCATCCAAATCTTGTGCCTTTATTTATACATAGATCTCTAAAAAAAGAACAGATCCTTAATTTCAAAGGCTGTTGCTAACAACTGTGTTTACAGACTGTAGAATGTAATGACAAATGTGAAATGGGACAGCATAATTTTTTCCCATGACTGATTTATAGGAAAGAATGGTAACACTGCACTTGGTATTTCTTTGAATTTGTATGTCACTAAGTGTGTTTGCCTGTGTTCCTGCTGTGTCTTTCAGTCTTCAGGGAACACAAAAGCAATTTTAACCTGCTGATCTATTTCTCAATTTCAAATGATCTCTAGCTCTCGATTGCTTTAATTTCACACGCTATACACTCAACCTGTTCTATCAGCAATATGAAATGGGAAAACATAACCCTCATTATCAAGAAGGGAAAAAAAGAAGACCCAGAGAACTACAGGCCAGTCAGTCTCACCTCTGTGCCTGGCAAGATCTTGGAGCAGATCCTCTGAAGGCTCTGCTAAGGCATGAGAACAACAAAGGGGTGAATGGTGACAGTCAACACAGCTTCACTAATGGTAAATCGTGCCTGAATAATCTGGTGGCCTTTTATGCTGGGGTCACAGCCTTGGTAGACAAAGGGAGAGCAACTGCTGTCATCTACCTGGATCTGTGCAAAGCCTTTGACACTGTCCCGCATGACATCCTGGTCTCAAAACTGGAACAATACAGATTTGATGGATGGACCACTTATTGGATAAGGAACTGGCTGACTGGTGGCACCCAAAGAGTTGTGGTGTTCCTCAAGGGTTGGTACTTGGACCAGTGTTATTTAACATCTTTGTCGGTGACACAGGCAGTGGAATTGAGTGCACCCTCAGCAAGTTTGCCACCAAACTGTGTGGTGAAGTCAACATGCTGGAGGGAAGGGATGCCATCCAGAGGAACCCTGACAGGCTCAAGAAGTGGGCTCGTGCAAACTGCATGAAGTTCAAGAAGGCCAACTGCAAGGTTCTGCACCTAGGTTGAGGCAATCCCATGCATGAACAGAGGTCGGGAGGAGTAAGGACTGAGGACAGCCCAGAGGAGAAGGACTTGGGGGTAGTGGTGGACCAGAAGTTTAACATGAGTTGTCAATGTGCACTTGCAACCCAGAAAGCCCAGCTGTATCCTGGGCTGCATCAAAAGAAGCATGGACAGCAGGTCGAGGGAGGTGATTCTCCCCCTCTACTCTGCTCTGGTGAGACCCCCACCTAGAATACTGTGTCAATTCTGGAGTCTCCAACAAAAGAAGGACATAGAACTCCTCAAGCACGTCCAAAGGAGAGCCACGAAGATGATCAGAGTGCTGGAACACCTCCCCTATGAAAACAGGTTGAGGAAGTTGAGGTTGTTCAGGCTGGAGAAGAGGAGGCTCCATGGTGACCTTATAGTAGCTTTCCAACATCTGAAGGGGGCCTACAAGAAAGCTGGGGTAGGGCTTTTTATATGGGTGTGTAGTGAGAGGACAAGGGCCAATGGTCTGAAGCTTGAAGAGGGAAGATTCAGGTTGGACATTAGGAAAAAGTTCTTTCCTGTGAGGGTGGTAAGACATTGAAACAGATTGCCAGGAGAGATTGTGGATTGTGGACGTGGGTCAGGCTGGATGGGGCCCTGAGCAACTTGATCTAGTGGGAGGTGTCCCTGCCCATGCAAGGGGGTTGGAACTAGATGATCTTTAAGGTCCCTTCCAACCCAAACCATTCTAGGATTCTATCATTCTATGATTCTATGAAGAGTATAGCAGATATTTTTTGCACAATGCTCACAGTCTTTTCAAGAACTATTAAATGTAAGCTTTCAGACCTTTAAAATGCTCACTGTGCTCGATCACAACGGAGTTAAAATAAAGTCTGTGACAATGAACAGCTAGAAACAGAAAACTGCTAAAAATTACTTGGGAATTTTTTCCTTCACTTAGTCTGTGTTTTTTTAGGTAAACTAAAGGAAATAGCTTGCAAAATTATTCAGATTTTTTAATGACAATAGGAATAAAAGTTAAATGGAAAGGAGGAAATTATTTAAAAGATCCAAATTTATTATTTTTCAGACCATCTGTGAATGGAGAGTTGACTGTCATGCAAAACAAAAATTGGCAGAATAGATAAGAGTAAAAAAAAAATCTCTGAACAAAATGTCCATCTCAGAAGCAGATTCCAAACCATTCATGATTGTGTCACAAATAAAGCAACTCAACAGTAGCATGAACAAATATTAATTAGGCAAGCAGCACTTAGGCTTGGGGGTGGGGGAACCTAAACCAACCAACCAAAAAAAAAACCAACAACAAAAACAAGAAAGAAAAACCAACAAGAACAAAAACAAACACCAAAAAATCTCCACCAAAATTTCTCTCCCCACCCCACACACACACCATGGGATGCACCAAACCTGAGGAAGGTAACGGGGGATCTAAACAAACCTGCCCTCATGATGAGCTCACACTTTTTGGTCAAAACTCCCCACTTGCAACATAAGCATAATGGGGGGGTTACCTGCATGGAGAGGTCCCAGCTTCATTCCAGCTTCCCTCCTCCTCAGCTGAGGAGAGCTGAGGGAAATATGACTCAAGAGCTTGCCAAAGATCCGCCAGAAAACACTTATTCAACACATCCCATCAATTGCAGTAGGGTCATGGTGACCCATTCTGGGGGGACAGGAATAGGAACTGCACTAGCGTCCTTTCCTAGGTGAAGAAGGAATTTTTCTTGCAGTGCCAGTTTGCTTGCACGTGTCTACAAAACAGGGAGTTTTCCCCACAGCTGCTCAAGACTCGGAGCAATAGGCCAAGCAACACAGACCACAGTGTCTAACTCAGGAAATGTCCAGTGAAAATACTTTTCTCCTGAGTAACCAGCTTCCCTTAAACTAGAATAAGAAATTAATTTAAAAAGAGAGAAACACATTTAAAAAAAAGGATCCTGGATTTCTGCTAAAATGAAAAAAAAAAAAAATCATTTTCCCTTAGCTTTTAATTCCCAACACAGAGAATGACTTGACACAAAACTAATTTCATCTTCAAGTCATTGTTTTAATTCAAAATTATTGCTCTAAGAAAAACACAAGGGAAGATTCAACTCTATTTGAACAAGAATGTTCAGCCAGTTACTGAAAACTGCTAAGCAACAATTTTGTTAAATTCAAAGGGCTTCTAATTCAGAAGCAGAATTAGAAGTCTACTCAAAAGCACTACAGTAGGTGAATATTCAGAGGAAAGGAATAACATTCTGGGTTATTGAATCAGACAGCAGATTCCAAATAAATTAGTTTTAATTTCTATTTTCATTTTGCTACTGATTTCCCAGTAAAATATCCTCTGGCAGGAGAAAACATACACAAACGTCTCGTAAAAGCAGCCTGGTAAACGAAGTGTTAAAGCTGCAGCCTGGAACAGAAAGCCAGTTTCCCTCTCTGCTGTCATCAGGCCCCATGGACCCCATCCACCAGCCCCCCAGCCAGCCTGGTGGGGTGGTCAGAACATCAGCACTGGCCATCTCTTACTTCGGTAACGACCTCTGGGCATCTCCTGACAATCCTCCAGCCACCAGGAAACAAAGCTGGTGGGTCTATGCCAGCAGTTATTTGTCACACCACCTTTTTTGATGGAGAACAGTGCCAGCTCTAGAGTAAGCCAATGAGTACTTCCCACCTGGGTTTTTTTTTTAATCGACATGGGGAACTCCAAGGACGTTCCGTGTTCAAGTCTCAGGGCTTATCAAACCTCCCTCAATCTGCACAAAGTGGTCTGGAAATCTCATTAAAACATGTTCCCAAGAAGGAACTAGTACTCACTTTCCCAGTTCCTGATTAGAGCCATTAGTCAAAAGCAACCTGACAAGTAGAAAACCTTGCTTGTCCTGCCTAAAGGATCAAGGGAGTTTAGCAAATCCTACGCCGACTCTTCTTTCCTGTAACTAAGAACCTTAAATCCCTAATAGAAAGGGGGAACTGGGGAGGGTCACAACCCAAGCAGGGCTGATAGGCATGCTTGCAATTATTTCCTTGATTTGATGATGTCTCCTGTTTCTGAAAGGATGCTAGATGCTTACAAATTCAGTCTTCAAGTTCCATGTGGAAGAAGAACTACAGCTAAAATTGAAGTCTGCTTCCAACTGCTTAGAAACAGTCTCCGTGACACTTGCAACCCAGCTGTGCCAGTTTACACCTGTGAAGTGTAGTCCCACTGGAATAAGCTGCAGATTCAAAAGGATTAAATTCTTTATTACTTGATTATTGATTGGGATAACACAATCACAAGCGGGTTTTTTTTCTTTGTTTCAGGTCTGTATTCATAAGGAAAAACTTCTACAAAGCTTTTTCAGTACAGGGAATGAGATGTTATAACCCAGAAAATCACTGAAGAGCAAAATAACAATGTTTATGGCATCATATTGAATATCAACTAGAAAAAACCAAACATTTTCTGGTTTTGCTTTTGACATGGATACTTATGTCCAAAGCCAGAGAGAGACACGTACGTTTCCAAATATTAGCTTGTAACCACTGGTGTAATTTGAAGCATTTATAATAGCAGAACACAGAAGTGCATTACTCAGGTTTCCACACAAGTAGAATCTCTCTCAACATCCCAACAATTATGATAACAAGGAAATCTCTCTCTGCCTGCCCTCTCAGTTATAATTTCCCTTTGTAACCTTGCTTAATTTAAATCTTTACCAATTTCCATACTAACTTGGATGCCTATTCCAGAATTTTTGTCTCAGAGAACATAATGGTGTAATGCCACATTATTATTCCTCTGTTCAGAATCAGAGAAACACTCCCTGAACAGCAGAGCTGATATCCTTGCACAGGGACCTATATACTTGCATAAATCTGTGTGCAAGACGGTGAGAAAATACTGCATCTGAACGAAGCATAATATATGTTTCTACATGCTTTTCCATTTCAGGGATCAACAGGATCCCACTGGGAGTGTATACCTTCACTACCTTGCATGGTACATCTCCAAGTCACATTATTCAGCTTAAGTGCTGTATGTGCCTGGCAGCAGCATGTACAGCTCCAGTGCCTCCTCTTGCCACAATCGAACATGTAACCACAGACACACGGACACACAAATGTGATCACAGGAACCCACTGCCCTTGTGTCGTTTGGCACAAGTCATGTCATTCCCTTACTCCAATTACTGCTTATGCCAGGAGAAACAAAACAAAAATAAGGTAGCACTGGGAGCTGGCCAGTGGTTTGAATGGCTGCAGAACAGCATGACTGGTCACAACCTAAAATGAGTGAAGCAGCTCTCGCTAAAAACTTTTAAACTTTCTCATGCTAATTTTGGCCTTTTAAAATAAGTCTTAATCAATCTGCAATTGATTTATCAGAACGGAAATGCCTACACATGAACTGCTGTGTAAACTCCATCCCTATGAATCATCTATTACGACTTTCAGCTAGTTTTTATCCATCTAATACTGTGAGCAAGCACGGATAAAGAGTGTCAGGCTGAGAGCTCATAGGACTCATCTGGCACAACTTCAGTGCTTATACATTCTGGAAACCACAGCTGTAATTTACAAAAGTCTATTTGTATTTGTTATTACTGTTACAGTCAGAGTATGTTACAGCAGACAAACTCCTATAGCACTTCTGAGGAGATGAGGACTTTCTGTGTTCACTTCAGCAGCTCCCAAAGTTGACACTTTCACATCAGTATTTCCACACTGTTTATCCTCAACCGCGTTCAAGAGGTTTGGCAGCTTCACATCAGAAGTGGCCAAAGTACAGAAAGGGCCTACAATGTTTTATCCCAGGCAGTGATCATGAATACAAAAATAGCCACGTCAAAATAAATCAGGCATTTATACTTTAAAAGGATTACACACTCCTCTCCATACATCTTTTCCATCCCGAATGTTTAACATATGCATAGAAATAATGGACTAATGCATAATGGTTTATCAGTGGAAAGCAGCATATAACTAAGATCTTACACAAAGTATAAGATTAGGGAAGGAACCTGACTCCTCTGTAAACAGTGAGGTGGCTGCAGGACCATCCATCCAGAACTGACTGACAGTATGAGATCCATTGCCAACAGTGGAAACCACTCAGTTACAGTGCATGTAAATGGCTCCAGGAGTAGACAGACCATAAGAGCTATGGAAAAGCAGATACCTGAAAATGGTCTGGTAACAAGGCCGATCAGTTTTGCCATACTAAACCCAAGGACAACTTGGACTAAGATTGCTTCTTCAAACCACCAAGTGGATTTGTGATCAGGGAAGGAGCATGTGGTACTTTCTCTGCATAAGAAAGGATTTGCAGGCCAATCCAAAGATCTTTTGAATTGTTCTTTGACAGGGTGCAAGCTGCAAAATGCAGAAAAAGAGACTCCTGAACAACACTCAGGTAAATCACTCAAGTCAAAGGTAATTCAGCATCAGAGATATGTGCAGGCAATTAATTAGAAGGAATAGTATAGAAGGCATCCGTTTTTGTGTAGATGCAGAGAAGCTTCAAGCTGTTATTTTAATTGCTCCTTAAATCACTAACATTGCAGAGAATAAAGCCATCTTTCCTCCTTGCTAGCATGGGGCAGATTTTTCTATGTGCAAATCAGATTTGTCAGAGATACTCCCCCAAAAACTCCTTTTTTTCCCCTTACTTCTTTCTCACTCTCCCCCCTCCCTTTCACATGTATTTTAAAAAACAAATGCTTGTATGAAGAAGCCAAGGCCCTCCTGCCAACCACAAGCTTCCATCCCACTCCCATCCTCTCCCATAATATGTCACCTTGTTCTTGTGAAAAATGGTACATTCTCTACAGCACGGTCGGCAGGCTGTAGGAGGGGGAAGGCAGCTCTGAAGCATGTGGCACACTGGAAATACTGACGTACCCAGCTCAAAATGGGATGACAGAGCTGCTGAAATAAAGCAGCTATGTTCATGAGGGAACAACCCGTTTGTTTGGGTTTAAGTAGCTGCTTCTTGTCCAACATTTATTTTCCATGTAGGGAGATCTATTTTTTTTTGGTCTCTAGTTTGAGCAGAGGAAGAAAGAAGCTTCTCAAAGCTCTTCCCATGTATCTGCTAAGAATATAGAAAATACAAAGAGTATACAAGATCAACTTAGATCTCAAATCTAAGTTTTGTCAGAACACCTCCCTTGAAGCCCATGTTCAGTAGAACTGTTTCAATACAATGATAAACTTAACATGAAATATTTTTCTTCAAATTGTGTTAGACATCCATAGCACAGGAGAAACTTGTACATTTGCTAAGCTTATGTAAGTACTTTTTACTTTGTTCACTATTTACAAAAACAAAACAGCATTATCTTGATAATTTGGCTTCATCCGTACAACTACTTAGAGATTTTAAGTAAAGCTTGAATCTCTTCTAGCCACACAGAGCACTTCCATAGTTTATGTGTATTAACAAGCATGAGGACCTGCACACAGAGCAAGCAGTTTCAGAAAATGAACATCAAAAGACGTTTTACTTTGAAAATCAGTGTATTCTACCTTACTCATCCCAACAGTGCTCCATTCTGTGCACAACAGACATAAATAAAAAAGTTAAGGACAGAATAAAAAGTAGTAACACGCTTGAAAGAATTATACAAAGATAAACCAGGGAAATTTGCAAGTTCTACAAGTCGCAGAAGAAAGAAAAACTTTTCTATATAAATTGTTTCTAACTAGCGTGAGGGTTTGTGTGGGCGCAGCATAGATTAAATTGCTGTTACTTAATTCTTGTAACATCTGCAGGATATTTGAAGCAAAACTACAAATGTTTGGTGAGCATTTTGGCAGGAGGTTCCTCTCCCACATTACCAGTCTCACTCCTTTTTCTGACGTCGGCTGCATGCCAGACTCTCAGAGGAGAGAAGGAGATAACTCCTCAAGAGACATGGGGCTCATTGCAGCTGCCTGGAATGCCACTTAGGGACTGCCTAACTCTCATTGAAAACCTGAAAAGAAGAGATTGGCAGGACATTCATCATGATGAGACCATTAACATTAAAATTTTTGTAGGAACTTTTCTGTATTATAAGGCATAAGTTGCAGCAGAGCTGCTGGATTACCTCTGCTTTTGGAAGCTGTTACTAATTCAATCAGAAATCAAGAACCAGCTCTCTAGAGGTATATGCATAGGGAAAGAAAGAGGTCACGTAACTGGTGCCTCTGAGCAGGCAGATGTGTCTGATTGCTCAAGGCTTATCTACCACTCTGAGAAGCATATAGGTGCTAGGAGCAATGACAGTCATGAGAAGGGAGATGGTGATTCAGAGTAAAAAAAGATTATGTGTCCCTGTATCAACAACTTGAGCTTATACTAGTTTGCATCCAGCCGTGAAAACTGGGTATCTTTCACTGCCTTAGAGAAGGATGCCCTCATAACTTCGTACTCCTCCCTTGCTGAAGAATGAGCTTTACTGCCATGAAAGCAAGCTATAAAAGACTGGATAATAACGATTATTTGACCTCTCAATTTCTGTGACAGAACATGTTAGTATTACTACCGTATTTTTTAAAAACTGGCAAAAGAATGAAGGAATGAAGCAACCCATCAATGGAGACAGAGCACTAAAACTGCAGCAAAACATGAGCCATCCAGCCATCCTCCATATCCCTTAAAAAAGGACATGTAAAAGAGACAGTATGCTCTATTTACCCCTAGTGTGCATATTGCCATTCATGTGGGCACCAAGCTGTGCACCTGAGGTGCCTTATTTAACTTTCACTTGGTATTTCTATTTATCTTTAAAACTCTGTTAAAATAAACAAGAAACATGCAAATTTTCTGGAAGAGAATAGAACAAAAGGTTTTTAAGATGTGTAGAGATTAATATTTAACTAGACAGACTAAAGAATAGGACAGGTAGTAGAGCTTGGCATGATAAAAGCAGCTACCTGTAAAGTAAGTGGCATTAATGGCAAAAAAATCAGTAAGTTAAAAAAAAGCTGCTGGAGGGCATAAGAACCTCAACCTGGTTCAAAGAAAGGTCACAACTACTGCAGGAAGCTCAACATGTTGTAGAGCAATGCTGTGGTCCCCAGCCTTTTCAGAAGCTTATACACTAGTGCAGCTATGGTGTGGTGGGGGAACCCAAGCAGGAGGTGTTCTTAGGGCACTGCTAGCCCTACACATGCATCCAGACAACAGATGAACCCAACAGATGAGGGTGCCCCACAACCACTATGATGGTCCCTGAAGCCCAGCCCTGTTCCCCACCCTGTGGGGATGAAGCAGACTGAAACTATCACCAACATGCACTGAACTCAGGCTGCATCCGAATGGGAAGGTGGACCAGTAGCTAGAGCAGACCAAAGCACTGAACAGTCTTTCAGCCTGGCTTCCCATCATGTGGTCATGAAGCCTGCAGACAAGAACAACAAACACAGTGTTTCTCCCATTGCTTATCTCATGATAAGCAAAGCCATCATACCCCCTGGGAGAGCTGTTAATGAATTTTGCATATTTATCAGCATATAAACTGATTGTTGCAGGGTGGTAGCAATTATAAACCGTTAGGGCCAGCACTCTCCACAGGAGATGATCAAATGCTCTTCATGTCTGGTTCTGGCAGAGTTTCTGACTCATAGGGCTTCCAGTTGAGTCCAGTAACCTGCATGTCTCAATGTATCCCTGAGCAGTCAGATCTAGAAGATGGAAAGTTGAGAAGAGCTAAGAGATCATACCCTCAGGAAACAAAACAAAACAAAACGGCCAGAAAGCTTCAGGAAACAGCAAGAACAGAAGACACACAAATGGGTCTTACCTCCTAATACTCTCCCACAACCTCCAATTGTTTCCAGCTCCTGCACCTGTTCTAGACTCCTGGTCAAGTAACTGCTAATGACACTTGCTTGCAGGAAGCTGTCCACTTTTTGAACCTGGTTAGACCCCTTCTCTTCACAATGTCCCTCAGCAGAATATCACAGGCCTTCTATTTGTTGGACAAAGAACAACATACTTGTGTTTGTTGTGAACCTTGACGCCAGGAAACCCATCTGATGCCTCCTACCTCTTGGACCAGAAAGAGCAATAAATGCCTACTCACTCTCCCTGTGACATCCATGATTTTGCAGAACTTTCTCATCAATCCTCTAAGTCATCTCTTCTCCAAACTTCAAATGCACAGAAGCCATTTCACACTTCCACTTACCCCTGATGTCAAATTTTCAACCTTCTGTAGTTCTCAAGCCCTTATCTCAAACAGGACACCTCACTACCACACTCTTCAATATGTGTGCTAATTCTGGATATATACTGCAGTGGAATAATGGTCTTATCTGCGTCGTTTTCTGTACCTTTCCTAATAATACCTAATGTTGCCTTTACCTTTCTGGCTCCTGCTGAGACACTAAGATCTTTTAATGCAACTATCTACCTACTGCAATCCTCAGATCTCAGTCATGAGCAGTAACATCCAGCACAAAGCCCACCCTTTCAGGTGTGGAGCTCAGAATCTTTTTCCTCATGTGCATCACTTAGTATTTATCAAACACTGAAATTGACCTGTCATTCTATTTATGTTCCATGTAGGAGTATGTTAAATGTTACACATCACAATGTCTGCAGCAGTGAGACCAAGGACCAACAGAAAAAAGAAAAAAAGCCATAAATCTAATTTACTACTCACACCTGATTCACTGAGGATTCATGTCCATCCTATGTAGTGAATACAACAGGAGCCCACTGGGAATAAAAAGTGTTACTTAAAAACCCCCACATCATTCTGATAACACATATATGGGGAGGAAAATTATTTCAGTTACCCAAATTTGAATGGCATGACTGCAGCTTTAATACTATCCCTACTGTGATTAATTACATTAAGTTATCTAACAGGTGATTCAGCTATTTAAGCTCTGGTTTGTAGCCTTGTATTTTCATATTAATTACAGGTGGAACCTGTCCCCAGACACCCCACCACACACTTTCGTTGTCAGAGTTGCTGCAGAACCTTCTTATTGCTTTTCACATCATCCATGAAAATTAGCTTTCATGCAGAACTAGGTCAAACAGCAAAACAAAAAAGTGCTTAAGAATATTAGGAATGTTGTTTTTTCCTTTTTCAACATTCTCAGGCATTGAGATTTGTTCAGTTGATTGCATATTATATATTTTATTTTCTCTCATACTTCAATACTACAAATATTGAAAAGTTTTTCTTTTAACAACACAGAAGACATAATTTTGATTGAATTGGTGGGAAGAAAGTAGTTTTTACTCTTAATGAGTTTTTTTGAATAATTTGTAAACACACTGGAAATAATTAATAAAACAAAATGTGTCACTGATTTCTTGGCAGTGTCTGAATCCAAAGGCAGAGGATATTACTTTTTTTTTTTTTTTTTAATTATTAAAGGTATGTTTGTGACAGGTTCATAAAGTCCCTAAAATTGAACATTACTCTCTCGTGGTCATTTAAAGATCACAGGAAGTATACAAGACTAATGGGACTACTGATCCACATTCATCTAAAGATTATTTTCTCCTGATGCCTCCTCACTCATCAAGTGAATGACCACAACTCTAGACATAGCAAATACAACATCCACTGAAACCAATAATGATTTACTGACTTGCACAGAATTTAATGGGTGATTTTGAGACTAAGGTCTTCCAAGCAGTTTCCTGACATTCCAACAGTTATGATGGAAGAGGTAGGTGTTAATTTACAGTTGCACTATGCTTTGTCATACATAATCAAAATGAACTGTGGGACTGAGTGTATCAATGCAAAGTCAAAGTGATTTTGTGGACTTTTAAAATGTTGCTTTTTATTTGTAACATGACCTAGGACAAGATTCAGACAGTGGAAGGTCCTAGTATGTCTACACAGCGAGACAGCAAGTGAACTAAACAAATTAAATATTTTAAGTTGCAGTAATACTTCCAGCCAGTAGACAACAAAAATGCACTCCAAAGAGTACACAGTACTCCCTTGCAATAATTTAGTTACTACAATTGCTCTTAGGTATACCAACCTTGGATATAAAAAGGCTCATTTTCAAAATCTTAAATCATAAGTGAATTAAAAGAAAAAGTAAAACCCTCAAAGACATGAGCTAGGTCTTCAGCAGTTTACATATATGTGAAACACTAATCTTTCAGAAGTAGATTGAACTAGAAATATTAAGGACAGAATACAAGAATTCAACTAATAGAAGATGAACTGCAAATGTGGAGTGTTAAATGTAATTCTGATTAAGTCAGCAAGAAACGCTATCATGGCTTTACACCATGATAGCTGAAAACCTCACTGAATACTTTGGCTATCTCCTTAGAACCCACAAGACGAAGGCCCAAAGCTCACATGAGCTTCTTGAAGGTATGTGGTATAGTATGCAGTCCTCATTTGTTAGGTTTCATGTTTTGTTCTAAAAGATATTTCTGAATATATTCTCTACCTTTCCTTCTTTCAAGCAGACATGATGTTGGCCTCTGGCAACTCCCCAGGATGGGGTGGTATATAAGCAGCCTAAAAGCCTATTTTAGTCTTTGATTATATAAACAATAAAATAATGGAGTTATGACTTAATCAGCCAAAATTTCCAGACTGCTGCAGCAGGAAATGCAACCGGGTGGATGTATCTGAACAGTCTGGCTAAAGCTTTTTGAGTCATTCTTATGGGTCAATTCCACTTTCAGTTAAGTGAGTTACATTACAATACTGTCATATTGGCTACATAAGTGGAAGCCAAGGCCCTGATTATCTATGGGTGCTGTACTGCAATGTCCACACAAAGAGCAGGATTCCAGACTCTAAACACTAGCAGATTAAAATAACAAATCAGTGCCTATTCAGGATTCAGGCAAGTATGTTCTTAAGAATACTTACCTGTTGAGACCTAGGTATCTTATTGTTATCTCTTTTGTACAGTACATTTCTCTCACCTGGTGGACTCCCATGCCCTGCTGCAGCTGTAGCAATAGCAAAAGCAGAAGCAGGAGAAACTGAGCAGTGGCTATTGTCAGCAGCTTGTACTGTAAAGGCAACAGACAGAAAAAAGTTGGCAATTTTTACATACTTTTCATATTTTTCAAGTTAAGCAACAGTGATACTTAAAATCTTCACTAATGTTCATACATTGTGAACACTTTTTGTTTTCATTGCTAGGGGGCTTAGATATTAAAGGAAATAAAAATGTAACCATATTTGTGATTTAAGTTTTATGTCCAGGTCAGTGTGATTAATGTTAATATAGGGGGAAAAAAAAAAATAAAAAAACTAAGACACTGCCAAAGTAAAGAACAAGCTGTAACCAAACAGAAAAAGAAAAAATAAAATAAAAAAATATTATTAATAATAATAATAACAACAATAACAATAATAATAGTAATACAATAAATACAAAAATAATGTTGTAGAAAATGAACCTAAACAAAGAATCACGTTAAGAGAACTAAGCATACTAACCAACTGCTGCTCATTAGATTCACCTGTTTTCCCAGGTCACTGCCTAGGATTAGTACATTTTTGCACAATTTATCAAACTTTCTCTACAGGGAGTTCTGTGAGTATTGCTTCTGACTAGTGCTCAGAAAATACAGCACTTTTGCCCTCGGCTTTGAAATCCCAGATCCTGCCATCTCACCATAAATATGGCCAGTAACAGAAGATTACTATTGGTTTAATATTAAAGTGTATCAGCAATTTAATAATAGGTTAAGAAAACTCTTCGTGGCCTTTTTTTTTCATCTCAGCCATGAAATAACTGCCTAGAAATCTGCATGAGATGGCAGCATTTTAAGTGTTCATGGACATAGCTCACAGCTCTGCTAATGATTTCAAAGAGCCACATGAGAGCTATTTGAGGAGCTCCAGCTCCCATTTTTCCTCTTCAGTTGTGCAGTTTGTTCAAATTTTGGAACGAATAATGTGACACCATCTGTACATGCTCAGTGTTACACAAAGAAACAGACACAGTCACTCCTCATTGACAATAATGGGTGTTGTGTACTTCATGATTTCATATGGTGCCCAAAATATGTCCCTTTTACTAGCTCAAAAGAATCTGCCCAAGGTCTTCAGAGTTTTGTGAGAGCAGCACTGATTCAATATTAGCCTTCAACTTGGGCACAGCCTGCTCAAGCCCTTGAAGAACACTTCATCACACCAAAGTCCCAAGATGCTTCCAAGTCTCTTGTTGCTACTATACAAATAAACCACAGCAACTCACATTCCAGTGGCTTGTTTTTTTTAAATACCTGAGAAATAAGGAAACTACAAGAAAACCCACATTATTCAAGCATTCTTCGTTTGTAATATTTTTACAGCTACACTATTTAAAGACTTTGAGGTGACTGACAGAGGCAAGAAACACAAGGTTCTTACCTCCTGGTTGACGATAGCGGAGATGACGTGGTGTTGAAGGGGATCTACATGGGGAAAGCTCTGTGGTGTCCCCTGCTGAGGTGCTTTCAGGAATAGTCCGGTCCACTGACACAGATTCTAGGACTGCTGCTTTAAAAGAGAATAAATGTTAATACTGGGGAGATCATTTGCAATTTACAACTCTTGTAAATATTATATTCTACCACATCACATTATGCTGCGCTGTACTAGATTCTACCATATTATGCTACAGTATTTTATACTATATGAAGTTACACTACACTACATTATACTATATGATATATATATAACAACTTCTATTAATGAATGTGTAAATTATTACTTTACATTACATTGCATTACATCAATGTATTTGTAAGGGATATATGTTCCTTGAAAATATCAAGAGGGCATAGGGAACTACAGTATGGGGCTTTAAGATATGTTTTTTAAAGCACAGAGTGCAGGCAGTTTGTCTTAGATATGGAGTGCCTCTGCAGAAACTGTAGAGCATCTGGGGGATCCAGGACTCACAGCTTGCAAACACCAAAAGAAAGAAAGTTTGCAAATGATCAGCTTTTACAGTCTGAACTGTACTGCATTGATAAAAAAGAATATGTACATCAAAGGGGGTTTCTCTGAAAGGTAATATAAAAAAATGGCCATTAATTAATTGCGCTTGGTACCAGTATTTTAATGCCAGCCTAATATCACTAAATACCATCTAACACAAAGTTGTATACACTTAATCCATGGATTATAATTGTTTTGAACAGTACTGCTTCTGGAACTTGCCATGATGCTTTTGCATCATGAAGTCTCAGCAATAATTATGCTCTGGATGAAGTTAAATGACTGGGAAAGTTTTGTACCAACGACATAGGCACACAAAAGCTCATAAAGACAGACCCTGGTGAAAACCAGTAAGTTGTCAGTTTTAAAAATAGCTTGAACACTACACTTTAAGTCAGCAGAATATGCAACAAGATGCACATGTAATAAGGGTACTTGAAGTCACAGGTTTTGTAAGAGCTAGGGAAAATAGTCCTGGATAACTATTTTAATCAAAAACTGCCAAATAAAGTGGCTAAACAGCACTGGGGAGCAGATCACTGCGTGGAGGAGTTCTTCTGTCAGAAGATAAAAAAGCAATGGCAGAAATACTACTTCCAAAATTAGATAAAACAAGATGGTAAAACATATCTTACATTTGACATGAAAGACAGCTGCACCTGCAGCATAAGTATTGTATTTATAAATATAGATATAAACAAAAACTATGGAAAACATAAACTTTGAAAGTAAACAACTTTTGAAGTAGGCAAAGAAGGTGGAAATTCCAGGATGTAAATCGACAACATTCAAGGACAACAGCCACCATCAACCTCCTGGGGAATCAAATTTCATGGCTCTGTTAGATTTAGAGTAAGCCATGGCAGTTTTATTGGAAAACTGGCCATAGCAGAGTAACAATATTAACTGTAATGGGATGGTGGCTCCTGATTAAGTAGGACTGGTTTCATTACCCACAAACCTTCAGATACAAAGAAACCCATTAATTCTGAAAACATGCAGATTAGCATTTTGCAGTTCTTCTACTACCCACTTCAATTCCCCTTGTTAGATTTCTTTCTAAACTTCCTCCTCTTCCTCAACACGCTGTGTGCAGCCAGTAACAAAAGGACTTTCCCCTGCAGAACAGATCTATCTAGCTGCGAATTCCTCCAAACTGAGTGCAACCTGTTCAGCCGGAGATCCCCAGAGGGATATGAGGCCCAGAGCAGACACCAGTTTAGCATTTAGATGAGGTTCTTGCCATTTCCAAATGTTCTTCAGGCCGCCCAGATGATGCTTCCAGCTTTGATAGACTGGAGTGCAAAATCTGAAAACCCCTGCAACACTGCCTAGTGCTAAAACTAGACCAGAATAACCTGCTCTTACTAGTTTACTTTACAGTGCATAGAAAAAACATGACACCTAAGGCTGCAGTTACCTATGTACAATTAATTTTAAGGTATGGCCTATTATTTGGGGCATGCTGTGCTCTCACATTGATTTCAATGTGGTTATACTGGTGCACAAGAAGAGTTTGCCCAACTCTACACAGTAAATACTACATTATACATAGATATATAAATACCCTCTAATACCATTCATTTAAAAACATCCAGCATACAGAAATACAATAATAATGCATAAAGCCAACCAGCATAAAGCAAGGGCAAGCACAGACTCCTATAATGCTAAGATCACTAAGAAGATTTTTTTTGTCAAGCAATAGACTACATTCTGTAAAAATAATCCCTCTGCATAACATCTCTTCAAATTTATTACCAGGGCACTTATTTCAATTCATCAGTAAGGAGCAGACATAATGCTTCAATCTTATTTTCCTTAGTTTATGTTTGGTAATACTTTTCTTCTTTCCCCTTGAGTTATATCTGTTTTCATTATTACACTACTTGCAAGTAAAATTGAACTACATTTTATTCACATTTACAGTTCAAATACCTCAGACTGTAAGCCATGCCACTTCAGATCATCTCTAAGAATGAATTTTTGGAATAAAATAACATTTTTCCCCCACTCATCTTCTCTTTAATTTAACAATACAAAAAATTACTATATACTTCTATA
Source organism: Apus apus (assembly GCF_020740795.1). Classification (NCBI taxonomy): domain Eukaryota; kingdom Metazoa; phylum Chordata; class Aves; order Apodiformes; family Apodidae; genus Apus; species Apus apus. Next base: position 70,502,020 of record NC_067312.1, on the reverse strand, counting down.
CTTCAACAGGAAGACCACCCCTCCATCCCCTAAAGATCCATGGAAAATAAGCACACACTTGTGCATTCTATGAGATTAGAGCTCCTCTCTTGCTTTGCCATCTACATGCACAACAACACGACTCCAGATGCCCACAGTGAGGTTGACACCAAGTAACTTTAGCCCTCTGGGAGTAGTACCTATTTCAAGGTGCCTTGCATAATCCGTAAAGGAAAACAAGCATTTGCAGAGGAACAATTAATCTATTCTACACATCTATTTTCTGGAGAGATACCAAGCAGGTGGTATGAATCTCAACAGTCTACCAAGTGCATCACGTAAATTACTTGTTTGGATTAGTGATGAAATCTTTCTGGAAAACTAATCTTTCTGTTACATAAACATGCGAAAGCTGTTAGGTCTTTACAACCCTATTTCTTTTTAACTCAGTATTTTACTTCCTATAGTAATGGTACAACTCCAAAATCTTTCATTTGGGAAACACAACTGACATTGGGTATTTCCTTCTGCCTTTCTCGTTAACACTCTGCTAATGTGAAAACAGACACGGCCTTTCTGCCTTACTGCTGTTCCTACAAAGATGCAACAAAGTGGTGGAACCAGAAAATGCATCACAGCCTCTGTTAGAGTGAAGCAGAAGACGAGTATTTGTTTTCACAACACAATTTGCAGTTATCACAAGAAAAAAAATAGAAAAAAGCACATACAATCAAAGAATCACAGAATGGTTTGGGTAAACCCAAAAGATAAACATGGGCCCAAAAGGTAAACACAGGCCAGCAATGTGCACTTGCAGCCCAGAAAACCAACATAATAGCACCTGCCAGTAGTTGAAGGGGCTACTGGAAAGCTGGAGAGGGACTTCATACAAGGGCATGGAGTGATAGGACAGGGGCAAAGGCTTTAAAATGGAAGAGGGGAGATTTAAGTTAGACACTAGGAAGAAATTCTTTGCTATGAGGGTGGTGAGGAACTGGCACAGTTTGCTCAGGGAAGCTGTGGATCATCTAGCTCCAAGCCACCCTTCCATGAGCAGGGACACCTTCCACTTGACCAGGTTTCTCAGAGCCAGATCCAACTTCGTCTTGAACCCTCTCAGGGAAGAGCACCCATCAAGTACTGGAAGGTGCTCTAAGGTCTCCCTGAAGCCTTCTCTTCTCCAGGCTGAACAACCCCAACTCTCTGTCTGTCTCCATAGCAGAGGTGCTCCAGCCCTCTGATCATCTTTGTGGACCCCTCTGGACTTACTCGAGATGTCCATGTCCTTCCTGTGTTGGGTTCTCCAGAACTGTACACAATGCTCCAGGTGGAGTTTCATGAAAGTGGACTGAGAGCAGCCTGGAGGAGGACTTGGGGCTGCTGGCTCATAAGAAGCTCAACACGAGCCAGCAATGTGTGCTTTAGCCCAGAGAGACAACTGTGTCCTGCACTGCATCAAAAGAAGGGCGGCCAACTGGCCGAGGAAAGGGATTCTCCACTTGAGGACCAACTTCCCAGCAGTAATCTGATAAACGTCAAACCTGCCTTAAAGACTTCCCTATTTATCAAAAGTAACACTCAGTATTCTGTGGATCTGTAGTACCTCTTCGAATGCTTCTCCTCAGCTTGTTACAGAGATCAACGCGAGGGTTCTCCAAGCTGTCCTCTATGGTGCCAGGGCTTTGCTCAGGAGAGGAGGGCCCTTTGCTAAGGTCCAGTGGTACTTTGCTACCTGTTGGCGGGGGGGAGGTGGCTGGGCTGTAGGACGAGGTAGGACTGCTTGCCACAGAAGAAGCAGAGAGGTCAAGGGCACCGATCCTTGAATTCAGTGGTGAGGTCAACGACAGTTTTCGGGTTCTGACAGGTGAGGAAGTTCTGGAGAGAGACAGCGGAGGAGGAGAAGAAAACTTGCGACAGAGATGTGGTGACTTCCCATCAACCAGGTACTCTCCTCTGTTGTTTTGACTGGTAGCAAAGAATAACTCCAAAGACCTGAGAGTAAGAAACAAAAAAAGCAACAGGTGACAACAAATGCTGAACAGATTTAAATGAAAACACTGACAAAGGTACATTGCGTGAAGCTGTGTGGCACTGCATAATCCACGTGACACTTAGTCCCCAAAGGCTGGCCAGAAAGTTAAGGCAGACTTATGTAAAAACTTACGTCCCCTTAACAAAGGAAGAACTTTCTTCTTAGATTATTTATGTAACAGAAAAACCACGGTTAAAAAGAAACCCCAACGTAACAACAAACAATGCCACGCCAATTCCGTAAGAAGCCTATGATAGAAGGGCAAAAAAGCTCACCTGACAGGAATGGAAGTGAAGGGCCGTCTGTATATGTCCGAAAGCTTTTCCAGGACAACAGCTGCTGTGGTAAATATGCGGTAGGTGTGGAGGAAAGTGTTCAGGAAATCAATGCTCAGGAACCGCAGGTCTGTCAGCCGCTCCAGAAGGCGCTCCACGCTCGCGTAGCGGATCTGGGGTACTTTGCAGGAATTCAGTGTTTTGCTGAAGCAGATGTCAATGTCATCCCTGTGGAGACGAGCATCAGACCTACACAGAAATTAAGTTAGGAACATTTTATCAAAGTAGGAAGAGTTATGACGGGGCAGTAGTGGCATCGCATCAGCTGCTCCTGATAACATGGAAGCAGCAAATAGATACACGTTCTTGTACTTCATCAACACAGGAAAACTCTTCATCTCTGGTGATCCCTGTGTCCACTCAGTTATACACCGTGACACAGCTAAGGGAATTGTTTTGTCGCTGGTATTTTTTATTTGCAAATCATTAGCTTAAATTTCAAAGTCTAAGAAATCTTTACTGATGCTTAAATTCCTGAAATGTAACAGAACTGTTCCCTCGTTTCTCTTTCAGGCTGTTGTGGCCTGTAGTCCAGTATTACTAGAAGCTAGCATGAGAAAAACAGTGGACTGATTGCCATTTTTTTTTCTGCTGGGATCTAGCTTTATCTAAAATGAACTATTGGACCCCACCAGAAGACAGCAAAATTAACCCCTTAGCTAAGACTAAGGCTCACCTCTAAGATAACACCTGCCCTCAGGCTCCAAGAATTACTTTTATTTCAAAAAAATAATACTAAAAGGGCAAGAGTATGAAACATCTCAAAGTTTGAAGCAAAAACCATGGAGAGGTTTTGTTTCAGTGGAAACAATGGACTATCTTTTGTTTGGACATTTAAAAAAAATCAACCATTTACACAATTTTTTTTTCTCATGATGGGTTTTTTCCAAATTCAGTTTTGCTTGATTTTATCTAGTTGAAGACTTAAGTTTCTAAAAAAAATGACATGGATACTAAGTAAAGCATCTTTCAATACTACCTGATCTATTAAAAGTGACTGGATTTTCTTAGGATACAGCATTAAGTTATTCCACACACTTCTACACTTCATTACATAAAAGAAACAACAAAAAAACCCATTTTTTAAAAAAGTTGCGTCCTCAGAAAAGTGGCAATTTTTTTTTTTTATTTCATCCAAAGACATCTTACACTAAAAGACAACATGTGCTAAAAACCAGGTGAGTAAAACTGCAGAAGGAGAACACCAAGCTTGTGTCTGTTGTCCAGATCCTGTAAGCTTTTTAGAATTAAGATTTCTTTCTCTTGACATTGGGATTAAGACCTTGTGTACTCTACAGATTGAAAAGGGGTGAATGTGTTTTTAACATCCAACAGGTAACAGAAGTGTTTACACACTGGAGAGTTCCTCGAATAAAACTGAAGACAATAAAACACCTTCTTCCCAGGGATCAAAGGTATGTACCCTAACAGTGTATCCCGAGATGTTACCTCTTCTTCATTTCTAAACATACACAAAGAGAGGCAAATACCACAAAAGGGGTATTTAAGAAACCTTCATGTACAGAGTACATCCAAGAGAGAGAAATGGCCCAGTGACAGATAACAGTAAGAAAGCAGATACTTATATTTCTATCCTTGTGTTCTATTTCTTAATATTTATATTGGATAATAGTAGGTAAGGCTTATGTAAATATTGAGCTTCTGAGTATCCAAGAGGTAGAGTATCCAAGAGTAAGAAATTTGGAATCATGTACTGAAAATTGCTGTCCTACATCTAAAAATTACTTATAACAATAAAAGACTGAAAGAATACAAAGGTGAAGGAAGCAGATTTATGAATATTTATGTTACCTTGATATGGTAAATTGCAATTTTTTGATAAAATAACTTTTTGTCAGAAATAAGGAAACAAAGAGAGGAGAAAATTTGGCTAACACAACAAAATACCTTGGAAAATAATACCTTTCTTCAGTCACCTACATTCTGAAGACATTTTAAAACATATTGAATAAAATTCTGAGTGGTAAGCCAGATAAAAGCTAACAGAGAGTGAAATTATTAATCTGAAGTACAACTGAAGGCAGCTTCACAAATAATAGAGAAATCTGAGCTGTGATCCTATACAGTCCAATACTGTATTGAGGCTTTACCACTTTAAGTCATCCCTACCATTTAGAATGATAGAATCATAGAATGGTTTGGGTTGGAAGGGACCTCCAAGACCATCCAGCTTTAAACCCTCTCCCGTGGGCAGGGACACCTCCCACTAGAACAGTTTGTTTAAAGCCCCATCCAAGCTGACCTTGAACACTTCCAGAAGGAAATTTGAAAAGGTATGTGTTGGGATGTAGAATTAATTGCATCCAATAAAAATTGAGAAAAACAAATGTTTTTTTTCTCACATAAGCATTTCTTCTTTTTTTTTATTAAAAACAAAACAAACCACAAAAAATAAACAAACAAACAAAATAACCACAGAAAAATCCAAACAAGCAATTTTGTTCACTGTGAAAAAATTGCTGCACTTACTTGATCATATGTGGCACTGTGACTTTAGAGTTTTCTTCAAATACTATGGTCATTAAACCATTGCACCTTATATTGTCAATGCACTGTGAAAATAAACATTGAAAACTGTTAAAATCAAAACGTAAGCTAAGGGGACTAACTTCCACACTTTTCAACACCTTTTTTTCCACACGATTAAGTATTTTCATTTGGAAGTGAAATTTCCTTCGAAGTTCCTTTGAAACTGAAGAAAATTAAGTATCTCTAGCATCTCCTGAATGAGTGTTAAGCTTGAAAAATCAATACTGCAAGAAAGTTAGAATACTTTATACACAGACAGATACACTAATACCCTAACCTTCACACTTTTCAAAAAGACCCAAAAGAAACAGAAGCAGTTTATAGAAACATACTTGTAAAAACAAATTAAAGCAGCGCTGCTACTGGGAAACACAGCTACGAAGATGCTGCCCAAGGAGCTCTTTGCAAACATTTGTATAGACCACAGAATCATAGAATGGTTTGAGTTGGAAGAGACCTTAAAGATCATCTAGTTCCAATCCCCCTGAATGGGCAGGGACACCTCCCACTAGAGCAGATTGCTCAGATGTTTTGGGCTAGCTTATTAGAAGCTGGAAAGACACTTCAAGGGTATGGTTGCAAGACATACTGCTTTAGAAATTACAGGCTGTCCTGTGGCCAGTAGAAGTTTATGAACTAGTGTTGCGAAAGCTGCTCTTCAAGTCTCCAAGCAGTGCTGGCAGTGCACAGGGTAGCTTGAAGCCATTTGTACACCATTATCTTCTCATTTATACTTTTATGTAGGTAAGGCAACACAGCACCACCAGCTCTGCTCTTGGAGGCCAGCAGAGAGTTTGCCAGGGGATCAAGCCCCTAAGGTCTGCAACAAGTACCTGGCACTCACATTGCAGAACTCATGTCTTTATACTAGTTTGTAGTTTTATTCAGCAAGTAGACACACATATGGAAAACTATTTCTTCACATGAATCAAAAGAAGTTTCCAAAATTATCATATATGTTAACCTAGACTTCAAGGATAAAAATAGTCTGCTGGCTTTGGGCCAACTCTTAGCAAAACAATGATTGATGTTAGTTTGGTCAAACAAGATAATCAGAGGTTTTTCAAGTTTAAATACATCTACGTAGTTATACATTTAAAATATGATCTGTGGTTTAAATCAGGTATTTAAGATTATTTGAAAAGCTAAGTTGTAACAATTCACATTATAATTTCATGAAATAATTACCTAAAAGCACTGAGAAAAACACATCTAATAAAAACACATAATTTCCCCCATGTGAATTTAAAATGTTGGAAAGAAGCCCTTAGTCCCAGTCATAAAACTGCCTGAGGTAATTCAGCACTTTTATCCTCAGTCTGCATAGGCCTAGCATTTATCTCCTCCCTGACAGATACTATAATTCTAGCTAAGGAACGAGTGTAATGGGGATCTAGTGCTGAAGGAGAACGAGCTCAAACTAAAAGAAGGGAGGCCTCTTCAGCACCAACAAGATCCATGCACTTTTCGTAAGAAGTGTATGGTTTGTATGAAAGGAATACAAACTCAAGAAGCTTCACAAGGAATATATAGACCAACATAACTTATAAGCACATGTAATTTAATAAGATGCAGAATTCTGGACAGCAAGACTAATGCTGTGAGTGAACAGCAACTACACATATACTTTTTTTACTTGCAAACACAGGAGAACATGTATTGACTAAAAAAAATGTATTTTTACATGCCTTTTTTGACAGCATAGTTCCTATGTTCTCCTTGAGGGTTGTAGCCAGGTTTAGAAAGCTAAAAATGCTTCTGGGCAGGCAACTTAGTGGTTTTTTTAGTAAAGTTTCTGCTGGCAATAGACTCACTCAGAAACACAATTTGATTTTCAGAGATCAGTAACCACAATGGCTTACTAGTTCCCATGCATTATCCACATTTCACCCCAAACTTTCTCTCTCCAGCAGAAGATGGGTGTCATGTTTCTTGCACTACTTTTCTCTTTCTCCAGATGTAAAGTAAGCAGTAAGTCAGCTGCCTCGGTTCCTATTTGTATACAACAGTACCAATTAGTGCCCCAAATGTCTGTGCAGCCTGCACAGTATCTTGTGCCCCTTCTCACTCTTTTCTTCCTCTTAAGATGCTGCTTATCCCCTCAGCATCTCGTGCCTCCCTTCCTTTGTAATGCTGGAGAGGCTTTTTCAGCATCTTAGTGCCAACAGATCTGTTTTCTCAGCCTTTCACTCATCGGCTTCTGTTAATGGTTGGCCCTGTATCTCTTCAGAATACCCATCTTCAAAAGCTGGGAGGTGTCCTCTTCCTCAAAGAGGGATGAAGGGAGAAACCCTTCTCTCTGTGTCCCCATCAGTCTGGCTGACACTTTGGCCAGCAGTGTGCAGCCAGTCATGTTTACCTCTGCCTTGCTCAGACCCTTCCAAGCTTCGCAGAGACATGGCTCCCAGTTGTGGAGCTTTTCAGCTCCTCCCCTCACACCACAGCTTGGAGCTGGAGTCGTTTGGAGGAGAAGAACTGACCTTCAGAGACACACTCATACTCTGATCTCTAGTCTACATGGACTGCAGATGACTTCAGAATTTAAATTTCTAATCATTTAGGCTAAGGATGGACTTATTCCTGGGTGTCCCACGTTCCAGGCCAGTTCTTAAGTGATCCTTCCTCCCCAGCACATAATTCCAGTATTTTTACATATCAATGGAATAACATAATTCACTGAAAATCTACTGTGTAAAAAATTCTCCAGCCATGTCTGTCTGTAAGATCTGTATGCACTGAGCCACAGCTCACACCAAATTTTGAGATTTTTATCTTTATAGTTTTGTTCTTTCAAAAAGGTTAGTGCAGAAGATAGTAATTCAGAACACTTTTTAAATGCAACTTCTACTGATTCTGATGATAAATCATCTCCAGATGCTGCCAGAAACAGTAGCATTTTTAGAAATCTGTCAAATTCCAAACTGATACTTGTCTAATCAACTGTTTCTCTTGAAAGTAATACAGGATGGGACACAAAGTCAGAACTATGAGAGATCTATGTACTTGTTGGTTGCATCTATAAACAAAACAGCAATAGCCTTACCTCAGATCTGGTTAGCTGAAAGTTCAGATTTTTCTCTGTGCATTCAACTTTTCCCCCAAATGTTTTATGATAGAAGTTTGTCTACCATGTTTTTAGACAAAATAACTACCAAAAAAACCCACAAACAAAAAAAAAGAAACAACAAAAATACCCAAACCAAACCCCTATGTTTTCCCTGACACTGAAGTATTTTAAAACACTATTGTTCTTCATTCACAATAAAGACAGCTCCTCCACACAGTCAGAATGCTTAGTAATTATTTATAAAGGTTTGTTGTTACTCTTTTTGGTGGAAAATGGAGCTTCTTTCACTTCTTCACTTAATGAGATATGATTGTTGATATGATATGGTATAATTTTCACACTCAGGACTCTCAGGTTTTTTTTGATCTGTATGAAGGTTATGAACAAACCAGTACTATCCTCTTGAAGTCAAAATATGTATCTAGATAGGCTCTCAGACAAAAAATTGCTATCATTAGTATTATGCTTATCACCTGATAAGTTTGGCTTTTATTTTCCATCTGTCTCACTGAGAAACATGTTCTTCTGATGACTCAAATGCAAAGACAGAATTTTGAGGAAAACAAGTAACGCTAACGTATTTTCATATAAATCACAGTTAATCAGCCCTCAAGAAATCAACACCCTCTTCTGAATCAGTTGTCAGAAATGCAGAATAAATTAAGATTTCAATACAAACAAGGTAAAGAATGCATTAAGCTACCTGACTTATATCACTTGTCCATGCAGCTTTCTCCTGTCTTGATGGGGCTAAAAGGACAACAGTAAAAGAAGGAGCATCTGTTGGTTCAACCACAAGCTTGAAATCCAGGTGTCCAAACACTTGTCCAGAACCTTTTGCTTTACAGCCAGAGAGGAAATAAAAGTAAAATTGTGAGACTTCAGACTATAAGACAAAGAAAACAAGGGTTTTATTTAAAATGGAAGTTAATTTGAAACTTTTCTCTGCCAAAGAGAAAATCCAATTGGGGATCCAAAACCAATTTATTTTTTCACGTATAACACATTTTTTAAAAGTTGCAAACATGCAATAGTAGGGGTTGCTATAAATCATGTTTTAAGAAAACCAAATAAGGCTGAAGTCCTTCTAACACTTCTGCACTGATATACTCTCAGCATACTAGAACTATCACTAAAACTAATGAAATTACGTTCACAATTCACGTGCTAAAACTATCCTTAAACTGCAAGATAGCAGCCAAAATGAGTAACAATAAAATCATCTTGAGAATGTGTTTTGTTTTTTCATTTTAACAAGCTTACAGTCAGAATTTGTAAGGAGTCCAAGACAAAAACATTCCACTAATTCTGCCAACTCACTCAACCCCCATGTATTGAAGAAACCAAATTATCTGCCTCTTCTTTTAAGGTGTACTTTTTACTTTCTGAGATCCTCTGACAAAAGTCAGCAAATAATTTGTCACAGTCCTTCAGCCAGTTTACTCGAAAATCTTATGTAGGATGTCGACAACAAGAACAAAAGTAACAAAAACCCTCACCCAAGCCAGCAGGCCCATTATTAAAACCTTTGTTTTACTGAATCAGTTTAACACTGTATCCCTCTGGTTTTATGAAAGCAGAGAACATATGAACTTGCTTTTATGAAAAATAAACAAAGGATACCAATTTTAAGAAACTAGAAACTGTAATTACTACAAAATGGTGAATTTAACTTACAGTCGTCATCGCTCGCATCTGTCTCTTCAATCAGGGTGCACTCTATCAAAGACAGAACACCTCCTGTCTGTGAAAACAAAGCACAATTTTCACAATTTTTGACATTTGTTCCCGTTTGTTGTTACAGTTCTTTTTAAACTTTGGTATATCTTACTCTTAAGATCTCACTTTACTCAGAGCTCTTAGGAAGATACATTAATTTCATTATACACATTTTTTCTCAAGAACTGAACCAGACAGATTAAAACAAATTGGTAATATACTCGAAGTACAAGATTTCTTTCATGCTATAATTTATCTCACATATGGACTTGTTCACAAGCTTCAAAAAAGGTAACTAGAATTTATTCTCCTTCTGAGTTTCAATCAAATACATACAAGATTTTTTTAAGGTTCAATTATACTTTATTTACTTTGCAAAATAAACTACTTAAGAGGAGGAAAGTGAGAAAGCGCATGAACCTCACAGAAATGGCTTCGTAAAATTATACTCTATCCAAAATAATCCACTCTGTAAACTACCAACATCTCTTTATTCAAAAGTGAACACAAAAGCCCGATTCTCAACAAATATAACTAGAATGCTCTTAGAACAGCTTTCAGTTTAAAAGAATGTGCTGTTAAGAAAAAAAAGATGGGCTTTTAAAATTAATTTTATTAGAGGTCTGGAAATTATTCTTTGGTAATTCCACTTGTACTGACTGATTTATGTGCTGAAAACTGACTTAAATTCAGTGCTAGCTTATACAAATAGACAAACTGGTGTCTTGTTTCTGACCCACAGCTTACGAGAATTCTATGGTTCTACCAAAAATATATCATTAGTAAGAACTTTGACTGAATTCTATTATTAGAAATGGAAAGATAAAGCAGTTAACTACTGTTCATCACCTTGGTTCTGCTTGTAACAACACATGCAAGTTTCAGGTTAAAGCCATAAAATAATAAAATATAAAAATTTCACTGCAGCTGTGTTTTCATTTTATAAATCAAGTCATAATGAAAAGTCGATACCTTAAGAAGATGCAGTTTTCCTCCTGAACTTCTTGTACAAATTAAAAAATGTTTAGTAAATAAGAAGCACTGCCTTTCTCCTTCTTTCTTCAGAGACAGTGATCCCAGACGAACTTTACTAAGCTTTCCCCTCTCAACTGAAGGGACTTGAATAAGGGAACCTGATAATAAAGATGCAAAATTTACTGTACTGCAGTAATATTTAGTAGGGAGTGTTTAAAGTGTGAATGCTTTGAATATTTTATATTAATTAATGCAAATTTTAATTATAGGAAGTATCAATATAAAGCAGCTGCTTTAAGCACAAGTCGATGATCCTGTTTTGAACAAGTTCACTTTGTTTTCTGCAATAAATAGGCTCAAGAAGTACATTCTAGACTAATCCTTACATACACGGCAGAATCAGATCTTGGACAAATTCTCATGCCATTTAAACACACCAACAGCAAAGTGATCAGAAAATGAAGATGGAACAACAAACTGCACTTTTGACAGCTGCTAGACTTGCTAAAGATATGATAGTTACAAGCCAAAGAGGATTAAAAGAAACATTTTGAGGGAAAAGAGTCTGTGTGTGTGCCTGTGTGCATAAAAGATGGATATGAAGCACATTTCTTCTTCATATCCTATACTGCATAATTTTCAGTGCTACACAGCTCATCCAAAATGTGTTACCAGCAAAATGCTTCTGAACTAAATCGAACCTGGTGACATAAATCTGAATTTGTGCTCTGCAGAATTCCAGACTGGGGACAGCTTTCCTTCTCTCATGTTTCATACCTCAAAACCAGTCTCTGACCAACTTTTCCAGATTGATACGACCATGTGTATCACTTCCAAATTTGGATCTAGAGAAAAATTTGGTGGTGAAGTGCAATTCTGCTATAAATCTAAGGGCAGGATTTTTGATACAACTTGCTGTTACCACAAAGGGCAGCCAAGAGCCTTCCAAATCTCATGCCCACACATCTGTCCTCACTATTACCCTTACACTGGCTCTCATCTTATTCCCACAATTAGCTAATTGAACTAGACCAGCAGGAAAACAATGCTACAAAGAAGTAGCTGACTTAACTCCCTGATATGCCTCCCTGTGTGACACAAAGAAAGCAACAGCAGCAGAACAAATACAAGGGGATGGATATTGGCCCACTTCTTTCAAAGGCAACAAGATCTTGGTCTAGCATAGCTATATCAAAGCCCAGATTAGTGGAACTGTCTTGACACAATGCAAGCTCAAAAGAAATTATCCATGAAATATTAGATGAGTAATTCTTACTCTGCATTGTAAAAAAAATATCTTGTTCAAACTTCATAAACACAAGCTTAAACTAACAAACACAGAAATTAAGCTAACTGAGAAAGCTACTGTTTGTCTACATGCCCTATGCTTAGCTTCCTCTAGATAGATATAATTAGCCTTAAGTTATTAATATATATGAAACTTATAATATCTGATATACCAAAACACACACCAGTAAATCTTCAACAGAGATCTTTGATAGATAATTCACATTTAAATTACATATGTACAATGTGACTTGTGTCACTGCAACAAAACAATGCAAATTTGCAAAGGTCAGGAACATTTTTTAGGTTCATTTAAATTCTGACTAAAAGCCATAAATACTGCTTAGTTTGTGTGCATTTTCCCTTTTGTACATTTTCACTAAGAAAAAGCCTACTTGCCTCAAGTGTGAAAGACAGGAAGGAGATAATATCCACTTTTCCATGTTACACTGACTGCTCCCAAGGTCCTATTGGAGGCCAAAACCAACTAAAAAAACAACTAAACAACTCCCCATCACAAAATTCTCAGTGTAATTTTTCTTCTGAAATTCTCTCTACACAATCAGGGTAACAATACTCCACCTGTATGTTTCATTTCTGTTTTGCTCCTTAGAATTATAGTCTCTAGAAATATGATAGTCTTACAGATACAGCTTTTTTTCCTCCATTAGAATGCTTTCAGGAACACCATACTCTGTTCTGCTAAAATGGGCTGAAGTGTTAATGGAGCTGAAATGTTATCATTTAGTAAGGTAAAACAAAATTATATATATATATATTTAAATGCAGAGAAGAGAGACTGCATTATCTTTCTTTGATACTCTATATTTACAGAGAGAAGCACATCTCCTAGATGTGCTGCATGGCTAACATCAAGCAAGGACCTCCTGCATTCCTATCAAGTTTCTGTGATTAATGAAACTGGGTATTTGCTCACCACGCATTCTACTACAGATTTCCTCTTAAGGAAAAAAATGGTCACCATTGGCCAATGCACAGATGCAATGAGAAAGTGAAGCTTATTTTAGAACATTCATTAATAGTATAGTTTGGACAACCAGTGTAATCTCAGGAGTTTACAGACAGTACTTCATTACTGCCAGAATAGTCACTCTGTTAGCCTTGGCTGAATCCAAGAAATACCAAAGATTGTATTAAAAAAAATAATTAGCCTACATGTAACATCCTGATTTAAAAATTGGTTTTCTTCACTCTGGAGATCTTTTAATTTTACCATAAGGATTCTAAAACACTGTAACAGGTTGCTCATTCAGAGAGGCTCTGGAGTTCTAACCTTGGAAAACAAGCATTTGACTGGACATGGCACAGAGCAACCTGCTCCAGCTGGTGTTGCTCAAAGCAGGTGAGACTGGACTGGATAATTTCCAGAAGTGCCTTCCAACTCCAACTATATTTATCAGTAGAGGTAAATTCATAGCAGCTGATGGCAGGAAGATCAGAGAAAGGCCTCAAGATGTCCAATTGTCTGCGTGTCAGCCAATGTCAAACTGCAGATTGAGAGTCCCTGTCTTTCTGCCCCTAAAGAAAAAGATCCTTAATGTTTGCCATGCCTTACAGTGTGCCAGACAATAAAGTCTGTACCTAAGTAAGAGACAGAAAAGTAGACCTCAAGAAACCTGAAGGGGAATCCACAATCTATACGGCAAAGCACTACCAGAGATAGTTCCTATAGTGTTAACTTACATAGCTGACAGAATCAATCTCTTAGAAAAGTAAAGCAATTTTGCCATATGTTATGGCACTTCATATGGCACTATGAACTAACCTTCACAGAAAAAGCTTGACCAAAGGTAAAGGTACCTCTCTCCATTTCTTAATTTGAAAATAAGTTTCCTGTTCCTGTCTACACTAATTAACACAAAGAAAGTGAAATGAGAGAAGAACATCACAGACAAACTGACCCTACTGTCAGATGTGAAAGGAAAATGGCCTCTGCATTAATTCGCTGGATCTATTCAGATTTCTGCACAAAATCACATGCAATGGATGTTCCAAAAGATAAACTGTGATATAGCCTTGTGTAACATACAGGAGTCCACTGCCCTTTGACTGTATGCCCAGAAATAAATCTGAATTTCTCTTACTTAGGCTATGGGTTTAACTGGGTCTAACACTCAAACAGTAATCTCTTGCAGACTGATTCCTTCAGAAAAAAGAGTAAGTTTTCACTAATGAAACACTGGGTACACAGAAAAAATTATACCAGCCAATCTTAAAGGAAAAAAATCAACAAACATATAAATACAAAATATTGTCATCATCTTGAATAAATATTTTTAAATTTATTTAAATTGCATGGTAAAAGTCAATCCAGGATAATCACAGCCCTGTAATTTTTTAGCTGTGGATTCAACACAACAGCTTTATATTTCTTCCCAAAGCCATATTCATAACTTCTGAAATATCTTAGTTATAAGAAATGCACATATTGGATGACGAATCAAGCCATTTAGGAGTGACTGTTTTACAAACAATCTTGGAAGTTATTACAGAAAATTTCATAGTTTGTGCATATGGCTACAGAAATACCCCTGCATGGATTTAAAAATGTACAGAAAGCCTGTTAATTACCAGCTGTGTACAAGGCTTTAATAACTGAGGCTATCTAGAAAAGGTGTCATGAAGGGGTGCACCTGTATTATATTCCTAAACTTTCCTAAATACATTTAATGCTTTTCAGACACAAAGAAGGTTTTAGCCAAATAAAACCCTACCTTTAGTTACTGTATACAAACACACTGACTTGTTTTAAAAGAGCCAGAAGTAAATTATTATATAAATGGGAGAAAAACAAGCTTCAGTCATGAAGCTTTTACATTTGCTGACTTCACATTAAAGTAAACCTCACCAAGTAAGAACTGCAACCAGTTTGCAGTTCTTGGTAAAAAGTGAGGCTTATTTTAAATGGAAAAGTTACTTTATCTCCATTTTGTGGAACTAAACAACAAATTCCACCCCTGCTATAACTAATTTCAATAGAGAGAGTTTTCAAAACCACCAAGAATAGGCAGAAAAGAATACAGTTGAGCCCCTCCCCTCTTGTTTTGCTAATATATTACAAGTAGTCCTACACTCCTGGCAAAACAGGATACCTTTTCTTCATTACTCCTTGCAGAAGTGCTTTCTAAACCTATCCTGAACTTCAACTAGAGGCCAAAAATGCACCTCTCAAGATGTAAAGTGAGTCAGGTACTGTCAGACGTAGATGCTCAGGTATTTTATCTATGCCCATACTATTAATTTGAGATGTTTTCAAAGCTCTGAGAAAAATGGGACTAACTGGCAGCTCTTTTTTTTCATAGTAATCACTTTACCACTGCCAAAGCTTTGAGTTTCTCCTGCACTTATTCCCAAATGCTGGTATTAGCTGAGACTGCTGTGTTAACTGGCCAGGCAACCCGGGTCACTGTGGAGCTGTAGGTAATTTCCAACCCTTTAAAGACCACAGCCCAGGCAGAATGTAGAGTACTATCCCATGGGTGCTTTAGCATTCATGTGCTGGTCTTTTCATGGTTCCTGAAGAAAATAACACAGAAATGGGTTTCAACTACAACCTAGAATTAGTTGTTACCAGGACATTTTGTGACTTGCCCTCCACGGACCATGCAACAGTCTGAGGATGTTAGCTGTCCCCAGTGCAAGTGACCTGCCCAGTGATGGCAACATGAATGATGCTGGTTTTAATGCAATTCTGTTCATGATTACACAGATGGCTTTAAAGAAGAATGTCTTACCTTGGCGTATGAAAGTTTGGCTGGTATCTAACAATATATCACAGCCTTCTACTATTGTTCTTTCTATGGCCAGATTCTTCCGGATGTTTTCTGTGTCACTCACTTCATCATGCATCACCCTGTCAGACACAACACAAAATGCACTTTAAACTCCCTGGAATGTATCTCGCACCTGTTGTGTGTGTTTTCACTTCTTACATAGTATAGAAGCTGAAAGTATCTGATGTCCTTTGCCACCTGCTACAAAACAAGACATTTCCATGCAGTATAAAATCACTCAAGAGTAAGTTTTTTGCTTTTTTACCCTATCTTTTAAATAGTTCTTGCAATCATGTAATTTTTTTTCAGCAGTGAAACCAGTTTTGACAGACTTGCTTTTAGATTATTCCTAATCTCATCTGATGGATACCACCAAGCTAAAACCCCTTCACAGCAGATAAATAGTACTTCTTAACAGACTGGACTGCCAGAACCCTGGAAGTACTTCCTTGCATTTTTTATTAGTTTCAGCACATTGTAGAGTTCCTGCCCATGACCTTCAGGTTCCCACTCTGCTCTGCTTCAGTTTGCATCTCAAGGTACCATCCCCTCCCCCTTCTCTTCCTGTAATAACCACAGCATTAATGGCTCACAGCTTACTTTCTTCCACTTCTGTTCACAGGCATTCTCCCCTTACACAGAGATATATAGGTATTTTTTCAAGGCTTAAACCAACCCAGAGTTTATATGGTGTTGTGATGTATAGTGTTTTCCTCAACTGGGACCGGACTGCACTGTCTGAAAGCTCCTCCTCCCTAGGAACTACCTTAAAGGGATGGAAATGAGTCACAAAATTTATACTGCCTGCCTTATGAGCAGAAGAGGATCAATCAGTCTCAGCCTCCAATTCTGAACATTCAGTGATTAATTATTTGGATCAGCAATGAACTCTGACTTACGAGATAAAGGCAAGTCAAAGCTGATAGATCTGCTTGTGCGCATAACCCTGTCCAGAGAAATTCTGTCCTTTGCTTGACTGGAAAGGACACATTACACTTTCTGCTTCAGATGGCCTCAGAAAAGGGCAGAACTTGCTGAACACTAAAGGAATCAAACGTGGACACTTCTGTAAAAGATACTGCCTGCTCAGCTCTATAAGAATTTAGAGATGAAGAGGAGTCATGACCTGACTCAAACAGCTGCCTCTGTTAAAGACACACCAGGACAAAAAGGAAAAAAAAATAATCTCCAAATGAACAGGGAGTTTGCACAAGATTGTAATATCATCTTAACAGAAAAACAAAACTGAGCAGAGCATGCAATTAACAAAGCTATAAAGCAATCCCTCTTTTACAACTAAATAGTCTCCAAGCACATCTTTGGTGAATATTCAGATACTCCAGATTCATATTCTGCAGTTCACGAAGAATTTCTTTGTTCAGAGAATTCTGTTTCCCAAAGATAAAAACCAAATTTCTTACTGGGCTGACAGAGGTGGACAACTGAGAACTGTCTGGGAGTTCAGGGAAGAGCTTCATTTTGCAGGTTTTTACAGGGAGTACCAGTTATCAAAATACATCCTTAATTCCTGTTTATCTGACATTATTTGAAGCATATGTGAAAATCCATTGTTCCATTAATGCACATAAACTAGAACACAGATTGAGAACTCAGTACTTAAGACCATAGTTAATTCCTGTAGTCAGAGAGTATCAGAAATACCCTTTTTCAGTAAACTGTGAAAAAGAAAATTGCTGTGCTCATTTCCCAGGAGTAGGCAGTTCCTATAGCAACTCCTATTCTCCCCTACCCAAAATACAAGAAGACACTTGTAGATTTGTGTTGGCAAAAAATAAAAATAAAAACCACAAGCACCAAAATACTAGGCTGTGGTATTTTTGTGGGTTTTTTTCCTGATCTTTTTTTTCCTCATCTTTGGTTTGGTTTGGTTATGACCATGTTCTTAATAAGATTCTTTTTTTTAAATAACAAAGCCAAAACAAAATAAAGAAACCAGATTTTTAATGCCAAAACCTTTTGTTCAATATTATTCAACATAAGATAGAAAAATCTTACCTTGAAAGTTCTTCCAGTTTAGATTTAGCAAATTCAAGGCTTTTTCGCTCAACATGTTCATGTGGTGTGTGAGCCAGAAGTTCATGAAGTGTTATAATATATCTAGGAATCTTAAAACAAATCAAGGTATAAAATCAGTAAATCCTTTAAGGAATAATTCAAGTACAGCTTTTTGTTAAATATATGCCTTAACCTTGGTCAAAAAAATTTTACAGTCTTTTTTACATGAATATGCACAGCTAAATTATTATACATACATTCCAAATGTAACTGCTGCCAAAAATACTGAACTTCTGGGTGAGAGAGACTGCAAACATACATGTATGTTTTCAGTTTGAGGAAGCATAAGATCTATTCATCACATTTTAAAGGAAAAGATCAGGGCAGAGGCAGCCACAAAGATGACATTAAATTTCACTGTTTCAGGCTGCTATCCAAGTGGCAACAGAGAAAACTTTCAAAACTCCCTGGGAGTTCCATACATAACTTCCCTCAATTTTTATAGGATACGTGTGTTTAAATTTCTTGTGACTCTGACAATGCCAGCTGACCTGTTTGCATTTTGATAAAATTCACATTGCACTATCAGACTTTGAAGAATATTCAGTACTTGACTACTAAAGGCCACATCTAGCCCAAGAACCTTGCTCATTATTACTAAGGGAAGTTTCAAGGCTTTTAACCAAAACCAAGTGATACTGCAGTGTAACTTGTCTTTACAGAATAAAAGGTATTTGGGAGAAGAGAGATGACTTCCTCCTATGCTGAATTGAGAAGTTACCAACAATAACACATGAATAGGACCCACTCTCCCCCTTCTAAGATCCCATGACCTGTAAACTCCAAAACTTTATGGTATACAAGTTCAAAGGTAAAAAAAAATGTATTATTATAGGTGCTAGTGGCACTTTAGGCTAATACAATAATGCAAATGCAAAAATGGAAAATTATACAGCTTTATTTTTTTACTCAGTTTAGTTTGCAACTGAAGAAGCTGAGGGGGTTCACTGTTCTCTTGATGAGTAAAATGTTAGGTTAAATGCAAAAGACCAGTGTTTCACAGACCTCTTAAAACAGCTGCAAATAACTAATCCAGGCAGAGCAAGACAAAATACCAGAAGGATAAATAAAGTTTTCAAATCCTCTGCACTATGTTTTTCATTTTCTCAAGACCAAGTCACTGGAGAACAAAGTGGGAAGAAAGTTTCATAATGTATTCCTAGCGAAATGCTTGTGGCTGCTCTATCTTGTTATATCAGGTGTATTATCCCCTATTGGAATTCTGTGGAATCCTGCAGCAGGCAGAAGTCAAGCAATTATTTCTCAGCTTTTTTTCTTTCGGCCCTAGTCCTTATCCCACATTCCCCTTCAACATACATAGGATTCTGAATGGAGATTAATCAGTATAGTTGGAGAAGATCTCTACAGGCAAAGCTTCAGTATAATAATGAAATAAATGAAAAATAAATTCATTGCATTTGAGAGTGTTTTTGGTTAAGTGGGAAGAATCTTCAATCAGTTGTTATGTCAGCAACACAAATTCAATCAACCAAACATCAAAAACAAAGAGTCACAAAAAGCATACATAGACTACCTGAAACATGGGGTAAGTAAGGAAGGTTTCCAGCATCCGCCCCTCACATGCTGGGTTGGCTTCATATTGCTTCAAGAGTTTGTCAAAATCTCTGTTTTGCTTACAGTTTGCCAGCACTTGCAGACTATATTGATGATTCCGAACAAATTCTTGATATATATTCAGCATTGGCAGCAGAATGTCAAATAAATCAGCTAGAAAAAGACAAGAAATGCTCTTTTTTTTTTTTTTCCCCAGCTACCCATCGCTTGAAATTAATTTTTAAAGAAATCACTCTGTTTGACAAAAGTGAATTACTACAATCAGCTCTGTTTCCAATACACTGAGATTTCAGAAGCATTAAACTCGGCTCTTTCACCTGCCAAAACATGGCTGTTCTGGTTAGCTAATAATCAGACAATATCACTGAAAATTCAGGGGCCCCTGCCTAATGAATGCTGAGGGTGGAGGCATTTTCATCTACAGACTGGAAGACAGTCATTACTGCCTACGTAGGACTCCCATTACACCAGATCTTGTGGTGTTAGTCCTGGAAACGTGTTCTATTCAAAAAGTACTTTAAAGAAGTCCTCTCTTAAAAAACAAAGACCTTACTGTAATTTAAAAAAAAAAAATTAAAAAAATTAAAATCTTACCCCTAGAGAAAACACAGTAACTTACCTAGGATTAAGGTAGGCCAATTAGCTATTCTTGCTTTTAAGCCTTGGTGAAATATCTCATGAAGAAACATGATTGTTTCACTGAAAAACAAGTATTTAAACAATATAAGATAATTCAGGTTTAATTTTCTGGTTAACAGTCCACAGAGAAATGTCCCTTCCTGGTTAGTAGCATGTTTTGCACTTTGCTAGAAAAAAGAGAAGATCGTTATTATTATGGAAGTGCCTCCTTGTATTGCATTGTTTAAAATTTTAATGTAGTACATCTAAAAATATATAGTATTTGGTGTAGAAAGTATATTCTAACTGTTCAGTTATTCTAAATAAAAGCATCTATTAAATAACACGTTCCACATAGTTTAAGGCATAGGTTTTCCAAGAATAACCTTGGCAACGCTTTCAGTAATTTAAGAGGACCAGGAAAATAGAGAAACCTCAAGCCACTGGTGGTCATCTTGCTGCTGCTTAAGATTTGAAGCTTAAGACTTTTATATAACATGAAACTTTATGTTGTATTTTAGCTTATGAGGTCAACAGAAGTAGGGGACAATTCATAAAGCATACAGTGATCATTAATGCACTGGGGAACTAAAGGAACATGTTCTGTTTGTTAGAAGTTTGGGGCAGACTTGGACACAATCCTAATCCTGTATCAAATGTTAGATGCCTGCTGGCTTATCTGTACATACTCATTACAGTGCTACTTGGATGCTTAATGCAAAGAACATGAAAAGACAAGTGAGAGGGAAGGAGGCTCCTTAGGCAGGACAACAGAAAAGGGAAGATTTGAAGTACTCATCCTCAGGGTCTCATCTGGATCATACGAGGCCACTAAGTCAAATTTTGCACTCTTAGGAGGAAAAGAAACAGGGAAGGTGACAGCAAATAATGAGAACTGCCCTGAGAGGCACCATTTGTCTTTTTCTTTTTCCAGCAGAGGAATAGACTAAAAGGAGGCAGAGGACCAGGTGGTTTCAAACAGCATCACCAGCAGCACCTTCCCTTTTAGCCCTGGAAACATGGTCTACCCCAGTGACATTGCTTACATCAGAGCAAAAAAAAAGACTGCCAGGCCTCACTACTGCAAACAGATGGGAAGAAGTGGTCAGAGAAACTCCCACAAAGCAAACAAAATCCCTCATACCTGTTGAGGAAAATGCTACTAACATCATCATGACTGATAGGTGGCTTCTTTGAACTTGCAGCCATTCTTAAGGGCCGCAGAAAACAGTTCACAAGAACATAAAGTTGATGCACATATTCAGATTCAGCCTCCACCATGTTAAAAACTATCTGATTCCTTTTTCTCATACTTTCTGCATGAGGAGAACAAATATAATCTTGGACAATAGTTTTCCATTTTCTTCTACATAACCAGCCTCGCATAAAGCTCTGGACCTAAAAATGGACCAAGCAGAAAAGAAGAATGAGAAAAAACATTACATGACTTATCAAAAGCTCTTCATTGTAGAAATAACCCTCTAAATTAAATGCCCCCATTAAAAAAAAAAAAAAAAAAAAAAAAAAAAAGCAAAGCTGTTGCCCTTATTGATATATAACTCTACTTTTTAAAAATTTCTGTTTGTGAATGAAATCCCCAAAACCACTTTGTCATATTTGTAGCCGGGAAACAGACTGCAAATGTATCACTTACATATCAAGGCACCTTTCATTGAAAGCTCAAATATTGTACCTTTATATATTACCTTCTTTCCACTTCCAACCTGCTACCTGCTGTGTAGGTTTTTTAACTCCTTTTACAGCCCCTTACACGTTTCTCTCATCCCCCCAGAAATACTGTGCAACTCTTCCAGGTAACACATTGCAAGATGGAGTCAATATCATTACTGTCATAACGCTAAAATAGTTGTAAAACTCACTTTGCTTTGTTTTTAATAAATACCAGCTAGCATGTATATTTAAAGATAAATCTCAGTACATCACTTAGCATCAGACACCTAGTCCAGCAACACCATTATCCAGAAAAGGCTGGGTTTTTGCATTCTTAAAAAGTATCTCTATATCGTGGAAAAATCTACTTAAGCATAAGAGCCACTGAAGTTACAAAGTAGATTCAAGATTACAGAAAAGGTCTACATCTGACCACAGAAAATTTCAGTATGTCTTTGCCCAGATCTTGATGTGAAAATTATTCATCTTTAAAGAGAAATGCAAAATCTCAGTGGTAGGAGTTTAGTTTGAATAAAGAACTTCAAAAAAAAGGGCCCAGATAACAAAACAATCAAGAAAATTCACATAAGGGCACCCTTATGTACAGTGCTGACCCTGACTCACACTGTGTGACCCAGAAAACTCAGAAACTAAGTCCACATACCATGTAGAATACTATGCAATTTAAGAAACTGAACACTGTCAGAATAAGGTTGACACATACTGGACCCCATCCTCAAGCATGAATTCCATTCAAGCTCATGCAGTAGGATTTGTGGGACTCAGTGCTGGGCACAGGTCTGTAGCCTGGTTACATCCAGCCTTAAGAAACAGCGTCAAAAGCTGCAGATGTAAATGCCATACGGACGGGGAAAATTCTGTCCCTGTTATTAAAAACATGGGCCATAGTATCCTGGAACAATCACCATCAAGCAGACTGGCTGACAACCCAAACTCTGCATTTTCAATAGTTGTATTCCAGTGGCAGTGAGAGCATGTAAGTCATTCTCTTGTATCTTTACAAGCATTTTTATAGAAAGGAGAACAAAGTCACTAGACACTTGATTCCCACAGGACATAGCCTGTGACTTAATTTCAATGTTTAAAAGCAGTCAAATGTAATGTGCAAGCTTCTTTAAGACACTGAACACATACCTTCCAAGTAAAAATGAATACTTAAGCTGCAAATACACCACGAGATAAATGTGCCACTGAAACACAGGATGCTGATACAATTTAAGAGGTTTAAGTAGGGGTAAGGCAAAAGGAATCTTCTTGTTTGACTGTACTAAATGAAGACTCAACTAATTAGTACAGCCCAAATCCCACCATTCTGTTAAGCACAGAAGTCTGTGTGTTTACCTTCTTAATTTTTTTTATATCTGGATCTTCATCTTCCTGGTTGCCTTGATAAGGTCGCATTCTTTCTTTTGTCTTATTGAGAGCAACAATCTGACAAAAAAAAACACTCATTAGATGCTTTTTCAAGGTAATGAAACTCTCAGTTACATAACTAATAGAAAAATATTTTCCCCTTCTTCAACTCTGTTCAAGCTGCACAGAATGACAAGCATGTATTTGGTCACAGGGACACTAACACAGTTATCTGAAAACCAGCAAGGTTTTTGATCCAAAGGGGGGAAGGACACGAAGAGAAACAGTTCTCCTCTCAAAACCAAATGTGCCTCCCAGACTTCACCAGCTCAAGGCTGCAAAAAAAAAAAATTAAAAAAAAAAATTCAGCATTCTGTGAAGCAGAGCAGTTTGGAAAAATTTTCAGAGCTGTCACAACCAAAGATAACGTGTCGAGAATCAAATTCCACATGTGAAGACAAGTGGGAAATAGTGCAATCAATGGCACCCATACTGCAAAGCAATGTGTCACCTTAAAAGTCTCTCACAAGGAAGTGATTCAATCAGTTTAACAGTCCAAAATACTTCTAAGAGAAACATTTAGCCAAGGGTTCACAGGGGGACTAGTACATATTAATCTTATGGGTTTCCATTATTTTTATAAATATTACAGAGATATTTAATATTCTTGCAATGCACACAGCAAAGTATTATAATTCAATGAATGCTTGATGGCTCTGGCACATACCTCAGATTTAAGCCTTTCAATTTCTGTGTCTTGATCTTCCAGCTGATGTCGAAGCTGATTGGCTGCAATCTTTTCAGTCTCCACAATCTGGACAAGATGAATGTACTTCTGCATTAACACCTCCCTTTCAATCAGAATATCTGAATAACTAAAAGGGAAAACACATTAGGAAAAATAGCCAAACATTGCCTCCCATATCCTGTTACGAGATACTGACAAAATAAACATTCCACCAATGCCAACAAACCTGCAAAACTGTGTTTATTTGGCTTAATATATAAGGAAGAGCTTGATCATACATAGCTCATCCAACCTTGAGTGCTCAATGTTCATTTTAGACACAGGCCCTAGCAGTACCTAGCTTCCCAGTATCCAGTTACTGAGAGGAAAATAATTGTGCTGATCTTTTTATGAGCTTCTAATTCTTAGGCTAAGCCCAAGAATTCTATTAATTCTATTTATTTCATTTATTTTTAAGGATTGGGGTTTTTTTCCATTTTCGGGAGGACTTGGGGCAACATCTGGCACTTCATCAGAACTATTTCTAATTCTCTTCACCTGTCCTATCCTTTATGGAAGAACTTCCATAATAACTGTTGTTTTAATTTGCTAGCACTTATCATACTGCTTAGGCTAGTTTAAGATTACTCAAACAAATGTATTTATTCTAATTAGTAACAGGAACTACAGTATCAGTCTTTTTTTAGCTCTTGGGCAGGAAGCTGTCCTTCTTTTGTATTTTCCTGAAAAGGGACAGTATCCCTAGTGCAATTAGATGTCACAATCAAAGCAGTGATGAGCATCATGCTGTAACTACTGTTCTCAGCTCCAGGTAAAGGAGAAATCAGTTTATTCCCTTGCAGCATCTTCATCAGATGGTTCTTTCACTTGGTTCTGTCTCCCCCACTTAGATAACATGAATGTGCAGAAGATGCAGAGTCCTACAACATGCTTGCTTGCTGGCCTTGACTCAACAGAATCTACAGACATGTACTGCCTCTCTACCTAGGTTTTTGGGAACCTTGTTCCTATGAGGTTAAATAACTTTGATAGAGACCAAATTGCACAAAACACAGCAGAATGAAGCCCTAAACCTTTGACAAGAGGTATCTTTCTATTTTGTTGTCTACCACTGAAACTTCTTCCCAGTAGACTAGGTTGCTCCAAGCCCCATCCAACCTGCCCTTGAACACTTCCAGGGATGGGCATCCACAGCTTTCCTAGCCCAAACCTTCTCAGTCTGTCTCCATAGCAAAGGTGCTCCAGCCCTCTGATCATCTTTGTGGTCCTTCTCTGGACTTGTTCTAGGAGCTTCACGTCCTTATGTTGGGGGACCCAGAACTGGACACAATACTCCAGGTGGGGTCTCACAAAAACGAAGCAGTGGGGGAGAATCCCTTACCTTGACCTACTGGATATGCTTCTATTGATGCAGCCCAGGACACAGTTGGCTTTCTGGACTACAAACACACATTGCTCATGCTGAGCTTCTCATCAATCAACACCCCCAAGTCCTTCTCCTCAGGGCTGTTCTCAATCCATTCTCCACCCAGCCTGTATTTGTGTTTGGGACTGACCCAACCCAGGTACAAGACCTTGCACTTGGCCCTGTTGAACTTGATGAGGTTGGCATGGGCCCACCTCTTAAGCCTCTCACAGCCCCTCTGGATGGCATCCCTTCTCTCCAGCATGTCAACCACACCACACGGCTTGGTGTGGTCAGCAAATTTGCTGAGGGTGCACTCGATGCCACTGACCATGTCCCTGACAGATGTTAAACAGACCAGTCCCCGCACTGACCTCTGAGGAACATCACTTGTCAGTGGTGTCCATTTGGACATTGAGCCTTTAACCACAACTGTTTTGAGTTGGACCATCCAGCCAAGTCCTTATCCACCAAGTCATCAATCCATCAAGTCCTTGTCTTTCCAATTTAGAGACAGGGATGTCACACAGGACAGTGTCAAATGCCTTGCATAAATCCAGCTAGATGACATCACTTGCTCTTCCCTTATCCACCATCTCTGTAGCTTTGTCACAGAAGGCCACCAAATTTGGCAGGCTCTATTTGCCCTTAGTGAAGCCATGCTGGCTGTCACCAATAACCTCCTCATTTTTCCATGTTCCTTAGCACAGCTTCCAGGAGGATCTGCTCCATGATTTTGCCAGGCACAGAGGTGAGACTGACTGGCCTGTAGTGTAGTTTCCCAGCTATTCTTTCCCTTTTTGAAAATGGGGGTTATGTTTCCCCTTTACCAGGCAGTGGGAACTCCACTGGACTGCCACAACCTCTCAAATGTGATGGGTTTTGGCCTAGCAACTTCATCCACCAGTTCTCTCAGATAAAGGCCCCAGAAGTGCTCCCAGCAATTATAACTGATTTTTGTACTGAATTCAGACCAGAGTTATGGTTCATTGGATCACTCCATGCTAATGATACTAAAACTGTTCAGGCAGTCAAAAGAACCAGGCAGTGGACCTGGCCAGAACTATTCATGGTCACATCAAATCACCCTTTTGAAATGCAAAATGCACAAACTAATGCACTCTTTACGAAAAACGGGCAATACAGCTCAGGATCAGAGGGCAAAAAAAAATTTTAAGGGTAAGAAACCCACCCCAAATAATTTTTACCATAAGATCCTTTTAATAGAGATGAGGAAATACCAACTGCAAGTCTTTCAGAAGGGTGGTCCCAAACAGCTACAGGAGGTTTCATGCTCCCAAACTATGTCAGTTGTGGAATGGCTTAAAATAAGGGCATAGGTGTGTGGGGAGGGGAATGCCACCCTTATGTGAGAACAGTGCAATCGTGAAAACACATCATTCGTCAATGTGTTACTCATCAGACTCACAAGTCCTACTAAAACCAGCTGTTCCCATTGTCCTGGCACTCATTTAGACAGGAAAATCTGAGTATAGGAATTCATCTGCAACAAACTGAGCAGAACAGTACCTTACCCCATTATGCAAAATTGAGACAGAACCCAACAGCAGTCATGAAGTCCAGACCAAATACAATTAAAAGGACACCCTTGGCTGCACAAGCTGGGGCTTCACAGAGCTGTTATTAACTTGTAGATACTATCGCCAGAGAGTGTTGATTGGTGGGGTTTCAAATGCTCCTTTAGAAAACAACTACCGCACCGATCTCCTGGAGAGCCATGATTACCAGTATAACCATCACTGCTTTTGCAGTTCTGTGTCTAAGCTATTTAAAGTGCTGTCCACCAAGACCTACCAGCCCCCTTGAGAGGCTTAAGGAGCCCTTTGCAGCACACTGAGGTGCCTGCTTCTGGACCATAGCCCTTGTAGTGGACAGAACTGATTTCTAAAAAGTGCTGTGCAAGGAGCCCAGGAGGTACAGTCACCTCTGGTAGGTCATGTTAGGCTGTGTGACAAAATGCTGGTCTTCACCTATCTGGAGAGCCACAAGCCTCATCAACTGGCAGGTGAAACCCATCAAGATTAGGGAGTGGAAAGATCTCCAGATCACCTTTTGGACTGAGAAAGGTTACCAACTATAGGGATGTGAAGCTTACCATGGGATACAGAGAAGAGCATTTGGGGATTGTACAAGGCTTGTTGTGGAGCATTTAAGGGAGGAAATAATGGCAGGATAATGGAGGGATCAAGGAGGTCTGTGGAGGAGCAAGTCTGGGAAAACAGAGAGATAAGGGGACAAAAGGGGATGATGATGTAACCAGCACATCTGTCTGTTCATTACCATTATCTGGCCATGCTCTGCACCTGATCACACTGTCCATCGTGTCTTCTTATTAAACTCAACTCCTAAGTACTTTCCTGAGTGAGGGGACTCTGTATATGCATCCACAGAGCTGTAAGTGCCAGGTACTGGAGCAGGGACCCAGGGGCCGTGGGTGCCTGTGTCTGCAGTGCCAGTGGCCCCCTGGAGAGTGTGCATATGGTCTGGATGTGCACATCACTGTGTGATCACCAGCCACTGTCACACCATGACGGCTGCTGAGCAGGATTAGTTGCTGGGCAGACAGGTGTTAAAGGTGCAGTAAGTATAGGCTGCATCACCAGAGACCCTGACTTGGCTACTGGAGGGCACAGGAGATCCAGCCCAGCTACCAGGAAGACAGTGAGGTTGGGTGGCTGACTGACGAACTCATTTGCACACGTGTGTGTGTATGCCTGTGACAGCTGGACAAGAGAACATCCAAGGGCTAGCTACCAGCCAGACTGAGTGTGCAAGACAGGTGCAAGGGAGAGATCTATCATGTTTGGGTCTCTAAGTCTGCTCATGTGTGCAGGGTTGGGACTTGTGTGCTTCCAGATGCTAGCAGCTGGGGAGAAGGAGGATCCAGGAACAGCTCTGGCACACACGGCATGGCTAGGCTATTGACTGGGAAGTCCAATGCTGTACATAGGCCTTGGCTGTATTTTCACACTAACATACCCTCACTCTGAAGAATCAGAGAGGGGAACAGGAGGAGGCTGCTGGTGTTGTCTGTGCCCATTGAGTGATGAATGTCCCTGTTTGTGCTGATCCATGCAGCCAGCTGTGCTCCTATGTACATATGTGTGCTTGTTTGCATTGGAATTACATGCCAGGATGACTTCTGGTTCAACAGCAGAACAGGGAGCAGTGGCAGCCTCTCACCTCTATCAAGTGACTGGTTCTCACAGCCCCTACCAGTTCATTCTGTGGATCTCCCTAGACACAATTTTTAAGGCAGATATGAGATTGCTTTGCCTATGTTCTCAGCTCAGTTCTCTCTGCCTCATTCCTGGCCAACTGGAAACTATAAAGTAGTGGCTATTATAGCACCAAGCCTCAGCTAATACACTTTCTCCAACATCAAGGCATTAGTAGCAAGGCATTTGCTTTGAGCTTCCAGGCAGCTACCATACTGAGCTTACAGCTGCCTGCAACTGCTATATGAAATACATCCCACATTAGCAAGCAAAGCGTGCCAACAAACCTGAGAGCAAGTCGGGTTTGGGGTTTTTTTTTGTCTCTTTTTTTTTGGTCTTGTTTTTTTTTTAATTGCTGGCTTGAGGGCAGTATCTCCTCATATGCTTTCAACAGAGAGCTAGCTGAAAGAAGCACTCCCACTTCCCCCTCACATAGCACTCATGCTCTCCCACATCCCATCCTTGTGCTTCCTTCCCCCTGTGCACTGAACACAGGTGTGTAGTGTGGATGTGCAGGGAACAGACCTGGAGGAATGAGACATATTAAAAGGAAGCTGGTAAAAAATAAACATCATTCCTTTTAGCACAAATCAGTTTCCCAATTAAGTTCACACTTGTGCCTGCATGAGAGGAGGGTTGGTAAAGGTGTGGGAATGAATGGCTGACATGAGAATCACAGCTGCTTCCTTCAGCAGCAATGTGGGCTTATGCAGGACTGAAGCGTACATGAAACCACAGCCTGAAGCACTTAATTTAATTTAAAGTTTTTTGCATTAAATAATAATTTTTTAAAAAATTAAAACCATGGAAGAATTTGTAAGAGAGGGTGAAAAGTTCACCTCAATGTATTTAGAGTGAAACAGTTTTTTTCATAAAAGACTCAAGTTCTGGGACAAAGCAAAAACAGGACTTCAGCATGGATACCTACTACCCATTTGTCCATAGTGGAACATGGAGAGCAGTGAGACTCTTAAGTGTAATTTTTTCAACAGCCTGTGTATTACCACAGCTACTGATGGGGATGGGACCCTACAGAAAGCAATTAAATATTTCCATTTCACAAATGTCAACATATTGTCACATAGGAGGCTGTTCCCAGCCTTATTTTCAATTTAAGAGTAGGGGGTATGTTGTCAATACCTCCTAGAATTTTTACCTAAGACACCTGAGATGATACTACAAAAAAGTGTCTTCAGAGGGCTTCACAAAATGTCATTTAGTAATTCAAAACAAACACCTGAGAAAAGGGCCATAAATATCTTAGACTAGCCTCAAATGAACAGGGGCACTGAAGAAGTTGTCAAAGTTTTCCCATTTGTCAAAAATACTGAGAAACGCAAAGAAAAAAGTCTTACAATGATGCAGGCAAAGTTTAATCCCTGAAGCAAATCTGTTCTATTTTGTTTAATTACATTGGGAAGAAAAATCTCACACAATATTCTAGAACTATTATTTTAACTTCTTTGTTTTATACCTTTGGTAAAAGACCCAATGGTTAGGAAACTAATTATGCAACTCCAAGCTGTTTTACTAGACACAATTTAAAGCAAATAAAAGCAGCCTCCAGTGAAGTAGAAAAGCATCAGAACAATGAGGTAACCACATACAACACTCTATGTTTAGCAACTAAATGTCTGATTTCTTTTGTCTCTTGTTGATATTTGGTTCAAGAAAAGTATACTAGAACAAGAAAAGCCATGTCCAAGTCTCTGGAAAATTTCTCCAAGAATTTAGAGACCATTAGGGAAATGCAGATTAAGAAAATCCCCCAAATGACATAGTGTCCTGAGAATATCCCTCACCGTGGTGTCCACAGTTCAGTATTGTTACTACTGTCATTTCAGATGGGAACACATAAAGGCAAAAATGTCAAATAGAAAAAGGGACAGAGATAAAAAGGCTGTTCTTTCTTACAAGCTACGACAAGAGACCCAGCTGCCTTCTGAAGGCTGCAGTCATAAACTTCTGGTGGAGTCCAAATTCAACCACCCCCATCTTGAACCTCATGACTAATTTCTTCTTAGCAAGTTTAAGTTCTTAATAATTTCAACTCTGTGTTTCTTAATATTGGCCTAATTTTCTATTCAGTTCTGCCTTGGAAATTAATGTGTGATACATTCGTGGACTGAACTACCCAAAGCTGTTCTTGCTTTTTACCTGTTTTTTTTTACACCAGGTAATGGATAAGCAGAAAAATCATCCTGAAAACAGAGAACTGTAGGATCCTGCTTCCCCTGAATGCCCTTACTGCAAGACAAAAAGTCATGCTTCTTTCTTCACTTGCTTTCAGTTATACTTCACAAGATAAATGTATCCAGATTCAGAGACAGGGTGAAGACCTCCTTTCTCTCCTCCTCCCTCAACAATATGACATATCCCATCAATGGATATCCTTTGCTGGGATGGGCTGAGAGCTCAGAGCCTCACAGCTTCTCAAGACCTGAAATAATGTGTGCACCCAGAGGGCTATAATGCAAAATGTGGTTCACTGAATACCATGACCCAGTAGATGCTTTCCAAGAAAGGGTGAGACCCCATTCAGTTAGATCCAAACCCTAAAAAGAGGATGCAGATCCAAAGCCTCAATGCCCAAGCAACGTAAGACCTGCAGCTTCAGGGCCTCTTTTCACAAGTTCTAAATTAAAAACTACTAGCTGGTGGTGTTCATTTTTAGTTATAAAGCAAAATCACTTTGGTTTACATGGCTCATGTCCTAAGCAACTCAGAAACTGCCTGGTTCCTTGAGCGTTGCCATGGCACTGTAGATGAGCTGAGGTGAGTGTCTATGAGAGGAGGCTGGAGAAAGTGCATTTCAGCAAAGATATTTGCCTCTGCAAATATTTCACAAACCTGCAGTTGGATGATTTTCATTTAGAGTACACTGAAAACCTCCCCCATTCACCTTGCAGACCTTTTCTCAGGGAAAGATTACTGCATGGCTCTAAGTCCTACTGCATCCCTTTTGACAAGATGAATTGCTGTTCAGGCATTCAGTTTTTAAGTTGATATATTATTTGTTGCACTTATCATCACAATGGTTTTATCCCCCCTTTCTTAAATTTATTTCTGTATAAGAGCTTTTTAAGAAACACCCATTTATTCACTTAGCAAATCATATATTTCTTCACTCATATAACACACATTGTCTCTAACGGAGGACTAATCCTAGGTTTGTTTCCAATAAAAGAGTATTCCTCTTGAACTAATTTCAACTGGAATACAATAATTCAT
The DNA here is from genome assembly GCF_020740795.1 of Apus apus. Taxonomy (NCBI): domain Eukaryota; kingdom Metazoa; phylum Chordata; class Aves; order Apodiformes; family Apodidae; genus Apus; species Apus apus. Next base: position 70,470,345 of record NC_067312.1, on the reverse strand, counting down.
GAATTATAAAATACCCTGACACAAGCATGAATGATAAAGGCATTTTTTTTCTTACATCCACAAATGGCAAGCAATACACAACAAATCTGCTGTAACATTTATTTCTGTTTAGAGAGCAAATTTAGACTTTCAAATTATTATCAACTTATTTACAAGAAAATGGATTAAAAATCTGTTTTCATACCTAGCTTGATGAATAGCTTCTACCCATTCATCACCATCAACTTCATCCTCACAACGGAGCTCCAGTGGCTTCTGCCCTTCATGGCCAAAAAGAACAGTAAAGTAATGCTGCAAATTAGAATAAGAAAAAAAAAAGTTCATAAACCCTTCTAAATAAAATAGATACAAAAAATTAAAAAACAAAACAAAACAAAAAACTTTTTAAATGCAGCCTAAATTATTGCCAACCTAGGAAGCTATTTTAAGCTATTAGTCATGAAACATGGATTGAAGTTGAAAGTGGATCTTTAACATATTCTCCTGTGTATTAAGGTAATAGCTTTTGTGATACTTACTGTGAGTTATAGTTCTTAAGCTCCCACATACAAGAGAATATAATTCCCTAAGCAGCTTCTGTAGTTGAATACAATAGTGTGACTGTTGTGGGGTGTCTGTAGCTCTTTTTCCCTTACATTTTTTCACCTAAATTTTTTCTGAGATGTTAGCATGAGATACATCTGGCACTGCCACCTCTTCCTCACAAGAACACAGGTAGTGCACCAGCTCGAGCTTATTTCCTCACCTTTCCAAAAGAACAAAGGAAGTGTCGCTTCTCACTCATCACACTCCCAAAACATCTTTGACTTTCTTTCAAGAAGCCCCATGCATAACTGTCATTACAATAACTTTTTGTTTTCACAAAAAAATGCTGTTCACATAAGACTGACACATGCTTTGATGGCATTTCTAAATGAAAGATGTTGCCCACAGTATGTTTCATAGAACACAGAATTTCTGGAAGGTTTTTGCTACTTTCAGAGTGCAGTAATATTAGTAATATCTAGTGGGGAGGGGAAAACCCCCCAGTCTCATCTACCTTAAAAGCCATTTCACAAGGTTGGCCATTTACACCTTTATTTTGCATAGCTTGCATTTTAACTTACAGCCAGGCAGAAAATGGAATTCTTCCAATGTAGATGAAAACAGTAAGAAAATATTCTACCTAAGCACACACCTGTAATTATCACAGGTGTCTTAAATGCACCCATTAATAAAACAGCTGTTTCACAGGCAGAGGGACCTGCGGAGGGACCTACTCAGACATAAAACAATCACGTTATTAGGTCCAATGTTATTCAAGAGCTCGTACATCTGAAGATGTATGGACCAGCTCTCTCAGTTCTCTTCATTACCTAGAACTTCTCAACCCCTGTTCCACGTTCATCCCAGTTAACAGGGAAGTGAGTATAACCACATGCAGCAGCAATTACTTTCTGGGGTTTAAGAGCAAATTCCAAACTGGCTCTAGTCAGCAAGAGAGGTATATAAGTGGCATTCTCCCACACCATTAGCCATTTTTTGCAGCAGTAAGAAAACCCAAAGTGATGTCAACAAACATTCCGCCTTCCTTATCAAACCCACAGCTCAGCTGAAAAAGCCTCTCTGAGCCAAACACCACATTGGAGATCAAGTCAATACAAAACACCTCAGAATTAAAAGCTGAGGCAGAAGGAATACAAGCATAAAAAGAAACAGAAGGGATGAAATTTTACCTACAGAGAATTGGCTGCAGATATTGTCAACACTGGTAACGACTTTTGTCCACATAAAACCAGATTATTTCCACCATTTATTAGTCCCCTCCAAAACACCTGGCAGCCTGCTGTTCAGGTACAACACAGGAGCTGGCTGTGCCCAGAGCAGGTTCAGTGCACCCCAGATGCATGGGATTCATTACAGTGGCTCCAGCTCTGACTGCTGCACCTGCACTCGCTTTGAGGTTTGTGCCTGGGGACCTCACATTTACAAAACCCAGCTGCCTCTGTGCATCTGAGTACACTCATATGTTAGGTTTCTTTTCAGGTAACATGACTGTACCTACAGTGGCGCTCCATAAAGAGAATGCTATTCATTTACTAAATTATATTAATTTACTAAACATTGTTACTTGTATACAAATCTGTTCACACAGATCAAAAGCACTGCAGGATTAGCAACAGATCAACAAAACAGAGTCAAGGCAAAATATGAACCAGCATTCAATTTAACAGGCTATACAGAAAAACTCCAGGCTCAGATCCACTAGTTTCGGAAACAAAACAACTCCACAGTGCAGATGAGGATCAATAAATCATTAGAAAAACAACCTGATAAAACTGTGGGTTTTCAGTGGAGCATATAATTTAAACCTGAATTCCATGAATAGGAAGAAACACTTTATCAGGTCCACAGGATTCTCCACAGCAGTGTTAGAGAGAAACTTCTATAACAATACAGTGCAGTTGCAAACAACATACAGGGCACTAAAAAGTGCAGCAAGATTAACACAAATGTGTGCTGTTTATAGACTGGGACAGTCTATTTTTAAAAGTATATTTAAAGATAAATCACACTGTTCAGAGCTGCATTTTATGTAACAAGTTATTTGTGTTCCATAAAGCTGATACATATAAAATTAGAATAAAGACACAAGTGTAGACAAGCACTGGATTTAATCCCATTGTGTGGGGATTCAAGTTAAAGAGAGAGACAAAATTACAGCCCTCTCTACTTCTTTTCAAGTGAGGCAACTCAGATCTCTGCTGAGCAAGACTTTCAGCGACCTCACATCACAGAATTCAGACTTAGAGGTGTGCAGTTGCTATGGTGATGGGCATGATCTAAATGCTTAGTTAGACCAAGAAAATGCACAAGTTCAGACAAACCTAGGGGACTATACTACAGTAGGACTGTACACAATGGAAACAAAAGCTAAATTATAAGACATTTGTTTTCAAAAGCTGCTTTAAAAATCATGTATATCCTCCAACCCCTCAAAAATGCGTATTTCACTCAAGCATCAGCATCAGCTATCAGATCAGTTGCCCAGAGTAGTCAACTCTAGAGCACACAAAGTGCAAGAAAATACTGTAACATGCCTCCAAAAAGAATCTCCAAGTTAACCCTGAATTCTCTTATTTAAAATAAACAAATTTACTGCAAGAAAATAAGATGGTATCTTCACATTATTTTATTTTCAATTTGATTATGCTTGTGCGTGGGCCAGTATAAATTTATATATAGACATAAATTATTTTAGCACTGCCACTCAATCTGCTAAATAGCTGGGCTTTCACATCCCTGCAGTACAGTAGAGGTGAAAATCACCTTTCTGCATATACATTCCTGGTTTCTATAAGTGATGACAGTAAATATTTGAGAGCTAGAGGACACATCTATTGCTGTCATAATCACTCACCATGTCTGTTGGACTAGTAAGCAGGCTCTCATGTTTCAAGCTAAGCACGTCGTTCACTTGGACAATTGTTTATTATTAAATGTGAAGGTCTTTAGAGTCATAGAAGATAAAATGAACATTCAGTATTTTTATATAAAACAGATTCAGTAATTCCATTTTAAGGTGTCTTTTCAGTATTCGGGTATGCACAAGCAAAGAAATTGTCTCCATTTACATAAAAACATCTTTGGTGGAGTTCTCCAAAAGAGAGTTTGGAAATAGAAGGAGGGGTTGGACTAGATGACCTTTCGAGGTCTCTTCCAACCCCTAACATTCTGTGATTCTGTGAAAGCCCAGCATAATAAACAGTGTACTCTGGTACTTCTTTCACTTGGGGTCTTAATCTTGTTTCAATCTTGTCTCTGAAGTGGAGATGCCCATCAGCTCATTCCTTTTCACCATAGGAACAAGCTCTGATTAACAGTAGGTACAAGTCATAGAAGTGATACAAAACAAGTAATCCATCTTGACCCTTTGTTCTTTCCTTGATGGTCAGACAAGACAGTGCTTGCTTGCCTATGGAAGGTATATCATGGAGTCACAGAATTAAAGAATCACAGAATATTAAGGGTCAGAAGGGATCTCCAAAGATCATCGAATCCTTGCCAAAGCAGGATCGCCTAGGGCTGGTCACACAGGAACAAGTCCAGGCGAGTTTTGAATGTCCCCGGAGAAGGAGACCCCACAACCTCTCTGGGCAGCCTGTTCCAGTGCTCTGTCACCTGTACAGTGAAAAAGTTTTTCCCTACGTTTACGTGGGAACTCCTATGCTCTGGCTTGCACCTGTTGCCCCTTGTCCTATCACTGGACATCACTGAAAAAAGCCTGGCTCCATTCTCCTGACACTTGCCCTTAACATCTTTGTAAACATTGATGAGGTCGCCCCTCAGTCTCCTCCAAGCTAAAAAGACCCAGCTCCCTCAGCCTTTCCTCATCAGGGAGATGTTCCACTCCCTTCATCATCTTTGTGGCTCTGCCCCAGACTCTTTCAAGCAGTTCCCTGTCCTTCCTGAACTAAGGGGCCCAGAACTGGACACAACTTAGTTCTTATAAACCTGCCCAGATAACGGCTGTATTCAAAATAAGACAGCAAAAGCTCTGAAGTTGCCACTTTCCAAGGGGGAAACCAAGCATCTTTCTCGTAAAAAACAAAATGAACCCAAGTCAACCAACAAACCAACAACACCATCCCCCCCAAAAAAACCCAAACAAACAACACAAAAAAAAACCCCAAAAAATCCCACCCCCTCAAAACCAAAACAGAACAGAACAATTCAAATTATATATGTCCTGCAAGAGAAACACTACTTTTAACGCATTCTGAGGTAGAGCTTCCACCAATACAGACACCCTACAACTACACTTCCTCACAGCAGAGTATCATTCCCCTTGTGACAAACGAGCATTTGCTGTTGATGAAGTCAGAGTCACTCCAACATGGACACTGCACTCTCCAGTGCGTGGGAACACTCCCATGGCTCATTCTCCTCACTCCACCTCACGTGGAAACTGCAAGGGATATCTCCTGTCCCATCCCTTAGACCCTATCCCCTGATAACTTATCACTACATCTGTTTTGTCAGTTACTTCTTTTCACCACCCAGCAGTTGTAGTAACTCGACTTGTCTTTTCCATTTGTAAACTAGTGGTGATGCTTGCAACAATTCAGTTACTGAAACATGGGTGGACCAAGGAGGATTAGCATTCATCTTCCCACAGCAGTGCTGCTACCCCAGGTAATGACACTGCTTCACAATCCCTACTGCAAGCTCCTGCCTCCAGCTCCTTGTACATTTGGCCAGCTTTGAATGTCCAGATGGAAAAACTCATACTGGAGCAGTAATGCATGTGTCAACAGTGGATTTGTTATCCTATCCTTTCCATCAGCATGGTGTATAAACATTTGAATTATGTTTCAAAGGATTCCAAGATGACTACAGAATTTTGTTGTATTGTGGATTTGTTAATGATTATTGTGTGGTAATAGCTACTTGTCTATCAACTCCTTTCCCCTAAACTTTTATTAAACATAAAACAAACCTAATTCTCTTCATACTGTACTATATAAACACCATTTTTAAAGCTTATATTTGGCATTACCTCATTACATGCTATTTCTTGATTGCACAGTCCTGGTTTAATCTTTCAAGCCAAGACATTGAGACTAATTGAAAAAGAAAATTCCAGCTGTCAATATTTATAAGAATGGAGACTATAAATGAAAAAGAACTGTAAAAAGTTATTCTGTGTACCAAGACTGTTTCATACAAAATTCAGTCTTCAATGTGAGGCATGAGGGAGCTTAATTATTTGAAGGTAAAATTCTACCTTAGAAGGTAAAAAGATGGGTGAGGAGATTAATTAAAATTTAGGATGACAAGCTAAAAATAGTTCTCACTCTTTGACCTCTAGTGACATTTTCATCTCAGAATCTGGAAACCCTTATGCAAACTCAAAAGCTAGTAAATTATTGAGCAGCAGAAGACAATGACTGCAGCAACTGAAGAGTCTCAATAATCCTTGAAGGAAAACAGCAAATTGCAGTCTAAATCAAAGCAGATTATACTGTTCAAGGATGTGTAAACTCATAAAGTTTTCAGATGTGTTCTACTGACAGTATTTTGCCCAGCTGCTCAAATACAAAACATTATGGGTATTATGTACTTCTTACATCCTGGGGAAAGGGAAGGAAAAGAAGGGAATTTCTCTGGAAGAAGGCAGCATCCCTAAAAGGGAACAAGTGCAAAAGGATGACGGTTTGGAAGTGAGGGAGATGTCTGGGGGAGAAGACAACAATCCCTCTCCATCACTGAATCAGAAGCAAGTTAGCAGGAAGGACAAAACTGCATCTTTAATTAAGGGAAGGAAAATGCCAGGGCTGGGTTTTGCCAAGTCTTGAGACTCGGCTCTACCACCCGCACTGGCGTGAAATTCATTAATTGTTCATTAGCATGAGGATGACACAGTTTGTTAATTTTTCAAGATTGTAATTATGAGATCCTATTACAGAGAACTGCAGGCTCAACACACCTGAACTACTGGACAGTAAAATGGCAGATGAAATTAACTGTACGCAAATGTAACATGACATACATGACGAAAAACATTCCAAGCTTCCCATGTGAGAAGATGGACTCTGTGCTTGGTGCTAGCACTCAAGAGTAAGATCCTGGAATAAGTTCCATGAAAACACCAGCCCACTCAGCAGCTGCCAGAAAAGCAAACTAGAGAGCTAAGGATGATTGGTAAAGAAACAGAACAAAGTAAACAGCTGTTACACTATGAAACATCTTGAATTCTGTAAGTAGTTTTGGACCTACCATGACAGAAAGTGCAACATAAAATGGGAAAGATTTAGAAAATTATAAATGTGGTATGAAAAGGCTTGCACATGTCAAAATCAGATATTCATAAAAGCAAAGACTACATGAGACTCTTCAGGACAAAGAAAGGAACAACTTTGGGGATACAACATGGATCTACAATACCACAGAAGATATGAAATGGATGGATAGGGATCCGCTGCTCTATTTCTCTTCCAATTAAAAAGTCCTATTAAATTAATGTAACAGAAGCCAGTTCCAAAACAAACAGAAGAAAGTAGTTCTTGATGCAACTCGTAGTGACTCGTGTTGCTCTCTAGCACAGGAAGCACTAAACGCAGTGTCAAGGAGTTGCAGGGAGACTACAAGAGTGCACAGAAACACAGGGAACACACAGAGCTCTCATCTTCAGGATTCAAACAGGCCTGAAGCTGAAAATAACTGGAAGATTAAAGTAATCTCAAAGGAGAGGGAAAGTAAAATATGTACCTAAGTTGATGCCTTCCTCCTCACGGCCACAATACAAGTCTGGATATTAGACGAGGTGGATCTTTAGTCCACTCAAAGTCTTATGGGAGCTAATTAAAACTTGGTATGTGAGTCTTTTAAACCCTTCAAATTGCTTTGCACTTTATTATAAACAAGAGGCACTGGCATTTTCATGAAGTGCTGGCTGTTGTTAACTGTCTGGCTTTTTCTTGCATATTTTGGGGAATTTATCATCTCATGTTACTCCATCAGCCCTTGTAGACAGAAATCTGCTGATCGGGAAGACTACAGAGAAAAAACTTCTAAAGGTAAATGAGAATAGGGTTTTTATTTGTCATGTCACAAGCTCTACAACACATTACAAGGCATTGTTTTGCATCTCCATTTGCAACAATGAAGAGATTCAGAGATGGGCTGTAGTATCTGTTCTGGGTTTGGTGTTCCACTGCTCACATACTTGTGCATGTGTGTTTATATATGTGTGTGTGTGTGTGTATACACAACACCCTGTATTGTGTGGTAGATGAGATGGCTTGATGTCTTCTCTCTTTAAACAATATTGGATTAATCAAGTTACAACCTGCTGCATAAAATCTATTCTGGAATCTAACAGTACACGACCTTCCTGTGCCATTCTGCAAATATTGCCTGGCCCAAGAGCAACAGCATTCTGGGGTCATTATATTTAAGTATGCAATCACCAGTTTTGGAACTAGAGAGATTATACATAATTGTACCCTGTTTTTTGAACTCTTAATAAATTGACCAAAAAAATACTACACCCAACTTGCATGTAAAACAGAAATCAAGGAATATGCAAAGGTCACTTCAGACCTTAATTCTCCTGCGACTCTGTTGACTTACACCAAAATTATGCCAAATTACAATGGTTATGCCATTTGCTTTCATGGATGAAAGAAACAGGCTAATAAAGCCCCATCTGCTGTATTTTCAGCACAGACCATTTGTACTTCAGCAGTAGTTTATCAACAGGGAAAAATTCTGCCGCACACAAGGAATTCTCGCAAAGTAAAGCCTACAGGAACTGATAGAACACAGCAAGGAAGCACGGCTATGTTATTCATTAATAATAAACTGAACATGGGTAACACAATCTCAAAATGCATTTGATACTGTCCAGTGGGAATTTCCTGCCAGATACCACAAGCTGCTTGCCTAGACAGCTGTGCATGACCTAGCTGCAGGACATCTTGCCTCTTCTCACAACATTCATTACTGCTGCTGTCTCCAATGCCTTGCACTGAATAGCAATGAAGTCCATAGTGAAGGTATGGGACTGGAATTCAGGACAGTTGGTAACATGCCTCATTTTTTTGGGAACCCTGTATGCAAGGTAGACATCCTTTTTGGCAAACAACCTGGCACTTGCACTGTATCACCCCACTTGAGTCTGGGAGAGAAATCCACAAAGTCCCTCATTTAACTTTTTAGTGACCTGAAAATCTGCATCCCAACACCAGTGTGTTCAGCAGTAAACATTCACAGCATTCCCACAGCTGCTGCCTTACTGCATACTTAGAGCCTCTCCTCCACCATGTAGTCTTCTGGGCCTGACACTGATTCATCTCTATCCCTGACTTCCTTAGGTGACCAATGAAGTAGCTGTGTCCTTACAGATACTTTCTCTAGACCAAATTTCCATCAAGTGAAAAGTACTTTCTATAAACCACAGCCAAACCAAACCTGCCTAAACCAAGAGACAGAAAAAATTTCTCCCAAACCTTATGGTGTCAATAACCTGCTCACCACTGCATGCCCTCTATCCCATCCCTAGGATTCTCACCTCCCAAACACTAGAAAAAGCACATAGCACTCAGGTCTGCAGATGCCACTTACCAATAAAACCTCTAAATTTTAGCTGCCTCTTTTTGTTTCAGATCCCTTCCAGCAGTCGGTATCTTATATATTCTTATACAAAGGCTGTGCTGCCATTTAGCATGACCTGGACAGACTGGAGAGTTGAGCAGGGAGAAACTTACTTAAATTCAACAAGGGCAAGTGTAGAGTCTTGCATGTGGGGAGGAACAACCCCACGGATCAGTACAGGTTGGGAGCTGACCTGCTGGAGAGCAGCTCTGGGGAGAAGGACCTCAGGGTCCTAGTGGACAACAGGCTGACCATGAGCCAATGACATGACCTTGTGGTCAAGTCCAATGGCTTCCTAGGGTGCATTAACAAGAGTGTGGCCAGTAGGTCAAGGGAGGTCGTCCTCTCCCTCTGCTCTGCCCTGGTGAGGCCACATCTGGAGTGCTGCATCCAATTCCAAAGCCCTCAGTTCATGAAGGACAAGGAGCTACTGGAAAGAGTCCAGATCACAAAGATGGTTATAGGAATGGAGGATCTGCCCTATGAGGAAAGGCTGAGACAGCTGGGGCTGTTCAGCTCAGAGAAGAGCAGCCTGAGGGGGGATCTCATCAATGCTTATAAATCTCTACAGGGGGTGTCAGGAGGATGGGGCCAGTCTCTTTTCCATAGTGTCCAGTGACAGGATAAAGGGCACTGGGCACAAGCTGGAGCACAGGAGGTTCAACCTGAACATAAGGAAAAATGTCATGACTTCTGATGCTTGCAAAGGGGAATCACTTCCTTTGAAAGAGTTAGTTTGAATTGCAGTTTGAGACATTTTAAGGACACACACATTCAGCCTGTATGTGGAGAGATCAACAAATGGTCACGTGTATGTCAGGACTGTGATCTCCTGTAGTGCAATGTCTGCAGTGCAAATGATGGAAAAGGAGCACAGAAATTCCATTATTCTGATAAAATATTCCAGCATGAAGGCTGGGGGCACAGCTCCTCACCTCTTCCTCCATCTCTGCTTGTGGCATTAGCTGTCTTTCCACTGGGGCCAAAGAGGAGGGAATGAACTGGCAGGTTAACCTCTAGTCCCTCCTCAAGCATGGCACAGCTAAAGGTAATCAAGACCACAGCCCTGCCTCATAACTAAGCACAATACAGCTGTAGTAGTAGAAAACCGTGCTGTTCAAACTGACAAAGGAAAGACAGATGGGGAAATAGGCAGAAGGATACATCAGGGAGTACTGTAATCAGTGTGTCTGCTTTATAGATTTCTCAGGAATTAAGACTTCTTGTGTTTTGTTCTTTTTTTACCCTATCTTCCTACCCTTCCTTCACCATTCTTAGCAACTCTTAACTTGTCTCCATGAATTGACAGTCTTTCCCTCCTTGTCCAAACAACAGCCAGAGCACCTGCTAGCCAGCCTTCTTGTCTGAAATCTGATCATGATGCAGAGCTCCTACACATGAGTTCAGCTATAAACTATCTTTGTATTTGTTTGGCCCAGCAAAAGACATCACTGTGTTTTAATTAAAAGATCAGACTTTAAAGGCCAGGAGGGACATTTATAACCTTCTACTCTGATGACTTATTTAATATAGGTGACAAAAATCCCACTAGACAACTCCTGCATCAAACATACAAAGTGAGATACAGACCCTCCTTAATCAATCCTAACTTCAAAAGTAATGAACACCCAACTGAATCCATGTTCAGTTTTTCTAGGTATTAAATTATCCTCAGTGCTAAAAACATGCAGCTTCCTTTTGAATAATGAGTATACAGGTAAATATTGAAATTACATAACAGGCATCAGTTTTGAAGAGCATACTGCAAGACTGGAATCTGGATGGGTTTCTTAGTAAAAATCATCACATATTAAAAAAAAAAAAAAAAGAAAAAAAAAAGAAAAAAGGTATACCTAGCCCATATCATGCACATAAACAATTTTTATAGAGCAAATAATTTTGAAGTATTAGTTTTCAGGAAGCAGATTAATTGGCTGGCTTCCTAATTACATTCTGAAGATATGCAAACACAGGATTTATTATTTTTTAAGTGCTTTACAGACAGTAACTAATCTTCTAACTCCTCTACAAGGTAAGAATTATGGTGCCCATTTTAAACACATGGATATGTATGAAGATGCCCAAATAAAGATCTACTGTAAACAAGTTCAACTTGAGACTGCTATAAACAGAACTTCTATCCCTGAAGTGAGCCAACATACAATAGGGAAGCAAGAATAACAACAACTCAGCACATCCCAGACCTTGTAACTCTTGGTAGAGTCCACACACCAGCATCAGAGATTGCCAGGGCTCTGATGAAAAATAAAAGACCCCTGCAAATCTCTTTTTGGTGCCACCACACCCACTGAAAGCTCCACCCTGTGACTGGAGCCTGGACATAACCTAGTAAAAACCTTGGGAAGAAAAGTGACATAATTTAGGTTTAAAGAAGAGGGGGTTATTTCAATACCAGAAGCATGTTCTCCTGCCTAGATCTCCACCTTTTATCTACTCCCACTCCACCGAAAGGAGTTCTGGCTGTGCTGCCATTCAGCATGATCTGGACGGGCTAGAGAGCTGGGCAGAGAGGAACCTAATGAGATTCAACAAGGGAAAGTGTAGGGTCCTGCACATGGGAAGGAAGAACACTATGCAGCCATATAGATTAGGGGTAGTCCTGCTGGAAAGCAGTTTCGTGGAGAAGGATCTTGGAGTCCTGGTAGACAGTAGATTATCCATGAGCCAGCAGTGTGCCCTTGTCATCAAGAGGGCCAATGGAATCCTGAGGTACACAAAGAAGAGTGCGGCCAGTAGGTTGAGGAAGGTCATTCTCCCCCTCTGCTCTGCCCTGGTGAGGCCACATCTGGAATCCTGTGTCCAGTTCTAGGTTCTTCAGTTCAAGAGAGACAAGGAACTGCTGGAGACAGTCCAGGGGAAGGTGACGAAGATGACTGGGGGACTGGAGCATCTCCCTGATGAGGAAAGGCTGAGAGAGCTTGGACTCTTTAGCCTGGAGAAGAGAAGGCTGAGGGGAGACCTTATTAATGTCTGTAAGTATCTAAAGGGTGGGTGCAAGAAGGCTGGAGCCAGACTCTTTTCAGTAGTTCCCATTGTCAGAACAAGGGGCAACGAGCACAAGCTGAACATGAGAAGTTCCATTTAAACATGAGGAAAAACTTATTTACAGTGAGGATGACAGAGCACTGGAAAAAGGCTGCCCAGGAAGGTTGTGGAGTCTTCTTCTCTGGACACACTCAAGATCCACCTTGATACAGTCCTGAGTAATGTGCTCTAGGGGATCCTGCTTTAATGTGAGAGTTGGACTAGATGATCACTAGAAGTGCCTTCCAACTCTGACAACTCTGTGATTCCACAATACCCACCTGGACAAAACTCAGGAGGCCAAGGAATGACATTCAAAAGGTCAATGAATTCCACAGAGCTGAAGACAGTACTTCTGTAACTGACAGAGAAACAAGTTCTTCATCAAACTTACATTTCCCAACCTCATCCCTACAGACTCTAAGTAGAAAAGTAGTGCTTACCAATGTGGAGGGAGCTATAGCTAAATCTATTAGCACACCTGGGCATTCAAGGCCACCAAGCACTGGTCTGGCCTGCTCTGTCTCAGAATCAGGTATCTAAGTATGCAGGGCACACTCAGATGCACAGAGCAAGAAAACCTTTACCTTATCTCAGGACATCAAAGTTCCAGTGGTTGAGTCCTGTCATATCTCACCCACAAGAAACGTTTGGATCAAAATTCTGTGACATTTCCATACATAGTCTAGCAACTGTTATCCTTTTAGCTCTCCAAGTTTTCATCAGTGATGAAAGAAAATAAAATAAAAGGCACCTCACCCTGGCTGAGCAACAATTAAGATGATAAGGCAATTTCTCCCTAATCCCCAGTAGCATTATTTTAACTTCTGATTATCATTGTCAACCCCTAGTTTTGTACAGGGTAATTTCCCTAACTGTTTAGACATTCTGTACCAGGAAAACAAAAATAATCAAATCAACTAACTGACCTTGAATATATGTAAGCAAAAACCTCTCACTGACAAGAGTGTTGCATCCACTAACATTTTACATGAAGGGTGAGCACTGAATTGTGCTACAGAAGTGGTGAGTTGAAAATTGGTTTTCAAAATTTGGCTGCTGATAGCAGAAATGTGTTCATGGCTCATGAGCAATAAAATTATTTTCAGGCTGTAAACCCAACAGCATCAGAGGCGGAATCCACATTTCATATTTGCTTGTAACAGACCCACTTAAGCATGCATTCAGTTTTCAACAGTTTACTCAAATGAAATTATAGTACATGTCTTCTTTTCAGGTTTTTACTAAGATCTCTCATGTTAGCTGTGATACACTCAACAGACTGCCTCTTGGTAACAATAATTTTGCAATTTATGCAATGTGGAGTGCTTCAAACACTCAGATATTACATCTGATTTTTCACCCAAAACAGTGCCACAAAGGACATGGTTTAGTGATGTCCCTGGCAGTGCTGAGTTAATGGTTGGATTGATGATCTTACAGGTCTTTTCCAATGAAAACAATTCTATGCATATAGTAAAGGACACAATGACATTTCCTTTGTAAGTAATTCAACAATTACTCATATTATCTGATAATAGGGTAGAAATATTTCACATATTTTAAAGAATGCCTAGACTTTTGTTACCCTAAAAATTGGTTGTGAATGCCCTGGTTTTAATCACACTTGTCATTCCACCACTAATGATCACGTAACAATGCTTGTACAAAGACAGCAACAGGAAGTTACTTAGAGTAGTAATTACAATCTATTTCTTATCCTTTAAACTGTACTGTGGGGGAGCTGGGGGTAGGACTATCCACATTTCTGTTCACACATGGCCACAGATTTTGCTGAACCACTGTTAAAATCCATGAGCAGCACTTCCTGCCATTCAACCACCATAATGGAACCTCTGAGTGTGAGAAAGTGTAGCTCTTCAGAGCTATAGATTTCCTCCAGTACGGAAGATCACTAGGTCTATTAATGCAGTAGTCATATTAGCTGAAGCTTGCTTTGAGGAGACTTGGCATGGAGAAGAAAGGCTCAGCAAAATCTTTTGAGAAAGATGCTAGAGTTGTCATGTCCTTAACTGCATGGAAACGTTGCAAGACACATGCATCCTGGCAAAACACCTTCAAGAGGCATAAAGATTATTTGTCCCGCTGCTCTTCTTTGGCTACAGGCACCAGTTTTCATCATTTCAGTACCAATGACCCCTCTTTAGGCAAACAGAGCTTGTACAACTTTAACAAATGCTGTCTTTATACAGCGGGCATCTCCTCCGTTCAGGGATTACGTGAACAAAGCTGGAAGTGTGAATCAAAACTACCCTTCTGTGTGCTAACTTTTAGGAGTAAAACGAACTTAAAGCAAATATACCAAAAGGACTTAACTGCTTCAAAAAATCCATTTGCTGATAGTACACTCTTGTAAACTCTTTTTTTCCCTAGAGTTATGACAAAAATTCCAGGTGTCAAGAAAACAAGTGAGATGTTTGTTCGTACAGTGTGTTTACCAAAGGATTTATGAGAGAAGGGCTGAAGAACCATTTTATTCACGCTAGGCATGAGTTTCCTTTCCATCTGATGAGAGGCACTGTTGTTGGTTAACACTGACCTTTGGAAATACCTTTCTGATAACTGAGACATTTCCAGACGTTCCAGAACTCCGGGATTGCATCAGCATTTGAGCAGCATCACTGCTTGCTCTTCTGAGATCATGCCCTGTTTTGTTTATCAGGATAAGGTGCACACAGGATGGTTTTACTCTCCTAACAATACAGCTTTGTATTACGCACATTTAAATCAATATCATCTTTTTCTTACAGATTTTCTGAAATGCTTTCTGCAGGAAGTCAGCAACTACCAGCACAGACTCATCACAGAGCTGCCAAGGGCAGAGCAGAACTCAGTTTCAGAGTCATAGGTGCCACTCAGACTCAGTAACCATGACCATGTCACCTCAATCCAGCAACTTTTGCTAGCAGACTGTCCAGCACACACTCTGGTTAGCAATAAAGGCTGATCCTGCTGCCCACAGACAAATTATTTGAGCATTTCAAAGCAGACACAGGACTGCTGGTCAAATGTCACTTCCCTGCGAGGAACAGGTGACAGTGAGAACTGAGAGCAACTCTAGACTGGCATAATCCTTTCAGAGAGTCACAATATGGTTGAGGAAGAGGGGGCAGAAAAGTACAGGCATCACTTTCATTCTCCCAGAAAAGGGTAAATTGGAAGCAGAACAATAGGGTTTTCTGTTTTATTTTCCACAAAGAGAGTATTTTCTTCTTATGCAACCTGAAATTTTGCTTCTGATATTGAGCCACATCCTCAGTAGCAGTAGATTTCTCAAGGTAACCTGTATAAACAAAGAGACTTCGAGTTCCTGAGCGAGATCACAGAATCACAGAGTGGTCGGGGTTGGAAGGGACCTCTGAAGATCATCTAGACCAAAACCCCTGCCAGAGCAGGATCACCTACAGTGGATCACACAGGAACACGCCCAGACGGGTTGGAACGTCGCCAGAGATGGAAACTCCACGACTTCTCTGGATTGTGGAGATTAACTGGGTTTAATGAGGTCATCTTTGAACAGGAAAACCTTCCCATGATGGTAGCACTGTTGCTATTTTGCAATAAATCCTATGAAGACTCAGCTTGAGAAGTGCAAAACAGCGTCCTGATCTTTCCCTCACAGCAGGCTAATGGCCAAATGTTATTGATTTCTTGACAGTTTGACAGAAATGTGCAGTTCTTGCCATGCAATCAAATAAACTTTTTTTCTTTAAGTAAAGCTCTGCTTTCTACTGTGTTTCACAACACTTCCAGCAAGAAATTTCTGAAAAATGTAGGATGGCAAAAAAAGCAGAGCAACAAAATCAACTTCAGCTTGAATACAAGCAGTATAATTTGAAAGCATGCTATTTCACTTTTTTTTAGTGTTGCCAGTATCAAGTTTTAGATGTCATGATCTCTGCTATTCCACTGGCATTTCTCAAAATTATATTCATTATTCACATTTTTTAATGTAATATAATAGTAAAGCTTGAATGATCAAAGAAGTATTCACACCACAAATGCTGAAATTAAATTTGCTTTACATTTCTTTTTCCATTTGCACATTGTATTTTTTCACTGAAGTTGTTTTTACCCGAGACACAATATAAATTGCCTCTTTTTTATTTTGATTTAACCAAAATTGATCCTTTTTTTAAAAAAGGCATAGAAAGAAACACAACCCCTGCATCTTTAAGCCATCAAATTCACCAAAACATCTGAGAAGCAGTTCATCAGCAATTGCTGCATCTAAATACAAACAGTTTCTGTTGGTTTTTTGTTTGTAACTCACTGGAATGTATTGTGGGAAGAGTATGCCAGAAATTCAATTTCTCATATCACAATTCTCTCGTGTCTGGAGCTTTGTAGCCCACATGAATATTACCCTTTTGAAAGGCACAGTAACACACACAGCAGTGTGTAAGCATTGAAAAGCTATCCAGTTTTGCCACTGATTACAAGAAAAGAGGCATTCTCTGTTCTGAGGAAATGATGAAAGAGCATAATTTTCTGCACTAACAGGCATACAAGGCATAATGTCAAAATACAGCAGGAAATCAGCTACAGCTTTCAGGTCAGTTTTGGCCTTACTCAGTTTCTTACTGAAAACTGAACATATTTTTTCTGCAGCAACAGACAAAATATTCCCTAAGTCATATTTTCTTGAAGACTATTTCTAATAAGAGCAAAAACGCTGCTTACATTTTCTACTCTGATATACAACCAGGCAAGGGAGCAGTGGAGGTCACTAACAGTGCAAACACTATCTTTCTACCCTACAGGAAACTCTAATGTTTTCTCCTATCAATAGTTACTTAGAAACATCAAAACAAAACAAAAGCTCTTAGCACTTTGTGTTGCATCAACCGATTGTGATGGACCAACAAAAACCATGATGTCTGAAGTCTCTTCCACCTCAACCCATATGTGGCTAAAGGGAACTATAAGGCAGCTCCTCCCCATACAGGTGTAGTCCTTATAGAAGCTGCATTTCCACAATGGATCTATGTCATCTGTCCTCCAGGACTGCTCTCAGCTGTGCTGGAAGCAGTGGGTGAGCCAAGATAGACAAGAAAAGGTGAGAGGCTGCATTCTTTGAGCCACCATAGCACTACAGACCAATGAAATTCAACACAACACAGTCCAAAGCCAAACATTTCACCCTAGGTCAGCTGATAATTTATTAAACAAACCAGCCAGAAAGTATTTACTTGATACACATGGGCACCAATGGCAGTAAATAGGCTGAATTTTTTTTTGTCTTTTGAAACTACTTTTTCCATGCAAAGTAATTCTAACAAAAAAGTGGAAGAACAGCATCCAAATAAACCCTCCCTGGATTCCTAGTCTGCTTGCTTTCATGCTTGTACTTTCATTTCCTCTCTAACTCTTAAAATGTAAAAAACTAAGAACATTTTTTGTTCTGTCAGTTGCATAAAAATGGGATACTTCTACTACAGAAGTTATAGTAATGGTGGAGAGTGCCATCCTACTGCCTGATACAGTGTCAGAAAGATAACCTTATTCAGGTCTCTTGAAGAGAAGAAACAACCCCAAAAAACAGCCCGTCAAGCCCTTAAAATTATAATTTCCAAAGATAAAACAATACAAAAGTATTTTCAGTGTTTTTGATAACTAAAGATAGAAATTTCAAAGTTCACATTTTTAACACTAGTGGGGTAACTTTTTTTTTTTTTAATATAGATGCTAACAGTGCCGTCTTGCATGTACTGAGTTGTAGCATTAAAGTCATATTATAGCTCTGTATTGTCATGTAAAAAAAGAGATGTGGCATAAAACCTGAATGACTTTACTTGCCTACTGCAGAAACACAAATGATGTAACCAGCTGCAGTGGGGAAGAAAAATGAGACACAGAATATCCTTCAACAAAATTCCAGCATGAAAGTGGCATTCCCATCACTGTCATCATATACAGACAAATTTCCATCAAGAACTTTGTAAGGAAGTTCTGCCTGATCCAGCCACAGGAAACTGACCTGGAATAAAACTACCCAAAGCGAAGGTACCGCTCTTGGCGACTCCTCTTGTGCAGTGTAAACTGTGGCATGTAACAGATTGTTTCACATCCACCTCAACAGTATTAAAAATGCTTACAACCTGGTTTAAACTCAGTAACTGTCCTGGTTTGAGCCCAACATGACAACCAAGGAACAGCCCCATGGCCACTCACTCAAGTCCCCATTCACACACACTCTGGGATGAGGAGGACAAAGCTCCTGGGCTGAGACAAAGGACAAGGAGGGTTCTTCACCCATTAAGGTCCTGGGCAAAACAGACTCACCTTGGGGAAAAAATAATCATTTAATTTCACACTAATCACATACAGGACACAGACAACACACAGATCAGGGCTTGCATATGTTACCCCCTTCTTCCCAGCCCCAAATCCCTTTGTTCCCGGTTTCTCTCCCTCCTTCCCCCCAGCAGCACAGGGGGATGGGGATGGGGTTTAGAGTCAGTTCACAGGCTGGTGGTTCCTGCTGCTCCTTCCTCTTCAGGAAGAAGGATTCCTTACAGCCCTGCCCTGCTTCCCTAAGGTGTCCCTCTCATGGGAGAGAGTCCTCCACAAACCTCTCCTTCACGAGTCCTTCCCACCAGGTCCGGAGCTGCTCCAGCCTGGGCTTCCCACAGAGTCACGGGCTGCTCAGGGAACAGACACCTCCCCTGGCTCCGGGGTCTTCCACAGCTGCGTAATCAGAGTCCACTGGCAGCAAATCCTCTGGCCACAAAATCCAAGTCCACAGACCAAGCTCACCCCTCCTGGCACCTTCAGGGAATGTTCCACCACGTTCCTCCACGAGTGCAGGGGGACAGCTGCCATCTCGCCATGGGCTGCAGGGAAACTTCTGCTTGGGCACCTTCTTCCCCTTCTTCCTCACCAACCACCAGCACGGCTCTCCTTCCCCAGCACAGTCTTTTTGTGCTCCCCTGCTCAGGTGTTACAGCAGTTCTTTCATATGTTAATGGCTGAGGTGCATCCATTGTCCCTCTGATGACTCCTTGGCTGGGTTTGGAGCAGGGGGAGCTTCTCAGCTTCTTACCAGAGCCATTCCTGGGGCTCCTCCCCTGCTACCAAAATAACCACCAAACCAGAACAGTAACCAAGACCCAAAGGATTATTTTATTTTGTTCCCTCTCTGCTTCTTTACAATAAAATATTGTTTGCTCTATGAAGACAAACTATGGTTGTCTCTCCAAAACTACTGAGTGAAAAAAACATGGTGTGTATCAGTGTTATAAGACAGCATGTGGGCATGGTAGAGAGTCAAAATGTTGTGCTTACAGGTTTTGCCACCCTGGCTTAAACTTCCATTATCTTATCTGTGACCATAGCTACTTGTTCTTAACGAGCCTACCTGGATTTGTGCAATTCGGATTTGTGCAAAACCTTTGTGCTGTCCCACGTGGCACACAGGTCTCTAAACTGGAAAGATGTGGATAAAACAGATGACCACTTGGTGGATAAGGAACTGGATGGATAGTCACACTGAAACAGTTGTGGTCAAAGACTTGATGTCCAGTGATGAGTGCTGCTCCTCAAGGGTCAGTACTGGGACCAGTGCTGTTTAACATCTTTTTTGGAGACATGGACAGTGGGATTGAGTGTATCCTTGAGAGCTTGCTGACAACATGAAAGTGTGTGGTGAGGTTGACATGCTGGAGGGAAGAGATGCCATCCAGCAGGACCTGGGCAGGCTTGAGAGGTGGGCCCCTGCCAACCTCCTCAAGTTCTACAAGGCCAAGTGCAAGGTCTTGCACATGAGTTGAGGCAACCCCCAGTATCAATACAAGCTGCGAGAGGAAGGGATCAAGAGCAGCCCTGAGGGGAAGGACTTGGGGTCCTGGTGGATAAAAAACTGGACATCAGCCAGCAAAGTGTGCTGGCAGCCCAGAAAGCCAGCCATGTCCTGGGCTGCACCAAAAGAAGACTGACCAGCAGGTTGAAGGAGGTGATTGTCCCCCTCTGCTCTGCTCTTGTGATACCCCATCTGCAGTGCTGTGTCCAGTTCTGGGTTCTCCAACACAGTAAGGACATGGAGCTCCTGGACTGAAGCCACAGAGTTTATCAGAGGGCTGGAGGGTATAGAACCTCTGCTATGGAGAAAGGCTGAATGAATTGGGGTTGTTCAGCCTGGAGAAGTACCTGAAGGGATGACAGGAAAGCTGGGGAAGGACTTTTTACGGGGGCATGTAATGATAGGACAAGGGGTGATGACTTTAAACTGGAAGAGGGGAGATTTAGACATTAGGAAGAAATTCTTCAGTGTGAGGGTGGCGAGACACTGGAGCAGGTTCCCCAGAGAAGCTGTGGAAGCTCTTTCCCTGGAAATGTTCAAGGCCTGCTCAGGTGGTTCTTGGAGCAACCTGGTCTAGTGGGAGGTGTCCCTGCGCATGCAAGGGGGTTGGAACTGTATAATCTTTAAGGTCCCTTCCACCTCAAACCATTCTGTGATTCTACGAAATTATTCAGACAAAGAGAAAAGAACAAACTGTTCCTGAAAATGGAACAATGAAACTACCAAAACACGACTCTTAGTGGCTGCCATTATCGCCTGCTGTCTGTGGCAAGAGATGCCAGAGGTGCTTTCCTTCTGATTATTTTAAAAGAAAGGCATGTGCTATTACAAACCACAGTATGTAAATGCTTTACTTGCACCACCAGTGTTGCAAGGTGATTCTTTTCTTAAGAGTACGTAATTTTTTCTTGCAACACAACTAACCATGTTTTACTTCTCAGTCATTAAAAATGCAATGTTTTTCTACTACAACAGGAGCTTTAAGTGTTAAACAGATCTTAAAACATTGAAAGCAGTGTCACAGCTCCCTATATTTTTTAAGGTTTGCTTTTCAGATTTTTCAGGAGACCTGCATCTTGTAAATACTTATATCGGATGATTTTTTAAACATGCACAACATAGATACCAATCTATACCATTGCTCCAGCTAAATCACTGCCATTTGGATTTGCAACCATGAAGAGCAATTTATTCCTCTTCTTTTAAAGGACATAGCAAAGTAATGATACTGTCATTAACCTGAAGTAGTTACAAAACAGCTGAAGATGAGTTTGTAATACAAAGTGACAGATGCCCCAGTATAATTTGATGTAATTTTCTTGCATGCAAGAAAACACCAAATCCTGCTAAGAAGGTCAGTAATCCAAATACAGCTATTTACAGAGCTAGAGAGAGAGCTGGGATGCAGATTTTCAAAATGTCTTCGCAAAATAATCATCATACAGCACTGCTGGCTTTGCTAGAATAATCAAGAATTGTCAGTGTTTAACTCCTATTATTCAGTCCTCTTAATTAGTTGGCTAAACTACGACTGCCATGCTAAAATCTTATCCCCACTGAAATAAAAGGCAAAACTTCAATCAAATGCAGAGGATATGGGGGTCTTTAGATTTGACATTTATTTTATTTACCCTGAGGTTAAAATGATGCAATTCCAATTTTTATCATCCATTATTTCTTCTTAGAATTCTAACTTCCTGCACTAACCCCTGAACAAGTTTCTAGACAGTGAAAATCCATCTCATGTTGAAAGTCACAGCACACAAATAATTGTTCTCTTTGCTCAGCCACTTCATCTCAATTTTTAAAATTACCTGCATGAGATTTGAAGAGTGGGCCTGGAGCTAGTAGTACACATCACATGCTCAACTGCAAAAAACAACAAGAAACCACCAAAACTTGACATTCAGTATTTATTCAGTATGCAGAAGAGCAAGCCCATTATTAAAATATACTAAGAATTTTAATTACTACCTCCTGAAAAAAAGAAATGACAGAACATAAAACAACTGTAAAGACAGATCAATAGACATATTTTATAATTATGAAGCAATAAATACATGCACCTTAAAAATGCATATGTATCTTACACCTCCTACAGTATTTTTTTCTATCTTTGAATATTAGAGAAAACAAATAAGCCACATATTAGGCTGACTCATAAAACAAATCAAAGAAATTTAAAAAAAAAAAATTAGTATCACTTTATGAAGATTTGTATAAACAAGCAAGATATTAGCTTTTTTTTTTTTTTTTTTTTTTTTTCCCATGGAATGGGGGAACTTCCTAAGGGCTAACAAAGTGCCAGTCAATGGCATAATTATATGGCCACCCTGGCACAAAGCAAGCACTCATCCAAGCAGTAACCCATTCCCAGCACTGGCTAATACCTGATTTGGAAGCCAGAATCATAGAATCACAGAATGGCTTGGGTTGAAAGGGACCTTGAAGACCATGTAGTTCCAACCCCCTGGATGGGCAGGGACACCTCCCACTAGATCAGGTTGCTCAGAGCCCCATCCAGCCTGGCCTTGAACACTTCCAGGGAGGGGGCAGCCACAGTCTGAGCAAACTATGCCAGTGTCTCACCACTCTCACAGGACAGACTTTCTTCCTAAAATGTAATCTAAATCTCTCCACTTTCAGTTGGGAACCATCCCCCCTTTTCCTATCACTTTATGCCCTTGTGAAAAGTATCTGAAGAGGAAGAGCATCAGTCATTTCATCGCCAGATGGGACCTGCAGCTGGGTTCACCATAACGTCAACCCACAAGGCTATTAAGAGTGGTGCTCTCAGCACCTTCTGCAACTGCATTTCTTATTGCTTAGGGTCCATATTACTCAGCACTTCCCAGACCAACAGGGCCCTGCTAGTCACACAACACAGCCTTCACAGAATGACAACTTATGAGCAACCTGCAGCGCAGGAATTTCCTGGCATCTTGCTTGGTCACTCCTAGCCCATTAAAACCCACACAGGCCAGTATGGCTCAAGCATGGGAGGAATATCAAATGCACTAGCTGAACAAGTACAGGGCATCATAGTTTAATAGTAGTTTAAAACTACTGTGCAGAGTAGTTTAAAACACTTCTGCACGCTCTCATGGCACTTCAGAATGGCATGCCCTTCTGCTCTGGTGTGCAGAACATTAGAGCTTGGAGAAGACAACAACTGCTCATGGGGCACAGGTACAGCTTGTAGCACTGGTGTGACAAAACCTTCTCCTTCACTGGCACAACCTTGACCCCAAAGACATTGTGGAAAAGAGCTCATTTCAGGTTAGCATAGCATAAAATTCTTACTACAGGTAATTTAAACAAGAAAAATAATCTGGTCCTAAGGAGGTTACTGTCTGTCTTTATTTTCAGCTAGCATTGGTCCAAATTTGCCAGGTTCCTTGCTATTCCCCTCAAGCAAAGTGCTTTGATGCCCATGTATTTTAGATACAAATAAATGACAACCTGAGGCTTTGAGCTCCTGTTACTAAAATTGTGTCATTTGTCAGACTAGTAAAGATTATTGTCAAGACTTAGCACGAAAGCTAATGAACTACTTTTGACATAGGATCACCATCACTTCAATGTTTGAATGCTTGTTTGCACACATATGATGGTTACTCAGAACTGCAATGACACACAAAACATTTTTCAAGTCAATTATGTGAATCAGATAGATTGCATAAAATCGAAACACGTCCTTTTGACAAACAATTATTTTCCTATACTATGACTTAAACATATAAAACAATTGCATAACAAAAGGGGCATTAATTTTTAAGGTAAACATATTTATTTCTGTGTCCATAAGATGCATTTAACTTCTTTTTTTATTATTTAAAAACACACATAGGTCTAAATGCTAGCAGCTTTTCCTTTTAGCAGTGAGATTTTTATCTTATGGTTCAAGAAATTTTCGTAGTTGACTTTTGCCAAATTTTGTTATACACTTAAAAATAGAAAATACTCAGAATAGGCATCCAAGAGATAAGTAAGTAAGTATATATTGGCACTGAATGAATGCCCAGGCAGTTAGTCACACAAAATCTAGTAAAGTTATGACAAGACTGTTACCTGGACTAGAATTACTTTAAGCCCAATTTGATTTACTGAACTTCAGCAAGAGTGACTGAAATGTAGATACACCATAAATAATCTTGGTGGCCAGCAAATCTATACTAAAAATAATAACTACATTTAAATTTTGTTCTAACGTATTTTCTTAACATTTAAGTCACCATTCTTCTAAAAAAAAAAATTTAAAAAATTAAACAAACAAAGCAACTTATGTCCAAAACTATGTTTTCTTGCCAGAGTAAATATTCAAGGTAGCAAAAACCAAGACTGACTCTGAATACCTACAGGAAAGCTTGACAGTATCAACCAACTGCATGTTAAAACAGGAGCCGAAATTCAGTGTAAATATATAGAAAAGAAGTACATGGTGAAAAACAATCTGTACTTCACACCCTTGATAATAAGCCCTGAGGTGACTATGAACTAACCAGACCTCAGGGCTGCAATGGAAAACATCAAGTCTCTGGTTTGGTGGTCATGAGAAAGACATTCTGGGAAGAGCACAGGCACGAAGTGGCCTTATGCCATCACGTATATAAATGGCCAGACTACATTTTCAGTGCCAGGTACATCCTGGCTTGATGTCACCAACCTGCACGGTGTGGTTGATTCCCCAGAGGGAAGGGATGCCATCCAGAGGGACTTGGACAGGCTGGAGGAGTGGGCCTGTGCAGAACTCATCAAGTTCTACAAGGCCAAGAGCAAGCTCAGAGTGTCAGGACTGCAAGCTGCTGGAGGCTAAGCAAGCATTTGTGGAAAACCTCACACACACCCTGTTATGATGCATTTATGGAGCCATCAGCTGTTGACACTGAGTGGAGACTGAACTTCTGATCTATGGTGGTCAAGCTTACGCTGAAACTTGTGACATAATCAGACTCTAACTCTTGCTACCGTTACATGAAGTAAGTGAACATTCTGTAAAACGAGTAATGGAACAATTACGAATGACATGTAGTTAAGTCTGATTTATAGCACAGGGTTGATACTTCAAGTGTGTGACAGCTCTTCAGAAGTTATATAGTGTCTTCAGTTCCTGAACATTCTTTAAAAGACATTTTATTCACCATAATGATAATCTCCTCATCCACAGAACTAAACCAAAGATGGTGTTTTGCCTTGAGCCTTGTAAATACAACAGAGTTGCACAGATTTGTTAGTATTTTTGACCTCGCTCATCTTGCAGGCTAGAGAGTCAAGATATAAACATTCTCTGGCAAAAACAAGTCCCATCACATGACATCTCTACTGAAACACAGCAATACCTTTAATTTATTACAATGAAAAATACTCTAAAATGAAAGGTCTCTAGACATATGCAACCCTCAGCATTTAAAGGTTCTCAAATAAATTGTCGGCAAGTATCTTAATGGCCAGGATATCAACACTGTTCCCACTGAACTAAGAGAAGGCTGCAGTTTTTCTCCATATCTTGACAAAGATACATCACTGGAATACAGAAAATCAGAAAAGAGACTTCAAAGGTTTATTATCTATTATGAAATGTTTAGCTAGGTAAGAGTGCCATAACTGTCAGTTATCTGATGATCTGCAACCATCAGAACATCTCAGACAAGCCACCAGACATCACTTTCCAGATCTGAGTGTAGGTGTGTGAATAGGAAATCAAGTTTAATGCAAATTTTCAAGACTTTTTTTTTAAAAAAAAAACCATTAGATGATAGTATATACTTAAAACAATCATATTGCTCTTGCTGGCTGTCAACTGATTCTAGAAAATCTAGTTGATTTCCAAGTACATGGCCTGTGTTGGAACAGTTACAAATTAATTTTAAAAACACTGAACAACTTTTAAGTTTGTGATGGGTGCCAAGGACTGTAAGTAGGAATTATAACAGCCACATTTGGAAGTTGCTGACAACAGGAGTTATGTAGTCAAAATTTCATAAAATACATTTAATGAAGTACATTTCATCAAGTTCATTTCAGAATTGCAAGATGAAGCCCTTCTAGGTGATGAGAGAGGGTTAGGAGTATTTACTTTGAAACATAACTCAGGAATTTTCCAAAACTTTGGGGTCTACTGACATGCTTTAAATATTAATATATTTAATATCTAGTAACACTACATGTATCCAACTTCATGTAGATATAAAATATTTTTAAACACTTGAATTCACCCATAGACCCTAGCATGTTTCAGCTCCAGAAACAAATTAAAGTGAGTACCAGCAAATGTTTAAAAAAATTAAGTCAATGTTGCTTAACCAGTACTTAAGAACAATTAATTCAGTGTAAGCTTTCAAAACAAGTATTTCAAGTGCTAAGTTTAAGGACATCCTCAGAGCAGTTTTCAGTAACAACATCACAACAAAAAAAAGTGCATCCCTCCCTGCTTCTAAGTCTATATTGCATATTTTGTTTTACTGATCACAAGGACTTCTGCAGTCTACTCTGTTTTTATTATGTTAACAGGTGCCAACACTTCCATTAATCCAATCTGGAATGTCTGCTGTATCTTACTGAGCCTCCTTGTGCCTATGTATGGTAAGCTAAGCATGCCTAGCTCTAAGACACCTGCAGTTACAGAGCTTTGGCTGCTACACGTACATACAAGCAGTTATCTTCCCATTTAGCTTCTCTGAGTATTTAACAGAGGGCATTGAAATTGATTGGGGCTTTCTGCATACCCAAATGGCTGCTATGGATTAAAATGCATCAATCCTGCTAAATAAACTCACTATCACTACCTAAGAGGAAGAGGTTATTTGCTAAGGGTACCCGGACATTTTTTATTACGTTTACATAAACAACATGGTCCCCACACCACCCCACCCAGGAACAGGCATGAACTCACAGGTTGCCCAACACATCACGACAACAAAGCAGCACAGGATACCAAGGTCCAGACCAACACACGAAGACTTTTATCACAGAACAGTTTACAATACCACATACTTGCTCAGTTACTTGGAGGAGATAGCTTTAGGAACAGATGATGCTGTCTGCATAACAAAAACCTGCAGTAACTCTTGCCTGTCAAAGAGGACTTTTATTAAGGCAGTGAGAGATCTAAGATTTCCAGTATGGCTACAGACAAGGCAAGAGAAGAGGAACTGAGACTTTTTAGTGCCAGTCTTGATTTGCTGGTAGAACGGGGTTTTATAGTCTTCTGACAACTATAACCATCAAAGTTTGTGCTATGAGACAGTTTGTGTCCAACATAAACACTGTAAGCAGATGTGCCCACTCTCAGTGACAAAATGGGTTTAAAATGTCTCACTAAACTAGTTGCTTCCTTTTAAGTCCTTAATTTAAAAAAACACCCCAAGAATCGATGTTATGCTCTGTTGTTCCAAACTGTAATCCCAAAGCTAAAACCAAGAGAGAGTGCCAACCATTCTAGGCTGAAATTTTCCATATTTTTACCTTAAGTAGGCTTGTGCTTTTCTCAAAACAGTTCATGGAAAACTGCTGGTGTTTTAAGCAGATTTGACATACGCCAGCATCCTAAATAACAACTAAAAATTAACATACAATCACATTCTCATGACATGAGTAATCCAGAATAAAAGTTGCAGGTTATATATACAATAGATGCAGAACTGGTTCCTGTTAGTGATGCTACTATTACTCAGTGATAACTAAATAATTGGTGTAGCTACATTCAGGGGCTTTTAAGAGGGTAAGGGAGAGCAGCCTTATCCTGAAAAGCACTTTTAATCAAATTAGTCAACTACATTTAAATACACTTCTTTGGAACCTCCCAGAACTCTCTTCCAAATACATTTTCCATTCATTGCCCCTGTTTCCCACATTACTCCACCCCAATCATATCCTTCCTGACCTAGGTTACCTAAAAATAACCTTGAATCAAGAAAGAACAGCAGGAAATATAAATGGAAATGGCAGCTGATCAAACCCTAATAAGAGGTACATAGCATTAAAGAAGATCAGGCACCTGGTCCCACCTGATATATTTAGAAGAGTCTAAACTCTGAAGTCACTTAGTTTAAATAATCCACTCCAGTGAAATTATATCAGATATACCCTCTGTAAAGAAGATACACTTAATTTTATGCTTTTGATGTAAGAATCAACACTCAAGCATTTTTCTAAGTGGAGTAGGAATGAACCTTTACAATGCTTAGCGGTGCATTGTGTTCCAGTTTTAGACATTACACAGGTTTAATACTGGGTAGGTGTTCGCCAAATATATCCAAGGAGGTTAACATTAAAAAAAAAAAAAAAAGAAAAAGCCACCTGAAAAAAAAGCAGTACTGTAAGCAAAGGATAGGGGGAAACTCGGGAAGAAAAAAGGTAACAAAGAGTTACACACCAGAGCCAGCACAACCCCTTCTGACAGTTTCTTAAATATACTAAAGCTTAACAACCACTTTCTCCTCTCTCCTGTCTTTCTAATAAATACAACCCAAATAAGATCCAAAGTTATGTTACATTCCCCAGGTTAGCAAAACCAAGTATTTTTTTAAATATTATTACTCCTCAACAAAAGCAGAAAAATGTACAAGTACAGTAAGAGAAGGAAAAAAGGCTTCAGCTTTGGCTGGCAACAGTTGTATCACATTCTGCTCACTACGGCAAAAAAGTGTAAAGTTAAGTTTATTCTAGTTGCACATTTTTTTCCTGATAAAATTTAAAAGTTCGCCAAACCAGAACAACTACTTCAAATTCAAATCAGATGGGAAATTATTAAAAAGAAAACAACCTCACTGCCCCAAAAAACAGAGAAGAACATGTGGAAAAGTAGAAAGTGCATGCCACATCAATGCTGCACTGATGTATGCAAAAAGGAAAAAAACAAACATCACAAGCAAAAAGGTCAGAAAGAATTTTAATCTCTTTACTTTTCAGAAAACTTCTGAATTCAGACTGTTATTATGGTTCTCAGTAACACACCAGCTAAGCTGCTAGCCAATAAAAAATTTCTTGCAGAGAAATAAAAGACTAATCCCTGCACAGTAACTTAAAACAATGTCCTGGAATATGTATTTCTTTTCACCTATGATTCTCCTTCCTGACAACAAGCGTAGAGAAAAATGTAAGAAAGTGAAGTGGCAAGTTTTCCCTTACTAAAAAAAATTCCTAATATTTGGGCCGACAGTTCTGTTTTACGTCTAAATGTCCTGGGTGAAGATTCTACATCATCTTCTACTTGTTCTCTGAGCCTGGTCATTCAGCCAGTTTTTAATCCACGTCATGGTCCACTTATCTAACCCATGCTTTGTCAGCTGCCTACAATGATGATGTTATGGGATATAACATCCAAGGCCTTACTAAAGTCAAGGTAAACAACCTCCACTGCTCTCTTCTCATTGATCAGGTTAGTCACCTCCACAGGGAAGGCTCTCAGGTTGGTCGAGCATTATTTCCCCTTTGTAAATCTATGCTGACACCTAGTCACTCTCTTATCCTCACATGGGTGGAAATGCTTTCCAAGAAGATTTTCTTCATCACCTTCCCAGGTAATGAGGTGAGACTGACTGGCCTGGACTTCTCTGGATCTTAATTTTTGCCCTCTTTTAAGATACGAATGATACATGTGCTTTTGCAGTGTTCAGGAACCTCTCCCAGTCACCATGACCACCCTGCAACCTTCAAGCCTATGATATGAGGAAAACGTTTGCATACCACTGGACTACATTAAGACATCATTTAACACTATGGAGGGATTAAAAACCAAGGAGACTTGTGTTCCTGAGTCACTCTAGAATTCAGAATTTAATTTTTTTTCATTAAATTGAAGTAATTTGTAGGAAAAAAAATATGTTTACTGAATATATTTGCCAAATAGAGGCATTACAGTAAGGAGGCAAAGTCCAAAGATCTAAAGATATAAGGAAAGATGAAAAAAAACACAACTCAGAAAGTTGAGATGCCTTGGATGGTGCATGGTCTTGCTATTCTTACTTTAAAAATCTCACTCCACCACAGAGGTCAAAAAAACAACATTAGAGACAGAATATAGAATTGCTTTCAAAATTGCTTGGAATTACTCTCGGACTTTTGCAAATCAAATCATTATAGCTCCTTCTGGACATTCAGCTTATTCTACAAGCCATTCAAAGCAGAACCCAATGTCCACTTGTACACCTGTCATACAGCCAATCCATCAGGTCTCCACCTGAGGTCTTAGATACTCGCTACATCCTGGAAATCTATTACATGACCCAGAAATGTAAAGGTATGGGAATCTGGCAAGAGCAAGACCAAGTAGTCAAGACAAGACTTACAGAAAGGGGCTGAATCAGAAAGTGGACTGTGATTGCAAGGGTGCCCACTGTGGGAAACCAACCTGTGTGCATGAGAGGGGAAAGAAGCCACATGAACACTCAAGGACCCCCAGTGATGCCACAGGCAAATACTACAGCTGTTTCATCAGATACAACCCACACCTTTCAGAGCACTCTCTACAACTGCTCTTTGAGGCTCACACCACAGTGCTTTCTTCCAAGCCCAAGAATGGAAGCTAAGTGAAGTACAGAACATCTTTTATTTCTTAAGTAACCTCTTGTGCATGACACCACTGTCAGAGTGAGGCGTAGTTGCTTACACTTCTCCACCCAGTTGGAAAAACAACAGCAGGAAGTCTGGGGGTGACTGGTGACAGCCAAGATGCCTTCACTAAGGGCAAATACTGTCTGACTAGTTTGGTGGCCTTTTATGCTGGGGTCACAGCCTTGGTGGACAAAGGGAGAGCAACTGATGTCATCTACCTGGACCTGTGCAAAGCCTTTGACACTGTCCCACATGACATCCTGGTCTCAAAACTGGAACAATACAGATTTGATGGATGGACCATTTGTTGGTTAAGGAACTGTCTGGATCACTGCAGAGCTGTGGTCAACAGCTTGATGTCCAAATGAAGACCAGTTGACAAGGGCTGGTACTGGGACCAGTGCTGTTTAACATCTTTGTTGGATACATGGACAGTGGCATTGAGCACACCCTCAAAGAGTTTGCTGACAACACCAAACTGTGTGATGAAGTCAACACGCTGGAGGGAAGGGATGCCACTCAGAGGAACCCTGACAGGCTTGAGAGGGGGGCTTGTGCAAACTGCATGAAGTTCAACAAGACCAAGTGCAAGGTTCTGCACCTGGGCTGGGCAATCCCAAGCACAAAGACAGGGTGGACAGAGAACAGATTGAGAACAGGACCTGAGGAGAAGGACCTGGGGGGGTGATGGTGGATGAAACGGTCAACATGAGTTGGCAATGTGTTCTTGCAGCCCAGAAAACCCACCATGTCCTGGGCTGCATCAAAAGAAGTGTTGCCAGTAGGTCAAGGGAGGGGATTCTCCCGCTCTGCCCCACTCTGATGAGACCCCACCTGCAGTGCTGTATCTGGTTTCGGGGACCCCAACCTAAGAAGGACATGGAGCTCCTGGAGAGAGTCTAGAGGAGGCCACAAAGATGATGCAAGGGCTGGAGCAGCTCTGCTCTGGAGACAGGCTGAGAGAATTGGAGGTGTTCAGCCTGGAGAAGAGAAGGCTCCACAGAGACTTTATAGCACCTTCTAGTACCTGAAGGGGCCACAGGAAAGCTGGGGAGGGACTGTTTACTAGGGCATGTAGTGAGAGGATGACAGGTAATGGATTAAAACTGGAAGAAGGGAAAATTAGATTGGACATTAGGAGGAAATTATTCACTGTGAGGGTGGTGAGACACTGGAACAGATTGTTCAGGGAAGTTGTGGAATCCTCATCCCTAGAAGTGTTCAAAGCCAGGTTGTGTGGGGCTCTGAGCAACCTGATCTAGTAGGAGGTGTCCCTGCCAATGCAGGAGGGTTGAAGCTAGACAATCTTTAAGGTCCCATCCAACCCAAACCATTCTGTGATTCTGTGATTCTATGATCCCTCAGCAGGCCAAGATATGAAATGTTGCCCTGGAAGCTACTGAAGCAGTTGCACAAGTAGGAAACTGCATTTGAGTGGCCATGAGAAACGACACAAATGATGAGGTAAGCCTTAAACAGGTACTTGGTTTTGTTCATGTGTTCTCTCTCTTGCTAGCACATTGAGTCATGTTCTAGTATGATCTGAATGAGAGGAGCAGAGAGACTAAGCAAACTCATACAGCCTTCCCAGCACCCCACACAGGAGGGAATTCAGAAGCACCGCATTAGTATTTGTGGGACAGAAACCAGACCAGAAAGACAAAACAAAACAATCAGCTTGAAATTTACACAAGGCAAAGCAAACACTGACAGGAAAGACTCAAAGAGGAGAACAACAGAAAGATGAATCAAACCTGTGTACAACCATATAATAGGAGCCTAGCACTGAATCTCAGTGATTACAAAAATCGTTCAGTCTTGACAGAGAAAAAACAACTTTCTAGCTTAAAGTAGCATTAAGAGGACCTGCTATGATTACAAAAACTTAACAAAACAAAAAAAAAAAGAAAAAAAAAAAAAAGAAAAAAGAGAGAGAAAGAAACTCTTTCCAGTTTCAACTAAGTACATCAAAACTGAACTGCCTGAAACAGGAAATTCCACAATTGAGGTCAATGGGACCAGTGAGACTCTTTTGCCTGAAAGGACAAATCTGGAAGGTGTATCCAAGAGATCCCAGTGGCAGAGGGAAACAAAGTCAAGAATAAAGTCAAGAAATACCCTAGTTGTAGGTTTCAGGATTAGGCACTTCTCAGGTCTTACCATGTGCCTTTCCTGTGTGTGGAAACACGCATGTTACATCTTATGACTAGCTCGACCACTTCTGCTTTCACCCATTAGGCTGCAGATGAACACCCTAAAATACCGCAAGGATAAACAAATATCCCAATGCAGATGGTGTTATCCATGTGCTAGCATATGGGAAGCACTATTAGGCTTGTTTTACTGCTGCAGAAGTAAGGCAGTCAAGAAAACTGATTCACCAGGAGGCCACAGGGAGTGAGGGGCCCAGGATGCAAATGCACCCAGGACGCGCCTAACCCAAATAACCATTCTTCTGCTCTGTGTTGCCCAACCTGTGAGCACGTCATGAATGAGGTGTCTTCAAAAAAGCAAAAATAAAATAAAAACATCCAAGTGCTATTTGCAGGAAGTCAGTGAGCTTTAAGAAAACCCATTTAAAATCAGAGCTGGGAAGGTAATTTAGGTAATTTTTTAAATTATTATTATTTTTTTCCTTTTTCCTTCCCCCCACCCCCATTCTGTGAAAGGTAAACTTATTTATTTATTTATTTCACATGGAACCACTTGGCATCGTCCTGCATTGTCAAGCACATCTGAGTGGCTGCCTTGACTTGGTTCACTTTGCTGGCAGGCAGCCAGGCTATCTGCTGCTAAGCTACAAGAATGCAGTGCAGTGTTCAGGGAAGAGTTATCTCTCCTCAAAGCATTTTAGTACTAGTATACATGGTGCAGACATGACTTCTGTGTGGGTCCGCAGCAATTTTTGTACTGCTGATGATGGAGCTCTCTCAGGTCGCTGCACATTCGGGACCATATAACACTGGACACCAGCTAGCTAGGCTTCCCCTCAGGCCCCCAAGTAATGCACTTACGAAACTTCCATCTGCAGCAGGCAGCAAAAATACAAGAAAAAAACCTAGTCTAGGGGCCTGCAAGCATACACCTACTACAGTAACAAATCTGCACCAAATTTTTTTCCCTATTTGGGTGTTTCCATAATAAAATCATGTGGGTGAAAAAGAGTTTTTCTACAAGTATTTGTACCTCAGTTTCATGCTGTTGTTTTCTTGGGGGTTTTTTTTGGGGGGGTTGTGGTTTTGAGGCTCCCTTGTGCATTGTTAATTTAGCCTCATATGCAAACATAATGATCGCAGTCCTTTATCATGATTCTTCTTTGAGGAGATCCTACTTCAGTTACCACATGTGAGACCTAATTTCTTATTTTGCTTTATCTTAATTATTGAGTGAACATCTCCTTGCTTTAGCCATTGCACACTGATGAGCAGAGTTCAGAAACTTTTTACATTACATCCTATGACATTTCTCGTTACATCATTCAGATGCTTCCTTAGAATTAATGCATTTATTTTCACAACAGCCCAGAGGTAATATGGAATTACTGCAAATATAGTCAGCACAAAACCCAGCAGTTTCAGATGCAACTCAATTTCAATGCCTGATCTGAAAAACCATCAACCTTTGATGTTTCAGTGGCACTTTTGTTTTAATCACTGCTTTCACAGAAATCAGTTCTACCTTTGTGTACTGGGCTCTCATGCCAAGGCAGGTCCCCAAAACAAGGAACGATTAATTGCTGTAAAACACCTCATGAATGTGTTTTGTGCAATTTTCCACAGGGTTCCTAGGCAAATGACAGAATCCAGTCCCTACAGATGGTGGTCTTATTTTGCCATGAAATCATCTTTCCCTTCCTGCAGCCTCATGCCTCTTGTACTGCAAATGCCCTGAGAAAGAGGGACAAACAGGAAAGCCCTGCAGAAAATTACCCCCTTCAGGACATTAATTGCAGTTCTTCTTCTGAATACCATGTAAGAAACAAGTCCCAGGAAATAAACAGATCTCCTGAAACTGCGGAGCACAATACAGAAGAGTTCTGGGCTGCTCAAGAAGCCTCAGCTCCATCCTTCTGACTGCTGGGCACTTGATCCTGCATCCGTGCAGCCTGTTCACACATGCTGTGCACACACACAGGTCCCTGGACTTCACAGAAAAGCAAAAGATACAGAAAATGTGCACAAACACGCACTAATACTTGTAAGGAACTCCTGGGTCCTGAGCTGGCACCATGACAGCAGTGGCTGGCTAGATTCCCACTGTGGAACAGCCACCAGAAGGAGCAGGCAGGTACAGCTGGCATCACACCTTGCATCTGCTGTCACGCAAACACGCACACAAAAATGCGATTCCTGGATTCTGAGGGCTGGAAGCACCAGTTAATGAGGATCTGCTCCCTGTCACTGTTCCCCATCACATACCTCTTGGGGCAAGACAAAAGACCTCACAGTCACAAAGACAACAAATATACACGATAAACTACACATAATAAAGCTGAGTTCCTTCCCAGGAGCCTTCAATTTGCCCAATGCTCCATCAAGCCCTAGGAACAGGTAAGAATATCTATGATGCTCTCAAATGCAGTACTATCACCTCAGTGCCATTAGCACTCTTCTTCGCTTCATCTGAACATACAGATATCAGTGCTGGATCTCTCCACTCTTCTGTTATTTTTTCTTCCATCTTTCTGTTAAGAGAGGCTTTACAGGCGGCCCATAAATTTTAAATTCTCCCCAACAGGTTTATCAGGAAGATGCATTTTTCTTATTTCTCTAGAATTGTTCTATGAGCGCCAAATTGAAGGGAATTAGTGCAAAAGAAGGTTCCAATTTTCTTGTCATGCTGAAGAATTCATGAATGCATGGGGTTAAAAACAAAATCCTGATTTCATTCTGGGGGCCACCAGTGAAACTCTGTCAAAGCTATTGAACAAATTCTTGTCAAAGCTACTGAACAAATTCTACACAATTCCAGAGAACAATATAAAATTTCTGGCATTTGCCGAAACAGAAAAAACAGCTTGTGTAAGGGAGAGGAAGTGAACAGAAAGCAGAAAGAAAAAGAACCAGCTGTCATCTGCAATCACCATAAACTTTCTAAAAATATATGAGGATCAAGCATACATCTAAAACACCAAACAAAAAAAAAAAAAACAACAATAACTTACCATCTTTCAGGACTCAACACAGGAGATTTCAGAACTTTATCTACAGCCAGAACACTCAAACCTCATGGTTGGCCAGATGAAAAAACAATAGAATCTTCCACATAACAGCAGCAGAATATGTTCTTTGAGGGGCCAGGGACACATGAGAGTCAGAGGTCCATGTTCAACAACTGACTGAGGTTTAGTCACTACAGTCAGTGGGGTCTGCTCAGTTTAATGAACGTAGACACTTAATTTAGGATGGGTCAACCAGTTCTCTAGACTGCACTGACTGTGCCACAGGACATGCTTGTGTGAGGCACCTGAAGCTGCATGAGCAGTGTCCCACCCTACATTCCACTACTGCCAGTATACAGACATTTACAAAGCTTGTAATTTATTCAGAGAAGGCTAAGTAGAGGCACAACATTTTTAAATCCAAGTCCACTGGCCAAGTTCACCCCTCCTGGCACCTTCAGGGAATGTCCCACCACGTTCCTCCACGAGTGCAGGGGGACAGCTGCCATCTCCCCATGGGCTGCAGGGAAACTTGTGCTTGGGCACCTTCTTCTTCCTTACCAACCACCACCAGCACAGCTCTTCTTCACCCAAGTCCTGCTCTGCTCAAGTGTTACAGCAGTTCTTTCATATGTTAATGGCTGAGGTTCATCCATTGTCCCTCTAATGGCTCCTTGGGGGATTTGGAGCAGGGGGAGCTTCTCAGCTTCTTACCAGAGCCACTCATGGGGCCCTTCCCCTGCTACCAAAAACCCCACCAAACCAGCACAAGGCACTATGTGGCATCTCATTTTCCTTCAAGTATACGACCAGGCAGATGACACTGTCTGTCTGAATGACTGTGGCTGATCCAGCAACGTGTTAATATCGATGCTGTTTCCAATGCAGGTAAAACCTACCCACAACCCCACCCCCAGCAGATCTGTGAAGAGTACCTAAATTCGGCCAAGTCCATCACCACTTGGGGAAGCACAAAGTGAGAATGCCCGGAATGTTCACACTGAAAAACCAGCTTGTGTTGCCCCACACTGCAGAAGCCATGGTACCAAACCTGCACTGAAGTCCCGGATCTAGAGAAGCCTGGACTGCTAGTACCAAATTCTGTGAATGGCCACAAGTAGTGGATTGGTATTTTCAGACCTCACTGCCTTCACCAGCTGCCTGAGGTCTATGTTAATGATTTCCTGCCCTGAAGGGATTCTTTCTGGTGTGAATCTGCTCCACTGTAGGTGGAAGCCAAGCAGTAGGACACTGTGTAGATGTGCCCTGCTTGCAGAGCAGGAGAGGGTCCTGCAGCAATCAGCTCTCTACAGAGGCATCATGCACTCCCAGTGGGGCTGGACATCCCTGGTGCTCAAGGTGCAATATGGACACACACCCCAGGAACCACAACAGGCTGCAGCACAAGGTGCCCCACCCCTTCTCTCCTTGCACCAGCTCCCCAGTACAGCACATTTATTGCAAGTGGCAAAGCAAGACGCGTAATTATCATGTATGTGGCCAAACTGAGCAACCATGACATGAGCTTTGATTGTACACGCAGATTCTTAGGATGGAAAATCCTCAGCAAGTAGATTTTTTAAAATGCTGCTATATTACCAATTGTGACACTGAAATACATAATATATGAATACATATAGAATGATAATGTTGCCAGATTGCTACAGAAATAGAAGAAGTTCTGCCTGTACCTTCTATTCCAATACACGGTGAGGAAGAATGTGACCAAAAAACAGGGCATAATGTGTTGCTGCTCTGCTTACATGATGAAGAATAATTTAAAAATAATTCTATTTTAAAAGTTAAATAAAGGCAAATTAAGGTAAGTGGAGTAGAATTATTCAGTAGATTAGGGACTGACTTGCTATTTTTGTGCTCAGACTTTTTCAGTTTTCTACAAATTTTGTCTTACATTTGAGGAACTAAACAGATGAAGCTAAATCAATACAACTCTGCCAACAAAGGAGACAAAATTTAAAAAGTAGTAGCATTGACTGTAAGACTGGTGGAAGAATGACATTCATTTTAAACTGTCATGATACTTTATTTTAAACATAATTTGCATATTCACAGCACAGCTGTGGCATACACTGCTGCATGTAGGTTGTGGCCACTTCTCACAGCCTTCATGTGATGTTTGCGGATGAGAAGGTGAAACACATTATTCTCACATGCCACATGTTTGTGTGACATGTTTGGTCTTTATGCATTCAGATAGATTTCTAATCTAGTTCTAACCTGCTTCCAGGCTTGGACTCGCTGACATTTCACCTGTTCGCTAAAGGATTTCCCAGCAACTCCACGAATAAGCCTTTGCCAAATGTCATTTGCCTTGGGATCTAATTATTTTTCCAATAACTTACTTAAGGAGTATGCACTTCTATTAAAGCATACTGTAATATTTAAGGGTCTTACAACCTCACAGAGAAATGTTAGAGACTTCACCCTGTGGTTTCTCTTCAATAATACTTTGTCTCACCAAGATCTGGTCTTATTACCATCAGACCCAATGTTCTTTTAATTGCTTTTCAGTCTAAGATACGCAGGCAGTGTCGTTTGTTGCCTTTTGCCCTCAAGCATGACAGACACACATGAACGGAAAGCAGCAGATCAGCCTCCAGTTCCTGATCAAAGTCACTTCCATAGGTCAAGGCAGCAAAAAGTTTAATATTAAACTCTTCGGAGGCATCAATATTCTCCAGCTTATGTGTCTGCGGATTTAACTAACCTTTCAAGAGGAAGTCACGTCAAAAAGAAACTAGTTCTACCTATAGCTCCTTCTCAGCTGGGTACATTCCCACTTCTGCATAGTTATGAGCAGCCCACTTCATAACACTACAGCAGAAATCTACATTTTCAAGAGTTAAAATTAAATATTGATATTTTGGCAAAATAGCGAGAAATACAGCAATTGCATTTTCCACTCTTCTCTTTATCTCTGAAACGTGCTCATTACAGGTAATGCAGGTAAACACAAAACACCCATCAATTAGCAAAGTTAAGTCCCTGGAGAGACTGTAAGGGTTGTGCTTTGTTATTTACTTATTGCCTGTTTCCTTAGGCCAGAAATCACACTGTAAATTCACTTTTACTGTTCTGACAAGGAGCCAGAGGCAACCACTTCAATGTAGCTTTCCTTAAGCACAATGTCGTGACTCGTTTTTCAGTTACTGCTGAAATGCATATCAAAACAACTCAAACCAATGCCTTTGTGAAAAGTACCCACACCACAAACTGTATCATCTCACCCAGTGACCAGATGACAGCAGGAGGAGACGGATTACCCGGGAAAGTAAACAAGAGTTACCCCCAAGTTGCCTTCACGCAAGAACCATTCAGAGACTCTTTCATGAGAAGGTTTTACCAAAACACTCATCTCAGTAGCACTAGTATCTTAAAACTTTCCCAGTGGTCATCTTTTTTAATTAACTCCTCCAGTTGAAGGTAGCCCGTTCAAAAAAAAATAACATTTGGAGGGAAAAAAAAAAATAAAAATCCAACAATATTTTTTTTTATTTATTCTCAGATACTGAGAAGACAAATTTACCCATCATTTTTTAAATAATGCAGGAAGTTTCTAAAACATGGGCATCGCTGGTGGACCTCTGCAGTAGGACATCCCAGGGAGTTACCTGCCCACAAGCAAGCAGTGAGATTAATGGACAGTGCTCCACCTGAGGGTGGCAAGCTGTCCTGCCAAAAAG
This sequence comes from Apus apus, assembly GCF_020740795.1. Taxonomy (NCBI): domain Eukaryota; kingdom Metazoa; phylum Chordata; class Aves; order Apodiformes; family Apodidae; genus Apus; species Apus apus. The sequence continues at coordinate 70,430,921 of NC_067312.1, read as the reverse complement.
GTAACACCATTCCTCATCCATCTACTACATTCAACAGACGCAGGATGCTGTGCAACATGGGGGTTTGTTCACTCCCTAAGAGTGAGGACATTAACTATTAATTTTTTAGATCTTCAGGAAAAAAAAAAAAAAAACCAAAAAAAACCTCTAGCACTGTTGCTAGGTTTTATATATACTAAATCAGCAGAAAGGTACAGCAAAAGCTTGTTGGTGGCATATGCCTGCCTTATCACTTCAAGGAACGCATGTAAAAGAGAGAGGTTTCAAGCACTGTGAAATCATTATGTCCTTTATAAAATAAATACAGAGCCACAGCGAGCAGAAAAAATTCAAATAATAGGATTCTGTTAATCTGTGGGGACATCGACTTAATACTGCATTTAATTTTGCTAAGTGGGAGGAAGATTATTGCAGGCAAGATACAAAGAATAGTCTCTGCTCAAATTGTATAACATGTACAAGCTCAGAGACACTAAGACAGTTATTAATAACCGTATCAGAACATTTCCATGTATTCAATCCACAGTTATGAAAGAAACTAAACACACAGGCCTCCTCCCAATGCAGATAATAATAATAATAATAATAATAATATTTACATTCCTCTATGCTCTTGCTTCCAATAGTCTTAAAAAAAAATAATCTGTGAATTTGATGGGTAACAAGTGCCAGTCTTCTATCAAACACTGCAGACAGCAATTTTCAGGTATTTTAGATTACTTTTAAAAGAGATTAGCCATGCACTGAGACAAAGACATTCTCTTTCCATTGTTTTTGAAACAAAAGCTGAAAATCATTCTCATCAAGTCTGTCATTGTCACAGAGGAGAACTTGTTGGGAGTTGCACTTGTTTACAGCCTATGGTTCCCTGGGGAAGAGGCAGTTTAACTAGTACCAGAACTGAAGCTTTCCACATGCAGTATTTCCATGCCCTTATTTGCTCTTTTGAATATCAGTTTCTTCCATCTGGTTGCTCTTCAAATAAATCTACTTTTTTTTTTTTTCTAAAATGAGAAATCAGAGTGGATAGCCACACCTGTTTGGCATTTACAGAAACTTCTGAAATCTGAGGGAGATCAAAACACTTTTATTAGAAAAGAAAAATCTCCCCCTACAAATAATTTAGAATCTGCAACATACTCAATTTGGTGATCTACTCCTAGAATATCAACTGATTCATGCATTATGCAGTTTGTTAACATTAAGAAAGGTGCTGTACTTTTCAAGAATTTTCTTTGAAGCAAATACACTTCTGAATGAAAAAAAAAATTATACTAATATCTTAATGGAAAAGAGAAAAAAAAAAGTGCATTCTGTCACTGCAAGTTTTCTCAAGCTCTTAATACTTCAGTATTACAGCAAATTTTATGAAAGCATATGTCATCTTCCACAAAAGAGTGGCACAGTTCCTGTCATGCTTTAATGTTTCCTTATGATGGACTGCTGGAAGGGCACAGCAGCACCAGGAGAGCGTAGATGTCCAACCACTCAGCTGCTGGACTTGTTGGGAAGCTGCCCACACCTAAACATCTGTTGACCAAAATGCAATCTCCTCTATAGGCAACTGCAGCTCCAACACTCTCCCCCACTGAACTCTCTGGCAGCTTCTCAGCACAGTTCTTACCTGGCACATGAGGTGAAAAGCAATCCCTAAGCAACTCCAACTAAAATTAAAAGGACCTGCAAGCTAAAGAGAACAACATCTATTTGTTCTGCATGCATTTTCCATAATCTTCAGTTACATAACTTCAAGAAAATGCACTGCTTTTTCAAATACCCACTCAAAGGATGCTGATGAAGCTCCCTCATGTGTTTAGTTCTTCCTCCTCTCCCTCATTTCTATAATTCTACAGCGCATATCACTCTACTGTCTAAATTACCTAGGTAAATAAAACCCAAACTAAAAGAAATTCTTTTTTTCCTTCTCTCTCTTTTGGATAAGAGTGATTTGATTCCTCCAAAACTGGGATAGCGCTTTTCTTTCATTCCACTAACACAGTTGTGTGGTTAAATCAAAGCAAATTAAATCTAGGCAGTATTTTTTTGCTGCCAGTAGTTAACATATACAGCACTGAATTTTCATTATCAACTGATTAAAATAATTTTGCCTTCCTCTGCTAATAAACTGAAGGTTCACAGTTTATTACTTTACACCTATAAAAATACAAGCACATTTTCTGAAGAAAGAAGAACTGTGTCATTTTCAAATATTTCTCTTTCTTTTTTTTCTTGTGATTGATCAGTTTTAGTCACTGGGGGAGCTTCCTGTACACCTTAGCAAAAGTTTGCATTTATATTAATATACAAACAAGTCTGCATTTTAATGAGTAAACATCTGTAAAAAACTACCAACACTTAAAAGCGTTATTCTGTATCAAGCAAAAGGTGAATGGAAATTAATCTTCAGATGGTCTGCCCTGAAAACTAGGATGGCAAAAAAAACCCTGAAGTGTTGTTATGCCTCTTTAATAGCAGTCTGCTACTGTTAAAATCATTGACATAGCTGATGCTTAAAGCAAACCAAAATTCAGCTTCAGCCCCTGTAATTATTTTGTCTCTGCACCACTAAGTGTAATTACAAACAACAGAGATTTCATCACTATTGAAGCACAAGTAAACGTTCACAGAGAAAGGCATTGTTGTCACACAGTGCTCTCAGTCAAGCCACAGTTCAACAACACTGCTGATGAGCGAGTGTACAATGTAAAGCAGATAGAGAAATATTCGTGTTTAATTTATTCTAAGGAATCCTCCCATATTTCATTTATCAATGCCTACAAAAAACATGCCTCGAAGCAAGAGGCAAGACCAACCAGTATGACAAACCTGCAATTGTACCAACTTCCCAAACTTCACTGGCTTCACTATGTGCCATCTCAAAAGGCTGCTTAAGCACACAAGTATTTGTTCTAAATGGGCAAAGAAGCACAAACTTAAGGCAAGGTTCCCAGGTTTCCTCACCGAGTTACCACACTCAGGCAGCACAGGGATGTGCTGGTTTTCAGAAGCTGACTCAGGTCTGTATCCCCTTCTGGCAATCAGCAGGAAACGCCTGCCACCAGCTCGAAACCACCTTCCTTGCAGCTACCCAAACTTTTCCAAACCAGTTTGACACCTATTCCGTTTCTCCTATTCCGGGAAGAAGGCACAAGGGCATACCAGGAGCAGATGCAAACAAATTTCAACCAGGCAGCAAGTAAGATCTAGAATTTACGTGAGATTAAGATCCCCAATCTCTACCTACTTTTGAACAACTACAGTGCCCTTCACAGTTATGCAATGCACATAGAGAGCATTTAACCACTGACACACATATCAAAGTGATCAGCCTCCCGGAGAGGGACTCTGGCAGTTCACACCTTCTGAGGCATCACCCCTCAGAGGAACTCATCCCACCCAAGCCTCCAGCAGCCCTTTGCCACACAGGATCTCGCTGGAGCCCTGTGCCACCATCAGCTTTGCAACACCTGCCGGGCAAAGAGCCCGCCGACTGCTGCTGAAATCATAGAATCACAGAACCATCCAGGTCTGGAAAAGACCCTTGGGATCACCGAGTCCAACCCAAATCAGGGCACACACTCACTCCCACCTCCCGGCTACCAGCCCAGCTCTAGGAAGGGTTCCCAAGGGAGAGCCAAGAGTCTGTTGCCCCTCACAGCCTTGCTCAGAGGGGCAGCAGCCCCACAGGTGCCCAGGGACAGGATCAGTGAGTCCTTTAGGGTGCCCCCGTGCTGTTTTGGCCCCGCAGACCCTCTATCTGCTGACTTCGGGTGGAACTGTGTAGCTGCATCGCAGAGGCACTGATATCAGGGTGACTGAACACACTTGGTTTTGTGAAATGCCGTTCCCCAAGCAACCTATGGAAATTAAAAGTGTGCAGGCACCGGGAGGAAAACTAAAAAGACTGGCGGGTGAAGGAAGAGTCATTAGGCGGGATGGGAAACCCAACGGCCTTGCCACTTTCTCAGCTCCCTCTGCTCTCTCGAGCGCTCCAGGACCAGCTCTGTCCTGCTGGCCGGGAGCTGGGGCCCGCGGGCCGGGGGGGTCACCGTCCTTCCTGCTCCCGGGGAGAGGCGGCCCGGGCGCCCCGACGGCGGGGGCTGCGGCTGCCCCTCCGCTGCGGGGGGCTCTCCTTCCTGCCCTGGGGCTTTCCTCCCTACCCTGGGGCTTTCCTCCCTGCCCTGGGGCTCTCCTCCCCGCCCTCCTCCCCCGCTCTGCCCCCTCCAGCTGCCCCGAGGGGAGCGGGCCGGCCGTGGGTACCTGCTTGTCCAGCGCAGCATCCTTGGCGCTGCTGGCAGCGCAGCCCTTGGGAGCCGGCACCCTCTCGCAGTTACAACCCTCCAGCATGTACATGCCGGCGGGCCGGGCGCTCTGCTCGCCTTCGAAGTAGAAGAGCACGTTTTGGTAGAGGGCGAACCACTTCTCGTGCCAGCGGTTGGTCTCCGCCGTCTTCTTGCTCAGGTAGCCCCGCTTGGTGCCCTCCTTGCGGGCCAGCAGCGCCAGGTACAGGGCGTGCCCCTCGTTGTACCGCACGCTCTTCTGCATGGTGGCCGGGGGGCTGGTGGCCGGGAGCCCGTGGCCGGGAGCCCGCCGGGCTCAGCGCAGCCTCCGCGGGCGCTCCGCGCTCCCCGCACCGACGGGCGGCCCCCGCCTCCCGCCCCGCGCTCCGCCCGCCCCCCGGGGGCGGCTGCCGCTAAACCCGCCGCGGCATCCCCCGCTCGTTCCTCAGCCTTTCCCCTTTTTTCCTTCTCCTTCCCCGCTTCCCTGTCCCTCCTCCCCTTGGCCCGGCCTCGCCTCCCGGACGCCCCGCGGGAGAGGAGCGGGAGGCGGCCAGCTTGCCCTCCGGGCAACTCCGGCGTGACGTGCCGTGGAGGGATCAGCCGTAATCCGCTTTGGAGAAGCGATTTAAAGAGCAAAGTCGCCGCCGCAGCTCCCCGAGTCCCTCCCTCCGCCCGGCGGCAGAGCCAACCTCCCGCCCCACGGAGGAGGAGCAGGCGGGGGTCGGGGGAGCAGCCCCCCAGCTGGGGCTGGACGGGACGGGGCGGGAGAGGGTGGGTGGTTTGGGGCTCGCCCTTGGTTTCCCGATAGTTTTCGCCTTTTCGAGTGAAAACCTTGGGAAAGCGGCAGGGCTGGGCGAGCGCGGCTGCGATAGCCGGGAACTTCGAGCTCGCCTGGCACATTTAAGGCCAAAGCAAGAAGTGAAACGATGCCAGAAAACCCTTTACTTGACGCTGCCGGGAGGGCGGCATCGCGGGGGGACAGCCTGGAGCCCCCGGGGATGCGGGGACAGCTGGGAGGAGCGGGAGGCTCATCTGCTCCCGGGAAGCAGCTCTGGACGCGCTGCGCTTTGGAGGGGACTTCCTAGGGTGTATTTTTACACCGGGTTTCGTAAGGCGAGCAGCAGGCACGGGTTAGTTTCTGTTAGTGGAATGAGGTACGAGCAGGCTTTAATTATATTAAAAAAAAAAAAAAAAAAAAGCGCTCTGGTATCAATCATTGTTTTACATAAAGCATAACCAGTGTGGAAATTCCTACCAGCTAGAGGACTCGGCACCTTTAATTTTCCAAATGGTTTAAACTTCCATTTAAGGTTCTTCCATGCGAGGCGTTTTAAACTCTTTTCATTTAAAAAACGTGTTTTGCATATGTAGCTTTCTGTCTCTTCTGCTTTACGGAGTCCCATGAGGGAGAAAGAAAATTGATTCCCTTACTGACTGTCCAAGCAAAAATGTGATAATTGCAATACTCAGTCTGCTATACAAGGCACCGAACAAGTTAGAGAATACTCCCTGTGTGATCTCTGTCAGCAATTACGATTTTGAGTGTTATTTATGTGTACTGGACCCGTGTGGAGTTTTAAGGCTCTCACGCTGTGAACACGGAACCTGGAATTAGTAGAAGTAGATGCCCGGACCCTGCTGGAACTCACTAGTTTCCCTCGTGGCTTCACATTATGCAATTTGAGCTTAGTATGTAATGTCCAGGGAAGTCCAAGTTTTGGTCAGGGATTGAAAATCATTTGGATCGTTTGCATGTATGTATTTGCACTCACATTGGTGCATCTCAATGTTAAGGTTGTTGCTTGCCTCTTGTGGTGCATCTTTCATTCCGTTTTCCTCAGCTAAGGCTGTCCAAGTCAGAATTAATTGAGATTTCATGGGATACTGTATCTCTGGATGGATATTAATGGCAAGGCAATAGAACTAAGGGAAAAAAAGCAGGCTGCAGCTCAGGTTCTCAGATATTTGACTCTTAAGTGAATAGTTGGTGCTTTCCAAAACAAACACATCACATTTCATGGCCAAATGCTATAATAAGAACCCAGCTTTGCCAACAAAATGTTGCAAGTTTTTTTCCCAACTTATGCAATTTGTATATTAAGAAAGCTTTTGCATAAACCAGAAATGATTACACACTGTCTATTCTATCACAACACCTGACACAAACAGTAAAAATCATGACAGGAGTTAAATTTGAACTACAAAATAGAGGGTTTCCTTTTACTACATCATTTTCTCCTAGGCAGGCATTTTTTCTAAGGTGAAAATTATTATTATGCCATTGCACTGCAATCCATAGGAATTACAAGGCATAGAATGTTTCCATTCCAGTGAACACTGATTGTGTAATCACCAGTTTTTAACGAATTCCTGTGATTTGTTGTTCAAAGTATGTTTTAATTATTTCAATGATGTTTTATTTATTATTTGGTTGTTCTTATAAAAGCACAACCTAGTTTATATTGATTTAGATACCCACTGCATATCTATGTCTGTATACCATCAAATACATTTAAAGACATTTAAGTAAAGATGTTTGATTTCTTAATTTTTTCAATTACCAACAACAAAGAAGAGTTTCTTCATGGTGTTTAAAAACAAATTCCAGGCCGAATTAATTTGTGTGAACATGATCAAGTTTTATTTACAAACAGATGTAAAGGAATCTGTTGATGTCATCTATTCCATCAAGCACTGAAGAAAAGATCATAAAGGTAAGCACAATATTTTACATTGTTTTATATCTTCCTTAATCAGCCCTTTCTTCTTACTAATTTAGTTCCGGAGGGTTCATTTATAGAACCACATTCCCAAGTGCTGTGTCAATTATTGGCCCCAAGGAGCTTTCTGTGAAACTGTGGTGGAAAGATGTGGTCATGTATCACCTGAGATGATTTATACACTTAGCCTACATTTACCTTGAAATTTCCATTGGGAACTAACTCATTGCGTGTTGTTCAAAGCTGTCATAAATAACAAAATATGTAGCATTGTGTGATGTTGTAGGTGTTGGTTCTGATACCCAGAAGTGACCATGAGAGCTTCGGGGACAAGTCAGCAAGTTGTCACTCTTCTCAGTGACAGGTGCCAGGAAAATCTATTTCAGAAAGTATATAAAATTTAGGCCTCTATTCTGAAAAACAGCTTGGGAAAAATGCTGTTAATGTAATGGTAATAAAAATGCATTAAAGCAATGGAACAGTGTTGTTAGGCTATCATTTATATGACAGGATTTGTATGTATTTGCTCAATGTTGTTATACATTTGGAAAGCTTATTTGCCACTAAATTGGGATAGTAAAACATCATTTAACTTTTCATGTCAAGTTAATGTAACAAATACAAAATAATTTTGTAAAGCTGTTGAACAGCTGCCACAATATCTTATGGGGAAGGCACTAAGAACATACCTATATAACTCCTCCTGTGTATTGTCTGAAAAGCAGAACTGAACTAATACCTTCTTTGTAATTTTACTTACACAATTTTGCTGACATAATGCTTTACTCTTTAAGACACACAGCATGATTTGGCTATTTGGCAGGTGTTTAGAATATTCAGCAAAGATTTAGTTATCTGATAAAGCAGGAAAACTTTCAAAGACATTTTATGATACATCACTGGTACAGTAAGTTATGAGTATCTTGAAAATAGCAAGATATTTTCATGTGTATGGAAATGTAATTTACTTTTAATCATTCTCCTTTTATATTATGACAAACAATTCTGTGCTTGCTTAATCTAGCTTTAGATGCCACTTGAGAAGATTTATTTTTCCTGCTTTATCTAGACATTTTGGGGAGGAAATTGTCCTGGCTAAGCAATTTTAAACCATTGTGTGTACCAGGTTATGGTAACTTTTTCCTCGTGGCTGTGTGTGGTTTTAGCTATTGGAAGCAAATGTTGGGGTCATCCTTTCAGTGAAAGAGATACAACTACACATACCCATCCATTCTGTAAGGAAAAAGTGTTAATTATATTCCTTCCTGCAGGAATCCCAGGCCAATCCCTCCCAGGTCTCCTAGTAAGCAGCAGTGAAGATAATTTCACAGCAACTCCGTTCAAAGCCTGAGTAGCACCTCTGATGTCACTTGCACATCACTCCAAGGCAGAGCATTTGGACTCATTTTAAGGAAAAACAGCACGGAGCTTCTGCATGTGGCAGAGACATCTTGTTACAACAGACACAAGAGCCATGTAGCTGTTTTGCAGCTCCACAAGCACCAATTCACGTGATTTGAAAACTCTGAGGAAAGGATTTTTACTGCCACGCTGAAAACAAATCCCCAACAAAGGGACCACTTCTTTCTTTCAGTATCTTTCAGCAGAAGGCAGAGAACTGGAGATAATTTACCTGTTTTGCAGGTGAGGATATTATCATGGTTTAATGCCTCAGCCTCTTTATGATAAATGCTACATGAACAGAAGAAAAGTATCCATGCCAGGAACAACTTAGTCTGAGCATAAGAACAGGTCACTAGGGTCAGTCAAAAGGAGAAGTAAAGGCACTGCCTGTTGTGAACAGGCAGTGTTGTGTTCTCTGAACACAACTAGTGTGTTTGTTGATGACAACTGGGGAGAAGAATAGCAAAAAAAAAAGGTTTTAGCAGAACTTTTGAAAGAAATGCTTGGGTGTGCCTGTAGGGGCTGAAGGGGAGTTCTTCTGTGTGGTGAGGGACTGCATGGAAAAATACAAAGGATTATTGAAAAAGATGGGGGGTAGGAAGCGTGGCAGAAGCTGTTTTGCAGTCAGGCTGGGGAGCAGAAAGAAAGAAAGAAAGAAAGAAAAAATAAATAATAAAATAAATGAATAAATAAATAAATAAAATTGAGGAAAGCTGGAATCGAGGGACTCAATTAAACTGAAGAAAAAGCACGACTTAGGCGGGAGGCAAAAGCAAGTGGGTTGTTGAAGAATTCAGCCTGGTTGGTAGAGTGATGATAATGAGAGCACTGTAGGTAAAGAGCAGAGGAAGGCAGGGTGAGTAAGCAGGGGCTGAGAGTGGCTGGGGAATTGGAGAAGGTTGCATGAGGATCCTAACAGCAAGGAAGAGAGGGAGGAGTTTCTGGGAGGTGGAGAAGACAAAGTTCAGAGTGCCAGAGCTGGAGAGTCCGTAGCTGCTGGGTGAGGCTGGACAAGCAGGGGGTTGGCAAAGAAGTAGAAATCACCTGCAGAGATCCTGGGCATAAGGGTGGGGCTTGGAAATAGGAAGGAAAGAGAAATATACATGGAAGGGCAGGTTGGGGATAGCTGGTAGGCAGTAATAAGGGAGTGGAAGACGAGGGTTGGAAGAGGAGAGTAATGCTGCAGAAGAAAGAGGCATTTAAAATATGGAAATTCTGGCTGTCCAAATCAGTACTAAAATCACACAGGGAAGAAAAGACAGGCAGCTTTTCTCCTTCTGCCTGTTTTCAGCTGGTTGCTTTGCTCTGGAAACAGCAAAGGTTCCCTAACAGGATTTAAAATGGAAGAGCCAGTATTCAGCTTGTGGACCAAAGGTTTAAAGACACACAGATGTATTCAGTTAATTAAAAGTTCCAGAAGTACTTTATGTAATACAGATACAACAGACATAAACTAAGATCCAGACTTATTATGTAAAGCCTAGTGAAAATAATACTTAAAAACTTTCTTCACATGGTTAAATTGTTCATAATGAGGCACATACTCACTCAGTGGGAATATGGCTGTCAGAGCTGAGCCCTGATTTTTCAAGTTAGGAGAGATTACTCCCTTTTTCCCTATTCTGAGAGTGGTGTAATGACAATTTCACAGATCCTGTGATTAGTGTGGTATCCTTAAGAAGAGTATTGTCCTGCAGCTCACAAATAGCCCAAGCATGAAACTGTCTCGACATTCTTGGGAGACAGCTTAAATTAGTACTTTAAATGTTCCAAAGACATTGGCGTGTCATAACACAGATTTCATAATGTTCTCCAAATGTGAGTCAAGAAAGACAGCCTGCAAGTAAAGGGTTCAGCAGACACCAGGCTGTGATTAAAGTTTCAGAAAGCCCTTGGTAGCTAGGAAAATTACTTTCAAATTAAAAAGATGTAGTAGGATAAAATTTCATTTTTCTCCTATTCATTGTGGACAGAGTATAAATGCAAATAACTTTTTGCCTGTTCTGTCAAGATACTCTCAAATATTGGCATAAAAATAGGAAAAATGTGAGGAAGATTAAAGCATTCTCATTTCTTGGGAAAAAGTAAGCCCCACGGATTGGAAGAAAGATGCAGCAAGCGCAGTAGGTGCCATCTGGAATAAGTAAGTAACCCTGGGAAGAATTTGTGATGTTTACAAGGCTCTATACTGATAGAGAGAAATCTATCCATCTGGCATAAAGCCTGCAAATAATCTGCCACAGGGGTGCATAATTCAGTAGAAACAGGCTTGATAAACTACAAGCAACGTTCCCCATAGTCACCTTGAAAGAGACATTTAATGTATTATGCAGCTGAGCAGCTTTCAGAAGTACAGCACCTTGCTTTGTAGGTAGGCAGGCCCATGTACCATAAAATTCAGTTTTATGGGAAGTGGAATCCACTGGTCTCCTAATGGAAATCAAACATTGCAGGGTACCACATCATCTCAAGATCAGGTGAAATTTCTGAGACTGTGCGTTTTTATGAGAACATTGCGTTTATATTTGATACAGAAGCAAAATATGGAAAATCATTTTAATGAATCCGTTTGGATGCAGCTGGGACTGTGCAAACGCCTGGAGAAAATGTATGTAACCACACACTCAAAAATCTTAAAAGGCTGTAGGCAGAGCAGCCCTGACAACAGCAATCTGAGCCAGTCTTGTCACCCCACACACGCAGGCAAAAAGATACCAAACAACAGTCTTGCTTAACAAGAGGAAAGAAGTTAAGCTTAAGATCCAGTCACTGTTTGTTTTGATGATTTCTAGTCAGGTGGGAAATGGACAGCAGGTTCTGACCTGCTGTTCCTAATGCACATTCCTCCTGGTCCAGTTTTGTTGTTCAGATTCTCAGCTGGTGACCTTTGTGGCTGCTTGGGAGACATGGAGTATACTTTTGTGGGGGAAAAATAAAGAAAAAGAAAAAAAAGAAAAAAAAAAAAAGAAGGAGAAGGAGAAGAAGAAAGACGGAGAAGAAGGAGAAGGAGAAGCAGAAGGAGAAGGAGAAAGAGAAGAAGAAGGAGAAGGAGAAGGAGAAGGAAGAAGAAGAAGAAGAAGAAGAAGAAGAAGAAGAAGAAGAAGAAGAAGAAGAAGAAGAAGACAGCACAGAGAAACCCAATAACAATTTTCTAAATCTGAACAAAATCCAGCTACAATTATATTCAAGATCACACAAGAAAATTTGTACAAATATAGTGGAATTCTTTCCATGGTTGCAGTATATAAATTGCAGTTCATATTAAAGCATAGATTTTTTAAACAGGACACAAAAATAATGTTTATTGTACTTGTCATAAAGCCACTGCCATTCCATGCTGAAGTGAATAAAGGCCTGAACCCCTAAAAAATACACTTGATCTTTTTTAATGCAGAAATAAGTCATGACTTATTTAATGAGTCAGTTCCTCTTGAATGTATAATAAACAAGTAAATTAAAAATAATTTTATCAAGTAAAAAAAATTATGATCACCCATTTGTATTACTAATATTGTTATGTTTGTTTGTCTTTTTCAGTCAGTTGCATTGTTTTGGGTATTAACACAACCTTTTTCCCAAGTGCTAGCGGCACTGAGGGGAGCTGAAAGGTATATTTATTCCAGTTTGAAGATGACTTCTTTATTATATCAATATTAAAGTTAGATTTATAACATTTGAGAACTTTGAGTAAGCTTATTTATTGTCTGAGTGTCAGTTTTTTGCCAAAGATAGAGGCAACATCCAAATACTGCTCTTCTTGATTTAGACTGTTTCTATTTTTTGCTGTGGTATATAATGGCTTTGGGGAATTAATCTAAATTTCTGACATATATGTAGATATAGATCAGATACAGCTATCGTGTAACAGTTTTGTTAGACATTCAGAAAGGTTGATTAGGTAATGCCCTAGGGTTTTTTTCAGGAAGAGCAACAGTTGTGTGGAATTAACACATCCTATATGTTCATGAGCCTGCAGTACAGGGAAAGTTAAGCACATGAAACCTACAGTGTGAGACTGAGTGAGAAAGATTTTCCCAATTTTTTTTTTTAAATGTATCCATCATCAGTTGTGCTCAATGAAGAAATCTCTAAAAAAGTTATTCTCCAAAACTCCAGGGAAGAAACGAAGGGAAATTGTATTATTCCAGCATTTAAACAGCATAGAAAGTTCAGGTATTTTTGTTTGGTTTTGCAAAATGCCAGGGGTCTTAGATACATGAAAATTCTTTCAGAAAGTCTGAGGTCAAACATGCATCAAGCACCATCCTTTCCTCAAAATGCTGACTGCCACTCAAATGTGTATTTTTTTTAATGAACCACACCTTTAGAGTAACCACAGCCAGTTCCAGCAAAAAGAGCTCAAGGCACCTTGGTTCTTCCCCAAGATGCAAGTCACTGGCCTTACAGATGTTGTCAGACTTCCTTGCACCGTAGCTTCAATCCAGTGGGAATAAATACATGAGTTTATCTGAAAAGCACTTTGAGGTATGTCAGTGAGAAATCACTGGAAAAGGTTCAGATGACAGGCTGAACCATTCTGCCAGACTGTGGAAGGGAAATACATCCTGTGTATTTCTCCATGGCATCTAGAGGATTCTGGCTTCTTAGAAAGTTTTAACTTGAATCCCAAAGAAACAGATTTTTGACAGGAAGTTTTATATTAGATATGTGAATTATATACACTTTTCTAATATGGATTGTAATTATCTTTGCTATTTGTTTATGCATATATTTATCTTCTAAGTGTTACTGCCAGTGGATTAAATTATTTTTTTGTTTAGGTGTATATTTATCTTTTCACTGGATTTAAGGAGCATTTTTTGATACTATAGTTGTTACCACTTACTGATGTAATTACTTTGTACGATTAAACTTGTTCATACTATAAAACTGACCTTCTTCCAGAGGTAATGTCTCTGTGTTTCTGTGTTACTCATCTGTAATGCAAGTTGACAAGCAGGGTAGTGGTAAGAAAGGAAAATGAAGATCTACAGCATAGGACATTTTTTTGGCAGACACAAGACGTATTGAAATTGTTTTGGTAAGAGTTTTATTACCTGTTTCTCAGATAGCATCCAAAGAAGGCAGCCAGCTTGGCTGCACAGTCTGTGGGGTCTGTGGAGGAAGGGAGAGTAACTCCAAGTTATTCCTCTCAGTCCTTCCCATAGCCACATATTCAAAGTTTTCCAATCTCTTTTTCAGAAGAGCTTTTAAAAGGCTCTAAGTGAGGTAAGTGAATGGCTCGTCGAATTAGTGATGGGATACAGAGCGTTATACCCTCAGGTCTCTGTCTTACATTCAGTAGAAGACAGTAATTAGGACAAATACTGCTCTAAGTTATAAAATTTCCACTAGAGTGATTGCTCATTTGTCTCTGGATTATTATCTGGTATCTGGTCAGCAGGCAATGTAAATGAGCGAGTGCAGCCTGTCCTTTTCTAGTAAGTTTGGTGTCACAGGCAGCTTTGGGAAAGGGAAGAGAAATAACATGAAGGAGGGCAGCATGCTCCAGACATCTGTTGAGTCACATTCACTCCCATTTACAGTCCTCCTCCTCTGGTGTAAAGCTCAAAACAGGGAGAAACTCCTCCCTGGGGAATCCTACAAGTGCAAACAGGCTTAGGCTGGTGCATTTATCATCTCATTGCCCCCATTCCAGCCCATCTATGGAACTAGTGACAGTGCTTAAATGACCGGAAGATAGATGGCATTTTTTAAAAAGTGCCAAGCTTTTTCCTGCTGATTTTGTGCTCCTTACTCTGTAGGTAGGAATGAAATGAATCCCACAATTAATCCTACCTACACACTTGTAGGAGCTTTAGGCAACCATCACATTTGGACTAATTTTATCATGTTGCAATTGCCTGTTCATCTGTGGCTGTGAGAACACTTTATAACTGTGATAAATGATTGACTTACGTTTGGATATGTCACATATATATGCACATAGTTACATATAAAGATGGTGGGTTTATTGTTTTGTGTCACTCTGTCTTCTTTCAGAAAAATTACCTTCTTCCACAACACTTAAAAGTTACTGATTCCCTAAAATTAGAAGCATCGCATATGACTAAAGTTATTACATAAAAATTGCTATGAAACACAGATTAAGTGTGTATAATTTATATTAAAAGTATTTAACTGATTTCATTTATCTTTGTACCATTTTTATGCTGTGCTTTCTTGAATTGTTGCTCAAGTTTGAATTGAGATACAAGCTGTACATTGTCAGTCTTACTGGGATGTACTTTATAAATTATATAAGCCTATTAACATATGTGCATCAGAACAGCTGTTAAAATTAGATGTACTAGCATAACTGAGGAACAGACAAGAAAAGGAGTTAGGTAAAGTAGTTTGGTAGACAAGGATGAAACAAAATTGTGAAGTAACAGTGTGCTGGTTCCATTCTGACTTAGCCATATTCACTGCTGTCAATCTCTCTGCTATTTTCTTCCCAGATACAGCTAAACTCTTCATAAAGAAAATACTCAGGTAAGATAATAAAGTCTCAAAGTCCCCATTCATTCTGCTACCTCTAAAACATCCTTTTCTGAGCTAATTTCTTAATTAATCCTACAAAAATACAGCCATGCACAGATTTCCGACAGTGCTCATCCAGGCAGAAAAACTGAGCAGAAATCTGAATTTATTTGCGTTAGAAACAACAGTTTATTATTATTATTTTTTCATTATAATCAATTACATTGACAGTTTGGGCTAAACACAGTTTGTGATAAAGACATTCATTCACACACTCAAAATACAAACAAGTTTTTTAAAAAAAAAAGTCAGGGGAGATGTATTGTTGTAATGCAGCATTCACATGCAGATAGAAGAGTTTCAGCTGCTTCCTGTCTCCCCCAGATGAATCAAGGCACGTGTCCACAAGATGTGTGTACAAACTTGATAACACATTTGACTGTATCCCGAGACCTTTTTTGTTTGGCTTTGTTTTGTTCTGTTTGTTTTTTTAAGGAGAGCCATAAAGACTCAAAGGGCCTGGAAAACAAGATCCCCTTTTTGGTACAGCCTGTTTATAGGGTTGCATAGAAAAGCGAGACTGTAGTCATCCTTGGGGTGAAAGGCAGTGTGTTTTCTTCATCTGTGTCTGAGGAGGGAACCCAGCTGGCCAAGGCACTCACTGCAGGTGGCAGCTCTGCCACCCCTCTCCTACACAAACAGTGTCTTCAGCGGCATCTCCTTCGCTTCTGCATGTTGCAAACTTGCACAAGTTTCTGCAAGCATGACCCTGCCATGGCTTATGCTGCTTGGCCACAAATACTGGGTACATGACATCCCAAGTCACCAGCCTTTCCAGAGGGCCTGGCTCCTGCTGTGTCTGTTCTGAACCATCTGAGCTGAGACCCTGTGCTGCAGACTTGCTGTTCCTGCAGCGCTCACGGGACGAGCACGTATTAACGACAGGGTGCTGTGACTAACTGCTAGTCCTGACTGAAATAATTCAGTTTTCAGTGCTCTTCTGGTCCTCCTTGCTTTGCTATATTTCAAAAAAGTATACAATTCACTAGCAAAAATAGCGCATGTGACTCTTCCCTCAAACTCTCTGCTCCAAAGTCTCAAAGGGGAGTGAAGTTCATGCTAAGATGACCCAGGTAACTCTTAGTTCAGTTTTATAATTTAGGTGATGTTGTAAAGAGACAGAGATGATAAACATCATCAAATCATGTCTTACAAGCCTGAAGACTCTCTGATCTTTTTGTCCTGAAGCAGTTAAAAATATTTTTCCTGTTGTGACTAAAAAAAAAAAATCACTTAAACACTCTAGCTTTTGGGAAAGGGTCTTGCAGGAAACTAGTCTTCCCTGACTACTGAAATCAAAGGGCTTGTTACAATAGTTGAAAAAACATGATAGAAGAATATATTTTCCTCCATGTGTGCATAAAAGCTCACATGTACACACTAGCTAGGAAACCATTCAATCATAGAGCTTGGAAGTACTAAAAAAGGGAATCCCCTCCTTTCCCGAGACACACTCAGCAAAGCCAGTGTCATCCCTGACCGATGTTTCTTTCCCCAGCTTCAGAGCTCTACAAGACTTAGGATTTTTCCCAGGTGCTCCACACCACCTATTTGAGTGATCAGCTAACCTTACCTTTAGGAGATTTCCTGGAATGTGTAACTTGAGTCTTCTCTCCGGCAGCATTAAGCCTCTGTCCCTCCACACCCCCATGGGCCATGGAGAACAGCCTGGTCCTTCTTTGCAGCCTTTTACCTTTCAGAAAACTGTCACCACATCTTCCTTTCTCCAGGATAAACTACTGTGCAGTAATAGTAGTGGTAATCTTTCCTGGGCCCTGTTTCCAGGAAACTCCTTGTTTCCCATCCCTTCCTGTGTCTCACTCCAGAATGTCCATGTCTCTCTAGATACGTTCGCTCCGAGCCTTCCCCAGCTGTGGGGACAGCAGGAGGGTGACATCACCCTGCTCACACAGCTTCATCTTACCTCTGCCTTGTTCACAACAGCATGGTACTGTTGACCCGTGTTCAGTTTCTGATCGATGACAAGCTCCAGATCTACCACCTAAACCAGATTATAGGATAAACTGTTGCTGTAAGGTTAGGATAAAAAAAAAAACAACAAACCCAAACCCCTCAACAACCTGCAAACTGTTCAATTTTGGGGTCATGCAATCAATTTCTTCAAAATTCAAACAAATGTTTGGCCATTGCAGGGGTGAGAACAGCACAGAGGAGGGCAGGACCAGTTTTCCTGGCAGCACAGGTAGTTTTCTGGCAAGATATGCTTGTGGAACAGGAGCCTGAGGCCACACAGGTTTGCAGATCGCTTAAGACACAATATGCATTCAGCATACTTGATAAAATACTGCATCATTTTTTTAAAGAGTAGTTTTACCCTTGTTTTAGACCATTTCCTTTCTCCTACCCCAGCTACACGTCTTTCCTAATTGCTTTATTCAGAAAAAAAGCAGTCCCATGGTTATAAGGTAAGTTGGTCCACTTTGCTTACCTGCCTGATAATTAAACAAGTAATAGAGCTATTAGAAGTGCTTGCCTCACAGACATTCAGTTGCCAGCACTGATGCAAAAAAAAATGAGGAAGTCACCACCTTCTGTGAGCAGCAAGGTGTCTTAGAGCATTTTAAGCCAATAGTGAAACTGCACCCTTTTCTGAAGCAGAAGCAGTAGGCTCTGGGGGAACAGGATTGCATTTAATGAAATTAAAAACTTATCTGCATGATAAGTTTGGCAACAAAACCTCACTGCCAAGTTTAAAGCTTAAAAATATTGGAAGATATGGCACTCCCTGGCTGCAGAGCATGTACAGGAGTGACTTCTGCAGTTCCAGTGCTGACCTTATTGTCCCTATTCCTTCATGTTTTAATGGTGTTTATACACGATTAGCTGCACTGCCTTAATCTTCAAACATAAGCTTTTGTTCAGAAACCTCAGTGAATTTAGGTCACGAGACATACCTTAGACTTAATAATAACTCTTTTCCAGAAGAAAGCTGGCATAGGTTTCTATAACATCATTTTAGTGCTTATTTCTCATGTAGTCCTGAGAGCATGAAACAGCCAAATTATAGCTGGAGTGAGAAGGTGTTTATGTACAACTTCTTTTGCCAGTAACTTTAAGGGTGACTTTGAACAACATGAATAATCTGCACATAGGTGTTTTAGATAATAACTATTATTTAACTATATTTATTTATTAACTGTTTTAAATGCCTTCCTGGAAACACACGGCAATGGCTAACAACAAGACATGCTATTACAATTCTGCAGAGAGGCTTCAGTAAACATCTGCAGAAGAAAACATTGCACTTCCTTTTGTTCAGCTAGTTACTTGCCTGAGAAGAGAAGAGAAATGGGGAAAGAGAGCTCAGGCATCTAAAGAGTTGGAGGATGATAGCAGAATGGCTGGTGCCATCTTTTCTCCAACATGTTGGCATGGCAGTAGGGCAGTAGGCAGGAAATGGACACACAGAGAGGGATGAAAAAACCTCCAAATAACCAATTCAAGAAACATGAGTAACGGTGCCTGTTGCCTCCTTGCAGGCCAGCAGGCACTTCTGACACTCATGCCAGCTGAAAACCAGATGGACAGAGGGGACAGGCAGAAGCAGCCCCCTGCTCCAACAGCTTCTCTTCCTCATTCCCTGTGGGAAGTTTCCTAAGTATACCAGCAGGTTTTGAATAAGTGATCTAGAAAACTAAACAGTCCCTTGCAGCTGGACTCCTTCTACAGTCATATCCCTCCAAGTGACCACCTGACAATTTTGCATATTGGATGTTCATTAGAAATGGTACTTTACCCAGTCTGTGCAAGAATCTTTGCTTTCTGTTACTCCTGCTGTGCAGGCTTAGCCATATGGGGAGAAAGGAAAGTCTAATTACTGATGTGCTTTATTAAAAAAAAAAAATAATAATAATCCTTGTGTTACTGTGCTAATTACTTGTTTTTATAGCAGTAAATGCAGATCAGAGGTTTGCAGATTCTCGAGTTGCTGTCAGCCAGAGTGTCCCTCCCTACAGGGAAAGCAGAAGGCAATGCAACCAGAGAGCACAGTGGTGCTGGTTTATGCTTCATGCCCTTACTGAAAACAGCCTCATCTGAAGATGTTTTGCAGCTGGCACTATTTCCATGGCTATTTTCTGCTGAGGACCACACACAAAAAAAAGACCCAAGTCCTCTATCAGGGTGTTGGTGGGTATATTCCCCTCCTAGGAACTCTGCAGCTACTACACAGTGTAGAGGGGATAATGTTGTGTAACCCGGGCTATAGTATCTTCTGTGCAGACACCTTGTCTGAAGAACAGCCGAGTACCATGGGTAGCATCAGTAAAACAATGACCCATTTCCTTCAGGACCTGCTCAGGACAAAAGCAAACAGGGAACAGTTGTGGGCTTGCTCTGCTGAGGGCAGTTTCACACCCTTTAAAAGCCAGAACTGAATCTGCCATGGCTTTGAGAGCTCAGGGAACACTTTGTCCCCAGGCCACAATCTGCAATTTCAATTTGGAAAAATCTAAGAGAGGAAGTGTTGTTTGTACAACTTATCTGAACCTATTCCCCAACAATAACTATTGTTCACTCTAGCAACTTGACATAATATAATTCATTTTGAGAAAAATAAATTTAATTTGCAGCCCATAACTGTGGTGAAATACACTGTGGTTTTATTAGCAAGAGTAGATTGATTTTTTTCATTGTTTCTGAAAGAAATTGACATTATTCTATTTGCAGAATCTGTTAAAAGCTCATCTTGAAACCCCTGAGATTATGCTACGTCAGTTGATTTCAGTTCTTAACAAATTTAGATGGGTTGTAAGATGCTGCAGCTTCCATATGCTGGAAAAAAAGTTAATAACCCTTCATTTGCTGTGAAAACTCCCTCCACCATTCAGCAGTATCAAGAAATCTTAATATGCCCTCCTTGCACTTTGCTAATTGAGGTGGTGAGAACCAGAAGAAACAGTATTTTTTTTTTTTTTTTCATTTGTGAACTTTATAATGAATCTCTTTATTGTGTCTTTCGTTGAAATGATCCATCTGTGGGTCTGCTGAGAAAGTTAAGCAAGCTGATCTGTTAATTAGGGGAATGTGGTTTTGGTACCTGACAGTCTGAGAACCAAAGCTGTGCAGAAAGAAAAATCTAGAAAAATGGCAAACCAGAACTGTCAGCATATATGCTACCAGCAGATATTATTACACTGTACCGTGAAAATTTATTTTCATCTTTCAGTTGCTACAGAAATTTTCCTCCATGAGTGCTGAGGATTGTTTAAGCTAAATTAATCCCACCTACTTTTGCCCATATATGGCTTCCACCTTGCCCCTTCTTTATTCATTGTATGCTTCCCTAGTTACTGATTTTATTTGCATTTTTACAGTATTACATTTCCACAGAATTACAATTACAGTTCTGCAGGAGAATCAGTGTCTGTATCACAGTCTAGAACACTACCTTGAATCAATTTCTCTCTCTTCTACAGAAGCATCCACTCACACACGAAAAATACCCATCAGCAGAGAATCCCCTAGAACCACTAGTAGCTCCTGTTGTTTCTCATCCTCTCTGTTTGGGAAGATGCCCAAATAACTTAACTTCCAGTGACTGGTTTTACCTCAGTTTCCTGTCCAAGCCTGGGCACATATTGATGATTTCTAGTTCATAGGTACAACATAAACAGTACAAGTCTGGAAGGAGGTAGCATTGCACAAGAAATTAAAAGCTCCTGAACCTACCAGCAAAGACAATGCCTGCTCCTCCAAGTTCATGACAAAAGAAGACACAGGCATGTTGAAGAAAAGAAAAAAAAAAGAAGTAATAATACTCTATTTCAAGCACTTGCTTTGATAACACAGTTTAGCAGTAGTGCTGGGAAGAAGGGCACTGCTCTACCTAGCTAATCCTGGACAAATCCTTCCCATCGTACCCCTTAGAAGTTGTCCTGAGCTTTAAAGAAAGCCAATTGTCCTCCCGGGAATACTGTTTCTTTCCTTGGAAGTTTTGTCACACAGGGCTTCCTGAAACAGCTTGTTTAGAAATGGTGTTTTTCACAGCGGGCTCAGGCTGGCTCAGCCTGCAGTTATTTCCTCCCCATGATAGCAGCTGTCTGTTTCCTGATTTACACAGATCTCACCACAATTCATGACTGAGAAGTGGGGAGAAGCAAGGTGTTATTATTAGCCATTGCCTTGAAAAGCTGCTGTTTTTTGTCCTGACCACTCCACAAATCCAGAGAAGTGACTTCATTCCCAAGATGCCAAAATGATTTTTTTTTTAAGGCATGAGGGCAGAGAAAGGCTTTCTTTCATTCATACATATAACCACGTACATAAGAGCAAGGCTATCATGATTGCTAAGAACAAAACTGATCATACCTCCAATTATGCAAATTAAAAAACCTAGCAAAGTATCCCTTGTTATTATCTGTAAATAGCAGAATTTTTCGCTCATGTAAAGCAATGAGATAATGAGTTAAACAGTAACTTCTTGTTAACACATTAGCTTGTGGTCTTGATGATCAGGTAGGGAGGTGGATCATGAACTGGCTGAAAGGAAGAAGAGAGTTGTGGTCAATGGGACAGAATCTAGTTGGAGGTCTGTGACTAGTGGAGTCCCTCAGAGGTCGGTACTGGGACTGGTAATGTTCAGTATTTTCATCAAGGACTTGGATGAGGGAACAGAGTGTGCCCTCAGCAAGTTTGCTGATGACACTAAACTGGGAGGAGTGGCTGACACACCAGAAGGCTGTGCTGCCATCCAGAGAGACCTGGACAGGCTGGAGAGTTGGGTGGGGAGAAACTTGATGAAATTCAACAAGGGCAAGTGCAGAGTTTTGCATCTGGGGAAGAACAATCCCATGGATCAGTACAGGTTGGGGGCTGACCTGCTGAAGAGCAGTGTAGGTGAAAGGGACCTGGGGATCCTGGTGGACAGGAGGATGACCATGAGCCAGCAATGTGCCCTTGTAGCCAAGAAGGCCAATGGCATCCTGGGGTGCATTAGAAAGGGTGTGGTTAGTAGGTCAAGGGAGGTTCTCCTCCCCATCTATTCTGCCCTGGTCAGGCTGCATCTGGAGTATTGTGTCCAGTTCTGGGCCCCTCAGCTCAAGAAGGACAGGGAACTGCTTGAAAGAGTCCAGGGCAGAGCCACAGAGATGATGAGGTGAGTGGAACATCTCCCTGATGAGGAAAGGCTGAGAGAGCTGGGTCTCTTGAGCTTGGAGAAGAGGAGACTGAGGGCTGACCTCATCAATGTTTACAAAGATGTTAAGGGTGAGTGTCAGTAGGACAGAGCCAGACTTCTTTTATTGATGTCCAGTGATAGGACAAGGGGCAATGGGTGCAAACTGGAACATAGGAGGCTCCATGTAATTGTGAGGAAAATCTTCTTTCCTGTGAGAGTGACAGAGCACTGGAACAGGCTGCCCAGAGAGGCTGTGGAGTCTCCTTTGCTGGAGACATTCAAACCCACCTGGACACGTTCCTGTGTGATGTGCTCTAGGTGACCCTGCTCTGGCAGGGGGGTTGGACTGGATGATCTTTTGAGGTCCCTTCCAAACCCTAAGATTCTGTGATTCTGTAGCCCAGTACAGGGCTGCTGTACAGCCAGTGTGGATGTCAGCTCGACCCTTTAAGTCGTGTGCCAAATTCCTTGTTCCACCCTCACTGTGTGATTTGGGGCTGATTTGATCCACCTCCTTGAACAACCAGGACTTTGACCTGAGTCCTTCTTAAGCAGCAGCTCCCCAGATCTGACAGGAGCAAAACCCTCACTATGCCACCTGGGAGCTCTTGGATAGGAATGGCAACTGAATCTTGACTTAAATTGCAAGTAAATAAGCTAGAACCTGGCTTAGCAGGAAAGGAAACAAGCTGTGCTCAGGTGGGCAACATACCAGGTGAAACCAGGGAAGATGCTTCAGCAGGCACAGAGAGATCAACCAGTCCCACCTCACCTCAGTGGGACCAAACCAAGCTCATTACTGGGTTACAGCAGGACAATTGGTTTCAAGTCTCACTCAGTCCAGGTTTTCTTCCTACATTGCTTTGTCTAAGTACACACATGGCACAAAAATTACTCAGCACAAATATTACTTGCTGCATAATGTTGACTCTTGTCAAAAGCTCTGCACCATGGGGAGAATCTTGGCCATTTGGCAGAACTAGCCTGCAGGAGGAATTTGGGACAATTTGTGACTGGTTTACAAGAGGAACAGTATTCTGGAGAAGACTGCTGGTCCTCTTTGACTGTTAGACTGCGCAAAGCACGCTGAGCTATTGCACTTGCTGCCAGAGGAAAAAAGTTGCACCAGAGAAGGTAACGTGCAAGAAAGAGCAGACACCAAAGGAGCATGTTTTAACATTTTCTTCCCACATCCTGGCCTTCATGCAAGGGGGACCTCTTCAGCCTAAACCCATGCTTTGGCATGGAAATCTTGTCCCAGTTTTTTTACCATTCAGTTGATGAAAACTGATGCAGAAAAGTTAGATGAGGGATGAAGTATTCTCCAGTATAACATGCTTTTATGTAAGCTAGCTCTCAGCTGAAACGAATTACCTGATTAACCTCTTTCCATGCTCTGTCTTTAGAAGCTCCTTTTTCCACTTCACAAGGTACATCACAAGAAAGCATATAGTGAACATTCATTTAATTGCCACCCTGAATTACACCTGTGCTATCTCCCAGTCTTCAGATGGAGGACATGAAGCCAAGATGAATGAGCCATGAAGACCAATCCTGAGAAGAGAACCTGGATTTCTGATGGCAAACTCCATTTCGAGGCTCTGAAGAGCTGATAATGCTGTTGCTTATATGAACATTTAAAATACTCATTCTGTGCACCGAGGAGAGATTCACCCTGGCAAGTCTGCACAGATATGAAGTTGCTGCCAATGTTAGACAAAGAGTGTCTACTCTTAAAGAAGATGACTGACAGACTGTTACCTTCTATTTATGTGTGAGGTGAAGGCTTCTGTCAACAGTTAACTGCCACAGTACATAAACAGTCCTCAGCTGAGAGTTAGATACACTAGTTTTGCATTTTCTGTGAAGGCCATAAGAAAGTGCCCTCTTAAAAGCTTTCACTTTGTACATAGCAACAGCCTGCTTACCATTCAGAATGAAAAAAAAAAAAAAAAAATTAATCCTTGAACTATGGTTTTTTTATAGTGCAATATGAATTCCTGGTGAATGGGGGTGGGGGTGGTAGGAAAGCAGCCTTGGTAATAATCAAAACAGACAAGCCATCTCTCAGTAGGATTTATTGCTGGTCATGTTTGAGGAGCAGTAGGACCTCTAAACCCAAGGAGTGGATCTTGTCCATGACACAGCTTAAAGTAGGCAGCAGTGCTCAAAAATGTTATACAGTGATGTGCCACACACTGAGGTGCTTAGCACCTGAGAGGCAGGGATAAGCTCAATGTGATAGGATTGCATACATGGATTTCTGTTTAGAGTAAAAGGACCCTTCAGCCTCACGCTCTTCCTGGAATGGACTTGAGAAGCCTGGACGACAACTCCAGCTGCTGGGACTTGTAACAGCACTGAAACAGAACATGCAGGTCTTGGGTACTGAATGTGAATTTTACTGCATAAATAAACCCACCAGTGCAGTACAATCTATTCCAATGCTTTTTTTGCATAGATGTGTATGTTTAGAAACACAAGTAAGCAAGTAATTAAGGTATTAGAAGTTAGTCTTAAAAAAATCTTTTCTTGTGAGCAGTCCTTTGCATGTGAATGGTTGTGAGCCCTTGTACTGATCCTCTGGTGCAGCCATCTGAGGGGGATTAGAGATAGGTGGTCAGAGATGAATTAAAAGGAGATCTGGCACGTCAACACTGCAGCAAGGTGCCTCCACAAGCAGCAATCAGCTGCCCAAAGGAACAAGCTGCAGACAGAAGCAGGGAATCACTTAGACGGTCTGGCATCAGGCAAGGAATTAGCTGCCTCTTTGGGCTTGGCTCACCCAAAAAGTCAACTGTAGTGTTGCCAACCCCACTGAAGTGCCCCCGGGCAAATCACATGCCAGAGGAGCTTGGTTCCTCCCTGAATGCTTTGTGATATCTGCCAGCCTCATGAGGATGTCTCAGCCATCCCAGGGCACTTCAGATGGCATTAGTTGACTGTGTTCAGGTAGCCAACTCATGCCTTTCACATCTGCCAATACTGAAGCATGACATTCGTCATTAAACAAAACACTTGGACTGGACGCACACGTGCTGTGGTTACTTACAGTGCTAGGACTTCCAATGGGAATTTTTAAATGGTTGAATATAGAAATAATAAAACCTATTTAGGATTTTTTTTCCAAGTAGTTGCTTCTATGAATGAGAACGTGGCTTTCAATACTGCAATATACTGAATTGGCTTGTACAAACTTTAGTTACCTGACAACATAGCTGTGCCTCAAGGAAAGATTTCTAACGTCATCCCATCAGCAATGGAAAGAGCAGAGCCTTTCTTCCTCCAGCCTCCTGACCTTGTTCCCAAACACCCCACCCACATAGCAGCAGGCTCCCTCCTGCTTGGTGAACAGGCATTTGCATGCACAAGTAGCCTGGCAGCTCAGGAGCAGCCCCTGCAGCTGCTGATGGGCTCACTGACCACAGCCTCACGAGAGGAGAAGGGCTCAGTGCCTCTCAATGCCTGCTTGCTCTTCCCCAGCTGGTCTTTTGGATTCATTTGAGTCTTCTCTCACCAGCTACCAAGCTTGTGTACTATTGAGGGGCACATCCTTGAGGTATGGATTGGAAGTGGCCACCAAGTTAAAAAAAACACTCCAGGCTTGAAACATGAAGGTAGACATGAGAGATGACACGAGTGTGTCCATCTGTTCTCCATAGCACATCCAGAGTACAAGTAGGCTCACACATACTAGGGCAGTGGTGGGAGACCACCACACAGGCTGTAACTTACAGTAGCTTGTCTGTGGTGCATGAAGGAGTGTGAGAACATTGACCATGCTGAAATGGCCCAGCCTTATCTGTAAGGCAGAGAGACATAGAGAGTCTTAACAGATACAGCACAAATATTCGGTTTCTGTGGCTTTTTGGTGGCACTTGTTGAAAATGTTGTATCTTCCTTAAAGGCAATTCTATGCTCAGTTTATGTATAAACCCATTTATTTCAGAGAAGTCACTTCCAGTCAAAAAACTGTAAACTCCAAAGCACTTTGAACTCTTACCTAAATATTTGTTTCCTCATTAAGTGTAACGTGGAGCAAAGTTGAGGTCAGTTAAACTGCTTGTCTTGAGACAGTCAAAAGGCATATACAAAATGTATAGAAAAAATGGAGTCAGGCAACAAAAATGTGCACTCTTCCATGCTGCTTAAGTATGTATATAACTTTTTTTGCAATAACTTGTAAACCTCAGGGCAAATTCTCACCAACATATACGCTGTTCAGCTTGTAACCTGTGACAAGACCACTTAGACACTGGTACAGGACCAGTATTTCCTCTTGTAAATAATTAATCTCCTCTCCCTGTTTGGAACATTATAAACTAACCTGACACTTCTGCCTTGTGCTGCCAGCAAAGAAAAGGTTATATTTCCTTGGGCCCTTTATAAGCAATCATTTTCTCACTTGCAAACCCAGTCCAAATATAATGCATAAATCTTTTATCAGGTTATGTGGTCTTACCTGGGCAAAATACATCTTCTACATGCAATTAATTACACATAAGGCCACCCTAAATCTCCTAAGGGAAAGATGGGGTTTTAGCAACCTCATGAATTTGCATTACATCTCACCACCACAGCTGCCTTCTCCTATCCTCCCAGACCGTGGTGGCATCCAAGCCTAGTGAAGTGCCCACCTGTTCTGCTCTGCAGGAGCAGCATTCCCTGCTCCCTAGTGCTCAGTCAACCTCAGCTTCTTCTCCTCCCTTTTCACTGCAGCACTCTGCTTCCCTTTTTCTAGCCTGTTCCCTTTGTGACACCGGGAGCTGCATTTGTATGTGAATAGCTTGGCTGCCAGGTCTGTTAAAGAAAGCTAGTGAGGCTTTAAACATAGTAAGTTAAAGACAACCCTACTTTCAGAAAGTGCTTGACAAGGAAGCCATCTATTATGCAAAAAAAGATAATGGAACAGGAAATGAAAGGGAAAAAATTTAAATGATTAATAGTGATCACAGATCTGTCAGGCAAGCTAAGGGAAACTGATGTACAGCACTAGGCCACTCGCTATCAACCTGCCTCAAAACTTGGTGGATCTGAAACTGAGAAACCAAGTGAGGTTCAGACTTGAAAATACAATTTCAGATATTGTTTTATTCCGATACCATGGTGATAAGCAAAGTGTTGAAGGACTACTGTATAGAGGTAGAAGAGAGTCAAAGTGCTTCTCCCTATTGTTCTCTCACCTACATTTCAAAGATACAGAAGAAGAAATTATTATATGTGTAAGTTAAAAACAAAGCTACACAGACAATACTAGCTGAGATTTTGTAAAACACAGGGGAAATAACAAACCAATTTCTAACCTAGAATCTAAATCAACTCTGGGAACCTTTCTAAGAGGCCCTGAAGATTAAACTTTTAGATTCGAGGATCTAAGAAACTGCAGACAGCAGTAAGCTCACTCATGCCAGCAAGAGGGAAACATGTGCATGGTCTAGCCTTTCCTCATCTTCAGGGGGGAGATCCTCACAGCCAAATATCTTGTTTACTGTGTGACCAGCCTCATTAATCCTGCATCTGACTATGAGGCATGTGGACAGGTCTTTACAGAAACTGGGGGAGAAAAGAGAGACTTCAGAACACATTGGCCTAAGGAACAGCAGAATGCAGAAATGCACTGAAGCGTTTTTACACTAAAGTGTTGGGAATATAAAATCCAGAGCATTCCTGTAGCCTCCCCTGAAATTGGTTACGGGAGAAGAATGAATCAGTTGCTCAGTGCTGCTGTATGAGGGAAAGCTTACGCTTAGAACCAGGGGCTTTTTTATTTTTTGGTGAACAGGTGATACAGCTGTAGCATACACCAGCTGAGAAACAACTGGTGGATATGAGAACAGACTACAGAATCTGTTAGAACCACTAAAAAACAGGTAAAGATGCATCCTAGGGAAATCAGACAGTGAGGGTAGACAGGACGATACGATAACAAAGGTGCCTTGGAGAGACCCAAAGAGCAACTAAGACACTCCTGAAGGAAGCTCTGTAGGAACGGATAAAACCTGTGTGCCATACACACAGCTGCCTGCATGCTACACATCACTGGGGAAACAGATGGAGCTTTTTTCCTTACTGCTGGGGGCAGAGGGAGCAGGAAAGCTGCAGCTTCTCATCCTGGTGGCCTGATGGATGTAACATAATGTCAGACCAAGACTTGAGCTTACCTGTAAGACTTAATTGCTTCTCAAAAAAGTCAAAGGTTTACTCAGCTTTAGTATGCAAATTTAATAAAAGATCAGCAAAGTTCTCTTTTCCTGTGCAGAAGCTATTAAGAATAGGAACTTGCATAGATTAGTTCATTTAATATAGCTGGCCAGAAAAGACCTCCCAGATCAGCCAATTATAGCACTAATATTGCCCTTGCTTAAATGAAGTACTGCCAGTAGAACACAGCGTTTCCCTTTATACAGAAATACTTCCACAGGGAGTCACGATGAAAGGAACTCAAAGAGTGCATGAAACAACCAAGGAGAACATAAACACTGCAGATACCAACCAGCTGGGAAGAGGGTGATCTCACTGGACACCACGCTGCTTGCAATGTGACAGTCTAATAGCTGGGAACACCCTTGGACTGCTCAGGAAAGCCAGCCCAGTATACCTTGGAGTAGTTTGCTTAGTGTTATTAAAACTTATTTACTTTGAGATCAGTTTTGAAAAAAAAACAGCCAAATTGCAAGTCTTATCACTCCCTGATGATGCACTTTTGGGGCAGGATGCCTCCAACCACAACAAACATGCTGGTTCAAGGCCTTCTCCTTAAGTATCTCCCCAGTGCTCTCTTTGGTCTCAATGAGGTATTGTTTTCCCAGTGGTGGCCAGTGAGTTGTTTCAGGCACACAGGGGGGTGACAAGCTGCCCAAGTTAGCACATCTCAGTAGAGATCTGAAGAACGATCTTGAGCCTTCTCCCTGCAAAACAAGTGATTTTGCCCTGTGCGTCCCATCTGCAGTTTTGTCCCCCGTGGTGGATCAGCTCAGTCTACCCAGAGAACAGACCTTTCCCCTCTCCCTTCCTCCCCAGCAGCAAGAATCTCAGCTGACTAAACAACCCTGCTCTCCGAGGATGCCAGCCCAGTCCTGATGGATCCTGCAGGCTCACTGTCCATGGAGGGACAGTGTTTTTCCCCCCAGCTCTCCCTCTTTTCCTGTGAGTGACATGGTCCAGCCAGAGGACCAGGGCCCTGGGGTAGGTTGAGGAAGACAGTCCTGCACAACCACGTAAAGGCAGCCACCAGTTCACCACCCTGACAAACCTTCCAGCAAAAGGAGGTCCTGCATGATAAGTTCAGGGATACTTGCCTCTAGTGATTAGCATCACGGCACTGAGATTCTTTTTCTCCCCCCTCTGCACTAGAAGAACTATAAATATGTGCTCAGACAATACACAAGATATTCTGAAATGCTGTAAGATGACAGTCAATTTCTAATGCTGTATGCAGAGAGGAATGTGCAAAGAGAAATATTTCAGTATGTGGGCAGAAGGAAAAGCTCAGTACTTGACTGAAACTTTTATTTTGTGTTACATAAGAGTGAGATAATTATATCTAGTAATCTTCCCAGTATTCAGGACATTCTGAGTTTTATGTCACCCTAGATATTTGGATTATTGTAAGTAAAAAGCAACATTGATTTCTACTTCCTTATTGCAGATTGTGTATTCAAAATTTGCTGTTTATTGTGTTTTCTGATGACTTATTTCCCAGGAATCACCCTTTTTCTTATAGCATATTGCAAAGTCATAAAAACCGACTGCTTAAAACCAAAAAAACATTTAAAAATGCATGAAATATATTCATTATTGTCTCTTAATGAGAAGTGTTCTGCATATATGTATTTAGACAAGTGGTGAAATGATGTATTTCAGTGCTAAACTTTGTTCTTTTCTGACCCTGTGCAGGGCTAAAGGACAAGAATTCCTTCTCATTCCTAACGAAAATACGTGTGAGCCACAAAGTGGAGGTAAATCCCTTCCTGGGCTCTGGCTGTACTCTTAAACTTCCCAATTCAGATCAGCAGACTGCAAACTTGTCCCCGAGAACTGAACCTGGATTGAAAACGTTTGATGAGGACCTGATTGCCAGGGATTTTTCAGGCAGATGGAGGAAAGCTTTGAAAACAGATGGGGAAGTTAAGCCGCGGTTCAGCTCCCTATGGCCTCTTTGTTTAGGTGCAATTAAAAGGTGTTGAGAACCATCCACTCCACTCCTATCCTTTAAAAACTGAAAACGGGAAAAAAAGACAGGCAGCTCAGCCTTACTTTTCAGATTGCTGTCCAAGAATTATGGTCCTGGTGCCAGGACTTTGGAGAAGGCTGCAATGTCCAGCTGAGGTGAGACTGGGGCAGGAGGCCCTCCAATAACCATTCTGAACTGTGATCCAGATTCTGGAGCTGAGTCCTTCTTCTCTCTCAGTGCAATGCAATCTACCAAACTTATCTCCCTGTGAAACGTTTATTTATACTAGAACTACCGAGAAGTTAAAAAAATTGAATTCTCACTAAATTTTGCATATAGTAGAAATATTTGGATAACCTGCTTTCCAATAGATTTCATAAATAAACATTACTTTTGTTGCAGTGAACAGACTTACTACAATACCTGACTCAGCTGACATCTCAGTGATCTTTAAATTAATTTATACGCTAATAAACCTTTGTGGTAGGTAAATTCATGTCATTTCTATAAATACTTCCGGAAAACTTTGCAATACAAAGAAAAATCCTCTTGAGAATTAACTCGGTGAAAGATGTCATATGCCAGTAAGAAAAGTAATTGCTGATGGGAACATGTTTTACTTTGTGTATTCTATAATAACACTCTTACATAAGCAAATACAAAAAGGCAGTGACAGTATATCCATCCCTCTTTCTCCTACTCTTCCATCAAAATAGTCTACCAGGTTTTGTTGCTAACATGTGGCACTGTGATTTCCAAAGGCAATACGTTCAAGACAAGATGCACAAAGGCATTAAAATTTTACGTTAAGAGCAGGGGAGAGAGAACAATGAAAAAGCTTAAGAAAGTGATAGGTACCATCTTTCAAAAAAATTTGTAAAAGCCATGAAGTACAAAAGTCTTTTAAAGAGACTGTACCTTTATGTATAGCTCAAAGCTGTATTTTTCACATTGAGATTATGTTTTAAAGATGTCAGTGACATGCTGGGACAGGCAGTAGGAGCCTCTTCCTTGTGCAGGTTTCCAAAAATATTAATATTTAGACGAAGAGATTTAGACATTACTTTCCTGAAGGCAAACTCAAGACTAGCATGAATTCCCCTGCAACCAAGTACCATCTAAGTACAAGGTCACTCTTCCTTAACCTGACTTTACCTGACAGCCATGAAGACACAGGAACAAACATGCTGACCCAGCACACTGGCAAAATTTTGTTACAGCAAATACAGCACATCTCCAAGATCATACCACTATCAAAACTTCACTTCAAAATGTCATTAAGATGAAGCTTAGAGTGCTGGAATTTAAAATTTTAGAGAAGAGGGAAAAAACGCAGCTTCTCATCTTTCTGTCTCAGCAGGTCTCCTACTATGACAGACACAGAAGTCCCAACTTACCATAGCAAAATAAATGAAAAAAACCTCCAACAAAATGAATGCTTTTCCCTCTTCTGCAGCAAGCTTTTGTTTCTTTATATCCCTCTTGCACTCTATGCTACCAGAGGCCAAGGAATGTCTGTCTGGTTGCCCGTCTAGGCTACGTCTGGTCTCACACTCGGCAGACATACCCAAGTGAGCTCTGAACTCGTCACGTTGCAGAGCAATCACTCTCCCGTGGCACCCACTCTGCTAATGAGCGTGGCTGCTCCACATCAGCAGAACCAGGTCTAGATAAATCTGTACTGTACTGGGTGATTCAAGGCAAATGTACCCTAAAACCAGCAGGAAACACTTCTAGCAATTGTATATACCTCCTTATCGTGCATTCTCAAATGGTCATAACTTTGTACATACCTGCTAGAAATTACAACAATAATCAGTGAATAAAACAGCAGCTTTAATCTGGAGTATCTGGAAAAAAACCTTACCAGGATTTCAAGTTAGCTTACTTTGTTTAACTGAGCAGAGCTAAAATCAATTTTTTTCCAACATAACCACAGACATTAAGAGAAAAGCCTTGTACTTGACAGTATGAGCAGGCCAGTAATGCTGTGTCCATTTCCCCATTCTTAATTGTATTTCTTCATTTTTTTTAAGCCTGCATCCAGGTGTTTTTTTCTTTTCAGAGCAGTCTGAATGCTCCCTTGAGGGCAAACTGTCTCACTAAAAGCACATTTAGCACATATGGGAGTTTAGTAATGGCTCATTTATTCTCTTTGAAGACTATGGCCAGCGGTCCTTAGATCCAACTGCACTGCATCCCTGTGCATTAATAATAAAGAGTATTAGATTCATTGTGCTTCACAATGTGTGGCACAGATAAACACACACATTTAGCCACACCCTGAAAGACTAGTTTTCTTCTTCAGCTCTTCAAGTTTAGTTAAATACACAGCACACTCTGGAAGGTGGTAACTGTATTGATTGCTGCTATTTGAGTAGCAGACAAACTGCTTGTTTAAATGATGCTTTGTCATCCGAAGAACCTGGAAAACAGTATTTGGTGAAGGCTGGCAATGGTTTATCACAGCTAAAAAATTTGCACCTTTTTCTGCACGAAGTTTTCTATACTGGAAAGGCAATGACATTAAGTCACATTCGCCTAACATGCATTCATTTGCAAAAAAAAATCCCTCATTTACATAAAAAATTAGAAAGGTTCAGCTGTCTTATTACAAAACCTCACTTTATTCTTTTCCTTATAGCAAAATCAAGATGATATTTTATTTCACTTCTCTCCACTTCATTATTTTTTTTAATACAACAAACTATTTGACAAGGTTGAAGTACATTAACATAATTGTCCATTTTGGTAATAAATTATTTCACCTGATTATGCTTATAAAGGAAAACCAATTTGTATCTCACATTCCCATTTGAAATTTGGACTTGATGAACTGCAAATTAAAAAACTGAAAAACATCTGTATTTTTCCCAGATTTACTCTGCATTTGACAGAGCACTGAGGATACCAGTTGCATAGTCTGAGTTGCCTCTTTCATCTCATCTCATGATACTCCAACATTATTTAGAGTACATGCCAGAGAAGGCCATGATCAGGAGAAAGGCTGAAGCTGAAAAGGAAGCAGGTGTGCATGAGACTGAAGAGGGAAAACAAAACACAGTCAATGCATGTTTTGTGCTGCTGCTTTGAAAACTTCTGGTTGCACCATCATCGATCTTGTCAGTAGAAATTAAACTCTCCTACCCAGCCACATAACACACACTTTCTTAAATTCACTCTGCACATAAAATTTAGGAGGTGTCTATAAAAACAGTGAACTTTAAATGCATTCATACCAGAACAAAAAGCAAATCTCTTTATGGTATTAATTCTTCCAGATTACACAGCAGGATAGCATGGTCAAGACTTGGCTACATTTTTCCAGTGCAAAGGAGTATTTCTTCAGAAACTGAAGTACAATAAAGTTAAAAGACATTACTTTATTTATAAAAGATTTACCTAATAATTTACCAACATAATTTTTCATGTTTTCTAAACATTTTAGAAACTAAATCCAATGCCAGTAGACATTTTGCAATTAAGGAAAAGGGTGGAAATGACTTCAGGGAGGGAACGTGGAGTGAGAAAGTGACATGGAATCAGGAAGTTGATGTGGGGTATCATACCACAATGCAGCATCTCCTATCCCCAAAAGGCAGAAAAGTCAACTAGAACTACACCCTGTTAGAATCTATTAGTCTCTAGATCTATGTTTTGCATCTCCAATATACTCCATCTTCAAGCATGATTTGAGGATTAAAAACTGTCTTTTGTTTCATCTTCAGGTTCACACATACTTTTCCATTCTTGTAGCTCCTGAGAATTATTTATCTTCCATACTTCAGCAAATGACTTCAGCTTGTTTCTGGTGGGAGGAAGAAAATCCAATCAAAATATGGAAATATTTTTAAATTAAGCACATAAAACCTGGAAAGCCCTACAGACATCTGCAAAATTTTATACATAGTCAAAAATAGGAGTTTGCACAGCTCAAAATGTTACGTGATCTTTAAACAATCAGTTAACATTTTCCAGCATATGTATTCAGCCCCAGAACAGTCAACAATTTAATTTTGTAACTAACTTACACTACCAGAAGCATTGACAAGATGAAATAAAACACTGAGCAAGAGTAAGCCATTAAAGGACATAAATAATATTGTAGTTTGCAGCATTTAATTTTCAGCATTCACTTTCTGCAAATTTGCATATAGAACCATGAACAGAGAACACATTTTCAAAATAAATGAGTACTCATGTCCTTCCTATTTTCTTTTCATTATTTCTTGATTTAAGAAGGACCCATAAGAGCTGTGACAAATAACAAGACATTTTAAATGGGTTAACACAAAATTCCTGACAACAAAGATGTCAAGACTGGATGCTATTACCCAGTGGATTTTCTTAAAGAATATGAGAGTCATTTAAAAAATAAGACAAGGCAGCTGGCCCGTGGGTATTGTGACAGCACAAGTACACTGCTATGAACAGGTCTGTGTTTGATTCCTAAGATCATGAAAATTTTCATTTCCTACCTAGTATTCCTACCTAGTATTTAATACTATACCCATTTTTAATTTGTTAATGTCTCTTTTGGCTAAGAAGTAAAGAAGAATACTTTGACATTTAGATCACATCATGCCAATAAGTGAAATTAAATAGGAATATACAAAATAAAATCTTTCTATAATGATCTAGGTAGAAGAACTGGAAAAACTGAGTTAATGTAATACAATCATTTATGCACCATGAATACTTTTAAAAAAATTTTTTCACTGACTTAAGCTCCAGGTTGATATAGCTGCATGAAGATTCTCCAAAGTGCATGTAAGTGGTCTGCAATGAAAGGATAACCTGGTACAGGTCAAACCTGATGATCAGCCACTGCTGTGTGGTGGATGTCTCTTGTCCCTGGCCCCCTGCACAGAACTGTCTCTCATTAAAGGGGGAGGCAACAGTATCAAACTTCAGATGGGGCAGGCTGGTCTGCCAGGCAGACCTGCTCTCCCAATGTTACCCTCACTCTACCACCAGAACCAACGGCCTCCTCCTTGTCTTCCTTCTACCCTTTCCTTCTTCAGGTAGTAATGCCTGTTCACATGTAACACCACTGAAACTGAACTTGTGTGAGACCAGCTGGAGAGAGAATGACTTTTTAGCTGGATGACATCCCTGACCTGGCCTGTTCTGTGGTCATGCAAAAAACCAGCCCTGACACTGGGGAGAAAAGGGCTGGGAACACCCTCTCCAGCAGCATCCCGTGGGAATGGGCTTGGGGACCCTGCTCCAGCAGGTCCCTCCAAGGTACAGGCCCCCATGTAGCTCCTGTGGCAGCAGTCTGCAGGGAAGTGTGGGATGTGGGGCCTTCCAGCCTTGGTGATAAGTCAGGGTATAGGACTAATCACAGCTTCAGCCTAAGTATTTATTCTTTTCACTTTAAGAATACAAGCGAACGACATCCTGAGGGGTAAAATACAGATGGTAGTTCACATTCACAAGCTGGTGAAGGGGACACCACTACGTTCCATAATTAAGATGGCCCAGTCAGCCCTCACTCTGCCCCTCTATGGGCACTGCAAATTAGCCTTCTAACGACTTCAGGGCGTGCTACTGTTACTGCTCATAGGTTTTGTATGCAATTTACTCTCTTTTTAGCAACGGAGAATTTAGGATGCTAGAACTCTATTCGTGCTCTGGCCAAGGAATATTCTAGCATGATTTCTGTAGAACAAAGAAAGATAAACCAAAGGGACATCCCATATTATTTCACATCTTCATTTTATTACACAGTAACTCTGGCCTTCCAGCTAATACTCTAACTTCTGTGAACATTACTTTTTTTCTTGATTTTAGAACACTACATATCCTATAACAAGAGCTAAGACGTTGCTAGCAATCTGTTGTTTTAATTTTGTCAAGTATTATTTCCAATTAATATGAAGTACCACTTTATCTTTCCCATAAACTGTCATGTATCTTCAATAGAATGTGTTTATTTTGCATTCTTAAAAGGAGGTAAAAACTGGTGTTAAGCACTAAGCACTGCTGATTTTCAAAAGAACTGGTTGCACCTACAAATAATTAGTACTTAAAATTTTCTCATATTAAATGATTCTTTCAGGATTAGTTATAGCCATCAGGCTACTTATTTTGTTGATAGGACTGCCACCGAGAATAAAAACACTAACAAATTCAGTGAAAATTGGTTTGAATACTACCACATATTGATATCTAAACTGTATACATAATGTTACAGCTTTTATAAAGGTGATGCTATTTGGTACACATGGGAATTTTCATAACTAGTCTAGTATACAAAGTACATATGCCCCTAAATGAAAATTGGTTAATCAGAAAAATATTAAAATCATCATTTAGTAAACTTTTATGTGTTTGGGGTGGCAAAGAAAATATGTTGTAAACATTTATTTTTAAGTTAAGCCAGAAGAATAATATTCCCATTCCCTTCTACACTATAGTATGCATAGACATTTTCAAACTCCAAAGTGGCTAGTGTATTTTCTAAATTAAATCTATTAATACATAATACATCTATTGTTATTTTCACTGTTACTGGTGAGAACACAAGCAGGTACTATAAGGTGGTTATATTTCAAATTAATCTTCCTGAAAACACTGAAAATACATACCTGAAAGAATGAATTTGCTAGTATTTGCCATAATAAAATGCAACCCAGTTTATTCCTAATGTTAGCTCAAAGGGCATTTAGTTTTTCCCAATCTTGTTTCAGAGGGCAGCAATTAATATCTGACATAATAGCTAAGTATAAAATCCAAAGCTTTGATTGAAATGGACAGCACAAATTCCTAAATTCTTTTTTTTAAAGTTTCACTGTCTCCTCCCTGAAGGATAGAAGGATACCTGAAGTAGCTCTTACTGTTCTTTTTATTGCATATTGTGTGAAATGCTCTTCAATTCATAGCTGATGTTTCATTAGAAGAGGGGGGGGGGGAAACAATCACGATTATTCTGACCTTTTCATGTTCACTATTGTTTCCAACTCCTTTGATTTGTGAGCTGCCTTCTCCAAGATTTCTTTGGGAATATCTGCCAGTTTGGCAACATTTAGCCCGTAACTTCTTGCAGAGACTCCCTTAGTTATTTGATAAAGGAAAGTGATAAATTCAGGATTCTCTTCAACTTCAGATCCTAAAAAAATAAAACCAAAATCAAAAACTCCTCTATTATGTTAATAAAATGCAGCAAAGAGAGAAAAAGCACATACTGTGGTCTCATTATCATTCATGCTTCCTGGGTGATTTATTCCATTGAAGAAATATGAAATAAAAATGTTTCCTTGAGACCACACATTTTACCTACAAATTATGAGACTGAAAAAATTCTCTACTATACTTCTACCTTATTAAGCTGACGTGTCTGTGTGTGTGTAAAACTTAGAATCTTTGTATGTGAAATTGATTAGTTGTGCTGTAACTGGGATATTGCATCTCCCATCTGCTGAGCAATGACAGAATAACAGAAGGGTCAGTAATCCCACAGTCAAGAAGTCCACAATTACAGCAGAGCAAAAAGGAGGCCAGTAGCCACAGAAAAATGCTTAGGAAAAAACAAAGGATGCTGCATCTTCTGCTAGGGCTTCTTTCTATTCAATGAGAGTAAGATGGAAGCATAAGAGCCATCATTATAAATCTGAGGACTCCTTCCTCTTCCTCTTTAGACATCTGTGCTGCATCTCTGCACAATCCAGGCCTTGTGTAAAGAGTAGAAAAACTACGGCGTCATTCTTAAAAATGCAGGTTTTTGGCAACAACATAGATTTCCATAAATGGTGATGACTCAAGATGTTTTGATCTGAGTGATCCAAGCCAAAGACTGGAAAAAAACATGCCATAAACTCACTTTTAATAAATAAAATGCTAAGACAACAGGAGCTAACGACAGAGGCAGAGTAAGAAACACAGACGTGTAGCTGCTCACAGGCTGTAGTACTACACCTATTGTGCTTCCTGTAGCAAGACAGCAAAGACCACATATGGCCTCAAGGTTCAGGTCAACTAATATTTGGAGCAGAAATGCTGAAGCAGCACCATGAAACATAATGCAGGGTTTCATGGACACAGTAGTTAAGGAATAGTAAAGACTGAATGTTGACAACATCTCAATTGCCTGAGAGTACCAGAGAGCAACAGTTCAGCTAATGAACACTGTAACAAAAGGATATGCTGACACTCAGGAAAGTGATGCTCTTAACTGGGAATATAAGTGTGGCTTCATTGATTTTCATCTAAACACACTACTTTGACTTACTTGTGCTTAAACTTTCAGGGACACCTGCTACTAATATTAAACAGAATGCAAATGCTGAAGTCTCCATTCAGCCAAACTCTTACATTTTTAAACTAACTCTCTGAAAAATATTTTAAAAGTGATAGATTATATACTTAAAAAGTTATTTAGTGGCAAATACTAAAGTGTCCTGTCCCAATTAGTTTACAATGTAAGCAGATAATACAATGTTAACAATGAATTAGGGTGACCATCACTGCAGTTAGACAGAGCTGCTCAACATACCCATTATCAAAAGATGGCTAGCTGACAAGCTACTAAAAATACCAGTTCAGAGCAGCAGTGACAAGAAGAAATGCTGTAACTCTTCTGCTTAGTAAAATTGGAACTGAATGAGA
Organism: Apus apus; assembly: GCF_020740795.1. Classification (NCBI taxonomy): domain Eukaryota; kingdom Metazoa; phylum Chordata; class Aves; order Apodiformes; family Apodidae; genus Apus; species Apus apus. The sequence continues at coordinate 70,392,053 of NC_067312.1, read as the reverse complement.
TTATGATAAACAATCTACAAAATTAGGCAAGGCATAGAGCGGATGAATAGAAATTGTTTCTCAGCCTCTTCTAATTCAAGAACTGGGACCATAAGTTGTTGTTTCAAACGAGTTTTAAAACAAACAACAGAAGGTGGTTTTTCACAGAATGCAGCATTACATTTTTTAACTCCTTGACACAGTAGTATGAAGATGGTAAAAGTACACAAGTACACTCAGGATTCAGAGACAACTTTGTTGAAATCAAATCCAATGAAGATACTAAAATCCAGAAAACACATATACCCCTTGAAGCTCCCTAAATAGCAAATGCTTGCAGGCAGTGAGATCTTTTAGTGAAAGAGTTGCCATATGTTTGATCCCTAATCCCTCCTCCCTAATCCTTTGTATTTGGCTATTGTGAGAAGCTGGATACTGGACAGAGTGGATCTTTCATCTGACCTAGCTCTGTCATCCTTGCATTAAATGTGGAAGAGAAATGGTTGATCAGTTTTCAAGCAATCTAAAATGTGGGTATACACTAATTCTCTAGTGAATTTGTATGTATCACTTTCATGTTCAGATTACTGTAACAATTTTACGATTTCTGCCTTTACCAATAGTGCCAAATGTCAGATTTATACGGTACCTTTTTGTTCAGCACTTTCCTCCTCATTCACCAAGAAAGCCATGTGGTAATTACCAACTTTTTCTGGATACGTCTTCTCTAGCTCACAAACTGAGGGATAGTGAGTGACAAACAGTGTCAGTGACTCCACCTACAATGATGAAATAAGACACATAAGAAGGTTTGGCTTTAATTTCTTTCAAACACAGCAGCACAGTGCTGGTGTAATTTATCTATACTTCTGTGCTCTGAGTGTAGGCATGCCACACTTTTCCAAGGAAATACACACCATGTCAAAGTCAGTCTACCTGGCAGGCTGAAAAAGCATTCATGAGTATGTGTCAGATTGAACACTTACATCTTTAATAAAATGTTCAAGTGTAGCATAAGCAATAGCGATTCCATCGTGTGTGCTAGTTCCTCTTCCCAATTCATCCAAAATCACTAGTGATCTGGAAGTTGCTTTTCTTATTATCTCAGCAGTATCTGTCAGTTCTTCCATAAAGGTACTTCGGCCTTTGTAAATGTTGTCTGCTGCACCCATTCTGCATTGGGATACAAAAGAGATCAGTTTATTAAGTTTAAATAGACGCAAAATAATGCTGAAAAGAAACCTCATCATGCTAATGAAACCATTTTATTATAGATGTCTTGTTGCTGCTCCAATCAGAGCAGAAGATCCCAGGCAGAACATTCACCTTCCAGAACAAGCTACAGCTTAGGAGAAAATGCAACAACAGCACATGGTGCAGATGTGAGGGTCTTAAGACTGAACTGTCCAGAGGGAACTCCTCATGTACCATTAAATAAGGGTTTGCATGCATCACCCAAGAGAACAGGTATGCACAGACCCTACTGGCATCTGGCTGAGGTGAGACCATAGGGACAGCAGAGAAGTTTTCTGGGCCATTAGTCATCTAGTCCCAAGGTAAATCCATAGGCAGAAATCTTAGCATTCTATGTCAACTAGAGGACTTAGGAGAAAATGAGGAGGGAGACAAGGGGGCTTTTTTCTTAGCATGCAATTCTTCCATCTTGACAAACTGTACAGGGCAGCCTGCTCTTCCCTTCAAAAGAGTTGTGGGAATTCAGACCAGTCAGGTCACTAGAAGGATTCCAGTAAAGGCAGCTGCAAAAATGAACTTTACTTTTTTTGTGTAGGGCTGTAAAAATGGATTTGTTCACGTTCAACAACCAATAATACAGTTACATACAAACTACACTGATTTAAGAAAAAGTGACTCATGGGCTTAGTATATTACACTTTCAAATATAGCAGCTGGCCACAACAGTATTTAAAGCAAATCAAACCCTGTAAAGAGAATTCCAATATAGACTTTTTTCTCTGTCTTTTTTGCTGCATCTCTGTCTAATAAAATTGTTTCTGTTGCCTAAAGAAGCTCTTGCAAGATTCTTATCATTTTATGAGACTCTTACAATGGTGAAGAGTAATTGACTACCAATACCAAAAACTAGTGGGTTGGAGCCAGTACAACTATAATTTCTATATAGTCTTTATTTTTTGCCCTGGAAATTTGGTATGGTGGCAAGCATAATTTCAGAATATGCAAATCTGCAATTATAAATGAACTGGTCTGAGACAGACATTATGATACAATCATGAAACTGAGTGTTTTTATTTCACTGAGTGTGTGTTTACATACACACACAGTAGGTAGACACTCACAGACTTCGGAAGAAAGGTGATTTTGCACATAAGATAATAAAACTTTACATTAATTTCACTGAATTAAATCTATAACTCAGGATATTGAGGCATTGTGAAATTAACATTTATTAAGCCACCTACTACTGTAATCCCTTTAAATACCAAGTTAAGTACTATAAACATATTACTCAATATCTCACAGTGCCATCAACACATCCCAGCCCTTTCCTAGTTTGCTTCAGCCATCATGTACTACTGTAAAAACAAATAATCCCCCTTTTTTTCACACTATTGCACAGATCTACAGAGAACAATGTAAATTAGATTTATTTTTAACACGATTAACTACAAGTAAGTACACCAGAATGACAAATACTTTTCATACCTGAACAATCTCTGGCTCTACAATGGGCGTCTTTAGCCTTAGTTTCCAACCTTAGGATTATCAGTATTATTTATTCTACCATTTTTATTTGGCTTTTCATTACAGAGACAGCATCTAACAGGCTGCCTGTTCTTCACCTATGATGATTATACTGAGAGTTCTCAGTTCTATTTTTCTCTTGGATTGCATCATTTCCATAGAGCCCTCAAAATAATTTTAGTCATTTTCTATCTGATTTGCATTCACAAAAAATAATTTACAGAACTTCCTCTCTAAATGCTCAAGATACAAACTGAAATGAGTATTATCTTTCTCTTGTTCTTAGCAACAGCTGCAAGAAAAGCCTTTCTGTTTAGCATCTTCAAATACTCAAATCCAACTCAGTCTTATCTACAGATTACAAAAACTCTTAAATGTCACCCTTTGAAAACTGATATAATTGTTCTTTCTGCCTCTGTGCTTGACATGAGAAGAATCATACTTGTTTTTTTAAACTTACATTACATGCAATATTATTCCAGAAACAAGTAAGAATAACTATTTAAATGTGGATTATTGCATTTATAAAACTAACAGTTAATATGCAGCAAGGCATTGCTCCCTACCTGCATGCTATATTATGCCAGTTACAATAAAATTTTTGAGTCAAAACATCTATTGTTTAAAACACTATTTTCCTTCATGTTTAAAACAGCCATAGCAAAGCCCATAAAATTCTACAAGATTTCAGTTGCTCTGAATTTTCATTGTAATGTAGGTTGCCTCTTAAGTGTGCTTATACATCAAAACATTAAACTTTCTTCTATAATAATCAATAGAATACAAACAATTTATTATTGTTAAGAGCTACTCTGTAGGTAATACCTGGAATCTTATCCCTATGAATTGTTAAGAGTAAACATGCTAAAAGAAATGTTGCAGATGCTCAGCCTTAATGCTTCCAGCACTTTAACCACATTGGTTTTGTTTGCTTTTACACGTGGTCCTAATGAAGTCCGAAAGACTCATTTTCTCTGGAAAGCTGCCTAAAATGGGATCAGATATTTTTCTGACTTTTCAGTGTACACAAAGATAACTAGTTGATTACATTTTAATGCTGCATTCATCATTACAGTAGATGACAATATACCAAAATATGTGAAGAGGTGTGAGTCATCCCTGAGAGATGGAGACATGGTATGTACTACCCAAATTTTCCCTTCTTCCCTAATTAAAGGAAGAAAATAAAATCAAACATCCAGGATAAAACGTTACAGCAGAGTAAGACAGCCACAAAAGCAAACCATTCAAGCAAGAACACTGCCATGCAACTTCATCAGTTCTATTCCTCCCTATTCCTCTCTTCCAGCTGCTGGAAGCAGTGACACAGTTAATACAAAAACTTCCATTTCTGCTATGGAATTTCTGAAGTCTATGTTCAGAAAAATTACTGCGTTCTGCCCACGAGGAGTGTGCAGACATCCCAAGTGAAGAGTGCCTCTTCAGTGCTGGCAAGAGATCCATCACTCCCCAGCAAATGCAATTTGGCTGGAAACCACTTGTTATAATGTCTCTTTGACAGCCAACCAAACTTCATAAAATTAAAAGCTCTTCATCTTATAATGCTCAACACATTTATTATGTAAAGAAAAAAAAACCGGAGGAGGCATTATCTCCTTTCAGTGCCAGGTTTCAAGATTCCTGCCTGTAGCCTCAGAAAAAATAACAGAGATCAGTAAATCAGCTAGCACTATATGCTTAATCTGTATCTGAACCCTTAGGAAAAAAAAAAAAAGATATTTCCTTATTTTACAGTAGCTGGCTGGCTTTTTAACCTGCTCTCCTTAGCCAATACATGCACACAGTGCTGACTTTTTCCAATGCAAATGCTCACCACCCTGGGAAGGTATCCTCTCTTTTGTGCTACGAGCTTCTAAAAATGTTGCAGAATTTTTAACCATACAAGCTATGATACCACTCAGAAACCACTACAATTGAATAGCAAAACTCTTTTCCTTGCATCTCCAGAACTTTTATGTAGTCAGCATGCATTGCTCTCAACAGGCATGAACTAATGCTGCTAAACTGTGTGGCCCTGCAAGTTACCTTGAAGTCTGGTGCTTTGAAGCTTTTTATCAGCTAGACATGTTTGTGGGCTCTGACAACCATCCCTGAAAACTTCCATGTAAGTAGGAAATTTAAATTGAGAGTACTGAGCACTCCTTGAAGCTTCTTCTCTCAACATCCTGTTATTACTGCTGTCAAAAACACCCAAAGTGTCCTGGAGAATGGGACAGACCTGCAGATTTGAGTAGTGGTGGCATAAGAACAACACAATACATTGGTTTGGAGAGCAGCAGAGAGGTCCCCAGGGAACTGCAGCTGCCCTATGCTGGCAGCCCAGGAGTGAAAGTGATGTCATGTAGGGTAAAACAGAAATTGTCTCATTATGACAGAAGGCAGTAGGGAACTCAGTATTTCCCAAGCAGAAAATTGAATCTGATATCCCAAAGCTTCTAGTTAAGGTTTTTCCATGCTATCTTTCAAAAGGAGTTATCCAATGTGCTGTTAGTTGGTTTGATTATAAAACTAAGAGCACTGTGTGGACCTCAGGTTATTTTATTATTCTTCTATGTTAACTGTGAATCCCTCACATTGCATTTGAAAATGACAAAGCAGCCCAAGAGCTCCCAGTGGTAAAAAAAAAAAAGGAAATATAGAGCACTGAATAAATGCTAGAAAACAAGACGGCAAAACTGTTCCCTAAACCCTTACTTCCATACAGTTGTCAACATCTTGATGGTATTTATTAACTCTTAGTTTATAAAATAGTTCATGCAGAAAACAAAACTAAACTAAATTAAATATTTTTCCTTTGATTTTAGAAAGATACACTTGACTTTCAAGAAAAGTTCGTCTAAATTACTTACTGCAGAAATGAAACCTAGTGCCTGTTACAGAAGAATAAACCTAATTAGTATAGACTCTACACTGCATTTGCAGTTTTCAAGAGAAGGCATTCAGGTTTCCAGGTGTGGTTTGTCTTCCAGATTGGTTTGTCTTCCAGCCAGATTTTGTGTCAGAATGTACACAGTCAAATTATTTATTCATCAAGAACAATTAGCATTCAAAGAAAATTACTCTTTTCTCTGGTAATATCTTAAATGGAAGGAGTAGAATACTGCTCTCACAATGCCAATGACAAAGACATTCCTTCTGAGATTCAGAGAGAACACTGAGAAAAACACAAATAAAATAAATTAATAATGTGACTTTACAATTCCACTCACTCTCTCTCACATAAAACCCTTCAAAATGTCATTTCAAAGATCACTGTATTTGAACAGGAGTTATTTAAATTAAAATAACTACTTTACAGAAATAAAGGATTAGATGGGTCATGCCTAACACTTTATCCCTTTTCTTGCATGGGACTGTTCTTTACAACATGTTTCAGATCAATACCATATAGTTAATATTTTTTAAAAAAAATCTCATAACACCTGTTTTGTATCTTCTTTTTTAAATCTTTTTTTTATATATTTTTACAGAAAACACTCTTCCCAGCTGAAGTTTCATGTGATCTCTGCAGGAAACAAATGATCACAAAAGTGTGAGTATTAACTGAAAATGATGTTTATGAGAACAGGAAAACTTGATATTGATCCTGACATGAATGGAAGAACAAAAGAACAATTTCATTTCAGCACCTAGGTAAATCTACTCCCACTGAAGTGGGTTATTGACTTTTCCATGAGGCACCTAGCAAGCAATGCTTATTGAGACTTCACAGGTTAAAAATCAAAAGTAGCTTGCAAATTATTCTGCCAAGAAAATGCAAATGGGCATCCTAAATGGAGGACTGGCAGGCTGACTACTGCATGTCCTCTCCACTACACTCCCAAGAATCCCAACACCTTTAACCAGAACAACTGTTCAGCTTCACCCACAAAAGAGATCTGAAACCCTGTGTATTTTAGAAACACTCAAGACCAGTAATGAGAATTTCACAGCAGTTAGTACAAAAGCAGTCCATCTTGGATATTGCAACTCCTGGCTACTTTCCACACACAATGAAATTTTATCAAGTAATTCTTTAGAAGATAGCATCTGCAAATTTATAACAGTTCACTGGCAAGAAACTAATGCTTCACACTCCCCCACAGAGTACTGGTAAATCGTTTACTTCATTTCCATCAAGCTCTTACTGATTCAAACCAAATTCTGTCAATAAGAAAAATAATTTATGGAAACTGCAATTACAGACTTTTAAAAAGCATCTCTTATCCTAAGTGTGACAGAAAGCATTGTTATCAGGATAGTTATTACTTCAGGGGCAACTTTAAGAAGTAAATGTGTTACATGGATGACAATGACAGCAAGTCACTTCCGACTGATGATGCATGATTCTGATGCTCATGACACTAACCTGTTTACAATCAACATGCACACACATTCTCAGCCATTTCTGCAACTGCTTATTTGCAAATTTTAAACAGAGAAGTACAAATAGTAGGTTACCCAGTTTAGAGGAACAGGTGTTGAAAAGCCTGACAGAATGCATTACACATTTAATGCAAAATACATTTTTGCTTTTCAAATTATTGTAGACATATGATACCCTTAGTCACTGGGAAGTAAATGAGACTAGCAAAAACCTAAGACCACTAGGGAGACACACTTTGTACATCCTAGAAAGAGAAGCAAGTTCACAGCTATTTTAATACTCAGTTTCATAGTGTTCTTTACCTTTTTTTTTTTCCTTTCATTTATTGCTAGGTAAGTGAAATAGCCAGAACAATTAATCACTTAAATTCTCATTACCTTATAGACCTGGCCAACAGAGGCATGCTGCACATACAAACACCCCAGTATATTAAAAGAAATGTATCTAACAGGATTAGCTTTCAAGATGTGAACTGCATTGATTATTTTTTTGCTGAAAGCCAGAGGAAATAAAAACATCTATGGATTGCAGCAAACACTGAATATTTTAAAAGCTTCACCTTGACTGACAGAACAGGTAGGACTGAGCTTCAAAGCCAAAATACCGACCTAGTCAATACAGTCACCAAGTGACAAGAAGTTACCAATATCCCTTCAATCCTACTGCTTTATTCCTAATGCAACAGAAATTCAGTTGTTCTTCCAAAAACTCATGTTACATTACCAAGTGAAGAACATCTGAGAAAGTTCTGATACTCAGCAATGATAGCCTCAATAATAGGAGAACTCCTGTTACATCCCCTAAGGCAAATACATCACTCACTGCAAAAATAATCCAGCAGATTTCTGGTTAATTCTACGTTTTTCCATTCTACTTTAAAACTGGATTTGCTCCAGCCTAAGTTCTACTTTCTCCATGCCATATTACTGATAATCCTACAGCAGCTGGCTGTCATGGCATGAGGGCTGAGCTCTTGGAGGAGCCAGGTGTCCACTAGCAGAACAAGGACACAACACAACAGCTTAAACAGCTCCAGACATGTGGAGGACAAGGAGGTGATCCAGGACAGTCAGGACAGCTTTACCAGGGGGAAATCCTGCCTGACCAACCCAGTGGATTTCTACAAGAAAGTGACTACATCAGGTGACCAGGGAAAAGCAGTGGATGTCACCTATCTGGACTTCTGCAAGGCCTTTGACACGGTCCCCCACAACATCCTTCTCACTAAATTGGAGAGATATGGGTTTGATGGGTGGACTGTTCAGTGGATAAGGAACTGGCTGGATGGTCACATCCAGAGGGTAGTGGTCAATGGCTCTAAGTCCAGATGGAAAACATTGACAAGTGGTGTCCCTCAGAGGTCAGTGCTGGGACCACGGCTGTTTAATGTCTTCATTAATTATATTGACAGTGGCACTGAGAACACCCCCAGCAAGTTTGCTGATGACACCAAGCTGGGTGGTGTGGTCGATACACCAGAAGGATGGGATGCCATCCAGAGGGACCTGGGCAAGCTGGAGAAGTGGGCCCAGGTGAACCTCATGAGCTTCAACAAGGCCAAGTGCAGAGTCCTGTACCTGGGCAGAGGTAACCCAAGATATGAATACAGGCTGGGGGAGGTCGCACTTGAGAGCAGCCCTGTGGAAAAGGACCTGGGGGCACTAGTGGATCAAAAGCTGAACATGAGCCACCAATGTGCAGTTGCAGACCAGAAGGCCAACTCCATCCTGGGCTGTATCAAAAGGAGTGTGGCCAGCAGATGGAGAGAGGTGATTCTGCCCCTCTGCTCTGCCCTGGTGAGACCTCACCTGGAGTACTGTGTCCAGCTCTGGTGCCCCCAGCACAAGAAAGATGTGGATCTGTTGGAACATGTCCAGAGAAGGGCCACAAAAATGATCCAAGGGCTGGAGCACCTCTCTTATGAGGACAGACTGAGGGAGTTGGGGCTGTTCAGTCTGAAGAAGAGAAGGCTCCAGGGGGACCTCATAGTGGCCTTCCAGTACCTGAAGGGGCTACAAGAAGAGATCAGGCATAAACTCTTCAGTGTAAGGGTGGTGAGACACTGGAACAGGCTGCCCAGAGACGTTGTGAGGGTTCTGTCCCTGGAAGTGTTGAAGGGCAGCTTGGATGGGGCTCTGAGCAGCCTGTTCTAGTGGGAGGTGTCCCTGACCATGCAGGGGAGTTGGAACTCGATGATCTTTAAGGTCCCTTCCAACTCAAAAAAAGTTTTGTAGATTATGTAATTCTGTAAATTTTGTGTTGAAACATGCAAAGGACTGGATTGCTCTCCACAGGTCCATCAGCTTTTAGGTACACTCAGACAAAGACATAAGTGTTTATTTTTCTTGCCCTCAGTGAGAAAGCTATGATTTTTTTTCAGTACAGAGATTCTGAACTGAGGTTTCTGTTGCAGCTTCTACTTCTGGCCAAGTACAGGCAGTGCATACCAGAAGAACAATAATAGATGGAGGAGTTTATGAAGGTTCCATTAAGTAACTGAAGCTCCAAACACACACTTTTACCCCCATTCTCTGCAGGAAACCATTAACATTGTATAAATGCTATTGATGGTCAAGAGAAGGAACAGATTAACAGCAAATCATTTTGACAAAGGATAAATCATAGGCGTAGATACTGAAATAAGTGTGTTTATTTGTGAGCCATCAATATTATCCTGAAGAAGCAGGAAAAATTACCAAAAAAACCCCCAGCCCTAATATATGCACAGGTTTACACTTACTAGTCTTGGATTCCAGCGAGGAAACTCAAGGTAATTAAGTTAATGTGCATATGCAGCTGAAGGATTGAGGCCAAAGGGGGATTAAAAAGCAGAAACTATAGCAACAGACTAGGGACAATAGCTGAAGCATTCAGTGCAAGTCAACTTTTCCCCTTTAAACCTGTGGATGCTACAAAAACTGAATTCAAATTGTGACTAGGTTAAATTATAGCATGGAAGTGTTTAAGAAAGGTAAATACCATCAGCCCACTGTATATATAACTAATTGTCTTTTGTTGACTTAAACGAATTTTCAAGCCTGATTTAAACCCCTGCAAACAAAACAGTTGTTTGTACTTACAGGTTTTATCAAATGCCATACTTGTAAACCAAAGACTGCTTTGTTAAATGTGTTATTACAAATAGGAGATACAAACCTAAAACTGCAGGTGAATGTTACTATGATATTAACAAAGACACTAAACTAAATTAGCTACAAATAAACACACAGCATAGCTTAATTTATTTCTACAGAACCATAGAACACTGTCAGAAATGGTTACAGTTCAAATGTACTGGGACATGTCCAAGACATAACTTTTCTGGAAAAACACAACAAAATAATTTTCAACTTAACAGCCCTAACAATTTTTACTTTTCATCTTCTTTTCGAAACTAACATCTCTATGTGATAGAAAATAAAGGCAATAAATTTAATACACCATCCTTTTTTTTCGCCCTGAAAGATGGGAGTAATTTACCCCAGAGGTGTAATTATATCACTGTGAGCATAGAAGAAAGGCCTAAGTAATTTTTGTTATTCTGGTAACAGACACAAATACAATTAAGCAAGAGCAAAATTAAACAAATTACTATGCCATAAAGAAGCAGCATTTCTGAAAATTACTTCAGGGTTCTTGACAACTAATAAGTTCTATTTGACTGTCATTGTTGCTTTCTGGAGCAACACAAACAATAGTTGTTTAGCATATCAGTATACAAAATTCTCTTGTGGACTTGCCAGTCACTTGAGATTGCTTTGTATAAACAGTTCCCTACTTTTCTGCACAATACACAAACTCATATGCATGGCACAACCAGTAAGCATTACCACATATACATAGAATAAATGAAGATGTGAAAAAGTATTTTTGCTTTTGATTTTTCTGACACTTACCTGTCAGAATCTAACTGGACAGGCAAATCGAGAGAAACTAAGTGTCTTTTTGCTAAGGAAAATCTAAATGACAAATTGTACAATTTATTTCCAGGAGCAAAGAACTTAAAAAAAATATAAATCTTATAAGGCATCGACCACAGTTCTGGCCAAAAGAACACGTAACACAAAAAAGTTGCTCTGTTGAGGTAAACTCCTTCCCAGTTCCTCTCCAGCACTCAATCTCCTGGTGATTTCTGTATTACACAGGATGCCTGCAAACTGCCTACCCAAACACTGCTGTCACCTCAAGACTAGAATTCTATAGCCTAGATTTTTAAAGGTACGAAGAAGCTGGCTTGCTGGATCTTCATGCCAGGTTTTGTGATTTAGCTGATATTTCTAGGACAGACAGAAGACTAATCTTCATAATCCTAGCCTGTAAGCCTCCAAGAAATAAATAAAGCTTAATAAAGTAATAAATGGAAGCAAGGAATTTTTTTATTTTGGTAACTGGTCTTTCAAGTTAAGAACAACAATGTTTGCGTATGGTATAAAAATCACAGGCTATATGCTATTTGGGCAATATACTACAGAGTTTGTAATAAAGGACAACTTATTATTGCTAAGTATGTCAATGCACAAAACCTATGCCAGTCCAGCCCAATAACCTGACCAGTTTTGGAGGCTGTGGCCAGCAGAATTCTGAAAAAGGCACATAAACCCTGAGATGGTAATGATGCAGTAACTTCAGGGACATATTTTTCAGTAGACTTTTTTAAAATAAAAAAGTCACAATTATGTAATCGCTCACATATAATTCCAAGTACAGTAGATTTTTTTCAGGATTTCTTGCAAAACAAAATCAATTTAGAGTCCCTCAAGTGGTGAAAAGCAATCCCAACATACTCCACTCATAAATTAAAGGACTAACAGTAAACTGAGCCATGCCTATTTAAGACATAAAAGCTCTGCAAGAGTTTCCTGCACACCAGACACCATACTAAAATGTCATCAGCAATCAAGGTTAAATGCACAAAGTAGCTTTAGAAGGAGGATGTGCCTTACTGTATCATGTTTAGTGAAATCACTATGTAGGAAGAGACCTCTGATGAAGAACACTTCCAGACCATTTTCAAGCAGGTGAGCTCCTGGCCAACCTCTTTGCAAATTCAGCTTCTCCATGAACCAAGCAATGCATAAGTAGCAAAAAACATAACAAGCTACATTCTGGTCCCAAACTGTTATTTTGTTCAACTTTTGCTTGCCTATTTCTGTGCAAATCAAACTATTTCTGCAGAGAAGTTATTAAATTATGGAGCTTGTTACTTATTTATTTTAAATAGAAAAATTTTCCCGCTCTGTCTTCCCTCCTCCAGTGCAGATCCCTTCTACTGATGAACTGGTAGAACTGGAATGAAATTAAGTGCAACATTATCCAACCTGGAGGTGTCCAAGGCCAGACTGGACATCAAGCAACCTGGTCTAGTGGGAGGTGTCCCTGCCCATGCAAGGGGGTTGGAATTTGATGACCTTTAAGGTCCCTTCCAAACTATTCTATGATTCTGTGATTGTTTGCCTAGTCACAAAAAGCTGGGAAGGTGTGTTTTTTTTTTTTCCCCACTACCATCTAGATCAGTGGAACATTAATTTCCATTAATATTTGCAAGCACTATTTTGGTTTTGCTCTCAAGTGATTTAACTCAGATTTCGATTTATTGTGAAAAACACCTGGAAAATATCTTCTACTCCATTTCCATTCAAATTGAAACATTTTCTTTTTCCTCCTTCACATACTGTCCTGTGCTTTCTGCTTTTCTCAAGATTTCTTATCCAATATACTTCTAACAAGCCTTTGAATATTTTAATCTGTTACAGTAAATATTGCCATTTTAAATATGTTTCAAGTTTTAATGACAGTAACATTCCAATGAAGTAAAGAAAAAAGAAATACAAACACCCCAAAATTGATTGTCCAGATGTTTGCAGGTGTTAATATGGTATGTGCTTTCCATTATGATTTTTAATCTTACTAAAATTTGTAATGATTCCATAAATATGCACATTTTATTCAGTTTTTAAAAAATGTTTGTCTAGAGAGAAAACAGAGAGGTTTGTCTTCTAGTTTCTTTCAGCTCCACACACTCCTGATAAAACAGTGATATGAGTTTGTCAAGTTGTCAGAATTAAATAGCTGTTGAAGTATTTAGGGAGTTAATATTCAAAATACACCTATTGTAAGACCTGATTTTTTTGAAAGTCAGTTTCATCATTTAGAGATCAGACAAACTGACATTTTGAATAAAACATACAGAAGAAAGCATTATGGCAAGTTAGATGCACAGCCTTTAAAGAAATGTGGATTAAGTAAAGGCTGAGTTTTTGTCATTAATTTTTTTCTTTACTTCAAATACATCCTTAGCCCCTAAACTGTCCTCTAGCTTTAACAGCATTTCTTTCCAGATTATCTTCTTATCTTCTAGATGATGCCAAAACCAGGTAAGCATTAGCAACCTGTCCCTTGTATCACAGAATCGTAGACTGGTTTGGGTTGGAAGGCACCTTAGAGATCATCTGTCTCCTGTCCCTCTAAGAAGGTGACATGGCCAGCAGCCCAGCTGAAGTGCCTCTACACCAATGCACGCAGCAGGGACAACAAACAGGTGGAGTTGGAAGTTACTCTGCTACAGGAAAGCTATGACATAGTGGCAATTACAGAAACTTGGTGGGATGAATCCTATGACTGGAGTGTGGCTATTGGAAGCTATAAGCTGTTCAGAAGGGACAGGACAGCAAGAAGGGGTGGAGGGTGTTGCCCTCTATGTGAAGAATTAAATAGAGTGTGAAGAGCTGTCCCCAAAAAATAGCCATGAGCAAGTTGAAAGGGAGCCTGGGCTGTATCAAAAGGAGTGTGGCCAGCAGATGGAGAGAGGTGATTCTGCCCTCCTACTCTGCCCTGGTGAGACCTCACCTAGAATTCTGCGTCCAGCTCTGATGCCCCCAGCACAAGAAAGATGTGGACCTGTAGGAACGTGTCCAGAGAAGGGCCACAAAAATGATCCAAGGGCTGGAGCACCTCTCTTATGAGGACAGGCTGAGGGAGTTGGGGTTGTTCAGTCTGAAGAAGAGAAGGCTCCAGGGGGACCTCACAGTGCCTTCCAGTACCTGAAGGGGCTACAGGAAAGCTGGGGAGGGGCTTGCAGTGAGAGGACGAGGGGTAATGCTTTTAAGCTGAAAGAAGAGAGACTTAGGTTAGAGATCAGGCATAAACTCTTCAGTGTGAGGATGGTGAGACACTGGAACAGGCTGCCCAGAGACGTTGTGGGGGCTCCAACCCTGGAGGTGTTCAAGGGCAGGTTGGATGGGGCTCCGAGCAGCCTGTTCTAGTGGGAGGTGTCCCTGCCCATGCAGGGGAGTTGGATCTTTAAGGTTCCTTCCAACTCCAAACATTCTATGATTCTGTGACATGGGCAGGGACACCTCCAACTACACTTGCTCATGTTGAGCTTCTCATCAACTAACATCCCAAGACCTTCTCCTCAGGGCTGTTCTCAAACCATTGTCCCAATCCAGGTACAGAACCTTTCACTTGGCTTTGTAGAACTTCATGAGGCTGGCACAGGCCCACCTCTCCAGCCTCTCAAGACTCCTCTGGGTGGCCTCCCTTTCCTCCAGAATGTCAGCCATACCACACACAGCTTGGTGTCATCCACTTCCTGAGGGTGCACTTGATCTCACCATCTAAAAAGCCTGTAAGGATTTTTTATCCTAGTTGAGCCTGCTATCTTGTGACAGGGCACTCGGTCTTAGAAGCAACCTAGTAGTGTCCATCAGATGATCTGAATGTAAGGATCTGCTACACTGAGTCACAGTCCTGCCTTTGTAATACTCTCTTGCAGGTGGAATACGTTTGTACTTCCACACAGGAGAGCAACATGCCAGCTGACTCCAGTTTGGTTTTCCACCTCAGCAGAGGAATAGCCATGCTCTGTTCTGCACCATAACAGGATGTGACAGAAAGACCATATATGTACATTCTCCTGAGTCCTCTGCATCTCAACTTTGTGTTTTTCAGGGGATGAACATAACATTGACAAGACATGAGATCCTACTGGCACAAGGAAAACAAAAAAAAAGAAAAAATAGTTGTGTACAACAATCGGAAGAGACCTCTTGAACACACTGTGTAGGAACAGATACCTGCAGTCCTTGACAGGGTTATGGCCAAGGGCTCTGTGCACCCAGCATTTTTGCATGAACCTACAGAGGCACAGCCACAGACTTTCCTTTATTTTCTTGCCTACAAATTCTCTTTTAGGTGCCAACACTCAAGGCAGAGAAATAATATGGGTGAAAGGATCCATGACGGTGGCAGTAACACAAACAAGAAATGTAACTTTGGGATATGTAAATCCCCTTTCCTCTTACATCTTTGTGGATCCAACTGCATGTGACTGAAACGGGTCTTTCTGCTCACAGCATGATGGAAATGAGGAGTGCCAGTCACTTCACTCAGGCAGGAATTAAAATACTGCTTTTTTTGATATAACATCAAACTCTCTCCCATATGATTGTTCAGTGCTCACAAATTTAAGTGGGACGGGACACATCTCAGGCTTGCAGATTTCAGGATCAGTTGAAGGTAATAACTGAGCAGTACCAGAGCAAGTGTTGACAAGAAGCAAGGGAAGTACAGCCACCAGCTGGCAGAACAGCACAACACATTGAGTTACTCACTTATGACTCTGTGATGAAATGTCTTGGCCTTTAAACGAGCTTCCTACTGACAAAAAGAGACTTAATCCCATCAGTGTCACCACGTTAAGCCAGGCATATGTGTAAATAATGCCATTTCTTCTTTAAATTGGTATGCCAAAAGCTGATTGGCTGACTTGTGCAATGGTTTGACAACATGCATGGTCACTTGGTCCAAAAAACTGATTAAGACAGAAGGAGCTTGCTTTCCTTCCACCTATTCTGTTTCTTAGAATAAAAGGATTACCTGGTGGGCAGCACTAAAGTGCCTCTAAGACAAGGATACCACTCTGTCACAAGAGAGTCAGCTCAACTGAGATAAAAAAGCCAGCTGTGATGTGCTGGTCTGGTATTGATTGGTGGTACCTTCCTCACTGATGCTTCATAGCAAACTGAGTAATGGATATACCTGGGCTGTCTTTTCAAGACAGCCTGTTCACAGATGTTTTGCTAGTAAGATTGGGCAGGTGAGTAGAGTTCCCTGAACTGTGTCACTACATGCAACTGCTGTGAGGACATACCTGATACTCACATGGAAAGGTCCTCACATAGTTGGCGAGTCTCTCAGTAGCACTGTTGTCACCTGCAATTAAAAATTCCTTCCCTTTCCTGACCCCATTGATTAATTCAGAATCTGTAATCCTTGGCAAGGTATGTGGCTGGAACTTAATCTTGGTTGCTGAACTTGAAATAAAATTACCCAAGTGAGAGTAGTGATGAGGGGGATAAAAATCCCTCATTATTGCAGTGTTGGCTGGCAGCTCTCGGCCAATGTAGACAACATCCTTTTGCTTTTCCTTTTCCTTTTCCTTCCCTCTGCCTCCTCTGTCTCCTCATGGATCCAAAAGTCACAAAAGCTGAGAGCAGTTTCCCACCATATGAAGGGCAATAAGGTAGGTCTCTGTGCTGGGGTCTGCAGACCACCTTCAAAGACGTCTCCAAGAAGGACAGCCTGAACTCAATGCTCTCTCTTGGTTTCCACATCTAGGAAGGCAAGTGGACTGTGTGCAAGTATCTCAGCAGGACACAGCTTCTGCTGAATCAGCCTGAAGCATAAAGGCACTGTATGATAGTGACAGCTTAAAGGTCAGAGGGCCTAATTTAAATGGCTCTGTAACTTTGTTATGACACGTAAGGATCACCTGCCTGAAGATTTCTGCACTCTAGTTTTAGTTGAATGAGCAACTATTACAGATGTTTAAAATTATTCAAGGAAGAAAGACAAACAAGAAAATATCAAAATAGCTACATAACCTAACCCCTAGAACAGACAGGTTCAGGATTCCACTTGTGGCCATGTCTATCTGAAACACCCTGTATATAGACATGCAATACAAGCTAGAAGAACAAAGGTGCCCCTCCCTAGCTGCTCTGAGCAATCACCATCTGTTTTCACATTTTCAGATATACAGTGGAAAGTGAACTACATACTTAACAATGAGGAGTGCCCTCTATGTTAAAAATACACTTAAATAATCTGTTACAAAGGTAAAATGTAGAACAAAGTTCTGTACACCTAAATACAGACGTGATGCACAGGTTCTACACCAAAACAATAGCCTTGAAGGGCTGTAAAATGTCTTACTTAAAGCAAAACAATTTAACTGCTGTTTGCCTAGGCAACCTACCACTACCACCTGCTAAACTCCTCCACCCATCCATTTTCTTTTTACACTTTCTTAGACAATTCAAACTCTACTTCTTCACCATTGTGAAGATAAAAGACATGCCAAGAATGAGTAAACAGCAAGATAACTCTTTTGAGAGATGAAATGTGTCAAAGGATAATGTACTGCTGATTCTAATTATTCACTTAACCTTTAAGCATGTGGCACATAACCTGCAAGAGGCAGTCTTCAAACACAACTGAAGCACAGTTGCAATGTTTTAGATTAAGACAACTGAAGCACCATCTTTAATTGTACATCAAATTTGGATGACGGTATAAAACCTCGGCAGAAGTTGCATGCCACCACAGTGTGCCTGTGCATATTTATGTCTGATCATGGAAATAACTGAAACAGCTTTTCTTTCAAAATGAGAAAGCCAGGCAGGTTAAGTAATCTAGGAAACACTCTTCTTGGTCCTTTCACCACCGCCTAGCACTGGGAGGAGTTGGTCTTCTTCACAGTAGTCTCTCTAATGGTAGCTTGTGATTTCAATACATTTGTTATTAAAATCTTGAGAACAAGGCATTTGGTAATTTGAACTATTAATTAGCTTGTTTATTTTAACATATTTTACCTTCAAATTGTTATAACATTCTCTCACTCAAGTTTGAAAATTGACCCTGGTTACCTACAGGAAGTAGGCTGAACTTTTCTAACTGGAAGAAATTACATCAATAATTGATTGTAAGTGGGACCTCTTTAAAGGTCAGCATGCTTCAGCAGCTAAGCATCACCTCTTCTGAACACATTACTAGGTCAACACAATTTCTTTCATTAGTTCCTTCCTACGTGTGTCTCCACACTTGCTTTGTCTTTCTACAAAAACACAGATAGGAAGATTATATTAATTTCAATGTCTGAATTACTACATTAGGAAGAGAAACACAAATTGAATTTAAAAAAAATAATTAACCCATTTAAGGAGAAACTTGGATGGTAATTTTCAAACATCAGAGAATTAAAGACTCAAATCCCCTTAAAGGTATATATAAGCTGGGTGCTGACCTCTCCAGAACTCTTCTACAATTCTTAACCATAATGGCACTGATTACACTGAATTATTTAAGCAAAGGTTGCATGCAAACATTATTCCTTATTGGAGAAGGTTAAAAAAAAAAAGAGGAAGAAAAATATAGCAACTAGCAAAACATGATCCAAATATTGTGTAGTCCCTCCACAGCACATAGCTATTCCTTAAATAATGGGCATATTATATGACCCAAAAAGTAGTAACTTTTTTGTGCAAAAATGGTGTATACATACATTGACTCATTAAAAAAATAACATGAGTATGGAATTTCAGGTGAGAAATTCATACAAACACTTTGATAATACAATATAGAAATCTACTCTAAAAAAAAAAGCTTTAAATAAAAATAAAGAAATACAGATAATTATTTACTGTCTTTTTAGTCTGATGCTATGCAGATGGAGCCACCCAACAATAAAGCAACCTTCCTACTTACTTGACAACCCTCGCACCCTCTTCCCAGGATTGGGAACAAAACATAGCAATGGAAATAGCAAGCTTGGCTTTACACAGAAGAAACGGTGAGAATCCGTAAGAGCACTCAGAGACTTCCTTAACAAGTGAGTAACACAAGCAGGAAATGGAGGAAATTACTCTTCCACCCGCCCTCCACGTTTTCCATTTACAGACATGCAACAACGTATCATCTCGGCTTGGAGCCATCATACAGTGAAAGATTTTCTCCCTTTCCCCCTCCTTAGGATGAAATTTTCAACACTACTCTGAAATGTTTGGACTAGCCTTAACACTCTATTGTGTCTATACACCCAGTAATGAAGACCAATCATTCCTGTTTTCACTGTACCTGAAAAGCATACAGTTCTTTTTCCATCTATGAAAACGTTTAATGCAGTATTTAAAGTCAATTTATGAAAAGATAAATACTAAATATATCCAAAAGGATAACCATAGTAGCAACCTTTCAATTTCCATGGAAACCCTACTTAGAACACAAGATACAAATCCTACACGAATGTAATCTCTTAAACCCACATAAATTCTCACTTTGAAGATGCAGAGTACAAACAAAATAAGAGACTGCAGTACAAAGAACCAATATTATAAAAAATTTAGCAAGCAGCAGAACTCTTGCTCCTAATGCACAGAACTCCTCATTGAAACAGCCAGTAGAGCATCCCTCAAAGCTGGGGTGATATGCTAATGGCAGCATCTAGAAAAAAACACACCATGGCAGTGATGAAAATATCTTGGAAACTGACATCTCCCCATGCAATGTTTTTAAAAGATTAAAAATACACCAAAGTTATCAACAAAAAAAATCCTATTTTCCAGCAAGCCACTTGTGGCCTGAGGTGGCAGCGCAGAAAGAAGTCTGCAAAGCTGTATCCTATTAAAATAAACCAAACAAAACCAGCCCCTGAAACAAAACACAGAAGAAAACAAAACAAAACAATCAAAATTGGGAGCGAATTAAAACAAAATCACTGATCTCTTCAAGCTCACTTCCTACCAGAGGACAGTTCTTGGCAAAAGCTGAGGCTTTAGAAATGTATGTCCCCCCAGATCATCAAAGAAACAATATAAGATGTGTGGCAGCTGAATTTATGGTTTCTCTCAGGCATTAAAAATTATTACAAGAGTAACTTCACAAGGCTGAGAAATATAATGAATGTAACACCACATTAACCTGGCTTGACAGACTTATGTATTTTAAGACCTTTACCAGAACCCTGAAAAAAAACCCCAGCTAACCCCAAAACACCAAACCAAACTAGAGATGCCTACTTCCTGGGCAGCCCGTCCACCTTGAGCCTGAGTTGCAGATTTGCTCCTTTTCTTGTTGCATACAGTGATGTTCATAACTTGGAGAAGGTGAAAGCAAGAGTCAAGCAAAGACCAGAGTGGGCACTAAAGACCACCTTGTGGCTACTGACAATCAAATACAGCAGGACAGAAAAGGGCACTGACAGCTGACCTATTTGGGGAGGATGGGTGGTGGTTACTTGGATACATACTGCAAAGAAGGCACCCATACCCCACAGGCTGAAGCAAGTCTTTTAAACATTTGTCCTGGAAGGAAAGCTACAACTGGGTGAAGTTCTAATATCCTGCAAGTACATCTCAAACTGCTAACACGTGTCCCAACAGTACAATCTATTATTCCCTTAAATTACACCATACAGAATAGAGACATTTAAACAGATGCACAGACAAGCACTTCCACTGATAATCTTTTATAAATCCTGGATTGCTGAAGGAATGCAACAGATAAACTCCATTTGTTTCCTTCCTGTTAACCTTTTAACTAATGCATGAGTTTCTATCTCAATTATATACTTTTGATTTCTTCTTGATTAATATTGAGCAAATTAGTTCACTCTAATTGCCAGTGCAACAACAAGAATTTAAGTAATTCTTTAGTATACTCACCTAGTGTTTGACACATTTCACATTCGATGAAGAATGGCCTATCTAACTGAGCTTCCAAAGCTAATTTAGATGGGGGGGAAGGGAAATAAAATCAATCCCCCGTGCTAGCATCTGACTGGACTCCAAAATAAATGGTCTGAAACCTCACAGCCAGTAAGTAACACACTCTAGGTCTGCTTGCCTTGAAATGTAAAAGCATAAGTTTTACCTTCAGCCACAATGAACAGACAGGAAAAACAATATAATGTAGAGAAAAGCTAAGTGAAATCAGAAAATTCAGTGGGGAACAGGTAGAACTCAAATGTATTTATTTCAAAGTTTTTCACACCGTAGATGGTATGAACCAATTTGTTCACTTTCTTGTGGCCACAAAACATGCAGCCCTCCCAGTAACTGTGCCACATTTCTAAATTTATCTGCAGAAATAATCTTGTTGCAATGACAATCAAACAAAAGTGGAGGAAAGGATCCCAAGCTTAAGGGTAACAAGCCAACATGCGTATGGTTACAAATTAAGTCAGTGTGAGCACACAAGTAACTCTAAGTTCAACTACAGAACACAGAGGAAGAAAAAAAAGAATTCACATTGCTCATAATGTTGTAATTTTTTTTTTTTCTGTAAAGTAAATCAGATCTTGTATATCTCCACGTCTCCTTGTGAAATGCTCATATAATCAACCAGTCAGTTACCTTCCACATAGGGTAGAGAAAAGAGGTAACCATTTTGAATTTTCATCTCCAATTAATTTTGGAAGGATCATAGACATGTTCTATTTTGTTCAACTCCTTACCACAGAAGTGCATCAAAGAGCGATTTCATTCATTTTTTTCGTGACACAATAAGGCATAAGAACATAACATATTTACACAGTGAAGCAATCCCAGGTCGAGCAGTATTTAGATACTCAGTTTAAAGTTAACTCTGAAATGCATTCTTGCCATCACAGAACTAGAAACTCAGAAAAGATAATTCTAGCACAGATAAAAAACTGTTGTGACACTTATAACCATAAATAATTATCCATCTCAAACACCATCAGTAACACAGAACTTTTGCTGATTAAAAAAACAAAGTTTTCATTCTACTGATACTACCTACAAATTACTCAGTGCCATCCTTTAATCGAGACTCAGATTTGCTGAGTGAAATGAACTGCCATTACTCACTCTTTAAAAGACATGAAGTGTGCTCAAGATCAATAGTACAGGAAGGATAATATGCATAGAATATATGAAACCCCAAATTCTCAGTCTCAAATATTTTGAGTACATACAACTGTGCTGCACAGCAGAAACTGTGACCTGATTTTTAGAGGTGACAGCATTTTAAGGGAAGTATCACTTGGCTAACACCTAGCAGAATAAATTTGTCTGAAATGTCCATTCAGGCATATGAAGTTAGATATCTGCATCTTAATCAAGACGAACACATTCACATTCTTATCCTTTAAAGATTCAAAGATTCCAAAACAAGCTACAGCTTACCAGAAAATCTGAATCAAAGCTTAACAACCAATGCATGTATTTAAAATGGGAAAGGAAACTTCCAAGTACAAATTCTTCAGTTCTAAACAATTGAATTATACACACACACCCTCTGCCACCATAATGTTTTAATAAACATACGGGAAGCTTTGAAAGATTACCTGGTAAAAATACCATCCACAATACCAATTGTTGACTCCTCTGCAGGAACATAAGAACCAATCTGTGCCATGACTGTGATCAGTGCAACTTGCTTTATGTAGGAGCTCTTTCCTCCCATGTTGGGTCCAGTTATTATCATGACCCTTTCACCATCTCCCTGGAAACATAAAACAGTGGTCAAATATATTGTCCTGCACACAGTGCTTTTATAAAGAAGTCTGGTTTGTGTATATACACTTAGAGAGATAAAGGTCAAGTCCTCAGGATTAAACATTCTGTTTCTAGGTGAACAGCTTCCTTCATTCTTGGAGGTCATTCCACTCATTTCTGAAGATTTTATTAAGTCTCAGATTAATAATCTTCCTCTCCAGCTTGGTGAGAGAGAAGCGTCATAATCAACTTCCATTACTCCTAAGCAATGTGGACAGAGTGAGGAGGAACCTTCCCTTTCTCCATCAAGGAGTCAAGAAAGCACTCCAGGAACTTTCTATGCAGTTTTCTTAGGAGAAAGGGAGAAACTCACCAGTTTTCAGCAGAGCCAGTACTGTCCTAACTTGGTTGTGAGCTGGATTCCTCTCCAGTAAGTGCTCTCAGCACCAAATGGGGAGAAGATCTGGCAAAGACCTGACCTAGATTTTACACCCATTCGTAATTGCCTGCCTTGGTACAACAGATGCACATACAAACAGACTGGCTACAAGAAGAAATCAAGGCACTGCTGAGTTTGGCAACACTTGCGAGCAGACCGTATCTAATCCCTAATTGATCAGTGTATGTAACCACTGAAATCCTATGCAAAATGACATCAGATATAAGATTTCCTACAGTAATGATACATGTCTTTGGCTCCAGAATAAAACTCTCTTCCTCTGGTGCAAGGCAATTGCTAATACAAAATTAAACTCACCAACGAATCTATAAAGCTTTCTCATAGCCTGAATCTGATTAGGAAATTAAGTTATGCAAGGACATCAAACAACTACACTTTTCCTGTCTACTGGGTACATGCAATAAAATCCGACAACTGATGAACTCAAAGTCAGCATACTCCATTCACTCATGGGAAGGAGTATGTAAGAAAGGAAAAGCTGTGTATAGTAAACATTAACCATGCTACTAAGGAAACTCTGAAATGATCATTGTGACAACAATAAAAAAATCTCAACAGAATAATAATAAAGATCTTTACAAATTCACTTTTTATCAGACTTTCATTCTGGTAATAGGAAGGGAAATAAAATTCATACAGGACTGTCACATATAATTATCCAGCTCAGTCAGAAGATACATGCAGTCAGAATTTATTACAGGTATATTTATTTATTATTTTGCTAAGAAAACCACATCCATAAGGAAGTCTCAATAAAACTGGGTAAAAACCCAGGAAATGCTACTATCAGGAATAAAGGATGAATGTAATAAAATGCACATGACTATATAAGAACAAAATTCATAACATTCTAGTCTCCAAGGTATAGCTTCAATGCTGCTACTAAAACTTTGTCAGGGACACCATTTGGCTCAACGCAACAGAATTTATAGATCCCTAAAATCAGAATGAGTTCATCTGCTAGAATCCACAAATTTCTTGCAAGTGTTTGGTATCCCTCCAGAGTCCTTCCAACCATGTTGCGAGACTGGTGGCTGGCTTGTGAAGCCAGCATTCAGGAGGAAGTTGTGCTGCAGCTTCAAACCAGAGAACCCCATCTGCCCCTACAGTTCCATGCAACCTTGAGCTAACATCTTGCCAGGATTGATGGCTCAAGTTAAAAGTACTAGAAGAACCCATGAATATTTGGGGAGGAGAGGGGAGATGTAAGAATAAGATGTTTATTTCAGGGCACTGAAAGAAAGCTTTTCCTAAAGTTAGATATTTGACAACACTTCAGTCGAAAACATGACAGGAAATGCATTTTCCTGCTGATTCAAAAACTAGAGGCATTTTCATAAACTGGGTTCCCACGCACCTCTCTCAAAAAAGGGACAACTCAAACTAACAGTAGAGGCAAAAGGTACTCTACCACAATCTCTTGATTTTGTAATATTCAGTATTTAGAAAGCCAACATAAGAATGGGACTAAGAGGGGAAAGTGTATTATGATTACTGAATGAAATGCTGAATTTTTTGTCAATGCCACCTGTCACTTGTTTGGAGTTGACAAATAATTTTGAAAACATTCCCTGAATTATTGCACAGTATCTGTATCATTGTTCAATCCTGAGCAGCATTTAAAAATATTTCCAGAGAAATACATACAAATTTGAATGATGTTTATCATAGCAATATGAAACACCAACATCTGTTCCTTGCCTTTTTATATATTTTCTGTATAAAAATGCAATTATGTATTCAGAGTTAAGTTGTAAGCATATTTTTTTCTATTTATTGAGAACTGCAACATAGTGTTTCAAAAGAGATACAGAGAGGTAAACACCTAACAAAAAATGTCAAAAGGACATGTCATTTAGAAGACAGATGTTCAGATTTCAGGAACAAAGGAAGCTAACTCAATTACACTTACCAGAAACTGACACATGAAATAAAACACAGTGATGTTTCCTACCTGTGGTAATTACATATTTAAATCAAAATTTTTTGTAACAAAGTCATACCATTTAGATAATATTACAAAGAAAATGTTAAGAAGTAGCCCCTCCACTTTGTTTCCTCTCTTGACAGTACCAAGAAAGTGACAGGCTTGCTACTTCCCACCATACTGCACAAAAAAACAGCCAGAAGGAGACTTCCAGGTAACATACAGCCTGCAAGCTACACATGGGGCATCTTCATCATATGTTGCTATGAAAGGCTTCTTACAACTAATGTGCAGCCTACAGAGCGTGGACTTGATAGTCCAAGACTGCATTTTCAGATTAAGAAAGACTGTATGAAATTAATACTCCCAGGAAGAAAACACATAATAGAGAAATGCTGAAAAAAAAAATAAATCCGAACTTAGAATTAATTTGGAACACTGAGCCTGCAACATGTTATGCAGAAACTGAAGTTGTTGCTATTTTGTTGAGTAAAAAACTCCACAATTTGAGATAAAGTTACGACAAAATGGAGACTCTTAATTAAACTGCTATTAAAACCCTTTAGACTGTTAAAACTGCTTAAAAACTGTTAAAAACTGGTTTAAACTCTTAAAAACCCCTACTATTATTCATCCATTTTTCAAAAATAACCGTTTAAAGCTCTCATTTTCCCAATTTTGAGATCACCCTCCTTTTCTTTATGCCAATAGGACTGAACTGGGCTGTCAAGCAAGCATCTGGCTGCAAAATGTTGGAAGAAGGACAGAACAGATGTGATCACATCAAGCAGTATCTCTCTGAAACGCAACCAGACAGTTTTATGATTAAATTATTTATTTTAACTTCCTGGCCATGAAGCATATCCCGGATTCCATTCCTTGAATGATTTTGAAGCTTAAATAGCAACTCTACTTACTGAAAGGTTGGTGGTATTTGGAACATACTGATCCTGTTCTCCCAGCAGTGCATCAATCACAGGGTGCCTCCCATTTTTTATAATTATTTCTCGCCGATTATCATGCACAGTTGGTCTGCAAAAAGGAAGAGACATTAATTTCAATGTTTTTACTGTAACTGACTATTTAAAGCTACTGCAACTGAAGTCTGCAGGACAGTCATCTACGATACACATTTATTTTTGTGGAAAAAAACCCATAAACTAAAAACATAAATTCTCTCTATCAAATAATTTTAAATACTCCCTTGGTTTCATCCAGTTATAAAAAAATATCAGCAGATTAGATAACGAAATTTTAGAGTATTTTTTTCATTTTAGGCACCTCAATACAAGAAAGACATGGAGGTGCTGGAGCATGTCCAAAGAAGGGCAAGGAAGCTGGTAAAGGGCCTTGAGAACAAGTCTTATGAGGAGGGGCTGAGGGAACTGGGGCTGTTTAGTCTCAAGTTAAGGAGGCTGAGGGGAGGCCTCATGGCCCTCTACAGCTACCTGAAAGGAGGTTGTAAAGAGGTAGGTGCTGGTCTCTTCTCACAAGTAACTGGTGATAGAAAAACAGGAAATGGCCTCACGCTGTGCCAGGGGAGGTTAGACTAGGTATTAGGAAGAACTTTTTCACTGAAAGTGTTGTCAGACATTGGAACAGGCTGCCCAGGGAGGTGGTCGAGTCACCATCCCTGGAGGTGTTTAAAATTAATCTAGATGTGTCACTTGGGGATATGGCTCAGTGCTGGACTTGGTGGAGTAGGGTTAATGGTTGGAATTGATGCTCTTGAAGGTCTTTTCCAACCTAAGTGATGCCGTGGTTCTGTAAATGCTCAGGAGCCAGCTCTGGACCAACCCCTGGGGAAGCAGGACATGAAGGTTCATGTGTTCCCTCTGAGGAGCAGGGGGGACAGCCTTGGAACCACCAGGGCCCCAGGCTGTGGTGTCCAGTGTGCATCTGTGGGTCTTTGAAAGATGGAGATGCACAGATCATCAGACCTAAATCATGTTCCTCAGTGAGGCATCATCACTGCTCTGAATCTAGCACTAATCTTTACCTATTTTACCTGAAACACAGCTTTGAAACATACCCTGTGTAGCTTAAATTCTTCAGTATCAGAAATACATTATAAATTCAGACCTTGCTTTGGCCCAAAACCAAACAAAACAAAAAAAAAAAAAAGAGAGAGAAAAATTCCATGCAAATTCCAATATGTATTTTTATATATGTGAAGTATCATTTGCTAGACACAGGCCAAACAACAGACAAACATAAGACACTGTGACACTGCAGTGTTCACAGATTTGCATTAAATCCAAAAGTGCTTCTTTGCAAAATCAGATAAAGCTAAAAACATTGTAAACAATTTTAATAATTCATTTCATTGTAGTACACGTATTAAAATTAAATTTATTTTAAATACTGTCTTTAGTTCCCTATAGAATCTTAAACAAAAATTAAAAATTTATTACCTGCAGTAGTCTCCTTGTTTTGCCACCTGGGCCAATGAGAACAGACAGTCAACAGTTGCTAGGTGACCAATTGCTTTAGACACAGGGTGATAATGCTTACTGAAATGGCTATTCCAAACAGGGAAAAATAAGAGGAGGAAGAGAAAAAAATAATTATACAGATACAGATGTATTGTCAAAATATACCCCATGCAATGCTTCTCACAGGGCTCTTATGTTCTTTAAATTACCCTGAATTCAAATCTCCCAGCAGTGTATTAACTCACAACATAAGGACACAATCTTAATCAAAACTGACTTCACGCTCCTGTTCTAACAGTGAACTATTTTAAAGCACAAAAAGGCAGGCAAAATGAAATCTATTAGAAAGCACATAAAGGGTTTGCAGGTGATCCCTGCTGCCTAAAAGAGGCCTAAAAAAATACCACTGTTTATCACAGTGGCAACTGAATCCCAACTGCCAATTCAGTACAACAAGTTACAGAAAAATAAAAAAAAAGAAGCCTGAAAAGTACACAAATATGAGTTGTCAGCAATTTCAATAAAATATGGTATCTACAGCAGAAAATTCAGGAATTAATTTTCCATTTTGTTATTGCTCCCCCCAGTACAATAATAATGTTAACAAGAGAACACCATTTTCAGCAGAGTTCATTGTCTTAGTCCTCAATTATTTTTTTTTTCCTCTCCTAGCTAGTCTCAAAGATGCAACATGGAACATAAAACCAGCAGGGGAGAAAAAACTGGCAAATAAATACAGAAATAAATAGATGAAGGTATGGGGAAAAAGAACACTTTCCTGTACACAGGTCTTCCTTTGTATGCTGCTATCATAAAACATTACTGAAAACTGCAAAGTGAACACGAAAAGCAGCAGATCTAAGTGAAGAAAGGTTGAAAGGGGTCTACTCAAACTTACATGGCAAATATAGTGACAAAAATATTTAAAAGAACTACTTTTATAGTATTGCAAAGGCAACACATCTGGATAGGTGTGCATTTTTAGTATCAAATCTAGAGAATTACTGGGCTCCTATTAGGAAGCAAACTCTGGCAACAGTTATGTACAGTGAGACAACTTCAGAAAGAACTTAGGCTTTTGCAGTGAGATAACAAAGCACAAGTTAAAGTGAGCCAATTATCACCGCATGACAGAAGGAACAATTCCAGTGAGTCTGTAGTTCATGGAAGTGAAAAAATAAATTGATAACCAGACACTCGAAAAATAAAAGGTATTCAGAAGTTTGAGAAGTATTTTTAACCTCCAGTCTTGAAGATCCTTTGGCTAAATAGTCAAATAAATTCACTCAAAACTCTGATCTGACACAAAGAGATCTTCTGTGTCAGTTGTGAGGAACAGTAACACTCCAATCACAGAACCACGGAATTGTCAAGAGTTGGAAAGGACCTCGAGAGCTCATCTAGTCCAACTCCCCCATTAAAGCAGGATCCCCTAGAGCACATTACTCAGGACTGTATCCAGGAGGGTCCTGAAAATCTCCACATAAGGGGTATCCAGGAGGGTCCTGAAAATCTCCACATAAAGGGACTCCACAACCTCCCTAGGCAACCTGTTCCAGGGCTCTGTCACCCTCACTGTAAAGAAGTTTTTCCTCGTGTTTGATGGAACTTCTTTGCTTCAGCTTGTGTCCATTGCCACTTGTCCTGTTCCCAGGCACTGCCGAAAAGAATCTGGCTCCAAACTGCTCGCACCCAACCTTTAGATATTTATAGACATGGATAATGTCTCCTCTCAGTCTTCTCTTCTCCATGCTAAATAGTCCCAGCTCTCTCAACCTCTCCTCGTAAGAGAGATGCTCCAGTTCCCTCCACTGGACTCTCTTCAGTAGTTCCCTGTCTCTCTTGAACTGGTGAGACCAGAACTGGACACAACACTCACGAGGTGGCCTCACCAGGGCAGAGTAGAGGGGGAGGATAATCTCCCTCAACCTGCTGGTCACACTCTTCCTAATGCATTCCAGGACACCACTGGCCTTCTTGGCCACAAGGACACATTGCTGGCTCACAGTTAACTTATCAGCTACCAGGACTCCAAGATCCTTCTTCTCAGAGCTGCTCTCCAGCAGGTCAACCCCAAACCCATGCTGATGCATGGAGTTGTTCCTCCCCAGCTGCAGGACCTTACCTTTGCCCTTGTTGAACATTAGGTTCTTCTCTGCCCAGCTCTCCAGCCTGCCCAGATCATGCTGGATGGCAGCACAGCCCTCTGGAGTGTCAGCCACCCCTCCCAGTTTTGTATCATCAGCAAACTTGCTCAGGATACACTCTGTACCATTGCCTAGGTCATTGATGGAGATGTTGAAGAGAACCAGAGCCAGTACTGACCCCTGGGGAACACCACTGGCTACAGGCCTCCAACTTGTCCCTGTTCCACTGATCATGATCCTCTGAACTCTGTCTCTCAACCAGCTCTCAGTCCATCTCACCTAACCCACACCTTCTTGAGCTTCTTAATGAAGACGTTATGGAAGATAGTGTCAAAAGCCTTGCTAAAGTCAAGGTAGACAACATCCACTACCAGTTACTTTCTAGCAGACAGATTCACAGTCTGTGAATCTGCAGTGTTAGCACACAAAATACACAATGGGGAATCACACTTACCCAAGCAACTGTCAAAACTGCATTCCTAACTCATAACCTGATTGTACTCATTTTATTAGTATTATTTTTAGTAATGGCACACTTAACAGTGAAGCTATACTCTAATTCAATTAATATTAAAAGTTAGTTCAATCAGCTTATATAATATATCCTTTTTTCCATCTTGCTTACATTGTACTTCAATAATAAAACTACTATATTCAGGTTCACTCTTTTACAGTCAGTTCTACTCGCAGGTTAAGGCTGTGATATTACTTTTCAGATTTTGAGAGCCACAACTGACACAGCATATTATCATCAGAATTTTAAATCTAGAGACACCATTGCTCATCTCAGGACTCAGTCTGCAAAAGGTCTTGCCTTCAAGCGCTTGAAGTTGAACAATATTTTAATTGCCTATCTTTAAAGTTCTTGTGAACAAGACATTGAATTATCAACCTTTTTTTTTAAAAAAAAGATAAACATATTTTTCTGTTCTTATAGGAGAAAAAAAAATTATGAAAACAAACTCATTTTGTAAACTCACTCTAAAAAATTTAGCCATTCAGCACTGCAGTCAAGGACTAGTTGCTCCCGGAGCTGATTCAGATGTCTGTAATTTTCTATAATAAAAGGAGAGTGGAAACGGCTGACAGCTTTTGTGCTGGAAGACAGAGAAAAGCCAAATAAGAAATCAAGGTTACTAAGCAATCAGTTACACCATCTACATGCAAAATTGGACCAGTTTTCTTATTCTTGTGAGTCTTAAAAAATGGACATTAAAAAACGTTCTTTTATTGTTGTACTAAACTCTATTGATTCCAATGATCTTTATTGTGAATTCCATGACTGGTTATGCCATCAGTGCCCATTCAGAAGTATTGTGAAAAACATCTTTAAATATAGAGTGTATCACTGAAGTTTACAAAACTCTGTTCAGCAATACACTGCACAAAGAGATGACTCTTCATACAATGAAGAACATACATACAATGAAGTTCAAGGAAAAAAAATGTAACTTCTAAAACGAAAATTTCATTAAAAGGCCAAAAAAACCTTAGCAAAAAAAAGACTGCCTTGCATGGACACTTGTTTCCATTTGGAGAACCTGCTATTTATTTACGTCTTTTCATTAAGAACTCACTTTGGCATTCCCAGTCATTCTTTTACAAAATCCAGATTAGCTGTAATTTGTTCTTCGTCATCTTAATTCTTTCTAATCTGTGAACTTTTAATACTGAATTCTTGCATAAGCAAATAGAACATCATTTCAGATTCCACCTGATCATGCCTACTTCTGGTGCAAGATGTCTGTGCTCACACATTAAGATACTCAACCCGTTAAAATAGTAAAACAAATGACTAAAAAGAAAAAACAGCTACATAATTCAGTTCATCTTTGTTTCATCTAATGGAAAAAGTATCCAAAGCCATGGTTTTACCATGCTTGCACAGGGTTAAGTACCAAAGCAAGCAAAGCTTGTGTGTATGAATAAGATGACATTTTAAAGCAACTAAGTTTATTGAGATGCACAGATTTTGCACAGCTACCTTTACCTTTCTGAATAAATGAGATCAAAATTTTATGAAAGATTTGTATCCACAAACTTCAGACACAACTGAATCAAGACCACAATTTTGACACCAGTACATGTACTTTGAAAGATGAAGTGATTAATATGGCACCCTGAGGCTCTATCATGCAAAAAACATTTTAAGATCTCCAGTTTTCCAGTTTGCTTTTGTTTGCTTTTAAGCAAAACTTATTATGGCAATAAATTAACATAACCATTTTGGTCGCTTGCTTTTCAGCTTAAGAAAAAAACCCAAACACATATGGAGCAATGAAAATGTGCGTATAATCAATCATAATCCCAAAATACTGTATTTTTTCCTAACATATCAAAACAAACTTCAGTAACATTTTACATACCTACTAACCATAACCCAGTCAGATGGCACCGATGATTTATGCGAATTCTTGACCTCTATCATAAACTAAAATAAACAAAAAGTTGTAATTTACACATCATGGGAAGTTAAGATGACTACAGAGCCATAATAATCCTATATCAAGAAATCTACATGCATCAGAGAAAACAATATTCAGCCTGAAGAAACTGAGCAGACCAGAAGCTAATGTTCTTTCTCCCTCAGAAGTGAGTGTTATGACTTACAGTTTTTTTTATTTAAAGAGAAACTACTCTCCTGAGCTGTTCTTGTGCCCTACCATGTTGCTGCCCCATCTCTGCCCTTCTGTTCCACCATCCACCAGCATGTGCTCCTCACCTCTCTCTTACTAAGCCAAAACCAGACTAAAGCTAGTACCTCGTGCTAGGTCTTGGAGAGAATTCATCATTATATGGACTCCACACACGACATACCACCTGTACTGAAGCTACTGCTTATCAGTGAGACGTGCCTTCCTGTCTAGGGACCAGTGATTCATACTGAGCCCTAGTTTTCAAAGAAAAGAGCTCAAAATCTCAAACGCTAACACTGTATCTGCCATAGCTTGCTTCAAGTTTGGATCAAGCTGGGGTCAGAAAGAGAAGGAATAGGGAAGACCAGCAGTAATGGGAAGGGGCTCAGTGGAGTGGAATTTACATTATGTGTTTATTGCAGTATGTTATATGATTCGTGTCAGTTATCTTTATAACACCAGCCTAAGGTCCTAGAACTGAAAGAACTGAGGCATTCTCAAACAAAAGAATTCAGGTGGAAAAACAATTTCTAGAAGAGATGAGATGAACCCAGAATCTGATCACCTTTTTAGAAAACCACAAGACTCTCACCTGACAAAGATTTTCTATTACAGTAAGTATCATTTTGATAAAACTTTCCACACCTCCCTAGAACAGCCAGGAGAAACAAGAATAACAACCCTAACATGTGCACAAAACTCCAGCAAGGATGCAGTGCACTAGTTCTTTTTTTCCCTAAGACCTGAAAATATTTGGTTCTGGAGAAACCCTGAAACTGCATAATACACATAAGACAAAAAGACTAAGAACGGGTAGAAGCAGAAATCTGCAAAGATTCAAAAATAAGCCAACTGCTGCTACCACTAGTGGTGTTGCTGATGTGCTGGTATTACAGTTTTTTCTGAATTTTATCTCCAAGCAGTTAAAGATGCTGTGTTTACAAACGGAAGACAAAAAATAATACTACATTTGTGTCTATGCTGGATGACTAACCAAGCCAAATACAGCCTAAATTAACACAGCTAGTTCAATTGCCTGATTTGTCTGTGTGGCTAGTGAGAAACAAGCATAGAGGCTGCAGTCTTCTTCAAAACAACAAAAGCATTTGCTTTTTCATCTTTTATTTCTTAGCCCTATTAGATAAATAACTGCAGTATTAAATAAACTGGGCCCAAAGCACTGTTTATGCCATGCAGGAAGCAAACATTTGGCAAATGTAGCAATTTCTCTCTAAATCCTGCCTGAAACAAAAAGCAATACTATCGCTATCTGGACAGCTTTCTGTCCTCTTTAGTGCATGCTATGAATTGCATTAGAGGTCTGGAAACGAAACATTAGATATGGGTGTAACCTCATATTTTGGAACAGGTATGTGTCAACTGGATCTTCGTCCGGACTCTAACAGGAACTTAACAAATATATGTTAATAAAATGCGGGCTGACTGAAAATCCAACCATGTGTTCATAATCATAGGTTTAATTTTTTTTAATTTTTTTTTTTTTCCAAGAGGGACTGTTCCCTGAACAGATGCTCAGAGTGGGGAGACACATAGAAGTTTCCTGGCAGCCTCTCTCTTCCAGAACTAGCAAGCCATAGACCTTCTTCTGCCCAGGTCTGCTGCAAGAAAGTGTTTGACTACTACATCTGTTAGAGTACTATGATGACATAAGAAGAATGTACCATATGAATTGAGGAAGAAAGAGCTCAACTCAAAGAGACTCTTGTTATGCCTGGGCTCTGCTCTTCCCGTATGATTTCTGTTCCATTACTTCCCATTCCTTTAGTCACTGACCGTCCTCTCTAACTATTCCTCTACTACCTCTTTATGTCTTTGAAACACTCCTATCAGATATAATTAAATAACAGACCTCCATAACCTCTGCAGCTCCTCTAATGAATTTAACAAGATAGAGGTCTTTGTCTGCAATGGTTTCTGAGCCATCCCCTGCTACAAAGGCCTCCTCTTTTAAATGTGTATGCAGTGACTAGTGGTTCCTGAAATTCTCCTGTCCAGTTCACATCTGATTACTTCCTCACAGATGATCTCCTCTCATTGATTCTTCTCTCTTTAAACATGTATGTCATCATCCGCCTCTTAAGCCAGTCTCTCTGAGAGAAACCTTCCAAATCCTGGCACTTTCTCACATAAATGCACTCTTCCACATTTCCTCTAGGACTTCAGTATCCATGCTGACACCTGACTCAACTCCTCAGCCACTCTTCCTCTTCTCAGCATTACCATCAAAAGAAATATCTACCCGAGGTCTTTATCAAATGCTGCTCTAATTCATCCACTCTCACATTCTCACTTTCAGCAATGCCTGTCTGTCTCCTGCATCTTTCTCGGTTTCCTAGGCCCTCAACATGACAGGGGACTGCTTCCAGCTCCTTCCTCCCTGTCCTCACTGATTCATCTCTTTTACTCCTGACTCTCATTCAGTTTCCTAATTCTCTTCCTAGTTTCTGTGGAATTTTCCCCAGCCTTCCCACTCTCAGTTCCCAATGAACAGTGCTGAACAGTGCTACCTCACTGCTCCTTTCATTTCCCCAAAAAATCTGGCAGGATTTATCACCTCTCTTTTTGCTTGAACTTTTCTGCTTGCTGGAGCATGGCCTGCCCACACTTGCACAGCATGAGGCAAGCAAAAGCTCCAATCCACAACCACCACTTCTAAGAATTCAAATAGACTAAGGTTATCTTTCTTTAATACCCATTTTTCAAATTACCAACCTACTCAGTACTTACAAATAATTTTATCATTCTTCAAATTGACCTAGCACTGTGCTTTCTGGTCCTCTGAGAATATTTCAGCATTTAATAGCCACATAATCAGCCTTGGAAGTATGCAGGTGTTTTTACATATACAGAAAAGCAAAGGATTACTGAACAAAATTCAACTGCACTAATGTGTTTTTATTATTTAAATCACTGAAGTAATTGATTTAACAAATAAAACAGTCACACTGTCACAAAACTGTTCTTTGAAGTTGTACAGTCAAATGACCTTACCAAGTAACATAATAAATTGAGAGAGTTCTAGTTAAGCCTGTTTTCTAGATAAGTAACAGGTACAGCTATACATAATAGATACCATATTACCTCTTGACCAGAAACTGTAACATACTCTGCAGAAGGATTCTTAATCTGTTTACGAATGTCCCTCAGATGCAATTGGATTTTAGAAAGCACATCCACGAT
The DNA here is from genome assembly GCF_020740795.1 of Apus apus. Lineage (NCBI taxonomy): Eukaryota > Metazoa > Chordata > Aves > Apodiformes > Apodidae > Apus > Apus apus. The sequence goes on along the minus strand of NC_067312.1, from coordinate 70,356,642 downwards.
CTCCTCCTTTTTCTTTCTGATGACAGGAAAGTCTGTAAGGTCCTTGAACAACTGGGTTTTATCTCCAGTCCTATGCATGAGAAGCACAAGATAAAATAATAGTAAAATGAATGATGCATTCCCTGACACTGGCTGTGTCCACATTTTTATCTGTTATTCTCATTCATTTTAACACTACCTTTATTCCCCTTTAAGTACAGCTTTTCTGTTACTTGGTCATAGTCTAACACATTTACCAAAAGATGCCAGAAACACTACATCAACATAGAGGCACTTTGTATATAAACTCTAAGAAGCTACACCAAGATACCCACACTCACAATCTATTCAAACCCAATCTATTCTTGTTCATTTCTACTCTATCCCATTATGCTCCTTCTTATATACTAAACCCTGCTGACTCGTTACTTGGGTTTTGTCTCAATGTGCATCCTTGCAGCTTTCTGCTTGTTCTTCCTCCACCAAGCAGAGCAAGAAAAAGAAGCACAAGAAAGATCATTCCCTTCTGTATCGATCTGTAATTCTGGAAGGCAATTGCTGCCCCAACCTGGAGCATCTCAAGTGCCAACAACACCTTTAGCACGACAAAATGTGAAGCTCTAGATAATTTCTGCCTAACATCAACACAGATTTTTGGCATACTTAGAATTTGACCAAATTCAGGCAGTTTTTCACAAAGATTGCAAAGAAAAATCACTTCCACAGGTCTTTCATCAAAGTAGAATGTCATTGGGAGCTTTTCAGAGTAGCTTCCTTCTCTTCTCAATAAAAGATTAGCCAGAGTACTTTTTAACACATGCAAGACAATAGTCTTTTCTAGTCTCAGTGTCAGGAAATGACAGTTATTTTGGCTGCACTACATCAGTTCAGGATTGAAAAATGAAAAAGTCAATGACATTCAAATGCTTAAAATTGGGAAGGTGAACAAGCTACTAAAAATATGATTGTCATCAAAGGTAACAAAATTTTATTTTATCCTAATAAATATGAGGCAAACAATAAAAAGTAGTGCAATCGGTCCTAGGTTAACTGGAATACACATTTCTATTTTAGAGCAAGTACAAAACTGTACCAGTTAATCACATAATTACCATGAAATCTAATATTTGGAAACAAAGTGATTAGCAAACGCAAAGTAATAAAACATGGGAGTAATAAAAAGTGTAATAGTCTACCTACTCTGATACCCCTTGGCTTGAGAATGAAACTACAACTGAAGCCAGTGACCAGACAGGTTAACACAAAGCTCTGCTTTGATTCTGCAGTACATAGATGAAGTTTTTCTGTGAGAGACAGCAGAGATGCCATTTTACAATACAATACTAATTTTTAGAAACAGTTTTGTGCTAATTAGACTTGTTTCCACGGGAATACAAGGGGAAAAAAATTGCTACTAGCCAGCAGCCAAATGTGAAGAGTGCCACTGCTGTGTGATGCCTTCCATAAATTTAAAACTTGACAGTTTCAAAAAACCCACAAAACCCAAAAATTTGGAACTCTGAATCTGGAGCAGAGGGATACTTCTGAAAATATCTACAGGATTTTATCCACACCACATCATAAAACTAATGTATGATGCAGCACACATACATGTGAGCAAGTGTATGTGTGCATGTATGTATGAGTAGTCATCACAATTTTGATGAAAGATTTATTTAGTAAAAATAGTATTGCCAAAAAATTGAGACACATAGAAGCCAAAAGTAAGTTACTTTAAAAAGGTTGATTAAATACAAATGAAATATATGCATCCTGCAGATCAATGACTATTTAAACTATTGTACAATATTTTTGTACAGAACCATAGAATCACAGAATGATTAAGGCTGGAAGGAACCTTAAAGATAATCTGTTCTGGTTTGGTTTGGTGGGTTTTTTGGTAGCAGAGGAAGGGCCCCAGGAGTGGCTTTGCTAAGAAGCTCCCCCTGCTCCAAACCCAGCCAAGGAGCCATTAGAGGGACAATAGATGCACCTCAGCTATTAATATATGAAAGGACTGAGGTAAGAGCTGAGCAGAGAAGGACTTGGGGGACAAGAGCTGTGCTGGAGGAGAAAAGCTGTGCTGGTGGTTGGCGAGGAAGAAGGGGAAGAAGGTGGCCAAGCAGAAGTTTCCCTGCAGCCCATGGCGAGATGGCAGCTGTCCCCCTGCACTCGTGGAGGAACGTGGTGGAACATTCCCTGAAGGTGCCAGGAGGGGTGAACTTGGCCAGTGGACTTCGATTTTGTGGCCAGAGGATTTGCTGCCAGTGGACTCTGATTACGCAGCTGTGGAAGACCCTGGAGCCAGGGGAGGTGCCTGTTCCCTGAGCAGCCCGTGACTCTGTGGGAAGCCCAGGCTGGAGCAGCTCTGGACCTGGTGGGAAGGACTCATGAAGGAGAGGTTCATGGAGGACTTTCTCCCATGGGAGGGACACCGTGGGGAAGCAGGGCAGGACTGTAAAGAATCCTTCTTCCTGAGGAGGAAGGAGCAGCAGGAACCACCAGCCTGTGAACTGACTCTAAACCCCATCCCCATCCCCCTGTGCTGCTGGGGGGAAGGAGGGAGAGAAACCGGGAACAAAGGGATTTGGGGCTGGGAAGAAGGGAGGGGTGGGGGTAACATATGCAAGCCCTGCTCTGTGTGTGTCTGTGTCCTGTGTGTGATTAGTGTGAAATTAAATGATTATTTTTTCCCCAAGGTGAGTCTGTTTTGCCCAGGATCTTAATGGGTGAAGAACCCTCCTTGTCCTTTGTCTCAACCCATGAGCTTTTCCCTCATCCCAGAGTGTGTGTGAATGGGGACTTGAGTGAGTGGCCATGGGGTTGTTCCTTTGTTGTCCTGTTGGGCCCAAACCAGGACATCATCAGATCCCAACCTCTCTGCCATGAGCAGGGACACCTCACACTAGACCAGGCTGCACAAAGCCTCATCCAGCCTCTCCTTACAAATCTCCAGGGCAGCAGCAGCCACAACCTCCAGGCTGAACAGCCCCAACTCCCTCAGCCTGTCGCCAGAGCAGAGGTGCTCCAGCCCTTGGATCATATTCATGGCTCTTCTCTGGACCACCTCCAATATCTCCATGTTTTTCCTGTGTTGAGGGCTCCAGAGCTGAACACAGTACTCAAGGTGTGGACTCACCAGAGCAGAGTAGAGAGGCAGAAATCACCTCCCTGGCCCTCCTGGCCACACTTCTTTTGATGCAGCCCAGGACACAACTGGCTCCAGCACACACTGGTGGCTCATGTAGAGCTTCTCACCTGCTGCCACCCCCAAGTCCTTCTCCTCAGGACTGGTCTCCAGCCATTCTTCCCCCAGCCTGTACATGTGCCTGGAGTTGTGCTGACCCAGGTGCAGGACTCTGCACTTGGTCTTGCTGATCTTCATGAGGTTGGCACTGGCCCCACCTCTCCAGCCTGTCAAGCCCGCTCTGGATGGTCCGTTCCCTCTAGGGTGTCAACCACACCACACACCTTGGTATCATCAGCAAACCTGCTGAGGTTACACTTGATCCCACTGTCCGTGTCTCCAACAAAGATGTTGAACAGCACTGGTCCCAATACTGACCCCTGAGGGACACCACTCATCACCTGCCTCCATTTGGACACTGAGGCATTGACCACAACTCTCTGGCTGTGGCCATCCAGCCAATCTCTTATCCTCTGAGTGGTCCATCTGTCAAATCCATGCCTTGTCAGTTTGGAGACCAGGATGTCATGTGGGACAGTGTCCATGTGCCTTAGCAGATTTTCCAGAGGAACCCGCTCCATAACCCTGCCAGGCACAGAGGGGAGACTGACCAGCCTGTAGTTCCCCAGGTCATACTTTTTCCCCTTTTTAAAAACAGGGGCTATGTTCCCTTTTTCAGCAGAAACCTCACCAGACTGCCATGACCTCTCAAATATGATGGTCAGAGGCTTAGCAACTGCATCTGCCAGCTCCCTCAGGACCCACAGATGGATCCCACCATGTCCCATAGATTTGTGCACCTTCAGGTTCTTTAGATGGTCACGAGCCTGTTCTTCTCCTATAGTGGGGATGCTTTGTTCTCCCAGTCCCTGTTTTCATCTGCTGTGGCCTTTGTTATGAGGCTGGAGCAATTGCCAGAGAAGACTGATGTAAAGAAGTCATTGAGAACCTCAGCCTTCTCAATATCCTGCATAGCTAAGTCCCTGTTTCCTTCAGGACAGACCCTACATTTTCCTTGGTTGTGCTTCTAACCCCAACATACCTACAGAAGCTTTTCTTACTGCTCTTTACATCCCTGTTGAGATTTTATTCCACCTGGTATTTTGTCTCTCCTGATCCCTAGCTGCTCAGACAACCTCTATGTAATCCTCCCAAGGTACCTGTCTTATTTTCCACCCTCTCTACACTTACTTCTTAAGTTTGAGCTCTTCTAGGAGCTGCTTGCTCATCCATGACAGTCTCTTAAGAGTTTCTACCTGACTTTCTCCTAGTTGGGATGCAATGCTGTTGGGACTGGAGAAGGTGGTCCTTGCGTACCAGCCAGCTTTCACAGGCCCCTCTTTCCTCCAGGATGTTATTCCAGGACAGTCTCTTGAGCAGATCACTGTAGAGGCTGAAATCTGCCCTCCTGAAGTCAAGGGCAGGGAGCCTGCCGTGAGCCCTCCTTACTGCTCCTTACTCCTACGGATCTTGAACTCCACCATTTCATGATTGCTACAATCAAGGCTGCCCTTGAGCTTAACACCCCTCACCAGCCCTTCCTCGTTGACAATAACTACGTCCATCATAGCACCTCTCCTTGTTGGTTCCTCAATTACTTGGAAAAGGAAGTTGTCATCCATGCACTCTAGGAACGTCCTGGATAGTTTGTGCTGTGCAGTTGTCCCTCCAAAAGATACCAGGGGGGTTGAAGTCCCCCATGAGTACCATGGCTTGTGAACGTGAAGCTGCTCCTATCTGTCTGTAGAGCTACTCATCTATACTGTCCTCCTGGTCAGGTGGCCTGTAGCAAGCCCCCCCTGTAATGTCACCTGTCCCTGCCTTCCGTTTAACTTTAACCCATAATTTTCTGTTGGCTCCTCATCCATCCCCAGGGAGAGCTCCATGCACTCCAGCTGGTCTGTGACATAGAGGACGACACACGTACCCTGTCTCCCCTGTCTGTCCTTCCTAAAGAGTTAATAACCCTCCATTCTGATGCTCCCATCATAGGAGCCACCCCACCAGGTCTCTGTGATGCCAGTAAGGTGATAGCCCTGCAGGACGCACACATCTCTCGCTCCTCCTGTTTATTCCCAGTGCTGTGTGCATTTGCATAGAGACATTTAAGCTGGGCCTCCAGTAAAGGTCACTGACCAGCTGGTGGGACTGGGATTTAATTATGCTGCACTCCAGGCGCTCCCCTGCTGACCTGCACCCCTTCTATAGACTCTGGGCATCTACTACTGGTGCCAGCATGACATTGAAATCAATAGACCACCACAAAATGGCAGAAAAAAAATTGTATTTTAAATCTACCTACAGTAAGTATGGTATATTTGAGTCTGTTTCATCATAACCCACCTTAATATAACTACACATTAAACTAGATACCATATATTTCATCAAAGAATGTCTATCTATACCACAGTCAACCGTATCACATATTACACATGAAGAAATACTCAAAGTTAAGTGAAACTTGCTCATAGCAGTGAAGTTTAGGATGATCTGGATTATACACATTTTTTGTTTGGAATATCCTCTCAACGTGTTCTCTCAACAAAAACTACACTGAAAGGAGGCCAAAAACCAGCAAATGCAAGTGCTCAGAAGGGTTGGCTATGCAAGCCAGACTGTCTCTGTGCTTATCATCATAAGATAACCTTCTTTAGAAGATTTTATGCCATTTTGTTTTGGTTTTATTTTTTCTGAAAGACACTGACTTCTACTTGCCACAAGGTACTCCTTCCAAATCCTATCCTTTCATGTTCTTTCTTCACTATTCTGCACCTCCTGCCTTCTTCCTGTGGTTAAAACTAGGATGTAGGGGTAAGAAAGGAGGCAACAGTTCTTCAACACAAACAGTACACAACATACAAGATGTTCTCCCTTAAAATGCATACTCATTCCACTTAAGCATCTTTGTCCATTGCTTGCCTTTTTTTTTTTCCTTATCATAGAATCCTAGAATGGCCTGGGTTGGAAGGACCTTAAAGATCATCTAGATCCAAACCCCTGCATGGGCAGGGACACCTCCCACTAGACCAGGTTGCTCAGAGCCCCATCCAACTTGGCCTCAAACACTTCCAGGGATGGGGCTTCCACAGCTTCCCTGGGCAACCTGGGCCAGTGTCTCACCACTCTCACCAGCCTCCTTGGACCAAGGAAGGACAGAATTAAGACCAAAAAGGACAGACAGCCTCCTTACTTTCAGCTCTCACCTCTCCAAGAATGCAGGAAGGCAACTGCAGGGAAAAGCCTGATCACACCCAGAGGATGAGGAAGGTGTTTCTTCAGTTATTCTCCCAAGGGAGTCCCTCAACAGGCCACTAACCCTAGAAACGCTCTGAGGGGCTTTAAATCACACAGACTACATGGAACCCACAGAGCTCTTGGTACCTCAGTTTGTATTAACCCTTAATAAACTGGTTGGTTCGTAAACTAAACATTGGTCTCAGTAGCAATTTGTGAGCTTGGTGAGAAGGGGTGTTCTAAAATACTCAAAAATAAGGTCCCGCAGCGGCCGTTCCTCTGTGAGAGGCGAGCGCCATGTGTGACCCTCGGGCTCATTCACATTGGTGGGGGGAAGTTGTGGAAACATCCTGAGAGCTGGGAGCCCCCCTGGCATTGGCTCACAACATAAAGACACTTTTAAGAAAGGAAAGGGCCACTCAAAGCTTGGTGAATTTTCACAAAAGCAGCAAAAGGCACATTCCTGACAGCAGAGCAGCCACTCTGCTGAATGCTAAGTCTCTCTTCAAAAGGAACGGCTTCTGTATTTATAAAAATATTTTCAAAATTGTTCAACAGATTAACATGAGCAAAAGAAAGTTTGCTCTAAATTAATTCCCCAGAACCGCTGAAAAACTTTCAAAATGTACTCAGCCTGAGGCAGACACCCACTATGAAAAATCCTGGCTCCCCTAGTTTTACTTGAAAAAAGAATATAAGCTGTGGAAAGCTACAACCTCTGCTTTAACTGTAAGCAACCTGTACATACATAAATATAAAACCAAAACCATGAAACTAAGGTATAATAAAACAAGATGCGTAATTCTCATAACTGAATAAACTTAGTCAGAAAGCCTATGAGACACAGAAGATTCTTCTGTTTTCTCTACTTACTTGGCTGCTTCTTCATTAAGGATCTTTAAATAATGTTTTACTGGGGAGAGAAGTTCTGGGATTTCCAACAGTGCATTTTGTAACAGTTGAGTTTTCACATGAGAATGTATGACTGGAACAAGTGCTTGAATTTCTGAGTCCAGACGAGACAGGGTGCTGACTATCAAGAAAAACTCTTGGGTTGAGCACTGAGAAGGGAAACAATGTCGAAACAATTATTATGTATTATATTTTCATTGAATCCTACAGGTTTCTTTTTTTTCTTTTTGAAAATGTGACAAGATACAGATAAAATTAATGGACTGTAACACAATTGCATAATCTTATCACATTCACAAGGTTAATACAGCATACTAATTTTTTTAACCATTGTCCTTAGGAATCAGTCGAGAGCTAATCTCCATTATTGCTGTTGCTGGATGAAGATATATATCACATATGCAGTAGACACACAGCAGAAAAATGAGCTAATAATGTGCAAGAAACCAAAAAGCAGGTTGAACGATTTCATGTGTGCCACAACTTGTCCATATGGGCTTGCACATCTATATGTTGTTATCTGAATTTCCAGGCTGCTGTTTTAGATAGAGATGGTTTGGAAAGACAAAGTCAAGAACAGAGAGGGAGATAATTGGAACAAGAACATAGAGAAGAAAAAAAATCCTCAGAAAGAGAAAACTAGCAGTCACTGCTTAAAGTGCTTGCAGTTATTGCCAGCTTCAGCCTTAGGCTCATTACTCCCAGGTCAATGTGATGAGAAGACTTAGGAAAACACAGTAACCCCACCCTTGTCTTTCATCCTCTCCTCACTACAGAGGTATGAAAGATTTTTCCATCTCTTTCAGGCAGCTAGCCTGGGTATCATCAAAAGGGAATCTCCCAGATTGGAGCCAATAGTGCAGGGCACTTTCAGAGCTTGTTTCATGTTACACACAGAGCAGGAGAATAAAGCAGCTCCTCACCAGAAGCAGCAACCTGTAAAAGAGAATCTCCTTTTTTTAACCATTACTATTACTTCTGATGTCACTCAAATATTTTGCTGTTAAGATTCTAGACACTCTTCAGCAGCAGCACAGTTTGTTACGTTTAGCTCATCTTCAAAAAACACTGAGTAGGGTCAAAATTTTGCAAGCAGTTAACAACTCTAGCAAAACAATCCACCTCCTGCCATACTTGTAATCGCTCCCACTCAGCTGTCACATCCAACTGTCAGTTACCTAAGGTACTCATGCCCCACCTCTGAATTAGGTAATACTGATTCTGAAATGGTCCTTAGAGAAGCATGTTTGCATTTCTGCCACTCTGTATTTGCAAACCAAACGGAAACCCAGTCCTATGAGCCAATGCCTTCAAGCCCTGCTGAATTCAGTGGCATTGTAGGACATTTCCATTTCATAAGGTTTGAAAAAAGTTGTTCATAAATCATTATGCTGACATTTTTTCATATTTTACTGATCTTTAGAAACATTCCTTCTGCAGTCTTCTGTACTTCTCCCACTGGTCAACTGGCAACACTTTTAAAAAACCCTTATTCTCCTCACCTGAGGATGCAAGGAAGGGAACAGGATATACTGAATGCTTCAATTATAATATTCTTTGTATGCCACATTTTTTGCATCAACATCCTTCTAATAATCTGCAACTTACTTATTTTATCTTGCAAAAGCTCTGACAACAAAATAAACCAAAACCAATAAAGCAGTAAATCTGTCAATAGCATTAGAAGTCAAAGCACACTGGAAAGGTCAGAAAGACTAAAGAAATGATAAATTCGGGCTTCTACTCGAAGTCAAATGCAGTATGACTGACTGCATCATCATCATCAACCTTGATGCAGATAAAGGATAAAATTCTGCAAGACTTCCCTTGACTACAAAATGTACTCAAGGAGGCAAAGGCTGAAGCCCTGCCACACCAAATTGCAAAGCAGGCCCCTGACAGACAGCACTAAGTGATTCACTGGAGAACAATATCCAGAAAAGAAAAGTGAGCAAGTATGTGCAGTAAGAAATACATCAGTTGAGCAGGTGGTGTTTGTGTTTTTTTGTTCAATTGTTCTTTAATAAAATAAACCAAATAGGGACTTAATTATTACACTATCTATATGAGTGGGAAAAGCAAAAGATTTTGAGAATATGTAAGAACACCTGTATGTGGTGTTCTTCACTGTGGGTGGTGAGGCTGGTGAAGGTGAGGCTTTAATAAGGAGAGGAAGCTAGATTTTAAGAAAAGTGTCACCTATAAAAGACTCATTAGAGAAAAAAAAAAATCAAAACTTCGTTGAGTACAAAAGACACTAAACAATCTTGAAAGTTACCATAAGATTCCTCAAAAGCTGCCCAGTGAACATGCTGAAGCTTCTCACAGCAACTCTGATGCCTTACACATTGCAATAATAATCTAATTAGTTAAAACCTATTTGATTCTACTGTGAACTACAGTCTACAGTACCTTTGGAGACCATGATTCATTAGAAACAACACTCCCAAGAAAGGGTGAACATACCCCTTTTGTGCTTATTACTGAGTATTACTGTTTCCTCTGGCTTGATTTCATTAACACTGCAGGACTCTGCATCTAAAATTTAACAGCTCCACTGCAGAAATTATTTACTAAGCTAAAACTAACAGATAACTTGGAACGGATGCTTAAAAATAACTACAAATAGCTGGGTTCCATTAAAGTGGGACTGATTTTATTTAAATCCTAAGTAACTTTACAAAAGGTATATAACTTTGTTATAAATTAGAAGCTTTTAAAACACAGTAAAAATGGTTTAAATAAAGCAGGATTAATAGTCTTGCATTCACAGAAGATTCGCACAAGATTATTCAATGCGATTTTTTAAGTCTGATTTTTAAGTGCAGTCAATGATAGCTACAGCTTCTCTGGCACTATAAAATAACCTCAGAGTTTACAGTGATGCCAAACAATATTTTGAACTAGCAGTTTATCAAACTGTACTAAAAATCGTATGGCTGCCTCCAAGAATGCATGAAAGATGCACAGCAGTATACCAGGTCTAACAACCTTTCAACAATGACACTGAAAGCAATTTAGCCGTGTTTGCATTAGTGAAATTGTTTCCAACAGATCTAAAAGGGAGCCACAGAGACCCACAGATGACAGCCATTGACCACACCAAGTTAAAAGCATTTCAAACTTAAAAAATGGGAGTTTGAAATGTAACAAACATTTATCACTCCTTTCAAACTGTAATAACTACCTTTACGTTTTTCATATAGTGAGCATAGTATTTTTGGTTTAGGAAAAATGAGGTACTTCATTTTAAGGTTACTGTGTCCCCTGGTTATGCCACTATTTATATTAATCAGCTTAACAGGGAACAATTTGCTCAAATCAGCATTTAGTATTGCAAATCTAAAAATACCTGTGATGCAAATTCTTCCAAAGATTAACAGTATAGTACATGTGAGATATGCATACTGTTATCATAGGAAAAAAAATCTAAAAAACCTAAGATACATGTTAGCTGAAGTAAATAATACAGCATGCTACTGGGAGAATTTACTTCAAACATTCTGTATAAGAGTAACTAATTTCCTCAGCATAGATAACAGCTATGCAGTTTAAAATCAGAAACACATTTTTCTCTGAATCTTCAGAAAATCACAACCAACTTCAATGAAGTACTAAACACACCTTCCAAGGAAGGGCACGTTTTCATCATAATTCTGGTTGATAAGCTTTTGTGAAAGATTTTAAACACCTAGCACTGAGCTGAGCAGCACCCTTCTCCTCTGAGGAGTCTGACCACGACAGTGAAGTAGTGAAGCATTCACTGGAAAACTGAAAGGCAAATCCCACCAGGACACAGTAGGCAGCCAAGCAGCAAATACCCCTCACCCCTTGTAGCAACTGCCTGCTTTATTTTCCACAGCTCATTAGCCTGGTAAGTGGGAACCAAATTTTCAAGACTGATTCAGAAACAAACAGGTTTTGCCAACTGCAGCAACTTGTGAGGAACTCTGAATGAGGGACAGCCTCTGGCTGAAGTTAGGAGCAGAAGAAACTGAAATGACATTTTACTACACACCCTGGTCAGGTCTGATTATTGATCTCACTCCTTGTGTAGCAGTCCAGTGAAACAGCCATGTGTTCTGTAAATTCAGTGACCATTTGTTATGATGATTCCTGTCCACTTTGATGACTGAGTTTTAGTAAAAAAGTTACAATTTTGAGCAAAGGGTACAAATAAGATAAACATTTATGGATCGAGCCTGTATAAATATTTATCTTTTGAAACACACCACATGAAACCAGCAAACAACATCAGGATGGCTCTGTAGGACACATGTCTAAAAGGACTGATGGCATATTTACTCAGTACTGGTTTTCAGTCCTACTCCAGCACAGGTGCTTGGCTGCTCTCTTGCCATTCCGTGCACTTCAAAGCAAGGCTAAAAAGTCATCACTAACAGAGACAAAAAAACAGTAGGATACTGCCATTCATATTTCTTACTGTCCTGAGGTGCAGATAACAAAAGGAAATGCATGTGGCCTACATTTTGTTCTGTTACATGGTGGATCTCTCCAGTGGCTAGAGGGCACGGCTGAAATGTTTACGTGAAACACTGAGCTGTTGTGTTGTTCAGGAAGACCTAATTCTGCATCAGCTCCAGGCACTACTTAGACAAAACTCTTGACAATTCCCCATCTCTTTTGGTGTCAATTTTTGAATGCTAACAAGAAGTCTTCAAATAGCTCATCTCCAGCCATCCTTCTCTTCCCACAGAGAAGGGTGAGGCCTTTCTCCTGTTGACAGTGTTTCTGCCTGGCAATATGTCAGGTGCTAAGCTGCAAGAGCTGAGAACAACAGGTACTTTCATTAATTCTACTCCCCATAGCAATGGTAACATTGCTCCAGTCTCCTTAGCCATTCCCAAAGTACTTTTCCAGGCTGGGGCAAACTTAGAGCTGGTAATATGACCTCCAAGGTAATACCTAATTTCCACTACAAGAACGCTGTTGTAATTCCAGATTGCACACACATGTGGGTACATCAGCAATGTTTTTTGTGGATTTGGGGTAATGGAAACTTGTGAAGGCTCTGATTAAAATTTGCCAATTTGAATGATGCCATCAGATAAGAATCATTAGCTGATCTATTAAAAAAACAAAACAGTCAGACCAGGAAAATACACAATGATGTTACTTAGCAGAAGAGCTACCATTTCGATGCTTTGCTTTGCAAAGTCAGTTCCAAACCACAGCTTTGTTTTGCCCTAATTTTTTTTTTCTGTCTCCTCTAGAGGTTACTAGTGCAAAGTACATAGCAAAATAAAAGTTCTGCAGTGGCTTATCTGACTGAAAAATGTTTGGAAGGATTAAGACAATTCAGACATCTCTGTACATTCAGAGGTGTCCCTTTGTGAAATATTCCTCCTCAAATACTAATATAACTGAAGTATAAAGGGCCTGAAGGGATGAAATACTTGTCACATTCACCTGCAGTTGACACTGAACTAACAAGCCTGCATTACAGCACATTTCTATAGCTAAGCCATCAGTGTGCTCCAGTCACAGTTTTGGTACTCTTTGTGAGAATGAAACTGCAGAGAACCTCATTTTGAGCATGAGGGAGACAGACATCTGGAATTCACAGAACTGGAAGGGCTCCTAGTGGGAACTGAAATGGCAGCGCTTAGTGGCTATTTGAAAAAAAATAATTATTCATGAAAATCAGTTCCTCTTTGCTCTTGAATATGTATCTGCTTTGCAGGGACCTTTCTTCAGGCTCCATACTGACTGTCTGTCTAGACAGCAGAATCTTTTTCCCAGAGTCTGCGTTTTGATTCTTTATTCAAAACAGACCCTGTCTGTCAGGGAGACTGTCATCTGCTCAAAGCCCTAAGGATCTTCAGTGCTCTGGGCACCTCTGCACAGTGTTCTGCAATGGATCAAACTAGGTTTCTACCAAGGGAAGCTAATCCATCCAAGGAAAAGTGTGTGCTTGGGTCTTTCCTCCCTCGTTTGCCTTTCTTAAGGATTCTGCTGGAGCACTGCATAGCTCCCACAACTTCTTTCCTACATCTGATTCAATAAATGTGTATCTTCACAGTACTGAGGCTTTTGTTAAGACAAACAACATTATCACCTCATTACAAAAACACATTAAAATCCAGGGCCTCTTTACGGTTCCACCTAACTCCTGGCTTTAAGGCAGCCCTACAGCATGAAGGGACACCTAAGAAATAGATACAGACTAGTAAAAAAATAAATAAATTAAAAAAAGGCAGCAGAGGGTAGCAGTGGAGGATTGCCTGGGTGCTATGAAATACAGATGTATCCCTATAAACCTTCCTACATATCACTCAACCTGAAATTAGTTAAAACATTAAAAAGTGAATTGTATAATTCTTGGTCAGTTGTTTCGAAAGAACAATTGTATCACATAGATACAGTACTTTTCAGAGGATGGGGAAGCTGGTGCACACTCCCTCTTTTGTAAGCTTTGCGAAGTCTGGACCTCTATATCCATTTGTTGAAATACACAAGTCTTTCTACATGCCTAAAACTGCAACATATTATGGCTTTAAAAATTACACAAGAACTGAGATTTCAGATTTTCAGAGAAAGGAAGTCTTTGTGCTGTACCATTCAAATAAATTTTAACTCTGGTCTCCTGCCCACCCATTCCTTTACCTAAAACAAACTGTCAAAACATCTAAATACAACTGAAATAAAAGAACATGAAGTACTGCTCAGGTGCTATTAGCATATTAATCCGCTTCAACTAAGAATTGTCAGTGTCTCATTACAAGTAATTCTTATTAAAATGTGCAAGTGAGATACAAATTACAGAATTTATAAACGAATTAACATTCATTGAAAACAGCTAACTACAGCCAAATGGTTTCACTCACAAGCATGATTTTAGATAAGCCTACAGAATGCAATGCTATGTGGCTGAATCCAGCCACAGAATCATAGGTACCTTAGATGTTTTCACTGCTACCATTAGCAATACAATGCATGCATTCTACAACCCTACTTGGACATTTTCTTCTACCAGCATATCACTGATAACAAATAAAGTAAGATCCTACCACTGGGCAAAATTTCTTTTTATAAACTTGCATTACTTTATTATTGGAAGTTATTATGTCAGCCTCATTCTTGCCAAGAAGGAAATATTTTTTAACAAACATTCAAAAACTATGGAAGAACATTAAGATAGAATGACTCAATTTAGAACATAATGCATTAGGATAATTATGAGTATACCTTTTTGTGAAAAACACTGCAGAGGCCTCTCTCTATATCTGGCAGCTTACAAAGAAGATTTCGGATCTGACCAAAGACACTGGATTCTGACAGTAGAATTTCAGACACAGCATCAAGCCGGGCATTTATTTCACTGTAAAAGAATAATGATAAGATAAATAGGCTTTGTGGGTTTCTGTTTGTTTGTTTGAAACTTTGATTAAGACACATTCTCATGAGTAAGGTAAATAGAAGAATTAAGAAATGCAGTAGATCTTGGGCTTTCATTTAAAATGCAAACAAGATCCTGGATGTAAACTCATTATCCCCTCTAAATGCTTGAAACACCCAAATACACACTTCAGTAATCATGTCTACATGTTCTTCTAGTGGTACATAACAGGAGCAACAGTGAATCCTGAATATCCAACTCCAAACTTGCAAGCAAGTACCTTCAGGAGGGGCAGAGGTAGTCTACAATCAAACTCTATGTAGCATACTTTTTTTTCCAACAGGGTATAAAAACTGGTTACCATTTTGCCCCTCTACTTTTGATCCAAATGAGCAATTGGTAAATTCATGAATCAGAACAGCCTTTAAATTTTGGCTTCCTTTTTTTTTTCAAAACCTGTAACATTAATCTCCGTATTTCAGGACTTCAATCAACCAATGTGGAAACATTTCTTATGTGAAGAAACAGTTTTACAGCTAATGGCATCTTGCTTACAATCATGGAATGGTGCATGCTGGAGGGATCTTAAAGATCATCTAATCATATTCTTATAGACAGTATCAGAAAAGAGCTTTAACATGAACAACTTACTGTCAAGGTTCACCTCAATTTATGCTGCTGCTAATGACACTTTTACTACTTTTAATATATCCATGAACTGGCTGTAGAGTGCAGAGCTAAGGTGAACTCCATTTTTGCTTTTTGTACAACCAAATTGCCTTAATGCTGCTTTCTAGGGAAAGACTATGGGGTACATGGGTGCATCCAAAACACACAAGTAAGGAATTTATCTTAGGGAGCAGTGAACAAAAGCACTGTTACTGCACACAGCCCAAAGGAAATAGAGCGAAAAGGCACCGAGCTCACTCTAAGACAGCAGTGAAAGCGACATGTCAAAGCTGAACAGCATGATTCCTCTGCATGTGGCTCAGGCTTTATCTCGGAGGTAACTGTGTGCATTACAAAACAGAGTAACCAGGCGAAAGCTGTGCTAAGATTTGCTGAGATTTCACAACAAAAACATCTGCTCCAGATTGTCTCCCCGGAGCCCCCGCTGATGTGGTGCTGGGCACGCTCTGGGGGTGTACCAGCATGCTGGAAGGCTTTAGCCAGCATTTGGGAAGTTTGGCTGAATCTGAAACATGATGTCCCAAGAAACTTCAAAAATCCACAAGACACCCCAGTGATTTTTATTAAATCCTTGTGTTTTCTCCCAGAATGACAACTAAACCTAATCACAACATTCTCCTCCTGACACAAGAAAGTCCAAAAATCCCCACACTGCTGTGTGCAAGTCCATCCACCCTTGAAGGTTAAGTAGAAAGCAGTCTTTTCATACCACCAACACTGTGCACATCAGACAAGTGTGTGCAAGGCAAACACAACCCTGCCCAAGTCTGTTCTCATGGACAAGTGAGATGCTTAGAGCTTTGGCAGCACAGAGAGATAAGAAGTAAGGATACAATCAAAACATACAATTCTGAGGAAGAAAGTCTGTCTTGCTCATGGTTTTTATTGCACAGATGACATGTCACTTGCCAATGCAGCTGCTAACATATACTATCCATGAGGAAATCAGCTAAACTGCGGAGCTGCACAGGCCGCAGGCATTACAATAGACTGGCAGCCAGAGGCCTCTGGCCCTGAAGACAGCTAAACCTGAGAGTCCTTGAAAGTTTACTACACAGCACAAGAAAGGGAGAAAGAACATCATGACTAGATGTGCACTTGGATACACAAAAATCTAACTGCACTTAAGCACTAGGATTTTTTCAGTGACTTCCTGCTTTATACTGAAACAGTAAAATCATCCGCTCCTCTGTCAGAAATGAAAGGTGCTCATTCCCAGAGCAACCCTGCTGTACAATGCTAGGACTTGCAGTGCCCCTTCTGCCACATCTACCTGAAACTCTCTTCCACAGCCACCGTATGAATTGTTCTCTGCTGTCTTGACACCAGGCACCTTGGGAACTCTGTTATCTCTGAACCGGGCAGCAGACTCTCTGATTTGGGACCACAGGTCCCCAAATATTTCACTATCCTAAAAGACTGCTTTTTTCCAGCCTTGAGGAAAGCAGAAATGGCAGACTTTGTAGGCTTTACTTAGCAGCCCTGCTGCAGATCACAGGAATACCTTCCTCTTCCCCACCACCACTCCACTTCTCCAGCAATGCCAAATTCACAAAATTAAACATCTCTCTCATTTCTCTGGGCAGCCAGGCAACCTGCAACCAACAGCAGCAGTCAGAAGGTACTGTGAGTGCAACTGCTCAGTCCTACAGTGGCTGTTTTCAGCACAGAACACATCTGAGCTTTAAATCCAATCCTTAAGAGCCACAATCACGTAGCTGGTGTAGGCTGGCAGGGTTACTAAAAGTTATGCAACCAAATAACCAAAGAGCAAGCTGTCGGCATCCACACAGCGTATTCAAGGCAGTGGAGATTTAAGCTTTGTACATCAATTAGTGAGGCACTCTAAACTACAGCTGGATAATGGAAAGGAAATTGAGAACTGTTAGTATCAGTGACAAAGTAATAAAATACCTCAACTATGCAACTCTGAAGCTAGCAAGTGGTTACATTAATTCTGAAAGGTCAGTACCATCAACCACAATTACATTTTCATGGAGAATTATTATATTTGCTATACTTGAGACTCTGGAATACTTCTCTGGTTGAAGAATTACTGAACTGTTAAATTATACACACATGTACCTTAAAGAAAAAAATATTCTGTATTTTTAATATAAAAAGCATGTTTTCTGTTCCAGAACACTGTCACTTAATGTAAATAGCATGATTACATCTACGTGGCCAATTGAAAATACACAGTAATACGTAAAATAGATGCAGCTATGAAAAAAAATCTCCCTTCAAAGCTTAATCTGCACTTTAATAATCCTCACATATGGCTATGTTACCGTAGTTCCAGTAATCTACAACTAACCATCCACAGAGTTTTTCTCCTTTAATCCCACAAATAAGAAAGGGTCAGGAAAACAGTACCCAATATTGAATGACCCGTTTTTTCCACCTGTAAACCAAACATACTCGGATTCATATTTAAAAAGCAAGAAAGTATGTAAAACTGCATGTGTAGTAGGATGGAAGGACACAAAAGAGAAATTATAAAAGCAGGTAGAATACTAATTTTAAGGTATGCTTTTAAACTTCAAATGTTTATACTTAAAAAAAAAAATATTTTGTTGAGGCCAAATACATTATACTGATCAGTTGTTAAACAATCTCAAAAGAAAGTTGTTCTGCACCGTTCTGTACATTTGATATATAGTTCCAAACTGCATGACCTGGAGAAAAATTTCACCACTAAAAAATTTGAACCTAACACTATACAAAGAAACTCAACACTTTATGCTAAGAAACTGTCTCACATTTTATAAACTAGCTACTATTTAATTCTCTATTTAGGTGTGATAATAGCCTGTTCTTTCCCATCTGTGTAAACTGTGTCAGCAATCTGAGGTCTATCCAATTTTCCAAACAATCTTCTGTGAAACAATGTAACATAAGTCAGTTGATTGAAAGCAATACATTTACTTCTGCTGCACTAAAAATAGCATAATTAATGCAATAATAAAATCACTTTGCGATATATTTAAGCATAACAGAATCTAACTGCAGAATTTTTTATTCTAATAATTTAAATAACTACCTGAAATTAAATACTTCCCTGTATTATTGTGCTGCCAGGTATGTGAACTCAACAGAAAATTAACAAATATGAAAAGATTTTAATCCTGAACTAAAAATTATTTTGACAAAGCAGAATGCTGCAGACATGTATGCAATGCACTGAAGAAACATTTGAACATCTTAACAATCTAAATAGCATCACTGGTTGCTACTGTGTTCACAGATCTGCTGATCTCTTGTAAAGTCAAGTGAACCTAACATTTTTAGATGTGGTAATACATCATGACATTTAAAGCAGGGTGAAATCAATAATGTAACTCCTATATAAGAACAGCAGAAAAGTTTCAGTTATATAAGGTTTTGGTTTTATACAAGATAAGTACAAATTTATCATAAATCTCATAATAAGTGGTCAAAGTATGAGTTAATTCATCACAGTAAGGACATAGCTTAAGTACAGTGAATTAATAAAACTGAAATTAATGTTATTGAATCTGTTTAGAGACCACAGTGATACGTAAAACACCAGTCAAAAGAACTCAACACCTGAAGAAATACAATGAAGAGTGTAAAACAACAAACACTGCTTTCCATGAACTACAATATCTAGATCAAAGCCTAGCAGTCTCCTGCCTAATGACATCATTTCAAATAAAGAAAATGTATTACTTAAACACTGGGAAAATGCAGGATACACATAGGTAGCAATTGTGCCTGAGGAAGTAATTGCAAATTGCTGGCAGCTATGAGAGTGCTCTGGGGAGCTAACATGACCCAGTTGCCTTGTTCTCACACTCTCCTCTGATACTGGCTACTTTTAAACACAGGACAAGGTGAAGGCTGTTCTGACTTGCATTGCTTTACATTTTGTCTCACACATTTTTTCTTGATCTTCCTTCAGAACACAGTTTACAAACAAAGACATCCTATTAGTTGATCAAGTTATAGGTCATGTACTGAGAGTTTTCTGCTTGAGACCACTTTCTTGCATAACAAGCAATTAATGCCATCAAACCCCAAAGCCATGGAAGGATCAACACTGTGCAATAAGCATAAAAAACAGTATCAACAGCTTTTAACTTCAGTGGGTTGTTTAGAATCTGGTTAACTTTATGGGATAAATCTTTAGTTGCTGTAGTCACTGTAATTGCATCTGTTGGCAACAATGTAAAAGTACAAACAAGGTTAACTGTATCAAAATTATCACCGTGAAATTTGTATGAAAGCTAAAAAAAATCAACATCATTCTGGATCTGTTAACTTGCTCTTCTAGAAGCAGAAGAAACAGAGTAATTTACTCTCAAAAGTCCTAATGTCTCATTCCCCTTCAGAGAGGTCCAATGTTCCCCTAAATAAACATGCAGCCAAGGAGAAGGCAATATTCCTCCTGAATGGATCTCACCACCAATATAGAAGTACTATAAACTTTGTCTTCACATCTGTTAAAAGAATGTATAAAATATGCAAATGGCAATCAAGCACTTTTGTGTATGTTCACACACAATGTATTTCAGTTATTTATGCCAAAAATAGAACCCTTAGCTACTTTAGCCAAAATGAATGAATGCCTGATTACTGCATTGATAAGGAGTTAGACACAGCATTTAGTGGTACCAAAACACAGCTAGCAAAAAGGGATGAATACATGTGATGATGCTGCAATCTTTTTCTTTATCACAACAATTTTGAGATCCCAAGCACATGCCGTTACCTGCGTTTGTGCATTTTATATCGGCACTAATGCTATAAAAACTTTATTCTTGGGAGAAAAATTTAGCCCATGAAATTCTGCTGTAGGATGGATGGATTTTATTTCTAAATCGCTGCTGCAAAAGAAGATTCTAATCCAGCTCTGGATGATTATGGTATCAAATGGCAACCAGTTTAACTCTGAATTAAGATGGATTTCTTTAAAGACCTTGAGGTAATTTTTTTACAGACCTCTTTATTATAGAAATATGGACAAAGTAAAACTTGAAAAACTTTACTTCAGGATTGTACTTTGTGTATAGAAGTATAATTAAAACAGCCCTCCATGCATTCAAAGTGAGGAATTAGAACAAGCAATGTTTATATTATGACAGATGTGTCATTGCCAATATCACTATAGAGACCCTCTTGTTCCCAGCTCAACAGTACATCTCCAAATAAAAGTCACATTGCATTAGTAATAGCAACTTTTTACACTTCTTCTCTTCTTCAGTGGTAAACAAGGAACTGTCTGCAGTTGTGAGCAGTGCAGTTCTGAAATTGCTAAAGCTACAGTCATTCTATGCTCTTGCAGGCAAATTATATTCAGACTAATTGAAATTATTAGTACTATCTTACAAGACTTCAATTCAGCATCAATAAAAGCATCATCTGCAGAACTTGGCAAAACGGGGCACAACAAAGACTACTAGAATCACAGGAAAAAAAGGAAATCCTATTTTTGAGGGGTAATTAAAAATGTGTTTTTTCTAGCCTGCAAAGCAAAGGTTAAAATACACGTGGTAACTTTCAAAATACATATAATTTTTCTCCTTCCTTGAGATTCAAACATCAAACAGTGTTTGATTCACTGATACCGCTTGAGGCGCCCAAAAACACTGATACCTCTTGGCAGCATACCAAATTAAATGCCATGTATTTGATCTGGTCTGGAATACTTTTTAGCTCATTATTTCCATGCTTCTGGACCTCTGCTAATGGCTTGGAGGAATTAAGACAGACTTCTCTGTCCCCAGCTTTTTTCCATGACGCCGGCAGCAGAGACACCAGCAGGGTGCTTGTGCGCACTAGGGAAGAGAGCCAACTGCATCCTGGGCTGCATCAAAAGCAGTGTGGCCAGCAGGGCCAGGGAGGTGATTCTGCCCCTCTGCTTTTCCACTAGATACATTTCTAACTCATTAACCAACCACTTTTGCAACAAAGGCAAACACCAACATTTTCCAGGTTATCTTCCACTAAGATGGCAAAGTCCTTACCGTCTCATTGGCTACAGTACTATAAATGACATTTCATGATGTCAACCCACTGATGTTTTAAAGATATTTCACCTCTCTAGGAACAGACTAGGAAGAGAAAAAACCCCTCTCTCTTATGCAATGCTTTCTATACATACGGGCCACAGAACTCTTTGCACAGGAATGTAATTCTACATATAATCCATTGCAGCAGCTATTAATTGCTCGGTATGATACATCTATCATTTATCTCCAGCTCCCCTTTAGGTCTCTAGTCACAGTTTTGTAAGCTTTACAGCCTGATCTAATATGGAAATAATAAAACTCCATATAACTGTGCTACTCATCTGCCTTTTTCAGTTTGGTAACTTTTGTTCAATTCCAGCCGACCTTGACAAGGAAGGTGTTTGTATGATCTCAAGGAAACAAATTTCCTACAGATTGTGTAAGAATCAACAGCTGAGCAAGGCACAGACACAGATTAATACTCAATGAGGAAAAGGATGCACTATTTTTTCACAGCTGTTCTGTTCTGTTTGGACTCCAGACTAGGCAAGCAGCACTGCTATAGCTTGGAGTCAGTAAAACCACTCAGGGAACAGGAAAGGAAAATGCAAAGACGATGGTGGGAAGGAGTTATCCTGGATGTAACTGAGACCAGGAAAGACATATTTTTTATTCTACCACCATAGGACAACATAGCCATAATACACAACAAAACAAGAAAGATGCAAACCCGATCCAGATTTGCTTAACCAGGCCTATGGTACACTTAATCTCTCTCCTCTGCCTGCAGCCATTCAAAAAACAATTACTGGTTCACATCAGCTTAAGAGGTTCTGAGATTAATTTTGCATTAGGAAAGAAATTCTTTTTCTTTGCACATGTACAAAGAGACAAAGATCATGCTGTGTTACAATATCCTGAGACCCAGTCCTTAGCCCTGTTGCTGTTGTATATAATAATACACAGTTTTACACCTTCTCCAGCTGAAACTCCACTGCCTGACAGGGAAACTGCACATTTCGTTCAGTTAAAAATGTTCTAACCAACTCAGCTTTCTATTTCTGGTTCTTTCCACTCCCCTTACAGAAGCTGGGCAAGAAATGCACTCAGTAGACCTTGCATTTCAAAGGCAAGACAGGTAAGGTGAGATAACACCTCTGTAATCCACAAAAATATGACTCCTACAAAAAAACAATTACTTTTCTAATTCCTCTTAAAAAGTCCAATCCTCAATAACTCATATATTCTAGTATCATCATCTTTGTATAGCTAGGTGATTAAGTGAGGACATTGCATCTTTCTTTGTTAAGTAATTTTTATTTTTTTCAAAATCACGTGCCTATTGCTTACAACCTTTTCTTGAAAAATCTTTCTGTGTATTACATCAACCATGATACATCAAGTTTGCCCAAATGAGCTGTCTGTACACATCTTGCTTTTGTTCAACTTAGTATATGGTTTCTCCCCTGGCAATTTAGTCATTATCCCAAGTGATTTTCAACTAAAAGGCATAAAGCAGTAATTACACCCTCTCTCTTTCTGTTACGCCTAGGTAAATGCACCTACCCACTGCCTGGAAGAGACACAGTACAGAAATCTTACTTCCTCTGACAGTGTCAATCCAGGAGACACAGGTGAATTACAATTACAGAATGTATTCTAAGTGCATTTGTGTGCATTACTGGAAACAATACTGCTGAATGCCTGATGCACTAAGGACTTGAAATTACAACTTACAGTCCCGTAGAAAGGGAGAAATACACAGAAACAAAATAGCTGTTTAGCTTCAACTGAAGAGCACTGTCACCTCCAGTCACATAACTTCCTCCCATCCTGAGAAAGATGGCTGAAAAAGGGAAGTACCAAGCTCTAGAAGTAGCAACGAGCAGAGAAGAAAGCAAAACTGCAAACTTGTGAAGCTGGTTCTGCGCTGAGACAAAGAATTAAAATGAAATTTATTGCTTAAGAAATAAGTTATGATGTCTCCAGCCAAGCAGAATTCTGTATATTTTCCTGCTTAGTATTATTTCACGTACTGCATCACATACACAGTGTGTGCAGGTGGCCAAGAAGGCCAGTGGCATCCTGGCTTGTATCAGGAGCACTGTGGCCAGCAGGAATAGGGTGGTGATCACCCCCCTGTATTTGGCACTGGTGAGGCCACACCTTGAATACTGTGTTCAGTTCTGGGCCCCTCACTATAAGAAGGACATAGAAGTGCTGGAGCATGTCCAGAAAAGAGCAACGAGGCTTGTGAAGGGCCTAAAGCACAAGTCCAATGAGGAGCAGCTGAGGGAGCTGGGGTTTAGTCTGGAGAAGAGGGGAGACCTCATTGCTCTTTACAACTACCTGAAAGGAGGTTGGAGTGATGAGGGGGACAGTCTCTTCTCCCTGGTGATGTGTGATAGGACCAGAGGGAATGGATGCAAGCTGCCCCAGGAGAGGTTTAGGTTAGATATTAGGAAGCATTTATTCACTGAAAGGGTTGTCAGGCATTGGAATAGTTTGCCCAGGGAAGCAGTGGAGTCACCATCTCTGGAGGTATTTAAACGGCAAGTGGACCTGGTGCTTAAGGACATGGTTTAGTGGTGAGCTTGCACGGTTAGGACCAGGGCTGGACTGGATGGTCTTGGAGGTCTCTTCCAGCCAGGGACATTCTGTGATTCTGTAAAAAGGTTAGAGGCACTTCGTGTCAGGTCTCAGGTGCCAGGGCTCAGTGCTGCCACCACCACACCAGACCAGACCCAGTGCTCTGGCTCCCCCCGCTGACAACTTTACAAACAATTCCCAACAGGTCCTAAGGTGCCTCAAGGGCAGGAAAATAACTGATTTATTTCAATTTATTCCTGTAAAGTGGCCCAGAAATTCCTTCTATCTATATGCTTTTAAGGTGAACACCAAGCACATAATAAACTTCCATAAAGTCTAATACTACTTAGGATGGTTACATCAAAAGCCTTTTTTAAAAGGGTAAGATACATAAAAGCTCTTATCAGAAGGATTTAAAAAAGTATACTGAAATCAGCTTATTAAATACCTTCCAGAAATTGCAGCTTTAAACAGTCTAACTGTTATGGTTCCTTCAAATGAAAAACATTGAATATTCTAAATTAACAAAATAGGAGAGAAAAAATAGTTAAGTGCTTTTCTCATACCACTGAGAAAAAATCCTTTACAAAAAGGGTAACAAGAAAAAATAAATAATGATGCCTCAGAAGTATAGTGCTTTAAGATATTAAAAATGGGTGAAGTA
Organism: Apus apus; assembly: GCF_020740795.1. Lineage (NCBI taxonomy): Eukaryota > Metazoa > Chordata > Aves > Apodiformes > Apodidae > Apus > Apus apus. The sequence continues at coordinate 70,332,052 of NC_067312.1, read as the reverse complement.
AGAAAAAATGCTTCTATGGAAACACTTCAAAATTACCAACCACAGCAAGATGCTAAATATTTATACATTTCACTATTTAAAATTGTTAAAACCATTAAAAAGTAAAACTGTGTAATATACTTAGAAAAGTAAAACAGGGGGGGAAATTATTTTAGATAACCAAACCAAAAGGATTCTTGTATGCTATAGCTGAAGCTAACAAAGTGACAACTGAGTAAACTCTATACTGTCAATGCTTAGGGAAAATTGATTCAAAGGAATGGATTCAAAAACTTAAAATGCAGGCAACAAACATTTCATGGACTCATAACTGTTATTCACTACATAATGAAGTACAACTTTTCAATAAAGCCTGCAAAGAGAAATCAGAAAAGGAGTCCACTTCAAGACAGAGACAAGTAAAACTAAGCATGATAGCATTACAAAATAAAGCATTTCTAAAGCATTAATAAATAAAGCCTAGTCAAAAATACATGAGCAACTAAACATTCATCAAGTTTCAGAACTAATAAACACTTTCATATGCAATATATTGGATACAGGGATAACAGAAACACCCACAGCTACTGTAGAACAAATTAAATACATTAAGAATCCGAATACTCATGAAGCAAGAAAGACATCAAACATTAAACGGCAAGTTTAGGAATAAAACATCCTCCAATAGCAGTCAGGCCTCATGCATTTAGAATAGCACTCAATCTCATTTCTGCAGAGGAATTCCTAACTTGCTTCAAACCTACTCCTCTGAACTACCTGGAGTGGTGTAACTCTTTTGAATCTATATACAACATCCACAGCTCCTATCATACAACTTCCTGCATAAACTCTGCTATGGACCTCAGGCTTTCAGGAAAAATAATACATTGGGCATACTCCATGTCATCATTTTAAAATGCAAATTTAGCACAGGATGAAGAACTATCTCACCTGGATTTCATCAGGGGCTGCGTCACCCATTTCTTCAGTCTCCGACGTCCAAAGGAAGTTTTAGTGTGATCCAAGACCCAGAGCAGGCTTCCTTTTGTTTTCATATCAGTCTAAAATAATTAAAATAGCATCATTTAACTGAACAATCAATATAAGGCTCTTCAGCACACTATTTAAACATTCATTCTGTTTAGGCTTTAGGATATGGCAACTGTGTGTTCATTAACTGATCTTGTTCACCAACAATCCTTTACATAAGGTACCTCCAACAGACTAAATACTTAGGCATGTTTTTCCTTTAGCCAGAAAATATTTTTAGGAACGTTACTGGATTAACTAACAAGTTTAAACCAAGTCTGTGTATAAGCTCTGTGCAGTAGCACAAACCCTACTGTAGTCTTAGCACTTGACTGCAGGTGCTCAATAACTCAAACTTTAAGAAAGTTCTTTGCTATTTAAAGTGCAATAAGGTTCCTAACTCATACTAAAAGCTAGAACAGACTAACTTTAATTAATGCCTCTGAAAACATAATTCTCCATTTAAAAGAATTTAAAACTTCTGGATGAGACTTACAAACTAACTTAACTAACTTCATTGGAAACAGTATGTCAAGCAGCTGTTAAAATTTCAGTATTTATAAAAAAACCCCACATTATATTTGTCCTTACCTGATTCTGTAAAATTTCAAGATTTTTCATTGTTGTCCCATTAATTGTCATGTATTCAGTCTCACTTGACAACCGTCTGAAATTGCTGCAGAGAGGAATTTCATGTTACATTTTAAATTCAGGCACAGATCTAACAAAGAAACACTGTTAATTTTCTCATGTTAGAGAATTCATTAGTCATGCAAATTTTTAAAAAATCAAGCAAGAAATTAAAATCTGTTCAAATAAACAAAAGAACTGAACAGTAATAACTTCTAATTTACTGCTTGGGCAAACGAGATTTATGACTAATTCCCAGTTTCCTACAAGGATTCCAGCAAAGCTCAAAATAAGATCCAGCTCTCCTGTTAGCTAATCATGATTCACCAAATGGTTAAGGAAGTACCCCTTCTCAGTCCATGATAAAATTGAAAAAGTATGTGCTTTTGGTAATGTTCTGTTAGGATCACTGTAGGATTAGGGGCAGGGATAGGACTAATAATTATTTCGAGACTGAAAAAGACTTTTAACACAATTCATCATCAAAACATAACAACTAATTATTATTATTACTTTTTACCACTACTACAAATTTAAACAGGCTGTTAGTGCAAACATTTAGGAAAATTAGTATTGAGTATATTGAAGCTATTTTATGTTTAATATGAAGTAACCATGACTTTTTGACACTCCTTAACAGAAACGGATGAGGCCAACCCAAAGGTTGTGTTGCTTTAGAATCAACATTACCAAAACAATTGAACTAGATGCGTAATCATTATAGATATTGAAATTATTTCAGTCTCAGACACACACATGTGATAGTCAGGACCATGAAGCAAAGTGCAAGAACCTTACTAAATGCTTCTGACAAATCAAGTCATGATTGTCTAGGTTAATCATACTGCTGACTGCCCTTTGCACAAAATCTAGGACACTCTTTATTACAGCCTCTGACTAAACAGAATTACTTGCTGGGTAGGATTTTAAACTGCTTTCTCGACTTTTCACAAATTGTTTTTCACTGCATTCAAGTTTAAACTCTCTGGCAGAGAACCCAAATGCTTAAACTTTTCTGTTAGAACACACAGCTGCATTATGGCTATATTAAAAACAAAAAACAGCACTAGAAGTTTCAGAAACGTTAAACATTCAGATACTGTTATACTTTTATGTTGTATGCAGGTGTTTAGGCCTGCTAGCAATTTTTTTTTATAAATAATGGATCAAATTAGAAGTATCTTCCATAGTTGTTTGTTTTTTTTTTTTAATGTAGATTGGAAAGAATGTCCTCAAGACGTTCAGTGTTAGAAGTACAGCTGACTCAAAATTGTACCCACAGTCATAATTAATTTGCTCGAGTGTGCTACCCCAGCAATCAACAAAGTTGACCAACAAAACACAACCCTGGAGGCAAAAGCAGCAGCACTTTCCAAAGTACACAACATTATAAGCAACAAAACAATACTTATTTTTATTACCTTCAGTCACAACAGCTGATGCTGGCAAAAATTTAAAAGGAATTATTTCTGCTTGGCTCTCAATCCTTAGGATCAACAACAAATCCTACTCACTCTTCCCAAAGCAGCTCTTCAGCATCTAGGACTTACCTAAGCTGCAGTTCCCCCATTTGCTGCATTTCAATTTGCCACTGCTCATGCCTGTGATCCCTTAAACCCATCTGGGTAAGAACCCTGCTTTTCCATCTCTTCCCAAAAGTGAAAAGGATGCTTTTGGCAATTTCTGTCAATCTTCAATCGCCCACAGGCAAGTTTCAAGACTGGATTTATTTGTTCTAGTGTCTACTCGTTTCACCTGGCTTCACAACACTTCACAGAGTGTATTCTGTTGACAGCAAGCTTGCTTTCCAGCACTTTTTAAAGACAACTAACACTGTCCAACTACAGCATATATATAGATAGACACACACACCATTATTTTAGAATCAGATATGCTTAAAGTTGTTCTCATGGAACAAATAACATATTCATATTATCCAGGTGTTTGCTTTATCTGATTTACTCAATCCTGTTACTAACTCTAGTAATTGAGAGCTTATAGTATATGAATAATAGCCAAGATCAACTGCAGTATCTATATATGCCCAACCAACAATTCCAATTACAGAACATGTTTTAGTCCCACCCTCTCACCTTCCTTCAGCTTGGGATCAGAACTAGATAGAAATGTGAACAAAGACAGACTCCTTGTAGGGAATTCAGGGATCAAATGGTGTTAAGGAGGTTGTCAACAAATATTGTCAGTGCTGGTTTTGCAGCATGGGTGTCAACACATTTCTTGTGAGAAAATTCTAATATGCCACCTCCTGCATGAGTAAAAATGGCCCTTCAGAATCACTTCAGCTGAATCACAAGGCAATAGTTGCTGATGTAGGTGACAGTGTGATCTGAGTTTCAAAGGACAGACCTGCAACCGTCTTAAGTACTTGTAGAGAACAAAACACATGATTGAAGTATCTGGCAATCCCACTACTGAACAGCAAGGCAAGACAGAAGCACGATTCTTGGGCTGAGAAAAATGAAAAGAGGAAAACAAAAAGAAACACTGGCTTCTAGTAAGATGTCAGGAACTTCAGGGAATACTCATGTGAAAGAGGTTCCTACTCATAACTTTTCTGAGTAGAACCACACTTGGTGATGAGTATTAAAGGGTTACTATGATTGCTTTAGGACATTAAACTACATCCTCAGACTTTAATTCTTACGTGTTGCCTGTGAAAGTGGACCTGCTTGGTCATTCAGTCTCCTGAGAAGCTTGCAGTGAAGGCCACTTCTTATGCTTTATTCATTATGCTCTCCACAGGAGATACTAGATACAATTTTGTACTCAGTAACCCGGCCTAAGTGAATGCATGTTATTCAGATCAGTAGTTTTCAACTACTTTAATGCTGTAAATCTGTAAAAACTTTCCAGTGAAGCTGCAAGGCACTGTATTGAAAGCCTATTAAGCAGCAGATTTTCTTTGCTCGATTACCTTTTACAGACCTTTAGAGTCCATGTCTTTGAGATATCTAAGGGTGAATAAAATACAAAACAAACCTATATATTTAGACAAGAGTTGCAGGAATCCCTCTTCAGCTTTAAGGAGTAAAAACAAGCCTATTCATTTCTCAGAAACATTACCTTTCTTTAGGTATGAAAGACATTTACCACCATCTAAGTGACAAAGGACATCAAGCCCAGACTATGTTTTGTATGTAATTAACCAGTTTTAAATTCATTAGCAGGTATTGCCACAGAGCCAGAAGTTCTTATCTGGATCCTTGATGTGACAGGAGTCCAGAAATTTCTGGCTAAACCAGTAACAAAATTTAAAAAAACAACACGCATAAAAGAAAACTGAGAAACACAAAACAAAGAACAGACATGAAAGGACCTGGGAAAGATTAAGAGAAAGTAAAATAGGATCCATAATTTTTCATCCTTTATTAGCCATCTTTTTTCTCCACTGAACTCACCCCAAGCAGTAGGTATGCAACCTTGTTCTACCCAGGTTCCACTTGCTGCTCTTCTTCTGTAGCCACAAAAGAGGTAGCAATTCCTTTGCTAAGCACCTCTCCTTAGTGTCTGAAAATCATACGTATCCTTTTTCAGTCCTTCATGCTACTGAGCTGACTTTGAAACCTCCCAAAATAACTTCAGTACTCCCTTTCTCATAGTTAAGAGTGGGTTGCAATGTCTTGTATGTGTGATGACATCATCAGCATCCAAGAGATACAAACGCCTTTTGAACATAATTCCCTCAATTACTATGACATTTCCTTTAAAAATGTAATGATGGCCACCGTTTTAAGCCGAATAACTTAGATTTTTACTTCTCTTTTAATTTCATCCTGCCAACTCCTTTCCATGCCTATTATAAAGTACCATCAAACATTTCTCCTCTTCTTGAATTCTTGGTTTTTCCTCTTCTCCCTCAGTGTCATTTTAACCCTCCCTTCTCCTCTTTCACTTCTGCCTCCATTTTCTGTCTTCACTGCTGGGAGTTCTCCAATCCCAAGGTTACTCCCTTCTTTCAGAAAGATACCTAGATCTTCCATTCTCTGCACTTCTTAAAGTTCATTGATCATCATTCAAAATCTAAGAACTACCATCTCTCTCTTCTGTCTCCAACATGCTGGAAAACATGTAGGTTAAAGTAAAATACACCGAGGCATGTTTCCCAGCAACTGCTATGCAAATTATTAGTTTCAAGCAAAACTGTATTTGAGAACCTTTCCTCAATATTTTGACTGTTTATGGGAATCAAGGGAATGCCAATAAGGCAGACATGACGGTGGGAGTTTGTTATAGACCCCCTAACCCAGATGTAGAGGCTGATGAAATATTCTGTAAGCAGCTGGCAGAGGTGTCATCATTGCCAGCCCTTGTTCTCGTAGGGGACTTCAACTTCCCAGATGTCTGCTGGAAAAATAACACAGCAGAAAGGGAACAGTCCCGGAGGTTCCTGAAGTGTGTGGAAGACAACTTCCTGACACAACTGGTGAGGGAGCCAAGTAGGGAAAGTGCCCTGCTGGACCTGCTGCTTGTTAACAAGAGAAGGTCTTGAGGGAATGTAAAGTTTGGAGGTTGTCTCGGGCAGTGATCACAAAATGATAATTCACAATTCTTGGAGAAGCAAGGAAAGGAAGCCAGCAGAACTGCCTCCTTGCATGTCCAAAGGGCAGACTTTGTTCTGTTTTGGAGCATGGTTCAGAGTGTCCCTTGACAGATAGTCCTGAAGGGCTGGTCATACTTCAAGGAGGAACTTTTAAAGGCACAGGAGAAGGCCATCCCCAGGACCCAAAAGATGAGCTGATGGGGAAGAAGACCAGCCTGGCTAAATAGAGAGCTTAGGCTGGACCTCAGGAACAAAAGGAAAGTTTATGACCTTTGAAAAGGGGGTTGGCAACCCCTGAGGAATAGCAAGATGTAGTGAAGCTCTATAGGGGGAAAATTAGAAGGGCCAAGGCTCAAGCAGAAATCAACTTGGCCACTGCAGTTAAAGATAAGAGAGGTTTTTTTCAGTATATCAAGAGAAAAAGGAAGACTAGGGAAAATGTAGGCCTATTGATAAATGAGATAAGTGCCCTAGTAGTGGAAGACACAGACAAGGCGGAATTACTGAATGCCTTGCTTGCTTCAGTCTTCACTGCTAAAGCTGTCCCTCGTGATTCCCAGACTCTGGAGGCAAGCCGAAATGTCTGGAGAAAGGAAGACTTTCCCTCAGTAGCGGAGGACCAGGTTAGAGACCACTTGGCCAAACTGGACATCTATTAGTTCATGGGCCCTGATGGGATGCACCCACGAGTGCTAAGAGAGCTGAGATGTTATTGCCGGGTCACTCTCCATCATCTTTGAAAGGTCACGGAGAACAGAAGAGGTGCCTGAGGACTGGTGGAAGGCCAATATCACTCCAGTCTTCAAAAAGTGCAGGGAGGACGCAGGGAACTACAAGCCAGTTAATGTCACCTCTGTCCCTGGGAAGGTGACGGAGCAACTTGTTCTGGATGTCATCTCTAAACACATTGAAGAACAGGAAGTTACTCGGAGTGGTCAAGGGTAAATCATGCTTGACCAATTTGCTAGCCTTCTATGGTGAGGTAAATGGTTGTAAAGCTGGATGAGGGGAGAGCAGCAGATGTCATCTACCTTGACTTCAGCAAGGCTTTTGACACTGCTTCCCATAGCATCCTCATTAGGAAACTGAGGGAGTATGGGCTAGATGAGTGGACAGTGAAGTGGACTGAGAGCTGGTTGTGTGACAGAACTCAAAAGGTTGTGATTAACAGAGCTGGGTCAAGCTGGAAGCCTGTAACCCATGGTGTCCTTCAGGGATCAATACTTATTCAACATATTAATCTATGACCTGGACACGGGGCAATGGGCACAAGCTGGAACATGGGAAGTTCCATTTAAATATGAGGAAAAACTTCTTTACTACGAGAGTGACAGAGCCCTGGGACAGGCTGCCCAGGGAGGTTGTGGAGTCCCCTTCTCTTGAGACATTCAAGACCCACCTTGATGCAGTCCTGAGTAATGTGCTCTAGGGGATCCTGCTTTAGCTTTAGCAGGGGACTTGGACTAGATGAGCTCTAGAGGTCATTTCCAACTCTGACAATTCTGTGATTCTGTGTACCAACTTCTTATCGAAAGCCAATAAAGGTCTTTCAGCATGTAAAGGTATTAGAACACATTGACTAAGAAAGCTGGTATCCATTCATTGTTAAATCTATTCTTACCTGCTACTAGAGCTGTAAAGCACTCTAGCCATTTCTGCTGTGGCAGAAACCTTTTTCCTTCTCAATATTTTGCTTTATGTAGGATCTTAAAAATGGATTTTACAGCTTCATCTAAATATTTTAACAAAACTTGTTTCCTATCATTAATGATCATTCTTCATTTCTTACATGATGTTTCATGACTCTTACTATTAAACTGAGTTGGAATTTTGTTGAGCTGGGAGAAGAGCATTTACCTGAACAAGTGAGAAAGGTGTAAGAAATTTTTGTCATTGTTCTAACAAATAGGTCTTTCATCCAGATCTGTGTCACTTACACTAATAAACTGAAAACTGTCTCACAACTACTGCTTCATGCTCACTGACTCACCAGTATATGCTCACTGACCTGAATTCTCCTAGGAATTTTAAGTTGCCTGACAGTGCAATGGAAGTATTTCTCTTCTATTTCCTGGAAAAATCACAGAAGATCCATGAGCCTAACACCCTTTGCTTAAAAGGATTTTCCTTTCAGTATTTAGGTAGCATTTTGCTGGCATTAGGAAAAACATAAAGTTGAGTTTGTCTCACTATTTGGCTCACTATCTCAGTATGTGCAATGTACTAAAACCAGCAGGTAATTACAGTAGAATCCTGAGCACAGGATCAAAGTTATCAAAAAAATGTTTTTTTTTCTTCACAGCATATCACCAAGACATCAAACAGTTCATTATCTTTCCACTCAGATGATCCTACATTCACATGAAGTCCATTAGAGCAACCTTCAGCATGCAAATGTCAATTCTAAGATTTAGTGCTTATTTCTAAGTTTCCAGTTCGCAGAGAGACTTACTTTTGTTAAATCCTACCTACTTACAGTACAGAGGAATACTGAGACAACCAAGATAATATTTCGCACAGGATTCATGACAGATAAAGGTGTTTTATTAAAGCATATAATAAGCTTTAGTGATACTTTCAAACCTATGCCAAGTAGCATAGCAATCTTTTATACTTGTGCAAGACAGGATAAAAAGATACTCGAGTGGCAGTATCTTTCCATTTTCATTTGATTCCACCATTTTCATTTGACTCCACCTGTACAATCCTGCTAAGAATTTTGAGTGCTCCTAATAAACCTAAGTGAGCATACCTAATAAACCTAAGTGTTGGGACTACTTCAGAGAAGACAAGATTGTTTTCATGTTTCTGTGTTTTTGTAGTAACTTTGCACCAATGGCCACAAATGGTCTACCAACAATTTTTGCATAGTTATTACCCTACTCCTAGTTACCACTGAGTCAACATGAAGGATTTTTCAAAAAGCCAAGATGTGTTTAAGATCTTTTTTCATTACAAATAATAACTAGACTTACCAACTCAAACTAACCTGCTGAGCGCTGTCTAAACATTAAAACACATCTGCACTTATGCTTGCTACCACAGCTATAGAAAGAGAAAATTATTTACACACCTCTGGCAAAAGAAAGCATCATCAGCATAGACAGACCAGAGCATTACCTTACTTTTTTTTTTTACAGCTGTCAGAAATGCTCCAGATCTTGTTAAGAAAGTAAAACTAATGTTGAGCTATGATGGCTGATATTGATATGTCACTATTGGAAACTGTGCTGTTCAACATCTTTGTTGGAGACATGGAGAGTGGGATTGAGCGCAACCTCAGCAAGTTTGCTGATGATACCAAGCTTCCCAAGAGGGAAGGGATGCCATCCAGAGGGATCTTGACAGGCTTGAGAGGTGGGGCAATGCCAACCCCATGAAGATCAACAAGACCAAGTGCAAGGTCCTGCACCCGGGTCAGCTCAGGCACAGGCACACAGACAGGCCTGGATCAAAGGGCTGGAGCAGCTCTGCTATGAAGACAGGCTGAGAGAGTTGGGGCTGTTCAGCCTGGAGAAGAGAAGGCTCCAGGGAGACCTTAGAGCACCTTCCAGTGCCTGAAGGGGCTACAGGAAAGCTGGGGAGAGGCTTTTCATCTGAGAGGGCAGTGATAGGACAAGTGGTAATGGTTTTAAACTGAAAGAGGGAAGATTTAGGTTGGTCATGAGGAAGAAAGTCTTCACCATGAGATTAGTAAAGTGCTGGAACAGGTTGCCCAGGGAGGTTGTGGCTGCCCCCTCCCTGGAAGGGTTTAAGGCCAGGTTGGAAGAGGCTTGTGCAGCCTGGTCTAATGCGAGGTGTCTCTGCTCATAGCAGGGAGGTTGGGATCTGATGATTTTTAAGGCCCTTTCCACACTTAACCATTCTATGATTAACAAACTTTAAAATTCCCCCCTAGTTTTTGCACCTGGTTTGTTTTCAGTAACACTTGGCAGCAGTTAAGTGTTCATTTACATTAATGATTGTAATGTCTAGACAACCACACTTCATGGAGATTTTCATGAAACACCACTGAAAAAAACCGAAGTAACTTGATTCTTTCAATTCTGATTAGAAGCTTAAATGCAAGGTATAATTTTTACAAAGACTATGTTTATCACTCTAGCAGGTGCATTCACTACATTGAAGGGAAGTTGTCTGCTAAAACTTACAAGGTAACACTGGTACGTGTGTCGAATTGCAAATTTACATAAAGCAACTTACCTTGGATTATAAAGCATCCTTTCCAAATTAAATTCTTTGAGGTATGCAATTACTGCTGCCAGAGCGCAAATAACAGGCTTATCCAAGCTTAGTATTGCAGATAGTTTTTGAGGACCTAAAAAACCATGTTATTTTCTTGTTAAGTCACTGTTTATTACATATTTTAGAAAAAGCATAATCTATTTTTCAATTTAATTAAACAGAAATCTGTAAGATGTAGACTGTTCTATCATATATATGCAAATCAACATAAAGCAAGGTTCCAAAATAACATTTATGGTTCCAAAGGATCCAGAAGATTACAATAATATAAGCACATTATGAAACATAAAGCATCTGACTCCACAGGTTTTTCTTCATAAAAATGACTTACTGTTGGCATTAGAAATTTCTAGATACACAAACTAAGAACTCAATTCTGAAATCTCTGTTACTGCAGGCAACATCTGTGCAAGCTAAAAAGAAGGAACAGGCCTTGGCACATGTATTGATGATATATCTGCCTCAGCCAGTCTATAGAATATGGTTCCATCTTTAGGAGACAGCTATTTATATTTGATAATGTTTCTAACAGTGCTCTACTACAATTCCTGTTCCAGCTGCAACAATAGGAAAATTTGCTATGTGGTCTCTCAACATAAAATGCTATTATTTAAAACCCTAGTTAGTTAAGCTTTTTAAGAGATGGTTTTAAAGCTGCTAGAAATGACTATATACTCAAGAACTTGAAGAAATGTTTCAGATGTTGAGCAATCTCCCTCAGTTGCTATAGAAGTGTGAATTTAAATCTGTCTAAACAATACACATCTTCAAGCTATGAAAGAAGCGGAAAAAAAAGGTAGCCCTGTATTCATTTCTACTTTAATCATCTTCACTTTCAAGGTTCACCTATTACAAGCTCAAAAAAAGATCCCAATGTTCAGAAAATTAAGGAAAGGTGGCAGAAGGCCTGCATGGATGAACAAGTTCCCCCTGATTGACTCAAACATTAAAAAGGAGGAATATGAGAAGTGGATGCAGGGACAGATGACCCAGGAAGAATATAGAGACATTGTTCAAGCTTGCAGCAGTTGAGTTAGGAAAAACAGAGTCCACCTGGAGTTTAGCTTGGCAGGTTATACAAAGGACAACAGGAGTTTCTACAAGAACATCAGTAGCAAAATTAACACAAGGGAAAACGTGGGCCAGATCTGGTGACAAAGGACCTGGAGGAGGCTGAGGACCTCAATGCTTTCTTTGCCTTGGTCTTTACTGGTAAGATGTGCCTTGAGGAATCCAAGGCCTTTCAGACCAGTGGGAAATTCTGGAGCAATGGAGATTTCTACTGAACAGAGAAGAATTGAGTTAGGGAACACTTAAAGAAATTAGACATAGACAAGTCCATGAGACCTGAAGGGGTGCACCCACATGTGTCCCTTATTTGTGCAAAAGCTAACAGGATGCCTGCTTCAAAGACATACTGAATGACAGACACTTAATCTCAGGCACTTCTGCATAAAAATCTGAATTACATACCTGTAGTATCAGGCACTTCTTTTGTGTAAAAATCAGTAATAAGCTGGAAAGCATGGCAGTATTCAAAATTGAGGTTCTCCATCCTTTCTATCCTAATTCTGTCTTCCCGTAACCTGCAAAGAAAAAATTATGGACTTTCAGTGTTTATGCTCCCTTCGTGAACACGTAAGTAGGTTATGAAGGTGTACTTTCCTTCAGTTTTCATTTATTAAGATTTGAATGGGTAAAGAATGAAGAGATGAGCTACTTGGGTAGGTTGAGAACATTTCTAAGAGTGTGATGTTATTTTTAAAACCTTTCTTCTTTCTGTTATAAAAGTGCAAACAAATAAAACCCAAACAAAGGCAAGCGAGTCCAAAAGAGACTTCAAGAGGTTGTCTAGTAAACATGCAAATAACGTAAATATGTTTTCATCATTCGTAACATGTATTTGTTCTGAAAGACTTATGATGATTAAACAATGAAGCAATTCTCCTACACTATTTATTACCATATTTAATTATCCTTTATCTTCCAAGGCTTTGTTCTATGCTATACAACTTGTTGCAACATTAACCTATTGTATCTTTTCCTATATGGAGCTGAATTCCACTTCCTTGTGCAAAAAGGACTTAACTTCTTCCAGCCTTTGTGCAGTCCAGGTTGCCAAGGGTGTTATTAATGACAACCCAGTCCTCCCAGTCTGCCAGCAGTTCCTCCCAGTTTAACAGCACCAGCAAATGTAGCAAACTTAACTCTGTTCCACCAGTGAACCAAATGAGCTCTCTTCCACGAATCCTTTCCTACTGTCAGCAAGTAATTGAGAATTAAAACAGCACAGGATTCCAGCCAGTTTTGCAGCCCATGATAAATTAATCAAGCCTGTTTCCCGTGACCCCTGCTTCCACAGCCTGCTTATGTGAGACAGTGGCAAAAATCTTTACTCATTGCAATGTGCATGAGATCAAAATTGCTCAGTATCTGGGCTTGAGGGTCAAGCAGTATGCCCGAGATGCCAAAATCTGGCATGGGTTACTTTTCCTAGCTGCTCACTGAAATTAAAACTAGATGCTGCCTTATCAATACAATTTGTACAGCTGTTAACAAAGCATTAAACAGATGTGCTAGTTAATAAAATAAAAATCACACACACTCCTCCAGCAACCTTTGAGCATAATTATACAACTACAGAACAAGCACTGAGGAAGCAGCCAGTAGAAAGATGTCAGTAAAAGACATAAATAAAACCTACATTACTTCAGAGTATCCAGTCTCATACTACCATGGGGCATGAAATAAATAAACAAACACTTGTACCACACTGGTATTATGCCAATGAGGGATTGTGTAGGTATTATAAGAAAGAAACTAATCAATACTCTTTTTGCAGGGCTTTTCAACTTCAGAGGATAAAACAAACAGGTTTTCTGCATTACACTGTACATATTCCCATCTGAAAGGAGCAATAGGTCTCTGAGGCTCAACTCTTAAAACTGAGAGTTCTTTTCCTATTGTATGTGTCAAATTAATGGAGACTTAAGAGGTCCGACTCTTCTCATCCTAGATGAACCCTTGCTTACTTCAAGTGCCTTAATTTCAACTGACTGATGCAATTCAATTTTCAGTCTTTAGACCCTCTCGCAGTCTTCTCTCTTCATATCCTACTCAGGTTAAGCAAACATTTTTAAACCAAATGGATTTCTAAAAAAGATATTTAGTCTGTGTTCCTCAATCTCTGTTAACAAATCAGGTATTTTCTTCATTATGTTTTCCACTTCTTTCAGCCTTCACTAATAATCCACTTTAACACATCCACCCACTTTGCTAAATTAGCATGTACACTCACTACAACCTTTTGCAAGTTCAGTCCTGAACTTTTTAAAATGTGCCGTGTATCTGAAAGTTAGAAGAGTACAAGCCTTGGACTCAGTTCTGCCAGACTGCCAGGCTTTTCTGTTGACCATGTGGGAGCAGGGACTTAGAGAAATGTTTTTAAAACAGGATTTTATTTTTCATTTCTACTTGTTAAGTTTTCATAACACTGCCTTCAGGAAAGCAAGGCTTAGAAAGGTCTGTAGAGCTAATTTTTAGAAATAAAGTCAAAGCAGGGGGCTTTAGTTAATTAATTGGATTATCCATGCCACACCTCTTTGTTTTTAAAGTAATGGTTAAAAATTAATATTTGTTTGTTTTTTTATGCATTTGTGATTTTATTCCATTTCATAACTTATCGACTCCTTAGCCCAGCAGTCTTGCAGAATTGAGTCACAGCTTCTACTCTGTTAATTTACATATACACAACACATTTAACAAATTATAACTACAATAAATGTAACTTCAGTGACTTCTTAGAGTAGCACTTCTGTTCATCAACCATGTTGACAGGAAGTAGTTCAAACTGGAGTTAGAAAACTCAGTGATTTGTAAAGATTTCCACACATTTTAGTATTTACATTCTACATATGTCATCATCAAACCAACATGATTGCTTGTCTATCTGAATGTATTCATCTGATATTCTAGATAAAGTAAAAAAACTGGAAGGTTATAGATATATATTCAACATACTGAAAAGTCTGAATTTTTATAAAGATGCATGAAAACAGAATTTGCTGTGGAGTGTTTTCATGTCTGTCCTTTGTTTAGCGACAACCATCCATAGGCCATTTTTCTGATTATAGCCAGAATGATATGTTGATGCTTTATCTCTCCAGGTACCAATGCCTATTTAAATCAAGAGTCAATTTGCCATCAACTTTTGTAAACATCATTCTTGTCAGAACATTTACAATGAACTGCTGTGCAACTCATCCAGTATTTTATTGATATACTTCCCAGTACTTCTGCAAACAAGCAATACTCATCGTCCCATGATAATGACATGGTTAGTCAATAACGAAACTGAACTTTTCAAAGCTTTTTTACTTTCTTTGCAGAAGTTCTTCTGCTGCCAGATACTGAGCAAACAGAGATGTTTCAGGGTTTCAGACTGTCAACTGATGGTACATATGCACCTATAATGTCCCTTATTAACATTCCCTGCTCTCTAACAGAGCTGGGAACACTGGGACACACTGGGATTTGATTCAGGATGGTCTTTCCTCACAAGATGAGTTACAGAAGTTGCTTGAAGAGATGACCAACAGCCACAATGAAGAATATTAAATCAATGTGTCCATAAATAGATGCATAAATGATGGGAACCTAAAATACACACATTTACACAGACACACACTTTTGTCTATATAATACAATATACAAATCCATTGCAACCCATACTGTTCTATGATTATTTTACTACAGGGGCTAATTTATCTGTGACCCTACTGGGAAAACAAAAAAGGATCAAGATTGCTGGGTTTTATCCCTTTATTTATCTGACAATTCAGTACCATCCACTTAAAGATTAATTGCATACCAAGTGCTGCAAGAAAAATATTTAAGAGGGATGACTAAATTTGGGCAGGGGGGAGTACCTTAAGACCAAAAAAATGCTAGAAGCTAAAATAATGTAAAACAGTGTAAATAAAACTAATTTGCAGAATCTGAGTCAAGATAATTAAAAAAATAATACAATCCTTTACTGTAAGAATGAGTTTGCATATAAGCACAACTCACTGCAGTTTCCTGAATAAAACAGGAGTCCCTTTATTACTGTTGGACAATTCACAATTAAACAGGCATCAAGTATATAAAAACAAACATCCAAACTAAGTTTTCTTACAGTTCAAGAAGCCTTCCTAAGGAAAACCAATAACTCCAGAATTTTACCTTCCAACTACTATACCACCCTGCCTATTGTGCTTTAGGAATATTCAAATGTAGGGGTGCAGTAAACAATACTGTGCTGTACATCCATACGATGTAACACAAGTTCCTAACCAGTAGAGAATCCGGGAAGGAGATCTCTGCTCCTGAAGTATATTAAGAACTTTTTATTTCTGATGCTAGGCACAGATATATAAAATGTAAATTAGTGTTGCTGAAATTTTCTGATACACTTTACCCAAACAGGTATTTTCTCCGCACCTTCTCACAGCGCAAGTTTGTCACTGCAGAGAAAAAATGCCTACACTGCCCAGTAGAGCAAAGTGACCTGAAGGCATTCATCCTTTCAGAAATCCGTGTCATCTTCCCATATTAACATCTTTAGCAGAAATTACATTTCCTTTATTTGTCACCATTATGCTACCTCTGTTATATAACTGCTTCTAAGTCAGGGGCTCCAGGTTTTAACTCGTCTCAGAACTGGAGAACAATCACGCGTCCCTTTTTGGTAAATCTTGGCTTGGAGCTCCAGTAGCTTCTCTGGCAAAGCCTCAATGACATATCCAAGTGGCTGTTCTTTTGGCACTAAGTGCACACATTTTTATAAGTACAGCTTTTTTCTCCTGCCAGGGTGAAGTACTTTTCCACGTTTGCCTTCAACAACCTTCAGATACCAGGGATGGAGACAATGCTGTTGCAAAGAAAATGGTAGCACAATCATCCTCTCTCAGCATCTGCCACCCTCAGAATGATATAAATCAGTACTGCCTGTAGCAACCAAACAATTACATGTATGCTATCAATACACTACATACATGTTAGTCCCCAAACAAGGCCTCCAGCTTTTTAAACATCCCATTCCAAATCCCTTGTTTATGCTGGAAGCTGCTGAAAAGCCTAGCAACAACTCTGTCCCACATACGTATACATACACACACACATATATGTTTTACACATGTATATATATACACACACACACACAGAAAAAGTTGAGGAAAACTCCTTGCTTGCCTTTTACTATACAAACTATCGACACTTCTGTACATGTGCACACAGATTTCCTTCCAGTTGCCTTAGCAGAACTACAGCTGAAAAGAACTCCAATGGTATTTACAGACTTCAGAGTCTGCATCCAAGGAATCTGGAGAAAACATACTTTTAGCTTTAGGAACTCAGGGACAGGAGCTGCCAAGGAAGCCAAACAAAGAGGCTATGGGCTGAGCAATGGGCAGTGGGTTGTTTAGGGTCTGTATGACACAACAGAACTAGGTAATACAAGACAAAACACAAACACAGTTGTGCTCCAGCAGTGACTGCATCCACCTATAGACTCAAAGTAATCTTTCCCATGCTCCTTCCACCTGCCTATTTGGAGATTGTGATGAGACACACTACACTTGCTTCATGGAAACCTAGTAGCAAAGATCAAGAACTGCTAGGAAGCTATTTCCAACCACCTAGAAAGCAAGATGAGTAAAAACCAGCACAGACTTGCAACAACAACAACAAAAAATCTCATCAAATCAATTTAATTTTCATCATGGCAGAGAAACAGATTCTGTGGACAGAGAGGAATCAGATTATTTTCTACATGCTTGATTTCAGTGACGTTATTTTATACTATTTCACACAGCATTCTGGTAACTGTTCTACAGAAGCATAATTCACATGAAAGTTCTTATTACAGAATGGGCACAAAACTGTTTGGAGAACAATGCTCAGAATGGTATCAGCAGTTCACTGTCAAAATGCAAGAACATGTTTTGTAGAGTTCCATAAAGCTCAATGCTGCGTTTGGTGGCACTCAATACTTTGGTTGTCACTTGGACAATGAAAGAGGACAACTCCACTCAGCTTGCAAAGGGTGTGAAGCTGAAGCAACTGCAAAGAATTTCCGAAAACCAGACTTGAACTCAAGTCAATCTGGCATGGTGGAGAAATTACATAAAAAATACAAGTTATCTCTGTCATGTATTGCTGTGCTTAAACAGCACACAGCTAAAATGGAGTATAACTGAGTAGAAGCTTTAACTTTTAAGTTAAACATACAAAGCATATATACTTTACTTGCAAAAAGACAACACAGAGCAGCTCATATCCTATGAACAGCAGTACTCAAGTGATCTTCAGTGCCTCGTGCAGTTGAGTATCAACTCATACAACTGCTCTTCAGAGTCAGCACAGCACCTTCTCCACACTTTCAGCAGTATTTCCCTCTGTGATTTCCAGGTGCTATACAAAACATGACACAGGGACAACACAGCTCCCTATCACTGGTCTCATCAGGACAGTGAGAGCACGCTGGACTAATCTGCCATGTGTCTGTTTTGCTGTTACTGTTGTGTGCTGGCAACAACTCTGTAAACCAGCTGCTCCAGTTTGTCTCCAGAATCATCACTGGCACCACAATTCCTCCTTTGAGGACTATGCCAACCTGCAAAAATCTTTCTTCTTGCAGAGCTTCAAGCAAATTAAACAAAAACACCCCAAAGCAACAATAACATGAAACAAATTATAGGAGCACCCTGCTTAATATCTGCCATGCTATAGTAACATCAACTAAATAATGCTCCCCTAGTTACACCCCATCATGGAAAATACTTCTTTCTGAATTACAGTGTGTGTGAAAAGAGAGTTAAGACATAGATCCAATCATTTGCTCATACAATTTGGGATCACCCCCATGGCTTGCCTCTCCTTTCTACACCCCATCAAGTCCGACATAGCAGGGCATATTTTGTGGTCTGTGGCAACTTCTGTCCTGAATTTTCTGACATTAGTTATACAGATTTAAGGTTGGAAATTTCCATTCAAATTAGCACACTTTTTCGCTGTTGTTTTTAAGAAAGATTATTTCACTGTGGTGCCTTTCTGTCCCAGAACAGTTAAGCAAATTCCTTGACACACTCAGTGTTCCAGCAAATGACAGCATGCCAAAGTGTTTACCAGGTAAGTCACCAGAACTTTCTCCAAAAAGACACCACTAAACTGACCCTAACATGACCCATAGAGCTCGTAACATATTTTTTTTTTGTATGATACAGGAGAACATGCTAAACTGCTGCAACCTGCCAGGGCAACCAAGTGTTCCATGGCATGAAGAAGGAATATCCTGAAGGAAGGGAACGCTTTGATCCTTCCTACTTAGCTTCAAGTCAGTCTTAACTCTGGATGGAGGGTGAGGAAGCACACGCAATGTACAAGCCAATGCAAGTATTTCTCAAACCCCAGAGAATACATTTCTGAAGGTGATAATCCACAGGTGACAGAAATTAACAAAACACCGTATTTATGCTAAATATCCTAAAATCCGATGTGGAAGACTGTTCTCTGCACCTAGCTGACTCACCATGAAACACTTAAGTATCACATTGTGCTCCTGGGATAATTTTCAAATTCTGAACTCCTGTCTCCCCTTTTTTTCCCTCAAAAAATGGTTTCCTTTCTTTACATTGCAAGTACTGCACCTGCAGTTCCATACACACCTACATAAATGCAGCTACTGGCTGTCATGGTACCATTCTCTCCATCCCTTGCTACTTATTCCCATTGATACTGCTGCAATGACTGTAGAGCTTTTCTGACCCTGCAACCAACATTTGTAGCATGCTATGACAGAAGAAATCATTGGTGAGGAGGGGAGGGGAAAAAAAAAGCTTTTTAGCTGGTTAAATGCTTCAGCAACTGTGAAGTGAGAAGACAGTGACGGACCAGAACAGCTAGCTCTGATCACTATTTGTAAGGGAGACAGTGGCAAAAGCTTATCACCAGAAAGCTTTAGAAGCACTAGCTATTGTCTCAGGGTTTTATCACAGTCCTCTTCCAAAGCCAGAAGCTTTATTTCAGTATTTGTAGTCAATCAGCAAGAAGGGTCATCCCTTAGAAACTTCCCCTGCCTGAACCTTTTGGTCCCTCTACCTTCAAGTTTTCCTGCTTTCATTGCTTAATAACTTTATTTTGAATGTCAGCAATTATCGTAGTGAGCAGAGTAGAACATTTCCTACCTCTAAAACAGCAGAAATCACTGAGGGACCTCTGGAGGTCATGCTCTCCAGCCCTCCATTGCTAACATCAGACAGAAATTTCACTACACTGTATAAACATCTGCCACTGCCATAATGAAGGAGCTAACAGAAATGAGAAGCAGCTTGTAAGAGCAAGTCCAAGGCGAGACCAAAGTGAATTTTAACGTGTAGCACAAAAGAGAAGAACATGGCACGCAGAAGCCAAAGCTGCAAGAGCTACACCCTGAAATTCCAACAGAGAAGAGCACAGAACAACAGCCCATCTATCTGCTAATACTAAGCATGCTAAAATAACTGCTCCGTACTAAAACCACAATGAGGAGCTGAGTGCCAAAGTTTTACAGAATGTGACATGTACTAGAAACACGTCTAGAGAACTGCTGTTCTCTGGAAAGCACAACAAAACTGATGTTTAGGGAAAGAGATTAAACTTGAGAGGCAATGTAAGGGTCAAAATTAAGAGTCCCATCTCTACAAGTATTTGGAAAAGAAAGCATAAATGTAATCCAGGAATTATATAATAATTTTAATCTGCTTTTAATACATTTCCCCAGAAGTCAGCTATAGTCCATCCTGAAATACTTATTTTAATATCGCAAACCACTGTTGAATCTGCTCATTTAAATACCTTAGACAATTTCACACTAGCTCTTAAAACTTACAGCAATTACTTGACAGAATTATAGATTATCCTCCAGCGTAGTGATAAGTAACTCTCAAATCCCTCCCTAAATTACCTTTTTTTTTTTTACCAAAATGGATCTGTAAATGTCTACAGCAACGACAACAGGGTGGCAGACAGAAAAACTGACCTCTGTATTACATATTATATATCTAGAAATATTAAACCTTTCCCTGCATTGTCAAAAAAACCAAAGAAACAAGAAACAACTCTTCAAGTCCTTCATAAATGTTAGCAATAGATTAAAAGGAAGAGAGTGACTATAGCTAAAAGACACCAAAATATTCTAGACAGGCAGAGTGAAGGAAAAGATGACAGAACAACTTTGAAATAAAATAAGTTATGAAACTCCAATACAAATGTGTACGGTGAATTTTGGACCATCACCTTGTTCTAAATGGCAGCTTTTCTACTACCCCCTTCACAACCTTCCTTCGCTGTATTATGCATCTTTCCAAAGTGAACATACTGCTTTTCTGCTTAACAAGGTCACCTGTTGTCTGATCATACTTGTGTTGATTGACAGGAACATGAAACTTTCCCATTTTGAACAGAAAAAACTTTGAGCACAAAGCATTTTTTTCTGGTTTTCTTCTAATGTTTTTGGAAAGGCTTCCCACCTACCAATCTTGCAGTGAAGTCACAACCATTGTGCTTCTGTCAAATCATTGCCATCATTAAAACTCATCATTACAACCCCACTCTAGGATCAAGCTGATGGAGGAAAATTCAGTAGAATATGTCTTACTTAGAATATATAGCTTCCCTAGCAGCAGAGGTAATGGCCCAAATTCAGTTTGAACAAAGTGTAGCTCAGTGCTTAGCAATGTTTCCCACCCCTTTTAAGTAACTCCCTTTCCCTTTATACTGTGCTTGAGCAAAACCCTCTTAGGAATTTTTAATTTTATATATTTTAAATATCAATGGCTCTCAAAGTATTAAAAGTTATCTGGATCCTATACATACATGTGCAAAATATTTAGTGATTTGTCCAAGAAAGGAGAGTGTTTCCTAGGTGTGGCTGTTAAAATAAGTAAAAATTAAAAACAGATGGCTATGATACAACATACTCCTAGAAAGACTCTTGAATTCAAGTGACTTCTTCACAGGATTAACAAGAACCCCAAACCAAAGCTGAATGCTATGGAACAATATCAGCCACAGGAAATCAACAATGGTTCTTGGGGATGCTGATGTATCATGAACAGTGCATTTGCCCTGATGACTGATCAATATTCTACTAGCACAGACAGACACGATAAATAGGAAGTGGAATGTAAATAATCATCAGCCTATGAAACATAATTTCCAATAATTATATAAGAAATAATGGAGATGGTGAAAGAGAGAGTCAGTCCATGTATCTGTTATAAATCAATTTGAACTCATCTCCCACACTACTACCACAATTCTACCTGCCAAGAACTGTCAAAAACATGAATCCTGCTCTTTAAATCAGCATGACAACTGCTGTGGAAATTTAGTAGGAGCACTGAACATCCAGTATGGACTGCACTAAGAAAGTATATTGCTTCTGCAAGCAGGAAGGCTATACCTGGATTCTCCACCCATCACTGCACTGAAAGCACTCAAGTTAATGGCTCAGAAGAAGGCATCCTGCTCCTATTCAGGCTCTTACACACCTTCCTGAGGTCAATAAAGACACAGTATGACCACTTCTTGATTTTCAGTTTTGTGCAAGGGAAGCTGAGAACCTTTAAGAAATAAAACACATATATACACTAGCAATAGAGCAGAAGGGAACTCTTACGAGAAGAGAGTCTAGCTGTTTTGTTGAGTTGGACTGCTGTACTAAGGGAAGAAAAAAACTGTGGCAGTTCCCCAGAGGCAGCCTGGAGGAGGGAGAGGGCCAGGGAGCAGATGGCTGTACTTTCCACACAGATGTCATGCAGGAATGGAAGAGCTGAAAGGCCTCCAGGAAGAATCTATCTATGCCTTGTCTGCATTACAGAAAGTAATATTCTGACCCCTATATGGAAACTGATCAGTAGTCAAAATTAGCTACATGTAACTAATTCTGCCCTCTGATCCACAGATTTGTGTTCACAGCTGGATAATGCCTCATACTCCAAATAAACCAGTGGAAACTGGAAATCTTCTTCTTTCAGTTTACCAGAAGTGGAGATCGCAGTTCAGAGCAGAAACAATGGCCTAATACTTCTCCCATACATTCCTCATCCAAATCCTGTCACAAGAAACTTGCTGGTTCTCAAAGTGAGAGATGTCAACTATCAACCTGTATCTGAAAAAAATCACTCACTGGAAGCTCTTGGGAAATACATGGCATAACACTGTAAGATTACAGCCCCACTTACACAAAATAAGAAAAAAAAAAATCCTAATTCAGCCCATATAAAATCTCACTTTAGTTTAAATTTGAAAAGAACATATACACAATACCATGCTTACAGGTCATTACACCTGGCACTTGTGTATAAAACCTGCAGTAAAACTGCAATTCTTTACTTAAAATACCACATTATTCTAACAAGCTATAACAAAATGAAGGAGAAAAAAATCCAAAATATGTCTTCAGGATTTGAGTAATTTTACCCAGATATTTTTGTACAAGATTTTATATTCTTACTATATTTTTATTTTTAACTATCTGCAAAGTAACTACCTCATCTATATCCAGAGCTGAAACTTTGGAGTCAACATTCCTCCAGGTATCACCCATCACTAAAAAAAAGGGTGAGAAATACCTTCACTCAAGCCGCAGAGGCAAAGAAAATCAACAGCATGGTGTTTATATACCATACTCAGAGCCACATTAAATAGGTCTGCATAGAATACCAGGTTGGAAGGGATCCCAAGGATCATCTGGTCCCACCTTTCTTGACAAAAGCATGGTCTAGACAAGATGGCCCAGCACCCTGTCCAGCCAAATTTTAAAAGTTTCCAACGCTGGGGAATCCACCTGGGGAGATTATTCCAATAGTTGATGGGTCTCATTCTGAAAAAAATTCCTATTGTGTCCAATGAGAATCTCCTAGGCAGTAAGTTCCATCCACCACCCCTCATTTTTTCCATGTGACTCCTTGTAAAATGTGAGACTCCATCTTCTTTGTAGCTGCGCTTCAAGTACCAGGATATGGTCATAGGGTCTCCCCTAATCCTTCTTTTCTCAAGGCTGAACAAACCCACTTATCCCAGCCTTTCCTCATACAGCAGGCTTCCCAGTCCTTTAATAATCTTCATGGCCCTGCTCTGGACCCTCTTCAGTCTGTCCACATCTTTTTTGTATAGTTCAGTATAAACTGAACCCAATATTCAAGGTGTGGCCTGAGAAGTGCTGAGTAGAGTCAGATAATGACTATATGGTCTACATGCTGCATCTTGAGGAACAACACCCCTAAGGCTATGCTATACTAATTTTAATTCAGTCAGCAGTTAAAAGAGTAGTAGGAAGCACAAAGCTCCAAAGCTACTGATATCTGTGCTAATAAACTGGTACTTATTTGCCTGTTTCCTTTATGATTACACCTTAATTACTCTTGTCAGTGAGAATGGCTTTTTCCATGCAGATAGGACAGTAAGGGATATTGGTATAAATTTTGAGAAAAGAATAAGCAGGGAAACATACCAGGATAAATTTGAGTATCATGAAGACAAAACGTTCTTGTGGCAGTGAAGGCTGACCTGTATTGTGCTGCACAATAGTGCAAGGACAGTGAGATGAAGATAAGTGATTATTCCACTTTACCTGAGTATTACTCCTATGCAGAAAAAGGACTCTAGTTTGGGCCTCCAGTACAAGACACCTATCAAAGAACTAGAGGGAAACCAGGAGGGCCTCTAAGACAACTAGGCTTAAAGAATTTGCCAAATGCGGACAGACTAAGGAAACTGAATTTATTTGGTATGGAGAAAGCTAAGTGGACATTTTCTACTATCTAAAGGGCACTTAGAAAAAACCTGGGAGCAGATTCTTGTCAGCAGTGCACAATGAAAGGACAAAACTAGACAGTCACAAGTGGCAACATGTTGAAATTACTGCACAAGCTTTAGAAAAAAAAAAAAATTCTTCCCCACAAGACCAACTGAGCAAATAAGCAGGTGGTACAGAGCAGCTGGAGACTTCCCATCCTTGAGGATTTTCCAAACTGGGAAAACTGCATGCAATCTGATCTAATGTTGAAAACAGCCCTGCTTTGAGCAAGAGGTTAAACCAAATGACCTCCAGAATTCCCATCCAAGCCAAATTTTTCCAAGATTCTGAGAAAAAGAAATATTTAAGAAACAGTGAAAGTTACTAAATAAAGCATAAGCTAGTTATTAAATACAATATAACCAGTAGCTTAACTGCACCAATAAGCAAACGGACATCCAGACTGGCTGCATAATCTTACTTGCCATACAGCACTACCAAGAAGTTTCTTCTGTTCGGTAGAAAAAAGATCAGCATATAAGATTTTAAATTACAGTTTACAGCAATCTACTAATGAGATTGGAAGTGGATGTGATGATGGGACAATTATGGTTCCAGAGCTGGTCTGTTACCACGTCATGTTTTCAGGTGACCTACTTCCACAGAGTCTTTCTTATGTATCTCAGAAACTCAAGATCTGTGCTCTAAGCAGTGGATGCTCTTTGGAAAACCAAGTAATTTTCCACACAAGAATTATCTTAATATGCCTCCACATAGAGGACTTCAACAATCCAGTAGCTAGGAGATGAAGAGATAAGCTTTTCCCTTTTCTATGGGCAAACTTCATATGCAACAGAAAGGACAGAACATACTTTTTAAGCCGATTATCTAACCATATTTTTCAGCTGAGACTGCCACGAAGTGTCTCATGTTATTTTGATTGCTGGTATGCATAAGTTGCTATTCACATTTCATTCTCCTCTCACGCCACAAACAGCATCACTTGAACAGACTCCAACTGAAAGGATAAGATATGTTATGTAATTGCTCAGTCTACCAGTTTTTCCCTTTTTTCCCCTCCAGTTGGGAGGATCAATCTTTGGGAGACCTAATAGATTCAAGTCTCCTTTACACAACAGGAGAAAAAAAAAAATTAAGCCATAACAAGATCTTGCAGCTGTCAGCATCTGCAACCGCAAATGTAATTAAAGCCCACAAAAAAAACCCAAAAAGCAAAAAACCACAACTGTTAAGCATTTCCATCCCTAAAACCAAGCCTACTCTGTTTTGAAGCAGCTTCAATAATCAAACTGAGTTTGCCTTTGCACATGGCCCACAGCTTGCAAGACTTTTTATCTTTTTTCAGGGAAGATCCAGTTCTATTTGCTACAGTGCATTTTTTTAATGATCCTACAACATAGCATACTGGAAGACTGTATTATCCCTGATTTTCTTCCAAAAATTACTCCATCTGAGCTCTCCAGCCATGACTAAAGTAAAGAGACTCCAATTCCAGACTCACAAATATAATATACCCAGTGAAACACTAACTTCAAATCTAACACAATAGGCAAAGTTCTGCTCTATCCCCAGTCCTTTTTTCTTTGCTGTTCCTTGAGTTACTCTCCTTCACTGCTGTCATGCTATGACAGCACCGTGGTTTCTGCTGCATTCTACCTCTCCTCAGTGTAACAAACACTTGTCTTGTACTCCATAACAAAACTTTTTAACTTGATCTTCTAGTCACCCAGTGAAAACAGGATGACATTTAAGATGGGAGTAAGGGAGCTGAACATAACAACAAATCCAAATATGGAGTGAGCAAGAAGACCCTCAGGAAGTAATTTGAATGAAAGCCAATAAAAAGGATCAGGAATCTCTACTGTGACAGATCTTAACTTGAGAATGAGTATCACATTCATCCTCCACTCCAAAAACAAAAGAGGCTGCAGGGTTTTGGTCACGTGGGCTAACGGCAAATGGAATTTCTATTTTTAATAACAGTATTCTAATAAAATTTCTAACTCAAACAGAAATTTGGCTCTCATACATCAAAAAAAAAACAACAAAACACAACAACTGCAAATGGCAGACAAAAGTTCAAAGAAATCTTCAAACCCTCAGAGTTCTGTATTATCCTTCAGCAAGGGCCACACTCTGGTTTCAGGAAAGAGTAAGACACCTGCTGAGTTTGAGCATGATTTGTCTTACAGTGGCCCAATGGAGAGCACAACACAAAAGCAGGCTGGTTACATTCCTGCTGCTAGCTGAACACCTCCAAAAAGAGCAATGGAGACTCTCCACAATCAGTGGGACCTTCACAGTTCTCAACCATCTCACAAAAGGAAAACTAACCCATGGAATGGTTTCCTGAGGCACTTGTACCCAAAAACAATTTCCAAGCTTGGGAATGAAGACCGTAAACCTAACAGACAAAATATAGTCTATTCATGCAGAAAGACCTCTACACTACACACTGCTGAAGTATGCCAATTCAGCAAGGGAGAGCTCGTGTTCAGTATGTGCCTGTTTACTGCTTTCAATATACAAGCCCAACCTGAGAAACTGCACTGCTACTAGAGCATTTCTTGTGTGTGGTGAGGAAAATGCAGCCACATGCTCAGCTGGTGATGCAGTGCTTCCCTCTGGGAACAACACATTCTGGTGTGCTAACCATGTATGTTGTGTTTTCAAAGGGCTTTCTCTGCCAGATGGCAATGTAGCCTGTCTCTGTACAAAGAAGCACATGCCTACACATACTGGTCACCCAACATGCATCAAACCAAGAAACTATCCTTTAAATCTCACTGCTTGAGCAGAATTTGGCTTGGGCAACTTCTCATCTGTCACAGATAAAGAGCTTTACATGTTTTGTAATGTTTTAAATAGAGGCTGCTGGACAGAAAACAGGAAACAGCTGGCTAGTCAATTACACTTTTAATTAATGTTTCCTTTGATAAGCTGATACAGATTTAAGAATCCATTAAATGTGATGAAACGAACTTGTTAATTTTTCAACAAATTATTTCAAGCTTTCCTGTGAGACTCACAAAGATGCTTAAACACACTGACATTTCTAATAGAATAAATACAAAGAGCATTAACAATTATGCCTTCTATATACAAATTTTATTTTATTTACTATATTCCTGTAATTAAGAGGCATATTTTAACGTCAAATGGCTACTTCCCTTGACTTCACGTCAAAAAGTTTGTACAAGTGAACAAGCAGGGAAGTTATCTTTCCCATGGCTGAATTTAGTATGTAACACACAGATGATGTACACTATGTATTTTTCATTCTGCTGTTTTGCTAGGATTGATGATAAATGAGACAACAGCAAAAAGCTGGTTAAATTGCCTTACAAACAGAAAATACATTTGAAGGAAACAGATCAAGGCAGGATAGGCTTAACGGGATTCTTCTCAAGAAAAAAATGAAAAAGCAGATCAGGATTAAAAGCTGAAACTCAATTTATCTCATGTTTACACTTTGTGATTTGAGTGAATGTTCTCTATGGAAAGGATTCAGCCCAAAATACAATACTCAATAGCACGAGATTGTACAACATCTCTGTAGATAGATCTGAAATGAACTCAGAACTGCCAGAATTTCGGTTTATTTAAGTAAGAAAAAATTTGAAGAGAAGAAATAGTATCTTAATACTGCAACAATTGATATTTATTTATTAGATTTTGTAAATCAAGACTTACAGAAACTGAATAATAAAACTTCTATTATTGCCAACAAATGAAATGCTTACAAGTCAGAGGGCACAGAGGGTTAAAGCTAAGTGAAACTACTTCTGTCAGATAAATGATTTTCACACACTAGGCACACTGTCTTATTTTTCTTCAGTTTCTGTTTTTTAAAATACACGGAGTTGCTGGTGTAACATATGGGAAACTGCCTGTAATGTTTCTAACAAAAACAGTAATTCCCTTTACCCAGCTTGATACAAAAGGTGTAAGGTACCAGTATACACTCATAGTAAATTAGGAGACATCTCTGTTAATACACATCCATTTCTAAATGTGATTTCCATCTGTCATACTATATGGGTATGGATTGCAAAAAGGGAACTTCAGTTCCATGCTAAGTCCTCTCTCAACAGCCAATGTGAAATTGTACAGCTATCAATATGACCACGCTTCAAGACAAATAGACACATTATCTCTGAATCTACAATATGAGCAGGCTAGAACAATTCTAGAAGCATAATATACTGTGATATTACAAACACAATGATTAGTCCATTCACGTCAGAACTGAGGTGATTTGTCTCATCACAGTCCTTACCTACACTTTTTATAGTACTTTTCTGTTGAAGAGGAGCCATCATATTTCAACAGCCCTACACTCACACCAAGTTACAAAGCTCTTCTCTGCCCATTTCCATATTATCATTGAAGTCACCACTTCAAACCCACCTGTGTAATGGACTGTATGACATGTAGGGCTCAGACAATGTAGATCCAGATCCCAAAGCTATGTGCATACTCAGGCACAGCATGCCTGGACCAATTAAGAGAGATGTATTTATTCTGCCTATTCAAGATACCTATGACATAGAAGACAGCATAAAAGCATGGATTTTAACCAAAAGTGGTTTCTACTCCTCACACTTGCAACATTTTGTATTCAACAGTTAGTCATTTCCACTTTGTCGAGACTCACAAAATTACATTATGATTTTGAGTAATAAGTGGCAAACAGATTCCAAAATATGCATTGTAAGAAATAATTCATGCAAGTTGATCATAACTGCATTTAATTATAATATTTATGAAAGCACATCTCTACAGACATTAGCATTCAAATTATTATGCCAGATAGAGTCTGAGGGCTGAATATGGCTGTGTCTGAAACTTGGGCCACATTTAATTTCTCACATCCAGATCAAGAAACTAAACGTTTACTACTATGTTTTATTTTCAGTCCTTTTTAGCTTAGCTTCAAAAATATTTTCTAAGCCTTGATGCCTCTGTACACTTGAAGTCAGCAAGCATCACACACTACCTAGCAGCTGATAAGGTCCCCGTTTTGCAGCCTTCACTCTGCAAACCTGTGTGAGAAATCTAACAGAAAGAAGCACAAGCTCCAACACCAGAATACACAGCTCACTGTGATACGTCCAGTTCCTGCACTTCAAACTACAAGGCTGGCCTAAACAGGTAGTTATCAGGTGGACCTGACAAAAGAGTAAGAATTCTAAAGCCTCTTCTAGGTTGACTGATGATTTCCTTTGGCCCAGTTTAAACATAAATTTTCCCCACTGTCCTGATAAGGCTGCTTTGATGGAGATGATAAACTTTATCCAAAAGTGCAGTGGAAAGCTCATCTAGGAAAACAGCTGTTCCTTCAAACTCAGTTAAGAAAGCAAAGTCATCAGTTTACAGCCTTCTTTAGTTATAGATTATTTTTATAAGCTGCTTGTGAGCCAAAGAACATTGGCTGGACTATTTTTCTTCTTATAGCTAAGAATTTTTCATGAAACAAAGACCCTTTTTACGGGCAAGGAGTTTACAAAACCCTGTACAGCTCACCAATATATATATAACTGCTACTTTACATGTATATACTTTCACCTAGATGAACTCAAAGCACAAATCCTTTCATTAAATTTCAGAGATAAATGAAGTATTTTGTCAAGACCATAGGAATAACAAGCATAATGTATTTGCAACAAATACAGAATGCTTTATGGTAAGGCTTAACTTCATGACTTTCAGAAATCCATGTGCTATCTTTTAAGATCATTAAAGCAGTTTAACAAGATTTTTGACAGCTACACAACTGATGCCCACAAATTAAAGGCTTCTCTTTTCAGTCTTCCCTTCTTCCTATTTTTTTTTCTCTCAGATGCATCAGGGATTTATTTTTATACATCTAATGCAGCACTGCCCTATGACTGTACTTGAGGGATGGACTGTTTGGTGGATAAGGAACTGGTTGGGTGGTCACATCCAGAGAGTAGTGGTCAATGGCTCCATGTCTGGATGGAGATCAGTCATGAGGGGAGTCCTACAGGGGTCCATATTGGGACCAGTACAGTTTAATGTCTTCATCAGTGACACAGACAGTGGAGCACCCTCAGCAAGTCTGCAGATGTCACTAAGTGTTGTTGATTCCCTAGATTCCCCAGAGGAGCTGGAAAGGCTGGAGGAGTGGCCCTAGGTGAATTGTGTCAACTTCAACAAGACCAAATGCAAGATCTTACACATGGGTTGTGGCAACATCCAGTATCAATAGCAGCTGGGAGATGAAGGGATTGAGAGCAGGTCTGCAGAGAAAGGCTTGAGGGTCCCAGTGGATGAAAAGCTGGACATGAGCTGGCAATGTGCACTTGCAGCTCATAAAGCCAACTGTATCCTGGGCTGCATCAAAATAAGCGTGGCCAGCAGATCTAGGGAGGGGAATCTCCTCCTCTAATCCACACTGAGAGACCCCACCTGGAGTAATGTTTCCAGCTCTGGAGTCCTCAGCACAAGAAAGACATGGATCTGTTAGAACGGGGCCAGAAGAGGGCTACAAAAATGACCAGAGTGCTGGAACACTTGTCCTGTGAAGACTGAGAGAGTTGGCTTTTTCAACCCGGAGAAAAGAAGGCTTCAGGGAGACCCTACAGTGGCTTTCCAGTACCTTAAGGGGCTCATAAGAAAGATGGAGACATATTTTAGCAGGGTCTGTTGCAACAGGACAAGGGATAATGGTTCTAAACCGGAAAAGAGTAGATTTAGGCTAGATATTAGGAAGAAATTCTTCACTATGATGGTCTAGACACTGGAACTAGTTGCCCAGACAGGTAGTAGATGCCCCATCCCTGAAAACATTCAAGGTCAGGCTCTGCGCAACCTGATCTAGTTGAAGATGTCCCTGGTCACTGCAGCATGTTTGGACTGGATCACCTTTAAAGGTCCCTGCCACCTCAAAAGTGATTCTGTAAGTAACACCTTGCTCTTCACACTGTTCTCTTGGCTCTTTGTTAAGCCCTAACAAGAGATTTTTAGTTAGAAGGGAAATTCTTAACCCAAAAGGATTGCAAGACATGCAGTGAGATGATGTGAAGTATCCAGGAGAAATCCAGGGAACCTGTCCAGGAAAGTTATCCTTCTCTTTTCAGAACCCTGCACTTCATCACCATATATGAAAGATGAAGAAAGGTAGAAAGGTCTAACTTATGTCCTCCCTAGGATGGTGCTATATGGGGACCTGCCGCTTCTGCTTCCATCTTCAAGCCCCTGTCAACCATAACTTTGTTTAGGGGTATACAGAGGAAAAAACAGTGCCAAGCAGTCTGTTGCAGGCAATACCTGAAATCTTGCTGCAGATGGGAAAAAGAACACCATGGATACAAGAAAAAAAAATTTAAAATAAAGGCACGGACACAAAGAGGTGGAAAAGACTCAAGAAAGCAAGTAGGATAGTTGTAAAGAACAGGCAGAAGGGATGGAACAGCAGATAGTTATCTTCCACCTAACTAGAAGAAAGCAAGAGACAGGCACAACATTAAATAGGAAGAGCAGTGACTCAAGTATATTTGCTAGAAATTGTTTTCAAGTGTATTCATTTGCCTCTGCAGAAAGATTCTATCACATAAATGGAAAGCAAATATGCAAACATGATAACTTTTAATATTAAAACATACTGTATTAGTAAGCTTTGTACTGGAAGAGTTAAATATTACAGCAACTATTTCAAGTTCTTTTTTAAGAACTCAGAAAATATCCATGTAAATTCAGAAGCAAACTTAAGTACAGATTTCTAACAATCATTTTTACTACTCCAGATTCCCAGAGGAAAAGTCCACTCTTCACAGCTCTAATTTACTGAAAGCATCTTACCTGTACCATACATCAAAAAGAACATCTGTTCAAACAGAGACAAATGTAAGCAAGTCAAGCACAAAATTAAACTGTTAAAGCTAGTCTGAAAGATAAAGTTTGTTCCCTTTTGTAGCTGGCATATAAAAACTCATTTCAGTTTCATTTTCTTCAAAATTAAGAAAATGAATATATTCTGGTTTTATTAAAAAAAAAAAAAAAAAGTATTCATGGCATTTCTCTCTTCCCTAACTTACATGGGGTTTGGAACCACCATTACAAGAAAATTATTATTCTTCTCCATCTAGTATCTATGCTATCTGCATGTCAAACATGGAGACAGTTTTTGGTATTTCTCCCTCATGTACTTGTCTCACTTACATCACTACACTGTTTTGATTGAAATTGCTGAATTTCTAACAACTAGCACTAACAATAACAGCAGAAAATGTGGGAAGAAATAATGTCTGAGAAATCAATATGTCAAAAGTGTCCATGATGCCACTGTTTCACAGTGAAAGATTTATGTCCCAACCCAACTTCAAAGAAGAATATATAAGAGAAAATGAGTTGTTATTAAAAAAAAAAAAAGCTAGGACTTAACAAATACACCAACATTCATAAGTAGTTAAAAAATTTAAAATTTGCATGCCAGCTTTAAAAGCTTAAAAGTCCTTCTCCATTTGAATATGTGCACTCCAGCTACAGTTTAATGCAACATTTTCAGGGAACAAAAGAAAACACACAACGGATGTTCTGGTTGTAAGAGCAAGATGGCATCAGACACACATATGCTGCTTCATAGTATGTTAGCTCCTCCACAACAGATCAAACTTGGCTCATGCATTTACCCTGATGGAAGTCCAGTTAATATTACCTCTGGATGAAAACAAACAAGTTACCTTCATATATAAAACACAGAACACACACACACTGAAGTTACCATGGACCAGCCAACCAACATGCAGGCAGGACAGCCTGGAGTGTGGAGTTACAGTAGCAAAGTACTGATGTAACTAGATCCTTCAAAAAGGATTTTACTTTCATTCAAAACTCAGTTTCAGTCCAAGCAGTGTTGCCAGTTGTGTTTGGGGTTTGGCCATTTTTAAGAAGAAAAGCCACTTATATTTTGTTCTGGTCAACTCAAAGCACATACACAAGGGGCTGGTTTGCCATAAAGACCTGAGTGCTCCCTAACATCCGTACAGTCAGAGTTACTAGGACCTTCCACACTTTAGCAAGTCAATTATATCTGTATTCTAATACAGGTGAGACAACTTCCATTTTTAAGTGTCTGCATGTCTGCATGCCTCCCCTCCTCTCACCCCAGTGCAGTATGCAGTTGTTATACTGGTAACAGTTGTACAACCCTCCAGTTTACACAAGGCTGTTGGATATAATCACCTGCTCTATCACTCAAATATCTAATACATGTAACATCTATATCATGTTATCAATGCAGCAAGTGTCCATTAGCAAATGTTCACTTCTCTGAATAACACCTGCATTATCTGAAAACTGTAAATTAAATTACTAATATGAATCACATCAGAATAAAAATGCCACGTGGGTACTTAATTTTTTTTTTTTAGCAGAGCAATGACCTCTATCTCAAGTAAAAAAGAAAAATTCAAATGTACATAAGAATTATTCCTTCAAATTAGGATTACTGAACTTGCAAATTTTATTACCATTCTCTACCAAGTCACCTAATGCACGGCAACTGTTTTCCTCACAAATATCTAGGGAAAATTAGTTCTTACTACTTGGTTGCTTTGATCCCCTCCCTCCTGAGAACCAGAATGAGCAGCGCTCCAGCATGATGGTGCCACCTCCTGGAGGACAGAGGGGTAGAGCTCCAGGCTCCCATCTGGGTTTGTTAAGTTTAAGCTTCAAACACCCTTCCCTGTCTGAGAAACTTTGACAGTTGCTGTGAAAAGTCAACACTATATAAATACATCATGAAAGAAATAAACAGATAACATCATAAAGACCAGAGAGGAAAATAAAGAGTAGAATTACTTACATGTCCCCTCCTGCAGTTTCTGATCTATCCTATAATAATAAAACAAACTGGTGCCGAAATATGGAAACGCATGGTTTAATCTTCCTGCTTCTTTCAATAAGATATCTTTTTTTCTAATTATAAATTTTGACAGTAAGAAACTGCACAAACATCAAGATCAATTTAATCTTGCTTTATTTAATAATGTTTGGCTCAAATACTAGGAAAAGAAAGGCAAAATCATTAATCTCACTAATAAGTGTAAAAAATGCCACAAATTAAGCTCCTGAACACAGCATGTTTTCCATGCTGCTTGCAATCACATGAAAAGTAGTGTATCTTTGAACCACCAGCTACAGACTGCTGGGGAAGCTTTCCAGGGCACCATCTTCTTCACTTTTACCTTGAGGAATTCACAAAAACACAGGGGCAAGGTAAGGCCTGGAAATGCCATCTGTTACTGTAACAAGCAATCATAGAATCATAGGGGTTGAAAGGGACCTTTGAAGATCTAGTCCAACCCCTGTGCTGCAGCAGGAAAACCTAGGGCAACAGGGCAACATCACACAGCAACATGTCCAGACAGGTCTTGAAAATCTCCAGAGAAGGAGACTCCACAACATCCCTGAGCAGCCTGGCCCAGGGCTCTGCAACCCTCAGAGTAAAGTTTTTCTTTATGTTGAGGTAGAACTTCCTGTGTTGTACCTTGGCAATGTTTCCCCTCATCCTGTCACAGGGCAACAATGCAGAGACTGCCCCATTCTTGACACCCACCCTTCAGATATTTGTAGACATTAATAAGGTCCCCTCGTAGTCTTCTCAAGACTAAACAGCCCCAGGTCTCTCAGTTTTTCCTCATATGACAGATGTTCCAGTTCCTTAAACATCCTTGTAGCCTCTATTGGACTCTTTCCAGTAGATCCCTCTCTCTCTTAATCTGGGGAGCCCAGAACTGGACACAAAACTCCAGATATTAACTTTTTTTTTTTTTCCCTAATACATCATCCAGGTTAAGAAAAGTGCTCTGAACAGCATTCACAGTGCAAATGCCTTCCCATGTTTACCTAGTGGCAACTCTGAGTGTGTAATGGAACAGTAATTTTGCCACAAGGCTGCCATATGCTTGTGTTCTGTCCCAAATTGAGAAGAGCAATAACGTAGGAAATGGCAGACTTTACACACAAGCAATTTGTCAAAGCAGATTTTAGCCCCACACTTCCCTCTCCTGCAATGCCGTAGAATTAACATAGTTCGTTCACAATAATGATCTGCAGCATTGAGAACAGCATGGTTCATGACTCCAACAAGATTAAATTGAAAAAAACCTGTCCAAAAGTTTTTTCAAGTCATTATATGGTTTGATAATACTGTTGTGGGTTTTTTTCCCCTCTCTGTTCAAAACCAGTGAGCTATGACAAGACCAATATTCTTCAAGCAGCTCTCCATACAGCTGAGTTGCCCAGGCCATGAATTGGATTATTACCAGTGCAAAAAGCCTCTTTACTCAGTAAACATCTGTTCAGTGATGCAATTGGGTTTTGTATTTACAGAAAATAGCTCACATGCTGGTTTTGTACTTTACTTTCTTTTTTTCTGCTGCAAATTCAACTGCTTGCAGCTTCCAGTTATACAAAACATTCTCAAGATGTTTGTCACAGCTTGCCTTTCACTTAAAAATCAATGGGAATATTACAAGCTACATAAACTATGAAACCACTAGTTTTTATGATTACCAACCCTTTAGATGCTTTTCACTCTGTTCCACATTTTTTTTTTGCCATACTGTTTATTCATGCTGTAGCCATTTGGTGTCCTGTTTTTGCCACTACAAACCATCCTGTCCTTGCTCATGTACAAACCTTATGAGCTAAGCCACAAAAATATATGCACCTAACTCCTCCCTGTTGTAAAAACTCAACATAAACTACATGAAAGCACCCTCTGATCTGAGCAACTATCAGCAATGCATAAAGTTCCACAAAATTTACAGCATTTTATACTCCTTTACAAGACCTCTGTGTTCATTTCAGCTGAGCTTCTATTCCTTGGCTGATGACATAAATCCCTAACTCTACCCATGACAGGGATGGGGAATGAACAGCACTATTGAGCAACTCATGTAACAAACTGGCCATAGCTCACTCCTATACTCTTTGCAAGTTAACTTAGAAACCCAGTGTACTTTCCCATAGCAAGGAATTTGAAGCACTGCTATATTCTATTAGGGCACCATACAAACTGAAACAAAAAAACCCAAAGACATCTCTTGTTCTTGATTTCTGATAAACTACAATCAGTCAAACATGAAACTGGACAAAAAAAGGCAAAACAGTACAGACTTGGGTGAAACGATGTTTTAGAGCTGAAACTCAAGTACTTATGATTGGTGTGTTTTTACATGTTTTCATAGAATGCTACAGAATGAAATATTACCAGTGTTCACATTAGAAAAGGATAAATGGAAAAAAGATATAAAGAGGATAACTGGGACAGTCTTAAGATACACTGAATAGAAGTGGCAACAAAAATGAAACAAAAAAGGGGCATATGAGGAAAGCAAGAACCATCAAAATGGAAAGGAGCATAAAAATTTATTTCAAAAAGATCAGTACAAGCCAACTTTTAAAGCAGCCAATATGCTAAGGAGGATGGGTATTGACCTTTGATGAGCAAGAGCGTGGAGTACTAAACTCAGGGTTGTCCTGTAAAAACAGAATTTTTTGAAGGCATGAAATGTTTTCTTGGTTTTCTAGAAAGGAAACTAAAAGTGTTAAAAGACTGTCCTCCAGCCAGGCCAGCACTTATAAACAGATGTTACTAGCAGTTCAGGAACAGAACACTGCCCATCAGAACAGTTTGTTCTGAACCAGTTTCCGCAACCTGCTTTTAACTTAAGCTTAGCTTTTGAAGGAATGCTCTCCACTAAAACTGACCTCCAGTTTGGTGTCCTTGAATAGTACTTTCTAGTCATTACATCTGTCCTTGAATAGTACTTTCTAGTTATTAATTTTTATGGACAATGTCTCTCATAACATTGGCAATAGGACATTGCATTTACCACCTGAAACAGCAACATGCCAGAAGCAAATGAACATGAAACCATGCCAAACATTCGACACATTTGCTTCCATGAGTTTTAAATTACCAAGGGGGAAGTTTGTGACTTGTAACACAAATCTACCCACAAGTTAAAATATTTTTAAAAGCTTACTCAGGTTGGTTAACACCGGAGTTTAATCCCCAGTTAAGCTAAATCTTTATAAAAAATATGAATCAGTTCAACTTCATTTAAATCAGTGGTAAAACACCTACTGCTAAAGGCTAGGATTTTCCACCCCCTCCCCCTAAGTATGCCATGTAACTAGATTGGCTTCATCCTAACCGAATTAAACTCCATTGTATGAATAAATCATACAAACAGCTAAGTAATCTTACTACAGTAGCATTTGGCTTTGTTTTCTGCTCATTACAACAATGACTAACTTAGACACGGAGAATTTCAAAACCAGGACAACATTTCCCATGTACCCTGCAAACCACTTTCTCAGGCACAGCTCAAAATGCTGCTCTTTGACAGTTCTTAAAACAGCTCTGCTACTGCTTCAGTCATTTAATAGCTTAAGTTAAAATTTGGTTTAATCTTCTTATTGCTTGACCTTGTTAACACCCACATATAAATGTGTGAAAGTATTTTCTCTACTTATCTGCAGGATAAGCAAACTTTTCACTAACACTGCACTGCATAAAACCTAAGTGAAGAGGCCACTTTCCATCGTGTATTTTATTTGCACTTTCATTTCTGACGTAAAACTCTTTACAGCTATTTTACAATAATCCACAGAAATAACTTTGACCATAATGAAGTACTCCTCAGGCTTAAGTAGTAATTTTTGGTGATTGTCAACCACATTAAAACACTAAAACCTTCTGGGGTGACTGGCTCCTGGTTCTGATAAAAACAAATTCAGAACAGCACCCTGCCACTCAGCTCCTTTTTCCTTCTATGATCGTTGCTCCTTTGATGTAAATTTTGCTGGGGAAATGTGCATAATATCAAAATAGAAGCACCAGTGTGAATAACAAAGCTGAGCCTGGACTTAGCTGCAGTGACCATGTGATGAGAATAGGAAGAGCACAGCATTCTATGAGGAAAGACACCCATTATGTATGTTGTTTTTTTTGTAGAATGAAGGCAGAAATATACAACAGTATGTAATATTCACATTTGGCCTCTGTATATTTAAAAAAAAAAAAAAGTTACAGAAATTGAAGGACAGCACAGATACTTTCAACTCTGTCATGATAACCAGGCATTGAACCAAATTATGACTGCTCTCATAGAGCTGCAGTAACTTATCTGGACTAAATATTTTAATTTTTTTAAATAACCATCAGCACACTTTCTGCTGGCGAAGACCTAGGCCACATCACCTTGGTTGGTCAGTGCACAGTTCTAATATGCAACATCCAAAACCAAATCCTCGCCCAAGCTACTCAGACAACCACTGGTGCAATTCTTACATGACATGGGCATGCAATGAGCAGAAAGACCCTTCTCTGCTCCTAACCATTCCAAACTCTACACCTTCTGGGACTGTTTTTCTTTCCCATCTGTACCCTGTTTTTATAAATTGAGTAGTTTTCTGCTGCATTAGAAATACACAAAGAGAGGAGGAATCTTATTAAAACACAAGATCCTAGTTCCCACGGTTTTACTGAGAAAGGTCTTCAAGTAATTATAGCAAAGCAACCTTTCCCTGGTAAAACATGATTCTCAATAGGACTTTAGAAAAGTGCAGCTACACAATCAAATTATCAGGTAATGCAGAATAGCAACAAAATTAATACTTTAGACCACTCAATATATATTAACATAAAATCACTGCCTGCATAAAACCAATTACTTAAAAACTGCAGCCTAGTTACAACCACAAAGAAGCAGCGTATTGGAACCACTTAAATACTCCAGGGCCCTCTAGTGGTTAAATGTAGGATCTGAGAAAATTCATGAAGAATTGGTTTTGAAATAACGCTAACGAAGAATACTGAAGCAATGTGGTTTATTTTTGCCACTTCCATGTAATGAAGGATATTTAGCCTGGAGAGCTGCTTAGTAAACTACTAGAAAGGGAAAAAAACCCTGCAAACTAGTATCTGTTCACAAAATCAGCTAATGGGTGGTATTTTTCATTCTTACTAGAAAAGTTACCAACATTCTCAGCTGTGCACAACTTAAAAAAAATTCTTAAAAACCAGTTTCTTACTCAAATCTGCATCAGATGGACAACAAAAACTCTTGCTCTGAAACATGCATTTGTTGGTTTATTACACCTTTTTACTTTTCTCTGGATTCCACAAAACTGTCAGTGCACATCAGTAACAAAAAAAAACCCAACAAAACAAGCAAGCAACAACAACAAAAAAGAATTGTTAATTTTCATTGTGGTATATCAAGAAATATTTTTAGATACTCCTATAGAATTGATATGTAAAAAAAGGAAAAGTGGCAAAGTAAAAGGCAAAAATGTACATCTGTTGGCAACTGGAAAAGGTTTGCTGCTTTCTAATCAGGCATTTTATCTTTCCAAGTCTTAACAAATCATTTTATTGTAAGGAAATAATTGATATTGCTTGCTTAGTACATCTAATTAGAGTTGACCTTTTCAACTCCTTATGGCTTTGCAGTCCATACAATGAGCTTAAGGAACTGAAGAGTCTAGTTGACAAGCCTAAGTGTCACAACACCACCAAATGATGACAAATACAGCAATTTCACAAGCCACCTTCTGAAGATCCCTAACATCAAATTAGACATTTTCCGTTCCTTCATTTAGTCTTGCCTCTCATACACACATGCCCTTGAAAGCCTGATAGCCAAGTACAGCAACACCTATGCAAATTCTTACAGTGTGCCACAGAAGCAGATTTTCCTGGACGCTTCATATCAACTTTTTTTTTATTTTAAATAGAAGGAGACAAAGAAGCATTAGAGTGGCAGGTGGGGAAAGGAATGCCTGTGCAGCAGACTGATTAAGCAGCTCACCTGTCTGGAGCATTTTAAGAAGCTACAAGATGATAGACTTAGGCAGAGTTTAAATGAGGTAGTCAAGGTACAGAGTTGCAGGTCTGCCAGGTGGCTACCATCTGTGTGATCATGATGCATTTGCCCACTGTTACAACTTGAGAGGTAATAGAATGTGTACCTTCACCCCCCACCCCAAACAAAAACCTTGCCAATCTAAAACAAGTCATTTTTCTTTGGATTTATTTAGTTCCACTTCTGTTAATACACAGGAGAAATTATTATCCTTTCTGACTAGTTAGTTCAAAAGGGAAATGACAAGTTCTAAGCTAGCTCTACACAGAGCTGCATGCTTTAAAAAAAAAAAAGTGAAAAACTGGTATTTTCTCACATAAATTGCATCTGCAAGATTTTGCAAGTTCACCACATACATTCAGAGGACTGATTTATCCCTCATCTATTACCTTATAAATTACATCCTTTTCTGCCTTTATTCCACAGTAAAACTGATATAGAAAACATGTAAGTTTACTTGTTGAAATACACAGAAAGAACTCAAAATACAAACAGAAGATCAGTCAGAATACTTCCAAGTCTGTATCCAAGTTCAAAATGGTGTAGTAGGACAAACAGAATGGAATACTAGTTGCAAAGGTTTTCTATACCTATCTACATTAATAAAAAAAAAGGTGTCATACCTTTTAGAGATTGTAAAATTACTATAAACAAATCAAACAGCCACATAACACACTTTCAGATTCCAAAGATAAGTGCATGAGCTCTGAAACACACCCAGCAGATCAGACAATCAGGAGGTGGAAGCAAGATGATCTAAATTCAAACATCAAATGTTTAGATGTATAAATCATTCATAGGCCTGAGAAAGAAGCCATAAATTTCAGTGTAAGCACAATTTAAGAATGAGTGCCCAGAACTCAGTGGAATTTGGGGCATTTTCAACCCAGCAGCAAACTACAGCCATTCTGAAATGGGCCTTCACAGAATTACACATCCATGCTTGCTTCTGGATCAAAACTCCATCAACAGCCATGTTGTCATTAAAAGGTAAGAGGAAAAAAAAAAACACAACAATAAAAAAACCAACCCCACAACAAAATCCCCACAGAACATACCTCATGGAGGTGATGCTGTTGATGAGCTTTGCAGATTGATCTGACAAGCCAGATGGCAGTATGATTTCAACTGGCTGCAGGCGCAAAACCCGGCTCTCCAACTCCAAGCGAGACGCGCTGTCCCGAAAACTGTCAAAAACTACTTCTCCAGTAGTTGGTTGGATTGCC
This sequence comes from Apus apus, assembly GCF_020740795.1. Classification (NCBI taxonomy): domain Eukaryota; kingdom Metazoa; phylum Chordata; class Aves; order Apodiformes; family Apodidae; genus Apus; species Apus apus. The sequence continues at coordinate 70,290,637 of NC_067312.1, read as the reverse complement.
TGTTCAAACAAAAAAAAAAAAAAAAAAAGGCATTAAATATTTAAAATTTCATTAATGTTTCAGTGGCTCAAATTGCTAAACCTGAAAGAAAATGTGTGGTGTATAGCAGAAAATTATGTAGCATCCAGACCTTTGGTGGAAGTGGCAGATCAAAAAAGATAATGGTGTTTTTCAAATCTGTAATATGGTGATAACTTCAAAAGACCACCACCATTTTGTCTTGGTAAATTATAGCAATACCTTAAAAACGAAAACGTGCTCTTGTTATCATCAGTCCATCACTGTTCAACTTCTATTACTAGGCCAAGCTATATAATTGGAAGTGTATGGGAGGTAGATGCAATTCAGCCTGGAAACTGTCATCCTGTTTTGTTGCTCTCTCTCAGCTGCAGTGTGACATTCAAATACCAGCACAATCAAGATGCTTCTAAATCAATGAATTACCAGCAGACTGGACTTCAGTTATGACTGCATTTTGCCAGTTAAACAATCCTGGTTTTAATCTTCACCATAAAAGGGAATACAAATCTGCAGTGTAAACAGTAAAAAAGGAGAAGTCTTTCTTTAAAGAACAGTGTTTTGTATAAGAAAAAGAGTACTCACAAGCTTTAAATTATTGACCCTGAAATTGTTTAAGCTCTAGAGTCAGCAATGCATCTGAATTAATGGTCTCCATTTATTTATTTAAATGGTTAAAACACAGGTATGTTTTCAAGTGATACTGCAGCAAAAACAGCATCAGGAGTATTTCACTATCAGCTCCAAACCTCTTCTGTAGTTTTCAGCCATCACAATTAACACACGGACAATATCTGACCTAAATTGCACCTTGGTACAAACAAAAACATCCCAAAAAATCTAAACAACAGGACAATCATAAATAAAGATAACCACCCACCTCTCAAAAAAACCCAACAAAACAACACCCAAAAATCCCTACATGAACCAATTCCCCTGTGAAACTAACTTACCATAATGCCTATAACGATGTCACCTTTCTTCCTGTCTTTTAAGTTTTCTCCATTTTCCCAGATACAGAGAAGGTAGTTATCAGGGACATCTGGTGTTACCTCTTCGACATCTACAGAATCATCTATCTTCAGCAAAGGGTTCACATGTAGCAAATGTTAAAAAACAATACAGTACACAGATTTTGCTGGGTTATTCATAGGTCCTTCTAGAGCGGAGTTCTTCTCAACTAGATTTTCTGTTGGGCCTTCTAGACTAAAGGTCTATTTGACTTCCATTAGTTTGATCCCTACTATGATTTCAGTGAACTTCAGGTGACTGCCAGCATAAGGACTGAAGTCAGTGGTTGTCTTCACAGGGCTGGCAGTTACACACTGCCTAGATTTCATCAGCTCATGCAATGGCCACCTCTGACTACCTCTGGGGGTCTCCCCATTCAAGCAAGAGCGACTAAGTCACAAGATCACTAGCAGCTGATTCTGCATATGGGCTTGTCAGTTTCACTTCATAGTCACAAATCACATGCACCTAACAGAAAAAACTAAATGCACCAGCTATGCAGAAACTGAAAAACAGACAATACCCCGAGTTAAACAAAAGTTTACATCTTAGCAGGAGCACTAGGTTAGATGCATTGAAAACTTGCTGCGTATCTATCAATGAGGTTGGGTCATGTTGCTGAATCCGGTCTCAAGTTTGCAAACCGTTGTAAGAAAGTCTGTGAGAAGCTTTCCAACAAAATCTCAGGACAGGGGAGGATGTGCTCCCCTAATACATTTCTTAAGCACAACCTCACAGGTATTAATCTAACAATCTTTTAAGCTGTTGGTATCTACTTATTACTTAAAGAAAATGAAGAAAAAACCATGAGGTTGATAAGGCAGGAGATAGGAAAACAAACTATAGAAGAAATTAAAACAGTAACTTCACTGCTTAAAAGCTGTTTCTATCTCATTTTTGCATTTTCTTTATTGCAACAGTCAGGAGTTAAATTACCTACCTAGATTTTTAACAGTACATTGGTTTTATCACCTTCTTCTCACTTACAGCAAACTGTTGACATCAAACAGTCAATTCTTCTTCCTTCACACCTTCCAGAACCACTGATGCTATGTTTTATTAAAATAGTGAAATCCCTAGTTGAAGACAAGACCTGCAGAACACTGTAGACTTGGGAAGACCACTCTCTGACTTCAGAAAGCAACTACAGTAAACACAAGCTCTGCTCTTTCACAACAAACCTAAAGCCCTGAAGAGATTCAACTCTTCATAAAGGCAGCACAATGTTCTACCACAGCACAAAATTAAAGGAACTTTATTACCTTTTGCCACTCTTACATCAGCCACTAGCTACTCATCTAGGTGATACCACTAGAATTACAGCATCTCATACATGAAAGCTGGAAGCACTGAACTAAATTTATTTGAAAAGGATATCTTCTCCAACAAGTGTAGACTTTGTGTAGAGAGCAGTCAGTTTCCGGGTGAAGACAGTGCTTTTATTTTCTCCAGCAGCCTTCAGTGCTGCAGTTTCCATTTGTTTTACTACTCCAACCTACCAGCACAGACACAAGAAACAAAGTTAGCTCTCTAATAAGAAATGGTGATGCTGTTATTTAATTATTTTTTGAGATGTGCAAACAGCAAATGCATCACTAAAACTGAGCAGGAAGGCCAGAGGCTAGCATCAGTTCTACTAATGAGACTATGAGGAACTGCTTTCTCTTATGCTCTGTGCACTTCCAGCTGCTCTCTCAACTTCTACCGCTGTGCTTCTTGATCTATATTGAAGCAGGAAAAAAAAGAAAATAGAGAGGTATCAATAGAAAGCCAAGGAATTAGAGGCATCAGTAGCAGGAAGGAAAAGAAAAAAAATAAGGGCTGAGATAAGAAAAACAAGGATGTGAGGAAGAATACAAGAGAGAGTGGATATATAAATTTCTTTATCAGATGTGAAGGTTTAATAAAAAATTGAAAGATTTGTTCTAGAACTGTTCTAGAAAACATTAAGATACTTTTCTGTGAAAGAGAGGAAGCTTGAATCTACTTAAATTCCATGATGCTCATCAGAACAGAGAAACTGAAATGCAGTTAGCCATTTTAATTGTAAAGACAGGTGATAACGAGTTTCACACTTCTCAGTTCAAATAAGACTGGTACAGCAAGTCCAAGTTATTTCAGTGCTATTCTGTACTTAACATCATTTAATAAAAACAAGAGTCAACCTTATATCCTTTTGCTACAAGTCGCCGCACATGGACAAACAGTCTGTGGCTCGGTATACTGGCAGTCATAAAGTTATGATCCTGATGACAATAAATGTTTAGTTCTTTAGCAGCAATCTGCAAAGGACAAGAAGAGTCAGCCAGCAGTTGGAAATGCAACAGAGGAGCTCATCTCTGTCACACCACTGATGCACAACTACACTAAAAGTCTGCTGTCAGAAGGAAAACACTACAGAAGAAGGCCCAGAGAGCTGGATCCCTCCACCTTCCTGTCCCAGCATGCTGTCACCAACAGGGGCTGCAGTATCAGATTACCACCCTGCACCTTGATCTTTGCACTGTGAGGTGGACCACCTACACAGCACACACAGATTCTGCTGCACAGCTCAACAAGGGTGAAATTATTTTCAAAACACAAGTACAGAAAGAATGGAGTTATTTTATTTGTGGTTATAAAGATGGTATTAAGCTAGCTAATTAATTAAAATGCTGAAAAATCAGTATCAAACAGCAGTGGAAACTAAGTACTAAAAAAAAACCAAACCAGTAAAAACATTTGTTATAGTGTAGCATTACATTGTATAATTTGTGTTTGCTTTTTTGCCTACTGGCAAAAAGGAAGGTGTTGTCTGACAAGAGAAAATAATCTTAAACAGGAACCGCAGTCCAACACTGAAAGGGGTCGTGTATTTCTATTTCTGGACCGTAAGTGCACCAGCAAGCAAACAGACAAATTACACAGTACAAAGTTGATCAGAAAAATTGATTTCCAGAAACTAAGCAAAGTTTCTTACTGGTCTCAAGTGTAGAATAATAAAGGTTAAACATTGGAAGTAACGATTTTTGGGACAGATTATGAAAAAACTCATTATGAACTCTTTATGAACCATCCCTTTGCAACTAACAGAATTTATATATTTTCGATTTTCTACAAATCTGGCATGTGTAGGTGCCACATCTGATCATGCATCTAAGATACTCTCTGCACTCAGGCTATACCAGCTACATTCATCAACTCTTACACCACTTGCTCCACTGTCTTCCAAACTGAACTATTCCTCATAATTTTGGGCCACATTAGAGAACTCACCTCTGAAAGTGCTTCAGCTTTAACTCCTGCAAGAAATTATTCTAGGACATCATCTTAAGTTCTTAATATGCAGGACAGCAAGCACCACCCTATGATTACAAAATAATAAACACTAAAAAGTGGATGCATAATGGATGGTCTTAAATTCAAGCATGCAGAGTTTTTCCATCTTGTTTTGAAGTATTTAAAAAAACAGGAAATTCATGTCCCCAGAATCATTCCTTCTGGAAGTGACCATAGACCTAGTATAACACTAACTTACTGCAAATACATCTTCTTAACTCTGGCAAAAATTACCTCTGCGTCTTGTCCAAAGAAGCGATATTTGTATCCACATTCCACGCACAAAACAGCATCTTTATACTGTTTCTTCATTTCTAGGAATTGAAGTTCTAGTGGAGTGTAAATGGTTTTGGTTCGCTTATTAAGATTTGTATCTGAAGAATTCTGAGTATTTTCACAGGACTTAAGAGATGCAGAAAACTGACGAAGATCACAACATAACTCCTCCTGTAAATAAAAGATGGGAAAGTACAGTTAGGAATCACCAAAAAAATCAGTTGTCCCTACAGACCATGGACCTAAAGACTGCTTGTCCCAAGAAATGCAGCAAGAGACAGGGAACTACTGCAGAGAGCCCATCAGAACGCAACAAAGATGATTGGAGGGATTAGAGCATCTCCTTTATGAGGAAAGACTGAGAGAGCTGGGACTCTTTAGCATGGATAAGAGAAAGCTGAGGGGAGACCTTAATAATGCCTGTAAGTATCTAAAGGGTAGGTGCAAGGAGGTTGGAGCCAGACTCTTTTCAGTAGTTCCCAGTGACAGGATAAGGGGCAACAGGCACAAGCTGGAACATGGGAAGTTCCATCTAAATATAAGGAAAAACTTATTTACAGTGAGGGTGACAGTGCCCTGGAACAGGTTGCCCAGGGAGGCTGTGGAGTCTCCTTCTCTGGAGATTAAATTCAAGACCTGCCTGGATGCAGACCTGTGGAATGTGCTCTAGGGGATCCTGCTTTAGCAGGGGAGTTGGACTAGATGACCCCTAGAGGTCCCTTCCAACCCTGACAATTCTGTGGTTCCAGGATTCCATGAAAACTATTAAAGCAGGATACACAGAACGAGTTTATTTGGCATTTCAAGGAATTAAAAAGTCATTACATTCAAAGATTGTGAGTCAGTTAATTAACTTGCTTTACAACAGTCCTTAGACATTGCAGGTGAAATCAGATCCCTACTGTATTAAAACACATGCAGGCTGCAAAGACCAGGCAACCTAAACTGGCCATGTATAAAAATAAGGATGAACTCCCACTCCAATTTACAGATTAGAAACTGCAGTGCAGAGAGATTAATGATGTTCCAAAAATGCAAAGTAAATCAACAAATTAACCTATTCAATACAAGTCTCAGCTCACTCTCTCAAGCACAAATCTTTCTTCTCTTGCCTGCCCTTCCTATATAAGCTCAGCAGACCTCCAAAGATAATTTATTCTTAAAATACAGAAAATCTCTATTATAGTTCCTAAACCGTAACAGTTAAGGCTTTGAGCCCACTCACTCTGCAGTTTATGATTTACAATGACATTATGTAGCTTATGCTAGCCAAGCAACAACTCAACAACTTTGCTTTGTTCTGTATTGGAAGCAGGGTGATGGATCCAGTCTTTTAGAAGTGCAGTGTTAAGGTGTGCTTCACTTACAGCAAAGTTCCTCCTCACTTAGATCACAATATCAAGTACTGAAAAAATTGGTTAAAAAAAAAAATACAAAGACAACAACCTGCACAAGTTTTTTAAGCCTATGACTATACAAAACACAGGTGACCACATTGTGCTGCAAGTTTCTGCATCTGCAAGTGAATCCAGTGAAGTTCAATTTCTACAAACTGTACCATCTAGATTACAAGGAACAAAGCCAACAGACTGTTCAGAAGCAACAGTAACTCAAAAGAAGCACAGAGATAGTACAAATCATACACTTTGGGTCCCTGGAATGTACGAAGAATGCAGTCAGAAAATAACGGGGGGAAAAAAACCCACTTAGGCATATTGTTCACTGTGAATTGCAAAACTCCCAAATTGTATACAACCAAGGGATAACACATTTGACAAGGAGACAGCATAGCCCAGCACAGACAAAGCTGTACATGCCTAGAACTCAGATGGGCCCAGAAGCCACCAAAAAATCCTCAGCCCAAGGATCCAGTGGTCTTCGACCCAAGGTCTGTGCTAGCCCAGCAGTTAAGACATCATTTCATTTTACAGAGAAAATTGTTGTGACACAGCATGTCAAATAAGGTCATAAAAGAAAGTAAAAGTAGTAAAAACACACATGGAAGTTGAATTGCTGAGATAGTGCTAAGTTAGCCCTTCAAGTTCATAAAATTACCCACACAGAAAGGTTATAACTCTAAGAAAAAAAGAGGCAAACATCTAAGAGTCATTCCAAGGAAGGCAGGCCAGCCCCCACCTGAATACCTGGCCAGCACAACAGGTATCACTTATGATAGCAAGGCTTTGTCAATTCAGTTATGAGTCCTCACTGAGTACACCAAGTAGCAAATAAGTGCTCTTTGATTACACTTTGCATACATCTTGCTTGCAGAGTCTATCTGCACAGAGCTGAAGCCGACCTCCCTCATCATCTAGGAAGGCAGAGTTCACTGCTGCCAAAATCTCACAACCTGTGACACACCAGTGCTGTTTGGCAACAAGCATCTAGGTATACAAATATGCGGTGGCACTGCTGCTATAAAAAGCACACCAGGGCTAGTGCACTGGAGTAGGATGGCAGAAATACTGCCCCAGCTGATACACAGAAGATTAAAAAACATCTGTTCAAGGATGAAGAGAAACCTGAATTTTTCATAAAGAAGCATTTTAGGTCCCCAGCTTGGTGGAAGGAGAGTTGCCTGTACTCTGTACTCACCAAACATGCACTGCTACTGCAGTTGCTGCAATGCATGTGTTGTTAACTGACAGCCTGTGCCAGGCACGTGCTGTCTCCAGTGTTACAGAGAGAGAACACTCCTCATGCACATCCCACATACATATGTGAGACACATGTATGTAAAATACACACACTCATATGTAAAACACACACAAGCTAAAGTTTCAGCATACTGAATTTGGTTCTCAAACACCTGTGATACAGGTTAAAGCATGATTTCTAAATAGCTGGGGCAGCATTTGCTGTCAGTGTAACTGGATAAACAAAGGGTCAGAAATTAAAAAGTTCCAGGCAGACAAGGGTTTGCAAAAGGACAGAGAAGGAACTTGTTTTCTGTGTTCTCCAACTGATGACACTTACATAATATCAACCCTCTATCACAACAGAAATCTCTTGCTACAAGGTGTTCACTTCACTGCTTTTATTTCAGTCTCATGTTCACACAACCCAGAGACACCAGTGTCATGACCTTCCAACAGGGAAGGTCAAATCATCTATACAACCTTTCATACAACCTCCTTCCTTCAAAAAGCCAGAGGTAGAGCTTTTTTAAAGAGCAGATGAGTCCCACTGCAACACCACAGTAAGGCATAAGATGCCTTTCAGGACCTGAATACTTGAAGCTGAGCAAAGTGAGCCCAAAAACCAACCAATTACCTAAAGTTAGCTAGCCCCATAATAAAAAGAGAAGCAAGGTAGTACTACACTCCTACCAACTTGTATCACAGGTATTGTTACGATAATTTTTCACCAGAGCTACCCAAATTTTCTGGTAACTTTAGTAGTCAGCCTTTTAGGAATTGTACAGCCCATACCAAAACTGATACAACTGAAAGAAAGCTCAGTGAAGGGTCACACTGAATATCTGTTATTAAATTTGTTATAGGTTCAATCACAAGATACACTGCTTGTGTTCTGCTCTCCCATTACTGCTTTTTTTCAATTATTTCACTAAAGAACTAAGGGGCATTCTTCTCACTGTGCAGAGCTTCAGGAAAAGATCTGCTTGCCTTCTTAAACCATAAAAAAACCCATAAAAAAGTAATCTACACTGTACTGGACCAACACTACGTACCTTCTGAGCAGCTTTTGGGTTAGTGTCCCCAGAGTGGAGAGGGCTTTTCAATTCTGAACTCCTTCCAATAATACTGGGACATTTTTCCAAACTCCAAGATTCTTTCTCCCGAAAACTATCCTCCTGGACTCTGTTACACTGCTGGTCTGAATCACTACAGAATTCTCTCAGTCTGTCTAGAGTCTGCAAACATACACGGGGCTTTTCACACTTCTGAGGCTCTTCTTCTATAAAAAAACACAACAAAAAAAAAAATTAGCAACTTATTTTCTAAAACAGAACGTCTATTAGAATGACATCATTAAGAAGAAAATGCTATCTTCTTGCTCTGTCTTTCTCTTCACCACACTGAATTCTCCCCTACCATTGCATTATTTCTGCCAGCCCGTGCATATCCTTAGCTTGGTTAACTTCCCTGGAAAATACTCATCACTTGCATGGTTCTTAATACATGGGAAAAGAAGCAGAACCATTTTTTAGACTGGTAACTGCAAAGCCACAAATTGGCCAAGAATAATGGAAGATGAGTGGTATTATTTCGGTAGTTATTAAGCAGACATGATGGCTAGTTGATGGTGTCTTAATGGTAAGTCAAAACTACATACCCACAAAACAACATAATTATCTCTTTGAAAACATTCTAGAGGTGAACTCTTTTCAATGAAATTTAAGTGTACTAAACTTCATATTCACTTGTTTTTCTACTAGCAGTAATTTGTTACATTCTTGGTTCAAAGCCAGATGGAGCACAGGCATCTCAATGTAATTAAGTGGCTGTCATTTCACAGTTAAAGAGCAGTGCACCAGAACCATTTATTCTGAGATAGCCTGTAGGTACCCCAGTCACAGGACAAGCTCTACAGAGCTGTCAGGTGTCAAGTCATGCTTTGTCTCAGTCTCAAAGACACTGCTAAACCACAGAGAGAGGGAAGTTGCAGCATTTCTGCTGGGCATCTGGACTTCACAGACTGAACCACCCCTTAAAGCTGACTCAGCTTAAGTAGATTTCCAGAGTCAGTCTGGAGCAAGGCTCCTTAGCCACAGAAAGGTGCTTTAGCAGTATCACTACTATGCTCACAGTTGTTTGCAGAGACATACTTTACACTCAGGAGGCACTTCCTTAAGGAACTGTCAATAGTATTTTTTTTTTACACTTGACAATTAAAAACTACTTATTTGGTATAAATACCTGAAGGTTTGTTTAAAGTCAACACACTTTTATCCTGAGTCTTCAGTGAGTTACAAAAGTCTTCTAGAGTAATTTGTCGTGTCTTGGTCTTCTTTTCACATGGTTCCTTGCTTTCAATTGATGTTCTCCTTTTTGTACCAAATTCAGAAGCCTGAAACATAAACCAAACAAAGAAAAGTTCAGTTACTTTTCTCTTTGCCATTCCCTATGAAAAACAAAAATGTACCCAAGGATTCCACAGAGACCACGCAAAATGTAAAATTAATTTACAACATGTGAAACCACTAATTATTTTGACTACCTGCATTTTTTGTTTATAAAAGTTCTTCTAACACTCGGGGCTAGAAGAGGAAGATAAATAGTCCATTCAGTGAAAAATTTGGCTGTTGTGCTATAAAAGAAACACCTGCAGCTACCAAAACTTCAAAAGGCAGCTTGGAGCTACCTCTGTGGCAGAGAACAGAACCAGCACTTTAACAGACTTTCCCATCATATGACACGTAACCATCCTGTGCCTCAACCACATCTCTTCTGCAAACCTGCATTCCCACAGCCCAGATACTGGCTAGTTGTCTCCAAGAGGCACTACTTCCTATGGCCTATATCCCAATGATGGAAAAGTATCTTCGCCACACCGTCCTGCAAGAGTTCTTCCAAACTTAAAAGCTTTTCCTAAACTACCTGTAAGCACCTAGTTAGCATCATCCTGGCTTTGCACAGAATACAGTACTTTCACCTACTGCCCCTTTGATGGCTTTTGACACACACACTTTTAACACTCTGTAAACAGAAAATTACATTGGCTTATGGGTTTTCATCACAGATGTCCTGTTTGACAGTTGCAAGAAGTATGACCAAATATAAAGAAATAACATTCAACTACAAGAACACATTATCCCTCCACTTTGTGGATAAACACCTAACAGGTGTTTTCAGCAGCCTGCATTCATGTTTCATGTGGTGATCTCATATAGTTTAATTGTATTACTGGGGAAATTCAACCACCTCGTAACCAACTAGGAACTCCACCCTCAGCAACTGAGGTCATAACCTCTAGATATCATATCCACATGGAGAGCTCACAGGAGCAGCAAGGAGTTTCCCTTCCAACCCCACTATAACCTACCACTAGATTAACATTAATTAGGAAGCAGCTTTTCTGCATGGAGAGAAACTAGTAATCACACCTTTGCACCAAAGATAGCAAAAAAGGTTGATCTGAGACACACATGAAAGAACAATACACCTTTTCCAAGCCAAAAAAAAAGGGCTAGAGGCATTAACTACAGGGAGATACGCCTACTATGCTTTCCAAACATCAGCCCAGGTGAAACCCGATTACTGAGAGCGAGCAGTTTTTCCCCCACAGCGACAGGGCAAGGCTGCCGGATCCCTGCAGGGTCCCTGGGCCTTGCACCTCACAGCAGGAGAAGAGTCTTCTGAGCTCCCCGCTCTGGGCCACCAGCTCAACCCACAGCAGGCCCAGCCTGTGCCCGGAGGCCCGACACTACAGCCAGGAGCGACACAGAAGCCCTGGTGACACCAGCCAAGCTCCCCGCACCCACGCCAAAGCTCCAGCTCCTACAAAACGGGCACGTCCCGGCTGTGTCCTTAAGGACTGGCTCTCGCTGCCCTGGGTGAGGCCGCGACGGAGAGGCCGGCGGCTGGAAGGCCTGGCCCACCCCTCCGCGCAGCAGGGCCGGACACGACCCGGCGACGCGGGGTGAGACCAGCCAGGCCCTCCGGCGAGGGCTCCGGAACGGGCTCCCGACCGACCGCCCGCCCGCCCGGCCCCGCCGCCCCGGGCGCACCGTCTGCGGGCCGGGGCCCCGCGTCCCGCCTTGCCCCGCCGCTCCGAAGAACCTGCTCAGCACCGGCTGCTGCCCCGCGCCGCGCGGCCGGCCCCGCGCCCGCCGCATGGCCACGGCGGCCCCGGGCGGCGGGCACCGGCACCGCCTCCCGCCGGATGCGAGCGGGGCGGGCGCGGGGCGGGCGCGGGGCGGGCGCGGGGCGGGCGCGGGGCGGGCCCCGCCGGGCCGCGCCGCTGGGACTCGCTCGCGGCGAAACCCGGGTCCGGCGGGAAGCGGGATGGTGCGCTCGCTCAACTCCATCGTGGCCGTGTGCCAGAACATGGGCATCGGGAAGGACGGCAGCTTGCCCTGGCCGCCGCTGAGGTACCGCGGGCGCCGGCGCGCTGCCCTCCCGCCCCGGGGCGCCGGGCGGACTACAACTCCCGGCGTGCAGCGCGGCGCGCTGGGGCCCGCCGGGCTGGGCAGCGCCGCGCGTTGCGCGCTGGGAGTTGTAGTCGGGGAGGGCGATGCTGGAGAGCGCGGGAAAGTGCCCGCCGTGGCGGCTGCCGCGGCCGCGGCCGCCGGGCCTCGGGGCCGTCCCGGGGAGCCCCGAGGGGCTCGGAGAGCTGCCTCGGCACCTCCCGGCACAGGGTGAGCTCTCGTTTTCGGAGAGCCGGAGTCTCGCTCCCGGTCCCGGCCCCGTGCGGCCGCTCCTCTCTGGGCGCCGGTGGCACTTGGCGTTGTTTTTTTTTTGTTCTGGTGAGGGAAATGTAACTTATTCCTGAGCCGCGTGGTAATGCTCTTCGTGTTTCCCTGCCAGGAATGAGTACAAGTACTTCCAAAGAATGACAAGCACGTCCCGTGTGGAAGGTAACGTTGGGCTTGTTGCTGAGGGGTTCTGCGCGTTAAAATTAGTCATGAAACAGACTGGTAATCTTACTTTTCCCTGCCTTAAAAGCCCTTCTGCAAACAGCCTTCCCCTCCGCTCTCACAAGTGTTTTACCTTTCTCCAAACACCTCGTGTTAGATAAAGACACTGGAGGTGAATCAGGTGGTTTGGGGCCGACATAAAAAAATAATGTTGAAGTCCTGTTTCCCTCACACAGTAGAGAATTTCACCTCCCTGCCTTTACCTACAAGTTCGACTGAAAGGTTTGTATACGCTGATTCATTAGCAGAGTATTTTTTTTTCAGGCTGTGTTAGCTTATCTCACTTGTTTGCTGTAGCTCGGCCGTTTGTTCCACCCCTCTGACCCTCGTGACGGTAATTTTTGCTTGATTTTTCTGTACGCTGAACCACCCCATTGTGCCAGAAACCCCTAAGAACGTGGTTAATACCAGCAGCAACGCTGCAGCCAACGTGTATCCCCCCACACGGGGTAACACGGAACCAGGCTGGTCCCGCGCAGCAGTGGTTTTCAGGCCCGGCAAAGTGATGTTTATTAAACTCCATTGATTTGGTGAGGTGAAACCAGTTACTGCAGGGTCAAAACCCTTGTGAAAATCGACACAAACAAGTAGGGGTAGGAGTGCAAAAGATGGAAACAGCTCATTTGTTCTGACTGGGTGCTTAATCGCTGCCGGAAAAGTCTTGTTTTGCAGTGCCCTCGTTCTGTTTTCACAGGGGCTTTAGTGCTGCTTTTGACATTTCCTTGGGCTGTTTTAATTCTCTAACCAGTTAGACTAGGCTAATTGTCGGGGGGGACTGCCAAGGCAAGGTGTGTGGTAGAAGCAGAGAGGAGAGGAGGATCTCCCTCAGCCCTGCGACCAGCTCCCTGCTTCTGGTGGAATCAGAGAGAGACAATAGATTTATCCTCACATTTCTGCCTCTTTTGTGTTTGCAAATGTAGTCACTCCCCTGTGGGTTGTCTTTTTTTGTGCTCCTATTAAAACTGCTGACTAGAGAAACTTACTTGTTTTGCTAAAAATTCTGGGCAGCCTGTCACGTGCAGTCGTTTTAACTGAGTGACCTGTGCCATGTTCCACAAGGAATGTTTAATCTCCTTTTGCAACAGTTTTAAGTGGAAGATTTTACTTACATTTGGAGATATTTGCAACCTTAGGTACAAAAGAGAACACGAATAGAGATCTTTTTGTCTGCACCTTGCATCTTACCTGGCACAAATAACCCATAATCAGCAGAAGATGTTTTAAAGATCATTAAAGAGAAAAACTTTGCTCTCCTGCAGGCAAGTCTTTTGATAAGCTATGACATTACGTGCTAGGCAGTTACTTTGTTTCATAATAAGGCCTCTTAATGCCTTGTGGAGCCAAAAATCTTCACAGCAGGGATGTATCACCATTGGCTAAAAAAAGTCACTGATTTTTGAAGTGGGAAGGATACAATGAAGCAGCATCACCTGATCTTTTATTCTGCCTGCATCCCTGCACTGGCCACTGTAAATTGCTGTAAATTAGCTATTGGTCTACAAAAATCTGTGTTCTGACCCTGTAGGTATCCCAGTGTTACTGGGACAAGAGTTCACATGTAAGAAGAGTACACAGGTCAGAATACACATGCATTTTTCAGAACGTGTGCGTTTCCTTCAGCAGTGGTGCTCGGGGTCTGCATTAAAATGTCTAAACTCACAGGACAGTGGGTCTCTCAGAAATGCTCATGAAACTTATCTTTAGGAGAAGGGTCTTCAGGCACTTCTAATAAAGAGCTCCAGCATCTGTTCTCAGATGGGATCTGGTAGATCCAGCCTTTCTCAGATCTAGAAGCAGGGTGGCTATCTGTGAACAAATACTGTTTTCTTTTCTCTGAAACCCCTCCTGCAGAGTAGCTGTAAAAAATTTCCTTCTACCTTGGCTCAACCTCTGTGTTTATTTCTCTGACATTTCCCTTTGCTCGTCAAGAAAAACCCTCTAGCAGGGCATATGTAAAAGATAATCAGATTATGAATGCTAGGATTTGGTCAGAAATTATACAGGTGAATTTTAGAATACGATTGAACAACTTGTTGCACTTCTGCTTCAAGATTTAATTTGACTGGTTCTTTTAACTGTTAAACTTTTACCTTTTTTTTTTAAATAGTAGTCAAAACTGGCAATAATTCCTGATCAAATATCTTGAGTTATGGAACATTGAAAGCAAAGTCGATTACTGTATGCTGCTCAGATTTATACACAGAACTGTTTTTTCACATTAAGAGACCTCCTTTGAGGATCTGAGTTGCTCTTACACACCAAGATTAATTTGTCCTTATAACTACAGCAGAGCCAATGTCCAAATGCATGTGAGGGCACTGACGTGTCTTTTGTACTTTTCTGTCAATTATAAGTTTATAGGTGTGCATGAGACTACTTTGGTGTCAATTGCCTGCCAAGGCTTTGAGGCCACAAATGTGGTGTTCTGTGCATGTGCCTAATCTGCCTCAGCTTGTACTTTTGTTGGAAGGAGGGAAAGCCCAGCAGGTGTCACTGAACAACCAGAACAAATGGGAAGAGAGGAAAAAGTACCCTCTAAATAAGTGTTTTCTCTCTTACTCAGGTAAACAGAATGCACTGATAATGGGTAAAAAAACCTGGTTCTCCATTCCTGAGAAGAATCGTCCTTTAAAAGACAGAATTAATATAGTGCTCAGCAGGGAGCTCAGGTATGTATGATTAATAATAGGCCTGTAAAAGAAATAAAAAAGTCTGCACCTAAAAATATGATACTTCTGGTTAGGAAGTATTTCTGCTCTTGGTTCTGAGTGATACCACTTCTTCAACTTTTATTTTTTTTTTAATTCTTATTTTTTGTAGTTAATTCACAAGATAATTGTCATTACTTTGCGTAATAAATACTAGTCCTAGCTCTACACACAAATCATCTGACAACTGGCAATAGTCTTTCTGACTCATGTATTTAGCTGTATTTCTCGATTTCCTGGTTAGATTGGTGACTCTTATTCCCTTTTTTTAAAGTTTATTTTTATTAGCACTTAAGGAAGAAGTACTGTCCTTTTTCAGAGCTCTCTTCTTGAATGCATCACCCAGAGTCAGACAAATATTCTTAAAGAAATATGTCTTTACAAGGTTTTATTGCTTTGGAGGATATTGGTGGGTTTGGGCTACATGTGGTGGGGGCAGAAGAACAGGTGCTTTTTTACTAGTTTTATTGCACAAAACATTAATGTTCTAGACTATAAGTAGAAATATATATTTAATTTTATAGATACCTACATTTCTCAGTTACACTTCTTAAAAAATTGGATACAACATTTCTGATCTGTAATTTATAATGACTCATAAGTCACTGTTATGATTAAATTGTGATTTATTAAACAATCTTGCAGTCAGAGATTTCTAACATATTTTAGCAATAATAGGCATTTCAAAATAATTAACTAATGTGAAACATTTAATCATCTGTGAATTCAGCAAAACACACTGTGTGCCTAGATTGTACTGATTATCCTGATTAATGTCTCTTTATTTACTTAGGAATAAAACTTTGCTTTTTCTAGGGAAACCCCAAAAGGAGCACATTATCTTTCCAAAAGTCTGGATGATGCTTTAGCTCTTCTGGATTCACCAGTGTTACAAAGTAAAGTAGACATGGTTTGGATCGTGGGAGGCACTTCAGTTTACAAGGTACATTTAGAGTACTCCTAGCTTCTCCTTTTCTGCAGTGGGATGAGGGTGGCTCAATTTTCTACTACTTTGGCTTTAGGAAGTGCCTTTCCATCTTGTGACCCAGCACAGTCCAGTGCTTCCGTTCCAACAGGACAAGTCTTAGGAGAGTAAAATTTCAACTCACAAGTTTAAAATATCTGTCCAAGTAACCAAATGCTGCTCTTGCCAATGGTCCAGTGTCATACAAGCATTGCGCTTTGGAGAGCTTTTCTTAAATATCTAAACTGTTGGGGTTTAACACCAAGACCTTATTTTACTGAGGCAGTAGACTGACTCTGCAGAGGATGTAGGGAAAAACGGAAAAATGATCCAGCTTTTGCAGCCAGAGCGTGACAGTTTATACAAGTATACAAGTAAGAAAAGAGGGTTTAGAGAGAGCTGGCAAGTGATAGTGTCAGCTGTAAGAGGTGATACACAACAAAAGTAGAACTAACACTCATTTCCCTTCCAGCAACCAGGCATCCCTACGGTTCCCACTCGCCAGGTTTATCCAGGTGTCCATTCATGTGCTAAAAGGGCAGCATGTGCCACTTTTTTCTCAGCACCATCTTTTCACAGACAAAGCCCCGTATAAACTGCCCTGTTTTCCCACAGATGCAATAGTCTTCCTCTCCTTAACTTAGATACCAGCTGTGCAACATGAAGGTCTGGAGTAAAACTTCCCTTGTCCTATGTTCCTTCGGTCATCTTTCTCCCTTCCCCCCTCTCATCTTTCTTTTATACACATGTGAAGTTTAGTGAACTCTTTATGCCTCCACCCACATCCCTTCAGTCCCTTTCAGACCTTCCACAGTCTGTAAAAAGTCCTGCCCTTCAACTCTGAATTGATTTTGACTTCTTTTAAATTCTCATGTCATTTCTATTTGTTGTCAGTACCACGTACAAGATAATGGCCAGCAACCCTAGTTCCTCTATCAATTAGGAGAATACAGAATAAGCACTCAATACGCATTCTGTCTTCTGATAAAAGAATCTTAATCAGGAATTGTAAATCAAATTCTTCTTTTTTTCTTTTAGTAATAAAGGACTCTTCTGCTTTCCTTTAAGTATTATAAGCATCTTGGGAAACACACTCCACGTCCTCATTTGGCACTTAGACTTCAGGTGTTTGATGAAAATGCCATCATAGTACTGATAGCAAATTAGGGCTTATAATATTAGGGCTTACATGCTTTGTATACAGGGAGGGAAAATACAAGTTCTGGTATTTCTTGCCTTTGCAGTTTGTGCCTTTCATGAACCTCTTCTCTGTGTCTTTGGGAATGTATCTTTTGCAGTAAAAAAGGAAAGTAGTTAGATATTGGTAAGATTGTAAGAAAAATAAGATGAATACGGAAATAGCCTGTAAAGCACTTGTGTACCTCTATCTGTTGTTTTTTTTTCCTTTATTTTTTTTTTAATTTATGTTTTATAATCAGTTTTGCATGTGAAGTCCACCACATACTTGATGTCCAAATGCATTCAATCTGTGATCAAGTATTAACATATAAAATAACCAGTCCTTCACTCCCAGCCATTAAAATGCTGCTTCCAGGCAGGAAGTAGCAGGTTTATTTCTGGACACAGATTCTCTTCTGGTTGGACAAAATTGCCCAACGTGAGAAGAGACTGGATTTGGCTTCTGCCTGTAATCCTGCAGAA
Organism: Apus apus; assembly: GCF_020740795.1. Lineage (NCBI taxonomy): Eukaryota > Metazoa > Chordata > Aves > Apodiformes > Apodidae > Apus > Apus apus. Next base: position 70,273,080 of record NC_067312.1, on the reverse strand, counting down.
TGAGCAGGAGCATTTACCCCTTCTATGCAATGGTCTCATACTTATCTAGTGCTGCACAGTGATTGTTTTTGCTTGTTCTTCCAGGAGCATTTGTGTTGTAGAATTCTAATTTAAATATTTTTCTAGTACATGGCTGGTATTTTGTAGAAAACAATGCAATTTTTAGAGTATTACTCGCCAATACTTAGATTGTAAATAAGCAGTTTTATTGATAGTGCTTTTGCAACATGTTACTTGGGCTGATCAGCATAAGAGAATATGACTTAAAATTTTAACTGTTTTCCCCCTTTCAAGCATCTACATTGCTTTTAAAGCATTATTTTGATGTTACTACTTTATATGGCTTAAAGATTTATAACAGATTGTATTTCTTCGTATAGGCTTGTGGTGGAGACAGAGTACTTCAGCAAGTCAGTGCAACTGGAGTGGTTTGAAATGGACATTACCACTTCTAGCACTTTGGGGAGTTTAACCCAAAGTTCAGATCTTTCAAACCAGGGAGACTTGTATGAGGACAGACCTCGATGAGGAGAACAGACCACTCTGGAAAGCACCATGCTTTTCATCTGCCTCCTGCAGATACTTAACTTTACCAACTTATGATCAGTTAATCAGTGTGGGATGGGGAGGTCCACCATGATCAGGCTTGTTATCACTGAGCTCCCTGAAGCAATCCTCCAAGCCATGTTTCTGTAGGTGTTATGAGGAGGGAACACACACATGATCTTCCAGGCCTTTGTGCTCTTTGGTTTCCCACACCCTCTTTGGGTGCTCTGGGCAATACCTACATGCCCACCCAGGGCAGCAAGCCACTAGGGTTACCACAGGTAGCCCATGAACGGAGGCAGATTCACACATGGTTCAGGAGGTTTCCAAAGAACCTCAGACTGAAAAGTGATGCTGGCACCTTCTTTCTCCACAGGGTCATTCAAGATGTTTTAGCACCTGCCTTATGTGACATACTGCCTCCCCTCTGTGCCTCATGCTGCCCTGCCCAGGTATCACACTGAAACACAAGCCTGGCTTGTCCCCATTAGAGAGTTTTGCTGAGGCAGAGCACCTACTCAGCTGCCTGAGTGCAGAAGGGCACTCTATGGGACACAAGTGTCCAGCCTTTCTCTCAGTCTCAAGCACAGATGGCTGCTGTGCCCTCCCCAGCCTCTAAGAACTGAGGCAAGCAAAGGTGCTAGATTCTGTGCTCCAGGGTGCCAGTTCAAGAAAAGATGCTGCCCTCAGCAGGAGGGGCAAGGGATGGGATGGAGGCTGCTGCTGTTCATGGCCTCTTCCTCACAGGACTGCAGAGAAGAGAGAAGCAAGCCTCACAGTCTCTGAACACTTATAATGGCAAGTGCAGCTTATGGCCATCCTGCCCACTGCCCTTAGGTTCTCAATGACACAGCTCTTTCCAGGATGGTGAGATTATTGGCATAAGCTGGCTGAAGTTCTGTGAAGAACAGAGAAAGGTGAGCTCTGAACAGGGTGGCCATCCAAATCCTCATGTAGGTTACATTCATGCTGTGTTCAGCAACATACTGTGGGAAATGGTCTGTTCTGGGCCTTGATGTCTGCAACAGGAAAAGGCAGAGGAGCTGGATGTAGTGGGCATTTTGGTGGGGACAGGGATAGCCAAGTAGAGCATTGGAATTAGGAAATGAGAGCAGAAAAGACTGGAAACAGCTCCCACAGTTCACTGAGCATTCAAAAACCTTTGTGCAGCCTTCATAATCTTAAATTTGACTTGACACTGATCATCTCTTCAGGTTTGTGATCTCCTGATACAGTCACAAGGTAGTACAGTTGCCTCCAGGGAAACTTTTGGATTTCTCACAGCACAGGTTTACAAGTGTGATTTCTTTGGATCTTGGTGTGACACCATACTGGATCTTCTGTACTATTTTGCATCTCCTGAGCTCCAGAAGGAGTTGATGTTGGTTTTTATTATATGGGTGAGTAAAGAGGAGTACAGCAGCCCAGCAATGGCCAGCAGGTCACAGCAATTATGAATCTGTTATGTATCATGAGAAGCACTCTATGATTCTGCCTGAGCACTTGATGTTTTGAGAGCTGTCTGCTGGCTCAAGAGTGCTTTTTGTGTGCTGGAAAACTTGTGGTGGTGACTCACTCATTGGTTCTGGCCCTTGAGTCCCTAGTAGCTGTTAGACCTTATCCAGTGTGTTCCTGGAGGAGATTTTCTGTCTTGGTTTCATCCCCAAGTAATTTAGTTCATGCACCCCAAGATTGCTCCCCAGTACAAAACATGTACTAGAGCATGGCGAGGGGGGACAACTGGAAAAATAATTTCAAAACCACGTTTCTGTTCTGGGTTAAGACACTAATGCAAATGCATTCATTGTTTCTTAATTGAGAAGTTTATGTCTGGGCTTTGACTCCACAAAATAGTGCTACCGTGAGATCCTAAGGGAGTCTGCTCAGTATCAATTATATCAGTCTCTTTTGACTGGATTTAAGCTGTGTGTTTTAAACTGATTTACAAAAAAATCAGATTTTAATAGCAATAGGAACTGTAAGTCCAGCACATCCCCAAATATTAAATAGGACTAAAAAAAACAAACAAACAAACAACAAACCAAACAAAACAAAACAGGTGTATATTTACTTATGTGGATAGTATTGTCTTGTGCTATGTTGTGTGTTGAGTGTTTAAGATAAATCTGGCATTGTAAAAATAAGCAAGCACAAATCCCTAACAGTGAACTTACTAGTGGAAAAGGAAAAAAAAAACCAAACAAACACATCCTAGCAACAAAACTTAAACAAAAAAAAAAAGAAAATTGAAAAATTTATGACTCAGGTCCTCATAACCAAGGCCTCTTTAGTAACACCAAAACAGGCTATATTTCAAACAGGTTTTCACCTTGATAAAATAGTTTTTCCTACAGCATCTCAAACATTTAAAATTGTCTCTTCTAATTTATATGTTCCTACTCAGCTTATTGCTTTCTCAATGCCACAGAAGCAAATAACAACACTCAAGGTCATACTGCTGAAGTACAGAATTGTATTTGTGTATAAATTTGGAGAAGAAACTTGTAACAGCAAAAACTTCTTCCACAACAAGTTTTGTTGGTTCTGCTGTTTATTTAATATCTGGGCTGGCCATAACAGAAAACAGATGCTGGTGATAAATAGTGTTTGGGGAAATCCTTCAAAGAGGCTTGAGCTGGAAATTAAATTTCCAGTAATCTGCAAGGGAAAATCTTATCTAATATTCATGCTCAGGTGTCTTCCTATGGATTAGCATTTGACATACTGTGTTTTGTAATCTACCTCTTTAATTCTTAAAAAATATTGAATTATGAAGTTGTTACTCATATTTAGTGCAGCAAGTCTCTTGCAGATGATTAATTAGCACTGGAACAGGCTGCCCAGGGAGGTTGTGGAGTCTCCTTCACTGGAGACATTCAAAACCCACCTGGATGCGTTCTTGTGTGATGTGCTCTAGGTGACCCTGCTCTAGCAGGGGGGGTTGGACTAGATGATCTTTCGAGGTCCCTTCCAACCCCTAAGATTCTATGATATGATTCTATGATATAATTACCCTCTTAAATAGAGTTTCTTGAATAAGCATATAAGCTTCACTGGGTTCCGACTGCCCTGAGTGGGTAGTGAATGCCACATTTGCTAAGCTTCACATCTTTGCTGTACCATAAGGATCACTCTAGAAGAGAGAAGTATTAACAATGTGAGTCACTAGTTTTATCATTATTTTTTCCAAGCCTGCCAAAACTTGACTAGCTAACTCTAATATACGTTTTAAATATCATGTTTTAGTATGTCTGAAATTTCTTGTAAATTATAACAGAAATAATAACCTTTTTTCTAGCTTCCCTGCATATAAGAGTAAGTGGTTTTGAGCTGCACACCTATTGGAATAGAGACTAATGTGAGTGTTAGCATGTTTTTTAAGTGGTGCATTCAGTCTGAGGTGTGACTTGAAAAAACTTATGTTTTGAAAGCTGGTAGCTTTACCTTATGTAAAGTGAAGACAAGATTGTTGAGGTTGCACTGTCTGGGTTCTCTTTCCCTGTCCCACCAAGCACATGACAGTTTTTCCCATTATGCACATGTATGGTTGAGAGGCCTTGTTTCCAAGGAAGGTGACTGTCTTCCTAGGATATATGAAAATATAACTCTCTTACTTCATTACTGTCATGTTTCAGAATCCTTCCTTCCAGGAGAATTTTCCCATATGTATTTATGTAGCTGAACTAAAAGATGGGAATGGGAAGAAATTTTCCTGTATTTCTATGAACTTCTGGGTGTTTTTTGAGTAAGGGTTTAAGCACTCTGTGCAATTCCCTCCTATCTCTTTTACATAAAAGTGGCAGGGTCACAGCATTACAGCTGGCAGCACTGTCATCCCATAGAGATTTGTATTTTGTAAAAATATACCCATGACTATTGTAGTCATACCACTGATGGCCAATCCTTCTTGTTCTTAACTAGTTATTAATAAAATTAGAGGAATCAGAACTACAATATTAAGCCAGTGGATTAATAAATAATTTTGTTTAAAAGTTTAATAATTTTCTTCAATTTAGCATCCTCAAACTTTCACAGACTTGAGAATGATATATCCAGCCTTTCCAGTAGTCTTCAAAAGAAACTCAGAGGATTTGTTATGTGGAAAGAAAGGTGTAATATTGCTATTATTCCTAAACAAGGTTTTTGTGTGTGCTTGTTCTTGTGAACAAACATATTGATTTAACATTCCTCTGGGAAAAAAAATGACTAAAAAAGGTTAATATATGAGTCAGTTGCAGACATAAATCATGCAGCTATGAAAGGTTGCTTTTAAAGTTCTTTTTCAAGTATGCTTGCAGAGATTACAGAGGAAAAGATTTAGAAGACCCTCCCTTAAGACTAACACTTAGAAAAATCTAGTGGCTAAGGTGTATCTGTATCTGCAAGGACAAAATGGGCAAGTTTTTTGGTAAGGCTTGTAGAATATTTGTCTTGCTTTTTACAGGGGCTTGCAGTGAGAAGATGAGGGGTAATGGTTTTAAGCTGAAAGAAGAGAGATTTAGGTTAGAGATCAGGCATAAACTCTTCAGTGTAAGTGTGGTGAGACACTGGAACAGGCTGCCCAGAGGTTTTGTGGGGTCTCCATCCCTGGAGGTGTTCAACTAGGCTGAGCCTTGGTGGCTTGGGAAGAAAGGGCTGTTCCCTTCCTGGCTAAGCTGGGCCCTAGCAGTGTGGGAAGGAAGGATTTCTAGAGGTGTTGATTCTCCTGTAAATCATCACAACTCTCCTAATAGCCAAAGTTCAACTTAAGCAAGTCCGTTTACCAAGGTAAGAACTAGAACTTTGTGAGATCTTCAGCTGTAAGATTTCTTAAATGTAAAAAATAGGTATTAAAATACTCTCGTGGCATCAAAATGCAGGTTGCCTGTAAGATCCAATACATTTTAAGGGTTGAAAAACAAAATGCAAATAGAGTGTTTATTTTGAAATGTTCTCTTTTGTAATAGTCTCATATTTTGTTTGGATTGGCAATGTTGTCCAGCAGTACAAGGACCCTTAAAAATAAATGCCTCACACAGTTATTTTGGCTGTTTTCCTTATTTTCTGCAATTGGTAAGAAAGCAGAAGCAATATGTCTGTGTTTTCAACCCTGTGAATCTTTACATCACTAGAAATAATGGGTCTCTTCTACAGCAACTGGTTGCTATGCCCACTAGTTGACAGTGGTTTTGTGATGAGATGTATAAAAGATTAATTTTCTGTATAGTACTTCTGAAAATTACTTGTAATGCACAGCTGTTCCTTGTTGCAGAGACTTAGGGCTGCTTTAACCTGCGTTCTACAACGGGAAACTAACTTAAGGCAATGGTCCTGCACATGCAGACGTAATCTAATCTTGTATTGGCTGTCAGTCCAGTGCAGCTGGAGATGATGGGGAAGATGATCCTTACATCATCTCCTTTTTGCTTTATGCTTCAGAGGCAGGCTTGCTGAGTGTTTTGTGGAAGTCAGCAAAAAGTCAGGGTATGCTGAAATCTTTTCACAGGGTTATGAAGAGATATGTAAGTAATAAAGGATTCTGGTTCACATACGGGGTTGACATACCTGGGACAACAGGAGGGATCCTGACACCTCAGGTCTCCTGTCCTCCCTCTCTTGTGGAAAATCATCTCTGCTTGAGCAGTGGTTCTGGTGTTTCTGACAGGTCAAGAGCCACAGTTTTAATAGGCTGTGCTTTCACTTGAACCAAAATTTGTTTTTCCCTGCTGCATCAGACTGTAATTTCTTTAGAGGTTCAGTAGCAACACAAGATGAGGTGCCTGTGTGGAGAGCAAACAAGTATGTAAACTGCCAAGGGAAACCAGTGCAGGTCCTAGGATCACTGAGGGGATTATGAGGGAAAAACACAGTAAATTAAAATAAGAATGACTTTGACACCCAGTGTGGCAATGGAGTTAAGGGGAGCATAATGGCTGTGGAGTAAGGATGCAGATTCTTCAAATTTACAGAAGCATGAGCTTAGAGACATCATAATTTTGTTTTTAAATTCTCCTCCTCTTGCCCTGGTACAATTCCTCCCAACAAGAACCCTCTTACTATCTGTCTTTTACACCAGATACGTTATCCTGACATTTACCAAATACACAAAACCAAAAAAGGCAGAACTGATCTACTCATTGAAAATGGTCTGTCTGTTGAATATTGTGCTAGCTTCCCACAGTATTGCCTGATTACTAGAAATGTATTTAATTACTGCACATTCTGTTTAAATATTCAAGACTATACCTTCAGCTTATGTATATGTTACATTAAAACAAAGTCATGTTGGACTGATGAACTGGGCTGGACAGGGCAAGAGTGAATTGAATGTTAGTAAGAAACTAGCTTTATCCTTATGCAAATGCCAGAGTTGTGACAAAGCTCCTTCCCATACTGCCAGGTCTGTAGCAGTAGTGGCAGAGTCCATTCCTCTCCCAAGAGGTTGCTTTAGAGACTCCAGGTGGCAATGCTTGATACAAACAAAGTAATTTATCTGAAGTTCAATGAAGTTACTGTCAGGGCACATGGAGGACCAGCTGCTCCCAAAGGGACAGGAGCTGGAGCCCAGGCACAACAACCTGACTTACATGGGCCTCACTAGCCAGGGCTCATGGTGATGAGACAGGTCCACAGGGCAGGATCGGGCCCCATGGAAGTAACCAGAGTCAGACATAGCCCTGGGATGACTGGATGGGGCCACAGGAACAGGCCAAGGCCAGGATACTAGACCATTACATGATTCAGCTATGTACTTAAATCTCATACAAGTGAAAATTGCACTGGAAAGAGCAGAGTCCCTGACATACAAAGCAGAATCCCTTCACAAATGTGTTTCTCCTTGCTCATTGCTTGCTGCCATGTTGCTGGGCATTCCAGGCTGATGAGAAGGAACATGTGGGTTGAAACCAGCTCGAGCCTGTTGTTCTTCTCCAAGTTCTTTGTGTTTGTTGTTTACTTTTCAGGGGCCAGGAACGCACACAGAACCCACCCAGGGCTGGTCTGGCTAACTTGGGAAGCTTTTGCACTTTTTTTTATTAACCTGGGGACAAACAATTACACAGATGGTTGGTTCATTCAACTAATGCAACTGTTTATCTACAGTGGAGGTCACCCTCTGGTCACCTTAACACTAAGTTCAGCTTTCATTGCAGTATCTGTCATCAGTCACTCTGTACCCTCTTCCCTGACCTGCCTTGATGGTACAAAGTTCTTGCTGAAGCTGAATTCCCATAAAGCTGGATAGGAAGTTGATTTATTCCTCTACAACAAAGCAAAAGTAGCTCTGTTTACAGAATACAGCATGTTTTTATTTGTGATGCAGATTATTATTCTTCTGTCATTCTGCAGGTGTTTCTCCTTTTACCTCCCACCCCTATTTAAAGAAAGAAAAATGTGGTATTTCTATACAAACCAGATGAGCATCAGTTTAGAGCTTTGGATGCTGCTGTGCTGTGTCTTATCCCTTCCATTTTAAGCCATTTTCTAACGAAAGAGCAGCTTTCTAGAAATTAACTTCTGAGCAATAATACCAATTAATTTCATTGCATTAAATTTGCTATCACTTGGCTTCTGTACTTGTCAAAGTAGTACCTAAATAGCAGGCTGCATGGTGAATCACCTTTACCAAAGAGCTTTGGTCGTTGCCAGTTTAAAACTGGGAAAGGGAGAGACAGCTGTAAGCTTTTTAAAAATACAACCAGGCACCAGTATAGCTGTTAATAGGTTATTTTAATGCTGAGAATGTCTGGAAGAGGTGACTTTCCAGACTGGAGACAAACTAATTTTTACCTTCAATTTTGTGTGAATTTACTAGTGAGGAACTCACCTAATGGGTCTCTTCATAATTTTTTTCAACCAGGGAGCTTGGAAGTGTCCATTGTTGTGATTATATAGCCATATATATGGTATTTTGGTACCTATTACACATTGAAATGCACTTTGAATAATCCAGAGATCAAACTTTGAAGTTGAACTGGTAGATAATTTGTTCACTGGAACTGAAAACTAATGCAGAGTAAAGATACATTATAAATCCTTAGCAGTCATATTAATTAAATGCTGGAAAAAATTCTGTTGAGATGTGAGCCTCTCTCACCACTTAAGGCTTCCTTTTTTTCAAGGACATGTGATTCAAAAATTGCTTGTTGAGACTAGACCATATTGCTTGTTTCTTCTCACAGGACTACTGATTTTTTTCTTAATTTCTGTCAGATGCCCCAGGCTCTATGAGCAGGTGTTGCTGCCACTTACCAGGTGGGACTGGCACAAGATTAAATTGTCCCTTTAGAAAGAGCTGTTGGTCCCAGTCCAAAAGAGAAGATGTATAGTTCAATTTTCACTGCTTTGCTTAAACCCTGTTAAAAAAAAATAGTAACTCCAGTTTCAGTTTTAGGTAGCATTTTTGGAATGCAGCCTGCAAGTAGAGAATAGGCTAAGATAACTGGCAATTACCTTTCAGCTGATTACATTGTCCAGTAGCCACTGGTGCTTGGGCAGCTGGCAAAGATGCAATCAGAGGGGGTGTGATTGGACTCAATGATCTTAAATGTCTTCTCCAACCAGAAGACTTCTGTGATTCTGTGAACGCTGCCATGGTGATGGCTGGTGCAGGCAGAACAAGAATTTGGAGAGTTGGCAAAGAAAGCTAGTGTTCCAAATAAGAATGTGTACATTGAATTGTCTTACAGGCTTCAGTGTTATAAACCAAAAATATTAAAAATTTTAATAAGCAACACTACTTCATGCATGGTTGACCTGTTTTACAGGGAACAACTCAATTGTTTCTGTTGTTTTTAAAGGCAGCAATGGAGAAGCCAATTAACCATCGATTGTTTGTGACAAGAATTTTGCAGGAGTTTGAAAGTGACACATTTTTTCCAGAAATTGACTACAATGACTACAAACTTCTCACTGAGTGAGTATCAAGATGCATACTAGTCTTGTGTTCAGATGGAAGATTTTAACAATCTAATTTGGATGTGGATGGGCCCTGTTAAAGCCACGTTCTGGTTTGAGTTGGGGGTGCTTTTCCCTGTATTTTTCCTCAGTCGTATTTTACTTAGAACCTGGAATTGCACCTCAGCACAGAGGGGTTGTTGGAACTTGTGTTCTTCAGCCTTCCATAATCTTTGCAGTAAACAATTCCTGTTGTTGGTTTGCTTGAAAAGTAACTTTCTTACTGTTTCTCACTTTAGAATTACTCAAATATTTACTAACCTTTATAACTCGGTGTGTTGTTAGTCAATGGTATTTAGCCTCTAGATGTCTGATAAATTGCCAAAGGTCAATTAATGCGTTTGAGCAGGGATGGTTGAGCTTTTGTAGATTTGTAAGGTTATTCCTTTCTCTTGAGAAAATTACTTCTTACTAACAAATTTAGGATGAACAACTATTAAACTGTACGTTTCTGCCATTCACTCTTGTTTCTTTTATGTTATCCTTGCCATATTCCATGTCCTACTTTCATGTCCTCTCCGAGATGATTACATCCAACAGGCAGTAGAAAGGTGGCAAAGATTCAAATGTCTGCCTCAAGAACCAGCAAGGAGAGGACATCCTCCTCTTCTTGCTACTCTCGTTTTGGTTCCCAGCTGGTAACAGACCAGCAGTGGAAGAAACAAAAAGCATGGCAAGTCAAGCTCCCTGCAATGGGGCACAGGAATGGATTAGCACTGCAGTGGGGGAGAAAAGCTAGAGGCAAGGCAGAAGGATGCAGGAGAGACAAACAAGGTGGCTGGGAAGTAGAAGTCACCTTTTTCAGTTCTAACATGTTCTGAAGTGCTTTGTGCCATCTGATGAGCCCACCTCACGTCTGACCTAGAGCTCCCCTTTCTCCATCCTGGCTGTTCCTCAGGTATGGATTGGTTTTGGCCAGTGTCCTGCAATCAGAATTTGGCCTTAAAGCATGAATTTAAAAAATAGTAGGTAATTCCCTCACCAAAGTGGAAATCTGGTAGAATGAAACCTAGCAAATAAAAGGCAAAATGGCGCCAAACAGATTTGGTTTAAGTGTCTATTAATAAAAAGTGTTTAAGTAAATCTGGAATACAGAGGAACATTTTGCGTGGTAGGAGCCAGCTGCTTTAAGAAGCTGTTGTAGACTTGTGAGAAACTTTTACCTTAGCATTTTTCTCATCCATCTGAGGAAAAGCAAAGCAACAAAACCTAAATGTGTTCTGAATCTATTCTGCCTGTGCAGACATATTAAATAAAGTGTTGGAGGGTTTAATAAAAATGTTGAAGGTTTTTTTGTATGAAGCCATAAGGGTGGTGGATTTTTTTACATCAGAGTATGCTTTCTTGATTTAAAAAGATTTGTGTACAAGTTGCTGATAGTAGTTTCTAATGATTTCTAAAAGTAGTTTGTGCTTGGTATACCTTTGGTAAGGATGGTATTTTCATCTCCTTTTTCAAACAACTCTCTTTTCTAATTGATGGGATAGATTGCAGGTGACTCATATTGATATTTTTATTTACTTGTCTTTGCTTTTTCTTCTCCCTTCTCTCCAGATACCCAGGTGTCCCTGCTGATATCCAAGAAGAGAATGGCATCCAGTACAAATTTGAAGTGTATGAAAAAGCTGTCTCGGCACAATAAATTAGGCTTTCTATATTTCTGTGTAAGGTTAGACATTTTAAAACATGAGGTCTTATTCAGTACACATATATACTAAATTACTGAAAGAAAATCCTGCTTCATAGTACAATACCTCAGTAGTGAATGATTCCCAAAAACACACCCCACACTTGGAATGTACAACCTGCAGTGGAAACAGGAAGGTAGCTCTAAGAAACACCACAACTAAGGATGCATTAGACATTGTATTGATCTCTACAATCCATGACAGCATCCCTAATAATTCCATGAGTAATGAAAGAACCTTTCTACCTAATCAAAGGTTTTGAGTTTTCCTAATTGAAAATGTCCAACACAGAGAAAGTGTCAAAACTCTTGAGCATGACTGGAATGGTACATATATTTATAACCATCTTTTAAATATACCACAATGGAGGAAAAGGTTATCAGGTTTGAAAGCATAACAAGAGAAATGAAGTCAGACAGGAGCTGAGGGATACACTGATTCTTGATGGAGCTCCTCTGTGGTCATCTCAACCATACTGGGTACACAGCCTACTTCAAGCCTTCTGGCAAAAACACTGACTTACAAAGTAACCTGATAAGTTGCAACGTTTCCATTAATTTCACACCCCTGTAAAGGCTCACTGCTCTTGAAAACTCTGCTATGTCAGTTTGACTGTGGCAAGTCTGCAGTATAAGAACATAGACATTGCTTTCCTAACAGGATCTGTGTTCTTAGGTCCCTTCTAAATGTGACCAATGCAGAGGCAGTGTGAATTTGTCAGTGTGGTTTTGAATATTCTGTGTCACATACAAATATAGATTATAAGCAGATAGTGGAGTCCTGTCTCCAATTTCATTGAACATGGCTAGTATAATAAGGTTTTGCATTGCTATTCCCTAAAAGTAGTGAGCAATATGCTGGTATTGTAATAAGACTCATTCTAATGGCATACAGTGCCAAGTGTTGACCAAATTTTATTACTGCCAATACTGTCATAAAATTTTCAGTAATACTTGTCTGTTGCTCTGTTTTGGCTGTGGGCAGATTGTCAGATGGCAGAGGACTCCATGCACAAAGTGCCATGGAGAGGAGCTGGGATGTACCCTGTCCATCAAAGCTTCCTTGTGCTGGAGCTGCCACTCTGAAGTGATGGCCTGCAACGAGGGAGTCCTGCTTCCCTCTTGTTGCAGATCAGTCTGAGATCAGAAGAGTGAAAAAAAAAAACCACAAAAAGTTTAAAAGATAAGAAATAGCCCTCAAAACTCTGTTGACTGTTTCCGCGCAGCATTTTAAAAGTACTGTCATACGAAGCATGATTGTGGAAGATCCAAGTAATAACTAATGCTTGTCCATCAGTGTCACCTTGAGGCCCAGCTGCAGTGTCACCTTGAGGGCAGCACTGGCCATTGCTGGGCTTTACAGAACTGTACAGAGCAGCAGAAGAGTGCCGCGTTCTACAAGAAGATGAAACCTTTGTTCTTCTTGCTTTTGAAAAACCAAGCCTCTTTGATAAAAGAAAAACACTTAGAATATCAGCTGTGAGCACCTCTTGAATTTTCCATGGCAGTTTACAATGCTAACTGATAAAAAAAGTAATTTTTGCAGCATCTGTTCTGGGTTGTCTCTGTTTTCTCTCTGTTCCTTTTGCATTCCTAAAAATGTTAGTACTTCCTGTGTTGATCCTCTTGCCTCAGGTGTGCTGACTACAGCAGTTGATAAAGATTAAAACAAAACAAAAAAATCTCCTGAGTTTTAATTTGTCAGCAAGTTGTGCAAGGGAAGGAAAAAGACTGTTTCCAGGGGGATGTTATTTTTTAAAAAAAACACAAGTCACGGTGACCCCGACAAGAGAAAATAACCTCCCAGAAGCATTTAATGTCTACCAGTAAATATCAAAAACAGATCCCTGTTGAAAGCTCTACACAGCTAGTCTGCAAAATACCGTGATTATGGCAAGTGACATTTATTAAAAGTGGAAGCAAAGACTTCATGCAGTGTTAGCTTACCTGTGATACTCATGTGAACACAGCCTAGAAAATTTCTGCCCGACATATGGTGCAGGAGATATGGCTCATTTAGGCCAAAATGTTGTGTAGAACCACTTTGGTTGCAAAAACACCTCCTAACTTGGATTAAAACATCCTAACTTGGATGCAAACAAGCCTACTCTTTGTGTACTGATTTGGTCCTCTCCAGAGTTAACTATGTTCATTTGTCAAATTCTTCAACAAATTGTCAGTTTATGATTCGTGGAAGTCAGAACTTTTGAAATAAACATACCAGTTTCCTACTTAAAACTTCTAAGAACACGTTAATGGTGCAGTTTATTCAGTATGCCACTCTGTCCAAAAAGGTGCATTTTTATTTGCTTGGGGTTTTGTTTTTCATTTTAACAGAAGCACTGCATTTGCACCACACCTTTTGCATCAGAGCTTTTCAGTTTACAGATTCCAATCAAGAATTAGGAAGATACATTTGATTGCAGTGAAGCTGGGTCCAAAAGAATTGTGTTCATCCTCGTGACAGACTTACCAGCCAAGGTTAGATGTGTACTCTTTCAGGAAGCTGGGTGGGCAGAAGAGTCTTAAGTCCACGTGTTGAGGAAGCACACGCAAAGACTGTTTGCTGAGAGGTGTATTATTTCCAGAGCATGGCTCGTTTGCACGTTTTGTTTTTTTTTAAATCTGTGCCCTTTTGAAGGTACCTCAGCTTGTTCATCCAAAAACTGAGACAAGAAAAATGGTTGCTCTTTTCTAAAGGGCAGAGTTACAGGCTGGAATGTGTATGGGGTGTTTCTCAAGTGCAATGCTTTTGCTGGGTGACAGGTTGGTTGAAAAAGCAACAGATACAAAATAAGAGCTTGCTGTTCACCTAAATTTGGCATTGTACCTGTTACCTCCCCATTTATATTTTCCAGGGAAAGTATAAATGTTTTATCCTATGGCTTGAAGTAAAAAATCCTCTGTTCCAAGTACAACTCTCCCATGTTTTGTTTACTCCTGTTCCTAACTGATGGATGATTCTATGAAAAGCCATATATTCTCATTATGTCTAGTACAGGAAATGTCATGTTTTTCCTCAGTCCCATGCAGCTAAGTGCAATGAATAGCGTCATGAGTGACAACATAATTACCAATCACCAAGAAAAGTATAGTACAGATTCAATTTAATCCCCCTCATTCATGCTTTCCCAGGAACAAAGTGTCCTAAACAGATTAAAAATTTAGTTTTTAAGGATTATACTAGTTTTAATAAGATAGCTAAAACTGGGGGGGAAGGGGGGTCTGCATAAGAGGTGAAAAACAAACCATTAATGTTGCTGTTGCTTGTCTATTACTCATTATCTCTCTTACCTGACAGTGGACAGAAATTTCCATTTGGCAGCAGAAAGCTGATGTTTTCAGTAGCTTTATGGCCACGGTGTATTTAAGGACAGAACTGGGAACATTCCAACAACAAATCTCTGACAAAGAGAGCAATCCAGGGAGGAGAAAGGTACACACTAATTATACAGGTTTCCTAATTTAGCAAACAGATTATTAGTAGTATATATACAGAACACCAGGGGTAAAACAGGAAGGGGAAAATTACAGTGATTAGCTTATGGATGTTGTCTGAGGAAAGCATCAGGAGTGCTTGTCATGAGATCTTAATTGGGACCAGGCAGAGAGGTTGTCTTCATCGGACTATGTCTAATTTGCCAAAGTCTTAAACCCAAACTAATTCTTAGTAGGTTTAAAAGCTTTGCTAACAGAAGAGGAAGGTGTGAGCAGGAAGCAGCAGATTTGGAAAGGGGAGAAGCCTTGGGAAGGGTTGGTTGTTAATCAGTGCAGAAAATGAGGTGACTTAGAGGTAACAAACGAGGTGACAAATCTTGGCTAATTATGAAACTGGGAGATACTTCCCTCATGATTCAGTTGTGGGCTGACTGTCTCTGCTTGCCCATGAGGACTGTAGCAAGGTCAGGGCAGACTGACCAAAAAAACATAAACATCTTCTAAAGAGGCAGGTCCCAGAAGAAAGCAGTGGGAATGGGGAAAGATAACTGAGAAGAGGAAATCGGTGTTTCCTAGAAGGATTTCACAGTTTCTTGTGTTAGTTTGCCCTGTAACTATAATTACTAAGGAAACACTTTCAAGCTGCCTCAGGGTTTTGCACTTGTAAGATGCAGTGACAATTTAATTACTGAAGGATTTTCAGGATTTGGATGTTTGTTGTAGCCTTTGTCCGCTACACAGAAATCCTCAGCTACAATTCCTATTCTGAAGTGCCTGCACTACATCCAGAACCAAAAGTCCCATCCCAGAGCACCCAGTAGCCCCAGGGTTAGTTACCCTCGTGCCCAGGCTGATGACCTCCTGCTACCCTTGGTGGACAGCAAACTCTTCTGGGGTTGCAAATGGGGGAAACTTGCTGAATTTTCTTAGCCTTCAATTCTAAGACTTGTTTTCTATTGGCCCTGGGGTGATACTGGGTTATCCTCTCCTCTTGTTTTCTGTCTGAAGATCATTCAATTTCCTTCCATGTAACATCAAAGCAAAATTTGTACAAGAAGTCTTTCATTAGATTAATTGACATGGCTGGGAAAAGAACAGACAAGCTCTCAGGCAGGGTCCTATTCTAGTTATATTCTCAAGCCTGTTCTTCAGGTGACGTGAACAAAAGCTTGTGTTCCAGAGCTTGCCTGTTTGTCTCCAATTAAATTGGGTGGTTTAATACAGTAGGTCATCTTGCTGTGTAAATCTTGTTTTTCGTTTAATGGTCTTGGCTACAGCATTTGTGTATCACCTTCAGTCCTCAGATTATGGTCCTCTCAATTCTGTCCACTCTTCAGCTGTCCTGCTGGGTTGGATATTTACAGAAATTCAGACAACTGCTGATCACAAAGAGTAGGTATTTCAAACAGAGTGCTCCTAAGTATGTGCTTCTGTCTGATTAAGCAGTAAGAAATGTTTTTCCTTGAAATTGAGCCACATATTTGACTAGTTAAGGAAAGCTTTAGGTATGAAATGAGGTATTTTGCTAAATTATGTCTGCTAATGAAAAAAAAAAAAAAATTGTAAATACCAGATTTAAGAGGAAATTAACAGTACACTATTACCCATGGAAGCCTAAATCAATGTCTTTTCCTTCAGCAGTTCAGTTTAATGAGCTCATAATACCAAGCAGGATCATTTTCAACAAACAAACCATTATACAGGACTCACTTTGGCCATAGCTTGCGTCACTGATTTATCTGAGAACATTTGCACGAAAACAGAGTGTTTGTTCCACAGAAGTTACATGCTTTTAATGTTCTTCCTTCCTCCGAGCTCACGGTTTTCCACACAAAACCCTGCTGGGGACACCCACACTCATTTCAGACCCCTGTACTAGATGATGAATTACCAGTCCTTAGCTGGAGACCCCTGCTCCATCTCTCTGCTAGATCATAGAATCATAGAATCATAGAATCCTAGGGGTTGGAAGGGACCTCGAAAGATCATCTAGTCCAACCCCCTGCCAGAGCAGGGTCATCTAGAGCACATCACACAGGAACATGTCCAGGTGGGTTTTGAATGTCTCCAGAGAAGGAGACTCCACAACCTCTCTGGGCAGCCTGTTCCAGTGCTCTGTCACTCTCACAGTAAAAAAATTTTTAGATGAAGGGATTATGCCTGATGCATTTCCAGCAGAGCCAGGTGGGTTCATTGAAACACCCAGAGAAGAGTCATTTCAGCTGAAGAAGGTGGGTTCACCTGAGAGGAGTCAGTCTGCACCTTGCAGACCCTCGAGCATGTGCTTGGAGGATGCCTGTTATAAACCAGGAGCAGAACATGTCCCTGGGTTAGTACTTGCCATTCTCATTCCTGCAGTAATTAAAAACAGAAAATAGAAAAATATTAAATACTCTTCTTATGTAAGAGTAAGTAATTTAAAAATAGATTGGGCCAACTTGACTACTGAATTCCACTGAAGCTTGTGCATTTGTACAAAAGAGCACTTCAGACGCTTTCCAACTTCAGTGCTGTATCAGTAGGTTATTAAACGTAGCAAAAAAGCTCCTGAGAATTATTTCTTGTTAAATCAGTTTGAAAGGAAGCTTCATTTTCACAAATGCAAGAGGGGAGTTTAATCACTGTACCTCATCTTGTTAGGCTTTGTGTAGAAAGGTTAAAATTTAGATCTGTTCCCATCAAGAGTCCTAGGTGAAATTTAATATACTTATGTCTAGAAATAATTAATTTTTCTAATTAATTTTAAATTTAATTTTTCTCATCTTTGTTCAGTCCCTACTCATATAAAAAGGCAATCCATTATTTTGGAACTCCTCACTCACTAAGTACTTTTCTGCATATTGCTACTTCAGTCATTCAAAATTTACTTCTTCAGAGCATTAAGTCTCAGTGTCCTTCCTCAAATTATGGTTCCCTTTCAGGTGGAGCCAGGTAGATTCCATTCCTTTTGTCATACAGTGGTTACACCATTGTTTACTGCACAATTCACTCTATATTTTTCACTAACATGTAATTCAGATTTCTGTAGAAACTACTACAGTGCACAAGAGGTACAGACCCCTTTCTGCTGTTACCTAAAGAATGGTTGCTTTCACTCGGTATATTATTTATCTCCACATGAAGGAAATCCATATCCTTCAAATCATGGCAGAATAACAGCCTGCTCAAAAAAAAAAAAAATAAAATCTATCAGGGGAAAAACAAAAGCTTTATAACAAAACCGTGAGTGCAGGTTTTTTCTTCTCAGCATGAAAGGGATTGACCATTGCTAGTGTATGAATTTCAGGCAAGCCTGTAAGCAGAGAAAGGAGCAGCTGATGTCTTGAACTATTATCTGATTTTTAATCCTAATTAGAAAGCAAATGCTGTGGTCAGGAATCCTTAATTGACATAAATAATTGGCATATGTCAGAGAGCAAGCTTTGCTACCCTCTTTCTTTCACAGAATCACAGAATTACCAAGGCTGGAAAAGACCTTTAAGATCAATTCCAGCCTCTGACCAGCACCACCACATGGGCCAGACCGTGGCACTAAGTGCCACATCCAGCCTTTCCTTGAACACATCCAGGGATGGTGCCTCCACCACTTCCCTGGGAAGTCCATTCCAATGTCTAATCACCCTCTCTGTGAGGAAGTGCTTCCTAATATCCAACCTAAACCTCCCCTGGTGCAGCTTCAGGCTGCGCCCTCTCATCCTGTCCCTAGTTCCCTGGGAAAAGAGCCCAGCCCCACCTGACTCCAACCTCCCTTCAGGGACTTGAAGTGAGTGAGAAGGTTCTGCCTGAGCCTCCTCTTCTCCAGGCTAAACAACCCCAGCTCCCTCAGCCTATCCCTGTAAGACTTTGCCTCTGGTCTCTTCACCAGCCTTGTTGCTCTCCTCTGGACCTGCTCCAGCACCTCAATATCCTCCTTGAAGTGAGGGGCCCAGAACTGGACACAGAACTCGAGGTGAGACCTCACCTTTCTCAGGGGGAGAATCACATCCCTACTCCTGCTGGCCACACTGTTCCTGATACAAGCCAGGATGTCACTGGCCTTCTGGGCCACCTGGGCACCCTGCTGGCTCATGTTCAACTGGTTGCCAACCAGGGCTCCCAGGTCCCTCTCTGCCTGGCTGCTCTCCAGCCACTCTTCCCCCAGCCTGTAGCTCTTCCTGGGGTTATTGTGGCCAAAGAGCAGGACCCTGCACTTGGTCTTGTTGAATTTCATGCCATTGGCCTCGGCCCATCGACCCAGCCTGTCCAGAGCCTCCTGCAGCTTCTTCCTACCCCCCGGCAGATTGACACTCCCCTCAGCTTGGTGTCATCTGTGAGCTTACTGAGGGTGGACTCAGTCCCCACATGCAGGTCATCAATACAGATGTTGAACAGGACTGGGCCCAGCACTGATCCCTGGGGGACACTGCTGGTCAATATTTACCAAGACACCTAACACTATAATGTCAGGGAACTGTACAATTTTTTTTTTTCACCATTTATTTTCAGTTTTTCTGAACACATTTATGAGAAAGCATCGACTCTACGGATGTTCACACACTGCATTAGTAAATCTGGTTCACATGAGAGGAAATAAAAACACTGGCAGAGGAGAGTTTATCCCATGAGCCTGCTGATTTACGACACTTAGGGAGCTAGTACTTGTGTTTTGCAGCCTTGCAGATGGTTGTGTCCATGGAACAAGACAATTCAGTGCAATACAGCCCCAAAAATTACTTTTAAGAACTCCCCTTCCCTCACCAATCGTAATTATTTCTACAAGTACCACAAGAGCAATTCCAATGCACAATTTTTTAATTGAAGTAATTAGCAAAAAATACACTAAACTCTTCAGAGAGCATATTGCTCCAGAAAGAGAGCTCCATGTTGTAACTAGATAATTAAAACACGCCTGAAAGAAATCAGGGGAAAACTCAACTTTGGCATTGCCTGACAGAAGCCAAAGGGGTCAAAGCAGATGAATGTCACACAAACCTGTCCCAGCACTCGCACCTGGCGGGATCGACCACCAGAGTCTGTCAGCAAAGCCAGGGCAGCATCAGGGATGCCTCAAAATCAGCATTACCCAAGTAAGCAAACCAACAGAGTAATCAAGTGTTGCTCTAGACTGTTGGCTGCATGCAGAGTCATGGCTTTTTGTGAGGCTCTTAATGGGGTCCTGGTTTCTTCTGTTTGGTTTGGCTTATTTTTTGAACAGAACACGGCGCTTCCCTGTACTCTGCCTCCTGCCCCTGCCTTCCCTCCTCCCTTCTAGACCTCCCCAGTGATGTCTCCAAGTCACCAGCATCACCTCACTTCATTAAATAAGCAAGCAGCTGTACCTGTTACATTTAAATATGTATATTTAAGAAGCACTGTTGTTTACAATGTCTTACTGCACTCCTCTCAGGAAGCAGTTCTAGCACAGCAAACATCTGCCTCTGCAGATAATGTTTTGAAACGTACTTTTAAGGTACTAAATTAGTAAGGGTATATTGATAGCAGGGTTGTTTTTTTCACACACCACAACTAAACACAGTTAATTATGCTTTTGTCTTTTCCTATGGATTCACAGGTTTAAAATAAATAAATAATAAATCTATGCACCAATAGGAAGTAATAGAATTGACAGAATTACTTATATCACATGCAACAATTTACATGCTAAGGCATTGATATATGAATAATTCTATATAATAAGCTCCTTCATTGGAATGACTTGCTCATGTGGGCGAAGTCTGTTCAGTACCAAACAGACATGACAACCAGAGTCTTTACAATTTCCCACAGCAAGCAAAAATAATAATTAAACCAATAAACAAAGAAAGAAAAGTTTCAGATTAAAGAATTAATTAAAGGCGACGCTGCAGCTGCTGCACCAGGGCCCCCTGGTCCAGCCCGTGGCAGCACAGGCTGTGCACGACCAGCTTCTCCGCCAGCGCCAGCCACCACGCCTGCTCCTAGATCGCCTCCAGCCTGTCATCTGCTCCCCGCACAGAAAACCTGAGCTTCTCCACCAGCGCCGGGCAGAGGGGACAAGCTGCTGACCCCTGTGCCCAGCGCAGGACGCAGCCCAGGCAGAACTGGTGCTGGCAGGGCTGCACGAAGGCGATGCTCTTGTGAGCACGGCAGCAGAGGGGGCAGCTCCGCGCTGTCTCCCTGGCCATGTTTCTGCTCCGCAGCCGGCTGGGGAGAGCCGGGGACAAGGAGCCGGTGGCCCTGGCTGGTGTCACGCACTGCAAAGCGGGGAGAGTGCCCGGCTGCCTGAAGCAGGCAGGGCTGGGAAACACAGGGATGGCTCCGGGACGGGCACCGAGAGCTGCCGACAGCAGCCCCCGAGGCACCACCAGCACCAGGAGAAGCCTGGCTCCAGCCTCCAGACCTCGCAGGCACGCTTGGTCAGAGTCCAGGCACGAGACAGACTGAGCCAGGCTCTGCTGCTGCCCAAAGAGAAGCAGGGAGGGACAGCGAGGGTCACAATCCATCAGGCCCACCTGCCCCTGCAGGGTTCATCCAGGCAGAGGTGCAGCCAGTGAGCCCCTGCAGAGAGTTCTGGGGCTACTGCTGAGGCAGTTTGCCCTGCACAGAGAGGAAACAAGACAAAGACAAGGAAAAGAGAAAAGAAGAAGTGCTGGGCACCATGCAGTCCTGACAGAGCGGGCTGTTTGTTTCCCCACTCAGCCTGTTCCACCCGGTGTTTGCCAGATGGTGTGGCTACGTAGCATCTTGCAGTGGCTTTTGACAAGGCTGAGGACCTGCAGCATGCTGCTAGCTTCACCAGCTCCGGGGTCCAGCAGCCCACTGAGCTGGCTACCACAAAACACCATGTGCTTTCATTAATTTTACTTTCTGCCTGCCTGTGCTTGGAGAAAAGTTTCTCAAGGGTCAATGCAGTGGAACATTTCAGTAAATTAAAATTTGTATTAGTATTCTGTGACCATAAAACATTCCCCTGGCATATACCTAGCTAGCCTAGCTATCAGTGAAATATTGGGCAGGAGATGATTGATACACATCCTGAGAGGGCCACCAGGAAGTGTATTAAACTAATGCAGTGCTTTTATGTATTTTCCTCTCTCTTTCCCACCCTTCTTCACGGTTAACATAAGAATTAATTTATTGATACTAACAGTTGTTTTTAGATCCAATTAAAAGCAGCCAAACGTGACATTTATATTAAAAAAATAAAGCTAATTATCTTCTAAAAGTGGTCCTGGTTTCTTGGTTATTGTTGTTGGGGTTTTGTTGTTTGTTGTGTTGTTTTTTTTTTTGTTACACAGGTTGTTGTTTTTTTTCCCCTTAAGATTTGTGTTGGCTATCATAAGCACAAAAGTACAAGGCAGGCAAGGACAGAAGGTGGAACAAGCAAGTGTGGATGAGAGCTGCAGGAGCAGCAGCAGTGGAGGCTGATGAGCTGCACACAAGTGCCCGCTGCCTCCGTGCCTTGCATAAGCCACCCAGCAGCAGGTCTGAGAGGAGCAGTGACCTGGAGAGTGGGTGTTCAGTACACAAGCCTTTCCAAGACTGTTTGGGGGAAAACGAGTGTTAACAATGTGGGTGAGGTGCAGAGAGTAAGAGAAAACAAAGATAATTAGAATCACACAGCAGGAAAGGGGGAGGGGGGAGGTAAAAAGGGGAGGGAAAGAAGCCTGCAAACCTTCTCCTAACTTAGTTTTTTGAAAGACAAGGTTAAAGAGTGACTGAAGAACCTGCCCTTGGGATGTTGTTTGTCTCAGTGGCTTATTAATACAATTCATTCAGCTCTTAGTCATGCCACTATCTAGCTGATCCTGTCATGCACTTATAAAAGGTAGAATGGCACAAATCTTCACGTCTCTCCTGTGATGCCTAAAAGCACTTCATAGCATCAAGGATGCTGGTGCTCTGTGACTGCTGCTTATACTGAGCATGATGGATTGTTTCACGTTACTTTGCTCTCACCTCCCCTGCTTGCTGCATTCACCTGGCTTTTATTATATGCAGGGACAACAATGTCTTTGAGGCAGCAGCTGCCTTTTTAAATAGATGATACAGGACCTTGCACAATGACAGCACTGCAGCCCCTGCCGTTAACGGAGTTTGTGAGGGAGACAAGACGGCTGCTGGAGGCCTCATGTCTCTCTGCTGACCCTGAGTTGCCACCACAAAAAGTTAGCATGACAAAAGGCAGTCAAAACTTCTAGAAAACGTTGTGCAGAACTGTTACAGCGTGCCTGTGTGGGAGTCAGTATTCCAAGAGAATATCCTTGGGATATCGGGGATATCCGCAGGAAGCCCTGTCATTCACAGATGTGCTCTAAGAATACTCCATAAGTACCATCAAAGGCACCAAGCAGCTAAACAAGAGTAAAGCACAGTAAGGTGATAGGGAGTAATCAGCTTGGGATCACCAAAGGGAAGGTTATGCTTGACCAACCTAAGAACCTTCTACAATGAAATGACTGGCTTGGTAGGTGAGGGGAGAGCAGTGGATATTGTCTACCCGGACTTCAGCAGGGCTTTTGACACCATCTCCCTGGAGATCCTCATAGAGAAACTGTGGGCTGGATAAGCAGACAGTGAGGTGGGTTGAAAACTGTCTGAACAACCAGGCCCAGAAGGTGGTGAACAATGGGATGAAGTCCAGTTGGAGGTCAGTAACAAGCAGTGTACCACAGGGGCCAATACTGGCCTCAGTCCTGTTTAACATCTTCATTCATGATCTGGTTGGTGGGGCAGAGTGTAGCCTCAGGAAGTGTGCAGATGACACAGAACTGGAAGGACTGGCTGGTACACCAGAGGGTCATGCGACCATCCAGAGGAACTTGGACAGGCTGGAGAATGGGCTGACAGGAGCCTCAAGCAGTTCAATAAAGGGAGGTGCTAAGTCCTTGAGAAGGAACAGCCCCAGGCACCAGGACACGCTGGGGCCACCCAGCTGGAAAGCAGCTTTGCAGAAGAAGAGCTGGGTGTCCTGGTGGGTACCATGTTGAACATGAAGATGGGATTGGAGCATCTCTGCTGTGAGCAGAGCCTGGGAGAGCTTGTTCTGCTTAATCTGGAAAAGAGAAGGCTCAGGGGGATCTTACCAAGGTATAGATGTATCTGAGAGGAGGGTGCAAAAGAGACAGAGCCAAGCGTTTTATTGTAGTGTTCAGTGACAGGACAAGGGATGATGGGCAGGAGTTGAAACAAGAGATTTCCTCTTGTTTCTCTGTGAAGGTCACAATTTTTCACTGTGAAGGTGACCAGTCCGTGGCACAGGTTGCACACAGAGGTTGTGGAGTCTCCATCCTTGGTGACATTGAAAAAATGGTCCTGGGCATGTCACTCTAGGTGACCCTGTTTGATCGGGAGGGCGTTGAACCTCCGAAGGTCGCTTCCAACCTCCACCCTTCTGTGATTTTGTCAAGGTGCCCTAATTGCATGAAAATCAAGAAGTTTCTTTCACCATGCTTTGAAATTTCATGTGGTTTCAGCAGCAATTTGGAAGCTCCCAGTAGGAACAGAAGACCCATGAGCTTAGAAAAATGGGACCCATGGAGCCAAAATAACCTGAGAGAAATACTACAGCTGTGAGAAGAGGTTGGTTATTTGACAAGAAATATTTGTTTTGCTTTTTTTTTCTAATTACATGGTCCAAAGCCTATACCTTGGCTTTGCTGGAATATTTTATTTTTTTTTTAAGCTTGTTGAGTGCTGATGCTCCCAAGTGTGTGAGCAAGCCACTCTGGAAAACATAATGCTTCACAGGAAACCAATCCCTATGAAGTGATGGTGCATTGAAGCAGTGTTGCAGTTAAACTTTTCACGTGCCTGCCACACAAGGAAAACGCTGGAGCTGGGACTTCCTTTTCATTCACTCCAACCACTCCAGATTCATTTGGGCCAAGTCAAGTATCAAGAAACTGCCTTTCCTGGCAGGCCTTGATCAGATGGCTTCTGGCATGCAGCAAGCAGCAGAGAGACAATCTGTGGTAACAGATTGTCCCACGTTGACGTGTTGGCCTTAATCTCCAACAGGGTCCATGAGTACTCCAGCAAAAAGAAAAATTCTTAGTAAAAAATTTACTAAGCTGGATGGATATTTAGGATTGTTCAATAATGCTGAAGCCTCGTGAGAGAACTGGCATCTTCTAGTCCTACAAGCAGAGAGGACCCAATTTTTTTTTCTTGTTGCCTTTTGGCAGTTTTGCCATCTAAAGCAGCTAGGGATTATGGTAGAGTGAAACTTAAGTACATCCAAAAGAAGCATCTCTTCAGGCTCAGTTTCCTTTAGTTCTTATTAATGCCATTTAATTCAGAGCCCCGAGGTGGGAAGCAGTGAGGTAGTGAAGATGGTGTTAGGTGGGTTGTTTCTATTGTTTACCACACATCAAGGAAACAAGTACAGCTGAATGCATCTTGGTGTTGCCTCTACCCCAGGGGTGATGGCCACACTCTTCATCAAGAAGGAAAGGGCTGGAAGTGCTGTGGGATGGGGGTGTTAGGTGTGAGGGTATGAGGGTGGGTAACACGTGGGAATGTGTCAGGGTGTAGTGTTGCAGGCATCAAGGGGGGGTGGAGGTGATTTGGGGTGTGAGGGTGTGTAAGGGTGGGAGGGTGTGAAGCTGTGGGAGGATATGAGGGGCTGTGGGTGAATGCGGGTGTGAGGGTGCAGTGGTGGGCGTGAGGGGCTGTGTGTGGTTGAGGTGTGTGGGCACGGGACGGAGTGAGGCAGTGGTGGGGTGTCAGTGTTTAAGTGGGGTGTACCAGTGTGAGGGGATGTGAGTTTGAGGGGGTGTGGGGGATGTGAGGGGGAGTGGGTGTGCACAGAAGGGTGAAGGGTGAGGGGGTGTGAGGGACTGGAAGGGGGCTCGAAAGAGTGTGAGGAGGTGTGGGTGCATGTGCTGTGGCCGTGGTTCTGAGGGGGCTCATGAGGGCTGAGGGGCTGGGTAGCAGGGGGTGTGAGGTGGGGTGGGTGTGGGGGGGTGTGAAGGTTGGTGAGGGGGCATGAGGGGTGCGAGCGGTGCCAGGGCTGTGAGGGGGGTGTGTGGGGGGGGTGAGGTTTGTGGGGGGGTGTGAGGTTTGTGGGGGGTGTGAGGTTTGTGGGGGGTGTGGGGGTGTGTGAGGTTTGTGGGGGGTGTGAGGTTTGTGGGGGGTGTGAGGTTTGTGGGGAGGCGTAGGGGGAGTGGGGGGGTGTGAAGGTTGGTGAGGGGGTGTGAGGGGTAGGAGGAGTATGAGGGGTGTGCGGGGTATGAGAAGGCTGTGAGGGGCAGGGACAGGGACGTGCCGCTCGCCTCCTGGGCTCCGTTCCCCGCCACCCACAGGCGCTGCCCGCTCCGCCCCGGGCCGTGCGGTGAGGCGGGGCTGCTGCGGGGCTGCGGGGCTGCCGGGCTGCGGGGCTGCGGGGCTGCCGGGCTGCGGGGCTGCTGCGGGGCTGCGGGGCGGCTGCCGGGCTGCGGGGCTGCCGGGCTGGGCTGCTGCGGGGCTGCGGGGCTGCGGGGCGGAGCGGGCAGGGCAGCCCCGCCGCTCCCCTCGGGCTGCGCGCTCCCGCCGGCCGCGCCGGTGCCGCTGCCGAGTTGCGGGGTCGGGGCGCGGCACACGCCGAACTCCCGCAGGTGCCCCTTCTGGAGGGGAGCCGGGCGGGGGCTGGGAAGGCCGGGCGGGCCGGCAGGGCGCTCCCCACGCCGGGAGCTGCCCCGGGAGCTGCCCCGGGAGCTGCCCCGGGAGCTGCGGGCGCGGCCCTTCCCGCCCCGCGGGCCGCGATGCGGGAGGAGGAGACGCCGGGGACAGGTAAAACCGCTTCCCTCGCCCTCCCCGGACACCCCCCGGGTGTCCTGCCCTCGCCTGTCCTGGCACGGAGCGGAGGGCGCGGCTGGTGAGCGGTTTGGAGCTGCCGGGGTGTCCGGGATGCTGAGGAGGGCTCGGGTCGGTGTCTGGGGGTGTTCGCCTCGGACAGCGGCTCTGGAGGCTCGGCTCACACCCGACACTGGTCCTTCCCTTCTCGGTGAATTGTTACGGGAAAAGCCTCACTCTTCTAGCCTCTGACTGTATTTTCTCAGGTGTGTTCTCTGTAACTTCTCTGTAGAGAGGCTGCCTGTCCCTGTGTTCTTCCTGATGTCCCTCAGGGAAAAAACCTCAGAGCCATTAGGTTACAAGTCAGGATGCTGGCAAACATAGCACAGCGTCCCAGTGAAAACTTCCCTCTCCTAGTGCTCTCTACCACGCTCCCGCCGCTCTCTGGCAGTAATTATTGCCGTAGGAAACACCCTCCAAATGAGAAAGAGTGCTTGGAAAGATGATAGATGCTGCCAAAGTACCTGATGAGCTGGCTGGACCTCTCCAGACTTTCTCCAGAAGGACAAACACTGGAGATCCCAAGGGAGGGAGTTACCTTAAGTTAACCTTAGAAGGCAGCAAGGCTGAAGAGACCAACATTTCTCCATGGAAAGTTGCATTTTACAGTCTAGGATTGCAAAACTGGACTCGAGTTTGGCAGCTCTGGGGGGAGGGATAATTCTGGCTGTGTTAGCATGGCAATTTCTTAATCAAAAGTTACTCTTGTGTATATTACAGTGTGTGAATGACAGTGTAGGAAATCCAGAGTTCTTGTTATACTAAGAGGATTTACAGGGTTGATGTGGATATGAAGAATCACAGATATATTGAAAGGCTTATGCACTCCTAAGTGTGTAAGCACATCTTTTTTTCAGAGATGACAATCAGTGACTTACTTGGAACAATTTTAGGCTCTACAAACACTGCTGTGGAAGCTTGTGTGGGTAACCCTGAGAATGCTGAGGCACAGAGGGCAGGAAATTTGGCTTTCACATTGAAAAATCATGGCATATCTTTCAAGAACATTTATTCACAGCAGTCCATTATTTAGTGAAAGGGATGTTTATATTTGTTTACACATTACAACATCTATGAACTTCCCCCCAGCCCCCAATTTTGTGATTATTTCCAGTGTTAGATGTAACAAAAAGCTGTGAGCATTTCTTCTAGGAGTTAAACTCTATTTACAAACCAAGAAGGAAGCGTTGGAGGAAGAGGTGCTAAAACACTGTGAGTTTTAGTGGCTTTTCCCACTACGATGGCAGGAGGACGTGCATCTGAATAGGAGTCTCACATTTGCCAGCCTCAAAACAGGAGCCAGCACAAATCCACAACAGTGGCTGCTGCTTCTTGGAAAAAAAGTCATCAGTGGCTTAAAAAATCCACGTTCATACTGCGAGGTGCTTTCTGCTAGTTTCATCTCAGAGCACTTCCCAGAGCAGTACTGCTTTTTGAAAACAAAGTTAAGCTCTCCCTAGACAGTAGGGATGTTCCAGGAATATTATTTGTACGAGACCACCAGAAATTTGCAGAAGGCCAATGGCATCCTGGGGTGCAATAGAAAGGGTGTGGTTAGTAGGTCAAGAGAGGTTCTCCTCCCCCTCTATTCTGCCTTGGTGAGGCCGCATCTGGAATATTGTGTCCAGTTCTGGGCCCCTCAGTTCAAGAAGGACAGGGAACTGCTTGAGAGAGTCCAGCGCAGAGCTACAAAGATGATGAAGGGAGTGGAACATCTCCCTGATGAGGAAAGGCTGAGGGAGCTGGGTCTCTTTAGCTTGGGGAAAAGGAGACTGAGGGGGGACCTCATCAATGTTTACAAATACGTAAAGGGTGAGTGTCAAGAAGATGGAGTTAAGCTTTTTTCAGTGATGACCAGTGATAGGACAAGGAGTAATGGATACAATTTGGAGCATAGGAGGTTTAAGGTGAATATCAGAAAAAAAAAATTTTCCTGTGAGAGTGACAGAGCACTGGAACAGGCTGCCCAGAGAGGTTGTGGAGTCTCCTTCTCTGGAGACATTCAAAACCCGCCTGGACACGTTCCTGTGTGATGTGCTCTGGGTGACCCTGCTCTGGCAGGGGGGTTGGACTGGGTGATCTTTCGAGGTCCCTTCTAACCCCTAGGATTCTATGATTATCTGAAAGGCCAGTTCATGATTTGGTGTCACACGCTCGGCTTTGTAGTTTCTCATTCTTGAAACTGTTACCTTGGCACAAGTTTACCTCCAAAGCAGCTGTGTCACTCCTGACATCTCTGTAACACATCTAGTGGTCCTGACATTACAATTAATTAGATTTGAAAATGCTTTATAATCCTAATTCATTTAGCATCAATCTGTGATGAACTGCCAAATAAGTTACTCTTTCAGGAGATCTGCTTCAGCTGTGGCCCGTCAGGCCAAAAGAGCTAGCTGTGGTATTTCTGAAGCAGGTTGTCCCCAAGCAGGCGTGGCACCTGTATTTCCACTGAGCTCATGTCAGGTGGGTCTTAAAAAAGTCCAGCTGCACTTTTTTCCCATGGTGGCAGTTTTGGGATCACACAGCCCCAGGTGTGTTCACCTGTGTTGCAACAGATTCTCCAGGTTAAATCATGGTTATCTTCTTCCAGCATTCAGGAAGATATTCTGCATAACCTGCAACACTTCCTGTTTTAATCATATCTGATTCTGAAGTATTTGGGGACTTCTATTCCCTGTTTTATATTTCTTTCTCCGCTTGGCTTTTCCCCCATGCTTCCCCCTTTTCCTTTGCAATGCCAGTTTCAGATCAACCCATAACTAACGTGGCTGGATCTTAGCAGTGCCTGCTCCTTCCAGGGATCAGCCAGCCTGCCTGGCAGACCTGACAGTCCCTGTCTGTGGATGTAACGATTAGTTAGGTTCTTGAAATGAAGTTTATTACCCCCTACAAATCCTGGTGAGATCTCAGGCACACTGAAACTGCTGACCTGCTGCACAAAATCATTTTGGGCTTTCTCCAGGCCAGGTTCATGCAACATCCTGGCCACACAATCTACTTCAAGCATTAACTGTTGGCTTAGATTATCCTCTACCATCACTCATGTTAATAGTCCTGGTTAAGTCTATGGAGACAGTGAATTTAAGTAACTGGAGGCATTAGATCAGATGTTAGATAAACAGTCTCATTTTTAGCATTGATCTGCAGCAGGACTTCAAGTAGCTTTCTTTTTCTGTGCCTGTTCAATATTTAATGTTCTTTTGGCCATAAAAGGTATTTCTACACATGAAAATACTTGTATGCACTCACTTAAGTAAGGCAAGCAGTTAAGTATCAGAAGAGTTTTAGATAAATGCAAAAGAAATGTAAAATCACTGATGACTTCCATATAGGTCAAAACCAAGGGAGGCCACAAGCAGAATTTCAGCATGTATGATATCTACAAGGTATTTAACTTATTTCTGGAAATGTAAATGCACAAATTAATTGGATACTTTTACAAAAGACTTGATAATAATCTGGAATTTATTACTTGTCAAAAATGTGCATTTCATAATAATGATTTGCACATCAATGAAAACTGAGGTAGACCCTACTGAATTACATACTTTCAGTATAATGGAATGAATCCTTAAACTAATTCTGATGCAATTACTTAAAAAAAAAAAAAAAAGAAGTTTTATCAAGATGGGAAAAAAACCCAAACACCAACCAGTCAAAAGATGTTAGTACCACAGCAGTGTCCTCAGTCTCACCAGTGATCAGAATTGGGATGCTTTTGGGATGACAGAGAAGTTCTGGCCTTCCTTCATATAATCATGGAATGGTTTGGGTGGGAAGAGACCTTAAAGATCATCTGGTTCCAACCCCCCTGCACAGGCAGGGACACCTCCCACAAGCCCATCCAGCCTGGCCTTGAACACTTCAGGTATGGGGCATCCACAGCTTCTCTGGGCAGCCTGTTCCAGGGTCTCACCACTCTCACAGTAAAGAATTTATTCCTAATGTCTAACCTAAATCTCCCCTCTTTCAGTTTAAAGCCATTACCCCTTGTCCTGTCAGTACATGCCCTTGCAAAAAGCCCTTCCCCAGCTTTCCTGTAGGCTCCCTTCATCTTCCCCATTTTTTTTTGAACAGGACTGCATTCATACATGGACAAGGAACAGTCTTGGTGAGGTCTGTAAGCCCATAAATAAATGCTAGCAAAGTTTAACTGGTGCAGCTCACACATTTATCTTGTTTTTTTCTTCCTGATGTACCAAACATTCCAAGGTACCTCAGCCAAACACATGGTACCTGTGACCATCAGAGCACCATGTCACCAAACAGCTGCTGTACTGAATAATTTAAATAGTCCAGTAACAACATGGCATGGATTAAGCCCTGTAACTGTGCTTACTGTGGCTGATCAGCCACTGAACTTCACTGCTTTGCAAAAGCACCTGTAGCTGCAGAGCATGATGCTGTGGAGTGAAATAAATGGGGAATGGGGAAGTTGTCATCATGGAGTCGTGTTGGTTGGAAAAGACCTTTATCATCAACTCCAGCCACTAACCCAGCACTGACAAGTCTATCACTAAGCCACGTCCCTCAGCACCATCTACACAGCTTTTAAATCCTTCCAGGAATGGTGACTCCACCACTTCCCTGGGCAGCCTGTTCCACTGCCTGACAACCCTTTTGGTGAAGAATTTTTTTCCTAATATCCAATCTAAACCTCCCCTGGTGCAACTTGAGGCCACTTCCTCTTATTTTATTACTTGTTCCTTGGGCGAAGACACTTCTGTTCGTTTGTTGGACTTTAGGAACAAACTATATTTATATCATCCTTTGATTTTAGAATTAAAAGCAAAACTCCAATATCAAGGAAAACCATAAATTAGTGCTCTTCAGTTATTCACCAAAACATTACTAGTGCTTTCAGAGGTAAATAAAAAGGCATCTTTGTGAATTTGCTTTGCAGTTAAAAGTAATTAAGCATTCTTACTTCTCTAGAAATACACTGTAAAATTTCATACCTGTCTAATTTTGTCTTGGAATTATGTTGCTCTGACAACTGTGAAATATTAAAAATTCTTTTCTCTAAAGATCTCTCCTCTACATGGATAAGCAAGCAGACAAAAGACATTAGTAAAAGTAATCTAATCGGTTTCATGCATGCAGGTATACATTCATACAAGACTTTTTGATATTTATACCACATTAAGCTCTTAATTTTTTGTGTGTGTGAACTCCCCGTATTTTCTCTGATGTTATAACATGTTTTTTGTTGTTTCAGAGCTAACACTGCCCGGGTCCTGGGCCCCCTGCAGCCCAGTGATCCCCAGGATGAGGAGGGTGGGCTGTGAATTGCTTCATTTATGCTGTTTCACCCCAATGAGGATGTTTTCAAAGGAGCATCAGGAAGGTAGAGTACTTCCACAAATGTAATTACTCTTAGAAAATACATCAGTATTTATTTGCCAGCCATTTAACAGGTTCTTCTTAGATAAAAAGTAATTTACTATGCTTGCTTTTTTTACTTAAGACCCGCAAGCCTTCTTTTTCTCATTTTCTACATGCTGAGTATTTGTTGTTTTATGACAAAGAACAAGTGAGCGTGACACTGTCACATGTCGATGTAAAAACTGCTGCAGGTTTCCTTCAGTTCTGGTTCCTTGCACTGGTGAGAATCAGGAGTGGTGCAGCTGTAGGTGGTGCAGCCCCTTGGGTGCAGTCAAAGCCATGGGGGTGTGGGAGGATTTTAACTTTTTTTTTTTTTCAGCTTATTTGGCAGTGTGACCAAAGGGAGAGCAGTCCAGAAGGAAGAAAAAAAGAAGGAAAAAAGTGTCACCTGCACTTTAAGCATGTGCAAATGTTATTATATCCAAATGTTATTTTAAATTTTTAATGCATTTCTTGAAGTCTGAGAGGTGGGAATACTTTTTGTGTGTGTGTTTTGTTTTGTTTTTTCCCTTCATGCTTTTTTTCACAAAGTACTGAGGTACTTACAGGAGCGACTGATAGAGTTAAATCCGCTCTCTTCTGTTCTTTGGGGGGGCCAGGGCTCTCCTGTGGAAGGCGGGTGCTGTTGTTCTCTGCAGCCAGCAGCAAGGTGTGAGCGAGGGAAGCGATGAGCGAGGCGGGGGAGCTGCCGGCCGAGGGGCACCCCCTGCTCAGAGCTGTCCATCAGAGCCGCCTGCGCCTCACCAGGCTGCTGCTGGAAGGGGGTGCCTACATCAACGAGAGCAATGAGAGGGGTGAAACCCCTCTCATGGTTGCCTGCAGGACGAAACATGTGGATTCCCAGAGTGTCAGCAAGGCGAAGATGGTTAAGTACCTGCTGGAGAACAAGGCTGATCCAAACATACAGGACAAATGTGGAAAGACAGCCTTGATGCATGCTTGCCTGGAAAAAGCAGGCCCTGAAGTGGTATCTCTGCTCCTGAAAAGCGGAGCTGACCCAAGCCTGCAGGATCACTGCGGCTGCTCTGCGCTGGTGTATGCAGTGAACTCTGAAGACAAAGAGACCCTGAAAGTTCTCCTTAACGCCTGCAGGGCGCAAGGGAAAGAAGTGATCATCATCACAACTGGGAGGTCCTGCTCTGGCAGGCAGAGAAGGAAGCAGTATTTAAATGTGCCTCCCGCAGACCTCGAGGAATGCCATTCCCCCACCACTTGCACTTCCCCATCAGAAATAGAACTGAAAACGTCTCCATCCCCACTTTCAAGTTCAAATGAACCTCAAGAAGCACTCTTCAGCTTCAAAGAGCTGGATCATGCCAGAAGCATGAACAGCTCATCTCAAACAACGACAAAAATAACCACCTCAACAAAAGCAGGGTCCAAGCTGGCCCAAGTGCAGTGGCTGCAGTCTGAGCCTTGGGTAAAGAGCTCTCCATCACTGTTTCACCAGAACAAAATTGCCTCTTTACATGAAGAACTTCAGGATATTACTCCAGAGGAAGAGCTCTCTTTCAAAAGAAATGGTCTTGCCTTATCAAAGAGATTCATCACCAGGCACCAGAGCATTGACATAAAAGACACTGCTCATTTATTGAAAGCCTTTGATCAACCTGGATCAAGGAATTTATCATATGATGAGATAAACTCTCAGATTCCTTGTGCTGAAGAGAAACATAAACCCAGTGGGATTCCTGTGGGTAAGGAGACCAGTTCAGAACGAATCAGCTTCATTTCAAACCTCCGCAGTATTATCCAGAAAAGAAATTTAGGAGCAAATCACTACAGCTCTGATTCTCAGATAACTACTAATCTAAGTCCTGCTGCTGCCGAAGACAGTAAGTCAGTGATGGGAAAGAAAAAGCTTCTTTCTCCATCTCACTCTTTGTTACTGAGTTCTAGAGAAGCACTGGAGAACATCTCTCCTGTTACCCTAAGCAGGAGAAATCCATCTTTTCTAGAAAGATGGGGCTCAGGAGCCTTATTGTTGGATCATATTGCTCAGACCAGACCAGGTTTTCTTCCACCACTGAATATGACTCCTCACCCCCCAATTCCAGATAGTACTTTCATGAACAGGTTTTCTGGGATGATTTCTTGTGGACAAAAACACTTGGCATCAGCAGCACCTGCTTTCCTTAGGGAGAGCAAAAATGTGAAAACGCTGCTAAGGAGGCAGTCACTACAGACTGAGCAGATTAAGCAATTAGTGAATTTTTAACAGGTGTTTATAGGGTTACACAAAATCTTTATGGTTTGTGCATATTCACTGCACTGCCCGAGTGTAAAGATGCATATCACAAAAGATAGCAGGTTTGCAATGTCAGGCTCTGCCTTGCAGTGAATAGCTTAGAGACGACATGGAAACACATGGTTAACTAATGATGCTGCTTTCTGCAAGCAGAGGAATATTTATTGTACTGTTTTAATAATGCTTTCAGCTTCAGCACTGAAATCTTACCTGTGACAGGCTGAACCTGCAGAGGGTCTTAGGCCCTGCAGTTCTCATTTTAGAAATATTTTGGAAATAGTTTCCTTGCAAGGTTTCCCCAGATGTGTACTCTCTCTCCACCCAAGAAGGTGGTACATGTTGCCTTTGGGAACTTGAAAGAGAAACCCCAGGCACAACCAGTGTGCACAAAGGGTGGGCAGTGGCAGGTGTAGATTAGCATCTTCTGGCTTCAGTGCCTTTCCTTCCCGTGAGCAGACAACACAGAGTCAACAAAATCCCACGCTGCAGAGCTGTGCTGTGTGTGTAGCTATGCCCAGGTCATCCCAGCTGAAGACTGGGAGCCTACTGTAGGTGCCTTGCTGCCCACTGGAGTCCCTGTGATTCACAGAGCACTGGAGAGCCCCAGTTCAGCACACCACACCTGGGAGCTAAGTCAAGAAGCCAGCACAGCAAGCAGGAGGTCCTGAATAATCTCACCTAAAATGACCAATCCCTGATTGCAGTGTCAGTGAGGCAGTTTTGTCAGCTTGGGCTTCTCAGACTATGTGATTGCTGGAATCTGCTCATTTAAAAAGAGGAAGGGATAGGGGGGAGGCAGAGGCCATATCTAAACTGTGGTCCATTACTTTCTGTAGTTCCAGACTCTCAAAAAAGAGATCTGCAGATCATGCAGGACCTTTTTCTCCCCAGTCACAGGCCTGGGTTTCTTTTCAAGACAGGATACAGATGGTGGGACACATCCAGGTGTCCTGATCAGCAAGGACAATTCACACACATGCTTGGGCACAAGGAAGAGCTCAGATGAACCTAAAAAAAAATCTGACAGCTGTAACCCTCACCTGGGAGATGGAAGTCCTCCTTTTGCCTAATTTGAAGCAGAGGACTGGATTCCTTACAGAAAAGAAACATGCATTTGTAAACGCTCTTGCATTTTTTAAAGTATCTTTATCTAAAATATTACTCCTTCCCATTTCGTGCTCTGTGATTCCAAACATCTACCTTTTCATTCCAAACATCTACCTTGTCTTTGTACACCTTCCATGGATTCTTGATTTCTGGCATTTTGTAACTCGTCTTCTGAAGATGGAGAAGTACTGAATGTGTTCTGTCATTAGTTGCAGAAAATGATTGTGTTGAAATTGTGTACGTATAATGTGAATTTCTGTATTTTTTTTTCTGGAAAGACAGTGGGTTCTTTGCCTTTTTGCAGCTTCAGTCAAAATTCACACAGTCTGACATTGTCTAACAAATAACTGTAGTATTACTTAGTTTTCCCCTTAGCATTAGATGGTTTCAAGTGGATGATAAACATACAGTCTCTCTA
This sequence comes from Apus apus, assembly GCF_020740795.1. Classification (NCBI taxonomy): domain Eukaryota; kingdom Metazoa; phylum Chordata; class Aves; order Apodiformes; family Apodidae; genus Apus; species Apus apus. Next base: position 70,237,524 of record NC_067312.1, on the reverse strand, counting down.
AATACCTTTTTATGTAAAAATGTCCAAAAGTTCATAATATACGTATTTTGAAGAAGGGAACATTTCACATCTTGAAAGCAAAGGAATATGGTTTGCATCTACACCACAGCTGGAACTACATTTAAATCTTTAAGTCAACTTTGTGACACAAGATCTCTCCAGTCTCTAGTGATGATGTTAGAAGGCAGATAATCTCACTGTTGATTCTCTGGCCAAGCTCTCAAAGGTAATAAGAATAAGCAAAGATGCAAATCTGTACCACAATTGTAAAAATTGATTGTTTGCCACAAAATGCAGGTGCTGGAAGCTGTGGTGTCCTTTGCTCTCCTCTAGCCACAGCTCTGCTAACCTGGGGACAGCTGGGCAGGCCACTGGGAGCTGCACTGTGCTGGCACACCTGGCTTACTCAGACATAACTGTCACACTTGTTTAGTTCTCACCCCTCAAGAACAATCAGTTTGCCAGCCCCAAAAATATTGCTGGCAAACCCCTTTTTGGTTGGTTGGTTGGTTTTGTTTTTAAAGTGTAATTAGAGATGGCCTGTTCATCCACTGAAAGACTCTTGGTTGTTTTTGGTCTGGCTGGCAAGCCCTAGTTTCTGCACATTCACAAACAGGAAGTGTTCACTATGTTAAAAAAAACAACAAACCCCCACAAAACCAAACCAAAACCCCCAACTCTGGAGTTTGTACATGAAACATCCAGGAATGGGGAAGTTATGTACATTTTAAGAGCTGTTAAATAGTAGTGGAAACTTGGTGAAGGTGATGAAGTGTTGGGTTCCATCCAGGTTTGGTGTCTTCCTGGTGATGTTGCTGGATCAGCATCTGCACATACCAGGTAGAAACAAGGATTACATGGAAATCTTTTTATGACAGAGAAATATATCTGTATTAAATTACTAACTGGTGTGCATACAGACACAATATACTTTTCAAATGGAAATGGAAATTTTCTAGTCAATTTCATAATGAAGTTAAATATTTGAAAATAAGAATACATCATTACAAAATACAGATTGTTTTTTAGAAAAAAAAGCCACAGACCAGATCTTCTGACTGGCATCTCTGCTAAAGGTACAAAAGCCAATTTCTTGCTTTTAAAATTCATTACGTGTATGAGACTACTGCTCCCTCAGTTGAAACAGTAATTTTTTGCAAAGTGCTCAGACAGTGGAGGAAAATGGTCTTTGTCTTGAGAAGTGAAGTTCTTCTGTAATGCTGCCAGTATTTTGTGCTAATTTTGATGCAGAAGTAATGTGAAAGATTAGTGTTTGTTGTTGCATCAGTGTTAAAAGTGACCTTCAAAGGAAAAACAATTCAGTTTTGTTCTCTTGATGTTGTGATGATGCATAAATAAAAGTTATTTTTTTTCCCATTCAGGGAATATGGAAACAGAGACATCCTTTTATTTACCACTTAAGAGACACTGAGTCACTGCCAAAGGTACTCACTCGTGTTTCTCAGGCTGCCTCTACACAGGAAATTGGAACAGTTAATTGGATTTAATCTTAACACATCTAAATTTGTACAAATTATTGTGTGAGAGAGGCTCTTTCCATCTGTTGGTTGCTTGCTGTGGTCCCACTTCAGTGGAGATACACTTCTGCCATCTTGGAAGTCTTATTCATAATTTTCCAGTCATCCAGAATGTGTTTTAAGCTAAGAATGGAAAGCAGGACCTGAATTCATAATGCTAAATCCTTCCCCTCCTGCCCCAAAACATTAAAGTTTACAAACAACAGAATATATGCCAGGTGCTCTTTATGCATCTGATAAAGAAGATGCCCCAAGCTGAATCTGCCAGTTTTCTTTTAAGAGCTGTGGATTCCTGTCCAGAGAGAAGCATCTGGACTAGTTCTCACAGATCACAATGAAAAGTTGATGAAGCTCATTCACTCTTAAGTTACAGAAAGATTAATGGCATCTAATCCTGAAATACTCTATGTAAAATGGAGGTGGCATTTCTGTGAGCAGGCATTCCTGCCAGCATCAGCTACAGCTTCCAGCAAAACACACTCCCTGTGAGATGACTGATTTTGAATCTACATGCTAAGCTTAGAAAGACTTATTTTTTTCCTTCTGGTTTTCATTTTCTCTGCAAAAAAAACTCCTGTGAAACTGTACAGTGAAGTAACTTCTAGACAAACTGTGGTGGCCTCACAAAAAACAGTCATCATCTAAAAAACCTGTAACTTGGTTTAAGAAATTTAAGAGCAGGAAGTCACTACTTAAGAATGCTCTAAAAAAAGACATTTCTCAAGGCTGTGTTTAAGGGGTAGTGTTCATTCTACAGGAAGAATATTGCCATAATTCAATGCAGCTACACAAGAAAAATGGTAAAGTCATTAAATTCCTCTTTTTTTCCCCCTTATCAATCCATAATAAGACCTTCATCTTTCTGCATCTCTTATGCAGTACAACTCATTACTTTTCCTGCTAAAATGAGGTATTTTTCAGTAAATGGATTCTTACATTAGTAAACTATTACTCTGTTAGTTGGCTATTTTGTTCATGGAGCAAGAGCATGGCTTGCTACAGAAAGTTAGCAAAAAATAACCTTGCTACTAAAAGCATTCAGTGTGTATCACAAAAGAGACAAGGTTGCTTTTAAAAACAAAACATAAAAAATGTTGAAATCCAGAATTAGAGGGAGGAATGTCTTCCTGGTATTTCTGAGCCACACATATTCACCTTCAGGTGTTACTGGCACTACGACACCTTCAAGGAGATCAGGTTTGATAAGGATACATCTTTAGAAAACTCAAGAGGGTTGGTTTTCTTTCAGAGTGAAAGGGATAAAATTTCATTTTTTATTACTAATTGTTCTCATAAAATACCCAGCTATCAATCCTTTTTAAAAGACAACAGATCTTGGACTCCTTTACACGTTAACATTATTTGGAAAAAACCCCAAATATTAAAAAATACACAAATTTCCTGCAGAATTCCTGTTCTCCAAAGGACACCTGTTACCTGAGAGACATGTTCTTGGGTGATGATGGGTGTAGCTGGTGGAAAGCAAACACAGACCTCCCAGGAGGTCTTCAGCATTTCACATAATTAAAACAATCCTGCTGCTTTTTCCTGGTCCAGAACAAGCAACAGAAGCTGCAGATTTCAGTGAGGGACTGAGGCACTCTGGCAACAGAAGCAGTTCAGTGATTTTGTACAAGTTCTGTACTTAAAACAATCCCCTTGCAAGTTATCTGCTAAAGCTCAACAAAGATGGAAAGTTTTTAATAACCAAACTGCAGGAATTACAGAAGAACTACTTAAAACTTCTTTTGCATCCCTATCAACCCTCTACAGCAGCAGGTACTGTGCAGCAGGTGAAACGTGTCATCAAATCATTTAAAAAAATGCAGGTTGCAAGGAACCTGTGGGGGTCTTGCCCAGCCTGCAGCTCAAAGCAAGGCTTGCCTTGGCCACCTCAGCTGGGATTCAGGCAGACAAGGTGTGAAGCTCAACACTTCAGGAAGCACCAGAGGACTCAGTTACCAACATGAAGTCAAAACCACTAACTTGGCGTTCAGCAGAGTGGCTGCTCTGCTGCCAGGAATGTGCCTTTTGCTGCTTTGTGAAAACTCACCAAGCTTTGAGTGGCCCTTTACTTTCTTAAAAGTATCTTTATGTGCTCACTAATGACAGAGACTATGAAGTTTAATAGCTCTGTGGGTTCCATGTAGTCTGTGTGATTTAAAGCCCCTCAGAGCATTTCTAGGGTTAGTGGCCTGTTGAGGGACTCCCTTGGGAGAATAACTGAAGAAACACCTTCCTCAGCCTCTGGGTGTGATCAGGCTTTTCCCTGCAGTTGCCTTCCTGCATTCTTGGGGAGGTGAGCTGAAAGTAAGGAGGCTGTCTGTCCTTTTTGGTCTTAATTCTGTCCTTCCTTGGTCCAAGGAGGGTAGTGAGACCCTGGCCCAGGTTGTCCAGGGAAGCTGTGGAAGCCCCATCCCTGGAACTGTTTGAGGGCAGGTTGGATGGGGCTCTGAGCAACCTGGTGTCCCTGCCTGTGCAGGGGGTTGGAACTAGATGAGCTTTAAAGTTCCTTCCATCCAACCCAAACCACTCTATGACTCTATTATCTTAAATTTAACCATAAAGTTGGCATCTCCTGTGCTAGCACCACACTGTCAATCTAATGGTAATTCAGAGCTTTTGTCCCAAGCAGGAAATAAGTGAAATCCCATCAGTCATTTAAAAAACCTGCTACAACCTTAAAGTGAACACTGAAAACTTATTTATTTTTTTTCATAATTGTATAGAGGCCTGTTTATTCAGAAATTTCTGAAATCAAGATGCAGATGCATGCTGATGAACTGTAATTAATTCCTGCATTTACTCCCTGAAGGCATCAGCTAGTAATTCTGAACACTTTCACCAGCTGCCACAGATGGCACGAGTTACAGTCTTCCCTCCCAAAAGCTACTCTGCTATAAAATAGAACCCTGACCTGCACATAAATTTAAAACCACAATGAGAACACCTTTTTAAAACACATTTTAACTAGGTTGGATAGATCCCTATTGAGATTATGAATTTGCATATTCAATAATTTCTTTTTGCTACAGCAATGAGAAGAATCACAATGAGGCAGTGAAAGCAACAGCTGTAAGGACAGAGGATCACTGAAAAAATCAAGGGAACCAAGCCAAACCATAAGGATATGAAAGACCAACATATAATTGCCCCCAAAAATGCAGATGTTCAAAATTCAGAAGACGACAGCACATAATAATTGAATTTAATTGGAAGAACAATAAAAAATTAGGCTTATTATGGATTTTAATGAATGAGCCCTGCTGTGGCAGCCTAAGATCTCATCCCCTGCTCCTCACTGCACCTTTCTGCCAGAAGTTACTGCTCCTGTGTCAGGGAACACAGACCCTGAATACCCCAGTGCAATGAGGGGTAACTGCAGTATGGAGTGTGTGCTCCCTTCAACCATGGCAGTAAAAGGGTAATAATACAATAATTAGAGTAATTTTGCAGAAAAAGACATCTTACTTCACTGCAAAAAAATGAAAACTCATCCATCAAAGCCCTAGAAGAGATGCAAAGGAAGATTCATACAACACCCAGGCAGCCCTTGATTTTGCACACGGGTTAGTACAAGATTTATAGATAAAACTCTGGGTAAAGCTGACAGGAAGTACAGCACAGAAGGTAAGCCCAGGCACCAGGGAATCACAGTGCATAGGCAAACTGACAATCCTGCAACAAAAATGAACAAACTAAGGAACAAATGTCTGCAAACGTCAAAACACAACAACAAAAAATGGCTTCCAGTGCACATGTAGAGAAATGACACAGCCTTCTGGTAGAAAAAGGTTTCTAGAAAGGTTTCCTTAAAAATGGTGCAGACACTCCTGATATCTTTTCTTATATTAGTAGTTTTACCCTTATTAAAAGAAGCACTCTCTGAAAATTGAACAAAATTTAAAATTGAGTAAAAACCAATACAAATAGAAGAACATTGAAATCTGTGCAAAAGCTCCTCTGACTCTTGGTCATTATCTAAGATGCAATGCACATAAGGCTCTCCCTAACCTTGAAAAAACAACCAAACAAAACCCACTTCCCCAACACTAATTTCTGTATTTTTCCTCAAAGGAAAGGAAGGCCCGGGCCATTTCATCACCAAACTACTAAATGAGTTATAAACACTTTCTGTGCTTTATCATCATCATCAACTTTATCATCAATACCATGAATTCCTGATCCTGGGCTGCAGAGGTGGAAGTTTAATGTAAACCCAGTTCTGCACCAGGCAGTTTCCTGGGGTGGCTGCACGAACACAGTACTATGAAAAAGCTAACATGTGCCAGAATCAAATTCTCTGGTATCCATAAAAAAAGGACAAGAAACCCTACAAGTTAAAGCTCAGACCTAAGTTTAATGAACAGTGCAGAAATAAATCTCTGGTAACATTAGCAAATGGCCTGGTCACAGACAGATGGCTGATGAAGAAAACCTAAAAGGCTGTAATTTTAAGGTTTTAATTGAAGAAAAAGACTGGGGTTTTCTGCAGTTAGAGTAGGCTAAAGCTGAGCTGTTCCTCCAATGAATGCTGGCAGTGAAGATGGGGAGAACTGTTCTTGAAAAATCTGTCTTTGGAGGTATTTCCTGCAATTCCACAGCACAAACAATGCAAACCTCAGAAAAGCAGCTTCTGTTTTGCTGTCATCGTGCTTACATGGTACTGCAGGGTATTACTGCATAGTTGTGCAGGACTAATGATCTTGGTTCTCTTCTCTAGCATATTATTTTACCTGTTCAGTAAGTTCCATCAAATTCACAGAAAAATACAAAGCTTGAACTACACCTGCAGTAAATTAGAGATGTTTTATTGATCAGTTAACTCACCTGAACTTTCTGAGCAGTACCCAATTCCTTTAAAGTCAACCAGATTTTTCATGTAAGAAGGACAATTAAGTCAAAAGAACCTGGCTGAAAGGTATCAACAGACACAAAGAAGCACTGATAGATAAAGTGATTGCACAAAGAGGTGACAGAATTTATAGCTCCTAAACAATGTTTTAAGTACAAGGAATAGATCACTGACAGTGTTTAAAAAAAAAACACCCAAAAAAGACAGCAACAACTAGAGTAACACAGACCTGCCACAGCCCCGTTTACAACATAAATAACTGGCTTTCATCTCAGCTTTAGTGCTTTATTGCCAGCCCCACAGTTAACACATCTTTCCATAGAAGAACATTGGTATGAAGATGGGCATGAAAACTGAGAAGCAAATTCAAATGAACTGCTGTAACACCTGAGCAGGGGAGCACAAAAAAGAAGAGCTGTGCTGGGGAAGGAAAGCAGTGCTGGTGGTTGGTGAGGAAGAGGCAGAAGAAGGTGCCGAAGCAGAAGTTTCCCTGCAGCCCATGGTGAGATGGCAGCTGTCCCCCTGCACTCGTGGAGGAATGTGGTGGAACATTCCCTGAAGGTGCCAGGAGGGGTGAATGTGCACTTGGATCTGCAGCCATGGAGGACCCCACACCAGGGGAGGTGCCTGTTCCCTGAGCAGCCCGTGACTCTGTGGGAAGCCCAGGCTGGAGCAGCTCCAGACCTGGTGGGAAGGACTCATGAAGGAGAGGTTTGTGGAGGACTCTCTCCCATGGGAGGGACACCGTAGGGAAGCAGGGAAGGACTGTAAGGAATCCTTCTTCCTGAGGAGGAAGGAGCAGCAGGAACCACCAGCCTGTGAACTGACTCTAAACCCCATCCCCATCCCCCTGTGCTGCTGGGGGGAAGGAGGGAGAGAAACCGGGAACAAAGGGATTTGGGGCTGGGAAGAAGGGAGGGGTGGGGGTAACATATGCAAGCCCTGCTCTGTGTGTGTCAGTGTCCTGTGTGTGTTTGATGAGTGTGAAATTAAATTATTATTTTTCCCCAAGGTGAGTCTGTTTTGCCCAGGACCTTAATGGGTGAAGAACCCTCCTTGTCGTTTGTCTTGATCCTTGAGCTTTGTCCTCCTCATCCCAGAGTGTGTGTGGGGAGTTGAGTGAGTGGCCATGGGGCTGTTCCTTGGTTGTCGTGTTGGGCTCAAACCAGGACATGATACTATAAAAATGTGCAAGAACAAAAACCAGCTGTATTTAACTCTTCAGTACTAACAGCCTGTCCAGTGTTGTGCAGAACATCTCAGCTAAAAAAATGCATGTGAAAGGAATGGGAAGAGACGTGCAAGAAAATGTCAGGGTATTATCTCTTCACAGAATCAGCTTTCATTTATAAATCAAAATCTCCTCTGACACTGTGGGAAAAAAAAACAACAACCACATTTTGTACTGTTTGGCAGAAGTCAACATAGAGTCTGTGTGTTTCAATCTGCACAGATTTCAGTGTCTGCATTTATTTTAAGTGATGCAGAAGTATGAGAGCTAAAAAAAAAATGCTTAAGATTAAATAGGCTGGAGTTTTCCTGCAGTTGACCATCAGGGTTGCAATGATTTTTAGTTTTTCTCAAGGGAAAGTTCAACTCCTGAAAATTTTTGAGATCACACCGACAGTTACAAAGATGCACAATCCAGGCAAAATGCAGAAAATAACTGCATTGTCACAAAAATGTACAATTTTTGCTGTAAGTACTAATCACTGCACATCTATTTCGTTCTTAGAGCCTCTGGCTTTCAGAAAGAGTGCAGCAGAACATTTCAACTCCTGTTAAAATGTAGATTAAAACTCCTGAAAGAGGCACCACCACTTCTCTATTTTATAAAGCACTGTATCTCTTTTAATGCTGTATCTGATGTGTAGCTCACTGTAATCCACCACTGTGCTTTATGTACAAGAAAGGAATATTCTTCTTCATTCTGGGGGTTCTGTTTGCTCCAGCACCTCCTGCAGTGCAGCTACAACTCCAGCCCAGCCTTCCCACAAGCCAAGGACTGTGCTGCTGGTGGCTCAATGGAGGCAAGATGTGGTGTGGAATGCACAATTAACACACTGCAGAGAACCTGGTTAGCTTTCACTTGGTATAAATAACCATTCTTCATCCCTGGAATGTGTAGTATCATGGATCCCACTCCTCACACCTAGCAAACAGAATCTTTTGTTGTCTAGGAGTGAGAACAAGACCAGCTGCAAGGGCATTAAAAATGGAGTGTATCAAGAGGAGCCAGAGAACACCACCACCTTTGGAAACTGCACAGCTTCTTACTTAATGCAGTCTTGACTCTTGCCCTCCTCTGCAAACAGCAAAAAACAGGGTTTGGTAAAGATGGAGTGTCTCACTGTTTTGCCAACTTTATGCTTTACCAAAGGGTCAGGGTCAGCACAAAGGACACAAACACCCAATTAAGGAAGTTAGCTTATTTTTACTGGCTAAGGTTAAAAATGATACAAAACCCGCAACAGACACACACTACATTTGTTAAAAACAAATACACCCAACTAAAACACTTCCAGCAAAGTTGGGGCAAAACACAGCAATGCATCTAATCATTACTACAGAGCACAGGAAGCAGCTGTAGTGATGAAGAAAGAGACATCACCAATTGCCCTTAATACGTCCCCATCGCCCAGGCCAGCAGTGGCTGGGGAGCCCTGCCTGCAGGGAGGGTCTGGAGAGCCCTCCCAGCAACTGGGAAATCCTACACAGTGTGTCCACTCCTAGGGGAGGTCTCCAAAGGTGGCTGCAAGAGGGTCCCAGCTTTCTAATGCCAGATCAGCAAGCCAGAATGACTTGCATATTGTTGTGCAGAAACATCTGGTGGCACCTCCCTCAACCAAGGAGACCAGGACGTGGCCAGAGCCCAGACTGCAGTTGGTGGGGTTCCCTGAAATACTGTGCCTAGACATCTTACCAGCAAAAGCTCTATTTTATTAGTCTGTTTCACAGTTACACAAGAGATTTCTAGACACTTCATCAGCAGTGGTCTAAAATATGGTGGCTAAGCACAGAAGATCCTCAAATATCCTCATCAGGGGTTGTCTTCAGCATAAGCGGTTTGTGAGTGATAGTTTGAACTAATAAATTATACCACAGAAGTTAATCACTATAAAGGTTAATAACTATAAAATATACAGGGTTCATCTCTAGGTCAATGCTGGCTTGGGCCTAATGTCCAAACCCTGGCACTTCACCCACAGGCTCTGGTTTACAGAAAACCAGTTAGCAGCAAATTCCTTTGGTCCATGAGTATCTGCTGGGGCCATTTTCCCTTTTATACATTTGCAGGGAAGAAATACTAAAACATTCAGGTCACTTGAGTAGCCTGTACTACATGCCAGTGGGTGCATGAGTAATTATAAATGTGATGAGTAATTAACAATTCTGACCTATTAAAGAAGGCATTCAATTTCTATTTGAGAAGCCTTTCAATAAAGTGTTATATATAAATTTCTTCAATGATCACAGCTGTGTTCTATAATATTAAAATTATTCTGGGAAGGAAAAAGCATTTCCCTAAACAAGAAATCTTCATGTCTGAAGAGGTTAAATATTGTAAGGTTGCCTGCTTTGTATTAATCATTCTACTCCTATGGCTTTTTTGAATTCAGAATTTTGTGGCTCTAAGATGTCATAATAAACCCTACTTTTATCAAAGTTTTCTCGGATGTAAAGCAAATCTTCTACAGAATACACATCTTCCTTTCCTGTCCAAACAGTGAGGCTGTATCTGTATTAAAAAAATAAAAAAGAAAAACAAAACAAGAAAAAAAGAGAAAAAAAATGTTATTATCCTAAGATTAACCATGTAAGACAGAAATTCTAAGCTCCTGAAAATATTCAGAACTATGGTAGCTTGATTTGAGGAATATAATTATATACAAAAAATGTAAATGCCCTTTGGATTTCAAAGTTAAACAGTTTTGAAGTACCAGAATTATCAGTTTTGTATGTTCCTGCCCTCCTCACCCTCTACATCCAGGCAAGTCATCACTCTCTGCCCTGCATTCATGCTACAACTGACAGCACTGACAGTCTCCTCAATCTTCTTGTCACTTGTCCCAAAGAGGACAGCAACATTTTTAAAATGGACAATCCTTCACCACCCAGAACAACATATCTGTAGCCTGGCCCTCGTGTGAAGACAAGACATACTCGTAATGTATCTTTAAATTAATTTCCCAGTTTCAAATGTTTAATTCTAATTTGTCTTTCAATTCATCACTATAAACAAAGAATAAAGCACTTCATTTTTCTTCTACCTGTTGTGTCTTAAGTTCTTACAAATTTTCCATGCAAATCACTGTCTTAATTTGTCTGTCTTGGGCTTTGACCTTGCTTAGTGCTTAAGGAACAACTTTACTGAAGCATCAGTAAATGCAGCAGGTGAAAGAGATGAGCAAAAGAGAGTATGTACAAAGCAGGTTGTGTTCTGTTACATGTAAATAGTATTTTTCTATAACATGGGTTTCTAAGAACTATTTTTAAAAGGAAATATTAACTCAGTGTTTAGAAACAACTGGATGTATTTCAAGAACCTAAGCAAAATTAGCTCTGTAGCACACTCACCAACTGCCAACTTAAAAATCACCTTTAATATTTTTATGTCACATTATTACAGAAAAGATAAATACTGAATCCAATGAAAAGTATCTATAAAATGTAAGTATTTAAATTTAATTAACTCCAAATTGCAACGTGCAGCTGCTTGGTCGATTTAACTACATTAAGTCTTACTAAATGTTTATAGTGCAACTGGATCACAAACTTACACAAGATTCACTACCAGGAACAAGTAATTTTAGAAGAGGCTTTTGGAATTTTACCATTTTAAAGAAATTAATAGCCATCACTTCTGTATGCTAACACAATGTAAGAACTGAAGGGACAAGGAAGGATTTTCAACATAACTGGGGTATGTACCCATAACTGTGCTATATTTAAATATAAACAATTATGTGCCTTTGTCATAAAGACAGCTACAAATTAAGGCCCTCAAACTTACCTGTCAGACTGTTGCACTAACCAGGATAGCTCAGATATTGATTGTCGTACTAATGCTGCTCTCACAGGGAAAGTTACAAGCTGGGGAAGTGAGTTGCATATCTGAGCCATTTCTTTCACCATCATCCAATCATATCCTACAATAAACACCATTTGATTAAGAAGAATTCCTCACAGATACAAACTGTATGAAGACACAATAAACTCTAGGGTGGCCAGGCTGCTGGGTTATACAAGAGCAAGCGTGGGTTTTGTTAGAATGACATAACTGTAACATGAAACTGCTGAATCATTATAAACAAACAAAAAAATCTCATTGTCCCAGAAGAGAAAAGCAGTACCAATCTGGAAAAATAAACTTATATTAAAATTCTTTATTTTTTTTTAATTGCAGGGGTTATTTTACATAAAGCTACAGAATGTGACATTTTCTAACACTCAGGAAACGATGTCTGCTCTCTCTCTAAAAACCAGCATTGCCACTGACTTCATCATGGACTGGTTTTAACTTGACAATGACCCTTAAAAACCAGGAAGGTTTCAAAAAATTTTGACAGAAAGCAACACAACACTTTAAGAGAAAAGAAGCATGTGAAATGCCCTGGACTTTTAAAATGCTAAAATCAAGCCATCTAAAACACATCTAAAGTGCCTGCTGTTGAGACTTACACAAGCACCGAACCTAGTTAAAATGCCTTATTTCTTACAGGCTATGAAAATCATAGCAACAACAGTAACAACAGCTTTTTTATCAAGTACACCAACTAGCAAAATAATTATTCTTACACTCAGCATTATTTTCAAACTGACCAGGTGGCACAGAACTTCTGCTGAATCAATTATGAAACAAAGCAAACAAGACTGTGCGGTGTAAGAATGAAGATTTCTATCTTTACCTTTATTGTGTTTGTCAGGGTGCCAGCCAGTTGTCCACCCCAGGGATAAGGTTACGTTTGGGAAAAATGAAGTGACAGTGCCAAGGAACAATTCTGCATCCATTCCAGCATTATCTGTGTTAGGTCCTGGCAGGATGTCTGCGTTGATCCAAACAGGCCTCCTCAGATGCTGCTTCACACGCTGCAGAAGCTCCAAGGAAGGTCGCACAGCGCCCAGACTGTACCAGCAACAGGTGGGGAGAGGAGACACCTTGCTCAGACTGAGGATGGGAAACGTGCAGTGCAGATGTAGGAGGTCACAGAATCACAAAATGACAGAATGGGCAGGGCTGGAAGGGACCTCTGGACATCATCTAGGCCAACCCTCCTGCTAGAGCAGGATGCCCCAGACAGGGATCACAAAAACACACCCAGGTGTTTTGAATGTCTCCAGGGATGGAGACTCCACAACCTCCCTGGGCAGCCTGTTCCAGTGCTCTGTTACTTTCACAGTAAAGAAGTATTTTCTTGTATTTAGGTTAAATCTGGTGTACCAGTTTGTGACCATTGCCCCTTGTTCTGTCACTGGACACCACTGAGAAGAGTCTGGCTCCATCCTCCTGACACCCGCCCTGTAGCTACTGAGATCCCCCCTCAGCCTCCTTTTCTCCAAGCTGAGCAGCCCCAGCTCTCTCAGCCTTTCCTCACAGGGCAGATGCTCCAGATGAAACTGTACATATTAATGAAACTGGCCCTGTAAGCCAGACAGAAGTGCTGAGCACCCCTTCTCCCATCAGGTGATTAATCCTGCTGGTGTGAAGTGCTGCAAGCCTCTTGTCTCCTTGCTCCCAAAGCAAACTGCCTCATGGCTCTCACCTCACAGCTCTTCCAACGTGTAACCTGCTAAGACCTGGATGTTATTGAACACTTAGGAAGGATTTTAATAAAGGAAGCAACTGCAGACTCAACACTTTTGCTTAAATTAGACCACTGGGCTGAAGATAGCTGAAAACCACAAATACTATAATGAATTTAAGTGTATTTATTCCATTTTTATATATCCACAAAGTTTACATACTATCTAAAGACTAAAAGTAATATTTTCCACACCTCAACAGCACTTAAAGAGTGGTAAGGCTTTTATCACTATTTCAGATCCAGTTAACAGACTGAAATTACCTTCCTATCTGTGTAAGATGATGCAACCATACTAGGAGAATAAAATCTAAAAAGTGAACATTTTCAGGCAACTAATAGATTGAAAGGGCACCCATCTGAACATTTAACCCCTGGTAGTGTTTGCTTCCACAGCTCAAAAGTGTGGCACGAGGAAGTCTGCCCATCAATTTTCACCCTACAGCTGATTATGAAGCATGAGATGCAGTCCCTAGAGCAACCAATGCTGTGCCTCTTGCAAGCATTTAACAAAGTATCTTGAGTCACATGTTCTCACTGTTCTCTCACATGGAAAAGTGTGGTTACAAGACAAAAAATAAGAAAACTTTCAAAGCAGCATTACTGTGGAAGGAAACCTGGAGTAATGGGGAAAGGGACTAAATGCCAAGAAAATACGTACTTTTCTTCTTGCAGAAAATTAATTAACATTCTGCATAATGTTCAGGAACTCAGCACTCATGTCAGACTTGTGTTTTCCTTCCTAATAGCAAGAACCTGGGTTTTCTCCTGTGAGTTGTCAAAAGCTCTGAATAAACCATCTTCCAGCATTTCTTCAAAATCCTGCAGTGACCTGATGGAGAGCTGAGCCTACAGAGAATTCCTCATGCAGTTCTGCAAGGTTAGCTTCCCTCTTCAGCATCCTAAACTGGTCCTTTGGGTGCCACAGGAGCACCAGGAAAAGGAAGACAAGCCACTGCAAGGAGAGGAGCAGGGAGAGGATCTCAACTGCTCCAGCTTACATGGATACAAGCCACAGGCTGCAAGCCCCACAGATGCCCACCTGAGCAACACAGATGATGGTTGACTGCCAGTCAACCATTAACTTGACTTGATGTCAAGTCTTTCCAGTTCCAAGGCCATTGTGTTTCCAACAACAGTGCTGATACTTGCCTTAGCAGCTGTGAGTTCAGGGACATGTAGTGGTAAAGAACTATTTTCCTTATTTTCTCAGGATGGTTTTGTATCAAGTTATTCCCAAACCTGGCTCATGGTGAGGTCAGATGAATCATGTCAGGATTTGTGGCCAAAAATGGGAATGGCAGCCAGCTGTTACATCAAGTTAACTCCAAACACGCTGAGCTGCCTGTATTATTTTCTGTGAAAAGCCACTTTTTTATGTTTTAACTCATGTATCACTGAGACAGCTGGACAGTGGAAGGAATCCCACTCAACACTTCCAGTTAATATTAGCTCAAGACTTGGAGAAAAGCTACTAATGGTTTGAGTTCACATTATTGGCCCAAGTATTTCTCACATTGTCTGAGGTCAGAACAGTTCACTTTTTCCCATATTCAAGGCTTTGTCTAAGCCAGTGGAATGCCTTTCTTTTTAACTACAAAGTGCAATATAAAGAGAAAAAAAGCCTACAGCAAAATCTCTTGACACAAACAAGACCCCCAGAAAGCAAATGGAAATGTCAAATGTGTTGCTGATTCCACAGTGAATGATCCTGGCATTTCTGAAGTCCCTTTGCAGAACACACTCACACTCCTATAGATAAACCCAGCATGAGATGAGATTATATGGCTGATCAAGCTGGCGGAGTAGAAATCAATAAAATATTTATTTTTAAGCACTTCAAAACTTCAGCAATGGTATCCCAAGAAATACTATCCCAAGAACATAAAATTCTGTTATCACTCATTTGACTGCACTGTGTGCTTGTATTTTTAAAATGCTTTTATGCAATTAAGACTTTCATAATGCAACACAAATTTAAAAGCTTGTTTGAATCACTTGACTTGGCTGGAAATTCCTTGTGGAAAAAATAAGAGGTAGATGTTTTGAAATTAATTTAAACTATAATTAAAATTACAAAACCCAAACCAACAAAAAAACCCAAACCAACAACAAAAAAAATCTGCTTCTTTTGTCCTTTCCCTCCTCTGTCCAGACAGACATTCAGAGATCCTCTTAATAATAAACTGATTTAGCCTGCCCACATTTCTTGTATTTTCATGAACTTCCACAAGAAAACTTTGATTGCATTAAGTAGAACAACAGATACAAATGGCATTTTACTATCTGCCATTAATTCTTTGCATTTCTATAGCCTGCTTAAGCACTGATGAAGCTCTTTTTTAAGTGGGGGTCAGCTCTTCATCTGCAGCAAGAGCAGGCACTGGACACACAAATTCAGACAAAGGAAAGAGAGAAAGAGAAAGAAGAGAGAAAGGAGAGAGAAAGGAGAGAGAAAGGAGAGAGAAAGGAGAGAGAAAGAAAGAGAGAAAAAGAGAGAGAGAGAGAAAGGGAAAGAAAGAAAAAGAAGGAAAGAAAGAAAGAAGAAGGAAAGAAGGAAAGAAGGAAAGAAGGAAAGAAAGAAAGAAAGAAAGAAAGAAAGAAAGAAAGAAAGAAAGAAAGAAAGAAAGAAAGAAAGAAAGAAAGAAAGAAAGAAAGAAAGAAAGAAAGAAAGAAAGAAAGAAAGAAAGAAAGAAAGAAAGAAAGAAAGAAAGAAAGAAAGAGAAAGAAAGCTGCTTAGGGAAAATAAAGATATTCACACTGCTATGAACTGATGTTTCTAAATTATTATGAACTTCAGCAGACTAAGAACAGGAATCAATTTTTCAGCAAGCTTTTCAGAAGCTCCATGAAAAACCTGGACACTTCCACTTCCTTCCCATGCTAGAGAATGACACCAAGAAAGCTGGATGACAGCAGGAGAGACCTGTGTGCTGCCAGGGAGGAAACCCAGGGGGCTCAGCCACTGCCTGACTCCCCAGTCAGGAGGCTGTCTTTCCCAAATTCTCTGCACAAGCAGGAACTGATAGGACCTTCCCAGATAAGCACTCCCACTTCAGTTTTGCTGATGGGAAAACTGGGCTCAAGAGTAACTCAGTAATTAATTCTGTGAATATGATATCATTATGTGTGATTCCAAACATGAGCAAAACTCATTATGTTTCACTGCATTTTCTGTTCAGGAAGGAATGTGTTACATGGAATTGCACAGTAAGAAAAAGTCTACTTGTAAAATTGCTAACTAGTCAGAATGCAAGCAATATAAATACGTTTTTGCCTTGAGATACCTCTTAAAATCCAGCTTGATGCCTTTGTTTGTGTTGACAATCTCTTCTAGCCATTCCTGCAACGTGTTGTCACTGTCTGTTTCAGGTGGATGAGCCATGATCGGGTCTCCATTTCCTTCCCTGCCACCACGAAGAAGAACATCTGCTTCTATCATGTGAACATCACCTGTTGATTTAAAAAATGCATGTTCTAACAAAGGAAAATCCAACAGCTTCAGGGTCACAATTACAAGGCAACTCTTTCTACCCTGCACTGTGCACACGTACTCCACAAAATCATCCCCTGTGAGTTGCTGTGAAGAAAGAGATGTCTTTCTTTGGGTTTTCATTCACTAAACTCCTTAAAAATCTACAAGCATGTGAAAATTTATTTTTGTAGATACATTTAGCCAAGCAATCACTTGAGAAGCCTTTTCAGAAGAACAAAACATGAATCAGCTCTTACTAGATTTCAAATCTTTTCCTCTTACTAGTGTTCCAGACAGAGCCTTTTAGAGGAAAACTGATCACGTAATTTTAACAGTGGCAGAGACTGAGTCTAATTCTCAAAAGTGACCAACCTGCCTCAGCCAAAACCTCAAAAAGTCAGCCAGACAACCAGAAACATCTGCTAGGAAAATGGTAGGTGAAACACAAGTGAGCTTTGTCTGTGCTTAAGAAGGCTGTAGAAATAAATAAAAAAAAAAAAACCCAAAAAACACAAAAAAGCTAGATATTGTAAAATGCCATTTGTATTTCTTGCTCTTCTTAATGCAATCACAATTTTCTTGTGAAAGTTCATGAAAATATTAGGAGTGTGGGCAGGGTAAAACCTTTTATTTTCACCAGAATCTGTCAACGTGTGCCTGGACAGAGAAGAGAAAGGACAAGAGAAGCAGACATTTGCTTGCATTTCATTGTTGTTGTTTTTCTTAAATTATTTATTGCTTAAATTAAAACATCTGCCTCCTTTGTAAAACTCAAAACAGTCCTAAAAAGACCTAGAAGATCCATCCACATAAGGTCAAAAGTCCCTGGGGATCCTGAGCTGCTGCAGGAAGTTTGAACAGGAGCAGTTTGAAGTGCAGCCTCTGGCCAGGCTGTCACAGGCACCTTCCCTCCCAGGAAGGACGAGGGGCAGGATTTTTTCCATCAGGTCCTTTCCATTCTCTGTTTTCCAGAGCGGACCCACCAACAGATGTGTGGAGGGTGACCTACCATGGGAACAAAGAGGAGAGCACAGGGCGACAGGACCAGCCCTGCCCGGGGCTGGGGGTCCGGGGGAGCTCTGGCCTAATCTCTGTGAACACTGAAGTCAGTTTCACCTGGACCAGAAGCTTTTGCGTCCTCCCGTGTAAACACAGGAACCGAGCAAGACTCCAGAACAGGCTTGAATGGGGGAAAACCGTAAAACTCCTGTGGCTCTGGTCTGCAGGCAGGAGATGGTGGCAGGAGATGGGTTCACCTGAAGGTCTGACACGGCAGGGAGGCCTGACATGGCAGGGAGGTCTGACAGGGCAGGGAGGAGGGTCTGACATGGCAGGGAGGAGGGTCTGACATGGCAGGAGGGTCTGACAGGGCAGGGAGGAGGGTCTGACATGGCAGGAGGGTCTGACATGGCAGGGAGGAGGGTCTGACATGGCAGGAGGGTCTGACACGGCAGGAGGGTCTGGCATGGCAGGAGGGTCTGACATGGCAGGGAGGAGGGTCTGGCATGGCAGGGAGGAGGGTCTGACACGGCAGGAGGGTCTGACAGGGCAGGGAGGAGGGTCTGGCATGGCAGGGAGGAGGGTCTGACACGGCAGGAGGGTCTGGCATGGCAGGGAGGAGGGTCTGACACGGCAGGACCGCGGCTCTGTGCGACTAACCGAGCCTGCCGGAGCGCGGGCAGCAGCCCGGGCCTCATCCTGCCGCCCCGACCAGAGGAGCCGGGAGCGGCTGCCGGGAGCAGCGGGCCCGCCCGGCCCGCGCCCGGAGGTGAAGCCGGAGGGCCCCGCAGCCCCGCAGCCCCGCACACTTACTCCTGGCGGCCTCCCTGGCCCGGGCCTTGCTGTTGGCGGCGTGGAACCAGCGGATGGCCGCCCCGTCTCTCGCCGCGATGCGCCGCAGCCTCAGGAAGTGACCCAGGGCCTCCGGGCCGCAGCCGCCTGCCCGGGGAGAGCAGCCTCAGCCCGGCCCGGCCCGGCCCGCGGGCGGGGACAGGCCCGGGACGCAGCGCTGACCCGGCCCCGCAGCCCTTACCCTGCCCCGCAGCCCTTACCCTGCCCCGCAGCCCTTACCCTGCCCCGCCTCCGCCATCGCCGCAGGGAGGAGCTGGGTCTGCGGGAGGAGCTGGGTCCTGGGGGAGGAGCTGGGTCTGCGGGAGGAGCTGGAGCTGTGCGGGAATAGCTGGAGCTGTGCGGGAGGAGCTGGGTCTGCGGGAGGAGCTGGAGCTGTGCGGGAATAGCTGGAGCTGTGCGGGAGGAGCTGGGTCTGCGGGAGGAGCTGGGAGCTGTGCGGGAGGAGCTGGGTCCTGCGGGAGGAGCTGGGAGCTGTGCGGGAGGAGCTGGGTCCTGCGGGAGGAGCTGGAGCTGTGCGGGAGGAGCTGGGTCTGCGGGAGGAGCTGGGGCTGTGCGGGAGGAGCTGGAGCTGTGCGGGAGGAGCTGGGAGCTGTGCGGGAGGAGCTGGGTCTGCGGGAGGAGCTGGGAGCTGTGCGGGAGGAGCTGGGTCCTGCGGGAGGAGCTGGAGCTGTGCGGGAGGAGCTGGGTCCTGCGGGAGGGGCTGGAGCTGTGCGGGAGGAGCTGGGGCTGTGCGGGAGGAGCTGGGTCTGCGGGAGGAGCTGGAGCTGTGCGGGAGGAGCTGGGAGCTGTGCGGGAGGAGCTGGGAGCTGTGCGGGAGGAGCTGGGTCTGCGGGAGGAGCTGGGTCTGCGGGAGGAGCTGGGAGCTGTGCGGGAGGAGCTGGGTCCTGCGGGAGGAGCTGGAGCTGTGCGGGAGGAGCTGGGTCCTGCGGGAGGGGCTGGAGCTGTGCGGGAGGAGCTGGGGCTGTGCGGGAGGAGCTGGGGCTGTGCGGGAGGAGCTGGGAGCTGCGGGCGGAGCTGGAGCTGTGCGGGAGGAGCTGGGTCCTGGGGGAGGAGCTGGGAGCTGTGCGGGAGGAGCTGGGTCTGTGCGGGAGGAGCTGGGAGCTGTGCGGGAGGAGCTGGGTCTGCGGGAGGAGGCCGGGCCGGGCCCCGAGGAGGAGCGAAGGCCCACAAAGGCCAGACGAGGCCACCGATATATATATATTTTTTTTTAATACCAGAGGTGAGATACCAAGTATTTTCGTTAATTTTATTGATTATTCCTTAAAGGAGTTAGTACAGGGAAGTGGCAAGAGGCCGCTGTGGCTCCGGTTACCCTGACAAACAGGCCCAGGCCGGGCTGGGTCCCCCCTGGGGTACAGGGTGGGGGAACAGCCCCCTCCACCCCCCCCGCCCAGTCCTGAACAACCTTCCACTGGTGGGTCCTGGAAAGTTCAGTTGCAGCTTTTTTCCCAGCAAGGTCATGTTATGTTCATACTGCACGTGGTGTCATCTTCAGCTCTTCTCCAGAACTGCAGTTTCACTCAAACAGGTACATGAATTGGCTCAAATGCAGCCTCAGTTTACCCCAGGTGTAAGATCTGGAAGCCTGAACTTTGTAGAACCGTTTTTTTTTTTAAAAGTACAGGTAACAGCAGAACAGATCAGGTTAAGTTACACATTGTTTTTGATACAAAAACATAAAATATCCCCTATGAGCTCAAGAAGGCATCAACATTTTTAAGAGTCTGATTATAAATTGCACCAGCATTTTTACTGAAAACAATACATAGCTTGTACAGATTCAGTTTTGGTTGTCTTCTTGATAAAAGTTGTGTGACAGTTACCAAACCACAGTTTATGGTTCACTGAACCTCAGTACAAAGCACAAGCACCACAAATACATAAATAGATCTTGACCCAATATCAAAAATACATACTATACAAGAATATCAGGTATACTAAAAAAAAAAACAAAACCCCAAACTGTTCATGAAAATTCACACTTAATACACCAATTCTCCCTGAAAGTAAAGGTGGCTACTAAGAGGTTGCAAAAGCAGTAGGCAGGAGCAGAAAGGATATTGCAGAATTCTTGTCTGGCTTATTGCTAAGTGTTGATTACCATCAAGGGTAATCTGGATTTTTATTAATCCTTCAAAGGTCAAATTCTATCAGGACTTCTAAACACAGAGTAAAGAAAGAAAAAATAGCAGTATTTATAAAAATAGCATCCATTTAAGTTAGACAAAACCTTATAAATACAGGAAAGAAATCAGGTTTTCTATAGAAAAATTAATTTCAGAGCGTATGTTCCTGAAGCACCAGTGTTACATCCTAATGTGAAGGACACCAACTACAAAGTCTTGTTAAACATGTCTGCAAAATTCTTCCCCAGGCTGACCATGAACAAGTGTCAGAGGGTGTGCAGTCAGCTACAGAAGATGGTGCATTTGTACCTCAAAGGGCAAGAACAGTTTTGTGCCAGTTTCTGCTTCAGTGTTGAGCTCGTTTGCACATGGAAAGCACATGCTGCAGAGGTCAGATCTAACCCTAGCAATTTTTATTAATTAGCGTATTTATCTGAGGTTAAGAGGCAAGACAGTATGGCTTAAAAGTGACACTACGTACAGTAAATGCTACAGTGGTGTAAAGAGGTAACAAACCTGCCCTCTTCTGCACCTGTATTAAGTGTAAACTTTCAGAACTTCAAGAAATGTTACAAACTACAATTATTTTGTGGTGAAGTAACCAGAGAGGATTTGAGGATTTCTATAAAACAGTTTGAAACTCTATTAGAACAGGTTTAGAAACTTTTAATGTTTTTAGTGTTTCTAGCATTGCAACTTTGGTGTTCAGATCTAGCAAATCAGTGTCTTGCCTGTAATCGGACTAATCAAAACAGATGTTCTAGAATGAAAAATATTAATTCCATTTTCAGTGGTAGACTTGTAGGATCTGACATTCCACCAATCACAGGAACCAAAGCACTGTCCAATTCATTCAGATACTTCTGTGGAAGAAGGTGACCTCCAGATCCAGCTGAAAACTCAACCTAGAAGGAAAACATATCAATGTGGACATTAAGACTTTTTGTATTAACGAGGCAGCAGAGAAGTGTAGTATCTCAGTAGAAGAGTATCTCAGCTACCATCAAGTCACAAAATGAGAACTCAGCACTGGCAACTGAACAGGCTTTGAGGTCAATCACGACCAATTAAGCTTTCAGTTGAACAGTGCCAACATCCCCCCTGTGTTTACAGGACCACACAGCCTCTGTGTTCCAGACTGGTTCAGTCTGATGTCCAAGAATGATGTATCACAGTTACTATGAATTTCAAAATATACTGCTGAAAACTGGATTTTCAGGACTCTTATTTCCAGGTTCTCTCAAAAAAGGTAAGTGTAACACAGAACACCTTCAGAGACAAGGAACTGTTCCACATGTTTGTCACCTTTTGAGAAGCATTACATACTGGATAGCCTTGCCTTCCCTCTCTTCCATGCTCAGCTGAGCAGACCTGTGCTTTTCTGCTGTACAGATTTTAGGGCAAGCATTCCTTACTGAACTAGATTAGGGAGCAAAACCAGCAGAAAACTACATATTTTGAGAAAATAATAATAAAATTAGATCTATGATTCACTAAACTGACTCCCTTTGGAGGCAGATGAGTGCCAGAGAGTCAGAACTAGAGAAAGACTGATGATTTACTACAAGCAGCTATTAGGAAATTTGAGTAGAGTAAGGACACAGGACTATTCCATTTAAGAAAAAACTAGCCATTAATACAGCTTCTTCACAAAATTTCATCCTCAGGCTCCATCTGGGCTTGGGCAAAAAACTAAAAACATTCAGGAAGAAATCCAAGGCCTTTACAAGAAATATTGCAGTTGAAATGGAATGTCTGCAATAAAATTTGAAAGATTACCATATCTGAGTCAATTGAAACTCTCAGGCCTATCTTGTTCATCCCATCATTTTTCAAGGTTTTAAGGTGTGGGTGAAGAGCAGTACTGCAGGCAACAGCAACCTCTTTAGCAAACTGGTGAGGAACAGGACTAGATACTTCATGGTCCTTCAGAAAATAGTATACCTGAAATTACAGAAAGGATAAGGACAGTCATCAGCCTGTTTATATTCAATTAAGGAAGAGTAATTCAGTGTACCACTAATACAGAACAGGGCAAGCTGTAATGCTTGCTTGCTGGCAAAGTATTCTAGTTAGTTAGTATTTAGTTATTCTAGTATTTAAACACTTAAGTGACCGTTGGAATATCTGGATTATATGCTTAAGAGTGATTAATGCTAATAGAGCTTTAGTCTTTTTCAAAGGAGAAAATGAGGTAAGTATGTAAATGTATCAGAGACCTACAGAGACCATTCTGCCCATCAGTATGGGTCTGTGTGAAGTTAGTTTCTTTAGTAATATCACTTAGTGCAATCTCTATTCTAAGAAGTAGCAAAAGGGCTCAAGAACAATATAATTTACTAACTTCAGTACAGTTCAGAACTTTTCCCTCTCTTTCCTTGCTTTGTGCTATTTTTTCACTCCAAGTTCCTTCCATTGGTTTTCCATCAACTGGGCTTAAAATTCTATAGAAGATAAGAGTATGGTTAATGATTAAAACAACATTTTCTGATTTAGATTCAGTAACTTTTATGAAATAATGTTTAGCCATCCTTAAAAGCTACTTAAACAGCTTTATGAGAAAGTGTAATAAAGGACTTGCATAATGAAAATACAGATGCTACAAAAATAAATATTCTAAATAAGGAACAAACAACATTTACTTGATTGACATCTAAACACATTTAAGAAGCTATAAATCATCTTGGGTAAAGCCAATGTTTATTCTAGTTGGCCAAAGAAGCCACAGAAAAAGGCATACCAAGTTAAAACTGCAGCCTAAGAAACAACTTGAGACAAGTTTTGAGTTTGTGATGTGCAATTAAAAGTTTGAAGCTACATCAACAAGCCTTCAAATCACATCAAATTAAGGTGTCTTGCATCTCATTTTATTTTGTGAACGCTGGCATTCCAAGCACTGACTGGCCAAGGGCAGTTCTATGTGCTTCCAAGCCCTTCCCCCTATCCCCAACAAGGAAGCTGAAAGGCATTAATTGCATCCTCACACAAACTGGTTACTGATGTGGTAGAGGACTTTCAAAGGTGGTTCACACATTTTTCCAACAACTTCCCCAACAGAGAGAACTATACATTTTAGTGAACTACAAGCAAAATTGGTCTGCTAGTGACATCTAGAGGGCTACAAGTAGTTTACCATTCTATCCCTTTTTAAGGTTT
Source organism: Apus apus (assembly GCF_020740795.1). Lineage (NCBI taxonomy): Eukaryota > Metazoa > Chordata > Aves > Apodiformes > Apodidae > Apus > Apus apus. Next base: position 70,213,720 of record NC_067312.1, on the reverse strand, counting down.
TGGTATTAAGGACTTTCTTCAAATTAACCTTTGCTGTTTTTATTAAAAGAAATTAACAGTGGATATCTGAAAATTAGAAACAAGAACTCTCTAAGAAGCTTTGATTTGATGATACATTTACCCTTTGTTTGTTTTTTCTTCACTTTCTACCCAGCAAATATCTACATATTCTTTTATGCCTCCTGTATCCGCTTCACCACAAGTTATTTTGAAGTCCTTCTTGTCTCTTAATGCCTGACGTAGGCTTTTCATCGTTTCTTGTGTTATTTGTACCATTAGTCCATCTAGAAGAAAACCAGTTAAAATTCCAGCTTATCTACAGAAAGAGTAGCATCAGCTTTGTTAGTAGAATCTTTGCTTCAATTCTGGTGGGATTGGCCCTCTCCTACCGCTTGTTAATAAACGCACATCAAATGCGTTCCATCCCACAACTACATTATTAGATTTTACATGAAATAAGTAATGAAAACCTTTTTTGTCACCAGAACTAAGACTAATAAGTTTTTTGCATTTGTATGTCTATATATATATGTATATATACGTCATTGATACAGCATATAGTTCCAGTTAAAGGCAGCCATGAAAGGTAAGACTTACATTGACTAGAGCAAATAGAATTAAAGCTTAGTATGTTTTAAAACAAGTCTGTGAAGTAGCCTGTATTTATTTATACAGCACTTGTTTGCAGTAAGTTTTCTACAGGTAAAAATCCTGAAAAGAAAAATTGTAGCTTATTGAGAAATCTTGCACAAGACTGCTGGGTTTTTTTATTTTTATTTTTTAAGTTCTCTTAAGAAGCCACCCAGGACAAAATTCTTACCTTCAACTATACTGGATTTAGCTAAAAATCCTGAAGATGTTTTTAAGGCTCCGTTAAATACCACAAAACTTACACCTGTAACTAGAAAAAGTAGGAGCAAAGTTGAGTACCACTTGGTATCACTCAAGTTTGTCATTAGTAACATTTAACAAATTCCTTCTCCAAAAGGCAGGAAAAAAGGAACTACCATACTGAAAGCATTAGCAGAAATCCCTTACTGACAGGATGGTATGAAGAAACTCCATAAAGAGAAAATACTTCTTTCCTATGTCTTGGAAAAAAAAAATAAATAAAAAAAAATCCAACTTTGTTGACTTATTTTGTGAGTGCACACAGTATCCTTTTAAGACATAGGCAGCAAGCTAAAAAAGCTCTATATACAGAGGAGACACAGTTGAATAAACAGTGATGTGGGGTTGTAGTTGTTTGTTTTTTTTTTTCTCCTTTACAACAGACATGCCACTCAAGTTTTAATGTTTTTAAGAAGATGTTACTGAAGATTAGATGATTTTTTATGGTACTAAAAGCAACTGAAAGAAAATAAGACCTAAGTGAATTTTCTTGCTACAAACTTTTGCATAGATGAGTTAGGTACACACAGTGCTTCAAACAAAAGCATGGAAGTAGCTGTGCTTAACACAGCGGGAACAACACTCCAGGTTGACACTTCAGTACAGCCCTGTAAACCAGGAATTTCTTCCCACAACTAAGAGCTCTGTTGAAAAGCAGGACTCATCAGCCTGGACAGGCTGCCAGGCTGGACAGCTGCTTCCTTTTCAGAACCTCAGAGGCACCTCTGCACTGTTCTCTGTACAGGTGGCTGCATCAGCTTGGCAGGTGTGGTACAGAGGTACTTTCTGTTCCCACATTTCCATACACTCAGTTATTGAGACCATTTGCTTACATACGTAAATATATTGCCCAATTCACCATCATATTACATTCAGATTTTGAATTATGCAAACAATCTGATTCTATCTGAAAATATAGGCTATACTGATAACTTTCTGCAAACAAAGATAGAATAATATTAATTTCCACTCAGTGTAACATGTGTAAAAAGTAGCTAAGCATTGATATAAACCCGCAATGTTTTACTCTGCCTGTAGATTACTTTGCTGCTTGAATGCTAAATTTTTTGTTGCAACAACTTAACTAGGAATACAGATTTTTCCGTGCAGCCTAAACTTACATTTCTGCTCTAGAAACATGATTTTTCTGCACAATCCAAACTAGACAGCTTACCTTTCCTAGGATGTCCTGTAGCACTGATAGCCTGTGTGTGATAGAGACCATGCTTATTCTGCACACACACTAAGTGAGAATCTGCTTCAGTATTAAAACTTGCCCCAATACTAATTACATGTTCATTAGAAGAATTTATCACCTTCATTACCTGTCAATACAAAATCTGTAATTAGATTGATAAATCTCATTCTGCAGTACTCATTTGAAATGCAAGACACTAGAATAGTCCAGCTCTCAAAACAAGTTCCAAGACTTAGTCAAATCCAGGGAGTGTGAACACAATCTGCCATGACTAATTAGAGGAACACTAAGCATGATCAAAAAATATTACTTCAGTATAGAGGAATGAGTAAGTCCAGGTCCCTCTGGACAAAGCAAAATGTTACAGTTGTAAGCATTTTCTTGGTCTTAAGACTAAAATATACATTGAGTCTCATGCAGTTGTACTATTCAGTAATTCACTTGAGTAACTACCTGGGAAGTGATTGCAGAAATCAATACAGCCTCAAAAAAAAAAAAAAAAAAAAAAAAGAGAGGGTGGTTCTTAAAAAGCTCATGTTAAAGATGTGACTGATACATGAAAAAATATCAACTAAAATGTCTGGATTAGAAAGCTAAGAAAGATTTTTTTTTTTTACTCACCTCATTGTATCTTCTTAGGGGTATTTTAATACAGCTTCTACCCATTTCCACATGAACAAACAGGTTGTCTATGGTATGCAAAGTATACTGATAATTTCTAAAGTCCTGTAACAGACAAAGTTTTTATATTAGCAAACAATTTTCTTACCTTTATGCACATTAGGATCTTACAGTTTTATATAACAAAATTCTTCAATAACCCCCTCTCTGATAGAAAAGCAAAGCATTGAAGTCACCATTTAGATTAGCTTGTTTCAGGCTCACACACTGTTCCTTATAGCTCTAACTGCCTGAGGTACAGCTTGAATACTGCACTGTTTGTTATACCTTCCTCTGACAGAAGTTACCATCCATCATTTCAGCCACTTCTCCATAATACTCCTATTCCCGAAGTACTACATTAGATATGAAATAGTCTCAGTTGACTTCACTAACTCATGTGAAGAAAGTTTAGAGAAGGTTCTTGACATGAGTTGAGTCAGATAATCAGTATCCTCCTCAATCAGCACAGCTGTAACAAGAAGGGTACTTATGAACACATCTTACTGCATTGCAAGTTTCAACTGAGCTGGCATTGTTTGAGCAATATTAAGGATGGAAATCACAGATGCTCTTTACCTTAATCATTTAGCACTTCTTCAGTCACTTATGTGGTATTAGATTTTATGGGATCTTTAGTGGAGGATTTGCACCATGTGTAGTTAAAAACGCAACACCGAGAGAACATCTGTCAGTCATTTTACGATGACTACAACTCCTGCTGCATCGAGAGGCAGACCTGCCAAGGAGCATGTACTCCCACTGCCTGCTTCAAGCTGACACTACAAACAGAGCTATGAAGGAGGACCAGAGTAACTCTAAACCAGCTGAATAAACTCCAGGGACTCCCTCTTCATCAGCGCCACAACATGAAGATTCCTCAAAGTCTGAAGATGCAATTCCACATGGGTACTCATGCAATCGGGCAGGGAGCTGACTCATGGAATGAAAATGTAAGATTCCTCTATTAAACAAGCATGCTGTTTCTCAGATGGCACAACTCTGATTGATTCCTTATGTAATGACATGGACATCAATAGTGGTTAAAAGGAAAGAGAAGCCAAAGACAGCAGTTTCATTTCAGCTGTAATGGTCTCTAGACTTAGGAAGATTTAGTGACCACCTAAGTAATACATGCAATTTTTTCCCTATTGTTATAGCACTTTTCATCACAGCATTAAGGATAACTTGTATTTAAGCATTAAAAGAGGAAGGCTGCCTGTCAGGCATGCAGACTTACTGCAAGTTTAAAACAAATTATTTGGTTAATAGAGGAAAAACTTCCTTAAGGGAAATGACAGATTCTGGACTCAACTTACACTGATGGTTTTGCCAAAAACTTCTTCATGTAAGACAGTCAGAGTGTTTAATTGTGGTAAGGTTAAGTTTGTGTGACAGAGTAATTACTATTACAATTACACCATAGCATGTGCCTGTCAGGTCAGGAAGGGAAGAGAATAAAACATTTACTCACAACAAGTAGGTTCATAACTGTGTGTCCTATCTCTTCAAAGAGTGGCTTCCGGTGCCTTACACTTACTACAGGTGTTGGATATACTAGGGTGAGGAAATTAAAAAAATAAAAGGTTATGTTCACCTATCAACAACTGTAAAACTTCCTAATCCAAGTATTTTTCTTTTCAGCTATAGCCTATGTTTCTTAACTTCAAAAATCTGAGCATCTGGGCCCCTGCCTCATTCTGTCACGGACTGTCCTTCAGCCCTCAGCATCATTACCCTACCCATGGTTAATCTTTCTGCAATGTCATTGCATGGAGTCACTCCTAGGGACAGTAACTCATGGCAGAGACTTGTTGCTGCATTCATATTGCTCTGTCATCTGCCTATCTTGCAATAAGTGATCTGGTCAGAAACATCCTGGGTTCAGTCTTTAGGTCACCAGAAGCAGCAAGGCTTTGTAGTTGCTTGAGTAAGAATACAGTACAGGTTAACACCCACTGATATGCTAATGCTATAATACAAAGTGAAGTACCACTTAGTAAGATAGGTAAAGAGTAGAGCAAGTGAGAATGTTCACACAAAGTAACATGCTTTGAAGTCCCATGGCTTCGATGGAAACCCATGCAGATGGAAACCAGGGAAGGCAATGAAATGCAGGAGGCCAAAGTGTGAAGCCATTTCAAAACAAACCAAGTAGCATAGCAAAATCAGGATTGAGGTAAAAAATAATGCAAAATCAGTTAAAAAAAAACCCCAAGTAATTTGGTTAGTGAGAAGATGAACAAAGAAGGTACCACCCTTTGTAAACACCAGACAGAAGCCTGGCCAATAGAATTCCCTGCTGACTGAAGAATTCCATAAACAAGCAAGTGATACATATTTATGGACTTGCAGCTTCTAGAATGGTAGGCTTGTTTATCAATAATGAATTCAAGTCAGGAAAGCTCAATATGGTACATTTTTGCAATCTACTCCTCTATGTGCCACATGCAACAGTTGCTTCAATCTGCTCTCTAAACCATAAGCATCAGTGCAACAGGAAACAAACCAGTACCCACATTGCTAAATTAAATGTCTGTGTTATTCCAACAAGCAACTCGAGAGGGCATTTAGGGCATTATCTATTTTCAGGTCTTGCTCAAGCTAGCTTTATCTGTCCTTCAAGGCAATGGGAATCTGTGCAAGCACTCTCCTTTGGCGAGCCTGGAGCAGAGCTCATATGCATCTCACTGGGGAGAGCAGAACATGCTCACAAACAGCCTGCAACAGACTGTGGAAGGTAATTCCCACATGGAGGCTGTGTCTTTGCCCAACCTGTGGTGATGCATGTTTACATGCTCTCCCTCCACTTCAGCTTGAAAGAATGCTGCCTGCATTTTTACAGGCCTGGAGATTTCAAATGTATTAATTAGTTAGTTATAAGTAGTGAATACCTTTATCCATTTTATGAAGTCCCAATGTTTTGCCTATGTGCTCAATTTCAGTAATTTAATTGAAAAAAAACCCTGATTTGTCAGAGTTGTCAACTGGGCTTGTGAACTTCCCTTCAAACCTTTCTCCTGTGACAACAGAAGTCAGACATTTTGATAATGTACTGCTGTTTTAGTCTCTTAGCTTTCTCATCAGCTAACAGGAACAAATTAAGGGAGTCTAGTGACGCAATTTGAATTCCCAAGTGTCTCAATACGTGGCTTTCCATGTACGAAACTTTTCACACGAGAGTAATATACTGCAAAGATGTTTTAAAGTATTTTTCTCTTCCAGAAAACCCATTGTATTCCCTTTTCCAAAGGAAAGTTTATATTTATACAGCTGCCCAAAGTGTTAAAACTTACCTCCGTATTCTGCTCCCAATCTCAACATTAAACGGATTGGAAAAGCTTTTGCCCAGGGTATCTCCAGCTTATGGATGAGAATGCCACAAAGAAAAGGGTTATCTGGCAGAATCTGCTCATCAAGTTTCTGAGAAGTTGGTGAAACAAACAGGAATCCTCCATGCTCTTTGTTACTGAGAAAGTTTTCAGTAAAAGTAATGTTTTCCATGTTTCTTATTAACCTTCCTGCAGAAAGAGGGACAGAGTCTTTGCACATCTGCAGAAATTTAACGTTAGTGTCAAGAAAATTACTCTAACCAGTGGCCTCCTGCAGACTTGTAAGCCATGTGGTGTATGGCACATCTCCTGGAAGTCTGACAGACACCTAAACCCCAAGGCTTAGTGCTTGGTATTTACTAATGAACTTGAATATGGAACTAGGATTCTCCTAACAAATACCAAAACCCCTAAAGTGTACCATGTTCCTGCACACACCAATTGATGAACTTCAATTAACACACCTCAGATATTTACATACCTGAGAGTATTGTACTTCTACAAAGTGCTAGATGTCCTACAACACAGACTCAGGGACTCATACCCAGAATCTCCAACACAATATGACTGAGTAACAACAACAAAACCCTGCAAACAGGATGTTTACAGAAGTATAAGCAAGAAACAAACATCCATTCCTTCCCTCCTGTTGTTTATTTACAAACCATGGCTAACACTGCAAGGTTTTTCAACAGAATCATTAGATACTTACAAATACTTCAATAAAAATTACCAATTAACTTCTGGCTTTAAAGATCAGCAAGAATACAAAATACAAAGTTAGACATTAAAAATACATACCTTCAGTTGCATCTTTATAGATGTCATTAAATAATGTTAATATTTCATTAGGAAAAATCTCTTCATCTGGCAAACACTGCAACAGAATGACAATTTCTGCCTGACCCAAACCATGTAGTCCATTCGTTGAGAAGTACCAGCACTTTTCTGAAGAATCTTTTAATTAAAAGATAGATACCACAGTAATGCTGTTTCGAAGTCAGAAGGAGAAAGCTGGATTTAATGGAGGAGAAAACGTGCACTACTTACAAGTTGTCAGCTTGACATTCACAAGCAAGTTTGCATTTAGGATAAAAGTTAATGGATTAGGACCTCCTTCCACAAGAAGCAAGGTGACCTGTTGGTGAGATGGATGTTCTTCCACTAGAGGATCTAAATAAATTAACAACCAATTTAGTTCAATATGTCAGCCAACTACCTAAAACAAGAATTATAGACCAGTAACATATAGAAGACCATCCCACCCTCCCGTCTTAAGAGGGTGATCATTATTCTCAAACTTAGAACAGCTACAGGTCAACTATGAATAGCTTACCATAAAATTCAAGGAACATTAAAAAAAGTAGTAACTTTTACAAAGGTGCAAACTAGGGCTACCATTAATTTGTTAATTACTGACAAATTGTGTATGCTGCCTCCTACGCCATATACAGTAACAGTATTTCTTGTTAATAATGCACGTTCAATTATCCAACCACCTAGCATGCAGCAAATAAATGATGCGTTAGAATTGTCTTAAAATATAAATTACACACACATAACTTCATACAAAGAAGTCTTGCATCAAGTGATTTAGTATCAACAACTTTATCAAATTTTACCTTTTCCTTTTTTGCCCACTGCAAGCAAAAGGGGTGGCAGTTTATCAGCATCAGGAACAAGGCTCATCTTTTTACAAACACATTTTTCAACACCACACAGGGCTCTGTAACTGACAGGACTAACAACCGTATCACTTGTAGTCTGGTCAGTGGAACTGGAACTGGTCTTCTCAGCTTCTGCAGGAGGAGAATGCTCTTCAGCTTCTATATTTACAGATTTACAGCTATGTCCAACCTCACTCTGGCTTGGAATAGCCTGCTGAGCGTCATCTGAATAAACAGAAGGACATAATTCTTCCATTCTTGTATCATTTTCTTCCTTAGGTTTTGGATTTACATCAGTTAATATGTCATTCTCCCCTGGGTTTCCAGCCTATGAAGAAAAAAAATAGATCTATAGTCCTGTCTCACAACAAGCTGCAGTTTTATTACTAGCATTCTAGAAATAAAACGAGAAATAAATTATCACAAATATTAAGAATGTATTTCCTCTAAAAAAAAAAAGAAAGCCATTGCATCTCTCCTGGATCTTCCCCCATCCCCATCTTTAGAAGCTACATTAGTACCTACTTTAGGTGAAGATACATAATTTTAATTCATTTATTTGTTCAATAATACAGAATTTTTATCAGAGCACTGCAGATTAGGTATTTTAGCATACAACAGTCGGATGGAACACAATCAACAATAAAATAAGTACTGCTTCAGGGATCTTTTTAGTATTACTGCTTCCCCGTGCTTACTCATGGCTTCTGGACATTGTCATCACTGTAATTTGCCAGCACTGGGACCAGCAGTTCAGGCCTGCAGGTGTATTTCTATTTCTACACTATGTACTATTACCCAAGACTAGCTTTTCACAGGCCAGTTCATTTCCAGTTTGGAGTCAAACCCAGGCAGCTCTCCCAGCAAAAGGTGTATGACAAGCTATGAGCATAGATACACTGGGATATGAGCTGCCATAAAAATACCAAATAAAAACTAAATCAAGATGTGTGCTAACATCTTTCAAGTACGTCAGTTGCATTCTATCTGTACAGGGAAGATTCTGCATTGCAACAAAAGGAAACCTAACAACTCCATGCTTGCCCTGCAATAGTTCTCCTGGTATGCCATCAGCTTCCAGCAAATTATCTGTTTAGAGGATACATGTGCCAGAAAAAATAAAGACACCAACCCACAAAATAACACCCCAGTAACACACAGACAAAAAGATTACTAAATTTGCCTCCTAACATTTTTTCCCCACAAATTTCCTTGCTGGTGTTTCGTATCACTTTATACCTCTGACCTTCACAGCACTCTGTGGCAGCATGTTGGGGATTATATGCTACCTAATAAAGTACATCTCTTGGTTTAGAGCCGCACTATGATTTAATCTGAGCTTCTGAAGCTGCATACAAGAACAATCAGCTAATTGTTTCCCACTCACTTTGTCCAAGCTGCTTTTCATTTTAGATGTTGCTCATCTTTTGCAAGTGATAATACACTGCTCTTTCCCCAAAACTGAAGACAGGCTATACCTTTTGACTGCTAAAATGGGTACAGCAAGAGTTATTGGGTATATTCCGGAAACAGCACTGATGCCTTTAGCGTTTTAACAAGTTTTCCATTTAACGTCTTCTCTTTTACCATCCTTGTCTGCCCCATCCCTGGAAACATTCAAAGTCAGGTCAGACAGGGACTCCTTTAAAGGTCCCTTTTAACTCAAACCATTCCATGAATCTATACTAGCCATTTACTTCCCTTTTTAACAAACTGCTTAAATATCTTCTTCAGGTTGATCACTGATTTTAAAATTCTCCTCTTCTGGTTAAGTGATGCAGTAATAAATGTAACCTTAAAAAGCCCAGTGAAAGCCATGCACACCTTAATGCTGCATTTAAAGACATAACAGCATCTGTCATATTAGCATCCAGTTCATTAGTATTGGAAATCTAATCTCCCTTGAAATCTCTAAGTCTATAAATCTCTACCTTTTTAGCATCTGTGAATATGCTGAATAGCACAGAGTCCAACAACTAAGTCTCAAATCTTCATCCCTTTATCACTTAAGTGGGCTATTCAGTTTTATCTTTACAAATTGGAAGGAGGTTTTCTCATTTATATTATTATGCCTAATTTTCTTTTCCCTGAGAGCTCTTGGTGAACTTTTATAGGAATACAGATTCATCAACCATATCAGCATTACCCCTACACCACTGCTAACTTATTTACAGACTAATAGAAGTGTGAAGCACAATCATCCCTGGAAGAAACATAAATTAACACTTTCCTGCTTTTTACTCTGAATGGTCTGAAGTCTCTAGGAAGGCCAGACTCACCTGCAATTTACTGGAGTCTTTCCTTGTTCAAATTAAGTCATATTTTTTATTATCCATTCTTAATGAATTAACATGATTTACATGCTATACACTTGGTAACTGTTTAAACCCTCCATATACAAAAAAATAATAATCAACTAGGTCATCAATTTTACTAATTTAACAACTCCTGAATGCTGTTAGAATCACAGAACATGTTATCACTTGAGAGTGCTTCAGAGCCACCATTTAGTTGAGAGAGGCCCCAGCTGAAAAATCTCTGAAATGCTTTCCACAGCAAACTTGCAGCATTTCTTTGTACTTTCCTTGTCCAGCACAACTGGTTCAACACCATAAAAACTATCTGTTCTAAAAAAGCCAATTCTCCTATCAGTTCAATATTAGTTCACATTAGAAGCAATAAGTAGATCTTGCTGCACCCCATAATGTATTATTCTAGGGCATTAAGCAGCTCCTGCTTAAGTCTGCTCCACCAGGCAAATTATTGCAAGCCACTGGAAAAACTCCTTAAACTTCTATGATAAGCATGTTGTTCATGGCAAGTTTCAGAACTATGGCTGAGGTTACCCTCATAGAAGTAGTTAATTAAAGGCTGCATAAAAAAAAAAACCCTTAAGTTTTGGAAAATCTTCTGCCATACAACTTGTAAAATTCACATACACCCCAAACCAAACATGGTTTCCTTTGAAGTATGCTCTACAGAATATTTCAATCCAAGGACTCCTCAGCCACCCCCAAGAAATAATCAAATACTGGCTTAGATTGCAAAAGTTGTGAAGCAAAACTTGTCTATAGCAAAAGTAGTTCAAGAGGTAGTTCATGCACCTACACACACTTAATTAATATCATATGCACCTCTGGCAAGTCAGGGTTTACTGGACTGCAGTCCTGAGATGACGTCTTTGCTCCAGATGAAAGTTTTGTTGTATCTGCCACTTCACCATTTGGCAAAATGCCATCAGCAAACCAAACTCTCCTCTGCTCTTTGGGGCACAGCCCTAGGACAGGTTAAGAAAACATTGACTTCATGTTACTGTACTGTTGTAATAATTGAAAAGGATAAAAATTAAGCCCTTTCTCCCCTGAAATACATAGAGAATCTGTTTACAGGAGCCAAGCAGAGGTTGCACACCAGCCTGTCTTCAGGTAGGCAAATATAGGCAAAGAAGAAAATTTCTACTTGCAGAGGAAGCTCCCATGCTATAGTTAAAATCTACCAGCTCCTGTATAAGGAAGGCTACTTCCTCAATCATCCTTCTGTAGTGAGGTGAGAATGAAATACATACCAGAACTGAAAGATGAAATACACTCTAAATATGTTAGCTTATCACTGTATAAAAAATTATTTTCATTAAAGGTTTGATGTTTAATAAAAGTGGAACTAAGACCTGACTTGGCCACTCAGTCATATTTATACAAAGAATGACTGCCCACTGCTCCCTAGCAACTTTCCCTAAACAGCTACTTTTTGCTTTTACTCTGAGACTGGCAGTCAACACAAGCCAGAGATATCTTAAACCATATAAAATGATAAAAGTAGTATCTGCACAAAAAAAACAACAACAAAACAAGCCACAATATAAACAGAGAGGACAATAAAAAAAAAACACCCAAATGTCATAAATAGAGACTTAAGACCACGTGGGCAAGCATCAAAACTGGGAAACAGAAGTAACTTTTCAGTGGCCCAGTTCATAGAGTTTCCATCTGTACAAAAAGTATGTATCTATGATGCAATAAACAGCTCTTTTCAAAGAGATCCTGAGTGTTAAGATATATTATACTAGTTCAGCATACCTTCAAGACCAGGTTGTTTAAGTACTGAGATAGGTAGCACTCCAGAAGGTGAAGGAGTGCTAGCACCAAGAGGTATCGGGGCTTCCTTCAAAGGAGAAACAGAAGAACACTCAGAGGAGACACTGGAACTGGGGACAGGACCAGTGGGACTCATCATCCTTTCAAATGCCTGTGCTGAAAAAAAATATGGTCAGCTTTTAAGACTTCACAGTTGATTAAATTTCATTTGTAACACAGTGTTAAGAGTGGGTTTGGTTTTGATTTGGTTTTTTTTGCAGAAGTAGTGCATAATTTATAAATCTTTCTACTCCTGCAGTTACTACATTGACCCATATGATGATCCCTGTACCTTGGTGCAAGTACATATACAACATTTATCAAGTAAAAGTCCATTAACGTGACATATTAGAAATCTGCTACGTTTTCAACTTAATTAAAGTTGACTGTGAGGAGAGCAGCCAGCGCCAGCGCCACAGGGCATGTGAGCGAGAGGAGGTGTTGGGGAGGTCTCAGCAGGCAGGGCAGGTGGGAGATGGTCTCCACTCGTTCAAAAGCCTCAGGGAAAAGAAGTGTTGGAACCCAGGCTGATCTGCCTCAGAGGCATGCAGCTGTGCAGGTGATGGGAGTGTCTGAGCGTGGAGTGTCTGAGTCTGTCAGTCTTACAGGATGACAGTAAAGACAACACCTGTGTGCGCTACGACCAGGTAAATGATTTGCTCAGCCTGGTTGCTGAGCTTAAGCAGGAAGTGGAGAGGTTAAGGACCATATGGGAATGTGAAAGGGACATAGATTGGTGGAGCTGCACCCTGCCATCCTTCGGGAAAAGGCAGCAGATTGTAGCTTCACAAGAGGTATAAGATATCCTCAGCCCTCTGGTCACCAGCAGGAAGGAAGGGAACTAGGAGAGGATGGAAGGGAATGGAAGCAGGTCCCTGCTAGGGGCAGCAGAAGAGTTCTCACTGAACCCTCCCCACGTTTCCAGGTGCCCTTACAGAACAGATACAGTCTGGAGATAGGGGGCCAGTCAAGCAATGATGCTGAAGAAGCCCCATCCAGGGAGCTGCCAAAGCAGCCAGTTCCTCAGATTAGGAATGCTTCTGAGAAGAGCAAGAGGAGGGTGACAGTGAGAGGGGGTACCATTTTGAGGGGAATTGAAGGTCCCATATGCCAGCCAGACCCTTCCCATAGGGAAGTCTGCTACCTCCCTGGAGCCAGGGTAAGGGATATAATCAGAAACTTCCTGGTCTGATACAGCCCTCAGACTATTATCCTCTTTTGATCTTTTATGTAGGTAGTGATGAAGTGGAGAAAAGAGGTTTGAGAGTCATAAAGAAAGATTTTAGGGCAGTGGGACAACTGGTCAAAGGCTTAGGTGCACAAGCTCTGTTCTCCTCTGTCCCTCCAGGTTTGGGTAATGATGAGTGGCTCAAGAAGAAGAACTCACAGATCAATGCCTGGCTCCAAAACTGGTGGTACCAGCAGGACTTCGGGGTTTTTGATCATGGTTTGGTTTACAGGACACCAGGACTGCTGACACTGGATGGGAAGACCTTGTCCCACAGGGGAAAAAGGGTACTAGAGCAGGAGTTAGTGGGACTCATTGATAGGGCTTTAAACTACGTTGGAAGGGGGTGGGGGATAAAGCTAGGCTTACTACAGATGAGCCTAGGGGTAGTGTGGTGGTCAGGTCAGCTAGTCAGGCAACCTCACTGGAGGCCCAGCTTAAGTGCCTTTATACAAATGCATGCAGCATGGGGAATAAACAGGAGGAATTAGAGATAAGGGTGAGCCTGCAGGGCTATGATGCCATTAGCATCACTGAGACCTGGTGGGATGGCTCCTATGACTGGAGTGTCAGAGTAGAGGGTTCTAAACTCTTTAGGAAGGACAGACAGGGGAGACAGGGTGGGGGTGATGTCCTCTATGTCAAGGACCAGCTGGAGTGCATGGAGCTCTCCCTGGGGATGGATGAGGAGCCAATAGAGAGCTTATGGGTTAAAATTAAGGGGAAGAAAGGGCAAGGTGACATCATGGTGGGGGTTTGCTACAGGTCACCTGAGCAGGAGGATAATACAGATGAGGCACTATATAGACAGATTGGAGCAGCTTCACATTCCCAAGCTATGGTCCTCACGGGAGACTTCAACCACCTTGACATTTGTTGGAAGAACAACTCTGCTAAACACAAACAATCCAGGAGGCTCCTAAAGTGCAAGTATGATAACTTCCTTTTCCAAGTAATTGAGGAACCAACAAGGAGAGGTGCTGTGCTGGATCTTGTCCTCACCAACGAGGAAGGGCTGGTGAGGGATGTTAAGCTCCAGGGCAGCCTTGGTTGTAGTGATCACAAAATGGTGGGAGTTCAGGATCCTTAGGGCAGCAGGGAGGGCTCACAGCAGGATTAGTACCCTTGACTTCAGAAAGGCAGATTTCAGCCTCTTCAGGGATCTGCTCAAGGGAGTGTCTTGGGATACCATCCTGGAGGGTAGGGGTTACCATGAAAGCTGGCTGATATGCAAGGATCACCTTCTCCAGGCCCCAAAACATTGCATCCCAACTAAGAGGAAGTCAGGTAGAAACTCCAGGAGGCCAGCATGGATGAGAAAGCAGCTCCTAGAAAAGCTCAGACTGAAGAAGGAAACCTAAAGGGGGTGGAAGCCAGGGCAGTTATCATGGGAGGATTACAGAGAGGTTGTCTGAGCAGCGAGGGATCAGGTGAGGAGAGCCAAATCCCTGCTAGAATTATATCTTGCCAGGGATGTTAAGAACAATAAGAAAAGCTTCTTTAGGTATGTTGGGGAGAAAAGGACATCCAAGGAGAGTGTAGGCCCTCTCCTGAAGGAAAGGAGTGAGGCAGCAACACAGGATATTGAGAAGGCTGAGGTCCTCAATGACTTCTTTGCTTCAGTCTTCTCTGGCAAGTGCTCCAACCTCAACACAAAGGTCATAGAAGGTGAAAGGAGGGACTGGGAGAATGAATTACCCCCCACTGTAGGTGTAGAGAAGATGCGTGACCATCCAAAGAACCTGAAGGTGCATCAATCTATGGAACCTGATGGGATTCACCGACAGGTCCTGGGGGAGCTGGTGGGTGCAGTTACTGAGCCCCTATCCATCGTATCTGAGAGGTCATGGCAGTCTGGTGAGGTTCCCATTGATTGGAAAAAAAGGAACATAGCCCTTATTTTTAAAAAGGGGAAAAGGAAGACCCAGGGAACTAGAGGCTGGTCAGTCTCACCTCTGTGCCTGGCAGGGTCATGGAGTAGATGCTCCTGGAAAGTCTGCTAAGGTACATGGAAAATAAAGAGATGACTGGTGACAGCCAAGAGGGCTTCAATAAGGGCAAGTCATGCCTGACCAAGCTGGTGGCCTTCTACAGCAAGGCTAGAGAGATGGTGGATGGTGGCAAAACAACTGATGTCATCTACCTGGATTTGTGCAAGGCCTTTGACACTGTCCCACATGACATCCTGGTCTCCAAACTGACAAGGCATGGATTTGACAGATGGACCACTCAGTGGATAAAAGATTGGCTGGATGGCCACACCCAGAGAGTTATGGTCACTGGCTCAATGTCCAAATGGAGGCAGCTGACAAGTGGTGTCCCTCAGGTGTCAGTATTGGGACCAGTGCTGTCCAACATCTTTGCTGGAGACACGGACAGTGGGATTGAGTGTCTCCTCAGCAGGTTTGCTGATGATACCAAGGTGTGTGGTGTGGTTGACACCCTAGAGGGAACGGACCATCCAGAGGGGGCTTGACAGGCTGGAGAGGTGGGGCCAGTGCCAACCTCATGAAGATCAACAAGGCCAAGTGCAGGGTCCTGCACCTGGGTCAGCACAACCCCAGGCACAAATACAGGCTGGGGGAAGAATGGCTGGAGACCAGTCCTGCGGAGAAGGACTTGGGGGTGGCAGCAGGTGAGAATCTCTACATGAGCCACCAGTGTGTGCTGGAGACAGTTGTGTCCTGGGCTGCATCCAAAGAAGTGTGGCCAAGAGGGCCAGGGAGAGGATTCTGCCCCTGTACTCTGCTCTGGTGAGACCCCACCTGGAATACTGTGTACAGTTCTAGTGCCCTCAGCACAAGAAAGATACAGACCCATTAGAGAGGGTCCAGAAAAGGGCCACCAAGATGATCAAAGGGCTGGAGCAGCTCTGTTATGAAGACAGGCTGAGAGAGTTAGGGCTGTTCAGCCTGGAGAAGAGAAGGCTTCAGGGAGACTTTATAGCACCTTCTAGTGCTTGAAAGGGGCTACAGAAAAGCTGGGGAGGGGCTTTTCATCAGAGAAGACAAGTGATAGGACAAGGGGTAATGGTTCTAAACTGAGAGAGGGATTTACATTAGATATTAGGAGGAAATTCTTCACTATAAGGATGGTGAGAAACTGGAATGGGTTGCTCAGGGGGTTGTTGATGCCCCATCCCTGGAGGTTTTTAAGGCCAGGTTGGCCAAGGTTTTGTGCAACCTGATCTAGTGGTGGGGTTCCCTGCTCATGGCAGGGGGGTTGGAACTTGATGATCTTTAACGTCCCTTCCAACCGTAATGATTCTATGAAATGTTAATAATCAGACCTCATATTTTTTCTCCTGATGCTTCCATAAGCATCTCTGCTTTGCTTTCAGTTAGGAAAAGGTTATCTTATGATTCAATTACTGTAGTGTTGTTAAGGGACTTGTAAAAATATCAGAACAGAAAGCTACATAAAACGACCAAATATTATGTGAGAACTATGAAGGTTTAAATACACAGAAGGCTACTGTGAGGGAGGATCACTATTGCTAGACTCCTGCCACAGATAACACAACAGCCTCACTTGAGATTTAGTCATATGCAGCTTAAGTCTACTTTTTTATTTTAATAAAATGAAACAAGCTAGCTACTCAAAGTTTAAAACAGGAACTGAAATCCAACTAAGAGGTACAATTATACTCTTCCTCCTTCTCAGAAACAGGAAAACATGCACCAATTAAAGGAGTGAAGCACCTCAAAAAGAACAAAGTTTAAAGAGATACCAGCTGTCCCCGTTATTTTTCCATGATTACTACAATTAAAAAAAAAAATACCTTTATTAATATCATCGTAACAGCCAGTACAGACTCTTGCTTCCTTCTCCATGTATTGTAGTTTGCACTTTCGCTTGCAACAGCCACCACAAAAAACCTGAACAGAAAAAAATTTAATTAAACACCATAGATAAAATCACAGCATTTTCTCAGTGGCATTCCTATTAAACTCCTTTTACTAAATCTGATTGTATTATATAAAGCAGGCAGACATATTTTTGGAAGTAAGGATCAAGAAAAGGAGCTTTAGCATATGTATCTTACAATATATTTCTGTTTGAGAAGGGAAAAGACTAAAGAGGCTTTTACTGCATCCAGCTCTGGGGTCCCCAGCAGAAACTGCCTCTTCTACCTCACAGACAAGTGCCCAAACCAGAGGTCTCTGCTTCCCAAGCTATTTACTAATGCTGGCTCAGGAATTACATTTGCTTCCCAACTCTGTCAAAGAACAAATATTGCTGTTTTCACATTATTAGCTCCTTTCAGCAAAATATTTTAAAAACACAAAGACTGCTTTGAAAGAATACAATATGGTCTTCTACTCCAACAGGATGTATTCTCCAGTCAATTTCTAAGCAGACATGGGGAAAAAATTATCACTTTAGCTTGGACTACACCTGAACAATCCCATCCAAAGAATTATGTCTCTGGTAAAGCTTTTTCCGCAAGAGTTCCTGCTGCTTTTCTCACTTTTACCTAATATTCTTTCAAGGGTGAACTGCAAGTTTTTGAAGTCCCAGGTAGAACTTTTATCTCATTTATTCTTTTTCTTGAAAGTTTACAGGCAGCTCAACTATCTGAACTTTTACAATTCCTGTCAGAAGAAAAAACAACAAACAAAACGAAAGAACACTAGAAGCCTTCTGCTACTCCAGAGTATCTACAGGAAAACAAAGTGGATTAAGGAGAAAAAAAAAACACAAATAACAAACAAGCCCAAGCAGTAGTGACAGAGAAAAAAAATTAGTTATTACAAGCAAACTCCCTTAAGTAGGAAAAGTCACTGCAAAAACAGTAACACCTGATCAGTGTAATGTGAGCTCAAAAAAACAACAACTCTGATTGCTTCTGCATGAGTGTCACAGTTAATTTACCTCAACTGCAAATGCACATGCTCAGTAAAGATGTTAAGAATGTAACTGGTGAAGATTAATTGCTAATCAGTTACAATCCCCCTTAGGGCTAAAAATGCTAAGCAGTACAATCCTTTACAATTGGTATTCTCCTTTTACACTTGGTGACACTGGGACTGAACACAAGAAGCAGCTTTAATCCTAATGCACAGGTGAAGATACACTAAGGGACAGTAATGTAATGTGGAAAATGAGACTGAGATGAGGCTGCTGAGCAAAGAGAGTGATTATGGTTGAGCTAGGAAGAGGAAGTGTACCACAAGATGAAAAAAAGAAGAAATAAAGAAACTGTGAAGTTGTTTGGCCTCACAAGTTCTGCAGGCGGGAGACAGCAGGGACCATTAACCTCACACTCCCCCCAGTACAGAATTCAAAATAGTTGCCATTTTCATTGACAAAAAAAGCTGCAGGACCACATGAAAACTATACAATTGTCTTCCAGAATAGTCCACAGAAGACAACTGGGAATTTCTACCAGTTTCTCCTTATGTCCAAGCGGTTGAAAACACAACAACATGCAACATGTCTGTAGCAAGACGCTCCATCTCTCAATATGCCCGCCTCAGTTTCCTTCTATGAGTCAATTGTTTTTTGTCTCTCAATTTTGCAGGCCTGGCCTGAAGTGAAAGATTCCCATGAGAAAGGAAATGGCCCCTCTCCAATAACTTACCTTTCCACATGCACGACAGTGGTGTCGCCTTTTTGTAAATGTGAACTTGACTTGGCAGTTCATGCAGTTGGGTGCCTCTGAATCAGGAATCCACAAGGGCTGTTTCCGTGAGAGAGCTGGAGGCATTTTAAGTGATTCTACATTTTCAGATGTTTGATCCCCTCCAGCTTCAGAGCTGCTTTCCCCAGAGTTCATGTGTTCAGAGCTTTTACCAACATTTATGCTGGTGCCCGAGAGGGAAGTTTCTGGAGTAACAGGACCAGCTTCCTGATTTTCTCTCTGAAGTACGTGAGTTCTATTCAGTTGTTTCTGCCCTTGGGAAAGGCCAAGCATCTGCTTTGGTCTTGCACCTTCATTATAAACATTAGAAACTAGTGCTTCACTATCACTCTCAGTCATGTCCTGAATAGTCTCTTCTGTTGCAGATCCTGCTTCACTGGCAGAAAGGGATACTTTAAGATTACTATTCATGCTAGTTATCTCCTCCAGTTTTGCTTGTGTATTTTCTTCAGTGACCTCTGTGAAATCCAGGTTGTTCACATCTGTTAAGTTCCCTTCACCTACGTCAGCTTCCATTACGTTACTTCCATCGTCTGAAGCCTTTAACACATGGGACTGAAGGCCTTGTCCGTACAAGAAATCATCAAGCTCAGCATCGCTTATTAAAGTATCACTTTTAAAAACATCTTCCTCAGCAGCAAAGTCAGCCATAACTGCACTCATACTTTCATCACAAGAGTCTACACCAACACCATATGGCTCAGATTCATATTCTAGAAAACTAGAAGCAAAAGCTTTGATTTGCTGAGAATCACTGTCATAAATTACATCCTCAGTATCATACTTCTCTTTGTCTGTGCTTTTTCCCACAATACTTTCACTGATTTTAGCCATATATCCTTCCTGCTCATGCAAGTCAGTGTTTTCACAGGATTCTCTACTGCACAGATCAGTTTTAGACTTTCCAGCAGGAACAGTTAAAATATCACTAATAACCTCTGCCATTTCATTTTGAGGGAGGGGGTTAACTTTTTCTTCCTTTACAGCTAATGACCCACATATCGATACAGGCAGTGGAAGACATGACAGAGAGGCCTGGATGTCACTGGCTGAAATACATGAAGTTGAAACACTGTTTAGTATTTCATTGCTATTCAGTTCTTTGCTACCTACATCCTCTTCTGTGATTTTCTGTTCCAATTCTACTTCAGCTTCTGCTTGACATGAGGAGATTGGTAAAACACAATTTCCAGATAATGTTGCGTGGCTTTTGTGCAACTGAGGCCTCTTTGGCAGATCTGAAGGCATAAATTCAACCTTAGTCTCATCCTTTAAATCTGTCTTTTCTATTTCATTTCTTCCATACATCTCTTTGCTTACTGCAGAGCATGCACTTTCATTTTGTGGTTCACAAGGCCATTTTTCATATGCTTTCTCATCTTTGGGACTGTATGCATTTGAATCCTGTGATTTTACAGAGACACATGCAGTGTCAGAGTGAGCAGTTTGTTCAGGCTGATCAGATACTTCACTGCACTTTACAGATTCTGTCCTGTGTTGATCATCATATGGATCCGAGACCTTTGCTGTAGCATAACTGTCCAATTTTAAACCTAAATTACTAATCTCCTCTGTCTTAAGATGTCCTGAATCTTCTAGCGCTGAGTCCCCATCATTCTGCTCTGTACTTGAAGCACCACTGCAACCTGCTGATGACACAGAATTAAGAACAGGTATGCTAGATATGCCAAAGCCAATTGAATCTTCACTGCATGGCAAGTCATCTGGCTGTAACTTTTGAGTATCTTCATGAGCAGCCACTGAATGGATTAAGCTACCTGTGTCATTAACAAGATCACACACAGGTACACTACACCCTCCCAGGTTTGAAGCGTCAATTTCATGTAAAGAGCTACTGTCCACAGTAGACAAAAGATCAGGTCCAGCAATGCTCTGCTCATTTTGTGGTGAGTAACTCAGAAGCACTTCACTTGTTCCGATGTGGCTAGCTAGAGGTATTTCTTCTGATGAAGTACAATTGTTAGCATCCTCTTGCAGTTTTGGTGTTGGGTACAGATGTAAGCAATCCAGAACTGAAGAGAGCGAATGTTGTTTCGAGTCATACAGATTTTGAGGTGTTCTGTAGCAGTCATTTTCATCTGTTTTCAGCAAAGAGATATCAAAAGCAGAGGTTATAAAACTCTCTTTTCACAGTGCACTCCCTCCAAATCCCATCTATTCATTAATATAAGCTTCTACTTAGCATACACTACTTTCAATTCCACAGTAACAGTAATTTGACCAATATTATTATGCTGGAGAACAAGGCCGTGGAGGAACTAACCTGTATTCTGTTCAAATTCATCAAGTAGTTTGTCCAAGTCACAGACTGCAGCTTTGAAGTAACTGTCCATTCTAGTTACACTTACAGTGAAGCTTTAGCCTTCTTAAGCCTAAAAAGAAAAACACAGCATTTCATTCACAGCTTTTTGCTCTTACCAAATTTGAAGTGTTACTATTAAGACACAACCTCTGTTTCATCCAATAACACTCCTCTCTCCATGAAAAATAAGTGTAAACACAAACAGGACTGCAGACTGTCAGCCTCTATGTACTCTCAATATGCTCTATAGTATACTCACTACACAATGCATAACACACTAAAAAAATTACCTTAAATCAGGAAATTGAGGCTGCCTTATTAAAAAGAAACGTATATGAAAACATGTCATACAGGATTATAACACCAGGAAGTTTAAAACCAGAAGGGATACTACGATCTTCCAGTCTAATCCCCTTACACATTTCACACCATGCAGCTCACATGCAAAAAAAACCCAGAATAAGCCATCATTACCCTTGCAACACAAGCAAACAGTTTAATGCATGATGCCTACATAATCCCAGACATTTCATGCTTTAAGCTGCTGTAGGAAGCATAAAAAGTTTCCTTCTGATAGCAGAAGTGATAGCAAATAAAAAAAAAAGCACCTCCTTTAGGAGTTCAAACTTGACAACCAGTTCAGCACTGAGTATGTGGACAAGACACTTGAAAAACCCAGATTTCTCTTTGTTCCCTAGCAACCCAGCCAATCAACCTCAATTTACTTTAAGCTATGCCCAAATGTTTCAGGTAAGAATAAACAAAGGCTAACACTTAAAATATATCAGAGCCATAAAGCAGATAACCAGCTGAAGCACTGAAGTGTAACAGTCATCTTAACACACAGCTGCAAAGCATTTAAGCAGGTTGAGGTCAGTACCCCTCCCCCACGATGACCAATGAGCTGTCTTTAAATCTGCCTCTTAAACCTTCCTCCAAGACCAGGAAGAAAAAAAAACAAAAAACAAACAACAAACACAGCATGGTAATTCAGCTTATCATCTCTATTCTACTCAAAACAGAAAACTCATTGGCCGGCTCCTTAACTTCTTCTAAGACCCTCCCAGAAAATATATTTTCTTTAATTCTCTTTTTATAAACCTACTAACTCATCAGAAAGCTATCTGTTATTCACATTCCCTATCGCAAAACATCCCGTTTCATTTGTTTAACAAAGATTACTAGACACCCAACGCTGTAAGTTTTTGGTCACTCTGAAGTGCTTTCTAATTCCACACCTTTTTCATGTCTGAACACCCGTCGTGTGCAATTACCTATAACATATAATCAAGAAGTTCTTTACACGTCCCTGAAGTAAACTGCATGGACTCAAATCCCTTTAGTGTAATGTTTGGATACTAGTCCTGTGGAGTTGTCTCTAGTTTTCCTTCTACTCCTGTCAGTGCATTTAGTCCCACACCCTAACCTATTCAATGTACTTTGACCACCTCGTACTGTCTCTTTTCAAAGCTCAGAGCCCAACAAAATACTTCAATCCCCTGCTATCACTTCAGCTACCCTGCAGCTACACAGCTTTATGTCTTGCATACTCCACTGAGGTATAAGGTTTCCTCTCACCAAATGGTTCAGATCAGATGCATTCATTTATTACCACAATATGCATGTGACAAGAACATTTTTTAAAACTAATACATCATTCAAAGAGAGACTTGCCAAGCCCACGAATGGTGAAACAAAGGGTATGTATGCATCACAACTTAATGCAGTACTTTATGCCTACTGGTAAGCAAAAATTAAACAATTTGAATATATGATAGTATTGATAACCATGCCCATGAAACAGGCACTCCATTGGTCTTCAGCATGCTGCATAACACCTCAAGGTCTCACACAGCTATCTGACGAGCATCCAACAGCAACAAGTACATACTTAATGCATACACTTATTTGAATACAATTATTGTCCGTAACAATCAGCTTATTTCACAAAGGCCTGGCAAGGGGGAAATTACAACTTGAAAGTTATTTCAGGTAAAAACCTTACAAGGTTAACAGCTTTTGGTGATTCATTTGGTTGGAAGTAGATGACCTTTAAGGCCCTTTCCAACCCAAACCATTCTATGATTAAGATACATTGAAGTACAGATCCCATCCTTAAAGCCTGCACTTATGAACAGCAACAAAACTGATGGTCAAGATTTATCTGGCAAATCATATGAACTAGAAATATTGAGGGATTATGAGAAAACTGGGGATCAAGAAATACATAATGGTGATTTTTATTCTGTGTAGAGGTATACTATACAGCCTTACTAGTCAGATACAACTTCAGTTACAGCTAATGTGCAGACCAACAGCTGTCATGAAAGGAGGTGGTGGTCATGGCCCCTCACAACTCTCCAGCCACACACTCCCCAAGCCTTTGTTTGTACTGGCACCCACTTTCAGCTCACCCCACAAGAAGGCAGGTCCAGGAGCAAAAAAGTTAGAAAGTAGTATATTTGAGAGGGTGAATGAAGTTGGATTCTGCTTGTTTCTCCATAAAAACAGGTCTCCAAAAAGAAACACACACTAACTTAGCACAAGGTCCTAGCATGGAGATGTAAATATGGCTGCTTCTCTCTTAATGCCTAGATGGAACACTGCTCGCAGAGTTACAGCCCTTCAAAGTCAGCTCCCAATTCACCACAATCAGGATTTTAGTACTTTTAAAATCTGACATGTATTTTTAAAAACACTACTTGTGAATGAAAGAAACAAACCAATAAATTAAAGATGTCCTCTGAAATTAATTCTGTTTGGCTATCTCAACGACACCACTAGCTTTTATTTTAAAAAAATATAAAAAATGTTTTCTTTATATTTAGTTTTAGGTATTTACTTTCACAGATTGCTGTGCTGAATTAAGCCCACTAGGTCAGGTGTTTCCTTAAGACATCTGACTATCTACTGTAGGAGTAAGCTACAAGGCCTAACGTCAAGAGAAGTGCTGGGGTGCTCACTTAATACTTCTTAAGCCAGAAAAACAAAGCTGACATACTGATGGACAGGCACAGGTCACATTCTGAATACTTTACACCATTTCAAGTAATCAATTCTCATCACATCATTAGTCCTTACGTACATCTCACTTTCTTAAGTAGGAGCCAATCTCACTTGAAGAAAAGAACACACTCATCACAGCCTTCCATGGGTTGGCAGAGATCCATTTTTTTCTGCCCAGTTAACAGTCAACTCTTCGTTAACCGAGTATTCTTCAGATTCCAGACAGAATATCACTTTATGGAACAAAATGGACTAGCTAACGTTGGTTGCATTGTCTGTCCAGTCAGATGAGGCTTGGTCTCTGGCAAACTCCTAATACTGCACTTTAAATTGCTTAAAGACAGAGTCTTAAGAAACAGAGGCAATAATTCAACTACACAAAACCTGTTACCTAAGGGAAGCAAACACTGTGATTTGGATGACTGGAGCATAAGTGCATTTAAAAACACTTCATAGGTCACTTATTTTATAACCTTTATAAGTCACTTCTAACATAACAACCATAGATTCCAGAGTTCAAAACCAACATTCCACCAGCAACTTCTCAACACACTCCCTGTTAGATAGAGAAAGGGCAAGTTACAGGTTGGATTTTTTTTTTTTCCAAATACAGTCCTTCTAAATGGAGGTAGTTAGCAGTTTTCAGTGGCGATAAAGTGTAAAATAAAATGGATGTTAATTATTACCAGCTAACAAGTTTAATGCCCGATGACAAGCTGCTTTTCGATGCTTAAGAATCCCTGAAAAACAGTCTCTGTGGTGTGAATATACTTAGGCATTACCAGATCTCCACAATTACAGCTAATTAGCACTGCAGAATCCAGGCCTACTTCTATATGGAGAATGCTAAACCAGCACAAGATCAGGTTTAGAGATAAACACACAGGTCTTCACTCCAGAAAGCTGACCACAATAGTCATCTTAATTCTAGGTTATCAAGAAAGTCTTTTTGCTCACTCCAAAGTTACATTATTTCAGGTCCATGATTGTGTTTAATAATTATATTTAGCCTGAGCAGGAAGCTATAATGAAGCATTTGTCCTCATAACAGGATTTAACAAGTTTTTTCCAGCTTACCCCCCAGCAACTGCCACAGCTAGAACAAAGCCTCTGAAAGAAACACAACCATTAAGAACTATCAAAGTTCTTAGGATTATAGAAGTGCTCATCAATCACAGCCTACCTCTTCTGCCACCCGGAGGTTATTTAATTAATTAGCAGCTCTCTCCTGCTCACCTCCCTCCAACATCCCTACACCATACACCTACCCACAGGCTTGAGGCTCTGCAGACAAAAAAACCCCAACAAAAACTAAGGGTACAACTTCCCCTGGAGTTCGTCAGCAATCAGCCTAACAGGGAAGTTCATTGCAACTGAACAAATGCTTTGTGAAAAACTAAGTGTTGTCAAATAAAAGCCAAAATCATTCTTGCTGAACAAGACAATATATTATCCAACCCAAAACCCGCAGTGTCTGCTGCCATTGCAAATGTCTAGCTAAATCAGGGGTTAAAGACAAAAGTTGCAGAAGTTTTCAGACACTTAAGGAAAAGATTATGGGGCACACTGCAAAAAACTAACCTGCTTTACTTAAAAGAGTAAAATTCTGTTAGTTCAACACAACTTTTTCAGAACAGAACTCTTACAGATTGCTTTATATCATCACCAACACCCATCAAAACAACTCTATCCTGACATAATTTCAGTCCCTGGAGATTGTTCTTCTGCTCATCCACAGTAATTTGTCAGTGCTTCTGTGAACAGAAAACAGTATCATTCATACCACATAAAAAAAACTTGTCAGCCAGTACTGATTTTCAGCAGTGCTCCAACACATCAGCAGCCAGACCCACAGCTGAAGAATCCACTTGCTCAGCTGAACAAATGACTCTCACAAGTTGCCCCCAGTGCCATCACCATTGGTCGTATCAGCATTTATTACTCAGCATTAGCAACTGAGTCATGAGAACATGATTATTACATCAGGTCTGAAAGATCATTCCTCAACAGAAGTCAGTGTTCCCTCAACATTCTCATCTGCTCTGATTTGTGTAATTACTAACTAGTACATTTAGTACTGACAGTCAGCTGGATCTTTTTCTGTACCCTACTTGTTTCTCCAAAATGTAATAATAACCACTTCTCTGCCACTAAAGCTTGTATTTCAATATAGACTGGGAATGTTTCCCAGTTCATCCTAAAGCACGTCTTAAAACATTTAATGCCTGTAGATGTATGGTGTAAGCACGTCCATTACACTCTGTACCCTACAGCAAAATAAATGGAACAGGAACAAGCAAAAATACCACCAGTATCTCTAAACCTTCAGGGGCAATTAATCCACCTAAGCAACCTAATACAGACTACACAGCATGAAGTGCTGTGAGAGCACCACGCAGCCAGTGGCTACAGTGAGCCCGTAGCCAGCTGCAGGCTAAAACACCACACAGGTTTTTGTCTCATCACCGTTTTCCCTTTCCAAAGAGCGCATCCACCGGTTCTGCCGAGAGGGTAAAACTCTTCTTGCACAAAGTTTCCCCGACTCACGACGGTCTTGTCACTCCTGAAGCACACAACCCCTTCCTCAG
The DNA here is from genome assembly GCF_020740795.1 of Apus apus. NCBI lineage: Eukaryota > Metazoa > Chordata > Aves > Apodiformes > Apodidae > Apus > Apus apus. Next base: position 70,187,050 of record NC_067312.1, on the reverse strand, counting down.
GCCCGGAATAAGCGCCAGTTTGGGGCACTTTGCTCGGCCGAGAGATCGGGCAAGAGAAAGGCAGCAGGCAGCGCCCACAGAACGGGGCTGAGGGCAGCGCTGCCGGGAGCCGCTCGGCCTCGGGGACAGCCGGCACCGCGGCCGCTCACAGCCCCGCCGCGCGTCCCCACGGAAATCCCCGGGCCCGCGGCGGGTCCCCTCAGGGGGCAGGGCCCCTCAGGGCCCCACGGCAGCCGGCGGCAGCTCCGCGGGGCAGCCCCGCGCTCCCCCCCACAGCGGGTGTCCCGGGAGGCCGCGGCTGCCGGCCCGAGCAGGCCGCCGGGCGGGTGGACCCCCGTCACCGCCCCCCACGTCCTCACCCCCAGGCGGCGGTGCAGAGCCCCGAGAGGCAGGAGGAGCGGCAGGAGCAGGAGGAGCGGCAGGAGCAGGAGGAGCGGCAGGAGGAGCGGCAGGAGGAGCGAGGCCGCTCCCGCCCCGCGGCGGCCGCCGCCGGTTCCCTCAGGGCCGCCCCTCCCGCCCGCGGCGTCACGGCCCCTTCTTCGCGCGCCCGGCGCCGCTCGGCGCATGCGCGGCCCCGCCCTCAGGAGGGGCTCGGCCCCGCCCCCAGGGAAACCCGCCCCGCCCCCACGGAGCCCCGCGCCTGCGCAGATCGCTCGGAGCGCTGGCCCCGCTCCCCCCCCGAGGTGACGCCGAATTCCCGGGAATCCGGGGTTTGGGAGAAGTGAGGGCTCAGGCAACGGAGAGCCCCGAAATGGCCGTGCCATCCACTACCGGGGGGCTGCTCCGCCAAGGCAACAGTTCCCGCGCTCTTCCGGCATCGCCACAGGCGGTGCCGCTGCCCCGCGGGGTGCGCGGGCCCTTCCCAGGGGATGCGCTCAGGCCATTCCCAGGGGATGCGCTCAGGCCGTTCCCAGGGGATGCGCTCAGGCCGTTTCCAGGGGATGCTCAGGCCGTTCCCAGGGGATGCGCTCAGGCCGTTCCCAGGGGATGCTCTCAGGCCGTTCCCACGGGATGCTCTCAGGCCGTTCCCAGGGGATGCTCTCAGGCCGTTCCCAGGGGATGCTCTCAGGCCGTTCCCAGGGGATGCGCTCAGGCCGTTCCCAGGGAATGCTCAGGCCCTTCCCAGGGGATGTGCTCAGGCCCTTCCCAGGGGATGGGATCAGGCCGTTCCCAGGGGATGTGCTCAGGCCGTTCCCAGGGGATGGGATCAGGCCGTTCCCAGGGGATGTGCTCAGGCCCTTCCCAGGGGATGGGATCAGGCCGTTCCCAGGGGATGGGATCAGGCCGTTCCCAGGGGATGGGATCAGGCCGTTCCCAGGGGATGTGCTCAGGCCGTTCCCAGGGGATGCTCTCAGGCCCTTCCCAGGGGATGCGCTCAGGCCCTTCCCAGGGGATGCTCTCAGGACGTTCCCACGGGATCTCTGCCCAAAAGGAGTTTATTCCCGCGGGTGGCTATACAGAGATGACGACCGTTTGCTCTGCGGTTGCGCGTGGGTTACCGCCCTGGCAGGGCCGGGTCCCTGCGGGCCAGGAGTGCGATTTTCGAAGCGTTTTCGCCGCGTTTTCCAGCGTTTTTGCGGCGGGCGCCGGAGGAGCGGCGTGCTGGGAGCCCAGGTTTTGGCGGCGGGCATCTGAGGGGCCCGCTGAGCCCTGGGCTTTGCGTGGACGGCTGTGCAGAGTGCCATTCCCGTTATCCTGTCCCCGAACAGCCTCCTGCCTCTCCATCGCGCGAGCCAGCATGTAACTCACCTTTCTTTGGTGAGCCAGAGCCTCCTCTTTGTCATTCACCTGTTGGTTTAAAAGAGAAAGAGGAGGAAGTCGTTTATAAGCGAAGAGCAAGGCAGTGTAGGCAGGTGGACAGTTGTGTTTTGCTCCCCTGAGGGCTGAAAGATGAGCAGCTTAACGAAATGCTAACCAAATCTATCAGTATCTTCAGGATTTCGTGAGGATTGTCTAGCTCTTCAACTCTCCTGCCGTCCACATCTGATGAGAGCAGCCTGGATAGTTTCTGTCCCAGCCTGGTTTTGCTCCTGTGTAGATTGACGTGCCCTAAGGAAAATAAAAAGTACAGTGAACCGTGGAATTGCTTTGGAAGAAACAAACCAACCAAGCAGCCAACCCTACTTTGGGATAAAAAGGGCATGTGTGAAGCTGTATTCTGAATTACCTCCTCTGAAAGGGCAGTCTGAGCCACACCTCCCATTGTACATAGAAAATACAGCAGATTAGGTGCATGCAGCACCACCCTTGGCATCCCTTAAATGCTAAGCAGACCTTTCATCATATAGATGGGCAAACTGAAAAGAAAAATCTGTTTTGCTGTATGGAAAATACTCTTTGAGCCTCCTGTTAAATAATAAGTCATGGTAATTTGTTTTTAAGCAGTAGGTAGCCTGAGGAGGGGGGGAAGATTCTTTGACACAGGCTGTTTAAAAGTTTCTTAAGGTTTCTAAAAAGATTAAAATACATGAAAATTATTTAACGTATGTATCAGCATATAGAGCTTGGAAGCAATGATGTTGGTACAGGGGAAACATGTAAGATGTATGCTGGCTTAGCATTGCATCCCGAGGGTGCTAAAGGGATCTAGAAGACCCACCAAACTTCTTAGGCTGACACCTGCAGGTCAGTGGCTGACACGAATGTATCCGGAGGTGCTGTTTCTAAATTCTGCTACCATGCCAGAAGCACTTAAATACTTCTCTTTATCCTTTTTCTTAATGAAGAGAAGGGTAGTTAGAATTTTTCCTCCTTTACAGAGTGCTTTGTAATTCACTTTGTAACAACGTTAAGTGGAGGAATAATAATAAATACCAAGGTAGACACAAATGTTTTCAAAACTGAGTATTTTCTAAATGAACAACGCTTTCAAAAGCCAGAAAAAAGCTCAGTATATATATATTTTTTTTGCATTTGCTCCTCCTTCCTTAACTCTTATATAGAGCTTGTGAAAAAAAGCCCAGCACATCAAATGGCTGATAGCAACGCCCAGGCTAAACTTGCCACATTGTGAGCTTTTCTGTGCTGTTTTCATCATAAACATTTTTAACATACAGAATGGTATCGTCACCCTGGCAACGGCTTATTTATTCTTGCATGTTTTTTACTCATATAATACAGTTCATGAATGTGCAATTAAAAAAAAAAAAAGGTTGCATTAAAAGCCTAGACTGGTAGTTCCAATGTCCTACAGAAGTGTTTATATATTCCCCTTATCTACCTTACATGACACAGGCGAAACTTGCAGCGGATTCTTCAACTACGTGACACTCTATTTAACGTGTTTACCATTTTGACATAATTTTGTTCCTTTTTTCTCATCTCTTCAGAAACCCCAGCCAACATTTAAAACAGAACCACCCCCTGAGAAAGTCTGCTTGTGCCACTTGTCAGCTAACTCATTTCTAGTCAACCCTCACAGACACAGAGCATGCCCAGTTACCATCATCTTTCAGCCGTCTCCAGTTCATAAATTTTGTTTCCTTCTTAATCTTTATCACTTCTGCAAGCCTCAGGGCTTGGTCCTTCCTCTGCATTAGCTGCTGCTCAAATGCAATTCTGAAGGCATCTGCCATTACATAAGCTTCATCTTTACTCTTCTTCAGATTTTCAATCTGGTTTTAATTCAGAGGAAATGTAAAGTATTATTAAGCAATTTGCAAGCAACAGTGGGTTTAAAATGTGTATTAAGAGGCAGACTGAAAACATTAATGCAGAAAACTTTTAACTAAAAATAACCAAGGAAGTAGCAGAAACCAAGCCACGTGCTTTCTTTGCCACGTTAAGAAATACATTTTGAAATGTGTACTGAGGTCCTTACACTTCCCTTTCTATGCATCCACACACACCAGCTGCCAGAAATGCCTACTTATCTCTGCATCTGTAGAAGAGCTTGAGGAGGGCATTTGCGTCCCATGCTAGCTGGGCCAGGAGCAAAAGGAGCAGAGGATAAGTACCTATGGCAGGAAATAATAACTCTGGGACAAGAGGGGCATGACAGGATCTATTATCAAAACTGTACATCAGCTAGAACTTCTGCACCAGGACCACGAGGATCGTTACCACATTTGCCAAATCAAATACAAACCCGAAGAAAAATTTGAAAACTACAGGATTTCACTACATTAAAAAAATTAAGATCTTGAAAATTATTTAGCCAGTTAGGGTGTGATGTAAATAACACAGTTTTCAGCAAGATCAGCTTCCTGGCCTGGCTGGGTGAGCAGGCTGGCAAGTGCTGATGTGAGAGGTGGAAGGAAGGGAGGGGAAGGGTCAGCAGCAGTCCACATTCACACTGTGTATACATTTGCAGAGTGCATAACCTTAGAGATTAAGAAATACAGGTGGAAGGTAAAAGAAGGTGAAAGAGAAGGTTGTTTTAGCTAGTAAAGCTGACTGAGACAATAATTACAATTTTGTATCAGCAAATGTTGGGGCATTACAAGCATTACGAAGAAGCTACACGATTTCTGAGATGCATTCATATTTACAAACACATTAGTTTGTGCAAGCTGCAGTGGAGTGTTTCTGGCTTTGTGTGGTTTTCAGCACAAGAATCTCTCTGCTTGCTCATGTCTAAGCCAAGCAGCATTACCTCCTGCTTGAGATGAAGAAGTTGCTTTCGAGTTACAGCTGCCATTTTAGCACAGGGGCAAGGTTGCCCCCCAGAAGTATTGCAGGTGCAGGCTCCAAGAACTGCCAGCTTAAAATCCAAAAGAAACCACCAGTTAAATATCTAACTGCATACACAACACAATCCAAGAGATGCTAGATGACTAGCAAAAAAATAATCCTGAAACTACAAAGGGACTGTAAGGGTCAGGGGAAGGAAGCTACAAGAGATTTGGGTGTGATGGCTTCTGTCTCAAATCTAGTTTTCAGCAAGATAACCTAGAGGCAAAAATCATCAGCCTGTGTATCCTTCTCCCTGCAGACCTCATCAGAATTTCTTTATTTGCTCAATAAAGTAAAGCACTAGGTGCAGGGCTTAGGATTTCAGGTGTTTGGAAATAAAAATCAGCATGCTGGCCTCTGGAAAATATCCTGATGCTCCATCTACTCTTTCTTTACAAGGCAGACCTCAAATGACAAAACTGGTTAACAGGCGTGTAAGGCCATATTCTGATTGGCTAAAAATGGGTCCCAAGAAACAATTAAATAATCAGTAAGCAAAACGTAGTTATGTGTTTTGAATATAAGTCTGAACCAACCATTCTGAAAAACATGCAGGTTGTACTTACTTCAAGACCTGTGAAATCTGTAATGTCACTTTTATTCAAAGACATGTTTTCCTGAACCACCTTCTGTTGTTCCACATCCAGCAGTGCAAGAAATTCCAAGCACTGCTGATTCAGGACTATCATAAAATAAAACAAGGAAAGAGATTTAAAAAGCCTGCTGCTCTTTTTTTTTTTTTTTTTTTTACCTACACCCAAAAGAAGCATTTTTGTAGTTTAAGCATAGCTTGGAAACATGATGAGACTATGTAGACATAGAAACTTGGATCCCTTTTTCTTCCATCTGTGTTTTCCTAATGGAAATGTCCCACTGGCAGAGATGCCATCTTGTATCTTCCTCTGCCTCAGGACAATGGGCTTATCCCCTTTGTGCACTTGTAACTGCAGCAGCTGCCTTTTTAGAATAGCACACTATTGGGAAAATAATCACCCATGCCAACGATGTCAAAGCTTTTTTGGAAACCAAAATAAGGAAAAGGGGCTTGAGTCATCTGACCCTTCCTTCATAACTATAGTCCTACATAACTAGAAAGCCATAATGCCACCAAGTTTGTGCTAGAGGAATCTTTATGTGGGTATGTTACCAGAGAACTGACGCACGTCCCACCACACCCAGGGTGTTACCACGTCAGTGAGACAATGTAGGTGTACCTCTCCCACACATGATCTACTCTTCAAGCTATGCATACCTGACTCTTCCTATCAATTATTCTTTTTTTCAGTTCAAGTGACAATGTGAGAAGAAAAAAAAAATGTAACTTCTCTGTTTAAAAAGGGTTTCTACATATCCACCAATATCACCTGCCAGTAGCAAGACTTATCCAGACAGAAAGTTTCCTTTGTAGCTAAATCCTGAATGATTCCTGAGTAACAGTTTATGAAGAGAAGGAGCTGTTGGTGGCTTACTTGCATTTTCAGCTTTAAGAGTTTTAACTTCTTCTGTTCTCAGTTTCAGTGCTTCCTTAAGAGCAGCATTTTCACAATATATCCTGCAGAAGTTAGAAAGAGGCATTATCTTCTAAAAAATGTATTGTATTAAAAAGGGAACTCAAAGGAAAAAACCCAACAAATTAGCCTGTTAAAACATTGTGTTTCTGCAAATAAAAATTATTATTACTTTCAAGATTAAATAAAACAAACAAACAAAAAAAGAAGCAGAATTGAAGAGCTGAGTACTCAGTTTGATGAAATATTACCCATGCAGTATTATACAACCAGTGTCCTTGCTGGTAAGGGCTTTTGTAGAAAAAAATGTAAAATTTTCCTATAACAGTCTCTGTACCAGTAGTATGTACCATGCTGTGAGACTCAAATCTGCTAGCCAGGGCTCAATAAGCAACCTGAAACTACTCCTGACTAACTCTCTGAAGAAAGTTGTGTCTGTAGGCTTGGTCTGGAAGCAGGCTGTGCCAGGCTGGCTTCTGTGGAATCCACAGTACTCAGGCAGCAGCTGGCTCTGCAGGGAGCAAAACCAGGAATCTCTGCAGAGGTTTCTTTGCAACCCAGATAGCAAGGGCTGTTCAAACAGACTCACCTTGCTCTTGAAACCACACCCTAGCACAAACAATTTGAGCATGTCCACGTATGTTTGAGCGAATGTTAGAAGGGAAAAAATGCTAAAAATCATTAATGTGTAAGTAGAAAGTACAAACAGCTTCAGAGTTTAGTAAGAGGCAAGTTTGATTACCATATTATCATTAGAAACTCAAATAAATTAGTAATTGTGACCTTTTGAAACGCTTGCTAGAAATCTCTCACTTCCCTGAAAGAACAAAATTGTTATTGGACAGGTGACAACATGGCTCTGGTCTCAGTTTTAGAAAATAAACTTCCTGCAGTCTTAATACTGTTTTTAAGAACACCTGTACTTTCAAGCTGGGCAACCTGAGGACATACAAGATGCATTTATAATGTATTTTTCTGTGACTTATTTAAGTATTTCCTTCTTAAATAGAAAAATGGCAATCAGAAGTACTAAGCAACAGAATTTTTGATGCATCTCTTTGGCTGTCAGCAAATAAAATGTACTGTGAATTAGTAGTTTTGTTTAAACAGTAACTCAAATTATTTCACTTGAATAAACAAAGGGAAATACACACTCTTCTCATCCTGCTGTCTCAGGTATCAGAAAACCTTTTTGCAAAGCAGTCTGAGCTCCTGGCTTGCAGTTTGCTGAAGGTGCATCTCCAGCACTCGACAGTTAACACTAGTTTTGTTGCTCCAAACTACCTGGCTACACTTCCAGTCTCCTAAGTCAGGCAAGCCAGAGGGTTTTTCAAGGGGTATCCCTTGACAAGTGTTAAGTAAGTTAACAGTGAACAAGACACAGTATCTTAATAAAACTGTTCTCACAAGTTAATAGTTTGTTAACTTTTGGCTTCCTTTCTGACTCTCAGTTTGCAAGTTTTAAAAAATGGTAACTCTGGTAGGTAGACTTCAGCTACATCATATCTACATCTAAGTAAGTGAGCCTGCTGGTCACATTTTCCAAGGTCTGTTATGGTATTATTAGTTTAGTGCCTCTGGCATCTTCTGCTTGCCTAACCACACCTGCTCTCCGTCCAGAATAACTCTTATTTAAACAAAGAACCAGTTGATCAGCTTGTCTGAAAAGCATTCCATTTTACCTGTACATAGGCTGATACCTATAATGCAAGAAAATAAAGCAATGATTAACCAGCAAATGATATTTCCACATGCATGCACATACCATTATTTTCTATGCCTCATTTATGTTTAAAGTAAACAGGGACAGTCTGGCTCCAGCTGGCTCTCATAATAATGTAATAGGATGAAAATGAACACTCAGCCTAGCAAGGGTAGCCTACATACACACTAACGAACTGAGACTTACTAATTTTACTAGTTTCAGTTGAAAAATACAAATGAGAATAGCATGAATATTAAATACAACTTCCCAAATTTGTAAGGAAATCAGGAAAACGCAAAAAAAAACCCAAAAAACCTGGTGGAGAAAACTTAAAGCCCAAGAAAGGTGACATACAGCATTCAATGCAATTAAAAAAAAACCCCAAAATACACAGTGTAGGTTAAATACCTGTCATATTTTTCTGTCCACGTGTCTTCTATGTTTTTAAATCTATCCTGATCAAATTCAATTTCCCATTGCAAAATATTTATTTCCTGTGGAGACAAAACAAAGCAGCAGCAGTTCATGGAAAGTCTCCCAGTCAAAGGAAGAGGAGGAAGTGCTGGTGCTGAATTTGGCACTAGCAGAGATGATCTTGGTAACCAATGATGAAGACAATCTATGGTACTGTTAAAAGTGCACTTGGTGCCAGACACCAGAAAGTTTCTGCATCACTGATCTATGGATTTCAGACCATGTTGCATGAACTAATGCCTGTAGTGTCTTACGACAAAACCAAATTCACAGTGTAACATTTTGCTGTCCCCTTACAGCTCTGTGAGAAGTCCACATAAATTGAGAAATTCCAGCTCAATAACTCAGAAACAGTGCAACTCACTATGAATGACAGTGAAACTCACAACGAAGGCCAACTGAAAGCACAGAAAGAACTCCAGGAACTTTCAAGTATTATTTGTACACACTATAGCATCAAAATGTTTATATCAAAAGAGTGATACATGAACACCTTCCCCTTCTACTAAAAAGAATATGAATACTTTCCAAAAGAACATGAAAGTAATGGCAGCTTTGTACTGATTTAAATAAACAGTCTGAAACCCCTTTATAAACAGCAATGGACTTCTATGTTTTTGTACAGGGGTGAAGGAAACATGCACCCCTACCTTTTCTAACGTTCTCTTTTCTTCCTCAGTTTTTTGGAGCATTGCTTTCGTATGACTAGTGGCTTTATTAAATACTGCCTGAAAAAAAACAAAAGCACAACTCTGTCAAATGCTGTAATTAAGTCTACTTAATTTGGCTTTAGCCAAATTTTCAGTTTTACATCAACAGAAGTGCATATACTTGGTTAAACTTGAGGATGCAGAATTACAAACACTAACAACTTGCTTGTTAAGTCCCAGTGGGTTCAAATTTCAAGTCACTAAATAGCTATGTTGCATATCAAACTGGTGTTTCAATCCCATTATCTTCTCTATTGAAAAATGTAGCATCATTTACAGCAAGATCAAATCTTCTTCAGGGCTTGTGCACAAAATCAACTCTTAAAAAACTTGATTACAACATATTTATACTTTGATCCAGTCGTAACTTAATACAAATGTCCAAGGGTAGGAACTGCAGAACTGTAAAAGGATTATGCAAGTAAGGCAACAGGAATTGATTTCAACATAATTCATTGTGATATTGAATAAAACTGTTAAAAACTGGAAACAACAGACTAATGTGTAATGCATACTGCCTTCTAAGGCAAAGATGAAAACTGAAAATATCTGTGCTTTGCAGCAAAACAACAAGCACTGGCAAAATCTAAAATGTACAGGCCTGGAAAGAAGGCTTTGTTCTTTAATGTAAAATAAATAAATTTTCAAGGATCTTCAAAGGTAAAATTATGATAATTTGCTGCAACAGTAAAGTCTCCTAAAGTATCTGCAATGGTTCCATGTACAAAAAGTAGTAAATTGTAGAAGCCAAGTCTGTAGACACCTGCAGGCTCATTGCCTTAAATTACAGCCCTGGAAAAGGACTTAAAAGTTTCAGGGATTTGGATGAGGAATGGAAGGCAGATTTCTTCTGTGTTCTTTCCTTTACCACCAAGTAACTAAAAGATTTCTGAACAACTCCTACCATGCTCTGCAGAATTCGAAGGGCTTCATCTTTTCCTTCAAGCTGTCTTTGAGATGCTTCAAGCTCAACTTTCAAAATTTCAACCTCCTGAAGCAAAAGAAAACAGGTGCACTGAGTGAAAGATAAGCTAATCCTGTTAAAACTCAACTGTAATAGCAATGGGAATCTGCTCTCTTCAGAAAATGATCCTTTTCCTGTTTCTACCCTATATGATTATTTTCTCACTAATAGCTTGCTTGTGATGCAGCTTGCACAGGTTAGCACAAAATCCTTAAATGAGAATAACTTCTAATTATTATTTTTTCTGCTCCTTTCCAGTGTATTCAGAAAATAAACCACTAAATAATGCAGTTCTGCCTTGCTAAAGAAGTTGTATACACCAACACAGGTCTGGAGCTTTAAAATAAGTAATCACAACAGAATACATGTTGTAGCTAGAAAATAAACTGTATATATTACAAATATATACTAAATAAATTATTAATATGATGTACTATATTATACAAAGCATCCATACCCTATAGCACAAGTATCATGTTACAGCTGTTAGATCAAAGCCAGTACTTGTCCAGGACAGAACAACAAGGACAAAACCAATTCCTGCTCCAAGCCCTGATGCCAATCGTGTCTTGATGGAACATTCCCACCTTCAGAAGGCAGAAGTTTTTCCACTTCCAAGAGCTAAAAGAAAATGTACTGCTATGTATGCTTATCTTTCTTTAACCCCTATGTAAGTGTCACTCAATTGTTCACTTGTGGTCACACCAAACCTTTTTCATAGCTTTTCCAGTTCTATTACTTAGCTTCTGGTACTGAAACTGTACCTGGAACAGTGACCCTTTCACAGACTGGGCTATTTGGAAATAAATAGGACTCCCTGATACTAAAACTTGCTGCTCAATGAAGCTCCATCATGCTAAAACAGCTTGAAAATTACCTACTGTGAGCTTTCCTGAGGTTAAAGAGCACAGAGCAGATTAAGTGTGTATTTTTACAGCTGTGATCAACGTGCACTTTCTACCTGGACTGATGCCAATGCACCAATACATTTAACCATGGTAAAATTAAAAGGTAGGAGCTAACTACCTTTCAGCAAAAACACAGATTTAAACCCTAAAGACTATTCTGTTCACACTGCAGGTTTTCAGGCCCAAAGCTTAATTTGAAAAAAAAAAAAATCCTGCTAGAAAAGAATTACAATCCTTTATTATTCTCTACATGTTTACAAATACTTCTAACCCGCCCCCCCAAATAATAATAATATAAAAATCCAGAGTATAAACTGCATCTCACACTGATTTCCTGGCATAAAATTTCATGAAGCTTCCAAATGGCACTCTTAATTTCAAGAACCTGGATCCCTCCAAGATTCTGGATATGCCAAGATCTTTAGCTACACTAAAATTCCATTATTCTTTGCTACATTAGAAGGAAATGTAGGTTTGAAGAGCAGAAGACTTGGCCTAGTTACTGACCTCTAGAGCTTCCTGTAGTTGTTGCTTTAGTTCTTCATTTGACACTTCAGTATTAGAGTCTGTAGGATTGACAGGAGATACTGAACAATGAGGTATTATAATATTTACAAAAGAAAACATAAAAATGTGCTTTACCTTGAAAGCAACATGCAGAAGTGAATTTTCATCTTTGTGGGTTTTTTTAATTCTGGAGCTCATAAACAGACTTAAATATTTAAAGACTAAGCTCAAACACATTATTTCACAGTTAATGAAATGGGAAAAAAAAAGACCAGTATAAAGAGACCTACAATAAGGAAAAATTATTTCAGAATTTCCTTAAAAAAAACCAAACCAACAAAAAAAACTCCCAAAATTGCCACCTTGATGCAAAAAAACCCATTCATTTTTAGATCATTTTCAAATTGCCTAACTTTTCAACAACCCAACTCAACAGTAGCCAACACTCTTTAGAAGTAGGAGCAATTTTCAGGAGATGGGGTGGGATGGTGGAGTATTCCACAAGATCCAAAGTTCCTCTAAACAAGCAGTTACTACTGGTTTTTCTCCAACTGAGCATTGCAGAGGTATGTTAAGAGGCAACCTCCCACTAAAGGTTCTTGTGGGCTTAATTCATGCTTTCATGGATCTTGGTGAGTGAAAAGACCTAGATGTAAGACAAGCATCATATTAAGACCTGAAGAAGGACAGTGAAACCAGTAAGAATTATGCTGGTTTTGCACCATCTTCCCACTGAAGATGCTGAAACCAATAAATGATAATTACACTGCTTAGTTTACTGCAAGGTGTGGAGAGGATAGTGGGGGACATCTTCTAAAGCAGAGACATAAGCAAGTTATATGGAAATACTTGTCAAGATACTAAAAATGGCTAAAAATTTAAGGGAAAGCAGCTAAAGTATAATGAACAGCACTGCCTTTTTTATTTACAGCCGTGCTGTCTTCACAAAAAAATGAGAACAGAAGTAGGCAGGTTCTAGAAACAACTTCCCTCAAAATTACGCCAAATCACAAATTTCAACTAAACAGCAGGCAAGAATTTGAATATTTAGCCATAAGCTTTGGATACAATTGCTGGGAAGACACAGGGTTGAACAAACCTAAGCCATTCCATTAAATGTCATGTATGTATTTAGAGAAAAAACATGCTGCCCCCCCCGCCACCCCCATTTTTTGGGTAAATGTCACTTTCAAATGCAAAAGCAAACACTTTAAAATGGTAATTTTACACTAAAAAAGCCTACAGCGTCCTGCACTGCAAAGCAACTCTGCTGTTACATGTTCTGGGAGGGAGATGTGGGCACAGAGACTCCTCTGGGGCCGTCGTGGGCAGCGTCGAGCATCCGCCTCCTCCTGCCACCCTCGCCGGAGTCACGGGCTGCACCCACCAACCTGCGAGGCACCAGCACTTCCCGGAGTCCTTCAGAGAATTCCGAGGGTTGTGGCAAACAGCTTGAATCGACGCGGTACCTCGGTTAAAGCAGCTCAGCGGCTCGGTTTTGAATAATAGTAATATAACAATAACAACGACAACAATAATACATTTTTATATCAGCTGAACGTTCTCCCAGCGAATAACTAACTTCTGGACGGCTCCTACCGCAGCTGCTCCGCCGGGTGCAGCCCGCGAAGGGCTTTCTGCCGGACCCCCCGCCAGCGCCGCTGCCTCCTGAAGCCGGAGGGGCTGCAGCATCACCTTCCTCCCCTCTCCCGGCCGGCCAGACCGAACTGCAAACCTTGCCCGATCCCTTTCTAGGCCTCAGCGAAGACGAGTTTTGTAATTTTTCCTCTCCATAAACACCCCCAGGTCTTCTCCCAAGCCCGTTTCCCAAGTCTCCGCAGGTCATGTCATCCTCGTCGGCTTCCTCCATCTCCTCCTGCCGTTTGGCTGTTTGTTTTGCTTTGTGGCACCCAGGGCACCTCCCTGACTGGCGCTGCCGGCGGCTTCTCCCCCAGAGCAACAGGTGCTGGAGCTAGAACAACAGAGAACCCCGTTGCCGAAGCGGCCAGACGGGGGGAAGCGGGAAGGGGAAGCGGCGGGGCCGGTGGGACCGCCCGGCTGGTCCCGCCACGTCCCCCCGCTCCCGGTTCTTCTAACCCGGAACCCCCGTCCCACCTGCCCGTGGAGCCGCTGGTCCCTTTTCCCGGGGCGGTTCGGGTTGGGGTTCGGGCTGGAGCCGGGGCGGGAGGAGCGGCTCGTCCGGACCGCGGTCCCGCAGCTCCCCCGCCCAGACCCACCCACCGGTTCAGCTCGTCTCTGGGCTGCGTTTGAAGCGGAGGTCGGCGTCCTGCCCACCGGCAGCTTTTAGACGTGACCTCGGGTTGCTCAGAGATCGCCCTCCGCCCCGTTTCCCCTTCGGAAACAACCCTGGAAGCGGCTCCTCGGGAGGCAGGCACGTCTGGGCCCGGCTCTCCCGGGAAACTCCGGGTTTTCCAGCATTTCAAATTGCTGTTGCAGTTACCCTCTGCAAACCTCACAAAAGCCAGATACCCGATTTGGAATAACAGAATAAAATCTTAAATATATCACCACAAGACTCTCTACAATAGAATTTTCCAAGCAAATAAAAGAGTTTCACTATTCAAACTTGCATGTATAAAAAGTTTATTAGGAAACCCTTTCTACACAATCTTTACAGCAAATAAATTTCTACCCTGCACCCTCCTGGCAGCCAGGCTTTAAAAGCAATTAGCACAGATGGCTGCCAGAATTTTAAGTGTAACCACGTTTTGGGTCACTGCTGGTTCCTTGTCCTGCCAAATGATGCATTTCCTTGATCAACTTATGGTAAAAAAAAACTGTTCCAGGACTGGGATGGGTGATGGAGAATACTGCCAGAAAAAAGAGGAAGAAACCTCATTGCTTTTCATTCCACACCAGTGAAGATATATCCAATGTTTCCTTACACTGTGATTCCCAAAGTTTGCATAATGAATGTAAAGTATCTCTTACATCACTTCTCTTCCTTCCAAAACAAAGCACCCTCCTTAGACTACACCACACACCCCTCATGCTGCATGAGGCTCCACACATTCAAGAGGATTGCAGTTCTTAGCCTTTAAAAATCAGAAACAGAGTTATCTCCTTTTCAGGAAACTGTTTTAGCCTCCAGAAACCCAAAGCTCATCAAATGCCACCCAACGATCAGGATTTCAGTTTTCTTGGGGAGGAGGGGGAAGGCTTGGTTTTAATTGTAAACTCCAAAAAACTCTACATTGCTCCATGTAGTTCCTGCTACTAAGGGCAACTGTGTCATTTCTGTCCTCTCACTCATTCACTGCTGAATTGTCTCTCCTGCTGTTTCTCCTCCGTGCCTCTCCTGCCTGTGCCAAACCTTCTTCTACTCCCCAATATACAATAATATTAATTTATCATACAAGAACTATGAATGTCCTTTATTAAACCCTCTCCCGAGGTGATCCAGCAGAGCTACAAATGTCAGTTGTTGTCCTTCATCCATTGCTCAATCCACTGTGTAATCTGGTCCAAATTTCTCTCCAGGTCTTCTGGCGTGTTGCTGGGTAACTGGTGGACAATTTCCTCCCTATATGACAACATGGCTTCCTCGTAAAGTGTCTGAAAAATTTCACACTGAATGTTGTCTTCCAGCTTTTTCCCTTTGTAGCCCCTAGGAAACAAGAACAAGACTGAGGGACAGCCTTAAAGACAGGCAAGGCAGCTGTGAGGTATTCTACAGAAAATCAGTCTTTTACACCCTAGAAAAACCTCTGGCAAAGTCAGACAACTGTACTTCACTCCTTATTGACTCCACTGACATACCTGCTTTCAAGCCTGTCATACAGGAATGAATTTTCTGTACGAAGCACAAACACTATTTGAAACCACCGTTCAGGGAAAAAATCGCAGCCGTGATAATCGACGATAACTCCCCCCTGGCTCATTTTATCTTCCAGCTCATCAATCACCTACAAAAGAAACAAAAGACAGGCCAGTTCAGCTGAAACTAAGGTGGCCTCAAAGCAGCCTTTCAGTACCTGAAGGGGCTACAGGAAAGCCATGGAGGGATGTTTTACCAGGGTGTGTAGGGAGAGGACGAGGGGGAATGGCTTTAAAATGGAAGAGGGAGATTTAGGTTGGACATGAGGAAGAAATTCCTCACTGTGAGGGTGGTGAGACACTGGGACAGGTTGCCCAGGGAGACTGTGGATGCCTCCTCCCTGGCAGTGCTCAAGGGCAGGCTGAATGGGGCTCTGAGCAACTTGCTCCAGCAGGAGGTGTCCCTGCCCATCCGGGGGGATTGGAACTCGATGATCTGTAAGGTCCCTTCCAACCCAAACCATCCTGTGATCCTATGGAAAATGGTGGGTTTTGAAGGTGAACTTACCCTATCTTCATCCAAAATTGGGCAATCATATTCCTCATCAAAACCTTCATACAGCTCTCCTGCAGCAAAAATAAACAAACTGTGGAAGTTTGTGAAGTAACAGCAGATACTGAAATTATTTGCACTGTTACCTTTATTTCAGGAGGATGCAAACAAAAACACAGTGTTCAGAACAAGGAACACTTACAAATCTATACAAATCTTGTTATTACTTAATACAAAGCATGCTGCTGTTATAGAAGTGCTTTCTTAACTCCTGCCACAAAAATAAATTATGTTAAGGCAAATTAAGTGCTTTTTCATATAACGTATGATATGCACTGCAAGCACACGGCTATATAGGGCAAAGCTCTCTGAAGGAACCTGCTGGACTGGTCTGTTCATGCAACCTACCTTCTCTTGCCATGTCACCCACATTGATATAGGTCATCCCAGCTCTCGATGCAAGCTCTTTTCCAAGCGTGGTTTTCCCAACTCCTGGAGTACCTAAAGACACAACCCCATATCAAGCAGTGAGAGAACAGCCTGCACATCCTCTGCAAATAAGCCAGGCAAGGGAGGAAACTTTTGCCCACGTTGACGAATTTCATGTAAGAAAAACGGGGTGAAAACCCTGCGGGGCAAGGAAAGATGATTCAGAGCAACACAGGAATTAAACAAAACAAAACAACAACCCCTCCCAAAAAAAAAACACAATTGGTGAAGAAAACTTTTGGCTTTCTGCAGAAGCGGGATGACGCCGAAGTAAAACCTGCTTCATTTAGGAGCCCCAGTTTCTCAGGCAGAGCAGCCCGCGGGCTGTGAGCAAGGCCGGGGCCTCCCCCCGCGGGCCCCGCTGCGCTCCCCGCCCGCAGCCCCGGCGGCCCCGAGGCTGCCAAGCGGCCCGGACGACCCCGCGACCAGCCGGGGCCGCCGTGCGGGGCCCGCACCCCCGCCCCGCACCGGTCAGCAGGACGTTGGGCCGCCTCATCCCGCCGGTCGCCTAGGAGACACGTGCGCGGGGGCCTCCGTGCGGCCGGCGCATGCCCGTGGCGTCACCGGGCCGGGCGGCCAGGCCAGTGGGCGGGCGGGCAGGCAGGCAGGCGCGCCGCGGGCAGCTAAGAGCCGTTACAGGAGAAGGCCCCCTGGGCAGCTCGGCCGCCCGGTGTGAGGGGTCGGCCCGGCCCGGTCCTGCCCCCCCCCCCCGCTCGGTCCTGCCCCCCCCCCCCCCGCCCGGTCCTGCCCCCTCCTCGGCCCGGTCCTGCCCCCTCCTCGGCCCGGTCCTGCCACCCCCCGGCCCGGTCCTGCCCCTCCTCGGTCCGGTCCTGCCCCTCCTTGGCCCGGTCCTGCCCCCCCCTCGGCCCGGTCCTGCCCCCACCTCGGCCCGGTCCTGCCCCCACCTCGGCCCGGTCCTGCCCCCTCCTCGGCCCGGTCCTGCCCCCTCCTCGGCCCGGTCCTGCCCCCCCTCCTCGGCCCGGTCCTGCCCCCCCTCCTCGGCCCGGTCCTGCCCCCTCCTCGGCCCGGTCCTGCCCCCCCTCCTCGGCCCGGTCCTGCCCCCCCTCCTCGGCCCGGTCCTGCCCCCTCCTCGGCCCGGTCCTGCCCCCCCCTCCGGCCCGGTCCTGCCCCCGCCCCGGCTGCCTCCCCGGCTCTCCCCCCAGCTCGGCGGAGGCGCGGCGGATGGGCCCTGCCCGGGCCGAAGATGTCTGGCAGCTCCTCGGGAAGGCCGGCAGCGCCGGCGGAGGTAGGGCGGCGGGGGGCGGAACTGGGGGGGCTCGGCGCTCCCCTCAGGAAGGGTTTTGCAGCTTCAGGGATGAATCTGATTAGTTTTTTCGGCCCACTAGTTGTTCCTCGGTCTCTGCGCTGGCGGTTCCTGCTCAGTTGCGGTTCGTGGGTTTGGTGGGTTGTGTTTTGTTTTTTTTTTTTCCTCTTAACTGCAAGATGTTTTCTTACTAGTGCAGTGTGTGAAAAGGAAACCCCCTTACTCGGTGGTATCCAGCTGGTAAATGCAAATTAAGCTAAAAATAGGTTTTGTCAGAATAACGTTAAAAGCAAAACGAGCAGAGGCAAATCCTCTCTCCTAGTTGCTGACTCCTCAGACAGTCTCTTGTTAGGTGATGGTCTGTTGCATTCATATGTAAGACGTCTCAACTGTGGAGTGGTCACAGATTTTTCTGGAGATGCTGTGTTGTTTTTGCTACTTCTGTGTTCACAGAAGTGTGTTTCAGCTAACCTTCCTGTGCTGAAAGGTTGTCCTGCAGCTCTTAGCCTGACCTCTGTGCTGTTCTTTTGGGACCATAGGTAGGCTGAGAGTTGGCCCCGGGGTGCAAGTTTGTACACCTGTCCCAGCAGGGCACTTCTCAAATCCAGAATTAAATCCTGATGCTGTTAGTGCCCTTGATCCTTGTCACTGTCAGACAGACTTCTGATCCATGTGACAGTCTGGTTCTAGATTAGCCTGAGCTTCCTCAAACAGCAACACCTAACTTACTGCCTAAATATTTTCTTCTGTTACCTATTTCTAACTTTTAAACACAAATGGCTGCACTGCAAATGATAAAAAAAGGGAAAAAAAGCACTACATGCTGAAAACTATCCAGAGACAATGTGAACAAGACTATGAAAACAGTATTAATAAGCTTAGGCTGTTTTTTCATTGTTATCTCTGTTTTGATTTAGCTTCTTCAGCTTGAATATGTGTTTGCAGGTTTCCCAGTTTCCTGTAAAATACCCTGTCATTCCATGTAAGCTCTGACCTTTTCCAGTGCTGAAGAAGCATGTAATGGACCTGTTCAAAAAGCATAAAGGGCTTTGTCTGTTGCTAGCTAGTATCATTCCTCTCAGGGCTAATGAAGTTCTTCAGATCCATGAGGTATTCTTACAGGCACTTGATAAAAACCTACAGGTTTCTAGAGACAACCATACCCAGCTAAGGGAAGCAAAGAGGTACATTAATACAAAAACATTTGTGTTTTACCAGGTAGAAGACTGGTTGGCACGTTCATTTGATGACTTCTTTGGAAACACAAATATTTCTTCTGCCATTTCTGTGAAGCAACTGGAAGGCAACTCTGGAAGCCACCGGCAGCAGAAGAAGGACCTGTCTGCTGTGCCAGAAGGTGGCAAAAACAAAGTTCTGCCTAGAAAAAGAGCAAAGTTGTCTTCAGGAGACCTGCCTTGTAGCAAGTCCAGGCAGAACTGGAGCCAGACTCAAGAAGAGCCATGGGTAGACAGATACAAACCTGAAACCCAGGTGTGAGAGTTGCTCTTAAGTGCTGATGTAGTTGTAATGTTGTGACCTGTTGTGCCTCTGCTCTCAGTGTGTACTGGTCAGGTTCCAAGTATATCCTGTGTTATTAGGGCAGTGAAGTACTGGTTTGATTTATTTGCTGCAGGTAAGATTTGAATGAGCTGCTTAAACCTGTGAACCCTTGACTGAATTCCAGCCAGGTCTGACAGTACTGGGAAAAATACACAGCTAAAGAGAGGACAGGGAACTGAGCTAGTGCACTCATTATGGGAAAGATAACCAAAATTGTCTTGCTGGCCTGTCAGCATGTGCAGTGCTTGACTAATTTCAGTGTGCAATTAGTGCCTTGCTTAGTACATCCTGGGCTGTGGGTGGGGGCTCTGTGCTACCTCAAGGCTTCAAGGAAAAGGACCCAAACCTGTGGTAAACCTGCCTTCACTGGTTCTGCTGGTGGAACAGCTGCTTCCCTGCCTTTCAGAGGAGTCAGTATGTGTGGTTACTGTCTCCTGGCTTTTCTATGTGAGTTTGTTCATGTAGCACTTGGAATTTATATTTACATATTTAATAGCTCATGTGTCAGGAGAGGAATTGAGTTATAAAGGTAGAAGGGAAATCAGCTTCCTGAGATGTGTAGAAGTTCCAGAAACCTGTGTAGCACTGGGGTCAGTAGAGCCTAAAAGGTACCAACTCAGGCTACAGAGCAGACTGGCACAAACAGGCAAGACTGTAATGTTGGCATTTTGGCCATAATAAATAATTCATGATTTCCCAACTATGAGCAGTGGAAAATAGTTTGTTTGACAGAACAGGCTGAAGTTATTATCCTCAACTGTTGCGCTTATTTCTGCATAGCAGAAACATGTAGCTGGAATGTCTGTTCCATGTTTTAGTCAGCACATACTTTGCTCTTGAACCTCTGACCATTACAGTTGTGGAAACTGAGAGGTGTGTATATCCATTTCATCTATTTTAATCTTGTTTTAGAATGACCTTGCTGTGCAAAAGAAGAAAATTGAAGAAGTTGAAGCCTGGTTAAAAATGCGCTTATTTCAGAGGTTGCCCCTCCAGGTAATACTGCTAGAATCAGCAGCCAGGAATATACAGCCATAGCAGTGAGCTGGATTCAGTTTTATTTTAATTTCACAAAAAAAAAAACCCTTAGTGTACAGGTAGTGATTATATACCTGTTGCATTATAGGAAGTCTGTCAGGAGCCCAGACTAGAGCCTGTATGTTTGTTGAGGGCTTTTGCTGCTAGGAGGCGGGTTCTGGTTTTGCTGGTTGTAATATCTTGGTTGGTAAGAGGCTTTCTTAGACACGTGCATCACTTACCAGTCTTGCCTGGTGTTTTTCAGACCTGATTCATCAGTTCAGTAGTGTTATCTTGGTAATCCATCTGCTGTGCAGTTAACTGAACAGATAAACACTTTTTCCCTGTGACAGGGTGGCTCTGTTTTGCTGCTGACTGGTCCTCCTGGTTGTGGGAAGACTGCAACTATTCAAATATTAGCAAAAGATCTTGGTGTTCAGGTGCAAGAATGGACCAACCCAGTATCTTTAGACTTTACAAAAGAAGACTTGAGAAATATGCTTGACCATGGTAAGTATTTTGATTTTATTTTTTTCCCCCTGGCAGTTACTTTTGTGATTTATTCTTTTTTATTCTGTTGTTGCATTCATTTTAAGTCACTTCCTTAGTGTTTAATAAGAATCTTTCTTTTGCTGTTACCTGAAAAGGGATTTAGTTTTTTTACAACGTTTACTCCACAATAATTTGCAATTGAAACCAGTGTGGAGAGCTAATTAATAGCCTGGATATCTTTTGAGCCAATTAAATTAAAATAGGCAAGTCTGCCTTAATCTGTGTCCTCTATTGATTTCCACCCTTTTAAAATTCCCTTGTATTTTTAATGTGTTTGCCAAGGGGTTTGGCTGCAGCTGTTCTATAGCTAGTCAGGAAATAGCATGGGTGGGTATTAGTTCTTGTAGGTGTTTATATCCTACTTGGTGTAATATAG
Organism: Apus apus; assembly: GCF_020740795.1. Lineage (NCBI taxonomy): Eukaryota > Metazoa > Chordata > Aves > Apodiformes > Apodidae > Apus > Apus apus. The sequence continues at coordinate 70,166,012 of NC_067312.1, read as the reverse complement.
AATACATATTTTTAATTAGTTTTCTTTTTCAGACTCAAATTTCCATACATTTCCAAGTCAGGCCCAAGCAGCTGTCTTTCAGGATTTTCTGTTAAGAGCAAATAAATATAACAAGCTTCAGATGCTTGGGGAATCCTCAGAAAATTGTAAGAAGCTCATTCTTATCGAAGTAAGTGAAAACTCCTGAAATCTTGTTTTGAAAACAATACATTTTATTATAATATTGACATGCTAACTAGCTTTAGCTGATGGATTAGTGTGGCCAAAAGTTAGTCTGTGTTACTACAGATGAATTCCTCATGACTATTTGGGTCTCTACAGCAGGCTAGAACCAAGTTCTGCCTGTAGTTAAACTATGTAAGCCAATAGGGAGAAACTGGAGACTAGTTTGCATGCAGAAATAAGTACCAAAATTAGATGAAAACAGACTTGAAGAGTCACACGCATGTTTCTGTCTGATTAGCCTTCTAGAAATACATGTGTGTGTAAACAGGAGGAGGGGAGAAAACCCTGCTGCCCTTGTTACCTAGAGATGCATGAGAGTAGGAGTTAATGTGAGGTTTAATACCATCAGGAAGCATTTGAAATGTAGCATTCCCTGGTCTTATGCAGGGGGTGTTACTTAAGGCAGAGGTGTGAACTCTGGGGGGTTATGAAGCCATAATGGGAGGTACAGGAGAAGACTTCCTTTTTACTTTTTCAGGAGCCTATTTCAATGGCATTTTCTTTCTGAGCTTTTTCATTTTTTTTGGTGTTTTTCTTTCTAACAGGAATTCTAAAAGTTCAGATAGTTGAGCTGTCTGTGAACTTTCAAGAAAAAGAATAAATGAGATGAAAATTCTAGCTGAGTAGTGTGAGGTACTGTGGAATTTAGGAAGCATTGTCTTCTGTGACTTCCCTTAATGAGCTCACTGCCTTCTGCAGGACCTCTTGTGTCTCAAATAGTACATCCTGGCCTCAGAGGAGCTGCTGCCTGGAGTGCTTATCCTCTGAGGAAAACTCTCTAGCAGGCAGTGTAATCACCCAAGAGTGTTTCTGAGGAAACAAGCGCAGAAAGAAAATATTTTAGATAATTTTTTTTAATATATATATTTTTTTAATAATAAAATAAATACTGGGCTGTGGTTTTCTTTTTGTTTGTTTCTATTTTAATCCCTGGCTGTCTTCACTGTTAGCTGCATTTAAATTCAGTTGACAGCAAGTTAACTGGGGAGAAAAAATAAGTAGCAAAGCAGTGTGTCATTAACAGTCGAGTCTGCGGGAGAGAATATTTACACCTGAATGTAATGACAGCAATTAATCTGTTTTGAATAGGACATCCCTAACCAGTTCTATCGGGACCCTAGCAGTCTACATGAAATCCTCAGGTCAGTGGCAAATACATTTTTGATTATTAGCTTTTAGCCACTTGCAGTAAAGTGAAGTTTGATTCTTGTTATGTTTTCTCGTTTCTCAATTCAGGAGATTCGTTCGTACCAGTCGGTGTCCCCTTATATTTATAATCTCAGATAACTTCAGTGGAGACAGCAACCAGAGGTTGCTATTCCCAATGGAAATTCTAGAGGAGTTGTGTATATCCAGTATTAGGTGAGATCTTTTATCTCATTAAAACTTGATTGAAATAAACGAGAAGTCAGAAACTAATTGATTTTTGTTTTTTTTTTTTTTAATGAAACTCAACAGTTTCAAGCCTATTGCACCAACAAATATGATGAAAGTCCTTAATCGAATAGCTGCAACAGAAGCCAGTATGGTAAGTTGTCAAAACTGGTATCTTCTAGGGCCAACAGATTTCAGACATTTATACCTGAACTATGTTAGTTATATTTCTTACTGTATTTGCTTGACCTTTGATAGCAGACCCTCCTACCCCCAGGAGACCTCCACCAGTTCATCCCAACAAAAAACAAGCAACAAACTGGAAAGATACCTTGTTTGCAAGATGTGTTTATTTTGGTCCTTTTTCTGAGTCTTCAAGTTATGTCTGAAAATTCTTCTGCCTATTATAGAAGCTATTATTTATCAATGGAACAAATAATAGAAGTAATTTTCACTGTATTCAGCAAGGCTAGAAGAGGTCACAAACTTAAATCCTGTACTATTCCTGAACTGTTTAGATTACAGCCAAGTTAATATTGAGTGACACCTTGGAAAGAATTCTATGAGTTATTCTTTTTAATATTGCTATATAAAATATGGCAATGGATTAAATGTTTTAAAGTTACCAGTATTAGATTATTTGAGCACATGGTGGATCCTTCTGTAGTCTGTTCATGGTGTCTATCAGAGGTGAGTCTCCACAGCCAGAATAATATTAAAATACTAATTTTCCTACTTCTTTTACTATGAATATTGCTTTTCCTTGTAGAACAGAGAAAAGAACAATGCTCTTGATAGAACTTCTCTGGAGTTGATTTGCAGAGGTTGTTCAGGTGATATAAGAAGTGCAATAAACAGTCTTCAGTTTTATTCCATGAAAGGTAAATACTTACTGTTTTGTTAAGCGAATGGCAGTTTGACCACCTCTGCTGTAAAGGTGTTATGTTCACTGTTGCAGCACAGCTAGATGATCTGTGCAAAACATTTTTGACACAGTGGTCTGGAGCAGGAATAAAAGGCACACAGGTTGTGTGGTGTTCTGTTTTTGTTTTTTAAGTTGAACATGTTCAATGTCATGACTGGTATCTGTAGTCCTGAAACTGAGTAGCATCTGCTACGTACGTGTTCTTGTGACTTAATGTTCTTGATATTGGTGTGTGCTCACTGATCCAAGCTTTATGATGCAACCTTGATTTGAAGGGGATATTTTCATTGCTTGGTTCTTTATACTTCATGTCCTTATGTCTCCCTTAAAACATTTCTGGAGCAGCCCTTTGACCTTGTATATAGCACATCTGTAGTGACTGATTTTGCTTTGGAGTTCCTATGGCTGCTGGTAAATTGAAAAGCTGTGAGGTGGCATGAACTGCTTTAAATTTATTGAGTATACTATAGAGAAATTTCAAGTTCAGAGTTCTAGTAGTTTTCAAAGTACTTGGCTGGACGATGCTCAGACCAGACTTAGTGTGGTGTGCAATTATTTTACATGTTCCAACACCAAAAGAAAACAGGACACTTACTGTCATGTCTTTTATAAGCACTCGAAGTCAACACTTGCTAAGATAGCAGTGCATGTGAGTTACATTATCCTACAGTTTTTAAAAGCAGTCCTCTGGCACGTGTAGTTCACCCTAAGAACCATTAGATGGTGCCAGCATTTATAGTCAACCTAGAGATAAAGACCTGAATCCAGCAGTTGTTTTCTGCTGTACATTGTAAAGCTAGAAACGACCTTATTTTCCCGCACAACCACCTTGCAAAATGTGCTTATGGAATACAGGATTAAGTGTGTTTTCAAGTCCCTGTTGTAAGACGGAGTGTTGCAGAGTTTTAGAGTATGTTGAAGTTAATTAGCTGTGTTTACTATATTGCATAAGGGGAAGAGTCAAGTTTCTACTTGCAAAGATGGAAGCTGTATTCCTCTGATGTTTTCTTCTAGTGACCTGAGTTAGTATTGTTCTGTGTTAACCAGCAAAGTACAAAATTCCTCTCAGTAAAACCATTTTGATGATAATGTCATGAAGTTAATAAGCAGTAGGTTGGGGGTAGCTGAGAAGAGTTTTCTGGATGCTAGGTATATCCTACATACTGTAGAAAATCTGAATAGTCTTAAAATGACAAGTTTATGTAATTTTTAATACATTTCCTTGAAAATGTAAAAACAGGAGAATTGTAGAGAAAACTTGGGACAAAAAAACCCCAAAACACAACCAAAGGCATATGGCTTGACAGCTTCTGTTCATGACACCTCAGAATCCTGTACTCAAGCCCTACCACACTGAACATTCTCTTCTTGCTGTTTTCTTACAGATTGAGAAGAGCTGTCTTCATGTGGAATATAATTTTTTTTAGTTGTTGGCATATTTCAGTTGGGTAAATGCTGAGCAGTCAGTGATGTTTTGTAAATTTTGGAGACACCTCCTTGTTGATCTGAGAATGGAGTATTAGTTTTTCCATATAAACAATCTCTTTTGCTGCTTGTGTCTGTGTGTAAACAGAAGCAATACAATCACATTGGTGTTAGTAATGGGTCAAAGGGATCCATTGTGGTATGGGGGAAGAGAAAGGTAAATACTTAAGGCATAAGTTCTCTTAGTGTAATAAGGAACATGCACCCATCACTAAATCAAATTGTTGGTGAATATTTTTGAGTTTTACATTAGAGTAGAAGGGGTTTATTCTTTGAGGCTCAAAACGTTGTAGAAATTAGTAGGCTGCTAGGAGAATCATCTAAATGAAAGGTTTTCTTTGCTGCCTTATATTTCAGTCAGAGTATTATACAGATAATGCAAACAAATAAACTGGTAAGTGAACAGAATCTTGTAAATGAAATATATTTGCACTCATACTTTATAAAGAAGAAGTTTTTAATAAAGGGAAATTGGGGATGCATCAGAACTAGAATAAATACACAAGAATGCTAGCTTTTTTAAAAGGCAGGTATTTATTACTCAAAATTACTTGGAACCTTAAGTGTGGCTTAAGATGACTGGGTTGCCTTCCTACTAAATTGATTTTCTCTAAGTCCCTCTATATAACCTTTGCTGTTTGTTTTTTTTTTACTTACCATTTATTTCTTTGGAACATTAGCAATAGCAATATAATAGAAAACTTTTTTAGATTAATCTACTTTATCCTGACTGTATTTTTGCTCGTATTAATAGACTGTTCATTGGAGAAGGAGTTTTGGTCAAGGAAGAAAAGGAGCTCCATGCTAAAATGTGAAGGAGCAGCAGGATCTAAAGAAAAAAAGAAAAGTAAATCTGATAACTTGGAAGACCAGGAGATACAAGCTATTGGTGGCAAAGATGCTTCCATCTTTCTTTTCCATGCTCTGGGGAAAATAATTTACTGCAAAAGTAAGAAGACTTTGACTTACCCTTCTTTTTAATGGGTAAAGCATGTTGGCTGCTAACAGCTAGATATGATAAAGTAGGACTTCACAGTGAACTCTTAATTCACATGTTTGGTCATTAATGGTAGTATAAAAACAGTAATAAAAGTTTGTGGTAACTGTGGCTGTGTCTATTAGGTAAATAAATGTTTCATTAAAATACACTACTACATGCATTTAGTAAAGTCTAGTTGCATTAGGCCTATGTGCTGTCTTGCAAACAAAGCTACAGACAGCACCACCTTTGTGGCTTGTACAAAAGCAAGTTTTGCTTTTGTGTGGGGTTATAGGTTGTTGTACTGTTACATTCTCTCCTTCTCTGTCCTAAAGGTTACAGAACAGCCCTGCAGTCTTGTAGCTACTGCCTTCTTTATTTGTGTATGTGGGTTTGACTCTTTCTGTTGTCTTTTCCTCCCTACTTCTTATCTCAACTCTTTATTTCCCTTTAACAGACATATGTCCTTTCTCCTTTCTGACTTGAAAGTCTCTTCTGCTTCTCTGCAATACCCTGTCATCTCCCTTTCCACCTTTCCAAAATACTTTCCACCTTACTACTACTAAAGTTCTGCTTTTTATACACTCAGGTTCTGTACATTTGCGTCTCTGCTTCCTGTGTGTGGTTACACTACTGTTTGTTAACATTTAAAAACTGTAATTCATAACCATTCCATACTTACTAAACTATTACTGTCGACACTCAGCTAAATCAGGATCTGTAATGCCTTGGTTGCCCACATTTCATTAGTAATTCACAATATCTGCTCCAAAGTCAACTGTGGAAAAACAGTGAGATGAGGGAATGTGAAAATAGATAAAATTTGTTACATGAAGTGAAAGGTAACTAATTAGATGTTGTTGACTATATAATATTGACTGTATAATTAAGTACTTATGCCTGCGTCAAGAGCTTTCTGGGAACTGAAAATGGTGTAGTCTAGTTGCTGGTGGAGTTGGCAGTTGCTAAAAATGATGCTCAGTAAATGCAAAAACTACTATTCATGCAGTTACACATCTCTGTTCTTGCTCCTATCTAATTTTTGCTCTAATTTTGAATATTTCATCTGAAACCTGTGTTTCTTCTGGCTTTTTTTGATGATGTGTAGAAATGTAACTGATACTGAAAGACTAAAGACTGTAAAATCCTTTGTAGGAGAAGCAGTGTCAGAATCAGAATTTCCGCAGCTGCCTGCTCACTTGTCAGAACACCGCCGAGACACCTTGCTCATTCAGCCTGAGGTACATCTGCAGTAACTGCCTGATTCCAGTTTGGTTTGGAAAAAAAACCCCAGAACTAATCTGATCTTAAAATATGTCTGTTCAGTCTGTCTAAATTATAGAATAATCTGGAAGGGACCTCTGGATTCTAAACTTGAAAGGTAGATTATGTTCCCAGGCTCTTGATCTGTCAAATGTTGAGTATCTCCAGAGACAGAGATTCTCTCACCTCACTGATGGACTTGTAGTGGAAGGTGGACTTCCCTTTGCTGCAGCTTGTGACTGTCACCTCCCATCCTCTCCCTGTGCATTGCCAAGAGGAATCTGAGTTCACTTTTCTGTGACCACCCATTAAAGAGTGTTGAAGATAGCAATGGCCTCTTCCCCTCCATCCCCACCATTAGCCTCCTCTGGAGCAGGCTGACCTCCCTCTTCTCTATAAGCATCACTTTATAGTTCATTTGTGCCAGCTCCCTAACCATCTAAATGTATCAACACTTCTGTGGCTTGCTTGTCCTTGTACACTGTGTAAAACTTGCTCTTTTTCTTTCCTAATAGGATATTGTGGAAAAATCACACATGTCTGGAAGCATGTTTAATTTATACCTTCACCAGAACTACGTAGACTTTTTTTCTGATATAGATGATGTAGTGAGAGCCAGTGAATATATGAGCACTGCTGATGTCCTTTGTAGTAACTGGAGTGTAAGTGGCTCTCTTTTTTTCTATACACACATACTTTTTAAAAAATATGGAACTTACAGACTTCTTTCTTTATGTTTGCTTCAAACTTAAAAGTGCAGGTGACAGTGAATTGTTAATGGATGCTAAAGTACATCAACAATAGAAGAGTTTCAGGTCCAACTTTTTATCCAAGTTATGTCACTGTTTTATTGCTGGTTCTAGTGTTTGTAAAAGACTCTACAAAATATTTTGAACTAGAGCAAACATTGTGCTAAAAACGTGTTGGAGTCTGTGGGCCTTTTCCCTGAAGTAATTGAGCAAGCTTTTCTATTCAGCTGCTTTGAGTATAAGTTTCACAGTAATCTAAAGAGATTCCGGCCATGTCGTGTTGCTGCAATTAGGGAGTGTGCTTTAGACCAACTGAGATGTCCCGTACTGGGACTTGGGAGTTCAGATGATGCCCAATTTCTCTCTTAGACACGGCTTGTGATGGAAAAATACAGTGCATCTGTGGCTACCCGAGGGGTCATACATGCAAATACATCCAGAGCCTTTGCCCACCACCAAGGAGGGATGGGGTTCCGGCCTTTACATAAACCTCAGTGGTTCTTTATCAATAAAAAGGTAAATGCTTGGTGTTTGTGTTTTGTGGTTTGTTTTGTTGTTGTTTGGTTTGTGGGGTTATTTTCCCTCTTTAGGGTTGTGTTTGTTTTTTTTTTCTTGTAAGGTATGACAAATGAGCAGTACAGGTGGGATTTGCTCACAGTGCTAAACTTGTCAAATACCTTTTTTTTATGGAACCTACTTCTAAAAAGCACTTGCTTCAAGAGTTATGTTTATATTATTCCTCTAATGCAAAGACAAATTGGAGGCCTCCGGCAAAGTCTGATTCCTGTGTCCAGGTTGTCATACTGCTGGGAGAGTTTTAGTCCTCAGTTAATGGAGACACAATGAGTGTTGAAATACTATAAAGTATTCCTAAAAGTAAGTTTAACTTGTTATGCAGTTTAAATCGCATGAAGCTGTTGTGTAAGTTCAACAAATTAATGTTAGGTGCTTATCAGAAGTAGCTTGTTCATGAGATACCAAGGTTCTTAGCAATTTTTTACATTTGAACTAATATTTCTATTGCTGTATGTGGCAAAAATATTTGCCTGGATGGGTGGGAAATTGTATAATCAAGGAATAAATATATTTGGAAATTTAATGCCTAGCAAAAGGCAAAAATGAAGGAATTTACCATTTTTATGATCTGTATATGTGAACTCTTAACTGCTTATTTTCTGGTCTCATTTTTCAGTAGCTTGTGTGTAGTCATCCAGCAGGCAAGAGGAAAGTTTGCCTTTAAGGTACAGAATACCTACATTAATAACAATTTACCAGGTTTTTTAGTTGTGTTTCTTTTTTCCCCAACTCTTACAGTATCAAGAAAATTGCCTTGCTGCAAAATCTCTGTTTTCAAGCTTCTGTTTAACACCTGAGTGTCTTCAGACAGAGCTACTGCCTTATCTTGCTATGTTGGCAAATCCAATGAGAAACCAAGGTAAGATGAGTGTAACTGTTGATCTTGGACTCTCTTTTGTAATTCAAACACACTGGGAAATTTTGTAACCCAAATTGTCAATACTACCTGTGCTTTTTGGCTCAGTAAAAAGAATACAGATGGTATCTGCATATAGCTGATTGCTAATCTTTTTTGTAGTAACATAGCCAAAATTAAAGCTGTTAAGTTTGAAACAACATCAAGAGCATTTTTAAAACTCAAGTAACTGAAAGAATTAAATATCTCCTTTGTCAGAAGTGAGGCATACATACTTTCTAAATGTGTGAGATGAGGTCCTCATGTTGATGTGTTTGAAATAATTCTTCTCTTTTTCTACTGGATGGATTTCATCAGGTGGCCCTCTTACTCAGTCTCCTTAAGTCCTTGCAGAGTTATTTTCTCTGCCCACTAAACCCTTGCTAGCTTGTCTAACTGGGGGGCTTTGGCAAACTTGCTTATCTCACTCTTCACCCCTTTTTTTCACAGGATTACGTTTAGGAAAGTACTGGATAGCCCAGGTCCTAGCACAGGTCTCTGAGGAACTGTACTGGCAACGTTTTTCCATTGCAAGAGTTACCTATTAGCTCATACCCCTCTCCCCATTCCATAATCATTATTTATCAAACTCTACTCTTTTAAGTTCTTCTCTTAGTCTTAGGACTTCTTTTAAGTCTACTAGAGAATTTGGTTAGAAGATTTTTGGAAACCTAGTAGACAGTATTATCTAGGTCTGAATTGCTTACTGATCCCTTTCCCTTAACATCAACAGACTTAAAGAGCTTTAAAAAGCCTTTCCCTTTGTAGGGCATTAAAAATGTGTAATCTGAGATAATCCAATAGTGGACAGTTCATGTGGAAAAATTACTTTGTAGGGTACATAATCCAAAAATTACTGTTTAGACATCTGGATTGTTTATGCTATGTTAATGACTTCTAAAAAAAGGCTTTATGTCTTAACTAAGGCCTTGACATCATGATGAATTAATTTGATAGGCTGTATAATAATAACTGCATCATAAATACACAGTTGATGCATGTCTGTGAGGTTATTTGTGTGTAGGCAATCTATAAACATGCTACTGTAATGTGGTAGATGCATGCACTGGTGTGCAGTGTTTTGGTAACCAAAGTATTGTGAATATATACAGGGATACTTGATTACATGTATGAATAGAGTTGTATGTGCATGGTGATGTACCCAGTGTGATACTGGTGATTCTCTGTTCTCAGCTCAGATTGCTTTTATCCAAGACGTTGGAAGGCTGCCACTGAAAAGACATTTTGGGAGGTAAACTTGGCTTCTGTCTTTTGTTAGAGAAAGTAAGACTTTCTTTCTTCATATATTGAAAAAAACAACCCTTTCATAGAGAAATACCTTCAGTGCTCATCTCTGATGTGACATTTTTCCTCACTTGCAGCATGATAATTTCATGTTTTGCCCATTAAGACCTTTTTCCTGTTCAAATATCTTTATTATTATGTTGTTTGTAGCAACGCTTTACTATAGTAAAATGCTTTTAATCCTTGTTTAATTTTCTTTTCCCTTGTACCAAATATTAGCTCTGTCCTAGGCATACCTATTTTTCTCCTGTGCATGACCAGAACAAAACATTTTTTTGAAAAATCAAAAACATTTATGAGAGAATGAAAATGGAATTGATGCGAAGAGTATTGTGCCCTTTGTCTGCTGTTCATCATGGCATAAAACATTACTCTGGAAGTTCAGTAGAACATTCTGTGTTGAGTATATGTAAGTTAGAGGAGTTGAAAAGTATTACAGAGAATTATTCCTACTTCCTTTGAAGCAGCTGTTTATCTGTCAAGCTACAAAATGTTTTCAGTGAATGCTTCCTCTGAAATTAGGTAGCTGTGCTGGTTCTCATGGAATTTTTTGCCTGTTGGAGTAAACCTTTTGCTTAGAATGCGTTTTATAATAAAACTATAGCTACTGAAATCCCTCTTTGACATTAAATGCTGAAAAAATACTTTTAAATTCAACTGTGAGACCAGTGCTCTGCTCAGAGATTGTGTAGTGCTCATGGGGTGATGTGGCACGACGTGTATGTGACTCGAGTGAGCCTTATCAATCAGCCATTATTTCTATTAGTGGAGCCTCAGTTTCATTTCTGTATCTTTGATATCTCTGAAATTGAAAAAGAGTTTTAATTGTGATGATCTGTTGCTAACATAGGATTGAGATCACAGCTGGAATTAGACTTAGCTCTTTTGTGTCTTAGCCAAGGAAGAGAGTTTGTAACTTTACAGATTAATCATAGATTTCCTTATGCTATTAATTTGGTCTGCCTTGTACCTTTAAATATTGATAAGTGGTTTGTATCTGCATTACTAAGTTGGGTGTTGTGTCATTTAGAGTTTTATCTGAGGGTTAATTTTCTGTGGTAGTCCTTTCTCATTTGTTTGCTGTTTTGGAAAAGAAGAGTACTGTCAGTTTTTATAAGCATGTATTTCCTTCAGAAATCCTAATTGGAATGAATTTTTATTATTAAGCAGTCCTTAAAATCACATGTGCTGCTGTTCCAGTGGAGATCAGAACATTGTGTTTATTTCCCATTATGTTTATTAATGGGGTGGGAATGGTACTGCAGTAAGGAAACTGGCACTGAGGAGAGTGCATGGTATTTGGTCAGCTGGAGTTGGAGCCAGGATGGGCATTTGTCAGTGCCAGTGTAAGTTTGTATTATTTCCATGTCAAGTGGGAAAAATGACAGAGGAACGTTGGTAACATACTGGTAAGAGAGATCCTACAAAGAATGGGAAGCCCAAATAGTAAAAGAAATTATAAAATGTAAGAAGATTTATTCCCCCCCCCACTTTTCAAATTTTTCTGTTCTAAGTTAAATTGCTTCCTGGATTAAAGTTTTGCTTGGAGAAGGGTCTAATGTGCTGTGGGTTGTTGTCAGTAAGTTAAGTGTGAGCAGTTCATGTGTGTGAAGAAAGCTCAGCAAAGCTCCTGCCACCCTAAGAAAGAAGCTTCAAGCAGGAATAGGCAGTGGAAGGTGACAGAGCACAGACATGACTGGTGTTTTGCTGGTTGAGTCCTTCCCCCAGAGAAGCTCCTGTGTCTTCTGCAGGCTCTCATCTAAGCTGTGCATTCATAACTGCACCTGGAAGATGTGCACAGAACTGTAAAAACATAATGCTGAGGGGACTGATGAGAATGTGGACAGCTGAAGTGAAGTGTGATTGATGGGAGGTGTTACTGCCAGAAAATGAGAAGGCTGTGGAGCACGTGTGAAGATGGGTGACCCGTGGGTTACACAGGCAGTCTTATGTTGCAGCTTTTGTGTGGAAAAGCAGATGAATTTTTGTGGTAACTTCTGGTTGCATTGATGGTTTTACAGGTTAAAGCTTGAAACACTTACTGACAAAGACCCTGGGATACCAGACTTGTTTGCTCTCTCTGAAGGGGACCACGCTGATGTGCATGCTGTGGAGATGGCTGCACAGGTGGAGCAAACCAGAACGAGTGAGAATGAATCAGATGGATTCCCTCTCTCCTCCAGCCAGTGCAGTGGAAGTGAGCTACCTTGCAGTCAGCCTCAGCCTGTTGCATCTCAAGCAATCATGGAGGAAGATGAACTAAAAATAGAGGAATACGACAGTGACTGAGTACAACAAATTGTCAACCACTGACTTGCCTGAATGGATTAACAGGCCTTTGCTAATGACAGCACTGCTTTATCTGCTCAGGTGAGCCAGGAGGACAAGTCTAAACATGCTGTGTCAGCAACCAGACACCTCCCCTGAGCTTCCTTGTAACTCTGCAGGATCAGACCTGAGCTGAGTACTGAATACAAGCAATTCCTGAGCCATATATTGATAAAAAGGGGATAATAAATGATGAGTGAAATTAATTTGAAAGAGACTGTAGATAAACAGCTTCACTCTTAAGTTATTTTTATTTTTTACACATTTTAATTTACTTTGCAATTGTACAGTGTGTTTCCTGAGTACACATTTCATAAGTTGCCAGAATTTGAAGATTTTATGAAAATGCAAACCTTCAAAATGAATGTAAAAAGTTTGATGTTTCATAGTGGTGATGTAAATAAACCTGCTGCCCTAATGGTTTTGTACTCAGCCAGATTTTTATGTTTAAGTTGAACATATATTGTACAACAGATTATTTTGGATTCCTTTTTGAAAGATATTCATAAATTGTGGAGCAGAAAATACAACAATCAAGCATAAATCCTTCTCGGCCTTTGTATTTTGCAGGAAGCTTATGGTCTAGTGTGCATTTTTTTTTCTCCTTAAATTGCAGCTGTGCTGGGGAAAAAAATAATCCTGTGTTTGGTAACTGACCAGTCCCAGTTCAGAGACACTGAAGTATTAAACAGTCTGTTCAGACAACCACAGCACACGTGTCAATCGAAGACGTTGCTCTAGTTTGGGATACCACAGGAATAGGAAAAAAAACACAAACTAAGTGATGTGTGTGTGTGTAATGTATGTTTGCATTTCTGTGTTGCTTACATCCACAGTTTAGTAGAAGAAAATACATCCTTATCCATCATTTCTGTGGAACTAATGCTGCTATTAAAAAGTCCAGACTTCTCCTCTCTCAAGGGACAGGTGTAGTCTTCCCATCTGTTGCTGTTTCATTTTTTACAAGGGAAATTTCCCTCCTCTTAAATTCTGTTGCAGATACACTCTTTACAGCAAAGTCAGAATGCTTTTGGCTCTTGATGCTCCTGAACACCTTTCCCTCTCTCCGGGGTGCTTTGGATGAGAGTGATCTTCAGTGGTACCTCACTTCACTTGTGCCTCCAGCAGCTGTGGATCACTGAAACGCTGCCTCACTCCTCCTGTGCTCCAAGGGGGGGCCTCTAGTACAAATTGTGTAAGCATGAAATACTGATTTTTTTACTTGGCCAGCAAAACTCCAAGATGCTGCTTAATATCTTTTCAGCTTTCTTGACAGTAGCAGCACATAATAATACTAACAACAGAGTTACTTTCACATCAGCTACTTTACTGTTGGCCTTGCTCTTACTAGGGGAGTATTCAATACTCACCTGGTTAATTGTAAGCTGTAATAGAGACTTACCACTGTAAATTACAGTGTTGACAGCTTAGGAATATGGTTTAGCTCTGGAGTTGTTAGGGTAATAGTTGGAATTGATGATCTTAAAGGTCTTTTCCAACCAGGATGATTCTGTGAAGGCACTCCCTGCGTCTAGTGGTAATTTGGATGTGTTCAGTGCAGACCTGGGGACCTGCCCATGTGGCACCTCCATGGTCCCACCTCAGACAGTACCATGGGTGATGCACTGTGTCCTGTCCCCCCAGTGGGGTTGTGGGGACCACAATGGAGGAGCACCCATCTGCTTTGTCTTCCCAGGGCTTGCCTCTGCCCTTGAGCCCACACTTTGCCCTTAGCCCTTGTGTTTCTGAGCTGTTCCTGCCTTCTCATCCCCACTGGCACTCCTGGTACAGTGCTGGGACCAGCCAGCTAACCCCTTCTCCCCTGCAGCTCTAAGGAGTTCCTGAATTTGGGGCTTTTTTCTTAGCAAAGCATTTTTTTAAAAAACTGGGTTCATTATTAGTTTACTACCTGGAATTATTAGTTTGTTCTGTAAAAGGCCTGCAAGTATATACTCAGGTTCTCACAGAATCACAGAATTGATGGAGCTGGAAGGGACCTCTAGAGATCATCTAGTCCAGCTCTCCCACTGAAACAGGATCCCCTAGAGCACAGTACTCAGGGCTATGTCCAGGTGGGTTTGGAATATCTCCAGAGAAGGAGACTCCATAGCCTGGGAGTAGCCAGACCTGTTTTCCACATTCTGTAAACTTCCTTATTTTTTTCCAGCAGAGCCCTACTCATCTATGCAGGTCTCCTACCTCCTCAACTTGATTTTTTTTCTCATTGGGATGCACTGGTTTTAAGCTTGGAGCAAGTGGTGTTTGAAAGTTGCCCAGCTTTCATGGATATACATACCTTCCAGAGCCTTGACCCATAGTATTCTAGCAAGTAGATCTCTGAAGAGGTTAAATGTTGAATTTTTGAAGTCCAGGGTTGTAGTCTTGCTCATTTCTCTCCTACTTCCACTCAAAATAGTAAATTGCACCATTTTGTGGTCACTACAGCCACGTTTGCCCTCAACCTTCACCTCCCAAACAAGACCCTCTTTGTTAGTACCAGGTCTGGCAGCACACTGCCCCTCATCGATTCCTCAACCACCTGCATCAGGAAGTTGTCATCGACACTTTGCAGGAACCTTCTGGACTGTGCATGCCTGGCTGTGTTGCCATTTCAGCAAATACCGGGGTGATTGAAATCCCCCAGAGAACCAAGGCCTGTGATCATGAGGCTACTTGCAGCTGTAAAAGGCCTCATCAACTTCCTCATCCTGATCAGGTGGCCTGTAGTAGACACCCAAAACAGTGTCATTCGTGTTGGCCTGCCCCTTAATTCTCACCCATAAGCTCTCAACATGTTCTTCCTTCTGCCCTGGCCAGAGTTTGGTACATTTCAGGTGTTCCTTCACATAAAGAGCTACTCTGCCACCTCGTTTTGATGACCTGGCTTTCCTGAACAGTACATAGCTCTCTGTGACAGCACTCCCAATCATCTGAGCTACCCCACCATGTCTCAGTGATTGCACTGAGATCAAAGCCATGCGACCACACACAGATCTCTAGTTCTTCCTGTTTATTCCCCAAGCTGTGTGCCTTAGTGTAGAAGCATTTCAAAGTGGGATAAATACCAGCACGCTGCCACTCAAGTGCTGAGCCATAACCCATAGGCACCTCTCTAGCAAGCCCAGTGGTATCCCCACCCCCCTTCAAATCTGGTTTAAAGCTCTCTGGATAAGCCTTGGTAACTCTTGTCCTCTTGTTGCCTGCAAGCTCATTTCCAGGGGTCTTAGCCCCTGCCCCCTTCAAGCCTAGTTTAAAGCTCTCTCACTGAGCCCCACTAACTCCTGGCCAAGAACCCTTATCCCCCTTGTTGATAGCTCTATGCCATTGTTTACTAGCACACCTGGTGCTCTGTAAACATCTCCATGATCGAAAAACCCAGAGTTCATCTGATGGCACCAGCCTCTAATCTGGTGTTTTCCTAGTCCTTTCAGCTTTTCCTGCCACTGAAGGAACTGAGGAAAAGACCACCTGTGCTCCTGATCCTGCAAGCATTTGGCCTAGTCCTCTGAAACCCCTTTTCATCGCCCTGGGACTTGCCTTGGCAACCTCATCAGTGCCCACCTGCATGATCACTAGTGGGTAGTGACCAGAGGGCTGCACCAGCCCTGGGAGTTTCCTGGTAACATCGCTAACCCGGGCCCCAGGGAGGCAGCAGACCTCCCTGAGGTTGGGTCTGGCTGGCATATGGGGCCCTCAGTTCCCTTCAAAAGAGAATCTCCTACATTCATTACCTTCCTCTTGTTCTTAGCAGAGGCACTCCTAATGCATGGGGCAGGCTGCTTCGGCAACTCCCTGGAGCCTCACTACTCTGGTTACCACATGATCTTCTCTTTTCCTTCCTTTTACCATGAAAGGGTTGAGAGGTAAACTGGGACCATATTAGGTACAAGTACTACCTTAGGATGAGACATCCTGAGCATCCAGAGACTGAAAGCCAGGCTTTTAAGGGAGGCTGGAAGCCAGCAGATGCACACAAACCCCTTCAAAATGTATCTGTAGTGACAAAGTGAATTGAACACTGAAAACTAATCCTGATATGTGGTACTGCCTGCTACAGGTGGCACCATATGGCTGACAAATGGAGCAGTAGAGTTATTCCAGGAACTTAACCACACAAGTGCTGATGGAGATCACTGAAGGAATTCAGAATCTGGTAGATTTGGTTTACTGCCTTCTGCACAGACAACCCAACTTTCTCAGCATGAAAGCCAGCAACCCTAGTGGTGTGACAGCTAGAAGGACTGAGTGCACCCTCAGCAAGCTTGCAGATACCACCAAGCTGGCTACTTGGAACGTGCGGGTTCTTTTGGATGCAGACAGGCTGGCTCCAGCAGGACCCAGCAGGCTGACATTCCATCTTTTTGCATGCTGCTGCTCTTCCCTTTCATCATGTGAGGGCTCATTGTTACCCTGTTTTTGGGGGAGCTTCAGCTCTTCCAGGAGGATGATTGTGTGTGGCAGGATTCCCCATTGTGCAGCCCATTGTGATGTCACAGTGCGGAGTCACTGTGCCACAGGGACATCTCTCTCCCCACTGTGCCTGAGGCCACACTCTGGCAAGACCAGGGCAACCCCAGGACTGCTCTTGCCAGTGCTGTGCTCCAGAGGAGTGGCCTTGCTGCCAGGAGGAGGCGAGTGGAGGCCCTGGGAGATAGCAAGAGACGCTGCCTGGGCAAATAACAGAAGGAGAAAGTAGGAGGAGCAGAGGGATTTTGTAGCAGGACCAGCAACTCTTTGGAAGCCACTGAAAAGCAGGGGGCAAAGATGAGGCAGTACCTGCTCCTTCAACCTTTGGAGCCTGAGAAGCTCCAAACCCTCAAGGAGCTCACCACCAATGGTAAGACCCCGGGCAGGAATGCTGTCAGAGCCACGAGGAAGTGGAGGTGAACTGTGGAGACCCTGAGGCTGTGGCTGAGGCAGGGTCTTCAGGATGAGAGTGGTGGCTGCAACAGGAGCTCTCCCTGCTGGTGCCTTGGGGCTCAGGGCTGTGGTAGCCCAGGCCTGTGGCCGATGTCTGTGTCAAAGGGTGGGATCCCCTTCCCCAAAGCACCACCAGTGCCTGCCTTCCTTCCCAGGCCCATCCTGGGCACACGGCTGGGTCCTTGGAGGTGGTCACAAACACCCTAGCTTTGCAAGGGTTTGCTCATGGCAAGGGGGACCTTCAGTGCCCTCCAGTGTCACCTCTGTGTGTAGGTGGGTGCTGGGTTGCTGGGCATGGCCAACTCAGAGCACGGTGTGTCTTTGCTTTGCTTTCCAGAAATCTGCAGAGTCTGGTCTAGTGCATCCAAGCACATCCGGAGACAGCTCTTGCAGAAGAGGGTGAGCCTTGCCTCCTGCTCCTGGCCCTTCCTGCCCCTCTGGAGCTCCGGAGCGGGCAGGGCACAAAGCACCGTCCCCAGGACACACGAGCCCTGCGGCACCTTCCTGCCCCTGCGCAGCACTGACAGTGCTCCCTCTTCTTGCTTGCCTTTTCAGGTGGTTGACCTGGGAGTTGGGACATTTGCAGTTGTCCCAGCGTCTGCCACAGTGGGAGAGGACAAGGTCTTGCCAGTTGAGAGACCTGTGTTTGAGCTGTGCAGGTTTCTGAAGAAATTTTACAATCTCAAGTGTTCAAAGACCAGCCTTCTGGGTAAGAAGACAGGTGCTTCCCCTGCACAGCCCTGGCATTTGACTTGGTGCCAGCACCTGTGAGAGGCCAACACCACAGGCTCTTGCAACCTGCAGTGCTGAGCCTGTGTGAGGGACCAGCCCTCAGGTCCTGTTGTGGGAAGTGGTGTTGAAACAACACCATTGCAAGTCCTTGAGCTGTGGTGTGAGTGACTCTGTTGCCTTGTGCTTGTTTCTTAGACAAGACCCAATGTGTTCCCCTGGACTTTGAGCAGATTGCTGCAGACATCCATTTCTGCCCAAAAATCGTGGAGCAGTGCATACACGAGACCCTGCTTTTCTTTGTTGGGGCCCTCAAGGACAACACAGAGGTGGAATTCCACTTCCAGGGCATCGGCATCCTTGCCGTGCGCAGAAAAGCGGTCCGCATGACCTTCTTTGAAGAGTGCCTGCTGGAGATGGATGCAACCGGGAACATGGCAGCAGCTCTTCTCGAGGTGAGCTCTCAGTGCCCTGGGGCTGCTCCTCATGGCTCGGTGGCAATGCTGCCCAAGCTGTCTCCAGCTGCTTTCTCCTGGCTGCCATCACCTGCCTCACTGCCTGGCCTGGGCAGGCTCTGGATGGGCCAAGTCTGGTAGCACCTCAGGCCGTTTGAGGGAGGGGGAATGACAGGAAGAGGGAAGGTGGTGCCAGGCTTCCTGAGAGGCAGCCTTTGTGTCTCTGAGATGTTTTGCCAGCTGAGCAACCAGCACGTGTGCTGGGCACCTGCTGACGTGGCTGTGTCCCCCTGCAGGACTCCAAGATGAGAAGAACTGTGGCCTTCCCAGGCAAAACCGATTTTGCTCGGCTCAGTCAAGACGGGGTCATGGTGCTGCCAAGGTGAGCAGGACAGCTTCTGCAGCCCCTTGGCTGGTGCAGGGAACAGCTGCTTGGCTCCTGCTCTGGGGACACCCTCTTGCCAAGGCTCCTCTCCTGCCCAGCGTAGGGCAGATGAAGGGGCCAGCCCACTCTTGATGTGCACTAAGAGTGAGAGAGGCAGGAGGGTCTTGGGGACCCTCAGAGGGCTGGTGCTCAGATGAGCAGTTTTCTGGCAGGAAGGCGAGGGAAGCACTGGTGGAGGCTGGTGGAGACCATGGGGTGCCTCAGGTCCCACCAAGAGTTGCATCCCCCAAGGAATCCTCAGTGCCTCCCACAGATGCCAGCCAGCAGCTTGTTAGTGTCGCCTCCAAGGGCGTGTGGAGCTCTTTTGCCCATCTGGTGCCCTCTTGTTTGCAGGCTTGCGCTCCAGCTCCCACACCAAGCACCGGTCACTGCGGTTTCCCAGAAGCCCAGGAGAGAGTTGGCGCCTTGGGGCGGGGGTTCCCGCAGAGGTGATGTCCCAGCTGGGTGCTGGCAGGGGCTGTGGGTGCTCTTCTCTGGCCCGCAGGGTCCTGAAGAGGATCTTGTGTCCTCGTCTTGCAGTGAGTGTGGTGGATCCAGTGTTCCTGGCTCGGCAGAGGGTTTCCGTGTTTGGGGTGTTGGCCAGGGAAGAGGAGGAGGCTAAAGCCAAGGAGGCTGGCCAAGCCAGGTGAGCCTCCTCCTGGAGGAGCAGTGTGGCTGAGGCTGCTGGGCCCACCACACCCCCAGTGTTGTGTGAGTGAGATGTTTCCCTTGGCCAGGGGTGCCTGAACTGATGCCCAAAGGCCCTGGCACTGTTGTCCTGTGGAACACATGTTGCTCCTGCCAAACCACCTGGTGGTACTGGAGCCTGGGGCAAGGCTGGGAGCTCGGCTGGGATCACGTGGCTCAGAGTGAGTTCCCACAAGCTCATCCTGCTGTGTCTCTCTAGAGTTCTGCCAGTCATCCAGACAAAGACCAAGAAGGAGCTGAAGCAGCCCAGACGTCCAGCTGAGTCAGAACTGAAGCTCCCACCAATTGTTCCTCAGTCCTCAGGAGTGGTAAGTCCAGGGATTTGCCAGCCTGGGTGACATCTGGGGCTCTGGGCAGTGGCAGAAGAGGCAGCAAGAGCTGCCCACCATCCCTGCCCTTCTGTCCTGCCCCAGCCTCAGAAGAACAATGATGCACATGGGGGGGGGTGTGTGTGTCTGTGTCCTCCAGGAAACAGAATCCCCCCGTTCTGTGAGGGAGGAAAAACGGCTCCGGCTGCTGATGGCGTCCAAGTGCCAGGAGCTGCAAGTGGAAGCGTGGCAGGAATTCCATGCCAAAAGAACAAGGCAGCAGGTGGAGCAAGGCCAGGTATGACAGGCACTCAACAGCCCCCAGGAAAAGGGCTCTGGGAGGGAGTGGGGAGGGTCTCCCAGCACAGACACCTCTGTGCCATGGAGAGTCCATCTCGTGCCCGTACCGCTCTGCGAGGGCTCAGCCCCATGGCCTGGAAGACACACAGCTCAGCTGCAGGCTTGGGAGCAGCCCCAGCTGGGGTGGCAGTGCTTTAGGAGTGTCCCTTCTGCCTTTGCAGAGCACCTGCCGCTATCTCTATGAGGATCCCCATCGTCCTGCCCACCTCCTGAGAAAGGAGTATGCTGAGAAGCTGAGGAAGGAGGGACCACAGGAGAAGGGGAGATGCCCAAGCCCTGCCAGGCAGAGAGCACCAGAGGGATGTGCAGGGTAAGTGCTGTGCAGGCTCCTGCAGAGAACAGGGAAAGCCGAGAGCAGCACCCACCACTGGAGGTGTCCAGGCTGAAGACAAAAGGCTGGCTCACCTGCTGGGCTTTGCTGAGGCCCGTATTTCTGTGTCCCTTTTCAGGAGGGAGGAGACGAGGCTCTTGCAGCGGCGCTGGAAGGCGCAGGAACTGGCAGCCACACCAAGAAGCTACAAGCAGCCCTACAAGAGTCCAGTGGAAGGGCTCTTGTCCATCACAGCAGCCACCCTGTTCAGCAGGAGAGCTGTCAGCAATGGGAGCCAGGGCAAGGAGACCCCCATCAAAGGGCAAGGTGCTAAGTAGAGGCTGCTGGTGCCTTGGCGTGTCTTTCCTTTGCTTTCCAGAAATCTGCAAAGTCTGGTCTGATGCATCCAAGCACATCCAAAGGCAGCTCTTGCAGAAGAGGGTGAGCCTTGCCTCCTGCTCCTGGCCCCTCCTGCCCCTCTGGAGCTCCAGAGTGCTATTCCAGGGCATCGGCAGGGTTCCTGCAGAGGTAATGTCCCAGCTGGGTGCTGGCAGGGAGCTGTGGGCATTCCTCTCTGGCCCGCAGTGTCCCGAGGAGGACCTTGTGCTCTCCTCCTGCTTGCTGTGAGCATGGTGGATCCAGTATTCCTGGCTCAGCACAGGGTTTCCAGCCAACCTGTTCAGCAGGACAGCTGTCAGCAACAGGTGGCAGGGCAAGGAGTGTCCCATCAAAGGGAAAGATGCCAAATAAAGGCTGCTGGTGCTTGTGCCAAACTGCAGTGACCATTGCCTCCTGCGTTGCCTTTCTCTGTGGTCCAGGGGACAGGAGCAGACCAGCAGCCCCTGGTCCAAGGGCTTGCCCAGAAAATGGGGTGGAGGGACTGGTGCTGCCAGCCTCTCCAGCAAGTATCAGGATGGCTGAAGTCTCTCATGGGAGCTAAGGACTATGATGGTGAGGCTACTTTCAGCTGTCTGCAAAAGGCATCACCCGAATCTTTCAAGAGGAAAGATACTGGAACTGTCTTGGGGGTTGTGATGTGCCAAAGAGCTGGACAGCCCTGCAGGGTCTGATGTCTGCTGGGGGCCCTCTCACAAGAAGCTTGGAAGTTTGGGAACTGAGGAGGTGGCAAATGTGATCCTGGCTCTGAACAAGGGCTTGTGGGAATTCTGGATGAGTAAGATAGACCTATGTACAAGGGAAAGAAACTACATTAAAGAATGGAATTAGTAGAAACATGGATACACGATATCATGAGAGAGCACAGCCTTGGTGGTTTAATGGCAAATCAGGTCTCCCAAGAGAGATGGGTGGATGGTTGGACTTGGTGACTTTGAAGGTCTTTTCCAACCCTGATGATTCTATGATTCTCGAAGTTTCCCATGCCATAGACAAGGCCCCAGGTGCTGGAGGACCAGGGCTGGCAGGAGCCCTGCAGTCACCTTCTCACCACAGCCTGGGAGACAGGACTGGCTGCTAGAGCTGATGCAGGGCCCAGTTCTGCCCACCTCTCTCCAGCCCTTGGCCAGAGCAGCTTTGACAGGACCAGACTCCTCAGGACACATGCCATGCTGGACAGGGGTCTGCTGCCCTTGCTGAGGGAAATCCCAGCCGCCACAGCTTCAGCTCCTGCAGGACATGAAGGCTGCTGCTCTTTGCATTCTCCTGGTCTTTCCTGAGGGCCACAATTTTGTCCCGGGTAAACACAATTCTGGCTGAATGCCCACCAGACACACCGAAGAGAGGCTGGGGATCATGCCTCTGCCCTGGCAGCAGGGACATCCCGTTTGATCCCTCTGGGGACCACTGTGCCTGGCCAGGAGGGCAGGTGATGACACCACAACAGGCAGCACTTCTCATGGCAGCCAGTCCCACATGTGGCCAAGGGAGCTCTTGGCCCTGCTGGAGACTGCGGTATTTTTGCTGCCTATACAGCTTTTGGCTCTCAGAACACAGCCTCCTGTCTCTTGGGAGTTCTCTTTTTGGGTACCTCTTTGCATTCCCCTACTACTACCTGCGTGGCGAGCCCTGAGCTGGGCTCTGGTGTGGGCAGTGATGCTGGGACACGTCGGAGAGGGAAAACCCACCCCAGGCCTAAAGCACCAGCTGAGAAAGGGGAGTCATAAAGAGCCTGGAACAGACCTGGAGGTCCTTGCTCTTCCTTCTCCGTATCTCGGCGTTCAGCTCGCTGGCACAGCTGAGGCAGGCCAAGTTCTTTTCCTTTTCCACGGAGCTGCCCTTCCCTCGTGCCACCTGGGCTTGTTGGCGGCTCCAGAAAGCTCGGAAAAGCCCGCTTTTTACGCTGATATTCCACCCCGATGCGGACGTGGCAGCACCGGAGCTGCTTGCCTCTGTGAGGCACCTGCGAGGAGGGGAAGAGGGAACTGGTGGTCTGAGGTGTTCTGAGGCCCAGCCACCCCCGTGCCGGTGGGCAGAGCCCCCAGCGAGCGTCAGCAGGGACATCGCCTGGATTCAGCCGCTGTCCCACTGCCCACGGCCCTGTTAGAAATGAAATGTAGTGTTGTTTTTGCATCCTAGTGTTAGAAGCATAGAGTTGTGTTATTTTTTTATTTATATATATATATACCCTAGTGTTAGGAATATAATGGTTTAAGAGAAGTGAGGTATCCGCACATTCCAATGACACCTGGAGTGGTTTTACAGCCCAAGAAACTGAGGGACTTAATTGGGCTCCATCTGGGGGATCCGAACATGGAACAAGATTTATGGCCAAGATCAGACCCAACGAAGCCACCTCTATCTTGCTCCTTGGGGCAGGATGACACCAATAGGTATAGATCATTTTGTTAATTGGGAAGACAGCCAAGGGGGCAAGAAAGGTCAAAATTTTACCTTAAAACGTAAAAAGTAAACTGCTAGAATGGAATGTCTAAACAGGGGCGGGAAACTTACAGGATAATTAGAAGTGTCGGATGGGCTGTAAAACCCTGGAGTACCCAGCCAGTGGGGAAACAGGGGAGGGAACTTTACGTCAGGAGTAGGGAATATAAACTGTTATTCACCTGACTGTGGGTGTGCCTGCTTGTTTAGGTCACCCATTCTTGCAAGAGTGTAAATAGACTGTGCTTGGCTGAAGGATCTGTTTGGGCCTGTTCCTCGGCATGACAGACGTTCTCACACTTGGAATGTAAGTGAGGGCATTTTGCGAGAGGATGTTTGAACAGAAACTTGCTGAGAAAGCAGGGACGTTGTGCAGACCCCAGAAAGGAATGCCAGGTGAAAAGTGCACAGCGAGGAAGACACACAGCCTTCATCCCAGAGACCCCTGCCCGCGACCACCAGCAGACACTGCGCAGATGCAGCGAGGAGGAGCTTGGGGTGGCAACTATGACCATGATTTCCTCGGACACCTAATGTAGGTGCAGCAGCATGGATGAATGTGTATGACTTTGTGGCATATAACGAGCTTGCCAACAGCCCTAGGGTGTGCACGTTTGTGGAGGAGCGATCCCCCCTTGCTGGATCCCCCCTTGCACCCAGCGCTGAAGAAACACACCTTCTTTACAACCTCATAGGTTGTAGGGTCGTTATTCCGCAAGTCACCAGCTCGAACCATTCAGGGTGGTAGGAATGGTACTTGTGAGTCAACAACTTGGAATCGCCTGCCATCAGCATCTGAGTAGCGAGCTCTCCACACAGCATTTGTGCTGTGGCTCCTCCAGGCCCTTTGTGGCTTCTTTTCTCAGCCCAGGCTGCTGCTGAGACAGCACTCAACACTTCTGGGCTGTCAAAAAGATTCACCTCCTTCCAAACCCACCGAGTGGGAGGAGGCAGTTGTTGCTCAGGCTGCAGACACGGGAGGGAGTGGAGACGGGAGCGGGGAGCCCAGCAGCGACCAGGCAGCGGGCAGAGCTGGCGCTGGGTCCTGTGCCCAGCACAGCCCCCATGTCACACCAGGCTTCGTTGTCCCATGAGCGGCCGCCCGTGCTTCAGCTGTGGGTGGGAAGGCAGCCCTGAGGGGGAAGGCTCCCCTGAACCTTTCCCAAGGGCTGTGATGGGCAGGAGTGCACTGCTGCCATGGCCAGACCCAAGAAGCTGCTGGCAGGTTTCCTGCCGGCAAAGGAGGAGGGAGAAATGAGGGAAGAGCAAGTGCCTGTCTGTGAGGGACCAGCCCTCCGGACCTACTTTGGGAAATGGTATGGAAACCCCATTGTAGCTCATATGCATCCCAAAAGGCCTGTCTGGGAGGATGGAGACTGCAGGAATGGCCTGCATAGGCCTGGGGCCTGCAGAGATGAGATAAGGACAAAGGCTGAGATAACTACAATGGGGCAGAGGGGGCAAGTCCACTCCAGCTGCTCACACATGCATGGCTCAATCACATGTACTCATGAAATCAAGGTTCTAGGCCTATAAAATGGGGGGACTGCAATGGTGGGCTTTGGGGAGTTTCATCAGCACTGACCATCGACATCGACGCTCCCCTGTCAGCTGGACCGAGGACGCTGGATCCAGCACCAGTGATTTTCCTGTCCTCATCATCTCTCTCTTTATCTCTCTTTTTCATCTCCCCCCCCACCTTTTTGTTTTTTCTTCTCATCCCCTTTTCCTTACTTAATACATATATCTGCGGGTGGTTTTGTTTAGGTTGTTCAGTATTAACTCCTACTGGTGTAATAAACATATTGTTGTAAGCAGACCTTGTGTGTCGCTGCACCTTAATCTGATCAAGGGGCACTGGACGGTTGAGCTTTTACTCGGACCATCACACATTTACTCTCTCTAGGAAAAGACTAGGTCTGAGAGAAGGATTTTGAACCCAGCTGCACCTGGCTTCTCTCTGAAGGAAGTCCAGAAAGCAAGGGGGTTCAGTCCTAATCTCCCTGGGCTACCCAGTTCCTGAGCCGTGAGACGTATAGGACTGGATCTAGCCGCCCCTGGCTCCTCTATTGCAGCAGGAGTTTGGAAAGCAGGGGGGTCCAGTTCTAACCTTCCTGGGTTATTAAATCCGGGCCGTGTCAATGTTGTCTCCTGCCAAGGCCAGAAAAAGCTCTGGATGCTCTCACTGCTGGAGGAGTCCAGGCTTCACAGGATGCAGCTCCTGGTGATGCAGGAATGACCGGGCTTAGGAGCAACCTCCGTGGGCCCCTCTGCAGCCCCAGGCATGTGCTCCGGGCAAGGCTGCAGGTACAGAAGGCGAGGGGGCTGTGCCAGGGTGTCTGCCTGTGGCTGCGTCTGTGCAGGCTGGGAGAGGCAGGCAGCATCCCAGCCAAAGCAGGACATCATGCCCTGCCCTGCCCTGCCTGTTCCTCCAGTGACAGCAGCTCCTGGGCAAGGAAGCTCTTTCCCCGATGCCCCTCGCAGGCTGGGAGCCACCTCTGGAGCGACCCTGGAACCCGGTGCCCTGTCCGTCCAGGTGGGTGAATTCCCACCCGCTGGGCGATCAGGACAGCGTTTCAGGAGGGTCCCTGCAGTCCTGGGGCGTGTCCCGGCTGAGCACTTAGCACAAACCCCAACCCAGAGGGCAGGGTTGTTCTCTCTCACCCCTCCTCCGCCCTCCCAAGGGAAGAGAAAAGGGGGATAAGGAAGAGAGACTTAAAGGTTGCAAACGGGAACGGGGACGAGTTCACTGTAACACGCAAAAGGGAGTAACACGGGGTGAGGAACAAACGGATGGGCTTATATACAAGTATACACAACTGCAGTCTCCGTGATCGCAGGAGTGGGTGGGTGAGGGTCCCTTGCGGCAAGACCCCCTCGGGAGAGGGGTCCACGGCTCCTCACAGCACCCGATGGGGTTGGATTCTGCAGAGCCCCTGGCGAGTTGAGGGGAAAGCAGGAGCCTCCGAGCACGGCAGCAGCAGGCAGCAAAGGCACAGGAAAAAGGGGCTGGGCTTTCGAGTCTGCGGGCTGTTACAGAGCATGCTAGGAAGTGAGACCCTCGGGCTCCTGAACAGCAGCTTCATGGAAGTCACAGCCTGGCTGAGCCTTGGCTGAGCCTCGGGGGCCACCTCGGCCACCTCGGCTTTTTCATTTAGCAAAGAGAGACAGTCTTGCAAGTAAAACCCTGATTTTGGCAAGGTCAGCTACAGCACGAGGAAGAAAGCTGTGATCTGGAAAGGTCAAAGAGCACTAGCAGCAGCATATGCAACTAGGCCAGGGCCATGTGGCTTCTTTGTTCCTTGCTTTTCCTCTGGTTGCTCGGAAGAGTGAGTGGCACCAGCCAGACTGCATGGAACAATTCTCAGGCTGACTGCTGTTCCAGGCTCTTTGCCAGCTAGAACAGCTATGTTCATATCAGTTAACCAACCTGAGGGGTTTGGGGTTTTTTTCCCTGTCACTGTCAGTATCTTTTTTTTGTAATTAAGGCTTTAGGAAGTTAATGAGAAAAAGTGTTGTATTTGATTTCTTAAGCAAAGATTAAAAAAAATAATGAAAAAGCAAGGAAACAAACATAAATTCCTTCAAAATGTGTATGTTTTTTTCCGTGATAAAGTGAAACGAACACTGAAAATTAACCCTGAGACACACGACTGACTGCTACAAGTGGCTTCATGTGGCTGGCAAATGAAGCAGCAGCGTTATTCCAGGAACACTCTTACTTATAGAAGTGCTGATGAAGACCACGGAAGGAATTCAGAACGTAGTATTCAGGATCTGGTAGATGTAATTTACTGCCTTCAGCACAGACAAGCCAAGTCTATCAGCATTAAAGCCAACGACCCCAGCGAGTGTGACTCAGTGTTGGCTGGTGAAGCAAAGCTGTGGGTAGCTTCCCCCCGTGGCCCAAAGGGAAAAGAGGGCTCCCTCCAGCTCTCAGTGCTCGGGGCCCCTTCAACACTGACAGACATTCCTTCCTGGCATTCCTTCCTGCCTCCCAAGAGTTCCTCCATGGGCAGCCCAGGGGCATTGAGCTGAGATACCCAGGCAGCAGTGGCAGCCTCAGGTGCCCAGTGAGGCAGCCCTGGCCCTGCTGGTGGAACAAAAATTCGGAGCTTCCAAACCCCCTTGCTTTCTAAGACTCCTCACCGCAGTGGGAGGCTGGGTGGGGCTGGTTAAGGATTCTGAGATTAAGGCCCAATAACAACAAACAAGCTGTTATTGAGCAGGCATTCTTTATTGCTGCACTGGGGATTCTCCACCATGAATGCTCTGACTAGTTAGTGAAACACCCCAACTCATATACATCAAAAACGTGCATATTCAGTTCCATGTTAGTGAGTTTCTAGAATTCTTTTACATAGTCATTTGATTTCCTGGAATTGGCTATCTTTGTAATTATGCATGCTTGAGGGTCTCCTGTGGGGATCTTTGTTGATTCTAGTACTTTGTAATCTTTGTCCTGTCTCCCCTCCTGGTCCTGTCTCCAGTCCCCCACTGGTAGATTGCCCAGGTGGGTCAGAATCAACATGAATGTTGCCTGTACGCCCCACAGGTTCTTAGAAGACTTGATGTTATCACAGCCTGCAGGATGCTTGGCATCACTGACTGACAGATTGGCAAAGCACATTGTTTTAAAAGTATATATACAAATATACACAACTGCAGTCTCCGTGATCGCAGGAGTGGGTGGGTGAGGGTCCCTTGCAGCAAGACCCCCTCGGGAGAGGGGTCCACGGCTCCTCACAGCACCCGATGGGGCTGGATTCTGCAGAGCTAACTTAGTACAGCAAATTAATTATTTTAGTAAATTTTTATTAGGCTATATTTCTATTGAATTTACTAATGAGTATTCTGTGACTGTTACTGGGGCAAAACATGGGTGGGGCTGCGAGGTGGCAGGTCCCTGCTCTCCCCAGAGCTCTGCTCCACAGCAGCTGCTTTGCTGCCAGAAGCAGGTGAGGGGAGGCCTTGGGGTAGCATCAGAGACACCACTTGATCAAGTGGCGAGGAGGAGACAGCAGGAGGAGAGGAGCAGAGGGCTGCTGTAGCAAGACCAGCACCTCTTTGCCAGCCACTGAAATGCAGGGGCAAAGATGAGGCAATACCTGCTCCTTCACCCCTTGGAGCCTGAGAAGCTCCAAACCCTCAAGGAGCTCACCACCAATGGTAAGACCCCGGGCAGGAATGCTGTCAGAGCCACGGGGAAGTGGAGATGAACCGTGGAGACCCTGAGGCTGTGGCTGAGGCAGGGTCTTCAGGATGAGAGTGGTGGCTGCAACAGGAGCTCTCCCTGCTGGTGCCTTGGGGCTCAGGGCTGTGGTAGCCCAGGCCTGTGGCCGATACCTGTGTCAAAGGGAGGGATCCCCTTCCCCAAAGCACCACCAGTGCCTGCCTTCCTTCCCAGGCCCATCCTGGGCACACGGCTGGGTCCTTGGAGGTGGTCACAAACACCCAAGCTTTGCAAGGGTTTGCTCATGGCAAGAGGGACCTTGAGTGCCCTCCAGTGTCACCTCTGTGTGTAGGTGGGTGCTGGGTTGCTGGGCATGGCCAACTCAGAGCACGGTGTGTCTTTGCTTTGCTTTCCAGAAATCTGCAGAGTCTGGTCTAGTGCATCCAAGCACATCCGGAGACAGCTCTTGCAGAAGAGGGTGAGCCTTGCCTCCTGCTCCTGACCCTTCCTGCCCCTCTGGAGCTTCAGAGTCCTTGAGCTGTGGTGTGAGCGACTCTGTTGCCTTGTGCTTGTTCCTTAGACAAGACCCACCGTTTTCCCCTGGACTTTGAGCAGATTGCTGCAGACATCCATTTCTGCCCAAAAATTGTGGAGCAGTGCATACACGAGACCCTGCTTTTCTTTGTTGGGGCCCTCAAGGACAACACAGAGGTGGAATTCCACTTCCAGGGCATCGGCATCCTTGCCGTGCGCAGAAAAGCAGTCCGCATGACCTTCTTTGAAGAGTGCCTGCTGGAGATGGATGCAACCGGGAACATGGCAGCAGCTCTTCTCGAGGTGAGCTCTCAGTGCCCTGGGGCTGCTCCTCGTGGCTCGGTGGCAATGCTGCCCAAGCTGTCTCCAGCTGCTTTCTCCTGGCTGCCATCACCTGCCTCACTGCCTGGCCTGGGCAGGCTCTGGATGGGCCAAGTCTGGTAGCACCTCAGGCCGTTTGAGGGAGGGGGAATGACAGGAAGAGGGAAGGTGGTGCCAGGCTTCCTGAGAGGCAGCCTTTGTGTCTCTGAGATGTTTTGCCAGCTGAGCAACGAGCACGTGTGCTGGGCACCTGCTGACGTGGCTGTGTCCCCCTGCAGGACTCCAAGATGAGAAGAACTGTGGCCTTCCCAGGCAAAACCGATTTTGCTCGGCTCAGTCAAGACGGGGTCATGGTGCTGCCAAGGTGAGCAGGACAGCTTCTGCAGCCCCTTGGCTGGTGCAGGGAACAGCTGCTCGGCTCCTGCTGTGGATGCTCTTCTCTGGCCCGCAGGGTCCTGAGGAGGATCTTGTGTCCTCGTCTTGCAGTGAGTGTGGTGGATCCAGTGTTCCTGGCTCAGCACAGGGTTTCCGTGTTTGGGGTGTTGGCCAGGGAAGAGGAGGAGGCTAAAGCCAAGAAGGCTGGCCAAGCCAGGTGAGCCTCCTCCTGGAGGAGCAGTGTGGCTGAGGCTGCTGGGCCCACCACACCCCCAGTGTTGTGTGAGTGAGATATTTCCCTTGGCCAGGGATGCCTGAGCTGGTGCCCAAAGGCCCTGGCACTGTTTTCCTGTGGAACACATGTTGCTCCTGCCAAACCACCTGGTGGTACTGGAGCCTGGGGCAAGGCTGGGAGCTCGGCTGGGATCAAGTGGCTCAGAGTGAGTTCCCACAAGCTCATCCTGCTGTGTCTCTCTAGAGTTCTGCCAGTCATCCAGACAACGTCCAAAGAGAAGCCAAAGAAGCCCAAGCCACATCTGAAGCTCCCAGTGATTGTTCCTGAGCCCTCAGGAATGGTACGTCCAGGGATTTGCCAGCCTGGGTGACATCTGGGGCTCTGGGCAGTGGCAGAAGAGGCAGCAAGAGCTGCCCACCATCCCTGCCCTCCTGTCCTGCCCCAGCCTCAGAAGAACAATGATGCACATGGTTTGTGTGTGTGTGTTTGTGTCCTCCAGGAAACAATCCCCCCGTTCTGTGAGGGAGGAAAAATGGCTCCGGCTGCTGATGGCGTCCGAGTGCCAGGAGCTGCAAGCGGAAGCGTGGCAGTGTCTTGATCCGAGGGGGTTAGGGCCTTATCTGGCTATTTCTAACACCAGCTTTACTAATTCAGGTGGTCTCCTGCTGGGACTGTTGGAATAATTTACCAAGTGTACATGTGGGTTAGCCCCAAATTGCAGCTGGAATCATCTGTCCACAATTTGGCTTATTGCAAATAAGGGAAATTAAGCAGGTGAGGATAAAGTAAACAATTTGTTGAGAAACTGGGAATGGAGTTGTAGGGTTAAACAGATGAATGGGGTAAGTGTTCTGGTTTGCACCAGTACACTCCAAGGGCGGTTTTACCCTGGAAAGAGAGAACACTTAGGTCAAGAGCACACAGCACCTGATAGAACAGGAGTGTTATTATGCCTAACACATTTCCCCCCATGGGCTGACGCTGTGAGTGTAGGTTTAGAGGTGAATTCCTGGGGTTTAGTCAGGGAAATAAATCAAGAGTTACTATTAGCTGTCCCCTTGATACAGAACTCCCCTTTATCAACACTGCTTCTCTTCCTGTTTGTGGACAGACCTGCCTCTAGTATCTGCTACTATTTTAAGGATCATCTGCCAGGGTGGCAAGGAGGAAATGACCTGGAGATTCTCTGCTTGAGCAACATGTGTATGATTTGTCACCTGCCAGCAAGACATACAAATATTTCTCAAAAGATACTATTTCTCCACGTTCTGCTTCAGCAGAGAAAGGTCACCACGCTTCTCTTTCTAAGCTTCAGCTGTGTCAGCACAAAGTGAAATCTTTGGGACTTACGTCAGCAGAAGGACAAGGATTAATAGAGCCAGAATGGGTCCAGGCTGTTGTAGAAATCCCTTGCCCAGTAACAAAGAAACCATCGTGGGGATTTTCAGGGACAGCAGGACACTACAAACCCTGGAGACGGGGGCTAGGGGAGCTGGGCAAGACTTGGAGAAAGGCAGAGCAAGTGGAGCCCGTAGGATGAGGTCCAAAGGGAGAAAAGGCTTTCCAAGCTCCAAGAGCAGCTTTACCTTCTGCCCTGGCACCAGCACTGCCCGATGGCTCCAAGTCCTTGGAACTGTCCGTGCGTGAGAGCCAAGAACAGCACCCGGAGTCCTTCCCCAGGAGCCGGGTCGGCGCTGCTGCCTGTGGCTGATTCCTCAGCTCATCCCGGTCCTGCAGCCGCTGGGAATCATCCCAGGGCTGCAGCGGCAGCAGCAACAACGGGGACTGTCGCAGAAAACCGAGCAGATCAGTAGTTCTTGGACACCCAACAGCTGCGTATGTCCCGCAGGAGGCAGAACTGATTCTTACACAACACGCTGCACAAACGTTGTCCCCACAAGGGAACATTGTCAGGGTTTAAATGCAGGTGACATTTTACAAGGTGACATGTTTTGAATCCAGCAGCGTCGCTGCCGCTTCACTCCGGTGGTGGATGGTGAGCTGTGCCACGACTGGCTAAGATGGTGTTTCACTCCAGCTGCCTCAGAGAAGATCTGCAGAATTAACCTCTAGAGAGCCTTGGTCCAACCCTTTTCCGGATGGATCTTCATACTGCGTGAATGGAAAACAACACACTGGCTGTGCAGAGCTGAGAAACTTCGAGGTACTTGAAGCAGAACCTCGACAACCCTCGGTGAGTGTCCAAGGGGCTGGATCAGCTGCATCAGTAAAAGGAGCCTGGTGAGGACCTAAGCAGCAGGGAACTATTTATACTGATCCTAACTAGCTCTTTGGAGTGTGTCGTGCAATGGCTACGACATGGAAAGAGCAAGAGTTCCTTCCCTTGGTGGAAAAGAAGGTTTCTCATTGAATGGGAAGTCAGATACTGTGGGGACCTATCACTCTTCCAAAAGAAGGCACTGCAGGCTGTTCAGCCATTGATCTTCTGCTCTCACATAGGCGGGGTGGCTGTGACAGTGGCAGTGTGCATCCTCTCAGAGCTCTGCTTCCTCTCTTACATCCTCAAAACTGGCAGGCCGTATGTTAGAAAAACATTCCAGTGTCTTATCAGCTCTAGCTAGGACACTGTTGCTAGTTAAAAGAAAGAAATTAAACTTGGGCATTCAGAGTCAAGGGGATAAATTGCAGATTAAATTATACACTTTAACATAGGAGGACAAAGAAACCATTAACCTCTCAGTATGGTATAAAGAAGGGGAAACTGAAAAAAATAAAAGATCTATCCCCTAAGCTTTCAGATAATAGATCCATAATGCCCAATTAGATTCAAACAATATCCCATACCCATGGAGGGTCGAAAAGGATTTAAACCTGTTGTTGAAAGACTTTTGGAAAAAGGAACTTTAGAACCATGTATGTCACCTCATAATACACCAGTTCTTCCTGTGAAGAAGCCGGATGGGTCATATAGGATGGTACAAGACCTAAGAGCTGTAAATGAGCAAACAATTACTAAATTCCCTCTGGTAGCAAATCTTTATACTTTACTGAGTCATGTATCCCACAAATACACTTGGTAGAGTGTAATAGATTTAAAGGATGCTTTTTGGGCCTGTCCTTTGGATGAGGGATCCAGAGATTATTTTGCCTTTGAGTGGGAGGATCCCAGAACAGGACGAAAACAGTAACTAAGATGGACTATATTACCACAGGGGTTTACAGAATCACCCAGTTTATTTGGACAAACTTTAGAAAAAAATTTACAAGATTTCCTATTACCCAAGGAGGTAAAATTATTGCAATATGTGGACGATATATTAATAGCAGGAGAAACTGAAAAGGGGACCCGAGAAGCCACCATTAAATTGTTAAAATTTTTAGGAGAAAAGCCAGGGAACAGTTGCTGTATGTTCCTGAGGCAGGTGGTAACTTATTGGGCAGGGACATAATTATACAATTGGGCTTGCAAATCAGAACACACTCAGAATGTATGGTTATTTCCATGAATGTGTTAGCAGAACAAGGTGAGGCTGGAATAGATCCCATGGTGTGCAGTCTTACAAGAGATCGGGCAGAACCCCCTTGCTTTTACCGCAGTGGGAGGGTAGGTGTGGCTGGATTCTGCCTTCTCTCTCCTGGGAGAAGCTCCATGGCAGCTGCGCCCTTTGTTGTCCAGCAGGACCTGAGAAAAGGTTTAAAGATGATCCCAAATGGTGAAATTAAGACACAAACAAGGTAAGATGCAAAGAGCAAACTTTTATTAGAATAACAACCACCCTCAACCCTAAGTCCCCGAAAGTCCAAATAGTTTTTTTCTCTGCTACCACTCTCCTCAGGTCAATGATGTCTCCTTTGGCTGTAACAGTCCCAACTCCAAACCGTGTTTTCCGTCCACGGTGATAGCAGAAAGGAACTGTAAAACTATCAATTACAACAGCTAACAATCAACATTAACAATTAACAATTTCTTAACAATCAACATTAACAATTAACAGTTTCTTAACATTGCCAAGCTGGAAGATCAGACCGAGGTCTGTGGCTGGGAAGAGTTAGAGGGAATAGATTCAGTATTTTCAGGGGATGAGGGTGACCATCTACAGAAACGACTACATACTCCACGCAGAGACACAAGCAGCTACATACTCCACGCAAACGAGTGCAAGGCCAGAGCAAATACAAAACAAAACTACCAAAAATAATAATAAGAATAGCAAGCATGATGAGGTAGGCATGTACGGCACCTTCCAGGATTACAGTTTGTTTTTCCATAAACCCCTGGACGCTGTTTTGCAAGGCCTTCAGGTCACTTTGTAGAATCTCGAAGTTGCTCATGGCAGGTCCTTTGCGTCGAGGTCTGCTATGTTGGGGTGCGATGGGTGTGATGTGCTGGGGTGCAGCATGTTGCCTGTGCCTGCGCTGGTCCGGCCCAGACTGGTCTGTCTGTGTCTGTGCTGGTCTGTTCCTGCACTGGTCTGTCTGTGCCTGCGCTGGTCCGGCCCAAACTGGTCTGTCTGTGCCTGTGCTGGTCTGTTCCTGCACTGGTCTGTCTGTGCCTGTGCTGGTCCGGCCCAAACTGGTCTGTCTGTGCCTGTGCTGGTCTGGCCCAAACTGGTCTGTCTGTGCCTGCGCTGGTCTGGCCCAAACTGGTCTGTCTGTGCCTGCGCTGGTCTGGCCCAAACTGGTCTGTCTGTGCCTGTGCTGGTCTGGCCCAAACTGGTCTGTCTGTGCCTGTGCTGGTCTGTGCCTGCACTGGTCTGTCTGTGCCTGCACTGGTCTATCTGTGCCTGCGCTGGTCTGGCCCAAACTGGTCTGTCTGTGCCTGTGCTGGTCTGGCCCAAACTGGTGCGGCCACGCAGAAGGAAAAAGTATGTCCACGCCCTCGTCCCATCAAGGCGCCCGCGCAGCTCAGTTGTTTGTTTGTTTGTTTTCTGCTTCGTGGAGAGTTACAGTTTTTAAGCTAGCTATGCAAAAACAAACTATAAAACACATTATAGGGAATCTGTAAAATAGCGTTTGCTCATAGAATCCTTACCATTGATGGTT
Organism: Apus apus; assembly: GCF_020740795.1. Taxonomy (NCBI): domain Eukaryota; kingdom Metazoa; phylum Chordata; class Aves; order Apodiformes; family Apodidae; genus Apus; species Apus apus. The sequence goes on along the minus strand of NC_067312.1, from coordinate 70,131,214 downwards.
TTGGCTGGTAAACTGCATGAATGTGTTTAACACCTTCTGGGGATAAAGTAGTTACAAGCTGTGTCTTGGCTACTACATACTGGATAAGCTGGATTAGAGCATGGAGTCTACCTATTGCTCTGCTAAGAATCAGGACTTCTCGCAAAGACATAGGGGTGTCACCTAATGAAGTGCTGTTTGGACTGCCATATTTAGGCAAAGGTGATGGACTCCTGAAAAAGGATGGGCCCATGTATCGCGAGCAAAAGGTCTTCTACGAACTTTTCGGATGAAGAGGAATATGGAGAACTGTTCCCACGACAAACTGAAGTGAGACCAAGTTTATACTCCTGGTTCTTGTGATTTAGAAAAGGAGGAACAATATTGTGATCCTGCAGTACCAACTCACATTCCATGTATTAAACACCCAAAACTGAACCATTTTGGATGGGTTATGTGTAAATGTCAAATATGTCACCAATATGGGTCATGTGTTTCATATAAATGAAGCACTTGTTGTCCTCATTGTAATCCTTATCCATGGGACACTAGCAAAATAGAGGAAACAGAAATAGTAAAGTTATTTTGTGGATGGGTACTGTAAATACCAGAGAATTGGGAAGTATTTGAACTCTAAATTATTGTAGGCAAAAATTTGGTGGACAAGTAGTTTAAATTAAGGGCAAAAACAACATACAAATTGAAAGGAGCTAACCCAAAAACCCTGCGAGTGTTCAGAAAAAAAACACCCCTTAAGACAAAAGACAGACAAGAGGGCAAGACCGGATAGGGAACCGGTGGTGCGGCTTAAAAGGTCTGCCAAGGGCTGCAACCCCTTTGGGCTGTGACCGCTGACCACTATGGCCCTTACCAGACTTCTTCTAGTCCTGTTTGGGGTGAGTTCCTTGACCCTGACCACGGCAAACAACTGCAGTCAGTGTGTAGTTACTACTAGACGGGGGCGGGTAAGCTCCCAAACCTTGGAGTATCATACTATCTATGACTGTAAAGGTCAGAAGATCGGAAACTGTATTTATAATGATGCTTTATGCAAAGAAGGAAACAGGACTGTGTGTTATGATCCAAAAGAGCTCCCCTATAGCACAAGAGGGGGGAGTTTGTGGAAAATTCAATCTTAGTAATTGTTGTTTAGAAATTGATGATGAGGGAAAGGCTGTAAATGAACTTGTGAAAGAGATGAAGAAGATTGCACATGTTCCCGTTCAAACTTGGAATGAAATCAACCGAGGAAGATTTTCTTGGGGAAACTTTATGGGAGGAGATTGGCTAACTAAAATTGGGACAGTTGTCTTAGGGATATGTGGAGGATTGTTAATAATTCCATGTTTAATACCTTGTTTCACTAGATTCATACATTGAATTATACAAGGAATGCAGATATCTGCTGTGCTGGTTGATCCAGAACCAGGGAAAGAAAAAACACACTCCCTAATGATTATAAAAACAAGAGAAGATTCAAAATTAATACCAATTCAGCAGGTATTAGCACGATTGGAGACACAAACACAAATCAATACCATAAAAGAAGAAAATGGGGGATTGTGAGATGTGTTCACGTGATTCGTGTTAAAATGGAACAATGTTGGAGTAATAGAATGAAGAATAATTCTTTGTGTATAGTATTGCATACTTTTGTACACAGTAAAATTTTTATCTTTGCTTGTGCTGCCTGTTTTTGTATAGTGTAACAACATTTTTATCTTTTGCTTGCATGTTGCTCTTTTATTGTGGATCTTCTGCTTGCATTGCGTGTGATTTTTGTGTTGTGTAGCAGACATTGGGCAAACATCTTAAAGTTATTTTTTTAGCATAGGCTGGCTTTGTTGTTAACCACGAGAATGTTATAAAGCAGATTCTTGGAAATAATTAACATAAGCTGACTCTTTTCTCGAAATAGCAATGCATATGTATGAGTCAAAAAGATAAAAACTGAAAACTGGAACTGTTTGGCACGCATCTTGGTGGAGTGGAGACTCCCGGCACGCCCGGCGCTGTTTGCTTGCTTCCGTTCGCTTAATAAATTACTAATTTGAATAAAAATCCCACTTGGGAATGAGTCATTTATCACATAACCCATAAAACTGCCCCCTTTCACAAAACAAGGACTTAGTTAGCAGTTGGTTTCACTCTTGGTAATTTCTCTTGCTTCACCTGACAAGGAGCATGAAGTGTATCATGGAGACCCTCTGCTCAGCAGGAGCACGTGTGATTGACTGTGCCACCAAACTTAGCAGGAAAATTGCCTGAGTGAACTCTAGGATGCATTTTTGAGTGCCTTGGCCTACTCAACAAGTCCTCTTCTTCCACACCGACCTACAAAATTGACATTCATGTTCACAGGTTATAACTTATCCCTGAAGTGCTCAAAAACCTGCACCTAAAACCTTCCATTAATTTCTGAAAATGGTCAGGTAAGGATTGCATGAGAACTCTCCTGCAGCCATGCAGCTTCCTGGAGCAAAGCTGAGGGTGCTTTGCACCTTCACTGGGAACCAGTGTAAGCTCACAGCAACCTCCTAAGTGAGCTTTGGAAGCCTGAGGTCTGCATCTTCAGCTTCTTTCTTCCCAAAACAAGCAAAAGAGATGTGCAGGCCTTCCCCTCACCTCCTCCTGTCCTCCCCCAAGAAAGCACAGAACACTGCTGTGCATGATCTTGGAGATCTCCACACAAGGTGGTAAACCAGAAAACATCAGTTTTGATGGGAGTGTGACTTGTGACTATGAGCAGTGCCACGCAGCTGCGTGTCACAAATATCCAGGTTCTACACTGACAAAGTTTGCATTGTAATTTGCAATGACACTTGAAAGCACAAGGACATTAAAGAAGCTTAAATTCTCACTCTGAAAAAGGATTTAATCTCTGATTCCACCATCCAGCTAATGCAAATACACTGTAGGACACTCTCTGCAGTAGATCCTGTCAGGAAGGCTGTTTTCCTGTATCTCTCTATCACTGCAAGTTCCTGAGTGTGTCTGACATGCATCCCACCAGACCTTCATTTTCAACTGCATTCTCCTTGTAAGATGTACCAGCTGCATCAAACCATTTCATGCATATACCATTGGGAGTTCAGAATTTTACGGAGAGCTCCAGAATTCACACTGATGAAAGAATATTTCAACAAAACAGAGCACATGCAGGTCTCCTGGCTAAAGGGTCCGGGTTTCAGGTCCACAATCCGAGTCCCTGCAATGATCTCAAAAGAGCATGTTCTGCTGACAGCAGAATCTGTCTTTCTGATTAAACTGGAATGTATGTGTGTGCAGAATATCAGTCCCTTGTCATAGCTGCAGAATCTGAGCCTCCCATGTCCTGAGAGTGCTCCAGAATACCATGGAAAAGCATACACACTGTATCCTGAACAATACAGATTGTCAGGGAACTGGTATGAGGTTGAGGGTTAAAAAATGAGCTGATGATCTCAGTCATCCCTAATTCATATCTTTTTTTTCATCCACTACACAAAGATGTAGTGTACGATGCTTGATAAAATTATCGCTCCATTTGTTTTGTGCAGGAAATGGTTTCTGAGTAGCACCCTTTTGAAGGAGAAGAAAATTCAGGGAACTGAAGAGTTGAAAGTCTGTTTCTTACCTACAAGCGATTCAAACTTGAGACAAGGGATAACAGGCCCACATGTATGGAATTGGCTATTATTCTGATAGCACCAGTAGGAACAGTGTATGATCAGCTGTCCTGGTTTAAAACAGTGTTTGTGAACTCTTTTCTCGAGGTCTGGGGAACAGCAGATGTGAATAGGAGAGTGTAAGGACCAGGCAGCCACATGCTGGTGTCACAGAATCATAGAGTGGTTTGTGTTGGAGGGGACTGTAAAGATCATCTGGATCTGACCCCCAAAACAGCCTTCAAGATCCAAAAGTGTTTTTTTGCCTCTTGATATTCATAAGCTGAAGCCCCATTGTGAGAGCTGCTTTACAAACAAAAAGCAGAGATACTCCCTAGCAAAGACCTTCAAGTCTGGCATAAATATCATAACAGGTGGATGCCTGTGGATAAAGGTGTGGGAATAAATGGGTGAGGCAATATTGATCACTCTGATCATTCACCAGTGTCCTGCAGTTCTGGAACCATGAAGAAATTATCGTAAGGTAAAATATCTGAGGCCTGTAGTTATAGGACGTCATTCTGCGGTAATTAGACACAGCAAAGGAGAGGTTTAAGAATGGATATTCTGGAGGATAAAAAACCCTCTGTGTTGGGAGTTATTCCTGTCTTCTCTGAAGCACTGCAGAGATGAAAGAGAGAATGGGGAGAGGATGAATTTTAAGGTTTATAGCAGAACTCCCACTGAATTTAAGTAGGTAGATGCCACATACTAAGATCTGTTTTGCAGAGTGCAAGGCACGGTGCTGTTCTGTAGACAATTCCCCTGTGTGGGGCTGGGGGGACACTGGTGTGCCAGACTGCAGCTGAGCGAGCCTTTCTTCCCTTTGCTGCTTGTTTAGAGAGCCTGCTTTTCTCTCTGCATTGCCTGCAGCATTGTAGAATATTGCTGGACTCAGTCATAGCACTCTCGGACAGACTTGAAATTGAATCAGTCCCTCCAGAGACTCGTTCTTCCAGAGGGGGGTTACAAGCAAACCAAAGACAAATTCATGATGAAGCAGAGCTGTGGGGAGTCCTGTTGCCGTGACTATTCCTCTTGCTGGCTTTGGAAAGACCACAGTAAGCACTGTGGGTGGTGTTTCCTTTCAGGCAGTGAGACACAAAGCCAAGCTCTCTACTGAAACAATTTCCTTCGTAGACTCCAAGGCAGTAAATAACTTGGACATCCATTAAACTTCCAGGTGTGTAAAAAATAATAGTAATAATAATAAAAAGCATAAAACTCTTCCCTTTTATTAACAAGCACTTTTCCTACAAATGAAACAACTGCCAGGGCTTTTAAGTAAGGACAATGCTAACACATTCAGACAGGAGACCCTTTTTCAGAAAGCACTCTCAAGACACTCTGCCTTTGAAAACAATTTTTCCATTTCCTTCCTAATCTGTTGTACTTTTGTGTCTGCAGATTTCCCTGGAATAGTCTAAAGCTGAGTAACTACATTTAAGAACAGTGAAGTTTCCCATCCAAGTTTGAATAAAAATGAGAGCAGTGGGTAAAACAAAGATTTGTAGTACCTGCCGGCAGACTACTTTGGCTGAACCCATCATGCTGTAAAGTTTAACAAATTAGCATTGTTCCATGACAAAGCAGAAGTATAACCCGAGTGTTGCCTCTCCTGCTGTGGTGGCTGAGGGAATTAAGAGAACAGACATTGCTGAAAGAAGGTATTTGACCACTTTACATTTTGCACCAACTTTTCATGCCGGCTGGAAGGTTTCAGGACTGCAGTTCTGATGTTACTTCCTTTCTGTCAGAAGCATGCAGGACATATTTTGAACGTTTTGTCTGCTTATACCTCACCTGAGATCAGGCAAAAGTATGCACCTTTGAGAAGAAACCAATGTGATATGATCTGTGCACTGGTGTGGACTGCCTGAGCATCTCCTGTTTGTGCAGGTCTGTCTAAGACTGCCTGCTAAAGAGGATATAATCATTCACGTGGGTAAGCACTCATCAAACGGGCATAAATTGCAGTGTCTTGCCCTTAAAATTCACAGGTATTAATGAAAGGAAACATTTAGAGTGTTTATGGACTGCTGAACTTAATTAAATTGCAGTCCTGTCCCGAAAATAAAAAGTGGCAATTATCCAGCTGGAGAGGTTTTCATCAAGAAACAGGATTTTTTTTTTTAAGCTGCTTTTAAGGGCAATGTGTTTTGTTAATTTCCTTGAGAAAACCTCCATTCCTTGGTTATTTATTTCAGAACTTTTAAAATGAAGGATACCCATTTTCTTGTTTAAAATGCTGTAATTTCATTGCTTAAGGAAAAAAAACAACCGAAACAAACCAAGAATGAATACTTAAAAACTACCCTCATACCTCAAGATGCATATGAAATCTTATTATTCTGCAGTTTTTCTTTGAAAGAAAACCAAAAGAGGGTTATTTAAACATTAATCCTTGTTCCAGACAGACCTTTGGAAGAGAAAATCCCGAAGTTTTTGAAGAATGGGATGGCATTTGATTTCTCCTTTTTCAGTTCTGATTTGCTGTCAGAGGAACTGAGAAATTGATTTTTTTCCCCTTTCTCTTCTTGCTTGACCATCAGGGTGGGCAGGTCTCTGTCCTTGGTCAGTGCTATCAGAAAAGCCACTTCTTTCCTTGCCTAGAGGATGAGCTGGATTTCTTCTGTGCAGGGCAAGGCCTCTTTGTGGCATTGCTTGAGCTTTGTCCCCAAGATGCGGCGTCCCAAGACTGGAATATAAGAGGTCACTCCTTGATACAACAATACTTATGCTGCTACTGAACTTTATATTTTTCCTTCTGTATGAAGGGCTTTTGATAGATCTTGGTTAATTTTCAGACCTATTCAACACTCTGGTTTTCAATAAATCTTTGCTCTTAGAGTTCACTTGATGACTCTGCACTGACCTTACTACTACGTGTGCTTTATTTTAAATTTAGAGTGTTTTCCTGCTAAACCAGAGAGTCTATGAGGTTGCCTTTCTATGCAAGCAAGCAACTTAAGGGACAGATGGCAATTAACTTAACCTTACTTTCACGTTATGGCAAGGACACAACTTTCCAGTTGGTAGCAATTTGCCAGTTAGTGACTGACTTAGTTTGCCGTGACGTAACAGGGAAATTGATGTGAAGCTAATACAGCTCTTTCTATGTGTGTACTCTGACAGAGAGTAAGTGATCAGCTTTGATCTCTCAAAAGACCTCTGAAAACCTTATACTGCTTCCAATAAAGAAAACAAGAAGCAAGTAGAAATAAAGCAATCAATCTTTATGAAAACAAGGGAATGACTCAACAATGTAAATGATAAACACTAGTGATAGAGCTCTCAATATTTTTCTTTCAATATACCTGCTCATTAAAGCTTCAGACTGCTCACTGGCATGCACAGAAGATTAGTCAATCCACAGCATCACATGTAAAGAACAGTAAGAAATGAATGTAAAATAGCTCAGCATAAACCTTCATTATTTGTCAGTTCCCAAGATGACAGCAGCTCAGGCAATGAGTAAGGTGAAAATAGCTGTGATGTATGTCTATTGGTGGTAAAAGGTGCTTCAGAAGCCCCAGATACTTGAGTTCTTCACATGGTTTGGCAACACAGAACATTCAGTTTGGTAACCAGATGCCAGATCTCTACATCAGTTTGAGGCTGGTAGTCTAAAATATGGCTTCTCTAAAAGTGTAAATTCTCTTTAATGAAAGATTATCACTGCACTTTAATGGAACTTTTCTCAACAGATACTGGACTTACTCTACAATCCTACCTCGCTCTTCCGTTTTCTGTTGGTTGTTCTAAGTTTTTCTCATCACAATCAGATGACTGTCTAATGGAAGCTAACAGAACTGTAAATCATAGCTCAGTGGCAATTCATGTTTTCCTTGTCCTGTGGCTCACACCTGTACAAATGGCAGATTTCTACCAGCACTTAGGAAGTGTATGGAGCTTTCCCTGAGAGCCAGCACAGCTCTACTGAGTGCTTACTTCACACTGAATACTTACTGAATCTTAACCTCGAAGTAGGAAGATCAAGACAGACAGATACTAGATCTGTTTTCACTTTTCAAATTATCATTGTATTGTGCAGTACTGTTCCTTCCTTTTTTGCTCTCACAAATGGATTAGGAGAAAGCCCAGGTAGGGATTCAAATCACGCTGTGAGCCGTGCAGGTACTTAGTGCCATTTCCACAGCTACAAACCCTCTGGAAGAAGAATGGCACAGGTGAGTTTGTGCCAACACAGAAGAGGACCTTTAAGAACAGCCAATAAAGGAAAGCCACTGATGGAACTAGTTTTCTGCAGGGGTTTCTGCAGAAATGGAGCAGGGCTGCAGCCCCAATGTTTGCAGAACACGTTACCAACTGCAGGCTGCAGCTCTGGAGGGACACTGGTCACACCCTGCCCTGGAGAGGGGAAGTGCTTCAGACATCTGGACCCTGCTTTTAAATGGAGTTGGACAGGACAATAAACCTGTGTCTTGATGCGCTCGATTAATGAATCACCTACCTACATTCTCAATGGTCCTAACCCAAGTGTTTGAGGGTATGTTCCCTCTGAGAATCTGAGCCCCAGCACTCACTGGCAACCTGGCATAACTATTCCTGAAGCTTGTCAGGGCCCCAGGGAACATGTACAAAATTTGATAAACCAAAAAACAAAGGTGATCTAAGAACTGGTTTTTGAAAGACAAATACCAATGGCTTGCCCCTCAAATTCATGGACAAATTAGAAGTGCTTAATAAATCAGCATTTAAAATCATCTGCTTCAGAAAAAGAAAAGTCAGAGAATCATAGAATACCTGGTTGGAAGGGACCTCAAGGAACATCTGGTTTAACCTGTGTTGTCAAAAACACAGTCTACACAAGATGGCCTAGCACCCTGTCTTAAAGGTGTCCAATGCTGGGGAATCCACCACTTCCCTGAAGGAGATTTGTCCGATGCCTGGTTGTTCTCATTGTGAAAACATTTTCCTCTTCTGTCAAATCAGAAGTTTGTCAGGAGTAACTTATAATTAGTATCCCTTGTCTTTTCTGTATGATTCCTTGGATGAAGGGAGTCTTTATCTTCTTTGCAGCTTCCCTAAAAGTCCTTGATCATGACATTTGACCTGGAAATTGGGAAAAGAAATAAAGTGCAAGTGTAAAATAAGTAACAATACCAGTAAGGCAGATAACATGGCTAGAAAAGTACATACCTGCCCCAAGTATCCCTGCAGTAAGTGTTTATAATCTTATAAAGGAGCACAATGTCCTTTTTGCCATAGGACTTACTCCAAAGGCTTGCATGAGTGGAGACACGTGGGTATAAACAGATGTTAGCATGGCTCAGGTCAGTCAAAAGAAGTGACATTTCATCTGGCAAAGTGCATCCATAGTGTTGGGAACAGCCACACCAACAGAGACACTCCGGGTCACTCACACAGGCCATGGCCAACCTGCCTGTTCCCACTGCTGACCAAGCCCTGCATGGATGTGTCTCTCCCACACCAGCATTCCCATGGCATGTTAAGTACCTCACTTACACACAACCACCAGTAAGATTCAGGTCCAAACAGCTGCTTCTCATCTGAGCCTCTCTTCTCCCCAAGTGCAAGTGTATCTTTAATGATTCTGGATATTTTTTATGAATTGCTTTAGCTCTGGGGAATCAGTCAGGGAAGAGGAGGCTTTTGCTTGTGTGTGTGTATTTAACTCTGTCCCATGGGTCAGTTCAACACCACCAAAATTCACTGGCATGGAGATCCTGTATGGGACACCACTGTCACTCTTGACACCAGCAGTGCCACAGCCAGCTGGCATGCAGCCGTGCCCTCAGAAGTGTCACTTGTCTGTAGTCAGGCATTGTCCCTGTGGAGAAACCTGAGAGACGTGACTTTGGAAGCATTTATGGCCAGGGACACTTCTTCCCACAAGGGAAATGCACGTTTGACATTCCACTGCAGAGCACAGCTGAATAACAAAATTACCCTGTAAAACAGCAACTTGGACAAGCCAGATAAGAGGAGACAGAGGTGATGTGAGACTAGAGCTACAGATCTAGTTATCCACAGTTTTTCTTTCACTTAGCATTTCAACATCAAAAGACATTGAATAACAAACAGGTTTATCACAGAACATGAAATATCACATGCAAATATATGCAGAATGTGTCATGAGGGCACTGAGAGATGGTGTGTATGACTGATTGGACATTCACATTTCACAGTGTTCCAGAAATCTCACATCCCTCTAAAGAATGCTCTGTAATGTCCATGGCTGTTTCAGTGATGAGTGTTGTTGATAATGCTAGATTTTTAAAACAAAAGCTAAGAAACAACTTGGTTAAATATAAAGTTGAAAGAGAGAGACTTTCTGGATTGAAAACTAAACTAGACAGCTTTAATTAAACACTAAAGGCAAAATAAAATATGTACAGTTCTATACAAGTATGTTCAGGAATGTGCAAACCCCTACTGCCTCCCCCCATCCCCAGCAACTCCCCCAGCATCCCCTGAGCTGTGAGCAGCTCTGAAATGTCCCGGAGCTGCCGGAGAGAGGGCAGAGCAGACAGGAGCTGAGGGGAGAGTGATGAGGGTCAGGGATGCACGAGCCAAGGGATCAATGGTGATGGACAGATGGAGTCCTCCCTGGAAGAGGAAGCAGGGAGCAGGAAGAGGCTTGACTTCCATGATCCCTGACCTTATACTCAGCTTACATAGATATATGGGATGAAATGCTTTGGTCAAGTTTGCTGTCTGTCTAGTCCACTCCTCTCTGTGGGAGGGCTGCAGATATGACTCCTTCTCCTGTAGCATCTGAGGCTGTGGATTCAACAAGTAGGGAAAAATGACCTTGGAATCTCAGAATTGACATAAATGTTCCAGTGCTGTCTGTCCAATAGCTGGAAAACTTGCTCCTAGTTAAAAGAGAGCTTTCTAAATGAAAAAAAAAAAAAAAAAAATCAGTAAAAAGAAAATTGGCTTCATCTGGGTTCAAACCAGGACAAGGGTTCTGCTTATTTTATTTTATTTTATTTTTGGAGCAACTGTTCATGCTAATATACAAGGTCGTAGTCAAGTTATATCAGACAACAAGGAAAGAACAAAATAATAATTTAATATAGAATCATACATGAATTCAGCTTCAAAGAGACTGCAGGAGATCATCTACGTATAGAGAAAATTATAGAAGCAATTAAACACGCTTACACCATTTAAACAATCCTTGCTACTTTTTGTGGTACTTCTGGGACTTGCAGTGATACTCATACTACATGATCCAATTGGACAGGGGATAGAAGAGGAAATAAATGAGAAGATAAGTTGATTTTTCTGAAGTCACTTCAATGGAGGCGAGACAGGCATCCTGATTCTGATACATGAATTTTATTTTCCAGTGGTGCTCAAAGAGGTGCATCCAAACGTGCATGACAGGTAGCTATGGCAGCTGGGAAAGCCAGTTCATGTTTCACTTTTTGTAGGGAATCCACAGCTCTCGTTCAGTCATTGTCTCCTAAACCTGCAATGCCACCAGGATGTGATCTTTTAGTTGCTTGGTTATTTACCCAGGAAATTGTCCTCTTCACTAGGATTAGCCACAAGAACATGCTATTTTATCATGAGGATCGGCCGAAAGGTGTGCTCATACTGACCTGCACTAAGTTTTCTCCAGCTCCTCAGCTTGAACACTGACAAGATGAAATTCCATGACAAAGGAAAAGAAATGAGACACTTTAAGTACAACACATGTCTGACAGACCTAATCTGACAGTGCCAAGTGCAGCCCTATGGCTATTGCACATTGGCTGAAATGTTGATGGATCATCCGCAAAGCAGCAGTGCAGATAAAAGCAAATAAAAAGCAAAACCCCAATGTGCTCTGTCTCTACAATCTAATCAGCTTCTACAGATGCATTAGCTCCAACTCAAACAGAAACATTACCCTGCGTGCACAGACTTGTGCTTCTAATGATGCATTGTGTGTGCTCTATGTTCACTGGTACCACCCTGTGATCACATTTGTAGCCTCCCATGCTCATCATGTTTTGACTCTTTCCAAGGCTTTAAGTCTTACTCAGATAATTTATTTTTCATCTGTTCTCTCGTGTGTGTGCTTGTGTACATCATTAAGCAAACATGTTTGTTTTTTTTTTTGTCTCTAAGTGCCTTCCTTACCAGTCGGTCGTTATCAGTCCTCAGGCACTGAGCAGGGAATGTGGTTGCTCATCTGGAATTGCTGCTTCCCAGAATTCAATACACTTGATCCAGGGCTTGCAGGCTGGTCTGGTCACACACTGCACGTGTTTTGCCAACGTAAATGGGTGAACAAGTGGATATCAACAGAGTCCTGCAGGAACTGTAACTTAGCCACACTTTGTGTAACACAGGAGGCAAACATAGAACATGAGAGGTCATTCAGTACTTGGACAACCAATTCTTCAGGTGGGTCCTCTCAGAGCAGCAACTCTATAACATGTAGCTGAGTCTTTTTTCTAAGTTAAACCTAATTTGACTATCTGGCCATCCACAGCCTAATTCTACCTTGTGGCACAGGAAATGCTTCATAAAACCTTATGATTTCTGTTATTCAGAAAGTCAGTTTGGGGCTTTTATCCCCTTTGGGGAAGAATCAATCACAATGGGTTTTTTGTTGGACTGAACAGGAGCAAACACAGTATCTCTAGTCTGGAATAAAGATGTCTTACTGTATCATAGAATCATAGAATGGTTTGGATTGGAATGCACCTTAAAGATCATCTAGATGAAACCCCCCTGCATGGGCAGGGACACCTCCCACTAGACCATGTTTCTCCAAGCCACATCCAGCCTGGCCATGAACACTTCCAGGGATGGGGCATCCACAGCCTCCCTAGGCAACCTGTTTCAGTGTCTCACCACCATCACAGTGAAGAGTTTCTCCCTGATGTCTAACCTAAATCTACCCTCTTCCAATTTAAAGCCATTACCTTAGTCCTCCCCAGTTTTCTTGTAGGCCCTGTTGCACAGCTGTATGTTATAGTTGTATAAAAGCATTAGAAAGATCATTATTAACAGCTGGGCAACTGACAGAGTTTTAGAGGTACTTTTAACTTGTTTTAAAATACAAACATCTTACTTGGGTGATTCCATAATTGTGAACTCCTGGAAAAGCACAGAGGGCTCCATTCATCTTCCCTGCACCCTGGGCTGGTGAGGCTGTAGCAATTTGCCACCTGCTGCAGCTATTTTGCATATGTGGCATTTGCTGAGATTTGTCTTAAAGGTGGAAAGTTTTGCTTTGCAGTCTCATGTATGTGTTAGTGAGTTATTATACACCTGTTGGCTCATATTGGATCTGTTAGTAGATTTGAAGTGACAGCTTTGTGAAATATTTGTCCAAAAAATCCCTAAACATGAAACATAAAGGTCTCTCAGGAATGAATCCAGAAGCTGCCTTTGGAAAGACACCTGGTCCTCTACGGGACTACTTCAAGCAAGGCAATTTGTAACACCCTCCTGATAAAATAAGTCACTGTAATCTGCAGCTGGATTATTATTTTTGCACAACAAATTTCTTTTCATAGTGGTTTTCTGTGAACAACCTTACAAATGCCACCATCTAAGGAAATACAAAACTACAGTTTAGATGGTGTACATCTACTGGCAGTAAAAAAAAACAGAACGGAGAGAATAAGAACTGATCCCTGTTCTTCAATATTGCATTTCTTTCCTTAGTCTAGTTCAGTTTTTGTCTTGGTGGATTTTCTTGACAGCATTAGCAAAAGCCTGGGGACTTTCCTTCTGCTTTTAGACAGTTGCTCTAACACCTGATGAACCCTCCCCTCCTGAGAAAGGGAATCAGAAAAAAGAAAGGAAACCTGTGGGTTGAAATGAAAACAAGACTTAGTAAAATAATAATAAAGAACTACAATTAATCCCAATGCTAATAGGAAATATAAAGTTACCCTCAGCCCATGTAGTGATTGCAGGTGTGCACTCCTAGCAGTGGGTGCCAGATGGGAAACCCTGTGAGCACCACAGCTCCAGTGAGAGTGTGATGGTCATGGCAAACAGAGCACAGGCCTCAGGGGCAGAGCAATGGACGAGACCTTTCAGAGATGGTGTCCATTGGGAGGAGCCCTGTCCCCAGCAAAATTCCCAGTTTCTAGGGAGAGTGATGCCTGTGGTATGGAATACTTTTGTTGGCCAGCTTGTGTCAGCTGCCCTGGCTTTAGCTCCTCCTCACCCCAGCACCTGGCTAGCTTGAAATTGCTAAAAGCCTTGATCACAATGGAAACCCACATACCATGGCAGGCCACAAACTAAAACAAAGTGTCTTATCAACATTGTTCTCACAGAATTGTGTGCTTCAGTCTTCTCAGAAACTGCAAGTTTCCTGAACTGAAAATTGTTGCTATAATTCCATCCCAGTCAATCCAGGACACTCTGACATAGCACATCCATTCCAGTTGCAGCTGAACAGTCAGTGTAGAGCATCTCTTACCATCACTGATTCCATTGATCCTGAAGCCTTTGTGTTTCTTGTTTCTGAAAGGTAACAACTAGCACCTGGGGAGAAATATAGAAGACTTGATGTTTTTTCTCACTGAGCTGCAAAACGCTTTGGACAAAACATAGCTCTGTTCCTTGTTAAGATCAATATTAAAGTCAATACTAGAGAGAAGATAGTGGACACCTGAAGACCTAATTCTGCTCAAGCTGGCAAGCACCTCGTCCTGTGAAGCTTGTGAGAAAGAAGAAGATTTATTAGTGCCCCCTGATTTGATCTGTGACACCGGGTTACTGGTCCAACTCTTCTAAAGCCAACAAAAAAGCAGTGAATTGAAAGAACACTGCTGAATACTCTGATGACATAAAGTGTACTTTCCTTGAACTCCTTGCTACTCTGAATGGGTCCTTCAATCAAACTGTTAATTTGACAACAGCAGCTATTTAATTGTTTAATAAGATTTTACGTAGTCGTCAAACTAAAGGTTGTGTATGAAGTGTTCACACAAGTAAAGGAAAAAAGGAAAAAGAAAGAAAATATTGACAGCAGAAAAATGCAAAAGCACAACAGATAAATACTTTATTTTCATTGTTGTCTTGCCCTCCTGGGTCCATTAAAACTAACCTGTGTCTGGAAACAAAGAATTTCTATTATTTTGACAATGCAATAGGGATATAATGCTCAAGCTCAAAGACATGTGAGACTGTCATTTTCTCAAGAACCTTTCAGCACACAAATACTCTTGATTCTACAGCAAAGTGTTTGGAGGAAGCAAGATTTGAAATGAGAGAAGGGAAGGAAATAGGAACTATAATGATGACCAACAGCAATCCTGTTACCTCAGCATTGACAGAGACTTCACTCAAGGAGATAAGTACTTGGTAGATGTCACTCTTATCCAGTACAGGAAAAAGAGCTGGAGGAATGGGAAGAGTGTCTGAAAACTGGATACTGGAAAGGATTGTTTGCTGTTGCACACAAAACGCTATTCCAAATAAATGTTCTGTGAAATTTATTCTCTTTAAATTAATATTTCTACTATAAATGGAACATTTAACTTAATGACTAGAGCAGCCTTTCAACTAGCATAATAATCACCACTGACTGAGCATAACATACAAACCTGCACACACTAATAATGGTCTGATTTAGGCTGTATTGTCTAATTTTGAGTTAAATTGAAGGAGTGTAATGATGCACTGTTTGTTAATGAGAAGAAGAGCAAAGTAAACCAGCTACATCTTTAAGAATGTGTAGCTCCAGGATATTATTTTCCACAGAAAGATGTCTAAACCTGTACACAGTCTTCGATGTGGCAGGAGTCCCAAAAAAACATGACATGGAAAATGTAAAACTATTTAATATTTTTGATTATCCTTCTTAGGCAAATATCCTGGAAATAGATTCCTTCTGAAAAATGAGGGTTGTGCCATCATCTTTCTACTTAAAAAGAAAAATAATTTAAGGAATGAGAAACAAATGAAATGTATAAAAATATGCTCAGTATATTCCTTTGCTCCAGGAAACTGCATGGCTGCAGGAGAGTTCTCATGCAATCCTTACCTGACTGTTTTCAGAAATTAATGGAAGGTTTTGGGTGCAGGTTTTTGAGCACTCCAGGAATAAGTTATAACCTTTGAACATGAATGTCAGTTTTGTAGGTCAGTGTGGAAGAAGAGGACTTGTTGAGTAGGCCAAGGAAAGCAGCACTGAAAAATGCATCCCAGAGTTCACTCAGGCAATTTTCCTGCTAAGTTTGGTGGCACAGTCAATCACACGTGCTCCTGCTGAGCAGAGGGTCTCCATGATACACTTCATGCTCCTTGTCAGGTGAAGCAAGAGAAATTACCAAGAGTGAAACCAACTGCTAACTAAGTCCTTGTTTTGTGAAAGGGGGCAATTTTATGTGTTACGTATGGCCTGCCAGTTTTGGGGATGTAAGAGAGGAAGCAGAGCTCTGAGAGCATGCACACTGCCACTGTCACAGCCACCCCCCATGTGTGAGAGCAGAAGATCAACTGCTGAACAGCGAAGAAATGACAGATTCCATCTCACTGGCAGCCCACTCCTTCTCTGCCAGAGGTCCCTTCCAAGCTCCTCTTCCATCTCCACTGTTGCGTCCTTCCTCTGGGGTTTAGTTCAGGTTTCAAGCATTCTTTCAAGCATTTTGCTGCTCATAGATGTGTTCTCTTCCACCCTGTGTATTTTCTTCTTCTTCTTCTCTAACGTCTTTCAACATACAACATCTTGCTACCAGCGTTCCAGTTCAGACGTGAAAGAAAAGACTTCTGTTAAAACTATTCCCAGGCTGCAGATCACGTTCTCTGGAGGAGTGGGTTGGTACCACTGAGCATGCCAGATGTTTTTGTACCCCCAGTCCAAATGTGGTAACTCATCCATCTAAGACACTGGTCCCAGTGGGGACAAAGGTCCCGTGTCCAGCAAAGTGTCTGCCAAAGACTG
Organism: Apus apus; assembly: GCF_020740795.1. Classification (NCBI taxonomy): domain Eukaryota; kingdom Metazoa; phylum Chordata; class Aves; order Apodiformes; family Apodidae; genus Apus; species Apus apus. The sequence continues at coordinate 70,114,690 of NC_067312.1, read as the reverse complement.
CTTCTGCTGATGACAGCCCTGGAGGTTGGAAAGGGATCTCTTCAGTATTCCAGTATCCCAGAGTATTATTCCTCACACTCCAGGCTATTTCAAACCGACCTGACAACAGGTGTGAGTCATTTCCATTTCCATTTTAGCTCACTTTGCAGTGAGCAGGGCAGTGCACTGCAGTGACTTCTTTTGGAAAAGTGATAGGTCCCCACGGCATCTGACTTCCCATTCAATGAGAAACCTTCTTTTCCACCAAGGGAAGGAACTCTTGCTCTTTCCATGTCGTAGCCATTGCATGACACACTCCAAAGAGCTAGTTAGGATCAGTATAAATAGTTCCCTGCTGCTTAGGTCCTCACCAGGCTCCTTTTACTGATGCAGCTGATCCAGCCCCTTGGACACTCACCGAGGGTTGTCGAGGTTCTGCTTCAAGAACCTCAAAGTTTCTCAGCTCTGCACAGCCAGTGTGTTGTTTTCCATTCACGCAGTATGAAGATCCATCTGGAAAAGGGTTGGACCAAGGCTCTCTAGAGGTTAATTCTGCAGATCTTCTCTGAGGCAGCTGGAGTGAAACACCATCTTAGCCAGTCGTGGCACAGCTCACCATCCACCACCGGAGTGAAGCGGCAGCGATGCTGCTGGATTCAAAACACGTCACCTTGTAAAATGTCACCTGCATTTAAACCCTGACAATGTTCCCTTGTGGGGACAACGTTTGTGCAGCGTGTTGTGTAAGAATCAGTTCTGCCTCCTGCGGGACATACGCAGCTGTTGGGTGTCCAAGAACTACTGATCTGCTCGGCTTTCTGGAACAGTCCCCGTTGTTGCTGCTGCCGCTGCAGCCCTGGGATGATTCCCGGCGGCTGCAGGACCAGGATGAGCTGAGGAATCAGCCACAGGCAGCAGCGCCGACCCGGCTCCTGGGGAAGGACTCCGGGTGCTGTTCTTGGCTCTCATGCACGGACAGTTCCAAGGACTTGGAGCCATCGGGCAGTGCTGGTGCCAGGGCAGAAGGTAAAGCTGCTCTTAGAGCTTGGAAAGCCTTTTCTCCCTTTGGACCTCATCCTATGGGCTCCACTTGCTCTGCCTTTCTCCAAGTCTTGCCCAGCTCCCCTAGCCCCCATAACCAGGGTTTGTAGTGTCCTGCTGTCCCTGAAAATCCCCACGATGGTTTCTTCATTACTGCGCGAGGGATTTCTACAACAGCCTGGACCCATTCTGGCTCTATTAATCCTTGTCCTTCTGCTGACATAAGTCCCAAAGATTTCACTTTGTGCTGACACAGCTGAAGTTTAGAAAGAGAAGCGTGGTGACCTTTCTCTGCTGAAGCAGAACGTGGAGAAATAGTATCTTTTGAGAAATATTTGTATGTCTTGCTGGCAGGAGACAAATCATAAACATGTTGCTCAAGCAGAGAATCTCCAGGTAATTTCCTCCTTGCCACTCTGGCGGATGATCCTTAAAATAGTTGCAGATACTAGAGGCAGCTCTGTCCACAAACCCCTGCTGCTAATTCATGATCAAGATTCTGGAGTGTATTTCCCCTCTGTGTCAGCAAAGCCTGCTGCTGTCTTCCCCAGTAGGTGCTGGACTGTTCCTCTGGCCTCTGTCTGTATTCCTGTATTACGGTTTCCTTTGCTCTTATCACTTTTCAAACTCTCATCACATGTATCTGATTTCTAACCATGGTTTAGCAACTGGGGAAAGGTGTTAAACTGGAAGAGGGTGGATTTAGGACAGACGTTAGGAAGGAATTCTATAGTGTGAGGGTAGTGGGACACTTGAACAGGTTGCCCAGGAGAATTCTGGATGCTCCATCTCTGGAAATGTTCAAGGCCAGGCTGGATGGCTCTTGGAGTGACCTGCTCTGGTGGGAGGTGTCCCTGCCCATGCCCATACATGTCAATAATCCATTTCCTGAGGTTTTTACATGAACATTTTACAGTGCATGGCTAGTTTCTTTAATTTGAAGGATCCTTGGTGGGGCCATAGTCATGCTCTTCCAAGTGCTCTTCCAGTCTTCCTTACACAAGGATGGTGTTTGGTTTTCCAATAGATCTGCAGTGCCATCGGTTTTCCTCTAGTTTTCTAGTATTCCACCTAAGGGCACCCCCTTTTCTATGCTGGGTCTGTTCCCCATCTCTGAATGCCAAATCTGTGTGCCTTGTGCTAATCAGTCCATGCCCTCCTGCCCTAGAAGACTTCTGAGATGACACTCAAACCCCTTTGGATCAAAAATACTTCGTGTGCCCTTCCAAGGTGGGACTTAGACCCACTGAGACCCAGAACACTTAGAGCATCCTTCCCAGGTGAGGCTCAAACCCACTGGCAATCAGAATATTTATTATTTAGTGGTGGGATTTTACAGTATCCCACCATTTAGAACTGAGTAGCAGAACTGTAACTCTCACCACTCAGCACCTCCCATCCCCAGAGTTCCCAGGTGAACTCACCTGATGCCAGCAGTTGGGTGTTTGGACACGAGCCAGTTCCATGTCCAACAGTGGCTGCTTAGAGATCCATCTGGATGGGCAAGCTGCTGTGGAAATCATGCACACCTGTCACCATAATAGGTGGGTTCCACTAGAAGGTTCCACTGACTCAGGAAGCTCAAGGGCAGTTTCCTCTACAAATAGACTCACTATGAATAGCACTGCAACTCTGCCTATGTGCCACCGAAGAGGGACCCCAAAGAAAGAAATCCCTGGGCAATTGTACCCCAGCCCTCAGGCAATAGCTTGGACCAGGAGTAACATTAAGGCCACGCCTGTGGTTCACACTTTGGCACGTTGCAATACGGTTGTTGCCCTTCGTGCTCTGTGGCCTGTGGACTTTGTCTATTCTGGCTCTCAACGAGCAAGTTGCTCCCTTCGTAGAGCAACATCTAGGTGAAAGTTCACAGCTTGTGACCTAAGGCTTCAGCTCCTTTAGATTCCAGTGTTAGCAAGGCTACTCATCCTGGCAATTCCCAACAGCTGAATTATTGTACCATTTCCAGTCCTTCCAATCAAGAGACCCAAAGGGGGAAAAAATACCACACTTGCTTCACAGCAAGATGAGAATAGACAGAGACACGATTAAAAGTCCAGTTGATTTCCCTTTCTCTTATCAACAGCGAAGCAAACGTGATCAACAACCACTACAGCTGAGGAATGCTCAAGACAAAGGCAGAGAGTTTTCAAATATTAACCTTTTTTCCATTCATGTGCATGCAGGAATAGCTAAAATAATAGTTTATCCATCCAGAATTCCAGATACATTTGTCAATTAGTCAAAACACCAGGAAATTGGAAGGGCAATTTTGGGTATTCTGGCATGTGGTGCATTTGCCTCATTATTTTACTAGAAATCACAGTTCCTCTCAGCTAGCTGGGAAATCAGCTCACAATGGATGTTTTCCAGAGCAGGGACATGTGGCACATTTTGCAGCCTCATTACCTCCATGGAGCTCCACAGAGCAGTTCAGTGAGGAACACCCTGGGACCTCCTTGTTAGTCTGAATTACTGAATTGATGAAGGGGGGATGCAAAGAAGATGGAGCCAGGACCTTTTCAGTGGTGCCCAGTGGCAGGGCAAGGGGCAAGGGGCAAAAACTGAACCACAGGATTTCCCTTGGAACACTAAGAAACACTTTTTCACTGGAAGGGTCACCAAGCTCTGGAGCAGGTTGCTCAGAAAGTTTGTGGAGTTTCCCTGCTGGGCAATATGCAAAAGGCATTAGGATGTGGCCCTGGGCAGTTGGCTCTAGGTGTCTCTACTTGAGCAGGAGGGCTGGAGCAGATGACCTCCAGAGGTCCCTTCCAACCTCAACCCCTCTGGACTCTCAGGAGTCCAAATCCTGTTAGTGGTTTTGCAAATGTTCTGCATAGTAACTACTGTGTCTCAGTACAGTGGAAATACTGGCATCTCCTTTGTCAAGAACACAACTAAAAAATACCATGTACATTACAGATAATTTAAAAGACACTGAACTAACTCTCTTCTCCAGCACATGAGCAGTGCTTTGTTAACACCTCTCATCTCTGGTCTGATAAACTGTGCAAACTTCACTCTAATCCTTATGGGGCTTGTGTAGTGGACATCATCAATTACTGTTCTGCTCTTCTGAGTGTCACAGCTAGAAAAATTGCACAGTGAGTTGTGCTAACGAGTGGCATGAGCAAAGAAATAAAGATCAGGAAATATCAGGTTTGTGACATTGTAAAGAGATCATCATAGAAATTATATGGAGATCTTTTTGCATCCTTTCTATAATTGAAGTTGCCTTGCAAGTAAGATGGAGAGACTTTGTACTAGTCCCTGTAGTGACAGGACAAGGGACAATGGTTTTAAAGTAAAAGAGGGTAGATTTAGATTAGATAAAAGGAAGAAATCAATTATGATAAGGGTGGTGAGACACTGGAGCAGGTTGCCCAGAGAAGCTGTGGAGGTCCCATCCCTGGAAGAGTTGTAGGCCAGGTTGGATGGGGCTTGGAGCAACCTGGTCTAGTGGGAGGTGTCCCTGGCCATGCAGGGGGATTTGAACTAGATGATCTTTAAGGTCCCTTCCAACCCAAACAATTCTACAATTCTATGAAATTATTTCCATAGCTTTGGAAAGTTAAAAACATAAACTCCTATGTGCAAGCTGTCAAATCTGTGCTCAGTGTTGTAGTGAAGTAGGGTGATTTTCAGAAGTTACAGGTTTTCAAGTGGGGTGAACACTTCTGAAAAATCAGGGCACATTTAGATTCCCATCTGATGGTCAAGGTTGATAATTATGCTTAAAGTAATACTGGTGAACAGCCTCTATGGTAACCTGTGTATATAGGCTTTACAAACTTGAACAGGATGTTAATTCTCCCTCTTATATTTTGTTTCTTTCTTTGTGAACTCACCTGCATCTGCGTGATATTGTGCAAAAATTAACACCGTAACAAAAAGCTTCTCCAATCCCCATGTTTCTAATATAGTAAAAAATCACACTCAGAAATTAAAGAAAAGCTGAGAGTAGCCAGATTAGAGATCTGTCTTCATTTATCCAGCATTACTGGGCCACACACGGTTCAGTTCCTGTGAGCAGTGGAAAGCCACTGCAGGGAGTTTCTCCACTGAAAAGCAGAGAGGTAAGTAAGTTTTAAAATGGAAAAATGCAAATACCATTGTGAAGCCCTATAAAAATACCCCAGTTCCTTTTGCTTGTCACATGTTATTTTTCAGAGCTTTCCAGCCTGAGCTGACTACTCAGCACAACGTGGCTCACAGAAAGGCTGTGAGTGCTGCTGGTGCTCCAACCTGCACCAAGGCAGTGACAACCCAGCTCCTCCCTTGGAAACTTTGTGCTCCTCTGTTTAGCTCCCTGCTGGTTGCTACAGCCTCACTGTGGAGAGGGTTGCTGTGGAGTTGAAGAGCACAGTGTAATACAGTGTATCTTGACACATCAGTGTCAGCTCTCCTCACACCTCACACCTACTTGGAAACTGTCTTAATTCACACATTTCTGTCTAGAGTTTGGGCTTCAGCTTGGAAGGGAGAGGTGCCTAGAATTTTCCTCTCTAATTAGGATTCACTCCATACTTCCAAAGCAGCTGCTGGCTTCTGTGACCTTTCCACACTCCACCTCCACAGGACTTGCAACTGGTGCTCTGTACTCCTTTGTCTAGCCCACAGCCAGGGATGAACCTTGATTAACTTTTACCATGGCAAAACATCTCAGGAGTTCACCTTTCAGCTCAACACTGGGTAACATCCCTTGTGGTATGTCTCCATTTTGGCCCTGTGTTGACCCTATCCTGATTATACCAATTCAAACACTTTCAAAAGACTATTTTCAAATTTGCCAACAGCTCCTTTTAGTCTTGAGCTCTCCTTTTTTTTTTTTTTTTTTTCTACCAGCCTGTCAGCCCCTGCAGTCTCAGGCTTCTTTGGATTGTCTCACACAGAAAACAGCGGTTTTTAAGTAGCAGGGATGTACCAACAGATATTAATTGTTGATATTTCTTGCATTTCCACTTCAGAGTTCAAAATTATTAGAGCTGTTAAAATGAGAAAAGGTTTTGACCCACAGTGATTGAAGAAGAAATCCAGAAGTGCCACACAATTTTTAGGAGTTAATTGATCCCTCTGAGCTTGCTGTTTTATGACTGACATCATCTCTTACTTGTGCACTCAAACCCACTCAACTATTCAGCTGGTAATATAAGTGTCAGCAAAGGGTGAAGCAGAGGTCTTGGTCCAGCAGTGTTTCGTAGCAAATGAGTGAGTCTAGTTTAGAAACAGCATGGCCTCTCATGTCAGTAAAAGAAGCAGACAAATAACTCAAGAATTGGCTAGCTCACTAAGCTCTGGAGGCTGTCAGGGACTGCATGTGTGCCCCAGAGGGTGGACAGATAATGACAGGTGACCTGTTAGAAGCACAAGCTGACAGTAATAGCACAGGTGGGTTTGGTCAGATACTGAAGTAAGTTGACTGCCTCATAGGAATTTGAAACCAGCCACTTTAGCACAGATACTTTAGCAGTCATATTTACCTTCCTAGTTATCTAGCAAAGAAAGGAAATTAATAATAAGCATAACAAGTCTTGTGTTTATTATCTCAGTTGCTCTTTCAGGACAGAAAAGGTGTTGGATGCCAAGGTAAGGTTAATGAGATCCTACCTTTGTTATCACAGCATCACATCTATGCATTGTCTCAATGCCATGGGACAAAGAGGCAGGTTTGTAGCAATGAGGCAATGTTTTTGTTTGTTTATTTGTTCTTTAAGATATGTTCAGCTGCTGTCTGAAATGTGTCATCTGTGAGACAGAACAGAAAATTAATTTTTTTTTTTTCTGGCCATTAGGAAGTTAGCAAATTTCTAAAACACCTTCAAGAAGACAGAGCCTTTGGGAATGGCAGAATATCTTCTGAAATGCTGAAGTCCAGCAGAATTGCTGTTTCTTGCCCTTCATTCAATTCTGAGAAAAAAATGAAAGGTGCTTCACGAACAGAAAAACAACAATGCCCTTAATGAAAATCATAGAATCATAGAATCCTAGGGGTTGGAAGGGACCTCAAAAGATCATCTAGTCCAACCCCCCTGCCAGAGCAGGGTCACCCAGAGCACATCACACAGGAACGTGTCCAGGCGGGTTTTGAATGTCTTCAGTGAAGGAGACTCCACAACCTCCCTGGGCAGCCTGTTCCAGTGCTCTGTCACTCTCACAGTAAAAAATTTTTTCTGAATATTCACCTTGAACCTCCTATGCTCCAATTTGATCCCATTACCCCTTGTCCTATCACTGGTCAACACTGAGAAAAGCCTAACTCCATCTCCCTGACACTCACCCCTTACATATTTGTAAACATAGATGAGGTCACCCCTCAGCCTCCTCTTCTCCAAGCTCAAGAGACCCAGCTCCCTCAGCCTTTCCTCATAAGGCAGATGTTCCACTCCCTTAATCATCTTTGTGGCTCTGTGCTGGACTCTTTCAAGCAGTTCCCTGTCCTTCCTGAACTGAGGGGCCCAGAACTGGACACAATATTCCAGATGTGGCCTCACCAATGCAGAATAGAGGGGGAGGAGAACCTCTCTTGACCTACTAACCACACCCTTTCTAATGCACCCCAGGATGCCATTGGCCTTCTTAGCCACAAGGGCACATTGCTGGCTCAAGGTCATCCTCCTGTCCACCAGGACCCCAGGTCCCTTTCACCTACGCTGCTCTCCAGCAGCTCAGCCCCCAACCTGTACTGGTCCATGGGGTTTCTCTTCCCCAAATGCAAAACTCTACACTTGCTCTTGTTGAACTTCATCAGGTTTTTCCCCGCCCAAGTCTCCAGCCTGTCCAAGTCCCTCTGAATGGCAGCACAGCCCTCCAGTGTGTCAGCCACTCCTCCCAGCTTTGTGTCATCAGCAAACTTGCTGAGGGTACATTCTATACCCTCATCCAGGTCGTTGATGAAGATGTTGAACAACACCGGTCCCAGTACCGACCCCTGAGGGACTCCACTAGTCACAGGCCTCCAACCAGATTCCGCCCCATTGACCACAACTCTCTGACTTCTTCCTTTCAACCAGTTCTTGATCCACCTCACTACCTGATCACCAAACCCATTCTTGATCAACTTATCTACAAGGATGCTGTGGAAGACGGTGTCAAATGCCTTACTGAAATCAAGGTATACCACATCTACCGCTCTACCATCATCCATCCACCTGGTAATTTCCTCACAGAAGGCTATGAGGTTAGTCAAACATGATTTACCCTTGATAAAACCATGCTGACTGCTCCTGATGAGCCCCATGTCCTTGATATGCCTGGAGATAGTGACAAGAACAAGTTGTTCCATCACCTTTCCAGGGATGGAGGTGAGGCTGACCGGTCTATAGTTACCCGGGTCCTCCTTCTTGCCCTTCTTGTAGACTGGAGTGACGTTTGCTATCCTCCAGTCCTCAGGCACCTCTCCTGTTACCCATGACTTACCGAAGATGATGGAGAGATCACTGAGTATCTTTCTTGTAGTTATGATTAGAATTGTATTGTGCCACTTGTATTGTGTTGTCCCCAAAGGCAAAGAGATGTCTGAGAATTAGCTGTGGATTAATTGCAGAGCCAATGGCACGATATTCACAGGTAGACAAATTTAGCAAAAATGTGACTAACAGCACTACTCTACTGTAACTTTAACTGCTGGACTGACAGTTTGACAGCACTGCCAGCCAAGTAGATCTCATCCTCTGCAAGCTGAGTTAACTCTGTTGACTCTGTTAACAGTTACCTCTGCAGCCTCATCCTCTTCTTTCATGATGGCAGGGACAGACAAGGACTAGGAAGTGGATCTGTGTCTAGGAATTAATTGTTAGAAATGTAGTCTGTTAACTTCCCCTGTCTCTGCTCACAGCAATCTGGCCTTGGCCTAAGAAGACTGAAGAAAATAAAAGGGTAGACCATCATCAGAGGGATATCTGCCTTAGGAAACTGAGATCCAAACTGAAACCATCAGCTCTCAGTTTCCTTGGCTTTGCTTCTGCTGATGGTTGGGAAGTCATTGTGCCTTCAGTAAAAGGGCTCTAGAATTTTTCTGTTGAAGAACCCAAAGGCTGCAGGCTTTCTCTCAGGGACTAGAAGTGAATAATTGTTTTCAACCTGTTCCCAGTGATCCTGTTAGCCTTCTAGCCCTTGCTATTGACAGAACTAGTATGAAAGTGACTAAATAAGGTCTAATTAATGATAAAATCTCCCTCTATATTCTGGAAGTCTTGAGAAGACTTGTGTGATGCCTTTTTGCACATGCCTGAGTTTGACCTAGAGTGACCATCCCCTGAGACAAGGACAGTGAGCAGCCATGTCAGGGTGGTTTGTTTGACCAATAGTGTCACCTTTGGTTTCCTGCACATGGTTCTGTCACCCTTGGTAATTCTAAAGCAGGTACCTGATGCACTGTATAAATGAGCATTATTTAAACTCTGCATGAAAAAAGAAAGAACAATTAAGAGGAAAGAGTTGTGTTTATATATTTCATAAATCAACATTCCCAGCAAGATGTCCAGTACCAATCTTTCAGTCCTTCCCCTTTCATCTCAACTCCTTATGTCAGTCATGTTGTGTGGCTAATAACAAATGGCTAAAAATAGTGTCAGGGCTTAAGTGTTTGAGGTGACAGTCTGAAATCGAGCTGGTACTGACCTTTTTTTACAATATGATTTAGGCCAGACCCTCAGCAGCTGTGTTCAGTGCTGTGTTTCCACTGAACCCAGTAAGCAGAGCTCACTGCACTGCAGCTGAGAATCCACCCAGGACTCATAAAATTCAGAGACCAAAGACTTATTAATAATGACAGAATTATATTAAGAGCATCTCAGATGACACTTAAGCACTGGTGTGCTGAGTGAAGAGCTTAATAATCTCAGTTGTACCACAGCACAGCCTGAGCAGAACACTATTACCCACCTTCTTTAATTGTCCACATCAAAGCCTCAGAACAACAGTATTATCCTCTTGAAGACTGTATGTTCTCTATGCATCATCACAGAAATTTATGTTTAACTCTTTATTTTTTTTAACACTCTCTTCTAGGTTAAAATAGATGACATTGGTGCCTTAACAAGACTGTATCAAGAATTTTATAGGAATAATAATAATAATAAAAAATCTCCATTTAGATCCGCTTGTGGTTTTTGTTTTATTTCCTTTTCTTTTCTTCCTCTGCTCTAGTTAATAATGAATGAATCTTATTAGTGATTTTGCTGCCACATTACTGTCCCAAGGGCTGTGGAACTGCACACACCAGCTGCAGCCCTGTTGCTTTTCAGAAATGAAAATACCAAAGAGCTCCTACTGAGAAATGCAATCTATGTTGGTATCAACATCAGTTTCCAATTAATATGCAGAAAAATAAAGAAATGTTAAATCCCCAGTAAGATAATTTGTTCCTTTCTGGTTTTGTTGCCTGGAGTCAGTCAGTGAATTCAAATCGGTTTTCAACTGGCCATAGTAAGTTCATCACACAGGGCAGTGTGTTCTACTAGTTCTCATGCTACCTGTTACAGACTCTCTGCTGAGGTGTTCTACAGCACTCACTGATCACTACTGCTCTAGGACACTGATTTGCAGCATTTATTTTAGTTGCAGGTTTTCCTTTTTTGCATACTCTGGAGATCCAGGGAAAAAAGTAAAGCTGGTGACCAGCAGACCAGTACAACTGACTCCTGTGACTTCCATAATGGAAATAGAAATGGAATATGCAAGTGGCAGTTCAGCAGAGCTCCAGTAAGGCACAGGTAGGAGATTAATTTCAGAAGCAGGAACTTTATGAAATCCAACTCCTAGTGAGGAAAGACTGTTTGTCTTGTGAAGTACAAGCAGCACTATATGGAGGAAAAAAAAAAGCAAAATACCTCTAGGCCACTTGAACAGTTCAGTGATCCTTGAAAAAAAGCCCTTTTTCTAACTTTCAGTTTGTTTGCATTTTTCTGCAACACAGGCTGGACTGGCAATGAGTTTTGAATTGGTGTTACTCTCCTATTCTGAAACTCCAGGAGCAACATTAAACTTGTTTTTTTTTAATGGCAGAAGCAAGACTGGAGACATGTTGGAGCTTAATCCTGACTTTAATGCAGGTGGGTGAGCCTCTTCATACCTGTGCACCAGGGAAGATGGAGACCGTGGCTCTCAGGAGAACCATGAGAACAGGTTGCCTGATCAGGTCTGAAGCATTGGGCTTGCTGAGGATGCACACAGGCTGTGCCATAGCTGAGGAACTGAGCTCCTCTAGATAACCATGTCCAAGCAATTTCCCCAGGAATGAAAGTTGCAGAGTCAGTTCTCAAGCAGTTGCTCCTCTGAACTCTGCAGAGCCTCTCTGCTTTGGGGGAGCTCCCTGGACTGAGCTTGAGCTCTTTTTAGACAGGATGTGCCTGAGGCTTCAATTGATTCATTTTTTATTTTTAAAACAAGCAGATGCAACAGCCTTCAACGGGTTGTGTTGTATTGTAGCTCCTTGCAACGAAATTGCTCTGACAGTCTGCAAAAACATAATAATGAACAGACCATTGATTTTTATAAACCAGATTGATTTTTACAAGCAATTATTGCAAATACCAAATTTTCTGTCCAGCACAGACACATGCCACTCCCCTCTGGATCTGTTTCAATTGATTTATTAGAAGGACCACATCTTAGGCCATGGATTTCAACAGATTTGTGAGCTCTGTTATAATCGACTGTGAAGTCTAAAGGCACTATGGAAAGCAACATAATTTATTGTCCTAATTTAAGGGCTACCAATAACAGGCAGTTCTTCCACAGGAGCTAATGAACAGCACATAAAGCAACATCTTGTTTAGCAAATTAGAAATGGGTACTTAAAGACAATGATGAGAAACTGTCTCTTTGTTTAGTTTTGGCCTCCTTGCCCTTGTAGACAGACTCCTGGGAGGCTGTGAGTGCCTGGCTGTGATCTGTACTCACTGGGATCCAAAGGCTATTTGAGGCAAATCAGAGGTTCCCAATAACTTCACTGGATTTCAGATCTGGCCTTGATAGGTAGGTTATCAAAACTACAGCCTGTACTGATGATTTATCACAAGGAGCCAAATAGTCCTCCTGAGTGAGAAGACCCTGTTTTCTTTTCCTTCAGAGAAGAGTCCATGTTCTTACTCCACCCAGAGGTGAGTCCATGTTCTCTCTCCATCGAGAGCTGACCCCATGTTCTCTCTCCATCCAGAGGTGAGCCCATATTGTCACTCCATCCAAGGGTGAGTCCATGCTCTCACTTCATCCAGAGATGACCACATGCAATTCTAGACCATGGCTGTGTAGGGTGGAGAGTGTTTGCCTGCAGGGCAGCTGCAAAGCAGAAGTCCCACCCACACGCGGCAACGATTAGTTATCATCCTATTAGGGGCTTTTGTAAAGCTGATCTCTTGCTGATCAAATGCCAGGAACTAGACTAGACTAGACATGCATCTTGCTCATGCTGAGCCCCCCTGCCTTTGAACATCAACCCAATTTTTTTTGATGGTTTGTGTGATACCTGCTTCATTTCTTACATGTCATTACTAACCATAAAGGCATTTTGAAGTCTACAAGGCTTGAAGTAACTGCCATTGCAACCCCCTTATTGAACAATAGCCTTTTTTACCACTGTGAATACTATGAATAGATTCTTTTCCACTTTCTGCTCTTCTGTGAAAGTCAAATTGAAAAACAGGGCACTGGCTGCAACAGCCACTTTCAATTCATAGTTATACACTATATAAAGGTTATTTTCTATACCACTTCTTTCTGAGGTCTCCTACTGGTTAATAACTAATAGTGTCAAAACCTCCTTGTTAATGTTAATGGTGTCTCCTACTTGTTAATGGTGTCAAAACCTTTGGAAACTGCACAGACTTCTTCCACACAGACACAGGACTAGTTCAGAGAAAATGAAGGATTATCAGACTAGGTGATAATTATAGAATTCTATGGGCATCTTTTCACTAGATTGAACAAGAGTTGAATTGGATCAAAATACATGTCCATTCACTTGAACCCATACGTGGCATTAGTACAGAATTAAAGGGCTGGATTTATGACAGGGGTGCTATTTCTGCTCCTACTGAGCAGCAATTATTTTGGGTTTTTTCTCCCGTAGTTCAACAAATAAAACTTCAAAAGATAATAAAAGGGAGTGTATTACCACTTAGTTCCAAACCTAAGCAGGTTTGGAACAAAGATAAATATGGTATATATATTGAATTATATATTCAATATATATTTGAATTTATATATATTTATATCTATTTGAATTTGTATATTGGAATGACAGTCTCTACATTTCATCTTCCTTTATTTTATATAGAGTCAATATGATGAAAATTGTCCCTTACATCCAACAGAGTTTACTAATCTGAGGTGCTGATCAAGCACATTGTCCCATTTCTAAACTCAGAGGTGGTTGTGTCATAGTCTTAGAAGCAGCTGAAAGTTTTCAAGACTCAGAAAAGGTGCTTCCAAAATAACATTTTGTCAAATAATATCATTTATAAATAACTATCACTGAATTTTAAGTAATTTAGAAGAAGCATAAATACAAGAACATATATTTAAATTAAGCATCCAAAGAGGGGAACAGTTAACTAAGAGCACTTACATTGGGAAAGGAAACATCTTGACACTTCCATTATGTACAATATCATAATGTCAAACTCGCAGAAAATACCTTATAAGGGATAGATATGCAGAAAATTTTGAGAAGGCTGTCAGATACCTGAAGATGTAGAAGTTAAAAAGTGATTTATTGATTTTTTCCAATATTCTGAGCAGTTCTGAGTCAGGATGGCTGCAATATTGACATTATACTTCAGGGAGAACTCTTGTAGTCCAAGAGTTGTGAATTTCCAATATAAACTTATTCACAGTTTCATGAGAGTTTCTGGAAAGTTTTTGCATGTTCATGTTTGGTACACATTTTAAGAGCTTGTTTTTTCTTGTAAACTGTCATACCAAAACTTTTGCAGGACTTTGAGAAATGGGTAAAGGACACTCTACTATTTTTTATTGTTTTAATATATATACATATTATATACATAAACATATGTGTGTAAGTGTATATACATGTACCTGTGTATGGTTTTCTTTTAATTCAGGTCAAAACCATAACAATGTCTGAATGAAATGAAAATTCCATCCAAAATATTCCTTCCAACTTCAGTTGCCAACTATGAGTATGGTAATTTCCTGGCTTTCACCACTGGGAAGGCACACTGGTAAGAAGAATTTGTGTCTGTTGGCTGAGTAGTTTTACCAGAATCTTAAAAATCTTGTGAGGATGGAAATAAGCCAGAAAGTCTTAATTTGCAGCTTTTACATGATACATGTTTCTATCTGCCACCATTTTTACAGTAAGACCACAATGACTTGCACTAGGTCATTGCTAGACACGGGCTTCCTCTCTCTAAGAAGGTAAAGTCTGTCCTTATGACACAGTTCAGCACCTCCTCACTTTTGTTCTTCATGCTTCAGTCCTCATATCCAATCTTGTAAATAAGTCATCACCCTATTTCCCATTGTTCTCAGCCCCCTTTAATTGTACAATTACATAAAATAGCAAGTAACACCACTTGGAGTCACCTAATTTACTGCGTAAAATAATTTTGCCACATGAGAACTTTGTTTACTCATCATTAGCACTGCAATAGTTCACAATGTGAATTGTCAGAGCATCATCTTACTTGATTACAGACACTGGACATAAATCTGCAAATGCTAACGTTCTGTAACAATGGAGACCAACCAACTGAAGAAGTCACAAACTGCATGAACAGAAGGACAATGAAATGAGTTAAAAGGTTTCACTTTGCCACCTCAAACGTCTAAAATGCCTCTCAGCGTTAGCTCAGTGAGTGGCCTTTGAGAGGCTGTAGAACCACAAAACAGTGGGGAAAAGGGAACTTGGTTAAATGGGACTGAGAGAAAATCCAGGCCCTGCAAATCTTCATGTCCCCAGGACCACAGACTCACAGGGGTGCTGTGACAAGAAATATCACATGTTCTGTACCCCAGCTGCGTGACACCAACAGTCCTGGTAAAGCAGCACCTTTCATAGCATAGTTCATCTCTTTGAGATGGCAAAGCAGGTGCAGCTTCTCCCTGCACTGATCCTGAGTGAGCCTGGAACAAACTTTCTCACTGGTTTCTGTGGCCCTGTCCATTTATTGCATGCAGGTCTATGTGATACTCTACCAGAATAAGGCCAGAACCAGACAAGGAGTTTAATCTCCTGGTCTGAAATTAACAGCAAGGTTTTCCTAGGAGAATACTGCAAACATTTTTTTTTTTCTGCTTTCCCAGACTGAGAGTTAAAATATCAAAGGACAGGGGGTTGAAAATTCATCTCAGGTAATTATGTATAAAGGGCAAAAAAATAACTTGATAGGTCCGTCTGCATGAACAGAAAAGAGCTTACTATCAGGAACAATGATATGATAGATACAAGCAGCTTGTCTGTGTATTCATAGGGGTTTTGCCCCATCCAACAGTGTCAAGTTTTGTGTGAAAATTTTCCATTTACGTAGGAGAATTTATTCCAAAACTAAAAAGCAATTGGCAACAGATTTGATGCAAGATGGAAAAAAGAGAGGGAAAGAACATGTTATCCAGAGTTTTAGAATATATTTCATGAAAGATCATCAGTGGCCTCTAGCTGAAAATGTAATCCTGACCTCAGCCTCTGCACTGCACCCATTAGTAATTGATTTGTTCTATGCTGAATGACTCCCCAGTTTTTTATCTTTATCCCAAACTGCTCTCTCTGCTAGTGATTCCAGCCAAAAAAGCAACTAATAATACTTTTTTTGTCTATGGCAATATGTGGTACGGGTTTCTGGCAACCCATGTTACTTCTTTAGCAATTTCTCATCAGCTTCTCCTGATGTAGGATGTAAATCTGCACGAGCTCTTGCACTAGCCACAGCCATGGATGTGCATCCAAACCACCTCCACACTTCTTGTCTGTAGGGTGGCCTGTTTCACTACCAAAGCAGCAGGTGGGTCTGTGGCACTTTCATGAATCCAGCAATTATCTTTCTTGTCAGTTGCAACCAGAAAATAGAGCCTTGCTCCTGGTCTGACGTGTTGCAGTGACTAAAAAAAAAAAATAATCTGCAATGAATCAGTCATGAAGAAAATAACCAATTAGTTAAATAGCCCTTTCTGCAGCTCCACATCATTGTGGCTGACACTTTTTATGAAATGCACAATTTTAACCCCACGTGTGGAACTACCCTAGGTCAAGCTCTTTTATCTCCAAATTTCAGAACAAGCTGTTTCAGTCATGATGTTGCCTTTACTCCTCCTTTCTGATCTGTTTGAATCCTAATCTCCCACCTCACCCTTATATATTCTTAGGTTTCTGCAGAGATGAAGAATTTGCTTTTGAATTAGCCCTAACACAACCATTATTCAGTCACCCCTACAAACCCAAGGGTAACAAGCTCTCCTGCTGGGTGCTGGAGAGCAGCCCACGCCTGCAAACCAGGGGGGGTGAGCAGAGAGGAGAGGGGAGAGAGACAATGTCACAGCAGAGCTCCCTGCCCCTCCTGCTGGGACTGGCTGGGGAAGTGGGATGAGCTGATCCGGAGTGTTAGGGCAGCAGGAGCCCCGTGCTGAGGCTTGAAAGCTCCAGTTTGAGGCAGGACCACTGAAAATCAGAGCAGCTTGGAAAGAGCCATGATAAAATAACCTCCCCGGCTCAGTGAGAGCCAGAGGGAAGATTGACTGCTGGGAACAGAAGGCAAATCCCTTCTTCAGAGAAAACCCTCTCCCCGGTGTCACCAGGCAACACTCCTCCACTTGATGAATGCCTCCTGCCAGTTGTGAGTGTCCTCAGCTCCTACCAGTTTGAAAAGATTAGTGTAGCATCGATAAATAAATAAGCAAAAAAATGCAACCAACTTGTCATATATCCAGAGCGGCATAAAATCAGTTTAACTTCCGTTGCACACAACTTTTCTCTGCTACTTTAATTCCAGCATTTTCTTCTTAAAGAGTTTTATATTTATTTTTTTTTCCATTATACTGCTTTCACATCTTTCCTCCAGACTACTTTCTTGTCATCTATTCTTTCACTTTCCTTCAGTAGAAATATTCAATGAATTAAATTTGAGGTCACTTAAAACAAGCAATAGCAGTTGCGATGAAATCTTGACATCACGTTGGTGCTTTTGGGATTCTTACAGAAATTTACCATAAAGACCTCCCATAATCAATAGGTACATTTCACATCCTTAACCTGGGTGTTATATTTGTTTTAATTTGGAAATTATATTTGCTTTAATAAGTAAAGCATGCAAAAAAAAAAAAAATTAAATGCCAAGTTTCTCAAAGCTTTTCCTGAATTTCTGCATTTGTGAAAGTGAACAGATTCTGGAAGAGGTAAAATGGCAAGGGTGGAAAGCCTGCATTGCTCTTGGAAAACTGAGAAAAAAATCATCTCCCCATGCAACCTGAAGGAAGGAAATGTGCCTCAAGGTGGCTGGCTACAAGTTCTGTGATACAATTCAGCGAAACCTTTAGGCATTTGATTCACCTTAAAGGCTTATTTATGAACTTGAGAAATAAGCTTGAGCATTCTGAGAGATGAGAACCCAAAAATCACACAGTGGAAACTTGCATTCCTTCTTGCCTACATCTCCCTTTGCTGGAGAAGTCATGTTCTTATATCTCATAGAAGTGAATTTGTCCACCTGTAAATATTTCTTGTGTGATGTTCGTGATGTGTAAGAATTACAAAAAGCCTCTCATATATTAAAAGTAGTGGATTCTTGATTTAGCTATAGTACTATGAATTGCTTGAGAAACTGATTGCATATTCCAGTCCCAATCACGTTAATACATATTAAAAGCAAAATGAAAATACAACAAATGACAACAGCCTAAATTGTAGCGGTTTTAATTTACCTTGCAAGACTACACGCAGGGTTTGTAACACACCTGAGAACTTTCCAATAGCAAACATCACACTCAGCTGCCAGCTAAAGAACTTGTGTCATGAGTTGCACCAGAGCAGTGACTGTGCATGTCAGCCCCTTGGCCAGCATCACATAAACCAGGACTCTGACACATGTGAGTGGACCTCAATGCCTCAAATTCTTCAGTGTGTGCACACAATGCACTGTGCACACAAGGGGTGGTGGTGCTGTACCTCTGGGATATGACACCTTTCTCTAGCTTCATGTAAGGCAGGTAGAAAATAGCTCTTTCTTGTGGGTGAAGCTGACATGGGTTACAGGAGAGTGGAGGTTCCTCGCTCAGTCTGCCTGCCCTGCTTGCCATCATGAACTCTCTTAGATACCCATTTGCAAACTGGAAAAAATGATAACTTAATTTACATTTTTAGATCACACATTACAAATTACCTCTTCCTGGAGGTTTTTACAATCCAATATGACCTCATCCTTCTGTTTTTCTTATCTCTTGGTCTTTATCTAGACCAACAATTAACTATGTCTCTGCAACACCTAGCAGAAAGGGATTCAGAGGAGTGACTACAGCTCCAAATTTTATAGTGATAAGTATCATAAATAAAATTAAAAATGCATGAATAAATAAGCAAAAATTTTCTGTACCTTCCCAGTGGCATTCTAACTGCCACCCCTTTGAGCTACATTTCACTTACTTTCATCTTTCTGTGTACAAGTTATTCCTGGGGACATTCTGATTGGACACAAGAGGAAAATTTTTCTCAGTGAGAACCATCAATCATTGGAATAATCTCTCCAGGGAAGTAGTGGATTCCCCAACATTGGACACTTTTAAGATTCAGCTTCACAGGGTGCTGGGCCATTTGTCTAGACACTCCTCCTTAGGAGAAACTGCTGAGGCAGCTGAGGTTGCCTGGAGAAAAGGAGGCTGCAGGCAGACTTTATCATTCCCCAAAACTACCTGAAAGGAGGCTCTAGCAAGGTGGGTGTTGCTCTCTTCTCCCTAGTAACAAGCAATAGAAAAAGAGGAAATGGCCGCTGGTTGTGCCAGGGAAAGTTTAGATTTGATACAGGAAAAAATTATTTGCTGAAAGGGTTGTCAAGCATTGGAACAGGCTGCCTGAGAAAGGGTTGAGTCACCATCCCTGCAGGTATTGAAAAGTTGTGTAGATGTGGTACTTAGGGACATGTTTTAGTGGTGGACTGGGCAAAGCTGGGCTAACAGTTGGGCTTGATGATCTTAATGGTCTTTTCCAACCAAAATAATTCTGTAATTCTATGTTTCTAGCTTGTGCTTTTTCCATGAAAAGCTGGATCAGATGATCCTTAAGGTCCCTCCAAACAGGTGTTCTATGACTCTATAGTTGGTTTTTTTTTTTCATGTAGAACACCTCAAATTTTTCTTGGGCCTAAACATTATAAAAGAAAGAAAAAGATGTTAGGTCATTCAGCCCCTCTCTTCAGCTTCTGTTTTCTCTTTTTCTTCTTAATAAAACATGGACTACAATAGTTACATTCACATTTCATTTTAGTTCTTGAAATAAGTTCCTTTGACCAGCCTGAAAGGAGAAGACCCAGTTATTCACTATCTTCCTTCCTTGTACTCCAGTTTTTTGCTGCCTGATAAAACTAGTCCTAGGGTACCATAAAATTTCTGGCAATG
Source organism: Apus apus (assembly GCF_020740795.1). Classification (NCBI taxonomy): domain Eukaryota; kingdom Metazoa; phylum Chordata; class Aves; order Apodiformes; family Apodidae; genus Apus; species Apus apus. Next base: position 70,095,109 of record NC_067312.1, on the reverse strand, counting down.
TGATTTTATGTGTTGCATTCTCAACAGAATAGGGAAAAAGAAAATGACAGCATTAGCTACATCTCATTTGCAGCTGTAAGGAGTGATTTTTGGTTTAGAACTGCTCTGCTCATAAAAATAATTTTTAGTCCCTGAAAAGAGATCCTGTGAGAATCCTTTAGTGCTCCAGTAAATGCCATATGTGTTAGGGCCTCACTATGCAACTATTTTGCTGTGTAATTCACCTAAGTTATCGTTGCTAAACCAACAATTCACTTGCTGCTTCTATTAAAGTGTCCTTTTATTCTAACAGAAATGTAATGATACACCCTGGCAGCCACCAGGGCTGTTTCCTCTACAGAGATGGCCAGAGATCAGGGGAAGGTTGGCAGCTATAGGTTTCCTCCCCCAGAGACTTTCCTAGGGGGGATGTTTTATTAGTCCCCTACTCCCTTATCCACGGACTAGTAGATTCACACAGTAGTTTATAAGTTTTAGGAACTGTGAAAATACCTAAAATAGTGAGCAGGCAGTTCACTCTGATAAAATGTGCTACAGAAGAGATACAGGGAAGAAAAACTTCAGGAGCTTCTGCCACAGACTTTGAGGTCCAAGTATTTAATAAATAATAAGCTCTTAAGCATGTATCAGCATTTTTGGTTGTGCCAGCCAAGCAGCACTCTGGTCCTATGTTTGGAAATACTCTGTTTTCCAGGGAAGTTAGAGACACGTCTGCTGGGCTTTCTGTTATGAATTACAGGAATTCATTGCAAGGGGCCAAGATCCATGGACTCTGTGAGTCCTTATGTAGCAAAATATCATTTCTTCATTTCCTACCACAGTTAATCAGACAGTTGTACACAGGAATGGATAAGCTTGTATAAACTCTCTGACCTGGGAAATGTGACACCATTTTAAACCACTGGCTATATAGCCAAATTTGAACAGTGGGCAAATGCTCTGAAACAAAACTCTAAGCACATGTCAGAGGAAGCTTTTAGAATATCCCACTATCACATAATGTCAAAGAAAAGGGATGCTCAACTATCAGACTGTAGTGTTGGTTTGGTAGGTATCACATATGACTATGAACATCTGCACTGACTTAAAGAAAGGAAGAGCCTGCTCTTTGCACCTGAATATGGCAGAAATAAAGAAACAGCAACCCACAACATTTTTATACATTTTGTTAATGGGTTTATGGATTGATAGCACCTGAGCATTGAAGTAATATTTCTGTTGCTTGGTGATTTTATGTAAAATGATAAGGAAACATTGAAATGAATGTAGAGAAACACAGAACTCAAACTTCGGAGTAGTATGCTTTCTGCTGAACTTCATGGCTGTGAATTTGGCCCAGGGAATTCATTTTTCATTCACAAAATCCAGTAAGAGATGTCATAGGAAACAAGTTTTTTAGTTTCTGTTTGAAACAGCAAGATAAGTGAGAATTAGGCACAAGTTTTGTCTTGTAAAGAACACAAATGATCTTTCACAGAAATAGAATGGCACATTTTTACAAGTCAGATAATTTGCAAAAATTACTTGCAGCATGTTGAATGAAGGCAGGCAACAAATTCCCATGTTCCAGAAAAAAAAAAAAAGTATTTTCAGACTTCATTGAACTGGAGTAAAGAAGTGTTTAGCAGACATCTTATCTACCATTTCTCAAAGAACTGAAAAAAAAAAAAAAAAAAAAAAAAAAAAGAAAATAAAAAAGGAAACCAGAAATGACTTAGTCTTGCAGCTGATCTGTTTCTTCCAGCTGACTGAAACAACTGATTCCTCAGATGCATTTATTTCATTGTCTTTAAGGAGACTGCTTGAGTCACAGGCTCAACCAAGTACCCTGATTTTTAATTAAATATAAGTACTTAACACAAGCAGTCCATGCAGTGAAATCACATTTAGCTGCTTTAGGCTGCTTATTTATCCATATTGTTCAAATAGTTTGTTGTTCTCCGTAGGATGGAGACCTTAAGAAAGGAGCAATTCAGGCCAGAAGGGAATATTTTTAAGTGTCAACATGCCTGTAGGTAGCACTGTGCTGTGCTGCTCCTGCTCTGGGTGTGTCACCAGCCTGTAAGAGGCTTGGTTTGTGCTGTACAAATTTAGCTCTGTAGTGTCAAAATGTGTCCCTGCAGCAGCAGATCAAAAGCTATCTGGAGAAACAAACCTTGTAATATATGCAGAAAAGAGGAAGGCTTCATTCATAGAGGAAGTGGTAACTAATAGATGCCATTCAGCATTTTGCTCCTTATGCAGACCTTTTCAGGTTAAGAAGTTATTGAATGGAATAGAACAATTTTCTGACATATGAAGTAGAATTAATGATCTGAACCTGACATGGTGATTATGTGTTTGCATAATTGTTTTGGCTGGGCATGTAGCTCTTATTAAAGAAAGAAAGTTGCCCCACTCAAAATGGTTATATGTATGTTAATATATATAAAGTTCTTAGTTGCTTTTTTCCCCAAACTTTTGCTTACTTGCTTGTTTTGATTCCAAGTTTCCCACAGGAAAACAAAACAAAACCCCAGCAAGGTCTATGAAAAAGATACTTAAGACTTTATGTTACCTTTTATAGTATGTTTGTTTTCCTCCCCCAGAAAAAAATATTTCCTAAATATATTTATATATTAGCAGACAGTGTAGAAAAGGGGAAACTCATGTTTTGCTCTCTGTCCAGCGTGCAGACTCAGACCCTCTCTTTTATTGCAATTTTTTGCTGTTCACCTTGTTTGAGACAGGAGCATGCTATTGAGGTGCTGAAACACAACAAAAGCCAGGGCTGGGGCTGCAGTATCAGTAGCTGCTGTTGGGAAAGGATCACTTCCCCTCTGCCTGCTGCTGGTGAGCCTCTCTGCAGAGTCCTGGCCCTGGCTTTTGGGCTTTTGGGCTTTTGGGCTTTCTCCTCCTTTGGGCAAGAAAATGGAGGTCACGTTGTTGGAAGGGTGCAAGAAGAGGGTAGGTCCTAGTTCTCTCTCTCCTAAGTAACCATCCAGCTCACAAGAGCTGATGCCAGGACACAGAGCCAAAGGTATCTTTGTACTGAGCAATCCTTGCTGGATTTTTTGTCCCCTAACCTGTTAGGCCACCTTGATTTGTAGCTTTCCAAATACCCTTAGGAAAGCTCCAGTGTTCCATACCTGATGGATTAAGGCACTAGACTGGACATGAGCTGCAATTCCAGCTCTGACACTGATTGCTTTGGACATTCAGCCCCTGTTTCACTTTCACTCTAGTCTTTCTTGCTTCATTCAGCCTTGTGATTAAAGCAGCAGAGGTAAGAAAATGGATACTACCCTGGGGAGGACTATATCCAAGGCTATTTCTCTGCTAAAGTGAAGCAAGCAATTGAAAGGGCTGGTGACAAAGATTTGTACAGCATTTCTTCAGATCTTTCACTGTGCAGTTGCATTCATTGTCTATTCCCATATTCCATGATAAGGTTATTTTTTTAAAAAAACAACAGGATCAGACAGAATGGCCTCAGGTACCCCATAAAACTCTTTATCCCTTCTAATGGAGAAAGCCCTTTGATTAAACGTATAGGTTTGGATCCAGTATGTTGTATTAAATCAAACATCAAATAATTATGTCGTATATCTAGAGCTAATGCAAAACAAATATGGATGATGCTGAAAAAGAATCATATTCTAATTATTATAAGGGACTGATGGTTTTTAATTAACTGAGCAGAAGCTGTGCATCCATCTTTAAATTTTTTTTTCATTTCAGTAATTCAGCCATTTATGTACATGGAATATATTTTTCAACTAGAAAAAGAAGGATTAACTGACTTACACAATGTGGTCTACAAAACTAGTTTGCAGAACTGTGACTCTTTAAAGGTTGTTTTTTTTTTTCAGTAAAATTTTATCTTTGAGTCTTTCTTATTTGCACACTTAAAAATTACATAAACCCAGAACTCTTTGAATCGATGATTAATCACATTTTGAGCTCGGTGTTTCAGATTTTCTGATGCTTTTATGTTAAATTTTGCTGAAGAGCACGAATAAATGAATCAGACCAGCTCTTCTGTGTCAATCAGTGGAGCTTCACTGTATTACTGTGGTAACTCACTGCTGTGAGCCACGGTGCTTTAGCCCATTGTTGCTCTGGAGCATTGCTACAGTGCTCTGCACCAGTGGCCATAACTGGTTTGCAGTCAGTAGCCTAATGGGTGTTAGGTAATTTTAAAAAAGACAAAAATAGAATAAAATTATCAAACTTGGTTTAACTCATAGTTTGTAAGGCTGCAGAAAAGGGATAATTTATGTCCTCGAGTCTCACAATCTAAAAAGTTCCTGTGAATTTCTCTGTAAATATGATGATCTGAAATACTTCAAAGGGAGGTGACCTGATCCGGGCTGAATTCTTGGTGAAGTGGAAAAGATTAAAACCCTTTAGCATAGACATATTCATGAGCAGTCTTGCTGAACTGTATTATCTACCTACGACCTCAGATGAGGCATCCAATAAAATTCTTACAGGTTTTCTGAGCAGGCAGTAGGATCTTTCAAAAAGTAAAACTTGTAAAGGAGTTCAAAATAGCAATCTTAAAGCCAAGCTACTAGTTTCCATTTAAACAAGGACAAAAGAAGAAGAAATGGAGAATGGAGAAATTAAAACTTTTTCTTCATATGTTAGAATGGCAAAAATCAGATTGAGAGAGGCAGCTCCTGAAGTCCTCCCAGGATACTGTCAGATGATGATTCACCCACCACCTGCCTGTTCTCCTTTTAACTAGTCAAAGTAAAGTTAAAATCTCAGTCGGAGATAAGACATTGCAAATAAAGTTGTTTTCAGTAGAAGAATCTTATTTAGAAAGAATTTCGACCACTAAAATAATAGGAAAGAAAAAGTGAACAGATTGTCCACCTTCAACATAATTCCATAAGAACTGTGTAATTTAACTGAATGAAATTAATTTTAAAAATTGGTTTTAATTCAGGATTTCTATCTTGCTTTAATACACAATTACTGTGATGAGAGTAGTGGGATTACAATGCAAATCAGTTTCGTTGCTCCGGAACTGTTTCTGACTTCACACTTATTTGTGCCTCATTCCCTGTATGCAGGTTGAAATGGAAACATCATCGAGCAGAGGTTTTTGCTGTGGTTTCTGTGCACTGCTCCTGTCCCACCTCTTGATGAGCTGGCGTTCGCTGCCGCGCTTTGTGCGCTCGGTTCCGCCGGGTCTGATCTCTCCGTGACACACGTGGGGTCTGCACAGCAGAGCCTGTGGGAGTCACTGGGCATGGGTGGGATCTGCCAGTGATGGAGGAGGATGGAGGACTTGGACTCTTGTTTACTGACAAGTTTATCAGCATTTCCAAATGCAACTTGTTTTCATTTAGCTGAGAGATCCTGGGTGTCTTTTTGAATTCAGGTTTTTCCCTGTCCCTTTGCCTTTGCTTCTGCCCCAAGGCAGAGTTAAAAGAAGAATAAAGAGTAGAGGAAAAGTAAATCTTGATTCACTCAAACTCTTCCATCAGTAGGTAGATATTAAAGGGTCTTCTTTCTAACAGAATGCATGTTTATTCAGTGAATGCAGATGAACACAACTGTGACAAGTCATACTTAAACACACCATTTGAAATACAATCCATGTTCACTGTAACTGCAAAACATGTAATTTTCTTGCACTTTATTAATTTTTAAGCCAGTTCTAGTTGACTTCTGTAAGAATTTGAAATGTTTTCTACATGTATTAAATATACAGGTAGGAAAGAAATTACGTTTTTCATGTCATAATTTTCACCATTAAATTTTTTGCCACTTGTATAAAATATTAAGTGTAGATCTGTATTTTTAAAAAATATTTTCTTCCTTAAAAAAATACTGAACAGAAAAAGATGACATACATAGATACATTTGGTCTACAATTCAAAATATATTGATTTTATTCAGTTATTGTAATCAGTACATATTTTTTGAAATGCCAGTCTTGACTGTTTGCATTTCCTTCAGCCAGGTTCTTTCTGTGGCAGCATTTGGAGTATCAACATTTTCCTGTTGGCACAGCTGTTAATTGGCTGCCATTTCTGCACATTAATGCCTCTTTTATATCTGTGATGTCTGAGGATTTCAGAAACACTTAGTGAGAAATTTCTTAGCTAAATTTCAGCCCTGTTACCCTCCTTTAAAAAAAAAAAAAATAGAGGACAGAACCTGTGTATGACAGTGCATGAAGGGAAGCCTCACACTTTTCCCACTCTTTCCATGTCATTGGGTCAAATGAACAAATAACCAGCCTCAGGTGCCACTTTCACCTTCAGTCCCTGCAGCTGTTTGCGGAACAGAGGAGCATCCACAAAGCTGGTGTCTGTTTCCTACCCTTCACACTTCGCAGCCCAGGTATGTTCTAACTCTGAAGAACCTTTTAGTCACCCAGTGCAAAGACATGTGTGATTCAGATTAACCATTCCCCAGCTGTGCTATAGGGGAAAAAAGTTACTTACAATGATCTGACTCATTTAATAATAGAATCTTGTAAAATGTGTTGTATTTTGATAATGGAAAGGTTGGACAATCCACCACATCTCAGAGTGCTGAGGCAGGGCAATGGCTTTCCCCTCCACACCTCTTCACTCTCACCTGCCCTCCTGCTCAAGTCTCAATCACCTCCCAAAAGTGCTGCTTTTGTGCAGCTGCTCCTGGACTTGGAGACGTGAAATTTATAGAGGAGATTCCCCTGCGCTTCACTGGAGAGGTAACACACTCACAGGGATTAACAAATAGAAGGATGAACAAACATTTCACACAGATGCTCCCCATAGGCATTTTGTAAAGTTTCCATTATTTATATGTCTTCCAAAGGGTCTTTCACTTATTCATAGGTATTAACAGCAAAGAATGAGTGGGGGAAAAGCAAAATGAGGAAGTGCTGTTTGCATTACCACAGTGATTGAAAGAGAGAGCACAGAGACCTCTCTGTTTCTCTCCCACCAATCCACAGACAGATCTGTCCCCTTTCTTGCTTTAGGATATAAACCAGGCCAGGTTCCCAAATGCACCATAACAGCATAATTTTACTGAGTGGGCCCATAAATCAGGTAAAAAAAATAAGTAAATGAACAATGGTCTACTGGATCATTGTGGACTGAGAGATTCGGGATAAAATCCAGAGAAGACAGAAGATTTAAGAGGATTGTATCAAAGGTGAGTGTGGGAGAAAATGCATGAGCAAATAGCTCAGTTTTTCTCCCAATTCATCCTATTTTTTGTGCTGGTTCATTCCTTTATTCTTTTAGTGTGGTAATGGCCCCAGCCAGAACATCTGTTGTATTAATGTCGTTTTCACCACCAGTTAGAAAGACAATTTATCAGAACAGGTAAGAATGTTTATTTAACTTTCAGCTACTGCTGAAAATAATTCCTCTTTATAAAGCACTTGAACCCAAGTTTCTCTGCAGGTCAGAAATAGAGTTAATAGAAATTAACTTAATATGTCAACACCCTTGTACATCCTGATTAAATCTATGGTAAATTTAATATGAAAACACTCCACCTTTCTGCAGATTTCCCAGACCATCCAACAGAGGTATTACTGTGATTCTGTAATGAAATTCTGAAATTCTGCTCAAGGAAAATGGGAGGAGATAGAATCAGTGCCAAACAATTCAGGATTTTAGAGTAATATCTATGAAACTCAGCTACATTCCTTGAGAAGACTTGGTGTCCCACAGCTGCTAAATGCCACACACTCTTTTCATAAGAGAAATCAGATGTTTAATAAGAAAACCATGAGGCTGAAACAGAGAAAACACAACACTGTATGTAACTACATTACTAAAACTTGCTATATATGGTCATGATCTATCTGAAAAACCTTTGCAGTGGAGGTAAATTTGCAGGGCTGCTGCACTCCACAGTCAGACCCTTAATTCTGGTTGACTTCTCCTCTGTAGCAGAAGACTTCCTGAAATCCCTGGCACTAGATTTCCCTGTGTGACACCTGGGGATCAGTGGGGGACATACCTGGGACCCAGAGAAACAGGCAGCCCCGTGAACAGGCAGGTGCAAGGTCTGCAAGGTGAACCAGAACCTCTCTCCCACAGCACAGACACCGTCCATAGTGCTCCTTTCTGCTACAGGCCTTTTTGGAGATTTTTGGGCAGTTGGGAATCAATGTGGGAAAGACATGATGTGAAAGAAGGGAAAGCAAATCTGGGCAAGCAGCTTGAAAGCTGGTGAGGTGGAGAAAGGAGAGGCTGGACTCTTCTTCCATGTTCTCATGTTGAACCTTTAAATACGACAAGTTTGCTTAGCTGCAGATGAACTAGATTCCCTAATGTTTGATGCCATGTTCTTTTCTTTCTCTCCCCCAACATTTCTGCATTTTTTTTTTCCCTCTTACTTGCTTTGCTGATGGTCCTTGGTGACTGTTTTGCCTCAACAGAGGTTCTACAAAAAGTCATGAGCACAAATTCCACCCCTCCACACGGATAAGAAGATTATTTTTTTTCAAAGTTGCTTTTGTCTCTCCTGGCTGTCATCAAAATAACTCCTCAGTTTCTCTGTTCAGCCACCATCAAACTTCAGCTTAGAGCTCTATTGCCTCAGAGACCTATGATGGCAGAGAGAAAATTGATCCAACACATTAACAGAAGAGAAAATACAGCAGCTGCAGCCGAGGGTGCTCCTGTGAACTCTGCAGCACAGCACACCATCTACAGTCCTCATGGCTTCAGCTTTTTTCCTTATCCTTCTGCTGAGATCTTGGCAGAGGTTAATTTACGGTTCCATGGGTCTGGGTGTTGTGCTTCTCTCCTCATGCAGGAGTGTATCTGCTGGTGAGTGTATTTCCTGCATGAGTTGGAACAGAGACCATACATCAGTGATGTATTTATCACAGACAAACCTCTTTCTATTTTTTTTCACAGACAGAGTAGAAACAGAAAGCCTGTGCTTATGTGCATCTCACAGTGATTTAGGAACTTAAGCTAGCTGTATTTAACACAGGATATTTTTATAGTTCTCACTTAAAAAATAACCTGAATTTTCCTTGAAACACCAACTTCATGGTTATTCCATGAAGTAAATCAACATTCATGTGCTGTGACTTGAGGAAAACCTGCAGATTAAAAGATGGCTCAGAATTGCATTCTATTGTTCAATATCCTCATCTATTAAAGGTATTTGATATAAGTTGCTTAATTTAAAAGCGACAACAAAATCTGTTAGGTCTTTTGCATTAAAACTTTCAAGAAGACTTGATTAATGCTCTTTTGCATTAATTAGCTTTAAATCTGTTTACTTTGCATTTCTAGAACAACTTAAGTATGATCAGTCTTTTATAATTAGGAAAGAACAGAAGCAAAGCAAATTTGCAGGAAATGTAAAAAAACCATAATCATAAGGGTCTTCTCTGTCTGAGTGGGCAGCAGAGGAGCCTTTTGGCACCCTAGTTTTCCCTTTAAAGTTCTTGTTGTGTCTTGTCACCCTAACAGGGTGAGCACTCTTGTGCAGCTGCTGAATGAAAGCTCCAGATAGTCCAGAGCCCCATGGCCACGAGTGCCAAGGGAGACCTGCTGGTGCTCATGTGCCCCAGCAGAGCCTGCAGGATCGGTGCTGGCGTTCATGGGGTGGGTATTCAGGATGAAAGCAGCTGAGCAACTGGGGCCACTGGGTTTGAAGACCAGAGAGCGGGTTGGGATGCCTGCTCTGCTACAGATTCCTCTAGGACATAAGGGGGCCAACAGGAAAGCTGGGGAGAGACTTTGTCAAGGCCTTGTACTGAGAGGAGAAGGAGTAGTCGATGAAAACTGGAGGAGGGGAGATTTAGGTTAGACATGAGGAGGAAAACCTTTAGTGTGAGGGTGGTGAGACATCGGAACAGATTGCCCAGGGAAGCTGTGGAAGCCCCACACCTGGAGGTGTTCAAGACCAGGTTGGATGGGGTTCTGAGCAACCTGATCTAGTGGGAGGTGTCCCTGCCTGTGCAGGGGGGTTGGAACTAGATGATCTTTCAGGTCCCTTCCAACTCAAACCATTCTATGATTCTATGATTCTATGATAAGAAAACACATTTTGCGTCTCAGCTCCTCAGCTGTAAGATGAGGAATAGTTTTGCTTTATTTCAGAATGTACCTGAAGTGCTTGATTTCTATTTCAGTGCAGGCAATACAAAGCATTTAAATAAAGTCCAAATCTAACATTTAAGTGGGAAGAGGGATAAGCCCTGTGCTATTTAAAAGAAAAGATGAAACCAGGTTGGTAGAAGTCCCAAAGTACCTGGTAGAGGTGATTCCTGCTGACTTTCCCCTTTACTTGAATATTTTTCTCAATTTTGGAGGGAAACTATTCCCTCTAGACTGCAAAGGCCCAGTGTTTGCTCCTGGTGAGGCCCCACAGGGGCTACTGGAAACCTTGCCTCTTGCAGTGGTGAGATACTTCTGATTAGGAAGTTTCTTGTCCCTGTTGCAGGCTCAAGGTCATGCATTAAAGGATTAGGGCAGTAAGTGTTAGAAGGTGATGTTGGTCCATTAACCTCTCCAGGCACCTGTTCTCTCCTGCCTTGCATCTGCTGGATACAGCACTTAGACTGTATTTAGTGGTGAGCCTTTCCTCAGAAGGCCCTTCTGCTTGGCAAGAGAACTTGTGGCAGCTCCTGACTGAGGGCAATCTTCCTAGAGACAGAGACCAGCTGATTTGCCATGTAAGGCTGCATTCCAGTCAGCCCTAATCTGGCCAGGACAGTCAAGGGAGCTGCAAGAATAGTTGTCTCCTCCCAAAACAGGCACCTTCATCTGCTCTTACGGGTTGTCTCACACACTCCATGGACTGCGTTGACCACATCTCCACTAACCATGTGAAACTAAAACGAGTAGCTCACACATGGGCACTGCAGGTACTTCTGATTAACTGAACTGAAACCCCTTCTGGGGAGAGGCAGTTTCTCTGTCCTTCAGAGATTTTCAGAAAAGAGGAACATCGTTTTACCTTGGGGGCATTTAATATTTAATTTTAGTCCACCTACCAGAAGGAGTATAAACTTTTCTTACCAGAGGTGAAGATTATAGGAGAGCCTTGAACACATGCAGTTAACTGCCTAAAGGAGTCCCCTGAGCACAGGAACTACCTTAAGTTGTCCTGAATTAATTATCCTGAATTCATGATCCTGAATTACCTCAGAAAGTTGTCCCAAGGAATGCTGAAAAAAAAGCAGGAAGTGATTTTTGCTTTGATTTGCTACCCTTCCATGTAAACTGTATTTAGCAGAAAATGACCTGACAGCTTTGTCTTTCCTTATTAAATTATTCACTATTTCCCACCAGCACCACAATACCTGGACAGGTCATTTTTGTGTTTACTGCCACAGAGTTCCTCACGAGTTAAACTCTTTGCCTTGATCCTACTCTACACAGAGAAAATGAGGCGTAAGAACCATATGACTTCAGGCAAGGACCCTTGTTGTTGGACTGGCCTTCTGCTAAAATTTCCTAAAGCAACTCAACAAACAGTTGCTGGCAGAGGAGATTTCTGTAAAGTATAGATATATATATTAAAAAAAAAATAATTTTCAGTTGATGATCTGACCCCATTTTCCTTTCAGATTAATTTTTAATGATGTTATTATTATTTTAGTATATTATTTTTTAAACTGTTTTTAATCTATACAAAGCATTTGTTAGATAATATTCTAATAGAAGTGAAAAATACACTCAAAATATTGCACTTAATGTAGACATATGAATCTTCTTCACCATTTCCTGCATTAGAAAAAAGACTCATTTTATTGCAGTTCCTGTCCTGTTAGTAATCGAAGCATGTTAGTTTTGCTTAAGGAAAATGGAGGGAAAGTTTGCAGGGGGGCAGTGCCCAGGGCCAGGCAGTACTGGAAAGTGAAACCGATGGATTCTGCTTAGGGAGCTGGGAGAGTAGAACTTTCTGAAGCTGTTGGCCCTAATTAGGCTTATCATTGGAGTGTGAAAGAGGTCAAAGTGGCTGATAAATGGCACTTTCATGTTTTTCTAAGTAAAGAGCTTTCAGGAGTTCCTTGGGGAGTTAAGAAAGTGCCTTCTTTCATTTAACATTGGCTTTTAAAACATTCTTGATGATTTAAACCCAATCTCAACAGTTCTCTGGCTTCCTGTTTATGGTGTTCTTGATATTCCTTATGGAAAGGTTCATGTGTTCAAAGTTTTTATCTCTGGTTTTCATTTATCGGAATTTAGGAATCAAGAGCATCCCAACAGTTATATTACTGAAGTTCCTTGCCCTGGGAATGTGCTTGAGTGCTGTTCTGAAGGCATCATATCTTTTTCTGAATCAGGGCTGTGAAAAACCTTTAAGATGACAACCTGCTGGGTGGCTTTGAAGCAGAACGTATAGCCTGAGCATATTTCCTCTGAATTCCCTTCAATTAATCTCTGTAAAACTCAGTTATAACTCTAGCCCAGCTGCAGATCCCTAGACATGAGTTACTGGGCATAATTTCACCTGAAAAGTAGATACATCACAGAAGAGCTCATCTGCAGGGAGCATTATGGGTAGCTGGGAGTGGACAATAAATTGCGCTGCTACCCCTGCTACCTCACAAAAACTCACATGCCTGGAGGATCACCTGACATCTCATAGTTTACTGCCTTCCAGAAAAAGTTGAGGAAATCTACTGTTATTTAAATCCGTAAGAGTTTGGTATTTAAGGAAGGGAAGAACTGGCTTTACCTAAAAGCCAGAACTGAAAGGAGTTTTTGAATAATGAATAATGTGTGTGTGAGACTGGGCATCCAGCTAGAGCCCTTACTCACCTGGAGGCATTTGTGTTTATCCAGGCTCTGGTACTGTGAACTCACTGGGAATTTTGGTATTAGTATTGCTCAATGAGGTTTTGCCATGGTCTATGCCTAGGCTGATTGCTATCCTTTCCATCTCATAATTCACTGAATAGCAGCAACAACAAAAGGAAAATCAAGATGGCAGCATTTCCCAGACAGGCAGAAATTCTGTATCATGTGAGAAGAGAACAATGCCCCCAGAAACAATATTGTCAAGCCAGAAGAGAATCAGCTCCACCCAAGGACCTGCTGCCAAACTGCCCAGCTCAAGTTCAGGCAACAGACAGCAATATAAACCAGGTTTGACGCCACAAATGTGTGTGTTCACCACTCTCTGAAAGTGATTGTAGCTTCACTTGAGGAGTTAAACAAAGTCATGCTTCAGCAGCTGATGCATCAGTTATGTGCAGTGTGCAGCTGAGCTGGTACCTCCAGCCAGAAACAAGGCAGGCTCTGAGTGGCATCTGGCTTCCCTTCCCTTCCCGTATTAGAGGAGACAGACTTCAGCCTTGTGGCTTCAAGAATTTTTGAGTTTTACCATCTCAGCATTTTCCTCGTCTCCCTCTCAAAAGAACCTGTCTGCACAAAACAGATATATTTTTATTTATTTACTGTGAGAGACAAGAACAGCAGTGTCACAGCAGCATCTGCCTCAGGACTCAATTTCTGTTCTAACAAAATTGGATAGGAAACAAGTCCCATCCTAGCAAAGTCCCACCTGAGTCCAAGCAAGGGACTGCAACAATCACTTAAAACAAGTTAGTCTTCAGAAATAAAACACAAAGTCAGGAGTGTGAGTAAGGGTGTGAAATGATCAAACAAACCCTGAAAAATCCCGTAAATTTGACTGAGTGTTATAGACATGATCAAAATATAATCTCTTGGCTACTCATCACCAATCACATCTTCAAAAGGTGTTTCCATTCTTGGCTTCCTTTATTTATTTTTAAAATTTAAGCCATTTCTAAGGAGTCAGTTCCCAAAAAATGCAAACCATAAAAGTCTGAATAGATGTCTTCAATGTCTAGTCCATCAAGAAAATTGCTTCAGAACTGGCTTCACTCCTTGTTTTGCACTTTTGATTCCAGCCTCCATTGCACGTTGTACAGCCCCCCAAACTCCACATTTTCTAAACAGAGAGTGGATCTCAGTTTATGCACCAAGATGAATGTGTGTGGGATTATGAAGGTAATGAATTAATTTTTTTTTCCCCCTATGATAATAAAGCTTCAGAGAGCAAATAAAAACAATAAAACTACTCATAAACTTTTGACAGGTCTTCCTGCTAATTATGCAATTGCTTGACAATATTATTACTCACCCTCTTAGGTTTTATCTTCACCTGTGAGTCTGACAACATGTTTTTTTCATGCAGGAGCCTTCACCAATTGATGCATAGACTCACTTCCAGCTAATTAAGCACTAGACAGAGTCAGATGTTGTTGTTTACTGCAAGGCCAGAGTCACCTTGTAAGCGCCTCACCCCACCTCTGCTCTGCGCTGAGTCAATGCCTGGAGCCTTCCAGTCACTACTGGAAAGAAGGAGAAAAAGGTACCCAAACACCAGCACACCAGTGGAACAAAATGATTGAGCAAGAATTCTTGGGAAGGTGGTCATGAGCAGTCCCAGGTAAATGCTGATCGGCCCATGTGGAGTGTGCACCAGACTGCTGGTAAAAAACTGGGCTTCACATTGGACATGAGTTCAACACCTCTGGTCTTTCAACCTGCTCCGTTGTCTCCACTGGCCTTGAGGCACTGGAAACAAAACCCCCTTTGTGAAATGAAGGAAGGATCTGTGCTCAACTGAAGGCTGTGAGACCTTTTCCCTTGGGCTTTGACACATTTCTATTCTTTTCCTTTTTTTGACAGCAGCATTTAGCCTTGTGCTTGAGGGGAAAATTGTTTTACTGTTTTCATATTTTAAATCTATACTAAGTATATCTTCACAATTTAAAAAGTCAATATTATTTATTTGCCTTTAAAACTAGTCCCATAACTAAGAAATACTGATATTGCTTAGCTTCTAAGTCACAGTATTTGCACAGTAATTTTGGATGGAGATTACAGAAATGCTATGTATCAACGTTTGCTTGTGTTTAGGAAAACAGATTTCAAATGCAGCCTCTTGTCTTCCTGATATCCTGCTGTTAATTCTCACATTTCCTCCCATGTCCCCCTGCAGATGCACATGCTCACATACATGGACAAATGGTAACCCAAAAATATAATTCCAGAAAACAAATTATGGATTTTGAGACAGGATCATGTGGAGCCACTACAGGGTAGCCCTGTGTACATAAACATGAATTTGTCTTGCAAATATGTCTATTGACATGTGCCACCGAAGCAAGGATGAGCATCATGGAAAATTCTCTAGAATTTAATGAGTGATGACTTAAGTTTGGGAAGCAGATGCGGAGGATGTGTGGTAAAATAACTACACTTACAACTGGAGCATCCTAAAAATGTCCTAGGGGTGTTAGCTGAACAGGCAGACTCTTCAAGAAGATGTGGAACTGAAGTGAAGACGAGAGGTGTTAGGCATGGCTTGATTGACATGGGTCTTCTACCCATAAATCAAGTTGTAGCTCCCAGGAGTCCTCAACAGATTAAACCAATATGGATTTCAGGGTGTGTAGACCCCCTGAGCAAAACGTTTCTTCCTAAAAAGAGTTTCCAAAATAGAAACAAATATCTATGAGCTTGTGAGCAGTGTACAGGGCCCTTCTTTTTGACTTCCTGTTTGACTAGAGATAATCAAAGTGCCAACTGTATCATTGTACACGTGGCTTCCTGAAAGAGTTGAAAAACTCCATGTACCACAAAATGCAGTAAGAACTTTCAAAGGCAAAACTCAGCCTGAGCAGTCTGCTTTATAGCATCAGATTTATGGCTTCACTCTTTGCAAGGGGGGAAAAAAAAGAGAATGCAATACAAACCAGGCAAAATTTCTGCTCATTTGCTAAAGCTCATTAGATGCAGGGTCTCCATCCCATAAACTTATATGTGGTATTTTGTGTCTTACTTTAAAAATGGTGGAGTTAGTCAATATAGAAGTTTTGGAGGTAACACAGCCCTTAAAAACATATTAACCTTAGAGACAGGAAAAACAATTGAATAATTTGATGCCTGAGCACAGCACTCGGGTCATTGTAGCCTGCCTTTCACAGACCCCTGAGACCTCTTCATGGTCAGACCCCTCTGAACCTCCAGTCACAAAAGTGGCCTATGAACAACAGTCTGCAACTCCATGAGCAGCCCCATGGAGAAGGATCTGGGGGTCCTGGTAGACAAGTTATCCATGGGACAGCAATGTGCCCTCATGGCCAAGAGAGCCAATAGTATCCTGGGATGCATTAAGAACAGTGTGTCAGCAGGTCAAGGGAGGTTTTCCTCCCCTTCTACTCTGCCCTAGAGAGACCACATCTGGAGTATTGAGTCCAGTTTGGGGCTTCCCAGTTCAAGAGGGACAGGGATATGCTGGAAAAAGTCCAGTGGAGACCTATGAGGACGATTTAGGGACTGGAACATCTGTCATACGTGGAAAGGCTGAGAGACCTAGGGCTTTTCAGTCTAGAGAGGAGAAGACTGAGAGGGGACCTGATTAATGTCTACAAATATCTGCAGGGTGGGTGTCAAGAATGGGCCAGTCTCTTTCCAGTGTTGCCCTGTGACAGGACGAAGGGAAACGGCACCAAGTTACAACACAGGAAGTTCCACCTCAACATGAGGAAAATCTTCTTTGCTCTGAGAGTGACAGAGCCCTGGGACAGGTTGCCTAGAGAGCTTGTGGAGTCTTCTTCTCTGGAGGCTTTCAAGACCTGTCTGGACATGTTCCTGTGTGATCTGCCCTAAGTCTTCCTGCTGCAGCAGGAGAGGTGGACTCGATGGTCTTCAGAGGTCCCTTCTGACCCCTGTGATTCTATGATACTATGATTTAACTCTGATGTCTCCAGATTTAGTCGATGTGGCAAGAACTATGTTTTTGTCTTTGGCTTAAACACACAGTGTCCAAACCACTCCAGTGTGGAACCTTTATTCTCAAGCAGAAGCTCACACCACAGGTGTTAGAAAAAATACTGAGAAGGGTGTTCCTTCTGGCTAACAGAAGTATCAGCATTTCTTCTTCCAGCTCGTTGGAGGAAGGCATTTAAAGAGAACACGTTTACTACCAAATTGCCAGGAGGCTGAGGAAACACCTCATTTACCAGGTTTGGTGCTGAGAGGTTTGGTCTGAGTTGGGCAATAAACCACTCTTAAATAGAGGGTACCGATGTCGGGGCCTCAGAGACATGCAGAGAACATTTGCTGATCTTCAGCAGAAGACTGAAATAACTTTTTTCAGACCTTCCTGCACCGGTGATACAGATGCACTGCCTCTGGATTCTCTGATTTGCTCAGATCCTTTTAAACTGTCGAAATTAATAGCAGATGGAATCCCAAACTTTCTAGGATTGTTTCCGAGGTTACCGAGCACGGAGCCCACTCGTGCAAGGGGTGCTTTTCCATGGTGCCCCTGTGAGCTCAAACCAGACAGTCCCTGTGACAGTCTTCACTTTCAGGCTGGGGGATTTTGTTGTGTCCACATGACTTGAAACCAGACAAGAATAAAATTGACTACTTTGCTTCAAGGGTCTGGACTGTAGTTTTCCCCTTATCTCACAGCCTTCATGCACACTCTTGAAAGACCAAATCAGCCCCTTCTGGTTAATTACCACATATCAATGCCTGCAATATTTTTAAACTAGAACACTGCCCTGTTTGCTTTAGGACCTGGCTGAAGTCCAGGGCAAATGCATCAGTGTATAAGGGAGAACTAACCTCTAATCAGTAACTGTCTTCATCTGCTGTGCAATTAAGTTAATCAAGTTCACTGCACAGATAAATGCTCTCATTCATTCTCCTGTGTTTCCCTGCCTTATCCATAAGTATTGAGTAGTTTTAGCAAACTTCCTCTGTAAGAATATCACAACAATTATTTGTTTTTAAGACAAAACAAAACAACCTTGCCCAAATCAGGGCTCATTGATTTCCTAACAATATTTTGTAACAAGTAATTAGTTCCTTCAAATGTCAGCAATAGAACTACACAGCCATGGCTTATCAGAATACCAGGCATCATTGCTTGCATGGATGTTCTTTTTACATAAAATAATGTGATGTGAACATTGTTTCCTTTTGTATAAAAGTTACTGTAACACACAAGCACAGGGAAATAATTCCACAGCCCTTGCCACTTTATAAATTCATAAGAAATAATCAAATCCTAAAAAGTTACTAATTCAGAACGAATGTGGAGAATTTTTAATTGAAAAGTTTCATCGTCAGTCTGTTAGAGCACATTCTTCAATGAGAAGAGTTATTTCAGCTTGCAGTGCATCTCTGACACATCAGAAATGTCTTACATTACATTAATGTCTTAAATGTCTTAAACCTTCTGAGAAGGAGACTAATGTTGGACATAAAAGAAGTTGAAATAATTCTTAGAGGAAGAGTAGAGGAAATTTGGGATGCTTGTTTTTTCTTTGTTTCCCTACCCAGTAAAAACGACCAGGCACTGCTCTCCTAGAAGCACACAGGTTCCCCAAGATCATCACCACTGGTGCTGGCAGACCAGAGCTGACAGGGTGCTTCCTCTGTGCCACTCTTGTGAGACCCCACCTGGAGTTCTGCTCTGGGCCCCAGGTACAAGAAGGACATGGACTTGTTAGAGCTGGTCCAGAGGTGGGCCACAAAAACGGTCAGAGGGCTGGAACACCTCTCCCATGAAGACAGGCTGAGAGAGCTGGGGTAGTTCAGCCTGGAAAAGAGAAGGCTCCAAGGACACCTTACTGCAGCCTTTTCAGCATATGCAGGGGGCTTACAGGAAACATGGAGAGAGACTTTTACCAACTCCTGTAGACAAAGGACAAAGAACAGTGGCTCTAAACTGAAAGAGGTAGATTTAGATTGGACAGCAATAAGAAGTTTTTTATGATGAGGATGCTGAGACACAGGCACATGTTGCCCAGACAAGTTGTGGATGCCCCATCACTGGAAGGGTTCAAGACCAGGTTGGATGGAGTTTTGAGTTATCTGATCTACTGCAAGATGTCCCTGCCCATGGTAGGGAGGTTGGACTGGATGATCTTTACAGGTCCCTTCCAAACCAAATCATTCTATGATTCAGTGAATCTGTGCTAACCTGACATGATTGTTTGTTACCTTGACGATGTATGAAAAATCGAAAAATGAAGGAATGACATTTTCTCGTTATAGAAGATAATATAATTTAGGGAAACAATTGCATTGTCCTGAACACTTTCACTTTTTTACCCTTAAATGTTATTCCTCTAGCTAAGGTAGGTTGATATCCACTAGCAAAACAGTTGAGTGTCTCTTTATCAACAGATCTGTGCTCAGACATGTTGTATGTTCACCTCAGTTAATTCTCTCCATGTGCATCCTGAGTGAAACCACATAGAGCTCCCTTTCTGTTAAATAATTAACATGTCAATTTGAAATTATGTCTCTGTCTGTGTTCCTTGTGTTGCCAAGCTCCAGCTGCTTCCTGGCAGGTAACTGAATGTAAGAAAATAAAGTGAAACTTCACCAATTTGGAACCTTGTACACATATAATTTACCTCTGGGCTTTACCCTTCAGTTTAGATCGTTCATTGCCTCATATGAAGGAAGCATTTGCCTTTTTTGGCAATTGCTTCTTATTTCTGCTGCCTAATAATAATAATTTGATGCTCCTTTATTTCTGTTTACAAGAAAGGCACAGTTTATATAATTTGTCTATTATTTTATAAATGTCGTGGACTTCTATAATTTCTTGCTTCAGTAACTTCTTTTGCAGATTGAAGCAACCTAATAAATTGAACTGGCATTTGTTTTGTTTTGTTTTTCCCCACTATGCTTTCCTACCAAAGTCACGTCACAGATTTATGGAGCTGGGTAGTAATGTTTTCTGTTGTGATCTGTGTTCCTTCCTAAGAATGCCTAAGTCTAGTCAACTGTTTCAGACTGCTGTCAGGCAGACAAGTGCCAGACAGAGAAATGTTGTGCTGACTTCCTGAATTCAGGATTTGATTCCGCTTTCCTCCTCCCCTGACAATGAAGGTGCAATTTTTCACCTTGGAAAACTGAGAGGGTTTTAAGAAGGTTTCATTCTAAGCAGAGGAGAGAGGTTGTATATTGAAGTGACTAGTTCCCATGGAAGAATAGGATGAAGAGGTCCAAGCTTCCATGGTGCATCTGCACCTGCTTTAGGCTGCAGTCTGTGGACACCCGATGATTTATGTGGTTTTGATGTGATATATTGATGTATATTTGGTGCATATGACTTAGTAGAGAGTATTAAAACTCTGGAGAAATAGAATAATATTAAACACTCTGAAGTGAAGTCAGAAGGAGGTTGGCCAGAACAATCAAATCTCTTGAGTTCCTGAGATTACTAGAAGTGGTGACAAATTTGTCTCTAGTCTTGTCATTTAGGTCTTCATTTATGGAACTTGACTCACTTAATGGTCTTGATTTACATGGTTCTCTGCAGTTAAGCATCTATTTTAGTGAATAAAACTGTGAATCCAAATGAATATTGACCCCCCTCAGCTTCTGTAGTGGTCAGCCTGCCCCTCTACTGGTCTGCACTGTTGGAACCAAGTTCTCCACATCTTCTCAAGGGAGAGTCTAAACTGAGCTAACTTCTCCAAACCTGCTGTGTCCAATCTTTAACCACTCTGTTGCATCCAAACTACAGCCTGGACTGAGTGAACCCTCCACCAGATCGTTACACAACAAATTGCACCACTCATGTGGCCAAAGACACACGCCCTGTGGTTAGTCCTGCCCGTCCTTGCATAGAACCATTATTAGTGCAGTTACAATGTTGCTAATAATGATATTTTGAATTATACTCAATCCAAACTGCATATGTGAATGATGCATTCCCTTTCTCTCTTTCTCTCTCTCTCTCTGGTGCTGTGGTTTCCCTACCCATGCCCCTCTGGGTTCCCAGGGTGATGGCTTCATCCTGGAGATGGGCAGTGGAAGAGAGGGAATGTGCAGAAAGTCGTCAGCATCCTGAGTCCTTCACTGGGAGGAGACTCAACTGGCTAACAGGGGTGTCTAACTCCTCTCTCCTGAGCTCCTTACTTGCTGGTTACCACCCTCTTCTTGTTCTCCTGTTGGTGTGCAAGTTCATCAGAATTTACTATACAGTGTGTTTAAGCTTTAATGGATGTTTGCTCTGGCTTCTCTCTGTTATTAAAAATTTAATATTTTAACGACCTTGCAGAGCTCACTTCTTCTATTGAAGACCAGTTTTTGCCTACCACTGCAGGGGCTCTGGTATCATCCTGTGGCCACACGTTCAAGGCCTTTGCTGTCATCCAGTGTCTCTGGCTCCTCTGTGCTTCACTTTGATCCCAGGCTCACAGAGGATTCATTGTACACTGAAAAGCCACTTGTTGTTACCAGCTCTCGGGCACAAAACTAGACAACTGTGTGGCTCTGTGCCTACCATTTGTGCAAGCATACAGAGCTAAGAGAAGGTTACAAAAGTAGTAGATAATAGCCAGGAAAAAAAATAAAATCCTCTCCATGTCGTGATTCCCTTTCTCTCCGTGTCACAGGGCTCTTTTGGCTGCTGCAGCACGATGAGAAGTTACAAAACGTGATGCAACAGCAGACAGAAGGAAACGCAATTAATTCTCTGCACAGTCCAGCAGCAGAGATTTGAGCATGACAAAGACTGGCTTTGTGAATGTTTGCTTCTCATGTCTTCATGAGACATAGTCTGTGCTACCTGACACTGCAGAAAAAAAATAGAAAGTAATCTGGGGATCCTCAAGTACGTGAACAACATGGAAACTCTGCAGGAGTTCTTGTCACAGGCAGCACCTTGTCTTGTTCGAGTGAACCAGAACTTTGTTCCCTTTTCAACTGTCCTGGTTTGACCCATCAGAGTCACAAAGAATAACTAACTAAGCCACAGTCTCCTGTTCATTGCCATGGCCAAAGTAGCTTCACTGAGTTTTCTGTGCTCCTGATGCTGCTCTGCGAGGCCAAGAAGAGAAGACGATCATTGTGACCAGCCTTGGCTCGAGGCACGCAGCAGAAATGTTGCTGCTGTTCTGCTGACCTGTGGGACTACAGGTGGGATTTTGCTTCATGCATTTTTAGGAGGAACTTGGGATTCATACTTTTCTGTCTGTTTTGCCTTATTTTATCATTGCTTTATTTTAATTGGTTGATGGCTGATATGTTACTTCTGTTCTTCTTTTCTTCTTCCTTCTAATTAGATGTCAAGGCATTAATACTTAAAATGAGTAATAAAGGAATGCAAACTGGCTTGTGCTGATGTTTGGATTATCATAAATGTTGAAGAATGTTGATATGGCCTAAAAAGTCACATGATACTGAAATAATCTCTACTTTGGCCAAAACTCAAACCAATTTAAATTTCTATCCATCTAAATTCTATTGAGGAGCTCAAACACTTCATTTTTCTCCAGTCTTATGCTAAACGTTTCTCTAACTGAAGAAATTGAACTGTATGCCAGCCTGACGTATTTAAAGTTAACAAAAGATTTTATGGCACAGGAATATACGGTAATTCTGTCATGTACCTTAGAATATTATTAATATTAAGGATGTAACATCTTCATTTTAATGCTTTATTCTCACATGAATATATAATCCCCATTTTTTTTTTCATATTACTCACCAATTTGTGTGAGAACACTAGGTCATAAAGTCATTAACTTTCTGTTCTTTTAGATTCTTTCAAAGCTTTAACCTTTGTGATTTTACATTGACATCTTCTTTCTTACACAATGGGAAAAGAAAATGTATTTCCATTTGGACCTAGAGGGCTTGACTTCTTATATTCACTGGCTTAATAATTAGGATTTTTTACAGTCAATATGAGGTAATTGCAGGAAAATCAGCAATATAGTCCCCTACCATACTGGTATTACTATGCTGTTTCTACAGCCCTGACCACAAATTCTGTTCAAGCAACTATTCACTGATAATTTCATAAAATCATAGAATCATAGAACGTGTCATGTTGAAAGGGACCTTTAAAGATCATCTAGCCCAGCCCCTGCTGCAGTGCAAAGGGACCTTTTTAACTAGGTCGGGTTGCTCAGAGCCTCATCAACTCTGACCCTGAATGTTTGCAGGGATGAGGTTTCCACCACCTCTCTGGGCAACCTGTTCCCAGTGCTTCAGCACCCTCACAGTAAAGAAATTCTCTCTAATATCCAATCTAAATCTATCTTCCTCTAGTTTAAGGCCATTGCCAGCAACTCACTGATATGTGAATCTACCCCTGGTTTTACCTGCCAGTCCTTGGGTTTTATAATTTTGATTTATTATGTTTAAAAATTTTATCTGCCACTAAATGTTGGCAGATGTTGGCAACAGACACCTTTGTAAAGGCAGTAGTAAAGTTACACATCTGTGTTAAAAGGTACAGCTAGTAAAGTAAATCAAACACACTTAAGCCATCCTCCAGCCTTATGAGATGGTCTTTACCTTGTAATAGCCTCTTTGGTTTCACTGTTGCCTCTTTCTGAAGGTTTTACTTGGCAAAGCAATTTGGCCAGTACCTGATGAGTTAATTGCTGAGCTGAACTAAACTCCAAATGATGTGGCTCTGTTTTAAATAAAGGTGGTCTATCTGTGGACCCCTCCCTGTGCCATCTACTGAAGGAACTCTTACTAAACCTCAGGTTAGGAGAGCATTGAGCAAGAGTGATTACATGGAGGGTTTGCCTGGAGAGCTGGGGAGGAAGAAGAGGATCTGGCTCCTGAAAAGCAGAAAACTGGGTGTAGAGTTTCTCTGGTGTGACCAGTTTATCTGTGGTGACTTGTTACTCAGGAAGGATGGTCAAGAGTTTGCTTGGGCTGCAGAGGCTGCTCTGAGAGTTGAGGGGCTGTCACATGCAGTGAAGGGATTAGGCTGGGCAAGGTGAACCTCCTACCCCGAGTAGGGAACACAGAATGTCCAGGACCACAAGGAGAAATAGTGGTAGCTCACAGATAAGGGTTTTTTATCAGGGATGGTTATGAGAAGAATATCAGCCACCTCCTTCCCATCTTCAGGTAGTTCTCATCCTTGCTGAACATCTCAATGACAAAGCAGAGGAAGAGGAGAGTAACCCTAACCACTCCTCCTAAAGGAAACATTAAAAGCTAGACACACTAAATACTTAATAGTATTTAAGCTCAAGATGCTGTTTGAGGTCCTCCAGAAGAGTGGGGTTCATCTGGACTATTGTATAAAGCGTGAAGTGTAACCTGACTGGGTAGCTGACCTACTATGCATGGACCAGTGAGAGGATGAGTTTATTCTTCTGAGAAGAGAGTGGCTGAGATGGAGCACTGGAGAGAAACAGGGGCTCACTGAGGTGGCTTCTGGGGAGATAATCTTGCAGCAGCACTACTTCTGCTACAAGGCAGGATGTAATTAATTAGAAAGGAGAATTATCTGCTAGGAGGGAAAAGCCTCATATCTTGGATGTGTCCCACCCTTTAGTACATGTCCTGCTCAAGGTACGAAGAAGATCCTGGAGCATAGAGGGCCCTTTTAAAGGCATGAAGTGAAGGGTGACAGTGAAAATCCATGACCACCAGGATCAGTGACATCAGTAAAAATTGCAAGGTGACTTCATGTTGGCAGCAAGGCAGCAGACTTGCTGAGATAAAAAATAAAAGCAGAGGAACGATAATTTACTGCATCAGAAGATAAGCTTGCCATAAAAAGCACTTGGTACACTGTGGAAATAGGATCAGTGGAATAGTGTTCCTGTCTGTGAAGTTTACATGAGTAATAGGGTGAAGATACCCAGAGATGCTGCCTGTGAAAGAATTACATTGAGTGTAAAAACATCACAGGAACAGCCCACAATGTAATCCTTGTGGGTGGATGTCCCCGTATTAAGTACTAAGATTTTACTGATTCTGTGAGCAGAATCATGACAGTTATTAAGTCTAAATGATATCAGGCATTATAAGTGGGAAACTTCAGCTTTCTATTGGAAGAACACATCAATACCTGGAGTTGAGATGTGGAGAGAATTTTTGCATTCACTAAACACTGCTCAGAAATGCAGTTTTGTCTTATCCTTGAGTCTCAATACAATTCTCCGTAACAGGGAACCAAGGCACAACTTTGCACTTGGAACAGAGAACACACATTGGTCACAGTTCATGTTATTAAAGTAATTTTTTTTTCTACAGATGTTTATTTTGCACTATTCAGCCCTGGAGCAAAGACATTTTCAACAAAGAAATGTATATAAGCCTCTCAGTTAACTTAATTTGTTCTATTTAGGTTTTCATAAATTTAATTTAGATGTCTCTATTCCCAAGGTCTAGGTGAGTTCAGGAGGTATTGGTTGAGCTGTTATACTTGAGGGAAGAGGGTGAAAGGGTAGAAAACAAGGAAATATTTTTTTGTTTGTTTGTTTGTTTTTTTTCAGCTGGCTCTTTGCATAGAATCATAGAATCATAGAATGGTTTGTATTGGAAGGGACCTTAAAGATTATTTAGATCCAAACCTCAAGCATTGGTAGGGACACCTCTCACTGGACCACGTTGCTCCAAGCCCCATCCAGCTTGGCCTTGAACACTTCCAAGGGTCGGGCATCCACAGCCTCCCTGGACAACCTGTTCCAGTGTCTCACCACCCTCAAAGTGAAGAATTTCTTCCTTATGTCTAATCTGAATCTCCCCACTTCCAGTTTTAATCCATTAACCCTTGTCCTCTCACAACATGTCCTTGTAAAAATTGAGAGAATATAGTAGACACAGTAATTTTGTGTAGGAAAGAAAGTATATGTAATCCATCCGGAAAAAGTTACCTCCAAGATACTTTGAAAATTAGAGTGGGAAGCTGATTCACAGGAACAGGGTGCCTCTCACTCCCCCAGGGGAGTGTGAGTAAAAGATTCACTGCATATGTTTGAAGGCTCGCCTCCATTTCTGTGTGTGTAGAAAACCCCCACCATCCTTATAATCAGTGAGTTATAAAGTATTTTTGGTTGCTTAACACTCTGTCACTATAGTAATGTTTCCAGCTCCCACTGCAGGTCATCTTATTGTCACAGAATTAGAGACAGAAGCATCAGACCAAGAAATCTCCCATCTGAATGTGACCCCACCCAGGTAGGGTATCAGTCCTGGTTTCAAAGAGGTATTTTTAGTCTGAAATATTAAATTTTTAGTGTGAATTCAGCACAAAATCTCCAGACTCATTTCTAAACATGTATCAAATGACACATTACTTCCTCCAGAGGTTTGTGAAGAAGAGGTGAGTCTTACTCTGTCTGGAAGGGACCTGACTCCCTCCACCAGCAAATGGAGTGAAGGGTGCTGCAGCAGGGGCAGTCTCTTCTTCAATAGCTGGAAATCTCACTTCGGAGGACTTTTTTCTCCAAGCATTCTTCATCCAAGAGCAGACAGATAGGGTGAGATCATCAGGCTCTGCGTACACACCACAGCAGATGCAGAGGGGAGATGTGGTGATGCAGCCCCGCCTCACTGAGCCACGTTGCAACGTAAACACCAGCCAACACAGCTCTTGCTTTGGTTACAAGGCTGGTGGGCCCAACACTGGTCTTGTTTTGGTAGTATATGCAGTGAGCTGAGATGGCCAGGCAACTTCTGCCCTTGCTTGCTGGAGCAGTGAGTTCAAACAGTTGAGTACATTCTTGTCCTCGTGCAGGCACAGTGATTTAGAATGATTGGGCACTCCCTACCCTACCTGGAACACTGTTTGCAAAACATACATGGGACGCCTCCTGCTTGGGTCATGGTGCTGTTCTGAAAGTTTCCAAAGATGACCTAACCCATGGAAAATTACTCACCAGAATTGATCATCTTGAAACCCTACAAATACTGGTCCTAAGAGGAAGGCCCTCTGGAGCTCCCAAGGATTGCACTGAGCTGCTGTCCCACAAGTGTCTCATGAAGGAAAGTGGCTCATCTGACTGGCAAGAGTAAGCAGCTGCCCACTTAAATATGAGGGAAAAGCCAAGTTATATTAAGTTGTTGTAATTTGATTCCATGGGGTAACTGTGGTATTTTGCAATTTATTTCATGAAATCAGGTACCAAAATCCACTCTGGGACTAGGAGTGGATTCAGCTGCGCTCAGACTCCTCTCTGAGGAGTTTAGAAAACACAGGGGGCTACACTGAACCTCGTGGCTCAGTGAGAGGGTCTTCCTAATTCTTTACCCTGATTTCTGTGCAAATCACTCTAAACTGCTCCTGACTCAGTCTCCCATATCCCTGTATAAATGATTTTCCCTTATCCCCATGTAAGTCACTCCCATCTATTTTTAACCCCTATACATCCCTTCTACATAGTAATAGGCTGCACCTTGCCATTGTGTTAACTCACATGTTGATAAATCTGTATTAAAATCACCCTTTCTTGATATCTTTGTTGGTGACTCTGAGACCTTCCACTCTCATCTGCAACAGGAGAATCTAAGGGTGGAGAAAAGTCAGTCATGGACTTTCAGAGCTGGAGATGGTGCCTGTGTACTTAATAGACTTTAGAGGGTTTCCTCTTCTGTGAACTGGTCCAGTGATTTCCAAATTCACTATGGAGCTCCAGCTTCCAATGCTGCCTCCAGATGCTACTGCAGTGTAAACAGCAGGGGAGATCATACTACTGCAGTGATAAGTTTGTTATGAGCAGCATAGAGCAGGCACATAATACTCTGCTCTGACAGGACTGGATGTTTTACCCTCACTAGAACCTTTTACTGCTGTGCTAGAATGGTTCAAACTATTGGATGCGCAGTTTTGTGGCATCTGATCATTTAATCTTCTTAACTACAAACAAGTGCAGAGACAAAGCAATTTTTAGACTGCAAAACCATTCCATAAACATTACAAGCCTTATGAGAGTCAGCTAAATGTGTGTCTCATTTTGGTGCAATATTTCAAACAAATGTATTTGTAAATGGCAAAAAGGAAACACCAGTCATTTTAGTAATATACATGGAAACAACACAAATTAAAAAATCAAATGCTCTTGCATAATAAGATTATACCCACGATTTTCAATCACAGGAGCTCAAATTAAAGCTTTCTGATTTTCCCATATTGCACTCTATGAAGTTCATTAGTTTTATGCATGTTAACTGAGGCTACAGGCTTTTTTGAAATTTCATAGCTTGTGTGAACATAAATCTGTTATTTTTTCCCTTGATAAGCCCCACTCATTTTCTCTTTATTGTGATAGAAACAGATATTCCTGTTAATTTTCCTCCTGTTAGGTGTTTTAAAGCATTATTATTCTTAAAATTTACTTAATATATATAACATTTTTTGTGTTTTTACTGTATGCTTAAATGACTTTGAAAGTAGTTTTCAGTGAACATCATTCAACATCAGTACTCAAATCTGCCTTCTTTGTTTAACTTCATCTCTTGGTACCAGGTAAAATGAAAAGCTTGAATTAAAATTATGAATTTTTTACTTGAAAAGGGGGGAAGTTGTGACGTTTTGGAACTTAAAAAGCTAGGGATAGAGACAAGTATGTGGACAGGAACTGCAGCATCTTAAGTCTGGTAAGAACTTTCTGAACAAATTAGCCACAGGTAAGGGGGTTTGCTTTCCCCGTTTCACTTCATACAATCACTATTTAATATAAATAAATGCAGCCTTAAATAAAGATATGATTCCTGTCTACAGATGAATGCAGGAAGTCTATTCCAAAGAGAAAGGTGTCACAAGCTAAAGAACAAGTAATATACACTAGCTGTAATTTTATCTTCTTAATTAGAAAAGAGTTCCTCATTGGTACAAGGTTGCAGAACAGTCTTCTCCCAGGAACAGTGAAAAAAACCCACCAAGCAAATGCACAAACTATTCAGAAGATCAAGCATGACATATTTAAGATGCATTCCACGGCTGCCTGTGCCCAGTGCTGACTGAGCTTAATGTACAAAGACCTTGATGAAGTGTCCAGGAACAAAGCAAAGCAAAGTGTGATGCTGTAGCAGGACACTCCATCTCTCAATGTGTCTGCCTCAGTTCCCTTTTATGATTCAACTGCTTTTTGTCTCTCATTTTGCAGGCCTTGGCCTGCAGTGAAAGATTCCCGTGAGAAAGGAAACAGCCTAGTAACTCTGAGCTGGTAAGAACCTTGAAAGGTATAAACAGAGGCAAAGTGGATGTGCTTAACAGCAGCTGCTCTCCTGTGTTGAAGAACATGAAGCTCAGCCCAGCCACAACTAGGTGTGAAATGGAGATAAAGTAATAGATAAACAACAGAGTTTCCTTGGTGAGAACAAGGCCTTCATGTTTTTTTTCTACACTTTTCCTTCTATTTTCCAATGAGAGATGTCAGAGCTATGGCTAACGGTTTAATGACAGCAGTCAATCCACTTTCTTCTATAAAAGCCTGGTCCCATTTTTGATGAAGAGATCTCCATACACTTTTCCCAGGAAGTTGCTGGACCTTCTCTCCTCCAGCAGGCATGCCTGCCAGAGGGGCTGATTCTCAGGAGCTGCGGTCCCACCAAGGACACCTGGCTGTGGCCTGACAACGGTGAGAAATACTACTCATTCACTGTCTTTTTTTAGCAAACTTAACATTAAGTAATCTTCATTATTAAGTTTAAGATTGTAAGATCCTTTAAAGATGATGGTTGATATTTTAGGCCTAGTGTGGTATTTGATAATAAGTGAGTTGTCAGCATTTTAGTGGTTAACCTTTGTTGTTTGACTTAATTATAAGTAGTAACTGCTAGTATTCCCTTTGCATCCTAACTGCACTTCTGTTCTTATCTCCCAGTTTCCCTGCATTTTTACTGTACTCATGTCTCTCATCCAGAATAGTTAAAACCGCCAGTGTTGTATGCAATAAATCCTGATTACTGCATATACACATTGTCTGTCATTCATCCCGTCCAGGACAGATGTTTGTCTGTTGCTTTATCCAGTGCATGTACAAAGGCTGTCTCTGCCCAAGCAAGGAGTTGGCTGGAGCACCTCGATGCCTTCCAGCTGAGGTTTTGACTCTCTGTGACTCAGTCCCAGGGGCAGGTACCTGGGTGACATGGTGTCAGCAGGACAACAAGCAGACCCACATGGGCAAGGGTCTGGGGGTCTGCTGGGCTGGGCAGAGATCTGCCTCAGTCAGTACATTGCCATCTGCAGCCTCATCCTACTGTAGAGAATTAGTCTGAAAGATCTCAACCTCAACTTGGAACTGCAGGGGCTGGACAGACCTGTTTCCATTCCCTTTGTCCCAGTTCAGAAAGTAATCTGGACATGTGCAGAAACAGAGGTTTTGATGTTTAGGAAATTTAATTTTCAAGTTGAAATCGTCTGTTTAATTACTAAGAAGACAAAATGTTTGTAAAGATGCCCTCTAAGTACATTAACTGTCAATTTCAGCGATGCTGGAATAAAAGATTTAATATTTAAATATGGCAAAGTGACAGATGCTAGAGCTGGTTACCACATGACAGTAAGTTACTCTGCTGTGAGTATAAAATGTGGAAATTAGTTGCCTCATAATGTTTAAACTACTGCTATCTAATGCAGAAAAAGCTATTCTCTTCCACAAGAGTGAAGAGATTATGTATTTTAAAATGAATATTTAAGCATTCTCTCAAAACAAAGTTCAAAATGATTGTTTTGAGAAAAATAAACACAAAAATGGTACAACAAATTAGACTTTTCTGAAACAACCTTTCAGAAGGTACTAAGCCCTAATGAAAATTAAGATCATCTGAAATGATCCAATAAAGACAAAATCAAACAAACAAGCCAATGTATCTACAGAATACACACACGCACAAATATACATGCATGAACATTCTGCATGCTTGTATACTGCAGAATTTAACTAAAGTACTACAAACAATAAGCAAGAAGAGGAAGCTGATTTTTAACAGGGACAAAATAAGGTCAACATTTCTCCTGCTGTAGAAAAAGATTAAAACTATCCCGGACTGAACCATTAAAAACATTGCACTCATGGTTTTCAGTCTCATTAAAACTTAATAAAGTACTCTTCTTATTAATCTGTTTTTTTTAATGAGGCAATTCTCAAACAAAAACCCCCTCTCTATCTTTCTCATTTACACTGTCTGCTAGAGTAAAGGATAATGGTGTTTCATGTAAAGTTTGTTTCCCAGCTGGCTGTCCACAATTAGAAATATCTATAAATGGCAGTGTCCTGATTCAGCATTGCTTTGGTAGCAGCAGGGAAGGTTGTCAGAAATTTATCAGAAGACATTTTAATATGTAGGACCCTTTTCTTTCTTTCTTTCTTTCTTTCTTTCTTTCTTTCTTTCTTTCTTTCTTTCTTTCTTTCTTTCTTTCTTTCTTTCTTTCTTTCTTTCTTTCTTTCTTTCTTTCTTTCTTTCTTTCTTTCTTTCTTTCTTTCTTTCTTTCTTTCTTTCTTTCTTTCTTTCTTTCTTTCTTTCTTTCTTTCTTTCTTTCTTTCTTTCTTTCTCTTCTTCCCCTCATTTTGCATATATCTGTAATTAGGAAGGAAAACAATCTAGTTTTTTATATTTTAAATTAAAGCATGGACAGTTTTTCTAAATTCTTCAGGAGTTAACTATATATTTGTGGAAAGATAAAAGAAGCCAAAGTTAACAAAGAAAAAAGGATTAAAACTCAGTATAAGATCAGGTTTTAGAACATCTGCAGGTATGATATCTGGAGCCCTCAACACAAGAAGGACATGGAGCTGTTGGAGTGAGTTCAGAGGAGGGGCCCAAAGTTTTATCAGAGGGCTGGAGCACCTTTTGCATGAAGACAGGCTGTAACTAGAGGATCTTTAAGGTCCCTTCCAACCCAAATAATTCTATAATTCCAGGTTACAACACTGCAGTGTGTGCATGGGGTTGCCACACAAGTCAGGTTGTTGTGCTGCAAGCACTCTAAGTGGGGATCCACATGGATTAGAAGACAATTACAGGAGCAGCTCTGACACACTGAGCATGCAGGACTGCATGGATCAGACACGGAGACCTGCTCTCCAGCCATTTGCTATATTTACTGTCTGTGTGAAGGGCAGGTGAGGCCATCAGCATCAGCTGGTACCACAGACCTCTACTGCCTTTGTCTGGCATCAACACCTTCCTGTGGAAGCTCAAGAGAGCCATTGTTTATCCAGATAAAAGGCCTCAGCTATGTGCACCAGGGCCCCACATGGACAGCAGCACTGCTTCAGGCCCTTTCACTGTGCACAGATTGGCAGTTACACTGATCTGAGCACTAACACTTCTCTTGGGTTGGTGATGTTCTGTGTTGCTGCACCGTTCACGACTGCAACACAGGACCCCACGTTCTTCAGCCTTAGTACTGACCTTTGTCACAGAATATTTCTGGGAAAGACAAAACCAAAACACAAATTACTTCCATGCACAACAGCCCAAATGTAAGGAGCAGGTGAAATTTCTGGCTCCCTCACAGGTGTTTGCACATTTGGGTGTGGTGAGGTTCCACTGTGATTGTAGCATTTCTATTAAGGGGGCGGGACAGGAGGAAATTATTTCCATCTCTCCTATGACAAATCTTTCTGGTTACTGATGATGTCATTGTTGAAGATTTTCAGCAGAACAAGGACCACACAAGCTGAAACAAACCCATCTTTTCTCTCTTTTTCAGTTTTTTTCCTCTTCACAGATGATTTTTTCTTCGTGAAGCAAAAAATCTGGTTGTGTCAAAGGCATTTCTCCTAGAACAGCAAGTTACACCAGCTTTCTCAATCACTTGTTTTGTTTGACAGTGCCATTGCCTGGTGAATCTGAAGCTGTACTTTTATTTGCAACACAGTTCAAAGCTAGTTTTTGCCTGCGTTTAAGTATTACATAAAAAAATCACATCTTACTCTTAGTATGCCATTTTTAGAGTCAACCATGCTTGCTTTATTCCCTGAACAAAATTGTCTCATTCATCTATAGGAGAAAGGCTTCCATGACAATTCTGTATTCACAGAGGACATTGGGATTTTAGACACATTTAGTTCAAAGATTAATGCTATACTGAAGTTATAAAGAATCCTACACCTCAGAGCACACTTTGGAGAATAATCTGCTCCAGTTTCCCAGAGTCATACTTCGTTCTGGCAGCCCCAGTTTTCCTATCAGTCATGGACAGACCATGAAGTCAAAATGCAGACTGCGAGCTGAAAAGATGACATCGGTGTTACACAACAGCACAGCAGTGCTGGGAGTCCAGGCAGCTGATGCCTGGGTTGAGCCTTAAATCCCTACACTGGTTAAATCACCTTCCTCTGCAGTGTGGACACTGAGCAAGAAGCCAGACATGTCAAGCCATCAAGAAAATGCTGAGGGTGTCATCAGGAGAAGTGGCCTCGAATGCTTTTGTCCTGAGCACTTTCACAGGTGTTGAAGTTCAAGGAGGACTTTGAAAGTCAAAGCCTGAAGTTGATCTGGAGCCTGAGGTCTCTCTAAAACAGAGCAGGTTAATTTGGCTCATCTGTTGCACAGGGGAATGGCAGTGGTAGAGGCATCCTGCCTGTTCCTGAGTGATGTCTTACTGCACAATCTGCAACACACTTTTAGAATAAGTTTTGAGTCATGAAGCTCTTTCCACTTCAATATATTTCATTTCCTGAAAGGCTGCAAAATTTCCATCCTGTTGTCTCCAAACCAATAGATTCCAAATGCATAGAAAACAGTTCAGTTCATTCCTTCCTTGGGTGGAAGAGTGATGATTCCAGCTGTAGATACAAGTATTCTTGGATGTAACCAGCCCCAAAGCTTGGCAACCAAATATGCCCCTGACCCAGCAATACCTTTTCTGAGAGCTACAGAACAAATGTTTGTCAAAGTACATTAAAGTTAACCTAAAACTTCAGTTAGATTTACAGAGGTGATTTCAACACCAAAGAATAATCATCATCACTCTAATCGGGGTAAGACGAAATCACGCCAAAGAAAATGATTTTCAAAGCTCCAACAAATAGAAGTCCTAAAATTAGAAGTAGTAAGTAGACCAGTTGTGAATAAAATGTACCTCCTACAGTAGGGGGTGAGGGAACCGGTGAAGATGGTGAGAAAGACAAATATGTCTTAAAATGACCTAACATTTACCTGAAAGGTCCACTGCAAAGTGGATCAGCAGTGATAAGTGCAATCAGGAATTTTCAGTTCTCAAAAACGAAAGTTGTTCAGTGAAAGTTAAAGTCATTTTTATATGTGTCCTGCATCTTTAAACCTGTTCTATATTTTAGACTTCAGCTTAAGCCTTGCAATTTTCAGGCCTGAAATATCATTCTCACCTGAGATATTGCTAAAGGTGTGGGTCAATATTTAATTTGCAGTGAAGGTGCAGATACCACGTGAAAGCCTTGATTGCTTTAGTGACTGGCCTCGCTGTTTCACACACAGTCACAGAGAGAGTTACTGGATAAGCAGAGAAACGAATACACAGCCCTGAATTTAACAGGGTTTTCTTCTCAGACCCTAAACTTGCTGCATCCATAGCAGTGACATTTCCCATCATCAAGGGCTGTTTCCTACGATAACTCTTTCTGTGGGAGCTCTAGATCTTACCTTCAGCTCTGCTGAACACGGATGAAACATCCTGCACTTGGGCAAAGCTCTCAGCACCCTTCTTTTACAATTAAATTCTTTGGTGAGGAGAAGCTTGATTCCCAAATATAATAACATAATCTGATGCTCCTGGAAGTGTGATAGGGTTAGGGTTCCTGGGAGAAAGCTTTGTCAGAAATGGCAGCTGCACAGAGCATCGTTCTGTTCCTGACATTCCCAGACTGGACCTGTCTCCAAGACACTGGCTACATCTCTTCCTCATCCAAAGCTATTGTTTTGATGACATTGTCTCTCTGGTTTTGTGTTCAGTGCAGGAAACTGTGAGTGTGTAGAGCTCCTTCCTGTCTCCCTTGGTTGCATCTCTTTCCTTTATTCCCCTTGGGACAAAAACAAGAAATCCATTTCTCTTAGATCTATACAAATTGAATTTTTCAGCCTCCATCTTCTGTTCTTTCTGATCTACCTTGTGTTCTCATCAAAGTCAACGTGTCATTTACTGATGGGAAATTTCTTGGCTGCTGCCCATCAGCTGCCTGGCCTCCGGGGAGAGAAATCCACGTGAGTTCTGCAGCTTTCGGCTTATTTGGAAAGTGTATTTGCCATCTGAGCTCTAACGTCTCTTTCTTGTGCAAGGCTTGATTTCAGGCAAACCCAGTAGCTTTCCTCATACTGGTGACTTGTGTTTATTGTGTGCTTCACTCTACAGGCTGGCAGTTCTTCAAGAGACATGAAAAATTAAGTTACTCTTTCAAAATCTCACAAGATATTATGTATTTAACTATTTATTTCACTAGAACAGTAACGCAGTAGCTTTGAACATGACAGCATATTAACTTATCAGGGTCATCTATGTGACCTGAAACAGAATTAGGGATTCTGTATTCCCTTACCAATGCTGCAGGCAATCCTGTCCCTCACACAATGCTTTCAAAAGGTTTCCTGAGGCAAAGTTCAGTTCATTTTAAACTGAAGAAATATCTGAACCTAGAATTATGCTGTCAGTATTTTCAAGTAGAAATTTTAATCTCAGCAGTGCCTTTCTAACTGAATTTTGTATGAATTTAATTTCTTCTGTCATGTACCAAAGGAAGTTGTTACAACTCATGTTTCTTGTGTCAGTTATGAGTGCCAAATTTATGCTGTCTTTGTTCTTCTGATACAGCTCTATTCATGATGTAGTGCAGCACTACTAGTTCCCTGCAGAAAAAAAGAAAAAAAAAAATCAAGATCATTCTGAGGATACTTTTTTTTTTCCCTGCCTATGCATGACTTTTTTTTCATTACTCAAAATAGAGTATAAAAGCTAAAATTAATTAATCCTTGTAAAAGATAAATAGACAGCTCTACTTGAGAGATGTTTCTCAGGGGGGAGTCTGCTGCCCTCCTAGGAGACCCATGTTGACTGCCCATGATCTGTAAGAAGGGTACTTTGCTGATTGTGCCTTATGGATGCTTATGGGGCAGGAGATAGGGTTTGGAAGCACGGTTCTGGGCTGCTGTTGGAGCTTTTCAGAGGCATTTCGACCAATTGCAATCCTCCCTAAACCTCTCTCCATTCCCCAAGTTGGCAGCAAGAAGCCAACGCTCTGTCCATCTATGGCACAGCTGCACTGAGTTCACACCCCTGAAAAAGTAAATGTGCTTTTGGCTTCTGAACTCAGAGAGATTGCCTTCTGAAACTCTTGAGTGGCCAGGATAACACCCATGATGGCAGTTTTCAGCATGCTGCCTTCCCCACAGGTTTCAAACATTACCGAGAAGTGACAACAGAAATAATAACCTTGATTAAACTAATTGCTATGAACATTCAAAAGCTATGTACACTTCATGCTGAAAGGTGTTATTTCAAATAAAGATAATGATAAAAAGCTCTGAAATGTTCCCAAGAATCCTATTGAAATACATAGGTAACTGACATAACTCAGGAATCTGCACTAGGCACCACCATCTCTTTGAAGGCTCCAGCAGATGTTGCAATGTCATTAGATAAAGAGGCTTAAATGTGAGAAATGGCATTATTCTAAAATTTTCATCTCTGTTTTGTACATAACCAAAACAGGTTTATATCTGAGTTGTTCTTTCTAAAGTAAATCTTAGGTGATTCACAATAACCTTCCAAATGTATGATTGCCATACCTGTGGGTTACAGCCCTAGTTTTCTGCAGCATATATAGCAAATGCATTTGAGTGGAAGTAGGTCCATCAAGTTACAGCAACTTAATTTCCACTCAAAATCTCTAATCCAAAAGCTGCTACAATTTTTGTAAACCTTTCCATAAAGTTCAAGTCACTGAGATTTGGAGTAAGTACCTTCTTCTGATTTTGACCTGCTGCTTTTTTCATTACAAGGTAATGATTTTGAAAAAGAAAAAATCCTCTTCATCAGAAATAAAAAGTTACAATGCTGTCATTGGAATTTAAAAGATCATTGCTTAATATTTAGAGGGATTCAGCAGCAATGTCATTACACTGTCCTTTCTTTTAGTTTTCAATGACCTTTTAAAACTGCCTGAAAATTTGCACGTCACCATGTAATGGGGACACTTGTTCTTTTTATTTCTATTCTTTACATCTGCTGCAAGGTCACATTATTGCAAGAGGTAAGCAGTCTGACTTTTAATGTCAGTATTATCTTTTCATTTGCAATTGCTCTAATTCTACAGCCACAGTTTTAAATGCTAAATGATAAAGTACATGGAGCTGTTGGAGCAAGTCCAGAGGAGGACTATGAAGATGATCAGAGGACTGGAGTAGTTCTCCTATGAATGCAGGCTGAAAGAGTTGAGGCTGTTCAGCCTAGAGAAAAGAAGGCTCCAGGGAGACCTCAGAGCACCTTGTAATACCTGAAGGGGCTATAGGAAGGGTTTTGCCTTCATCACGGTTTAGTAAGTGGGACAGAGTCAATAGGCCTCTGTCAATAAGCAGGACTCCTTATGGACCTTGGCAGGGAAGGCCCAATCACAAATGACTTACTAAGGCAAGTTCTTTAATAAGACAGAGCAAGAAGCCAGGTGCAGACAGCAAGTCAGCCTCACGTCCCTCCAGGCCTGGGCTCTGTTCTCGGGCAGTGTCAGGTGGAGCCCAGCTGGGCTGTCCCATAGAGCACAACCCTACAGCAGCTCCCTTTATGTATTAACAAGGTGTGCTCACACAGTCCCTCTCCTGAGTCCCTTTTCACCAGCTGACTGGAAAATCCTGAGGAAGACAGAGAGAGTGATTAATTTTGCATGTTTATATCCTTTCCCTATCCACCCTGCAGATAAAGATGTACGGAGCCCATGTGTACTTTCAGGATCCACTCTTTTCACCTGATAACACAGGCCAGATTTGTACCTGTGCCTATTCAATATGCACACACACACAATGGTGTAGGAGGCTGTGCATTAATCAGAACATTTCTACTTTCTGCTGCTGGAGATCGAGTAAATGGGTTATGGTGTCAGGTATACCAGATGCAGTCTAGTAATGAAATAGTAATTCTTTCTGCCTTCGTGCCTAACACATTGAAATAAGCAACATCTATTTACAACATTTCACCAGAAGGTGTTTATCTTCATTAGAAAAAACAGAGGCCTGATCCTAAATAAAGTAGCTTAAAAAATTACAGTTTTTTGTTTAGGAAACCCCACAGTCATCTCCAGCAATAATGAGGTATCTGAGAGCTGAAAGACTCCTGCACTGGGTCACACCACAGCTCCACCCAGCACCAGCTGCTGTTTTAAACTATAACCTGCAGAGAATGTTCAGGCAAGTATGTACTAAGGGTCAAATTCCCAGTTTCCCAAGAAGTCTGTTCAAGTGGAAAATTTTTTATAAGATAATTCTAGACGACAAGGAATACAGAGTCAGATATTTGATAGCATTTAAATTACGGTAATTGGATCCTAGTAATATCTTTTAACTATCGTGTAGACAAGACTTTTCACCTGAGGATAACTCTGAAGAGACTTTTCTAGCATGTGGAAGGGACTTCCCGGTTGCTTTCAAGATACAGAGTATGAGGGTCCCCTTGTGAAGAGCTCTTTGATTTCTGAAAGAGTTGATGTGCTTGGCTGAAGGGAATTAATTCTCTGAAAACAATGCAGTGTCAGTGCAAGGAGAACTTGAAGTCTCCCACCAATTTACATTTCTAGAGTTTTCATTGATTCTTTTTAAAGATTAAAATCCCATTAATATTTCTTAATTAAAATCCTGCCATTTTATTAAAAAATATTCATTTGATTTAGAAATAACTGCAAATTATTTCAAATAGAGTTAGAAATACCAAAGAACCTAATGTCAAAGCGGGGGGCTTTACTTGAATTCTCTCAGAGCTGTTTTGTTTTTCTCCCCATATTGTCTGGAGGGTAGGATAGGGAAGGGAGAACAATGAATTTGAGAAAACATGTTTTTTCAGTCCAGTTGTGACTTAAACTGACAATATTGGTAGTCATGTGTTTCATCCTTCCCCTGTACGAATTTGTAAAACCTAGGGGAATTTCCATCTCTTGATAAAACCTACTGTCAATGGTTAAGTACTTTTTTCCTAGAACACTACCACATATTCATTAAAGGATAATATTACAGTTCTGCTAACAGTTAGTGGTTTGCAACCTTTGTGGTTCCATAGCAAAGGTATGCAGAGAAATGCCATTTCTACACTTTGAAAGTCTCATAAATTTATTGTTTGGATTGTTTTTGGAGTTTCACAAGACACAGACTGACAGTGAATTTGACAGGGAGTTGTAGGCAAAAAAAAGTGGAGAAACCTAAGACCCCATTCCAGATTTGAGAAAATAATTCAGATCCCTTCCAGCATAAACCATTCTATAATTCTGTGATTATTTAGCAAAACATTCTTCAAAATGCTTGAGAGTAGCACTTTCAAGTGCTAAGAGGGATAAACTCAATGCTAATTGCAATTAGTTGGGTAGAGCTGAGAAGATACTAAGGATATTATTTGTAAGATATATGTGTTTGCAGCTCAGTTTCTATGGTTCATGAAATCAGGTAAATTTTAAGCTTCACTGACTGCTGCGTTTTCTCAGATCAACAGTTTAAAATTTCCTGAAGAGAGCTTAGCCCATATTTCTTCTTTGCTATTATTTCCTCTAGAGATACTCATGATAAGCAAGTCTTAGGAAAACATCATGTCCCTTTGCCCTTTGTTCCTCAGGGGAATTAAAACATCAATAAATTCGTTTTTAGAGTAAACTGACAATCTGTCTGAGACCTATGAAAACAACAAAAAAAAAGTCTGAAATTGACTGTACTACATCTTGCCATGCCACTTCTGGGACCTCTAGGGAAGTGCCTGTACTCACACAGACACCAGCCCCATGAATTCATGAGGACTCTGCGTGGTTTCTGCAGTTCACTTCAGGTGCCACACCACAAGTCATATGGGACTATAAGAGAAAACCTGATGTTCCAGTATCTTCAGGATAAGGCCATGCCATTGCACCTAAAACTGGACGGATCAATTTAATTTCCAGCAGTGAAAAATTGATGGCATTGGAAAAATAAGAATATTGACTAAGACAGGCAGAAATTTCCAAAAAGAAATACCTTTAAAAAAAGACACACCTGTGAGGTTTCTCAAGGTTTGGTGGCAAGTATTTGGCTCAGAAAAGCAGAAGAACCTTTTATTAGAGTTAAATGCTTTTACCCTTTTGTTTCCCAGTTTGCAGGCAGATTTTCAATATTTAGCTCTTGTAAATATGACCCTCATCCCTTCTAGGTGTGTAGGCTATCTCTTATTTTTCAGAAATGCAGCCCAAATTAAAGCAAGCAAAATATACGTGCCTTAGGAGCATCTAGTAAAACCCCTTCTATTTGTAATTTTTTCCTCTGAGAACCTTGATGTTTCTTTTACTCCAAATTGTAAGTGATTTCTACATGTTTGGCTTTGCTTATTCAAAGTATTCTTAATTTCTGACAATCTGCTTTCTGGTAAGA
Organism: Apus apus; assembly: GCF_020740795.1. Lineage (NCBI taxonomy): Eukaryota > Metazoa > Chordata > Aves > Apodiformes > Apodidae > Apus > Apus apus. Next base: position 70,054,847 of record NC_067312.1, on the reverse strand, counting down.
AATGAGCACCAGTTAAATCTGACTGTGGTAGTCGACATTCCAAAATTTTCATGTAGATTTAAAATGCCTAGACTTGCTTTTAAACTGAAAAATCAAATTAAAATGATCTTTTTGTTTGTTTGTTTGTTTTTATTTTTTCTTTTCACATCCAAAAATAAAATAAAACCTGAAAAAAAGTGTGACATTGAGTATGTGAGGAACGAATTTACTAGGCAGCCCATAATCTTAGCTTGCTAGAGGGCAGCAGAGCTCTTTGGATAAGGTAGCCCAAATATGCTGCTAATGTGAGGGCTAGGATAAATATTTGTATCCATTCATTTTCACATTTAACACAAAAAACTGCTACAAGTTTTACACTTTAATTTAGTTTGGACACAAATAACTTGAAATAATAGACAGAGATATGAGAAAAAAAACCCACAACATTTGTTTTTAAAGTTTTTTTTTGCTTTGTTTTGTTTTTATTTATTTTTTTTTTAAGAAAATGCAAAGAGAAAAGACACAGAGGTATAAAGCCAGAGAGACAAAATTTCAGAGCCTAAGTGTGAAGAATGGGGAAGGACACAGCATGGGGAAAAAAAAAACAAACCCAAAACAACAAAACAAAGCCACTAACAGAGAGACATACAGAAAAAGTAAGAGCAACAGTAGCAGGAGCAATAGTAACTCCAGCCTATGCAGCTGGGCTGGGAAAAAAGAAAGATGGTGAGAAGAAGAGAGGGTAAAGAGAAGTGTGGTGATAGATTGAGGGAACAAGTCTTATGAGGAGTGTGTGAGGGAACTGGAGTTGTTTAGCCTGGAGAAAAGGATGCTGAAGGGAGACCTTGCTCTCTACAGCTGCCTGAAAGGAGGCTGGAGTGAGGGGGGGGTTAGTCTTTTCTCCCGAGTTACAAGTGATAGAATAAGTGGAAATGGCCTCCAGTTGGGAATTTGTTGAGCCAGGTTGAGTTGGCATCAAGTCAGGGGAAGTTCAAATTAGATATTAGGAAAAATTACTTCACTGAAAGAGTTGTGAAGGACTGTACCAGGCTGCCGATGGAAATGGTGGAGGTGCCATCCCTGGAGGTGTTTAAAAGATGTGCAGATGTGGTGCTCAGGGACATGGTTTAGTGGCTGGCTCGTCAGTGTTGAGTTAATGGTTCCACTCGGTGATCTTAAAGGGTCTTTTATAATTAAAAGATTTTATGATTCTGTGAACAGTCTTGGGGTGATTCCAGCTTTGCCAGCACTGGGAATTTCTGGTGCTTGGAACCTAGGAAGCCCATACTAGTTGCCATGAGATGAACTGACATAGCTGAAAATACTTACGGAGCTGTGGACCCCACCAGCCAACCATGCAGAAGTCTGAATCCATCTTGTTTTGCAGGGCTTGGCTTACTAAAATCAAAACAAGTGAGATAAAAAAGAAACAGGAAGCCAGCTGAAATAAAGATTCTTAAAAAAATAATGAAAAAATTTAAATTAATTTTATGAGTGGAAGACTGTTGGATCAATCAGATTTAAAAAAATAAGGTGACAAATAATTCAGTTAAGACCATGGACATAGGGAATATATAACTATCAATAATGAGGAACTGGTGGCTCATAAAACATGGTTTCTGTCTGCCAGACGCTCAGAGTACAGCTTGTTTTTAGCCATGATGGACCTACTATCTCCCTTGAGAAGTCTGGGTTTGTGCCAGCACGTGCTCTAAATGATAAAATCACAGTTGCTTTGGTTTTAATGAGCATTCTATTTTCTTCTAATTTTACATCCTTGTTCTAAATGTATTACTCTTACTGAAGAGAAATAAGGCTACTGAGGTGAAAACAGATTCACCTGTGACTCTCTGAACAATGGGATTAAACAACAAGGCACAAACGGAGGCTGAGAAGTCTGAGGTTTTGTACTGTTTAGTGTTCAGGTAATTTGGCTCAGTCTGGACAAGTCTGCAGCTCCAGGACTGATCCTTACTGTCTTTTCTGTCTGCAGTTAGGAGCTGTTGGTTGTTGTTTTTTATTCAGCACAGCAGGCTCAATTACAGGTTGAAGGTGTATTTATGGGTATATTTTGCAAAAGCAGTGATGTGGTTTTAAAGCTGTAGATACAGCCTAGAAAATCTCTGTGGGGCTGTTGGACAATTGCCTTCTGATTAATACAGTACTTGGTGAATTTCTAGAAAACTAATATGAGTCTGCAATAAAGAGATTTATGTAATTCTGTAATATAAATCCTAGGTCAGAACCATTAGCTGATGTAAATCAGCATAGTTCAATTTCCATATGTCTCCCATGATTTATACTAGCTCAGAGCCTAGGCTTATATTTTCTCAGTCTGACTAGATAATTATTTTTTAAAAATGAATTTGTTGTTTGCAATACCCTAGAGTTGCAAACCAGCCAGGTTTCAAACTTAATTTCACTGAATGTGAACTAAAATCATAGGGAACTTATGGATTTGAAATATTTTCTTCAGCAGTATTATTAGAGATAATTTTACATTAGCCTTCTATAGAGATATATTTTAAATATTACAGCTAAGATTTTAGACAAGAAAACATATGAGAAAACACATGGGATGACTTGTATTTATTTGAATATGAAGACAGGCTGTGAATCTGCATTGCTATGGCTGCTTGACACAGCTTTACAAATAGACACACTGCATCACAAGAGGAGTCTCAGCTACATGGTGTGTACAGTGCTTGTGTTCTGGGGTAGATCTGTGCCCTCACAGATATTCAGGAGTGATTAATATGGGTTGGTGTTATGCACAACTTATCTTCTTTCTGAGGGCCTATGAAGTAACCTGAGGAGGAATGAAAATGCTGCTATTGCATTTAGCCAGGCTGAAATGAGCCAACTTACCTTAAAATGGGATGAATCCCTCTAGGAATGTGCCTATTGTCTCTTCTGACAATAACAACAGCACTGAGCATGTAGCAAGTGTTCAGCTTTCTGATGCTTACATAGAGGTAACACACAGGTCTTCCAGGAAGCAGAAAGATCAGATTTGAAAGAAGACTGAAAATAAGTGTTTTCTTTCATTGCCTCCACCATTAGCCATCAGAAACTACTGTTCTGGTGTCCGTCCCTGCCAATGCAGGGGGGTTGGATCAACATGATCTTTAAGGTCCCTTCCAACCCAAAACATTCTGTGTTGCATGCAGCCCACTTTTACTGTTGACACAATATAATGTCTTCCAGTCTATTACCTCCTACATCACTGCTGCTCTGATGGGTCCTGGTTGTACAGTTTGGCTGTGAGAAGGGTTCCTCTATTTTTGATAAATATTTGTATACATTGACAAGGGAAAAGGCAAAGGAGGGTAAAACGTTGTGGCCAATTTTGCTTGTTTAAACATTACTGTTTGAAGGTGCTTGTTCCTTCAAGTCTAAGGTAAGTACCAGGACAGGGAGGTGGTTAGAAAGGAGGGGCTGTGGGACTGAAGACATGATAATAAAGGTGTTTCTCCCCTTTCTGCACACAAGACAGGTTTGAGGAGCTGCTTCTGTGTCTGCAGAGTAGCTGAACAGGTGCTAGTGTGGCACGTTGCTCACTGCTGCAGATACTAGCCCTGGAGATGTCTGCAGGTGTGAGCAGCATGAGCTCCCAAGCCAAGGGCAGAGAGGAGCAGGCACCAGGAGCACTGGGGGGGGGGGGGCTGGCCCAGCCACCAGTCCCCACTGCTGAACCAATTACCTGCACGTTAATTAGCAGTGCTGGCAGTGATTGGCACCAGCAAAAAGTGCCCAAAGGGACTGTTCTTCCTCTGCCCTTTTTGTCTTTTCAGCTCAGGTCTCCTGTGTCATCAGGTGTCCCCTCATGTCGCAGACACGTCCCTTGTGTCACCAGCGGGGTCAGCGCAGCGGCGCGGGCAGAGCTGTGCCCGGGGCTCCCCCCTGCTCCTGACTGCAGAGTGTAAATTGTTCATGAACAGTGCCCGGGGAATGAAATATTCACCAGAAACACAACACTTAACCCAGCAGCTTTCTTACTTGCTGTGTGGCAGCTGACAATTTATCAATGTGACACTCCTGTAAAAAGCAAAACCAAAGCCCAGACAAAACTCTCATAGGACTGTAGAATGTCTTGGGTTGGAAGGCACCTCTAAAGGCCATCTAGTCGAACCCTCCTACAATAAGCAGGGACATCTCACACCAGGACAGATTGGTCAGAGCCCCATCAAGCCTGACCTTGAATGTCTCCAGGGATGAGGCCCCCACCACTTATCTAGGCAACCTGTTCCAGTGATCCACCACCCTCCTATTAAATAATTTTTCCTGATGTAAAACCTAAATCTACCCTTCTCTAGCTTGAAACCATTACCCCTTGTCCTGTCGTTACATACTCTACTGAACAGGTTTTCCCTCGCCTTCTTAGAAGGTCCTCCTGGAATCTCCTCTTCAGGCTGAACAACCCCAGCTCCCTCAGCCTGTCTTCATCAGAGAGGTGCTCCAGCCTTCTGATCATTTTCATGGCCCTCCTCTTGACACACTCCAACAGGTCCACATCCTTCTTGTGTCGGTGTGTTGAGGGCTCCAGAGCTGGCCACAGTACTTCAGGTGAGGTCTCACCAGGGCAGAATAGAGGGGCAGAATCACCTCTCTCACCCTCCTGGCCACACTTCTTGTGATACAGCCAGGATGGAGTTGGCCTTCTGGGCTGCAACTGCACATCGGTGGCTCATGTCCAGCTTTTGATCCACTAGTGCCCCCAGGTCCTTTTCCACAGGGCTGCTCTCTAGCATGTCTTCCCCCAGCCTCTGTTCATATCTCTGGTTGCCCTGGCCCAGGTGCAGGACCCTGCACTTGGCCTTTTTGAACCTCATGAGGTTCACCTGGGCTCACTTTTCCAGCATGTCCAGGTTCCTCTGAGTGGCATCCTGTCCCTCTGGCATATTGACCACACCACCCAGCTTGGTCTCATTGGCAAACTTGCTGAGGGTGCTCTCAATGCCACTGTCAATATCATTAATGAAGATATTAAACAACACTGGTCCCAGTATGGACCCCTGAGGGACACCACTTGTCACTGTTTTCCATCTGGACATCAAACCTTTGACCATTACTACTCAAACCCCCTGTCCTCTCCTCTGACATGTAAAAGCATGCTGCACTTGATATTTTTTGTCATGTTTTGATAATTAATGAGTTGATGGGAACTAGCTATTGAATTGAGTTTTATTCTAATTTTAGGTGCTTTTTGCCACATACATACTATGGACTCAAAATTGAATGTTTAAATCCTTGTTTAAGGATTTGTCTTAGCTACTGTAGACACCAAAAATCCCAGTTTCTGAAATTTTGTCTTAATCAATGTCATGACCAAGAGCCCTGAAAAGCATTTTTTAAATTATAAAACTAATTGCTGATCCAGATTGTTCTTTTATTTAAACCTGCTCCCTTTATTACTCTTCCTTTCCCTTCATTCTTCTCAGAGACCAGATTTTTTTTCTGCCCTCACATTCCTGGGTCATTTCAAGAAAAGTTACTTGAAAACCTAAGGAGCAAAACTAATGTTTTGTTGATTCCATTGAATGTGCCGCAAAATATGCAAACTATCATAATAAGTATTTCTAAGACTAAAAAATTGTAACAGATAATGGGAACACAACAGGCTAACTTTATTCTAATACTAAAATATTCCTAATCAGCCTGAAGAAAGATGTAAAGGTGTTTGCCATCAGAGTTTTGCAGATGCCTATAATTGTGTATGCACAGGGTGACATAAGCCCTAGAAGGGAACTGTCAAGGAATGTATTTTGGTGACATTATTGTGGGTACTGTCTTGTTTGAGCTTTCACAGACCTTGGCATTCAAGAGTATTAGTGGTCAGAGACCACATTGCACCTCACAGAGACAGGGTGCACTGACTCACTGCAGAACAGATGAGATTGTTCCTGTAAGAAAGCAGCCACTTCTACAGAATACATTTTGTGTTTTGTTGGTTTAGTTTTGCATGTGGGTTTTTTTGTTTGTTCTGTTTTGGGAGTTGATTTTTCCCCCCCATTGCTAGTCAAAAGCTTGAAAGTGGGGGATGATGTGAAAAGAATTGTTAAAAAGGAAGAATCGCTCCTGTGTTGTATTTTTTTTTTTTGTTTTATCTTTTTGAAGCTATTATCACAGTATTCTGCAGAGTTATACACAGAAGAGAATTGACAAGGCTTGGAGTAAGTCAAGAAGGATAACTAAAATGCAAATATTTGGTCTTTCTAGCAAATTTAATGAAAGTTGTAAATAGCTCATATTATTCTGTCTTGAAATACTGAAATTCAGTCTTCTACCTTTCAAGCATTTGCTATGTAGTTACTACTTAAGAGAAATGTTGGAGCCTGGGCACTGTCTCCTGTAAGAGAGAGCTGCGATTAAGTGGTCCTTGACTCAGTGGTGACCAGCACTCCACTGACCCCAACAGCAGGCATTGAGAGACTCAGGGCTGGAGGAGGCAGATGAGCTGACATGGCCAGTACTGTGCTCACACTGGGAATCACAGGGGTTTGCATTTTCCCAAGAGCAGTGATGCCATCACGCTGCAGTACCAGCAGAACGAGAGCTGGTCTCAGCCTCACGGGGCTGGTGCCGCACGACTGTGCCAGGATGCTGGAGATGACAGGGAGGTTCCTTTCATAAAGAGCAGCCTGTCCTCACCTCCCTCTGCCACCTGTGAAAATCGCCAGTCAAGACAGAGTTTCTTTTCTCAACATTTGCTCTGTCAGCAAAATGTTTATCAGAGAAATATGTCCAACAGACAAATGAGAGAGAAAAGTTCTTCCAGTATGTGATGGTGCCTTATGAAAGGAAAAAAGAACCCTGAGTTGTTCATGGGTTTTATATGTACTTTCATTACCTCTATGGCTTAAAGAGAAGTCTGCATTGTACCACAAGTAGGCTTAATCTGTATGAATTTGTGTGGCTTTTTTGACATTAATAATTTTGAGTGTTTTTGCCCCTTACCTGCAGGCAGGCAGAGGGTTGCTAATGTTCTAGCTCAGGCTCTCCATTCCCAGTGTAAACATTTGTCTCCCAGGTTGTTCATTGCTGAGAAGGACTTTGGGGCTTCAGTGATCTTAAGCATGGACAAGAATGTCCAATGACTAACAAAAAGTGGTGTGGAAAAAAAAGATTTATTTTTGTCTGCTGAGAAGAGGGCAGAGGGATGTCTCTATTTCATAGACTGTCAGATTTTTGAGCTCCAGAAATGACAGGGAGATTCTCCTACCCACAAGAAGTTAGCTTGAGTCCCAACAGAAACTGCTAAATCTTATGTGAAAATTGCTAATTGCACTAGACCATTTGTGATGTTCTCAAGGTAGAGAGAAAAGAGGAGCAGGCAGAGATCTTGTAGGAAATTCTTTATAACTCAGCCTATGAAGACATTTTAGTTGCCCTTCAGGCAATCTGAGTGCTAGATAGCCATTTTAAAATATTAATGTTGAATCCAAGCATGAGTAGGAATTATTGAAAGATTAATATGAATGGAGCATCTTCCCCCTTAGTTAATACAAACTTTGGGTCAGTTCACAGAAACAACAAAACTGAAAACAAAATATTCTACTATATTTAAGATATAAACGGTCAATTAAATTAAATTAAACAGTAACTTGAGGTCTAGCCTGCTTTCCTTAATTGTTGAGTCCACAGGAATTCAAGTTGCTGTAAAGCATCATTTTTTATGGCATAGATTTACCTTTTGTACATGCCCAAAACGCAACTGATATTCAACAGAGTCAGAGGAAATCCAGCTTCTTGGTCCTCCTTTAACTACTCGCAGGAAAACTGAGAACATTAGAATGTGGTCATGAAGGAGAAGGTCTTGTTGGCTGCAGCTGAAATGAGAGTCCAACACACAGCATCTGCTGTTTCTTGAGAAACAAGGATAAGCTCTTCAGTAGTCAAGTGAAACTAAGTAAATGAACAGGTTTAACTCTAGAGGATCTCCATTTTTTCCATAAAATGAAAACAGTTGAAACATTTTGTTCATATGTTTCTAAACAAAACAAAAAAGTTAGGCCTTGAGATTATTTAATTTGTTGTGTTGATTTTCCTTTCTTAAACAAAGGAAATGGAAACTTTGTCACTGAGGATGTTAAAATGTGTTTCTTTTGAAATTTGTTGGTTGTCACAAATTCTGTAGAAGTTTCAAGGTGATCTAACATGCCCTTTTAATGAACAAAATCTTTTGTCATAGCAAATTTGAAAATTTGTTTCCCATCTCCATGTCATATTGGGCAGATGGAGACACCGAATCAATTTAGCAACCACCTCAGATCTTAATTTAAGTGAGGATAAAAAAGAAAAGATATCTATAAGTTATCCGGGCATATATGAGACAACCAAGAAACTGAGCAGATACCTTGAAAGCTGCGTGTCTTTGTTTTTCAGCTTTATTTTGTTTTCAAGTGAAGGAACTGAGGAGAAATTGGGAAACCCTATTAGAAAAAGACAATTAGGAATATTAGAAACAGAAAAGCAGGTGTGACCATTGTTTAAAGGAAAGAAAACATTACAGCTGAAAAGAGAAGATGTGCGGACGTGGACTGCCAAAAAACCCCATGAGGTCAGATGGGAACAGGCCTGTACTGAGGCAAACTCTGACTCCCAGAGCTGAGTGAAGCAGGGATGTGGTTTGGGGAATGGCTGCTTGGATAATCCTGCAGAACATGGCTGAGGTCCATGCTACTTCAGGCAGAGCTGATGGGGGACAGTTTAAATTCTTTCTAATATCTAATTCTGTTTCTTCATTCTCAATGTCATTTTGAAGGACACAAAGGCTACCCCTTTACAGAGTCCATGAAGTGAGATGGAAGGTAGCTTCAGAAGGAGGAAAATAAAACTGACTTCATCTCAAAGGCATAACATCCGCACATCAGGAAGGCTGACTGCCTGGTGTGGAACAAGTTTACTGAATGCACATCACAGGGGCAGACAAAAACCAGCATAGCTTTTGTATAGCAATAGTGCATAACTCTTTCCTTGCCAAAAATGCCTTCTTATGTTTTGGTAATGTGTCTGCCAACAATAAAGTTAAGGAAGGAAATTTGTAATATATTGGAACATTGGGTTCTTTTCTCCTTTCATGAAGTGGATCAAACTACTATGCTACAGTCAAACATATGCTCCATGTTAATGGGAAATGTAGTCAAGGTGATATTTAGCAGGTAAATATAAATAGCTCATACTGACCATGTGTTTAGCACTGTGTAGTTCCTTTGCCCTGAAGGCAACTTAAGTTCCTGGAGGAACTTAAACTTACTCATTGGCTCTGAAGTAGAGAGCAGCCTTTTCAGTTACACAGACAAATCAGAAGATGCCCCAAACCCCACATTTGGAGGTTTCCAAATTTGTACTTCCCACTTGTAATAACAGGGAATTATTTTGAACTAGCAGAGTTTGAGTAAGTAATTTTTTTTTCATACTGAAAACTCTGAAACTGGAAAAACCTGGTGGAAAACAAATCTCAGGAACAGGTCAATTTTTAGGATCCATTCTGTGAATCCGATATGAAATAATAATTTTTCTAACATACATTTTTCAGCTCAGAATACCCCTGTTTTTAAGAACAGGTGACACCAAGAGACCATGGTGGGCTGGTGTCTCTGACATTGTTCCTACTTGACAAGTCAGCTGGATCCATTTTTCAGGTGGTGTCTGTCTTCATTGTGGTCACAACATCACCAGGGCAGGGACACCCTTCTGCATCACACGTGAGCCTGCGGCAGTGACCGAAGCAGCAGACGAGGTGTGAAGCAGTGAGACACCACTCCTGCTCAGTCAATGGCTGTCTCTGTCCTGTGCACACACACAGGGCTGGCCATGCTGGGGTCTGAACTCGGCACATCTGAAACTATCCAGAAAGCTCTCCTCTCTGCTTTGAGAAGTGTGTTGGTGTTACGACAAGAAGAATGTTCCTCTCTTGCAGGTTTTATGCACAATTGATATATCTATCTCTGATGTATAACCTGACAATTACTCTTCTGCCTTGTTGAATGAGGCAATTTGGCCACTTGAAACAGCATATTCTTCTGACACTGCATATCAATCAAAGTGTTGCCTTTCTTCAACAGCAATTAAAACATGCTTGAAATAAAGGTAGCAACACTTTTACAGCCCAAGTCCTTCTGATTTTGACTAACAAGCAAAGTCTGTCTCATTGAGGATTTCATCAGGAACTGAGCTCCCAAGTTAAGGAAGATCTCTGTAAGAACTTCGACAAAACAAGGCCCTGCCTTTTCAATGCAAAAGACTGAGACTGTTTTCCCTCTCTGGCACAAAGGTCTGTGCCAAAGAAAGGAGGTTTCATAGGCACTGTAGGAAACAGCCCTGCTCCCAGATAACCTGTTTAGCCAGGTGGTGAGTCTGGGTATTCTCACAAACTGGGAAATGCTGAACTTTGGTCTCCTACCCACTCATGAGGTCTGTAATACCCAGCAGAGGAATATTGCTGAGCTTTTGATTATAAATATTTATCCTGCTATCAATTTGTCTTGCTAAAGAGAGTTACAAAAGGATTGGTTCTCCACACGTCTAAAAAAACTCAACAAACCTAAGCAGAAAAGAATAATTTGTGTTGGTGTCCAACCTTCTGTTCAAAAGAAGCTCCATTATGAGCTTGAACAGGTCACTGAGGGTCATGTCCAGTTCTCAAAGGAATTCCAACAACTGCCATCCCCCAGCCTCCTGCAGATCCTGCTCCAGTTCTTGTTTGTTCTCACAGGGAAAACGTTCCATAATCTCCAGGTTTGTGTTTCACTTCTGCCTGCTGCTTCTTGTCTCAAAAACACAAACACTTCCACCTCCCTTCATTTTTATCCTCCATCCTTCTTAGAAATAATAAAAAAAAATCTTCAAACACAAAACCTAGCAGAGCTCTCAGTTGTGGAGATCAGGACACTCCTCAGACTCATGAAGATGAATGCAGCAACCAAGACTACAACAAATTGATCCAAATTGACTTTCATCTACCTCTTGCTGAAACACTTATGCTTTAACTGCAGGAGGATCAAAATCATGCACTCCACCATGTTCGCAGGCAGGGAAGTCAGGTGGCAACTTTACAGCTTCTGCTGAAATAGTAGGCAAAAGCAATTTGTAAAAAGGACACCCTGAAGTGTCCAGCTGCAGAGGACTTGTCATGAGAAAAATCAGTTTTTGGGAAAGGAGTATAAATGAGGGTTGCTTTTCCTCTTGAAAATACCTGGCTTTTTGTACAGCTATGCTCCCCTTCTGGAGTGATGTTCTGAGAAGCAAGAGCTGCCTGTCAGCTCAGCTGCATGGGGTGCACAGGCTGCCTTCCCTTGGTCTTTACCACTGCACAGGGTAAAGTATCATCTTAGCAAGGGAGCAGCAGACTAGGGAACTAGTCCACACTCATTTTTCTTTTTGGGTCAATGAGGAAGGACGTTCCAGAGTTCTGATCCCTCCAGCTGTTGACACCACCTGAGAATCAGGTGGGGCTTTAGGCAGCAGAAAAGGCTGGTGTTTGGCATTGCCTGCAGCTGAGACAGAGCTTTAAAACACCAACTGGTGACTTGTACATGTTAAAATGTCAAACAAAGGAGATGTCACATGTGGCTTTACATGGACTCAGAGGAAGAATAAAGAAAGGGAAGAACTTTATTGCTGGGTGCCTCACAGGAACACTTATTACTGTTTTCACATGATTTTCCAGGAATCTTTCTCTCTACCTTCTCCCTGACACTTGCAGATTAGCTCAGCATGAGGCAGCAAAAAGCCTCCTTAGAGCTACTGTGTTCCACAATCTCATCTAAATCTTTTCCAAGGTTATTTGATCCAGATTTGCTTTCCCTTACAAATCTCTCTTTTCTTTTTCCTGTGTGTCATGTTTTGTTACTTCTGCTTGTCACAACTTATTTTTTTGCCTATTTGCAAGAGAAATTCTGACCATTTTGTTGAAATGATAAAAAAATAAAACCCCAATCTTTTATTACTTTCTTAGTTGTAAGAAACCTTCTCCATTTCTGTATTCCTGGCATAAAGCCCACTTTTAAAATTAAGAGTCCTGATCTTGTTGCTGTATCTCCATGTTCTGCAGTGTCCAAGGTGGATTAAGAAGTTGGTATCAACAGGAACATTAGATCACTAGACTTGATGACTAAATGGTCATCAATCAGCACAGCCAGTGTGTTCTGCATTCAAAAGACAGAGTGAGGGAGAGCACACCCACCTCCCTGCAGGGTAACCTCTAGACAGATAAAGTGATGACAAAGAATAACCCATAGTTAGAGATATCAGAATATTTAAGAAAGAGTGGAGTTTCACTGAAATTTTCTGTTGTGATGGAAAGAAAAAAAAAAGAGAAGATGTTCCTAGTCTACTGCTTGTTGGGCACAGACCTGTTCATAGGAGGGAGGAAACTAGGCATTAATTTCAGTTAATCTGTGGTGAAATAAGCTCAAATTAGATAAAAGAAAACTCTGAACCAGTAGTTTCTTATCTCACACTACATCAGATTTCCCTTATGTACTGTTTTGAACATTTTCCATGTATTAAAAATTCTGTATCTCTCCATGTTTCAATTTAAGGATACTTTATTTTATTTTTTTATTTTGTTATTTTGTTATTTTTTATTACTTTTATTTCAAAGGAGTTTAAAAGTCTTTTTTATTCCTGTTTGGCAAGGACAAGCTAAAAATAAGACCAAGTATTTCAAATTGTGCCATGAACTGGAATGATCTTGCCTCTTTATAACGTTCATTTATTCTCCTAGTAAAACAGTCCCTAAAGTTATATATGAAGATACTGTTAAGAAACATTTAGAGCATGAGTGTCAAGGTTAAATTTCATTTTGTTCCTCACTCTGAGAGAACTACCCTGTGCTGGTTTCTAAACACACTACAATTTATCTATTTACTTACCTGTCAAAAAACACACAAGGGAATTAGGTACCTAACACCCAGAGAAAAGCAGTGGAGCTTGACTACATCAGCTAATTCACTGAGACCCCTGAGAAAATTCAGGCCAGCTCTTGACAACCCTGTAACCAGGGCTCCAGCTTTCTTCTTGAGGGAGCTTCTTTTTCCAAATCTTTAACTCATTTGTACATCACACAGTGTTTAGCACACATTTTCTAAAAAAGCCAGTAATTTTGGGACATATTTATGATTGAATGTAAATTAACCCAATGATAGAGTAGCTCTTCCCTTTCTTGATACAACTCAGTGTTCACCTTTTAGCAGAGCTAAAATATTCTGTCACGTCTAAAATATTCTGTTATAACTTTTTTTTTACTTTACATGTACATTGAGTTATATTTTATACAGAGAAGCAAGCTTTTCAGCATTCATGATGGCAGCAGAAGTCGTGCTTTTAAATTTATTTTAAATTTATTTTTTATTTTATTGATGAGTAGTGGGAAACAATACCCAAACCCACAAACCACAAATCTCATGCATAGCCTACATAAAAAGGGTATTTATGGCAGAGGAGTCTGAGAGGAAAAAAGCACCTTCTGCAGGTAGTTAAGATCCAATAAGAGAAGCCATTTATTTCAAGAATTCTCCAGGCACACCAACAGTATTTTTCTTTTTTTGAAATGGAAGAAGAATAATGATGAAAAACAAGTGGGAGTTGGGGGAGGGGTAGAAAAGGAAAGAGAGGGGGAAAAAACTACAGCTCTTCTGAGTCATTTTGATAAACTAGAGAAAGAATTATATGCATAACTGTGGGAGATTTATAAAATTAAGAGATTACTCTCAGAAGCAGCCCACCAGACTGAAAAATAAACCTATATGTGAGTTTCTATGTTTCTGGCTAGTGTTGACTGGCTTCAAGCGTGGGTTTGCTACCACAGCAAAAATGGGCCATGGGCACAACAGTCCCTGGTGTTGCACCATGAGTGAAAGCAAGTGCTTTCTGCTCCTCCTGCTGTGGTACATCCCATGAGCTGCAGGGGGGCTCTGTCCAGAACCACTATCAGTGGTGGGTGCTGGCTCTTCCTTCGGGACACACATGGAGATTCGGACATTTGCTGTAGTTGGCACCCACTCTCCACCCTGAGGCAGGGGCTACGCTTTCGACCCTATGCTTTGGAGCAGAAGAAGGTTCAACAGTGCTGTGGAGGGACTGGGGAAGCATCTGAGCAGGAGCTCTTGGAAGGGTTAGGCCACAGAGGATGGTGCAAGCATCCCGTAGCTGGTGCCAGTCTGAGCTGCTGCAGTATCATCCCTGGAGAGATGTCAACTCAATCCTGGACAAAGCATCACATCCTCGGGCAGCACACACCCACAGTTTGTAGCTTGTGGTGCCCCAGTTTAGCTGCAGACCCTGCTCTCAGCCGTGTTGGGTGGTGGGACAGGACAGACTCACCCATCATGCCTGCAGTGAGGCTGCTCTGTCTGTGCAACTGACGGGCTGCCTAGAGAAGGAGAAACTGTGGGTGTGTGTTCTCAATATAACCTGAGAACTGATTTAATCTCAACAGTAGTAAACCCTGGATTTCTGGAGATTGTTTTGTTGTTGTTGTTGTTTTTTGCATTATTTTATATATTTTTGCGTTTACAGTCAAAATATCCCCCTTTTACCTATTTGCTTATCTCTGAGATCACTTTGTCTCTTTACTTGCTTGAAATCCTTGATGAAGATTCAGCTGTAACAAGAACCCATTATCCAATTAGCACAAATCTTGGATACTACGGATAGAAAATTGATCAATTAATTTCACACAGCTGGGATGTGAATTTCAATTAGTAACAGTTAAAAATGACCGAACCTACTGAGCACGTTCCAAGTAGTCAATACTTGGACTGCTTGAAGTCCTCTGCATCTTGTGATACAGGTGATAAATTCTTCCTTTGCAGTCAGTGCAGGTGATTGTTTCTCAAGTGTCCTTTTAAATATATCATCAACAAGCAATAAGATGCTGTCAACAGATTACAGAAATTTATTCCCTTCATAAAAGACATAAGTATCTCTCAGGACAGATTTGGCCATTTCTTTCTCTATGTTCAAAATTCATCTATTTAACAGAGCAAAAAGTATTTCCTTCTGCATCTGTAAGAAAAGCTTCTTCACAGAACAGCTAAATGCTGCTTTATTTCACCTTTCTTATCAATGTGAAGCACTGTGGAGAAGGAACAAGAGGAGGTATTATCTGTTATCAAAGAGACAGAAAGACATATATTTGCTTTCAAGAGCATTCTTTACAACTCCAAATTGGGTTTTGTCCCAGTTTGAGGCTGAATCAAAGATGTAGCTTCTTAATCTGAAGCAAAAATGTTAACACCAAAGTGAGATTGTAAAGATATAGCTTTGAAGAAAAAATATACTCCCTTGATTGTTTTTTTGAAATATTTACTTTAAATCTGTATTTTACTTAGATAATACATGGAATACTACCATATTTTTAATAGAAAACAGTCAACATCTTTTAAAGTACTTTTGAATGTGCAGGAAGAATTAGTGAGAAATCTTTGAGAATTCCTGCCCGTTCCCTTTTCTCCAAAGATACTGACTGAAGCAGAGTCTCTGAGCACTATTCTGGGAGCAATGAAAGCTCCCTCCTGGGATCGTGACTGATACATTCTGGATCTAAGCTCAGCAATAACTGCTGATAATAATGCTAAGAAATCACAACAGTTGGTCATTAATTGACATGGAATATTATGCTTGTGTTGCTCACTTGCAGGAGCTCAAAACCAAAGGGTATGTTTACTTCATGGCCCATAAAAGAAATACCAAACAAGATCATCTCTCTCTCTGTAACAGACTGAACCCAGGGACAAAAGGGTGACTTTGTGCTACATTTAACAGGCCATTGAAGTCTTTTTCCAGACTATTTGCTGGAACACATCCTGCACTTTTCCCATCATGGTCGTGGCAAAGCCCTGAGAGTATTTGCCACCACTCTGTAGAATCTGACCTTCTATGAATTCACCTGCTAACTTTCCATGTTGGACATATATTTTTGTGTTCCAGATACGCACTTACCACTTGCAGGGATCAGAATTTCCTTCCTCACAAAAGGAAGTTTCAACACCAGCTCTTTATGTCCATATTTTGCTGTTCACTTTCTCTTGCTGAGGATCTTGTAATTATTCATTGAATGTAATTTGAACCTCTTGAGAAAATTCAATTTGTACTCTACTTGCAGCTTCTCAGTTTGTGTTGCTCATTTTCTAGCCAGCCAGTTGTCCTAGCTGCAGTTATGGAACATCTGAGGTGAAAGCTGTGGAAGTCTGCTGCAAGAATCAGATCTTTGTTCATTGTTCACATGAAGATATCTATTCATGAAGGCTGAGAGGAGCAGGGCAGAGGGGCTTTCTCTCACTCTCACTCAACATCTTTTCCGGGGCTCTACCCACATGACTGCCCATTGCTCCTGCATTAACTGCACAGAGCTCCATTTGGTCCTTTCTTCCCCCTGCCCATCCCTCTGGTTGGGTAGCCCTGCCCTTGTGTACATTAACTGGCCCTCCCTGCTTGGTGCCATCTGGAATACTGATGGAACTTAACCACCCTACTGTATTATCTCTGCACAGGACTCTCTCTGTAAAATGTGTTTTACACCAAAATTCATCACTGCTGAAATATTCAATCTATTAATTAAGGATCCAGAACAGAATCACAGAATCCTAGGGGTTGGAATGGATCTCAAAAGATCATCCAGTCCAACCCCCCTGCCAGAGCAGGATCACCCAGAGCACATGACACAGGAATGTGTCCAGGTGGGTTTGAATGTCTCCAGAGAAGGAGACTCCACAACCTCTCTGGGCAGCCTGTCCCAGTGCTCTGTCACTCTCACAGGAAGAAGTTCTTCCTGATATTCACATGGAACCTCCTATGTTCCAGTTTGCACCTATTGCCCCTTGTCCTGTCACTGGACATCACTGAAAAAAGCCTGACTCCACTGTCCTGACACTCACCCTTTACATATTTGTAAACATGGATGAGGTCACCCCTCAGTTTCCTCCAAGCTCAAGAGACCCAGCTGCCTCAGCCTTTCCTCATAAGGCAGATGTTCCACTCCCTTCATCAACTCTGTGGCTCTGCCCTGGACTCTTTCAAGCAGTTCCCTGTCCTTCTTGAACTGAAGGACCACACATTTTCTAGCCTAACTGCAATGGTTTAATGACTAATAGATCAGGTCAGTTTTCTCTTTCCCTGTCAATAATATTTATACTTGGTATTAGAAGCAATTACTTGACTCATCACTTCCACACTGTAGAACCAATGCTTTAGGACATGTTCACATTTAAGTTAGCAAAAAGGGGCAGTTATAATTCCATTCATCCCAAAGTTTCTGCCCCCCAAATTAATTCTCCATCTTTTGCATTGAATTCAGCAATGTGTGGTAGTTCCACTCATTGCACTAGTAAAATAAACAGCTGTACAATAATAACAAGGATAAATGAGAAACTGTCTTTTTTTGTTTGTTTGTTTGTTTTGATTTGTTTAAGTAAATAAACTGAACACCCAAGCAAGTATAAGTGAAAACCAAAGCAACACCTTTATTTTTATAGAGCTTTTCTAGCTTTTAGGCACCTGCAAAATCCTAACAGGAGGTGTTTATCTACTACATACCTGGGCAAGGACCTACACTCTGTGACAATGCTTCCCCCATCTCCCCATCGCACCAGGCTGCTCAGGGACAAGGACAGGAGCATCATCTGCCATGGAGGTGACTTCCCCTCTGTCCTGCTTCTCACAGACAAGCTGCAGAGTATGTTTCACAGTGTGCTGGTAACAAAACAGAGACCTTTGGTCAGCATGTGGCTGTGTATCCTGTCATACCTCGTGCCAGTGACAGTAATAGATCCCTTTGAAATGACGGCAAGTTCGTTTTCAGGTGTTCCCCTCAGCCTGATCCAAGGTGAGGAGCTTGCCCCAGCTCAGAAAAAATGCCTGCACTAGAGAAACTCTTCAGTTGTGGGTGAAGCATTCCCAATCTTTCCTTTTGCTTTCCTCTCCAGGTAGAATCAAAACACATATTCTAACTCGGCTCAGGGGTTAAAAACTCATGGTTTCCTCCCATCACAAATGTTTCAACCACTTGGCAACAAACCACTTTGTTGTTTTCTGTCTGCCTGGGTAAGATATTATTATTTTTATTATTTTCCTGCATCATTCACAATTCTATGTGCCAAACACTGTAAAATGAGGCAGCTCTTCATACAAAACTGCTGGTACATATGCTGTGATGCCAGTTCCCATTGTAGCTGTACGAAAACAACTGATTTGTTGGTGCCTCATGCAAAGCTTTCCTTCCTCCCCTGTTCTCCTGGGAAAGTGTTCTTGCTGACGCTTCAATAGACATAAATTGCAAACTCCTCTGAGGAAAAGGCTGAACATAAACCAGAGAGGATTGAAATGTCTTGCTTTCTCTGAGCCTTTCTCTAAAGGACTGATTCTCTGCAGCTGAGCTCACCCATCATGGAAATTAATGTGTGGGGGAGTCTGGGAAGGAGGCAGGAATGAGGTCTGGGTGGGAGACCAGGGACTTCTCTGTGGATAGTGATCCCAGCAGAGGAAATACTGTAAATTCAGATACCTAAAACCAATGAAAATGTTTGGATTTCTCTTTGTAACAAGTGCTGTTACCCTGGCAAGCATCCAGTGCACCAGCTCTGCACAGAAACTGTCCCCTCTATTTAATAATGAAGTAAAAAATGTATTTTCAGCAGTATGAGCCAGCAGGGAGCTGGAAGCAAGAGGGAGACAGAAAATATTGTTATGAAAAGGCTGAAATAATACTCAGAGTTTTCTCTAAATACCCACTTTTGCTGCTCTTACAAAGTCTGGATGATGCCTTGCAGCAAATGACTGAAGGGGAAAAGAATTTTCATGAAAGTCGTTTTAAATAGCTATGCCTGAAAATAAACCCAGCAGCCTTTGTACCAAAGGAAGGACAATGAGACCAACAAGGTCTCTTAAGGAGAAGCTTTCAAATGTCAGGACAGAAGTTGTCTCCTTAAAAAACCAAACCCTTAAAAACCTCCTTTGCTGTTTATTTTTATTTTCTTTTATTTATTTTTGTTTATATTTTTTAAATGCAGCTGTTATGAATCTCACTGTTTAAAGAGTAAGGAAAAAAAATGTAAAAAGATACTGAGATGGATATTTTGTTGTTCTACTGACTGACCTGTTTGCTTGAATTTCCTCTTCACTATTTTCTCTGCCTCTGTTTCCTGGAGGTGTAGATTGTTAAGGCCCTGACTGACTCACAGGACACAGCTCCTCTTTAGCCCAAGCCTGCAATACTTGCAGAGCACCAAGGGAATCCAGCAGCACGGAACTGGCCACACCAGCTCGGGTCTCAGGGCCAGTAAAACCAGCATCATAACCCATAAGCTTTTTTAAGAGATACTAACAATTCAAGCCTAGAAAATGTTTTGGTACTGATGCTTAAGGTTACTGCTTCCTCTGCAAGCAGCTAAACTTTATGAAGTGTGTGACATATCACCATCCATCAGACACTGCAGAGAAGATATGTTGCCTGTCACACCCACCTTGGGGCACTGGTACAACTTTCAAAGTCTTTTAATATTGCTGAGCATGTTCCCAGACTTCCTAGACTTTACCAGCTTGGCTGAAAACAATCATAAAAGGAGACAGGGAAGTTTATCAGGTAAATTAATTAGGCAAATTACTTACACGTTAATTAATTCTGGACAGCATGGAGGTTGCACTGCAAGTCTGGCATAAAACAGAGAGAAAGCCAAATATCAACCACTGAATTAAATGTAAATAGCACTCTTGGTAGTCTTCTAATTAAATATCAGCAGAATTACTTTGATATCAAAACAGTGTCAAATATAAAATCTAAGGGGAAAATCTAATTTTTAGAGTGGACTTGCCATCCAAATATATACAGAAATCAATTACTCTTCTGAAGAGACTGAGCAGAAAAATGCCTCTCCACAAGTCAAAAGCTATGATAAGTGAAACAATCTTAGCTTAAGAGTGGAAGTCGATTAGAATAATTACACAGTGCACTAGAGGTAATTCTTTCTGCTTGCTGAAACTAGACTAAGCTGCATTTGCAAACTGCCATCTATGTACAGGAAATTTGTCTTGTTTTAATGCTCACCCCCAGAAGGAACATTTTTCTTTCCTTTATCTGAAATGTAATACAGGTGCATTTCCCTGTGAAGCAGCCCAGTTTCTGATCCTAATCACAATCTAGCATTCATGAAGAAAGCACAGCATTTGTGTTAATTTTAGCACACCTTTAAATCAAAGGACTATTACTTTATTTGGTTTGTGTTTTGGATCAGATGCATCATGAGACGACGTTCCTTTCTGTATATACTGTTGTGGGAACATAAGATGCTAATCACAGTTCTTAATTCAAAGATGAGACATAACATGCCTAACACAAAAAGATACTACCTTTACTAGATTTTTTTCAGGTTTGATGGAGAAAGACTCATGAATATACTTTTTTTTTTCTTTTTTTTAGAATTTCCTTTTGCAGAAACATCTTTATTGTTACTGATTGTAAACAAAGCTTGAAGACTCAAGGTTTAGATACTTGAAGCTGGGTAACACAGCTTCAGGTAACAGACACCTAACTGAGAGCAGAAATAGTTTCTCGATCTTTTTAAACTTATCAACAATAATAAAGTTAGTCTAGAGAGTAAATGTGCTCTTTGTAGTAAAAAGAATGTTTCATTAATTGTTTGGATCAGAATGTCAAGGCCACTGATAACAACAGCTTGTGCTTAATATTCATATCCTTTTTTAGTATAATCTATAAATTTAGAAAAGCCAGTTTCATCACTGTATTCAAAACAATGGAGTGGCTTTTGTAATTTTATCTCATTTTTGGTTTTAAGGTCAAACACTTCACTCAGTATTTTAACTACATTTGATTCTGCTTTGAAGGAATTTTTCAGTGACTAGTAATTCCAAAAAATGCAGGTTTTTTTTTTTTTGTTGTTTTGTTTTTTAAATAATGAGAAAGAGAATATCAACATGTTTTCACCTGGCAGCATTGCTCTCCCACATTCCTAAAAGGAAATGCCCACCCTGCTACAGCCTCCCCAGCTGAGGGGTTCCCCGTGACATCCTGGCCCCAGCAGCACCTGACCCTGTGCCACCCCCTTCAGCAGAACCAGGGGCTCGGGGGCTGCAGGCACAGTGACACACCTTATGCCTTTTTAAATGTTTGTAAGAGGCAGCCTGTATCTGTGCTGCTGCTGCACGGAAGAACAAACCCAGTTAGAGAATCAACTGCTGCTCACTTCCTTCTGTACCAGATCCTTTATGACCAAAGCCTTTAATGCAGAGCCAACCTGCTGCTTACAGCCTCGGATCACCAAACTTCAATCCTTTGTGTCAGTCTTCTCCCCAGCATCAATGCTAACATATTTCAGCCCCTTACATTAGTTTTTGATGATCCCAAGAGGCTACATGGGCTAAGACACCAGTTTGTCTCCACCCAAATAGCTTCCATAAAGTTTTTCCAGGTCAATAACATGTGCAAAGCCAGAGGAGCAAATATGCACCAAATTGTGTCCACTACAATATGTGACCTTTTCCCAAAATAGGTGAACACTCCAGAAGGAACTAAGGGGCAAGCATAGAAACAGAAACACCAGAAGTTTACTCTAGGGAAGTTTTGGCCAAGAGGGGAGGAGAAGCATTGTAATTTTAAAAGGATTTTCAACACAAACCTAAATAAAAACCAAACAAACCAGTAAACAAACAAAGAAAGAAACAGAAAAAACACAGGAAGTTAAAAACAAATGTGCAAGGCTGGTTTCTTTAAATATGAGTTTATAATTATTTTTCAGCTACGCATCTTCCCATATGTTGGCAAACGATATATAATTTTTAGATTTTTCTCTTTATATTCCTGAAGTTTAAAACTGAAAGAAAATGTTCAAAGAAAATGTATATTACTTAAGTTTTGGATTTCTTATACAATGTTTCAAATAAAAAAATTATGATGTGCTCAACCATTTAGTTGACTGACAAAACTGTAACAAATTTAGCTGTTTTTTTCAGTAGCCTTCAACTTCTGTGGCTGAAGAAATAATTTGAACTGCCACTGGACATAAAAAACAAGCAAAACTTACGCATGTCTTCAGTAGCCTTATGATGATTGTAAAATGAAATGTATCTCCAGACACAAAAATTTTGTACTGCCAGAAACATTCCAAGGGGACATTAAATGGTGGCCTGAGTAGCTTTGCATGGTGTTTTTGTTTTTTGGGTTTTTTTTTGTATAACAGTGGCCAAGTAAGGCCCATAGTCCTGAACATAGAGACTTTTTTTTTTTTTTAATTAATTCAATTTCAATAATTAAGGAAGCTAAATGGTGGAACAGCTACAGACACAAAAGACTGAAGTGGCATTTTCCAAGGTATAAAACCAATCGTTGACCAAGAGGAACAAAGCCCAACACATCCTCACTCATCAGCCGTGCCACTCTTTAGACACCACCCTAATTCTCCCAACAAATGTAGCCACTTTCAGAGGCAGAATATTAGATGAAACACATCATTGATCTGCCAATCTCATTTCTACATGAAGTTTAACATCCTTAGCTTCTGCTGACTTCAGCAAATATGGGAATGTACAGAGCATCTTGGAGCATGAGAGAACAGCAAGACAAGCATTTATCTCTTCCATTTCTTAAAAATACCATTAAAGATTTAATGACTGATGTAATTATGATACAGTGCTTGTGAAATTCCAGGTCATTAACCTCCTTTTGCCAAGTGTAAAATGGAAAAATTCAGTTGTTACTATTAAAAGGACAACACACAGAAATAATTAATACTTATTAGGCTGGTCACACCGAAAATACATGAACATAAGCAGGAGCTGTGGCTGGAGACACTGTCTCTGACCCTGCAAAGGGACTAAAATGCAGTTGTGCAGAACCCCACTGCTGTCTCAGGAGGGTGGGGTATCCCACCCAGTCTGCAGGTGCATGTAGGAAAACAGGGGTCCTGTGTAGGTCCTGTGTTATATCTGCCAGTCCTACACGGACACCCACATTTACAAAGCCTGGTGCTACTGACAGAGGCTCCAGATTTCCTCTAGTTGCCTTGTCCAGTTGCAAAGAGAGGGCCAAATTCTGCCTGTTCTAGCACAGACTAGAAGAAACCCTTTCTCTGCTCCAGACTCCATTGAGAGTGTCATTTTACTGAACAAAGGGGCTGTTCCTGTCATTGTGTTGCTGATATCATAGGGGAACTTGGTGACTGAATTTCTTAACATCTGACCTGTGACCTTTTCCCTAGGATTCAGGGAGCTCTGGGACAATGCCTGGCCAACCAGCATTGCTGCTCATGCACTGATTCCTGGAAACATAAAGATTTAATGGAGAGGAAGCCTAGAAGGCATGAGCACAAATGCTCTGTTCATGTTGTTTCTCAGAGATTCTACTCAAATAAAGATTAAAAAAAAAAAAAGGAAAATAAATCCTGTGCACTTTCTGGTTTTGGAGCTGTTAATCCCAGATATGTTCTTCCAGTAGTTCACAGCTGTCTCCCAATGGTCACAACCATTTCATCTAACTAAAGTAAAACTCGGTGATTTCAAGACAGACATGCCCAGCTGGTGTGCTGCTCCAGGCTTCAACTGAATCATCTAGTAGTAACTTCTGGCCTTGGACTTTTCTTACTTCAAATTAAATACTAATTATCAAAACGTGCAATTAATGCAATCAGCAATCATTAGGGGAACAGAGCAGCTAGCCAGGCTCTACCAGTCCTGCTTCAGGAGTCCACGGCAAGGACTAGTAATGCCTGTGACTGCACAGCCCTCTGCTGTGATTAGAGGAATCTGCCACAGCAGGGCAGCTCAGTGAACTGGCCAGACATTGTGGCAGCACTCTTGAATGTCACAGAAGTTTTTAACCAGGTGATTTTAAAATTCACCCAGAATTGTCATCCCTCAGTGAGTTTGTCATCTGCATCTTCGATTCACCTTCACTGCTTTTGGCTCAGTCATACACAGACAGACACTTCTTCTCTCAATACAAATACTCATTCCTTTGCTTAACTGACCACAGGACTTCTCGGGCACTTGAACCTTCAAGGTCTTTGAGAAGAAGATGACAGTAATTACATGGGAAAGGCAGAGGCCATTTTGAGGAAAGAAAACAGCAGCACCCTTCTTGAAGCATTTTGCTGTGGTCATAACAAGTCAAAGCCCAACACTATGTTGAACATGGGAATCTGTCTGTAAGAATTAATGGAGGCACCAGATGTAAAAGGACATATTGTAAATGATACATGAGGTATCAGTCATATTGATGTTAAAATTAGAGTTGTTCTTTAACGTTTCATGGAGGACAAAGAAATGTATGCTTCTGTAACTGAAATCTGTTTTAAATTCATGGCCACCAAAGGCTAGGCATCGACTGCTCCTGACAGATGTACTACCTATCAGGAAGAAAAAGAAGGTACTCAGTCATTTTTGTAAGTGTTCTTGTCACTTGAGACAACAGAAAATATTTAGTCCTTTTGTCTCTTCTATCCTCATCTCCATAAGCTGCATAAAGAGAACCAACAAATTTCTCCACTCAACCAGAGATTTTGGATACTAATTTTAGATTGACCACTTACATTAGTGCTAGATAGTAAGTCAGAAAAGAGTTTGAGGTAAAAAACACACACTCAACAAAATCTAAACTCTTCTGAATTCTGTAAAACCTCTGTACACATATTAGGGAAGCTGGCTTCCTAAAACTTGAGTTATTGAAATTTAGAGTTGATCTAATTGTAATTTCATGGCTAGGTACTATGCCCACAGGTTCTTCATTCATAAAACGTGTGAACCTTCTTGTCCTTATTGATTGCACACAGGTACAGCTAAAACTCAAGCCTGGCTTGGAGCACTTACAGTGAGAAGAGGAAAAAAGCCTAAAGCAGCAATGAGAGAGTTGTGTGACTCACAGCCAAGGAGACAGAGAGATCTGACTGCCTTCTGGGATGGAAAAGAATAAAGGAAGAAAGATATACAACATCTTCCCCACCTCTTTAATGGAGAACATAATGGTTCTATACAATGTGAATTTTTCAAGTCTTTTGCAGTTGGATCTCATTGCTACTTACAGTAAAAACGTGTTTGTGTTTCTGAAAATATTGCTTTTAACTCACTGAATATTAAATGGACAATGTGATTATTTTGATGAATCATAGAATCATAGAATCATAGGGGTTGGAAGGGACCTCGAAAGATCATCTAGTCCAACCCCCCTGCCAGAGCAGGGTCACCCAGAGCACATCACACAGGAACGTGTCCGGGTGGGTTTTGAATGTCTCCAGTGAAGAAGACTCCACAACCTCTCTGGGCAGCCTGTCCCAGGGCTCTGTCACTCTCACAGTAAAAAAATGTTTTCTGATATTCACCTTAAACCTCCTATGCTCCAATTTGTATCCATTACTCCTTGTCCTATCACTGGTTATCACTGAAAAAAGCTTAACTCCATCTTCTTGACACTCACCCTTTACGTATTTGTAAACATTGATGAGGTCACCCCTCAGTCTCCTTTTCTCCAAACTAAAGAGACCCAGCTCCCTCAGCCTTTCCTCATAAGGCAGATGTTCCACTCCCTTCATCTTTGTGGATCTGCACAGGAGTCTTTCAAGCACTTCCCTGTCCTTCCTGAACTGAGGGGCCCAGAACTGGACACAATACTCCAGGTGCGGCCTCACCAAGGCAGAATAGAGGGGGAGGAGAACCTCTCTTGACCTACTAACCACACCCTTTCTAATGCACCCCAGGATGCCATTGGCCTTCTTAGCCACAAGGGCACATTGCTGGCTCATGGTCATCCTCCTGTCTACTAGGACCCCAGGTCCCTTTCTCCTACACTGCTCTCCAGCAGGTCAGCCCCCAACCTGTACTGGTGCATGACATTTTTCTTCCCCAAATGCAAAACTCTACACTTGCCCTTGTTAAACTTCATCAGGTTTTTCCCCACCCAAGTCTCCAGCCTGTCTATGTCTCTCTGAATGGCAGCACAGCCTTCTGGTGTGTCAGCCACTCCTCCCAGCTTGGTGTCATCAGCAAACTTGCTGAGGGTACATTCTGTACCCTCATCCAGGTTGTTGATGAAGATGTTGAACAACACTGGTCCCAGTACCGACCCCTGAGGGACTCCACTAGTCACAGGCCTCCAAGTAGATTCTGCCCCATTGACTACAACTCTCTGACTTCTTCCTTTCAACCAGTTCTTGATCCACCTCACTGCCTGATCATCAAACCCATACTTGATCAACTTATCTACAAGGATGCTGTGGGAGACAGTGTCAAATGCTTTACTGAAATCAAGATAGACCACATCCACCGCTCTGCCATCATCTATCCACCTGGTAATTTCCTCATAGAAGGCTATGAGGTTAGTCAAACATGACTTACCCTTGGTAAAACCATGTTAACTGCTCTTGATGACCCCCTTATCCTTGATACGCCTCGAGATAGTGCCAAGGACAAGTTGTTCCATTACCTTTCCAGGGATGGAGGTGAGGCTGACCGGTCTATAGTTACCCGGGTCCTCCTTCTTGCCCTTCTTGTAGACTGGAGTGACATTTGCTATCCTCCAGTGTCACGATCCGGTATTCGGATACGTGGCACTTTTTTATTAAAGGTGATCCCAAATGGTGAAATTAAGACGCAAACGAGGTCAGATGTCACACGCACAACAAACTTTTATTAGAGTAACACAGCAAAGTCCCTAGAGCGGATAGGACAGGGAGGAAAACAGAGACAGAAAAGGAAGGAGAAAGCAGAAATACAGAGGACAGCAAGCAAGAGCACAGTTACCACCACGGTCCAGCGATGTCGTTGGTGGGCAAGTGGTTCCTGGTGGGGAAGTGCTTCAAATGCACCCATAGTGTCGCAGATTTTTATACAGTTCTTGCCCACTGCACCCCCACTTTTCTCCCTGAATAAGGGAGAAAATCCTGCTATCTTCTCTGTGCTCCTCCGAGATAGCAGGGGGGTAGGTACGGCTCCAGGGCTATGTCCTGCAGATAGTCTTTGTTTGGCTAAGTGTTAAGACCAGCCATTTCAAAGAGGAGGTTGAGACAACTGGCACCACAGGATTAGTTTATTGCAGTGGAGTTTCAGTCCTAGGAAGTGGCTTGAGACCAGCACTCTTTGTCTTGTCCTGCTAAGTTGGTGGTTTTCATGAGATATCATATCAAGGCCTGGTTATCACTGTCCCAGCACCAGCTGTAGATCTCCTTTTTTTCTCCAAGCTCAGCATGTCCCACATTAAACTCCCCAGTTCTCAGGGACACATTGCAGGAGGGGAAGCAAAACAGTTGAGTGGGTTGCTGAGACATCTCTTTAGTCCATCAACAAATGTTGTTCAACTCTCAGATGCCACAAGACAGACAACAGATATCCCGAGTGCCAAAGTCCATCACTTATCTCTTGGATTGTTCGAGACAAGCACTGTACATTCTGAATGCCACATCCAGTCCTCAGGCACCTCTCCTGTTACCCATGACTTACCGAAGATGATGGAGAGTGGCCCAGCAATGACCTCTGCCAGCTCCCTCAGCACCCTTGGATGCATTCCATCTGGACCCATCCATTTATGGATGTCCAGATTACACAACTGATCCCTAACACAATCCTCATCTACCTGGGCAAACTCCTCCTTTATCTTGACTTCTTCTGGGGCTATATGAAACTGGGGCTCATGGGGAAAGCCTGCAGGAGTAAAGACAGAGGCAAAGAAGGCGTTCAGCACCTCTGCCTTCTTTATATCCTCTGTCACCAGGGCACCCACCTCATTCAGCAGTGGGCCTATATTGCCTCTGGTGTTAGTTTTGTTAGCTATGTATTTGAAAAAGCCCTTTCTATTGTCCTTAACCCGACTTGCAAGGTTAAGTTCCAAGGAGGCCTTAGCTTTCCTAATTGCCTCGCTACATTCTCTGACAACATTCCTATATTCCTCCCAAGTGACCAGCCCCTCCTTCCATGATCTATAGATTTTCCTTTTCCACTTGAGTATGCCCAGCAGTTCCTTTTTTAACCACGCTGGTCTCCTAGCTCCCTTACTAGATTTTCTACCCATTGGGACACACTGATCCTGTGCTTGCAAGAAGTGGTCCTTGAATGTTGACCAGCTATCTTGAGCCCCTTTACCTTCCAGCACCCTGTCCCATGGGACTTCCCTTAACAATTGATTGAGGAGGCCGAAGTTTGCTCTGTGGAAGTCCAGGTTTCTGGTCCTGCTGGGTATTCTGTTCCTTCCACACAGGATCCTGAACTCCACCATCTCGTGGTCACTGCAGCCGAGGCTGCCATTGACCACCACTGCTTCAACAAGGCCCTCCTTGTCAGTTAATACAAGATCCAGGAGCGCTCCTCTTCTAGTTGGCTTGTCCACCATTTGCATTAAGAAGTTGTCATCAATGCACTGGAGGAACCTCCTAGACTGTGAAAGGCTGGCTGTGTAAGTCTTCCAGCAGATATCGGGATAGTTAAAATCTCCCATGAGGACCAAGGACTGTAATTGTGAGGCTGCTTTCAGCTGCCTGTAGAAAGCCTCATCAACTTCCTCATCTTGATCAGGAGGTCTGTAGTAGACCCCCACAACTGTATCACCCACACCAGCCTGCCCTTTAACTCTTACCCACAGACTTTCAACTTGCCCCTCATCGGACCCTGCACAAAACTCGATACATTCTAGCTGCTCTCTCACATAAAGAGCAACTCCACCACCTCGCTTCACCGACCGATCTTTCCTAAAAAGCACATAGCCATCCATGGCCACATTCCAGTCGTGTGAGCTGTCCCACCATGTCTCTGTTATTGCTACCAGATCATAACCCTTAGACCGCACACAGACCTCTAACTCTTCCTGTTTATTCCCCATGCTGCGTGCATTGGTGTACAGGCATTTCAGGAAACAAACAGAGCCCACTGGTGGGACCAAATCCTCCTTCGACCACCTTCCTTGAGGCCCTGGTATGTTCCTCTTGGGCTTGTCCCTAACAGACCCAGTTTTCTCCCCTTCCCCCTTCACATCTAGTTTAAAGCTCTCTCAATGAGCCCTGCTAAGTCCTGCCCCAAAAGCCTTTTCCCCCCCTGGGACAAGTGCATCTCACCTGCCACCATCAGGCCAGGTGTCTCATATAGCAGCCCATGATCAAAAAAACCAAAGCTCTGCCTTTGGCACCAGTCTCGTAGCCATTCATTCATTAGCAAACTCTTCCTGTTTATCTCTCCACCCATTCTTGCAGGAGGTATGGAGGCAAACACGACTTGTGCTCCAGACCCCCTAACTAGCTGTCCCAGGGCCCTGAAGTCTCTCTTCATTGCCCTTACATTTCTTGTAATAATTTCGTCACTGCCAACCTGAAAAATCAGCAGTGGGTAGT
The DNA here is from genome assembly GCF_020740795.1 of Apus apus. Lineage (NCBI taxonomy): Eukaryota > Metazoa > Chordata > Aves > Apodiformes > Apodidae > Apus > Apus apus. Next base: position 70,025,550 of record NC_067312.1, on the reverse strand, counting down.
AATCAGATGGATTTACCATACTAGAGAGTTGCCTTTTAACATCCCTAATCCGAGCCCCAGGGAGGCAGCAGACCTCCCTGTGGGATGGGTCTGGTCGACAGATGGGCCCTTCTGTTCCCCTCAGAAGGGAGTCTCCCACCACAATTACCCTCCTTTCCTTCTTAGTTGAAGAAGTCCTAAGGTGTGGAGCTGAGCGACAAGTCCTAGGTGGTTCACTAGACAAATCCATCGCTCCAACTTCATTTTCCTGTCCTTGAAGTACCAAGGCTTCATACCTATTCTTCAAGGGCAATTCAGAGGGCGGAGGGGGTTGGGAGGGTTTTTTCTTGCCTCTCCGAGGACGGACCTCCCTCCATTCCTCCATGTCCCTAAAGTTCTCTCCTTCTGTCTGATGACAGGTGGGGAGGGGATCCATCACTTGTTCAATAACCTCTTCCTTCTGCCCTTGCCTCAGGGTTTGGCTCCACCAACCTATTTCGCTCTCACATTCTCTGATAGTTCTTAGTCTTTCAGCCTCCTCTGTCAGTCTAACCACCTGCCTTAGGAGATCACTGATTTGCTCACACTGCACACACGTGGTGCCACTGGCTCCCTCTGGTACCAGTGCCAGGCTCAGGCACTCGCTGCAGCCAGAGACCTGCACAGCTGCATGCCTGCCCGGAACCTCTGTCTGAGTTCCTACGTCCTTTTTCAATACGGTTTTAGGGCGTGTTGTCACCATGCTAGAGAAAGCTACCGGTGTCTTCTTCTCCCTGCCTCCACTCGCGCCGCTCCTCGCCCTCGCGCTCCCCGCCCTCACACCACTCCCTGCTCCTGCCGCTGCCGCTCTCCGCCCCGCGCTGCCGCGTGCTCTGAGGAGCTGCCGAGATGGCCGCTGTTAAACCTGCCGCGGTTCTCAGCCACACCCCCTGCCATGTCAGCCTTCCTGTTCCTCTCAGGATTCCCGCTCAGACCCGGGTCTCCTCGCTCTGCTCCAGCTTCGCCATCTCTGGGAAGCCCGGCCCCTTCTCTGAAGAGCAATGTAAAAAGTCAAGGGGGGTGATTCTATCCCTTTCCTCTTGTGAGACCCCACCTGGAGTATGGTGTCCAGCTCTGGGGTCCCCAGCACAAGCAGCACATGCAGCTCTTGGAGTGAGTCCAGAGAAGGCCATGAAGATGACCAGGGGACTGGAGCACCTCTCCTATGAAGACTTGCTGAGAGAGTTGGAGTTGTTCAGCCTAGAGAAGGGAAGTCTCCAGGGAGACCTTATTGAGGTCTTACAACATTTAAAATGGCTTACAGGAAGGATGGAGACTTTTTACCAAGGTCTGCAATGACAGGACAGGGGCAATAGTTTTAAACTGAAAGAGGGTACATTTACATTGCATACAAAGACGTTTTTTACAATGGTATTGGTGATGCATGGGAACAAATTGCACAGAGAAATTGTGTAGGCCCCCATATATGGAGGATGGGACTTTGAGCAACCTTATCTAGAGAAAGGCATCCCTGCCCACAGTAGGGGTTTGGACTAGATGGTCTTTAAAGGACCTTTCCAACCCAAATCAGCCTACGATTCTGTGTAGCACATGATGACATGATGCCTTTCACAGCTTGTAAACATTCACTCTACCTGGCTTAGGTTTTCCCATGGTGTAGAAACTCTGAGTACACTGTGCAATGTTCAGTGCCATCACAAAGAGAAGCTGCAGTTTGATCAAAGTACACAGGCAGAACTAGTTAGTGATGCGATTTCTGCTTCTCTGTCTTATTTTGTATATGGACATTCCTGGCAACAAATAAACTTAAAATTACTTTCTAATGCAGTGCTGGTCAACTTTTCAGAGAATGAAATAGTTGTCCTCTGGGCAGATCCTTGTCATGGTGATGTACAGGTGCATCCCTCTAACACAAATGTAATTGTCACATATAAATGTCCAGTAAACACTTGAAACTGATATCCTAAAATACATTCTCTTAATAGGCTAACTTTATTATATGACTGTTTTACACATGGGCTTAATTTGTTTCTTATTACTAGACCATGGACTGAGATGGTCAGGTTTCATGTAAAACAGCACCTAGAACAGAAAGCAGAACTACTGGTATATGATTATGTGCAGAAAACTTCAAGCCCTCTAAATATGAAGCTTATCTGTTCAAAGTAACATAAAACTGAGTTGTAACTAAAATAGTTTCACACCCTTAAAACCTCTTGGTGAAATCAGAATAAGTGATTTTGTGAGGTTCTTTTTTTTTTTTTCCCCTGAAAGGTTGTTTAAAAACTACTGAGTTCTCCAATTCTATATGTGTGAAATAATACTGAAAGTTATTCTAAATAATGTTGTTTTCAGTTAGGAAAAAATATTCTTTAACTTTAGAAGTTAATTTATTTTAGGAACTGAAAGAATGTTTTGTTTTTTTTTTTTGTGTGTGTGTGGTGTGTTTTTTTTTTTTTTTTTCCCCCCTGGAAAGAAATAAGGAATGAAGTGGAATTTATGAAACCTTGTGATTGTTTTTTAAATTTTAGTTTTTATCTCAAAAAAACTTTTAACAATGAAGATGCAGCCTGCCTCACTTTATAGGTTGAATTTTCTGAAATGAGACATGTTTTCTATTGTCCTAGGAGTTATGACAAGCCAGTTAAATCACATATTTAGAAATGCACATTAAGAATTTCATTACAAAGCATTAAAGGAGCTTCTTTGTGTATCTCAGTGCACTGCCATCTCTTTTCAAAGGCTCATTGCAGACTGATTTAAAGCAACTAATAACAATCACAAATAAAGCCCAAATGTCAACCAGGAAGGTGTTCCTGATGGTGCTTTCTCTCTCTGCTTAGTTGGCATAAGAAATTTAATGCACAGGGGTTTAAAAGCAAACAGAGAAACCACTAAAGAGTCTCATGCAGATTTTGGCACTTTCACTACAAACCTACACCTGATAAATATTCATGCAATAAACTTTGTGTAGCACTACACCATTACTGACCTCCTGTTGCTGCAGAGCAGCAAGTAGGAGATATGTTGCATCCCTGTGTCTGCTGTGGATGTAACTGAGTCCAATTAGAAAACCTGCCATTATCCCCAGGGGGGGTTCTGAAGAAGTGGAAAGAAGATAAAGCAACAAAGGGATCAGCCAGATCATCCGACTCAGTGGAGTCAAACATGCAGGACAAAACCATCCACAACAAGCAAACGTCTGTGGGAGTGACTGGTGGTATTTCAGTGCCTTTGGAGGACAGCAGGTCAGCTGGAACTGGTTCAGACTGCCCTTGCTACGGTCTGAGGTCACTGATTAAAAAACGCCTTGCTTGCTTTCTTCACCCTGTTAAGGCTGACCTTGGATGCTACAGATAGTAATTTAAGCAGTGCTTTTGCCAGCTGCATGAGAGAGATCATTAGCAGGGAAGAAACTGAAATATAGGAACTGCCACATTGGATCAGATCAGTATTTCATCAAGTCCAATATCACATCCCTGTCAATAGCCCCTTCCAGGTGCTTCAGTGGAAGGTGAGAGAACCTGTGCCATGGGGAAGCCATGGTGTGACTCTTCCACATGGAAAATGTGGCTGGTGTGCCAACTCCCTCTCAATCAGAAAAATAATGACCATGCCTCTGGTGTTGTGGTTAGAGATACTGAAACAGAAGAGAGTGAGTCTTAATTCCCAGTGAATATCAGTGTTATGTGATCAGCACAAGGGGGAAGGTTCAGAGAAGGGAGAAGCTTTCATATATTGCATGTGACCAGTGATATTTGTCTTCTTCAGAAGAATGAGTTAAGACTCAAATTCCTACAGATGCTAAAGTTTGCAGAGGTTTTTGCCTTTAGGAAAAATAAAGAAAATAAATACCAGCAACAAGGACATAGTGCTTGACTGTTGTGCATCAGTAGATCTAACAGCACTTTACACAAGATAAAGGTGAGTATTTTCTCAATTTTTTTGGGAAAGTCTACTTTTCTTTCTGGATATATGGCAATACTTTTGCAACTGTAAACGTTCCCCCTTCCCTATAAACACCCAATTCAATTTGAAATTCCAATAGTTATTTAGTCATGAAAGATAGAATCATAAAACCATTCAGGTTGGAAAAGACCCTTGGAATCACCGAGTCCAACCATCATCCCTACTCTACAAAGTTCTCCCCTAAACCATCTCCACAAACACCGCATCCAAACAACTCTCAAACACACCCAGGGATGGTGACTCAGCCACCTCCCTGGGCAGCCTATTCCAGTGTCTAACCACTCTTTCTGTGAAAAAATCTTTCCTAATGTCCAGTCTAAACCTCCCCTGCTGCAGCTTGAACCCATTCCCTCTTGTTCTGTCACTAATTACCTGTGAAAAGAGACCAGCACCAACCTCTCTACAATGAGCTCTCAGGTAGTTGTAGAGACTGACGAGGTCTCCCCTCAGCCTCCTCTTCCTCAGACTAAACATTCCCAGCTCCTTCAAGCGTTCTTTATAAGATTTATTCTCTAGGCCCTTCACCAGCTTCATTGCCCTCCTCTGTCCTCACTCCAGCACCTCGAGATCTCTCTTGAGTTGAGGTGCCCAAAACTGGACACAAGACTCCAGGTGTGGCCTCACCAGTGCTGAGCACAGGGGGACAATCACCTCTCTACTTCTGCTGGTCACACTATTTCTAAGACAAGCCAGGATGCCATTGGCTTTCTTCGCCACTTGGGCACACTGCTGGCTCATATTCAGCCCCTTGTCCATTAGAACCCCCAGGTCCTTTTCTGCCAGACACTTTCCAGCCACACTTCTCCAAGCCTGAAGTGTTGCCTGAGGTTGTTGTAGCCCAAGTGCAGAACCTGGCACTTGGCCTTGTTGAAGCCCAGACCATTAACATCAGCCCAATGATCCAATCTACCCAATTCCCTCTGCAGAGCCTCCCTATCCTCATGCAGATCAACACTCCTGCCCAGCTTGGTGTCATCTGCAGACTTAGTGATAATACACTCTATGTCCTTATCAAGATCATCAATAAAGATGTTAAACAGAAATGGTCCCAACACTGAGCCCTGAGGAGCACCACTTGTGACTGATCCCAGCTGGGTTTGACTCCACTGACCACCACTCTTTGGGCCCAACTGGCCATCCAGTGCTTGATCCAACAGATCGTGTGCTCATCCAGGCCATGAGCAGCCAGGATTTTTATGAGAGTTCTATGGGGAACCATGTGAAATGCTTTTTGGAGGTCCAGATAGACAATATCCACAGACTTTCCCTTGTCCAATGGCTGGGTCATCAGGTCACAGAAGGAGATCAGGTTCGTCAGGCAGGACCTGCCTTTCATAAACTCATGCTGACTGGGCCTGATCCCCTGCTTATCCTCTATATGTCTTCTAGTGACACCCAAGATGATCTGCTCTGTGATCTTCCCTGGTACCGAGGTCAGACTGACAGCTCTACAGTTTCCTGGATCCTCCTTTCTGCCTTTCTTGTAGATCAGTGTATGAAGACACATCGAATTACAAGTGGCTGGCTTAGATGTCCACTAAGTAGTATTGTGTTTTGTGTCTCTGAGCTGTTACTCTTGCTCGTTTTTGTTGTATGAACAAGAACCTTCTCACAAGACCAAATAAATAGTCACAGTACTATGTCCTAAGGCCAAGTTTTTAAAACAAATATAATGAACATTTGATTTGAATTCAGTGAAGTGCCTTTAGGACTGGCTGTCAACAGTATTTATTTTAAATGTCATGTCCTCCAACATTTCTGTCAATGCCTGTGCCTCCCATTGGTTTGCATCAGCTTTCAAAAGTTGTTGATTTCCACAAGCCTATCAGCCTGGCAACACAGGAAAGATTAAAATAATTGGGTATGAAGATTAAATTGCTGCAGTTAAATGGACCACACTTGAGCAGTCATGAATATAATTCACTAAACAACCATTCAACACCACAAAACCTTGTTAGATGTACCCAAATTCTGACTGAAGTTTAAAAATAAATACAAAGAAAACACATTGTGTTATGTTGTAAAATGTAGACCTCTTTAATAAAAAAACACTCCATGAGCTCTACATCACCATAGTAGCAGTCTACTTCCCAGTTTTTCCTATTGTCAATGACTGCAGAGAAAGAAAGAGAGCAAAGAAGCCTATTGTACTAAAGGTTTCCTTAGCATATGAGCTCACTTTCCTGATCTGCCACATTAATGATTTTTAAAAAAAATTAAATTTTATTTTTCTTGTTTGTGTCTTGTAGCTGGGAGGAGCAGTATCTAAATGTCTGCAAGAAAGAACAAAGAACAAAGGAAATGTAATCAAAGCTTCAACAGTAACATTGTATTTGATACAGACAGCAATGAGAATCTTCCACCCAGTTTCCTGGAAAAAAGAACACAGCTTGCACATTTTCAACAAAATTCATCTAAGATTTTTGAATCATAGAAAAAGCGAATACCAATGACATTAAGCAGATTTGGTTCCAGGGTTGTTTTGTGTGTATCTTTTTAAGATCCATATTTAATTCACTATTTTTAACAGGAAAATTAGAGGACAATTGTTCTTGTAAAGTTAGAGATTATATTAACACTCAACCTGAATTTTCAAACTATGAAACTAAACTTCTAGCAAGTTGATTTAAATAAACAAGAAAACAAGCAGCAGTTAATGACAGAAGGAAAGGTGGAGATGAAGAGTTAACTGAAAAACATTGGGTTTTTTTTGCAACACAGATGGTGTATACTATTTAACCTGAAATATAAAGACTGTTACTTTGAGTTAAGAATAAACATAATAATATTTTGCAATGAAAGGTTAAGTCCTCCTCCTTCAGATCTAAAAGACAGAGAACTGTGAAAATGTTTTTTATTTTGAGAACATGCTACTGATCAGGTATCAGTTTTTTGTCTTAACTTTTTTCACATATTGAAAGGTTTACATGCACCTAATTAACATGCTTTCTGAATCTTGGAAAATCTTGAGCACAGAGGATTTATTGGAAGACTCTTTGGGTTGTTGTGTTATTAATAATCAATTACAATAAATAAAAGGTTGATAAATATTTTTTTTTTCTTTGAGACAAATGTGTTTAACTTTTCTTTATGTTTTAGTGCAAAAGAGTTCTGCTAAGCTGCAGATGCTAGTCTAGCTAATGATATAATTTGGTATCAACCCCCCTTGCTTTTACTGTGTTTGGAACACATTAAGAAGCTTGAAAGAAGCTTAAGAAGTAGTATCATGTCAGACATTATTATATTGATCAGATTCTTAAAACTTGCAGTAGCTCACAATGTGCAAGAAATGTATGAGAGAGCAAAGGAGTACAAACCTTGAACACAAGAGAATGTAATGAGAGAATGATACAGTGAATCATAGAATCATAGAATCATAGAATTACGGAATCCTAGGGGTTGGAAGGGACCTTGAAAGATCATCTAGTCCAACCCCCCTGCCAGAGCAGGGTCACCCAGAGCATATCACACAGGAACGTGTCCAGGTGGATTTTGAATGTCTCCAGTGAAGAAGACTCCACAACCTCTCTGGGCAGCCTGTCCCAGGGCTCTGTCACTCTCACAGTAAAAAAAAATTTTCTGATATTCACCTTAAACCTCCTATGCTCCAATTTGTATCCATTACTCCTTGTCCTATCACTGGTCATCACTGAAAAAAGCTTAACTCCATCTTCTTGACACTCACCCTTTACGTATTTGTAAACATTGATGAGGTCACCCCTCAGTCTCCTTGATCGAAATGCCAGGAGAAGAAAATATAACTTCAGCTCCAGAAATTTGAAAGTAAAATTTAAAAAAACATTCAAACTTGTCCTTTTGTTAACATTAGGAAAAAAAAAGAGAAAAAAGAGAAAAAAAAAAAAAGAAGAAAGAAGTAGGAATCTGCAAATTTAGCAGCAGCCATAATAAAGAGGTAAAGAAGGAGATTTTAGATCAACTTTTAGTTACAAAATGGTAACTCTTGCAGGTAAGAGGCAAAGATATTAATAAAAGACAAGATTAAAAACACAGAATTAAAATTACAAACTAGAAATAGACTGCTGAAAGTGATACATCCAAGGATGCCACAATTCACGGAGAAGCAGAAGGAGGTTTTGCCACCTTATGGTCTCCCCTCAACTGCCATTTTTACATCAGGAATCTTCCATCATGAGAAAAATCTTGTTTCACTCCTCAATATTGATTTTACATATAAAACCACCTCAGGAGTTGGCAGGAACCCAGAAAACAACCTATCTTTCTCTTAGGAGGTAAAAGCACAGTCTGTGTTATCATTCTGTATAAATTGCTTTGCTTTTTGGAGTTTGACTCTCTGACCCTTTATACTGATTTTACACCATGGGTTTTAACTGATCACTCACACTGATGTGTATGAGAGGGGCCTGTGAGAGCCGACAGGTTAAGAGATTCCAGCAGCTGGCAGAGCATTTCACAGGTATCTTCTCAAAAGGAGCAAGCAGAACGAAGAAAGCAGCAAAATAGAACGAGGTATTTGCAGCCAGATGGAAGAAAACACAATAGAGAATTCTGATTTCAATTTGTATTCTGAGAAAATAATTGCATGGCAAACAGTTAGAGGCACCATAAATCAGTTAAATGGCCTGCTTTCCAGAGTTATGGCTTCATCACGGAGGAATACAGGGCAGGCTCTGTGTCCCAAATACCTACGTTTAATCCCATAATCTCCAGGTGGCGACCTGGATGCTCAATCCTTGCTGCAAAGCCATTGCTGTGGAGGAGTGTCCCAGACATCCCTTTTGCTTCTGTCCACCGGGAGATCTTGGTGCAGCTCCTGACCAGCCTGCAGTATTTCTGTTTAACAGTCCTTGGGACACTTAGATCTAGAATAATCCTCTATGCCTTTGGGCAACCTCACTGCAGAGCTTGAATTAAAGTTCTTGCTGTCGGCCACTGGCTCCTTGGTAGTGGTAGAGGGAGGCACTGCCCGGAGAGGCACCGGCCCACAGAGAGCTGAGTCACCCTGCAGAGACTCCTCTGCTGTTTCCACACAGAGGGTGACCTGCTGTCCTTGCCTTCAGCAGCTAGTTCTAGCAGCTCACAGTTCACTGAAGTCTGATGGCTCAGCCCAATCAGAAAATTAGGCAGTGTGAATGAAAGTCTTTCTCCCATGTTGTTTTCCCATCAGCAACCAGAGAAAAAGTTTTAGTGGGATGGAAAATTAGATTCAGTTATTGACCGAATTGCATAAATTTCTTCCCATCTTCTGATGTCACCTTTCTCTAATTAGCAATGGCTCCCAGTGGAGCCATGCTGACCAGAAGCTGTGCAGACAATCGCAGGAAGTTCAGCTTCCTTATGGACTAGCATGATTTAACCTATGGGTTAAATCAAAATGGGTTTTGTCCCTATTTTAAATTACCATTATTTGAAGGTTTATTTTATTTAAAATACTCTTTTTTACAATATGGTCACAAGAGAGACCTAAATTTCACGGAGGATAAAAGCTGTTGCTTTAAAAGCTGTAGGGGAGTAAATAAAAATGCTCATTTAGAAAAAATATCTGGTAAAATAAAATTGGGAAGTGGATGCATATTTCATGTAGTATTTTGCAGAGTGTTCAAGCCAAATATTAGGCAGTAGTTTTCTAGGAGTATTTCTACATAAAAAATGAAATGCAGTTTCTGCCTTACAATCAGTATTTGAGGACTTTCAAACAGCATTTTTGAGGACTGTGTTTGAGTTGTTTGGTAATATGCTCAGATACCGGAGGTGGGAATTACAAATTTAGCACTAGGCAATGCAACCAATGCAGAAAAAATACTTTCTCCCTGGCTTTTATGAAGCACAGGTAGGGCTGGCATGCACTTGTATTATGAAAGGAGAGAGTAATGCCTTTTAATTATAAAAAGTTAAAAACCCACGTGTCCCTTTCTCCATATGAGTTGTAGGGAGGAGAATGGAAAGAAGGTGTGGAATATAGCAGAGGAAGGGCCTAAAGAAGTGAAGAAATACAAGTGTGAAGGGCTAAGAGTGCTTGCAACAGACCCTGGTGTGGTGCCAGTGAGCTCTCAGTTGTGGGTCCCACAGGAGTGATCATGGGTGAGAGCCCAGGAAAAGGATGTCTGCAGCTCCTGCTGGAGGTGGCAACCCCAAGGTCCTGTCACACCCCCAAAACAAGGCTCTGCTCCAAGCAGAGTTCCAGGGAGGAGGATCCAAGACTGACAGGGCCACAGAAGGAGAGGCTGAGCTGCTTTTCTTTTTGAGTATAGTCGTGGACAGAGTACCAGAGGAAAAACAAAGCAGGTGTATGTCTTCATGTCAGCTCTACCTGAGGGCATGTACAAAGAACTAAACATTACTGCAGCAGACAGAAGTGTAGGATTATCTCAGGCTGTACCCCTGCTGAAAGGACTGGGCAAACATTAAAATCATCATTGTTAATTTTTTAATGTCTTCCTTTTCCAGTCTAAAAATGTATCAGATACCCACCTACAATAAGTCAGGTTGCAGTCTGAGCCAGAGCACAGCGAGGCTACACATGGTGATAAGAGAACAAGCTTACACTGCCTCTCAGAGAAGCTGTGGCAAAGAGGCTCTCAGGAGACCATTTACAGTCCACTCGCTATAATGAAACAGGATCAAACATGGCTAAAACCTCCCTGAAAGCTCTGGCCTTAGAATAGCAGAGGGGCTGGGAACAGTGGCAGCCCCCAGGGGAGCAGAACTCAGTGCCCAGAGTCTGTTTTGCTGCAGCTGGTGCAGCTCTGCCTGTCTCTGCATCACCCAATGCTTGGGAACAGGGGGATACATCTTCACACTGGTCCTGCACTCACAGCTGTTCATGCAAAGCAGTAAATCCCATCCTGACTTTCCTGCACTGGTGTCAGTGACTGTGCAAGGTGGTGGAGGCTGGATTGAGCTCATGTGGCACGAGGAGTGCAAGGGTCACAGGATGGCTTGTCCTGCATGCACCAGAGTGCCAGCCACACATCAGACACTGGCAGTGGTTACTCTGCTACATCTCCATCCATATGGAGCTGGGGAAAAGTCACTAATCAGCCCAGGAGGCACCAGCTGCCATTGTGCCTGGTCTCTGTGATGGGCACAGAACTGAACAGCAACAGGGAAGTAGGAAGAGTCAAGGTCAAACTCTGATAGCTAATCTTTTCCAAATCACACACTGGAAGGAGTTCTTTTTAAAGACTCTGACTTCAGTTTTCCATTTGCTCTCAGGTGACTTTGAAGGAATTTCCTGACTAGCAGAACAGCCCCTTTTTCTCTGAAAAATTAAGAATGCTGACATTTTGCTAGAAACCAAAATGAGTCCCCTTTAGGCTGCCTGAAGGCCAAGGAATTAGCATTTGCATCATTTGCCACAGATGCACCCGGCAAAGTATTTATAGTATGATTAAATTCTCTGCTCCACCAGAGCCAAGATAGGAATTCACACAGACTTGTTCTCCATCATTGGATAAGTGGGTAGCAATTAAATGGGTCATTCAACAACGTCAGCTCCGTTGGCAGGTGGTGTATGCACTTGTGCTGCTTGGAGGGAGCTTCTCGAGGACCTCAAAGTCACTTTGGAGGCTTTCAATAGCAAAAGACCATGCCATTTGATGCGAATGACACACTTCGTGTCATGAGAAGCTCTGAAAGCACTATCTCATTCTTCCTGCAGGCAGCTTAGCTCCTGCAGCCTGGTGGCAGATGGCAGGATTTTACAGGATGGCCATTTTAATCTGAAACTGAGAATAACAACACTTAATGATGGGAAATCTCAAATGTTAAAGCAGGTGTGAAAAACATCTGCACCTTCAGTTTCTGCATCTGAAGACATATGATTTACTCTCCTTACAGCCCTACTTGTGGGCATTCTTTAAGTAAAAGTGTCATGAAAATTATTGGTCCCCAGATTCTTCTTTCTGTTGCTAAAATGAACAGATTCCTTTACTTTAAAGACGTGCATCTCACTTCTCCAGGAGGAGAAAGACTGGAAGGCCTGGAAGGATCTTCTTCAGTAACACCAGTGACAACAAGACAGTTGCCAGTAGACGTTTGTCATGGCAAGCAAAGTTACAACAAATGTGAGACAACTACACTATCAATAGAAATAAAGCCAGCATCAGGAAATAATCATTTTTGTAACTTTTATCTTATATGTAGATGCCCACCAGTATTCTAGGATCAAAACTTTTCACACTCCTGACTTTAGTCTTTACCTCAAAGGGAAGTCAGTGGCATGGTAAGGATAGGACTTTTCTGGCCTCAGGGAGCACTTAGCCAAGGTAGGTGTACAGATCTAAAAGTTTCTCAGAAACACTCATTCCATCCTTGCCCTTGTGGTGAGAAGCTTGGCTGTAGTCAAGAATTGAGGTAAAAATATGATTGTGCTGTTGGGCATGCCTAGAAAATTTGTAATTTGTAGCACATGCTCAGACTGACATGTCTTACTGCAACTTGTGTACCTTTAAACTATTTTAAGAACAGATGTGTATTTATGATTAGCCTTCATTCTTAGCTGAGTTACACTACTGCCATGTCTGTCATAAGCACATGGCTGACCAAACAAACAAACAAAAAGAAAATTCCAGAAATGCAAGTAGGTTGGCAGCTTCTTAAGAATGATCTAATTATTTTTCCTTAAAAAGCCCCAAAGGGCAGATTACACCTAAAAATCTCAGAATTTTCACTGCTAATCCTTCTCACGTTCAAAAGAAAAATAAACCTAGAATATTTAGATGCCTGTAGTCCCCTCAAAATATGAGTTTAAACTCACATGAACCAAAAGTTCTGCTTGATAGTTCAGGTATCAACATTTATGAAAGGTGGTCTGTGTGTACCACTGAATGTCTCACAGATCAGATTAACTTCTGTTTGCAGTGCCCTGCACACCTCCAGAGAGACAGACTTCACCTTTCTTTGATGACAGTAGTTATGAATCACCAAGAGAAGAAAAGATTTCTAAACTTATTTTCCTACCAATCACTTACCTGGTAAAAATTGTAACACTCCTGGATCTGTAGCATCTCATATGAGACTTGGACTGCTCACAAATGCAAAACCTCTGGAGTTGAATCTTCCTGAACTTTGGAAGCATTTGGATATGAGCTTGCAGCAATAATATCATATATCACTCTGTTTCTATTATCCCCCAGTACAGATAAATAAATGTGTATCGAGCCTTTTTATTCACTTGTTTACTTTTGCTTATCTGAACATAGAATCATAGAATCACAGAACGGTTAAGATTGGAAGGGACCTTAAAGACCATCAGGTTCCAACCCCCCTGCTACGAGCAGGGATACCCCAGTAGATCAGGCTGCACAAGCCTCATCCACCTGCCCTTGAACACCTCTAGGGAAGGGGCATCCGCAGCCTTCCTGGGCAACCTGTTCCAGCACCTTCCTACCCTCATGGTGAAGAATTTCTTCCTGATGTCCAACCTAAATTTTCCCTCTTTCAGTTTAAAATCATTACCCCTTGTCACCCTCTCTGATGAAAAGCCCCTCCCCAGCTTTCCTGGAGCCCCTTCAGGTACTGGAAGGTGCTATAAGGTCTCTCTGGAGCCTTCTCTTTTCCAGGCTGAACAGCCCCAACTCTCTCAGCCTATCTTCATAGCAGAGCTGCTCCAGGCCTTGGATCATCTTGGTGGCCCTTCAATGGACCCTCTCCAACAGGTCTATATCTTTCTTGTGCTGAGGGCCCCAGAGCTGTACACAGTATTCCAGGTGGGGTCTCACCAGAGCAGAGCAGAGGGGCAGAATCCTCTCCCTGGCCCTACTGGCCACACTTCTGTTGATGCAGCCCAGGACACAACAGGCTCTCTGGGCTCCAGCACACACTGGGGCTCATGTCCAGCTTCTCATCTACTACCACCCGCAAGTCCTTCTCCTCAGGACTGCTTTCTATCTATTAATATAATTAATTCACACCAGTGTGGAATTATGCTTCATTGTTTGGTGCAGAATGGAAAGGAAGAGACAAGTTGGTTATGCTTCTATGCAGCCTACACATTTTATTGCTTCTTCCAGAGAAACAAAATGAGGATCTGTCTGCCTGATGAAGAGAGTGATTCACATGCATATTGCAACTTAACACAAACACAGAAGCTATATAGTTGTAAAGCACACTCCAATAGAATTAAAAATGGATATAATTAAAACAATTGGCTGATAGCAGAGACATTACAGCACTATAGGGTGCTCACAGCTACTCTCCTTGCAGAGAGATGCAGTTAAAAGGTACTTTTTTTTTTGTCAGTACATCTCTGTTCAGGCTGTGAAGTTGGTTTAGTTTAAAAACCAAATATATTATTATCTCATATTAACCAGAGTAGCTTCCCAGAAACTTTTGAGTAACAAACTTTTCCCTATTGCCTTTCAGCCACTTTTCTCTGCTGAAGAGCACTATGATTGCTATGGCTGTGGTAGGAAGTAAACGAGCTTTTGCACTGCTGGGGCAAATGAAGCTGAAAGCTGGGATGCAAGAACTGCACTGCCTTGTCTCTTCCTAACACCCACCACCCACTGATGAATACCTACCTCAACTTTGCCAAAAGAGCAACATCATTTACTCGTTACAAAAGGATATTTTGTCACACATTTATGGACTTTCTGAAATGCCTGCAAGCAAACCCATCAACCAGTGCCAAAAATATTGTGTGTGCTCCAATGACTAAGTTTTTTATCATAAACACCTGTCACAAGGATATGCAGTACGGACAGTGCAATGCTGAACAGAAGTTGATAACCTGCTCCTCTTGCAAGTGATGCAGCCTTAGGAAAAAATATGTTTACTCCTTTTGTTACAATATTCATATGAACCTCTGAAAGGAAAAGTGTTAACGCTTTTCACAAAAAAAATCAACAGACAAAACAGATTGGAGGTAAGAACTAAAGGTGTGGCAATGGAAGGAAATAAGGAACAGAAACTGCTCAGAGGTAGTGAGATTATAGTGGACTGGATTGTCCTCTGGAAATTTGTGAGGGATAACTCATGTGATAGGTGATTAAAAGGGGGGCAACCTAAGCTAAACTACCTCATATTTGCCCCAAGCTAGAAGCACAACAACAGCTACCACAACTCAGAAGAACTGCTGAGTTCTTTCCTGTATGCAGTTATGTCTGCATGGACTGATGGGCTGATCCAGTAACTCCAAGGAAGCAGAACACATATTTATTCCAACTGCTGTTTTGGCCATGCATAGGAAAATTTCATTTCTTTGGCAGCTGAGACACAAAAGTCAAAGGATTTGCCTTATACTGTGTATACGAATTTACTTTTCCCTCTCTCTAAAAAATCCACCATTTGCTTTGTGATCATGGCTGTTTTCAGGGACTAGGAACCTCCAGCCACCACCAAACCAATGCTCACATGCAGCCCCAAGAGCACATGTCTCAGCCAGGCTTTGGCTGGTAAAACCCTAAGCCTTTTTAATTCCAACACCAAACCCATTTAAAGCCATTTAACAGAGCTAATGTAACCATAAACCTGCAAAATCTGTAATCTTCCACTTGGAGTTGGTATGTGCTGAATGGAGCAGCTGTAGTCTTCTGTAGGCCTTGTGATACTGAGTGTATTCCAGTGATGTTGGAATAAATATAACAACAAACAAAAAAAACCAAACACAACAAAGCTCAAAAAACCCAACCAAAAAAACAACCCCAAAAACGACTCTATGCATAAGATTAAACAATTGAAGCTCTTTATAGCTAGGCTTATGGAGCTGTTCTTAAACAAGGAGGCAGAGCAGGCTGAACTCGCTAGGCACAGCAAGTTTGTGGGACATCTTGTGCACCAGGAATAAAGTCAAGCTAGTTGTGTTTGTACACATCAGATCTCCTCAATGTCCACCTGCTTCAGGTTCAGAGATTTGTCTCCTTCACAAGCTCAGTGTTTCTCTGACAATCTGCCTGCTGTGTCAGGCAAGCAAGAAAACCCCTGAGGGAATGTTTTCCTTCTGAGTGCTGGTAGTCAGGAGGCTGAGAAGGATGTGAGCACCAGGGATGCCACTGCAACTTTGTTTTAGAATCATAGAATCATTAAGGTTGGAAGGGACCTTAAGGATCATCAAGTTCCAACCTCCCTGCCATGAGCAGGGAACCCTACCACGAGACCAGGCTGCACTAAACCTTGTCCAACCTGGCCTTAAAAACCTCCAGGGATGGGGCATCAACAACCTCCCTGGGCAACCCATTCCAGTTTTTGTACAGGAGATAAAGAATTTGAGAGTCTAAAACAGCCGTGGATTTCATGGAGTTGAAAAATTCTTGGAATAGGTGTCTTAGTGCTGCAGTGGATGAACCACTTAAAACAACTTTATAAGCAATTTGGGGGATCTATTGGCCATGGCACTTTCTGCATTTTGCTGTGCAATTCTGCTAAATTTGGTGCCAGTGGTTTTTATTGCTCTCAGCCCTTGTCATTCAGGGCAATACTGGAAGTGAGAATTTCTATCTGTATTAAACGCTTCTCCCCAGTAAAACGTTTTGCTACACAAATATTGCCTTCAGCTGCACAAGCCAAGCATTGTCTTGGTCAGGACTCTGCTCTCCCTGCAGCTGTGTGAGCTGCAGCTCCCTCTGCCCCAGGGGATGTGCCCAGGCAGCCGAGGGGACCGGGCAGAGGCGTCTGCAGGCGGCAGCCCAGGCAGCTCCCTGTGCTCAGGGGATGCTGCAGGACAGACAGCTCTGTGCTAGGACTGCAGTGCCCAGGTGAAGAAAAAACCACTGCAGGGAATTAATTCCAGAGATGCACAACACAGACTTCCTCTCTCAGCTGTGGTAAGGGTTTCAGTCATCCAAATTACCCTTTTCTTGAGGGCTGCAGAGACAGTCCAAGAGTAGCAACAGAAAAAGTGATCAAAATCCACTGTTCCGTTCACTAATTTTATGTCCAACAAGCCGAAGGGCAGAGATTGAATTGCACAGTCTGCTGCTGATCTGAAGAACTGCTCAATTTTCTAGATTCCCCTTATTAATTACCTGGCAGTCATGTTCAGATACTGCACAAAAATTGTTTCTGAATGAGTAATTACAAGCATTTGATGGGCACAACTCTTTTTGATCCTTTCCAACTTGAATGTGTCTTCAGTTATTGAACCTGTTGAAAATATCCTGAACCACAATGTTCTAAGGCACCCAAAGGGATTTGTTGTAAAGTGTCTTCAGGCACAGGAAACAACAGTCATGGATTTTAAGGTCCAAACTAAGTACCTGCCCTCTTTCCCTCTTTCCCTTTTTCCCCTTCTGCTGCCCCAGCTGCTTTAACAAATAATGCTTAAAACCAATGTACTAATTTCCACTGCTTTAGCACTTTTTTATTGTACTGTAAAATGGAGTATTTTGTTTCAAGTAAAGTGTTCCATACACCCTGAGTTGTTTTGGTTCCTTTTGTGACAATAGTAGAAATATAGTCTTCAATCTCAGAAGATTTTTTTTTTATTATTTGTTTGAAGACTGAAAAAAAGACAATATTTTCTTTACCCTGGGCAGATCTGAAGCATCTGCTGGTGATAGAAATTGAAAAGTATACAAAATTCAATATAAAAAGCACTGACTACACATTCATTATAAATCAAGATGTTGAAACACTTGGATAAGCTAAAGAAGTTATGTTTTCAAGATCTGTCATTCATTAGGATTTTAAGCAAGGTTAAGTTGATTGACTCTAAAGTGTGATGCACCCCTTTGTAGACCTAATGAGTGCACCTGAAAAGTAGACACTTTATAATTGTCAGGATTAAAGAGAACCAATAATTGTATAATTTTTGGAAAGTCAACTAACAAATATACTGCTCCCATGATTTCTGTGTCATGCCTGCAATTATAGAATAAATACCAGATTCCATGTGCCCTCCTCAGAATAGCAAAGAGGGCTGAGTGCTGAAAAAGCAATATTTCTTCATTCAGATCCTAGAGTTTTTCCAGTTTTGCCATTTGTGGTGATTTTTACTTCTATGTTAAATGTACTATGTTAAATGCAGAAAAAGTAAGAGAGATGGATACAGGTTGTTTATACAAAAGAAGGTGAAGAGAATATAAGCTAAAGCTCATGGTGTGGTCAGGGCTGTGCGAGGACCCTGCTCAACCCTTTTGTGCCAGATGGGCAGAATGGGACGGGAAGAGTGATCAGCTGTTCCTCCACCCCCAGATGGGCACAGGGGGATGCGGAGAGCAAATGGTTGCTCTTCTGGCCCCAGATGGTGACAGTGATCAGCTCCTCCAGCCCTGCTGTGTGACGGCTCCTGTGCTCCAGGAAAGGGATTTATGAGGAGAGACTAGATCTCCCTGCCTGGAGCCAGGCTGAGGCTAAGGGCATGGTGGGGAAACCCTGTTGGGAGTGAGGAGGAGCGGGAACTGAGGATGCTGGGGAGAGGAAGTACAGCCGCACTGCCCCTTTCTGATCTCCAAAGGAAGCACAATCAGAAGCGCTTCTGTGACTCTGAGAAAAGTACAGACACTTCTGGAGTTCAGTTTTGTGTGACACTGAACATTGCAACTCACATTCTGTCTGCTGGGTATGGCACATAGCACGTAAATGGCCTTTTTCACTCACTTGTTGGAGCAAAGCAATAACAAAATACAAACACTTTCATAGAACACCATCAGGTAAATGTAATTTAATTTAAAAGGTGACAAATATCTCACATAAAACTTGAAGCTGACCTTTTCTCACTGAATGGCATCCCAGTTTTTTAGAAACAAAGTTTCTTTAGACTACACCCAGCCTAGTTTTTGAAATGTGTACAATGGTCCTAAGTCCATAGACTTTAAACAGACGGATTAGTGACTGGGCTGGATTTTCCCCTCAGAGCTGTACTGAAGTCTCAGCTCCTCCAGGCAAGAACCAGATCTGCCCACTTTTGATGGCTTCATGGAAGCATCATCACAGCTCCTTGCACTGATTAATTGATCCATCTGCAGTAGATTGGTGCAATAAATTATTGCCATTATCCCTTCCCCAAGCAAGTGGCAAACAGCAGGCTAACGTGAGAGCAAGTGTCGCAAACAGTATCCTCTTGACTTTCCCTGTCCTTGCAGGTTCAGTGCTCCTTCTGTTGGATGATTTTTTAAAAAACATCATGTGACACAAAGAAGAATGTCTTCTTTTTAATAATAGACCTACATGAACAACAGAGGTAATTGTTAACCAGCAAGGTGATAGCAGTAGTTTTTAACTAGATGAAAGAAAGAACCATCTTCTCCTGACACACAGGAATGTTTCTCTCACATATTACAATTTTTTTCAAAAAATATAGAAATATGAGAACTCCAGCGTCAAGTGGATGTTTACAGGCAGTCCAATATTTGAAAAATACGTTATATATTGGAAAAAGCTATGCCTTTCATCCTTGCTGGTGGTACTCTCTATTTAAAATTCTACATCTCCTTTGTTTTCTGCACCTGCGGGTATAGAAAAACATTTGTTTTCACCTGAAATGCTTTCTTATTGACAACCAATGAAGTGTGCAAACATTAACCACTCAAAAAGGTCCTATTTAAAGCACTAAGCACACTGCAGCCCTATATTGGGTAAGTGTGGCAAGGATTTGATAGTGGAGGGGCCACAGGGGTGGTTTCTGTGAGGACGTGCTCATGTCCAACAGAGCCAATGCCAGTTGGCTCCAAGGCAGACCCACCACAGGCCAAGGCTGAGCCCATCAGAGATGGTTGTAGCACCTCATTGATAACGTATTTAAGAAGAGGGAAAAAAAAATCCTGCTCAATTGCAGCTGGAGAGATGAGTGACAATATGTGACAGAAACAACTTCAGAGACACCAAGGTCAGTGAAGTCAGAGAGGAGGAGGTGGTCCAGGGGCCAGAGCTGAGATTCTCTTACAACCCCAGGTGAAGACCATGATGAGGCAGCCTGTACCCCTGCAGCTGATGGATGTCCATGGTGGAGCAGATATCCACCTGCAGTCAACACAGGACCACATACTGGGGCCTCACACTGGAGCATTCTGTTTCTGAAGGACTGCAACCTGTGGAAAGGGTTAGTGCATGAAGTGCAGCCCATGGGAAGAACTCACATAGGAGCAGTCTGTGGAGAACTGTCTTCCATGGCCAGGACCTCGTGCTGAAGCAGGGAAATGATGTGAGGACAAAGGAGCAGCAGAGACAATGTGTGGTGAACTGACCACAAGCCCCATTCCTCATCCCCCTCTACCACTCAGGAAGAGGAGGTAGAGAAATCAGGAATGTGCCTGGGAAGAAGGGAGGAGTAGTGGAAAGGTGTTCTAAGATTTAGTTTTATTTCTCATTGTCCTACTCTGATTTGACTGATAGTAAATTAAATTAATTTTCCCAAGCTGAGTCTCTACGCCTGTGACAGTAATTGGTGAGTGATCTCTCCCTGTCCTTATCTTGACACATGAGCTCTTTATTATATTTTCTCTTTCCTTTCCAGTTGAGGAGGGGAGTGACAGAGCAGCTCTGGTTGGCACCTGGCATCCAGCCAGGGTCAGTCTGCATAGGTCCTCACAGATAAATGCTGTAAAAATAAGTGTTGATGATCTTGAAGGTCTTTTCCAACTTTGAGAATTCTATGATTCTACAATTCTATGATATTGCTGATGGAAAATAAAAATTAAATTATTCCACCTATTTTCCAGAATGAGAAAAATCCTCTACCTTTTATTATAGGAATTACTTTAAGGTAATTTTCTCACTGCAGAAAAGTCATTAAGCATGAATAACCAGGTCAATTTGCAACGGTTACAATGTGTTTAAAAAATGTGAAATAAAGCCAGAAGATGTACATTTGCTGTTGTTCTCTCAATGCCCAGGAATAGATCAAAGCAGGTTTCTACACATCTCATTTATGCTGCCTGTTTTGCACTGAGTAGCAGTAGTGACTATTTTCAGATTCTGTTGGTGTCTCACACAATCTCAGTCCCTGATCAGGGCCGATGGAGCAGAAGTTTCCTCCTTGCCTGAGCAGTTGCAGGTGTAAGGCATGTGTGAGCTGCCTGGCTGTGCCAAAGGCTGGGCAACACCAAAGTGGGAAGCAGTTATGCTAAGATTAGCATGTTTCCTTAAAAAACAAGATTCAAATCTCATACTCAGCTGATACACAAATGTGAGCATAGGGCATTCAAGTTAATGCATTCCCATGCTATTTGACTTATATTGGGAATTCAAAGTTCCAAACATTATGTGCTGTTATGGCAACTGCAAAAAGAAATTTGGTACATTTATAGCAGCAGAATATCAACAATTCCCCTGTCTTTTAAAAATTTATTTTATGGTCAAAGGCTAAACACTTTAGAATATGTTTAGCCCGGGACCTATGCTAATGGTGTGTGGTAATTCATAACTGAGACCAATAGATGTCTGAAAATGCATTGTAATGTTTCCCTGAGCAGACACAATTAATTTCCTTTGTGCACATACAGGATGGGGATGTACCAATTTCCTTAGCTTTTGCTTCATGTACACATTAACCGTAATATATCTACACATCACTGTTTAGTACAACTTTGTCCCTGAGGATTTAGAAGCTCAGGCAGACACTTAGACTAACTATATGTCAACAACCATTGTAAAACAGATGCCCAGGTTCAAAAGGCAGAAATAAAATGCATTGAGGTCACTTGATTAAATTCCCACAAATGCAAGGAAATAAGAAAATATTAAAAAACCCAAAACTCTCAAAAACTACCTTATCTGGACCTATGCAACATCTGCCAGAACTAGGGACTTTTTTAACAGTATAATTAAAACATCTTCTAAAGATGACATTCCTCAACTTAGAAATATGAATTGAACACAGAAAAGAAAGGCAAATTAAGTAGATAAATAGGCTGAAGAAACTGCTTCAGATTCTCCCTTGGCTTGGATCTTGCCCATAGGTGCAGAAGTTTAACTGCTTTGCAAGTGAAGGTCTCGAAGCTCCCAGGGTGAGCAGCCTGTTGGGGACTCTGGGGTTTGACCTTCAGTCTGCAGCAGAGTCTCAGCACCTTACAGCCATGTGTGCTCGCAAATAACCTGATGAAAGAGTATTTGAAACAGAAAACATTGTCTTCCTTTGCTAAATGTAAGGAAATTTCCAGGATGGACAGGTCCATAGAAAATATTTTTGCTGTATTGCAGAGGTTATTAGTTGTGTGTCTTGGTTTGAGCCAGGATAGAACCAATTTCCTTTTTAGCAATTCTACTTTTCAGCAAAGTCTCTTCTGAGTGACTACACTTGCTGAAATTAGCAATGTATTTTTCAGACAGTGTCTGTTTCTAAAACACATAGTGCTCAATATTTTTTGTTATCACTGGAGAATGGCATGCAGAAGCAAGATCACTGCTTGGTTCTGATAATTTTCCAGGGTTGTGGGAACAAAAAGGAGTGAAGGGGTCACTCTTGTGACCCTCCTATGAGAAGTGGACCAGACAGGTGTCCAAAATTGACAAAACAAAGTATTCCATTCCAAACACATCAAACTCAATATAAATCTGACGGATCACAAGAGTCAAGCTCTTCTTCATCCATGGCCAGTGTCCTGAGAACATTTTATCTGTTCATCTTCTTTTGACTCATGCATTTCTGAACCCATGTGTTTCTGCACGTACCTCTGGTCTGCTGCTTACTCCAGAAGCCCAGTCCACGACCTTCTCAGGTCCTGCCCTGCAGCCTAACTGGTAATGATAGCATTACCAGGAAGCAGCGATACTGATAACAGAGAGAGTCTGTCACTTGTTTAATTGCTGGCCCAGCATTAAGCATTGACAATGAATCACAAGTGCCATCTTGCATAGGATAGAGAGAAAGGGCATGGATACAGCCAGTGGCCATAGGAAAGAAATAGCTTTATCTGAGCCCAGTGAGAATGGGCACCTGCTTATTTCACAGAATCACTGAATCACAGAATGTTAGGGGTTGGAAGGGACCTCTGGAGATCATCGAGTCCAACTCCCCTGCGAAAGCAGGACCAAATCTAGGACAGGTCACTCAGAAAGGCATCCAGATGGGTCTTGAAAGTCTCCAGAGAAGGAAAATCCACAACGTCTCTGGGGAGCCTGTTCCAGTGCTCTGTAACCCTTAGAGTAATGAAGTTCTTCCTCATGTTGAGGTGGAACTTCCTATGCTCTAGCTTGAATCCATTGCCCCTTGTCCTATTACAGGCCACAAGTGAAAAGAGGTTGTCCCTTCCTTCTTGATGCCCAGCCCTCATATTTATACACATTAATTAGATCCCCGGTCAGTCTTCTCATCTCCAGACTAAAAAGCCCCAGGTCTTGCAGCCTTTTCTCTTAAGACAGGTGTTCCAGTCCCTTAATAACCCTCGTAGCTCTTTGTTGAACTCTCTCAAGTAGATCCCTGTCCCTCTTGAACTGGGAAGCCCAGAACTGGATCCAATACTCTAGGTGAGGTCTCACTAGGGCAGAATAGGGGAAGGAGAACCTCCTTTGATCTGCTGGACACACTCTTCCTGATGCATCCTGGGATAGCATTGGCATTCTTGGAAGCAAGGGCACATTGCTGTCCCAGTCGTAACTTGTCTGACACCAGGACTCCAAGGTCCTCCACGGAGCTGCTCCCTAGCAGATCCTCTCCTTATATGTACTGGTGCATTTTGTTATCCCTTCTCAGCTGCAGGACTCTGCACTTGTTCTTGTTGAACCTCATTAAGTTTCTCTTTGCCCAGCTCTCCAGTCTGTCTACCTCTTGCTGAATGGCTGCACAGCCTTCAGGTGAATGAGCCAGTCCTCCCAGCTTTGAATCATCAGCAAACTTGCTGAGAAGACACTCTATCCCGTCATCAAGGTTGTTTCTTTCTATCTTCCCTCAGTTCAAACACCTGCCTGAGTAGATGGTTTATTTGCTCACCCCACACAAGCAGTGCCACTGGCTCCCTCCAGTACAAGTGCCAGGCTCAGGCATTTGCTGGAGTCAGAGACCTGCACGGATGCAGGTTTGCACAGGAGCTCAGTCTGAGTTCCCACAATTTGCAGGCTAAAGTTATATATATCCAGAATACTGTCAATATTTTTATGGAATCAGGTGTTAATAAAAAGTATTTGCTGATCATACACTGTGAGGGATCAATACGAGGGAAAAGAAGGACAGTGGTTTTGTAATGGAGAGAGGAGCATCCACACAGTTACAGGAGGAGACCATAAGTCAGGATTAGCTGTAAATGTGACTATGTTCTTTTATGCCACTGCAACCTGTGTTGAGAAGCTGTTCCAGTGCAGAGGGGCACTACTCTAGCAGCTCACACATGAAGCTTTGTTCCTTGCAAAGCAAAGATGTGCCAGACAGGTCTTAGTCAACACGTCTGTACATGGATGAGTGTCTGAGTGACAGTCACAGAATCACAGAATCCTAGGGGCTGGAAGGGACCTCAAAAGACCACCTAGTCCTGTTCCCCTGCCAGAGCAGGGTCACCCAGAGCACATCACACGGGAATGTGTCCAGGCAGGTTTTGAATGTCTCCAGCAAAGGAGACTTCACAACCTCTCTGGGCAGCCAGTCCCAGGGCTCTGTCACTCTCACAGGAAAGAAGTTCTTCCTGATGTTCACATGTAATCTCCTATGTTCCAGTTTGCACCCATTGCCCCTTGTCCTATCACCAGACATCACTGAAAAAAGCCTGGCTCTGTCCTCCTGACACTCACCCTTTACATATTTGTAAACTTCGATGAGGTTGCCCCTCAGTCTCCTCTTCTCCAAGCTCAAGAGACCCAGCTCCCTCAGCCTTTCCTCATAAGGGAGATGTTCCACTCCCTTCATCACCTTTGTGGATCTGCACAGGAGTCTTTCAAGCAGTACCCTGTCCTTCTTGAACTGAGGGGCCCAGAACTGGACACAATACTCCAGATGCAGCCTGACCAGGGCAGAATAGAGGGGGAGGAGAACCTGCCTTGACCTACTAACCACACCCTTTCTAATGCACCCCAGGATGCCATTGGCCTTCTTGGCTACAAGGGCACATTGCTGGCTCAAGGTCATCCTCCTGTCCACCAGGACCCCCAGGTCCCTTTCTCCTACACTGCTCTTCAGCAGGTCAGCCCCCAACCTGTACTGATCCATGGGGTTGTTCTTCCCCAGATGCAAGACTCTGCACTTGCCCTTGTTGAATTTCATCAAGTTTCTCCCCACCCAACTTTCCAGCCTGTCCAGGTCTCACTGAATGGAAGCACAGCCTACTGGTGTGCCAGCCACCCCTACCAATTTAGTGTCATCAGCAAACTTGCTGAGGGCACACTCTGTTCCCTCATCCAGGTCCCTGATGAAAATATTGAACAACACCGGTCCCAGTACCGACCCCTGAAGGACTCCACTAGTCACAGGCCTCCAGCTAGATTCTGTCCCATTGACTACAACTCTCTGACTTCTTCCTTTTAACCAGTTCTTGATCCACCTCACTACTTGACCATCAAGAGCACACTTCCACAATTTTTCAATAAGGATGCTGTGGGAGACAGTGCCAAATGCTTTACTGAAATCAAGATAAACCACATCTACCATCATCTATCCCCCTAGTTACTTCCTCGTAGGAGGCTATAAGGTTGGCCAGCCCCTCCTTCCATGACTCATAGATTCTCTTTTTCCACTTGAGTTTGCCCAGCAGTTCCTTGTTTACCCATGCGAGTCTCCTGGCTCACTTACTTGACTTCCTACCCATTGGGATGCTCTGACCCTGAGCTTGACCAGCTATCTTGAGCCCTTTTACCACCTAGTACCCTTTCCCATGAGACTTCCCTTAACAATTGATTGAGGAGGCCAAAGCTGGCCCTGCAGAAGTCCAGGGTTCTGGTCCTGCTAGATATTCTGTTCCTCCCACACAGGATCCTGAACTCCACCATCTCGTGATCACTGCAGCCAAGGCTGCCATTGACTGTCACTGCTTCAACCAGACCCTCCTTCTTGGTGAGCACAAGATCCAGCAGCGCTCCTCTCCTAGTTGGTTTGTCCACCATTTGCATTAAGAAGTTATCATCAATGCACTGGGGGAACCTCCAGTTTTCAATCCGCAAGGTCTCAAAAGCATGAGCACTTTGACCCTCTGCCTTGGAGGAGGGAACAGGGGAAGGCTGCTGCTGAGAGCAGCCACACGCAGGTCTCTGGCAAATTGCTCTGAAGCAAAGAGCTGTGGGAACAGGGAAAAGAAAGGCAGAGAAACAACTTCTTCCCAAGAAGCCTGGCAAGTATTCCAACACTTGCACCCGGAGGGGTGAGCGGGTGCCTTGCCTGCTCGAAGGCTGGAACTTTAGAGGGTGATGAACCAGCAGCTGTATCATGTTTAGGGCACTTGAGAGGTTGCCACAGTGTGCTCTGTGAATCTCGATGGGATGTAACGGCGCATTCTTCCCTTGTATCCCTGAAACCCTGCCAAAGTGGTGGATGAAAACTGCCAGTGCAGTTTTCCTGAAGCAGCTCGGGATTTGGAGATGTGAGCACCTCCTGGTTTCAGCTTAGCCAGCTGCTTTTGGCTTCTAGTCAGGGTGAGGTTTGAAGCGAAGGCTGAGGATGACTAGGGCTGTGGCCCTGAGCACCCGCAGCAAAGCTGCCTCTCCTCTGGCTGCCCAAGTTCAGCCTGGCTTCTTGCACAGGCGGCCCTGGACCCTCCCCCTGCCCCTGCCCTCCCTCTGCCTGCGCCCCTGCAGGGCCAGGGGGAAGCAGAGCTGGGGGCTGTGATGTAGCAAGGTGGTGCTCCGCCATCCCGGTGACTGCCTTCATGGCCTCTCCCTGGGGAGGGGGGAGCTGGTTGGTTTTGGGCTGTTAGTTTTTGTTCTCATATGAATCTCACTTGAAAGAAAGCACAAGCAACCCAAGCAAAGAAACGTAATCCGCCAGCAAGAAAGAACAGGGGGACAGTTGTTTATTGCTGGTCCCTGCCTTTTCTCTTGGCCAGGAGGATGTCCCTGGCAGGGCAGGGAGGATGGGGCCGAGCCCTTCACTGCTGCTGGTCCCAGCTGCCTGGTCACGTCCTCAGCGGCCGCAGTCGGGAGGGCTTGGCCGCGAGCGGAGGCAGCCGCCTGTCCCATCGGCCCTTGTCCAGGTGGCCATCCTGGCCCACCAGCTCCAGCTCGTCCTGCTGGGAAGGAGAACGCAGGCTGGCTGAAGGCCGGGGCCCAATCCCACCTTTCCAAGTCACTCTCCCATCCCCACCTCTCCCTGGGGAAACTGAGGCAGGGAGCCCTGCAGAGGCGCAGCGTCTCCCTGCAGCCCCGCTCATCTCCTCTCCCTCCCTCATCCCTACCTCACTGCGGGGCTGGAGTGGTCCCCGACGGATGGGAGGAAGGGACTTGAGGCCTCCGAGTCTCCGCGATGGGCGGGCGATGGTGTCCAGGCCCCCGCAGTCCTGCGGCACCCTCAGCTTCCCGGACTGGTCCGCCTGCTCCCTGCGGGACGGGGCACGGGGGTGCTCAGCGCCCAGCACCGCAGCACCCCAGGCATCACCCTGCGCCAGGGCCAGGCCCGGGAGGTGCTCCCTGCTGGGCTCCATCCCTCCTGGCTCCCCTCGGACTGCTGCAGGAGACCCCCAGCCAGCCAGCCCAGCTGGAATCTCTCTGTCCCCATGGCCCCGGGCACCTGTGGCCAAGGCAGCTCCCTCTGCCCCCATCCTACTCACTCCGTAGTCCCAGCAGCATCCTCAGCCTCTGAATCCGTGCTCTTCCCGAGCTCCTCCAGCTGATGACAGGAAGGCTCCCACTCCAGGTAGTCCAGCTGGGCAGTGACAAACACCCTCACCCAGCTGCCCTGGGATGGCAGGGGGAGCAGCCGGGCGGGGAGACCTGGGCAGGGACAGGGGCCAGTTTTGGGTGGTGGGGACAACCAAGCACTCACCTCGGAGTCCGCCTCCTCCGTCTGATCGTGCCCCAGCATCCAGCGCTCCAGCAGCTTCTGCCGTTCTATCAAAGCCTCCAGGTGTCTCTGGCCGTCTGGGCCAGCCAGGCCGCCTCTGTTGCCTCTCTAGCAACGGGGAAAGGCAGGAGAGCGTTGGGGAAGGGATGGAGGCAGGAGGGCTGGGCCAGCGGGTGTCGGGGCAGAGGCAGACGCGGCTCTGTGGCCCCGCTTGCCCCACCGCCCCCAGGGGGTCGGTGCCCCCCGCCAAAGGGAGCCGGGGGGCTGCAGAGGGGCCTGGCCAGGGACGGCAGCTGGGCTGGAAAGCCTCCCTCCCCCAGGCCAGTTCTGCCACCGGGCACCCAAGGGGCAAGGGCTGTTTGTCACTCTGCCCAGGACCCGCTTGGCTGGCGCTGACTTGTCCAGGCCAACCTGGGGGCAGCAAGCGCCAGCAGCCAGGGGGTCCTGGCAGCCTCCCCCTGAGCCCCCCATGCTGGCACTTTCATACCTTTCTCTTCCTTTCCTGCTTCTTCCTCCCCCCCTTGCCCACTGCCTGCTGCGGCCTCGAGGCTTCCGCCAGCTCCTCCAGGCTGCTGAGCCTCTGGGGGGCATCCAGCGGCTGCGGGCTGGGGTCTGTGTTGGGGGAAGGGCAGGGTCCCTGCTCCTCTGCTGGCTGCTCCTCCTCCGAGCCTTCTGCCCTCACACTCAGCACCTCCTCCTTCTGCTGCTCCTTCTGCTCCTGCTGCTCCTGCTCCTCTTCCTCTTCCTTCTCCCCCACCTCCTCCTCCTGCTTCTCCTGCTCCTGCTGCTCCTGCTCCTCTTCCTTCTCTCCCACCTCCTGCTCCTGCTCCTCCTCCTCCATGTATTGCAGCATCAGCAGCAGCAGCCTGTGCAGCTCCTTCTCCATGGTTTCCACAGACGCACCCTGCCTGTCGTGCTCCTGCCTCAAGTCTTCCACTGTTTCCTGCAGGTAGCTCTGCTTCTTCCCCATGCCTTTCACCATCTCCTGCAGGTTGTGCTGCTGCTTCTGCAAACCTTCCACTGTTGCCCGTGTCTTGGCCTGCTCCTTCTCCACATCTCCCACCGTTGCCTGCAGCTTCTCCTTCTGCTGCCTCATCCCTTCCATCGCCACATGCAGCTTCTCCTTCTCCTGCCTCATCCCTTCCATGGCCACATGCAGCTTCTCCTTCTCCTGCCTCATCTCTTCCATGGCCACATGCAGCTTCTCCTTCTCCTGCCTCATCTCTTCCGTTGCCACATGCAGCTTCTCCTTCTCCTGCCTCATCCCTTCCACCGCCACCCGCAGCTTCTTCTGCTCCTGCCTCACACCATCCATTGTCGCCTGCAGCTTGTTCTTCTCCTGCCCCATGCCTTCCACCGTCGCCTGCACCTTGTCCTGCTCCTGGCCTGCCCTGTCTGCTCTCAGCTGCAGCTTGTCCACCTGCAGGAAGGGGAAAAGGAATTGGCTCTAAGATAGGACGCATGTGGCCAACTTGCCTGGGTGCTCTGGAGGCTCCTTGGCCCCATCCAGCCAGGGGACTTGGCCTGGACAACAGCCAGGACCACCCTGCTGAGGCACAGGGTGTTGGGAGCGCTCTTCCCCACCGGCCTCACCTGCTCCTTCAGCAGCTGCATCATCTTGAACAGGCGCTCGATCATGGCCATGCTCTGCTCCTGCTGCTCTGCTGGCTTGATCCCTGGCAGCGTGGACCTGAGCAGGCAGAGGGAGGCACGGGCAGCCTTAGGCTCTGTGGGGCTTCTCAGGGGGTGTCTCTTGCCCCCAGAGCAGGCTTCCCCCAGCCACCCCAGCCTCCCTGAAAGCCCCACGGGGTAGGAAACCCTCTGCCATCCTTTACCCCAGTTGCTGGGTGATCTGGTCGCTGGCATGGATGTTCTCCTCTGCTCCAGCCACCCCCAGCTTTCCGTGGGTGTCCTTCGGACGCCTGGTCTGGGAACAGCAGCAGTGACACAGTGAGGGCATGGCCCCCCACCCATCTGGTCCCAGCACCGGGGCCCTTTGTCTGCTCCCTGCCCACCCAAGGCCCACAGCATCCAACAGCCCCCTTGGGGGCTGCTGCCAGCTCAGCTTCTTCTGGCACTGCTGGTGGCTGGGCAGGCCCTGCAGGGAGGAGGACCCTGGCTGTGTGCATGGGGTGGTGGTCTTCACACCAGGGGACCCTGTCTGTACCTTTGTGATGGTGGCCTGGGTGCCACGGGACACCGTCCGCAGCGCTGGGCTGGTGGCCTGGGTGCCACGGGACACTGTGTGCACAGCAGGGATGGTGGCCTGGGTGCCACGGGACACAGTGTGCATCCCTGAGTTGGTGGTCTGGGTGCCACAGGACACAGTGTGCATCCCAGGGATGGTGGCCTGGGTGCCACGGACCTCTTCCTTCATCCCCGGCATGGAGGTCTGCACACCACGGGACCGTGTCTTCACCCCCGGGGGGGTGGCCTGGGTGCCACAGGACACAGTCTGCACAGCAGGGATGGTGGCCTGGGTGCCACGGACCTCTGTCTCCATCCCTGGGACGCTGGCCTGGGTGCCGTGGGACACTGTCTCCATGGCTGGGACGTTGGTGCCCCAGGCGGGCTGGCCCTGGGTGTCCACGTGTGCCATGGCAGGCACGGGGGGTGTTGCCTGGCCCCCAGAGCCCTGGGCAGGGGAGGCAAAGGGGAGCAGGGTTACAGGCTGCCGTGCAGCAGTGAGACAGAGCCCAGGGCCGCCCGCCATGTCCCCAGCCCGGAGCTCAGGCCTAAGGCAGCCCATGGCGGAAGGGCAGGCACGGGCAGCGCAGAGCCCGCAGGAGGGGGTCGGGCAGGGGAGCCCCCAGGGCACCGGCCAGAGCCTCTACCTTGGGGATGATCTTCCGGAAGGCTTTCATCTTCCTGTTGCTCTGCCCCATGTCCGTGGCCACAGAGGGGACCTGGTGCTGCCGGCAGTGCCCGACTCGAGCGAGTCCGAGAAGCGGCGCAGCAGCTGGACGAGGCAGAGGAAACGCAGCAACTGCTTCCCTGAGCAGAAACACGGATCCAGTCCTGGGGAGGACGGGAACCTGTCTGGCTTTGGGAAACGAGACTGAGTGAGAGGGATGGACAGCCTGCAGCCTTCCTCCTCCTCCTCACCACAGCAAGTGAGCTGAGCAGGGGGGACACGGCTGCTAAGGTGAGGGCAGGGGCTGTTGTCACAGGGGGGCCGGTTGTGATGTCACCTCGTTCTAGGCAACGCCCCATGGAATCCCTGGGGTGAAGGTGGCCCCAGCAATGGCAGATGCCCAGAGTCCTTCTTCCTTCTCCGCTTTCACACCTCAGAGGCAGCCAGGGACATCTCCTGGTTTGCAGCAGCTTCCCGCAGCCTGTGCCCAGAGGGACGCAGCTGTGGGAACACACACATGGGCTTGTGCAAACTGATGACCAGGGATAGGACAAGGGTCAATGGATGCACAATGGAGCATAGGAGGTTCCATGTGAATATCAGGAAGAACTTCTTTCCTGTGAGAGTGACAGAGCACTGGAACAGGCTGCCCAGAGAGGCTGTGGAGTCTCCTTCTCTGGAGACATTCAAAACCCGCCTGGACACGTTCCTGTGTGATGTGCTCTGGGTGACCCTGCTCTGGCAGGGGGGTTGGACTAGATGATCTTTCGAGGTCCCTTCCAACCCCTAGGATTCAGTGATTCTGTGATTCTGTGTTGCTGGGCCAATGTTCTTGTATAACCTTACGTCTGCTGTTTCTCACTTTTACACCCTTTTTTTTCTGTAACAACTGTCTAGTTGAGCTTCAGCTAACAAAGCTCACATCTCTAGCAGGTACGCAGCAACATACCAAAGGTCAGACTGTGGGCCAAGGTGCCTTTCTGTGTGTTTAATGCTAATTATTGTGGAAAATGCACTTGTAAAAGCACTGTAGGATAACAGTCTTTGCACAGCACTGACTCAACCTGCACAATCCTAACTTGAGGTACAGCAGTCTCATCTCTTCCCCTGTGATTCTCCAGAGACACAAGAAGCTTCTGAAGGTAGTGCACCTGTGGCCTGAGTTCCATGCACTGCTCACCACATACATCTCTCGAGTTTTCTCAGTCTCTGTCAGACACCCGTCAGTAGGATTAACCTCTCCAGGTTCATCACTATTGGATTATTTCCCTTTGCAGTAATTCTTTGGGACTTAATCTTTGCATAGGCTACTGAAAACAACACATGTGTGAAAGGAACTGTTAAGTTTATACACAATAAAGAATGGTGAGATAGAGATTAATTTTCAATTACTGTTTTATTCTTTTGATTGAAGACATAGGTTTTGTAATTCAGGATTTGGGCTGCAAAATGTGGTAATGGACAAGGGTATGTATCTGAATAGCTAGGGAACTACTTAATCTGTTTACTGTTCTGGGGACTAATCTTAAACCTGAGGGAGAGTGGATTCATGATCCTTTGGCAGTTACTGTTTATTGTACGGAAACAATATCCCCGTCCTTGGAATGTGCAAATGAAATAAGAATATCCCCTTGGTAAATGTGGGAGTGAAGGGTGGAGAGGAAGCTGATCCATTTTATCTCCAGTTTTGATTAGAATAAGGGAAATTAGATTTTTCTTTCATATTTTAATATTTTCAACCTTGTGAAGAGGGTCAAGACAAAGGAAGGTTCCTGTTTTTTCAGTAGGTGTAGCTAGCAGTGAAAAGGGACTGGGTGGCAGCTGTGTCAGTCTTCCCAGATGTGACATACTGTCCTTTGCAAGCCAAACTGTTAATCTGAAACCAAAACAAAGAGGAGGGGAGAAGAGTTAGCTTGAGGTAAGAAAGACAGATGTAGAAAGACAGCAGGAGTAATCAAGGAAGGCCAAAAAAACCAAAAAGCAAGTAACATCCCTGGTGAATGTGAAGCACCAGGTGGGAAGGAGACAACACGTCTCCCTCTGTGGCGAGCAGCTCTGCTCTGTGCAGGGGGAAGCCTTGTACCTGTGCCCGCTTGCGGAAGGCCTCCTGTGCAGCCTTCTTGTTTTCACTTTTGCCCACCCATGCTGCCAGGGCAGAGGCTTGCAGGGCTCTGCCATACGAGAAGGTCAGTTTCCAAGGCTTAGGCAGAGGTAACTGGTTCATGGCGTTCAGGTTGACAGAAGCCTCCTCCTCACTCTGACCTCCAGACAAGAAGCAGATGCCTGCAAGGAAGAGGTTTTGAGGCTTAGGAATTGAGAGCTCTAGCCACCACTCTGACCTTTACCAGCTAGAGGAGCAAGTGTTACAGATGTAGGAGCAACAGTGACAGTGTGAATGGACACATAGGAATTAATCAGGAATCACCAGGAATGGCAGCAGGAACGGTGCGGAGAAGAGTAGTGACAGTTGCCACGGCTACATCCTGAGGGTTGTACTTCTTGGGGCAGGAATGCCCAGCCATCACCATGTTGGGTTTCAGCAGTGTCCCTTCCAAGTACACATGATGATCATTCAAGGCCTTGTAGACAGCAGCCAGAACCTGAAAACAGGAGGACTGAATACAGATCTCTGCTCAAATCTTCACCTCAGCCTGCTGTGGAAAGACAGCTTATTCCTTGGGAGCGTGAGAAGATCAAACCGAATGTTCCTTCATCATGAAATTTATCACAGGGGTTGCAGCCCCAGAAATACTACTGCTTTTGAGATGACCAGGACATCACCCTTCCTATTTACCAAATTTGTCCCTGCAATCTTACCTTTACTTACTTACCTTTACACTTTTCTTAACAGTGCCTCTCTCCCATGCCCTGTTTTGCTCTGGCAGTATTTGCTGCCTTGTCTAGTTGTCAGGGCTGGGGGGCTTTGCCAGAAACTCCTGGCAGCTGTCTCTGGGGGTTTTCATCCCATTCTTGTGGGGATGGAGAAGTGTGAGGGCAGCCAGTGCTGCCAGGTGTTCACAGGAGTTTTTTCTGTAGGCTCGCCTAGATGACAGAATCACAAAGAGTCACAAAATTGTCACACAGAGTCACAGAACCATTCAGGCTGGAACAGGCCTTGAAGATCATCAAGTCCAACCACAACCTAACTCTACCAACCATTAACCTAATGCTACCAGTTCCAATGCCTGAGCAGCGTCCCTCAGCACCACATCTACATGTCTCTTCAACACCTGCAGGGATGGAGACTCAACCAGCTCCCTGGGCAGCCCATTCCACTCTTTAATTACTCTTTCAGTGAAGGTATTTCCTTTCTGGTTTGAATGACTGAAGAAACCTGTGTCCCCACACTTGCGTTCCTCTGGGCACAGGCTGTGGGAAGCCTGTTCCAGAGCCCCAGAAGAGCTTGCACCAACACAGTTGCGCAAAGTTCTACAGAAAGAGAATTTATTGAGGCGGCAGGTATAAGTTCAGAATCGTCCTTGGAAAGTTGTGCACTTACTGCAGAGATTCCAGCTAGAGTTAGTGATTCCCAGGTACACACCCAACAGAGCTGGTGGTGCCATTCCTACCAAACAGGCATCTCTCTTTGGCGAGGGAGGAAGAAGGATTCAGGCCCATCAACCCATCTGGAGAGTTGGAATGTTCCAGTGCTCTGTCACTCTCACAGGAAAGAAGTTCTTCCTGATATTCACATGGAACCTCCTATGCTCCATTGTGCATCCATTGACCCTTGTCCTATCCCTGGTCATCAGTTTGCACAAGCCCATGTGTGTGTTCCCACAGCTGCATCCCTCTGGGCACAGGCTGCGGGAAGCTGCTGCAAACCAGGAGATGTCCCTGGCTGCCTCTGAGGTGTGAAAGCGGAGAAGGAAGAAGGACTCTGGGCATCTGCCATTGCTGGGGCCACCTTCACCCCAGGGATTCCATGGGGCGTTGCCTAGAACGAGGTGACATCACAGCCGGCCCCCCTGTGACAACAGCCCCTGCCCTCACCTTAGCAGCCGTGTCCCCCTTGCTCAGCTCACTTGCTGTGGTGAGGAGGAGGAGGAAGGCTGCAGGCTGTCCATCCCTCTCACTCAGTCTCGTTTCCCAAAGCCAGACAGGTTCCCGTCCTCCCCAGGACTGGATCCGTGTTTCTGCTCAGGGAAGCAGTTGCTGCGTTTCCTCTGCCTCGTCCAGCTGCTGCGCCGCTTCTCGGACTCGCTCGAGTCGGGCACTGCCGGCAGCACCAGGTCCCCTCTGTGGCCACGGACATGGGGCAGAGCAACAGGAAGATGAAAGCCTTCCGGAAGATCATCCCCAAGGTAGAGGCTCTGGCCGGTGCCCTGGGGGCTCCCCTGCCCGACCCCCTCCTGCGGGCTCTGTGCTGCCCGTGCCTGCCCTTCCGCCATGGGCTGCCTTAGGCCTGAGCTCCCGGCGGCACCTGGGGCTTCCCGCGGGAAAGGGATGGAGTTCTGGGCAGCAAGAGCTGAGGCCAAAGTGCTGCTCTGCTTGCTCGGGCTCCTCCCCGCGCTGCCCTCCTCAGCAGCTGGTGCTGGGTCCCATCCAGCCCCCGGGGCCCCGGGCTCTGCCAGCCGCAGGCTCAGCACCCCTGGGCCTCCGCCCCCCCACCCTCCATCCCTGCCTTCCCCACTCCTGAGCTCCAGCCAGGCCCTCCCCTGGGGCTCACTCTTGCCACCCTCCTCTCCCAGGGCAAGGCCGTGTCCCCGCGTCTCCAGCGGGACAGCAGGAGGATGGCGGCAGCGCCTGCCTCCTTGGAAGAGAGCTCTCCCAGCATCCCGGAGCCCTTGGCCTTGGTGAGCTGCTGCCAGCGCTGCCGGGAGGGAGCTGGGCCCTCAGCCCCTGCCGGCCCCTCTCTCTCTCGCCCGGCCACCCCAGCCCCTGCCCCGCGGCCATGGCTGGAGTTGGGGCCAGGCAGCTGGGGGGTGCCTTGGGGACAGGGGCTGGGGACATGGCGGGCGGCCCTGGGCTCTGTCCTCACTGCTGCACGGCAGCTTGTAACCCTGCTCCCCTTTGCCTCCCCTGCCCAGGGCTCTGGGGGCCAGGCAACACCCCCCGTGCCTGCCATGGCACACGTGGACACCCAGGGCCAGCCCGCCCGGGGCACCAACGTCCCAGCCGTGGAGACAGTGTCCCACGGCACCCAGGCCAGCGTCCCAGGGATGGAGACAGAGGTCCGTGGCACCCAGGCCACCATCCCTGCTGTGCAGACTGTGTCCTGTGGCACCCAGACCACCAACTCAGGGATGCACACAGTGTCCCGTGGCACCCAGGCCACCAGCCCAGCGCTGCGGACGGTGTCCCGTGGCACCCAGGCCACCATCACAAAGGTACAGACAGGGTCCCCTGGCGTGAAGACCACCACCCCATGCACACAGCCAGGGTCCTCCTCCCTGCAGGGCCTGCCCAGCCACCAGCAGTGCCAGAAGAAGCTGAGCTGGCAGCAGCCCCCAAGGGGGCTGTTGGATGCTGTGGGCCTTGGGTGGGCAGGGGGCAGACAAAGGGCCCCGGTGCTGGGACCAGATGGGTGGGGGGCCATGCCCTCACTGTGTCACTGCTGCTGTTCCCAGACCAGGCGTCCGAAGGACACCCACGGAAAGCTGGGGTTGGCTGGAGCAGAGGAGAACATCAATGCCAGTGACCAGATCACCCAGCAACTGGGGTAAAGGATGGCAGAGGGTTTCCTACCCCGTGGGGCTTTCAGGGAGGCTGGGGTGGCTGGGGGAAGCCTGCTCTGGGGGCAAGAGACACCCCTGAGAAGCCCCACAGAGCCTAAGGCTGCCCGTGCCTCCCTCTGCCTGCTCAGGTCCACGCTGCCAGGGATCAAGCCAGGAGAGCAGCAGGAGCAGAGCATGGCCATGATCGAGCGCCTCTTCAAGATGATGCAGCTGCTGAAGGAGCAGGTGAGGCCGGTGGGGAAGAGCGCTCCCAACACCCTGTGCCTCAGCAGGGTGGTCCTGGCTGTTGTCCAGGCCAAGTCCCCTGGCTGGATGGGGCCAAGGAGCCTCCAGAGCACCCAGGCAAGTTGGCCACATGCGTCCTATCTTAGAGCCAATTCCTTTTCCCCTTCCTGCAGGTGGACAAGCTGCAGCTGAGAGCAGACAGGGCAGGCCAGGAGCAGGACAAGGTGCAGGCGACGGTGGAAGGCATGGGGCAGGAGAAGAACAAGCTGCAGGCGACAATGGATGGTGTGAGGCAGGAGCAGAAGAAGCTGCGGGTGGCGGTGGAAGGGTCGAGGCAGGAGAAGGAGAAGCTGCGGGTGGCGATGGAAGAGATGAGACAGGAGAAGGAGAAGCTGCATGTGGCAACGGAAGAGATGAGGCAGGAGAAGGAGAAGCTGCATGTGGCCATGGAAGAGATGAGGCAGGAGAAGGAGAAGCTGCATGTGGCCATGGAAGGGATGAGGCAGGAGAAGGAGAAGCTGCATGTGGCGATGGAAGGGATGAGGCAGCAGAAGGAGAAGCTGCAGGCAACGGTGGGAGATGTGGAGAAGGAGCAGGCCAAGACACGGGCAACAGTGGAAGGTTTGCAGAAGCAGCAGCACAACCTGCAGGAGATGGTGAAAGGCATGGGGAAGAAGCAGAGCTACCTGCAGGAAACAGTGGAAGACTTGAGGCAGGAGCACGACAGGCAGGGTGCGTCTGTGGAAACCATGGAGAAGGAGCTGCACAGGCTGCTGCTGCTGATGCTGCAATACATGGAGGAGGAGGAGCAGGAGCAGGAGGTGGGAGAGAAGGAAGAGGAGCAGGAGCAGCAGGAGCAGGAGAAGCAGGAGGAGGAGGTGGGGGAGAAGGAAGAGGAAGAGGAGCAGGAGCAGCAGGAGCAGAAGGAGCAGCAGAAGGAGGAGGTGCTGAGTGTGAGGGCAGAAGGCTCGGAGGAGGAGCAGCCAGCAGAGGAGCAGGGACCCTGCCCTTCCCCCAACACAGACCCCAGCCCGCAGCCGCTGGATGCCCCCCAGAGGCTCAGCAGCCTGGAGGAGCTGGCGGAAGCCTCGAGGCCGCAGCAGGCAGTGGGCAAGGGGGGGAGGAAGAAGCAGGAAAGGAAGAGAAAGGTATGAAAGTGCCAGCATGGGGGGCTCAGGGGGCGGCTGCAAGGACCCCCTGGCTGCTGGCGCTTGCTGCCCCCAGGTTGGCCTGGACAAGTCAGCGCCAGCCAAGTGGGTCCTGGGCAGAGTGACAAACAGCCCTTGCCCCTTGGGTGCCCGGTGGCAGAACTGGCCTGGGGGAGGGAGGCTTTCCAGCCCAGCTGCCGTCCCTGGCCAGGCCCCTCTGCAGCCCCCCGGCTCCCTTTGGCGGGTGGCACCGACCCCCTGTGGGCGGTGGGGCAAGCGGGGCCACAGAGCCGCGTCTGCCTCTGCCCCGACACCCGCTGGCCCGGCCCTCCTGCCTCCATCCCTTCCCCAACGCTCTCCTGCCTTTCCCCGTTGCTAGAGAGGCAACAGAGGCGGCCTGGCTGGCCCAGACGGCCAGAGACACCTGGAGGCTTTGATAGAACGGCAGAAGCTGCTGGAGCGCTGGATGCTGGGGCACGATCAGACGGAGGAGGCGGACTCCGAGGTGAGTGCTTGGTTGTCCCCACCACCCAAAACTGGCCCCTGTCCCTGCCCAGGTCTCCCCGCCCGGCTGCTCCCCCTGCCATCCCAGGGCAGCTGGGTGAGGGTGTTTGTCACTGCCCAGCTGGACTACCTGGAGTGGGAGCCTTCCTGTCATCAGCTGGAGGAGCTCGGGAAGAGCACGGATTCAGAGGCTGAGGATGCTGCTGGGACTACGGAGTGAGTAGGATGGGGGCAGAGGGAGCTGCCTTGGCCACAGGTGCCCGGGGCCATGGGGACAGAGAGATTCCAGCTGGGCTGGCTGGCTGGGGGTCTCCTGCAGCAGTCCGAGGGGAGCCAGGAGGGATGGAGCCCAGCAGGGAGCACCTCCCGGGCCTGGCCCTGGCGCAGGGTGATGCCTGGGGTGCTGCGGTGCTGGGCGCTGAGCACCCCCGTGCCCCGTCCCGCAGGGAGCAGGCGGACCAGTCCGGGAAGCTGAGGGTGCCGCAGGACTGCGGGGGCCTGGACACCATCGCCCGCCCATCGCGGAGACTCGGAGGCCTCAAGTCCCTTCCTCCCATCCGTCGGGGACCACTCCAGCCCCGCAGTGAGGTAGGGATGAGGGAGGGAGAGGAGATGAGCGGGGCTGAAGGGAGACGCTGCGCCTCTGCAGGGCTCCCTGCCTCAGTTTCCCCAGGGAGAGGTGGGGATGGGAGAGTGACTTGGAAAGGTGGGATTGGGCCCCGGCCTTCAGCCAGCCTGCGTTCTCCTTCCCAGCAGGACGAGCTGGAGCTGGTGGGCCAGGATGGCCACCTGGACAAGGGCCGATGGGACAGGCGGCTGCCTCCGCTCGCGGCCAAGCCCTCCCGACTGCGGCCGCTGAGGACGTGACCAGGCAGCTGGGACCAGCAGCAGTGAAGGGCTGGGCCCCATCCTCCCTGCCCTGCCAGGGACATCCTCCTGGCCAAGAGAAAAGGCAGGGACCAGCAATAAACAACTGTCCCCCTGTTCTTTCTTGCTGGCGGATTACGTTTCTTTGCTTGGGTTGCTTGTGCTTTCTTTCAAGTGAGATTCATATGAGAACAAAAACTAACAGCCCAAAACCAACCAGCTCCCCCCTCCCCAGGGAGAGGCCATGAAGGGCGGTCACCGGGATGCCGGAGCACCACCTTGCTACATCACAGCCCCCAGCTCTGCTTCCCCCTGGCCCTGCAGGGGTGCAGGCAGAGGGAGGGCAGGGGCAGGGGGAGGGTCCAGGGCCGCCTGTGCAAGAAGCCAGGCTGAACTTGGGCAGCCAGAGGAGAGGCAGCTTTGCTGCGGGTGCTCAGGGCCACAGCCCGAGTCATCCTCAGCCTTCGCTTCAAACCTCACCCTGACTAGAAGCCAAAAGCAGCTGGCTAAGCTGAAACCAGGAGGTGCTCACATCTCCAAATCCCCAGATGCTTCAGGAAAACTGCACTGGCAGTTTTCATCCGCCGCTTTGGCAGGGTTTCAGGGATACAAGGGAAGAATGCGCCATTACATCCCATCGAGATTCACAAAGCACACTGTGGCAACCTCTCAAGTGCCCTAAACATGATACGTCTCCTAGTTCCTCACCCTCTAAAGTTCCAGCCTTCGAGCAGGCAAGGCACCCGCTCACCCCTCCGGGTGCAAGTGTTGGAATACTTGCCAGGCTTCTTGGGAAGAAGTTGTTTCTCTGCCTTTCCTTTCCACTGCTTCCACAGCTCTTTGCTTCAGAGCAATTTGACAGAGACCTGCGTGTGGCTGCTCTCAGCAGCAGCCTTCCCCTGTTCCCTCCTCCAAGTCAGAGGGTCAAAGTGCTCATGCTTTTGAGACCTCGAGGAATTAAAACTGGAGGCGCTTCCTTGTCAGGTCTGGGCTCCTGCGGGAGAGTTCTTGGCTGGAGCAGGGAACTAAGTTGTGCTCCCCAGAGGAAATAATATGCAAATACTGGTCTGAACTACTCTTTTCAGACAGCTCTTTGGCACAGGTAGGCAGGTTGACTGAAACACTGATAAGGACTGCTTCCTTCTCCAGAATCTGTAGTTATCTTGTTAGGTACCTGTGAATGCAGGGTCGGGACGAAGGGGAAACCTGGAGTTGGAAAACTTTCACAAAGTCTCTGAGTGCTGGTCTCATTTTGTCCCTTTCACTTCAAGTTACTGTTCCCTTTTCCAAACAAGTGGAACTAAGAAGTGGAAACAGAACAGTCTGTCTGAGCCTGGATTTAACATGACTGATGCTCCTCAAGATTCAGTTTTCCTAACAAGAAGTGCTTTGTAAGAAGCTAAACGGGGGATCGTAGGGAGAAGAGTCTAATGGAAATGACTTCAGAATGCAGCCACACAGGGATACAGCTCGTGGGTTTACACAGCAGACAGGGCTGGCCAGGCTTGGAATAGGAAGCTGTACCTAACATGTTGGGAATGAGGAAATCAACACGCTGCCTCCTGGAAACCAACACACGTTTCACACAGCACGCAAATACCCGGGTGAATGTTTTGCGAGAAAAGGGGCCGGGCAGACAAAACCGGTCATAAGGTTCCAGCTGCGCTTAGCTCTCAAAGTCAGGAGCATTCTCCACATTATCCATTCTTTTCCTGCTTTCCTTGACATACCCCCTTTCTGCTTCCATCCTACCTTCTCTTTTGACTGCCATTGGGCCTAGATTCTTCCTCCTTCATGTCAGGTTACATCACTACTTCACTAGAAAGAGTATTAGGACACGAGTTTTCCCTCGGAGGGATATTCCAAAACTAAGCAGGTTGCCGAGTAACTTAACAGAAAAACTCAGCTGGGCAAGGCCCCGAGGCACCTCCTGCAGCTCTGCTGCTCTAAGCCGTGCCGTGCCGGGAGACCTCCCGAGATCCTCTCCCGCCCGCACGGTGCCGGGAGCCTCTGCCCTTTCTCCTCCCTCAAGGAAGGCCAGAGCTGGGCCTCCCGACCTGCCTGACCATGGCTGCCCTTCTTGTCTTGCCCGCCCCGCCCTGCCTGAGGGAGCTGCCGGCCCGCAGGGCGGAGGGCGCGCCCGCCATGGAGGGTGGCACCCGCACCCACCTGCCCCCTCAGCCTCCTCGGCCCCTCAGCCCCACCAGTCCCGTCAGCCCCTCAGCCCCTTCGCAGCCCTCCCTTCTCAGCTCCCGGGGGAGCGGCCATCGCCGCCCCGGCCCCCGCGGAGGCGGCGCCAGCAGCCCCGGGGAGCTTTGGCAGCGGCGTCTGGTGGGACTGGAGCAGCAGCCGTCAGGGACGGACACACGTCGTCCCTGCTGGGCCTGAAGCCAGGGCTGGGGGGCTTTGCCAGAGACTCCCGGCAGCTGTCTCTGGGGGTTTTCATCCCGTTCTTGTGGGGTGGAGGAGTGTGAGGGCAGCCAGTGCTGCCGGGTGCTCACAGCAGTTTGTTCTGGGGGCCCTGCTTCTCATGTGGGCACACAATTGTACGGGAATATCACTGTTCCTGTTTTTTAAAAGGGTGTTCTTTTTCAAAGTAAGAAATAACGCTTCATCTGTACACAGCCTTTCTTTGCTTCGTGGCAGTCGTTCAGCAGGCTCCTCTCTGCTTCAGCCACAAACACCTTTGTTAAAGAGCCGTGTGAGAAGGCAGGGCAGGGCCAGCAGCAGCAGCAGTCGCAGCACCTGTGACAGGTGTCCAGCAGAGGGGCAGGAGCTACCAGCAAAGCCACAGTGTGAGGAAGGTTCCTTTGCTGTTTGGGGGGAGTATTTTTTCCACTCTCAATTGTAAGAGGAGCGATCTGTGTGGATCAGGGGGACACTTCTCCTCATGAGCAGGCATTTATTTGGGCTCAGGAGTGTGGAGACTTGCAGAACCACAACAAACCAGAAAAGAGGCGTTTGTCCTGACTGGTTGTTGTTGCAAGTCACTTCCTCTTTATTCACAGTTGAGCTCAGGACAGACCAAGTGCATGCACTGCTTATGCAACGATTGGATCCACGTGAAGGAGTTTGGGCGCTCATTGCCTGTGTACCAGAGCCATTACTAATTGCAAAGAGCAGGAGGAGGTGCAGGGCACTGGTGCTCTGTTTCCCCCTCCTTGCTGGCAGGAGCTGTGGGTGTCTGTGGCCGGGAGGAGCAGCCCAGCACAGCCAGGTGGTCTCACTGCCCAGGTCTGGTCCCAGGCGGCCCTGAAGCAGCAGGGCGAGGTGGTCTGCTGGGTTCTGTGGTCGTTGCTGGTTGCTGCGCTGCAAATAGAAGTTTTTTCTGATGTTTATGTGGAACCTCCTATGTACCAGTTTGTACCCATTGCCCCTTGTCCTATCACTGGACATCACTGAAAAAAGCCTGGCTCCATCCTCCTGACACTCACCCTTAACATATTAGTAAACACTGATGAGGTCACCCCTCAGTCTCCTCTTCTCCAAGCTAAAGAGACCCAGCTCCCTCAGCCTTTCCTCATCAGAGAGATGTTCCACTCCATCATCTTTGTGGCTCTGCCCTGGACTCTCTCAAGCAGTTCCCTGTCCTTCTTGAACTGAGGGCCCAGAACTGGACACAATATTCCAGATGCAGCCTCACCAAGGCAGAATAGAGGGGGAGGAGAACCTCCCTTGACCTACTAACCACACCCTTTCTAATGCACCC
This sequence comes from Apus apus, assembly GCF_020740795.1. Taxonomy (NCBI): domain Eukaryota; kingdom Metazoa; phylum Chordata; class Aves; order Apodiformes; family Apodidae; genus Apus; species Apus apus. Next base: position 69,982,847 of record NC_067312.1, on the reverse strand, counting down.
CAGGATGCCATTGGCCTTCTTGGCTACAAGGGCACATTGCTGGCTCAAGGTCATCCTCCTGTCCACCAGGACCCCCAGGTCCCTTTCTCCTACACTGCTCTCCAGCAGGTCAGCCCCCAACCTGTACTGATCCATGGGATTGTTCTTCCCCAGATGCAAAACTCTACACTTGCCCTTGTTGAATTTCATCAAGTTTCTCCCCACCCAACTCTCCAGCCTGTCCAGGTCTCACTGAATGGCAGCACAGCCTTCTGGTGTGTCATCAGCAAACTTGCTGAGGGCACACTCTGTTCCCTCATCCAGGTCCCTGATGAAAATATTGAACAACACCGGTCCCAGTACCGACCCCTGAGGGACTCCACTAGTCACAGGCCTCCAGCTAGATTCTGTCCCATTGACCTCAAATCTCTGGCTTTCTGTGGCCTCTCATGGCTGTGGAACAACCACTCAGAGGCAGCATTTGCTGCTGGGGCTCAGTCTGCCCATGCAATCCCAACAGTGCCTGTGCCACAGAAAGGTCCAATTCCTGCTGAGTCCAGCTTGGAAGGCCCAGCTGTCGATATCAATTAGACTATAATTTCATTAATCTGTAATTGACGGAATTACTTTGCTATGATAGGATCTAGGAAATGGTGAGACAATTCCCAGATTTTCCATTGCCTTGTCTCATTTTTTAAGAAGGGTAAGAACAAAGACCCTGGTAATTACAGGCCTGTCAGTCTCACTTCAGTGCCTGGTAAAATTACTGAGAAGGTTTTTCTGGGAGTTATTAAAAAACCCTTGAGAGACAATGCCGTCGTTGGTCATAGTGAGCATGTGTAGATGAGGGGGAAGTTTTGCTTAACGAGCTTAACTTCCTTTTATGACCAGGTGGTCTTCTGGGAAATCAGGAGATGTAATATTTTGGATTTTAGCAGAGTTTTGATACTGTGTCTCACAGAGCCCTTCTAGATAATCTGTCCAGCACACATTTACTAAATGCATTTTCAGGCAAGTTTGGAGTCTGTCTGATATTCCCCCTCTTGCATATAAAATATTCTCAACTGCTTTGCTACTAAACCTCAAACATATCAGAGGTGTGGACGTTTTGCATCTGCAAGCTTTCTAAAAATGTGCAGTAGAAAAAAAGTACGAATACCTATCACAAAATTCTGAGCTGCATAGTTTTGGTGAGCTACTGGGGAAAAGGCCCTGCTCTTCGTCACATTTCTTGTTTCTCAAGAAATGGTTCCAAGTTTGGACAGCTGTGAATCCCCTAGAAAATGGAAAACTTCATCCACTGAAGTGACATTGGATTTTAAAAGTAATTTGGTGTAACACTTGTCTTAAGGTAGTTCCCTTACAAGCAGAAATCGGCTCAGATTTGAACACAGAATCATAATCTTTATCTATCTATCTATCTATCTATCTATCTATCTATCTATCTATCTATCTGTCTGTCTGTCTGTCTGTCTGTCATCTATCTATCTATCTATCTATCTATCTATCTATCTATCTATCTATCTATCTATTTGATTTCTACTGCAAAAAATAGATCAGTTATGTGAGATAAGAATACCTGGAAGTTAGATGCAAAATCCAGGGCAATGTTTAAAAGTACTTTCTGTATTTTGTGGTGTGAGCATGAAGAGAAAAAATGCTACCTCTTTTGTTAATCTGTAGTTCCAAAGCACATGAAATTTTGCAAGGAAACCAGTCAGCATACAAGCCCTGAGGGAAAATAAAAATAATCCTTCCAAGTGGCTGGTTCCTAATCTCCTCCTATTAATGTAACAATCAGAATAATGTAGGTATATATTTCTACAATAAGATTATATTTCAAATAAAGCTGCAAGAAGGTTATTCACTATACTTGGATAGTACAAAACTGGAAAGACAAAGTATTGACTGGAAGAGAAACGCGTTAAAGTAAGTATCTGTATTCCTATGCAGTTTAAAATTCTGGCACTCAACAAGTCTAGACTAACAAAAGCAAGTTTACATGTCCTTAAATTTTCATATTACAACTTCTAAAAATTATTCAATAAAAATAATTTTAAGAGTTTTCCTCCACAGCTTTAAAAAAACAGTGTAGAGGGTAAGCCAAAAGAATCTGAATTTTATTTATTTGCTTTGTTAATGAACATATCTTTATCTCCAATTTGCAAATGTTTGGATGGAAAATAGCTCAGTGTGGAATTTATTTATTTATTTACCTTCCCTCCTTCATTCTAACTTCGTTAACATTATTTGATCTCTGCATAAATAGTAAGTGTAACAGTGCACTTAATCAAGAGGTCTTGTTGATAATTTAATCCACTTCTAAGGGATGCTACTTGTGAATTTATGTACCAATACAAAATAAATTTTAAAATAATGTTTTTTCATCTTCTGAGCATGTTGAAATCCTTATATCTCAAAGGGAAAACAGAACAAGTAGGGATACATATAATTGCAGGGGTATTAATGTATGGAGGAATGGAGGGAGACCCATAGGAACTTGAGGTGTGTGATGTTTACTGCAATGCTGTAAAAACAATGAGGAACAGATTTATAGGCTGCAAAATCAGATATGTAGAAGAGCAGAAAAAAGTAAGCAGAATTCTAAGAGCAGAGCAGGATAAATTTGGCAGATGATAAAAATGTCAGTACATAACTACTTTTGGAAAGAATGAATATAAAATACTTAAAACTTGAAAGACAACTGGCAGCCTGGGAAGACTGTGATTAATGCATTTCAAGTGTAGCTGTCCTGTTCCAGACTTGTCTCTATAAAGATTTGCTCCTCTTACTTCCTATGAAGCCCTTTTTTGTTTCTCCTGATGCTAGTGTTCCAGATGTAATTTGTTATTTTTACAAGTCACTGACACAGGAATTAAATCCTCAGGGGTTTGTATAGCTATACCCATGTATACCCGTGCATTCAAAGCCAACCATTGGCAAGACCAAGATGGAACTTGGAGTGTGACTGGAACAGAATGTTTGTTTGGGTTGGTAAAGCATTTCTGTGGAAAATCTCAGGATCAACTCCACTCACATCGCAAAGTGGTTTCTGAACATGTGAACTGGGTTCCTTCCACAAGACACCAACCTGCAGGAGCATGCCAATCATGGAATCACAGAATCATGGAATTGCCAGAGTTGGAAGGGACCTCTAGAGACCTGCAAGTCCTACTTCCCTGCTAAAGCAGGATTGCCTGGAGCACATTACTCAGGACTGCATCCATGTGGGTCTTGAATATCTCCAGAGAAGGGTACTCCAGAGCGTCCTTGTGCAGCCTGTTCCAGTGCTCTGTCATCCTCACTGTAAAGAAGTTTTTCCTCATGTTTAAATGAGAGCTAAACAGGGAATGTAGTCACTCCCACACACTCAGATCTTCTCACCAAAAAACTGATTACCTCACAGAATCGCAGAATCATCATGATTGGAAAGGACCTCTGAGATCACCAAATTCAACCATCAGCACAAAAAAACCCCATTAACAAATACAACCACACACACTACACCAACAAAACACCCACAAAACTCAAACCCAACCTAAACAAAAAAATATTCCTGCCTACAACCTTGGCCACTAGATATGCCCTGAAGTGCCACGTCTACATGTTTCTTAGATACCTTAAAGTGTGGTGAATCAACCACCTCCCTGGGCAGTGTTGTGACCACTCCTTCAGTATAGAAATTCTTCCTAATGTCCAACCTAAACCTTCCCTGCCATAACTTCAGGCTACTTCCTCTGGCACTGTCATTATTTACTTGGGAGAAGAGGACAAGACCCACCTCCCTGCAACTTCCTTTCAGGTAGTTACAGAGGACAATGAGGTCTCCCCTCAGCCTCCTCCTCTCCAAACTAAACACCCCCAGTTCTCTCAGCCATTCCTCATATGACATGTTCTCTAGACCTTTCACCAGCTTGGTGGCTCTCCTCTGGATGTGTTTCAGCACCTCAACGTCCTTCTTATAGTGAGGGGCCCAGAACTGAACACAGCACTTGAGGTGAGGCCTCACGAGTGCTGAGTACAGGGGCATGATCACTTCCCTACTCCTGCTGGCCACACTATTCCTGATGCAGGCCAGGATGCCGTTGGCCTTCTTGGCCACGTGGGGACATTGCTGGCTCATGTCCATCCAGCTGTCCACCAGCACCCCCAGGTCCTTTTCTACTGGGCAGCTCTCCAGCCACTCTTCCCATGAGTCTGGCACTGAAGACTGAAAAGAGAGGGTATACAAAATAATCTCAGAAACATTGGGAAGTTCTGTCATTGTCTCAGGAAATGGAGATTAAAAGTGGAATACTCTCTTGTACGCTCCTTGAAGGCAACATTGCTGTTTAAATCCTTGTATTATGGCATCTTTTGGGAGGATGAGTTTTGACTACGTAGCTAAGAAAGAAGGAAGTTTTTTCAGATGTAGAAAGACCTGGGAAACCAGAGATTTTCACCCAAAGCATGATATAGGAGAACTCTAACTCAACATACAACAAGGCTGTGAAGGCGAGTGTGTGCCAATTTAAAGCAAGTGACATTTTAAAAAGCTTAATTTTTTGTCTCTGGCTTGAACAATTCTGTTCAACTCAATTTGTCCTAATTTCAGAGTTTTATTCACAGTACACTCCCTGAATTACCTAGTCACAATTCTCAGCCAGAAATTAAAGGTATAAAAACCATGAGTTATGTTATAATAATCTAGCCACATGAATGAGTCAAGGAAATTTAAAATAAGAGAAAGGTATAAGTTAGTTGCTATTTAAAAATAAAATCAACTGTGTATAGATATTGTACTCTGTGTAGAAACGAACTTTTTGTTAAGCTTTATTTTACTTCAAAACAGATAATTTTTTTTTCCTGTCAAATAAAACATGCTAATGAACTGCTTTATGCTTTGGTATGAATCCCATTATATTCCAATTCCAAACAATAAGTAAATAAATAAGGCTGCATAAACAAATGCTGAGCTCAAAAAATATCTTGCTGAGTATTATAAATCTACCATTTATTACAGTGCATGTCTCCTGTGTTTGAAGTTTGAGCCTTTTTTGGCCATAGAAGAATTTGTGAAGACATTAACAAAGACACTGAGTTACTCCCAATGGCCACAAATTCATGTTTTGTGAGGAAGGCACAGAAGGGTGCTATCAGAAAAGACCTCACAGTGATGTCCATCAGGCTCAAAACCAGCCACTGTTCACACACTGACTGCAGCAATTCTAGCGAGTATTTATGGCCAAGAGACTTTGTTGTTGGACTCACTGACATGACTTCTACAATGCAGTTAGATTAATTGGACAGGGTCTAGAGGACCTCACTAGAGCAGGGTCTGGTGACACATTGTGTCACTTTAAAGCCATTATATTCAAGACGTTCTCTGAGTTGATACTACACTGCGTTCATCTCTTGGATGTGATGCAGATTTAAAGACCTCCAGGGCATGCCTACTGCTCTGCAGGGCTTTGTTTGCTGATACCGTTCAGAACAGTAATGAGGACCGATTACACACTGGTGTCCTGCTTCACTGGCAAAAAGTGCTGCATGACACCTTGTTTCAGAAAATGATGCCCAGGGTGGAGAGTAGCTGAGCCTTTTGTCTCCAGCACATGGAGAGATGAACCCTGTCAAATTGCTCCCTCTATGTATCTTTCTATTACTTAACTAAATAGACCATTTAACCCCAGTAATTTTTAATAGGACAACATCCTCAAAAGTATTTCTGCTTACATATTCAAAAATGGCTGAGGATTTTATGCCTCAGCTTCTGATCATTTACCAAATAAAAAGCCTCTAATTAAGAACCTCAAAATGCTTGATTTTTTAATTTATTTTTTTTGAGGTGGCACTTTGCACATGTCATCGAGCGCTTATTATGCAGAGTCATGATCTGCAAAGGTGAAGTTTGACCTCTGTTCTTGTGGCACATGAGGAGAAGAAGCTGGAGAACATCCACCCATGGGACATCCGGGAGTGTTATCTGGGACAGCTGGGCAGGGGTTGATCACAGGTCCATGTCTGCTCTGCTTGCAGTCCAGACAAGCAGTGGTGACTTTCTGAGAGCTGGTGGGCACTTCAGAGCCACGGAGTTTATAGTCCCCTCTCCAGGGTACAAGAAGCAAAGAAATACTAACTTCAGTTAGTGTCATCTTCCCTTCCCCTCCCAGCCATCCAGCTTTGGGAAGAACGGGAGTTCTCCAGGACAGGCTGCCTTTCCTGCCTGCCCAGACACAACTGACCTGCCTCCCACCAGGCTGCAGGAATCTTTTCAAGCTATTGATTTGGACAGATTTCAGCACAAACCCCCCACACCTGTAAATGTAGAAAAGTTAGAAAACAAGTTATTGTTTCAGTTCATGGTTATACACACAGTGGATCTCTATGTCTGATTGGAGCTTTGGGAACTACAAGGGCATAACAGGACAAAAATGAAGAACAGTCACAACCAAACTGCAGTTGACCTAAATAGTAGCAGAAGGATATGTCTCTCCCCTCAAAATCAATACTGCCTGGGATTTAATACTATGTTGCAGGCATTAAATTTCCACTGATTTATGTGGCAATCAGAAACAACTAGAAAAGAATGTCCTTTAAGACTGGATTGTGGTTGGCTGAAAATGAAATTGCACCAGATGATGACAAAAACTTTATTACGGAGAATTCATTTATTTCTGTTTTCTGAATTTAGGTGTAGGTGGAGTAAACTCTAAAGACAGCCTCAGGCGTTGTCACACGACATGTCATCATTGGTTTCTTCTCCCAGGTAACAAGTGGTCAATTACAAGCACACATTTAATTCAATGGGGAACAACAAAGAGAAAGGAACAGTTCTGACAAATGTTTCACAGAATCACAGAATATTAGGGGTTGGAAGGGACCTCCGAAGATCATCGAGTCCAACCCCCCTAACAGAGCAGGACAAAAATAAAAACAAAAACCCAAAACGAACTAGGGCAGATCACTCAGAAAGTCATCAAGACAGGTCTTGGAAGTCTCCAGGGATGGAAGCTCCACAGCCTCTCTGGGGAGCCTGTTCAGTGCTCTGTAACGCTCACAGTAAACAAGTTCTTCCTCACATTGAGGTGGAACTTCCTGTGCTCGAGTTTGAATCCATTGCCCCTCGTCGTGTCACAGGGCGCAAGGGAGAAGATGTTGTCCCTGCCTTCTTGATGCCCAGCCCTCATGTATTTATAGACATTAACTAGATCCCCCCTCAGTTTCCTCCTCTCTAGACTGAAAAGCCGCAGGGTTCTTAGCCTTTCCTCATAAGACATATGTTCAGTCCTTTAATTATCCTCATAGCTCTTTATTGGACTCCCTCAGGAAAATCCCTGTCCCTCTTGAACTGGGGAGCCCAGAACTGGATCCAGTACTCCAAGTGTGGTCTCACCAGGGCTGAGTAGAGGGGGAGAAGAACCTCCCTTGATCTACTTTAGTCTGATTTAACCAAAGACACAACTTGATTTCCCAGGAAAGCAGAATTCTCAGTAAAACACTCCACATAATTCTCATAGATAGCTTGTTCTTCTCCATTAACATTTGTGTTGTCCTCTGTGCCTGACTGTTGCCAAAATTTGGCTCTGCAAGAGAGGGAAATAAAAAGTCTTTAAAGTATTTCCACAGAAATACAGAAAAAACCCTCTGCTCTTCTTGTATCTGTTTTTTTTAATACACATTTATTTATGTGAGGAAGAGTCCCATGTGTGAAGACAACAAGTTTCCTGGAAAATCATTCTGAAATTACTAACAGAACACTAATACACATTTTTTGCTTTGTGAAAAGGAAATTCTAGTTCTGCTGAGACCAGAACTGATGAGTCTTCATCAACCAGAATTTTCCTCTGTTTAAAAAGACAGCATGTAAGATGAAGGGAGCACAGATGAAAGGAGAACACGATCTCCTTAAGTACAAAGAGAGACACGGGGCTTTTACAATAGGAGTGTATCTTAAAATTTTGTTTTAAATTTCTTATATATATATATATACACACACACACACACACACACACACACACATATATATTACAGTCAAATTAATCTTGGCTTAATGGGCCAGCATTTATTTCCTTGGAGGAATTAACTTTTTTTTTTTTTTTCACCATTAAGATGTAATCCAAAGGCTTCTCACACTGAAATGCTGTGCTTTAAGTATTCATTATATTGAATACTTACTGAATGAGGCTCACAAAGAAGTGATACTAAATTCACAAGCTGATTTGCCTACTATTTTGAGCACTGTTAGGACAACATTTTGCCCAAGCATCCTGGAAGACCATGGTAGGTGTCAGCTCTATGTCTGTCCAGAACAATAAACAGGATAAAAAATACTAGAAAGGACAAAATATTGGTCTGTCAACTGATAAATAAATTTTAAAAAAAGTTTGTAAGAGACCTGAATAGTATGCATTTACTATTAAGTTACTTCAGATTATTACTCTTGTTATCATAGGTGTACTTATTGTAAAGAGTGACCATGGCTAGGGACAGAGCTGGAAATAATGCTACACCATGTATCCAGAGCCTGCACAAGAGGAAAGAAGCAGGGCTGAATACAAGCACACCTGCAGCATAGAACAACAAAGGATGGGAATTAAATGCAGCTTTTGTGCTGCTGAATGAGAGTTGGGGTCGGGGGACATGAGCAGAGGTCTCAGATGAGCTTGTCAGGGCAATCAAGGCCAACTTGAATTGTCTGGGGCCTGACACATACCTGCTGAAGGTCATTCTGTCTCTTCTCCATGTTTAATTTATGTGAACACTAAACCTCTTACTGTCTTTCAAAATAATACATAACATCCCCACAACATGGCCTTGTCTGTGGCTATGAATTAAACCAAATAAATAAAGGAGAAATAACCCATCTAACAAAATTCTCAGTTTTCTCTAAGTAATTTTCTATCTCTGAATAAACCAATCTCATCACTTTTTTTTTCTTTTCTTTTTTTTTTTTTTTTCCAGTGACATTCCAATTTCAGTGAAGATTTGGTGGAGGGTTATTGGGAGTTTGGACATAAGATAGATAGAAAACATTACTAAAAACCATACAGTTAAAAAAAAAAAAAAAAAAGAAAACCCAAGCTACTGGAAAACCTTGGACATTTTCTGAGTTGCTGTGATAACAGCATTTTCCATACAAATATACTTCATAAATGAAAGCCTGTTAAAAATCAGCTGGATTAGTAGTGGAGGCTCACAAAACCCAGATGAAAAAGTAATCCTGGGTATGATTGGTAATTAAATTAAACTCTACTAAGAAAGCAGAAGGAAGATTTAGGTAGCTTGGCTCTCCACCTAACTGATTTATGATCATCTTAAACAGTAACCCAGAGGAATTGTCTTCCCACTCTGACTGGTCCATACCTAGAGTCTGCTCACACTGCAGTTGTTTTACAAAGCAGATTATTCTGAAAAATTATGTGCAATTATCACTCATTTTAGGATGCAAGAAAGGGCTGATTACTGCTGTAATATTGCAAGTCAAATTCCAGGTCTACTGGGGAAGAGTAATTGCTTTCCATAATTTTGTTCTTCTTTTAATTACACAGTCTCAGAAAATGTAACAAACAGGTCCAATATGTCAAAACCTGTTTTAATGCCTCTGGTCAAAGAAAAACATTAGGACCAATTTCTTCTCTTTTCCTGTAGAGAAGAGGAGCACAATAGATTGTGTGACACAAAGTATCTGTAAATAGCAGCTTCTTTTTCCTGTTCTCTGGGACTAGATGGCCTCAGAACCGGCTGAATGTGTGCTTCACCAGTCCCTGCTCTGGGTGCAAAAAATGCACCTGATACTACACAAGACCAAGTTTCTCCTGGCTCTGAGCTCTTCTCTAGGAGAGATCAGCTCTCCTAGCTAGATCATACAAAAGACTATTTTCATGCCACAAGAATCATACAAAAAGGCCCAGATGTAAGAAGGGATTTACTTGAGAAATACTGTCCAGTATAGTGTAAAAAAACCAGCCCTGATCCCTGTTTATCTCCCAGCTGGGTTCTGAAGCCCTCAGACAGAGAGGTTCCCCTGGAGTCACCTCACTGGTTATGTCAGGCTGCCAGTGAGAAGAGTCAGCCCAGAAGTCACTGCACCAGTGATTTCAGCAGTGAAGTCCCTTCTCCTTTGCCCAGAATATGTTCCAGTTCTGTTGATTTTAGAAGTAGTAAGGTCTTTAGTTCCTGCACCCCTTAAGAGACCCACCATGTAGGAGGCTTCCCGAACGTGAGAGCTGAGAGGCTGAGCAACAAAATGAGTTCACTGGGAAAAACAAAGATGTGCTTCCTCCATTACTCACCTCCCTACAGATGTGCAGTCTGCAATGTGCAGTTTCTCATGCAGGAAAAGCTAAATGCCATCTTCTATTTAAAAAATAAATATCGGGAAGGTACCTACAGCCAGCACAGTCCTAGAGTGGCAGAAATACCCTGAGAAAGCAACCATGCCAGTGACTGGAGAGCAAGGCAAAATATTTTAAAGGACAGCCAGCCTCACTCAGAGCAGAGACCTTCTAGTTCAACATTAGTACTTGTTGCCACAACTTTGAGTCAAACTTGCTAGTTTTCACAAAGGATTGCAGAAGTCGAGGTTAGAGAGAGGAGGGTTTTGAATGCTGCTGAATATCTCAGGTAATTTTTATTAAAAAAAACCCCAAACATTCCCCAAGCAAATGACAAACACCCAAAAGTGAAATAAAGGTTAGTAGGCCAGCCAGGATTCATCCAGCCTTCTTAATGGCCTTTCTTGTAGCTGCCTAAACAAATGCAAACAAGTATGCGTTGAAACAAGGACTCAAGTGTGTGTTCTGTGCCTCACCAGGTACATTTATTTCAGCTTTTGTTACTGAACACATAAGTGATGGACCTGACGAATGGGGATAAAAGTTTGATCTTCACTGCTTTATTTGCCTTTCCCCAGGCAGATATTGTATCCTGATGCCTTTTATGGTCTCTCACAACACATTATATGTGTATATTTGTCTCATTTTGTAACCTTTAAGCTACCCAGTTTCTTGACATTCACAATTAAACTCACATATAAAAGAGTTTTAGGCTCCTAATTTCCCTCGATGTTTTCTCCACCTGCTTCATCAAAGCAATTCAGAAATAAACTGTGCAAAAACAGAGAATCTTAGAGCTATGATATGGGCCCTTGGCTCAGCTTTAAACATATTACTAACATTTTTAAACTGGTAGTCCAGAGCAAACTTTCTTAAAAGCAACCACAGGACCCTAGGGAGCCTTTGCCTTGACAAAGAACTGATTTTTCTGGACACTGCTCTGCTGTGCTGCTGCTTCAGCCCCAAAATCACCTGTTAAAATGATAGCAAATATACCTCTCCCCATATCACACAACAGATCTGCCACACTGCTGTAATTACACATCTCAAACCACCCTTTGTGCACACAGGGCCCAAAATGACAGATGGATCTTGGGTCTGTGGTGGTAGGAGCTGGATCCATTGGCAGACACACAGTTGCTTGGCCTGACTCAGGTTCACACACTCATTCCCAATCATACCTGGAGAGCAGCACCAGGGGCAGAGGTCACCTTGTTTTAGGAGATAATATATTTTTATCTTATTTTTCTCTTTTTTCATAAGTTTCCTGTAGAAAAGACACAGGCACTGCTAAAAATAATAAATAAATATGTATTTATGTTTGAGGCTTTTACCTAAAAAGTACCAAAATTTGTATTAATAAAATAGATTTATGAATAGCACTCAGGAGGGGATCTGGCTGATCCAGTTCCCAGACTTGTTCTCCGTGTTACACATACCTGGTTACTGAACCACATGAGGCATGGAAGATCACCTTGTTGTACTGTTTAGACCCAGACCCAGAAAGCTAAAGTAATACCTAAGTTGAGCACTTTATTTATTTATTTATTTATTTATTTATTTTTTCATTAAATTACCATGTTTCATTATCAGTTTCAAATAAGCCTACCAAAAGCCTGGATATTTTCTTGCTCTCCAATATTCACAATGTCTGTATGTCTAATTAATCAATTTTATTAATTTTTCCTCCAATTTTCCCTCAAAACAGTTTGCTTGCTGGACCTCCAAGCCATGCAAGCAATAATCAAAACTTAACAGCAGTGGAAAAAAAAACATTCTTGCTTCAGATAATGAGTAGGTCTACCACAGAATGATAGAACCATAGAATCACAGAATTGTTCAGGTTGGAAATGACCCTTGGGATCACTGAGTCCAACCATCATCCTTACTCTACAAAGTTCTCCCCTAAACCATATCCACCAACACCACATCCAAACTGAGCTGCAAACAGTCCTGAGAAATCCCAGAGCTGCTGCCGGAGAGAGCGCAGAGTGATGAGGGTCAGGAGAGCTCCAGCCTGGGGGGTCAATGGGGGTGAATGGATGGAGTCCTCCCTGGATGCTGGCCATGGATGGAAGAGAAGGGAAGAAGAAGCAGGAAGGAAGTTTCTTCTGTCATTTCTGACCTTCCTCTGAGCATACCTAGATATATGGAATGGAATATCTCTGGCCAGTTTTGCTGTCTGTCTAACTCAGCCTCCTACGGGGGGTCACAGATCTCCCCGTGGTGTCTGAGCCGGCAAAGCAAAGATGTGACCTTGAAGTCCCAGCAGCTAGAAAAACATTCCTCTCTTACCAGCCTGAGATAGAACACACTATGACTAGTTAAAAGAAAGCTTACTGAAGGAAAAAAAAATCAGTAAAAGGAAAACTGGCTTCATCCTGGCTCAAACCAGGACACTGCCTCAAAAGCCTTTTGCCCCTCTGGGACAGGTGCATCCCACCTGCCACCAGCAGGCCAGGTGTCTCATATAGCAGCCCGTGATCGAAAAACCCAAACCCTGCCTATGGCACCAGTCACACAGCCATGTACTGATCTGCAGACTCCTCCTGTTTATCTCTTCACTCTTTGTTGCAACAGGTATGGAAGCAGACACTACTTGCACTCCAGACACCCTAACCAGCCATCCCAGGGCCCTGAATTCTCTCTTCATTGCCCTCGGACTCCTTAAAACAATTTCATCACCACACCCAGCATAAAATGATCATAATGTGGTTTACGTGATGCCTTGGTTTGAATCTCTTTTTCAGCTATATTGCTGGACACAACTTCAAGCACAGTGAGGAAGAGGGTGAAAGCAACAACGGGTTTTCTAACTTGACGGTGGTTGCTGATGTATTCTCAAGACAAGAAAGGGAACCCATGGCTGAACCAGGATGATCACCTCTACTTATGGCACAGCTCATGGAAAATTCTGTTCTGGCTTATCTGACCCAGGATCCCAGTCCAGGCTGTTGAGCACTCATAAGGTTCAGGTGAATCTTTCTTCTCTTATCACTGTCTGTTAATATTTTCAAGCCATTCCTTCTCCCAGAAACTACGAGATTGTCTTGCCTGATGATGTATTGGTTTGGCAGTTCCCATGAAGACAACTTCTGGTCCAGTTCTTCACTCCATTACCTCTTACCTGATCTGGTGTGGCTGCTGGAACTGCATGTGAGAAGCACTGATACAAAGGAGAGGAGAAATGGGCACGTAGTGCTTTGTGTTGGAGGAAGTGTTACCATGCAGAGTATCAGTAATTCAGCAGTGTTTTGGTAGAGAGGGAAAAACAGTTGTGAGCAGGGAGGAATAGGTGTTGTGAGCCGATGCCATAGAGACTAGAGGCTGTCAGAATGCTTCCACGACTTCCACTGCCAATGTGAAGGGATTTGTGAATAAGACCGAGGGCTCACACATGGCGTTTGCCCCTCACAGAGGAACGGCTGCTGCAGGACTGTATTTTAGGATGGAGGTTAGAACACACCCCCGCCAAGCTCACAAATTGCTACTGAGACCAATGTTTAGTTTACAAATTAACCAGTTTATTAAGGGTTAACACAAACTGAGGGATGAGGTTAGGGAAAACGTAAAAATGGCAAATGGCTACCAGGGATATATCAGGGGAGTAATGTGTCCTTTAGGGAGGTAATGCAAAAAGTGCTGTGCTCTTAAGATGTTCTCTCCAGAGGGTTGTGGATCAAAGGAGAGGGAGGGAGGAGAGCAAGCCCTACGCAGTCCTCCTCACAGAGGTTGTGCTGCGTGTGCAAGAAAGGGGAGAGGGAAAAAGGATTGTATGGAGTTGTTACCCTCCCACGATGAGGCGGTTCCCCTCTGGTGGCTGGAATATGGGGGTTGGGTGCAGCCCCCAGCACAGCCCCCGGCAGCTTCTTCCCCACCAGCAGCAGCTGAAGCGGTGACTGTGGGTGCCCCCCTCAGCAGGCAGCTATGGCAGGGTCCCAAAGTCCATGTTTTCGAGGGGCAGCCCCTCGTGGCTCAGCAGCGGTGGCAGCGGTTTGGCTTGCCTGGCAACCGGCAGCTAAACGGGGGGACTCTGACCCTGGCCCCAAAGGCTGCAGGAAGGACCCAGTGCTCCAGGGGCTAGAACCCCAGCACGCAGGGGTCAGAATCCCTGCATGTTCACCGTTAAGGCTCAGGCTCCATCCCCAGGGCAGGCAGGCCTGGCAGAGTCCCAGCAGCAGGCTCTGTAGTAGGGCAGGTCTGAGGAGCAGCAGGGGGGTGTCCCATGCAAGAAGCGCCTGGGCAGGCCACTCACCTGCAAAACCTGTTGCCTTTTATACCCCTGTGACCCCCTCTCCAGACAGTGTCACCGCTGCAATGCATGAACATACTAATGTCCAGAGCCAGTTGGCATCATGAGCCCCAAGTTGGGGTGGTAGCTTGTAGGGGAAATTCATAACTGGTTTCCCATCCTTCCTGCCTTGTACCACACCTGTTGTTTTGCTGTTGTTTGCCCTTGAGCAGCAGGCCTGGTTTTTTTCTGTTAGCTGGGCACAATCAGCAGAAGGGCTTTGCTGACTTAAAAGACGTATTGTTTAGACTTATGTGGGAAAGAAGAAGAAGGGTTTCCAACATGAGGATTGTCCATTATCAAATGTTCTTGTGGCAAGAAAAATTGGAGAGGTGACCAACAAATTGTGAAAGCACACGCAGAGCAGTTACCTGCAGCCTTTCTCTTTTGCCAGGAGAAAGAAAACCCTCGCCTTTGGCAATGGCAGCACCAAACTGCAGCTGGGTTTCTGCTCTGTTCTTGAGACTGTGGTAGTCTCTGCAGCTTGCTAGTTTTCACTGTCCATGTCTTCTAAAACAGGGCTGAGCCTCACCTCATGCAAGCTTGTAGCACAGAAATGAGGCCCTCACCTCAGGCTGTGCTCCAGCACAGTCAGGATTTTATTTGTTTTGTTTGGAGAGCACTTTAAGCCCAGAAAGTTGTTTGTGATAACTATCCTAAAGTAAAGCTACACCCCAAAGGACAGTGAAGTTTAATTTGTTTACCAGGCCACAAGCAGAGGTGATAAATACGTCTCTGTTTCTGTATACCCAGGGAGCCAGTTAAACTGTGTCTCACTGGGCATTCACATGACACATTTAAGTTATCAGGCTAGAAGTAATTCTTCTTACAAGTAAGGAGATCTATGGAGAGAGCAGTGGAAGAAAAAAAAGAAGGACAATTGGCAGCAGGAATTGGATAAAACCAGAAACCACCTGCAACAAGACCATTTTTAGAGACTTGTCTTATTTTCAGAAGATTAGGGAAGAAGTCTTTATTGACTCTATTTTTCAGAAAAGTGGTGTGACACAACAGTAGCATTTTAAAGAGGGTATTTTCAGATGTAAATTGCCTTTTCCGTAGCAATTTCCATTGGAATTGCTGCAAGGATGAAACAGTATCCCAAGGCTGGGATGGGAAATTGTGTGGCTCCCATTAGCAAGTAGCTATAGCATAGCTGGTTCTGAAATGTCTGCTGTCCATCCATCAGTATTTTCTGTTCATGGTCCTGACTTCACAGCAGACACTGTCCATCTGGGGGACATGCTGGGGTGCTCAGTAATGTGCACTTATGTGTGTAAATTATTGATATAGTGTAAGTAAGTGTATATAGCAATGTGTACTTAAGGGTGCAAACTGCTTAACATTGTGCATTCTCATTGCTGAGAAACAGTGCTGGAGGAAAAGGTCTTTATATTTCTCATCAGTCGCAGACCACTTTGATGCAGCTGAACTTAGTTGTTATAAATGGAGACAGAAATATCGAAGGTTTCTGAAAGACGAATTGGGGAGAATTTAGCTCACTTGATGGCTCTCCAGTTGCATTTGCAACATTGTCTCCCCTCTCAGCCCCTCCAGTGCTGGGTGCTGCAGTGGTAGTGGCTACAGTGCAAGGGGGGGTTCACTCAATGCAACTCCTACATGCAGTGGAAAGAAGAGTGAGAGACTTGGCGAGATGGGCAGACATGATTCTGGTCAGAGTAAAAATATGTGTAAGTATGCAACATCTTACCTGATGTGACAAAAATAATCGCAAAAAGCCCTTTTTGCTGTTTCATCCCTCTGAGTTTTGCATGATGAAAACTCAGCAAAGGGAAAGAAATTATTTTCTTAGCACTTGGTTATTCCAGCTTTATAGCTACTCACACAGGCTTTTGCCTTTACCTCATTGAGATTCTGCTGCATTTCCTGCTTTCTCAGCAAGTGTCAAGCAGCTGTACATTCTCTGGCTTTTGCAAAGATCCATTATCTTCAATAGAATAACGTAAAAAGCAGAATAGCTAGCAACACTGCTGATATGTTCATTTGGTAAAAGAAAAAGGAAGAAAGGGAGGAAGACTTCAAAGAAAATATCTCAAATACTCCTGTAAACCCAGCAGTTAAAACAGGTTGTCAATGCAGTGATATTTGTGCATCTTTCTGACACTGTCTTTACCACTAGCTGCCTACAGACCAACAGAAACTGGTGAAAAAGACACATTGAGCAGAACAGTTTCATCCTCCTGACACCGCAGCCTAAAGCTGCCATCCCTGGATGCTCTGCCTGGGAATTTCATCAATCACACCTCTCTGGCCTGGCTTTAAGCAAAACTTCTTAAGATGCTACATTGTCCCTCAAAGGAACAGCAAGGAGAGTTGTAATCGGGTATCGATATTCATGATACCAGGAGTGGGTGATGCTGTGATTAAAAAAGAGAAAATAAAAGCTGGCTTGGAAGCACATTGGTCTGTATAGGATTTTTAAAATATAGGCTGTAATCCATAAAGTGCAGTAGTGATCATATTTTTTTTTATAATCTTAGAAAACTCACAGCAGGTAATTTTTGGCAGCCTTGAATATGCAACACAAATGTTGTTACCAGTTGGTGGCCAAGTTCAAATGAGTGCAACTCATCACAGTTTATGAAGTAAAATAATTCCAACACATCTAATTTCAATGTATGAGATGTGTAACATTAATTCACTTAACATGCCTTTGGATTATCCCTTAGCCTAATGTTTTTTTTAATGTAAAACTTGCTAAAAAACTGGGAGGGGGAAGAAAGATCCAAGAGAAAGATATTTCACCAGTTGGATTATCCAAGTGTGGGAAATGGTTCTTCTTCTTCCCCACATAAGTCTGGTTAATTAATAAACTAAACATTGGTCTCAGTAGCAATTTGTGAGCCTGGTGGGGGTGTATTCTAATCTCCACTCTAAAATACAGTCCCGCAGCAGCCGTTCCTCTGTGAGGGGCAAACACCACGTGT
This sequence comes from Apus apus, assembly GCF_020740795.1. Taxonomy (NCBI): domain Eukaryota; kingdom Metazoa; phylum Chordata; class Aves; order Apodiformes; family Apodidae; genus Apus; species Apus apus. Next base: position 69,965,313 of record NC_067312.1, on the reverse strand, counting down.
GAGCCCTCGGTCTTATTCGACAACCCCTCCACACTGGGGGGGAAGTCGTGGAAACATCCTGACAGCCTCTAGCCTCTGTGTTGACATCGGCTCGCGACACCAAGCTTTCAGAATCTTCATTCTGAGACAAATATAGTAAAACTGAACCAGTACGATTGCACTGATACAAAATGACTGCACAGAAAGGTCAAACAGCATTTGCATTTTGAACGAAACAGTTTTAAATCTGACCTTGATCTTTTGCTTCTTCTAGAAGGATTTAAATATTTAACAAAAAATAATCTGACTATCTCTGAGAAATAGTGTCCCAAATCAAACATTGTGTGTATTACCTGTCTCTTTATGATTAATTTATTAAATAGCTTTGCTCCTCTTGCCATACATTAACATCTTTTAAGGACAGTATCCTCTGGAGACTAGTTTTATGCTGCTCAGGAGCCAGAACCTGGAAGCAAAGAAGACTCTTAAAATGATACGAAGAGTGAAACAAGGGCTCTGTTCCATAAGTAATTATGAAATGTATAAGTTATAAACAAGTTAAGATACTATAAACCAAAGGCAAATGCATGTGTATATGTCTAGACATTGTTACTGAGCACTGTGCAGATCTATCCCTTTATGTATATAAACCCACAGAGCCATACATATTATAAAATAAATAGCCACAGTAAAAAAAGTAATGTAGCATTTGGTATCATAATGGGCTTAGGCAGTGTGCTCTCTGAACCTGCATAATTAAAATAATAATTTGCATGTAACTATATTATATATTTTAATGCAAATGTGTTCACTTATGATTTTTTTTTTAAATTCTATATAAATTGTATTTTATACTCTCTTCATCTTAATTATTTGTTATTAAGTGAAAAAGAACAGGTAAGGATGATTTGTTTGGAAAATGAATGTACTTTTCCGTTTTCATTCTCAGAGGTTAAAAAAGAGGGACTGCAAAAGGAAACCACTGGGATGGGATATTTTTGGTTTTAAGTGGCAAAAAAAGAACACGCAAGAAAGAAAAAAAAGTAGTTGAATGAAAGAAAACGACATGAAGAAATAGGAGAATAATTCAAGGGTTTTATTTTTTTTTTCTTTTTCATCAGGGAAAACACCTCTCATGAATTCTATTCACTCAGTCAGCAGGGATTAGTGGTTTGGAGTGAGTTCTTCTGTGTGTCACCAGGAAGGCTGGCTGTGTGTAAAGTACACACACACACTAACTGTCCTACCAGGCTCAACTCCTCCCTCCCTTTTCTTTTCACCCACAGCCCTCTCTCCTTAAGGGCACAGTTCTGCATTACCTCCCTGAAGGACACATTACTCCCCTGATATATCCCTGGTAGCCATTTGCCATTTTTACATTTTTTTCCCAAACCTCATCCCTCAGTTTGTGTTAACCCTTAATAAACTGGTTAATTTGTAAACTAAACATTGGTCTCAGTAGCAATTTTTGAGTGTGGTGGGGGTGTGTTCTAACCTCCACCCTAAAATACAGTCCTGCAGCAGCCGTTTCTCTGTGAGAGGCAAATGCCATGTGTGAGCCCTCGGTCTTATTCACAAACCCCTCCACACTGGGGGGGAAGCCATGAAAGCACCTGACAGCTCTAGCCTCTGTGGCATCGACTCAAGACAATTGAAAACACATCAAGACCAGTTGCATCTTCAATGTTTCAGGAACATTGTGGGCTTATGTCAGTCACTCATCATAGAAAAAACAGTGCTTGTGGAATTATCCTATGGATGTTGCCTGTGAACACCTCAAGAACAATTTATTTTACTAAGCAAGTTAATTATATGGGTTCCATTTTAATTGGCAATGACCCCAAATCCATCCCCATCCTTATTTTTTTTTTTCTAGAAATTTCATAAAGATAGTAGTGAGCTGTGACACAAACCTCAGATTAATTGGGAAAGGAAGAAATGCTCTGGGAAACAGATGGACACAGATGGTGGGGTCTAGAATGGATTACTTAACTGGCACTATGAGCAGCACCTGTGTTTTGGTGAAAACGCATATGCAGAAAATTAGATAACAGTGGGTTATATCTGTAGCCATCAGTACCTTATTCCAGCTAATGCAAGTTCTCAATGTGAAAACTGCCTCCCTGCTGTCGTGTCCTTTTGCAGACTGCTTGTGCTGCCCAGGATCCTTACAAGGTTTCCTCCTGTCCCTGCAGACATGCCAGGTCAGGACTCTGCAGGTACTTCATCAGCACAGGCTTTCCAAAACAAGGATTCAGACTCACCATTCCAAGACGAAAGCAGCAAAGGCTGCTTTAGAAAAGCTGGCCCAGACCTTGGAAAATGTGGGAATTCCTGTGGAATTCATGCCAGGTACAGTGCTGGGTGCAGATGCATCATTGTCTCCTGCTGTGCAAAGCCTTTGCTTCCAGCTGCCTTGGGGCCCAGGGCAAACACCTTCAAGCAGCTGAAGAAAACCAGGCTCTGAAGCTCTGTTTTGTTTGTAGGTACCTCTGCAAATGCACAGGATAATGGGCAGACATGGAAATATGTGCAAAAGTTTGTTTGTTGGTGTTTTTTTTTTAACAGAGCTAGTGTTTTTTTTCAAGAGAAAAGCGGTAACATATAGTTCCCCTTCTCACAGTAAGAGGGAAACATGTTTCTCTTTTTTAAAAATTATTTATTTCATCCAAATAAATTGTGCAAATAGCTCCTTCATTACTCTTGCTCTATAGATGTCTTTAAAAACCAATCAATTAAGCAGGAGCATTAGAAGATTACAGTCTAGGTTAGGACGGAGGAAGTCAAAATATTTTCAGAGTTCTGAATTTTGTTGGATGTAGAATAAGTTTCAAGAGCACCTGATGCAATAAGACCCTGCACGTCTTCTTAAAAAAATCGGCCAGATCTGTGTAGCTTTGCCAGTGCTCACAAGCTAAGGATCTGGCTGCAGAAAGCTTCAAAAAGCCTCTGAAGATTAGCTCTGGAAGGAAGATAAAACTGGGAAGGATGCTCACAGTAATACTCTTTTATTGTCGCTCTTATTCTGCCTTATACCCTGAACAAGATGTGCACTCTTTTCAAATGTGCACAAAAAAGTTTTAACTTCATTAAAGCACATGCTTGGGAAACTACCAGTCTATATGAATGTGGGTTTGTGTGCATAAAAATCCTGAACCCTGAATGCCTGTTCCCATGTCAAAATAAATGCAATTGCTCCTCCTAGACCCCTGATCTTCCTTCCAGCTTCAACTAGTACATGCAAAATTATGGAAATTAATAATGCAGTTCCATATAAATCAAGGGAATTTCCACTCAAAATTACAGCATAGAGCAAAATAGGCAAGGATGCTCTGCTAAATTAGAGGCAGGAGACTTGTAAGTGCAAATGCCACCTGCTTGAGCAGAGTTATTCCTGCTCACATGAGGAGCAGAATGTACAAAAAGCCACGTGTGTTGTCCTGCTTTACAAGGGGATGTATCTATTAGGGCCTGTTTCAGGCTGTACTGCTTATTTTTAATCTCCAGCTTGAATTTGCTCTGCAGGGCCTGGATAGAAGCTGAATTGGAGAGGGGAATCTTGATTGCAGAACGGAGAGAACATGCCCAGAGAGGAGCAGCAACCCTCAGACAGCAGAAATGTTTCTTCAAGGGGTGGAAGAGGGCAAATCTCAAGTACAACCAGTGCTACCTGAGCAAGTTGCACAAAGTTCTTGCTTTATTGGAAGAAAACTGAAGAATGAGCCATTTGCATGCAATACCACCATCCAGCAACATGATCTCCTGTTGGTTCCAGCTACCTCATGCAAGAGAATACACTTCTAGACCACCAGCAAACAGCAACATCTGACTCCTAGACACCCTTGGAAACCAAGTGACATGTGATATGTGTGAGACTGTTTAATTTTATTAGTGGATCCTAAGGAGGAAAAGAATGTTTATCATGAAGGTATAGGGAAAAAAAAAGAATAATGTGAAGTTTAAGATGACTCACCAAAACCAATCAAATCAGCCCCAAGGAAAGCACAGCTGACTTGCATGTTTGTGTCTACTGGCTTTAAGGGACAGGCCCTGCTGCACAGGCAGAGAGAAAAATTAAAGACTCTAAGATGGAAGATGCTTTGGTTGCTTCCAGAATCTCTGTGTTGGCACACAGTCCCACAGAGAAGAGGCACCATGCCCTCCATCCCATCTTCTGCACTCAAACTTCTACACAGACTAGCCCAGTCATACTTATGACAGCAGAAAATAAATAAAAGCCTGGGGACAATGAGAAGCCTGCTATGGACATGCCTATAATCCATCACCAACACTTTTTTTAAGATAAAAAATTATTTTGTAGTCTGAAAAAGTCTAGCCACTTAGTACAACATTGTTTTCTAAAGACTAAATATTTTGAGAGCTAAGTCTTTCAGACTAAGTACTTTTGTTTGTTTTTCAAATCAAGTGAGAGTCTCCCCTGGTGCTGGAGCTACAGACCTGCAGCCTGTCCCAGCTGATCGTGCTGCCTGGCTGAAGTCAGGAACATCTCTGTGTGACACAAGTTTAAGGAAAGTGTTCTATCATAATGTACTTGCCCATCCAACAGTCAGGGAAGCCAATACTCAGTCGTCCTCTGGTTATGCTCATACTGGGACTGATGAAACACGGGAAAAGCTTTAGCAGAAAACACGAACAAGAGAAGTTGTTGCCCGAAGTAGAATTATAGCACCAAATACACAGCAGGAGCTATTAAGCTGAGAAGGAAGTGTGAGACATTTTCTCTTCTTCTCTCATTAATATGCACTCTGTTATTGCACTTAATCAGCTGTTGGCCTTTCTAGGTAAACAATTATTTACCCAGACAATCAATCACCTGTCTCCTCTTCAACCTGATGGAGGGAATATGTTCTTCTTTCATGTCTTGGTCCCTTACAACATGACACGAGTTTCTCTGAGTAATTTATTTATGCTTAATTTGCAACAGCACTAAGAGCAGGAAGTTACTTTCCTTCCTTCCCTGCTGCTTTTAACCAGCATTTACTCAATTAAGAAAGCAAGGAAAGAACTACATTGGGTATTGACTCTTTAAAGCTATACAAGTAATAGTAATGGCTTTATTACAGAATAACAAGACCTCCCATGGGAAAGTAAAGCTCTTCAAGCACAAAAAAAAGAATCACCCAAACAGATATTTACATTCCATTTCAGAGCTCTTTATCGCTGACCTTTTAAAGGATTGGAGATTTGGTTTAGTACTTAATGCTCCTTGGGATTTTTGTTCTTTCAAGGCTCAATAGCCCATATGATTTATAATCATACTTCACACATTCCTGACAAATACCCCAAAAGAATTTCAGTTATAACTCACTCTTGGCACGAGGGAGAATTGGCAGTAATAAAATTGTGATATAATTAGTTGCAGATCTGAAGAATGAATTCAACAACACATGGAGTGTGAACGTTTTACACACAAAGAGGTTAACAACAGTTGCATGTGCACACGGGCCTTGACTCAATGACATAGTTAAAGACTTCTGCAGCTCTAAACATCTTTGAAGCGAATGGAAATGTGAAAAGACTTTATGTCAGATCCACGATAACAGTGCTTTGCTGAAAAATACTGAAAGACGTAAGGGTTTTTTTCCCCATGAAAAGTGTCTGTACTCAATCCCATCTCTTTTCAAATCACAAATTGAATGTGAAGAAAAACATTTGCACTGTAATAATCAGATGCATTGAGTGTAAGGTGTTCACCTGTTGTGGTTTGTTGTGGGTTTTTTGCTGCAAATATTTGAATGCTAATGGTGGTGGACAAGGTATTTACAGATTTAGTTGGTTGGATGTAGACACACAGGTACTATAGCAACTGCATTTTTTCTTCAAATCCTTCTCACCTAATGATAAGATACTCCACTTCTGCAGACTAAAAGCTACATTTTGAGAAATAGATATCAGGCAATTCTGACCTGTATTTGGTCAAACAAATGGCAGGATTAAATGTGAAACTGAACAACCAGATAAAACTACCAGCTAAAGCTAAACCACTGGGATTTTTAGCTCAAGCAAAGTATTCCACTTAATTTTCAGGCTATTTTACTGTTTTTCATTTTCTGGTGTAATGGGCTGGTTTGATGAGACCAATGCATTTCAGAAACAAGAGACTTCCTGAAAAAAAAAACAACAAACCCACAACAAAACAACCAAACCTGAAATCAAGAATACTTCCCCCAAAGTCTTGCACCTAAAAATAATTCCCACACTCAACTTCCAAACCTAATTACATTGGAATACCCTGTTTCATAATATATACTGTCATAATTGTATATAGCTGCTGAAAAAAATAGTCACCCAGTTGCTGTGAGCATATAAAGAATGCTAAATTGCTCAGTTTTGTCTCCTGAAATGCAACTTATGACCATCAGCTCTAAGAATGACTACAAAAGCAATAAAATGGGCAACAGACAATGGCTCAGTTGCTGCGATTACCATTTCATTTAAAGACGCTTCTGCAATCCTAACCATGCCTTACAGTGTATTCTCTGTCTACAGGCTCATTAATTCCAGTGAATGTCAGTAGGCAGCAGCAGTCACATCCTTAATGCTTCAATCACAGATGTTTAAGAGGCCTGAGAGTATTACCCTCTAAAGTCTTTTCAAATTGCAGTAACACTGGAGACCGTGAAGTGCCTTCAAGAATCCTGTGTTTTTAATTTTTGTTCTGTAAGAGCCTTCTCTGTAGCTAAATTAATAGTGCCCTTGGCCCTAGGAAGCAATAGCTACGACCACATAAAGTTCTCTGTCAGACTGAGCTGAAAGGTTGAACTTTGGGGTTACCTGATCTGCACCCAAGGAACTGGTATCAACCAAGGGTCTTGTATCAACAGTCGTACAAGCTGCTTGCAACACCCTTTTGCTTCTGGTGATTTGGGACTGGGTTGTGTGATGGGTGCAAGCTCTAGAGTTCTCAGAGTGCCCAAAGCCTCTACTACCTGGAGTTTAAAAATGCTACAGTAGTGCTGTTGGAAAAGTAAAGGGCATTTTGTGCCTTCTAGATCTAAACACACAGAGAAATATTTGACACTCTCTCGCCTGGTCACATATCCAGTCTTCAAAAAACCCAAAATAATGACTGTGAGGCTGAACATTTGCATTTCATAAAATCTTAGGAAAACTGCTTTTTGTTCCATTTGGTGACAGAGTGATGACAAGGAGAACGGTCAAGGTGTCATCATGAGGTTCAGTGATTTGAGCCTGCTGAGGTCCAAAAGGAATCTACACCCCATGAACCCCTATTGTACTAACACGTCTCAGAGACAGCTCATCTGCCACTTCCCTCAGCAAGCTTGCCTCCTCTTGACTGGGAAAATAAAGCTGTCTCCTTCAATCTAGCAAGTTCTGTGGGTGATGTTAGGTTCAAGCAAACATAAAAGTCTCCCCACAACAGCTGTTGAACCAACCTGATTGAAACTGCATAAAAACCTAAACATACATTTTCAACTGGTTCTTACCAAGCTCGTCTAACACTCAACCCCAACACCTCAAAAAGTTTCTGTAATTCAGAAACTTCTGGACCTCTGAAGCCTGCAGTCTGAGTTGGCAATCAGCAAGAGCAGAAACATTCTCCCTTCTTCCATTGAGCCTTTACAAAAAGCAACTTAAGCTTTGCCAGGAACACCTGCCTTGGTAAGATTTCCAAATGAAGGAAGAAATGGATGAGCAGTTTTCTCTCATTGTGATTTAAGAGACTGTGAAACTGAACAACCAATGATAAACAAATAAAGAGCAGACATTAAAGGAAAATCCAGAAGTTCAGTCTAGCTCTAACTATTTAATTCTTACCAAATTTGGTCAACTATAAGGGTCTTTGACACGCCTCGTATTCAAACAAGGCCAGAAATACCTTTGCTGGAGTCAATACAGAGGAGGGCAACGAAGCTGGTGAAGGGCCTAGAGAATCAATCTTATAAAGAACGTTTGAAGGAGCTGGGAATGTTTAGTTTGAGAAAGAGGAGGCTGAGGGGAGACCTCATCAGTCTCTACAACTACCTGAAAGGACATTGTAGAGAGGCTGGTGCTGGTCTCTTCACAGGTAATTAGTGACAGAACAAGAGGGAATGGGTTCAAACTGCAACAGGGGAGGTTTAGACTGGACATTAGGAAAGATTTTTTCACAGAAAGAGTGGTTAGACACTGGAATAGGCTGCCCAGGGAGGTGGTTGAGTCACCATCCCTGGATGTGTTTAAGGGTCGTTTGGATGTGGTGTTGGTGGATATGGTTTAGGGTTTAGGGGAGAACTTTGTAGAGTAGGAATGATGGTTGGACTTGGAGATCTCAAGGGTCTTTTCCAACCTGAATAGTTCTATGATTCTATGAAATATCCTAACAGTACTATTCTTGTGATTATTTGCCGTATAGACTCCCAACATGAATCAGAAAACAAAAAAGCAAAGTTTTTAAGTGATTGCTCCCATGTTGAAGAACCTTCTTCCTACATTTAGATGAAATGCTGGAAATAGAGACTCAAAAATGGACACATTATTCCTGGTGTGACCTGCTGAGTGGTGAGTGAAGTGGAATAATCACATCCTTTGATCTGCTGGCTGTCTGTGTTCCAGTTCAGACCAGAAAGCATTCTGGTTGATAAGGGCACAATTTATCTTTTATTGCACCCAGAGATTTCTTTCATGTATCTTTTTGTCCTGGAAAGGACTTCCATAATGTCTTGTTCCACAATACTGCCAGAGACTGAAGTATGGCTGACTAGTTTCTCAGTTAGTCCTTTTTTCACCTTTTCAGAGCTGGGCAGCCATTTACCCTTCTCCAGTTGTCTCCACATCCTCATCTTTTCAAAGATGATAGAGAGGCTTTGTAACTATGTCAGATAATTCTACTGACAGCCCAGATGACACCATTAGGTCATCTCTGTCCATCTTGTGCAAATGATCCCTTCCTGTACCCTCCCTACTTGAAGGAAAGCTGTAATTATAGAGTCATAGAATGTCTTGGGTTGGAAGGGACCTATAAAAGCCACCTAGTCCAACCCCCCTACAATACTCAGGAACATCTCCAACTGGAACAGATTGCTCAGAGCCCCATCAAGCCAGACCTTGAATGTCCCTAGGGATGGGGCCTCCACCACCTCTCTAGGCAACCTGTTCTTGTGTTCCACCCTCCTATTAAAGAACTTTTCCTAATGTCCAACCTAAATGTACCTTTCTCTAGCTTAAAATCATTACTCCTTGTTTTGTATTGTGAACAGGTCTACCCCAACCTTCTCTTAGGCTCCTTTCAGGTATTGGAAGGTTGCTATAAGGTTCCCCTGTAGTTTTCTCTTCTTCAGGCTGAACAATCCCAACTCTCCCAGCCTGTCTTCATAAGAGAGGTGCTCCAGTCCACTGGTCATATTTGTTGCCCTCTCCTAGACAAGCTCCAACAGATCCACCTTCTTCTTGTGCTGGGGCACCAGAGCTGGACACAGTACTGCAGGTGAGGTCTCACCAGGGCAGAATAGAGGGGCAGAATCAACTCTCTCCATCTGCTGGCCACACATTTTTGATACAGCCAGGATGGAGTTGGCCTTCTGGGCTGCAATTGCACATTGGTGGCTCATGTCCAGCTTTTGATCCACTAGTGCCCCCAAGTCCTTTTCCACAAGGCTGCTCTCTAGCATGTTTTCCCCAGCCTCTGTTCATATCTCTGGTTGCCCTGGCCCAGGTGTAGGACCCTGCACTTGGCCTTTTTGAACCTCATGAGGTTCACCTGGGCCCACTTTTCCAGCATGTCCAGGTCCCTTTGGATGGTATCCCCTCCCTCTGGCATATTGACCACAACACCCCGCTTGGTGTCATCAGCAAACTTGCTGAGGGTGCTCTCAATGCCACTGTCAATATCGTTAAGGAAGATGTTAAACAGCACTGGTCCCAGCACAGATCCCTGAGGGGCACCACTTCTCACCATTTTCCATCTGGACATCAAAACATTGACCACTACCCTCTAAATACAAACATCCAGCCAATTCCTTATCCACCAAAAAGATCACTTAATCCTGAGTAATACGAGCTCAGGACTTAAATGATCCTGTTTTCTTTCTTAGACAATGATAGTGCCTTTCTACGTATAATTTAATGAACTGAATTGACTATTGGCTCAACTTATCAGTTCTCAGTTAATTGGAGTGGTCAGAGAAGAACAACACGTTTTGGATATTTTTCCCAGCTTCTGCACATTAGCAAATACATAGAATCTGCTTCAGAGAAAGTGTGTTGAGGGAGGGGTATACCAACATTTTCCTGTTCCATCAAGATTCAGAAAGCAGTAGTTTCTACCAACATGTTTTATAAATGTATAAAACTTGCAGATAATTGGCTAAAGACATTGACTTACCAGTAACTGTTTCTACCAAAAGAGACAGAAATGAATAAAATCCTGGATTTTAAACAAGGAAACTAAAAATCCCAGAAGACAACAATCAATTCGAGCAAAACAAAGACCATCTACATCCAGAATGTTTTGACAGAAATAAAAAGATATTGACACATTTTAGGAAAGAGGCAGACACAAGAACACCTCAGGGGAAGGAAAATTCAACAAGAGAGGTAACATCTCACAAAAAAAAAAAAAAAAAGAAAGAAAAAGAAAAAGAAAAAAAAAGAGAAGAAAGCAGTTTAATGTGAAGAGATTAGAAATTTCAACACAGCCCCTTTGACTTCATGTGTGTCTGGCAGCAGCTCGATAACAGACAAATATCCAAGTCTCTGCTAGCTGTGCCTGGTAGTTTTTCCGAGTGATTCTGCTGGTTTTCTGTTATTAGCTTGAGTTGTCTGGGTATCGTGCTTCATTTTGCCTTTCATGTTGGTACTCAAGAGTATTTATTTTTACTTCCCAATCCAATAAAGAGAATTGGATTAAAACCTCTAATAATAAAGTACCTTCAAAAATGAAGTTTTTGGTGAAACTCATAAATAGTAACCTAATTATCCCCATATGTATATAGTGGAAAGAAAAAAAACCCAAAGTGTTTGCTTAAGCAGATCTAGAAGTCCTGCATCTATACAGATCTTGGTAAAACTAACAATTTCCAGGAGCAGTGAATGGAAATAAGGGTCACTGCTATAAAAATCTCACTGATTAAAGCTCCAGCTGTAGTTCTACCTATTATTTGGGTTTTAACTCGGTGTCCCTTATCTAAACTGGTTGGAAAGGTCTCAAAATTACCTGGAGATTGGGAAGGAGGGGCAGAGATGAGGGGAGACTAAAACATCTAAAGACTAGTAAAATGTCTTAGAAGACTCACTGCAGATTTTAGGCTGAAAATATACTCACTTTATATTTACGATCACATTGGTTGTATACGGAGTATGTGGGGAGGAGACTGGTGATTCAAGTTCTAAGCATATAAATTCAAAGTGTCTCATTAATTTAGTTCTTTAAGGAGAGAGAAGAAGGGGAGAGACTTTCCAAGTTGAAAACTAAACTAGACAGCTTTAATTAAACACTAATGATAATAGAAATATGCACAAATATATACAAGTATGTTCAGGAATGTGCAAAAGCTCTGTCACCTCCCCCATCCCCAGCAACTCCCCCAGCATCCCCCGAGCTGTGAGCAGCTCTGAAATGTCCCGGAGCTGCCGGAGAGAGGGCAGAGCAGGCAGGAACTGAGGGGAGAGTGATGAGGGTCAGGGATGCACGAGCCAAGGGATCAAAGGAGATGGACAAAGGGTGGATGAGGAGGCCTTGGTCTTAGCCACACAGCCAGGCTGTCTGGCAAACACAGAGTGTAACAGACTGAGCAGGAAAACAAACACCTCTCTCTGTCATGAGGCCTGAGTGCGTGGTGCTAGGCACTTGCCCATTCCACTCCTCACCCTGAAGGACAAAGTGCTGCTTTAGAAACCAGCTGGGGGGAAGTGTCTAAGGTCAATCTCTGTTCAGCCACCCTTTCCCTCCCTGTATCTGGCCTTAGGATAACCAAAAGATTTCAAAGAAAGATGATTCTGACTTCCGTTGACCCACCCTGAAGCTGCAAGAAAAATATAGTTATGAAAATGGAGAAGATGAATTGCTCTCTTATTTAAAAATTCTGTTCGGGGTTTACATGTCATTTTTAGTTAACACATGTATGCTGCACTCTTCTGTCTCAAAAAAATATGGAGCCAACACGGACCATGTGGTGAAAAGACACCTCTGGATTATTTGGTTTAAATTCTTGTTGGTTAAATTCTAAATAAATACACAGAGCAAGGTACAAAATACCAGGGTGAAAGAACAGCATTCTGAGAAAAAAAAGCATATTTTAACTATATGAGATCCTGTGTAGTAAACACTACAGTAATGCAGCATTTCAAAATAAAGCACACTGAAATCAAGATTGACTGGTAAAGGAAAATATTACACAGCCTGCTCTGAGGTGACTGACTCTCTCCATGAGTGTAACCAGCACCCAAGGGAGACTGGGGTCCTGATTCTGCAGCCATGCCAGGCACAGGATCTGTAGCACTGGGACATCTGCTCTTCAGGCACACACAAACCAAAAAGTCTTTGGAAACAACAGCTTTGGTAAAGGCTTGTATGTGTAAGCCAACGCCTGTGTGAATTTGTACTACTGAGGATAAGATGTCATGCTCTGATCAACGGGAAAGATGGTTACTTTAAGATATTGAGTCCTGCAAGCTCAGTGTATTGGTCCCTGATCTGGCAGGGCAGGTAGTTCAGATTCCTGGTTTATACTCATTTGACAGCACAGACAGCAGTGCCAGGAAGCCCTTGAAAATCTTGGCAATATATAAACGACTTACAGGTTATGGACTCTGGACTCAAACTGTCGTTTCCTTTGCAAAATGAGAGGAAATCTCATGATTCTTCAAAAATAAAAAGGGTGGGAACACTGTGAGAAACACCAGCATAAGTGAAGAAGATCATAGCTGGTGTAGGAGGGTAAGCAACTGAAAATGGATTACTTATTGGCCAGAGCAGTGTTACTGTGACAAATTGGAAGCACCCCAAGGAAATGAATGGTGAAGGCATGCACCTGCTAGAAGGGCACTGTAGCATGCCCTTGCAGCACGGCTGTTGTGTTTGGTGTGAGGGGTGGGGAGGTGCCTGTTGAATATTCAGCTGATCTACCTGGTAAACTCATTTAGGTTTTCCAGTGTTCCCAACAATGCAGCAAACGTGGCTCCTTAAGACATCACTACATGGAGTGACAGGTGATGGTTTTCAGAGCAATTTCAGCACTCTGTGGGCAGACTCATCTCTCCAGGAGCTGCACTGCTATTAATGCAGTGCTCTGGGGACTCTGGCTGGACAGGAACCAGGGCTCCAGAGGATGGCAATGACTGAACTCCTGCTTGATCATTCCACTTCAGGGTTAGTAAAGAAAGGTACTTAAAGCAGGTTGTGTTGAATTGCTCCCCAAATCACACGCTGGTGATTTTTTTGACAGGAAAATAACTTTTGAAACTTTAGTCAAACCTGAGAATGTAGAGGCACATACTGATGCCAGAAAAAGATGCCCAAGGTTGCAATATTATTAAACACAGCACCGCACATTTGATGAAATTCTAAGACTTAGAAGCACTTCTTAAATCCCAAAAAAGATACTACCTTGAACACCGTAATTTTTAAGGTACTTCATCTTGAAAATAGTATTGGTTTTAAAGCCTAGTACCAATCAGAAAAAAAAATAAACCAATCAAAACTAAATTCAACCAGGCAAGCAAAACCAGAAAAAAAAAAAACAACCCAAATGTTGTCTAACTCAACAAATGTATTCCCAGTATGTTTTAGGTCATCCAGCTCATTTTAATGGAAAACAACCAAGATACAAAGTTAAGGAAGAACAGGATTCACGAGCTTATATAGCAATATGAGGATGGTGTGCAGACTTGCTTAGAAAGAATCAGTCAAAGACCCAATGCACAAGATCTGCTCAGTAAAATATTTTCATCCCAATTTTTCCAGAAGAACAACACCTAGTGTCCTGGTTTGAGCCAGGACACAGTCAATTAGTGAGAATTTTAAACACTCCCAATTGACAAGTGCTAAATAAGGAACTGCATAGCCTCTAATATTTTAAAATATATAAAAATATGAACATCTTCCATTTAAAAAATATTCAGTTATTTTCCCTTCTTCACGTAATGCTTCATATAATGGCATCCCAATAGTGTCACTGAGATAGCATAGACTGCTTCAATTATGAGATGCCTTTAAGAGATACTGAGAAGTCTAAAAGCATTTTTAAAAGATCCTTCAAGATTTTCTGGAGGACACATCTCTGTGGTGGCCGAGTTGCAGAAAACTGGCAGCTCCTTAGTCACTGGAACTCATTAATAATAAATTGTGTGTTGTAGATTTTTTTAAACTCACTCTGTGCAGTCGTTGACAATACAGCATCTCCTGGGATTTGGTGTACTATGTTCTAGCTAACAACTTGCCCAGCAGGTCTGTTAGAAAAGCACAAAGATCCCTCTCAGCTGAAGTACGCACACCATTCCACTTCTCCAGGGCAAACAAGGAATTGTGGAACCAGATGTGAACAAGCTGTTTGCTGCTTGTGCAGGCTGTTAAATCCATGGTTCCTTGAAACAGTTGAGGAACACACATTCCCCTTTAGGGGAAATTCTGGGTAACTGCATAAGATGGAAGAAAGACAACACCTTAACTTTGGGGCAATAGCTAAGCTACCCCAGATGCTGGGGTGAGGATGCCTGTGAGCTGAGCAGTCAGTCTGTTGAGCTTGCTGGCACGGTGTCTGGCATCTCAGTAAGACACAACAATTTTAGGAGCAGAGTTTTTTCCTCTTAAGAAAATAGAAAAATCTGGCTAATAATATAGTTGAAAGTGTTCTAGGGGCTATTATAACTATGCTTCATATAAAAATAAAGCTGTTTAGATATACATTATTAAGATTCAATTTGCAGAAGAGAAATCCTAATTTGCTGGCTCTCTGCAGTATAATTAATCTCCAAAGCAGGGGGAAAAATTGCAATGAACTCTAAAGGGTTCCACTCATTATATTTTTATTAGCCACTTTTTGTGTTTAATAAAACAAAGGAAAAAGCTTTTCACATACTTCAGGTAAGAGATCTAGAAATTAGAGAGAAAATGCTGAAGAGGGAAAAATCATTTATGGGTTCAGGGCTCACCAGCATATGTTTTGGAACAAGTCCCAGGGTATGTAACACAAAGGTGTGCACAAAGCTGTTACTTCACGTGAATTGGTATTAATCTGTCATGGAGTAAACGTGCAATGGATGGTTTCATTCCCTTGAGATACTCAAGCCAGAAGCAGGTTCGGTTCCATAAGGATCAGAGAAACTTTGGCTGGGAGGTCCACACTACAGGGGAATGGGAAACACTTACAGCATTACCTGATATTAATGGCAGTTCTGGGCTCTCCTCTGTCCCCCTTCCCAGAAAGCATTCCAAACCCACACCTGGACAAAAGTCCAGCTCCTGACTACTCTTTCTGTAAAAAAATTCTTCCTGATATCTCAACTAAACCTCCTTGGTGCAATTTCAGGCCATTTCCTCTAGTCCTGTTATTCATATAATTAAATGCTCATGTTTTTTTCCTCCTTGTGGACATCCAGAATACACACCTGAAGTCACTGAACAACAGCAGAAGATGGTTCCATCATTTTTCTCCATCTAAATCCCAATGCTGTGTAAACACATTCCCATTAAAGACACTGTTGGGTTCTCTCTCCTTTTCTGTTTCTAGATAAAGAGCAGCTGGCTTAGACTCACCAAAGAGAAACACACCGTGATGGAAAGATAGGAAAGTTGCTTCCAAGATCTTGTCAGCATTTCTCTCTCTTCCACAGCAATCTGCTGGCTCTCTGCTGCCAGAGCACCATGGCAGTTTTGGTCATATTCATCTGTTGTGTTAAATGTGGATGATCGCATTGAAAGGTTGTTTTTTTCATCTCCTACATGCTAACAAATGTGTGGGTTTGGTTTTTTTTTTTTCTTTCCTTGCTGGATGAATCCAATTCCCACTAAACTCTTGTTGCTAGCTGTGGATTTTTACATCCAACCTGTAGATAAGACATGAAAAATCTTGGAAAAAAAAAAAAAAAAAAAAGAGAAATGTTTGGAAACCCTCTGCTTCCAAAACTCTGCATGACTGACAGAACTCAGTGACCAAACTCTGAATTTTCAGTGGATGTCCCTTTAAAGACATGAGATATTTACATAGGGCATTTGTTGTCCTCAGCATTGTTAAATACTCATCCATATTACTTGTAAGGAAAGAAGAACTGACAGAGGACAATTATGCCTCGAGTTGTTAGTTTTTATTTGTTTCCATTCTTCAAGGCTGGTTTTGTTTACTAAAGACAGTTGCTTCCATTTGCTGATTAATAATACAAAGGGTTGATTTCCAATATACAAAACTGTTTTGAAATGGCTCATTCCTGAAAAAAACCTTTCTGTAATAGCAGAACATGTGACACAAGGAAATGTGGTCTCCTGTATTTTATAGTAGTTTAATAAACCAGCAAATTATTTTTCTTTATTCCTTGCTACTTTCTGCTTTTCTGGCTTTGATAATCTCTGTAAACAATACAAAAATTTATAAGGTTCTCTACCACAATGAAGGGTGCAAATACATTATATAGTTCAGTACTGGCACATAATAGTGATGTAAGAAGTCACCTCCCATATTTTAACCTCTACAAATTCTTTGCTGAAAGAAGGGACTTGATTCAGGAAACAATTTTCAGTTAATTGTGACCTAATCATCAAATGTTAACAGTTACATGTTTAAAAAACCTGTTTACAGATTTCATACATTCTAATATGTCACAACTTAGTTCTCCAAATCGTTAAGTGTTTTATGGAAATTACTTTCTGAGCTAACATTTAACTAATGTCATTTTTGTCCAGGATTGACAGACGAAAAAAACTGAGCCAGCACAGTGTCTCAAAACCCTCTCTTTAAGGGTAAAGAAAATAGTTACACTTGCCTGCTGTAGATCTCTCAATATCTCCCGGTAGCTGCTACCCATGTCCAGAGAAGACAGGGTGGTTTCTCCACAATGCACTTAGAAAAAATACAGACTGTGCCACCCTTGTGCAGGGCTGACCACACTTCCCAGAGTCCCCCACATCCCTGGCACAAGAACAGGAGGTTGAATATTCCTTCACCACGTGGACACCAAACCAAGATACCTCAAAGGAGGGAGCTGATAAGAGTTCATGTTACCCTGCCCTGATGGGCCCAAGGAATCTGAGGTTTACCAAGAAAATCACAGCTTTCATAGCAAGGAGGTTGATATTTTTAAAGAAAATTTTCCTCTTTGTTTCAAGCAGGTAAGTCTGTTTCTTTTCCAAATGAAGGAAAGCTGGCCCAGGGAATGATGGAGGGTTGTAAGAGCTGGGCTGATCACAGGAGACACAAACACACAGGGACACCTGACTAACAAGCAGTCTCTGTGACCCACGTAAACCTGTGTTGACAGGGCTTCTTCTGCCAAGGCCACTCCCTGCCTGGGAATGCTGTTCCCAAATATAGATATTTGGACAACAGAGTCATAAAATGATTGTGCTCTAAGCTCTCCTGAACATTCAAATGAAAATCTTGAATTGCTTGTTTACTCCTACTTGGAGTTTATTGTCCTGGTTTATAGCAAAACTGATTAAGAAAAAATAAACCAAACTTTTTCCTGTTTTATCTAGTTATGGACTGAACCATGTTGTGTGAAGCACACCTGCACTGACTCCCTCAGGAACACACGAGCTTTCACCATCACACTTGAATCTTTCTGGAAGCTGTGTCCTCTATGAGTCAGTCAAGGAACTGAAGCTTACACCATCATAAACTTTGTTACCTGTTTATAGATAATAATGAACATATGACCTTAGATAGTTTCATTAGTAAAGCATGGCTCAATGCTACTTATATCCAGGATCAGAGTTATAAAAAGTTGCAGATCCATTTAGTATTCTGTTAATTCTGGAGAGCAGTAATTTCCCTTCTGCCCCTATCAGTCAACACAGAAGTGTCAATAATTGTGTATTTTGCCAATACCATGTTAAATCAACCAAGGAAATCTCTCTATTTCAAAGGTCTCACGTGAAAAAATCATTATAGCTCATTGAAGAACTACCGACAAATATTAGCACATCTTAGAGCTCCATTGTTCCTGTTTATTTTTTTTTTACAGCTGGTAAAACCAAGTTTTATTTTACCCAGTAGTAATTACCAGCTAGTTCACAAGCCTGTGCTCATAGAACATGAGGACCAAGCATTTGTGCTTATTCTAGTTTTGTTCATCTGAGTAATGATTTTGAACACAGTTTTGTAATTTGAATTTTGCGCATGAAGCAAAGAGGCTCTGGGTCTGCTATGGGAAATGCCTTTAGCACAATTGTATTTTCAAGTCTCCCTTTAGTACTCAGACAGGAAAAACAATTTTTCCAATGGATTTTTCCAAATGAAAATGTTTAATGAAACTACTTTCTCCCCTGCTGAGAGACAGCTCACCAGTGTACTTCAAATAGATTCTGTTGATGGAATGATATTAAAAATCACACTGCTGCTCTGCAGTTGTGAGGGACCAGCCCTCAGGACCTGTGTTGGCTGGAACTGTTGTTGAAATCCCATTGTAACCATTCAAACAAAGTCTCGCTTGAGTCCCAGAGGGAGAAAAAGATGGTGGCCTGCATATGTAGGATGACTGAGATAAGGACAATGATCGAGGGGTAGAGGGGATGGAGGTCCACTCCAGCTGTTCAGTTTTATGACTCAATCACATTTATTCATCTTTGCGAAAGAAGGAAACTAGGCCTGTAAAACAGGGGGCTGCAATAGTGGCTTGGGGAGCCTCACTGACACCAACTCTCCCCTGCAGTCCAGGACTGCTCATTTTCTATCTCTCTAAACTTTTCTTCTCCTACTCTCTCTCTCTTCCTAAAATCATTAAGTAACACAAGGCCTAATAACAATTTTTTTTTCTCAGGTTGTACAGCTGAAAGATATACGTCTTGTACTCTCATGATCTAAATGTCAGCCTTTATGATGGTGCAGCCTAGGATAATAATTGAAGTATCTGTATTCCTTCTATCACTTTATAAAACCTAATTCAAATACAGACCCTGAGTGTTGTTTCACCTTAATCCGACCAAGGGGTATTGGACGGTCGAGCATTTCCTCGGGTCGTGATATTTTAATCACTCTCCCTGGAAGGGCCAGGTCTGAGACACAGGTTGTGTCCAGCTGCACCTCAGCTCCTCTATGAAAAGAAGTTTAGAAAGCAAGGGGGTCCTCTCTAGATCTCCCTGGGTTGCCCTTGCTAGGTCATGACAGCAGTCAAAGGAGTTAAAGTTTGACTTTGCATGAATTCTGGCCAAAATACAATAATTTTTACAGTACTGCCTGACAGTCCTATCTGACAACAGACGTTCTTTATAGCTTCCTGTAATTTCTGAATTGAATCTCACGGTAATATTCTGAATACTGCAGATGTACACATCCATTTTCATCTTTTCAGTTACAGTGAATTTCAAATCCAATATCCATGGCAAATAGTCACATAAAAGAAAAAAAATCTACGTAGGGTCTTTTTTCTATTTATTATTCTGGTTATTTCTGAGAGTAATTTCCTACACCCATAGGTCAAGATGATAAAGTCTCCAGTTCTGCACCTATCACTTCCCATTGCTCACTAAGTCATGCTTCTCACAAATCAGTTCAGCTGTTTTTCACCTTCTCTGTACATATGGTCTTCTGTTCTCATTCACCAATCTCTGCAATAATGGTATAGTCTCTTTATTCACAGACTTATGGTTCTCAGATATTCATAAGAGAATTAGACCTAGTTTCACAATGTTCTTATTAACTACAGTATTTCACAATTAAATAAGAAGTAAACTTGGGGAGTGCTGTGCTCCATTCATCGTAAAGACATTTGCATTCCTAAATACCTTGCATATTTAAGTATTTAGAGTGGAAAGATATAGAATGGACATGAAGAAACTTTGCACCCACCAGCCATAACTGAGAGTAGCTAGAAAACAAAATTCTCAGTTTCTGCAGATGAAGAACCTGGAATGTAGTAACTTAGTTTTAAACAGTCATTAACTTCAGCTGAGATAATGGCAAGTCTGTTGGATTTCCTGACAAAACATTCTTCTATACAAAAAATCTCATTGCTAGAAGTCAAATGTTCACAAAGGAGACAGAGGAGCTAAAAAAATAGGTTAAATTTATTTGAATAAAGGGAGAAAAATAATCTAGGGCATAGACCCATAGGATTTTTTTTCATGTTGCTGAGGGTTGCAGCCCCTTTTATCCTCCTGTCTTGGCTGCATAAGACCCTCTTCCTTTCCCCATTGGCTGAGGTACTCAGAAGGTACAGACTTCCCAATCCACCTACTTGCATAACCTCCCTAGCAGAAAACCTCCCTCTTCATACATTGCATGTATTATTAACTCTATGCAAAGTCTAGGACTCCCCTTTCTTCAAATTTTGTTTTTTGATTCTGAAGTCTGGGTTTACAGGATGCTGCTTCCATCCGCTTCTGTAAAAATACATCTGGGATGTGTTTTGGTTGAAAGACCAATATTACTGCAATCAGCCTTGACACAATTCACAGGCTCTAATTAAGGCACACCACTCTGTGGTCTGTGCTTGTAACTTCCTGACTGTGTGCTGGGTGGGTAGCAACAAGCATCCTTCAAGGCGGTTTAGTCACTAGGCAAGTTGTCAACATTTTCCGCTTACAGAAAACAGCTCTGCTCTCTGCTACATTGTGTGCTACTGCTTCAGCTTTCAGTGAGAACGAGAACACTTCTCTGGGAGGATGAAAGAAGCCACTCTGTTAATTATGGACTAAATGGATGCAGGTATTAGCTAGTCTATGAGAAAGATTGTCCCACAGAATTCTTCTTTTAGACCTCCAGACTGCTTGGATATGAAGTCTGGTGGACCCACCTCCAGCAATACAAGTTCTCCTACCCTCACATCCTTTGCCATGGTAGATGTTGCTATCTCCTCCACGGCAGGGGCCCTGGAGAGGAATGTATGGCTGTACAACTGCCAGGCCAGCTCACTGAGGTGCTCGAGTATAATGCTGACAGAGAAAGGCATCAGGTTGTGAGCTGAGGTGGCTGAGATGTAAGTATAGGCATTTTTCCTCTTCTGCTTGTCCTGGTTTGAAGCAGGATAGAACCAGCGTTCTTTCTGGTAATTTTACTTTCAGTCTTTTCTAAGCAACTGCACTTGCTGAAATGAATGGCATGTTTTTCAGCAGCGTCTGCTTCCAGGACTGATAACACTCAGATATTGCTGGAGAATGGGATGCAGAAGAGCTCCTGCCAATACTTAATCCAACAGGAACCAAGGTCACTGCTTGGTTCTGCTAAACATCTTATATGCCAGGAACAAAAGGGAGGAAAGGGGTGATACCCAAGCTCCTCCTGCAGTGAGGAGCAAAGCAGACAGGCGGCCCAAGTTGACTGAAGGAAGTATTCCATGCATACATGTCATACTGGGTATAAATCTGAGGGAGCATGAAGACCAAGTTTTCTTTGTCCACGGCTGCTGTCCTGGGAGGATTCAGCCTGTTCTTCAGCCTTTGATCCTGATCCATGGGTTCCTGAATCTGTGCATTCCGGCACCCAGATCCTGTGTGCTGTTGACTCCAGGACCCCAGCCTGGGACTATCCCAGATCGTGCCCTGCAGCCTCAGTGCTGATGTGAACCTTGCTGAGGGGGGGAGCACTCCAGTGGTTCTGCAGAGATTTGTATATATTTTATTTTCCTTTTCATTATTACTGTTTAATTAAAGCTACGTAATTCAGTTTCCAACTGATAATTGTCTCTCCCTTATTCTCTTTCCTTTCCCTTTCTGGGCTAACACAGACCATCTGTCATTCGTTTATTTGCCAGAGCAGAGTTAAGCTTTCACACCTCTGGACAGGTGGGCAGGAGGGGCACTGCAACATACTGAATGCCTACTGGAGTTTGCTGCACAAAACTCTAGTCAAAACTTTTGGGTTTTTCAGACTCAAAATTGCTCTTAAATCCTTTTATTTTTTTTTCTCTTATTTTCTGTTTTTAAAATGTATTTCTGATAGTTAATGTAATGTCATTAAGGCAAAGATATTTGCATTTCTGAGAAAGAGCAGAGAGATAAAACACTGGTTTAATATCTGCAGAGGTCAATGCAATCTCAGCCTGAATCTGAGGGTTGCAGAGTTTCCAACTTTTCCTCTCATAAGTTCTAGAGAAATGCACCAGAAACAATCTCAGAGAGATGCTGGTGGCCTAGATGCAGCAAAAGTGACTTGTCCCTACTTTATTTTTCCTTCTCATTTATTATTTTTTCCTGTTAAAAAAATTATCAGACACAGAAAAGGAGCCTAAGATGTCTACAGTTTTCATATTTTAAGAGCTTTCTGCTGAGGTATTTTCTCATTCTCTCTCTTCTGAAAGCCAAGTCCTACTGAACCACTGTTGGTAAGTGAAGGTCTGCCTGCCTCTTCTCTTCTAGCATTTAGAAGAAAATACTCTTGTGCTTCCATGACCATCTAAAAATGAAAAGAGAAACACAACAGCAGTACCTCCCAGAGGGGAACATGTACAACACCCCCTCTGAGTCTCAAGTCCTCTAAAGTCAACCTTTCCAAGGGAAGTAAATGTTAGAGCTGGTTTGTTCACGGACTGTGTTTTTCAGATACTATTTCAGCAACAAACTGCTTCCCTGGAAAAAAAAAACAGAACAAACGAAAAACAAGAGGCTATGCTGAGGAAGGTTTGTCCAGGAACATAACCAAGATGCTTCCTCAGCTCTGTAAGAAAGAGGTGGTTTATACATTGTGTGTGAGCGTGTAAGGAAGTTTCCCCATTGAGAATGTGTGGAGCACCAAAGGCAGGGGGGCACTTGGGTAAAAAGCAAGCAAATTATCCCTCTCTAGAAAACTTTTATTTTAGCATTATCTACCATATAATAGGAAACATACAACAGCAGAAATTTTGTTTGTTTGTGTTTTTGCCTTCTGAAAAAAAGCAGAAAATTATTTGGGTTTAGGTTTTGGGTTGTTGCTATTTTTCAGTACAAGTGTGTGCTTCTCAGCCATCTGCAAACCACAGTTAGGTGGCTTTGACTCCCCTTGCTACAGAAAGGCAGAATAAGCTGCATAATTGCCAAGAATACTGGGATACAGCTGCCTGCATGAAAGACCAAAGGATGACCTTCAGGCACTGATGAAAGTTTCTTCAAATCAGAAACGTGTCTTTTAGAAGAAAATGTAAGCATGAAGCACCAAAACTGCATCTCTTGCAGGAACCATTCAAATGTTATGGATCACAAAATACCTCAACTCTCAGCTGCAACATTTGGAATAATGTCCAAATATGTAAACGTTCCCAGGGAAGAGAAATCCCCTCTATGGTATTTACTTTCTGCAGTCTTTTGTGACACCATGTTGAGCTGGACATTTTCTTAGAAGCTGGTCAGAACAGAAATTAGACATCAAATGGCTACTGAATATTTTTTCTCCCACTGATAAGAGTCGCCTTAGAGAGTCTCTGCTTATCAGGGCCAGTGGTCGTGCTCAAATATGCAAACGAATTAGTAAGTATGAAAAATATGCTTGGTTTGCTGGTGAGTTCTTCGGATGAAATGGAGGAAGAAAGATCTCTAAAGTAGTTAGACCCAGCCTCTCCTCTGACTCCCAAACACAACCCAGTCCCAAGACTAGGTTCCTGGGCAAACTCACCTCTGACATGGTACTGGCCCTGGACTACCTTACTAATGTCTTCTCTTGTGATTTTTTCTTCCCTTTTCTTCATTCTTGTTTCCTTCCTCCATCAACCTTGCTTCTTATTTTCCTGCTCCATTTCCCACATTCATCTTCCTGCTGCTGTTGTGATACATTTGAGGTGGCCTTCTGTTCCTCTGGAAAGTCATGTAAGATCTCATTGAATTGCACTGGAACATGAGGAAACGAGACCTTCAGGCGGTGTTTTTGGAGCATCCTGACATGGTCATATTAGTGATGGCTCACGATAGACTTCAGTCACAGGCTGACACAAGGTTCCTTTGATCTCAGGCACTTCTGAGTGCTCGCTCCTGTGAAAATCAAGTTCTAAGAAGGAAAAACAACTTCCCTGTTCTGATCCCTGAGTCAAAGCAGTTATGCAGACCTACCAAGGATGAAAAATATTTCCCCCATGCTGCAAACTGCTTTTATCTGATTCCTAATGGCCATTCTTCTGTTGGCCTGTTCTGCCAAAGCGGATGCTCTCTCTAGTGTGGTCTTAGATGGACACTTTGCCTCTTGGGCGGAACAATGGTGAGAAATGCTGTGCTTCCTACGTGTTGAGCTGTGCTCTTTTCGCAATCTTGCCTACCAAGCTGTGGATTGCAGAGTTAATTCATTAAGTGCTTAGGTCTGGTGTGTGTACAGCTGAGCAATTCTCTCAGTCGCTGCCACATGAGATGCAATTTCAGGCATACTTAGTACAGCTTTCTATCAACTTCAGTTTCCAGCAGTCATCATTCACAGCTGCCCAGGCTACTTGCTCCTGAAGCATTTTATGGGACCTATCTCGAGACCAGTCTGTAAAAAATATTCAAAAATAGCTAGAAGATTTATTTCTCCTTAAAACTGTAGGACTTGTTTACAGGAAGGAGATGTGCAGAAACTTGAAATACCTGGGGAGTGCAGCAGGAGTGCTGTTTTCCTCTGACCCAGGAGGTTGCCTTTTTTTATGACTGTGGTATTTGTTCTCACACAGGCAGTTTACAAAGTACAACACAGTTTCAGAACAGGAGGGCTGAAGGACCAGTATATATGTAAATTTGTTGTTAAGTGCTCCTTGTCTGCAACTTGCTTATAAAATGCACATTAGGAAGGAACTACAGCATTGTATGGATAAACACTTTTGTAAGGGGAAAATAGCAACAACAACGCCAGACAGTCCCAACATCACCAGCCCCGTTAAGTATCCCCCCCAGATACGGCCGTATGTGCAGCAGGAAGCAAACTGACAGCTTTTGCAGTGCCACAGGCTGTCCTGTCCAACGGGCCATCTGTGGTAGTCCAACTGCTAAAATTTCTCAGGCTGCAAAGCCTCATTAATTCCTTCTATTCCTACATTTCTATTCACAGGTTCCTACTCAGCTCCTACCTACCCAGAAAATTGCTCTCTTACAGCTTACTACATCTTTCCCAGAACTCACTTTTCCCACTGGTAATTTCCTCATCTTACCTCTCTCTGTTGTCCAGAAGACAGCCATGGTTCAGATGTCCCCTCTACTTAAATCAATAGGGAGATTCCTGGCAAATGCAGCTTTGTTTCCTTCCCTGAATGGGCACTCAGTATAAAAGCATCTTCAAAATAATCTCAAGTATGTGCTTTTTCCCATGACAGGTTTAATCCTATGACTATGTCTAGGATACACTTTCTTCCTCATGTTTAATGGTGGGAATACAGCTGTCTCGGTAACATACACACTGAAATTTGTGCACAACCCTGTCCTTTCCAAGACATCATTTCCCACCACTTTGCATGGAAAATATGCACCAACATGAATCACTACCTAGGACACCATTCTAGACAGACCAGTTCTGCTGTGTCCCCAAACAAAAGTTTTCTGCTCCACACACAGACACAGAGAACAGTTTAACAAAGTAGTGCCTTTATGTGCCTCTGTGCACATAATGTATTTGTTGCATTTGGTTTAAAAGAAAAAGGACTTGACAATACCTTTTCAACAGCAACAGTGTATGGTGGGGGGGGGGAAGAAAGGTAAGAGAAAGGTTATATCAATAACAATTTGTTAATCTTGTGTTCCATTCCAAAACCTGAGAACACTAAGGAATATTTCCACTCTCTCCTTCTTTAGGTTTGGCTCTGGTTAACTGTACAGGGAAAAAAGGAAGATTTGCATCAAAGTCTGGTACCCACAAGGGAATGACAAATTGCCCTGTCTTCAAGGAGCAGCAATGTTTCAGCTATAAAACTGGACTGTGGATGTAAACATTCTGCCAGGTCTGTCTTTATGAAGTTAGGCCATCTCATAGCAGCAATTGTATTCTCCCTCCTCACATTCTTACTGTTACAGAGCTGATCTGAATGGGAAACCAGAGCTTGAGTACAGGAGGTCTGCACCTTATCACCCTATTCTGTGCTTGACCCTCTCTACAACATCCCCTTTGGTTGCTGTTACCAGATAAGCAAGGCAGTGATGTTTGCCTGTCGTAAAGCCCTGCCGGGCTTTGTCAGCTAGAGCTCTTCAATGGTCATTTGATTAGTCTCCTTCCCCACTGAATTATGGTACAGCTCATCCAGCACTGGTGTCCTGCACCTCCCTGCCCTTGCTCCAGCTCACACAGACCCCTTCCAACAGACGTGGGGAGGCTGGTGGTCAGGTCCTTCCTTGTGCTGTCTCTGATGCACAAGGTGACAACAGTCACCATGTAAGGGTAGACTACAAAGGCATGAAAATAGTGTCACCATGTTCAGGTAGGATTAATCTGTTTCCTAACTGATTGAACAATGCTTTGCATTTCATAAAATCATTGTGTGTCATCTCTGGGTATGCAGGAAACACAGCACTGGGAGGCTGTTCAGTACCATGATGAAGCAAAAATCAGTTGTTTGCTTGATTTTTCCTTGTGAACCCTCAGCACTGGCAGATCCTGCTCTGTCCAGCCTACTCCATCTTTAACTCACCTCCACTCTTCCAGTCTAACTACCTGAAATCCCCCTTGCTACTTTAAACTTATTGCTTCTCATTGTTTGTTTACACAGGACACCAAGAACAATCAGTTTCATTTTTCTTTTTCACAAACCTTGACATATTTGAATGTTTTAATGTCTCCCCCAGGCTATTGTGTTGTTAACTAAACAATCCTGACACTTTTGATCTTTCCTCAAAGCACACTCTGAAGCTGTTCCACATCTTTGTTTTGCATCCAGACAAACAGCTTCATTACCTTCCTGTGAAAATGTTTTGGAAGTTCACAAGTTCACATCCTGCTGTCTCCTTGGTTGAAGTTACAATTGCTTTTATACTTCTGCAGAAGAGAGAGATTTTAGAGTTTAGGGAGAAACCTTAGGTGGTTTTCTACTGTATGCCATATTACAAGATTGAACGGGGAAATATCATTAGCCTTTAGAGCCCAAGAAGACACCATTCCATAAGAAGCCTCCAAGTTCCCGAAGATCAGTAGTTTAGGAGCTTAACTCAATCACTTTTTAAAGGAGCTGCTACTCCTAAACCACTTAGAGTAGTCATGGAACCCCTCCCTCTCCCATCCTCCATTTTCTAGTTATCTGTGCTTTGATTTTGCTGAGCAGGCATCCCCTGCACCGTCAGTTATCTTTGGGCTCTTGAAACACCAACAGTCTAATAAAGAAAACCAATTTGTGGAAGCATTTGTATTCTGCACTTCACACGTCCGTCTGAGTTAAAACCTCCCCACTATGTAAATAAGGTTTAGCACTAAAATATGTTCAAAATGAATGCACAGCCTGCAGCTGAAACAGTCCATGTTAAAGAAATGCCACTCATCATTAAGGCTAGGTGACTGTCTCCTTCTCATGAAGCCAAAAATGTAGTTTAGTCATAGGATCAGACCTCCTCCTATTCCAACTCCCTTTCTTTCTTTCTTTCTCTCTTTTTTTAAATGATAATCCTTATAACTACAGTAAAGGTAGGTTAGTTCATAAATCACAAAGAATGCAAACAAGATCCAGGGCAATATTCCTATTGCTGATGTTAATTCACACCTGAACACTGACCCTGCAGAACTGCCTGGCTTACAGCATTTGCAGAGCTGTGGACCTCAGCTCTTGCTGCTTCGTGATGCATTATCTCCCATTACCTCTCTGCAGACCCAGGAGAACCATGACTGGTGTGCAGTTCCTTGCCTGATTACAGGCTGTCCGTGGCTAATCTGAGCACTGTTCTACAAGCCATTTACAACACCCACTAAAATACACAAGCCTGACTAGGGTCACCTGAGTCCGTTTTCCATCACACAAAACATGTGCTGGACACGGTTCTAGGAGTGTGCTGCAGAATAATCTCCAGTGCCCAAAGCTGTGATTTCCCCAGCAAGAGAAAGGCCCAGAGAAATGCCTTGCAAGCTGCTTTGGCTTAGCCTGTGTTGGACTGAAGGCTGTTGTAGGCACAAGGAATAGGCTGAAACCGAACGTGTATTAAAAGTACACACGAGAGGCTACGACTCAGAAAGGTGTCAGCTGATTAACCTCTGGGGTTGTTTCCTGACTCATTCCATTATTCACTGGTTAAACCAGCATAGATTAATGAGGCTCCTTCTTTGTCGTTAAACACTCATTAAAGTAAACAACCTTTAATGAACTTCAGATTACTGATTATTTCTTAGCAGAAAAGTGATATAAATAGAGAAATAATCACAGTAGAAACCTTTGTCTTACTAAAGTCAATGAGGAAAAATTTAATTGATTATGTGCCTATGGCCTCAAAGAGACAACGATTTCACACAGCCTGTACCATTAGTGAAAAACTTTTCACAGTCTAGTAAACAATGCATTGCTTATTATCTTCTGTCTGGCCAAAAATCCGCTGTAAGATATTGTCACAGTTTAATGCTGGGCAGGAAATCGTATGAATGAGAGATGGTCTGTATTAATCCCTCTCCCTTCCCAGAAATTGAAGGAAAGGAGTATAAGGGAGAAAGGCTTATGGGTTGCAAACGGAACGACACAGCTTTAATGAAACAGTAATGACACAAGAGAAAATAATGAAATATATACAAATGTACACAAAGCCGCTCTCATGCTTCCCCCCAGTAACACCCATGCGCCCAGTGGGGCTGCAAGGCAGGACCTGGGAAAGCCCCAGACAGGGCTCCTGGAGTCAGGAGAAGTTGGGAGCTGTATGCAGGAACACATGGGTGCAGGAACATGCAGATCGGGATCAAAGGCAGACGAGAAGACAGAGTTCTCCCAGGATGCCTGCCGTGGACAGAGAGCTTGACCCTCACGATCCCTCCAATTTATACTGAGTATGACACCTATAGGATGAAGTACATTGTTCTGTCAAATTTGGACACCTGCCTGCTCTGCTTCTCCCCCCAGGAGGGTCTCAGGTGTGACCTCTTTACTCCCCTTTGTTTTGGGAGCATAAGGTGTTTTTCAGAATCAAGCAGTGATCTTGGTCCTGTATACCCCTCTGCAGCAGTAAGGATAAACACTGAGCATTGTCAGACCTTGAAGCAGGCACTGACTGAAAAAAATGTTGTTAATTTCAGTAGGTGTAGCCACTTGGAAGAGACTTGACCAAAAATGAAACAGCTAAAAAAAATTGTTTCTGTCTTGGCTCAAACCAGGACAGATTGTTACATAAGGGATCACAGAATGCCATGTTGGAAGAGACCTCAGGGATCATCTGGTCCAACTTTTCTAAGTAAGAGCATGATTTAGATTAGACAGCCCAGCAGCTTGTCAAGAGGAGTCTTTGAACTGTCCAGTGTTGGGGAATCCACCACTTCCCTAAGGTCCAACTCTTCCCATAATGAAAAATTTTCCTATGCTGTCCAATTGGGATCTCCTCAGGAGTAACTTGCACCCATTACCACTCATCGTTTCCATCTGACTCCTCGTAGAAAGAGACTCTCCATCTCCTTGGTGGCCACGGTTTAAGTACTTGGAACTTAAACATTGGAACATGACAATAAGGTCTTCTCTTAAACCTTCTTTTCTCCAGGCTGAACAAGCCCAGGTCTCTCCGCCTTTCCTTGCATGGCAGGCTTCCCAGTGTTTTGATCTTATTTGTGGTCCTTCTCTGGAACCTCTCCAGCCTGTCCACATCCTTTTTTTATAGCGGGGACCAGAACTGAAATGCAGTATTCCAGGTGTGGCCTGATAGGCACTGAGTAGAGTGGGATGATGACTTCTTCAGCTCTGCTGGCAATGTCCTTGTTAATGCAAGCCAGGGTCTTGCTGGCTTTCTTTGCTGCTGCAGCGCATTTCACTCATGTTGAGCTTCTTTCCTTACCGGGACCCCCAGGTCCATTTCCACAGAGCTGCTCTCTGGCCAGGAGGATCCCAGTCTGAGCTGAACTCCTGGATTATGTTTTCCCAAGTGCAGGACCTTATACTTGTCCATGTTGAACTTCATAAGGTTCCTGTTAGCTCGCTCTTCCAGCCTGTCCAGGTCTTCTTGGAGAGTGGCTCTCCCTCCTACAGTGTCTACTTCCCCACTCAGCTTGGTGTTGCCTGCAGAGGAAGCACTGAAGTAGTTTACCAATTGAATGTTTCTTCTTCTTTTTGTGTACTCTTCTGAGGCAGAGATATATCTAATAGAACCTGTAATTTGGTTTTGGTGAAGCAGTGCCTATTAAAAAAGCAGATGAATTGAAACCACAAAAAGCTCGTTCTCCACAAACACGCCACACAGAACGACAGTTTAAAATGGGGGAAAAACCACAACAAATCATTCAATAGCTTTGAATTATTGCATAAGCAGTTCTAACATTAAATTGAATGAACTCGGGCATATATGAAGCACATCATCATAACATTTTATATATTTCATGCAAAATTATTACAAAATTAATTAAAACATTACAATGCTATCCTTCAAAATTTGTTTCAGTTTTGGTATTGACAGGTACAGACAGAGTTTGTTGATTGATTTAATATAAACGACATTGAAAGAAAAACAGTTGAGTTTATTTTACCAATAAAATGCAGGTGACCAACACGTAAGTTCTTTTTACATTTCAGCAGTTGGCAACATTTGCTCTTACCCCCAGCACTGCCAAGCAGTGATGACAATGATCAGAGGCAGACAGCTTGGGGAAAGAAGTTTGCATGTTCAGAGAGAGATTTTCTGCCTTATGTGCACTAATCTTTGGTGTCTCAAATTGTCACATGCTAATTAGACTTGCTCCTGGCTTTGAAGATGCTGTCAGTGAAGATTTCTCCTGAGCTCACTTCCTCTCAGCGACAACTGGAGACTCTCACCCTGCCCCCAGCTGAAATACCCACTGTCAGTTCTATCCACCGTAGTCTGCACAGCAGCTGGGGTGTCTCATTGTAGGGAGTATCTCCAATATATTGTAACTGAGGCAAAACATGTTTATGGAAAAGAACGTCATGCTTTACCAGAAAACATGTTTGATGCCATCCTCTCATTTCACTGGGATAAGGAAGCAGGAAAAATAAAAGACAAAGTCTGAAGTTTGGAAGAATGAATTGCTTTTTTGAGACATGTGGAAAAACATGTAAGTGTGCTGATGGGCTCAGTTTTGGCACGTGGCTCAGCTGGGCCAGTAGTCTTTGCATCTTTCATAGAATCATAGAACCATAGAATCATAGAATGCTGGGTTGGAAAGGACCTCAAAGATCACCTGGTCCAACCTTTCTAGGTAGTGCTATACTTGACATGAGATGGCTCAGCACCCTGTCAAGCTGAGACTTCAAACTGTCCAATGTGGGGGAATCTACCACTGCCCTTGGGAGACTATTCCAGTGTTTGACTGTCCTCATGGGGAAAATTTATCTCTTTTGTCCAATCAGAATCTCCCCAGAAGCAACTTGTGCCCATCACCCCTTGTCTTTTCCATGTGACTCCTTGTAAATAGGGAGTCTCCACCTTCTTGGTAGCCACCCTTTAAGTTCTGGAACATGGGAACAAGGTCTCCCCTTAACCTTCTCTTCTCAAGGCTGAGCAAACCCAGTTTTCTCAGCTTCTCCTCATATGGCAGGTCCTACAGTCCTCTAATGATCCTTGTGGGCCTTCTCTGGACCCTCTCCAGCCTGTCCCATCCTTTTTGTAGAGCAGAGACCAAAACTGAATGCAATGCTCCAGGTGTGGTCTGACAAGGGTCAAGCAGAGAAGGGTGATAACTTCTTTATCTCTGCTGGTGATGCCCAGCAGAAAAGCTGGCACATGAATTTAGGTGAGCTAATACAGTTTGGGCAGAACCTCATCCTGAAAGGCTAGTGATTAAATATGCTACCAGCACCCACCATATTAATTATGAGGTATAATGAGGAAAATAAGGCAAAGAGGAATGGCTGGTTCCCTAGTAACCACAGGTAATATTTTTGCTGTAATAAGACATTGCAATTAGTAAGACATAACTGTAATTCCATCTGTTTAATGCTGTTTTAGAAACTCAAAGCTTATTCTTAGAGCTGCAGTCAGGAATCTCTAAATATTTGGGGGAATTATTTAGATAAACACATGGGAAAATGGCCTCAGATGTTCCAAATGTTGACTGAAAGCCAGAAGGTTATTACCCCTACCCCTTCAGTGTTTTTCCTTCTAATAAACAATTTAATTATGTTTATGGAAATGGCATATTCTCAGAGAAATTGATGTGGTAAGTGGGATAGATTGTTTGTGTGCAGAGAGATTCTAGATAGTGATTGGAATTGGCTAGAACAGATGTCACATTAACATTTGACTGCTGAGATGACAGATGAGTGTTTGCAGCATGGAGATGTTAAGCAAGTTGATAATGGGTTTCCTGACACATACTGAGGTCGTTTCGTATTGCAGGACTGAAAGAGCACCTCAACTGAGTAGAGGAGTGAAGCAGAGGAAAGGCACATTACATTCAGCCATATACCACAACCTTAAGCAGTATTCAATAATATTCAGTCAAGTTCAGCATTTCAGCCATTTCCCTATTTATCAAGCACTCGTCTATTATGATCTAACCCAAGATATGATTAACTTACTGGAAAAAAAGCAAGTCCACAGAGCAAGGGCAAAAAACCCAACCCCTTGAGAAACCCGTGTTTTCTGCTAGAAGGTTCCTGTTTAAGTAAGCAGCCATACATTTCCCAATGTAAAACAGAACATAAACAAAACAAACCATGAAAAAACCCAACAACCAACAACCTAGAAAGCCTCACTCATTCAACAAGTAATTATGTTTTAAAAGAAGAGAATATTTCCAGCTGGAAGAGACCTGCAGTGATCATCCAGCCCAACTGCCTGAGCACTTCAGGGCTGCCCTGATACTTAGTTAAGATGCTATCCAGGCTAGGCTCAGTTTTTTTTAATTTGGTATAAATCCAACTCGGCCAAGTAAAGCAGCTTGATTTTATATCCCCAAAGATTCAACTGTTCCACCCTAGAACAACTTCTAAGTAAGTGATAACTTGATCTTGGTTGGGATCTCTAAGGTTATTGTGACCACAGGCTCTTGTGATCACCCAGTAAATGACTACATTTTTTCCAGAGGGAAACTGTTCCCAAGACAAATGATCCACAGGGGTGAAAATCCTAGATGACTTTCTGAATCTTTCTTTCCCCAGACTAGAATTTTTCCAGCACTTCAGATATGAAGGTCCATGAATTAAATAAGCCTGGTAGAACTGTGGGGTCCCTTTCCCTGTGGACTTGCCCCACTGTAGGATGGCAAAGGAAGTCCCCAGGGTATCCACCACCTGATTCCTACTGCTAGATAAATAAATTCTAACATGACACCCCCAGGAAAACTGCCTCATGAAGGGCTTGCAAGTGAACGAGACTCTATCAAAGTAAAGACAAAACATCAAAACTAAATATATATTCCTTCCCACTGAAATCTGGCTTATTAGATCATTTCCACAACATTGACCTTCGTTTCTAGACTTCACATCCCATTGGCCGTTTTGTGTCTTTATGGAGTCTTGATCTTTTTGTGTGTTATCACTCAGCTACTTTGCATCTGCCTGACTTAACAACCCAGAAACAGCCCCATACTGGCAAGGCTACTCAAGGTCATTTAGACGGTTCAGATGTTGTCTGACTGTTGTTTGGAAAGTACACAGATTCATTATTAAACCTGATACTTCAAAGGCTTGTACTGTATCCATTCAGCCTTTACCTGAAATGTTACTTTCAAGTCTGCTTAACGTATATCTGTTAATTTAATGGTCAGATCTTACAGAATATTTGGGCTTTTCTTCACAGGTAGAATTTTACTCCAATTAGTGAAAATCTCTGTTTCAATTTAGGTGATGACTATTTGTCTGCTAAGTGCTGTGGGAAAAATAGTGAAGCGACAGTTTTCTAGCTTGTTCCAGACTCTAATTTCATTCCTGATGTTATTTCTTCTAGCCATATCATTTGTTAGAATATTACCTTTTGTAAATACACATAAAGCCATTTGCTTTTAGCTAGTGTGAAGTGTGTGTGTGTAACAATTTTGATTTTGAAATAGAAGTTACACCTGAACAACCTTTACAAATAAAGCATGACCACTGAAACCTTCTTAAAATTTCTCTGTATTAACCCATGCTGACAATGAATAAAAACAGTTCATAAGAATGGATGCTTTGGGCTGGACTAGGTGTGCTTTATGTATTGTTTCATATTTTGATCTCCAGTTCCAGCTGGGAGCTTGCCGGTTCTGGGAAGACTGAGAGGGTCCTGTGTTTCTCTGACAGTCTCACTGCCCATAGCAGCAGGTTTGCTGATGTATTTCCATTAACTCAGCTGCCACATTCAGGCTGAATCTCTGCAAAGCCAACAGAGAAATCATCTACTGCTCTGGACCAGCTGGAAGCAACCTCTCCTCCTTGCAAGGCAGCCAAATGCAGGGAGCTCCTTTGAGCCACCAGCAACAAAGCCACTTTCTTCCTGGCTCCTGTGCCAAGACAGCCAAGGAGGTGGCTGAGGACCAAGCAGCTTGCTCCAGAGACTGTTTGTGGTGCAGGCTCAGATTCATACCTGGAGAGGAAAAAATAATACTTGGAGCACTACCGGCATTAATGGTGGCCACTGCTATGTGCCTGTCAGTGAAATCAAGATTGAAAAAGGAGAGGAATTGAGATCAAATTTCTTAAAGCAGCATTTCTGCTACCTGTAAAGCCCGTTAAGTACCAGTTCCAAAGCTCCTCTTGGGGATTTTTCATTGCACTCATCAAAATGTAGTTTTTCTGAGACAAAAGCATGAGGTCTAAAGTATTAATTCTTCTCCTTATCCATTTTTACCACTTCCCCTTTTTCTTTCACCATTCCTTTTGCTTCATTGATATTCTACCAGGTTGTCTTCTTACAAATCTGAAGCAGACTTTGAATCAAGCTCTTGGCTTGTTTCCCTTACCGCAGAGCTCACACGCTCTTCATTAATCAAAGAAGGAAAAGGAGATTAAAGCATCAGGTGAAATGAACTATGTGTATAAAGAGAAGGAAACAAGACTGGACAGAGCGGGTACAGGAGACACACAAGGCACAGCACAGATGCCATCTGTGCACTCCCCAGGTTTTATCTCACATTACAACAAAACTTTCAAGGCTTAATAATTCACAATGTATCATGCAATGACACGTACCCATCAGCTGTAGAGATGAATGCCTTCAGATAAGTTTCTTATTCCTGCAGTTTGGTTAGTGAAAATTGTTTCCTGCGTGACTCTAACTGGAGATCACAGTGTCCATTGCAAGGAACCTTTTAACTGTCTGAAGCTTGTCTCTTTCCTCTCTTCCAATATAAGGTCATATATCCAGTACAGTAATTTGCACTGGGAATGCTGCAGGGACAAGGTGGCTTTATAATCCTCCAGCAAAGTATGAAGTCTCATGTTAGGGGTTGGGAGAGTTCTGCTCCTGACTTTCCCCATGACTTGGAACAAGTTATATTCAGCATTTTCATCCAAGTTATATTCAGCATTTTCATCCAAGTCCCTTCATCTGGCTGCTCCACAGAGGGAGGGGATCCAGGAGTGGAGCATGGAAACAGGTCAGGTGTGTTTTGATGTATGTTAATGGAGAAACACAAACCACCCGACATCTGTGATAATCTTATGGAGACAGAATTTGTTTTCTTTGGTTTTGAAGGGTCATTTATTAGTCCTCATTAGCATGATTTTCCCTTTAGTTTATATGCATACCTTTCTGTGCAGCTGCAGGCTGGTTTTATGTGGTTTCCTGCCATTTTATTAATTTCCATTCAGTGTTCATACTTGCTCTTTGCGACTGATGAAGGATTGTGTTCATGCACCCTTACAGCTGTCAGGTCTCATACAAGGTGATTTATCCCAGCCATTTCAAGCAGCACTTTGGAGAACACCTTAGCACAATTTGACACCTTACTTCAGAGATAATCTCTCTTGGATCACAACTGTGCCTTTTATTTATAGCATCTGCTGCAGAGGATATCAAATGATGTTTTGTTTTCTAAAAACAAGAGCAGCACAAAACCTTGTCTTTTTGTGTTAGAAAACCCCAAACTGAAGCAAGAGAAAGACACTGGAAGATTTAAAAGTCGTAAAACATGAGAAAGCAAAGATTTGTTCCTGGGAGTGACTCCAGCATTCACGATCCTGCTTGTCTGGTGACAGCCACCCTTAAGTCAAGTAGACCAAGGTACATCAAACAGGTTTTTCAGGCAGCAGACTGAATGCAGTAAAACTAGACTAATTCAAATAATCACAGTTGATGTTGTTGTACAGGAAAGTAACATTATTAGTGTAAGATATCTCCCAAGAACACCTGTAGTCAAGTGGAAATGCAGTTTGCCTTGCAAAAAACCAAGCGAACGAATTAGCTTAACAAATTGTGCTATGACTTAAAAAGGATTGCAGGAACATTTGCCATCAGTCTGCAAAAATATATGTTCTGATGCATATTAATTTAGTGTTTGCTTGTCTTAAAAAAACACCACAATAACAACAACAAAACAACAACAACTCCTCCTCATCTACTCATAATACCACATCTGGAGTCTTGTGTCTTCTGGGTTCCGCAGTTCAAGAAGGACTTGAGAGAGTCCAACAGAGCCTACAGGGCTGATTAAAGGACCAGAACATCTGCCTTACGAGGAAAGGCTGAGAGACCTGGGGCTGTTTAGTCTGGAGAGAAGACTGAGGGGGGATCTCATTAATGCCTATAAACACATGAGGGCATCAAGAAGGCAGGGACAAGCTCTTTTCACTTCTGCCCTGTGATAGGATGAGGGGCAATGGATTCAAACTCAAGCACAGGAAGTTCCACCTCAGCATGAGGAGGAACTTCTTTACTGCGAGTGTTACAGAGCACTGGAAATGCTCCCCAGAGGGGTTGTGGAGTCTTCTTCCCCAGGAACTTTCAAGACCCAACAGGATGCCTTTGTGAGTGATCTGCCCTAGTTTTTTGTTCCTGCTCTGGCAGGGAGGTTGGACTCAATGATCTTCAGAGGTCCCTTCCAACCACTAATATTCTGTGATTCTGTGATTCTGTGAAAACAAACAAACAAACAAAACCCTCACACTTTCTATATTACTCTGAAAAATATCTTTTTTACTTATTCAATCCTGATCCTTTGAAACTTCTGTCACCTCAGGGAGCAGATGCCTGGTTCCATCTTCTCTCTCAGAGGCCTGAGACCCTCCCTCTGCCCAGGTACACACACTCGTGACCATCACTGTAACCATCGCTGTGGAGCCCAGTCAGATCTCAGGGTTTACTCTTGGGAAAGACGTTGAACAAAGAGGGAGGAGTTATTTCTTTGGCTTTTACCTTTTCCTTCAGAACAAATGCATGTTTCCAGATGCTTGCATTCAAGCTTGTCCTGCTTCCCAGGAAGTGGCTGTTTTCCTTTGCAGTCCCCAGTTACACTGGAATTGGAAGTGCAGATTGGTTTTGGAATTATTCTCAAACTTCAAAGTCTCTTTCCTTATTCTCTCTCTCCTTTCCCTGTCTGGAAGGGAGAGGGGTTAAAGATCATTATTGTCATTGGTTTAATTCCTGGTCCTGTGTTAAACTGTGACAAGCAGATACCTGCAGTTTATGACTATGCAAATTTCTTTCCTTATATGTAACTACTTTCCATGACATTTCTCTTTCCCTTCTTCAGACAGTTGAAAACTCTGTAGATCCTCACGGAAGCTCCTGCTTGTTTATGGGCTCTAGATTTTTCACAGGATAATGAAAATGTCAGATTTATTTCAGTACACATACTTAAATGTGCAAATTGCACCTGTAATAATGTGATGTGCTGGGAGAGCAAGGGCAAAATCACCAAAAAAGCATGCTTGCCTTTCTTCCAGGGCAATCAATACATTCCCACCAAAGAACCACCTACTGAAGGGTTTTAATATAAAATTAATCTCAAACATTTAAATTACATCATTGATTTTTTTGGTGTTTAATAGTACTTGCCACTGACATTCTGTTTAGCTTGTTTTGACCTTTTTATTTGTATGGGTTGTTTTCTGCCATTCTTCCTCATGTGCTATGCATGAGTGTGACAGGACACAACTGGCACCTCTGTGACCAGTTTCTGTTGGTAACAGCAATGCAGTGAGCCTGTCTCAGCCCTGATCTCTGCCCGTGAAGCTGTCTGATTCTCCTGGGTACTGGTAGCACTTTTTAGCCTCCAGCCCCAGGAATATTCCTCAGCTTTTGTTTTCACTGAATCTTCTGCTCAGAGAATGGGACATTTTACTTGCTAATGACCTGTGAGGCTGTATCTCAGAAATCAAAGAGTGAATTTAGCTGAACTAGTTCTGCAGTCTTTGTTCCACACATTATTCCTCTCCATTCTCAGCAACCAGAGCAGCTGAGACTCCAGCATGCCCAGGACAAGCTCCTGCAGAAATAGAAGGCAGTAGCTTATGACTAAGCT
Organism: Apus apus; assembly: GCF_020740795.1. Classification (NCBI taxonomy): domain Eukaryota; kingdom Metazoa; phylum Chordata; class Aves; order Apodiformes; family Apodidae; genus Apus; species Apus apus. The sequence continues at coordinate 69,926,812 of NC_067312.1, read as the reverse complement.
GTGCATATGGAGAAGTCTTTCCCACTGAGAGTCCTTTGTTAAAGAACAGGATGATGTTTATATCTTCAACAGTGCAGCAGCCAGCCTTTTGTGTGGCATTGTCAATCCTGGGATACCAGGATTTGTCTCACAGATGCTGGAGAAGGACCCTTGTCACAGGTCAGATTGCCAGACAGGAGGGGCTCTGCTTCCCACACCTCAAAAGCTAACACCCAGCTAATCTTTAAGTCCTGAAAGCAAGCATCTCTAGATTTATTCACTGAAAGCTTCAATTCAATGGCATGACCATACACTGCATGAAAGAAAGCACACATTTCATTGCCTACAGGATCAGTGTCTTCTTAATACTGTTGTTCTGCTGCCAATAGAACTGACTTATAGTCAAATTACAGGACAGGTGCTAGAAAGTCCCCTCAGAGTTTAATGAGCCATGGGCTAAGTGACAGACACATTTACCTAAGCATCCCAGTCTGACATGCATTGTCATTTAGCCTATGAGAGCACCCAAATATGTCTTTGCCATTTACAATGCATATCAGTGTATTATTGTGAAAAGAATGTCAGCCAAAGGCAATATATTTTTTCCTTGGCTTGGTGGAATATCAACAAAGTGTGTTAGGAAAAGCTGTGTTTATTTACATCTTGATCAGGTAGTCTTCCAATACACTGAATGAGGCTTCTAAGAAACCAGTAAAACTAGAGAAATGAAAATAATCACAGTTCCTATTATAGTACCAGAAAGTAGCATTATTAGTTTAAGATGGTATCTCCCCAAGAACACCTGTAGTCTAATGGAAATTTTTGCTTGTCTTGCAAACAAACAAAAAAATTAGCTTAACCAGTTGTGCCATGACTAAATAAGGGTTGCAGGACCATTTGACCTGTCTGTAAAAGTATATTCTGAAGTATATTTAGTGTTTGCTTTTTCTTAAAAAAAAAAAAAAAAAGCCAGAAAAAATGTTTTTAAAACAAGTGAAATAAAATGTGAGAATTGAAACTAACACTGATTTCAGCCTAGAATGAAACTAGTGTTGGATCACCCAGAACATGGAAAAAATTACACCAGAAAACTGCTTTGAAAGATCTAACTTCCAGAGGGAAGAGGATCAGTTTGAGCAGTTTATGTGACCAGTTACATAATTTGATCACGCAGAAATTATACTCATTTAGACTCGAGATACAAATATTTGTTATAATCAGCTATCCTGAAGAGTTCTTTATAACTCTATTGGTGTTTCTTTAGTCTTACTTTGTGCCCTGATTGATATGTCTTTAGCAGTTGTACTTAGCAACAAGAAGTGGTTTATTCACAGGGAAAAAATAGTCATCTTGTTCCCAAACCAACCAGCAGCTTAAGTATCAAAATACTTCTGGTTACAGCTGGTCACTAACACCACCATTTTTTGTGCACACCTGTCTATTTCACTATGCTGTAAAGCATTAATAGTCCCTTGCACATTTATTGTCCCAATATTACAGAGGGCTGCAAAGACAGTAGGATTTCCTCCGGGGGGCTGCTGGACAAATCGTCTGCCCCTGTGATCAAAAGGGACTGAAAATGAGCTCACTTAGTGGGAACCCAGCCGAAGATGTCAGATGTCACAGCTCAGAACCCAACTGTGCAGAGGGAAATGGCAAAGTATTGTCTGCCACCAGGTGGGAATGTATGAGAAGTGAGGTGGCTTGAAGATACTATCAGGACCAGAGAAGAGGTCACAGTATCTCATAGGAAGATCTAATATGACTCAGAGCAAAACTCAACCTTAAGTTAAGCAGCTGCTTTCCATTACAAGGTTTTTGCACCTTCCCTGAATCATGATAATGCTCTCAGCTGGAAATTAGACTCTGGATTAGACAATTATTTCATACATAGGAACCAAAATGCCTATGATTAAAAATTACCAATGTGGAAAAGAATCCATCCCAAGGAAGATTCTGACCTTCTATTCTCAAAAAGATTATTCTGAGTTCATAACTAATTTATTTTCCCATGTTGTGCTCAGCTCAGCTCTAATTTAAGTCAAAAAAGGGATTTGGTTTTCTTCTGACAAAACAGCACCCAGAAAACAGTAATATAACACTGCTTCAGATCACAAGAGCTGCCTTTGTCTGTATGAATATAAAATCCCGGGAAATCAAGAGCTAGTGTCACACCCTTCTGAGGACACTTACTAGCTCTGGAGTCACTGCCCAGGGGGGAGCACAACAAAGAGAGAGGAAAACAGCAGAGGTGACACCTCCTGGTGGAAGAAGAGATGAGATGAGCCACCAGGAACTGACACTTGCTCTACTCTAGAAGATATGTGTGAACTAGACTAAAAGAACTGGTGTTGAAAAAGAGTTCATCTGGCATTCCTCTTCATTTTTGTAGGTATCATTTTCCTTAACCAGCAGAGTAGATATGTTTTTCATCTACAGATGAACATTAACATTTAAATGGGATGGGGGATCCCATGCAATGTGAAAGCTTTCTGAGAAAGTAAATCTACTTATTCTCTGTAATTGGACCAAGCATCTCCAATCCTACCACTTCAGAATAAGTCTTCATCTGTTTTCACTTTATTTGCTTCAAATTGTCTAATGTCAGCAGGTACAGTAGGAATTTCATAGAATACCAGCAAGAGTCTACCATGAAATATTCAGTGCCCTGCTGTTTAAAAGCTGGTAACAGTGTCAGACACTCTAACTAGCATTTAATTTCAGTGAGTGCATACATCTCCTAATCTCCTCTGAAAACAACAACGTGTTTACAATCAACACCATAAACCATCAAAAGTTAAATTGCACATGGTGATAATAAATTAATTTTTTATTATATTTTATATCAAAGTCCATGAGCACACATGATTAGATTAAGAGTCAGAAAATTCTTCTAATCCGTCTTTACTGTTACTCACTTTAGGCATATTCATCTCATCACCAAATGAGCACAACTAAATACATAATGCAGAGCTCCCCCAAAGGAGGTCAAAAGGCAGGTTTGTCCCCAGTCATATAACACACATGTCACATACCACTATTTGCAGCAAAATCCTATCCTAAAAGTGGTGCTAGAAAGTAACTTCTTCCAATATATGCTTCTCTGAAAAGAATTTTGATCACCAGATTTTAAGTATCAAAGAAAGTAGGAAGGTCCCTTATAGAGCGGCCCACTAAGAGGTGTGCTCTGCAGTGTTGAAGTGCAACCTGAGTTCTAGTTCAGTAAACCTGTTAATAACTTATATTTTATGGTCTTTTAATGGGACATAAATAATTCTCTAATGTTCTTTCTTGTGTTAAATTATTTGCTAATCAAGGAGAGTTTGAGAGGTTTGGAAGTGGGGAGGTGATTTTTTTAACTGGGGTAAAAACAAAGAGTCCAGTTCTGCCAAATCCCTGCAGATAAATTTGTAACATTTCAAAGGAAAGTTAAAGAATGAAAAGTTCATTTAAAAACAGAATAATTTGTTCTTTCTTGTATAAAACTTCAGAGATCAAAGCTAATGCCTTTTACTAAAAAGCAAGCTTATGTCGTATTATTTGTTTTGTATTTTTCTAATTGGCTCAAAAAGCACAATGCAAAAGGAATTAGCAGTACTTTTTGCTACCGTTTTGTATACAGGTCAAGCAGATCTACATTTCACAAGAATATTGTGTTTTCTATAGCATAAAAATCAGAAAAATTACTCTTTGCTCTTATGTGTAGGAAAACTACCTTCCTGGAAAGGTGTGAGTTTAAAGGGCACTCTAGTGAAATGATGGAAGAGTGAACTGTACAGAAAAAAAGGTTTTCTGAAGATTATTCCTTGCAGCAGCCTTGAAAGACTCAGTTTTCCATTATCTAAGCCTCTGAGTTTCAGTCTTTGCTGTTTCACCTGACTGCCTTGCCTGCAAACACTCATCTTTCTTCTGTAGACAATGCCTTAAGTTTGAAGTCTTGAAGATCGACTCCGACACCTTCTGTTGAAGAAGAAGATTGCCCAATTTCTTGTTCCAGGATAAGGAATTTGAACCTGTGAAAAGTAGGCTTTTGCTCCTTTCTTGTTCACTTAGCTTCTGTTCATCTGCTGATACAGCTGTAGAGAATTCCATGGAAAAGACCTTTGACAGACACAGACCTGTGATGAAGAAGCACGAGCTCAGGAGTTTTCCCACTCACTTGTAGAAATGCTCCTTGCCTTCCTGCCCCAGGTCCATGGGCACCCAAAAAAGTGACCTTGTTTGATTTAGTGTCCAGGTCAATTTATGTTATCCACTTCAGGTGTCAGAAATGTAACATTTTGAATGGCAGTGATTTTGGAGGGAAGCACACTGCAAGGACAGGCCAATGTGTTTGTGTTAAGATGCTGAATTCTGACTAAGGGCTATAGAAACAAAGTTCACTGTGTACACAGTTCCTGCAATTATACAATGTTCAAATTACAGGGGGACTGCACTGTTCACTGAGCAGGGTACTGAATACCCTCAGTTAAAATAACTATTCAGTTTAAGCCATTAAAACTGATCAACAGTGAGCAAGAACCACTGGAATGAGGTGACAGCTGTTGCTGTATGGCAAAGCTGAACACAGATAAGAGCAGAACACAGATATCCAGACTCTGTGGATCAGGATCCTTTCTTCTGTTGTTACATCCTGGCCTTATTTTAAATTCATCCTCTAGGAGTCCATCTTGTCTTTTGCTTTACCTGCAAGATTAAAAAGCAGAGTATTCCCTATGATCATAATGAAAATATTGACTGGAAGATGGCCAAGGACAGAACTGTACAGAACAACATTTCGCTCAATGTAGAGTCCCAAAATGAGTAATTGTCTCAAAACAGCTGCCCTGACAAACTGGACATTGTGCTGGGGTGGGGTCCTCGTTCGGTCAGCCACCTGGACCCTTTTCTCACAAGAACAGGCCATGGTTCAATAACAATCCTGATAAACTTACAAGGGGGCCCTTTCCTTTGGCAGCCACCCTGATAAATGGGACACAGTCTGCACTGGAAAGGAACAGTGGCTGGCAGGAGAAGCCCTGTGGAGGCACAGTGCCATCTTGGAAAGACCACTTTCCTGTTTAAGGACCAAGCACGTGTGTGGAAATGAAAGTCATTGCTTGGTCAACCTGAGTGGGGGTCTAAGTGGTCACCTGGACCCCTGTGCTCCGTTGACTCATTTCCAGAACATTCCTGAACCCAACACTGTGTCTGGCAAAGCAGGCCAAGCCTCACCAGGAGAGGTGGGGCCAGGTGCCATAAAAGAGGCACACTTGAAATGCTTGGGGTTCGTGCCCACCATCCAAGGACAACAGTGTCATGCTGAGATTGTTGCTGGATCCAACAGTGGTGATATCTTTCCTGTCCCCTCTTTCTTCATCTCTGTCTCTCTTTCTCCCTCTCAGTCTTTGTTTCTAAACTTATTCTTGGCACATAAGGGCAACTTAATTTCTAATTCTGCTGAGTTGTAAAATGTTGTTTTGAGAGCACAATTTTGCAAAGTTCTGTTGGCTGTAACTGTTGTTTTTAGACTACCAATTTGTTAAGTTCTCCTAGTTTTAATCTGTTGCTTTGAGAGTGATATTATGTGTTTTTTGACATATAATCTTACTCAATTTTAAGTTAAGTAATGTTTTGTATAAGCTGCCTGGGTAATGTTCTTACTCTTAGAGCACAGTGCAGAGAATTCCAGAGGTTAATCTCACCTAATGCATTTTCTAAGTAAATTAATTAAAAGAGGAGGATTGGATCCAGCCGGACCTAGGCTCCTCTCTGAGAAGGAGTTTAGAAAGCAAGAGAGTCCAAACCAAATATCCCTGGGAACTCCACTCATGCCCCTTTGTGGGACGCGACACTGAATCTAAGTCTTGACAGTGAAATAGCCACTGCTGTTTTCTGGAAAAGGGTTGTCACTTTTATATGACCTTGTAGCAGTGTATATAGACTACATTTCTGAAACTAAATTTCAGACTGTTACATGATACATGTCAAAAGCCTTACTGAAGTGAACATCTCTAACATGGATATACTGTCCAACTAAGCTAAATGGATTTGAAAAAGAACAAAAATAATCCTGTCAAGTTGATGTTAACTGTTACTTAATTCCTTGAATTACACTACATCTTTATAACCACATTGACTGCCAGTAAAATGGAAATCAATCCCCACCCCATCTCTTATCCTTAAAAGAGACTGGCTTGCAATTCTTCAGCCTTGTTCATTGCTCCAGACGGTGATAAACTCCCACAGATCTACTGAGAATCTACAGAAAATCTACAGATTCTCTGCCACTGTAATTTTCTTCCTATTTTCTTACTTTTCTGCCTCCTACCCACTAGTTAAGGCCCCACAAACTCAAGCAGGAAAACTTAGATCTTCCTCCACAAAAGATGGTATGCCACTAAGGGTATAGTGGGATAGATTTCTAATAAAGATCTTCAGAACTGTCGGCATGAAAGTCTGACACACATTAAATAATACCACAGTTGAAAAATCCTTCTCTAAAATCCTCAGAGAAATTTTGGATGCCTCCCTCAAGTTTCAGTAGCTTTCATGCAAAGCTTGCATAGTCATAATGTTATTCCTATTGATCAGGTGCAATATTATGGAAACCTGACATTGAAAATGAGAGCCACTCCTCTTCCTTTTTGGTGAATGTCCATCATTTGGAGCCCTGAAGGAATTTTACCTGTACATGCAGCCACACAAATGCTCCGTCAGTATTGTTTTCCTCTTCAAAAATCCCCAAACAGGGGCTTCTGTAAAATGAAAGTGAAAACCTGTGAAAGAAATATTACTTATAATTTTTATGAACTCAGAAAACTGGTTGGAAAATTCTCTAAAATGCCTGTCACGTCTCACCACCTGACATTTGCATGTAATTAAAGCATCAAGAAGTTTAATTTTCTGTAGCTCAAATTACATTTAAAAATGGGAAAGAACACTGTCTTTAAATACATGCAAACTAAATTAAAGCATTAAATATAAATCACAGAGGTCTGGGTTTTTTCTGTTGGTTATGGAGTTTCTGATGTAAAACAGGACAAAAAGCACTTTACCTGTGCCTAACACGGTTTGGTCCATTCCAGGTCCAAATCTCACTGTGATATTAGAGGAGAACTATCTTTGCACAGATTCTTTCACAAGCTCTTCAGCCCAGTGTGTTCTCATCCAGTCATACACCTCTGGCTCAGAAGAAGTAAGCTCCTTTCTTCCTCTTCCAGATTCAGTGTCTTTATAAGGACTTCACTGAAAATACAGATTTTTTATGTTGAAAAGAGATTAATCAAGTGTCAAAATAAAAATGAAAATAAAATTCTAGCATAGCATTTCTGAAACCTGTCCTAAGCAAGAATTGCAGCTTCTGTTCACTAGCCCAGCCCTTACTACAAGGTGTTTAAATTTGGAGGTTCTTGAACTTAGATGAACAGCAAATATCTCCTTTTCTATACGGATGGCACAGTCAGGGTGTCCAACAGAAGGGCTACTTGTCTGCCCAGTTTGTACAGAAATACTTTGCTAGCCTCTACTCCCTGCCTAAATGAATGAGTCTAGATAGGCTGTATCACCACGACAGGCTTTGAACACTGGATAAATGAGTCATGAAAACAGCAGTTTTCAGTGTGAAGTGGAACCTGTTTCTTTACCACCAAAATATTTTTTGAGACTTCCACTTTGGAGAGCATAATGGACTGGCATTCCAGCACTGAGGAGTCAACCATTGTGTTGTGTAGAAGAGAGTCATGCTGCTGGCACAGATGGGCCCTACCTGTCATGACAAAATAGTTTTGCTGTTTCACTGTACCTCCTACATATCTGTATCAAGTCCCTCTAGGAATTGAAAACAAAACAGCAGAAGATTAAAAATTTCAGAAAAATACACCTATATCTTTTCTTTTTTTTCCCCAGCAAAATTTCAACACAACCTTTCAATGTGCTCTAGTGATAAAATCTAGTGACAAAATATGAACCATTTGAGGATTTCAGTTAAACACATAGAAGGGCCATCTACTGCTTCTCTCAAACGGAATAAAAATAGATCATGATCAAGAAATATTTCAGTGTTTTCACCCTTAAAATATTAATTTTTATCTGTCCATTTTCATTAGCTCTTCTTGACAAAAACTTTGAAAATCCAAGGCTAAATTATGGACAAGACATGTTATTTATTTCTCTTTCATATCTGAAAAAATGTACAGCAGGAAAGCATGTGATTACAATATACCTGCCAGATGGGCTAATTTATTCACAGTACACTACAGAATGGTGCTGAAACAGACTCCTGAAAAATTGTGCTAATGCTATTCTAGAAATGCCTTTGCAGCATTGGTTTGGTCTGCTACACATGAGGAAACAATGAGCACATCATCAGAAGATAAGATGAGAGTTCTCACACTGGGAACTGGACTGTCAGTTTCAGAAGGATGGGAGCAAGGGTAGGGCAGGGTACTTTAGAAAACTCATTACCTAGATATTCACACAAACTTGGCTGTTCACACACTCACTGTGGCTAAGGGAAAAAATATCATTCCCTAGAACCCCATTCCAGGGCTATTTCAGGAAGAGTGCAGCTGCCTGTTAATTCACAGTGTGAATTTTTCTATATTTTCTCCTCTGAGTGCTCCTCTATGGGGTAAAGCCCAGAGGACATTTTTCTGACTTCCTTTACTTTCCTCTGTGGTTCCCAAAATCCTCTTTTAGGAACAGATCTGGCAGCAGAGGCTTTTACTCAAGCTCTCAGTACTGGCGATCACTCTGAGCTCTTATGATGATGCATACAACAAAACATGAACACAGGCCAGAATATTCTGACTTTTGTATCCTTCTTGTTCTCCCAGTCCCTACAGGGTCACCCCTTCTACATGCTGGTGACCATTGCTCCAGTGTGTTTATAAGGCTGGTTGCTGATAACACGTGCACATTGGGCAGCTCCTGTGTCAACACTCCCATCTCGTAGTCGTCTGATCTGCAAAACGATAAACCCCTGCCCAAAGTAAAAATGTGAAGTGAGAGGGTTTATAGATACAGAGTGCAAGCAAATACTACAAATATTTCTACATCTGCTGATTGCTTCCACCTCCAGCACACTTACAGGCTGCTTAAGTTCTTCTCACACCACAGCTCAGCTAAAATTTCCCATGAAATTTGGTGTTCCTTGGTATATGTCACCTTGTGCAAAGATCTAACCAGTGTCTTTCAGAAAAGAGTGATAATATGGTGGGCAAACTGGGCTGTAAGAACCATGAGATCAAATGCCAACACATGAAGAGAGAAGAAATATTCAAAGTTTAAAGCTGATATTAAAATGAAGTAAACAAAGGAGGAACAGCCAAACCTACTCCCTGTTGAGCACCAGGTCTTGCTGGAGCACCAGATGTCCATCATCAAGGCCTTTGCTAGGAACTGAGAAAGCATTTAAAAGTATTTAAGAAGAAGGATCTTGTGTAAGCACAGAGACAGGGTGAAAAACTGCTGTGCAGTTACATAGAGAGCTTTGCACTTGCTGCAGTTAGGCAGAAGAACCACTTGTCCTAGACTGTATGCAAGGTGATCACAAATACACAGATACTGCCAGTTTGATCCAGCAGAGTTGTGGGGTGCAAAATGATACAAGGTCAACTGTACCCAGGCATTCACATCAGGAATACCAAACAAGGCTGAAGCTATCTAAATGACAGCCTTGGAAGCACTAGATTACGGCACAAATATAGCAGAAACGGGACCAGTGAGGGAAAAATAATGAAGAGAACAGTTGCTAATTTGGGTGAAGTTTGGGTGGAGAGAGGGAGGTACAAGGCTGGAGAAAAGGTGCATGGAAGGAGAGGAGAAATGGAAAGAAATGGTTTAATACCAGGTAAGGAAAGAAGAAGGATTTTTTGATGGGAAGAATGTGGAGGTCTGGGGCAGCAGTAGTAACGTTGGCCTGTGGACACAAGCCCACTGGTACACTAGAGGGAATGCACTGGACTGTGTCAGGTCTGTCTCCAAAAGATTTGCTGTGGAGAGGTGCTGAGGGATGGACTTGCTCGGCAGTGATAAGCGTGGGGAGGGAAGGGTGGTGGAACGATAATTCCATGCTGATTTGTTAAGGCTTCAGAACAATAACTAACAACTTACTTTTGTGTGTAAAATGATATAATTGTAAATTGCTGATAGGAATGTTAGTTAATTAGACTATTATTTAGTTCACCAGTTTTGCAGTACTGTGGGCTTAACCACTAAACATGGCAGTTTGTTAAATCAGCTACACCTCAAGCCTGCAATTAAAATAGAGACGGTTGGACCTGGATGCCAATATCCCCCAGCTGTAACTAATACATTTATGAAAATCATGTTGGAAACCTTTGGCTAAATTTGCTGTTTCTTCTGGGTGATAATGACAGTCAGGCTTCCAAAAAACTAAATATATTTAATTGCTGATTTTTCAATGATTTCAGGAATTATTTCTCTTCTAGTTATATCATGGTGCATAATTTCATGTTGAGCTCTATCTCCAGGGTTTGGTGGAGGTAATCCAATTATAAGAGAATGCCATAGTCAAGAACACAATAACAAGTGTCAAATTTCAAGAACAAATGCTGGATTATGCACCTGGGATGGAGTAATGCGAGGCACAAGTATAAAGTGGGAGAGGAGAGGCTGGAGATCAGTCCCACAGAAAGGGATCTTGGGGTGCTGGTTGAGAGCAGGCTCAGTGTGGGTGAGGTGTGTGCCTTGGCAGCCAGGGGGGCAAAGCTCATCCTGGGGAGCATCAAACACAGCCAAGTAGCTGGTCCAGAGAGGTGATTCTCCTGCGGTATTCAGGGTTGGTGTGGCCTCACCTTGAGCACTGTGTGCAGTTCTGGGAGCAACAAATTAAGAAGGATGTTCAGGTCCTTGAATACATCCAGAGGAGGGCAACACAGCTGGTGGTAGAGCTGGAAGTGATGTCCTATAAGAAGCAGCTGAGGAGTTTGGGTATGTCTAGACTGGAGAAAAGGAGGCTGAGGAGTGATCTCATAGCTTTCCAGCTTCCTGAGGAGGGAAAGCGGAGAGGAAGGTGCTGAGCTGTTCCCTCTGGCATCCAGTAACAAGACATGTGGGAATGGTTCAAAGCTGTGCCAGGTGAAGTTCAGACTGGATATTAGGAAACGCTTCTTTATTGAGAGGGGCCTCAAACACTGGAACAGGCTTCCTGTAGAGGTGGTTTATGCCCCAAGCCTTTTAGTGATTAAGAGGCATTTAGACAATTCCCTTAATAATGTGCTTGAATTTTTTGTCAGCCTTGAAATGGTCAGAAAGTTTGCTTAAATGATTGTTGCAGGTCCCTTCCAACTGAACTATTATATGATATGATTATATTATATTGTATTATATTGTATTTCATATCACTCTATGCCATTGTATTTTACTTGGTTTTTTTACTGCTTGTAAAATGAGCATTGAGGGAAATGAGACTCACCTATGAGCTCCTAATATATGGATAATTTCCTCAGGAGAGTTCTGAGGTGGAGACTTCTATATCCTATCAGGGTCCATGACCTTAAGTATGTTGAGTGTGCTTAAGTATTCCTCCAGGTGTAAGTCTTCCTTGCTCCAGATGTTCCTTCTCATCTCAGAGGCCAGCAGTTTGTGGGTATCAATCTTACTAGCGAAGAATGAGGCAAGGAAGGCATTCAATATGCCAGCCTTTTCCATGTCCTACGTCATCAGTGTCCCTGTCCCATTCAGCAGTGCATCCTCATTTTCCCTAGTTTTCTTTTTGTTGCTTATGCACTTACAGAAGCTTTTCTTGTTGCTGTTGTTTTGGTGTGGTTGTGGGTTTTTTTTGTGTGTTTTTTTTTGTTTTGTTTTGTTTTGTTTTGTTTTTTAATTGAAAAAATCATCCTAACTGCCTGAGGAGATGCTTGACCTACAAAACATTGGATGAAGAAAAAAATATAGCATAGTAGTACATTATGCTTGCTCTGCTCTTCAGTTCATCTTTCTGTATCTATTGTTCTTCTCTTATGGAGACAGGCTAATGACAGGGTTAAATGGATATTTAGTCTGACATTGTAAAACTATTCTTACTTGCTTGCATTGTAGCCTCTACAGGAATGCTCAGTGTCCTGATGGTGACTAGTAACAGCAATCACAGCAGAACTGTGTTTGAACTATGTATTGTAATTGCTATATTTTGTTAAGTATAACTTATATTTATATATATTTTGTATCACTCTTCAAAATCTTCAGATAAGGAAATATGATATTGAACCTTATGCCTTCCAAGTGTGAAATATCTAAAAGAATGTGGTCAGAGAGTATTGGACTCTGACACCTGCACAGGAATGTATCTGCCAGACAATCTTTTTGCAACTTCACTGCACTCTTCCAAACCCTCTCTTCTCGGAGAATACAGCTCCTTGCTGTTCCTGAGGCTCATGAATTTTCCTTCTTTCTGGAAAAAGGAAATACTTGAGTTTGTCAGCATCACAGAGTCACAGGAGACAGCTTTTGTATCTAGAAGGAAATTATGTAAAGGTAACTGCCGATCACATGGAAAAGTTTTACAAGGAATTGACTGCTTTGTCTTCCTACAAAACTTAATTCTTTCACCACTGCAGGTTCTCAAAACCACGTTTTCTGCTTGTATTCACTGGTTGTCTCCCAGAATTGTCCCAAAAGAACAGCATTGTCCACCTGACTTTAGCTACTAAGATTGTGTCTCTCTAGTCTTCCTTGCTTTTTTACATCCTTGCTTTACTGTCGTATGTCCAAGAAAACCTATGGAATTTGGAGTTGTTAAAAAAACCCCAATCTGTAAATAATTCAGTCATACAAAGAATACACAGGACGATAATAATTTGTGTGTGATTTGGTCTAAATGACCTTGCTGTGATTTCTGAAGGGTTATTTTGTAGTTTAACACGTCACGTAAATTACTTGTACTGAAAGATTACACTTCTCATCAGCACAGTGAAATAAGATGGACCCATTCCAGAACTTCTCCAGATGAAACTAGCCATGAGAGTAGAGCACATATGCGTGGAATACTCACTTTTCTAAGGGAGTACTTTCCATGCTTGGTCTTACAAAAAAATTAGCCAGTTGGAAAACACTTGCTGATATTGAACTGAAACCCTGCTACGTAAAATCTATTCCAAAGTATAGTTTTAATAAAGTTATCTAAGAAATAAAACATCAATATTATCAGTCAGTCTATTCTAAATACTTTGTGGGAAAAATTCCTGTGGTCTTTTTTTTCAGTCCCACAATTGCAAAGAATGCAATAAAGTAAATTACAACTAGTATTTCCAACTCATTGAAACAAGTTAAGCAAAATAGCAAATACAGTTACATTTGAGCTGCATTTCCAAAGCAGACTGTTTAGTGTTTAAAGCAAGTGAAGAGGAAAGGAGAATTGTGTAACTGCATTCTGTTCTTCTCCCAAATAAATACTCTTATATTTAAAACATATTGAAGAGAGAAGCCAAAAATTCAAGTGATTTTATTTCAATCAGCTGTCTTAATCCATTAGTAATAGCAGTGTCAGAAATCCTCTTTTGTTCTGCATTGAAGTCTCTAGCCATCATATTGATTTATTGTATTAATTTTAAATGTATTCATTTAAATGTATTCATTTTAAAAGGAGAAAAATGCAAAATAAACATAATATTTACTCCCAAATAAGCTACTGAGAATATAAATTTACTTACATATTTGCCATCCAGTTATTTGTAACAAAAAGGAAGGTAACATGAATCCCTCAGAGAAGGCTTTATTTCACCCTAATAAAATGGCTACTTTATTGATTACTTAAAATGAGTTATAGATATTTAAAATATCTGTGGCTCTGCACTCTCAGGATTTATATCTATATTTACTATGCAAATCCAATTGTCTTTTAAACATTATAATTTTCTTCCAAGGATGTAAGATCCTGTAAAACAGCCATGTGAAAATGAAATTTAAATGAAAAGTTGAAAGATTCTCTACATTCAGATGTACTGAAAATTTGTACATTCTGTAATACACCTCTCTGAAGGAAAATGGTCATTTAAGGCTATGTTAACTATGTAATACGCGATGTTAGATGACTCATTACACTCATTTGAATCCCTAATGCAGCACAAACCCTGCTTTTAACAAAGAAATCATCTAGATCTCCCATCACAAGTTTAAAGCACCATCCCCACAATACTAACCTCTCCTCCAAAGAAGTCTCCAAAAGAGATTTCTGACTGTAACTGGAGCCTGAACTTAAAAAACAGAATACGAGATCTATTGCCAAAGCTGCTGCAATTGTCAGAGCTGTCATGAAATCTCTCCTAAGTTTCACACAAATATTGTCTATGTCATATATGTAACATGGCTGAACTGCTTCAGTCTTTGTTATCTCCAGCAGTGTTAGCAAGGGGAACACTGCTAGCAAACCTGCCTCACCTCAACAGTAAAATTAGCATTATGATAGTTGAGGATTGATGAAGATTAGTTTCTTCTCTCAGGCATTCTATCAGGATAATTTTCTGGCTCTGCAGTGAGTACAAGCAAAATTATATGTACGTGCATGTGGGTATATATTTTATTTTCCTAATTGCCTGTAGTTACAGAACCTGGAATGAGCCAGTTGTGGAGGTATTTCAAAAGCAGGTATTACCCTTCGGGCCTTTGCAGAGCAACATGCAGGACAAACTGAAAGCCAGCATGTCGCAAGAGGTTGCCTGAACCAGGGCTTTCCTCTGCTTTGTTTTCACTCATCGTTTTCCTGCTGAGAAAGGAAGAAACCCTTGCACTCCTTTCTGGTTTGCAACAGAGTCATACTACCTAGATGTATAGGAGGCTACAGCCACTGTGCCCTGCTGCTCAAAATAACTTCATGCCTAATCCCAGCAGGTACTGAAAATGTGTTTTGGTTGTCTCCATGAGGAAAGAGACATTGATGACATAGATGCAAGCTTCAGGGATCTGAACCATACAAGGAGAATAAAAATATTTGAGGCAAGGACCCTGAGGTGATGTGATGCAGAAAAACTATTAAAAACTACATTTAAATTAATGGTTTAACAGAAGCATCTGAAAGATAAAATCAGTTGTTCAAACACTGCAATGAGACCTGGAAGTAACAGGACAGATCATATTAGTATTAGCTGAATTACAGTTTACAGGGATTTTCTTTTTCATGTTTAAATAATTCATACTAAATTGGTTTAATGAAGAGATTACAAATTGTAACCTGATGTAACATGACTTATTTTGTTTTGTTTAAGAACAGCATCCATTGCTTAGGAAAGTTTTCCTGTCCATGAATCTGGAGGCAAGTCTGATGCCCCCCATGGTAACAAGAAAATTACACATTAGAAGTGTCTCAAAGGGCAACAGAAATGCAGGTCAATTCTGAAACCCAGATACAGACAGTCATTTAAAATTGTGATTAAAAAACCCTGTTTGTTAAACCACCACTCACAAAGTGGAAGCAAATCTGAAGAAATCTCAGAGGCTCAGTTTTGGTCTCAAACTGGGCAGCCTAAGCCTGGAATATCTCCAAGTCACTACGCTTGTGAAATTTTGGTTAGAATTAACAGTATCTGGGGTTTCTTGAAATATTACGGTAAGCCAATTTCGTATGCACATGCCCTCTTCAGTAGGAATATTTGTTTCTCTTGGCTGATGTGTTAGCCAGTGCTGTGGAAAGGATTTAATTTTAACCTTTGGAAAGAGTATTTCTTCATACTTGTCTTTCTATTGATCATTTTGTAAATTTCAGTGCAGTTCAGCTTGCAAGCTGGTTAAGAGATTCAATCTCCTTCCGACATAAAAAATGGGAGTTGGAATTTTGTAGCCATCAACTGGGTGAAAGATTCTGCTGTCATTTTTGTTAGTGCAAGTCTGGCATAATCCCATAAAAACCTTTTTGTGTCACTGAGCATTTAACAGTGGTTGAATTTAATCAATGGTAACAGCCCTACTCCATTATAATTCAACAGTATGATGTCTCGGGAGAGTATTGAAAGTTATAATAGGCATAGCAGAAATAGGGTAACATAATTTATTAATTCAATGTGGGTCACTTTCAACTGCCTGAGCTGTCGGTTGTTTTTCCATCTTCCATCCTTCCTAGGCACTGACAGCTGATAACCAGCCAACAGATGAGATGAGAGGTGTGCTCTCTTCCTCTGTGCTTGTGTACTGACAGTTTCGGTAATTCTGTTATCAAGATCTGAGCCAGAACACTCTTGTATCAGACGTATAACGATTGCTCTTAATGAATTCCAATGGTTTTTTGAGAAACTGAAGTTAAAGCTTTTTTTGTTGCAGAACAAAATATAGAGTCATTATTTAGCACTGAGGCCTTACAATAATAAAAGAAAATTCTCACCTCTATCTATTACACTCATGGCCAGAAATTGCAGACATTAAGTTTGTGTCTTTTTTTTTTTTTTCCCCAAAAAACCTCTTAGCATAATTAGTCCTGTTCACAGAAAAATGAATAGTACCAAAATTCAATGGTCTAATTGACATAAAAAGCATTATTATGTGGCTGATTAGCTCACTTTACTGCTGAATTAAATTCCCATTCTTAATGGGAACAGTGAAGCACCAAAAAATGTCCCCAAAAACCAAGAAAAGCAGAAGCCAGCTGTCCTCTGCTGTGTTTCCTTTACAGGATCCTGTCAGAAATTCAGAAGCACAATGACAGTCCTTTCCTGGCTAATTGTAAAATCAACGTTCTATTATACATGCTCTAGAAAGTGTGGGCCTAATGAAATGACTAATGTGCTGTTAAACATTCATTATCTTGCTCATGGTCCATTAGATGTGCCTCTTGCTCTACAGGTTGTGAGCTGTCTTGCATATTCTCTGCACAGACAGTGCAAGAAAGAAAACAAAGCTTGAGGTTTTCTTACATGCAAGGACCCACATGTGTTCTGCAGACACATCCTTTGGGTCCCCAAAAGGCCAATGGATCAGATGGCAGCAAGAGCTGCTCAGCTCTGTGAACCGACTAACCAGTACCATGGTTTGAGCTCTGTGAGTGAGTAGAAACTGTCATCAGGATCGTGGTGTGCAGGGGGAAGGGGACTGGCAGCTCCAAGGATCTCTCTGAAGGGGGAACTACATGGGTGCAGTTATCTCTCAAGCCCTGCCATGGGGGGAGATGATGAGCTGTCTCCTCAGTCAGGTGTGGAAGAAGCGTAATGCTGGAGGAAGGCCTGGGAAGATGAGAAGGCTGTGCAGGGAGTGACAAGGAGGAGTCCAAAGCAGCTCCTGAGGCTTTGGCTCATCACACAGTGACATGAACCCAGGCAGCCACCTTTGGCTGGTCTGGAGACAGTTCACTGTAACTGAGGTCATTACTGCACCAGTTCATTACATTATTCTTCTTACAATTACAGAGAAGCCTCTACACTTTCCCTTGCACTGACTTTGATCTGCACTTTCTAAACAAGCATTTTATTTAATCGGCAGCTTTGAAACCTAGAAGCGATGTTAAAAAGACTGACACAGAAATCAACACTGCCTCCGAGATACTTCCCTGAAACTTGTGTGAAATCAAAGACAAACAGCAAGTTAGAAAGTATGAGCTTTTATCGACACTTGGAACCACAGAGATTCCCTTCCCAAGCTCTTGTAAGAATTCTCCTTCTTAAGTTGGAAACGGTCACGCAACCTTCCCTTCTTTAAAAGGAACAGCTCTTAACAGTTGAAGCCTGCTTAGCCTTAGAGCAACAAAGGGTTGCTCTTATCCTGGTTTTTTGGTGTTGTTTTGTTTTTTTCTTACACCTATCTGTCTGTTTGGTAAAATAAGAGAAAAAAGAGAAAGGAAAAAGAAGCCAAAAGATCAGACACCAGGGCTTAAGGTCTCTTTATATCTACAAAGTACTGCTACATATTCATGAACCATTTTGCCCCTCAAAGTGCATTAGAATTCCATAGTTCACCCGTGTATTAATACAACAGAGTCTGCTTCCTAATTTCCTGCACGTGGCGTCATTAGGTTTGTGTCTCTACATCCTCACTGCAAAGAAGTGTTTGGCATCTGGTTTTGTTTGTTTTCAAGTGCCACCAAAGGCATGTAAAGCAGAGTGTGTTGGCTGCAGTGTCTGACCATGTAAAGCAGCTGATCAGGATCTGGAAGCCACTGTCTGCACAATTAATGTCACAGTCTGCAGCTGCTGTCCAGGAGCCAACACTGTGCAGGAATTGCTGGTGATGGCTCACGCTTCTCCCTTCTGCTACTCAAGTTGTTTCCCTGTTCTCAGGTGAGAGCTGCTAACACAGAAGCACCAAAGGGGGACCTTTGTAACACCTTATCTCTTGCTCTGATATTCTAAGTGATTATGTTTTTACATGATCATCCTTTTCCTATTGTGTTTCCAAAGACAAGCTGCATTCTTGATGCTCAAGGTGAAGCTGCCTGTGAGGATCAGCAGGAACTGTGGACAAGCAAATCTTTGCTTCTTCTGTTACCTCATGATGGGCAATGTACAGCAACCAGCCATCTTTTTTCTCCTCAGTTTCATGCAGAAGGATCAAGTCTGTGTTTAAAGAGTAGCAATCTGCTGATGCCACCAAGCAGAAGGCACCCGACTTCTGTCCTTTGCATTTTAATGACTGACTCTTGGCAAGAAGGCAACTTCCATCCCTAGTCCTGAACTCCCTCCTGGAAGGCTGACTGTGGGTCCTTGCCTTCCAGATGTACCTAGAAATGTACCATGGAGGCTGTTTCTAAATTTGTGTGTGTTGCTAGTCCCATAGGATCTGGTCAAACCTTCAGCTTAGTGAAATAGTGTCAGAGTTCTTGTTTGCATTAGACAAACATAAACAGTTTTTAAGAAAAAAACTACAAAAGTGTGCCTTGTCAAAAAAAGTCTATTTGCCATTAATAGTCAACATTTCAAATCAGATACAGAGACCTGATCAATTTTTTGCACATTATTTGTGTGCAACAGTTTCTCTAGCAAAGCATTTGTTAGGAATATAAACAAAAGGTCAGAGTATAATGGTCTGCCGAGACACTGATGGGACCTTCTAAACCAAATACTCCCCAGGAATAAATCCTCTTTGAGACTGCATTTAAAACACAGAAAGTGTGTTTTACACCTCTAATGACTGAGAAAAGAAAGTTGAATATTGCCACTCATTCAAAAGAAGTCAAACCCAATCCTTACTCAAGACTTTAAGCACAGTTCACTGCCATAGCATTCTTCTGAAATGTTGAATATTGCATGTAACTCCTCTACACACAATTGAGCTAAACAGGTATGTTGTCTGTGATTTTCACTTCTGAGGCAGAACAGTTGTCTTGCCCATTTGCTCTTTGAAGGTGCTTATACTATTCTGCTCTGGATTTAACAACAAAATACCAGTGGCAAAAGAGAAAATACAGTATCAGTTGTGGTAGCTCTGGGAATATAGGTACAAGTGATTGTTACTGTGGTGAATAGCATCTTGCTACAGCAAGCTAGCCTTTCAGGTGTTAAACTTTTGCCTTTACTTTGTTAGTGGAAAGAGCAGAAGATTGGCACAGATACTGGAAATGAACACCTGCTTTTTCTGCAGCCAAATAAGCATACTACACTCTGTGTTTCTTCCTTAATTCTCAGATTAGACATACATTAGCAAGGAAAACTATTCCTGATTACATTTGTGGGGTAACAGATGAGTTGTAATAATAATAATAATAAAAATTTCTTCCAAGGAAATACAGAGTTTTCTGAAATTAATGATGCACACATCTAAAGCAAGCATGTATCTCATCTCCTACAGGGAATTAATTCTGTGCAAAATACTGTGCATCAAGTCAGGTATTGGCTGTATGAATCTAAACATTGAACAAATGTGACTTGCACTGAAAAAAATTGGGACTGTCTATTAGCCAAATGCATTTTGCCTCAGGACTCACTGAAGATTTAAGTGAAGATACATTTCAAGATGAAAGACTTCTACCTCTGTTAGAGAAGCTAATGTGTAACAGCATTGTTCAAAGAGCATGCAGAATCAAAGAACTTGGATAAATACATATAATTCTCTTTTAGCCAGAAACAGAGCTTTAAGACTCATGGGATGCTGGTGGTTCAGACTCTTATGGTGTGTTTTCAGAGATGAGCTGACTGTGTCGGAAGAAGCTCTGACATTGAGAATGAGGATGGGTTCTCAGAACAGATGGATATGGCTGAATCCATGGGAAAGAGAGGAAAAAACATCAGGAGGTTTCATAGCCCAACTATTGTCAGAGCCAGGGTTTTCTGCATGTCTCCTTGAAACTTACATGGTTATTTTCTGCTTCAGAATTGACTCCTGAGGAAGATGTTTTCTGACTTATCAACCAGACAGCTAGGCCAGTCCTGAGCAGTGGCTAAGTAGTACTTTGAACATCTAAATCCCTATAAAGGTGCTCTAATCTTTAGAAAATAATTGCTTAACATTTTTTTTCCTTTCTTTTAAATGATGTGAAACCTATTAAGTGCCTTCAGCTTTCAGTCCTAGGCTTTCTCTCTGGGGAAGTGGCTCCCAGCCTCAGCAGTTCAGGGATTGATTTGTCCAGAAAGCCTCTCCAGCTGGAAAGATTAACCTTCAGCAACTGGAGCAGGACGTTAAGACACTTAGAGGTATTTAGCTCTTGGCATTGCAGAATGGTGATGTTACTTCTGAATACTGTAGGAGCTTGATCATTAGGTTATTCTCTGTGTGGTTGTATTGATTCAACTCAACAGAAGTAATCTGGGAGAAATGAAAAATAAAACAAACCAAAACATAACAATTTTGTGTTCAGTTAGAATTTTTCAGCTTGTTGTTTCACCTCAGATGAGGATCAAATTGAAAAGCAAATATGGTGTTTTTTTTTTGTTTTCCCTACTCTATCAGCTGGTTTAATAACAGATTTTACCTCTAAATAAAACTTGCCTGTTTAACATAATTGAACCTTTTAGATAAAATAATATCAGTTTTCTAAAATAGCAATGTCAAAAAGATTAGTTTTGACAGTTTTCTTTCCTCTGTTATTAATGCTAATGGTTCCTACAGGAGAAAAAAAAAATCTTGATCCATGCTTAATACTGAAAGCAAACTTTTGCAATGATTGAGGATCTACTTGTTCCCTGCCTGACTGGAAGATGCTCAAGCGTGAACATCAGGACTGTCTGTCTGGTACAGATCTGATACTGTCAAGAAGAGATTAAACAACTTCTCAGAGACCTTTTCCACCCTTAATTCTATGATTAGAGGATAAAATCAGTCAATAGAAAATCCTGGACAGAATTTAAAACTACACCCAGAGAAATAACTATTTTTGTTATCATCCTGATTCTACAATCACATTGTGCTGGTTTTGTCTGGGATAGAGTTAATTTTCTTCATAGTAATTAGTATGGGATTAAGTTTTGGATTTTTGCTAGGCATTGCCAGTACAGTCTTTTTGTTTCTGCTGAGCAGGGATTACACAGAATAAGGCCTTTTCTGTTTAAGGCCTTCTCTGCTTCTCACCCCACCCACCAGTGAGGAGGCTGGGGGTGCACAAAAAGTTGGGAGAGGTCCCATATGGGACAGCTGACCCCAACTGACCAAAGGGATATTCCACACCATATGATATTATGCTCAGCATACAGAGCACAAGGAAGAAGAAGGAAGTGGGGGACACTAAGAGAGATGGCATTTGTCTTCCCAAGTCACCACTGTGTGTGTTGAAGCCCTGCTTTCCTATAGATGGCTGAACACTTGCCTGCCAAGGGAAGTAGTGATTGAGTTCCTTGTTTTGCTTGGCTTGCACGCACTTTGCTTTTGCTTTACCTACCAGACTGCCTGTATCTCAACTCATGAGATTTCTCACTTCTGATTCTCTCCCTTATCACACTGGGTGGGAGTAAACAAGTGGCTTTGTGGGACATAACTACCAGCTGGGGTTAAATCACAACGTGTCTTGGAAGGACTTCTTGTGGGGAAACCGCCCCAATAAGGAATTCTCTCAAAAAAATAGTGAACAGTGGTCAACAACTACATGGGAAAATTGTTGCCTCCCATTAACTGAAAATGCTGAAAATCTCCCAAGAAAAGTATTATCTCTCTCATATTTTTTTTTTCTTTCCTTTAAGAGGAATTGTATTTCATTCCCATGTGAGCTGGTGTTCACATACTTCCAAATTCTACTAGCAAATGGCAAGAATCACCACAAGACTGTTTCAAAGTCTTATGGTTCATTTGTTTGAAATGCATTACCCTGAATGGCTGAATAGACCCATTATTTAACTGTTAAAATTGTGTTTTCCTTCTCTTCTAGAATCTTCCAATTTTCCTCCTTCAAGCAGTAATACTTTTAAAAAATGAATGACTGAAATTTTGTATTTCTTGTCTGCAAGATAACATTACTTGAGTTGTTTTTATAATTGCAATTTGCAGCTCAAATTTGCAGTTTTGGATACAGCAGTTTGGGGGTTGCCTAGCCCTTCTGTGTCCCTGACAATGATTGTCACTGGGAGAAAGAACGAAACCAAAGGCAACCAAACACTCCACCACCAATTTCTTCAATACTTTTCTGACTCTGCTTTCTCCCCACAAACAAGATGTCATGCGCATTAGAATGGGTCTGATTAACTTAATTAGATATTGTGACGGAGCTCAGAGGCTTGGGATTAATGGGGCAGGATCAGGTTGGAGGCCAGTGACCAGTGGTGTCCCCCAGAGGTCAATACTCTGTCTGATCTTGTTCAACATATTCATCGATGACCTGGACAAGGGGACAGAGAGTATCCTGAGCAAGTTTGCTGATGATACAAAACTGGGAGGGGTGGCTGACACTCCAGAGGGCTGTGCTGCCATCCAGTGTGATCCGGACAGGCTGGAGAGCTGGGCTGAGGAGAACCTAGTGATGTTCAACAAGGGGAAGTGTAAGGTCCTGCACCTGGGGAGTTAGAACCCTATCCCCCAATGTAGGTTAGGGACGGAGCCAGACTCTTTTCAGTAGGTCCCAGTGACAGGACGTGGGGCAAAGGGTACAGGTTGGAACATAGGAAGTTCCATTTATATATGAGGGAAAACTTCTTTACAGTGAGGATGAAAGAAGCCTAGACAGGCTGCCCACGGAGGTTTTGGAGTCTCCTTCTCTGGAGATGTTCAAGACCTGCCTGGATGCAATCCTGTGGAATGTGCTCTAGGGGATCCTGCTTTAGCAGGGGAGTTGGACTAGATGAGCTCTAGAGGTCCCTTCCAACTCTGACAATTCTGTGATTTCATGAAATAAGTTTCTTGGGTCTAACTACACTGGTTTTGTGTGTGGATCTTTACATTTCCATGGAGGGCTTCTTCAGGCTTTTGGTCTGTACAAATGTGCTCCACTTATTTGCCTTACCTAAATAAACAATCACCTTTTCCTGAGCATTTACCCAGGAGTGACAGTTACGTGGCAAGTCCCTCCAATGTTAGTGTCCCCTTCAAAATCACATTATTATAAATTGTCTTGGTTTGAGCCAGGATAGAACTAATTTTCTTTTTGTGATTTTACTTTTCAGTTAAGTCTCTTCTAGGTAGCTACAGTTGTTGAAATGAACAGAATGTTTTTCAGTCAGCATCTGTCTCTAGGAGTGATAATACTTGATGTTTATATTTATGACTAGAGAATGGTATGCAGAACTAAGGCCACTGCTTGGTTCTGAAAAAAACATCTTACGCTCCAGAACCAGAATGCAGTAAAGACATCACACCTTTGACCCTCCTTTGGGGAGAAGTGGACAAGACAGGTGACTGAAAAGAAGTATCAAAGAAGTATCCCATCCCATGTCATGCTGGATATAAGTTTGAGGGGATCACAAGGGTCAAGCTCTCTTTGTCTGTGGCTGGTGTCCTGGGAGGATTCCATCTCTTAATCTGCCTTGAGCCCAATCTCTGTGTTCCTGAATCCATGTGTTCCTGCATCCTAGCTCCCGTCTGCTGCTGACACCAGGAATAGAGTCCAGGATTTTTCCAGGACCTGCCCTGGAACCTTGGTGATGTTGTGGGCATTATTTTCTTTATTATTATTTTTTTTTCTTTTGGGAGGGAGAGGAAAGGAGCAGGATAATGCTTTTGTGTATATTTGTATACATTTATATATGTTTCATTGTTTTTCTTTTAATCACCACTGTTTCACCAAAGCTGTGTAGTTTATATTCCAACCAGTAAGAGTCTCTCTCCCTTAATCCCTCTCATTTCCTTACTGGGGAGGGAAGGGGTTTAACTGAGAACATCTGTCATTCATTTAATGGCTGCCCCAGCTTAAAACTGTGACACCAATACAACCAGATGTTTAATGTCTCATTAAATGTTCGTTTAAAATGGACAAATAATCAAAGACATGTTGTTTTCTTGTGTTAACCTTTACCAGTTTTACTTAAACATGAAGGTAACATAGGTGGTCAAGAAGAAACCAAAGCATTTTTTCCTTTCTGCAAAAATCTCATCAACCAGTTTCATCTCAGCCACAGGTTCCAGACAGACATCTGCAGAGGAACAAACAGCTCTGGCTTGACATGCTTATCCTTCCAGAAGTAAACTCAATAACAGGTCTCCAAAAGGAGGTCTCCACAAGACTAAATATTCAACCTTAAACTAGCTAATGCTATATGAAAATAATCTGGATCAGCACACCCTCACATAACAACATCAACAGAGTTTAAAAGGAGTTTTAAAGTAAAATAATGCAGCAGAAACAGAGAACAGTCACACAAACTAAGAGATACTCAGTTGTAGTCTCGGCGTTATAGGCAGTACCATTTGTATATGTTGGTTAAATGGATGTGTAAGGGCCTGGAGTCCATGCTGCAATCCATGATTAATTTCTGTGAGCATATTACTGTTTATAGTGGTGAGATAAGTATTGGTCAGGAATCTGAAGATCATAGAATGTATTGGAAGGGACCTTTAAAGGTCATCTAGACCAACCCCCTTGTAATAGGCAGGGACATTTTAATTAGATCAGGTTGCTCAGAGCCCTGCCAAGCCTGAAGGTCTCCAGGGATGGAGTCTTCACCACCTCTCTAGGCAACCTGCCTAGAGAGGCAATGCCAAAACCCCTAGTGTTTCACCACCCTCATAATAAAAAACTTTCACACTTGAGCACGCGGCAGCGGTGAGAGCGCAGAGCGGCAGCGGTGAGAGCTGCTCCTTTAATTACTGAGGATTAGAGAAGAGACCGGGCTTCCCGGAGACGGCGAAGCCGGAGCAGAGCGAGGAGACCCGAGTCTGAGCGGGAATCCTGAGAGGAGCAGGAAGGCTGACGTGGCAGGGGGTGTGGCTGAGAACCGCGGCAAGGTTTAAAAGCGGCCATCTCGGCAGCTCCCTCAGAGCACGCGGCAGCGGTGAGAGCGCAGAGCGGCAGCGGCCGTCACAGGAAGTGAAGTGGCGCGAGGGCAGGGGGGAGAGCGGCGTGAGTGGAGGCAGGAAGCAGAGAACACCAGTAAATTTCTCTAGCATGGTGGCAACACGCCCTAAAACTGTATTGAAGAAGGATATGGGAACTCAGACGGAGGTTCTGAGCAGGCACGCAGCCGTGCAGGTCTCTGGCTGCAGCGAGTGCCTGAGCCTGGCACTGGTGCCAGAGGGAGCCAGTGGCACCGCATGTGTGCGGTGCGAGCAAATCGATGATCTCCTCAGGCAGGTGGTTAGACTGACAGAGGAGGTTGAAAGACTGAGAATTATCAGAGAATGTGAGAATGAAATAGATTGGTGGAGTCAAACCCTGAGGCAAGGGCAGGAGGAAGAGATGCTAGAACAAGTGATGGATCCCCTCCCCTCCTGTTCTCAGACAGAAGGAGAGAACTTTAGGAACATGGAGGAATGGAGGGAGGTCCGTCCTCGGAGAGGCAAGAAAAAACCCTCCCAACTCCGTCCATCCTCCGAATTGCCCTTGAAGAATAGGTACGAGGTCTTGGAACTTCAGGGAAAGGAAAATGAAGCTGGAGTGACAGATTTGTCTAGTGAACCGCCTATGACTTGTCGCTCAGCTCCACGACTTAGGACTTCTTCAACTAAGAAGGAAAGGAGGGTAGTTGTGGTGGGTGACTCCCTTCTGAGGGGAACAGAGGGGCCCATCTGTAGACCTGACCCATCCCACAGGGAGGTCTGCTGCCTCCCTGGGGCTCGCATTAGAGATGTTAAAAGGCAACTCTCTAGTATGGTAAATCCATCTGATTACTACCCACTGCTGATTTTTCAGGTTGGCAGTGACGAAATTACTACAAGAAATGTAAGGGCAATGAAGAGAGACTTCAGGGCCCTGGGACGGCTAGTTAGGGGGTCTGGAGCACAAGTCGTGTTTGCCTCCATACCTCCTGCAAGAATGGGTGGAGAGATAAGCAGGAAGAGTTTAATGATGGATGAATGGCTAAGAGACTGGTGCCAAAGGCAGGGCTTTGGCTTTTTTGATCATGGGCTGCTCTATGAGACACCTGGCCTGATGGTGGCGGGTGGGATGCACCTGTCCCAGAGGGGGAAAAGGCTTTTGGGGCAGGACTTAGAAGGGCTCATTGAGAGAGCTTTAAACTAGATGTGAAGGGGGAAGGGGAGAAAACTGGGTCTGTTAGGGACAAGCCCAAGAGGAACATACCAGGGCCTGTAGGAGGATGGGCTAAGGAGGATTTAGTCCCATCGATGTGCTCTACTTGCTTCCTGAAATGCCTGTACACCAATGCACGCAGCATGGGGAATAAACAGGAAGAGTTAGAGGTCTGTGTGCGGTCTAAGGGTTATGATCTGGTAGCAATAACAGAGACATGGTGGGACAGCTCACACGACTGGAATGTGGCCATGGATGGCTATGTGCTTTTTAGGAAAGATCGGTCGGTGAAGCGAGGTGGTGGAGTTGCTCTTTATGTGAGAGAGCAACTAGAATGTATTGAGTTTTGTGCAGGGGCTGATGAGGGGCAAGTTGAAAGTCTGTGGGTAAGAATTAAAGGACAGGGTAGTATGGGTGACACAGTTGTGGGGGTCTACTACAGACCTCCTGATCAAGATGAGGAAGTTGATGAGGCTTTCTACAGGCAGCTGAAAGCAGCCTCACAACTGCAGTCCTTGGTCCTCATGGGAGATTTTAACTATCCCGATATCTGCTGGAAGACTTATACAGCCAGCCTTTCACAGTCTAGGAGGTTCCTCCAATGCATTGATGACAACTTCTTAATGCAAATGGTGGATGAGCCGACTAGAAAAGGAGCGCTGCTGGATCTTGTGCTCACCAACAAGGAGGGCCTTATTGAAGCAGTGGTGGTCAATGGCAACCTTGGCTGCAGCGACCATGAGATGGTGGAGTTCAGGATCCTGTGTGGGAGGAACAGAATTTCCAGCAGGACCAGAACCCTGGACTTCTACAGAGCAAACTTCGGCCTCCTCAACCAATTGTTAAGGGAAGTCCCATGGGACAGAGTGCTAGAAGGTAAAGGGGCTCAAGATAGCTGGACAATATTCAAGGACCACTTCTTGCAAGCACAGCATCAGTGTGTCCCAATGGGTAGAAAATCTAGTAAGGGAGCTAGGAGACCAGCGTGGTTAAAAAAGGAACTGCTGGGGAAACTCAAGTGGAAGAGGAAAATCTATAGATCATGGAAGGAGGGACTGGTCACTTGGGAGGAATATAGGAATGTTGTCAGGGAATGTAGGGAGGCAACTAGGAAAGCTAAGGCCTCCTTGGAACTTAACCTCGCAAGTCGGGTTAAGGACAGTAGAAAGGGCTTTTTCAAATACATAGCCAACAAAGCTAATACCAGAGGCAATATAGGCCCACTGCTGAATGAGGTGGGTGCCCTGGTGACAGAGGATATGAAGAAGGCAGAGGTGCTGAATGCCTTCTTTGCCTCTGTCTTTACTCCTGCAGGCTTTTCCCATGAGCCCCAGATTCATATAACCCCAGAAGTAGTCAAGATAGGTGAGGACATAGTAGATGAGGATTGGGTTAGGGATCAGTTGCATAATCTGGACATCCATAAATCGATGGGTCCGGATGAAATGCATCCAAGGGTGCTGAGGGAGCTGGCGGAGGTCATTGCTAGTCCACTCTCCATCATCTTCGGTAAGTCATGGGTAACTGGAGAGGTGCCTGAGGACTGGAGGATAGCAAATGTCACTCCAGTCTACAAGAAGGGCAAGAAGGAGGACCCGGGTAACTATAGACCGGTCAGCCTCACCTCCATCCCTGGAAAGGTAATGGAACAACTTGTCCTTGGCACTATCTCTAGACATATCAAGGAGATGGGGGTCATCAAGAGCAGTCAACATGGTTTTACCAAGGGTAAGTCATGTTTGACTAACCTCATAGCCTTCTATGAGGAAATTACTAGGTGGATAGATGATGGTAGAGCGGTAGATGTGGTCTATCTTGATTTCAGTAAAGCATTTGACACCGTCTCCCACAGCATCCTTGTAGATAAGTTGATCAAGTATGGGTTTGATGATCAGGCAGTGAGGTGGATCAAGAACTGGTTGAAAGGAAGAAGTCAGAGAGTTGTAGTCAATGGGGCAGAATCTAGTTGGAGGCCTGTGACTAGTGGAGTCCCTCAGGGGTCGGTACTTGGACCGGTGTTGTTCAATATCTTCATCAACGACCTGGATGAGGGCACAGAATGTACCCTCAGCAAGTTTGCTGATGACACCAAGCTGGGAGGAGTGGCTGACACACCAGAAGGCTGTGCTGCCATTCAGAGAGACTTAGACAGGCTGGAGACTTGGGCGGGGAAAAACCTGATGAAGTTTAACAAGGGCAAGTGTAGAGTTTTGCATTTGGGGAAGAAAAACGCCATGCACCAGTACAGGTTGGGGGCTGACCTGCTGGAGAGCAGTGTAGGTGAAAGGGACCTGGGGGTCATGGTAGACAGGAGGATGACCATGAGTCAGCAGTGTGCCCTTGTGGCTAAGAAGGCCAATGGCATCCTGGGGTGTATTAGAAAGGGTGTGGTTAGTAGGTCAAGAGAGGTTCTCCTCCCCCTCTATTCTGCATTGGTGAGGCCACATCTGGAATATTGTGTCCAGTTCTGGGCCCCTCAGTTCAAGAAGGACAGGGAAGTGCTTGAAAGAGTCCAGCGCAGAGCCACAAGGATGATTAAGGGAGTGGAACATCTCCCTTATGAGGAAAGGCTGAGGGAGCTGGGTCTCTTTAGTTTGGAGAAAAGGAGACTGAGGGGGGACCTCATCAATGTTTACAAATATGTAAAGGGTGAGTGTCAAGACGATGGAGTTAAGCTTTTTTCAGTGAAGACCAGTGATAGGACAAGGGGTAATGGATACAAGTTGGAGCATAGGAGGTTTAAGATGAATATCAGGAAAAATTTTTTTACTGTAAGAGTGACAGAGCACTGGAACAGGCTGCCCAGAGAGGTTGTGGAGTCTCCTTCGCTGGAGACATTCAAAACCCGTCTGGATGCCTTCCTGTGTGATGTACTCTAGGTGACCCTGCTCTGGCAGGGGGGTTGGACTAGATGATCTTTCGAGGTCCCTTCCAACCCCTAGGATTCTATGATTCTATGATTCTATGATAAGAAATAAACCTTTTTTTTTGTTAAATTCTTGTATCACTGGCCAAGGAAGTTGAGATGTATCTCTGTATGTCATCAGGTGGTACATGCAGATGAATCTGTAGGAGAAAGTTGAGTTGTCACACACTTTTCATTGCATTGCTTCTACATTGGGTAGCTCTTCCATCACTGCCCAGTTTTTCATGCTGATGTAGGAGCAGATGGAAAACAACTCTATCAAATTGTGCTGCCCTTTCTCAGCCTGTCACTGACTGTGTAGAAAATTGAGTCCAGATGAAGGCTTTCAGCTTGCAGAGGATCTGATCATCTAAATGATGAACACATTTTCTCCTCCCTGCTGTGGCCAGGTTCAATTAAAATTTGAATTTCTATAAATGGACAAGACAATCCAAATAATATAGCTTATTATGTAAATATTGCTTGCATGTGTTGATGTTGTGATGCAGACACATAAAGCATTCCTTCCCACTCTCTGAAGGGATGCTTCTTACAACATAAAGCATGGAAAGATTTCCTTTTGACTCCTTGACTCCAAAGACCTCTAGACAGGAGGAAAACCCTGTGCTCTCTCCAAAGATGACTGGCATGTCAGCTAAGTAGAATGCCAACATTTGTTAGACACACATAACCTGATCTGTCTTTGAATCTGTGGAGGAAAAACTATTGAAGTTATTTTTTAGGACCAACTCTAAAGATGATCTTCAACATATGTCTTGTTACAGGGAAAGCTGGATCAGAGTCTGTTAAACACACAATTGCAAGGAGGTAAATGCATGGCTTTGAAAAGATGCTGACTTCTCTGACCTTGAAATTGGTCCAAAATCTCAGTCTGACAGAAGAAAATGTTGTAGTCCGTCATTCATAATCAGCATTCACATTCTACTGTGTTTAGATGGGAGATTTACATCCAGCTGGCCAGACCTTTTCTGTGACTAACCAGAGACTAACTTGAAGCTACTGAGCATCAATCCCAGGGAGGCTGTGCTCTCTCTATGCCTGGAGTTTTCAAGACCCAGCTGGACAAAACCTTGAGCAACCTGGTCTCATATCATGGCTGATGCTGTGCTGAGCAGAAGGTTGGACTAGAAACCTCCATGAGGCCTTTTCTCACCTGACTTAGTCTGTGATTCCAGGTGCACAACTTCAATTTGAACATTCCTACCCAAGTGGCAGACTCTGCTACATCTGGGCTAACAGAAGCCAGCTTCATTCCCACAGGCTGACACTGGGAGTCAAATCTAGTTACCCCCAGGAGTAAAGGAGCTTGCATGCAGAGAGTCAGGCTTGCAGAAGGAGGTTTCTCAGGAAACTTTGGGTGTCAGTGTCATGCAGAAACAGCAGGTCTCATGTTCCCCATTTGCAGCCTTGCTAGTGAGTTGAGATCACAACAGTAAAAAAAAAAAGAGGAGCAAACAAAGAGTCTGTGAGTCTCAGAACTACACAGTGTGTCCCAACTCATGCTCATTTCCCAGACACACTCATTTATTTCAGGAGTGCTTTTCTTTCAGGATTTATGGCTGTGGGAATCTCCATAAGAGGACCTTTGTGAACCACAGCTATCAGTCTCTGAAGTCTTTTTTGTTCTGATACCTGGGCATGAGTGTCTACATGCATCATCTTAATTGATCTGCTTTCCATTTCAAGAGAGATCTGACAGCAAATGAGGCTTGTTCTTCCCACTCATTTGCTACTGAGGAAACAAAGGGAATGCTTTAGGAGCTTGTCTAAGTAGGCAAAGGAGCTGAAATGGCTGTTCTGAAACTCTCTGAGGACCTATATACTTAGATGCTTGCGTATATTTCTCCCTTTGTGTACATCCAGATATGACAACTCATGATTTTGTTCAGGAATCATCCATCCATTTACATGGGCCAATGGCAGATGTGCTGAATTTCCCTATACATTTACATTCCCCTACTTTCCAAATCAATTTAGCCACTGTTTGGCTGGTAGATGCATGTTAACATGCAGCCTGGTTGCTATTAAACACTAAACAAATCATGACAAATTAGAATTCCCACCCACCCAGGGGAAATAAATCATGAACAACAACCTCCAAGTTCCCATGGAGAAGCAGAAGAGTTGGAGCATAAAGCACGAAGGAGGTGAAAGGGGAGAATCAGGAGAAGGCACATGGATCATTTTAATGTGTTCTACCACTGGGATTAGCTCAAGCCAGGAAGATAGCTGCCTAAGTTATTCCCCAAGGAGATAAACCAAAGGACTCCTCTATTCCACTGGTGATGCTCCACAGGTAAGATCACGTGGGCTGTCCCAGCTTAGGTCTTTCACACATGAACTGAAGATACTGTCAGTTACAGTTAGAGCAGCATTAATGGTCTGGCTTTTGCTTGCATTGACCTGGGAACATAAATGACTTGTCCTTCTGGGGAATGTGGAGAGATCCACTCATGCACATGTAAAGACACGTAAACCCTTCTCTGGAGATATTCAAACTCACCTGGATGCAGTTCTGTGTAGACAGCTCTAGGAGATGCTGATTTAGCAGGGGAGTTGGACTAGATGATCTCTAGAGGTCCCTTCCACCTCTGACAGTTCCATGTGATCCTGTGTGTGAAGCCCAGCCTCTGTCTCAGTTCTCTCTAGAACCATTTTCAGAACGGGAAGTCAACAGCAGAGAGAAGGAAAAAAAATGTTGTTTTGTCTTGAAACAAAACATCAAGAAACGGAAATAATTTTATACAAAGAAGAGCTATTTTATCTCTCCTGCCATTTGGCCAAATAGCAAAATGAGCTTCATGTGTGAATTTGCATTTATCCACATCCATAGTTTTGTTCATTTTGCCAAGATTCAAACATTTGGTCAACAGTGATAAGTAAACAGAAGGAGACAGAGAGACTTGCAAGAGAACATGGGGCAGAGGAGTGGGAAACTTTTTCCAGATAAAAAATTTAAGCAGGGGAAAAAATCCCAAAAACCTCACCAAGATCATTCTGGAAGGAGTGTGTGGAATTGATTTGATCACCATTTCAACATGCCTACAGAAAGAAGAGGAAAAGTCCAAGGCTCAAGGACTCTTCATTCTTTCAAAGGAAGCTTTAATAAGGCACAGAGGGAGAGAGCAGCAGCTCTCCATGACAATTGACAGAGCTGCATGGCCAGCAGGCAAACAGAATGAGACAGGGACTGAAAACACCCTCATAAATTCTAACTGAGAAACACCTGGGAGACTTTTCAGCTTTCCGGTTAAGTTTTGCATTCTCTTTCCATCCTGCAGTAATCTGCTGTTTGAGGGATAAGCCTGATAAACCTTGGTGGCTGGAGGGTGAGTCAAAACTACAATAATGAGGCAGACACACTCCTGAAGCCTCAATGCAACCCTGTGACTTCAGGCTGCCTGAAACAGCAAATGCCAAAGTACCTGAGCAAGGGTTACTGACATGGAGGTTTGTGTGCACAGCTGCACACAGCACAGCTTGTGGGCCAAGGAACAGAAATGCTATGGACCAGCACTCTGTTCAGAGATGGCCTGTCAGCATCTCCAGGAACAATCACAGAATCACAGAATCACCAAGGCTGGAAAAGACCTTTAAGATCATCAAGTCCAGCTTATGACCAACACCATCACATGGGCCAGACCATGGCACTAAGTGCCACATCCAGCCTTTCCTTGAACACATTCAGGGATGGTGCCTCCACCACTTCCCTGGGAAGTCCATTCCAATGTCTAATCACCCTCTCTGTGAGGAATTGCCTCCTAATATCCAACCTAAACCTCCCCTGGTGCAGCTTCAGGCTGTGCCCTCTCATCCTGTCCCTAGTTCCCTGGAAAAAGAGCCCAGCCCCACCTGACTCCAACCTCCCTTTAGGGACTTGAAGGGAGTGAGAAGGTCCCCCCTGAGCCTCCTCTTCTCCAGGCTAAACAAGCCCAGCTCCCTCAGCCTATCCCAGTAAGACTTTGCCTCTGGTCCCTTCACCAGCCTTGTTGCTCTCCTCTGGACCTGCTCCTGCACCTCAATATCCTCCTTGAAGTGAGGGGCCCAGAACTGGACACAGAACTCGAGGTGAGACCTCACCTTTCTCAGGGGGAGAATCACATCCCTACTCCTGCTGGCCACACTATTCCTGATAGAAGCCAGGATGTCACTGGCCTTCTGGGCCACCTGGGCACCCTGCTGGCTCATGTTCAACTGGTTGCCAACCAGGGCTCCCAGGTCCCTCTCTGCCTGGCTGCTCTCCAGCCACTCTTCCCCCAGCCTGTAGCTCTTCCTGGGGTTATTGTGGCCAAAGAGCAGGACCCTGCACTTGGTCTTGTTGAATTTCATGCTACTGGCCTCGGCCCATTGACCCAGCCTGTCCAGGCCCCCCTGCAGCTTCTTCCTACCCCCCGGCAGATCGACACTCCCCTCAGCTTGGTGTCATCTGTGAGCTTACTGAGGGTGGACTCAGTCCCCACATGCAGGTCATCAATACAGATGTTGAACAGGACTGGGCCCAGCACTGATCCCTGGGGGTCACTGGTCACTGGGTGCCAGCTGGAGGCAGCTCCATTCACCATCACTCTCCAGACCTGGTCATCCCACCAGTTTTTGACTCAACAAAAAAACACTGGAAACAAAATGTTTCAAGTGAGGCAGAACCCCACCAACAGGTCCCTGAGATCTCTCCCATCATTGTCTTGGAGACAGTACCTGCCATCCTGGCTAGGTGAACACATGGAACAGTGTTAAATTCCTTTGCTGTAGACTATGTTAAGCAATTTCATAAGGCTTTTCTAGCCAAAATAAGAGAGAGTTGCTCAAGCCCAGACAACACTGGACAGCATTTGAGCTACCACTTTGGCATATCCTCACTTTAATTTCACTTAGCAATGCAAATGACACCATAAAAGCATCATTCACAGCACCAAGGTTATTTTTTCCTTTGGTAGAAAGGATTTTATTTTAATAGTCAGTTGTCTTAGTCCAAGGCAGATCTGCTGCCACCCAGAAAAACATGGGTTTGAGCAGGGGTGAGATTTTAATAGCTGAGCCTTTGACTCATAATTAAGATTCCATCTTATTAGATGATTTGCTTTCCACTATCTGTCTGTCTGTTGCCAGCTGGGTGAACAGATCTCCACACCTCTCTGCCTTCCAGTTTAGAGGTTGAATGAGGAGCCAGAAAATCAGACATTTTATGCAGATAAGAGGCAGAATGTTTTCAGAATGTGTTCATCTTGGATTAGCCTTCACAAATGCATTTAGAAATCAAGACAACCATTTATTTTCTTATGCACTGGAAATTAAAAAAAAGAGTCCATCCCCAAGCACACTAATCTGTTCTTCCCTCTCTGAAGCTATTCTCTGAAGTCCAACTGAATCTTCTGGGTTTGGCCTTTCCTCTTGAAAGTGATTTAGTTCTGCTGCTAATTGGCAAGCAGCAAATTCTTAAAACTTTTTGAACTGCTTTCATTTCTTCCCAACAGGGAGATGAGTCATAACTGCTTCATGTTGAGGGGCCAGTTTGCAACTGTCACCTGAGGATGGGCTCTGATCACCCTTTACCTAACAGACCTCAACCTGCCTGTTGTCTTCATTGACTTGGTGCAAATCTTCAGGAAATTATACAATAGATTTCCCATCTTTTATTTCCTTTATGAAGCCTTTCCTTTGAGAAGTACTCTCTTTCCATGTGGATTCAGGGAATTTCCTTCCATTCCTTTCATACAAATTGTTATTTATGTTACTTTCTGCCAGAAGCTGGACTGCAGGTGGTGGATTACAGCTAAGACAGTGTCCTGAATGCCTATCCAGAAACGTGAAAAATCAATCAAATAAAGTTTATGGTATTCCCTGGGCTTTTCTTCCCCTCTTACAATGATAAAACAACCCCTTTGTTTGCCAAGCCAATCACTCTGAAGGACAAACAACCCCCCAACATGGCAGATAAATATCAAAACATACAGTGCCTTGAGTACAAAGATTTTACAGCCCCTTTCTCCAGCAAGATACTTGGCAGGTTGAGCTTTCTTCCGATTCCCTTCAGTAGCACAGACTTACAGTCCTGAGGTCTGCTTTCTTTCCTGGTAGGTAGCAAGGACTCAATTAAGTTGCCACTTACCAGGTAGTGCCAGCTGCTCTCAACTTTGTTATTCTTAAACATGCTCCACTGCACCAGGTGTTCCACCCCACTGGGCTCTCCTAGCGTGTCTCTCTTTGCAGCTTGCTGCTCTCACTGGTGATGTATCACCCTTCCAGCAAAAGGTGAGTGCAGCCTTCAGAACTCACACCATCTTCCTACAGAGAGGAAATGTCAGAATAAGACACACCTTTCACTTACTGCTACGTTTCCTACTACTGCTGTTTCTCAGCTACTGGAAAACTCAAACCTGAATTTCTCCTTTTCTTTGGCACCACAATCCTGAAAACTGTTCACTTGGTCAAGGGTGAGGATCTACCTGCTGTGTATTTAGAAAGGCTCTGCCTCCTTTCCTGAGACCTACAATTCTTTCCTCACTTTGTGACATGCCTCCTCTTTTATCAGGATATCTTCCCTAACATACCACAGTGATATGGGTGATGAATAGCCTGAGAGCAGCCCTGCAGAGGAGGATGGGAGATAGTGGTGAATCTAAAATGGTACGTGAGCTGGAGCGGTGTGCTTGCTGCCCAGGCACTATCTGCATCTTTACACTTCAGCAACTCTTAAGAGCAAAACAAATTTCAATTCCAAATAGAAAAGAGTAGGAATTGCATACTTTAATGAGCCCTTGCTTGAGAAATGAGAAAGAACCCTCTCAATAACAAGACACAAAGTCCTCCTGAACAAAATTCCACCTTTGTTCACGCAGAGGTTGCTAAACAGCAGTGGATGGTCATGGGCATCCTGCATTTGCATAGGTTGAGAGAGGGAGATCTCTGCACCCTGGGGTACAGAGAAATACTCTATACAATTAAAGCCTGCATGACATGGATCAGTGCCAAACTGTATTCTGTTCTTCTAACAGAGACTAAATGTTCTAGCAAACAAGCAAGGTCTAGTGGGAACCTGATCCTGCACCACAATTTTGTCTCTGTGTTCCAAACCAAATTATTTCAGCAAGGATTTATGGTTATTGAACAATATTAGTGAAACAACCAGTAATAGCTCTGGCTCCAGCCCCTATTAAATCTTGGAAACCCACTTAATAAAGCAATACTCTTCATTTCCTCTTAATATAAAGGCTGGAGTGGACCAGTCTGAGGGAATTTACTGAAATTGTATGTGAAGTAGATACAAGAACCCAGAAGGGTAAAATGGAGAGGACTTGTTACAGAAAGAAGCTAACACAATAGGGATGAGCGAGAATCTTGCATCTGGCAGGATACATGACCAAGATTAATGGGGCCCCAGGAGTTCAGCAGCAGAGGACTCTATTATGTTGTTCAGTTTAAAAGGGACCAAAGTTTAGAAATCACCGTGCCTTCTAAGATGAGCTAAGAAGATATCTTTTTTTTATCTTCTTTTTTTTTTTTTTTGAGAGGAGAAAAAAAGTTATTTTAAAGATCTTGTTCTTTTAAAGCATTTAAAAACAAAACTGAAAGAAGAGCAGACATTTTAATTCCGTAAGGGAAAATCTACCAGCAGGATGAGTAATGGACAACTTCATTGTCAAACATTGCAGATTGCAAAAACCAGTGAAGCAGTGTTGACCATCAGTCACTAATTAGTCTTCAGAATCAACTCTGCTGTGTTGATCCAAGTGCTAGAACTGTGCAGTCTCTGCATTTGAGGTATAAAAGAGAGGCATTTCACTTGAAACATGCTTCCAATGTACTTGCATCAGGAGACTAAGCAAGCCTTTTAGGTATTGTAATTTCATTTATTTTCAGTATTGAACTTAATATTTTCTCTTGCTAATTTGGAAGAAAAGCCATTTGAAAATGGCTCAGCAAATCTCTACAAAGAAAACACCAGATTTAACTCTTATAGCCAAAATCTAGTGCCTGTGCTGAAAATGTATGCACAGTATTCTGGCCACAGAATAAGGTGAACTTAAGGAATACCATGAAGAGGTGTTCTTGTGAGTGGGAATTTGGGATAGATTAGACATGAGTAGAGGTTTTACACTAGTGAATTATGGGCAACATGAAAAAGAAAAATTAGATTATATTTGGGGCTACCTCTCTTTTTAAAGCCGTTATGAAGGCAGATGAAATGAGTTGGGAGAGAGCGCTGCTAGTTCCACCAGGCCATTTGCTGGCAGCAGTGCTACTTTTGTTAAGTTGCTAGGCAGCCATCAACCAGCTATCAAGATATAAACAATTATACTCCTTGTGCTTGTGGAAGCATTTGAATGTGGGCTTATTTTTAGTGTATATTGTCAAAGGAAAATAACAGTGAAGAAACATAGACACGTAAATCACGTTTATTTTTTCTTTTTTTTTGTAAGACTTTGAAGATCCTAATGGTCAGAATTGCAGAAAGGAGAGGAAGAAAGATAGTAGAAAGAGATACTACAGCAAGGAAGTCGTATTTTGGAATGTCCCAGCAATGTTCTTCTCTAAGGTGTGCTGTGGAGTTTGTTGTTGGGGTGATTGCTGAGCAGTGTGACATGGCAGCATGGAAGATGCTGTGTAGACCTCCCTCAAGCTGGGCTGTCATTTGCAGTCCTGTTGCTGCAGAGGAGAGGAGCCCTTCCTCTTATCTGCAGTGATGTTTGTCAGCCTGTTTTTTCATTGGCACTGGGAAACCTGTGACTGAGCACAGTTAAATCAGGTTTAGGTAATCATGACATAGGCCATTTAGAAAAACACTGCTTTCACATTTCAGATTTTCCACTGGAAATCTGAAAGAAGGGGAAGCCTGCCTGATGGTATTCTTGTTTTTTAAAGGCAGACTGTTCACAAACCTGCTTTACAGAAATGTATGTATCCATTTAGTCTGACCTGTCATATCAATACCACTACGGCTGTAAAACTCCAAAGGAAATAATTTGTTTAAAAAAAAATAATTAAAATTGTAAAAAAAAAAAGTGTAAGTTTGGATAAGGATGGTTGTCTTTTGACAATACAGGTATTGTGCAGAGTTCCCATTGTCCATAATTGAACAACTTTAGCATCATCTGGTTTCCACTGAAGTGTCTGTTGGACATGCAGAACTGATTTTCTGCAACTTTTGCTTCAAGCTTGCTATTCCAGAAGATGTGCTCCTCCCAGTAAAAACATTCAATGAGGTATTTTTGGAAAATCAAAGCAACTGCAGCAGGTTCTATTTAGTAACTGTTACAAATTCTTTTGATGACTTTCTCCTTCCAATAGAACTGAGTACTGACTGCTGCATGCAGACTGAACAGAAGAGTTGTAGTTTCTCAGATGAACTACATTAATCTGAAATCCAGTTTGAAACTGGGCAATAGACATGTTGGTCATGTGAAAGGGATTGCAGTACAACGCTTCACTCATACCTCAAAAATCTGAGAATTTACTTCAAAGGGTTATGTTCTGCTTTAATGAATCCAGTTTGGTCTCACTCACACGTTTAACAGCTCCGCTGTTAGCCAGCTGTTTACATTGACAAAACTTTGTTTCACCAGCATGTGAAAACTCATCTCTTATTTACCTTCCCGCTCCTCCCCCCACGCCCCCAATAAGCAACACTGTTTTTTAAGTGAGGAAAGAAATTTTTCCTCCTCAGACATTTTTTTCAAAGAGGTTCAGTTATCTTTGTGTGTCTCTCCTCTGAAGATCCTCAGGTCCCCTCGAACTCCTTTGAATTCTGTTTTGCATCGTATCAGGAGGAGTTTTTAAGAGAAAATGTCTGTAAGCAGTTAGCTAACGGGAGGACAAATACTTTAAATTTATTATAAACACCTATGTTTACTAGGTTTTCAATACACTGTCATCTGTTCTTATTAAGAACAAAAGACTACTAATTATTAGTTTGAAAACACCCCAATATGGGGAGTAGCAATTCTAAGGCAATGAAAATTTAATTGATGCTAATTGTCCTTGCTTTTATTTAAATAATGACTAATCTATTTAGGCAATGCCACTGCTCTTGCCACAGGCTTCCAAGCTCGGATATAAAGAAGGGATGAAAACAAAATGTTGAGGATTTTACAGGGAGGCTTTCAGAGCTCAGTTTAGACCAATACCTGGGTAACTGTCAGGCTACACAGGTGGACCACTGCCGAACACTTAGGGAGAGATTGTTTAGAACTGAAAGAACCCAAAGAAAATTTATTTGCATTTTGGTATAAGGTAAGGTCTACATGGGAAAGCAACTGTCTCAAGCAGTGATTGGTCACTGCCAGGTGGTGAAAGGAGTCTCTCTTGCCAAGGTCCTAGCAATGGTCTTCAGCTGTAGCTAACATGTCTCCCTGAACTGATATTCAGCGAATAACCCAGATGGCCCATGGCCCTGGATGACCATTCCAGCATGATCCATTGTTATTGACTATCTTAAAGGATACACAAAGCATTATTGACCTACCTGTATCCAGTAGATCATCCAATGGCAGTAAGTCTACCTCTGCTGTACCAGCTTCTAGTGGCTGTTTACAAGTATCTCTTCTGTGTATAAGCAGAGAAGTTTTGCAGCAAGAACTGTACAGGACAGCCACTTAAAAGGCCAGATTACCCACCTACAATGTCGGATAACACTTCTAAAATTTGTTTAGTCTGTAGTCACAGAAAGAACTACCTGGAGGAATTCCTTAGGACAACTGGATTTTCCCATCCAGAGAGCTCCTGCAACTTGCTGTTTTGAAGGTGGCCAAAAACCCTCTCAGCTACCCAGTTTTGAGTAGGTCCACTGTTTCAAACCAATTCATTATCTCATCTATGAAAATAAGTATAACTGAAGTTTCTAGACCTTCCAGGCAATGAATGTCTAAATCTCACCAGGTGTGCACACAGGTGTATCTCTGATACCTGGCGATACTACAATATAACAAAGTTATTTCTTACAACTCACAGCTTAAGTCCTACCTCTGTTGTCATACTGGATTATAAATAAAGAGGATCATCTGCCACTTTGAGAGGAAGGTCATTAATCTTAGATGCTGCAGTGCCTCTGCTCACTGCTCAACAGATGCAACTGCCAGCAAAAAACAGCTTTGGCTTTCTAAACATTGTTTGGGTACAATAGAGTGGATTTTCATGAGGTGTCCCAGCAGCATACTACTTCATTAAATGGAAAACAGAGAGAGCAGAGTTCACATAAAAAGGTATTTGTTTCCTTCATGGGTACAGATTAGCTGAAGGAAACAAGGATTACCTATTTCTCTGTCTGCAGAAGTCCATCTGTAGTATCAGGTCTCGTGCATAGTTTTGGTACCTGAAAGGTTGTCAGATGCACAGTTAAATGAAACTCAGAGGACATGGATATTTTCTACGAGGTAGGGTGTTTGAAAAATTATTCTTTAGCTGGAAGATGCCACCTTACAGGGTATTTGAAAAATAGTGGTTCCACCAAGGTGAATGTAATGAACTCCTGCCAACCAGGGGAAGGCCTGGCTGAGAAATCAATTGGTTTCAGATCTTCTTCCATTCCTGAAATTCTTGATTTCTTTTTTCTTACCTTTCTCAGTTCGATCCAGATTTTTTTTTAAAAAAACACTGCCAACACATTTTTCTAGTTGTAGTTAGTTTTGCTACTAGTTCAGTCGCTGCTGTTACCTCCAGAGAAGAAAACATTACTTCCAATGACTGAAAACTGTGACACATGATGTCTTCTGCTCTATCTGCATAATCAGTCCCTTATTCTGTGTTTTCCTTTCACCCTCTGCACTTTGGTGTATGAGCTGAGCTGATATTACCTTGGCCCTTCCAAAGTTAAGCACATTGCACCTATCTTTTTTTTCTTACCCATTTCAGAGAGACTACGAACTTCTCCACAGCTTGACCCCATAGCTTTGGCAATTACCTTGGCAAGGACTTAGAATACAATAATACAGAGGTACACATGTGCAAAGTTGCAGTCTTTCTTCTACATTTTCTGTAATGTTTTCTCAGTTATTAACGCTGTCACACTGCTACCGCTCATGGCAAGGTGCTGGCTTTCAGCAGTCTGCTGATGCTCTATGACAGATGCAAGGATTTTGCTGTTGTTTTGTTTTACCTCAGGAACTGTGCTGCCACGTCGCACTGATGTGAAATTGCTACCAGTACAGGCGCAGGTATTTCAGGAGTAACTGGTCATCTCCACAAAGGGCTCATAAAATACAAGATCTCCCCTCTCTCCACAGGCACTGTATATTGATAAAGGTGTTAAAGTTTTATGTAGTCTAGGTAGTGATTGTTAATAAAACTGAAAGGCTCTGGAGTCGTCTTGTGGTCATCTCATGGCATATGTATTCCTTGGTAAGGTCTTTGACCTTGAGGAAAACATAAAAAGTATTTTTTGCAGTGCACTGTGAAATAGAGCTTTTCCTAAATTAGATAAGGATATCTGTAGCAACACCTAGTATCTGCAGTGTCTTCTACGACTTTCTATTCTCTATGAGGATTTTAAAGGAAAATGTCCTAATTTCTTGATAACATATGATTAAGGCAGAGCTTTATCTTTAAAAATAAGAACTTTAGAAATGGATTACAACACATCTAATATTTTCCAATAATAATATCAAGAAACAGACTTAAAATTCAACATGGCAATGTCTAAAGCAACTTCTAGAATTTCCTCAAGTGTAGAATAAAAGTTTGCCTGTGCTGGGGAGTAAATACTAATGTCTTTTTTGTTAATTTCTGATAATTCTAACCACAACTGCTTAGACAACAGTGAAACTTCAATCAGCAGACCTACTCAGGAGCTTGCACTGAATTATTATTAGTTTTCAAATCAGAAAGGAATGTTTTCTTTAATGCAAAGTTTCTGTGGGTCGTTGAGGCTAAGGACAACTTTCAGGATGGAAAAGCTCCTTAGTTTCTAGTACCACCACCATGGCAGGATCCAGCACTGGTAGTGTGCAGTAGTGCTATGACAGAGATCAGCAGAGGCAGTTGTGACCTAGTGAGGGACAGTTCAAAAGCAAAGTTCATGAGCTTTCCATTGCAGTTCTGCTGTTTATCTGATGCTGGACTGAGAAGCATCCTATAGCCATGGATCTCCAAGAGTGTAGCTGAGTTTGCTCTTGCCAGTTGTTTCAGTCTATGATGCTTTGTAGCCCTTTTACAGTCAGAAATACATGTGGTAATTAGAGATATGTGTGTGCATCTATGCATGTGTATGTATACATGTATGTGTATATATTTGTAAGTTTTGTTAAGAATCCTTTAAATATCTGCTGTAGATATTTCTCACCTGAATTCCAGTTTCATTTTAAGTTCATTGAATGAATGCACATGAATGAGAAGTGAATTTCCTACCCAGTAGATCTGCCCAGGTCTGTTGGGTGGGAAATGAACGCTGGAATTCAGATCTACTGGGTAGGAAATGTACTTTATCTAGTGACCACACAGAGTTCCGTGTTTGAAAATCACTCTGTGTCTGCTATTAGCACTTATCACAGTGTGACTGCAGCACAGGTGCAGAATTTGGACTCACAGCTGTGATGAATACAGAACTTTTTCCTTTTTGCTTAAAAACTCATCCCAGTCCACTTTCTTCCCCTTAATGAAAAGCAGATATATCCACACTCAGTCATGATGCAAAAGTGATGGCTGCCAACATGTAAAGGAATTTTTTTTTCCTTGTAGAAAGTTTTGTTGGAAGAGGAATGAGCTAAAGCTAGATACATGTAACATTTTAGAATGGTTTGGGAAATTAGAAACTCTTAATGTGTATGATACAATACCAGAGAGTGATGGTTTGTTTGCATTTCCTTTCTTTAGGACTGATTCTACCCAACAGAAAAGTAGGATCAGGAGATTTTATTGATGAATCTTTCCAAACTGAGCTAAATCTAACTGCATTGCACTCCCTGCCTGCTGTGTGAAAGCTGTTACCATGAGGCACAGGGAACTGCTCAGCTGTGGAATCTTGCTTGGTCATCTAAATTCATTCAGGCAACGTAGTGAAGCTCTCTGTAGTATTCCTGGACCAAAAAATCTAATAAATGCAGACTCTTTTATGTTTCTCTGTAACATTTTTATATTAATAATTTCCATATTTTGAAAGTGTAGTGTTTTATTTCTCATGGCCTCTTGTTTAACTGGGTTTCCTAATCCAATGCAGA
This sequence comes from Apus apus, assembly GCF_020740795.1. Taxonomy (NCBI): domain Eukaryota; kingdom Metazoa; phylum Chordata; class Aves; order Apodiformes; family Apodidae; genus Apus; species Apus apus. The sequence continues at coordinate 69,883,302 of NC_067312.1, read as the reverse complement.
CAGGAACTAGAACCTGGGCAAAAACAAGTATTTAAATTATTAACTCTACTTATGCACTAAAAAGACCCAAAAGAAAGTAAAATATGTCCTCACACTACCTATATGGTAAGGTAATACCTTTAGTCTTAGGGCCAGGACAGAAATAATCCATTATTCAGAATGGCTCTTTCTGGACCTGCAGTATCACTTAGGTCAATCTCATAAGTCCCTCCTCAGAGCTTTGCCTTGTTCTCTGTCACCTTATTAATTTGCAGATAAATATGGGAAAGCTTCTTAGGCACGGGAGGTGCAGATTAATAGTAGGCCACACGGGTTTTCTGAAAATGTTGTCTTTTTGTCATTCAGTTTCTTCATTCATATGGAAAGAGCAATAGGTACTTGACAAAACTGGAACTCAATTTTCCCATTAAATATAGAAAACTAAGACAGGACCTGAGCATTTTCCCTTTTTCTTTTTTTCCTTTTTTTTTTTATTTTTTTTTTTTTTTACTCCTCTCAGTACTGATGTTTTACTGTACCAGTTCTAAATGCGGAGAACACCTCTGGATGGTTTAACTAAAGTACTCCTAAGAATACATGAGCATTATCATGAGTGTCACTGAGACCATAAAGGAAATTACAAATTGCCTGTGCAACCCCTTGTGTTTTTAAGAAATTCCTCAGCAGTTTCATCTAGAGGCATGGCCTCAGCAAAATGTGTCACCACTGCCTCACTAGTGAGACAAGCAAGAACAAAGAGATCTACTAGGGAATACAAATGTTAAATTTATTTTCTTCATTCTCTGGAGCAAATTTTGAACTATTTTTTGAAAGAGAGCTAGAGTTTTATTAATAGTGCATGCAGGAAAAGCTATATGCTGGTATGGAAAATATGTGTGAGCAATGACTGAGTTGCATGATGGAGGAAGGAAGGACCAAATAAGAAAGAAATGACAGTGTCAAAAATAAAACCCAGACTTGTGCTGGCAGCGTGGAAGTTAGCATTTCACCACTTAGTGTCACTGTAGTATTTAATGTTTGTTATTACTTGCTCATGTTATCCTTATTGCTTCTTTTTTTTAGTTTTGTTTGTTGTTGGGTTGTTTCATTTTTTACTGTAGTTACTGTAGCTGTTTTTTAACAAGTTAAGAATGAAAGGTAGCAATTAAACTCAAAGCTGCTAATAGCTCTCAGATCTGTGAACAAATTTTGTCAAGCATTAAGCCAACAGTGTGAAACCTCAGGCACCACGCTGGTTTGAAAGGAGTGGATTCAGAGATAGATATGGCTTCCAAAATTCTGGGCTTGGAATTCTGTCAGATCTTTTAATGTAGCTATTTGTAAACTCCGTCATGTTCACAATACTCTTCCCTCTATGTTTACACCCCTTCTTTTCTTCCCAAAAATAAGTATCTTCTGACATTGACACTTTTATACACATCTCTCTGCAACATGAACAGCATTTTACATATAAATCATTTTGTTTAAAAAACTATTCAGACTGTAAATTTATTTAAGGCAGTGACTTTGTATGTTTTATGTACATTGCATGAAATGTCAGATAGGAATCCTGTCTTCCCCAATGCCTCTAGCATTGCAGCTAAATTTTCTTTTAATTGAAGAAATAAATAAAGGAAAAGAAATAATTCTACACTGAACCAAACACAACCTGAAACAGAAGCTGGCAGATGAGGATGTGCTGTCATGGAGTAAATAATGTCTTTGTGTCTATGTAGCCAGATGCAACCGATTCTTTAATTTTTTTTTTTTCTTCTGCTTCTTCAGCTTTCCTTCTTATTTTTTGTTGCCTGTTCTGTCTTGTCAGCCTCATCTCTGTTGAATATAAGTATTTTTGTACTTTGTCCTTACTGGTTTCAAAAAACGAAAAGTAAAATTGAAGCTTCTAACTGAAATGTGAGATTAATATTATGTGGGTCAAATTTTATTTGTTAATTTCCAGAGGAAACTGTCACCCTTGGCTTTAAATGTTTGCAATGCTCTGGCAGCCTGAAAATGCAGTGTTTAAAAGCAGTGATATTTGAATATTTCTGTCAAAAGCCAGTGCAAGGGAGACTGAAGATACAAGGACTTAAAGCCCCGATTTCCAAATGAGAGAAATGAAGCAAAGCAGTGTTGGCAAAGGTGCTGCATGTGTGAAACTGGTAAACTAGATCACAATTCCTCATCATATTTTCCTGATAAGAAGGAAGACAAAAGCAGAAACAACCTTTATAAGCTAAACTATCAGATAGTTTGTCTTGAATAAATCAAGCCAACTTGATTGCTGCTTCTTTACAGCCATGCAACAATGTAGGATAATGTGGCTTCAGGTTGTACATGAAGCTAAAGCAAACAGAGAAAACTGGCTGGTTTGCTGTTTATTTCTAGCCCCACACCCTCCATCCTTTGAAAAAGGGAGAAAGAGGAAAAAAGGCTGAGAAAGAAGTGAAGGTCAGTTGAAGATTCTCCAGTCCTTTACTCATCCTGTCTCTCTGGGTAGGGAAATGTATTGGGGTCTGGCTGAGATGCAGCTAATTTCCTCCAAGGCAACTTTCACAGGGCTGTGCTTTGTGTTGATACCCAGAAAGCTGTTGATAGCACACCAGTGTTTTGGCTACTGCTGAGCAGAGCTCACACAGCATCAAGGCCGTCCATCCAACATTCCCCCTACCCTCACCATGAGACTGGGGGTGGGCAAGGAAGGGACACAGCCAGGACAACTGACCCAAGGTGACCAAAGGGATATTCCAAACCATGTGATGTCTGCTCAGCAAAAGAGCTAAAAGAAAGGAGGAGGAAGGAGTATGTGTGAGGGGGGCATTTGTTATAATGATGTTTTTTCTTACAGAGCAAATGCTGCTTGTACTGAGGCCCTGCTTACTGGGAATTAACTGGACATCGTGTGCTGATGGGAAGTAGAGAATGAATCCTTTGCTTCCTTTGCTTCCAGGCATGTCCTTTGCTTTTCACAACCTCTCCTTTCTAAGACAGAAAAAAGGACATAGAAGCAAAGAAGGAACACCATGTACCAGAGAAAATTCAACGGCATCAGAGCTTAAAAGTCTGGGCAGTCACACATTTATATGTGTAGTGTAGATACAACAGAGCATCTCAACTCCCTTAACCATGTCCACTGAGGGTGAGCAAGCTGATGATCCCCAGTTGTGGGTCAAACCTGGTGTGAGGGAGAAATAAGTAAGAGGAGTCATTAGCAAGCCGAGTGTGGGTGGTCAGTCTCTGAAAGCAGCAAGTGGGACTTAATTGGAATTGGCCAGTAATGGCTAACCCAGGAGCTCAGCCTGTTTCCTAGCAACATGGTACCCAGCATCTGTGTTACCCAAACTGCCTACAACATTGCTTTGCATGACAGCAGCTGTTCCAAAATGTGTCTGCGAAATGTGGACGTTTGTGAACTTTCATTGCTATTCTAGTATCCGTCATCTCTCCTGGAAACGGGGTTCAGTTAGAGGACAATTTATTTTAAAGGAGACACCTGGCAGGCAGGAACTAGTCTTCTTATGTACCATTTGTTTGTGATTAACTGAATCACCATGACTACATAGAAGATTACATGCAAGTTTTGGCTTTGAGTGCCACCCTGATCATCAGGCACTGCAGACTTTTATCTATGTTGACCATGGAAGGAATCAACATATAATTTTGGCATTTGTATCTAGCTTAAAGAATACAGGTTTATTTTGCTTGAAGTCTTCCCACTGCGGTAGAAAAGACTGACATAACTGCTTCAGTGTAGGTGACAAATGAGGCTGCTGAATCATGAACTCAAGAGAGGCCTCTTCTAAGAATTTGAATAAAAATCAGGCAGGATTAGTGTTCTAGCAAAGCCAAGAAGATGCTCTATGACTTTTACAAAGGTTGCTCTGAGTCTGCCAGAATTAAACCTAGAACAAAAAGAAAGAGAATGAAGCATGTGGCAGTGTGAGTGGAGGAACATAACTCTGTAGGTACATATGACTTCTTGCATGTCTGTTCTGTTAAGTAGTAGGGCAAGTTACGTATGCCCTCAGTTAAGAAAAACTTAGTTATTTGTCATAAAATGATTATATTAGATGATTATACTACTCTTTGTTCCCAGACAGCTGGGGGCTTTTGCTGACCTCATGTATGAGGTCTTCATAAGTGCTACAGCACTCCAGTGTCATGCATTGATAAATGTCATGCAATGCTTAGAAAATGGTGAAATCTGCAGCAAATGATACAAGCAGTAAAATTATAACTGTGTCACTTACGTATTTCAGAAATACATTTTCAGGGAATAAAACTGAACCATAAATTGAAGCTTGAATTTAACAGAAATTTAGTGCATGTTACAGGACCTTTATATCAAATAATGTAGATCCTAATATTTTCTCCTTATCAAAGTACTGGAGGCAAAACAAGAGACATTCTAGTATTGAACGGCTTTAGTCAAAATGACCTTGAATCAGTCTAAATTATTTTAAATCCATCAACCAGTCATGAAATACATGAATATAGGAACAGCTGTAGCCATTGTCTGATCCCGCTGCAAAGATAAATGAATGAATGATGAACCCTATGAGGCTATTAGATTATGACTAATAAAAAGTGGTGAAAAACCTTGCAACGTCAATAAAATGGAAGGAAATGTGTCATTAGGAGAAAGGAGAATTGAGCAACTACAAATTCAGTGTAATGTTCTTGGTCTGTAGCAGTCTTAATTACTCTAATTTATACATTACCTTGTCACACTATACTGTAGGAACAGGTTTTAATACTATGGGGTTAAAATTTCCCTCTAAAATTATTTTAACAGAGGAGATAACTATGAAAAGTACAATTGCCCTGTTCACTTATCCAATTTCATAGAACGTGTAATTTAAAAACACGGCTGCATTTTTGCTCATTCTTTTTATACTGAACTTACCTAGGTGGTGTCATTACTACAGCACTAAAATGAAAGTAATTACTTGGGTAAAAATCCCTGTTTTTTGCTATTTTAGAAGAAATAATATGGTTCTCAATGACCAAATTCAATTGGTAAACAGTATGCAACACTTAGACAAATGTAATTATTTTTATAAGATAACATACAAATTTTTTTTACTCATTATTTAATCAGAGAAAGTACTTGTTTTATCAAGTTCCCCACCATTTGTGATATTAATGTAAAAATAATGTTCAGACTTTTCTTTGCATATGGTTTTCATAAAAGTAAATGTACAAGTGATATAGCTCCAAACTGTGCTGCAGTTTTGAGATGGACTAAAGGATATATTTGAGTCTCTTAACCCTCTAAATTACAAGCTATCAATTAATTAATTGCTGGCACCCATACACACAAATTCTTTTCTTCCTCTCTGAAAGTGTTCTGTAATACATGATCCAACAAAAACTTTCTTGCAGGAATAAATATAGGCAAGGATGAATCTCGTACAAAGAAGAAAATAGGTGAATTATTTGTTTAGGTAGCTAAACAAGCAAGACAGGTGTTTATTCAGGTCTGGAGAAATTTCAGTTCAACCACTGACTTGTCCAGCACCGTAAACATCTTCTTCATTTCCTAAATTAGTCGTGTAGCTGGTATGCTCACATTAACAAGACAAGGATGCCTCTTAACACCCATATGATGGTTTGGGAGGCCCTGGCACAGTGTTGGACCTCTATGAAGAGAGACGGTCCTTAGGACCCTGGCAGATCGGAAGGTCTATAAAAGCCAGGAGAGCTGGAAGCTGGGACCTTCTCCCTTCCTGCTACTTTCTCCTTCCTGGGGCTGCTACTGGTTCCTGCAGCTTCCCACCTGCATCGGTTGCTGTGAGGAGCCATGGACCTCTCCCCTGGAGTGGGGCTGCTTTTCCTATATCCCTGCCATCACTGAGATGGATTTTGTATATAAATACTTACCTGTTCTTCCTCCACGTTTTACCCTTTTACCTTGTGTTATGGTGAATTTGTTTCTAGCTTCAGTTTCCAAAGTTTAAGTCTCCCCTTCTATCTTCCCTTGGGAGAGTGTAATAGAGAACAATTCTGTTCTCTGGTTTTTGGGATTCACCTTTAATATTGAAACCAGGACAACCCTTTATGTATTAATTTAAACCAACATGGAATCACAGGACACACAAAGCTTTGCAAGCAGTTTTGTTGAAAGGAGCAGATTAGAAGCTAGAAGCGGAATTAAACTGAATTTAATGGAATTAGCAACAGCCCTTGCATTTCTCCACTGAAGGACATTTTGTAAAGGACAGTCCAGGTTCACTTGGGATGCATCCTTGCCATTAGCTGACTTTCTAATGGGTCAGTGACACAGATAATATAGACATAAAGCACTGTATGCATGGTAGGCTGTAATCAGTGATAACACTGCAACTGGTGAAGAAGTAACTCAGTTAAGTACCCAGGCCAGTAACTTTAACTGTGGATGTACTTGCATTAGTTAAGATGCTAAGGCTGTGCATTTAGGACACAGCTGGGATATTGCCTCACCAGACATCTGAGTTTACCTCTCAGTCAAAGGAGAAGGAATGGATCCATCTATTCTTGGAGTACAGGGAAGTAAAACCAATTTTTTCACACTGTAGCTGTTCCAAAATCTTGTGTGGAAGGTTTGGGAAAGGAACCACTTCCTGTAGCAAATGATGAGTGCAATTAAGTATGTGAGGCTTTGAGGCTCAGGCAAAATATTTACACAACCTAAGACAGAGGTGTAAGTTGGGAGGCAAGGCTGCTTCATGCCTCTTCTCCCAACATAGTCAGCAGAATGACCAGGTTGTCAATTCAGGGTTAGGGACATCTTCCAAGACTGTTGCAGTCAGATGGGCCTTGCAGCTTGATGTAGGAAATGGAATTCTGTCCCAGCCCCTCCTTTCTGTGGCAGTGCCCTTCAGCAGAGCTATAAAAAAGCTTCAATATTTTGGCTCACAAAAACAATCATTTTACTTGTAGACTATGATTTAGTCCAAAGAGGAGGAATAACTTTTTTCAAAATGCAGCAAAATGTATTTAAGTTATTGGAATATGTCACTTGGGAGTCTAGTGGGAGAAAAATATTTTCGAAATCAAGTTTAATAAATATATATTTCTTCCTGCTAATGTGTGCATTTAACAACTCTGAAAAGAGAAAAAGACTGAAATCAAGGAGGAAAAAAATTAGTTTAAAATAATCATCCTAGAGAAACAGACACAAGCGAAAAAAACCTTTTTTGTGTAACCCATACTAAAACATCAATTTCAGTCAACAGTTTAGAAGATGACAGCATTTTAAGGAGTAAAACAAACAAACCTCCCAGGTCTGTGTCCAGAAGTGCTCTAGAACAGAGAAACCCATTCTCTCGTAGCCCACTGCTACCAAAGGGCTCATGGCCCATCCACAACTTCTCATGTTCTGTTTCTGCTGACAGAGACTGTCCTGTCCCTGCACTCAGAGGCTGTTGCATTTCAAGAGCTGATATCAGAGCTTACATAGGGACATAATTCAGATGCTTGCCTTTCCAACAACAGACTTCAGTTTCAGGAAAATGTTTTATGTCCCTCTTTTCACAGAAGAACCATAATTTCACAAATTTTGTTTAAAGAAAGGAAGAAAAAGTAGGAGTAAGAGAGAGAGAGAGAAAGAGGGAAAGAAAGGAGATAAAATAATATGTTTGAATACTTACTGAACTCTAAGTACTGTTTCTACTGATTTTTTCCTTTTTTTTTTTAATTTTTTTTTTTTTTTTAATTTACATTGGTGTAAGCTGTGTTCCCAATAGTTTTGTCTTTCCTGAATATGGCTGCTCTCTGTTTATAAAAATAAGATTTTTTTCTAAAAAAAATCCTATGCCTTTCTCAGTAAAGAACATCCAAGCTTCGTCACGTGTAATGAGAAGAGGTGGTGACACATAGGGCTTTTCCTCAAATCTGAATGGAGATTTAGCAGAGAAGGTGAAACTAAGTTTGATACAAGAGCTTCAGACAGCTATCAGGAACTGAACAGCTGGTTACTTTTTTTCACCTTGAACCAGATGAAATGTATTTGTTTATCCATCTATGGAATCTTGAAATATTTTACAACCAGTCTGATTGGAATTTGTGCCTGGCATATGGTACAAGTGTATGGAATGTCCAGCTATACATTTGTAAATAAGTTTTGGTAATATCTAGTGCACAGGGGCAATTCACGGGGGGAGGATGTGTGTGTGTGTGTGTGTGTGTGTGTGTGTGTAAGCAACACAGTCCTGGATCACCTAGAAGTCCTGTCTCTGCAGACACAATCCATGGGGAGCTGTGTAGGTAGCTCAGCCCTGAGTTATCCATGAGCCAGAGACCAAACAGGGCAGTGCTGCATTATTCAAAGAACCAAAACCTGAGCTGAGCCTTGAAATCCCTCAACAAATAATATGCCCTGAGTCTCAGATCAAACCCCTCTTCAGTTTGCTTGAGAATGTAAGATAAAGAAAAGCTGAAGGGTTTTAGTTCTGGCTTCAGCTGACAAACTTGTGTACCCAGATGATTACAGAATCAGCAAAAGAAGGATAAAAGGTAGAGCATCCTGAAGGAACCTTCATAATAAAAACTATTTGTCAGGGGATAAAAGCCCAAAGATTTGGGTTGGAAAAGGGAAGCTGCTTCTCCAACTATACAGCTGATCCAGGTGGAGATCCTTCCCCCTTAATTGAGATGACAGCCAAGGTCACTTCTCTGGGATTGAGAGCCCTTACCTGGAGGGGGGAACAAATACCTTGCATGCTGTAAGTTTGTAACCATGGGAGATTAACTAACACATGTACCATATTTGGCACGATTTATAGGAAGCAATAGTGTATTGTATGAAGCTTCATAAATTGTAATAATGTGTTCCATAAATCTTTATGTGTTGTAACAGTGTATTCCTGCTTTGAAGTTGTACATTATTTGTACCCATGAAAACCAGCAATAGTGGCTTATTAAATCTGTGAGTGCAGTTGAAAGAAATTATTTGCTTGAATGGTGCAGTCAGTTTTTTTTGTCACAACAAGGAGTCACAACAACCCCATGCAAACATACAGGCTTGGGGATGAGTGGTTGGAAAGCTGCATAGTGGAGAAGGACCTAGGGGTGCTGGTTAACAGCCAACTTAACATGAGCCAGCAGTGTGCCCAGGTGGCCAAGAAGGCCAATGGTATCTTGGCTGGCATCAGGAACAGTGTGGCCAGCAGGAGTAGAGAGAGGATTGTCCCCCTGTACTCAGCACTGGTGAGGCCACACCTGGAGTGCTGTGTGCAGTTCTGGGCCCCTGACTATAAGAAGGATGTTGAGTTGCTTGAGTGTGTCCAGAGGAGAGCTACCAAGCTGGTGAAAGGTCTGGAGAATAAGTCCTGTGAGGAGACGCTGAGGGAACTGGGATTGTTTAGTTTGAAGAAGAGGAGGCTGAGGAGAGACCCCATTGCTCTCTACAACTACCTGAAAGGAGGTTGTAGGGAGGTTGGAGCTGTCCTCTTCTCTCAAGTGAATAATGACAGGACAAGAGGAAAGGGTCTGGAGCTGCACCAGGGGAGGTTTAGAGTGGATATTAGAAAGAATTTCTTTACCAACAGAGAGGTTGGGCAGTGGAACAGGCTGCCCAGGGAGGTGGTGGAGTCACCATCCCTGGAAGTGTTTAAAAGTAATATAGATGTAGTGCTGTAATCTACATCTTCCCGTCTTATAGATCTTCCCGTCTTATAGATGTAATCACTGAACCGGTAGATTAGGTTATGATTGGTGGATTTTAGGTTATGGTTGGATCTGATAATCTTCAAGGTCTTTTCCAACCAGAATGATTCTGTGATTCTGTGATATGTAAGTAGTAGATTCAGGTTTTCAAACTTTTTTTTTCTGGTTTCCCAGAGATTTGCAACAAATGCAGAAATAACTTCTTGCTCAGGAAATTTCTGAGTACATTCCTCCCTCCTAAATGCGACTAGATAAAATTCCCCAGAAGACATTACTATAAATGGAGTAGCCCTGAAGTATGCCTTTTGAAGAGGGAGTTAACTTGAAGCTCTACTCCCTTGCCTTCTGAATCAATGCCAACAAAAGCTTTCCAGCTTCTAAAGTAGGAATTTACTGGGTTATACTCTGATCCAGTTTCCATGTGGTCTTTGTAACCAATATCACTTGTGCAGTAAAAGGTAACAATTCCAAAATATTTGAAGTCTTAAACATTAATGAATTGACCATCCTCAACAAAATAACCTAAATAAAAATGTTCTGTGGCCTAAAAGTACAGTTTTCAATGCTTAGTAAGTCAAGGTTTGTTTGTTTTTTTCTTGTTTTTTTGGTTAGTGCCATTTGTCTTTCTATGAAGCTAACCCATTTTTTAATATTTTCTGTTACATTACTGCACTAAATATGGGAGAAGGGAGTTTTTAGCTGATGCGAATGCTCCTAATTTCATTGGAGTCAGCTACTGAATGACTGCAATTACCTTTGTTAAGGCTTTCCATGTAGCTTCATATTGATAGCAATCATAATTTCTAATGGAACGTGTCTGAGGTGACAGGAATTTGAATAATTAAAAAGTTAAGCTGACATTTGCTTTAATTTAAAAGGCTAATCCTCCTGGGTACTTTACTTAAAAATTCCCTGAAATGAACTGTTCATTATTTCATGACTTAATGACAAACAAAGGGCTTTAACAACCTGAGTTTAAGTGTGGAAATGTCCCCATGCAGCAAAACAATCAGGCAGAACAAAGAAAACAACGTGTAGATCATATTGATTAAGTAAAAATCCTGAAGTATGATTTACTGTTAACACTTGCAGTCCTTTCTTTTCAGGAAAGAAAAAGGAAGCTTTTGAATGGGAAGAATGTTAACTAAAAAAAAACAAACCACAATCCAAAAACCCGGGATGACTGAGAAAAACATTTAAAATTAGGGCACAGCTAATAATGTGACAGTATAAAATGACACCCCTCTCAAGAGGTCCTAGCTTTGTATCATGAACAATTTCCAGTTAAGATCACTTTGACAGATTAACCTAATTTAAAAATGTCCACTCTGCTCATATGACCTTTATGCTAATTAGACAGTAATTTAATTGTGTTTAGACAATTGACTGAGGTCAGTCAGCCACCCTGAGAGTTGTAATGCAATGTAGAGGGTAGATATTAAAGACAGAAAACATGTCTTAAATTACATAAAGACTTAAAGAGCTTTTATTCCATGGCACTGAAAAACTAACTGACAGTTAATTTTTTTTTTAGGTTTAATTTTAAACATTTTTTTTAGTAAAAAACCTGAGCCTCATGAATAATAGAAAAAGTGAAATGTTTATTCACGCAAATTTAAATACAGGGACACATCAGTGTCCTGTTAGAAAACACTAACTGTCAACAGCCAACTATCAGATTTGTATTTTGTGGATATGATACAATCATTATGCAACTAAAAATTAGTCATCAGCCTGTTCTTGAGGTTCAGTTGGGTTTTTTTTGACACATGAAATAATTTACTGAGAAGCTTCCTGATCCCAGAAGGTTTGTATTGGCACATTTTCAGTGACTAACACATCTCTCATCTTTTCGACTTTTTATTTTATTCCAGCACACAACCTGAAAAATACTATTACACACCATACTAGTTTTTTACATGTCTAATTTTTCATAATTAATATAGATCCCTTATGTCAACACCTTGTTCTTCATCTAATCTAAATGCTGGAAAGAGATCACTGACAAAGCCAACCCAGTTCCCTAACTGAGAAGAATCCAGATTTCACAGCCCAATAGATTTCTTTAATTAAGAGAAATGAAAGCAGTATACATTATTCTCTAATGTAGCTGATTTAGAATAGTTTGTCAGACCAACATTTAACTTTGAACTCTTTTATCTATTGATTAATACACACCAATACTCTTTATTTTCTTTTGCTGGCTTAGAACATTAGTTGGTTAATCACTGCCAGTGTTATGCTTTATAATCTAGTGATTTTTCTTGCACAAGAAGCCAGTCAACTAGAGATTAAGATTTTATTTACTAAATTATAGAATGTCTGTATTAAAGCATAATTGAACATGAAAAGAATAATGATTGCTTTCTATTTGGGAAACTAGAGGTCTAGGAAACAAAGATAAGCTTTATTTGAGGACTGATATACTAGTTCTGAGCTCTCAAGGGCAAGAAGCAGGAAAATAAAGGAAGAAAGGTGGTCAGCTGGCAAATAGTGGAACAGGACTGCAAGACTGCAGAATAGAGGTCTTTCTTTAATCTCTCAAAAATCTCAGTCTGTTTAACAACTTATTTTTCTGAGTTGGAATGCAACTTCCACAGGAACGTCTAGTTGCAAATTTGGATTAGACGTTCAAGTAAAGAGTTGATTCAGGGGACGTGTCTAATGAGATCAATATATTTTATAATCAATGTTAGTTTTCTGAAAATGGTTGTTGAATGCCTTTTTTTCCTCATGTTACAGGATGGGCTCAGAAAAAAACAGAAATAAGTTGACATACTCTTGTTATATATTGCTTCACTACATCTTTGCTTCTGCCCTGAACACACCTGGGGAGCATAGATGAAAAGTGTAACATGCTTTTGGAAACCTCATGTCTAATTTTCAAGAATGGGACCTGATATACTAACTAAAGTCACATAACAGTAACCATTCCCCTCAAAAACAGATTTTGCCACTTACAGTGCTTTTTAAGTATGTGGATAAGTGATTTTATTTAATTCAGTTCCTCCAAATCTAGTTTGTAATGCTTCTTTGACAATATTAGACTAGAAGGGAACAAATACAAGTGATATAGCAACCGTGTTGTGTAATAACAACCTAACATCCTTGTAATGGGTCATAAAAAGATCCTAGCTATGTTTATTAGCCTAAAACAGGGAAAAGAAAGGAAACAAGACACCTGGGACAAGATATAAACCTGTAGTTCACTTCTACTATCTGGTAATAAGAGGTAATCTGGAAGCATGTGTAGACTAAGAATTTCCAACTCTGTCTTTATTCAGGCTGACACGAAAACAAAAAATAGCAAATATCCACATGCAATACCATTTTGGAATAAGTACTCTGGTAAGGCCCAAATCTATGTTTTCCAAGTGCCTCCACTTTCTTTCCTACTATAAATATGAAATTAAGTCAAAATAGATTGTGTGGGGAATTTTGGAGTCTTCATCCCTTAAGACCAAAGTCTAATTGCAGTAATAGACTGCAGTGAAATTGTTGGCTGACCCTGCCTTGAGGTGTCAGTTGTGAATGCAGGTTCAGTGCATTTATAACTTTCAATGTACTTGTGAGCTTCTGTTGCCAAGGCTCATGAAACAACAGAAGTAACCTGTCAAAAAAAAAAAAAAAAATTGGATTGAAACCATAGCAGTAAAAAAATTCATAATGTCAGGATTTATAGTATTAATTTTCAAAAACTATTTTTATAGAATATATATTTATATATTTACTAGAATAGTTATTAAAATTTGCGTTAACAGAGATAAAGTATTTTTTATGAAGTGTCAATAACAAACAGATATTTTTTATATTGATTCCTTGTATAAGTTTTTAATTATTTTTTTTTTCTGAGTTTAATGTTCTGCAGGAAAGTAAAGACAGAGAATGTGAGATTTGGTAAATTATTTCTTTCTTTTTTTTTTTTGCAAAAGTGTAAAGGAATTTTCTTGCTGCCTCAAGTAGAATATATTGTTATCATTTGCATGGTACAACTCATGGGAGTTAAAATAAATATAAAATAAATTCATGGTGCACTAACTCATGACCAGAGTGAAAACATACAGACAGAGTAGTCTTTAATACAAATTAATTTGATATGTTTCAGTAGAAATGCTCTTTGTAAAGCACGGTATTTAACTTGTGACTAAGGGTTTCCTTCACTTCTGGAGATGTTCTGAAAAAAAGATCACAGACAAGACGTGGGAAACTGGGTGTATTACCAAGGAACTCCATATGAGGACATTTGAGGATTATCCTGATATCCATGGGGGGACAGACGGGGGACAGGCTGCACTTGAGTTAGCACTACTGTATGGCATTGAAAGAATGCAGAGAATACCTTTTTACACTCCTCAACATTTAAGAGTTGAACTCTTTGCTACAAGATATTGGCCAGAAAAAAAACCCAAGCACAAAACAACAATCAACTCATTAAATAGGTTTACACAAATTTCAGAGGGGGCAGTAATGTAATGGCTTGGGAGAAACAACAGCTGAGATGCAACTTCTGGTTAAGAAATCCCTTAATTGCCTGAGTGAGGAAGATTTTACTACATGAAATATAATTCCATCTTTGTTATTTTACTTCTGCTTTTTTTCCTAAAGGTCACTCTCTGACACCTGACTGTTAATGAGCAATACATCCTTGCTTTACCTAATGCAGCCTTGTGTCATCTAATGCATCCTTGTCTTGATTTTTATATTGTGGAGGATTTAAATCTAGTGGATATTATTTTAAAAGCAAGCTTTACCAAAACTGCAGTGATGGATTTTTTAAATTAGTAGCTGTGATAAATTATGGTGTGAGTATAACTCTTAGAATATGAAATTAATATTTGGAACTAAAGTTTTATTATCTTTTTTTCTTCATCCATAGAAGTTGTTTTAAAGTTCCTTGGATAGCAGATGATCTTTTATTATTAGCATTCCCTCAATGATGCATTGACACCTTTATTTATCCAGACAAACTAATAACATATGGTAATACAAAGAAGTCAAGTGAAAGCTTTGTCCTCTAGTACATAACACTCAGTCAACAGCCTGGGTCTAGAAAGTTAGAGCCTCAGGTCTGTCTTCAGAAGTCTGTTGCCACTGCAAGTGGGAGACCTGCTAGATCAGAGTGACACTCTGGAAGTTCTACTTTAAGAAGCTATAGCGAAACTGTGAAAGTGAAAAACAGATTGTGAACAAAATTGCCCATCCATCCTGCTGTCCAGGGGAAAGCAGTGGTTTAATCAAGACTTAAGTAACAGTGTTATACCTCCATGGAAAAAATTACTGCAGCCACAGAAATAGGATCTGACAGCCTGAGATGCAGCAGTGTCCTGCAGGTTTCCATTCTATTTGTTTGTTTAGAAATCCATTCCCTCGTGATGATGGCTACAATATTGATAGTGCCACATTGACAAAGGAAGGAAAATAAAAGTCTGGTTTTCTAGCAAGTAAATCAAACTGTGTAACAAATCTTTGGATAGTGGCTCTACATTTTGCCTTTTCCTCTCCAGCAATCAATACTCCTATCTCACCAGGACAGCAATCCTAGCGCTTCAGGTGCTCTGAGCAGGAAGTTATTCTTTCAGACTCCTCTCGCTGTTTTACAAAAAGCCTGATATCTATTGTTTACAGATACTTCTCAAGCTTTCTGTTCTCCTTGGTCTTATATTACTGTCATGTAAGAGTTGGAATATCATGTCCTCATGAAGGACATTGCCGACCGAGTACACAGAAGGTCAAGTGTGCATGTCACTTCAAAGTGTTATACAAGATATTTTTTGAGTGCCTGTAGTAAAAACATTAAAAGTTGAGGAATAATAAGATAACACTCCTTAATGCCTTCAGAGAATTTCAGCTGAAGGGAATTAGGAATAACAGGTTTTTCTAATACAGCCATTTAATTAACATTAAAAGAACATCAAAGATATCCACCCACTGCAAAAATACTTTCAGAATAGTTAGAATTATTAACTGTTAAAGACATGGCAACTAAAAATTGCACATCACATTTTTTGGAAGAACTAGTTGTCTCCAAAATGTAGACATTTTTAAACTCAGGCAGAACAGATATCTGAAATTTCCCAAAATATCAGGAATAAACATCGTGGGCTGTTATATCTAATATGCTTTTCATCTATCTGAATGGAATGCCACTCTTCCGGATGAGCTGGTGATCTCTAGTTATGCTTATCTATAATAAAAAAAAAGGGTATAGAAACCAAGTAAGATGTCCCAAATCATAGCCAGAGGTGTGAGATAGGAAGCTGAGATACAGTATGGAATCCTTTAGTTTATGTGGTTGAGAAAGGTTGTCTTAGCCAAAAGAAGTAAACATTTTCTTGCAACAAGTGGCCAACAAGACAGTAATAGAACTGCATAGTGGAAACTTCTTCCAGAAAGTCTGACTCCATTAATACTTGCTGTCACTCTCCTGCTTCTACTTTGCCAGCTGGCTATTAATAGCTATTCAAACACCCACTGAAAACACTTCCTGCTAGGAAGCTGGTGAGTCAATAAAACCTTTCTCACACCCGTTTGTAAAGCTATGACCTGTATCTCAGTTATCTTCTTTTCTTGCTTCTGAACATCTGTGCTTGTGGAAATCTTAGTATCCTTATTTTGGAGCAGCAAGAGCTCTTCATACATACATTTCCCACCTTGGATGAGAAACCTCTAAGTCTATTTTACTAACATAAATCACAGATTATGTGTAAACATGTCAGAGATATAAGCTTGGATTCCACTGTGGTTTCCCTCACATTCACCTGCTCTTGTCCCCAGAAATTTTCCACCTACTATCTGTCCCTGCTTAATACGTATTTCAGGCATCCACACAGTATGCAGCATGGGTATCATATATACAAGAAATCATCCTCATACTGCAATTCATAGTCAATAGTCTCAGCTCTATCTTGGGAAAGTTCAGCATCAGAAACAAAAAATTAATTATAACCCTTTTGATCCTGTAATTATGCAGCTGTAGAGAGGAAGACTCTTATCCTCCTAGCTTTCTGAATATCTTGCACAGGATTTGACAACAGTCAACTCTGTTGTGTAGATTAGGGTGAGAGATTAATTGCATTAGAATCTTTCCAAGAGATATTGAATGAAGTGACTTAGGTAATTTTCTTTTCTCTGTGTTTTGAAGTCAGGTCTATGGTAACAGCAAAAAAAAGACTGAGGCTGATATCAGTGAGAGAACTAGGAATAAAAGAAAAACACATTCCAACAAGCTTTCTCCTTGATCCAACCCTCTCTCTCCCTATCATTAGATTCCCAGAGCTCATACTAGAGAAAAGTCTCCATGGTAAAAACACAGAATCACAGAAAAAACTGGGTTTAAGAAATGTCTGGAGATCATCTCATCCAACCTCCCTCCTTCTTGAAGCTGGAATAATGTCAGTATTTTATCAAGTTTCTTGGGACTCTGTCCACCAGGGTTTTGAAACTGATGTGACAAAGATTACACAACAGATACTGGCAACATGCTGCAGTGCTTAGAAAGTTAGTTGAGTGTTTACTTCGTGTCAAGGATAGTTCAGTTTTGAAACAATATTAATGGTCTCACTAACTTTGATGGATAATGTAGGCAATCTGTAAGGGAGAGACCCTTGTAGTATTTATAATCCTCTCCTTCCCAGGATAAAATACCTTGTCTCAGAAATATGGTATTTCAGTGGATAGGCTTGTCTTGAAAGGCAATATCATGCTCCCAAGTTATGTTTTCTATAGCATTTGTGGCATTTACGTATCCATCTCTCACACCACGTCCATGTGATTGTGCCATTTATGTCTGGTCCTTAGTTACTGTTGATACAAATCACCAGCGTTGCAAACCAGCATTTTTTCCATGCCCTAATCTGCCAGAAATTAACCTCAGCTGCCCTGAAATCAGCTTTCCAAGGAAAGGTAGTCCAAAGATTTTTGGAAAAAGTTAAAAATTTTCATCTTCCAATTATCCCAGTATGGGAAACTGTTACCTTATGTTGAACCTCAAAACAGTAAAACAAAAAATTATTATAGAGGTTTTGTACACCCTCTATAACAAACATTTCAAAGGCCTATTATGCTACAGCAGCACTAAACTGCAGTATCTGTCTCACTGAGTTTCATTTCAAGCAGGGCTAGTCAGCAAATCCCAAAATCTCAAGGGAGAACTCTTATTATTCTTTTATATTCTGGTCCTTGGCAATGACAAAGGATCCACAAGTCATCATTGCTGCTGTAAATTACAAGTTTAATAATACCTGTGTAGACTTAGTGCCTGCAGGGAGTTTGTTCTGAACTGCCCACTCAGAACTGTGGTCAGTGTGGCTGAGATATGACAAGGGACGGAATTCAATTTACTGCTTCAGGAGCGAATTTCTCTCACAAGAAAAAGAAAATATCAGATTTCCAAGCTGTGGAGCTCTGAATGGTTCCAGTTTGTTTAGGTTTCATTACCTTGGCCATAATATGCCATAGAAGAAAATGTTTTCACAAATAAATCTAATGATGAGAAACACATACATTGCCACTGTGAAAAAGAGGTCTAAGGGAAAACAGGAGCGTCAGGAGTGTATAATTAAGGACATTAGCAACAAAACGGCAGGAATTTGGTTTCTAAAAGAACAGAAATAATTTGCTTCCTTGAATGTGTGAGTTGGGCTCTCAATATTAAACCCTGGAGGAATATAGGTCTGTTGTCAGAGGATGTAGGGAGGCAATTAGGAAAACTAAGGCCTCCTTGGAACTTAACCTTGCAAGTCAGGTTAAGAATAATAGAAAGGGCTTTTTCAAATACATAGCTAACAAATCTAACACTAGAGGCAATATTGGCCCTCTGATGAACGAGGTGGGAGCCCTGGTGACAGAGGATATAAAGAAGGCAGAGGTGCTGATGCCTTCTTTGCCTCTGTCTTTACTCCTGCAGGCTTTCCCCATGAGCCCCAGATTCATATAGCCCCAGAAGAAGTCAAGATAGAGGAGGAGTTTGCCACGGTAGATGAGGATTGGGTTAGGGATCAGTTGAGTAATCTGGACATCCATAAATTGATGGGTCCGGATGGAATGCACCCAAGGGTGCTGAGGGAACTGGCGGAGGTCATTGCTGGGCCACTCTCCATCATCTTCGGTAAGCCATGGGTAACAGGAGAGGTGCCTGAGGACTGGAGGAGAGAAGATGTCACTCCAGTCTGCAAGAAGGAGGACCCGGGTAACTATAGACCGGTCAGCCTCACCTCCATCCCTGGAAAGGTGATGGAACAACTTGTTCTTGTCACTATCTCCAGGCATATCAAGGATATGGGGGTCATCAAGAGCAGTCAACATGGTTTTTTCAAGGGTAAATCATGTTTGACTAACCTCATAGCCTTCTATGAGGAAATTACTAGGTGGATAGATGATGGTAGAGCGGTAGATGTGGTATACCTTGATTTCAGTAAAGCATTTGACACTGTCTCCCACAGCATCCTTGTAGATAAGTTGATCAGGTATGGGTTTGGTGATCAGGTAGTGAGATGGATCAAGAACTGGTTGAAAGGAAGGAGTCAGAGAGTTGTAGTCAATGGGGCAGAATCTGGTTGGAGGTGTGTGACCAGTGGAGTCCCTCAGGGGTCGGTACTGGGACCGGTGTTGTTCAACATCTTCATCAATGACCTGGATGAGGTTATAGAATGTACCCTCAGCAAGTTTGCTGATGACACTAAGCTGGGAGGAGTGGCTGACACACCAGAAGGCTGTGCTGCCATTCAGAGGGACTTAGACAGGCTGGAGAGTTGGGTGGGGAGAAACATGATGAAGTTCAACAAGGACAAGTGTAGAGTTCTGCATTTGGGGAAGAAAAACACCATGCACCAGTACAGGTTGGGGGCTGACCTGCTGGAGAGCAGTGTAGGAGAAAGGGACCTGGGAATCCTGGTAGACAGGAGGATGACCATGAGCCAGCAATGTGCCCTTGTGGCTAAGAAGGCCAATGGCATCCTGGGGTGCATTAGAAAGGGTGTGGTTAGTAGGTCAAGAGAGGTTCTCCTACCTCTTTATTCTGCCTTGGTGAGGCCGCATCTGGAGTATTGTGTCCAGTTCTGGGCCCCTCAGTTCAAGAAGGACAGGGAACTGCTTGAGAGAGTCCAGCGCAGAGCTACAAAGATGATTAAGGGAGTAGAACATCTCCCTTATGAGGAGAGGCTGAGGGAGCTGGGTCTCTTTAGCTTGGAGAGGAGGAGACTGAGGGGTGACCTCATTAATGTTTACAAATACGTAAGGGGTGAGTGTCAGGGAGATGGAGTTAGGCTTTTCTCAGTGATGACCAGTGATAGGACAAGGGGTAATGGGTGGAAATTGCAGCATAGGAGGTTCAAGGTGAATATGCGAAAAAATTTTTTACTGTGAGAGTGACAGAGCACTGGAACAGGCTGCCCAGAGAGGTTGTGGAGTCTCCTTCACTGGAGACATTCAAAACCCACCTGGATGCGTTCTTGTGTGATGTGCTCTAGGTGACCCTGCTCTAGCAGGGGGGGTTGGACTAGATGATCTTTCGAGGTCCCTTCCAACCCCTAAGATTCTATGATTCTATGATTCTATGATTCTATGATCAGTGCATGATCCGTACTTTTTAAAAAATACCATAAAACAACATCAACATAGCACTGGTTTTGGCAAATAATGTGTACTTTTGGTTCTTGACTAAATAAAACTACTTAATAGTTCTGCTAGTACCCTAAGCATTTAAAAAGCATACAAGTCTTAGCTTCCCTCAAAGGTTGTCTTCACAAGCTTTGTGTCTACGTATTAAAGAAGAAGATGAAAAAATAAGAAGTACAATTTCTGTTGGGAAGGGAAATGTAATTTTGGTATTTTCCCCACAGCACGGATAACAGAAAAGAAGAGTATGTGTGGGATCTAGAAAATATCAGGTAAACAGACATTAGAAGCAGGTTTTTTTCTTACAGTTAATGCTGGTGTGAAGAGGAAAACATTGCTACATTCAGATATGGAGAGAAAGGCAAAGGGGTAATTTGATAAACAATTACAAAACAGAATCACAGAATGTTAGAGGTTGGAAAGGACCTCTGGAGAACATTAAGTCCAATCCCTTTGCCACAGCAGGACCAAATCTAGGACAGGTCACTTAGAAAGGCATCCAGATGTGTCTTGGAAATCTCCGGAGCAGGAAAATCCACAACGTCTCTGGGAAGCCTGTTCCAGTGCTCTGTAACCCTTAGAGTAATGAAATTTTTCCTCATGTTGAGGTGGAACTTCCTATGCTCTAGCTTGAATCCATTGCTGCTTGTCCTGTCACAGGGCACAAGTGAAGAGGTTGACGCTTCCTTCTTGATGCCCAGCCCTCCTGTATTTGTAGACATTAATAAGATCCCCCCCTCAGTCTTCTCCTCTCCAGACTAAAAAGGCCCAGGTCTCTCAGCCTTTCCTTGTAAGACAGGTGTTCCAGTCCCTTAATCATCCTCATATCCTGTTGCTGAACTCTCTCAAGTAAATCTCTCTTCAATAACTGATAAAAAATACTATTACATCAGCCAGATAAGGATTTTCAGCTCCTTAAGGTGAATTTCTTAGAATAGTATTAAATTACTCTCAGTTCAGTAATTTACTTGTCATACAGTTTTATTCATTTTATTGAAGGATAAACCCAGCAATTTATATATCCAAAGAAACATCATTTAACCACATGAAACACGTGGGATTAGAAATGCACTTACTGATCATATTAAGCAGCTCTCTCTTAATAGCAGCTGTGTGTGGTCTAATAATGTAAATTTTTTTTTAATCACATATTTAAAAGGATCTTTTTCTCATTAAGAGTAAAAAATTACATATCTTCTAGCAGTCTCAAGTGCATAGGCTGAGATTTTTGAAACTGCCTGAAAAGATACATAGATTTAATTCCCTTAAAATAAGTTTGATTTAGAGTTTAAAATACCTCAGTTTGAATGTCTTTCGGGTTAAACTTTTTTAATTAAAAGTCAAGCTTCTTAAAGTGTTTTATTAAGAAACTAATATAATATTTTATAAATGACATATTTTTGTAAGACTCAGTAGACTAGTAGACTGCTCGTAAATGACTTTGCTGTGCTTTGAGTTCCTTTGGCAGATGGCAGGGAAATCAACCATAATGCTTACTAATATTATGGCAGTGCTTATAATATCTATTAATCTTTCATCAGCATTTCACATTCTGTGTTAGAAAGTGACAATATCTTTGCTTTATCCATCTTAATCTTTATATTCACTGGTAGACTTAAGACTCTAATGAAAGCATAGGCCTTTCTAAATAAAATAAGGGAACTGAACAGGGTTGACTACAACTTACAAAGTCACTCAGTTTTCTACATTGAGACATGGGAGAGGGACCTGAATTGAAGAACACCACACTGAGAACAAGTTTATGTCTAGACTTGTTTCTTTCTGTTCTGTTTTCTGTGTCTGTTTTACCTTTTCTCTCTTTAAAACAAGCAACAGCTATATAGTTGTGTCTGCTTTTCAGTACAACAATCTTTTTTTTTTGAGGAACTTGTTTTGCATTAGGGATAAGCTTAGAAGAAATGAGATTGAAGAGATTACCTGTTGAGGTATGGGAGGTCTCTCACCTCCACTTGGAAATAGTCTTGAGAAATAAATACTACAGCCAAGAAAAAAATCTTAGCCCTTTCTTACTTCTCATTAAAGATTTCTGTGCTGAAAGGAGAAGGGGAGAAGTGTGAGGATGGAGATAAAGGTCTAGAAAGTCTGACCACAATATTTTCCTCAGGTGAGGTGTCTTCTGTGACAAAATAGACAAACATTGAAATGTAACAAACACATACGGTTAAAGAAATTACCTAAATCCTTGGGATCCGTGGACTGCAGGTAGAAAAGTACTTCATAAGTGTCTCACTTAATAATTGTCACGGTTTGAATCAGGATTGGAAATCAGACCAACGACAACAATGCCCTTGATTGCCTCCCCCTCCCTACCACGTAGGAAAAGGACAGGGAGAATAAAGGAGAGAGACTTTCTGGATTGAAAGCTAAAGTAGACAGTCTTAATTAAATGCTAATGATAAGAAAATATGTACAATTCTATACAAGTATGTTCAGGAATGTGCAAAACCCCTGTTGCCTCCCCCTAACCAGAGCAACTCCCCCAGCATCCCCTGAGCTGTGAGCAGCTCTGAAATGTCCCAGAGCTGCCGGAGAGAGGGCAGAGCAGACAGGAGCTGAGGGGAGAGTGATGAGGGTCAGGGATGCACGAGCCTAAAGATCAATGGAGATGGACAGATGAAGTCTTCCCTGGACACCAGCCATGGATGGAAGAGAAGGGAAGAGGAAGCAGGAAAGGGCTTGACTTCCATGATCCCTGACCTTACACTGAGTTTATGTAGCTATATGGAATGGGATGCTTTGGTCAATTTGGCTGTCCATCTACTCCACTCCTCTCTATAGGAGGGCTGCAGATACAACTCTTCTGCTCCTGTAGCATCTGAGACTGCAGAGCAAAGTGCCCTTGATGTCTTGGCTGTAACATAAACATTCCAGTGTTACCAGTCCACTAGCTGGAAAACTTGCTGCTAATTAAAAGAGAGCTCACTGAGGGAAAAAAAAGAATCAGTAAAACCAAAATTGGCTTGATCCTGGCTCAAATCAGGAAAATAATGGAAAAAATTATCTACTGCAGTATTTCCCAAAGATCGTTGCAGAGAATATTAGGATATACATAAACAAATTTACCTTTTTCAAACAGGATCTGGGAGTCACTGTGAAATAACAAAACCTCCCTGGTACAAATCTGGACTTCCAGCAGCCTATACCAGTTTGAGCAGGCAGATGGCCTAGCCTGAGGCTCTTCCTTTACCTCACTGTTTTTCAAGAGAGATGAACTAAAACTCCTGTTCTGTATTTGTTTTCTTTCAGACCAGTAGGTCATTGCTCCTGGAGGGTTCAGCTGGTTGTTTCTAGCAGTCCCGTGTTTGTTACCAGATACAAAGTTTTCTGGCTTCTGTAATAAGCTGAACTTCCAAATGACATCGTCATTACCTCTATTAGGAGAAGGAACTGATGAATGCCAAAGCTGTGCCAAAGCCAATCAGATCATGTCTTTATTTATACCTCAGATGTTACTGGGAAATTCAGTTTTTGAAAATACACTGTAATTAGCTGTACTAGCCCAGATGGTGGCCACAGCTGATGTTTTTGCTTCTGGATTGGTGGCTGTTCAGCTTTTAATGGACAAGTTGTGAAGTTATTCCCTGTTCTTCACAGCGATGCAGCCTCAGCTTCACAGGCAGAATCTCAGCCAGAGTTTTAGCAGTGCACTGGTGACTCCTGATGCTGACTGGTGAGTGGGTAAGACTGGCCCTCCTTAATGGCACAAATAGAGTGAGTTTAAATGGAGTGGCAGCACACAAAATCCTTTGAAAAGAAACACCCCAGTGAATTAATGGGTGTGGGAAAGGAGACTAAAACAGAAAGGTGCTCTGCTTCCTATTGCACGATCACATATTCCATATCATGTCCTTTCAGAAAAGGCACAGAAAAACTAGAAAATTTATGAAAAAAGTAATAGAAAATGTCAAGTGATGAATTCTGTTCAATGCATCAGTACACAAGGATGAATAATTTCTACCTTCCTGTATTATCTGATAGTAGCTCAGTGGCCTGTGAGATGGGCAGCTGTACCATATCTTTCTAATAAAAACAGAGCACTTTTTACAGCCAATGTATGTTTGAAATCAAGTTCATTTAACAGCATATGTCTCCTGTTTTGTCTGTAAAAATAATTTTTCTTAGTTTTCCTTTTCCTGGAAGCATAGTATAGAAACATACTGAAGACGATATAAACACATACTCAGTCTTTAAATCTAAGGTAAAAATTCTCAGTTGAAAATTCCAGGCAGGTTTTCAGCCTAAATCTGGAGAAAACTTAGCCTGGCATCATCATTCCATTTAAAAACAGAGATTCAACCACACACAGAAACCAATCTTATTCTTGCAGGAGACGGAGAGGAAAAACTTAGGTTCATTGTTATTCTTTTTACATTCTGCCTTCTCTCCCAGGTGACAAGAAAAGGAAAACAGACAAATTACTAATGAGAGTCTTGTTGTTAATGTTCCTGTAGGATTGTAAATATAAAATTATATGCTTTGTTGGTCAGAAACACAACATCAAAATCATGGATAGTACTGAGAGGTTTGCAGCATGAAGTACACTGCCCGCCTGCCTGCTGGATTAGTCTTTCAAGTTAGCTGATGATATTGAAAGCTTGCTAACAAAATGCCAGATCTCTGGTTCCTTCCTATTCTTCTTTTCGATGTCAACATGGGATCTAGAGGCCAATGTCCACGTGAGGATCATTCCTGAGCGTGGGCCAGGCTCTAAGATTTTAAATGGCTTTGCCCAGGGCAAGTCCTGCCTGACCAACCTAGTGGCCTTTTCTATGAAGGAGTGGCTACATCAACGGGCAAGAGAAGAGCTACTTATGTCATTTAGACTTCTGTAAGGCCTTTGACACTGTGCCCCACAGTATCCTTCTCACCAGATTAGGGAGATACGGATTTGACAGGTAGACCTTTTGGTGCCTGAGGAACTGGTTGGATGGTCACTTCCAGAGGGTAATGGTCAATGCCTCAATATCTGTGTGAGGATCAGTGACAAGTGATGTCCCTCAAGGGTCAGTATTGGAACCGGTGTTGTTTAATATCTTAGTCAACTACATTGACAGTGGGATCAAGTACACCCTCAGTAAGTTTACGGATGCCAATATGATGAGTGGTGTGGTTGATACACATGAGGGATCGTATGACATTCAGAGGGACCTGGACAAGTTCAGGAGGTGGATCTGTGTGAACCTCATGAGGTTCAACAAGGCCAAATGCAAGGTCCTGCACCTGAGTCAGAGCAATGCCCGGCAGCAAAACCATCTGAGGGATAAAGAGATTGAGGACAGCCCGACAGAGAAGAACTTTGGGGTACTGGTGGATGAAAAGCTACACATGAGCCAGCAATGTGTGCTCAGAACCCAGAAACCCAACCCTGTCCCAGCGTGCATCAAAAGAAACATGCCCAGGCTCATCATTTCTAAGATATTTTGTTCGTGGCTTTAATATTTGTAGTCCAGGATTTTGATCCAGTTTTGAAGGTTTTAGTCAGAACTCTGTCTAGACAACACTTTTTACTACTCCCTGTAATGGAGTAAAACTTTTGTGTGCACAATTAGTTCTACCATCTTCTATTTTCTTTCAAATCAGTTAACACACTCTCTGAGCATTAAACACTCTGCAACCAATTTTTTTCAGTTTATAAAAATGGGAAGAAACTGTTGAAGAATGTGCTGAGCACTCCCTGCAATGAGCTACATTTCCTCATATGTAGACTCTAATCCATTTCTGGTTGCAATCACCCCTGAGAAATCTTTCACTGTCAAAGTCTAATTACTAAGAGAATATACGGACTGAAATTTTTGGAGCATGAACATATTTGTCTATAAGTACATATGCAGACACACAACTACACATGTACGTGAGGGAGGTTGTGGAGTCTCCCACAAAAGGCTCTTGGGCATGGTCCTGGCCAAATGGCTGTAGGTGTTCCTCCGTGAACAAGCAGGTTAAAGCAGGTGAACTCCAAAGCCCTTCTAACCTTGACTGTTCTGTGATTCTACATACTCTTATTACAGAATAACCAACATAGACAACAGTGTTTGATG
Organism: Apus apus; assembly: GCF_020740795.1. Lineage (NCBI taxonomy): Eukaryota > Metazoa > Chordata > Aves > Apodiformes > Apodidae > Apus > Apus apus. Next base: position 69,857,002 of record NC_067312.1, on the reverse strand, counting down.
TGTGTAAGGATTAGGAATGCATGACCTATCTGTAAGTGACTAAAAAACCCTTGAGAGTCCACCAAACATGAAATCTGAATTTTAATGGTTATTCCAGCAGAAAAGAAAAGCCATAATGAGCTGCATTCAACTAGTAGATTTTGGCACTGGTTCAGAGTAATTTCATCTAATTATATTTAGATGAAGTTTTCTTTTTGAAATGCAGTGTTTAATCTAAACTAAAATTAGATTTCCCATTTTAAACTGATCATTTGTCTTTCAAATAGCTATTAGGATCAACACAGTTCAGTTGGCTGATTTTCTAACAGGCATTTAGGGAACAGAATAAGGTTCTCACTGTTATGGCATTTGCATTGAGATATGTCTTTTAGCATCATGATGTTGGTGATGGCAGTTTCTAAATAAACTAGTTGAATATTTATACAGGAACGGCATCTAAATCACTAAAGCAAAACAAAAATTTCAAAATCACTTCTTATCTGAGTTTGTGTTACAAAGATTATGATAATGAGATCCTGTAGCTGAGTCAAGCTTTGTGAAATTCAGTTACAGATCTCTTAGGACTTTTTAAATAATTTCAGACAGGTCTGGGTTTAGGGTTCTAGCTGGGATCCATCCCTCAGAAGAAATACTGAGTAGGCTATTTTACTAATGGGTAATTTATACAGAAATAATGACCACAATAGTATGATACATGGTCAGGCTCTATTTTCTAAGTTGGGATCTTTGAAGAGTAAGGTACGTTACATTGTAAAAAATGACACATCTATTGCACGAAATACTACAAGTAAAGCTGCAATCACTACCTTGTAGTAAAATGAAACTTCCAATTGCAATGATTAGCTGAGAGGAAAAAACAATGAAAATATTTTAAGAGTATTGAAGGGTAACAATTATTGATGCTTGTTTCCCAGGAGACACAACTGACTTCGTGCATTCTTGGACATCACTTTCCAGAATACCTTTCTTATTCTTTCTCTATTCTTATTTTTTTCTAATTCTCACTAAAGCTAACATACAGGAGTAGTACATCTTTGTGGGAACATTTTTTTTAACCTCCTGTAGCACATTTCAAACCTGAGGTCTCTGGGTAATGGTAATACTGTACTTCAGAAAATAATTTTGTAAAAAATTCCTAGTTAATGTCTAAAAAAAGATATCTGAGGCTACTATTATGTAAACAGATTTTAGACTAAAGCCCCCACTGAGCACTTAATATAGTACTAGTGTCTGAAATTAGATGTGCATAGCTTAGGAATAATTCTCTCTGCTCCTGATTCAGTGACTTACCCTGTTAAGAAGTGATTTAACCAACTGAAGAGCTTCAGATACATATTTATACCCTGCTGAGTTCATTGGACATAAGCAACCACTCGGAAGCTGAGCATGTGTTTAACTGCCTCTCTCAGCAGGGGTTCTGGCTCAGTTTTTAATGCCACTGTTTTATGTATTTCTAATATAAGAAAAATAAGTTTTCTGCATTTCTTTGTCATGGAACCTGTCCATTCTTTTGACATTCTGATGCTTTCTTTCCCCAAAAGAAAGTAAACTGTCCTTCTATTCTACAACATGCTTTCCTACCACCGCTGGTAACACCATCTTAAACAAAAGACTTGAAAATGCAAAGGAACAGCACAGATGAGCTGTTTAAAACCTATTTTAATTCATATGCCCTTAGTAATAAAGTAGAAGGGGAAAGAATATAAATATGATTTTTTCCACATTTTCTATGAGCCATCAATAGCTCTTGAATGGTCCATCCCCAAACCCTGAGAGATGGTTGAATGAGTATATATGCCCATCTGGTGTTCTGCTATGCTCACATAATAAGAGAGAAACATTTTAATTTTAGTTTAGTTTTCCAAGGACATTTTTTTTTTCTTTCATCATAAACCCCTGCTTGTTAAACATGAGTGGAAGGTGTCTTAACTTTAGGGTTTTCTTCAATCAAATTCCTGGTAAACTTCTTCATGAAAGTGGGCTAGACTTACAGAATCCAGATGCCAGATTTCACAAGGCTGATGAAAAATCTCTTTTAAGTTGACACATTTAAGCTTTAGTCCAAACGCGGACAGTGTCTATCAGTCAGCTGACACAGGTGGAATTCTAATTTCACCGTGTCTTTTAGCATAGACTCAGAATCTTTTTCAGATAAAAAGTATGAAATGGTGTTTTTGTGTCCTAAGATAAAGGTGAAGTTCCCCTGTGCGTACAGAATAGAATTTTCTCAATTCATCGAAGTGTAAGCTATAACTAATTCTAGATTTAGTAATTTCCATTATAAGTTCACATACATGACCTTTAAAGAATGAGAAGTGATGTCTTTGAAATAAAATAATGCATGTTACAGCACTAGCTGTAGTTTTGCTGTGTGCCCTATTTCTCTGGGTCTGTTAACACCAAAGTTTTAACACTTTTTTTCCTCTCAGAAGATAAGGAAGGTTTCTGTGACTCTAACATCTAGGTTATTTGCCATTCTTTGATTCCAGTTCTAAAGTTCTTGTAATCTTTCAAGTTTTGTTGAGGTTCTGCCTATTGTGTTTCTTCTCTCCTTGGAGAGGAAGAACTAGAGGATGATGGTTTACTCTTTTTCCCACTGAACTGGCAGTCAGTGAGAACACGCTGTTAAAACATACAAATGCACATACCAGCAAATTGCATAGCTTCCATAAATAACCTGACATATGCTCCATAGTAAATGAAATGCAGATAGTTCTTTTCAGCAGAGGAGGATAGTAGCAGCATTCAGTCCTTTAGCTAAAACAAGCCCCAGTAGCTATGTAATACTCAAAACTGTAAAAAATCTAGACTTCATTTCAGCCTGGGAAATGTTGACAACTGTTGTGGCCTCAGCCAGGCTTGCCATGCCACAGCAAAGCACATGCTGGGTTTGGAAAGGAAAACAGTGGTGCAAATATTGTGGCTCATCTGGTGGCTTGTTAGGTGGGTTTGTGTTTTCAAGGAGTGGTGGGAAGAAGCCCACATATCTGCTCAGTCCTTAAGCTGTGGACATTTTTGGTGGAGGAATAACAGTTATTTTGCTGTAGAAACTACTGTGTTTGCTTTGTGATTTGGTTTTGTTGAGTTGCCCCTTTTTCTGACCTGAGTTATTTTGCTTGTCATCTCACTAGAAATCCTTTAGCTGGTTATCCCCTTGAAAGAAACTTCTCATCTTTAATGGCTTGGCATAGAGAAAGAAACACTAGATGCTGGAGTAAAAATGGCGTTATTTGCTCCTAGAGCTAGGGAGAAAACTTTCTTTATCATAAAAAAAAAATATCTGTTGGAGACTTTAATCTTGTCCTGTAAAACTACTTCTGGATTATATATATATAAATGTGTATGAGTGGAAGCCATGATAATATCTCTTATAAAAGTTTCTTTTGGAATGGAAATATAAAAGGGGAAATGCAACCATATTTTCACAGTATCAGATGGACAAAGATTATAAAACCCACAAAGGATTTCTGACTCCACAGGCTAGGGACACAGTCTCCAGGAACAGCATACACTCTACTTGCAGCTATAGAAGGAATAACTTTTAAAATCTGATACTTCCCAGGCTGTGCAATCATAAAGGCTGGATATTTTTATCACAATACATATATGTTCAAGCTGCAGCACCTGAGAAAAATTGGTTAGGTTTTGTAATACTGGATTATTTATGAAGAAAAAGAGACAGAGAGAGAGGGAGAGAGAGAGGACAGAACAGGACAAGAACAGTGAGAGAGAGAGATGACAAAGAATCACCAGTTCTGAATCCAGCACTGAACCAGCCAACGGGGAAGGGCTAGTGTCAGGGTGTCTCCCAAAGCCTCCCATCACAGCTCCTCCTTTCATAAGCCTGTTTCACTTAATAATTTTGCAAAGATGAGTAAGTGTGTTTGAGACATACCACCAATGAGCAGCTGGAGTGGACCTCCTCCTCCTCCTCTCTTCCATTGTTTTCTGTCTCATTGTTTCCATATACAGGCCTTTCTTTCCATAGGCTCAAGCAGCACTTGGTCTGGCAGTTTTTTTGTTTTGTTTGAGGGCTTACAAACAGAGCCCTCAAGGTTTGGCAGGCTTTGTTTGGGTTTGTGGCTGCTCCCTCACAGAGCTATAGGCAGTTCAAATGCATCATCTTAGCCTAACTGGCCACATGATATGATTTGCAGACTATTGTATTTCCCAGTAGTGTTGGCCCCTATATCACCATTAATTGTTTATCAGAAGAAACAATGCTTTTATAATAATTTGACTACAGAATCCAACACTCTGCACTGAAAATTATTAAAGGCAAGTCTTCACAGAGAAGTGGCACATCCTGTTTGCTTGGATTCTGAACCATCATTGTGGTTTCCATTATTTCTAAAGTTACTCATCCATTATAAATAATTTTTATGACCTTAAAACGAATGTGTTTCTGAACCATTCCTGTATTACTTGGCCTGTGCTAAGGGTAATGGATATTGTCCTTGGAACCAAACAAATGAACTGCATCCCTCAAATTAATAAGGTGATTCTTCAAGCTGAGTATCAGACAGGGATCTTCTACATGTCCATGTATTTCTATAATCAGCAATGCTGTTATGTGCTCAGCTGATCTTGCTCTGGGCAAATGATCTTCATCACTTAACATGCCTTTCCACTAGTTTTGGAAGAAGCAGTTTCACCTCGCGTCAATGAGCTGTACAACCACAGGTTGTTGGCACAGCAGCCACTTCTCCAACACCTTGTAGCTAGTCACCTGCAACACCTGCAACATCAGTTAGCATGTTCAGTGTTACCAGTCATGCCAGTGTAACAAAATATAACACATACTGAATCAAATTACTCTTTTAAGGAGAGAGGGTGGAGTAGGAGGTTTCCCAGTGACTATGCCAGAACAAAAATATACATTTATTATTAATTTCAGTGAAAATGAAATCTTAGTAGAGTCTCCCTGGGGTCTTCCTTATCAGATGACTTGTCACAGTTTGGGTCCACGTTGGCAGTAAAACCAATAGAAATAACACTCTCTATCCACCCCTCCTCCCCCAAGGTAGGGAAAGAGGGAGAAAAAAATGAGAGAGGTTTTCTGGGTTGAAAGCCTCACAGTTAATAAGTGTAATTTACCTTCTGTCTTCTTCTATTTTTCACTTTGGTAAGTTACTTGTAACCATGCAGGGAAAGGTATGAATTATCCCTCATTTTTTGTGGAATTTTTCCATTGGCCAACAACTTTTTTTTTTTTACAGTAATTTATGAGATGATTAATGGTCAACAACTTTTTTCTAAAGTAAATATTCTTACATCAACCTTGCTCACTGCATTTCTTTAATTTTCTGTTTCCTGCAGGCTCCCATAAGCAAAAAATCCCACAACCAAATATTGATTAGACTCACAAGGGTTCACTACCTTGTGAACTTCACTACCACAAGGGTGCTCTGCTTTACTTTCCCAAAAGTGATCTTTGTTGTCGAACAAAAAGATACAACTCAATTAAAAAGCCCAGGTTTAAGCTGAGATGAGAGATTAATTCAAAATTCTGAGTAGATCGTTTAGACAACACGCACAGCCCAGCTAAGCTGTGAACAGGCTCATTTAGAAGGAAGTGTTCTGATGATTTTGACAAATGCTCTGTATATTTTTCCTGTGGCCTCTGCATGAAAAATTATTACAGCAGCCCAAGGAAACAAAATGGCAAGAAAACACAGTTTGTATGGTAAGGCTGTAAAAATATTACTGAAGCTATCAATCATTGTAACATAAAATAGTCACCAGGGCCTGAAGAATAGCAGCACTTTAATTTCAACAACATCATTTTCCCTTCTTCCCATGTGTTTTCTGGAATGGGTAAGGTCTTTCATGCAATTATATGATGCATTAACTGCTGGACCTTGAAATAATTCCATCAAGGTGACAGCACACTTAAGAGGCTTATTTTTTATCAACATCAAAACCAAAGTAAATAGATTCATCTGGAGTAAAACCTCTACCTGTGGTTGTACCCATCTTGGCTTGCTCGATCATGTAAATGCTACCATCATGTAGAGAATAAAAAGAAGTAGAAATGGAGCCCATTGTCTCACCTTGATCCTGACAATACAAATTAAAAGTCTAGAGCAACTGGATTTCTTTTACTCATAACAAACTTCTGCAAATATGGCCCCTCACAATGCTGTACTAAAATGTCATTCAGGATTTAGCACCATTTGCTTCTGTTGTTTCATAATTTCAGCAAGGAACAGTGGATCAAGAGCCTTCTGCTTGCACCCGATTTCCTGTCCTAAGTCTTTAACCCCTGTGCCTTGCTTGTAAGACTCTATTAATGCTGATTTATTGTACATAATGGCAGGCCAGAAAAACATTATTTTTGAACAGCTCCTGTTCCATGCTCTGAGTAAAACTGTAGGGTAGAGCTTTATTACTTTGCAGCATAAAAGTCTGCAGTCTATACAATTACTGCCCATGTTTTTGCAGTGCTCTTTTACACTTGAAGACAAGAAATAAAGAAATAATTTTGCAGTTGAATTTACACTAGCAAAAATACTACATCTCTAAAGCCAAACCACTCCTTATTTTATCTGAGATACACTAATGCTTCAGTTCAGGATCTAGTTCCATCGAGTTCAGCACAGAAGGACAATTTAACACGTTCACATTTATGCCTAAAGAATGATTTGGAGAAGTAGGCAGCTGAAGAAACCTTTTGCTGACAGACAGGCTAGAAACAGTCTGCTCTCTCTATCTGCATGTCTAAACATCTACCAAAGTATAAAACTGAGTGTAAAGAGGACTTTGCAGGAAGCAAAATCCGTGTGAGAAGGGTGGCTGAAATTGTAACCATGATGCCCCAGTTTGCAGTCGGACACCGAGGATAACTAGTGAGCAGTTTCAGGAGAACCACCACACATACTATGGAAGCAGCAGAAAATCAGCTTTTTGTTTTAGTTTTACAAAGCTGTAAGTATTTGCTAGGTAAGTCCAATCCAACAATGGGCCTTTGCTGTCAGTGAGGAAAGATTATTCTGGTTAGATTGGTTTTACCTTTAAGGATACATGACCAGTCATTTACCAAAAGAGGCATATAAGCAAAAAAATAACCCACATCCTCCTCTTCTCCGCTCCCACAAAAAAAAGAAAATAAAAAAATCCCCCCAACCAAATAACTCAAATCCTGAAAAAAAACAAGTCTTCCTCTTGGAAAGAATGAAGAAAAAAGAAGTAAAGTCAGTTTGTTCCTCACATTACCAGCACTATCAAGAGAGTCTGTAGACTGTAGTACAAGAATTAACTCTCATCATCCTTTCAACAGCACCCAAAATGCATTGTGTGCTGGGTGGCCCAGCAACTTCAGCTTTTTGACCACTCTTTGCTCCATACATTAAGCAATAAGACTGGCTTAAAGGTAAGTGTTACAAAACAGGGCTCACAACCCTTGTCAAAGCAGATCTGACTTGTAAGGCAGCAAGTCACAGATTCATGTTTACAAAATGAGAAATAACTGGGACTCAAGTGCCACTTCATGATGAATACATCAAAACACTAGGGCGGAAAGATGGAATACAATGAAGGGTTATGTTGTCCCATATTGCATTCACATCCCTAGTAATGATGTTGTAAAATGTTATCACTTTTCATGTACTGGAAGAAAAGACATTAGCAAAGGTTTTTAGCAGATAGTCTTGCAAAGCTAGGAAGTGCTCTGAGCATATTTTGCAGATGAAGAATTTGTCTTTTAGACACGAAGTAATTTGCAGAGCATAAACATATCCCATGTGTTAAAGTGATCCAGATATCCAGTGAGGAAGTCATTCAGTCACCTATGAAAAAGAAATAAAGCAGCAATTTTATGTTTCTTAAGCAGGTATTTGCTATGAATATTAATGTGAAGCAGGGACGTATATTCACATGTAGACCTCCTAGAAAGTTTCAATAGGTATTTGTTTGGTCAGTGTGCAAGGGAGGACATATATTTTGCTACTGATTAAAAAAAAAAACCATAAAAATTTTAAAAAATATATGTAGTCCAAATCTGAATGCACTTAAAAAGAATATTTGCAATATTCACACAATAAAATCCCAAGCTCCATTCTAAGCATTATGATTTTAATTGAGATCTCTTAATGTAGAAATGCATATATCAGAGAAATTTGTTCTAAATCACAAGAAAAGGATATGGTAAGCAGATTACTGCAAGTCCACAGTTAGTAGTTATGCTAAGATTAAATTTTACAAGGAGGACCTACCCCTTTATCTCATGGAGCTAATGCCATCTTCCAGGAGACAGGCTATATCAAGCTTCACAGTTTCCTGCATAGCAGAAAGCTTGTGTGATCTGCTTTCACTTACAGATGGATGCCTAATTGGTTTGAGGGTGGAATTTAGTCCAGTTGTTTCAATAAACTTTTACATAGGCACCCTCTATAACAAAGGAGAGCACATATTGTATACCCACTGAGATTTTAGCATATGCAGCTTAGACTTTTAAGTTTACTTATAAATTCAGATGTTTTTATCTTGCTGGCAAGATTTTAATGTGTGTGTGTATGGCAAAGTGGGCAAATTGGAATCCAGTATAAAACATTCAGTGGCTTTAACACTGACGCTTCTAGCTAGATTACTTTGTCTCTTCTATTCATAAACAATGCAATAAAAAGATACTGCTCTGTCAATAGAATATAATTACATTTTTATAGCAGCTTTTTTTTTTGTGTTTCCAGTTTTCACATGAATCCCAGGATACGAACTTATTATCCACCTCAAAGCAATTCCCATCTGAATGCACTTTTATTTATACTGTTTCCCCCTCACAGCAAGATTTTAGGCTGAGGTTCAGTTACAGCCAAGTTTCCTCAGCCTTAGAAATACAGAAAGCAAGAAGTAAACTAGAAATAGGCAAGTGCTGTACTAAATTCAACACTGATTAAGCTACCCTGCAAATCCACTGAAATCAGCACATTACCTGCTTTGCTATGTACTACTGAACTGGGAGTCTAGAGTGTTTCTTTGTGTTAAAATCTTTCCACTCATTACACAGAATCACAGAATGTTAAGGATTGGAAGCGACGTCAAAAGGTCATCTAGAGCACATCACACAGGAACACAATGAGGTGGGTTTTGAATGTCTCCAGAGAAAGAGACTCTGGGCAGCCTGTCATTCTCACAGTGAAAAAAGTTTTCCTCAAGGAACCTCGTATGCTCCAGCTTGTACCTGTTGCCCCTTGTCCTATCATTAGACACCACTGAGAAGAGCCTGGCTCCATCCTCCTTATACTTGGCTTTTACATATTTGTAAACATAGATGAGGTCACCCCTCAGTCTCCTCTTCTCCAAGCTAAAGAGACCCAGCTCCCTCAGCCTTTCCTCATAAGGCAGATGTTCCACTCCCTTCATCATCTTTGTGGATCTGCCCTGGACTCCCTCAAGCAGTTCCCTGTCCTTCTTGAAATGAGGGGCCCAGAACTGGACACAATACTCCAGATGCAGCCTCCCCAAGGCAGAATAGAGGGGGAGGAGAACCTCCCTTGACCGACTAACCACACCCTTTCTAATGCACCCCAGGATGCCATTGGCCTTCTTGGCCACAAGGGCACATTGCTGGCTCATGGTCATCCTCCTGTCCACCAGGATCCCCAGGTCCCTTTCACCTACCCTGCTCTCCAGCAGGTCAACCCCCAACCTGTACTGGTCCATGGGGTTGTTCTTCCCCAGATGAAAGACTCCATACTTGCCCTTGTATTTAATTGAATTTCTCCCCACCGAACTCTCCAGCCTGTCCAGGTCTCTCTGGATGGCAGCACAGCCTTCTGGTGTGTCAGCCACTCCTCCTAGTTTAGTGTCATCAGCAAACTTGCTGAGGCCACACTCTGTTCCCTCATCCAGGTCCTTGATGAAAATATTGAATAGTACTAGTCCCAGTACTGACCCCTGACGGACTTCACTAGATACAGGCCTCCAACTAGATTCTATTCCATTGACCACAACTCTCTGACTTCTTTCCTTTAACCAGTTCACAATCCATCTCGCTATCCCATAATACAGACCACACTTTATCAGTTTAGCTACGAGGACACTGTAGGAGATAGTGTAAAATGCTTTACTGAAATTGAGATAAACAACATCTACTGCACTATCATCATCTATTCACCTGGTTATGTCCTCATAAAAGGCCATCAGGATGGCTTCCCCTAGGCAAAACCATGCTCCTAATGACCCTCTTATCCTTAATATCCCTAGAAACAGCACCGAGCATAAGTTCCTGCCACTCCTTCCTCCTCAGGATGAAGGATTCCTTACAGTCTTCCCTGCTTCCCCATGAGGTCCCTCCCACAGGAGAGAGTCCTTCATGAACCTCTCCTTCACGAGTCCTTCCCACCAGGTCCAGAGCTGCTCCAGCCTGGGCTTCCCACAGAGTCACGGGCTGCTCAGGGAACAGGCACCTCCCCTGGCTCTGGGGTCTTCCACAGCTGAGTAATCAGAGTCCACTGGCAGCAAATCCTCTGGCCACAAAATCCAAGTCCACTGGCCAAGCTCACCCCTCCTGGCACCTTCAGGGAATGTTCCACCACTTTCCTCCACGAGTGCAGGGGGACAGCTGCCATCTCGCCATGGGCTGCAGGGAAACTTCTGCTTGGGCACCTTCTTCCCCTTCTTCCTCACCAACCACCAGCCCAGCTCTCCTTCCCCAGCACAGCTCTTCTCCTCCAGCACAGCTCTTCTCCCTGTCTCCTTCTCTACTCAGGTCTTACCTCAATTCTTTCATATGTCAACCACTGAGGTGCATCCCTTGTCCCTCTAATGGCTCCTTGGCTGGGTTTGGAGCAAGGGGAGCTTCTCAGCTTCTTACCTGAGTCACTCTTGGGGCCCTTCCCCCACTACCAACAAACCCACCAAACCAAACCAGAGCACCTATAATTCTACTCTAACATACATTATCATTAAGAAACAAATTAGCACTGAAGTGATGAACTAATTACAAAGATTTCATAACACAGATGCCCAGAAAATTCACATGCATTTTGAAGAAAACCATAAACTTCAATCCAGTATAATATTTACATGCTATAAGTTCTAAAAAGATTACTGTTTTTCCTAAAATTAGGTGTGTAAGTGCTCCACTAAATTTCGAAAAGAGTAAGGACCCAGGGACCTGCAATGTGGATGGAATCAGCTTCTGTGCCTATTCTGTATTTTTATTTTTATTTCTTAACCTGCAAAAGAAGCAATTTCAGATCTGAGTAGCAGCAGTCTGACTTAGAAACAAAATTAAATCTTGCTGTGTAACGGAAGACTGATTAGAATTTCCTCTTGGGTTGTTTACTGTCTTGTGAAATATATTATGATCCTGTTAATGTACCATGAGAATGACTCAGTCTGATAAACGCAGTTAATGTGTATGCTGTGAAAGTCCACCACAAAATCTCAAGTAATGTGTGTAAAATAATAATAAAAAAGGAGAAAAAAAAAAGCAATCAAGCATTTTCTGTCCTGATTAACTTGATACAGTTTTTCTTTTGCTTTTTCATAATTTTATTTCAATCTGTTCATGAGGTATCTGCCAACAGCATTGAGTACAAACGCTCTGCTATAATATGACCTCTGTTCAAATCTCTTCCCATTAATTACTGATAAATAACAGAGACTTTATCTTAATTACACTAACCCAAAACAAACAAGGTGTTTATTAAATTTTCTTGGAAAATTAACGAATGCTTAAATTATCCATGTGTTTGAGCCTAGAAGGTGGTTGTATATGGACACTTTTTTACATTCCCTATCGATAGCAACAAGCTGTGTACAGATTTGTCCTTCATCTGCAACCCTGAGTACAAGCAAGAAATTATCTTCTATGGGAAGAGAAGAGTTGCACTTGATTGATGGAACAATGGGCTAATTTTAATATTAGTAAATTTGTGTGCTTTCTAAGATCATGATACAGAACTTGCCATTAAGGACATAATTGTTCTTCATCACACTTCTAGAATATCTGGATGTGGCATAGCAAACTGTTTGTGATATGTTCTTTTGTGGTTCAAAAATCTGTGCAGAATACTACATTTTTTTGTACACTGCTCCTGATTACATACTCTGAACAGACATAATTTAAAAAAATAATTTGGAAAAAAATGTTAATTAATCATCACTGGTATGCAGAGACGCTGTAGTATTTCAGCATCACATGATATAACATCTCCTCTATAACAAGCAAAACTTGCTGAGCAACTATGGTAAGAGCAATCAAGGTAGCCATCAGCGACCGCACCTGTAGCTGCTGTGCAAAGACATTCAAATCAGAGGCTGTACAGTAATTTGGGAGTCTGCTATTTGTTAAGATGCATTGTGATTGGAAAGAAGGTCACAGTAGCTTCAGGAAAACAAGCTAAAAAACAGCAGGACATTTTAGAAGGAAAACAGGTATTAGTGCAGAAGCGTTAAATATAATCTTTCTGTACATGGAAAATGTGATCCAGGCAATTTTGTCTACAAACCAACACCTTGTGACCTCAGAACTAGACACTGATGGTTCTTAAAGAAACATCTCATTCTTGCTTTTGCCATGATTTTTTTCTCATCTGCTTACTCAATTTCTCTATTCTTAACCATTTACTATTCTGGCTCTTTATCACCACTTGTACATCATCAGAGCATATTACTCCTCAGCCCTACCATTTGCAATGTGCCTATACCAAAACCAATGCAAACTTAGATGCTTAGTTGGTATTGACAATTCAGAGAAAGTGTATAAGAATCTCAGAATGAAAATATATCATGACTTCAAATAGTTTGGTTCAAACTACTTGGATTTCAATCATGTTCATTAGCTGTGTAAGATACTGAAGGAAACAGTATGTTTTGTTTTGTTGTAGGTCTTTTTATTTAAAACATGGCAGTTTATCTTTTGCACCTGAAATTAATCTAGAGTTGCAAGTCTAAATTCTCACTGCTCATATTTGAAACAAGGAATTGTTCTTTCTTTTCAGTTCCTGTAATATTAGTGCCAAATTATACATGCTTCTCTCTTGCTGTATTTGATACATGAAGCTTAGTTTGTGTTTAATCATCAAATGTTTAAGCTGCAGAGAATATTAATCTGAATTGTGCATGCAGCAAATTCATGCAGGTTTTTAATAATAATATTATTCATCAGAATATGCTTCTGCTTCTGGCTTTTCTGCTTAGGAAGATCACTATTTTTTGTAGTATCTAGTATGGTTTTTGCACTAGGACAAAACAATAAATACCTAAAAATCTCTATATTATATACATGATTAAAAATGAAACAAAATCCCAGACCAAAACAATAACAACAAAAACCAAACCCAAAACAAAAAAACCCACAAAACACATCCTCCCCCCCAAGAAAAACAATCCACAAAACCCCCCAAACAAAAATCCCCAGCCCACCAGCTTAGTGAAACTGTTTTTCATTAACAGAATATTTACCTAAATGTATTCTCTTTGTCTCCTAGTACCTAATTTTGAGCCCCTAAATCAAGGATTGTGCTGGAAACTGCTCATAGTACTGCTCGTATTTACCTATTTATTATGCAGCTCAGATCACAGATTCACAGGACTACAAAACCACTGAATGTTTGAGGTTGGAAGCAACCTCTGGATGTCATCTGGTCCACCCATCCTGCTCAAGCAGTCACCTACAACACACTGCCTGGGACCACGTCCAGACAGCTTTTGGATATCTCCAGGTATGGAAACTCCACATCCTCTCTGGGTAACCTGTGCCACTGTTCTGTCACCCTCAGAGTAAAAAAGTATTTCCTAATGTTCAGGTGGAGCCTCTTGTATTTCAGCTTATGCCCAGATCTTTCACAGAATCACAGAATGGTTTGGGTTGGATGGCACCTTAAAGGTCATCTAATTCCAGCTCCCTTGCTACATGTGTTTTCCTGAAGTCTTCCATCAAAGCAGGGAACTATAGTTTTAAACACAATAAAAACCCTTGGGTTTGTACACCATCCTAAAACAGAGTATAATTACAGATAATAGTGAAACTACCCTGTGACTACAGTGACAAGGACCAGAGCTATTTTCCTTGTCCTTTTATATGCACATTCCAAACCAAAACAGATATTGGCTGAAATGCCCTGTTTCTGGGTGTTACAAACTCACTCAAGGCTTTCCAGCTAGGCTAAAGCCTGGAAAAGTGAGACTATTTTTAATTCAGAGAGCCTGAGAAACTTAAATATCAAGGGAATGAGAAATATGCATACATGAACAATTAATATGGTGTTCTTTTAATTAATGCTTGAATACTAAGCAAAATAAATGCATTAATATCAATAATTAATTATTACTGTTCAATTAATAGTTTTTCTGTATTCCTTCTGTCCCCATCAGTGTGCTGTACAAATACCACTGGGCAATGTTTAAATTATTTGTTTTGTTTTGGTTTGGTTTTGTTTTCCTTGTCAGTGTTTTAGGACCACAAAGCAGATTTGTTCTTGAAGCAAATTCAGGGGCTGTGGCATATGTTTTGTGAGAACTTAATTTTTATTTTTTTTTAACAATAAAAGCCTAGAAATCCTCAAGTTGTACTGTGAAATGCCTAAAAGAAAAGTTGAAATTTTACTTCAGCTACTTTCTCCATCTCAAGTCTTTGAAAAACATGAAAAACAAAACTCAACATGAACTGGGTACATGAAAGGGACTAGCACAAGTTTCTTCTCTCCCAAAGATGAATATATATGATTGGATTTCATGCTAATAATTTGGTCCTGACCTCTGGACAGCCCAGCAGATCATAGACATTTGCTTGCTTGACTTTGAAATGTTCTTACTTCTCCTCAGACACTCGAGAAAATTTTGCAGCTATGTTTGAAAAAGTGGCAGTTGAACTGGATGGCATTTCCCAGTCCATTAAACAAAGTTGTTTTTTGCTCTGTTTTTTGGGAACAGCTTCAAGCAATATTCAGTTCTGTAAACATGATTAATTCTCGTGAGATTGATCTTTGCATGAACAAAGCTATGTGATTTTTCTTTTGTTTTTGAGTTCTGGTACATGCTGTTCTGCATAACTTTTTCTTCCAGAGGTAACCAATACAAAGAAAACTGCAATAAACGGGCATATGTACTGGGACAACCTTTCACTCCAATATGGAAGGAGTGGAGCTGAATGCTAAGCATAGTTGTGGTTTCCTCACTAAAAGGAAAACATGGGGAAAAATAAGCCTTAAAAGTGAAAAAAAAAAAAAAAATACAGTTATTAAACCGGCTGTAGCAAGGTCCCAAGTAGATGCCTCACAATTTCTTCTGTGACTGCACTGACTCACTTCACAGCTTTCCTTAGTGAACTGCAAAGCTTTTTAAAGCCAGGCTGTTGCTTTTACTCATATATCACTTCATATAGCATGGTTGAAATCCCTGAGGTGTCCAAGGGTCTCTCATAATAGCAGAAGTCTAAACCTGAAGGGGCTAGTGAGTTGTTTCCTCTCTGAATTTCTTTTCTTCCATAAAAGACTGACTGTTCAGATCAAATAGCTGGAATGACTTTCACTAGGAAAGCACTTGGACTTTTCTATTAATGCTGTAATCCATCCTTCAATAAGAGTTTTAGTATAAAACTGAAGAAGGCATTATTTTCCTGACTTGTAGTATGTTCATCTTGGGTTCTTGTTTAGAATATCTGTCTATGGGAATAGATTAATAATTTGCAGCTCCCCTTGCATTCTCTTTTTATTTCTGGTGTGGTGTGAATGCAGTTTACACATACAAAGTCTGTCTTATAGTTTGGGGTAGGTAGGTTTGAAAGTGATCTGACAGTTGAGAGGGGAGGGGTATCAAACTGTCTTCTGTAAGTGATTCTTCATGGTAAGCCTGTGCAATGACATTGTTTAGTATTTCTGTGTTGCAGACGGAAAGAACAGTCCATCTTATATGCACCAATTTCCTCCTTTCAGTACATATGGATATAGAATGGGATGAAGAAAGATGTGTCTTTACGTGACTGCTGAGCAATGCCTAGAAAAATTCTAGCTGATATTCAAGAAAGCAAAGCATTCCCCTGGTCCTCAGTGTAAATGTACAGACTGTGGACAAGTGGAGGGTCAACTTTACCTTCGCCAGTGCAATATATATGAAGAGTGGGACACAGGCTGTGTGAGCTTCATGCCTTCAGGTGACGTTTTCATTCTTTTCTTGCTGATAACAAACATGAAAAGTGTTTTACCATCCAGAATTACTCTATTTTCCTTCTTAAAAAACTTTCTACAAGAGAATAACCCCTCATTTAAGATTTTTCTTTTCTCACAGGTCAATGGGTCAATAGGAATTCATTTTTTAAATGTCAAGGGGCAGAATTCAATTCTTGCGTTAGCTGGCCTTCCATGTAACCCTTTTACAAGTGCAGCAGTTTGCTACTGATGCAGGTCGTTGTTTCTTTGTTGAATTTGGCTGATAGTACAACCCAGGTCTGCTATAGGCTGGGCAGGGTTTGCAGCATCATTGCAAGAGTGTGAACATTGTTCAGCTGACAGTCTTTTTGCCAAGAGGTGACTTACGTGGACTTTATCTGAATCTTTTTTTTTTTTTTTTATTACATTAGAATCCAGTTGAGTCTTTCCCACTTGCATGGTACTTTCCAGTATAAAACACTCTGCTACTGTAACCAGGCAGAAAGAGACAACTGCAAATTTCTCATCTGTCATCCTTTTTCTTTCTATCTGTAACTGAACAGTGTGAAATGCAATCTTTTATTTTAATAATAATATAAGAAGAAAAGCCTGTAGTCTGCACAGTCAGAAATATCTGGGAGAGCATTTTTAACTCTTACAGATTGTAATTCTTTTCATCTGTGTATTGAGGACAAACCACCTTTGATTACTAAACTGTAACTACCCAAGTTCTTTGAATCAGTGAGCAAGTACTATCCTGGGCTGTGGTATTAAATACAATTTTGCAGCAGGAACAAAGATTTCCAGCTATGCTTCTGTCTCTGGTTATCTGAACTGGCTTGTGTTATAGGAAGTGGGATAAATCAGATTTCATTTAAGTCAATTGTTCTAAATTTGCTATGCTGGAACTCTGATCCCACGAAAATTAAAGGTTTTCTAAAGGTTTGTACAGAAACCTTATTAAAAGAGGATAAAAAGCTGCCATCCTTCAGTCCTTTCATACATTTCAAATGGTGATGTGTGGGCCTTGCAGCAAGTTAATTAAGAGCACCCAGTCCCTTGAACATATTGTCACTGTATCAGTTGGACCAAAGCGTTGGCTGTCTTCTTTTCACAACACAGCTGGCATTAGAACTGACAAACACATTAGTCAAGGCAAAAAGACTAATCAAGAAAGACATAAATATCCTTAAGACAGCTCAGTATCAGTAATTACTAACTACAATAATTAGACCTACCATCATCTAGAACCTAAAATCTTTAAAAAGATTCCTTCTAGTGTATAGAAGTCTTTCATAACACTTTATTTTCTTCCCTTGTTTCTTTCTCCATGCCTTTGCTCTTACTCATTCAGTGGATTATCAAAGTCTTAATGTAGCAGAAATGATTCCAAGTTTTTTGTAATAAACCCCATGAGGAGAGTAATTAAAATAAGTTTTAAGTTCTGCTGGTTTTTACTCATCCAATGCCTGACATGAAATCTGAAGTCAGAGTCTGTTATTGCTAAGATCTTGAGGACAGTGACAAGTCTGGACCTACTATATAGTTTATTTTTGGGGAAGATCAGTGAGCCTTTAGTAGATGTAACTCAGAAGGAAACTGAATATTGCGAATAGGCAATTTGTGAAATATTGTGTAAGACTGAGAGACAAAGTTGTCTTCAGAAGCTGTTTTCAAAAATTGAGGATTAGACAACTCAGAAAAGGCAACATGATTTGCTTTGGATTTGTCTGTCTGTGGATGAGTACAGAAAAATATTTTGCATTTAATCTTCTGTTACACTACAGTCCATATATTTGACTTTCTCCCATATTCTTGTGCTTGAGAACCTTATTTCACAGCATTGTCTATATTTTAGCTGAGGTCTAAAGGTGTCAGTGTCTGGCCTAACTTGTTGACCTGTATCTGGTGCCTAGATTCCTCCCTCCTAATGTCACCTACAGAGTGAGGGGTTCTTATTGCTGAGATTTTAAGCGATAGGATAGCTGCTGGCACAAAATGACTGTGCTCAGAAATAATGAAATAAGTGAATTGATTAGAAGTAATAAGGAGTGAGAGAATGAAATGTTGCTGCTATTTATATGTACCATATGCCCAGATCTCAAATACTTTGAGCCACTTCAGTCCATTAAAAATGATAAATTATAACAGAAAAAGATTAGGAGGATGGGACTGATCCTGATCAAAAGTATAAAGCAGTTCAATAGACTAGGACTATCCAGTATGGACAAAGTAACAGAAAGTCAATGTCTTTTATGGGCAGTAATCAATAGACTGACTGCCGCATTCCCCTCTCACAAAGAGGAGTAGTCTGGAGGGAAGGAATAAACTTGAGCCCAGGAGAGGGGGAAGTAGAGGTGGTTTAGCGTTTGTCTTGTGTTTCTCACTACTCAAATCTGTTTTATCTGGCAGCAAATTAAATTAAGGCTCCCCAGGCTGAGTCTTCTTTGATCACAAAGGTAACTGGTAAGCAATCTCCCTTTTTTTATCTTGATGCCTGAGCTTCATCATTCCTTTTTTTTCTTTTTTTCTCCCCCTGTTTTGCTGAGCATGGGGAGTGAGCAACCAGCTGGGTGGGAGTTTGTTTGGTACTGAAGGTTAAGCCACCACAAGTAGTTAGATGTGCCACTGCATTTCTTGTGTCAGCAACACTTAATAAATCAAGATAGGAGGAGGGAAGATATGTCTCTATTATATATCTGCTGCTGCTCCTTTATTTTTCAGTATTCAGAACTGGTTTTTTTAATGCTTCCTCTAGCTTCTTCAGAATTTTACACACTTTGCCAATAAAGTACTCAAAACAGACTTTCAAGTGGGCTATTTTAAATGATAACTATCCTCCATAATCCTAATATTATAAAAATATTGTTATCTTTTGGTATTGTTAGTAATGAATAAAGGATTCAGGCCTCTTCTCAGAATGGAAGACTTAATTATACATTCACCATCATATAAAGGAAACAAGCTGATGTGGCTTAGTTGTTTTTCTGAAATATGTGATCTGAGAAGCCTTAGGCAAAAAAATGTTTATATTGTAATCCTTTAATTATGAAAAACAAAGAACAGTGCATACATTTGAATTAATTTCAAATAAAATGTGGTTGTCCCGGGCTAACAAAAAAATAAAGCGAGTGGGACCCATCATGTATGTTGCTATTTGTACCTCCTTCAAAACATGGAATTATTATGCTTTTCTGAAAGAAGACCTTTTTTTTTTTTTTTTTTTTTTTTTTTTTCAACTGTTAAAACCACACTTAGAAGAGGTAGGAGGCTAGATAATAAATGTAAGGTTTTCTACCTGGTCAGCAGAGTCAAAACCGCTGTCAAAAATGACAAGGGAATAGCACAGTTGTTTAAGACTCACATAGCCTAAGTTACCTCTGCTCTGGGAGATGGATAAGAGTGGGAATTCACCCAAGCCAGGAGTCTTCTCTTGTATCCTAGACTAGTACAAAGCAGCACAGGTCTGCTGTTTGGGTTAGTGGGCTCAAAGAAACTCCAGAAACCACCTAAGCCTAAGGTCTAATAGAGTGGATTTCTCACCCACAGCTTAGGTCTCTAAACGTTGTATATAACACTAGAGAAAAATTGAAACACTTCAGAGTAATCTCAGAAATTACGTCGTCTCCATCCTTGGAGGATTTCAAGACCCAATCATGCAGAGCTCTGAGCATCTTGAGCTGACCCTATGACTGACCTTGATATGAGTAGTGATGCTGTGATAATATCATGGTTACTGCTAGGTTGTCTCGATTTTAGGATGAGAAGAGCTTTTATGGATGACTTCATATATTTTGAAATTAGGACTCTACAACATTAATGGGATTTGGACTTTTATGTGCTTTGACAACATTACTAAAGGTTTTTGCTCAACAATAAAAACTGAATCCTAAATTAAAGAGACTTTGTTTGAAAATGTTAAATATCTTCAACACCAAAAAATGTTGCAAGTTTGTCTTATTTTCCAGATCTGCTCAGGATATCTTAAAAGCTGAAGTATTTCCAAGACTTCACTACTTTCATGAAAATATGGTTATATCAGTATTCTTATTTTTAATATTCTAGCACTACAGAGTTGCAGTTCTTACTGTGTGTCACCTGACATCTCTCCTGCATGTAGCAAGCTGTATTTTCACAAGTGGTGAACTGAGGCTCAACTGTTTATCTATGGTCACTGTGGGTTGGCATCTGAATTCAAGTTTGAGGTCCAAAGTTATTGCCTTGGTCATTTAACAAATCCTCTGACCTAGAATAATAAGCAATTTACCTTGTTTCAATAATTAGCAAACAAAATAACTTACTAAATCAACTTTCTGAGCTAGACATCAGAAGAGACTTTATTACAATCCTAGCAAATAAATAAGATATAACCCAAATGTAATGCAAGATTATTTTGAAGAAGTTGTTCGTATACAGAAGAAGTATGGCAATATAATGCACTTTTTGTTTTTTACTCTGTAACTATCAGCATAATTTGACAGCCGTTCTGAAAAAGAATTAAAAATGTCACAATACAATAAATGAGAACATTTTCAGTGTAATGAGGCTGTAGACTGCAACAAGCATGATCCACCACTATCATAGAGAAGCTGGTATGACCTGAAGATCTGCACTTCTCTGAAGCAGACTTCCCACCCAGCTGAATTCAACCAGTTTAGTTTTATATGCTTTTAGAAGAGGCTCTCTGATTTTGGCAGATATTCCTCTCTTTTCTGTTGACTTACATCTGACTGGTGAAATTATAGCATAGCAGGAGGTTCTACAGCAGTATTTTGGAGAATCTTTAACGCACGTTCATTTGTATAACATCAGTAACAACAAACAGGTACCTTCAAAAACCAACCACTGTGTTGGTGACATGTCTGCCTTTCAATTGGAAGTGTACCTGCTTAAAGTTGATCTTTTAGAACAGTGGAACAAAAGAAGGGCATGTAAAAACCAGGGTGAAAGAGCTGGTCTCTTCTCACAAGTAATAAATGATAGGACAAGCAGAAATGGCCTCAAGTTTTGCCAAAGGAGGTTTAGATTGGATATAAGGAAAATTTTCATCACTGCAAGGATTGTCAGGCACTGGAACAAGCTGCCCGGGGGAGTAGTCAAGTCACCATCACTAGAGTAGTTTAAAAGACATGTGGTGCTTAGGGATGTGGTTTGGTGGTGGGCTTGGCAGTGCTGGGTTAACAGCTGGACTTGATGCTCTTAAAGGTCTTTTCCAACAGGAAATAATGATATTGTTCCAGTGTTCCAACCCAAACCATGATTTCATTTAATAACAATGTATTATTTAGAGCTCATTACAGATACCATATAAGCTTGACACTTAAAGACACTTTCACTTCTACTGTAATTTTCTTCTCTCCATAGTGATACCTAGAGGACTTTTGCTTTGCCAAGCTTCAGTGGCAGTTATAGACTATACAAGTTTTTTAAGTTCTTGCTCTGCTACCTTGTTGGCTACACATACCCTGGTACCTACTGCTGACATCCATAATATTGATGTTGAAATCTTTGTGGATGTAATTCTGGCCTAGCTTAAGAAACAAAAATAAATAACTGATGTAAATCATCTCTTGACAAGACAATGGGGTAGAGGAGCAAACAGACCCAAAACCAGCTACAAGAAACGTTAGTCAGCTGGTTTCCCAAGAAGCTTGGCAGTACTGCGTAAATCAGCTAAAAATGTGCCCTTCTGGTGAACTAGACTAATTCTAATACTAAAATCTCCTACCCAGAATTTAAGATACCTACCTCCTCTTCACAACCCCCACCTACTGAGTCTGAGCAGTAAAATTAAAAGACACTGTACCTTTAAAAGATGAAAAAGAAACCCTGCATCAATCAGCTTTAAGATAAGGGATTGGAAGCACCAGTAAACACCTATTGAATAACGGCTATGCTAAATATGTTAATTTACAAATTATAACTCTATGACCGTTCCAATGCTGTTTATGTTAGCTTTGTGGGAATACCCCCTAGTACCTCTTTCTGTGCAGAACAGCTAGTAA
The DNA here is from genome assembly GCF_020740795.1 of Apus apus. Taxonomy (NCBI): domain Eukaryota; kingdom Metazoa; phylum Chordata; class Aves; order Apodiformes; family Apodidae; genus Apus; species Apus apus. The sequence continues at coordinate 69,834,903 of NC_067312.1, read as the reverse complement.
ATTGCTAATGCCTCCTCTCTGCTTGATATTGGCTTGCACACTGGGTAAACAAAACCCATTTTAGGACAAGACTGTGAATAATCATTTCCTTGCTGTGATCAGGGAAGGACATTGCCACTCTACCCTGCAGCCTCATATTCTTGCTTTTGCTACACTAGCTGCTGGCCTCTCTCTAAAGGAGAGGCTTTTCTTCTGTTTTGTGAAAGGGAAAGATAACTCAATGTCTTTCCAATTTATAGTCAAACCTTTGCTTCCCAGCTGCTGCAGCTGTCATGTATTGCTCCTTCTGGTGCTCTGCTATTTAAAGCTAATCTGTCTACAGACTTCAGTTGAATAGCAATTAATTGCCATCATTATAGGCTAAGAATTGAGGAAATTTTTTTTGCTCTTCAGAGATGAAGGTTCACTACCAAGTTAATAGGGTATTACCACTCTTTTGTACTGGCATGCAGAAATATAATTATGAGAAAAGAACATATAAAAAAATAAATGTATATTTTAACAGTACTGTATTAAAGATCTCATATGAGTAAAGAACAGTTTTATAAGAACACGATTTCCCTGCTCCTTTAAGTTTTGTTTGTTAGTTTGTTCTGGTTTTTGTTTTTTTTTTTTTCTCTTTGTAAATGTGTTTCAAGAAAGTACTTCAGTTAACTTTGCACCTGGAAAAAAGGAAAAATGCAGAGTTGAAATCAGGATGGGGAGCACAGTTTTTCCACTTTTTTTTTAATAAAAAGGTGGGATTTTTTCATTGTATAAATATATATATATATAGTAACAACAAGGCAGAATGCCTGTCCTTCCTTATACGTTTCAGTAAGTTATGGAAGAGATCTCTTCCTTCATCAGGTCTTCAGTCATTTCATAGGTCCCTGTACTGAGATTGACAACCATTAATGATCACTTCTTACATCAGAAGAACTACTAGGTTGATCCCAATGTTAAATGTGTGCTCTTGCTTGTTGTTGAAAGGAAAAGAATGGACATCAGGAGAGCAAGAGAAAGTTTGAAAGGTACAGAAACAAAGGGGCCTGAGATTCTGTAACATTTTTCTTTTAACCAGTGTGAATACAGACTCTCACTAAAAGCTGAAGCACTCAATTTCATTGCATTCCTTATGACTGACATGGAAAGATGGTAACAAGCATACAGAACTTTTTAATATCTCTTAAAAAAAAGTAACTTTTCTCCAAAATTACCTTCTCCACAGGGTTTGAATAGAGTTTTGCCCACTGCTTTTAAAAAAACTTTTTACCTTTTGGCATATAAATACTTACAGTTTTGAAAAACAATGTGTTGCTCTGCTAAAGTCTCAGCTGAATAGTACCTTCCTAAATAATATTGGGTTTCCAGTTGCTGGTGTAAGGAGTCCCAGATTGCTGCAGCATGGTGAATAATTATAATGGGAGCCCAAGTGACCATCAGGCTTTTTTGAAAACTCCCACTAATGTCCTGCTTAATCAAGAGCTTTCTCAGATGAAGCTAAGTTTATAACTTCTATTGAATTATTACCTCTAGTGGGACCAGGAACTCTCTCTATACAGGGGAAAAAAAAAAAAAAAAAAGGAAAGAAAGGGAATAAAATTTGCAAAAGGTAGCAGTGCAGGTCAACAATGTAATCAAGCCAGGGGATTGCTAACTTCTTTCTGTTCTGTGATGACTTGCTGCATTTGCATTCTAGAGCAATCTGATGTGTTTTTTCCTATTCTTTTGAAGAGTGTGGATGTGGATGCTGGATGCACACCCAGTGCCCTTTGCCTTACCTTGGCTGTGTTTCTATGAATGTGGCAGTGTTCTGTGCACAGAAGGAAGCAGAGCATAGCGTGCCTAAAGTGCTCAGAAGAGACAGGAAGGCAAGAGAAGCTGTTCATCCTCCATCTTGCTTATTTCCTTTCCTTTTAAAATGACTCCTTTTAATGTGGCACAAATGGCTAGAATAAAAAGAGGATTTATTCTAATTACACTGAAAACATATGTATGTAGAACTATTATAATCTCCCGGATGGCATGAGAGCACTGGAGCTTTCAGATACAGATAAAATTTGTGTTCAGAACCTGATAAAGTCCCCCCTGTGCTGCAAGCTCATTGTAAGCAAAGCTGTTACTAATTGTCACTGCTGGTATGTTCATTTCTCTAGAAAGCACCACAGCAGCTGTACCTTTAGGGCTACAAAACATTTTCTGCAATGAGCCTCTTGGTATCCTCAATTTCCAGCTCAGGAGCCCCTTTTAGTTTGAGCTATCCAAGACAATAGATGTTTCTAGGAGGTGATACCAGTTGTGGCTGAGAGAACAGTTTTATTCAGTACATATGGCTGTAGGAGGCGTCAACTGCTGTGTGGTAAGTGGGTTTGTGTGACTGTTCTGCTGTTGCTGGTTTTGTCATTGTTATTGTTGTTTCAAAGAAAAAAGAAATGCAAGCTGACTTTCTTTCTTAATGTCTTTAAAGCAGGTAAAACCCTGCCTTTTGGGTTCTTCCTTCAAAACTGTAACCTCTGAGGCTGTAAATAATTAAAACCAAAACAAATATTAGTACTGTGTGTCCAAAGAGTAAAGTATATATATATGCAGATTATTTAAATTTGTGAGAAGAAGTTCTATTTTTGTTAAGTAGGATTAATCCTTTCATGCTGAGAGAACTGGGGCTGTAGCTCTCCCTTGTCCTGGAGGCTTTGCCTACCTGAAGAAGAAAGAGAAGAAGAACAAATCACCATCATAATCTAGTTCATGCCAGACTTGGCTGGTAGGGAGAAAGAGGAAAAAAATTATGGAGCAGAGGAAGAACTATGCTTATTTGAAACCATCTAGTAACGCATGCAGCAGAACAGCAATGTTAATTATCAGTGTTCTAGGATTCACTGGGGGCAACTTCTGATTTGGGTATGATGACAGCCTGCCTCTTCTCTTTGGAAACCCTTCCCTGTCAGATGTGTTGTTGGGAAAAATATCTAATTATGGCACTGATACTTCCCCAGGTACCTTGCTGTTAGTGAGGAGTTCTGGTGGGAGTTGACAGCAGACTGCTGTCTCTGGGAAAGTCTGTCTCAGCCCACACATGGTGGCAGCCTAACAGCAATTTTCCATACTGTGAGTTCAGTGAGAAAATTATTTTAAAGTTTTTGGAGGAAGGAGGTTGACAAATGGTTTGAAGGATTTCTAACTGATGGGTAGGAGCTGGAGAAAGAAGGAAGTCGAATAGCATGTAATTCCTTTCCCCTCGTGCACCTAATTCAAGTGCCTTCCATACTGTCAAATGAAAATGGGGAATATACAGCTATGTTTTATATTTGCAACGGGTTCAATGCAACTGACTTCTCTAAAAATGGAAACAAAGGCATTTTCTTCATGTCAATCACAAAAAAACCGCATAATCTCTTTTAATTCTTGAAATGGAGAAGGGAGTCATGTCTAGGTGTGCAAAGCGTGAGCTCAACCAAAACTAAGCACATTGTTTTCTTCCCCATTCCACAGTCCCCAAAGGGCTAAACAAGGTGTGGGCTGGAAAATGTGACTGTCAAAAGCTGTAGCACCAGTAATGAAACTCATTTTTTATCTGTGGCAAACAGATAACAACACATCTGTCAGACTAGAATACATCACAGAGAGCTTTCACAAGTGAGAATGAGAGAACGCGACAGATGTTGAGAAGAAAAGCAGATCAGAGCAGTGACTGGGAGGGAGTAGAAGAAACTCAGGTTTACCATAGCATAAAACGATCACCAATTGTTATACCTTCTTTATTGGGGTGGCATGGGTATTTAATACATGGTTAAGAACTGACTGAATTTTGTGGACGTCACAGATCTAATCTCCCTGAAGTCTTTTACCTGTGGAGATAGCAACACATTTCCTCAAAAAATGATGTTAGGACATTGAAAATAAATAAATAAAAAAATAATGTGGCTTAGTTTGCTTGTCTAAATTATTACTGTAGGCTAGAAAGTATGCATTTCAGGTTTTTACATTCAGTAATCCTTGGTGACCTCTAGTTCCTGACCATCTTTAAAATCCTTAAGAAAAGTGAGTGGAATTGCCATATTTAAGCTGAAAAAAAAATATTAATTGTAAAGCAATTGTTTTGTCAATCATTATGAGCAGATCGTAACGATACAGAAAACTTTCTGAACATTCAAATACGTGGTATAAGAGGCAAAGTAAGAGATTTATTGAATTTAAATTTAATTTTAATTTATGGTTAAACTTCTTCCATGTTTAATTTCACAGTAATTTTTGGCTGAACTCCCTAAGCCCATCACCCAGTACTGAAAAACTGCAAACCCTGACAGTTTTATAAAATAATTCACCAGAATAGAAGGTCATGACATTGCCAGGAAGTCCGTCTTATGGATTTATTAAATTTAAGCCAGAAAACCTGAAGAAATATCCCTTAAAATGAAGAGTTGTTAGATACAGCAACTTTGGCATACTTGTTTCAGGGTAGATTTTCTGCATTTGAAAATCTCTTTCCTCCTCATCAAAATGAAATAATTATATATATTGGATCATGGAAGGAGGGGCTGGCCACTTGGGAGGAATATAGGACAGTTGTCAGAGGATTTGGGAAGCAATTAGGAAAAACTAAGGCCTCCTTGGAACTAAACCTTGCTAGTGAGGTCAAACAGAAACGTCTTCTTCAAATACGTTGCAGATAGAACTAACACTAGAGGCAACATAGGCCCACTGCTGAATGAGGTGGGTGCCCTGGTGACAGAGGATATAAAGAAGGCAGAGGTGCTGATGCCTTCTTTGCCTCTGTCTTTACTCCCGCAGACTCTCACCAGCAGCCTCAGATTCCTAACGCCCCAGAAGAAGTCAGGATAAAGGAGTAGTTTGCTTTGGTAGATGAGGACTGGGTTAGGGATCAGTTAAGCAATCTGGACATCATAAATTGATGGGTCCAGATGGAATGCACCCATGGATGCTGAGGGAGCCGCTGGAGGTCATTGCCGGGCCACTCTCCATCATCTTGAATAAGTTGTGGGCAACAGGAGAGGTGCCTGAGGACTGGAGGCCAGCAAATGTCACTCCAGTCTACGGAAAGCTGATCGTGCTATTCCTACCAAAGGGGCATCCCTCTTTGGCAAGGGAGGAAGAAGGATTCAGGCCCGTCAACCCATCTGGAGAGTTGGAATGTTCTTCCTCCAAAACTGGAGGATGCTACAAGATAATATTCTACCTATTGACCAGGGGGGACTAGGTCATAAGCTGTGTGCTGACTGGTTCTAAGCAGGCTCATGACACTTGAAACATGAAAACTGCACTAGCCTGCCCTCTTGCCCAAGGCTGGTACAAGAGAACCACGGTAATGGCTGAATGACCCAAAGAAATCTGTGTTCCCACAGCTGCGTCCCTCTGGGCACAGGCTGCGGGAAGCTGCTGCCAACCAGGAGATGTCCCTGGCTGCCTCTGAGGTGTGAAAGCGGAGAAGGAAGAAGGACTCTGGGCATCTGCCATTGCTGGGGCCACCTTCACCCCAGGGATTCCATGGGGCGTTGCCTAGAACGAGGTGACATCACAACCGGCCCCCCTGTGACAACAGCCCCTGCCCTCACCTTAGCAGCCGTGTCCCCCCTGCTCAGCTCACTTGCTGTGGTGAGGAGGAGGAGGAAGGCTGCAGGCTGTCCATCCCTCTCACTCAGTCTCGTTTCCCAAAGCCAGACAGGTTCCCGTCCTCCCCAGGACTGGATCCGTGTTTCTGCTCAGGGAAGCAGTTGCTGCGTTTCCTCTGCCTCGTCCAGCTGCTGCGCCGCTTCTCGGACTCGCTCGAGTCGGGCACTGCCGGCAGCACCAGGTCCCCTCTGTGGCCACGGACATGGGGCAGAGCAACAGGAAGATGAAAGCCTTCAGGAAGATCATCCCCAAGGTAGAGGCTCTGGCCGGTGCCCTGGGGGCTCCCCTGCCCGACCCCCTCCTGCGGGCTCTGCGCTGCCCGTGCCTGCCCTTCCGCCATGGGCTGCCTTAGGCCTGAGCTCCCGGCGGCACCTGGGGCTTCCCGCGGGAAAGGGATGGAGTTCTGGGCAGCAAGAGCTGAGGCCAAAGTGCTGCTCTGCTTGCTCGGGCTCCTCCCCGCGCTGCCCTCCTCAGCAGCTGGTGCTGGGTCCCATCCAGCCCCCGGGGCCCCGGGCTCTGCCAGCCGCAGGCTCAGCACCCCTGGGCCTCCGCCCCCCCACCCTCCATCCCTGCCTTCCCCACTCCTGAGCTCCAGCCAGGCCCTCCCCTGGGGCTCACTCTTGCCACCCTCCTCTCCCAGGGCAAGGCCGTGTCCCCGCGTCTCCAGCGGGACAGCAGGAGGATGGCGGCAGCGCCTGCCTCCTTGGAAGAGAGCTCTCCCAGCATCCCGGAGCCCTTGGCCTTGGTGAGCTGCTGCCAGCGCTGCCGGGAGGGAGCTGGGCCCTCAGCCCCTGCCGGCCCCTCTCTCTCTCGCCCGGCCACCCCAGCCCCTGCCCCGCGGCCATGGCTGGAGTTGGGGCCAGGCAGCTGGGGGCTGCCTTGGGGACAGGGGCTGGGGACATGGCGGGCGGCCCTGGGCTCTGTCCTCACTGCTGCACGGCAGCCTGTAACCCTGCTCCCCTTTGCCTCCCCTGCCCAGGGCTCTGGGGGCCAGGCAACACCCCCCGTGCCTGCCATGGCACACGTGGACACCCAGGGCCAGCCCGCCCGGGGCACCAACGTCCCAGCCGTGGAGACAGTGTCCCACGGCACCCAGGCCAGCGTCCCAGGGATGGAGACAGAGGTCCGTGGCACCCAGGCCACCATCCCTGCTGTGCAGACTGTGTCCTGTGGCACCCAGGCCACCCCCCCGGGGGTGAAGACACGGTCCCGTGGTGTGCAGACCTCCATGCCGGGGATGAAGGAAGAGCTCCGTGGCACCCAGGCCACCATCCCTGGGATGCACACTGTGTCCTGTGGCACCCAGACCACCAACTCAGGGATGCACACAGTGTCCCGTGGCACCCAGGCCACCAGCCCAGGGGTGCGGACGGTGTCCCGTGGCACCCAGGCCACCATCACAAAGGTACAGACAGGGTCCCCTGGCGTGAAGACCACCACCCATGCACACAGCCAGGGTCCTCCTCCCTGCAGGGCCTGCCCAGCCACCAGCAGTGCCAGAAGAAGCTGAGCTGGCAGCAGCCCCCAAGGGGGCTGTTGGATGCTGTGGGCCTTGGGTGGGCAGGGGGCAGACAAAGGGCCCCGGTGCTGGGACGAGATGGGTGGGGGGCCAAGCCCTCACTGTGTCACTGCTGCTGTTCCCAGACCAGGCATCCGAAGGACACCCACGGAAAGCTGGGGGTGGCTGGAGCAGAGGAGAACATCCATGCCAGCGACCAGATCACCCAGCAACTGGGGTAAAGGATGGCAGAGGGTTTCCTACCCCGTGGGGCTTTCAGGGAGGCTGGGGTGGCTGGGGGAAGCCTGCTCTGGGGGCAAGAGACACCCCCTGAGAAGCCCCACAGAGCCTAAGGCTGCCCGTGCCTCCCTTTGCCTGCTCAGGTCCACGCTGCCAGGGATCAAGCCAGGAGAGCAGCAGGAGCAGAGCATGGCCATGATCGAGCGCCTCTTCAAGATGATGCAGCTGCTGAAGGAGCAGGTGAGGCCGGTGGGGAAGAGCGCTCCCAACACCCTGTGCCTCAGCAGGGTGGTCCTGGCTGTTGTCCAGGCCAAGTCCCCTGGCTGGATGGGGCCAAGGAGCCTCCAGTGCACCCAGGCAAGTTGGCCACATGCGTCCTATCTTAGACCCAATTCCTTTTCCCCTTCCTGCAGGTGGACAAGCTGCAGCTGAGAGCAGACAGGGCAGGCCAGGAGCAGGACAAGGTGCAGGCGACGGTGGAAGGCATGGGGCAGGAGAAGAACAAGCTGCAGGCGACGATGGATGGTGTGAGGCAGGAGCAGAAGAAGCTGCGGGTGGCGGTGGAAGGGATGAGGCAGGAGAAGAAGAAGCTGCGGGTGGTGATGGAAGAGATGTGGCAGGAGCAGGAGAAGCTGCATGTGGCAATGGAAGAGATGAGGCAGGAGAAGGAGAAGCTGCATGTGGCAATGGAAGGGATGAGGCAGGAGAAGGAGAAGATGCATGTGGCGATGGAAGGGATGAGGCAGGAGAAGGAGAAGCTGCATGTGGTGATGGAAGGGATGAGGCAGGAGAAGGAGAAGCTGCAGGCAACGGTGGGAGATGTGGAGAAGGAGCAGGCCAAGACACGGGCAACAGTGGAAGGTTTGCAGAAGCAGCAGCACAACCTGCAGGAGATGGTGAAAGGCATGGGGAAGAAGCAGAGCTACCTGCAGGAAACAGTGGAAGACTTGAGGCAGGAGCACGACAGGCAGGGTGCGTCTGTGGAAACCATGGAGAAGGAGCTGCACAGGCTGCTGCTGCTGCTGCTGCAATACATGGAGGAGGAGCAGAAGCAGGAGGTGGGAGAGAAGGAAGAGGAGCAGGAGCAGCAGGAGCAGGAGAAGCAGGAGGAGGAGGTGGGGGAGAAGGAAGAGGAAGAGGAGCAGGAGCAGCAGGAGCAGAAGGAGCAGCAGAAGGAGGAGGTGCTGAGTGTGAGGGCAGAAGGCTCGGAGGAGGAGCAGCCAGCAGAGGAGCAGGGACCCTGCCCTTCCCCCAACACAGACCCCAGCCCGCAGCCGCAGGATGCCCCCCAGAGGCTCAGCAGCCTGGAGGAGCTGGCGGAAGCCTCGAGGCTGCAACAGGCAGTGGGCAAGGGGGGGAGGAAGAAGCAGGAAAGGAAGAGAAAGGTATGAAAGTGCCAGTGTGGGGGACTTGGGGGGCGGCTGCCAGGACCCCCTGGCTGCTGGCGCTTGCTGCCCCCAGGTTGGCCTGGACAAGTCAGCGCCAGCCAAGCGGGTCCTGGGCAGAGTGACAAACAGCCCTTGCCCCTTGGGTGCCCGGTGGCAGAACTGGCCTGGGGGAGGGAGGCTTTCCAGCCCAGCTGCCGTCCCTGGCCAGGCCCCTCTGCAGCCCCCCGGCTCCCTTTGGCGGGGGGCACCGACCCCCTGGGGGCGGTGGGGCAAGCGGGGCCACAGAGCCGCGTCTGCCTCTGCCCCGACACCCGCTGGCCCGGCCCTCCTGCCTCCATCCCTTCCCCAACGCTCTCCTGCCTTTCCCCGTTGCTAGAGAGGCAACAGAGGCGGCCTGGCTGGCCCAGACGGCCAGAGACACCTAGAGGCTTTGATAGAACGGCAGAAGCTGCTGGAGCGCTGGATGCTGGGGCACGATCAGATGGAGGAGGTGGACTCCAAGGTGAGTGCTTGGTTGTCCCCACCACCCAAAACTGGCCCCTGTCCCTGCCCAGGTCTCCCCGCCCGGCTGCTCCCCCTGCCATCCCAGGGCAGCTGGGTGAGGGTGTTTGTCACTGCCCAGCTGGACTACCTGGAGTGGGAGCCTTCCTGTCAGCAGCTGGAGGAGCTCGGGAAGAGCACGGATTCAGAGGCTGAGGATGCTGCTGGGACTACGGAGTGAGTAGGATGGGGGCAGAGGGAGCTGCCTTGGCCACAGGTGCCCGGGGCCATGGGGACAGAGAGATTCCAGCTGGGCTGGCTGGCTGGGGGTCTCCTGCAGCAGTCCGAGGGGAGCCAGGAGGGATGGAGCCCAGCAGGGAGCACCTCCCGGGCCTGGCCCTGGCGCAGGGTGATGCCTGGGGTGCTGCGGTGCTGGGCGCTGAGCACCCCCGTGCCCCGTCCCGCAGGGAGCAGGCGGACCAGTCCGGGAAGCTGAGGGTGCCGCAGGACTGCGGGGGCCTGGACACCATCGCCCGCCCATCGCGGAGACTCGGAGGCCTCAAGTCCCTTCCTCCCATCCGTCGGGGACCACTCCAGCCCCGCAGTGAGGTAGGGATGAGGGAGGGAGAGGAGATGAGCGGGGCTGAAGGGAGATGCTGCGCCTCTGCAGGGCGCCCTGCCTCAGTTTCCCCAGGGAGAGCTGGGGATGGGAGGGGGACTTGGAAAGGTGGGATTGGGCCCCGGCCTTCAGCCAGCCTGCGTTCTCCTTCCCAGCAGGACGAGCTGGAGCTGGTGGGCCAGGATGGCCACCTGGACAAGGGCCGATGGGACAGGCGGCTGCCTCCGCTCACGGCCAAGCCCTCCCGACTGCGGCCGCTGAGGACGTGACCAGGCAGCTGGGACCAGCAGCAGTGAAGGGCTCGGCCCCATCCTCCCTGCCCTGCCAGGGACATCCTCCTGGCCAAGAGAAAAGGCAGGGACCAGCAATAAACAACTGTCCCCCTGTTCTTTCTTGCTGGCAGATTACGTTTCTTTGCTTGGGTTGCTTGTGCTTTCTTTCAAGTGAGATTCATATAAGAACAAAAACTAACAGCCCAAAACCAACCAGCTCCCCCCTCCCCAGGGAGAGGCCATGAAGGCGGTGACCGGGATGCCGGAGCACCACCTTGCTACATCACAGCCCCCAGCTCTGCTTCCCCCTGGCCCTGCAGGGGTGCAGGCAGAGGGAGGGCAGGGGCAGGGGGAGGGTCCAGGGCCGCCTGTGCAAGAAGCCAGGCTGAACTTGGGCAGCCAGAGGAGAGGCAGCTTTGCTGCGGGTGCTCAGGGCCACAGCCTGAGTCATCCTCAGCCTTCGCTTCAAACCTCACTCTGACTAGAAGCCAAAAGCAGCTGGCTACGTTGAAACCAGGAGGTGCTCACATCTCCAAATCCCTAGCTGCTTCAGGAAAACTGCACTAACAGTTTTCATCCACCACTTTGGCAGGGTTCAGGGATACAAGGGAAGAATGCGCCGTTACATCCCATCGAGATTCACAGAGCACACTGTGGCAACCTCTCAAGTGCCCTAAACATGATACATCTGCTGGTTCATCACCCTCTAAAGTTCCAGCCTTCGAGCAGGCAAGGCACCCGCTCACCCCTCCGGGTGCAAGTGTTGGAATACTTGCCAGGCTTCTTGGGAAGAAGTTGTTTCTCTGCCTTTCTTTTCCTCTGCTTCCACAGCTCTTTGCTTCAGAGCCATTTGCCAGAGACCTGCATGTGGCTGCTCTCAGCAGCAGCCTTCCCCTGTTCCCTCCTCCAAGGCAGAGGGTCAAAGTGCTCATGCTTTTGAGACCTCGAGGAATTAAAACTGGAGGCGCTTCCTCGTCAGGTCTGGGCTCCTGCGGGAGAGTTCTTGGCTGGAGCAGGGAACTAAGTTGTGCTCCCCAGAGGAAATAATATGCAAATACTGGCCTGAGCTACTCTTTTCAGACAGCTCTTTGGCACAGGTAGGCATGTTGACTGAAACACTGATAAGGACTGCTTCCTTCTCCAGAATCTGCAGTTATCTTGTTAGGTACCTGTGAATGCAGGGTCGGGACGAAGGGGAAACCTGGAGTTGGAAAACTTTCACAAAGTCTCTGAGTGCTGGTCTCATTTTGTCCCTTTCACTTCAAGTTACTGTTCCCTTTTCCAAACAAGTGGAAATAGCAAGTGGAAACAGAACAGTCTGTCTGAGCCTGGATTTAACATGACTGATGCTCCTCAAGATTCTTGTTTCCTAACAAGAAGTGCTTTGTAAGAAGCTAAACGAGGGATCATAGGGACAAGAGGCAGAGGGTCAAAGTGCTCACGCTTTTGAGACCTCGAGGAATTAAAACTGGAGGTTCCTCCAGTGCATTGATGATAACTTCTTTATGCAAATGGTGGACAAATCAACCAGTTGAAGAGCGCTGCTGGATCTTGTGCTCACCAACAAGGAGGGTCTGGTTGAAGCAATGACGGTCAATGGCAGCCTTGGCTGCAGTGATCACGAGATGGTGGAGTTCAGGATCCTGTGTGGGAGGAACAGAATATCTAGCAGGACCAGAACCCTGGACTTCCGCAGGGCCAGCTTTGGCCTCCTCAATCAATTGTGAAGGGAAGTCTCATGGGAAAGGGTACTAGGTGGTAAAGGGGCTCAAGATAGTTGGTCAAGCTCAGAATCAGAGCATCCCAATGGGTAGGAAATCAAGTAAGGGAGCTAGGAGACCCTCATGGGTAAACAAGGAAGTGCTGGGCAAACTCAAGTGGAAAAAGAGAATCTATGGGTCCTGGAAGGAGGGGCTGGCCACTTGGGAGGAATATAGGACAGTTGTCAGAGGATCTAGGGAGGCAATTAGGAGAGCTAAGGCCTCCTTGGAGCTTAATCTTGCAAGTGAGGTCAAGGACAATAGAAAGGGCTTGTTCAAATTCATTGCAGATAGAACTAACACTAGAGGCAATATAGGCCCAATGCTGAATGAGGTGAGTGCCCTGGTGACAGAAGATATAAAGAAGGCAGAGGTGCTGATGCCTTCTTTGCCTCTGTTTTTATTCCTGCAGACTCTCCCCAGGGGCCCCAGATCCCTAACACCCCAGAAGGAGTCAGGATAAAGGAGTAGTTTGCTTTGGTAGATGAGGACTGGGTTAGGGATCAGTTAAGCAATCTGGACATCCATAAATCGATGAGGACTGGAGGATAGCAAATGTCACTCCAGTCTACAGGAAGGGCAAGAGGGCGGACCCGGGTAACTATAGACTGGTTACCATCATCTCCATCCTTGGAAAGGTGATTAAACAACTTGTTATTGACAGTGTCTCTAGACATATCAAGGATGAGGGGGTCATTAAGAGCATTCAACATGGTTTTACCAAGGGGAAGTCATGTTTGACCAACCTTATAGCCTTCGATGAGGAAGTAACTAGGTGGATAGATGATGGTAGAGTGGTAGATGTGGTTTATCTTGATTTCAGTAAAGCATTTGACACTGTATCCCGCAGCATCCTTGTAGATAAATGAGGAAGTGTGGTCTGGATGATCAGGTAGTGAGGTGGATCAAGAACTGGTTGAAAGGAAGAAGTCAGAGAGTTGTAGTCAATGGGACAGAATCTAGTTGGAGGTCTGTGACTAGTGGAGTCCCTCAGGGGTCAAACTGGAACATAGGAGGTTCCACGCAAATATCAGAAAAAACTTCTTTCCTGTGAGAGTGACAGAGCTCTGGAACAGGCTGCCCAGAGAGGTTGTGGAGTGTCCTTCACTGGAGACATTCAAAACCCACCTGGACACATTCCTGTGTGATGTGCTCTGGGTCATCCTGCTCTGGCAGTGGGTTGGACTGGGTGGTCTTTCGAGGACCCTTCCAGCCCCTAAGATTCTGTGATTCTGTGATTATGTTCCATGAGCTTTAACATATGCCATTGAGGTTTACTTGGGTATCCCTGGAAAAAGATTGGATTTTAATGCACTAAGTTCTACATACTTGTAATAGCTTTTCAATGGCAGTCTAGGAGCTAAATTATTTCAAAAGAATAAGTACTTTTATTTTCATCAGAATGCCTTGAAAATGCTTTATACAGCTTTTCTCTCAAATAATTAAAATAAATAAAACCTTTTTTTCTGTCATGATTCTTTGCATTGTGAGTCTTTCAGTAGGTGGAGTTTCTATTGCTGCTTTTGGTAAATACTCTGGTTTTGATAATCTTTAAATTAGAAATCTGTTTGTCCTATGACTTTTCCTTTGTCTCTTTTACAGGGGGTGTGTCTCATATCTATTCACTCTCTAGCCTGGTGAAGTCCATTGTCAGTCAGGAGCTGACAGAAGCTATAGCACAAGTACCAGTCTTACTCATTTTATATGCACTCACAGAAAGCTTTTTCTCATTACCTTTCCAGTCTAGATTTGCGTGTTCAAATTAATTATTTGCTGCTTCCTGGTCTGTTTGACTTTCCAGCTTCTGAGGAACAGGTTACAGTTGGAAGGCAAGAAAAGAGTTTTGGAAGTGCAACATTTTAATGGTGAAATGTCTCCGTTATCTTTTAATAGTCCCAGCAGTGCAAATACTGAAGTGTAAATGTAGGAGGAATCACTGAGCACTCTGACTGAAGGAGATGTCCTAGATAACTACTCATTACTATGGTAGAATGAGTAGAATGAGTAGAATGGTAGAACGTGGTGGCCTGCAGCTGAGAGGATTTAGCAGTGGCTGTTAATTGCAGGAACAGGAGGCCAAGACATACTGCAAAGAGGCAGGTTTGTAGCAAAATCAGCCAGCAGGAGTGAAGTGAAATGAAACAAAATAAGAGATAGGGGCTGGATGTTGAATGGAATACAGACAGAAAAATGAACAGGGGTTTTAGTCATCAACTGTTTAATGCTTCTTCTTGCAGATGTCCATATGAGAGCTCAGTTTTCTCAACATTTGAATCAGATCAGCAATAGTTTTTAATCAACATATCCAGTGGCTTTCATAGTTTGCAAGACACAAAAGTATTTAGTTGGTAAAAACACTATTTTAATAAGTGAAAAGGAGATTCCAAGAGCCTGAAAAAAAAAAAAAGAAAAAAAAAAAAAAAGAAAGAGATTTTTCCTGCTTGAAAGAAAAAGGAAAGAAAATTACTCAAAATACAAAGGTTCTCTTGTTTGTTAGCTTTCTGTTTGGGGAGTGTTGCGTTTGTTCTGCTTTTAAACTAAATGCCCTGGATACTTAACAGAGAATGCTCTAGCAAGATAGACTGTTCTTTTTCCTTTTTACTTCCTTGAAATTTCTGGCATCTCATTTGTCTTATTTAGTATGAGACTAAAATTTTCAGAAGAGACTAATAGCTGAAATGCCTTGATGTTTAAATTCCCAAGACAAAATATCTTACGGGGCTTGCTTTTCACAAAGCTTAATGCTTAATTGGACTAATTCTGCCATCTTTGTGGCAAACACATCTGAAAATTCTATTTCTCTTATCACAGAAGGATACAAAATATGTAGAAATCAGAATTACTTATTGTGAAGTAAATTACTACATGACTAAGGATACAAAGCAGTTGTCTGAAAAATAAGCATCACTTGGGAGAACTGAAAGCTGGTAATGCATTTCTGAACTGATAGATATTTGAAGTACTGTTGCAACGATAAAGCATGACATTTTATCCCATACTTTTCCTTTGAGAAAGGTACTTTTATACATATCTCAAAGAAAGGGAAAATAAACTTTCAGGTTCTTCTCAGAGACTTCTCTGCTTGTGGTATAAATGGACATAATCTGCTAAAATTATGGAACATCAGTCATCTGGAGTATGTACCATTTATACTGAAAGGTTTGATATGCAGTGAGAAACTTAATTATCACAAGTGGTTGTACTCTCAGGAAGATCTAAAAATGAAGCTCAAAAGATACTGCAACAAACTCAATAGCTCAATAAGCTATTTAAAAAAAAAAAAAAATCAAACCTGTGGAAAATGCAGAAATACAGCAACTACTTTTTCACTTCCTGTTACTTACTGATTTGACACTGATGAGGTGACGACAGGTAAAATAATCACTGCAAAGCCATAGGTCTTCAATCAGTGACTTAGGAAGTACCATCCTAAGTGTTACAACCTAATGTCATTTCCTGAATTGGGAGATTGCTCTCTGTGATGTGGACAGTCTGAAATATTTGTAACATTGCAGAGCAACAGAACTTCAAGTCAGTACATTTTTTATCTGGACTAATATTCATAAACCATAGCAAGAACCTCACAAATTTTCAAGTTCTGTTGTTTGGTCTGCTAGTACTGAAACACACTATATTAACTGAAGTGTTCTGGCAACTTTCAGTCAGTCGTCTGTTGGACTTGTTCTATCTGTGTCACATCTGTATAAATGTCATATGATTTAATATTGAACAGCTTTAGTATGAGGCCGGTTTGATGAATTAATAATTGTTCATATATTTCTGAGTGTTAATGTTAAATCCATAAATTTTAATATGTTATAACGATTATAAGATTTTACGGCCTAGTTAAATCTTAGATAAAGAGTAGACTGACTGGATACATTTTTCCTTTCTGCTCACCAAAGCACAAATTTTTATCAGCTAACAATTAACCCTTAGTAAATTATATACTAAAATAAAACACTTACTTGTGACAGCTCATTTGAAGTGTAAACCCTTTGTGTGCTAGACAATCAGTTGGTTTCACAGAATTTAAGTTAACTCTTTGCCATGCACCTTTATAAGCTACAGTCACAAAGGACAAGCAATGCCGTAAATAATAACAAAAGAAGTACTACAATGAAAATATTGCACTGAAGTAGTAAATTAGCCTGTTATTTTTAAATGGGTATTCTCGATGATATCAGGAGGGAGATACAATTTTGGTGCTCAATCTCTTTCTGCAAAGATATAGGAGGTGGTTTCATATACCTCTTTCTTTGAAACCTTTCAGCCTGGCTCCAAAAGTCTTGTCCTTCTTCATGTCTGTAGGTTCATGTCTTTCAGTTTGTAAATACTGTAAAGGATTTAATTTTTATCAGAATTTGACAATTGCATATTCCAAATGCATTGAAATGGTTTAAGATTTATACTCTTATCCACTAAGTGGCATCATAAAAGCCTTATCTGAATGCAACTATTTAAATTATTATAATATTATTATTATATTATTAGTTTATATAATGTTTATATCAATTTTATTAATCATGAGGTATGTAATTGAGAAAGTCGTGTTGAAGAAGAAAACATTGTAAAAGAAAGCTGGTCAATTTTTTTTTTTTTTTTTCCTTGGCAGCATTGAGACTGCAACACCCTACTAGACTGCAACACCCTACTAGACTGCTGTCCTGCACAGCTACATGCTTCCTGACTTCTTTGGGTGCTGGGAGCACCCTCATCTACAGTTCGGGTTCTGCCACATCTCATGACTGTATTGTGAACCTTAAAATTTAATCCTAAAGCCACAGCTATTGGGATTATTCAAAATTGAAATTTGTATGAAAAATGTGAAGTTTTTATGTTTTCAATATTTATGTTAAAAGAAGTTAAGCAAGACATCCCAGACATGCACCACAGACTGTTTTTCAGTTTCCCTGCATTTTGGTTTTATTATTTTTAAACAGAAATTTGGAGAGCTGAATTCAGAGTTGAATGATGGATCCCTACAATCCTGAAATCTGCAACTAACTTTAAAGGTTTTTTTTACCTTTTCAGCAAAGCTAAATCCAAATTGGAAACATGAAAGCATATTTCAGCTGCTGGAAAAACAGATTATACACAACAGGTTGTTACAACTCCTCTAAATAGTTCAACCACGCCCTACTGAGTAAAAGAATTTCTGATTTATGCCTCTTCCATATTAACCTCCTTTTAGACTGGGATATACTCTGCTGGTGAACAGGTTGTTTTGCTTTAACTCCGTAAATCTAATTCTCTCCACATTGTCCAACAAGAATAATACGTCTTTTTTATTGTCAAATCAACTTGTGATGATCCATGACTATCTTCGTTACTTTAACTAAACGTATGTCTCAGAAGACTTTTTATCCAACAAAAAGCAGTATAAGTGTCAGAAATCTATCAGCTAATTAATAATTTAGCTAATTAGCTCAAAAATGTTGAAATCTTTACACAGTACGCTGCTTGTAAAAGATTAAAAACAGTCTGTGTGATGGGATTACCATGAAGAACCCTAAATAGTCACTTGCCTTTTTTCTCCAAGAGGGACAGAACAAGCCTTTAGAGCATCAGAGGAGCAATTTCCTTTATTTCCTCAGGTTTTTTAGTATAATACTGCACATTTTTTTCTTAAATATATATAAAAGTATCAACTAAAAATTTGGTAGGATTCTAACTTCATACAATAAACCTTCTGCAATCAGGAATGGGTCTTAATTTTGTGCCTTATCTGGAGTTACAGTGATGAGGTTCCTTTGTTACAAGAGACTTCAGTAATGCAAATAACAGAGGAGCTGCAGTTTGCTGACAGCAAGATTTTGCTTTGTTCTGCTTGATTATGAGTTTTGACAATACTTCTAGGTGAAATTTTGAACTTGCTTGTTCAATGAATTTTTTTAAAACCTTTTTTGTTAGTTCAGTTGGTTTTTGTATAGAGAAAAATGAAGGTGATATGCAAAGACAGATGTAATAGACATTAATGTTCAAGCAAGAACTTCTCTGTGGTACCTCTACCAGGGACTTGCTTAGGGTCTGTGTGATGCCTCAAGTGAGAAAACAAAAATGTCTGAGCTTGCATTAAAGCTGGAGATGGGGAGAGAAATTTCATGGAGAAAACTCACATAGGAAAGCCACATGAGGGGTCTTCAATAAACTGACCCATTAATTTGGGTCTGGTGAATGGTACTGTCTTTTATTTATCATCATGGGTTTGTTTCTCCAAGTTTTGTGAAGTGTTAAAGTGAGCTATTCTAGTTGGGCAAACTTGAAAGGTGGTTTATTTTTTTTCCCCTGTGGTATGATGCAAGGTAGTACTGACAGAGAGAACTTGGTGTGAGTTACTGGAGGGTCAAATCTCCCTTCTGCCACTTTTTGAGATGCCAGTCCAGCAACTACCTACAATTCTTAGCTGAAATGCCACAGGTATTGTTTAATACCCTTGAAAGCATTATGGAAAAAGATATTTTTGGCAAAGGGTAATGTTATTAGTAAATACCGTGTATCATAAGAACTAATGGCATATGAGGTCAGAACAACACAACATGATTTGTCTAATTTACACTGAATTTCTTGAATACTGCTAAAGCATGGAAACTGGAGCATTATGAGGTACCAAACTGAGTAGGAACGTTAACATGGTGAATAAGATTCGACTGTATCTGGTCTTTCTTGAACTTGGTGTTTGCTTCTCTTCCAAGACTAAACATCAAGAAAATTAGGCTGAATAGCCACATTTTTAAAGAAAGTAGCTTTCCAAGCATGCTGTAAGATGTAAAATAGTTGATAATTAGAACAACTGCCTGAAAATGAGAACTAGCTTCTAATGATTGTCATTGGAGCAAAGTGTCCAAGCACTGAAAATCAAATTAGATCACAAAGGGTATTTAGAATGAGGCATTACAGCACTGAGTTTCATCTCTTCCCAGGAAAGGCAATCAAGAATGCACAAAGAAAGAAGAGGGACTTTTAGTGGGCTTATTAAAATAATGAATGGAACACTATCTGTCCTAAACATATTGGGCCTTCAGGTCCATGTTTCTGACACCTTAAGTGCTTAGCTTCAATCTGGATAAAGATTTATCTCTTTTCAGGAAAAGGATAGTTATGTTTGTTGTCCTGCAGTCAAATGCATCAAGCAGCTAAGTCAGAGTTTGCAAATTAGTGATGTGTCTGTTATCTTCAGTCAGTTTTTCTCTTTCTTAGCCACATCCAATAACAAATTTTAGACCTCTCAGCAATATATAAAACACTAACATTTAAATGTGTGCTCTAAACTGACTTGAAGAACAATCTGAGACTGCCTCTCAGCTAGGTGTGCACTTACCCCAGTTTTGCACAGGGAAGAAGAGACAACGTTTTTTTGGTGAGGTGAAGCTAGCATGGTATAAATCTTTTACTCCAAAGGAAGTCTCAAGACATCCTCAAGTGACCTATGTTCATTTCCACCACCTCTTCACAAGGAGTTCTACTAAGTGCCAGAAATTGCTTGAGTGCTTGCAACATTAATAGAAGGTAAATAACTAGCCTTTGTTAGATGCAGTTTGCATAAATCCTTAAATAAAAGAAATAAAAAAGCAATTAGCTTAGGCACTCTCAATAAAACATGCATTAGCAGGAAGAACAAAAAGGATAGCTTTTAGTCTTTGACTCGTTTAACAATAGATACAAATTTTGATTAAAACATTTTATTTGGAAAAGCTATCACCAATATATGAAATAAAGCAGTAAAAAGGATTAAATGTACTCATAAAAAACATCATCAAATCTATTCCACCAATGCCAAGTCTTAAAAAGAAGCTGAATTAATTGCATTGTAATGTAGATTTGCAAAAAGAATACCATTTTCTCCTTGTTGACAATAAAAGCAATATAATTAGAAAGTCACATTCTGGTCATATCATCCTATAACAATAGAGGTTTCTCTTGTGAAGATCCTAGTAATCAGGAGTACATTTTGTAGGTAAAGATTGTTATGAAATTACTACCTAGTTATCTGACTATTTGTACACAGAATATAATTTCCTATATCTCAGAATTCTTTGCAGTCTCATTTATAAATGCCTTTTAATAATAGGTAAGGACAAAATTCTTCAGTATTCTGAAGTTGTTTTTTTTTTTTTTTTTAATAAACTTAAATTCCTTCCCATCCCCTTGAGCTTGGGTAAAAAAAGAATTGAAGAGGAAGAGGTGGTCCAGCCAAGCTGAGTGTTTTCTACTGAGGGCTTAGCAGAAGTGTCAGTTTTCAGATAGTCTAAGACTTTCTGCTTCATATCCTACTTAGTTTATGCTTATGGTGGAGTCAGATGGCCTCTTCCAGTTAAAAAGAGTATGTCCACAAATGTACATTCTGGTTGAAAGTTACTGTCCTCTGGGTGTGATTGGCTTAAATTGTTCAAATGTTTTGGTTTTGCAAACAATATTAGTTTTTACTTGAATGGGTTAGAAAGTGCAGTTAGAAAGTGGTTTCTTACAGTTACAAATAACTGAAGGAGAACTGTTACCTCTACTTATGCCACTCTTCTGAAACTCATCTTTGCCCATAGCTTCAAAGAAGCAAGATGAAATGTATACAACAACTGTAGCTTGTGGTGGACAAGGAAAAGTTTCTGGTGATCTATTTCCTGAGGTTTGGGCCTGATTTTTAAACCATACCCTAAAGGGATCAGGGTTGACACTTCTCCCTTTGCTGAAGGAGGGGTAACAGAATATATACACACGTACAGGGAATCCAGTGTCGCTATGTCTTTCCTCAATTCAGTTCTTTTTCCAGATTGTTATCCAAAATTTGCTACTACTTCTGAATTGAATGAAAATACTTCAAGAATTTCTGGAAAACTAATTCTTTTTGAAGTTCAGATTCACAGTGTTGTAAAATATTTATATTCAGTCCCATGTTGGCATTAAATATTTAAGAAAAGTTAAGGTCATGATTCATGACAGAACTTAATGGAGTAGTTTATCATGTTAAACTGCTGTTTTAATTTGTCTCTTTTCATCTGTCTACTCTTCTTGCATGCAGTGTTAGAATTAACTTTGAATCTGTTGGTTCAGAAGGTTTGTGTAAGTGAAGCTTTCCTTATGAGAATACCTCAGTTAAGTAGCTTTATTACTTTTGTTAATGAATATTTATGAAGCAGTTTTTAAGGACAAAAAAGTCATACAGTGACTTCAACAAATCTTGAATTATGTATGACTGGGATTTTCCAAAAAGCTTGTATCTTCCCAAACCAGAAAAAACTCATAGAGGAGTGAACACTATACCAAAAGTAATTATCATTTATCGGTATGACAACAGGAGTCCCATGATGTCCATTATGGCTACATATTTACACTCAGAAGACAGAAGTCCACAGTTACTGCAAGCATTTAGGCATAGTCTTACAATCATTGTTAGGAATAGTTCAATGAAGGCTAGTCAGTGCTAGAAGTAACTGGATCTTAGTTTGCCATATTCAGGAGATTCCTTTTGAAGTCATAAAGAAGGTGTTTTCAGTCTGAGGTTCTTTTATTTCTGAAGCAGGTAAACAAAGAAAAAAAAAAAGGAAAAAGAAAGGAAAAATACAAAATTACCACCTTTCCTTTCCTCCCTGCATTAAGTTTCATCCTGGTCGCAACACAGTACTTTTCAGAGGAGCTGAATGTCTTCTGGATAAAGAAACAATCATGTGCCCAATGTTCAAGGTGGGATGTGCAACCTGACAATAGCAAGAGACAAAATGTTACACAACTAAAACCATTACAAGGAAGAAATACAGAGCAAACATCAAGCCAGGAAATAACAACCAGTTTCCCTTGTTAGAATGAATTCAAAACCATAACTTCTCATCTGTATTGTATATTTCTACTCAATGCCTAATGTAAGATAGTGCATATAATGTTGTAAAGCACGCACTAATGCAAAGGAAACACTTTCTCCACTCCTGCCAATGTTAAATGATGTACAGACCTGCAGATATCTTATATTTTTACCCCAAAATCCCCAAGTTCCACTTTTATATGTTCATTATATGTGCACTTTGGGAGTAATTTTGGACAACTTTTTGCCAGGCTTCTGTTTAACCCTAAGTGGGATGGGCAAAGTAGATACCAGCTTACATAAAACCCTCTAGATTCTCAGTTTTATAAACTGACAAGTCGATTACTTAATCTGTAACATTTTCTAGTTTGTTTCACTTGAATTTTTAATACTGCAATTTTGCTTCTACATAATAAATCAATTTGAGAAGAAGTGATGCTTTTTACCTTAGTACATACAGTACCACTGAAATGGTCCCAACTTTAAACTGCAACATGATCTATTTGCTTGCCATGCCACCCAGTTAATATAATGTTAATGTGATTTTAGGAATGTGTTCAAACTGGTAAGAGGAGACTTTGATTCTTCTACCTCCACACAACATATTCAATGGAGTGAGAAGTAAGTCATTAATCTGAGTACGTGATGTGTCTTTTTCTTACAGTCTCTCTCTTGCAAACAGTTCTTATGTGGTTCTTTAGTGTTTTATGAAAAATCCTAGTATGTTGTCCAGACCAAGGGATGACTATGCATATGCTTCCCAGTGTATTAATACTGCTAGAAAAAAAAAAAGGCCACTAGGATGTGTGCCTTGTAGAAGTGATTTATCAACTATGCTGGTTTATTTTTAGTAAAATGTTCCCATCCAGCAGTTGATATCTTCTGAAGAATTATGAGTAATCTTTTTTGTTTGTTTGTTTGTTTTTTCTTTCCCCAAGCTGTAACTGATATTAAGGAAGGATATGTCTATGTATGTCTCTCGTGTGTGTGTGTGTGTGCGTGCACATTTGAGGAGCAAAAAACTCATATAATCTGAATCCACATATCAGTAGTTGTCACCACTGCTGCTTGCTTTGCATTCTTCCTGGATAAAAGAATTAAACAGTTAATGGTCCCAGTAATGGTTGTGCCTTTGTTTAATTTTCTGCTTTGAGATCTCTCATAGCTCTTGATTTAACAGAGTAAGATGATAATAATAGACATAATAATAGAAATGCATAACTGATAAACTAGGTTTTTACTGGTACTTTTGAATTGGTTCTGAAAATAAGCTTCTCCTAAAATGGCATTCAAAAATAATTTCTCACCTAAGAATTTTTACCTAAGAACAAGGAGAGAAAAGTAATCTACAGATGAAGTAACAGTTTAGTCTCACACTTGTATGCACTGAAAACAGTCCCTGCAGTAAATTTGTTTTTTGTTCTCCCTGAAATTTTGACAGATCATCTTTCTATTCCTCTTATAGTAACATGTGTAAAAGCTTGCTTTTGAATTCAGCCTCTCCTCTTGTTCCAGAAAGCTTGTACTATCCTTGGGCTTTCACCCCATGGTAACAAAACTGGATTTGCCTTTGCAGTTGAGGGAACTTGAGCTCTCTATACTTTGTACTGTGCCTGGAACATTTTCCATTCCCCTTATAATGAATCTTAACACTGACATTATTTCCTTATGGTTTTCCCCTTTTAGTTTATTAGGTTTTGACTTCAAACTTTCACTTAAAATCCATGTTTATGATGCTAGAAACCTTTGGCAACAAGGCTAAAAGCATCTTAAGTAGCCATTAATATTAAAGTATCTCACAACATAAAGAATTAATCAGTTTAATGCTAAAGAAATATAACTGTTGGACAGCTCTAGGTGATAAGAATGACTTCAACAAGACTTCAGAAAAGTCTCAGTTGAGAAGGTTAGTTCTTTATCCTTGTCTTTTTTTCAGGTATGTGTATTACTATAATGTCCTTTCGTGGTATTTCTACTAATGTACAGTAATATACACTAACAGACAAGATCTTTAGAACAGCATAACTTTAACACTTGCAAGCTTTCTGTCAATCACAGTAGATATTCCTTAGTATTATTTTCTGCTTACCAAGGATGGTCAGGACAATTTTTCTTTACTTCTCTAGTTCCAGAAGCTGAACTGTAGACTATCAAGTGCTGAACCACACAGGTGTTTTTAGTCTAATAAATGCTTTCTTAGGCAAAAATGTCATTGACCTTTTTTGGCATGGCCTCTCTCCGTTTAAGATGAACAAAAATGCCAGGAACTGCTGTTGAACTACATACAAAAAATGAAGCTCTCATGTATTTTTCAAATAGTCCTGATTGCTAGTCTTGAAGGAAAAAAAAAAAAAGAAAAAAGAAAAAAGAAAAAAATCCTCTATGTTTTTTTCATGTTCTTTTAATCATAATAACAAGAAAATACTGTAAAGAATTGGTGGATCATCTGTAGAATATTTCTACTTGAACATTTTCATATGATTAAAAGAACAGCCCAGATATGCCACTAGGTGACTCTCTTCCTTCTTGGTTCATCCCATTAGCAGGTGCATATAAGGAAGATCTTCTGAGAAAGGTGAACGTCTGTGTATGGCACAAGTTGTCTGTCATTTCGGCAACTGTTAATCTTATGTCCATATGTATCTCCCAGAACTGTATCCAGGGTGGAATTTTGTGCTAGGATGTTTGTTAAATAATGAACTGGTGTCTGAGGTTTGGTAGTTTTGCTGTTGTTGTTAAGCACAAATTCACATTTCCATTTTAAAACTCTTTGCAAAATCCCATCTTTATTGCATGCAAGTGTCGAACATAGTAGGAGGTATTCCTTAAAAAGGACATAGGCCTTAAATTTTAAACCCTGTCTCATCCTTTAACCTTTCTGTGTGTCATATATAAACTTACTTACCATTTACATATTTGAAATTACTTTGCATAGCTTCTTTGTTGCATGATGGCAATCATTAATACTTTTCTTTAGGAAAAGTAAGGCTTGGTTGTAAAACTCTTTCTGACTCAGACTCTCTGCTAAAATTAACCTTTCTCACCTTCCGCTTGCAAAATGAAGTTACTCTTTCTTGACATTGCAGAGATGATGTGAAGGATAGGTTGCTAAGTGGCAAGGGATTTGGATTACTAGAGGAATGGGTAGAGAGTGATGGGAATGATGGCTGTGTCAAATCAGCAAAGTGGAAGCTGATCACCTCTGTAAAGCTGATCCATTTCTTTATGATAGTGCTGTAAAACTGAGGATTGTATTTTAACATATGTGTGTGTAGTATGATTTTGAAAATGTTTATGTTTGTGTATAGATATATATTTATATATAAGCTTAAATGTGTACATATACTTCTCATAAATGAGTACAAGGACAGAATGAGCATCAGTAAAGCCTGTGTTTTGCATCTGGTTTGACAATGTTGGAACACCTTGCAGGAATTGATCTCAGGGAAATCTATGCTTTGGCTAGTGGTGTTTCTGCTTCCAGGAGGTTCTTTCATATATTACTTCTAAGTAACATTCTCTGCCAAAAAAAAAAAAAAATCTGGTACTTCTATTCTTGTTTGGTACTTTTAAAAATCTTAATTCACATTCTGCCATGCAGGAATTCAGCTCCCTGGTGGTCATGAGCAGATTTCTCAGAAGGTTCTGTCCTTTATTAGTTTTATTTTAATCTCCTCCAGTGCTTTCTGTTCTTGCACATTCATTCTTCATGTGGTTGTCTGCTTTTTAAATCTTCACATATGTGCTGAGATGCTGTCTCATAACCTACCTCCAGGCTGTGGTCAGAGAGTGGCAGTTCAGCTGCAATGAAATGCCAGGGGTATCCAAGTTGCCATCCTGTTTCTGTGAGCAGGGGGGAGACAGACAGAAAATGTGAGGAGAGCTCTGTCTTCAGGCAGTCACTTTTTTTCCCAAGCAGAGACACAACTCTTTGCCACAATCACTGAAATCAGCCTGGAACGGCAACACAGGTCCCGGCTCTTCTCTCGAGGAGAACACATCTGCTTCAGAGCAAGCTGTAGGTGGTGGCAGGGTCACCTCAGGAAGCAGGGTGGTAGAGAAATTCTAGAAAGCTGGGGACAGGCAACAGTATTTCAATGCAACTGCAGTGGAAATGAGGAAGGAAGGTGGAGAGTATATGATCATTTAATGCGTGCATGCATGTCGGGCTAGATGACAGTCACAGAATCACAGAATGGTATGGGTTTGAAGTGACCTCTGGAGATCAATGAGTCCAACCCACCTGCTAGAGCAGGGTCAACTCTCACTAGATGAGGTTGCTCAGGGCCCCATCCCAATTTATTCTTGAACATTTCCAGGAATGGGGCTTCCACAGCTTCCTAGACCAGTGTCTCACCACCCTCACACTAAAGAATTTCCTTCTTTGGCCAAAGCTCTTCTGCAAAAGCAAGACTCTCCACAGGTAAGATACTCAGAATTAAAAGTAGCAGCTATGGTTTCATAATAGCCCTACTGTAGAATTTCAGCTGTTGACTTTAAGTGATTTATTGCATGTGGTCTCTTAGCATGGTAGAAAACTTTGAAAAAAGACCTAATTGTTTGGGTCTTTATGCAGTCACAGCAATGTATCTTTGAACTGATGGCATGTCAAGTAAATACAAGAGTGAATTCTGCATTATTTCACAAATTTTTATTTTGATATAGTTCCTTCCTATTACTTTCTTTCCCTTTAGCTTGGGATGAGACAAACAAGCTGCCTTAATGCTTGTTTTAATATTTTCCGAAAACAAAGAGGATTCCAAATGTGCATAATATTTCCAAAAGCTGCCAAACTTTGCAGACTATAGTGATTTTTCTCAGGTGATATGATGAGGCTGGCTATCATTCTCCCGTACTGCTGACACCAATACATGCATCTACCTATATTTTTTTCTCTTGCTATCAGCTGATAACAAGATTATGTGGATCTTTCTAGTAAAAAATAGTGGCTTTTAGTATATCCCGTACCAACGCTTTACACTCTGAAAGTTCCCTGTAGGTTCTTGGTGAAACTGTTGTGGAGAAAAGGATTTCTCTCTCTCTGAACATCTTTGCTTTAAGCACATTTAATGTAAATGAGAAAAGATAACTATGGAAAATGAAACAAACCCACCTTGTGCTATTTTTTGGGCAGCTCTGTTAATAATGTGACATACAGTTAGTTAATAGTTTCCACAGAGGTTCAGACTGCGTGAAATTGTTGTTGGTTCTGTGCCATCAGAATAATATGTCACTTAGGTGGAAAATTGAGGTTTTCAGACTCAGTTCGAATTAACCTCAGCTGCCTACAAAAATATGACCAAATTATACACAGGCTGGACTGTGCAGTCATTAGATTATTACAATCACTTTGCTACTGACTTGCCTTTAAAAGTTGTTGCATGAAAACCTATGCTAACAATGAAAGGATGTTTGATTTCATGAATCTCATGCAAACATAAAATTTCACTTGAACCACTTAGGGCACTACTCCTTCCACTGCCAATTTTTTACTTACTGAGAAATTTCCTGAATAAGGCTTCACACAAGTGATAGCAGCTTTAGCACAGCATTTTTGAGACTGGGAGAAGTTTCAGGGACAAAGATTTCATTTGAAAAACATACATGTTTGAGGTTTTTAATAAATTTAAGAGTGCTTTCTGGTTTGTAAGGGTTTTATATTGCTTTGGAAAAGCTGATTTTAAGGGGACAAAAGGAACTTAATGGAAATATTAATGGATACTTAATGGAAATATTTTTCTAAGTATTTTCACTTTCAAACTAACCTGTAAGTTTTCTTTTCCAGAAGCTTGTATTTAAATAATTCTGATAAATATTTATTTTCTGTTATGTGTGTTCCATCATATTAAAAAGGCAAACAACCTAATAACAAAACCCATTACATGTGTTTATTCCAGCATCACTATTAAAAGAGAAAATAATTCATAACAGGCATCTGAGGGTGGAGATGGTATGGAAAACCTAAAATTAAGCAAATTGAAATGCAGCATCACATACTGTCTGAACAGTGATTTGAGCATGACAAGTCACTAAACGTAAGTGAATTCTTTGACAAATAGTGTTCAAAGTGAAATACAGAAGACGTGTCTTGCAAGGGAAATATCATCCATGTCCCCAGCTGAGCTGATAAGTGTTTTAGCAGATGAGTGCTGTGGGACAACAGAAATGAGGGATGTGTAACTTTCACTGACAGGATTGACTTGTAGGGAAGTACTTTTTTTATACTTCGAAAGATGAAATTAATATCTAACAACCTCACAATGATATCTCTTTCATCAATGGCATGTTAATCCAGGCTTTAAGGAAAACATCACTTCTCCTAATAGCTTATCTGCATGCACATATGGATGTCCCTAGGTTGTCCAGCCCCCTAAAATCAAAACATCAGAAATGTTCTTACAAGAGATACTATACATACATATGTATGTGTATGTGTGATTCTCTCAGTTAAGAAAATTAAACAGTGACAAAAAGATAATTTAATATGTTGAAAAATTTCAGTTCTCTTTTGACAACTTCTTACATTTTTGGGGGCATTAGAGGTAGCTTAGAAAAGCAATTTAAAGCTGAACAGTGCTGCTTTCTTTTTTAAATATAGAAGTGAAATACAAAATCTGCCATTTTTTTCTTGTTCTTTTGAAATACATACATTTTCCAGAGAAATGGTGTGCTTTCAGGGCACTGTTAGCTAACTGAACTTGGTCCTTTGTCCTGTGGTGTTTTGTCCCTTTCAAAACCTGTCTCCAGGGAAGTAAGAGAGCAGAGGTGGCTCAAATAAAACAAAAAAGATACAAATAAATATTTTTTTTCTAGGGTAGGTAATACAACAGTTGTGGTTCTCTAACCGTGTTTCTCATGCCAAAACCTTGCAAAGCCAGTCTTCCTCCTGGCTGCAGTGGGGTTAATGGAATGTGCAGAAACTGCTGACCTGGCAGTGCTTCAAAAAGCAGCCAGTGGGGCTGCCCAGGCCCCTCCAGTGTCCTCTGGCCACTTTGGCATGAGGAGCAAGACCGGCTCCCCAGGATCCTACCCTCTCCTCTGCTTTCTCTTCTGAAGCAGACACAGACTCTTCTGGTTCATCCTCAGAACATGCTTTTTCCTAATCCTGTAGGAAATCTTGAACTCCTAAGGTCAGATTTTCTATTTAAAGAATAAGTTTAGTGTGAAGACCAGGCTGTCTAAGTACAGGTTAGCCACCACATTGTTCTTTTTTTTTTTTTTTTTTTTTTTTTTAAGTCTAAACAGACTTTGTTATGTTAATACAAATTCTTTTCTGAGAATATATGCTGAAGAATTAAGACTGATTAAAACGTGGGTAAAATCTCTACTGCCTCCCATAAAGGAGTCCTTAAATTGGTCTTTTCTTCTTATTTCTTAAACTTTCTTCTCAAAATCTGGATGATTTCCATCTAAAAACCAAACAAAGTCTTGCAGATTTCTGTTCAGATGCCAGAAATTATCACTTTTTGATTGCAGTTTCTCACAACTCTAACAAATAAAAAGTTACAAAGTATGGATAGGAAGAGGGGAGAGGGGCAGAGGATTCCTGTCCCTTAATGTGATAATGTGCAAACCAGGCTTCCTACACCACTTTTTTACTTGCAATGAACAACTGTTTGGTACTTTCACCATCCTTGGTTTTGTTTTATTTCTCTTTGTTTTGGTTTTGGTTTGGAATGAAATAACAAACAAACAAATAAGTAAATAAAATGCTTCCAGAAAAAGTAAAAAAATTCATGCACAGAAGACAGATGTCAGAGAAGTGTAAAAGTGGTTTGGATTATGATGGCCCCATACTGTGCTGAAAAGATTTCTGTCTGAACTCTGACATGTTTAAAACTCTGTTCTGAATCTTAGCAGCTCTGGTAAAGCCTAAAATTGTTATAAAAATTATCTGCAAAGGAGACATTTATCTTCTATATGCAACTTTTTAAAAGCTGTAAGTGGATTTTGGCTCAGAATTCCAGTCCAGTTTAAATTTTGAAACAACACAGCCATATTTGTGCATTTCTCCTAGAAACTTCTAAAACCCCTCAGCATTGACTTTGCTTTGCCCCTCCTGCAGTCCAGGGTAGCAACCCAGTTGGCATCAGAGTGTCAGTGGATGACATTCTGAACAGCCTGTTTTGCAGCTATTGGAATAGATGGGCGTTTGCTCTGGGCTGCTCATGTGGAAACCCATGAGATGGTGGAACAACACTATAAAAACATAGCAAGCAAGCAAACTTGTCTCTCATAAAGATGCAGAGCCTAAATAGTACATGACTGCAAGTAATAAAGTTAAAAACTTTACTGCCAGGTTCTTCCCCTCATTACTCCATTGAAGACTGAACCTGGCCCTTAACTCATTAGTATTCATAGAAAATTTTCAAATGCACTCTGCCATCATTAAAGCCTGGTATCCAGGATGTTGTTCATGAATCTTTGGAACTGCAGTGTTCAGAACCTCCATCTTTTAAGACTATTTACAGAGCATCACAATGTTGTCAACAGATTAATTGGTTCAGGCAATAATAGGCTCCAAAGATGAATAATTTCACTGTAAATGTAGTTCTGGGAGAAGATTTATTGCAAAATTCTAACTCTGATTACCGAAGGCAATTATAGATTTAGCTTCCCAAGCAGCACAGGAGACTATATAAAATACATTTTCCAGATTGAGTCAGTTCTGAGAAAGAGCTCCTCTGAGGAAACCAGCTGCTTTGGGTATTGTAATAATCTAAGAGTTGTTACAAGTAAAACAAAGGAACTAGGATATGGGGTTGTAAAAGAACAGTAGCACAACAAAAAGCTAGGAGAAAGCAACGTGATTTTCCAGCTTTCAGATTCAGGATAAAATACTCAACTACAGTCCTTCCTGCTTAGTCATGGTAGTTGTCCACATTATTACTGTTGACAACTGGACTCATTCTCTGAGATGTAGCTGCATGGCATTGGCTGCTTTGTGTCTTCCTTTTTATGATCTTGTTGTTATAGGTAAGCCCAAGTCCGTGCAAAAAAACTCCCCCTCCATAAGTATCTGTACTATTTAGATACTTGGGAGATATTTACAGGTTTCTGGTGCTTTCAGGTTGCTAAGTAATACTATCCTTCCACCAGACCTTTCTGGTCTCTTCCACTGTTACTTTCTCTCCCAGGAGCTGGGAAATCCCAGTTCAGAAGAAATCTTAAAGGCACTGAGGAAACTCAATCCTGACATTTAACTCTCATGTGGTTTTTGGAGTCAGCTTGACTCTTTTGAAGGCTTAAGCCTAAACCAATTTTTTGCTCTTTTCAGCCTGTAAATTTTGTGTAAAGTTTCTGTAAATTTGTGTAAAGTTAGAAGTATTTTAAGCAAGGAGAGGTGATGTTGAGAGAGAAATCAGTGAAGTGTGGCAGACAACTTCTAGACTACCCACATATATTCTGTAATATGCCTTGAGACAATTACAAGGGTACAGTATCTTGAGTAGGCTGGCTGCTTGTTTCGACTAGTTTGTCTGCACTGTTCATAGG
The DNA here is from genome assembly GCF_020740795.1 of Apus apus. Classification (NCBI taxonomy): domain Eukaryota; kingdom Metazoa; phylum Chordata; class Aves; order Apodiformes; family Apodidae; genus Apus; species Apus apus. The sequence goes on along the minus strand of NC_067312.1, from coordinate 69,803,748 downwards.
AAAAAAACAAACAAAACCAAACAAACCAAACCAAACCAAAAAGCCAACACAAGCAACAAAAAATGCCTTTCTTTTCTACAGCCTGTGTACTGTGATCCTCTAAAAATAACCGTTTTTTTTCTGTATGACCTGGTCACTAGGCAGGAGACAACCCAGATTGTATCATCTACCTGTGTGGTGTCAGCACAGCTGGTTACTGCCAAGTCAAACATTTCACCAGCTAAATCCCGCTGCCTCCATGAAGGTGTCAGATGGTCTTTCTCCCTCTTCCTCCAGAACAGTTGCTCGTCTTCCTGTTGCTTGTAGAAAACCTATTTTTTCCCCAAATTTTCCTGGAATCAGCCATTAGCTTAATAAATTGTTGTAGAAGAGACAGAAGAGCAGAGAAGGCAGACTTCAAGGCAGAAATGTAAGTGAAGTAGGGAAGATGCAGGCTGGCTGTACCAGGATGCTGCAGGGATGGGCCTGAGGGGAGGAACACACTGGGGACAGGCAGGGCTGGGACCTCACTGGCCAGGGAGGGAGCAGGGCTGGTCAGTACCCCCTGGCTTCTGGCACCATGGAGGGCTGGGAGACACTCCAGAGATGGCTCATCTGGGCTGTTACACCTTACTAGTACCCCCAGAGCTGTACCTGTACCCAGGTGCCATGAAAGACATTCCTCCAGGACATGATCATACCTGTCTCAGGTACGCCAGTCCTAAAGAGGCAAAGTTTTTTCCAAGTTATTCCATTCTTTCAGCAAAATATAGCGTCTGTAGCCTGATTCTGACAATCACAGAACAAAGTCACAATGCTACTAATCATCAGCCAAGGCTTCAGCTTTCAGACGCTTCGATATTGTGAGTTGGTAAACATTTAGTGAGGACTGTGAGTTTTCCCCACACTCACAATTCTTAAATGAACAGAATTATTCCTATGTTCTTGAACGCCACAACTGTATGGGAATCCTTATTTTATCAGGATTTACATATATAAATGACATCTTTCTCTTCCTGAGTTTATGCTTTCTTCTGGACACAAGTACAAACTGGAGAAATTGCTTGATACATTGCTTTATGGGGAAATCAGATTTTCTGGTTTCTTCCAGAAGATGGTTCTTTTTATAGTCATACAGCTCAGTTCAGATCATGCTTGCCATTTTTCCCAAAACCTTTCTATTACAACTCTGGTCCATTTTAGGGAGGTAATTGCTATAACAAGTAAACATACAATTGTTTCTCCTATTAGAGTGCTTAAGCTCTGATTCAATTTTCCACCAGTGTACTTGCAATTTGAGATTGAGATTATGATTGTGCTTGCAACAGTAACTGCAATTCCAATGAATAGGGAAGAAATAATGGAAGCCAAACCTTTTATCTCCACATTGGATTGTTTGGTACAGAGACACCATTAGTCTGCTCAACATGGGTACACTGTTTAAAACTTGCCTGACACTGATTTGCAAACCGTAAAGACAAGGGGACATCTAAATAATTTAACAAAACTGCATACGTCACTTAGAAAAGCGCAGGAAACTTCTGAGAAATGGATGGTACAGTATGTAAACTGATTTATTGGAAACACATACTTTAGCAATGCCTATTTGTTTTATAAAGAAGCAGATATTAGGTAACAAGTTATACTATCTGTCCACTGGATAGGTCTGAAAGGACATACCAGTGTAGAAGTGATTCAATTTAGATACAAAGAACAATCCATTTGATTCCCATTTTACTGACTTTCAATCTGAATTATGCTAATATAATTATGATCCTCATCTAATGTGTAAAATTTGAATATGCTTAGAAAGGTTTTAAAAGCTTGCAGGAATCTGGTTGCTTGCTTTTGTGTTACGCTTTCCTATAGGGCTGCAAAACCTTTGTGACCAGTAAATTGTCTGTCTTTTGTATTGATCCAATGATTATATCTTCATTTACAAAGATTAAGTAAGATTTGGATGAGTTTTTCTTGTGATGAGATGGGGCCACATACATCTAAATGAAAATTGGTGGAAAGAACTTGGCAAAAGCCCTAAGACCTAGAATCCGATCTGCTATGTAAAAATCTTAAGTGTATTGACAATGGTAATTGTTAGTTATGATACCTTAGAAGTGCAGCACCATGAATTTATAAAAGCATTCTATGGAGATGCCTGTTCTTGCTATACAAGGTGCCCTTTCAACTTAGCTGAAAACATGCTAATTATCTGTAAAGTTAAAGAAAGACCTTACAGTCTTAAATGTGTCTACACATCTACTGCAGCAGTAAAAAGTTACAACGAAACCCACGTGTAGAAGTTGAAACTTAGCAAACTCAGACAGAAAATAAAGCATATTCTTCCTTTTTGCTCTCAAAAAGGATTAAACAATTGGAGTAATATATGCAGGGCTGTGCTGGATTCTCCGTTATCGGCAATACTCAAATGGATGCCAGACATATATTTTTAGGTGTTTTACCCAATTCCAGTGAATCTAATGGTTTTGAGCACTAGAATCTGTGTTATATATCACCATAGAAAATATTGTAAGTTCTCTTTTTGGAATTTTAAAGAATTTTCGGAATTTTCATGAACAACAGTAGAAAATGCAGGAAGAAAAGAGGACTTCACTAAGTTTTTGCAACAGGAGGGAAAAAAAGGAGAAAGGGATCTTTCCACTATAATGCTGAAACTCTATGATAGTTCAAAAATAACTGATAAGCTCTTAGGATATTTTCCCAGTGATTCACCTGTGGTATCCATCAATTGTTCCAGAAAGTTTTTTGGACAACAGGTCTTTGTTTTCATGTGTGTAGATGAGCTGGACTATTCTGTGCTAGGAATCTGTCCTGGTATGACAATGGTCTTATCTGAATTTTCATGTACACTGACGTTAAATTGTAAACTGTTTCTACTACACATATGCAGAGGAAAATCAATACAGGCATAGCATTTCTGGATAGCAGCAAAACAGTGTTGCAAAAATGTAAACCTACCTGCAGAGCAGGAGAGATTTTTGCTTTCATGGCAGACCGTTTCATTATCTGAAAAATTACGGCAGATTAGAAATTGATATAAGAGCTCTGGGTCTAGGAACTTCAGAGAAGGCAGTTAACTTTAAATGTTTGTTAAAACTTGAGTTAATTTATTAATCTGCCAGTAGAAAGAACAAAGTGCCTCTCTAGCTTTAAGCCCTGACATCTGTAGTCTCAATCCTGTAAATATCGCTTCACTGCATATCCATATGGTGAGATTGTGTTCCATTCAGGCATAAATGAACTGGCTTTTCATAACTGTCTGCTTAGTTTGGCTGTTGATACCAGTTTGTAGTGCTGGCTTGACACCCTGACAGGCTCAAATATTTGCCCATGATTGGAGGCAAACTTTGTGTGCCTAGTTGGTGTATAGACCCATGTGCTACAAAATCCAGCTCCTTTTTTGATCCAGTCATATAAACTGAAATTATGTCTTCAGACTAGCATAGGCACTTCCTTAGTGAGTAAGTGTGGAGACTAATTCGTTACAAGTAAAAGTGGGTTTTATTCTGGCTGGAAGGGAACTGGAGAACACCAATACTGAGCTATTTCAGAGCTCCGCTTTTGATGCAGCTGGAAAAGTTAAAAATATTGTTTTAGTAATTAGGCTGATAAAAAACCTTCACAGAAATGAAAACTATTTGTTCTGTTCAGTAGCTATGAGTTGAGGATAAGACTAGATGTACTTCCCTGTTCAGTTCTCCTAATAACATTTAAGATTATGAGTTATTCTGTCTAAATATATGATAAGGGTGACATATATAAGATACTAAGAGATGAAATGCATAGTTCTGGGAGATAAATTATTTTTTGTCAGTGTTACATCAGTGCTGCAGAAGTTTCTGTGTATTCTGGAATATTTCCCAAATATTCCAGGTGGAAAAAATGGGAAATCTCAGCAATATGACAGGCAACACATGGATATGTCAGGTATTAGATATTGCCAGAACCTGGGCTGAAGTCTGTGAAAGGGCTTGGATTACAGCACTGCCTTATCATGCACTTAGCAACCTCATCTATAGAGAACAAGAATATCCAGAAGCTTCTAACTAAAAATGCTCACTTTTTGAAGTCAGAAGTACAAACATTCAAACATCCTAATAGAGAAGATGTCTCTCTGGTCCTAATCCTCTTATGGATCACTCATAAATCTGTGGGACAGGCTTAAAGGACAAGTCATATTGTTTTTCCCTCTCTCACTTACTAATGTTTTGGCTGCAATCATAAATTGTAGGATTTGATACAGACCTGCCGAAGAGATACATAAAGCAAGAAGGAAGACCTTTCTCTTTCTTCCTTCCTTCCTTCCTTCCTTCCTTCCTTCCTTCCTTCCTTCCTTCCTTCCTTCCTTCCTTCCTTCCTTCCTTCCTTCCTTCCTTCCTTCCTTCCTTCCTTCCTTCCTTCCTTCCTTCCTTCCTTCCTTCCTTCCTTCCTTCCTTCCTTCCTTCCTTCCTTCCTTCCTTCCTTCCTTCCTTCCTTCCTTCCTTCCTTCCTTCCTTCCTTCCTTCCTTCCTTCCTTCCTTCCTTCCTGTTTTATGCTAAATGGAATTTCCTGTATTTTAATTTGAGCCCAACTGAGAAATTTAATTTGTCCGTCGTCCTGTCACTGGGCAACACTGAGAAGTATTTGGTTACCCTAAATCAGTTATTTGTACAGTGGGATAAGACTCCTCTGAGCCATCTCTTCTCCAGACTGAACAGTTCTAGATCTCTCAGGCTCTCCTTGTATGTCAGATGCTCCCACCTCCCCCTCATCTTTTTGGATGTACAATTTATTTTCAAATCAGACATGCTAGAGCTGAAGCACTAATGGAAATAATAGCTGTTTTGTCATAACTAGTAGCTTCAATTATGTCTTCTTCCTGCATAACAAATTGTTAAGCATCCTCAGTTGGGTCATACGCCCTAATGAATGGAGTAGTAAATGACTCACAAATATGGAAGTCAGACAAGCACCATTGACCTAGACAAATAAGATACCATACAAAAACCCATGGGCCATACCTAATTATTGGAATTTATTCATAAATGTTAGAAAAGTATTATGGTCCCAGAGATGTTACTATTATTAATGTCTTCAATGCCATTGTTGTTGGTTTTTTTCTTCCTATTTACTAAAAAATTCCAGTTTTTAGATAACAGCTGCATATATTTTAAGAATTACTTGACTGGATTTGAAAAATAATATGGGCTATTAGACATGAATGGAATTATCCAAAAAACTGCACAAACTAACATCAGATTTTTTCCTTTTTAACCTGAACAAAATGAGGTGGGGGTGAGAGGGGTGTGGGGAGAAAAACAAGTAAATTATTTTGGGAAGAAATAAGAATCATCTTCAGCTGAATCTTTCATTTTGTAGGCCAAGCAACACAGCTTGATGAGTTTCTAACTTTTAGGAGCATAAATTTGCAATACATTGGTAGGTATATTGCACGAGGTTATTTAAGACAACAGGTAAGCACTATGTTTTGAGCAAGGACTTAAATTTGCAGTCTGATTCAGGTAGGTCTAATCTGAGTTTATTTTTGAGAGGGAAGAAGATACTTTCTGGTACAGTTAAAATAAAAGTGAAATGGTAGATAACCATGAAGAGGACCTGTAATTCAAATAAATGTGGGTTTAGAAAACAAGAGGCCAAAGGAAAACCTGACAAAGTAGGAATACATTCAGAAAAGCTCTGCTGATGCCTGAAAAGCTTCAAAAGAGGAAATAAGTAGTTGTGAATACTTAAATTGTAAATAAATATATTATGACATGCTTCACATCTTGTCTGTGCAGTTGCCAGAGCTATTTCCTTTTTATATTTCTAGATATAACTAGTCAAGAATTATAAATTTAATAAGCTCTCCGTTACAGGAATGAACAATTGCAAAAGTTCAAGCCCACATAATTCCTAGTATGAAGGTTATGAAAGTCATAAGAGGATGTAATAAATATCGTCCTTGGATTTTTGTATAATGTTTTCAATCAATCTGGCCACCTGACTGAAGATGTCAAAAAGAGAAAAGAAAAAAAATAATGAAAAGCTATCTGAGTTTATGTGGTTTAGGTGTTTGGTAGCTGTCCCTTTACAACTCAGCAACAATGACTAAGGTTAAGTAAATTGTATTGCACAATTTAAATACATTTGGTCAATAGCTCAGTTTCTATTTTTATTACAGTACCTTTAAAGTAATCCTATTACTTTAATTCCTTAATTAATGTTAATATTTTTTTCTGCATATTCTTGGTATAAGTAGCATCACCAAAGCTTCCACTCTGAATTCAGACAATTCCTCTCTTGCCAAAACCAGCTGTTTGTCTATAAAACAGCAATCATCTAGAAGCTGTTTACCCTCTACCCATTTCTATTTCCTATGAAATTGAAAACTACAACAGAAAATAAATCCCTCAGGCTGAGAGCCAAACAATACTCAATGACCAGCATTCTTCTCTTCAGCACCTGTAGCTGATTTGGACCCATTTATATTCCTATCAAAGTTTTTCATACACAGTTAAGACAGTGTTGGGCAGCTTTCAGTTTATGCTTAATTTCTGCTGTGCGCTAAACGCTCAAGGATAGAGGTGAAACTTACAGATTCTGGCTTCCATCAGGACTTATCTCTGGCTGATGTAAAAAAAAATAAAAATCCTGAGGCCAATATTAAATTAAAACGATTTAATTTGCCTTCTGACTCTGGAATCTAGATAGATAATGAGATCTTCTCTACAACTGCAAGTGCTGGGAGTCTGCTTTATCTGTTTTTTCTCCAACGACAGGCAAGGTAATAATTTAGCATCTTCACAATCTGAGGATTAAGGACGGGGGAGGATAAAAAAACAAGGCATAAAAAAACTACAAACCAACAATGATCAAAACTAAATCTTGCACAGCTTTTCAAATGGTGATGTTTTGATAACATTGCAGTAATTCTCTTTCTATATAAGCAATACACCATCCAACAAAAGAAAGCGTCTTTCTTCCCTCCCCTCTGATCTTTGCAGCACTTGAAAAATAAATATGTTCCTCTATGTGTAGATATATATATTGCATTTTGAGCACTTTCTTCTAAGTGGCTAGAGAAACTTTGGGTATCTGATAATTCTTGTTGCCATGAAACACAGAAAAAGCCTCTGTTATTACAATCAAATTTTCCTGGATGTAATCAGCACAAAAAGGACCAATACCAAATTCCTCTTTTGCCAGGTTCCCTTTGCCTGTTTTTTATGAACTTGAATGTCCATTTCCTGCTGGCCTGCCTCCATGCCCACATTGAGCTCTGCACGTTAATTTGATGAGCTTTAATGATCTGTCAAAGTACTTCAGTATGAAATGGAGGTAAGAGAGTCATAGAATTCTCATAGATATCTCTCAGTGCGGTTATTGGATCTGTTGGGCTAGACACCATCTGCTTTAATGCCTAGAACCATTTAATCTGAGAAAGCCAGGTAACATCACTGAAAAGTTATAATAAAGTAGTTAAAACATCATTGCATATATGAGTGTATTAGTCATAATGAAATACTTCTATTAATAAAAGCTGGATATTATAATATTCTAGTCTCTGTGGAGTTTTGTTGGAAAGTAGAACATGTTGAAATAATTCCTACAGAATTTCAAAATGATGCAGGTTAAAGTTCTGAAGAATTCCTCTCCCCACTCATCCCAAACTCTCTTCTGTTTGCAGTGAATGCTTCAAAGGATGTGGAAAGAGAAAGCTGAATCAATTGTCTATATTTTGTAGATTGTTGTGATGAACAAGGAGTCAGCAAGACAATTTTATGCTGCAAAAAATATGCTGCAAAAAGAAAGGAGAGCTGTGGAGCAAAGAAATATAAACATGTTTATGTTTACATGAAAGGCCATAAATTCATGATTTTTTTTTTTTTTTTTTGTGTGTGTGTGTTTTGATGAGGAAAATTGTAAGAAGTTATTGGAAGGGAAAGGGGGGAATGCAAAAGTTGAAGATTTACTGACAGGAATAGGACTGGGACTTGTTTAGAAACAATATGAGACTACTTGGCAGTGAGGAAAATAACACTAATTTATGAGAATGCAGAAGCAGAGTAAGTGTGAGGACATGAGATATTGAAAAGGTTTTATTTCTTTATAAGAAGCAGGTCATTACTCTTAATATTGTTATTTATTTATTTGTTTGTTTATTTTAGCTCACCTAAGTTTCAAACATAGGGTGGAATAGAGTAAAAAAAAACTAAAGCATGTTTGGAGAATGAACTCTTTGGCTGTTAGCACTACTGTCAATTGGGTAAATCAAACTGCTCACATAGAGGCAGAGCTGTGCAAATTGGAAGCCATAAAAAGCTGAAAGCTAAAGCTCACCTTAATTTCAGAGGTTATGTATATTTGGTATGGAGAGACAGAAAAGAAACTGAAATGAAAAGCAAGTGACACTGAGGCTTATAATTCATGGGACTTACTACTCTGCATTTAGATTACTTGATAGAGAGGAAAATGCAGATGAGAAAAAAGTGGACGGCTCATAAAACTAAAACATTAACATTTTTTAGAGAGTGAACACCCTTAAAATTGAATAAGATAAGGAATCAAAATTGAGCGTACATATTCTACATAGTAATGGGGTTTTTTTATGTCTCAGATTGAGAGCTGATGTCAGTGTAGTATTGAGACTTCCTAGTTTTTGTATTGTTAAATCTTTCCACAGTACCTGATCTTTATTATAATGAGCCACTATAATTGCATGGAGAGCTAAAAACAGGATCTGAAATTACGATAGGGTTGATTTACAGCCCAGTGAATCAAAATGAGCAAAACTTGGAAACACTGCAGAGTGTGTGGAAAAGTTGTCATTGGCATGTATTCAGCTGAAGAGGAGAAAGCAGCTACATGTGGAGCTGATGTCTGACCTCTATTGCCTTCAGCTCCTCGTGATCCTTTCCACGGAAGGGTTACTGTGGGAAAATGTTATTTTCTTCCCCACATAAGTCTAAACAAGACTTGAGCTGGTAACAACCTTGAAAGGCACAAACAGAGGCCAAGTTGATGTTCATAACACCAGCTGGTCTCTGGTGTTGAAGAACATGGAGCCCAGCCTGGCCACAAGTAGGCCTGAAACAGAGATGAAGTAAGAAACAACAGTTAAACAAATGAGTTTTCTTGGTGAAAATAGGGCCTTTTTCTACTGTTTTCCTTTTATTCTCCAATGGGTTATGTTGGAGGTATGGCTAATGGTTAAATGACAGTAGTCAATTCACTTCATTCTATAAAAGCCTAGTCCCATCACTGATCAGAGGTTGCTGGATCTTCTCTTCTCCAATGAGGACACCTGCCAGAGAGACTGATTCTTGAGAATCATGATCCACCCAAGGACAACCAGCTGTAGCCTGGCAAGGGTGAGAGTTATTAGCTCTTTCATTGTCTTTATTAGCAAACTTAAAGTTAAGTAATTTTCATCATTAAGTTTAAAGATTATAGAATTATTTAAGATTGATAAATAATGTTCTAGGTCGTATAAAACTTGATAATAAGTAAGTTGCTGGCATTTTAATGGTTAACCTTTGTTGTTTGATCTAACTATAAGTAGTAAAAATCACTGTTAAGATACCCTTTGCATTTGAACTTCAACTTCTGTTCTAACCTCCTGATTTCCCTGGGCTTTTGTTGTACTTGTGCCTTCTATTTTAAAGAGTCAAGACCCCAAAGTTATATGCAATACCTCTTGATCTGTGCACGTGTGTCTTGTTTGCCATCCAGCCCTGTGGCAGGTCCTTTCCTGTGCTACAATGCAGCTCTGTAAGTAAATGCCTGAGCACTCAGTTTTCATCTTGACCAGACCTGCTGGCTGGGTCTGCCTTGACCCCTGACTGCCTTGTCTCTGCTCTGTTCCTGACCCTGATTGCTCTCTCTTGCCCTGTCCTGGGATTGCTGTTCTTCATCCTGACTATTTGTTGGTGAGCTCACTGCTCACACCAGCCCAAACCCTGCTCCTGGCTCACTTGCCCTTTCAGAGCACCAGTTCCTTTCCTTGACACCCTTCTGCATGACCATTTAGAAACACCTTTTTGAAGCAGGGTCAGAGGGATGAATTGCAGAGCTGAAAAAGGTACATCATTTTTTGATAGTAACGTGCAGGTTTCCTTCACTTTTGAATCTTGCCCACTGGAAAGCTTTGATCTAAACTATATGTGCAAAGACAGAATGTTGATATTAGACTGAAGGGGCTCAAAAATGGAATAAGATGCATTTATGAGATTATATTGAAGAGCTTCAACTATGTCTACTTTTGTATTAAATTGTCTCTCTCTGTGGAGATAAAAATATTACCTTACTGAGTTGTGGGTTTGCTCTTTAGTTTCCTTTGGTTTTTCTTTGGTTGTTGATTTTTGTTGTTGATTTTTTTGTGGTTTGGTGTTGCAGAATGGCTTGAGCAGCAGGGCCATGGGCCCCTGCTATCTCCTCGAGAGGCCTTGAGAGTGTAGCACAAACAGCAGCTGTACAAGCAATCTCTTTTTTTAGCCTAACACAAGTATAAACAATCTCTGTTAGCTTAAACTAACTCAAGGACAAGTAGAGAAGTAGAATGATAGAAAACAAGGAAGAACCCTGGAACTCAGATGTATGTTACTATCCAGTAAAATCACTGCAAGTAGTTGCCGTCCAGTGAAATCACTACAAGTAGCTACTATCCAATGAATTCACTATGCGTGGTTACTATCCAATGAATTCACTACATGTAGGTTTGGAAAAGGGTATAAAAGTAACACTGTGTATTCAATAAATCGAAGCTTGCTTTATCAATCACATTGATTCTGGACTGCTTGCTTCCCTCGCCGCCGGCAGTTTGGTTTTGGTTTTGGTTTGGTTTGGTTTTTGGTTTGTTTTTGCTAAGGGAAAAACTGTAGAGAGCAATGATTTTTAGTTAACATTTCCATAGACAGAACTAAACATAAAATTGCCGTATAAATATTGAGAGTTACTAGTTTTCCACAGCTGAAAGGGACTGTGAACAAGAAAAAGATAATCTAAATACTGTACATTTTACTCCATGGGTCTAAAATATTGTTTGTGGTAGCGTTTGTGGTTCATAAAAGAGCTTAAACATTGAAACAACAAGCTCCTCCATGAACCTATTAAGTTAAGTGAAGCTCAATGGAGCAAGATAACACTAAGTTGTTGTTTTTTCATCTTTATTTTGGATGGTGTTCAGGAAAGGAAATAAAAGCAGGCAAAGATGCTTCAGACCTACATGCCATCAGGATGAAGAAAGATTAATAAAACTTGTTTTTATTCTTTCCTTTAATAGGCAAAGTGGAGACAAAATTTCTGAAAAGCATCTCAGATTAGCAAGAACTCTATGGTACTGCAAACCATATTTTGGTGAATACCTAACCAAGTTTTGACTGGAAGGTGGAACTTAACACTTAGTCATCTGAGGATGGATTAACGAGGGTGGCACTAATCACAGTTATTCCTTTTCTCTGAAAACAGCTTGTGAGTTTTGTGAGGAAATCATGTCTCACATACCGCAGTCTGAGTGCAGCAAGTCAGAGTACTGCATTACTATTATTTCCACAGTTTTAATTTTTTCCTGGTCTCTGGAGGCATTTTGGAATTCCCTGTCCCTGATAGTCAGGTGTTAAGGGACATCTACTATATCACTGGAAATCTGGCCACTGTCTTTCTGAAACTTACTAACTTCATTTATTGTTAAATCCTTCATTAGGTTTACATTGCATGTGTCCTTCTGTTTTTACACTTCTTTAATTTTGATACCTACAATATTTTAACTTTTTAGAATCCACTTTGAGGTGTTCAAGCAATGTTTTCAAACAATGTGCATCCTTGTTTTTAAATGCATTCTGCAGTAATTATTTTAGCTATAAAAAAAGGTTGCACTTCATATCTTTTCTTATTAACATTCTTTTGGCAGCTAGAGGATGCTGAAACCATGTTATATATGCACATTTCTAAAAGATATCTACATGTTGCTGCATACTTTTATTGTGTTTTCCTCTTAATATATTTGTAAATAGCTGTGCACTATATCGTATTTAAGTTTTTTTAAAGCTATCCTCTTCCATCAGATGATTCTTTCACTGTCTTTCTGGAGGGAGTAAGATGTGGAAGTGTTTGTATAATCTGACATCCACTTTTTGCTCTCCTTTTGCTTAAAATTTTGTAAACTTCAAGTCTTCTTCATCCTCACATGCACTCTATTACCCTCCATGGTCAGTCTTCTAGTAACTAGCATCTTACTGTTTAAAACACTTCTCACTTTTGCATTCTCTAAGTTCTTACCAAAACATTTTTATTATTCCTTGACATTACTATGATTTGAGTTTTTTCAGGAAACCCGAACTGAACTAAGTCAGGTGTTATCCATGATTACTTATGCTTGAGATTAATTTTCTTTTTCAAATAAAACCAGGTCAGGGAATCCATTAATTATTGCTGATACAATGCAGCCAAGCTAGAAAAGACTTCTGAATAGCAGGCAGTCAGAAAATAAGTTACCTTCTGAGCTGTGAATTTATCTTGTAAAATTAGCAGATATGTCACGTGCATTTAGAGTTAACATTAACTTTAACCACACAGGAAAACTAGGCCATGGAGCTGAATACAGTATTTCGTAATGCCAAGACCTCTATGGCACTTTTGTTACAGTGAGTATAACCTCATTGACGAAAGGGTTTGCCTTCTGTCAGGGTAATGGTCATTCTGGGTCTCTAATAAGCAAATGAATGAAAAAGAGAACATGGACAAAGCAGAATGTAGAATAAGCAAGGCATAAATCTTGTCCTGGAAGATGCAAGTTACTTGGAAAATTGGGTCAGATGTCAAAGCATTAGAACATTAAGTACTAGTAAAGACTTGGTCACAAAATAAATTTGAATCAAAGTGGATAGCACTCCATACTGCTAAGAATTCATAAAATGAAATTACGTCTGTGTGTGCTGTAACATTTTATTTCAGTCTCTTAACGGAAACTGATATAAAGCCTTTTAAAAATCACATCTAGTGGAGGGAAGGAAACTTGTGCTTCTTTACTCTTGAGAAAGTTCCTGACGTTGTGGGAAAGGCTTTTAAAACATCTTTCCCCTACATGTAAAACTTCTGCTTGCTTTTGAGTAGTTTTGAAGGTGGGTGCCAGATATGGGAATTAAAACCAGCTTTCTCCAGTTCCTCTTAAGAAATAAGAGAAAGCAAGAGGTTTTTAATTTACATATGGAACCTTCTTCTGTGTAATTTCTGCTCTTTTAATATGAGTGTTGCACACTACACAGCTAAGTTATCAGAATGTTACATGCAGAGAAGGGGTAGGTGTTTGTGGAGAATGACCCATTTTCTACCCCCACATAAGACTAATACCGGCCTGCTGCGAGTGATGTTGTTGGTCCCTGACAGAGTTTTTTAGTAAATATCATCACCTCATAAGAGGACACTATTTCCTCAAATTTCATGGGGACTCACTGTGTCAGTTATGGCTCTCTAGGGCTAAGAATTGCTGAAATGAAAACTGGAAAGGTGAGGTTGTTTTTCAGCCAGTCAGCCCCAACTCATTTCCTGTGGAGCGTTTTTAATTTTATTGCTCACTTTAAAGACTGGCTTTTCACTGCAGCCAAAGAAGTGCAAGAGATCCCCTACTGCTGTGGGCAGGCTTCATCTGTTTTAAACAAGCACTGTGATAACCCTTTGGAGGGCTCGCAGTCACAGGGGTTTCCTCCTCTGAAAGAAGATTTACAATTGTATTTTAGGGGTGCACACAACAACAACAACAAACCAAACAAAACCCAACAACTACAAAAGAAAACCATTTTGGGAAACAACTATACCTGTTCAAGGACTGCTCATATAATACCAAGAACTTTTTTCACATAACTTTCAGTGTCCTGCACTGCTTATGTGGCTCATTGTTGTCAGATCTGGAGTGGATTCGTCTTTGATGAGCAAGCTTTCTGTAGTGGAGTATGAAGGAGGCTTCTTCATCTGCATGCCTTTCCTCAGAGGGTAAAGAGTGGTTCATTACTAATGTCTGAATGTCTGGTATGTGGGCACTCATTGGACACTCACCCAAAGACAGATCAGGATACAAAACTGAATACGTAGTAATCAATTTCCAATTTTTCAAAATAAACTGTTGAAGCTGAGAGATGGATAAGAAAGTGTATAATGTAAGGAAATAAGACAAACCAAATTATGTGTAGGGTTTCTGATATGGTGTTGTTGGGCTTTCTGTTGTGCTCATTATGAACAGGGACACAGAGAAGATGATGTTTTCTGGCTTGAAGCTCATTGAGGTAATTTTTGTTGCACATTATAATGATTACTAGTTCACCGTAGAAATGAATGACATAAGGAAATGGCAGTGTCTTACATGAATCACATGATTAAATATCCCATTATTTGGATTCTATTTCTTGTTTTACAGCCAGACAATTCTTTTCCTCTGAGTGTGGAATAGACTGGTCCCTATATAGGCATTTTCCAGAAAGTCTCTTCAGTCATTTAGCTGATCTGCCATGTCATAGGTCAAAGAACTTTTTTTCAGTAACTTCTGTATCACACTTACACTTATCTAATGTCTCTTCTTCAAAGAGATGTCTAATCTTAGATTTTTTGCCTCTGTTTTGAAAGTGCTTTAAAATATTTTTGGGTTGGTCACAGATGCTTTTTCTTCTGACTCCTGCAGCCAGAATCAGAATCTCAGTCTCAAATGTCTGCTTGTCTGTAGAGATGGACTGTTCCTATCTGGAACGTCTTCAACAGTGTGCTGAGAGACTCATTAATTGTTAGCTTGTGTTAAACAGACAGGAAGCCTGCTGACAGAGAAGCCCAAGTGTTAATTCCATTCCTACATGTAGTATGAGGAATAAAGGGAAAACCTTTTTCTTTATTTGTTATTAATTATTAATTATTCTTAATGCTTTATTTTTGTTCTTTAATCTTCTTTACAGCCTTATCAACACCTGCTGCAGTAACAGGACCTTACTGTAGCTATTTCCCTTTTGTGCTTTCTTATTTGACCCAACTAGATGGATGTTGTGTTATTAGAGGTACGCAGGTATCAACTGACATCTACCCTGCTTTTGAATTATGTCTCAGCCTGTCTGTCAATATAGCCACTGCAGAGTTGCATGATTTAATAATAATATCAGTGAAAGAGTGGCATCTTTCTCTACTCTTAACATCGATTTTAAAGGTGTCTAGCTTATGTAAGAGTCGATATAACAAGATATAAAAAGTATTCTTCAGACATAGAACAAAACTACTGTAACATTCTTCTTTGGGAAAGCACCTGTGAGATTTTTAATTCAATGAAAACATCAACTTAAAGTTTTCTATGAAGTTATTTCTTCTCTCATGTTACTGTTTCTTAAAACCTCCTTCCTAGAATGATACACAGATTGCTTAGAAGTGCTTTCTGGTATTTTATATGTTTTATAATAATTTATGTTCTTTCCATTCCATCTGATCCCTGTGCATATAATCTAAAATAATAAATATTTTATGAAAGCTGATAGCTTTACGGAAGCTATTTGTTATGCTCCTTCTATTTTGATTGGATAGCATTACATGGGAAAGTAGCTGGAAATGGACTAGATAAAATTGTATTTCAAGGTCTTTATGGGTCCAGAATGGGAACTAAGCTCTGAAGAACCACAAGTTTATATTGCCTTTACACTTCATAGGTGTTCCTCTGAGATGATGACATTCCCACACCACTGGATCACTCATTCAGCTCATAACTTCCCCTAATTTGAGGTGACCCATTCAAGTGCCTCTTTTCCCTGAGGGACAGAAGGTTAAAAGACTAATATGGGTTAGTCTCCCTGGCTGTTGTAAATTTGTGACTCTTGGACTGTTGGGTTTCTATGAAACTTAGGAATGTTCTGTCTTTAGACACTTCTCTCTTCTTGAAGCTTAGTTAAAAACAGTATTATCTGAATTAGATGCAGTCAAAATGGGGAAGGAAGCATGACAAATCAGTGTTTTAATTGCTTTTAACACCTGACTTGTCTGACAAGATCATTACACTGTTTGTGTTCTTTTCTCCCTTAGACTATTGAAAGCTGAACTGTCAATTTGCAGCTAGAGGGGTGTCATATTTATTCCCTTATCACATCATGTGTTTGACAGTGAAATCAATTTCTGAAAAAAACCCACCCCAAAACAACCAAAACACAACAAAACTACTTAAAGTGTGATATGAATAAGATTGGATTTAACAATCCAAACCTTTCTAAAGCATCAGTTTTAACTTCTTGTTGCAGTCTTGTGAATGAGGGAGGAAATGCAAATCATTTAGTATCTTGCCAATTCTGTGTATTTTAACAGCATATTGTCATGTCAGTATTTTCCTGTCTTGGGTCTAACTAGCAGTTGGACATCATTATTATAATGATTTCATTTTACTGGTAAACTGAAAGTGGGAGTACATAAGAGCTGGATAGAATGCATGATGCTTGAGAATAAGTGTTTCTCAAGGAGTTGCTTTCTTCTCAATCTTTAGATTATACTCCAGCATCCTGATGATATGTCTTGACCTAGACATAAATCAATAGTCTATTGCTATGTAACTTGCTTGCACTTCATTGCTGGAAAAAGATTAATGAGTTGAGCAGACAGTAATATTTTAAAATGTTTGGATATTATACTAGAAAATTGCGTGTAACCACCTAAAATCCTGAAAGAGTTCATTTTATAAAATCCATCCACATCAGGTCCACTGAAAATGGTGTGTCTCCTGTTATGCCTCAAGACAGAGAAAACAAATGTAACTGGCTCCAGTTGTGATGAAGACTGTAAATTAGAGTCTCATTCCTCACGCAGGAACAGGCAGGAGTCAAACTGAAGCTGGTCACAGTTCTTTCGGTTTCTTTTCCTTTTGGTCTGACTTTGAGAAACCTACTAATAGTGACACTTTCTTCTTCTGCTCCTCAGTAGATATTCAGCGTCAACTAATTTTAAACTTCTCCATGGCTTCAACAGTTAAAAAAAACTCTGGATCTAACTGCACAACATTGCCTGGCACTTTGCTCTCCATTATCCTCCCAGGCTAAGTGATACTGACACAGCACAGACAGTCCCCTTTGTTTCCTAAGATAAATGAGCAGAGCTCTGTAATGTAGACTGAGCAGTCTAAACCTTACCAGTGAACAAAGATGGGAGGGAAATATAGGAATACAATTCAGAAACATTTTTCTAATTTTCTTTAATGGTTTTGAATGCTAAATTGATCCTTTGAGATGTACTGAATATCAGAATTAAACTAGCCTGCATCACCTTAATTCTGCTCTGGAGTACATGTGCATGTTATAAAGGCCTTTAGCGGGTTTGTCCAAGACCGCTTACTCTCAGGACTTCTTTCTCACTTAGTACCTGAAGTAGCTGGTTCTCACCCTAACTATGGGCCTTGTGTATAACCATAGAATACTTGACACTGGAAAGGGCCTCTGAGGGTCATCTGGTTCAACCCCCATACCGAAGCAGAGACACGTAGAGCAGGCTGCTCAAAAACCTGTCCAGAGAGTTTGCTACTACATCCGAAGACAGAGACTCCACAATATCTCTGGGCAACCTGTGCCAGGGCTTAGTCACCCTCACAGAGAAAAAGTGTTTTCTGATGCTCAGATGGAAGCATCTGTGTTTCAGTTTTCATCCACTGGCTCTTATCACTGGACACCACTGAAGAGAGCCTGGCTCCATCTTCTTTGCACCTTTCCTTCAGGTATTTTTACTTATTGGTAAGAGCTCTTATCTCTTTAACCTTCTCATCTTGAGGTAAAATAGTACCAGCTTTCCCAGCTTTTCTTCATAGGAGAAATGCCCCAGTCCCTTCATTATCCTTGTGGCCCCTTCCTGCTCTCTCTCCAGTCTGTCTGTCTTGTACTGGGGAGCCAAAAACTGGACATAATACTACAGATGTAGCCTCACTAGTGCTGAGCAGAGGGGAAGGATCACTTTCCTCAACCTGCTGGTAATATTTTTGCTTAAAAACACTGGATACCATTTGCTGTCTTTGCAGCAAGCTGGCTGGGTCATATTCAGACACATTTGTGTCTACTAGGACTGCCAGATCCTTTTCTATAAAGCTGCTTTCCAGCTGAATGGGCCTTAACATTTATTGGTGCCTGGGGTTGTTCCTCCCCAGGTGCAGGATGTGGCACTTCCATTTGTTCTACTTCATGAGGTTTCTGTTGGCCCCTTTCTTTAGCCTGTTAGGGTACCTCTGAATGGCAACACAATCCTTTAGTGCTCTCAGCCACTCCTCCCAGTTTTGTGTCATGAGCAAACTTTCAAAGAGCACGCTCTGTCCCACCATCCAGATCAATAATGAAAATGTTGAACAGGACTAAAACTGAAGAGAAGGTGCCAGGCCCATAGCTCCCAGGCTTCTCCTTCTTGGCCACTTGGAAGACAGGAGGGGCATGTGCTTTCCTCATTGTTTTCTGGATGTCTGTGAACCATTTAACTCTTTGCCCACTGAGAATCAAGCCCACAGAGTCTCAGCAATGACATTCAGAAAATGAGTTGAACAGATGCATTGTGAATTCAATGGCAAGAATCTCCACCCATTACTTTTGCAGGATTACATGAGGAAAAGATATTTTTCATTAGTTAGTGATTTCTGTTTAATTACTTTGTGCCTAGTGTACATGACACCACTAGTACGAGTGGTACAGGTACATGGGTTAAGTATCTTTCTGTGGTGAGGCTGTAGCACGTAACAGTCACAAGGAGATGTGTAGCAGCACACGGGAAAGTGTATCCTAGCACAGGCTTTAAAAATAGATCTTGTTTCCATACCACATGGAAAATGAAACAAATAAACAAAAAAACACTCCCATTTTGAGGGTGATTAGAAGCAGGTGAATAGCAGATTGCTTTGTGCAGACAGCGGACAATTTAAAGTCTTGAGAAAAGTTACTTTAAATTTCAGTGCTTCTGGGATGAGTGAGGAAATAATCTTCTAACAAGTATGTTCTTTGTCAGATACAGTTACTCAGCTTAGCCTCCACACACCCTCAAAATGGGGATATTTTCTTGTTTATTTGTTTCAGATTCCATGTGGTGTGGAAATCTGATCTCCTATTTTGAGGTAGGTTAATTAGTGAGTTAAATTTAGATCTGCTGTTCAATAGCATACACAGCAGTGATTTCCTAACTAGAGATGAGCATTGCAGGCACATGCCATATGTTTGTAATGGCATCCTTAGACTAATCACCTTGCTTAGTCTTTGCCATTGTTTGAAATCCTGCTCAGCTTCTACAGCTAACTTGAACATTGCATACTTTTTGTGCTCCTCATCCATCTGAACTCAGTTTTATGACAGAATAACCTGTCTTTGCAATGAAGTAAAATACTTCATTGTAGTAGAATAATCCTTGTCTTCTAAGCAGGTGTAAAAAGGCAGAGTATCCCTGGAGTATGAATGAGATGGATCTCTTTGAATCATAGAATAATTTAAGCTGGAAAATAACAACTCAAATCAAATACAATTGAGCACTGCCAGGTTCACCACTAAACCATATCCCTAAGTGTCACATGTACACATAATTAAAAAACTTCCAGGGATGATGATTCCACCACTTCCCTGGGCAGCCTGTTCCAATGTTTGATAACCTTTTTCAGTGTAGAAATTGTTCCTAATACCCAGTCTAAACCTCTGCTGGAGTAACATCAGGCTGTTCCCTCTTGTCTTATCTTGTTAACTGGGAAAAGTGACCCACCTTGCTACAAAGTCCTTTCAGGTAGATTACCTATCCTCTGCAATGCCTGATGCCAATGTTCCATGAAAAGACGGTGTGAAAGACTGTAGATTGGACAAATGCAACTCTCATTATTTTGTTTAATGAGCATCCAAGAAGAAACACTGTCTTGGAGAAGAGAATGCATACAGGCAGCATGGGGCAGAATCTGGTCTTAGGTGATGTCTGTGGATTTTCTTGAGAAGGCAAAAATGGTCCCCAAACCTGTTGGATTAGTTTTTAAGAAGCAGAGTGAAGAGTGTGCCAGTGTCAATGTTAGTCATCACAGGGGAATGCATGTAGTAGTCACAAGGACAATGTCACAGCATTCAAGGATGAAAAAAAACCTACATCCAAGCTGTATTTACTGAGTGAAATCAGTAACATCCAGTTGATTTCTATTCTCTCTCTCTCTCCCACACACACACTCCACGCTCTTTAGAGAAGTAACACAGGTTAAGGCATCACATCTGATTGTGACTAGCACCACTGACATGGGGAACAAGAATTGTGTTCCAGCCAGTCGAGGTGTTGGTGTTCAGGCTGGTGGTCTGCCTTTCTCATGTTCCTCTTTGCAGTCAGATTTCTGAAAGGTTTTGGATGTCTGTGATGTGTGCCTCATTACAGAGGCTCTTTTTAACTGTTTTTTTGCTTTCTCCCTCTTAGATGATTGGCATAAGCCACCAATGGCCTTGCTGGACAAGTCATGCAAGGACAATCTCTTTACCTTTCTCCATATCAGAAGCTAACAGATAGTTGTTATCTGGGTCACTATCACCTTCTGCCCTCCAACTCCAAATGTATCATGAGGATGTGAAGGTGTTCAAAGTCCATCTGCACTTTGTTTCTTTCCTGTGCATATCTAAACCAGGGTGGGGCAGATGTAGTATAGAAGTTTGGCTAAGCCTTGTAACTACTGTGTTTGCTCTTTGTTTTTTCCAGCATATACAATCATCTGCTGAGTTACAGTGGGTGGATATAAAAAGGTCCATTTTACCTAAGTGAAACTTTCAGAGAGGTTTTGCCTTGTCATACTAGAAAAACCCAGTGAATTTTTTTTAAAGCCATCTCAGCTTCCTTCACATCATCATCTCTTCTACGAGATTAGTTGATTTGCATCTATGCTGCTCAAGACACTAGAACATTAAGGACTCTAGAATAGTGGCAAATAACTCCACTGCTGGTCCCTTTGTCAAGTCATGCCAATGACCATTAGACATGGCCAAAAGAGCCCTTGGCTGCCTAGATACTAAGCTAAGGTTAATAGTAACTTTCTTAGGACTATGATATTTAGATGAAATCTTCAACTTCCTGTGAAGTAAATCATAATATCATAAAATAGCTCCATTTAGAAAGGACCTCCAGAGCTCATCTCACCCAGGCTTCCTGCTCATAACAGAACTAACCTGGAAGTTTGCTTAAGTTGCTTAGAGTCATATAAAGCTGGATTTTGAGTATCTCCAAGTGTGGTAACTTCCCAGCCTTTCTGAGCTCTTCTTGCACCGACCTCCTCATGGCAAAGATAGCTAATCGGAGTTTCTCCTACTGCAGATTGTATTTCTTCCTTCACATCTCTTTGCTGAGCATTAAGAAGAATCTGACTCCACTTTATCTATTACGACCCATTAGGGGCTAAATATATCAATTGATTCTCCTCCCCACCTTTCAGGTTTTTTTCCCACAAAAAATAAACTCAGATGTCCCATCCTGTTATATGCTACACAGACCAGCAACCATCTTTGCGGCACTTGACCGGACTCACCCCAATTTGTCAGTCTGGGAGATTCCAAAACTGGACATAGAACTGCAGATATGGTCTCACAAGTGTTGAATAGTGGGGAATTGTGTTTTTCCATTGCATTTGACTCTTTAATATATAACTTTCATAGCTATATGCATGTATGCTATACACATATAACCTATGTACACATGAATAGTTTTCAGCCTCTGGCTTAAAGGATCTATTTCTAGTAATGATATTTATCAAGAGGACACGGATGTTAGCATTCAATTTATGTCATTGTTGGCAATACAAACTTACTGAAACTGTAAAAAAATAAGAACAGGATGATATTGAAAAGGATGAACATATGGAATGCTGAAGGGATTATAGGCAGTCTGTAACTGAGTAGCAGTATAGAATTTACAACCAAGAAAAAGCATATCAAGAATTCTGAAGCTGATATAAAAAGCTGATGTGTGCCTTAAGAAGCTGGATAAGTATTTTACTATGTTTACAAAAATAAATATATACAGGTAATGAGACTTATCCCAGTGGGGACTGATATTAAATGCAAATGTTTAAAAGGCCTCCAGTTTAGAAAGGAAAAGAGAAAGCTCAAGCATCAAATAACCTTTAATGGAAATGACTGCTCCTCTGCAAATGTCTACATGATTTTTCTGAGAAGCTAAAGGAACTTTTATTTTTTGTTTATTTCATTTGTTTTAAGTGAGTTTAGCTGCTTATTTTCTTTATTGATAGAAAATGAAATACATTTTGAAGTATTGAATCTGTACTGTTGTGGCATGTATTAACTTGAGTAGAAGAAGGAAAGTAGATTATATTGCTATAATGGGATTTTAGTGATTCTCTGTCTTCCAATCTTCTCTCACTGTTACTGTTACTAATTACTGAGAACATGCTGCTTTTACTAGAATTTCTCGAGGCAAGCTAATTGCAAGGCTCTAATGAAGTGATATGTTATGCAGACTTTAAAGTTTTCCTATTTCATATAAGTGGCTTTTAAATGTCTTGAGAAAGAGGAAGTGGGTACTTCTAACGTAAGAAATGGCAAGAAACTTCAAAGCTTGATTTTGCCTCCAAAGAAACAAATGGAAATATAAGATAAATCACTGATATTTTTCTTCCTGAAAGGAGTAAGACACTGACAGTATCCTGATATTCTCTTTTTGGGGTTTTCACTTAGTGAATTCTAGTCTGCCTAAATGAAGGAATATACAGAAATACAATGTACTGAGAAAGATTTAGATGAGCTTTAAATCACAGGAAATCTTTAATAGTCAGCTATCCATGGAATCCTTAAGAAATTACTTATTTGTCTGAACATAATTTCTAGTAGATGGCTTTGCCTGTAAAACACAACTCCGTGTGCAGGGATTCCTCCTAAAAATGACTGAGAGGTATAAGAGTGATATTAAGTATTTCATTTTCTTTAAACCTTGAAAGTTGGAGGAAAATTAACATTTTTTAGAAAGGACTCTTAGATCAGTGAAAAAATGTATTAACATATTGTATGAAATTGTCATTATTGCTGCAAGCTGTAAGCAGCTTTTTAAAAATAATTTCTATAATTAACAAGGTTGTCTCAGTTTATATATGTTTATGTACAAATATACACAAATTTGTGCAGGAATGACCAAAACCTCTATTGCCTCCCTCATCCCCAGCAACTCCCATGGCACTCTCCTTAGCTGCAAACAGTCCTGAAATGTCCCAGACCACTTTTGAAGGTAGTGGCATAGCAGAGAGGAGCTGAGGGAAGAGTTATGTGGGTCAGGAATGCATGACACTACAGAATGAAGGAGATGGATAGATGCCTGCCCTAGACAGAATAAAAAGGAAGAGGGAGCTTCACTTCCATTATCACTGAATTTATACCGAGCATGATGTATATCTATATAAACAGGATGGAATACTCTGGCCAATTTTGCCTTTGGTTTAGTCCACTTTGCCCTACAGGAGCTTTCTAGATACAAGTCTTCTGCTCCAGTGTGTGAAGCAGCTTATTTAACAAGCAGAAACAAGTGTCTTTGATCTCTCAGCAGTAACTTAAACCTTGAGTGCTATCAGTACTCTAGCTGGAAAACTTGCTGTTAATTTCAGTGAGTGTGCTGCTTAGAAGAGACTTCACTGAAGAAGAAGAAAATCAGTAAAAAGAATATTGGCTTCATCTTATCTCAAACCAGGACAAAGCTTTAAAATTACTTTGTGTCTTTTAGAAATGGTTTTCATGATATAGCAACAGGTTCAATATATATCCATCCCTTACAACTTACATGTTTGCAATACAGCTAGGCTTGTCTCAAACTATGGCACACTATACTGATGTTGCAACATTAAAGACATTTATTATGAAATTAATATACAGCCTTAAACTTAATGTTAAATCTTAATATGTATAATTAACTCCAATAAAATTATCTATAAATATCATCTAGACACAGATTTTTCTTTGTAGAAGAGTAGATTTTCTTTGCATAATGTTTTTAAATGCTTCAGTTGGGCAGACCTTGGAGTACAACTTTTTTTTCAACTTTATGTAATGATACATATGTTTGGTATAAGAACATAAGAAAAATCACAACTTGTATGTGTTTAGCAGTTCTTCACTGGAAACAGAAAACGAAAAAATATTCTTTAATAATAGTGGATTTACACATATCCTGTGACAAGACTGTTGGCACTCAGATTTTTTAAATTACTCAGTATTTCATTCCTTCAAAAGCATTCTAGAAACCACTTGTTTCAAGGGAAAAGCTTGGGAAAATACTACTTTGGTGTTTTAATGAGTTCACACCATTTATTACCTTTTGTTCTTTTCCTCCTTTTATATATAATTTTCTTTCTTTCCCAAAATAACAATGTGTTGTTTTGCTAAGCTATTTGAAGTTAAGCTGTAGGCATTTCATCATTACCCAGATAAAGATCTATAAATATGAGCTATAAGTAGTAGTAGTATTTACTGGACATTGATCATATTTTTTTTTGGTGAAAAAGGGTAATAAAAATGTTGTAGCAACTCAGGTTTTCATCTAATATTATCTATCTTACTTCCCAAACCAATATTTTCTTGAACAATATCATCTAAATTCAATGGCTATCCATGAAAACAGAAGCAGTTTTAGGAAAAAGAAGGAGGAAGAAAAGTGTTTCTAAACAAGAAGAAATTACAAGGAAAAACGGAACTGAAATATAGGATGTAATCGATGATGTTTTGGAACTCAGTAGGTAATTGGCATCTTCCCTACAGATATCTCAGAGGAACTTCTAGCTGAACTCCAAATTTATGGAAGCAGCTGGACCCCACACCTTCACAGGAAGCATGGAATTCTGAATGGGGTTTTTTTGGAAAAAAATATTTATTGTTAACTCTTCAGGAAGATGTCCTTCACATCTTTAGCATTTATCATATTTTAGAGAAATCGTGTAGGACAAGTGCTAAATTTTAGCATGCAATATGGTAATGATTAATATTAACATACTAGAGTGAAAAGCCTTATGGTATGTCACTGAGTCTTTGCAGTCCCATCCATTTCAGTCCATAATATTTGAGCCTTTCTGGCTTTTAAATTTGTTAATCCAAACACAGGGTGCTTAGTTTGCATAAAAGTGGCATCTGGATATCTAACCTTATGTATTTCATATCAAATGCGGCCAGTCGAACCTGGAATTTCAATGTTCCGTAGAACCAGTCTCATTGTACATTTTTTTTCTCAACTAGCTCAGCAGATGGATTGAGATAATTAGAAATAATAAAGATTAAGTAAGCTTTATATTTTAGATAAGAAATTACAACTCTAATGTTATGCCTTGAATTCCTGTGGGAAAACAGTAATGAAGATTAATCACCCCTGTACATCACATGAAATATTATCTCCTTGTCCTTCAGGTTTCTTTTCCATTATTTTTTTGTTTGTTTGCTTGTTTGTTTTAACTCTGATTTCTCTTCCTACTCAGAGTTTTTTTCCCCACTATGAGTTT
Source organism: Apus apus (assembly GCF_020740795.1). Classification (NCBI taxonomy): domain Eukaryota; kingdom Metazoa; phylum Chordata; class Aves; order Apodiformes; family Apodidae; genus Apus; species Apus apus. Next base: position 69,778,321 of record NC_067312.1, on the reverse strand, counting down.
TTTTCCACTACGTGTTGTTTTTTTTTTTTTTTTTTCCCCCCACTGGGCAGTTTTCATGGCTGGTCATAAGAAAGAAGGGATATCCATAAAAGTAGGTCTACACTTCAGCTTTGCTCTCCTACCTTCACAAAATGGATCAACTTAATTGCAACTAAATGCATTCTAATGGGAGTGTTTTCTACCTTTCCTGATACTCATGTTTAATATTAGGAAGTAAAGATAAGTACTTCTATTGTCTTTAGCAGTAAAGTTTCTACAACATACTGTGAGTGTGGATGAACTTGGAGAGGAGCACAATATGAGTACTCAGCTCAGTAGGGTGCAAACAGGGCCACAAGGTAGGGAATAAATAAGTTCTGTAGAGACTGGGATTGTGTTGCGATGAGAGCACTTCTGGTCTTGTCTTGTTCTCATGTGAACACCACACAGGAGACATAGATAAGAGACAAGAGTACTGCCTGGGATACTAAAGCTTTTGATTCTTTGGATAGCTTTTGTACTTGTCTTAGGCAGTTTTATGTCACTTTCTGAGCCACTTTTTCTACCAGGTCCCACTTGAAACTGTAATTCTTTTGGGTCCGTTAATTGGTATCTCCTGTAAGTTACACTTGAGAGTCTTTGTAAGTCTGAAGCTTTTAAAATGCAACTGAGTGTTTTTTTTCTACCCATGTAAGTTGATACTTAAATTGTGTAGCATGATTGTAGATGCTGAATTTCCTCTACTGTCAGCTGGAAAAGACTGTCTTCTACTGAGAAAGCACCATCAAGAAGGCTTTGTTTCAGTCACTGGAACAAAATAATTGATTCCAGGGACTCCCACACTTTAAACTCCAGCTGAGAGTTCCTTTACTCATATTAATTCTCTATTAGATCAACCCTGTGTATTTTTAAAACTGAAAGAATTTTTCAAGAAAACTTAAAGGATGAGACAGGTTTTATGTGTTTTATCTCCTGCCACAAAATCCCTGAGGTTTCTGGTAATATGTTTACAGTTTGGTGTCTCTGCTTTATGGTAAGGGCAAGAGAACACCTAATCAACAACACATCAATATGACATCTTTCAATAGGAAAAAAAAAATGTTCCTGTCTTCTGGTTATAGATTCTAGAGAACAAACAGGTAAGAAAAATACATACGTTTTTAGAGGTGGTAAGAGGAAAAGTAAATTTACGAAGAGTACAGACTATGTCTTGTCGCTTGATGTTTAGCTGGATTTTGCCAAGCCTTTCACTTGGAGAAAGATTCACTTTAGGAGACAGTGTTAAAAAACACTCATTAGAAGACAGATGTAATTTGCAAGGAGGATGTATCAATGAGAATTTTAAAAGCTGTCTATGGTCTTCCCTCAGGAAGACTTGGTACTACTGGTGAAATTGTAGCAGATGGAGGTGAAATAGAAATGTTTTGTGTTACCTCAGAAAGCAAGTAGCTGCTGTACTTGAAACTTTCAGTGAGAAAGAGAGAACTTCAAAAACCTCTGTGCAGACTTCCTGGAAGGAGGTATTTTTAAAAAACACAATATGTTAAAGCAATATTTAGTACAGTTATCTGAGAGTATTTAGGCAATAGAGTAGATAAATAAGAGGCATAACAAAACCAGAGATGTGAATCCTGCTGTTTTGAGAAAATACTGAAACTCTTCATTCCAAGGGGACATTTTTTTTTTTTAATGTTAATTTTTATTTTTAAACAAAGAAGGTCTGATGACAGCCTCTTGGGATTTGATTGAACTTTGACTTCAAGACATGACAGCAGTTCCGAAATTCTCATCTCTAGTCTTCAGCCTCAAAGGAACAAATGTGATCCTTTGTAAGTGTGACAACCAGGTGAAAGATCTAACTGAGGAGGCAACTCAAAGTGACTAGACTAAAGTGACTGATTTTTTTTGTTATTATTATTAATTTAGAAATACACTGTAGTCAGCAGAGAGAAACAGATATTTTTAAGGCACTTCAGCAACTAAGTTTATCATACCCGAATTGCCATTTGCTGTAGAGGGAATCTCAGAAAATTAACTTTGCTACGAGGAATTCGGTATTTGTCCTAAATGACCTTGTGCTTGAATGAGATATTACTGAAGTAACTAGCTTACTGTTTGCTGTAGTAGTGTTAGAACAGGACAAATACTTCAGGAAAATAAAAGTTTGCTAAATAAAATTGTACCTGTAAATGGTGGGACTTTTGCATATGTGAGACCTACATGAAAAATCAGAAAAACTGTATTTTAACTAGTCTAAAATCAGGCCATTTCACTATATGAGACTCTTAGCAGGATTAATTTCATATTCTTTCAGTATTTGTGCCTGAAAACAAAAGAAATAAAATTCCTGGGGTTTGTTTAGCAATAAATTGCATCTTGCTTGGTTTGGTGAGAGCTATTGTGACACAGAAGACTTTTTGTGGGAGAAAGAGATATCTGTGCAAGAGAGACCTTCATTCCTTAAATATTAATAGCTGATCAGGAGATCTTTTAGTGGAGACATGTGCATTCAAAAAATGTTCTCCCTTCTCTTGTTCCCATTGTTATAGATGATGATAATGTCTTTGGTGGAACTGCATTGTGCTTTGTAATGATATTGGATCCTGTGAAAGCAACACAGGGAACTAGAAAGGAGGAAGTCACTATGTTTGTTACACCATTCTATTAATTATTAGTTTCTAATCTGGTTCAGCAAATAGTCATTGCTGAATATTGGATTAAGGCTAATGCAAATATGCATTTCCTAGATGTCTAGCCTTCTCTAAATTTAAATGGATGAATAAATACTGATTAGTAACACTAATTTATTGTTGAGTGGCGCTCGTAATAAAATTAACTGACAGTGCTCCAGCTGGCTTCTCCACTCCACCAGTACAGCTAGAAATGTCCAAATGTCCCTTTTATATATTTGCCATAAACCTTAATGTCTTTCTGTCCTCCTTCTCTCCTGCTATAAATGCAGGGTATCTGAACGTGAATCTGTTCATCCTAGGGTATTTAGCCAATGTGCAGGAAAAAGGAGCTCATCTGTCACGGTTTAATCCTAGCCAGCAACTAAGACACAAACAGCTGCTCACTGAGCACTTGAGTGGGATGGGGAAAAGATTCTGAAGGATAAAAGTGAGAAAACATGTGGGTTGAGTTTAAAGCAGTTTAATAACTGAAATAAATAAAAACCTCTAACCTTAATAATAATGATGATATTAAAAATAATAAATTGTAATGCAAAGGAAATAAAAAAGAGAGACAAGTGACTCAAATGAAAATGCTCAGCCACTCCTTGAGCAGCAGCCCCCTGGCCAAGATAACCTACACTCTGTTTTACTGATGAGCATGACATCATATGGTGTAGGATATCGTTTTGGTCACTTGGGTTCAGCTGTCCTGAATGGGTCCACTCCCAGCTTCTTGTGCACTCCCAGCCTTCTTGCTGGTGGGCTGATGTCAGCAGCAGAAATGGTCTTGATACTGCTCAGCAGCTGCTCAGCAGAAATTAAAATACACCTGTGTTATCAACACTGTTTTCACCACTATTTGAATACACAGCCATATACTAGCTACCATGAAGAAAATTAACTCTACACTAGTAAAACCAAGCACAGCATGATGCAAGTACATTGGAAGCATGTTTCAAGTGAAATGCCTCTCTTTTATACTTCAAATGCAGAGACTGCACAGTTCTAGCACTTGGATCAACACAGCAGAGTTGATTCTGAAGACTAATTAGTGACTGATGGTCAACACTGCTTCACTGGTTTTTGCAGTCTGCAATGTTTGACAATGAAGTTGTCCATTACTCACCCTGCTGGTAGATTTTCCCTTACAGAATTAAAATGTCTGCTCTTCTTTCAGTTTTGTTTTTAAATGCTTCAAAAGAACAAGATCTTTAAAATAACTTTTTTTCTCCTCTCAAAAAAAAAAAAAAGAAGATAAAAAAAAGATATTTTCTTAGCTCTTCTTAGAAGGCAAGGTGATTTCTAAACTTTGGTCCCTTTTAAACTGAACAACATAATAGAGTCCTCTGCTGCTGAACTCCTGGGGCCCCATTAATCTTGGTCATGTATCCTGCCAGATGCAAGATTCTCGCTCACCCCTATTGTGTTAGCTTCTTTCTGCAACAAGTCCTCTCCATTTTACCCTCCTGGGTTCTTGTATCTACTTCACATACAATTTCAGTGAATTCCCTCAGACTGGTCCACTCCAGCCTTTATATTAAGAGGAAATGAAGAGTATTGCTTTATTAAGTGGGTTTCCAAGATTTAATAGGGGCTGGAGCCAGAGCTATTACTGATTGTTTCACTAATATTGTTCAATAACCATAAATCCTTGCTGAAATAATTTGGTTTGGAACAGAGAGATAAAATTGTGGTGCAGGATCAGGTTCCCACTAGACCTTGCTTGTTTGCTAGAACGTTCAGTCTCTGTTAGAAGAACAGAATACAGTTTGGCACTGATCCATGTCATGCAGGCTTTAATTGTATAGAGTATTTCTCTGTACCCCAGGGTGCAGAGATCTCCCTCTCTCAACCTATGCAAATGGAGGATGTCCATGACCATCCACTGCTGTTTAGCAACCTCTGCGTGAACAAAGGTGGAATTTTGTTCAGGAGGACTTTGTGTCTTGTTATTGAGAGGGTTCTTTCTCATTTCTCGAGCAAGGGCTCATTAAAGTATGCAATTCCTACTCTTTTCCATTTGGAATTGAAATTTGTTTTGCTCTTAAGAGTTGCTGAAGTGTAAAGATGCAGATAGTGCCTGGGCAGCAAGCACACCGCTCCAGCTCACGTACCATTTTAGATTCACCACTATCTCCCATCCTCCTCTGCAGGGCTGCTCTCAGGCTATTCATCACCCATATCACTGTGGTATGTTAGGGAAGATATCCTGATAAAAGAAGAGGCATGTCACAAAGTGAGGAAAGAATTGTAGGTCTCAGGAAAGGAGGCAGAGCCTTTCTAAATACACAGCAGGTAGATCCTCACCCTTGACCAAGTGAACAGTTTTCAGGATTGTGGTGCCAAAGAAAAGGAGTAATTCAGGTTTGAGTTTTCCAGTAGCTGAGAAACAGCAGTAGTAGGAAACGTAGCAGTAAGTGAAAGGTGTGTCTTATTCTGACATTTCCTCTCTGTAGGAAGATGGTGTGAGTTCTGAAGGCTGCACTCACCTTTTGCTGGAAGGGTGATACATCACCAGTGAGAGCAGCAAGCTGCAAAGAGAGACACGCTAGGAGAGCCCAGTGGGGTGGAACAGCTGGTGCAATGGAGCATGTTTAAGAATAACAAAGTTGAGAGCAGCTGGCACTACCTGGTAAGTGGCAACTTAATTGAGTCCTTGCTACCTACCAGGAAAGAAAGCAGACCTCAGGACTGTAAGTCTGTGCTACTGAAGGGAATCGGAAGAAAGCTCAACCTGCCAAGTATCTTGCTGGAGAAAGGGGCTGTAAAATCTTTGTACTCGAGGCACTGTATGTTTTGATATTTATCTGCCATGTTGGGGGGTTGTTTGTCCTTCAGAGTGATTGGCTTGGCAAACAAAGGGGTTGTTTTATCATTGTAAGAGGGGAAGAAAAGCCCAGGGAATACCATAAACTTTATTTGATTGATTTTTCACGTTTCTGGATAGGCATTCAGGACACTGTCTTAGCTGTAATCCACCACCTGCAGTCCAGCTTCTGGCAGAAAGTAACATAAATAACAATTTGTATGAAAGGAATGGAAGGAAATTCCCTGAATCCACATGGAAAGAGAGTACTTCTCAAAGGAAAGGCTTCATAAAGGAAATAAAAGATGGGAAATCTATTGTATAATTTCCTGAAGATTTGCACCAAGTCAATGAAGACAACAGGCAGGTTGAGGTCTGTTAGGTAAAGGGTGATCAGAGCCCATCCTCAGGTGACAGTTGCAAACTGGCCCCTCAACATGAAGCAGTTATGACTCATCTCCCTGTTGGGAAGAAATGAAAGCAGTTCAAAAAGTTTTAAGAATTTGCTGCTTGCCAATTAGCAGCAGAACTAAATCACTTTCAAGAGGAAAGGCCAAACCCAGAAGATTCAGTTGGACTTCAGAGAATAGCTTCAGAGAGGGAAGAACAGATTAGTGTGCTTGGGGATGGACTCTTTTTTTTAATTTCCAGTGCATAAGAAAATAAATGGTTGTCTTGATTTCTAAATGCATTTGTGAAGGCTAATCCAAGATGAACACATTCTGAAAACATTCTGCCTCTTATCTGCATAAAATGTCTGATTTTCTGGCTCCTCATTCAACCTCTAAACTGGAAGGCAGAGAGGTGTGGAGATCTGTTCACCCAGCTGGCAACAGACAGACAGATAGTGGAAAGCAAATCATCTAATAAGATGGAATCTTAATTATGAGTCAAAGGCTCAGCTATTAAAATCTCACACCTGCTCAAACCCATGTTTTTCTGGGTGGCAGCAGATCTGCCTTGGACTAAGACAACTGACTATTAAAATAAAATCCTTTCTACCAAAGGAAAAAATAACCTTGGTGCTGTGAATGATGCTTTTATGGTGTCATTTGCATTGCTAAGTGAAATTAAAGTGAGGATATGCCAAAGTGGTAGCTCAAATGCTGTCCAGTGTTTTCTGGGCTTGAGCAACTCTCTCTTATTTTGGCTAGAAAAGCCTTATGAAATTGCTTAACATAGTCTACAGCAAAGGAATTTAACACTGTTCCATGTGTTCACCTAGCCAGGATGGCAGGTACTGTCTCCAAGACAATGATGGGAGAGATCTCAGGGACCTGTTAGTGGGGTTCTGCCTCACTTGAAACATTTTGTTTCCAGTGTTGTTTTGTTGAGTCAAAAACTAGTGGGATGACCAGGTCTGGAGAGTGATGGTGGATGGAGCTGCCTCCAGCTGGCACCCAGTGACCAGTGACCCCCAGGGATCAGTGCTGGGCCCAGTCCTGTTCAACATCTGTATTGATGACCTGCATGTGGGGACTGAGTCCACCCTCAGTAAGCTCACAGATGACACCAAGCTGAGGGGAGTGTCGATCTGCTGGGGGGTAGGAAGAAGCTGCAGGAGGCTCTGGACAGGCTGGGTCGATGGGCGGAGGCCAATGGCATGAAATTCAACAAGACCAAGTGCAGGGTCCTGCTCTTTGGCCACAATAACCCCAGGAAGAGCTACAGGCTGGGGGAAGAGTGGCTGGAGAGCAGCCAGGCAGAGAGGGACCTGGGAGCCCTGGTTGGCAACCAGCTGAACATGAGCCAGCAGGGTGCCCAGGTGGCCCAGAAGGCCAGTGACATCCTGGCTTGTATCAGGAATAGTGTGGCCAGCAGGAGTAGGGATGTGATTCTCCCCCTGAGAAAGGTGAGGTCTCACCTCGAGTTCTGTGTCCAGTTCTGGGCCTCTCACTTCAAGGAGGATATTGAGGTGCTGGAGCAGGTCCAGAGGAGAGCAACAAGGCTGGTGAAGGGACCAGAGGCAAAGTATTATAGGGATAGGCTGAGGAATCTGGGATTGTTTAGTCTGTTGAAGAGGAGGCTCAGGCAGGACCTTCTCACTCACTTCAAGTCCCTGAAGGGAGGTTGGAGTCAGGTGGGGCTCAGCTCTTTTTCCAGGGAACTAGGGACAGGATGAGAGGACGCAGCCTGAAGCTGCACCAGGGGAGGTTTAGGTTGGATATTAGGAAGCCATTCCTCACAAAGAGGGTGATTAGACATTGGAATGGACTTCCCAGGGAAGTGGTGGAGGCACCATCCCTGGATGTGTTCAAGGAAAGGCTGGATGTGGCACTTAGTGCCATGGTCTGGCCCATGTGATGGTGTTGGTTATAAGCTGGACTTGATGATCTTAAAGGTCTTTTCCAGCCTTGGTGATTCTGTGATTCTGTGATTGTTCCTGGAGATGCTGACAGGCCATCTCTGAACAGAGTGCTGGTCCATAGCATTTCTGTTCCTTGGCCCACAAGCTGTGCTGTGTGCAGCTGTGCACACAAACCTCCATGTCAGTAACCCTTGTTCAGGTACTTTGGCATTTGCTGTTTCAGGCAGCCTGAAGTCACAGGGTTGCATTGAGGCTTCAGGAGTGTGTCTGCCTCATTATTGTAGTTTTGACTCACCCTCCAGCCACCAAGGTTTATCAGGCTTATCCCTCAAGCAGCAGATTACTGCAGGATGGAAAGAGAATGCAAAACTTAACTGGAAAGCTGAAAAGTCTCTCAGGTGTTTCTCAGTTAGAATTTATGAGGGTGTTTTCAGTCCCTGTCTCATTCTGTTTGCCTGCTGGCCATGCAGCTCTGTCAATTGTCATGGAGAGCTGCTGCTCTCTCCCTCTGTGCCTTATTAAAAAACTATGGATGTGGATAAATGCAAATTCACACATGAAGCTCATTTTGCTATTTGGCCAAATGGCAGGAGAGATAAAATAGCTCTTCTTTGTATAAAATTATTTCCGTTTCTTGATGTTTTGTTTCAAGACAAAACAACATTTTTTTTCCTTCTCTCTGCTGTTGACTTCCCGTTCTGAAAATGGTTCTAGAGAGAACTGAGACAGAGGCTGGGCTTCACACACAGGATCACATGGAACTGTCAGAGTTGGAAGGGACCTCTAGAGATCATCTAGTCCAACTCCCCTGCTAAAGCAGCATGTCCTAGAGCTCTCTACACAGAACTGCATCCAGGTGAGTTTGAATATCTCCAGAGAAGGGTTTACGTGTCTTTACATGTGCATGAGTGGATCTCTCCACATTCCCCAGAAGAAGTCATTTGTGTTCCCAGGTCAATGCAAGCAAAAGCCAGACCATTAATGCTGCTCTAACTGTAACTGACAGTATCTTCAGTTCATGTGTGAAAGACCTAAGCTGGGATAGACCACGTGATCTTACCTGTGGAGCATCACCAGTGGAACAGAGGAGTCCTTTGGTTTATCTCCTTGGGGAATAACTTAGGCTGCTATCTTCCTGGCTTGAGCTAATCCCAGTGGTAGAACACATTAAAATGATCCATGTGCCTTCTCCTGATTCTCCCCTTTCACCTCCTTCGTGCTTTATGCTCCAACTCTTCTGCTTCTCCATTGGAATTTGGAGGTTGTTGTTCATAATTTGTTTCCCCTGGGTGGGTGGGAATTCTAATTTGTCATGATTTGTTTAGTGTTTAATAGCAACCAGGCTGCATGTTAACATGCATCTACCAGCCAAACAGTGGCTAAATTGATTTGGAAAGTAGGGGAATGTAAATGTATAGGGAAATTCAGCACATCTGCCATTGGCCCATGTAAATGGATGGATGATTCCTGAACAAAATCATGAGTTGTCATATCTGGATGTACACAAAGGGAGAAATATAGGCAAGCATCTAAGTATATAGGTCCTCAGAGAGTTTCAGAATTGCCATTTCAGCTCCTTTGCCTGCTTAGACAACCTACTAAAGCATTCCTTTGTTTCCTCAGTAGCAAATGAGTGGGAAGAACAAGCCTCATTTGCTATCAGATCTCTCTTGAAATGGAAAGCAGATCAATTAAGATGATGCATGTAGACACTCATGCCCAGGTATCAGAACAAAAAAGACTTCAGAGACTGATAGCTGTGGTTCACAAAGGTCCTCTTATGGAGATTCCCACAGCCATAAATCCTGAAAGAAAGCACTCCTGAAATAAATGAGTGTGTCTGGGAAATGAGCGTGAGTTGAGACACACTGTGTAGTTCTGAGACTCACAGACTCTTTGTTTGCTCCTCTTTTTTTTTTGTTTACTGTTGTGATCTCAACTCACTAGCAAGGCTGCAAATGGGGAACATGAGACCCGCTGTTTCTGCATGACACTGACACCCAAAGTTTCCTGAGAAACCTCCTTCTGCAAGCCTGACTCTCTGCATGCAAGCTTCTTTACTCCTGGGGGTAACTAGATTTGACTCCCAGTGTCAGCCTGTGGGAATGAAGCTGGCTTCTGTTAGCCCAGATGTAGCAGAGTCTGCCACTTGGGTAGGAATGTTCAAACTGAAGTCGTGCACCTGGAATCACAGACTAAGTCAGGTGAGAAAAGGCCTCATGGAGGTTTCTAGTCCAACCTTCTGCTCAGCACAGCATCAGCCATGATATGAGACCAGGTTGCTCAAGGTTTTGTCCAGCTGGGTCTTGAAAACTCCAGGCATAGAGAGAGCACAGCCTCCCTGGGATTGATGCTCAGTAGCTTCAAGTTAGTCTCTGGTTAGTCACAGAAAAGGTCTGGCCAGCTGGATGTAAATCTCCCATCTAAACACAGTAGAATGTGAATGCTGATTATGAATGATGGACTACAACATTTGCTTCTGTCAGACTGAGATTTTGGACCAATTTCAAGGTCAGAGAAGTCAGCATCTTTTCAAAGCCATGCATTTACCTCCTTGCAATTGTGTGTTTAACAGACTCTGATCCAGCTTTCCCTGTAACAAGACATATGTCGAAGATCATCTTTAGGGTTGGTCCTAAAAAATAACTTACATAGTTTTTCTTCCACAGATTCAAAGACAGATCAGGTTATGTGTGTCTAACAAATGTTGGCATTCTACTTAGCTGACATGCCAGTCATCTAAGGAGAGAGCACAGGGTTTTCCTCCTGTCTAGAGGTCTTTGGAGTCAAGGAGTCAAAAGGAAATCTTTCTGTGCTTTATGTTGTAAGAAGCATCCCTTCAGAGAGTGGGAAGGAATGCTTTACGTGTCTGCATATGTGTATGCAAGTCAGAACGTGTGGCTCTAAAGAGAACTGTACCATCCATGTTAGGAAGAATGTAGAAGCCTCTCTTCTCTGACTTGGTGAAAGAAAGTGCTTATGGGTTGAAATAGTCCCCAGATTATCCCTAGTCCAGAGTTGAGACCTCATCTCCCTCGCTCACCTCTCATAACACTCCAGTGCTGTAATGTGTCTCACAGGACTTTTACTTTCTCTGAGCTTTTAATGAATTGTCTTTTCCTTGCTCCATGTTCCATCTTGCCCTCTGAATTCAATTCTGCATTGAAGTACTCAAAGAACCTCACAGGAATCTGTCATTGTTATGGGCAGACAAATTGCCATTTAAATATCTGCCCTTCCCTCCCCTCTTATCTCCTTCCTAGGAAAAGAAGTTTCTTCTTGTGTCCCTACAGTACTCTCAGGTTTATGTTCTTGCTTTTACTGTTCCAGAATGCTAGTCAGTTAGATGTTCTCAACATGCTGAAAATGTCTAGACGGAAACTGAGGACTATTCTTGTCCCTGGAGCAAATTAAGACTCGATACATTCTTACCTCTGGGGAACTGGGACACAATGCAGGAAGATTCTATAAAACAAAGCACAACATCAACACAGGCAAGCAGCATTTACATACTAAGCTATATGATTTGGATTGTCTTGTCCATTTATAGAAATCAGAATTTTAATAATTGTATGGAAAGAAAAGTTGTAGGTGAATGTTCCACATTCATGGCATTTGAGCTCAAAAGCAAAAGTACCTTTTTGCTTGTGGGAGATGATTAATTTTATTGCCATATATTCACACTGTGAATATGGGTTGTTTTCCGTCAATTCCACTATTTTTCCCACATAGGAACATCAATCAAAGTTAAGTAAGAGAAATAGCTCTGCCCACAGCAGGGAGGAGAAAATGTGTTCATCATTTAGATGATCAGATCCTCTGCAAGCTGAAAGCCTTCATCTGGACTCAATTTTCTACACAGTCAGTGACAGGCTGAGAAAGGGCAGCACAATTTGATAGAGTTGTCTTCCATCTGCTCCTACACCAGCATGAAAAACTGGGCAGTGATGGAAGAGCTACCCAATGAAGAAGCAATGCAGTGAAAGATGTCTGACAACTCAACTTTGTCCTACAGATTCATCTGCATGTACCACCTGATGACATACAGAGATACATCTCAACTTCCTTGACCAGTGACACAAGCATCCAGAAAAAACAGCTTTATCTTTCCACTAAATTCTGCACAACCCTTTTTATCTTCAGATAAGTACTTGTTTCACCACTCTAATAACACGCACACATATTTCAGTCACGGAGTACAGCATGGATTCCAGGCCCAGAAAAATCCATCCAGCTACCATTTCCACGTGCACATCCTACCACTTGGGGACTACAGCTGAGTAGCTCTAAACAGGGTTAGCAGTTCTGTCTGTTTCTGCAGCATTGTTAACTTTAAAACTCCTCTTAGACTGTTTATGAGAGGTCATGCTTCTCCAATCCCAGAAGAAATATGTTCCAACAAACATAAAGATTGATAAGAATGCCAGGAGGCCTGCATGGAGGCAGATTACAGACAACATGCCTGTTTAGTTCAATTACTATTTTAACACTTGGTGGTACTGGTGGAGTGTGCACAGATAACGCAGATGTTTTAGAAGGCTGAGTTTTGTGGGTTTTGTGCATTATCTACACTATCTGGCCAAATGAGGCAAAGCGGGAAACCAAAGACTCTGAACAGATTTCTAAGGAGTTACAGACGTGAGAGAGAGAGAGCAAGGAAGTATTGCCTGTTTTGTAGATGGTGACTTTGTCTTCTGGAGTATGCAGATAAAGCTTGTGAGTTTGCAGCTTAAAATCATGCACTGCCTTATTTACCTTGAGAGAAAGCAGACATGGGGCAGGGTGTTGCAAGGAAGAAAGTATGGGGAGCAGTTTCTCCACAGAAATATTGTTGTTCTTCTCTTCCCTGCTGCTCTTTGTAGTTCAAAGAATTAATACAAATAACTGGTCAAGTGGAGGAACAACGTATCTTATGTGGAATTTATTATGATTATTCTACTTCTTAAGAAATGCATAACGTTTCACATGGTCTTGATGATGATATTAGCCAGGATTTCTATCTACATTGATTGTTTCTATTCTCAGGGGACAAGAAAACCACAATCCAGTCTTATTAATCCAATTTCTTTGGTATTCCTTGTAGTAGTACATCCAGAAATTCACAGAGCAAGTATTTAAGTGTGATGGTTGCTAGAACCCAGTTATTAAAAGAAATCTGTCTCTCAGATGCAGCTGTCTCTATATAATGTCAGATCTGGAGCACTTGTCTTTTGAATTCAACCTTCAAAATACTTGATTTTTCTGAGGGAATGCAACCAGCACTCATCTTTTCTAAAGAGGCAAAAGAGGAGGTGAACTAATATTCTTGGAATTGCAAGCTCATTGAACCCTTCAGAGCCAAGGATTTTAATGAAATGGAAACAAACGGGCACTTCTGCTCACCATTTGCAACAGGCCTGAGAGCTTGGAAGAGACATTAGGTGCTCCCTGTTTTTCACACTTGCATTCTCCAGATGCAAGGCTGGTTGATAGCTGCACTACACAACGACTCATCTCCTAGATTATTTGTAGGCAAATGTAAGTCAGAATGAATGCAAGTGAAACTAGAGCTACACGTCTGACATGAATCTGTTGTGTAAAAGAACATAACCTGCCACTCTTCTTTATGTGTGAAGCATGTTTCTTCATACGGAATGAAAATATCTGTTGGGGTTAAGGACAGAGCTAGTGTCTTTCCTTCCCAGAACAGCCCTTTCCTATATCTACTCCTGGGTACCTGTGTGGAAAGACATAGATGACATTTAAAATTCTCAAATAATTTTGAAAGAAAATTGGTGCCCTTTGATTTACTCCATTTTTATCCCATTTTAAGTGGGGTTTTGTAATATACAGTCAGAGCTTAAGGACTTTGCATCTGTCATCAGGCTTCTGAAAACCTTAATTCCTCTTCATCCTGTGTTTTTGCTTCCTGTTTCTTCTTGAGTTGATAAATAATACATGAAAGAAGAGAGAGAAGATACCTGCAATATCAACATCTCAGAGAAATGCAATGGTGGTACTTAGTGTTTAAAACCATGAGCAGAGATTTGGCTTAATTTTCTGGAGTACTGAGCCTAGCTCTGGCACCCCCAGCAAAAGAAGGATGTGGACCTGTTGGAGCGTGTCCAGAGGAGGGCAACAAAAATGATCAGAGGGCTGGAGCACCTCTCTGATGAAGACAGGCTGAGGGAGTTGGGGTTCTTTAGCTTGAAGAAGAGAAGACTCCAGGGGAACCTTATAGCGCCTTTCCAGTACCTGAAAGGGGCCTATAAGAAGGCTGGAGAAGACCTGTTCACAAGGACATGTGAAAATAGGACAAGGAGTCATGATTTTAAGCTAGAGAAGGGTAGATTTAGGTTGGACATTAGGAATAAGTTATTTAATACGAGTGTGGTGAATTACCAGAACAGGTTGCCTAGAGAGGTGGTGGAGGCCCCATCCCTGGAGACATTCAAGGTCTGGCTTGATGGGGCTCTGAGCAATCTGTTCTAGTGTGAGATATGGTTTCAAGCTGCAACAGGGGAGGTTTAGATTGGACATTAGGAAAAAATTCTTCACAGAGAGAGTGGTTAGACACTGGAATAGGCTGCCCAGGGAGGTGGTTGAATCACCAACCCTGCATGTGTTTAAGAGTTGTTTGGATTTGGTGTTGGTGGATGTGGTTTAGGGTTTAGGGGAGAACTTTGTAGAGTAGAGATGATGGTTGGACTTGGAGATCCCAAGGGTCTTTTCCAACCTGAATACCACTATGATTCTATGATTCTATAGCCCTGCTTTTCATAGGGGGGTTGGACTAGTCCCTTGCAGCCTAAGACATTCTGTGAGTCTATGATTCTACGATTCTTTTGAATGAGTGGTAATATTTAACTTTCTTCTCTCAATCATGAGAGGTCAGAGAATTTTTAATTTAGAATTTCTTCTCACAACCATCATCAATACTATTCTTGTATGTGGCAAGTCAGAAAGGCAGTATATGCTTAAGTATGCCGTGACAGTTCTAGACTTAAACTTTGCTAGGAGGCTATATTTTCATTGTTAGCAGAAGTGTTTTTCATTACTTTTTTTAGGGTCAGACTACACATCCACCCAGGATGGGGAAGGCAGATGGGATTTCACTTAATGGGTTTTGCAGGAGATAATTCTGAAAGCTGACTGAGGTGCTAATTAATTGCTAACTTGAAAGCAAATTAGAACTTGCCAAAGTCTGTTCAGTGACTGACTCAAACACTACCAAATTCTATCATTCTGAATAAATATTTGTGATGACTCATTTCTGTCAAGGATCAGGAATAAACGTGCCACACTAAATACAACTCCATGTTAGACTAACCAAAATAAAACCATTATGTTGGTCTGAATTTCATAGAAAAGTGGTCATTACACTTGATGTGGGAAATTAAAAACAGCCTGACAGAGGCCTAGCATTTGAATCTCATTTTTGACTCCCTAGATGAAACCTTTCCTCAACCTAGGAGTTCTAGCAACTTCATCTTACACTGGGTTTTTGAGTTATAAACTTTCACCAGTTACATTTTCTCAGATATGTTGTATCTGTACACATTGTTCTACAAAAGCTATTCAAGCACTTTTTATATCTTACTAATTTTTGCTACTTAAAGGAGAAACTAAAAAGTCTTGTCAACCCTTCATGAAATAGGCTGCCCTTTCTTTAATGTGATGTACAGGCTAACCATGCTTTTTGTTAACTCCTCAATATTTTGTGTTTTATAGTAGTCTTTCAGTTTATCTTGTGATTAGCATTTTGAGTAAAATGCCCTTTAACAGTTACTCCTGTGCCAGATTATCTACATTTAACAAAACTACACAAACCAAAACTTGTTAGTTATCTTGGTGTCTTTCTCTCTCCCTCTCAACCTCAAATAACACAGAATTATCTCTGTATTTGTCTAAGACATTGCACTTGCCCTAAAATCTTCTCCCAAAAAGGTGAAATTTAAAGAACCCCTTGCACAAGTTCCCCTGGAGAAATGGGAACTGTTAAAACAGCTTTGGGAGCTACTACTTGCTCCCAGGTCCAGACAGCCTGACAATCCATGATACCAGGACATGTGCTGCTTTCAACTTAGCCCTGAGGTTTCAGGTTGTAATTCTATAAAATAGCACTTTTTTCCTCTTTTCCTAACCGACATTTGCAGTATGATAAAAAAAAGTGTATGCAGCCAGTGAAGTGAACTTAAAAACTTTCAGCAGGTTTTTGTCTTTTTGTAACTGACATAGCATTCCTAAAGGATAAGTGGACTTCAGAGCTATGCAAGGCTTCAGAGGAGATTAAACTTCACTTCATAAAGTCATAAAACTCCTTTATTTCTGTTGCACATGTTCTTTTGGAAAGGCTATCTTTAGACAAACAGCAAATTTAGAAAAAAAAAGGGAACAAAAATAACCCTCTGATGGAATTTTAGCATTCCAATCTAGGAAAAACAAACCCAAACTTTGATTGAATGCTGGGATTTCTTATGTATTTCCTTACTTTAGAAATACTTTCTATCGAGTTATGACCTGACTCAGAACAGATTAACTAAATGACTCGATAATCTTCTGGTAATTTTGCCAATACTGTTATTTGTGTAACCTGATACATTTATTAAAGTTTACTTCTGTGGAACATTTACATTTTCTTTGTATAACCCTCCCTCCCCCCAAACACACAGAAGCACAAACACACACTCATTTATACACCCAGGAGTTATTTTGACAAGAATCTCTTGTTTGTGACAAAGTGTTTGCTGGAAGCGGCAGTTTTTTCATACTCAAATCAAACTGTCAGCTGAAGAAATTTCCTCTCTGCCTGGTAGTTACTTATCTTATTGGAATCAGACTTTGCAGAAATTACTCTTGTCTCTTGTTTCTCTCCATTCAACCTTAAAGAGCCTTGTTCAGAGCTTTGCTCACTGAGGACAGAGCAAGATGCAGGGATGGAAAAAGCACATTATAATCTTTGCATTTTCTTTAGCTCCAAGGAAGCTCTGAATTCAGGCCAACATGCTTTAAAACAACCCATACCTAAAGAAACAGATTGGACTGCCTTGAATATGTGGCAGAGATGAACCTTTGGCACTTGTACTCTCATTGAAGAAGAAGAGCACAGGGATGCTGAGATTTGTGGAAACTCTTGGCTTGGTTCCTTCATGGTCTTTGTGGTAATTTCTGCTACACCTTTCCATGGTAAATATTCAGGACATTGCTGTGACAACCTGTGTGTTACTGATCACACAGACAGGCATGGTCTCAGCAATGGGACTGTGCACAGATAGCCCTGGGCATTTTTACTACCACATGGCCTTTCTTCTGGGCCCAAGGGGAAGGTGTATTATAAATGGACAAGCTGCTATTTTTTTCTCATCTTCTCCCATATAAAGCCTCATTTTTTTCATTGATTTAGAAGGCTGGAAGCTCTGGTCCTAAAACAGTTAGGATAAACTGAGCTATAATGTTTTAACTGAGAAGATGTCTCCAGAAGCACATGAAATACAAGAGCCTTGACAGAAAGAAGAATAGGCCAGATATTACTACTGGTAGCATCTTGCCCAGTGTTGTCTAAATCAGGCAGTGAAGACTTCTCACTAGCCCTGTGTGTGTCTTTCATTAGAAGCTGCTGAGAAGGATCACGTGCTCCTGCAGTACCCATAACAGGCATTACCAAACATCCACTGTTCCATGAAGGCAGTTGTTTTCATTTTTTCCCCTCCTAAAGACGTTCTCAGGCAAAGCTGGTCCTCTGACTTTTGCATGCCTAATTGCAGGCGGGCTGATTGGGAAGAGGGAAGCAAATTACTGTTTCATGTCATATCACTACTTCCAAGTACTCAAAATACTAATAGCAAATGAAGAAACCTGGGAGCTTAAAATTAGGCAGGCACTTTCTGTGTTTTAGATGCAGTCTCTAAGAAGATTATTTATTCCTGGGGAATATTTGGCTTAGAAGGTCCCACCAGTGTCTTGGCAGAGCATTACACTCCATCCCTTGGTTTATATTCCTAACAAATGTATTGCTAGAGAAACATTTTCTCCACTAAAAATGCGCAGAAAATGGATATGTTCCCTGTATCTGATTTGAAATGTTGTCTATTGATGGCCAATAGACTTTTTTTGATAGGTGACAGTTTTGTGCTGTGCTTTTTTTCTTAAAAACTCCTTATGCTTGTCTAGTGCAAACAAGAACTCTGACACTATTTCACTAAGCTGAAGGTTTGACCAGATCCTATGGGACTAGAAACACACACAAATTTAGAAACAACCTCCATGGTACATTTCTAGGTACATCTGGAAGGCAAGGACCCACAGTCAGCCTTCCAGGAGGGAGTTCAGGACTAGGGGTGGAAGTTGCCTTCTTCTTGCCAAGAGTCAGTCATTAAAATGCAAAGGACAGAAGTCGGATGCCTTCTGCTTGGTGGCATCAGCAGATTGCTACTCTTTAAACACAGACTTGATCCTTCTGCATGAAACTGAGGAGAAAAAAGATGGCTGGTTGCTGTACATTGCCCATCATGAGGTAACAGAAGAAGCAAAGATTTGCTTGTCCATGGTTCCTGCTGATCCTCACAGGCAGCTTCACCTTGAGCATCAAGAATGCAGCTTATCTTTGGAAACACAATAGGAAAAGGATGATCATGTAAAAATATAATCACTTAAAATATCAGAGCAAGAGATAAGGTGTTACAAAGGTCCCCCTTTGGTGCATCTGTGTTAGCAGCTCTCACCTGAGAGCAGGGAAACAACTTGAGTAGCAGAAGGGAGAAGCGTGAGCCATCACCAGCAATTCCTGCACAGTGTTGGCTCCTGGACAGCAGCTGCAGACTGTGACATTAATTGTGCAGACAGTGGCTTCCAGATCCTGATCAGCTGCTTTACATGGTCAGACACTGCAGCCAACACACTCTGCTTTACATGCCTTTGGTGGCACTTGAAAACAAACAAAACCAGATGCCAAACACTTCTTTGCAGTGAGGATGTAGAGACACAAACCTAATGATGCCACGTGCAGGAAATTAGGAAGCAGACTCTGTCATATTAATACATGGGTGAACTATGGAATTCTAATGCACTTTGAGGGGCAAAATGGTTCATGAATATGTAGCAGTACTTTGTAGATATAAAGAGACCTTAAGCCCTGCTGTCTGATCTTTTGGCTTCTTTTTCCTTTCTCTTTTTTCTCTTATTTTACCAAACAGACAGATAGGTGTAAGAAAAAAACAAAACAACACCAAAAAACCAGGATAAGAGCAACCCTTTGTTGCTCTAAGGCTAAGCAGGCTTCGACCGTTAAGAGCTGTTCCTTTTAAAGAAGGGAAGATTGTGTGACCGTTTCCAACTTAAGAAGGAGAATTCTTACAAGAGCTTGGGAAGAGAATCTCTGTGGTTCCAAGTGTCGATAAAAGCTCATACTTTCTAACTTGCTGTTTGTCTTTGATTTCACACAAGTTTCAGGGAAGTATCTCGGAGGCAGTGTTGATTTCTGTGTCAGTCTTTTTAACATCGCTTCTAGGTTTCAAACCTGCCAATTAAATAAAATGCTTGTTTGGAAAGTGCAGATCAAAGTCAGTGCAAGGGAAAGTGTAGAGGCTTCTCTGTAATTGTAAGAAGAATAATTTAATGAACCGGTGCAGTAATGACCTCAGTTACAGTGAACTGTCTCCAGACCAGCCAAAGGTGGCTGCCTGGGTTCATGTCACTGTGTGATGAGCCAAAGCCTCAGGAGCTGCTTTGGACTCCTCCTTGTCACTCCCTGCACAGCCTTCTCATCTTCCCAGGCCTTCCTCCAGCATTACGCTTCTTCCACACCTGACTGAGGAGACAGCTCATCATCTCCCCCCATGGCAGGGCTTGAGAGATAACTGCATCCATGTTGTTCCCCCTTCAGAGAGATCCTTGGAGCTGCCAGCCCCCTTCCCCCTGCACACCACGATCCTGATGACAGTTTCTACTCACTCACAGAGCTCAAACCATGGTACTGGTTAGTTGGTTCACAGAGCTGAGCAGCTCTTGCTGCCATCTGATCCATTGGCCTTTTGGGGACCCAAAGGATGTGTCTGCAGAACACATGTGGGTCCTTGCATGTAAGAAAACCTCAAGCTTTGTTTTCTTTCTTGCACTGTCTGTGCAGAGAATATGCAAGACAGCTCACAACCTGTAGAGCAAGAGGCACATCTAATGGACCATGAGCAAGATAATGAATGTTTAACAGCACATTAGTCATTTCATTAGGCCCACACTTTCTAGAGCATGTATAATAGAACGTTGATTTTACAATTAGCCAGGAAAGGACTGTCATTGTGCTTCTGAATTTCTGACAGGATCCTGTAAAGGAAACCCAGCATAGGACAGCTGGCTCCGCTTTTCCTTTTCTTTTTCTTTTTCTTTTTCTTTTTCTTTTTCTTTTTCTTTTTCTTTTTCTTTTTCTTTTTCTTTTTCTTTTTCTTTTTCTTTTTCTTTTTCTTTTTCTTTTTTCTTTTTCTTTCTTTTTTTTTTTTTTTGGGTGCATTTTTTGTTTTTTTCACTGTTCCCATTAAACATGTAATTTTAATTCAGCTAAACAAGGAGCTAATAATCCAAATAATAATTCTGCTAATGTCAATTAGATCCTTGATCTTTCAAATATTAGATACTGTGAACAGGACTAATTATGCTAAGAGGTTTTGGGAAAAAAAAACAAAAACAAAGTTGATGTCTGCAATTTCTGGCCATGATTGTAATAGATAGAGATGACAATTTTCTTTTATTATTGTAAGGCCTCTGTGCTAAAGAATGAATTTATATTTTGTTCTGCAACAAACCATCCTTTAACTTCAGTTTCTCAAACAGCCATTGAAATTCTTTAAGAGCAGTATTGTTTGATACAAGAGTGTTCTGGCTCAGATCTTGATAACAGAATTACTGAAACTGTCAGTACATGAGCACAGAGGAAGAGAGCACACGTCTCATCTCATCTGTTGGTTGGAAAGGAAGAAAGGAAGATGGAAAAACACAGTTCAAAGTGAGCCCTGTTGATATAATATTTTTTTACCCAATTTCTACTATGCCTGTTATAATTTTCAGTACCCTTCCAAGACATCATACTGTTGAATTATAATGGAGAAGGGCTGTTACCATTGAGTAAATTCAACCACTGTCAAATGCTCGGTGACAACAAATGGACTTGTATGGGATTGTGGCAGATTTACAGTGACATAAACAATGGCCGAATCTTACACCCAGTTTTTGGCTACAAAATTCCATCTCCCACTCTTAAAAGTAGAAGGAGATTGAATCTCTTAACCAACTTGCAAGCTGAACTGCACAAAAAATTTACAAAATTATTCTTAGAAAGAGTACTATCAGGAAATACTTATTCCAAGGGCTAAAAATAAATAGTTTCCACAGCACTGGATAACAGATCAGCCAGGAGTAGCAAGTATTCCTACTGAAAAGGGCATGTGCATAGGAAAGAGGCTTAACTTAGTATTCTAAGAAATGCTGGATATTTTTTATTCTAATCAAAATTTCACAACTGTAGTAACTTGGAGATAACCCAGGCTTAGGTTGCGCAGTTCAAGATATAGAGGTGGAACATGTATTTTGTACGCATCCCTTTCAAAACCAGGGATGACTTATCAAAACAGAGTCTCTCAGGGTTCTTCAGATTTACCTCCATTTTGTGAGTGGTGATTTAACAAACATAAGTATATCTTATCATTTTTGAAAGTGACCGTCTGTAGTCTGGATTTCAGAAATCACCTTCATTGTTTGTTCTAGCTGTTGCCTTTTGAGACTTTCCTAATGTGTAGTTTTCTTCTCACCTAGCTGTGTTACAGGATATTACTTCTCAGGACAGGATTACAGTTTTAAAAAGACAATTGGAATTGCATAGGAAATCTAGATATAAATCTTGAGATTGCAGAGCCACAGATATTTTAAATATTTATAACTAATTTTAAATGATCAATAAAGTAACAGTTTCATTAGGATAAAAGAAAGCGCTTCCTGTGGGATCCATGTTACCTTCCCTTTTGTTACAAATAACTGAATGACAAACATATAAGTAAGTTTATATTCACAGTAGCTCAACTGGGGGTAAATATTTTTTTTTTTTATTTTGCATTTTTCTCCTTTTAAAATGAATACAATAAATATTTTGGCTAGAGACTTCAATGAAGAACAAAACAGGATTTCTGATGCTGCCCTGCCAACTTTAACTGCTCTCATCTCAGTGAGGTCACTGGTAATGCTAGTTTTTTTATTAAATTTTTATCCTAACCAATGCTGTCAGTGTTCTCATATTTGTAATAATGAGAAGGGTGGAGTCTATACTTGTGGTTTAACAGCGGGTGAAGTGGTGTCTGAATTAAATTTCTCTCTTTTTCCTGTCCTAACATATTTTCTGTGATAGTTCTCAAAATCAAGGACATCTTTTTGAAAATTTTCAGAATCCAAGATCTTTGACTGGAGTTAGCCAAGGGACCCTCTGAACCTGTTTGTCTTTAAATGACTAAGTGAGTGCATGAGCTCTTTTGCCAGAACAATAATGATTTATTTATAATTTAAGACAGCTGATTGTATTAAGATCACCTTAAATTTTGGCCTCGGTCTTCAATTTGTTTTGAATACAATAATATTTATTTGGGGGAAGAACAGAATGCCTTTGCACAGTTCCATTATGGCTTTTTCTTCACAAAGTATTGAGAGTAGAGTGACTGACAATACCAATGTTTTCTTTCATAGGTAACCTTATTAAAACTATACTTTGGACTAGATTTTACCTAGCAGGCTTTCCGTTCGATAACAGCAATTTTTTTTCAGCTGGTTAATTTTTCTGTAAGACCAAGCATGGAAAGTGCTCTCTTAGAAAAGTGATTATTCCACACACATGTGCAGTACTCTCATGGCTAGTTTCATCTGGAGAAATTCTGGAATGGTTCTATCTTACTTCATTGTGCTGATGAGAAATTTAGTCTTTCAGGACAAGGAATTCATGTGACCCATTAAATTACAAAATGCCTCTTCAGAAATCAAAGAAATATCTTTTAGGTCAAATCAGATGCAAAGTATTATGGTCCTGTGTGTTCTCTGTATGACTGAATTATTTACAGATTGGATTATCCTGAACAATTCCAAAAACCTCAGGTTTCCTTGGACATATGACAGTAAGACAAGGAAGTCTAAAAACAAGGAAGACTAGAAAGACACAATTTTAGCAGCTAAACCCAGATGGACAGTGCTGTTCTTCTGGTAAAATTCTTGGAAGAGACCAGTCAATACAGGCAGTGATTTTAAGAACCTGCAGTAGAGAAAGATTTAAATTTTGCAGTTTTGTCAGACTAACTTTCATCCCAGTATGAAAGGTGTAAGCTGTGCACGTCAACAACACACAGACTCAAAATATTAGTTCTTTAATTCCTTCATGTGCACAGAAAGAGGTTCTTGTGATAATTCCACAAAGCTAACACACCTAACACTGTCAGGTTACAATATTTAAAATAATAATCATCAATCTATTAACATATGCATTAGTAACTGCTATCTGATACTTGCAGACTATTGGTTAAGATTTTCTTTGTCTTCATTGAAAGATAAACTACATTGTTATTCCACTGTGCAAACTCAGTGGGTAGGGGTCTTCAAGCAGAGGTGGGTTCCCTAACTTCTAAGGGTGAGGTTTTCATATTATAATAGTGAAATTAACTCTAAGAACAGTGTTTTGTCTGAGCTAAACAGTTCTACTCAGTGCCTTGGACTGATTGCTCAAATTAACTCAAAATTCCTATTTCTAATGTTTAGTTGTTCCTCTATCTTATTGTTGAGCCTTAAATTAATTATTCTTAAGCAATCAAGCAGTACACTATGAATAACTTTTGAAACTTATCTCATTTTGACAAAACCCTTCAAAGATTTTGACATCAGTAGTGCAATAAAGCAGTCAAGTTTTGGTTAAAACTTCCCTCATGATCTCCCAGTTACCTTCACTTAATTTCCAGCTAGATACAAAAGTTGTCTCCTGTTAGCGTGTGATGCTGACAAACACAGCTTTATCCCTTTTCCAGAAAATACAGAAGAAAATGTGTGAGTTTCAGGAACAGCAAGGAGCTGTGTTTGCCTAGAAGAGAGGTTTAGAAGAGTGCAGTGAAGTTGCTAGAAGATTGGTAGATACGTTTCTGTGCAGGTGTCAGAGTTTGATTCTCTGTATAATTCTTTTAGATATTTGACACATGGAAAGTATAGGGTTTAATATATTTATTTATCTGAGGACATATGCTGTTACATGGGATTTCTGATTTAGCAGAGTGATATAAAATATACAGAATACACAAAATAAATATAAGTTAAACTTAGGAAAAGAGCAATTGCAACACACAGTTCAAACACAACACCATAGTGATTCTCCTTATTCATCTCTCCATTTTGCTCATCAGCAGGATACCAAGTATCCCCAGTCACTGAGAAGGAATATATGGGTTAAAGGTCATTGCTGCCTTCAATATTCTATTGTTCCTTGTTTAGTTTCCATAGTCTGCATTAAGCTGAGCCACATATTCAGTCCCTCCACACTAGCCTAGGTAACTCTTAGAGAAATTCACATTGTTTCAGTGAACTCAAGGAGAAATATTTACACTGCCAGGTGACCCACTTTGACAGCTATTTATTTAAAACAAAGACCACTCTCCAGTGGTTCCCTTTATGTTGAGATAAAGTCAGCTTTCTTTGCAACAGCTGTGTTCAGTCACATCCTACATTATTCCCTGAGCTAATAGGCAAATTGCTCTTGCTCATCTCCACTGATACTTCTTCCACTTTAGAGGTGTCTTGGTGGTCAGCCACAGCAACCACAGTCCAGTGAGTGGCAGAACACCTTGGGGTTAATATCCTGTTGCTCACTTCCCTGTAGAGCTTGATGGGACTACTGCAGAGATCCTGGTGCCAGAAGGTTGAAGAGACAAGGCCGAGATGGGAATTGCTATAGTGACAAGGACCCAGTGTGTGCTGCAAAATTTTAAGAAGAAGGCTACAGCAAAGAGATGTCTATGGATGCTGGCAAGCAGCCTAGAGACTGGTCAGAGCAAAAATCCAAGAGGAATGGACCAAAAAGTGCACAGCATGAAAAAGTATGCATGCGCAGAAAATAAAGCTGCAGTTTTGCCCTTGGTGCATTGTGACAATACTCACAGTATGAGAAAGAACATAGATTAAAGCTGGAGAGAGCCCTGTCGGTTACTTGCTTATATTTTGAATTGGGCCTACTATTTAGCTGCCCTTTATAAATGTTAAAAATTTGTTTGTTTGTTTGTTTTTAAATTGAAATATGCCTCCAAAACTGTCATCACAAAGATGCTTACATTGTTGTCTCACCTTTCTGTCAAAATTTATAAAATCTTTCTTCTCATACAAAGGTGATTTTTGTCTTTTGAGAAGCCAGTGTGCTCTGAAGCACATTAGAAGGTCTGTTTGATATAGCATAAAAGATTAATAACTTTTAGCTCCTCTAGGGGAAATAGATTTCTTGGTTTTGTTTAAACATTTCAAGGATGTGGGCCATTTATCTAATTAATCTCAAAGGTGCCCACAGACATGCAAAGATTATGAGATCTCACCTGAAATGGTACTTAAGTCAATGTTGCACAGCTTGTCTAAAGCCTTCATTTTACCTGTCTGCCAGTAATTTCTTAAATCTGTACAATGCAGAGATTTTTTGCTTTTATGTTTCTTTCTCATAGATCTTGCTAACCTAAGGTGACCTTCTTTACAAAAAGCAGACTTCTCTTCCAGCTCTAGTGGGTCTTGTAGGAAAGCCTTTCACTTGTGTTGACAAGAAATGGGAAAGCATTTAACTGTCCAGAAGCTTGTACTCTTGTTGATTTTGTTCTGGTAAAGTTTCAACTGAAGTTCTTGGTCCCTCTTGGGTATTGCACTTACAGAACTATGTGTCTACAAATGTCAAGTCCAAAATAGAGTCAACATGAATAGCCATCAACAACAGAAGACTCAATTGGGACTGTTAATCCCACAAATCCAGAATTAAATGCAAGGAAATAAAAATAGTTTTACTAGGTCAGACCAAATGTTCATTTAACTCTGCCATTCATTAGCCTGTCTGCATAAGAGAAAAACAACAGATACAGAAAGAAAAACTGAAGAACAGAGCAAGCATAGAACACTACTGTACTATATTTCTTTCCTTTATACAATAGCTTGTAGGTCAAGCACCTCCTTAGAAAGGATTCATTTAATTTAATTAAAAAAAATAATAAATCAACAGTTCTTTTAAAAATTATTGTGTGTAAAATCTCCATACATAGAGAAAGTATTCCGGAATTAAACTTCATCTGAGGGAAAAACTTGAAAATGAGGGCAAATAACTTTGACAAGAGATGTGCTCTTCCAACCATGATACTGAAAGTACTGATGGCTACTGCTTTGTTCCCTAGCCTACCTTTTGAAACTAAAAGACAATTCCGGCAAGAATTTTCTCTTCATGTCTTGGCATTTGATCTCATGGTTCTTACAGCCCAGTTTGCCCACCATATTATTTGCCCACCACTCTTTTCTGAAAGACACTGGTTAGATCTTTGCACAAGGTGACATATACCAAGGAACACCAAATTTCATGGGTAATTTTAGCTGAGCTGTGGTGTGAGAAGAACTTAAACAGCCTGTAAATGTGCTGGAGGTGGAAGCAATCAGCAGATGTAGAAATATTTGTAGTATTTGCTTGCACTCTGTATCTATAAACCCTCTCACTTCACATTTTTACTTTGGGCAGGGGTTTATCGTTTTGCAGATCAGACGACTACGAGATGGGAGTGTTGACACAGGAGCTGCCCAGTGTGCACGTGTTATCAGCAACCAGCCTTATAAACACACTGGAGCAATGGTCACCAGCATGTAGAAGGGGTGACCCTGTAGGGACTGGGAGAACAAGAAGGATACAAAAGTCAGAATTTTCTGGCCTATGTTCATGTTTTGTTGAATGTATCATCACAAGAGCTCAGAGTGATTGCCAGTACTGAGAGCTTGAGTAAAAGCCTCTGCTGCCAGATCTGTTCCTAAAAGAGGATTTTGGGAACCACAGAGGAAAGTAAAGGAAGTCATAAAAATGTCCTCTGGGCTTTACCCCATAGAGGAGCACTCAGAGGAGAAAATACAGAAAAATTCACACTGTGAATTAACAGGCAGCTGCACTCTTCCTGAAATAGCCCTGGAATGGGGTTCTAGGGAATGATATTTTTTCCCTTAGCCACAGTGAATGTGTGAACAGCCAAGTTTGTGTGAATATCTAGGTAATGAGTTTTCTAAAGTACTCTGCCTTACCCTTGCTCCCATCCTTCTGAAACTGACAGTCAAGTTCTCAGAGTGATGAACAGTTTCTATAGAACTTTCTACTCTGGCAACATAATAGACTAATGGCTTTTTCACATTATGAGGTAACACCAATTGTTGAAGCATCTCAAATTTAAGTATCTCTACAGGTTGAAAGGTGTCCATTGAAAACATACTTGGGTATGTTCAGTTCCCAGAATAATGGAGACATGATAACTCACCGGCATCTGGTGTTATGATGGTGATTTCAGAACTACTTACATGACTAATAGTAGATCTAGAAATATTAATTATTTAGAAACGAATCAATCTCTACAATTGCATTTTGTTTTTCTGAGAGTGAATTACTAACTCATAATGAAAATACTGAATGAATCAAGACAATTAAATTTCAACAATTGAAATAATGGATTGTAAAAAAATAATTACAAAATGCAATTATCTTTCTTTCAGTTGTGTTGAAGGTTGAAATGAACCACTCCCTTTGGAATAATTACAGTTCTTTTTTTATAGTGAGATCTTCCGAATTCTGATGATGTGCTTATTGCTTCCTCATATGTAGCAGACCAAACCAATATCTGTTTTGTGCCCTGGTAAACGTCACTTCATGGCATTATTACAAGTGAGGCTCCAGGTACACAAAATGGGCCAGTTGCAAAGGCATTTTTAGAACTGCATTAGCACAATTTTTCAGCAGTCTCTTTAAGCACCATTCTCTAGTGTACTGTGAATACATTAGCCCATCTGGCAGGTATATTATACTCACCTGCTTTTCTGCTGTAAATTTTTTTCAGGTATGGAAGAGAAAAATAGAGTGTCTTGTCCATAATTGAACCTCTGGATTTTCAAGGTTGTTGTCAAGGAGAGTTAATGAAAAAGGGCAGATAAACATTAATATTTTAAGGTTGAATATACTAAATGTTTCTTGATTGTGATCTGGTTTTATTCCAGCTTGAAGAAAGAGTAGATGGCCTTGATTATGTTGAATATTCAGTATATAGAATGTTTTCACGAGAACACATGGAAATATTGTGTTGAAATTTCTTAAGGAAGAAAATATCAAAACCAAAATGAAACAAAAAAATGTGTAGGTGTATATTTCTGAACAAATTATGTAACTGGTCACATAAACTGCTCAAGTTGTTCTTTTTCCCTCTTGAAGTTGGATCTCTCAAAGCAGTTTTCTGGTGTAATTTTTTCCATGTTCTGGGTGATCCAACATTAGTTTCATAGTAAGCTGAAATCAGTGTTAGTTTCAATTCTCACATTTTATTTAATTTGTCTTAAAAACATTTTTTTTAGTTTTTTTTAGGTTTTTTTGTTTGTTTGTTTGTTTTAAGAAAAGCAAACACTAAATACACTTCAGAATATACTTTTACAGACAGGTCAAATGGTCCTGTAATCCTTGTTTAGTCATGGCACAACTTGTTAAGCTAATTTTTTTGTTTGTTTGCAAGACAAGCAAAAATTTCTGTTAGACTACAGGTGTTCTTGGGGAGATATCATCTTAAACTAATGATGCTGCTTTCTGGTACTATAATAGGAACTGTGATTATTTTCATTTCTCTAGTTTTACTGGTTTCTTAGAGGACTCATTCTGTGTATTGGAAGGCTACCTGATCAAGATGTAAATAAATACAGCTTTTCCTAACACACTTTGTTGATATTCCACCAAGCCAAGGAAAAAATATAATACCTTTGGCTGACCTGTGACAAGGGTCTTTCTCCAGCATCTGTGAGACAAATCCTGGTATCCCAGGATTGACAATGCCACACAAAAGGCTGGTTGCTACACTGTTCAAAATATAAACATCATCCTGTTCTTTAACAAAGGACTCTCAGTGGGAAAGACTTCTCCATATGCACAGCTTAGTCATAAGCTACTGACTTCTATTTCTGCAGGAGCTTGTCCTGGGCATGCTGGAGTCTCAGCTGCTCTGGTTGCTGAGGATGGAGAGGAATAATGCATGGAACAAAGACTGCAGAACTAGTTCAGCTAAATTCACTCTTTGATTTCTGAGATACAGCCTCACAGGTCATTAGCAAGTAAAATGTCCCATTCTCTGAGCAGAAGATTCAGTGAAAACAAAAGCTGAGGAATATTCCTGGGGCTGGAGGCTAAAAAGTGCTACCAGTACCCAGGAGAATCAGACAGCGTCACTGGCAGAGAGCAGGGCTGAGACAGGCTCACTGCATTGCTGTTACCAACAGAAACTGGTCACAGAGGTGCCAGTTGTGTCCTGTCACACTCATGCATAGCACATGAGGAAGAATGGCAGAAAACAACCCATACAAATAAAAAGGTCAAAACAAGCTAAACAGAATATCAATAGCAAGTACTATTAAACACCAAAAAAATCGGTGTAATTTAAATGTTTGAGATTAATTTTATATTAAAACCCTTCAGTAGGTGGTTCTTTGGTGGGAATGTATTGATTGCCCTGGAAGAAAGGCAAGCATGCTTTTTTGGTGATTTTGCCCTTGCTCTCCCAGCACACCACATTATTACAGGTGCAATTTGCACATTTAAGTATGTGTACTGAAATAAATCTGACATTTTCATTATCCTGTGAAAAATCTAGAGCCCATAAACAAGCAGGAGCTTCCGTGAGGATCTACAGAGTTTTCAACTGTCTGAAGAAGAGAAAGAGAAATGTCATGGAAAGTAGTTACATATAAGGAAAGAAATTTGCATAGTCATAAATTGCAGGTATCTGCTTGTCACAGTTTAACACAGGACCGGCAATTAAACCAATGACAATAATGATCTTTAACCCCTCTCCCTTCCAGACAGGGAAAGGAGAGAGAGAATAAGGAAAGAGACTTTGAAGTTTGAGAGTAATTCCAAAACCAATCTGCACTTCCAATTCCAGTGTAACTGGGGACTGCAAAGGAAAACAGCCACTTCCTGGGAAGCAGGACAAGCTTGAATTCAAACATCTGGAAACATGCATTTGTTCTGAAGGAAAAGGTAAAAGCCAAAGAAATAACTCCTCCCTCTTTGTTCAACGTCTTCCCCAAGAGTAAACCCTGAGATCTGACTGGGCTCCACAGCGATGGTTACAGTGATGGTCACTAGTGTGTGTACCTGGGCAGAGGGAGGGTCTCAGGCCTCTGAGAGAGAAGATGGAACCAGGCATCTGCTCCCTGAGGTGATAGAAGTTTCAAAGGATCAGGATTGAATAAGTAAAAAAGATATTTTTCAGAGTAATATAGAAAGTGTGAGGGTTTTGTTTGTTTGTTTGTTTTCACAGAATCACAGAATCACAAAATATTAGTGGTTGGAAGGGACCTCTGAAGATCATCGAGTCCAACCTCCCTGCCAGAGCAGGAACAAAAAACTAGGGCAGATCACTCACAAAGGCATCCTGTTGGGTCTTGAAAGTTCCCAGGGAAGAAGACTCCACAACCCCTCTGGGGAGCATTTCCAGTGCTCTGTAACACTCACAGTAAAGAAGTTCCTCCTCATGCTGAGGTGGAACTTCCTGTGCTTGAGTTTGAATCCATTGCCCCTCATCCTATCACAGGGCAGAAGTGAAAAGAGCTTGTCCCTGCCTTCTTGATGCCCTCATGTATTTATAGACATTAATGAGATCCCCCCTCAGTCTTCTCTCCAGACTAAACAGCCCCAGGTGTCTCAGCCTTTCCTCGTAAGGCAGATGTTCCAGTCCTTTAATCAGCCCTGTAGGCTCTGTTGGACTCTCTCAAGTCCCTCTTGAACTGGGGAACCCAGAAGACACAAGACTCCAGATGTGGTCTTATGAGGGGAGAGTAGATGAGGAGGAGTTGTTGTTGTTTTGTTGTTGTTTTTGTGGTGTTTTTTTAAGAAAAGCAAACACTAAATTAATATGCATCAGAACATATATTTTTGCAGACTGATGGCAAATGTTCCTGCAATCCTTTTTAAGTCATAGCACAATTTGTTAAGCTAATTTGTTCCCTTGGTTTTTTGCAAGGCAAATAGCATTTCCACTTGACTACAGGTGTACTTGGGAGATATCTTACACTAATAATGTTACTTTCCTGTACAACAACATCAACTGTGATTATTTGAATTAGTCTAGTTTTACTGCATTTAATCTGCTGCCTGAAAAACCTGTTTGATGCACCTTGGTCTACTTTACTTAGAGGTGGCTGTCACCACACAAGCAGGATCATGAATGCTGGAGTCACTCCCAGGAACAAATCTTTGCTTTCTCATGTTTTACAACTTTTAAAACTTCCAGTGTCTTTCTCTTGCTTCAGTTTGGGGTTTTCTAACACAAAAAGAAAAGGTTTTGTGCTGCTCTTGTTTTTAGAAAACAAAACATCATTTGATATCCTCTGCAGCAGATGCTATAAATAAAAGGCACAGTTGTGATCCAAGAGAGATTATCTCTGAAGTAAGGTGTCAAATTGTGCTAAGGTGTTCTCCAAAGTGCTGCTTGAAATGGCTGGGATAAATCACCTTGTATGAGACCTGACAGCTGTAAGGGTGCATGAACACAATCCTTCATCAGTCGCAAAGAGCAAGTACGAACACTGAATGGAAATTAATAAAATGGCAGGAAACCACATAAAACCAGCCTGCAGCTGCACAGAAAGCTATGCATATAAACTAAAGGGAAAATCATGCTAATGAGGACTAATAAATGACCCTTCAAAACCAAAGAAAACAAATTCTGTCTCCATAAGATTATCATAGATGTCGGGTGGTTTGTGTTTCTCCATTAACATACATCAAAACACACCTGACCTGTTTCCATGCTCCACTCCTGGATCCCCTCCCTCTGTGGAGCAGCCAGATGAAGGGACTTGGATGAAAATGCTGAATATAACTTGTTCCAAGTCATGGGGAAAGTCAGGAGCAGAACTCTCCCAGCCCCTAACATGAGACTTCATACTTTGCTGGAGGATTATAAAGCCACCTTGTCCCTGCAGCATTCCCAGTGCAAATTACTGTACTGGATATATGACCTTATATTGGAAGAGAGGAAAGAGACAAGCTTCAGACAGTTAAAAGGTTCCTTGCAATGGACACTGTGATCTCCAGTTAGAGTCACGCAGGAAACAATTTTCACTAACCAAACTGCAGGAATAAGAATCTTATCTGAAGGCATTCATCTCTACAGCTGATGGGTACGTGTCATTGCATGATACATTGTGAATTATTAAGCCTTGAAAGTTTTGTTGTAATGTGAGATAAAACCTGGGGAGTGCACAGATGGCATCTGTGCTGTGCCTTGTGTGTCTCCTGTACCCGCTCTGTCCAGTCTTGTTTCCTTCTCTTTATACACATAGTTCATTTCACCTGATGCTTTAATCTCCTTTTCCTTCTTTGATTAATGAAGAGCGTGTGAGCTCTGCGGTAAGGGAAACAAGCCAAGAGCTTGATTCAAAGTCTGCTTCAGATTTGTAAGAAGACAACCTGGTAGAATATCAATGAAGCAAAAGGAATGGTGAAAGAAAAAGGGGAAGTGGTAAAAATGGATAAGGAGAAGAATTAATACTTTAGACCTCATGCTTTTGTCTCAGAAAAACTACATTTTGATGAGTGCAATGAAAAGTCCCCAAGAGGAGCTTTGGAACTGGTACTTAATGGGCTTTACAGGTAGCAGAAATGCTGCTTTAAGAAATTTGATCTCAATTCCTCTCCTTTTTCAATCTTGATTTCACTGACAGGCACATAGCAGTGGCCACCATTAATGCCGGTAGTGCTCCAAGTATTATTTTTTCCTCTCCAGGTATGAATCTGAGCCTGCACCACAAACAGTCTCTGGAGCAAGCTGCTTGGTCCTCAGCCACCTCCTTGGCTGTCTTGGCACAGGAGCCAGGAAGAAAGTGGCTTTGTTGCTGGTGGCTCAAAGGAGCTCCCTGCATTTGGCTGCCTTGCAAGGAGGAGAGGTTGCTTCCAGCTGGTCCAGAGCAGTAGATGATTTCTCTGTTGGCTTTGCAGAGATTCAGCCTGAATGTGGCAGCTGAGTTAATGGAAATACATCAGCAAACCTGCTGCTATGGGCAGTGAGACTGTCAGAGAAACACAGGACCCTCTCAGTCTTCCCAGAACCGGCAAGCTCCCAGCTGGAACTGGAGATCAAAATATGAAACAATACATAAAGCACACCTAGTCCAGCCCAAAGCATCCATTCATATGAACTGTTTTTATTCATTGTCAGCATGGGTTAATACAGAGAAATTTTAAGAAGTTTTCAGTGGTCATGCTTTATTTGTAAAGGTTGTTCAGGTGTAACTTCTATTTCAAAATCAAAATTGTTACACACACACACTTCACACTAGCTAAAAGCAAATGGCTTTATGTGTATTTACAAAAGGTAATATTCTAACAAATGATATGGCTAGAAGAAATAACATCAGGAATGAAATTAGAGTCTGGAACAAGCTAGAAAACAGTCGCTTCACTATTTTTCCCACAGCACTTAGCAGACAAATAGTCATCACCTAAATTGAAACAGAGATTTTCACTAATTGGAGTAAAATTCTACCTGTGAAGAAAAGCCCAAATACTCTGTAAGATCTGACCATTAAATTAACAGATATACGTTAAGCAGACTTGAAAATAACATTTCAGGTAAAGGCTGAATGGATACAGTACAAGCCTTTGAAGTATCAGGTTTAATAATGAATCTGTGTACTTTCCAAACAACAGTCAGACAACATCTGAACCGTCTAAATGACCTTGAGTAGCCTTGCCAGTATGGGGCTGTTTCTGGGTTGTTAAGTCAGGCAGATGCAAAGTAGCTGAGTGATAACACACAAAAAGATCAAGACTCCATAAAGACACAAAACGGCCAATGGGATGTGAAGTCTAGAAACGAAGGTCAATGTTGTGGAAATGATCTAATAAGTCAGATTTCAGTGGGAAGGAATATATATTTAGTTTTGATGTTTTGTCTTTACTTTGATAGAGTCTCGTTCACTTGCAAGCCCTTCATGAGGCAGTTTTCCTGGGGGTGTCATGTTAGAATTTATTTATCTAGCAGTAGGAATCAGGTGGTGGATACCCTGGGGACTTCCTTTGCCATCCTACAGTGGGGCAAGTCCACAGGGAAAGGGACCCCACAGTTCTACCAGGCTTATTTAATTCATGGACCTTCATATCTGAAGTGCTGGAAAAATTCTAGTCTGGGGAAAGAAAGATTCAGAAAGTCATCTAGGATTTTCACCCCTGTGGATCATTTGTCTTGGGAACAGTTTCCCTCTGGAAAAAATGTAGTCATTTACTGGGTGATCACAAGAGCCTGTGGTCACAATAACCTTAGAGATCCCAACCAAGATCAAGTTATCACTTACTTAGAAGTTGTTCTAGGGTGGAACAGTTGAATCTTTGGGGATATAAAATCAAGCTGCTTTACTTGGCCGAGTTGGATTTATACCAAATTAAAAAAAACTGAGCCTAGCCTGGATAGCATCTTAACTAAGTATCAGGGCAGCCCTGAAGTGCTCAGGCAGTTGGGCTGGATGATCACTGCAGGTCTCTTCCAGCTGGAAATATTCTCTTCTTTTAAAACATAATTACTTGTTGAATGAGTGAGGCTTTCTAGGTTGTTGGTTGTTGGGTTTTTTCATGGTTTGTTTTGTTTATGTTCTGTTTTACATTGGGAAATGTATGGCTGCTTACTTAAACAGGAACCTTCTAGCAGAAAACACGGGTTTCTCAAGGGGTTGGGTTTTTTGCCCTTGCTCTGTGGACTTGCTTTTTTTCCAGTAAGTTAATCATATCTTGGGTTAGATCATAATAGACGAGTGCTTGATAAATAGGGAAATGGCTGAAATGCTGAACTTGACTGAATATTATTGAATACTGCTTAAGGTTGTGGTATATGGCTGAATGTAATGTGCCTTTCCTCTGCTTCACTCCTCTACTCAGTTGAGGTGCTCTTTCAGTCCTGCAATACGAAACGACCTCAGTATGTGTCAGGAAACCCATTATCAACTTGCTTAACATCTCCATGCTGCAAACACTCATCTGTCATCTCAGCAGTCAAATGTTAATGTGACATCTGTTCTAGCCAATTCCAATCACTATCTAGAATCTCTCTGCACACAAACAATCTATCCCACTTACCACATCAATTTCTCTGAGAATATGCCATTTCCATAAACATAATTAAATTGTTTATTAGAAGGAAAAACACTGAAGGGGTAGGGGTAATAACCTTCTGGCTTTCAGTCAACATTTGGAACATCTGAGGCCATTTTCCCATGTGTTTATCTAAATAATTCCCCCAAATATTTAGAGATTCCTGACTGCAGCTCTAAGAATAAGCTTTGAGTTTCTAAAACAGCATTAAACAGATGGAATTACAGTTATGTCTTACTAATTGCAATGTCTTATTACAGCAAAAATATTACCTGTGGTTACTAGGGAACCAGCCATTCCTCTTTGCCTTATTTTCCTCATTATACCTCATAATTAATATGGTGGGTGCTGGTAGCATATTTAATCACTAGCCTTTCAGGATGAGGTTCTGCCCAAACTGTATTAGCTCACCTAAATTCATGTGCCAGCTTTTCTGCTGGGCATCACCAGCAGAGATAAAGAAGTTATCACCCTTCTCTGCTTGACCCTTGTCAGACCACACCTGGAGCATTGCATTCAGTTTTGGTCTCTGCTCTACAAAAAGGATGGGACAGGCTGGAGAGGGTCCAGAGAAGGCCCACAAGGATCATTAGAGGACTGTAGGACCTGCCATATGAGGAGAAGCTGAGAAAACTGGGTTTGCTCAGCCTTGAGAAGAGAAGGTTAAGGGGAGACCTTGTTCCCATGTTCCAGAACTTAAAGGGTGGCTACCAAGAAGGTGGAGACTCCCTATTTACAAGGAGTCACATGGAAAAGACAAGGGGTGATGGGCACAAGTTGCTTCTGGGGAGATTCTGATTGGACAAAAGAGATAAATTTTCCCCATGAGGACAGTCAAACACTGGAATAGTCTCCCAAGGGCAGTGGTAGATTCCCCCACATTGGACAGTTTGAAGTCTCAGCTTGACAGGGTGCTGAGCCATCTCATGTCAAGTATAGCACTACCTAGAAAGGTTGGACCAGGTGATCTTTGAGGTCCTTTCCAACCCAGCATTCTATGATTCTATGGTTCTATGATTCTATGAAAGATGCAAAGACTACTGGCCCAGCTGAGCCACGTGCCAAAACTGAGCCCATCAGCACACTTACATGTTTTTCCACATGTCTCAAAAAAGCAATTCATTCTTCCAAACTTCAGACTTTGTCTTTTATTTTTCCTGCTTCCTTATCCCAGTGAAATGAGAGGATGGCATCAAACATGTTTTCTGGTAAAGCATGACGTTCTTTTCCATAAACATGTTTTGCCTCAGTTACAATATATTGGAGATACTCCCTACAATGAGACACCCCAGCTGCTGTGCAGACTACGGTGGATAGAACTGACAGTGGGTATTTCAGCTGGGGGCAGGGTGAGAGTCTCCAGTTGTCGCTGAGAGGAAGTGAGCTCAGGAGAAATCTTCACTGACAGCATCTTCAAAGCCAGGAGCAAGTCTAATTAGCATGTGACAATTTGAGACACCAAAGATTAGTGCACATAAGGCAGAAAATCTCTCTCTGAATATGCAAACTTCTTTCCCCAAGCTGTCTGCCTCTGATCATTGTCATCACTGCTTGGCAGTGCTGGGGGTAAGAGCAAATGTTGCCAACTGCTGAAATGTAAAAAGAACTTACGTGTTGGTCACCTGCATTTTATTGGTAAAATAAACTCAACTGTTTTTCTTTCAATGTCGTTTATATTAAATCAATCAACAAACTCTGTCTGTACCTGTCAATACCAAAACTGAAACAAATTTTGAAGGATAGCATTGTAATGTTTTAATTAATTTTGTAATAATTTTGCATGAAATATATAAAATGTTATGATGATGTGCTTCATATATGCCCGAGTTCATTCAATTTAATGTTAGAACTGCTTATGCAATAATTCAAAGCTATTGAATGATTTGTTGTGGTTTTTCCCCCATTTTAAACTGTCGTTCTGTGTGGCGTGTTTGTGGAGAACGAGCTTTTTGTGGTTTCAATTCATCTGCTTTTTTAATAGGCACTGCTTCACCAAAACCAAATTACAGGTTCTATTAGATATATCTCTGCCTCAGAAGAGTACACAAAAAGAAGAAGAAACATTCAATTGGTAAACTACTTCAGTGCTTCCTCTGCAGGCAACACCAAGCTGAGTGGGGAAGTAGACACTGTAGGAGGGAGAGCCACTCTCCAAGAAGACCTGGACAGGCTGGAAGAGCGAGCTAACAGGAACCTTATGAAGTTCAACATGGACAAGTATAAGGTCCTGCACTTGGGAAAACATAATCCAGGAGTTCAGCTTAGACTGGGATCCTCCTGGCCAGAGAGCAGCTCTGTGGAAATGGACCTGGGGGTCCCGGTAAGGAAAGAAGCTCAACATGAGTGAAATGCGCTGCAGCAGCAAAGAAAGCCAGCAAGACCCTGGCTTGCATTAACAAGGACATTGCCAGCAGAGCTGAAGAAGTCATCATCCCACTCTACTCAGTGCCTATCAGGCCACACCTGGAATACTGCATTTCAGTTCTGGTCCCCGCTATAAAAAAAGGATGTGGACAGGCTGGAGAGGTTCCAGAGAAGGACCACAAATAAGATCAAAACACTGGGAAGCCTGCCATGCAAGGAAAGGCTGAGAGACCTGGGCTTGTTCAGCCTGGAGAAAAGAAGGTTTAAGAGAAGACCTTATTGTCATGTTCCAATGTTTAAGTTCCAAGTACTTAAACCGTGGCCAGCAAGGAGATGGAGAGTCTCTTTCTGCAAGGAGTCAGATGGAAACGATGAGTGGTAATGGGTGCAAGTTACTCCTGAGGAGATCCCAATTGGACAGCATAGGAAAATTTTTCATTATGGGAAGAGCTGGACCTTAGGGAAGTGGTGGATTCCCCAACACTGGACAGTTCAAAGACTCCTCTTGACAAGCTGCTGGGCTGTCTAATCTAAATCATGCTCTTACTTAGAAAAGTTGGACCAGATGATCCCTGAGGTCTCTTCCAACATGGCATTCTGTGATCCCTTATGTAACAATCTGTCCTGGTTTGAGCCAAGACAGAAACAATTTTTTTTAGCTGTTTCATTTTTGGTCAAGTCTCTTCCAAGTGGCTACACTTACTGAAATTAACAACATATTTTTCAGTCAGTGCCTGCTTCAAGGTCTGACAATGCTCAGTGTTTATCCTTACTGCTGCAGAGGGGTATACAGGACCAAGATCACTGCTTGATTCTGAAAAACACCTTATGCTCCCAAAACAAAGGCGAGTAAAGAGGTCACACCTGAGACCCTCCTGGGGGGAGAAGCAGAGCAGGCAGGTGTCCAAATTTGACAGAACAACGTACTTCATCCTATAGTTGTCATACTCAGTATAAATTGGAGGGATCGTGAGGGTCAAGCTCTCTGTCCACGGCAGGCATCCTGGGAGAACTCTGTCTTCTCGTCTGCCTTTGATCCCGATCTGCATGTTCCTGCACCCATGTGTTCCTGCATACAGCTCCCAACTTCTCCTGACTCCAGGAGCCCTGTCTGGGGCTTTCCCAGGTCCTGCCTTGCAGCCCCACTGGGCACATGAGTGTTACTGGGGGGAAGCATGAGAGCGGCTTTGTGTACGTTTGTATATATTTCATTATTTTCTCTTGTGTCATTACTGTTTCATTAAAGCTGTGTCGTTCCGTTTGCAACCCATAAGCCTTTCTCCCTTATACTCCTTTCCTTCAATTTCTGGGAAGGGAGAGGGATTAATACAGACCATCTCTCATTCATACGATTTCCTGCCCAGCATTAAACTGTGACAATATCTTACAGCGGATTTTTGGCCAGACAGAAGATAATAAGCAATGCATTGTTTACTAGACTGTGAAAAGTTTTTCACTAATGGTACAGGCTGTGTGAAATCGTTGTCTCTTTGAGGCCATAGGCACATAATCAATTAAATTTTTCCTCATTGACTTTAGTAAGACAAAGGTTTCTACTGTGATTATTTCTCTATTTATATCACTTTTCTGCTAAGAAATAATCAGTAATCTGAAGTTCATTAAAGGTTGTTTACTTTAATGAGTGTTTAACGACAAAGAAGGAGCCTCATTAATCTATGCTGGTTTAACCAGTGAATAATGGAGTGAGTCAGGAAACAACCCCAGAGGTTAATCAGCTAACACCTTTCTGAGTCATAGCCTCTCGTGTGTACTTTTAATACACGTTCGGTTTCAGCCTATTTCTTGTGCCTACAACAGCCTTCAGTCCAACACAGGCTAAGCCAAAGCAGCTTGCAAGGCATTTCTCTGGGCCTTTCTCTTGCTGGGGTAATCACAGCTTTGGGCACTGGAGATTATTCTGCAGCACACTCCTAGAACCATGTCCAGCACATGTTTTGTGTGATGGAAAACGGACTCAGGTGACCCTAGTCAGGCTTGTGTATTTTAGTGGGTGTTGTAAATGGCTTGTAGAACGGTGCTCAGATTAGCCACGGACAGCCTGTAATCAGGCAAGGAACTGCACACCAGTCATGGTTCTCCTGGGTCTGCAGAGAGGTAATGGGAGATAATGCATCACGAAGCAGCAAGAGCTGAGGTCCACAGCTCTGCAAATGCTGTAAGCCAGGAAGTTCTGCAGGGTCAGTGTTCAGGTGTGAATTAACATCAGCAATAGGAATATTGCCCTGGATCTTGTTTGCATTCTTTGTGATTTATGAACTAACCTACCTTTACTGTAGTTATAAGGATATCATTAAAAAAAAGAGAGAAAGAAAGAAAAGAAAGAAAAGAAAGAAAAGAAAGAAAAGAAAGAAAGAAAGAAAGAAAGAAAGAAAGAAAGAAAGAAAGAAAGAAAGAAAGAAAGAAAGAAAGAAAGAAAGAAAGAAAGAAAGAAAGAAAGAAAGAAAGAAAGAAAGAAAGAAAGAAAGAAAGAAAGAAAGAAAGAAAGAAAGAAAGAAAGAAAGAAAGAAAGGAAAGAAAGGAAGAAAGAAAGGAAGAAAGAAAGGAAGAAAGAAAGGAAGAAAGAAAGGAAGAAAGAAAGAAAGAAAGAAAGAAAGAAAGAAAGAAAGAAAGAAAGAAAGAAAGAAAGAAAGAAAGAAAGAAAGAAAGAAAGAAAGAAAGAAAGAAAGAAAGAAAGAAAGAAAGAAAGAAAGAAAGAAAGAAAGAAAGAAAGAAAGAAAGAAAGAAAGAAAGAAAGAAAGAAAGAAAGAAAGAAAGAAAGAAAGAAAGAAAGAAAGAAAGAGAGTTGGAATAGGAGGAGGTCTGAGCCTATGACTAAACTACATTTTTGGCCTCATGAGAAGGAGACAGTCACCTAGCCTTAATGATGAGTGGCATTTCTTTAACATGGACTGTTTCAGCTGCAGGCTGTGCATTCATTTTGAACACATTTTAATGCTAAACCTTATTTACATAGTGGGGAGGTTTTAACTCAGACAGACATGTGAAGTGCAGAATACAAATGCTTCCACAAATTGGTTTTCTTTATTAGACTGTTGGTGTTTCAAGAGCCCAAAGATAACTGACGGTGCAGGGGATGCCTGCTCAGCAAAATCAAAGCACAGATAACTAGAAAATGGAGGATGGGAGAGGGAGGGATTCCATGACTACTCTAAGTGGTTTAGGAGTAGCAGCTGCTTTAAAAAGTGATTGAGTTAAGCTCCTAAACTACTGATCTTCGGGAACTTGGAGGCTTCTTAGGGAATGGTGTCTTCTTGGGCTCTAAAGGCTAATGATATTTCCCCATTCAATCTTGTAATATGGCATACAGTAGAAAACCACCTAAGGTTTCTCCCTAAACTCTAAAATCTCTCTCTTTTGCAGAAGTATAAAAGAAATTGTAATTTTAACCAAGGAGACAGCAGGATGTGAACTTGTGATCTTCCAAAACATTTTCACAGGAAGGTAATGAAGCTGTTTGTCTGGATGCAAAATAAAGATGTGGAACAGCTTCAGAGTGTGCTTTGAGGAAAGATCAAAAGTGTCAGGATTGTTTAGTTAACAACACAATAGCCTGGGGGAGACATTAAAACATTCAAATATGTCAAGGTTTGCGAAAAAGAAAAATGAAACTGATTGTTCTTGGTGTCCTGTGTAAACAAACAATGAGAAGCAATAAGTTTAAAGTAGCAAGGGGGATTTCAGGTAGTTAGACTGGAAGAGTGGAGGTGAGTTAAAGATGGAGTAGGCTGGACAGAGCAGGATCTGCCAGTGCTGAGGGTTCACAAGGAAAAATCAAGCAAACAACTGATTTTTGCTTCATCATGGTACTGAACAGCCTCCCAGTGCTGTGTTTCCTGCATACCCAGAGATGACACACAATGATTTTATGAAATGCAAAGCATTGTTCAATCAGTTAGGAAACAGATTAATCCTACCTGAACACGGTGACACTATTTTCATGCCTTTGTAGTCTACCCTTACATGATGACTGTTGTCACCTTGTGCATCAGAGACAGCACAAGGAAGGACCTGAGCACCAGCCTCCCCACGTCTGTTGGAAGGGGTCTGTGTGAGCTGGAGCAAGGGCAGGGAGGTGCAGGACACCAGTGCTGGATGAGCTGTACCATAATTCAGTGGGGAAGGAGACTAATCAAATGACCATTGAAGAGCTCTAGCTGACAAAGCCCAGCAGGGCCTTAGGACAGGCAAACATCACTGCCTTGCTTATCTGGTAACAGCAACCAAAGGGGATGTTGTCAAGCACAGAATAGGGTGATAAGGTGCAGACCTCCTGTACTCAAGCTCTGGTTTCCCATTCAGATCAGCTCTGTAACAGTAAGAATGTGAGGAGGGAGAATACAATTGCTGCTATGAGATGGCCTAACTTCATAAAGACAGACCTGGCAGAATGTTTACATCCACAGTCCAGTTTTATAGCTGAAACATTGCTGCTCCTTGAAGGCAGGGCAATTTGTCATTCCCTTGTGGGTACCAGACTTTGATGCAAATCTTCCATTTTTCCCTGTACAGTTAACCAGAGCCAAACCTAAAGAAGGAGAGAGTGGAAATATTCCTTAGTGTTCTCAGGTTTTGGAATGGAACACAAGATTAACAAATTGTTATTGATATAACCTTTCTCTTACCTTTCTTCCCCCCCCCCCCACCATACACTGTTGCTGTTGAAAAGGTATTGTCAAGTCCTTTTTCTTTTAAACCAAATGCAACAAATACATTATGTGCACAGAGGCACATAAAGGCACTACTTTGTTAAACTGTTCTCTGTGTCTGTGTGTGGAGCAGAAAACTTTTGTTTGGGGACACAGCAGAACTGGTCTGTCTAGAATGGTGTCCTAGGTAGTGATTCATGTTGGTGCATATTTTCCATGCAAAGTGGTGGGAAATGATGTCTTGGAAAGGACAGGGTTGTGCACAAATTTCAGTGTGTATGTTACCGAGACAGCTGTATTCCCACCATTAAACATGAGGAAGAAAGTGTATCCTAGACATAGTCATAGGATTAAACCTGTCATGGGAAAAAGCACATACTTGAGATTATTTTGAAGATGCTTTTATACTGAGTGCCCATTCAGGGAAGGAAACAAAGCTGCATTTGCCAGGAATCTCCCTATTGATTTAAGTAGAGGGGACATCTGAACCATGGCTGTCTTCTGGACAACAGAGAGAGGTAAGATGAGGAAATTACCAGTGGGAAAAGTGAGTTCTGGGAAAGATGTAGTAAGCTGTAAGAGAGCAATTTTCTGGGTAGGTAGGAGCTGAGTAGGAACCTGTGAATAGAAATGTAGGAATAGAAGGAATTAATGAGGCTTTGCAGCCTGAGAAATTTTAGCAGTTGGACTACCACAGATGGCCCGTTGGACAGGACAGCCTGTGGCACTGCAAAAGCTGTCAGTTTGCTTCCTGCTGCACATACGGCCGTATCTGGGGGGGATACTTAACGGGGCTGGTGATGTTGGGACTGTCTGGCGATGTTGTTGCTATTTTCCCCTTACAAAAGTGTTTATCCATACAATGCTGTAGTTCCTTCCTAACGTGCATTTTATAAGCAAGTTGCAGACAAGGAGCACTTAACAACAAATTTACATATATCCTGGTCCTTCAGCCCTCCTGTTCTGAAACCGTGTTGTACTTTGTGACCTGCCTGTGTGAGAACAAATACCATAGTCATAAAAAAAGGCAACCTCCTGGGTCAGAGGAAAACAGCACTCCTGCTGCACTCCCCAGATATTTCAAGTTTCTGCACATCTCCTTCCTGTAAACAAGTCCTACAGTTTTAAGGAGAAATAAATCTTCTAGCTATTTTTGAATAATTTTACAGACTGGTCTCGAGATAGGTCCCATAAAATGCTTCAGGAGCAAGTAGCCTGGGCAGCTGTGAATGATGACTGCTGGAAACTGAAGTTGATAGAAAGCTGTACTAAGTATGCCTGAAATTGCATCTCATGTGGCAGCGACTGAGAGAATTGCTCAGCTGTACACACACCAGACCTAAGCACTTAATGAATTAACTCTGCAATCCACAGCTTGGTAGGCAAGATTGCGAAAAGAGCACAGCACAACACGTAGGAAGCACAGCATTTCTCACCATTGTTCCACCCAAGAGGCAAAGTGTCCATCTAAGACGACACTAGAGAGAGCATCCACTTTGGCAGAACAGGCCAACAGAGGAATGGCCATTAGGAATCAGATAAAAGTAGTTTGCATCATGGGGAAAAAATTGTTCATCCTTGG
Organism: Apus apus; assembly: GCF_020740795.1. Lineage (NCBI taxonomy): Eukaryota > Metazoa > Chordata > Aves > Apodiformes > Apodidae > Apus > Apus apus. The sequence goes on along the minus strand of NC_067312.1, from coordinate 69,734,573 downwards.
TAGGTCTGCATAACTGCTTTGACTCAGGGATCAGAACAGGGAAATTGTTTTTCCTTCTTAGAACTTGATTTTCACGGGAATGAACACTCAGAAGTGCCTGAGATCAAAGGAGCCTTGTGTCAGCCTGTGACTGAAGTCTATCGTGAGCCATCACTAATATGACCATGTCAGGATGCTCCAAAAACACCGCCTGAAGGTCTCGTTTCCTCATGTTCCAGTGCAATTCAATGAGATCTTGCATGACTTTCCAGAGGAACAGAAAGCCACCTCAAATGTATCACAACAGCAGCAGGAAGATGAATGTGGGAAATGGAGCAGGAAAATAAGAAGCAAGGTTGATGGAGGAAAGAAACGAGAGTGAAGAAAAGGGAAGAACAAATCACAAGAGAAGACATTAGTAAGGCAGTCCAGGGCCAGTACCATGTCAGAGGTGAGTTTGCCCAGGAACCTAGTCTTGGGACTGGGTTGTGTTTGGGAGTCAGAGGAGAGGCTGGGTCTAACTACTTTAGAGATCTTTCTTCCTCCATTTCATCCGAAGAACTCACCAGCAAACCAAGCATATTTTTCATACTTATTAATTCGTTTGCATATTTGAGCACGACCACTGGCCCTGATAAGCAGAGACTCTCTAAGGCGACTCTTATCAGTGGGAGAAAAAATATTCAGTAGCCATTTGATGTCTAATTTCTGTTCTGACCAGCTTCTAAGAAAATGTCCAGCTCAACATGGTGTCACAAAAGACTGCAGAAAATAAATACCATAGAGGGGATTTCTCTTCCCTGGGAACGTTTACATATTTGGACATTATTCCAAACGTTGCAGCTGAGAGTTGAGGTATTTTGTGATCCATAACATTTGAATGGTTCCTGCAAGAGATGCAGTTTTGGTGCTTCACGCTTACATTTTCTTCTAAAAGACACATTTCTGACTTGAAGAAACTTTCATCAGTGCCTGAAGGTCATCCTTTGGTCTTTCATGCAGGCAGCTGTATCCCAGTATTCTTGGCAATTATGCAGCTTATTCTGCCTTTCTGTAGCAAGGGGAGTCAAAGCCACCTAACTGTGGTTTGCAGATGGCTGAGAAGCACACACTTGTACTGAAAAATAGCAACAACCCAAAACCTAAACCCAAATAATTTTCTGCTTTTTTTCAGAAGGCAAAAACACAAACAAACAAAATTTCTGCTGTTGTATGTTTCCTATTATATGGTAGATAATGCTAAAATAAAAGTTTTCTAGAGAGGGATAATTTGCTTGCTTTTTACCCAAGTGCCCCCCTGCCTTTGGTGCTCCACACATTCTCAATGGGGAAACTTCCTTACACGCTCACACACAATGTATAAACCACCTCTTTCTTACAGAGCTGAGGAAGCGTCTTGGTTATGTTCCTGGACAAACCTTCCTCAGCATAGCCTCTTGTTTTTCGTTTGTTCTGTTTTTTTTTTCCAGGGAAGCAGTTTGTTGCTGAAATAGTATCTGAAAAACACAGTCCGTGAACAAACCAGCTCTAACATTTACTTCCCTTGGAAAGGTTGACTTTAGAGGACTTGAGACTCAGAGGGGGTGTTGTACATGTTCCCCTCTGGGAGGTACTGCTGTTGTGTTTCTCTTTTCATTTTTAGATGGTCATGGAAGCACAAGAGTATTTTCTTCTAAATGCTAGAAGATAAGAGGCAGGCAGGCCTTCACTTACCAACAGTGGTTCAGTAGGACTTGGCTTTCAGAAGAGAGAGAATGAGAAAATACCTCAGCAGAAAGCTCTTAAAATATGAAAACTGTAGACATCTTAGGCTCCTTTTCTGTGTCTGATAATTTTTTTAACACGAAAAAATAATAAATGAGAAGGAAAAATAAAGTAGGGACAAGTCACTTTTGCTGCATCTAGGCCACCAGCATCTCTCTGAGATTGCTTCTGGTGCATTTCTCTAGAACTTATGAGAGGAAAAGTTGGAAACTCTGCAACCCTCAGATTCAGGCTGAGATTGCATTGACCTCTGCAGATATTAAACCAGTGTTTTATCTCTCTGCTCTTTCTCAGAAATGCAAATATCTTTGCCTTAATGACATTACATTAAATATCAGAAATATATTTTAAAAACAGAAAATAAGAGAAAAAAAAAAAGTATTTAAGAGCAATTTTGAGTCTGAAAAACCCAAAGTTTTGTCTAAAGTTTTGTGCAGCAAACTCCAGTAGGCATTCAGTATGTTGCAGTGCCCCTCCTGCCCACCTGTCCAGAGGTGTGAAAGCTTAACTCTGCTCTGGCAAATAAATGAATGACAGATGGTCTCTGTTAGCCCAGAAAGGGAAAAGAAAGAGAATAAGGGAGAGACAATTATCAGTTGGAAACTGAATTACGTAGCTTTAATTAAACAGTAATAATGAAAAGGAAAATAAAATATATACAAATCTCTGCAGAACCACTGGAGTTCTCCCCCCCTCAGCAAGGTTCACATCAGCACTGAGGCTGCAGGGCACGATCTGGGATAGTCCCAGGCTGGGGTCCTGGAGTCAATGGCAGACAGGATCTGGATGCCGGAATGTACAGATTCAGGAACCCATGGATCAGGATCAAAGGCTGAAGAACAAGCTGAATCCTCCCAGGACAGCAGCTGTGGACAAAGAAAACTTGGTCTTCATGCTCCCTCAGATTTATACCCAGTATGACATGTATGCATGGAATACTTCCTTCAGTCAACTTGGGCCGCCTGTCTGCTTTGCTCCTCCCTGCAGGAGGAGCTTGGGTATCACCCCTTTCCTCCCTTTTGTTCCTGGCATATAAGATGTTTAGCAGAACCAAGCAGTGACCTTGGTTCCTGTTGGATTAAGTATTGGCAGGAGCTCTTCTGCATCCCATTCTCCAGCAATATCTGAGTGTTATCAGTCCTGGAAGCAGACGCTGCTGAAAAACATGCCATTCATTTCAGCAAGTGCAGTTGCTTAGAAAAGACTGAAAGTAAAATTACCAGAAAGAATGCTGGTTCTATCCTGCTTCAAACCAGGACAAGCAGAAGAGGAAAAATGCCTATACTTACATCTCTGCCATCTCAGCTCACAACCTGATGCCTTTCTCTGTCAGCATTATACTCGAGCACCTCAGTGAGCTGGCCCGGCAGTTGTACAGCCATACATTCCTCTCCAGGGCCCCTGCCGTGGAGGAGATAGCAACTTCTACCATGACAAAGGATGTGAGGGTAGGAGAACTTGTATTGCTGGAGGTGGGTCCACCAGACTTCGTATCCAAGCAGTCTGGAGGTCTAAAAGAAGAATTCTGTGGGAGAATCTTTCTCATAGACTAGCTAATACCTGCATCCATTTAGTCCATAATTAACAGCGTGGCTTCTTTCATCCTCCCAGAGAAGTGTTCTCGTTCTCACTGAAAGCTGAAGCAGTAGCACACAATGTAGCAGAGAGCAGAGCTGTTTTCTGTAAGAGGAAAATGTTGACAACTTGCCTAATGACAAAACCACCTTGAAGGATGCTTGTTGCTACCCACTCAGCACACACTCAGGAGGGATGCTTTTTCAGGAAATCAAAAGTCTTGCCATTATCTCAACTGAAGTAAATGGCTGTTTAAAGTCAAGTTATTACATTCCAGTTTGTTCCTTTACTCAAACAGAGAACTTGGCTTTCTAGCTACTCTGAATAACAGCTGGTGGGGACGATATTTCCTAATGTTGGTTCTATATCATTTCACTGTAAATACTTAATTCTGTAAGGTATTTAGGAATGTAAATGTCTTTAAGATCAGTGGAGCAGAGCACTCCCCAGGACTATTTCTTATTTAATTGTGGAATATTGTAGATAATAAGTACGGTGTGAAACCAGGTCTCATTCTCTCATGAATTCAATCTTCTCCTGTAAATTCAGAGATTTCAGGGAGGAAGATTGCCTCATAGGAAGAAATGGGCTTGTGACAAAAGTGACTATTCCATTATTGCAGCACTTGGTATAGGAGAACAGGAGATGATACGTGTGAAAAAACCCTGAACTGGTTTGTGAGGAGCATTGACTTAGCAATAGAAAGTGATACATGCAGGACTGGAGACTTTATTGTATTGAATTATGAGTATACAAAATGAATCTTGGAAATAACATGAATAAAACTTTAAAAGGACTCCATTTTGAATTGAATTTTTCCTTAATATGAGTATTTACCATGGATATTGGATATGAAATTCACTGTAACTGAAAAGATAAAAATGGAAATGTACATCTGCAGTATTCATATTACACTGAGTTTCAATTCAGAAATTACATGAAACAATAGAGAACATCTGCTGTCAGACAGGACTGTCAGACAGGACCATCAAGTGTCTGAAGAACAGACAAAATTATTAGATTATGGCCAGAATTCATGTGAACTCAAAATAAACTTTAACTCCTTTGACTATAGAGTAGTTGTTCTAGTTTTAATTTTCTTCCACCAACAGAATCTATCTGAAGTACTATGGTGAGCTGTTTGTCATCAGGGGAAATTATAGTTTCTCTAAGAGCTTTCATCTGGAAAGATTCAATGAAAGATTTTTTTTTTTTTTCCTGTCAATGAGCTGAAAGGAAACTTGAAATAGAATTATGTTGAAGGCACCCCCATAGTAGAACCAGAGCCTCTTCGCTTCATGTGCAAAATTCAAATTACAAAGCTGTGTTCAAAATCATCACTCAGATGAACAAAACTAGATTAAGCACAGGTCCTTGATCCTCATGTTCTAAGAGTATAGTTTTGTGAACTAGCTTGTTATTGTTACTGGGTAAAATAAAACTTGGTTTTGTCAACTCTAAAAAAAGCAGAAAATTACCAATGGAGCTTTAAGATTTGCAAATCTTAGTCAGTAGTTCCTCAATGACGTCTAATGCTTTGAGATTTCCTTGGTTGATCTCACTTTAGTGGCAAAATATGTGATTAAATATTAGTTTATATACAAATGTGTGCCACTAAAACCTTATTGATGGTGTGCAGCTATCAAGTCTAGTTAGCAGGAATTTAACTCAAAGAGTTCATCTGTGTGCACTTACTTGCCAGCTTAAACCTGATTGTTTTAAAAATTTGTAAACAAAAGCAAACTTCCTCTGAAAAGTCAATGTGCATAAAAGTCAGAGGTAATCTAAATACTCGTTAGCAGAAAGAATACAAGGAACCTCCATTAAATAAAACAATGTTTTAATTGCTGCAATAATTGAAGGCAGAGGTACCAAATTACACATGGAGGCAAGTAAGCACTGGGATACACACATTTAAAGTATTTCTCATCAAATTACATTTTGAAATAACCCTAAGTTGTAAAAATGCCAAAACATCCATCCACCAACAAAACTTCAATCTTGATCTGCAGGCAATATTTTGTATTGTAGGAAATGTTCATTTTGTGTCCATCTTTAAAGAAGAAGGAAGCAGAAATACTAGCAGGACCAGACTTTCAGCAGTTACTAACCCATCAGAAGAGTAATTCTGATTTAGAGGAGCTGAAATTCTTCTTGATTACAAGTCAGCAGATAAATAATCACACCATGGAAGTCTCCTTTGTCAGGGTGAATGAAATTTACAATACTCATGATGTGAGGAAAAGAAATTGTCTCATGTTGACAGTATTAAACCAATGATAACAGAAGATTCTTCGGACTTATAATGGAGAAATAATAAGCAATTACATTTCAATTTATTAGAAATACTAAGTAATTTATTTACATTATGAATAAATAAACAGTTCACACAGCCTTCCTATTAGTATGCACTATTTTCTTCTGAAATCATCGAATGAAGATTGTATTTTATATATTGTAAAATAATGTATTTATGTATGTATACAGAGAGTAGGTAGAGCTGTATTAAGAGATGTTTAAGGAATGCAATAATTTTACATGGATTTTAAGAATTAGAAGCAATATATTTTAGTCATTTAACCTCCATAAAGTTTTCAGTTCTCCTCATAAAATGTGTAGGACTCAATGTCCTCTCACAGTTCCACGACTGCAAGATGTCGGAGCTCTGAGTGTTTCTTTGCCTCACACTCCAATCAAGGAGTCTTTGAGCTGAGGAATCTTAAGAAAGCTTGAACATTATTTTCAGTCCCAGAGGACATATCATAACTACAACTTCTGGCAAAGACATTGTTACAAACCACAGCCTCCTCTTTCAGAAGAGTAACTGATGAGCTTCAGTGGCAGAAGATATGTACCAGTATTTCACAGGAAAAACACTTGCCCTGCTGTTTCACCTCAGTAATGTTCAGTGTGACTCCTGTACAACTTGTGAAAGCTCTGTGGCTTTTTTTTCCAAACCTGTTTTTCTGCCCAGAGTGAAACTGAAGAGATCATATTCAGCAGCAGAGACACCTCTGCTCTTTAACATGGTGGGATGTATCATTGTTGGAAGTGAGCCTGTGCCCTGGCCCACAATGTGCATTGATTTTGTGTCTGACAGATCAATCTGCTGGTCTGAGAGAGACACGGAGGGCTTGCCTGCTCAGCCCTTCTGAAATTGAAATCTTTCAGGGTGGCTCGCTGTGCTCATCACATATTTCTGCTTATCACTAGTTGCTTGATTTGGCTGATAATTGTGATGCTTACCCAGGGAAACAAACTCTGAAATTGGAATCTAATCAAAGTGCCTTGGTCTGTTGCAGGAGTAAGGGGGAGCAATAAGGGGTGAAATTGTAGTGTTCACCTTATTCTGCTGGAAACAATATTTAACCTGAGCTATTTATCATTTCAGCATCTGCAGTTTTCTGAGTATATGGAAACTGTTTTCCACTTCTCTCTTGTGAAATGTTCATACATACAGAACACACAAAAGTATTTAAAATAATAAGTAACATTGATTTAATGGGTGATGTCTATATGCTATTGTTTTTCCATTTTCTGTTCTTCAGCAAGCAGACAGCAGGGCTTTGTGTTCTGGTTTGAGAACTGATCAAGCATTTGCAAAGAAATTTTACAAGTTGGCTGGAATGCCTCTAATATACAACATAGTATCTTAAAAAAAACCTGAACAACTTTTCCCCTTTCAAATTGAGGAAAAAAAAAAAAAAAGAATATGCTCTTTAGAATCACAGAATTATAAATTCAAGGGTGGGGGAAGGGTCATTAGGAGACCTGTCCAACCTGCTGATCAGAGTAGCGCCAGCCAGTGTGAGTGGGTTAGAGCTACCTCCAGCTGAATATTGAATGTCCCCAGGGATGGAGATCCTGTGGCCTCTTGAAGGCCTCTGTTCTGTTTGACTTTCCCAGTCCTAATTTTTCTTTAATCTAAAGCTGGGATTTCCTGTGCACCCACCCATTCCTGCTGCCTTCCTTCCTCCCACGGTACATCTCTGAAAAGGGTCCCACTCCATTTTCTTTACATCCTGCTGGATTACAGGTAGCAATGAGATCTCCCCGGAAGTCATCTCCACTTGCGTTGGACCAACCTCAGCTCTGCAACTGTTCCTCACACGATGAGTGCTCCAACCTCAGCATCTCAGTGGCCTATCTTGAACTCTGTCAGATCTGCTGACAGCTTTCCTGCACCAGGTGGCCCAAAACAGGATGCAGCATCTAGAACCGGCCTCACAAGTGGAGGAAAACTAACCGGCCTCACAAGTGGAGGAAAACTATCACATCCATCCACCTGCCAGTTTTGTCTTCCCGCACTAGGATTCTGAACTGTTCGGAGTCTCTGTCAGCCACTTCTTCCCTGTCCAGGTCCCTCTGGACAGCATCCTGTCCTTGAGTGTATAGACTAAAGTAGGAGAATATAGGAAAGAGATACACAGCTTTCCTAAGACAAATATCTGGGATCTGATACCTGATTTCAGCATTCTGAAATCAAGATTGCAAGTCTGGACTGGTTGTACAGAAAAGTGTTTAAATTCCTAATGTATTAATAAAATATTTTGCAGCATATGGTGAAGAAGCAAAACCAGTCTACTTTATTGAAAGAAAGATCAATAGGTAAAGGTATGGTAAACTAGCCTTTGAAGGCAGAATTTCCAAGTCATTAGTGACTCTGACCTTAAAGAAAACCCTGTTAAGAACCTACCTCTAGGAGTAAAGCCAAATACATTGAAAAAAAAAACATGGGGGAACATACTGAGGAATCAGTGACTGTTCAGTCTCATATTTAAAAATATATGGATGAAAGAAAGTAAACATACCTGGGTGATTTAAGTTCCACAAGCTTCCAAAATTGAGCCTGCCAGGACTTTTTTTACCAAAAGTTTTTGTCTTTCAGTCCTAGATTCTCACCACCACGGTTTTATTATAGATTCACCACTGTGATGGCTGTAACCACAGCCACAAACATGAGAAGCCAAACAGCTTTAAAGTTTTCAAGCACAGTCTGCTGGCCTTGAGGATACAAGAGAGATGATACCCATTTTTCCTGGGCCACCTAGAGAGCTGCATTCTGTCAAGGAAAATGGAAATTAAGACTTTGCTGCCTTGCATTCAGTACTGTAGTTTCCGTGTTTATGTTCAAAGGCTTCAACTAGTGTTTGGGGTCCATTTTTATCTCTGCAAAGTGGTAATTAGAACAAAAAGAGATTGTTTCTGCTAATCCTGATGGATGGAAGATAGGAAGAGTGGTGTTTTAATTAAAGAAAATCCAATGGCTGCTACTCATATTTGAATGGGGTTTAAGTGAAATTCTGTGTTTTGCAAACTGAGGAGCATGTCTGTCCTTGATGTGACTTTACTGTATTTTCTTTAGGAAAGGCTTTTAACCATGCTATGCCACTTTTAAATATTGTCATAAACCAAAACTCTGGGGTTTGGTTTATTTGCTTGTTCAAAAAGGTTCTTCTAACATGTATCCCTTGCCATACAATGTGTGTAGAGTGTTGGAGTAGTGTGTATCATTAAAAGATGTAGCTGTAGATAAATCAGTCACCCGTGACCCTCATCAGCTCAAGTGTACTCATTGAGATGTAAATAATGTTATCTTGTCTTGAAGCAAACATAGACATATTAAAATAGTGTAACTTCAAGTATATGTAAGTATTTTGTAGACACAACGTATGAGCACTTTAATATGAAAAATATGAGTAACAAAAGGGCAAACAATGACATTGTGGTTGCACTTGGAAAGCATCCATGTAGCTAAGTTTCAAGACAAATGACAAGATAAGCACGTATGAACATATATATCCATGTTTTTTCATTTGCAACATCATCCTCTGCATGCACAGACACACACAGAGTGGCAGGACAGCACAGCACTTAAAGACCTATACCAAATCTATACCCTTTTCTTGTTAGCTGTTGAATACAAGTTAGCATCTTGAATTTAAAAGTTCACTCTGCATGTTATTTGGACTTTTAGGTGGTAGGTTTTGTAGGTTTTCCTCTTCAGGCACAGATGAAAATACAAGACACTTCCATGCTGACTGATAGCAGCAGAAGGGAAATTACTGCCCTCAAGAAATAACAGGAGAGTAAATAGAACTGCCAGCTTTTTATTACTCTGTTTCTGAATCGAAGTAGCATTGAGCCACGCTTTACTAATTAAACTATCTAAGGTCATCTGTTTATTGTCCTCTATAAACAGATAACGATGTCTGTGGTAGTGTAAACTTCAGTTCCTTGACTGGCATATAGAGGCCACTCAGCTTCCAGAAAGATTCAGGTGTGAAAAAGAAAGCTCAGGTCTTCCTGAGAGAGTGTAGGTGTGCTGCACATGACATAGTTCAGTCCATAACTACATAAAGGTCTAAGCAGCAGAAAACCTCTTTTTTTTCCAAGCCTGTTTTGTTCTAAATCAGGACAATAAACTCCAAGGATTTTCCTTTTCAGGATAGCTTAAAGCACAATCATTTTATGACTGTTGTCCAAATATCTATATTTGGGAACAGCAGTCCCAGGCAGGGAGTGGCCTTGGCAGAAGAAGCCCTGTCAACACAGGTTACGTGAGTCACAGAGACTGTTTGTTAGTCAGGTGTTCCTGTGTGTTTGTGTCTCCTGTGATCAGCCCAGCTCTTACAACCCTCCGTCATTCCCTGGGCCAGCTTTCCTTCATTTGGAAAAGAAACAGACTTACCTGCTTGAAACAAAGAAGAAAATTTTCTTTAAAAATATCAACCTCCTTGCTATGAAAGCTGTGATTTTCTTGGTAAACCTCAGATTCCTTGGGCCCATCAGGGCAGGGTAACATGAACTCTTATCAGCTCCCTCCTTTGAGGTATCTTGGTTTGGTGTCCACGTGGTGAAGGAATATTCAACCTCCTGTTCTTGTGCCAGGGATGTGGGGGACTCTGGGAAGTGTGGTCAGCCCTGCACAAGGGTGGCACAGTCTGTATTTTTCCTCAGTGCATTGTGGAGAAACCACCCTGTCTTCTCTGGACATGGATAGCAGCTGCAGGGAGATATTGGGAGACCTACAGCAGGCATTACAAGCATTTTTTTTACCCCTTAGAGGTTTTTTTAACTGCTGGCTCAGTTTTTTTTTTTTTTCCATGGCTCCTGGATAAATAGTCATAAGTTGAAAATATTTCCTTGGAAAGTAGTTTCCAGAAATCACCTAATGATTTGGAGAAGTAAGATGCGATGTATTAATATGTAGGGGATCTGTTAGAAGGTTTTTTATAAGGTGTAATAGTTTACATTAAGTGAGTATGTAAAAATGAGCTGTTTTTTGTTTGTTGGTTTGGTTTTTTTGTTGGTTTTTTTTCTTGTTTTGTTTTGTTTTCTTTTTTTATTATTTTTTTTTTTTTCCCCCTGAATCAGGGCCTTCTTGTTCCAGTTAGAAAGTTTGGAGAAGTTAAAAATATGAGAGAGAATCTCTCGCTTCACTGCAATGTGCCAGTACTGAGCTATATAATGTATTTGCAACCTTCCTCATGGAACAGGACCTAGTAAATTTTTGTAGGAGTTAAGGAGTTTATCAAAACCAGAAAATGAGAAGATGGCAAGAAATAAAACACAGTAGTTTGCTACTACTGTAACGTTCAGGAGACCACAAGCTAACTCTTCAGTTTTCTACTAATATAAACTCCAATGATCAATCCCATGTGTTCTTTTTCAAAAAGGGTTTATAACAATGGTGTTTATTAGAAATCCACCCTTTATATTATTAATCAGCAAGTGGAAGCAATTGTCTTTAGCAAACAAAACCAGCCTTAGAGAATGGAAACAATTAACTCTAGGCATGATTGCCCTCTGTCAGTCCTTCTTTCCTACATAAATTTAATATGGTTGAATGTCTAACATTGCTGAGGAAAGCAAGTCTTTAGCTCCATCCTCAACAGATTTCTATTTTCTCCATTCTTTCAGATCTTCTTCAGTCTGAAGGCTTTCAGTTTTCCTGCGGTCAGATGTTAAATCCCCATCACTAACTGTTTTTTATTCACATTCATCTTTAACCTACCATTATTGCTACTATTTATCCATTTTTAAATGGACAATCATCCACAGCCAACTAGGATTTTGTGTCCCTGTTTGTATCTCATTTTCATTCCACCTTTTTATGTTTTTAGGGACTAGCTGAAAAACAGGAAGGTCTTTCTTCTGTGTTAGTTACAAGTTCAGGAATTTTTATCAGTTTCTAAACTCAGCTTTCTTTTCTCAAGCTTTTTAATGTCTTATCTACAGGATGAATGTAAGAAGCCACAGCCAGCAACAAGAGGTTAGTGGGAGTTGGATTCATTCAGCCAGAAAAAAAAAGGAAAACATTTGTGGTAGAGAACCTTATAAATTTTTGTATTGTTTACAGAGATTATCAAAGCCAGAAAAGCAGAAAGTAGCAAGGAATAAAGAAAAATAATTTGCTGGTTTATTAAACTACTACTAAATACAGGAGACCACATTTCCTTGTGTCACATGTTCTGCTATTACAGAAAGGTTTTTTTCAGGAATGAGCCATTTCAAAACAGTTTTGTATATTGGAAATCAACCCTTCGTATTATTAATCAGCAAATGGAAGCAATTGTCTTTAGTAAACAAAACCAGCCTTGAAGAATGGAAACAAATAAAAACTAACAACTTGAGGCATAATTGTCCTCTGTCAGTCCTTCTTTCCTTACAAGTAATATGGATGAGTATTTAACAATGCTGAGGACAACAAATGCCCTCTGTAAATATCTCATGTCTTTAAAGGGATATCCACTGAAAATTCAGAGTTTGGTCATTGAGTTCTGTCAGTCATGCAGAGTTTTGGAAGCGGAGGGTTTCCAAACATTTCTCTTTTTTTTTTTTTTTTCCAAGCTTTTTCATGTCTTATCTACAGGTTGGATGTAAAAATCCACAGCTAGCAACAAGAGTTTAGTGGGAATTGGATTCATCCAGCAAGGAAAGAAAAAAAAAAACAAAAACCACACATTTGTTAGCATGTAGGAGATGAAAAAAACAACCTTTCAATGCGATCATCCACATTTAACACAACAGATGAATGTGACCAAAACTGCCATGGTGCTCTGGCAGCAGAGAGCCAGCAGATTGCTGTGGCAGAGAGAGAAATGCTGACAAGATCTTGGAAGCAACTTTCCTATCTTTCCATCATGGTGTGTTCTCTTTGGTGAGTCTACGCCAGCTGCTCATTATCTAGAAACAGAAAAGGAGAGAGAACCCAACAGTGTCTTTAATGGGAATGTGTTTACACAACATTGGGATTTAGATGGAGAAAAATGATGGAACCATCTTCTGCTGTTGTTCAGTGACTTCAGGTGTGTATTCTGGATGTCCACAAGGAGGAAAAAAACGTGAGCATTTAATTATATGAATAACAGGACTAGAGGAAATGGCCTGAAATTGCACCAAGGAGGTTTAGTTGAGATATCAGGAAGAATTTTTTTACAGAAAGAGTAGTCAGGCACTGGACTTTTGTCCAGGTGTGGGTTTGGGATGCTTTCTGGGAAGGGGGACAGAGGAGAGCCCAGAACTGCCATTAATATCAGGTAATGCTCTAAGTGTTTCCCATTGCCCTGTAGTGTGGACCTCCCAGCCAAAGTTTCTGTGATCCTTATGGAACCGAACCTGCTTCTGGCTTGAGTATCTCAAGGGAATGAAACCATCCATTGCACGTTTACTCCATGACAGATTAATACCAATTCACATGAAGTAACAGCTTTGTGCACACCTTTGTGTTACATACCCTGGGACTTGTTCCAAAACATATGCTGGTGAGCCCTGAACCCATAAATGATTTTTCCCTCTTCAGCATTTTCTCTCTAATTTCTAGATCTCTTACCTGAAGTATGTGAAAAGCTTTTTCCTTTGTTTTATTAAACACAAAAAGTGGCTAATAAAAATATAATGAGTGGAACCCTTTAGAGTTCATTGCAATTTTCCCCCCTGCTTTGGAGATTAATTATACTGCAGAGAGCCAGCAAATTAGGATTTCTCTTCTGCAAATTGAATCTTAATAATGTATATCTAAACAGCTTTATTTTTATATGAAGCATAGTTATAATAGCCCCTAGAACACTTTCAACTATATTATTAGCCAGATTTTTCTATTTTCTTAAGAGGAAAAAACTCTGCTCCTAAAATTGTTGTGTCTTACTGAGATGCCAGACACCGTGCCAGCAAGCTCAACAGACTGACTGCTCAGCTCACAGGCATCCTCACCCCAGCATCTGGGGTAGCTTAGCTATTGCCCCAAAGTTAAGGTGTTGTCTTTCTTCCATCTTATGCAGTTACCCAGAATTTCCCCTAAAGGGGAATGTGTGTTCCTCAACTGTTTCAAGGAACCATGGATTTAACAGCCTGCACAAGCAGCAAACAGCTTGTTCACATCTGGTTCCACAATTCCTTGTTTGCCCTGGAGAAGTGGAATGGTGTGCGTACTTCAGCTGAGAGGGATCTTTGTGCTTTTCTAACAGACCTGCTGGGCAAGCTGTTAGCTAGAACATAGTACACCAAATCCCAGGAGATGCTGTATTGTCAATGGCTGCACAGAGTGAGTTTAAAAAAATCTACAACACACAATTTATTATTAATGAGTTCCAGTGACTAAGGAGCTGCCAGTTTTCTGCAACTCGGCCACCACAGAGATGTGTCCTCCAGAAAATCTTGAAGGATCTTTTAAAAATGCTTTTAGACTTCTCAGTATCTCTTAAAGGCATCTCATAATTGAAGCAGTCTATGTTATCTCAGTGACACTATTGGGTTGCCATTATATGAAGCATTACATGAAGAAGGGAAAATAACTGAGTATTTTTAAAATGGAAGATGTTCATATTTTTATATATTTTAAAATATTAGAGGCTATGCAGTTCCTTATTTAGCACTTGTCAATTGGGAGTGTTTAAAATTCTCACTAATTGGCTGTATCCTGGCTCAAACCAGGACACTAGGTGTTGCTCTTCTGGAAAAATTGGGATGAAAATATTTTACTGAGCAGATCTTGTGCATTGGGACTTTGACTGATTCTTTCTAAGCAAGTCTGCACACCATCCTCATATTGCTATATAAGCTCATGAATCCTGTACTTCTTTAAAGTTGTATCTTGGTTGTTTTCTATTAAAATGAGCTGGCTGACCTAAAACATACTGGGAACACATTTGCTGAGTTAGACAACATTTGGGTTGTTTTTTTTTTTTCTGGTTTTGCTTGCCTGGTTGAATTTAGTTTTGATTGGTTTATTTTTTTTTTCTGATTGGTACTAGGCTTTAAAACCAACACTATTTTCAAGATGAAGTACCTTAAAAATTACGATGTTCAAGTTAGTATCTTTTTTGGGATTTAAGAGGTGCTTCTAATTCTTAGAATTTCATCAAATGTGCGGTGCTGGGTTTAATAATATTGCAACCTTGGGCATCTTTTTCTGGCATCAGTATGTACCTCTCCATTCTCAGGTTTGACTAAAGTTTCAAAAGTTATTTTCCTGTCAAAAAAATCACCAGGGTGTGATTTGGGTAGCAATTCAACACAACCTGCTTTAAGTACCTTTCTTTACTAACCCTGAAGTGGAATGATCAAGCAGCAGTTCAGTCATTGCCATCCTCTGGAGCCCTGGTTCCTGTCCAGCCAGAGTCCCCAGAGCACTGCATTAATAGCAGTGCAGCTCCTGGAGAGATGAGTCTGCCCACAGAGTGCTGAAATTGCTCTGAAAACCATCACCTGTCACTCCATGTAGTGATGTCTTAAGGAGCCACGTTTGCTGCATTGTTGGGAACACTGGAAAACCTAAATGAGTTTACCAGGTAGATCAGCTGAATATTCAACAGGCACCTCCCCACCCCTCACACCAAACACAACAGCCGTGCTGCAAGGGCATGCTACAGTGCCCTTCTAGCAGGTGCATGCCTTCACCATTCATTTCCTTGGGGTGCTTCCAATTTGTCACAGTAACACTGCTCTGGCCAATAAGTAATCTATTTTCAGTTGCTTACCCTCCTACACCAGCTATGATCTTCTTCACTTATGCTGGTGTTTCTCACAGTGTTCCCACCCTTTTTATTTTTGAAGAATCATGAGATTTCATCTCATTTTGCAAAGGAAACGACAGTCTGAGTCCAGAGTCCATAACCTGTAAGTCTTTGTATACATTGCCAAGATTTTCAAGGGCTTCCTGGTGCTGCTGTCAGTGCTGTCAAATGAGTATAAACCAGGAATCTGAACTACCTGCCCTGCCAGATCAGGGACAAACACACTGAGCTTGCAGGACTCAATATCTTAAAGTAATCACCTTTCCAATTGATCAGAGCATGACATCTTATCCTCAGTAGTACAAGTTCACACAGGCGTTGGCTTACACATACAAGCCTTTACCAAAGCTGGTGTTTCCAAAGACTTTTTGGTTTGTGTGTGCTTGAAGAGCAGATGTCCCAGTGCTACAGATCCTGTGCCTGGCATGGCTCCAGAATCAGGACTCCAGTCTCCCTTGGGTGCTGGTTACACTCATGGAGAGAATCAGTCACCTCAGAGCAGGCTGTGTAATATTTTCCTTTACCAGTCAATCTTGATTTCAGTGTGCTTTATTTTGAAATGCTTCATTACTGTAGTGTTTACTACACAGGATCTCATATAGTTAAAATATGCTTTTTTTCTCAGAATGCTGTTCTTTCACCCTGGTATTTTGTACCTTGCTCTGTGTATTTATTTAGAATTTAACCAACAAGAATTTAAACCAAATAATCCAGAGGTGTCTTTTCACCACATGGTCCGTGTTGGCTCCATATTTTTTTGAGACAGAAGAGTGCAGCATACATGTGTTAACTAAAAATGACATGTAAACCCTGAACAGAATTTTTAAATAAGAGAGCAATTCATCTTCTCCATTTTCATAACTATATTTTTCTTGCAGCTTCAGGGTGGGTCAACGGAAGTCAGAATCATCTTTCTTTGAAATCTTTTGGTTATCCTAAGGCCAGATACAGGGAGGGAAAGGGTGGCTGAACAGAGATTGACCTTAGACACTTCCCCCCAGCTGGTTTCTAAAGCAGCACTTTGTCCTTCAGGGTGAGGAGTGGAATGGGCAAGTGCCTAGCACCACACACTCAGGCCTCATGACAGAGAGAGGTGTTTGTTTTCCTGCTCAGTCTGTTACACTCTGTGTTTGCCAGACAGCCTGGCTGTGTGGCTAAGACCAAGGCCTCCTCATCCACCCTTTGTCCATCTCCTTTGATCCCTTGGCTCGTGCATCCCTGACCCTCATCACTCTCCCCTCAGTTCCTGCCTGCTCTGCCCTCTCTCCGGCAGCTCCGGGACATTTCAGAGCTGCTCACAGCTCAGGGGATGCTGGGGGAGTTGCTGGGGATGGGGGAGGTGACAGAGCTTTTGCACATTCCTGAACATACTTGTATATATTTGTGCATATTTCTATTATCATTAGTGTTTAATTAAAGCTGTCTAGTTTAGTTTTCAACTTGGAAAGTCTCTCCCCTTCTTCTCTCTTCTTAAAGAACTAAATTAATGAGACACTTTGAATGTATATGCTTAGAACTTGAAACACCAGTCTCCTCCCCACATACTCCGTATACAACCAATGTGATCGTAAATATAAAGTGAGTATATTTTCAGCCTAAAATCTGCAGTGAGTCTTCTAAGACATTTTACTAGTCTTTAGATGTTTTAGTCTCCCCTCATCTCTGCCCCTCCTTCCCAGTCTCCAGGTAATTTTGAGACCTTTCCAACCAGTTTAGATAAGGGACACCGAGTTAAAACCCAAATAATAGGTAGAACTACAGCTGGAGCTTTAATCAGTGAGATTTTTATAGCAGTGACCCTTATTTCCATTCACTGCTCCTGGAAATTGCTAGTTTTACCAAGATCTGTATAGATGCAGGACTTCTAGGTCTGCTTAAGCAAACACTTTGGGTTTTTTTTCTTTCCACTATATACATATGGGGATAATTAGGTTACTATTTATGAGTTTCACCAAAAACTTCATTTTTGAAGGTACTTTATTATTAGAGGTTTTAATCCAATTCTCTTTATTGGATTGGAAAGTAAAAATAAATACTCTTGAGTACCAACATGAAAGGCAAAATGAAGCTCGATACCCAGACAACTCAAGCTAATAACAGAAAACCAGCAGAATCACTCAGAAAAACTACCAGGCACAGCTAGCAGAGACTTGGATATTTGTCTGTTATCGAGCTGCTGCCAGACACACATGAAGTCAAAGGGGCTGTGTTGAAATTTCTAATCTCTTCACATTAAACTGCTTTCTTCTCTTTTTTTTTCTTTTTCTTTTTCTTTCTTTTTTTTTTTTTTTTTGTGAGATGTTACCTCTCTTGTTGAATTTTCCTTCCCCTGAGGTGTTCTTGTGTCTGTTTTTTTCCTAAAATGTGTCAGTATCTTTGTATTTCTGTCAAAACATTCTGGATGTAGATGGTCTTTGTTTTGCTCGAATTGATTGTTGTCTTCTGGGATTTTTAGTTTCCTTGTTTGAAATCCAGGATTTTATTCATTTCTGTCTCTTTTGGTAGAAACAGTCACTGGTAAGTCAATGTCTTTAGCCAATTATCTGCAAGTTTTATACATTTATAAAACATGTTGGTAGAAACTACTGCTTTCTGAATCTTGATGGAACAGGAAAATGTTGGTATATCCCTCCCTCAACACACTTTCTCTGAAGCAGACTCTATGTGTTTGCTAATGTGCAGAAGCTGGGGAAAATATCCAAAACGTGTTGTTCTTCTCTGACCACTCCAATTAACTGAGAACTGATAAGTTGAGCCAATAGTCAATTCAGTTCATTAAATTATACGTAGAAAGGCACTATCATTGTCTAAGAAAGAAAACAGGATCATTTAAGTCCTGAGCTTGTATTACTCAGGATTAAGTGATCTTTTTGGTGGATAAGGAATTGGCTGGATGTTTGTATTTAGAACGTAGTGGTCAATGTTTTGATGTCCAGATGGAAAATGGTGAGAAGTGGTGCCCCTCAGGGATCTGTGCTGGGACCAGTGCTGTTTAACATCTTCCTTAACGATATTGACAGTGGCATTGAGAGCACCCTCAGCAAGTTTGCTGATGACACCAAGCTGGGTGTTGTGGTCAATATGCCAGAGGGAGGGGATACCATCCAAAGGGACCTGGACATGCTGGAAAAGTGGGCCCAGGTGAACCTCATGAGGTTCAAAAAGGCCAAGTGCAGGGTCCTACACCTGGGCCAGGGCAACCAGAGATATGAAC
Source organism: Apus apus (assembly GCF_020740795.1). Lineage (NCBI taxonomy): Eukaryota > Metazoa > Chordata > Aves > Apodiformes > Apodidae > Apus > Apus apus. The sequence goes on along the minus strand of NC_067312.1, from coordinate 69,716,024 downwards.
AGAGGCTGGGGAAAACATGCTAGAGAGCAGCCTTGTGGAAAAGGACTTGGGGGCACTAGTGTATCAAAAGCTGGACATGAGCCACCAATGTGCAATTGCAGCCCAGAAGGCCAACTCCATCCTGGCTGTATCAAAAATGTGTGGCCAGCAGATGGAGAGAGTTGATTCTGCCCCTCTATTCTGCCCTGGTGAGACCTCACCTGCAGTACTGTGTCCAGCTCTGGTGCCCCAGCACAAGAAGAAGGTGGATCTGTTGGAGCTTGTCTAGAAGAGGGCAACAAATATGACCAGTGGACTGGAGCACCTCTCTTATGAAGACAGACTGGGAGAGTTGGGATTGTTCAGCCTGAAGAAGAGAAAACTACAGGGGAACCTTATAGCAACCTTCCAATACCTGAAAGGAGCCTAAGAGAAGGTTGGGGTAGACCTGTTCACAATACAAAACAAGGAGTAATGATTTTAAGCTAGAGAAAGGTACATTTAGGTTGGACATTAGGAAAAGTTCTTTAATAGGAGGGTAGAACACAAGAACAGATTGCCTAGAGAGGTGGTGGAGGCCCCATCCCTAGGGACATTCAAGGTCTGGCTTGATGGGGCTCTGAGCAATCTGTTCCAGTTGGAGATGTTCCTGAGTATTGTAGGGGGGTTGGACTAGGTGGCCTTTATAAGTCCCTTCCAACCCAAGACATTCTAGGACTCTATAATTACAGCTTTCCTTCAAGTAGGGAGGGTACAGTAAGGGATCATTTGCACAAGATGGACAGAGATGACCTAATGGTGTCATCTGGGCTGTCAGTAGAATTATCTGACATAGTTACAAAGCCTCTCTATCATCTTTGAAAAGATGAGGATGTGGAGACAACTGGAGAAGGGTAAATGGCTGCCCAGCTCTGAAAAGGTGAAAAAAGGACTAACTGAGAAACTAGTCAGCCATACTTCAGTCTCTGGCAGTATTGTGGAACAAGACATTATGGAAGTCCTTTCCAGGACAAAAAGATACATGAAAGAAATCTCTGGGTGCAATAAAAGATAAATTGTGCCCTTATCAACCAGAATGCTTTCTGGTCTGAACTGGAACACAGACAGCCAGCAGATCAAAGGATGTGATTATTCCACTTCACTCACCACTCAGCAGGTCACACCAGGAATAATGTGTCCATTTTTGAGTCTCTATTTCCAGCATTTCATCTAAATGTAGGAAGAAGGTTCTTCAACATGGGAGCAATCACTTAAAAACTTTGCTTTTTTGTTTTCTGATTCATGTTGGGAGTCTATATGGCAAATAATCACAAGAATAGTACTGTTAGGATATTTCATAGAATCATAGAACTATTCAGGTTGGAAAAGACCCTTGGGATCTCCAAGTCCAACCATCATTCCTACTCTACAAAGTTCTCCCCTAAACCCTAAACCATATCCACCAACACCACATCCAAACGACCCTTAAACACATCCAGGAATGGTGACTCAACCACCTCCCTGGGCAGCCTATTCCAGTGTCTAACCACTCTTTCTGTGAAAAAATCTTTCCTAATGTCCAGTCTAAACCTCCCCTGTTGCAGTTTGAACCCATTCCCTCTTGTTCTGTCACTAATTACCTGTGAAGAGACCAGCACCAGCCTCTCTACAATGTCCTTTCAGGTAGTTGTAGAGACTGATGAGGTCTCCCCTCAGCCTCCTCTTTCTCAAACTAAACATTCCCAGTTCCTTCAAACGTTCTTTATAAGATTGATTCTCTAGGCCCTTCACCAGCTTCGTTGCCCTCCTCTGTATTGACTCCAGCAAAGGTATTTCTGGCCTTGTTTGAATATGAGGCGTGTCAAAGACCCTTATAGTTGACCAAATTTGGTAAGAATTAAATAGTTAGAGCTAGACTGAACTTCTGGATTTTCCTTTAATGTCTGCTCTTTATTTGTTTATCATTGGTTGTTCAGTTTCACAGTCTCTTAAATCACAATGAGAGAAAACTGCTCATCCATTTCTTCCTTCATTTGGAAATCTTACCAAGGCAGGTGTTCCTGGCAAAGCTTAAGTTGCTTTTTGTAAAGGCTCAATGGAAGAAGGGAGAATGTTTCTGCTCTTGCTGATTGCCAACTCAGACTGCAGGCTTCAGAGGTCCAGAAGTTTCTGAATTACAGAAAATTTTTGAGGTGTTGGGGTTGAGTGTTAGACGAGCTTGGTAAGAACCAGTTGAAAATGTATGTTTAGGTTTTTATGCAGTTTCAATCAGGTTGGTTCAACAGCTGTTGTGGGGAGACTTTTATGTTTGCTTGAACCTAACATCACCCACAGAACTTGCTAGATTGAAGGAGACAGCTTTATTTTCCCAGTCAAGAGTAGGCAAGCTTGCTAAGGGAAGTGGCAGATGAGCTGTCTCTGAGACGTGTTAGTACAATAGGGGTTCATGGGGTGTAGATTCCTTTTGGACCTCAGCAGGCTCAAATCACTGAACCTCATGATGACACCTTGACAGGTCTCCTTGTCATCACTCTGTCACCAAATGGAACAAAAAGCAGTTTTCCTAAGATTTTATGAAATGCAAATGTTCAGCCTCACAGTCATTATTTTGGGTTTTTTGAAGACTGGATATGTGACCAGGCAAGAGAGTGTCAAATATTTCTCTGTGTGTTTAGATCTAGAAGGCACAAAATGCCCTTTACTTTTCCAACAGCACTACTGTAGCATTTTTAAACTCCAGGTAATAGAGGCTTTGGGCACTCTGAGAACTCTAGAGCTTGCACCCATCACACAACCCAGTCTCGAATCACCAGAAGCAAAAGGGTGTTGCAAGCAGCTTGTACGACTGTTGATACGAGACCCTTGGTTGATACCAGTTCCTTGGGTGCAGATCAGGTAACCCCAAAGTTCAACCTTTCAGCTCAGTCTGACAGAGAACTTTATGTGGTCGTAGCTATTGCTTCCTAGGGCCAAGGGCACTATTAATTTAGCTACAGAGAAGGCTCTTACAGAACAAAAATTAAAAACACAGGATTCTTGAAGGCACTTCACGGTCTCCAGTGTTACTGCAATTTGAAAAGACTTTAGAGGGTAATACTCTCAGGCCTCTTAAACATCTGTGATTGAAGCATTAAGGATGTGACTGCTGCTGCCTACTGACATTCACTGGAATTAATGAGCCTGTAGACAGAGAATACACTGTAAGGCACAGTTAGGATTGCAGAAGTGTCTTTAAATGAAATGGTAATCGCAGCAACTGAACTATTGTCTGTTGCCCATTTTATTGCTTTTGTAGTCATTCTTAGAGCTGATGGTCATAAGTTGCATTTCAGGAGACAAAACTGAGCAATTTAGCATTCTTTATATGCTCACAGCAACTGGGTGACTATTTTTTTCAGCAGCTATATACAATTATGACAGTATATATTATGAAACAGGGTATTCCAATGTAATTAGGTTTGGAAGTTGAGTGTGGGAATTATTTTTAGGTGCAAGACTTTGGGGGAAGTATTCTTGATTTCAGGTTTGGTTGTTTTGTTGTGGGTTTGTTGTTTTTTTTTTCAGGAAGTCTCTTGTTTCTGAAATGCATTGGTCTCATCAAACCAGCCCATTACACCAGAAAATGAAAAACAGTAAAATAGCCTGAAAATTAAGTGGAATACTTTGCTTGAGCTAAAAATCCCAGTGGTTTAGCTTTAGCTGGTAGTTTTATCTGGTTGTTCAGTTTCACATTTAATCCTGCCATTTTTTTTACCAAATACAGCTCAGAATTGCCTGATATGTATTTCTCAAAATGTAGCTTTTAGTCTGCAGAAGTGGAGTATCTTTCCATTAGGTGAGAAGGATTTGAAGAAAAAATGCAGTTGCTATAGTACCTGTGTGTCTACATCCAACCAACTAAATCTGTAAATACCTTGTCCACCACCATTAGCATTCAAATATTTGCAGCAAAAAACCCACAAGAAACCACAACAGGTGAACACCTTACACTCAATGCATCTGATTATTACAGTGCAAATGCTTTTCTTCACATTCAGTTTGTGATTTGAAAAGAGATGGGATTGAGTACAGACACTTTTCATGGGGAAAAAAACCCTTACATCTTTCAGTATTTTTCAGCAAAGCACTGTTATCGTGGATCTGACATAAAGTCTTTTCATATTTCCATTCGCTTCAAAGATGTTTAGAGCTGCAGAAGTCTTTAACTATGTCATTGAGTCAAGGCCCGTGTGCACATGCAACTGTTGTTAACCTCTTTGTGTGTAAAACGTTCACACTCCATGTGTTGTTGAATTCATTCTTCAGATCTGCGACTAATTATATCACAATTTTATTACTGCCAATTCTCCCTCTTGCCAAGAGTGAGTTATAACTGAAATTCTTTTTGGGTATTTGTCAGGAATGTGTGAAGTATGATTATAAATCATATGGGCTATTGAGCCTTGAAAGAACAAAAATCCCAAGGAGCATTAAGTACTAAACCAAATCTCCAATCCTTTAAAAGGTCAGCGATAAAGAGCTCTGAAATGGAATGTAAATATCTGTTTGGGTGATTCTTTTTTTTGTGCTTGAAGAGCTTTACTTTCCCATGGGAGGTTTTGTTATTCTGTAATAAAGCCATTATTATTACTTGTATAGCTTTAAAGAGTCAATACCCAATATAGTTCTTTCCTTGCTTTCTTAATTGAGTAAATGCTGGTTAAAAGCAGCAGGGAAGGAAGGAAAGTAACTTTCTGCTCTTAGTGCTGTTGCAAATTAAGCATAAATAAATTACTCAGAGAAACTCGTGTCATGTTGTAAGGGACCAAGACATGAAAGAAGAACATATTCCCTCCATCAGGTTGAAGAGGAGACAGGTGATTGATTGTCTGGGTAAATAATTGTTTACCTAGAAAGGCCAACAGCTGATTAAGTGCAATAACAGAGTGCATATTAATGAGAGAAGAAGAGAAAATGTCTCACACTTCCTTCTCAGCTTAATAGCTCCTGCTGTGTATTTGGTGCTATAATTCTACTTCAAGCAACAACTTCTCTTGTTTGTGTTTTCTGCTAAAGCTTTTCCCGTGTTTCATCAGTCCCAGTATGAGCATAACCAGAGGATGACTGAGTATTGGCTTCCCTGACTGTTGGATGGGCAAGTACATTATGATAGAACACTTTCCTTAAACTTGTGTCACACAGAGATGTTCCTGACTTCAGCCAGGCAGCACAATCAGGTGGGACAGGCTGCAGGTCTGTAGCTACAGCACCAGGGAAGGCTCTCACTTGATTTGAGAAAGAAACAAAAGTACTTAGTCTGAAAGACTGAGCTTTCAAAATATTTAGTCTTTAGAAAACAATGTTGTACTAAATGGCCAGACTTCTTCAGACTACAAAATAATTTTTTATCTTAAAAAACCTGTTGGTGATGGGTTATAGGCATGTCCATAGCAGGCTTCTCATTGTCCCCAGGCTTTTATTTATTTTCTGCTGTCATAAGTATGACTGGGCTAGTCTGTGTAGAAGTTTGAGTGCAGAAGATGGGATGGAGGGCATGGTGCCTCTTCTCTGTGTGACTGTGTGCCAACACAGAGATTCTGGAAGCAACCAAAGCATCTTCCATCTTAGAGTCTTTAATTTTTCTCTCTGCCTGTGCAGCAGGGCCTGTCCCTTAAAGCCAGTAGACACAAATATGCAAGTCAGCTGTGCTTTCCTTGGGGCTGATTTGATTGGTTTTGGTGAGTCATCTTAAACTTCACATTATTCTTTTTTTTTCCTTTTACCTTCATGATAAACATTCTTTTCCTCCTTAGGATCCATTAATAAAATTAAACAGTCTCACACATATCACATGTCACTTGGTTTCCAAGGGTGTCTAGGAGTCAGATGTTGCTGTTTGCTGGTGGTCTAGAAGTGTATTCTCTTGCATGAGGTAGCTGGAACCAACAGGAGATCATGTTGCTGGATGGTGGTATTACATGCAAATGGCTCATTCTTCAGTTTTCTTCCAATAAAGCAAGAACTTTGTGCAACTTGCTCAGGTAGCACTGGTTGTACTTGAGATTTGCCCTCTTCCACCCCTTGAAGAAACATTTCTGCTGTCTGAGGGTTGCTGCTCCTCTCTGGGCATGTTCTCTCCGTTCTGCAAGCAAGATTCCCCTCTCCGATTCAGCTTCTATCCAGGCCCTGCAGAGCAAATTCAAGCTGGAGATTAAAAATAAGCAGTACAGCCTGAAACAGGCCCTAATAGATACATCCCCTTGTAAAGCAGGACAACACACGTGGCTTTTTGTACATTCTGCTCCTCATGTGAGCAGGAATAACTCTGCTCAAGCAGGTGGCATTTGCACTTACAAGTCTCCTGCCTCTAATTTAGCAGAGCATCCTTGCCTATTTTGCTCTATGCTGTAATTTTGAGTGGAAATTCCCTTGATTTATATGGAACTGCATTATTAATTTCCATAATTTTGCATATACTAGTTGAAGCTGGAAGGAAGATCACAGGTCTAGGAGGAGCAATTGCATTTATTTTGACATGGGAACAGGCATTCAGGGTTCAGGATTTTTATGCACACAAACCCACATTCATATAGACTGGTAGTTTCCCAAACATGTGCTTTAATGAAGTTAAAACTTTTTTGTGCACATTTGAAAAGAATGCACATCTTCTTCAGGGTATAAGGCAAAATAAGAGCGACAATAAAAGAGTATTACTGTGAGCATCCTTCCCAGTTTTATCTTCCTTCCAGAGCTAATCTTCAGAGGCTTTTTGAAGCTTTCTGCAGCCAGATCCTTAGCTTGTGAGCACTGGCAAAGCTACACAGATCTGGCTGATTTTTTTAAGAAGACGTGCAGGGTCTTATTGCATCAGGTGCTCTTGAAACTTATTCTACATCCAACAAAATTCAGAACTCTGAAAATATTTTGACTTCCTCCGTCCTAACCTAGACTGTAATCTTCTAATGCTCCTGCTTAATTGGTTGGTTTTTAAAGACATCTATAGAGCAAGAGTAATGAAGGAGCTATTTGCACAATTTATTTGGATGAAATAAATAATTTTTTAAAAAGAGAAACATGTTTCCCTCTTACTGTGAGAAGGGGAACTATATGTTACCGCTTTTCTCTTGAAAAAAAACACTAGCTCTGTTAAAAAAAAAACACCAACAAACAAACTTTTGCACATATTTCCATGTCTGCCCACTATCCTGTGCATTTGCAGAGGTACCTACAAACAAAACAGAGCTTCAGAGACTGGTTTTCTTCAGCCGCTTGAAGGTGTTTGCCCTGGGCCACAAGGCAGCTGGAAGCAAAGGCTTTGCACAGCAGGAGACAATGATGCATCTGCACCCAGCACTGTACCTGGCATGAATTCCACAGGAATTCCCACATTTTCCAAGGTCTGGGTCAGCTTTTCTAAAGCAGCCTTTGCTGCTTTCATCTTGGAATGGTGAGTCTGAATCCTTGTTTTGGAAAGCCTGTGCTGATGAAGTACCTGCAGAGTCCTGACCTGGCATGTCTGCAGGGACAGGAGGAAACCTTGTAAGGATCCTGGGCAGCACAATCAGCCTGCAGAAGGACACGACAGCAGGGAGGCAGTTTTCACATTGAGAACTTGCATTAGCTGGAATAAGGTACTGAGTGCTACAGATATAACCCACTCTTATCTAATTTTCTGTATGTTCATTTTCTGCAAAGTGGAGATACCACTCAGGTTACCTGTTAATTCATCCATTCTAGACCCAGTCACCCATTTCCTGTTTCCCAGAGCATTAGCAATATGATTTGGAAGAGACAATGTGATTTTTTTTTTTCTTCCCCTCCCCTGCCCCCGTTAATCTACATTTTGTAGGTAATAAATTTTTTTACACAAAGAATTGTGGAAGTCTATTAAATGTATCAACAATCCACTGAATTTATTGCACCTTACAGCATCAGCCACTTTCTATAGTCTGCAAATTAATTGATTCTTGAATTAATTCAACTTTTCAGACAAAGTCTTTGTCAGTATGCTTCATTAGAATTCTTGTTGACTGCTCACCTGTTCATTGATCTTGTAGCATTTCCTCAGTCATTTCTTCATCAGGGATGATGATAGAAAGACAGCATTCTTAGACTCTGCATGTCTGCAGACCACTGAATCTTCAACACGATTAGTCAGGGCACTGCTCATATAAGTGGCAGCACTGGAACTTCCATGATGTTGGCTTTTTGAGGTGCTCAGGAATAGTCAGCTAGTGATGTAAGCATGCCATGGGCAAAAACTACCAGGATCCAGGCAATTAATACAAAACCAATGAAGCTGAATTCTTAAGTCTTCTCATTTGTATAATTACTGTACTGTATCAGGGACTCTGCCTTTTGTATTATCTGGACTCAAAACATCAATAGTAATGAAATCCTGAAAAACACCACCAAGGAAATACTTCTGGCATCTGATTTTAATGTTGCAGTTTTGCCAGTGCAACCCATTGGGGTGAGAGGAGAGACAGAGATTTTTCTGACTCACTAATAGGTACACCGTGGTCCCAAAAAGCCAAGTTGATTGGTACTTTGCCCCACAGCTTGATGACAGGGAGTAAATTCTCCAGATACCAGAAACATTGTCCAAAAGACTCTTAAAAGCTGATGGTTAAGCAGCCCTCTATTGTGGTGGTTAGCCGTCATCCTGCAAATTGTCAGGGACATCCCTGTCTGCTTCCCCACCCCTCAGCACAAATGGAGCCAGTTTTGCAGACACCCAATATTCTGCTGCACTGCAGAGCCAGCATGATTGTTTCAGACCTAATTTAAAATTAATATCACTGTCAACATTTGCCTGAGGGGGTTGGGAAGCTGGTGGGTAGAGAGCCTCATGCCTAATGTCTTTGTAATTATATATTTCTAGGGAGATGTATTAATTTGTATTATAAAATCTCTTGCTATTGCTGCTATAGCTAAGGATCTGCCACAGTTTCCATGATGAAACCATAATTTTAGAGATTTATAACTTCTTCTAAACCATGAAAATTTGCTTCAGGCTGCAATTTGGTATAGCAAGGTCCTAAGCTAAGAACAAATTTATGGACAAAAATGTACAAATATCCAATTTGCCTGCCTTTCATTTATTTTTCTGAAGCAACAAAAATAATACACATATATATGTGTGTGTACATACGTATATATATATTTGCTGCTGCATTTTTAGAATTAATTAATTTGAATATTAGTAATGTATTTATCCATAATGGAGTCTAAATTACTTTTTTAGTTGAGTTTCATTAATTCTTTTATTTCTGAGAATTGCAGGAACCTATAAATAGAAAATATTTTATTATTTTTAGGATTTCTGTACAGATATTGTCAACTTTCATTCCTTCTAAAGCTCCAGAGAGAAAACTATAACTTCTCTCACAAGCATATCCTATTAAAGGTATTGCAGATTTGTAGTTCTCTTGGTACATATTCACATAAATTTTGCTCTAAAATTTCTTTTTATGGGTTTTAGTTAAGCATATATTGAAGGTGAGGTGGGTTTTCTCTTTGTCTCTTAAGGTGAGATGGTGTTTTCATTTTATTGCTCTTCTCTCAGACAGAGTTCCCCTAAACAAGTAGCAGAGGTTTTAAGACCAGTACTCCGAAGTGAAACCTTGCTGCCAGAGGACAAAACTGTTTTACTGAGATGTTACTTCCTAGTTTTGTGTGCTGATTCATGCAAATTAATAAGGACAGTCTTTGGAGCTTGATAACAGAATCTTTGTCCACTGTGTATACGTAAACTGGATCTCCACACTTTTATACTTAAAATTACCTGTTTCCAATTCAAATGATGCTATTGATTATTTTTCTTCCTTTTCCAACTACTTATTTTGAAGTTTTTTCATAGCTCACTACTTGCTTTATGAAATTTCTAGAAAAATTTAAGGATGGAGTTGGATTTGGGATTATTGCTAATTAAAATAGAACCAATATAATTAACTTGCTTAGCAAAACAAATTGTTCTTGAGGTGTTCACAGGCAACATCCATAATATATTTCCATAAGCACAGCTAGCAGTGTTTTTCTGTGACGAGTGATTGACATAAGCTTACAACATTCCTGAAGCACTGAAGATGCAGCTGATCTTCATATGTTATCAATAAAAACTCAGGTTTCATTCCATGAATGGTCATGAATACAAAGGCTGTGGATATAACCCAAATATGTCTGACATCCCTGCTCCAAAATTGCAGGCTCTTGGCTTGGACAATACTGAAAGACACAAATTCTCACTCTGGCAGTTCTGCAATCAAATACCACCTTCAAACTGGTATGAAGTCTTGAAAGAGAGTCCTGTAGGAATCACTGGTTTCCTTTCACCAAACTGGAGGTGTTGCAGGAAGTAATGTGAATTGGGATCTTGAGAGCCACTGAACAGATTGCAGTGCAAAATGTTTTCAAAGGGTGCCCGATGTCTGACTGGGAAGAAGACACAGTAAGTGAGGAGCTTTGGATTACCTTTGTGAGAAGATCCTCCAGCCTTGTGGTTGTGGAAAGTGTCTAGTTTATTTTCACTCATTCCCCAGGCTGTTCACAGAGACCTTCAGGTGTCAGCTTCCAAACTGTGTGTCAGACCTGGAGGACTGGCTGCATTTTGACGACAGAGCCCTAGGGTCCTGGGTGCAGGGCTTCAGGGCTTAGGTAGCCCCACCAGCTGGACAAACCATTGCTTCCCTGCAGAAACCAAACCGAACCACTGCATTAAGCACACACATTTTCACTCCAAGCCTGCATGTGGGAGCAACCTGTCCATCATATTTTGCTGCTCCTGTTGGCTCAGTTTCTGGGAAGGGTTTGTGTTGCAGGAATGGACCCTGGCTCAGCTCACAGGTCATCAGATGCCATGAAGGCAGCTCTTGACATGGTGAAAAAGGGGATGATTCCTGCTTGGGAAGATGTGGACTAACAGAGCTTGAAATCCCTTGCCTGCTTACTGTTTCAGCAGAACTCCTGTGAAAGTGAAGGGAACAGCAGGATGCCTTGTTAACCACTGTGTTTGCTTTCCTGTTGCAGTTGCTGTTAGTGGGCAACAGAAAGTCTGGAAATAACAATAATGGCTTGTTTTAAAAATAAAAAGATGGAAGAGTAATGATGAGACAGTATAAAAGACTTCCTGAAAACACACCATCTCAGAAACATTTCTCAGATGCTTTCAGTGTCTTTTGTTAATGAGTTTTTTGTCTGGAGCTAAGTGCTCTCCTCAGCTTGGAGTTGGCCTTGGAAAAGCTGCCAGTTGGACAGGCCACCACGTGAGAGTAAAGAAATGTGTTATTGTCTTGTACTGCAATTCCTTGGAAAAAAACATTGCAAATAAATCAACTGGGCCTAGACAGAGCTTCAGGAAAATACACCCCAGAACATCAGGCTTCTAGTGCTGTGGGTTTTTTTCCTGACAACCCTGTATCACACATCACAAAATGGTCACCCTAAATTCTGCAGAACACTTTTGGTATCTCTTACTGGCAGCACACATCTGTGACTTGACAGTGTGGTTCACATGCATAAGTTCATACCCCTCAGGTCTCAGGCATTACAGGAGAGATCATTGTACTTTACAGCTGAAGAGCCTGATTGGTTTTTAGACCAGCCACATGAACCACTGATGTTGGTGACACCAGCTTGTGAAGCTGGTGGCAGGTCTTCCACATCCATGTCTCAGAGCAGGGGACAAGCTGCAGCCTGGGGAGTGAGGATGTGAGTACCTGGCCTGTCAGCTTCTCAGAGATGTCTTGTACTTGCCCTGACTCTACATAGGATGGCAGGTAGCTCAGCCTGGAGAATGGGATGAGGCTCTTCAGGTTTGTCAGGGGTAACAAGCACACGGCAAGAGGAGAGTTCAGGTGATAATACACACATCCATCCCTCTTTGCCTGTTAGGTCCACGTTTCTGTTTTACCACCAGCCCTACACATCCCTACCAATGGGAGCCCTTCCTCTTTCCAGCTCTCTTTTCTCTCTAAATGGATTGCTAGGTTAGGACTCAGGACATCTCACTCCAAACCACTAATCCCTGCTGAAGCCAGTCTTTGTTGTTAAGGAACTGAGTGAACTGAGGATTAATGAGAGGTGTTTTCCTGATGCAAAAAAATAAAAATAAAGCCTTGATGTATTCTCTTATTTATTCATGTTGTTTTCTTTCATTTGAGTACTTTTATCCTTTCTTGCATGTTCTTCTTTTGCCCCTTAAAATGAAAGACAAAAAATGTCCCATCCCAGTGGCTTTCTTCTGCAGTCCTTTTTTTTTTTTTTTTTCCTGTCTGTGAATTAAAATGGAGAAAAATATTCAATTCCCATATACTTTTGCACTTAGTAGCAAATAATTACAGGCGGAGAGACTTGGGGGTTGTTCAGCCTGGAGAAGGCTCTGGAGAGATCTTATACAAGCTTTCCTGTACCTGAAGTGGCTACAGGAAAGCTGGGGAGGGATTTTTTACAAGTCCATGGAGTGACAGAACAAGGGCTAATGGCTTTAAACTGGAAGATGTTAAGATTTGGGTTAGATAGGAGGAAGAAATTCTTCACTGTCAGGGTGGTGAAACACTGAAACAGGTTTCCCATAGAGGTTGTGGGGACCCTATCACTGGAAATGTTCAAGGACAGGTTGGATGGGACTTTGTGGAACCTGATCTAGTGGGAGGTGTCCCTGTCCATTCAGGAGAGCTGGAGCTAGATGATCTCTAATGTCATTTCCAAGCCAATCTATTCCATGATTCTATGGATTCTATGAAGAGAGTACAAAATTCATTTTATACAGAATTAAAAGAAAATAATAGGTAAACACATTTGCATTAAAATGTATCATATAGTTATATGCAAATTAAAATTTTAATTATGCAGGTGTCACATTGCATATGCCCATGATGATATCAAATAACATACCGTGTTTTTTACTGTGGCAATTTACTTTCTAATCTGCATGTCTCTGTGGGGTTTATACATATATAGGGATAGATCTGCACAGTGCTCTGTGACATGTAAGTATCTATGCATTTATCTTTGGTTTTATAGTATTTTAATTTTTTTCGTAAATGATAATTTCATTACTACTTATGGAACAGAGTTCTCGTTTCAATTATCTTATCATTTTAAGTGTCTTTTCTGCTTCCAGCTTCTGCCTCCTGTGCAGCATAAAATTAGTCTCCAGAGGATACTCTCATTAAAACAGATTAATGTACAGCAAAAGGAAAAAAGCTATTCAATAAATTAATCATAAAAAGATGGGTAATAGTCAGACTCTATTAGACAGTGTGTTTGATTTGGGACACTATTTCCCTGAGATAGATTTTTGTTTTGTTAACTATTTAAATACTTCTAAAAGAAACACAATATCAAGTTCAGATTAAACTGCTTCATTCAAAATGCAAATGCTGTTTGACCTTTCTGTGCACTCCTTTTGTATCAATGTAATCTTACTGGCTCAGTTATACCATATTTGTTTCAGAATGAAGACTCTGAAAGCTTGGATAATCCAACTGGTGGAATATCTTTTGCTTCCATCTTTCTTCCCCTTCCCCACAGTTTTTTAGTAAGTTTTATATTAAAAAAACATTGAATAAGGGATAATCCAAAGGCACGTTAAATAGATTAACGTTACACATCTCATACATTGAAATTAGGTGTGTGGAAATTGTTTTACTTCATAAACTGTGATGACTTAATAAACTCTGATGGAGTTGGACTCCATGATCTCCAGAGGTCCCTTCCAACTCCTACTGTTCTATCATTCTATGAGTCTATGAAGAATTGCACTTGCAACTTTGAACTTGGCCACCAGCTGGTAATGGCACTTCTGCTGTATATTAAAGGTTGCTAAAAATAACCCGCTATGAGATATGTAAGATTATCAGAAGTAGCTGTTTTATGACTCAAAAAATATGATCACAACTGTGTTTCATAGACTGCAGTTTGCAGCTTTGAAGACCTACGTGGTCTTCACCAATATGCTTCCAAGCCAGCTTTTATTTTCTCTTTTTGAATCACAGCATCACCCACTCCTGCATCACGAATATCGATACCCAATTACAACTCTCTTGGCCGTTCCTTTGAGGGACAATGTAGCATCTGAAGAAGCTTTGCTTAAAGCCAGGCCAGAGAGGTGTGATTGTTGAAATTCATAGGCAGAGCAACCAGGAGTGGCAGCTTTAGGCTGCAGTGTCAGGAGGATGAAACTGTTCTGCTCAATGTGTCTTTTCACCAGTTTCTGTTGGTCTGTAGGCAGCTAGTGGTAAAGACAGTGTCAGAAAGATGCACAAATATCACTGCATTGACAACCTGTTTTAACTGCTGGGTTTACAGGAGTATTTGATATCTTTTCTTTGATATTTTCTAACTGCCCTCCAGACCAGCATCACCACTTCTTTGGTATGATTTTGCCTGTTCTTTCTTTTGTTTCACCTCTTCCCACTGTTGTCACTCTCCAGGTTTTTCCATATCAAATTTGTGCTGGGTCCTTTAATTCTTAATCTCACTTGTTGCAGAAGGTCCTAACAACATTTTCTTAGGTTTATTTGGGGAAAAGTGACATTTTTTCAGGAGTGCCACCATCCTGATTTGCTGAAGGATTGGCACAAACAGGAACTGGAGAATTTTCTGAAAGAAACAAAACAAAACATTTTTTTGTTTATTGAACAGAGTAACAGACCAACTACTAAACTGTTTGTGGAAGAGTGATTTCCTGTATTCTACAGTTTCTTCCTTCTTACGAAAGGTCACATCTGCAACATTTCAATCTTGGAATGACTCTGTACCACAAAAATTACTTCAAGAACTTGCCAGATTTTAATTTGCATTTTATTAAAAAATATTGTTTTATCTGAAATCACTAGCAGCAAAGGGGAGGGCGCAGATCCGCAGGGCTGCTGAATGGCAGCTGCCCAGACTGGCAGCCCAAATGTGCTCTAAGAAATTATAGTTTCCTGGAGAATTAGGGAACAGGGATCACGCTGCTGTGTAATCTCCCTCAACCAACGGATACTTAAAAAAAAAAACAACAAAAAAAAAAAAACAAACAAAAAACAAACAACAAAAACTAAAGAAAAAACCCAAATGGGAATATAACCAGTCTTTCTAGGTATTCTGCTTTTTATGTCTGCTTTTTATGTTATTCTTCTGAGCCATATTACACACCTATAATTGTTTCCATATGTTGTTAAATTTAAAGTAGGAATGAGGGGTTGTGATGTATAAAGTGAAAGTTCCTTGACAGAATGCTTAACATCTGTCAAAATAAAATCATCAGTGTTAAAAGATGCATTTAAGCATTTATCAACCATGGGATTTGGAAATCAGCTTTACTCAAACTGGTGAGGCCACATTTGCAAGACTGTTAGCAGTTCTTCATAGCCAACTCTAAAATGGCTCACGGAGCAAAGAGGAGAATAAAACGTAATGGCAACGAGGTACAGAGACCAGAAGACAATGGATTCTTGGAAAAGCCAAAGTACGGTGACTTGAAACTTGCTGAGAAAGTAGGAAATGCAGCAGAATCTCAATGAGGTAGCGGTATGCAGATGCCTAAGTGAATAGCTATAAAGGTGGAATAACCAAGTGCTAAATAAAGAAGAAAGAAATAAGGCAGCATTTCCATGTAAGACAGTGAATACAGTGTAAGAGATTAAGCTGTTTAAGACCAGCAGCAGAAATGTTGTTTAGGAAGTTTGGCAGCTGGTAGAAGGTAGGAACAGAACATAAGAAGGTAAAATCAAAAGCCATGTTATGTTTTCCCCTTATTCTCTAAAATTCCCTTCCTTCTGTGGAAAACCCATACACAAAATTTCTTTTAAAATATTTTTATGCTAATTGACACGCACACTGAAAAAAACCAAAGTTAATTACTTGTTCAGTACTAGTGATGTGTTTTGGTTTCAAGTGAAAATTCTCCCTGAACTCTAAAAACCTGTTGGGCCAGTATTTCTTCTATGTTATTATTCACATCTTCCGAATTCTATGTATATTTTTCTTAATATTTCTTTGCAAAATTAACTAAGTCTTTTGCCACTTGGCCTTCTTATGGTTTAGATGCCTGTGCAATGCTGATATATGTTTTACTTAATGTATAACAGAATTGTGCTATCCCTGAAAACCTCATATAGCTTAAAGTCTTGTGTTTCAAGAAGCCTAGGTAGCAGAAAACAGTGTTATTTCCAGATATTGGTCAAGTGAGGGCATTCATGATTTTATGGCACTTAATATGCACAATAAGTTACTAATGTTCATGCTTTTTCCAGGACTTCAGATCACACTGTGGAAGTGTTGCAGCCTCAGAACTGTTTAGGTTTCCTCTCCCAGGTGTTTCTGAGACCACTGATTTCAGGACTCTCTTAATTTCTCAGAAGTCTGGAAGGTCCTTCTCGTGGAGCATGGAGCATGACTCATCTGCTGACAGCCCACTACCCGTTCCCAAGGTTTTGTGAGCCCTGAACATGCTGCAGCTCCAGCACAGGTGAGAGCAACAGGACCAGGTCTGGGGAAGCAGTTATGTTTGTGCCTCCAGCTGACCTCTGCCTAATGTGGACCCTGCACCGAACTGTGTTTCCTGGGGAGCTGCTGTCATTTCTTTCCCTTAGTTGAGATTTTAGCATGCAAATCTCAGGGGGATAAAACAACAAACAGGGCTTTTTGCAAATCTTTGTAACATGTGAGATGCTGCATGTTTACACATATTTTTTTGCTCTAGCAGCATGTCTGACAATCCCACCAGGTATTTCTGTCTTTCTTCCATTGCATCTAGGAGTTGCAGTGGGTTAATCCTCACCTGCTGTTTAGCAGCTGCCTTTGCAGCACCCAGCACTAGAGAGGGCAAAACAGACAACGCTGCAAACACAACTGGAGAGCCATCAGGTGAGCTAAATGCTCCAGAATTTTTTCTTTCAGAAACCTTTGATATTTCTTTCTTAAAATGAAGCAAAAATAATCCAGATGCATCAAAGTGACCTGCAACTGAGTAGGTGAGAAGTATGAAGGCCTTTTCCTCCAGCACTGTTTCTCAGCAATGAGATGCACAAGGCTAAGCAGTTTGCACCCTTAAGTACACATTACTATATACACTTACTTACACAACTTTAAAAACTGATAATCTTAAGGGTACATTACTCTGCACCCCAACATGTCCCCCAGATGGACAGTGTCTGCTGTGAAGTCAGGACCGTGAACAGAAAATACTGATGGACGGACAGCAGACATTTCAGAACCAGCTATGCTATAGCTACTTGCTAATGGAAGCCACACAATTTCCCATCCCAGCCTTGGGATACAGTTTCATCCTTGCAGCAATTCCAATGGAAATTGCTACTGAAAAGGCAATTTACATCTGAAAATACCCTCTTTAAAATGCTACTGTTGTGTCACACCACTTTTCTGAAAAACAGTCAATAAAGACTTCTTCCCTAATCTTTTGAAAATAAGACAAGTGTCTAAAAGTGGTCTTGTTGCAGGTGGTTTCTGGTTTTATCCAATTCCTGCTGCCAATTGTCCTTCTTTTTTTTCTTCCACTGCTCTCTCCACAGATCTCCTTACTTGTAAGAAGAATTACTTCTAGCCTGATAACTTAAATGTGTCATGTGAATGCCCAGTGAGACACAGTTTAACTGGCTCCCTGGGTATACAAAAACAGAGACATATTTATCACCTCTGCTTGTGGCCTGGTAAACAAATTAAACTTCACTGTCCTTTGGGGTATAGCTTTACTTTAGGATAGTTATCACAAACAACTTTCTGGGCTTAAAGTGCTCTCCAAACAAAACAAATAAAATCCTGACTGTGCTGGAGCACAGCCTGAGGTGAGGGCCTCATTTCTGTGCTACAAGCTTGCATGAGGTGAGGCTCAGCCCTGTTTTAGAAGACGTGGACAGTGAAAACTAGCAAGCTGCAGAGACTACCACAGTCTCAAGAACAGAGCAGAAACCCAGCTGCAGTTTGGTGCTGCCATTGCCAAAGGCGAGGGTTTTCTTTCTCCTGGCAAAAGAGAAAGGTTGCAGGTAACTGCTCTGCGTGTGGTTTCATAATTCCTTGGTCACCTCTCCAGCTTCTCTTGCTTCAACAGCATTTGATCACAGACAGTCCTCTTCCTCCCTCTCTGCTCACAACTGTTCTTCCCGTTTTAGCCAAAACACTGCTTAATTACTGATACTCTGAACGGTAAGACTTCCACCACAAACCCATTTCTCTTCTCCATTACATCAGTGCTTCTCATGAGCAGTTCCAGCAGTTACACTGGACCAAGTGCAAAGTAATGGAGTGGAGAATCTGACCAGAAATTGTCTTCACAGAACCCAAACAGGCAGATACATCATCAGGTGAGGGAATCTTGTAGCTTCTGAGAGAAGAAATAGCTCTAGGGCTCAGCTGGCTTCAGGTTTCCCCCCAGCGTTTATTGGTTTTTTGAATTAAAGACAGCATTTAGCTTTTCCTACATGAGAAACTGCACATTTCAGACTGCACATCTGCAGGGAGGTGAGTAATGGAGGAAGCACATCTCTGCTTTTCTCAGTGAACTCATTTTGTTGCTCGACCTCTCAGCTCTCATGTTTGGGAAGCCTCCAGCACTGTGGGTCTCTTAAGGGGTTCAGGAACTAAAGACCTTACTACTTCTAAAATCAACAGAACTGGAACATATTCTGGGCAAAGGAGAAGGGACTTCACTGCTGAAATCACTGGTGCAGTGACTTCTGGGCTGACTCTTCTCACTGGCAGCCTGACATAACCAGTGAGGTGACTCCAGGGGAACCTCTCTGTCTGAGGGCTTCAGAACCCAGCTGGGAGATAAACAGGGATCAGGGCTGGTTTTTTTTACACTATACTGGACAGTATTTCTCAAGTAAATCCCTTCTGCCTTACATCTGGGCCTTTTTGTATGATTCTTGTGGCATGAAAATAGTCTTCTGTATGATCTAGCTAGGAGAGCTGATCTCTCCTAAAGAAGAGCTCAGAGCCAGGAGAAACTTGGTCTTGTGTAGTATCAGGTGCATTTTTTTCACCCAGAGCAGGGGTTGGTGAAGCACACATTCAGCCAGTTCTGAGGCCATCTAGTCCCAGAGAACAGGAAAAAGAAGCTGCTATTTACAGATACTTTGTGTCACACAATCTATTGCGCTCCTCTTCTCTACAGGAAAAGAGAAGAAATTGGTCCTAATGTTTTTCTTTGACCAGAGGCATTAAAACAGGTTTTGACATATTGGACCTGTTTGTTACATTTTCTGAGACTGTGTAATTAAAAGAAGAACAAAATTATGGAAAGCAATTACTCCTCTCCAGTAGACCTGGAATTTGACTTGCAATATTACAGCAATAATCAGCCCTTTCTTGCATCCTAAAATGAGTGATAATTGCACATAATTTTTCAGAATAATCTGCTTTGTAAAACACCTGCAGTGTGAGCAGATTCTAGGTATGGACCAGTCAGAGTGGGAAGACAATTCCTCTGGGTTACTGTTTAAGATGATCATAAATCAGTTAGGTGGAGAGCCAAGCTACCTAAATCTTCCTTCTGCTTTCTTAGTAGAGTTTAATTTAATTACCAATCATACCCAGGATTACTTTTTCATCTGGGTTTTGTGAGCCTCCACTACCAATCCAGCTGATTTTTAACAAGCTTTCATTTATGAAGTATATTTGCATGGAAAATGCTGTTATCACAGCAACTCAGAAAATGTCCATGGTTTTCCAGTAGAGCTTGGCCTTCCTTCCTTCCTTCCTTCCTTCCTTCCTTCCTTCCTTCCTTCCTTCCTTCCTTCCTTCCTTCCTTCCTTCCTTCCTTCCTTCCTTCCTTCCTTCCTTCCTTCCTTCCTTCCTTCCTTCCTTCCTTCCTTCCTTCCTTCCTTCCTTCCTTCCTTCCTTCCTTCCTTCCTCTTGCTTCCTTGCTTTTTTCTTTCTTTCCTTTCTTTCTTTCTTTCTTTCTTTCTTTCTTTCTTTCTTTCTTTCTTTCTTTCTTTCTTTCTTTCTTTCTTTCTTTCTTTCTTTCTTTCTTTCTTTCTTTCTTTCTTTCTTTCTTTCTTTCTTTCTTTCTTTCTTTCTTTCTCTTTCTTTCTTTCTTTCTTTCTTTCTTTCTTTCTTTCTTTCTTTCTTTCTTTCTTTCTCTTTCTTTCTTTCTTTCTTTCTTTTCTTTTCTTTTCTTTTCTTTTCTTTTCTTTTCTTTTCTTTTCTTTTCTTTTCTTTTCTTTTCTTTTCTTTTCTTTTCTTTTCTTCTTTCATGTACATTTTTTAGTAATGTTTTCTCTCTATCTTATGTCCAAACCCCCAATAAACCCTCCACCAGCTATTCAATGAAATTGGAACATCACTAAAAAAAGAAAAAAAAGAAAAAAAAGTGATGAGATTGGTTTATTCAGAGATAGAAAATTACTTAGAGAAAACTGAGAATTTTGTTAGATGGGTTATTTCTCCTTTATTTCTTTGTTTTAATTCATAGCCACAGACAAGGCCATGTTGTGGGGATGTTATGTACTCTTTTGAAAGACAGTAAGACGTTTAGTGTTCACATAAATTAAACATGGAGAAGAGACAGAATGACCTTCAGCAGGTATGTGTCAAGCCCCAGACAATTCAAGTTGGCCTTGATTGCCCTGACAAGCCTCATCTGAGACCTCTGCTCATGTCCCCCGACCCCAACTCTCATTCAGCAGCACAAAAGCTGCATTTAATTCCCATCCTTTGTTGTTCTATGCTGCAGGTGTGCTTGTATTCAGCCCTGCTTCTTTCCTCTTGTGCAGGCTCTGGACACATGGTGTAGCATTATTTCCAGCTCTATCCCTAGCCATGGTCTCTGCTGGTGGACCTGGTTCAGCCCCTTCTCCCCAAGCACAAAGGTAGAAAATGTCTTGGTGGTTTGTTTTGTTTGTTTTGGAGGCAGCAGGGCTTGGTTCTGTGCACCTTCATAACGGTGTGTTTAATCTTGGCCTGGGTACAGTTGTTGGTCTTGCCAGAACTGTTATGGGGTAGAGAAAGTGAATCATGTGGAAAACTGGATGAACTAAATATTTGGATGGAAAGTGTCATTGTGTGGGTTGTGCAAGTTTATGGTTATTTAAAAACAAGAAAGATGGGATCCAAAGTTTGTTTATAACCTGGGAGCATAAAGGGGAAAATTTAAAAAGCTGGCCTAAAAGAATTCAAATGCTCTTGGAGGCCTGCAGTGTGTATGTGTCTCATAACAGATGTCCCATGAATCAATGGGTGTCATGCAGCTAAAGTTCAGGGTGGGGAAAAAGCCAGGACCTTCTGATCTAGAAGTGCCCTACAAACCTGAGGTTACATATGTCTTAAGAGCACACTGTTCTCATCCTCACAACAGGGCAACTGTGCTGGCACCATCCAGGTGGTTTTCTGTACCCCTGATAACTCTGCTTGCACTTTGATCACAGCAAATGTGACTGCATCTGTGTTGTCAGCACAGCTAGACTTTTCACACAGATATTGAGGGCTGACTGAAGGCTTTTCCAGCAAAGACTCTGTCTAAGGTGACAGCGTTCAGAGGTGTATTAGCTGAACTATTCTGGTGAAACTAAGGGAGGAAAAAACAAATGTAGCCTACTTCTACTGCACTCTTTGAAACCAGGCTCCTTAGCTTCTTTGGAGTCTCACAAAGGAAGCCATCAGTGTCTTTTACTGATTTCTTTTTATGCTAAGAGAAACCTGAAAAGCACAATCATCAGTTGTTTCTGTGAGCATCTGCCTCTAAAATTTAGTCTTTCTCAATGACTGTAAATTAGCTAAGCAGACACATTCTGCTGCTTGGGTTTAGTTCAGAACAACAATCACTATAAAAAAAGAGAGAGCTGCTCCTAAGCTCTCTTCCAGACAATGGAAGCAATGAAGCCTGCTCAGGGTGCAAACCCTGATCCCACCATCTACCTGAAATTTGGTGCTCATGACAACAATGTACTTAACTTGCTTTGTGCTAGCCCCTAAACACAGCACTGTTGGATCAGGAGCTAGCACTCTTGTTGATTTTTTGAAGAATGGCAAAAAAATCATAATCTAATCCATCCAGCATTGTTTGATGTTTAGGCAGGAAAACTGCAGGAATCAATCCATAAGCTATAAGCATTTGTTTGCAGGCCCAGTGGTATGAAGCCTTTGCAATGTCCAGCACAGTCTGTCCATGAATGGAAGCTCCATTTCTTTGTCAATAAAACTAGCTGAAGACATGGAAATACTTGGGTTTTATGAATTCCAGGAAAGGAAATAGTCTAAAGTAACATTCCCAAAGGAATGAAATTGTGGTCACCAAACCTGATAATTTTTTTTCTATTTAAGAACCCCCAGGTCCTTTTCTGCCAGACACTTTCCAGCCACACTTCCCCAAGCCTGGAGCGTTGCCTGGGGTTGTTGTGGCCCAAGTGCAGGACCTGGCACTTGGCCTTGTTGAAGCCCAGACCATTAACATCAGCCCAACAATCTAATCTACCCAAGTCTCTCTGTAGAGCCTCCATATCCTCATGCAGATCAACACTCCTGCCCAGCTTGGTGTCATCTGCAGACTTACTGATAATACACTCTATGTTCTTATCAAGATCATCAATAAAGATGCTAAACAGAAATGGTCCCAACACTGAGCCCTGAGGAACATCACTTGTGACTGGCCCCAGCTGGATTTGACTCCTTTGACCACCACTTTTTGGGCCCAACTGTCCATCCAGTGCTTGACCCAACAGATCGTGTGCTCATCCAGGCCATGAGCAGCCAGGATTTTTATGAGAGTTCTATGGGGAGCTGTGTCAAATGCTTTTTGGAGGTCCAGATAGATAATATCCACAGCCTTTCCCTTATCCAATAGTCGGGTCTTCTCATCCAAGCACCAAGCAGCAAACTCCACACGAGAGCTGCAGGGAAGTTAACTGCTACTTGGTGTTTCAGGCAATACCCAAAAAATCTGCATGACAACTGACAACAATTTTCAGAGGCAGTGCCCCCGATCTTCAGAAGGGATGCAAACACATATTTAATGTCAAATCTCCCACCTGTCCCATGTGCAGGACACACAGAAGTTTCTTTTTACATTTCTACAAGGACTTGCAGACATTGCAAGCTCCTGTCCAGTTAAGTCTTGTGGGTGAGGTTTTCTTAGCATGAGCGGGGTTATGTTTTGCAGGAAGTCATAAATATTTTCTAAGATGACTCATCCATCTGTTTTGATGTTGTTGTATAAGATCATTGTGCTCTTCTGTGCTGGCAGCAATAGAAATAAATGAAGAGTAGAGTTATACAGTTGCTTTATCTCCAACTGCTGTGAATCCTTCTTTACCTGTTCTTTCTTCAGATGAAATATGTATCACATATAAACACAGCCAGATGGAAACAAATGGTCTCCGATCAATATAATACAGCTGATTTTCATCCCTCCTTTTAATGAGTTTCTACGATAAGATTGTCCTATTGCATAGCAGTGGCTGTGAAATAATGCTGCAGATCAACACTTGAAACCCAAGTGTCAGCTCTGGAGTTACGGATTAGGGTTTATAGCCCTGCAGGTCCATTTGTTGTGACCTTAGGAACCCTAAATGTTAGAAAAAATAGATACTGTAAAAGAGTTGTAAACCAGAGGGGTTTAAAGAGATTGATTTGAACACTGTTAAGTAAATGAGATTTTCCACAAGGGCCAGGGCTGACCTATAAAAAGGCTCAGAGATTTCTGGAAGCTGCTGCATGGGGAGAACCATGATGGAGCTGTTATCTGTGAGGGTGGGAAGGGCTATTTACAACAGACCAAATAAACACCAGGAGAAAAACAGTAGGAAATCATCTGTATACATCTACACCCACCAGCCGTGGAACTTACCTTGGCCTGTCCAGGGGCTAGATGGTTATATCAAATCACTTCTTTCTTATGTGAAATCCTGTTGTACTTAGTCCCTGCTGTTTCAACAGTAATGATGCTTTTTCATATATTTGCTCTATGTGCAAAAGAATGTTTTAAAGTAATTTTTATTTCCTCTGTCAGAGCTTCTCAACTAGGTCTAGCAACCTGAAGCAAAACTACTGAGAGATTTGGACCCAGCTTTAGAAACATGAAGAAAAAAAAAAAAAAAAAAAAAAAAGTGTTTGTTTATTGGTTTCAGGAAAAAATAAGAGTTATGATCTCCATTATAAAAATACTTTATCTAATATGATACTCCCCAAGGTCTTTAATTTAATCAAAACAAGTCACTCTTTACAATAAGTACACCTATGATAACAAGAGTAAGAAACTAAAGAACTGAAGTAACTTAATAGTAATTGTATACTATTCAAGTCTATGATAAACTTTTTTTTTAAAAATATTTATCAATTGGCAATCAGACCAATATTTTGTCCTTTCTAATATTTTCTATTCTACTTGTTATTCTGGATAGACCTAGAGGTGCCAGCTACTATGTTCTTCCAGGATGCTTGGGCAAAATGTTGTCCTACTAATGCTCAAAAAAGTAGGCAAATCAGCTTGTGAATTTAGTATCACTTCTTTGTGAATCTCATTCAGTAAGTATTCAACATGGTGAATGAAAAAAGTAGTACAGCACTTCAGTATGATAAGCCTTTGGATTACATCTTAATGTTGAAAAAAAAGCAAGTTAATTTCTCCAAGAAAATAAATGCTGGCCTATGAAGCCAAGATTAATTTTTCTGTTTGGTTTTATTCAAGATATTCCCTTCTAGTAAAAGCCATGTGTCTCTCTTTGTACTTAAGGAGATCCTGTTCTTCTTTCATCTGTGCTCCCTTCTCTCACATGCTGCCTTTCTAAACAGAGGAAAATTTTGGTTGATGAAGATTCATCAGTTCAGGTCTCAGCAGAACTAGAATTTCCCTTTCACAAAGCAAAAAATGTGTATTAGTGTTCTGTTAGTAATTTCAGAATGATTTTCCAGGAAACTCGTCTTCACACATGGGACTCTTCCTCACATAAATAAATGTGTATTAAAAAAACAGATACAAGAAGAGCAGAGGGTTTTTCTGTATTACTATGGAAATACTTCAAAGACTTTTTATTTCCCTCTCTTGCAGAGCCAAATTTTGGCAACAGTCAGACATAAAGGACAACACAAATGTTAACAAAGAAGAATGAGCTGTCTTTAAGAATCATGTGTTTGTTTTACTGAGAATTCTGATTTCCTGACAAATAAGGTTGTATGTTTGGTTTAAATATTTGTCAGAACTGTTACTTTCTCTCTGTTATTTGCCACTGTATTAAATGTGTGCTTGTAATTGACCAAATTCATGCACCCTTCCTGCAAACGTAATTCCTTCCTCCTTTTCTCCTCTCCAGAGGTTTTCTGCATGGAGATAAGCCATCACTACTTCCCACCTAGGCAAGCCTTCTGCATTGTTCTTTTGGGAAAAGCATGACTGGTGCAGAATTGTCTCTCCTACCGTCTCCCTCTCTACCTACTGCCTTTAAAGCAGTTTTCCTTTTTCAAGCCTGGCAGGCTTTTTGAAGCTATTTGGAGGATATAGTCACTTGATGATTTTGCATTTTTTTCATCCCACTTTATAGAGCCTTTCCAGGAGATCCCCTGTTCTGGGAGTCTCAGCACTCACACCAGTTTCCAGACTGAAGCAGGAGGTTCAAGCAGGAGGTACATCTGCCTCCCTGCTGAGTGCTTTTGCATTCTGCTCAGTTTGGAAGAAGTTCCTCTACAATATTCATGAAGCAAAGCTCTTTCTTTTAGAAGTCTCTTACTTTAAAATTGTGGACTTGAGGATTATTTTATTTCACTTCACCTGCCTGTAACCACAAATATAAGTACTTTCTGTTAGTTGCTGTTGGATCCAGTTTCCCAACAGATATGAGGCTGCTACAGCTCCACGTCTTCAGATGCAATCAGCAGTGAGGCTGAAGGTGCACTCCCAACAATTAATTTTATTTTTATTTTCTATGTTTCTGTACAGTTTCAAAACATGGACAATATACTGATTGTATCTCTTTATTTTATCAATCTTTGAGTTTAAAATAATGTACAGGAAAAACAGAAAGAGAAATTAACATGACAATGAGACCAGGAGGAAGAATGAGGTACAGAGAGGCAGAAGGCAGAAGGTGTATACATAGTAGTTAATAACAAGAGTTTACATCGTTCCTGAGGATATCAACAGTTTTGGTCCAAAAGTGAATTTAAGAGCATCTTCCTTAAATAACAGAATTTTTCTCCAACTAGCCTGGCATCAGTTTTCAGTGTGTAACAACAATTCATGCCTGCATAAGGTGTTTCTAAAGATTGTTCACAACAGTGTAAAATTCAGGAGATGAACAGCAGTGCCTGCAGATTTAATATAATTAATTTCTCTGAATAGTTTAAGAGCAGTTGTTTCATTTATACATACAGGAATACTAAGCCAATTTTATTAGCTATCTGATTAGGTTCCCAATAAGAACAAATCCCAAGGTTTTATACACAAAATGAAATGTGTTTTCAAGGCAGTTTAATCCAATTAGACAGTCTGCATTTTTTCTGTGGGCGTTTGCAGGTACTCAGTTCAGATAAGTATTTCATTTTACCTCCTCAGACAACCCTAAACATTGTGACAGTTCAGACTGAGCCCTATGTACCATGAAAATGCCAACAGACATATTGGTGTTTTCTTTCTGAGACTGATCTTCTCTTACCCAGTGAACACCAGTTTAGTGTATCATGAGCTTTGGGAAATGCCCAGTTTTTGAAAATTGTGCTTGGGATTTCATGCTAAATATCTTATTCAGTATATAGAGACAGGGTTCATTAAAAGAAGATTTCTAGCCCTGTAAATATGGATCCTTGTTTCCATTTTTTTCTGAAATAGTGGTGAGGCTTTGAAACAGGCTGGCCAGGGAGGTGGTGGAGTCACCATCCTTGGAGGTGTTCAAGAAGGGCTTAGATGTGTTGCTTCAGGATATAGAGTAGGGGGTGTGGTAGTTGGATTACAGTTGGACTTGATGATTTTGGAGGTCTTTTCCATCCTCAATGATTGTGGTTGGCTCTGGTATGAAGCTGAGAAGCTCCCCCTGCTCCAAACCCAGCCAAGAAGCCATTAGAGGGGCAACAGGTGCACCTCAGCTATTAACATACGAAAGAACTGAGATAAGAGCTGAGCAGAGAAGGAGGGGGAAAAGAGCTGTGCGGGGGAAGGAGAGTGGGCTGGTGGTTGGTGAGGAGAAAGGGGAAGAAGGTGCCCAAGCAGAAGTTTCCCTGCAGCCCATGGCGAGATGGCAGCTGTGCCCCTGCACTCGTGGAGGAACGTGGTGGAACATTCCCTGAAGGTGCCAGGAGGGGTGAACTTGGCCAGTGGACTTGGATTTTGTGGCCAGAGGATTTGCTGCCAGTGGACTCTGATTACTCAGCTTTGGAAGACCCCAGAGCCAGGGGAGGTGTCTGTTCCCTGAGCAGCCCGTGACTCTGTGGGAAGCCCAGGCTGGAGCAGCTCTGGACCTGGTGGGAAGGACTCATGAAGGAGAGGTTTGTGGAGGACTCTCTCCCATGAGAGGGACACCGTAGGGAAGCAGGGAAGGACTGTAAGGAATCCTTCTTCCTGAGGAGGAAGGAGCAGCAGGAACCACCAGCCTGTGAACTGACTCTAAACCCCATCCCCATCCCCCTGTGCCGCTGGGGGGAAGGAGGGAGAGAAACCGGGAACAAAGGGATTTGGGGCTGGGAAGAAGGGAAGGGTGGGGTAACATATGCAAGCCCTGCTCTGTGTGTGTCTATGTCCTGTGTGTGTTTGATTAGTGTGAAATTAAATTATTATTTTTTTTCCCCGAGTTGAGTCTGTTTTGCCTGGGACCTTAATTTGTGAAGAACCCTCCTTGTCCTTTGTCTCAACCCATGAGTTTTGTCCTCCTCATCCCAGAGTGTGTGTATGTGGGAAGTTCAGTGAGTGGCCATGGGGCTGTTCCTTTGTTGTCGTGTTGTGCCCAAAACCACAACACTGTCTTTCTCAGTTCAAGGCTTCCACCAAAAAAACCCCAAAACCCTAAAGGTTACTTACTGTGCTTCAGAAAATGACTCTTGAGAAACGGAATCCCCAACCAATTCTTATTTCCAAGTTTCAGTCTCTGTACCAGAAAGGGCTGTGGATTATCAGTCCCACAATATATATTTGCAGAAAATAGGTGTGGGAGCTGTGCCAGTGAAAGCTGCTGTTGGTTTGAGATAGTTTCTTCATCAATTCATGGTGAGACCCCAGAGCAAGTATGCAAAACAAATTCTGTGTAGAGGAACCAATAAATGCCAATGTTTCATTTTCACGTGAAACACCATTCCTAGCGTAAATTAATTCTCTGCTGTGTTCCCTGAAACTGTGGCAGCAATGGGGATCCCATTCCCAGGCCAGGTTTGTGATTGGAGCTGTCTCAGCATGGGGCAGAGATTCCCCTTCCACGCAGTCGCCCTAAATACTCTGCCTGTTTACTCCCCTTTCCCTGTGAGGTTTGGCTGTAACCCAGTTCTGCTGGCACAAAGTGCTTGCAGAAGGCAAACTTCGAAGTCATGCCTTTGAGTTGTCATGGAAACCACCCTTTACATTTTTATGCACAATTATTCCTGATGGAGGCATATGCTAATCCAATCAGAGCAGAGGAATAATGTTGTGTGGACTCCCTGGCCTGCCACAGGCTGTCTTGAAGCTTGAGCACATGCAGTGAGCTCACAGGGGGTAAAACAGTGCAAGAACTGCTCAGAATAAGTCTGTGTGCACGGCGAGGTGCCTGTCAGCTCTGGCTGGGTGCAGAACCTGTTGTGATGTGCTCCAGTGCCACCTTGTCCTGCTGCTGAAGTCACAGCACCATGATGTCAGAGACAATCCCCTCCTGCAAAGTCCCTCTTGGCTGTTAGGAGTCACTGCTCTTCCTCATCAGTAGCTACATCCTAGGGCACTGGTGGACAAGATGCCCAGGGGTCCAGGTCAGACCAGGCAGTGAGATCCCTGCCTTCCCAGACACACAACAATGGTGCTGCCTCCTTTTTGCTGGGGATAAAGCAAAAAGTCCTGTTTTCCCTGATTTGATTATTCCTCATGGATCTTTCAGTAATTTTGCCCGCAATTAGGACCATTTAAACCATAACAATCACTACCAGTGAATTGGTTTCCATTCATATTTTTGAGAGGTTCCTGCCTTTCTGTTTTTTTGCCGTCGTGTAGTTTGGCCATCACGTGTCTCAGGTAATGGTGGAGCAGCAGGGGCAGGAGAACAAGCAGCTGAGGAGGGTTCAGGAGAAAGAGACACACACTCTCAGGAGTGCTGTACATCCCTAATGTCCTTTCAAAGGGTCCCACCTCCAGTTTCCTGTTCATGTTATCTTCCTTCCTTCCTTCCTTCCTTCCTTCCTTCCTTCCTTCCTTCCTTCCTTCCTTCCTTCCTTCCTTCCTTCCTTCCTTCCTTCCTTCCTTCCTTCCTTCCTTCCTTCCTTCCTTCCTTCCTTCCTTCCTTCCTTCCTTCCTTCCTTCCTTCCTTCCTTCCTTCCTTCCTTCCTTCCTTCCTTCCCCTCCCCCTTCCTCCCCTCCCCTCCCCTCCCCTCCCCTCGTCTCCTCTCCCTTCCCCTTTCTTTCTCTCAATGACTCTTTAGTTTTTACACCTCCAAGATCTGCATGGCAGGAGTTTGAAGGGACTGAAATAAATTTTTTTATTATTATGTACTTTTTTCATCTGTTTATGGGTGCTAATTTTGTTTTGAAGCGACAGAACATTGACACAGCACTGAGAACATCAGAAGTATTGTGTCTTTATTTTTCTACAAGTCTCAGTCCACCAGAGTTTAATGTCCAAGTGTAACATCAGGCTTACAGACTGCTCTCATGGGCAACAGCTTATTCTGAGGCTAGTCTTCCTTCCTTTCTTTATAACAAACCTGGGGCATCTCTGCTGCTGTAAACTGTTCTTGTTGAAGTTAAAAGTCCATCAGACAAAATGATGACCTGTCCTCTGCTTTTCTGGAGTCTGGTGGTAAAGATCTACAGCTGCTTTTGGATTTGGGTTAAATTCTATCCACAGGTATAATTTTTTAAATACAACTTTCTGAATGTGGAATGTGTATGATGGCTGGAATTTTCCTTTTAATGTTCTCCCAGCAACTTAACTTTTTGCTCCACCACATCATTGCTGTCACTGACTGGCAGCAGTGAACTGCATTCAAATTCATAGGGGGACTGATCCATGGCAAACCATGGACAAGCACAGTGGATTTCTATTACTTGGTGAATATAAATGGAAATTTCATCTAAAAGAAAGAGAATTAAATCTTTGTGTAGTTTAAAGGTCATTCTCATCTCTTTGCTCATTTCTATTAGATCTATTAAAAAAAAAAAAAAAGTAATTATTCTGTGATATACATAGAAAAAAAAAAAGAAAAAAAAAATGCCATTACCTTGCAAGGAACCTTGTAAATGTTTCCTGTGTTCCCCTTGGCACCATTACCCTGAGAGGCCACGCTTCTACCTCTGCCAGCCTGGGGACAGCTGGTGAAAAATCCATTAGAGCCTTTTGAACCCGCTGCACAAGTGCATGAGACACGTGCAGTATATTTTCTGTTGAGGTTTTCCAACACAAAATACCTATCTTATTCAACTTCACCAAAGAGAGGAGGATGAAGCCCAGAGTTACACACTCCTCAGCACACACCTCATGAGTGAAATCACAGGACTGGCTCTGGGCACAGACCCTGTAGCTTTCCCATGTGCACTGCTTTCCCTGCCCAGCCCAGGTGGCCACTCACCCATCACTGGAATTCCAAGGACCCCCATGGAAATCCTTGCTGAGGGCTGCTGCACTGGCACAGGGTAACTCCTGAATGGGGATGCTTGGGCACCAAGCCTGGTGCTGGCACTCATGGTATCTGTGCTTGGTTCAAGGAATGAAGCAGTCATAAAAGTCACACTCAGGGATATAAAATTCTGGTGCAGATTAACCCTCCTGTTACCAGCCTGACTGTTCTAATATTGGTGATGAGGGTTGTTGGAGAGGGAAAGAAGGGAAGGTGTTAAGGAAGCATTTGGCTTTATGTTAATATTTATTAAGGGACTGCCTGAGAGACAATAAATTATCAAATTCAGATATAATGTAAACTGGAGATTTATGGATTGCAAGACCACATCACTTACACTTATATATGAAAACCTGTAGAAGCTATAACAGATGGCTAAAGGTCTAAGCAGAGTCAAAGAGAAATACAGAGGTTCAAAGTGCAGAAGCCTTTAGGGAATGGAACTATTCCTGACCAGGACAAAGGAACGAGCACAACCAAACTTGGAAGGAGATCAGACACAATCAGATTTGTTAGTTGCCTGAAAAAACAAATCCTGTGGCAAGACAGGGGTGGTGAAATCATGAGCTAGAAGTTAAAAAGATCAGTGCAAACCAAGAGGAAACCAGTGAGATCTGTGGAGCAGGGTAACACCAAGGAAGAGCTGCAGCTGCTCCCAACAGTTGAGTAGCATCCTGGGCAGCAGAGCTGGGTGCTGCTGCTCCAGAGCATGCAAGAGATCCACCTACAATGGATGGCAGGTGTGTATGAGCAATGTGCTCATTAGCTCATGGCAGTGGGTTTCCGTATCAAATAAACCCATTCTGTTGACATTAGTTGCCTGTCTGATGCTGTCTGCAAAGTTTAATCCACCTACACCTAAATTCAGAAAACAGAAATAAATTAATTATCTGTAATAAAGTTTTTGTCATAATTCCCTGTAACTGCATTTTCAGACACCCACAATCCAGTCTTAAAGGACATTCTTTTTTTGGTTGTATCTGATTGCCACATAAATCAGTGGAAATTTAATGCCTGCAACATAGTATTAAATCCCAGGCAGTATTGATTCTGAGGGGAGAGACATATCCTTCTGCTACTATTTAGGTCAATTGCAATTTGGTTGTGACTGTTCTTCATTTTTGTCCTGTTATGCCCTTGTAGTTCCCAAAGCTCCAATCAGACATAAAGATCCACTGTGTGTATAACCATGAACTGAAACAATAACTTGTTTTCTAACTTTTCTACATTTACAGGTGTGGGGGGTTTGTGCTGAAATCTGTCCAAATCAATAGCTTGAAAAGATTCCTGCAGCCTGGTGGGAGGCAGGTCAGTTGTGTCTGGGCAGGCAGGAAAGGCAGCCTGTCCTGGAGAACTCCCGTTCTTCCCAAAGCTGGATGGCTGGGAGGGGAAGGGAAAATCACACTAACTGAAGTTAGTATTTCTTTGCTTCTTGTACCCTGGAGAGGGGACTATAAACTCCGTGGCTCTGAAGTGCCCACCAGCTCTCAGAAAGTCACCACTGCTTGTCTGGACTGCAAGCAGAGCAGACATGGACCTGTGACAACCCCTGCCCAGCTGTCCCAGATAACACTCCCGGATGTCCCATGGGTGGATGTTCTCCAGCTTCTTCTCTTCATGTGCCACAAGAACAGAGGTCAAACTTCACCTTTGCAGATCATGACTCTGCATAATAAGCGCTCGATGACATGTGCAAAGTGCCACCTCAAAAAAAATAAATTAAAAAATCAAGCATTTTGAGATTCTTAATTAGAGACTTTTTATTTCGTAAATGATCAGAAGCTGAGGCATAAAATCCTCAGCCATTTTTTAATATGTAAGCAGAAATACTTTTGAGGATGTTGTCCTATTAAAAATTACTGAGGTTAAATGGTCTATTTAGTTAAGTAATAGAAAGATACATAGAGGGAGCAATTTGACAGGGTTCATCTCTCCATGTGCTGGAGACAAAAGGCTCAGCTACTCTCCACCCTGGGCATCATTTTCTGAAACAAGGTGTCATGCAGCACTTTTTGCCAGTGAAGCAGGACACCAGTGTGTAATCGGTCCTCATTACTGTTCTGAACGGTATCAGCAAACAAAGCCCTGCAGAGCAGTAGGCATGCCCTGGAGGTCTTTAAATCTGCATCACATCCAAGAAATGAACGCAGTGTAGTATCAACTCAGAGAACGTCTTGAATATAATGGCTTTAAAGTGACACAATGTGTCACCAGACCCTGCTCTAGTGAGGTCCTCTAGACCCTGTCCAATTAATCTAACTGCATTGTAGAAGTCATGTCAGTGAGTCCAACAACAAAGTCTCTCGGCCATAAATACTCGCTAGAATTGCTGCAGTCAGTGTGTGAACAGTGGCTGGTTTTGAGCCTGATGGACATCACTGTGAGGTCTTTTCTGATAGCACCCTTCTGTGCCTTCCTCACAAAACGTGAATATTCCAGCATATTCCAAACCCTGCTTCCAGTGAAAATTATTTAAGGGGCTGCATGATCTCCTGCCAAGCACTTCTCTTTTCCTGTTTTGCGCTTGGTTTTAACAGTCACTAGTGGGTCTCTGCCACCATTCTCTGGTCCACTTTTGTATAACTAAGGAGGGGCACATTTACATTTCATGTAGGAACTTTTCACCCACAAACTCCCATCTACTCATCATGCACTGCAATTAAATTGCTCCATGCAGGAAACTAAATCCAGTCCCTTCTGCATCTGACTGAGCTCTCAAGGCATTCCCTGAAGCCATCTACACATTAGCCCTTCCTCTTATCCAGTTCAGTCCTTTTCTTCCCCTCTCCTCCAACTGTTCCCTCATTTGCACTCCTAGTGTGTTCAGCCCCACACTTCACTCACAGTCAGCTGGCAAAGACAGACTAGACATGGATAAGAAGATAAAGATGCGGCTGATCTCCACCCCTCTGTAACCCTTCCCATTTTTCTGGTCTCCACAGCTGGATAAGGGCACAGCACCCCTTGCAGGAACAAATGGAGAAACTACCATCCAAGGTAAGGAGAGATCTAAGGAGCCAGTGCTGTGCAAAGACTGTATTCCCACAGTGCTTTTACAAATGCATTTTTCCACAATAATTAACTTTAATCACACAGAGAGGCATCTTGGCCCACAGTCTGACCTTTGGTATTTTGCTGTGTACCTGCTAGAGATGTGAGCTTTGTTAGCTAAAGCTCAATTAAACAGTCGTTACAGAAAAAACAGGGTGTAAATGGGAGAAATAGCAGACCTAAGCTTATACAAGAACATGGGCCCAGCAACACACTACACCAATCACCTGGTGACATCTCAGAGCATCACAGCAACCAGCAACAACCACAGAACCCAGCAGACCACTCCCCCCTGCTGCTTCAGGGCCGCTTGGGACCAGACCTGGGCAGTGAGACCACCTGGCTGTACTGGGTTGCTCCTCCCGGCTTAGTTTTGGAATATCGCTCCGAGGGAAAACTCTTGTCCTAATACTCTTTCTAGTGAAGTGATGTAACCTGACATGAAGGACGAAGAATCTAGGACCAATGGCAGTCAAAATAGGCCCAATGGCTTCCTCTCCCGCAGGAGCCCAGACCTGACGAGGAAGCGCCTCCAGTTTTAATTCCTCGAGGTCTCAAAAGCATGAGCACTTTGACCCTCTGCCTTGGAGGAGGGAACAGGGGAAGGCTGCTGCTGAGAGCAGCCACACGCAGGTCTCTGGCAAATTGCTCTGAAGCAAAGAGCTGTGGGAACAGGGAAAAGAAAGGCAGAGAAACAACTTCTTCCCAAGAAACCTGGCAAGTATTCCAACACTTGCACCCGGAGGGGTGAGCGGGTGCCTTGCCTGCTCGAAGGCTGGAACTTTAGAGGGTGATGAACCAGCAGATGTATCATTTTTAGGGCACTTGAGAGGTTGCCACAGTGTGCTCTGTGAATCTCGAAGGGATGTAATGGTGCATTCTTCCCTTGTATCCCTGAAACCCTGCCAAAGCGGCGGATGAAAACTGCCAGTGCAGTTTTCCTGAAGCATCTAGGGATTTGGAGATGTGAGCACCTCCTGGTTTCAGCTTAGCCAGCTGCTTTTGGCTTCTAGTCAGAGTGAGGTTTGAAGCGAAGGCTGAGGATGACTCGGGCTGTGGCCCTGAGCACCCGCAGCAAAGCTGCCTCTCCTCTGGCTGCCCAAGTTCAGCCTGGCTTCTTGTGCAGGCGGCCCTGGACCCTCCCTCTGCCCCTGCCCTCCCTCTCCCTGCGCCCCTGCAGGGCCAGGGGGAAGCAGAGCTGGGGGCTGTGATGGAGCAAGGTGGTGCTCCGCCATCCCAGTCACCGCCTTCATGGCCTCTCCCTGGGGAGGGGGGAGCTGGTTGGTTTTGGGCTGTTAGTTTTTGTTCTCATATGAATCTCACTTGAAAGAAAGCACAAGCAACCCAAGCAAAGAAATGTAATCCGCCAGCAAGAAGACAAGGGGGACAGTTGTTTATTGCTGGTCCCTGCCTTTTCTCTTGGCCAGGAGGATGTCCCTGGCAGGGCAGGGAGGATGGGGCCCAGCCCTTCACTGCTGCTGGTCCCAGCTGCCTGGTCACGTCCTCAGCGGCCACAGTCGGGAGGGCTTGGCCGCGAGCGGAGGCAGCCGCCTGTCCCATCGGCCCTTGTCCAGGTGGCCATCCTGGCCCACCAGCTCCAGCTCGTCCTGCTGGGAAGGAGAACGCAGGCTGGCTGAAGGCCGGGGCCCAATCCCACCTTTCCAAGTCACTCTCCCATCCCCAGCTCTCCCTGGGGAAACTGAGGCAGGGCGCCCTGCAGAGGCGCAGCGTCTCCCTTCAGCCCCGCTCATCTCCTCTCCCTCCCTCATCCCTACCTCACTGCGGGGCTGGAGTGGTCCCCGACGGATGGGAGGAAGGGACTTGAGGCCTCCGAGTCTCCGCGATGGGCGGGCGATGGTGTCCAGGCCCCCGCAGTCCTGCGGCACCCTCAGCTTCCCGGACTGGTCCGCCTGCTCCCTGCGGGACGGGGCACGGGGGTGCTCAGTGCCCAGCACCGCAGCACCCCAGGCACCACCCTGCGCCAGGGCCAGGCCCGGGAGGTGCTCCCTGCTGGGCTCCATCCCTCCTGGCTCCCCTCGGACTGCTGCAGGAGACCCCCAGCCAGCCAGCCCAGCTGGATCCTCTCTGTCCCCATGGCCCCGGGCACCTGTGGCCAAAGCAGCTCCCTCTGCCCCCATCCTACTCACTCCGTAGTCCCAGCAGCATCCTCAGCCTCTGAATCCGTGCTCTTCCCGAGCTCCTCCAGCTGCTGACAGGAAGGCTCCCACTCCAGGTAGTCCAGCTGGGCAGTGACAAACACCCTCACCCAGCTGCCCTGGGATGGCAGGGGGAGCAGCCGGGCGGGGAGACCTGGGCAGGGACAGGGGCCAGTTTTGGGTGGTGGGGACAACCAAGCACTCACCTTGGAGTCCACCTCCTCCATCTGATCGTGCCCCAGCATCCAGCGCTCCAGCAGCTTCTGCCGTTCTATCAAAGCCTCCAGGTGTCTCTGGCCGTCTGGGCCAGCCAGGCCGCCTCTGTTGCCTCTCTAGCAACGGGGAAAGGCAGGAGAGCGTTGGGGAAGGGATGGAGGCAGGAGGGCCGGGCCAGCGGGTGTCGGGGCAGAGGCAGACGCGGCTCTGTGGCCCCGCTTGCCCCACCGCCCCCAGGGGGTCGGTGCCACCCGCCAAAGGGAGCCGGGGGGCTGCAGAGGGGCCTGGCCAGGGACGGCAGCTGGGCTGGAAAGCCTCCCTCCCCCAGGCCAGTTCTGCCACCGGGCACCCAAGGGGCAAGGGCTGTTTGTCACTCTGCCCAGGACCCGCTTGGCTGGCGCTGACT
Source organism: Apus apus (assembly GCF_020740795.1). Classification (NCBI taxonomy): domain Eukaryota; kingdom Metazoa; phylum Chordata; class Aves; order Apodiformes; family Apodidae; genus Apus; species Apus apus. The sequence goes on along the minus strand of NC_067312.1, from coordinate 69,679,544 downwards.
TGTCCAGGCCAACCTGGGGGCAGCAAGCGCCAGCAGCCAGGGGGTCCTGGCAGCCGCCCCCTGAGCCCCCCACGCTGGCACTTTCATACCTTTCTCTTCCTTTCCTGCTTCTTCCTCCCCCCCTTGCCCACTGCCTGTTGCAGCTTCGAGGCTTCCGCCAGCTCCTCCAGGCTGCTGAGCCTCTGGGGGGCATCCTGCGGCTGCGGGCTGGGGTCTGTGTTGGGGGAAGGGCAGGGTCCCTGCTCCTCTGCTGGCTGCTCCTCCTCCGAGCCTTCTGCCCTCACACTCAGCACCTCCTCCTTCTGCTGCTCCTTCTGCTCCTGCTGCTCCTGCTCCTCTTCCTCTTCCTTCTCCCCCACCTCCTCCTCCTGCTTCTCCTGCTCCTGCTGCTCCTGCTCCTCTTCCTTCTCTCCCACCTCCTGCTTCTGCTCCTCCTCCATGTATTGCAGCATCAGCAGCAGCAGCTTGTGCAGCTCCTTCTCCATGGTTTCCACAGACGCACCCTGCCTGTCGTGCTCCTGCCTCAAGTCTTCCACTGTTTCCTGCAGGTAGCTCTGCTTCTTCCCCATGCCTTCCACCATCTCCTGCAGGTTGTGCTGCTGCTTCTGCAAACCTTCCACTGTTGCCCGTGTCTTGGCCTGCTCCTTCTCCACATCTCCCACCGTTGCCTGCAGCTTCTCCTTCTCCTGCCTCATGCCTTCCATTGCCACATGCAGCTTCTCCTTCTCCTGCCTCATCCCTTCCATCGCCACATGCATCTTCTCCTTCTCCTGCCTCATCCCTTCCATTGCCACATGCAGCTTCTCCTTCTCCTGCCTCATCCCTTCCATCGCCACATGCAGCTTCTCCTGCTCCTGCCTCATCTCTTCCATCACCACCCGCAGCTTCTTCTTCTCCTGCCTCATCCCTTCCACCGCCACCCGCAGCTTCTTCTGCTCCTGCCTCACACCATCCATCGTCACCTGCAGCTTGTTCTTCTCCTGCCCCATGCCTTCCACCATCGCCTGCACCTTGTCCTGCTCCTGGCCTGCCCTGTCTGCTCTCAGCTGCAGCTTGTCCACCTGCAGGAAGGGGAAAAGGAATTGGCTCTAAGATAGGACGCATGTGGCCAACTTGCCTGGGTGCTCTGGAGGCTCCATGGCCCCATCCAGCCAGGGGACTTGGCCTGGACAACAGCCAGGACCACCCTGCTGAGGCACAGGGTGTTGGGAGCGCTCTTCCCCACCGGCCTCACCTGCTCCTTCAGCAGCTGCATCATCTTGAAGAGGCGCTCGATCATGGCCATGCTCTGCTCCTGCTGCTCTGCTGGCTTGATCCCTGGCAGCGTGGACCTGAGCAGGCAGAGGGAGGCACGGGCAGCCTTAGGCTCTGTGGGGCTTCTCAGGGGGTGTCTCTTGCCCCCAGAGCAGGCTTCCCCCAGCCACCCCAGCCTCCCTGAAAGCCCCACGGGGTAGGAAACCCTCTGCCATCCTTTACCCCAGTTGCTGGGTGATCTGGTCACTGGCATTGATGTTCTCCTCTGCTCCAGCCACCCCCAGCTTTCCGTGGGTGTCCTTCGGACGCCTGGTCTGGGAACAGCAGCAGTGACACAGTGAGGGCATGGCCCCCCACCCATCTGGTCCCAGCACCGGGGCCCTTTGTCTGCCCCCTGCCCACCCAAGGCCCACAGCATCCAACAGCCCCCTTGGGGGCTGCTGCCAGCTCAGCTTCTTCTGGCACTGCTGGTGGCTGGGCAGGCCCTGCAGGGAGGAGGACCCTGGCTGTGTGCATGGGGTGGTGGTCTTCACGCCAGGGGACCCTGTCTGTACCTTTGTGATGGTGGCCTGGGTGCCACGGGACACTGTCTGCATCCCTGAGTTGGTGGTCTGGGTGCCACAGACCTCTGTCTCCATCCCTGGGACGCTGGCCTGGGTGCCGTGAGACACTGTCTCCACGGCTGGGACGTTGGTGCCCCGGGCGGGCTGGCCCTGGGTGTCCACGTGTGCCATGGCAGGCACAGGGGGTGTTGCCTGGCCCCCAGAGCCCTGGGCAGGGGAGGCAAAGGGGAGCAGGGTTACAGGCTGCCGTGCAGCAGTGAGGACAGAGCCCAGGGCCGCCCGCCATGTCCCCAGCCCCTGTCCCCAAGGCAGCCCCCAGCTGCCTGGCCCCAACTCCAGCCATGGCCGCGGGGCAGGGGCTGGGGTGGCCGGGCGAGAGAGAGAGGGGCCGGCAGGGGCTGAGGGCCCAGCTCCCTCCCGGCAGCGCTGGCAGCAGCTCACCAAGGCCAAGGGCTCCGGGATGCTGGGAGAGCTCTCTTCCAAGGAGGCAGGCGCTGCCGCCATCCTCCTGCTGTCCCGCTGGAGACGCGGGGACACGGCCTTGCCCTGGGAGAGGAGGGTGGCAAGAGTGAGCCCCAGGGGAGGGCCTGGCTGGAGCTCAGGAGTGGGGAAGGCAGGGATGGAGGGTGGGGGGGCGGAGGCCCAGGGGTGCTGAGCCTGCGGCTGGCAGAGCCCGGGGCCCCGGGGGCTGGATGGGACCCAGCAGCAGCTGCTGAGGAGGGCAGCGCGGGGAGGAGCCCGAGCAAGCAGAGCAGCACTTTGGCCTCAGCTCTTGCTGCCCAGAACTCCATCCCTTTCCCGCGGGAAGCCCCAGGTGCCGCCGGGAGCTCAGGCCTAAGGCAGCCCATGGTGGAAGGGCAGGCACGGGCAGCGCAGAGCCCGCAGGAGGGGGTCGGGCAGGGGAGCCCCCAGGGCACCGGCCAGAGCCTCTACCTTGGGGATGATCTTCCGGATCTTCTCCATTGCCACATGCAGCTTCTCCTTCTCCTGCCTCATCTCCTCCATCGCCACATGCAGCTTCTCCTTCTCCTGCCTCATCTCCTCCATCGCCACATGCAGCTTCTCCTTCTCCTGCCTCATCCCTTCCATCGCCACATGCAGCTTCTTGTTCTCCTGCCTCATCCCTTCCATCGCCACATGCAGCTTCTCCTTCTCCTGCCTCAACCCTTCCACCGCCACCCGCAGCTTCTTCTGCTCCTGCCTCACACCGTCCACTGTCTCCTGCAGCTTGTTCTTCTCCTGCCCCATGCCTTCCACCATCGCCTGCACCTTGTCCTGCTCCTGGCCTGCCCTGTCTGCTCTCAGCTGCAGCTTGTCCACCTGCAGGAAGGGGAAAAGGAATTGGCTCTAAGATAGGACGCACGTGGCCAACTTGCCTGGGTGCTCTGGAGGCTCCTTGGCCCCATCCAGCCAGGGGACTTGGCCTGGACAACAGCCAGGACCACCCTGCTGAGGCACAGGGTGTTGGGAGCGCTCTTCCCCACCGGCCTCACCTGCTCCTTCAGCAGCTGCATCATCTTGAAGAGGCGCTCGATCATGGCCATGCTCTGCTCCTGCTGCTCTGCTGGCTTGATCCCTGGCAGCGTGGACCTGAGCAGGCAGAGGGAGGCACGGGCAGCCTTAGGCTCTGTGGGGCTTCTCAGGGGGTGTCTCTTGCCCCCAGAGCAGGCTTCCCCCAGCCACCCCAGCCTCCCTGAAAGCCCCACGGGGTAGGAAACCCTCTGCCATCCTTTACCCCAGTTGCTGGGTGATCTGGTCGCTGGCATGGATGTTCTCCTCTGCTCCAGCCATCCCCAGCTTTCCGTGGGTGTCCTTCGGACGCCTGGTCTGGGAACAGCAGCAGTGACACAGTGAGGGCATGGCCCCCCACCCATCTGGTCCCAGCACCGGGGCCCTTTGTCTGCTCCCTGCCCACCCAAGGCCCACAGCATCCAACAGCCCCCTTGGGGGCTGCTGCCAGCTCAGCTTCTTCTGGCACTGCTGGTGGCTGGGCAGGCCCTGCAGGGAGGAGGACCCTGGCTGTGTGCATGGGGTGGTGGTCTTCACGCCAGGGGACCCTGTCTGTACCTTTGTGATGGTGGCCTGGGTGCCACGGGACACCGTCCGCACCCCTGGGCTGGTGGCCTGGGTGCCACGGGACACTGTGTGCATCCCTGAGTTGGTGGTCTGGGTGCCACAGGACACAGTGTGCATCCCAGGGATGGTGGCCTGGGTGCCACGGACCTCTGTCTCCATCCCTGGGACGCTGGCCTGGGTGCCGTGGGACACTGTCTCCACGGCTGGGACGTTGGTGCCCCGGGCGGGCTGGCCCTGGGTGTCCACGTGTGCCATGGCAGGCACGGGGGGTGTTGCCTGGCCCCCAGAGCCCTGGGCAGGGGAGGCAAAGGGGAGCAGGGTTACAGGCTGCCGTGCAGCAGTGAGGACAGAGCCCAGGGCCGCCCGCCATGTCCCCAGCCCCTGTCCCCAAGGCAGCCCCCAGCTGCCTGGCCCCAACTCCAGCCATGGCCGCGGGGCAGGGGCTGGGGTGGCCGGGCGAGAGAGAGAGGGGCCGGCAGGGGCTGAGGGCCCAGCTCCCTCCCGGCAGCGCTGGCAGCAGCTCACCAAGGCCAAGGGCTCCGGGATGCTGGGAGAGCTCTCTTCCAAGGAGGCAGGCGCTGCCGCCATCCTCCTGCTGTCCCGCTGGAGACGCGGGGACACGGCCTTGCCCTGGGAGAGGAGGGTGGCAAGAGTGAGCCCCAGGGGAGGGCCTGGCTGGAGCTCAGGAGTGGGGAAGGCAGGGATGGAGGGTGGGGGGGCGGAGGCCCAGGGGTGCTGAGCCTGCGGCTGGCAGAGCCCGGGGCCCCGGGGGCTGGATGGGACCCAGCAGCAGCTGCTGAGGAGGGCAGCGCGGGGAGGAGCCCGAGCAAGCAGAGCAGCACTTTGGCCTCAGCTCTTGCTGCCCAGAACTCCATTCCTTTCCCGCGGGAAGCCCCAGGTGCCGCCGGGAGCTCAGGCCTAAGGCAGCCCATGGCGGAAGGGCAGGCACGGGCAGCGCAGAGCCCGCAGGAGGGGGTCGGGCAGGGGAGCCCCCAGGGCACCGGCCAGAGCCTCTACCTTGGGGATGATCTTCCGGAAGGCTTTCATCTTCCTGTTGCTCTGCCCCATGTCCGTGGCCACAGAGGGGACCTGGTGCTGCTGGCAGTGCCCGACTCGAGCGAGTCCAAGAAGCGGCGCAGCAGCTGGACGAGGCAGAGGAAACGCAGCAACTGCTTCCCTGAGCAGAAACACGGATCCAGTCCTGGGGAGGACGGGAACCTTTCTGGCTTTGGGAAACGAGACTGAGTGAGAGGGATGGACAGCCTGCAGCCTTCCTCCTCCTCCTCACCACAGCAAGTGAGCTGAGCAGGGGGGACACGGCTGCTAAGGTGAGGGCAGGGGCTGTTGTCACAGGGGGGCCGGTTGTGATGTCACCTCGTTCTAGGCAACGCCCCATGGAATCCCTGGGGTGAAGGTGGCCCCAGCAATGGCAGATGCCCAGAGTCCTTCTTCCTTCTCCGCTTTCACACCTCAGAGGCAGCCAGGGACATCTCCTGGTTGGCAGCAGCTTCCCGCAGCCTGTGCCCAGAGGGACGCAGCTGTGGGAACACACACATGGGCTTGTGCAAACTGATGACCAGGGATAGGACAAGGGTCAATGGATGCACAATGGAGCATAGGAGGTTCCACGTGAATATCAGGAAGAACTTCTTTCCTGTGAGAGTGACAGAGCACTGGAACATTCCAACTCTCCAGATGGGTTGATGGGCCTGAATCCTTCTTCCTCCCTCGCCAAAGAGAGATGCCTGTTTGGTAGGAATGGCACCACCAGCTCTGTTGGGTGTGTACCTGGGAATCACTAACTCTAGCTGGAATCTCTGCAGTAGGGGCACAACTTTCCAAGGACGATTCTGAACTTATACCTGCCGCCTCAATAAATTCTCTTTCTGTAGGACTTTGCGCAACCGTGTCGGTGCAAGCTCTTCTGGGGCTCTGGAACAGGCTTCCCACAGCCTGTGCCCAGAGGAACGCAAGTGTGGGGACGCAGGTTTCTTCAGTCATTCAAGCCAGAAAGGAAATACCTTCACTGAAAGAGTAATTAAAGAGTGGAATGGGCTGCCCAGGGAGCTGGTTGAGTCTCCATCCCTGCAGGTGTTGAAGAGACGTGTAGATGTGGTGCTGAGGGATGCTGTTCAGGCATTGGAACTGGTAGCATTAGGTTAATGGTTGGTAGAGTTAGGTTGTGGTTGGACTTGATGATCTTCAAGGCCTATTCCAGCCTGAATGGTTCTGTGACTCTGTGTGATTTGGTGATTCTGTGTGATTCTGTCATATAGGTGAGCCTACAGAACAAACTGCTGTGAACACAACACAGGAGCCATGCACTGTAATAAACAGTAGATTAATAACACACAGAGAGGTAGTTTTTAAGCTCAGCATTTTTATTTCCTTTTTATATTTTTTTTAATTTACATATTGTTTGGAACTGGAATGTAATGGAATTTATACCAAAGCATAAACCAGTTCTTTATTATGTTTTATGTAAAAGAAATAAAAATCTGTTTGATGTAAAATGAAGTTCAACAGAAAGTACTTTTCTAGACAAAAATGTCTATACACAGTTAATTTTCTCTTTAAATGGCAAGTAATTTCTAGCACCCTCAGGTTAATTTTCCTTTAACTTGTTCAGGTGAGGCTATACATCATATAGCATATAGCTACATAGCTTATAGATTTTATAGCATAACCCATCTTTTTATATTTTTAATTTCTGGTTGAATACTGTGGCTTAATTCAGTACTATGTACTTCTAAAAAGCCACTGTAATTAAACCAATTTAAGATGAACAGAATTTCAGCAGTTAAGCAGAATTGTTTAAGCCTTTTTAAGACAAAAGATTATCTCAAGCTTTTTTAAATGTCAGTTTTTAAAACGACCACAAACTTGGCTTCGCGGCCTTGTCATATGTTGAACATGAGAGTTCTTCTCTGTTGTGTTCTGGGTGATGATGTCTAGTTTCCCAGATCTTTCTCTGTCCTAAAATTCTCCCTTTTTCTGTAGCTACATAGGTACAACTCACCCTTCTGAAAGCTGCCATAGTAGCAGGATTTAACCAGACATGGTGCATTTGAGTGCTTCTTTTAACAGTGCTAGTGAGCAACACCAGCTGGTTGGTGTGAATTTGTCACCAATTGGCAGTTACCCGTTGTCCCTTTCCCAACTTTAAGGAGCAAATAAAAGCATATTTCACTTTTAGTCTCCATCTTCTGAGACAATAACAGAGTTCCCCAGTGTTTCTGAGATCCTTTTGTATAGCCTCTCATTTCAATCTTCAGTCCCAGACTCATGGGACTGTTGGGGTCCTGTCATGGTGTGACCAGGTAATGAGGTAATCAGTTTTTTGGTGAGAAGATCTGAGTGTGTGGGAGTGACTGCATTCTGTAGTCAGCTCCTCGGGAGCTGTTTGCAGAAGTAACTTTAATTACAGGTAAGCTCCAACCTTATTGGCAGTGCTCTGAGGTCTTGGATGTCTGAGACTTGGCAGAGTCCCCAAGTTTCAGCACATAAACTATGGCTCCTATAGCTGCAGACAAGACATCTGCCTGTCCCCCAGCAAGTAATGGAGGAGGGTGTAAGGAGAAAACAGCTCTGAAGGCACTGCACCTCCACACAGCAGATCTTCCAGGGCATTGTTCTGCAGACTGGTTGTAGTACAGACCTGCAGGTGGAAAGTCAGCAGCAGGTGAAGTGTTTTGTCAGGCTCCAAAATGAGGTTGGTGTCATCTGGAGGGAAGCTCGTTCATGTGCTCAGAGACAAGTTTTTGATGTGAGTGGAGTTGATCCCGAGATTTTCCACAGAAATGCTTTACCAAGCCAAACAAACATGCTGTTCCAGTCACACTCCAAGTCTCCGTGTTGGTCTTGCCAATGGTTGGCTTTGAATGCACGGGTATACATGGGTATACCTATACAACCACCTGAGGATTTAATTCCTGTGTCAGTGGCTTGTAAAAAGAACAAAGTACATCTGGAACACTAGCATCAGAAGAAACAAAAAAAACCACCTTTTTAGGAAGTAAGAGGAGCAAAATTTTAAAGAGACAAGTCTGGAACAGGACAGCTACACGTGGAATGCATTCACCACAGACTTACCAGGCTGACGGTTGTCTTTCAAGTTTTAAGTTTTTTATGCTCATTCCTTTCAAAAGTAGTTACATACTATACCCCTACTCCTTTGGTTTCCCCTCTGAAATGTAGGAATTGCAACATGGAAGGAGAAATGGCTATTTTTGCAATCATCAAATAATGAAGTTAGAATGAAAAGTGAAAAGTTAGAATAACTAAAATCCATACCAAATTAGATTCCATCCCAGCACTTGCAAACCAGCCATAAAATGGGTTCACTAATGTGGAGTAAATCTCCAAATTCAGATGGCTTACTACATACACTGGTTTTTAAAGCTGTGAAGGAAAACTCTTAAAAATTTATTTCTCTTCAATCAGTTTTAGTATTTGTAATGTGAAAACCGAAGAATATGCAACATTGCTTTTTTTTTTTTCTAGATCTACTGAAAATCATCATTTTAAACTGTATGGAAATGCAGGTACTTGGTTTAATGGGTTTCTTTCCCAGGACATGCCTTTTCTTACCAGTTTTGTAGTATCCAAGCACAGTGTAAAACCTTGTTCCAGATTTATTTGAAATGCATTATTGATGGAGAAACATATATTAAAAAACCAAACCAAACAAACAAAAAAGCAACAAACAAACAAACAAAACCCCTCAAACAATCAAGCAAACAAAAAATACAAAACCAAAAACAACTAAAAAAGGTAGAATGTTACCTTAATAGGAGTGCTTTAAGAACCAGCCACCTGGAAGGATGAATTTTGTCTCAGGGCTTGTAGGCTGACTGGTTTCCTTGCAAGATCTCCTATGCTTTGGAGCAACAAAATAACAAATTAGACATCATTTTCTCTCTTCATGCTCGTGCATTTAAGCTTTGCCCTGGATTTTACATCTAACTTCCAGATATTCTTATCTCATGTAATTAATCTATTCTTTGTAGTAGAAATTGAAAAATAAATAAAAAAATAAATAAATGATGACAATATTGATATTGTGTTCAAAATCTGGGATGTCCACTTCTCGCAAGTGAACTACCATAAGGTGTAATACCAAAAGACTTTTAAAGCCTGATTTGCCTGTACATGTGAAGCGGTTTTCTTTTATGACAGGATTCACATCTGTCCAGACTTGAAACCTGTGTAGTATGAAATACAGAATGTCACCTTGCTTGGCTGGAGGGGTGACCATGTATCTTCAAATGACCAACATTTTACCAGAGTCTTTGTTGATCTTCAAAGAACCGAGTTCCCTCTTACAAAAACTCCTGTGCTTAACAGTCACTGAACTGCAGCTGATCGCTGCCCTTTCTAATAATTTCATCTTTCTATCCTGTAGCAATGAGCATTTCATGGAGCTGCATGCACACAGAGTTGTGGATGTAACTAAATAATGTAATCAGTAACTTGGCCAGAATCCACAGTGCTATGGCAGTTGTCTACCCCATGGAACTATCAGAAAATCCTGACAATAAATTATACTCTCTCAGCACCCACAATCACTCCTACTCCTTAAACTCCCTTTGAGTCCAGTAATCTCAAAGCATAAAGGTGGCATTGAAGAAAGTTGAAAAGTTTGGGAATTATACTTTACTATAAACTACTAACTCACCAAAATAACTAAGGGTATTGCATAAAGGTTGAATATGTATTTATCATACGTCATTGAAAAAAGATTCATGGTAAAGTTAAATTGGCAAGGAAAAAATGTGTGAATAGTGGCAGAGGAAATTAATTGTCTTCTATTTACAATTGCATTTATTCCAGTAAAGGCAGGTTTCAAGAAAGGTCCTTCTGAACCACTTCATCCTTGCTGAAGTTCTTAACATTGGTCTGGAACAGCAGACAAGGGTTTATATTTTCTCTTTCTTGATGGTACGGGGCCAATAAAAGATTTGCTGCATCATCTAACTCTCATTCAGATCTTTAAAACCAGACTAAAAGGAGACCTAAGGGATCAGTGAGATATCTTCTAGCTCTCCTCCCAATTCTCAAGCATGAAAAGTGGCTTGATGATGGAAAGATGACAGATAAAAGATAGCTTTTATGTACAAGAAATAAGTGTTCCTTAAAAAAGTTGGGCTAGCCATAAGTGGAAAATTATTAAAGGCTTAACAGTACAGCGGTAAAAAAAGGAGAGAAGCTCTCTGGCTATGTATTTCTGGTATTCTCTTTATCATGGATTGAAGAAATCAGTTTGCTAATACTGGATAATAATAATAATAATAATAATAATAATAATAATAATAATAATAATAATAATAATAATAATAATAATAATAACAACAACAACAACAACAACAATTGCAATAGTAATAATAAGGTTACCTTTTATTGTGAGCTCAAAATTCCCATTGACTTTGATAAAACCTAATCCAGGAAACCTAATTGTAACTACCAAAATTATGTGGCTGAATGAAGAAAAGGTATGAAATACCCAAGTCCTTTTTTAACCAGCTGCAATGTGGCTTCAGTAGTTGGTGTCTTCCAAAAACAGTGGTAATGTAATGAAAGGACACTGCTTGTTTGCATCTTGGACATGTTTGGACATCTTACTAGAGAAATTAGGACTTGTAAATATTTATATTTTCTTCTTTTTTCTTACTTATATTAACCATTAAACTACAGTGTTTTGATAATCTAAAAATGATTGAACTCACAATTATTTAAGTATTAATTAAAAAATTAAACCCAGCTTGTGGGGGGATTTATTTTTAAAGAAAGAATTGAAAACAAAATCCAATTCCTAGTATTTTAGATAAATTAATTTTGTGAGTGAGAATAGTGAATAGCTTATTGCAGATGAGTATTGCACTTTAATTCAGCATAGAATATGTCATCTGCTGTCCTCATTTACCTGCAGCAGAAGCTTTGCACAAGTTTGACACATGGTAATAACCTGCATGATGCAGTCATGGAAGCACTGGATATGTTTATAGCAGTCAGTTTTAAAATACTTGGTTTCAGACAGAACCACATCCTGCCTTTTCACCCAGGTGTCTCTTCTGAGTTCAGTGTGATTGCCCAAGTGAATAAAAATAATTTGGCTTAGCCTGCTGTAAGGTTTTGTCCCATGTTGTGGTGGAGATGAGAAGTTGCTTGACTCACAACTCTGTGCCATCCATCACATATTTGCAGTTCTGTTCACAACCAACTTTACTTGAGCCAATTTTCTGAGCCTCATATTTCAATGATGGATGGCTTCCTCCTGTGAATTAAGCCAGTTATACACAATTCTGTGTATTCTTTTTTCCTCTTCTTTTTTCAACACATGGAGGTCAGAGAATTCAGAATATGCAAACACAAGCTGGTTTTAAAGCACGATATTGCTATAAGGCAAGAATATTTTCTTTGCATCAAAAATTATATAGAAGTGAAGACTACTGTGGTGGTCCACATAATGTTTTGCGTAATTCAGAAGGAACAGATACACCTCAAAGGGATAAGAGCACTCTTGCTAGAGTCCTGACCTTGAATATTTCTGTACCTGCTGATTTGTACATATCTATTAAACACTGACTGGACAGAGAGGGTACATTGAGGAGAGTGCTGAAAGGTGCTTGAAAGTCTGAGCCAGTTCTTGAGAAACAAGAAATGTGATGAAGAGCAGAGCTTTTCCCCAGTAGCTCAGCAAAACTACACAACTGAACTTTTTCTCCAAGAGTGAAGGCATATTTGGACCTTTTTTTCTGCAGCTTGTTTGGAGAATGCCTGCAGGTCATGTGAAACCTCTAAACCTATTCTATATTTAAGAGTTACTAGCAAAGCAGTTGAGGATATTTATATGAAATATGGAGGAAGAGACAAACTAGAAACTTGGCTGAAAATGCATTTAGCAAAAGTGTCACTGATCACAATACTTTGTCTCCTTAGACACGGAGAAAGGAAATCCTGACAGTGTATGTTTTAGTGTTTTTTTTTCCCCCATGCACATTTCCATACTTGTTTCTTTGGAACAGAGACCGCTGTAAAATACTGTGAAACCCGGCAGCTTTCACGTAGACACAGACAGGCAAGATCTCCAGCTTTCAGACAGATAAGATATATTTTTGAAATCATGACAAAGCCAGTGAGAGATTACAGCACTAGAAGACAAACAGAAAATCACAGAAACAGACACCAAAGAAGAAAGCAGAGAGTGACTGGAAGAGATTTCCAAGGGCAAAAGAAAGAGCACCAGCTCACTGGGTTGCAAAAGGTGACATTTGGCTTCTCTTTGAAAAATGCTTGTATGTGTGTAGTCAGGAGTTCTGAAAAATATACAGACCAGGAAGCTTTGTCACATTCTCAACAGAAAAAAATCTTTTTTTCAATGCAATGGAAAAACTGGGAATTGTCACACAATTTCCTAAGATCCTGTCATCTTAAAGCAATTCACTCAGTTACGGATTGATGAATCAGTAATTGATATTAACAGCTGGGTGCCAGTCTGTTTGCTTTCAAACTGAACTTGGCAGGATTGTGACCTTTCTGTGGCACAGGCACTGTTGGAATTGCAGGGGCAGACTGAGCCCCATCAGCAAATGCTGCCTCTCAGCCCTTGTCCCACAGCCATGAGAGACCACAGAAAGCCACAGGATTGCCCTGCAAATTGAAGGCTGAAGTACCAGCTCTTGGATTAAATCAGACAGATTGGCGCTCTGCCATTCTTGTAATAGTTCTTGTGAGAAAATGCTTGTTTTTTATGAGAAACTTTCAGCTTGAAAGAAGAAATTACTCTGGGAACTCCCTGAACAAGCAAGAGATCAGCTGATTAAAACAACTAGCAGCTGCTTATGATTTATGTACATGCAGTGCCTGAAATGTCACTTAAACACATCAGAGATAGCTTTATATAAATGTCAGGTATCATCCAGCTGATACACTGGGGCATTTGAAGTAGGATGCCCTGCTGGGTTTGTGTACTCCATGTTGGACACACATTGCAGCCCCTGCTGAGCTTTCTAACTGTGAACCAGGCAGCAGTCAATGCACGAAAATACCTACATGACATTGCAAATGAGCAATGGCTGTAAAGGATGCGCTTATTTGGCACTTCTGAATTTTGTTCTATAATATCCAAAGTGTATGACGTACCTGGAATGCTGAGGGACAAGGAAAGGAGTAAGGAAACAAGTTTGTCTTTTTTCTGCTTTGTGTCCTTGAACAAAAGAGATGCTGACCTTTAGTCATCTATTTACAGCTAAAAAGTCTCAAATTATCTAGAGCAAGGGGTGATGAAAGTGCTTGTGACAACACTCTAACAATGACTGAGACTGCACATTTCAGTATGACATGGACTGAAGCCACAGCAATTTCGTATCTCTAATAGAAGTAAAGCAGTACAAGTAGCAATTATTGAAAGATTGTTTTCCAGGTTGTGCATTGGCAAAGCTCAAAACTATGTTATAGCACTTCCCATAGGAAGCTGCGTGATGTCACTCAGGAGATGGTGTGTGTGCATGTGCACACCTGTGCATGTGCCACTTCACTGTCTGTCAGACACTGATCCATGTACAGATGAGTTGACTAAGACCAGTCTGGCACATCCTTGCTTTGCAAGGAGCAAAGTCTGTGCTCTTAACCCACCTCATGTCAGTCTGTCTGGAAGGAAAGTAGGAGCTGTTTTGCCAAACTTCTGTCTTCTGCCTCCTGCCTCCACACCTCTGGGAATATCAGAACAAAGTGCTTTACACAAACATTTTTATCTTGGCATGTCCAACCCCACAGGTTTCCTTGATGTCCTTCTTAGCTGAGCTGAACCTCCAAGTTTCATGTGCTGCTAGAGGAGTGCCCCACTTCACTGGAACAGCTTCTTGACACAGCTTGCAGTAGCATAAAAAGATATAACCACAGTCACAAGTAATCCTGGCTTCTGGTCTCCTTCTAGAATTGTGTGTATGTTCCTCGCTCCATTATAAAGCCACTCTCCTTTTCCCTCACATTGATCATTCACAGTGTGTGATTAGCATCTACATTTCGTTGACACCTGTTTCCATTAAAATATTGATAATATTCTGGATATGTATGACTTTCACCCACAAGTAAGCAGGTGGCTTTCCCACTGGGCTCAGATAAAGCTGTTTCTTTCATAGGGTCACTGGCTGCATCCATGCCCCTTCTCTCTACCTGGTGCAGAATGACATTTGAGATACAGCAAATAACCCCTGCAACACAGCAAAAATATTTCCTATGAAACTGTCTTCCCTGCAAATTTCCTTGGCAAATGAAGACAATGTTTTCTGTTTCAAATACTCTTTCATCAGGTTATTTGGGAGCACACATGGCTGTAAGGTGCTGAGATTCTGCTGCAGACTGAAGGTCAAACCCCAGAGTCCCCAACAGGCTGCTCATCCTGGGAGCTTTGAGACCTTCACTTGCAAAGCAGTTAAACTTCTGCACCTGTGGGCAAGATCTAAGCCAAGGGAGAATCTGAAGCAGTTTCTTCAGCCTATTAATCTACTTCATGTATCTTTTTTTTTTCTATATTCAATGTATACTTCCAGGACTAAGAGCATAGACTTGGCCTTAGAAAATTTTACAGCTACACTGTAAAAAAAGTTCCTAGTTCTGGCACATTTTGTGTAGATCCAGAGAAGATAAATGAGTTTTTGAGGGGTTTGTTTGTTTGTGTGTTTTAATTTATTTTATTATTTTAAGTTTTACTTCCTTGGAACATTTGTGGGAACCTAATTCACTGACCTGAGTATCAGGTTGCATTTTACTTCTGACTTTTGACCTTGTATATCTGTTCTACAATTGATGTTGAAATGTGTATATATATATGTATGTATATATGTATATATATGTATATATATGTATATATATATACACACACATATATATATATGATGTACACTTAGTCTAAATATCAGTCTGAGCTTCTAAATCCTCAGGGTCAAAGTTGTACTAAACAGTGATGTGTAGATATATCATGGTTAGGAAATTGGCATGTCCCCAACCTGTATGTGAACAAAGGAAATTAATTGTATCTGCTAAGGGAAACATTGCAGTACATTTTCAGATATTATTGGTCTCAGTTATGAATTACCACACACTATTAGCATAGGTTTCTGAGCTAGACATATTCTAAAGAGTTTCTTTAGCCTATGATCATAAAATGTATTTTTAAAAGACAGGGGAATTGTTGATATTTTGCTGCTATAAATGTACCAAATTTATTTTTGCAGTTGCCATAACAGCACATAATGTTTGGAACTTTGAATTCCCAGTATGTCTATAAGTCAAATAGCATGGGAATGCATTAACTTGAATGCCCTTTCCACTAAAATTACCATTTGTGTATCAGCTGAGTATGAGATTTGAATCTTGTTTTTAAGAAAACATGCCAATCTTAGCATAATTGCTTCCCACTTTGGTGTTGCCCAGCCTTTGGCACAGCCAGGCAGCTCACACATGCCTTACACCTGCAACTGCTCAGGCAAGGAGGAAACTTCTGCTCCATCGGCCCTGATCAGGGACTGAGATTGTGTGAGACACCAACAGAATCTGAAAATAGTCACTACTGCTACCCAGTGCAAAACAGGCAGCATAAATGAGATGTGTAGAAACCTGCTTTGATCTATTCCTGGGCATTGAGAGAACAACAGCAAATGTACATCTTCTGGCTTTATTTCACATTCTTTAAACACATTGTAACCGTTGCAAATTGACCTGGTTATTCATGCTTAATGACTTTTCTGCAGTGAGAAAATTACCTTAAAGTAATTCCTATCATAAAAGGTAGAGGATTTTTCTCATTCCGGAAAATAAGTGGAATAATTTAATTTTTATTTTCCATCAGTAATATCATGACACTGATTTTTGCAACGCCTGTCGGTTGGGTTGCAGTGTGTTTTGTCCTTGAAATAGAATGTTTGCCAGTGGTTAGTGTTTGCATGCTTTGCTGGTTGTTAAAAAGAACCAACTTCAGCTAAAAGCTAAGGTTTTTCTAAGCTGTAGGTGCAGAAAACAAGGGACTTGGAATATTTTCAGTACAGAGTACACCCGGCAAAGACACAAAGCACAGCTGTTAAGATTGCACAGTACTCTTTCAGATGTTGGGTTGCTTGTAATTATCCAGTTGAGCTGCGTACTTGGGGTTCTCATATTTTTATGCTTTCTGGAAAAAAAAAAAAAAAATTCGTGAAGAGAGAAACATTCCTTTGTATTGGGAGAAGTTGGTGGTTCTTTTCTTCATCTAGTTAAAAACTACTTCTACCACCTGGCTTGTTAACAATTATTTTTGTGGTGTTTTGTTGTTTGCGTGTTTGTTTGTTGGTTTTGGTTTTGCCTCTTTTTTTTGCTTGTTTGGTTAGTTGCTTTTTCTGTAGGTCTTTAATGAAAAAGAAGAAATTCTCCATTTGCAGTTTAAACCATTAGTGAATTCTGAGAAGCAAACTAGTTGTTGCTCCTCAGCGATTAGCATGTGCCAGGAATAACACAGTAATGTGATGGCAACCTACAGCATTGTTAAGAAGAGTCCTAGTTCCTCTCTGCTCACCTTCTTCAAACAACTTTGATTTCCAGTAATTTTGACAGGAGCGCTGAAATTACGGCAGACTGCAGCTGGAGTTCAATTCAGCACTGTAGAGAGAGCATAAGTGCTGGAGCAGTGAAAAATGCTGGAGGCTGAGTCTTTTTGAACAAGACAAGAGTGATTGCAACCCTGGCTTCAGCAGGGCACTGGCTGCTGCTTTGTCACCTGATGAGGTTTAAAAAGCCATCCAACAGAAGGAGCACTGAACCTGCAAGGACAGGGAAAGTCAAGAGGATACTGTTTGCGACACTTGCTCTCACGTTAGCCTGCTGTTTGCCACCTGCTTGGGAAAGGGATAACGGCAATAATTTATTGCACCAATCTACTGCAGATGGATCCATTAATCAGTGCAAGGAGCTGTGATGATGCTTCCATGAAGCCATCAAAAGTGGGCAGATCTGGTTCTTGCCTGGAGGAGCTGAGACTTCAGTACAGCTCTGAGGGGAAAATCCAGCCCAGTCACTAATCTATCTGTTTAAAGTCTATGGATTTATGACCATTACACACACTAGATATGTTTTGAAAACTAGGCTGGCTGTAGTTTAAGGAAACTTCTTTTTTAAAAAGCTAGGATACCATTCAATGTGAATGGAAAATTCATTTTGAGCTCCAAGTTTTATGTGAAATATTGGTCACCTTTTAAATTAAATTACATTTACCTGATGGCTTTTTATGAAAGTGTTTGTATTTTGCTATTGCTTTTTTCCAGCAAATGAATGAAAAAGGCCATTTACGTGCTATGTGCCATACCCAGCAGACAGAATGTGAGTTTCACTGTTCAGAGTCACACAAAATTGAACTCCAGAAGTGTCTGTACTTTTGTCAAAGTCACAGAAGTGCTTACAACTGTGCTTCCTTTGGAGATCAGAAGAGAGCAGCATGGCTGCACCTCCTCTCACCTGCATCCTCAGCTCCTCTTTCTCCTCCTCTTCACTCCCAACAGGGTTTTCCTGTCATGCTCTTAGCCCCAGCCTGGCTCCAGCCACCAGCCCCAAGCCCCGGAGGTTTGGTCCCTCTCTGTCCCTCCCCTGCCTGCAGTGCAGGAGCTGTCACACAGCAGGGATGGAGGAGCAGCCTGTCACTGTCCCCATATTGCTGTGCCCACCCGGGGGTGGAGGAACAGCTGTTCACTGTCCCCATCCCATTCTGCCCATCTGGCACAAAAGGGCTGAGCAGGGTCCTCGCACAGCCTTGACCACACCATGAGCTTTAGCTTATATTCTCATCACACTCTCTTGTATAAACAACCTGTATCCATCTTTCTTACTTTTTCTGCAGTGGCCCTGAGTTTCCTGACTTTAGGCCCTTGTTTGGTAATTTCAGCCTTGCTCACCAGCCCGACGAGCCTGAACCAACATTTTCTCTCACCCAGACAGTGAGTGCTACTGTCACTCACTCTGACTCTCCTTTTTCTCTACTTTTAAGAAATTATAATGTCTGTTTTACTCCTTCAGCCAGGTTGGCATTGATCACCCACCTTCCCTCCTGTTTTGCCCAGGTCTGGCCCTTCCCCTGGGGCAGCCCCCGCGGAGGCCCAGCCTTCTGCAAGCTCTCCTTGCCCTGTGACTGGTGGCAGTTTCCCTGACTGGCACGGGCAGAACCTCATTTTGCTTTCTGAGGCTCCAGAGTGTTTGGAATTGCATTTAAAAGTTTTTCTGTTGCTCGTGGAAGATTGTTTTGCAGTTTTAAAATCCTTTACTCTTAGTAGCTTATTTAGGCTACTTTGTTTTGGAAACTGCTCTCTTTAATCTGTAAAAAAACACAAACAAACAAACCAAATTTACAGTTGTTTTAATTTCAGAACAGTTACATTCTTGGAAATATTTTATGTCAGTTATTATTGATGCTGTATGTTTGGGCACTTGAAGACAGATTGCACCATTTAGCTCTCAAAGTGGAAATTTTGCCTCTCTTGAAACTGAAGTACAATAAATAAAACATTGCATATGGTCAATAAGAAAAAATGCCAAAGTTCTGCCCAAATGTTTACCTTGTAGAAACATTTTGTGGAGAAGAGCTAATCCCATATATTTTTATGGGAAATAACAGAGAAACAAACAAATGTGCAAAACCCAAATATTTAACATAGTACATTTAACATAGAAGTAAAAATCACCACAAATGGCAAAACTGGAAAAACTCTAGGATCTGAATGAAGAAATATTGCTTTTTCAGCACTCAGCCCTCTTTGCTATTCTGAGGAGGGCACATGGAATCTGGTATTTATTTTATAATTACAGGCATGACGAAGAAATCATTAGAGCAGTATATTTGTTAGTTGGCTTTCCAAAAGTTATATAATTATTGGTTCTCTTTAATCCTGACAATTATAAAGTGTCTACTTTTCAGGTGCATTCATTAGGTCTACAAAGGGGTGCTTCACACTTTAGAGTCAATAAACTTAACCTTGCTTAAAATCCTAATGAATGACAGATCTTGAAATCATAACTTCTTTAGCTTATCCAAGTGTTTCAACATCTCAATTTATAATGAATGTGCAGTCAGTGCTTTTTATATTGAATTTTGTATACTTTTCAATGTCTATCACCAGCAGATGCTTCAGATTTGCCCAGGGTAAAGAAAATATTGCCTTTTTTTCAGTCTTCAAACAAATAATAATAAAAAAATCTTATGAGATTGAAGACTATGTTTCCACTATTGTCACAAAAGGAACCAAAACAACTCAGAGTGTATGGAACACTTTACTTGAAACAAAATACTCCATTTTACAGTACAATAAAAAAGTGCTAAAGCAGCGGAAATTAGTAAATTGCTTTTGAGCATTATTTGTCAAAGCAGCTAGGGCAGCAGAAGAGGAAAAAGGGAAAGAGGGAAAGAGGGCAGGTACTTATTTTGGACCTTAAAATACATGACTTGTTTCCTGTGCCGGAAGACACTTTACAACAAATCCCTTTGGGTGCCTTAGAACATTGTGGTTCAGGATATTTTCAACAGGTTCAATAACTGAAGACACATTCAAGTTGGAAAGGATCAAAAAGAGTTGTGCCCATCAAATGCTTGTAATTACTCATTCAGAAACAATTTTTGTGCAGTATCTGAACATGACTGCCAGGTAATTAATAAGGGGAATCTAGAAAATTGAGCAGTTCTTCAGATCAGCAGCAGACTGTGCAATTGAATCTCTTCCCTTCGGCTTGTTGGACATAAAATTAGTGAATGGAACAGTGGATTTTGATCACTTTTTCTGTTGCTACTCTTGGACTGTCTCTGCAGCCCTCAAGAAAAGGGTAGTTTGGATGACTGAAACCCTTACCACAGCTGAGAGAGGAAGTCCGTGTTGTGCATCTCTGGAATTATTACCCTGCAGTGGCTTTTTCTTCACCTGGGCACTGCAGTCCTAGCACAGAGCTGTCTGTCCTGCAGCATCCCCTGAGCACAGGGAGCTGCCTGGGCTGCCGCCTGCAGACGCCTCTGCCCGGTCCCCTCGGCTGCCTGGGCACATCCCCTGGGGCAGAGGGAGCTGCAGCTCACACAGCTGCAGGGAGAGCAGAGTCCTGACCAAGACAATGCTTGGCTTGTGCAGCTGAAGGCAATATTTGTGTAGCAAAACGTTTTACTGGGGAGAAGCGTTTAATACAGATAGAAATTCTCACTTCCAGTATTGCCCTGAATGACAAGGGCTGAGAGCAATAAAAACAAACCACTGGCACCAAATTTAGCAGAATTGCACAGCAAAATGCAGAAAGTGCCATGGCCAATAGATCCCCCAAATTGCTTATAAAGTTGTTTTAAGTGGTTCAACCACTGCAGCACTAAGACACCTATTCCAAGAATTTTTCAACTCAATAAAATCCACGGCTGTTTTAGACTCTCAAATTCTTTAACTCCTGTACAAAAACTGGAATGGGCTGCCCAGGGAGGTTGTTGATGCCCCATCCCTGGAGGTTTTTAAGGCCAGGTTGGACGAGGTTTTGTACAGCCTGGTCTAGTGGTAGGGTTCCCTGCTCATGGCAGGGAGGTTGGAACTTGATGATCCTTTAGGTCCCTTCCAAGCTTAATGATTCTATGATTCTAAAACAAAGTTGCAGTGGCATCCCTGGTGCTCACATCCTTCTCAGCCTCCTGACTACCAGCACTCAGAAGGAAAACATTCCCTCACAGGTTTTCTTGCTTGCCTGACACAGCAGGCAGATTGTCAGAGAAACACTGAGCTTGTGAAGGAGACAAATCTCTGAACCTGAAGCAGGTGGACATTGAGGAGATCTGATGTGTACAAACACAACTAGCTTGACTTTATTCCTGGTGCACAAGATGTCCCACAAACTTGCTGTGCCTAGCGAGTTCAGCCTGCTCTGCCTCCTTGTTTAAGAACAGCTCCATAAGCCCAGCTATAAAGAGCTCCAATTGTTTAATCTTATGCATAGACTGCTTTATTATTTTTTTTTTTTTTTTTTTTTTTTCATTGTTACATTTATTCCAACATCACTGGAATACAGTCAGTATCACAAAGCCTACACAAGATTACAGCTTTCAGCACATGCCAACTCCAAGTGGAAGATTACAGATTTTGCAGGTTTATGGTTGCATCAGCTCTGTTAAATGGCTTTAAATGGGTTTGGTGTTGGAATTAAAAAAGTTTAGGGTTTTACCAGCCAAAGCCTGGCTGAGACATGTGCTCTTGGGGCTGCATGTGAGCATTGGTTTGGTGGTGGCTGGAGGTTCCCAGTCCCTGAAAACAGCCATGATCACAAAGCAAATGGTGGATTTTTTAGAGAGAGGGAAAAGTAAATTGGTATGAAAAAGAGGAGGACAATACTTTGACTTTTGTGTCCCAACTGTCAGAAAAATGGTAATTTCCCTATGCATGGCCAAAACAGCAGTTGAAATAAATATGTGTTCTGCTTCCTTGGAGTTACTGCATCAGCCCATCAGTCCACGCAGACATAACTGCATACAGGAAGGAACTCAGCAGTTCTGAGTTGTGGTAGCTGTTGTTGTGCTTCTAGCTTGGGGCAAATATGAGGTAGTTTATCTTAGGTGCTGCCCCTTTAATCACCCATCACAGTCACAGTGTGGTTGGGGTTGGAAGGGACCTCTGAAGATCATCTAGTCCAACCCCCTGGCAGAGCAGGATCACCTACAGTGGATCACACAGGAACACAACCAGATGGGTTTGGAATGTCTCTAGAGTAAGAGACTTAACAATTTCTCTGGGCAGACTGTCCCAGTGCTCTATTATCCTCCGAGTAAGGAAGTTTTTCCTCATATTTATCTTTACCCTCCTGTGCTCCAACTTGTACCCATTGCCCCTTGTCTTGTCATTGAACACTGTGGAAGAGAGACTGGCACAATTCTCCTGACACCCCTTATACATATTTATAAGAATTTATGATATCCTCCCTCGCCCTCCTTCAGGAGGAGAGGAAAAGGAAAGGAAGGAAAAGAAGTGTTGTATTGGTAAGCTAGGATGCACAACTAGACACAAGCAGACACCAGGGAGACATAGTTCATATTAACAATTAGCCACATATAGCAGAACCACATTAAAAAAACAAACAAACAAACAAACAAACAAACTAACTAACTAACTAACTAACTAACTAACCAAACCAAACAACCAGAACCTCCCCCCCCCCACCCCCCCCCCCAACCACAAAAAAACAAACAAAAACTAAATAACAAAACACAAAACCCCTCCTTGCTTTGGAGGGATTCTCCCACTGTTTGTGCTAATAACCATACCATGGCAGGAAACCCTGCAGCCTGGTGAGCTGGCTGCCAGCTGACAGTACCAAATTACTCTCACAGCATTTCGACTATGCCTGTGACTGTGCTGTGACAAAAAATAAGAGAGAGCTCTGACAATTTAGACCTTAACATTGGAGCTTCCTTTTTGATGAATCATTAGGCAGCACCAAAACCTTGGCGTGGGGCAGGAGAGAGGAAACTGGGAAAGTGGCTGATTGTTTGCATTCCGAAGTCTGTGTGTTTCTCACATATTGAGGAATAATTTCAAGCTGCTTTTTGATACAGGAGCAGTTCTGGTATCAAAAAAATAAAGAATGAAAAGAAAGAAAAATGCATAGAGAAAAACAACAAAAATTGCTGTTAGGGCTACAGGTTAAAAAAAATGAACATATGACTGCAAAAGCTAACTTTATTTTCAACATTCCTCACTTTTTTTTTTTTTTGGTGATAGATGACTTCACATGTAATTGCCTGCAGGTTAGCTATGCCACAGCATAGCTTCTTCTTATTCTAAAACAATTTAAGGTGGACACTAAGACATGCTTGGCTAAAACCTAACTCTATTACTGGCCTCTGCATACAACCTACATTTGATTCACGCATAAAAAAGAAACAGAGTGAGAAACAATTAATGGAACACTTTTGCTAACAAAGTTGGTATTTTCCTCTTGCTACAAGTGCTTTGTTGCATGACTAGCCTTTCCTGTACGATTAAGGCAATCATAGGTGACATATACTGAAAATCTGAGTGGTAAAAGGAATTAAACTATTGTGGGAGGACTAGAACCCTTGAAGTAGCCTTATTTCTTTCCTATACACAAATAAATAATGATTTCTTGTAATGATTAAGTGGATTTAGTTACAAGAATAAGGCAGACTTGAACAGAGGGTATAGTAAGATATTCTCATATTTCATCACAACTAATGAAAAATACCAACTCAACACCTGAACATTCTGCACACAGCCAAGTAGTGTGGGAGATATGTCATTACCCTTCCATTTATAAACTTGTTCAGCTCCACTTGATTGCTTCAGAGGTTCAGTTTAAAATTCACACAAATATTTCTTTATTTATTTTCTTTTTGTGTCTAAACAGGGAGTTTGGCATTGACAAAACTCCAATAGCTGGCCCCTGACAACCTGCAGTGTGCCAGCAGCTAATTATTTCACTTGTAGTAATTTTGTTTGTAGTTGCACATAGGCTGTGGGAGAGGACAGAAAATTATGTTTACTTTGCACTAAATGTTTTCACCTTTAAGAAGCATGGGGACAGCAAGGGCAATAACTGTCTTCCTTGCTTCCCCTTCTGTGGCAGGGCTCGCGATGTCTATAATTTAAAGCAGCCATAACTCACTCCACCTACCATCTTCTGATTAAACTGAGAACCCAGATTCCTAACAAATGGTTGGGTTTTACTTCCTGACCCCACTCTGGGTTACAAATTCTTAATACCCATCCCACAACAAGGGTTGTGACCTGCAGACCTCAGTGGCCTGGTGTACCTTGTAGACAGTGGTTCTGTGTCTTCCTTCTTCACACACAGG
Organism: Apus apus; assembly: GCF_020740795.1. NCBI lineage: Eukaryota > Metazoa > Chordata > Aves > Apodiformes > Apodidae > Apus > Apus apus. The sequence continues at coordinate 69,655,814 of NC_067312.1, read as the reverse complement.
CAGATCATGGGCCACCATTTCTCATCAAGGTCTCACAGTAGCTTAGTCTGAGGAAGTACATGGGCATTACCTTAGTCTGACCCCCCAAAAGCCAGCAGGGTCACGGGCTTTTGATGGCTGCTGTCAGGCATGAGGCTCTCAACACTGCTTTGCATTAGTGCTTCATCTGTAAAGTTAAAATTATTCTCTTCTACTTCTCCCTAGAAAATTTTGAAGAACACTTTACAGCCCAACTCAGCTTAGCTGGGCTACAGGCAAATGTCCATCTCAGTTGGAAGATACTTTTTCTTATGCCACTGCAAGATTTGATGCATATGCTCCATTTTAAAGAGTAACATTGACATTAGCTCAGCTTCTGCTTGTACATCAAATGTGAAAACAGACTAAAAACACTTTCTTCCGAGTGTTCTAAAGTTTTACTCTGGTACTCAATGATTACATATTGTCCTATAGATTTCTTATAGATTTTCTTATTGTTCATGATGCTATGTCAGAACAGAACTTTAATACAACCTGGTTTATTTGGAGTAGTGTGTTTGTAAGGCTAAGTAAGAGGTGAAGGAAGTAATGACATAAACTGTTCATTAGATTGTTATTCAAGCATCTTTTCTATAAATACCTCTGTGTTACTTTCTGCCAGTTAATGAAGCTTTTATGTCAAAACAGGAAAAAAAAAAAAAAGAAAAATGAAATTTAAGAGACCATGCAACAAACAGTAACCAGAACCTGACAGACAGCTCAATCTGAACTGTAAATTTGAGCTGTAAATATCTTTATTCTTTCTTTGAACTCTGCTGCATCTTCCCACTCCCTTTCATGCTGTATATATTGCCAAATGCTACCCCCAGAATTTCACTGTCAAGCTGAATAGCTGTTAGGAGACACAGTCAGTGCAAGACCCTTCAGTCAAGAACCACCACTGGAACTAATGTACTAACTGTAATCCCTAAATTAGAGCGCAGAATGGGATTATTTTTACCAGTTAAATGTATGGATATACACAGAGAGCTGAGGCTGCAAACAGAACTACTAATCTGACTGGTTTTGTTAGCTCACAAATAACTCAGAAGGAAAAAATTCTATATGATAGTGAACACACTAAACTGCAGCATCTTTAGATGAACCATCTCCCTGTTGGGAGAAACAAAGTATGAATTGTGGAGCAAGATGGCAAAACTTTATCTCTGAAGGCTGCAGTACCTTAGACATGAGCATTACTGCTGACAGTGGGAGAGCAAATATAGAGTGTTATCTTTGTACTAGTGGAAGGAAGTACATTCATAGCACAAAGTCTGGGAATTCAGGATAATCATATTCTTGGCTTAATTTTTCTAATCACAAAGGGGAAAAAAAAAGAAAAAAAAGAAAAAAGAAAAAAGAAAAAAAAAAAAAGGAAGAATAAACCCTAGGAGCAATAAACCCCAGGAACACAGATCCAGGTTCTCTCTAAAAAGACTCAAGTGAGGTTATGGTAATTTTGAACCAGTTATCTAACAGCACTGGAGGGACAAAGATTATGGAGATGAAAGGTATACTATTATCTTTCTTGTATTACTTGTCTTCTCATTATCTGTATTGAACTCTGCAGGTAATTTTCTGAAAGATTATGCTTACTTGTTTGAACAAATTTAGGAAGTCCTAAACTGTTTTCAGGCAACAAACATCACAATGCTATTGGATATGAGAGTACAGTTGAGTCTTCATTCATGTGTTTTAAGAATATCCAACAGAACCATCTACTTCTCTCTGAATGGAATCCCACCACCCCTTCCCCCAAGGAAAATGCTTACTACTGGGTCCTGTAACAGGAGGTCTAATACTCCTCTTGGAAACAGCTGGCAGCTAGCTACTTCAGACTTCTAACAGTCTGCTAATGGAAAGGTGAGCTAAGGGAATAAAATTAATTTGTGAATAAAAATGCCTTCTCTATATTTTAACCTGCCACTTTGTTTTACTTGAATACAGTTTTTGTTATCTTTGACTCAATTGTTTCAGGAGCAACTGTAAAAATATTTTATTGGTAATAGATCTCTTCAGGAAAAAGATTTTATGTAGTTGGAAGTCTATGTTCTTTATATTTTCTCAAAGATGATTTTTGTTGTATTGCTACGATAACTCCGCATCTTGTTTAACAGGCTTTCTTATATTAGCATTAGGAAACAGACTCACTCATTTGCTTGTTCTGGAAAGTGAAAAAATACTTTGGATGTTGACAGATGACTCTTCTTGTTAATACAAGATATTTGGAAAAACCCATCAATGGTAGATTAAAAGACAGAAAATATCTATTCCTTTCATTACCTACTGTTATTACCAACATGTTTAAAAAAGAGAAGCAAGTCAAAACTGGCCAATAATATCCTTTAGACAAATCAGCTTGTGTCTCATTTCTGTTTGCCATATGCAGAAATGTAAAGCCAGTTGTTACTGTTTGTAAAAAGATTGCACAACAGATATAAAATAGACTAGATGGTGGAAATAAATACAGTGGGGAATGCAGAATCTCCAACACCTGTTGCAATCAGTGCCCCAGGAGGAGCCTGGCAGAACTTGTAGGTGCTCTAACAGCTGCCGCAGCTCCTAATCACAGTAGGTCTCATATGAAACTTCTTCCTTGATTTGTTCATGATCTCACAACCAGACTGAAAATGAAGATCAAGCCTACTCTGAAAGAAGAGACCGCAATACATGGGTTCCTGAGGTCCCTTGCATTATCACTTGTCTGGATCTGCAAAGGAGAAAATTGACTTTTGCTTGATGTTTTTATTTATTTATTTAAAGTCAGCTTTGTGTCATGCTTATAATGCAGAAGAGAGATGTTACTTCTGGGAAAATAACTTGTTGGTAAGCACAATACGTAAGGAAGATCTTTCCTTCAAGTAGAAGTCAGATTTCTAGCTCACAATGTAAACAGCTTCAGATTGTAATTTCACTAACTTGGCCTTACTTGGGAAAGCTGCAGATATCACATTGTTAAGGTTTTAAATACCAGCAAACAACATCCACTCTCACAAATATTCATTAATATTCCGATACCAGCACCAGCAGGTGGTGCTCAAGAATACACGGCATGGGTGACTGGCAGCACTGACACAACTTGGGCAACATAAATGGCTTCCTCTGACACCCTTTTCCACAAATGTCAAGAGATATGCACAGCCATGGTTTCACTGGGATTAGAAGGGACAAGGGTCAGTCACCCACCCTCACCATCAACGCTATCCAGGGGAGCAGGATCACACCTCCTGCTACCCAGGTGATGGTGGTACGTGTATCTCAGCTGAGAACTAACAAGGTCAGGTTTATCAAAACTGAAAAAGTGGCAAACTACTGCAAACTGCTGAAGTGCTGCCAAAAGAAGGGTTTTGAGGGAGGTGGAGTTGCTGGCAATGCCATACAGAGGTGTCAAAAAAGGACATGCACAGCTCATCACACTTCAGCTATTGTATGTTGTAGATACTGGATTAATTAAATTGTGAAGCTGGTATGTTTTAGGCCTGCCTCCCATGGGCAGCATTAGAAGCACTCTTCCAACAAGAAACAAGAACCAACAGCAAATTGTTTGGTTCACCAATATAATCAAGTAGCAAACTTGTCTACTTCTACCTGAAGCCTACTAAGTACTCAGTGACATCCAACAGGAGTAATTTCATAAAATTATAGAGTGGTTAAGGTTGGAAGAAATCTTAAAGATCATCAAGATCCAACCTACCTGCTATGAAGAGGGATCTCACACTAGACCAGGCTGCACAAAACTTCATCCAACCTGGCCTGGAACACCTCCAGGGAAGTGGCGTCCACAATCTCCCTGAGCAACTTACTCCAGTGCTTTACTACCCTCATGATGAAGAGTTTCTTCCTAATATCTAACCTAAATCTCCCCTCTTTCAGTTTAAAACCAGTATGTTTTGACCTATAACTACAGTCTCTAGGGCAAGGTTTCTCCCCATCGGTCCCATAGGCTCCCTTTAGGTATTGGGCATTCGTATTTCCTCCAAAAGAAGAAAAGATAGTGCCAGGCTGTATAACTTTTTGTGGGGGGAGATACTTTTGCAGTGGGAAGACAAAATTTACTTTCTTAAGTTTTTCAGTAATGTGTTTGGCTGACCTCAAGAATGCCTTAGGATGCCATGCCGTTCATCGTTGTTATCAGATCTAGTACAGTGATATGGTTATTCCTCCTGGGGACAGCAGTTAAAGTTTTAATCCAGAAATTGGTATAATCTTTTTGTGTTTTTAAGCTGCAGATTTAATTTTGAAATCCCACGACAGACAGAGTCCTAGATACAATGCTCAGACTTTACTGATGTCAACAATTTGAAAGACCTGCATCACTTTTATCCCAGCATTGATAGGTTGTTCCAAACTGACACATTTAGTTAGTAAAGTTGTCAGTTCTTATGACATCTGACCTGTAAAAATGAGGTACATGGTTCTTTCTGTTTGCATTTGTTCACAGCAGGCTTTGAGACACCTCTTGTATGTTCAATGTCACCTGCAATTCAGGATTCCTTTTTTTGAGCAATGAAATCTCTGTCATCATGTCATTTGTTCCCATGCAAATTATGGAGTCTTTGGCTCTGCATCCACTGGGTCCAGAAATCTTATATTTGTGCAGAAGGAATAATAACACTTACAAAATTCCTGAGGGATAATCCAACCCACTTTCCATCTCACCACCTCTGAGCAGTTCCTAACTTTTAATCTCTATTTTGATACTTAATATCCAGTTCCTACTTCCATTCTTTTTTTTCGTTTCTTTTCTTTTTTTCTTTTTTTTTGTGAAAAGAGCTAACACTTTTCCTTTCAAAGATTCATATGAAGATTATAATGAAAGGACGTAAACACATTTTTTCCTAAGGCTGCATCACTTGCAAGAGGAACAAGTCATCAACTTCTGTTCGGCTTTGCACTGTCCTTACTGCATATACTTGTGACAGGTATTTATGATAAAAACTTAGTTATTGGAACGCACATGGCATTTTTGGTACTGATTGATGGTTTTGCTTGCAGGCATTTCAGAAAGTCCATAAATGTGTGGGGATCCTTTTGTACTGAGTAAATGACGTTGCTCTTTTGGCAAAGTTGAGGTAGGTGTTCATCAGTGTGCAGTGGGTGGTAGGAAGAGAGAAGGCAGTATAGGTCTTTCATGCTTATGAAAGGAAAGGCACTAAATCAGTGCCTGATTTAGATATCAAAAAGGATTTTAGGATTTCAAATTTGCTGGGATGTCTCGTTCTAGGAAAAACATTTGAATACTCTTCTGATGAATGATAATAGACTTCTGCTCTACCTGCCCCATTTCTATCATTTTGTTTCTCACTTAACTATCTCTTCCAGAATTTTGTGCAGAAAAAATTGTTTCTATTGATTGATTACTCTTCGTTGCATCCATCTTGTTTTATCAGTATGTATTTACTGTTTGGATTTCTTTGGTGAGTTGGACTCATTGAGGAATTTTTTAGCTTTTCTTTGGGTATCATCTTTTCCTCTGCTCACTTCCTGGAGCAGACTACCATTTCTCACTCTTAGTTTTAGAGGCAGTTTTTACCACAACAAAAGTAATGCTTATTTATAAAATAAATACCAGGCTATGATGGCACTAATCATTAAGAAGGCCCTTGAAGCATTTCTACAAGGATTATAGGACAGTTATTCGTTTTCTGTACCTATTAAGGCTGTCAGCAAGAGCAGTGATGAGAGTCACCCACGTTTTTGCTTTGACTTATCCTCTCACAGCACTTCTAATCTCATTAAGTGTGGTAAGATATGAATATAATTTGCCACATCGACATACCATGAATATCACTCTTTCTGAAAAAATTTAAAAAACCCACAACAACAAAACAACCCCTAAACATTTCCTTTCTCCATTTTAGAAGATTTTACCTTTCAGTTTTCATTAACTGTGCCCTTTGTAGGGTAAGTGGAGCACATCCTATTTGCAAATTTCCCTTTCATTCACATTAACACCTTTAGTAATCATTTTCAGACCTGAAGGAAGTCTTGTATGTACAAAAAGCTCATTTACTTCCTACCACAGCCATAGCAATCATAGTGCTGCTTCAGCAGAGAAAAGTGGCTGAAAGGCAATAGGAAAAAGTTCGTTACTTAAAAGTTTCTGCAAAGCTACTCTGGTGAATATGAGATAAAAATATGTATGATTTCTAAACTAAACCAACTTCACAGCCTGGACAGAGATGTACTGACAAAAAAAGTACTCTGTAGTGAGAATAGCTGTGAGCACCTTACGGTGCTGTAACGTCTCTTTGCTATCAGACAGTTGTTTTAATTATAACCATCTTTAGTTATAGTGGTATGTGCTTTACAGCTATATATTTTTTTGTGTTTTTGTTAAGTAATATGCATGTGAATCACTCTCTTCATCAGGCAGAAGAATACTCATTTTGTTATTCTGGAAGAAGCAGTAAAATGTGTAGACAGCCTAGAAACATAACCAATTTGTCTCTTCCTTTCCATTCTGCACCAAAAGAATGAAGCATAGTTCCACATTCAGATAAATAACAGTAAACAAGTGAATAAAAGTGGTCAGTACACATTTATTTACCTGTACTGGGGAAGGAGAGACTGAGAGTGACAGATGAGATTATTGCTGCAAGTTTCTGTCCAAATGCTTCCAAATTTCAGGAAGATTCAACTCCACAGGTTTTGGATTTGTGAGTAGTTCAAGTCTTATATGAGACACCATGGATCCAGGAGTGTTAAAGTTATTACGAGGTAGGTTCAAAAGCGATTGATAGGAAAATAAGTTTAGAAATATTTGCTTGTGGTGATTCATAACTATGGTCATCAAGGAAAAAGAGAAGCATAGAAAAGACGCTGGTGTGTCTCCCTAGAAGGGTGCAGGGCACTGCAAGAGAAGTTAATCTGATCTGCAAGACATTCAGTGGTACACACATTTCATCTTCCATAGATGGTGATACCTGAACTATCAAGCGGAACATTTGATTAATGTGAGTTTAAGCTCATACTTTGTGGTGACTACAGCTGTGTGCTTGTGACAGACCATGGCAGTGGTGTAGCTCAGCTAAAAATGTAGCCTAGTCAAAAATGCACATCTACTCTGAAAACGGTGTAAAGGTGAAGTTATAGTAAAACCACTTAGTCCAAGCATGTGCTACAAATTATAGATTTTCTGTGCACAATTATATTTCTATCTCAGTTCTTGTCTACAGCCAAGCTCCTTACTACAAGGGCAAGGATGGAATGAGTAACTAGTGTTTCTGAGAAATGTTTAGGTCTGTACACCTACCTTGGCTAAGTGCTTCTTGAAGCCAGAGAAGAAGTCCTGTCCTTACCATGTCACTGACTTCCCTTTGAGATAAAGACTAAAGTCAGGAGTGTGAAATGTTTTGATCCTAGAATACTGGTGGGCATCTACGTATAAGACAAAAGTTACAAAAATGATTATTTCCTGATGCTGGCTTTACTTCTATTGATAGTGTAGTTGTCTCACATTTGTTTTAACTTTGCTTGCCATGACAAACCTCTACTGGCAACTATGTTGTTGTCACTGGTGTTACTGAAGAAGATCCTTCCAGGCCTTCCGGTCTTTCTCCTCCTGGAGAAGTGAGATGCACGTCTTTAAAGTAAAGGAATCTGTTCATTTTAGCAACAGAAAGAAGAATCTGGGGACCAATAATTTTCATGACACTTTTACTTAAAGAATGCCCACAAGTAGGGCTGTAAGGAGAGTAAATCATATGTCTTCAGATGCAGAAACTGAAGGTGCAGATGTTTTTCACACCTGCTTTAACACTTGAGATTTCCCATCATTAAGTGTTGTTATTCTCAGTTTCAGATTAAAATGGCCATCCTGTAAAATCCTGCCATCTGCCACCAGGCTGCAGGAGCTAAGCTGCCTGCAGGAAGAATGAGATAGTGCTTTCAGAGCTTCTCATGACACGAAGTGTGTCATTCCCATCAAATGGCATGGTCTTTTGCTATTGAAAGCCTCCAAAGTGACTTTGAGGTCCTCGAGAAGCTCCCTCCAAGCAGCACAAGTGCATACACCACCTGCCAACGGAGCTGACGTTGTTGAATGACCCATTTAATTGCTACCCACTTATCCAATGATGTAGAACAAGTCTGTGTGAATTCCTATCTTGGCTCTGGTGGAGCAGAGAATTTAATCATACTATAAATACTTTGCCGGGTGCATCTGTGGCAAATGATGCAAATGCTAATTCCTTGGCCTTCAGGCAGCCTAAAGGGGACTCATTTTGGTTTCTAGCGAAATGTCAGCATTCTTAATTTTTCAGAGAAAAAGGGGCTGTTCTGCTAGTCAGGAAATTCCTTCAAAGTCACCTGAGAGCAAATGGAAAACTGAAGTCAGAGTCTTTAAAAAGAACTCCTTCCAGTGTGTGATTTGGAAAAGATTAGCTATCAGAGTTTGACCTTGACTCTTCCTACTTCCCTGTTGCTGTTCAGTTCTGTGCCCATCACAGAGACCAGGCACAATGGCAGCTGGTGCCTCCTGGGCTGATTAGTGACTTTTCCCCAGCTCCATATGGATGGAGATGTAGCGGAGCAACCACTGGCAGTGTCTGATGTGTGGCTGGCACTCTGGTGCATGCAGGACAAGCCATCCTGTGACCCTTGCACTCCTCGTGCCACATGAGCTCAATCCAGCCTCCACCACCTTGCACACACACTGACACCAGTGCAGGAAAGTCAGGATGGGATTTACTGCTTTGCACGAACAGCTGTGAGTGCAGGACCAGTGTGAAGATGGATCCCCCTGTTCCCAAACACTGGGTGATGCAGAGACAGGCAGAGCTGCACCAGCTGCAGCAAAACAGACTCTGGGCGCTGAGCTCTGCTCCCCTGGGGGCTGCCACTGTTCCCAGCCCCTCAGCTATTCTAAGGCCAGAGCTTTCAGGGAGGTTTTAGCCGTGTTTGATCCTGTTTCATTATAGGGAGTGGACTGTAAATGGTCTCCTGAGAGCCTCTTTGCCACAGCTTCTCTGAGAGGCAGTGTAAGCTTGTTCTCTTATCACCATGTGTAGCCTCGCTGTGCTCTGGCTCAGACTGCAACCTGACTTATTGTAGGTGGGTATCTGATACATTTTTAGACTGGAAAAGGAAGACATTAAAAAATTAACAATGAGGATTTTAATTTTTTGCCCAGTCCTTTCAGCAGGGATACAGCTTGAGATACTGCTACACTTCTGTCTGCTGCAGTAAAGTTTAGTTCTTTGTACATGCCCTCAGGTAGAGCTGACATGAAGACATACACCTGCTTTGTTTTTCCTCTGGTACTCTGTCCACGACTATACTCAAAAAGAAAAGCAGCTCAGCCTCTCCTTCTGTGGCCCTGTCAGTCTTGGATCCTCCTCCCTGGAACTCTGCTTGGAGCAGAGCCTTGTTTTGGGGGTGTGACAGGACCCTGGGGTTGCCACCTCCAGCAGGAGCTGCAGACATCCTTTTCCTGGGCTCTCACCCATGATCACTCCTGTGGGACCCACAACTGAGAGCTCACTGGCACCACATCAGGGTCTGTTGCAAGCACTCTTAGTCCTTCACACTTGTATTTCTTCACTTCTTTAGGCCTTTCCTCTGCTATATTCCACACCTTCTTTCCATTATCCTCCCTACAACTCATATGGAGAAAGGAACACATGGGTTTTTAACTTTTTATAATTAAAAGGTATAACTCTCTCCTTTCATAATACAAGTGCATGCCAGCCCTACCTGTGCTTCATAAAAGCCAGGGAGAAAGTATTTTTTCTTCATTGGCTGCATTGCCTAGTGCTAAATTTGTAATTCCCACCTCTGGTATCTGAGCATATTACCAAACAACTCAAACACAGTCCTCAAAAATGCTGTTTGAAAGTCCTCAAATACTGATTGTAAGGCAGAAACTGCATTTCATTTTTTATGTAGAAATACCTAGTTGTAATTTTTAGTTAAAGAGTTGCTGCACAACTCCTAGAAAACTACTGCCTAATATTTGGCTTGAACAGGCTGCAAAATACTACATGAAATATGCATCCACTTCCCAATTTTATTTTACCAGATATTTTTTCTAAATGAGCATTTTTATTTACTCCCCTACAGCTTTTAAAGCAATGGCTTTTATCCTCCGTGAAATTTAGGTATCTCTTGTGACCATATTGTAAAAAAAGAGTATTTTAAATAAAATAAACCTTCAAATAATGGTAATTTAAAATAGGGACAAAACCCATTTTGATTTAACCCATAGGTTAAATCATGCTAGTCCATAAGGAAGCTGAACTTCCTGCGATTGTCTGCACAGCTTCTGGTCAGCATGGCTCCACTGGGAGCCATTGCTAATTAGAGAAAGGTGACATCAGAAGATGGGAAGAAATTTATGCAATTCGGTCAATAACTGAATCTAATTTTCCATCCCACTAAAACTTTTTCTCTGGTTGCTGATGGGAAAACAACATGGGAGAAAGAGACTTTCATTCACACTGCCTAATTTTCTGATTGGGCTGAGCCATCAGACTTCAGTGAACTGTGAGCTGCTAGAACTAGCTGCTGAAGGCAAGGACAGCAGGTCACCCTCTGTGTGGAAACAGCAGAGATGTCTCTGCAGGGTGACTCAGCTCTCTGTGGGCCGGTGCCTCTCCGGGCAGTGCCTCCCTCTACCACTGCTCCACAGAAGGAGCCAGTGGCCGACAGCAAGAACTTTAATTCAAGCTCTGCAGTGAGGTTGCCCAAAGGCATAGAGGATTATTCTAGATCTAAGTGTCCCAAGGACTGTTAAACAGAAATACTGCAGGCTGGTCAGGAGCTGCACCAAGATCTCCCGGTGGACAGAAGCAAAAGGGATGTCTGGAACACTCCTCCACAGCAATGGCTTTGCAGCAAGGATTGAGCATCCAGGTCGCCACCTGGAGATTATGGGATTAAACGTAGGTATTTGGGACACAGAGCCTGCCCTGTATTCCTCCGTGATGAAGCCATAACTCTGGAAAGCAGGCCATTTAACTGATTTATGGTCCCTCTAACTGTTTGCCGTGCAATTATTTTCTCAGAATACAAATTGAAATCAGAATTCTCTATTGTGTTTTCTTCCATCTGGCTGCAAATACCTTGTTCTATTTTGCTGCTTTCTTCGTTCTGCTTCCTTCTTTTGGGAAGATACCTGTGAAATGCTCTGCCAGCTGCTGGAATCTCTTAACCTGTCAGCTCTCACAGGCCCCTCTCATACACATCAGTGTGAGTGATCAGTTAAAACCCATGGTGTAAAATCAGTATAAAGGGTCAGAGAGTCAAACTCCAAAAAGCAAAGCAATTTATACAGAATGATAACACAGACTGTGCTTTTACCTCCTAAGAGAAAGATAGGTTGTTTTCTGGGTTCCTGCCAACTCCTGAGGTGGTTTTATATGTAAAATCAATATCGAGGAGAGAATCAAGATTTTTCTTATGGTGGACGATTCCTGATGTAAAAATGGCAGTTGGGGGGAGACCATAAGGTGGCAAAACCTCCTTCTGCTTCTCCGTGAATTGTGGCATCCTTGGATGTATCACTTTCAGCAGTCTATTTCTAGTTTGTAATTTTAATTCTGTGTTTTTAATCTTGTCTTTTATTAATATCTTTGCCTCTTACCTGCAAGAGTTACCATTTTGTAACTAAAAGTTGATCTAAGATCTCCTTCTTTACCTCTTTATTACAGCTGCTGCTAAATTTGCAGATTCCTACTTCTTTCTTCTTTTTTTTTCTCTTTTTTTCTTTTTTTTTTTTCTTATTTCTTCTTTTTTTTTTTTTAATGTTAACAAAAGGACAAGTTTGAATGTTTTTTAAATTTTACTTTCAAATTTGTGGAGCTGAAGTTATATTTTCTCTCCTGGCATTCACTGGATCATTCTCTCATTATATTCTCTTGTGTTCAGGGTTTGTACTCATTTGCTCTCTCATACATTTCTTGCACATTGTGAGCTACTGCAAGTTTTAAGAATCTGATCAATATAATAATGTCTGACATGATACTACTTCTGTATCACTTTCAAGCTTCTTAATGTGTTCCAAACGCAGTAAAAGCAAGGGGGGTTGATACCAAAGGATATAATTAGCTAGACTAACATCTGCAGCTTCGTAGAACTCTTTTGCATTAAAACATAAGAAAAGTTAAACACATTTATCTCAAAGAAAAATCTTAAATATTTATCAACCCTTTATTTATTGTAATTGATCCTTAATAACACAACAACCCAAAGAGTCTTCCAATAAATCCTCTGCACTCAAGATTTTCCAAGACTCAGAAAGCATGTTAATTAGATGCATGTAAACCTTTCAATATTTGAAAAAGTTTAAGACCAAAAAAAAGAGATCTCACCAGTAGCATGCTTTTTTTAAAAAACTAACAACACTTTTCAGAGTTTTATATTTTTTTAGATCTTGAAGAGGATGACTTAAATTTCATTGCAAATTGTAATTAAATTTATCCCTGACTGAAAATAAATTGCTTTATATTTCAAGATAAATAGTATATAACACCTGTATTGCAAAAAATATTGTGTTTCGGTTAAATTCTCATCTCCATTTCCACCTTTCCTTCTGTTACTAACTGCTGCTTGTTTTCTTGTTTATTTGAATCAACTTGCTAGAGGCTTAATTTCATTGATTGAAAATTCAGAGTTAATGTTAATATCAACTCCAAACTTACAAGAACATAATAACCTCTGGCCTCTAATTGTCCTGTTAAAAAGGTGAATTTATTATGAATCTTAAAAAAAATTAAAAAAAAAAAAAATAATACAAAAACAAGGAGAGAGAGAGAGACAAACCCCGGAATTAAATCTGCCTAATGTAATTGATATTAGCTTTTTCCATGATCCACAGATCTTACATGACAACTGGAAAACATCAGTAAGAACAAGAAAATAAAAATAAATAAATAAATGAACCAATTAAAATGTGACCTACCTGGAAAGTAAACTCACCTGCTACGGAAACAATACATGATCCTTTGTTCTCTGTCTCTCTCTGTAGCCATTGACGGACAAATAGGGAAGCAGACTGATGTTATGATGATATAGAGATTGTGGAATGGTTTTTATTGAAGAGGTCTACATTTTACAACAAAATACAATGCGTTTTCTCTTTAATTATTTTTAAACTTCAGTCAGAATTTGGGTACATCTAACAAGATTTTGTGGTGTTGAATGGTTGTTTAGTGAACTATATTCATGACTGCTCAAGTGTTGTCTCCAGTCAGTCCATTTAACTTAAGCAATTTAATCTTCATACCCAATTATTTTAATCTTTGCTGCACTGCCAGCCTGTTAAGACTTACAGAAATCAACAACTTTTGAAGGCTGATGCAAACCAATGGGAGGCACAGGCATTGACAGAAATGTTGGAGTACATGGCATGTAAAATAAATACTGTTGACAGCCAGTCCTAAAGGCACTTCAGCCAGTTCAGACCAAATGTCTGTGATCTTCAGCTGTCATTCAAACTGAAGATGCACTTCGTGTTTATTCAGAGAGATGGCAAAAAGTGCACCTTGATGCATTGCTGTTTTCAAAGATGTCTGTGCAGGAAATCTGAAGGTAGATGGATGTGTAATATGTATCTGGAAGCAGTCAAAGCCAAGGGTCCACAGATAGCAGAAAGGTAGGATCCTAGAGCCTTCTAGGTTTTACTTATTTTGTTCTTTTTATTTTGATATTGTGTCCTGCTAAGAAGTTTAGGTTTCTGTTATTCTATGACCTTTCACCTGGGATATTGTTTGGTCCTAGTAGGTGACCTTGATTGACTGCATTGGATTGAGACATAAGCACATATGCTACCTCTTGTAGAAGAGCTAAACAGCAGAAGACCCCAGAAACAGACTCTTCTGGTTTCATTAAAAAAAAAAGATTCTCTATAGTCACCAGTGAGAAGGGGATTTACATATGAGGTAGCTGAAAGAGAGATCTCATTTAACAGCTCTTCATCATGCCCTGGAGAAGCTTATGACTTTGTACAGGCCTTTGATGGAGCCTAGAGAGCATGACGTCCCTGGGCTGCAGTATGGCACTATGAACGCTCAATTCATTATCTTCTTATCCTGAGGCAGTGTGTGTTATACCACAGTGTTATAACTGCAATGCTATTCCAGCACAAGCTCAGGGGGCAGAGCAGATCTGTCTGCTGCATTGAACTGGTGAGAGCCCCAACACCACCCAGTGACTTGAAATGTGAGTCTCTCTTTTACCATGGGAGGTGTGAGTATGTCTGTGAATCACCTATGCCCTGGTATGTAAAGAGAAGTGTATTCTGTAAGTGTTTTTTCTAGGTGGAAAGCTCATTCTGATTCCACAGGTAGAGAGACATGCATTGCAGAGCCAGCCCAGGCTGTATTGCCAGTGTCTGTCTGGGCTGACGGGACAAGAAGATAACCATCCTAAGTTGCAGATTGAAAGCTGATCCTCACTAAGTGTACCTGCTGTACAGTCACTTCCCTTTGAGAAGTTTCCCCACAGCGTGTCTTTATTCTCAATTTGGAAGAAATTTAAGCTCAACAGCATCCATTTTGTCAAAGGCAGCTGTGGTATTCATATATCTGCTTTTTACCTTGTTATGATGTGTTACATTTCACATTTTGCTTTTTTTTTGCACTGAGGGGACAGCAGATACTTCAGGTGAGGTCATATATCTGGACTTTTCATGTACTTTCTAAAGTCTCAAATATTTTATAGTACTACCTATTAATTTGAAAACTTCTTTCTCATCTTCACTGGATTGCAAGGAGTTTTTAGTCTCTAAAGCTAACAGCTTATCTGTTGTGGGCAGTGACTTGACCCTTTTGATAAACTGGGATTTTGAGAAAAATACACTCCAATTAGTCAACAGACTAGCCTTGAAACAGGACTGCAGGACACCTGCAAGACAGATGGAAGGGATGGAAAGGAGCACCCCCCATGGGTTGTCTTGAGCACTGGGTAGAAAAACACTGAGTAATTGGATTCACTGTATTAGCATGCTTTTAATATATTAATGAGCTATTAGCATAATAAAATACCCATAGGCTAGAGGGACCCCTACTAACAAAAACTCCCTCACTCTTTGAATATGAATGGGGAAGTTTTTGACCACTGCCACTTTAATTGGAAGTGAGGAATTAGTTGACCAATCATGTGTGAATGATAGACTACTGTTAGAAATAAAATTATTTTTCATGTTTTTGGGTATGAAAGTAGCACTTGCATTTTGGGAAACGGAGCTTGCTGTGCAGAACATCACCCTGCTCCCTTTTCTGTGCAGAACTGGAAATTTGCAATGTCTCAGCTGTGTATGTGGATGTGAGTCTTGCACACTGGGTAACGGACCCTGCCTTTGGAACACCTGGATTACAAAACAAGTGAGTGACATCCCATGACCCAAGGCTTGCCCATTTTAATTAGCTGAGGCTTTGCTATGCTATTGCAGTGCACTAGAAGCAATAGTTCTCAGTGATTACATAAATCACATGACCTTCACCTTATACCCATAACTTTGTCTTTATTTTTTTTTTTACAAGTGTAGCTTGGTAAAAGAAAGCATATGATTTCTTTTCAATGAAGGACAAACAAACAAACAAGCAAACAAACAAAGCAATACACCAGGGAACATTCAAAGTGCTTCAGGGAATTTTAGGAAAAGAGAATGCTTTTCCCTAGATGGTATTATAGGCCGCAGCTCTGGAGTTAAAGTGCAGTGAATAACAGTACAACACAGGCATGTTGCAAGTCTGCAAAATTAACATTTTCCTGGGAGTATTAGATGTCTACTTGATACGTTGTTTTGGTCTCATTGCTATAGCAGTGGTCTCCAAATTAACAAAATCCAAGAAGCAATTCAGATGGAGGAAAACAAAAGCTGGAAATAAAGTATCTGAGTATTTGTCAGGCAATACGTTGCAGCAAGTAATGAAATCTGTACCTACTGCTGTGGATGCTGAAACCTTGACACTGCGCTAAGTGAAAGGAGTGCTGAATGCCTGGTATTTCTCAAAGCTTTGCACTTTCAAAAATATTAGACTGTCATCTGATATTATCGAAACTATTTGCAGTTGGGGAGGGAGAAAGGAAGATTCAAAAAGGAACTAGGTGGACTAGATGATCTTTGCAGGTTACTGCAAAGCAAAGCAAAGCAAAGCAAAGCAAAGCAAAGCAAAGCAAAGCAAAGCAAAGCAAAGCATTCTGTTCTATTCTATTCTGTTCTGTTCTGTTCTGTTTTCTATTCTATTCTATGAGGGGATGCTGGTTTTCTGTGAAGGTGGCACATGGTTATGTGTGAATTACATATTTGAGAGCTGCCTGTGAAGCTTTTTTTATCATATTAATGCTATTTGTCATCTTGTACACATGTGTAGTTAATCACACAAATTACTTGTTTTCTGGAGATCTTCCACCTTTCTTTCCCACCACGCAAGCAGTAGTTTCAGTTAATATGGCAAGTTAACATTACTAATTATCATGCATGACATTTCAAGATTAGCTATTCAGATCACAGTTTTTCGGGCCTTTGCTTATGCACATCCATGCAAAGCTGGAGGAAATGCATGTGTGCAAGAAGTATGTGTGGAACACTTGTCTGTGCTTTATGGGATTCAACACACACACTTCTGGTGGGTACCAGGTCTGGAGATGAGGGAAGGTCCTCAGGTGGTAGGCTGCCATGTTTCTAATTTGAGAGTGACACATTGTGTAACTCTTCTCTTCCTGCCCTTGAACCAGCTTTCTGCAATCTACCTTTGGAATTTTTCATACAGCTACATTTATCTGAAATTTCAGCAAGCAGAATGCTCTTTTCAGTGTGTTAGGGTTTTATTTCTGTTTCTGCTGATAGCACAAACAAGGCTGATGGTCTTGGTTTTGTTGTGAGTAGAGCCAGTGAGATTCCTGGAACTCTTGCTATTAAGGACTTGCTTATTAAAGATAGTTAATTGAATTTCCCTTAAAGGAATGCTATTATACTGTTTGTGTCTGGTTTTGTTGGATTGTAGGCGTTTTTTCTTTAATTTCCCAGAGAGATGCTGTGAATGAGTTATCTCATAACACTGATGTTCACTGGGAATTAAGACTCACTCTCTTCTGTTTCAGTATCTCTAACCACAACACCAGAGGCACGGTCATTATTTTTCTGATTGAGAGGGAGTTGGCACACCAGCCACATTTTCCATGTGGAAGAGTCACACCATGGCTTCCCCATGGCACAGGTTCTCTCACCTTCCACTGAAGGACCTGGAAGGGGCTATTGACAGGGATGTGTTATTGGACTTGATGAAATACTGATCTGATCCAATGTGGCAGTTCCTATATTTTGATTTCTTCCCTGCTAATGGTCTCTCTCATGCAGCTGGCAAAAGCACTGCTTAAATTACTATCTGTAGCATCCAAGGTCAGCCTTAACAGGGTGAAGAAAGCAAGCAAGGCTTTTTTAATCAGTGACCTCAGACCGTAGCAAGGGCAGTCTGAACCAGTTCCAGCTGACCTGCTGTCCTCCAAAGGCACTGAAATACCACCAGTCACTCTCACAGACGTTTGCTTGTTGTGGATGGTTTTGTCCTGCATGTCTGACTCCACTGGGTCGGATGATCTGGCTGATCCCTTTGTTGCTTTATCTCCTTTCCACTTCTTCAGACCCCCCCCTGGGGATAATGGCAGGTTTTCTAATTGGACTCAGTTACATCCACAGCAGACATAGGGATGCAACATATCTCCTACTTGCTACTCTGCAGCAACAGGAGGTCAGTAATGGTGTAGTGCTACACAAAGTTTATTGCATGAATATTTATCAGATGTAGGTTTGTAGTGAAAGTGCCTAAATCTGCATGAGACTCTTTAGTGGTTTCTCTGTTTGCTTTTAAACCCCTGTGCATTAAATTTCTTATGCCAACTAAGCAGAGAGAGAAAGCGCCATCAGGAACACCTTCCTGGTTGACATTTGGGCTTTATTTGTGATTGTTATTAGTTGCTTTAAATCAGTCTGCAATGAGCCTTTGAAAAGAGATGGCAGTGCACTGTGATACACAAAGAAGCTCCTTTAATGCTTTGTAATGAAATTCTTAATGTGCATTTCTAAATATGTGATTTAACTGGCTTGTCATAACTCCTAGGAGAATAGAAAAGAAAAATAAACAGTAATCTTTTATTTAAAATAGGCTTGTCTGTGACTGCTCTCCACTGAAAGTAACATCCATTTTGATAGTAAAGTACCATTTCAGAAAAATTCAATCTACAAAGTGAGGCAGGGTATAACTTTATTGTTAAAAGATTTATAGAGCTAAAACCTGAAGTTTAAAAACCAGTCACATTTCATAATGTGAAATTTCATAATGTCTACTTCATTTCTTTATTTATTTCCAGAAAACAAAACAAACTAAAACAAAACAAAAAAGCAAGCTTTCAGTGCCTACAGTAATTTTTAAAATCTTCTTTAAAATTCAAGTAACTTAGGGTTTTTTTTAGCTGAAAGAAACACTATTTAGAATAACTTTCAGTTTACTTTTATATATTTAGGACTGGAGGATCTCAAAATTTTAAAGTTCAACTAGAGAATTTGTAAGCAACTACATAGGCAAAAAAAAACCCTTGCAAAAAAAACCTACTCTGATTTTGCCAAAAGACTATAAGGGTGTGAAAACATTATGTTTCTTAGAACAAATAAGCTTCATGTTCAGAGGGCTTGAAGTAAGCTCACTACCCTTGATTGCAAGAGAGTAGATTTTGTTCTCTTCAAGGATCTGCTTGGTAGGGTACCATGGGACAAAGTCCTGGAGGGGAGCTCAGGAAAGCTGGTCCATATTCAAGGATAGCTTCCTCCATGTCCAGGAGCTACATGTCCCAGTGAAGAGGAAGGCAGACAGGAGAGCCATTGATGGACAAAGCAAGAGCAACCAATGTCATCTACCTGGACCTGTGCAAAGCTTTTGACACTGTCCTACATAACAGCCTGGTTTGAGCCCCCAGCTCTCGGGAGCCATGCCCACTTTGTGGGACGTGACAGGCCTTCACAACTTCTCTGTGCAACCCATTCCCATGTCTCACCAGTATCATTGTAAAAAATGTCTTTGTATGCAATGTAATTGTACCCTTTTTCAGTTTAAAATCATTGCCCCTGCCCTGTCATTGTAGACCTCGGTAAAAAGTCTCCATCCTTCTTGTAAGCCACTTTACACATTGAAAAGGCCTCAATAATGTCTCCTTGGAGCCTTCTCCCTTCTAGGCTGAACAACTCCAACTCTTTCAGCAAATCTTCATAGGAGAGGTGCTCCAGCTCCCTGATGATCTGCATGGCCTCCTCTGGACTTTCTCCAAGACCTCCATGTGCTGCTTGTGCTGGGAACCCTGGAGCTGGACACAGTATTCCAGGTGGGATCTCAACAGAGAGGAGTAGAGGGAGAGAATCACCTCCCTTGACTTTTCACATTGCTTCTAATAATAATAATCACCTTGTCCATTTATGGGCAAGTATGATAACAGCAATCCTTTCAGAAGTACTGACGCTTTTTTTACTTGAAGTAGCAGCGCAGCTGCAAAAGGTTTCCCATTGGAGAGTTCATATTGCACAGAAATAATGTTTGCCATGAAAGAGACAGGGAAGATATTGTATGTCTTTCTTCCTTTTTTCTTTTCCATCCCAGCAGGCAGTCAGATCTCTTTGCTTGGCTGTAACTCACAGAACTCTCTCACATGTTCTATGAAGGAAGGACTTTGCATGGTGTCTAGCCATGAAGATTTACAATTATATCAACCCTAAAGTTCAGTAACTCAAGTTTTATGATGTCCTGATTTGAGCCAGGACAAAAGCAATTTTCTTTTTGTAATTTTTCTTCTCAGTTGAGCATTTTCTAAGTATCTGCACTTTCTGAAATTAGCAGCCTTTTTTTTTCAACCGGAGTCTGCTTCTACGACCCATAACACTCAATGCTTAGTTACTGTTGGAAAATGATATGCAGAAAGGCTTGCTTATACTTATTCCAATAGAAATCAATGTCACCACTTGGTTGTCCTAAACACAAAATCATAGAAACATAGAATCATCTGGATCATCTATTCCAACCTTTTAATGTAATACTATAGTTTATATAACATGGCTCAGCACATTGTCAAGCTGAGACTAAAAGCTGCCCAATGAGGGGGAATCTGCCACTTCCTCTGGGAGACTATTCCAGTGTTCAGTTGTCCTCTTGGTGAAAAATTTACCTCTTGTGTCTTTATGCTCTGGAAACAAAATGGAGGAAAGGAGTCACACCTGAGTTGCTCCTGCAGGGGACACCAGACAGGTGACCCAAACTGACCAAATGAAGCTCTCTTTGTCCATGGCTGGTGTCCTAGTTGGACTCAGTCCATTCTTCTGCCTTTGATCTTGATCCCATGCATTCCCTAATCCTTGCATTCCTGCATACTTCTCCCACTTGCTGCTGACTTCAGGAGCCTAGTCCAGGACTTTCCCAGCTCCTGGCCTACAGACTCTGGGGTGACGTGTTATTGGGGGAGAGGGTGATATTGGTTCTGTATAAAATTGTACTTATTTCTTTATTTTCTTTTTTATCATTACTGTATCACTAAAGCTGTGCAGTACAGCCTCTAACCTGTAACTCTCTTCCCTTTTTCTCTTTCTTTTCTCTTCCAGGGTTAACAGAGAACATTTGTGTTTCATTTAATTGTTGTCCCACAATAAAACCTTGACATAGGAAGCCAGCATGTGTAATATTTGTCCTGAGGTTTTACAGAATTAAGAAAAGAGTAGATTTTGTTGAGTGTGTGTTTTTGCCCTCGAACTCTTTTCTGACTTCTAATGCAAGTGCTCTAACTGAAACTGGGGTCTAAAATCTCTGATGGAGTGGAGAAATTTGGTGGTTCTCCGTATGCAGCTCATGAAGATGTGGAAAGAAGAGACAA
The DNA here is from genome assembly GCF_020740795.1 of Apus apus. Taxonomy (NCBI): domain Eukaryota; kingdom Metazoa; phylum Chordata; class Aves; order Apodiformes; family Apodidae; genus Apus; species Apus apus. Next base: position 69,634,946 of record NC_067312.1, on the reverse strand, counting down.
AAGAACTGAATATTTTCCATTGTCTCAAGTGACAAGAACACTTACAAAAATGATTAAGTGCCTTCTTTTGCTTCCTGACAGGTAGTACATCTGTCAGGAGCAGTCGATGCCTAGCCTTTGGTGGCCATGAATTTAAAACAGAATTCAGTTACAGAAGCATACATTTCTTTGTCCTCCATGAAATGTTAAAGAACAACTCTAATTTTAACATCAATATGACTGATGCCTCATGTATCATTTATAATATGTCCTTTTGCATCTGGTGCCTCCATTAATGCTCACTGACAGATTCCCGTGTTCAACGTCATGTTGGGCTTTGACTTATGACCACAGCAAAATGCTTCAAGAAGGGTGCTGCTGTTTTCTTTCCTCAAAATGGCCTCTACCTTTACCATGTCATTAATGTCATCTTTTCAAAGACCTTGTAGGTTCAAGTGCCTGAGAAGTCCTGTGGTCAGTTAAGCAAAGGAATGAGTATTTGTATTGAGAGAAGTGTCTGTCTGTGTATGACTGAGCCAAAAGCAGTGAAGGTGAATCGAAGATGCAGATGACAAACTCACTGAGGGATGATGATTCTGGGTCAATTTTAAAAACACCTGGTTAAAAACTTCTGTGACATTCAAGAGTGATGAAACAAAACAAAAATTAGGGCTCCTGTGCTGCATTGGGTGGGCTGGATTTTTCTTTATAGCAGCATGTAGAGGTCTATGTTTCATGTCTTTGACCAACACACTGATGTTTCAGCTACTGCTGAGCAGTGCTTGCAAAGCATCAAGATCTTCTTCATTTCTCTCTGCTCTCTCAGTGAGTATATGTGGCCTGGTGAGACACTGGGACTGGACACAACTGGGACAATCAACACCAAGGGACCAAAGAGATATTCCATCAGATGACATCATGGTCATCAACAAAACTGCAGGAGGTAGAGACTAGTTTTTTCCAAAGTAGCCATCGCTTGGAGACCGTCTGGGCATCAGTCTACTGGTGGGCAGTGGTGAAAAATTGCTTTTCCATCACTTATTTTTTTGTTTGTTTGTTTGTTTTTAATTTACCCTTCATTTATTAGATAGTCTTTATCTCAACTCATGAGCTTTTCTTGCTTTTGCCCTTCTGATTCTCTTCCCCATCCTTCTGGCAAGGACTAAACTGGGTGAGGGTTTAATTACTGGCTGGGGTCAACCCAAAATGGACCCCAAATGTTATTTAGGCTATGAGGGACTAATCTAAAAGCTTTTTAAGAAATAAAACTGCAAAAGTTTTTTTCATTTAAAAGCTCGGGGAAAAGGCCAACAGAGGAACACTGTAGTGACTACAGAAATGTTTTTCAGTTGTGCTTGATACTAGTAGTCTTATCCAAAAACTGTTAGACTGCCTTATGGTGTACTGGACAACAATATTTCAGTCTGATAGTAGCACCACTATTCCAACTGCTAGTCTTGATAAGCAATAAAAATAAGGTAGTTTTATGTAATAATTTACTATCTATAAGGAGGATCTATAGTACTGTCCTACTGTCTATATTTTAGCAAATTTATGCTGACCAAAAGTAAAACAAGAGCATATCTACATGAGTATGTATTGTAGAGCAAAAGAAGTAGATCTGCACACCAAGACATTTAGGGCTGACATTCATATTACACAAATCTATAGTTTTTTACTTTGGTTTAACCCTGGACTGGTCCTGTGGACTGGAAGGGTGTAGCAGGCAAATTATATCTGGAGAGGCTTCAGATAGTAAGTTTTGGTTGGGTCTTTGCCAAAAGAAAACTTATTATCATACTCTGAAAGTGCTCCATGAAATGAAAATGCAATACAGGGATATGACCAGGAAATTCATTCTAAAAGCATGCTCTTGATCCCAGCTGTAGTGCTAAACCACCTGTATTGTCAGTTTGTAGACAGGCAGTTTCCAGAATTTATGGTGCTTTTATGAAGCAATTAAACAATTAAAACTGATGCCTTTCATTAAAATTTGAGTGAAGGTTTACCAAATGTGAGACTGAATGTATTCCAATTAATTTTTAAAATTGTTGAGGACCTCTGGTAATGAGTAAGTAGCTTTTTTGTCTGGGGCAGGGCACAACTTTTCATTTGGTCATTGAACAGGTCCTGGCATTCTGCCATCTGACATCCAGGAGATGTTACTCTCAGAAAAGGCTGAAAAGGCTGGCCAGGTTTCCAAAATTCATTTGTGTACTTATCACTTGCTACATTTTTGTTGTGTTCCCTGTTGAGCAAAGCAGTGTTGGAAAGTAATAAACAAATCCTTCTTCCAAGTGGAGATGCTGCAGGAAGCAGGGCAGAACACAGTTGCTTTAACCAGGATTTCCAGGTGCCCGAGGGAGCCAAGTCTGCTTGGAATTGCTGCCACAGTGTCTGGCCAGTTCACTGAGCTGCCCTGCTGTGGCAGATTCCTCTAATCACAGCAGAGGGCTGTGCAGTCACAGGCATTACTAGTCCTTCCCTTGGACTCCTGAAGCAGGACTGGTAGAGCCTGGCTAGCTGCTCTGTTCCCCTAATGATTGCATTAATTGCATGTTTTGATAATTAGTATTTAATTTGAAGTAAGAAAAGTCCAAGGCCAGAAGTTACTACTGGATGATTCAGTTGAAGCCTGGAGCAGCATATCAGCTGGGCATGTCTGTCTTGAAATCACGGAGTTTTACTTTAGTTAGATGAAATGGTTGTGACCATTGGGAGACAGCTGTGAACTACTGGAAGAACATATCTGGGATTAACAGCTCCAAAACCAGAAAGTGCACAGAATTTATTTTCCTTTTTTTTTTTTAAAAAAAAATCTTTATTTGAGTAGAATCTCTGAGAAACAACATGAACAGAGCATTTGTGCTCCTGCCTTCTAGGCTTCCTCTCCATTAAATCTTTATGTTTCCAGGAATCAGTGCATGAGCAGCAATGCTGGTTGGCCAGGCATTGTCCCAGAGCTCCCTGAATCCTAGGGAAAAGGTCACAGGTCAGATGTTAAGAAATTCAGTCACCAAGTTCCCCTATGATATCAGCAACACAATGACAGGAACAGCCCCTTTGTTCAGTAAAATGACACTCTCAATGGAGTCTGGAGCAGAGAAAGGGTTTCTTCTAGTCTGTGCAAGAACAGGCAGAATTTGGCCCTCTCTTTGCAACTGGACAAGGCAACTAGAGGAAATCTGGAGCCTCTGTCAGTAGCACCAGGCTTTGTAAAAGTGGGTGTCTGTGTAGGACTGGCAGATATAACACAGGACTTACACAGGACCCCTGTTTTCCTACATGCACCTGCAGACTGGGTGGGATACCCCACCCTCCTGAGACAGCAGTGGGGTTCTGCACAACTGCATTTTAGTCCCTTTGCAGGGTCAGAGACAGTGTCTCCAGCCACAGCTCCTGCTTATGTTCATGTATTTTCAGTGTGACCAGCCTAATAAGTATTAATTATTTCTGTGTGTTGTCCTTTTAATAGTAACAACTAAGTTTTTCGATTTTACACTTGGCAAAAGGAGGTTAATGACCTGGAATTTCACAAGCACTGTATCATAATTACATCAGTCATTAAATCTTTAATGGTATTTTTAAGAAATGGAAGAGATAAATGCTTGTCTTGCTGTTCTCTCATGCTCCAAGATGCTCTGTACATTCCCATATTTGCTGAAGTCAGCAGAAGCTAAGGATGTTAAACTTCATGTAGAAATGAGATTGGCAGATCAATGATGTGTTTCATCTAATATTCTGCCTCTGAAATTGGCTACATTTGTTGGGTGAATTAGGGTGGTGTCTAAAGAGTGGCAGGGCTGATGAGTGAGGACGTGTTGGGCTTTGTTCCTCTTGGTCAACGATTGGTTTTATACCTTGGAAAATGCCACTTCAGTCTTTTGTGTCTGTAGTTGTTCCACCATTTAGCTTCCTTAATTATTGAAATTGACTTAATTTCAACATAAAAATCTGCATCTTTACTACAATGGCTCTAGGTTTGCTGCTGTTATACAAAAAAAACCAAAACAACCCCTGTAAAGCTACTGAGGCCACCATTTAATATCCTTTTGGGATGTTTCTGGCAGTACAAAATTGCTGTGGTGTGGGTGTCTGGAGATACATTTCATTTTACAATCATAGTAAGACTACTGAAAACATGCATAAGTTTTGCTTGACTTTTATATCCAGTGGCAGTTCAAATTATTTCTGCAACCACAGAAGTTGAAGGCTACTGAGAAAACAGCAATTTTATTTTTTTTTAAATTGTCAGCCAGCTAAGTGTTTTGGGCTCACCATAACTTTCTCTTTGAACATTATTTTAAGAAAACCAAACCTCAATTTGTATACGTTTTCAGTTAAACACTTTCAGCTTTAAACATCAGGAATATAAAGAGAAAAATCTTGAAAGTATGCATCATTTGCATACATATAGGAAGACACTTGGCTGAAAAAGAATTATAATCTGATTTTCAAAGCAATCAGCCTTGCCCATTTTCTTGCAATTTTGTGTTTGTTTTTTTTAAATTAAATTTGTAATTTAAATTATTTTATAATAAGAATGCTTCCCCTCTCCTCCTGGCCCAAATTTCCCTAGAGAAAACTCCTAGTATTTCTGTTTCTACGTTTGTCCCTTAGGTTCTTATCATATTTTGGGGGGAAAGGCTGTGTCTTGTAATGGACACATGTTGACACATATTTGCTCCAGTGGCTTTGTGTATGCTACTAACCTAGAAGTACTGTATGGAAGCTATTTGGGTTGAGGCAAACTGGTGTCTTAGTCCATGTAGTCTCTTAGGAACATTGAAACTTAAGGACTGAAATATGTAAACCTTGATTTCAGGAAGAAGATTAATATGAAGGACTGGAGTCTGGTGATCCAAGGCTGTACGCAGCAGGTTGGCTCTGCATTAAAGGCTTTGGTCATAAAGGATCTGGTACAAAAGGATGTGAGCAGCAGTTAATTCTCTAACTGGGTTTGTTCTTCCGTGCAGCAGCAGCACAGATACAGGCTGCCTCTTACAAACATTTAAAAAGGCATAAGGTGTGTCACTGTGTCTGCAGCCCCCGAGCCCCTGGTTCTGCTGAAGGGGGTGGCACAGGGTCAGGTGCTGCTGGGGCCAGGATGTCACTGGGAACCCCTCAGCTGGGGAGGCTGTAGCAGGGTGGGCATTTCCTTTTAGGAATGTGGGAGAGTAATGCTGCCAGGTAAAAACATGTTGATATTCTCTTTCTCATTATTAAAAAAAAAAAAAAAAAAACACAAAAAAACAACAACTACATTTTTTGGAATTACTAGTCACTGAAAAATTCTTTCAAAGCAGAATCAAATGTAGTTAAAATACTGAGTGAAGTGTTTGACATTAAAATGTCTACCAGAAAAACCACTCTATTTTTTTAAAAGTAGTGATGAAATCTGCTTTTCTAAATTAGCAGATTGTACTAAAAAAGATTATTATTGTTAAGAACAAGCTGTTACCAGTGAGCTTGTTTGGCATTTGGAGCCCAGTAATTAAAAAACATCCTTGTAAGAACAAAATACACTTTTATTGTCTATGCTAACTAGCTGTTTTTAATAATTTTGATGTGAGAAAAAGTTTCTGAAAGTGTTTGGGATTTGTTGGAGTAAACATATACTTTTTTAAAAAGAAAAAATACTGAATCCCTGGAAAGTGTGATAACATGTTATATGTCATATAGAAAATGCCACATGTTAACATCTCTAGTATCTCTTGGTTTTTTGATTCAGGTATTAACAGCAGGTTAAAAATCACTGTTTCAAGGTACTTGTAAGGAGTTGTAAGGGTTAGTGACCTGGCAGTTTAAAAGACATAAACGTTCCTTTGTCTATATAATGAGCACATTATTCTACTCAACTTTATATCACAGCTTGCTTTGACATGTAATCAGCTGTAAAAGTAGACAGCAGTTGCTAAGGAAAAGCTAAAGAGTGTAATACATTCTTGCTAACAGGAATACTCCCAATATACAATAGTGTTTTAAATGGCTTCTCACTATTTCCACTAGTTTTAGATGTGGGTAGGATATAACCCACAAATAGATAAATCTATCAGGAAGATAATTTTATTATTTATTTATTTTTACAAAAGCTAATAATTTTTTTTTGCTTTCAATATTTTCATTTAATATCTCAAAAATGATTTTTAATATCCTTTCACAAACTAGCTGCTGCTATTCTTCATAGGAAAACATAATTTTCAAAGACAAAAACTCTGAACTGAGTCTGTCAAAAAAACTTTGTAATGTATATGCTTTCCCCTTGTGATTCCATTTGTGAACAATTACACACCTTTTTGTTTTTGTGTTGATAAAAACCACAAAGCCTGAGGAAATTTAGGATAATATCCTTTATCCAGCTTTATTCATTAGTGTTTACAGAGTTGTATGACCTGATTTCTGTGAACCCAAATGTTTAGACAACAAATGTTCATTTGCCAGCTGCTGGTATGAGCTCACTGATTGGAATACTCAGTAGTAAATTTTATTATTTGTCAGGTGCTATTAACATTCTTTTTAACTGTTTTTATCTAGCACTTATTTAACATAATGATGGTACAGTGAGAACCAATAAATACACTGACTAATAAAAGAACTTTGACAAATCTTATCATGGATTTTTCGGTTTTGTTTTTTTTGTGTTTTTTTTTCTTGACATGAACTATCTAGGAAACACATTATAGCAGGGAGAAAAGCCCAATGTTCTGCTCTGAAATCACAAATATTTTTGTTTGGTGAAAAGTCAATCTTGCAGGTCAGAGATGTGATTTTATCTCCTGTTTCACCTGTCTCAGGTTTCCTTTAAAACTCTGAAAGATTCTTTTCCATTTTGCTTCACTAATCAATTATACTAACCATGTGCCACTATATTTGCATTGATATTTATGCTGTATAGAAATCTGCAGAACCACAAAGGTAAGCCACATCTTCTTTACCAAGGTAACAGTAATGTAATCTTGCTACTTTAATTTTATTGGTCTTTTCTTGAGTTGTTTCTTGAATAGTGTAATCAATGAAAGTGGGGCCTTTTATAAAGTACTTTATTAGTCTGCATGAGCAATAACTTGTACCTTTCAGTACATAAATAACTGAATTCTTTGAATGGAATATGCCCTCTGCTTGTGAAATTTTAGATTGCAGACATTTAACCAAAAATAATACTGTAGAACGAGTAGTGAGTTACTAACAGTGTACCTAAGTTTTACTTTGGTGTCCTGGATTTGGTGTAAACACATGGCATATTTTGGAGTGGAATGGGAAAGAAATGTTGGAGGTAAGTGCCAGCTGTCTTGCTGAAATATTTCCATTAAACAATAGTCTACTATTGCCAAGAAACTGGTGTGTGCTTCACTGTTGCATCGTCTCCCTGAGATAAGCAAATGCTGAAGTGGGGGGTTCCTAAGGAGGGTAATCAGGGCTGGATCAGCAGTGGTGCCAGCCGTCGTGCCGGCTGTCTTAAACATGGACAGGAAAAGAAGCAAACAGCCTGCTCACTTGATGTCTGTACTCAGGATTTATATGTTCCCTCACTTCTTCCCATGTGACCGTGGTGATAAAGTTTCTAGTGTTTGTGCCCATTCTTTTTATTAATGTGTTAATGTTGCTGGATTGTTGGCTGCAGAGATTTCATCTGGCATGAGTTCCAGAGTCCAATTGCCCATGAAACAAAACCAGTATTTTCTTTTGGGAGCTTCGAGATTTGAACTGTAGTATTTAGCTGAGCATCATGTCGTGAAGACCTCTATCCAACTTCAGTATTTGATTTGCTGATATTTTTAATCACCCCCTCATTCATTCGTTGTGACTAAAAACTTGATTTCTCTCTCCTTTTTCAAGAAGAGATCTCTCTGTCTCCCATTTAAGGTGATAATTTTCCTCTTAACAGCTAGTTAAGAGAACTGCAATAAAACTATTGCAGAACTCCTCATTCAAAATTTGTGCTTTCTTCAAAATATACATGACTATTTGAAGTTTTCAGATTGGGAAGCCTTATCATAAAAGACCTTTAAAACACATAGAAATTTAATATTTTTCTTCTGTGTACCATTTACTGGCATAATTAATATATTCGTGTGAGGTCATCACTGCTAACTAATAAATGGCACAGCTTCGTCGCGTTTGGCATGGTGTAGTATCAGGGTATTTTAGACCCTGTAATTCTGCCTCTGATGCCATATGTCTTTTACGGCTAAGAAGCCTTTTGGTCTAATAAAACCACTTTCCATTTTCCTTTTTTCCTCAGGTTCAGCTTTCAACTCAGTCCTGAGAAATAATTTATTCTGTATGTATCTCCTCTTCCCCTCCTGCTTCCATCAGCACAGTACTGGCTCAACTTTATAATGGAAAAAGCAGAATATGTTTTTCCAAGTATTAAAGAATTCCTCTGTTTTTTTTAAAATATTTTCTTGAAGAGTAATGTAGCTGATGCAATAGCTATTGCAGAAATATTAATATGATGTTACTTCTCCAAGGTTTCTTACTTCTTTCAGAACTATGAGCAGGTTATATTTTGCAAGAGGGAAGAAACTACTGGATTTCTGTCAGATCCACTTTTTATTAATAGTCGAGTCCTTCAGACCAACTAGAGGACAATCCAGTGTTTCTGTGGGAGATTTTCTCTTAGACCATGCTGAAATTACAAAGTTTTCATTATTTGGGAAAGGATGTACAATTTTCTATTAATAATGTGTTTAAGAGTCATGATTATTTTATGCGCTTTCTGTCTCATCTCTGAGTTAAGAACTGTGATTAACATCTTATCTTCCCACAAACAATTATAAGGAAAGGGAGGTTGTGTAATGATGTATATAATCCAAAACACAAATTGAATAAAGAAAAAATCTCCTGTACAAAGTGTCTGTTAAAATGGACATAAATCTTAGGCTTTCCAGATGAGTGCTAGATTGTGATTAGGATCAGAACCTGGGCTGTTTCACAGCGAAATGCACCTGTATTACATTTCAGATAAAGGAAAAGAAAAATGTTCCTTCTGGGGGTGAGCATTAAAACAAGACAAATTTCCTGTACATAGATGGCAGTTTGCAAATGCAGCTTAGTCTAGTTTCAGCAAGCAGAAAGAATTACCTCTAGTGCACTGTGTAATTATTCTAATCGACTTCCATTCTTAAGCTAAGATTGTTTCACTTATCATAGCTTTTGACTTGTGGAGAGGCATTTTTCTGCTCAGTCTCTTCAGAAGAGTAATTGATTTCTGTATATATTTTGATGACAAGTCCACTCTAAAAATTAGATTTTCCTCTTAAATTTGACATCATTTTGATAACAAAGTCATTCTGCTGGGTATTTAATTAGAAGACTACCAAGAGTGCTATTTACATTTAATTCAGTCCTTGATATTTGGTTTTCTCTCCGTTTTATGCCAGACTTGCAGTGCGACCTCCATGCTGTCCAGAATTAATTTAATGTGCAAGTAATTTGCCTAATTAATTTACCTGATAAGCTTCCCTGTCTCCTTTTATGATTGTTTTCAGGCAAGCTGGTAAAGTCTAGGAAGGCTGGGAACATGCTCAGCAATATTAAAAGACTTTGAAAGTTGTACCAGTGCCCCAAGGTGGGTGTGACAGGCAACATATCTTCTCTGCAGTGTCTGATGGATGGTGATATGTCACACACTTCATAAAGTTTAACTGCTTGCAGAGGAAGCAGTAACCTTAAGCATCAGTACCAAAACATTTTCTAGTCTTGAATTGTTAGTATCTCTTAAAAAAGCTTATGGGTTATGATGCTGGTTTTACTGGCCCTGAGACCCGAGCTGGTGTGGCCAGTTCCGTGCTGCTGGATTCCCTTGGTGCTCTGCAAGTATTGCAGGCTTGGGCTAAAGAGGAGCTGTGTCCTGTGAGTCAGTCAGGGCCTTAACAATCTACACCTCCAGGAAACAGAGGCAGAGAAAAGAGTGAAGAGGAAATTCAGGCAAACAGGTCAGTCAGTAGAACAACAAAATATCCATCTCAGTATCTTTTTACATTTTTTTCCTTACTCTTTAAACAGTGAGATTCATAACAGCTGCATTAAAAAATATAAAAGAAAATAAATAAAAGAAAAATAAACACCAAAGAGGGATTTTTATGTTTTGTTTGTTTTTTTTTTAAGGAGACAGCTTCTGTCCTGACATTTGAAAGCTTCTCCTTAAGAGACCTTGTTGGTCTCATTGTCCTTCCTTTGGTACAAAGGCTGCTGGATTTTTTATTTTCAAGCATAGCTATTTTAAACGACTTCCATGAAAATTCTTTTCCCCTTCAGTAAATTGTTGCAAGGCATCATCCAGTCTTTGTAAGAGCAGCAAAAAATGGCATTTATTATTATTTCAGCCTTTTCATAACAATCTTTTCTGTTTCCCTCTTGCTTCCAGCTCCCTCCTGGTTCATACTGCTGAAAATAGGTTTCGGACTTCATTGTTAAATAGAGGGGACAGTTTCTGTGCAGAGCTGGTGCACTGGATGCTTGCCAGGGTAACAGCACTTGTTACAAAGAGAAATCCAAACATTTTCATTGGTTTTAGGTATCCGAATTTACAGTATTTCCTCTGCTGGGATCACTATCCACTGAGAGGTCCCTGGTCTCCCACCCAGACCTCATTCCTGCCTCCTTCCCAGACTCCCCCACACATTAATTTCCATGATGGGTGAGCTCAGCTGCAGAGAATCAGTCCTTTAGAGAAAGGCTCAGAGAAAGCAAGACATTTCAATCCTCTCTGGTTTATGTTCAGCCTTTTTTTCAGAGGAGTTTGCAATTTATGTCTATTGAAGCATCAGCAAGAACACTTTCCCAGGAGAACAGGGGAGGAAGGAAAGCTTTGCAAGAGGCACCAACAAATCAGTTGTTTTCGTACAGCTGCAACGGGAACTGGCATCACAGCATATGTACCAGCAGGGAGGGCCAGCTGATGTGCACAAGGGCAGGGCTACCCAACCAGAGGGATGGGCAGGGGGAAGAAAGGACCAAATGGAGCTCTGTGTAGTTAATGCAGGAGCAATGGGCAGTCAAGTGAGCAGAGCCCTGGAAAAAATGTTGGGTGAGAGTGAGAAAAAGCCCCTCTGCCCTGCTCCTCTCAGCCCTCATGAATAAATATCCTCATGTGAACAATGAGCAAAGATCTGATTCTTGCAGCAGACTTCCACAGCTTTCACCTCAGATGTTCCATAACTGCAGCTAGGACAACTGGCTGGCTAGAAAATGAGTCACCCAAACTGAGAAGCTGCAAGTAGAGTACAAACTGAATTTTCTCAAGAGGTTCATCTTAAATTAGTCTCAAACTGCAGCAAAACCCAGTTTGGAGCTGTAAAGAATACTCTTGAAAGTAAATATATGTCTTTCTGTCTCTTTGATAACAGATAATACTTCCTCTTGTTCCTGCTCCACAGTGCTTAACATCAATGGGAAAGGTGAAAAAAGCAGCATTTAGCTGTTCTGTGAAGAAGCTTTTCTTAAAGAATGCAAGCTACATATGTAGCTTGTACATATGCTGAGCTACATATGTGAATTTCAAACACGCAGAAAGAAATGACCAAGTCTGTCCTGAGAGATACTTACGTCTCTTATGAAAGGAATAAATTTCTGTAATCTGTTTACAGCATTTTATTGCTTGTTGATGTATTTAAAAAGACACTTGAGAAACAACCACCTGCACTGACTGCAAAGGAAGGGTTTATTACTTGTATCACAAGATGGGGAGGACTTCAGGTATTGCAAGTATTGAGTGTTTTGAATGTATTCTGTAGATTCAGTCTTTTTTAAACAGTTACTAATGGAAATTTAGATTCCAGCTGTGTGAAATTAATTGATCCACTTTCTTTCTGCAATATCCAAGCTTTGTGCTAATTGGATAATGGGTTCTTATTAAAACTGAATATGCATCAGGGATTTTCAGCAAGTAAACAGATACAATGATCTCACAGATAAGCAAATAGGCAGAAGGGGGATATTTTAGCTGAAGTCCAAAATATACGTAAAATAAGGTATAACAATAAGAACTCTGGAAATTCGTTGTTTACTACCCCTGAGATTAAATCAGTTCTCATGTTGCTGGAGGTGTTTTAGGGACTGTTTTTCTAGGAGAATAAATGACCACTATAAAGAGGCAGGGTCATTCAAGTTCATCGCATAGTTTGAAAATACTTGGTCTAAATTTTTTTCTTTTTCCTTGTCAAACAAGAATAAAATAAAAGCTTGTAAAACAGGAAAAAAAAAAAAAAACACAACACAAAAAACCAAAAAAAGTAATAGGATAAAATATAAAATAAAAAAAATAAAATGAAATAAATTGTGTCAGCGTTTGACTCCGGTCCAACAACAACACTTTCGATTCCCTCTCCCTCCCACCCAGGTAGGGAAGGAGAGAGAGAAAAAGAGAGAGACTTGGCTGGATTGAAAACTAAACTACACAGCTTTAATTAAACACTAATGATAAAATATATACAATTATATACAGATATGTTCAGGTATGAGCAAAAGCCTCTCAAACATGGTGGAGTGCATGATTTTGATCCTCCTGCAGTTAAAGCATAAGTGTTTCAGCAAGAGGTAGATGAAAGTCAATTTGGATCAATTTGTTGTAGTCTTGGTTGCTGCATTCATCTTCATGAGTCTGAGGAGTGTCCTGATCTCCACAACTGAGAGCTCTGCTAGGTTTTGTGTTTGAAGATTTTTTTTTTATTATTTCTAAGAAGGATGGAGGATAAAAATGAAGGGAGGTGGAAGTGTTTGTGTTTTTGAGACAAGAAGCAGCAGGCAGAAGTGAAACACAAACCTGGAGATTATGGAACGTTTTCCCTGTGAGAACAAACAAGAACTGGAGCAGGATCTGCAGGAGGCTGGGGGATGGCAGTTGTTGGAATTCCTTTGAGAACTGGACATGACCCTGGGTGACCTGTTCAAGCTCATAATGGAGCTTCTTTTGAGCAGGAGGCTGGACACCAACATGAGTTCTTCTTTTCTGCTTAGGTTTGTTGGGTTTTTTTAGACGTGTGGAGAACCAATCCTTTTGTAACTCTCTTTTGCAAGACAAATTGATAGCAGGATAAATATTTATAATCAAAAGCTCATCAGTATTCCTCTGCTGGGTATTACAGACCTCATGAGTGGGTAGGAGACCAAGGCTCAGCATTTCCCAGTCTCTGAGAGTACCCAGATGCACCACCTGGCTAAACAGGTTATCTGGGAGCAGGGCTGTTTCCTACAGTGCCTATGAAACCTCCTTTCTTTGACACAGACCTTTGTCCCAGAGAGAGAAAACAGTCTCAGTCTTTTGCATTGAAAGGCAGGGCCTTGTTTTGTCGAAGTTCTTACAGAGATCTTCCTTAACTTGGGAGCTCAGTTCCTGATGAAATCCTCAATGAGACAGACTTCACTTGTTAGTCAAAATCAGAAGGACCTGGGCTGTAAAAGTGTTGCTACCTTTATTTCAAGCATGTTTCAATTGCTGTTGAAGAAAGGCAACACTTTGATTGATATGCAGTGTCAGAAGAATATGCTGTTTCAACTGGCCAAATTGCCTCATTCAACAAGGCAGAAGAGTAATTGTCAGGTTATACATCAGAGATAGATATATCAATTGTGCATAAAACCTGCAAGAGAGGAACATTCTTCTTGTCGTAACACCAACACACTTCTCAAAGCAGAGAGGAGAGCTTTCTAGATAGTTTCAGATGTGCCGAGTTCAGACCCCACCATGGCCAGCCCTGTGTGTGTGCCCAGGACAGAGACAGCCATTGACTGAGCAGGAGTGGTGTCTCACTGCTTCACACCTCGTCTGCTGCTTCGGTCACTGCCGCAGGCTCAGGTGTGATGCAGAAGGGTGTCCCTGCCCTGGTGATGTTGTGACCACAATGAAGACAGACACCACCTGAAAAATGGATCCAGCTGACTTGTCAAGTAGGAACAATGTCAGAGACACCAGCCCACCATGGTCTCTTGGTGTCACCTGTTCTTAAAAACAGGGGTATTCTGAGCTGAAAAATGTATGTTAGAAAAATTATTATTTCATATCAGATTCATAGAATGGATCCTAAAAATTGACCTGTTCCTGAGATTTGTTTTCCACCAGGTTTTTCCAGTTTCAGAGTTTTCAGTATGAAAAAAAAATTACTTACTCAAACTCTGCTAGTTCAAAATAATTCCCCGTTATTACAAGTGGGAAGTACAAATTTGGAAACCTCCAAGTTTAAGTTCCTCCAGAGAGTAATTCAGGGCAAAGGAACTACACAGTGCTAAACACATGGTCAGTATGAGCTATTTATATTTACCTGCTAAATATCACCTTGACTACATTCCCCATTAACATGGAGCATATGTTTGACTGTAGCATAGCAGTTTGATCCACTTCATGAAAGGAGAAAAGAACCCAATGTTCCAATATATTACAAATTTCCTTCCTTAATTTTATTGTTGGCAGACACATTAACAAAACATAAGAAGGCATTTTTGGCAAGGAAAGAGTTATGCACTATTGCTATACAAAAGCTATGCTGGTTTTTGTCTGCCCTTGTGATGTGCATTCAGTAAACTTGTTCCACACCAGGCAGTCAGCCTTCCTGATGTGCGGATGTTATGCCTTTGAGATGAAGTCAGTTTTATTTTCCTCCTTCTGAAGCTACCTTCCATCTCACTTCATGGACTCTGTAAAGGGGTAGCCTTTGTGTCCTTCAAAATGACATTGAGAATGAAGAAACAGAATTAGATATTAGAAAGAATTTAAACTGTCCCCCATTAGCTCTGCCTGAAGTAGCATGGACCTCAGCCATGTTCTGCAGGAGTATCCAAGCAGCCATTCCCCAAACCACATCCCTGCTTCACTCAGCTCTGGGAGTCAGAGTTTGCCTCAGTACAGGCCTGTTTCCATCTAACTTCATGTTATATTTTGGCAGACCACTTCTGCACCTGTCCTCTCTTTTCATAGAATCATTAAGGTTGGAAGGGACATTAAAGATCACCAAGCTCCAACCCCCCTGCCATGAGCCAGGAAACCTCCCACTAGACCAGGTTGCACAAAACCTCATCCAATCTGGCCTTAAAAACCTCCAGGGATGGGGCATCAACAACCTCCCTGGGCAACCCATTCCAGTTCTTCACCACCTTTACAGTGAAGAATTTCTAATATCTAACCTAAATCTCCCCTCTCTCAGTTTAAAACCATTAACCCTTGTCCTATCACTATCTTCTCTAAAGAAAAGGCCCCTCCCTGGCTTTCCTGTAGGCCCCTTTCAAGTATTTTTCAGTTGTAATGTTCTTTTTTTCACACCTGCTTTTCTGTTTCCAGTGTTCCTAATTGTCTTTTCTCTCACCATAGCCTTATTTAGGTATCCCAGTTTCTCCTCAGTTCCTCTATCTCAAAGCAAAATAAAGCTGAAAACCAGAGAAATGCAGCTTTCAAGGTATCTGGCCAGTTTCTTGGTTGTCTCATCAGTGTCTGGATGACTTAAAAGCATTTTTTCCAACCACTAATTATGTTGAATGCTGAGGTCTGGGTAAAGCTCCAACAAGACATTATCCACAGTAAAGTCATCAAAATTAATTCCCAGACAGTTCCCTTTGAGGGGGTATGTCACCCTGTGCATATACAATCATAGGCATCTGCAAAACTCTGCTAGTAAACACCTTTATATCTTTCTTCAGGGTGATTAGGAATAGTTGAAAACATCCATTTGAATAAAGACCTTTCTGTCCCCATTATTTGTCATAAACTTTTAGTCTTAGAAATACTTATTATGATCTTTTGCATATTTCCTGCACACACGATAGAATCAACATAAAAATTGTTTTACTCTTTGGTTTCATTCCTGGAAATGACCCAGGAATGTGAAGGCAGAATAAGACTCTGGTATTTGAGAAGAATGAAGGGAAAGGTGGAGTAATAAAGGAAGCAGATTTTAATAAAAGAATAATCTGGATCAGCAATTAGTTTAATAGTTAAAAAAATGTTTTTCAGGGCTCTTTGTCATAAGGTTTATTAAGACAAAATTTTAGAAAGTGGGATTTTTGATGTCTCAGGTAGCTAAGAAAAACCCTTAAGGAAGGACTTAAACATTCAATTTTGAGTCCATAGTATGTATGAGGGAAAATGCACTTAAAATTAGAATAAAACTCCTTTCAACAGCTAGTTCCCATCAACTCATCAATTATCAAAACATGACAAAAAATATCAAGTGTAACACGTTTTTACAGGTCAGAGGAGAGGACAGGGGGTTTGAGAGTTTTGTCTGGGCTTTCGTTTTGCTTTTTACAGGAGTGTCACATTGATAAATTGTCAGCTGCCACACAGCAAGTAAGAAAGCTGCTGGTTTAAGTGTTGTGTTTCTGGTGAATATTTCATGTCCAGGGCACTGTTCATGAACAATTTACACTCTGCAGTCAGGAGCAGGGGGGAGCCCCGGGCACAGCTCTGCCCGCGCCGCTGCGCTGACCCCGCTGGTGACACAAGGGACGTGTCTGCGACATGAGGGGACACCTGATGACACAGGAGACCTGAGCTGAAGAGACAAAAAGGGCAGAGGAAGAACAGACCCTTTGGGCACTTTTTGCTGGTGCCAATCACTGCCAGCGCTGCTAATTAACGTGCAGGTAATTGGTTCAGCAGTGGGGACTGGTGGCTGGGCCAGCCCCCCCCCCCCAGTGCTCCTGGTGCCTGCTCCTCTCTGCCCTTGGCTTGGGAGCTCATGCTGCTCACACCTGCAGACATCTCCAGGGCTGGTATCTGCAGCAGTGAGCAACGTGCCACACCAGCACCTGTTCAGCTACTCTGCAGTCACAGAAGCAGCTCCTCAAACCTGTCTTGTGTGCAGAAAGGGTAGAAACACCTTTATTATCATGTCTTCAGTCCCACAGCCCCTCCTTTCTAACGATCTCCCTGTCCTGGTACTTACCTTAGACTTGAAGGAACAAGCACCTTCAAACAGTAATGTTTAAACAAGCAAAATTGGCCACAACGTTTTACCCTCCTTTGCCTTTTCCCTTGTCAATGCATAAATATATTTATCAAAAATAGATGAACTCTTTTCACAGCCAAACTGTGCAACCAGGACCCATCAGAGCAGCAGTGATGTAGGAGGTAACTAATAGACTGTAAGATGTGTTGTCTTGGTGTAACCATCAGAAAACTGAACAGCTGCTACATGCTCAGTGCTTCTGTTATTGCCAGAAGAGACAACCTGGCACATTCCTAGAGGGATTTCACGACCATGAGCCAGCAATGTGCCCTTGTGGCCAAGAAGGCCAATGGCATCCTGGGGTGTATTAGAAAGGGTGTGGTTAGTAGGTCAAGGGACGTTCTCCTCCCCCTCTATTCTGCGTTGGTGAGGCCATATCTGGAATATGGTGTCCAGTTCTGGGCCCCTTAGTTCTAAAAGGACAAGGAACTGCTTGAGAGTCTCTTGACTCCTGAAAGAATTTGAGCACTTTACAGTCCTTCATCTAGTTTTTACAGTTCTTTTCTTTTCATGGTTAGCCCTGTGATACCAAAATAAAATGCAGCAAAAAAATTAATCTATCCTTCTTAGAAGATAAATATTTCAGAAAGGACAAAAAAAGTCTGCAAGGCTTTATTAGACAAGGAAGAGCATTGAACAGGCCTCTGGTTTCCCAAGCCCTGTCTACAAATATTAAATATGGTAGAACTCTTCTCTACTCTGTCACTGACCTTACCTTGTGACTAAAATATCAGGACAGACGGTTCTTCCTGATGGTATAAGCATCTCAAACCACCCCACCTCCCCCATCATACCACAAACAAACAAGCAAAACACACAGCAAAACTTTGTTTAAACTACATATTTGGACTCTTTTGAAAGAAGTCCCTTTTGTTAACAAAGCATTGTAGATTATCTGTATTTTAAAATATATTTATTTTTTTATTTTTCTTTTTTAAAAAGAATGAATTATTTTACCTGAATTTCTGCATCTCCTTTATTTTATCTGCTTTGATTTTAGTTCTGTGTAAACTACACATCAAGCCCTTCAAGAAAAGAAGGGGGCTTCAGACTTCTGAATGGTGCTGGTGGGGTTCACATCCTCCTAGATATTTTCTGCTATGCCAGTCCATCTCATGTCAATCAGTATGGGCTTCCTAGGTCCCAAGCATGGAAGTTCTCAATGTTTGCTAAGCTAGAGCAACCCCAGGGCTGTTCCTTCAAGCTATCACCACATTTCTCTCCACCCTCTCTTCTTCTCACCATCTGTCTTTATTTCCCAGCCCAGCACCATAAACTGGAGTTACTGTTGCTCCTGCCTCAGTCTGTAATTCTTCCTGTTTGTTTCTCTGTTATGGTTGTGCTTTGTTGTTTGTTATTGTGCTGTTGTGTTTTTTTCCATACTCTGTCCACATCCAGGTTGCACAACTGGGCTCTGACATTTTGCCTCTCTGACATTATAACGATGTGTCTTTTTTTCTGCATTTCCTTAAAAATGAAACCTTAAAAACAAACGTTTTGTTCAAATACTTATCTATTCTTTCCAGCGTGGATTTTTTTCTGTCCAAACTAAACAAAACTGTAAGATTCATGCCAGATGTTTTATTGTGTTTTTTCCTTTAATGTGCGAATGAATGGACGCAAATATTTTACACTAGTCCTCACTTTAACACCAAATTGGGGCTGCATTATCCAAAGAGCACTGCTGCCCTCTAGGAAGCTAAGACTTTGGATTGCCTAGTAAATTCATTTCTCATGTATAAATATGTAATTCCAATCCCTTTTTTGGGATTTTTGAAAGTACTATCTCACTGAATTAATGAAAAATACATATTGCAGTATAAAAGCTTTTGAATTTTCCTTTTACTTGAAGAAATGCCTTTTACTGTGATTTTTTGGTTAATATATATTGTGTTTAGTGAGAAATTCAATGAATTCAGGAGAAATCAGAAGACAGGGATTTCTCAAATCTGGAATGGGATCTCATGTTTCTACACTTTTTTTGTCTACAATTACCTGTCAAATTCACTATCAGTCTGTGTCTTGTAAAACTCCAAAAACAATCCAAACAATAAATTTATGAGACCTTCAAAGTGTAGAAATGGCATTTCTCTGCATAATTTTGTGTCCTGGTTTGAGCCAGGATGAAGCCAATTTTCCATTTACTGATTTATTTTATTTTTTTTTTCCCTTCAGTGAGGTCTCTTTAACTAGCAGCAAGTGTTCCAGCTAGTGGACTGATAACACTGGAATCTTTTTGTTACTGCCAGGATGTCAAGGTTGTGTCTTTGCCGTGCCGGCTCAGGCACTACTGGGAGATCTATGACTCCCCTGGTAGAGAGGGCAGAGTAGACAGACAGCAACATTGGCCAGAGATATTCCATTCCATATATCTAGGTAAGCTTGGTGTAATGTCAGGGATCATGGAAGACAACTTCCTGCTTCTTTTTGCCTTGTATTCCATCGATAGCTGGCATCCAGGGAGAACTCCATCTATCCCACCACCATTGATCCCCATGCATCCCTGACCCTCATCACTCTCCCCTCAGCTCCTGTCTGCTCTGCCTCTCTCTCCGACAGCTCCGGCACTTTTTGGGACTGTTCACAGCTCAGGAAATGCTGTGGGAGTTGCTGGGGTTGGGGGGAAGCAAAAGGGACTTGCACATTCCTGAACATATTTTTATATAATTGTACATATTTTCTTTTATCATTACTGTTTAACTGAAGTTGTTTAGTTTAGTTTTCAATCCAGAAAAGTCTCTCTCCATAGTTTTATCTCTCCTTCCTTACCTGGGGGAGGGGATTGAGAGCGTTGTTGTCTCTGGTTTGATTGCTGATCCTGAGTCAAATCGTGACACTTTGCTATGGAACCACACGGGAACCAAAGCCCTGGGAAAATGTTTAGGGTTTTGTTTTGGTTTGTTTGTTTTGTTCTGTGTTGTGTTTTGTTTTTTTTAAACACATATTTTCTTAAGGCAAATATAGTTGCACATAAAAAATTCTATGACTTTCAGAAAAAATTCACAGATCTAATCAGTTTTCACAGATACTTTTAAATATCTGCTGGTTCATTTTTAACAGTATAATATTGGTGTAGAAAACATGTGTGCTTAGAAAATTGGAGGATTTCAATAGATGGCTGAGCTGGAAAACAACATATTTCAGAGCTTTAAATGTCCTAGAATTTAGAATACATTTATAAACTGATTTTTATAAACAAACCATTAGCAGAATTTTAATATTATCCTTTATTGAATATATGGTAGTGTTTTGAAAAAAGTTCTTAAGCAATGAATGTGCTTTTTATGAAGAGATGGAAATACCCCTTGGCTTTACACTGTAATTTGCATGGGAGAAGGATGAAATGTATGACTACCGATATTGCCAGTTTAAGTCACAACTGGACTGAAAAAACATGTTTTCTCAAATTCATTGTTCTCCCTTCCCTATCCTACCCTCCAGACATTATGGGGAGAAAAACAAAACAGCTCTGAGAAAACTCAAGTAAACCCCCCTGATCTGGTATTAGGTTGTTTGGTATTTCTAACTCTTTTTGAAATAATTTGCAATTATTTCTAAATCAAATGAATATTTTTAATAAAATGGCAGGATTTTAATTAGGAAATATTAATGGGATTTTAATTTTTAAAAAGAATCAATCAAAACTCTAGAAATGTAAATTGGTGGGAGACTTCAAGTTCTCCTTGCACTGACACTGCATTATTTTCAGATAATTAATTCCCTTCCACCAAGCACATCAACTCTTTCAAAAATCAAAGAGCTCTTCACCAGAGGATCCTCATACTCTGTATCTTGAAAGCAACTGGGAAGTCCCTTCCACATGCTAGAAAAGTCTCTTCAGAGTTATCCTCAGGTGAAAAGTCTTGTCTACACGATAGTTAACTTAAAAGATATTACTAGGATCTAATTACCTTAATTTAAATGCTATCAAATATCTGACTCTGTATTCCTTGTCATCTAGAATTATCTTATAAAAATTTTTCCACTTGAACAGACTTCTTGGGAAACTGGGAATTTGACCCTTAGTACATACTTGCCTGAACATTCGCTGCAGGTTATAGTTTAAAACAGCAGCTGGTGCTGGGTGGAGCTGTGGTGTGACCCAGTGCAGGAGTCTTTCAGCTCTCAGATACCTCATTATTGCTGGAGATGGCTGTGGGGTTTCCTAAACAAAAAACTGTAATTTTTTAAGCTACTTTATCTAGGATCAGGCCTCTGTTTTTTCTAATGAAGATAAACACCTTCTGGTGAAATATTGAAAGTAGATGTTGCTTATTTCAATATGTGTTAGGCACGAAGGCAGAAAGAATTACTATTTCATTACTAGACTGCATCTGGTATACCTGACACCATAACCCATTTACTTGCTCTCCAGCAGCAGAAAATAGAAATGTTCTGATTAATGCACAGCCTCCTACACCTTTGTGTGTGTGTGTGCATATTGAATAAGCACAGGTACAAATCTGGCCTGTGTTATCAGGTGAAAAGAGTGGATTCTGAAAGTACACATGGCCTCGGTCCATCTTTATCTGCAGGGTGGATAGAGAAAGGATATAAACACACAAAATTAATCATTCTCTCTGTCTTCCTCAGGATTTTCCAGTCAGCTGGTGAAAAGGGACTCAGGAGAGGGACTGTGTGAGCACACCTTGTTAATACATAAAGGGAGCTGCTGTAGGGTTGTGCTCTATGGGACAACCCAGCTGGGCTCCACCTGACATGGCCCGAGAACAGAGCCCAGGCCTGGAGGGACGTGAGGCTGACTTGCTGTCTGCACCTGGCTTCTTGCTCTGTCTTATTAAAGAACTTGCCTTAGTAAGTCATTTGTGATTGGGCCTTCCCTGCCAAGGTCCATAAAGAGCTCTGCCACAGCCTTTGCCACCTCCTCTTCTGCCCCATGCAGAACAGGTTTGTGCACCTCACACTTATCTGGTTATCAGTCTCCCTCTTCCAGTTCAGTGCAGTTCCAGTATCCATTTCCAGTGTTTATCTCCTCTTGTTATAAAAACATTTTTTTGTTTGACTTTTGAGAACTCACTCTTCAGGCCTTTTTAGGCTTGCATTCTTCTTCCTTAGATTATCTTCTGCCAATATTTTTAATAACTTATTTTGTGACCATTTTGTGAGAATTTTTAAATAATCCATTTCTTCTTAATTTTAATCTAGCCCAAAGGCATGAAATCATAAGTGTATAAGAGCACAGAGAACCATCAGGAAAAAAAGTGAAAGACATTGTGCTATCTACATGGACATGATTCACTTCAAAGCAATTTTTAACAAAATCTTTTGTCAAATGTGTCTTAAAAACTCTTACAATTAGTAGAAATAAGGATCCAGAAGATGGCAAACACAAAGTAGGAAGACACTTTAAAGATAAATGAGCATAACACGATACCTCTGAGACAGTCAAATAAAGGCCTACAAGAAGTGACCGGAGCCCAAAGCTGCTGTTTCCTACTCCTGTAGTTTATCTCTGGTTTCTGTCTGGTCTTTTCTGGGTTCATTCAGCTCCTTTTGGCTGATACATCTCAATAGTGAAAAGGTCTACAACCTTTGGTGTTCTCAGCTTCTCTTTCTCCATATTAAATCCTTATCAACATTTTTAAAACCCCAACTAATAAAAAAATCTGAACAAAACAAAAACAAGCAAACCAACCACAAAAAAACTCACAGCCACTTTTGCTTGTGCCTGGTAATCCTTTCCTTCCTTCCTTCTGGTGCCATTAATTTGTGGTGTGTAAAATTTATATTGACTCACATAAAGGACATCATATTCACATGATATTTTGTGTAGCTACCTAATTCACTATGCATGGTAAATTGACTGAAAACCATGAATGCCATTGTGAAGCAGAGATATCTAGTTTTCTTTTACTGGGTTTAACTCATTTCAGCTTTTATACTTAATTTTGAGTAGTAAAGAAAAAAAAAAGACATTTCTATGCAGAAAAATAATAATGTATACTTATAATCAACTTGATGATTTTTTTTTTTTTTTCTGCAGCATACAAGTGGTTCTGTACTACATAATGCACATAATGAATGTTCTGTGTTAGAGCAAAGATTGCATGTATTTGTCTTTCATAACTGACACAAGAAATGTGAATCATAACAACCTCTTTTTGTATATGACAGAAAAAGTTAAATTAATACAAAATTAAGCCAGAAAGATACTCCTTCTAATTAAACGTAGTGACATACAGGAGTTTCAACTAGAGCTTAATTCTAGGTTCAGATATTTCTTCAGTTTAAAATGAACTGAACTTTGCCTCAGGAAACCTTTTGAAAGCATTGTGTGAGGGACAGGATTGCCTGCAGCATTGGTAAGGGAATACAGAATCCCTAATTCTGTTTCAGGTCACATAGATGACCCTGATAAGTTAATATGCTGTCATGTTCAAAGCTACTGCGTTACTGTTCTAGTGAAATAAATAGTTAAATACATAATATCTTGTGAGATTTTGAAAGAGTAACTTAATTTTTCATGTCTCTTGAAGAACTGCCAGCCTGTAGAGTGAAGCACACAATAAACACAAGTCACCAGTATGAGGAAAGCTACCGGGTTTGCCTGAAATCAAGCCTTGCACAAGAAAGAGACGTTAGAGCTCAGATGGCAAATACACTTTCCAAATAAGCCGAAAGCTGCAGAACTCAAGTGGATTTCTCTCCCCAGAGGCCAGGCAGCTGATGGGCAGCAGCCAAGAAATTTCCCATCAGTAAATGACACGTTGACTTTGATGAGAACACAAGGTAGATCAGAAAGAACAGAAGATGGAGGCTGAAAAAGTCAATATGTATAGATATAAGAGAAATGGATTTCCTGTTTTTGTCCCAAGGGGAATAAAGGAAGGAGATGCAACCAAGGGAGACAGGAAGGAGCTCTACACACTCACAGTTTCCTGCACTGAACACAAAACCCGAGAGACAATGTCATCAAAACAATAGCTTTGGATGAGGAAGGGATGTAGCCAGTGTCTTGGAGACAGGTCCAGTCTGGGAATGTCAGGAACAGAACGATGCTCTGTGCAACTGCCATTTCTGACAAAGCTTTTTCCCAGGTCCCCTAACCCTATCACACTTCCAGGAGCATCAGATTATGTTATTATATTTGGGAATCAAGCTTCTCCTCACCGAAGAATTTAATTGTAAAAGAAGGGTGCTGAGAGCTTTGCCCAAGTGCAGGATGTTTCATCCGTGTTCAGCAGAGCTGAAGGTAAGATCTAGAGCTCCCACAGAAAGAGTTATCATAGGAAACAGCCCTTGCTGATGGGAAATGTCACTGCTATGGATGCAGCAAGTTTAGAGTCTGGGAAAAAAACCCTGTTAAATTCAGGGCTGTGTATTCGTTTCTCTGCTTAACCAGTAACTCTCTCTGTGACTGTGTGTGAAACAGCGAGGCCAGTCACTAAAGCAATCAAGGCTTTCACGTGGTATCTGCACCTTCACTGCAAATTAAATATTGACCCACACCTTTAGCAATATCTCAGGTGAGAATGGTATTTCAGGACTGAAAATTGCAAGGCCTAAGCTGAAGTCTAAAATATAGAACAGGTTTAAAGATGCAGGACACATATAAAAATGACTTTAACTTTCACTGAACAACTTTCTTTTTTGAGAACTGAAAATTCCTGATTGCACTTATCACTGCTGATCTACTTTGCAGTGGACCTTTCAGGTAAATGTTAGGTCATTTTAAGACATATTTGTCTTTCTCACCATCTTCACTGGTTCCCTCACCCCCTACTGTAGGAGGTACATTTTATTCACAACTGTTCTACTTACTACTTTTAATTTTAGGACTTCTATTTGTTGAAGCCTTGAAAATAATTTTCTTTGGCGTGATTTCACCTTACCTCAATTAGATTGATGATTATTCTTTGGTGTTGAAATCACCTCTGTAAATCTAACTGAAGTTTTAGGTTAACTTGAATGTATTTTGACAAACATTTGTTCTGTAGCTCTCAGAAAAGGTATTGCTGGGTCAGGGGCATATTTGGTTGCCAAGCTTTGGGGCTAGTTACATCCAAGAATACTTGTAGCTACAGCTGGAATCATCACTCTTCCACCCAAGGAAGGAATGAACCACACTGTTTTCTATGCATTTGGAATCTATTAGTTTGGAGAGAACAGGATAGAAATTTTGCAGCCTTTCAGGAAATGAAATATATTGAAGTGGAAAGAGCTTCACGACTCAAAACTTATTCTAAAAGTGTGTTGCAGATTGTGCAGTAAGACATCACTCAGGAACAGGCAGGATGCCTCTACCACTGCCATTCCCCTGTGCAACAGATGAGCCAAATTAACCTGCTCTGTTTTAAAGAGACCTCAGGCTCCAGATCAACTTCAGGCTTTGACTTTCAAAGTCCTCCTTAAACTTCAACACCTGTGAAAGTGCTCAGCACAAAACCCGCCTGGACGCCTTCCTGTGTGATGTACTCTAGGTGACCCTGCTCTGGCAGGGGGGTTGGACTAGATGATCTTTCGAGGTCCCTTCCAACCCCTAAGATTCTGTGATTCTATGATTCTATGATTCTATGAAAAGCATTCGAGGCCACTTCTCCTGATGACACCCTCAGCATTTTCTTGACATCTTGGCACGTCTGGCTTCTTGCTCAGTGTCCACACTGCAGAGGAAGGTGATTTAACCAGTGTAGGGATTTAAGGCTCAACCCAGGCATCAGCTGCCTGGACTCCCAGCACTGCTGTGCTGTCGTGTAACACCGATGTCATCTTTTCAGCTCGCAGTCTGCATTTTGACTTCATGGTCTGTCCATGACTGATAGGAAAACTGGGGCTGCCAGAACGAGGTATGACTCTGGGAAACTGGAGCAGATTATTCTCCAAAGTGTGCTCTGAGGGGTAGGATTCTTTATAATTTCAGTATAACATTAATCTTTGAACTAAATATGTCTAAAATCCCAATGTCCTCTGTGAATACAGAATTGTCATGGAAGCCTTTCTCCTATAGATGAATGAGACAGTTTTGTTCTGGGAAATAAAGCAAACATAGTTGACTTTATAAATGGCATATTAGAAGTAAGGTGTGGTTTTTAATGTGATACTTCACTATAGGCAAAAACTAGCTTTGAAGTGTATTGCAAATAAAAGTACAGCTTCAGATTCACCAGGCAATGGCACTGTCAAACAAAACAAGTGATTGAGAAAGCTGGTGTAACTTGCTGTTCTAGGAGAAATGCCTTTGACACAACCAGATTACTTGCTTCAGGAAGAAAAAATCATCTGTGAAGAGGAAAAAAACTGAAAAAGAGAAAAAAGGTGGGTTTGTTTCAGCTTGTATGGAACTTATTCTGCTGAAAATCTTCAACAATGACATCATCAGTAACCAGAATGATTTGTCATAGGAGAGATGGAAATAATTTCCTCCTGTCCCGCCCCCTTAATAGAAATGCTACAATCACAGTGGAACCTCACCACACCCAAATGTGCAAACACCTGTGAGGGAGCCAGAAATTTCACCTGCTCCTTACATTTGGGGGTGTTGTGCATGGAAGTAATTTGTGTTTTGGTTTTGTCTTTCCCAAAAATATTCTATGACAAAGGTCAGTACTAAGGCTGAAGAACGTGGGGTCCTGTGTTGCAGTCGTGAACGGTGCAGCAACACAGAACATCACCAACCCAAGAGAAGTGTTAGTGCTCAGATCAGTGTAACTGCCAATCTGTGCACAGTGAAAGGGCCTGAAGCAGTGCTGCTGTCCATGTGGGGCCCTGGTGCACGTAGCTGAGGCCTTTTATCTGGATAAACGATAGCTCTCTTGAACTTCCACAGGAAGGTGTTGATGCCAGACAAAGGCAGTAGAGGTCTGTGGTACCAGCTGATGCTGATGGCCTCACCTGCCCTTCACACAGACAGTAAATATAGCAAATGGCTGGAGAGGTCTCCGTGTCTGATCTGTGCAGTCCTGCATGCTCAGTGTGTCAGAGCTGCTCCTGTAATTGTCTTCTAATCCACATGGATCCCTACTCAGAATGTTTGCAGTACAACAATGACCTGACCTGTGTGGCAACCCCATGCACACTCTGTTGAGTAACCTAGCCATGTTTTTATTGAACGATTCCTTGTGGGGTGTTTTGGATACCTGCCTCTGGATACAACCCCTGGATTCCGGTGTACACAGCATGATGAAAATGTGTGTCAAGGCTTCTTCAAGCAGTCTGGAGCATCTGGTCCAGCAGGAGAGGGGTGCTGGGCTGTCCCTGCTGAACCCTCTGCATTGATCGTCTTCTGCAGCAGAACTTGCACTGAGCAGGGATGTTCACATTTCAACAGTGCCACTGCCTAGAGCTAAATGTTCAGAAAAAAGTCAAAGTTATTGTAGAAAATGGGCTTTCAAACATGTCTTCTTGCAAACAAGAATGTTGTGAAGTCCAGCAAGAGACACACAGACTTAAAATAGGTTGGAGATACATTATATATGCGGTACACCTCTGATATTGGTCTACTTCCAGTTAGATATTCATAGAGTCCTTAGCTTTTGTGGGCAGCTCTTGAATTGTGGTAAAAACCGTGCAGTAACTACTTCTTTATTACATTCATTAGAGCATCATCATCGTCATCATCATCATCATCATCATCATCATCATCATCATCATCATCATCATCGTAGTGTGTGTTTAAATGGGGGTTTTGATTGACAGGTCTCAATTTTAAAAGGAACTTGATCTCTGAAGATGGAACTTCAACCTCAATATTGGTATACTTCAACCTAGTAAAACTGGCTTAGCTGAGGTTGCCAAATTCATGTTGTGAAGGAGATGAATCTTCACAGCCTAAATGGCAGCTAGCAATGAAAACCTGAGAGTTGGTTCCTCTGTAAATTTCAAATCAAGCTAAGGCACAGCAACTGGGTTTCCAACCTCAGCAAGGTGGCACGCCTTCCTGTTCAGAGTAGCTGAGGTTTTGGAGCATATCTTGGGGTCTGATTGCAGTTATTGCAAAAGCAAACCACAGAAGATGGTTGCTTTCACTTTCTTCAGAAAATGTACAGCTCTTACTGATGTTAATTAGTGTCACTTTTCAAATTGAACATCAAGTAGACCCACTGAAAATTACCTTTGAGCTACCTAATATTCCTTGACTGCACATATTTCGGGTTTTGCTTGTTAGCTTTTTGTTTTGGTGCTCGTTATGACCTAAGATGATATGGAAAGCAAAAAAAGAGATAAAGGTGTGTAAGTGTTTTATGAATACAGATGGGTTACATGTAGTGCATTGTTTAGAAACCTACCCTAATTGGAGACTAGAGAAAAATAACATATTTTTCACCTACTTTTACAAGCCAAGATACTGTTATTGTTTACTCAGTTGTCCAAAGTACTGGATTATACCATGTAAACAGGGCATCATTTATTGTGGAGCTTTCAGCAGTACTCTTCACTGGACTGTCTGTCCATCTGAAAAACTGATCACACCTCCAAAGGACACAGTGAAAGGAAAATTCAAAGCACATTCAAGAATACAGCGCATAGAAGTTAAAATACACTTGTGATTATGGCTCCAGGATGGGAAGTGGAGCAGCATGGCCTGTTTTTGGAGCTCAGTGGTTACTAATGCTCTCGGCTGGTACAAAGTCATAATCCCAATGAAGTCCATAGAAATGTACATGCCTCTCTGTGAGGATAATACAGCCAGCAAGAGTTGTTCACTCATTATATATCATGTTAAAAATTATCATTGATATGAAGATCACCCAACAGGGTCAGGTAACTATTTTCTTTTGAAACCAAATATAATATCGTGTTATGTGCAATTTCTTTCTAAAATTTGGCAAGGTGACAGAATTTATGGACTAAAGCATACATCTCATCTGAACTTTGGGAACTTTAATATTTAGGCTTCCATACACAATATAATTTTAATGAAGCTGGGCAAAATAGGGGACCTGTTCTCCAGTTAATTTAAAATCAGAGCATTTCTCTAGGTTAAAACCAAAGACTGTGCAGCCACCCAGATTAAAACTTTCTGCACTGAATTTCAATTTCACACCTGGAATATTGCATCCAGTTTTGGGCACCTCAATTCAAGAGAGATCTCGAGGTGCTGGAGTGAGGACAGAGGAGGGCAACGAAGCTGGTGAAGGGCCTAGACAAGAGGCAAGAACTTCTGCTATATTCTGGAAGGTGTTTTGAGCAGTGACAGCAGATAGGTGCCACCTGAGGACCCTGTGGAAGGGGTCAGCCCCTCTAAAGCCAAGCCAGCATTGACATTCTTTAAGTTAACAGATTTGATACAAACCTGCTGCTTGATGGAATCAGAAAAGCTGAAAGCAGTCAGTGGGGTTATTTCTGACTCTTTGAAATTATCATAACAAGAAAAAGATACATTCAGCTCTCATTATTGTTTGAGAAAGTGAACAGTAACAGAAGTGAGGGAAGCATTTAAGACTGCTGTGAAGAGAGGCAGCTAAATGACTCATTGCCTGTGGCATTTTTGCCAACACCCATCTTCAATTCTTTGCTTCTCTTCTAGTTGTCAGGATTAAATAAGGCTACTGTCTCTCCCTGCTTCCACATCAAAGTGCTGAACAATTAAGGAACAAAAGGATATTTTCCCTAAAAGATTGGCAAATCTTCAGAACACATAACTTCAATAATTCAAAACTCCAGTTATTTTACACTTGTAAACTCATGTTTTGTGTTTGAAGAAAGTAACAAGTACTTCTGCTGAAGCCGTGAATATCTGCAGTAACAGCTCACACTTAGAGCTTTGCTCTTGCTCAACTCCTTGTTTCAGCAGAGGCAAGTTTTGTACATAGACTGGGTAAAGCAATAGACAAACATCCCACTTTCCTGTTCTTTGCTTTGCTCCTGGACACTTCATCAAGTTTTTTGTACATCAAGCCCAGTCAGCACTGGCCACAGACAGCAGTGAAACTTACCTTAAATGTTATCAAGCTTAATCTTGTGAATAGTTTGTTCACTTGCTTGGTGGGGTTTTTTCACTTTTTCTGGGAGAAAGCTGTTCTGCAATCTTGTACTAATGAGAAACTCTTTCTAATTAACAAGATAAAGTTACAGCTAGTTTTTATTATTTATTCTTTAGCTTATGACACTTTTCTTTTTCTCTATAATAGGCTTCCTGCATTCATATGTAAACAAGAATTATCTTTTTTTAAAGAGTTAATAAATTTCCATTGAATACACAATCATACATTATGAAAAAGGGGAAAAAAAGAGAGAAGTATGTGAGCAGGAATTGCAGTTACGTCCAAGTGTGGTCAGAACTTTCCAAGCAAATTAGCCAGGTAGAAAGAAATATTTATCTTCAGCTTTTTGAAAAGTTCAAGAATATCACAGAATCACAGAATCCATTCTGGTTGGAAAAGACCTTTAAGAACATTGATTCTAACCATAACCTAACTCTACCAGTCATTAAGCTAACTCTACTAAGTACAATGCTTAAACCATGCTCCTAAGCACCACATCCACATGTCTCTTTAAAACCCCCAGGGATGGAGACTCAACCACCTCCCTGGGCAGCCTATTCCAGTGCTTAATTACCCTTTCAGTGATTTTTTTTTTTTTTTTTTTTTTTTTTCCTAATACCTAATTTAAACCTCTCCTGGCACAACTTGATCCTATTTCCTCTTGTTTTCTCACTTGTTACTTGGGAGAAAAGACCACCAACCACCTCACCCCAGCCTCCCTTCTGGCAGTTGTAGAGTGTGACAAGTTCTCCCCTCAGCCTCCTTTTCTCTACACTAAACAACCACAGTTCCTTCAGACACCACTCATAAAACTTGTTCTCCAGACCCTTCACCAGCTTTTCTCTGGACTTGCTCCAGCACCTCTATGTCTTTCTTGTAGAGTGGGGCCCAAAACTGAACACAGTACTCGAGACAGGGCCTCACCAATGCAGAGCAGAGTGGGAAAATCACTTCCCTAGTTCTGCTGGCCACTCTGTTTCTGATAAAAGCTGGGATGCTGTTGTCCTT
Source organism: Apus apus (assembly GCF_020740795.1). Lineage (NCBI taxonomy): Eukaryota > Metazoa > Chordata > Aves > Apodiformes > Apodidae > Apus > Apus apus. The sequence continues at coordinate 69,604,075 of NC_067312.1, read as the reverse complement.
CTTGGCTACCTGGGCACACTGCTGGCTCATATTCAGCCAGCTGTCAATCAACATCCCCAGGTCCTTTTCCTCTGAGCAGCCTTCCAGCCGCTGTTCCCCAAGCCTGTAGTATCAGGAAGGTAGAGGACTATATTGCTCATGTTCTTGCAGTTAATTCATATTCACTGTGAAAAAGCTTAATTATTAAGCCAGTGAATAAGAAAAATCAAACCCTGTATGTCCAAATGGAGACACATTTTATTCTTCCATTGCAAGTACAGAAAAGTGGATTTCAACTGAAAATAACAAAAGTTAAAGCTTTGAAACAATCTGACATAGCAGAACATTCAGAACTTTATGACTTAGTGCACTCAGACAAATTGGGAAGTAATATAAAATTAAAAATAGGGATTATTTATTAATGTGAGAATAAATCTTGAAAATGAAGATGTTAGAATCCTTAATATTAATAATACTCTAAGGTACATGACAGAATTATAATATATTTCTTTGCCATAAAATCTTTTCCTAACTTTAAATACATCATAAGGGCATATAATTCAATTTGTTCAGTTAGAGAAAAGTTTAACATAAGACTGCAGAAAAGTGAAGTGTTTGAGCTCATCAATAAAATTAAAATGCATAAAAAATTTAAATTGTTTTGCGGGGTTTTACCCTAACTACACCAAAGTAGAGATTATTTTGGTATCATGTGATTTTTTTAGGCCATAACAACATTCCTCAACATTTGTGATAATCCAAACATCAGCACAAGCCAGTTTGCATTCCTTTATTACTCATCTTAAGTATTAATGCCTTGTCATCTAATTAGAAGGAAGAAGAAAAGAAGAACGGAAGTAACATATCGGCCATCAACCAATTAAAATAAAGCAATGATAAAATAAGGCAAAACAGACAGAAAAGTATGAATCCCAAGTTCCTCCTAAAAATGCATGAAGCAAAATCCCACCTGTAGTCCCACAGGTCAGCAGAACAGCAGCGACATTTCTGCTGCGTGCCTCCAGCCAAGGCTGGTCACAATGATCGTCTTCTTGGCCTCGCAGAGCAGCGTCAGGAGCACAGAAAACTCAGTGAAGCTACTTTGGCCATGGCAATGAACAGGAGACTGTGGGTTAGTTAGTTATTCTTTGTGACTCTGTTGGGTCAAACCAGGACAGTTGAAAAGGGAACAAAGTTCTGGTTCACTCGAACAAGACAAGGTGCTGCCTGTGACAAGAACTCCTGCAGAGTTTCCATGTTGTTCACGTACTTGAGGATCCCCAGATTACTTTCTATTTTTTTTCTGCAGTGTCAGGTAGCACAGACTATGTCTCATGAAGACATGAGAAGCAAACATTCACAAAGCCAGTCTTTGTCATGCTCAAATCTCTGCTGCTGAACTCTGCAGAGAATCAATTGCCTTTCCTTCTGTCTGCTGTTGCATCACATTTTGTAACTTCTCATCGTGCTGCAGCAGCCAAAAGAGCCCTGTGACACAGAGAAAAAGGGAATCACGACATGGAGAGGATTTTATTTTTTTTCCTGGCTATTATCTACTACTTTTCTAACCTTCTCTTAGCTCTGTATGCTTGCACAAATGGTAGGCACAGAGCCACACAGTTGTCTAGTTTTGTGCCCGAGAGCTGGTAACAACAAGTGGCTTTTCAGTGTACAATGAATCCTCTGTGAGCCTGGGATCAAAGTGAAGCACAGAGGAGCCAGAGACACTGGATGACAGCAAAGGCCTTGAACGTGTGGCCACAGGATGATACCAGAGCCCCTGCAGTGGTAGGCAAAAACTTGTCTTCAATAGAAGAACTGAGCTCTGCAAGGTCATTAAAATATTAAATTTTTAATAACAGAGAGAAGCCAGAGCAAACATCCATTAAAGCTTAAACACACTGTATAGTAAATTCTGATGAACTTGCACACCAACAGGAGAACAAGAAGAGGGTGGTAACCAGCAAGTAAGGAGCTCAGGAGAGAGGAGTTAGACACCCCTGTTAGCCAGTTGAGTCTCCTCCCAGTGAAGGACTCAGGATGCTGACAGCTGTCTGCACATTCCCTCTCTTCCCCTGCCCATCTCCAGGATGAAGCCATCACCCTGGGAACCCAGAGGGGCATGGGTAGGGAAACCACAGCACCAGAGAGAGAGAGAGAGAGAGAGAGAGAGAGAGAAAGGGAATGCATCATTCACATATGCAGTTTGGATTGAGTATAATTCAAATTATCATTATTAGCAACATTGTAACTTCACTAATAATGGTTCTATGCAAGGACGGGCAGGACTAACCACAGGGCGTGTGTCTTTGGCCACATGAGTGGTGCAATTTGTTGTGTAACAATTTGGTGGAGGGTTCACTCAGTCCAGGCTGTAGTTTGGATGCAACAGAGTGGTTAAAGATTGGACACAGCAGGTTTGGAGAAGTTAGCTCAGTTTAGACTCTCCCTTGAGAAGATGTGGAGAACTTGGTTCCGACAGTGCAGACCAGTAGAGGGGCAGGCTGACCACTACAGAAGCTGAGAGGGGTCAATATTCATTTGGATTCACATTTTAATTCACTAAAATAGATGCTTAACTGCAGAGAACCATGTAAATCAAGACCATTAAGTGAGTCAAGTTCCATAAATGACGACCTGAATGACACAACTAGAGACAAATTTGTCACCACTTCTAGTAATCCCACTAGCATTATGTGCCATGGGAACTGAAGAGATTTGATTGTTCTGGCCAACCTCCTTCTGACTTCACTTCAGAGTGTTTAATATTATTCTATTTCTCCAGAGTTTTAATACTCTCTACTAAGTCATATGTACCAAATATACATCAATATATCACATCAAAAATACACAAATCATCGGGTGTCCACAGACTGCAGCCTAAAGCAGGTGCAGATGCACCATGGAAGCTTGGACCTCTTCATCCTATTCTTCCATGGGAACTAGTCACTTCAATATACAACCTCTCTCCTCTGCTTAGAACGAAACCTTCTTAAAACCCTCTCAGTTTTCCAAGGTGAAAAATTGCACCTTCATTGTCAGGGGAGGAGGAAAGCAGAATGAAATCTTGAATTCAGGAAGTCAGCACAACATTTCTCTGTCTGGCACTTGTCTGCCTGACAGCAGTCTGAAACAGTTGACTAGACTTAGGCATTTTTAGGAAGGAACACAGATCACAACAGAAAACATTACTACCCAGCTCCATAAATCTGTGACGTGACTTTGGTAGGAAAGCATAGTGGGGAAAAACAAAACAAAACAAATGCCAGTTCAATTTATTAGGTTGCTTCAATCTGCAAAAGAAGTTACTGAAGCAAGAAATTATAGAAGTCCACGACATTTATAAAATAATAGACAAATTATATAAACTGTGCCTTTCTTGTAAACGGAAATAAAGGAGCATCAAATTATTATTATTAGGCAGCAGAAATAAGAAGCAATTGCCAAAAAAGGCAAATGCTTCCTTCATATGAGGCAATGAGCGATCTAAACTGAAGGGTAAAGCCCAGAGGTAAATTATATGTGTACAAGGTTCCAAATTGGTGAAGTTTCACTTTATTTTCTTACATTCAGTTACCTGCCAGGAAGCAGCTGGAGCTTGGCAACACAAGGGACACAGACAGAGACATAATTTCAAATTGACATGTTAATTATTTAACAGAAAGGGAGCTCTATGTAGTTTCACTCAGGATGCACATGGAGAGAATTAACTGAGGTGAACATACAACATGTCTGAGCACAGATCTGTTGATAAAGAGACACTCAACTGTTTTGCTAGTGGGTATCAACCTACCTTAGCTAGAGGAATAACATTTAAGGGTAAAAAAGTGAAAGTGTTCAGGACAATGCAATTGTTTCCCTAAATTATATTATCTTCTATAACGAGAAAATGTCATTCCTTCATTTTTCGATTTTTCATACATCATCAAGGTAACAAACAATCATGTCAGGTTAGCACAGATTCACTGAATCATAGAATGATTTGGTTTGGAAGGGACCTGTAAAGATCATCCAGTCCAACCTCCCTACCATGGGCAGGGACATCTTGCAGTAGATCAGATAACTCAAAACTCCATCCAACCTGGTCTTGAACCCTTCCAGTGATGGGGCATCCACAACTTGTCTGGGCAACATGTGCCTGTGTCTCAGCATCCTCATCATAAAAAACTTCTTATTGCTGTCCAATCTAAATCTACCTCTTTCAGTTTAGAGCCACTGTTCTTTGTCCTTTGTCTACAGGAGTTGGTAAAAGTCTCTCTCCATGTTTCCTGTAAGCCCCCTGCATATGCTGAAAATGCTGCAGTAAGGTGTCCTTGGAGCCTTCTCTTTTCCAGGCTGAACTACCCCAGCTCTCTCAGCCTGTCTTCATGGGAGAGGTGTTCCAGCCCTCTGACCGTTTTTGTGGCCCACCTCTGGACCAGCGCTAACAAGTCCATGTCCTTCTTCTACCTGGGGCCCAGAGCAGAACTCCAGGTGGGGTCTCACAAGAGTGGCACAGAGGAAGCACCCTGTCAGCTCTGGTCTGCCAGCACCAGTGGTGATGATCTTGGGGAACCTGTGTGCTTCTAGGAGAGCAGTGCCTGGTCCTTTTTACTGGGTAGGGAAACAAAGAAAAAACAAGCATCCCAAATTTCCTCTACTCTTCCTCTAAGAATTATTTCAACTTCTTTTATGTCCAACATTAGTCTCCTTCTCAGAAGGTTTAAGACATTTAAGACATTAATGTAATGTAAGACATTTCTGATCTGTGTCAGAGATGCACTGCAAGCTGAAATAACTCTTCTCATTGAAGAACGTGGTCTAACAGACTGACGATGAAACTTTTCAATTAAAAATTCTCCACATTTGTTCTGAATTAGTAACTTTTTAGGATTTTATTATTTCTTATGAATTTATAAAGTGGCAAGGGTTGTGGAATTATTTCCCTGTGCTTGTGTGTTAGAGTAACTTTTATACAAAAGGAAACAATGTTTACATCACATTATTTTATGTAAAAAGAACATCCATGCAAGCAATGATGCCTGGTATTCTGATAAGCCATGGCTGTGTAGTTCTATTGCTGACATTTGAAGGAACTAATTACTTGTTACAAAATATTGTTAGGAAATCAATGAGCCCTGATTTGGGCAAGGTTGTTTTGTTTTGTCTTAAAAACAAATAATTGTTGTGATATTCTTACAGAGGAAGTTTGCTAAAACTACTCATTACTTATGGATAAGACAGGGAAACACAGGAGAATGAATGAGAGCATTTATCTGTGCAGTGAACTTGATTAACTTAATTGCACAGCAGATGAAGACAGTTACTGATTAGAGGTTAGTTCTCCCTTATACACTGATGCATTTGCCCTGGACTTCAGCCAGGTCCTAAAGCAAACAGGGCAGTGTTCTAGTTTAAAAATATTGCAGGCATTGATACGTGGTAATTAACCAGAAGGGGCTGATTTGGTCTTTCAAGAGTGTGCATGAAGGCTGTGAGATAAGGGGAAAACTACAGTCCAGACCCTTGAAGCAAAGTAGTCAATTTTATTCTTGTCTGGTTTCAAGTCATGTGGACACAACAAAATCCCCCAGCCTGAAAGTGAAGACTGTCACAGGGACTGTCTGGTTTGAGCTCACAGGGGCACCATGGAAAAGCACCCCTTGCACGAGTGGGCTCCGTGCTCGGTAACCTCGGAAACAATCCTAGAAAAGATTGGGATTCCATCTGCTATTAATTTCGACAGTTTAAAAGGATCTGAGCAAATCAGAGAATCCAGAGGCAGTGCATCTGTATCACTGGTGCAGGAAGGTCTGAAAAAAGTTATTTCAGTCTTCTGCTGAAGATCAGCAAATGTTGTCTGCATGTCTCTGAGGCCCCGACATCGGTACCCTCTATTTAAGAGTGGTTTATTGCCCAACTCAGAGACCAAACCTCTCAGCACCAAACCTGGTAAATGAGGTGTTTCCTCAGCCTCCTGGCAATTTGGTAGTAAATGTGTTCTCTTTAAACGCCTTCCTCCAACGAGCTGGAAGAAGAAATGCTGATATTCTGTTAGCCAGAAGGAACACCCTTCTCAGTATCTTTTCTAACACCTGTGGTGCGAGCTTCTGCTTGAGAATAAAGGTTCCACACTGGAGTGGTTTGGACATTGTATGTTTAAGCCAAAGACAAAAACATAATTCTTGCCACATGGACTAAATCTGGAGACATCAGTGTTAAATCATAGTATCATAGAATCACAGGGGTCAGAAGGGACCTCTGAAGATCATCGAGTCCACCCCCCCTCTGCAGCAGGAAGACTTAGGGCAGATCACACAGGAACATGTCCAGACAGGTCTTGAAAGCCTCCAGAGAAGAAGACTCCACAACCTCTCTAGGCAACCTGTCCGAGGGCTCTGTCACTCTAAGAGCAAAGAAGATTTTCCTCATGTTGAGGTGGAACTTCCTGTGTTGTAACTTGGTGCCATTTCCCTTCGTCCTGTCACAGGGCAACACTGGAAAGAGACTGGCCCATTCTTGACACCCACCCTGCAGATATTTGTAGACATTAATCAGATCCCCTCTCAGTCTTTTCCTCTCTAGACTGAAAAGCCCCAGGTCTCTCAGCCTTTCCACGTATGACAGATGTTCCAGTCCCTAAATCGTCCTCATAGGTCTCCACTGGACTCTTTCCAGCATATCCCTGTCCCTCTTGAACTGGGAAGCCCCGAACTGGACTCAATACTCAGATGTGGTCTCTCTAGGGCAGAGTAGAAGGGGAGGAAAACCTCCCTTGACCTGCTGACACACTGTTCTTAATGCATCCCAGGATACTATTGGCTCTCTTGGCCATGAGGGCACATTGCTGTCCCATGGATAACTTGTCTACCGGGACCCCCAGATCCTTCTCCATGGGGCTGCTCATGGAGTTGCAGACTGTTGTTCATAGGCCACTTTTTTAACTGGAGGCTCAGAGGGGCCTGACCATGAAGAGGTCTCAGGGGTCTGTGAAAGGCAGGCTACAAAGACCCTAGTGCTGTGCTCAGGCATCAAATTATTCAATTGTTTTTCCTGCCTCTAAGGTTAATATGTTTTTAAGGGCTGTGTTACCTCCAAACTTCTATATTGACTAACTCCACCATTTTTAAAGTAAGACACAAAATACCGCATATAAGTTTATGGGATGGGGACCCTGCATCTAATGAGCTTTAGCAAATGAGCAGAAATATTGCCTAGTTTGTATTGCATTCTCTTTTTTTTTCCCCCTTGCAAAGAGTGAAGCCATAAATCTGATGCTATAAAGCAGACTGCTCAGGCTGAGTTTTGCCTTTGAAAGTTCTTACTGCATTTTGTGGTACATGGAGTTTTTCAACTCTTTCAGGAAGCCATGTGTACAATGATACAGTTGGCACTTTGATTATCTCTAGTCAAACAGGAAGTCAAAAAGAAGGGCCCTGTACACTGCTCACAAGCTCATAGATATTTGTTTCTATTTTGGAAACTCTTTTTAGGAAGAAACGTTTTGCTCAGGGGGTCTACACACCCTGAAATCCATATTGGTTTAATCTGTTGAGGACTCCTGGGAGCTACAACTTGATTTATGGGTAGAAGACCCATGTCAATCAAGCCATGCCTAACACCTCTCTTCTTCACTTCAGTTCCACATCTTCTTGAAGAGTCTGCCTGTTCAGCTAACACCTCTAGGACATTTTTAGGATGGTCCAGTTGTAAGTGTAGTTATTTTACCACACATCCTCCGCATCTGCTTCCCAAACTTAAGTCATCACTCATTAAATTCTAGAGAATTTTCCATGATGCTCATCCTTGCTTCGGTGGCACATGTCAATAGACATATTTGCAAGACAAATTCATGTTTATGTACACAGGGCTACCCTGTAGTGGCTCCACATGATCCTGTCTCAAAATCCATAATTTGTTTTCTGGAATTATATTTTTGGGTTACCATTTGTCCATGTATGTGAGCATGTGCATCTGCAGGGGGACATGGGAGGAAATGTGAGAATTAACAGCAGGATATCAGGAAGACAAGAGGCTGCATTTGAAATCCATTTTCCTAAACACAAGCAAACATTGATACATAGAATTTTTGTAATCTCCATCCAAAATTACTGTGCAAATACTGTGACTTAGAAGCTGAGTAATATCAGTATTTCTTAGTTATGGGACTAGTTTTAAAGGCAAATAAATAATATTGACTTTTTAAATTGTGAAGATATACTTAGTATAGATTTAAAATATGAAAACAGTAAAACAATTTTCCCCTCAAGCACAAGGCTAAATGCTGCTGTCGAAAAAAGGAAAAGAATAGAAATGTGTCAAAGCCCAAGGGAAAAGGTCTCACCGCCTTCAGTTAAGCACAGATCCTTCCTTCATTTCACAAAGGGGGTTTTGTTTCCAGTGCCTCAAGGCCAGTGGAGACAACGGAGCAGGTTGAAAGACCAGAGGTGTTGAACTCATGTCCAATGTGAAGCCCAGTTTTTTACCAGCAGTCTGGTGCACACTCCACATGGGCCAATCAGCATTTACCTGGGACTGCTCATGACCACCTTCCCAAGAATTCTTGCTCAATCATTTTGTTCCACTGGTGTGCTGGTGTTTGGGTACCTTTTTCTCCTTCTTTCCAGTAGTGACTGGAAGGCTCCAGGCATTGACTCAGCGCAGAGCAGAGGTGGGGTGAGGCGCTTACAAGGTGACTCTGGCCTTGCAGTAAACAACAACATCTGACTCTGTCTAGTGCTTAATTAGCTGGAAGTGAGTCTATGCATCAATTGGTGAAAGCTCCTGCATGAAAAAAACATGTTGTCAGACTCACAGGTGAAGATAAAACCTAAGAGGGTGAGTAATAATATTGTCAAGCAATTGCATAATTAGCAGGAAGACCTGTCAAAAGTTTATGAGTAGTTTTATTGTTTTTATTTGCTCTCTGAAGCTTTATTATCATTGGGGGGAAAAAAATTAATTCATTACCTTCATAATCCCACACACATTCATCTTGGTGCATAAACTGAGATCCACTCTCTGTTTAGAAAATGTGGAGTTTGGGGGGCTGTACAACGTGCAATGGAGGCTGGAATCAAAAGTGCAAAACAAGGAGTGAAGCCAGTTCTGAAGCAATTTTCTTGATGGACTAGACGTTGAAGACATCTATTCAGACTTTTATGGTTTGCATTTTTTGGGAACTGACTCCTTAGAAATGGCTTAAATTTTAAAAATAAATAAAGGAAGCCAAGAATGGAAACACCTTTTGAAGATGTGATTGGTGATGAGTAGCCAAGAGATTATATTTTGATCATGTCTATAACGCTCAGTCAAATTTAAAGGATTTTTCAGGGTTTGTTTGATCATTTCATGCCCTTACTCACACTCCTGACTTTGTGTTTTATTTCTGAAGACTAACTTGTTTTAAGTGATTGTTGCAGTCCCTTGCTTGGACTCAGGTGGGACTTTGCTAGGATGGGACTTGTTTCCTATCCAATTTTGTTAGAACAGAAATTGAGTCCTGAGGCAGATGCTGCTGTGACACTGCTGTTCTTGTATCTCACAGTAAATAAATAAAAATATATCTGTTTTGTGCAGACAGGTTCTTTTGAGAGGGAGACGAGGAAAATGCTGAGATGGTAAAACTCAAAAATTCTTGAAGCCACAAGGCTGAAGTCTGTCTCCTCTAATACGGGAAGGGAAGGGAAGCCAGATGCCACTCAGAGCCTGCCTTGTTTCTGGCTGGAGGTACCAGCTCAGCTGCACACTGCACATAACTGATGCATCAGCTGCTGAAGCATGACTTTGTTTAACTCCTCAAGTGAAGCTACAATCACTTTCAGAGAGTGGTGAACACACACATTTGTGGCGTCAAACCTGGTTTATATTGCTGTCTATTGCCTGAACTTGTGCTGGGCAGTTCGGCAGCAGGTCCTTGGGTAGAGCTGATTCTCTTCTGGCTTGACAATATTGTTTCTGGGGGTATTGTTCTCTTCGCACATGATACAGAATTTCTGCCTGTCTGGGAAATGCTGCCATTTTGATTTTCCTTTTGTTGTTGCTGCTATTCAGTGAATTATGGGATGGAAAGGATAGCAATCAGCCTAGGCATAGACCATGGCAAAACCTCATTGAGCAATACTAATACCAAAATTCCCAGTGAGTTCACAGTACCAGAGCCTGGATAAACACAAATGCCTCCAGGTGAGTAAGGGCTCTAGCTGGATGCCCAGTCTCACACACAGGTTATTCATTATTCAAAAACTCCTTTCAGTTCTGGCTTTTAGGTAAAGCCAGTTCTTCCCTTCCTCAAATACCAAACTCTTACGGATTTAAATAACAGTAGATTTCCTCAACTTTTTCTGGAAGGCAGTAAACTATGAGATGTCAGGTGATCCTCCAGGCATGTGAGTTTTTGTGAGGTAGCAGGGGTAGCAGCGCAATTTATTGTCCACTCCCAGCTACCCATAATGCTCCCTGCAGATGAGCTCTTCTGTGATGTATCTACTTTTCAGGTGAAATTATGCCCAGTAACTCATGTCTAGGGATCTGCAGCTGGGCTAGAGTTATAACTGAGTTTTACAGAGATTAATTGAAGGGAATTCAGAGGAAATATGCTCAGGCTATACGTTCTGCTTCAAAGCCACCCAGCAGGTTGTCATCTTAAAGGTTTTTCACAGCCCTGATTCAGAAAAAGATATAATGCCTTCAGAACAGCACTCAAGCACATTCCCAGGGCAAGGAACTTCAGTAATATAGCTGTTGGGGTGCTCTTGACTCCTAAATTCTGATAAGTGAAAACCAGAGATACAAACCTTGAACACATGAACCTTTCCATAAGGAATATCAAGAACACCATAAACAGGAAGCCAGAGAATTGTTGAGATTGGGTTTAAATCATCAAGAATGTTTTAAAAGCCAATGTTAAATGAAAGAAGGCACTTTCTTAAATCCCCAAGGAACTCCTGAAAGCTCTTTACTTAGAAAAACATGAAAGTGCCATTTATCAGCCACTTTGACCTCTTTCACACTCCACTGATAAGCCTAATTAGGGCCAACAGCTTCAGAAAGTTCTGCTCTCCCAGCTCCCTAAGCAGAATCCATCGGTTTCACTTTCCAGTACTGCCTGGCCCTGGGCACTGCCCCCCTGCAAACTTTCCCTCCCTTTTCCTTAAGCAAAACTAACATGCTTCAATTACTAACAGGACAGGAACTGCAATAAAATGAGTCTTTTTTCTAATGCAGGACATGGTAAAGAAGAGTCATATGTCTACATTAAGTGCAATATTTTGAGTGTATTTTTCACTTCTATTAGAATATTATCTAACAAATGCTTTGTATAGATTAAAAACAGTTTAAAAAATAATATACTAAAATAATAATAACATCATTAAAAATTAATCTGAAAGGAAAATGGGGTCAGATCATCAACTGAAAATTATTTTTTTTTAAATATATATCTATACTTTACAGAAATCTCCTCTGCCAGCAACTGTTTGTTGAGTTGCTTTAGAAAATTTTAGCAGAAGGCCAGTCCAACAACAAGGGTCATTGCCTGAAGTCATATGGTTCTTAAGCCTCATTTTCTCTGTGTAGAGTAGGATCAAGGCAAAGAGTTTAACTCGTGAGGAACTCTGTGGCAGTAAACACAAAAATGACCTGTCCAGGTATTGTGGTGCTGGTGGGAAATAGTGAATAATTTAATAAGGAAAGACAAAGCTGTCAGGTCATTTTCTGCTATATACAGTTTACATGGAAGGGTAGCAAATCAAAGCAAAAATCACTTCCTGCTTTTTTTTCAGCATTCCTTGGGACAACTTTCTGAGGTAATTCAGGATCATGAATTCAGGATAATTAATTCAGGACAACTAAGGGTAGTTCCTGTGCTTAGGGGACTCCTTTAGGCAGTTAACTGCATGTGTTCAAGGCTCTCCTATAATCTTCACCTCTGGTAAGAAAAGTTTATACTCCTTCTGGTAGGTGGACTAAAATTAAATATTAAATACCCCCAAGGTAAAACGATGTTCTTCTTTTCTGAAAATCTCTGAAGGACAGAGAAACTGCCTCTCCCCAGAAGGGGTTTCAGTTCAGTTAATCAGAAGTACCTGCAGTGCCCATGTGTGAGCTACTCGTTTTAGTTTCACATGGTTAGCGGAGATGTGGTCAACGCAGTCCATGGAGTGTGTGAGACAACCCGTAAGAGCAGATGAAGGTGCCTGTTTTGGGAGGAGACAACTATTCTTGCAGCTCCCTTGACTGTCCTGGCCAGATTAGGGCTGACTGGAATGCAGCCTTACATGGCAAATCAGCTGGTCTCTCTCTCTAGGAAGATTGCCCTCAGTCAGGAGCTGCCACAAGTTCTCTTGCCAAGCAGAAGGGCCTTCTGAGGAAAGATTCACCACTAAATACAGTCTAAGTGCTGTATCCAGCAGATGCAAGGCAGGAGAGAACAGGTGCCTGGAGAGGTTAATGGACCAACATCACCTTCTAACACTTACTGCCCTAATCCTTTAATGCTTAACCTTGAGCCTGCAACAGGGACAAGAAACTTCCTAATCAGAAGTATCTCACCACTGCAAGAGGCAAGGTTTCCAGTAGCCCCTGTGGGGCCTCACCAGGAGCAAACACTGGGCCTTTGCAGTCTAGAGGGAATACTTTCCCTCCAAAATTGAGAAAAATATTCAAGTAAAGGGGAAAGTCAGCAGGAATCACCTCTACCAGGTACTTTGGGATTTCTACCAACCTGGTTTCATCTTTTCTTTTAAATAGCACAGGGCTTATCCCTCTTCCCACTTCAATGTTAGATTTGGACTTTATTTAAATGCTTTGTATTGCCTGCACTGAAATAGAAATCAAGCACTTCAGGTACATTCTGAAATAAAGCAAAACTATTCCTCATCTTACAGCTGAGGAGCTGAGACGCAAAATGTGTTTTCTTATCATAGAATCATAGAATCATAGAATGGTTTGAGTTGGAAGGGACCTGAAAGATCATCTAGTTCCAACCCCCCTGCACAGGCAGGGATACCTCCCACTAGATCAGGTTGCTCAGAACCCCATCCAACCTGGTCTTGAACACCTCCAGGTGTGGGGCTTCCACAGCTTCCCTGGGCAATCTGTTCCGATGTCTCACCACCCTCACACTAAAGGTTTTCCTCCTCCTGTCTAACCTAAATCTCCCCTCCTCCAGTTTTCATCGACTACTCCTTCTCCTCTCAGTACAAGGCCTTGACGAAGTCTCTCCCCAGCTTTCCTGTTGGCCCCCTTATGTCCTAGAGGAATCTGTAGCAGAGCAGGCATCCCAACCCACTCTCTGGTCTTCAAACCCAGTGGCCCCAGTTGCTCAGCTGCTTTCATCCTGAATACCCACCCCATGAACGCCAGCACCGATGCTGCAGGCTCTGCTGGGGCACATGAGCACCAGCAGGTCTCCCTTGGCACTCGTGGCCATGGGGCTCTGGACTATCTGGAGCTTTCATTCAGCAGCTGCACAAGAGTGCTCACCCTGTTAGGGTGACAAGACACAACAAGAACTTTAAAGGGAAAACTAGGGTGCCAAAAGGCTCCTCTGCTGCCCACTCGGACAGAGAAGACCCTTATGATTATGTTTTTTTTACATTTCCTGCAAATTTGCTTTGCTTCTGTTCTTTCCTAATTATAAAAGACTGATCATACTTAAGTTGTTCTAGAAATGCAAAGTAAACAGATTTAAAGCTAATTAATGCAATAGAGCATTAATCAAGTCTTCTTGAAAGTTTTAATGCAAAAGACCTAACAGATTTTGTTGTCGCTTTTAAATTAAGCAACTTATATCAAATACCTTTAATAGATGAGGATATTGAACACAATAGAATGCAATTCTGAGCCATCTTTTAATCTGCAGGTTTTCCTCAAGTCACAGCACATGAATATTGATTTACTTCATGGAATAACCATGAAGTTGGTGTTTCAAGGAAAATTCAGGTTATTTTTTAAGTGAGAACTATAAAAATATCCTGTGTTAAATACAGCTAGCTTAAGTTCCTAAATCACTGTGAGATGCACATGAGCACAGGCTTTCTGTTTCTATTCTTCTGTGAAAAAAAATAGAAAGAGGTTTTTCTGTGATAAATACATCACTGATGTATGGTCTCTGTTCCAACTCATGCAGGAAATACACTCACCAACAGATACACTCCTGTGTGAGGAAAGAAGCACGAAACCCATACCCATGGAACCATAAATTAACCTCTGTCAAGATCTCAGCAGAAGGATAAGGAAAAAAGCTGCAGCCATTAGGGCTGTAGATGGTGTGCTGTGCTGCAGAGTTCACAGGAGCACCCTTGGCTGCAGCCTCTTTCCTGATCACTCTGCAGATGAGGATTTGCTGTGTGCTTGGCTCTCAAGGTCATCACTCCAAGCAGCGCTGTGTGTCATCTCCCAGGCACTTCAAGTCAAGCTCTGGAAAACTCCAGTCTTCCCCTCCTTTAGCACTCCTGACAGCTCTTCATTCTGAGGCAAGCTAGTAAGCTTGCAAAATGCAAAGCTTAGTGTGGTGCTGCTGAGGGCCTTTTGGCAGCATCTGAGGTCAAGTGAACGTCTTTTCTGCCCCTGAAGACCATAGGAAGGCACTTCCCACTGGTGGTCAGGGGTGGGTTACTGAGCATCTGTTACTGCACGTGTTCCTGATGTCAGGACACAGTGAGCCCTGGCTGGCTGAGCAGGAATTCTTCCCTAGTCTCTGCCCAGGAGGTTTGGCTCTGTGAGACACAGTGGTCCTGCCAGACATTGTGGAGACTTGAAGTTCAGATGTTTGAATTTGCAAATGTGGTTGGAAAGCAACATTTCAATAGAGAAGGGTGAATCTTCCAGTTGAAGCCATTAATGATGACCCACCAAGATTCAAGCTGAGCAAACAAAATCGCTGCTTTCATGTTGTTGAGGTCTGTTGTTTTATTTTCAATGTAGTCCTCTGTATCTGAGAAATGTGACATTAGTTTCCCTGGGTGAACATTCAGAGCCACTTTGCTCCCAGTTATCTCATTAGTTAATGACTGTGATTCTCTTAAAGGCTGTGGTGTAGTTGCAAGTGTTGCTTACCCATGCTATCACAGTTGTGACAAACCAGACTACAGTTCATCTTCCATTAATGTGTAGGAAAAAAAAAAATGACAGGAAAGGGGACAATACAGCATTGATTTAATTACAGGTTTGGGAGTACATTTTTTCACCATTTCTACCTCTATTAAACTGGTGAGTGTAACCATTACTTCACTTGTACTGACAAACAGCAGAATTCAAAGAAAATTTGGGATGATGCAGTTCCCTCTAACAGCTGGAAACTCCTCCTTAACTCATCTCCAAAACTATTTCCAGCAACCTCTGCAAATAGCCAGATGTCCTGCATCCTTGCAGTAAATCAGCAGCAGCTAAACATCATGGTTATGAATCATTCCAGTTTGCCTTTGTCCTGGTGTTTTTCACTGCAGGGCAGGGCAGCCTTGAAAGCTCAGCAATGGTTTGCAAATGCCAAGATCAATAACTAAAGGCAGGCTCTACAGAAACACAACTTAGCTCTGAAAAGTGTTAATTGCCTTTTGACCTCTGTTGCAATCTTAACAATCCAGGAGTTTGTTGCTGTTTCCTGTGTCACCACAAATCATTGGAATCTCTTCAGTCTGGATTTCAGAGGGAGCAGTAGCAGACCTAGAGAAGACAGGCTGGGACTCCCAGCCCCACTGTGTGGTGTCTCCCCACTGCCCCTCACTGTGAGGAATCACCTTTTCAGCTCTTTTACTGAGAGCAAAGACAGACCAACCCCCACTGCTATTTCACCACTTTCATCACTAATAGAACTCATCCTCCTTTTCTAAATCATGCAGAACTAGAGAAGGACACAGGACATCAAGAGTAACCGAATACTCTTTCACACTAGGGAAGATTTTGGAAGTGTTATTGTCCACCTTTTGGTTAACAAAAAACAGAATGATTTTTAAAGAATTTTTTTCAAATTAAGAATATTTTGTAAAACCATTTAGTTGCTGAAGTTATTAAGTTCCTTTACGTAACAACTTTATGACCAAACAAATTTGTATTTAAGGACTTTATTTAAATGCTTTCTGTGTCGTTACTGCAGAATATAAAAAGAGGTAGCTCTAAAAGTTATTTAAGACTATCACAAGCAAGAGCAGAAATTGATTTAACAATGACAAAAAGAAGCCCAGCAATGCTGTTGCTGTTACTGCATAAGCCATGGAGTGTTTTCATCTTGTTTTGTTCTTAGAGTTGGACGAGGGGTCCTTAGAAGGCTGGTCACTTGCACTACTCAGACAAATGCTTGCAATGCATGTCCCAAAGCAGCATGTATGCAATCCCCTGCTAGAAACACATACCTTTTCACTTGATGAAAACCTGAGATTTGGTTCAGCTTCACTCCACTGCTTTCAGTGAAGATACCCAATATTCTAGGATTATTCACACCATGTCTAATGTAACAAATAAAGCTATAAGAACAATCTCCTTCAGTCTGTGCAACTTGGGTCTCATCTTTAAATTTTTGTTTACGTTGTGTGTTTACAGGCCTTGAGCACCATAAGTCCTGTCCATAATTTGATCAATTAAATTGATTTATTTAGCACATTCAGTAGTTTAGCCTTAACTATCTGTTCCCCAGACCCTTGATATGGACAATGACATTTCCATACCCCCAGGAACGTGCCTTGATGCACAACATTCTTAAATATATTGTTCTCCTGACTGGATGCTTCAGAAGTGTATTTCCTGCGGCACAGAATGCACATTGACCTCTACAGTTGCTGTCAACAATGCTTTTAACTTGTGCTGCAAATGATCTTACAGAAATTCTTTAAAGAAAGAGGAAAGGTGAGTGATACTTCATCCATATGCAACAAATTTTCCTTTATAAAGTCTTTCATATTTCTTGATAAACCTCTGTCCTCTTCGAAAGCAACATCCTGATTGTTGCATTCTGCTTTGTTCTTTTTAACCACACAGAAGTGAGGCTTTCTAATCACAGCTTACAGCTCTGGAAGAGTGGGATAGAGGAGGCAATGCAAGCTTTGGGGTAATTTTCTCTAAAGACACAACACATTTTCTTGGCATCCAGGATTGGCAGGTAAAAGGTGCAGCAACTGGTAAAGTGGACCACATAGTGTGGTAACTTTAATCAAGCCTCACCACCTGGGATTCCTCATTAATGTATTAAAATGTTAGAGTGCAATTCATTAAAAGGATGATGTTTCAACACTTGCCATATAACAACTCAGTGGAGAGCAAGTAATATCTATACTTTCTTGCAAGAATCTGAAAGGTTTGCAGCTAAGCAGGATACAATTTTAGATACTGACATTTTATTTAAAACCTATTTCAACTATAAATAAAATCTGGAAAAAATTATTAGTCAAGTTTTAGGAATGGAAAATAAATAATCACTTAGAACCCCTTGGATGAACCTCTCTTAAATCTGCCATTGCTGGTCCCTGAGTCTGTCTGTGACCTCTTCTGTGTCACCACCACCTCACAATGAGGAGAAGAGGCAATTAGCATGGCTGGAATCAGATGTTGGGATCCTGAATAATGGAAGTATTCCTTTGCAGGCAGGACCCCACATAAAGTTGCTGTGACACCTTTATTTGCTCTAAAGTCACCTGTGCTCAGTAGTGACCAAACACAACCAGTGGAAAGGTAACAGCCTCCCAAAGCCCAGCCTAACTTTTCCAATAGTCATAGCAAGACAGCAAATAAGAAATTAAATATACCTAGATCTACAGTAACCCAACTGATGACAGCCTGATCTGAGTTAGAAAGTGTGATGCCTTGCATGGCGAAAAAACCATTTATTTATATTAAGTAATACATTTGTTTTCTGCAGTTAAATAGAAATGTACAAACACTTAGAACATTCCCACATTTCTGAGGTTTGCAAGGCAGTACAGTATGAAAGAAATAAAAGGAGCTTTCTTGCAGTCTTTCCAACAACCTCTTTCCAGAGGAGGACAGAGATTAAGTTGCATCCTCACTATGTAAGTCAAACTGGCACTGGAGTTTTGTCAGTGACAGGATTCATACCATCCAGATGGCAAACTGATCCTGTCCTTTTGACATCCTTTTGGATCATCCCAAGCACTTTGGCATGCTAACAGAAAGGCCTTATTCCTGCTAAATTTGGAGTGTTGACAAATGTTGTGGACACATGATGGATGGAGGGCCAGATTCCTGCTTAGATCTGAGCCCCTTTCCCTACCCAATCCATTTCCCCAAAGATGTACAAACACCTTCTGCAATCTGTGCATCCTTATCACTGCTTTCCAAGAACTTCTCATTCCATTCTCTCTACTGATTTTATAAAATATGTTTTTCAGTCGTGCTTACAAAAAAAAAATCCCAGCCTCTCAGGACGGGGACAGTCACTGCTCTCCTGATAAAGAGAGTGGAATGCTGCTGTTTTCCAAGGGGATACTCACAGCTGTTTAAATGTACTGTGTGTAGGTAGGGACCTGGTCACTGAAGGCTTCCTATAAAGTTGATACTAAAGAGAAAGCTCCAGCATAAGTTCATATGCTTGTGTGCTAGTTCTAGTTGCCTTTAGGAGACTTTCCTTTCCTTCAGGTTATTACAGAATATTAGACTCCTAAAATTGGTAAGGTAAAGTCAAACAGAAAGAAGACTCTGTCTTCATTTGCTGTATCCCTTGTGTCTTTGCACCTGTACATTCCCTGCCTGGGATTGTACATGGGGTGAAACTGAATATTTTTTCTGTGTTATTTTTTATCATATTGAACATATGGGATATTACTGCATTATCAGGGCTCACAAGTATTGCAGTTTTGTATGAAATTAACAATTTAAAGATGCAATGCCTTGAGAGGTCTCAGAATCCCCACTGTGGAAAGAAAATATGACAAAGTTTATCTTGGGCCATTTCAATAAATGATCAATGGTGCTGGTTAGAAATATAAAGCTGAAACTGAGACTTCATAATAGTTCAGTCTGATATGGGAATTATTACTGGACATACAGCTATAAAACTCATGTCAACTTTTTATGGTGTGTGGTGAAGCAGCAATGACACAATGGAAGGTCATAAAACTTAGGTGGATTTTGTGTGTCTCTAGATTCTTCATATAGAGATTTTCAAAGACCAGTTTCTTCCGAGAGATTTTTTTTTGTTATTATCAGTTGATATCAGCTATTATCAATTTATATCAATTTATATCAGCTTTTATCAGTTTATATCAATTGATATTGAGATAATATTATAATATTTTAATTAATGACATGAACTCAGGCCATCATCAACAAGTTAGCTGACAACCCCAAGCTGTGTGGTGCTGTTGAGACACTAGTGGGAAGAGATGCCATCCAAAGGGACATTGACAGGCTTAAGAAGTGGGTCCATGTGGCCCAAGGTGAACTGCAAGGTTCTGCCACTGGTTCAGGGCAATCTCTGACATGAAAGAATAGAGATCAACCCTGCAGGGAGGATTTAGGCATGTTTGTGGACAAACAATTGGATATGAGCTGGCGATGTGGGCTTGCAGACCAGAAGGCCAAACATACCCCGGGTTGCATCAAAAGAATTGTGGCCATCAGGCTGAGGGACCTGATTCTCTCCCTCTACAATGCTCTCAGGAGACCCCAGCTGGAGTCTGTGCCCAGTTCTGGGTCCCCAGCACAAGAAAGAGACAGACCATTTAAGGGGGCTGGAACACCTCTTGCATGGAGGAAGTCTAAGAGCTGTGGTTGTTCAGCTTGGAGAAGAGAAAGCTCCAGGAAGAATTTATTGTGTCCTTTCAGTATTAAAAGGCGACTTACAAGGAACGTGGAGAGAAACGTTTTACTAGGGCCTGTGGTGACAGGACAAGGGGTAAAAGTTTTAAACTGAAAGAGGGTAGATTTAGGTTGGACATAAGGAAGAAAATGTTTCTGAGGAGGGTGATGAGGTACTGGAACACATTGCCCAGGCAAGTTGTGGAAGCCCCATCCCTGGAAGTGTTCAAAAGCAGGTTGGATGGGTCTCTGAGCAACCTGATCTAGTCCCTGCCTATGGCAGGGGAGATGGACTGGTTGATCTCTAAAGGAGCCTTCCAGCCAAAGTATTTCTCCCAGTTTGTGATGCTATGAATTAGAAATGTGCACATAAACTGGAAAGAATGAGTCTTAACTCAGCAAGCCACAAGCCTCTGTTCACACTGGTGGTCTTTTTTTTCCCCTCTTCACACAAAGGAAAAACAACTAAAATTTAAAGGCTGTGCATTATTGTCAAGGATTTTCAGCTTAACTAGGAAAGAAAAAACGTACAATAATATATAAATATGTTTTTTAAGATCACGCAGGACACATACTATCATGTAGGAACTGTAAGGGTTATGCCCCTTACCACAAAAAAGATATGTCTCCCATAAAGCAATTTCAACATATAAGGGCGACTAAATAGACACCGCTCTTGCACGGTGCCTCTGGCACCTGGAGCTGAGATGCTGGCTCCTTGCTGAAGGGTCTACCCCTTTGTCTGTGGGGGGCCTGTTCTGCCCTGGGACTCAAGATTGGCCAGGCCAGGGCTGGCATGCAGATGAGATTATGCATCATGGCACCTGGAACTCACCCTGACCTAAAGAAAAGTGACTGGACAGCAACAGAGGGGCCTTCTGCCTCTGGGAGAGAGGAAAGCAGAACTCAGCGGTAACTTAGGGGCACACCATTGTGCTGCAGCCTGCCAGATCTTCATGGGATCCCAGAGGTGGAAGAAAGGCTGAAGTCAAACTGTTCTTTTAAGAACAGAGAGCTGAGACCCCTGCATGCAGCCGAGGTCAGCGCTGAGCCGAGCCAGAGCCACCGCCCCGAGGGAGCTGCTTGAACTCCCCGTGTTCTTTTGTTGAACCCTTACAGGAACACACAGATTTCCCATGTTATAAATAATCCAGTGCATGGGAGCCTTGTGTGGTCTATCCTGGAGATTCTGAAGAACAAAAGTGTTCTTATACAAGGTGTGTTCTAGTTGTGTCCTTGGCGTTGGTGTTCTTGCCTGTTAGTGCCACAGATTTTGCAGACATTTTACTCATAATTAAAGCAAGCCTCTTCAGAGGAATTAAAAGACATAAGCCCACAAAGTAAATACGTAGGACACACTAAAAAGAAAACAAACAAACAAACAAAACAAGCCAGAAATAAACAACAGTCCAGAAAACTTATGTCAGTGAAATTAGAAAAGACAGTCTGCTTAACAGACCTGTGCCTTGGCTTTATCACATACCATTTTAATATGCAGATACCTTTGACACCCTACCCCAGGCACCCTCATTTATCTGAAATAAATCACTTAATGTTTCCTTGTGCTCAATTTCCCTGCCATAACATGGGAGAAAACAGAGATAAAGTGTGTTGAGCTCAGCTATCACCTGCATCAACAGCCTTATCTTCGCTTTCCTTTCCTTAATCCAGGAATAAATAAATAAATATGGGATCCCTGAAACAACAGTTAGCTCCTTTTTTTTCTGTTTTCCAGATGTTTATTGTGCTTAGGCTGCAAGATAAGTATCTATTCATGCAAGGAGTTACCACAGAGCTTTACTAAAAAATATTTCTCATTAATCATGATATTGGAAAGATAATTGTCTATACAAATGTATCATTTTTCCCTCCTACTCATTTGACATTTTGTAAAAAAGTTTGTTCAGTTACCTAGGATGGCAGATTTTATACAACATGGCTGTTAAATGCCAAGGGTGTATGAAGTCATGCTGTTATAATGAGGATGGTGCTGTAAAGGTTACTACAAAATAGTTTATGAAGTAATAAACTCCCTAATTATCAGGCTATCCCAAAATGCATTGTTACAAGTTTTGTTCCAACATTTTGTATTTGTATTAAATTCACTTCAAGGCAAATGTTTCTCCTACTTATCCTTCCTAGTGACTAATTTTGAAATGCATAACTTAGCCCACTCTGCCTCAAATTATAAACAAAATTAAGACTTTGACTCAAGAAAACAGATTTGCATATGTTTAATCCCATGGAAAAGAGGAAACTGTTTAGTCTTGTGGGTCTAATTGAGTGGATGAAGTTGAGAGAACAAGTTACTTCTTAATTGAAGTCCTTTAATTTGAAATAGTTTAAACTTCTGGTTTAGAAGCTTCTGAGGATGGAAAAGAAGTTCAGGATACTTTTTGTTGTTGTTCAAACCAAAGCAGTCTGCCCAACCTTTAATAGAAGAAAAAAGTAAATGAAGTGTGTTCTCCCCTGCCTGTTGTTTAGAATTTTTAGAACAGTTTTCATTGACATTCAATTTCAGTAGTGTCCTTTGAGTCCCTACTAATAAACACCATCAAGTTTGCAGAAGCACTTAACTGATGTTGGTTCTCCATTCCAGGCCATAAGCACAACAGATGCTGTATTTGCACACATGTTGTAATAGGGGAGTGAGGAAGAGAAGAAATGAAGATGGTCCAGTTATGTTCTTTTTCTATCAGTCTTTTTTATTGACATGTTGTATTTTCTCTTCTGTTAATGTCTTGGATCAGTTTTGTCTCCACCATTATAGGTCTCTGAGGCAATAGAGCTCTAAGCTGAAGTTTGATGGTGGCTGAACACAGAAACTGAGGAGTTATTTTGATGACAGCCAGGAGAGACAAAAGCAACTTTGAAAAAAAATAATCTTCTTATCCGTGTGGAGGGGTGGAATTTATGCTCACGACTTTTTGTAGAACCTCTGTTGAGGCAAAACAGTCATCAAGGACCATCAGCAAAGCAAGTAAGAGGGAAAAAAAATTGCAGAAATGTTGTGGGAGAGAAAGAAAAGAACATGGCATCAAACATTAGGGAATCTAGTTCATCTGCAGCTAAGCAAACTTGTCGTATTTAAAGGTTCAACATGAGAACATGGAAGAAGAGTCCAGCCTCTCCTTTCCCCACCTCACCAAGCTGCTTGCTCAGATTTGCTTCCCCTTCTTTTACATCATGTCTTTCCCACATTGATTCCCAACAGCCCAGACACACCCATATGCATGGAGACAAGTGGGACCTGAGCACAGATTTTCTGGGGAAGGACAAACACCTCTGCCTCCAGTTGTGCTGCCAGAGATGTTTGGGTCAGGTTGTCATGCCAGAGACTGGGAGCAGTTATTCCTAGAAGTACTTCCGAGCTTGTCACATCAACTTGGACTGTACAAAGGGCTGGACAAAATGTTGTTTGCTGCAGCTACTTAGTTGAAGAAGTGGAAAGTTGGGGAGCCCCATTTATTCTCAGACTGCTCAGACTGAGAGACAATGTGGCCATGTGCAAATAGGAGGAAGAAATTCATAGTCTGTTCATTCTACTCTTAAAAAGTCTGTGTCACCTGAAGAAAAACCTGTTCCAAAGAAGCACAAACGCTTGCTGCAGAGTTTATTTTCCATGATTATCTGAAGAACAGATCATCAAGACAGGAACAGGCAGCTGTCAGTAAGCATTAACATGAAGCAAACAAGAGGAACAACACACCACTATGAGCTTTGAAGAATGACAGTTTCTTGGTCACTGAGCAAGAATATCAGTCAGTGGAGAATAATGGCACCACAACAGAAGGCAAAGAACTGAGAAGCAGTGAGAGAATAATCTAAGGCAGAAACAACATAAAGAATTCTGATCTGTTGGGGAGAGTTGTGGGTGGTAGGAGAGATTTGGTGTCACATGTGGCAGCTGTTGTGTGCTCCAAGTGTCTTTCTGAAGCATCAGTGGTAGCACTGCTCTGTCCCATGCATTACCAAAAAAGCTTTGGGTCAAAATTCTCACTGCTATCCTGGGTAGAAATTAATGAAGCCCTAATTTTTGTTAAAGTTTTGAACTACCACTAGGAGGGAAACACTAAAACAATTTTGCTCCCCTGGTCTTCATATGTCTTCAAAGTTTTTCATGGCAGTGACAAGGCAGAGGCATTTGTTGGTCTTCCAAGGGAGAAAGGATTAGCAGCACTTTCGAAAAATATACATATAGAAAAGAACATTAAATCTGATACTAAGGCATATCTGTGCTACAGAAAACAAGTGAGAATTGCAGCCCAGTCAGGGCCAGTTAACACAGCTCTAAGTGCTGAGTATTCATAGATGCCTTCCTGCCTCTGCAATAAGAGTGAAGTTCATGAGTCACTCAGCAAATGCTGCTATTTGTGACATGTGCATAAGGAAAAGGTACATTATAGTAGATATAACAATTCCTTAGGAGAAAGAAAAGAGTTAGCTGCTATGTGCTGATGTTTTCTTTGCAGTCTTGGTATGAGTTAATGACTGGATAGCAAAAGTAACTCATAATCCCTTTAAGAGCCCTGGGAGTCATGTTGCCCCTCAGGCTTTTCAGTTTCTCTGAAAGGTGGTGCAGCTGCCTGGAACACTGAGGTCAGCAAGTGTTGGGGAAGACAGGGAAGAGATTTTTCCCTAAGATTGGCTCTAAAGTCTTGACTGCCATAATAAAGAATATCAGCAACCCTACTCTCTTGTGTCTTCACCAGCTACTGAAAGTGTCGGGCTCTCACAAAGAAAAGCCTCCCCCTCTGCATGAGCAGTAAACCTACCCAGATCAATATACATCCTGATTTTTTTGAGATTTCTTCTGTCACTAATAGTGTTAACCATAATTTATGAAAAGGTGTCATGTGTCCAAGGCAAATGGGGAGGAAAATCAGTGAATAACAGCCTGATAGCCAGATTTTTCAGGGTGACACACAAAGTCTGTGAGTTTCTCTGCAAAAGACAAATTCAGTATAATACATGTCTATAAAATCTTATCTTTAACGAGTCCAGGAGGCTTTCCTCTCAGGAAAGGCCTTGAGAGGTATAAAAGAGGAGGCCATGGTTTGCAGTTCTGCCCTGTTGTTATCTGATATTGATAACACTGTGGATGTCATAACTCTGACTTCTCAGACTGTACCCCTTTACTGTACCCCTTTATTAGCAGCAGGTGAGAGACAATTTCTGATACAGGAATTGATTGGTCAAAGAGCTCGGTCTGCTTCCTAAATCAATGATATTTTCAGTTTCCCTTGACAGAGGTGTTGACCCATTCCTCAACCCATCATGGCTCTTAGTCATTTTGGTGTTATTAAAGTGTTGGTGTTGTGCTTGGACTGGATATGTGCTTCAAATAAGCTTCAGTGCTGGTGGGCTAAAGAACTCATTCTGGTGCCAGCAAACCCCTCTACTACAACTTGTTAGGAAAAGAAACTGGTGTTTGAAATCCAGCTGCAGGTACCAGCAGGGGTCACAGACACTTCTCTGTGAGTGATGAAGATGAGAGAGAAGGGTCTGGGAACAGGAGAGCCTGGGTGGAGTAACCAAAGTAGAGACAACCCCAGGATCTGGAAAAGCCTGGCTTCAGCTGTCATTTTAAAAGTGTTCTTGTATAGTTTTACTGCTGCATGTTTTTCATCTACCTAATTGCATCATCTGTTGGACAAAAATGACAAAAGGAGTGGAAAACTGGGGTATCTTTCCTGTTATTTTGGTTCTTTATCAGTTTTAAATAGGACTTACTTTCTCACTAGTTCCATTGCGTGTGTCTTCTTCAACAGAGACAGTCTTAGTCTGCTGCTTCCATATCTTTTATTGACACTTGTTAGCACAACTCACTGAGCAGTTTTTCTAGCTGTGACACTCAGAAGAGCAGAACAGTAATTGATGGTGTCCACTGCATAAGACCAGTAAGATTAGAGATAAGTTTGCACAGTTTATCAGACCAGAGATGAGAGGTGTTAACAAAGCACTGCTCATGTGCTGGATAATCCCTTTGGAAACATCTGTGTGTGCAATTTCTCATTTTCCTGCAAACCATAATTATGATTTACCTGCTCAGAGGGCTACCTGAGACATTTTTTTTAGACTTGTTAATCTTGTAAAGTTTTATTATGGGAAAAAAAAAAAAAAAAAAGGGGGCGGGAAGGGGTTGTGCTATATTGCAATTACTATCTGTATCTCTCTGTAGATTTTCTTTTTTGGTGAGATACTGTTCTGCTAGTATTCCTTTTCTCCTTTATATCAGTGGCTATTTGAACCACAGGATTTTTGCAAGACATGATATGAAACTGCAACAGATGATATAATGTAAACACACAGGTGTCTGGTGGTTCATTTTTAATGGCAATCTGCAGTGTGTGCTGGAGCCCAGAGAGCCAGTTGTGTCCTGGGCTGCATCAAAAGAAGTGTGGCCAGCAGGGCCAGGGAGGGGATTCTGCCCCTCTGCTCTGCTCTGGTGAGACCCCACCTGGAATACTGTGTGCAGTTCTGGGGCCCCCAACACCTGAAAGATATAGACCTGTTGGAGAGGGTTCAGAGAAGGGCCACCAAGATGATCAAAGGCCTGGAGCAGCTCTGCTATGAAAACAGGCTGAGAGAGTTGGGGCTGTTCAGCCCAGAGAAGAGAAGGCTCCAGGGAGACCTTAGAGCACCTTCCAGTACTTGAAGGGGCTCCAGAAAAGCTGGGGAGGGGCTTTTCATCAGAGAAGACAAGTGATAGAACAAGGAGTAATGGTTTTAAACTGAGAGAGGGGAGATTTAGGTTAGACATGAGGAAGAAATTCTTCACTTCCAGGTCATGAGGAACTGGAATGGGTTGCCCAGGGAGGTTGTTGATGCCCCATCCCTGGAGGTTTTTAAGGCCAGGCTGGATGAGGTTTTATGCAACCTGGTCTAGTGGTAGGGTTCCCTGCTCAGGGCAGGGGGGTTGGAGCTTGATGATCTTTGAGATCCCTTCCAACCTTAGTGATTCTATGATTCCAGTAAGTTATTTCTTTGTATATGTCTCAAAGTAAGCATCTAATACCTAGTATCATCCAGAAGACATGATACATGAGAACGTATGTGTGACCCACAAATTTCTGCAGAACCAAGTAGAAGCCAGGCAAGACACGCTATCTAAAACACCATTTGGTATCTATATTTAGGTAACAGAAGCTATGGTTTCCTCTCAAGGACATACTCCAGATCTCTGCCATCTATGCAACTAATAGTCTCACCTGTCTACCTGAAAACCAAGAAATGTTTCACGCCACCATTATTAACATTTCAGGTCCAGTCAGATTTTAATACACTAAATGAGACTGAAGTAGCACATTTTATAGAGAAAAGAAAAGCAACACTCTTGGTGATGTAACTGAAACTTCCAGCTTGTGCTCTGTCCTTACTCACTGAAGCAGGAAAAAGGAGCTAAAATACTAGTTCAGAAATATCTGTGTTAAAAAAACCCCACCAAATAAAACCAAAACAAGCCATTTTTTGTAAATAGGGAAAAACAGTGAGGATTCTGGGGAAAAGTAAACATACAGATATACAGATGTTCCTCCCAACACTGCAGTCTTTAACATGGAGCTAGAAATCAAAGCTGTGTCTAAATTAGAAGACTTAATATACTTGGAAACATCTCTGCACTTTGACATGAACTGGCACACAACAGACCATGGCCAATCATTATGAGCTCTCTTTGCTTCCAGGGCAAGATGGATGAATGCCAGTTGCCAATTAGTAATGATCTCTGGAGTTTCCTTGCTGCCATATCATGCCCAGGAATTATGGACAAACCTGGTGGTTAGCACAGGCCAAAGCTGTGCCAGGGAGTGACTTAATAAATCACTGGATAGAACCACTTGTTTTCTTTATCCAGGAATGGTCCCAGGCAGTGATCAGTGTACTAATGAGGATACAACTCAGTTTTCAAAGAGATGATCATCACCATAAGAGCCTTAGATGTACTTTGTGGTAAGTGTTCTGACTTGTCATCACAGATGACATGCACAGATGCATTTGTTCTTTCCTGTGAAAACATTACAGATACTATACAAATGTAATTTATCCAGGTTTACCTGAAACTTTTCAGTGTAGCATCAATGGCAAAGGCTAACAGGAAAGGTCACAGTGTCTCCTTCCTGATTTGGACTTGAAGAGCTGAGTTTCTGCTTTAGACTAATTTGAGAGAATTGAAAAGTTATAGTTCAAATTACTTCATATTTATGATAGTTATTAACTATTTTAAGACTCAGTTTGCATACGCAATCATTGACTCAGACTCTAAAGACAGTGAAACTGAATTGCTTGAGAACCTAGGTTTGTCAATCTCCATAAAGGCCTGTAGCAGAAAGGAGCACTATGGACGGTGTCTGTGCTGTGGGAGAGAGGTTCTGGTTCACCTTGCAGACCTTGCACCTGCCTGTTCATGGGGCTGCCTGTTTCTCTGGGTCCCAGGTATCTCCCTCACTGATCCCCAGGTGTCACACAGGGAAATCTAGTGCCAGGGATTTCAGGAAGTCTTCTGTTACAGAGGAGAAGTCAACCAGAACTAAGGGTCTGACTATGGAGTGCACCAGCCCTGCAACTTTACCTCCACTGCAAAGGTTTTTCAGATAGATCATAACCATATATAGCATGTTTTAGTAATGTAGTTACATACAGTGTTGTGTTTTCTCTGTTTCAGCCTCATGGTTTTCTTATTAAACATCTGATTTCTCTTATGAAAAGAGTGTGTGGCATTTAGCAGCTGTGGGACACCAAGTCTTCTCAAGGAATGTAGCTGAGTTTCATAGATATTACTCTAAAATACTGAATTGTTTGGCACTGATTCTATCTCCTCCCATTTTCCTTGAGCAGTCTTTCAGAATTCCATGAGATGATCACAGTGATACCTTCTGATGGGTGGTTTGGGAAATCTGCAGAAAGGTGGAGTGTTTTCATATTAAACTTCACCAGGATGTACAAGGGTGTTGACATACTGTGCCTATCCAAAGGGCTGCCCAAGGAGACAGCAGCTGTGTTACCCTCTGTCCCCAACTCCTCCAACCCATGCTGTGGCTCCATCACTCTTCATTGTAGACTGAGATGTTCAGACTTTGACTGAAGCTCACTGAAGCAAATGTGGATAATGTCACCGTTTCCATCACTTCTAATTGAACCCTCCAGCCTGAAACCTCTCATAGATTCTGCTTTTCTTAACCCAAACTTCTCACTGTCATTGTTTCTCTGTGCTGCTCTGGTTTAACATTGGTGCTGGATGTCATCCTAACAGTACATGTTAACATGGATATTTAGCCATTTATGGGCCTGTATGCAAATATTTGCTGAAGCAACTGGGCAGATATGTGTGGTCTGTGCAGTGGTCTCTGGGCAGAGGAGCTGTCCCTCAGTTCACGTCGTTGCAATTGCAACTGACACAGAATTGTACTAAATTATCTTAAACTCACAGCAGATTTTCTATAAAGTTCAGAAAAAAAATAAAAGGAAAAATGTCAATAGATTTTAAAGATCTTAGCATTCTTAAATTATATTTCAATTCATCAAATTTGTATATATGCATATAAATATGCACATGCATATAGAGATATTTGAGCGGGTTGTATAGGGAGATATGTATATGCACACACATATACAAAAGCATAGGATTATTTGGAATATCTTTCTGTGTATTCTCTCATTCCATTAGAAAGTGAAAATATAAAGTCCTGGGGTTGTCCTTGCTGCTGATTTAGTGCATGTTAATAGGTGAGAGATACACAAACTAGATATTGCTTTCAAGACAGTGATTGATCACCTTGTACTGATTTATCTTCAATCTGTTAAAAAGCCCCAGTGGAAATTCGCTGACTTACTCTGGAAATGTTGGCAGGATTCTCAAAGGATATACAGTCATCACAGGGACTTCACAGTTGGTAACAAAAATAACATAATTTATGTTTTTCTTGAGATAGTGACATAATGTCTCATTTCACATTAGAGCATAGGTTATAATTCATGTTTGAATTTAATAATTTTGAGAAAAATTAGGCTACAATTCAAAGTTTAAACCTCACCTCTCCAGATTTTTTTATTATTATTTATTTATTTTTAATTTAGATTACTTAGCTATCTAAGTATTAGACAAATACTCAGGGGTAGTTACAGCTACTTTTAAAACCAGCTCAAGCATGTCCCTCTTACTGGTACTCTACAAATAACTACTAAGCTTGCTGTGATGTCTGGTAACACCTTTGCCTTTTCAGCTTTGGTATAAACCAATTATTTTTATTTTAGATGAAATCTCACAGATACTATGGGCGTTACACTGGGAAGCAGAAAGTCTGAAGTCTCTACTTGGGGTATTATGTCAGATGATGAAATCTGACTATTGTAAGACTCTCCAAGTATTCAGTTGGAAAAGTCTTTTGAACATAATGGAACATTTGCACAAAAGAGAGCAAAATTTTGAACACAAAATTAAATACCTCTCGAATAAAGAGACAGGAATAAAAATTATTAAAGTTTTCCCAGTTGTACATAATTTTACTTTATTAAGTAATTATTCAATTTATTTCTATTAACATATTTCTGGCCTCCAGAAAAAAACTTGTGTTCAAGTGCTTTATAAAGAGGAATTATTTTCAGCAGTAGCTGAAAGTTAAATAAACATTCTTACCTGTTCTGATAAATTGTCTTTCTAACTGGTGGTGAAAACGACATTAATACAACAGATGTTCTGGCTGGGGCCATTACCACACTACAAGAATAAAGGAATGAACCAGCACAAAAAATAGGATGAAGTGGGAGAAAAACTGAGCTATTTGCTCATGCATTTTCTCCCACACTCACCTTTGATACAATCCTCTTAAATCTTCTGTCTTCTCTGGATTTTATCCTGAATCTCTCAGTCCACAATGATCCAGTAGACCATTGTTCATTTACTTATTTTTTTTATCTGATTTATGGGCCCACTCAGTAAAATTATGCTGTTATGGTGCATTTGGGAACCTGGCCTGGTTTATATCCTAAAGCAAGAAAGGGGACAGATCTGTCTGTGGATTGGTGGAAGAAGAGAGAAACAGAGAGGTCTCTGTGCTCTCTCTTTCAATCACTGTGGTAATGCAAACAGCACTTCCTCATTTCTCTTTTCCCCCACTCATTCTTTGCTGTTAATACCTATGAATAAGTGAAAGACCCTTTGGAAGACATATAAATAATGGAAACTTTACAAAATGCCTATGGGGAGCATCTGTGTGAAATGTTTGTTCATCCTTCTATTTGCTAATCCCTGTGAGTGTGTTACCTCTCCAGTGAAGCGCAGGGGAATCTCCTCTATAAATTTCACTTCTCCAAGTCCAGGAGCAGCTGCACAAAAGCAGCACTTTTGGGAGGTGATTGAGACTTGAGCAGGAGGGCAGGTGAGAGTGAACAGGGGTGGAAGGCAAAGCCATTGCCCTACTTCAGCACTCTGAGATGTAGTGAATTGTCTGACCTGGTCGGATTATCCCTTGATTATCCCTGGTGAGACCTCACCTAGAATTCTGCATCCAGCTCTGGTGCCCCAAGCACAAGAAAGATGTGGACCTATTGGAACATGTCCAGAGAAGGGTCACAAACATGATCCAAGGGCTGGAGCACCTCTCTTATGAGGACAGGCTGAGGGAGTTGGAGTTGTTCAGCCTGAAGAAGAGAAGGCTCCAGGGGGACCTCACAGTGGCCTTCCAGTACCTGGAGGGGCTACAGGAAAGCTGGGGAGGGGCTTTTTACAGGGGCTTGCAGTGAGAGAACAAGGGGTAATGCTTTTAAGCTGAAAGAAGAGAGATTTAGTTAAGAGATCAGGCACAAATTCTTCAGTGTAAGGGTGGTGAGACACTGGAACAGGCTGCCCAGAGATGTTGTGGGGGCTCCATCCCTGGAGGTGTTCAAGACCAGGCTGGATGGGGTTCCGAGCAGCTTGTTCTACTGGGAGGTGTCCCTGCCCATACAAGGGAGTTGGAACTCGATGTGTCCCTTCCAACTCCAAAATTGTGTGATTGTGATTCTGTGACCTTCCCATTATCAAGATACAAGACATTTTACAAGATTATATTACTAAAATGAGTCTACACTTACGGTGTCTCTTGACAAGTCTTAACAATGAACTTCATCTGAATGCCAATTAATTTTGGCTCATGTAATATCCATGTAATTACAATTTTATCTCCCCTGAGAGAAGTTCTCTCTCTGCACAGAACTGAGAAGACATCACTGTAAAAACAACAAGGGGTTCATCAGGAAATCAGACTCAAAATACTTGGGGATTTTTCCAGACATACTGTAAAAAACAAAAACAAAACAAACCCTGGCATTAATTTAACTATGCAGGTGTAAGAGAGGGAATCAGTAGGTTCACTCAGTGATGAGTTCAAGCACAAGCAACTGCTCAGAGTTGCAGAGTGTGTGTGCCAGTCCTGTCTCTTTCACTTCCCTTCTCTTCCCACATAAACTGTGGTCCCTCATCCTGCAAGATCAGTTCAGTTTTAGAACTCTGAATGAGAAGCCTTAACTTGCTTCTGCCTACAGGATTATGACTTGTGATACCTTTGTTCTCATTGCTAAGTAATGTTCTACCTGGCCATTCAAAACACAGGCAGAAATAGCTCATAATTATTAATCAGATCATAACACAGCACTTTCACTAACAGTTTTTTCCCCTGTAACACAGCTGGGGAATAGTTAATCTGAATTACACATGGCTTTGCACTGGGTGACTAAAAGGTTCTTCAGAGTTAGAACATACCTGGGCTGCAAAGTGTGAAGAGTAGGAAACAGACACCAGCTTCATGGCTGCTCCTCTGTTCCGCAAATGGCTGCAGGGAAGGTGAAAGTGGCACCTGAGGCTGATTATTTGCTCATTTGACCCAATGACATGGAAAGAGTTGGAAAAGAGTCAGGCTTCCCTTCATGTGCTGTCATACACAGTTTCTGTCCTCTATTTTTATTTTTAAAGGAGGGTAACAGGGCTGAAATTTAACTAAGAAATTTCTCACTAAATGTTTCTGAAATTCTCAGATATCACAAATATAAAAGAGGCATTAATGTGCAGAAATGGCATCCAATAAACAGCTGTGCCAACAGGAAAATGTTGATACTTCAAATGCTGTCACAGAAAGAACCTGGCTGAAGGAAATGCAGTCAAGACTGGCATTTCAAAAAGTAAGCACCTATTACAACAACTGAATAAAATAAATTTATTTTTAATTATAAACCAAAAAAATCTATACACATCAACTTTTTCTGTTCAATATTTTCAAAAATAAACATTTTTAAATACAGTTCTATACCTAACATTTTGTTCCAGAGGCAAAAATCTTAATGTGGAAATAAATGAAATTGAAATTTTCATTTCATTGCTAGCTCTATATTGAATACATTTAAACAGACATGTTTTATGTAATATTCTGACAGAAGTCAACTAGATGTGTTTAAAAAGTAATAAAATACAAGAAAATGCCACATTTTGTGACTGCAGCCAATAAAGCCAATATTTAAAATGGTATGTTCATATACTATATGACACAGTTGTATTCATCTGCATTCACTGAACAAATATCCACCCTGTCAGAAACTAAGTCTCTTTTAAAATCTACGTGCTGATGGAAGAGTTTGACTTAATCAAGCTTGACTTTTCCCTTATTTGTTGCTCTTTTGTTAACTCTTGTCTACTGTAACTTGTCCTCTAAACTTGTGAACACTTCACAGCAAGAATCATTTCAAGGCTTCCCAAGTGTCTGCTCAGGAGTTGCTGCTGGTCAAAATAAGAAAAATCAGGCAGGGCATTGTCTGGGAGAGAAGTGAGCACTTGGGTCCCCTGAAGGGGCACGTTTGTGTTTGTCAGAGGAGGATGCCATAACTGTGCAGCCATCACATCTGAGTTGCTGCTGACTCTACCCTGATGAGGTCCCTGTAAGACTGATCTTGCTTATGTTCACTCAGGGGACTGAGCCAAACAGTTTTGATCTGAATGTGAAATACCTTGGACCTTGGCTGCCAAGAGCTGCTGGATGCTTGAGGGCGAACCACAACCAGAACATGACCAGCACACCTCCCCTTTCCTCCTCATTAGCAAGTGTAAGTTCAGAAAATTGTGTGGTGATTCAGGCTGATGTAAAGAAAGTATTAGTTCACTGAAAGACATCAAGTGGCAGAAGCAGTGAGCAGACTTCTTCAAGACAAATTTGGAAGAGCAGGGATCTTTCAGAGATGTCATATCCTTCGCTTACTACAGTTCCCCACAATACTTCTTGATTTTGTGCCTGTTTTGGTCCCTGTTGTTTGCTGCTTCCCTCCCTGGCAGAAGACAACCTACCTCTTGTTAGAGCAAGGACACAGTTTCCTCAATGCTGACAGCTTTGTCCACTGTCCTACAAATCCAAGCGGCAATGTCCTTGTCTAGATCATCAGCTACATCATATCCAGCAACTGTACTGCAGAACAGATTGCAGAGCAGACTGTGAGTCAGATCTACCTGCATCAGACAGGAGTTTTTCCTACAATAAAATCTGTTTTTTCAGGGAAAGAATTGCCGGGCATATGTCTGTCTTGCAGAGCAGACTTGACAAGCAACACAGGCAACTGATGGAGGATGTGGGAAGTTGAAGTGTATAAATGAAGTATTTTTTATTTCCCTTCTTGTACTTTCTGTATGATGTGTTATATTTACCAAGGAATATAATGTTTGTCTTCACATCTTCACTGTTAACTAGATGCATGTACAGTAATCAAACCAGGCTGCCATTTAGCTGTAAATAGTTAATATTTTTAAAATACTATCCTCAGTAAAAATATTTTATTTCAAAAAGCTTAAATCCTCCCTTCCCTCACACCTCAAGAAAAGGCAAAAGGAGAGGAGCATCTGCAATCAACTGGAGAGATCACACATCTGATGGGGGGAGGGGAAAAATAATGCCCCTCCTTGCTTTTGCTCAAAACCTTCACAAGATCTGTAAATGTTGGTCTCAGTGCCCTCAACATGCTGACTGATGGCATGGAGGAGAGGGAAAGAGAAAGGGAATGGGAATTGAAAATAAAACCTAGGATATCTCAGGTAAAACAAGTTGCATTTGGAAATGCTGATAAACTTGTCAGTAAACAAGAGTCCAAGTCCTCCATCCTCCTCCATCACTGGCAGATCCCAGCCATTCCCAGTGACTCCCACAGGCTCTGCTGTGCAGACCCCACGTGTGTCATGGAGAGATCAGACCCGGCGGAACCGAGCGCACAAAGCGCAGCAGCGAACGCCAGCTCATCAAGAGGTGGGTCAGGAGCAGTGCACAGAAACCACAGCAAAAACCTCTGCTCGATGACGTTTCCATTTCAACCTGCATACAGGGAATGAGGCACAAATAAGTGTGAAGTCAGAAACAGTTCTGGAGCAATGAAACTGATTTGCATTGTAATCCCACTACTCTCATCAGAGTAATTGCATATTAAAGCAAGATAGAAATCCTGAATTAAACCCAAGTACATTTTAAAAAAATAATTTCATTCAGTTAAGATACACAGTTCTTACGGAATGATGCTGAAGGTGGGTGATCTGTTTGTTAACTTTTTCTTTTCCATTATTCTTCTACCAAAAGTAACTTTATTTGCAAAGTCCCATCTTCAACTGTGATTTTATCTGTAGTTTGATTGGTTAAAAAGAGAACAGGCAGGTAGTGGTTGAGTCATTATCTGACATTATCCTGGGAGGACTTCAGGAGCTGCCTCTCTCCATCTGATTTTTTCCATTATAACAGCCTTTCCACACACAAATTAGTGATGAGAAGACAGGATGCAAACATATAAAGGAACAGTTTTAGTTTCTCCACTCTCCACTTTTAATTCTTTCCTTGCTTAAATGGAAACTGAAAGGTAGCTTTAAGACTGTTACTTTGAACTCCTTTAGAAGTTTTACTGTTTGAAAGATTCTGCTGCCTGCTCAGAAAACCTTGTAAAAACTCCATTGTGTCATAATTTACTTGGATGCCTCACTCAGTGCCACAGGTAAATAATTCAGCACAGAAGGACTATACCCATGAATAACAATCTGCCTGCATGTGAGGGTTTTCATCCTTTGGACTTCAATAATTATGCAGCCTGAGTCAGCTTCCCTTCTTTGCAGCATTTCTGCTAATCATATTTCCAGAACAATTCATAGGAATTTTTTTCAACTTTGAGACTCAAGAACATAAATGATCCCTTTTCTGCAGCCTTACAAACTATGAGTTAAACTAAGTTTGATAATTTGCATTGTATTTTTCTCTTTTTTAAAAAATTACCTAGCACCCATTAGGCTACTGACTGCAAACCAGTTATGGCCACTGGTGCAGAGCACTGTAGCAATGCTCCAGAGCAACAATGGGCTAAAGCACCGTGGGTCACATCAGTGAGTTACCACAATAAGTCAGTGAAGCTCCACTGAT
Organism: Apus apus; assembly: GCF_020740795.1. NCBI lineage: Eukaryota > Metazoa > Chordata > Aves > Apodiformes > Apodidae > Apus > Apus apus. Next base: position 69,567,968 of record NC_067312.1, on the reverse strand, counting down.
TGACACAGAAGAGCTGGTCTAATTCATTTATTCTTGCTCTTCAGCAAAAATTCAGATAAAGAAGTCAGAAGGTCTGAAAGGCCAACACTGAAGTGCAATAAGTAATGGATTCAAAGAGTTCTGGATTTATGTATTTTTTAAGTTTTTATACAAAAAATATCCTAAGATAAAAGTTTACTGCAAAAAAATCTGGAAGAGTCACAGTTTTTAAAATTTAAAACTACCTTGCATGCACAGAAATGACCGAATTACTGAAAAAGAATTGAAACCAAGATGCATATCTTCTGCATAATTAATTAAAAAACATCAGTCCTGTACAATAATTAGAATATACATTTTTCAGCATTATCCATATTTGTTTTGCATTAGCTCTAGAAATATGAGTTAATTAGGATGCCAGGGATGTTTGATTTAATACAGTATATTAGTTCCAAACCAATGAGTTTAATCAAAGGGCTCTCTCCATCATAAAAAGTTTCATGGGATACATAAGGCCATTCTGTCTGATTATTTTGTTTAAATAAATATTGTGGAATAAAGCATAGAAAAAAATTAAACTACACAGCAAAAAGATATGAAGAAAGGTCATACAGGTGCTTGTCACCAGCCCTAACAACTACTATCTTCACTTTGCTCCTCAATGAAATCTCGTTTGACATAGTCCAACCTAAGTGTGAGAATTTTCTTCTCTCTAATCACATGGCTATAACATGCTAAGGGGCACAAAGTTTGTTAGAAAAGAGGCTGAATAGCTTCTGAATATCTTACAGCTGAAAGAAGCAAGAAAGACTAGAGTGAAAGTAAAACACTTGAATGACTGCCCATCACAATCAGTGTCAGAGCTGGAATTGCTGCTCATGTCCAGTCTAGTGCCTTAATCCATCAGGTATGGAACACTGGAGTTTACCTCAGGATAGCTGGAAAGCTACAAATTGAACCAGTTTGACAGGTTACAGGACAGAAAATCCAGCAAGGATTACTCAGTACAAAGATACCACCTGTAGCTCTGTGTCCTTGAATTAGTTCTTGTGAGGTGGATGTTTTTTTTAGGAGAAATGTACTCTAGGTGATCCTGCTCTGGCAGGGGGGTTGGACTGGAGGATCTTTCAAGGTCACTTCAAACCCCTTAGATGTTGTGATTCTGTGTGATTCTGTGATGACTTGCCTTGTTCTTGTACACTTCCCTGCACAGGTGCTACTGGCTGTTATTGGAGACAATAACTGCATAGCTATAAGTATCTGGAGTTATTTGTACCCTACAGATCCCAGAATCAGAGAATAATTTAGGTCAGAAGGGAAATCTGAAAGTTACATGCTCCATCAACAGCAAGATCATCTTTCAAGCTGGATTCAACTTTAAAGTCCAACATGGCTGCTCAAGGTCACATAAATCATGTTTTAAACACCTCCAAGGATGGAGATGTCACAGAGTCTCTTGCCTCTGATGCAAGGGTTTGTTCATTTTGAAATTCCTTTCCTGATCTCTGATCAGAGCTTCTCCTGTTGTTACTCATGTACTTTGATCTCTGTCATAGCACAGAGCACTTCCACCAGAGAAGTTGAAGAATCTTGCACGTGAACACAACTGTTTTGTGTAGGCTGCTTTTCTTTTTTTTAGTGAGAACTACAAAAAGTTTCTACAGACACAAAATAACTGCATCAATTTCAGATCATTAATCCCACTTTATATATGAGGAAATGGTTATATCCCATTCAGTAACTCCTTAAATTCTCCGTATAAGAAGTATACTTCTGAATCTGTTAGTTACCACTTTCTCTATTAATTAATCCTTCCTTTTTTTTTCTTCACGTACATTAAAAGTTTTGATTGTCCAGAGAGCTTCTGTCACTGGGCACACTGTAAGAATCAAGAAAACTGTCACTAAGGTGCTTCTGGTTGAAAAGGACGCAGCATTTAGTCTATTTGACGCAGGTTACTTCTGCTTTCTAAGTAGCAAACCACTTCTAAAGTAGGGTGTATTTTTTTTTCTTGTGAACTGGGACAAAAAACAGTGTCATTTGACATCACTGGGAGGGGTTTTCTAGTTGCACTAAGAAGAAAATAAACAGTCCTTGTAAGAATGCACTTAGCCCTGATGCTCAGTCTTGGGCAGGAAACGTGGGTGCATCACCTTCAAGGCTGCATTTACAAGTGTCTGGGCTGAAGCTGCAGAATAAGAACTGAGGGGAAACATGAACTAACACAGTAGGATGTGTTCTACAGACAGAAATCACTCGAGAGATTAAGTGGATAAATTTATTCCTAGCTATTGGTAAGGGAAAATCTTGGAGTATCAAGTTGTTATTGTTCTCACTTATGCCGTACGCTGCATGAATTTCACAACAAAAACATATTTCACAGAATTTTTATGAAGAAACATGAAGACTCCAGAAAAGGATCAAAATCAGAGACAGTGCTGAATCCCAAGCACACAAAGCAGAGCAAAGTCACAAAAAAAGTACAACTTCCTACTCATGTATTTAATTTTTTCATCTCTAAAGTAGATGCCTCAACACATGCATTTGAAAAACTCTGCCACATGGCACAAGCCATGGTTTCCTCTAGGAGGAAAAAACAACTTTATATGATACAAATGAGTTACAACTTTTGATCTGCTGCTGCTGGAAAATATTTTGACACTACAGACCTAAATTTGTGCAGCACAGACCGTCTCTTAGAGGCTGGTGACACACTTACCCAGAGCAGAAACAGAGCAGCACAGGGTTATCTACAGGCACATCCACATTTAAAAATATACCCTCCTTGTCTGCATGGCTCCTTTCTTAAAGTCTCCATCATATTATGCCAAACTGTCTTGAATAACATGGATATATGAGTAGCCAAAAGCAGCTAAATTTGATTTCACTGCATTGACTGCCTGTTTTTGTTATTTACACATGATTAACAATCAGTCTAATCTGTTGAGGCTGTGACTTGAGCACATTAAAGACAACGTGATAAATGCATTTCAAGAATTAGTTGTTTCAGTCAGCCACTTGAAACACAGGACAACTGTGAGAATAAATTAGTATCTTGGTTTGTTTTGTTGTTTCTTTTTAATTATTCTTTGAGAAATGTTGGATACAATGTTTTCACAGCATTTTTTTTACTACTGCTCAATGAAGCCTTAAATATTTCTAATTTTTTTTTTTTTTTTCTGGAACATGGGAAGATGTTGGCTGCCTTCATTCAATACACTGCAAATAAAGTGTATCTGAGATGCAAAGATGCCATTTTATTACTGTGACACAAAGTTTGTGTTCTTTGTAAGGAAACCTTTTTGCCTTGTTCCCACATACCTTGCTGTTTCAACCAGGAATTACAAAAAATTGTTTACCATTACACCTTTCACTATGCTTTGTGGATGAAGAGTGATTCCTGGGGCCAAGCTCAGAGCCATGAATTTCAAAGGAAACCATACTATTCCGAAGTTTCAATTCCGCATTTTCATATATTAAACTTGCTTCAACAATCCCGAATTAATGTTTCCATTTTGTGTTACGTCATACCACCAAGCAACGGAAAGATTATTTCAACTGCATGTATATAATAAATCCATAAAATAACTGACTAAGTGTATCAAAAAGTGGTGCTTCTTCTTCTGCCATTATATTCAGATACAAGGAAAAGTTCTTTGCTTTCTTTGGATCAGTGCAGATCTTCAAAGTCATATGTGGTATCTATTAACCCAAGACTACAATTTGAAAAGGCAATACCTTTTCTTTGACATTACATTATAATAAAATATTTTAAAAGCTTCCTCTAACAGTTGTTTGGAGAGTTTTTTTTAAGGACACATCCACTGTTAAAATTTGTTATTATTTGAAAAAAGGTAAAATATCTTTAAAATTTTATAAATTGATTCACAGGTCAGCAATTTTGTACAACCTTATCCACTCCTGTGCAAAACTGTTTGGTTAATTGTTGTAAAAAGTGAAGAAACAACACTCTTACTACAGAAGAAGAACTCACAGAGCCTGTGGATCTTGTCTGCTTGCAATGAATTTATGCAATTCATAACAAAAATCTCAGGGGACATGTGTCTAACTTCCACAGGAAATAGAATATTTTCAAATGTGAGATTGAAGTGCTGAGTGGATAAGTACACCCAAAAAACCTGATACGTGCTTATGAGCTTATTACTTATTAAATACTTGGACCTGAAAGTCTGTGGTAGAACAAAGATTTCTCAAGATATTTTTTTCCTTCTTAAAAATCTTATGTTGCACATTTTTTCAGAATGAACTCACTATTTTAGGTACTTTAAGAGGTATACATCATAAACTACTGTCCTGTACTAGTCACTGTTTTATAAAACGTCCCTTCTAGGAAAGTCTCATGGGGAGGAAACCTATTAGCTGCCAATTTTCACCTGGTCTCAGGCCACCTCTCTGTAGAGGAACCAGCCCTGATGGCTGCAGGGAAACTGGAGATAACAGACAGGCTTGGAGGGGAACACTCCCTTCCTACAACAATGATGCTTCTGCCAGAAATCACCAAATTCCCAGGACAGATTTTCAAAAGCTGGAATGTGTTCCACTCTGTAAATGTCTTTCATCACATTTCTGCTAGAATAAAAGGACACTTTAATAGAAATAGCAAGTGGGTTGTTGGTTTAGTAATGATAACTTAGGTGAATTGCATAGCAAAATAATTACGTAATCAGGTTCTAATACTTCTGGCATTTACTAGTGCACTAGAGGAATCTCAAGGAAGGTCTTCTCAGGGACTGGAAAATCATTTTTATGGGCATAGCACATCTAAACCTCAGAATCACTCCTTACAGGTGTAAATGAGATGTAGCTAATGCTGTCATTTTCTGTTTTCCTGTTCTATTGAGAATTCAACTCATAATGCTACATTACTAAACATTTATGGTACCCCAGAAACAGTTTTAGCAGGTAGCAAGAAACTGAAATGCAAGGAAGGCTGATAGTGATTGACTGGGCTTTTGGCTTTCAGGTTGGTCAAAATAATATTTTTCAAGAATTAGAATGAAATGTGAATGTATTGATTGTAGTCCACTTATTGGCCTTTTTGAGAAGGAAAAGAGAAAATGCAGGACTGAGTGACCTGAAGGCTTTCTGTCTTTTAGGATTCTTGTCCTCAAGAAAAACTGGAGGTTTTCTATACAGAAAAAAATAAGAAAAACTAAGATGGAAGAGTATGATCAAGATCAAGTAAGTGGCAATAAGTATACCATTGGCAAGTAATAGAAAACTGTATTTTAAAAATATATTTATGATTGCTATCACTATTGTGAGAATACAAATAATAGGAAACTATTTTTCATTTACATCCAACATTGCCTACCTTGAAAGAAAAATTTCTTCCACTTACCTGCAACTTAAAACCTTTATCTTTAGCAGGGTGAATATCTAAGCAAGTTTTTTAATTCCTTCAAATCTGCCATCTAAACAGCAAAATTATTTTACTTATCTAACACTGCTTTCATTAACACTCAAGTTTTGAAATCCTCCCACAGAGCAGGATAACTGCTGTGATCGAGCTCACATCATCTGTGTACCTACAGTTTTGGCAGACACAAAAAAAAATATGTTTAATTTTGTAGAAAATACTCTGAGACACTTTCACATTAATTTCAAACACTGGCAAAGAAACATCTACCGTATTTCCTAATGCTATATTCAGTCTTATCAAAGGTGGAACCTTAAAGCTTTAACCCAGCAGTACATTATTAAGGAGTTATGATAGCCTTTTTTTTTTTTTTAAGAATTTTTTTTAAAGTTAGTATGTCTACTTCATCACTACAGGTAGGAATCATGAAGACCAGTTTCACATACTTGAGCGGTCAAACCAATTTTGCAAACACTGTTATTCAAATTTAGACAAAGATGTTTGTAATCTTTAGTCCAAGACATTTTCAGAGAAAGGCTTTTTTTTACAATACTGTCTATAGTGCTGATAGACATAAGTATATGGATGCACATCCACAGCTACTCTTTGTGCAGGAGCTTGGGCATAATAGAGGATTCAATTCACATCTTAGATTAGGAGAAGCTGATGAGAAATTGCTGAATAAGAGAAATGGCTACCACATATTGCCACAGACAAAACAGTATTGTTAATTGCGTTTGGCTGGAATCACTGTCTATCAGAAAGCACCTTGAGGGACAAAGGTAAGAAACTGGGGAATCATTCAGCATAGAACAAATCAGTTGGTAACGGGTGCAATGGAGAGGTTCAGATGAGGATTACACTTTCATCTAGAAGTCTCTGATGGTCTTTCATGAAGAAAGAGTTAAAATAGCAGTTAGACTGTGTTAAAACTTGGAATGACATGAAACAACCAGCTGCTGAGTTTTGCTCTTCTTTTCCTCTCCTTTTTTCAGCTTCCATGAAATGAGTTCCAAATTGCTGTTTAGTTTTGGAATAAATTCTCCAATACAAATGGAAGATTTTCACACATGAGATGATACCTTATGTTTTGGGAAATCCTCCGTGAATATTCAGACACTTGGTATAAGCCTCTTGTATCAATCATGTCATAATTTCTTATATTAAGCCCAAGGAGAGTTTTAAAGAGTTATTTTTAGCTGTTTTCTGTTAATGCAAACAGAGTTATTTTTTCTCTTTATACATAATTACCCGAGACAATTTTTCATTTCCCTGTCCTCTGACTTTTTAGCTCTCAGTCTGGGAAAGCAGAAAAAAAATATCTCTGCAGTATTATCCTAGAAAAACCTTGCTGTTTATTTCAGACCAGAACATTAAACTCCTTGTCTGGTTCAGTGACCTTATTCTGGTAGAATATCACATACACCTGCATGCAATAAATGGACAGAACCAGAGAAATCCATGAAAAATTTTGTTCCAGGCTCACTTGTCTGTAAACTGAGATATTGTGGAGAACCAGCCTCCATAGGTGTCTCTCAACCAAATTGACTGCAATATAGAGACTTAAACAGACAAAAAGAATAAAGAAAAAGGAGAAATGGCAGTAACACTGCGGGGAGGGGCTCCAGGCAGGGGCTCACACAGTGAAGGATGGGGACAGCCAGCCCACCTTGCTGTGTTTGCAGCCAGGCCCCAGCCCTTGCAGGAACCCACCTTGGGGCTGGGAGCTGAGCCGACAGAAGAGCGGTCCTGAAGGGCCATTGTGGGTCGTTGCCACTCATTGTCTGCTGCTGCTGGTACAAAGGAGAGAAGCAGAAGCAAGAGAAATAGGAGACCAGATGAAAGGGAGCCTTCTGTGGCTGGAGAACAGGGAGCTTGTTCCTGCTTTCTCTCATGGAGCCTGCTCGCGGAGGGGCTACACAAACAGCCGAAGAAATGGAAGAAGAGAGCTGGAGCACACCAAAAAGCGAGCTCCCCAAAGCCTCTGTCATCAAGTGCTCCTGAGACCCAGTCACAGCTCCAGCCACAGCTCCAGCCACAGCTCCTGAGGCAGCTGCTGCCGTTCCCCCATCAGCGTTTCTGAGCCAGGAGCTGTAAGACTAACTAGGAAATCTTCCTTTTCCTGCCTTCTCTTCCCTGGGCAAAAGCAATAGGCCACACACACACACACACGTGCCCCTCGTCAACCCTATACAAGGGTCGGGCTCTCTCTACCCCCAACTATAATAGTCTTTCTTTCTCTTTACTGACCAGGTACCTTTGTATATCTAGTTTCCCCACACACACTCTTTGAAAACTGTTACAGTAAAGTGGTATTTTAAACACATAATCTCTGTTTGTGCTGGTGCCCACACGTCAGGCAGTTTTGTGCTCTAGAGACATACCTGGTGTAGCCAGCCGGGCCCAAGCTAGGGACAAACCCACTGGGAAAGTGAAACCAGCCAAACTGGGGCTATTCCTCCTCTCATTGAGGAGAAGAGAAGGGGTGATCTGTGATTCAGCTCGAGTTTTCTAGCCCAGGTTGAACTCAGACCACAACAGATAACTGCAGTGTTTTTTTCAGTAGTGCATTTTAGTTCAAATTAGTTTGTGCCATATAGAACAGATCTTGTTATTTCATTTTTCAGAATATTTATTTTGTATTAATAAAGATTCTGAGTATTTCTGACAGTTCAGAAATGCCTAAAAATCAATGGATTCCTGCTGGGGAGAAGTGTTTGCTGTGCATTCCAGCTGCTGGGATTTGAATTACAGTAAAGTAAGGAGTGAGCTGCCAGGGGCTTCTCTTTAAAGCAAATCTCCAGTGGCTTGTGTTAACACCTGTCCACTGCTGATCATTTGCTCATGGGAATAAAAGCAGATCGTCCTTCCTGCTCCCTGTGCTTGGAGTTGGGGTCAGGTTTGTGTCAGAGAGCCATGCAAGAATTTAATCAAGGATTTGCTGTGTCAGATCCTGCTTATGATCTTTCCCTGGACCTGCTGCCGTAAGTGTGTGAAAGCAGCAGGAGAAACTTCTATTTTCTAATGCGTGAATCTTCCAGCTGGTGTAACAAATGAGGGAATTCCAAGCAACAGTACTAGACTGTGACAATTCACATTGTGAACTATTATGGTGCTAATGATGAGTAAACAAAGTTCTGACCTCAGGAAAGTCAGAGATGTGGCAAAATTCTTTCACACAGTAAATTAGGTGACTCAAAGTGGTGTTAGTTGCTATTTTATGTAATTGTACAATTAAAGGGGGCTGAGAACAATAGGAAATAGGGTGATGACTTATTTACATGATTGGATATGAGGACTGAAGCAAGAAGAATAAAAGTGAGGAAGTGCTGAACTATGTAGTAAGGACAGACTTTACCTTTTCGGAGGAAACCAGGCTCTAGCTATGTGGCCTAGTGCAAGTTATTGTGGTCTTACTGTAAAAAATGGTGGCAGATAGAAACAAGTATCATGTAAAAGTTTCAAATTAAGACTTTCTGGCTTATTTCTATCCTCACAAGATTTTTAATACTCTGATAAAAAACCTCAGCCAACAGACATAAGTTCTTCTCACCAGTGTGCCTTCCCAATGTTGTTTCCATAGTGCTCCCTTGAACATCACATAAACCTATCTATAATCCGGAACAGAAGAGTCCCCCAGCCTCTACCAAGTATTATACTGAAGTTTTTTCTTCATATTCATCAAAGCTAATTATGAACTCAACAATCTTCACAACCAAGGAATCAACAAAATAAAAACAAATGAATAGAATATAAGCTCTGGGAGCTACCAAGTGACAGCAGTTAAGCGTTTATTCACTTACTCTCCTCCTGGGGGAGAATAAATGGATTAGACTTAATTTACTGCCCTTTGGGTGGCTGGGCAGGGATCAACAACAAAAATGCTACATAAATGGATTTTCTGTGCTTCTTGTAGTGCAATATAAGAAATGGAAGGACACAGACACTTTTTCTTTACTTATTTTCAGTCTTATTTTCAATAAAAAAAACAACACACAAAAAAACCCAACCCAAACCAAAAGAACAACAACACTAAAACAACTTAAAAATTCATACCAGATATGAACAAAAAACTTCATAGAAACACTCTTGAAACTGAAAACGGGTTTACTTTGGAAATTGCAACTTTCAGACCACAAGAGTGCTCCCTGTTGTGAAATATCAGCACTACAGCAGTCCTGTCTCACTTGAAGCTGTTCATGAATAGGGGAAAAAAAATAAAAAACCCCTCTCTAACTTCTCCCTATTCAGGCATCTGGCAGCTTTCTCAAGGTTTTCTACATATCTGTCATGATCTGATCATCAGATAAGTGGAGATTCTTTGCCATCCTGTCAGGGCAAAACAGAGATAATACAATATCAGGTGTACAAATAAGCTTTTATTTAGGTACAGATCAGCTGGTTAGAGTTATAACTGTATATATGCCATAAGTTTATAATAGGTGTGATAGCTAACCCTACACTACAAGAGAGAAAGATCAGGAAAAGAAATATAAAGTTAAAAGAAAGACACCACACAGAGCTCCAGCGGTGTCCCATTGGTCTCGTAGTAGAAGAGGAGGTTGGTCTCATCTTAGCAGGTCCCTTGAGACTGGTGCTCTTCTCCTTTATGCAGTTAATTTCTGGAATATGCCACAGCAGTTACCCAATCACTGTTCCATATTTGTCATGAAAATTCTTCATCAGCTCCTGGAATCCTTTCCTCCAGTTATTTGTATAGAATTTAAGTCTTTTCTGCCAGTTTGGTGATTTACATGAAAACACTCTCTGAGCCTCTATATCACCAGATATCCTTGCTCAGAGCTAGCTGTGGCACCAGTTGTGTGCCTCTTTTGTCTACAATCTCAGCACTTTATCTCTTGGATGTCTCCAGACAAACACCAGACACCATAAGTGTCTGAATACACTATTTATCTCTTGGATTGTTCGAGACAAACACTATATATCCCAAATGTCACAATATCTCTCCCTTACATTTCCCTGTTTTGCCAGTTTGACACTTCATAATGAAGATGGTAAGCAATTCATTTTGCCAATCTCTCTAGGCATTCTCAGTTACCTAGTCCTCTCTTCTGATGCTTAATTTTCAATATATATTCCTTTAGTATTCTTGTTTTAAGTTCCTCAACATTCAATAGTTGCTATTAATAAATCCTTTTATTTGATAAAATATTGATTTCTAATTACCTTTTCAGACTCTTGAAAAATTTCAGCTGCTTCTAAGACTATGATGCAACCACCTCTGTGTTTGGAAATGGGTCAATGCGCTTGATTAGCACCTCAGATTAGTACACCTTATTGGATGCAAGGGACACTTTTAATCACAGAATAACTGAATCACAGAATGTTAGGGGTTGGAAGGGACCTCTGGAGATCATCAAGTCCAACCTCCCTGCCAGAGCAGGAACAAAAAACTAGGGCAGATCACTCACAAAGGCATCCTGTTGGGTCTTGAAAGTTCCCAGGGAAGAAGACTCCACAACCCCTCTGGGGAGCCTGTTCCAGTGCTCTGTAACCCTCACAGTAAAGAAGTTCTTCCTCATGTTGAGGTGGAACTTCCTGTGCTTGAGTTTGAATCCATTGCCCCTCATCCTGTCATAGGGCACAAGTGAAAAGAGGTTGTCCCTTCCTTCTTGACACCCAGCCCTCATATATTTATACACAGTAATTACACCTGCTCTCAGTCTTATCTTCTCTAGACTAAAAAGTCCCAAGTCTCTCAGTCTTTCTTCTTAAGGCAGGTGTTCCAGTCCCTTAATCATCCTTGCAGCCTCTGTTGGACTCTCAAGTTAAACCCAGTCCCTCTTCAGCTGGGGAGCCAAGAACTGGGTACAATACCCTATGTGAGGTCTCACTAGGGCAGAGTAGAAGGGGAGAAGAACATTTCTTGACCTGCTGGACACACTCTTTTTAATGCATCCCAGGATACCATTGGCCTTCTTGGCCACAAGGGCACATTGCTGTCCCATGGATAACTTGTCCACCAGGACTCCAAGGTCCTTCTCCGTGACGTTGCTCTCTAGCAAATCACCTCCTAAATTGTACTGGTGGGTTCTTGTTATTCCTTCCCAGGTTCAGGTCTCTGCACTTTTCTTGTTGAACCACATTAGGTTCCTCTTTGCCCAGCTCTCCAGTCTGTCTAAATCTTGCTGAATGGCTGCACAGCCTTCGGGTGAATCAGCCAGTCCTCCCAATTTCATATCATCAACAAACTTGCTGAGGATACACTTTTTCCCCTCACCAAGGTCTTTTATGAAGATGTTGAACAGGACTGGACCCAGCACTGATGCCTGGGGGACTTCTCTAGTTATACATCTCCAACTGGACTCTGCACCATTGATGACGCCATCATATGGACTCTGTCTAAAACAAAGTAAGATCAAAGGCTGGAGAAGCCATAATTCTAAACACATGTAACTAATATCACCCTTATTTGTCTTTGTTCCAGCCCTGGCTGAGTAACTGATGACATTGCAAAATAGACTACCTTTTATTCATTTTGAAGTTTGATTTTTTGGGGGAGAAAGAAAAACAGCTACTGCTTAGTCAGAGCAGAAATATCATCCCTTGTCAAAAGTCCAGCTTTTTAATTCTATACTAAACCCACGTGTGGATTCAAGTGAATGAACATGTATTTTGACCCAAATCAATTTTTAATGAATCTAGTAAAGAGATGCTCATAGGCTTCTGTAATTTTTACCTAGAGTTATCATTAATCCTTCCTTTTTTTCTGAGCTAGTCTTATACCTAAAAATGTGGGAGATATCCATGTACTTTCTAGAGGTTTTGACATCATTAGGTATTAAGAAGTAGGATACCTTGGAAAGAAGTATTATTAAAAATAACCTTTACATAGTGCATAACTTTGAATTAAAAGTAGCTGTTGCAGCCAGTGCCCTGCTTTTCAATTTGACTTTCACAGATGAGCAGAAAGTGGAAAAGAATCTATTTATAGTATTCACAGGGGCAAAAAAAGGGTATTGATCAATAAGTGGATGGCAATGTCAGTTACTTCAAGCCTTGCAGACTTCAAAATGCCTTTATGGTTAGTAATGACATGTAAGAAATGAAGTGGGTATCACACAAACCATCAAACATAATTGGGTTGATGTTCAAAGGCAGGCGGGGTCAGCATGAGTAAGATGCATGTCTAGTCTAGTCTAGTTCCTGGCATTTGATCAGCAAGAGATCAGCTTTACAAAAGCCCCTAATAGGATGATAACTAATTGTTGCTGCGTGTGGGTTGGACTTCTGCTTTGCAGCTGCCCTGCAGGCAAACACTCTCCACCCTACACAGCCATGGTGCAGAATTGCACGTGGTCATCTCTGGATGAAGTGAGAGCATGGGCTCACCCTTGGATAGAGTGACAATATGGGCTCACCTCTGGATGGAGAGAGAACATGGGGTCAACCCTGGATGGAGAGAGAACACAGGGTCAGCTATGGATGGAGACAGAACATGGGGTCCACTCTGGATGGAGAGAGAACATGGGCTCACCTCTGGGTGGAGACAGAACATGGGGTCCACTCTGGATGGAGAGAGAACATGGGCTTACCTCTGGGTGGAGTAAGAACATGAACTCCTCTCTGAAGGAAAAGAAAACAGGGTCTTCTCACTCACGAGGACTGTTTGGCTCCTTGTGATAAATCATCAGTACAGGCTGTGTTTTTGATAACCTACCTATCAAGGCCAGATCTGAAATCCGGTGAAATTATTGGGAACCTCTGATTTGCCTCAAATAGCCTTTGGATCCTAATGAGTACAGAACACCGCCAGGCACTCACAACCTCCCAGGAGTCTGTCTACAAGGGTAAGGAGGCCAAAACTAAACAAAGAGACAGTTTCTCATCATTGTCTTTAAGTACCCATTTCTAATTTGCTAAACAAGATGTTGCTTTATGTGCTGTTCATTAGCTCCTGTGGAAGAACTGCCTGTTATTGGTAGCCCTTAAATTAGGACAATAAATTATGTTGCTTTCCATAGTGCCTTTAGACTTCACAGTCGATTATAATAGAGCTCACAAATCTGTTGCAATCCATGGCCTAAGATGTGGTCCTTCTAATAAATCAATTGAAACAGATCCAGAGGGGAGTGGCATGTGTCTGTGCTGGACAGAAAATTTGGTATTTGCAATAATTGCTTGTAAAAATCAATCTGGTTTATAAAAATCAATGGTCTGTTCATTATTATGTTTTTGCAGACTGTCAGAGCAATTTCGTTGCAAGGAGCTACAATACAACACAACCTGTTGAAGGCTGTTGCATCTGCTTGTTTTAAAAATAAAAAATGAATCAATTGAAGCCTCAGGCACATCCTGTCTAAAAAGAGCTCAAGCTCAGTCCAGGGAGCTCCCCCAAAGCAGAGAGGCTCTGCAGAGTTCAGAGGAGCAACTGCTTGAGAACTGACTCTGCAACTTTCATTCCTGGGGAAATTGCTTGGACATGGTTATGTAGAGGAGCTCAGTTCCTCAGCTATGGCACAGCCTGTGTGCATCCTCAGCAAGCCCAATGCTTCAGACCTGATCAGGCAACCTGTTCTCATGGTTCTCCTGAGAGCCATGGTCTCCATCTTCCCTGGTGCACAGGTATGAAGAGGCTCACCCACCTGCATTAAAGTCAGGATTAAGCTCCAACATGTCTCCAGTCTTGCTTCTGCCATTAAAAAAAAAACAAGTTTAATGTTGCTCCTGGAGTTTCAGAATAGGAGAGTGACACCAATTCAAAACTCATTGCCAGTCCAGCCTGTGTTGCAGAAAAATGCAAACAAACTGAAAGTTAGAAAAAGGGCTTTTTTTCAAGGATCACTGAACTGTTCAAGTGGCCTAGAGGTATTTTGCTTTTTTTTTTCCTCAATATAGTGCTGCTTGTACTTCACAAGACAAACAGTCTTTCCTCACTAGGAGTTGGATTTCATAAAGTTCCTGCTTCTGAAATTAATCTCCTACCTGTGCCTTACTGGAGCTCTGCTGAACTGCCACTTGCATATTCCATTTCTATTTCCATTATGGAAGTCACAGGAGTCAATTGTACTGGTCTGCTGGTCACTAGATTTCTTTTTTTTCCCTGGATTTCAAGAAGAGAAAGGAAAGGAAGGGAAAGGATGGGAAGTGAAAAATGACAAGCAGATCTAAATGGAGATTTTTAGGATTATTCTAGTGGAATTCTTGACATGGTCATGTTAAGGCACCAATGTCATCCCTTTTTAAGCTGGAAGACAGTGTTAAAAGAAACCCCACTTAAATTTCTATGATGATGCATAGAGAACATACAATCTTCAAGTGGATAATATTGTTGTTCTGAGGCTTTGATGTGGACAATTAAAGAAGGTGGGTAATAGTGTTCTGCTCAGGCTGTGCTGTGGTACAACTGAGATTATTAAGCTCTTCACTCAACACACCAGTGCTTGAGTGTCATCTGAGATGCTCTTAATATAATTCTGTCATTATTAATAAGACTTTGGTCTCTGAATTTTATGAGTCCTGGGTGGATTCTCAGCTGCAGTGCAATGAGCTCTGCTTACTGGGTTCAGTGGAAACACAGCACTGAACACAGCTGCTGAGGGTCTGGCCAAAATTATATTGTAAAAAGAGGTCAGTACCAGCTGACACAATTTTTTCCTTTTAATTTTTTTTTCTTTTTTCATGCAGAGTTTAAATAATGCTCATTTATACAGTGCATCAGGCACCTGCTTTAGAATTACCAAGGGTGACAGAACCATGTCCAGGAAACCAAAGGTGACACTATTGGTCAAACAAACCACCCTGACATGGTTGCTCACTCTCCTTGTCTCAGGGGATGGTCACTCTAGGTCAAACTCAGGCATGTGCAAAAAGGCAGCATACAAGTCTTCTCAAGACTTCCAGACCTTCCCAAGACTGTGCAAAAAGGCCCGGTGAGCTGAGGACCAAAGCTGAACATGTTCATCAACTCTGGGCCCGAGGAAGCCCCACAGCCTGACCAAGCAGAGAAACAAGTCCCAGTGGAGGCTGTGGGGACGAATGGGCAGAGTGTTCTACAGAAACAGAAGGAGATTGTTGTTCCACACAACGTGCAGTAACCCAGGGAGGTCACTTGCTGTTGGATGCTGTGCAGGTTGGATGCCTGTCTGTGGTGTAAGAGTTAAAAACACAGCCAGGCAGGTTTATGGTATATTTGTTATCACAATGTTTGTCTTTCAGAGCAAATGCCGGCTGTCCTGAGGCCCTGTGTCCTGGGACATCGCCGGCTGATGGGAAGTAGAGAATAAATCTTTCGCTTTCCTTTTGCTTCCAAGCACAGCATTTTACTTTATTAAACTGCCTCCATCTTGACTCACCCATTTTTTTCCATCTTATTTTCTCCTCATCGCTGTCCTCCTGAGGAGAGGAGTCACGGAGGGGCTTGGTGGGCACCTGGCATCCAGCCAAGGTCACCCCACCACAAGGGAAGGGATAGATTTTCAGTAACCTTAAAGACAAACGTGTTTCATATTCTTAAAGGATGAAGTAGAGGATTTGCAATAAAATTACAAATATTAATGTCATAATGCAGTTCCTTTAGGTTAAACTTGGTTAGCTATAGATATTGGAGCACAATGTCAGTGTCATTGAGGTGTGAAAGAACACAGACATAAGAAGGGGAGCCTGTGAGTCCATCTGAAGTTTATGTGCTATAATATAAATCCACTTGACTGATAATATTAATGCTATGTAGGCATACAGGATTGAGAATTTATTTTTATGGAGCTAAAGATGTAAGATAAAAATCATGCTTGAAGATACAATTGTTTATTAAAGAGACACAGGTGCATAACTTTATAAAAATTGCAGAATAGTTTAAAGAAACAAAAATATTTTTGATAGAAATTATCTGAACAAAAGCCTACCAAAAATATTTAAGAATATTTAATTAAAAAATCAGCTGCCATTCACACTAGAAACATTTAAGGAATATTGATGTGACAGTTACTGAATACAATCCGTGTAAATTCACACTCACGTTATATCTAAATATAAAAATTTGACACAATTAAATAAATTAGAGGAAGAATAAAGGGGCTTTTTTCTAAACATTCAAAACTTTTAGCTTAGGATTTTAGAAAAAAAATATTTGGACTATTCCTATTCAAAATAATATAGTATTAATTAAACAAATTATCTGACAGGCTGTGGTTTAAAGTATATTTAATGTCTTACATGACACTAATTCACATAAAACTGATGACCATGTAATCCACAATTACACTAGTGGATGACACTTCATCGGCTGTCCACTCTGAAACTTTTGCTAGGTAACTAAACAGTGTATCCAAAGATCAAAAATATAATTTAACAATGTGGTCATAAGTGACTCATCATGGATCACAGTCAGACCTGTTGAAGTGGAGCAGAACCCAGGAACCACCCCCACTGATAACCCGTGGTTCCTTCTTTGAATTTATTCAGTAAAAGAAAATTGGATGAAGACTTTTGCTGCATTGCAAAGATTTAAATAAGAAAGCTTATTAAAAGAAAAATATTTATTTTTTTAAAAAATTACACCTGAATTCAGTTTTTAAAAAACTTTAATTAAATAATCTCAACTGTACTTTTGAATTTTCATACCTTTCTGGCAAGAAGCAGTAGTACAGGAATGAACTGCTTAATTTAATTAGAATACCACCTCCTCTTGTTTTTTTGCTTCAACTAATACATTTGATTGCTCCATGTGAGATAGAAAAATGTGTGGGCACAATTTAAATAATTCCTCTAATCTTGTATTTTAATTTGCATAACAGTGAAGCAATCAAATCTTTAGTGTGGATATCATGTGCACACATCTAGTCAGAAAACTGGGATACTGTTTTTATTCTGAATCTTTGAATGCAACTGAAGTACTCTTAATTTGGAAATGCATACAAGCATATTCTCTTATGCCTTCATTTTTCATTCATATAATAACATGTGTATACATATATGTATGTGTGTGTGCATATATATGTTTGGGTTTTTTCCCTCAGTAGAACACCATTTTTTCTAGCTGGGGTGACCAGTGTCCAAAAATTTTCAGGCCAGACCAAAGAGAACACAGGAGTGGTCAGTAAACAGGAGTGGCTGATTTTCTCATCTGTTACATGAACAATTTCACATCAGCAGAAAGGAGCAAAGTTTCTCTACCAGAATGGTGCCCTCTACCAGAATGATGTTGGTAAAAATAAATAAATAAATAACTTTATATTTTACATAAAAGATTCTGGGAACATGACTGATTATCAATAACAAGCAGTTGCTGCTGTGGCACTGCTTAAGCTCCTCTTCTTTCTTACACTGCTGCAGAGATAGGTTCTTTTTCTTTCTCCTTGCTTTTTTTGTAGACTGGTTAAATGACAGATGACTGGGATCAAAGCTACTCACAAATTTATGAATTCTGAGTAGGAGCATCCTAGAAATTGACTGAAAGGCCAGAAGCAGCTTTTTCTCTGGATTATTATTCCCTTCAAAGACTTCAGCAATAATATCTGGCACTTTCCTTCAACGTAATTTCTTCTACAGATATGAAAACACTTTCCAAAAGAACTTACTGTCACTTTTCCCACTTCACACATGTGTAGCCTAACAGTATCAGAAGTGAAAGAATGAGATGGATGATTTGCAGCCATGTCTGCACTAATGGTTGTGAGGACAGTTTATGCCAAGCAGTACAGCTGTTTATTTCTCACTGCCTGTCACTGGGCCTGGCTTACAACAAGTGGATCCATGATAAACAAAAATGTCTGCAAGTTGAGCAGATTAAATCATATGTCTGTGAGTTTGTAACATGTTTTTCTTATGTTTCATTTTCTTCCTCTTGGCCTGCAGCTGGAATAGGTGTTTTACATAAAAATCTGTGGCAGCAGATCTGTAATAGGTTCATTTCCAGGTGTTTCATCAAAAGCTTCTTTCCCATTGCTATTGTTGAGCTGACAGACTTTAAGGAGGATTTCAGGATTTCCTTAATCACATCTAGCTGCTCTTTTGTCACAGCCAAGCTGCCTTCAGCAGTGGAGTTTTCCCTCTGGTCTAGAGAATCAGACCAGTACACACAGACCTCGCCAGGAGAGATTTCTTGGTAGTGCTCACCATTTGGTACACCATTATGCTGGTGGGTCAGGTGTCTGCAGCACCTAAACAGAGTGGTTATCAGCTCCAGAAGATGATGGTCTCAAGCTTGAAGACATAAATGAGACCTGGGATCTCAGGAGGCAGTGGCACAGGAAAATCCTGTGAGGTCTTGGTTTCCTCACTCAATTCCAGACCTGACTTTTGCAGACACCTACAGCAAAAACATAGAAGGATATTTCATCATTAGTTAGACCTTAGTTAAGCACTTTCATACTAGTTCTGTCAATAGCAAGGGCTGAAAGGCAAACAGGATCACTGGGAACAGGTTGAAAACAATTTCTCACTTCTAGTTCCTGCAGCATTTGGGTTCTTCAACAGAAAAATTCTAGAGCCCTTTTACTGAAGGCACAATGACTTCCCAACCATCAGCAGAAGCAAAGCCAGGGAAACTGAGAGCTGATGGTTTCAGTTTGGATCTCAGTTTCCTAAGGCAGATATCCCTCTGATGATGGTCTACCCTTTTATTTTCTTCAGTCTTCTTAGGCCAAGGCCAGATTGCTGTGAGCAGAGACAGGGGAAGTTAACAGACTACATTTCTAACAATTAATTCCTAGACACAGATCCGCTTCCTAGTCCTTGTCTGTCCCTGCCATCATGAAAGAAGAGGATGAGGCTGCAGAGTTAACTGTTAACAGAGTCAACAGAGTTAACTCAGCTTGCAAAGGATGAGATCTACTTGGCTGGCAGTGCTGTCAAATTGTCAGTCCAGCAGTTAAAGTTACAGTAGAGTAGTGCTGTTAGTCACATTTTTGCTAAATTTGTCTATCTGTGAATATCGTGCCATTGGCTCTGCAATTAATCCACAGCTAATTCTCAGACATCTCTTTGCCTGTGGGGACACT
This sequence comes from Apus apus, assembly GCF_020740795.1. Taxonomy (NCBI): domain Eukaryota; kingdom Metazoa; phylum Chordata; class Aves; order Apodiformes; family Apodidae; genus Apus; species Apus apus. The sequence goes on along the minus strand of NC_067312.1, from coordinate 69,548,648 downwards.
TAGGGAAAGTGGCACAATATAGTTCTAATCATAGTTATTAGAAAGATATTCTGTGGTTTTCATAAAGGATATTGTTGTTTTTTCTGTTCTTGAAGCAGCAGTCTTTTTTTATTTATTTTTTTTTCTTTGACTTGAAAGAAAGGCAAGAAACAGTCATTGTCTACTAGACCTCAGCATTTCAATAGATATTCTGCCACTCCCAGAGGCTCTGTCTTCTTGGAGGTGTTTGAGAGATTTATTAACTTCCTGATGCAAAGAAAAAAAGAATTAGCTTTCTCTTCTTTTACACAGATGACACATCTCAGACAGCTGCTGAAAATAAATTAAAAAAAACACAACAAAACAAAAAAAAAATAAAGAAAGGAAAATACATATTGTCTTACAAACCTGCCTCTTTCATGGCAGACCTGTGTTCCCATCAAACCAAGGAGGACAAGGAGGCTGGTGATGCAGTAAGGGTCAAAGTAATTTGGCAGAAAATAAATCCCCTTGCATTCCAGGTTGTTCTCAGATGTTAGAGGAGCAGGGGGAGGTGGGGTTTAGATTCTGAGTGATGTCCAGTTTGGCATTAATAGTCCAGTTCCTCCCAATACCTGAATTGAACTGTCATGATTCCAGATGGATTAATGCTACACTGTCTGTCTGGCAGTGTTCTGTGAACTCTCACTGCCACACTCTGGAATCTGGTCATGTTCAAGACCTCTCACAGCTGGATTAATGAACAGTGTAGCTTATTAAAGCAACAGATGCACAAATTCTTTTTGATTGCTGGTTATAAATTCACTGTCTGCAAAGCACGTGCAAATTTAATAATACGGCCAGTTACACACACATGGGGTAATAAAAGCAACTCTGTGGAAATTCCTGGGTTTCCTGGGATGCACTCAGGATAGTTGAGTGTTTGACCCTTACCCAAAGGCATCCCTGTGCGGGAAAGGGAGGCTCAGCCTGTTGGCTGGTCCCAGAGGTCAGGGGAATGGGATTGTCCCTGTGATGTTGTCTTCCCTAGTATTCTTCCTCTCCCAAAAAAATTTATAGCACTTTTCCTTACAGGTGGAGCTTGGGTGACTCTAGTCATATATACCTTTATCATAATTGGTGCAAAATCCTCTCTATGATAAAAGGTATAGACTACAGTAAATTCAGAGGGCAAGCTCAGTGAGGGGTGGTGACACCTGCGGAGACAGGTAACTTGGGGATGGAGGTGTGTTTTGGTATTATAATGAGATAATAATGAGCAAAGTTCACTCTGAGGACAGTATTGTGTCAAAAGGTAACAGGCATCAGGCACAGGGTATCAGACATGCAGCTGATTTGTTCCACAGAACCTTTGATTCCCATTGTTGCCACAGACTGTAGGCATGGTGTCTCCACTCTGCTCCACCCTCCATGCAATTTCTTTTAGAATTAGCACCCCAAGTTCCCCTGATGTTGCCAACATATAGGATTGCCTGGGGAATTGCCATGGTACAAACTCATTGCATATTAGCTGCATTCCACCCTGCATCAATGCTGTACCTTTCCTTAAAATGTTAATTCACCTCCAGCAATTATTCCACAGCTGGTCCCATGGCATTAAGACAATGCACAGATGTGATCTCATTAGCCTTAGTGTCCAACACCCTTTATATTCTGAAAGAGCAACATAGGTAGTCAGCACAAGACTTGTTTTGCTTTAAGATTATTAATTTCCATTTTCTGCTCGATCACCAGGAAGGTAAATAAGACTGCTGAAATGAATGCTTTTGTTTTCCTGGTTATTTTAATCCACTGGTAACTGTGCTAAATTGGCTGGTTTCAAACTCCTATGAGGCTGTCAACTTATCTTCAACATTTAACTAATGCCAACCCATGCTGTTACTGTCAGCCTGTGCTTCTAAGAGGTCACCTGTCAGTATCTGTCCACCCTCTGGGGCACACATGCAGTACCTGGCAGCCTCCCAAACTTGGTCAGCTAGCCAATTCTTGAGTTATTTGTCTGCTTCTTTTACTGACATGAGAGGCCATGCTGTTTCTAAACTAGACTCATTCATTTGCTATGAAACGCTGCTGGACCAAGACCTCTGCTCCATCCTCTGCTGACACTTATATTACCAGCTGAATAGTTGAGTGGGTTTGAGTGCACAAGTAAGAGATGATGTCAGTCATAAAACAGCAAGCTCAGAGGGACCAATTAACTCCTAAAAATTGTGTGGCACTTCTGGATTTCTTCTTCAATCACTGTGGGTCAAAACCTCTTCTCATTTTAACAGCTCTAATAATTTTGAACTCTGAAGTGGAAATGCAAGAAATCTCAACAATTAATATCTGTTGGTACATCCCTGCTACTTAAAAACCGCTGTTTTCTGTGTGAGGAAATCCAAAGAAGCCTGAGACTGCAGGGGCTGACAGGCTGGTAAAAAAAAAGGAGAGATCAAGACTAAAAGGAGCTGTTGGCAAATTTGAAAATAGTCTTTTGAAAGCGTTTGAATTGGTATAAGTTGGTAATGGTAATGGTATAATGGTAAAAGTTAATCAAGGTTCATCCCTGGCTGTGGGCTAGACAAAGGAGTACAGAGCACCAGTTGCAAGTCCTGTGGAGGTGGAGTGTGGAAAGGTCACAGAAGCCAGCAGCTGCTTTGGAAGTATGGAGTGAATCCTAATTAGAGAGGAAAATTCTAGGCACCTCTCCCTTCCAAGCTGAAGCCCAAACTCTAGACAGAAATGTGTGAATTAAGACAGTTTCCAAGTAGGTGTGAGGTGTGAGAAGAGCTGACACTGATGTGTCAAGATACACTGTATTACACTGTGCTCTTCAACTCCACAGCAACCCTCTCCACAGTGAGGCTGTAGCAACCAGCAGGGAGCTAAACAGAGGAGCACAAAGTTTCCAAGGGAGGAGCTGGGTTGTCACTGCCTTGGTGCAGGTTGGAGCACCAGCAGCACTCACAGCCTGTCTGTGAGCCACGTTGTGCTGAGTAGTCAGCTCAGGCTGGAAAGCTCTGAAAAATAAGATGTGACAAGCAAAAGGAACTGGGGTATTTTTATAGGGCTTCACAATGGTATTTGCATTTTTCCATTTTAAAACTTATTTACTACTCTGCTTTCAGTGGAGAAACTCCCTGCAGTGGCTTTCCACTGCTCACAGGAACTGAACCGTGTGTGGCCCAGTAATGCTGAACTGGTTCTGCTGCACCAGAGCCTCTCACGATGGAGAATGAGGCAGTGGTGTTGAAAATGGGCTCTGGCAAAACTGAAAATTAGCAAATCAAAATTCTATTATCTCAGTAACACGGTGCTGCCAGGATCCCACTTACTGAATGGGCCTAGTTTGGGGATATGTTTTCAGGCACAGCTAACAGCATGAGCAAACCTGGGCTATTTGTAATGACATCTCATAGTCCAACTTACTACAAGTTTGGGTGGTATCAGCACAGTCCTGATCTTCTGAATGGTATTTACAAGTTTTTGAAGCTGCTTTTGGGGCATCTGAGTTTCTGATTTTACTTTTACTTGTAACTAAACTAAAAAAAAACAAGTCAAAACCAAAATCAAAGAAAAAACAGGCAACCTAAACAAACAGTTTATTTCTTTAACTAGATGCTTCAAGTTCTCAAGAATTTCAGGTAACCAGGAGAAGACTGGAATAAGTCTGTGATTACTAGAGTCTTCTCTCCCAGAAGAAAATCCTGATCTTCCATCATCTGTAGCCTTGTCACAGAAGTCATTGGTCTGGGATCACATCAGTCACTCTGGCTTGTCTGTCAAGAACAGAGGAAAACCCAGGGCATGTATAAAAGGGGGACTATATGAAAACAACCCTTCTTTCTGTGTGTCAAAAGATGACATAACAGTCTTACAAATGGTGCAGACCATCTGAGAGTGGGCCATGAGCAGCCACCTGGAGAAAATGAAGCAATTGTAGAGCTCATCAAAGCAAATCTGTTTAGACAATGAGTTCTCTTTTTTCCAGTCCTATTCTTTCTGAAGGTTGATAAATGTCTCTGACCAAGGAAAATGGAAGTAACACAGAAACACAGAACCTGCCAAGATGCCCATGAGCAGTTGAGCAGATGAGCGCATCACTAATTTCAGAAACTGACTGTTGTGGATGATTTCTTGGGCACATCTTGAACAGTCATAACTCATAAGCTCTGGCTACACCAGACAGATTGGGTGGTAAAGCCACAAGAGCTAGAAGAGGCTTTATGGCAAATGTGACATTCAGCTGTGCCTCGATGCAGGAATCACGTCAGTGTTTCTACTTCATAACTGGACGTGATTGTCTGGTGCATGTACAGACACTTCTTTCTGTGGTTTTATACAGAAGATGGTCTTATGACTGAACACCTCAGTTGCTCTTGCAGCCAGCAAGATTAGCCTGGCTTCAGAACTCTTCAGTCTCACTGCTGCAGAATTCAGTAACATGTAAGCCATAGATATAGACCAAGCAATGTAAAACTAAGAACAACCCTATTGGAAGACCGTGCTACTAGAAGAACAGCTTAGGAAAAAAGTTACTTTACTGTGGTTTATTTAAAACAGGAAAGGGGATCAAGGCTGGTCTTTGTCAGGATAGGAATTGCTCTACTCTGTGTACACACATTTGCAAACACCTTGTCTTTCATTCTTGTCACCATTTGACTCAGGTTCGACAACAACACTCATGATCCTGTCCTCCTCCCCCTCCCACCCAGGTAGGGAAGGAGAGAGAGAAAAAGAGAGAGACTTGGCTGAATTGAAAACTAAACTACACAGCTTTAATTAAACACTAATGATAAAAGAAAATATGTAAAATTATATATATATGCGTTCAGGAATGTGCAAACCTCTACTGCCTCCCCACCCCCAGCAACTCCCACAGCATCTCCTGGGCTGGGAACAGTCCCAAAAAGTCCTAGAGATGCTGGGAAGAGCGCAGCGTGATGAGGGTCAGGAGAGCTCCAGCCTGGGGGTCAGTGGTGCTGGATGGACGGAGTCATGGATGGAAGAGAGGGGAAGAAGAACAAGAGGCAGGAAGGAAGTTTCTTCTGTGATCTCTGACCTTCCTCTGAGCTTACATAGATATACGGAATGGAATATCTCTGGCCAGTTTTGCTGTCTGTCTAAGTCATCCTCCTACAGGGGGGTCACAGATCTCCCTGTAGTGTCTGAGCTGGCAGAGTGAAGGTGCGACCTTGGAGCCTCAGCAGTTAGAAAAACGTTCCAATGTTATCAGTCTTAGTTGGAACACTGTACTAGTAGTTAAAAGACAGCTTACTGGAGGAAAAAAAAATCAGTAAAAAGAAAATAGGCTTAATCCTGCTCAAACCGGAACAATTCTCAATTCAGATTTTCACTTGCACTGTAATCAGTGTTGTTATAGCACCAAAGAATACTGTGTGCAAAATGCTGAGAAAGAAATTGTTCAGAGGACTTGGAATATAATGTAACTTTTTCTCTAAAATTACAGTAATTTTTGCTGAGGCCACTGAGGTTCTATCTTTACTTCTTTGCCAACAGTGCCTGGGGAAGTTCCTGGCCACAGAGGCTATCTGGCATTGAACACATCGTGTCTGAGGCAGTGACCCCTCTTAACCTTCAGAAAAGAGCAGCCATAATCAAAGCACTTTGTGCAACTGGTCTCTTGAGACCATTTTTGCTTGAAATATTTCTAAGACTTCTTTAAAAAATTCTTGTTAGCATGGGACAAAGTGATACCAGAGAAGAACTGTATTAATATACACAATCATGTTTCACTACCTTGGAAACTTGTCCTGGTTTGAACCCAGATGAAGCCAATTTTCTTTTTACTGATTTATTTTACCTTTCTTTTTTTTTTTTTTTTTTTCCCAGCAGCAAGTTTTCCAGCTATTGGACAGATAGCACTGGAACGTTTATGTCACTTCTGAGATTCCAAGGTCATTTTTCTCTACTTGTTGAATCTGCAGCCTCAGATGCTACAGGAGAAGGAGTCGTATCTGCAGCCCTCCCATAGAGAGGAGTGGACTAGACAGACAGCAAACCTGACCACAGCATTTCATCCCATATATCTATGTAAACTCAGTATAAGGTCAGGGATCATGGAAGTCAAGCCCTTTCCTGCTTCCTCTTCCCTTCTCTTCCATCCATGCCTGGTGTCCAGGGAGGACTCCATCTGTCCATCACCATTGACCTTTAGGCTCATGCATCCCTGACCCTCATCACTCTCTCCTCAGCTCCTGTCTGCTCAGAGCATTATTGTCACTGTTTCAATTGTCGATCCTGAGTCAAACTGTGACAAAACTTCTCTATGTTATTCCTCTACTATACAGATAACCTTATCTTACTATGACACCGGTGTCTGTGTTATACTATGGTGAAACAAATGAAGAGAGATCTAGGAATAGAAAGAGTAACACACTGAAGGTTTAAGCAGACAAATAAATTAAGGAGTTATTATAATGTACTTTTAAAGAATTGCATTTTCGTTTTCCTGCATTGAGTTCTACTACCCCAGGGAGAAAGCTGAGATGTATGTAAACACTTCAGGTCCAGATATCTGAAGATTCAAACATTAATAACAGGTTTTCTAGAGTTAAGAAGATGTTGAATATCAAATTTTGAGAGCTCACATATACTATAATATAGTATTTTCTGTTATGCACCTGCTGAAGTTATCTAATGAATCTAGGTTTAGAGAATTAGTTCAGTGTCTTTTAAATTATTTGTAATGTATATGTTATCTTTCCCTGTTCTTAACAAAGGAGATGCCAGTATTTCCACTGTACTGAGACACAGTAGTTACTATGCAGAACACTTGCAAAACCACTAACAGGATTTGGACTCCTGATAGTCTAGAGGGGTTAAGGTTGGAAGGGACCTCTGGAGGTCATCTGCTCCAGCCCTCCTGCTCAAGTAGAGACACCTAGAGCCAACTGCCCAGGGCCACATCCTAATGCCTTTTGCATATTGCCCAGCAGGGAAACTCCACAAACTTTCTGAGCAACCTGCTCCAGAGCTTGGTGACCCTTCCAGTGAAAAAGTGTTTCTTAGTGTTCCAAGGGAAATCCTGTGGTTCAGTTTTTGCCCGTTGCCCCTTGCCCTGCCACTGGGCACCACTGAAAAGGGCCTGGCTCCATCTTCTTTGCATCCCCCCTTCATCAATTCAGTAATTCAGACTAACAAGGAGGTCCCAGGGTGTTCCTCACTGAACTGCTCTGTGGAGCTCCATGGAGGTAATGAGGCTGTAAAATGTGCCACATGTCCCTGCTCTGGAAAACATCCATTGTGAGCTGATTTCCCAGCTAGCTGAGAGGAACTGTGATTTCTAGTAAAATAATGAGGCAAATGCATCACATGCCAAAATACCCTTCCAATTTCCTCAAATGTTATAACTGATTGGCAAATGTATCTGGAAATCTTGAAGGATAAAACATTATGTAAGCTCTTCCTGTATGCTTGTAAAAGGAAGAAAATCCTAACACTTAAACATTTTCTACCTTTGCTTTGAGTAAGAAATATCTTAAGCTGTAGTGGTTATTCATTATGTTTGTTTAACTGGGGATAGGACAAAGGAAAGGCAATTCAATTGGATTTTTTTATTCTGTACCTGTCTCTTGTTACATTCCTGTGCAATAAGTGTGACATTTTTTCATCATTGGGTGTCTTGACAGGAAGCAGTAATTGCACAATAATCTAACTATACTTACCTCACAACGTTTGCAGCTTCCCAGGTCTGTACGAAATCCCAGGTGGGAAAAAGTCTTGAGATTGTATAAACCAAGCAGTGCACGCTTAGCTGTGGAATTTGCTTTTGTAGTGAAACTGTTTATATGCTCATAAGTAAAAGAGTTATTATCATAACATACAACATGAAAGCAATACAGGTTACATTGCTGTTTTTTTGATAGCATGCAAGTTTTTTAATGCAGGTTAGGAGTGTTTTTAATTTTTTAAGAATTAAAGGAAAGAAATGGAAAAAATACTGTAACGTATTTCCTTGACAACAGTGATGTCTATGATTTTCTTTCTTATTTGTTCTGTAACTCAATAATAAAAGTTACATTTACAACATATTATTTTCTGCTGTGACCTAGGATTATCAAAAAAGAAGCAAATTTTTTTTATGTTGACAGACATTCAAAAAGGAGAAGAAAACCAAAATACACAGGCTGGAGGAGAAAAAAAATCTATTAACAGTAAGATATAGTGAGAATGCTTGAAACCTGAAAAAAAATTACCAAAATACAAGAAACAACAGTGGAGATGGAAGAGAAGCTTGGAAGGGACCTCTGGCAGAGAAGGAGTGGTCTGCTAGTGAGATGGAATCTATAAGAACAAGACTTCTTTATTGTTCAGCTGTTGATCTTCTGCTCTCACACTAGTTGGGTGGCTGTGACAGTGGTAATGTGCACACTTTCCGAGTTCTGACAGCTTCCTCTCTTACATCCTCAAAGCTTGCAAGGTTGATGTAATAACTATAGAAAAAGCATTTCTCACCTTTTTTTTTTTTTTTTTTTTTTCCCCAATAGAGAAATCTATTTTTATTATCAGTTTTAGATTTCGACCCTTGCATAATTTAGAAGCACGTTAAAACCTTGCACTGAATTCAGGATTATTGTGGGTTCTTAGTGGAGAAGGTGAGCATACATTATTCCATAGAAATTTAGTTTGGAATAATTAACAAAACAAAATGGACACACATGGTCTCAAATGAAGATTTTGGGAAATAATTTTAAAGATCAAGAAGAAATATTTCCTCTCTTTAAATAATGCAGTGGAAGCAAATAATAATAAAAAATTAAAATACATGACCTGTCTGATACACGAAAATAATCAGAGATGGAATATTCCTAGAAACTGGTGCCACACTTAAAAAAGACTGACAATTAGAGGAAGAAATGGAAACAGAGAAATCTAAGCAATCATTTTATATTATCTTTTTACACATGAGCTGTATATGACTGAACAAGTTGGATATTAATTTATTTCATATATTTTGCCATAAAGCATTCAGTGTTCTATTTATTTTAAAATATGCAAAACTAATTTGTACACATTCCTTTTGTTTCTCATTATTTAAATTATCTTTCTTTTTGAGCAAAAAGAGGTTGGCACAGCCCCTGGTTTTCAGAAGAAATTTAGGGATATTTGCATAAGAAGGATAATTAAAAATTTTACTAAGTTTTACACTTTCCATGTCATGCTTTTTTGGACTGGTGTTACATTGAAGACTATGTATGAGTTTAGGCATCTCTCACTGGTAAATAATATCCTGGAGCTACAAATTCTTTAGGCATTACTGGTTTTCTTTTTCTTTTCTTTTCTCCAATGCATCACTAAACTCCTCTAACTAAAGTAAAAATCAAGCAATGTGGCCTAAAACTGTACAATTAGTTCATTAGCATAAGAAGGATGTGCAGGAATACAGTTTTACAGGACTCTGCATAGTGTTAAATTAATCCTGAAAATATTTAGCTGCAACCTGCTTGGTGTTGCTGACTGACGCCAAGAACAAGAGGTAGCTCACAGAGACAGACTGAATTAAAGGGGCTTCACACACCATGAGCTGGTTCAGCTGAGTTTTCCTGACATGGAAAGTCCTCACTTCTGCTGGCAGTGTTTCATTCTTTTCAGTGAGTCTGGGAAGTCATGTGAAGTTGTTTCTTCAAAGGAAGTGGTTTTACCCTGGAATGAATAAACACTCTGCTTAATGGATTTTCGTCTCAGTCAATGGTTATTATGCTAATTGAAATACACATCTAGTCATTAAGTGAAATGTCCCATTTATAATAGGAATATTAATTTAAAGACAATAAGTTTTACAGAAAATGCATATGAAATAGCATTTTTGTACAACAGCAAACAATTATTCTCAGTATCCAGGCTTGAGACAATCTTCCCATTCCCCCAGCTATTTTTCCAGTCCTAGAAAAGAGGGACATCTACTAAGTATTTATCTCTTTGATCAAGTCTCTACCAATGCTGAGGTAACAGAATTGCTGCTGGACGTCATTATAGTTCCTGTTAAATTCTCTTCCCTCCCCTTTCCTTCCCTTCTCTCATTTCAAATCTTCCTCCCACCAAGCACTTTGTTGTAGAATCAATAGCATTTTGTGTCTGAAAGATTCTTGAGAAAACTACAGTCCCACATGTCTTTGAGCCTGAGCATCATATCCCTATAGCACTGGCAAAATAATAGAAATTCTTTGTTTTCAGACACTGGTTAGTTTTAATTGACCCAATATCTGCTAGGAGGGAAAGACAGCAATGAAAACAAAGTCTTTATCTGTAGGAAAACATTCCCTAAGTGCTTTTGCACTTTTCTGACTGTCAATATTTTCTTCCTTGTTCCTTTCCTCCTTTACCTGTGTTAACACATCTTCATATACAGATTTTAGTTTGACTGCAATGTAAAATTTAATTAAATAATGAGGAGAGCTGAACTGTTGTTGTCAAGTAGCTTAAAAATTTAACTGGAGGACTCTCTGAGAGTAGCAGTGTCAAAAGAGTTCAAGGAAAATATCCTTTATGTCATCACTGCATTCAACAATGTTCCTTCAATTCAGTGGTTTGTTGTTGGCTTTAGAACAGAGTTGGACCAGTAACCTGAGTGTCATAGATCAAATCAGGGGACACTAATAACTTTCTTCTTTTCCACAACCTTCACAGGACAAAGTGCTCATGAGCTTGAGCAGAATTAGGTCCTCAGGTGTTTACCATCTTCTCTCTAGTATTGACTTTAATACTGATACTTAGCAGGGATCAACGTCCAAAATGCTTTGCAGCTAAAAGAGAAAAATATCAAGTCTTACATACTTCTTTCCACATGCTAGCAATTTATTCTTAGAAACTAGAGATGGAAAGGCTTGAAAGGATCAATGGAACCAGTGACAATGTGAGCTGCTCTACACTGACTGTTCAGGAGCAACTGGAATTAATCTGGTATTTAAAAACTCCCAGGTTTTCGCTGGTACTGTGAAGAAAATAATACAATGAGAAAAAAACTGCATTGGAGTAAAGAAAGAAATAAAATATTGAAGAACTAGGATCAATTATTATGATCTGAGTTTTGTTTCTTTTACTGCCAGTAGATGTACACCATCTAAACTGCAGCTTTGTATTTCCTTAGATGGTGACATTCATAAAGTTGTTCAGAGGAAACTATTAAGAGAAAAAAATTGTTGTGGAAAAGTAATAATTTAGCTGCATGTTACGTTTTTTTTAATGCAAGTGATTGATTTGTCTTATTTTAACAGCAGGGTGTTACAAATTGCCTTCCTTCAAGTAGTCCTGTACAGGACCATGTGTCTTTCCAAAGGCAGCTTCTGGATTCATTCCTGAGAGACCTTTATGTTTCATGTTTAGGGATTTTTTTGACAAATATTTCACAAAGCTGTCACTTCAAATCTACTAACAGATCCAGTATGAGCCAACAGGTGTATAATAACTCACTAATACATGCATGAGATTGCAAAGCAAAACCTTCCACCTTTCAGACAAATCTCAGCAAATGCCACATATGCAAAATAGCTGCAGCAGGTGGCAAATTGCTACAGCCTCACCAGCCCAGGGTGCAGGGAAGATGAATGGAGCCCTCTGTGCTTTTCCAGGAGTTCACAATTATGGAATCACCCAAGTAAGTTGTTTGTATTTAAAAACAAGTTAAAAGTATCTCTAAAACTCTGTCAGTTGCCCAGCTGTTAATAACGATCTTTCTAATGCTTTTATACAACTATAACATACAGCTGTGCAATAGGGTCTATGAGAAAAGAGAAGAGGCACTTTTTGCAATGGCATGGAGTGATAGGACAAAGAATAATGTCCCTAAAATAGAAGAGGGGAGATTTAGGTTAGACATTAGGAAAAAAAAAATTTACTATGAGGGTGTTGAGACACTGAAACAAGTCAAGGGAAGATGCTGATACTCCATCCTGGAAGTGTTCAGCACCAGATTAGATGGGGCTTGGAGCAAGCTGGTCTTAATGGGAGATGTCTCTGCCCATGCACGGGGGTTGCATCTAGATGATCTTTAAGGTCCATTCAAACCCAAACCATTCTATGATTCTTTGATACAGGTAAGACATATTTATCCCAGACTGTAGATCCTGTGTTTGCTGCTGTTCAGTCCAACAGGAAAACCCATTCTTGTGGATTCTTCCTCAAAGGGGAAAAACCCCTCCTGCTCTGCCAGACTAAGATTTTGTGAAGTGTTTCCTATGTTACAGTATATAATTAGTCTATGGAAGGCCAGATAGTCAAATTAGCTTTACTTAAAATATTCATTTACAAGTTATTGAGTTGCTGCTCTGAGAGGACCCATCCAAATCATAGCATATTCAGGTATTGAATTATCTATAATGTTTACATTACACACTTCACACTTACTCCAAGTTTTTAGCTCTATCTGTTAGAAGGACACTGAAGACTACTGTGATATCTTTTTAGTTCTTTATTTGGTTATGGCTTGTAATCAAGTCCTCAAGTTATCTTCATTTCAGTATATGAAGATTTTGCAGTTTTTCTAATCTTTTAACCAAACTTGTGCCTTTTACCAGCTACTGCTTTTTCAGCTGTCTCCTCTCTCTAGTTTCAGCCTAGGAACAGACACCTTCTAGAAATGGCCACATTAACATCCAGAATGCAGGCAGATTTTGATAGTCCTATGCAAAATATTTTGTTCTTGTGGCACATACTAATGTTTTTGTTCTCATCACAAAGTTGTCTTTGGAAACTCACTGAGCACCAGAGAATCCCAGCTTTTTTCACTAATGATTCTCCAAGGAGATTCCCTTTTGCTCAGGGCATGACCCAAATTTTTGCATCCTGCAAAGGTCTTTTTTGTTGTTGTTGCTCTCTTAGCTGTCCTTCCAAAGTGATGTGGACCATTTCTTGCTCCTCCATGGGTCAATATAATCTGTGTCTTGATATCATCTCTACATTATAATTTCACATTTTCCTCCTGTGTTACACAAAATGTGGCTAAGTGCCAGTTCCCACTGGACTCTGTTGCTATCTGCATGTTGACCCATTTACATTTGCAAAACAGGTGCAATGTGACTAAACCAGCCTGCAAGCCATAGATCAGGTGTGTCAAATGCTGAGGAAGAAGAAATTACAGATGCACAACCACATTCACTGCTAAATGCCTGATGGCTGAAAAAGACTCACTGGTGAAGAAGACTGCTTGGCTACCAGTAAAGAATTAAAAATGACTACTCATTAAATATCTATTTATTTTTTTAAGTACTAAGTTTCCTCCCCCATATTCTCTCTCTATCCCAGTTTCCAACAAGATGCAGGGCTGAAACCTTATTTAGTTCAACAGAGGTGGTTAGACCAGAGGATAGACAAATACACTCACTGAGATGGATGATCCATTTTGACACTCTTAAATTTACTCCTCTGACTTAAAGTTGTTGAAGAAAGTTTTTTTAAACTACAGGTTAAAAATCGTACCATTCATTTCTATTTTAAGCCTTGAGTAAATGTAAAGACATAGTCCTTTATACATTTTCTTAAAGTTTAAGTTAGGATTATTCTGTTTGTTTTGTTTTTTAATTACTATTTCTGTATGACGAAAGAACAGAGAGAAAAGAACTGCTTTTGAAAGAGCAGGAAGCTGATATCCAATCATTTTTCAGTGACTGTAACTGACTAAAACCTGTATGTCAGCTCAGGAGCTATGTGACCTAAGTTTAACTTCCTCACCATGGAACAGTCACAGAGAGACAAAATTTAGGTGACATCTGCAGTTACCCAGAGGATTGCTGAAACACATCTGACTTTTGTGAGATAAGAACAGTTGCCACAGGGGGAAAGGCTTCAGGAGTCTGTCAGTGGGTCATGATGAAGGTGATGATAATGATGACAAGAGTATTTTCTTCTACAGTCCAGATTTGACCGGTTCAGCCTCTTTTAGAAAGGTCTAAGCTGATAAGGGACGTTTCCCTCAGTGCCTCTCCTGGGCAGTCTCAGGTGTTACCCACCTGGCAAGGCAAGCAGAGTGGGAAGTCACAGGGAGGGTAACAGCAGTCAGGCTTGGGGCAGCACAGCCCCAGCCCTCCCAGTGACAGAGACCCCTGGCCCAGAGCACTGAGGGCTGGGACCTGCAGCTGCTCTCTACAAAGTGAGGAGAGATGAGAGAAGTGAACCCTTGCCATGGGATAGCTCAGTGAGAGCTAGACCTGAAATACTCCAGTGAGCAAGACCCTTGGAGCTGAGAGCTGCAGTATGCTCTGGAAAGATAACCTGGTGACAGTTTTAGTTCAGCCAGGGCCACCAACTTCATTTATGTCTCCCCTAACACACTGAATGCAGTTCACAGAGAAGTGTCTGGTAAGCAGGTGATGCTGCACTCAAAGACTTTCTTCCTTACCTAATTTAAAAGACTTTACTTTAAAGATATATATTATGAACTCGCTTTTTCAATTGTTTTAAGAGAACTAAGCCCATGCTGCAGACTCCCATCCTGTCTAGAATGCATTAATTGTCATAAAACGTCACTGTTGCCTGAGCTCCAGGGTAAATCTCTTTTACATGGCAGTATCATCAACCTCAGCCCCTAAAATGGAATACAGCCTGCACGTTGCAGAACTCGTCCACTTCCTGCTGCCTAAATACTGTTTCTCTGAGTACCCACATGCAAAGTTTCATTCCCAAGCACAGACATCATCATTGTCAGCAAAAGTCTTGCCATTATTTGTACCTCAGGTCAGAAGTTAACCCTACAAGAAGGATTCACTAACCCATTGACTGAGAAGCATAAAGAAAATGGAGTGTATTTGCTTTCCATAAGAAAGCAGAACATTTCCATTAGCTGTTATCAGTAGGAAAATTCAGGGGTTGCATTCTTCAACCATTTAATCTCTCTGTAAATATGTTGACGTCTGTGACACTGCTCTCAGTGAACAAGCAGGATGCATTTCTCAAGCTGATTTTAATGCCCACTAGGGGAACACAGGAGGAACCCACCTCCAGTTTCCACTAATGTCCCCGTTCTGCCTCTAAACTGATTAGCAATTCACCTCTATAATGTGCATGCACTTAGAGACCTAAAAAAAAAAAAAGTGTTTGCTTAATGATGTACACAAGTACACACACGAGAGAACAGATGAAAAATAAATGATCTGAGTAAGACTTAGAGCCTTAGAAAGAGTCAAAACATGATGAGCATGGGAGGCTACAAATGTGATCACAGCGTGGTACCAGTGAACATAGAGCACACACAATGCATCATTAGAAGCACAAGTCTGTGCACGCAGGGTAATGTTTCTGTTTGAGTTGGAGCTAATGCATCTGTAGAAGCTGATTAGATTGTAGAGACAGAGCACATTGGGGTTTTGCTTTTTATTTGCTTTTATCTGCACTGCTGCTTTGGGGATGATCCATCAACATTTCAGCTGATGTGCAATAGCCATAGGGCTGCACTTGGCACTGTCAGATTTGGTCTGTCAGACGTGTGTTGTACTTAAAGTGTCTCATTTCTGTTCCTTTGTCATGGTATCTTTCAACTTTATATTTACCCAAACTTTTTCATAGTTTGTGTTTGAAAGTTCAGCATGATCAACTACACTCATCATGCATTGAAACAGCCATGGACATTACAGAGTACTACTTAGAGGGATGTGAGATTTCTGGAACACTGTGAAATGTGAATGTCCAATCAGTCATACACACCATCTCTCAATGCCCTCATGACACATTCTGCATATATTTGCATGTGATATTTCATGTTCTGTGGTAAACCTGCTTGTTATTCAATGTCTTTTGATGTTGAAATGCTAAGTGAAAGAAAAACTGTGGATAACTAGATCTGTAGCTCTAGTCTCATGTCACCTCTGTCTCCTCTTATCTGGCTTGTCCAAGTTGCTGTTTTACAGGGTAATTTTGTTATTCAGCTGTGCTCTGCAGTGGAATGTCAAACGTGCATTTCCCTTGTGGGAAGAAGTGTCCCTGGCCATAAATGCTTCCAAAGTCACGTCTCTCAGGTTTCTCCACAGGGACAATGCCTGACTACAGACAAGTGACACTTCTGAGGGCACGGCTGCATGCCAGCTGGCTGTGGCACTGCTGGTGTCAAGAGTGACAGTGGTGTCCCATACAGGATCTCCACGCCAGTGAATTTTGGTGGTGTTGAACTGACCCATGGGACAGAGTTAAATACACACACACAAGCAAAAGCCTCCTCTTCCCTGATTGATTCCCCAGAGCTAGAGCAATTCATAAAAAATATCCAGAATCATTAAAGATACATTTGCACTTGGGGAGAAGAGAGGCTCAGATAAGAAGCAGCTGTTTGGACCTGAATCTTACTGGTGGTTGTGTGTAAGTGAGGTACTTAACATGCCATGGGAATGCTGGTGTGGGAGAGACACATCCATGCAGGGCTTGGTCAGCAGTGGGAACAGGCAGGTTGGCCATGGCCTGTGTGAGTGACCTGGAGTGCCTGTGTTGGTGTGGCTGTTCCCAACACTACGGATGCACTTTGCCAGGTGAAATGTCACTTCTTTTGACTGACTTGAGCCATGCTAACATCTGTTTATACCCATGTGTCTCCACTCATGCAAGCCTTTGGAGTAAGTCCTATGGCAAAAAGGACATTGTGCTTCTTTGTAAGATTATAAACACTTACTGCAGGGATACTTGGGGCAGGTATGTACTTTTCTAGCCATGTTATCTGCCTTACTGGTACTGTTACTTATTTTACACTTGCACTTTATTTCTTTTCCCAATTTCCAGGTCAAATGTCATGATCAAGGACTTTTAGGGAAGCTACAAAGAAGATAAAGACTCCCTTCATCCAAGGAGTCATACAGAAAAGACAAGGGATACTGAATATAAGTTACTCCTGACAAACTTCTGATTTGACAGAAGAGGAAAATGTTTTCACAATGAGAACAACCAGGCATTGGACAAATCTCCTTCAGGGAAGTGGTGGATTCCCCAGCATTGGACACCTTTAAGACAGGGTGCTGGGCCATCTTGTGTAGACTGTGTTTTTGACAACACAGGTTAAACCAGATGTTCCTTGAGGTCCCTTCCAACCAGGTATTCTGTGATTCTCTGACTTTTCTTTTTCTGAAGCAGATGATTTTAAATGCTGATTTATTAAGCACTTCTAATTTGTCCATGAATTTGAGGGGCAAGCCATTGGTATTTGTCTTTCAAAAACCAGTTCTTAGATCCCCTTTGTTTTTTGGTTTATCCTGACAAGCTTCAGGAATAGTTATGCCAGGTTGCCAGTGAGTGCTGGGGCTCAGATTCTCAGAGGGAACATACCCTCAAACACTTGGGTTAGGACTATTGAGAATGTAGGTAGGTGATTCATTAATCGAGTGCATCAAGACAAAGGTTTATTGTCCTGTCCAACTCCATTTAAAAGCAGGGTCCAGATGTCTGAAGCACTTCCCCTCTCCAGGGCAGTGGTGTGACCAGTGTCCCTCCAGAGCTGCAGCCTGCAGTTGGTAACGTGTTCTGCAAACACTGGGGCTGCAGCCCTGCTCCACTTCTTCAGAGGAGGACCCCTGCAGAAAACTAGTTCCATCAGTGGCTTTCCTTTATTTGCTGTTCTTAAAGGTCCTCTTCTGTGTTGGCACAAGCTCACCTGTGCCATTCTTCTTCCAGAGGGTTTGTAGCTGTGGAAATGGCACTAAGTACCTGCATGGCTCACAGCGTGATTTGAATCCTTACCTGGGCCTGCTCCTAATCCATTTGTGAGAGCAAAAAAGGAAGGAACAGTACTGCACAATACAATGATAATTTGAAAAGTGAAAACAGATCTAATATCTGTCTGTCTTGATCTTCCTACTTCGAGGTTAAGATTCAGTAAGTATTCAGTGTAAAGTAAGCACTCAGTAGAGCTGTGCTGGCTCTCAGGGAAAGCTCCATACACTTCCTAAGTGCTGGTAGAAATCTGCCATTTGTACAGGTGTGAGCCACAGGACAAGGAAAACATGAATTGCCACTGAGCTGTGATTTACAGCTCTGTTAGCTTCCATTAGACAGTCATCTGATTGTGAGGAGAAAAACTTAGGAGAACAACCAACAGAAAACGGAAGAGCGAGGTAGGATTGTAGAGTAAGTCCAGTATCTGTTGAGAAAAGTTCCATTAAAGTGCAGTGACAATCCTTCATTAAAGAGAATTCACACTTTTAGAGAAGCCATATTTTAGACTACCAGCCTCAAACTGATGTAGAGATCTGGCATCTGGTTACCAAGGTGAATGTTCTGTGTTGTCAAACCATGTGAAGAACTCAAGTATCTGGGGCTTCTGAAGCACCTTTTATCACTGATAGGTATACATCACAGCTATTTTCACCTTCCACATTGCCTGAGGGGTTGTCATCTTGGGAACTGACAAATAATGAATGTTTATGCTGAAAGTTTATGGGTTTTTACATGTGATATTGTGAATTGACTAAATTTTTGTGCATGGCAGTGAGTAGTCTGAATCTATAGTAACCGTCTCTATGGAAAGAAAAATACTGAGAGTCTTATTAAGCATATGTATTTATAATTAATATTAATTAATCATTCATGTCTTTTTATAAAGATTGCCTTCCTTATTCCTACTTGCTTCTTGTTTTCTTTATTGAAACCAGCATAAGGTTTTCTGAGGTCATTTGAAAGATTAAAGCTGGTCACCTACACTCTGTAATAATATTTGCTTCATGTCAGTCTCCCTGTTTAGTTGCAGCATATTTTTTCTGTCATCAGTTGGCAAATTAATACCAATCTGAAAGTTGCATTCTTGCCATAAGCAGAAGTAACATTAGGGTAGCTAACATCTGTGTCTAGGTTGCTTGTTTGCTTAGAAATACAACCTCTACACTCTCTGGTTTGACAGAAAAAAACACCCTAAGTTTAAAATAAAGCACAGGTAGCACTAAGATCATCATTTAGTAGAGAATCATGAGAGAAGGTCTAAGGGCAAAAACTTCATAGAAACCCTAGTGCTTAATAAATCTGGAAATATAGCAAAAACTATCAAAAGCCTTCTCTCTATAGGGAAAAATATGTTATATCAGTGAGAGAACTTTTTTGTTCTGGTTTTGGCATTTCACCTCTGCAGGAAAAAGCCCAAACAATGCTGCAGAGAGGCCTTACTCTGTGCAGAAGAAATCTATCTTGTCCTCTGATTATGATACTGAGAAATGCAGCCCACGACAAAGCAGGGAAGTTGCTTTTCTGGTAGAAACCACCATCCAGGCTGCAGGTACAGCAATAAGGACAGAGACCCGTCCACCTGGAAAGACAAACAAGAGGAAGGGGAAAAAAACATAAATTTCTCAGTTACAGTACAAAAGAGACATTAAATCATTGAGAAAAAACCTGAGAAATGAGAATCATAATGGACTTCAAAAACTTCAGGATTTTCTTCTCAAAATGTCAGTCTGGAGCAAGGATTAAGGTTTCTCCTTCGAAGATAAAGTCCATAAAATTATTTTTTTTCTTATACATTTCGAGATGCATGGGTAGTTTTTAAGTATTCATTCTTGGTTTGTGTTTGGTTTTGGTTTTTTTATAAAGCATTGAAATGACAGCATTTTAATCAAGATTAGTATTTTTCATTTTAACCAGAGATTGGTGGATTTCTTATGGTGCTGAACAAAATGAATTAGCCGTTAAAACCATCTTTTAAAAAATATTTTTCTTGATGGAAACCTCTTCAACTTTTTAATTGCCACTTTTCTATATTCACTTCTAGGGCAGGATTGCACTTCAATTAAGTTCAGCAGTCCATAAAAACTCTAAATATTTCCTTTCATTGATGCATG
This sequence comes from Apus apus, assembly GCF_020740795.1. Lineage (NCBI taxonomy): Eukaryota > Metazoa > Chordata > Aves > Apodiformes > Apodidae > Apus > Apus apus. The sequence goes on along the minus strand of NC_067312.1, from coordinate 69,528,930 downwards.
TGAATTTTAAGAGCAAGACACTGCAATTTATGCTCGTCTGATGAGTGCTTACCCTTATGAACATTTATATCCCCTTCAGGGGACTGTCTTAGACCTTTGCAAACAGGAGATGCTCAGGCAGTCCACACAGGTGCACAGATCATATCACAAGGTTTTATTCTTAAAGATGCATTCTTTTGCCTGGTTCTTAGTTACAGTGACAGAATTGTGTAGAAGCTCTGCAGTGAATGGAAATCACAGCATTTTCTCCCATTTTCAGGTCTGTGAGGGGTCTGAAAATCTGCATGAATATTTATCTTGAGAGGTGACAGGACTAATTTCCTGACCAGATTTATATCAGCCGGTGTTTGTAACAGACCAGATTAAGACTGTACCTGGCTAAATGTTGCTGAAGCTTTCCCCTCATCATGCATGTCCTCATGATCTGGTGGTCACGTGCCAGCAGACCCAGCACTGGCAAAGGGGCTGCTCCTCCCAGGCTGCCAGAGAAGCCACATTTTTAACATGGTGCTTGGAAGGAGGTGCACAAAATAACACGGATGTTTCTGTGCATTGTTTGCCTAGCTGCAAAAGGATTGCCTAGGGTTTTTTTTTGCAATAGCATCACAAAAATTTAAATACCATATTGTTCTGATTGACTGTACATAAAAGTGACTAAAAAATAGCTTGTGCTGTGTGAAAGCTTGAAAACTGATCATCTGAGTGCAAATAACTTAACAGAGCAGTCAGAACCCAAAATCTTCTCTCCTGTAAAACAAACTGTGATAAAGAAGTGAATAGGTTAAGAGGGAGACCTAACAGCTGCTGCTGCTGAAACCTGGACTGGGGCAGCGCCCTGTGCAGAGTGTTTGTGAGGTTCAGTTTTGGTGCAGAGGAGAGACTGCGACTTGGCAGCTCCAGCTTCTTCTCATGGTGTCACCACCACCTTATGGCTGACAAGCCTCACTTACATTTTATATCCTTCTGCTGCCTGGTCCCCCAGATTAAGCTAGTTTTTTTCCAACTACCTCTTCTACAGCAGCCTTGTGATGACCTAAGGTGGAATCAAATGAAGAACTGGATTTGTGAATGTTTAGGTTACAGAGCACTACTAAAAAAGAATTACAGCACACAAGGACATTGTTTTCTTCTTAAAAAGCTGATTTTAGACAGGTGTTTTTGTGTTTTTTTTTCTTTTTCCTGTAAAACAGTTTTCTGATGCTTGGAAAAACAGAAAAAAAATCGAAGTTTCTTATTTGAGAAGAGGTGATGCAACCTAAGGGGTTGCCTCCTTATTAATTTAACTTCTTAGAAAAAACAAACAAACAAACAAAAAAAACACTAAAAAGGGGGGGGGGAGGGCGGAAAAGGAAAAAAAAAAAAAAAGCTTATTTTGTTAGCTTATGTTGTGGCTCACTGCAAGGTTCTAGTCACACAGTATCAGGGAGTATGACCGCAATGCTGGAATTCCTTTCAAGCAGAGGGTATATCCTGTCCAAAAAGCAGTTAAAACTTTCAAAATATATCTCATATGCTTCTGACAGAAAGGAGGTAACATCAGAACTGCAGTCCTGAAACCCTCTGGCCAGGAAATGTGGATAAAAATATAACAAGCTTTCCCTTAGTGCATGGTCAAATACCTTCTTCCAGCAATATCTGTTATTTTAATTCTCTCAGCAAAAACTGACACAGCACAGCAGGAGAGGCAACAGTCAGCTTTTACATTTGCTTTGTCACTTAACACTATTATTTTTTAACATTTATTTACTTTACAGTGTGATAGGTTCAGCCTAAATATTTTGTCTGTCGGTACTACAAATATTTGTTTTTCCCACTGCTCTCATTTTTAATCAAATTTGGATGAAGAACCTCATTGTTCTTAAACGTAATTACTCTGCTTTAGGCTATTCCAGGGAAATTTTCACACATAAAAGTAGACCAGATGGGGAAGAAAAGAATAAGTAGTTTCCAAAGGTAGTGGCTATTACGTTCCAAAAAAAAAGGTCAACTGTTAGAATATACTAACATTGTCATTATGTAAAGCCCATGGCTATTTATAACTGTTTAATTGGTCACTGGAGGAAGCTGAGATTGCTCTAAGCAGCAGACAGCTGTGTGTAAGTGGGGCCTTCTGCAATGGACCCCGATGGCAGCTTTTGGGGGCCAGGCAGGAAGCAGGTCTACATCAAAGTTAAAACTTTCATCCTCATAAGTTAAGTACTTATTAATGAGAAGTGAAGAATCTATCTGTGGTTGTTTATTTTTTGTTTATTTTTTTACACATCTGGCAGCTTAATAATAGGGCTCTGTTGAAACAAATTTGTCAGTGTTTGCCTTAAGGATGTCCATGTTACTTATTGTCTTGGGAGTCTACGAAGGAAATTGTTTCAGTAGAGAGCTTGGCTTTGTGTCTCACTGCCTCAAAGGAAACATCACCCACAGTGCTCACAATGGTCTTTCCAAATCCAGCAAGAGGAATAGTCACAGCAGCAGGATTCCCCACAGCTCGGCCTCATCATGAATTTAGGTTTTGGTAGGTTTTACCCTCTCTTTGGAAGAAGGAGTCTCTGGAGGGACTAACTCAATTCCAAGTCTGTCCCAGAGTGCTATGACTTAAAATAACACCACTGAGTCCAGCAATATTCTACAATGCTGCAAGTAATGCAGAGAGAAAAGCAGGCTCTCTAAACAAGCAGCAAAGGGAAGAAAGGCTTGCCCAGCTGCAGTCTGGCACACCAGTGTCCCCCCAGCCCCACACAGGGGAATTGTCTGCAGAACAGCACCGTGCCTTGCACTCTGCAGAACCCAAATAGTATTTTCCATTTCAACCAAAGGCCTTTGCCATGCACTCAGCCAACATTCTTTCATTTAGTTTTTTTGTCTCTATCTGCTTTAGATCATTGTCACCTTTCATTTTTCCCCAGTCTTCTATGTTTTGAGGAGACGAACCAAAGCAGACCACAGTATTCAAACTGCAGATACTTAACGGACTGATACGGTATAGAAAATGTATTTTCTGTGCTCTATTCTTATCCTAGTAGTTCCTGATACATCCTTTTTTTTTTTTTTTTTTTTTTTAACTCTGTGGTAACACTGAACTCTGTTTTCATGAGATAAGCTACTATAATTACCACCACGGTGCCCCTGCCTGTGTATTCAAAATTGTGCATGTGCCTCCTTTCCTACATGTATCCCTCCCCTTTTGCTCACATGGAATTTCTTTACCTGGTTTCAAGACCCGAGTAGGGCAACCCAGGGAGATTCAGATCGGCCCCCCCTGCTTTCTAAACTTCTCAGAGAGGACCAAGGTGCAGCTGGATCCAACCTGTGTCTCAGACCTGGCCCTTCCAAGGAAGTGATTAAAATGTCCCGATCCAAGGAAATGCTCGACCATCCAATACCCCTTGATTGGATTAAGGTGAAACAACACTCAAGGTCTCTGTTTGAGATCATGGAAATAGATTTTAATGTATAAATAATTTTCGGTATGTAGCTAACGAGCAAGAGAACATATTCACATTTTTCCCTTCTGAAATGTTCCTGCCTTTCTGTTGAAACTGTGTTCTGACACCTAATACCTAATCATGCTCTTCTTTATCTTCTTCAAAGAATTTTTTCCTTGACATTTAAAAGTGAAAGCATGTCAGATAAAGCTGCACACAGACAGTACCTTTATATTTTTGAGAGGTTGGCTTTCAAGTTACATCATCTAGAGATAGGAGATGCCGTAAGTTGAAGCCTGACAGCAAAGAGAGTTTCAGTAACTGTAAAGTGTTTGCATACCACTTCTTTCAATTTCCTTTCAACTTCATCAGTTAATAGAGAAAACAATCCTGCTGCTGAGGTTAAAACATTGTCATGAAAGCATGAAAATGTAACAGCAAAAGGAATGTTCCTAGATAGATGTATTGTATTTCATATTACAACAGCCTTTGGATTAACCTGGAGCAATCCATGAAGTCTGGTCATGAATATAAAGCCATGTGCACTTAAGATACAGTTTCTTGCTGAGTTTGTGAGAATTGTATAGAGTGGAGTCATTAGTTCTATGTTTTTCTGCAGTTTTTATAATTTTAATATCTTTTGGATATATTCTTATAACTTCTGACATACTTACTCACTTAATACTTTGCAAGGGTGTCAGAGATCCAGTACTGTGTGTTTGCTGGTTCTGTCACGGCTTGGAAAATGTGCAACAAATGCTCTATCACTCTTATCAATGTGAAGCATTTCCCACTCAGTCTTTGCTAACTACCTCAGAGTGAAAAACAATTAAACAAGTATGCATTGAACCAAGGTTTCTGTCTTTTCATCCCTGCACACTCTTCTTCTGAGGGGCCAAAAAGGGCAAGGTCTCAGCACCTCAATGTCAAGTTTTAACGAGTCACACCTTCACAACTCCATACTGTTTGGGAAATATGGATGAGAACATCAACATATTCCAAGGTTTAGAAGTTTTCAAGTGAGAGAATATCTATTATTTTAAGGTTACCTAAAGCTAAATAAAAAAAAAAGGAAGGTGTGTGGGCTTGGGAGTTTTTTTGGCTTTCCTGAACTAGTTGGTCCTGAACTCTTTCTCAACAATGATGCTTATCTTGATATTATGCAAAGTGAACATCTCACATCTGCTCAGAACATTTGGAGATTTTAGAGAAGAAAAATGTAAGCAACTCCTTCTCCATTCCCATAAATGTAAAAATGTTCAGCAACAGGTATTTTCTGGATCCCTGGGAAAGGGATCTTCTCCAAAGTCAGAGCTGAAGCCCCAAGGACTGAAAAGCTCCATCTAAGTGCTGTGTGCTTGAAGAGAAAGGCAGGAATAAAAAGTATTTTTCAGTCTTTGTGGCTGGAATTTAATGCATTTTTTTTTTTTCTGCCAGAAATACAATCTTGAATGCTTGAATAACTGGGTTACTCCAACAATTTTACTGGCATTAACTCCAGGATGAATGCACTTGCTGCCAGCAGAGGTAGACCCCAACCTCCTTTCTTTCCTCCTGGCTGCTCCTGCTTGTGTGGCCATTGCTGGGGAAGCAACCACCATTCTGTAAAAATGCTTTACAGAAAATTGTCTCTTTTCTGGCTGGGACAGTTTCAGATGGGTCACCTTCCTGATGTAATTTCTGTCCCCGGCTACACAGTGTAAAGCTGCATAAGGAAAAACATGGAAATGTAAGGAAGGAAGATGTTCTCTGTGAACAAATGAAGCAGCTTTTGGGACTGCATTCAAGTCCTAGACTGTCTCTAACATAACAAATGTTTTCTTATTCTAATCACAGCTACCTCTGTAGAGAGATTATGGCCCATTTGTTGTGATTTTTTCCTCACCAGATAATAACTGTAAAGTGATAGATCAACAGAGAACCTAGGTTTGCTTAGTCTCTGTCCATTTAATATTTCCTCCCAGATAAGAATGTTCTTGAAGGCACTTAATTATCACCTCAAAAAAAGGTACTAACCCCAAAAATAAATTCAGGAGGACTGCAGACATGATAGGAAAATCCATAGAATATATTAAGTTCATTTAAATGTTTGAGAAATATGGGTTCTTAGATGTATCCTGCATTCTTTAAGCCATGGCAGATATTTCTTGTGACATAGGACTAATTTCTCCAACAGTCTGAAATACAAAAAAATAGAGCAGATGGAATAGAATTAAGATAGGAGATACACAAGTGGAGATTTAAATAATTCATACCTCATTTTTATTACAAATTTCTGAATTATTCACATTATGCATTTGTAATTAGAGAGCAGAAGAGGTGGTAGAAGTTTAGTTTAAAAAAATAAAGAAAATATTTCTTCTCAGAAAAGTTGATGCCAAGAATTTATTTGCTATATCTGAAAAGTTTGTCCCTTCTCTCTATAACAGAAGTGTTGTTCCACTGACATTAAGTGTGAATGAAGTGAGACCTAAGGGCATGCCTACACTTGCAACTGTGCACTTTGTGTGTCCATCCTTAGTGATCCACAGCAAACTGCACACATTGACCATTTTGTTACTTTCTGACAAAAAATATATTCACAATTACAAGTGAATTTGTGATTAAAACTATAGCAACTACACATCAAGCAACTACACATTGAAAGGAAAATCCAACATTCTGGTCAGAAATCTCATGGTTCATTGATTCAAAATTGGACTGTAGCCACTCTGGTATTTCTGACATCTGAGCAACATGAAGAAAATCCAGGTGAACATAAGAAAAAGTCTGACCAATGGAAGTTATCATTTGATCTGAACACGGTCTTTGCTTTAGTTACCAAATGCCATGTTGAAAATGTCAACGCATAGAAAAAAACACATTGGTAACTGCTAGCAGGTTGCAGAGATGCAAATTATTGCAGGCCAGACTACAAACATTTTACAGTATCTTGTTTACATGCCTACACTCAGAAATTTAATAACATTAGGAGTATTTTATGGTGTTTTTTATTTTGTCTTCATATTTAAGGAATTAAATACACTAAGAATCAACATAGAATTAATCAGAATTGCTTTCAAAGGTCCCAAAAGTTTAGTCAAAAAGCAGATTAAAAGACTAAGGAGAAACTAATACTATTTTTAAAGCATATCCTTAGTTTGAGTGGCATTAATTTTTTTATTATTTTTTTTCAAAACTTTCACCTCTCACTCTGGTGACACCTAAGAAAAGTACCTAAGTTCATTGTAGGAGATGGTTTTTAATGACATTTAAAAGAGTTGAGACATTATTTCACCTCCCTCTTGTGTTCCCTTTATGACAGTAGTATATTTTACAGATTAATGGCTCAGGAATACAGCTTTAGGTCATATTAAATAAGTATGTAGAGAGGCATAGCTTATCACAATTTATCATAAAGTTTTGCCTGTAACGTAAGATACACAGTTATTGAACAAAAGGTGTTTGGCTATGAAATGGGCTGTAAATTCACTGAACTGCTGTTTGCCAGATATGAAATTAAAACAGATTATTTGCTTCTTTCACTACAGTCTGGAAAAATAAATTTCTGACATGTCCAAGACATGTTTCAAAGTTGGGTGTGAAATGTGAATGCTGTAAAGTGTGAGTGGCATCTATCTGGCTGACCTGGCTTGTGTCAAGAGTTCATGTGTTCCTCTCCGGCTGGCAAAGTGGTAGGGACAGAAAAATGCACCAGAAAGGAAATAGCAAGCAGTCTGGAAACAGATATTAGTATAGTCACACCAACCTTTTGCTGTGTAAGCATCTGCACACTATCCATACTGGCAGCTATTTGGTACAAGAACATGCTCCTCAAGAAAAAGGTGCTCTTCAGACAAAAGCACTCCAGTGCATCTACACTAAAGCACCTCCACTGGCAAAGGCAGTTGAGTAATGTATTAGGTATTCACAAGATTTCTTAAGAGATGTCATTAACTTTATCAGGATAGCAATTACCTTTATGCTTTCCCCAGTGCAGTATGGCTTGCTGTTGACACCACAGTGGTGGCATAAGCCCTAATGGTAGGTATGGTCAGACTATTATAGAGTATACAGACTTGCACACTGGGGTACAAAGTCCTTCTCTGTAGATCAGTCAAAACTGAATTATTCCTGTGCACTCTAGACCTACGCACATGCAGCACTTCAGGCCATCTGTGAAATCATAAAGACCTCCCGCTTTGAAATTCAACAAAACATTTCACTTGAAGAAGTCTTGAAGTGTGTCCTTTTTGGAGATTTGTAATTTGCACTTCTTATATGTTATGTGACAGAAATTTGCATGGTCTGGAATCCTTGTGTTTGACAGTGTTTCATGTATTCATATTAACTGAATATTTAATATTTCATATTTCAAGGGTAACTTGTGGGCACATATGGGAAGAAATTGTGCTGCTGTTGAGGTAGCATAATTTAGTTTACTAATTTTTGTGGATATTGGATAAGGTGCATATTACTGTCTGAATTACATTCCTTTCTAATGTTTCTAATAAACTTTTTCCTGCATCAAAAAATGGGTATAGCAAAATATTGTCTAGAGAGACACAAATAGCTAACTTCCATTTGATGCTAATGTTTTGACTGATAATACTTAGTCATGATACTAAATACACATAAATTGCATTAATTGCTAAAGGAAGATAAAAGCTGAGGTGATCCATCTGGCATTAATTAGAGCTAAAACAACCATGGAGACCTTCTTTAAAGTTGCAATTGACATACCAGAATGGGAATGGGTTCAGAAGTGGCAGATCATTGACCCTCAGAGTCCATGACATCTGACTCATCATCATCATGGTAGTAACTGCTCATTTTCTCTAGTTCAGTTTGAAGGCTGCATTTGAAATAACATGTAATACTAGCAGTATCTTAGCACAATCTATTTATACAGCAGGCCAACCGGGAAAAAAAAAAATAAATCCTTTTTTTAGAGAGAATGTGGGAACATGATTTTTTGCCCTTTATTGAAGAATCAATGTGCATGAAAATAACAACAAAATGGATTTTTTTGCCTGATATAAATGAAAATAATGCTAAATCATTTCTGCAAGCAGAGATACCATGACAAAGATACACCTGAAAAGGTGTAGTATATTTAAATTTCTACAGCTGCAGACCTGTCCTTAGATGAAATAATCTAATCTACATCTGTTTCTATCAGCTGAGGTGTGTGCAGGTACTCATCACTTTCTTATTCTATTCTTTTGCTCCTGTGCCACCAGATACCATCATGTGTATGTGTTACAACTCACAGAAAGTAAGCAGGCAGTTTTGCCCTCTGGGACTAGACTTCTTTTAGGTTCATAACATGGACTTAAAACAGTTCTACAAGTTGGAGAAGGAACTTTCTGTTTGGTGATCAAGTTTTTAAAGGCGGAGGCAGGAATAATCCTTTCACTGACTGTATTTAATAGTTTTCCTTCCTGACTTGAACTGGATCTGGCGACATTCTCTAGCAAAGATAAAAATAGCTCTGTATCATAATAGCTCTCAATCTACTAAGCAAATGAGTGATTGCTTTTTTAATATTCATTGTCTTGTGCAATACATCACAAAATAGTAGAATGCCAGATTGGAAGGGATCTCAAGGTTCATCTGGTCCAACCTTTCCAGGTACTACTACAGCTGATATGAGGTGGCTCAGCACCCTGTCAAACTGAAACTTAAGACTGTCCAATGTGCAGGAATCCACCACTTCCCTTGGGAGATTATTCCAATGTTTGATTGTCCTCATGGTGAAAAACTTACCTCTTGTGTCCAAAAGACATGTTGATTCACAATCAGAAGCTGTCTTTTTGGCTTAATTCTGCAAAATTATCACTCTTGAGTCAATGTATAAATTAACATGTAGAGCTACAGAATACTTCAGGTTGAAAGGGACCTGGGAAACTGTTAGTCCCAGTTAACCATCTAACTCAATGACCTCTAAGGGTCCCATCCAATTTTCTGCTTTATCTTAGTCAAAGGAAGCTCTGGTCTTTTTCCAGTACCACCTGGAACACCTCTGGAGATGGAGAATCCATAGCCTCTTTCATTGTTTTTAGCTGGGATAGAGCAAATTTTCTTGATAGCAGCTTTTATGGTGCCATGTTTTGTATTTTTGCTGAAGACAGTGTTGATAGTACACAGATGTTCCAATTACTGCTGAGCAGTGCTCATTCAGAGGTAAGATTTTCTCTGCTTTTCACACCAGCTCAGCACCAAGTTATCTGGGAGTGCCCAAGAAGTTGGGAGGGAATACATCCAGGACAGCTGAACTCAGATGATCAAAGGGATGTCCCACACCATATGACAATATGCTCAGCAATAAAACTAGAGGAAGAGGGAGAAAGGGGGACACTCAAAGTGATGGCATTTGTATTCCCAAGAGTCTGTTATGTGTGAGGAAGCCCTGCTTTCATGAAGATGGCTGAAAACCTGCCTGCCAGTGCATAGTGAAGGAATTCCTTATTGTGCTTCGCTGGCACAGGTGGCTTTTGCTTTTGCTTTTCCTAATAAGCTGTCTTTATCTCAATCCACAAGTCTTCTCATGTTTACCCTTACAATTCTTTCCCAGATCCCACAGGAGTGAGGTGAGCAAGCAGCTGTATGGGCCTCAGCTACCTACCAGGGTTAAACCACAACACTCCTGTGCATGCAGGGCTTAAGCACAGTCAGAGTTTCTTTTTTTCTTCTCTTTGTATACAGTCAAGATTTCTTTTGCTGTCATTTGTGACAATTGCTTCATGCCTTTTACCATGTACCTGTCTGCAATGAAGTCCCCCCACATAGCCCATTCAGGTCAACTGCAGTTAGGTTTCCCCTTTCCTCCACTCCTCCAGGGTGAATCAACTTAGCTCCATCATCCTCTATAAACTCATCTTGGCTGTTAAACTCTCCTCACTCCCTAGTGGCCATCAGCTGGGTTTACAACATAGATGTCTGCCAGTTTGTTTAGAGAGGAAGGTTACCTCATTCTAATTGCAAATAATTTAGGACACCTGAGGGTGGGCTAAACATATTTCTTAAACTAGTGACTGAAAAATAAAAACCTTGCTTATAACCTTGACCCACTGCATTCCGCAGTTCTTAGGCTGCAGTCTAGCTAAGCATTTTAAGGGTTATGAAATGCATAAACAGTATGTTAACAAAGTATAAGCATATATAATTTTATATCATCTACAGTTTCATCTTCTGACAAAACACTACTAGAATACACTTAAAACCAGCAAGCTGTCAGTGGTCTCCAGCATGACTTGGTAGCAAGTTTCTGAGACTTATTTTTATGGGATTTTTTTTAATATAGAGGTATAGGATTATTATTTCACCTTATAGGACACTAACATAGAACCATCAGGAACAAAGTTTTTTTTCTATTTGAGTACTCTTATTTGTGTCCAGTGTTTCTACTTTGGCAGTGTTTTCTCTCCCTTTGAGAAGACAAATTTTTCATTTAACTCCACCACAACTTGTGGTGGTTTAAAAATGTTGCTTTAAAAATGTCTATAAAATTAATGTGAAAAGTAAGAGGGCATACTGACGCAAAAGTCAAGGACAGAAGATAAACTAACAGTAATTCATAGTTCAGCTCTTAAATACATTTTATTTATTCCTTCTCTTAACGAGACAAATAGAAATAATACAATTCAACGCAATGACTCTATGGGGTTGTAAGTATAAAATCAGAACTAGTGTTTGGAGTTAGAAAGAAGAATAAAGCGATGTTTTGATAGAGAAATTCCACAGTTTAATAAGCAATTTAACTAATATTTTCCAATATTTTAATGCAGCAATCTGTTATGTGGGGCTGGGGAGAGGGAGCAGGAACCACTGATATATTTCATTTTGTTTTGTTTGTATGTGGCCAGAGAGGACTGAGTTTGGTTAAGGAACATCCATTCCTGGCAGCCCTGAAGAGAAGCACAAGCAAAACCTGTGCATCACATGATGTCCTCACTGTTCCTTCGCATGGGTGGCAAGAGGGATGCAAGGCTTAACCATGCAGGTGTTCCCACACTGCACCGTTCAGGTTCAGAGTACAGCTGTGGTGAAGTGGGGCTGCTCCTGAGACTGTAGGTAATTGCAGCTCAGCCTAATTACCTGCCACTGCTGTTTATTTTCATACTAGTTTAGTCACAATCTGCTCTGGTGTAATACTGCGTAAGTTAATTAAAATTGCTTGTAAAAGCTGCATGCATGTTAGGTAATTTACTAAAACACTTATCCTGGGTAAAGCAGTGATGTGAGCTACGATATTTGGAAGCTGAAGAATTCTGAAACAGTATTTTCTCAAATGTGGAAATTTTAGTTTTTTCCTTACTTGACCATTAACTATTCTTCACAGTTCTACTTGGCTGAGTTTAAAAATGCTCAGGAGATCATAAATGAAGCCATTAATGGCAAATATGTTATATTATGCAACACACATTACCCTAAAGGATTTTATTGTTTCAACAAAGTGTTTCTGTATTTAGGAAGACCCAGTACTTAAAATCTGCTCTCAGTGGTATTTTCCATCAACAATAAGAAAAAAAAATTGTTGTTTTACTGCTTGATCTGACACAGAAACTCCTCTTTAGGCAGGTATATAACTTTTAATAATTCTTTGTCTGGAAAAGTTAATTAATGTACTGCTGTCTGAGACTGCAGAGGTAAGGGATGAAAGGAAGCAGCACGATACAATGAAAAGAGAAAGAACATCCTAAAGACCAAGCCAGACAGGCACGCTCATTGTAAGGTGGAAACATGAGCTCATAGCACAGTTAAGAAACAGTCATACAAAGAAATGGGAGGAGAAATTAACTGCAAGACAAAGTTTAAAATTATTTTGCAGCAATAAACTGAGCTGCAGAGTTTGCCTAAAGAGTTCAAATTAGCCAACACTGCAGAAAATTAGACAAATTACCAAGAGCTCACGAGGTTGAATTTTAGCTGTATCCAAAATGGCTGCAGCTCTGCAAAACTGAGTCCCAAAGAAACTCTTGCTCCAAAGAAAACTACTGATTGAATTAAAAAGGAAGAAAAAAACAGATATTAATCCCACACCTGAAAATAGTGATATGGATGCATATTTTAGATTTACTAGGGAAAATTAATGAAACAGACACAGAACATAGTAGAGATCAACCCAAAGCCTCGTTTAGCAAATTAACAGCAAGAAAAACTGTCTGATTAAATTAATCCTTAGTGCACCCTGTTGACTTAACTATATGATGATAAATGTATTCTACTCTGTGAGTGGATTAAATCCCTGTAGTTTCTCAAATTCTGTTGATCCTATGACTCTCAGTGGCAGCTTTGCTGGCTTCATAACTCTGTTACCCAGCAAATGACTGACAGTATTACTCACAAAGTATAACTTTATTTATATAGTAGCCGCTCAACTTAAATTCAGCTATTCTTCATTTCTTCTTCAAGTTTTTATTTTACCAGGCAAAACAGTGCAACTCACATAAACTCTCTCAGTCACTATGGATGAAGAAAGAGCTAGTGTTTAGAAATCCCTCAAGATATCCTCAGTTATGTAAGGAGGCAAAAGGACACATAAATATATAGAGAAAAGTACATTAAGAGCTGGTGTGTTTGTTTGCCAATATCCCATACACAGTGGTGTCAATTTAGGTTTCTGCATGGACATTGGTAAGGGAAAAAAACTATTCAAATAAATGCAATGTACTCACAAAATTTTTTTCATTTGTGTACTATGCTTTCAATATTCACATGGTACATTATACGTAATTATATTTTTTTCTCTTTGAATACCTTTTCTGTCTCCCCACATTCTTCCCCTTCTTTCCCAATGTCCTCAGATATGTTACAGTGCACTCATCACACAGTTCCAAGTTCCCTTCTATTATTCATAACTAGTGCTGTATTAGAACAGTTATCTTGTGCAAACCACTTTGTAACACATATATTTGTCTCTATATTATAGTCTCTGTCTGTTTACACATACATGTCACGCAAGCATTTTCCTATGCCTCATCATGACAAAGATTGCATCTTTTACCACTTTCCACAGCTGAGAAGACATCCACCTCAGTAGCACATTCAGCCCATAATTTTCCTTGCAGCAGCTGGGGGTCATGTTGTGTTAACAGCTCCTGTCAGCAGCAGGCAGACAGAGGTCAAAGGAGGAGCAGTTTTTCCATTTTCCATTCCCACTGGACTACATCTGTTTTCTATAGGCACTGTGAGAGCATGTGTTCTACATCTCACGTGCCAGCCATAAGCACTGGACTCCCTGGGATGGAAGGTCTTTTCTGCTCTCATTTTTACCATGATGTCTACCCTGGCCTCCCCAAAAATCCACAAAGCTGTAATCAAGGCAGGTATGTTTTTGAATCAGTTTTCCCACCCAGGTTTCACTGAATGTATCCTCACCCCTTCCATAATTTCTAAGGTTGTGTTTCCTCTGATTATATCAACTTAAAAAGCAGACTGCTTTTTAATCTCTTGCTACTTTCTGCTTTTAAAATAAATATTCTACCAAAAGATTTTGAGAACATTGAGAAAACAGGCTGTAAAAATCTTGCAGACTGATCATTGTATAACTCAACAGTTAAAATCATAGAAGACTACAAAGAACAGTGTATTTAATATAGAAAAAAAAACAAAACAAAACCAAAAAAACCCCATAACTGTTGAAAATCTAAACAAAACTGAAATGATATAGAAATTCCAGTATTAGGAAAAACAGAAATGTCTAACTTAATACCCTGGAATGCACTATGTCTCCTAAGTCCTAAAAAATAATTGGAAATAGTAACATTATTAAATGGTTATCGTATTAGTTATTAATGAACTTACATCATGCAGTAAATATTTTCAGTATTGAACCACTGAGTATAAACAGTAACTGGCAACTGCAGACATCTGCCTATGTATAATTTGCCTATAAAAAGAAGACTCTTGGCAAATAATTTTAATTTTATAAACAGAAGACTATCTGTAACCATACCTCATTCATCAATAAACTCATACTGGAAAGAGGAACCAGTTTTACAGGTATGATATAATATCAAATTTGTTTAATTTACCTACATTTCTTATTTTCCATCTCATAAAATTCAGCATTTGCAGTGTGGGAAAAATCAAACTGTGACAGATTAAAATGTGTTAAATCAAGGTTTAGTGTACATTTGTCAGTTCAGTCAGAATCTGTATAATCTGTTTGCCTTACAAAGGCATTTTCCACATTTAAAATTTATAGGAGATACAGGAAAAAATTAAGAAGCCAGCTCTAACCAACACTGCAGTGCAAAGAAATGAATCCTACACTCAAGCTGAGTGTCCAGTGTTGTGTATGTACACAGCAGCTAAATGTGATGTCTGGGGCTTTGTATCTTTCACCAATACCTTTCCGAGTTGTCCTGATTTAAATATTAAAGGTGAATCCCAAAAAAACAGAGGCCCCCTCCCCCTCCACCCTCCCAAGAGAAGATGAGTAAGGAAGAGAGACTTAAACTTTGGAAATTGAAGCTAGAAACTAATTCATCATAACACAAGGTAAAAGGATAAAACGTGGGGGAAGAACAGGTAAGTATTTATACACAAAATTGATCTCAGTCATGGCAGGGATACAGGAAAAGCAGCCCCACTCCAGGGGAGAGGTCCATGGTTCCTCACAGCACCCGATGCAGTTGGATTCTGCAGCGAGCCCACGGGAAGCTGCAGGAACCAGCAGCAGCCCTGACAAGGAGAAAGGAGCAGGAAGGGAGGAGGTCCCAGCTTCTGCCTCTCCTGGCTTTTATCGATTGTAACAGGAAGTGGCGGGAACACGGACCCTTCTGGTCTGCCAGGGTCCTAAAGAACCCTCTCTCTCCATAGGTGTTGTCCTGGTTTGAGCCAGGATGAAGCCAATATTCCTTTTCCTGATTTTGTTTTTTCCCTTCAGCAAGCTTTCTTTTAATGAGCACCAGTCTGTTCTAACTAAGGCTGATAAGACACTGGAATGTTTTTCTAGCTGCTAGGGCTTCAAGGTCACACCTTCACTCTGCCAGCTCAGACACTACAGGGAGATCTGTGACCCCCCCATAGGAGGCTGAGTTAGACAGACAGCAAAACTGGCCAGAGATATTCCATTTCATATATCTACGTAAGCTCAGAGATCACAGAAGAAACTTCCTTCCTGCTTTTTCTTCCCTTCTCTTCCATCCATGGCCGGCATCCAGGGAGGACTCTGTCCATCCATCACCACTGACCCCCAGGCTGGAGCTCTCCTGACCCTCATCACTCTGCGCTCTCTCTGGCAGCTCTGGGACTTTTTGGGACTGTTCCCAGCTCAGGAGATGCTGTGGGAGTTGCCGGGGGTGGGGGGAGGCAAGAGGCTCTTGCACACACCTGAACTCATTTGTATATAATTGTATATATTTTCTTTTATCTTTTGTGTTTAATTAAAGCTGTGTAGTTTAGTTTTCAATCCAGCCAATCTCTTTTCCCCTCCCTCCTTCCCTACCTGGGTGGGACTGGCAGGGGATCGAGAGCGTTGTTGTTGAACCTGAGTCGAACTGTGACAGGTGTCCAACACCATGCTGGGGTCTCCCAAACCATAACATGAGTACAGTAAGAGAGAAACAGTTGGTTGAAGCAGATCTAGGATTTGCTCCATTACTTTTCTCCCTTCGTCTTTGACTTAATCAAGTATTGAAGTTCACTTCAGCTTTTCATGCCTTAAATTCTGCAATATCAGACACAAGATAGCACCAATAGGCTTTTTCAGCAGGGATGTATTCTGAACACTAGTTTATCTGATCAAAAGAAATACTGAGCTTCTTTACTACATTCAGTTTGGATTTATTTTACTACTGAGAATGTGTACTAAGCTCTGCTCTGTATTCTACAGGTATAAAACTGTTTCAATCCATGTTGAGAAGCTACTTGTACACTTGTAAAAAAATAAATTAAATTTGTATAAAATATCCTGGAAGATATTACCTTACAAAGTTACCTTGCAAATATGTGTATTGTACATTTAATTTATATTAAAACTTTGCCTTGATTTTTTGCCTTTTCTTATTTACTTTATTTGTTTTATATGTAACCTAAGGATGACCTAGAATGGAAGACATCTTCTTGCATATCTGTACCTCTAGACATAAAGGAAGGTTAAGGTGTTCTTAAATTAATAAAAAATAGCTGTGGTTTATGATATTATCTTGATGGATGGGTGTTTATCAGTAGCTACTACAGGTTTTTTTCACAGATGCAGTTTCATTTTTATTGTACAAAAAGTATGGTACCAAAAAGTATAGATTAATGACATTTTTCTGAGGGCATTCTCAGCTGCTGTCTCAAATTCTCCTTTAATAAGAAAAGGCTTGGAAAGCCTATATCTAGCACTACGATTTGTGCCAAAAGTCACAAATATGAAATTCAGGTTTATCCTTCAGTTATTACTGTGGTGTAGCAGGGTAAGAGGACTGTGCCTCTGTGCACACTGAGAGCACTGGAATTGCTAATTCCCTGGGTAGTCTGGGAGCTCCTGGGCAGTCATCTACAGAGGTGAGACACTGAACTGTTTGGAAACAGTGGAACAGACTGAGTTCCCAGCCCTCTTTGCAATTAACTGTTTGACTGATTGCTGCCCGTGCTCTCAGGGTGGGAACTTTGGGCTGTATTAGACTTTGTGCCAGGCAGTTCCTGCTGTGCCTCCCACTTGTATGAGTGTATGCATTTTACACTCAGTCTGGGTGGACTAAACTGGAGAGGCTCAGGCAGCTCCTGCTGCAGAAGTTCTGTAATCAGACATGTATCTCTGGCTGACAGAAACTTTCTGCAGGGGCAGAAATTATCTTGCAGGGCAGCCTCTTGTATTCAGGATATGGAGGAGATGATTTGCAGCTACAGACAACAACAGTGAGGGATCATACATGTGGGTGGATGTTATTTCCCACAGCCATAGAAACCTGGGTTGTATGAAATGAGCAAAACAACAGTTCAAGGAACTTTTCATGAGTGAACTGAAGGCATCATTGGGAGCACTCATGCAATAGGCGTTTCCATCATCATCTGAACAGCAACCAACCATCCTCTCTGAGCCACTTCGTCCCCTCCACAAGCACTACCCCATGCCAAGACCCCTGCAATTAGTGATTTTTTTTTTTTTTACAAATATTTTTTTCTTATTTTTGGACAGCTCAGAATGGAAACATCTTAGTCTTCTTAGTCATCTAGACTAAAAATCCTATAAGAGTCTATTAACAGCAGCACCACAGATTTATGAGAGAAAACATGCAATCAAGCTGGTTTTGCATCTCTTTCTATGCCATCCATCCTGTGGAAGCTTCCTCTTCTTTTCTTTAAGCTAGACTGAATATAAACTTCTTGGGCAGGTCTTTCTTTCAGTTGATTGTGTTTGCTATTATGTGTAACAGTAGAGATCCAGATAACAGTAAGTGGAAAAGGGGAAACAAGTAAAACAACTGAAATTGTTGACTTAACTACTATTGAAGCAACAAAGCTTCAATTTACCCTACCTTTTATTTTAATTTTTTTTTCTAATTAACCCTGATATGCAAGCAGCCCCTTCTCAAAAGTTTTTGGTTCTTTAAAGTATTTTTATAGAGCTGTTTTAGTAGAAGTTGTAGAACAACCTTCTGAAGTCCAAACACACCCACCATCCAAGGTGTTGAATGCTGAAAGTTGGTTTGATCCATTTTGTAAATGGTGCCAAAATGAACCTACTGCAAATCATACTTGGAGTTCTTAGAGCCTGGAATGCTTTGATCTGACAAAGAGACAGAAAAGGAAAGGATATAGGAAGAGTCTATATAACACCGAATGACTGGGACAGATTTAATAGATATTTATTGCTCACTGTAATTTCCAGCAGAGGAACTAGGAGGCATTAAATCATTTTAAGAGGTGGCAGATACAAAACAACTTTCTGAAGAGCTTTTTCAATATTTTATAATTAATCTGTGACACATCTTGTGTAATACATTGTAAATGCACCTTTCTCCAGGAAGTGACTAGACAAATTCAATGGAGGAAAATCCTTTGACTGTTGTTACATACAATAATGTTGCTATCAGCTCAGGGAGTTCACTGGATCCTGGAAGGGCTGCCAGGGAGAGAACCTTGCATACTTCCCTTGATTGCCTTGTTCTGGTATTTTCAACACTAGGGTCTCACTTTTGGGGAGTGGAGACTGAAAATGGGGCTTGTCAGTGCCTTTGTCTAATTCAGTACAGCAACATTTATGTTTTTACCTCCTTCCCTGCTCGCCAGTTTCAGGAACATTTGCATGATTTTCCTTCAGAGCAATCTTGGTCTTGAGCAGCTGGAATTACACAACAGTAATATAATGAACCGCTTATCAAAAGAAACCTGTGAAGTATATCTGCATTACCAGTCTATTTCTGCAAAGCACTGGTGTGGTGATGTCTTTGAAGAAAGTAATTTATTTCCTAACTTTCTGCAAAACCCAGGCAGGTTTGTAGGTATTATATACAAAGTAATTGATGATAGCCACAAATACCAGCTACTGTTTTCCTTTACTCCGAATAAAGATAAAGGGTTGTCTTTTGCAAACGACAAAAAAGCTAATAATGTAGGAGAGCCAAATTCTTTTCCTGTTTCTTTTAAATACTTTTTGCAACACCTTGACAAAGCTACTTAAACTGAGATACAAGTAGAAACAAAAAAGTCTTGTTAGTGACTGATATTGTTCTGATTTTTAAATGTCTGCTTCTCAGATGGAATTTAAAGCACCAGGTTAGATAATTAGAGAATTAAGAGTTGCCAATATTTTTTAAAAAGCTTCACAAAAATAATCAGATCTGGTAAGGAAAGCATTCTAACTTTTCAGTTGTGGCTTACTCTTTAAAAAATTAATCAAAAGCTAGTTTCTTTGGAAATCCTGCTCGAGATTAAGGCTTTTTATTTGGGTAATATCTAAGTGTGAATAATTTCATAAAACTGTTAATAACGAAGTCCATTATGTGAGAAACCAGAAGATAAAAGATATTTTTGAAGTTATAAACAAGTATTCAGTAAGTGGAAGGCATGAAAAGCAAGGTTATGTGTAAAACAGAATGATGTTAGAATGTGCTACTCTCACATGAGAGGCTCCTAGACCTAATAAAAATTCTAAATTCTTATCTACACTGCACCTTTTTGAAAGTGGGCACAGGAGCAGGGACTATGTGTCTTTCATTTGATTAACAACATCCTAGTTTTAAGTCTTTTCACAAGGCAGGAATTCTGAAAGTTCAGTAATAATAATGTGTGCAGCAAGTGCATTAAGGCTTACTGTTGTGCTGGTTTTTAAACAAATTGCTTTTGAATATTATGTTGCATTTATCTGCTCCCAAAGGCCACGAACAAGTGTGATTGAGTCATAAGACTGAGCAGCTGGAGTGGACCTCCACCCCCTCCTACTGCTCTGTCACGTTGTTATCAAACCATCATCGTTGTCTCCATCCTCTCAGGCATGCCTTTTGGGATGTGAATGAGACTTTGTTTGAGGGATTACAATGGGGTTTCCACACCAATTCCAGCAAACACTGGTCCTGAGGGCTGGTTCTTTACAGTATCATCAGGAAACTGCGCATACACTCTGTCCCCTCATAGAGGTTGTTGATGAAGACGTTGAACAGGACTGGACCCAGCACTGATCCCTGGGGGATTCCACGGGTTACAGGTCTCCAGCTGGACTCTGCACCATCGATCACCACCCTCTGGGCTCTATTTAGCCAGTTCTTAATTCATCTCACAGTTTATTCTACCCCACACTTCCTGAGCTTCCTCACAAGGATGTTATGGGAGACAGTGTCAAAAGCCTTGCTGAGGTCAAGGCAGACTGAAACAAAATTTGGAGTTGCAAACCGCCTTGCTTTGTAACACTCTTCACAGAAGTAGGAGGCTAAGTGCAGCTGGGTAAGGATTCTGAGATGAAGACCCAATAACAACAAACAAGCTGTTATTGAGCAAGCATTCTTTATTGCAGCACTGGGGATATCTCCACCATAAATGCTCCAATGAGTTAACAAAACACCCCAACCAATATCTGCCAAAAAACATACATATTCAGTTTTTATGCCAGTAAGTTCCCAAAATTCTTTTACATAGCCATTTTATTTTCTGGAACTAGATATCTTCATAATTATGCATGCTCAAGGGTCTTCTGTGGTGGTCTTTGTTAATGCTAGTCCTTTCTCTTCTTTGTCCTGTCTCCCATCCTTGTCCTGTCTCCAGGTGGGTCAGAATCAACATGAATGTTGTCTGTTGGCATCTGACAGGTTTTAGAAGACTTGGTGTTATCACAACCTGCAAGATGCTTGGCATAACTGACACAAAGCGCATTGGTTAAAAGTAACCCATTCAGCTAACTTAGTACAGCAAATTCATCTTTTTGGTAAATTTCTACAACTATCAAGACTACATCCACTAGTGTTCCTGCATCTACTCATTCAGTTACAACATTGTAGAAGGCTATGAGACTAGTCAAACATGATTTCCCCTTGGTAAATCCATGCTGGCTCCTTCTGATAACCTTATTCTCTTCCATGTACTTAGAGACGACCTCCACAATGAACTGCTCCATCATTTTTCCAGGGATTGAGGTGAGGCTGACTGGTTTGTAGTTTCCTGGATCTGCCTTTTTGCCCTTCTTGAAGAATGGAGTGACTCTGGCTTTGCTCTGGTCCTCAGGCACCTTTTCTGTTCACTAAGATCTTCTGAAAATGATGGAGACTGGTAGATCAACAACATCAGGCCTTATCTCTTACATCCAGGCTCTCAGACTTACAGGGTTTGGTATTAGGAGTAAAGACTGGAGCAAAGAAGGTATTCAGTAACTACCTTCTCTGCATCCTCTGTTACCAGGGCTCCCACCTCATTCAGCAGAGGCCCCACATTTTCCCTATTCTTCCTTTTAGCACTGGTATATTTGAAGAAGCCCTTCTTGTTGTCCTTTACTTCCTTAGCCAAGTTTAGTTTTAAGAGGGCTTTAGTCTTCCTTGTTTCCTTCCTCCGTACCCTGAAAATGTTTCTGTAGTTCTCCCAAGTGACAAATCCCTTCTTCCATGCTGTAAAGCTGTAAATTTTTTTCTTCCATGAGACTTTCTTCAGGAGATCCTTGCTCATCCTTGTAGGTCTCCTTCCACTTCTACCCAATTTTTTACACTAAGGAATACACCTATCTTGAGCATGGAGGAAACTGTACTTGAAAATTAACCAACTCTCTTGGGCCCCCCTACCTTTCAGAATTTTAGCCCACAGGATTTGTGCAAGTAGATCTTTGAAGGGTACAAAGTTAGCTCTCTGGAAGCCCAGGACTGTAATCCTACTCACTATCCTGCTTCTTTCTTATAAAATACTGAAATCTACCATGTCATGATCACTGTCACCAAGGCGGTCCCTAACCTTAACATCCCCTACCAGACCTTCTTTATTTGTTAATAAAAGGTCCAGCAGTGCACCTCTCCTTGTTCATTCTTCCACTACCTGCATCAGGAAGTTATCATCAATGCACTTCAAGAGCCTTCTGGACTGAGTATTCCTAGCTATGGGGGCTTTCCAACAAGTATCAAGGTGATTGAGCAATAAGGCATGTGATCTAGAGGCTACTTCCAGTTCACTGTAGAAGGCCTCAACAACATCTTCTCCCAGGTCTGGTAGTCTATAGAGAAACCCACAACAGTTTCACCCACATTTGCATGTCCCTTAATTCTTGTTCACAAGCTTTCTACATGTTCTTCCTCCCACCCTGGTTAGAGCTTAATGCATTCCAGTTGCCCTTACACATAAAGAGCCGCACCGCCACCTTGCCTTGTTAGTCTATCCATCCTAAAGGGTGCATAGCTGTACATGACAACATTCCAGCCCTGGAAGCTGGAATGACTAAATGCTTTGCTTTACACTGTATAAAACCAGCTGAGACATTCCTGTCAGTCTGCATGATGCTGAGCTTTAACCTTCTTCCCTACACACAACAATGGGACTTCACATGTCCTGACACCCCAGAGGCAATCCTGGACAGAAAATATGTGGGAGAAGGTAAAGAGGAAAAGGACTCATCCATTTCTCTCCAGTTCTTTGGTCAACAGAACTGGAAGGGTGGAAATGGAGAAGAGGAAGCAAAATCTGAAAGAAACACGTGAGTTATACTGTCTTTCCAGAAAAGAGGCACGGCTTTGAGAAGGAGGTGTTGCCTTGAGGCTTACAATACAATTTCCATAGTTGTCAAAACATTTTGCTCTGAACTGTGTCCCTTACAAGCTTCTGGCCTTGTCAGCAACAATAAATCCATTTGCAGAAAGGGACAATTTTATGCCACCAACTGTCCACCAGACTCTTCTATGCCACTTTCTCTCTGCCATAAAAAATGCACTCTGATTAGCAGGTGGCATTTTTTCAGCACCACTTCCAGTAAGGAAAGCTGACTCAATCAAAGGTATTTCAAAGCTTGTTTAAGGTTTTGGTCCTGAAAACAATTTTTTTTTAAATCTGTGTTTGGGTGTTTTTTTAATTGCATGCATTTAATGTCATTTTTTTTTAATGTTTTATAAGTGTATTTGTTTATAATCACTTTTTAAAACTTTGTTTTGTAAATTGCAATTGTTTACTTTAAGAAAATATCTATGTTTATTAAAGTACCTTTATCCTATCATTTTTTTTTATTCTCACTCTTGATTGAATTGTCTTTATCCAATAATGAGATAACCAAAAAACTGTTGCAGAGCAGGGACACCTCTGGTGACCAAGGACAATGAAGGGATGAGATTAATTAGCTAGCTTTACAAGTGCTGTGACTTGTACAGTTGAACTCCCATGTATACTCACATTTTCCTTGCAGAAATCACAGCACTGTCTGCCAAGCCACCTGCTCCTCCAGGTTCTGTACATGGTGCTGAATGATGGGCATGAAGTTGTCCAGGTAAAGAGTCAGTGGTGCAGAAATGTATGGTGGATACCTGTCCAGTGGTGAGCTGGTGAGTTGTGGTGAACAGTTCTCCTAGGCTGGTTGCTAGTAACAGTTCCTAAATTCATAATTATTTCAATGAAATAGATGAAAAATGTAATTTAGAAATACCACTCCTGCACAGCTTTGAAAATTTACATATAATTTTAGTAATTGTACCTGATGTCATATTGTCTGCTAAGCAAAGAATTTCAACCAGTCCATTACCCTCTACACCAAGAAAAGTAACTGAACAGATGGCTCAGCAGTAGCTTTTCCTTGCATAGCTGATAGAGAAACAGCTTTTTCAGGGGCAAGCAATAATGTCTAATTTTGGAAAATACAACACCTCAAGGACATAGAAGACTCCCAGGTTTTATAGGAGTCTCTGCTCCTTTATAGAGATTGGGAAACTACCATTACTTTCCTAATGCCTTTTCTTAGGTGCATCTTTATCTTTCAAAATGAGAGACTTTGCATAAAAAAGAATAACAAGATATAGTTATCTTAAAAATAAGGGGAAAAAAAATTCTTATTTTTCACCATCTTCTCTTTCTCTTTCTCTCATATTTTTTTTTCAAAAAATGATGCCATTTTGATTCTAAAAATTTAAAATGCTTAATTATGAGCAAGACAAGTGTCTTGCTTAAGATATCTTGCTGTCTTATCTTTGACTTTTTGATACAGATGCTGTCACTTAAGACTCAAGGATAGACCTGCCATGGATGGGCTGGGGTCAGACTGCTGTAGAAAACAGAATAATATGATTTCCTTTTCTGCAGATGCAGCACCTGATTTGGTGTTCTACTGGCTTCCTCCCACACCTCTTCGTTGAATGACATGCACCTTATCGCAGACACAAACATGCTGCTTGACTGCTTTGCTTCTGAAGATCCACATTTTGCTGTACTAGAAATGCACACTTCATTCACCTCTGTTGCTACATATCAGTCATCTTGCATAGCCTTGGAATACTTCACCCTTTGCTCAGTCTCTCTCACCAATGCATTAATTAGATTTAAATGATGAAAATCAATACAAGGAACCATTATTTAGCAATAAAAAAGTATTCTAAGGATAGATTTTTCATATATAACAGGTTTTACCTTGTGATTAGAATGGTCAAATTGTGAATAAATACACCTTCTGTATTCTCTTAGCTACTTCTTCATATATATTCATGTGCACACAAGACTCATTCTCGAACTGTGACAATGTGCTATGCCTTTAGATTTCTTTGTTCCTCTCTTCCTCTATGTGTTTTGAGGTTAAAGTGGCACCAGCTGACTGTGTGGAACAATTCTCAGGGTGACTGTTGTTTCAAGGTCTTTGTAAACTAAAGCAGCTATGTGCATGTCAGTTAACTGACTTCAGAGGTTTGGGGTTTTTTTTTCCCAGTCACTGCCATAATGACTCGATATCTTTTTTATTTTTTTATTATTATTTGTTTTTCCAATTAAAGCTTTAGGATTTAATGGGAAAAAATGGTTTAGTTGCTTTGTACATCCTTTGCAAAAAAACCTTGGGACTCAAGTTTAAGACAGTACTTACTTAAAAAAAAAGCCAACCAAATAAAAAACCCCCCACAAACTAACAAAACAAAATGAAAAAACCACACCAAACAAAACCAAGAAATAAAAGGAGAAACCACACATACATTCCAGTTATCTCTTAAAAGTGGCTGAAGTAAACATCACATTTGTTCCAGTAATCAATGCAAAATGGATAATAACATCCTTCCTTTAGACCACTAATGACATCTTTATGAACTTGGATTTCTCATCTTAGTCTTGGCAAAACTTGACCTTCCATTGCAAGAAGTTTTAGCATTTTAAAGCAGATTGACCAGCTTTGCCCTCACAATTCTGCTCCAGTTTAACAATTTTCTTGCAAAAAAAGCAAGAAGGAAATAATGTGTCCAATTAATTTAAGGGTATTCAGAAAACCCACAGAGAAATATAAGTCAGTTTTTGTTTCAGATAATGGGACAAACTTTAGTGAAAACTTAACCAATCTGTTCTTTGTGACTATGACACCAGAATTTCTCAGCAAATTAAATGAAAAGTCTGCTCTTTGTTTTGCATCTGTTAACTTTCATTAAAAATACATTTACATGTTGCCCTGGTTTGAGCCAGGAGGAAGCCACTTTTACTGATTTTTTTCCCTTCAGTAAGCTCTCTTTTAGGAGCAAGCGCTCCAGTGAGGACTGATAACAAACACTGGAATGTTTTTGTTACTGCCAGGATTCCAAAGTCACATCTTTACTCTGCTGGCTCAGACACTACAGGGAGATCTGTGATCCCCCGTAGGAGGCTGAGTTAGACAGACAGCAAAACTGGCCAGAGATATTCCATTCCATGTATCTACGTAAGCTCAGAGGAAGGTCAGAGATCACAGAAGAAACTTCCTTCCTGCTTCTTCTTCCCTTCTCTTCCATCCATGGCCGGCATCCAGGGAGGACTCCGTCCATCCATCACCACTGACCCCCAGGCTGGAGCTCTCCTGACCCTCATCACTCTGCGCTCTCCCCAGCAGCAGCTCTGGGACTTTTCAGGACTGTTCCCAACTCAGGAGATGCTGTGGGAGTTGCTGGGGGTGGGGGGACATGAGAGGCTTTTGCACATACCTGAACATATCTGTATATAGTTGTATATATTTTCTTATATCATTTGTGTTTAATTAAAGCTGTGTAGTTAAGTTTTCAATCCAGCCAAGTCTCTCTCTTTTTCTCTCTCTCCTGCCCTACCTGGGTGGGAGGGGGAGGGGATTGAGAGCATTGTTGTCTAACCTGAGTCAAATGGTGACACATGTTCTAAAGATTGTTCTGCATAGAGAAAAGGAATATATGTTTTCAATTGAATATATCATAATTTAACTGTATGATGTTTTTCAGGCTCTAAAAATAAAAAAATGTGAAAGGCAATGTTGTCTGCATTTTAACTTAGGTGAACAGCCTTGAAGAATCTCCAGTTCAGTAACAACTGAACAAAGTTTTGAATGTACTGCTGAGCCTGCCAGGTGAATCCCCTGTCTCCTCCTGGCTGCAAAGCACCAGGGCAAACCCTGCAGAGAACAGTACCATAAACATCTTCAGCACCATGACCCTCACTACTCCGGTTACCACATGATTTTCTCTTTTCCTTCCTTTTACCATGGAACCATTGAGAGGTAAACCAGGACCATATTAATGGACAAGTACTGCCTTAGGATGAGACATCCTGAGCATCCAGAGACTGAAAGCCAGGCTTTTATGGGAGGCTGGAAGCCAGCAGATGCACACAAACCTCTTCAAAATTTTTGTTCACTTATTCCAATAGAAGCAAAACATTGTAAACTATCAGTGATAAAATGTGTAAATTAACCCTGGTATGAGGTACTGCCTGCTACATGTGGCATCATGTGGCTGACAAATGAATAAATAGGGTTATTCCAGGAACACTCTTAACTGTAAAACTGCTGATGAAGATGATTATAGGAATTCCAAATTTATTATTCAGAATCCAGCAATTATTTAATTTATTGCTTGCAGTATAGGCAACCCAAATTTATCAGTAGTAAAGTCAACAAGGCAAGAGTAATGTCATGTAGGAGATTCCCTCCTACTTCTTAATTTCATATTTACTTAACTGCAAAAGATGGGCCATATATTGAAGCAAAGGAGGAGTTTAATATTGCAAAAAAGGTTCTCAGTTTCACAGAAATTTTAGGAAAAAAATGTATGGTTTATTAGTTGCAATTTTTGTTGGTACAGGATCAGTAAGGAATACCTTCAAGTCTTAAAATCCATGCACCTTTCTTTGTTTCTTTCTTTCAATTGTAGTTGGTAATTTTAATTAACATAAAATCAAATTAAAGTCTGTTTTTAAAATGAACCAGTGCTACACCAAAGCACAACACAGTTTCTGGAAGCCCTTGACCTTTAAAGTCGCTGGAATACAGATCTCTACAGCCTCAGTCTCCTCGTGGTGCTGGTTTCACTATTAGCATCTCTTGTGACTCTTCGGGCTGCCTCCATGACAGCTATTATATTAATATTTGCCTTCCCCATGCTCCTGTTTTGCTTCTGACCACTCCCTATCTGCGCTGTAGCTGCTCTCTCCTCTCATGACAAGTCAGACTTTTGCTCCTTTTTCTCACTGCTGAGACCTCTTGGAAAGCAGCTACCCATTTATCTGAATCCAATGCAGACTTCACTCCAACTCATTAAACACGAGATCCACATGGTTATTCTGAATTCATCTTTCATAATCACGCACAGAGACTAAATACACTGTTCAAAAATTTAAGATTTAATGTCTATCATAAGAACAAGAAGAAATTTTAAATTAAAGGTATGATCCCATCTCACAGAAGTACACGCAGCTTGTCTTGACCTCTCTCCAGCATCCATAAATGCCTGTTCATCTTTTGCTTATAATGTCCTTCTTGTTTAGAGGCACACAGCCTGTGGAGAAATCAACCATCTTGCCTCTTTCCCAATGCATTTTTGTAAAAATGCCCAGAGGCAATGGAAAGATATTCCCTATGCAAGATCACATTGGCCAAACATCTTACTGGCTTCCAATGGAGATGATTTGGTGTTTTGTGAAAACCGTGATCACAGTACTGTTTTCTCTACCAGCAGAAATTACAGACCTAGAATGTCCTGTGATCATGTGGGTTTTTTTTGTTTGTTTGTTTGTTTTTGGTTGGTTGGTTGGTTTTTTGTTGTTGTTTTTTGTTTGTTTGTTTGTTTGTTTGGGTTTGGTTTCTTTTTGTTTGGTTTGTTTTGTGGTTGTTTTTTTTTTCACTCAAAGGCATACTGTTTTTAACAGTCTATATCAAGCAGGCAGTTCCAGTAATAAAGAGAAATGGGTCTTGAGATATTGAAACAATACAGCAAGACAACCTGGAGTAATTGCAGGTTATTCATTATTATGTGTGACAAAAACCTGTTATGAGTGAAAACCTGATGTTTTCACACTGGAAAACTTTAGTCTGTCTCCTAGTACTGAAATGGCTTTGTTCACTTAGTTTTTCTTCTTCTGTAGTGCTTTTTTCACCATAAGAATGAGGCCCCAGAGGAGTATATAAGGGGCAGTGGGTATTTTTAGGGCTACATGATCACTGAGGTACATTAACTTGTTCTAGAAGGCAAGAGTCCTAAGTATACATAATATCAATTTGTGAAAGCAGGGAAATACTGTGCTTGTAAGATAAGATTTTTAAAAAGTCACAAAACCCCCCAAGAAAACCCAATAAATAGGGAAAATAAATACAAAAGTGTTGCCAAATTGAATTATTTCAGGGAAAGGGGACTTTGATAAAACGTCTAATGAATGTTCTAGCCCTCTAAATTCAGTGGCTCTTAGTATTAAAAGGCACTGATAACCATAATCTTTGAGAAGTTTTGGAGATCAGGAGACATCCCTGAGGACTAGAGGAAGGCTAAAGTCACCCCCATCTATAAGAAGGGTTCAAAAGAGGACCCAGGTAATCATGGACCCTTGAAGTCTCACTTCTGTCCCAGGGCAAGTCATGGAGCAAATCCTCCTGGGGACAGTCACAAGTCAATTGAAGCACGTGATTGGGAAAAGCCAATATGGATTTACCAGGGACAAATCATGCTTGACAAACCTGGTCACCTTCTACGACAGAGTGACGGGCTCAGTTGATGCAGGGCGAGCTGTGGACATTGTCTACCTGGACTTCTCCAGGGCTTTTGATACAGTTGCCCACCACCCCCTCCTGGAGAAACTGACCTGTTACAGCCTTGAAAAGTGGTCTGTGTGGTGGGCAGGGCACTGGCTGACAGACCATACCCAGAGTATGATAGTAAATAGTTCCTCCTCAAACTGGCAAGCAGTCACAAGTGGGGTCCCCCAGGGATAAATATTGGGCCCAATGCTCTTTAACATCTTTGTAAGTGACCTGGATCACAGACTCATCAGTGTTGGAAGGGACCTCTTGTAACCATTTAGACCAACTCCTTGGCTAAACCAGATTTCCTGGAGCACTTTACACAGGACTGCATCCAGGTGGGTTTTGAATATCTCCAGAGAAGGAAACTGCACAACCTCTCTGTGCAGCCTGTTCCAGTGCTCTGTCACCCTCACCGTAAAGAGGTTTTTCTTCATGTTTAGATAGAACTTCCCTTCTTTCCAGGTTGTGCCCATTGCACTTTGTCTTTTCACCAGGCACTACTGAAGAGAGTCTGGTGAGTCTGGTTCCATCCTCTTTACAACCACACTTTAGATATTTATAGACTTAGATAAGATCTCCCCTCAGCCTTCTCGTCTCCAGGCTAGAGTCCCAGCTCTCTCAGCTTTCCCTCATAAGAGACATTCTCCAATCCCCCAGTCATCTTTGTTGCCCTCCACTGGACTCTCTCTACTAGCTCCTTGTCCCTCTTGAACTGGTGAGCCCAGAACTGGATGCAGTATTCCAGATGTGGCCTCTCTATATCTTGATGTGTTAAGAGAAAAATAACATGCACTTTTGCTCTTACTTCCATATTCTTTTCATGCCACAAAGCCCTGTTTTTGTGACACTTCAGCCAGCATGAAGAAACAGCTCTGTAGTTGGCTATCCTTTCATGAACAAGAGATCAAGTCTTACTTGTCTGAGCTCTCAAACATTTATCTATCTATCTATCTATCTGTCATTTATTTTCCCCATGTAGATTATCCCCAAATCTTCTGGAATCACTGTAAAATACTAATTGACACTTCTTGAGAGTGTAGAAGCAACCTTAATGTGTCAGACCATATGGAACGAATGCCTGCAGAAGACTGAATAAAGTGAGCTGCGGCAATCTCAATTTCAGCTTCCCCTGAAATACATTTATGTGAAATACATGAAAATAATTTGATTTATTCTTCTCAGCCACTGCTTACCATGTGTTTATATTTTTGTGTACACTATTTTCTCATCTTTGCAATATTCATAGCTTGAAATTTTGCTCTTTGGGAAGCAATTATAAAGAAGAATGTAGAAATTGAAAATATTCTATATTTGGTTTTAAGTGATGTCTTAATCCAACAAAGACATTATATTTTCCTAACAACCAGACATCGCTAACTATGAACCACAAAATAACAGAATCATAGAATCAATTACTTGGGTTATAGGGGATTTAAATATAATTTAGTTCCAACACCCCTGCCATGAGCAAAGTCACCTCCCACTAAGTCAGGTTTCTCCAAGTTCCATCTAACCTGGCTTTGAACAGGGATGCCCCCCAGAGATGGGACACCCACAGCTTCCTTGGGCAATCTGCACCAGTGTCTCACCAGCCTCACAGTGGGGAATAATTCCCCACCAAAATACAGAGCATAATTTTTTGCTGGTGCCATTCCCTGGACTTCTTATGTTATGAAATATCTATAAACATTTACCTCAAAAGGAGAGATGCCCAAGCCATGCCAGGCAAAGAGCATCAGATGTGTGCAGAGACCCTTCAGCACTGATGCACATTCCTTCCTGGCTTCCAATAGTTTCTCCAAGGCCAGCCAAAAGCCATTGTGTAGGTCTGGGACCTTGGTCCAGACGCCTGGCCTACCTCCCAGCCCCCAACAGCCCATTTCAAACTGGGCTCTGGTTGCCAGCCATCTGGTTGCACCAGCCCAGGACCAGCACTGAGCTTGGCTTCCCTGTAGGCAGCAGACAGCTGCTTGCTTCCCCCAGTTTAGCGGGGAACAGCTGGCAACCACACTCATTCCCTCTGCATCCCCCTTTGCCCTCCCTGGGTCCTGCTGAGCAAGCATGGTGCAGGCCTGGGACTGTGGTCCCCATCTCCTCCTTAGCAGCCACACAGTGCCCAGCTGTGGGTGCACCACCCACAGAGAAGCTTTTCCCAGCCCTGGCCACAACTGCTGCCAGCAGTGAGTGAAGCCCTGATGAAGTATCACCCAGCAAGTTTTGAAGCTGCACGACCCAGTGCTGGGCTCCTTCCAGAGGAAGAGGGAGGTGGAACAAGAGGCAGGATGTAGCAGCAAGGGAGGACCCCATGAGAGAAACTGTTCATTGAACTTGTGTCCGTCAGGCTGTCACACCTTGATGCTGTTCCTCTTCTTCTTCACCATTCTGGTGGTACTGCCCCACTCCTTCTTGTGCCTCTGGAGAACCGACTGGCACAGCTGGCTGTGGTCCAGCAACTCCTTCACTTAAAGTCTGAGATATGTTTAAATATTTACATCAGAAAAAGAAGAGGATTGACTCTGCCTTCTAGCACAGTGCTGGAGAAGACTCAGGAGCCTCAAAGAAATTATATCCATCCAGAGGCATGGAACAAACAATAACTAATTAAGTACAAGCACAGAAATTAAGTATGTTGAACCTCTGCTACAATACACCAAGTTAACAAGGCTGTTTCAAGAGGTCTCTCTCTCTCCAGATGTGAACTTTCAAATGGAACCAACTCTCCTGTGGAGGTTTTGGTGCTTATCTGTAGCTTTGGATTAATCTGTTCTACTTCCAAGATAGAGTTACCAGGTCTCTAAAGCCAGTAGTTCATGCTGTTTCTGTACAGTGGGGTATCTACACAGGTTTCAGAAGTTAGGTGGCATTTTATCATAGCGCATAACATTCAGAGAAAGCCTGCTCATTGATGGCTCTGGAAACAAAACCAAATGTGGCTTGTTCTAAGGAAGGTACTCAGAGAGGTGATCATGCCCCTGTACCAGTGCTCCAGGCACTGGTGAGCCTGCATTCAGTTCTGCGTCCCTCACTGCATGAAAGACACTGAGTTGCTTGAGCCAGCTCGGAGATGGGCTACCAAGCTGGTGAAGGGGCTCTAGAACAAGTCCTGTGAAGAGACGTTGAAGGAATTGGGATTGTTTTGTTTGAAGGAGGCTGAGGGGAGACCCAATCACTCTCTACAACTCCTTACAAGGAGGTTGTAATGCGGTGGGTGTTGGCCTCTTTTCTCAAGTAAAAAACAATAGGAATTGGCCTGTTGTTATACCAGAGGAGGTTTAGACTAGACATTAGGAAGAATTTATTTTATTTTATTATTTTATTTTATTTTTAAAATTTATTTCATTTTGTTTTTTGAAAGAGTAGTCAGGCACTGGAACAGGTGGAGTCACCATTCTTGAAGGTATTTAAAAAACATGTAGATGAGGCACTTCAGGACATGCTCTAGTGTTGTGGGGTTTTTTGTGTTTTTTTGAAGGGGAGTGGGGTTGACTGTTCAATGCAGTTATCTTAGACCTTAGATGTCTTTTTCAACTATTACAGTTCTGTGATTCTGTGGTCAAGTACTCTTTATCTTAATGGAAAGCAAAAAGACTTGACCAATAAACAAGCATAAAGGTGACAGACTTACCCCACTGTCTGTTCTGCTTACAGTCACAGCAGGATTGCATCCCACAGAGTAAGTTGCAAGGCAGCAGAAGCAGAAAAAGACATGCTCCTAATTCTGGAGGAACGAAGTCCATGTCTGGTAGCAGCAACAACAAAGACATGGAACACGAGCAGTGCATGAACAGAAGTTATGAGACTGAATATGAACATTTGTTCTCTTCCTTAACCCAGTTTCCAAGGGTTCCTTCATGGCCAGTTCAGGGTTGCTGAGCTGAGATACCCAGGCAGCCGTAGCAGCCTCAGGTGCCCAGTGGGGCAGCCCTGGCCCTGCTGGGGCAAAATGTGGGTGGCAGGTCCCTGCAGCCCCTTGTGATGTCACAGTGTGTGTGACCCTGCAGGGCCTAGAGGGCCCTCTCCCCAGTGCCTGAGGCCACACTACCCAGTGAGGCTTGGGTAGTGCCAGAACTGCTCCCTCTAGAGCTCTGCTCCAAAGGAGCTGCTTTGCTGCCAGGAACGAGGCAAGTGGAGGCCTTGGGGTAGCATCGGAGACACAACTTGACCAAGTGGAGAGGAGGAGAAAGCAAGAGGAAAGGAGCAGAGGGCTTCTTTATCAGGACCAGCACCTCTTCCCATTCTGCTTCTCTTCACCTTCTACTATGGCGCATATGGCACAGATAAGGAAATACCTGCTCCTTCACCCCTTGGAGCCTGAGAAGCTCCAAACCCTCAAGGAGCTCACCACCAATGGTAAGACCCCAGGCAGGAACGCTGTCAGAGCCATGAGAAAGTGGAGATGAGCTGTGGAGACCCTGAGGCTGTGGCTGAGGCAGGGTCTTCAGGATGAGAGTGGTGGCTGCAACAGGAGCTCTCCCTGCTCGTGCCTTGGAGCTCAGGGCTGTGGTAGCCCAGGCCTGTGGCCGATACCTGTGTCAAAGGGAGGGATCCCCTTCCCCAAAGCACCACCAGTGCCTGCCTTCCTTCCCAGGCCCATCCTGGGCACACGGCTGGGTCCTTGGAGGTGGTCACAAACACCCTAGCTTTGCAAGGGTTTGCTCATGGCAAGGGGGACCTTGAGTGCCCTCCACTGTCACCTCTGTGTGTAGGTGGGTGCTGGGTTGCTGGGCATGGCCAACTCAGAGCACGGTGTGTCTTTGCTTTGCTTTCCAGAAATCTGCAAAATCTGGTCTAGTGCATCCAAGCACATCCGGAGACAGCTCTTGCAGAAAAGGGTGAGCCTTGCCTCCTGCTCCTGACCCTTCCTGCCCCTCTGGAGCTCCAGAGCGGGCAGGGCACAAAGCACCATCCCCAGGACACACGAGCCCTGCGGCACCTTCCTGTCCCTGCGCAGCACTGACAGTGCTCCCTCTTCTTGCTTGCCTTTTCAGGTGGTTGACCTGGGAGTTGGGACATTTGCAGTTGTCCCAGTGTCTGCCACAGTGGGAGAAGACAAGGTCTTGCCAGTTGAGAGACCTGTGTTTGAGCTGTGCAGGTTTCTGAAGAAATTTTACAAACTCAAGTGTTCAAAGACCAGCCTTCTGGGTAAGAAGACAGGTGCTTCCCCTGCACAGCCCTGGCATTTGACTTGGTGCCAACACCTGTGAGATGCCAACACCACAGGCTCTTGCAACCTGCAGAGTGCTGAGCCTGTGTGAGGGACCAGCCCTCAGGTCCTGTTGTGGGAAGTGGTGTTGAAACAACACCAGTGCAAGTCCTTGAGCTGTGGTGTGAGTCACTCTGTTGCCTTGTGCTTGTTTCTTAGACAAGACCCAATGTGTTCCCCTGGACTTTGAGCAGATTGCTGCAGACATCCATTTCTGCCCAAAAATCGTGGAGCAGTGCATACACGAGACCCTGCTTTTCTTTGTTGGGGCCCTCAAGGACAACACAGAGGTGGAATTCTTCTTCCAGGGCATCGGCATCCTTGCCATGCGCAGAAAAGCAGTCCGCATGACCTTCTTTGAAGAGTGCCTGCTGGAGATGGATACAACCGGGAACATGGCAGCAGCTCTTCTCGAGGTGAGCTCTCAGTGCCCTGAGGCTGCTCCTCGTGGCTCGGTGGCAATGCTGCCCAAGCTGTCTCCAGCTGCTTTCTCCTGGCTGCCATCACCTGCCTCACTGCCTGGCCTGGGCAGGCTCTGGATGGGCCAAGTCTGGTAGCACCTCAGGCCGTTTGAGGGAGGGGGAATGACAGGAAGAGGGAAGGTGGTGCCAGGCTTCCTGAGAGGCAGCCTTTGTGTCTCTGAGATGTTTTGCCAGCTGAGCAACCAGCACGTGTGCTGGGCACCTGCTGACGTGGCTGTGTCCCCCGGCAGGACTCCAAGATGAGAAGAACTGTGGCCTTCCCAGGCAAAAACGATTTTGCTCGGCTCAGTCAAGACGGGGTCATGGTGCTGCCAAGGTGAGCAGGACAGCTTCTGCAGCCCCTTGGCTGGTGCAGGGAACAGCTGCTTGGCTCCTGCTCTGGGGACACCCTCTTGCCAAGGCTCCTCTCCTGCCCAGCGTAGGGCAGATGAAGGGGCCAGCCCACTCTTGATGTGCACTAAGAGTGAGAGAGGCAGGAGGGTCTTGGGGACCCTCAGAGGGCTGGTGCTCAGATGAGCAGTTTTCTGGCAGGAAGGCGAGGGAAGCACTGATGGAGGCTGGTGGAGACCATGGGGTGCCTCAGGTCCCACCAAGAGTTGCATCCCCCAAGGAATCCTCAGTGCCTCCCACAGATGCCAGCCAGCAGCTTGTTAGTGTCACCTCCAAGGGCGTGTGGAGCTCTTTTGCCCATCTGGTGCCCTCTTGTTTGCAGGCTTGCGCTCCAGCTCCCACACCAAGCACCGGTCACTGCGGTTTCCCAGAAGCCCAGGAGAGAGTTGGCGCCTTGGGGCGGGGGTTCCCGCAGAGGTGATGTCCCAGCTGGGTGCTGGCAGGGGCTGTGGGTGCTCTTCTCTGGCCCGCAGGGTCCTGAAGAGGATCTTGTGTCCTCGTCTTGCAGTGAGTGTGGTGGATCCAGTGTTCCTGGCTCAGCACAGGGTTTCTGTGTTTGGGATGTTGGCCAGGGAAGAGGAGGAGGCTAAAGCCAAGGAGGCTGGCCAAGCCAGGTGAGCCTCCTCCTGGAGGAGCAGTGTGGCTGAGGCTGCTGGGCCCACCACACCCCCAGTGTTGTGTGAGTGAGATGTTTCCCTTGGCCAGGGGTGCCTGAGCTGATGCCCAAAGGCCCTGGCACTGTTGTCCTGTGGAACACATGTTGCTCCTGCCAAACCACCTGGTGGTACTGGAGCCTGGGGCAAGGCTGGGAGCTCGGCTGGGATCAAGTGGCTCAGAGTGAGTTCCCACAAGCTCATCCTGCCGTGTCTCTCTAGAGTTCTGCCAGTCATCCAGACAAAGACCAAGAAGGAGCTGAAGCAGCCCAGACGTCCAGCTGAGTCAGAACTGAAGCTCCCACCAATTGTTCCTCAGTCCTCAGGAGTGGTAAGTCCAGGGATTTGCCAGCCTGGGTGACATCTGGGGCTCTGGGCAGTGGCAGAAGAGGCAGCAAGAGCTGCCCACCATCCCTGCCCTCCTGTCCTGCCCCAGCCCCAGGAGACTAATGCTGCACATGTTGTGTGTGTGTCCTCCAGGGAACAGAGGCCCACCATGCTGCAAGGGAGGAAAAACGGCTCCGGCTGCTGATGGCGTCCAAGTGCCAGGAGCTGCAAGCGGAAGCGTGGCAGGAATTCCATGCCAGCAGGACAAGGCAGCAGGTGGAGCGAGGCCAGGTATGACAGGCACTCAACAGCCCCCAGGAAAAGGCCTCTGGGAGGGAGTGGGGAGGGTCTCCCAGCACAGACACCTCTGTGCCATGGAGAGTCCATCTCGTGCCCGTACCGCTCTGCGAGGGCTCAGCCCCATGGCCTGGAAGACACACAGCTCAGCTGCAGGCTCGGGAGCAGCCCCAGCTGGGGTGGCAGTGCTTTAGGAGTGTCCCTTCTGCCTTTGCAGAGCACCTGCCGCTATCTCTATGAGGATCCCCATCGTCCTGCCCACCTCCTGAGAAAGGAGTATGCTGAGAAGCTGAGGAAGGAGGGGCCACAGGAGAAGGGGAGATGAGATGCCCAAGCCCTGCCAGGCAGAGAGCACCAGAGGGATGTGCAGGTAAGTGCTGTGCAGGCTCCTGCAGAGAACAGGGAAAGCCAAGAGCAGCACCCACCACTGGAGGTGTCCAGGCTGAAGACAAAAGGCTGCCTCACCTGCAGGGCTTTGCTGAGGCCCTTCCTCCTGTGTCCCTTTTCAGGAGGGAGGAGACGAGGCTCTTGAAGTGCACTGGAAGGTGCAGGAACTGGCAAGAAGTTACAAGCAGCCCTACAAGAGTCTAGTGGAAGGGCTCTTGTCCATCACAGCAGCCACCCTGTTCAGCAGGAGAACTGTCAGCAATGGGAGCCAGAGCGAGAGCCCCATCAAAGGGCAAGGTGCTAAGTAGAGGCTGCTGGTGCCTGTGCCCAGCCAGAGGGACCATGCTACTCCCTGCATTGCCTTTCTTTGCAGCCAAGGGGACTGGAGCAGACCAGTAAATACATGGAACCCAGGCTGCAGCTAATCCAAAAGGCTTTTGAAAATGGAATTCATGTCAAGAATCTTCTGCCAGTTTAGTAACAGCTTATACAACTACTCTTCCAATATAGTCACATGTTCTCGTTTGGTGTGGTTGGTTTTTTGGTAGCAGAGGAAGGGCCCCAGGAGTGGCTCCAGTAAGAAGCTGAGAAGTTCCCTCTGGTCTAAACCCAGCCAAGAAGCCATTAGAGGGACAATAGATGCACCTCAGCCATTAACATACAAAAGAACTGAGATAAGAGCTGAGCAGAGAAGGAGGAGGAGAGGAGCTGTGCTGGGGAAGGAGAGCGGTGCTGGTGGCTGGTGAGGAAGAAGGGGAAGAAGGTGCCCAAGCAGAAGTTCCCCTGCAGCCCATAGCGAGATGGCAGCTGTCCCCCTGCACACGTGGAGGAACGTGGTGGAACATTCCCTGAAGGTGCCAGGAGGAGTGAACTTGGCCAGTGGACTTGGATTTTGTGGCCAGAGGATTTGCTGCCAGTGGACTCTGATTACGCAGCTGTGGAAGACCCCGGAGCCAGGGGAGGTGCCTGTTCCCTGAGCAGCCTGTGACTCTGTGGGAAGCCCAGGCTGGAGCAGCTCTGGACCTGGTGGGAAGGACTCATGAAGAAGGGAGGGGTGGGGGTAATATATGTAAGCTCTGCTCTTTGTATTGTCTGTGTCAAATGGGCAATGGATTAGAGTGAAAATAAATTATTATTTTTTCCCCAAGTTGAGTCTGTTTTGCCCGGGACCTTAACAGGTGAAGAACCCTCCTTGTCCTTTGTCTCGACCCACAAGCTTTGTCCTCCTCATCCCAGAGTGTATGTGTGGGGGGATAAACCACAACATCACATTGTAGAAAATTACATGGAAACCTTCCCCAGTGGTGTTGGCATGTTCTGCTTCCTTACAGCAGCAGCAAAATTCTTCTTGTGTGCTGTGAAGTGTCTCTCTCTCTCAATAAAACCTTCCCACTGTCCTTTTTAGAGTGGAAAAGGAAATCTGAGTCATGGTATACATACAGAGGGTCTAAAGAAAGCTCTGGGTTTCATTTAGAATGACATGAAATGAAAGGCAGGAAATCCTAAGGAGTAAAAAGAAGGAAAGAAAGACTATCAGTGAGAAGGGAAGGGAAGGGAAGGGAAGGGAAGGGAAGGGAAGGGAAGGGAAGGGAAGGGAAGGGAAGGGAAGGGAAGGGAAGGGAAGGGAAGGGAAGGGAAGGGAAGGGAAGGGAAGGGAAGCAGGAAGGCAAGAAGGCAGGCAGGCAGGCAAGAAGGCAGGCAGGCAGGCAGGCAGGCAGGCAGGCAGGCAGGCAGGCAGGCAGGCAGGCAGGAAGGAAGGAAGGAAGGAAGGAAGGAAGGAAGGAAGGAAGGAAGGAAGGAAGGAAGGAAGGAAGGAAGGAAGGAAGGAAGGAAGGAAGGAAGGAAGGAAGGAAGGAAGGAAGGAAGGTGATATTCTTGGTGATATTTCAAGCATTGTGTGGTTACTCAAGAGACTGAGGAGAGGTGACTCTGCACATCACAGGTACCCTACGCTCTTCACAGCTTCCTAAAGAGAGAACTCAGCCATGTGAACTCAGCCATACTCACTGGAACGAGTACAGAGGAAGGCAACAAAGCTGGTGAAGGGCCTAGAGAATAAATCTTATTAAGAACGTTTGAAGAAGCTGGGAATCTTTAGTTTGAGAAAGAGGAGGCTGAGGGGAGACCTCATCAGTCTCTACAACTACCTGAAAGGTCATTGTAGAGAGATTGGTGCTGGTCTCTTTTCACAGGTAATTAGCGACAGAACAAGAGGGAATGGGTTCAAACTGCAAGAAGGGAGGTTTAGACTGGCCATTAGGAAAGATTTTTTCACAGAAAGAGTGGTCAGACTCTGGAATAGGCTGCCCAGGGAGGTGGTTGAATCACCATCCCTGGATGTAAGTGTCGTTTGGATGTGGTGTTGGTGGAGATGGTTTAGGGGAGAACTTTGTAGAGTAGGGCTGATGGTTGGACTTGGTGATCCCAAGGGTCTTTTGCAACCTGAACAGTTCTGTGATTCTATGATAGTAAAGAAGAAACACTTGCCTTCAGCAAGATCTGTAGCTAATACAGATAAACCACATTAAACAGACCCTGTATTTCTCTTGCAACTGTTATGGACCAGAACTGCATACTGAACGCAAAGACAGCTAACATTACTAAACTGGAAAACTTGTGAATGCCTGTGTGTTTTTGACATGGATATTGTAACTATGGCAGTAATAATGAGTAGCAAATTGGCAGGAACTTCGTGGGTCCAGGAATCACATCCCGTCATCCCAGTCATAAATTACATCAAGTTCTGTCATACAGCCATTAAGTTTTCTGTCCTCACCTCTATTAGGAAAACTATTCATAGAAACATAGAATTATAAAGGTTGGAAGGGACCTCTGAAGATCATTGAGTCCAACCCCAGTGCTGCAACCCCTCTTTCTCTGACAGTTAAAATCATCTTCAAAATTGCAGGCTAAGCTTTTTAATAACCAATTTGTACCCACTTGTTCTTGCACCAATATTGTTCTTAAGTTTTAAATGTTCTCCTGCCTTCCCTCACTCTTGGAGCAGGTGACTAATTAATCTGTCAAGCAAATAAGTTAAGGATGTGCAGAGACTATCAAAACATTTCACACTGAGCTTAGAATTCCCATTTGCCTTTTAGTTTTCAGACTGGGTGAGCCCTGGTATTCCCCATTAATTGTATCCCCATTTGTTGTATACTGGAATCAGAGACACAGAGTGTGAAGGAAGAAGGGGGAAGGTGAAAAAATCTTCCAAAAACATGTTTAAAACCTTCCTCCCTTTCAGATATGTTTGCACCAAGATGCAAACTCATTCCAGAACAGCAGGTTGCTGAATCATGCTTACAGAACAGATTTCTCAGTTTATCTTCAGAATGAGTTGTATATTTTACTTAGTGGTAATATACTAAGAATGCAGAGAATTATGGTGATTCTTGGTCTCAAAACACTTGAGTTAAAGATACAGAGGAAAAAAGACCACCAAGTTTTTCTTCTGCCATGAGTAATTTCAAAACAGTGGCCTTTTTATTATTATTATTATTATGGTCATTTACTCATGTTTTACTTTCCTCTTTACACAGCATTGAAAGTAACAGTACTTATGAATCACTCAGTAAAAAAAAAAAAAGTAGAAGTTAAAAAAAAAGGCAAAAAAAAATCTCCAACCTGAAAACAGGTTGTGATGGGAAGAGTACATAATGGAATATAACTTGTACACAATGAAATTTGCATTTTTAGTTCCTTGGTAGCATAATGTGCAGCAGGCTAGTTTTGCCACTCATCAAATGCTCTGACTTCAATCAGTAACGATTTCATATGATAAGTAAACAGCTGATCACAGAGAACTGAGAATAAAAAGGGATCCGAGCCAGTAACAGCCTCTGCACAGTGACTTGTCCTTTTCATACTCTTCATACACCAATATCAGGAGGCCGCACTAGTTCAAATAGGTCATAACTTAAACATGAAGCACTGCCCTGGAATAAATGTATGTTTCCAGACAGTGAGCAGGTAATATACCAGATGTCTTTGGAGGCCTGGTATAAAAATCATGCAAACAGAAAGCATCCTCAGGTGCATCTTGAGGATCCATTCCACAACAAGGCCTCCTACCTCTTGCACAGTCTATTCCCTGCACACAGAGTGCTTCATGGAGCAAGAAAACACTATTAGAGCCATTTTACCACTGAGGTAAAATGGAAATCCAGGAGAGCCATTTCACCAGCTAATGGGGGAAATCCTTTAAAGTGCAGGTTTCAGTCTGGTGCTTTAACCTTGAGGCTGTACTGCTTTGCCACTGCCAATGTACCACTGCATTACCACTGTATAGCTTTTAGCTTGTCTGTTACTGTACTAAAAGCACCTACTCAGCTTTCTTCTTTTCAGACACCAGACAGTTAGCAATATATAGAGGACCAGCAAACCCGCTTCATATAAATTCGGCTCATCAGGAGAGTCACGTCTTTATGTTGATGGGCTGAATAAAGAAATGGTGTGCATTGCTCTCAGCTAAATACATAGAGTAACTGAGAGAATGACAGAGAAAGGGGTGCAAAAGAATCAAAAACATGCTGGAAAAAATTGGTGGGTTTGAGATACCCTTTTAGTTACGTTGAGAAAAGAAGTGAAAAAATTAGAAAGGGCAGAGTTTCAGACACAGTCATGGTTACTTGAACAGTTTTGTCATGGATGGCATCAACACAGGGCAAGACTGTTCATATCACCTGAGCGTCCCAGGAAGGCTTACCTCACCAATTTGCATGACTCCACTATCCCCATGCAAACTGTATTGCCTTTGCAGGCCAGGTTGCAGTTTCTCAATAACTTTATTGTGTTCTTTGTATAAATTATCTCTCTCAGGAGTAAACCACATTGAAAGAGGCCCAGCCTGTGGTTTTCAAGGTAAGTTTCCTTTAAACAACATAACTTACAATTTGAAGTATTTTTATACATTTTTAAAAAAAACTTAACTGAGAAGACAGTAAAAAGAGGAAAGGGTTAAATACAATGCAGGAAAATTTTTGAGGTTTTTCTGTTTTCATGAATGAGAAAAGAGGAAAATTGATCAGAGAAAGGAGCTAACTTAATACAGATTTATATACTATGAGATTGCTTTGCAAGCAAGCACATTTTAGAGGGTATTAATTAGTTGAATGTGATCATTTCCAAAGAACTGGAGAAATAAATGTTAAAACAGCAAAATGTCATGAGGAGATACAGGTCCAAATTTATTCACAGAATCAAGTATACATGCAGAGACTTCTGGCAAAGCCTTATCTGGCAAAATTTTGATAGTGCTTGACTGCTTATGAAAATATATATTAGAAATAACTTGGACTTTTCATGGATTTTTTTTTTTTTTTTAATTAAGAGAACTAAGGAAGTAGGTGACATTTGCTGACATTTAGTAATTTTGCAGAAAGACAAACTACAAAAATGTCACTGCTTTCCTACATTTCCCCGCAAAAGGGTAAAAAAGAAATATCTGTGTTTTGAAACAATGTTGTCTGCTGACATCTTACACTCCCTAGAGAAAGAAAAAAAGATGGTGTATGAGTTACAAAACAAGACTGCTATTATAGGTTTCCCTTACATTGAGTCAATCTAAAATTATGCTCCTTTATCCCCTTTCTTTGCAATCAGCAGAAAATAAAAACATCTTTTTTTTTTATGTTGCCCTTTCTTAGAAGATATTTTTAATGTAGTTTGGTTTTATTCTCAATTCAGACATTTCCTAACACAAGATGTTACACTTACCAGTGAAGCTGCACAAAGAAACCACAGTTGCTTATTGTTAGAATATACTAATTTCCTTGACATTTGTGCTTAGTTATGTTCTCATGAAGAGGAGGAAAAAGAGGAGGGCGGAGGTGGTATCTACTCAAGACAGCAGGACAGTTAAGTACAAGTGACCATAAGAGTCTGGAAGCAAAGATAATCGCCCAGACCCTGTCAGAACTGTTAGGTCTTGTAAATCTGTAAATTGTGTCAAGGAAAATAAAAGGTTTTGTCACTTTCTCCGTACAATGCAATGAACTATTTATAAAACAATTGAAAGCATATTAGAATACTAGTAATGCTAAGCGCATTGTTCAGTTGGTACCAGTGTTACAGGTGTGCAGTCAGGTTGCCAGTAGCTCCGGGATGAACCAGCAGCTTGAGAGTACACACAGAGCCAGGGCACAGAGAATTACAAGAGACAGGCTGTGTTGCTGAAAAGTTTCAAGCTGGATTTTCTCCAACAGGAGGCAGGACACTGTTAGACTGTCATATCTGATTTTATTGGAGGGCTAGGGTCTCTCTCTTTTCTCTAATATTTATTAAGATACTATATAGAATTTTGGAGTCTTCTCATACATAATACATTGTTGAAAATTCAGCAACTGAGTGGCAGTGGGAGGAGGACAAATACAAACTGTTTATTTTGAAGTGGAAAAGTGGATTGCAAAAAAGAAGGGTTAAAATCCTGGAATATTACCCCTCATCCCAAGGCTTCTTCCCATGCCCAAGCTCAGCGTGGGAAACATCCTCCACTTGCTGTCAGCAAGCGGTGTTCTGTTTCTTGGCCTTGCTTTTGGATGGCATAGGGCTGAAGGCCAGGCTGGATGGGGCTTGGAGCAACCTGGTCTGGTGGGAGGTGTCCCTGCCCATGGCAGGGGGTTGGAGCTGTATGAGCTTTGAGGTTCCCTACAAACAAAACCATTTTATGATTTATGATTCTTTTTCCTTTTAATTGAATTCTAGTCAGGAAACTCAAACTAATGTTTGCCATTGAAGGCACAAACCATGCTACGGTTTCATTTGTTCCCTGTAATG
Organism: Apus apus; assembly: GCF_020740795.1. Taxonomy (NCBI): domain Eukaryota; kingdom Metazoa; phylum Chordata; class Aves; order Apodiformes; family Apodidae; genus Apus; species Apus apus. The sequence continues at coordinate 69,485,425 of NC_067312.1, read as the reverse complement.
AGACTACTTTACAGACCACGACTTCTCATGCAGGAAGAAGTAAGGGACTTGAAAAAATGAACCCTGCAGGACAGCAGAGCTACGCAGAGACACAGGATACACAGCAGTCTTATCAAGACTACAGTGACAATCAGACTCACTATTTTACCTGTCACTGGGATACCTGATAAGGAAAAATCAATGTAGCTCTCAGTAAGTTTCTCTTTGTTTAGGCTGCTCTAATCGCATCTAATTTGACTTCCTATTTCAGACAATTTTCATTTTCAAATTAGGTTAGCATTTGTATGTTTGTCATCCAAATGGTTTAATTTACATAGTTCTTCATGTATGCATATGCCAAGAGTGAGAAAAGATAATTTAGATAAATCCAACGGAAACTGCTTTTCTCCACCTTTCTCTTAAGCTGTACATTTTTGTGATTCTCAGCTGCCTCTTCCATTATAATAGCAGGTAAACTGCATCTCTCTCTCCCAAGAGTAATCAAGACATGTTAAATAAAATCTACATAACTCTGCTTTAGGGTTATTTTTGGAGAAGGATCAAAATATAAACATCTTCCTATCAGTGTCTGGAATCTCTGTGAGCATGATGACCAAAAGGCATCAGAGTAATGGAGAGTGGCTGTGGAAGGGTTTAAAGCTGAGGTCTAAGTTTGAATTGAAGAGATATACACAAACTCTGGGAAGCTAATCCTCCTTGTGACATGGATGTCTGGTGGAGAGCCTTGTAAAAAGCAGTGCCACTCAGGATCCTTAGAATAAGTAAATGTTGCAACCTTTATTGACTGCTTCATGAAAGGGACTTTAATGAGACTCTTTTTGCAAGTAGTCTTTACAAGATATTTAATTTTACCTATAGCAAGTACAGAGATCTGCTCATCTTTTTAAATCCCAGAAGTGTTAAAGGCGAGTTTTCTACCTCATAATGATATATGGTTTTACTTCAGGGCTTTTGTAGTGAGTAGGATGGAGGCTTATGTTTACATTTCTAAATCTGTGACAAAACAAATCTCAATTTTTTCAAACCAAGCTTTTAAAAATATTTAAGTTACATTAAGATTTAGTGGTTTGAACACCAAATACGTGCATTCTCACAAATCAAGGAAGATATGAGAAACATGCCAAATACCCCCAAATGAAATACATTGTTTGTCTGATGAGGAAACTGGCAGAAAAAGCTAAGTGGTTTATCAAAATATTAATATATATAAATTAGCAACTAGATTTCCCTAATTTTACCAGGCAGGCAGCTGGGACCTGTACAGATCCAGTATAAGGGTATTAATAGCAAGATCATTATTTCAGTTATTGAAAGCTAATGTTATGCACAATAATTGGAAAACACATCTACAGCACCTTCTCTGTTTTGGTTTTCTCTTGGTAGGGACAAAAAACTGCTTAGTGAACAAGATTGTAATAAACTGTAGTGCTAGATATATTATAAACAATTTAATTATCACATAATTCTAGTTACCTCTTAGTTCATGAAAATTACTTATGTATTAAATGTTACACTGGTTGTATTTGTTTTGCAAGAAGCTATAAAGGCTTCTTTTTGAAATTTTATTGTGCTTTTCTTCTCTGCACTAGTAGGATCACTTACATCTACTCATAGTGTACACACCTCTATTGAAGCCATGGGTTTGGGCTAAGTTTGCAACAAAAAAAAGCCCCCAAAATTTTGTCTTATGACAAAAGAGGGGCAAATAAATAATGAATTTAGTTCTTGATGGCTCTACTGCTTAGAAAATAAAGACATTAAATGAGACTGCCTACCTATCCATCAGTCAGCAACAGTAATACAGAGGTAGTGGGCTAATGTAATGTAATGTAGTGTAACAGAAAGAAGGGACATCTCATGGGAACTGAATCCCCCATTCCTCACAGGAGGGTGCTCAGGGTGTTCTGCACCATCTTGTTCATCCTCTACACCTCTGGTCCCTGGTGACAATAGGTGTGGCTCTTCAGGAGGCAGTGCCCAGGAAAGGGGAGAATAGGTGGAACTGATCCCTTCTCTGGAGTAATGTCCCAACGAACTGCTCAGGAAGAGCTGTATAATTGGACTGTGATATTTGAAGAAAGACCTGACTTAGAAGCCAGAAGCAAAGGTGGTTTATGAGATTTTGTTAGAGTAGGAAGCCAAGGACAGCATTTACTCAGTACATACTGTCTATGGCTTGGAAATTTTGCAGTCTTACAAAAATTAGAAAAACACAAAAATCTATTAAACTTCTCCATCTACTAATGAACATTGAGATTTGTGAGTCTCTAATGACCTAAAGAAATATCCCATTTCCAAAGCACAGATTTCACCACCATTGAAAGCTTTGATTTGATGCCACAGGTTTTCAAAAATTATTGATGAACTGGAGTGTGTCATCAGTATTAAGTGCAGCAATCCATAAACGTGTAGACATATGACTTCAGATAAGAGCAACTTCAATCATCATTTTGAGTAATTTCAAAGTAATTGGAATGAATATGGTCCCTGGAGGTATATATATTTCTTCTGTATATACATATATAAAACAAAAATTATTTTTCCATTATTTCCAATGAGATTTTCAGTATGACCTAAGGGACTTAGCAGTGTCTCGTTAATAGTTTCTAGCAAATTAGTATCTAATAAAGACCATCTGGAAACTACTATCTAAAAACATTGGTAGGAAATATAATGTCATTGAAAGAGAAATTCCCTGTGCAAAATTGTTAGTTTCACTAAATAGAGAAGCATTTTCAATGGTCAGATCAATCTGAACTGAAATACTTTGTTAGGAGGTTTGTTTGTTTGTGGGGTATTTAGCCTATACCTGACACATTTCCTTTTGATGTATTTCAGAGTACATCTCCATTTTAAAGTACCATGGATGACTATGGGGGTTGTACATATGTCCTCTCCTTTTCCAAGTCGTAATGACTTTTTTATCTCCACTCCTGATGCACCTCCAGCACCTCTTGACAGGGGTATGTAATTCACCATTGGAGTGACCTGCTGACCTTGTGCCATGGGAGAAGTTAGTTAACCACAGAGCTCAGCCTACAGGACAGAATGAAGAAATAAATTGTCAAAATTTTGATCCCTGTGTTCCTGCAAAATTTTTATGGAGGTGCAATTTAAGGTGCATGTGCTGCAAAATGAAAGAGAATAGCTCTCAGTACTGATGACATGATTGTACTTTTTTCCTTACTGAAAAGCAGTTATTTAGTTTTTCCTCTGAGGTTATCAAAGTGTTGAAATTCCTGTTCTGTGGAAAAACGTTTGCTCTCATGCTGGGTGTCACAATCAGATAGTGAGATACATGAAGATTCTTTGCAATCCCACCAGGACAAAACAAGGATAACACAATATCGGGTGCACAGGGAAGCCCTCTCATCATCCTTACCAGCCTTTACAGATTGTTATAGCCTGTTGGTAACACCAGCTGTCCAAGTCTTATTCAAGCAACACCCCATGCCATCTGTATGTCCAGTTCCTAGTTATCACATCCCTCTTGTTCTGTTTCCGCCTGTGCCTCTGCCTTCTATCACTACAATACTTGCAGAAGTGGCTGTCATGAAGCAACACATCTGGGCGTATTAAAAAATAATTATTCTGCTTACATGTTTTTCACACTTTTGTGCACACTGATGCTGTTGCCTTATTTAGTCTTATGTGGGGAGAGAAGACAGGCCATTCTCCACATCCTTTTTATGGCTGCAGAGTGCTGCCCATTCTCATGACTCATCACAGACTGAAAACCTCACACAGAAAAATGTCCCAGGTTTGATGGGGCACACATCTTTGCCTCTCCTGCATCCATCATAAGCCACACAGCTACAAGGAATATAATAGGCAAAAATTTAATTCTGATCTGAAAAGGAGATTTTCAGCCTTCCCAGTGATGCTCTCCATGTAGTTCATCAATTTTGACAAGATCATAAGTGAGCCTTTTTGGCAAAAGGTGCAGGGGGCTCATGCAATTTCTGGTGAGAAGAAACTAGGCACATTATCAGCCTTTTTCAAATAGCAATCTCAAAGGCTCTCTCCAGTCTGAATTTCCCTTTGAAAAACTGTTTATTATTATCAAAACAGAATTAAGATATTTTTAGAGGAGAAGTGACAAAGGATCACAATTAGTTAAATGCCAGTGTTTGCCATCAATTATTCAACAAATAAAAAGCTAATGAACAAACAGAAATATTTCAAATTATTATTGGTAATAATTCTCATTTATATAATTCAAATTATTATTTAATAATGCTTTTGTTGAAAGCTCCCTGTACAGATGATGGAAGTGAAGCACAGAGGTGAATGTGAGGTCTCTTCACTGTATAGGGAGTAGTGCTATTAGTTTTTTTGAGTGGCCTTGTCAGTTTGTCACTGTTTGACTCAGGATGGGCAATTAAACTAGAGACAACAACACTCTCAATCCCCTCCCTCTCCCACTCACATAGGGAAGGAGAGCGAGAATGAGAGAGAGACTCTCTGATTGAAAACTAAACTACACAGCTTTAATTAAACACAAAAGATAAAAGAAAATACATAGTTATATACAAATGTGTTCAGGGAGTGTACAAAACCCCTGTTACCTCCCCCACCCCCAGCAACTCCCACAGCATCTCCTGAGCTGGGAACAGTTCCAAAAAGTCCAGGAGCTGCCGGAGAGAGCACAGAGTGATGAGGGTCAGGAGAGCTCCAGCCTGGGGGTCAGTGATGATGGATGGATGGAGTCCTCCCTGGACACCGGCCATGGATGGAAGAAAAGGGAAGAAGAAGCAGGAAGGAAGTTTCTTCTGTGATCTCTGACCTTTCTCTAAGCTTATGTAGATACATGGAATGGAATGTCTCTGGCCAGTTTTGCTGTCTGTCTAATTCAGCCTCCTATGGGGGGTCATAGATCTCCCTGTAGTGTCTGAGCCAGCAGAGTAAAGATGTGACCTTGAAGTCCTGGCAGTAACAAAAACATTCCAGCGTTTGTTATCAGTCCTAGCTGGAACACATTGCTGCTAGTTATAAGCAAGCCTACTGAAGGAAAAAAAAAAAAAAAAAAAAAAATCAGTAAAAGGAAAATTGGCTTCATTCTGGCTCAAAACAGAACACAGCTATTAATTGAAATACGTAAAATTTTGGAGAAAAATCACATTTGGGGAAAAATCACCTTTGGAGAAAAATCACATAAAAGAGAACATAAGAGACATGCAGAATAAAACAAGGCCTAGATAACAGTGGAACAGTAAGAATTAGTAGAGAAAAACATTCCCCAAGTAAACAACAGCCCAGCCTTGAGATAGGCCTGCAGGACAGATGGAAGGGACAGAAAGGAGCACTCCCCACAGCTTGTCTTGTTTACAGCCTTGAGCACTGGGCAAAAACACACTGAGTAATTGAAGTCACTGTATTACTATATTAATGATCCATTAGCATGCTACAATTCACACCCACAGGCTAGAGGGACCTCTACAAACAAAAAGCCCCTTACTTTTTGAGCAGGCACAGTGAAATTCCTGAGCACTGCCACTTGAAATGGAAGCTAGGAGTTAGTGACCAATCGTGTGTCCCAGAGATAGAACAATGTTAGAGACAAAGTTCTTATGTTTTGGGGTACAAACGTAGCATTTGTGTTTCGGGAAGCTGAGCTTGCTTTGTGGAACACTCCCCCTCCCTGCTCTGCTCCCTGTTCTGTGCACAACTTGATATTGAAGCAAATATCTGGACTCTGTGTGTGGATCAGCTCTGTGCACACCGGGTAACGGACCCGCTTTCAGGACAACAGCTTGATTGACCTAATGAAAGCAAATTGGTCAAATCTGAGTAGGAGGTTTGTGAAGGAATGGATTAACTTGTTTCTTTTTGGAAATACAAATGAGGGATGGAAGCTCTAAAACTACATAGGCTTTTCTGCTGCCACTTCTCTTTCCCATTCAGACTTTTCCCTCAGCCCAGGTCCAGCCTGCTTTTAGTAAAACCCCATACCTTCTCAGAGATTCCCTGGAACTTCACCCCATAATGGCTTTGTTTTTAATTCATGTTATATCCTTTGACTTACACCTTTTACTGGAAACTGCTGTTACCGTCACAGAATCTTTTCCTTATGTTTAGGTTGAAGCTCCTGTGTTCCAGTTTGTGACCATTGCCCCTTGTCCTGTCACTGGACACCAGTGAAAGAAATCTGGTCCCATCATCCTGACACCTGCCTTTTAGATATTTATTGATTTGATACCCCCTCAGTCTCCTTCAAGCTAAAAGATACAGCTCTCTCAGTCTTTCATTATATGGTAGATGCTCCATTCCTCTAATCACCTCAGTGTCCCTGAACTGGACCCTCTCCAGTAGTTTCTTGTCTTTCATGAATGGGAGAGCTCAGAGTTGGATGTCGTACTCCAGGTGTGGCCTCAACAGGGCAGAATAGAGGGGGAGGATGACTTTCCTCAACCTACTGGCCACATTCTTCCCAGTGCATCCCCAGACACTATTGACCTCCTTGGCCACAAAGATATATGGATGGCTCATGTTCAGCATGTTGTCCACCGGGACCCCAAGGTTCTTTTCCCCAGAGCTGCTTTCCAACACATCTGCCTTTCCACCTCTGGCTGTCCACCTTTAGGAGCTTCTCCTGTCCAGAGCATGCTGCAGCATTGCTTTTGGCCCACCTGCTGTGGGTTTCTGTCCATCCCCATCCCAAGCCTGTCAAAGTCCCCTTCAAAGGGAAGACCACCTCTGTGGCTTGCAGCCTGCAGGCTGTGGCTGGGGACTGCCTGCCTGCTGCCCGAGAACATCCCTCATCCCATTAACGCTGAAGTTCATTGGCACTGCTCCAGTTTGGACCACTGAGAGCCTGCCAGAAGGCTTCATGCTTGTATTGCGTTTACAGCATCTACCCAATGACTGTCATTTATGTGACTGTCATCCATCCTGTAAGATTATCTAGCTCTTGAATGACTTGCAGTCCTCTCTTATCTAGATTTGATAGCAAGCAAGTCCTCTTTACAAGGCCTTTGACAATGAAACAGCACCCAAAATGCTAGATTTTCCTCTTACCATTCCCAGACATCTTCATTATCACTCCATCTTCAAAGAGGTCATCCCAAGTTCTTGCATTGACCTGTGCTTTGAGGTTTCCAAAAAAGAGAGAAAAATCTTATCTGATAGAAATGTCAATTCCTTTCTTCCAGCACAACAACAGAACTTCTGGGTTATGTAGAATCTCTCACTAAGTGGAAAAAATCAGTCAAACTTTCAGTTAGCCCTTGAGTTCTTCTGGTTTTAGTGCCCATATATGTGTATTTCAGAAGGAAAAGTGCTGTTTAGTTAATAAAGGAAGACGTGTAGTTTTGGACCCTGCAATGGGCTTGGGGGTTGTTTAGTTCTGGCTATTCCTACAGTACATATCACCGCTTATAATTTCTTCCAAATATTGAAAATCAACAAGGCTGCCAGTGTGGATTAGTGTCCTTTTGATGCAGTTGACAGGATAAAGCTTGTGTCAGTCATAATTTGCTCTAGTCATAGACACTAAGTGATAATAGTTTCATATATATTCTGGACCACTGTAGTTTGATAGTCTGCTGTCAAACAATACTGTTACCACAAAAAACTTTTTTTTTCAGAAAATTCATTATTTTCTGCTATCATTCCCTTTACTAGTGAAAATACTGTTTGTTTATAAAGATCTGGTTCCTTGAAAATCACTCCTGCTGAAAACCAAAACTAAACAACTGTGGAGAGTAGTCAAAAATGTGTGTGATTGAAGATGTGTGTTATAGAAAAAAAAGGATATTATAAGAAATATCCCTCGAAAATACAAAAAAGCCCCACAACAAACCAAAAACCAAAGCCAAACAAACCAACCAAACACAAAACCAAAAATACTCTAGCTCTCAGATTAGGCTCTGTGTGTACAAGTCCCTAGGCATACCATTCCTGCTCTTCATTCTTCCACACTCAGTTTTCCCAACCAATTACTGTGAACACCAAGCCAGCATGGTCATCCAGAACCCCCTTTTAGGTCCCCTTTGTGAAGTAGCACTTACTCCATAGCAATGTTCTGGAGGCCCAAGTCAAAATGCTGATAATCAGAGAGAAAAAAAAAAAAAAATCTGTCTGCAATTTCCATGGTATTTTCTATATTAGCACAGTAAACATGACAAATGGTCTTGCTTATGAGTTCCTGCCTGCAATTTAATAGCCTAAGGAGTACCAGCTGCCTAACTTGGTAATATAATTTCATAAAATATCCAAGGATCATGAAAGATCTAGCCACAACATGTGGAAAGTGGTGTGAAACAGCTTAGGTAGAAAAAGATAGTTTAACTGTATTAAGGACACTTATTTACAGTATTTTGGGTTGTTTTTTTTTTCTGTCTGCCTGCTAGGTGTGATCACAGTGTACTTCCCTGAGTGCAGTGACCTGGATCAAATGTATTTAATTCTTAACTGCTTTAGATTAATTTAGGAACCATTTTTCAGGTTTTATCTAAATTCTACCTAAATCAAATTGAGTTTTCATCTCAATTTAACATACCCATACCCCAGCTCTTCAATTCTGTTTAGAAGTCATTTGAGTTTCATCTTTGTGAGCAATTTGTTTCATATGCACCATTAGCAGGGCATTTAATAAAAGGCATTTTAGTTCAGATTTGGCCTGATAAGGAACAGATTATAGAAGTAATAGGCCATTAATTCTATCAGAGTGGGAAGGTCGAAAGAGAGACATTCCACATGTCAATTTCCCTTAGTGAGTGACAAGAGTATTCTGAGTAGAGCCAAAGAAACAGCTTGGGGCAAATAACTATATTTTCTGGCTCAGGCCAGTCTCCCACAAATCTGAAACCAGATTCGTGATAGATTTCTGAGCTACAACTCACCCCACACCACACCAGAATTACACTGTAAGTGGCACTCCTTAGAATGCCAGTGTTTTCTGAAGTGCATGTGTCATGGATAGGATGGATGGCAAACGAGACACACATGCACAGATCAAGAGTTATTGCATATAACGTTGGGGTCTTAACTCTTTAAAATAGAAGGCACAAGTACAGCAAAAGACCAGGGAAACTGGAAGATTGGAACAGAATTTGAAGTTTGAATGCAAAGGGTATCTTAACAGTGAATTTAACTACTTATAATTAGATCAAAAAACAATGGTTAACCATTAAAATGCCAGCAACATACTTATTATCAAGTTCTATACTAGACTTAGAACATTAATTATCAATCTTAGAGGATACTACAGTCTTAAACTAAATTATGAAGATTACTTAATAGTAAGTTTACTAATAAGGACAGTGAAAGAGTTAATATTTCTCACTCTTGCCAGGTCACATCTGGGTGTCCCTGGGTGGATCATGATTCTCGAGAATCAGTCTCTCTGGTAGGTGTCCCTGCTAGAGAGGAGAAGACCCAGCAACCTCCTGGGAAAGTGTATGGGAGGTCCCTCAAATCAGAGACGAGACCAAGCTTTTACAGAATGAAGTGGATTGACTGCTGTCATTTAACCATTAGCCATACCTCCAACATCTCTCATTGGAGAATAGAAGGAAAACAGTAGAAAAAAGCGTGAAGGCCTTGTTCCCATCAAGGATATTCTTTTGTTTATCTGTTGCTTCTTATTTATCTCTGTTTCGGTCCTAGTTGTGGCCAGGCTGCGCTCTGAGAGCAGCTGGTTTTATGAACATCAACTTGGCCTCTGTTTGTACCTTTCAAGGTTGTTACCAGCTCAGAGTTTGCTAGGCCTTTTCCTTTCTCATGGGAATCTTTCGCCTCGCTGCAGAACTGGGAGACAAAAAGCAGTTGAATCATAGAAGGAAACTGAAGCAAGCATATTGAGAGATTGAGCGTCCTGCTACAGTACGGGATATGGTGCTTGCTTGCTTGCTGGAGGAATGCAGATGCCAGGGCTCATGAATGTTCTCCTGCTACTCACCCAAGCTCTGAATCATGCCAACATCTTGTTTGTACATGCCATGTTAGAGGCTGTACAGTTACTGCAATGCACACAACCCCTACAGACAGTGTGCACTCCAGCCCCAAATCACACACACAGATACACAAAAAAATATATTACAATTTATTGGGGTTTTTTATGGGACTTACTTGGAACTTTATACAGCTAGATGCAAGTCAACTCTTGTATGATGAAAAGTATGTTTGTACTGCTAATAGTATTGAGACCCTGTGCTTGACAATCACTTTTAGGTCTATATACCCAATGAGGAGAGAAAGCAAAAGCTCATCAACACTTCAACATGCTGCCCATGCTGATCAGCTATGTCTTTTCTTGTAACATTTATGATACAATGCTGATGACAAAAGAATTTCAAGAAATTATTTTTCTTCTATAGCTATCATAGCAATTTTTGCAGAGGTTTTTATGGTGTGTAATTTAACATCTAAATGGCTAAATGGGTGGTAGGATAGTTGTGAAAACAGCCTCCCTGCTGTGACTGTAACTATTCAGTGCTTTGCAGCTTTGCATTTCTTGTCCTTTCAGTCACACTGCTTGATAAGAAAGACTGGCTGTTCAGCTGAAACATGGTTTAGGCAGCATCCTTTGTGTTATGTTCAGAAAATAACTGCAATGACACTATAAAAAATTAAATGTAAAACTTTGCTTTCCAGAATGTTAGTTCAGGTGAATCTGTATCTTATTATTTAAGTATCATATATAACAATAATATGGAGTGAGAGGGTAAGGGAGGGAGTACACTAGAATGAAAAGAATGGACATCGAAAATAACAGGCCATTAGAGAGGCATTATACCCATGAGGATATATGCTTTAAGTTCAAGCCAAGGTATATTTTCAGAAAAAAAAAAAAAAAAAAATCATTTTTTTGAGCTTCGATACTCATCTGAATCAAAGCTTACAGTCACTGGAGACACTGACTTGGTACCAGAATAGGAATTCAAAGGCCTATATGCTATGTGAATTCCCCAGGTTTGGGCTAGAAAAGATCACATTACTAGGACACCTGGCTCAGCAACTATCCATGCTCTTTCCCTCTTTGTAATAGTCCCAGCAATATTGTAGATTTGCAGGGATGACAAGGTGTAACAGGGCACATTTAGAAGAACTTTGGCGTTGTTCACATGGCACAATTTGTTCTTAATTCTTAATCGTAACCTGGGTGAAAAACAAGCACTTCCTCTCACCATATCGTTGGAGGATGGAGAGGTTGTGTTTGACCCAAGCAGCACCCCAAAACCCGTCAAACTGCAGAGCCGTTTCCTCCACAATAGTCCTGGCACTACTGGCCTCTGTAGGCTGAGAGAGGCATTGCCAGGAAGACATAGCTCTTTCTTTCACCAAAGACCTCTCCAAAACGAAGGGAGGCAATGTGATTCTCATTTTGAAGCTGTTCAGTTACGCAGTACTTGCTTATCTTAATATGCTTCTGCCAAAGATGAAAATATCCACCTCTGTACATCAGTCAAAGTCATTGTTCTTTTTGGTGCTCAGCAAGACACACAGGATTAATTAACACCTCAATGCAACCCTGAAATCCCTGGAGACTGCTGCCAGCATAGAACTGATGGATAAAAGATTGCTTAAGTAATTCCATTCAACAAACTATTGAAAATAAAATGATGAATTGATAGCTCTACTTGGCTTTCTTCTGCAGCAGAGAACTTTCATATTTAATATACTTTGCTCCTTTAACCTGCACTACCAAATTGATAGTGTATTATTTATGGGAAAGTATTACATTCTAATGGGTCTGAGGTTTTTGTTATTTTTGTTTGTTTGTTTGTTTTTATTGTTTTGGTTTGGTTTGTGGGGTTTTTTGCAGTAGACAATAGACTTAGATCCAAACACTGGTAGATTGAATGTGATAAGATTTTGTTAGAAGCCTGGGGAAGCTTGAGTTGGTTTTAGAAATTGGTACATCATTTGGATGCATGCCAGACTATATTATTAAAATATACACTGTTGGGTTTCTAACTAGGGATATACTTGACTCTTTTGAATTAGACCTTAACCAGTGAATTAGTATCTATTCAAGTGAGAGAGATAAATAGGGGCTTTCCTGTTTTTCTGGGGTTTGTCATTCCATCATAACTCTACATCCTCTGACCTATCCAAAAATAGGACAAATGTAGTGACATTTTCAATAAAAGAAACAAGCCTGCTGAGTATGTTGGAGGCTGCTGATAGCTTGATTTGAAAGCAGTGATAGCGCAGATGAATTCTTTCATAGGTATTTCACTGCCTCTATTTGCATCTGAATAACCACTGAAAGCTTCTGAGAAATCGCCTTTAGCAGTGTATATTCAGACACTCAAAAACTCAGTTCAACCATCCAAATAGATAATAAATGGCTGAATAAATGCAACAGCAACACAGAGCAAAAAATAAAAAAAACAAAACAAAGCCCCCCAAACCAGAATAACTTTACTGCTGTTGTTACTGATCACCTCAAAAGAGGTGTTCATGCAAACACTATATTCAAACTAGTAACAAAAGTTGCCAAACAGAATGACAGAGTGTAGTGTAAAATAAATCAGCAAAAGATTCAGTGTATTTTTAAAAGTTTCCACTGATCATGTTTTATTTTAAAACAAAACAAAACAAAAAATTTGTTTAAGCAAGGAATAAAATATTATTCTATTAGCAAAAGGGGTTTACTTTTAAGTGTTCTATATGCCCTGAATACCCAGGGTCTACACAAAGATGTTAAAAACATAATTTTACCTTGATTGTTGTTTTCCAGGTTTATGGAGACTACGTAATTGTTACTGTATAATTAAATTGTATTATTGTAGCCATTTTAATAACAACAACAATATGATGTAGGAAGCTTTCCACAAAATTCAGTTTTATACACAATGTCAGTTTGTTCATTCCGTAGTGTTTCAGCTGAAATACACCTTATGTTTGAACTGCTGGTCAAGCCAGGAGGTAGCAAGTGTCTTCTAGTGGTTCGGTGTCTAAATTACATGAGAACTCAGAACCTGAACTTCAGAGGGTGACCTGAGAAGCAGATTGACCTGAACTTCAGAGCTGAATGCAAGGCCTGTTTCTCTGGGATCTCACTTCTCAGCAGCCTTAGGGTTGAGAGGAGTTCAACTGGGCAGCAGCAGTGGCACTACCTGTGGGAGCACCCTTTGTTGTCTAAAATACTATGATATAGTGTTTGTCTTCCATATTCCTTCCACCGGAACATGGTGGAGAGCCAAGAAAATTTGCTTTAAACTTAAATTAACTGTAAAATTCTTGACAATGTTGATGATTGGATTAAATTTTAAGAAAAATCTCTAGTTTTCTGTATTAATAGAAAGCAAACCTTCATGGGCACTTCCATAAAGTTAAATAATATCACTAAAAAAGCTGCATGATAATGAAATACATTCCTAAATTTCCAAATGCTGGAAAGACTCTACAACTGTCCATTGGCAAAAAATTTAAAAGAAGATTTAAAGATCTTAGTCATTAGACGTGTCAGCTGAAGAAAATACACAATTTCCAAATGACATGAATATAAATATCCTTGTTTTGTTATATTTTTAGGCAATGTATGAAGATAAGTAATTCTGAAAAGGAAACATATTTGAGGTTTTGATTCTTCAACTTTGATTTACTGTACAAGATTACTGCAATGTTATATTTTTTTGTATGCCATTGTAACACCCTTCCATGAACATGGTTAGAAGTAAGATGTTTTGGTTATGCAAAGGCTGGAGAAAAAAAGGATAATTCTTAGCCTGGGAAGTTCATCAACTGAGTAAAAATAATGGCACACCAAGAAGAGATAACATGTTTTTTTACGTTATTATTATTATTTTTTAATTTATGCAAATGTGTGTGACAAAACAATCAGGAACAGGTGGAGAAGGAAAACTTCATGGTCCAGTTTGGAATATCTTTCCCTCAATTTACAATATGTTCTGAAAACCCTACAGAAAACTGCATCTTCACAGAAAAAAGTTATTTACTTGAACCCATGCTGAGTCCTGTGGGCAGAAAGGCTGTTAAGAAGGTTTTAAACTATATAACTAGTCAGGTGAAAGGTTCAACTCAGTTTGATTTCCAACAGTGTTGTAGAACCACAATAGCATATCTGTAATCAGAATTTACACTGAAAAACAATAAACTGCTATCATTTAACTGTTTTTCAGCAGTGAAAGCAAGATTTGAACTTAGCAATTTGCCTTTTGTGCCTTTTCAGGCTTCACTGAAGAAGTTTCTTCTCTTTAAATAATGTAGCAGTGAAGTGTAATCATATATCATGTTCATTCCATTGATAGTGATTTATATCCTGAGCTGAAAATTAAATAAAACAATTCTATATTTAAGATGTGTTGATACTGGGTTTACTTTTTGGAATAACTAACCCTTATTCCAAATAGATTGAATTAAATTCTATTTTCCACCTTACCGACCTTTTAAAATATCCATCATGACTATTAATCAGAGGAGGTTGGTTTTTTGTGGGTTTTTTTAAGACAAGTCTGACACTGTGCCCATATAAACTTGCTATGACTCAGGGGAGGTGACCCGTTAGTTCATTTCCCAGATAAAACCAATATATTTCCAAAATACTCAAGTAATTCAACTGTTTTATCATTAAACTCTGTATTCTGTTACTGGAGGCCACTGTTATTATGGTACTATTAAGAACGGAGATGTGAATTTCACTGTACACATCTGAGCAGCTTAAGGAACAGTAATGACACAGGTCACTGAATTAGAAACTCTCTATGTGCTAAAGTCTGGTTATATGGCTCATAAGAAGGCACAAGGCTAGACTGCTGCTGGGTAGATTGTCTTTATCTTATACTACCATGATATATATGTATAAAAATAATGCAGATGGACAACTTTGATTTCTTTTTATTGTAGCTGACTAGTAGACAGTAACGTGAAGTACAAGAACCATCTTTCTTTAGCTGAGTAGCCATCTCAGAAAGTTTTGACATATGTTAGTTACTTTATGTCTCATTTAAATTTTTACTCATCACCTCAATCCATGCTTCAGGACTTCAGCCAGTCTTGTTAGAGGTCAGGATGAGATCTAATATGGCACAGATTACTCCACATCTTTTTGCTTACAGTTTTGTTCTGTTTTGTTTTTATCTCTGAAGCACAGGATCCTGGACCCAGCAGAAAGATTCAGCTGATGTATTTTAAGTGTATGTCAAAATGTTTATGCCCAAGAAACAATTCAGAGGTCTCTTGCTCTCTTTCCTTTCTAGAATGTTTAAATAAATGACACAAGTTCTTTCTCTGCTTTTCTTTTTCCCTCATACAAATATCTGTTTGCAATTAATTTGCATCTATTAATTTGTGTAGTAATTAAGGAGTTACTAGGAGTTTGACTCCAGAAAAACAAAGCAAAACAAAACAAAGAATACTTTTTATTTGAGATTCCACTAAATTAGGGATAAATGGTTAAAAAATATATATGAGATGAAATAGCTTAAACAAGATGGCAGTTTTTGAAATTACATGCTTCTATACAGCTTGCTTGTTTGTTTGTCCTCATAGATGTAAAAGCTTCAGCTAAAGTTGGTATCCATCCAAAAAGAGTGAGTTAAGCAATCTCAAAAGCCAGTTAATAGTGTGATTTTTTTTTAATTTTATTTTATAACAGGTTTATATAGTTACTGAAATGTTTTAGTGTAAGAATTATCCTTCTCTCATATAGATAGATTTTACATAGAAGAAAGTCCATAAGGTTTGTAAGAAGCAGTCGGATTTTCTTTTTCAGGATGACATCTACACCTACCAGAGATGTAGAACAATATCAAAATAATAACTGAGACATATCTGCCTAAGGCATCAGCCATTTGAGGTTGACTTTGTTAATCCCTAGAGGTTGTTCCAAAGGTTTCAAAGTTCAGAATAGCTTGGAAGCATTCTGAATGCAAAATTTGTGTCTTCTAGAGCCTTTGTGGAAAAGCAGTCCAGCTTTTTATAATTCAGATTTTTCTGGCATCTGGACTACAAACACGTTTACCTGAGGACTCTTGATTTTTTTGCATCATTTTTCTCCAGTACTACCATCCACTGTGGATTGACAGGTGCTTGTGGATCACCTCCTGATTCAGGCAGCTGGGAATTACAGCTGACTACAATATTTTTCAAGCAACCATCCAATCACTGAAAATAGCCAAAAACCATCCTCACAACCTAGAAGTAGCTATTAAGCAAGTTACAAACATCTAAAAGAAGGTACATACCAGGTGTACCTAAGCGTTATATAAATAATGATTATTGACCCAGAATACATTCTTCCTCAGCCAGTTATAAGACAATTTAAGAAACTTTTTAATTAATCTAGATAACCAGCTTTTCTTCTCTTGTTATATAACTGACAGCACTTCACAAATCCTTCTCCTTGTCTTAAGAAAACTGCTTCAGTTTTTTATCATTTGTTATCCTTATTCAGTGAATAAACCATCTCTTCATGTTAATGGGAATCACCATCATATGTTTTGGTTTATCTCAAGACATTTCAATATCTTTTAAGATGTATTAACTCTTCTCAATGAAGAAAAATGTATTATTCTATCAAACAATAGTTTTATATTTGTTTTAATTGTTTTTTATTTATATTTAAATTGAAGGCAATCTAAAATAAATTTAAGTCCAGTAAAATTAAGAAAAATCAGTCTGCAGCAAAAAATCTGTTGATAGAAATAGAAGGACAATAATGTGCAAAACCAGAGTACTAGGGACAAAATTTGTCTTCAGGTCAAACAAAAAAAAAAAAGAAAAAAAAAAAAGGGGGGGTGGGGGGGGGTGTGGGGGGAAAGGGGAACCAAGAACAGGGGTAGAGGGGAAGAAAAGAGAAAAATGAAGTATTTATTTTTCTCAATTCACAAAACTTATGTAGTGCAATGCATGTGATGTATTTAATTTTGTTTATCTCTAGCTTAAATTTTAAAAAGACATGGTGAATTTATCTAAAAATTGGCAAATACAAAACCTATTTCGCATTTCCTACATTAAATATTTTTTCTCTTGTCTTTCTTCTTTTGTAAAACAAGACAGCAAATTTGACCCCTGTTCATAAATTTGTTTAGGCACTTGAGATGGTATATTAACAAGCAACAGAAAAGGCTTATCTGCAGCTGACAAAACAATTGACTGCAGAATCATCTGAAAAGTGATCCATTAATGTAGCAAAGAACTTTGAAATTACATCAGCTCATGGCGCAAGCCACTGGTTGCTGGTTTGGAAGTGATGCCCTAAATTTATCACTTAGAGTAGGAATTTTATGTGGAGCAGGAATTTATTTGGAGACTGATAAGACAGAAGAGCCACATCACTTGGATTTGTGAGCAAGACACATTAAAAATTCAAATTCCAGTGATGTATTTCAGATATTGGTAGCGAAAATACAGTAATATCACAGGAACACACCTGGTGTCTTACTGACATGGATAGCAAAAAATATGTGGCAGTCACACAATTGTGGCATCAGCATCCCACAGCCCTTGTTAGGTTAAGTACATCTTTAACCCTGCACTTACTCCCTCCAGGCCATGGGATTCAGAGCTCCTGTGTCAAGGGTGCTTGAGAACTTAAGCAAACATGCAAATCGATTAAACAACTAAGCTTGATTTTCCCAGCAAAACAGCTACACTATTTTTAGATGAGCCTTACACAAAACCTTAAAATAAATAAAATAAAAAAATAAAATAAAATAAATAAAATAAAATAAAATAAAATAAAATAAAGAAATGAAATGAAATGAAATGAAATACAATAAAATAACAAATTATGTCTGTCTTGTATTTCCATTGCTTGGAAGTTTGTTGGTTTTTTTTTTTCTATCTGAGCATTTGTGGGCATGTTCAAGTATTTGAGAAACTTTTAAAAGTTCTAGTTGGCTCTCTTATACAGGGTTCTACCCCTTTTTCCAGATCGCTGACAAATCTGCTTCTGCAAACAATAGAAGTCTTCATTAAGACATTTATTTCTGATTGCTTCTTCTGAAATTCATTACCGAAAAATAGGTTTGGATAATAGCCACCCATTTTCTAAATGGCCTTCTCTTTAAACACAGGACTGCAGAGGTTCATGAATGGCTGCTGCTTAATGTGCGCTTAACATCTTGGACTACTCATCCATAGGGGAGAGTAAAAGCTGTGCTCAGTAATCGCTCAGGACCCAGAAGTCTGATGGAGAAACTCTGAGATCTCTATGAGATTAGCATTCTGGAAAGCCAAAATTGCTTCCATCTGATTGATGGCAAAAACTCCTGCAGATTATATTCACAGAAACCTAAGGGACACCTAATGGGCACACGCAGTATGTACTACCCAACATAAAGATATATCTTCAGTCCTTAAAATTTTTATATAGAACTCCTAAGGAGTTGAGCAGACAACAGAGGAAATAATGGTACTAAATATTTTTCATATTGCGTGTCCCTTGTACTCCTTCGGACAATCCCTGTGTACCCTGGAAGACACTTGAGAAAGCTCTTGACAGTGGTCCTGAAGTGAGGCCATGGAGAGCTCTTCCAGAGCAGGAACTTCATAAGACAGTATTGGGTTCAGACTAATGCAGTGTACATAATTGCTGCATTTTCAATTATAAAGACCATCAACAGTCACTGTTGAAATTAAAAGATAAATAACAAAGGATTTAAACAAAGACACCATTATGGGGTGAAAAACAATGAAGAAAAAAATACTCATATATAGCGATGTGAAAGCAGCTGTTGGTTACAGAAGTAAAAGGAAGTTGTTGTTGAGGAGTACTAAGGTTACTGAATTGATCTTTCAGGATCACAGACTTTATCACAAAAAAATATAAAGAAGAAGAGTTATTTGTTAGTATTTTAACTCAGACTCCGTATATTATGTACAGATACTCATGTATTAAAATAATCTTGCACTCCTCACACTTCTCCTCCCAACCCCCACCCCAAGCCCTTACTTCATCCTGGCTTTCCTTCTCTTTTCATCCCAATTTTAACTTTACCTTGGCTTCAGAACACTGAGCAGAAAAACTCAATTTCTGGGAGACTCTCCATGATCACAGTCAGGTCCATTTTAGGGCATAGGCATGTCAGATCTGTAAACTTTAGGTGATCCAAAATACCAGTGTGGGGAAATATTTTGTCAAGAATTCTCTTGCATCTTTTTAAAAGATGGCATGGATTGATTTGTTGTGGTTTGGGGTTTTATTTGTTGCTGTTTGTTTTTGTTTTTCTTTCCCCTGGGTGGACAGTTCAACTCAGTGATTCTACAGACCTTTCCAACATTGAAAATTCTGTGATTCTGTGATTTCACAAAGCTTTCAGGATCTTCTGCTTTGCCTATGTTTGCAAGAACAATGCTTAGGCCATTTGTGAACTTTTATGATCTTAAGTTTGCAGAGTGTATTGATTTTAGATACCATCTGATTCTTCCTAAACAGGGGGAAACTATTTCTGAGAAATCTGTCTTCAGTGTTATAACAGCTTATTCTTTCCCTGACAAATATTCTTTCTGACAAGTAAGATATTCCTATCTAGTATAACTCAAGAAAAAAATACAACAGTTATTAGTTTAGGCAGGGAACACTGACTGAATTTTTAAGGTAATTAGAAATCAATATCTATCTGCATCCAGTCCACAAAAAATGCAGACATTTTTGTTTCGTTCTGTGGTAATGGTGGGTATGGCCACAAACCAGGCAGCAACTCGGCAGTTTGATAGGTCATCACGTTTGTATTTGTCAAAGGAAATTCGTATCTGATGGAGGTGGCTGGATGATATTAATCCACTAAACCATGAAAATCAGCTGACTTCTTAATTTGTTTTGATTAGAAAATTAGGAATTTGGATTAGTACTGTTAGGTTATATCCCAAAGATGCATGTATTTGCCAAGCATCCAGACCAATCATTGACAGGCAAAAAAGAGTTTAGTACTTTGTGTGTTTCTTTTCCTTTCAGAATCATTGTAGGTGACATCACACAGTTTGACCTCACCTTGATGAGGCTGTTTCAAATGTGACCTGACATATTGCTTTGTGTTCCTGTGCTAGACCAAACTCCTGGTTGTGCCTGTTTCTGTCTATTGAGAGTAATCCATATCTGTTGTTGGACTGTGTAAGAACCTGAGAGAATCCTGGAGGTCCTGCAGGAATAATGACACCATCTGCATTGTAGCATTCAACTGAAACATCATTCACCCATGTAGAAATCAGATTTTAATGTGTAGATCTAGGAAGTTCATCCCATATGGCCAGAAATTATATTTGTGATCAAATAACATTCTGATTTAAAACCCTTTTAAGACGTCTGATTTGCCACAAAAACACGCTTTTGAAAAACATATGTCTCAACTGTTTTCAGAAAAGCAGCTGAATAATCAAATATCTTTTCATTATCCTTATTTGAGAGACTGAAATTTTTCACAGTATAACAGGAGACAGAAAATAATGGAAAGGAAATAATGAGTACTACTTTTCCAGGATGAATTCATTAACCTTTATAATGCACACAAGATTTACTTGGCCAAGTGCCATATTAGTAACTTGAGCAGCTTTTAATTCTTAACTGTGAAAACTTTTCTTGTCAAGAACAGATGAAGCTGAGCAGATCAATTTTAAACTTGGCCAAGAATGGTGAGGCATTTGGAACCAGGCATCTAAACAAGTAGCTCTATTTTAAAATGTGCTGAGTATCTGTGATTATTATTGACAAACATGGGGACTGCAATACTCAGCAGCCCTTGCAGTCAAACCCCTTATCTATGTACCTAGAAGCAGAAATAAGTGGTAATTTTCTCTGCACCTTTTTTTATTAACTTCTTGTGTATGAAGCTGTCTACACAGAAAAAAAAAAAAAAAAAAAAGTAACAGATTTTATAGGTTGCAGCTGTGCAAGGCTTCACTTAATCTAATGACAGTAACTATCCACCAACACCAAGTTCAGCAATTGATTTTAAGTATTTTAATTAAAACTCACCTTCTCACCTTTAGCAAATTTCTTAAACATTATAACCTTAATGAGAAAAGAGCTACTCTGGGATCTGATTTTGTGTTTTTATTTAATATTTTATTTATATTTTTAGTAAAATGTATTCTTTCAGATAACTCTCCAAGTCCAATAAGAAACAACAGTGTTGAGGAAATAAATTCATTTTTTAGAAAAGGTAACTGTTATTATTATTTACACATTTGAAATATAAGCCAGGGTTTTTATAAAGCATCTGTCTCTTTTACTCTGACCTGTAATGCTTGGTGCTAAACGTCAGGAATGGAATATACTTTGATTTTTGCTAAAATGGCACACCACAAGTTAAAGATGACTGTTGAATTTACCTTAACATGGTAATAGAATTAGGATTCTGAAAATTCTGGTTCAATTTAAATCAAATTCTTCTCCAATTGGATTTTTGGATATCAAAAGTTTGATGGTTCTTGCCTAGTGGAAGTAAAATGTTTTGGAGGGGAACTTCTCATTCTTGACAGGGAAGGTTGCTCTGTTTAATGTTTTCACCTTATGCTTTTGTCTTTGCAAGAAGTTTATCTCAGCCACATACAGAAAAGAAAGCATCATCAAAAACAGAACTGCTGCTTTTTTCTTTTTTTCTTTTTTTTTCTTTTTTTTTTTTTTTTTTTTTTGAAAAGGAAGTAAGCATTTTAGGTTAGTAAATACTCTTACCTAAACTGATTGTGTTGCAACAGGAGCTATTTGCTAGTTTTCAGAGCAATTTTCTGAAGGATCCAGAGCCAGACAGCTGAGCAATTACATAAAAATTAATTGCTCATGAGCAATGTGTTTCACTTCCTTCTGATCATTTCAGATTATATCAAGTAAAATGCTTGCATTCACATTTGCAGAAGTTATTTGCTACAGACCCGTTAGAAATTGGATGGTCAGGAGGACAGATATTGAAGGTTGCAGTGTGAAACTAAATCTAAGGTTGTAGCAATCAAAGTGTGCTCTGTGATTATTCAGCAACAACTAATTCCAGTGACTAAAGCTCTTATTACAGCAAAAATAATGAAATTGGAATATAGAAGATCAGCTCAAATCTAGAGTCAGCATAACCCGGAGGATCAATGTTCACTTTGTAAATGTGCCTGATATAATAAAACAAGCCAAGAAAAACTGGCTACTGGGATGAGGCTATGACTGTCCTTCCTCACTGTTCTCTATGTCAGTTTAGTTTAACAACATGTTATTAACCTTCAAGGGATGTTTCTTAGGGTGCTGTAGTTTATGGCTCCACTCAGGAAATAGCCTCTGTACTTTGCAGCTTGTGTTGGAAAGCCTCACTTCTGGAGCAGTATTCTGCACTCCAGCCACAAAAGCCCAACGTTTAGAAGTCACAAAAATGTGGGCTTTTTGTTTTTATCTTTTCTATAATGAAAAAAAGTAAATAAATCTGAACATATTGTCATATTATTCTCATTACACCAAGAGAAAACAACCCTAATCCTCCCTTCTGCTTAAAACCTGGAGAAAGTTGAGTCAGTTTCTCCATTGCTTTGTGCTTGAGATACCCCACCACTCTTCACATAACTACATACAAAATAGTACCTTGCTCTTACCAAATAGCATTAAGGAGGAGACTAAAGGATGTTGATGGCAGCAGTTGAACAAATCTTGGCCCTACTAACATAAAGAGAAGAAATTTTAATTGTGTTCAACATGACTAGAATTCCATCCTGCCTTTTCAACCATTTTTTCCCCAGTATTTTATTTCCTAATGTATTTGTATTTAAGTGCAGTTCTGCCAGCTCACATCACAAGTCATATGAGTACAACCTAATGATTCCTCATCTCATCTTAGTTCTCTTCAAAAATTACTTATCTTGGCAAAAAATAGTTTAAAAAAACAATAATAAAAAATAATTTTTAAAAGGACATAAACAAAATGCTGAGGTTTAATCACTGAAAATCTTGTCTGCAGAAACTACCTTCCCAAATCACCCTGGAAAATATTAAAGATTATTGCAAAAATCATCTAGGAATTCTGTGGGTTTATTTGCTTATTTCTTTGCTATCAGCCATAGTTTTCTCTGCAAGGATTTATCTTTCACACCTTTGGTATTTTTAAAAATTATACTATCCTTTATTTTCATGTCTATCTTGAAGATTGAAGAAAGCTCATTTTCTATAATGAGAAGAAATGTACTGCTCATGGCTAAAAGGCCCACTTTGAAGAAATTCAGAGATTAGAAATTTGAAACCTTTGCTAAATAGGTAAGTGTTCTGGCCCTTAAAGTAATTTCTAAGTATGAAGTGTTGGATATAAAAATGAGATCAGACATGTCATGGCAATCTACTTTTGATGAGATATGAGGACTCTACGTATGGCTTGCCACAATATCTTCTTGGCATCTTTTGGAGTGTTTGGGATATTTTTCCACTAAAAAGTTTTCTTTCCATAGAAAACTTCCATTCAATAGAATGTGTGGTAATACTGTTGCTTTATGTAATCAATGATCCAAAATTCAGGAGGACTCTAAGTTATTTCTTTTAAGAAACACAAGATGTGGGAAACATCCTTTTTTTTTTTTTTTTTTTTTTCCCCTGGTCAACCCTCCTAATTTATCAGAAGTATGAATAATAGTTTTTTCCTGAACAGGAAAGGAGTCTGCCTGTAGGATAGAATTTTTCTGTTTAAATTTCCAGATTTCTTTCAGTTAAAAAAAAAAAAGAAACCATATTTCTTAGCACTTTTAAGAAGCAACAGTTCCATTGTTTATCCAGGTTGCAACTTTGTTGACAATGTCCTTTTCCTTCCTTCCATTGTGTCCCCTGCTCCAGTATACCACCCTCTCAAGTCAACATCCTGCAGTGAATGAAGCCTCTGAGAAGGAGGACCTACGGGCAGCTTCACTGTGTGCCTCTGTTTGGGTTTGTGTCCGGTCCTGTTTCAGCTGGGAAGAGCTTGTGGGAGGATACAAAGAAGGAGAGAGAGATCCTTCAGAATGTATTCTTAGGATAAGTGCAATATCTTCACTTCCTCTTAATGTGTTAGCAAAGTTATCTTGTAAGAATACTGTAAATTAATAATAATTTATTCCAGCCTAGCTGGAAGGAAAGATGACATCAAAGTAACGGTTTTACACTAAGACATTGTATTTCTATAGGATCACTAAAACTGTAGTATTTGAACACCACAGGACACAAATATGTTTGGCAAGAGACCAAAAGAGGATAATTTCAGTTTCACTAAACTGCAGGAACAGATTAGGAGTCAGTGCAGCAGGCGTGTTTCATGCGTAGCAACAGTTCCAGTTAAGTCCCGGACTTACAGGAGTCTTTCAGGGGAATACTGAAGGGTTGTTTGGGGGTGTTTGATTTAGTTCTTTTGTTGGTGTGTTTTTATTATATATGAATCTAGATTTTTCTTTTGCATAGAAATGAGAAAAAAAAAGTTTTTGCACAAGAAATGAAATCAACTAAGAGCTGACAGTGCTGGAAAATTATTTTGCCTATTAACTTTTTCTTAAGTATATACATTGCAATTTTTACAAAACTTGGAGAAAAGGAATTTAAACTCTTCTAAATAAAGTAATCCCATTGTTTGTTGCTTTTTTTTAAAGGACAGTAAAAAATATGTGTATGAGCCATAGGTCACAGTTAAAAGCACAGAATCATCATGAGATGCTTATTTTCATTGTCACAGCTCTTCTACTTAAATCAAAATACTTGTTTCAACATAAGATTTATATCAATTTATTTTATGAAAATATAGGTTTAAACTGTAATTTTTCCAGCAGTTATTACTGAGATTCAACTTATTTAAAAAGAAAAATAGTTTAAAATAAAAAGTAAAAAAATTGTGTCAGCTCAGACACAAGAAATAAAAGAAATAACTTTATTTTTTTTTTCTAATTTAATTTCTTACTCCTTTTAGAGAAATCCTAATAAGTACAATTTTGTAAACTAGGAAAACATTATTGATTATTAAGTAACTATATTCTGATTTACTTTTTTGAGGTTTAAATTTTCACCTTGAAAGAGAAAAAAAAAAGTGACTTCAAATCTGTGAGGATATTTTAGTTTTTTAAAAAATACCTAAAGCCTGGATACACAAAGGTGTTTTTATCTATTTCCTCTGGAGAAAAAACAGGCTTCTAAATGTCCTTTACATTTTATTTCTTGTCAGCTATTCTTACACTAACCTATCCAGAAAACAGTCTTTTATCTATGTTTTACCTCAAACCTCCACAAGCACATATGGTTATGCTTGTCATAACTCTCCATGGTAATTTTACATAAGGTAAATGTGGACTATTAGTAGTAACTTTATGTAAAGTAGTGTTCAGTGCATTATTGAGGAAGTGGAACATATGTATTTCTAACATTCTTGCGAAGGTTGACATTTGTTCCAACTGATACATCACAGACCCTGGAGCTTAACCCCACTAATGAAGTTATATGGGCTCTTCTATTTGTAGAATCAGTAATCTCTTTGTAAAATAATTTTTGCTTGTGTCTTTGTAGGCGTGTTATAACTTCAGTACTGTTACAGGAGATTATATTTTCCTCCTCTTGCCTATATGGTTAGTTTACTGTGTGTTTTTAAACCTGTAACACAGAGAAAACAAAAAGTGTATTGGAAGACATAACTGGGAAAATTATCATGTTGAATCAGAGCAACAGAATAAACTTTGATTAATTACTTTTTTCATTTACATTTTTAATATTACTGCCTGTGTTCTTAATTTGAAAAATGTTTTCAGGATAGATGAAGCAAAGAAACAGTTTGTGTTTTTTCCTGGTGTCTTAGCAGACGGATGAAACAGAGCTTTTTCTTCTTTCAAATACTCATTAGTTTCCTTGATAAAAAAAGGCAATGTCATGGTGTGAATGAAGGAAACCCACATCTCCCATCACAGATACCTGCCCCATTTTAGGAGTTCAACCCAACTCATCTATGGTTTTTCACTTTTTATCATCTAACTAAGGGAGATAATATCTCTACTGAATATTAACAGGGAGGTATAAACTCTGATCTTGACATGAATTTTGCTCTATCGCAGGTAACAGATGTTTTTCCCCCTCTGTTTCCTGTTGATGCACATGCCTTTTATTACAATGCTATGAAGACAAGGTAAGCAATCATTTGGTCTGTAAAAGTAATTTTTTAATGGGAAATTGAAATTTTTAAAATATAAGTCTCAAGGATTAAAATAATCCTTTGATCTTTAAAAAGCTTATAACTAAGGCAAAAATCCTTGAATAATACTATTTCTGCATCCACTATGGGAGTGATTGCTATATAAGCAATTAATATTTCAAAGGGTGCAAACTAGTGAGGAGTCTACAACTGAGGTATACATTTTGAGGAGAAGTTGCTCAGTTTGTTAACTACTTCCTACTGACTTGGATTTTCTTGGTTGACTTGGTTTAGTTTTGGGTTTTGGCTTTTTGGGTTTTTTTCCCACAACTTCTGGGAGAAACTTATAAATAGTTGTTCAAGTAAAGAAAGGCAATGAGGAAGTCAATTATGGTAATTTTATTTTCCCTATGACTGTCCTTCCACATCACTAGCAAAGGAATATAACTATCAATTATTGTCTCAAAATGTTAAGTTTTCATCTGCCTCAATCAGAACCAGTATAACCAATTTATGCATGTTTTGTTCTTATGGCGGTCTAACATATGCTTATAAATACATGGAAATTTGGTCCTTACTGCTACACTGTACAACATAGATCTTTGGAAGATTGATTTGTTTTCCCTTCAAATGTGTTAATGACATATTTAGGTCTGACTAAACACTGTGTCATTAACAAGTCTTTTAGCAGTCTTTTTCCTGATAGATACTAGGATTTATAAAAGTTAGAAAGTTAGTAGAGCTTAAAAGATAACATTTAAGAACAAAAAAAAAAGTCATAATTACATTATCATTACAGACAGTCTGAACTGACACGGCAGAATGAAAGTTTTAAAGCTGAACAGAAAAAAAAAAAAAAGAGAGACTTAGTCATGAAAGCAACAGAGGATTTTTATCTTCCATGAAAAAATCTAAATCAGAAATTGATTTAGATTTTTAGATGGTTGAAAATCCGTCTTATATAGAAACAGAGTGGAAAGAGAAATAAACCCCTAGCCTTCATTAAATATATTGTTTACATGTGGTTTTTTTAGTATCTGAACTGAAAAAGTCGTAACAAGAAATTCTATTTTTATACGTATGCCAGTCAGTCAAATGTAGGTAGTGATTTTCTTGAAATTCCTGGTCTCCTTCTGTAAAACTAGTTTGAAAATGCAATGAAATAGTTTGTGTTGCTACAACAAAGCTGAATGCCTGTACTGTTTCCTTATGCTGCTGAAATACTTGATCCCACTCTTATATTTGCCAGATAAAGTTTAAGGAAACTCATATGACAGGTTTGTTAAATAATAACAAACCAACAAGCAAAAAACCCCAACATGCAGATAAAAAAACCTGTAAATAACTACCAGATCAGTGCCCATCTAGTAAACATTCAATATGAATGTTAGCTAAAGTTCAAAAATTATCGAAAAGGGGAACCTTGTAATCAAACCAGACACCTTTCGGCAGTAAATGAAACAACCTGTTGCAAGGCCTGCTGTTGCATAACCTTATGGTGCATGAGAATGTCAATTAAAAAGCTTAACCAAATGCCTATAAAAAATGGCACTGTAGTGAATTTGATTAATGCTTTCCACTACTTCACACTTTCTACTCACATTCCACTTACTAGTTCAGAATAGCAGTCTTAACTTTAATATTAAACATTCTTCTCTATCTGGAGAGGGGGTGGGTTGTCTTTTTTAAAAGTTTCTAAAATATGCTAAGCATTTAGGTGACTGTAAGCAGCAATTAATTTGTGAACACTTCATGTTTTCAGAGATCTGAGCACAATATGTACTAAATACCAAAGTTCAAGAGGAGGCTTTGAGCACTTCATCCCTATATCTAGTACTGAAATGACTAGCAAAATCAGCAGAAGCACTGCAGGGCAATGAAGAAGCTATAATGCAAGTCAGATACAGCTCAACAAGAGGCGTGCATCTGTATGTAACTGTGTATCTGTGTTCATATATGACTTTTAGGTTTTGTTGTTGCTTTTCTTTTGTGGGGGAAGTGGGGGGGAAAGGAAAAGTAACTAAAAAACCTGTAGCCTTTAGCACCAAGACAGTGATCTCACACAATGGAGGAGCAGATGAAGGAAGTGGTTCAATCCTCAAGGAGGAAGAAGTGATTTCATGTTTCTCAGAAATATTTTAAATCTAAGTTACACTCGTCTGTGGGACTGTGTGAAATTCCTCTCCCCATGGGACTGAGATGCTACATCTGACCCAGGTCTTTGAGGCAGAATTTGTCTGGGGCTTTCAGCTGCAAACATAGGAACAAATCAACTTTGTCTGGATGTTACAAATGTCTGTGCTGTGCCCCAGAGCTCACTGGTACAACATCACTACAATTTTAGAGGAGGGTACATCTTGTGCCTGGGAACTTTTACTCTCAGCACTTTCTTGTTCATTTATCTGCAGACACTTGACGCATTTAGATTTGAAATTGCTAAGGTGCATTCTTGGGATCTCATGTAATTTCATTCTCATTACTCAGGATAACAACTTTCCAATATCTGAAGGGATAGTATGATAGTCTCTGATAGTCCTCTGGGCCTTCCTAAATCTCCTTCAGTCTACCTAAATGTCATTCCTAACAGAATTCAGAATTAGGCACTTGAATTTTAATCCCATTCCTCAATATGTTTGATATTCTGGTTGCCAAATTATTTTTTTTTTGTTAGATAATGTGTGAATTTAATTCAGCTGAATGCCATCCTCTACTGTCATATTTGATAAATCCCTTGCTAGCACTTGACTAGTTTTTGTAAGATCCAGCATAATTTAATGAAAAAAATCTAGATTACATTAAGCACCGCTGTGAAAGAGCTGGATGAGGGGATGGGTGGAAGAAAGCTGTTCATTCACACCTAGAAAAAGTGGAATATGCCTGAGGAAAGCACAGGGATGTTTGCAGCTCCAGGACAGGAGTTCCCTTTGCAGATTCAGCTCTTCAGCTCCATAGACACCATTTTCACCATTCTGCAAAAAGTGTTGGTTCATGAACAGCCTGTAGAAAACGTGCCGAGACAGGGTGGAGGAACAAAAGGTCCTTCCCTCACCATTGATGTTCAACATGAACATAATTTTAGTTTGGTTCCACATTAACACTCCCAAACCCTGCTCCTACTATTACTCTGTGCCTCGTACAGGTTCATCCCAAGGCTGAATGAAAGATGAATGAATATTAGAGACTCTGGAGATTTCCTCTACCTGATATTCATATAAATCATATATAGATTATATAAATATATATCTGTCACAGTTTTAGCCAATAACCGGGTGACAGATGCTCTCTGTTATCCCTCCACAAGCCTCCCAGGGGAAGATAAAAGGGGAGAAAGGGAGGGAGACTTGTAAGGTTGGAAAAAACTGGAATAGGTTTAATTAAACAGTAAATAATATTAAAAAAATATGAGAAAAATATATACAGATATATAAAAATATGTATATATATCTCTCCAAGGATATATATGGATATGTAAATATGAAACCCACACTCCTCAGTTGGTAATTACATCTCAACCAGAAGAGTCCTAGACTGGACTCAGCAGCAGATTTGGGTGTCTGAGTCCAGGTCCCAGTGACAGGCCACAAAAGCCTCAGAGCAGCCAAGCAGGGATGCAGGAGAAGGAAACCTGTCGAGATGAATGATGTTCTCCAGGGATAAAACAGGCTGCAAGAATACCAGCACAGGAAGCAATGACAAACAGAACCCAACCCAGCAAGCTCACCAGCCAGAGAGACCATGGCAGGGCTGGCTGAGGAGCCATTTTATACTGAGCACCATGGGCAGGAGTGCTGTGATTGGTTCGTTTGGGTGACGTAACCCACCTTCTCCTCCCCACGGACCCAACTGGTCCTGCCATTGTAACTGGGACACCCAGAGGCGGCAGTTGCTGGGTGTCCTGGGTGGGCTCAGGTCACTATGGCCCCAGGCAATTTCCATCCTGGTACTTCCAAACCAGGACAATATCATAGGAGAAATTCTCCTTATCTACGTCAATTCATCAGATGTTATCATCACAGGAAGAAATATTGTAAGTCACAAGGGAACACATTGTGAAATTTAAGGTGGCGGAACAACTCGATTGCTTGAGGCCATGTTCAGGTGGCTGATCATACTGTTGCTTCAACAAAGCAGCTTTGAGCAGCCATGCAGTTCTGGAGAGAGAATTGTAAAGATGATGTGTAAGCAGAGCTTGTTCTGAATCCTCCTCTGGGTTCAGCCACCTTCAGCCACACTAGCACACAAGCATGAAAGCAAAGTAATTTCAAGCCCCATTAGTAGCACAGGTAAAAATCAATGACCTATAGGCATGGCAGAGAAAGGAAGCAAAGAAATTACACTTTTATGATGTCTACTGAAATTATAGTTACAATATACAACTAATAATAAAAAATAACACAGCATTTTTAAAAAGCACTTAACAACAGGGCTTAAAATATTTTGGGAGCTGAGTTTTGTGAAAATGACTAGATGTTTAAACAAGAATTTCCTCCCTTTTCTCTTTAAGTAACTGTAAACTCCTTCCCGGTTTTTCCCCAGACGTCTCAAATCTACAATTTGCTTAGGCTTTTGAAAAAGGTAATGAGAATTTATCAGTTTTATTATACAAGTTTAACGATGTTTTCTTGAATTAGGGCAGTTCAGAACAGTTGCTTAACAGCAAATATCCAAATCTTTTCTCACTGGTAACAAAAACCCCACAATTCTCAAGACAGGTCTTATAAGCATTGCTCTCTTTTCCCCATATATGCTTGTTAGCTTGATGTCTTAATGAGCTGAACACCATGAACAGACAATGTGTGCCATTATTTGCCAGTTCATATGACTGCTCTCTAAGACATGAGCCTTCTGTACTGAAGGTCTGTATTTCTTCCTCTGTTGTGATTAAATGATCCGTCATTTCCAGTTACAGTTCTGTTCTTGCTGATATCTTCAGGGATAATCCTACAGAGCAGGCTTTGACGGATATATTTTAGCCCTGATTTGAGTAAGCAGCAAAAACAGCCCGTGAGACAACTATAATTCTGTTTATGTAAACATATGAGCTAAAAGACCCAATCTGAATGTACCTAAACCTTCACAGTTTCTGATCTTAAATTAAGTTGGAAGCTAGTAGTCCAACCTGAGAAACTCTTGTTTCTGTGTTTCACAATTTTATTTTATTTTTTTCCTTAAGCTTGTTATCAACCTTTCATTCCCCATAATTACCACTCTTCCTCCAGGGAAAAATAAGATTAAATAAAGCCTTCTACTAGCCTTTAAAAAAATGTAAATGCTCAAAAACTTACATATGTTTCCTATTTACCATTTCTAACTTGGACAAGAGCTTTTAAAACTAAAACTTCAGCCAGTTGACAGACCTGCTTGGAAGAATCCCACTGGATACAGCCCAGAGGTAAAAAGGGTAGGAGAGGTGGTTGATATTCAATAGTCCCCTCCCACAAGCCCAAAAATTTTCCATGCCAATGTGCAAGAAGTCAAACAAAAGCAGCAAGAGGTTTGTGCTGAAGAAAAAGGAGCCCCCTGTTAAACTCTGATATAAAAAGAAGGCACAGACTTCTATGGTAACAGGTGACCCAGGAGGAATATAGAGATAGCATGTGAACATACAGGGATTGGGTGAGGAAACCTAAAGCCCATGTAGACTTGGATCTGGTGACAGATGTGAAAGGCAATAAGAGAGGTTCCTACAGACGTATCAGCAAAATGAAGCTTGTTCAAATATTTTTTATTTTGCTGGATGGGGAACAGCATCCAGTGACAAAAGCCATGGAAAAGGTCAAGATAATGGTTGATTTCTTTTTCTGAGTCTTAAGCCACAAGACCACTTTACAGAAATCCCAGATCAGAGACCAATAAAAAAGTCCAGAACAAGGAAGACACCCTCAGTGGCAGAGAATTAGGTTAGGGATCACTGATGCAAACTGGACACAAGTCTAGCTTACAGTCATATGTGCAGCTCAAGGAAGCTGATGGATGTCATTGTCACACCCTTCTTGATTATTTCCAAAAGGTTATGGCAGCCAGGGCTGGTTCCTGAGGAATGGATAAAAGCCACTCCTCCTTCAAGATTAAGAGGAAGGAGGATCCTTTAAACTGATTTATCAGTCTCCCTTGCATCTCTGGGTAGGTGTTGGAATAAATCACCTTGGAAGCCATTTCCAAACATGCTAAGGACAAGGAGATGTCTGGAAATATTTAGCTTGGACTTATAAAATGGATGTCATGTGTGACAAACCTGATAGTCTTCTGCTATGAGATGACTGACTCAGTGGATGAGCAGTTTACCTTGGCTTTAGTAGGGCTTTCAACAAGGCTTTTCTCCAATAGCATCCTAATCAACAAATGGATGAAGTATATACTATGTAAGAGGGCAGTAAAGTGGAATGAAAATTGTCTGAACAAAGTCAGGCACAAAGTCCACCTGGAACGCCATTTGATGTCCCTGTGAATGACCTGGATGCCGGAACAGTGCACCCTCAGGAAGTCTGCAGGTGCTGGAATAGGCTGGGAACTAACTTGCTGGTGAGCAACTTTGCAGAGAAGGAGCTGGGACTCCTGATGGTCACCAGGCTGTCAAGAACCAGCAATGCTCCTTTGCAGCAAGGAAGGCCAACAGGCCTTCTTCACTGCGTCAGGCAGAGGACTGCCAGCTGGTCAAGAGAGGTGTCTTTTCTCTCTGCTTAGAGCCAGTGGGATACATCTGGTGTGCTGGGGTTCCTCGTCCTTCAGAAACATGAACATACCAGAGTCCAGTGAAGGGCCATGAAGATGACTGAGGGCTGAACCATCTCCTT
This sequence comes from Apus apus, assembly GCF_020740795.1. Taxonomy (NCBI): domain Eukaryota; kingdom Metazoa; phylum Chordata; class Aves; order Apodiformes; family Apodidae; genus Apus; species Apus apus. The sequence continues at coordinate 69,452,628 of NC_067312.1, read as the reverse complement.
CTTGAAAGAGAAGCTGGACTAGGTGATTGCAAGAGATCCTTCAACTATTCTGTGGTCTTGTGATTCTTTATCACCTATTTCGGTGTTCCCTGTGCACATTAAAAAGACAGAAAGATACCTTCTGAGAAAAACAACAGGAAGGCAATAAAAAACACTATATGAAAAGATTAACTGGAAAATATTTCTGAATTAGCATTATACAATAGTATTATACAATCATTTAGTTCAGTTACTTTGCTTTAATTCTATTCTGATAATTATTGATATCAAGTTAAGCTATTTTATAAACTGAAACAGGAAGAAAAAATGTTCAAGTGAGAACTCTCTGCAAGGAGAAAAATATTAAGTACTAAATACTGAACACTCAGTATTCAGCACTGAACATGTAGAACATTTTAGATTAAATGGAAGAACTGGAAAGTTGCCCAGTCTTATTTTCTGTAGCTCTAAAATATTGAACCTCCCAGGAAATGCAGAATACCAGTGACACTTTTGAGGCCATTTTCCAATCCAGAGTCCAGGATTCTTGTCCTAGAATTTTCATTTGCTACTGTGACAAAAACCTTGATAAATATTGAAATAAAGCTTGAGACATCAAAATGATGTATCAAACTCAAGGATTTTTTTGTTGTTGTTGTTGTTCTTGTTGTTAGCACATTTATTTGGAAATGACAGTGTGATTTTTCATATGTATCATCTTTGTCCGTATATGCTTTAGATTCAATACAAGAAAAGTATATTAAGAAAGATGATAGGTAGATGGATTGACAGGTAAATATATAACTATTGTGCCTTTTAGTAACACATTGCTTAAATTGTAAAAATCTGTTCCTGTTTCTTATTAATAAAATCCTTCCTTACTATGGCATAGTAGCAACTGTACCTATAGATTGTATTAAAGATCTAACTTCGAAGCTTAATGTAGTCTAAAATTAAAAAAGCAAACAAACAAACAAACATCAAAATACCCCACCGCAAAATGGAAAATGTATGTTGCCCCTGCTTAGTTACTGACAGTCGAAATGGTACCAAGAATCTCTGAACAATGAAGTAAATAAGAAAAATTATCTTTGAGAGCATTGCACAGGTTTTGAGCTAATAACTTTTTCTTAAAAGCATTTTCAGACACTGTAGAATATTATTTAGATACATACAGACCTTGTCTACTTCTCGCAATTTGTTTTACAAGGTCCTACTGACTTTACAGGCAAATCACATGACCTCAGTTACATCCAAAAGATGGTGTCACACTGTGTAATACATAGTCTCATTGATCGTCCCTGACCTGAATATGAACTGTTAATGCCCCACATTGCTCTCAACTGCCGATAGATAACCCTTTTCTGGTAATACAGATTAAATATTCCTATATTTAATTCCAGGAATTATGATTAATTATTTTAGATGACAACTTTCAGTTGATACAATCCACAGGACCTTTTACACAGAACTGGCCAAGCAAGAATTCCCTTTGCATTCCCTAGATATACTTTTCTTCGTATTGCCCACCCAAGAGTTCCTTCCTCTTGAAGGTGTTGGCTGCCTTTTGACCAAGAGACAGAGCATGTCTCAGAAGAATCAGGTCTCACAAAAGCAGTGAGGCGCAGTGTGGCACCAAAAGTCATCACACCCAAACCTTGCTCTTGTCTAAGAGGCTTTTGAGAAAGAGCAAGCAGCAGAGATTGAGCAGCAGACTGTGAATAATTTTGAAGGGCGTATTTCCTTCAACTTGTGCATTACTCAGCCAGTATTCCTTCTTTCAATGCAGAACTTGTGCAAATGAATAATCAGCTCCCCAGGTTTACAACAGAAATGCTGCCCCTTGCTTGGGATACAAATAACAAAGGCATAGAGCAGCATTCATGAGAGGAAAACCAAACCAAACCAAACCCAAAACTTCAGAGTGTATGTAGTGACCCTAGAATGTATAAATATATTAATAATATTGGTGTTACTTTACACCCATTTCTCAGTCACAACGATGACACCATCTCTACTCATATTTTACAGCCAACAAACTAAAATTTTGAGTTTTGACCAGCATTTTCTCCATAATCTTGCAGATCTAGGCCCTCTGATGTGTTCCACAAATTTTGGTAAATGCTAGGTAGTTTACAGCGTAGTGCTAGACTCCTCCCTCTTGGTGTTGCTTTATTTTTCCAAAATTTATGTATAACTGGCATCCTGCTCACAATGGTTTGCATTTTTATAGAATCCTCTAACATATTCCAGAAACTTCTGAGTACTGCTTCCCAAGAACTGTTTCCCAAACAGAATGTGTTCATGAATGAGCATCAAGCACTCAACTGATTTTAAATGGTGTTCAATATCCAGCATTAACCAGGTCCCTCCAGCTGAATATACAGAACTTCAGCTGACTCAGGGAACATCTGTTGTCTAATACAAGTTTCACTTCTTAATATTCTGCTGATCTGGACCGGGTACTAGGAAAACACCATCAGTGAGTAGCAGCTCATATGAAGTTATGAAAGTCAAAATGCTGTTTCAGGAGACAACTATGTCTTTCTGTTTGCTTGCTTTAGATTTTAATCAAGAACCAATTCTAGTTCCTAAGCCACCATATTCTAAGACTGCTGATTTACTACCACTACATTCAGCATTCTGATTGAGTGTTCTTGTATATAGTGGGTAAACTACATACGTGCTGCACAAGGATGCCTAGAAAACTGAATGCCTATCTATTTCAGTATGCTGCTGGAGTTTCTGGGTGAAACTTTTCCAATGGGTTATGCAGGACAAAGAACTGCAGGGGCAAAAATTTTCTATGGTACAGTACTTCAAAACAATCTTCTGATTTTATTTTCTTTTCCACAGTGTTTTTTGTCTTCTTACTTCTACTAGTGAAAGTGACCAGAAAATATCTGTTTGCTATAAAACGAGTGAGAAGACATAAAAACCAATCCCTAAAGAGAACAGTTATTTAAAACTTCATTCTTTGTTAGAAATCAATTTACATTTTGAGCAAAGCTGTGAGCATTTGGCCTCAGAAAACAGAAAGGCATATATTCCTTCCACTTGTATTACAGCTAAGCTAAACTTCAGGACTTCTAAAGATAAAATGTTACATCTCATGGATTCAAGAGGAACCTCAGAGGGAAATTCCTAAGCCTCAGCCTTCTTCCTTTCTGAGCAGAGACAAAATATGGCATTTTCATTGTTTTGGACAAAGATAGTCTGTAGTAGTTGCAGAGTATGAGGTTGATTCCTCCAGCAAGAGCTCTAGGCTACAGCAGAAATGGGCTTCAAGCTCAGTTTCCACCTCATGGACACTACTTCAATGACCACAGTTCAGTTAAGAATGAATCATAGAATCATAGAATCATAGAATCATAGGGGTTGGAAGGGACCTCGAAAGATCATCTAGTCCAACCCCCCTGCCAGAGCAGGGTCACCTAGAGTACATCACACAGGAAGGTGTCCAGGCGGGTTTTGAATGTCTCCAGCGAAGGAGACTCCACAACCTCTCTGGGCAGCCTGTTCCAGTGCTCTGTCACTCTTACAGTAAAAAAAATTTTCCTGATATTCATCTTAAACCTCCTATGCTCCAACTTGTATCCATTACTCCTTGTCCTATCACTGGTCATCACCGAAAAAAGCTTAACTCCATCGTCTTGACACTCACCCTTTACATATTTGTAAACATTGATGAGGTCCCCCCTCAGTCTCCTTTTCTCCAAACTAAAGAGACCCAGCTCCCTCAGCCTTTCCTCATAAGGCAGATGTTCCACTCCCTTAATCATCCTTGTGGCTCTGCGCTGGACTCTTTCAAGCACTTCCCTGTCCTTCTTGAACTGAGGGGCCCAGAACTGGACACAATATTCCAGATGTGGCCTCACCAATGCAGAATAGAGGGGGAGGAGAACCTCTCTTGACCTACTAACCACACCCTTTCTAATACACCCCAGGATGCCATTGGCCTTCTTAGCCACAAGGGCACACTGCTGACTCATGGTCATCCTCCTGTCTACCATGACCCCCAGGTCCCTTTCACCTACACTGCTCTCCAGCAGCTCAGCCCCCAACCTGTACTGGTGCATGGCGTTTTTCTTCCCCAAATGCAAAACTCTACACTTGCTCTTGTTAAACTTCATCAGGTTTTTCCCCGCCCAAGTCTCCAGCCTGTCTAAGTCTCTCTGAATGGCAGCACAGCCTTCTGGTGTGTCAGCCACTCCTCCCAGCTTGGTGTCATCAGCAAACTTGCTGAGGGTACATTCTGTGCCCTCATCCAGGTCGTTGATGAAGATATTGAACAACACCGGTCCCAGTACCGACCCCTGAGGGACTCCACTAGTCACAGGCCTCCAACTAGATTCTGCCCCATTGACTACAACTCTCTGACTTCTTCCTTTCAACCAGTTCTTGATCCACCTCACTGCCTGATCCTCAAACCCATACTTGATCAACTTATCTACAAGGATGCTGTGGGAGACGGTGTCAAATGCTTTACTGAAATCAAGATAGACCACATCTACCGCTCTACCATCATCTATCCACCTAGTAATTTCCTCATAGAAGGCTATGAGGTTAGTCAAACATGACTTACCCTTGGTAAAACCATGTTGACTGCTCTTGATGACCCCCATCTCCTTGATGTGTCTAGAGATAGTGCCAAGGACAAGTTGTTCCATTACCTTTCCAGGGATGGAGGTGAGGCTGACCGGTCTATAGTTACCCGGGTCCTCCTTCTTGCCCTTCTTGTAGACTGGAGTGACATTTGCTATCCTCCAGTCCTCAGGCACCTCTCCAGTTACCCATGACTTACCGAAGATGATGGAGAGTGGCCCAGCAATGACCTCCGCCAGCTCCCTCAGCACCCTTGGATGCATTTCATCCGGACCCATCGATTTATGGTTGTCCAGATTATGCAACTGATCCCTAACCCAATCCTCATCTACTATGTCCTCACCTATCTTGACTACTTCTGGGGTTATATGAATCTGGGGCTCATGGGAAAAGCCTGCAGGAGTAAAGACAGAGGCAAAGAAGGCATTCAGCACCTCTGCCTTCTTCATATCCTCTGTCACCAGGGCACCCACCTCATTCAGCAGTGGGCCTATATTGCCTCTGGTATTAGCTTTGTTGGCTATGTATTTGAAAAAGCCCTTTCTACTATCCTTAACCCGACTTGCAAGGTTAAGTTCCAAGGAGGCCTTAGCTTTCCTGGTTGCCTCCCTACATTCCCTGACAACATTCCTATATTCCTCCCAAGTGACCAGTCCCTCCTTCCATGATCTATAGATTTTCCTCTTCCACTTGAGTTTCCCCAGCAGTTCCTTTTTTAACCACGCTGGTCTCCTAGCTCCCTTACTAGATTTTCTACCCATTGGGACACACTGATGCTGTGCTTGCAAGAAGTGGTCCTTGAATATTGTCCAGCTATCTTCAGCCCCTTTACCTTCTAGCACTCTGTCCCATGGCACTTCCCTTAACAATTGGTTGAGGAGGTCGAAGTTTGCTCTGTAGAAGTCCAGGGTTCTGGTCCTGCTGGAAATTCTGTTCCTCCCACACAGGATCCTGAACTCCACCATCTCATGGTGGAGTCTTCCAGCAGATATCGGGATAGTTAAAATCTCCCATGAGGACCAAGGACTGTAGTTGTGAGGCTGCTTTCAGCTGCCTGTAGAAAGCCTCATCAACTTCCTCATCTTGATCAGGAGGTCTGTAGTAGACCCCCACAACTGTGTCACCCATACTACCCTGTCCTTTAATTCTTACCCACAGAATTTCAACTTGCCCCTCATCAGCCCCTGTACAAAATTCAATACATTCTAGTTGCTCTCTCACATAAAGGGCAACTCCACCACCTCGCTTCACCAACCGATCTTTCCTAAAAAGCACATAGCCATCCATGGCCACATTCCAGTCGTGTGAGCTGTCCCACCATGTCTCTGTTATTGCTACCAGATCATAACCCTTAGACCGCACACAGACCTCTAACTCTTCCTGTTTATTCCCCATGCTGCGTGCATTGGTGTACAGGCATTTCAGGAAGCAAGTAGAGCACATAGGTGGGACTAAATCCTCCTTAGCCCATCCTCCTACAGGCCCTGGTATGTTCCTCATGGGCTTGTCCCCAACAGACACAGTTTTCTCCCCTTCCCCCTTCACATCTAGTTTAAAGCTCTCTCATTGAGCCCTGCTAAGTCCTGCCCCAAAAGCCTTTTCCCCCTCTGGGACAGGTGCATCCCACCTGCCACCATCAGGCCAGGTGTCTCATAGAGCAGCCCATGATCAAAAAAGCCAAAGCCCTGCCTTTGGCACCAGTCTCTTAGCCATTCGTTCATCATTAAACTCTTTCTGCTTATCTCTCCACCCATTCTTGCAGGAGGTATGGAGGCAAACACGACTTGTGCTCCAGACCCCCTAACTAGCCGTCCCAGGGCCCTGAAGTCTCTCTTCATTGCCCTTACATTTCTTGTAGTAATTTCGTCACTGCCAACCTGAAAAATCAGCAGTGGGTAGTAATCAGATGGATTTACCATACTAGAGAGTTTCCTTTTAACATCTCTAATGCGAGCCCCAGGGAGGCAGCAGACCTCCCTGTGGGATGGGTCAGGTCTACAGATGGGCCCTTCTGTTCCCCTCAGAAGGGAGTCACCCACCACAATTACCCTCCTTTCCTTCTTAGTTGAAGAAGTCCTAAGTCGTGGAGCTGAGCGACAAGTCATAGGCGGTTCACTAGACAAATCTGTCACTCCAGCTTCATTTTCCTTTCCCTGAAGTTCCAAGACCTCGTACCTATTCTTCAAGGGCAATTCGGAGGATGGACGGAGTTGGGAGGGTTTTTTCTTGCCTCTCCAAGGACGGACCTCCCTCCATTCCTCCATGTTCCTAAAGTTCTCTCCTTCTGTCTGAGAACAGGAGGGGAGGGGATCCATCACTTGTTCTAGCATCTCTTCCTCCTGCCCTTGCCTCAGGGTTTGACTCCACCAATCTATTTCATTCTCACATTCTCTGATAATTCTCAGTCTTTCAACCTCCTCTGTCAGTCTAACCACCTGCCTGAGGAGATCATCGATTTGCTCGCACCTCACACACGCGGTGCCACTGGCTCCCTCTGGCACCAGTGCCAGGCTCAGGCACTCACTGCAGCCAGAGACCTGCACGGCTGCATGCCTGCTCAGAATCTTTACAATCACATCCAAACTATGAGCTAACCAAGATCCAGAGAGGAAAAAAATACTGAGTATATTTCACTGTTAGAAGATATCCACATCAGAGTAAGAAGTCATGATATTCTTTCAATACAGATACTATACTTCTCCCTTCCCCTCCTACTTCATTAGCGCTTGAGCTTCTCCTGAACCCTGCTGAAGGGACTGCTTCAGTGAGCTGTGCAACTCTGCCATGTAATCTCCTCTCTCTGAGATTGTTTTTAGTAACTATTATTCTAATCATGCCATGACAAATACTTATCTCTGAAAGTACCTGCTGAACTTTTCTAAAACACTGTAATTTAGTTGAAGGAATCATCACTTTTTCTTTTATAGGCTGAGCTAGGTGTTGCTGATGTCCACATTCAGCAAGGTATTGCAAATGGAACTGGAAAAAAAATACAGATGTGAAAATCACTACCATCAGTTGCCTGAAACAGAGGGAAAAATAAAGTCTAGATAAACCTACCAGATTTAAAGAATAGCATAAAATCACTCCTGATCTTCCACCTAACCAGGGGCAGGAAACTGTTGTTGCATTTATTGTTCAGTCCAATATTTATGTTCTGGTGATGGGCTAAACTCTAGGCTGACATTATGATTGAACAATTGTCTCTGACAGTGCAATTCTTTATTCCCTTAATCAAAATTCAGTAACATTCCTGGTCTCTCTGGAATAATATTTTTGTCCAATTTACTATCATAGGAGTAAAAGTAAGTTATATATATAGCCAGAAAGACATTTTGGGTAAGCTAAACTGCCACTGCAGGAGTGTGTGATGACTATTAACAGGATAATATTAACTGTGAGCTTGGCTTAGCAGGCATCCCTCTCCCACACTAGAAAGTGGATAAACACAAGTGAGGTGTTGCGTACCCTGCTGAAGGAGGGTAATGTGCAACTAGATTATTTGATTAACACAGTATTGTTAGGAAATCCAGTTTTGGGCTCCCCAGTTCAAGAGGGACAGAGATTTAATTGAAAGAGTCCGACAAAGAGCTACAGGGATGATTAAGGGACTGGAACACTGCCTTATGAGGAAAGGCTGAGAGACATGGGTTTTTTTAATCTGGAGAGAAGACTGAGAGGGGATCTTATTAATGTGTATAAATATATGAGGGCTGGGCATCAGGAAGGAGGGGATTTCTTTTCACTTGTCTCCTGTGATAGGACAAGGGGCAATGGATTCAAGCTAGAGCATAGGAAGTTCCACCTCAACAGGAGGAAGAACTTCTTTACTGTGAGGGTTACAGAGCACTGGAAGAGGCTCCTCAGAGAGGTTACAGAGTCTCCTTCTCTGGAGAATTTCAAGACCCATTGGGATGCATTTATGAGTGACCTGCCCTAGGTCTGGTCCTGCTCTGACAGGGACGTTGTACTCGATGATGTCTGAGGAACTTTCAAACCCCTGACATTTTGTGATGCTGTGATATCCACTGTGAGTAAGAGCTCAGATTCAATAACCCATTTAAATCATTTTTAGGGTTGGGATTAAGGTAACCCATGTTTTTCCTTTGTCTGTAGCAAAGTGAAGAGACCAGGAAGGCTGCCAGAAAAATCTTACATTGTTATTCCAAACTCTCTGCCATTACTGAGTTTTGCAGATGCCAAATGCAACCATCTTCCTTTTTCCTAGGTCTCCCATGAAGCTCAGGGAGCAACAGGATCACAGGCAGTAATCTGACCTTTTAGTTTCCCTGAGGTACAAAGACTTTTGAGGACTGAGTCTTAATTTCATTCTACAACATACTCTTCTCTAGAGGAAAGATTTTGCAGAGCAGAACTGATTTACAGTCTTGTTTAACTCATTATTCCTGCAGGGAAATCCCTCATGATTTTCTTGTTACTCATCTCCTTCTGGGGAAATAAAAGTAAGTCAAACAGACCAAGCCTGTAATGCTTACTGCAGATGACTCCTGTATATACGAAAATTCGGCAAAAAGAGTTATGCACTTCGTAAAATGACTTAGAGAAAATCATACTAACCAACTGGTTAAATTTTATACTGATTACACTAGAACATCAGCAAGGCACTGTCGATTTCTTCAGAATTCAACACTTTTCTGAAGTGGCAAAATGTTGATGGCATTAGGAGGAATCCAGAATATTCAGAAACAGGGGACAGTTCATTGTGGAACAAGCTAAATGCAGTTTCAGAACTGGCTTTTTGTGTAGCTTACACTCATCACCCAGCCTGGGCAGATGCAGTTCACTGGTGCATGCACTTGCTGCAGACATAAGTGATTTGTAAAAACTGTTCCCTGCAACAGCAATGCACTGAATTCACAAACATACAGGAAGGCTCTGAAAAGGAAAGACATCTTTAAAAGCTGGATACAAAGATGCCATGTTAGAAGGCATTTCAGGTAGAAGTGGTACTGCCAGTGAGGACGGGCTGTGTTTTAAAGATTGTGCTTGTGGTCTGAGCAAGATATGCAGTGGTGAAGTATGCAGTTACAAGTACAAGATATTTCCTGATTGTCATTTGAGTGTAAAAAAAAAGGAAAAAAAGGATACAAAATCAGAAAAGGGTAGGAATTAAACAACTAAAAAAACAGATGTAACGACCACAGTGGAGCTTTGTTTTTGTCAATTAAACATCAAACAAAACAAAATAAAACATGTTATCAATTTATTTTTTTTTTACTAATACGACTTTCATGTACTTGAATTAAAATCAGTACTAATTTTTGTCAGCTGAGAATCTGACAACACCACCAATGTTGACTGGTTTTGCTACAGTAATACCTGTGTGCAAGGGAAAACCTAAACCACGGAGAAGAGATGATCAGAGCTCAGCAGCCTGATCTAGTCGGAGGCCTCCCTGCCCATGCAGGGGCGTTGGAACTTGATGATCTTTAAAGTCCCTTCTACCTCTAACTATTTTATGATTCTGTTTGGGAACCTCTGCCTTTTTAGTCGTGTTCCCTTCATTCATTTTTTGTCAATATTCAACAGGATTAGATTAAAGGCCAGAAATATTAATATTATTTTTCTATTTCTATGGTGTATTTTTCATTTAATTCACACTGTTCAGATGCTTCATCTGAGCTAATGTTACATCTCTACATGGAAAAGAAATAAGACATGAAAGTGAGTAAAAGGATAAAAAGGGTTATTGTCATGTCATTGTTCTATCAGTAGATACAGCCAAACAGGTAGCATGGGCCTATATCTACAGTTTGGAATTGTTTTTTTTTCTTATAACAATAAACATTTGCTTTTCTAAAACTTCCACTGCTATGGACTAGGAATTATTCAGTTTGGTTTAGACAAGGAGCTCAAAGTTTCTCCTGATTTCTGTTGTCTCTGAAGTGGAGATGGAAGGAATATATTTTCATTCTCATGAATACTTTCTCAGACTTAAAAAACTGTAGGGTAGAGAAAAAGTTAGAGCAAAGATAGGGGAAACATAATTAACTACATATTTATTAGCTTAATTTTATTTTTATTTTCCTCTGCAAATAATCCTTGTCTTAAGCTACAGTGAATCTTTTTCTATCACACTATTACTTTAATTGTCTTTCATTTGATAGCTGTATTGCAGTAATCCTAGGAGTGCAATTTATGCATTTAAACATGGGTTATCTGGGGCAATTTAAGATGCCCTTGCTCAACCTGTCTGGTGTCCTGCTGCCACTGCAGAAGGGTATGGCTATCTATCATTTCTGTGTGATCAATTGTCATTCCATTACACTTGACTTTGTGAAGAGAAATTAAACTACTAGAATAGACATTCTTACCATTATAATTTGGTTGAGTGGTAATTTACACTCCTTCATGGGACTAAACTACTCAGATGTGACTGCCAAGAGCAAAATAACTTTAGGCTGCATGCACAACAGCTCAACTTTATTATTTAGCATTTAATTTTCCAAACCGGTTTGCTAGTTTCAATGTATTGGTGGATATTTTTCATCCTCTGACTCCTTTACACCATCTTCCCAGTGTAAAGACTGGGATTCAAGGCTTGTATGGTTAAAACATCAAGTTCTTCATATGAGGACACACACACTAATCAAAAGCATTGCCAAATTCAAGCAAGCCCAGGGCAGAGAATTTTTCCTCATCTGTGAGAGTTCCAGAGCACATATCAACTCAACAGAGCTATGGCTCTATTGAGCACAATAGCATTAAAGAGTAATAGCCTTGTGCTGAATGCTGCAGAAAAACGTAGCAATAAATATCTAATGCTTTTTTCCCTTCTCTATTTTTTTCTCCTATATACAAAGTGGAAAAACAAAACAAAACAAAACAAAAACAAAAAACAACTCTTCTCTTTTTCTTGTGACACCTTAATTACATGGTACTGTAGATACTATACTTAAAAGCACATAAAAGGATTATTCTAGATTTAGTGCAAGTTTAGCTGTCATTATACCCTGTGTTAAAAAACTTCTGCTGATGTTATTAAGCTCTTTTCTGGCTCAGAAGGTCCTTCAGCCCGACCTGTTAAAGCTCATCCAACAGTCTGCCTCTCAAATCTGGTGGGTAAATATTGTGGTAGTGACGCTGTCCCCCAAAGGGGTTGTGTTTGGTTTCATAACTTCATTTGCCCTCTCATCATCTATCATCAGGGTTTTTTGACATTACCTCCAGAGAAATTCCATCAGGAGCATTCAGGCTCACCAAGCATCCCCAGCACACTCTATGCTGTGGATTAGCTAACTGAAGGAAAAGAGCTTCAACAGAGTGCTGAAAATACTGCCAGCATTTCTCATGTTACTGTCATGGACTTACTAGGGCAATGAGAAAAAAACAAAAGGCTAGTGTGTCTTTCTTGACAAATATGTGTGTATTTCCAGTAATCAGATCTTAACCTGTGTTAATTTTTTTTCACTACTCTAATAACTTCAGAAGGAAATCACTACCCTGTTTGAATTGGCCAAACAATAGTATACTGGTAACAACAGAAAAGTGTTGCACTGAACTACAGTGAATTCACAGAATATTAGAAAAAGTCCTCTCCACATTTTCCAAGAAGGAAAACCCTTTACTTACTCTGCTAATAAATTGTCTCCTAGTCACACGCTGTCATCCTAAACAAGATGATCCACTAAGTGGAATTTTAGTCTAGTCCAAGGCAAACACCCTGAGATCTGTAATTATGTTAGAGGATATAAAGGATAAGAAAATAAAAATTTGAAATAAAAAAGATGTAAATGTGAGAAGTCATGTTTCACTATGCTAGGTAATACTATTACTGGAAAAATCTTTAGCATATTGGATCTCTCAGTCTGCATCTGTGTATTTTATCATTTCACACAACTACAGTGCAAAAGGCACTAAATTCTTTCCTTCATAGTGTCATGTTTTTGTTGGAGAAGATACCTTTAAATAAAGGCAAATAAAATTATCTTGTTAATTTTGGTGAGCTTTGAAAAGCCTTGATATGCACTTACTGCCAGTGAAACTCAATGAAACTTCCACCATTTTTAAAGGCTACCTGAAAGCTTTGAATGAAAAGCATGATATAAATGCTAATGATCATATTGTCTCTTTTATGTGCTCAACAATGCCATCACCTTTCTCTCCCTTCAGAAGACTGTGATGGAAATGACAAATTTACTGGACTTATTGACCACTCAAACACAAACAAGTACAACAAAAAGGCATTTTGCAGCTTCATAAGAATCTGTCGATTGCTGGACTGGTAAGATTTGATTTCTGGTTTAACTTGTTTAATTACTTGGTTCAGATCATAGAATCATAGAATTAAAGAATGGTTTGGCTTGGAAGGGACCCTAAAGGTCATCTAGTTCCAACCCCTCTGCCTTGGGAAGAGACACCTCTCACCGGACCAGGTTGCTCCAAGCCCCATCCAACCTGGCCTTGAACACTTACAGGGATGAGGCTTCTACAACTTTCCTGGGCAATCTGTGCATGTGTCTCACCATCCTCAGACTAAAGAATTTCCTCCTAATGTCTAACTTAAATTTCCCCTGTTCCAGTTTTAACCAGTTACCTCTTGTCCTCTCACTACAAGCCCTTGAAAAAAGTCCCTTCCTAGGTTTCCTGCAGCCCCTTCAGGTACTGGAAGGCTGCTATGAGGTTTTCCCAGAGCCTTCCTCTCTCCAGGCTGAACAACCCCAACTCTTCACCTATCTTTGTAGGAGTGATGCTCCAGCCTTCTGATCTTCTTCATGGCCCTCCTCTGGCCTTTCCCTGGGAGCATAATGTCCTTCTTATGTTGGGGGCTCCAGAACTGGACACAGTACTGCAGGTGGGGTCTCATGAGTGCAAGGGGGGGAGAATCACCTCCCTTGACCTGCTGAGTACACCTCTGTTGATACAGCCCAGGACATGGTTGGCTTTTTTGGCTGCAATCACACATTGATGGCTCATGTTGAGCTTGTCATTCACCATCACCCCTAAGTCACTCTCCTCTGGACAGTTTCTATCCACTGAAACAAAAAACAGCATGGTCTGGACTGGCTGCTCTCAAATTCACTGATGTTTATTCTTTTGGGTTACTTGACACTAGAGAGGTTCTACAAAGGAGAAGCTAAATAAAACAACATTTCCAATATTAAACTTCTACTGCTGAGTTAAATAATCATGCTTAATAACACCTAGCTTATTCTTACAATTAATGATGACCTAAATTAAAGATCCCCTCTTGCAGTATTGTGTTGCAGAGGTTTAGCTAAGAAAAAAATATAAAAGGAAAAATGGAAGTAAAATTTGTGTTGAAGTATTCTTGGGAGATAGGATCAAAGTAGAGAGTATTAACTGTTCAAGCTAATATTCTATCCTGTGCTACCAGCATCCTACCCAATCTCAGGGTAAAGATAAATTGTTACCCTATCAATTTTCCTCTCATACTTGAATGTGTGTTCCATAATCATAAACTTACATTAAAACCAAAGGAAGGATGTAAGAATAAATCCTGATATATCAAATGGAGCTTTGTGTCAAGCTGTTATTGCTAATCAGTCAAAAAAGTCTTGTCAAATTTATTTGCGGTGTCAATACAGATAGTGCATTAATGCTATCCTTAAACAGGTATTTATTATTTTTTTCTTTTTTTTTTTTTTTAACACAAGGAAGAATGAAAGCACCAATCTACTGGCAGATGCTTTCCTGTAGAAGTGTCAAAGCTGTGCATGAGTTATCTAACAAACTACAGGTAGGTGTAAGTAAGATATCTGGTCAACTGAAATAGCATCAAATGTGATTGCATTTCTTCAGGCATGGTTTCAGTCATCTCACTTTTTATCATTTTTTATGTAAAGAATGATATTTTTAAAGTAAAATAATTTAATTTGCTTCTTCCAACAAATGTCTATTTCAATGTAATTTATGGTTAAGCACTCTGACTCAAGTGACTGATCAGAATTTTTTTTCTAATTTTGTGCATGCAATTTGAATCAGTGTCAAAAAAAAGGCTACAATGATGTTCTGTAAGTTGCAAAGGTTTAAATCTGCTCCTTTCATATTTGGACTCCTAAATCCAGTACAGGTCCATGCAGGCTCATTATTAAGGTTAGACTGAAGGGTGCAGGTATAAGGCTGTGATGGAGTCTTCTCTTTCTAGTAAAGTAATAGAGAGTGCCATCGTCTTGCCTGGTCTTCAGCTTCAAATTTTATTTTCCTTATTTGTTACAAAAGTTCACTTGCATATGCCCAGGTGAAAAGTAGCTAATATATTTTAACCTTTCAATAATTTGATAATTCATATTTACACTTTTTCTTCATAATCATTCACATTCATATTGAAAGGTCATCTATGCTGTACAAATTTCATGTCACATTAAGCTGACCTTGTTTTTCCTAGAACTGATTGATTGGTAGTTCCCTTTCACATCTTAACCCCTGATTGCCTTGGCAATAATCTCTTGAGATGTGACCACCATCGTTAATATATACAGTCAAAATTATGGTTTATAGATGGGAGAGGAGTTCAAGTTTCCTGGCATTACTGTACACCCTTGCAGTGTAAGACAATACTATTCAAGCAGAAGCAAGAGAACTGGTTAGAAATAGGAAAATTAGGAAGCTATTGTTTAAGCCTGATTCAAAAGATACATACAATTTAGTACCTTATCATATGAACAGTTTTTGCATCACTGTAATTTCATGAATGCCATTTTTATTTCGCTTTCATGTGAACCTGAGATTCCTTAGCCATCAAACTAAGGTGTTGTAGAAAAGATAAGCTCAACTCTGCCCAAGGGTCTGCTTATCTGGTTTTTCACTCACCCTGGTAACCTGCTAAATCACATATAGATTTCAGCTTCTCTTTATCTCTAAGGAGTTTGATGGATCCAGATTGGTCAGCTAGAAACAGTAACATCATTTATTACCTTTCATAGCTCCGAGGTGGGTGAGGAAGTGAATGGAGAGTAAATCATTCTCACTGATGAAGATGCAGAAAGACCCAGTGGCTAACTAGACAATGCTGTGAGATCCTAAGTATAGTCTTGTCTCATATGCTTACTACCCAGCAACTAACTCTAGCAATAATAACTGATTATAAGCTAAAGCAATATCTTCAGGCAGCAAAACATTTTTTTCTACTGTGGTGTTTGGAAAGCATGTCATTCATCTAATTTCCTCTAATGTTCATTGTTGTACTGGCCAGTTTGTAAAGCATTATACACCAATGTTTTAACTTATTTTTGCATCTACGAGGTAAGGTGAAATCAAGTCCCATGTGATTTACTTCATGAAATAAGACTTGAAATTAGAAAGGCACTTCTTACCTTTCCAAAGCCCTTTTGTAAATGTTTAATCAGATTTATTAATGCATAGTGTAAAGAAATACAGAATTTCCAGATTCCACTGTGTATTATTTAGAATACACACCCAAGTCACCAAATATATAGTTTGAAACTGGATGAATTCACAAAATACCTGTTGGATGTAGAAACACTCTCCCTCCTCTAATATTTCTTTGGACATGTGCAATCATGGATATACAGTCTCAGTAAGACTATTTTCTATCATTATGTACCTCACAAACAGAACTAAGGCCTCATCCCCTAATTGAAATCACTGTGAGGCTGCTACCCTGTTTCTTCAATGCACTCAAGACACAGTCTGAGACTTCATCCTTAGTGTAGTTTTTTGGGGGGTATTGGGTTGTGGGTTTTTTTTTGCTTGTTTTCCATTAAATCTTCCAGGGTTTGACATTAAACTCTGAAGTATTGCTGTTGTATGCCTTTCACAAGACAAAGTTGTCCTTGAAAGGATTTACAGCAGGTATCTTGATCAGAAGAACCTGATAGACTTTATACAGTTTCTTCATGACTGGACATGACTTTAGTGTAATAAAATACTGAGTGCACCATGGGGAGTTGACTTAGACTGAAATCAGTGATGGGCAAACAAAAAAGAAGCATCTTGCAGAGAGAGAAAGACCTGGCTGAATCCAGATGGAAGTTTATTAGGGACAAACTTTCATTTAATGGGAAAAGAAAGGCTTGCTTACTGCTTGTGGAAGGCGAGGGCACTGAAGATTATTCCAGATGCTGCACTAGGAATAAAGGCAGGCTTTGAAGGCAGAGAAAGAGAGAAACTGAAAATTCTCATTACTGAAGACTGGAAGATCTTTTCTAGACAGAATAATTTAATTTAAAAAAAAAAAAAAAGGAAAAAGAAAAAAAAAATAAATAATTTCTCTGACAAGAGTGAAGAAAATATATATAGTAAAAAAAAAATAAAAAAGGAAAAGAAAATTAACAAACAAAGAAAAGAAGAAAGTTGTGTAGAATTTGTAATTTTTCTGTTTATATCACCTAACAAAGAGAAACATGCTTTTTCGAGGAGTGTACAAACATTTTCTTCTTACTCATGGGAGTCTGTTAACACAGTCTGTTGTCCTGAGGTTATTCTTGGCAAGAACAAAAATAATGCGAGGAGGTGGTGATGTTTATCTTCTATAAACAGATCCTGGAAGCTCATGATAAAGTACTGTTTAGGAGCTTCTCATCCCCTCCCAGGATATCAAGCTGTGATGTAAAACCAGATACAGCCACTGCATCAAACCAGTTTTGCCAGTAAGTTCCATTCTTGGGTTGGGTATTATGCACAAAAACAAACTTCCACAGTGTAGAGTTTTGAAAACTTCACTCCCTGCTTTATTGATGGAAAGTCAATCTGATTTCTCAGCCTAGGAAGTTTTAATGCCTGAAGTTTCTATGTTTGAAGCTGCCTACTTCCCTGAGTTAATTCTGAGATTCTTAATCACTTTACACAAAACTATATCAATGCCAGGTGAAATTTTTTTATTAAACTGAAGCTGTGGCCAAGATATTAGGCGAAAATATATTTCAAAGGCTATGTGAGCTTTTTTCCTCCAAAACCTACTTGCTATGCAAAATAGAACAAGTTTCCTTAGCAACAAGCATTTCTTTGTCAAAGACTTGCTCTCACAGAACATATCCATTATGGATTATTTGTCCCATTATCTCTATGTAAGGCAGTGTTAACAAAAAACATTCATTACTGCCAGTCCCTACATTTACATATCGTTTTTTAGCTCTTGACTATGTGAACAATAACACCCTTAATGGAGGCTAGTGTAAGCTTTTATTTCTGAAGTTAAGCTAGGATGTCCAAATAGAAATGAAAAATGCTAAAAATCTCTGATGAATCTTTTCTACAACTGCTACTGAGACTATATTTTTTTGCTAGTCACCCCATAAAAGAATGGATTCAATTAGTATTCTGTTATTCTTCCTAGCCATTGGAAAGCATTTCACATTATTACTTTATGTGAAACAGTTATTTATTTCACATTAGAGATAAATAGTGATTTTACACTGCTAACAATAACTAATAGATGTTGATGCTCAGCTAAATTATTTTATAGACTCAAAAATCAAATATATTCATTCACAGTCTATGCTTTTTCTACTATGAGAGAAGCTCCATTAGTAAGTCCCTGAAGATAATGTTTACTCAGCAAAGCAGGTGTTTGTCTGGGGATGTTGAGATACTGTCAGTGGAGGTGTTCAGAGAAGCAGGCTGGATTTAATTTCCTCATGATGGGGTGTGATGTGGGTCCTGCTCCCCTGCCTGCCAATGGGCTGTTTGCACCTCTGCATAGCTATGACAAGAGCAGAGTGATATGACTGCACCTTCCTATGCTCATGCTTTATGGTCTTATCCTACTCCCACCCAACAGTTAAAGCTCTGCCAGGAACTGGTAACTTAGTTTGTAGTTCTGAGGAACAAGGAAAAGCCATTTGCTGTAGCATGATCTTCAGATTACACTGTAGTCATACCATGATAAAAGTTTTGAGTACCACTTGTTTACATGTTACTGGAATGGTTAAAAAGGTGTAGTGATTTTACAGATGAGGAGGAAGAAATTCCATGTTTGTCTGATATGAGGACTTGGAAATGGTTAATATAATCTCTAGGCATTTTCAGATTTCTCATCAACCACACAAATTGCTTTGGGACAAAGTACCAGTGTTGAAAGGGAATTTTTCAGAGAATTGCTGCTGGAAGCTCCAAATAGAAGCATAGAATCACAGAACCATTCAGGTTGGAAAAAAACCCTTGGGATCACTGAGTGCAACCATCAGCCCTACTCTACAAAGTTCTCCCCTAAACCAAATCCACCACATCCAAATGACCCTTAAACACATCCAGGGATGGTGATTCAACCACATCCCTGGGCAGCCTATTCCAGTGTCTAACCACTCTTTCTGTGAAATATTTTTTTCCTAATGTCCAGTCTAAACCTCCCCTGTTGCAGCTTGAACCCATTCCCTCTTGTTCTGTCACTAATTACCTGTGAGAAGAGACCAGCACCAACCTCTCTACAATGAGCTCTCTGGTACTTGTAGAGATTGATGAGGTCTCCCCTCAGCCTCCTCTTTCTCAAACTAAACATTCCCAGCTCCTTCAAGCATTCTTTGTAAGATTTATTCTCTAGGCCCTTCACCAGCTTCGCTGCCCTCCTCTGTACTGGCTCCAGCACCTCGAGATCTCTCTTGAACTGAGATGCCCAAAACTGGACACAAGACTCCAGGTGTGGCCTCACCAGTGCTGAGCACAGGGGGACAATCACCTCTCTACTTCTGCTGGTCACGCTGTTTCTAATACAAGCCAGGAGGCCACTGGCTTTCTTGGCCACCTGGGCACACTGCTGGCTCATATTCAGCCCCTTGTCCATTAGAACCCCCAAGTCCTTTCCTGCCAGACACTTTCCAGCCACACTTCCCCAAGCCTGGAGCATTGCCTGGGGGTGTTGTGGCCCAAGTGCAGGACCTGGCACTTGGCCTTGTTGAAGCCCAGACCATTAACATTAGCCCAACAATCTAATCTATCCAAGTGTCTCTGTAGAGCGTCCCTATCCTCATGCAGATCAACACTCATTGGTGTCACCAGCAAACTTACTGATAATACATTCTATGTCCTTATCAAGATCATCAATAAAGATGTTAAGCAGAAACACTCCCAACACTGAGCCCTGAGGAACACCACCTGTGACTGGCCCCAGCTGGATTTGACTCCATTGACCACCACTCTTTGGGCCCGACTGTCCAGCCAGGGCTTGATCCAACAGATCGTGTGCTCATCCAGGCCATGAGCAGCCAGGATTTTTATGAGAGTTCTATGGGGAACCGTGTCAAATGCCTCTTGGAGGTCCAGATAGACAATATCCACAGCCTTTCCTTTGGCCAATAGTTGGGTCTTCAGGTCATAGAAAGAGATCAGGTTCATCAGGAAGGATCTGCCTTTCATAAACCCATGCTAACTGGGCTTGATCTCCTGTTTATCCTCTATATGTCTTCTAATAACACTCAAGATGATACATCTGTTTTGCATTCATGACTAAAGAATTTCCCTGCAATAAAGATTTAAAAAGGAAAAGTCTGGTGTGCAGCCTTCTGGATAAAGAAAGAAAATCAAAAGGTATGTAGCACAGTCCTTCTATGAATGCAAAGCAAATCCTGTTGGAGACTGAGACATCCAGTCTCCCTTCTCTAGCAGAAAATTTGCTAGAGCACAAAATTCAGCACTTTCAGTAAGAGAAAATCCTGACTTATGAAATTGTTTTTCTTTTTCCAGCCAGAGAGAATTATATGGAAAGGAAAAGCAAAATATATTTTATTGAGAGAAGAAATATATTTGTTTGCCAAAATTTCCAGCTTTTTTGAAACTATTCTGTGGGTAATATACGTGACAAAGGCAAATATATCTGTTTTCCATTTCAGACAGATACAAGAAGCCAAAAATCAGCTCCTGCATTGTACTAAACGCGGAAGGTAATGAAAAACCACAGTAGGAAATCATTGTTGCCCAGTGTGACTAAACAGAAGTGGGAGAAGTTTATAGCTCACAGACAGGACTGAAGAGGACTTACCTGCTTCTTCATCAAGGGTTCAGGGGAAAAACACTTCTGAGAGCAACCTGCTTTTCTACTTAAACACAACCACCTATTCCACCAGGAGTTATCATTGCATCTATTGCCATAGCTTGCAAAAGGCCCATTACTGCTGCACCCTGGTTTCTAACAGGAAAAACATAATAACCAGAGCCCAAATGATAGATGAATCATACAAAGTGTAATACAAAAACACCTACTGCATAGTCGACATTGAAGATAGTTCTGTGACAGTCCTCATGCTTGCACATTAATCACTGTCTCTGCATTGTAAAATGTGTGTGAAATGTACAAGTATATGTATAGCAATGGTGTCTCAAACTGAGCTTTGTCTGTATGCATTTGTAAAGCAAATAATATGATATACAACATTTGTTTTCAGCTCATCTTTATAAAAGATTACACATCTAAAATACTTAATGGTCTCTCATATTAATACTAATGGAAAGCAAAAAAAAGGATAATATTCAACAAACAAAAACATCCTAAGTCAAAGTTATCCAGTATCTGAAAGAACTTGTTTCTTCTAGAAGCTCTTGAATTTAAGTTCCTTTGAGTCAGAGGTCATACTCTAGATAATAATTATTAATAGACATTGAAAAAATTGTTTCTTGATTTTCTCTATTCTGGTCTTTATTCTATCTGTATCTTCACCTTCCAACTTTGGTGTTAGTAGGGGCTATAGAACTTTGTTCAGCATTGTGTGAGTAGAGCACTAACATTTATTTGTCTTAAACCAGCTGCTCAAGCAACCACTGTATTTCTGGTATGTATGGTAAATCAGCACGTTACTGATAAATGGTAATGATTTCTTCCCAGATAAATTTTTCACAGAGCTGGCTAAATACTTTAAAATATAAGGTATTTAAGTAAAAGGTGTGCTCTTTACTGTCTTCTGTATTTCCTGTTGTGGCATTCAGGATGTATAGTGCTTATCTCGAAAAATCCAAGAGATAATGATGGACTTTGGCACTCAGGATATCTGTTGTCTGTCTTGTGGCATCTGAGTGTTAAATGACATTTGCTGATGGACTAAAGAGATGTCTCAGCAACCCATTCAACCCTTTTGCTTCCCCTCCTGTGACGAGTACCTGAGAACTGGGGAGTTCAGTGTGGGACATGCTGAGATTGGAGACAACTGAGTTCTACAGCTGGCACTGGGAGCAGAATAGCCAGTGATAACCAGGCTCATGAAAAATATCTCATGAAAACCACCAACGTAGCAGGACAAGACAAAGAGTGCTGGTCTCAAGCCACTTCCTAGGACCAAAACTCCACTGCAGTAAACTAATCCTGTGGTGCCAGTTGTCTCAACCTCCTCTTTTGTAATGGCTGATCTCATCAGTTAGCCAAAGACTACATAGCCCCTGGCATCATACCTGCCCCCTGCTATCTCGGAGGAGCACAGAGAATATAGAAGGATTTTCTCCCTTATTCAGGGAGAAAAGTGGGGGTGCAGTGGGCAAGAACTGTATAAAAATCTGGGACACTATGGGTGCAGGGAAGCACTTCCCCACCAGGAACCACTTCCCCACCGACGACATCGCTGGACTGTGGTGGCAACTGTGCTCTCGCTTGCTGTCCTCTGTGTCTCTGCTTTCTCTTTTCTTCTCTCTCTCTGTTTTCCTCCCTGTCCTATCCGCTCTAGGGACTTTGCTGTGTTACTCTAATAAAAGTTTGTTGTGTGCGTGACATCTGACCTCGTTTGCATCTTAATTTCACCATTTAGGATCACCTTTAAACTTCTTCTCAGGTCCTGCTGGGCAACAAAGGGAGCAGCTGCCGTGCGGCTCATCCCAGGAGAGGGAAGGCAGAGTCCAGCCCCAGCCTCCCACTGTCGTGAGGAGTGTTGGAAAGCAAGGGGGTTCTGCCCCATCTCTCCTAAGACCGCACGCCAGCCCCGCTGCCTCTTTGTGCACCTGATGTTGTGTTATCTTTGTTTCGTCCCGGCAAGATAGTAAAAAATTGCCACATATCCGAATACCGGATCATGACACCCCTAGTTTTAGAATTGCTTATTATTAAGGAAAAAGAACATAGTTTCTTGACAACAGTGAAAAAATTAAAGCTACAGCAAAAGATACAAGAAGAAAGAAAAGTGGACTGTTTCAGTTCTTGTGTTGTCAGTTTAAGTTTACAAGACAATATTCATGTTAGAAGTAAGTTATGTAAGTGAGAGGATATCTTTCTTTAGCAGTACTTAGGATTAATATCTTTTGGAGGTAACTATAAACTTGGAAAACAAAATGTGCATAATAATGTCCTGGTTTGAGCCAGGATGAAGCCAGTTTTCCTTTTACTGATTTTTTTTTTTTTTTCCTTCAGTGAGCTCTCTTTTAACTAGCAGCAAGTGTTCCAGCTAGTGGACTGATAACACTGGAACGTTTATGTTACTGCTGAGATGCCAAGGTCGTGTCTTTGCCCTGCTGGCTCAGGCACTACTGGGAAGAGAGTTGTATCTATGACCCCCCTGTAGGAGGCTGGACTAGATGGACAGCAAAATTGACCAAAGTATTCAATCCCATGTATCTGTGTAAGCTCAGGGGAAAAGTAAGAGATCACAGAAGAGAACTTCTTTCCTGCTTCTTCTTCCCTTCTCTTCTGTCTATGGCTGGTGTCCAGGGAGGACTCCATCTATCCATCACTGTCGATCTCCAGGCTCCTGCCCATTGCCCTTCATCGAATCACAGGGCATGAATGAAAAGAGGTTGGTCCCTCCTTCTTGACACCCACTCTTCAGATATTTGTATACATTAATAAGGTCCCCTCTCAGTCTTCTCTTCTCCAGACTAGAAAGCCCCAGGTATCTCAGCCTGTTCTCTTAAGACAGGTGTTCCAGTCCCTTAATCATCCTTGTAACCCTTTGCTGGACTTTCTCAAGCATATCCCTGTCCCTCTTGAATTGTGGAGCCCTGAACTGGACATAATACTCTTGGTGGGGTCTCACTAAGGCAATGTAGAGGGGGAGGAGAACCTCCCTCAACCTGCAGGACACACTATTCTTAGTGCACCCCAGGATACCCTTGGCTTTCTTGGCCACAAAGGCACATTTCTGTCCCATGGATAACTTGGTTTCTACCAGGACTCCAAGGTCTCTCTCCACGGAGCTGCTTTCTAATAGGGTAGCTCCTAAACTGTGCTGCTGCATTATGTTGTTCCTTCCCAGGTGCAGGACTCCACACTTACTCTAGTCGAGCCTCTCTAGGTTCCTCTTTGCCCAATTTTCCAGTATGTCTAAATCTTGCTGAATGGCTGCACAACCTTCAGGTGAATCAGCTAGTCCTCCCACTTTTATATCATCAGCAAACTTGCTGAGGATACACTCTGTCCCTTCATCCAGATAGTTGATGAAGATTTTGAACAGGACTGGATCTAGCACTGATACCTGGAGGAATCCACTAGTTTCAGGTCTCCAGCTGGACTCTGCACCATTGATCACTACCTTCTGGGTTCTATGGTTTACCCAGTTCTTAATCCATCTGACTGTCTGAGCTTGCTCAGGAGGATGTTATGGGAGACAGTGTCAAAAGCCTTGCTGAGGTCAAGGCAGACTATATGATTTGCTCAAGAAAAATCTTTGTGGAAACATAACTGGACAGACCCAGGGATTCACAGTGTCAGTTAAAATCAAGCAAGGGATCGAGCCCTCCTCTCCAGCAGATTATGAATTATTCCAACAGCTGATTTTAAAACTGAGCTGCTGTAAATTTGCTGGCTGGCAATACAGATCATTACTTCATTCCACTCCTTTTTGGGTTAGGTTGTTGGTTTTTTTCCTTCTTAAAATGACAAAACTTTTTCTTGAATGGCACATTAGAAAAAAATTAGAACCTCAAGGATGTAAAAGTCTACATTTAAAACTGAGGTATAAGCAGTCTGCTATTGGAAGATTTCCTTTTGGATTCAGGTTTAAATCCACATTATTACACAGAAATTAATAACCGCTTCTAGAATTACATCAGTGCAGTGGAAGATTTTGCTCAAATCTTTGTCGTACTTTGACTGAAAAAGCATAGTCCTGAATTTAAATGTTAAATATTAATATTTAATTTAAATATACATGAACTGCTTCCAAGTGTTCATATCATGGGTCTAATTTAAGATTTCCTTTTAGTAGATTAAACAAAAAAGAATGAAATTGTTTTGCTGTACCATTAATCTCAAAATGCTAGTAATGGAATTTAATTACTGGTGCTAAGATCACAGGCTTACTTTCTATTTCTGTCTTTCAATGCAATTGGATCTTTTCACTGCATTGCAAATGCCAAAACATGTTTGCATTGCATAATGGGATATAACCTTACATTCATGTGGTATCTATATAAATTTTCATTATACGGTCCCAAAGAAATAGCTTCCAGCTCTGAAGTAGAGAGATCTGAAGCCGTCAAGCTAGGAGAAGGAAAGGAGCAAATATCTCAGTTCTATATCATTAAAGTAAATAAAATATTTGGACTTGAAATCGAGAGAGGGCCAACACTGAGTGTCAAGGTAATCACAAGACCTCAAGTCACATGGAGAGACAGAAAGGCAACCAGTTGTAGACAAATAAAGATAGATTTTAAAAGCATAAAGAAGTAAAGGAAAGGTGTCTGATGCACACTTTCTGAGATGGTGGAAAAAAACAGGCTTGATAGAAAAATACAATGATTGATTAGTTTAGCTGCTACAGATGGAACAGATTAGCAAGTTTTGGGAACAAAAGTCTTGCCACCTGGGCTGCAAAAACCACCTAAACTGTGTCTGTCTGCAAGACTGTACATTTTTGCATTTCATCTTTATGATTTGGTTAGATAAAGCTACCTATTGTTCCAGAAAATTATGTCTCTTCTATTTTCTCTACCCATCCAGCCTTCAGGATCCGCTACATTGAGAGATGGGGACAAAAATAAAAAGGAAGACCAAAGGAACAAAAGAATTGTTAATAGGGTGAGTCCAACACAGGATCAATTACTTCCGTGTGAATTTTGTGGCTGACTAGGATTGCCATAATTGATTAATAAAAAAGAGGGGGGAACGTGAGAATAGAAAATTGGGGTAAAAAAATACACTCTTTACAAGGTGTGATAGAAGATAAGGCTGTGGAACATAAAAATAACATATTTTTTGATGACTACTAATTGGCAGTAAAAAAGTCTGACCTGCCTATATTCTCAGATAGATTATTTATTTTCTTTACATATTTATATAAAATATTAATTCTCCCTATTCTAGCATGTCTGCTTATTAAAAATCCTACAAGTAAAGAATGGCAGTAATGAATATTTAACAACTATTTTCTCTCCAAAAACAATAAACCAGCATTTACCAGGCAGAAAAATAATATTAAAAATGCAAGCAAGAAATCAAAATCAAAATCAATTAAACAAACAAACCTAAATTAAGCATCTTAACTTCTTGTTCTCAGCAAGAAAATTGATCAGTGGGCCAAGTTTGTGCTTCTAAATGGTAATTTTGTTTTTCCATTCCAGGGGTTTTTGACTCATCTTCTTTTCAGTAGCTCATCTGTTCCTAAATTGCTAATTGAAGGGGAAACATGTTTACAAACAGCCTGTCTCAGGTCCTGATTTGTGTCATATTTCTGCTGAATGGAAGGCATGAGAGAGAACTTAGGGTAGGGGAGAAAGAAAGAAAAGGCACCCTTTAAACCTGGTTACCTTTTAAACCTGGTGACCTTTTCAGCGTGGGCTCAGATTGCATCTCTGTGGATGTCCTGTCTATGAACTTTTTCATTGTATTCCATGGCTGGAGAAATAACACGCAATATCTGACACCAGTTATCTCTAGGAAGGGCTTCTCTCTGGTGGATTTGTTCCTGTTATTTTTATGAAGCACATCACAAAGACATAACACATGCCTTCCACGATATATGAGAGAAGTCAACGTTCCCAAAATATCAGCACTACTTATTTGGACATTAATATTAGGCCAGAAAAAAACAAGAGTGTTTTATGTCTTGATTTCAGGTACTGCCTTGATTTTCAGGTACTGTATTTATTCTGGGGCATAGTTCAGAAGACCATAACCTTACCACAGAGCAGGGTAGCTGCTCGTCTCAGAGACAGCTACAAAAAAGGGCACTCTCAGATTGGTTCAGTTGCCCTATTGTGTAGATGGCAAAATGCCAAAAATGTCTGGGATAATCCATCTGAGAAGACAACATCTTTTGCGACGTGTGCAAAGGAGGAAACATCTTAAAACCAGTACTGCCACTAACAGAAGTGTTTTAACTAATGCAATTCATAGCAACATCTTACTGACTCGCAATAATTTAGCAGACTGTTCTAGTCAAGTAGCAGAAAATATTTCATGTCAAAACCGCCTTTTCAGCCCATTTCCTTTCATAGTTTGAGTGTTTGTGCTCTATGCTTCAATTGTAGCCCACAATTAAGGACACCTTAAAGGACACTTTCTGGAAAAAACCTGCACAGGTAGTACAAAAATATCAAGAAAAAGACTGCTTGCTTTGTTGTCATTCCTAGTCATGGTCAAAAGCCAAGTGCTGAAAGTCTCATGAAGGAAAAGAGTTCTTGTCTAAGTCTCAAATTTCTGCATCTTTTAGTGTGCTGCATAGTTGCTGAGCTCCCCAGAGGCAAATGCAATGGTAAAAGGGCACAGTTCAGCTGTCCTAGGTCAGCTCTATGAGGAAGTCATGAAGTCTGAATAGAAGACTGCATTTTGTGTTCCTTGAAGCTTGTGACCTACTGTGTCATGATTTGAGCAGCCCTCCATGCTGGGGCTAGGTCCTCAGGCAGCAAAATTCAGCTCTGGCATGTCCCTTACTCTGCATTGATTAGACAATGCATTAAAGGAGGCTATTTAGTTTGATGTTGGAACATTATAGGAAACTTCTACTATGATATAATTCCAAGTTCTGTTTATTACATATGTCTACAAGATATAGGCAAGGTCTGAGTGACAAAATTTTAAAAAGAGGCTGAAATCCCATACTCAGAAAGAATCCTTGCATTCAGGATACTCCTAGAAGTTTGGAGTCAAAGTAGAAAAGAGAAGGACAGAGGTTCAGTTTGCTATATATATTCCCACAAATTGTCTCTAATACCTGAAATTTGAGGTTTTGTGCATCCTTATCCATTGTCAAGAAAGAAAAACAACATGTAATATGGTCACAGAAACAAACCTAACTAATTTTTATTCTAAAGGATTCACACCTAACTGCTTTCGCACTGTATCAATTCATAGCAGATTTAACAATGCCCTTGCAATTGTTGTTTCCATGGATACATACAGTTTAGAAACCACAGGGGAAACCATTACTAGTGTTCTTGTTGCAACATTTTTATTATTTGAGGAGATTGCTTCAATTTCTGTAGTTAATTACACTGGCTCCCATTGCTCTAGTTACAGTCAGAATTACATAACAACAAAAATAACAGCAGCATATTAATACTGCTGTCAGTTTTATTTTTTTTTAAAAGGCCTTTGATGAAAAAAGTACTTTATCATTTTAATGCAAATATTATCTATAACTAGTTAAAGAAGGACATCCAGTTGCATGCTGATGGTGAATGTGTCTTAGAGTATTTCTGCATCCATAACTCTAATGGATATAAATACCTGTATAACCAGTAACACTACAGGTAAACTGAATTTTCACTGGCTTGTGCTTTTAACAAATATTTCAGTTGCTATTGGACTCTCACACACTTACACAGGCCTACAATGACACTGAAGGGGTAAAGAAAAGAACAAATTTCAACCAAAATACAGGAACGCTTTAATGTGGTGAAAAATTATGAAAACCAGCCACTGGAACCTTTTGATTTTGAAAACCAATATTTTTAGTAAAATCTTATAATCTTGCCCAGTCAGAGGCTCACAGCAGAAAACAGGAGGTTTTTGATGTTCTGAAAGTGAAAGCAAACTACTGCAACAAACCTGTGTACAGCTTTTGACATGTTTATCCATGAATATTTCATTGAATATTACTTCCAGAGCAGGAAATAAATAAATTGAAAATAACTGAAAAATTTGTAAATCCTCATGCAAATTGTTTCACCACTGCATTTGAACATCTTTACTAAATCATGCCATTGGCACAGACAAAACATTTCTTACCACAAGAAGAGAATAATCTCATTTAAAGCTTAGGACACGTGTAGCATGACTGACTACAATAAACAAGAATTTCCACAAGGCTATTATGTCCTTGAATGAAAGGGCAGATATGGAATATTTATCATAGTAAGTAATATCTATTTAAGTCAATATTATGTACAAGCTGAGCACTGCAACAATATTCTGATTATACCTGCATCCACTAGACTGGATATTAGGTGGAATGGAAAAAACACTGAGAAAATAAGGTTAAATGTGGTTGTAGCATTGCTTTATTGTACAAGGTTTGACTTTTATATCTAGGTCCAAACTTCCTCACCATTCTTCCTGAGTGAAAAACTATAGCTCTGAAAACCTTGTAACCTTGTGACATTTACATTTTATGTTTTTCAGCCCATGAACATAAAGGAAATACTATGTTTGCAATAGCTAGTAATTAGTAAATGGTATTTTTATCTCAAGAAGATATGATTCCTCTTGCTTTTTGTTTACTGTGTTAATCTTGATTTTCAATTACCTTCTCAGCTGAGAACCAAAGTTGTTTTCACCAGAGCAACAAAATTGCTTTTCCTCCTTGACCTCATTCATCTAGTAGATGCTGTGTAATATTTTTAACAAGTTACATAGATCAAACCAAACTCAGCAAGAGAGAACAAGGTAGTCCTAGTTGTCCAGGACTACAATTTACTTGTTTTCTCTAATTACAATATATACTTGAATGCAGTTTGTTACTGATCAGTACATGCACAATATTATTATGGTGCTGAGCAACCTGCTTAAAATCTTTGACTTACTGGTCCAGGAGATCCTGCCTAAGCCGGGGGCTCAGAGGAGACGACCTGTAGAGATCCCTTACAACTACAACTAGTTAACTGCCTTCCTCACCTCTCTGTAGTTTTTCCATTGGCTAGAAGTATTTGCATTAACTTAATTTTACACTGAGATGCTTCAAGTCCAAGTATGTTCAATATAGTATCTGAATATATGCTTAACTATAAGCCCCTACATAGACGTCACAGGTTCTTTAAAGACTTACACCGTATTCAGGTGCACTTACTGCATAGCATGTTCTTCATCCTGACGGGTGGCTCTCCCTTTTGGAGCGTCAGCCTCTCTGCTCATCTTGGTGTCACCAGCAAACTTCATCAGAGTCTTCTTGATCCCAACATCCAGCACTTACAAAGATGCTAAAGAGCATTGGGCCCAATATCGATCTCTGGGGGTCTCCACTTGTCACCTGTTGCCAGTTTGAGGAGGAACTATTTACTATCACACTCTGGGTATGGTCTGTCAGCCAGTGCCCTGCCCACCACACAGACCACTTGTCAAGGCTGTAACAGGTCGGTTTCTACAGGAGGGGGTGGTGGGCAACTGTATCAAAAGCCCTGGAGAAGTCCAGGTAGACAATGTCCACAGCTCGCCCTGCATCAATTGAGCCCGTCACTCTGTCGTAGAAGGTGACCAGGTTTGTCAAGCACGATTTGTCCCTGGTAAATCCATATTGGCTTTTCCCAATCACATGCTTCAATTGACTTGTGACTGTCCCCAGGAGGATTTGCTCCATGACCTTTCCAGGGTCAACTTAATATGTCATATTAATATCACTCCTATAACTTACATTGTTTATGTCAGAAAAACACTCTCTACATTACAGATGATACACTGATTAAGACACTGATTAAGGTACTACAGCTCCTGGCTCCCTTTCCCTTCCAGAGCAACAGCCTGCTTCTCCCACTCCCTGACACACAGACCCAGCACCAGTGCCAAAGCTGACCAATCCACACAAAAAAACACCAAAACCAAACCCAAACAAACAAATTAAAATAAAAAAAGGAAACAAATGAAAAAGCATGTCTTAAAATGTAATAAAAAGGGCTAGGTGTCAGAAGTTACTTTTGTTTTCAGAACTGCATTCCATATGTTTCTAAAACCTTTCAGAAAAACTTGACACTGTTATTTTTTTTATTGCTCTTGCTAAATTTCCAGGGATTTTTGCAAATGCACTACTTAACAAGTGGAAAAAACCCTGTTTGTAATCTTGTTTTTACATGTCTTTTACCTATTTTACCTATTTTTACTGTTTTTATTCTTTTTCACCCTAGAAAGAGTTGATTTGCTCATGCTTCCAAGCAGAAGCAGGATTTTCTTGAAGAATGTCCCTGGCTTAGTGCTGTTTGCATTTTCCCTAACATGAAGCAGTACTTCTCCACTTTCACATACATCAAGCTGGTTTGCTTTACCCATCCACTAGTGCAAACTAAAATATTTGCAAACAGAAAACAAGTCCGTTTGCTTAAGTACCTTTCATTAAATCTATGCATAGACAATTCAATGGGAATTCTATTTTTGCATGCACCTAAGGAAAAACCATGTAGAATATTTTTAATTGTTTTGGGGGGATTTTTTCCACAAGTTATTAACACTTTACATAAAAACTAGGTCTACTGGGTGCAGCATCACAATGAAAATAGTGAAAAATCTGTTACCATCAGAAGTGGAATTAGAAGAGCTTCCTGTGTTTACATCTCTGACCTGAAATAAGCTTTTTATGGACTGACATTCATGAATAATTTTTATCACACAAGGTTTGCTTTTAACTGATTAAAAAAAATCAGATTAGTCCCAAGTCCTTATAACTTAAGTGGGGAGAAAAAGGTGACCGTGAAGGAGTAACAAGCAGGTAGTGCATGGCTGCCTACACTGTTTCTAAGGGTTTTGGGCATGGTGGCATTGTTAAGAGGTACTCTTAGAGGTACTGAAATTCAAGTGTTGATTCTTAAAGGAAGTTCTACCTATTTAAAAAATACTCCTTTATTGCAGTGGGAGAAATAGTGTTAAGTTTTAGGACTATGCTTTAAAAGTCTCTAGGGAATAGTTAAATGAGACTGCAATGGAGAGCCCTACCAGGTCTGTACTTATGTGTGCAGCAAATAACACAGCAGCCCACTGGAGCAGCTGGAGGTCTGCGGCTGGTCAACAGGACTCAGTTTTACTCAGTTGCACAATGCCAGTCCCCTGCAGCCCCCTTCTGCCAGTCACAGCCTGGCACTGCTGCTCTCGGGTGATGGAAAGACACCTTCTATAGTGTAAATTAATGGTGTGCACAGAAGGAAGATGTTCAGACAGCACTCACTGGCCAGGGAGGGAGCTGAGTTCTGTGGGGGTGGTGGGTGCATTTGTTAGAGATCCCACCTGTGACAGGCATCCATCTGGAGCCTGCTGGCAGCAGCTGTAAGACCATAATTTCCTTCCACTTCCAAATTTTAACTGCAGGCAGATGGTCTGAACTGCAGTTAGGCAGCATGAGCAGCACCATCTATTGCCTGTGCCTTAGGTCTTCTTGCCTCTGGAGCAACTGATTTTCTCTGCCTTGTAGCAAGACACTCCACAGAAAGAAAGGGGAAAGAAAAACACCAAACCAAAACCAAATAAGCAAACAAACAACATCCCCCCCAAAACAAACAAACAAACAAACAAACAAAACACAAAAAAGAAAAACAACAAACCCACAGCAAAACAAAAAACACCCGAAGGCCTCCCAAAACAAAAGAAACAAACAAATAAAGCAAACAAACAAAAAACCAGAACAGAACAACAACAAAAAAGGCAACCACCAAACTGAAAAACAGCCTGCAGTGGTTTCTTTACATTGTTCCTTGCTATGGCTGCCCATTTGATATCAGTAGCTAAGATTCTCACTCTGCTGTTCCTCTCCAGAAGTTGTTCTGATGGATGGAAGCCCAGGAGCTTTAAGGAGACCAGAATAGGGTGACAAATGGCTAAGGTCATGACAACATGTTCATCTGACTCAGAGCTGGTTGATGAAAGCAAACAATATGAAGATCCAGTGGGACTAAAGTCCTGTAAAAAGACCATAGCCAAGAAAGTATTTAATAAATATTTGTTTACATTTGTTCATTGCTTCTGAGGTTAAAGAGAGGTGGTTTTACTCAAGGAACTTGAAGAACACTAAGAAAATGAGCTATATATTATATTAGAGTATCCATGTTCAGGTTGCACAACTGCATCTTTCAGGGCAGCAGTTCTCTTATTGGAATGCAGCGAATTGGAATTGGATCCAAACTGTTTTAATGCTAAAGAGGTCTTAGACACAAACATTCACAAACATTTCTTACCTCATAACAAAG
The DNA here is from genome assembly GCF_020740795.1 of Apus apus. Lineage (NCBI taxonomy): Eukaryota > Metazoa > Chordata > Aves > Apodiformes > Apodidae > Apus > Apus apus. Next base: position 69,419,877 of record NC_067312.1, on the reverse strand, counting down.
GTACAGGGATATCCGTTCCAGTGTATTAGAAAAAGATCACATTAAACCACCAGCAGTATCAGATTACGAGAAAAATGGCTAAAAACAAACAAAAAGAAGTCTTAACAGTTTGGAAAAGTTTTCAAGATTTAAGTTGAGAATGTAACAGATAGGGAGAACTAATTCTGTTCTATATATTATTATCTCCTTTTGGAATACTAAAACTAAAATCAGGCTAATTAGGCAAATAATGCCACTATTTTTTTGTTGATGATGTTTTAGTTTCTTCTGTACTTGGAGCAAGACTAACTGTGAGCTTGAGTGTGCAGAGGATCTGACATGATGACATCTAAAACTCCATGTCCTGGTACCAGCTACGTCAGCACCTACTCAGGAGCAGACACCAAAATTGGCAGCCTTGGCCCAGAGTTACTGGCTATTAGCCCTCATCCTTTTTTATATGGACTTTGTGTTACTGTCTGTGTGTGTTGGTTGTATCCAAATGCTGCTGGGTACTTTCTATCTTCTTTTGTAATCAGCAAGAGACATTTGAAAGAAAAGGGAAGAGAAAGGCATTGAATATAGAAGCTTTGAACTAAGGTTGAAATTGCTTACCAAAGATCACTTTCCATCTGGCTAGGTACGTAACAATGAATGACGTGAGTTGGGACTAAAAGTTAGTTCTGTTTCAAGCAAATTCTACCATATCAACACCATGTTGGTCAGAAGAGTAACAACACAATTCAATCTGCCTAATCAGTGAAGCACATATTCTTCATTCCTCAACCACCAGGTAGCGTTTTGTGACTACAATTGTTTCCAGTCATGTGTGTTTCTTTTGCTCTGAACACCTGCTTAATTTTGCAACTATCCATGATAGGCCATATTCAGTACCTTTAACTCCATTCCATGAAGTACAGCCAGACAGCTGGCAAAAACTGAAAAGTCTGTTGGCAAAATGTGAATTTTGGAGGCACAGTAGTTAAATTGCATTTCTTCTGTCTAGACTGCCTCTCTCAGAGACCACAGGGGAGGCTCTTTTAGGAATTTCACTGACACCTGGAGAATCCTGCTGGTGAGCAAACAATAGGGTATGTAGAGACACATTTGTCTAAAAATATGTCACAAAATAATCTTGTTAGATACAGTAAACAAAACTCCATAAGAAAGTGTTGTGTAAAACATCTGAGTTTAGTCTTTTGGCTGCATTGTAGACAGAGGTTCCTACTCAAAGGACAGACCTATACACACACAGATGTGCTGCTTAGTTGATCAGATTACATTACAGCAACCCCTTAAAAAAAAGGGTATTTGCAACATATAATTCTTAACAATACAACAGCCATATGTATCTTGAACTCTTTCATCAGTCAGTGTCACTTGAACAAATAATTCTCATTGCTCGTGAAGGTGATGAGGTTGTAAAAGTTACAATTTCCTTAAAGGTCTCAATCTACATCATGCATGGGTTTTACAAGAGCTCAAATAAGACAAAAAGCAAAGATCTAGTCTTGACCTCACTATAGTTCTTCCCATAAATGGCAGAGTTAAGATCCTGCCCCAAATCTGTCTGAATTTTGCAGCCTATGCCTCTCTGTCTCATGAACACTGAGTAGAACAGCTGAATCTGCAGAACTCTAAATCAGAAACATTAGCCCCTGTGTATGGAACTGAATTAAAATTCATGCCATTTTTACATATAAAGCAACTGATACTTACAGAAGTCTGAGAAGCACAAGCTTTACCTTTTCACTAAGTTTTTCTACTAGAGGAAAGCCACTCTGTTGCAGAATATTTTAACCCTGGGAAATGAAATGAGAAAGGAGGAATTTATGGAAATGTCCTGTTTCATAAAAAATACATAAGGGAGTTAATAACTTCAGCTGGTAAATATTTTTGCCATCCCAGAATAAGGTCAGAACAAATTGAACTGTTAGTTGAAATGCTTGTCTGAGTCTGTACTTTACAATATAATTTAATTAACATGTTCCTCCTTTTCTATTATTGTTTTGGCTCATCTATAAGTTTATAGTTCATGTTACAGACGGATTTCTCTGATCTGCCTGATGCTAGCATGACTGCCTGCAAATCTGCATTTCAAATATTTTTCCAGGTTAGTAATTAACTCAGTCAAGAAAAGAGCTGAGATTCTAGAGCTCACTGAAGAAGAATTCCTTGTAAGACACTCAAGCTATTTTCAGCCACAAAAGTGTATACTCCAGAGCCTGGAGTGAGGCTGTAGGGCTGAGGTGGTGCTGCAGAGAAGCCATATAGCAGATGTATTTCAAAACATGAAAAAAATATAACACTTTTGTCAAACATCCATGCAGGTGAATTGCCAATTTATGTAGGTTAATTTGGTTAGACTGCTGCTCTTTCACTCTCCCAGGCTGGCATGTCATTAAGAAACCATTCTCCATTTCCAGCTATGACAGATAAAAGCCAGAAAGTAATGTCTATTCTTATTAGTTTCTACCTGGGTGGTGTTACTGAACAGGAAGTGAGGCAAGACAGACCTTGGTGTGGGTAACTTATATACTACAGTGAGACCCATAGAATTAACTGATTAAGACAGGAATTCAGATATGGGCTAAAAGATGGATAAACACAAATCCTGTCTGATCTGTGCAAAACGTGATCCTCAAGACATGAGTCATGACATCTGAAGTTGAGAAGTAACTGGTTATTCTACAGAAACATTCATTTCACACCAGCTTGATCTACATGTATTTCTATTTCCACAAATAATGGAATTATCTATTGTAATTTCAAATCCCACTAAACCCTAGGATTAATTTTTTGAACAACACTGTATGTTTATTGTAATGAAAAAAAAAAAAAAAAAAAAAAAAGAAGAGGTAAGGAAAGAGATCACCACAGAGATCACTACATTTCCACAGGCTTATCTCCGTCAATACTGTGGCATGATTAACAGGACTTGCAGAATTACAGGCATAATATTCACCAAAAACAAAGCAATATATTACTGCTACTCTCCTCGTCACAAAAAAAACATCTGGAAGTGATTGGTCCCTAAGAAAATGTGGGCTTCGAATGTTGTGTATTTATGAATAATACTTTTATTATGTACTCTTCCACTCAGCATGTTTGAAGGGATAGTGGAAGCAAAGACAGTTAAATTAATCTACATATCCATCTTCCCTGTACAAGACAGGAAAAATCTGTTCTCAGATCCTTTCAGAGGGCTGGTGCAATATGCCACAGCCCAACAACGGGTCTGACTGTGCTGCTCTCCCATGGAAACTGACTTCAACTTCTATTACTTCTTTAGCCTCAAAACACCTTCTCTGTTTCCAAGGTTCCTCATACTCCAGAAAACAATTATATTACATTGAAATAACTGTCAATTCACCTCACTCTGCTGCAATAAGGTAATCTGACTCAGGCAGGATCTAATCTACACAGAAATACTGAGGAAAAAAAGACCTTCCCAGTTCCTTGGGCTTCTGTGATATCTCAACATAAAGTAAGTAATTATATATTTTACTTTAAGTGAGATTGCACTCTAAATTTTCATGATTGGTGCATCCTTTAATCTGACTTATAAAGTCTATTAACGTACTGCTACTGATAAGCCATACCCTGAACCTGCAGTGAAAAGTTCAAACTGCATTATCCTGCTATTATGAACTAGAAACATTAGAAGTTTGCTGTTCATTGCAATGAAATGGTTATTTATTTCCTCAAGATTGTGTAGGTCTTTTTCAGGTACACATCTGTGTGTTGCTAATCAGTGCTTAACATGAACATGTAATCCTCCAAGGGCTGTTGGCCCAAACCAAGCATAGAGGTTTTCACACCAGCATGTTACTAGTCAGGTGGTGTGGGCTGGTTGTTTTATGTAGAACAATCCCAAATATTCTCACATCACTGGAAGAGAGAAGTGCTGAGGCTTGGAGCAGTTGCTAATCCCTCTGGATTTTTGTTCTACAGTTTCTCACAGCTGTCTCAGAGAAAGCTTCATGTTGGAGTTTTCATCTGTCTCTGCTTCTGAAGAGATGTAAATACTGTCTTTGGTTTACACTGCTAGACTAATCTTTGGATGTATTAGGACCAGGCCACTGGAAGTTTTGAAGAAAGGATTTAAAAACTTGAATTTGACTAGGTAATCCAGTGAAGTTATGATAGGAGCAAACAATGTCTCTAGTAGGCTTGTGATAGCCCACTCTGCTAGAGACACATGCACCCACATTTTCTATGAGCTGATTTCTGAGGAAATGGGCTTATGAAAAATATATGTACAACCCAGGAAAAACCATCATTTGCTAACAGAGGATAATCTCCATGCCAGCCAGAGGTGGCAGTGAATAATATTCCATAGAGTGATTGCTGTGCATAACCATAGATAAACAAATATACTGGAGGCAATGAACTGGCATTTATTTTTGTTTATTGAGTGATATATATATTTTATATAAGCCTATTTATTTATGTACATTTAAGTCTTGAGATCAGATTTCTCTGTCTATGAATGCAACACCTGTCAAAGCTTTTTGGAATCAAGGCAAGCGCTCTGTGCAGTTCCATATTACTTTCATTAATATTCTAGACATAGATTTTTATAGTGTGGACCCATTCCCACTGTCCCTGAAATGAACAACAACTCCTCCATAACAGCAAATGTGAGCAGAACTCCCTTTGTTATAAATGACTGATGTTTCATAGGAGTCAAAGTTGATGTATGTGACAGCTTTAAGATTAAATCATGTCAGATACACTGAAAAGCTTCTTGATCAATTTTACGTATTTTACACAACAAGTTTAGGCATAACTTTCTTCTCCTTTTGATGACTCATTAATCTTTCTTCACAAAGCATAACTAAATATTTTTCATATATAGACTCCTGAGGAAGCACAGCTCCGGGTAGATCTTATAGGAAAGATCAGGTATTCCTTCTGTTCATGATGTTATTTACTTTCCTGAAGGAAAGCGGCAACAAAATAGTGGTAAATGTGCATAAACTAATGTGCATAAAGCTGAATGCTGGGCTGTAATGTTTCAGGGTGAAAGTTCAACTTTTGCTGGGGGTCTAATTCTATTCATTCTGACATTGATAACAAACCAACAAAAATAGGACTGAAGATGAGATCTTATAAACAAATTTGTTAGAGAAACCACTTTAATATTGTGATTTCCCACTCTGACTCATACACAATCTGCACCATAAGGACCAGGTGATCTCAAACATAAAAATCACATAATCTTATGACTTGAATGAAATTCATCATATATTTAAGGGCAGCAGAAGACCACCATCCCCTTTTAACCAACAATAAAAGTAATTCTCTGAGCAAACAGAGAAAGTAGCTTTACTATTTCCAGGTAAAAAAAATTCTTTCTTCCCCAAATCTTGTATCTGTTATTGTGTTGTAAAGCAAAATACAGTGTCCTATTTTAAGGAATACAAATGTTCACATTTGTATTCCAGCAGAATAGTCTAAACTGTGCTTAATTCAACAGGATATACAAAACTAATCACTGTTTGTGTGAAAAGAGAATAAATAAAATTAATAGCAGTCCCCAAATAAATGCACATGTACAAAGGCTGTGGGTGATGGACTGATACGAGGGACTTCATGCACCAGCATGATGATGAGTTTAATATAAGTACATAGCTACTGTTTGACCCACAACTGCTTATGTTCTGGATGTGATGGGGAGTTCATAGATTCCGGATGTCTGTCTCCAGCCTCTGAGGTCTTTCTAGCATCCAGGAGCCATGGAGCAAGTGCCTGTTCCAGGGAACTGGGGGCACAGCTGTCACAGGAGCACAGCTTACACTTTTCCTCTGGCTGGGGACACAGTGCCCACAGCAGCTCTGAGCACCCTTAAATTCCCTCTGTTTTAGGGGACGGTTGTTAGCCTACATTTCAGGTTAATTTTCAGCACTAGGCTGGGTCTGGAGAGCTCCCAGCAGTGTGACCCAGCTCCCTAGCAGGCAGCTCACTCCTCCTGGGCATGGAAGTGGTGGTTTCTTTCACAAAATCACTGGCCTGTAAAAACTGAGAGCTGAAAGAGACACAATAGTCAAATGCAATAATACCATCTTCTAAATCAAATCATGACTTGTGGAAGGATGCCACTCCTGGGGTTTTCTAAAGTGTTGTATTTTTTATTTTTTTTTTCTCCATTAAAATTCAACAAAGGAATAAATCTGAAACAGCTGGTTGGCATTTATTTATTGTCCATAAAAGATGACATTTCACATCCCTATAATTATGAAATTAAAACTTGTCTTACAGTTTAGCAAGTGCAAATGTCTCTGTCAGATTAATATCTCCTTTCTTTTCCTTTCCTCTCTGCTACTGTGATATTTTTATACCCAGTCATATTTGCTGTTACAATCCATTTTACACTGACCAAGGAATCACTGTTGGCTGCAGTGATATGATGGGCAAAGCTGGAGTTTGCTTTTGTACTCAGAAGAATATCTTACACATCAGAGAAAAAATCTAGGACAGGATAAGTTATATTTTATTATTAATTGTGTATTGATAATACTTATAACTAGATGGTAAGCTTAGTTCACATGCTAGTGTGAAATTGTACATCTTCAAATGCAGGCAAGCTGGGGGAAAACTACTCCTGAATGTAGAAATAGTCTGGGCACATTCCATATCTATTGTATACTTACTTTGATCACAGCAAAAATGACACACACAAGGAACAACCCTTGAAACACCCACATGCATGCTTAATTAGACTCAGTATTAGGAATCTGAAGTGGGTTAGCTAATTTTTCCTGAGTTTCAGTACTCAAAGGTGGTCTGATGAGGGTCTGCAGGCAAAGAAATTCCTGGAGGAATGACTATAGCAGTAGCCTCCAAATGTTTTTGATCATGCAAACCATCAGTAACAAATTTCTGAGCACTGTCCCCAATATATGTATATTTATTTATTTGGAAATCATATACAAATGCTACTAAAGTTCAAGTATTTTCTCCCTGCCCCCCACTTTGGCCACCACTGAACAGTAGGAATACAAATACAACCAGAAGAGATGCAGCTGCAGCACCAGGGCTATGTCACATACCTGAGCAGTGAAGCCACTCCTGTGAGTAAAAGAAGATTTTTTTTTTCATACTTCTCACTCTCTGACTTCTGTTTATATGATTTCATAGTACCAGAGATGGAAGAAGTACTTGTATAGACAGCTACATAAACATAAGGCTTTGAAACTCACCAAGCTTGTAAGACAATGCCAGTATTTCACAGAATCACAGAATCATCCTGGTTGGAAAAGACGTTGAAGATCATCAAGTCCAAGCATAACCTAAATCCACCAACCACAACTTAAATCTACTTGTTCAGTGCTTAAATCATATCCCTAAGCACGACATCGACATTTCTTTTAAACACTTCCAGGGATGGTGACTCCACCATCCATATTTGTAAGATATTCTAAAGATATCTGGGAAGTACTACTGACATCAAAGGACCTGCTGCCCACAAAAAAAAGCCCTGAATCAGGTTAAATACTGAATGAGGATCCCCGAAGTCCTAGCTGGATCTTTATTTAGCAAATGCATAGCTTAAAATCAGGCACATTTCCAAGTGTCTGTCTGAATCAAGGTCCTGCTGCTCAGCAGTAGCATACAGTCCTCAACCTCAACTAAAGGCAAAAAAAGAAAGGTTTGAAAAATGTCATCCTTCTTTAAGATGTGTGCTTCCTGGAACTAAAAATGCCTTAATTTAACTCTGCTTTTACCAAATCAAGATACTCTGGTCATAAAAGCATTTTCCATATAGGACAGAGAAGAAATAGAAGAAGCATAATGCCATTCAGTCATTGGAAGCCTTATTTAGGAAGTTAGCTAATTTTCACATTCTGTCTTGATGAACATGCCAGTCAGCAATTCCTCTCTCCCTATATTTGTGTGGTTTCTTCAGCTAACTAATACAGAATAAAAGACAAAGTAACTGGGTGATTCTCATTCTGATTCTGACTACTACTTCATTACTATTATATTGTGATTATTACTATTATTATAATTATTATTTTCATAATTGCCAATATAATTATTTACCTCTCCCCTTTCTCTCACACCATCCCATAAAGTCATTCCTGTGCTTTAGCACTTCTTTTCTGCTCTTTTCAAAGAGATCTGAACCACTGGCTATATTCCAAATCTTTACAAGATGATACTTAAAAAGACCTGAAAAGGTTATCTCTGTTTGCCCTTCCATTTCCAAAAAAAATTCAGCTGTTGTTAAAAACTCACAGAGAAATGTGTATACCTTCTTCAAATCAGGTGTATAATTAACATCAAAACCAGCTTTTAAAACTGAAGAGTGGAAAGGAAGGTGGCGGAGGCCATTGTTATTTTGAGTTTCAGCTATCCGAAGGTTACTGGTTTTGAAAATCGAGGCCATAATCCTGATGATAAAATTAGAAGATTTTTGTGTTAATCTCCATATTTCTGTTGTTTGTTTTGTTTTGTTTTGTTTTGTTTTGTTTTGTTTTGTTTTGTTTTGTTTTAAAAAAAGCCCCTTGTCCCCTAACTCAAAGAGCAAAGTTCAGGCTCTCTGAGAATATGGTGTCACTTCAGTGGAAGTCTTAGGAAACCTGCCTGCTTTGCCAAAACATGCTGCTCAAACAGCCCACACCTCTGCCCTTACCCAGACCCCCAGGGCTCAGACAACACCCGGAAAACATCCACATGAAGGGCAAAACTAAGGTGCATGTTATCGTGAGCTACAGGTTACCTGTAGATCTGTAGACAGCAATTAGAACCTGTGTTACTCAGATATTAGTGTTTCGGTTTTTATGTCTTCAAAACAGTCTAAGACAGAATTATAGGATGTATAAGTAACGTGTGTAAAATATACATATATCATGTATTTAAAATGTAATACATAGACTAAGGTTGCATATATACTGCACTTTACTAATTATATGTATAATGTATAGTACTGTAATAACAGTATCTCATTATTTGACAGGCTTCACACTAACGCTTAAGTCAAAATATTATTGTGCTTTATTTCCCTCTCGGGGGCACACTCATGAGAAACACGTATCTATCTACAGCTCATTAACTTCCTTAACTGTCAGCCCACTTAGGTGCTGCGCAGCAGATTTGTCTTCTGATACTTGCAGTTTCTCAGGATTCAGTTTTACCACTGACAGTGGCAGTATTTGCACACACAAAAAAAGGATTTAGAAAAACTTATCTGGGGTGGTTATTGTTTGAGCAAGCATGGAATCAGCTAAGTGAAAAGGTTTTATGTCCAAACCCAGAAGTCTAACTTTGTGGTGGTTATTAGTATTATTCTCATTACACTGATTGAGACATTATTTATTACAAGCTCCCGATCACTTTAGTGACTTGCAATGAGTAATATGGTGAATACCCTCCTATCCTGCAGAAGGGTCAAGCCACAGAAATTTATTTTTTTGACTATGACTGTTATCAGTTCTGTAGTCCCTGTATCCCTCTAAACCCAGATAACTTTTTTTTACTTCTCCACATTAACAAATAGTAATATACAGCCTTGGCCAAAAGAGTTCATGATTCAAAAGAAGATAAAGATGGAAAGAGGATTCTGAGGGTTAAGTTGTTTTACCAGGTTCATGATCAACAAGTTGGAAGCTGCTGTCCAAAAGAATAGGTAAGAATCTCTAAAAGCAGGGTCTCATGGATTATTTGCCGAGTTTAATGAATTCTCCAAACAAATTGGGGACTGCTGAGGGAAAATTCTGTCTGTTACAATCTGCTTTGTGCATCGGAAAAGAGGTTTATGAAAGACATAGCAAAAGAAGGAATTACTTACCCCTAAGTCTAATGGCTTTTCACTGAAAAAGAAAGTGAAACATCATTTTTGTTGTTCTTTTTCTCCCAGTGTTTTCAGGATGCAACAATGATGTGGAACTTGCACACACGTTCCAAAACAATTCAACAAGCTTTCAACTTCTAGGAAACCTTCAGGATCTTATGGGGACTGTGGAATTCAGACCACAAACAGAAACCTTTTGTTCTGTCTCCTTAAAAATTACTGTAATAATATGCTTTTAGTTTGAAAGAAACCAGACATTTCACATCTAACAAGAAATTGCAGCACTAGAACAAATGCAAACTTCTTATACTGCTGAAATGCATAAATGATGTTGATCCTATTTCTAAGTCTATATTGCTAATATGCCTTCTGACTTATTTCCTCTTCAACTAATGCAGAGTAGATAATGAGAACATAGAAAGTTACTCTACACAATCAGGAACAGCTTAGGAGGGATGTACATCTTCTGCTTGCAGGCACAGAAAAACTTCCAGCTCCTACGGTGTGAGGATAACTTCAGGTATAATGGACATTGTATATATGCTGATGAATATAGGCTGCTGTTTAAGACAAGATACTGAATTAAACAGTGGGATAGACTTCCTGGTTCACGACACTGAGCAGGAATTATGTTCAGCACTTTAAATTTTTCCAATTGCATTAATTTTGACCAATCAAGAATTCAATATTCTGCATATTTTTCTTTGTCAGTATTTAGTCAATTTGACTCTCTTTATTATGTTTGTTGGTGCTTTTTGCAGCATTTCAGATTTGAGACAAGGACTGTATCACAATTTAAATAAGTTCCATTATCACTGAACATATTGAGCTGCCATTTCCAATCACAAGCACATTTCCCCTACCCTTGCCAACAGAAGTTGGTCCATAGGGCACTCTGCAACATGGTACCAGTAGAGAAATTTTGGTATACAGAGTAGTCAGCAAAAAAATCCAATCATACCTCAGAAAAACTAACAGTTCAGAACATGTTGTTCATAAAATCAAATCTAATATAAAAAAGAAATGGACATACAATTCCTAACCCTATTAAAATTTTCAACTTTTCACATTCCCTTCTATACACATGGAAATATATATAAATATATATGTATAAATCTATATATATACATAAATATATATATATTTAAAAAGCAGAACATCTCTGTACATTACTAACAAAAGAAAGTAATATTCAGACTGTCAAACTACTTTTTTGAATCCTTTCTCCATGATGGATTTTTTTTTAATGCAGCTAATTTTGTACCTGTTCCTGTTGTGGTTTGGGCCTAATTGGACAACAAAGAACCAGCCCTGTGGCTGCTCACTGAGTTCACCCTTCTACTCTTCATTAGTAGAACATCTCCAGAGTAAATTTTAATTTTGACTCTACTTCTCTGAAGTGAGCTATATAGATTAGCTCATAAAACAAATTTTGCTTGATCTCCATGTCATGAGAAAGCAGAAAGCACTACAACTTTATTGCCATCTAACTTACTTTATTCTCTGTTTCCAGCACATTTCAAACCCGTGCTTTTAACACAGAAACTCAGAGTTGCAGGGAGTAATGAAGTCAATGAATAATTAACTAACCCAAAAAATACCGAGCATGAAAGTCGTTTAAGCAATCAAGAAGCCTACACGGCTGGCTGGTGTGACTGCTTAGCCTCCTTACACTGCATTCAGGTTGGTGAGTCCTAGAAAGGTCATAGTGTTATGTCTTTTCTCTTCCTGCTGCCTGGGACAAGTATCCCTATCACTGTGCTGAAGAAGTACAAAGGAGAGCAATTGCACATCCAAACAGCTGTTGTTTTCCTTTGTAAAGCTCTAATTTCCTGCTCCATTTATCAATGTTGTTTTAGAAGCTTGACACTTTAACTGGGCACTGAGGTACCACAACATCATCTCTTTCTTTTTCCTTCCCAAACCCTCTTAGCACTGCATTGTGCTCCTTCACTCATGCACTCCATTCAGCTTCCATTACCCTGTTTTAATTTTATGAAGGTCCTGTAGCAAAAATTTAATTAATCATATACACAGAGAACTAATTGTACCGTGAAATTATTGCTAGAGGCTTGCCATGAGTTTTTATATAGATGCAGGATGATACAATTGAACCTGAGGAGGTTCTGTCTGTAGAAATACACTTTTTCCTCTGTCTTAAAAGCCAGTGTAGGATGAATACTCAAAATGCATAGTCAGTAAACTCCACAGAGAGACAGTGTGCAAAATCCATTTGGTTTTAGGTGGTAATACACCAAGTTGTGAGTTGTATCATGTTACAGCTGATAATTCAGTCTTTGCAGCCTTGCTGCAACAGCCACAACAGTTGTAGATGCTGCAGTTACAATCAAATCTAATGCTTGACATGCTACTTAGTAGAATTCTAGAGAAGGTGTGTAGTAATTCTGGAGCCAGTTTACCAGCTGAAAAGGAGAAGGTTATTCTCCCCTTTCCCTCCTTCTTCTACACAAAGACCTTTCACTGGTTTTGGTACCCTTCAGATCCTTTGTCAATCTGAGTCAAGTCGTAAAACTCCCTCTAAATTAGCCTAACACCAGCAAAAACTATGGGGCAAGTAGATGATTCACCTTAGTGACAAATTAATTTAAAAATAAGAAAGAGGGACAGAAAGGCAATGAACCATAGGACTGGAGCAATGATGGGGAGAAGAGGAGAAAAGAAGAATGTGACCTTTCTGAAGTTATAACCTGCCAGATGTGCTCAGGTATCATATGTCTTGTCAATATAAGGTAGCTTTTTGTCTTTCTGCCAAAGGTGACTAGTTTGTTTTAAAGCAAAGCAACACACATTCCTTCAGTTATCCCTCCTTCAGTGAACAAGTCTGTGAAACTCCTTTGAAGAGCACAACTTCTGTAGAAGCAAAACATTAGCATATCTATTTGTCTCTATGTTAACAGGTTTCTAGCTCTCAGCTGGCTGTGGCAAGGAGCAAAGAGGCCAGATGTTCAAATCCAGGATGGACTGGCCCTGACTTGAAATTCTTCAGGCCTGTTGATTGTGGTAATAAGACATAAAGCTCATGCACAATGACAAAGTTCAAATCCAGAGGATACAAATGGGTTCAACACACAGTGCCATGGTCAGCCTTAGCAGAGGACATCTATGAGGTAGATGGGTAGAGTTGTCTTCTCAGCACACTGCAGAAAAGGAGTGGATGAGTCTTGTTCATTGATTTTAGCAGAAACTCCAGAGAACTCCATTTGTTCCTCAACACTTGGCAAAAAAAAGAAAAAAAAAGAAAAAAAAAAAAAAAGAAAAAAGAAAAAAAAAGAAAGAAAACCCCCAAAACAAAAATGAAACAACAACAAAAAACACCAAGCATCAACAACAAAACCAACCAAACAAAAACTTTCTTTGTCATGTAAAAGGGCAGGCTGGTTGGCTTCATTTTTTTGACCCAGTTCTGAGAACTGAACATCTGCAGGCAGTTTTAACAATTAAATCAAGATGTTTCAGAATCTGTATGTGAAGTGTTTTCTTGGAGGATCCAAAGTAGAAAGAGATGTTGAAAATAAGGAAAATAAGGTAAAAAAGCCTTCAAAAACCTTACCACTAATGCAGAGAATGTAATTTTAATGGATTCTTCATTTTCATCAGCCTCTATTGATTCTTGAAATAGTATGAAAGAAGGGTATGTGTCAGAATAGTGACGTTCAGCTACTCAGTGATATTATGGCTAAGTTTATAGCCACTTCAAATTAAGACTTTTTGTTAAAAAACAGTGAAATTATTTATCTCCACTTAGCAGACTATTCAACTATACAATTCTTTGTAAGAGAATACTATAGTGCAGGTATTAAAGTGATTGAAATATAATTAGAAAAATGCACAGGAAAAAAAATTTTCTCAGGTGTTATTGGACATAACAAACCACTTCTCACTCTGGATGACTGAGAGACTGAAGTTCCTAGCAGACAGCAAAATGCAGTGGATGGGTGGGCACTGTATGACTATATGTTCTCTTTATTAATTTATTCTTCCTTAGGCATCTCTAATTGGCCATGTCAGAGATACTGGGCTAGACTGCATGGTGCTCTGAGCTGACATAAGACAGCCAGTCTTATATCTTAGGAGACTAATTGATGGAAGGGTTATCATAACATAGCTAAGGAAATGCCATTTCTATCCAAGTATACTGAGATTAGGGGAAGAAATACTGACTTTATGAAACAAAGGAATAAATTGTTTCATCTCGGGAATGGTCAAGCTGGTTTACTACAACCAGTAATAACAGGGAAAGTGAGATTACTTTAAGTCAGAACAAGGTGGAGACAAATTAGAAACTCTGTTTATGTTATACTCTCAAATGCTATGGTTCTCAAAGTAATATCTGGAGATGAGAAATTTGATTAAGTGTTTTCAGTAGGGGGCTTTCTGTCTAGATTTCTATTAAGTATTATCATATGGAGATGTGCAGTTCCTACTGAACTATAAGAAGTTAGTTTATCTTTACACATCAGGTAATTGGCACCCAGGACACAGCAGCTTTTTAACTATGAGTGCTTGGCTTTAAGGAACTGAGTGGCCTGAGATACTTTCTACATGATTTATCAAGTAAATATATCATTTCAGTACATGAAGCTTTCTGGTGGCAATACAGCCCTCATGGTGGGAATGATTATTCATGTCACTCCAGTAGAAGCTACTGTGGATGAGCATTCTGCATCTATGGTAATAAAAACAGACACAGGAAATATTGTGTTAAGCAGTCAGTAGTGAAGGCATCATTATTTTCAGTTCTTTTCAAGCTTCATCTTCTGTTCAAGTCTTATGGAAGTTAAGGAGAATTTTTTCTTTACCTTGAGTTTATTATTTTTAGGTCTTCAGACAGATTCAATTCATTCTAAACATACTTGAACCCTTCATTTTGCTGAAGAAAATAATGTATAACGGCTTTTCTGATGCACAGTCAGCATTTTTAAATCTCCTAATTCCTTTTGTCTTCCCTGATTTTATTGCACACTATTAGAATCTGTGTGAATGGTCTGCTTTCTCTTAGAAGCTGTAACTTCCAGTTTAAGTAGCATGGTATTACCAGCAAAACCATGGCCCCAAAAATCATAGTGTCCCAAGGCACTGCTTTTCTTCACCCCAGCTACCTACACCTTCTCTATTTGAGCTACTACTGGAAGCCACAAAGAGAACATACACTTCTTCAACAAATTTACTTTGCATTTTTAAATGGAAAGGGCAATGTGGGAAGAATACAGAGATATTCTCTGAGCATGCAGGGTTGAGTTTAGGAAAATGAAAGCACAAGTGGAATTGAATCTGGCTAGGGATGTCGAAGGCACTTAGAAAAGCCTCTACAAGTATAAGTGACAAAAGGAAGACCAAGGAAAATGTGGACCCATTGCTCAACAAGGCAGAGGACCTGCTTGTATAGGATGTGAAAAAGGCTGAGGTACTAAATGCTTTATTTGGTAGTGAAAGTAATCTACACATTACCTGGGTGAGCAAATTCTCCAAAGAGGAAAACAGTCTGAGGAGTTCACAGGCCTCTGTTTTGTTGTTTGTTTGGGTTTTTTTCATAGAGCAGAGGGAGTTTCATTTTACTGTACAGAGCTAGAAGATAGGAAGTATCTTTACAAACAATACCATGATTTGTCCATGTTTGCTACCTATTAATACTCCTTGCAAAGATATTTCAAAATTTCCCTTGTTTAAGCCTCTGAATCAAATTTTACTTACAATATTTAAAAGGACAGGAATGGGCAAAGAAGAAAGTAATTAAAAACTAAACACATGGACTCCCAAATAAGAGAGAAGTTGATTTAATTGCTCTGGTTTCCTTTTCCTTTTCCCCGTTTTCTTCCATCTGTTTATCAGTAACATCCAAAACGTATGCAAAGAATTCTTGCCTTGCACAAGAAGACATTAAGATTCTCACTAACAAATGCAGAGAGATTTCATAACTAAGATTTTTGTCCAGTTCTTCAGAAGTGTTAGTTCCAATGTTTTTCCAAGTAAATGTAGACAGAAATTAATTTTATGCCAACCTGTCTTTCTAACCGATTTTCTGACAGCCTGTGTGAGAGCTTTATGTTCCAGACATCAGGACAACATGGACAGTCAACACAGGACCATTTTTCCGTTGTGATTTCCAGTGATTCCACAGTGATTTTAATTTATTTTTTTTTCAGGGAAGCATTCAAATTGACTGCAAAAATACATATAAAATCTAGTGCAGATATAGACTTTCCTTCTGCTCAGAGTAACCTCTGGCTCACCAAAAAGGAGGAAAGCCCAGGCTCAAATCTTGACTGTACTTGTTTCAAAGCAGGGACTTCACCTGCATCTTTTTGAGTCCCTCACAAAGTAGAAGACTCTGGTGTACTGGCTGGTTTGCAAGGCTATAATAGGCCAAAAAAATGCCATATGAGACACATTATCAAATCTCATATTACCATGATTTAAGAAAATATTTTTTTACTGCACTAACTCTGAAACCCCTCTGAGGCATGAAGACACTTTAGAACATGTCCTGTACACTTCATGCAGATAAGCCAGACTTCTATACAACTTTATGTTGTATAAACACAGTTATAAATATGATAATTTTAATTTATTTATTTTTTTTAGTAACAATAACAATTCACAGCTACTACTTATTAGACAGAGTATATAGAATCATAGAATCATAGAACTACTCAGGTTGGAAAAGACCCTTGGGATCACTGAGTCCAACCATCATCCCTATTCTACAAAGTTCTCCCCTAAACCATCTCCACCAACACCACATCTAAACCACCCTTAGACACATCCAGGGATGGTGATTCAACCACATCCCTGGGCAGCCTATTCCAGTGTCTAACCACTCTTTCTGTGAAAAAATATTTCCTAATGGCCAGTCTAAACCTCCCTTCTTGCAGCTTGAACCCATTCCCTCTTGTTCTGTCACTAATTACCTGTGAAGAGAGACCAGCACCAACCTCTTTACAGTGACCTTTCAGGTAGTTGTAGAGACTGATGAGGTCTCCCCACAGCCTCCTCTTCCTCAGACTAAACATTCCCAGCTCCTTCAAGTGTTCTTCATAAGATTGATTCTCCAGGCTCTTCACCAGCTTCGTTGCCCTGCTCTGTCCTCACTCCAGCACCTCGAGATCTCTCTTGAATTGAGGTTCCCAAAACTGGACGCAACACTCCAGGTGTGGCCTCACCAGTGCTGAGTCCAGGGGCCTAACAGAACAGTCTTCCTAAAAAATTTTCTGTTAGAAGCCTAAAACATAGAACAACACAATACTAGGCGCAAAATCCTATATAGTATTCCTATATGAATTTCAGCACAACCTATATTTAATACCATCTTTCAGTCTGGTAACACAAGCCTTATGAACCAGAGAAAGCAGCAGAAGAGTTCCTTGAATGAGCACAGATACCAGTCCTGTCACTTGCAGTGCTAATCCATCATGTGTACAAAAGTGCAGGGATCAGTCCACTTACTGGTGACACTAATGCACCATAAAGATTCCCTCTGTCCTATAAACTCTTCCAGCTACATCCTCACCAGAAGGGCTGAATGAGCCCTTGAAAAACACTTTGCTGACATTTGTGTGCTTCGTTTTCACCTGCTGCAACTGTGTCCCAGTTTTTACATGAGAGCTGAAGTTTAGATTTTTGAAACAAACAAGATATTTTGTTTTGTAAGCTTCTTTATGAAATGTAGATGTTCCTTTTTCCCCTCTGAGGCAACACATTAAATTAGTGCACAGCATGCAGACTGTATCCAGGGACAATTACTGAAAGCTCAGGTTTCTAGGCTCTCCAAGACATTCAGTTCGTGATATCTCCCAACCACAAGCATTTCTTGTATCTCAAGCCACAGCAGAAAGCTAGTTACCCTGAATTGTCCTGGGATGGCACAGCTACACATTCATAATATTATTTCCCCTAAAAGACTGTTAAACCATACCATCACATTTATCTACCATCAGGCTTTCTTCAGGGATTTCCTGCCCTTGGGGTTCTGAGAAAAGCTACCTTGCCTTGTGTCATCTCACAGGTAACTTAATATTTAGGTCTTTTTCTTTTCTCTAATTGCTGTTACTTCTTCCTCTTGAAATAAAATGCATTTTTAGTACCTTTTCAGTGCCTTTTCTATGGTGTTCTCCTACAGGCTACACAATCGATCATAAGACTTTGTTCAGTTTGGTTTTGAAAAGAACAGTATGATGTCAAGTTTGCTGTAGCAGTTTTCACTGGGGAACACAAAATTTGTTTTCACTACACTTTGAAAGATTTGTTGGCTGTTGTTTGAAGAATCCCTCATAGAGTTTTGTTCCATAACACTGAACAGTCCTATTACAGTGCAAAGGTTTCAGAAAAACAAAGCAAAACAATTTTAATATATTAAATTTTTCTCCATTTTAAGTATACAGCCATGTACACACTCAGATGTGTAAGTATAGATTCTACCACTGTCAGACTCACCTGTGATAAGGAAAGTACCATATCTAAAGTAAAACATTCCCATCTGAAGGGAATGCCATAAACTATAAGAGTCTGCTTGTTTGCTTGTTTGGTTTTTAGCTTGCTTGTTAAATGGTGAGTGCATGGATTTTTCAGATATTTATTAATAGGCTCTTTTGTGGCATCCATTACCATAGGAACAGAATATCTCACTCACTCATGTCCTCATTCTTCATGTTTTTGAAGGTAAACTGATGCAAACTGAGAAGCCCAGAGAAAAAAGACAGAAAACTCAGAGTCAGAACTGGATTTCTGAACCAGAGACAGTACTAAAATATGGATCTTCGGAGTTCTAGTCCATTGCTTTAACCCAAACACATCTATCCTTTTACTGTAAGACAAACAAGCTGATGAGTATTGCAGGTTTGGGCAGGAGGATAGGCTGGAGCCTGACCTGGAAAACGGGCAGTGTCCTTGGCAGATGGGCTGTGACATGACCGAGTGATAGACTGTGATACATCTGGGTGATGGATTGTGACCCTTGCTGTCCCTCCCTGCTTCTCTTTGGGCAGCAGCAGAGCCTGGCTCAGTCTGTCTCGTGCCTGGACTCTGACCAAGCGTGCCTGCGAGGTCTGGAGGCTGGAGCCAGGCTTCTCCTGGTGCTGGTGGTGCCTCGGGGGCTGCTGTCGGCAGCTCTCGGTGCCCGTCCCGGAGCCATCCCTGTGTTTCCCAGCCCTGCCTGCTTCAGGCAGCCGGGCACTGCAGGGAACACTTGCAACAGAAGAAGTGAGCTGTGTGGGGAAATGTCCCCCTGGGGTGACCGTGGGGTGGGTGATGGGTCTTGGGGAGCCAGCAGTCCTTCTCCAGGGGCTTGGGCATTTATTTCTTCTTCCCCCTCCCCTCCCTGTCACACCAACTGACCTCATGAGTACTCATAAATCTAACTCATTTGATGTAATGCAGTCCCAAATGCATGAGTGACTTTTGAGTTTCTAGCTGCATTCATATTTTTGTTATTTGCCTCATTGTCAGGTCAAGAGAAATCCAAAACATGACTGACTGATTACCTATTTTTTTTTATGATACAGAGAGGGAAAAATGTTTTATTCCAGTAAACTGGTTTTCTTACTCTAGGACTGTGAGTCACTGGATTTTAATCTCATTTCTAGCTCAGAAAAATAGGAAGTTAAAATATTGTGTAAAAATTTAAGGGTGCTGATGTATCATGTTAAGCAGTAGAGTGTAAAGCCAAGCAACCCAGTCAGTACAATTTTATCTTACTGGTAACAGATCACAGGCTTTGTGCTAAGACAAAAGTGCTGACCTTAAGATTCATCAGGATTTCTCTTGATTTATCTCACCTACTTGGTGCTTTATTTCAGCTTGTTTAGTTGAAACTGAAAATGCTTAACAAGGAGATAATTATTTAATTCAGTTTAGCTTTTGCTTAGCTATGCACAGTTGTGTAGTGAAAGTCCTATTTTTATACATCTATGCATCAAGAGATTATAATAACAGGTTGTTAGTTATTCAGTTCAGAATAAACTGTAAGACTGGAATAAAAATGCATTACAGAAGAGATACAGGCACTGGATGTTAGCAAAGGCTTGGCAGCTGTGGATGTAGGAAGATATCAAAGGCCCATGACTACAGACAGCTCATCAATGAGCAACTGCAGGTCACTGAAATATGATATTGGGAACTATTTAAATTTAGTTTTCTGGGTAACAGAGAAAACAAAAACCATATATCTGGCAAATAATATACAGTAAATGTGGATATTAGGTGCAACTGTGAGTCACTGAATATCAAGTAAGAGAATTGTGTCAGCAACCATGAAAAGATGAATCCACATAGACTCAGGAGTGAGAAGGAAGAACCTCCACACTCTTTGATATCATATTCCTCCTGGCAAAGCACTTAAGATGCTGATGATCTTAAGCTGATGAGACATTCCCAAACTGATGTCAAATCTTTGGAACAGAAGAGTGAGCATGACACCAGAGAAATGGGTAGGTACTGGAAAGCTTGTAACAATTTTATCATTATGATGAATGAGCTTTAATAAATGGATTATTTTAGCTATGAATTAGTAGCATTGCAGCTGGGCTAACATTATTAATTCATTAGACTTTGCAGTCTTTAATTAGTTGAAAACATAATTATTGACTTTGCATAGTAAGTGTGTTTCCTTGGCTCACATAAAGTGCAGAAATTGTAGAGAACTAAATCAGTGGAAATGCCAACAACCTAAGCTGAAATTTGGACACAAGAAATAGGTTTCAGGTGGAGCTACTTTTGTCTGAACATGTGTTCAATGCTTTTAAAAAAGGTTGTCAGCTTTATTTATGGAGAATACTCCGGAGGATTTTTACCTAGCAGAATTACGTTACCAGTTAACTAATGAAGAAAAGAGTTTCATGGAAAACAACAGGAACAAAACAAAACCAGTAAAGTAGCCTCACTCAACCACCTCATGCAAGAACAGCTTCATACCTTTCTTGTGCTGAGGGCTCCAGAACTGTACACAGTATTCCAGGTGGGATCTCACCAGAGGAGAGTAGAGGGGCAGAATCCCCTCCCTGGCCCTGCTGGCCACACTTCTCTTCATGCAGCCCAGGACACATTTGGCTCTCTGGGCTCCAGCACACACTGGTGGCTCATGTTGAGCTTCTCATCTGCTACCACCCCCAAGTCCTTCTCCCCAGGACTGCTCTCCAGCCATTCTCCCCCCAGCCTGTATTTGTGCCTGGGGTTGTGCCAACCCAAGTACAGGACTTTGCACTTGACCTTGTTGATCTTCATGAGGTTGGCACTGGCCCCACCTCTCCAGCTTGTCAAGGTCCCTCTGGATGACATCCCTTCCCTCTAGGGTGTCAACCACACCACACAGCTTGGTATCATCAGCAAACCTGCTGAGGATACACTCAATCCCACTGTCCATATTTCCTACAAAGAT
Organism: Apus apus; assembly: GCF_020740795.1. Lineage (NCBI taxonomy): Eukaryota > Metazoa > Chordata > Aves > Apodiformes > Apodidae > Apus > Apus apus. The sequence continues at coordinate 69,398,710 of NC_067312.1, read as the reverse complement.
GTTAACATGTAAGGGACATTAAGCCATTGACCAGAACTCTCTGGCTGTGCCCATCCAGCCAATCTCTTATCCACTTAGTGGTCCATCTGTCAAATCCATGCCTTGTCAGTTTGGAGACCAGGATGTCATGTGGGACAGTGTCAAACACCTTGCACAAATCCAGGTAGGTGACATCAGTTGCTCTGCCACCATCCACCATCTCTGTAGCCTTGTTGTAGAAGGCCACCAGGTTGGTCAGGCATGACTTGCCCTTAGTGAAGCCATGTCACCTCTTTATTTTCCGTGTGCCTTAGCAGATTTTCCAGGAGGATCTGCTCCATGACCCTGCCAGGCACAGAGGTGAGACTAACTGGCCTGTAGCTCCCTGGGTCTTCCTTTTTCCCCTTTTTAAAAATAGGGGCTATATGACCTTGTTTCCAATCAGAAGGAACCTCACCAGACTGCCATGACCTCTCAAATATGATGGACAGAGGCTCAGCAATTACATCCACCAGGTCCCTCAGGACCTGTGGGTGAATCCCATCAGGTCCCATAGATTTATGAACCTTCAGTTTCTTTAGATGGTCACGAACCTTCTCTACACCTACAGTAGGGGGTAATTCACTCACCTAGTCCCTGCTTTCACCTTATGTGGCCTTTGTGTTGAGGTTGGAGCACTTGCCAGAGAAGACTGAAGCAAAGAAGTCATTGAGGACCTCAGCCTTCTCAATATCCTGTGTTGCTGCCTTGCCCGTTTCCTTCAGGACAGGGCCTACACTCTCCTTGGATGTCCTTTTCTCCCCAACATACCTAAAGAAGCTTTTCTTATTGTTCTTGACATCCCTGGCAGGATTTAATTCTAGCAGGGATTTGGCTCTCCTCACCTGATCCCTCGCTGCTCGGACAACCTCTCTGTAATCCTCCCAGGATACCTGCCCTGGCTTCCACCCCCTTTAGGTTTCCTTCTTCAGTTTGAGCTTTTCTAGGAGCTGCTTACTCATCCATGCTGGCCTCCTGGAGTTTCTACTTGACTTTCTCCTAGTTGGGATGCAATGTTTTGGGGCCTGGAGAAGGGGATCCTTACATATCAGCCAGCTTTCATGGGCCCCTCTACCCTCCAGGATGTTATCCCAAGACACTCTTCTTGAGCAGATCTCTGAAGAGGCTGAAATTTGCCCTTCTGAAGTCAAGGGTAGTAAGCCTGCTGTGAGCCCTCCCTGCTGCCCTAAGGATCTTGAACTCCATCATTTTGTGGTCACTACAACCTAGGCTGCCCTGGAGCTTAACATCCCTCACCAGCCCTTCCTCATTGGTGAGGACAAGATCCAGCATAGTACTGCTCCTTGTTGGTTCCTTGATTACATTAAAATTAGTGAGTAAATTCAGTAAACATATTTTTCCTGTATGCAACAGTTGTCATACAAATACATGTTTACCTGTCTAAATCACTATGAAAGTAGCCAATATGAATTATTATTCAATCTTTTTTTTTTTTTATGTTAGCTATACATTTGGGAAACAAAATATTTCTAACAGTATGACTCAAAACCTGATTTAAACAGATGAAGTAGATCTCCATATTGTGGAAAGATTTGTGCTTGAGAAGAATGACACTGTCCCCTATGTCCTGTAATAATTATTTCAAAGTATGAAAAATATATCGAACTAATAGCCCTGGTGACTTGTTATCTCCTTTCCACAGGTACAAAACAAAATCTAAAAGGACCTGCACTGCATGTGTGCCTCAAAATCCAAGCTTACAGGGACCACCTAAAAGAATGAGAGAATTTTCAGTCTCAAATAACACAGAAGTGTTTTCTCTGGCCTTCCATCATACTCCCGTGAGCTTAGTCCACCATACAGACTCTCAGCAGTGCCAGATGGAGAGGTGGGACAACTACAATCTCAATATGAGGAAGTGGGTGCATTTTTCACCCCGATTTACAGTCAGTTCTATAGCATTTTGTGCAGCTTTAAATGAAATGCACCATTAATGGCAAACTCTTAATTACTTCAATGCTAAATTCCCAGTCACAAGAAACACAAGAATATTCTGCTGTGGTAATTTGCTTTTTATTCCTCTCACACACCATCATTTATGTGTTACATTTCTGTGGAAAACAGATTAGTCAGGCTGAAAAACCTTGAACAATAGACCTACTTGAACCACCTACTGCTGCTAAAGTGGTTGGCTCTGTGCACAGTGCCATTTGGATCAGTTCAGATAGCTTAAACTGCAAATCACACCTGTCCGAATGTCTTTATTTTGAGACCAGATCCAAATGCTATTGAAGTGAACAGCATTTTGTTAACAGCAACATACTGTGTCTGTTCAGCCATCTATTTACAAATGCTTAGGTGTTTCAAGAGGTTTTCAGAAGTGGCTGTGTGGATAACTGAAAATTGGTGTCTACCAATGTTACATAACTTTGCTAGGTTCTTTCTATAAGGACATGTTCTAGTTCCAGAAACTTCTTACAATAATTAAGTTACAGTTGAAAAAAATAATGAAAATGTTAGATTCTGACACCCTCTATCTTGTTGAAGATCTCATACTCCAGGGTGATGATGCAGAAGTGAAATGTCCTTTCACCAAAAATAAACCTTGAAGAACTCTATTCAAAATATATTCAACTGTAAATTCAAGTCAGAGTAGCATTATCCATCTTGACACCACACAAAACCAAAATTTGCACATTTTCATAATTGTCCTAGATTTTTTCCTACAAATTATACAGAAAGATACCTCAAGAGGTCAACCTTTCAATGAACACTCAACAGAAGTGACAGACAAATAGGTTAGGATTGTCTTCTATTTCTCCTCATTCATTCTTGTGAAAGAAGCCCAAACATAGTCATGGACTGGGCTACATTCTTTGGGTCTTGGGGAAGAAAGAGGAGTTCTCTTCTGTGGATGTCACTGTGAGGTCTCATAATACTGTTCTAGACAGTTTCCTGGTGTGGGCTCATGTGTCACATATACATACTTGTCTACATTTTGCACTCTATGATCACATAAGTGATCACAGGTAGATGACTCTGATAAGCACACTGTGTTCAACAGAATTTGCAATAAATTGTGCTCTTGTTTTGATTGCTAGTTCTTGTGCAATTAACAGTAGTTAATCTCCAATTTAATATATTGTTTGAATGAATGACAAGCACAAATAGCATAATGACATCTTGCAAGATTACATCCTTCAGCTGTAAGACAATATCCTAACTGTGTACCTTCATGTGCATCTCTTTGGCAGGAAAAACTCCCTCAGCTCACTTCAAACATGCAGGAGAGTTCTGGTAGGTTGAAAATCTGAATTTATTTGATGTAGATTGATTTTTAATGTTTGCCAATGATGGTGATTTATGTAGCACTAAATTTGCTATGCCGTTGTATATGGCTTTCTCAACAAAGTTTTGTAAAGGAAGAAAAAGGTATGCAAATTAGATTGTTGTAGAATACTTACTCTATTCATTAAGGATAATCTTGAGTTATCACATTGTAAATCAATTCAGGAAATTATGAACAATCAAAATTATTGTACTCCAATCAAGACAGATCACCCACAAGTCCCACTTGGCTTCTGTCCTGCAGCCTCACATTTTATATGTATCTGCTTACAGACACACATGGAGAAAAGCAGATATTCAGTTCCAGAACACATTAATTCTACTCACTCAAAAATCTGAAAGAAATTTGAAAGACAGTCATATTTTTAAAATGGGAAATGAAAATAGGAAGATTGATCCAGGTTGGACTGGAGTCCACACCTTCTGAGTACAAAGCTAGTAGCCCTATTAGCCAGGCCACACTACCTGCTTTAGAGTATGGCAGATAAAAGTAAACTAAGTCACCTGCTCTCAGATCATCCTCAGGTTTCCATCTGGAGTCTGAGCTCCAAGCACAACCTGCAGTGCTCCAGACTCTGCCAGCACAGTTCAGACAATGAATCTACACCCAATGAAGCCAAATGGGCACAGTGTTATAGTCATAGACATGTTCCCTATTGCTAAGCCTTCACCATCTGTTCTAGCCTATAAATGCAATGAAAATGAACATAACACACAACTCAATCATGTCATAAAAAGTAGTATATAAGCGATTTAACTCTACTTCCCTTATTCAGTACAGCCAGTGTTTTCATTTACAAATGTTGCAAACACAAATCATTAAAACATACTTCTCCAATAGTTATGCAAGAAAACTAAAATCCCATTTTTGTGTGTCTCATTTCAGGCATTACTGGAAAAGTTAAGGATGTGCTCATAAAATAACTTTTCCTCCTGCTGCCTGAGTTTCATGTGCTGCAACACAAGACGTATTATTTGCTATGCTTCTATTTTCCAAGCTATTAAAAAAAAAAAATACTATTCAACAACCCAGCACAAAGTACATCAAACTGAATGTCAGACCCCTGGGAGGTAAACATTGAAAGGACATTAACCTCTCTTTAAAATCTCTGTTACTGTGATGCCTGTAAAAACAATTTAAAAGCATTGATTCAGTAGCTGGAGTGTTGAAACAACATCTCAGCATGCTCAACATTATTGTCCCACGGTCTGCTCATCTGTATTTAACTGTCTTACAGACAGGTTATACACTCTTTATGTTGCACACTACATGTCTTTCTGTGTTTTTTGTGACACTGCTCAAAACTGGCACTGTTCCACAGGTATACAGATAGAATTGCACTACAAGAAAGAGCAAATATTAGTTGAATCTTACTAATTCAGTTGTATACTATATAACTAGTTATATACTAGTTATATGTCTAGTTATATAGTATCTAGAAGGAGACATTATCCAAAGGAACATGCCCAAAAAACTCCTCTCTAATTTTGGGACTGCTCAAATAACCTGTGCAGTGGCTGGTCCCTAAACTAGAGAACAGGAGGCCTGGGACTCTAAGTCGGAAAAGGTGTTCAACAGGAGATAGCAACAGCTGGAAGTCCCACTTAACTCAATTAGGCACAGAGGATTAAGCAGTAAACTTTTGTCCCTGTGTGCATCTTCTGCCATCACAGCTTCACTTACATAAGGGAAAATCTAGTTACTCAGGAAAAAGAGGTCATGAAGTGTTGAAAATATATGTTGCAGACAGTTGTATACAAAAACATTTTTATTAACAGAATAAATACAAAATTAGGTGATTGCAGAGATTATGCCAGAGTGGCAAAGCTAAGCTTTTTAAGGGAAAGTTAACATGTTTCTGTCAAATGCAAACCAGTTGTTTTGTATAATGTAATGTAATGTGTTCCTAACCCCCACATCAATTTACTAAACCTTCATTCTGTTAAATAATTAAAGCAATTACAATGGTGCCATTACAATCTTTACAAAGGGATAAGCCAGTTGTGAAGTGGATAAACTATGAGGCCAAAGGGAAGGAACAGGTTTGCATTAATGTGATACCACATGAAGTACACAGCTTGAGTGTTTGAATAAATATACATGTTTATTATTTTGCTTATTTAAAAGTGAATTGTGGTTTGTGGAATTAATGCAAAATGAAGAAATGCAAGGCTGTACTGGCTTTGGCTGAGATGGACTTAAATTCCTTCATAGTAGCTTGTTTGGGACTAGCATTTTATATGGGGTTCAGCTGTTGGCTGGGGTTAAGCCACAACACAAGAAGACAGAAGTAACTATTTTAGCATGGCAAAGCATGCTTTCCAAGACAAGGCATCATATCATTCAGCTGGAGAAAATGTCAACTACAAATCCCAAATTCTTTTTTTCAGTAGTGTAATACATTAATAAGGAAAAAAGTCCCAGAGAGTGGCCATTACAACCACTGTTCTGAGAAAAGCCTCTACCACTTTTGAGCAATGAGAAAAATAGTTCAGAATCATCGAGAAAAAGAAACTTTCTATACCTCTTTTGTGAAGAACTACAGTTAAAAAGAGATTATACCTAGGCCTTAAAATCCTACCACATGATACACTGAGAAGAAATATCTGACTTAGTTGAAAACCATTTTTTGCATCTAATTCCTGCCAGATGACGACTGGCTAGGCTGAGTGTAATCTCTGTAAAGCTGCTCTCAAGCATGTGCTTAAGATGAGAGACACCATATCTAGGTGTTCAGAAGGAACTCTAGTTAATTTACTCTCTAGATGGAGAAAGTATTCTTCCCTTTGGGGTTAAGAATATATGGTTTTATGCAAGACACATTAATCTAATTATTTGCTTCTAATTTTCAGGTAATCATAGGCTACTCATAGGCAACCATTTCCTCCTCTCATGTGGGAGTTCACCTTGAGTGAGAAAGTGAAAAGGTTTCTTTATTCATCCCCACCACACCTTCTCTATTTCTATTATGCGTTTTTAAAATACAGTTTTCTAAATAGGGATGTGATTGTATAAAGCTACTGTATTAAAAATATTGTCAGTTTCAGATCCTCTTTATGGTGGGATGAATAAGAACTACAAGTCATCAATCTAGTTCTTCCATTATGTGACATACAGTAAATCCCTGAAAACCCATTATGTAAATTGGGCTAGTATAATAATGAGGAATGATTTGAAGACCATCAGCTGATTAAGAAAAGAATCTTTCCATTTCATGCAAGAAAATGTATATGAGGTGTATATCTGTTTAGGCTTATTAATTGACAGTGGTTCCACTGAACCCACCAGGGGCTTCTTAATCACATTATAAAATTAATAATTACCATTAATCTGGCTGTCATTAATATTATTGATGAAGTGAGTATTTTTCAGATTACATACAGCCTTGAAGTTCTGAGTGCTAAAGACTCTCTTAGATTTCATTCTGGAGAATATGCCTCTGAAAGAATGTCCTTCATGGACACCTTTGGAACTGGCTTGAGGCACTCTTTTGGCTTTCAGCTTAAAGGATGTGCAGCTGTCATTCAGCATTGCCTGGAACTGCTACTTGATTTTGAACAGCTGCCGTGTTCCACAGTAGGAGTGGTGGCATTTCAAAGAATGATGATCCAAGAGTTTTAGGTACAACTTTGGTGGTTGTACTAGAACAAAACAAAAACATCTGATTTATTTTCCTTGCTCTGATCTTGTCCCTAATTTCTAAAGAAGCCTTCAGTTTCCTGATAAAATACATATACATTTGAATTGTAAGATACAGTTATGAGTTTTCATTTATTTTGTCAGCTGACAGACTTCTCAGGTATGTTCTTGTCTCACTATTTACTGAGGATCCTTTTATCATGTCTATACAACTGGCAAATTTAAAACTCAGTTTTTCATTTCCATCCTATATCTGAAATAGTATTTTAGTTTATTCATCTTTCATATATGAAGTTAATTGTTGTTGCATGTGTCAGTTGCCGTTTATCAAATTGCCTATACAAAGAAACCTCAGCTGTCAGCTCTGAACTATAATGGTTTCAGCATATCGAGAAATGACAGCAAAAAGACAAACAGAAATGCTGAAACACTTTTCGTAACTTTAATAAACATCTTGGTTGCATCTTCGTTAATTAAAATAATGAATAAATATAATGATACTTGGATCAGGTTTAGCCAAGTCGTTTGAAATGGGCAAACCACTAGGAAGACATTTACTTCAAAGGCAATACTTCTAATTATTCTTAATTTTCCTGCAGGCTGTGGTGTTTATAATCAGACCTGGTTCAAGGTAGGAATAAAGTGTATATTACTGCAATTTTCTGAAAACATTTCACCAGTCTTATGCATTGGGAAGACAATGACTGAAGCAGGAATGAAACATTAAAAATAAACTCCATGGAAGTTTAATTTCAAATAATTAGCAAATTCACCTGATCCTACTTTTATTATCATGACTAAAAAAGTTTGAATTTTACTTGCTGTTGTCTGTTAGCTGACCCACAGTAAACCCCCTCAGCTTGTTCTAAAAGCAAGTTAAGACATTAGCTTAACCCACCCTGGAGGTTATAAAGTTAAGGTACACATACAGAAATGAGACACAAGACTTCAAAATATTATTTTTATTCAAAATGAAACTGTGCTGCCACAGCAGGAATAGTATTAGTTTCCTTCGTGGTGTCTCATATTCTGTAGATGTACCTGTCCTTACCTAGCACAGAACTTCCACTTACAACATCTAATCTTCTACAACTGGATGTTGAAAATCTGTTTTTCATGAGCTCCTAAATCAATTCTCTCCAACTACTCTCTAGCTGCTAACTTCAGTTGTTCCTTACCTGCTTAACAAAAGAAAATTAAACTAGAAAAAATGCATCGTTGATTGTTCTGCTGTTATATGGCTCCCAGCTGATTCTGAATGCAGAAGCACATAACTAGAATTCACTTACCCTGGGAGTGAAGTTTGACTATTTGAAGAAGAGACAGATGTCTTTTTATGAGCAGAGATGGTGTATAAAGTAAATGTAACTATGTCAAAATCAGCCACTGGAAAAATTAATATACACAGAACATAAATACAGAAAACTTATTGTGTTAAGTTAAAAATATGTTGGATTTGAGGCACTTTTTAAATATTTCTGAGAAGAAGCAAAGCTGCTTTACATCACAAACTGATTAATGGGGACTGAGATTAAAAACAAAATAGTGTGCAAAAGACAGATTATATTGCATTTTAATGATTATAAGAAATTTGGAATGGTTTATACAGCATTTCTGTAGGAAATTAAACACTGTTTCTGCTGTAGGAAAGAATGCCTGTTGAACAGTTATGCCTTTGAAAGCCTCCTGCCTAAATCCATAATAATGTCATCCCCCACAATGGAATGATGAAGAAGGATTCACATCTTCAGGGCTCTCAGGAGGTGAAAAAGTCACTGAATGTATTAACTACTGTCCCATTAAAAGAAGATTAGATGCTTTGTTGATGATGAATCATGAGTCCAGAGTGGCAGGAGTACAGGTGGCAATCAAGAGACCTTCGGTTTGAGTGGACAAGGCCATATTCCTTGTTTCAAGAAAAGAATCAACTCCATCAGCAAAAGATTAGCTAAATGAAAGAGCCACTGAGAGAGTATCTCAGTGAGCTGTGATGAGAAACTCTTCTGAGCATGAAGTTTTCTGCTGAAATAAATATAATAAAAAATAAACAAATCAATCCCTCCGCAGCTGACAGCTTTCCTCGGGTCCTCCACAATCTCTGTGCACAAACTAACTTCATTGGAGACTGGCCGCAGGGTCTCTTATCTGAGGACTCACATCAGCTCCCCAGGAACACCCTCAGCAGCACAGGTGTGGCAGGAAAGCAAATCCCCTACTCTGTGCCTGCCTAGCAACAGCTGCTGCTACAGTTTTGTAAGCACTGCTCCCTGGGTTACTCCTGGCATGGAGCTGTGTGCAACAGGCAGAACAGGATCGCTTCCATCTCCTGTAAATAATCAAATCTGAGACTGCCAGAGCTTCTAGGGAAAAAAAGCACTGTGACAGAGCTGTTGAGAACAGTCCCCAGGCTACCCCTGTGGCTTTGATTTTACAACTAATTAGGTTCCGTACTAGAACAAAGTAGCCTAGAAAAACTGGCAAATCTCAGCTTGGAAGTCAGAGAGTCTGATTTTTCTGATGCCTTCTATACAGTATGTGCAAACGATTTTTCAACTTATCTGCAAAATATCTGTTTGTTTCTTCTTTATCTGCTTCCAACCTGTCTCTCTCTTCCCTCTGTTTTCACTGGAGAGGAAAACACCTGTGTTTTCTGGACAGGCAAGTAAGAACCATCTGCAGTTACGGTCTCCGTGTCTGAATGATTGCTCCCTTTACTGCAGACCATGAACTATAGTGAGGAATTAAAGGCAGGGAATTGGCACCCTGGGAAATCTGGATGTGTAATGTCATCTCAGGAGTTTTCTGCAATGCCTTACCAGCCTGTGGTCCATGCTGTCATAAACTCCATATCTGATGTTACTAAGAGTGTGAAAGAAGTCACTACAAATAAATAAATAGCCAGAAAGTTAATTTCATTAATATAGTGAACAATGAATATCTAACTTCCTAGAAGTTAAAGAAGTGAGAATTTGCATTCCCAGTTAATATACATGAGTGGTTTTACTTGGAAATCGATAGGTCTGTATGAATCAAGTTATCAGTAGGAGTCAATTTTTTCTGTTACCTAATTAAATAGACATAATTCTCTGATAAAAGCTGGAGAAGTTTGCAAGGATTTTGCCATCAGTCCATTGATTGCTTTTTCATTTTTTCTTGAGAGGTTTTTCTACAGTAAAGATTTTATAGAGTGTTCAGTTTGACTGTAATTAAGATGCTAGCATATTTAAGGTACCCTTCTCAGAACCAGAGAAAAATCATAAGCAAAAAATCTTTTGAAATCAAGGGCCTTACTTCCAAATGTGCTGAAAAACTGGCAGGAATCAGAACTTCCAATGTGAGCAGATGGAGGCTTACTGCTCTTGAAAAGCAAATCCTAAAGGTTTAAATATCAGACTAAATGTGCTCATGGGCTGGCAAATAACAAATGGTAGCTCCATGTGCGCAGAAATGAATACAATCCTTAGAGGCATTTAAGGTGGAAATAACTGACTGCATGGGTTCACATTTACCAGGGTAGAAGGTGAAGCTGTATAGCTTAATTCTTTATCATTTTTCTCTTCTTTTTCCTCTTCTTTAGTCTGAAGAAAAGGAGGCTGAGGGGAGACCTCATTGCCCTCTACAACTACCTGAAAGGAGGTTGTAGTGTGATAGGTGTTGGCCTCTTCTCCCAAGTAAGTAACGACGGGACGAGAGGAAATGTCCTGAAGTTGTTTGTTGGGTTTTTTTGTGGTTTGTTTTTTGTTTGGTTGGGGTTTTTTTGTGTTGGTGGTTGTTCTCAGTGATCTCAGAGGTCCTTTCCAACCATGACGATTCTGTGATTATTTTTCTTTTTTTTTTCCTTTCTTTTTTTTTTTAAGGGATGCCAGAAGTGTTCAGTTACACACACCAAACACATCAAGAGACAGGTTCGTCTCACCTTACTGCTTTCCCTTTGCAAACATTAGCAATGATGGCTTCACATTTTTTTCGTTGTAACAAAAATGCTAAGTAGTCCAAACTACGACATTTGCAAGGCCTTAGCATAAAGTCACCCTCTCCAAGACAGGAGTTTGTCTACAATTACATCTTGATGCCTCCCTTTAATCATTATTTTAAAATCTGTTTGGAACAATCCCTGAACATATATGATGCTTTTCTAGATTGTGGCAGTTTTTCTTGGATTTTGCTGTTATTTCCTAACCAAACTAGGAAAATATATCTTATCAGCATCTTCCACTGTTACTTTCCCTCTGCAGGGCAGCTTGCAGTCTTTATAGTGAATAGGATTCTCTTTACTCTCATTGAGTAATTTGTTGGTTCATTTCCTCAGCCCCGAACTCATGTTACTGCTATAACCTTGCAGTTATGGTGAGGAACATGTACACAGTGTTCTTAGTTGTGTTTTGCCAGGTACCTGAGCATCTAGCAATGTCCTTAGATGCTTGTTATTAGGGATAAATCTGCCTAAATCACACTTGATTCTTGAGATAATTTCATGAATACTACACAAAAACCTCACATTCTTCTTACTGCTTTTTCTGGCTGTAATACACAAGATTTTTAGCTCAGTGTTATCAAATCCCCTCCTAACATATTCCAACTTTTTATCTGCTGACGTGTCTGTGCCATTTGAGAAATATTCAGACAAACAGATTTTTTTAGGGGATATTATAAACATTAGTTAGTTCTCAAGTACCCACGGAAGGCACAAGTTGTTTTTCTGTATCTTCTTTTGCATTTGCTTCTGTAGAAACTCATGTGATTATTTTATATGCATTTTTATTACTTATGTTAACTGAGACTTATGAGCGTGAATCTGCTGATCCAAACTCAGTTTTATTTCTCCTTTGTCCTACAAAGGATATCTAAACAGTTCAACATGCTTACATGGCCACAGTTATTTCTGGTATGAAGTTTTTGAGAAAGCATGCTAGAGGGAAAAATATATGTGAAAAGGTAAAGGTATATAAAAGATTCCCCCTCACCACCAAGAGACATGAAAAATACCATTCAAAGAGTTCCACCTCAACCTGTTGAGTTTGGATAATTCTGACTGTGTACTTATCAGTGAATTGTATGCACTTTTTTCCCTGATTGAGTACTGATTCAGTACTCAACTGATTCCCCATACTTAAAGGAGACTTTTATATTCATAGAATCATAGAATCATAGAATCCTAGGGGTTGGAAGGGACCTCGAAAGATCATCTAGTCCAACCCCCCTGCCAGAGCAGGGTCACCTAGAGCACATCACACAGGAACGTGTCCAGGTGGGTTTTGAATGTCTCCAGTGAAGAAGACTCCACAACCTCTCTGGGCAGCCTGTTCCAGTGCTCTGTCACTGTCACATTAAAAAAGAAATTTCTGATATTCACTTTAAACCTCCTGTGCTCCAATTTGTATCCATTACTCCTCGTCCTATCACTGGTCATCACTGAAAAAAGCTTAACTCCATCTTCTTGACACTCACCCTTTACTTATTTGTAAACATTGATGAGGTCACCCCTCAGTCTCCTTTTCTCCAAACTAAAGAGACCCAGCTCCCTCAGCCTTTCCTCATAAGGGAGATGTTCCACTCCCTTCATCATCTTTGTGGCTCTGCACTGGACTCTTTCAAGCACTTCCTTGACCTTCCTGAACTGAGGGGCCCAGAACTGGACACAATACTCCAGATGCGGCCTCATATTGTCCCTGAAGTTATATGGGTCTAGCCGTATCAAGATTTTCCTTTGCTTCAGCTTGTCACAAGCATCAGGAGTCACTGCTGTGTTAACAAAATGAAAAGTGGAGCAAGTAATGGGTAAAAGAGCCAAAATTAAGTAAACTGGTGTTTCTGTCACTCTGCACAGAAATTCTGAATGTTCAGGTGTGATTTTATTTTTCCTTTGGGAAGAGGAGATGTTGAGTCTAGATCCATGACACTTGTACCTCTAAGTGGTGGTTGGATAGATAAACTTCAAAAAAGTGAGATGATGATCAAATTGTAAAGTATATTTTAATGTTTTCAGTTTTTACTGGGAAAAGAACTGGGTTTCTGACTGCAGCTGGTGATCAGTTAGTACTGACAGTGGACTCTGGGAATTCAGATCACTTTTTATTCTATTAACCAAGAGATCGCCCACTGACCACAACACATCCTGTGCCTCAGAAAAGATCCAGAACTTATGTCAATTGAGAGATTTAAGACCTGACATGACAAATATCAAGCTCCATGGAAATTAAGGTAAATGTGATCTCCAATCTGTTGTATTTGATCTTGTTTGTTCAGAAATCTAGTATGAGAAACAAGGGTTTGGTGACTTTTCCCTCTTCAAGAGGGAATTTAGAGCCAAAATATTTTTTTCTTATTTTTTTTCATTAGCAAGTACAAAATATGTTGACTTATGGTCTAAAGACATTCAAATATTGTTGTACAAAGTCACTAAGAGGACTGCAGATCTCCAAATGAGAAACATACACCTAAAATCAGAAAAGTTGTGGACTCAGTTTTAACATTTTCCCAATATTTTAACAGCTGTGGACAGAAGAGGACAGACATGATAGAGCAAAGTCTATCCTTGAAAAAAACCAGAAACTTATAATATTTTATTTTAGTTAGTTGTTAAGGCTGCAGGATCCAGTAGGAATTTAAAGTATTTTTAAGCTTTTTTTCTATAGTCAAACCAGTCCTTGTTATTGCTTACAGCCCTAAAGCTGCTTGTATTTTACTTGAGAATGTTAGTAATCCTTCTGCAAGCAACCCCAAAGCTGTTAGTTCATTGGTCAGTCCATTTACCCTATGGAGCCTTGCTGTGTTTATACATTCCTGTGTTACAGCAGAGTACAGCACTTCTATAAGATGCTACAAAAGGCCAAAGTACTTCCTACCCATAAGCTGCTGTATATGGATGATGCAATTGCCCTATTTAAAGCCCAACATTTGAAAAGCACGTACCTCTCCTTAAAATAGTAATGCAAAATAATTTGAAGAAGGAGGAGTAGGGTTCTTGAGGATATGGTAAGGGAGGTAGGTAGGTTTTTTTCAGATATTTATTAATAGGCTCTTTTGTGGCATCCATTACCATAGGAACAGAATATCTCACTCACTCACGTCCTCATTCTTCATGTTTTTGAAGGGAAACAGATCAGAACTGAGATGCACAGAGAAAAAGACAGAAAACCCAAAGTCAGAACTGGATTTCTGAACCAGAGACAGTACTAAAATCTAGATCTTCGGAGTTCTAGTCCATTGCTTTAACCCAAACACATCTATCCTTTTATTGTAAGACAAATGAGCTGATGAGTATTGCAGGTTTGGGCAGGAGGATAGGCTGGAGCCTGACCTGGAAAACGGGCAGTGTCCTTGGCAGATGGGCTGTGACATGACCGAGCGATAGACTGTGATACATCTGGGTGATGGATTGTGACCCTTGCTGTCCCTCCCTGCTTCTCTTTGGGCAGCAGCAGAGCCTGGCTCAGTCTGTCTCGTGCCTGGACTCTGACCAAGCGTGCCTGCGAGGTCTGGAGGCTGGAGCCAGGCTTCTCCTGGTGCTGGTGGTGCCTCGGGGGCTGCTGTCGGCAGCTCTCGGTGCCCGTCCCGGAGCCATCCCTGTGTTTCCCAGCCCTGCCTGCTTCAGGCAGCCGGGCACTCTCCCCGCTTTGCAGTGCGTGACACCAGCCAGGGCCACCGGCTCCTTGTCCCCGGCTCTCCCCAGCCGGCTGCGGAGCAGAAACATGGCCAGGGAGACAGCGCGGAGCTGCCCCCTCTGCTGCCGTGGCAGCCCTTTCTGGAAGAAAAGGGAAATAAACGTCTCCTCCCATCATGGTGTCTCCCAGTGCTGCTCTGCCCCTTCTCCTGGGGCCTCTCCTTACCCCCTGCAGCCTCCGGGGGTGACACCATCCTGCTGGTGCCACAGCCATGGACCCTGGGGAGCCCCAAGGACACGATGGTGATGTCTTCTGGTTCAGGAAAACCTGAACCAATGACGGCAATGGAAGAGGTTCTTAAAAAGCATCAGGGTGATGCTTGTAAAGGAGTAATGAATGAAAAATTGACTAGGCATTCCTCAAGCAAGGAGCCTAACACAATTCGTCCATAACACTTTAGGCAAAAATATAAAGTTTCCTGATGTAGAATCAGAGAAAACACATAACCTGCAGACCCATTAGGGTTCACTTACTCACTTGTGTATTAATGTAAAAAAAGGAGGGCAGGAAGAATGGGAAAGGTACATCAAATTAGGGACAGAAAAATAAGGTAATACAAGAAGCACTGTTCATATAAACCCTATTAATACATATAGATCCTACAGGTTTAAAATGAATGAAGAAAACCGCCAAAGAAAATAAAACAGAATCCAAACAAGAAAACATTGTGCAAATGGACACAGCACCTGATGAAATCTGTAACAACAACCAGATGCTTAGCTTTGCCAGTAGGGATTAATCTTAAGAGAATACAATAATAAGAAAAAATACCATGTTCATGAGTTTATGAAAACCACATTTATTCTACTGTACTTTAGATCATTTTTCATTCTGATACTCCAAAGTTCATCTCAATCATATATTCTAACAAAGGACTTTAGCAAGTTCTTGTGACATTTCTATATTTATCTAGTTCATGTTCTGCATTCTGAGACTGAAACAGAATTTCTTATTTGAGTCTCTAAGAGAATTTTTAAAAATAAAATTGTTTCAAAACATTTCCAGTAAAAGAAGCTGCTTTTAAAATTTAACTAATTTAAGTACATCAATAATATTGAAAAGATTTGTCTACACTAAAGGGAGCAATCACTCAGACACAGAGACCATAACTGCAGATGGTTCTTACTTGCCTGTCCAGAAAACACAGGTGTTTTCCTCTCCAATGAAAACAGAGGGAAGAGAGAGACAGGTTGGAAGCAGATAAAGAAGAAACAAACAGATGTTTTGCAGATAAGTTGAAAAATCGTTTGCACATACTGTATAGAAGGCATCAGAAAAATCAGACTCTGACTTCCAAGCTGAGATTTGCCAGTTTTTCTAGGCTACTTTGTCCTAGTACGGAACCTAATTAGTTGTAAAATCAAAGCCACAGGGGTAGCCTGGGGACTGTTCTCAACAGCTCTGTCACAGTGCTTTTTTTCCCTAGAAGCTCTGGCAGTCTCAGATTTGAGTATTTACAGGAGATGGAAGCGATCCTGTTCTGCCTGTTGCACACAGCTCCTTGCCAGGAGTAACCCAGGGAGCAGTGCTTACAAAACTGTAGCAGCAGCTGTTGCTAGGCAGGCACAGAGTAGGGGATTTGCTTTCCTGCCACACCTGTGCTGCTGAGGGTGTTCCTGGGGAGCTGATGTGAGTCAATGCCCACCTCAGATAAGAGACCCTGCGGCCAGTCTCCAATGAAGTTAGTTTGTCCACAGAGATTGTGGAGAAGCCCGAGGAAAGCTGTCAGCTGTGGAGGGATTGATTGATTGATTTTTTATTATATTTATTTCAACAGAAAACTTCTGGCATATGATTAGTGCTGAGGTTGTTCATGCTCAGAAGAGCTTCTCATCACAGCTCACTGAGATACTCTCTCAGTGGCTCTTTCATTTAGCTAATCCTTTGCTGATGGAGTTGATTCTTTTCTTGAAACAAGGAATTTGGCCTTGTCCACTCAAACCGAAGGTCCTTTGATTGCCACCTGTACTCCTGCCACTCTGGACTCATGATTCATCATCAACAAAGCTTCTAATGTTCTTATAATGGGACAGTAGTTAATACATTCAGTGACTTTTTCACCTCCTGAGAGCCCTGAAGATGTGAATCCTTCTTCATCATTCCATTGTGAGGGATGACATTATTATGGATTTAGGCAGGAGGCTTTCAAAGGCATAACTGTTCAACAGGCATTCTTTCCTACAGCAGAAACAGCCCTGCAGCATATAGGTTATGAATGGTTTGGGAACGGCACAATAAACAGTGCTGCAGCGTTAACTTTTCAGGATCTACAGGCTTTACACATGAGTGTGAACATCTGAAGACAATTTGCCATTTTACAGACTGCCAAGGTAAAGGGAGGCAGATGTAACTCAAGTAACATAGGGAGTCCTCTAGAACATTAATACTCCTGAAAAGATGCCTAACACAATTTCTGTATATCAAATTAGTGAAAAATGTTGAATTTGCTGTAAATTACATGGATAATAAACTTACATATGTAAATGTCTCTGCTTTTATTCAGCTTTCTGTGCCCTGGCCTGTATAAAAAGAACCCTGACCGGCTGACCAAGAGATCCTTCCCTGTTCTCTATGCTCCTATGAACCCGTCACCTAGAGTATTGCATCCAGCTCTAGGGCCCCCAACACAGGAAGGATGTGGAGCTGTTGAAGTGAGTCCAGTGGAGAACCACACCACCAGAGGGCTGGAGCACCTCTGCTGTGTGGGGTTTTTAAGCCTGGAGAAGAGAAGTCTTTGGAGAGACCTTACTGTTGGCTTTCACTACATAAAAGAGTCTTAGGATAAATATAGAAATTTTTTTTTTTTTTTTTTTTTATCAGTGCTTGTAGAGACAGGACAAGGGGCAAGCTTAAGCAGAAAGGGTGTAGGTTAATATTGGACATAAGAAAAAAAAAATGTACAGTGCAAGTAGTGAGACCCTGGCTTGCCCAGAGAAGCTGTGGATGCCCCACGCGTGGAAGTGTTCACAGTCAAGTTGGATGGGGCTTTGAGCAACCTGATCTAGTGAAAGATATCCCTGAAAGGGATGTCAGACTAGAAGTCTATGGGTCCCTTCCAACACAAATAATCATATGATTCTGTGTTTCTGTAGAAGATATTCTGGTGATAGTAACCAAGGTTTCCTGATCTATGTACCACTTACACCAAGTGTTCCTTTTCTAGATTCTGTCTTACCTGGAGCACCATATTGTCAATGTTAATGCTCACATTTTACTCAAATGAGTAAAAATACATTCAGGTTCCTAGTTTTATAGGTATCATGACTTGGCTACAATCTGACACACTGCCTTATGTATAGTATCTCAACAGTGTCACATTTTATTATGCTTTAATGTATATTATATAAGTTCCATGTTTTGATTGTGGCTAACAGCAAGCTGAAACTTCATAAGGCAAGAGGAAGTGTGGTTTTTTTCACTTAACAAGCTAGCAGAGAGCCTTCTTCACCTTGCACTGGTTGAAGACTTACACGTGGTAAAGAGGCACAAATCAGGTACCACATACTCAAGAAACTCAAGAGAATCATCCACCATCCTGTGCTCCCAAAGATGGCAGTGATAAAACAGCATATACTGGGCTCCTTTGCAGTTCACCATGTTCAGCCTCAGCCGCTTCTGCTTGCTTATTAGTCAGTTAGGTTCATATCTCTCAACAGCCCCAGTGGAAGTGTGAGGTCATAGCCATGAACTGCAAGAAATAGGCTGGTTGTCCTTGTTATTAATCTCCTTCCTTCAAGCTACCCTCTTGTGCATTTTGGATACTGATTGGAGAAGAGCTCCTGAAAGACTAAAATGCATCCTTTGACCATCCCTTCTCTCTGTTCTGTGAAAGTTCTACTTCCATTCAATGCCAAAGAGTCTGCTGATAGAGCTGTCTTTATCTGGAGTGAAGCTGAGGAAATCTCCAGAGGAAAAAGGTCAGACCAAGAAATTGTCACAGCTGTTCATGCTTTAGCAAGACAGGGAAATGCGATTTTTTCTTGATGTACAGACAAAACTTTCCACTCTGTTCTATTAAGAAGGGGTTCACTATATTGACCTTTATTTATATTTTTTAAAAAATAAATAACTTTTTTTTTTGTCAGTACAACCCTGCTATTGTTTTAAGTCTAGGTAGGACTTAGACTTTTCTAGGGAGCATGTGTAGGGTGATGCTTTATGAGAAACAGAAACTAAGAGTAATTAAAACACTGAAACAGCCTACTACAAAAATATGCTCACCTATTTTAGCAAATTCATAGAATCATAGAATCATAGAATCCTAGGGGTTGGAAGGGACCTCGAAAGATCATCTAGTCCAACCCCCCTGCCAGAGCAGGGTCACCTAGAGTACATCACACAGGAAGGCATCCAGGCGGGTTTTGAATGTCTCCAGCGAAGGAGACTCCACAACCTCTCTGGGCAGCCTGTTCCAGTGCTCTGTCACTCTTACAGTAAAAAAATTTTTCCTGATATTCATCTTAAACCTCCTATGCTCCAACTTGTATCCATTACCCCTTGTCCTATCACTGGTCTTCACTGAAAAAAGCTTAACTCCATCGTCTTGACACTCACCCTTTACATATTTGTAAACATTGATGAGGTCACCCCTCAGTCTCCTTTTCTCCAAACTAAAGAGACCCAGCTCCCTCAGCCTTTCCTCATAAGGGAGATGTTCCACTCCCTTAATCATCCTTGTGGCTCTGCGCTGGACTCTTTCAAGCACTTCCCTGTCCTTCTTGAACTGAGGGGCCCAGAACTGGACACAATATTCCAGATGTGGCCTCACCAATGCAGAATAGAGGGGGAGGAGAACCTCTCTTGACCTACTAACCACACCCTTTCTAATACACCCCAGGATGCCATTGGCCTTCTTAGCCACAAGGGCACACTGCTGACTCATGGTCATCCTCCTGTCTACCATGACCCCCAGGTCCCTTTCACCTACACTGCTCTCCAGCAGGTCAGCCCCCAACCTGTACTGGTGCATGGCGTTTTTCTTCCCCAAATGCAAAACTCTACACTTGCTCTTGTTAAACTTCATCAGGTTTTTCCCCGCCCAAGTCTCCAGCCTGTCTAAGTCTCTCTGAATGGCAGCACAGCCTTCTGGTGTGTCAGCCACTCCTCCCAGCTTGGTGTCATCAGCAAACTTGCTGAGGGTACATTCTGTGCCCTCATCCAGGTCGTTGATGAAGATATTGAACAACACCGGTCCCAGTACCGACCCCTGAGGGACTCCACTAGTCACAGGCCTCCAACTAGATTCTGCCCCATTGACTACAACTCTCTGACTTCTTCCTTTCAACCAGTTCTTGATCCACCTCACTGCCTGATCATCAAACCCATACTTGATCAACTTATCTACAAGGATGCTGTGGGAGACGGTGTCAAATGCTTTACTGAAATCAAGATAGACCACATCTACCGCTCTACCATCATCTATCCACCTAGTAATTTCCTCATAGAAGGCTATGAGGTTAGTCAAACATGACTTACCCTTGGTAAAACCATGTTGACTGCTCTTGATGACCCCCATCTCCTTGATATGTCTAGAGATAGTGCCAAGGACAAGTTGTTCCATTACCTTTCCAGGGATGGAGGTGAGGCTGACCGGTCTATAGTTACCCGGGTCCTCCTTCTTGCCCTTCTTGTAGACTGGAGTGACATTTGCTGTCCTCCAGTCCTCAGGCACCTCTCCAGTTACCCATGACTTACCGAAGATGATGGAGAGTGGACTAGCAATGACCTCCGCCAGCTCCCTCAGCACCCTTGGATGCATTTCATCCGGACCCATCGATTTATGGATGTCCAGATTATGCAACTGATCCCTAACCCAATCCTCATCTACTATGTCCTCACCTATCTTGACTACTTCTGGGGTTATATGAATCTGGGGCTCATGGGAAAAGCCTGCAGGAGTAAAGACAGAGGCAAAGAAGGCATTCAGCACCTCTGCCTTCTTCATATCCTCTGTCACCAGGGCACCCACCTCATTCAGCAGTGGGCCTATATTGCCTCTGGTATTAGCTTTGTTGGCTATGTATTTGAAAAAGCCCTTTCTACTGTCCTTAACCCGACTTGCAAGGTTAAGTTCCAAGGAGGCCTTAGCTTTCCTAGTTGCCTCCCTACATTCCCTGACAACATTCCTATATTCCTCCCAAGTGACCAGTCCCTCCTTCCATGATCTATAGATTTTCCTCTTCCACTTGAGTTTCCCCAGCAGTTCCTTTTTTAACCACGCTGGTCTCCTAGCTCCCTTACTAGATTTTCTACCCATTGGGACACACTGATGCTGTGCTTGCAAGAAGTGGTCCTTGAATATTGTCCAGCTATCTTGAGCCCCTTTACCTTCTAGCACTCTGTCCCATGGGACTTCCCTTAACAATTGGTTGAGGAGGTCGAAGTTTGCTCTGTAGAAGTCCAGGGTTCTGGTCCTGCTGGAAATTCTGTTCCTCCCACACAGGATCCTGAACTCCACCATCTCATGGTCGCTGCAGCCAAGGTTGCCATTGACCACCACTGCTTCAATAAGGCCCTCCTTGTTGGTGAGCACAAGATCCAGCAGCGCTCCTCTTCTAGTCGGCTCATCCACCATTTGCATTAAGAAGTTGTCATCAATGCATTGGAGGAACCTCCTAGACTGTGAAAGGCTGGCTGTGTAAGTCTTCCAGCAGATATCGGGATAGTTAAAATCTCCCATGAGGACCAAGGACTGCAGTTGTGAGGCTGCTTTCAGCTGCCTGTAGAAAGCTTCATCAACTTCCTCATCTTGATCAGGAGGTCTGTAGTAGACCCCCACAACTGTGTCACCCATACTACCCTGTCCTTTAATTCTTACCCACAGAATTTCAACTCGCCCCTCATCAGCCCCTGTACAAAACTCAATACATTCTAGTTGCTCTCTCACATAAAGAGCAACTCCACCACCTCGCTTCACCGACCGATCTTTCCTAAAAAGCACATAGCCATCCATGGCCACATTCCAGTCGTGTGAGCTGTCCCACCATGTCTCTGTTATTGCTACCAGATCATAACCCTTAGACCGCACACAGACCTCTAACTCTTCCTGTTTATTCCCCATGCTGCGTGCATTGGTGTACAGGCATTTCAGGAAGCAAGGAGAGCACATCGGTGGGACTAAATCCTCCTTAGCCCATCCTCCTACAGGCCCTGGTATGTTCCTCTTGGGCTTGTCCCTAACAGACCCAGTTTTCTCCCCTTCCCCCTTCACATCTAGTTTAAAGCTCTCTCAATGAGCCCTGCTAAGTCCTGCCCCAAAAGCCTTTTCCCCCTCTGGGACAGGTGCATCCCACCCGCCACCATCAGGCCAGGTGTCTCATAGAGCAGCCCATGATCAAAAAAGCCAAAGCCCTGCCTTTGGCACCAGTCTCTTAGCCATTCGTTCATCATTAAACTCTTCCTGCTTATCTCTCCACCCATTCTTACAGGAGGTATGGAGGCAAACACGACTTGTGCTCCAGACCCCCTAACTAGCCATCCCAGGGCCCTGAAGTCTCTCTTCATTGCCCTTACATTTCTTGTAGTAATTTCGTCACTGCCAACCTGAAAAATCAGCAGTGGGTAGTAATCAGATGGATTTACCATACTAGAGAGTTTCCTTTTAACATCTCTAATGCGAGCCCCAGGGAGGCAGCAGACCTCCCTGTGGGATGGGTCAGGTCTACAGATGGGCCCCTCTGTTCCCCTCAGAAGGGAGTCACCCACCACAACTACCCTCCTTTCCTTCTTAGTTGAAGAAGTCCTAAGTCGTGGAGCTGAGCGACAAGTCATAGGTGGTTCACTAGACAAATCTGTCACTCCAGCTTCATTTTCCTTTCCCTGAAGTTCCAAGACCTCGTACCTATTCTTCAAGGGCAATTCGGAGGATGGACGGAGTTGGGAGGGTTTTTTATTGCCTCTCCGAGGACGGACCTCCCTCCATTCCTCCATGTTCCTAAAGTTCTCTCCTTCTGTCTGAGAACAGGAGGGGAGGGGATCCATCACTTGTTCTAGCATCTCTTCCTCCTGCCCTTGCCTCAGGGTTTGACTCCACCAATCTATTTCATTCTCACATTCTCTGATAATTCTCAGTCTTTCAACCTCCTCTGTCAGTCTAACCACCTGCCTGAGGAGATCATCGATTTGCTCACACCGCACACACGCGGTGCCACTGGCTCCCTCTGGCACCAGTGCCAGGCTCAGGCACTCGCTGCAGCCAGAGACCTGCACGGCTGCGTGCCTGCTCAGAACCTCCGTCTGAGTTCCCATATCCTTCTTCAATACAGTTTTAGGGCGTGTTGCCACCATGCTAGAGAAATTTACGGGTGTTCTCTGCTTCCTGCCTCCACTCACGCCGCTCTCCCCCTGCCCTCGCGCCACTTCACTTCCTGTGAGGGCCGCTGCCGCTCTGCGCTCTCACCGCTGCCGCGTGCTCTGAGGGAGCTGCCGAGATGGCCGCTTTTAAACCTTGCCGCGGTTCTCAGCCACACCCCCTGCCACGTCAGCCTTCCTGCTCCTCTCAGGATTCCCGCTCAGACTCGGGTCTCCTCGCTCTGCTCCGGCTTCGCCGTCTCCGGGAAGCCCGGTCTCTTCTCTAATCCTCAGTAATTAAAGGAGCAGCTCTCACCGCTGCCGCTCTGCGCTCTCACCGCTGCCGCGTGCTCATTCAAAGGACACTGAGTGCAAGTCTTCCCATGATAATGAATGGAACAACAAAAATGATTTAAGTAGAAAGAAACAAAGAAGAAACTTTTAAAAATCAAGAATACTTGGCATATGAAGCAAACACTTCAAACAATATAAACATGAAATAAATGAGAAATTGATCACTAAACCAATCTACTGTTATTATAAGTATTGCAAAACATCATAATAATTTTCAGATAAGTACAGTAGAACTAATGTGTTTTGTAATGGAGATATTTTATGCTTTCCCTGAAGAGACATCAAGTGAGTAAAGTTATTTTTCCTGCATTTAGCGATGATTTCAATTTTAAAGGAAAGTATTGCTTCATTGTAAACAGGTTAATAAGACTATATATACAAGGTGTTTTATGTTCAGATTATAGATAAGATAAAATTAGAACAATGTAGTAGTAAATTCAATTTTCAGACATTCCAGAAGAAAATTCATTTGGAAATCAAATATTCCACAAGGCAGGTTTAAACACAAGTGTTTTTTGCAGTCCAGTAATGAGACTTACCCAGGTGGACACATGCTTACACCCAGTGAAATGCAAAGATGGTTCATGTAACATCTAACAAAGAAACAAAGCTTTCAAAAGAGACTGCTCACAAAGAGAAATATTACCATAATAGAGAAAAAAACTGAGTTTAACCAAGTAGACAACTTAAGTTGTGGAGTTTGTGGAGTTACTTACTGGAGTGCAGTGTTTTAACAAACAGCCCCAGAGTCTCTATTTGTTCCTGTAAACAGCAGAAGTTCAGAGGATGTGGCTTGTGCTCTTTTCCTCCATCTGCCTCTACACACTACAATACCCTGAGAAGAATTACACCCTTCTTCAATTTAAGCTAAAATACTGAGTGTAAAGAGTAGGGAAAATAACGGGAGTGGGGATCAGGCATGAGGGATGAGGGAGTGTGAGGTGAAACTAGCCTGAGTTTAGAAGGAAACATGTTTAAGTATTTGTCTTTTTTTCTCAGTGACTACAATCACCAATTAAATGTTTATGTTAATTGACAGTAAATTACTCCTTGCTGAGTCTGTTTCGCTTGAGGCAGAACCACCTATCTTTGGCCAATCTGAAGCCTAATGACATTGTCCAACATCCTTCCCTCTGTACATTCTTACACCCTCCACCCCTAAAGTAGAGCTCCTAACAGGAAAAACCACTGTTTTCACAGTTTCTAACACAGAGATATCCTGATCCCTGGGCTACTTTTTTAATGCTCAGTGGTATCTGGGCACCCTCAGTGATTTCACTGATGAGTTTTGCTTTCAGCTGCTTGTGAAATACAGATGAAGGCATATTCAACAATGATGGCCAAATACTGTGGTGTCTGTGAGAGGACAACAATAAACATGAAATAGTAGATCTTACTCTCAGTCTGCATAGTTGTGGGTCTGTAGCACTAACATATATGAATGTCAAAATTTGCATATTTGATAGTTCAGCTCTCTGAGACCGCATCAAAGTGTCACAAGTATTCCGGAGTAGCATCTCAGAAAAAAAAAAAACTGTCTCAAAAACACCTTCAGCAAATGTATGGCAAATAGACTTGGCAACTGCCAGCCAGCCAAGAGATTCCTGTAATTTTCACATTGCAAGTGCAAGTTAATCTATGCTGTTTCTTTCCCAAGATATTCTCATTAGATTTAAATTATTGAATTTTAAATTAATTTTAAAATTACTATGGACATCAGTTTCTTTAGAATTTAGTTACTACATTCTCATAAGTTGCAAGAGGTACACAATGATTTGGTTTCATTCATTGCATTACTTTCTATGTTTTAGATTTCACTTTGAAATCTCAGTCTTTAAATATAATGGGATCTTGAAACGAAATTATTTTTTTCCTCGACTACGGAAGCCTTGTTTGCTGGACAACTATTCATACATTTAGCTATGGCATATTTTAGAAGTAAGAGCTACAGAATTCACTTGCCCAATTCCCTGTTTTCCAAATCAAATAAGCAGTATTCTGTTTTGTCTCAGTCAACACTAATAATGATCTTCTTTTATGTCACCCATTTAATGTATTTATTCTGTGTGATACATAGAGAATACATTAAAATATAGGAGCGAAATACAGAAATGCTTTCCATAAAGGCTGACTATAGTCCTCAGGATAAAAGGAGCTATTATTTGGCAGATCAAGTACCGAGTGTGAGACCATATCTAGAAATTACATTTCCAGGAAAGTAAAATACTGGCTTTTTTGCCAAAGAGTAATAGACAAATTCTATCTTCCCAAAATGTCTGCCTTTCTTTTCATTCAGGAGGGAATTGAATCATGATACCTGCAATGTATGTTTTATTTTATATTAAGAAAAGGTGTAAGCTTTCTTGTATCTGAAGAGAGACAGATTCAAGGAGAGACAAAAAAAATAAGATTCTCCACTTACCTTTTTTGAATTTTTTTATTTCCATAAAAACATAGAATGTCTTGGGTTCGAAGGAACTTGTAAGGGTCCTATAGACCAACCCCCCTACAATAAGCAGGGACATCTCACACCAGGACAGATTGCTCAGAGCCACATCAAGCCTGACCATGAATGTTTGCAGGGATGGGGCCCCCACCACCTCTCTAGGCAACCTGTTCCAGTGATCTGCCACCCTCGTATTAAAGAACTCTTTCCTAATGTCCAACCTAAATCCATCCTTCTCTAGCTTAAAACCTTAAAATCCTTGTCTGTCATTACACGCCCTAGTGAACGGGTCTATCCAAGCCTTCCTACAGGCTCCTTTGAGATATTGGAAGGTAGCTATAAGGTCTCCTTAGAGTCTTCTGCTCTTCAGGCTGAACAACCCCACCTCTCTTAGCCTGTCTTCATCAGAGAGGTGCTCTAGCCCTCTGATCATTTTCATTACCCTCCTCTGGACACACTCCAACAGGTCCACATTCTTCTTCTGTTGGGGGGTTCCAGAGCTGGATGCAGTACTCCAGGTGAGGTCTCACCAGGACAGAATAGAGGGGCAGAATCACCTCTCTCCATCTTCTGGCCACACTTATTTTGATGCTGCCCAGGATGCAGTTGGCCTTCTAGGCTGTAATTGCACATTGGTGGCTCATGTCCAGCTTTTGTTCCATTACTACCTCCAGATCCTTTTCCACAGGGCTGCTCTCTAGCATGTCTTCCCCCAGCCTGTATTCATATCTCTGGTTACCCTGGTCCAGGTGCAGGACCCTGCACTTGGCCTTGTTGAACCTCATAAGGTTCACCCAGGCTTTACTTTAACAGTGTAAACCCTGTTTTGTTTTTTCCCTTTTTCATCTGTGTCTTTTGAAAATATTTGCATTGTCTCTATCCTGGATATTGACAATAAATGCCTTAATTTTCTGTTTGTTTGTTTTCTTTTACTCTGGTTTAGGCCTAAAATCTTTTCAGGTTCCATAGATGAGAAGACATTCTTTACTGAAGGGCATAGCAAAGATATGAGGTGAGGTTTTGAGACTATGAAATGTCCACATCCCTGGTACCTGCTTTGATATGAGCTGCAACATCCAGCTACACAGGCTGACAGTTCTGGACAAGAAGAGAAAAATTTATCTTCCATTAATAGGCAAGAGGGTTTTCAAGCAAAGAGAAGGATGCAGGAGAGTACATCTGAACCTCAGAAGCCATGCAGAGTTTGCCTGTTTCTTTCAGTCACATATTCACACACAACCTTATGAGGAAAGGTTGAGGGAGCTGGGTCTCTTTAGCTTGGAGAAGAGGAGGCTGAGGGGTGACCTCATCAATGTTTACAAATATGTAAGGGGTGAGTGTCAGGGAGATGGAGTTAGGCTCTTCTCAGTGATGACCAGTGATAGGACAAGGGGTAATGGGTGTAAATTGGAGCATAGGAGGTTCAAGGTGAATATCCGAAAAAATTTTTTTACTGTAAGAGTGACAGAGCACTGGAACAGGCTGCCCAGAGAGGTTGTGGAGTCTCCTTCACTGGAGACATTCAAAACCCACCTGGATGCGTTCCTATGTGATGTACTCTAGGTGACCCTGCTCTGGCAGGGGGGGTTGGACTAGATGATCTTTCGAGGTCCCTTCCAACCCCTAGGATTCTACGATTCTATGATTCTATGAAATCTTTCTCTGCTTGATTCCAAAGAATCAATTCTGATCAACTGTTACATGTTATATCTTCAGAAGCACATATACGGGTACTTTATCAAATTATGAACTTTCACCTCATATTAAGCTTTTGAAGCTTGTGTGCCACATAAACATGCAGGCTCACAACCACTAATCCAGACAAGGAATACCAGCTCTTACCGCTTGCTAATAGAAAACCCAGCCTATGTGAGGGTGAGAAAAGAGCTTAGTGGATCCAGAAGAGAAGAACTTAATATTTAAATTGTAGGAAACACAACCAAAATATGACTGCTGGGTTTTTTAGACTCAGAATTTCATTCCCAGGCTGCTGGAATGACCTGTCAAACGCACAGAGCCTTCCCCCAGAACAGCAGTGGCAGAAAACTTCAGCACAGGAGAAATATAATCAGCATCTGCAGTTAGCTTTCTCTGGCAAGTCCCCATCTGCCCCATGGAAACAGATATGGGCAGCTTCAGAAGACTGATCTGAAACTGATCATGGTTCTGTTCCCTTCTCTGGATGTCGTTTATCTTTTGAAGATGAGATGGCTTCCATGCACCATATTTTTAAATTTATAAAAATAACTCCAAGTATGGCAATTTTTGTATTAGAAGTAATCCATGAGTTTGGAAAAGAATTGATAAGCTTAGTTTGCAAAATCGATGTGTATTTTATACGCAGAGTAAAGTGCACTTACAAATAATTGAATACTGACCCTGGATGTGGAACTATTTTCCTCTCATCTGTAATGACTCCTTTCCAGGATTTCAAATGCCTTGATACTGATTGTAACCATGATCAAGTTAATTACCTTCACAGCAACTCATACCAAGCTGTATTTTGGATGTGCAGCCAAACTGGCATTAACAACACAACAATGTTTTAGCTATTGCTGAGCTGCACTTGCACAGCATCAAGGACTTCTCTGTTTCTCACCTTGCCTCACTAGCAAGTAGGCTGAGGATGAGCATGGATTTGGTAAGGGACACGGCTGAAAAAGCTTTCTCCAGCTGACCAAAGGGATATCATGTACCATACGATGTCAGGCTCAGCATAAATATTGTATTAAAGAAGAAGGAAGGAGGGACGTTCAGAATTATGGAAATTGTCTTCCCAACTAAATATTATGAGTGACGGGGCCCTGCCATACTAGAAATGGCTGAACATCTGTCTGCCATGGGAAGCAGTCAATGAATTCCTCATTTTGCTTTGCTTGTGTACACAGCTTTTGCTTTATGTTTTGAACTATCTTTATCTCAAACCACAAGCTTTTGCACTTTTGCCTGTGCAATTCTCTTCCTCATCTCACCAGGGTGGAATGGGCAAGCAGCTTAGTGGATCTGAACTGCCTGCCAGCATTGAACCAAAACAGGTTTGCTGCACTATCACACTACCTTCTTACTTTAAATATTCATTATCAACATAAATCACACAAACATATCTAAAAAATTTCTTATTAGTGACAACTCAGTGAGTTGTAGATTCTTATTTTCTTTCATGTAGAACTATATTGAAATTTTGTTTAAAAAGGACTACTTTTGTTTTATATAAAAATATATATGTGAGAAAGACAATTTGCTATATTCATATAATTTATACAAAGCAGTAGAGTCAACATATAGGGTCCATGTGCTGAAGCTACCTTATTGTCTCTCTACTAACTAGCATAGTGATTTAGGACATTATTTGAAATTGTTTGTGTGTTGGGTGTTTTTTCAGTTGAAAATTTTGAATTTGTGAACCCAGGAGGTTTCTAGAGTGCAAAGATGATAACTTCCTTTTCCAAGTAATCAAGTAACCAACAAGGAGAGATGCTGTGCTGGATCTTGTCCTCACCAATGAGGAAGGGCTGGTGAGGGATGTTAAGCTCCAGGGCAGCCTAGGTTGTAGTGACCACAAAAATGGTGGGAGTTCAGGATCCTTAGGGCAGCAGGGAGGGCTCACAGCAGGCTTAATACCCTTGACTTCAGAAGGGCAGATTTCAGCCTCTTCAGGGATCTGCTCAAGACAGTGTCTTGGGATAACATCCTGGAGGGTAGAGGGGCCCATGAAAGCTGGCTGATATGTAAGGATCCCCTTCTCCAGGCCCCAAAACATTGCATCCCAACTAGGAGAAAGTCAAGTAGAAACTCCAGGAGGCCAGCATGGATGAGTAAGCAGCTCCTAGAAAAGCTCAAACTGAAGAAGGAAACCTAAAGGGGGTGGAAGCCAGGGCAGGTATCCTGGGAGGATTACAGAGAGGTTGTCCGAGCAGCTGGGGATCAAGTGAGGAGAGCCAAATCCCTGCTAGAATTAAATCCTGCCAGGGATGTTAAGAACAATAAGAAAAGCTTCTTTAGGTATGTTGGGGAGAAAAGGACATCCAAGGAGAGTGTAGGCCCTGTCCTGAAGGAAAGGAGTGAGGCAGCAACACAGGATATTGAGAAGGCTGAGGTCCTCAATGACTTCTTTGCTTCAGTTTTCTCTGGCAAGTGCTCCAACCTCAACACAAAGGCCACAAACAGGTGAGAGCAGTCCTGAGGAGAAGAACTGGGGGGCTGTAGTAGATGAGAAGCTCAACATGAGCCCCAGTGTGTGCTTGAGCTCAGAGAGCCAATTGTGTCCTGGGCTGCATCAAAAGAAATGTGGCCAGCAGGGCCAGGGAGGAGATTCTGCCCCTCTACTCTGCTTTGGTGAGACCCCATCTGGAATACTGTGTACAGCTCTGGGGCCCCCAACACCTGAAAGATATAGACCTTTTGGAGAGGGTCCAGAGAAGGGCTTCCAAGATGATCAAAGGCCTGGAGCAGCTCTGCTATGAAGACAGGCTGAGAAAATTGGGGGCTGTTCAGGCTGGAGAAGAGAAGGCTCCAAAGAGACCTCACAGCACCTTTCAGTACTTGAAAGGGGCTACAGGAAAGCTGGGGAGGGGCTTTTCATCAGAGAAGACAGTGATAAGATGAGGGGTAATGATTTTAAACCGAGAGAGGAGAGATTCAAGTTAGATATTAGAAAGAAATTATTTTCTATAAGGGTCGTGAGGAACTGGAATGGGTTGCCCAGGGGGTTGTTGATGCCCCATCCCTGGAGGTTTTTAAGGCCAGGTTGGATGAGGTTTTGTGCAACCTGATCTAGTGGTGGGGTTCCCTGCTCATGGCAGGGGGGTCGGAACTTGATGATCTTTAAGGTCCCTTCCAACCTTAATAATTCTATGTTTCTATGATTCTAATACCAGATTTTTCAAGAAAAGCTGTCAGGACAGTAGTTTTTATGTGCTCACCATGCATTTTTTAATTCTCTAAGACAAAAATCACATTAGTATTATACTAAGCTACTCACAGGTTAGGTCAGAAGCTCAAGTGTTTGGAACAGAATTCAGTAACTGTACATGATCTCTTTCAAACAAGTCTTTCAATCTGATATCAATAGTCCGCATCTATTAACCCCTCCTTTTAAAACTCATTAGTCAAGTCCAATCAATAGTAGAGAAAGCACATAATGTGGGGCAGAAAACCTGGAACATTTAAAGCCCAAGAATAGTACTTGAAAATCATATCTGAACTGCCTTAGGCAAGTTACCATAGAAAGAATGAGATTTAATTATTACTGAAAGTTCTGCCCTTAATCCCAATTTTGCTCTTCTGCCACAGTCCTCACTGGATTATTTCACCATAAAATTTCATCTTCACCAGACCTACTCAAGCTGCAAACGCTGTTTCCCCTTGGAAGAGTTGCAGAGCAGCCTAAATGGTGATGAATGATAAAAAATTCCTATGCTTGAGGTGCCTGGGCCCTTGAACTTCCCTGGCAGGTTTCCTCTAGCTCATCTCACTTGAGGGAGGAAAGTGATTCTGGCAGATCTAAGAAGCGCGTTCAGGGGACAAGGTGACAGTTTTAGCCCAAGCCTGTCTGTCCTTTGCTCTAAAATGACAGAGCACTGCTGCTTTCAGCAAAAGGCCAGCAATGTTCCTATAGCACAAAAATATTACTAGGGTCAGAAAGAAAACCTGTGGAAAATGGAAAGCTTCATTTATTTTTGCTTTGCCAATAAAAATATTTTTAATAGCATTTAAATAGCCAAGGATAATATGACGAACAGCCAAATTGCTGCAAAATGGACTGTATTTTATGCCATTAAATGTAACTGAGGCAAATGCATCCAAGTGTCAAAAATATTTATAAATTTTTCTTGAAGAAAGAAGAAAAAAGAGGGAGAAAGTGAGGGAGGGAGGAAGGGAGGGAGGGAGGGAGGGAGGGAGGGAGGGAAGGAAGGAAGGAAGGAAGGAAGGAAGGAAGGAAGGAAGGAAGGAAGGAAGGAAGGAAGGAAGGAAGGAAGGAAGGAAGGAAGGAAGGAAGGAAGGAAGGAAGGAAGGAAGGAAGGAAGGAAGGAAGGAAGGAAGGAAGGAAGGAAGGAAGGAAGGAAGGAAGGAAGGAAGGAAGGAAGGAAGGAAGGAAGGAAGGAAGGAAGGAAGGAAGGGAGGAAGGGAGGAAGGGAGGAAGGGAGGAAGGGAGGAAGGGAGGAAGGGAGGAAGGAAGGGAGGAAGGGAGGAAGGGAGGAAGGAAGGAAGGAAGGAAGGAAGGAAGGAAGGAAGGAAGGAAGGAAGGAAGGAAGGAAGGAAGGAAGGAAGGAAGGAAGGAAGGAAGGAAGGAAGGAAGGAAGGAAGGAAGGAAGGAAGGAAGGAAGGAAGGAAGGAAGGAAGGAAGGAAGGAAGGAAGGAAGGAAGGAAGGAAGGAAGGAAGGAGTGAAAGAGCAAGCAACTAAGGATTTGAAAGGGACTTAAAGTAAGATTCAGCAGGTAAGGCAGTGATGTTATAAGCTGATGTTTCAGATCATGGC
Organism: Apus apus; assembly: GCF_020740795.1. NCBI lineage: Eukaryota > Metazoa > Chordata > Aves > Apodiformes > Apodidae > Apus > Apus apus. The sequence goes on along the minus strand of NC_067312.1, from coordinate 69,366,511 downwards.
TGCATCATCTGCTGCTGTAGCTTGTGCTGGTTCTGATACTCTGATGGGATCCCAAGCAGGTACTCCAGCAGACTGCAACCAGCTACCTCGCAACAGAACTAAAAAGCAGGTCTTTAGTGAAACAGGCTGTGTTTGGGATTAAGCAAACATGAGCTGGACCAAATCTGTAAACATAATCCATATGCTTTTTCCTGGAGCAGACAGTAAAATGGGTATATTTGTGCAGTGAACACAAACACTCTATTTTGTCATATATTGGGAAGTATTTAAACCATATAACATTTCCCCTTATAACATTTTTTGGGGAAAAATAATAGGGGAGAAAAAGAAAAATTGACAGATAGTTTGTGATTTGGTATATATTTTAATTTATCTGCTGGGATTAAAAAAAAAAAAAAAGTATAACTATTCTCAGCGTATTTTTACATAATTCTGTTTTCCAATGTACATTTTTCATGTTTATTTCTAGCAAAAACTCTCTAAAATTTTGAAGACAAAAGTAAAATCTTACAATGACAAGAGCCAAGTTGAGCATGTGTTAGGAGACTGATATGCTGTCAGAATAAAGTTGAGATAATAGATCCCAGAGCAGGGAAACAATCTGAGCTTTAGTTCAGTCTTCAAGAACTGATTTGGTGTTAAATGGGTTCCAGACTGATCACAAAATCACTTTTGTATAACAATAAAACTCAAAAAATTGTTACCAAAGTAAGCATAGATACCTACATTCAGTATAAAATCTCATCCTTCCATAACAGCAGAGCTCCACAGGAAAGCAACTATATTATCAGCATCTTTCGTCTCATTAAGTTTCAAACAGTGTATCCCAATTTTAGGTTTAATATTATTTATGCAAGTCCAAACGTCACACGAACAATGTTCATGGAGACATTGAATCAAGGCTGGGGAATGTACAGAGAGAATTTGGAGTCAGGGATGAGCAGCACTAGTACAGCCTGAAACAGTGTTCTTAGAGGGTAAACCTTCACTGAAAAGGCAACCCTAGTGCACACTACAGATACTACTGCTCAAACACAGGGTCTTTACAGTGCCAAAGATGCTCCAGTTGAGAAGGAACAAGACAGTTTTCTACAGGCCAGTGTCTTGAGGTGGCTGATTTCTTCTGAGGCTTCAGTGGCTTGATCTTTCCTTGAGAAAAGCAGAAATAATTCTCACCTCTGTCTGCACAAAGGGAAACTTTCTCATTAGTGGTCAAGGGCTGAAAAGCACTGAGAGTTATAATTCACTAGTAATATCCAAATAATTGTTTTTTGGTTCAGGAGCAGGACAAAATAAACCCAAACATGCAAACAAAGAAAGAGACAGGCAAAGCTGCATGCCAATGAACCTCTCACACACCTCTTATTTTTAAGTTCAGCAAAAACACGTTTCAATCCAAGGAAACAGTTTTATTCACCCAAAACTGATGTAGCTCCAAATATAAACTCTGAGCCCAAAGGAGAAGAGATTTTTTTTCTAAACTGATCACAAGACTGGCATTTAGACTCAGTCTGAGGTACAGCTCCTCCTTTGGAAGCTGTATTATATATTCTAATTAATTTTGTCAACTTACCACAATGTATAGCCAAACTTTATGTAGGTTTGGAGAAATGTTTCTTGTGTGAAAAAATCACACATTGTTTGAAAGACAGCTAACAAAACTGAAATAGCTGCTTCTGTCTAAAATTAAAGCAGGTCATACTGCTGTGCCACCACTACAGAAAGTGGAGCAATGTGAAATGCACTGTTAGCCAGCAGCAAATCATCTCCAGTACTCATTTAATACTGCCTTTCTAGGTGTGTTCTGGACTTGGCAGTGCTAGCCTCCATTTATAACCAACAAAACTACAATAATTTAACCTTTTTAAGCTAGTAATATGCCCAAGTTAGAGATATTAGCAGGTAGACTGGTCACAAAATATACATTTATTTCTTCAGCTTCTACTATTCATGGTGCTTTGGTTAGGGCCAACTTACCTAAAATATTAGCAGGAACTCCCTTTGCCTTAAGTACAGAAATAAACAGGGAAGCGTGGATCCAGGACCAGCAGTTAGTTTCCAGATCATCAGGAACTCTCTGGATGCTGCATGTCCACCATACTCAGCATTACCTCAAAGAATACTACATCTGGGAGCAAACAACAGATCTTGTCATGTATTCCCATTCAGGACAGATCTTCCTATTTTTCTAAAAAACTGCTTCTTCATTTTTCAGAATGAACCGAAAAAGCATTCATAAAAGACACAAACAAGGCTGAAGAGTTTCAATCACAGCATTTATAACACGGAATTGTCTTTTATACAGAAGTTGATTTTTATGCTTACCACATTCACAGCTCTTTTCTTATAATAATTCCTTGAGTCCACATTGTTTATTAGTTTTATGGCTCTGCAGATTACATATTGCTTTAATGAAATTCTGGTTCCTACGTAAATCTCTAGAACTTTATTATAAGGAAAAAAAAATAAAAATATTCAAATTTTACTGCAAGGGGAGTGTTTCTGCCTGATACTGCATTTATTGAAAAGGAACGCTCAAAAGATAGAATTTATTTTGGTGTAGTACATTTGCAGAGGAACAGATGCATCATAGACTAAATCTCAACAACTATATCCCTGTGAGCAAAAAGCTCTGAATTGCTCGGTAAATTAAATGTGTGATCAATTTGAGGGACTAAGTCCAAATGTTCCAATATTAAATATTATGGAGATATATAGGAAGTAAGAAATTCATTAATAATCAGCTGGTGATGTTCTAATCCTTCAGTAATGTGCTTCTGCCTGGATTAATTCTGAACAGAAATCTATCAATTTCTCCCCTCTTTTTAGCTCTTAACACCCAGCTAAAACTGAGTTTTGTACCTTGGATGTCGTGCTGTACTTCAGAAAACCTGACCTCAGGTTTTGGAACTAGTGCAAGCCTAGTAAAGTAAAGCCCTTTCCTATAGCTGTCTCATCACTTGAGTTCAAGTATTCCAGTTTATTTTTAAATAGGACTTCCAATCATCTGGATACTTTCATGTTTTATAAGAAGAAACCAGTGCTCAGAAATGGCAGCATTGCTTAATAACCCATTGTGGAGAACATACACCTCTGGTTCCTCAGACGTCTGGTCAGTATCACAACATCCTGACACAGGGCATGAACACCTATGGTTTTAATCAAGTCTTTACCTTTACATAGGCACTTTGATATATGGTATGTATTTTACTCAAATATAGCCAGCTGTAACTTGAAAAGCAGGACCTAACAGAAAAGCATGCAGAAGCAGTACAGAGTCACTGAGAAGAACAAGAAACAGAGACAGCAAATGTTTGGAACACCATAATTCAGAAATCATCAGAAAGGGGCCAAGTTTTTGTGTCTGGTTGATCCAAGGTTTGATCCTCAGATACTGTTTGTCTGCTCTGGAGAAAGTCACAACAGGCAGAGAAAGATAAAGCATAGAAAAAGAGGTTAAAACTGTCCACGAGATCTTTCTCTTTACACAGAATTCTGTGCAGACAAAAATATTTTTCTAGGCCATACCGTGACCATGTGTAAGCCACCGAAGAATATCAGCGCTTAATCTGATAACTCAGCATTGTTAGATAAATATTGAGCCATCCTTGATGCCCTTTTCAGCCTTCCTCCTCCTTGAAGTGTAATCTTCAAACTCATGACAGAGATGGCTATCATGCCTGCACCTCATATTTTGTCTCCGGTTAGTTCCTAAGAGCTGCAAGACTGGTTTTCTTTGTAGTAGCATAAGAATTTGTGATGATTACACAGATCCACAATAAATGATCAAAAAGAAAAGGTGGAAAGATCTTAATATCAAGTGTCATGTAAGTATGTTGGAACCTACAAGCCGAAGCCCTTCAGATTGAATTTAACAGGAATTTTAACCCATTTATTTTTAAGCCAATAATCTTTCAAGGCAGCATCCTACTCTTCTTTATTTTGTTACTCAAAGAGAAAAAAACATAACTGGTTATACTTCTGGTTTACAATATCCTTAGAAGTTCCTAAAGTCCTTTGGTAGTTCTCTGTGCTAACTTTACGCTGGATTATTACAAGTTCAAAAGTGTATAGAGAGTTCAACCAATACTAGTAACAAAGAAAAACCTTCAACTCCCGTCTCCAAAGGTCAAGAAATCATTCCAGACCTCAGCTTCTAAAAATCCTAGATTATCTCTTCTCTGTCCAGAATTAAATGGGAAAGAAAGATCTTAATCTTCTACATTTGAAAGAGAATTTCCAATTCCTCTCCTTCCCATAAGGATTTTCATCCTTCTGTCAGCTGAGTAATGAAGATACCTCTTGCAAACCTAGTTGAGTAAAAAAAAGTCCATTGAAATATGCAGGTTTTCATGTGGTTTGTGAAGGGTTATTATCATGCCTAAGAGAGAGTGCTGTCAAAGTGATAACGGAAGCATCATTTCAATATGATCTCACATCTGCAGTAAATACTTCCAGAACTGAGCCATGCTTACAAACTCTTCTACAAGATTCAACACTTTAACTGTTAAATAATCTTCCTATCATAGAGAAAGCAATGTTCCTCTCTGGTAGGTTGAGCACTCACCCAGAAAGTACCCAGATCGAGCAGGACAGTGGGAGTAGCCAGGAAGTCCACCTTTAAACTGAAACTCATGCAAATGGGACCAAGCAGAACACATTTCGATGAGAGAAATGGTATCAGTGAAGCACTCCTGGACAGCACTGTTCAGAACAGCAATGCGTTTGTGGGAACTTTCCCAAAAAATACTCTAGGCAATTTCAGCTGCGTACTCAAGAACAAGTAATTACATTTTAAATTGATCAAAACGCATATGACAGGTTTATACCACGTTCTATTAGTTGTGGTTCCCAGTCTGTTTCTTTCTCTGTACCATATTAACTTACACATCCCTATGACAATGGTTCCCTAGAGGCAGGCAGCTTACACTCCAGCTTACAATGTTTCATTAACAATGTGCTGCTTTGCTCAATTCTATTGGCATCTGACTGCCTCCTTGTCAAACTTCTGTGCATACTTATTATTGTTTAAAATTTACTACATTATTAAATTACTTTAAGATTTTGAGCCTTAGAGATAATCCTCTTGCAAACTGTTTGTGTAACGACATTCTCACTTGATTGCATTAAATGCCAAAAGCTGCATTTACAATAGCATTAATTAGTCTTAACACACTCACATAGACACTTGCAAGCTGATGAACGTAACAGAGGGACATAGCAAAGGGAAGATGGATTCTGTGGGAAATGGTTCTTCTTCCCCACATAAGTCTAAACAAAATGCCTTTTAAGTCAGCAAAGGCCTTCTGCTGATATACCAAGCTAACAGACCAAAATCAGGCCTGCAGCTCAAGGACAAATGAAAGCAAAACAACAGATGTGATACAAGGCAGGAAGGATGACAACAAGTTATGCATTGCCCCTGCTAGTTACCACCCTAACTTGGGACTCACGGATGCCAGTTGGCTCTGGACAGAGACACTGACTGGACAGGGTATTCTGAAAGACAGCTGAGCATATTAACCTATCACATAGAGACAAAATTGTGTCCATTAAAATAAATTATTTGCTTTATATAACTAAAATATCCCCTATCAGTGACCTGATTATTTGGATTAATAGGATTATTTGTATCTTGTTTTTCTTTTCTTTTTCCCTCCTTTTCTGCTTTTCCCAATCCAAAATGAAATTAACTCAATATTTGAAATCCCAGTGTGATATATTAATAGCAATCCAATTTATATAAAGTAGTAAACAAAAAGTTATACAAAAAACGGTATGCAACCAGTAAGGCTCATTTTCTAATGAGAAAAATTCCAGTTGGACATGAACGAGGTATAAATCAATATCAAGGACTAACACTTCTACCTCTGTAAATGACTAAACATTTCTGAGCAGTTCTAACACAGTATTTGAACTTCTCAGTGCATTGTTGTCAGTGGCAGACTGTAAATGAATTGCTATTTTGACAAAAGGAAAGAGGAAAACAATGTGTATTGAGCTGGATTTGCAGGTTAGTGTTAGAATGTCAGAGACTATTATTAGACATGTTAAACAACAGTATTCTTTCAGGCAGCAAGTGCTGTGACAATTTAATGAAGCTTATCCCTTGTATCACTTATCACAGTCATTACAACCCTCCTGTACCTTTACCTGCACAGTCACCAGTGTCTCCTGGCTGGCATGGCTCATTTGCAGGAAAAGAGCACATACAGTCATCTTGCGTTTCCTCTCACTCTGTGAAAAATAAATGTTGCACTGCTTATGACTGATAATCTCAAAAGCATCATAAATTCAAAACTACAACTTAGTGGAGTTTCTTTATTAAACTGCTCTAAAGCAATGATAGAGCCAATCCCAAATGCAGTTTTCAGTTTGTATCACACAGAAAATGTCTAGAAACTGTGTCCAATACAAAGTTCATGTGGTGACTGTAGTGACTTCAAAAAACAAGCTGGGTATTAGTAGATGGAGCAACAAAACTCAAAATCCTAATTGTCAATAGTGAAAAGAAAAAGATACTCCATTATTTCAGAGACTATTTTGTAGCTTTGATGTTCATCATCCTAGCTACTAGTTGTAGCCCTGAATATTACATTATTTTTTAAACATTATGTAGTTAATTAAAACAACTTCTGTAGAACCTTACAAGATTCTGCTTTTCCCTAGCTACTGAAATGCATACAAAATCCTTCTCTTAGCAAACAGCAATAAACATATTTGAGATACAGTGAAAATACATTTAATTTCTAACAGCTTCTCAAAAATTAAACCATAAATGCAGTTTTACTGTTTCCCCTGTTACATTAAATACATAATGCATAAGTAAAGAATATATTTATATGAATATACAGAATTTTACAGAATATACACACATATACATACACTTTCAGAACCGCCTGTTCTTTAACTTGCAGCTGATAAATATTCACCAGTAGGAAAAACATTGAAACTGCAGTTTGAGAGTGGTTAAAATTGCTATTCAAAAGTTACAGTATACTGTAGGAAAAAAGAAAGAAATTAAATAGTAAGAATATCTAAACACTAAAGTTTTCAGGCTTGTTAATTGACATCTGTTCCTTAGGCATGATTTTTTAATGGAAAGGAGAAATTTTTAGGAAAAAAAAACCAATCTGAAATCCTATACCACAGTTTAAATGTAAAGGATTTTACTTTGCATCCTGTAAATTTTTCAGCCATTTTGGGCTCAAAAACGGAACTGAAAACCCCATTATTTGCCCTATGAAATTACATTAAATTCCACCAGTACCACAGAAAATTGGGTAACAACCATGCTGCCAGACACAAGATAAATGTACTACTTCTGAAGTTTTGATGGCTTTAAAACACACTTAAGTGTGACTTCTCATTCTTAGCCAAAAAGAACAAGGCAAATGGCTATTGAATTGTAGGAATAGTAGAGATCTGATTAAACATTCCAATTATTCTAAAAGGGACTTTCCACTTTTCAACCACCTGCTTCCACGTCTTTAGTAGCTCAAGAGTGTTCACATCTTCCTCTAAAGGAAAGCTCATAATATACAGAGATTATGGCAGGGGGGGTGGAGCTAGATAATCCGTAAGGTCCTTTCCAACCCAAACCATTCTATGATTCTATGATCTGAGTCAGTGTGTTCTTCACCTTAGACAGAATAATTTAGATTCAACATTCCTGCGTTGGCAGGGATACCTCCCACTAGATTAGGTTGCTCTGAGTCCCATCCAGCCTGGCTTTGAACACTTCCAGGAATGGGGCATTGACAACTTCCCTGGGCAACCTGTTCCAGAAACTCACCACCCTCATAGTGAAGACTTTCCTCCTAATGTCTAATCTAAATTTATCCTTTTCAAGTTTTAAGCCATTATCCCTTGTCCTCTCACTTCATGGCCTTGTAAAAAGACTCTCCCCAGCTTTCATGGATGTTCTCTTCAATTACTGGAATCACAGAATCACACAATCACACAATCACAGAATGGTAGGGGTTGGAAAGGACCTCTGGAGATCATCAAGTCCAACTCCTCTGCCAGAGCAAGAACACCCAGGGCAGATCACACAGGAATGCATCCAAATGGGTCTTGAAAGTCTCCAGAGAAGGAAACTCCACAAACTCTCTGGGCAGCCTCTTCCAGGGCTCTGTAACTCTCACAGTAAAGAAGTTCTTCATCACATTGAGGCAGAACTTCCTGTGCTCTAGCTTGAAATCACTGCTCCTCATCCTATCACAAGGCATGACTGAAAAGAGATTGGCCCTCCTTCTTGATGCCCACACTTCCATTATTTATATACATTAATAAGGTATCTTCTCAGTCTTCTCCGACTAAACAGCCCCAGGTCTCTCTTAAGACAGGTGTTCCAGTACCTTAATCATCCTTGTAACCCTTTGTTGGACTCTCTCCAGTATATCCCTGTCTCTCTTCAACTGAAGAGATTGGAACTGGACACAATACTCCAGGTGGGGTCTCCCTAGGGCAGAGTAGAGTGGGAGGAGAACCTCCCTCATCCTGCTGGACACACTCCTCCTAATACACCGCAAGATATCATTGGCCTTCTTGACCACAAGGGTACATTGCTGTCCAGTTGATAACTTGTAGTCCACCAGGACTTCAAGATCATTCTCCATGGAGCTGCTTTCTAGCAAGTCAGCTCTGAAACTGTACTGGTGTAGGACTCTACACGTACTCTTGTTGAATCTCATTGGGTTCCTCTTTGCCCAGCTCCCCAGTCAGTCTAGATCTTATTGAATGGCTGCACAGCCTTCCAGTGAAATCAGCCCATCCTCCCAGATTCATATCATCAGCAAACTTCCTGAGGATACACTCTGTCCCCTCATCCAGGTCATTGATGAAGATGTTGAACAGGACTGGACCAAACACTGATCCCCTGAGGGACTCCACTAGTTACAGGTCTCCAGCTGGACTCTGCAACATTGATCACTACCCTCTGGGCTTTATTGTTTAGCCAGTTTTTAGTCCATCTCACTGTCCACTCTTCTACCCCACACTTCCTGAGCTTACTTAGGAGGATTTTAAGGGAGACAGTGTCAAAAGCCTTGCTAAGGTCAAGGTAGACTACATCCACTGGCCTCCCTGCATCTATCCATTCAGTCACAACATAGAAGGTTATCAGATTAGTCAAGCATGATTTCTCCTTGGCAAATCCATGCTGACTACTCTGATAATCTTCCTTTCTTCCATGTGCTTAGAGGTGACCTCCAGAATGAGCTGTTCCATCATTTTTCCAGGGATGGAATAATCTCACACAACCTGCTGTCCACATTTATTTTGATGCAGCCCAGAATGCATTTGGCTTTCTGGTCTGCTAGTGCACATTGCCAGCTCATATTTAGTTTTTTTTTTCTCAGTATTAGCCTCCCTACTCTTCTTTCCCTCATCAGCATATGGAGAACAGTACTCTTCTTTCTCAACCTATTTTTGACCAGGCTAAGCAAGGTTACTGTGTACACATGACTGCTTTATCAATGCCAAATGCTAAAATATGTATTAAATCCTCAATAAAATAACAGTCACAGAGTTTTGCATGAGGTCATGCTCAATTTATAAACATCCTTTTCATTCTATTTGTATAAAATTCTATGACAGAAGGATTACATCAGTCCATTGTTTTAAACTGGAAAACAGATTTGTTTTACTAATTTTTAATGGAAATAAATCAGACCACTGAGATACTTTGCTTCATAACAACCCATCTGCCCACATCAATTTCAAAAATTCAGTAGCAACCTTGTAAAATAGACACTTGCAATGGAAAAACTACTTTAAACAAGATGATGAGCATTATCACAGTTCTGCAGGTCTCCATCCTGGAGAAACAGGTAAAGTTTTAGGGATGTATATGTAAATGGGAGTGATAGAAACTTCTCAAGGACCTCTCAATCATAAATAGTAATTTTTAGTTATACTTACCAGCTGATCCCTTCACTTTGATGGAGATCATGATTAGTACAGATCCAGAACCTCAGGTGAGTAGAGTTAGGCTTGCACATAAAAATTACCAAGTGGGGTTCCATGTGAGGCAGCTGTGAAAGCCAATGGAGGTAAAGATAGTTATTATTAAGGATGGAATCCCCCCAGCACATGTACAGTCCATCCTGATGCTCAGGAAAACAAGTGCATACATCAAGACATCAGCCTGGCTAAGTAGGAGACTCATGACAGAGCTTCAGCACAAAAAGATGCTGAAGAAAGAAGGGACAAGCTACAAAGAGGCAATTCTCATTGGCTGAGAATGCAAGAATGGTGTCAGGAAAGCCACAGCTCAACTAGAGACTTGAAGTGCATGTCAATGGCAACAAGAAGAGTACCTATTAGCATGATAGTAATAAATGGGTGAACAAGGAAAATGGAGGCACATTTCTGAAAAAATTGGGTGTTTAATGAGAGTAGAGACAGGCAAGGCTGAGCTACCTTGATCTCTGTGCTTAGTGAAAGGATTCAAAGGGGAGTAGAAGGACCAGAGGTGCATGAGGGTCATGTGAGGCTTCATTTGTGAGAACTCAAACCACAAAAGTCCTTGTATCCCAACAGGCCATACTTGTTTGGATGAGATCTGGCTGATGTCTTGGTAACACCATTTTCTATCATCTTTGAAAAATGATGGAGAGATTTCCGAAGACCAGAGAAGGAAAGTTAATTACACCCACCTTCAAAAAAGGCAAAAGTGATAATACAAAGACCTACAGGCCAGCCAGCCTCATGTTGATCCTTGTAAAATCATGGCCTGAGTCCTCTAGAAGCATATTTGTAGGTACACAAAGGAGTAGAAGCAGACTGAGAGCAGTCAGCATGAATTTATCAAAGGCAAATAATGGTTGCACAATGTAATAGCGGGAGAGCAGTCGATATTATTTACCCTGACTTTAGCAGGACTGTCAATGCTGCCACATAATACCATGACTTGAATCTAAATTAGGATGTTACAGTCTGGATGACTGGCAACCAGAGGTAAAAAACTGTTTGGCCTCAGCTCATACCTGTGATTTCCTAGTGAAGCAATGCAGATAATAATTACACTAAAATACAAACCCTGAGCCTCCGGCTTCTTGGCTGATAATTCCTTGTCAGAGAAAACAAAATAATGCATTTACCAGTAGGCCAAGATCAGGCAACATCATAGTGTGAGACTTTTTTACTTTTCCAGGATGACAGACTTTAAAAATACTTCTAATTGCACAGTAATGATTTATCATTAAATAGTCCATAATTCAGCACAACTTCTCTGTCTCGAGATTTTCCTGGTTAATTAATTTGCTATACCTATTAAAAATAGTTTGAATATTGTTCTGCATTGTCACTCATGGATAAGTCATTGAGCCCATCTTTGTAAATGGGGCAAAGCTCAGTAACTGCAGTCATTTAGTCTTCTGTAGTGAAGACATAGAGCTGCATTGGGGCTTTATATATCGAGGAGAGCTATCAGAGTACAGGAAGTTTCCAGACTGGACAGCACAACTGCTTCAGTTCATAGTGTTGAGTTATACTGACATGCTCCTACAACTCACAGGCTTCTATTATTAATCACAAAATACCATTTTGGATACAGGAAACTGAAATAACTGGAAGGGTTGGAGGGACTGTAGTTTTGCCTAGCAGAAACAAACAAAAACAACAGCAAAAAAAATAATCCAAAAAACCAAAACCAAACAAAAAAAATTACACACACACACAAAACCCCAAACAAACAAACCAAAACACATACACACAGAGTAAAAAAAAAAAAAAAAAAAAAAAAAAAAAAAAAAGGGAGGTCTTCAAGTTAAATCTCCAGGCTAAAAACCTAAATACAGATCAGGAAGCTTAACGTCTTGGCTTAGGAGATATATTCCCATTTTGAAAAAAATGAAGTTTCCTACTCCCTGCACATAAATGTAGTAGTCTTAGCAGGGCTCTTCCAGGTGGACAGGGACTGGCTTTGTCACTTCTTTAGCTTATTTTCCCTAAAAGGCTTTTAACAACATCCAGCAGCATATGGAAAGGGCATGACTTCAATAAAACACAGAAAACCACAAAACTAGCAGTAACATCAGAAATGTGACCACTCTCAGCTTGAGTGCGTTCCGACCTGAGTGGATCCAAGTCCATTTATCCCACCTATCCAGAAAGCTGTCTATAGCCCTAACTACCTACTGCCTCAGGGTGGAGACAATCTTCTAAATTCCAATTAAGGCTGGCCAGCATTACTGGCTGAGAGGGGGCAGGAGTTACTGAAACACTGAAACCATGCCAAAGGAGTTGAGTGATGTATTGTGAATTGAGATTTATTCAGTTCTTTTCTCCAACATCTGCTCATGATTTTCCTCTAGGTGTCTGAATGTGAATCCTTGAAGCTTCTTGAGGCTTATTTGGCAAAGGCACAGAAGACAAGCATGTAGGAAAAAAACAAAGCAGGATCAAACCAAAACAATTTTCACCATTTTCAAGCAAAAGTTCTAAATATAAAGCTCAATAGTGGGTACTACAAAGAAGCTAAGGACTGATTTTTCTTTTGTTCCAATAAAAAGAAAGAGACTCTTGAACTTGCATTTTATTCACTGTATTTACTTGGTGCCACATTTTATTCACTGTATCACATTTTTTTACTCTTCCATGTGTTTTCATTTTATGAACTGGGACATATTGCATCCAGCAGCAGCTGCTTGCTATTCTTTCTTTGTGGCAGGGTGAAGAGCACCAGAAGAGCTTTATGTCATTAAAATTGTTAAGCTCCCCTCTTCAGTTACCATGTATAGACTGAGTCCAGTTTAATAGCAAGTACATAAGATATAATTATTTTACTTTGAAAAAATTATGACACTGAAGAACAGATAAGAAATCTTTATATACCACAGTTGTCATTTTTGTGATTTGGTCTACAAATTTATAACCACAGAGGTTGATATTAAAGGACAGATCTTTTCTACTTCTCACCTCTTCATAATTTAAGATATATTATATCCTGGGCATACATAAAGTGTGGAAGAAGTAGCACTGCAGTTATATGCTTGGAGACCACTACCTAAATAAGATAAAAATCTACCAATAGAAAAAGGTAAATAAACTTTACCGTCTTCTCAAGCAAGTTGTCATTAATGAAACAAACAAACCTCTTTATATAATCCTACATCTTTTGACTCACCATACTCATTTTAGATATTTTCTTCCTAGTATCTAATCTAAATCTATTCTCTTTCCATTATCCTTTGTCTATCATTACATGCTCTCCCCAGCCTTCCTGTAGCCCCTTCAGATACTAGGAGACCACTATCAGATCTTTACAGAGACTTCTTTTCTTTAGGCTGAACAACCCCAAGCCTCTCAGCCTGTCTTCATAGGAGAAGTGCTCCAGCTCTCTCATTATCATCATGTCCCTCCTTTCTACTCACTCCGTTCACATCAAACTTCCCTCCAGTCTTCATGACTGGAATATACCTTACAAATATTAATCTATATGCATGAGTAAACACCACCCCAGAAGACCTAGAACCATGTGTATGAAGGCAAAAAAAGACATGCAAATTTAAAGATACTCCCCATATTGTAATATTGCTCATTCTCCTTTCCTGTTAAATTACGAGGTCAGGCAAGTCACTTCCTAGGGCACTTGCTGAGACATGACTTCCCAGAGCAATTATGACTAATAATTTTTTTGCACAGCCTGTAGAGATTCCTAATGAGCGTTTATATAAGCACAGAACAGATTAAGCAGTTCATAAATTATGGAAGCATAAAGACTGCCACTTAATAGCTGAGACAGTGAAGAAACTACAGACACTTGTGAAGGATGGCCCAGCCTCCTGAGCCTTGAGGCTCAAGGCACTGTAAAGTAGCCACATGGTGCATCAAATGAGACAAAGAACATACTTAGTAGAGCTCCTGTGAGAAGGCTCCCAATTAAACAAGATAACACAGCTATTCCAGCTGGTATTTTATAGTGTGCACAACTATGTGTCAATCCCACTTTATTTGCTAGGACAAGCATATTTGACAGCTTCAAGTCAAAACTGAAATACAAAGTGTCTCTGCTGTTCAGGAAAGGTTAGGGAAATGCCCACATCCAACATGCACTTACAAAATAAGACACAAGTTCCTAACAGGCATTCAAGTGTTGTTCAGCCTTTGTGCAGCTGTTCATTTGCATTTCAGTAGGTATTTACATTTCACTGGTGGTAGCCCTGAAGACCTGATTTGTACCACAGAGATGGATGACTGTAGAGGACCTCTTTCTTCTAATATTGGAACCAATCAGCTACAAATTCCATTTTGATCATGGTTTGAATCAAGCAGGGTATGAACCCCACCAGCTTGTACTAATTATTTTGGGAGAAGGAATGAAATGTAAGTAAAATGAGGAATAATCTGCTGTGAAGTATGTGTTTATTGTTCAGCTTTACACAGTACAACACCTAGCCAAGAGGGGAAAAAAATGGTACTCTAACTATTTCCAGGTGGAAGAAGAGGAGGAAGAATGGAAGTGAAGAATATAAGCCCTCTCACTTAACTTCCACTGTACTGTGGAAATTAACTTTGTAACCCAGCATTGTCAGAGGACATTCCTTGTCATTGAGGGCACCCTCAGCAAGTTTGCCAATGACTCCAAGCTGGGTGATGTGGTTGGTATGACAGAAGGACAGGATGCCACCCAAAGGGAGCTGGATAAGCTGGAGAGGTGGGCCCAGGTGAACCTCATGTGATGAAGACAGGCTGAGGGAGGTGGAGTTGTTCAACCTGAAGAGAAGACTCCAGGGGGACCTTATAGTGACCTTCCAATACCTGAAAAGGGCCTATAAGAAGGCTGGGGAAGACTTGCTCACAAGGGCATGTAATGACAGGACAAGGGGTAATGGCTTCAAGCTAGAGAAAGGTAGATTTAGGTTGGACATTAGGAAAAAGTTCTTTAATAGGAGGGTGGTGGAACAGGTTGCCCAGAGAGGTGGGGGGGGGCCTCATCCCTGGAGACATTCAAGGTCTGGCTTGGTGGGGCTCTGAGCAATCTGTTCTAGTGTGAGATGTCTCTGTGTATTGTTGGGGAGTTGGACTAAGAACCTTTAGAGGTCACTTCCAATTTGGCTAATTAAAGTAGACGTGAAAGAATTTTGGCTAATTCCTTTTGTAGTTTGTGCAGAACCTGGTGACTAACACAAAATAAAAGTAGATGGAGAATGACTGTATCCTAGTAAAAAAAATGGGGTTGCATACCTTGTTACATACTCTGTCAGACCTGTTGGAATATGTCTAGAGGAGGGCCATGAAAGTGATCAGAGGGCTGGAGCACCTCTCTGATGAAGACAGGGAGGGGGGTTGTTCAGTTTGAAGAAGAGATGAACCCAGGGGGACCTTATAAAGACCATCTAATACCTGAAATGGGCCTATGAGAAGGCTGGGGAATACCTGTTCACAAGAGCATGTAACTATAGGACAAGGGGTAATGGCTTTAAGCTAGAGAAAGGTAGATTTATGTTGGACATTAGGAAAAAGTTATTTAATAATAGGGTGATGGATCACTGGAACAGGTTGCCCAAAGAGGTGGTGGAGGCCCCATCCCTAGAGACATTCAATGTCAGGCTTGATGGGGCTCTGAGCAAATCTGTTCTAGTGTGAGATGTCCCTGTGTATTGTAGTGGGGTTGGACTAAGGACCTTTAGAGGTCATTTCCAACCCAAGACATTCTATTTTATTCTATTTGTGCAAGCAGCTGGAAACATAAACGCTCAGTGCTTTGAGGGTCACAATCTTGGCAGTTCAATAAAGTAACATGATTAAACGTTCTCAGAGCAAATGGGATACCAGAAAGCAGTAAAGAGGTATCATGTGGATTTCATATAACAAAATAAGGTGAGATTATAATAGTATCATTACCTTCCTCACTTCCCATGAAAAGATTGATATTTGTGAGAAAATATTTTTCAATACTACAATAGAAGGTAATTAGTAATTTAATATCCTTTCCAGACCTATGAAAAGGAAAGGTGATGAGTTATTGAGTAATAACTTGTGAAGGAATATTGGGTTGGATGGTAACATGAATTTATCAAAGGAAAGGGATTAAAACAGAGCCATTAAAGGAGGTCTGGAAAACCAGACAAAGGAGATTATTAAGTTATATAAAACTATAACTTAAAAAAAATAATAATACACTGTTGAATATATTTATTTCTGTATTTAGAGCTCTGCTGTGAGCCTAAGCACTTTGTATGTGGGATGGTCATACCACCATGCCGAACTTACACAGTGAGGGAGCTAACAAGCCAGAATCGGATAAATTTGGGGACAAACCTCCACAAGGCAACAAAAACTCATAAGCAACTGAAAGA
Source organism: Apus apus (assembly GCF_020740795.1). Lineage (NCBI taxonomy): Eukaryota > Metazoa > Chordata > Aves > Apodiformes > Apodidae > Apus > Apus apus. Next base: position 69,350,204 of record NC_067312.1, on the reverse strand, counting down.
GAAAACTTTGGGAGAATAATGTAATGGTGGAAAGAAGCATCAATATAATGATAGGCTTAATTTCTCAACAAGGAATAGTAGGAGATTTGTTGGGGCTAAATGAAGGCCCTAAAATAGATTTCACTATTTCTCCATGATAAAAGTAATCAGACACTACCATGTCAGCAGGCCCAGCAGCATCAAGAATACACCAGTGAACACAGACACTGGAGAAAGCATCTCAAGGCAGCAGGAGGCCAGCAGATAGAAACAAACTTCAAGCTTTCCACAGCTGCTGTTGGAAACAGAAGCATTGCTAGAATAGCAAAAATGCATTGTTGGTTAATAAAAAAGTCCATACAGTTAAATGCAGAATAAAAAGAAAATTATGACAGTTAGGACTGCCATCCACTTCTGTACAATTGTATAGCATATAATGTGTGTGTGTGTGTGTGTGTGAGAGAGAGAGAGAGAGTGTGTGTGTGCATGCCTGTGGCCTGTGCGTGTATGTATGTGCCTGATTCTCTGAGCGATTTTTTGCTTTACACTGTTTCTTATATGAAGGTAAACTGAGAGATAGTTGTTTGTAAGTAAAGGTGATTTCATGGCAGCCTAGACCCTCAGTGGAGCAATGCATGGGCACCAGGCTGCACAGAACTAACTTTATGCCATAAAAGAACATACTTGAGCTAGTGGATCATGATACGTGAAATAAAAAAGGACTGAAGTTTCCATGATCTGTGGCTAAGCGAAGCAGCAGATTTACATTTTGCTACCTTCTATCATCTTTTGACATTTTATATCATTGAATGAACAATACTAAAGCTGGCCATTACTAGTCTCACCATATACTGGCTTTTATCAGACCCTGGCTTTCAGATGTCATATGAATCTCTTTTGAACCTCTGCTTTCATTTTAAACATTAATAAGTAAAGTCAGTGTCAGGATATGCATAGGAAAGCTTCATATTTGATGTAATGCAAACAGCATAGAAGGTAAAGACATTTCCTCCCTTATCCTTCCAGTTTTTAGGGTTTTTTTGGTGGGTTTTTTTTAACCTGATGTCATTATTTTTTAGATTGTGATAATAAACAATTAATCTTATAAACAGTCATTACTGTAAAATGAAAGGATTGGGAAGAAAACATGCCAGGTTCTGATTAGTCCTTCTTTGTCCTTTGCTGATTTCTCATAATTTCTAGTCCTGCTTAAGCTATTTTAGAGCAGTCCCTATTATTTAGGCAAAGTAGCCTACTGAAGGAATGTGGAGTGAAACACCTAAACCTAAACCTGAATCTAAACTAGGAATGTGGAGTGAAATACCTAAACCTAAATCTGAATCTAAACTATACCTACCAACAAATCCATACTAAAAGAGTGTAAGAAACAATAGAAGGACTTTTGCAATAGCATGTTGCCATACCGACATTTTATATAAGTGAGCAATGTGATCATCAAAGGAGAAAACAAAGACAAATGTTCTTTAAAGGTTTTAATTAGTACTTGGGCCAATACTTAGGTAGCATGAGAAAATATATAAATAGGAACTCAAAACCTGTAAGATAAAGAGCTGACAACAAGTTGCAAAGGAGTGAAAAGAGGCAGGACATCCTGCTCAACATGAATGATACTGCTGCACATGGGAGATGGCTGGCAAACTGAAGGCAAGATAAGCACCTTCAAGAACAGGATAATCCATTTTGGGAAGGGCGAAGGAGTATCAAGGGTGTATTTTCGACATCTCTTGTTGCGGATCATTCAAGCATGATTATCTCAACCTCATCCTCAGCAACAGAGTCTGAATCACAAAGATGCTGCATCAGCTCCTTATTATTGCATACTCATAGATAATTTAGGATATGATTGTTAAAGACTGCTGATTTGCATACACAGTTAAAAGTAGTGGAAACTATTGAACCGTGGACTAACGGTTTCCATAAAGTGAGTTGCTAATGAAACATCAGCATGGTAATGTGTTTTAAAGCTTAAAGGCAGTTTCATTTGTCAATCTTCTAAATCATCGAAATTATCTTTAATTCTCTTATCAATTTAGATCACTTTTCTCAGGGGAAAAAAAAAAAACACAACACAGCAAAACAAAACAAAACCACTTTTGAAATAAAGGTACATACATCATTTCTCCATCACCCTTGGCCAACTGGCATGGCCTGCATCATGTCCTCCCTGCTAACAGCTGAGGGCTACTGTTCTACAGACACTTTATTCTGCAGCAGTTTTTTGAGTTCAGATTCCCAACTGAGAAATCTTTCAATATCTCTTTGCAAACAAATATTTTCCTTTTAATCAAGCTGACAGATACAGAAATTAATGTCATCTATTCTAAGGAATGAGTTTATACATACCGTTTTTTTAGCCTAGGATATGAGGGAGCCAGGGATTGTAACCTCTTTTGTGAAGCACTGTTAAGGGTATTTAAGTATGTGGGCAGCAGCTGTAGAACTCTTACAAAATAAATTCAATACCTTTCTTAAATTAGTACCATTTAAAACACCAATCTTCTGCTTTTAAAGTCTGACTGTCAATCCTTCCTTTCCCTAGCAGTGCCTTATTCTGTGTAAACTAAAAGCAATTATTCAGATAATGTAACAGAAAATGTTGTAAAATATGTTGAGTAAATTATATTACAAGTTGACCACACATTTTAGTGAGGAATAACCAAATGTCATTCTTTAATGTTGAGTGAAGACACCATATTAAAAATGGATTTGTCTTAACATTAGCAAATATCTGTAATCCAGTATTGATTGAGAAGCCAATATGTACAGAGAAGGTTGTCATTAAATGCTTCACAAATGCCTTTACTATAATTAACATTAGCATGCTGTTCCCATTACCATGTCCAGGGATTTCACATTATGTTTTCCACTTGCAAAGGCAGGATGTTAACAATCTGCACAGTGATAACTATAATGAGAGACCAGAAAGAATAACACCAGGAAGGTTAATGAAATACTGCCACTGAAGCAGAGCTGCCCAGCAGGTTAACAGAGGCACTGCACTTAGAGCCCATGCAAATGATGCACCAAGATGTCACCACTTAAAAGCATAAATAGTGGAAATCTTCTTTTCCACTAGGATAATCCATGAAGTGTCTCATTTTCTTTCTCTTCTCCCTGGAAGAGGAATGTCCCTCTATCAGTGACTATATCTGTGGGCCTCAGCAGCACCTGCTACAGCCAGGTCTATTAATCACCTTGAACTTCACCAGAATAAACTGTTATGTCAGTCTGAGAAAGTAAGAAAGAAGGAATCGTGTCCAACTGCTTCACCAATTGTATCAAACCTCAAAAATCCGAGAAGAAGGCAGCTAAAAGTGCTTTCTTTCTCAAGCAAAGAAAGCAACAGAAGTAAATGCGGTTGTCCCGGTTGAGCCAGGATGAAGCCAATTTTCCTTTTACTGATATTTTTTGCCTACAGTAGGCTTTCTTTTAACTAGTAGCAGAGTGTTCCAACTAGGACTGATAAGAGTCTTAGTGGAATGTTTTTCTAACTGCTGGGACTCCAAGGTCACATCTTTACTCTGCTGGCTTATACACTACAGGGAGATCTGTGACACCCCCATAGGAGGCTGAGTTAGACAGACAGCAAAACTGGCCAGAGATATTCCATTCCATGTATCTATGTAAGCTCAGAGGAAGGTCAGAGATCACAGAAGAAACTTCCTTCCTGCTTCTTCTTCCCTTCTTTTCCATCCATGGCCAGCATCCAGGGAGGATTCTGTCCATCCATCACCACTGACTCCCAGGCTAGAGCTCTCCTGACCCTCATCACTCTGCGCTCTCCCCAGCAGCTCTGGGACTTTTTGGGACTGTTCCCAGCTCAGGAGATGCTGTGGGAGTTGCTGGGGGTGGGGGGAGGCGAGAGGCTTTTGCACATTCTCTGAACACATTTGTATATAATTGTATATATTTTCTCTTATCATTAGTGTGTAACTAAAGCTGTGTAGTTTAGTTTCCAATCCAGCCAAGTCTCTTTCTTTTTCTCTCTCTCCTTCCCTACCTGGGTGGGGGGGGGAGGGGATCAAGAGCGTTGTTGTTAAAACCGAGTCAAACGCTGACAATAGTCTTTATTGCAGGGGTTACAGTACATCAAGATTTGGTCTCTGCTTCTCAATCCCATTAGCACTTTCTGCAGAAAACTTATTTCTCTGTATCTACTGCAGTGCACATAAGGCAACACAAGTCCTACTATGAGCCTTGCAAGTGTAAAGGTCTGAAGATAGTTACAAATGATCACAGCTAAAAGTACCTCTGCAAATCTGCCAGCAGCTCTGCATTACAGGCATCACTGACAAAAGCTGCAGTTTTGTCGGGTGCATACAGAAGCCAGAGAGAGGGCAGTCCTCTCTCCTCAGTGAACATTTCTGATTTGCTTTACTTCAGAGCACAGATTCTCTGCATCCAAACACCACTTTGTAAGCATAATCAGAGCTCCATGGCTAGTCAAAAAACTCTCACAGTGCAGCTTCACAGAGGAGAAATAGAAGCACACAAAATAGTGTGCTTGATATTCCTTGAAGAGCTGCACCCACACAGACATGGATGTCTGATTGAAGACATTCCTTAGTTGACTGACCCTGAGGAACTGTCCAGTGATATTTGTGGAAGAAATTTTATTCATTATAGGAAAATGAGACTTTTTTTAAGAATGAAAATGTCTTTCTTTTTCTTTTCCCTTTTTCTTTTTTTTTTTTTTTTTTCTCAAGATTAAGTGTAACATAAAAGTATGAAGCCATGATCTGTAAGGGCACAAGGACACTAGCTATAGCACATACCAGTCATGGCTGGCAAGTAGGCTTCCTACAGCCTCCAAATTTTTAGTTGTTTGCTCAGACCTTGGCAACAGGGGGCCATAGACCTTTTATTGAGTGCTGAGCTGCACAAACATTGTGCTACTACTGCAGAGCTACTAGAATTGTCCTCTCCACAATTGGCAACCCCAGAGATGCTATGTGGGTTTCTATGTCATATGTGGGAGCTGACTGACCAATGCCCAGACACAGAAAGAAATTAATTGGTCTCAGCTATGCAGTTGTTGACTCTGCTTCTGAGATCTCCTTTGAGCAGACAACAGCAGCAGTGAGGCATGCAAAATAAGAAGTTTAATTCTCAAATGAACATGAAAGTTATAAAACTTGACAAGGCATCACACTATCAAATGTGAGGAGCCTCTTCAGAGTTCTTCTGTTTCCTTCAGTTTTGACTAGTGTGAAAGGGTAAAGATAGGTGGTGAGAGTTCAGCAGCTAAATTCAAAGGCTAAAGTTAGGTCAGATGAAAAGATAAAGACACATGTACTGCATATTTGATTCACATACCAATTATTTGAGGGCTAACACACTTCCTGATACATAGAAAAAATGTGTCCCTAGAATTTTTAAGAGATCCATTTAAAATGATTTTTTCTCCTGCTTTATAGAGGAAATGTCATTCTACTCAGCAGTTTTCATACAACAAAACAAAACATGGGAAGAAATCCATACTAACAAAGAATCTAAGAGGCCAAATAAAGTGTATTTGTTTCACCTCTATTTCATAAAGTGTGAACATGTCTAATTGGAAAAACTCAATTAGCTGCACATTAGCATTCAGGCACTACTTATGTCAAATTATGCTGTCTCCATGCTGACCTTGGTTCAGCTCATTTTTTAAGGACCACCTGTAAGCATCCAGTTCCAAAGAAAAGCATTTTGTTTGCTCCCTTTTTATTGCTGTGTTTGTTTTGTTTTGTTTTTTTCTTCTCTTGCTTTCTTTTCTTTTAGACTTATTAGTAATACCCTGTGCTGAGGACTTCAGCTTTCAACCTTCTTATGTTATCTTCCATCAGCAACATATTTATTGCCACTGGGCTGGCTGTGTTGACTAATCTGTATTCTGATGCACTCATCCAACACACATCCCACTGCTGCCCACTGACTTCAGCCTGCGTTTGGCTGTCTCAGGGAGATTGTTGCAATCTGACTCTTTTCTCCCTTTTGCAGAAGTTTGAAGGGACCCAGGGTCTGCACATGGCGTCTGCCTCTCTCAGAGCAGTCAACTGCCATGCCAATTTTTAGAGTGGGAAAGCAGCCAGACCTCACCATGCCCACAATAAATGCAGCTGATGCCAAGTTTAAGGTTTACAAATTAAGCCGTTTATTTAAAGGATTTAACAGTATTTCGGGAAGGGAGGTTCAATAAGGGCAAAGAACAATAAGGGATAGCAAAAGAAACTTGGGATAGCACTCCAACAGTAACTGTTTCCCACTCAACAGTCCTTCTAAGGGGGTGAAAATTAGGAGAATTAAGGAGAGGAGGAGGAGATGAAGGGCAGGCACAACACTGACTTTTTGCTTCTGTGGGGTCATAAGATATGTGTGGATGTTGGCCAGGCAAGTGGGGAAGAAGGGTTTAGAAAGTAAATCCTTTACCACACTCCAGAGACAGTCTGCCAAATGATTGGTCTTCACAGCCACTCTGTCTCACCTGCATGGTAGAGGAGATTGGTCAGGCAGGACCTTCCTTCCTAAACCCTTGTTGGCTGGACCTGATCCCCTGGTTGTCTTCTACATGCCGCTTGATGGCACTCAGGATGATCAGAATAAAAACAAGGGTATTTCTGCAGAATTAAAGGGAATATCTTGGAACAACTCTGTTCCTGGGGTGCAGTTGTCTCTCACTGCACTGCTTCACAAGCCTCCTACTCAGAATTCACATCACTTTTAGTGTTATTCGTGTGAGCTGTCCAATTCTCTTCATAGAGCTAGGAATATCTGCAGTCCCTGCCCACTTGTAAGGAAGGGATTTCTGTCTAGCTCAGTGTCACTGTGTCAGGAAAAGAAATCAGGGCAGAGATAATGTAGTATGCAGAACAGTAAATATGTATACATAATGAAAATTAAGAACAGAAATATGTTATTTTTTTTAAGTCAAATCTGCTTAATGAGAAATCACCGGCAGCAGGCATGAGTGGAGAGAGAAATAAGGAGGAGTTGTGCTTACTTGTGCACTCACAACAGATCCTTGTTACATGAGGTATGTGGTTTAGCTGCTGCACTTGGCCTGTTCATTCCAGCTGCACTCTGTTTTCACAGGTGAGATGTCTCTGAAAACCCCCTGAGCACCAAGATCTCCCCCAAGATCCAGTCCCACAGATGATGCCTAACCTTTTGCAGGGTCAGTCCTCTAAGTCTCGGCCATCCCACCTCTTAGAAATTCTCCTGCCCTTTAACAACACTGATGAGGAACTCCAGTTCCAGAGATCAGATCACAGATGTGGAGCTGAAAAAAACGTGTGCAGTGATTTCTTCATTTAAGGCTCAAAGAATTTAAGTATTTGGACCTTAGGGAAGAACTGAGATCATAGAGAGACAAGGGCTCTGCCAACACTCAGCAGAAAGAAAGTTCAGTTGTTGACCTGGAGGCCAACAGACATCCCAGACTTACATGTTCTGTAGGCATCCTGAAGATAAAGCCGTCTCAATGGTGAAACAGAATACAGGAGCATAAAATTGGTTCCAGAGTCACATACTCTACAACATACTATCTTAAACACACATGTTTCAGAGTTTAGAAAAGTTTATTCAGCTTTGCTGGCACATTATCTTCTTCAGTTTTCTTTATTTGTAGTAATTGCAGTAATAGTAGCTGGAGTAATAATAGTTACATCAGTGTAACATAAAAATAAATACAAAAATAAAAGTAAAAACCTTTCCATTAACTGAGACAGAGGAAATGGAGTTCTGTGAAACTTTCTCTCATGAAAGAAAAATAAACATCACTTAAACTGTGTGCGACTGCTGAGACTCTTAATGAAGAAGAAGTGGGGTTTATAAAAGGAGGCACAGAGTGAGAGAAATACAAGAAGTGCCAATTACAGATAACTCATCCTGAAAGCAACATCCAGTAGGATAGCATCTGGTCCATCTAGAGAATAAATTTAGAGCAGTAAATACAACACACTAGCTTTTGGTCAGTGTATTGCCTTCCAAGGAAAGTGGAACCAGAACAGATGTTTTGATTCTTCTTTGGCAACATTATTAATAAGTATAAAAGTTTTCATGTCACACAGTCTGTTTAGAAACACACAGTTTTGGATTGGAGGGACCTTTAAATATCGTCTAGTCCAACCCCCTGCATGGGCACAGACACTCCCCACTAGATCAGGTTGCTCATAGCCCCATCCAGCCTGGCCTTGAACAGTTTCAGGGACAGGGAAACCCCAACTTTCCTGGGTAGCCTGGACCAGTGTCTCACCACCTGCATCATAATCAGTTTCTCCCCTAGGTCCAATTTAAACCTCCCTGCTTTCAGTTTAGAACTTTTGCCCCTTGTCACGTCACTACCTGCCCTGGGAAAAAGACTAGTAATCTTACTCTTTTTTGAGTTTTTTACCTGTCTCTGTTGTTTTCCTTGCCTTTTTTTGAAGGACTGTCCAGATGAGATTCCACCCACTCTTTCTCCTGGAATCTCACTGCAGTTATACACTCATAACTTCAGAGGAGTGAGCAGAACTGTTTCACATTTTGTCTGATCCATGAACTACATGAATAGTGACCTCATTAGTTTTCATGCATATTTATTTTCATTCATCATGACTTGTTGTGTTTCCTGTTGTCTCTCGGCTTCTCTAACCCGATGCAATTATCATCACGCTTACTTTGTAAAGTGATCAAATACTTGAAATCTGTATTTGCTACACTGAAATTCTTCCATTCTTTATGCTTCATGTTGATTTGTTAATGGTTTATGCTGAATTTAGAGATAGAAAAGCTGTATGAAAAAAAAAAAAAGAAAATAAAAGAAAAAGAAAAAGAAGCTAAAATTCTAGGTACCTGGACAACATTCTTATTAGTATTACAGGTATTCAGAAACTGAAAGAAAGAACCCAAATCTAACTCTCAGCACAGTATCTATGACCAATAGGTAACTGTAGCTTACATGATTGAGTGAAATGAGCAAATGTGAATTTAAAGTTGATGGACCAGAATATAATTATGTTACTGTGAAATATTAAAGAGCTGCTGACACTTCATCAAAAACTTTGACGTTTTCTTTTTTTTAAAAAAAAAAAAAAACTTGCTTATGCTAACATGTTTGAAATTTTTCTCAAATCCATTCCATCCCCACTACAACAACTAATTAATCACAACAAAGATAAAAATTGAATGAGCTTGTTCATAAAAATCAGCCTTCTGAAATAATTCTTTCTGCTAAAGACTCCATCAGCCTTTTTTTATGAAGTCTCTTTCCTGCATTAATTCCCAATTCTCATAAATACTGCACAAATTTATCCTTAATGTAGAGCCTTGTGATGACCATCAGTTGTTGTCATGGTGAATGTGTTTCTTTATATTGTGCTTGCTTGAGTTGATTCTGAATTCTGCCTACTCGTTTGCTCTTATTTTCTCTTAATTTTCTGATTTCTCAGTCATAACATCAGTGCTACAATACAATGCTCCTTTAAACTGACTCATTTTTTTTCTCATTTCAGATGTCTTGTCAAAGATCAGTTCTGAATCTTTCACTTCACCTTCATCGTCTCAGATTCAAATGACAGCTGATCTCTTAACAGCCTTGCAAACTTACAAAACCAGCTGTTCAAATTGAAATCCTAGAATGTATGGGGTTGGAAGGGACCTTTAAAGGTCCTTTAGTCCAGACCCCCTACAGTGTGCAGGGACTTTTATGATTAGGTCAGGTTGGTCAGGGCCTGACCTTGAATGTTTCCAGGAGTGGGGCCTCCACCACATCTTTGGCCAATCTGTTCTGGTGCTTCACTGCCCTCATATTAAATAACTATTTCCCAATGTCTAAATTTACCCTGCTCTAGTTTAAGGCTGTTGCCCCTCATCCTATTGCTACAAGCCCTTGTAAAAAGCCCCTCCCCAGCTTTCCTGTAGCCGGTTCAGGTACTGAAGGCTGCTATGAGGTCCCCCTGGAGCCTTCTCCTCTCCAGGCTGAACAATACCAATTCTTTTTGCCTGTCTTCATAGGACGGGTGCTCCAGACCTCCAACAATTTTTGTGGCCCTTCTCTGGACTCATTACAACAGGTCTATGTTTCTCTTGTGTTGCAGATTCCAGAGCTCGAGACAGTACCCTAGGTGGAGTCCTACAAGAGCAGAGGGGCAGAACAACCTCCCTTGATCTGATGGCCAAAATCAATTGCAAACCACTGTGTACTTCCTCCCTTCTTTTTGTAGCCTTGCCATCACATATTCCACATTTCAAATATAGAGCACAGTTAATGTATTTTTATATTCTAGTGTCAAAGTTGGGTTCCCCTCTCTGTTTTAGGCTATAGCTAATAAACACAGTCAATGCTTCAACTGACTTTCCACTGTGATTTGGAAAATATAATGCTCAGGAATCACTATAAGGCACCAGCTGATGGACATTAATTTTATTTGTTTTTAACACAGCTGGCTTTTCTTAGGTGCACACTGTGTTCCTCTCTTACTTTTTGTGAACCCAAAATTATTACAGATGTAAGTAATTTGATTTATCAAAAGCTTAGCAGGTCTTAAGGGCTGAAATTGAGAGTTGAGCTTGAAGAGTCATAAGCCATACCAAAATGTAATTAACAAGTCACCAGGATCCCAGCAGAAAATGCCTCCAGTTCCTGAAGCAACTGTCTAAGAGGCTTCTAGAGGGCAAAAGTGAGTGAGGCAGCCTTCACTGAGTTAATTAGGATCCATTATGGAAACAATTCAAAAGATCCCCAACCAAATTTAGGATTCCCAAGAAAAGCAGTAAAAAGATGTACTAAATGGGAGCAATAGAGGGAAACCAAGTCAAACACCAGGAAAATAATGAACTATAGGAACAGATGTTCACCTGGATTTCAGATGAGTCAGACCCATAGCCTGGTTCTATTCACAGAGATCTTTGCCAAATTCTTCTACATTTGTTTCCTCATAAGAAAGGTGGGACTTTGGGTGTATTTCCTCCACAACCCTTCCCCACCTCTCTCCTCAACCACACCCACCCCCTCCCCAAACCTACTTCCTTTAGAAAGAGAGAAGCACAATAACAAATAAAAAGCTTGCCTTTTCTGGTAAAACAAACACCACAGCAAATTCCATCTCTTCCTCTGCTTCAGTTTTCTCCCTGTTTTTTTAGCTGTGGGAATTGGTTCAGCCTCACAATTCAATCAGGCCAGGTGCAAAGTAAAAATTAGTGGTAGACAGATGTTTTTCAGTAGATGCATGCTTCATTTTGTATCTGAAAATTAGTCTAAAAGGGAATGATTACCACAAAATTTATTCTCAAAATCAGGTAGATGGGTAGACAGACAGAGAGATATAAAAGCTGTTGTTCTTTATGACTCAGAAAATGTTTCATACAAATTTAATACAATCTTATATTACCCTAAGAAGCTTGTCCAGTAGAAGCTGAAATATAATAAATACAGGTATTATTTGTATACACAATCAAGATAGACACCAAATGGCTGTATCCAAAAGGAAGAAACACAAACATCTTAAAATAACATCTCAGTTGCACATTATTAGGAAGCAAAATAACCCATAAAAACAAAACAAAACCAAAAACCCACAACAACCAACAACAACAAACCCCCACAAAAAAAAACAGCACTTCAGAAAAGTAGTGAAGTAGTGATTAGACTTGGGGCTAATAAACATTTGTGCTACTTTGTAGAAACACAATGAGAAAACTACAGGTGAAAGGGGTCTCCATTGCTTATATAACTTGTTTATTTTGTTTTCCCAACTTGCAGGATCTTGTAAAAACCCACCTCAAAATTTGTTAATCTGACACTACTGAAAACAATGGAGTTCAACTTAACTCTGTGTGAGTAGAACCTGTCATTAAGTAATAACAAAACAATTCACTGAAAATAATTCCTGATTTTCATTTATTTATTTAGTCATGTACTTTTCTAATAAATTTCCTTTTTCAAATAAATGTTGCACTCTTCAAAGAGTTTATTATTGACTTTTATTCTGCTGAAAATGTAAATTAAAACAAAACAGAACTAAATAAAACACTCAACTAATTTATCATTTAAATTATAACATGATATTATGTGTGCAAAGATCTGAAAGATCTAAAAAAATAAACAGGTATTTGAAAGCCTTATACAGCAACAGCTTGTCCACACACTTGAGCAAATTCCAAAATAATCATTTTGCCAACATCACCCATACATACAAGCAAATGTAAATATGTGAAAGTGACAGCTGCAATGTATCACAAAAAAAAATATTCCTCACCACTCCTCTTTTGTCCTTTGTAAGAGCATTCTAAGGCATGACAGCTTTGATCTGGTGAACAAAACTAATGCCATATGAAACTAGTGCTTACTGAAGTCATGACAAATTAATTCCCTGTTTGGAGCTCTGGAATTGATTTTCTTCTTCCTGGTCTGTGAAGAAAGATTCATCACTTGAGAGAGCAGCAATAGTAGCAGAAAAGTCAATAGCATGTGACAGAGAAGGTGTATTGAAGTGATGATTTAGCAATTTCAGACTATAAAATGGATTATTTGAATAAAAAAATAAAACAAATAAATTTTAAAAAAAGCTCACAAGTGGTTTGAATTTCATGGCTGTGCAGGATCATGCAAGGAATGGAATAAAAATTCCTAGGTCAAAACGTGTAGAAGGGGAACGTGGCCTCAGCTCTGCTTTTCCCCTCAGAAATAAGGAGCAATCACCACAGGCCAGGGAGAGAGAGGTGCTGGCCAGTCTGTCAGCTCGTCTTACACGGGGCAGAGAGAGCAAGGTAGGATGCTAAGGTGAGTCACCCTCTGTGGACACAGAGCGTTTGTTTTCTTGTAGTTTTTGTACAGACACACACCAGCACAGAGATACTGTCCAAGCTTTAAATAACTGCAGACAATTCCGGGAATAAGATGCTGTTTGTCCAATCACAGGCAGACCTTTTTAAACTATATTGACAGTTTCATGGACATTGGCATTACAAAAGCCAAAAAAGAAAGAGAAAAATCTTGCATCTGCCTCTTTGATGGCTATAAATCATGGCAGAGTCTCTAGCCATGCTAACAAAATGCTGGCAGCTCCCCTTCAAGCCTCATAGCATCTGTATCTTAACACAGTTGGACTTACTGCTGCTGGCTATCAATATGTTGGAAGTGGTTCATACTAATATATTGAGATAGCAGAAGACTCTTGTCCTACCAGACTAGCAGCAAATACATAGTATATTGTCTGGACTTTGACATTATCAGAATATATGTGTTCTGTAACAAATTGTTGGAAGACCTAATTTAAACTGAATTGTGTTATTTTTTAGTAACCTAAAGGAGGGAAAGAATCTTGAAAATACCTAGAAGCAATACCAAACAGAAAGGTGTCAATCAGCTGTCTACAGTTGTCAGAATGGTGTTCCTTAGTCCCGAGAAGCAAACTGCAGTCTAACATTGAACTACAGAACGTCTATAGGATGTTCCCTGGGAAAACCGCTGACAATTAGTTCACCTGCAATAAAAAGTTAAAAGGGACGTTCTCCTCTGTTAACAGTTTTACTTGCTGATATTTCCCTTCTCCCATATATATATATAACTGGTACAGAGTATTACAGAAAACACTTTCCAAAGAAATAATTGTGTCTTTGTTCTTTCCTCTGATGCTGTTCTAGTTGTGCTTAGTGAAATATTACTGCACTCTGTTAGTTATAAATGACTGCATTTTCCATGTCACATGTGATTTCACATGCAGCCCAGCCCTCTCATTATGCAGTTGTTCTTCCCTATGAATGTCTATAAAACAGATACAGGGCCTGTGCTTCCAGCTCGGGATATCCTTCATGGTACAAACTCCAGGGAGTCAGTTAAATCAAATCCCAATCTACCAACACATTTACCTATGAAAAGCACTACAGAAGCTGCAGCTTGCAGCAGAAAAATCAATGGGGCGTGCGTTCAGATGTCAAGCACATGGTATTATAATATGCAGAGTTGTGGTTGTATTTACTAGAGACAGACAAGGACTTTGGCATGAATGCTATCCATTGGCACAAAGGAAAGAACTGCTAATCACAATGAATATACAGTCATTTCATACTCCTTGCTCCAGGATAAGACAATATGCTTATGGATAGATGGACAATGAGCCAGCAACAAAAACTGATTGGAAGAGAGGTGCTTTTATGGTAGGAGTTACTGAGCTGTACCCAGAGGCTGGCAACAGTGGAGTGTAGCAGGGCCTATTCTGGGACGTGTCCTGTTTAACTTGTTAACTGATGGCATGGGCAGAGTGAATGAGAGCCACCATGAGGTTTGCAGATGATGACAAACCCAGGTACCAGTCGATATGTGCAAGAGCGGGGCTGCCATCCACAGTCCAGGGGGAAGAATGAGCTAAAGAGGATCCATAGCCCAGAGCACGAGCAGGGATTATACATTCTGCTCAGTATTTTTCATACCATAGCTGGGTCCAGTTTTGAGCCCTACAAGTCAGGATAGACATATACCAAACAGGGGAAGTTAGCAGGAAGCCCCTGAGAGAGTGGGGCTGGAGCACTGACCCTGTGAGGTGAGACTTGGGGACAGGTCTCCTTCAGCCTGGAGCAGAGATGGCTTTAGGGCACCAGAAAACACCTTGCTTGCTAAAGGGAGAGGATTGAGGGGCTATGGTTCATTGAGATGCCTATTAGAAGATCAAGAGAGAATGGCATCAGCTGAAAATGAAGAGGGTTTGGGAAGGAGATAAGGTAAGATTTTAACCCACAAGGACAAGGTGGTGAAGTGGAGACCTGGAGAAATTTTGCCGCCTTGGAGGATTTCAAGCCTTGACTGCCTAAAGCTGCAAGCAACCTGGTCTTATCCCATGTATGACTGGTTTGAGCAAGAGGCTGAAGGAGAGACCTCCTCAGGTGCCTTCCAACCTGAATTATTCCTCACTTCTATGATTTTTCCCTGTTTAGTGACTGCATGGTTGTTGTTCCTGTTTTTCCCTGTTCCTTGAGCTTTTACTAGTATATGACAGACTGCTGCATCTAACTTTTCAAAAGTCTATCAACCAATGAGTAACATGATCTGTCTTGTCTGTGAAACATTCATTAGAAAGTATTTATATGTAGGTTGTGGTCCACCTCCTAGTGTTTGCTCACTAGCAGCAGCATGGCTGTTGAGCAGTGCCTTGTTGAGGTTCACATCAGTGTTGGCTGGCAAGATTTTTTCCCTGACATGCTCCAAGAGAATTTTCTGCAGTGATCAGCCCTCAATACAAAATGGTTTCCCCGATTTCAGCTAATGCAGCCATGACTTTTTTGGTGCACTTGTAGGAATTAATGAGCATTCACATTCAGCCAAATGTTTGCATCTATCTCACATCTTACCTGATGATGTAACAAGGTGCCTTTCACAAATCCCAAAAGGGCTTAGAAGCTCCAGTTTAATTTCTTGCTTTCTTTTTTTTTTCCCCTTTTTTTCCCCCTTTTCCCTCATTTCAAGTTCCAGCAGTTCTCTTAAAGTTTTCTACAATCAAGGGGTTCATTGTAGAGTCACCCTGCGTCTCTTGCTCTCTAACGCATCTGTAGGCATTTGATTAGGTACATCATCTTCAACAACTTACCAGTTCTCAAGGTACCTAAGAAAATATCTCAAGGATTAATTTTTGTTCTAGGTGTTTGTTCACTTTCAGTTCATATGTTTTTAGTCTTAAGAACTTCCAGCCTCTAAGATTCTGTGATTCTGTGTGATTTGGATAATATTTCAGTAATACCATTTTTATGACAGAACTGATGAATCTTTTCTTGTCTTTGAGATATGGAACTATTTGAAGGAGCTGGGATGGGGGAAGAAGGATTTAAAGGATCACGCATTACCCTTCATCTTAGTGTTTTCTGTCACAAGACATAACTGACAAGAGAGTATGTGATAGAGATAATTCTTGTAGTTGCCTCCAGCTGTGCAAGCATATTTATGTCTACTCAGCCAGTTTTCAGGGACTTCAGTTTTGGAAAACTATAGTTACATATTTTGTTGTTTATTGGGAACCTTTATGAAAGCTTTTGTCTAGTTGTTTTGAGGTTTTGTTGTTGTTGTTGTTTGGGGGTTTTTATTTTTATTTTTACAAGGCACATTGTCTTGATTTAGGCTGTACACATCTCTGGGGTCCACAGCAGGAGACAATAAATTAGCCAAGGGTTTTTTTGCTAAAACACTCTTGAACTTTGCACTGATCACAGCAGCTTAAACATATAAAGGCTGACCAAGAAGAAATAGTTTATTAGGCTACTCCTGAAGACAGGTAATTGCCTACTAATACAGTGCAAGAAGAACTGCCAGCTGGGGGACTGAAATTATGTGAACCGTTGCTAGTGCTAAAAGAAAAGAGTAACTGTGCTAACACAGTCTGTGCTATTGTGTGTTAACATGCTGTGGACCAGCCTATGTTATAGGTAATGCCATGTCCTTATTTTCCACCAGGACAGGCTTCTGCTTCATAATCTTTAGTGTGCTTGGTAACATCCTCTCATATAAGGTCACAGTGGTACCACTGGTTTACAGACAGCCTCAGGAGCTGTGGCCCAGGCCATCCCAACCACGTCTGACACCTGAGGGTAGGTTGCTCAGATGTTTTGGAGCCTGTATGTCCATGGTGTGATCATCTTGGAGAAGAATCAAATACACACCCACCACAAGCTCACTCCCCTTCCTCAGCGGGATGGGGAGAAGTTGGGATGAGAAAGCTCACGGGTCAGAGTGAAGGCAAGAGAGTGCGGAACTGACTAGACATGGGAAAAATTATTTATTGTCAGCTAAATTAGAATCGAGTGGTGAGAAACAAAGACAAGGGATAAAACAAGTTTGATAATCTCCTCCTCAAGGAAAATTTGGATTTTGTTTTCTTTGTCATATGCACAGTATTTCTGAATTGTTCTGTATCTTCCAGGAAGGTATCCACTAGTGATTAAAAAATATAAAGTGATTATGGTATTTATTATCTTATAACACAAATTTGCACTAAGTTTTATCTTAAACTTAAAGAGGTAAAGGCTTGTTTTTCTTTAGCCATGCAGTGTGGAATAGACAGCCATGCACAAAACTATATGAACAAACAATCTTAATAGTACACAGTCTTAATGATCCAGGTCTCAGGTAAAACCAAGATGGCTGATCACATAAAACTATCTGATGATAGAAATAAAAAATATCAGTTAGGTTTACTTCATTAGTCTACATTTGAAAGACTTGGCTGCAGGTGGGATTTTGCTTTGTGACACACAGCAGACTGGGAGGGGGAAAAGGACAATCAAAAGAAAATTCTGTAGTTGTTCCAGCTAGTTGCATCTTTTGTTTTCAGCTGTGGGAAACTTGTACAACATTAAGAATAGAAAAGACAAAAGGACAAAATAATATTTTGAGATATAGTTCAGAAATACACTTACTTTGAGAACAAAGAATTGAAAACAAATTCACATGGAAAACATGCAAATAAAATGTCATTGACATTGACTTAGACAAAATGTTGGTTAATGTAATATGCTAAGAGCTATTATTCCACACACATAATTTTATAAAATGTAAATTGTTAAAATAACATTTTCTTGCAGTAACTAAAAATATACATACAGATGCTTTGGAAACTTCAAAACCTTGCTTTTTCTTCTCTCCTATCTTGTTTGTTTGGTTTTCTAAATTAAGGATGAGACCATCATATTCAGGAATAAGGAAATTTAACCAGTACTATGGAAAAGAGAAAAACTGCTGATGTTTACAGAAGGGGAGAAAACATTAAAAAACTTTTCCATTAACTTTAGCAAATTTTGCATTAGAATCACATATTGAATTATTGCAATGGATTTGTAACAAAAGTGGGAGGACAGATAGAAACAGCTATTTCTAACAAATTCTATAAAGAGAAAAGGATAAAAAAAATACAAATTAGAATACAAATTTAAGCTGAGAATAAAGATAAGATAATCACTGGTGAGTTAATACCTCCTTCTGCAGAGAATATGAGTAAATTTTATTCATACAGAGAAGTCTCCACTTTTGAGCTCTGCTATGCTGCAGGTATAAAGCTTTACCAGAGAGCTTTGTAAGAAGCAAAAAGATTATAGGTTGTCATTGTGATTTATACAGGATTTATGATCTCAGGCCACTCATGACTACATCACAAAAAAAAAGACCTTCATCAAAGATACAGTTCTGGCTGGGACTTTGTCCAAATACAGGCTAAACAATCCTTTCTCTGTAGCCTCATTCCTAGTCAATAACTTGAATTCTCAAGTGAGCTGAACAAGAAGTAGTCATATTTTTCACAGAATGTTGCGTCCCTTTCCAGCATTGCTAGCAGTTGATTGTTTTGAAACACAATAAAAATTTTCAGGTAACTAATGTGCAGCAATTTGCACTGGGGAGACAATGTGTTCTTCTTGGTCCCCTGTGTTAATACTCTGTCATAATCATCATCTTCCTAATCACTACACCTTCTGGCCTGTGCCAATGTTTCTCGGTGTCCTGGGGATATGTAGCACAAGATTGAAAAGTCCGGACTGCAGATGTGCGTTGTCAATACCTCAGCCCACTCAAAGCTAGAACACAGAGAAATGGGAAAGAGGTTTGAAAACCACAGTAGGAAAAGAAAAGTGTTGCAGAATCTCAAATGGAGACTGGAAACAAAGAAGGGATTTATTTTCTCTGTTGAGGTAATAAAAATAGGGCACATAGGATGGGAGCAAATATTACTGCAGATAAAATCTGAGGCAAAAATAATATCCTCTAGTTTTGAAACATCTGGATCAACAGATCCATCTTCCAACATATGAACTAGCAAAATGTTAGCTATAAGGTACTTATTTATACCCACATTATCATTATATATATTATTCAGAGGTGCAAGTTTTAAAAGCTAACTTTCCAAAGAGACAGCTGAATTCTAGAAATGTGATGGATTGAAGGGTTTTTTTTCCCTTTGTGAGCATCAAAACCAGTTTTCAAAGGCTTAGTAACAAAACTCTCAAAGAAACCTCCACAGTATATACAGCTAAGAGAGCCTTCTGTACTCGCCCAAGCAGGACCAAACAATATTACATTAGTAAATATTTTCAAGTTGCTGGGACTGGGAACTAATGACTTGAAACCTGGAATTAGCTTCTGATATTATTTCACATCATTCACATCACATAGCTCTTGGCTGTATTGTTCCTCAATAATGCTAAGATGTGCTAACATGTAGCCTGCCATGGGTATTTGAAAGACATTTTTTCAGCCTCATCCAAAAAGAAGTTGTCCAGCCCAGAAGGGGACAGGTGAGAACACAATTACCATGCCTAGTCTTTGGATGGCTGCAGAGGGGCAGGATGCCAGATAAGTAGACCAGCAGAGACTGATGTGGCATCCATGAAGGAGTCCCTGCTCCAGCACAAGAGAGGAAAAGAAACAAGGCAGCTTTTCCTAATCTTGTGCATTTTACTGCCTGGAATGGGAATGAGCTCAGAAAGCCAAATCATTTTTTGTAAGGTTCTTGAAAAAGGCTCTGTCTGAAATCTACACTGATGGCAGCCAACATTGCCTCATTACTCTCTGCCCCACATGGAGAGACAATTTCCACCCAAGATCCTCCATGTGCATTGTCATCTGTCTCTTCTAAACCTATATGATGGCAATGAACAAATTAAAGCAGATGAAATAGAAATAAGACATAAAACACCACCACCACCACCCTCCCCAAAAACATGTTGTTGTGAGCCAATTGGCTCACGATTGACATGTAAAGCTTTTTTAAAGGCATGAATACAGTAGCCAAACAGGAGCCTTACCCAAAGATGTGTAATCTCCTTCAGTGAGTTGACTACGGCAAATCATTAAGTCCTAATCTTACCTATAGGTGCCATTGATCCTCCAGATCTCACAGTTGCTATGCCATACCCAGAAAAAAACTAGACTAGCTTACATACAATTGAAGCATTCAAGACAAATATTATTGGGAAAGACTCTTTGGCCTCTGTTATTCTGGGGTTCTGATAAGATTATCATAATGCTTGTTTCTGGTCTCAGATCCCCTGAATCAATGCCAAAAAACACCTGTACAAGGTCCTTTAGAAGTGGAATTTTTGCAATACACAGTTAATCAGTTGGAGCTTGCTGACTGTTTTTTCTGGATATCCTCCTATTGGACACAGAAAACCTTGTAGCCAGCACTGTCTTTCTACCTTCTACCTGGAGTGGCCATAGTAAACTTCCTTGTGAGGAAGATGAATTAATGAAATTACCATGAATCAGACACAGTTCTGTGCATCTGAACTTCTGTTTGTACTGCCCATTCATTTTAACTACATTCTTAATTTTTTTTGTTTGTTTGTTTGTTTGTTGTTTTGTGGAGGGAGGAGGAAGCACTCATAACTTAATTGTAATTAATGCAGACTATTTTTCTAAGGAAGAGAGAGAGGGAAGGTATGGGAGGATTTCTTTGTCATTTGAGCATTTAAAAAACACACAGAAGATAAATGTCTAAAGGCAAGCTTAAAAAGAAGACAAATGCTGCAAGCTACTGTCCCACAAAATCCATATTGACTTCATCCTACAAGTAGGAATAGTAACTGGCAAGTATGGTTTCAGAGATAAGGTGTGTTTACAAGAAAAACTACCAGTGTTCACTAGATAGTTGTAATTTCATTACAGAACCTTGAAATTCCACCCTGCAGGGTACCACTTGCAGCCACAGCAATCAGCTTAGAAGTTCTGGCTACTCAGGGTGCAGAAACATCAGGATGTGACAGCAACCACAGTGGTAATAAATGTGGTGTTGAACATTTATGAAAGATTGTGGCCAAATTCCAGAAGCTTGGGAAATAAAATATCTTCTAAAAATTGAGGCAAATCAAAGACACATAGGAACAAATGGTTACCTGCATTTCAATTGCATAAATTGAAAGAGACACTGATGATCTTACGTTGTGTCTAAGACTGCTGACACATAGCAGAAGTTCTGCTCTACCTGCCTGCCTGCAGATCATGACATGCTTCCCCTCCTGAGGCAGATATCACTGACAGTGACCAGCTCCTGTTTCACAGAAGTCCCAGTAGCAGGGTAGGGCGAGTGGGGGATTTGCCCACATCAATCTGTGATCCTCTGGGGCACAAGGCTACCTAGGGATGGTGCAGTGTCCCTGCACCCCTTGTTCCATGTAATTAGACCTCACACGGTGCCTCTCACAATACACATCTCAATATGTTTGTAGTGTCATATGTCACTATGACATGTGTGTGGCAAATATTTGCTGCTGGTCTATGGAGATACCAAGGAGCAGAAGCACAATGGCTGGTTCAGTGCAAAATGCAAGTTTTGTTGACTTAATTTTCTCTATGCTTTTTAAAGGAAAGCTGCCTCTGAGTAACAGTGTACTCTCAAATTCACAACTGGAGACCTGAAAATAAGCTACTGGGTGAATGACTGGACAGATGGACAGATGGATGCATAGGTGTATTGATAGAATGTTTTTCCTGTTCCTAACAGCATTTTTCTAGCCCGTTTGAGTCCTGTGAAAGCATAATATATAATCTAAAAAGATCTCTGCCAAAATGCAGAGGAAAAGAACATAAACCATGGGAAACATTATTCTGCATTTTAAAATATAGTTCTTTGGTGCTGTTAACTGGTGCTGTTCCATCAATTTCTTCGTATCAGCTGAAAATCTGGTTCTTAAAGTGAAAAAAATAGTGAGAGGTTTCAAAATAAAAACCAACACACCGAACATCTGTAAATACATATATGTAAATGTAGACAAGCACACCATAAACTATTGGTAAGGCCAGAAAACTGTTGCCAAGCTTTCTGAATTTACATAAGTTAAAAATAAGGCCCTCAGGTAATATTTTTGTTTATCGATGGAGCAGTCACAGTGTTGCTCTGGAAGCTAATATTCATTTTAATACATACTCTGTGTTTGAATTAAGATGTGCATAACCCCTGAATTATCTAATCTACGATCAACCCTGTTCCAGGTTTTCCATGTTCCAGGTCCAAGAATTTAAATGTAAGTAGCAAATTTGGATACAGACTTGACACTTTGATAATCTTCATGGAGGAAATTCTGGGTGTTCAAGATGACGTGGTCATATTTTCTCTCTGAAAAAGAAGTGAAAGTTGAGTGAGCTCCAAGGCAAAAAGACATGAGATATTGAGAGCTTTGCAGGCTTGTGAAGGAAGGAATAGGGACATATTTACACACCACACGATGAAAAAGCAAAAAACACAAACCTCACACCTTGATGCTCATAACAGGCAAAGCTGCTTGATTTAGAAATAGGTGCCAGCAGTAATGACAGAAACGTGAAGGAACATCCTTAACTGTCAGCAAAGAAGGAGATACATGTCTAGACTTAATGGACAATCTGTCCTTGACAGGACTAGTTCTCTGCTGCAGGTTTACTTGTCATGGTCAGGGTTACAGAAGAGAACAGTGTATGAATGGTGTCCATGACGTTTTGGCTCTGCTTTAAGTCAGTGACCAAAATGCTACAAGATCCAAAACATTAACCTTCAACCTATAAACCATCTATAAACCATTTATAAAATATGGGTCTTAAAAATCCTCAAATTGTTGGACAGCCTTTAGTGTTTTGAATGCCATGTGTAAGTGACACTAATAAAAGTGCCCTGGAACCCAGCTGATGGAAGGAATATGTCATAGTGTTACTGCCAACAAAAATAATGCAGAGTTTCCACCAGATCTCATTGTCTCTCTCTAAAATAGACAAAGTATAACCAAGCTGTCATATTTTATTTTATTTTTTCCTGAAATAAAAAAATTGCAATGAGTCAGCAGTTTGGTTTCTAGAGAACATGTTTGGAATTTCAAATATTCATTAGTTTTAAATCAATAGTGGTTAGCATTTTGATCAATATTTGAAATTGTTTTGCTGAAATAATCGTTCTTTCTGCTGCATTCATTAGTATCGCTGTTTGGCTGCTTAAGGGTTATTTCTGCTAGTGCTTTTGCATGAGTCCTGTGAATTTGCTGTAAAGGCACCTGTGATCTCTTACTGTAATTTAGTTAACTATTGTCCTTTTTTTTTATTTCTAAGTCTGGTTTTCCATGTATTTATCAGCCTCATTATCAGAAAAATAATGGATATCCACTTACAACTAGCCAAGTAGAAACAAAATCCATTTTTAACCATACTTTTTAATTGTGGTACAGCAACTAAAGATACGAGTCAAGTCATAAGATAAGCTGCACTGCACATCCTATCTATTTTACTGTAAACATTTGATTATAAGCAGCCCCTCCATTAAAATAATGTCACTACATCTTGCAAACTCATCCTCTTGAGAATTTGAAGGCATACTGTATTTTATAATTGAGAATTAAGGTTTGATCATTACATGATCACTACATATGTTTTCCACAACATTCTTTTACTTTTTTTTTTCATCTGAGAATCAGTGGCCATGTTTGGGAGATTAATAAAATGTCCAGAAAAAACAGAGATCATTAAAATTTAGAAAAGAGTTGTTTTCTTCTACACGGATGTATTTTTCACTGTCAGTAAGAAGGGATATATAATGCTCTGCTTTTTACAAGAAAAACATTGAAAAAAGTAAATTTCACTGGTTATCCTCAAGAAAGCAGGATAATGAAAATTGCTCACAGTCACCAGGGCCAGAACTGGATGGAGAGTGGAGGGCAGTAGGACGTTGCCTTACCTTCCTGGGGCAGAACTGGAGTACGAAGGGACAGTTTATCAGTATGTTTTACAGATATTTCTGACAAACCTGGAGAGCACTGGGAATCCCAAATCAGACTACACATCCTGAGGGCAGCAGAAAAGAACTTTCAAAAAAATATTCCATATTTTTAAGCAACTAAAAATTAAGTCTTATAGTGGAAACTGGTGTGTAAATTTAATAACTGGTAGAACTGCTAACCACACAATAATCCTAATGGGCTCCTAGCCCAAAACAGAAGTCCACAAATGCCCTGAGCAATAAGACAGGAAGACAAATACACAATATTCAAAACTAGTATATTTTTAATCAAAAAGAGAGAAAACAAAACCTCATGCAGAAGCATATTTTTCTGAGATTTTTTTATGAACATGACAGGAGTAATTTATTATTTCCTTGTTTTTTTTCAGTAGTGAGAGCTGAATAATTCTCACTTGAATTTCCTCTTAAGTTTCAGCAAGTCATTGTCAAATATACTCTGTGCATGAAATTCAGATTATTTCAGAGCTACAATCCATACTCAGCCTGAAATATTTTCATCTTCTAAATCACATGGACTTAAGCTTAAGAACATCTACAATAGCCCCCATACCTATGGAGGAAAAATTACAAGCCCTAAAATGCCATGACTTGTTCATCCCAACTGATATATCACAGATACCCTTTGGTCATGCATGTCCCATGAGACAGGGACCATGGGCTGGGAGATAAACCTGACAGAGGGACAGTACCAAGCAATTTGCAAAAAACATTGCACCAAAAATGACAGACTGAGGCTCAGAAACTAAAGAAATTGTCTAGCATCTTCTCCTACATTCTCAAGATTAATGTGGAATAATACATTAATCAGTTTGTGATAAAACTCTAAAATTATTATTAAAAAATTGTTAAAATGAAAATAGCTGAAGTATAATACTAAAAGTAATAATATTTAATAATAATTTAATAATACTTTTGTAAAGAAAATGTATTCAAAGTAAGTTTATATCTAAATGATTCAGTCTAATTATATAGTTGATGCAGCCTTCACATACCCATATAATACTATATCCAGCTCTGGAGCCCCCAACAAAAGAAGGACATGGAACTGTTGGAGCGAGTCCAGAAGAGACCACAAAGATGATCAGAGGGCTGGAGCACCTCTGATATGAAGACAGGTTGAGACCATTTGCATTCTTCATCCTGAAGAGAAGTCTACAGGAAGACCTCATAGCAGCCTTCCAGTACCTGAAGGGGCTACATGAAAGCTGGGGAGAGGCTTTTTACAAGGCTCTGTAGTAAGAGGACAAGGGCTAATGGATTAGAACTGAAAGAGGGGAAATTGAGACTAGATATTAGGAAGAAATTCTTCACTGTAAGAGTGGTGAGACACTGATACAGGTCACTCAGGGCAGTTATGGATCCCCCATCCCTGAAAGTGTTCAAGGCCAGACTGGATGGTGCTTGGAGCAACCTGGTGTAGTGGGAGGTGTCCCTGTCAATGGCAGAATGGTTGGAACTAGCTGATCTCAAGGTCTTTTCCAACCCAAACCTTTCTACAATTCTGTGAAAAGTAATACATCATTGAACAGATATTTTACTACGGCTAAGCAATATTTTCAGCAAAAAACTTTGTGAAGTTTGTCCATTTAGTTCATAGAGAAGAAAACCCAAAAATGTCAAAAGAATTAAAAAGTCAATCTAAACTTTTTTTTTTTTTTTTTTCCCCAAGTCATACCATTCTTATTTAAACACTTTTGTAATTTTTTCTCTTGTATTTTCCTTTAGTTAGTGCAAAGATTTTTTTTCTCTAGTAGATCTGGTCAAAGGTTTGGAAGCTACATGCCAAAGTTTCCACCCTTTGCCCACATTACAAGAATATAACTTTCACCCAGCGTATTTTAGAAGTCAAGGATCACACCTCAGTTTCTAACTTTATATGAAGAAGCTAGTTGATATTTTTTCTAGTGGTTTGTGGAAGGACACCACAGGATGTAGCAGAAACTCTCAAATTGCCATGGTTTTGGGAAAATGAGAATTTTTGGTCTGAACCATGCTTACAACTCAGTGAACACTTCTCAGCAGCAGCAGCTGGCCCTGCAAGTGAGGGAAGTTGCTCTGTCTTCTCCAGGACCTTGTCCTCATCCACTTATGCTGCTCTTATCATGCTGCTGACATTGTTGCAGTTTTCTCTCCTGTTCTTCTGAGCAGATATGGAAAAAGAAATGGAAGGGCTGCCACGTTGCACTGGGAATCTTGTCTGCTGAGGAGCTCCTGGGCTTCCTACTGGGAAGATTATGGCATTAGATCATGGAAAATGGAGACTACATACCAAGGTCCCTCTCCAGTCTTCATAACCAGATTGCATGTTGGTGTGAGTTGTCTGTACACACTGCTTTAATCCAGACATCCTCCCTGTGTGCCTGCTTGAAGACACAATACATCCACACTTCTTGGAAAAAACGTCTGGTATCACAAGTGTGCTCCTGTATAATTCTGCCACTCAGACACTGGTCTGTCACCCATGCTTCATTTTTTATTGAGCTCTCTCTGTAGTACTGCTTCAAAAAATGCCTGTATAAAAATGTCTCATTTTCAGCACCCTCTAGGAGACCCTGTGAACATACCTAGTTCAATACCTGGCAGGAATGCCATGAATAGCAATGATTTATAGCTGCTTTTTACTTACATTACTCTTGCAAACTTGTGGACAGCTGAAACAAAACATATAAACTCCAATGTTTTCTCCCACATTGTCAAGATATTTTTTCTCCTCATTTCTTATCAATGATACCTTCACAGGGCAAGTAAAGGCCGAGGGTATTCCAGTGGCCGATGAAGTAATCGTTTGCCTTGTAAAACTTACATTGTTCGCAACAGGAGGCAGGCAAATCTTGGGTGAGTCTTTGGAGGGAGTTTAAGGAGCTGACAAAAAAACCCCAACAAAACAAAATGAATCAATTAAAAATAACATTTATTTTTTTTTACTTGTAAAAGAGAAAAGTTCATATGATTTTAGGAAAATAATGCTGTGAAGTGGGAAAGGTAAAGCATCCCTCTCTTATGACTTAGATTTGTACTTAAGGAACGTTGGGAAGTAAATAATATTTGTTTTTTCATATGCGTTTCTCTATACAATAAACATTCAGAAGCAAGTTTAATGAAAAATTTTGAGCCCTTCTAGTAATGCCTTTGCATCAGTTTTTGCATTAGGTGACTGGCTCCTTTCTATGGTAAGAACTTTAATGTGCTATTTTAAAATGAGTGGCGTAAAGTTAAGTCATATAAGAGTTAAAGTAGAAATAATTAATCCTTACCAAAAGATGTAGAGAGGATGTGCTTTATTCCTTCTCTCCAGAGGGCAGTCAATGGGAACAGAGATGGGTAAAGTGTGTCTAGATCTTCCCATCTTCCCTACCTAACTGAAGATACTGGAAAATGTTGAAGATCTGGCCTAATT
This sequence comes from Apus apus, assembly GCF_020740795.1. Taxonomy (NCBI): domain Eukaryota; kingdom Metazoa; phylum Chordata; class Aves; order Apodiformes; family Apodidae; genus Apus; species Apus apus. The sequence continues at coordinate 69,323,120 of NC_067312.1, read as the reverse complement.
CAAGTGAAATAAATCAACATACTTCAGCAGCTTCAACAGACCTTGGATCAGATCTTACAAGAATATTTATGTTCTTCTGCAGCTTTATGAATCAGTGGCAGAGTCAAGAAAAAAAGGGAAGAGAATCAGCCCCTTCTGATCTGGGTAATATAGATTCTGCCAGACTCCCACAGCCAGTCCAGGAAGATCAGCCATGAGTTGATCATGCTATTATGCCACAAGTGCATGAAGGGTAGTTTTGGAGCAAAAAGCGTGCAGGTTTTTCATGACACTTGTTCTGCACTCTATCGTAAAGCTGCAGTGGTTAATAGTCCTGGTTGTGACTATTTTGGTATTCAGACACACAGATCAACTGTGTTACTCTGCAGAGAAGAGCTGTGCATGACCAGAAGCATAAATCCAAAGGTAGATGAAATTGGCACCAAAAAAAACCCAACCCAGTCTTCATTTAGCAGATAAAGCTGGGCAACAGAAAGAAAGAGTTCATTGCTCATATTGCCCTGAGTATAACCAGCATAGGAACCCAACAATTCTTGTCCATGAAGAAAATAGAAAGTTTGCCTAAAGCTGCCATACCTATCATTCACTTCTTATGTCTGCAAAGAATCCATTACTGCTTAAGTTGCTGATAAATATCTCTATCTTTGCCTTCATTTTAGGAAAGACAACACAGCTAACTGCAGAGTGTGGTTTAACCAATTGTAATTTTATTATGTACTTTCACCTAAACAGCAGCAGCACAGAGTAAGAAGCACAACACCCTCACACACACACACACACAAAACCCAAAAAATCCTTTGGGGAAAATATTTTCTCTGAATATTTTTAAGGGTGAGGTCACACCTTTTTGGTTTCTGCAGAAAATAGGAAGGTAAACTGTATGTGACAAGAAAGTGCTGACACATGGAATATCTCCCTGACTTCTCTGAGGACATGAGGAGTGTGACATCCACAGTGAAATCCACTCACCCTCAAGACCTAGTCCAAGTGAATGAAATAGAGTGATTTCTCATTTATAATGAAAAATATCCCAAGAAGATCTGTAGTTCAAAGGGCTACCCTACAAAAGCAATTAATTTCTACTAAAACGTGGGCCTGCTTGTTATAGTAAAGTACTGAGATACAGGAAATTGTTGCTGAAGGTATCCCATGGGTGCACGTGTACCATTGCCTCTCCCAAGAGTTCTTGGGTGTACAAGTTGATAAGTAAAACATGATGATTTTGAAGAGAAAATTTTTGTTTTGTAAAGGTAAAGATACAATATCCCTCTTATTCCTGGAGGAGAAAAAAAAAAAAATTAAAATATTTTGATCTTTTCTCCGTTTTTGTTGTTGTTTGTGACAGCTTTTTTTGCTGTTTAAAATTACTCTTTTTTTTTTTTCTTTTAGAATGAAAATTACACTTTCCTGACAGCTTTAATCAAAATGTATCTCAGACCAATCATATATAATTTTTTGCAATTGTTCTGGTAGTGAAGAACAAGTAAAACCATTCTCACAGGGCAGCTAAGAATTTCCCCAGCACGAGTTCATGCCTAAACCAGGAACATACTCAGAAGCTGTTGATGTCTGAAACAGCTGTAACTCCAAATGGAGCCTCATTTACCCCCCAAGGTCATTAGAAGATGTTATAGACTTATTGTGCCTATAACCACCTTTTTCTTTGCAAAAAGCAAAAGCCTGGGCAGATACAAGTAAGGATTTTCTGAGACATAAAACTCAAAAAGAAAATTAGGTCTCTTAATCTCATTAAATCAGGAAAACAAACAGCTTGCCCTGGAGAAGAAAGTGAAGGACAGAGGGCAAAGGTAACAAAGGAGAGGCTTGACACTGTATAGCCATTTTTTAAACACTAGTTAGCAAAACGTTTAGATGTACGCATGTGCCAGGAAAGTGTAGAGGTTTGAGGCATGTCATATGTTTATATAACCTTTTAATCCTGAAGGGTTGCAAGGTATTTATTTCAGCTCCAGACTTGATTCCAGCATCCTTGCATTGAGGAATGAAGCCTGACAGGCTCAAGCTCTCTGTCTGGTACAGAGCAGTGCAGCAGCCTCTCTGCCCAGCAACATGAGTCAGGGTGCATATGTCAACCCAGTCATCTGCACTCTGTCTCTGCCACTTCTACATAGGACATGGAGGCCAGGTCAAGGTTTGGTTAGAAATATTCCAAGCCCTCTGAAATATTACACATAACAATGCCAAGAGATCATCTCTCCCTGCACATTCATGGCCTCCCAAAAGAGCGTAAATTTCTGCTGCCGTAAAGATGTCAGTCAGAAGAAGGATATAGCAGTGAAGGAGAGGAAGATGAAAATGACATGTTAGAAGTTTTTGCCTTAAGTGTTAAAACAAGTTATTTACCACAGGACTCTGATCTGAGCATGACCATGCAATCTGCTGCCTCGTAGGGACAGACAAGATGTGTGGGGAGGCTGAGAGGATTCACACCATCACTGCTCCCACTGGACAAGAGCATCCTAGTTCCTGCAGCTCCACAGGAGGGAAGAAAAGGCATGGAATAAAGACAGGTACTTCATCAAACTTCATAGGCTGGAAATGCAGCCCTGTAATAATGAAAGTCTGTGTTTTATTACTCTTAAATTAACCTTCTTTAATGTCTCATGGGATGATTTATTATCATGAAAGTCACGGGCGTGCCTGAAGTCAGACTACCTTTTCATTTTCCCATTTGGTGTTTTTGCAGAGGGTCTAGGCCAATTTTCAGAGGTCAGAATTGCTGCTGCTATTGTACAAACAAATAATTTCTTATTCAATTTTTAAGATTTCAGTACTTCCAGTAGGTCAAGTGATTTTTCTTTTATTTTTTTTTAAACCAAATATAAACCTTTTTTACAAAAAACATTTGACAGCTAAGCCATGGGACATGTAGACAGCAAACTGTTTCCATCCCTTTCTACCTAAGTAAACAACAGATAGGCTCCTTACCACTACTTCCAGGAGCAGCTGAATTACTGTTGAAATTGCTTAGAGACATAAGAATCTGCATAATTTGGCAAATTATTTTTAAGCAGGATGCTACATTTTATGGCAGAGAGCCAAAATAGCAAGACTACAGCAGCTTTTATTCTACCATAATATTTAAAGCATTACGGGGTAATCATCATTGTAATGACTACTACAACTGACATGAACTAGAGCCTCACTGTGCTTGGAACACTAGAAATATGAAAATTACCATCCTGTCAGATCCTTTTTATCCTGCCTTTTTTAATGGATTAAATGGTATTAGGAATAAACAGTTTAATAAACTTTTATGTGTGAAAGAGAACGACTCAAGAGTTGCTATTGCTTGTTATAGCACATTGCTAGGCATTTGGGAGAAGCTTCCCAGCTCACATGTACCTTTTCTTCAGAGAGGTTGGCTTGTAACTGCTGTGTTCAACATGCAGTGTCTGCTTTTGTGTTTTCCTCAACACTGAAGTTTGTTTCTACCACTACATTTACACCTTTGCCACCAGACAGAAACAAGATTCATTAGAAGAATAATGTTTCTTTTATTATTATTTCTATTACTACTAATACTGCTTTGCTGCTACTATTATTGTTGAACAGAGACATCAGATAGAAACCAGCCAGGCTACACCAGGAACTGGTGACAGAGCTGCTCTTTCTTGCAGCACCCATACAGATACCCCACAGAGATGCACCTTTTTGGGACAGGCGAGATGAAAACTGAAGATGAAAAGTGATCATTTTTAAGTCAGACTTTTCCAGACTGTTAGGCTTATCTGCAACAGTTTCCAATGCTGTAGACGTGGTGTCCAAGAACTCAGTGTGCACATCCATTTAGCCCTTCCACAAATTTTTATTTCCCTCTTCTTTGATGGTAACAAATTTGCAATTGTTTGTCTGTTGGAAGGAGTATGCTTGGGGCAGCAGAATTTTCCTGGCTTCAGAACTGAACTAAAATCCACTGAAAAGAAAAATGTGTCCCACCTGACTCCAACAAGCGAGGAGTCTAACACTTGAACTCTGTATTTTGGTCACTATAAGGCCCCAAAAAGCACAGCTATCTGCTTGTATGTCCATATTTAGAAGCAGATTAGTTTCCAGGTGTCATTTTTATTTAATTACCTTTTCTCTGCTTTTGTAGTTTTGCAAGTAGAACAGCCTGCTCTGGTTGGCAGAAATTATATCTCTCTTGTGCACACAGGAAAATAAGTCATTTGAAAGGATGGGAAACATTAAAATCCTGAGAGGACTCCCTATCTCAATACACATATATCTTCAGTAACTCATTAACCATATCTGCCTTTTGCCAATATTGTGTTTGCAGCTGAACGTGTTGTGTTTGTACTATACATACAAACATAACAACACTTAAGGTCACTCCACAGGCAAATAATCCTAGCAAATTTCTGTACTGTTGACAAAACTATGATAAAATTAATTTCATTATGAGGTGGAGTGTTGTGTTTGTTGGCTGCATTATGTGTAACAGTAAGATATTTATTAAATACACTGTGTTTGATAAGGCTCGTTTGTACTACAAGGCGAAGTTCAAGATTTTCTAGTTGCCCTGTTCCACTAAACCCACTTTAGTATCTTGTTGCAGTGTTTGTTCATTTTCTTAGTATTTATTTTTAAAAAATAACAGCAATAAACCATCTCTGATGTTGCTGTCCAAGACAAGATAATTTTGAGCTCCAAACAGCACAGAGGTGGATCTCTGAGGAGGAAGAGCCTCTCTCCTGGTGTTTGCAGGCCATAGGATTTTGTTCCCTGTGTACAAACATCAGGTGCCTGAATAAAACCTGCCAAATTCCAGGGTTCAGGATGAGACAAAGGAGAACACTCTAAGTCCCCAAAACACCTAATTAACTAAAAACTCAAAACAAAAATCAAAACTATGTCAATAAAAAATCACTGGTGAATAGGGTACTGCAGTAGGTCAGTGGTGGCAGACAAGCCAAGAAAGGCAATTATCTTCTCCATGTGATGTATTTTCAGGTCTTAACTGCTTGCTGAAGTGAATTAATGTCAAGGAGCTTAGTTTGCTATTTATAAGAAATGAGTTGGTGTTCCCTTTTATTGTGAAGATTTTGTGTTCTTAAATAAAAAACATTTCATCATGTTCTTCATAAATAGCATTAATTTGGTCCCCTTTCTTTTTACTTCTGTAAGAATTGATGGTTTTCCCACAAAATAAATATTCTCCAAGAACTTTCCTCCACCATAAATTGCTATTGTTAGCTTTGTCTACAGAAATAGAACTGGACAATTTGCTCACGATGGAAAATGAAAAAGGGCATCTAGAACTGCTCACAGATCACTGAAAGAAATAAATTAGTAGTAACTTTATAAATGCTATTCTACAGGACTGTCTTCTTACTTAGAGAATTCTATGGCTCCTTGTAAAAAAGGTCATTCCAAAAAACAATCTCAGCTTTTATTTGCAACAGGAACAAAATTAAATGCAGTGATATTTATCAACATAGGACACCCGTTCTGTAAGAAGAAAAAAAAAACCCTACTACTGGGCAATCATTTTCTCAGTTTTCCCTTTCTAGAGCAAATGCAGGTAAAAACATTCTCGCCAGCCCTCTCCCAATTAAGAATCATAGTTAGGGAGCTGCTTCACAGAATCATGTTTCTGTCTTCCCCAAACCTCTCAGCTCAGTCCTTGTGTAACACTATGATCACGCTTGACAGCTTAGGTACTAAGAAGAAAGGAGAGAGTAAAAAAATTCTACTCCCTAATTGTTGTCAGTCTTCTCCACCAGCTAAGGTCTGCCAGGCTGCCGCATCAGGGCAAGGAAGTCATGCAGTTGCTGTAGCAGCTTTGCATCTCATATTTGCCTTTCCATGATAAATGGTACAGCCAAGAAATCTACTCATGGCATCGTCTTTCAGCGATGCTGGTTGTGCATCACAGAAGTTTTACTGGCTTTTCCTCTCTTTCTCTCTCTTCCCTCACACCAACATACACATGCACAGAAACAGATGTGTAGTTCATGTGACAACACTGTGGTGTTTCTGTTACAATGAGTGTATTGGCTTTGTGTGGCAAGGTTCTGGGAAAAGTGGGTCTGCAGGGGTGGCTTCTGTGGGAAGACACTAGGAGCTTGCCCTATGTCCATCAAAGACAATGCCAGCAATCTCCAGGACAAACCCACCACTGGCCAAGGCCAAGACAATCAGTGATGGTAGCACCTCTGTGATAACAGACTGAAGAAAGGGTAAAAAAAAAACTCTGCGCAACATCTGTGAGAGAGGAGTGAGAATATGTGAGAGAAACAACTCTGCAGACACCAAGATCAGTGAGGAAGGAGAGGAGGAGGTGCTCCAGGTGCCAGAGCAGAGGGTCCCCTGCAGTCCATGCAGAAGGCCATGGTGAGGGAGGTTGTCTCCCTGCAGCCCATGGAGGTAGTAGGTAGATGTGCTCTGAAGGAAGTTGTCACCCTGTAGAGAGCCAACACTGGAGCAGGTTCCTGTCAGGTACTGAGGTCCATGGAGAGCAGCCCAGACAGAAGCAGGTTTCCTGGCAGAACATGTGACCCCATGGGGTAGCCACACTGGAGCAGTTCCTGAAGAACTGCAGCGCATGGAAACTACCCACATTGGAGAAGTTAATATATGACTGTATCCCATGGGATTGATCTCCACGCTGGAGCAGGGGAAAAATGTGAGGAGAAAGGAGAAAATGTGTAATGAACTGACCAAATCCTTGCTCCCCATCCCCCTGTGCTACCTGGGGAAGGAGGCAGAAAAATCAGGAGTGACTTTGAGCCCAGGAAAAAGGGAGGGGTGAGGGGAAGTGTTTTAAGACTGTTCTTGTTTCTCATTATCCTACTCTGTTTGACTGGTAATAAATTCAATTCATTTTCCCCAGCTGTCTGTTTTACCCCAACAATAATTGCTGAGTGATCCCTCTGTCTCTACCTCAAACCACAAGCTTTTTATCACATTTTTCTCTCCCTGTCTTGTCAGGAGTAGAAATGATAGGGCACCTTGGTGGGGTATTTGGTGGCCAGCCAAGGTCAACCCACCACATATAGAATAACATATAAAGCAAATAAACTAACAAATTAGTTGTCACATAGGGAGAGTTCCCTTGCCAGGAGCAAAGGAACAGGGACATCACAGGATGGATTCTTGGTAAGCACCAGAAGATCTTGGGAAAAACAATTAACCTTCTGTGTAGATCTTTCTTAACCCTAATCCATCCCTCACTTCAGATATTTTAATACATTTTGGGGAAAATTATAACTTTCCTTCATGTTTATGCAGTATTCAATTCAATCAAGCTGAGCCTTCAGCGGATATCTTGTCCACTGCAGGTATAAAAAAAACTTACACCGGTACACTGCTGTAGAGGAGTGAGATACAAATGACTGGCTGCTATTTTAGAACTGAAAACTGCCTAAAAAGGTGTCTATCAATTAGATAACTCATGAAATGCCATGGGTAGTGCTCACTCTGCCAAGATTTCAGCTTTATAAAGATTAAATTCTAGTACAAGCTTATATATTTTAGAAAGAATATGAAGCAAAGCAGAAAGAATAATAGAGGCAGAAATGAAGGAGAAACTTTTTAGTGCTCAATCAGTGGAAAAACTTTATGAGATCCCCCTCATTCATTGCCAGTGAAATCTTTAAGTTGGCTCAGCAGAAGAAATACAGACTCTTAGGCTTTTTCACCAGTATCAGGCCAGAGGGTAATACCCTTCTGGAATTTATAAAGCTAAATTTCCCTTGTATGTCACTTTACATAGTAATAAAGTATATTAAACTAGTGTATGACCTACATTATACTGCTTCTCTACTCAAGAAGATGAAAGAAATCACATAGAAACCTATTTCAGCAACTAAATTAAAAAGCTGAAGATTGGCAAAATCTCCATGTGCAGCTGGCAGTAGATATTAATGGTGAAAAGGTACTGCGTGTCATCTGAATTCAACTCCATTATATCCTTATATCAACTCCGTGATATGCTTATGTATCTAGATGAACCCATTTTGAAGAATGACAGACAGTTTCTGGAAAAAGGCTTCAGGCTTGCTGTTGTGACACATAAAAATTAAGATACAATTGTTGAACATAATTATACAGTCCCAGTTGTCTGGGTATTTTGTTTGGTTGATATAAAATAAACCCTCTATTTTCACTTTCCCTGAAAAGCAATTTTGCTTGATTTGCTTATACCTTCATTGGAGCAAATATTCATCTTTTTTCACAGGTGTTTTCGGGTCACATCAGTATGTCTATATTCACACACACATACATATTTATGCAGGGAAACAGGTTTTCCTTGAATGGCTGTGTGACTTACGAGTCTATCACAAACTGAAGAGACTAAATTTTCTTAGTTTTTTTCAAATATTTATTTCCAAAGACTGACATTTGTATTTAACCTGTATTCAAGGAAAAAAAAATGCCAAGTACTTCAGTACAAAGTATGTGGCTACAGCTTTTACAATAAATTTTATTTTTACATGGAGTGTCCTTTTCAAACTTTGGTTATAAAATCCACAGATACAGGACCCTTTAGAAATCCTCATCCTTATTTAAGTTCTTAAACAATGGAGCTGAAAAATGGTATATCAGTAATGAATTATCAGTCTCAGCAATGAAATCTTCAGTGCTGCAGCTCCAGGTGACAGCTGACAGTATAAGTTCACAAATGCAGGAAAACCTAGATACAGCAGATAATGTAGAAAATCAGGCTGTGTAAGAGTGAGAGCTGAGAAAGGGAATCCATTTTGTTTTTAAAGTGAGATATGACAAGTTTAATCTGGCTTCTGCCGTTGGCCAGTATGTATGCTTCTTGTTTTCTTTATAATCCAACAAGCAATACTCAAATTGTGCCCAATTTACACAAGTAGAGAGAGGCAGCACAGGCTGAGAAGTTAAACCCCATTCACACATTCACACAGTCTAAGCAGAGACTTCTGGTTTGATCACTGCAGAGATGCAGAAAGAGACTCCCAAGTAGGAGAAGCCTGGCCAGGTAGGGCCAGGTATTTTTGGGTATGATTGCCATGAGGACACTCATTTACAAGGACAGACACCTACTTGCTGCTGCCTAAATATAAGCAAATTTTGTCCAAGATCTGCAGGTTCTCCAGCCTTTACTGTCTCAAGCAATGTCCTGAATGACTTCACACTGTGAGGAGTAAGAGCTGCATTGCAAAGAAGGAAAAGCAATTACTCAAGTGAGCCTTAATACGGGAATGACTTCTTGCCTTTCCGTAAAATTGTATTCCTTTGGAATGTCTGTAGGACAGCAGATACCTCCTTCCATTATTGAATGAAATCAATAATTCCCCAGAAGTGACTGGTGACTACGTGACACTCAGGTGATATTAAAAAAATAATAATTATATATATATATATATATAATAAAAATAAATAAATAGATAAATAAATACAAATTATTCTGCTCCATATGGCTGAGAAGAACCCCATAATAACTTATTTCAGAACTGGATTTATGCTACTAAATGTTTTTAAAATGCAAGATACTTTGTTCCTTTGAAATTGAGGTTTATCTACCTCCTATTCCTCAGTTTGCATGAGAGGATATTCCAGCAAACACTTCTTTCTCTCTAAGGACACAGATGGGCCCCAAGGAAACCAATTTGGTCATGAGGCAGTAAATCCTGCAGCACCTGTAAAAGTCCAAGATGTACAGTGAGGTCATTCAGGTCAGAAGACGTGAATAATTAACATGTGAAACCTGGTTTATAAACTCTATTAAGGAGTTGTTTAGATTACATAAAACAGCCTGACAAAGGCTTTGTGCATACAGCATCTAAAATGTCCAGGAATAAAGCTAGAGCTCGTAGCTTGACTCAGCCACCAGTATTTCAATGTGACGATAAAGTGTGAAGCAATGATGGGAGGGGGAAGAGGAACAAGAGGAGAAAGAGTAAGAGAAAGAAGGGGAAGGGGAAGAGAAGGAGGTGAATAAAGGCAAGGAAGACTGAGTCTGAAGCTGTCTCAACATTCAGTGGTATCCAGATTTGCTCAATGCATCTGTCCATAGAATGCATTTGGTAGGTAAGTGCATGTAAGACACACCAGACATCTATCTTGGATAAAAGTGTTATTAATAGCAAGGCTTCGTGCAGCAAATGATCCATGTGGGCTAATCTCTCCAACCCCTGCAGCACTCCAGAAATGTCAGTGAAGCCTCCATAGGTGTGGGTGTGAGTCAGACCAGACAACTGTATCTGAGTATGATGATTCTCTCCTGACCTGTTCTGGAGGCAAATGACTATTTGAGAATTTATGGTATAAAATGGGGTTTGTTTCATAACCTTCTGACTATGCAAAATGGAGGCAGATACAGTTAGAAACCAGAAATAACATATAAAGCATTGTAGTTTCAGCCTGAGGTGTGCAAACTATCTGCAGCATGTTAACAATGTTAAGATGTAACAAGATGTAGTATAGATGAGAGTCACATCTAGATCTCAAACAGTTAACATCTTGATACAAGCCACTTTTTCTAGGACTTCTCTCTTTTAATCTCCAGTAACCATGATATTAGCAGAGGTTACCAGCAGTTTCTTATTACATTCTCCAACTATGATGTTCTTCAGTGCGTCTAAAATATTTCTCTTATTTCACGATGGAATTGTGTCAGACAAGGCTGCTACTACTGTGAATTTTCTCATGGGCAATATAAAGAAATCTTCTTTCCCAGGATAAATAATTCTCATGAAGATGTACAGTGCTACATAGTGTGTGCTGTGCAAGCATTAGCAAATGAAACATGCAATATCTGAACATGTTAAGACAATGGAAAAATGTGGCCACTTGAAGAATTTCTTCAGCCAGTTAAAAAATACACAAAACAACTTAAAAAATGGATGTTAATTAATGCTAGTGATTTATACTTATTGACTATAAAGTACACCCAAGAAAAGAATCTGCTGTTATAATGTACAGGAAAAATTGATAAGGAAACTTCATTACTTAGTCAGGCCCCTGACAGTCCCTGGAAGTGTTTTTATTTACATCATAGTTCATCAAATGAGACCAGGAATGCTATTGCTGTTGTTAGTTTGAAAAAAAAAAAAAAAAAAGTGTCCAAAAGCCAGTAAGCACTGATTTGAAGTCATCCATGGCCCATCCAATTGGAATTATTCTGTAGTGTCAGGTCAAGATACAGTGCCATGAGAAAATTCACCTCAAAAAAAAAAGAGAAAAAATATGGCAAAACGGATGTGAGGATTGTCTGGGAACCGGATTAAATGCCCTAAATCACCACTGTCTAAGTACATCTTCAGCAAAAATAATGTGTTAAAAATTCAACATTTTCCATGAAAGATAGATTACACTTCCCTTTCTCTCTTCATTCAACCTTGATGTGTAAATGGAGGGAAATGTCCTTACAACTGAGAATTTTTGCCCTTCAACCCTCCTTTTTCCACTCTGAGTAACTGGTTATGTACTACCCCTTGTTACTATAAACGAAGACAAAATTGCCTTTGTGAACACAGCATTAGCACTGTGTTCCTCCCTCCTGCCCCTGACTTCCCATAAACTGTCTGAACCATTCCCTTTCTGTCCAAACTCAGCCTAAGATTAACAAAGGTTTGAGGAATACAGGAGAGAGTGCAAACTGTGCACACCACCATAGGTAGGAAGATTGTGTAATGCTTCCTAAGGATCACTAAATTCTGGCTTTGCCAGTCTTCCTCTGGGTTATTGTTCTACTCATGGATGATCCTGGAGGACACTGTGCCTCCAGCTCACACAAGTTTCATTGTAAAGTTTGTGTTCTGTGCAGCTTGAATAGAGGAAAGTGAAAATTTAATTTATACACTGAAATTCAGTTTCTGGTGCTGCTGGATTTTCTCCATTACTTGCTTTGGGAAATCGAATCAAGGCCTTAAATTCCTAGCAAATATTGACTAGCAGACAACACTGAGACTTGAGCATGGCCCAGATGCCACACTAGTTCAAGGGAGAAGCCAGGAGCAAAACGATATTTTACTGCTGATGAGTGTCTATATGTAACTGCCTTCACAATTAACTGGGATTAGACAAGATAATAAACCTGAAAGGGGGGATATATGTTAACTTCAACAGCTTCCTGCTTCTCCAGAGTAAGGGTTAATGCCAACTCAAAAGCTAATGTTGCAAAGTATTCTTGGTAATGACACTGTCCAGGCTGCCCTTTCACAGTAAGGGTCTTTAAATGGGGTCTTCACACTTTATGCTACAGTCAAAAGGGAGCAGCATGCCTTCCACAAAATGTGCTGCCCAGTGCTTTGAAATGTTCCAACTTAAAACCAGCATCATTTTCCACTGCCTACACCAGCCTCTTTCCAACAGGACGTAATTTTGTGCAGGCAGCCTGACAGCTTAGTGACAGCAATGATTGCATCTGTGGAGAATAAAATACAGTTGAGAGTTATCAACCCACTGTCAGAAGCTGCATTCACAGTCCATTACCTCTTCCAGTTTTCTCAGAGGAACATGAAGAAAACAGAAGGAAAAGTACTGATCTGGGCAGAGAAACGGGAAGAAGAAAAGGCGGAAGCAGGTCCCTGAGCTCTTGGCAGCAATGAGAGCCACCTAGAACGGCACCTCCACTGTGTCATGGAGATACAGTGATAAATCCAGCAGTCGTCTGCATGAGAGTGGAGCCATCCATTAATATGACCATGCAAATCTGACCCACATAAAACAGAGATGTAATTGCCCTTTGATATTTCCAAGACCATGCAGCTGATTACAATGAGGACACAACAGCTCTGGCTCCCCCCTGACATTGTTGGAGCTTTGCTGTAGTCAGTTGTGTCACCTGAAGTGTGTTTGAAGAGACTTTCAGGGTCATACTGTAGCTGTGTGTCTTTTCCAGATTTAGTGTCACAAAACGTGTTAGGACTACTTGTGAGTACAGTATTGGTTAACCTACTTGTGCTCTTGCTGAGAGAAGCATATTTGTGTTATTGCAGTATCTTCCATACATTATACAGATAATGAGTTATGCTTGTTTTGCATTTTGAATATACAATATTCCTACATAATGACATATGCATAAATACTACCTTTAAGTCCTAATTTCCTCTTGGGAAAATGATATGTAATCAATCAGAAATATTTAACAAGAAGTCATATTAGCTTCAGGCTTGATAGTATGGGTTGCTTAAAGTGGCTGATGAATAATTGTAACTCTTAATAAATTCCATCCTTTCCTGTTCCAGTTTGTCCTTTATCAACCCTGTTGCATTGAAATAACTTTTTACAGGAGAGACTAAATTAAATTCCTTCACACAGATGACAACTGTGTAATTCAGCTGATTAAAGGGGGAGCTTTCTGTTCTGTGAAAAGACAATTTGAATTACCTGTTTGCAGTACATCCTTAAGGAGGCTTTCCAGTTAAAAATGAAAAAGAAAAAAAAAAAAATTCTCTTGAGAAAAAACTTAAGAGAGCTCTTTGTATTATCAAAAGTAGTTACACCAATATTGATCTCCATAATTATACCTGCACTACAACCACTTAAGTGACTTAATTTGGCCTTTGGTTTTGAGCTGCAGTTCTAAAATCTCAAAAATATTTTGCCATACTGTAAAAAATTAAGGACAACAGAAATATCAACATTTTGCAACAACTTTTTTGGGTATGGACGGGCTATTACATTTAATTTTCCTTAGCTGCTAGCCTGAGGTCTGCTTTGCAAATACATAAGTGTACACTGAACCTTATGTACTTCTTTTCTCTAAAACCAACATAGTGGCAAACCTGGTATAAAATCCCCCAGTTCTCACATTGCTTTACACAGACAGTACTTTACAGCTTGAAATTTACTGTACCTGCTATTTAACTCCCTCTGCATTACCAAAGCTCAGTGAAAGTGTAGTTAATACATTGCTAACTGTGGTAGTAGTTTACACTTGTCCTGCTGCATCAAATAGAAGCAAATTGTTCATATTAACCATCACAGTTAAATCCTTGGTTAGAGACCAAAAAGAAAATATCATATGAAGAAGTAAGTTTGTCTTAACTTTTTAGAAGTGAGAATAAACTGCAGTCTGCTGGCAGGAGAGGTACTGCCCTTGTGAGTACAAAACTCCCTTGAACGATGAACAGACTGTCGTCACAGAGGTCACATCTGCAGAATGCAAACCTACTGTGCCATTAATTTGATGTAAACTAAATATAAGTGACACAGTTCTTCATCCTCAGCAAGGACTTGCCATTGCAAAGATGTTATTAACATACAGAGCTCTTGTTTACAACTGTTGTTAAAATGTCAGTTAGACAAATCAGTCAACCAGCCTCACTTATCCTTCTTTGCCTTTTGCTGTTGCTGCTGAGCTGCTGATGAGAAAGAGACAGCTAGTTGTTTAGCGTAAACAAAAAGAGAGTTTCTGATAGGTATGAACTTACTCTTTTCTTTTGTTTTCCAGGGACAGTAGAGGTTTTTTGTCTTGAATTTGTGTGTCAGCAGCTGCAGACATGCTTAGAAATTGTGTTTATCCCTTATTATTATCATCTGAACAACACAGATTTTTACTGCTCTAAAATCCAGAGGGTTTAGGCAGTGACATGACCTTCTGCAAGAACACAGAGCAAAAAGGAGAAAGGAATTTCTGGAAATCTGTAATAAACAGATATTATATTATGCTTATATAGACAAGGAAACAAACACATAAAACTTACAGAACTGATGTAAAGCTTATCAGAAGTAAATAACTTCATTCTGACAGTGAGGTTTGCAGTTCACAGAAAAAGAGATTTCTGGTGGGAGGAACATTGGCTTTAAATGCAGGATAGGTTTATGCATTATGATTTGTTCCCTCTTTCATAATACAAATATCTGAATTTGGCACCAGAACTATGAGAACAGTATATGATGTGAACATCACAGAATTTTCTCCACATGTAGGAGGTACCCCTGCAGAGCTTTCTGTTGCCTTCAGTTGAAAGCAGAAGTCCTGTTCTGCTACTTAAAAAGTTTGTTCTATCAGTGTTGGAGAAAAACAACAACAAAAACAAAAACACCAACCCCTTGGGAAATTAAAAAAAAAAAAAAGACAAAACCAAACCATCTGAACATTCTATTAAGATAAAGTGTATCACAGAAGGCAAAAAATTCACCAAGGCAAGAGACCTTCACAGAATTTAAACTATTATTTCCCTAATGAAGTCCAACATATGCTGATTTAAACAAGTAGCAGCAGAGTAAGTCAGATTTTCTTTGTTCTGGCCTTTCACATATCATTAAGAAAAGGTTAGGCAGTTTTAGTGTCAGCGAGATTTTAAATTCTTCAGAAGTCAAAACTTAATTCATGCCAGGTTTCTAAACATTGCACCTTCCAGACTTTCAAAATCTTGTATTCTTTTGTATTTGCTTGGAGCACAGCTTATTCTTTGACAAGAACAAAAACCTAGGTATGGGACTAATCCTTTCTTTGTCAGGAATTAGCATTTAACAGAAAAGGGGAAAAAGGTCTTTGAATAAAGCTCTACTTAGAAAAATTCTAGCTGTTGCATCATATACTTATCAAGACAAAAAAGCTTGTATTGTCATTTTATGTTTTATTAAGTGTGCATGAAGTACTGTTATTAAGCCTGTGTTTTCAAGATTATATGAAAAACCACACTACATTAATATTGTTATTTAGCCTCCTTAACAGTGCAACTTACGGTTTACCAATTCCATCATGTTCGTGGGTGTCAGGTCTCAAAAAGCCTTTCCTTTGTAGCTTCAGTCATCCAAGACAAAAACAATGAACCCAATCCACTCCAAGAGTTCCGTGAATGCTCTGTGTCCTTCAGTCTTGTTTTTCTCATGCCTGAGAATAGTAAACCCTTTATCACCTATCAGTTCTGTCAGGCAAATAAATACAACATGTCTTTGAAAACATAAGAAGGAGGCTTGTTCACGGCTTCCTCCTGACTAGTGATACACAGATGATTCTTACCCAAACTGTTCCTTTTGTTTCCTCCTTGCTTTCTATATTTCTGGAATTAGCATAATGATTTCTCAGAGACTTGGAAGGGGTCGCATTATTCTAATCCTTATGATAACTCTAAAGCTTCTCATTTTTCAACCCAGATAATAATCCAGTCATTAGGTTTTCCCTTTCCCTTTCACTCTTCACTCACAGTCTCTCTTATTTTCACATTCAGAGGCTTTTATTTTCTGTCCCCTTCAAAAGTAATTTACAGCACTTTCATCAGTTCTCCAAGATTATGTTTGAAGGTGTTCTTTCTGTTCTGTGAGAGGTATTTTCACACCATCCTTCCCTCACAAGGTGACACTGCTTGGTGACAGAGGCTGTCATAGCACTGCCAGCACCATCTGTGAAGTTCCAGAATTTGTCAGTGCTGGCCTGAGATGCTACCCTTAAAGTGGGGATGTTGGTAGGCACACATGCCCTGCACCTCCCCGTGCTCACAAATCCCTCCTACTGTGTTCAGGGTCACTAGGCAGTACTGGCAGAGAAGGGAGCAGATATGGCAAACTTTCAGGAACACCTTGGGCTGGGGCTCTGGGCAGCAACAACCCTGCCTTGACTAATAACGGTCAGTTCTGCGAACAAGTGGCTACACTCCTCTCATAATACTCTTTACCTTTGTGGGGTGTATCTGTTCAACTTTAGGAATTTGTGGCTCTAAAGGGGCTAAATACAAAACCTTCTATTCCTGATAAAGCAGGTGATGGTCCCTCCGACCATGGCAAAAAAAAAATAAAGCAAAAAATTACTTGGACCAAGTAGCTTCCAAGCACATACTTTACAAAAGACATTTACTTTCCCATCCATGCTACACTCTTTCTCTTTTACTGCCAACAAAATCCCACTGCTTGGTTCATATAGCCCCAGGATATTTTAATGAATAACTCATAAAAGCACAGTAAGCCTTCTGAGAAAAGCACAGGGTGTTTTCTAACAGAATCAAATAGCTTGATTTCTCAATGTTTTATATTTGCAACTGAGGTCCTATAAGCAATACTGATTATTGTCAGTAAGCGATGTACTTATGATCAAAGAATTAAAAATTTACATACATTTTCCTTGTGGATAACTGTCATTAAAAAGAATGGATGTTTGTAGAGTGTATTATTATAATGTGGTTATGCTCAAGGTCTGACACATATATACACTACATTTGTCTCCTTTTTTGTTCTGTTTTCTTTTTGAAATATGTAGTTTTAAGAATATACAAAGCTATTTGGCATAAATTTTCAAAGATTCAGTAGAAAAGTCTTGTCATGCTTCCCAGACCTCCATTCTGGCCATCCTGGCCAGAATGTCTTCAAAAGCTACTCTTCAGCCAACAGTGACAGACACAGGCTGAAGGGCACCAGCCTGCTCTCCTTTTGTTTCATCAGCACTAGAGAGGAAAACGGAAAAAAAACCAACCAAACAATCCTCTCTTATTGCAGTGCTGAATGAATCACAGCATGATCCAGAATCCAGTGATGCTACCTAACCTGTCAATGCACCATCTTGCAAGTGCAGAGCATGTTAAACATAAATCTGGTTCTAGTGCACATTTTTGTGCATGTTCATGTCCAAAACAGCAGCAGCACAAGCTGCAACCTGCACTGCTGCTACCAAGAGTTTTAGCTGCTGTGTGTTTCTGTCATACAACTAAAAGGAGAAGCACACTCTTTCAACAGAGCACATAAACAACACATTCTGTGCCAGACCTCGAGAAGGAGTCCTAGCCTGGCTACAGAAAAACCTCCTGGAGACTTTTCCCTTCTTCCAAGGCTGCTCCAGGCTGCCAAAGGGACAGAGCATTGCTGGGAAATGCAGACCTCCTCTCTCCTGAAAGATCTCTGTGCTGCAGGGCAGCCTGTGATACTGTCATCACAGCTGATGCATTAGAGAGCTGCTGATCAGGCAGAAAAGTGTTTGAGAGAGCTTCTAGCCTTAATGTTAACTGTATGAGCCCTCAGGAGAGACATCTAAAAGGGTCATGGAAGCAGTGGCTGGTGATAGATTAGACTTCCATGGCCTACATTTATCTTTCATATCTTCTCTGTTCCAAGTACTGCCAGGGGTAGTAAGAAAGAGTAATCAGGACAACCCCCCATAATATTAGGAGAAGAGAAATTTCAAATCAGTTTTGAGAAAGTTTTAGGAGGTCCTTCATGCCTATTCTGAATGCACAGGTAAAACGTTATTCAACAGTAGCAGGACTAAGGAATCCCACATTCCCTCAGTTTCACGTTACCACCCTCCAATATCCTCTGTGTCCTATGCCTGCAGCCCAATAAATATGATTTTTTTACATTATTAGTAACATTATTATTGTATTGGACAGGGTTTCAAGACCTCTCTGTGTTATATCAAGCCTAAGCTATTCCTGCATGCCTAGCCATGATGGCAGCTGTCTCACAAGTAGATGAGCATGGCCTTGGTTCGATGTAGCTTCTCTTCCGGTTATGGTGACAGCAGGCAGTTATTTTGTGTGGACTGAACCATCCATGACTGTACAGTAAAAGGAAGTGTGGCAGACTGCAGAGAGAATGGTGCCAGAGGTCCCAGTCTTTAGGCACAGACCACAGCAGGAAATTCCTGGCCACTGCAGCAAGCTGGCCTAGCCTTGGTGGAATAGAGACAGCAAAGAAAACAGAAAAAACGAACAGCTGGGAACCAGTGGAGGGAAAAAGAGCATGTGGGCAGATTCTGCTGAAAAAAATATAAAAATAAACTCAGGTACACCCAAGGCTGAGAGGGAAGACAGCATCATCAACGTCTTCCTCCTCACAACAGAGAGGAGGAAAATCCCATCATTACTATCACACCCTTCCCAGCAAAAACCCAGGACACTGACAAGTGTCTTAACAGCCACTTCCCCCCAGATGGCAGCTGAGAGCTGTGGCACTTGGGGAAACATCTGAAGGGCAAGTGTTGCCCCAGGGAGATGGGCAGGTACTGGGAAGGGTTTCTGTATTTAGCCTTAACTGCATTATTGAGGCTTTTCAGTATTAATTCATGCCATGGGTATTCACACTGGCACAAATGCACTCCAGATGTAACACTATAATTCTAAGTTATTATGGATTCTTCAAAAAACACACACATCCCAAACTCATGACATTTTCCCAGGTACTTCCTTTTTCTTTTTAAAATTAATGAAGTTGTGGGGTTTAATGGTGTGGGTTTTTTTTATTTATTTATTGCCTTCCTCATAAGCATACTGAAGAAACAGGCAACAAAGCTTGAATCGATACCATAATTATATAATAGGTTTCCAAAGGAAGTCAATTCATATATATTGTTTCATACTGCTGTTGTTTGCACTGAACTTGTCTTGCCCTCCATTTATTTAAAAAAAAAAAAAAAGATAATTTCCAAAGTTTCTTACCGTTTATCGACATTTCTAGCAATGTTTTCATTTTATGCCAATCTATCTGTTCTTTGAGACCAAAATATATACTCCTTCTGAACTAAAATGTGAGTTATCTGTGTTTTAGATCCCATGATATCTAAATTCTAAGTAAATGACATTTCATCTTCATTTATCTTTTTCTGACTGCACTGTGACCTATTCAGAGGCATGATGTAAATGTTATTTAGTGCACTGTTACGGATCATTCATGGACTTACAGACTGCTAAGACGATTGTAAAACATGTATATATCATTGCCAACAATTAATGACTATCTTAAACACTAGCCTAACATTTTCTTGTCCCATTAGTTAAGCAACAGTATAAATTCAGTTCCCATTGATCCAGGAAATGTTAAAACCAACATAAAATGTATAATTAGAAAACAGGCATCCTCAGCATTGTTCTGGTGATTATGAAAAGAAAATAATGTCCTACAGGAACTAGAAATGGTGTAAGCTGTGCAATGGTTCGCACTGGGGCACACGGAACAGATGCACCAGAAATACCTGAAAAAGGTCTAGTTCCAGAGTCCTCTGTGTATCTCTGTTCCTTCAAATCTATGGACAAGAAGCACTTTGGTCCTATTTGCAGCACAGCTGAGTGTGCATGCCTTTCATACTAACTGCAAAGCAACATGAATCCATTAAGGGAATGTCTGAATCGTCACTGAAATTGGCCAAATTTTCCTTTATCCTTTTCATATCAAGATCATTACCCTTTTATAAGATGCTAGGCATTTTCTCTTCCTCATCAATGGCCATTCTCATTTCTTTAATATCTATGTGCCAGCACATATCCATTTACTTGGAGGTCTTATTCTAAACCTTCAGGTTCCTCTTGTTGGTTATTTTCTGGGGACACTTTGGCTATTTTTTTAACTTGCAAGTGTCACTTGTTTATTCCTGGCATTTTTCATTGACAACTGAATATAGCACTGGATGTGTCCTCAGACTACCTCAGCATTCTGTGATGCATTGCTTTTATGGAGCAAATCCAAGGTTGCCATGTGGCAGCCAGCTTTTCATTAGACAGAAGCTCAAAATGCTTGAAAGGTAACCCACACAATATTCTGAAATTAAAAAATTATGAGGACTTTGGTCTACCCTGCAGATAAAGACAATCACAGGAACAGAATTACTGGTGACTCCAGCTCAAACTGCAGCTGTCATCAATGCCTTGAACCTGGAGTGCTTACCTCAACTTCTCTTCCATGGGTATTAGGATAGAAAAATCAGGTTCAGCTTCTCTTGTTCCGTGCTGTTTATTTACTGAGCCTATAAGTGCTGACACAGAAGAAAATTAATATAATGATGTATAGATTTCAGCATATCTCAGAGGTTTTATTTACGTATACTTCATGTGTCAATACAGTTTGAGAATTATTTCAATACTCTGCTTTCATGTTATCTAAATTGAGATATGTCTCTATGGAAGAAGTACACTTGGAAAAGCTGGACATAGTGTGGATTCTTGTTATGCTAATGTCCATTGCTCTCATTAATGCTAGGACTATTAAGACATAATTTTTACTATATTACAGAAAGGGTAACCAAATGGAGGGGGGGGGGGAGGGGAAAGAAGGAGCTTTTACACCAGTTTAGCTATTTCATGCTATATGCTTGGTAGCAAGTTGAGACATTTTAATACGTCTTGGAATTTTAAATTTTACAGTGACAGCACAAATTTGACATAAAATAACACCTAAAATATTTTCAAAAAATGGCCCAAACACCATTTTATTATAATATAATCATACAAGTTAGAGAATATATGTTTTAAAAGTAGTTCATTATAAAGCACTTTATTGCATTCTGGTGTTGTCAAGGATACCAGTATTTATGGTAAATGCCTCCCATAAGCTAGCCCTGATGTTGCTGTAAGAGGAAATAATCACAGAGACTGAGCTATATTTATGTAATTTGTTCCTATGATAAAGAGAATATCAGTTAAAGCCTCAGGAGCTTTGTAACCATACCACCTACACAAGAATGCGACTAATTTTGATGTCTTCCTTGCTTTCACAGAGCTCTGAATGCTATCTAGGAAGGAGAATGCTATGTTATGAATTAAAATTGGTGTCTGACTCTAGGAACAGCATACCTACTGCTGACAAGAACTAAGGCTTCCATCTATCATTTAAAAAGTGGCACTGATAACCAAAATTCTGCTTTCTGCATCCTCACAAACTACATGTTAGAAGGCTGAAGGTCCAAAAAAGGTTTCCTTCCTCATCAGCCAAATTCACCAATGTGAAACAAGAACTATCAGCAAAACTTCTTCTGAAATATTAAATAATGGGAATTTCCAAATGCTCATGTTTGGAGAATTGACAGTAATTCTGACTGTAGCTGCATCAATTTACACTGAATATGGTGCAGCTTGACTGACAAATCCCAAAAACTTGTGGAGGAGCATATAAGTCATAAAGCAGCACAAGGAGCCAAGGGGAAATTTCCCCACAGTTTCAAACCTGACTTGCAGTAAGTTGAAAGACAAGTTAATTCTGAAAGATAAGCACAGCTGAGATTGCAGTTACATCCACAGATTTAACAAAAGAGGAAGTTTTACATGCTTCTTCTGTGCTCAGATACTCCTCATCTCTTCTCTGCATTACATCTACACCTGTGTTAGCACATCTGTGTGCTGAGCAGGGCAAGGAACTGATTTACTGAAAAATAGCCTGGAAAATTTGAATGGTGAATGTGATTGTCTTTAATCATAAAATCACAGAGCCATGTGGGTTGGAAGTTTCCTCAAGAAAAATATCTGGTCCAACTTTCTGTAGGAAAGGGAGCTTAGACAAGATAATCTATCAACCTGTACAATTGTATCTTGAAAACGTCCAGCAGTGGAGACTCTACCACATGCCTGGGGAGGTTGTTTGAGTGTATAGTTGTTCTTACTGTAAAAAATTCCTACTTGTGTTGAGATGAAAACCCTCCCAGGACAACTTGTACCAATTGCTCATTGTCTTTTCCATGTGGCTCCTTATGAGGAGAGATTCTCTGTCCTCCTTGTAGCTCTCCTATCCATACTAGAATACTGATATATGCTCCTCCTCGAGCCTTTTCCAGGGAGAAAAGACCTGACTCCTTCAGTCTTCCATAATAGCTCATGTTCTGCAACATGAACTTAATCTATTGTGATAACTGTTCTTCCATTACTAAGAGTCCTTTTGGACTCATAGACTTGTTTGTAGATCTAGTGTTCCTTCTCTGTGAAAGGAACTGATTACAGGACATGTGGGTATCCGTTTCTCTTGAACAAAGGCAGAAGCCTTTTCTTCACTGGGCTGACTCAGTGTAGTGATCTTATCTAAAAATTCCATAATGTCAGAAGTCTTCCATTATTTTCTTTACTTGTACCAATCTGAGAATACAAATCTACTGCAATGTTTGGTCATTGTGCTTACAAAGCTTACTTCTTCAATACTGAAATCTGAATGGAATTTATGTTAGCCTTATGCAAACACTTTAAAGAGAAAGGCATTTTAAACTATATGTCTTCTGTACTCTCAACTTAATTGTTTTCTTACAAAAATTCCAGGAATGTCACCCTTTTCTAAAATAAAAACAAAAACACAAGAAGATTATCTGTTCTCTCTCTACACAAAGATCTAGAAATCTTCTCTGTTTGAGAAGTAAAGAATTGCTACACCTTTCTTCATAGATTTTTTAAAAATTGAAATGAAAATATAGTTAGGAAGTAATGTGGGGGACCAAATCTTTGGAATGTGATCCTAAAAATTCTCATCTACTCAACCCAGTGCATAATTTCATATCCCAGTTAGTGAATTTGACAGAGCTTCCCAAGGGACAATCTATATCTTAAAGTCAGTCATGGTTTAAAATCCTGAAAGGGAACCACCTTTGTGATATTACAACAAATATAAATCCTTCCATGACAATGTATTATATATGGGTAGAAAAAGAGGCAGTATCATTCTATTTTCTGCATAAATTATAACAGTGAAGGTCAGCACTGAAGACCAGCCTCATAAACTTCAACACTACTGAGCCAAAACTGGAGTACACGGTTGCCATGTCATGAAAAACAGAAACTTCTATACATGGCATAGGCCATTCCATTTAAATATGACCCTGAAAGTCACAGTCCTCCCCAATACATATTATAAATGTAAGTGAAAACTGACAGAACAATATAATTGTTGAGGTAAGAGGAGGATCCATTTTTGCTTGAAGGCAAAGGACATGACCTAAATATTTTACACCAAGAAAAACTCTCAGCTTGGGCTCACCAACTGAAGAGAGTCAGTTCAGCTTTTGTTATGTTGGTCACAAAACCCCTTTCTATTGTTTTGAAATCCATATTCTTGGTCTGAGCAGGGAGCTAAGGGACATATTATTCAAAGTAATTATAAAGTCACCATTTAAAATGTACATTTTACAAAAAATGTCTTTTATACATTTTTTTTCTTTTTAGCTGATCTAAACAGAAATATTGTGATCAAACGGGAAAAGAAACCTCTATAATTTGCTTCCAATATGCTAATTATGGTGTCTAGTCATTAATAATTTGATTAGAGGAACACTATAATTTTCATTGGCAATACTAAAATGGCATAGCACAAATTTTATAAGACATTTTGGAACGAGGATATGAAAGTCCTCCAGCAACCAGCAAGCTAGGTTTTGATTTCAGTGATGCTGTAGTGATTTGTACCAGCTGAGTTTCTAGCTCATTGTTTTTTGTACTCTAGTTGTGTCTGCAATTTACATTTTAATTAATTTAGTCTTAAAGAATTTCCTCAATATGCCTTTCTGCAACATTCAGCTGCTAACCAGCATTAATGTCATGTTATCACTTTCACCATTGGTTTTTTGAGACTCTTGTATAGTTCTAATACAGCTATGTTTAAATATCCATCCCAAGCCTTTCAGCAACCTTCTTTATTTAAATGAAGATTTCTACAATACCAGATCTCACCAGGGCAGAGTAGAGGGGCAGAATCACTTATCTCCAACTGCTGGCCACACTTATTTTGATGGTGCCCAGGATGTGGTTGGCCTTCTGGTCTGCAATTACAGTTTGGTGGCTCACATCCAGGTTTTGATCCACTAGTACCCCCAGGTCTTTTTCCACAGGGCTGCTCTCTAGCATGTCTTCCCCCAGCCTGTATTCATATCTCTCCTTGCTCCTGCCCAGGTGCAGGACCCTGCACTTGGCCTTGTTGAGCCTCATGAGGTTCACTTGGGCCCACTTCTCCAGCTTGTCCCACTCCCTCTGGATGGCATCCTATCCCTCTGCACCCTCTAACACCATCCAGCTTGGTGTCATCAGCAAACTTGCTGAGGGTGCTCTCAGTGCCACTGTCAGTATCTTTAATAAAGATATTAAATAACACTCATCCCAGTATGGATCCTTGAAAGACACCACCACTGTTTTCCATCTGCAGATCAAGCCATTAACCCTTTAGATGCAACCGCCCAGTCAACTCCTTATCCACTGAGCAGTCTACCCATCAAACCTATATCTCTCCAACATGGAGAGAAGGATGTTATGGGGGACCATGTCAAAGGTTTTGCAGAATTCCAGCCAGATGACATCTGTAGGTCAGAACAGGTTTAAAATTGCTACAAGATTAGGGGCATTCATGTGCACACAGCTCTGCGTTTTGTACTTAAGGTCAAGCATCCAAGACATACCCATTTAGCAGTCTTGCAACTCAGACACACACTTCAGATTTGTGCACTCTTTAGCAATTTTGTAAAACTGAGCCTGACAGCCTGCAGATCATGGTTGCAGATCTTCAGGGCATTTCAGTACGTGCACAATGCACAGCATGTGAATAAATCCACTGAAACAAACAGAAGTGTTGACACCCTTGAATTTACAGACCTCCTGTAGGCTGAACTGGGCCTCTGAAATTACTCATCTTGTCTGGTTTTGCCATTCCCTTTCTTTTATAGAGAAAAGGCAAAGTAAAATATGCCTTTTAGATGGGTTATTGTGATGGACATACGTAGCTTTCTAATCAGCCAAGATTCTCTCTAGCACCTTCTTAGGTGCTCAGGAAACGGTCAGTAGTTTTTGTCTAGCTGATGTACTGAAGTTGTGTTTCTTCTGTGGCACTGTGTAAGGTTTTCTGACTGCAGGGACTGTTCGTGGCATTGTACCCTGTATGCCAGAACTTATTTTTTAAATAAAAGAAATTATAATTCACTTTTACTAATAGAAAAAAAGTTCTAAGAAAAAACTGTTCCTTCAGGCAATTATGCTTAAATGATTGTGACAGGTAGAAGCTGATGAATGAGTTGTCAGACGTGAGTTAGATAATGGTGGTGTGTATCCTTTTTAACTAATAAATGATAATTTATAAAACTGAAGGACATTTAAATTCTATTGGTCTAGTGGCAGTTAGCAGAATTTTTTACTTTTATTTACACAATGCTCAAGGAACTAACTCTGAAATTAAAGGAGGGGAAAGCACTAATGAGAATGAGGCACTGAGAGTTTCTGTAAAGACCTTACAGCAACTCTTGCCAGAGTTGGAAACTCCAGCTCTTTTCATATTGCTCAAGCCAACTTCATTTTATTGAAGGACAGTTTTACATTTTTTTATAAAATTCACCCCTTCCCACTGATGTTCCCTCAGACATTTTGCTGTTTTGGACATGAAGGTAAAGCATTTTAAAAAACAGAGATGATTCTGGGAGCAGTGATGGAGGAAGTATGTGCGTGCTGCTCATACACTACCATCTAGAAAACAAATATGTCTCCTGAAAAATCTCACCATCCCACAGGAGCCGTTGAGACATTTCAGGGATAGAGGTACACAGCACAGTCAGTTCTCTCATGTTTGTATCTCACGCATGGATGATGGTCCTCAAAAGGCTAAAATAATGATGAAAACATCACAGACAGCAGCATAATAACCTTGCAGACATATATGTGTCCCGTCAGTGGAAAGCTCATCAATAAAACCCATGAAGTCTAGCCAGGCAGTGAGAACAGGCTGGATTAATTTCCTCCAGTGGATTGTCACCATTGACTAAGCAGAGACCTCAGATGTCCCAGCCCCTCACAAGAGATATATTTGTTGCAGATGTTTGAAGCCAAGTGTGAAAAATAGCTCCTGGAGAGATTTACATGGTAAAGCCTTCCTCTGTGATGAAATCCAAGTGGCAAATGGGGTAGGTAATTTTAGCCCACTTTAGCCACCTCAACATTCTGCTGTGAATACCTGTGCCACGTTTCTCAGAAACAAAACAGCTCTCTCATGCTTGCAGTCACTCAAAGCAGTATTGTATCAAAAGGGAATGTTCTCTGTCTCTACTGACTTCAAAGAATTCTTTCTCCAACCTTGCTAAAGCAGCATCTCATGGTGGGATGCAGTTCTATAGTCTATGATGGTTACTAGTGATGGAAGAAGATCCCTCATTCATAATGCTCAGTGGACTTCTGATTAAACTAAGTATTTATAAAAATGCTGACACATCAGTTGCTGTTCAGGCAGGTTTCTGGGAATGTTCCATGATTTTTGCTCTCCATATCTCAATTCAATCTTTCGAATTCCACAGAAAGAAATATGTTTTCTTGTGCTTCTTCTGATCTAGAGGTAAATTCTTCTCATTTACGCTGATGCAAATTCAGAGCAATGGCACCAGCTTCACTTTATTTCTTGTGTTTAAGGCAAAGGTTCTATAAAATGGTACTAGATGTTTGTATTTATAAAAATGGTTAATAAAACATTCAGTTTGTGTGCGTGTATAATCACTTTACCTTTAAAAAATTATGGAGAAGTGTACTGATCTTGGGATTAAAGTGATGTGTACACAGGAGATAAGCTAGAAAAGCTGAAAAATCATGTGTAAGAGTAGATTTGTCTGAGCACAAAATATGAAATATTAAAGAAAATAATTAATGTCAGAACACTTACCATTTGCAATCCATTACAGTCAAGAGAAAGACACATAAATTAGATTAAATGTTCTATATATCAAACAACCCAGAAAAAGGGAGGATTTGTGCATGTATTCTGTGGCCTGAAAGTGAGGGAAGGAAAAATCTTAAAATTCACAATATAGAAGGGGACACTGACAAAACACTGGATCTTCATCTGGCACAGATACCCACACTGATCAAAGACAAGGAAGGTTTGGTCTTAAAATCTAATGAGAAAATAAAAATGAGATGCAAGATAAGCAGAAATATTTTATTAACTCTCTACAAGGCCTTTGGAAGCTAAATAAAATGAAAATCTAAAAGGTTAGGTCACGTTGTTCACTGCACTCCACAGCTACTCACAGGTACTTGTTTGCTTGTTCAAGCAATTTTCTGTAGGAGCTATGCCTTCAGCCAGCAGGACCTCAGAAACTTAAAGATGTCTACCATGTTTTCTCTCTACCTGCCTCACCCACAAAACTGAGGAGAGCAGCCTACACAAAGATAAAGAGATATAGGAAAGAGATCCTTTTGAAACAATTGCAAACTCTGCAGCATTTTTACAAATGTTCTTTGGACCCTGCCTTGCCCCAGCAGGCAAGAGGACACTGTGATGTAAGGGTTTGTTTGGGACAATTCGTGATCAGTTTTCCTCAAGCAGAGAATAATTTTCTGTCTTTTGCTCCCCAGACCTCTTACACTGAAAGAGCTGGAGTGATTTAAACAGCTATGGGATCCTAGAAGAACAAATACAGTCAATGAAATAACTTGCAAAGATGTGAAGAACAGCTAACAAGAGAATTTCTTTGCTACTGTGTGATGAACAGAACATTATGTAACCTTCAGCAGATCAATTATAGATTCAGTGTTAGGAAATATTTGCTAAGAGTCATAAAGGGCTCAGAGAAATTTTCATGGGAATGTGTGGATTCTCCATTGGTCCAAGGTGTGACTTCTCCACAGGGACAAAACAATAGCTGGCTGTTTACTATCAGTCAGCAACAACTCCTAGCTCACTTTTCTAGTTCCACCTCTACTCTTTCCTAATCCAACTAATTCTAATGTCCAAATCTACTAATTCCTCATACATTCAACACTGAATTTTGTAGCACTGCTGCCACCCCCTAGGTTGAACGTGCACCAGACAGACAAAATTGTCAATGGGAAATATCTCACAGTTAAGATGAGTGCCTGCACCTAGGCATCTAGGGAAGGCAAAGGGGAAGGGAAAGGGAAAGAGAAAGGGAAAGGAGAGGGAGAAAGAGAAGGGGAAGAGGAGTGTATTAGTGGGCATTGACCACCTCTCTAGGAAGCCTCTTCCAGGGTTCAACCACCATTTCCAGTCTGAACCTCCTCTGATGCTACTTTGACCTGATCCCACATGTCCTGTCACTGGATCCCAGGGAGAAAAGCTCAGCACCTCATTCTCCACATCCCCTCCTCAGGAAGCCATAGAGAGCCATCAGGTCACCCCTCAGCCTTCTTCTCTTCAAACTAAACAAGACCAAAGTCCTCACTCGTTCATCACAGCACATGCATTCTACTCTATAACCAGATGTGTTTCCCTCCTCTGGATGTACTCGAGGACCTGAATATCCTTCTTAATTTGTTCCTCCCAGAACTGCACACAGTGCTCAAGATGAGGCCACACCAACCCTGAATACCACAGAAGAATCACTTCTCTGGACTGGCTGCTTGGCTGTGGTTGATACTCCCCAGGATGAGCTTTGCCCCCCTGGCTGCCAGGGCACACACCTCACCCACACCAAGCCTGCTCTCTACCAGCACCCCCAGCTCCCTTTCTGTAGGGCTCATCTCCAACCTCTCCTCTCCCACTTTATACTTGTGCCTGGCATTACTCCATCCCAGGTGCACAATCCAGCATTTCAACTAGTTAAAAACTGTAGTTTGTGCCTATCAGTAGGTACAACTGTGCCAATGCACCTACCTGGTTGTGTCCTTCTGGTTCAGCTTTGGAGCTAACTTGTCACTGTGGATTTGCCTGGTGATCAGTGAACCCTTGACTGAACTTTGCTGCTCTCAGGAGACTTAGTCTGCTCTCTTTGTCTGCTGTGGGACTGCATCCTGGTTGGTGAGGAGACAGCTGCTCTGCCTGCTTTATGCTCACCTGAGGCTCACAGAGATGTGGATGTTTCATAATTCTATGTGACAGGAGATTGTGTTAAACATGAGAGACTGGAGGTCTTTCTAGAAGCACTACTGGTCTGTGTCACTATCAAAAGCTGTTGTATCTACCCTGCTGTCCAACCACTCCTGCTAAGTCTCATTTCAGAACCTTGCAGACATTTTAATGCCTACATCTAAAATGTTTTCTTTCAGAGGGAAGAAATTTTTATACCACGAGGGTGCAGAAAAGAAAGGAGAACACCTTGGTTTTTATCCTGAATTTACTATTGCTGAATGCTGCCCAGGATCAACTACAGCAAGTGAATAATGAGTCCCTTGGATTGTGGTGAACTTTTGCTGCATTCACATCACTTTTTTTAAAGGTATCAGTGCAGCAGATTCAGATTATTCTACTCATATGAGTATGCAGGGGATATGACATTACGAAATGCAAATGAAGTATTGCCCACTATAATTAACCATATCTTGCTGACTGGTTGTGATGAAACATCCTATTGCTTCACAAGCCTGCCACCCCACACACATATTCCATCCCTAGACAGCTTTCTCTTATCCTATTGACCTTTTAAATTGCAAGCTCTTTCAAATGGGGACTTCACATAATTTCATATGTCTACATTGCTTCTTGTGCCATAGATACAGTTCTGGCCATTCCTCCATGCTACAATAATAAACTGAGGTTGCATTTGGGTAATATAGGTCATTTCTAAATTGCTGTAACAGTCGTTATCAAGAGCCAAGCTGTGCCAGGGAACAACAGAATCTAAAACTGTGAGCTTCTCTGGCCGATCTAGTAATTTTCCACACTCACTTGAAAATTCTTCCACCTGCAAAGGCAAAAATCATGTACTATATAAATATTTTTATAACCAATATCCATAAAGCCATTAATACATGGACATTTTTTAACTCCTAGATAATCTTTAGCCACTGTTAATACATGAAAAACTGCTGATGCAGATCTAGTCTGGAAAGACACTCTGTGACCCCAGAAGAATTTTTACACTTGTAGTGAAAGTTTCAGCCCTAAATCCAAACTATTCTATTCTCTAGAGAAAGTGAGGTGAATCTTGGATTTGCAATCAGCCTTCCTGTCTTGGTTTTCCTTTTGTATTTATGAGTAGAACCACTGTCCAGAAATGTGCATCTAAATGGCTCCCAACAGTCTGTGCTGAATTTTCTGTCATGTAAGAAAGAATTTGCAAGAAATTGCAAATGCCAATGATCAGTTAATAAAGATCTTTTACTAGACACTATGCTTGTGAGATGTTATAGGAAATAAATAATTTTTAATGTAAGCAAGTTCAAGGATTCAGCAAAGCTACCCATTGCTTTGTTTTTTTGGCGGGTAATTATAATTCTGCTGATGCCAGCCAGTTATCTCTGTAACTGTTACATGTTAGCAGAAGCATGAGAACTGTTGAAACCTTGCTGTGGTGTGTAATGTCATGCAACCTGTTCACTGCTACAGAAGCAGTTCACTGTCATGACAGGGCATGCAACCATGATCATAGGATGTCTTGGTTTGGAAATGACTTATAAAGGTCATCTAACACAAACCTCCTACAACACGCAGGGACATCTCATGCTAGAACAGATTGCTCAGAGCCCCATCAAGCCTGATCTTGAATGTCTCCAGTGATGAGGCCTCCACCACCTCATTGGGCAACCAGTTCCAGTGATCCATCACCCTATCATTAAATATCTTTTACCTAATGTCCAACATAAATCTATCTTTCTCTAGCTTAAAGCCATTACCCCTTACACAATAAGCTGATAATTAGAGCACCTTGCAGATTTATCTGCTAGAAATTTTTCCAGTAAAAAACATGGAATCAGTGAATTTAAATGCTTTTGGAAGAAAGAATCTAAATTAATGCAATTCCAATTTCAGCATTATTTAACAATATATACCAATATTTTCTAAGTTAAAAGAGCAGGCTATGTAGTCCAAATTCTCTCTAAAATGTTATTTATTTTGAAGTTTATATAAATAGATTAAATTTGATTTTAAGAGATTACATGTCCAAAGCACAGGAAAAAGATACAGCAAAACCATTTTTTATTTGACTGGGGATTGCTGAAATGTTGCCTCCAGGGGATTAATTTGGAACAGAAAAAAACATCTAGAGTTTTCCTGGGACATATTTTTGTTTCTATGACCCTTACCAGTCCCTCCAAGTTCATTGTCTGGACAAAATATTTGCCTTGTACTCTCTTTAAATAATCTGAGCTCAGAAGCTGCAAATGAATGCAGCATGAAATCAGCCAGGTCATCTCTGATAGCTTTGAAATATATCTCTCGTGCCAAGGAATGCCCAAGGCTGGATGGATTATTTCTGCTTCTAACAATGCAATACACACAGGATGGATGAAGGAAAAAGAAGTTTTGACCCACCATGCATCATGAGAATTCAAGTTTTTGCTGCCCGCTTTCCATCCTTTGGAGCACAGGCTCTCCTGCAGTTCTTCTCTCTTTCACATCATCTAATGGCAATTACAATTCCTAATTCATCTCCCTCTCACTCCCCTACCACCCCTAGCAATGAAGGAAAATTGCTTTTGGGAGACAATAGAAAACAAAGAATTATAGGAATGTTTAGTATCAAGACCAGACCCTCATATTTACTGTCAGTGCCTGACAACAATCACACATTTAGCAAAAAATTATCACTGGTGTTTCTTATACTGTTTTCATCTGTTAGGCAAGTTGAAGAATGATAATGTCCACTTTATGCACAGGTCCTTTACGTTATTTCCATACAAGTTTACATTATATATCAAAGTTCCTCCACTGGCATATTTCTGAAGAGGTTCGAATGCTTCAGTTAGAACTAATTGCATTCAGCAAACAGAAAGAATGCAGACATTGCAGCTCCTTGACCTGGCTTATTCCCTAACCTATGGACCTGCAAGGGAATCTTGGATGGCCATGTTTTGCTACCCACAACATTTTCATTTTTTATTGCCAGAGCTAATTCATCATTAAAATACTGCTGAGAAGTATGGACCAACAACCCCACACACTCCTTTTTTTTTAAGGTCATTGCAACAGATCATTTTACTGCATGACTTTGGAAAAAGAGCCCATAAGGAAGTATTTAATGGCTTACTGAATTCCAGCTTTTGGGCTGCCCACTCAGAGCAAAGTGGCTCCTTAAATGCGGTTGTGGCCACAGGATGTTGCTGGGAGAACCTGGCCATGCTAAGTACTACTGAAGGTATTCTCCAGACCCTTTCCATCCTCCTGTCTGGTTGCAGCTTCTCCTTCAATGCAAAGATGATGTGGATGGGAAAGAAAAACTATGAAGTTATTTCATTCTGTTTCTCGGCTCTGTCCCTCTCTCCCCCCACCCCCATCCCATCACCCCCTTCTCCCCTGGGCTTTCTTCATCAGTCACTTTTAAATTCTTTTCTAAATATTTCAAAAGTCTTTAAAAGCTCACTTTTCCAATGGGAAACACGGTTAAAGCTAATATCTTCTATAAATTCTTGAATAATGTGCTATTAATTAATTCTTGCAATTAATACTAATTGGTCTCAGTTTGGTTTATTACCCAATAAACCAACTTTCTTTGGTTTATTACTAAACACACAGCTTCCCAGGCTGTACTGTACTCGTACTATGCTTTTGTGCAGCTTCTTTAACTGGTTCTCTGAGCATATGGCATCCAGTGGGTGTTTTAAACTTTTTTTTTCTTTTTTTTTTTTTTTTAACTAGACAGAAGAAATGTTGTCCATAGGTATTTGCTGTATCAGACATGTTATTTCTGTGCACATTCTTGAAAATCCTTCTACCTGCTGCTGAAAATACATATTGGAGTCAGAATGTATAAATAACCTGCTGTCTCTATCAGATTATTTTTAAAGGAATACATTAGTCAGGGAGATAAACTGAGCCATTTCTGTCACCAGGTATAAATTTCCAGGCAGGCTGGTTAACCATGACAAGTCTCAATAGACTAACTTGATTCTGTGCTATGAGATTGGCTTTTTTGTCAGTTCAGCTTTTTTTCTGAACCTAGAGTTCCTCCCTGTACACCATAAATTGACAATTTTTATTATTTTACAAAATACATAATATTACATAATAAGCACTGACCTTGGAAAAAACTCAAATAAGTAACTAGATCCATTAACACTTTCTTATTGACTCTCACAGATTTAATGTGTGTTAGATTTATCCAAAGATGGATGTTTTCCTTCGCTCCTTTTGTAGTCAGTGGAGAGAAAAATAATACAGAAAATCCTATTTAACTGTGTGCACTCAAATAGACTGCTTAGAGACACTTATTTTTCTCTTCTAGCTATTGAGGAAATCCAGCAAAAATACTTTTGTCTAGGATGAAAGTTACTTTTCTTTTTCTTTTCTCCTAATATATATAGAAGTATTTAAAAATACAAGCTGAATTGCCGCAGAATGATAATGCTGAACAAACTGTTGAAGTACAACACAGTCTTGCAAAGGGAGCAGGAAACAAGCATTATTTTTTCTGGATTAAAAAGGGAATGAAGTTGCATGTAAACTACAGCATAAGACTTTACTACCTTAGAATTTCTTCTCAAAAACATCTTTCATATCAAAGGGGTGTACTTCTGATCAGAAAATATTATTTACTAAGGAAGATTGCCTTTTGATGCAAAGACTGGGAGAATGACAGTATCCAGAAAACCTTGATTCCACCTTTCTATCCTTTGAGTTTCTGATTACAATTGCTAGCTTGATAGAAAGCGTGGAAGTTACTGCTTGTTATTTCCTGGTGGCACCACACCATCACCAGTGCAAGGAGATGGTCTTTCCTCCACAAGACTGTTCACTGAATTCCAGGTAGTCAACTACCTAGAAGCAACATAAAGTTCAGTAGACACAGTCCTTCTGGTGCCTCTTCAAGCCTGTGCAGACTGAAAACTTTTGTTTGCTGCAGCAGTTTCAGAGAATGGCTTCTCTGTTGTACAAAGCAAATAACTCTAAACATTTCCAGCCTTTTTTGGACTACTCTGCCTATCCCTATCATCTGCAGGGCAAAAAACTCAGGGAAGGAGTAATTTATAGTATCATGCAGAAAGAGAATTATTTTTCTGTGGTTTCACACATCCCCATGATATGAATTTAACTTATCCTCAAAAACTGCCTTCTAGCGTGTGGGTTTTTTGTCATCTATCAGAGACAGACAGGAGGTGGACAGGAGCCAGCAATGTGCCCTTGTAGCCAAAAAGGCCAATGGCATCCTGGGGTGCATTAGAAAGGGTGTGGTTAATAGGTCAAGGGAGGTTCTCCTCCCCCTCTATTCTGCACTGGTGAGGCCGCACCTGGAGTATTGTGTCCAGTTCTGGGCCCCTCAGTTCAAGAAGGACAGGGAACTGCTTGAAAGAGTCCAGGGCAGAGCCACAGAGATGAAGGGAGTGGAACATCTGCCTTATGAGGAAAGGCTGAGGGAGCTGGGTCTCTTGAGCTTGGAGGAGACTGAGGGGTGACCTCATCAATGTTTACAAATATATTAAGGGTGAGTGTCAGGACAATGGAGCCAGGCTTTGTTCAGTGATGTCCAGTGATAGGACAAGGGGCAATGGGTACAAAGTGGAACATAGGAGGTTCCACGTAAACATCAGAAAAAACTTCTTTCCTGTGAGAGTGACAGAGCACTGGAACAGGCTGCCCAGAGAGGTTGTGGAGTCTCCTTCTCTGGAGACATTCAAAACCCGCCTGGACACGTTATTGTGTGATGTGCTCTGGGTGATCCTCCTCTGGCAGGGGGGTTGGACTAGATGATCTTTTGAGGTCACTTCCAACCCCTAAGATTCTGTGAAAAGCAATCCCTTCTCTCATTACTACTGAATCCAGTTCAGTGCTCTAAAAAGACAAGCTCTTTCTTAGGACACAGGCTGCTTTACTCTGGAAGAGATTTTCCTCCCTAATTTTCCCACATTCTCACATTTATACTGGATGGTTTTCAATCTGCCACGAATGTTGAGCTCTGGAAATTCCACCTGAACTGGGGTGACATGAAAGTACTTCTAGTAATATTAACCTAGAGAGAAGAAAATGCTCAGAAATGAGGTTGTGAGAAATCACACAATTCTATCGTCCACAGCTCAAAAGGCACTTCCAAGAAAAGAAACTATACAATGAACTGTCAAGGCAAATAATGGTGTCAGTGAGGAAAAGAGATACCACAGAGTCATCTAGTTTCCTGAGGACCCTGCCTTTTCAAGACAGATCAATACAGTTAGTTGGATGTGAAAAGACACATTAAGGACATAGTGATATAATCTCCTGTAGTTGTCCCTACCTTGAGGAGACTGACACTGCCCCACACTTCCCACAGGCTGCATTATAGAGCATCTTTTACTCCTATGAGGCAATGTTCCAGGGTAAACTGTTGCATAATCCTAGCAGCTAGCATTTGTCTTGGTATGTCTTTTTCCTAGGCTATTGATTTCATCACAATCAAGGAACATAAGATGATGTAAATACTCCAAACTAATTTAATCTTACTTCATGTTTTGTGGCTACCAGTGTCCTTAATTCTAGCATGTCTGAATCAAAGCTTAAGGAACTGAGATGATCCAGGGAAAGAACCTTAAAAAGAAGGAATAAGTAAGTATGTGAAAAAGATAAAGGCAGTGATGATAATCCATTGTATTGGAACCACTAGTGCTGCAAAGGGCCCCAAGCTTGAAATTGTGCATCACCAAATGCACTAAAACACTGGGCAACTGATTCAAAGAAATTCAGAATTAAAGGCACATGAGAAACTCATGCATTTAATGTGTGAATGTTTATGAAGAATCCTGTGAAAACCATTTTTATAGTGTTCCTAACTTCTTTGAAAACATTATGGTCAAAACCCATCACTTTATTACAAAAGCAGTGAAAAAAAATATAGGGAAATAATCTATTAAAATAAATGCACTCCACAGTTTTTCATGATACAAGCATATAATTTCTAAGTCTGTATTACTAAACTTGAAAAATGTCTTAATTTTTTTGATGCAAAATTGTCTTCCGTGTTGGGAACCAACAAGGTTATAATAAGTTATAATGATGCATATAGTATGTAGCATATATGCTGAACTGAAGTTTATTTTTATTCAAAGTTTCTTAAGACATAAAGTTAAAGAGAAAAATGAAAGTCAAAGTAAACTTTCTGTCCATGCGGCAAGTTAAGTGCCTGTGTTGATCTGCGGAACTCTGAAACAAACTGTGACTGAGAATGTTTATTTCCATTAAGAAATACCAGAGCAACTTGAAAGATCAGGCTCTTTAGTTACCAGAGCCTTTGTTAAGGGTTTTGGTTGGGCAAGTGGGGATCAAGCATGAAATTATTTAAAGTCATTGAACTCACTTCTTACATATGATCCGTCCTGACTTTGCTTATTTAAAATAAAAGTTAAAACAAAGAGAAAGGCAAGTGTTGCATAGAAAGAATATGTTGAAATGAATGAAGAAGTTAAAGCTGACAGCTACAGAAACATCATTACAAATCTGTCCCCAGAAATTTCCTGCACTGTAAAACAAGCCAAAAAGGATTTCACCACAGAGTCCAGGCATTTTTAATCACTTTCCACATTTTATTGCTCTTCAAAGTAATTGATGAAATGTTTGAAAACCACTTTGAAAAGGCAATTTTATATCTGTCCAGTGGACTTAAGAAGAAGGACCTGGGTTTCTGTCTGTCATATGTCATAAAAAATTCTGAGATCTGGATATCAAGTCAAATTTTGCTACACATTTTTCAATAATTTAAATCGATGCTGAAAAAAGAAGTCCTATTACAAAGTTACCCAGATTCTGGTGGCACATGCAAAGATGTGGCACAACATTTCCACTCTTGCAGATATTTCTTCTGTTCCAGTCCTGCTGAAGAAAGCAACATTTCTGAACTAATGCATTGCTTCAGACTGACTGTCAATCTGACTAAGTAGCAATATCACTGAATAATATAATATGCCCTCAAACAGTAAATTACTGCATTTGTCCCACCTAAGTGCACATTATCCAGACATTGATATAATCTGAAAAAAACCCTATCTCCCCAGGCTTGGTGATAAATGAAACAGCATTTCAGATCTGGAAGCTATTTTGCGGTATGCATGCTCCAGTCTTCTTAAAATTACGTGTTGAGGGGAAAAAAAATAAAGAAGAAACAGAACAAAAATGTCACAGAAGAGCTTGGGCACTGTATTGTCATTTGTCCTGAGATTATAAAAAAGAATGTAATTTTCTTGCAAAAGACTAACTGTATGTGGAATTGATCTGTATTTATATATGTAATTACATATGTGTATATAAATACATCAATTTCTACCTGCGTAAACATATTTAAGAACATATGCAAATATATTTATATATTTATACATATTTCTACATATAAATGCATTTTCATATTATTATTCATGTCTAGATTTATATTAGACTATCTAGACATAAATATGACTACATATTATTATTCCTAACAAGTATATCTATGCCTGTATATAATAAGAATATTTAAATTTAATATGCAACTGCAACAAAATTTCTCAGAGTAACGTTGTGCTGTAGAATAAGCTTTGGTGTCCAGCTTATGTTCCTTATGATACTGAGTATGAGAGTGAGTCTCTCAGGTAGCTGTGAACATCCACTCTATTACATCTAAATGGAGGGAGGCATCCATACGTATGGATTGAAGTAAACTTGTATAAAAACAGCTAAAAGAAAATGCTATTGGTGCAACATTTAAGTGTTTGCTTTTATGATGTGCAGGCAGTTCCAAATCATTTGAAATCTAACTGCTGTATCCTTGAGTGGTTTCTCAAGTAGAAAAAACTGCTGATTCTGACATAGCTGGCTAGGACATGATGCAAAGTGAACATTTGATTCCTTCTGTTTCCCAGAAGGCAATTACCAGTTTGTTCTCTGTACAAACTAAGCATGCAGAAGACAGTACTAGTGATCTACACACTACTCCAGCAAAGACACCACTCAAGAACTGGCACTTTCACTTAGCAGATACAGAGATGGGAAACAGTGCAGTTTCCCAGTCAGTATATGCAGAAGTCTTAGCATTTAACTTCAACACAGACCACAGAAGCAGAAAGTTTTTTGCACTGGTAACTAACACACTGCAATTTGTGTTTTCTGGTGGAACAAAAAATACAAATTGCACTGCATCTTGGAACTAGGTTTCTGGAAGGTGATACTGTAGAAGTCTCTTTTTGTCAACTACCTCTAAAGTCCAGATCTCAAAAGACATTTCAAAAAATAATATTCCCAGAAATATTCTGTGTTTGGAAAACCAACATCAAAACCCATGTTGAACTTCAGGTACATCTGTGGTGGTAGACAAATATTAAAACAGGTTTTCTGCCTAAAATACATTTTGACAGAGGGCCCTCGGCTTGTGTCCTGTAGGTGGGTCTACTGGAGCCAGCTGGAACCAGAAGGAACTATCCATGACCATCCTTGAGCAGCTGCTGGCCTCCTTCCACAAAGACCACCCCTGCAGTCCCACTGCTACCAAAACCTTGCTAAGTGCACCCAACACAACATCTTATTGTACATCAAATATAGACTACAGTACAGACATGGTCTCAATCTGCACCCACACTCTCAGGGCAGAGAAGTACCTTTTATTTTTCTAGATCATCTGCAAAATCCTCTCCAGCTTTATTTTTCTGTCTCTAGATTCCACAAGTTTTATGCAAGCCTGAGTGGTTTGTGAGTCAGTTGGTACAATGGCATGTGTAGGCAGCTTCATCTTCTGCAAAGAACAGCAATCCGCAGGACACTCCATCTCTCAATATGCCTGCCTCAGTTCCCTTTTATGATTCAAGCGCTTTTTGTCTCTCATTTTGCAGGCCCTGGCCTGAAGTGAAGGATTCTTATGAGAAAGGAAAGGTCCTAAGAAACTCTGTACAGGTAACAACCTGGAAAGGTACAAACAGAGGCCAAACTGATGTCCATAACACCAGCTGCTCTCCAGTGCTGAAGAACATGGAGACCAGCCCGACCACAACTAGGCTCAAAACAGAGATAAAGTAAGAACCAACAGATAAGCAAAAGAGTTTGCTTGGTGAGAACAAGGCCCTCATGGTTTTTCCCACTGTTTTCCTTTTATTCTCCAACGAGAGATGTTGGAGGTATGGCTAATGGTTAATGACAGCAGTCAAACCACTTCATTCTGTAAAAGCCTGGTTCCATCTTTGATCAGGGGACTTCCCGTACACTTTCCCTGGAGGTTGCTGGATATTCTCCTCTCCAGTGGGGACACCTGCCAGAGAGACTAATTCTTGAGAATTATGATCCACCCAGGGACACTCAGCTGTGTCCTGGCAAGGGTGAGAAATAGTAACTCTTTCACTGTCTTATTAGCAAATCTAACACTAAGTAATCTCCATTATTAAGTTCAAAACTGTAGAATCCTTTAAAGGTGATGATTAGTATTCTAGGCCTAGTATAACATTTAATAATAAGTAAGTTGTCAGCATTTTAATGGTTAACCTTTATTGTTTGATTTAATTAGAAGTAGTAAAATTCACTGCTAGTATACCCTTTGCATCTAAACTCCACTTCTGTTCCCATCTCCCAGTTTCCCTACATTTTTGCTGTACTTGTGCCTCTCATCCAGAATGATTAAAACCCCCAACATTATAAGCAATAAATCTTGATTACTGCATATATGTATTGTCTGTCATCCATTCCATCCAGGGCAGAAACACTCCACTTTTCTAAGGTACTGGGAAAATGTAATCTAATATTCTCTGTATTTCTGCCACATTCCTCTCCTGCTTTTTTCTTTCTTTCTTTCTTTCTTTCTTTCTTTCTTTCTTTCTTTCTTTCTTTCTTTCTTTCTTTCTTTCTTTCTTTCTTTCTTTCTTTCTTTCTTTCTTTCTTTCTTTCTTTCTTTCTTTCTTTCTTTCTTTCTTTCTTTCTTTCTTTCTTTCTTTCTTCTTTCTTTCTTTCTTTCTTTCTTTCTTTCTTTCTTTCTTTCTTTCTTTCTTTCTTTCTTTCTTTC
Source organism: Apus apus (assembly GCF_020740795.1). Taxonomy (NCBI): domain Eukaryota; kingdom Metazoa; phylum Chordata; class Aves; order Apodiformes; family Apodidae; genus Apus; species Apus apus. Next base: position 69,282,730 of record NC_067312.1, on the reverse strand, counting down.
TTTCTTTCTTTCTTTCTTTCTTTCTCTTTCTTTTCTTTCTTTCTTTCTTTCTTTCTTCTTTCTTTCTTTCTTTCTTTCTTTCTTTCTTTCTTTCTTTCTTTCTTGCTCTCTTTCTTTCTTTCTCTCTTTCTTTCTTTCTCTCTTTCTTTCTTTCTTTCTTTCTTCTTTCTTTCTTTCTTTCTTTCTTTCTTTCTTTCTTTCTTTCTTTTTCTTGCTCTCTTTCTTTCTTTCTCTCTTTCTTTCTTTCTCTCTTTCTTTCTTTCTTTCTTTCTTTCTTTCTTTCTTTGGAAGCTTCTTCTCCTCCTAATTTCTATCACTATTTCCAGCATTTTACTCATATTTTTGCTATATCCATTAAAACAATAAATAAATCAAAAGTTAAATTAATCCAGCATTTAATCAATATTTACTGCAGTGTTTGCCATTGTTGTTTATTCCCTTTACAATTTTTCATCATCTTTCAGTCACTATTTTGCTATGAACAAAGGTTTTCACCACCTGGCCTTGGGTGCTATCCACAACTTTCTTGTTAATCTGTGATTCAGTCTTATTCTAATATTCATCACTTATTGCCTCATTTTAGTGCACATGATGCATTTAACTGGTGATGGAGCTATCCAGTCAGTGACCATACGGTGAATTCTGTCTTGGCTTTGTCTTGTCTAGGACAACCTCAACAATGTTCAGAAGTTTTTATATTACTGATTGCTGCTTTCCTGTTCTTGTTGTTTGGGATGCAGATGCGAAGTGGGGGAGTGTTACTGAATTCAGGAAGAAAACCCAGATCTGATGTAGGCTTCAGCAGTAGCTGCAGTTGATCTTTCACCAGGTTAAAAAGCAGTTATTTTTTCTTCCTGCTTAGTTCCAAAGCTATTAGCTTTGAATCTATAAAAGCGCTTTGCATCTCATCTATAACTATACATCTTCTTAAACAGCCTCTTGTGGTGAACTCTGCCAGAAGCTTGGGAATTCACACACACAAAAAACCCATTCCAGCTTGTTTTTCTTCTCCCCACAATTGTTTTGATTACAGTAATAATTTAAAAGTTAATTCTTGTAGAAGGAAATCCAAGTCCCTGTGGCTTGAATGACAAATTCTGAATGAGATGAGGAGTCAATAAATTGTTTCAGAGAAAAACGTCAGTTTCAGCCAATGCTGAAGATTTCATAAATTCCCTGTGAATATCTCTTAATTTCCTTCTTCTCAACTATCAGGTGGAATTACGAAGAACCATTAATCTTTGGACTGCAGAGAACACAGCAATACCATCTCAACCACATGGGAAACACATATCCAGTCTAGTCATTTCTGTAGTTCCTCCTTGCTGGGTGCCTGAACTCCAGCATCCCCATTTCTACCCCCTGTAAGACAGGTAAAAATCAAAACACTGTTCAGAATGCAGGGCAAATACTTACCTTGTGCTTTCTAAAGGGATCAGGAAAAATTTTCAGAAATCGTGTGGTGGTTCCTGCATTATGTATGTCATGAAGTCTAGATTTTCATGCAGTATACCTTCAAAATTCAGGATTTTTTTTTTTAAATGTGATTCTCCAAATCTGTTTTATCATGAAAAAATACTTAAATATACTGGCTTATAACGTATTTGTTAATTTCAAACATTCTCCAGACATCATAGACATCTAAAGACTTTTGATTTGCATTAACAAATAGTAACAAGGGAGTGAACTTGCCTGTGAACTGCGAACTGACAGTCTATTAAAGGAAAGAACAATGATCTTACTCCTGATTGCAAACACTGGGCAAGAATGAAAAAACTTTCTTATGTAGCCAGTTTTGAACAAAATATAGAAATATTAACTGAAGGTTTTCTATTCCTCACAAATGTTCAGTTTCCAATTTCTTCTTTTTTTGGGGAAAATACGTTTCTCTGTATCTGCTAGTTAAAAAGTCAGTTTCACTACAAAGCTTGAAACAGAAAAAGTAAGAAAGATTAATATCAAAGAAGGAATTAGACATGTAATCTAATCAAGTTACTGTAATGAAAAGTACTTCACTTTAAGGAGGCTGCTTATTTATTATTAATAAAAACACAAAGATCTTTGATGCTGACAACCTAATGAAAAATAACTGATACAAATTTTCATAAACAAATGCAACAAAAAGTCTTGACTTCACAGAAGCTGATGTGGCAAATGCATAAACAGTGTTATCTAGCAATTATCACAGTCAAATGTAGAAAAGATCAAAGTTTAGAAGCAGCTGCTACTCAGGCTGTTTCGAATACTGAAAATGCATGAGTGGAGAGGCTTTCCTCAGAATGAGTAACGAGGCAAACTGAATTAATCCTACAGGACCGTGCACATCAAAGTTAAAATAAGATTTTATTTTTTAATAAAAATATTTTAGCAAAGTGCAATGTCTAGAGCTCAGGTGAGCAGTATTTGACTGAGGCAGGGAGCAGGCAAGTGGGATCCAACAAAGGCTGCTCTGAAAGACAAAGGAGCTAAGGAAAGCTGGCAGACCACTAAGAGCATCCTTCAGGCATAAGAGTGGTCCCCCTCAATGAGAAGACAAACAAACAGGCCTGTCAGGACTTGGCTGAAAGAGACACCATGGCAGAACTCCAGTGTGAAAATGCAGCATACAAGAGTGGGAGCAGGGACAGAGTGCAAAGGAGGAATTTAGAAAAATTGCCTGGGTGTGTAGGGCTGATGTCATTAAAGCCAAAGCTCAGCTGGAGTTAAGAGGTTGAAGGGACTCCAAGGGCAACAAGAGAAGCTTCTACAACTACATTAGCAATAAAAGGGTCAACAAGGAAAATATGGACCCAATGCTGAAAAAGTTAGGTGATTTGATGACTGCAGACATAGGTGGGTCTGAGCTACCTGAACCTGAAAGGGTTTAAGAGGGAGGAGAAGAATCAGCAGTGGATGAAAGTTGAGTCAGGGATTAGTTGTAAGAAATCAACCCACACAAGTCCATGTGTCCCAATAGATCCATACCCAGTGTGCTGAGATATGTCTGATGTCCTTTCAACACCACTCTCTACCATCCTTTGAAGATGACACAGGTTTTCAAAGACTGAAAAGGGCAGTTTATCACATACATTTTCAAAAAAGGTCAAAGAGATGTTGTGCCAGGGGATGTTCAGAGGAACAAATTCTTAACTGTAAGAGTTGTAAGGCATTGGAACAGGCTACCCAGGGAACTGGTGGAATCATCATACCTGGAGGAGTTCAAAAAACGTGTGGAAATGATGGTGGTGTTGGGTTGATAGTTGGACTTTATGACTTTACAGATCTTTTCCAACCTTAATGATTCTTTGATTCCGTGATTATTTTCATTAAAGTTTCTGTACATTGAATTGAAAGCTTGAAATTGAACAGATCATTTTGCTGAAACTATTTCAGGTAATTTAATTACTTTAAGTACTTTTTTCTTTTCTTTATGAATTTTTTCAGCACAAACAAGAATACGGAAGACTGAAAGTTGCACTTTAGTTAGAGGTCCATACTGAGTTTTTTAATGCTTTTCTAAGGGGGTTGGGCTTATTTCCTAAGAACTGATTGCAATTTTACAAATGAACTAACAGAACCAAACAACAATATCATTAGTAATACAATACAACAGTAGTAGCAGTAATACATAGTTTCATCACTGCTCAGGTTTCTTTTCTACTAATTACTGGCATGAGAAACACCAGCTACTAATGAAAATGTGCACCAGCTTGAACAATGCAATTCTGCCTACAGAGCAAGTGGGAAGACCATGGCCAGGAACAGGCACACTCTGAATTTTCCTAGTCATGTGCCTCATCTCAGAATGTGTTACATTCATTTAAAACCACAATTTTTTATAGGGGTGTTCTGTCCACTTTATTCTGTAAAATGCAGTATAGATCCAACATAACTTTTCAAGTAAAGCCCCAGTAATTTAGAGGCTTGATCTCATTTCAAAAATTACTAGGTTCATTCTTTCTCACAAAATATTTAATTGGATTTTGTGCCTTTAGCTATCTTGCTATCCTAAACACATGGTCTGAGCTTTAGGCTTCTTGCATACAAATGAAGTTTAAGCTCAAAGTCACTGTCTCACTGACAGTTCTTCAAAAATATGTCAGCTTTGTAGGATCTTGTAGCTCATAAATGAGAATAATTCATTCACAGATACTTTTCTTTAATAAGCATTACTTGAATTTTTCAAGTATATTTAATAACTGCAAAATGTAAAATTATGCATCATGCTTCACAGTTGAATACACTGATGTTCTCAAGACTTCAAATTCATTTTCAAAGCACTTTCAAAGCTTTGGTTGGTTTATATAGTGTCTTTTTTAAAAGATACCACAAGTACACAATGGTTTAATAACCCTTATGGGGGATCACAAAGAATGTGATGGGAACACAATGATAGTTTTGCTTTCAGAGAGGTAGGAGGGGGCTGTTGATGACTGAAACATCCAGCTTCTGACTAATTCTTTTTCATGTGTTCTCATTCACTCCTGGTTAACAATATCAGTTCAAATACAAAGTCGCTTACATTAGTGTTTTATAACAGAAAAGCAGTAATGCATGTGTTTGTGGCCACATTAAAAAAAATTTGTGTAAGAGTTAGAGGTGCTGAGAAAGAAACTTCTCCTCCTGCCCATAACATTTCAGCTCATAATCTCAAACCTATTGAAGCTAGGTGTGTGTTGTGCATAGTCACTGAAAATAGCATGGACAAGATCTTAAAAATGTTCTCCTACATACCCACAAAAGCAGACATCTCTGTCCTGGACTCAAAAAATCAAGATGTTCAGAATGGCAACTAATTAAAAAATTCTGTCTTTTTTTTCTCCCCCTCAAACACCTCTTGTTTGCTCCACCTGCTCCTGCAGAATTTTCACTATATACCATACTTTAAACAATGATTTCTTCATGAATTAAAACATAATGAGAATCCATCTGGTTTTGGACCAGACTGCTTGCTTCGATATGTTACTGTGGCATTCAATGCAAGGGAATCACAATGAAAACTACATTTGTTCTTACAGATTGGTCCCACTGATTTCCATGAGACTGCATTATATGGAATACGCTACACAGAGCATGCAAAAATGTTAGTACTTGGGTATTCATCAATGTGAGAACACTAGGGTTTTTATGCCCAAACCAGTAGTAGCACATGTGAAACATGCTAAGGAGCACAGATTGTAGATTTGGTGGTTTAGGAGTTATTTTCCTTCTTTAATTCTTTGATTTTCCTCCAAGTGGCAGTTCAAAACTGTCCTTGCAACCAGTTCCATCACGACCAAGGAATGCGAAGAGAACTAGACAAGAATATTCCAGTATCTGTTCCTATGTCCTCATTCACTGTCATTTCAGTTCAAAGGTAATCCGTAGTTGTGAGACAGGAAGATCCAGTAAGGCAGTCAGCTTCTCCTTCTAACAATTGAGGTACAAAAACACTGGCCATTCATTCCGACTGGTGGTGGGAAGGGTGTTTAGATACCTTATTGCTATGGCATGGTTTAGAATTATTATATCTCATAACAAGTTATTACATTGATTAAACTTTCTTCTAAAAACTTTCTCCTTCCTTTCCCCTGGTAGTCAGTCCCTGCAAACTGAGGAGGCAGCAGCACATACTCTGAATGTCCTGCAAGCATTCATTGCAGAATGTCTTTTCTGACTGTCTTGGTTTGACTGGTGGAGAGCTAGCCTGACTATGCAGTTGCTTCACCGCAAACATTTAAAATATTTGCAGTGAGAAGTCAGACTATGAAAATGCAATTGCTGAAAGCCCTATTGGAAACACAGCACACAAACGTCTCATTACTTCATTTGCAAAAAGATATTTTATCTATATTAAGACAACATCAGTTCTAAGGGGAATTCCAGACCCTTGAACTTAGTTCTAACTATTTTAGGGAGGGAAAGGGGCTGAACCCCCTTTCAAGGAGCTGTCAACCTTCATGATCCCTTTTTTATTCAGAATAGACTTTTTAAAAAGGGAATGAAAACTCTTTCCCCATCCTGCAAGACTTCTTGACATTTTCACTGGCTTCAATCAAGTAGAAGTTTCAAACCTTCAAAAAACTTTGAAAAGCAAAAATCTTGTGTAAATCAAATAAAAAGGAGTTAATTAAATGAGTACCCTGGGAGCAATGGTTGACAACTGCCTGAACATGATCCATCAGTGTGCCTAGGCCAATGGCATCCTGGCTTGTGGGCCAGCAGGAGTAGGGATGTAATTCACTCCCTGTACACAGCACTGGTGAGGCCTCACCTCAAGTTCTGTGTCCAGTTCTTGGCCCCTCACTTCAAGAAGGATATTGAGGTGCTGGGGCAGGTCCAGAGGAGAGCAACAAGGCTGATGAAAGGACCAGAGGGAAAGTCTTATAGGGATAGGCTGAGGGAGCTGGGGTTGTTTAGTCTGGAGAAGAGGAGGCTCAGGGAGAACCTTATCACTCTTTTCAAGTACCTGAAGGAAGGTTGTAGTCAGGTGGAGACTGGGCTCTTTTTGCAGGGAACTAATGACAAGACAAGAGGGCACAGATTCAAGCTGCTCCAGGGAAGGTTTAGCTTGGATATTAGGAAGCACTTCCTCACAGAGAGGGTGATTAAACATTGAAGTGGACTTCCCAGGGAAGTGGTGGAGGCACCATCCCTGGATGTGTTCAAGGAAAGGCTGAATGTGGCACTTAGTGCCATGGTCTAGCTGACGTGGTGGTGTTGGTCATAGGCTGGACTTGATGGTCTTAAAGGTCTTTTCCAGCCTTGGTGATTCTGTGATTCTGTGAAATACTGTGTTTCGATACTTCTGAAGACTTCTTATATTTCATCTATACTACTTGCTATAAATCATATTTAAACTCCAAACAACAATTTGTTCTGTGTGTTCTGAAAGCTGTTCTTTAAATTTAAATGTTTACTTTTACATTCTTATTTTTTTAGTTATGGCAATATCAGTGAAAGGGACCTTTATGCCCAATCAGTTTGTGTTTCAATGACTCAAGTATTTTCCTCTGAAAAAATAATGTGAAAAATACTCAGTCAACTGTGCTTCTACTGATGTGACTGAAGAGTACCTTTTTGCAAGGCTAATCTTCTGAAACATTCATCCCATAGTCAAAAGGTATTGAAGGAAATCTTATACATCAGGTAAAATGTGAGGAAATGTAAGTACCTTCTCCAAGGCACAGGCCTTACAATTACCTTATCATGTCTTGGCAATATTAGAGATGCAGTTTAAAATCAGAGTACTATCAGGTACCTAAAAACCATTTTATTTACAGAGGTACAAATTTTATCTGGTTGCAACTCTTTGTATTGTTAGCAGTCTCTAGGGCATAGCTTAATTTACCAAAATGTGGATATAGCACTCTAGTGAATCCCACAAGAGCTCTGAAATCAAATGCCATTCACAACAAAATTGCCCAATTATTTCTTTGAATAGCTGATAGTGTTTGATAAATGTGCATTGTGTTTGAAAATAGGGATAGGACGAATACACTAAGGAATATCACATTAATGGTGTGATTATGTTACTGTAAAGGGCTGAGTCAGGGAACTCTGAGCCATTCAATTTTGACAGAAACGTGCTGGGATTATCCCACACCACCTACACACTGAAGCAGCATTGCCCTCTTTGCTCTTTCTGACTGGCTTCTTCAGGTTTTTTAGTCTGGCTCCTTTCAGTTTCCTTTGCATTTTCTTCAAAACTAAGAAAAGGAAGACACTACAGTATAAATTACTCCATTAATTACATTAAATTAATGTAGAAAGGCTTTAAAACTCTATCTTTCTGTTGAGGTTTAGAAGATTACAGGAAAAAAAGGAATACACTAAATAACTTTGTTTAGAGTCTGTGCTATAAATTGAAGTCCAGTGCTAGGAGAAGTGCCTGCTCAAAAGAGACTTCTAATGTTCATTTATATCTTCAATTAATATATCACTACTATATATTTACCTTAATCCAAATGCTAATTAATGATCCTTTCCCATACTTTTATCATTATTAATTTAATTCTCAGAAGCATCCACAGTTTAAACATATATTTGACTACGCAGTAATGGAAGATAATAATAAAAGAGTAGCAGATTCATTTACTAATCTTGTATGTAACCTACAGGGGCTTAGGAAACTTGCAGAAAGGTAAAGGGAATTATGCTAAGAAAGGTCACTGGCTAATCAGTTCTGCACTACAACTTCTATTGACTAGTTATAATTAAGGCCTTCATAGACCGTGTAATTGTGAAGGCTCTCAAAACTCAAATTTGTGCACTGGAAAGGTATTCAGAAATTAGGACACCGGAATAATTTGCACAGTCATCTTGGGTCTGATTTGACTGCCAATACAGGAAAATATTTTTATCTGGAACCTTAAATCTTCACAACATTCAAGAATCACACACGTCAATTCCTGTTTTAAACAGAATAGGCAGGTTTGGACAGCATGGATACTTAGAGAGCTCTCATAAATCTTACAGTTCCTGGCATAGGCAAGATTTAATCATACAGGAAGCCAGGATCCACATTGGGGTTTAGTGTTTCTGCTCACAGGTCTAGCATCTCCTGAGTCAACAAGCTGGACTTACAGGACAGAATCACAAACAAAAGCAGAAGAATACAAGACAAGGGAACACCTTTAAGGCTCAACAGTGAGCTCTGTGTTTTCCCTTGACCAAAAAGTTTCAACTCCTCTAACTTCAAAATCTGAGAAAAACTTTAAAATAAATGGAGGAAATCTCCTTTTTCTGAAGATGGTGTTTTTAATAGGCATCTTTTTGCAACAGCCTCATTCCTGTGAATTGTCTGCTTGAGGACACCTGTAAAAAAAAAAACATGAGCACTGAGCAACACTAAAGCTGACTCATGAGCTTGTCTTTTTTCTTGACACTATCTAACACATGAAAGAAGAAAATTCATGTTATGCAAACTACAGAATGCACTTATAGTTAAAAATTTCAGAGAGATACTAAAAACATTTTCATAAGCAAATTTTACATATCCATAGAGGCACTGATGATTTTAAAGGAATTGTTAACAGGCAAACTTTAAGCAGCCACAGTCCTCTTCATTTGGAAGTGTATTTCACAGGCAGGTGCTTCTGAAAATGGATCCCATGAAATCCCCACTATGTGCCTGCCCATGCCATACAGAGATGGTACCCAGTGTACTCCTTGGCAAAGTGTTAGGTAAGTAATAGAGGGGTAGGAAAAGAAAAATATTCAGTGAACAGCTGGAGAAACAAGGGGTTTCACATCTTTCAAGCACTAAATCAGGAATGACTTTCACATGCACTACCCTGAAGTGCATCTTTCTGTCATTTTTCACCACCCAGGCAAGTGCTTCTCATGTCAGTTGCAGGGGGCTGAAACATGCCTTGCCAAAGTCCCTTCCACCAGCTCTTCTGTGCCCTGCAGTCTGCAGCACAAACTGTATCTATGCCAGTTCATTATAGGACACATTTTTAATGTGTTCTCATTATTTATTCTTGTCCAAAAAAGTTGTGTATGTCTAAGTGTCTCAGTTTGGTGGGCTGGGTGGACCACTCCACACCGCTACCCAGAAATGACAGGATGAAGCTCCCAAGGCTGTCCTGTTTGGGATAATTAGCTCACCAAGAAGTTCACGTGGCGATCGCCCCACACAGGGGATCTGCCAAATTCAGGACGGAATTTTACAGGGTGACAGACCTCCACTCAAACTACTCCACACCCACAAGAATACTATGGACACATAATAATAACAGGGACGTTTGCTAACAGTAAGGTATGGCAGGTACAAAGTTCAGGAAAGGTAAGGGGTATTGAGACATTAGGGGTGATTTTGTGGGTTCTCGTTTGAACTCCTGAGTTGCCCGAACAGGTAAATAATGCTTAAGGTGAAAATAAAGGCAAAGATAGAGATGTTAACCAAGCCTGACACCGTGTCCTCTATGAGGTCGTTGTGCGTGCATGTTAAGGACATGAAAATATAGATCACACAACCTTACGTGTCCTAGTTGAGTCATAGAGGAGTCGCTGAGATGGAGAGGAGCGCTGCCTTCTGACAGGTGCAGGCTGATTTCAGCAGAGCGGGGCTTTCAGGAGCTCTTCTGACTGTCTTCAGTGGCCCCATTTGTTATTTGATTAACTCACCCGGAAGCCATGGCTCCTTTGGGCCAAGTAAGTGATTCAGCTAGTGATTCAGCAAGTGCTTTAGCTCCTTCTTCTGGCCACTTGTGGAGCTTGCTCGTAGGCTTTGCCCACCACCGCTGGGCAGTCATGCCGCTGCCTGCACCGTTTGTTGCTCCTGCTGCTTTTGCCGCTGCTCCAAGGTCTGCTCCTCACAGAGTCCCCCATATCCACAGTAGAGTCTGCTGCGCCCAGTTCTGCAGTGTTCCTTCTTCTATCCTTCTTCAGGAGGTAGACCTTGGTTCCTGATTGGTACATTTTCTGTCCTAGTGTTCTGGCAGATCCAATTCAGGGCTGTAGAGGGTATTTGAAATGTCCAATCAGGAGCTGGAGGATGTGGTCTACAATGGTGTATCCTTTTTCCTGCCTTTAGCCTGTCTCTCAAGTTAGCAGCCCTGTTCGTGGGTGTGTCCTTGACAGGCTGTGGCAGGTCTCTTGTAAAATCCTTATTTACTCTTGTATCCAAAGGGACATAATTAGATAAGAGGAGGGGTCATGCCTTACACTAAGGTTATCAGAAGGAACGTGCCATCTCTCTGGTCTGTTCCCCACACCCTCTGCCAATCAGCAACAGACAGGGCACTGTTTATCTCAATTCTTAATGTTCTGGACCATCACCATCTGACCCATATGCAAGACTACATTTGGAGACTGATATTCTTGCTGGATTCCCCATTTGCACAAAAATTGATTCACTTATTTGATGGAGATATTTGAGGAGAAATATATTTTGCTTAATGAGAAAAATGGTTCTCACCCTCTATGAATTACAGCCTCATCTTTTATGAAATATTGGCTTCCTCCTCAACTTTTGGCAAACTGCTATGCTTTTAATTTATTAATTTCTGCATTTTCCATTGATTCTGCCTCCTTCTGATTGCCAATCATTTTATCTCCTTCATTTTTCTATCATTGTGACTGATGTGACCTCTTAAAATAGACTTAATTTACTTTTGCTATTCCTGTTACTTTCTCCTTAATTTATCTGTTGCTGTGCTAATTAAAAAACACAAAAATATTGAGGTATTAAATTTCTATAAAGGCATGCATTGGGATTAATATTCCACAGTTTCATGAAATCATAGAGCTGTCCACTAAACAATACACTATTGCATGAAAAGCAATATACTCACTAATCATGAATGGTAAAAATGAGTGTTCACGTAGCACATGCATGTACCAGATGTGAGGAAAAAATACCTATGCAATCAAAGCAATAAAACCAATTTATAATTCTTGATTACTAAAAGGAATTTGATAAACAAAATACTGCGGGAGGATTCATGGACAGACACGCAGGAGTCAATATGGTTAGGTGAATGCCAATTTATTTTACCCTCCAACCTTTCTTATATACCCCCTTGCTGTGTACACGTGTCCGAAACCACTCTTGTCATTGGTCAGTTGCCATAAATTCTGCCATGACCTAAACAGGGATTGGTTCCTAGCACGCTCATGCGCAACCATGACTCTCTGCCTCATTCTCTTCTACATAAATAAGTCTCCAGTCATATTAAAGGCTTTCTACTAAATCCCATTTTCATCAAGTATAAATTAATATTAACTGTGCAAAATGGTCTTGACACATTTGAAAGTAAAGATAAGGAGTTTTACATCTAACTCCCACCCTTGACTATGTCTAACTAGGCACAGATGATCAGTCTTTTTCTTTGCCAAGCATTTGTTCCCGCTGAATTGAGTAAGAGTTTTGCCATTGGCTTCATTAGGCAAGGATGATGGCTTAACTCATTTTCACTTCTGATTACACAACTAATTACAACACTATGCATTCATCTTCTTGAATACAGCACGAAACACAGATCAACACATATTAGGACAGAGGCTAATTAATTTACTGTGAATCTCAGTTGTAAAAGCTTGAAATCTATGTGCACTTTTCCACTTCCAAGGAAGCTTCTTTACCTGCACAAAAAGACATAATTAATACCAGAAACAGTGTTTTAGTAGCCTTGATCACCAGCAGTGAATTGAAGACATGGCACCATAAGTGGATGTTACAGTTTGAGGGGGCACAGGCCAGGCCAGTGGTATGGTACCAATAAAAGGACCCAGGGAAAGGCTGTTTAGGACCACGAGGGATCCTGGGGGCAGAACAGAGAAAGTTCGGTATTCCCTCAGATTTTCTGCCAAACCCTAAAAAAGCCAGGAGCCTGCCCCTTCCTCCTTTTGTTCCCTCTTTGCTCAGATATCTTGAAGAGAGGCTTATGTTCCATGATCCAACCCCATGAGCTTCTGGGAAGAGCCCTAGAGCACTGCCATGAGGGATTTTCAGACACTTACATCAGTGACCATTGAAAAACTGAAATATATATTTGTGTATTTTTCCACTGTTATCACCCACACTACTATCCCTTCGCTGTCCCATTAAACCTGTTCTAGGTTTAACTTCCAACCTCCAAGTCCCTCTTCTTTATTCCTCTTTTATCTTCCCCTAGGAGGTTGGAGGGGAGTAACAGAGAGCAATTCTGTTCTCTGGGTTTTGCTTTGCCCTGACCACTAAACAGAGAGAGATGATGAAGAAAGACACATTAAAATAAAAACCCTGAGGTAAGGCTGGGGCACCAAAAAGAAAACCTGCATCTTATGAGTTTAATGTTTTTATATATATAAAAAAGGGGAAAATATGCCTATGTGGTACCACAAGCACCTTGGCCATTTTCTCCAGTACAACACAGGCCAGTCTTGCCTGCATGAAAACATGAGGTAGCAATTTCTTCTGTTTTGAAGTCTTCGTTCACCAGACTTTGAAGATAACTGCTGAATATATCTGCAATAGGACCAGCAATTTGCAACAGGACAGTCTTCTGTTAGTCTCTGAATCAGGAAGACTCCTGATTCAGAAAAATGCCAGGAGACTTTAATATCCAAATGCTGGAAACAATTGCTTTAGTGTTTCCCATACTCATGAGGTTCCTATAGAATCTTAGAGTCACACACACACATCTGCAAGAGCCAGCCAAAGTGATCACCTCCCTCACTTACCTGTGAAATGTTTGCTGCCGTAAGAATTCGGTGCTATTACTCAGCGCTAGCAAATGAGATGCAGAATTATGTTTCCTGCATACAGATATCCTAGATGAACATGCATATAGCTTTAAATATCACTAGTTATGGTTCAGAAAATCTGTCATCAACACTACCAAAGACAATAACTAAGAAATTGCAAATACTGCCCTTTTGAACATCCACAGCAACCTGAAAATGCAGCAGTGAGGCACCAGTTATGACAAGCTCCTTGAGAAGATCCTTGAATCCTGTCGAGGGAAAAGTGTTCCTCCCTCATTCAAAGTGACTGAATACTCCTGGGAACTAATGATAGCAGCCCCTGTCCCTTTGGTGAGCTGGTTGCACAGGAAAGTGTTTCAGTAGCACAGCTGTATGTGAGTGTGGGCTCAAGCTCCGATCTCCACTGATGCCACAAAAATCTAGGAGTGAAAATCTCCCAGCTTCTTCAGAAGCATTGCAGGGTAAACAAAAACAGAACCTGGACATGGAGTCAGTGAAATTCCATATAAATGCAAGTTGCCTGCAGTGCACTGCTCTTTTAATGAGAAACTGACACAAATGTGTGTACTCTGCCATAGCACATGAATGTCTCCTGTAAGAATGAAGACTGACGTATGTAAGCAAAATGCTGTTAAGAAGAGCTTCCTACTGTAAGCAAATCCAAATGACAAACCTGTAGAATTAGCAAATGATGCTTTGGCTAAGCAAAGATCAGTCATTTAGCAGCTGTGAGTTATTTTCTCCCTGGGTTGCTGCCAAATGTGTGGAAGACATTGGGAAGCTCATAAACTGGAAGCAGAAGTAAGATTATCATGAGGAAATGTGGAAAGGAGTGGCTAGTTACAGAGCAAGTCTGAAGTTACTGATACAAAGGACAAGCTCATCACAAAACACTTCACAGAAAGCTCACTAAGCTCACTGATGGGCTGCAGCAGCAGCTGCCACCAAGCTATGCTACAGCCCTGGGACTTGGCTAGAGGCTGAGCAAGTCATTAATTTCACCCTACAACCTCTTGCAAATAATGGGGAGGCAAGTGATCTCTGCACAAGAGGAGGACGATCAGCCATGAGCCACTCTCATTTATCACCTCATGTTGCACATGGACATTGCACAAACCAAGCATGGCAACACTGTTAGACTGTAAATTTTTAATGCAGCACCAGTGTAAATATGTGTGAGCAAAATCCTATGCCTGGGGAGTGAATGTTGTGTGTCGTGCAATGGAAGAGGAGCTGCTGCCTGCATTAGCACAACAGTGCTTGTGATTAGCTAAGCCAATGTATTCAGAATGAGACTGCTGTAGAATTCTGCAGAGTTATTGTGGTGGAAGGGGTATAGGATGTAAGAAATGTGGCAAGTGCAAATATCACTACAAAAGACAAAGACTGCCAGTTCTAAAGCAAGGAGACTTAAAAAGAATCACAAATGCACACACACACACATTAAAAAAAAAAAATCTGTTTTCCCTTCATCCACCTGTAGGAAAAAGAGACACTGAATGGAAATAAAAAGTGTCAGAGTTTACTTTTTATACCACATGTAGGTTTCTATCCTCTAATGCCACCAAAGTTAAGATTTAAACACATCCAGAAATTATCAACTGAAAAGAAACAAATACTTAGTCTCATTGTCAAGGGTTAAAGCCACTTCCAGCTACTACAGGTTTTCAAAACTGTAATGTCACACTTACAGAAATTATTGACTATAATAAGCATTAATATGGAAATTCCCTATTCCAGTTATATTTTTTAAAAACAGTCATGTCATAAATAGTTCACCATTTCTGTTTTCTTCTATAGAGAAGAATGACCTGATTATTCAGAAATACAACTTTCACCAAAAGTACTGTTCAGAAAACACTTCAAATATTCAAACATCTAGGGGGATAGACACGTCATCTGAATAATAAACCAACCTTGAGGAAATGGACCATGTTTAATATTCAGTTGTCAGTTCTTTCTACTGTCATTTCAATTTCTGAACTGCACTATGACTGACTCCACAATTTTGCAAGCGGAAAGTGTTAGAAAACTGACCTCCAGGATAAAATTTTTAAGCACTTCTCTTGGTTTCCTTCAGGGGATGTTTTTGTAGTTCACATTTACTCATGTAACAGATATTAGGATAATCCCCTTCTTCCTGCCCCTGGTACTAGTTATTGCCACTTCATCAGAATCTGTTGAATAATACCTTCCAAAGGTTGTCTTCTGAAAACTCAGCAGCTGGCAGTATAACTCAAAAGAGAAGAAAATAAGTAAATATTTTTTTAAAACAGGGCTTCATTGGTCCGTGCTCTCAAAGGTGCAAAGCATTACAAGATCAAAGATGAAAACAAAGTGTATTTGTTTCCTTGTTTCTTCACCTCCAGGAGTGCTAACCAGTGCTTCTGTCTGAGGAGGAAAGATATAACCAGGCATGTGACTGCTGTGCCTTTCTGTGAGTTCTTCCAATCTCTGGCAGACTTTTTGCCATGTGTCCCCACCTCTCACTTTCCTTTAAAAGTAGTTGTATCTTCTCAGCATGGTGAAACCAGTCAAAGCTGAGTTAACGGCATACTTTTTTCAGGCCTTAAAACCTGTGTTCCAAGGACTTCTGGAAAACTCTAACTTTTCTGCATGATTTATTTGAGGAGCTTTTCACAGGTTTTTTGTTTAATTCTGTGCCACTAAATGAACTACAGGTACTGCCTGATTTGTAGCACAGGTGGTTCAAGTGATGGTTGTGCAGGCTGGAGGGGAAGGAGGGATAGATCAAGGAGGGATTCTGCATCATCTCTCTAAAACTTACTTCAGCTTTAGATATTGAGAATTTAAAGAAGATTTACTGTCCATGAAGAGAGAACAGATTTAATAGGTACTTCAACACCTCGCTTTTAGTTTGCACACACGTACATAAAAGCAGAGTACATCTTGGCTTCTCCAATGGTAGTAAAAATCTGCTGTTCATACAGGCAGCTCTGAGACAGAATTATCACACTAACGGAGTCACTGCTGGCTTTGTACCATGCTTGGCACTGATCTGTGCCATAATACAGGACTACTTCCCATATTTTCATCTCTTCTAATGAGGAAAATTATACCATGCATTATTCATTCTTGTAGGAATTTTTTTTGGTGGGGTTTTTTTAGTGTGAAGTATATTTTTCTTTCTTCTGACCTCTCCAAAGAAAAGTTTCTCATCTGATTTCTCCAAAAAAGAAAGAAAAAGTAGGGAGGAGGAATGAGAAGAAAAGGAGGAAGCAAGGGAAAACTCTTTGTATCTTTTACAAGAAAGTAGAATTTCAGCTAGTTTTTAATTTAGCAGAGCTCTGGATTTTCAGGGAAATTTGGCTAAAATTACAAATTTCATAGGGATAACTGCTTAGCTTGAGTTCTGAATGTACTGCAAACTGACCATCACAGAGTGCTGTACATATACTCTGGGACAAGAGTCATAGCCTCATCATATAATACAACTTGGAGCTGTAACTTTTTTCTACTATAGTAGCTCCCTGATGGACAATTTCTGATCCCTCCCGATCCCAGTGCTGGAGAAAACTCTCCAGACCTACCCTTCTGTGATGCCACAGAATATGCTTTTGCCTTATGCTCAATTTTGGGGATAGAGTCTACCATGCTTGAAAAAGCTAGGAGGAGAATAATTCCTGAGTTTAATTCAAGTTTATATTGCCAGTCAGAGTATTGCTGTGAACATTTTGCAGCCTGTTTATTATCCCATTAAACAGACTGCAGAGCTCTTATAAGTGATACATCAGATACTTTTGCTTATCTGGCTATGACAGTCTTTTATTCTTTCAATCACTCTACACGTTAAAGGGTTTTTTTCCCCTATAATACTGTATAGCAGAATGAAACATAACACAGGGCAAGGCAGGATCCTGAAGTTATTGGTAGATATTACTGAATTGGTCTGAGCGCAGTGAGGTCTTATGAGACACCTAAAATTTCTCTCCTACCCAATACTGGTAAAGTTCAGCTCGTCTCACTTCAAACCAGATGATGGTGAACCAGCTGATGGACAGTTCATCATCTCCAACAGGATCAAAGACTGCTCTTTGAGATGTAGCTTCTGATGAATGGCTGAAGATGCAGTAGTAGTTTCATCTGGAAAGAGAAGAGCCAGAGATACAAGTCTTCCAATATGCAGAATATAGAAGAAGCTATATTCCTCAGCATATAGCTTCTCAGGAGACAGTAGTAAATTTCCTTGAACAGTATAGCTTATTGGAAAAGGAAATAAAATCAGGAAATAAAACTGGAGTGAGGAAGGTCTAGGAGAAATTACAGAGAAACATAAGGTTTAAGTACTCCGAGAGTAACAACCAGTGATGGTTGTTTCTGGAGAAAAGTGAAGAGTCTGGATGTTGCCTCAAAACCTCATCCAGCCTAATTTCTCATGACTGCAGTTTGTGAAGGTGCTGTCTTTTTCTCTAGAATAAGAATCACAGTTAGTTACGAGAGCCTTCCAGGCTCAATAAGGAGTAGTCTGGAGTTCTTTACTGCAGACACTTGATGGTTCTGTTTACCATCAAAAAGTGGTGTAAAACTTGTCCCACCTCATTATTTCTTTGCAGAACAGCAAGAGTTAGCAAAGAAATTGGCAAGCCTATATATCGTCCAATCTATAGCACCGGGCATATCATTTGGCTTTGCAAACCAATTTATTTGGAAATGCACAGTCTTCTTTATCTATTTCATATCCTAAAGGCCCAAAAGGCCAGAGAAGACCAATGGTTTGAAGCAATAACAGAAATTTTTCTAGAAATCCACTAGAAGACCCAGACTATATGAACATAAACCAAAAATAAAGATCTCAACCTTTATGAATAAAAACCCTTTCCATCTAAACACACTGAGAAGAGGATTAAATGAGCTGGTCAGGAGTTAGCAGACCACAGGCCAGTGGGAGTTCTCTGTTTTTCTATTGCACCAAGTTAGCTGTGATCCCAAAAGTGCAGAACTCCATTAAGATCTTGCTGGAGATCATACACATGGTTTCTCAATAGAGGTCATTAAGTGAATTATGCTACCAGCCAGGTCAGAAACCTGACCTTTGAGTCCTGTTCCTCCTTGCTTTCTGTGCAGATGGAAATACATCCAGAAAAAGTGAGGAGTATTTGACAATTTTGGACACATTTTGAATGCCTGCATCTTATTCTTAGAAAAAGGAGCAAAACATCATAGTCATCTAGCCCAACCCCTCTACAATAAGCTGTGACACCTCACACTAGAACAGATTTCTCAGAGCCCCATCAATTCTGACGTTGAATGTCTCCAGGAATGGAGCCTCCACCACCTTTCTAGGCAACCTTTTCCAGTGATCTGCCACTCTTGTATTAAAGAACTCTTTCCTAATGTCCAACCTAAATCTACCCTTTTCTAGCTTAAAACCATTACCCCTTGTCCTATCATTACATGTCTTTGTGAACAGATCTTCCCCAGCCTTCTTACAGGCTCCTTTCAGGTAAGGTTGCTATAAGGTCCTTCCACCTGGACATCAAGCCACTGTTCCTACACAAACAGGCAATGTCTCTGTAAGCTTCCCAGGACAACTGTCGCCTCTTCCACTGCCTGTGTAGTTCCATCTTGCGTTTTAGTTTGACCAGAAGCACTTTTTCCCAGGGAGTCCTATTTACTAACTCCTTGAAGAGCTGGAATTTTGCTTTCCTAAAATTTAGGGTCCTGACTATGCTTTTCACCTTCTTTATACCTCTTAGGACAGTGAACTGCACTAGTGCATGATGACTGCAGCCCAGGCTGCCTTCAAATTTGACGACCCTGATCACTAGCATTTGTGACCATCAGGTCAAAAAATGCATCCCCTTGGGTAGGGCTGTCAATTTCAATTTCAATGACAAGTCTGATGTAGCTTGCTTGACGTCCACATTCTCATTTGGCTGTTCCTTCTCAACAAGAGCCTCATACCTGTAGTTCAGAGGAACCTAGGAGGGCAAGGTGAGCAAGAGGGGATTTTGCCTGCTACCCTTACCATGAGCTTGCCTCCACTCACTCCTCTCATTCAGACTTCTGCCTTTGGCCCAACAGGGGCAGGATACAGAGGCCCCTTGATCCTGGGTGCTCTTTGATGGTTGCTCCCATTTCTGTTTTAAGGATGGCACAGCCTAACTCCACCAGTCGATCTCTTGTTCAGCTTCCCTAATGCTCCTCAACCTTTCAACTTCTTTATGAAGCTCTGCCACCAGGCTAAGCAGATCATCCAAATGTTGACAGCAGACACAGCAGTTCTCACAACTGCCACTTGTTGCCAGTGCAAGGCTCTGGCACACCATGCAGCCTGTGACCTGAACAGCTGCATGTTTCTGTGGGAGTTCTACATGAAATGCTAATCTCTTGGGAGAGGCCAGCACTGTGTCAACATCGTATTCTTCTACTGAGAACAAGGTATCTGCAAGCCACGAAAACTTAGGGCCTCATCTCAGAAACTAGACCTACTAGAAAGAAAATACAAAGCCCCCCCCAAAAAAGGTAAGTCTGGTAAGCCTGTAAGCTTAAATGTATTGCCTATTTCTAATTTAGCTAATAGTGTATGCCAACTAAGATGCCAGTATGGGATTTGTGCCTGGATTTCTTTTGCATGGAGATGGAAGTCTGGAAGAAGCAGATAAGAGCCTAGGTCTTCCCTGGTTCAGATGCTTTTACATGCTGGAGGATCCATCCTGATGCAGGACAAGCCCCAGCATCCTATCATACAACCATAGTTGTGTTCAGCCCAGAGCTAAATTAAAAAAAAAAATTCAAGGCAAATGAGTTTAAATACCCTGACACCTGAGCTGCGTATCAACTTCTGGTATGTACATTCTCTATTTTATAACAATATTCCTCCTGATAACCACTCAGGGTGAGACAACATCATTTAATGTCTTTGAATGAAATGTTTGTCTGGGATGAGTTACTACAGGAAAACACTGTCAGAAACCACTGCTGTCATTGTGTGGCCTTTATCATGCACCCAAAAACAGATGATACAGAGATCAAGGAAGGAGTGTGTGTTATCGACATGTTGACAGGAGGGAACAAAAACACCCATTTATGTGCACAGTTAATTTTCCGGCCCAACAGAAAGAGCATGAATTTCTGTTAACTGCTCATGCTCCTGATTCTAATGCATTGTATTGCTGTTCGTTTATTGATTGAAGGCCATTTTAAAAGACAAGGATTACAGAGTTGTAATGAATCTGTGAAAGTCTTAAGCAGATCCATCAATCATTGTCATTTACCCCAACTAGGTTATTTACTTTGTTCAGTTCAGAAATGATGTGTAACATTTTCATTTGTGCCTGTTTTTATAAGTCCAAGTCACTTGTCATGCTATAAAGACATTAGTTTTAAGTAGCAATCTCCTGTGCAATAGCATGAGACTTGTTCCTTGCTGCATATGTCCCTTTATTCCTTCTTCTGCAAATGTTTTGAACGGAACATAAATTAGAAGTACAGTGAAAGTGGCGGTTCAAAGAAAGGTTACTGTTCTCAAAACATAAATAAGAACACGACATTTCAGTAAACAGTGTATTTTGATGTTTAGAGAACAAGTTAGAAGAAATTCCTACATAACCTCTCATGCCAGGAAATCAGTTCAGCAAAAGCTATTTTCAGCTGACAATGCTGAAATAAGATATCAGAAATTACACCCTAAATTGAGAAGTCTAATGTTAGTAAAAATATAGATACATATGGAGCTGATTCAAAAGTTGTGGTTGTAGACATCTTTATTGTTGAAAGATGCCATTGAGAAGCAAGAAGTAATATTTTTTTATTAGACTAAATGACTGTAAAGACAAATATATATATAAAAGAAACAGATTACACTTTTTTTTTCTGTTAAAGAAGAAAGGCAAAGAGAGGGATTACTGGACCTGTAACTTTGTACAGGGGTTTTTTTGCTATCAGATGTGAATCTTTTGAAATACTTTTTTTTTTTTCCTTAGTCACTTAAAGCTGTCTCAACTTCGTTAGTTTATGCTCTCCTAAACAAAGCAGCAAATTAAAAACCCCAATGGATTAAATGCTCTATTTTGCCTCCACATCAGTATTTCTTAAGGGAATTACACTTAGTATTTTTCACTCCTGCTCATTATGCGTGGACAGACAAGCAGGAGCAGGTCAGTGCTCATATTCCAGAATGATGTGTACCAAATAATGCTAGCTTTAGCTAGTTCTGGCAAGTCCAAACTGCTGATACTCCTCACTTGTTTCCCATAATCCTTGACCTTCCTACTCTCCCCTCCTACCCAACATCAAAAATTAAACACTTAAAAACACAGCTTTTACATCTGTGGTTTTTCCAGCAGCCTATTTAGAGCAGTTGATTTTTAATGTCACCAGCGCCGAAATAACCACCTCTTCATAGCACCTTTATCTGCAAATTCCAGAGTCCTCAAGGACACATGACTCTACAGAGTTTTAGATGGGGAGCATGAGGAACTGGCGGAAGTGAGAATTGTCAGCTCAGGCCAATGCCAGGGTTGGAGCCAAAACACAGCCCTCTCAGCTCCTGCCCCTGCACTCTCTGCTGCACCTCAGCTCCTTGCTGGCAGAGTGAAGGTGACTTCTCCTGAGGTGGAGCTTTAGTGGAACAATTGGTGTACAAATTTTCAACAGCCCTGCACGCCAGCCTTACCTGCAAGAAGTAGAATTGGTCTTTTCTTCAAGACAGCAGTTTTGGTAAATAGTAGATGAAACTGACACCACTCTCCTCGAGACACTCCCTGTCTACTGCAGGTAGAAAAACTTTCAGGACCTGACCATTTTGTTCCTCTTTATTCCATCTAAAGGAGCCTGCCAAGCAAGGAGACTGTTCTCGGGGATTTCAGAGTCAGGCACAAACTGCTCTCATTCCTTTTGATCAAACCAGCCACAGAACACATAAATCTTCTTTCTCTTGCTCCTTTCCAGGGCTGCCAGCCTGTGCTTGCTGCAGGGGCATCCCCAAAGAGCTCAGGCCAGCAGGGAGACAGCACTGACAGGTATTTCTTATGGGCAGAAATGTAATCATTGATGCCATTGATGGAACACCTCGATGTATGAAGTTTTACCAGTCCTCACCCTACATGACCTCTACTTCAGAGCAAGATGCCACACACACACTCCACTGTCTACTGACTTAAAAATGCACAGCCCTCAAACTAGAAAGCTGTTAGCCACCAGCACATTGCAACCATGGACTGAAATTATCTCCACACACAGACTGTACTTCCAGCAATGCCTTCTGGCTTGCAGGGAACATGTAAAGCTCCAGCCTGTCACTACCAATGGACAAACTCATAGCTGCAGAAAGGCCCTCAGAGAGCCAGAACAACTTGCAGTTATTAAGATTAGTACGTATTTGAGTTAGAAACCTGAAAAAAAAAAAGAAGAAATACTGGCTTTTGGGAAAAGAACAGTATCCTTCCAAAGGTGTTCTGTTTCTAATACAGGGTGCCCTGGTTTGGCAGCCTGTGGCTCCAGCTACCACAGCGAGAGCTACCTGGAGGCTGGATGTGACACACACTGGGTAGCACAGCTGCCTTATTCATTCCAGAATATGACTGTTAAGATCACCACCCGTTGCAATATGTGCTGTAAATGGCAGCTGCAAACCAGCTAATAATTTCTAAGTAAACATACACACAGCAAAATACTTGTTAATTATTCCATATGTTACTTAACCAAATTTCAAACTGCAGTTTTCATTTTAAAATGTTCATATTTACTAGCATGATTTATTTTTCACACCTGACACTGAAACACAATATCTGGTCCCTCAGGTAAGTGTTGGTGCCAGATCAAGGTTCCTGACTTCAAACAGGGCGTGGATGTTCTCATCCTTCTGTAACTTCATTAGAGGTTGTCTTCAAAGCTGTAATCACACAGCTTTTCCAACACTCCCAGGATCTTGTAAAAAAACTGAGTACCAAAGTAAAATTTTCTTTCTCATCTTTTTGCAGGCTAAATAATAGCTCTCAAGAGAAAATCTTTCGCTCCAAGGTTGTTTTGTTTCCACATGATTGCTCCTACGAGAAGTTGATCCCTGAACACTTGGCTGCTTTTGGTGTTGATATAACCATCTACATAACACCACTGCAATTAACAGAATGCTAATTTATACCACAAATCCACATATTCATGCCAAGGGTTGGATTTGTTATTTAATCCAGCAAAATGCACCTGAGATATTTTTTTTCAATGTTAAGCAAAGGTGCCTGATTAGCTTTCAATACTGTGACATGAAAAATAGAGCAAGATATTTTGCTCCGTATTTGTGCTGATGGCTTATTCTCAGCAGGATATCTGTTCCACAAAAGCTTTGAAAAGCATACAAATTAATTGTATGTATCACAGAAACCATCCCAGTTTCCACACACATCCCAATTTCTAACTAGCACAATGTGGCAACACTTACAGTGATACACTGCTCACCATAATCTTCTTCAAAAGAGTTTACTTTTTGCTTTCAAAGTAATGTTAAGGAGGACAGCAGATCTCACATTCCACACATCAAGCCATAAACATTTATCAAGGTGTCAGCAGAGAGTAACACTTCTAGGTTGTCAATATTTAATCTGCAGTAAAATTAAATCATAGGCCATTAAGCCCAGTTCACTGAGTCAAGAGTTCAGTGCACATGCTGAACTGGATGTCAGGAAGCTTCTAAACAAAGCATACAGAATCCTCTGCCCCTTTTGACCACAAAAACACCACATAGTACTTGCCTAAGTGGACACTATATATGTACAGCATCACCCCACAACACATATTCTTGAAAAGAGGCTGCATCAGCACTTTTACTCCTGAAAAATCACCACATTGCTCTTGTGGATGGGCAGCCTCAACCCCATTGCATACCTGACAGAGGCCAGCACAAGACCAAAGGGATGACATTAGCTTTCAGTCTATGTGAATTTTGTATGATCTACTGGTAGAAAACAAACCTGCTATCCAAGGAGCTCTGCCTCTTGCTCCCCTATCTTGTTTGTAGAAATAAGCCCAAACTATCAAAAGCCAAAAATTGAAGTATTTATGATCCTTTATTAGCAACTAGACATCATAGCCATGATCTTCATTAAATGACTATGAAAATGGCATGCCACTGTGCAACCCTGGTTTTCCTGCATCTTTTTCCCTTCCAAAGCAGGACCACAACTACTTCTGATTTCTTTATAAACACTCAGCAATCAGCAGTGCAGAAGTAACGACATTCATTTTCCAACTTAGTAGAAATTCTTTACATTTCAAAGACTTCTCCATTCTTTCTAAAGTTTTATGAACTTGGATAGTGAAATCTCATTCCTCCGAACCATTCTGGTGGAAGTATTTAAAAATAAAGCCTACTCTTGGACTGATTATCAGCAGCCATGCCTTCATTCTCTTTCTGCAGCTCAAGTGTAAGACAAACCTCAGGCCTGAAGGCAGCTGCCTATGCTAGACTGTGCTAAAGCAAAATGTAAGGAGTGGGATTGAGCTGAGATCCTGAGGCAAAACTTCACCTAATGTTGTAATACAGCCACAGCCTGAAATGTTGTTGTTTTCAACAGCACAGGCTGAGACTACTACAGTAGTTCTACATAAATCTCACCTGCTCTTAGCTGATAATACTATTCTCCTTTAACAGACCTAGTCACTGGTAGATGTAAACTTGTGGCAAAGACTAAAGTAACCTGTTTAACTAGATCTAAGGAGAGGACAAAGATCCCTTTGCCCACTGTTCTGGCCTTGCCACAGGACTCCCCTTTACCCACCTGGCCAGCAAGGGCTATTTATCAAACATAAAGATATGTGCCTTTTCTGAGTTAAATAAATGTGGCTCATCCACCTGATTAGTCCAGTTCGGAATGATGTTTCATGTTTAAGTTAATCATTATGAGATTCCCAGTTTTGTCCCACCCCTATCCTGCAGATTTTATTCAGAGAACCTGCACACTTAAAATGTAAACTGATGCGATTTACACACTTGCCTTTGATGCAAACATGAACAATCTCAACAGACACAAACAAAGCCTGATTAACAATTCGTCATGCAACTTTAAATTGATGTGACTTAGACAATCCAATTTCTGATGAAACATCATAATTACCTAGGTACCCCTATGGGAGAGCCTACATATTTTACACTTGTAGCATTTGTCAAATCCTGTATTTGCTGGGTAAGATGTTGTTATTTCTGAACATTTTCTGTGGCAGTCTCTGACAAAGAAGTAAGGTTACTTTTATATCTTAGAGTGACAACGATGATTAATGCTTGTTTATTTTTTACACATATTAAATCAGGTTTAAAAGGATTATTGCTGTCCCTTTGTAAGGGTTATGCCTCTTACCACAAAAAAATATATCTCTCTTAAAACTTTTTCATCATATGAACACTGCTCTTGCACGGTGCTCGTGGCACCAGGCACCATTCAAGATCTGAGGCGCTGGCTTCTTCTTTGCAGAACTGGTCTGCCTGCTGCCTGCACACGATGAGTGCCTGCTGCTCTCCAGCCCTGGAGCCATCACTGCTGCTACCTTCTGCTACCTTCAGCTTGTCAGGAGTGTAGGAAACCCATCCTAAAATCTTCCCTGCTTTCTTATCTCTCTATGGAGTTAATTCCCCATTCTCACACACACAACGGCCACCCCAAAGGGAGGGAACTGCGATGTAGACTAAATCACCTCCTTTTATCATAACAATCCTCTTCCTATCCTTCGCACCTCATTAGGGGCTTGTATTATAGTCATATATTTGTACACCTCTGTTTTGTTCATAAGATATCAGCACTCTCACAGTGTCCTAATTCTTTTTTGGGGCAGAATTGAGTACTACCTGTGTGGAGGGGGTTTTGACAGGTATCAAGTAAAGCCTAAGGGGAAGGGATTAACCACTTGAACCCCCTCTTGTTCTGTTTTTCAACCCTTACACCCTTAAATTTGGTTCTTGAAATACAATCCAATCCTTAGTTTTATCCTCCTCAATTAACAAATCCCATATATTATTGTGTCTTTTAATTCTAGCATCTTGTACTTCAGGGCAATAGCCAATTATATGGGCACATGATTCAATATCAGCTTGACAGTGTCTATGGGATGCATCTTGGCTGCCGCGTCTGCCTCTTGCCAAGAATTCTCTGCTACAATACACATTAGTTCTCAATCATAATTCAGTGAGGAGCTTCTGTGAGGAATGCCTCTGTAGCCAATTAGCCAGTCATTACTGGTCTTATCAAAGTTAGAGATTCCTTTGCCTTTAGTTAACAGTTTAGTCCAATTGTTAAATTCCTCTTTTCTCTAATTGCAAGGTTGGGATAGATGTTTTTAGGAGCAGACACCTCCCATTCTGATGTTAATTCCACACAATTCTTTTGTTACGGCTTTTAATTACGGTTCTTGGGTCCCAAATTGATGGAACCTTTTCTTTCTTTCCTCCAGCTCTTACCCATAGTTTTTCATACTCTTCAATAACCTTTAAATGAACTATTGTTATAACCTCATCTGGAAACTGTGCCAATAAGTGAAGCCTTCTGGCTTGCAAATTTGTGATCAATTTCGAGAATCTGGTAAGACCAAACCCACCATCCCTGTTGCTAGAATATAGGATGGCATCACAAGTAGTTGGTGGTAAATGTAGCCATTGCTTCACTGCAAATCTTATTTCTAGATCAAGCATCTCCAAATGAGTTATTTTAACACTGGCTTGATCGGCCAAATAATTTGTTTGTGTTGGAAGAGTCCTTAAAGATCATGTAGTTCCAACCCCCCTGCCATGAGCATGGACACCTCCCACTAGACCAGGTTGCTCCAAGCCTCACCTTCATTTTGTTCATAAAATATCAACATGCCTCACCGCCGTCATAGTGAAGCAAAAGCACCCTAAAAGAAGCAAAAGCATTTCTGGTCTCATAAAAACACAAAGGTGAGAGTAGAACTGTGTATGACATGTCTCGCAGGTTTCCCATTTTTTCAAGTTTGTTCTAATTCTCTCTTTCATGAGCAGTTTTCTTCCAAATTTTTTCTCCTTTGCAGCACAGTACTGTTCTGCTTAGCCCTCACTCAAACTTATGTTCACCATAGATATCTCACAGTCAAGTAGCATCCACCACTGTTGTGATCAGAAAGATGCTTGTGTAACTGCTAAAGGCTTTGCAATGACCCCTTGTCAGAACATCATAATCAACTTTTCCCTTCAACTCCACTCCAATGTCTTATTTTTTTTCCCTTGCAAGGTCAAAATGCCACAAAGAAGTGTCATCCAAAAATGGAAAGGAAAAAAAAAATAAATTAGATTACTTAATTATTTGTAGCTAGATTTCTTTAGCATCTCATGTCTCCTTGTATTATGATATACTTTACACTTGCTATCATATGCAACATATGTCTTCCAATTTGATCCTTTTTTTACCACGTCTAAAAAAGAAATCCAGAGCCGCTTCCTCTGCCTGTTCTGTTAACCTGACTCTGCCCAACTTATTTCTCATACCTCTCATCTGGCATAAGGTGACACACATCCCTGGCAAAGGCATTCACATTTTTACATTAGTGTGGATTGGCAGTTTATTCTTTACTTAGGCATGTCCTTCCTAAATCGGCGAGTTAATGGAGCAAATTTACCAATGTCTTCGCTCTTCTCATCTCATAAGTCTCAATTTGTCACAATTTGCTTTGTCCATTTCTAACATCTCACTTCTTGTGTCAGGTAGACATATATTCCCCTTGGAAGAACCCTGTTGCTGAAACTTTTTTTTTATTCTGAGCTATCTCTTTGAAACAGCCTTACTATCAAGTCCTCCACACACCTCCCAGCACTTAGAAGAGGAAGCACAAATTTAACTGATTGTTCATTCTGTATCTTGGCTAATGTTCCTGTAATTTGCTAATACCATTTACTTTCTCTGTAAATATTAATTTCTGTCTATAGACGGATAGATGCTGGAGGATAGAGTTTGCAGGAGACTCAGGGAAGCTGCCAAAGGAAAACTTCCACAATAGTTCCCTACTTAAAAACCATTATATCCTGGGATCAGCACAGACCTCTTGAGACCAGTCTTTGAGAGAAAGATACAAGGTGTATTTCTAAGGGAATACTTTTACCTGGTGGAGCTGGCAGCATATGGACACTTTTTCAAGAATACTTTTTTCTGCTCTTAGAAACCTTTGGTCAGTGATACTTGAGGAGGCACGGGAATGATATGAAAAAAATAACTGTGTGTTAAAATGCAAAGTAGGCAGCTGAGAGAACAAATACAGAACATCTAATGATAATGTCCTGGCACACTGTGGTGTTCTATTCAGATACCCAGATCAAAGCCTTATGTAAATACTCAAAGGCATGTTGTCAGGTAAAGACAAACCCTTGAAGTTCTCTGGATGTAAAAGCAGATCCATTCCCACACTTTCATAATTCAAAATACACATCTTTAAATCTATTTTAAGTTATTGAACAAAAATGTTAACGAAACTTATGTAAAATAAACAAACAAAAATACAAACAAGCAAAAAAAGAAACAACAACAAAACAAACAAACAAACAAAAACAAAACAAAACAAAAAAACAACAAAGAAAACCAACCAACCAACAAAAACCTTCCCTCAACTTTCTCTCCTTTTTTGTTTCTGTAATAACTGTATTAATCTCATTCATACATTCTGCAACATTGACATAAATTTCAAGATAACCTTAAGGGGAATGAAAATAGGGTTTTTCTCTCACTATTTCTTTGTTTCTATAAAAGCTGAGTTCTAGCTCCACTGAAAACAGGAATATTAATTTTCTATTTTAAGTTTTTCACACAATAGCAGAATCACACAGAATCACAGAATCTTAGGGGTTGGAAGAGACCTTTTCAGACCATCAGGTCCAACCCCTCCTGCCAGAGCAGGACCACCCAGACCAAAGTGGCATCTGGATTAATTATCTGAGGAGGAAGGGAGGACTGTGGAAATATAACAGAAATGCTCTAAAACAACAAAGGACTGAACACCATAAGAATAATGGGGGAGATAAAAAAAAAATACACACATTTGAGAAAGCAGGAAAGAAAGAAGATGAAATAACTGTATACAGGAGAGAGACACAAGCAGGGGAAAGGTTTATCAGCTTTAAAACCTGATGTAAGCATATAAGTTACTTGTCCCATCACCAATATAAAGCAATGGTGTGACTCCATTTAAACACAAGTTTAATAGAAAATAGTATTTTTTTAATGTTCTCAGCACCACAAGTATCATTATCATTAATGGGAATAGTTGGATGGTGACAATATCTTAAAGCCTGGCAAATACTGTCCAGTGATTCAGCTGAAAAACAAGGAGAAAGCATCAGACACTGGTTCCTAGTCCTATTAAGTCAATGAAACTACACTGTCTCAATTTGCAGAGTCAAATATATCTGCTAAATGCTTTATTCTTCCTCAGGAGAACAGAGAATGGAAACCAAACCCCAAACATGTGTTTCAAGTTCCTAGCAGGGGAACTGGAAATTTATCAAGAAATACAGTTTTATTACAAGTACTCTGTTACTATCATCATTCAACTATGTTAACACAAAAAATATTTGTTAAAGAAAAAGATTGTCAAAAAAATAAAACCTTCCATGCAGACCTATCCTGGTTTGAGCCAGCATTAAGCCAATTTTCTTTTTACTGATTTTTTTTCTTCAGTGAGCTCTCTTTTAAGCAACACACTTGCTTAAACTAGCAGCAAGTTTTCCAGCTGGTGGACTGATAATGCTCAGATGTTTATAGTTAGTGCTGAGAGACCAAGGACACTTTGCTCTGCTTGTCAGATCTGCTGTTTTGGACACTAATGGAGCAGAAGGATCACATCTACAACCCTTCTAGGGAGGAGGGAGGAGCACACTGGACATACGACAAAATTGCCTCCCTTTCAGCATAAATTTAGGGATAACAGAAGTGAAGCGCCTTTTCACCCTTCTTCCATCCATGGCCACTATCTCCAGAAGTGGTCTGGGACTTTTCAGGATGGCCCCAGCTCAGGGGATTGCGCTGGGATTTGCTGGGGTTGGGGAGAGGTGTAAGGGTTTTGCACATTCCTGCACATACTTGTATGTATTTGTACAGATTTTATTTTATCATTAGTATTTCACTAAAGCTGTCTTGTTTCATTTTCAATCCAGAAGCCTCTCTTCTTATTCTCTCCTTTCCCCGTCTGGGTGGGAGGGGGAGGATAGAGAGCATTATTGTCATTTGTTTAATTGCCAATCCTGAGCGAAACCCTTTCAAGACCTGATTAACAAAACTGTTGAAGAAATTTTCAGTAGCACAAGCAAAACAAGTGGGAATGAAACTGCAGCTTTAACATGCCAAAGAAGTACAAAAAGTATACATGCGAACATGTGAGAAAAAATAAGGAACAGAAATTAACTGGAAAATTACTACTAAAATTACATAGGTGTATTTTTAAATTTAAAGCTGGGAACCAGCGAACACCTCCTGCATGCTTGGCTTTGTCCAGGAGAATTATTTCATTCTAAAGCCACAGAGCACAGGTGCAGTCCCCCACTGCTGAAGTACTGGGAACTGATAGGTTCCCCCACATATTGGTCAGCTTTAAGTCTCAGCTTGACCAGGTGCTGGACCACCTCATATGAACTACAGTATTGTCTAAAAAGGGTGGAACAGATGATCCTTGAGGTCCATTCCAACCTGGCATTCTATGATTCTATGATCCTATGAGGTGTCCAAGCAGAGGTTCCCCTACAGTGGTGAGTTAGCAGGCTGTCTCCCTGAAGCCCGTGGAGGAACACATTGGAGCAGCCCGGGCCGGACCATGGTGAAGCAGGGACTTATATTGGAGGAGTTCATGCCTTCACTATCTCCCGTGGGAGGGATTCCTCTGACAAAATGACAGTATAAAGGAAAATTGTCTTTGGTGGGAATTCATCTATTTGATAGTAAACTGAGACACACTGGAAGTAAGTCTTGAAATGGCAGTAGTTCAAACAGTACAATCTCCTGAAGAACTTGTGAGAGATATACTCTCTGATTAATCAGGTCTTCAAGGCAAGCTATGATAGACAATGTGGAAGATGCAGCAGACTTGTGAGGGGGAAGGTGTACGCAGCAGAGGAGAAGCATCACAGGTCGCAGCAATAGCAATGCCAGCTGCACTGCTTCTAATCAGACATGCAATTTTCATAATTTATTATTTCATTATTAGGTTCCTAACAAGAGTCTCCAAGTTCCCCTAGGGCCCATCCCCAGTTTTGTCAGCTTCTGTAGTCTTGCTAGTTGCATGGTCTCTTGTGGGCTGAAGAAGCCAGGGAGACACTGTTTCTTCTCTTTGAGGGTGCTAGGGCCTGTCAGGTGAGCAATCTTTGCCCCAGCCATCAGTAGAGGAATCAGCCACCACCTGCCCCAGCTCCTCATTAGGCTCCTCCTGCGCTCTGTGGCTGGGGACAGGATTCCCCTCCAGAGAGGTGGCAGGACCAGGAGGTGTCATAGGGCTGTCCCCCTGCTCCTCAGCAGTCTGGGAGTCTGGGAAGCCCAGCTGCTGCAGGAAAGCCTGGCCACACAGGTCTGTGGCCACAGCAATGAGCCTGTGCACAAATGTCACCGTCTGGTGCTGCAGGAAGGGCTGCAGCTCCCGGACCAGGGATGCCTCGTCCAGCCCATAGTGGCACAGACTTACGAGGATGTTACCCTGTGCCAGAACCACGTCCCACCAGCGGGCCCCATACAGCCCCGACAGCTCCTGGTACAGCCAGGGCAGCAGGGGCTCGATCACCTCCATGCAGTCCCGGAAAAGGGCTGCCCAGACCTCAGGCTCGAAGACAGCCACATAATTCCTGGGGGACAACCCTGAAGCCTCCTGCTCATCCTGGTGGCTGGCAACTGATGGATCAGGGGGCTGCACAAGAAAAATCTCCAAAAAATCTTCCTCTGACCGCACAGAGTAAATTATGGTCTGGACAGTCTGCCTGCAAAGAGGACATGATGGTCTCCTCTTTGTCCACCGCACAATGCAGCCCAGGCAGAACTGGTGCAGACAGCGTGTCACGTAAGCGACATCATCTCGAGGGTCATGGCAAATGGGGCATCTCCACGCTGTCTCTGTGGCCATGTTTGTTTCCTGTGGCACACTGGGTAGAGCCAAGAACAAGGAGCTGCTGCCCCTCACTACTCTCTCATGCTGCAAAACGGGATGAGGCCAAGGTCAGTTGCAGTCCCAAGGAAACAAAGGCAGGAAGAAATGCCCCTGGAGAAGGACACCCTCCTGGCTCCCCAAGCTCATCACCCACCCCACAGCCACCCAGCCACCCGTTTCCCCACACAGCTCACCTCCTCTGCTGCAAGTGTGCCCCACTGCCTGAACACAGGGGATGGCTCTGGGACGGGCACCGAGAGCTGCCGACAGCAGCCCCCAGGGCACCACCAGCACCAGGAGAAGCCTGGCTCCAGCCTCCAGACCTCGCAGGCACGCTTGGTCAGAGTCCAGGCACAAGACAGACTGAGCCAGGCTCTGCTGGTTAAAGATAAGCAAGGAATGTGAGATCACAATCCATTACATATGATCATCACCACCCACCTCAGTGACTTAACAATGGGCCATTTGCTGCTTTGGGTAACACTGTGGCTGGCACTGGCATCTGTGCAGATGTAAAATGCAATAAATCCCATATTCCTTAAACCTAAAACTACCGCTCCTCTACAGTTTGACCATTTTTGTTTGCAAGTATAAGTTGGCTAGAGATGACATTGCTGAAGAATGACAGATGAGAAGAAGTCATCACTCATCTTTACTGCCTAAGCCACTTTAGGAAGCTCAAAAGCAAAGGCGCAGTTTGCACAGGAAACACCCTGCATACAGCAGAACAGATCTGTTTTTCAGAGATTTGAGGAGAGTTGCACACTACAGGAAGCTGATGCCCAAAAAGGTTTTTTCTGACTTTCTTTTCCTAATCATCATATATAAGTTAAGTTTAAATGGCAATACAGTGGAAAATTCTGTTCATCTGGAATTCACTGGTTTGATAATAAACTGAGACACACTGGAAGACCTGGAATGGCAATTGTTAAAATTGTATAAGCACCAGAAGAACCTGTGAGAACTCTCTGACTGATGAATTGGGGTTTCAGGGAAGGTTTGATAGATAATGTGGAAGTTTCACATCTGTTTGTAAAAGGGTTTAGTACAAACCATAGAAGAACAGGGGTTTTTTTAAAGTGGATTTGAAAAGGATTGTTGTACTTGCAAAGTTATGCTTAGCTTTAAAAAGCAGTAAATGCCTGGTTTTAACATCAGGTAAACACACCAGTCACCTACAGGTAGCACAGGGAGAGAGATACCTGTGCTCCTTTTTGGAATACTCATAACCAGTGCTGACACCTGTGATGTCTGAAACCTTGCCATGGGTACCATATTAAAAAATAGATTAAACTCTTTACCACACAAACAACATTTTGGAATACAATTTTCTTCAAACCTGGATTTCACCTCTTCAAAAATTGACACCACTTTTCTGCAATTTCTGCAGTCATCACAATTGGCTCCTATCCCAGACCAGACAGAAAAACCCAATGGAGACACAGCTCCAGTATCAAGAGCTAACAGCACACTAGTCAGACCAAGACAATTCAGATAACAAATTTCCCTGAACAGCACCAAAACTCCAGCACACGATGTGCCAGTGCCTCTGCTCCCCCCTCCCCACACACGCTGCTGTCGCGATACACAATACACGGTGCTCAGTTCTCACATCAGCCACTCATGGTCAATTCCCATGAGGGTCAAAACAAAGTGCACAGAATAATCAGGTGAAGGACAGCATGAGTATGTGAATCTAGAGTTATGTACCTCAAATCTCTGAATCAATACATCAGCATATGTCACAGCTTTCCTTCACATTTTTTGGTCATCCCCAGTATTTTCCTCCAGTTGCTCTTATCTGTAGCTTCCATTTCCTTCACTCTTAGAAAACACTTTTTGCAGCATAACCAGAGCTATTCATGATGTTTTCCTTTATTTTATCTTTACCATTATAGCTGAGATTAACACAGCTTCTAGACTCTTCTTTCTTTTGTGAAGACCCACGGTAAGAACAACACTGTTTCAACACAGAAAGTGCTCCAAAATTACACATCTTGTGCAATGCTGTGAAATAGTTACATTCAGTCAGAAAATCTGTGAAAACCGAAGGACACTGAAGTGTATAAAATGTCCTTATAGGTAATAAGGAGATAATAGAATAGTCTGTGAAAAGAACACATATAAATGCTAATGAAAAGAAGAGAGCAGCCTTCGTCAGTAAGACACAATGAGAAGGTTGTGTGCTGAGCAGAAAAAAAAATTATTGAGTTCATTGACAGTAAAAGAATAGTTAACCAGATAAAGATAGCAAAGAACTAGGAAATTAATGAAGAATTAAAGAAAATATAACCTTGTCAGTTGGGGTTTTATGTTTACATTTAACCCCCCTTCACCTTTTTTTTCTTTTTTCTTTTTTTTTTTTCTTTTTTTTTCCAGGAGTGAATTCCTGCTCCTCTATTAACAGACTGAAATTTCTGATCTTCCTCCTTGCATCAAAGCAAAATCCAGTTTAGGGCTTGGAAGAAGAAGGGGGACTCTTTGTGGATTCCTCTTCATGAAAAAAGATTATAATATTATTTGAAAGATGGCAGACATCATAGTATTTTTTAAAAAAAAGGCCAGTATGCCCATTATTAATGGAATAAGCAAACCCGTTTAGAATTTCTTTTGCTCAAGGGGATTAATTTGCAATGTCCATGCCTATGACTGTTCCCTTAGCACATAACAGATCTTTATTTGAAATCTTAATTTAACAGTCACTTTTCTATTTTTCACAGAGAGACAGTGTTCAGCATAACATAAAAGAAAGTCCACTATTGGAAGAACATTATTTCCTTTATCATCTAGCTGAGATTCATTCCCCTGCAGCCTCCTAGCCCAAGGAAAATGTTCATCTCCAGATCATTCAATCCAGTTTTAAAATGTCTTCTTTGTTTTTGGGAGTACACCTGAGAAACGATGTTTGTGTTCATTAGAATTATTCCAGAAGTAACTGGAAAAACAATGTAATTCGGGGCTTCCTAGGAAGAGATTTTTTGACGGTTCAGAGGTTTCCCTTTCCAAAATACATGGATCAAATTATCTTATTTTCTTAATCAACAAAGCACATTTTCCACTTAAACTGTTGCTTTTTCCTATAATTTTCCCTGTTTTGAGCCACTTAAGAGTATTCTTTGACTGACAGGGCACTAAAAAACAATCATAGATTTCAAAGCGAAGCTTCCATCAACATGTTATTTCTATTCTGGAGCCTTCCTCAACAACAAAATTGTAAGAAAGGAATAAAGTTTGTATTAGCCTGATACAAATCTCATTGTCTTTTCACCAGAATTGAGTTTCTTATCACATTTTCCAGATTTTTCCTTTCCTTTCCTGTACCATCTGTAGCAATCTGAAAACCACTGATCACCCTGAGTTTGCTGTGGTAGATTAGGACTGGGTTAGGGATCAGTTGAGCAATCCGGACATCCATAAATTGATGGGTCCGGATGGAATGAACCTGTGGGTGCTGAGGGAACTGGTGGAGGTGATTGCTGGGTCACTCTCCATCATTGTTGGTAAGTCGTGGGAACAGGAGAGGTGCCTGAGGACTGGAGGAAAGCAAATGTCATTCCAGTCTGCAAGAAGGGCAAGAAGGAGGACCCAGGTAACTATAGACTGGTCAGCCTCACCTCTATCCCTGGAAAGGTGATGGAACAACTTGTTCTTGGCACTATCTCTAAGCATATCAAGGATGAGGGGGTCATTAAGAGCAGTTAACATGGTTTTACCAAGGGGAAGTCATGTTTGACCAACCTTATAGCCTTCTATGAGGAAATTACTAGGTGGATAGATGATGGTAGAGTGGTAGATGTGGTTTATCTTGATTTCAGTAAAGCATTTGACGCTGTCTCCCACAGCATCCTTGTACATAAGCTGAGGAAGTATGGGCTTGATGGTCAGTTAGTGAGGTGGATCAAGAACTGGTTGAAAGGAAGAAGTCAGAGAGTTGTAAGAATCCAGCTGGAGGTCTGTGCCTAGTGGAGTCCCTCAGGGTTCGGTACTGGGACCGGTGCTGTTCAATATTGTCATCAAGGACCTGGATGAGGGAACAGAGTGTGCCCTCAGCAAGTTTGCTGATGACACTAAACTGGGAGGAGTGTCTGACACACCAGAAGGCTGTGCTGACATTCAGCAAGACCTAGACAGGCTGGAGAGTTGGTTGGGGAGAAACCTGATGAAATTCAACAAGGGCAAGTGCAGAGTCTTGCATCTGGGGAAGAACAACCCCATGGACCAGTACAGGTTGGGGGCTGACCTGCTGGAGAGCAGTGTAGGAGAAAGGGACCTGGATGTTCTGGGGGACAGGAGGATGACCATGAGCCAGCAATGTGCCCTTGTAGCCAAGAAGACCAATGGCATCCTGGGGTGTATTAGAAAGGGTGTGGTTAGTAGGTTAAGAGATGTTCTCCTCCCCCTCTATTCTGCCTTAGTGAGGCCCCATCTGGAATATTGTGTCCAGTTCTGGGCCCCACAGTTCAAGAAGGACAGGGAACTGCTTGAGGGAGTCCAGGGCAGAGCCACAAAGATGATGAAGGGACTGGAACATCTGCCTTCTGAGGAAAGGCTGAGGGAGCTGGGTCTCTTGAGCTTGGAGGAGTCTGAGGGGCGACCTCATCAGTGTTTAGAAATATGTTAAGGGTGAGTGTCAGGAGGATGGAGCCAGGCTTTTTTCAGTGATATCTAGTGATAGGACAAGGGGCAGTGGGTGCAAACTGGAGCATAGGAGGTTCCATGTGAATATCAGGAAGAACTTCTTTCCTGTGAGAGTGACAGAGCACTGGAACAGGCTGCCCAGAGAGGTTGTGGAGTCTCCTTTGCTGGAGACATTCAAAACCCGCCTGGACACGTTCCTGTGTGATGTGATCTGGGTGATCCTGCTTTGGCAGGGAGGTTGGACTAGATGATATTTCAAGATCCCTTCCAACCCCTAAGATTCTGTGATTCTGTGAAAGGGAAAATAAGGAAGTATATACAAATATATAATATCACTCTTCTCACCCAGTAATTCTCATGTCACCCCAGAGGCTGCAGAGAAAGGACCTGGGAAAGTCCTGGGCTGGACTCTTGGAGTCATTGGCAGATGGGAGCTGATGCAGCAACGCATGGTTCAGGAGCACATGGATCAGGATCGAAGGTGGATGAATGGACTGAGTCCTCCCAGGACTCCGGCCATGGGTAAAGAGATCTTAACCCTCCTGTTCCCTCATATTTATATGGAGTATGACATGTATGGGACAGAACACTTGCAGGAGGGTCACAGGTGTGACCCCTTCCTTCCTTTTGTTTCCAGTGCACAAGAAGTTTTGCAGACCAAGCAGTGACCTTGGTCCTGCATAGCATTTCTCACCAGTAACTATAAAAATGGAGCATTATCAGTCTTAGAAGCAGACACTGACTGAAAAGCATGTTGTTAGTTTCAAAAAGTGCAGTTACTTGGAAGAGATTCAACTGAATAGTAAAATTACTAGAAAGAAAATTGAGTCCTGGCTCAAGCCAGGACAGTGTCATATTGAGTACATTAATTTCATTTTTTCAGGTAAACCCAATGTAAAAAAAAAAAATTAGAAAAATTTTCCTGGGTTTATTTTTTTCACAGTAGAAATTTTC
This sequence comes from Apus apus, assembly GCF_020740795.1. Classification (NCBI taxonomy): domain Eukaryota; kingdom Metazoa; phylum Chordata; class Aves; order Apodiformes; family Apodidae; genus Apus; species Apus apus. The sequence continues at coordinate 69,244,915 of NC_067312.1, read as the reverse complement.
CATCTGCAAGATCACCATAGCAGAAAAAAAAAGCTAAATTACGAAAAAGCCCTCAAAATAGGAAAAAAAAATCAGATTCATTTTCGTTAAAAAAAATGAGAGTTTGGTTTTGCTTGAATATTATACCCAAGTGACTCAATATGAGGATGTTGTTGAAGTACTGGGTTTTTTTAGATTCTTACTAAAAACAAAAAACTAGTAAAAAAAAAAAATAAAAAAACACGAAAAGCCACAAAAGAACACAGGAGTTTCAGTTAATCCAGCTTGCTGCATTGCTTGTGCAATATCATCAAACACTTTCTCTAGAAGCAAGATTTTAAAGTCCTAACCTTATAACTTTGTTGGAGTACGTTTTGTTGGTTATAAAAAGTATAATTAACCAAGCTAAGATCATAATACCCTTCGAACGGATGTTATCAGAGCAGATACCACTACACATTTGCTCTCATGGCTGCCAACTCCAAAATCCAAATAAACATATAGCATCTTACCCCTCGGACCATACAAATATTCATCAGCCATATAATGCATTTTCCATTGTCTCATAGCGTTTAAATTTTTTCATTCTTTAGAAACTGTGCTGCCCTCTGATACAGACTTAGAAATTAAACCTTTTCTGATTAGCAAGGGATTGATCTTCCTTCCCCATAATGTAAGAAACAGAGACTAGAATTCAAACAGAGATTATGCATCCATCACCATCAACTCCAAGAGTGAACCCAACAATGCCATTCATGAAGAAGTTTATATGTATTGCAAAAATTTATGCCTCTCTGTAAGCACTGAGGTTTTGGGGATTTTTAAATTGTATGCAACACAGTCCAACACAGAGATTATATTGCTCACCTCCACTACCCAAAATTGTGTACATTTATATTTGTGCATGTGTGCCTGATTTAGCTCCACATTCCAGCTATGCTTCCCAGCTGCCATGACTATTCCAATATCTAGGTCAGGTAGTTTTAAACCCAGAGGTCTTTTGATTCCTTCAAATAATCCAGTTAAATGCAAAGATCCAGGCAACTGGCTTTCAGTTGCATGCTCCCTCTGCCTGCAATACTTTTAAAAAAGCAATCTGCGATTGAACCTGAAAAGAATTACTGAAAATCTTCATCAGTGACACAGACTGTGGGTTCAAGTACACCCTCAGCAAGTCTGCAGATGACATCAGGCTGAATGGTCCAGTTAATAGACCCAAGGGGAGGGACCTTGGCAGGCTTGAGGAGTGATCTCATGTAAACCTAATCAAGCTCAAAAAGGCCAAGCATAAGGTCCTGCATTTGGGTTAGCAACAGATTAGCTGCTCAAATTTCACATTAGCAGCTCAAACTTCAAAGCAAACTTCAAATACCCAGGCTGCCTGATCAAATCCCACAAACAGGTACCCTCCACCTCTCACCTCCAGAAGCCAGGAAGTCTAAACATAGCTTCCATGGTGACATAAGGAAACAAGACCAAGCACTTAGTTCTCCAGGGACTAAAAATGCCCACCCCATTTCAACTCAATAACGAGTTCATGCCTTGTGCTTTAGCTGAATCTGGAGACCAAAGGTGTGCCTTTCATAAAAACACAGCTTCTTAGTAGAAGCTTTTGTTGAATGAATGAGTGGAGTAGGTATGTTATTATAAAACAGTGTTAAAATTCTGATATGGTTGACTCCTTAGTTCTTTCTGACTATTACACACTTGGAGTACAGAGACAATGAGTCTGGTCTGGGCACCGGATGTGGGAAGAAGCTGCAGGAAGTCTGTTCTTGCGTGTCAGAGAGGCTCATGCAGCAAGAAAGTGTTTTGTTCTTCCCTGTTGTTCCTCCAGGAGGAAAAGAATGTGGTTCATTTGCTTGTTTTCAACTTGAAACAGTGTTTCTGCTTCTCAAGATGTAACCTGTAAACACAGCAAGTGCTGAAAAAGTGACAGCCTTTAGCAACCAGACCCTAAGGCTCTTTTACACTGTTATTTTGACATTCCATTCTATCTGTGCCCAAAAGTAAGCAACATCATTGTTTGGCTGCTGGAAGATTAAGGGCATTCACTGCACACAATAATAGAGCAGTAACAAATTACTTAGATATTGATAATGAGATAGATTGTGTAAATGCAATACAATAATGTTCTGATGAAAAACGGAGGAGCTCAAGTAACTACTATGTTTAAGTGTGTAGAAATCAGACTAGGAACACACTTCTATAAATGCATCAGGTTACAGTCGTGACCAGTCCTATACATTTGCTATTCCCAAGGTAGTTTATCTTCAGTGGATTACAAAACCTGAATGGACTATTTGGAGAACATCCTTCTTGTATTTGGCTATACCTACTCTAGGATAGTGTTAGTATAAGATTCATTAAAGTAATATTCACTTTATGTCATGTTTACAACCTCTGCATCAAAAAGAATAGTGACTGACAGCAGGGGCTTTGCAAACAGCAGAGTGTATATGATGTCTTTACAGTGTCACCCAACCAGGGAGAAGCTTCTAGCCTCCAACAAAGTAACTACAACAAACATCATTGCTCAAAACAAAGAAAAGAGAGCAGGTACACACACAGCATTGACTAAGAACATGCTTATAGGAATTGTATTTTGCAGTTTAGCACTGGAGTATTTGTTACAGACGCAATAATTTATTTGAAATTTGCATTTATTTTCATTTGTGTTACAGCTGCAGCCAGATGTCTCAAATAAAATAAAGGCCTTCACTCAGTGAAACCATTGCACCCCTAAAATCTTTATTATAATTTACAGAAATAGGACTAAGAAAAGGAAACCATCACAGAAAATAGCAATTACTTGATCTGGGGATCTGAGCAAATAAGAACAACAAACCCAGTGCCAAAGAGAAGAATGTCTCAGAGCTCCTATTTCCTGGCCAAGGGCTTTAAGGGTTGGGCACTTTACCTAAGTAGGAAAACTCCATTTCTTCTCATATTTTGGAAGAAAATAGTTAGCCTCACTTGTTGTTTTTGGGTTTTTCTTGTTTTTTTTTTTTTTTCAAGAATGGGTAAGGCACTCTTATTTAAGAAGACATTTTGAGAAGTAAATCCTGCTTTGATAAAGTTTCATCTCCAAGAACCTCTAGCCTCAGAGGGACCAGGATGGGACAACAGCTTTTCTCCAGCCAGCACCTTCAGCATAGAGCTGCCTTTACCACAAGTGCTACTCAGGGACTACTCTTCGAAGAACCCAGACAGACAAACTGAAGGGCAAACACTAATTCTTCCTACAGGCAGAGGCGATAAAGTAGGCCAGGGAAAGTGACACAAAACTGAAGTTCCTTATTGGAAGAACAGGGGCAAATTACAAAATTTAAATACCACTGAAGGATAGGACAAAAATGCCAAATCAATGTTAAGGTAAAATGACATTAGGTGTTCATCAGATATAATTGACACATTCACAGTGCTGACCTAGAGATGTCATTGCCCACAGGCATCTGTATTTCACTGATTTCCATTTCATTTGCAATTACATAGCTGTCTGGATGTCTTCGCTTCGTCTTACCTCTTCTCTTTTCCCTGTCCAAAGCATCCTGCATGCATTTCTCTGCTATTTATGCACCACTGAATGAGTACTGCTCTTGCTTAGAGGATGAATCCTGGGCAGCTAGTGACAGTGCTGATCTTTGCAAAATGACATTGTGTCTTGAGCTGCTACTTTGACAACCCTATGCTACCAACTGCTGGCAAGTTAAGCCTTGGGACCTGAGGACATCTTTAATGAATATTCAACAAAACTCTTCTATTGCAAATGTAGTCACTCTACCCTGTCACCTTGTCACTAACTACAAGCTTGAGTGTCTGATGATCAAGCTTAAAAGCATGACCAGAAATGCACATCTTGCAATATGATTTGTGAGTTGAAGGAGTGTGGCAGGGAGATTTGGAGCCATTCCCTTCCTTTTTTCCCCCCTATACACTTAAGATTTTTCTTTGTAAAATGCATTTATGGGAGAAAAGAAGCTCCCTTGGCAGCTGAATCTTAAAGAAAGCACTCTTGAGAAACTTCCACCGAATGCTTTCTGCATATTTTGTATTGGAGATCTCGGTAAGAAGGCAGAAGATGGGTAAAACAGTAATTTTCAGTCATCTCTCACTATTCTGCTATACAGAGCCAGTACAACATAGTTCATATAGCTCAATTTCATCTTTAAACTGCATAGCTTGAGACACACTCATAAGGGAACACATCCGCATCCATGATTCTAAACTTGACAGACTTCAGTATTGTCACTCATCATCATTTTTCTTTCTTTCTTTTACCTCCATAAAACCCTAGAACTAATGTTGCAGAAAAAGCAGTAGAAACACCTCTACACAAATCCTAAGGTAAGGGCTGAAGGAACAACTTCAGTATTAGGAAAATCTACAGACTCCCATGGGACGTGAAAGCAAAAGAGGAAGCAACTCCAGCTCCTAGGTCTTGCTTACACACAGAAGGTGCCTTGCTGTTACTGTACCAGTATTGTCAGTATTAGCTCCCAAGGCAGAGCAATTATCCCACACCCAGGGAACATCAAGGAAACATTCAATGAACAGACAGACAAAACTAAATATTATTTCACTTGCTGAATGAATGAATGAATGAATGCATGTCTGGGTTTTATGCTGCATGAAAATTACACCCAAAACATAAACAGATCTCTAAAAGACAGTTTCTTTCACAGCATTTTCTGTGGAACACTAATCCCAGGTACATCCACTTCTTTTCCCCTGCTCAGTTTTAAGGTCACTTTGTGACCTAAAAGAGAAAGGCAATGACCAATGTAAGATTATGATCTTTAGCCCAAGTTAGAAAACTAATATAACTTTTTTGAAAGCTGATCTAGTTCCCCTGCATGGTATTTTTGCTTTGTCTTGACTGATGGAACACCTATCATGACAAAATAAATTCTTTTATCTTTTTTAGATTGAACAAAATCAAATAACAACAAATTGATTAAGAGGGAAATATTATGGGAAACAATTAAAAGCACAAAAATCTCCCTTTTATTAACTTGCTAACCTCCAGTGCCTTATGTGTGAATGGACAAGTCTTCTTTTAACCTTTCTAATTTTAATAAATCCAGACCCTTAATGGGAAAAAACTCAGTTTTCCACTTTTTATTTGTACCTGGTATTTATGAACAATATGAACCCAAGTATTTCTAGACTTATTTAATCCCTTTAATATGTGCCAACACATGTTTCTCTGATGGATTTGTTTTCCCATGGTAGAATTTAGTAAGGCCTTTGTCTGATTATTGTGAAAAGAAAAATCTTTTTGTAAGTACAGATTTGTCATAAAGAAGGCTCTGAGTTTAAATCCTCTTCTAACCAGGTTGAGGAGCACCTCTCTAATTAACGCTTTAGAAATAACAGTAACTTGTTAAGGCGGCTATAATGTCTAGATGTTTGCTTTGTGCCAAACATCAACTCTTTGTAGCAGCTTCCACAATACAAAATTTAACAAATTGGGGGTTTTGTTTTCACAAAACACAAACAAAAACATTTAAATGCCAGGAAGTGAGAATATGCCTTTCTTGCACATACAAAGATTGCACAGATTGTTTCCTTTTTCCTTCCTTCCCTCCTCTCCTTTTCCTTTGTCCTCTCTTTTTCTTTCTTTTCCTTTTCTATTGCCTTTCCGGTTTCTTAATTTATTACTTTATGGTAACGTTGATAATTAGGTCAAGTTTCATACAAAATGAGGCAAGTCAGGAGAAGTTTATTGAAATTTTGAAATTGCTGTAAGTTTTCTACCTTATACCTCTGAAAGATTCTGCTGAGCAGTGCCAAATAGCCATAATCTGATCAGCTCCCCTACAAATCCCAAAATTTTCTTTGCATTTGGAAAGTCTTTCATTTAAATTATTATGACTGACTGCTATTTATTTCAGGCTCATTCAATAGAATCTGTGTCCTGAGAGACAGGAAAGAACATTTATCATAGTGTGGAACATAAGTTATGCATATGAACAGTTAACCCTCCTGGGCTAATAAAAACTATTTCTTTCTATTAACAAGGACAATATTTTGCTGCCAGCAATTTGGATTTATTCTCATAATATAACTAAAAGAAAACACTGTATTTCTGTTTCTAATTAACCTCTTCAGCCATAGGCACATATCAGTGTAGTTTAATTCAGATGGTAGTAATTATAATTAACACTTCTGGAAAAGTCATTTGTTGTGATTTGGAAGGGATTTCTTTTGGTAGGGCTTAAGGAATACCTCAGGAGTGCCTTGTAATAAAATGCAAACAGGAACTTACATCCCTGCTAGTGCTACTGAGACAAACTGCATACATAATAGTACAGAACATAGGGATTTGAAGAACTTTTCTCTGCCAAGCTTCTGCACCACGCTCAGTGATGAAGATCCCAGTTAAAAGACTAGATAAGGTAACAGTTCACAAAACAGAAGACAGCACAATACTGAAGGAGCTCTTCTAGCTGGGCCAGGCATTAAATTAGCTCTCAGAGAGGACAAGAACTGAAATCATTGCTGTTTTCTTCTATGTAGTTAACTTCAATGGAGTGTTGATGGTGAGAGTGAGTTGCTGAGCTCCCAGACAGCTGCAGACAGATTTCTCAAGGATTTGGAATAGCTCTACAAGTGTCTGACCTATGGTGAATAAAATTCAATGTTGACAAATGAACAGTAATACACAGCACGTTCAAAAAACCCCAAACATACAGGGGTACACATGAATTAACCCAGTTTAATCCTCAAGGCCATCCTGCAGTGTGAGGGAATAACAGTGGACTTCTTGTTAGCGAAGAAACCATACACTGCAAAGCTGCATAACCAAGTTAGCATGAGGTATTTAATAGCTCAGGTGAAGTTGTCTGGAACATCAGCACACAGATTCACTGCAACAGCTTGTAATGAATGGAGATCTCACATGATTGGAATGTTTTGTTTAAGCCTATGCTGTCCAGATGTTGTTATTTCATAACTGAAATTAAAATTTAAGTGCAAGTTTAAAAAAATGGTAGGAACCTCCTCATTCTATTCAGGATTTGCTGAGTTTGCTGCTGTACTAAGAAGGAGTGGGCCTCTTTTGACACACAGGAAAACCATAGTCTGTGGTCCTGCTTCTCCTTCCAGTTGTTCAGGTCCATCAGCTAAGTTCTGTATCAGAAGGTTTTTGGGGGATTTATCCAGTCTGATAGGGTTTTTATAGCCAGAGGAGTTTTCAGGAAACCATGCAGATAAATAACTAGTTTCTAATTCATAATTCTCACTGTTATAATATGAAAAGTTACACAAGATGCCAAGTGGTAAAGTATCCAAGAAGAAATCCAAAAGGCACAAGTTTCAGCTCCATTTTGGGCTTTCCAATGCCTTTACCAGGAAATCAGTCATACATAAGGTGCCTGATCTGTTTGGCTCAGGAAGACAAAAGAAATCAGTGATAATACACTGCTTCTTAGTGTGAGCTGAAAATAGTGGCTAACATTACTAAGGGCAGCCTTTTGGTTTGTGTTGTTTGGGTTTTTTTTCCCCAGCAAGCTGGAGTATTTAACGCAGCTTGAGGGTCTCTTATATGTTGCCTGGGTACATGTTCATCATGAAGAAAGCAGAGTAAAAAAAAAACATGTTGGCCACTGAATCAGAATCCCTGAATATGTGTTATTCCTCAGCAATATTCTGCTATAATATCCTTTCCTGTGTGTTGTGTCTACCATAACTCAAGCACTTGACATTTTTCCAGTTAACGTAATCAACCAGATCTCTCTCCATTCTTCTTCTGTATTGATCTGCACCATCTGCACCATACACACCTCATTACTGTGTAATTTACACCTCATGCCATTACTATCCTGATAAAATGCAAAAAAATAATTAAATTTTACTAGGTTTGCTGTGGAGGCATATCTTCAAAAGCATCAGGGACAGGGAAGTTTTATGTATTAGTGATTCACAAAAGTTGCTAGTCCTAAAACAGGAGCTGTGTGGCATGTAACTAGATGTGAAGAGAAGTTGTACTTGAGTAAGTAGTTGCCAGAATTTGCAAATTCCACACTAATTTTGCTTTCTTTTTTGGGCAGAGGTACCATCAAATAAAGATCTGTCCTACTTACCCTCATTATCATCATATGGTATAAAATTTAAGGGTACGTTTGAGGCACAGTAAAGATCCTGAGATAAGAAAAGTAATTTCACCAGCCCTAAGTCAACTGTTAAATAAGAGTCTGTCCGAAGTTTTGTTTGGGTAACAACTATCCCTTAGAAAAGTACACTAAATATTTTGTGCCTGGAAGTCTTAAACCAACTATAATGTGTTGCTCTGCCCTGGAAGCTCCTATTTCAGCTTCCTGAAGTGATAGGATTACCTAGAAAATATACAATTCCTCTATAAGTAAGCCCTGAGAAAATACCAAGTTACTTGGATCCTGGTGTCATACCTCTCTAAACCTCAGAAACACATTTGTACATTAGTCTTGTAAGTCTCTATGAAACAAAGTATTTAAGTATATGCATCTTAGGTAAGGTAGAAAATATACCATAACAATGGCACTTGAACTCATGTTTAGCTCTGCTCAACTAGAATTAAGAATGCAATGCTGAATAGGATTTTGAATTTAATGTGCAATCCTTCTGTGGCTGGCTTCCAGCAGTGGGACACATTTTCCAGAGACTGGATCACCTACTGCTCCAACAGTCAATGGCTGTCAAGGTTTAATATTGGGTTGGCAATTTAATGAATGAAAAAAGCTCTCAAATAACCCCTCTCTCTTCACCAGGAAGGGAAAGGAAAGAGGACAAGGGAAGAGAGTTATGGGTTATAAACTGAACTACACAGCTTTAATGAAAATGATGAAAAAGAAAATAATGAAATATATATAAATATCCACCAACCCTCTATCTCATTCTGCTCCAATAATGCTCACATCACCACAGAGGCTGCAAGGCAGGACCTGACAAAGTCTCAGACTGCGCCCCTGGAGTCAACAGCAGACAGGACCTGGATGCAGGAATGCATGGATTCAGGAGTACCTTGATGGGCATCAAAGGCAGGTGAATGGACAGAATTCTCACACATCACCAGTCACAGACAAAGAGAGCTTGACCCTTTTGATCCCTCAGATTTATGCTGAATATAGCATGTAGGGGGTGGAATATTTGATCAGTTTTGGTCACCTGTCTGGTCCACTCCTCCCCTCAGGAGGGTCTTGGGTGTGACCCCTTTAGTCCCTTTTGTTTTCAGCACACAAGAAGTTTTGCAGAACCAAGAAGTGACCTCAACCTTGCACACCATTCTCCAGAAATAACTATAAACGTTGAGCATTATCAGTCCTAGAAGCAGACACTGACTGAAAAACATGCTGTTGATTTCAGCAGCTGCTGCTACTTAGAAGAGACTTAGCTGGGAAGTAAAATTATTAAAAGAAATTTGGTTCTGTCCTGCCTCAAACCAGGACATTTCCCCCCTTATTCCATACCGTTTCCATCATGCCCAAGTGACAACTGTCCTTTGTCCTCAAAGACACAGAGTACTAGACCATCTTTCTATACCAAAGTTCACTGAGTTAATTTAGTCCACACTGGCAGGTATCCATCTGGCATTGCAGTCTCTCAGGGCAAGGGAGAGGGTGTGAAAGTTGCTACAGCTCATGCCCAAGGGTTGCAGGCTACAGATGTCAGCCTTGTATTCTTCAAGCATCTTACAAGATGCCAGTTGATGAGGCTCATTCTGGTTTGATCACCAAAACATTAATATGAAAAACACTTTTTGAACAGCTAGTATTATGTAGCAATTAACATACGTGAGGTTCAAGTCCACAATCCCAGGACTAAAAAACCCCATGAGTGAAAGAGATCCCACAAATGGCTTTGGCTTTTCCCCAAACCAGGAAAAACACAGTTTTCCTCAACAGTTTATTTTCATATACCTCAGGGACTTTATCCCCTTTTACATTTCAATCATTAAAACCTGAGTGGATCACAGTAAGAATATATCACCTCTCAAAAATATTGCTACTACAGTATTTTAGCTCATTTGTCTGATGCCTTTACAAGCTTTCAAAGCAGGCCACCCTTTCCTGAACACCACATTTCCTTTCTCCCCTTTTTCTGCTGCATCTGCATTGCAGATACCTCAACAAAGAGCAGCCATGGTTTAATTAATTACATCTAGAAATCACTTGTGCACATTTTCCTTTGTTACTGCCAAAGTGAAATGAGAAAAAAAGAAAAGAAAAAAACACAAAAAGAACCCACAAAAAAGTCACTGACTCGGGTTTGAGAACCAGATGCTTAAAAACTGCCATTCCTTTCTTCGGTCATTAGCATTTGATGGAAGTTTGATATTATGTTTTTATTGTATTCAGGGGAATATTTAATAACAATGTAAACCTAAGGCATATCATTGGAATACATTTGGAAAGTGTGAGCCCTTTTAAAAATGAAGACACGACTGTTAAGAACATTAAGTAGGTTTATAACCAACTTATAACCAAGGCTCTTAATATTTATCCTTGGTATTACATCAGGACAATTTTATGCTTATTTTTTCTCTCATTAGTAAGCTGGCTTTTGAATGGAAAACAAGTCAATCTTTATGACAAAGCCCAGTGTTTCCACACTGTTGAAAGAACATTAAGCTTTTTTCTCAGGTTTGCAAAACATGAAAAAAAAAAAAACCACCCTGAAAGGAGAAATAAATTTTTAAAATCATTAATTGCAGCCATTTGAATTTAACACATTTGATATTTAGGATGCAAATAAATCAGATCTATGAAAAACAATTATCATAACTGAGCATGAAACACTTTCACCTAGTTTACTTATCTTTATCTTCCTCATAGTAACAATAAAGGTAGAAGGGAGAAAAAACAACATTAGATTTTGGGACATTTTTAGTGGGTTTTTTTCCAAAATGAATGTTTCTTCCTTTTTTTTTTTTTTTCTCTTTTTTTTCTCCACACAGACTAGCACTGAAACACTGAAACAATGTCAGTGTTCTGCAGACTGGTTTGAATTGTTCTCATTTAAGTATTGCTACATGGTACCACACTGCAGTCTTCCTTTCAATGAATGAAAATTACCTTAAGGAGTGATTTGGAGATATTGTATTTATTGTAATAGAATTTTGATCTGTTACACCAGTCTGTGATGCTTGCATTTATACCTGTATTTCAAAAATTCATTGACATTGTATGAACTGTGTAAGATTGAAATAAAGGAAGAGACAAACTAGGCCACCAAGATACTAGGTCTAGGCCTTCAGTTTGACACAAGGATGCCACGTTTTCTAGTTTAGGTAAACTGAGGACTCTAAAGAGATAACAATAATATAAGTGTTGAAAACTGTGAAAATCTTAAGAAAATCAAACCTGTTGTACAATCTCTAAGTGAACCTAAAAAAATATACACAAGGGAAGCAGAGGTCAGCAGCCTCTAATGACACAGAACAATATTTTTTTTTTCTCAAGCTCAAAACTGGATTTTTGTACTACCTGAATAAAAATGAAAGTGCTAAAATCTGTTTAGAAGCTGTATGCTGCAGATGACTGATCTGACACACACTGTGTGTCAGAAGATACCTGCTGTGTATGACAAAGAACAGAATGAATCCTTTATGTAGGATTGAATTTAAAGTCTTATTATGTAGAAGAATTCAAAGCTGGCTATTCTGAAGCTAATATCTGTATCCAAATAAATTATTTAGTGACAATCCAGAGATGGGATGCTCTCAGTTTCTCTTTATTACTGGTCAATTTAGCATACAATGAACATGAACTAACAATAAGCCCAGAACTCTGCAACACCAGTCACTAACCATCGGGCTTTGGGCATTCCTCTGAGAAAAGGGAGTTAGGGAGTCATCTACCTGGACACTCTCAATATAGAACAGATCAGAATTTGGGTCTTCTCTTATACTGTTTGCATGCACTGACTCGAACTTAAAAAGGAGTTGGAAGATGTCAGTGAGTTCAAATCATTTTCTTACACATCAGTCAGTCGAACAAGCTCCCCTCCTTAATCACTCAGTTCTAGCAACATTATCCAGGAAGATGGCAGCACAAAAATAATGCAAATGGTCACATCAAACATGTTAAAAACTGTGCAACTTCTTTAAATAAAGTTTTGTGTTCCAAAATATTTTCTACATGTCTCACACAACTATCATAACATCCATTTAACTGGAGTTCTGTCATTAATAAATAAAAATAAAAATTAAAAAATCATAGAATCATATAATAATTATGGTTGGAAAAGACCTTCAAGATCATCAAGTCCAACTGTAGTCCAACTACCACAAACACTAAACTATATCCTGAAGTGCTACATCTAAATGTTTCTTGAACACCTATGGGATGGCAACTCCATCACCTCCCTGGGCATCCTATTCCAACACCTCACCACTCTTTCAGTAAAGAAATTTTTCTTAATATCCAACCTAGACCTCCCCTGGCATAACTTAAGTCCCATTTCCTCTCATCCTACTGCTAGTTCCCTGGGAGAAGAGACCAACACCAGCATCTCTACAACCTCCCTTCAGGTAGTTGTAAGGAGCTATAACATCTCCCCTGAGTCTTCCCTTCTTCAGACTAAATAATCCCAGTTCCCTCAGCCACTCCTCAAACAACAAAAAAGACCTGTTCTTACTCTACTGTTAACATCTTCCAAGTCTTAGAAGTAATAGGCTTTGAGCTAAGGTCTACAGATTATATCTAAAGATTTGTATGCTATGGTAACCAGTATAAATATATGCTGAATCACAATTAGGTTTCAGAGCTCTATTTGCACTTGCACTTTCCAACAAAGACTTCTCTCCACTAATGTGGCATAGGCCCTTAAATTTGCTCTTGCAGCTAAGTCAGAGCACAAATGCCAATGCCACCCCACCCAGAATATTTGCATGGCAGACATCTACTGAACTATCTGGAATGCAGTCTTTAGTTCCTGCTGCAACAGCAGCTATCAGCTTGATCACAGCCAATAAACTCTGCTTATTGCTAGAAAAGTTACAAGTGTAAGCAGCATTTATGCAATCTCTCTAAATATTTCGACACCGAAAAAAACCAAAGTGCTGGAGAAAACTCAAGACCTGAAAGAATATCAGCCCTCTGACCTTATCAAAAAACTATGTCAATTCAGCCAGCTTCTCCTCTCTTTACACCACCAACTTTCTGTCTCCCTGGAGCATGACTATGGTCTGGAGCATCTGAGTTCCTGAAAGAACATATGCCAAAGCCAGAATACTCAACATAAAATTCTTCCCTGCGTCTTGTTAGTTAAAATTTTAATGACACTGTGAAAAATCCTTGTAGAAAAGAATGCTCCCAATTTATTTTCTAAGCACCAGAAAGTCATCCTGGATACCCTTGCTCATTAGAAGACAATTTTTACTCTCTTAACCTTTACGCCACTTCTTTTGCTGCTAATTCACCCCTAACGGGAGATATCTTGGCACGCCTGGGATACTCCATGCAATATGCAGGGAGGCAGGCAGAATTCTGTGGCAGTGTGTTTTCCTCCCCTTCTGTCTAAGCAATAGCCACCAGTGGCAGTCATGATGGCTGCATCTATCTTAAGTTGGACTCTGGGGAGGCAGATCACAACACAAAAGGTAAGGGCTATAAATCTTGTTCAATAGCTGAGGGCTAGTTGAGCATGTGCCAACAGAAATATGGCTGCTGTGCAAATAGAACTGTAAGGGATGCGACAGGCTAGATCTTTCTTTCCAAACTTTGGTCATTCCTTCTTCTTCATGAAATCTTTTACTCTTCTACTCTCATCTGAAACAGTTTCACTTTCTTTAAGAAATCTTTCTTTTTAATCCGTGTCACTTTCTGCATTTTTTTGTTGTTGTTGTTAATTAACAACTGTTTCACCCAGTAAGTGAAAATCTCTCTTTTTAGTAAATCACTCTAGATCTTTCTCTATGAAATGTCTTCTCTGCTAAATCTCTTAGAAATCACTCTGTGGTGACAAGGTATTTGGGCTGATCCCTACCACTACCTCGCATCTAAGCACAGTGTATGGAACCAGTATTCCATGGCTCTTCTATCTTTAAAAATCCACAACTTATTTGCCTTTATGGAAGGCTCATTCCTTCAGAAAGGGTGGTAAAATATCGCTGATGAAGTACACTAAGGGCTATCTTCAAAGTGTTCAATTTCAGACAATCAGAAGTTAGGCAGTATGAAAGTTATGCTCTTCTTCCTTCTTACCTCTAATCACCTGTGCACCATCACTTGGGTTTAATGTCTTGGCTTTATGTTATCTTTTTTCTTACGAAGGATCTGAACTTCAGCTGCATTAGAAAACCCCATGTTTCTATAGAAACATGATAATTTTAGGTATAAGAGGAGCTGTGTATCTGTATTTAAGAATGCAATCTTTTATGCCTTATATTTATTGTTCTTTTCCAATATCCCTCTCTCAGTTTTGAAAAGGAATAGACTTCACAGTGCACTGAGTAGGCCACTAAAGCAGAGGGTCAATGAAGAGATGATCTGAAATACTCCATCATGCCCTTTATAAAGTTCTGTGGTGTTCTGGGACAAAATCCAGACGTAGTATAGGCACCAGCAGCTGAACAGGTAAAAAAAACTCCCCTGAAAAAGGAATTCAGTAAGAAGCACAAAGGCATTAAAATTCCACACCAATGTGCATTCTGCTATTGGATAATTCATAAAAGATCACAATCAAATAAGGGAAATTTTGTGCTAAAAGCAAGCTTCATAATTATAATAATCCTCAATTTCTGCTGAGGAGGTTTAAAGAAATCAGTAGTGAGCAGACGTAGCCACTATGCATTCAGATGTTAGAGAAAGCTAATTCCTTTGACAAGGCACTTTGCCAGCTCCGACTCCTCTGGAACCAGGTTCTGCCATTTTGGAGTAATTAAGGCCATTTCAGAGTTGCCCTCTTCCCCTCCTGCGGCTGCTCATTGGGACAGGCAGAAGCTGGAAGTCTGGCAGAGCAGGTGATAAAAGAAGACAAGTGCAACTGAAGTGATTTCTGCCAGTGACATACAGATATTAAAACCCAGAGAACCACTGTGGGGGAAAAGTCACATTTGCATACCTCAGGCAGACCTGAAACACAAAGGTAACTACTGTCAGTGGAAGGGGTGCCACTGCTTAGAGATGCTGAGAGAATTTAAGAAGTTTTTAGTGAGAAAATTAAAAAGTGAGAAAATATCTACATATAAGAATTCTGAGTCTCCCAATAAAAGAGCATATCAGTATTTTCAGCACAGGAGAATATTTTGAGAGGGAAAATAATAGGGCAGTATTCTGTAAAGAAGCTGATCTTCTTTTCTGTGTTACAGGTTTCATAGAATCACAGAATGTGTGGAGAAGGGACCTTTAAAGGTCAGTTACTCCACCCCCCCTGCAGTGCACATGGACCTTTTTGATTAGATAAGGTTGCTCAGAGCCCTGTTAAGCTTTGCTCACCTGCAGATTAGCTCTTGTTTGACATGCCCAGATATCTGCCACCTCATGATTGTCCCATTAAGAAAAATAATGAAAAATAAAAAGCTCAACAATCAAGTTTTAGCAAATTACTCTCTTTTCCCTCACCACATCCTTCTTTTAATCTATCTGTCCCTGATAACAGCAAAGATCTTTACATTCTCACTGGAGCTGCTCAGCACATCCTGACCTACAATATGCTGAGTTTTGATGTAGATAATTTAAAAAGTAGAATTAGAGATCATGATGAAGCAAAAAAAAAAAAAAATCCCAGTCTGCAAATTTTGGAGGGTTTTGTTGGTTTTCTTAGTCTTTTTACATTTCCTCTTTAATTCATCTACTTAGTTTTGTTTTTTTTCCTCAGACATAATGACAGAACCATGTTTATTGTAGGTAAACAGGAATCATGTCAAACCTGAACATAACAGAAAGCAAAAACCTCATCAGGCACAGCGTGACCACTTTCAACTTCACATTTAAAACAACTTATGTAACAGTGTAACAAAAAGACAAAATTCTGCACCTGGAAATGCTTTAGAAGTAGAGCAATGCTTTTCCTCACAGTTTTCTCATAGCTGTCAACTTACATTGTCTGGGAAAGGAAATATTCTAGGACATATAATCTGTCATTAATTTTACTAACTTCTAAAATTCCTCAGTTCCTTCACTACAAGAACATTATATTTATTTTTTTTTACTTCACCAAGTAACCTTAAGAAAAAAAAAAAAAAAAAAGGTAAACAGCCTTCAGAACTTGTAACCTAGAATTATTAGGTTCCTCATCTTTCATAACAGCTGTACCAAAACATCCTAAAGAGATAAGACAACATCAGAATAACCCAGAATGAAACACAGAAAAGGAGTAACAAAGACAACAAAAGGGGATTTTCAATTTAGGGGGAAAAAAAGAGAGAAAATTTGGAACATTCATGGGAGTTCTGGACAGTTCCTACAGAGGGCCTAGTACTACAGCAAGATCATGCTGAACAAAGGAAGACTACTAAGATGCTAAAAGTCAGTCAGATGAAGAGGAGAAGAAGAAAGGATTTTGCAGACCATATTTTCATCAAGTATGTTTGAGGTCTTTAAGCTGAAGCTGGGGCTAGGGTGAATTTTGCAAAATAACTGTTCTTCAGCATGTTGAATTCAACACCTTGGCTGTTGGGATCCCAACATCTGCATGTGTGCATGACCACAACCTTGTGCCTAAGAGTAGGAAATAGATGACTTAGACACAGGGTATATAAGTGTTTTGTAACTTCACATGGTATTCAAAAGGATGAGCAAACTGCAGACATAACTTTCATGCTCTGAAAAGCCAATTAAGTAAAGAGCAGTTACAAGTCCCAGACCATACTGTGCTTACTCAACATATAGGAAACATGAAGACTTAAGCATTTTTTACATCATGTCTGTGAACCATGTACTTCTGAGGGAAAGTAATATGTTTGCTTCTCCAGCTCAGTCCTTAGGAGGAGGTGTCATAGGCACTAAACTCTGCTCTGAAGTTCTCCCAGATAATAGCTGTTTGGCCCCTTGGCCTCTTCAGTTTTCCCTTTTATCTCATAAGAGACATGATATGTACAATTTTCTAATTTTTAGTGTGGGGTATGCCACTTTCTGAAGGCAGGGCCAAGCAGAACATTTATGACCTGATTATTAATGGATTTGTTAACTGAGTTGTGAGTTTTGAGTGTTCTGAAAACATTTAATTAAATATATATGATACAGTGTGAGCATTCACCTTGTTTTCTTCAGATTGTACTGTTTGTTTCAATATACTGTGAAGCAGACTTTTTTCCTTGCTCTGCTATTTCTGTTTGTCTTTTATATAGCTGATAAAACTTTAATAACTCAAGGATAGTGCTTACATCCATTCTGTTGAGCCCTTACGTTTGATACATTTCACATTTGAATTTACTTCTAGTCTGCAGAAAAATTGTGTGCTTCAGAATTGCCTTCTAGCATTTTCCATGTTCTTTAGATTTGTGTTATCAATACTAGTTATTAACAGATTTTAAAAAGAGGAATTAGATGTTTATAAATTTTTCATTTTCTCAGTGGCAAGAATCACAAGAATCTTTGGTTTATTGCTCTTTGGAAGAGCTTCCTTCCTACTCTACGAGCTCTGTGCTACACCATTCTTTTAGTCAAGAAGAAAAGGATAATGATGTTAACAATAACCTGACAACATTCAGATACTGCTCTGCTCTTTTCCAAACAATTCACTGAACAATCTGTGCCTGAGGGCCACTAACAGCCACGTGACAATGAGTTAAGTCAGCAGTTCTCAAAGGTCAAAATTTTCCATAGAACTCAAATCAAAGCTGAGAATTTCTGTACTGCATACAGGGGTTTCATTCTCAAACATGGGCATTCAGCGAGCTGACTAAAGCTAGAAAAACTAGCAGGAACTCATCCCTAGCATACCAACCTGCAACTCCATCCCTCCTGCCTGTCTGAACAGACAGAGTAACTGTGGAGCATTGCTGTTCCCCAGGGAAGAGTCTCTTTTGCCTGTAAAATCAAAGCAGTGTTAAAACACCCTGGATAAATATTCATTTGCTCTGTATTTACCAGCTTGTCATTCAATCCCTGAGATTCATAGAAGGGGGGTTATACGGCACAGGTCTCTCTCTTTAGAATAGCTTGCTAAATCAGTATAATGACATCTAAACTACATAGTCTGATGAAGTGCTGAGGACCTCCCTGATCACACTCATATCAGAAATGATTTCTCTACCACCCTCATTGCTAACAGCTCCCATATGTAAAGAGTTTTTGCCAAATACTTGGTCATATTAGAGCAGAGGCATCTAATGTGTGACTGTTGTATATAGATTAATAGATTTTTGGAGGGTGGGGGACTTAAGTAGATTACCTCAAAATTCCTTAATCTCAGAAGTCATCCACTAAACTCTGGTATGATTCCAGAGTAGCTTATGATTGATGAAGCCCAAATTTCAGACAAGTATCCAGGCTTTTTCACCTAAACTAACATGTTGGTTACCCACTTATTAACAACTAACACTTAATAACAGAGCATAGCTACATGAAACTTTGGTTGTTTGCTGTGATGTGTTATGCCTAGTGACCAGAGACCACTAAAAAATGATAGACATAAATCATCTCATCTCTGAATGAAAGCTGGAAGTAGGAAACATCACTCAAGGGGAGTCAGTTGCAGCATCTACTTATTCCATTCATGAAATCACAATAGCCTGATGGAAGAAAGTGAAATGCCTTTTTCCTACATCCTCATCAGCCTTATACAGATCACACAGATCATTAGCTCCAGTAGCCTGTCACCTTTTAAATACCTTATTTTCTTTTTTTCTTCTCTCTAGTATTACTACCACATGAAAAATGGGTTTTGGACACGGACAGCTCAATCTCTGTAGGCTCAGTAGTTTCCATGGCAACAGGCAAGTCCATGGCAAAACACAACAGACCAATTAGAAGGTAAACAGTTATTGCATATCAGGGATACTTCCACTGGATCCCCCTCAATTACCCACATTTCAGAAACATCTCATGAGAAACTATAAACAAATAGGAAAAAAAAAAATTAGTTTCCCGGCAGGTTTATATCTTGATCTTAGGCATAGGAAAAAGCAAGTGTTCACAGTAGCACAGAATCCCATCATCTTTTAAACTGCCACTACAGCATATCCAGAAAAGGCTGAATATCTTAGAAGAGTGAGGAGTGAACTTCCATCCACTTAATCCTGAAAATAGTATTGATGTTCTTACTCCAGCTATGGATGTGAACACTAGCAAGGTGCTAAACACTCTAGTGAAGAACTGCAGAACAGATTCTTTTTTCTTCATAGTCCTAACAGTTACAGAAATTAAATTGTGAAAAAGGGAAAGATAATTAAATTAATCTTAGTCTAGCAGCCACTCATTACTAATGTAAATAAAAGCAGACTGAATTCTTTTTCTCTATTCCACAGGTAACCACTGGAATAGCATGTATTCAGTGGGTCTCACTACTTAGATTTTCTCATCTCATGACCAGGCAACTTTCTTGCTGTGCATGTGTGCAGTATCTCATCACCAGGCACAGGGCTGGCTGGTGACTGAGACAGCATGAGGATATTGTTAGTAATTTGCGGAAAAGCTCTTCTGATACATTGCTTAAAGCATTTAAAATTACCTAAAGGTGCACACTCTGAAGCATGAGCATCTTTTAACAAAACTTCTTCCTGATATGTGCAAAAATCAGTCAGATCAAGGCTAGAGGAGTGTTTTGGGAAAAAAAAAAATAAAAAAAAAATTATATATATATATATATTATCCTCAAACCATATATCTTAGAACAAGTATGGCCTGGGAAGATGTCTATATCAGCTAAGTAGCTAACAAACTATAAAAAAAGTCAGGGAGAGTATAACAAGTAAAGCTTGGTAGAAACAGAGAAGTAAGCAGTGACTGGAAGAGCAGGTTTTTATTACTGTGCTTTCTAAACCTGATTACAACAAAGAGCATAAACATTCAAAGTGAAAAGAAAAAGACCTGCTCTATTGCTTTAGATTGTGAAATGGGCGTTTCCGAGCCTGAAGGAACAGGTGTCTCAACTCAGCAGAGCTGACTGCTCCTGCAATTTGAGCGGTCTTTAGAAATGACATTTAGAAGGCCATGAAAGAAGTAGCAATTTCTAATGTGTAAGGTCAAACATTGTTTCATTTTTATTTATACTAAAGACACACACGAAGTCCCTTGGAGACCTAACAGAATATAGT
The DNA here is from genome assembly GCF_020740795.1 of Apus apus. Lineage (NCBI taxonomy): Eukaryota > Metazoa > Chordata > Aves > Apodiformes > Apodidae > Apus > Apus apus. Next base: position 69,224,754 of record NC_067312.1, on the reverse strand, counting down.
AACTTTTCTTTTTTAAAATAAAATTTAATATTTTGATAAATTTCCAACTAATGCTGTCTGTTAAATTTGTCAGGCACTCTATGGATCTGGCACCACATAATGAGAATTAATTACCTCTTGCTCTCTATATCAATTTATATATATTTTCATAGACTCATAGGATCGTAGAACGGTTTGGGTTGGAAGGGACCTGAAAGATCGTCTAGTTCCAACCCCCCTGCATGAGCAGGGACACCTCCAACTAGATCAGGTTGCTCAGAGCACCATCCAGCCTTGAACACTTCCAGGGATGCGGCAGCCACATTTTTAAAAATAAAAAATAAAAAAGTAAGTAAATACTTCCATTTTAAAGTAATCGTTTATAGCTCAAACAAAAGGTATTTAACTTTCTCAAACCCTCCTTGCTAAGTTGTTCTGTCCTTCTATTCCTTTTAGAAAAAGGCTTTTGTCTTTTTGTCAACTAGTTGGAGGCTACCAAAAAGACTGAGTTCAACCAGCATGAAGGAAATCATTTCTTCCACAATGAACTCTCAGATCACCACTGTCCTGAGTATGTACAGAAGATCCTATTGCCTGAATTTTCATTACCAATGAACTCTTAAATCTCTAGCTACCTTTCTATATGACTGACAAATAACCTTGGAAGAGAAAGTAATAAAGATAAACAATGTCATTGAAAGGAGACTGAAAGTAGCTCTTTAAGAGTGATTATTTATCACTAAATCACAAGAAAATATTAAAACGTTACTGAGTCCATAGAATACCAGTGCAAAAAGAATTTGAGGTTGTGGAAATTGAAGATTTTGATCATTTAGCATGCCAAGTGCAATCTTAACACTGCCATCTTTTTTACTTTTTCAGTTCACATTGCCTGGAAAAAATAGAAAATCTACTTTGAACAAAAACATTTTAAAAGTGCACTATGAATTTAAATACTTCCTCCATATCTTCCCATATATTACTTTAAGTGGAGCATTTACGCCACTGGCATCAGCTACTAATTATTTGTTTTCCCTGTGGCAGCACATCAAGGAATAGAAGCCACCATTAATTCCTTATGTTCAGCTCCATTCAAACCTGACTAAAATTGCAGTGCATGCCCCAAAGGCTGTACAGTCTAAATCATGAGAGTTTCTCCATTAATTTCAGGGACATTTGCAGAAGATCCTTGAACTTCTTTTCAAACAAAATAGGATTTTAACAGCACAGTGCGAGGATTTGACTGACCAAAATGAGTAGAGAGAGAAACAGGAATAAGAGTTTGATTCATCTTAACATTTTATCCCTACTATGTATTTCAAAGGGCTATTCTGCTCACTTATTATTGTTGTTTTACAGTTATTATTGACTGATGCAGCAGCAGCAAAGTCTCAAAATTGGGTTTATTACCACAAGACACTGAACATTCTGCAGACACAAAGGACTGTCCCACCCTACAAACTCGTAATCTATGCAAGGCATAGATTCGTAAGTTTTCCTGTAAGGAAGTCAAAATAATAAAGATTTTTAAACTAACCTTGACCTTACAGCATGACACAATGAAAATTAGTCAGGAAACACTGACTTGCAATGATTCAGCCTCAGTGTTCAACCTGCAGAGAACAGATCAACCTAACACAGGTTGTTTTAGAAAATAAAATTGTCAAGAGCCATCTGATCATTTGCAAACATTGAGTGTGTGAGTTAGAAAACTGCTCAAGTCAAGAAACTTTGCCGAAGTTAAGAAATAAAGCTGCAGTCACATAAAAATGTTAGAAGAGTTAACCAATGAAGATAAAATAGAGACAACTGGAGAAAAAACCCGATTCAAATGTGATGGTTTGGCTAGTAAATTTTCAAGAAAAAGTGAAAAAAAATGAAAGCAAAAGACCCAGCAGTCCTCCAAAAAGAGCCAGTTAAATTAAACAGTGTTATGATAAAAGAATACATAGGGTTGGAAAAGCTAGCTCAGGGAAATGCTAAGAACGGTTATGAAATTGAAAGAAAAAAAATTAAAAATTATGATGAAGATATGATTGCAAACCAGTAACTAGTGCTCTTTGGTCTGGAATTACCTTCAGGAGTAGCTTTTAAAAAGCCCAGATTTGTACACCTGACAGATCTTATTAGCAGATACTGCTAAACTCTGACTATCGTGGCTAAAACTAGTGCAAGAGTCAGCAGCATCACAACAGGATTTTCTCTTCTGAGCATTTGATTTGAGAAAAAAAAAACAACAACCCATGTATTTGTTCACAATAAACAAGTTCTCACCTCTAATGCAACTTGGTCCTTCAATAATTCATATTCAGTTCACAAGGGACCACACAAGACCGTTACTTAAGCAGTAGCATGCATTTTTTTAAGGAGAAAATCACGTTGAGGAAAAAAAATAAAAACTTGCACACAACAGTATGCAAAGGGAAAGGAAAGTAAGATTTGAGGAGTGAAGCATGGCAGTTGAGGCAGCAATGTCATTTCATACCATTAGTCTACAAGATCAGAGGTCAGGCACTGAAACAATTTTCTCTTCCCAGATGTGAAAATGCCTGAAAAGCTGAATAACTGATAAAAGACCTAAGAGAGAGAAATAACTGTAAATTAACAGAGCAAAAGGTACACATTAGGAGTTGCTGCACCTGGCAGCCTGACACAGGCAAGGCTGCCAGAACTTCATGGTTCAAAGGGCAGTGATGCTGAGCGTGCATTCCCAGTGGGTTCACATCTAGAAACAGAACTGTGTAACACCTACACTCATGTATGTGCAGCCAGGCACACGGACTAACCCAGACAGAAAACAGCCAGTCCAAGAAGCAAGGCCAGGCTCTCAAGCGGAGCATCACCATCCTTTCATGTATGAAAGTACAGTGTCAGTAGAGATGCTTTGCAGGATGATTTAGAAGTCAAAACCAAAGGGAAGTACACTGCCCTTTATATGCTTGCAAATGATTACCAAGGCAACAAGCAATTAATTTAAAAGTTAAGAAAAATGTTTCTTGTGGAGCTTCCTTTACCAATTTAAAAGTCTTTATGGGACATTGAGGTACAGATTGTAAATACTGTGCCCAAAATCACTGCATTTACCTGTTGATAACACCTTTGACTTATCAGAGCTCAGTCTCTTCTAGAAAATCACAGATGTTTCCCTGGCAGAGAGCAGGAGAAAGATTCCCATTTCATCAGTGTGGTCAAAAAATTTGGAGGAGGATAGGATATCAACAGCACAGCCTTGGTATCATATGGAAAGGACGAGTGGGTCAGACAAGCTGCAGGGTTTGTGTCTTTGATGATGGTTTAATAGAACATAGATCCTACAGCTATCCCAGTGTAAGTACTAATTGAATTTCCAAATTTAAAATAAGTTAAATTACATTTCCAAATTTCCAGCTTATTTCTAGTAAGTTCTATTTAAACTTTCAAATTCCTTTGAGAGCTTGCTAAGTAACACCCAGAGTGTGAGGAAACTGTTAATATTCCCAGCTCTGCTCTCCAGCCCAGAAAAGACAGAGTATCTGTCCAAATGACTGATGGTACAATAGACTTCAAATGGAGAAGCTCCATGCTTTGTGCATGAAAGCCATCTTGTAACACTGAAGAGGGCACTATCCACTCCTCTGAGCTCTGGCTTCAGCTTCCTTCACAGAGGACTGAGGGAGCACAGCACTCAGTCCTGCTCAGGACCTTCTTTCTCTCCACAGTCGGGTAAGCTGGAAAGAATTCTTTTTCATTTGAACCTTACTTACTACAGATAGTGGATGACACAGGAAAAGAGGCATGCCAGCATGGGGTGATAGATTCCTACAAAGCAGTTCAGAGCAGTTAATGAATGTTTCTCACAGCTCATTAGTGAAATGCTGACAATTACATTGACCACTTCCTCTTTTCCCAGTCAAGGCTGTAACTTCACCTGTGTAAATCACAAAGGCAGGCTCAGCCCTGACCTGGTGAGGGGAGTTACATTTTCTTCTAGGCAACCTGACTTTGTTTCTCATCTTGTCCAACTATTCTTTGATTTATGCCACATCATCCTTGTAGGAAACTACTTGTGGTTTTCTCTGGCTGGACTTTCAGGTGCTGCAGAAAAACCTCCTGCCAGGTCCCTGGCAGTGACAAGGACTATACCTCAGAGAAATTATGGGTAACATTAATCAGAGAATCAGCCAACGGCAGACATCACCAAAACTGTTATCCCACTTATCGTAAGATCTGGGATCCAGGTTTCTTCCAGGCTGGCCATGTCCTTTATGACACACAGACCTCAAAACAGCCCTTTTCATTGAATTTGCCCAGTAAATGCAGGAAAGACTTTCTTACAATGTAGGATCTCTTGATTAATAATCAAGTCAATAAGTGAAATGGCATCCATTTATTATAACATGGCAATCATTTGGGGGGCAACTACAGAACCTTATATGTCCTACGGCAGTTTCAACTTCCAAGTAACTATGGTGCAAAAATACCAGAGTGACAAAAAATACTGCTGAGGGAAACACAAAGAAGTCACTGTGTCATAGTATGTAGTCATCACTTTGTGCAATGTTCATTGACTTGTACAGAATGATGAATCTTTATTCCCTTGTGAGAAGCTGAAGAGCCACGTGCCTATTTATACCACACACAGAGAAAGAAAACCTATCAATCTGTACAGTGCAACTTTCATCTCATTTTTCACTCATCCTGAATATTTTTAATTACAGAGAACAGAAATAAATGGCAAGCTAATTAACTCATTAACTTGATTCTCCCATTCAAAATGTTGCCATCTTTTGGAAACAGCAGAGGACACAAAGGGTCATCCCTTATTGCAGAACTCAGTGTTTTGCATGTGTTTTGGGTTGCACTTTTTTTGCCTTGGTTGACTTTTTCTTTTACAAAAAAAATCCCTAAAAATGTAATACATATAAATGATCTTCAGTTCTATAAAATTTATTCTCATTTTATGCAAATATTTAATCCTCTATTACATAAAACATGAGCTGTTCCTGTACTTATTGTCATAAGCAGGTCATTAAACACCCTCTCAGTCACATTTAATACAGCAGAAATTTTTTGCTAAAGGAGTACATCCATTAGCATCTATTGGCTTACATTTTGCAAACCTCACTAGCCAGGCAATCCAAAAAAAATTCAATTTGATGGTAAGACAGAAAAATGGGAGAAAAAAATTATGAAAGCTATAAAAAAGTTACTATTAAAAAAATATTGGAAAAGTTTTAATTACATGTTGGAAAAATCTGTTCCAAAATTCAATAATGAAATACCAATTTTAAAATGTCCTTGTAGATGTTTAATTAACTACATTTTATTAAATGTATAAAAAAAATGGCAACAGCATTTCTAAACAGTTCAACAAACTAATATTTTTAATTTTTTCTTATGTTTCTTTTCTGAATTTTCAATTGATTTGTTTCTTCATAACAGAGTTTTCAAGCAACCTTACATACAAAAAAACAATTACTGATTCAAAAAGTAAGGAAAAAAGCAAAGCAGCTGTTCCTCTGTACAGAACAGTGCTGGAAGTAAACAATAAACTCAGGACCTTTCCAGAAGTTTTTGACCTTGATACTCAGAAAACGGGCATAAATGTTTTACTTACCAAAAAACTGGTAAGGAGAGGAATTGGTAAGGAAAGGAAAAGGAGAGAATTTCCCAGGTCTCAAGTAAAAAAAAAAAACTATTAAAAAAAAAAAAAAAGGAATGTGGTGTGGAAATGAGGAGATAATTTCTGGAAAGAGCAGGTAATTTAAGTGTTTGTGACAGTGCTCTTAGCTGAGGCATTTAAACAAATGTTGCCTAGGAAAAAACACTTCTGGCAATGGTGAGTAACAAACCTCCACTGATGTGGATGTGGTCTACCCTGATTTCAACAAGGCTTTCAAAATCAGCTCCCACAGCATCCTCACAGTCAAACTCAGGAGGTGTGGATTGGATGATAGAGCAGTGAGTTGGATTGGGAATTGGCTGAAGGACAGAGCTCAGAGAGTTGTGCTAAGTTGAGCAGAGTCTAGTTGGAGTCTAGTGGTATCCCTCAGGGTTCAGTACTGGGTCCAGCCCTATTCAATATATTCATCAATGACCTGGACAAAGGTCACCATTCGCAAGTCCACTGATGATACCAAACTGGCAGGGGTGGCTGACACACCAGAGGAATGTTCTGCCATCCAGCATGACATGGACAGGCTGGACAGATTGGAGAGTTGGGTGGAGAGAAATCTTATGAAATGCAACAAGAGCAAGTGTAGAGTACTGCATCTGGGGAGGAACAGCCCCATGGATCAGTACAGGTTGGGGGCTGACCTGCTGGAAGACAGCTCTTGAGAGAAGGACTTCAGGGTCCTGATGCACAACAGGCTGATCTTGAGCCAACAATGTGTCATCCTGAGGTGCATTAAGATGAGTGTGGCCAGTAGGTCAAGAGAGGTCACCCTCCCCCTCTGCTCTGCCCTGGTGAGGCTGCATGTGGAATACTGTGTCCAGTTCCAGGCTCCTGAGTTCAAGAAAAACAAGAAACTATTGGAGAGAATCCAGTGCAGGACCACTAAGTTGATTAGGGGGCTGGAGCATCTACCATATGAGGGAACGCTAAGAGAATTGGGTCTGGTCAGCCTTGTGAAGAGGAGACTGAAGAGGGATCTCAAAAGATCTTATAAATATCTACAGAGCAGATGTCCAGAGGATGGGACAAAATTCTTCACAATGGTGTCCAATGACAGGACAAGGGGCAATGGTCACAAACTGAAACACAGGAGATTCAACCTAGACATAAGGAAAAATTTCTGTGCTGTGAGGGTAACAGAGCACTGGAACAGGCTGCACAGAGAGGCTGTGGAGTCTTCTTCTATGGAGATATTCAAAACCTGGATGCATTCCCGTGTACGTGATTCTGCTCTAGCAGAAGGGTTGCACTAGGTGATCTTCAGAAGTCCTTTCTGAACCCAACCACACTGTTATTCTGTGGTCCTATGATTAATGTCCAAACCAAAAAAATTACACTTTCTCTCCAACAACAGCAGTACCCCTGTGGCCACCAGATCAACACCATGTCAAACGTCTCTGTGTCAAGCTGTGAGCACAGGGCACTGTTCTTTTAAAGGTATCTGACACATAAAATTGATGGGAATTTGCCATCACTTATACTTTTGAAACTCTCCTTTGAGGATCTCAGCTACTGTCCCCAACTGGATATTTTTAAGGTTCCACCTAGTGCCTAATGCAAACTCTGATTTTTCTGATCAATCTTGTATGCCAAAGACTCAGTGTCCTTCTCTTCCCAAGAGATGTTGATCTTGTACTCCTTTTAATAAATAGTTTTCTCTAATGTGTAAATGCATTGAAACAGTGATCATTCTATTATGACATACAACTATACAGTACTGCCGATTTTAAATGATCCATGAAGGCAAAGAAACCAGACACAAATCTCCTAAAGCTCCAGACACCTAAGATGGTTAGAACTGGACAAAAAAGTTGCAGTTTCCAGGTACATGCCTTTTCTAATAATTTGCCATTCATGACAGACTGCAGGTAAGTGATTATTTAAAGAAGACTTAGACCAATCATTCTGCAATAAACTCATTTAAGCATGTCCTTCCAACTGATCAGTTATGTAACAACAAGAAAAAAATTAAAACCAAGGGATGCAATCTTTAGAAATGGAGGTTTCAGGTGGTAAGCCTCAACACTTTTGCTCATATTTAACAAATCTTAGTGTAGTTTGAACTCCATTAGCTAGCAAAAGTTTAAAATAAAATCTATTCTGCATTAGGCTTGGTCACCTTTCACATTACAGTTAGATCAAGGCTTTTTGCTGTATGCAATTTTAGTTCTGTGGTGTTTTTAAGGACTAACAATTCTGTCATGGGTCTTCTGAAGGCTTCTCTGTTCCAGCCTTTATATCAGCTTACAACCTATCATCCACATATGACCATCTCTCAGAAAATAAATTGTGACAATATTTCTCACTCAGGATGATTTCTCACTTACTTGAAATACTGAAGACCAGAGACTTCAAAGTAGGGAGGCTGATTTACTGCAGCTTAGAATTTGGCCCTATTAAGAATAACAAGGTGCAGGCAGTGAAGCTGCTATAAACAGACCTGAATGACTTCAACATGTCTTACTCCATATATCAAGCAGTAACTCTACACTTTCTCATTTCAGATGCCATTAGAAAGAACCATTTGTACCAAAGGTCTCTCACTGTTCAGGAAGCTAACCTGACCCATGGTTTCACAGGAAACTCCTTGGAGGCTCAGATTGTGTCTGTTTCTCCACCTCCCATGCAGCAACTCCAAGCCCCCAGCCAACATCCAACCTGGAGGAAGACCATTGTCTGTTGCTCACCAACAAAATGGAAGCTTTATCTTAAACACACTGTCAAGCTATAGACTAGAGCAAGCTTCTCATTCACCTCACCTCCAACACAGAAATTATTTTCTAGCTATGAATTTCTCTCAGCATTCAGCACGCACATTTTGTATTTTGGAAAGCAATGTTCATTCTGGCTCAGTCTCACTGTGTAAGCATACACTGAGTGAATACATATTTCCTTTTAAGCAAAGCCTTGGCTTAGAGCAATATACAGTGTCGGGCATGTAACCCATTAGAGGAAGTTTCAGTGCCTTTTTAATAAAAATCTGCATTTTCAGGAAGTCCTCTCTACAAAACCTGGTACAGGAGGAATGCTCCACAACAATTATTTACTTAAATAAAAGGGAGTTAAAATTCTTCATTAACCTTTTTCATCCTTCATTTTCCTGCTCAGTACGTGAACATAATATACACTCACTAAATCTTAACAAATACTGGAGGAAATAATTTAATTTACTATCAACAGCGAGTGCTGCATTTGTTAATGCTGTAAACTGCGCTTATGATTGGCTAACCCCACCACTATGAAAAGGACTTAACACATCCTTACTAACCGCTTTTATATGTCTCTATCCATTTCATAAAGGGGAGCTCTAAACCTTGCTGTTACTGGACACAGAAGCAGAAAGTAATACACACCAGGAGACATTTGTACACAGTCAGGATGAGATGGTTTTGCCTCTAAAACCATTTTCACTAAAATCTTTATGTTCAAGTTTGACAACAGCAAAAACCAGAGCAGCTGTAACACAAATAAGACCAGAGTTATGTACTACCATGCAAGCCATTAGTGCATGCCAGCCATATGAAACCTCCATTAAATTTCTCCATAAACAACTTAATATTACCTCATACTAGTCATCTATATCAGGCAAATATTCTGCATTGAGTGTTGTGGTGTACTTGAGCAGGATGACTCACAGCTTTCTAACTGAAGCCAAGCAAGTCCTGGAGCGATGCAACTCTCCACTCAGATTTACTGAGAATGTGTAATAGGGCATTTTTCTGAGAGGTTTTTTTTGTTTGTTGGTTTGGGTTTTTTTTCTATAACAGATATATTAATAAATATTTCATTCACATTTGTTCTTTGCTTAATTATAAAGAGTTTGAATAGCTGGAGCAAGACAGCAACAAAAATGGTGCCTCTAATCCTTAATATCCACACAGTCAGGAACCAGAATACACAGTTCCTTATCTTAGAATACTAGCAGTTGTCCAGAAGAGGATAGATTTTACATAAACCCCAGGGGGCTAATTGAAAGTCATATGAGAAAGCAGAAGGTAAGCATTCACTTTCACATATGAATGCAAATAGTTTAAAAACAGAGATGAGTTAGAAAGCTTGGCATTAAGAAAGACTGTATGTAAATAAATGTTTCCAACTCATGGTAGGGTGACAGCCATAAGTTGAGTAATTTTTTTAAAACAGATTAGTTCATGAAAGAGCTGCTTCTAAAGCCAGACATCCTGGCAGGCAGCCCAAGCAGTGGAGGTGCTTCAGACAAGGGAAGTGTCCTCTGCTGTGTAGGCAGTAGAGACAGGCCAGCAACCCCAGGGGGTGAAGCACAGTGCAGAAAACAGCATCACCTGTCTGCTGGCTGCATCACAGCACTGGCTAGGCAGTTTGTTCAGAAGCACTAAGGTGATCCAAAAAGCCATATTTTCAAAAAGGCTTGGCATATGTGGCACTCAAAATACAGTGTTCCCACCAAGAGCTTAAATACCATTGAAAGATAGGATCTGCAGTGAAAACAGAACTTATAGATAGGAAAGTATCTCTTAATTTTACTTTCAGCTTCTACATAAAAGTGTTAGTAGAAGCTCCAGATACATATTATAGAACACTTTCTGAACTGAAGTGCATTTTGCAAACTCACAGGCAACATAACACCTTGACACTAACAGGAGCACCAATCAAGGAGCAATCACTGGGGATAAACAAACAAGAGGAAAACAAACTGCTGTCATACCCTTCCTGACAAAGCTGACTAAAAAAGTTTACAGTGTGCTGTATCAGAAAATTCACTTTGCTAAGAATCAAACTCTTTCCTGGGAATGCTCTGGTTTTCATCAGACATTGACAGCATATTGAGCCCATTTTGTATTACAAAAAGCATTTCACTGAGTGTTTTGGCAACAGTTCTGAACCAAGCATCAGAAACAATGTTTTGGTAAGGCCATTTTGAGTTTCTTGCCCCTTGATATAATTTAATTTAAAACTTGCACTGCAAAAAATATTTCAAGCTTGCTTTTGTTCCTAATACTGATGAAAAAGGAATCTTTCAGCTCTCAGAAACTGCTTTATGCTCTGAAGCCTGTCTGCTTTCTTCTCAAAAGATTGGTGTACTAATGGAAGAAAGGGACAGGAGTCCATTGAATAAGATGCTTATGAGTAGCATAACTCCATTACATGCATAATATTTTGGTGCTTTAATGAAAATATATTTATATGTGCTAATTTTGTCACTAACAGCAGAAGCCCTTAAGGGAAGAAATAATTCTCTAGGAACAGAAGGGGTTTGCAGGTTTATTCAAACCTTGTCCTTAGCAACACCCTAAATCCATTTTGAATGTTAGAACCTATGCTGGCAACAGCAGTTCTTTTGTTGCTCAATATAAACAGTAACCTCTGAGTTTATGGTTCTCTTTCACCTGCATCTAATGCCTCACTTGAATTACAAAATGTTTTCACTTATACCCAGAGTTTTTCACTTACACCTCAAAGTTAAACAAACTGTGACTACCAGTAAACTAAGAGTAACTTAGAAGTCAACTGTGAAACTAATGACTAAAACAAGAGGTTTATCTTGGCCATAGCCCCCTCTACAGCACTGCTGCCACAACGGCTAGACAGCATCTCCCTCCATTCTCTCCACAACTCCAGCTGGAATGTGATAATCCTTCTGTCCTTGTACACTCAGAGACCTCAACACCCAAGCAGAGAGTCTCATGTATTGTGGGATCCAAAAGCTGCCAGTGCTAGACAAGGATGTCTCTGCTCTGCAGGTCACTAACGAGGTCTTGAAATATTCCACCTGGCAGATTGCAGCCAAGCTTAGCCTGCCTGACAGCGAGCTTCGTGAGAGAAGAACAGGAGGCCATCAAGAAGCTGCCCCACTGGTCTCCAGCTGTGGTGGGAAATGAACAGGAGTCAGGAAGGAACTCTCAACTCTTGTGATTTCACTAGTATCATATCTTTTCATCTATCGCTTTCTCTACACACCCCCATGTGGCAGCGTTGTTCACTGCAGGATGGGTTAAGCTACGAAATGTAACTTCGCAGCTGAGACAGTGTAACACTGCATGGCCATAAGAGAAGCCCATGCAGGAGTCTCCCTTTGGACATTCAGTGTCGTAAGACCAAGTTTGATAAAAACATAATGCTATCAGGAAGTGAATAGACGGAACTGCTCAAAGTTAGTGATCCTGTACTTTTACCGATTCCCATGTTTTCCATTCTCTTCCCTCTCCTCTCTCTTCCTTTCTTCCCCTCTCTTCCTTTCCACTTCCCTTAAGCTTCTCTGCCCTCGACCTTTCCTCTTCCCTTCCCTTCCCTTCCCTTCCCTCTCCTCTCCTCTCCTCTCCTCTCCTCTCCTCTCCTCTCCTCTCCTCTCCTCTCCTCTCCTCTCCTCTCCTCTCCTCTCCTCTCCTCTCCTCTCCTCTCCTCTCCTCTCCCCCTTTCCTCTCCTCCCTCCCTCCCTCCCTCCCTTCCTCCCTCTCTTCCTCCCTCCCTCCTTTCCCTGGGTCATGACATCTTAAAATTCAGAAGATGAGAAACACAAATTCCAAGGCAATAAATATCAAAAACAAAGAAATTAAAAGCATTTAACAAGCTATTGAAGTTTCACACCTTCATGACACTTGGGTAAACCATTCTGTATATTCAGCTGAGACTCCTAAATTCAAATCCATCCTACAGGAGGCTTTGGTGCTGTGACTCTCCCTGTCCTTTAATCCAGTCACACATACCAAATCCTTCTTCAATTGTCCATGCACAGAATTAAACACTCCTGTGCAATCAGACAACACCAGCACCAGAATTGCCCCAAGGGGAGCTCACTGTCTCTGCTAACTCTGTATAGAACTCTGTCTTTTCAATTTTCGCCTCCAGTCATTAAATGCAAACACTTCCCTTCCTGGACCTTAGGCCCCTCTCCCCACATTGCGGCTGCTTATGTCTTTCATCTCAAGGGTAGAATCCTGAAAAGCACTCCACCTCACAAATTAGGATTTGCTCCAGTGATGTTTCATGTCTCCATTTCCAAAAGAAAGCTTCCCATTTCATGGGTAATAACTATTCAAATTCAGGTAACACTACATTGTAAGCATTACTGTGTAGTTTAAGAGGTGGGCTGTTCATATCTGAACTCAAACCAGCTCAACTGAATGGGTTCTCTTAAACATGACAATGTTTTTGACTAACTTTCGCCAGCTGTAGGGAATCTGCCTACAAGGAGGATAGAATCTTCTTGCTCCTCTGCAGATATATCTGATTTATATGCCAGATTTTTATGTTAGCCTACTTTTGACTAGAAACGTTTTTTACATTGTTTTTCATACAAATTTTATTTCATAAATGGAAATTTTTCTACATATTCCCAAAGAGAAAAAGAAGACATTTATACTTTTAAAAGCACCTCAGGGAAAACAGGAATACTTTATGCTAGAACAAAAAGTGAAAGTTTTTCTACTGGGTTAAAGGTCACTGTTGAGCTAAACATTTTGAAGCTGTACATCTATTCTCTACTACATTCTTTCCTGATATTTAAAGCACCTAATTCTTCCATGATAAAACAAAATACTGCCATTCAAAAACCCACTAAACATTACAACATATACAAATGTTGCTAGAAAAGTGAAGTTAGAAGTATGATGTTGAGTCACATGAGATTATTTTATTCAAAGCCAAAACACAGACTCATAAAATCATTTAGGTTGGAAAAGACCCTTTAAGATAAAGTCCAACCATAAACCTAACATTGCCAATCCATCACTAAACCATGTCCCTCAGCACCACATCTAGAGTTGTTAGTGACTGCACAGCTGGAATGGGTTATTCAAAGTACTAGTAAATTTATTCATAGTCAGCCTGTTGCAGAGTACTTGAGGTGGGGAAAAAAGCTGTTTTATATGGGGCTTTGGATATTACCTAGCAATGCACTGTGTAAGAAAAAGCAAATAACCTGTATATGCAACAACAAATACCTTTTATTTCTTAAATTAACTAGAAGACAAATGAGAAGATATACACTTTTAATACTGCCTGGCAGTTTGGTGCACACCATAAAATAACAGAGTTTAGGATTCCATAACAACATAAGTGTTTAACACAGAAAATCCACTAAGGAATCCAGTTTTCTAGTGTAAAAGCAAAACCCTGGTTCCCATATGAGTGAACGGTGAAAGAAGACATGGAAACACTTCAGTGAATGCTGTGCTGCAACAGCCAGTGCAATATAATCTGTAGGGTATATGTTTTTAAAAATATTCCAAAATCTCTTTTCTAAATTTTCCAGTTTCACTTTGAAAATGCTTTTCCAAACATTGAAGTGAATTCACCATTAAAATACAGTTTAAAACACAGAGCACTGGAATACTCCTTCATATCACATTTTAGAGGAGAAAAAATTCTTAATCTTCAGGATTTGGCAGGGGATAGATACCTCTTTTTCAATGGGAAAAAATATTAATGAGTAAATAACAAACGTTTTAGTCACTGTAACCCACCACTAATAAGATTTTTTTCAACTAAATGAGGAAAATTTTACAATACTTTGTAATAATCTTCTCAGCTGCTCTGTGATTATTCAGAGGGAAAAAGACTATGTACAACTAATCCATATTTACTAAAAGACACTAGCTATAGTAGATGTCTTATAGTTCAGTAATTTTGAGAGCTCAAATCAGTTAACCAAGACTTTTTTTCCTACTGGTGAATAAGCTTTCTTATTCAGTACAACATGGACAGGCTAGAGAGTTGGGCAGGGAGAAACATGAAATGCAACACTAGCTAATGTAGAGTACTGCATCTGGGGATGAACAATCCCATGGATCAGTACAAGTTGGGGCTGACCTGCTGGAGAGCAGCTTTGGAGCAAAGGACCTCGGGGTCCCGGTGAACAACAGGCTGACCATGAGCCAGCAATGTGGCCTCATGGCCAGGAAGGCCAATGGCATCTCAGGGTGCATTAAGAAGAGTGTGGCCAGTAGGTTGAAGGAGTTCATTCTCCCCTTCTATTCCACCCTGGTAAGGCCACATCTGGGGTAATGCATCCAATTCTGGACTCCCCAGTTCATGAAGGACCAGGAACTACTGGAGAGAGTCCAGCACAGGGCCACAAAGCTGATGAGTAATGGAGCATCTGGCCTGTGAGGAAAGGCTGGGAGAGCTGGGTCTGTTCAGCCTGGAGAAGGCAGCCTGAGATGGGACCTCATCAATGCTTATAAATATCTACAGGGGGTGTCAGGAGGATGGGTCTGGTTTCTTTTCTTTAGCGTCCAGCAACAAGAGAAGGGGAAACAGGCAGAAGCTGGAGCATAGGAGGCTCAAGTAAAACATAAGGAAAATTTCTTTAAGACCCAATAAGCAACATTTTTCTCCATCCAAATAAATGGTAAACGAGACTTCTCTTTACCTTTTTTTTTTTTTCTTCTTTTTTTTTTTTAAATACATGTTCTAACTACCCAGGGTAAATTCAAGAGTACAAAACTGGATTCATTAGGATGAGATCTTCTAACTAATTCACTGGGTTTGGCTAGGAGAAAGTTCCATAGCATAAAATGTTTCATGTGTCTGAAATGAGTTTGTTTCACATTTGAATGAAATCCAGAGAATCAGACTTCCAAAGCCAATTAATAAGAAATTGGCAGACATAGGTGCAAAGGTTTTGCCTTGTTGATACAATCACAGGTTCAAATTGAAATGTGATTTTTTTCAGACTATGATTCAAGATATAAACAAACCAGTTTACGCATCCCAGCAGTTGAGACACATTCTCAACAGCAGACATTCTCTAAGTAAGCCGTCCCACACACACTGCTGTATCTAGATAAAGTGATCATTACCAAGACTACGGTAGCACCGAGCCATGTTTTCATGATGCCATAAAATTCTTAGATGAAGAATTATCAATGTGCCAATGAGAATAAATTAAATTAGGGGGAAAGGTGGGTTTATTTAACTAAGGTCTGGAGGTTTTATAGCAAAATGTGCTGCCTCCAATTGAGTCACTCTCCTGTAACCCACGTGGTTACCAAAACAAAGCTCTTAGAGTATCATTAGTGCACAATGACAGTTCAGCATGGTTACTGCTTCTGTTATGACAGAGAGCATCAGTAAAGGAAAATCCAACACTGAAGATAATGAGGAAAGGCTGGAAAGAAAAGCTGTTAACATTCTGTGAAGTGCTGTGACATGGTGAAGATAATGTTTGTTGTTGAAAGTGTGTAGGACTGTGCAAAGACAATGTATCTGGCAAAAGAAGAAAATTATTCTTATTTATGAATAAAACATCACCTGAATTAGTAAGAAAAAAAAATAAATTGGAGAAGTTACAGAGAATACTTTGGACTCAGAAACATAATTTTTTAAATGTTAGTTTACAAAAAGGATGGGTATTTATAAGCCTGTTGAAGCATCACTACAAGGAGTCTAAGGAGAACATAATCTGCACATATACCAAAATAAACAAAAACTGTGTTATTACACTGAGTTTCCTTCAAGGTTAAGTTTTAAACAAATGCAGAGAAGTAGGTGCTATAAATTTATCAAAAGAAAACTCAAAAAAACCATTAAAACAACACCCTTTAAAAAAAGCCTTGATGTTGTCCATAATTAACAAGCACTTAATGGGCAGAATCATGTTTCTAATATAATAATAACAAATCACTATCTCTATTTCTCCTCCTTTCACAATATTCAGGATGTAAGATGTGTTCACCCTCTGCCTCCACAGCTGCATCCAGTCCCTTGGGTTACTTGTGTGCCAAAGGACATTTAATTCTGTCCTTTTCTAGTACTCCAAAGTGTCCAGTGCAAACTGCATTTTCTCTTATCTGCTTATCCAGTGTCTCAGTATTAGTTTAGAGATTCTGAACTAGTTCACAACTCGTGTCAATTAATGCCGACCTTTTCAACACTTGCCAGTAGTCTAGTTCCAAACCAGCTTCTCCTCAGACCACTTTTTTAAATTGAGAGGACTGTTTTTTCACAGAAGAGAAATGTTCTGATCATCCTTAACTCTCACTGCTTTATGTCACTGTCCATGAATAGCTATCTCTCCAGGGCAAACACTGTGGGCCATAGATCTAGTGGATATAAATCTCCATGCTCCTATTGACTTAAGTGTAACTACAGAGATTTACATCTGCTCACAGTGTGTGTATATGAATTTCAGTGCCCTTTAAATACCACCTAAGAGCAGAGACCTGTGTCCCTTTAAATTTGTGGCAACCATTAATTGGTGAGGAGTCAAGTTTTAAACACATCTGTTTTATTAGAAGTAAAACAAGTTGCCTGAAACACCTATGTTCAGTTCTCAGTTGAGCTGACTATCCATGCCAAGTGACTTTTATGACAAAAGGGAGAATTTTCACACAAAAAATTATATGCTTTATAGCATATTAGCCATAGAATACCAAAGAATTTGCGTACATTAATATATCATGCTGATATTCCTCAAATTTTTGTTTGAAATACATTAAAATAGACAAAATGTATTAAATATGACTGAGAAATTTCTTTTTTTTTCTCTAACACAGGGTATTTTTATCTAAATCAAATAAAAACCCATTAATTAATCATTAGGGCATATCTGGTGGATATCAGATACTGAAATTGCAGACAGCTCTCAACTACATATGGAGGAAGATCAAATATTTTTTGCTTTGGACTGAGGCAAACTTGAAGTTCTTTTCCAACCTTGACAACTCTATAATTCTATGAAAGAACAACTTGAATTCTCTGCATGCCAGCAAAGATATGTCAGTGTATGCAAACTGGAAATCAGTTATCCAGCCTCTGTAGGGCTGCTTGAGAAGCACATCCCATATAACTACAACAATAACCACATAAAACTCAGATTTCGACCACAGATTCATTTATATGTGTACTAAGAATTACATGGTACTGTTCACTACAGGCTTGAATGTAACACATGCTACATAAAACTTAGTCTCCTTCCTTCTTATTTCCCCTCCTCTTTTTTTGGTTATTCTTCATCTAAAGGAGCACAACCATAACTCAGATTGTATTTGCTGAGTCTGCTTTAAGAGAAAACTTCTACATTAGCAGCAAGCAAGTACAAAATGTTACGTACTATATTGAACTGGACTCAGAGTTGCTAACTTCCATGGTCATGAATTCTGGTACAGAGAAGTTCCCTTTCACACCACCAGAGAGGCACATCCCCATTGCTGGAAGAACAAGGAACCGGAGTTTACGTAAACCATATACTCAAGGATTTGTCTCAAATTGCAGTTGGACTAGTTGAACTGGTATCACCTAACTCCTTTGTGAAATTAAAAAACCACCACCACAGGACTATCATTATGACGTAAAGGTATTGCAATATCTTAATATAACATGCCTTGGACAAGCAAATTAACATGTCACAAATCACTGTAATTCTGATGTTTTCCAACTTTTTACCATTTGATACAGCAAAAAAGGAGGTTTTTCAATTCAGATTATTGAATGCTGTTTCCATTAATTACATAGGGTTTATGTGCTGTCCAAAAAAAACCTGCAATGGTTAGTGACAAATGATTATGGATAGTGACACTTATTTGTGTTTAAACCTGATTATGCATGCTGCATGTAAAATTCATCTGATAACAAAAGGATGTTTGTCAGTAACTGGGAGCTGGAGAATGCTCCCCCACATGAAGAAAAATAGTGTGTTGAGTTCATATGCTAGATGTGAAGAATCCTTCTCTGTACCTGAGAAGGAGTACTTCTCCCATACCATTCTCATTGTCCCTGAACACCCTCTGGAACATCACAGTAGATATACATTACTATCATTACTGCAATTCCTGCCCTAAGCTTATTTCTGTGTCAGTCTTACATAGGAGGCCCATTAAAAATTTCTGATCCCAGCTAGACTCAACTGGAGTGTCACAGCACAAACAGAAGTCAAAAGCCTTTTTCCTGTCTTAACAATGCAAGTAATTTTCAAAGGAAATAAATGCTCAAGAAACTAATGCCCTATGCAGTTACCAGAAGTCATTACAAACATATACACACTAAACATGCTGAGAGTCCTACTCATAACAGACATTTCACAACCTGAAATGCTACTGGTTTTCTGTGATCTAAATTTTCACAGCATGAAAAATGTTATTCTTCCTCCCATGCTGGACACCAGCCTGCACATCCACACATGCAATCCTTTTGTTCTAGATTCCACAAGGGATGTGTGCACTGCCTGATCTGTGATTTCACAGTTCTTTTTGTATCAATGTCACTAAGAACATGCAAGCTCCTTTTTAGTTTATTCACTGAAATATTGATGTTTGCTGAAGGAAATATTTTTAAGTGAATGGGTGACACAAAAAGCACTAACCCAGCTTCACGTTGTTCAGTCAATTACACATATCTACAACACAAAAGACAGAAGAACTTTACAGGTTTGGAAAGCTAAGGAGATTTAAATTTCTATATGTCCCCTCTGCAACACATTTCTGCCCTTCACAGTTGTCACTGATAACCACAAAATTTTTCATGCCTCATTTAACACTTACAATAAGATAAGAACTTCAGCAAAAGATGTGAAGCTGTGGTATGACCCCTGCAACACTAAAAGTCTCCCATGAGTCGACTGTCCCGAGTAATTTCTCCACTGTTTCCTCAATCTGTATTATTTTAAAAGCTGATTATAGCTTTTTTGTTTTCTAAGTTCTCACTAACTCAGTTTGTATCAGTCACTTTACTCTTGATTTAACCATGTCCAACCGGAGTAGAATTTTTCTGTGTGTACCTTTGGCTTCCTGACAAATTCAAAACAAAATAAAACCAAAAAAACCCATATAATAATGAAAAGTTAAGCAGCTTTCATTATCAAGAGGATATATTAATTTAATCAGAATCTTTCTGCTGCAGCTAAAGGCAACCTTCACAAATGCAACTGCAGTATCGCTGTCTGTGGCTGGAAACAAAATCAATGTTCATGTTTGCTTAAATAAAGCAGTACATTAAAAGTTAACATAACTCCAGCTGCATCTTCTGTACTCTTCCATTTCCAGACTCTTCTTAGTTTCAAGCCTCTTGTCCTCCATTGTTTTCCTTTTTGGGATTTGATACCCTCCAGCTTCTTACACAAAGAGCTACTTCTGTCTCAGGAGCCCTTGGGAGTCACCAGTCAGCTGCCTCAGGAAAGCCCCAAACTTCTTACTAATCCACTCTCTGCTAGTTTTTATCAAGAGATTCAGTCCCCAAGGCTCCTTTTTCCTCCAGCAAGTAAATCTGCCCCTTCTAAAGCTACACCAGTAAACAAATCTCCCCTCTGTCACAAGCCTTGTCCCCTTCAGCACTGTCTTGTCTTCTCACCATATGCCCCAAGCTGCAGTCCTGTATCCAAGTTCTCCAAGATGCTTTTTACAGACATTTCTAAGGCAGAAAGAGAGTGCATGTAAATCAACAGCCATTTTTGTAGTATTGCTCTTTCAGAATGAACACAGTTTGAAATTAAAGTAACGAGAGTTTGACTTGTCAGTCAAACTAGCTAGTAAAGAACTCTTACTTCACTGACATGTATCTCTGTCATGTATCAGTCCAAAGATACATAAACTGTCAAAGCTGAGTGCGAAGCACATAACACTCTCAAATAAATTCACTCTCATGAAATGAGTCCACACAAACAATACACATCACAGTCTTATTTCCATCTACAAACTTAATTATGTGTGTTTCACGGCTTATCTTCTTAACAGGCATAATTTTGACTCCTTTGTGTACATGTAACAGCATTTTTTAGCATGCAACAGATTAGGTCAGCTTTTTCAGCTGGTATGAAATATGTACATGGCCAGAATTGACTAGGCCTTGGCCATGCTGTCTCCAGAATAAACCTTCAGATACTTATCTGGCTGACAAAAGCACATAGGAAAGAATCATTTCAAATGAGGACAACTTAAATTGAAAAGACATTTTTTAACAGAGAAGTTTATTAACCACTAGAAGAATGAGCTACATGGAATGGCCACAGAGAATATCCCTTTGCCTGATCTTTTAAAAACAAAAGCAGATATTTTTCTATAACACATGCTCCAGTTCCAGTAAATACCATCAGACCTGACACAGGAATCACCTGGTGAAATTCTGAGGTTTATTTTACATGGCAAGCCAGAGGTGCTGATAACAATAATGGCTCTTTCTGGCCCTAAAATCTATTAAGTCCACGGAACTGTGCCAGTTCATATCCAGCTCCTAACGTAAATTTGAGGAAGACAGTCCTATAGTGAGGCTGCTTCTCATTAGTTTTAACAATCTCTGTAGTATGTTCCTCATTCAACAGACAACACATATAAACTCAGTTGCTCAGGTTACTGCACAGGGTGCTTAGGAAATTAACAGTTTTTATAAGGGCTGGCTCAGGAAAAAATATGTTTTATTCTAAAACCAGATATTAAAACATTAAACAGAGGATAGAACCTGACAGAAGGAGCAAGAACTATCTAAGGAGAAAGCACATGGGAAAGAAAACTTTTTTCTTGTTCCCCTTAAAATGCATGTCTGAGGTATCGGAAGAGTACTGTACATGAAGTACAAACTTTACATGTTTCCCCAAAGTACATGGGGAAACCCCTGCAAAGGTCCTCAAGCACATCACACACTGATGTATAGAGGAGGTTCAGTCACCTCACTTCAAGATGTGTCATGCATAGTAACACATTCAGCAGAGCAAGGAAGAAGCCTGTTCTCCTTGACACTCAAGTTCCTAAACCTTAGGCTGCTGTTTTAAAGAAGGCAGAGTGCAGAAATGTGGTATTTGAATACAAGTTAATTTCTCCAGACACAGTTAGATGATACTACAACACAAATTAATGAGCTCCCTCAATAAAATAACATGCTACCATGGTGCAGATTTTAACTTGCTTTTGCTGGATAGAAAGCACTGGAAGTAAAAATAGCGCTCAGAGATGCATTGCTACAGGAGGTACTTAATTTTTGTGACACCTGATGGTGCCTTTAACACTACTCATGCCCATGAAGTGTACATAAAAGGGAACGGTTGTAAAGTAGATTGATGGTAGCCTTACTTCAATCATCTTTGAATGACAAACTGGAGCATCATTAAATGCAAATAACTTCCGTAAGATGTACTCTCATGATGCAAAATACAAACTACAAGCTTCTGTACAGTGCAAAGTAATTTTACTGCAGTCTTCTTTTGCTTAAAGCCATTGCTACACCCGACATTCTCAAAACTGCCTTGACCCTCCTTTGCTCCTAGCAAGAGAGATTTCTCGCTCACCCTCTTATTCTCCATGACTTCATTGGAAATACTTCTCTGCTGCCACTTTATTTAGACTTTAATCACATAATTACTTTTTTTTTCTCATGGCCACTGAGCCTGTATTATGCCAGGAATAGAGCTGAGCAGCCTTTTGGATAGTTTAAGTGATCCTAAACTCTTCTTTGTAAGCACTCTGATGCAAATACATACAATAATTTAATGTTCTCATTCCTCCTCTTTTTCATCTATGTGACAGCTCTGCATATAAAATCCTGTCAGCTGAACACACAGTACTCACTTCCTGAAAATAAAATACACACAAGAGTTGCTTCATGTCCAAGCTGCTGGAAGTTCCTGATCTTGTAACTGTGCACATCTTCAAATGACTCAGAGCAAACAGCTTCCCACAGTAATTTTACATATAACGATACAACGTTAAATGCATCAGTTGAATGAGGGTATTTTGACTTAGTTGCTGCAAAGGTCAAATTAGGATTTTAATGACATTAAGTATACTATTTGGGCTTACGGGCATTAAAAGGTGTGTTTAATTTATTAAGTATTTATGAAGTATCTAGCATCTCTTACTGGAAATGCATTAATTTATAGGCTGATATAAAAACCAGCTGCTTAATGAGGTTGTAACAATAGCTCTTCTGTCAGAGATACTGTTCCCATTGGCCCCTCTCTGCAGAGTCAGCTGTAAGGTTTGCCATCTGTTGTTCCATCTCCTGTTCTACTGCTAGTCATTACGGAGAAGAGGCCAACACCCACCTCACCATAACCTCTTTTCAGGTAGAGAGCAATGAATCTCCCTTCAGCCTACTCTTCTCCAGGCTGAACATTCCCAGCTCCCTCAGCCTCTCCTCGTAAGGCCAATTCTCCAGACCCCTAATCAGCCCAGCTGCCCTTCTCTGCACCCTCTCCAGCACCTCAATGTCCTTCTTATACTGTGGTGCCTAAAACTGCACACAGTCTTTAAGGTGCAGCCTCACCAAGGCCATGCAGAGGGGTAGGATCACTTCCCTGGTCCTGCTGGTCACACTGTTCCTGATGCAGGCCAGGATGCCATTGGCCTTCTTGGCCACCTGGTCACACTGCTGGCTCATGTTCACCCAGCTGTCAATCAGCACCCTCAGGTCCCTCTCAGCTGGACAGCTCTCCAGCCACTCCTCCCCAGGCCTGCAGTGCTGCTGGGGGTTGTTGTGGCCAAAGTCCATGACCCAACACTTGAGCTTATTGAAACTCATGCCATTGGCCGTGGCCCATCAGTCAAGCCTGTCTAGATCCCTCTGCAAAACCTCCCAGCCCTCAAGCAGATTGACACTCCCACCCATCTTAGTGTCACCTGCAAACTTACTGAGGGTGCCCTCTATCCCTTCATCCAAGTCATCAATAAAGATGTTAAACAGGAGCAGCCCCAGCACCGAGCCCTGGGGAACACCCCTCGTGACCGGCCGCCAACTGGGTTTAACTCCATTCAACACAACTCTTTGGACCCAGCTGTCCAACCAGTTTTTTAGCCAGTGAAGTGCGTGTACTTCCAGTGTCAGGAAGTTATCTTCAACACATTCCAGAAACCTCCAGGACTGTTCCCTCTCTGCTATGTTTTAGTTTCAGCAGACATCAGGGAAGCTGAAGTCCCCCACAAGAACCAGGGCAAACAACCACGTGATTTCACTCAGGTACTTACAGAACATTTAATCCACCTCACTGCTCTGGTTGGGAGGTCTATAGCAGACTCCTACAGCAATATCAGCCTTGTTGGCCTTGCCCCTAATCCTGATCCAAATGTACACTACCTTGTCATCATTATGGTCTAGTTCTAGACAATCATAACAATTCCTAATATACAGGGCCATCCCATTGCCTCTCCTTCCTTGCCCATCTTTCCTGAAGAGCTGGAGGCCATCAAGAGTGGCACTCCAGTTGTGTGAGGTATCCCACCACTCTTTTGTAATAGCCACTATGTCCTAGTTTCCCTGCTGCATCATGGCTCCCAGCTCCCCTTGTTTGTTGTCTATGTTGCGTGCATTGCTATAGATGCATTTCAGATGGGTTAATGATCTTGACACCTTTTTGTAGGCACAGGCCGAAATTCCTGCCTGACCCTTCTCAGATGTTTCCATGGCTGCTGTACTGTCAACAACCCTTGCTTTTTTGCTTCCCACTATATCTCTATCTCCCATCTCCACTCAGATGGCAGAGCAAGAGTCCTCTCTCCATCCTACAAACCAAAGCATGTATCCCTTTCGCTTATTTACAGGCTCAGTTTTATGCTCTTCTCCCTTCAAATCTAGTTTAAACCTGTGTCAATGAGTCCTGCTAACTCCTGCCCCAGGATCCTCTTCTGGGACAGCTGCATTCCAGTTGTTATCAGCAGGCCTGCTGTCTTGTCTAGTAACCCATGACCAAAGAACCCAAAGCCCTGATGATGACACCAGTCCCGGAGCCATGAGTTAACCTGTTGGTCCTTCCTGTTAGTTTCCTCATCTGTTGCTGCCAATAGAATGATGGAGGAGAAGGCAGCTTGTGCTTCCAGTCCCTTCAGTTTCCCAGAGCCCTGAAATCTCTCTTGATGGATTTCGACGTTCTCTTCACCACTTCATCACTACCCACCTGAAAGGCCAAAAGTGGGTAGGAGTCCGAAAGCCTGGCAAGGGTGGGAAGTTTACTCACAACATCCTTTACCCAGGGAAGATGCAGACTTCCCTATGAAGTGGGTCTGGTCTGCATATTGGGCCCTCTGCACCCCCCAGGATGGAGACACCCACAACAAAGACTTTTTTTCTTTTTGCCCTGAGTCATGAAGGCTGGTCAAGGGCAAGCTGGCCTCGGTGGCACTTCTGGCTCAACTGACGTGTCCTCAGCATTATCAGGCATTTCCTCTTCAGAGCCCCATACCTGTTCTGCAAGGGCACTGAAGGCGGTGAAGTTCTTAAGGGGACACGCCTGCCCTGTCTGTGTCATTGGGCAGGGACCTGTTCCCATTTTCCTTGCTCCTGTAAGTTAGCTGGGGAAGGCTGAGGAGCTTGCTGAGATGGAGAGGAAGCCTGTGTTCCACTAATGAGGCTTGCCTTCTGTGGAAAGCAGGCTATGAAAACACTTACCTAATTCCCTCTCACTCTCCCTGATACTCCTCAGCCTGCTCATCTCCCCCCTGAGCTCCATCACTTCATCCTGCAGCTGTGCCCCCCAGCAAAACAGGTCTTCAACTTCTCACACTGGACACAGACATGGTCAGAGCTGCCCCCTATTGCCAGGGATGGCAGTAGTATTCAGCTTTGGCATTCCCAACAGTCTGTGACCTGGATAGTCACCTCTTTCCATGGGGACACCCTCTGAGTACCTACATCCATTTTGGTGGGTGCTGGTGGCACAGTCTTCCTCTTCTGAGTAGACACCATTACTCCTGCCCCCCCAGCTGCTGTGACAACTGCCCTGGGTGTTCTATTTGTTCCCTGTTCACTAGCACCAGTGGAAACCATAGTTGACAACTGCAAGGAATGGGAACAATTAGTGCCAAAAACAGTGTTTGAGAAGGTTTCTTCAGGAGATAGGGACCTTGTTCGTGTGTTGAGACCTCCTCTTGCCTTCTCTATGATAATATACCAAGGCACTTACAAATTAGCCCTGGAAAATTTTGTTGGAACAAAGGGCTTAATGACTCCTGTGACAGGATTCTGGTTTTTGGGAGGAGCAGAGGAAGTATATCAGAGACTCAGGGTACTCCCACCAATTCCTCTGTGCTCTAGACAGGAATTCCTTTCCTGCTGAGCCAATCTGAGCCATAATTTAGACTCCAGCTCAAAAATTAATCCTACATCCTTTAAATCCTTCTGCGATTCCAGGAAAAGCTGGATATAAGAGCTCAGTAGGATTTTTTTCTGCAGAATGGATGAAATGCAGAGAGCTAAAAAAAGTGAAAGGCTGCTTTTAGTTGGCTGAGGATCTGCAGAGTGACAATATACAATCTATAAAAGGTACTGACAAACTGCAAAACAATTACATAGTATTAAAACCACTCATATGCTAAATTAATGTTATTTACTAAAGCATTTTATTGTGCTGAAGACCAAACTCAGTTTTAAATTCAGCTACCAAGTCTGAGGCAGGCAATGATCTCAATAAAGTCTGAGGGTAGAAAGATTTTGCCATTTGGGAAGACTGAGTGATTCTGCAGATACTGTTAGTTTGGAAAGGAGAAGAATAGAGATAGGAACCAAAATGCATAAGGGGAATAAGCATAAATCCTGGAATCAAGGACAATAAAGTAAAACAAGTTAATTTTTGTAACATTTATTTTTCTTTTTTTGTACCATAATGCAAGAGTAGAAAAACAGTGAATTATTAAGGATTTAAAACAAGGGAATATCTTAGACTAGCTGTTATAGATTGATTACATTGGAATGACTAGCAACAAGAGTCAGGTATTCAAACTGATTAATAGGCTAAAAAATGTCTTGCTTTAGAGGCTATGGAACAAAATTAATGAAATGGACAAGAACGGATACATTCCCCTGCTACTCAAATGCTTCCAGTTCCTTTCTGCCTATTTCTTGCATACTCTGTTCAAGCAAAATGTCTGTGTCACTGATTGCATTGACAGCATCTCTTTACTCCTAATTTTGTGCAATTTATAATGTTCACTTCTCACTATATTGTCCTATGAAGAAACATTGGTTATTCCTGTTTTTGTAGTAATTCTGAAACTGGAGGAAGTTGGGAAGGTTTTAGCAAACACCACTTCATTGTTACCTTCCCTTCACCTGTTTTTTTCCCTTTCCTTACTCAACTATGCTACACTTCACCTTACTCCCTTCTGGGCTGTCAAAGCTCTTTCACAATGCTACTGTTCACTACAGGAACACCAACTGCATCTCCTACAGCAGCAAACTACACAGTGTCACTTTTCCAAAGTTACATAATGACCCTGGCTTCCAAAGAAAAGTGGCCATCTCTCCTTTGATGTTTATAAAGTTTGTCAGGCATGGAAAAAGTTGGTCAGCTGGGACCCTGTATTTTGAAATTATTTAGTAAGCACTGTAATGCAGCAGGAGGAAAGGAAATTGAAACTAAATCTGCTGGACTGTTCAGTTATCAATCCTACTAATAAAGAATTTAGCCTCTGCTTCATTTAGCAAACACTTTGCAAACTTATCTGTTCCTCCTCTACACATCGTGTTTGTTATTTGAATGGTCTGGAAAATGTTTTTCAGACAGAACGCTTATCTATGTTTTTTTCCTTCCTAAGTTGCTTTTGGTGTAGCACAGTACATACACTTGGTTCAGGCAGCACTGGTGACCTCACACCTGGAAAACATGACATGAAAAGATATTGATGGGGGCAGAGGGAATGCATGTAAAAATTTATCAAGACCTGGCCAGCTGATCAACGGAGGTTTTCCCCCTTTGCTCTCATGAGACCCCATATGTAGTACTGAGTTGAGTTCTGGAGCCCCCAGTGTAAGAAGGACATGAAGCTCCTAGACACAGTCCAGAGGAGGGCCACGAAGATGACCAAAGGTCTGGAGCACCTCTCCTATGAAGGCAGGCTGAGAGAGTTCGGGTTGTTCAGTGTTGTTCAGCCTGTAGAAGAAAAGGCTCTGGGGAGACCTTAGAGCACCTTCCAGTGTCTGAAGGGGCTACAGGAAAGCTGGGGAGGGGCTTTATACAAAGGCTGGTAGCAAGAGGACAAAGAGCAATGGGTTAAAACTGGAAGAGGGGAGATTTAGGTAGACATTAAGAATTAATTATTTCCTGTAAGGGTGGTGAGACAGTGGAACAGGTTGCCCCGGGAAGTTGTGGATGTCCCATCCCTGGAAGATGTTGAGGCCAGCTTGGATGGGGCTGAGAGCAACCTGGTCTAGTGGGAGGTGTGGAAGTGGCCCTGCCCATGACAGGGGGGTTAGAACTAGATGATCTTTAAGGTCCCTTCCAACCCAAACCATTCTATGATCCTATGACTCTATGATTCTATTATTAAAAATAGGAGCTTGCTGAATTCCCCCACATTTTTCATAAGTACTAAGCAGTTATTTGTATACTTATTAATAATACATATTGGTTTTCAGATCTTCCTGTGAGTCCACTCTATGGAGCCGGAAAACACAAGGGGAAGTCTCGTGCCCAACCTTTAACTCACATCCCTATCAGCACTGAATTTGGGCTGAGACCATGGCACTCAGACTGATATCAGGCACCATGCAATCATGTCCTGAAATCCTCCCAGGACAAAGATCTTAACAGCTTCTCTGGGACCCCACTCCTCTGCCAAGCTGACCACACTGTGGTTGTTTTTCTCTGTTTCCAAATCAGAATGTCTTTCAGATTGTAACCGTCGCGCCTTAACAATGAAGCCAAATTTCAGGTATGTAAAACTCCAGAAAAGAATTCTGTACTTAGTGGGATTTATAAAAGATTGGTTTGGTCATTCAACACAAGTTTGATTCTGTAGGGTCACTTTGTATCTCAATTGTCCAGAGATAACCAAAATTTGCACTGAGCTGCTTAGGAATAGCCTGGTGTTGCACCAATTTTTGACATATGTAATGTGAACTTGTATTAATGACAATAGTAATTAATGTAATGCATTTCTTGTTAGCAAAGGGGAATCACTGCCCCATTTATTTAATTGAGCAAGGATCCTCTCATAGAGAGCAGCATTGTAAGCGAGTTGGGGGACAAAAAGAGAGTTAGGTGAATGCAAAACTGTAAGAAGAAATGTACTTGGTCTTCATACATCAGTGAAAAAATCTATCACTTGAAATTCCACAGAACTTTCTCCATAATTATTTTGATTAATAACTCAGACTATGGAGCCATATTAAATTTGCAGGAGGCACTAAGCTGGAAAGTCTCAGTAATAACCAAAAATTAACAAGTAAAAAAGCTTCTGTTTAGTTGGGACACAACAGTGCTGAATAAAAAAAAAAATATGAAAAAAAAAAACAGAAAAAAAAAAACAAAACAGTTTTATATGAACAAATGCAAAGTTCTTTGTGTGGGTAGAGAAAATCAACTGCATAAATTCATTTAGGGAATTATTGACTAGAAAATAGTTCTTTTAAAAGTGATCAAACAACTGACTTAATTGGTCTGAGGATGAATCAGCAATGCTATTCTGTTCCAAAACGAGGAAGAGACATAGACTCCAAAGCAGGGAAAGCTATACCTCAAAGCACTGAAGTCCAGGAAGGAGAGAAAAATGGGGGAGAGGGAGAGGGGGAAGTATATAGTAAGGAATTATCTTAAACTGCGTAATTATTTTAGTGAAGACATTAACAAAGTCCCTCTAAACAGAAGAAAAGGGAAGTATTGGAAAAGTCTGCCAAAAGACAAAACACTTACAGTTAATACTGCTTCAAGGTTTAAAGGGTATGTTTTACAAATAGCTTCTAGAAATTAAAACTGCATAGTTGATCCCACACAGAAACAGCAGACCAGACTAATATTTAAAAAAACAAACAAACAAACTAGTGCCAGCCTAATCTTTTCTATTTATTTGATAGTTTCACTTGTACAAAAAATAGACATTAGTTGGTTTTTGTGGGGGTTTCTTTTTTTTTCCCCCCTTGAAATCCTTGGATAATTAGCTTTTATTCTGGAACGTGAGAGACATCTTGTCTTATGCCTTGGCCCTCCTTGTTAGTGATGTTTAGCTAATCATTAATTGGAAAAGTAAAGGCTGACAATATTCTCAGAGACCAATTGACACAGAAGTCTCCTACATGACTGGGGAAACAAGCACAGGCTGGCCATAGCCTGTAAATCAGCTCCTTGCTGCAGTGCTTTAGCAGCCATCAAGATAAATACTTACAGTTTGCAAAACAACAGCTGTTTTGCTTTTCCTTCTGTCAGTCTTTTTTATAAACTTGTTAGTTCAACACCTAGGTCAGCTTATCTCAGTGCAGGCTGGGCCCTTGTTCTCTTGCAGCTCCCAGTACATATGTAGAACCACAACTCTGGTCTGATGCCTCATCTGAAAAGCTGTCTTAAAGTCATAATTTTTTATTATTTTTTTTCCACTGTTTAACAAATTGTTTCTTCCAGCCCAGGAGAATGTCTCGCTTCAAGGTTTTGGTGACTATTTCCATTAACACCAATTCTGCATATTTGTCTGTTAAGTCTATTTTCCCTTTCTCACTCTTCTATGCTTTTCTTGTCATCCTATATTTTAAAGTACAAACCCAACAGCCTGATAGTAACCAAGACATTCTAATAATATGCTACTGTATTTCCAGATCAAGATAAAGGTTATGAGGAAAACTGAATGGAAAAAGGAGTGCTCAGACACTAATTTATTTTTTAAAAAAGCAAAATCTGACCATCTTTTATAGCAAAGGAAAGTAATAAAGACCCTTCTGCATTATAACTTCTAATAGCTAAATTCCACAAACACTGTTTCCACAAGTATTGTCACAAGATTTTACCCAAAAATCAAACTCGCCTGCTGCACACATCATTTAACAATATGCAGTGAAACTCTAATCACTAATTTGTCAGAACAATGCAAAACAATGGAGCAGAAAGTGGATTCACACAGTCTGCCTTGCGGCACTGAAATTGGGAAGCTGTATAAATGGGAAACTAAATCATTATCTTGTGTAGTGATGGAAATCAGGGTTCCTCCCTAATAATCTAAGGAATCTCATAGTCCTGGAGCTTTCTCCTCCCCACTTGCAAGCTGAGCACCAAAGCAACCTCAATAAATTTTTGAACTTTGGGAAATACAGTAACAACACTGGTCTTTTCACCCGAGTACTTACTGCTCTTCCCCCCTAGGGATCATCAAGGTAGGAGAAAGATGCAGAAAGGGGAACTTGCTGTCTGACTTCTGGCCACAATTATTCCCTAGTACTTTGTATCCTGTTTTGCAACCACCTCTTAAGCTGGTGAATGAGTATTTTTAATATTATTTTTATTATACTATTATGAGTACTGCTGTTGAGTCCTTTCTTCTGCTGGGTGTGAGGAGGTTGCTGCCCCTCCCCATTCTGGAAATGCAAAGTGAAGAACAACAGTCCAGTGGAACTCACGGCTGCTTGGACAATGTGAGCTTCATATTCTGCTGGTGTTCAGCAGCAAAAATAAAGAATATGTAACTTCAAATATTCATGAGGAAAGCAATGGATAGGGCAATTTTTATTTTTTTTTTTTTCAAATAACCAGTTCTAATTTTCATCACCTTATGCCTGCTATTCACTGTCAATGTTTTTGTTTTAATCCTAGCAGGTTGTATTGTGCCTGAGCTCAATTTATGTTTATCATACATCTATGTCAGAAGTGTTTGTCATGTAAAAGTTTGCCATGCCTCATATATCATGATGTGAAAAACAAGCTTAGTAATTTTGTCATCAAGTGCATGCTCTGTGCATTTTTAAGAGTGTTTCCATTCCTCCTAATCCAAATCCATTTCTAAAACTTGTAAACCAGAATCATCCCTCAGCTAAGTCTTAGCACGGTGCTGTTTCTAAGCGAACGGTATCTTGTCCTTTCCTTTTTATTTCTTTCTACAGGAGGGAAGCCCATGTAGAAAACAATTTGTTTTTAAAACAAACACCAGTCAACTGACTTCATAAAGATCCAACTCAGTCAACCTTATTCAGGAAAACTGCAGCATTTGCATTTGGGCACTGCATCTCGTAATTATTATAGGCTCTAAAAATACAACAATGTATATTTCCAAGTGTATGCAACAGTGATTGGATAATACTTCGAATTAAAGCATTGTAAAGGAGGAATCAGCAAAGCTTTTCATGTCATATGACCACAATCTATCCAACTTTTTGGCAATCTGTCATAGCCCTAGAAAGTCTGTCCTGGTTTGAGCCAGGATGAAGCCAATTTTCCTTTTTACTGATTTTTTTCCTTCAGTAAGCTTCTTTTAACGAGCAACACTCTGTTCTAACTAAGGCTGATAAGACATTGGAATGTTTTTCTAACTGCTTGGTCTTCAAGGTTGCACCTTCACTCTGCCGGCTCAGACACTACGGGGAGATCTGTGACCCCCCCTAGGAGGCTGAGTTAGACAGACAGCAAAACTGGCCAGAGATATTCCATTCCATGTATCTACGTAAGCTCAGAGGAAGGTCAGAGATCACAGAAGAAAATTCCTTCCTGCTTCTTCTTCTCTTCCATCCATGGCCGGTGTCCAGGGAGGACTCCATCCATCCATCACCACTGACCCCCAGGCTGGAGCTCTCCTGACCCTCATCACTCTGCGCTCTCTCCAACAGCTCCAGCATTTCTCAGGACTGTTCCAGCTCAGGAGATGCTGTGGGAGTTGCTGGGGGTGGGGAGAGGCAAAAGGCTCTTGCACATATCTGAACATATCTGTGTATAATTTTATATATTTTCTCTTATCATTAGTGTTTAATTAAAGCTGTGTAGTTTAGTTTTCAATCCAGCCAAGCCCCTCTCTTTTTCTCTCTCTCCTTCCCCACCTGGGTGTGAGGGGGAGGGGATCGAGAGCCTTGTTGTGGGACCTGAGTCAAACGGTGACAGTCATTACAGGCTTTTATACCTGAAAAGCTCACTCAAAACCAACATGCAAAGCTCCCAGGTGCCATGAGCCCTAGCTTCTGGCCGTCTAGTACTTTTCTCAAGCCTGTTCTAAAATCATCATTAGTCAGAAACCACAAAAACCCTCCGTAAGCTCATGATAAGGAGCTGAATAAGAAGAGTTATGCCATATGTCAGCATCACTTTAGTAAAGCTTGCTTAAGGCTATTAATAAGAGCAATTCCTGCACAACAGGAAGCACATAAACTTCTAATACTTTTTAACTCTGGAAAACAGGCTCCTGATGAGGAAGAACAAAAGCAATTATACCCCTGTTATCTTTGATGTGATGAATGTTGACATATTTTATTCAAAGAATGTTTAAGTATCCCAGAAGTAAAGACAGAAGTTAAAACAATCCTTTAGAAAACACCCAAAATAGAAACACTGCATCTTTCCTCTCTTCCACCAGACAAGGTGAGAAGTACCATGTCATTTATTTACTTTAACTAATTTGCAGTGCAAAGTCATTAATCTGAATTCCTCAGGACACAACAAGAAACTCAGGGAAGGGCAATTTTTCTTTGTTTCTGTAAACCCTTTATCTAATGTTTGGTTTTTTAAATTTTAATTTTTCATAAATTTTCATTTATAAACATACTTCATACAGAGGGCCACAGATGCAGAAACATGTTCAGATATGTGGTTCTACTAAATTATAAAATATATAGTTCCTAATTTTCATAATTTCTCTATCCTGCTTTGTTCAATCTATTAGAAACTACATTATCACTGCTATATGACCTTCTAGCTGTTTTATTAAAAACTGGATAAATAATGAGCTCATGAATGATAATCTGTCAAAGATATAACATCTTTTCTGTTAGTCTTTAAAAGGGAAGACCATGTGAGGCCTTCAAAACAAAAAATAACAGATAATGAACAAGAGGAAAAATCTATAGTTAATATTGAAATTTGAAAAAATCAGTTATTCAGACAGCTTTTTACCCAAGAATACTTGGATTGGCTTATGAAAGTGGAAATAACATATTTAGAATATAAAATTAGGATGGTCTACATAATTCTACAGTCAAATACCTTTTTGAAGGAGGAAAGTAACATTTGTTACAACATTTTCCTCTTGCATAGTAAAGATGAATAGATTTTAAATCTGAAGCACTGAGTTCTTGTCAAGGGCTTTCAAGGGAGGAGACACGCAGTTAGCTACAAAAAAAAAAAAAAAAAAAAAAAAAGGCCCTAATATGTTTGACTGCTGTGATCTACTTCATCTCTCTACACACAGGTTTCCTGTGATGTCGATTCACCACT
This sequence comes from Apus apus, assembly GCF_020740795.1. Taxonomy (NCBI): domain Eukaryota; kingdom Metazoa; phylum Chordata; class Aves; order Apodiformes; family Apodidae; genus Apus; species Apus apus. The sequence continues at coordinate 69,191,116 of NC_067312.1, read as the reverse complement.
CATCAGTTGTTTTACAGTGATCGCTAGAGTCATGTTTATCAAAGCTGACCTTCAACTTGCCATTATGCAAATCGATACTCGATATTGCAATTATCTGCATGATATAGACAGTCATCTATTAAGCTGATGTGTTTAAGCAATTCCAATATTTAGCATTTTTCTCTCAATGATAAACGAGTCTCTTACAGTCTCTTATGTAACGAAATTTAATTTAACTATTCAATTGTAAAATACTTTTTCTGGAAGAAGTGACTTGCTCAAATGCTTACAAAACACTTGGTTTTCAAATAGGAGTTTTTCTTCCAAATTTTAATATTTGGGAAGCTGTGTACAATATTTCCAGGGGACTGTGTCTCTGTAGTGTTCTCTAAGAGAACAAAAGAAAATAACTAGTAATTTCATTGGTTCTTTCTAATAAAACTCAAAATTATTTCTGATAAAGTAATCTTCATTGTACTTCAGCTACTAGGCTGTTAGTGCAGGAAGAGTGCAGAAACAATTCCACCAGATTGAAAAATATATGTCAGTCTTGAAAAAAAAAAAAAGTATACCTTTGCCATTCTAGAGTTATTTTTAATCTAAAGCTTTTTTATAGAGTTCCATCCTACTTGTGTGAGCTTGATTTAAGAGCGTAGTTCTAGGTCAAAGAAGACTTGACAGTAACCAAGCAACAAGTGATTAATTAAGCGATTCTTTTCAAATTATCTTATGTAAGAAGAAGGTGTAGCTAGCAATACTAAGGATCAGGGGGTAACATAACAGCTTAAAGCAAAATCTAGATATATTTGCATTCCATGCAAACATACAGTACTTCTTCTGGAAAAACCTTGAAAGCACTCTGTCCCCAATATATATCTGTGACAGAGATTATTTACATGCACCTCACATTATGAGACCCTGCTTCTTAGATGTCATTCTACTCTACATCTTTCCATAAAAGGGAAAAAAAGAAAGAAAATATCAGGTATTAATTCCTTTGGCTTTACTGGAGCAACACTCCATTACAGTCCTAGAGAAAATGCTGAAGCTAATGTATTTTTGTGACTCAAGACACCATCATGTTTGGAATAATGAAAACAATACCTGAATGCTATTTATTTAGTGCCACTGACTTATTTCACTATATTCTTCATTTTGTTTTTCCAAGTATTTTCCAAATGTTTGACAACTCAGAATGCCAAGCTTCTCAAGTATTCAACTTGTCACTCATCATTCTGATATCATCTGCTTATCTGCCCTGTACATTTCATAACACACATCTAGTAATGCATCTGCCCAGATTTTCTGCATATACCAATTTCTTACTTAACATGGGTGAACATATTCTACCCATCCAAAAACTATTAAATCAAAGTAATGTAGGATTTAATTTATCTTAATTGAATATATTTCCATTTTAGCTTTGTTTCACCTCAATTCTGTAAGAGAGAAATCTCCTTAATCTAAGAAATACCTTTTCATGGGACCTTTCTTATTTGGGGATATGATTTTATTCTTATTTGAATTACGTGTTTATATTTATTTTTATTTCCAGTGAAAAATTTCTGAAAATTCCAGATATCATTTCTGATGCAAATACCAGCACACAGCATTTCTGTTTCTGCACCTGTATACTTTCTAGGAGTCTAGAAGCATAGAAAGACAGGAAACCTTCAAAATATAATTATTTTTTTATTTTTATTTTTATTTTTTTTTTACATTTAAACAAGCGGGTCTGAGGACAAATAAGAGCGTGAAATTAACTGTTCAGTTCTGTATCTTTTGTGCTTTAGCCATGTACAGTTAAATCTTCCAGGTTTGTTTTGTTGTTGTTGTTGTTGTTGTTGTTGTTTTGTTAGAATCTGTATCTCTTGCAAGCACACCCACAGAATTGAAGCAGCCCTGGTTTTGCACAACTTTCAGTTGAGTGCTACCATCTCCACACACATTCTTCACTTCTCATTCAGCCTGTTTATTAAAGCTGATGGCACTTCACACAATAATTTTGGTTTTTGATAGGACAAGGGGTAATGGGTGGAAATTGGAGCATAGGAGGTTCAAGGTGAACATACAAAAAAATTTTTTTACTGTGAGAGTGACAGAGCACTGGAACAGGCTGCCCAAGGAGGTTGTGGAGTCTCCTTCACTGGAGACATTCAAAACCCACCTGGATGCATTCTTGTGTGATGTGCTCTAGGTGACCCTGCTCTAGCAGGGGGGGTTGGACTAGATGATCTTTCGCGGTCCCTTCCAACCCCTAAGATTCTATAATTCTATGATTCTATGATTCTCTCATTTCCTTGGCAAGTGATTTACAAATCTAGAGGAAAAAGAGTGCTTGGATGAACTGATGTACAGAATTTTAAGGAGCTGAATGCCTAGAGTTCAGAGACAGCATCTGTTTGAACTGAAGAGAAGGTGCAAGGCAAAATCAGTTTGCATCTATCACTTCATGCAGAACCTAGGGATTAGGTCAAAGGAAAAAGAAGTCACACACAGGACTCCTGAAGCAATACAGAAAGAAGGACCAAGGCAGATAAGTGGGAGAAGCAAAGAACATTTCCCTATCCAACCAACCAGGTGCTCAGTTAATACTTGCATTTTGTATTAGTCATCTTTCTTCAGCACCTGCTCAGCTACAGTAACATCTAAGGGTGTCTGTGCTAGTACCTAGGAAGAAATCCTTTCACATACATGTCTGTACAGCTGAAATCTTGAAACCCCTGCACTTTATAGTTTCTGGTTAGGCTTGTATAGTACAAGAATTTAAGGACTTGCCACAGGAAAAAAAAAAATATAAAATTTATTTGAAAAGTCCAAGCTGAGATGGTGAAAACCTTAATATAACAACTTTCTGAATGTAAGGAGTTGATTTGTTTCTTGCTGAGTGCTCTCCATAGTTTCTGTGTGCTTTTGAGGAAGTGGCAGCTTCTACACTGATCTCTCACTCAATAAGAACCATTTCTAATAGTCACCTTTCTCACAAATGCATGTTAAAGGCTTACACAGAACTTTGGAAAGTTGTTGTTAGAGTAATTTCTTGGGTTTAATGGATTTGCATTTAAACTTAACATCCAAAACATTTCAGGTATATGATATGAATAACTTTGGCTGATCTTTCTTTGCAAGTAGTAAATACAGGTGTGATATGTGTCTTCCTAAAATCCAGAAGGTCACTTAGGGAATAAAAATGCAAGACAGCTTAGTAAAGGTCACTTGTAAAGCTGATGTAGTTGACAGAATGAGACCTGGGATGGAGATGGCCAGAAAACACCCCATCCTCTCCTCTTTCTTTCTCTTGCTGAGATCAACTACATTACTGAAGTACTTCAGTCTGTTCCTGGCATCCACCTGAAAACCTTTGGAAAAACAATGGTGGTAACGTCAAATCTGTTCATCCAGGAAACGTCATTCAGTTCCGTACTGAATGAGAAGCTGTAAAAACTAAACCATAGTACTAGGAAGTTTGAAAAGCAAAACAATTTAAGACCTCTATAGTCTAGCACAAGGAAAAATCAGGCTTTACAAACAGCTGTCTCTCCCTCAAGTTTGTTTTTAATGGCTTCTCTGAAAGACTAAGTTCTTTCACTAATCAGAAAATCATTCTTTAAGAAGCCATTAAGAGAAAAGGGGGATAATTTGGGGTTAGTTAATTACAGTGTTCAGTATATACTGTGTTGAGTATAAGTTTGTCTACAGTTTTAGGAATACCTAAGTATTCTGTGGAGGTGGAGGAGCTTAGATCTGCTAAAAATTAATGATCTTGGAAGAACTCTATTTAAACCAGAATGGAAAAACACAGTGAGGGATGTAACTGTTACAAGACAAATAAAGCCTTTGAATGGCAGTATTCTCAGATTGAAGCGTAGGGTATAAATTTTTCCTGACCTGGCAACAGTACAGTGTTTTCTCCCTTCTGTTCTCCAGAGGTAATATGAAAGGGCTTAGCAGTAACAGAAAAGCAAAGAAGCTACACAGATCTATAGGAGTTCAGTGTTATCTAATGGGATATTGCGTGTACAGATGAGTAAACCTCTTCATAAATCTGTGATCGAAACATTTCAGTTTTCCTTTCTTCTAAATCTACTTAGAAAAAACTTTATCCTAAATTCTCTCTCTTCTCTCGGTTAACAAACACAAATTTTATGTTTGACCTGAGAAACATGCTGGCTAGCCAGTGAGGAATTTCCAGTGATTTCTGAGCAAAATTAGAGGCTCATCTTGAATACTGTGATAACTTTAAGTTTTATGACTTCTGTGTCATAAAGATATATAAGACCCATCATTACCTATAATATCTGAGTCATAAAGACTTCTGTGTCTGCAAACTGAGGAGTTTAGAGCCTCATAGTTCTTAACTGTTCTGGTTGGAAAAATAAAACATGGCAGATCCATAAAAATGACAGATCCAAGTATGAGATAGTTGCTTCAGAATACTTTAGTTAAACTTGTAACTTTTGGCTCAGGATGAGAATTTCACTGGGGAATTATATCTCAAGAATGACTAGAAAGTAGTGAGCATACACAGGAGAAGAAGGAGGTAAATAAATAAAAAATTAAGATAGCAACATTCATGGCAGGAGCTATATGTGTAGTATTTCACCATAACTGGGACAGATAGAAGTGGTAATTGTTCTTGTCGCTTCTTCAGCCTTTCCTTTTTTGTATATGGCAGAATAAAAACCTTAATTTGACGGATGCAGTTGTGGCCCACATACAATAAAGGCTTGCCAGAAGAATACCTCCGACTGAACCTGTCAAAACCTTCCATCTTGACGGCAGCTGTTGTTGAGAGCTATCAACTCAACACACACAACAGACATGTGCCATGTTGGTATCATCAACTGGTCATTACACTACACCTGGTAGAACCAGCTGTTGTGTGTCACATTCATTCCTTCCCACCAGCTGCAAGTGATGAGTTCCTTCTGGAAACAGGACACTGTTTAGATGCATCTTAAAATATTCTGTCATAGACATTGCAGGTATTGCTATCTGAGAGCATTTATTGACACACTTGCATTCTCCTTCAATTACTTTGAAGGGATTGAAGTAAAGATAAGCAAACAGATTTATAATATGATCACTTTCAGTGGCATCTGGTTTAGAAACATATCTCTTGCTACCCATGCCCTGACTTCACAGTCTTCTCTACTAAGCAGAAAAATATTTTTCTAAAGCAGACATTACTGTTTAATTCAGGTGAATATACCAATTATTTACTGCACTAGTTGCATCTTTCAACAACCTTGTTAAGAGACACAATATATCTTTTATCAATGGTATCACAGGAGACAATCTTTCCCTCCCCTGCTTGTTATCCTTAAGTTTTTGAAGAAAACAACAGGCTACAGATATCTCAATTTGTCAACATAAACTGTCTTAATCCTGACAGAATCAACCATTGACAAGGCCTGACTTAATTTATCATTAGCTTCTTACAAGAGAGACGTGAGTCTTGAGAATTATTCAGTTCTGGGTAGAGAAGAGTAGAAACCAGGGTACAAAACCCCTCTTTTTTGTGTGGCATGCTCCTAACAAGTGTCAGAGCTATCAAAAAGAAAATAAATTTTCTGTCTCTCTTTGGAAGTTTAAGCTTTGATTAGTCCACTGCCTACTTTTAGGCAGCAGATTGAGACATAATACAGGAATTGATTAATGACTCGAATAAATAATATGACTTTTATACATTCTGTAGATTTCTTATCAACCACTCCAATAATCTTATCCTGGCACTGAAACTCTTGGGTCGACAGTAGCTTGGGTACTCCTTCTAAAGAGCAAAAAGTAGCATGACTGACTTAGGGCTAGCAAAATCCAGCAATGAAGAGGCGTCCCACCTTTAACTTTAGTTCAATGACACTCAAACTTAAGAAACTAGTCTTTCTTCTGAACATCCTGCACTAAAAAAGAAGCTGGTAGTATAGGAGGAGGAACAAATGTTTAAAATTAATCTTCTGTGTTTCAACTTCAGTTCTTCCATCAGGCCTGGGCAGCTTTTCTTGCACAAATGTAATGCCTTGGACAAATATTAGTGCTCCATGAACTGATTTCTTACAGTGCATTTTAACATGAAATTAATACAATTTAATCTTTGTACACTAGGCACTGAAGGAAAGGTGATGGGCAGAAGTAAACTATGCACTTTTGAAATACCATCCACAGAATAAGCTGAAATGGACGAAGAAGCAGTATAGAACTGTGAATCATTCTGATCAATTAAGCATATTAATATTCCACTTTTCTGTCTTCCTAAGTGCTGTTTTGTGTATAGGAGGTCATAGCTCTGCAGCAGCAGCAGCAGCAAATGTTTCTGTAACTGAAGTGATGGCAAGAGCTAGAGAGGCTTTTGAGAACAAGCAGAGACTACCAAATCAGTAGCAACTATTAGAATAGATGCAGCTCCAGACACAAGTACGGGCCAGAAAGCTGCTGTCAGTTTTGATGCCCTGATGGTAACATCAGAGGAATACCAATAAGTGACAAGGAAATGAGTATTTTATATTAACTTTCCTAAAAAGAGGAAATATGACTGAGTTCCTGGAGTAAATCGCTTTGATGCTAAGAGGATCCAAGAGTTTATATTGGATTATGCTGTCCACAGGTAACATCTACAAAACACCGGTAATGCTTTCCCTGGTGAGTATAACTGAGAGAGAAGATCTTCACAAGAATAAAGAGTGAAAACTCCACTTCTCCTTCCTTGATTAAGTGGTTGACTTTACAAGCGAATATCCAGAGAAAGGTTAGAAGCTTGTCAAAGTTAAGCAGTATTTCAGGAACATAGTGAAACTGCTGCTGCTAGGCATGTATTCTTGACAAGATACTACTATGCTAAACTTTGAAGTTAGAGTATGTCTTCCATTTGAGCAAAAGAAGTGGAATCACCTCTTGAGTTATTTAAACTTGGACTTATGTTAGATGTTCAGGATAGAAAGATGCGTAGGCAGTACAAATGAAATGTAAACAATTTGTAACACTAGTGGCAAAACCACCTCTGACTTACTATAGGAATTCATAACTGCAAAGAAAGAATTAAAGAAAAATCCCTGGCTAGCCGCTGCAACAGCTCATGCCGGGTATGACCAGATGGAACATGCATTTGGGACTCTTCAGAACTATGCTCCCTTAAGCGTACAAGGTAATTAGTGCATTATGACTGCTTTTTCTGACCAGATCACGTGGCCTTTGAAGAGCAGAGATGTTATGTGGCATCTCTATCTCTGCAATAATTTCTTCCTTCAAAATCTCATGGTAGACATTCTCTGAGGATTTTACTTATAAACCAGTGCTCTTCACAGCTGGATTAAAGGAAAGGCTTTCACTCAAGATTAGATGTAATCCTTTTGCCTTATGAGAGCCGGCTGCCTCCTAGGTATAAATCAAAATCACAAATTCCTGCCTTGACATATCCACAAAATTGCCTGTTATGGCACCAGTTATAATTGCATGAATGCTCATAGCACAATGTCCATAGGAGGCTGGATTAAAGCCATTTGCACAGAAGAGGCCGGCTTGCTTTAACTTGCTCTTTATTTCTGCCAGGATGGCATGCAGTCACCTAGCAGCAGCCTGTACTTTTCCCTTAGCAAGAATAAACATTGTTACCACTTTCAGCTAAGTTTACAAAAGCTCTGGGGATGCTTGAAGCCGCTTCCATAGAGGAGGATAAAAAGTTAGTACATGTCTAGACTCTCATTACAACCAAACTCCACCAGGAGCCCACCACAGCTCCATGGCCAAAATGAAACAAGTTGGGCACAGCACGATGGAAATTCCTTAACTTCAGCACACAATTCCCCTAGCAAGAAACTCTGTAAGGTTTCCACATTCTCAAAGTTCAAGCCTCTTGGTTCAAGCTTAACTAGAACAGGCATCTAAACTCTTACATAAAACCTGCTAGCTTTATTGGGAAGGTCCAACACTGGTGTATGGCACACATACTTCTCTAATCCAGCAGGATCTGCACATGTAGACATTTCTGTACATACACAAGCTCAGCTTTATCTTGAACACATTCACAGATCTGTAGTTTATACACAACCTGCTTAAATGTTCTCCTACAGGGAGGTGTTGGTCAAAGAGGAAAAATGTAGATGGTGTTTTCAGGAATTTGTTCATCATCAGCCTCCTGTAGATATTGTCAGTTCACTTCTTAGCAGCTGACTAGTGATATGAATGTAATTTGGAGTTCCTTCTCTTCTCAGAGAATAGACTCAAGGTCTACCTGCCTTCCCAAACCTAGCTTGACTGATCTAAGGCTGTGGTAAAGAACCTTCAAGATGACAAAAAGAAGGAAAAGCAGATGTGGCTGGAATGAAGTAGGGAGCAGCCTGGAAGGAAAAAAATGACCTGGAATTTGCCCAGCCAGAGGTACATCACCAAGCAGTACATCACTGAACTCAAACCATGATTCTGCTGTGCAGAACATTACATACCATGTCTCTGATTTCCTAGCCCCTTTTACAGCATCCAGAGTCTTGTGCTCTGGCAGCAGTTTGTAGTGTCCTGTTCTTGAAGGACATCTGTCATGGCCTGATGTCTGGCAACCAGAGTCTCCCAGCTGACATTCAAGAACAGCTGCATCAGATCAAAGACTGCACTGAAGATGCCCACGCCTCCTTCTCAGCTACCACACCCTTCCAGAATCTTTCTAACAATTATTTCTGTCAGAATAGAGAGAGAACAGATAGTGTCTGGACATCCTACTGGATTACCTAATTCATAGAAGTCCCTTTAGAAAGTATTTAGGATCCTTCACTCCTTCAAACAAATCTTTGGAGGAGGAAGGTGGCAGCTAGGTAACTAAACACATTTTGGACTTGATAATGTAAAATATTAATACTGCTCCTTCACTATAGAGTATCAAAAATAGTCAGAAAGGTTACATATAAATTGTTATTTTCTTAGCTTATGTAAAAGTGACTGGCTCATTACTGGTTCTGTACATGCAGAATTTTTCTAGAAGTTGAATCAATATTTTAATGCATGTTTATGCTTTTCATGCCTTCAGCCACTCATTAAGCTGCAAATATCTGTATCACAACTGGATTTATCTAGAGCTAAAAAGGTATGAAGGAAGAGTTTGACTACTGTGTTCCAGTGTGGAGGGCACTAGTGTGTGTATTCAAGAAAGATCACATATGCAGTTTTTAGATTTTTATCCTCTGCACAAAAGCTTTTTTAGCCTGGAAAGCTTTTATGTAAGAAGTAACACCTCTTTGTATCCTGCCTAGCTAAACAGGCCAAACATCTGCAGTCAGTTAACACAACACTAAGCACCCAAAATGAGATTAGTCTAACCTGTCTGTTGCAAATGAATTATTGATCTCTTGGAACAGATCCCCTGACATACCTTAAAACACACTAATTTTAAAATGTTCTAGACAACAGTCTAGTAAATACCCATTGCATCCTCAAATGATTGCCTCATTCTTTCAGAAGTAAACATATTTGTCTAAAAGAAGCAGGAGGGACAGTTGAAAATCCCTTTAAATTAATACCTTGTGAGTAATAGACCCTTGTAATAATAGTTGTTCTATCCTAGTCAGTGATATAAGGGTGCTGAGGCACACAACTAAGTCTTATAAAGATACACAGAACGACAGAATAACAGAATGATTGAGGTTGGAAGGGACCTCTGGAGATCATTGAATCCCAACTCCCTGCCAGAGCAGGACCACCACAAAATCTAGGGCAGGTCACACAGTCATGCATCCGGATGAGCCTTGGAAGTCTCCAGAGAAGAAGACTCCACAGCCTCTCTGAGCAGCCTGTTCCAGTGCTCTGTAACACCCACAGTAAAGAAGTTCTTCCTCATGTTGAGGTGGAACTTCCTGTGTTGTAGTTTGCATCCATTGCCCCTTGTTCTATCATAAGGCACAATTGAAAAGAGACTGGCCCCTCTTTCCTGACATCTGCCCTTCAGACATTTCTGGACATTAATAAGTCCTCTCAGTCTTCTCTTCTACAGACTAAACAGCCCCAGGATTCTCAGCCATTCCTCCTAAGACAGGTGTTCCAATCCCTTAATCATCCTTGTAGCCTGAGTATACGCGTGAGTTCTGGGCAAAGGTTGCTCCATTACCTCTTGAGGTAAGACTGTAGATGTTCAAAAATGCAGCCAAACTTCTGCTGGCTCCTGGATTAACAGGATTACCCTCTCTAGTTAACCCAGAATATGTCATCAGTCTCATTCGTCAATAAACTTGCAGCCTTGGGCTATTTTTCCTGTTATATGATCTTGGTTTAGATCAAACATATTCAGTGCTAACACCACCAAATCCATTCTGCACCCCACCACCACCAACATCAAGACCAGGACTGGGGAGAAAGTAAGCAAAATCATGGACATGGGGCAAAAAAGACAATTATATTTCTACCACTGCTTTCCCTCTTGTTTGCAACTGCAGCAGAGATAGCAACATATGTTTGAACTTAAATTTTTACGTAATTCTCTTAACTTCTCCCTGTTTATTTTCCTCATAGACTTCTAAAAACTTTCTTAACAAAGACAACTCTTTTTATTATAGACTTAACTTAAGAATTGCACTATAAGGGGGAATATAAACATTTAACTGCTGAAGTGTTGTTCCAGCAGGAACAATGTGAACCTGTGGGTCTTATACCCCATTGTGGGAGAGGTCTGCACCTCCATTCTCTGAAGAGTATGTCTTTCAAGGAATAAAGGCTGAGTCAAAAGACTGTCAGGTCAGCCTGTGGTCTCTTATTATTTTTCTTGTTAAAAAAGCATTTAATTGTTAACTGAAGTTGTCTTCCTTTCTGTCTTTTTAAACCTTGGTCCATTTCTTTTCACTTGTCATTTTGTGCTGTTTGACCTTATTTTTATGCCCTTCTAAACAACAAGGTTAATGTGATACATTTGAGTTAATACTTCTGTTATGCTGCCACAATTCAACGCAAGGTCTGAGTCATCCTTCTGAGTGTAGTAGTCTCATCTGATTGCTTATTACAAAGTATATCTATGCTGAGAACAACTCTTTTCCCGAACATCTATCCATAATGGATTATGTTATGTTCCACTTTCAGATTCAAACAGAAGCTATCCTTGCTGAGCACAGAAATGTTAACTTTGCTGTTTTAAGAGGCTGCTGACTGCTTAAACAGAAACTTTTCTTATTCAGCTTCTATGCAATCACTAGATGTCAAAAAGAGTTAGTTGTGCTCTCTGTCCTGCCCTACATTTTTCCTATGTGCATGTATACATATAATGTTCCTGAGACTAAATTATAGTACCAAAGTAAAGGAAAGTTCTGATCCTGAGACAAAGAATAGTAATAATCCCCCATAGGCCTGTCTCCAACATGTGTGTGCCATGACAAATCCTGTGACTAAACACAACATTCCTTCCCCGATCCTGGCTCTTTCTATTTTATCATTGCGGTCTTTATGATGATGTTCATAGCTGGAGCATGTCTAAAGAACACTGAAAAATCAAACACTTTACTGTTGTGAAAACTCCAGGCAAAATGCTTTTGTTAACTGAAATGTTGTCTTGGAAGTAGCTGGCATTCATCCTTGTCCCATTCTTTCAATTGCAGCATATCAGTGAAAATGTTACTATCTACTGCTGAAGAGCTCCAAAAATTAATATGTCAGGAATTCTTCTTGAAAAAAACCCTTTTTTTTTTTGTTTTACATAACTTTACTTCAATATTACTGTGTCCCCTGTTAGCCAGATTTGCATCATTACATAGTACAGTACAGGTGTTGGGGGTAGGAATGGACTTGGACGTGAACATGGGCAGACCTACACTCTTCAAATAATAGTGACACTTGCACTGTCAGATACTGGTTATGAAGTCTCAGGATACTCATTTTTCCCCTCTACATGTATGGAAGCTATTCTGTTTTTAATCAAAAGATCATCACCTTCCTGTAAACTCTTCTCTATCAGCTTTTATGCAATCACCAGCTGACTTGATAGAAGCAGTAACAGCAGCGGTGTTACACAAAGCTAGGTTCAGAGCCACAGGTTTCATTTGTGCAAAGGTCAGCACTACAGGGTATCATGAAACTGCATAAAAAGGACATAAAAATTGATTCCACAGAAAACAACGGCCAAATTTGTACTGGGTTTTTGTTTGGGTTTTTTTTTGGGGGGGGGTTAGTGAATTGAGGGATGTTGCCTCATTTTTTAGCTTGTAAACTTGATTGACCAAGAACCTACTTTTAATGCTCTCCAGTTTTGATCCCATTATGCCTCAGCTCTAAATTGGAGATAATAAGATTTGAATGTGTTGAAAGTCCTGGAAGCTAAACACTTCAGTATTTCATGATATCCAGGCTACTTTGACAAAGCATCATAAAAGAGTCTAAAGGAATCAATTCTATTTTCAGAGAGAGACTATAAAATGTGCATCATAAATTGCTTTCCACAGATCCTGTGAGATGGTGGAGTTCAGGATCAAAGGTGGTAGGAACAGACAATCTAGCAGGGTCACAACCCTGGACTTCAGAAGAGACAACTTTGACCTCTTCATGGAACTGCTTGGTGAAATCTAGTCAGATAGGGTATTAGAAGGTTGAGGGGCAAGAGAGTTAGTTAAAATTTCAGCGAAGTTTCCTACAAGCTCAAGATCGGAGCACCTCAAAGAGTAAGAAATCAAGTAAGATAGCCAGGACATTTGCACGGTTGAGCAGGGGATGCTGAAAAAACTCAAGTGGAAGAAAGTTTCTAGATCATGGAAGAAGGGACTGGCCACTTGGAAGGAACAGAAGAATGTTGTCAGAGGATGTAGAAACGCAATGAGGAAAGCTAAGGCTTCCTTAAAATTAAAACTGGCAAGGGAGGGCAAGGATGAGAAGAAAGGCTTCTTTAAGTACATTGGAAGCAAAAGAAAGACTAGAGGAAATGTGGGCCCACTGCTCAATGAGGTGGGTGTCCTGGTGACGGAGGATATAGAGGAGGCAATGTTACTGAATCCCTTCTTTGCATCAGTCTTTACTGCTAAGGTCAGCCCTCAGGAGTCCCAGACCTTCCAGACCTCAGAAGTCATAAGAAAGGAAGACTTTGCCTTGGTTGAAGAGGACTGGGTCAGAGACCAACTAAGTAACCTAAAAATCCACAAATCCATGGCTCCTGATGAGATGCACCTGTGAGTGCCAAGGGACCTGGCAGAAGACATTGCTAGGCCGCTCTACATCATCTTTGAAAAGTCCTGTAGAACAGGAGAGGTGGACAAAAAGCAATGTCACTTCAGTCTTCAGGAAGGGCAAGAAAGAAGACTCTGGTAACTACACATTGGTCAGCCTCACCTCTATTTCTGGAAAGATGATGAAACAGTTTGTTCTCAGTGCCATCTCAAAGCATATTGAGGAAAAGGTCATCAGGAGTAGTCACCATGGATTCACCAAGAAGAAGTCATGCTTTATCAACCTGATAGCTTTCTACAGTGGCATAACTGTGGTCTACCTTGATTTCAGCAAGGCATCCAACACCGTCTCCTGTGGCATCCTCAGAGCCAAACTCAAGAAGTGTGGATTGGATGATAGAGCAGTGAGATAGATTGGGAATTGGCTGAAGGACAGAGCTCAGAGAATTGTGGTAAGTGGGGCAGAGCCTAGTTGGAGACCTGTGTCTAGTGGGGTACCCCAGGGGTTGGTATTGAGTCCAGCCCTATGCAATATATTCATCAATGACCTGGCCAAAGGGATAGAGTGCACCTTTAGCAAGTTCACTGATGATACCAAACGGGAAGGGGTGGCTGACACACCAGAGGAATGTGCTGCCATCCAGCATGACATGGACAGGCTGGAGAGTTGGGCAGGGAGAAACTTAATGAAATGCAACAAGAGCAAGTGTAGAGTACTGAACCTGGAGAGGAACAATCCCATGGATCAGTACAGGTTGGAGGCTGACCTGCTGGAGAGCAGCTCTGGAGAAAAGGACCTCGGGGTCCTGGTGAACAACAGGCTGACCATGAGCCAGCAATGTGCCCTCATGGCCAAGAAGGCCAATGGCATCCTAGGGTGGCCAGAAAGAAGAGTGTGGCCAGTAGGTTGAAGGACGTCATCCTGCCCCCATGCTTTTCCCTGGGGAGGCTGCATGTGGAATACTGTGTCCAGTTCTGGGCTCCCCAGTTCATGAAGGACAACGAACTACTGGAAGGAGTCCAGCATAAGGCCACAGAGATGACTGGAGGAATGAAGGATCTGCCCTATGAAGAAAGGCTGAGAGAACTGGGTCTCTTCCGCCTGAAGAAGAGCAGTGTGAGGGGGGAATCTCATCAATGCTTATAAATATCTACAGGAGGTGTCAGGAGGGTGGGTCTGGTCTGTTTTCCATAGCATCCAATGACAGAACAAGGGGCCCTGGGCACAAGCTGGAGCACTGGAGTTTGGAAGTCAAATATAAAGAAAGACTTCTTTACTGTGAGGGTAAGAGGGCACTGAAACAGGCTGCCCAGAAAGGTTGTGGAGTCTCCTTTGCTGGAGACATTCAAAACCCACTTGGAAGTGTTCCTGTGTGATCTACTGTAGGTGATCCTACTCTATCAGGGGAGCTGGACAAGATGATCTTCAGGGTCCCTTCCAACCCTGACTACTCTGTGATACTGTGATCACCTTCATAGAAATCTCTTTAAAGAGATCTCTAAGCTATGGAAGGCAACAGTGCATTTCTGTAGAACTAAAGGCTGTTCAAAACCACTCCATTACCAATATCTGGCAATATATAAGACCTGTAGTGTGATAGTTCTTGAGACACCTGCCCAAGTGAAAGTTGTATTTCTGATTTCTATGTATAGATTAGTAGCATGGCTTGCACCTTCTTCTGGCTTCAACTGGCAGGAAAGACTAAACTGAAACAGAAACAGACAGATTTGAAAAAGCCAATCATTTTTCTTCTTGATATTTTATAAGTAACATTTATTTCACTTGTGAACATCTCCCTTCTACTTTATATCTGACATCTGGCCTTGAATATACTGTTTTGAAATATGAAGCATCTTAGCAAAATTACAGGTTATGTTAATTTCAGTTGGGCACTTGTATTCCCAGGAGCCATACAACATCACAGAAATTTGGATACTTGCTTACATTCAGTAAAATGCTGACTGCTCATAGAAATCTACAGAATTTTCAGTCTAAACTACAGGGAACAGTACTGCTTAAAGTTCACATTCTCAGGCACACATATGTTAATCCTAACACCTAATATCAAAACCCTCTTACATATTCTTTGTTTACAGCTGCTTTTATGTGTCTGAACAGTGCCAAACACAGTAGGATTTTGACAATGATAGCAACATCTGGAAGCCATCACATCATGTATATAATATTCATAAAGTTGAAATTTCACTGCAAGGGTGAATGAAAGGAAAGAGCAGAATTGCTCCAAATAATAGGCTAGAAAAATGAAGAGTCAAATCTTCAAAAAACAGCACAAGAATTAATTTCTAAAAATATTTACTATTTAAATAGCTGCACTTTGCAAAAGGTTGGATCAAATAATTCAGAATGGTTTTGGAATGTTATGGAAGAAAATCAAAGTACAGCAAAGCACCTCGGTTCATAAAGCCCCAGAACATAATCCTGGGGAAATCAAGACTTGAGATGAAAAAGTCCTTTGTTTTGGAAAATAAAAAGCATCACCCACCAAATTCTACAAGGCTAATTCAAATTAACCATTCCTTTGCACAGGTTTCTTGATGGTGCATTAAAAAAATCTATATATTAAGTACATACTTTGTTCCACATATTTCTTCCTACAAGTTGCATATTCCAAGTGATCCATACCTGCATTACTTAATCAAGCGTGTATTTGCAAATCTATGAATTCATGCTTTAAGATCAAGAGCTAATAGTGTCCATCTAACATGTCAGTATTCTGAATAGAGATATGCCCTTACATGGATAGGCTTGGGAGGAAATGGAAGAAATTGACATGAATCAAGTTTTATCAAATATATATATGGAAGACAATGACAAGTGAAAAGAAAGGAGGGTGTAGTCCTGGAGAGAGGCAGGGCAGGAAGATTTTTTAAAAGAAAAAACAGCTCATACTACATAGTGCAATCTTTTCAACAATGAGTTGAGGGACTCAGTTAAACTGAACAGATGCTGGGAATATCTGACAGCTCTGCTGAGGCTTCCTGAGTACTCAGGGGTACTGGTCCCATTCTGTGGAGCTTTCTCTCTCCCCTGGCCTCACTGGATGTTATGGAGTTAGCCAGCAAGGTTAGACCTTAACTCAGGATTTAATTACTATACTTTCATCCATTGTGTTTCTCACTAGTTATGAAAACATTTTTCTCATATTGTAAGCACCTGCTTATTACCAGACTTTAAATTACAATAGCATAAAGAGTTTGCTCCTTGTTAAAAGTGGGTAAGCACTGGAGAAAAACAAATGAGCTGAAGAATGAAGCTGTACTTGCCAGCAAATGTTATTTGGATTGCCTCCACTGACCTCTGTGGCCATGTATTGGTGGTGAATGCGGCACAAAGAAGTCTCTCTCACTTCACACTCTCTTCTGCTCTTTCATGGATTAGGTACATTTGGTCCTTAAACTTCACAAGGTCTCTAATAAAGACATTCTCAAGATGCTCGTTTAGCATAATAGCTCCTAGATGTGATATCGAAAATGGGACTTTAGAGTTCATTCTAGTGAGTTCTGCTGCAGACATTTATTCATTCATTTGCACTCTTAATGAGCACAAACACCTTTCACCAGTTCATGTAGATAAACTGAATGCCCTACAGACTTTGACTAGATTAGGAGGATCTTATTTTCACCTAAGTGAATGACTTTGATATGTGATTTTCTGTTAATTTATCTGCAATAAAAGGGCTAAAAAGGCTCAGTCCTCAGCGTAAAATTAACTGCAAGAAAAAAAAATGTGAAGTACCTCAATTCTAATTTAAGTGATTTCATACAAAAGAGATGCTAGAGTGCAGAAAGACTCTAGGTGGTGACTTCCAGGTATGGACCCATTTCTTATTGTTAATATCCCTGCCCCAGGTACAACAATATCTCCCTCCCACTCTCTCATATAAACTCATCCTGTTATAGTACATCCATTGCTCTAAAAGCTGGCAGGAGACACAGCTTTCCACTGACATCAATTAAGCAGAAAGTCAGGCACTGTTATCAAGACAGTCAGTGGAGTAAAACTGTACAAAAAGAAACTCTCCTAGCATTCCCCTGTGACAGTAGAGTAAATTCACTTTCAGTTCACCTAAATCACTGCATCTAAAACTCCCTCCTCACCCAGTGTCCGTGTATTCTCCTGAAACTGGTTCCAGAAATGTCAGATAAGTGGGATAAGAGATAAAGAAGCAACTAATTGAGTAATTGTTTACTCTTTTTAGCTGATTGAAACTGTGGCTCATAAAAAAATTTCCACTAATAGCCTTGGCCATACTGATAACCATTTCAGTTATGCCCTCTCTACTTCATGGACTTGCTGGGTTAACTTCCACAGCTTTCCCTTTCCCAAGCTATCCCTGACAACTGATGTTCTAGTATTCTTCATTGACTTTACTCAGAACATGTGTGACCTCTGTAAAAGAACAGAGGACATAGCTGGAGAAAGAAACCACTTAAATTACTACTGCAGATCTGTGAGAAATCATCTCTTAGAGTCCTTAAGGTTTCAGCTTTTTGGTGAAAATGGATGCTGTGAATTGAGGCAACCTGAAGGAAGGAACCTCTTTTTCTGCCCTAGAAGGTTTGGCCTCCTGTTAATGTTCAGAAATGTCTTATTTAAAATCCACTCCAGCAACAATCTACCTATACAAACTTGGCCTTGGTGTCCTAACAGCAAGTAATTCTGACCTTACCTGTTGTGCTATTTCAATCAACTTTAGCTCTTACTCTCAAGAAATACCTTTATTCTTTAGTTCTGAGGAAAACATTCATGAACACATCAACCACCAGACCATGAATAAATTCAATCAGTACTACAGTGCCATTCTAACATATGAGTGCAATTCATCCTTTTTCACAGGTGGTGAAGCCAGGCAACTAGCTTAACAAAGACATCACAGGAAACCAATGAAGAGCTTGATGCCAGCTGGATCTAAGCATATCAGGGACTAATTTGGCCCAGCATGCTAAATAACTTCATTGAACTAACAGTGTGACATCAGAGAGGAACTTGGTTAATGGCCAAGAAAAGAAAAGGGTAGAAAGAAGGAAAGGGGAGAGATGTTCAGAAATCATTATAATAATTCAGTGCATTATACAAAACCATTTTCTCTGGCAAACAAAAAAGATCCTGATATTTTGAAGAGCAATTTCACAAGCATCTAGACACATTGCATATGACAGTTTATATGTCATATATAGAAGCAAACATGAAATCAATGACCCAGTTTAAAATGGAGAAAAGAGTAGTAGGAAGTAGCAGCCAATAAGTCTATGTCATGTTTTAAACCCAGCCAGCAACTAAGCCCTTCAGAACTGCTCACTCTCATCCCCCTGGTGGGAAGAAGGAGAAAATCAGAAGAGTAAAAGTGAGAAAACTCATGAGTTGAGATACAGACAGTTTGATAGGTGAAGCAAAAGCCAAGCGTGTTCAAGCCAAGCAAACCAAGGAACTCATTCGCTTCTTCCTATGGCAGGCAGGTGTTCAGCCACCTCCAGGAAAGAAGGGCTCCATCCCATGTATGGTGTCTTAGGAAGACAAATGCCATTACTCTTAGTGTCACCCCTTTTCCTTCTTTTTCTCTCAGCTTTATATGCTGACCATGCCACATGGTGTGGAATATCCCCTTGGTCAGTTGGGGTCAGTTGTCCCAGACGGGTCCCACCCCAGCTTCTCCTGCACCCCCAGCCTACTTGCTGGTGGGATGAGGTGAGAAGCAAAAAGGTCTTGACTTTGTCCAAGCACTGCTCAGCAGTAGCAAAAATAGCCCTGTGTTATCAGCACTGCTTAAGGCATAACTCCAAAACATAACCCTATACTAGCTACTGTGAAGAACATTAACTCTATCACAGCCCAAACCAGTACATTCTACTAGAATTTCCTGCAATTACTTTCACAGCATGTCCCACTCTATTTCCTAGCCCATTAAAGGAATTTCCTACAATACGTAATTTTCACAAAATTTTTATTTGTCCCAAATCCCTTTTTTCACAAAAATCCCCAATTATTCACTCATTAGCTAGTGCTTCCTCTTTTCTCTTCTTTTTCTTTTCTTTCTTTTTTTTTTTTTTCTTTAACTCCAAGATGCCATTTATAAGATTAAAGATTATAGATTCCAGGTGCTCCTTGCATTTCTATTGAGTTTGGTGCTACCACAAGGTGCCAGGACAGAAAAGATTCTTTTCACCTGGGTCTCTGCCTGCAGAAAAAGAGATACAGCAAAAGCAATTACCTCTGACAAGACTCTTTTCTGTTTACAGCAAAGAGGTTTAAAATTCTTGAACTGAAAGGCATGCAGCAAAATGATGCAAGATTACATTTTTAACTTCATTAGGTTTTCCCATCTTTCACATGGATGCATGACAGCAACAACATTCCTTATTTCTAAGTCGGTAACAGCCTGCAAGGTTTGTTCTATTTAGGAAAAACACATATGTCACTCATAGGCAAAATCCCTAGCAAATTCCTGACAAAGTTTATGGAGTTACAACACAGGAAATCTATCTTGCTTTTACAATTTAAATATTTTAGAAAGCACGCACTAATTCAAACTAATGTGCATACACTCAATGGTGTGAAGGCATTAATTTTCTTAAACAGATTTTTAATTAAGATTTTCTTGAATTCCAAACTGCTGTGTCATCTTTTTCTTATAAAAAAATAAAATAAAATAAAAAAAAAGACTTAAGTCTAGAAGAGTTTTGGAATATTTTAATATCAGTAAAAGGCTAGATTTATAAAACCAGAGAAAGATGGGATAAGCCTTGCAACACTGAAGCTAAGCACTGATATGGGAAGCAAAGAAACAAAATCCTCTGACTTGCTACAAAATTGAAGAAATTTCCTTGCAGTAGTTTTCCAGCCTCCTTTAAGAACAGCCTTATAAATGCAATTTACAGTATTCTGCAGTTAACTAATTTCAGCTTATCCTCTTGATGTGTTACATGGTCAGTGGAACTGAGGCTGAAAAAATAACTCAATATTCAGTAGGACACTTTTATGAGGACAGAAAAAAATAGTTTAATAGTTCTAATATTTGTTTGACCTGCCCTTGTGGAACCGGCTTGCCCTGAGATATTTAGAAAGTTTTTGTCCAGAGTTCTTCATATACCACTTAAGGCGGTCACTAATGATGTGTGGCACCTTGGAACTAATCCTGCTGAATCAGGCAAAAGAGGATTTGAACTAAGACTTCCACATCCCAAGAGAACATGTGCTTGTTACGCTGTGACACTTCTGCTTCTGCCTTAAAGAAAGTTATTTAAACTCCTCGCTAGTCATTTAGTCCAGTGAGTTAGTTATTGCTCAAAATTATGCAGATGATTGTTTTTCCAAAATTGTATATAAACCCTTACCAGAATAATTCCCATGTTCTAGTTTTTTAAAAACTAAAAATCAGCACCCTCTCCAGGAGGATTATCTTTTGGTTATCAGACCCTAGTGCTATCTGATATTAAAGTTATGGCAAAAAATGGAGGAGGAAATTAAAGTCTCACCCAAGTTACCCTGCTGGATATCTGCAATGTTTGTAAAGACAAAGCAGATTTCCAAAGTTGCACTCTTAGTATAATAGTCTTGATAAACAGATTTTCCTGGTTAAATATGAAGGCAAAAAGCAGTATTGGGATAGACAAGGCAATAATACTGTGTATATCAAAAATACAGAGAAAATATAACTTGTTTCAGTCTGTAAAATAAGATTTTGCTTGTCTTTTCCTAAACATGCACTTTTATTTCTACTAGCAGAGATTCATCTGACTTTTTTCAGCTATGTATGGATTGTTTTAAACAGGTAACCTCCATTTACTGTTATTTACTGGAATTCAATAGCCATTTCAAGATGTTACCTGCAACAAGAACCTTACTAACACTGTTCCAGATATATATAACTTTTGAAGTCAGAAACTAAAATGTGTGTTTGAGCAAGTAGAACAGAGACCCTAGAGCAGAAAATCTCTCTTACTCTGAGACCCATACTCAACCCATAGGCCACAGACTTGTCTCATTAAAAGTTAAAATTACTTGGCATTGCTTCAGTTCTTTTATTGCCAGAAGGCAATACAGCTGGTATCAGTGGTGATAATACTGTGCACACAACTGTTGTCTTCCCAGGTCACAGGAGAACAGCCTGCTGTTCAACCAGTATTAATCTGTACTTGGGCTGAGGCAAAGAATTGATAGAGCCAGCGAGAAAATCCTCACTACCCTGGAAATGATAGGAACATAGAGGATGCATTAATACCGACATTCAGAGACTGGCATATTAACAAAGATACTAATTGGACACTAATTTGAGGAAGCAAAGCCTCTCTGCCTTAAATATTCAGGCATAGATGGTCAACAGTCCTCTTATACACTTGACGCAGTCTATTTCAGAGACACTCTGTCCATGCAACAATGAAGAAAGGAGAAGTACACATAAAAGAACCACTTCTGCTGCACTCATGAGCAAAACAGAGCTCACTGCCTCTGCTTTTCAAAGTTCAAAATCAAATAAAGCTTCACTTAAACATGTGCTCTTTCTCAATGCCAGATATGCTACAATATTGTCCCTGCACCACACATTACAATAATGTATTTTATATAAGACACAGAGATCATAAAAATATATGGAAACACAGTGAGGTTGGAGTATGAAGAATGGAAAATGGAAAGGACTCTCCGGAGGCACACTATATGCATTACCATACAGAAAAATCACAGAAGAAATTAATCTAAAGCCTTAGCTATGTTAAATCTCCATAACACTGTTGACTTCTATATAATTAATCTGGTTTTCATTGATGATGGATTGGGTTGAAAGAACAAATACAATAAAAGCTTCATTCAGGAAGGGAAATTCAAAATTCACCTGAGAATGGAGCAGGGAAATAACTTTTAATGAAGAAATAGAATAGAGGGGTGAAAAGGAAGCACCTGTTACACCATCTGTGTTCCCTGCTCTCCCCTAAACACACACAAGCTGGAGAGGGTCCGTTTCCAGCTTCTGAAACTGGCACTGGTTTTCCTGACAGAAAACATGACATACTGTTGACAGAAAAGCTTTGGCTTTAATCTATTGATTATAAAAGCATCTGGTAATGAAAGAGTGAAAGAAAGGAAGGGAGGAATGAGTGATGAGGAAGCAAGGAGGAAGGGAGGAAGAAGAGAAGGATGAAAGAGTCAATGAAGGAAAGGATAAAAAGCCAGCATCAAAGGAATGAGATTCAGATCTTTTGCAAAGTGAAAGCACTTTGCAAACAATGCATTTCTTAAGCCAGACAAGAGTATTTACATGAGGAAAGTTTGCTTCAGTGTGGAGAAGCAATCCCATTTGTATTTATAGAGAGTGAAAAACATTCCTGTACAAAGATATCACACATTGTCTCATGTTTTTACTGCTACTTTCATCATGGGCAAGTCTGGTGGATCCTAAGCAGTCACCATGTAGGAAGCAGACCGCTATTTTAGAATATACCTGGAAAGCTATAGGGCAAGGAGAGCTTTACCTATTCTACAAAATATGGGAAAGCTATCTTATTAAGCATAACACTCAGAGCCCAGCAGAACATGCACTTCAGTGGAAAGGAGAACTTGTACAAGCACAAAATCTTAAAGAGAGTTTGATTTCTCCAGCAAAATCAGATTAAGCACCGCAAAGGCAAGAGCCTTCCCTTCTTCCCTCCTTTCATTCCTCAGATGGTGAGAAATGTGGCAGCCCATATGACACCCACAGTCTTCAAGTAAAAGGAAGGAATTAAGACACAGGAGTCACCATGCAAAAACACCATTTCTTCTATTTCAAGGACAGCGATTTGAGGTGAGTCATAGCTCTCTGCCACTAAATTTATACAGCAAGACAGGGATTTCACCGTCTGCATACAGGGGGAAATACAGTAAGTAGCCTGTTCAATTCCAAGCATTTCTGCCCCAGTCCAGGAAGAAAGGGTATAGACGACTTTTATCTGCCACCAGTACCATCAGGAGAACGGTTACCTGGTGCTGACATACACATTGAGTTGCCAAGTGGACTCAGTGCCACTGTTGCACTCTCTGCAGCTGCAGCACAGTGGTGTGTGGAGGAGAGCAACCGACTCCAGCAGCATGTGTCCTACAGGCATTGACTCGTTGGACCTCTGCTCAGCTGGTGCCTCTCTACAGCATAATGTACCCTTCCAGAACTCTCAGAGCGCACTCCTTTCCTCACCCTCCTTTGGCTTTCAAGGGCCATTATGTAGCTTGAAGTGTTTTGTGAATGCTGCTTCCTTTACATCTGCTGGTGATGCAAAAAACATCAACAACAACACAAAATACTCTCTGATGTGGATCGCAGCAGCAGCAGCAGCCAGCAACTGCTTCACCCTGTCAGAGCAAGGAGCATTTTGAAGACCCAAAACAACATTAGCAAAATATATCAGTTAGTTTGCAAGGACAGAAGAAAAGAATTTAAAAGATTTTAGTTGTCTAAAGGACAAAGGTAAGCTGGATTCACAGGAAAAGTATGCAGGTTAGAAGTAACCAGGGACTTTGAAATGCTGGGGGTTAAATTCTCATAATAAAGCCACAGCTTAAAGTTTTAGTTAATTATTTCCTTGTACAAAGATTTTGTGTTTTCTTACATATTCTTCTGAGGTATCCAGTGCTTTGCACAGTGAGAAATGAGATACTGAGTGACACACTGTGAATCTAGTCTCTTCTGACAAATCCTGTGCTCCTGTCATATGAAAAAGAACAGTTTTTCTGAGGGAGCTCCTTTCTGGTCTGTAGAGAGGAAGCTAAAAGTTGAAAATCCCAGTAAAAGTGGAAACTGAAAAAAAAAGTATAAAAATGCCCTTGAAATTAAGACTAAAAAGACAGACTAACAAATTCTGCAAGTTAAAAGATATGGCAAGTGAACACATACATGGCATGTGAGAATAAGCAACATGAAGGAGTCTCGATCTTGTGATAATCTGTAGATGAATGCTGGGTAACTTTCTGCTTCAGAGCAACAGAAACGTACTGAAGATGATGGATGACACTGTAATCAATTCTTTTTTAAAAAAATAAATTTCAACAGCTATCATGTTTTGAAATTGTGTTAGCTAGGCAACCTCATTCTTCAACACATGACAGGTAGAGCATACTAGATGTCTAGTATGAATTTGAAAGTTTGAGAGCAAATTATTAATGTTTTATGTTCCCGTTCTTAACATCTGGAAATTAGAATTCCATAAACATGAAAGCTAAAAGTCATCCCCTATACATTGAAAGGACTGCAAATTGATACAGACTCTGTAAGCATTTCCATCATCTACTCAAAGTTCTGTTCTTTTGTTTACCTTTCAAATGACCCTCAGTCTCCTGGTTGGTTCTGTAAGGTGTGTTTCTCACCACCTTAATACTGCAGCATTAGTGACACATTGGAGCCTCATGTGCCTTCGATCACAGTCAGGCTGTTTTAGTTTGCAGCAAAGCAGAGCTTAAAGTCATGAGGCAAACTTCAGTGACATGAAATCTGCAGATAAAGGAGGCTGCCCAAGTAACGATGGATATCACATACATTCCTAAAGATGTCCTGTCATATCCCCCCTGTCCTGTTACATTAACCCCACATTCGGCCAACCTATTGTCACACAAAACAGAAAGACATGTCAGTATTTTTTTAATCTTGCCCTGTTTTCACCAGGAAAACTGTCACTGATTTCATTTTAACCACTGGACCAAAAGCAACACAAATATCACCTGGACCTGAATGGGGTTATTTCATACAGAAACTCTTGTTCTCAGTTAGGCTTGTATTGGTTTCTCAAGTGGTTTAAAGCTGAGGCTGCTCTACAGATTCCCAGAAGACTTTCTTTGCCAGTGCCATTATTTTTTATTACTTTGAAGGCAGATTAGACAAAATCCAGCACATCTGTTATCTCACAATTTTGAAGGTTTAAGATTAATGGCTGTGATAATAGCCTGCCGTGCAAGTCAAGACAAGAAATTTTGGAGTTCAGTGTCTTCCATAAATTCACATATGGTGGCTTTCTCGATGTAATGAATGCAAATGTTGAACACAGACAGAATGAAGTTATGGTGTCCTTGGAGACTTGTCCATCCTCAGCTTTCAGCTGGAAAGACAGCTTTTGCAAAAAGTGCTGATAGGACTCCAGTCTTCACAAAAGGTGAAGGGGAAAAGAAGTAAAGGAAGATTTTGTTGCATTTGAAATCTCTCTAGTCTTTCCTTGGACAGAAAAAAGGGTTCCATCACATCTCCCACCTCACTTCCCACCAATGTGTGAGATGGCAGGTAAGTGGTATTCTCAAAAGCTAGCACAGCATAACAGTTGGATGTTGGATGCACCAGACCATGAATAAGGGGACATAGCTGGAGATCACTAAGTGAAGACCAAGTATCTCCCCAAGTTACCAGAGTATAGAGGTGTATGCTCTTTGGTGAACCAAGTACAAAAGATGACAGGAGAAAGGCTTCATTTTCGGCTCTGACCAACACCTCGCCAACTTGAGATCCAGGTTGGTTGAGCACATAAACCAATTATATGTCTTTGTCCTACACAAGTAAGTCAGGAAGATTCAGACCAGTCAGAGCAGCTTGGTGCCCACTCAGGTTACATTTTAATCCAGTTTTAAAGCAATGATTTATGGAATTATTCAGAAGATCTGCCCAACAGCAACTGATCAGCAGGTCTAACACTTACTCCTCATCTGTGGCACCCAAAAGAACACAGGAGCTTTCTCAATTACATTGTTCCTTAAGATCCAGATGGAAAAATTATTGTTACCTTAATCACCGAGCAGAGCTTAAGAAATGCATATGGTCCTCACAAAATGCCTTTCTACATAGTGTTTTATTTTAGCTCTCTGTTTTCAAACGTAGTGTAATGTTTGAGATAGAAAGTGGGCAGAAAAATTAGCTGTTAATGTGACAGCAGTTCAATAAGGAATTATAAAACAACTTCGACATGCCTTCCAAGTACAGTCTGCATCTCACAGAAATTAAATACAAAAAGTCTCAGCTGTTTAAGCACACTGTTTCTGAAAGAGGACAAGAAACAGATAAAGAAAAAGGAGAAGATTTTGGATTATGGTTTTTATTACTGGCTCACTTACTTGATTTCCTACACATTGGGATGCTCTGATCCTGAGCTTGGGAGAAGTGGTCCTTGAATGTTGACCAACTATCTTGAGCCCCTTTACCACCTTTCCCCTTGAGCCCCTTATCCCTTTCCCATGAAACTTCCCTTAACAATTGATTGAGGAGGCCAAAGTTGGCCCTGTGGAAGTCCAGGATTCTGGTCCTGCTAGTTATTCTGTTCCTCCCACACAGGATCCCGAACTCCACCATCTCATGATCACTGCAGCCAAGGCTGCCATTGACTGTCACTGCTTCAACCAGACCCTCCTTCTTGGTGAGCACAAGATCCAGCAGTGCTCCTCTCCTAGTTGGTTTGTCCATTAGGAACCTCCTAGACTGTGAATGGCTGGCTGCGTAGGGCTTCCAGCAAATATCTGGGCAGTTAAAATCCCCCATGAGGACTAAGGCCTATAATTGTGAGGCTGCTTTCAGCTGCCTGCAGAAAGCCTCATCAACTCCCTCGTCCTGATCAGGAGGTCTGCAATAGACCCCCACAACTGTATCACCCATGCCAGCCTGCCCCTTAATGCTCACCCGCAGACTTTCCACTTGATCCTCATCAGCCCCTGGACAGAACTCAATATATTCTAGTTGCTCCCTCACATAAAGAGCAACTCCACTGCCTCGCATTGCTGACCTGTCTTTCCTAAAAAGGACAAAGCCATCCACAACCACATTCCAGTTATGTGACCTGTCCCACCATGTCTCTATGATTGCCACCAGATCATAACCTTTAGACCTCACACAGACCTCTAACTCCTCCTGTTTATTCCTGCATTGGTGTGCAGGCATTCCAGGGAGCGAGCTGAGCACGCTGGTGGCACCCCTGGGAGGCAGGACACCTTCTGGTCTTCATTAATACTAGAACAATGCCCCACTAGTTCAAATCCAGCTACAGTCCCTTACCACTTTGAATCGAGATTAAAGCTCTGTGAATAAGCCCTGCCAACTCCTGCCCTAGGACCCTTTTTCCCCTGCAGGACAGGGTCTTCCCATTCAATGCCAGCAGGCCCAGTGTCCTGGAAATCAAACCATCCAGGAGTTTTGTCCCCTACCCTCTTCAAGCCTAGTTTAAAGCTCTCTCAATGAGCCCTGACAACTCATGGCCAAGAATCCTTTTTCCCCTTGTTGATAGCTCTATGCCATTGTTTGCTAGCATACCTGGTGCCCTGTAAACATCTCCATGATCAAAAATCCCAGACAGCACCAGCCTCTAAGCCATACATTAATCAGTTGTGTTTCCTAGTCCTTTCAGCTTTTCCTGCCACTGAAGGAACTGAGGAAAAGACCACCTGTGCTCCTGATCCTACAAGCATTCGTCCTAGTCCTCTGAAACCCCTTTTCATTGCCCTGGGACTTGCCTTGGCAACCTCATCAGTGCCCCCCTGTACGACCACTGGTGGGTAGTGACCAGAGGGCTGCACCAGCCCTGGGAGTTTCCTGGTAACATTGCTAACCCGGGCCCCAGGGAGGCAGCAGACCTCCCTGAGGTTGGGTCTGGCCAGCATGTGAGGCCCTCAGTTCCCCTCAAAAGAGAATCTCCCACAACAATGACCTTCCTCTTGTTTTTAGCAGAGGCTGTCCTCATGCATGGGGCAGGCTGCCTCGGCAACTCCCTGGACAGACCTTTGTCAGTAACCTCAGTTACTTGATTTTCCTGATCCAGGGCCATGTACCTGTTCTGTAAGGGCACATGTGAAGGTGAGGGAAGCCGGGTTCACCTGTTGCCTCACTTCCAGTTCCCCTCTTCTCTCAGGTCCCCTACCTCTGCCAGGTGACAGGAAGGCAGATGTACTCCATCATAATATAAGCAAAATAAGGTCCAATCTACTAGCATTAATTATTTTTTTTAAATTGGGTTTTCTTAACTTTTCAGATAGCAAAAGCAAAATTCCCCCTTTATCCTTAGACCTTGAACTCAACCCATTTACTTTATTTTAAGAAGCTAAACCACAGTGCATAGATAGAGTGAGGATGATTACTCCCAGCAGCAGTTCTGGCAAGAGCAGGTTACAAAGTGTTCGTTCTGATTTTGGCCATTTATTCAACTAGACAGGTAAACAGACTATGAAAATTTTATTATACATGCCTAATCTACTGATTTGCTAGATGAGCTCTTTTGACACCTGCATAAAACAAAGATCAGTTTCTACTCATTATAACCCTGGGGAGGATCATTTATGATTAGGCTTTAGATTATTTTTTAAGCTTTTAATCTTCCCACATGGAAGGAAATAAAATTAAACTACTTAAATTTGTGCCCTTCCAATTCAGTTAGACTGCTAGCTTACACATATGATGAAACTGCTATTTATGTGCAATGGTGTTAACTAATCTTACACAGCCAAAGAATATATCTTTATAACTGAAAGACAAAAGGTTGTTTCTAGAAACAGCAGCTGGGAAGCGAAGGAACAGCAGGAACGTAGGAACAGCAAAGCAGCTACCCTGTCCATCATAAATCCTTATATGCATTGATTTAAATGAAAATACGTAAATTCAAGATTAGCCCCCATGATAGCACAGACCATATTGTTAAAAACAAAGCCCTAGACATAGGGAAACAATAGGTTTCCCTACTTGTTTCATTCAAGTGCAGCATTCAGTAGGTTGTTGGTTTCAGAAGAGTACAGTTTCAGTTACAAATTTTTCAGGCACACTTGGTATCTTCTTGCTTTCACATGGGTGGTTCCCTTTCCAAAAGAAATTAAACCAGAATGAAGGCATAATCCATTACCAAACATGGTATTTTTAAGGACAATATCTTAAACTTGTAATTAGGTCAGCGACTGCACACTTAATTGTGTATGCAAAACACGTATTGGACTCTGGCACGGAGGACTTTGTGCCAGATTTC
The DNA here is from genome assembly GCF_020740795.1 of Apus apus. Classification (NCBI taxonomy): domain Eukaryota; kingdom Metazoa; phylum Chordata; class Aves; order Apodiformes; family Apodidae; genus Apus; species Apus apus. The sequence continues at coordinate 69,162,065 of NC_067312.1, read as the reverse complement.
ACCCTGGCAGAAGGTCAGAGCTTCTGGATGCAGGAGACGAGACAGTCTTGGCTCCTGAGAGTGCTTTATTTTGTGAAGGTCACTGCCAGTTTTTCCAGCTGGGGTCTTTGAGAAAGCCCCCTTGGGAACTGCTGTCTACCAGACATTAGACCAGAGGTCTACGCTTGGAAAACTCAGCTTGTGTTTGCACTGGCTTTGGGGTTACAGCTAGACCCTATTGAGCCAGGCTTCTAGCAGTACCCAATGCTCACTGCTACCAGTACTCAGGATTACTTTAAGCTAAGCCATAATTGTGCACTTGTAGTCAAAGAGACTGGTAGAAACACTATTACTTGTAGGAATAATCTAGCATCTTGTTTATACTGTTAGCAGACCCTTAGAGCTCCTTTCAAGTCATCTTTAGGGAAAACCCAAGCAGTTTGTTTCTGCCACTGATCAATGGCCTGTTTGTCTAGTAGCTCCTGCCTCAGCAGAATTCATTCATAATTTCCTAAACTCAGATAGATCATGGATATCTTTTAAGTCCATTACAAGCTAAGAAAGGGACAGATTCCTCTTATTATTATAGTACAGACTTATAGCACTTGATTCTTCAAAATGTGTATCTAGGAATAATAATAATAATAATAATAATAATAATAATAATAATAATAATAATAATAATAATAATAATAATAATAATAATAATAATGGATCTGGAATTGTGTTACTGATTTAAGAGAGTAACGAAATATCCAGGTATATCTCTATATACACCGAAGGGAACTCAATGCTATTCTCACCAGACCAACAATTTTCTTCTTTTCCCTGAGGCACAAATCCATTCCCATCCTGTCATTTTTCCTTATGGCTCTCTACAGCTACATCCCCTTTTTTTCAAAATGTAAATTGAGTTTGTCTGTCAAGCAGACTTGCCACATGACATTTCAGCCATGCTATGCAGGACCAGTGAAAGTTTTCTGCAGCACCTTGGTCCCTTCTTGCTGCCACCCTTACTGTAGAGAGCATCTGAGTGCAGCTCTTGCATACAAGACTACATGAGGCTGGAGGCCACAAGAGGGGTCTCCATTTTGAGTGCAGTGATCCCAGCACACTGATTCCAGTACAAAGATGGATTTAATCTCAACTGTCTTTGGCTTCCCCAACAGATACATAGGCTACCTTACCTACAGTAATGACTTACACCCCTCTGTCCTCATTTCAGGTACACAGGCCCTGCATTTCATTACAGATACACAGATACAGATACTCATACACATGGGTGCATGCATAAAGTAAACATATTTACAAAACCATCTGCAGTATGTACCTACTTCAGTACAGACCATGTCAAAACAATCTGGTCCTCAAATTATTTCAGGCACTAACTCAAGTGCTCCACAGCTAATACAGCTCAGAAGAGGTAGGAGCACATGCCCTGAGCACTGGGAGCTCATATAATGCTTTCTTAAGGACAACTACAAAAGGAACCTTCCCTTTCAATTGCACCCTGTAAATTACGCTCATTTAACCCTCTCATCTGTTCCCTGCAGCAGCCAGTGTGTGATCACTGCTTTGCCATAAGTTTTACTAACAGGCATTTTGCTAATGCACATCCACTACTAGCTGTAGTCAAGTTCAGCTGGTAGAAAAATAAGCAATCAATCCCCAAAAAAAAGCTAAATAGTCCACTTCATTAAAAAGAATGTTTTGAATTGAATTTTCTATTATATTTCTTTCACTGTCACAACCAACTATAATATTATCTAATTTTATCATAATGACTTTTTAATATTTTAGGTTTTCAGTATGAGTAAACTCTATCAACTAACCATTGTTCTACTCTTCAATAAAAGCATATTCAGGGCAGGATGAGAAGTAACAGCTATTTTGGCTGATACTTCTTTTTCTGCCACACTCATCTTAAGTTACTCAACCCCCTCCCACATACCCACTATTTAAACTGGTGAAGAAAACAAGTGCTACTACAGAACATCTGTAGATGAACAACAGAAAACAATGAGGATTTCTTACCATTTCATTTTTGTCTCTTTGTTACCCTCAAATACAATTTTCAAACCCCCTGAACCTTATGTCTCAATGCCCCTTTCTGTAGTAATAAATGTCTCTGCATGACCTTGTAAATAGAATAATATATGAAAATGTGTTTCTCTACTTTAACCCATTTTCTCAGTTTGAGTCATAACAGCAAGGTCTGGAATTGGTAAACAGTGATCCTTAATACTATTTCACTTTCCAAAAGCCTATCTTGCAGACACTGCTTTATCTGAATTTATTATAAACAGAAGGGTTTGGTATTCTTAATTATGTAATTACATCTGCTTTAGACTGATTGGAATTGAGGAGAGTAACTCAGAAAGATAAGGAAATACTCTGGGATCTTGGCCATAGCAGCAGAGGACATGGAAAGAACAAGTACTTTTCTTATGCAAACCATGAGGGCAGTAGCTAGAAGGCAGACTAGATCAATGTCAGTTCAGGATTATGAACTGTAGGAGTGACTGTTGGCAGACATGCCCTTAGACTAAGGTGAAAATCTCTTGCTATTCATCTAGACAATTGTGTGTTGATCTTCATGATGAATATATACCCTTTCTACTCTTAGGCTGTAACCACAGGCAGTCTTTCTCATTTCATGAAAACATGTAAGACTCACAGTAGGGAGGAAAATATTAAACAATGATCCACAGAATAACTATAAAATAAATTCATACACTCCTGCAAGCATAAGCAAGATGGCAAATTGTTTGGAGAAGAATTTTTTTTTAATTTAGCACCATTTTTCTTTTGTTGGAAATGAGAACCATGATGGCAACACCACCACAATTGCTCCTGGCTCGTTTAAATAAAAATGTAATGGTCCTAGGATTTTAAAAGATCCAAATACCTCTATGCAAAACAAAAGTAGATTATTATAATTATTAGTAATGGTTAAAATGAATTCATTTTTTTTCACATAGATCTGAATGTTAAGGGGACCATCCACATAAAAATATTCTTCCAAAACCTTCTATGATGGATTATACCTTTCTCTAAAGTCACAGAAGAGCACTGGGTAGGGAAAAGGTGTAGAGACTGGTGAGATCACTTTCCCATTTTGATTCCAAGTACTACCCCAGAAGGTGTAGCAAAATCTTGTACATCTGTCATCACAAAGTTTATAGGAAGGTGTAAGGATACATGAGCTTCTCCCTCCTATGAAGAGTAGGAAAGGTTGCTTGAATCCTCAAAAAGAACACAGACACAAAAGACTTTGCTTTTTACATAGGTTACCAAGACACAAAATCCCCCTTTTTCACACACTATTCCCATTTAACGAACAAGAAGAACTATGTCACTTCACTGCCTATTCCAGTAAATCCAGATGATGGAACAATCTCACATTCAAAGATATCCAAGGTCTGAAAATTTTTCAACCAGTTGAACCAAGTACTCTCATCTATTAAAAAAGTGTCTCTACAAGTCTTTTTATTAACAATAAATTAAAAACAAAAACAACCTGCAAGAATAAATAATTAAAAATAATAATAAATAACAAACTTAAAACTACTAAAAGACTCAATTAAATCAGAAGGAATTTCCCCAGCCCTTATGTGCCCTGATGTATTTTAGGGGAAGCCATTCCTCTGCCCCCCTGCAGTGGAGTAGAGGGAACATTGGTAGAGTTGCTGTTACTTTCTCCTGTGGAAGAACCTTTCATCCACATTTTCTACAAGGGAGTTACATACGGAAGAAAAGCAACATTTTCCCTGTTTTTTTCTCTATCTAGGCCTAAAATCCCACCATGTTGTATATGAAAATGCCAGTATATCTGTAATGTAAGTTCCATGCTTAGGAATATTCTCTGAATTTCTGATGTTTGAGTCTGAAAAGATAAACATAGAAACAGTGAAAAAATAGGGCTGGAAGGGATTTCAGGGAAGTCATCCAATTACTTGCCTTTACCCCAAGCCAAGAGCATCTTTCATGGTTTTAAATCCATGTATTAATTGTGGTCTATTAAACCAGACTTATAAATCACTTGTAAACTACTGTAAAGAAAAAGTAAAGCTTTTTTCTTTGTGAAAGCAGTGGAGATACTGCAGGGTAGGGGTCCTGAACAGCACAGCTACCAAAATATTAAATATAGGTTGTCTTAACCATTGGTGAGGAAAAGCAAGAACACCAAAAATTCAATGTATACTAAGCTTTGTTTATGTGCCCTTGCTTACTGCTCTCCTTGTAGACATCACTGATTTCCTAATGAAAATATACTCTTTTTTTAAGGCTACATCTATCATTTTTATCTGTCTACATTATTACTTCTACACACTTCTTCTATCTGCTTCTAACTCCCTGTATACCCACTAGATACAGGAAATATTCCTAAGCATATAACTGATACAGTCCTTCTCCAGAAAAAACTAGATGATCTCTTCACGTCAGTGACTTCTAAAAGAAGAGAGGCTATGCATCTGTACACTCAGCTTCTACATCTCTGATCCCTAGCAGCCTGCAGCAGAGGAATATTATTTGAGGATTATTATTGAGCGTTTACTCCTGAGGAATAATTTGGCACATCCTAAATCACCTCTAAAACATATTACTCTTATTTCTTCTTAAAGCATTCAGGAAAAGATATCCCTTAAACTTCCTGAGGTAGCTTCTTTTATTGATCATCTGTGCTTGGTGTAAAAAGGTTTACTCGGTGACTCACCAGGTCTTTTTTCTTCTCTTTAGCTGAGACTTACTTTAAACTTTCCTCATGTGGAGGTCATGCAGAATGCTTTGCTGCTGTCCCTTATGCAAGTACTTTAACTCGGGTAAACAGCTACTGTTCACCTCACTTCAGCCTTATGTTTCTAAGATGAACACCACTAATTCATTCAACCTTCCCTCAGAGGCCCCATGTCATAAATCTGTTACCAGTCCGGGTGTTCCACCTTCCTGGTGTCTGATGTATTTTGAATGGGTTGACATCATTACTTTCGGAGGCAGGTAGTCAAACCTCCAGTTTCTGTATGTTCCTCAAAGTGCAAGACAAAAAAGGGTAAATAAATGTCCAATCCAGCTATGAGTATGAAAAAGCAGTATTTTTCAGAGTTAGTGCCTCATTAGTCACACGTTACAGGAACAAAAAGATACTTGGACCATATCCCACAACTGCCTGAGAGAAAGTTTTCTGTTCATCCCTGTCTCCTCCCATTCCTCTGGATTTCAGTCATTTTAGCACATTGAGGCCCCAGCCTCAGCAGTCTCAGTGTACCAAAAAGCTGTTCTCACAGAACTGTGTTTCTGTGCTTCTCTACAGCTCCTATAATTTTGATTCAATTATACTTTGGTGCACAGATAAGAAGTATCAGCAGGAATTGGCTTCTAATTCTGTCACTTATGACAGAGCTGCTATTTACTGTATTGTATTCACCAAGCAGCCTTGCTTTACTGCAGCTCGTTTTTATGATGATCTAGGACAAGCTTGATCAACAAAACAATTAAATTCCTGTTCTCTCATCTTTCTTTATGATCTGAAAGAAAATTGGCACTTGATATGTCTAAAATAAGTTCTATAATGGCAGCAAAACTACTTAAATACATTCAATGTGCTGAAAATATCAGATAAATGGCAGGCTTGGCTCATGTTAACAAGCTTTGCACTTTTTGTATTATTTTCATCTGTGTCAAAATTCAGCACTTACCAGCCATTAAGGTTGCATTGTGCAAGTAAAAAATGCAGACAAATATTCCAAGAGAATTTTAATCATATAATCACTGTACAAGACATTCAAATACTGTATGATCAGATTTTATTTTTTTCCTGCATTTAATAAAACATGCACATAGACAAAATGAAGAATTCTAAGAGACAAGATTTTATTTATGTTCATCCAAACAGCTGTTTTGAAGATGGCAGAACTGATGGCATTATCAGAGTCTACATGACCAAAAAGGTCATATCCCAAAACAGCAAGAAGAGATATACGTGACAGGATGCTTTCAAACTCCATAAATCTACAAATTATGCCAGAGGTTATTAGAGCAATCTGCACAAGCAGGTGCTGAATATGCCATTTTTAATTGCTGAACAGAGCAAATCCAGAAAACCTGCCTGAATTGACCATAATATTTGTCCTCTCATGCAGTTACTGCTTGTGGTTACCTGTTTATTCAGCCAGAGTGATGGTTATTAGCACCTCCTTCTTATGGGCCTGAGTCATGGGGCAACAATTCACTACTCCAGGGCACTGCACAAGAATAACATAAGAGGACCTTCAAAAGAGCTCACACAGTCCAAATACAAGGAAAACAACAGGAGGGGGAGCTGTGGGCGGAGACTAGGAGCCATGCATGAGATTGCTCAGCACAGCTCCTCAGCCTCCCAGCTGCCTGCCACACTGCAAAATATTACATTCTTTAATACAGCACCCATAAAACCACAAGAAAGGAAACAGTAATGCAAGGTGAGTAGAAAAATGCCATGTCTCCTGGCAGCCATCCAAGCTTCATCTCTGTTTTAATTAGTTCATCATCATATGGAAAAGATGGAGGTGACATCCTTGGATGTACAGTGAAAGGATATAAATGAAAGAATATTTTATTACTTAAGGTTAGCTTCAGTTTTCGCCATCCCACTTGAAGTCATCTGTGGGTGTCTGGGTCTGCCAGTTCAAGATGGAGTTATTTCTGAAAATTGGATTTCTGAAAATCAGAAGCTGGAAAGACACTTTTCTCACTTTAGCCATATCTGAAATTCAAACAAAAAATAAAGTTATTTTAATTTTGGTGAAAGGGAAAAAATAGAGTCTTTCTTTTGGTTTTAATTTTCAGTCTTCAGGAACCAGAAAGAATAGAGAGAGCTTTGTCCAAAAAAAACAAAACCAAAAAGATCTGACTACTCACAACTAAAACTTTTTCTCAATAAGCAAAAAGAGCCAACATTGGAAACCTCTCAAGGTAGGATAGGCTATTTTAATAACCTTTTCAGGTCAGAGATCTCAATCTCTTCCCCTAAACGAAGAAGCCCAAATATTAGAAATTTCCAAAGGAACACGTAACTCTTGCTGCTTTTATTCAGAGCACTTAAAAGGCCAGTTACTTTACCTAAGTCAGGAGGAGAGTTTCTCATAAGTGCTTTCTAGCAAAGCTTTTGCTGTTTGCTGAGCTCAAATATCTGCCTTTCACAACCTGGCACTCACTACAAAAGCAAGAGCCAACTTGTGCTATCAAAGCAACGTTTATGAGACAAATAATCTGCTAGGGACCAGAGGGACAGAAAACCAGAACCAGTGGACTCCTGTTCTGGCTGTGAATTTCTTGGGCTTCAGGATTATTATTCTGTAAGGTTGCTTTCCACCCTGAGATCTAGTATGGATTATTTTTAACTGATCAGTTACTAAATAATCTTAGTACTACAATGGGCAAGTATTATGAGACTGAAAAATTGCAAATGAAGTAGAAGCAATGAGAAATTCCTTTTCTACTGTGATTTCAGAAGTTATCTTTGTTTCCTGGGCTGACATGAGCAGTAAGACAAAGAGACATACTTTGTCATTCATAGGAGTGCATTTATATTTTTTAATCCCTGTCACAGAATGCAGCGTGTCTATAGGACTGGTTTTAGCCAATGGCATGGGTTATGTCAGGTGTTAGCTTCATCTTCATTTTCTTTAAGCTGCATGATTTTTTACCATGAGGATTCTAAGAAGTCTTTTCCCATTGTAACAAACGTCAGTGAACATCCATGAGTCACTGCTCATTTGCTCAGACTGTTGGCCTCTGGCTATCTCAGCTCTTGACACGCTAGCCATATGGAAATACATGCTCCTATTCCTAGTGCACTTCTAGAAACACTTCTCTGTCTGACTCTTCTGGTTAACAATCTTACATCTCATTCAGCAGTATCATGAAAATCACAGGAATCACAGGAAGGAGGTTTTTCTCATGGTGAGTACATTTAAACTCTTCCACTTTATTCCAGAACAAGCCTAAAGAAAGGCAGAACTAGCTGAGAGTTACAAAAACACCTGAAACAAATATTCTGCTTATTTGTGTGTCCATATCCAGAAGGTTACATATGGGATAAACCTATGTATGGACTTAAAAACACATTCAAGGTGCCCCAAAACAAGGGAAATAAGCTGTATCTTATTTTTTAGTTCTTGTTTTGCCTGAAATTCCTCAGTTAAGAACCAGGTTGAAAGAATATATCAAATTCTAACTTGCATGAGAAGCTGTAGTGTAAATTCACAGTCCAGCTTTTCCACTTGAGTCAGGTATGTGTGGCTCATTTATCTATTTAAAGTAGACTCCAAAAACTGAAATTATTCTGTTCTCTGCTTACCTCAGCATGACATCTGAATGAACTGTCTCATCAAGGATCAGAAGTCAGTAAACTTTACCAGAAGTTCTGACCTGAAATTCTTCCAGCAGATACTGTCAGAAAGCTCCCCAAATCACTATGGCCTTAAAAAGCTTTACCAGTTGACCTGGGAAGAGCAGGCCAGTCACACTCTGCTTTCCTGATTCTTCAATGCCTCCAATTTGCTGGTCACAAAGGTGCATGGTTGCACTCTCCTCTTGGTTTCCTCCAGTGAATGCCATTAATAGCAATTTCTGCCTTGTGACCAGTCTAGAATTTGACCTTTCACAACATGGAAAATGGAACACATAGCTTTTGCTATTTTCTCTTTGAATGGAAGACTTTCACGTTTTTGTTTGTAACATTGCATTTATTGCCATTACTCTTAATTTCACCTGATCATCACTGAGTAAACCAAGTAGCTGTTTTTCCATTAGTTTTGTAATGAACACAGCTAAATCTTCTTCAGTCCCAGTCACTGTGGATAAACTGGGCACAGAAAAACAGTGTGGAGTGTAGGAGATTAATTTGATTCTAAGAATAAACGTCCCAGACAACCAGGATTTTTTTTATTATTTTTTTTTTTGCTTTTACTGGACTCACCATAATTTATATTAAAAAAAAAATTAAATACAATATTTAAATCTAAATCTGGATGGGAATTAAGGTTGGTTCCTAGCCAATTTTCACTTTGATTTCTGATTTCTAACTAAAACTCACTCACAAATGCTGTCGCCATATGCTTCAAATCGCTCGTAACAAGGTGGACTCAGAATAACCCACATATGCATGATGCACAGCAAATCCTCCAGTTTAGGGGCTGCTGTGGAACTTTGCAGAAATTGTATTTCATCTACGTTTCTGTGTACAATCTCTACTCACCTGCCTCCACAGAGGCAGTGGCCTAACCCAAGTGGAGTGGCGAAGTTCCCCTTTCCTATCAGCCCTGGGTCAGGTGGTGGAGCAGAGTTATTTCAGGGGACCTCAGATGGGGACACAAGGAGTTTCCCCCACCAAAATACATATGTCTGCCCTCTAAATCCTTACAGCTGCCCATGTGAGGGTCAAGAGCCTGAGGGAAGCCATGAGATCTTACCACTGTGGCAAGCAGCCATGTGTTACTGCCACCTTATTCTTTCCTTCTCCTTCCCCTTCACAGAAGTACAGCCATACTGTGATAAATGATAATCTGAAAAGCCACACTTTCACTCATCCATTCTGAAAACAGTGTCCATCTTTTGTCAGCTACCTTACAGCAATCTTTTGCACCATCAGGAGAAAAGACAGACCCATTTGTTGAAGTATTGGGCAGGAACAAGATTTCACATTGAGCGCTTGTCTTTCATGTAGATTTACTGAGTAACTGTGAGGAATTCACGTATTTACTAACCACGAAATACTCATCTACAACAGACAGAAACAAATATGCAACATGTTACTTCCAGCCCCACTTGTTTAGATTTTACAAAATTTAATCAGTGTAAAGGTGTTCTACTCAAGCAAGAACATAATTTGGACAGGATGAAAAGAAACATGCTTATTTTAATAACAAAGCTGGTTTGTCTGTGGAGCTGTCCAAGATGCAAACAATATTGAATTATTGTGGGCCCAAGTATACATTTTTTCTTGGAGAGAAAATGAAATTATTAGGCTAGCTTTTTTATTCAAGAATTAAAAAGAAAAAAGTAAAACTGTAAGTGTAAGAAAATTTTCAAAGTGATTGTTGTTTTAATACTGCAATACCATTAACTTAAGAAGTTGGGTTTTTCCTGGCATGAAGGATGTGCCAGCTGGATGACACATCAGTTAAAGCAGAGTGGCATGGCAGTTACCTAGTGCTCTGGTATCATGTGTTTTTTTTTACCATGCTGCTGGTGTTGACAGGGTTATAAAATCTGAACTCTCTCCTCGCTTTCCTATCCAGCCATCTTCATGGAGCTGCTAGGAATAGTTTTGACAGTTCCTCACTAATGCCAGTTTTGTCCCTTCTGCTTATGAATTCCCTTACTTGGCCTGCCAGTTTTGTCCCTTCTGCTTATGAATTCCCTTACTTGGCCTGCCAGTTCCACTGACACCCCAGGACTTGGAAAGCCCTACCAACAGTGTGAGTTTTCTCTCCAACACACAGCCGCCTTCTCTTCCATGCCACAGTGAAGAACAACTCTCAGTGGCAGCACCCATCTTGAATTTCAAGAAGAGGGGCAGAGTAAGATATGTGTGCCCCATGACAGTGTTTGTGCAGTAGGTGTGATTTGGACTAGACTCCCCAGGACTCCATTCAATTCTGTGCTACCTTCTCCAGCTGTGAGCATCAGAGATGGGTTTGATGTAGCTCAGCTCTTCAATCTTCTCACCTGCAGCCTGTTCCTTTACTTGGCACACTGCAAGGCCGTGGCACCAACAAGGACTCATGTTTGCATGTGGTTATACCTTTCTCATCTCTGAAATCCTTCCTTTTTTGCTCTGTGTGCTGCAGAGAAAGTATTTCATGACTGAGAGCTTCTGTACATCCCTTAAACCTTGTTAGCAAGCCCCCTGCTCATTAAGAGCTGACCAGATGTGAAGTTTGGCATTACAACAGTGCAGTCAAAGACAGCAGAGATCTTCTTAGATGTGCTAATATTTCTCTGCTTGGAAAAATTATCATCCTGATCAATTGCTCCTAGGCAGGGACAGAAATATTTCGTACCAATTTTACCAAGCCTGGAGTATTTGGAATGGTTAAAATATGATTGGCTGGCTATTGGAGGAATATTTAGTAGCAACTTTACTGAGCCTGGAGTATCTGGGGTGGCTTAAAATATAATTTGCTGGCTATTGGCTGCCTCACTGAACCAGCAGCTCAGGAAAAATTGTAGTGAATCATCACTTAAGTCAATGCATTCAGATGGAATCTTATTCTGCAATGTTCTTGCATGTTTACGAAGCACAATCTAATGAATCTTAGACTTTTACCATAAAAATATGCAGAATTGTCCCATCCCATTACAAGATATTTTCAGTTATTATTAATTGCATATCTTCCTCCAGTTTATGAGACTTTTCATAATGTACTACAGCTCACTAATCTTTGTACCCCTTGAATACCCTGGCTTTTGGAGGCATAACCCAGGTCCAGGCAGCACTGAATACAGAGGGTTGCTGGAGCCAAAGCTTTCAACACACAGCCCACTACCCACTTACCCACCTTCATGAGGTGATGATGGGAAGCCACCAGAAAGCCCATAAATCCATCCTGTTTCCATAGTGCTTTCATTACAGAGATGGGCCGTGTTCACAAAAATAATTACACGGCACCAGGGGGGAGACAAATAAAACCCATTGCAAAAAACTTCCTGCTCATTTCTAATAATGGAAATGCTAATCTTAAAAGAAGTTTTGTACTCTGAAACAAGCTGATTTTAGTCTCTTCTAATTTGAATGTGATACAGTAGCCATCATTAGCATTGTATTACTGTTTTTCAAGCCCCTCTTCTCATCTTTGTTTAAATATTTCAATTCTCTTCAATCTCAAGCAAAGCACAAGATACCCAGTTTTGCCCATTAAATATTCATATTACGGGTTAGAAGAGACAAAACCCTAAACAATTGTACAGGAGAGATTGTAAATTTGGATTTATAACCACATTCTTACCAAAACAAGCAAAAATTAATGGGTCAATAGAGAAAAAAACAACAAAGCTTCTCAAAGAAAAGCAGCCAGATCTTCAGCTAATGTAAACTGCAGCTTCATTACAGTTGATGGAGCTCTGCCTGTGTCTTTGGATGTCTGCTTCTACTAGTGGGGGCCATATGGTAAGACTTCACATGCCAGAGTCCTCTTCATAAATGAACTATTGTGCTTAGCTAACTTTGTACGTACGAGTTTCCTGTCTGTGACTTCAGTAACAGCCATGAATAATTCATTAGGGAAAATTACAGATTTACAGTGATTTTCTGTCATTTTACCACCAGGCTTGTACTCAGCACACTCAGGTAGTATTTCTAGAGACTTAAGTCAGGCAAAGAAACATATTTTTCACGTAAGAAGTAATTGTTTGGGTAACATCTAATGTCTGTAATGCCTTTATCACAAATGTGCTTATATTTGCTTGAATTTTGGCAATACAATAAAGGCAAAAAGACTGAGAATGAAGATGAGGGTGCCAGACCCAGCTGACTTTCACAGAACCTGTTGTGTGTGGAGATATTCAACAAAGTACCTGCAGAGCCTTCAGCTGTAGCAGTAGGGCAGGCAGATGTGAAGGAGATGAACATGTGGCCCCCAGCCCAGACATCTATTGGCTGTGATGGAAGTTGAAATAATACTCATGGTCCCCTTGCTAAGCATGAAGAAATATGGTATGCCAGCAGCAGAGACAGAGACCCAGGACCAGATCCACTGCTGCATCCTCACGGCTTTATCCCGTTCCATGGGCACATGGCAGCCATTAAATCCACTGTGGGAACAATGTGATTAATGTGCAGTTTTTAGCATAGTGAATACAACATGTTATCAACTAAATTATCTGAGACACATTTATCGCCTGCACTGTCTCTCATTCAGGATCACCTGTGACACAGGGCAAACCACAGCACTGCCCACAGGGCTTCCTCTTTACAAAAGAATCACTTATTTCAGTCAGTTAATTAAAGCAGAAAACACGAATCTTCGCGTGCAGGCTTTCAGACAAAATACTGAAGTGTTATTCCTGCCTCTCTAATTGCAGAGCATGCCATTTTCTGGTATCCATCACATTTCCCTCTTTTACCACAGGATATCCATAAATCTCACCTCCGGCTACAAAAAGTCATCATGTTTATTTTGAATTATCAAAAGGCAGCCCTTTTGCTGCTTGTCTGTCAGCAAAAATCTACATTTGCCAGTGTCCTATATATTTTGAAAGTGTAACCTTTTGATTGGTTGTTGTTTTCTTTTTAATTTTGTCTCTCCTAAGATACTGGTCTTTTCAGCAAAGGTCTAATTCTTCCAAATCAATTAGTAATTTTGGACTCTCTATTTTAGTGTTTCCCACATCAGTTACATAAATACTACCTCCTTTTTTGAAAGTATTCACTCTTGGAAAACTGGACCTTCAGGATAATCAGTCACTAACTCTCTGCTCCTGTTTTACTCCCTAGCCCCTCAACCAGAAATCTTATTCAGAGAGAAATAGAGAGAATGGATTTGTTTCTTTAATGACACATTCATTTACTCATTAAAGAAAAAAAAGAGGTGAATCAAGACACAGGAGAAAAAACACACAGCAGCAATGAATCATGAGTCAGACCATACTGAGCCTGCGAGGAATGACTGCCTGAAATTGGGGCTCAACTAAATCTAATCCATCGCAGATTAATGAAGAACACCCTCATTATTGCCTACAGGTATTTTCATAAAAAGATTTCAATCCAAAATTTAGGTTTGAGAAGGAGGAGGAAGTTGGTGAGTCAAGAGGTTTAATAAATCAACTTTGACTATGTATTTGGAGGATGATCTCACTTTCTTTGCTTTGGATTAATGAAAGGAACTGAACTGTCCCTGACAACCGTTAGATTATCATATATACCTTTTTAACTTAAGATATTTTAAAATTACTATCTATTTTTCATCACTTAGACAAATTAAATTAATGTAGAACATTCTCTTTCCAAAATAACCTGTAGAGCCTTTTTTATGTGTATACCAGCTATCCTGGAGTACCAAACATCAGGAAAAGCAAGTGTCTTACTGAGTCTGACCTGTCAAGAAGTGTTGATGGTCAGAGATTCCCATTGTTTCCCTCCATTTACAAGTATTCCACAAGGCAAAATTTCATAGTGGAAAACAGATGTCATCAGAGACATGGATACCAGAAAAATCCTGTGCAACAGCCAGGAGGATTTTGGCTCCAACAAACAGACCTGGGAAATCATCAACTCGCAAATCTTTTCCAGGGGAATTAGCAGGAAGCTGAGAGTGTTTTTGAAGCAGATGCTCTGAGTATTAATAGACAGACTCCTACTTACAGCTGTCAAATCAGGACCCAAGGCAGGGGAAACAAGAGGAAACTCAGATGACACCTCTTCAGAACAGGGCAGGACTGAGGGGTAAAAGGTCTCTCAAGGAAATGGACAACAGGGAGAAGTGAAAGAGATTTGGATTTTGTCCTGCAATCTGGAGTTGCTGCAAAAAAAATAACTTTCTTCAAAGTTTTTTATAATGAAAATTAAAGTGATTTTCTGGGATGGCACTGTAACAGCTTATGGACAAAAACTCATGGTGAATAGTATACTCTTAAAACACTTTATGATTCTTTTTGAAGGACTTAGTCTCTTTCTAGCTACCTTCATTAACATAGCTCTTCAAAAATCTAATGACAATGATAAATATTCTCCTAAAGAAGCTTCAGGTTTAAGAGATCCAGGTGAAGCCTGGAATAAAGAACTCTTACAACATTTTATTTGCATCTTAGTATCAAAAGACCTTGACAAAATTACATGTTCGGGTAATTACCATAGACCATGCCAAGAACATTTTTTTTACTATGAACATCCTAAGTGGCAAAATCCATCTTTAAAATAGTTCATTTCTTACCAGAAGAATATCAAGTTCAACAGATTAAAAAGACTTTATGTATGCATAGCTTCTTTTATTCAGAAAGAAGTAAGTCATATTCAGAATCTTTTATATGTTATATTATTTATAAATAAAATTATTAGTTTCCATAACCTCATGCTTTTATAGTATTGAACTAGCAGAAGCCAAATACAGCATTGCAATGATTTCCACAGCTGCAAATGGATTACATTTCTACAGAGAAGGATCCATCACCCCTGTTAAAGGGAGGAAATACTAATTCATATCCTGTTCATTCACAGTTCCCAAAAAACTGAGCTCAGATAGCCAAATAAAGACCAAGCAGATAGTCAAGGCTCTATGCAAATTCTAACATAATAGGTTTCTAAAATCCCTTGTTTTATTGTTTAGAAGAGAAAATTTGAGAAATCCTCTCATAAAAGCAGAAAGGAACTAAAATTCAACACAAACCAACTACATAACTGCCTCTTCAAAAGTTCACTTCAGACTGGAAAAAAACACACTTCATAACTCATTATCATGATGGTTAAAGTAACTAAAACAATTTTAAAAGCTGCAAAAATCTTATGTCCTTTATAGAGGAGAAGAGGCAAGCCATGACTTTTGAAAGTCCTTTCTCTGAACATCTGCCCCCAGAGGGCAAAAGGATGGTGGGATTGAAGTCAACAGGACTATTTATTTTCCCAGTCATGCACAAAGATAAGCACCTGCTTGAACTGAGACTTCACAGACTAGCCATGATTAAATCAACTCTGATTGGTATCTCTTGTCTATGAAATAGACTTAGCCGTGTTTATTTTAGGTCCTGTAAAAGCTAAATTTACTCAATAACAAACTTATCATAGAATCATAGAATCATAGAATCCTAGGGGTTGGAAGGGACCTCGAAAGATCATCTAGTCCAACCCCCCTGCCAGAGCAGGGTCACCTAGAGTACATCACACAGGAAGGCGTCCAGGCGGGTTTTGAATGTCTCCAGCGAAGGAGACTCCACAACCTCTCTGGGCAGCCTGTTCCAGTGCTCTGTCACTCTTACAGTTAAAAAATTTTTTCCTGATATTCATCTTAAACCTCCTATGCTCCAACTTGTATCCATTACTCCTTGTCCTATCACTGGTCTTCACTGAAAAAAGCTTAACTCCATCGTCTTGACTCTCACCCTTTACATATTTGTAAACATTGATGAGGTCCCCCCTCAGTCTCCTTTTCTCCAAACTAAAGAGACCCAGCTCCCTCAGCCTTTCCTCATAAGGGAGATGTTCCACTCCCTTAATCATCCTTGTGGCTCTGCGCTGGACTCTTTCAAGCACTTCCCTGTCCTTCTTGAACTGAGGGGCCCAGAACTGGACACAATATTCCAGATGTGGCCTCACCAATGCAGAATAGAGGGGGAGGAGAACCTCTCTTGACCTACTAACCACACCCTTTCTAATACACCCCAGGATGCCATTGGCCTTCTTAGCCACAAGGGCACATTGCTGGCTCATGGTCATCCTCCTGTCTACCATGACCCCCAGGTCCCTTTCACCTACACTGCTCTCCAGCAGGTCAGCCCCCAACCTGTACTGGTGCATGGTGTTTTTCTTCCCCAAATGCAAAACTCTACACTTGCTCTTGTTAAACTTCATCAGGTTTTTCCCCGCCCAAGTCTCCAGCCTGTCTAAGTCTCTCTGAATGGCAGCACAGCCTTCTGGTGTGTCAGCCACTCCTCCCAGCTTGGTGTCATCAGCAAACTTGCTGAGGGTACATTCTGTGCCCTCATCCAGGTCGTTGATGAAGATATTGAACAACACCGGTCCCAGTACCGACCCCTGAGGGACTCCACTAGTCACAGGCCTCCATCTAGATTCTGCCCCATTGACTACAACTCTCTGACTTCTTCCTTTCAACCAGTTCTTGATCCACCTCACTGCCTGATCATCAAACCCATACTTGATCAACTTATCTACAAGGATGCTGTGGGAGACGGTGTCAAATGCTTTACTGAAATCAAGATAGACCACATCCACCGCTCTACCATCATCTATCCACCTAGTAATTTCCTCATAGAAGGCTATGAGGTTAGTCAAACATGACTTACCCTTGGTAAAACCATGTTGACTGCTCTTGATGACCCCCGTCTCCTTGATATGTCTAGAGATAGTGCCAAGGACAAGTTGTTCCATTACCTTTCCAGGGATGGAGGTGAGGCTGACCGGTCTATAGTTACCCGGGTCCTCCTTCTTGCCCTTCTTGTAGACTGGAGTGACATTTGCTATTCTCCAGTCCTCAGGCACCTCTCCAGTTACCCATGACTTACCGAAGATGATGGAGAGTGGACTAGCAATGACCTCCGCCAGCTCCCTCAGCACCCTTGGATGCATTTCATCCGGACCCATCGATTTATGGATGTCCAGATTATGCAACTGATCCCTAACCCAATCCTCATCTACTATGTCCTCACCTATCTTGACTACTTCTGGGGTGATATGAATCTGGGGCTCATGGGAAAAGCCTGCAGGAGTAAAGACAGAGGCAAAGAAGACATTCAGCACCTCTGCCTTCTTCATATCCTCTGTCACCAGGGCACCCACCTCATTCAGCAGTGGGCCTATATTGCCTCTGGTATTAGCTTTGTTAGCTATGTATTTGAAAAAGCCCTTTCTATTATCCTTAACCCGACTTGCAAGGTTAAGTTCCAAGGAGGCCTTAGCTTTCCTAGTTGCCTCCCTACATTCCCTGACAACATTCCTATATTCCTCCCAAGTGACTAGTCCCTCCTTCCATGATCTATAGATTTTCCTCTTCCACTTGAGTTTCCCCAGCAGTTCCTTTTTTAACCACGCTGGTCTCCTAGCTCCCTTACTAGATTTTCTACCCATTGGGACACACTGATGCTGTGCTTGCAAGAAGTGGTCCTTGAATATTGTCCAGCTATCTTGAGCCCCTTTACCTTCTAGCACTCTGTCCCATGGGACTTCCCTTAACAATTGGTTGAGGAGGCCGAAGTTTGCTCTGTAGAAGTCCAGGGTTCTGGTCCTGCTGGAAATTCTGTTCCTCCCACACAGGATCCTGAACTCCACCATCTCATGGTCACTGCAGCCAAGGTTGCCATTGACCACCACTGCTTCAATAAGGCCCTCCTTGTTGGTGAGCACAAGATCCAGCAGCGCTCCTCTTCTAGTCGGCTCATCCACCATTTGCATTAAGAAGTTGTCATCAATGCACTGGAGGAACCTCCTAGACTGTGAAAGGCTGGCTGTGTAAGTCTTCCAGCAGATATCGGGATAGTTAAAATCTCCCATGAGGACCAAGGACTGCAGTTGTGAGGCTGCTTTCAGCTGCCTGTAGAAAGCCTCATCAACTTCCTCATCTTGATCAGGAGGTCTGTAGTAGACCCCCACAACTGTGTCACCCATACTACCCTGTCCTTTAATTCTTACCCACAGACTTTCAACTTGCCCCTCATCAGCCCCTGCACAAAACTCGATACATTCTAGTTGCTCTCTCACATAAAGAGCAACTCCACCACCTCGCTTCACCGACCGATCTTTCCTAAAAAGCACATAGCCATCCATGGCCACATTCCAGTCGTGTGAGCTGTCCCACCATGTCTCTGTTATTGCTACCAGATCATAACCCTTAGACCGCACACAGACCTCTAACTCTTCCTGTTTATTCCCCAAACTTGAACCTAACTTGCAAAAAAAGACAAACTTATAAAATATGTACGTTCAGGAGACTTCTAATTGCAGTACTGAGCAAGTCTAATCCACCTGTCAAACAGTAACTTTTCCATAACAATCTGCAAATGCAGTTAGAAAAGGACTAAATTATTAAGCAATGTCATATAGAATCATAGAATCGTAGAATCATAGAACTATTCAGGTTGGAAAAGACCTTTGGGATCACCAAGTCCAACCACCATCCCTACTCTACAAAGTTCTCCCCTAAACCATCTCTAACAACACCACATCCAAACGACCTTTAAACACACATTAGGGATGGTGACTCAACCACCTCCCTGGGCAGCCTATTCCAGTGTCTAACCACTCTTTCTGTGGAAAAATCTTTCCTAATGTCCAGTCTAAACCCCCCCTGTTGCAGCTTGAATCCATTTCCTCTCGTGCTGTCGCTAATTACCTGTGAGAAGAGAGCAGCACCAGCCTCTCTACAATGAGCTCTCAGGTAGTTGTAGAGACTGATGAGGTCTTCCCTCAGCCTCCTCTTCCTCAGACTAAACATTCCCAGCTCCTTCAAGCGTTCTTCATAAAAATTATTCTCTAGGCCCTTCACCAGCTTTGCTGCCCTCCTCTGTCCTCACTCCAGCACCTCGAGATCTCTCTTGAATTGAGGTGCCCAAAACTGGACACAAGACTCCAGGTGTGGCCTCACCAGGGCTGAGCACAGGGGGACAATCACGTCTCTACTTCTGCTGGTCACACTATTTGTAATACCAGCCAGGAGGCCATTGGCTTTCTTGGCCACCTGGGCACACTGCTGGCTCATATTCAGCCCCTTGTCCATTAGAACCCCCTGGTCCTTTTCTGCCAGACACTTTCCAGCCACACTTCCCCAAGCCTGGAGCGTTGCCTGGGGTTGTTGTGGCCCAAGTGCAGGACCTGGCACTTGGCCTTGTTGAAGCCCAGACCATTAACATCAGCCCAACGATCTAATCTATCCAAGTCTCTCTGTAGAGCCTCCCTGTCATCTTGCAGATCAACACTCCTGCCCAGCTTGGTGTCATCTGCAGACTTACTGGTAATACACTCTATGTCCTTACCAAGATCATCAATAAAGATGTTAAACAGAAACGTTCCCAACACTGAGCCCTGAGGAAAACCACTTGTGACTGGCTCCAGCTATATAGGTTGTACAGATATAGAATATTGAACTAGAATATAAGTTCCACATAAAAAACATTGTTTTCTCTTTTTTTTTTTTTTTTTTTTTCTTGAAAGAGTAATCAAACCCACCATCAGTCAGATGGGTAACATCTGCCTGTTATTTCCCAGGAACCTGCCTCCAGCCACCAGGCTCTTCCCAACCAGCACAGAGCAACTGTGTGAGGACATCAGTCAACCACTTGGTACCTTTGGGTGTATCTTTCTGATCCCATGGGCCACACTAGTTATTCTTCTCTTGGTTTTGCTCTCTTTCCCCACAAGCTAAAAACCCTGGTCTTCTCATGCTCTCAGGGACCAAGGCTGGCCTTACACCTCTACCTCTTCATCTTGCTGAAGTCAAAGAATACAACATCCATTGCCCTTGTCACTAGAGCCAAACACCTCAGAGAAAAAAGGCAGCCAGGGTGATGATTTGCTTCATATTCCCAAACTTGCTGTTGCGCACAATTACTTGCTGTCCTCAAGCTTGGTGAAAAATATCATTATTCCAGCTTTCTTGTATGGTAAAGTCCTTGCCTTTTTTTTCCTCATTTCTTTGTATTTCATTTCCTTTTTGATTTAAGTGAGTGTCTTCTCTCACAACTTCACCTTGATTCTTGAACTTGTGTGGATAATTTCACTTTTAGATTCGGTGCTGAATGCCATCCCTCAGCTACACTGAAGGTAACTCAATGCACAGGTCTGCTTTAAAAGTAGAAAAAAAACAAATAGGTAAAAAAATCACAAACTTCATAAACTTATTTGTAAAAATTAATAAGTCAAAAAAGTCTCCTCATTTAAGAGCACTATAGACCTTTCATAACTGGGAGCTCTTTCCATAAAGTGGCAGAAATTAAACAGGAAACATTTTAGTAAAAACAAACAAACAAACAAACAAAAAAAGCCTTAAACCCAAACTCTTTCTAGCCCACAATATGCACACTCTTCTCAGTACTAAGTCCCAGAAGGTCTGATGTTTTAAAATATTTGTCTGTTATGACATTTCAGAAGTTAATATTGACATTCTTCATCTGGATGTCTGGAAGTTGACTTCTCAGTAAAAATCTCTTAACTGTTCACAGAGACCTATCAATTTCAGAAGTTGTTGTGGAAAGACGTAAAGTTCTCTCAGGGTTTAAGTACTTAACAGTAAATTCAAAGTGCTGCCTCTTTGTACTCCCAGGTGCATAAATTTTTATTCTGATCTCTAAGCTCAAGGTTTTCTGGTCTTATGGCAAAAAATGTTATGAAGAAAGTCTAATGTGTAGATGTGTAATGTTAGCATTTGCATCTCTTCTGCTGCTACTAAAGCACTATCCTTGTAAAATTATACTACTTCAGAGTCATCATTCCTATAATTAATTGGCTCATTAAAT
The DNA here is from genome assembly GCF_020740795.1 of Apus apus. Classification (NCBI taxonomy): domain Eukaryota; kingdom Metazoa; phylum Chordata; class Aves; order Apodiformes; family Apodidae; genus Apus; species Apus apus. The sequence continues at coordinate 69,140,930 of NC_067312.1, read as the reverse complement.
AGGCTTGCCCATATTAAACAACCTGATATCCACTATTGCCTCTCTGCAATGAGGGAGCATATTTTGGTAATGGCAATACTGACACTCCTGGCATTGGCCAGCCACATGAAACTGAAAGGGGGGAAGTGTCTACTGGAGATACTGGAAAGCTATTACACAGATTCTCAGATCTGTCCTTGTAGTCATTCATGGGTGATGGTTGGCCAGGATGTAAGAACTGCAGGAGCACCTTGGGGACCTTTGGGAACTGGATCCTCAGCCCCTTGAATGACCCAGCACAAGGAGTTCTCCTTCTAGCAGTCTCTCATAGAAAAGAACAAGGAGTGGGAGAAATGTATTCAACCCATGCAAATTTCCCCTTGCAAAAAAGGCAGCTATGATGTGAAGATCATTAAACAAAAGAGAAGCAGGGAGGCAATGAGAAAATAAGGAAAACTACTGGAGTCTTAAAGAAGCCTGAGAGAGCATGGATGAAATTCTTAGGTAAGCCTGAACATGTCCCAGAATAGGCTAGAAATAAATATTATTTACATTAGGAATCCATTCTTTTGCCATTTTGAAAGTCACTAGGCTTGGGATTGATTTTGCTTATGTGTCTTTTATGTCTAACACAATGTGGTAGTAGACTAAATCTATATTTTGTATGGTGTATTTCAGACATAAAAATACTCCAGAACTTTTGAGGAATACCTCATGCTGCAAAAATTCAGTGAGCAATATACTCATTTGTTCAACTTCACTCTCCTGTCATCTGAAGTAGAATTCCTACGTTGCTTAAGGTTTTCACAGTGGCAGAAGGTTGATACATGAGTTTCAGACAAGATAGAAAAAGGAACTTAAAACTGTCTGAGGCATGACTACTGATGGTGCTTGCTTGGAGGAGGCAAAAGAATTTAAGGTGAAGTACTAGAAAACCTCAGGCTGTGGAGATGCAGACAATAACAGAACAAGTGTAGAAAGAGGAACAGAAGAGAAGGAAACAACAGGCTGACTAACTCGTCTACCACAGGTCTCTACTGTGTTTTGAAAATGTATACAGATATACTTCCACTTAAGTGAGAAAATATTTGACCACCACCCCACAAGGTGCTATTGAGTTCATCAGACTGTAGTAGAAGTAAGTTGATAGTTTTAAATGTGCCTTAAGCCATTGTACTGTGATTGACTGATTGGCTGATTGACTTCCTTAGGTTTTATCCCTGATCTTATTCTCATCGCTGAACGCCAAAATCTACTTGTCATGATCAAACACCTAGATGGAATGAACTCTGTGAACACAGAACACCTTAGCAGCAGGAGATAAAAGCAACAGCTACCAGCAGAGAGCAAAACTGATCTGTTGTGATTTTCTATGTGAAGCGTACAAAAATGCATGAATCAGGGGGTGAGAAAGATTTTTATTCTTTCAGTTTTTTATATTCTTTCCGCTGAGGAAGTGTCATGTGGAACTTAACACGGGTAAAATCAAAAGGATTCTTTATAAATTAACAAAAGTTCTATAAAAGTGGCTTTAGACATACTTGTGGGTTTTTACCATCACCTCTCTTTGGGCCACATGAGCCCTTAACAAGTCACCAGACTGATTCAATCAGACACTTGTGTATTCATCAGGGAGTCAACACCAGCTACTCCATGGCACTCCCTTAAGGAAGCAATTCCAATTAGAAAACCACTGGTCTAAGTGCAACTTTTCCTTTAACTGCCATAATAGGCTTGGCTAAACGTTATCAGGCTCTACATCAGTCCCAAACTCTTGCTTTTAAAATCTTTCTCCACATCAATAAGGATCTTCAAATGAGAGAGCACTCTTCAGCAGTCAATGAACTTTTAAACTTGCATGCCAACAAAAGGCATGGCAACTCTGTAGTCCTGCTTCCCTCTACCAGCCAGGCCAGGCAGCCTCCCTGAGCAAGCATTGGGTCGTCTCCTTCCCTCACGCCAGGGCTTCTTCAGCTGGAGAATACAGTGTGAGCAACGGTGAGCATCCAGCTTGTCCTCAACTGCAAACCCTTCTTCCAAAGTACAACCTGTAGTTCATGAAGTTTCTGTGTGCTCTGTGAAAACATGCAGCAGGAATAGTTTCCTCTGGAAGGTTTTCAGATTCTTCTGAATCCCTAACAAAATATTATTATCTTTTCTAAACTTCAAACTGGACATGGATATAACATATATCTCCAATTTATATAGAACTGTTGACTTAATTAGCAAGTTGCCCTTTATCTAACACAAAGAAAAATGGAATTTATGGCATTTCAGGTATTTCTATCTCATTTGGCTTTCTGCTCACTCATTAGCCGTACACATTTTTCACCTGTATTTTTCATTATTCTCAGTAAATCTATTTTTACAAGAGTATTTTGACAACTTTTTAACTGCAAATGCTTGCTGATTTTCTGGCAGTCCTCTGCAGAATTTTTAGTAGGATATGCTTGCCTGGCGTGGTACCAGCAGAACTCAATGTTTGCTTTTCCAGCAGTTTAACTCAGTGTATTAATATCCTGGGGAGGGGGGGGCTCTAATCTTTTACATTAGCCAGTCATCAGCAAGTGCTGTTAATTTTGACCTCAGTGAAGCAACAGCAAATAACTTGTCATGGACTTTCCCCAGTTTGCTTGTCATTCTCCCAGGACCTTGCTGTTATTACTAGCTAGCTGGTTTGATCACAAGGCCTTCTGCTAAGATAATATGATGTGTTAGAAGTGATTAAATCATTGCTACACTCATATGCTTATTCCTCCCACAACTGACGACTTCTTGCTGGAACACTCAAAGGGGACTCAGCTTCTACTGAATGCCTATTAGCTGTAGACTCATAAACTCATTAAGGTCTAATCATATAGCAACATATGATTCATCAGTATCCAAGCTAATTTCAAACATAAGTATGTGAACTTAACCAAAGCATCTACCCTGAAAGCATCAAGCAGATACTGTCAGAAAGCTACCAAAATCACCATGACCTTAATAAACTTTACGAGTTGACCTGGGAAGAGCACGAGGTCACAGAATCACAGAATCACAAAATTACCAAGGCTGGAAAAGACCTTTAAGATCATCAAGTCCAGCCTATGACCAATACCATCACGTGGGCCAGACCATGGCACTAAGTGCCACATCCAGCCTTTCCTTGAACACATCCAGGGATGGTGCCTCCACCACTTCCCTGGAAAGTCCATTTCAATGTCTAATCACCCTCTCTGTGAGGAAGTGCTTCCTAATATCCAACCTAAACCTCCCCTGGTGCAGCTTCAGGCTGTGCCCTCTCATCCTGCCCCTAGTTCCCTGGGAAAAGAGCCCAGCCCCACCTGACTCCAACCTCCCTTCAGGTACTTGAAGTGAGGGAGAAGGTCCCCTCTGAGCCTCCTCTTCTCCAGGCTAAACAACCCCAGCTCCCTCAGCCTAGCCCTGTAAGACTTCCCTCTTGTCCTTTCATCAGCCTTGTTGTTCTCCTCTGGACCTGCTCCAGCACCTCAATATCCTCCTTGAAGTGAGGGGCCCAGAACTGGACACAGAACTCGAGGTGAGACCTTACCTTTCTCAGAGGGAGAATCACATCCCTACTCCTGCTGGCCACACTATTCCTGATACAAGCCAGGATGTCACTGGCCTTCTGGGCCACCTGGGCACCCTGCTGGCTCATGTTCAGCTGGTTGCCAACCAGGGCTCCCAGGTCCCTCTCTGCCTGGCTGCTCTCCAGCCACTCTTCCCCCAGCCTGTAGCTCTTCCTGGGGTTATTGTGGCCAAAGAGCAGGACCCTGCACTTGGTCTTGTTGAATTTCATGCTGTTGGCCTCAGGCCATTGACCCAGCCTGTCCAGGCCCCCCTGCAGCTTCTTCCTACTCCCTGGTAGATCAACACTCCCCCCAGCTTGGTGTCATCTGTGAGCTTACTGAGGGTGGACTCAGTCCCCACATGCAGGTCATCAATACAGATGTTGAACAGGACTGGGCCCAGCACTGATCCCTGGGGGTCACTGGTCACTGGGTGCCAGCTGGAGGCAGCTCCATCCACCATCACTCTCCAGCCCGGTCATCCAACCAGTTTCTGACCCAGCGAAGGGTCACCTGCCAAACCCGTGGGTTGCTGGCTTCTCCAGGAGGATGCTGTGGAGACTGTGTCAAAGGCCTTGCTGAAGTCGAGGTAGACCACATCCACAGCCTTCCCCTCTTCCACTAGGCAGGTCACCCAGTCATAGAAGGAGATGAGATTGGTCAGGAAGGACCTTCCTTTCCTACACCCATGTTGGCTGGACTTGATCCCCTGGTTGCCTTCCACATGCCGCTTGATGGCACTCAGGATGATCTGTTCCATAATCTTGCCAGGCACTGAGGTCAGGCTGACAGGCCTATAGGTCCCTGGATCCTCCTTCCAGCCCTTCCTGTGGATGGGCTTCACACTGGCCAACCTCCAGTCATCTGGGACCTCCCCAGTCAGCCAGGACTGGTGATAAATGATGGAGAGCATCTTGGCCAGCTCTGCCACCTCCCTCAGCACCACAGGATGAATCCCATCCGGACCCATGGACTTGTTGTGGTCTAAGCGGCACAGCAGGTCCCTAACTACTTACTCCTGGATTACAGGAGGGGTATTCTGTTCCCCATCCCTGTCCACCAACTCAGGAGCCCAGTTGTCCTGATGGTAACTAGTCTTTTTGTTAAAAACTGAGACAAAGAAGGTGTTAAGCACCTCAGCCTTTTCCTAGTTCTTTTTACTAAGTTCCCCACCTCATTCAATAAGGAATAAAGATTCTCCTTGACTCTCCTTTTGTTATTAATGTATTTATAAGAGCATTTTTTATTATCCTTTACAGAGATGTCCCTTCTAAAAAGCCTGTAGCCAACAACTGCAGCACTGCAAGCATGCAAATCATCCCCCACCTCGTTTCCATGATGGCAATTTTATCATCATCTCCCTGGTGCACAAGAGCTTCTATCTCCTCTTGTTTATTTCCCATGCTGCAGGCATTGGCATATATGCACTTGAGCCACGGTACAGATATCCTGACCACTTGTGTGGTTACTAACCTATCAGTGAACCCTATGTTTTGTTGCTGTATTTATCCTCATTTCCCACCTCAAATGGAACAGCAGACTGGCAGCCATCCTTAGGCTCATCTCTGGTGAGCCTGCTTTCATCCCCATCCTCCTCCAGACCTAGTTTAAAGCCCTCTTGATGAGCCCTCCTAACTCGTGCTCCAGGATCCTTCTCCCCCTTCGAGTTAGGCTTCCCCCACCTGTTGCCATGCCTGGTGTCCTGTAGGTCCACCTATGATGTAAAAAGCCAAAGTCTTGTTGTCTGCACCAGTCCCAGAGCCAGGATTTAATCTTCTTCCTGTTTATCCCATCATCAATCCTTGCTATCAATCCCTGGTCAGTCACACTCTGCTTTTCTTGACTTTTCAGTGCCTGCAATCTGCCAGTCACAAAGGTGCGTGGTCACACTGTCCTCTTGGTTTCCTTCAAGTAGTGCCATTAACAGCAATTTCTTGTTACCAGTCTAGAATTTTACCTTTCTCAACGCAGAAAATGCAACATGCAACCTGTTTTACAAATGTAGCTCTTCCTTTGTTTAAAATACTGACCTGCATAATGTTTTATGTATTCACAGATTATTATTATGGTTCTACTGTTTAACACCAGAGTAATAGCACAGACATCTCATTCTCAAGTTGTATGGATCAGCGTCTATTTGAAATTCTCTACAAGAATTTGCTCCACAGAAAAATGAAAAGAATGATGAAAGAACCAATATCACTGTTTTAATATTTTTTTAAATTACTTATTTAAACCAGTCTGGTGAATGGCATAAAAGCACATATATTTTAGTCTGAATAGTGCTTATTTTAGATTAAGAGTGTTTCCCTGGGTGTTTGGCATCACTGTGACTAAACTAGTAGCTATATTAGGCAAAAGAGATTAAACTTCTCCCTGTAAACAGGTTTAGTCCCTTGTCTAGTCCTTGTTTGTCCCTTGTTTAGTCCCTTTATTCCCTTGACAGACTTGCAGTGCTCCATATCAGCTGGTGAATAAGGCAGAGATAGCACATCTACCCCAATATTTGTGAGGGTATTATTGTTGTTATTATTATTAGTAGTAGTCATCAGTGAATAATTCATAGCAGCCTTCATGAATCTCATTTCTTTTTCTGTTCTGCAATCAGCCTATGCTTCTTTCTGGAATATTTGTAACTCACCAAATTATTTGTCAAATGCAGTCTCAGCTTGTAGATTTGTCAAAAACAGCTTCTTGCAAGTAGTTGATGGGCAAAATTCAAATGCATGATATGTTTCATCGGTCACACGAGGCTCATGAAAACTTTTTTATTATATTAATTGCAAAGCTATAACTGTAAGACATGAATTTGAGTTGGAATGCATCATTTAATTAATCAGGTGGGGATTTATTTAGACAACTGAGGGCATTTTAGCCTCTTTTTTCTTCCCACTTTAACAATACATGATGTGATCATGCACCATCCAATTAATCAATATAGTTTAGGACTCTTACCAGCCTTGAACTGATTAAATACTTATTTTTTACAAATCTATTCAAAGAAGTCCAGTGTCCTTATGGAATTTTCTTTTCCTAATTTGTTAGGATATCTGCAGAAACAAAGGAAAAAAACAGACCCAGGACAAAAACATTAGATTTATATGTGTAAATTATTTTAGGGGACAAAAGACACAGAATTCACTCAGTTGGAGCAGTTACACACTCTGTTACACACAGAATTCACTCCTGTAAACAAACCAGTGGCTTCATCAAAACCAGAAAGGTTTCCTCAAAAAAAACCCACTGTTTTTGGTAGCCTCAGGTTACTTTGATTTGTTATGAGGATGTTCAGTACTGGATTTTCTTCACTCACTTTTCTCCACTCCAAAATATTTATAAGCCCTTATTAGAGAGAAATTTTCTCTAAGTCACATCAGATACTTCTTTGTTGTTGTTTGGTGATTGCATTTCTGGTTTCGTCTTCTCCTTCTGTTGCACTACTAGCCAAAACCAGTAGTTATGCACTCCCAACTTACAGTTCCACAGGAGATATCCTCCATGTCTGGGTAATGCTTCGGGACATTTCAGCAATGAATGGAGCTAAGATACGGTTCTGCTTTCCTCATTAAATAAATATTCAGGTTTAATTCATTACCATTTTGTGTGCATGTGGCAAACAACACTGTTTGCTATTGAAAATTACCCCTCCATGGCAAAAAAATACTCTGAGACTCTAGAACATCTTTCCCATTTATACTGAAATTCATCAGCTAAAATAGTATCTTAGTAAGTGATGTTTCCACAGAGTTTCCTGGTGTCTGCAGAAAAAGTCTGAGGTAGGAGACATTGAGTACTTCAAATCTTGTCTGCATTCCAAATGGCCTGAAAAATTTTCATTTCTCATCAACCCTTGTCAGCCACTTGTGCCACTAAAGCTGGGAACAGCCAGTGCCCAGGTTGTCAGCTGCAAAGGCCACTGACATACTGGCAGAAATGCCCCACTCGCTCCCTTTGCATGGTGCCCAACTCCACCAGTACTCCCACCGAGGTCAATTACCTGGGGGTAAGCAGCACAAAAATTCACCAGTGGCAGCATTTGCCTTCAGTGGTGGATCTGAGCTTTATTATGAAAACTAAATAAAGGACAGAGCATAATTTTGCTTCTTTAGAAGCAAGAGAGATAAACATTTACGTTCATAATGCCAGTATGCTCTGCAATTTCCTCTCTATTCCTAGAGGCATGTGTTGTCTTTAGCAGCTCCTCTCTCTCTCTCCACCAGCTCACTTACAGAAGTTGTTCAGCTGCAGAAATAACCAGGACAACTGCTTTCTTCTGGAGGCCTCTCATCTAAACTCTCTATGGTCATATTAATGCAACCAACTTCTTACATAAAAATCCTTTTAAAACAGAGAAGGCAAAAAGGTAAGCTATCGTTTTGAAGAGCCTTGTTTAATAATTTACCTTTCAAAGGCATCAGGCTGCTTTGCCTTCCTTTTCAGTACTCCTAATAAAATGCAAAAATGCATTTTTTGCCACAGCTCTTTGTCAAGGGATAGGAATGCACAAGGCTTCAGACACACAAAATAATTCCAAGTCATGTTCAACATGCTATTATTATGTCTCCATTTTTTATGTGTTGGGATCTTTCCTGAAGATTTACCCAATAGTGGTTAGCCACACCACCTGTAGAGGGCTATAGCTTGACATCCTCTTATTCTCCAGGCTTGCAAACCTTAACTTTCTTCCTCCTCATCACAGAACAATTAGGTGTTTAAAGCAGCTTTTCAGAAGGATGCTTCAAGAACTTCTGGTGGTGCAAAAGTGGAGCTCAGAGATATTTCCCTTCCAGTGACACCCTCCTCTCTCCCTGTGAGGGGCTAGAGCAGTGCTGGAGTCAGCACTTGACAGTGAGAAATTGAAACTCCGTACAGACCCATGGGGTGTATAACAAAGTTATAAAGCACATCACAATTTGGAAGCCCAGGTTTACATCATATACCCTGAGCTATCTTGACTCTTCCTTTTGAAATATAGTGACATACATGTTCACTGGTACCCACCACCATGTAAAAATACTTCAGCTTGCTCCAAGACAGCCTGTTTGTACAATGAGAATAATCTGACACTGGCATTAGCACTTGGGAATTTAATGAGTATATTTTTAAAGGGTACTTGTGCTTTTAAAAACAGCCTTTATAAATATCAAACTTCATTTTAGTTGAGCAGATGTGTAAACTCTTCAGTTCTTCTGTTGCTTCTTGAGCATAACAGAAACCATTTATCATATGTACATGTCTGATTTAACTATTGCTTCTTCTGTATTAGCTTATCAGTAGAGCATCCAGCACCACTGTATTTAAAGGCTCCCTGGAACAAAAGCCACACATCCATTTCATCTATATCCTTCTAAAACCAAGACCTTGGGGGAATGCCATTCTCACTTGTACTTTATTTCACGTGTCAGCATTTCACAGACATCTCCCTTCTGCCAACATAATCTCATATGTGAGCCTAATCCTCAAAAATTTCGGCATTATTTAGCCTTCCATAACATCTACTTGTAAAACATTTTTTTTCTGATATCATCCTGAAGGGGGCTCATTTGTAATTTAGACTATATTGCAGCTTATACCCCTGCTGGGTAGCCTAGTCCTGAGCTCAGATGCATAGGAACAAACTGCTGAACACCTCCTTGAGACAGAACCGTTCCTGCACATGCCCTTATCATGGTACTTGACTCAGAAAGATAGACTGGATAGCACAGTTCACACCTAGGACATCTCTTGCTGAAACAAAGAGTGAACAAGGTGTGTGATCTCCCCCAGGGCTTCCCTGAGCTCAGCACTATGCCTAGGCACAACAGAGTGGGTTTTGGTTTGGGGTTTTTTTGTCAGTATGGCATGTCTTCAGGGTCATTTCAACAAGAAGCATCTTTCAAGGAATCAGTGGTTACATGTGCATACCACACACACAAACACACACAAATATGCCAGTGAGCTAATACTGTGCAGAAAAAGCAAGTTATTGGAGCAATCAGCAGCCCACTTCTCAGTGTTACAACCACATAGGACTTAATCAACAGGTGTAGGTACCACACCTGCCCAGGGGCTAGAAAGCATGTTGTGCAAGCACAGACCTCAGGGCGGTTTTTCCTTCTGATGAAAGCCAAAGTAGGAGCTCTGCATGAGGCCTGGCTCCTCAGAGGGACCAGAGCTAGAGGCTCACAACCCTTTCAGGGTGGCAACCCTCAGCTGGCATCCCCAAGAAGCTGCATCTTGCACTGTGCAGCTCCAGGCAGAGCCCAAAGGAACACGTGAGCCCACGGACTTTCAGGAGAGCAGCTGTCATGACTATGACTGGCAAGCAAACTCCTGCCCAGCTCAATTTTGCTTGCTCTAGAAATCCTTATTAAAGCAAATAATTTTGATAAGATCATCTCATCTGCTTAAGTAGGGGGTTGCAAAATCAGTTCTTTAAACAGCAAATGGAAGGGTTAAACCCACACTGCCTCTGTGCTTCTCGGAGATGAGGCAGTTTGCCAATTTTGCAGCCCTCAGTAAACTTGACAGAACTGTTTAGCTGGACAAATTGGGTGAATTATCTCTTACACAGATGCTGTTGTGGCCTTTCCTTCGTCTGCTTACTCAGTCTTTTCCTATTTTTCACACCATCCTTATCATTTAACTTTGATAAGCACCCATGATTTCTCACTCTTCCCTCTCCCCCTGTGTCCCCACCTCTCAGTAAGGGAGCTAGGAGGAATGAACAGTAAAAAGCCTGTGATCCTGCCAGGGACATGCAGTATGGGGGTGGCTCCCTCACCTTCTGGAAACTGAAGACTTTGCCTGAAAGTTAAAGTCTTTATTCATCTTTACTGAGCATTTACACCAAGTGGCCTTCTGAAGCCAAACAAAACAGTGCAAAGGTTGCACACAGCCTTTAATAATTTCACATTTGCCACAGAGGTAATGATATAATGCAGAGGGCACCTCAATGCTAGCAAAGCAGTATTGATCTTTTTCTCCGAGCTATGGGTTTGGTCTGTGAGAAGGTGCTTGTCTCATCTCAACACTCAAATGACACTGATGTTGGCAGCAATTTTGACACTGACCTCAAATAGGTTTTCTCTTTTCTTCTCCTCCTGCCCAAAGTTTCCTCCAAAATTTTCACAAGTGCTCAACTGTCATATTGAAACAAAGAAGCAAATACATATAGGGAAAGATATATTAAATCCTGCCTGGTCTTACAAAAGTCCATGGAATTGCATCCTATTTTTGTGGTGGATGTCCTGATGTCCATGGTAGAGGATCTCCCACTACCAGGAAGAAAAATTGGGGAAGGGAGTACCTGCCTACCTGCTGTCAGAAAGTAGGAAAAAACCTGTGTCCATAGTAGTGACATATGAACACATGCAGACATCACCCTAGGACCCACTTCCATGCTCTCTGCCCACGGCTTGACAGCTCATGGAAGCTGGCCTGTGGTAGGGATGACTCTTCTTCCTCAACAACTCCCTGTAGATAGTGGAATTACACATTTGTGCCATGTAGCTGCTGCTTTTTTTGTTAGCAATTAAAGGTCCCTGGCCAGATCACTTCTGTACCTTCAGCTCTGGAGATGAAGTTGTAAGCAGTGCTGGGCCCATTTGAGTGTTTTCATTGTGTCAAGTGTTGCACAACTCAAACTACTTTGAGTTCTTCTCATCACCATCGTATTATCTATGAAGGAACAACATGGGACATGTGACAACAGAGCAGAAAACACTTTAAAATAAAAACAACTACAGGCAGTGACAGAAAGTTCAGGTAGTTATAACTAGATGTTTAGTACTCAACTGATTCCTTAGAGTGCTCCATGTACTAGTTGTAGCTATGCCCAGGATTAATACATCTCAAAACTGAGAACAATGGGGAGCACTATAAAAGGACCAGCAGTGAGAAAAACATGACTAAGTGTCAAACTCGGAATACATGGCATGAACAAAACACGTGACAAGTGGGGATCTCATAAAGGTTTTATAGTTACTTTGTTCAGAAGATATACACTGCCACCTGAGACAAGGAGCAATAAACACGATTGATTGGTCGCTCAGATTCACAGACAGAACAGCACTTCCACCTGCAGCTACACTCTTCCTTCCTCATTCTGGCAATGGAAACAAGTCATGCAGCAGAGAGTATTCATGCCTAATTTAGGCACGTTTATGCAACTGAAGTGATGAAAAGAAGCAGTGAGTAAATATTAGTCATTTGTTTCTGTTCAATTGATAGGTACCTGTAATGTCTTGAGACCTTCCCATGGTAGTATCAGCTTCAGAGAGGAGACTTAGCAAAAAAACAGAGGGGTCTATGCATAGTCTGTGAGCTATGTATCACTACCTGGCAATGCTACAAGATCTCCTGCCTGCTCTTCTGTCCAAAAGAGACCAAAGATATAAAGCACTTTGCTGCCTCTTTTCCTCACTGACTCTTTGAGCATCCTCTGATGATATCAGAGTTTCTCTGCATTTATGCTCCCAGAAGAAACAAAGCAGGAGTTTTGTATAGGGAGTAAGAGCTGTTTCGGCCTCTTCTCTGAGGCACTAAAGTAACATGTAGCCTTCACTGGCAGAAAACAATTTGCCTTCAAAGGGGTTGTTGGATGCAGCACCAGGCTTGACCACGGGAGGATATTTGCAGGTACAGGTCTGGAGTAGCTGGTGCACTGTCAAATCTCACCAGACAAGCACTAGAGTGACATGAAATTTTTTCAAATATAATACCCTACTTAACATTCTTAATGCAGTTTTAGATATCTGGAAGTATTTCCAAATTTCTTCTGGCTGGAAAAAGAGTATGGAGGACAGAAAGTAAGGAACATTCATATTACTTTTTTGTTTTCCTTGAAGTGGCAATTCAAATGAAATACTTGAGTAATTTAAATAGAAACAAAAGAGTTTAATCCCAGTGAATGAAAGAATCAGTTTTACCTGAATTATTTATTTTTCTGTAATTCTCATTTTTCCATGGTGGTTATGAAAGGAAAAAAAAAAAAAAAAAAATCATTCCAGACTGACCCAAAATAAATCCCTCACCCTCTCCAAGGCTAAAGGGGTAGTGTGTGATATCCTGCATCTCAGCTAACGACTCAGGCATTTTGAAAAATGTGGGTGGCTAGAAAAAGGGCAGATGAACATGAGTTTAAGCAATCTGGCTATCACACTCTGGCAGGCCAAAAGAGCTTCTCTCCCAGAGCAAAGGGAGCAGAACAATTCATACACAAACAGGAGGACAGTGATAACCTACTTCTAAATAAAACAAGTTTCTCAGAAGGAACACGCCTTGCAGAAAGAAAGGACAATTGTTCTGCCACCCAGAAAACAGACAAACCAACCCTATTTCAAAGAAATGACAATAAGCCAAGCAAGCGGAAAGAGCAGCAGGAGAAATATGAGCAGTGATTTTAATCACATTTCCCTACTGCGTTTTTCATTGCTGAAGGGTTTTCACTGGCTTTTCACCAGTGATACTCAGCCACCAATCAAGGATTAATAGTTTCTGTGGTCACCATTCCCCAGCAATCAATGCCAGCAGCACAGACGTACTCATGGTTACCCAAAGTGACAACCAATTCAGAGGGGGTCCGTCCACTCGCCTGGATCTGCCTGCTCTCATTTAAGTTGGATATTTAACACAGGATAAAAGCAGAGCTGACATTCCTATTGCAGCAGCCACCATGAGAATGGGAAAAGGGGGCAGGAGAGTAGAAGGCAGCCAGTCCTTTGGCTGAAGATGAAAAATCACTGAATCACGGAATTGTCATGGTTGGAAAAGACTTCTAAGATCACTGCATTCAACCATCAACCCCCCAACAAGCCCCTGCAAAAAATAAGTAGATATATGAGATAGATAGATAGATAGATAGATAGATAGATAGATAGATAGACAGACAGACAGACAGACAGACAGACAGACAGACAGACAGACAGACAGATAGATAGATAGATAGATAGATAGATAGATAGATAGATAGATAGATAGATAGATAGATAGATAGATAGATAGATAGATAGATAAAATTGCCTACTAGAGTATGTCCTGAAGTGCCTCATCTACATAGTTTTTAACTACCTCCCCGGGCAGCCCATTCCTGTGCCTGATTACTTGAATAAATAAATTCTTCCTAATATCCAGCCTAAACCTCCCCTGCTGCAACTTCAGGCCGTTTCCTCTAGTCTTGTCATTATGCACTTGAGAGAAGAGCCCAACTCCCACCTCCCTACAACCTCCTTTCAGGTAGTTGTAGAGGGCAACGAGGTCTCCCCTCAGCCTCCTCTTCTCCAAACTAAACAATCCCAGTTCCCTCAGCCTGTCTTCACAGGACTTGTTCTCAAGACCCTTTACCATCTCAGTTGCCCTTCTTTGAACTTGCTGAAGCAACTTAATGTCTTTCTTGTAGTGAGGGGCGCAGAACTGAACACAGCACTTGAGGTGCAGCTGTGATCACCAGTGCTGAGGACAGGGGCACAATCACCTCCCTGGCCCTGCTGGCCACACTACTGTTCATGCAGGCCAGGATGCTCTTGGCCCTGTTGGCCACCTGGGCACTCTGCTGGCTCCTGTTCAGCCAGGTGTCAACCAACACCCCCAAACCCTTTTCCAGCATGCAGCTTTCTAGTCACTAAATCATCAAGAATGTGTCAAAAGGTTTATTCTGCCAGCAGCCTTTGAAGAGGGACTGCAGTGTTGGTAAAAGCAGAGTGCAACTGACAGACAGCAGTCTCCAATTCTTTTATTAGACTAAACAAATTGTGCTCTTTTCCACAAGCACCTTTATGCAAATAAAGCAGAAAATATAATGATCCATGTTACAAATGTTACATGTATATGCTTTAGTGGAGTTTATATCCTTTTCAGACCATTTTCTGAAAATATTCCAGCCTCTTACAGGGAAACTCTTAAGGATTTAAACGTCTTCTTTAAAAAAATGCCTGTGATTAAGCACTTCAGTATATCACGGGTATTGTAGAGAATTTTATTAACAGGAATATTTAAGCAAAGAGCAAAAATATACACGAACTGCAAGAAAGACAAATTCATGATGTGTTGTTATAAATAATCAAGCTGAAAAGACATCTTCAAGAGCTACAGGTATTTGAGTCAAAATTATGACATCACCTGTGGAGTCTGCACTCTGCAGAGCTCAGGTTTCTGTGACCACTTGCTATGACTTGCTCAAAAATGAGCTCCACTCCAGGAATCATTTGCAGCAAGAATCCCAGGAGTGGCACTGCATGGCCACCAAAAAAGCAGATTTCAATCTGGTCACAGATTATTCACAAACAAAAATAAAACCCCAAACCACAAGATGGAGATACAGAATTATTTGCCTCTGTTAATCAATTTCTTGTGTAATGTTCAGAGCTGTTTCAATAATAAGCTTGATTACACTTTCTGAAACACTTTTTTAAGCTAGTGTCACCTGTGCCCTAAAGCCAAAGAAAGAGCCAATCCTATAATGAGGCTTCAAATGAATGACAATTTAGGGCTGTCTGTCAAGATGTAGAAGAATAACATTTCTTATAAAAATAATTCCCACATGAAAACTAGTAATTACTGAACTGCACAGCAGAGAAGTTACATGCTTGCCAGAATTTTCCAAACCTGACAAAAAGGATGCCTGTACAGACATCAGCTCTGGAACTGTAAAGATCCCAAGTGAGCTCATTCTCACAACCTGCAAGCTAAGTCCTTTGGTTTTGTAAGGGAAAAAAAAAAAAAAAAAAAAAAAAAAAAAAAAAAAAAAAAAAGTAATTTTTCTTTGCACTTTGTGAAATTTACCATCATCAAAGCCAGTTCTCACAGCCAGTAATTCCTTATTTCTAAAAGAGGAGACTTTTGAATACCTGTGTTACTACCATTCATTCCATCAAAAACAGTAAAGAAAAGGGACAGGAGAAACCTGGGTTAATAAAGAAAGCACCAAGAAATAAAAAGGTCAGTGTAAGACTAGAGGAAGAAGGAAAAGGGGAAAATGGGAAATTGTCATTAAACTCTTAAACATAATATTAGCTCACCTTTACATGCAGCAGCTGGTATAGTCAGTCTTTGCCACAGACCACCAG
Organism: Apus apus; assembly: GCF_020740795.1. Classification (NCBI taxonomy): domain Eukaryota; kingdom Metazoa; phylum Chordata; class Aves; order Apodiformes; family Apodidae; genus Apus; species Apus apus. Next base: position 69,125,335 of record NC_067312.1, on the reverse strand, counting down.
TCTGCCTGTTGTAGTTTTTCACCTAGAACCTCATTTTGCAACCACATATGAATTTAGAGTACAGTATGAAAGAAACACTGGTCAGTTCTAAGACAGTAATGGCAGGCAGGGATGACAAGGTGGAGCTAAGGACTCAGGACAGAGAAATACCAGCAAAACTGCAAAAGACCTTTAGTAAAACCTCACTTTGAAGGCTGTGTACACCTCTGGTGACCTCCCTGCCAGGAATATTAATTTAAATCAGAAAACATGCAGAAAACACACCCTGTTATGGGGTAGTGACCACTCCATCTATACAGCATGATGAAACAGATTTTATGCTTAACAAATTAAGAAAAAGAAAGCCCATTATGTTTCTTCCCAAATATCTCTGAGGAGAAGAGTCAGAGAAAGGGGAAAGAAGGCTGGCATTCAGAGGAGAAGCGCTCTTTTAAGCTAAAGAATAAGGCTAGCACTAGGTGAGGAGCGAACTGTTTGTGAAGAAGTTACCAGAATATTTCTAACCTCTCCAGGAGTGAAGGTCTCAAACTGTCCTTTCACGCGGGACAGCAGGCACCAGGACACCACTCTGCGTTCAGACAGGGCTGAATCAGCCAGGGAAAGACGATAGGAGCCTCGTGGGCAGAAAATCTTTCCAAGTCTCCGGGAATCCCCTGTATCCGCAGCAGAACTGCACCTCGCTGCCGAGGAAGGCTGTGAGGATTATTTCCCCTCTAACGGAGGGCTGTCAAAGAGGGCTTCCTCTCAGATCCTGGAGATCGATAAGGAAGCCCAGACATGATGCTGAGCATGTCAGTGCCCCGACGGGAGTATTAAAAGCCTCGGACCCAGGGTTAGCACGGCTCCCGACTGCCCACGATTGCACCCGATTACCAGAGCCGAGACAAAACGGGATTTGCCGCCAGCCCCTTGCATACATCTAAACGCCCACCTCGGCTGTGCCCTACTTTCTCTTCAGTTAAGGCCGTTCTATCATACAAGCAATTTTATAAAGTGTCCGTGGCTTTGCTGAACCGGGATCTGGGGTCCCACACGTCGACAAATGACTCCGTTTGAGGCAGCAGCAGCGCATGAGAAAGGCACGGAACGCAGCCAGCTCTGCCCTTCCCGACGAGCACGTCCAGGTCGAGGGGACCTTCCCTGCCCCAGCCCTCAGCCTCCCCGGAGTCCCCCGCCTCAGCGCGCAGCTCCCGCTCTCCCCGCCCCTTCCCGCACGGAGCAGCCCGGGCAGTGAAGGCTGTCCCACCTCCCCGGTGCTGCGAGGAGGGACAGCCCGGCGACAACACCCGGGTTTCCGTCGGGGCAGTGTCGGGGGAGCCGGCAGAAGGGGCGGAGGGAGCAAACGACCACTGCCAAAGCCTCCTTGCCCCCCGGCTGGTGGCCCGCGGGGGCGGCGGCGGCTGGAAGTCCCGGCTGCCCGGGGAGGAGCCGGCGCGGGGCGGCCGCTCGCCCGCCCTCCCGCTGGCACAGCCGGCTACTCCTCCCCGCTCCGGAGCCGCGCAGGGCAGCGCAGCGAGGGGAGCCGGGTGGGAAGGGGAGCCCGGCAGGGGTGGGGGAGCTGCGGCGGGAAGCCGGGAAGGGTAGTCCCGAAGGGAGGCGGGCAGGGGAGCGCACGCTGGGGTCGGGAGGAGAAGCCGGGGCGGGCAGCACTGCCGGGGACCGGGTCTTCTGAGGGGAGACCGGGGTTAGGAGTGCGGAGCCGCTGCGGAGCGGAGCTTGTCAGGCACCAGGGGAGGGGAGCCAGGCAGGGGAGTGCACGGCGGGCTGGGAAAGCAGAGCCGGGCAGGGTAGCCCTGCCAGGAGCCCGGGCTGCCGAAGGGAGCGGGGCCGGTCGGAGGAGCCGGGCAGGGGCGGGAGCGGGCGGGTGCCGCCCCGGGGCTGGGCCGCTCGGAACCCGCGGGTCCGTGGGGGGCGTGCCGGGGGCCGAGCCCCCCCCGTCCAGCCCCCGGGGCGTGGGCGCGGCGGCCCCATGGGCGGCCGTGGGGGCGGCTCTGCGCGGGGGCCGCCCGCCGCGGCTGGTGCGGCTGCCGGCCGCCCGTGGGGCGGCTGAGGCGGGCGGCGGGGCCGGGGGAGGCGGCGAGGGGCTGCCGGCCATGCCGCGGCCGGGGGTGCGCGGGTTGCTGGGCCGGGCGTGCCTGCTGCTGCTGCCGCCCTGCGCCCTGCTGCTGGCGGCGGTGCCCGGCTCCGCGTCCCACCCGCAGCCCTGCCAGATCCTGCGGCGGATCGGGCACACGGTCAGGCTGGGGGCCACGCACCTGCAGCCCCGCAGCGCTGCCTGGCCCGGGGGGGCGGCAGGCGGGCGGCAGGCGGGTGGCAGCCCCGAGGAGGGCAGCACAGGGGGGCTGCGGGGCCGGCGGCCGCCCCCCTCGCCGCGGGACGCGCTGCTGCTGGCCGTGGCGAACCTCAACGGCGTGGCCGGGCTGTTGCCCTACAACCTCTCCCTGGAGGTGGTGATGGCGATCGAAGCGGGGCTGGGCGACCTGCCCCTCTTCCCCTTCTCTTCTCCCAGCGCCTTCTGGAGCAACGACCCCGTCTCCTTCCTGCAGAGCCTCTGCCACACCGTGGTGGTGCAGGGGGTCTCCGCCATCCTCGCCTTCCCGCAGAGCCGCGGGGAGATGCTGGAGCTGGACTTCATCTCGGCGGCGCTGCGCATCCCCGTGGTCAGCATCGTGCTGGGAGAGTTTCCCCGGAGAAGCCCGGTAAGGAGCGGGGAGCGGCGGGCAGGGCTGCCCCGCGGGGCAGGGCAGCGCGGAGCCCCCCGCGCAGCCGGCTGGGCACGGGCAGTGGTCGGGGTGGGCAGTGACCCTGCCCGGGGAGAAGCTCTGGGGCCGCCGGAATCGTCGTTCCTGGTCTTTCCCTCCGCTTGCGCCTTGTCCCGCGTTGGCCCTCGCTCTCAGACCCCGGGTGGAACGGGGCGAGGATCCTCTCCGCGGGAAGGCAGAGCTCGGTGGCAAAAGCTGAGTCCTCAGCCTGGAGTCTCACGCCGCGTTAAGTTGTAGAGTTGAGAGGGAGAAGGGGTCCGCAGAATCACAGAATGGTAGGGGTTTGGAAGGGACTTCTGGACGTCATGTAGTCCAAGCCCCCCAGCTGCAGCAGGTTCGTCTACAGAAGGTTGCACAGGATCGTTTCCAGGCGGGTTTTAGATATCTCCCGAGAAGGAGACTCCACAACCTCTCTGGACAGCCTGTTCCAGTGCTCTGTCACCCTGGAAGTTTTTCTTCATGCTCAGATGGGACTTGCTGTTGTTCCAGTTTTTGCCCATTGCCCTGTGTCCTGTTGGCTGGGCTGCACTGAAAAGAGGCTGGCACCAGTCCAGGACAGGGACTGGTGAGAAGCTGCTCTTCTGGAGGTCCTTAGCTGGGCTTTTGGAGAAAGGGAGTCTTCCCAGACCAAAAGAAGATGGTTAACACACACACACACACAAAAGAAAAAAAAAAAAAAAAAGCTGAAACCAGCAGTCGAGGTGTTTATTTATTAGTAGTTTAAACAGAGTGTGTGCCTTGTGTGTGGGAACAGTAGGTTGTTCACCAGATGATGCTTCTCAGGGAGGTTGTTCACTGTAACTTCACTTTGCATTGAGCTATTTAAAGCATTAGGGTATTCTTTACTGGTAGTTCATGCATCACTGCTAGATGAGATTTTATGCTAAATCTGATTGCCTAACTAAAGGAGTAAAAAGGGAAGTCTGTCAGTTTGATTGTGTAGCTAAAACAGTAGAAACTGAATTCAGTCTGTTTGGCTGTCTTAGGCACAAATAGTGGTAGTATCCAAGGGGATCTAAACTGTTGATTGTACAGAGATGGCAACTTACTGTTACATATTCTGGAAAAAGGTGATAGTTCAATGTTTTGCAAATGTGTGTTTGATGCCATTAATCATTTTCAGGCAAAAGAGATGGAAGAAAAGGCTCTGTTCTGTATGGTCCCTTAAAGGGAAGTTGTGAGTAAAATGGCAGAAGCTGCCATTTAAGTAGCCAGAAGAAATTGTTGTTTTGTTTAAAAGAGATATCTCAACTTTGTTCTGAAAATATAATCAGAAAAAAAATTAAAATATTACCAACTGAATTTGCATTGCAAAAAAACAAATATAAAACCCAGCCTGGAACACAGACTTCTATTTATTTATTTATTTGAATGTTAGATTGTGACAGCAACAGTAAGGAAAGGACATCTATGCTAGGCAGCTGCTAGTCTGTAATTGAAGGTGTAACTGCTCAGTGTTGGTCTGATAGTTTACCTCAGCAAAACCCACGTAACTCAGGTGTCTGTAGAAGGTAATCAGTGCCACTGAATGCCACTATTGATGTACCAGGGCCATCAGTTTCATCTACCAGCCTTGCAGCTACACTCATAGTTGTGCTGGAGTCAACAGCCAAAGCTCCCACTGAAGACCTGATCCTGAACCCAGCATCTCCTTGCTCTGTCTGTTAGAATCAGGATTATTTTCTCTTCCATTTTAGAGATGGGTCTAAGTTCATCCAAAGCTGCCTGAGGACATAAGATGCATTAAACACATCTAGCAGAGGGTTAGAGTCATTGCTCCCTCCTGGAGACTTCACAGCTTCTACTTAACTTTCACATTGTTCTCACTGGGGAGCCAAATGGATCAATCCATCCAAATCTTTCTTCTCCAGCAGACATTTAAGTGTCATTGTCTTCAGTGACAGTGAAACCAATGCCTGACATTGAACCTGTGCCCAATAGTCTGGTTCTTTTCAGCTGAGCTAAAAAAATCAGTCTTCAGGGCTCTGTGGATTTAAAAAAACCCCTCACCCTTACTCAAAGGCCAGCAGGCAATACAAGTATATTAGTCTCTCAGGATTGGCTTGGAGGGTCTGATTTTTTTCTGAGCACTCTTTTTTCATACCTTCATGTAATAAATACCATTTTAAGGCTAACTTCGCAGGCAATGCTCCAGCAGCTTTTCCTCACACATTCCTCGGAGGTACAGGATTTCCAGCAGCATCTTGGATTTGGGAGTCCCCAGAGATGTTGGCCTCAGCAGCCTCTGGTGTCTTACTACATGCTGCAGACAGGGATTTTGTCACTTACAGTCCATGCCAGCACTGTCATGAAATGAACACATCATGCATCTCCCACCTTCCTATCTTAGCAGCCCTGGAGCTACTGACTGGCAATTTTTGAGGAGGCAAGTGTAAATGACATCTTTGTAAGTGAGACGGATTTTGCTAATAGCAGTTTTTTAGAGAAGAAAAGTCAGGAAGAAAAGACTGAGATCTAATCCCACTTCTGAAATGAGAAGCATCAGCCTGCCTGGAGTCACCCTTCCTACTGATACTTTGCCAGGGTAATCCCCCTTCCCTCCAGAACACCACAGCAGCACCTCCTGGGGGTCTGAACTGCAGTCAGCTTTCTTCCAGGCAGGAGCAGACCAGACCCAAAACTTGCTTGTCCTTGAAGAGCACTTCCCACCGTCTGCTGGATGAGGAGCACGGCACCCATGCTAACACACATGGTGTTTGTGAGACGCTGCCTTAAGCTGCTTCTCAGCATTCAGAATTTTTGTTAGGATGGTTTTAAGGTAGTATTGTCTATCAGGGTCTCATTGTCCACATTTCACCAGGGTAGGAACGTACACATAGAACGTTTGTACTGCTGCTGAATGTGGACATTATTGCTCCGTTCAAAAGTTTGTAATAAGCATATATTCATTGTAATTCTGTGATTTGGTAATTGAAAATAACATTGATTTTTGACCAAATCTTCCCTAATGTGGCAAGAAGCAATACTTAAAATGAAAGGGAAGATGAGGATCCAGAATGGACTGCATATCAGTATTACTGGCAGACCCCTCTGTGGCGTTTGGTAACACACACCCAACATGTAACATCTGGAGAGGATCCACCATGTCACAGGTGGGCAGGTACAGTCCAGCTGGATGGGTACCCAGAGTGTTTTGAAAAGTTTTGTGGCTGCTTGAGGATCTTTGAAAGTCTGTTTCTCATGAAGTTCTACCCTCCTGAAGTTAAATAAAAAGAATTTAAAAAAAAAAAAAAGAGCAATCTTCCTCCACGACAGTTAACAATGACAAGACAACAGCCATCACAAGATGTGGTACAGCATTCATTCTCTCACAAGCAACAGCTTTTGCTGGAAGTTCAGCATTCAGCATGGCAAAAAGCACACATGGCTTCAAGGGATGCTACACAGAGTAAGATGTGACTAATTTTTTTTCATTTTCGTTTGTATATGTGATGTAATGACTAACATCTGTTGACATTCAATCCAGATTCAGTGGTGACTTGAAAAAAGCTGTTTACTTTTTCAAGTTTACTGTCTCTCCAGTAATTTTTCACACCCTCAGTAAGCAAAAGTAACAATTTATCCCTGTCATTCAGCAAGCAGAAAAACCCACTGGATTTCTTTAGTACTAACACAAATGCAAATTGCACTGAAGCTTTGGCAGATCATGATTTTGGAGAGAGCAGCTCACGAGCACTGATGCCATTGAGGCAAGGCTTGTCACATTACTTGTGTTTTTATGAAGACACACATTATTTTTTAATTCCAAAACTGCCAAGGTCATTAATAATTTTTCCAAGGAATAAATTCAGGGAACATGAACCATAAATAAATACAGTGATATCAATTCTAGTAGTAGAGTTCTACAGAGCAGAACTCCCAAGAGTTTGGGAAGAGTAGCCCATAATACCCATTTAATATGTGATGCTATCAGAAACACCGGGGACATCATGTTTGCAGCAGCATTCTCTGGACTTCAGAACTCAGGGAGTATTTTCAGTGAGCCTCAGATAAATCAGTAGTTCTGATGGTTTTTAACATGAAAAGGAATCTTCTCAGAGCAATGAAACACAATAAAGTAAATCTGAATCATCAGTCCCCACATAGCCAGTCTGTGCTGTGTCTGCTTTCCTGGGGAACAGGAATTGCAGCACTGCTGATTGCTGCTATGACTTTAGAGAGCGTCAGAAGAATAAATAAGTCAGAGTTTTAGGTTAAACAGTGAATTTCCTCGTGAAGCAGTAAGCTCAGCCTCAGAACAGATGCTGTAAAAAGAAACTGACTATTAGTACTTAATGTCTGGTTTGTTTTTGAAGGAATTAAGTTTTCTTTTGAAAAAAGCTTTATCATTTATATTTATCAAACCAACCTCAGTGGGGACTTACACGTCTTCCCATTTTGGAAATAGCTTGGAATTTCCATATTGCTGCTGTCCAGAACAAGTTTCCTTCACATTGATGGGAATATCTGGGCTTTCTGACCATGAATAAGAAGTAGGTTATATTTTCTAATGCAAGACTTTTCATTTTTCTCAAATATATACAGAACATTACTTCCTTCATTAGTAGATGTATAGATGATAGAATCCATTGCCAGCAGTATTGCAACAGTAAGTAGTGGTTATGAAATTACGTGTACGTGTGTGTAAAAAACATCACAGTTGTAAAAGTAAATCCTAATATACATAAAATGAGATGGAAATACATTATATTCTGTACTGTGTGTACAGTATCCCCAGAAGTCATACTGACCTGTGAGACACTGGCAGTGTAGAGCAGCAACAAAGGCAGGCAGAAATTACAGCAAGGGAATGGAAATGTGGAAAAGCTTCTGTCCAACCAAATGCCTGAAGACACTTTTTTCCCTCCCTGAAGTCAAAATTGAATTTTTTCAGAGAAGTATTTTTGACTGGGGAAAAAAAAACAACCAGCCAACCAACCAAAAAACCCCTCATTTTCCAGGAGAGGTTGCAAAATATGTGCTTAGCTGTAGGCTCTGGTAATTCAAACTTATCATTGCAAATCTGATTTACACCAGACATGAAAGTTTGTCCTAGTCTCTGTGTAGATGAAGAATATATATTCAGTCTTTCCCAGTGATCACCAACCTTCCTCACCTCACACTGCATAAATAGTGTGACACATACCTTTTGTGCCCTTCAAGAAGGTTTATGAGAGATGCCTTGAGGGGATAAAGGATGGAAACTGAAAGGACATGCACTGAACTGAATGTTCAGCTGCTTCTCTTTCAGCCAGAGGTCTCTGTGGTTTTCCTCATAGTGAGCTTTTGAAACTTGCACAATTTAGGCCACAGATCTGTTTTAAAGTGAGAGTCCTCTTACATTGCCAGCTAATGTAAAAAGGCTTTGCACAACTGACAGTTTTGCTGCATAGCCACATATCCTGTAGAGTCATTAATTCTTTTAAACAGAGATTCCAGGGCCATAACTGGCATTTTACTGGCAGCTTTGTGGTCCTAGCATCATGCAAGAGGGTCTCATTGTAACAGCCCTCTGTTAAAAAGCAATTGTGCAACCTTTGCTAACTGATCCAGTCTCCTGGTTCTCACACACTTTTCCCCAATGTCATACATTGTCCTCAGGTTGTTATTTTGAAAATGGTTTTATTTGTGCTTCTGTCCTGTGTTGAACACTGTCAGGTTTTCATAGTTCACTGTGTTGTCATCTGATGCCAATCTATCCCTTAGCTTTAGGTTGTTAAATGATGCGCGTTGAAGGGAAATTAGTCCTTGTTTATATTCTTGTCCATGGTCAGAAGCCCCCAAGTTTTGTGAAAGGAATGTTGGCATCACATTTGGGAGCTTTATTGGCACCTTCTGTGTTTTGAGGTTTTTCACCTTGTTTAATGCTCTGGGTCTGTTTTCTCTGCATTTGGCACCCTAGATAATACAAGAAGTATCCTTGTCCCATAAACTGTCAGAGTCATAATAAACACTGTTTAAAAAGCCACTAAAGGCATCTGGTCATGTAAACCAGAACACTGTAGCCTATATACTCATGGGGACCTCTTCAGGAATTGTTCCTCTTATCAACAAGGTTTGCATACTCAGAAGCATAGGACAAAGAAAAAAACCACAACAAAACTAGCCTCTTTATTCCACTTGCAGTGTTTAAGGAGGATTCAGTTCATCATGACTGCAAAAGATCATTTTTCAGAATGCAGGGTTATGGAGAGAGCATTTTTACTTTCAGTTCTGTCTTCTGGATCCTTAATTTTAACATCCCACTGAGACAGCAGGAGCCAGAACTCTGCTGGAGTGAACTTTTCCAAGTAGCACCTTTCAGTGCGATCTCCAACCCCTCTTTGGAAGAAAGCCCCTCAGATACCCATTGAATTAACTGTCTTGCCATTGAACTTTTGAAATTAAGGGATCTTGAAGCTTACGATAATTTACCATGGTATATGTATACGACACTTGAAAGTATATTATTTTTCTAGGTGTTTTGTTGCTTACAGTGGAGCAAATTTTTGAGGTGAAAGAAGTGGGTTTAAGCATATTAGTTGTGGACTTGAAGTTCTTTGTAATAATAGAAAATTATTTAGTGTTTCTCACCACCCAAGTCTCAGTGAACTCTTCTTTCTTCAGCTCCCCTAGATTTCTTAAACACTTAGCTCGGATAGCAAAAGGTGTTCTTAGTTTGTAGTAGTCTTTTGCAATGTAAGTTGCAAGTTTGGGTTTTGACAAGTACCATTCACACGATTATTCACCATCCATAGTTTTTTGTGTGTTCTTCTTTTCCTTTAAATTACTGTCTGAGGAAAAGTTGGACATACCAGAGTCCAAGTTAGGGGGATATAAGCATTACATATTGATATAAAACTTGGAGAACTGGATAGTGCAGCATTATTTGAAGTACATATACTAGATCAGTCTATTTCAAGTACAGCAAGAGGTTGTTACCCAGATTTAGAATGTGCAGTGAGTCTATAATTATTTAAGGTATATGACTCTGGGAATTGTTAGATAAAATTACGCCAATGATCATTTTGTTCTTGAAGTACATCCAGTTCTGTCAAGTTTTATCCAATCACTTAGTCAACTTCATAAATTCTGTGGTATGTTCATACCAATTCCATTTGAAAAGGGCGGTGAAGAGTTAAGATTTGAGAAAGGGGTGGAACAAGTGATTCTTGTAGTTAAATACTATACCAGTAGACATTGCCTACATAAATAAAACCCAAATAGCTATATTGAGTTGATAAGAAGATTCAAAAGCAAAGATAGCTGCGTCGTAGTTTGATGTGCAGTTCTTTATTAGTTCTTTATTCTTTTCTTGCTGTACTTATCATATACTAGATTCTGGGGAAAATATCTGAGCTAGCTAGTAACAAGCTTTTCTCATTCCTTATCCTGTGTTGCTTCTGTGATGCAGAAAAAAACTGAGTTTATATCACATTCCATACTATACATGATGTTTTCTTCTGTGTTTTTTGCTATCCTGGATATTCATGAAACTATGTCTTCCTCATTGCATAGCCTAGAATAGATCTTCCATATTATACTGTATAAACTCATGTTAATACTGAGTAATAAAACTATGACAGGGTTAAATAATTAATTATTGCTTTACTGAATTACATACATTATTAGAGAAAACAGCAAAGATTACTTAGCTGTATTCACTAAGAAAAAATTCAAATTTTGCCAAAAAAAAAGAGAAATCCAAAGACAATTTGCAACCAAATACTATGTTAATATAAAAGTTATTGTACCAACTAGATTATTAACTAAGAAAACACTCTCTAGAAATATAAGTTGGGGTGTTCTGTATAACTTCCCCCAAGAATTTGTCCGCAAGAGTCACAGAAAGTACCCCATCTTTCCACTGAGATACATGGCAGACTTAGGTAAACAGAGCTATGGAAACTGGAAAACAGCCGAGGATTTTGTCATGCAGGATGTTATTCAATTTAATGCTCACAATTATGTTCAAAGGCTACTTACAAATGTTCACATCTAGGGTGCATTTATGAGATAGTTGCTATTTAAACCCACAAAAAAACTGAAAGTTCACAGCGTTAGAACTTCAGGCTATGTTGGATTTAGTTACAGTTACAAGTCATCATATAAAATGTTTATCTCATGTGTTACATTCTTTTTCTCTGTGGATTTCCATGTGATTTTTTAATGTGAAAGAAATCCATAGCATGGCTAGAATTCTTGAACTTATTTTAAGTAGCAGAAAGCTGAAATAAGCAAAAGTTTCTTTTTAAATTCTAATTTTGTCTTTCAAAAAAGAATCAAGCCATAAATCCACTTTTCTGTAGATCCTACCAAAGAGCTTTTAAAGAGGGAAGGATGGTCTTTTCAGTTTGGTTGACAAGAAGAGCACACTGAATCTCACTGCAATACTGATAGCTGTGCACTGCAGTTTATTCTGAATAGCTGAAATTATCTGAAAGAGAAAAGAGAGGGAAGAAAACAAGAAAAGGAAATGGAAAAAACAGACATATTTGTGACACAGGGAGGGAGAAGGAGAAATGAAACTGAATTGAGAAAAAAGAAAAAGAAAAGAAAAATAAAAGAAAAAAAAAAAAGATAAAGAAAAAAAGAGGAAGAGGTGCCCTTCTCTGTCCCTTTAATTTTTGTGATTCCAGAAGCATAAAAACAGGATTACTAAATTGTAGGTGAAGGCAATGTACAAAGAGCTGGGATCACCAAGCACAAAGTGAAACAGCTTGCCCAAGTCAGGGTTGAATTAGCAGAGCTGTCTTGATCCCTGGATAAGGACAACTACTTCCAGTGTGTAGTGCTTGCCCAGAAAATGACACAGACCTCCCAGGGATCTGCTACCAATGTCTCAGAAGCCGTGAAAGAAAGAGACAAAAGGTAGATAGTGGTTTATTGCAGCTGCCTGGGAGGGCCTTCTTGCAAAGGGTCTGAGGCTTCAGTGTTGGTTGGTGTAATTGGTGGAAGACTTTTTTTCCTCCTTGTTGCTGAGAATTAAAAGAAGAGAGATGTACCTGGGCATCTCAGGACACAGTCTCACCTGATGCTCTGGCACCTGGGGTCAGACATCTGGTCAGCTTTTCAGAGTGCCAGGACACAAAACAAGGTGGCTTAGATATATGCAGCCTGATACCAGTAGGTACCCTGGAGGGATTTCCCAGTAGACGGGAGCAGCTTCAGGCACAGCAGCTTTGAGATAGCAACTTTGGACATCAGCAACCATTCCTTACTTCTGGTCTGGCCCTGGAATTCTCCCCGTATTCCCAAACACCCCATCAATCAGCCAGATTGGTTCTCAAGACCATGGGGAGAGGATGTGCTGATGGTGGAAGTAACAGCAGAACCGGCAGAAAGATCTAAGCTTGAGTAGGCAGCAGTGATAGATGATTCATTTATTAAGGCAGTCACACTTGAGCAAAGCCATTTGTGCAAGGGATTCCTTGTCAGCATGACTAAGAAGTTCACAATCTGGCCCCGAGTGCTTCACAGCTGTCACATCAAGGGACCAACATTACTCTTGGTGTAATTATGGACAACTACATGAAGAACTGAGAGGGGACTTGGCATACCACAAACCACAATAAACCACAGTCACTGTTTACCTGTCACCTTGGCAAGGTATCACAAAAAAAAAAAATCTTTATGTGCAACTGACCCTGGGGTTTGGCTTTGGCTGCAGACAGGGTTTCAAGACATACTGGTGTTGAGTCTTGATGTTCACCACTCAGCCCTGAGCTCACTGTATCCTTTCCCCACAGCATGGTACAATACAGCCATTCAGGAGGGTCTGCACATCCGTGTGGCATAAACCCTGTTGGCGTGAGCAGAGAGCACGAGAGTGCCACTGCCGTGCTAAGCAGCCACCCCCATCTCTGCGAGGCATGTCAGTGCCTTATCAGCAAGTTGAGAGATGGTGCTGAGCCTCTCGGTTGCTCCCTGCTGCACCGAGGCTCCCTTGCAGGAGACTGCACCCTGCCGGGAGCGGGGAGCTGGGAGAGCCCTCCGGAGCAGACTGGAAGGTTTCCACGTGGCACCGGTTTGGAAAGATCTGGTGTGCAGCGTGCTGGCTAATTAACTTTATCTGAAATGTTTCAGTCGCCTGAATCTGCATGGCTGCAGGCAGCAGATGGGGAGGTGGAGAAGGAGAGGGGGAAGAGTGAACGTGGGCACAGGTGCACCCTCAGCTGCCACTGAAGCACAGCAAACAGGGAAATTACTGTGATTGTTTGATTGTCATTACTATATAGGGGAAATCAAACGTTAGGGAATTCAGAGCAGGCACCATTTTTTCCTTTTCTTGCTACAGTGTTTTTATTACTTTTTTCTTCACCAGCTTTCATCTGTGATGATAGTTTCCAAAGCCCTTTTTACAATGTGAAAAGTGTTTGAAATGTGTTATAAAAGTCTATAAATATGCTGCACAGGCATATTTTAAACACTTTGTACTTCCCTAAAGGCATACTATGATACTTCCAGCTTTTTAAGACTGTGAAGGAAATGATTGCCCATTTGTAAGACATTTTTTACAGGGCTTTCTAACTTAAGACAGGGTTAAAAGACAAGATAGATCTTTAAGCATAAACTTGAGATTTTAAAAATTAAATTTTGCATTCGTTGCAAGGAAAGAACTATTAGACATAGCAATTAATAGCCAGAAGGAGCAGCTGTATTATGCACCAGACTCTCTCAGTGATGCTACTGATAAAGCAGTTACATTTTACTCATCTTGATAGTGTACTCACTCAAACCAGCTTAAAAAGAACTTTTCTTTACAAATTGGATGAAAAGTCAGTATTATGAGTTCACAGCTGGATAATTTTCCAGTGCTGTCTTACATGAAGGCATAATTATTTATCACTTTCTCTGTGTGTAAGGTTCACTCATCCATATAAATTAAACCACTCTCTGTAGGAGTACAGTTGTTTTCAAAAATTGACTGTACTAAACATAAGCATCAGAACATGAGAAAAATAGATCTAACCTTTACTTGGAGCTGAGATCTATCCTCTTTTGAGGGTACTGGAGCTGTTGTAGCTGTGATTTACATTTTTTTTCAGTATGATAATACCATGCAGTTGATTTTACTCCTACATTAGAGGGGCAACAAGATGAAAGAGTTATGTGCCTGGATTTCCTCTGTTTAAATTGCATGTGATAGGTGATAAACTACAGAAGTCTGAGGGGACAGATATATGCCAAATAACAGCCTTGAGGCAAATGTAGGTAAATAGTTCAAGCGAACAGCATTGATTATTATTGGTTTAAGCTTTGAGACATGAAAACTTCAGACCTCATTGCACCATGTTGCCCATGCTGAACGGGAGTTTCCAGGACCTTACTCTTAGTTCAGAGTACAAAATCAAGCCATGCTTTGAAGGCTCTGCCCTTCTGCTCTCTCTCTTTCCCCAGTCATCCAGCAAGCACACAAGCTGCACCAGTAACATTTAGTGATGCTTACTTGCTCGAGGACCACAGAAGAAGATGGTGTGGTGCTATATGAACCCCACATCCCCACTTTGTAGCCAGTTCTGCAAAGCAGTTTCAGTGCCCACTGTCACCAGCTGACTCCCCACCACACAGAGGGGCAGCTCATGCCACAGTTCCACAGGTATCTATGAAATGGTTCCTCAGAGACTGGGGAGAGAAAAAAAAAGGCCTATTAATCACCTCTTTATAAGTTCATATCATAATGTATCATTACAGAAATGGGCTGGTACAGTTTCAAATATTCCTGTGGCCTCTGATTAGGAATCTTGCATCAGTAGTCAACACAGGGAAGCCAAAACAATGATTAATCAGTCGCCTCTATGATCATCTTTTTATGTACATGAATTATTTACATCATGCAGGGTACTTACACACTTGTTAATTAAAACCCACTTTTTTCATTCAGTTTTACCCCATAGATCTCTTAAGAGCATGTAATCCTCCTAATGGCATTTATTTCACGTTCGTTATGCCATCTTTTCTGTAGTTTTCTCTTTTATTGTATAAGCGGAAAATCACTCAGTGCAGAGTACTTGTGGGAAGGGATTCCTTCACACTGAGAATTCCTTTTGAGAGAGAGAGATGGGTCATTGGTCTGTTTTGAATATTGATGCCCAGAATCCCCAAGAACCTTCAAATTTTTTTCAGCTACACCATTTTCTACCTACTCTTCCATTTTCAGTGTGGTATGCTGATTTCACCCATTCTTAATCTGACCCATTGGTCTTTGTTCTGAGGTCCTGTCTTCCACTGTAGGATAACATAGATCCTCAATTAAGTCTTGACTCCAGAAAAAGACTGCAAGGCTCTATTGTGATACAAATACTCAGCAACATAAATTGCTCATCACTCACTGTTCATCACATTCTCTGAAGAGCACCAAAAATAATACACTTATTTATAAATAGCTCAGCCTGCTAGATTCCAATGAAACTGAATTTTGTATCTTCCCACCATTTTGGCAGTGCATAAAAATATGTAACGTAGTTTATGTGCGAGTTCGCTGTGCTGCGATGTCCTCCTTGGGCATTCACAACCCTTGCAGGTTTACAACAAAGGAATAAATTGCAAATTGAGGCCTGTGGTGGATGCAGGATACCACATGATTAGCATAAGAAAGATGCTTTTCTTGGCAGAGAATGGGAGCTTGTAGCTCAGATCATGCTCCGCTTGTATTCCTGCCCGGAAGTGTACCTTAAGAGGATAACTAAGTGGGAATTCACAGTGAATAATACATCTGATAATCACAGACATTTTTTTCTGGCCGAAAACCACCCGAACTTTGTCAAACAAGCATGAATATAAGCATTAGGAGTAAAAAGAGTAACAGAGCCTTCCAAAAAAGGTATGAAAGTGCTTCCTTTTACTTCACTGGCTTTGAATAGGGAGATACCGTTTTGGTTTTTGGGGATTATTTTTTTTTTCTCTTCCAATCTGATAAACACAGGAATTGGAGATATACATGGAAGACAGAACTGACAAATACTGCAAGTGTTTGGTTTTGCTGTTGTTTTCTGTGAGAGTTTGTCCTTGTGTAACTTGACTTTTGGAATGTTTGTGAAAGCAAATGTTGTCAAGAACAAAAGCAAGATTTCATTCATGTGAGTATATAGGTGTTGTTTCTGATGCCATTGCCATCATTAGGAAAAAAAATATATTCAGACTCCTAGTTAATTTAAGTGTGGTGCAGCTTTGCTTAGGATGAGTAACTAGTCCAACAGAATCTGTGGCTTGTTACTGTGATACTGTAGCTAAATTCACAAGCAAACTTAATTTTCTGTCAGCTTCAACCTTTAATTTTGCCTTATTTTTTGGCCTATTTTCAACAGAGGGTTACCTTCACTTTGAAGTCCATAGAAAGCTATTCACTGATCAAGATCAAGGCTAATTCAGCCATTTCATCTTCTGGTAGATCCGCATTATGCAGCACTCTTAGAGCAAATGCTTGTCTTCTGAGAGTTATACAAAATTATTACCATTTTATTAGAGAATAATAAGCAGAAAAATGGCTTTTTATTGTCAGTAGGAGGGGGAGAAATTAGTATGCAGTCTGACCATTGAACAGTGGACTCAAATGGGAAGTGCAGCCTTCTCCAGCCACTAGGAATGTATGGGAAAATACACACGGACTGAGTACTGGTTTAGTTACTGGTCTACCAGTCCAGGCATGGAGAAGGCCAGCTGAATTTCCTTGCTTTGGTAGAAGTTTTCTCTGGAATGTTAAAAGTTGTTCAGGGCTGTCAAAACCAGGAGCAACCCATCGCCTGCCTGTAAATGATGTGCTGAGTCTGTGTGCCCACTGTGATGACCAGGTGGTTGCTCTGGGGGCTTTTGCATGGCACCATCCTTGTGAAGAGAGTTAGTGGTGAGATGAAGAAACTGCCAACCCAGAGAGCAAGTTCCCAGCTGTGCATGGGATCTTTTTTCTTTCTTACAGAGATCTTTATTTGACTGGAACCAGTCGTGTGGTCCAGGAGAGGGATGCTGACCCTCTGGAGGGGTAATTCCTCTTGCCTTTGCGTTCTGTGTGGAGGGTGCTACCCCAGGAGGCTTCATACCTCTTTGCCTGGTGGGGTGTGTTCCCCCACAATGGAACAGATCCTATGCATGTCAATCAATATTCTCAAGCATGTATAAAGTCCTCAGTAATTTTAGGATTGGTCTCCAAATAAGTGTTGCTTTCTTTTAGAAAAGTAAAGCAAACCTTTCACAGAAGATCCTGCTGTCTGCTGGTGGCTCTCTCTCTTTTTATTCACAAAGCTGGCTGTCTGTTTTGCTCCAATTTATTAGTAATACATCCTGGGGTTACGTGTGGTACCTGGTAAAAGGTTTTAAGCAGGGATTTTCACAGGATATTTCAGTTCCCTTGGTCAAACAGAGCAGTGCTACCTCTGTGTCAATGTGAAATCTCAAAAAATCAGAGCTTAAGATTTTTTGCCTTTCTGTAGTTCCATCCCAGGGCACAGAAATGTGTATGAGTATAATTTATCTTTTGGAAAATTGAACAAGACTTGCATTCAAGTGCTAGCATCATGTAAACAGACAAAACTGGAATGGGGAAAGAAAAAACAAATACCTTCCTGTTTCTTCAGGGAATATACTTTTTTGGTGATTTTTTAATTTTAGATCCCTGAAGCAGTACCATTTCCTGCAGAGAGAGACAGCAGATTTAATTGTCTGTTCCTGCCAAACTCACAGAAGTGGTGGTCTGTCATCCCTTCCTTTCAGATTGTCTGGGGGAATCAGATACTCCTCTGCAACACTTGCCCTTGCTCAGAGATAGAAAGAACCAGGGCACCAAAAATAGTCGATGTAAATTCCTCGTTCCCAGGCTTGGTTCACCAGACTCTGCAGAGTCATTGTGGATTATTTGCATGGAGATGGGTAGATGCAAATATCTTGCTGAGGTTAGTGAGACATGACACTTCCATATTTTATCATAAGCCCTTATCCATGTTAAACTCCCAGGGCATGCTTCATTTTCGCTGGTTCATACCCTCTCCTTTAGGAGGATACAACCACCCACTCAAGAAGCAGAAATAGTGCATATGACTAACTATGTCACGGAACAAATGATTAACACTAAGTAGTTTGTGCTAGATGTTTGCAAACAATCCATGTGCTGACAATTATGCTGCAGCAATTTTGTGAGTACCTAACTCAACGTGTTTTGCATAACTCAAGACCGGCTCCCAGATCACTGCATTCATAACTTCTGTCGTGTTTGTTACATTAATAAATGTTGTTATTTCTTCTAGTCCGTAGAACTGGTGGTGCTATGTTTGACTGTGATGTTAGTCTGTAACACTGGACTGGCAACGGCTGTAGGAAGGATGGTGGCTCCCATGAACGAGGTGCTGTTACAAAACAAGTTGTAGCTGCTGTGCTGGAAGGGTTTATAAGCCACAAAGTGCAGAGGAATGAAGTTGCATGCAGGCAGATCCATTAATATATCTGATGCGTTTGGATTTGCAGCTGTGCAACTAACGATGCTCACTGCAGGGGTGTTGGACTATGTGACCTTCAAAAGCCCCTTCCAACCCAAACCATTCTAGGATTCTGTGATTCTGTGGTTGTCTTTGATTCAGGTGCACCCAGCCTGCCTGCAGAGATCTTGGTCTGGCTGCCCAACTGTGTCAAAACACTTGTAGAATCCATTACCAGGATCTGAAGGCCTGTTCATCAGCTGTGATCACTCTTCAGCCATCTGCTGATGTCATGGACAAAGAGCTGACCTAGAGAGGCACTAACATCCATCACATCATCACATGGATTAGGGCAGGAAGAGCTGAGCTGTGAAGAAGAAAGTGTCAGTATGTCTGTAGGAAGCTCAAGCACAGATGAGTTTCTTGATTCATTTGGTTCAGAGTATTTGAGAGCCTTTTACTCAGAGAAATGTGCAGCCCTAGCAGATCCTAAAGCATGAAGCTCTTTAAAAAATAATTTAAGTACCCAACATACTTGGATAACTGGTGCTTTTCACTGAGTGTAGTGGTTTTCAGGTGTCACAGAGTTACACAAACGCTACATAACTTTAAGGAGGAAATATGTTATTTTTATAAGGGGGCTTTATAAGGAGGCAGTGGAAACTCAAAGGAATTGCAGCAGAGAAGGGAGAGCCAGTGTTGAAAAGGAAACTGGATTTGTAAAGGCCTTTCCCTTCATTTCCATGCTGCGAAGCATTCTTCCCATCAATAACATCCAGCCTATTAAATGGTTGCTGTTACTTTCATTACTTTCTCATAAATGAAGCCAACCCCTATTAACCTGCCCCAGCTTTTTTTTCCCTTTCTCCCTCAAGAAACATTAGGTAGCAGTAAAAATTAGTTTTTGCATAAATAGGTAGGAGGAAGAACTTTATTTACAATGAAACAAATTTGTTATTTAACTCCTTACTGTTTTTTTCCTGAAGGGTAAAAAGTATATTAAACTTACCCACCACCAGGATTTGCTAGTAAGAGCAGTATGCTGAGTTATTTTTGGGCATATGCTGCTGATTTTCTCTTTAAAAAGGGAAGATCTTGTATTTCTTTAATGCAGTATGCTTTTTTTTTTTTTTTTTTTTTTTTTTTTCCCCGACTGGGTGCAGTTTGTGCAGCTCTCCAGCCTCCCCATCCGTGCAGCGCTGGCCACGGCCACAGAGCTTGCCCTGGGCTAAGCACAGAGCATCAGGGGCACGGCAGAACGGGAGGGATGGCTGAAGACAAAAGGCTCTTTGTTGGCCCCAGAGCTGCTGCCCCCAGGCTGTTGTCGGGGCCCATTGCCACCAGCAGCGACTTGTCCATATGGTGCTTTTATGCAGTTGTGGCAGGAAAGGGATCTGCAGGGGAAGGCTGATGAGCTGCTGAAGGCATGGTGCAGAGCCAAAGGAAAGGTGAGTTAGAAGCATAAAGTCATAGAATGGTCTGGGTTGGAAGGGGCCTTTAAAGGTCAGCTAGTTCCAACCCTCCCCCTGCATGGGCAGAGACGTCTGCAACTACATCAGGTTGCTCAGAGCCCATCCAGCCTGGCCTTGAATGTTTCTGGGGATGGGGCATCTACCACCTCTCTAGGCAACCTGTGCCAGTGCTTCACCACCCTAGCTGTAAAAAAAATGTACAATAAATATTCCTATTGTCTAAATCTTCCCTCTTTCAGTTTAAAAAACATTACACCCTGTCTTATCACTACACACCCTTGTAAAAAGTCCTTCCCCAGCTTTCCTGTTTCCCCTTCAGATACTGGAAGGCTGCTATGAGGTCTCCCCGGAGCCTTCTCTACTCTAAGCTGAACAGCCCCAGCTCTCTCAGCCTGTCTTCATAGCAGAGCTGCTCCAGGCCTTTGATCATCTTCTCTGGACTTGCTCCAGCAGCTCCATGTTCTTCCTGGGCTGGGGACTCCAGAACTGGACACAGTACTGCAGGTGGGGTCTTGCAAGAGAGGAGCAGAGGGAGAGAATCACCTCCCTCATCCTGCTGGCCACACTTCTTTTAATTCAGCCCAGGACACGGGTGGCTTTCTGGGCTGCAAGCACACGTTGCTGGCTCATGTCCAGCTTTTCATCTACCAGTACCTCCAAGTCCTTTTCTCAGTCCCACGTATTGGGCCACTGCCAGTGTCTTGTGATTTGTGCCACCTTCCGGCAGGTGGTGGTGTCAGACAGCGGTATGAGTCTTCAGGACAGCCAGGTGGTCCCATCAAGCATGGTACACTGTTTTTCCCCATGTGCATGGTGACATAATGACATCTTCGCTCTGTGCCGACCATCCCATACTATGTGCATATGGAAGGACACGTTGCTTAAAGCTTGTGAAGCATCATCAGTTACCACTGCTCCACTGAGTCAAAACTCAGAATAAAGGAGGGATTAATAAGTATAATTCATATTTTAAAGTGATTTACAAGCTCTATGCAATCCCTGAATTACTGGTCTAAGTGTCCACACTAGGTGCAGAGTAAAAGAAAACCAGGTAGCAGTAATTTATGTGAAAGTCTGTGCGTAGTACAAAAGGTAATGTTATGTATTTTCTGTTAAGCATTTAGATGAAAGCAGAAGATTGATTCACAACTAGGAGCTGTACACATTCACCTGATGGGCTTGCACTGTGATTTTTTTATATATTCTGCCAAGCCTCACCACAATACTTGCTGTAAACCACTTTCTGCTCTGTGAAGTACCTACTACAGTAAGGTCTCTTTTAAAGACTCTGAAGCAAGGACTCTTGGAAAACAATGGATCATTAGTAAGTTGCTCATCCACTTAAAACTAATGAAGAAATCACAGTACCCAAATGCTTGCAATCTTGGGGTCATGATGAGGCACATATTGGTAGGATGGTAACACTAATATGGAAGGACAGATCAGTGTACTGCAAGTAGTCTAATGGTGTGAATGCCCAAATATTTAACAATAACCCATGAAATAAATGACCGTTTGTTACTTACCACATGCTTTTACCTCTTGAGGCAGATATGCCTAGCACAAGAAGGAACAGGAGGTCTGGGCCCCAGATTCTCCTTCTGGCAAAATCTTGGTATATTCTTGAAGATGTGTGACTTGACTTTTTTTTTTTACCCTTTTTTTTTTCCCTTTTTCCCCTCTGATCCCTCCCTGTGTAAATGGGTGTGAAATATTTATCTTGCTGTAAGCTTTGAGAAGGGCAGAGAGCAGTTTCACAGCAGAGCAAGAAGCCTGGCCGTGGTGGTGGCTGCAGAGAGGGGTATCCCTACTTTACAGACAGGGGCTTGCTCACAAAGGGAGCACAAAATGAGGCAGGGATTTCGAACCAGATCAGTTGGGTTCTATTTTTGACAGCCAGCCAGGGCCTCTTCCTCCTCCTCCTCCTTTTGCTGTGTGCCTTGGTTACAGGCTCCGTGCAGTCACACACTTCTGTGGGTAGTTGCTGTATGCTTCATAGGAAATTCAAATGCTTCTGCCTTTTTTGGGGTGGGGGGCAGGTGCCTCCTGATTACAGGATCTTGCCTTATTTTGTACTTTGCATGCCCAGTAAAGCAATTTGCAAACACTGCCACAAAACCTGAATTGTACAGTTGTCTTTTGGGGTTTGTTCTTAGTTTCTTCGGTTTGTTTTTTTAGTGGCAATTCAGGATGAGGAATTAAAATGGGGGATCAATGATTAAAAAAATTACAGCCAATATAAGCCACTAGCCTTTGCTGCATTTTCAAAAGTCAGACTCTTGTCTTCTGTTGAAAGATAGTAAATACCCTGCCGAGGAGCTAACAAACATCACAGCACCTGCTTTATTTATGATTTCTTCCTGCAGCAGCTGCTGGTGTTGAGCGGCACTTATCCTTGAACTGTTCCGTGTGCAAACACACTGCTTCCTGCTGAGGAAAGTAGCTTCAGTGCCTGGCACAATTAGTGAGAGGTGCCCAGTGAGGCAAGGATGCCTGTGCAGGGTCAGACCCTCCTACCTCTGCTGGTAGAACAGCATCCTGGACCTTGGCCAGGCAGTGAGTGGTGTTTCATGGCCACTTGGGATGGCATGGTCCCCTCTGTCAGCTCCCTGCCCTGTGATGTGCAAAGTGTGTTTCTTTTTAAAAGAGTTGTTTGATTTTTAAATTATATTTTTCCCTGCTTACCCCCTGCCCTAAGAACCAATTATAACTCTCTAATTTCCCATCTTTCTAATTAAACCCTTGGTGTATTAAATAAGAAACCTCAAGTGAAGATGTTTAAATGCTGTTCCTGATTTTGAGCCAAGCAAGTACACATAAGAATTCACCTTGGAGCCATGATTTAAATGTCTAGCCTCAGAAAGATCAACTACTAACTTAATCTACCCTGGCGTCATTTAATAAAGAGATCAGTCTTGGCGAGCTTAATTCTCAGCTTTCTTTCATACGAAAAATCAATATAGAGTGAAATTCACCTGTAGGTAAAATTAATCCTGTGAAGCATACCCAGAGCAAAGCCCAGCAGAAGAGGATGTGATGATGAGCTGGTGCTGGCATTCTGAGGAACGGGACACGGGTCAGCATTAATTTCTCCCACTGT
This sequence comes from Apus apus, assembly GCF_020740795.1. NCBI lineage: Eukaryota > Metazoa > Chordata > Aves > Apodiformes > Apodidae > Apus > Apus apus. The sequence continues at coordinate 69,102,618 of NC_067312.1, read as the reverse complement.
CTGATGCCAGACACAGCTATCGTGTCAGTGGCTGCTCCGCGCGGAACTGCCTGCAGCACAACACGTGGGCATTTCTCCATCCATAGAGATGTAGGAGCTGACTTGGTGCCTGGTCATTGTCCTGTTCCTCAGAATTTTTGTTGAATTACCACATCCATCCCCGTTTTTCTCGAAGATCACGTAACCTAGTTTCGCTCTGCTGAGCTGCGAGCACCAGGCAGGGTTGCACACCCTGTTGGTAGGCATTTGTAAAAGTACTGAGACACTGGGGCACAGCTTCTGAGGGCATGGGGAATGCAGATGCTCAGGGAAGAGTTAAAGAAACTTCCAAGCCACGATGGAATTGGGCTGGTGAGTGAAAACAGTGCTCCAAATTTCATCCCTTGCTGCAGGTGTTAGTGGTTAATAAAATCTAATTGGATTAAATGCTGCGTGGGTACACCAGGTGCATATCAGAAAGGACTATAGCTACTTTTGTAAAATGGGATCAATCTTCTTTTACCTATACAACATGAATCTCTCTTCTCCACACACCCTCTCCTCGTAGTGTACATTTTCTTCCAGAATTAATTTCTTTTTGTTCAGCCAGAATTTTTTTCATGCCTAAAAAGCCAAGTAACACAGAAAATTGGACTTGTAGCCTGTTGTTCTTGTGGGAAAGTAGCATCTTCTTGTAATACACTGCAACATGTCTCTCTTGCTGATGGAAAGGTGGAAGCTGCTATAACAGGGCAAGGATGGAAGCCATTGCAAGAGCCCTTGATGCTGAGGAGCCTGGCATGGATGACATGCCCTGGAACTCAGTGTGAAGCAACGCTTGGCGACGTGCAGTGTAATTACAGCCTTGGTTTCCAGATCCTCTGTCACCTCTTGCATTGTGTTAACAGTAGTCCTCAAGAGTGAGGCACCAGAGCAAAAACTGCATGCATGAGCCTTAGAAATCCATTCTATATGCAAAGCCAGGAAGTTTTTATTAGTCTAAATTCCTAGCAGTCTATTGAAAGTAGTAGTATTGGTCCCAGTGATGCTAATGCTTACAGGCAAATTTTCCAATTCATACAGCTCATTCTCAGTAATGATAAGTTCAAACTGCCACGCACATACTTCCTGTGTCTTTTCCCTGGGGATGGGCTCACCTTTGTCCAAGGTCAGCATCTCAAACCCTCTTTAGGGAGACAGAACAAGTGCATCTGTGTTTTCAAGGGGTGGGCATTGCTAGTTACAAGTCACCCGTGTCCCAACATCTCTAAAAAGAGGAGTATTGTGTTCAAGGCAGGAGTTTCTCCCTTTTCTGGGTTTGCTCTTGGTCATTTTTTGTATGTTTGTTAATGCTGTCTGCATCTCTCTGGTGTTTTACTGGTGCAGTCCTCATTCTTTTGCAGTTACCCCTTATGCTAACATGTGTACTATCTGGTCCATATTACATACTGGATGTTTGTTCTTTGCTCTCCCTAAACCCAGTTTTACCCAGCTCCCACAACTGGAATCTAGGGACCAATAGCTGGCTGTCGGTGAGGTGTGCTTTTTAGTCCTGGCACCTCTGGTGCTATCTTGTGCTTGCAGTATAAAGGTTTCTGCTTTCATCTTTTGATAGCAGTTCTGGGGATCTTTGATAAAATCCCTTTTTTTTTTCCTTTTCTTTTTTTTTTTTTTTTTTTTTCTGCAGTCTTTAAACTGTGATTTCTAGATCATCCAAGTAACACTTTATTATTGCAGCCTGGTCCCTCCTATGTAATTGATGTAGGGGTGGTTAGTAATCACTCTAAAAGACTGTGAAGAGTTCTTTCATTAGCAGGCACACACAGAGCATGCTCTGGTAACCACTTAAATAAATAATTTGCTTCAAGGTAAACCATTTCCACTGGTGTGTTAGAAGAATTCCTTTGCAAGAGGGCCTTGCTGCTTTGCACCTCATACATTAGAGGTGCCAGGAGCACAGAGGAAGATCTCATGCATTGTCTGTTCCTGGGTGCTGCCATGGTTTGGCCGCTGCTGGTATCAAAAGTTGAATGGCTACCTGCCCTCATGAACCAAAATTGGGCGAAAAAGCCTTTCCCGCTTGCATTGCCTGAATAACATGTGTGGGGAAGCTCAGGCTGCCTGCTTGGGAGTCACTTTAAAACAGAGACCCTTGACCAATGGCCAGGATGGGAGTAGCACCAGCATTTGTCAGGTGCTTCTCAAAAGAAAAGCGCTCAAATGTCCCTGAACAGTCTGCTGAAGAGCTTCAAGTTGGTTGCATGCTCTGTCTCCTCAAGGGAATAATTAAATTCTGCTAAATGCTATTTTCCAGCCATTCAGGCTTATAGTGGCATTCAGACGAACCCCTAAAAGATACACCTCTGTGGAACAGCCGCTGTAATTTGAATCCTTTACAAGTGTGGGAAGACTTGTAATGAAGTAGCTGGAGCATGAACACCAGATGAGCAATCCTGATCACAAAGGTGACAGCCATAGGAAACCTGTTACTGGGAAATGAGAGAGAAAGCCTTGGGTGGAGCTAGCCAAGATTTCCCTGCTCTTGCTGGCAAGTGCTGACATACTTGTGAAAACCTGATCTCATAACAGTATTGAGCTTCTAGAAAATAAAACCATGCGGTTACAAATTGTCCCTTGTGGTTAATATTCACACTTGGTATCTCCTGGCATCTTGTAACCAAACATTTGCCAGGGCTTTGCAGACATTGATGACAATACTGTAACACTTGGGAGTGAGAGTCACAGACGTGGACCTGGCCACCTCTTCCATGTAAAATGTACCACGGAGCAGAGGTGGAGTTTTCATTGCTGTTTTAATGACGGAAGCCTGTCGTGGACAATGAATGCAGCTCCCCTGATCTATTTGTATTAGCAACCATCTCTCTTTTCTTTAACTATAATGACAAATTTTAGGGAAGAAAAAAACTTTTGGCTCTTGGTATCTGTATGAAGTATTTTTTGGTCAGACTTCAAATACTGGATTTATTTTCTTTTTTCTCCGAGAGCAAAGAACACCTTTGAAGTCTTTGAACCAGTACTACTTATGGTAGTTTATAAGTGGTAATTAAGATAAATAATAGGTCTTACCTTCCAGGAACAGCTGAAAGTTCATATTTTATATTGCCCCTTTGACCTCACAGAGAGCTGTACATATTCAGATTACTTTGGAGTATTTGCATATAGGCATGAGAGGTGCTAAGCAACCTCAAGTCATTACTGTCTGGTCTAACGACATAAATCATTTTCAGGACAAACTAAGTAAAGACCTAAATTAATGTAACTCTTTTAGTTCTGTGGGTTTTAAAATCAACGGTCAGTGACTTTGTCAGATCTTCTCAGAGGCATTGCCTTGGCAGATGCCAGGCTTCTTTTGCTGCAGGAATCAGAACAGCTCTGGCTAGTCTGAGGTAGCTTTTCTTGCTCAGAAACATTTAAATCGTCTACAAAACAAATGGCCTTTAGTGTTGTCCTGGTTTGAGCCAGGATTAAGCCAATTTTTCTTTTCACTGATTTTTTTTTTCCTTCAGTAAGCTTTCTTGTAACTAGCAACTGTGTGTTCTGCTAGGCTGATAAGACAGTGGAATGTTTTTCTAACTACTGAGGTTTCAAGGTTACACCTTCACTCCGCCAGCTCAGACACTATGGGGAGATCTCTGACCCCCCCGTGGGAGGCTGAGTTAGACAGACAGCAAAATTGGCCAAAGATATTCCATTCCATATATCTACGTAGGCTCAGAGGAAGGACAGAGATCTTAGAAGACAGCTTCCTCCTTCTTCTCGTCGCTTCTCTTCCGTCCATGGCCGGCGTCCGGGGAGGACTCTGCTCATCCATCACCGCCGACCCTTAGGCTCGTGTAGAGACCTGCCCTGTTTCCAGTCACAGTCTTGGTCAAACAGGGGCATGGTGGAGACAGACGTGCAAGACAAGAAAAAGAGGGATTTGTGAAGTTACCTCCTCTTCTTGGGCCAAAGCAGATCTGGGATTTTCTTCCCTAGTGAATGGAAAGACAGAAACATAAGATTGGTATTTTTAATCATACTGATGCTGCTGCTTAAACAGAGTGTGAAGTGTTTTGCTGGAAAAAGGCCTAGGAGCCACATCTAATGCTTCCTGACATCCGTGACAGGGCTCTGGAGGTTAACAGGGACCAGGAGCAGCACAACACCCGGACCCAGCTCCCCTGCTCCTTGCTGGGGAATGGAGGGGCACATCCCTGCCCTATGGGCTTGTGCCTCTATGGGAGCTGCAGAACAGATTTTGGAAAGAAGGCCTGGATGTCTCACCCTCCGCTGTGGAAACCTGTGGGTGCACGGCGAGCAGAGCGGGTCTCTCATGGCAAACTGGAGGTGGGAATGCTGGAGCAGACCATCCACCCCTCTTGGCACAGCCACTGGGATGCAGTGTTCTGGGCAGCCCCCAGCTCCTCAGGCAGGGCAGTAGGACCTCTCCATCCAAGGTCCTTCCCATGCTCTATCTGCTGCCCACCCACCACCCCTCTTGAAGCCTTGCAGTTTCAGCCTCAAGGCAGGTACTGAAAAGATGAAATAACGTTTCAGAGCATCTTTTGTCATGGCATAAAAGGAAGAAGCAATAGATGTGCCTGTAGTCGTTAGGGAACTGCTAAAGCTTAAATTTTGTGATTTCAACTGTGGAAGAAAGAACTTCCCAGTTTTTGAAGCTGTGTCATCAGCTTGCTGGCAGCTGCCATTTAGCTCTCTCTGTAAAGCTGTGAGTCCCCACAGTTGCACTGTAAGCCAGAAGGTCTTTTTTTCCCCTTTTTTGGAGCTTTTTCTGATACAGTAATATAGCCTGTTTTCCCTTTCGTTTTTCTTATCATAAATCTATATTAGATCACTGCCTTTCCCCCAGGAGTCAAAGGGGAAAAATATTTTCTGTGTATTATTTAAAAGAATATTCACATACATGGTTTTAATTCTGCTAATGAAGCTATCATAATGTCAAATAAAATGTCACTGTGACCATGCCTAATTAGCATTACAAATTTAGTTGAAGAGATGAATAGCCAGATCCTTCAGAGTGTAAGTCAGTCCAGGCTGCTCCAGGCATTCGTGCTCATGGGATTTACAAGGGCTGAGGATGGGTCTCCAGGCTACTGAAACAGAGGCTTGAAAAATACTGCATTAATGAAATGCAAATCATGTTTCAGTTAAATGAACCTGCTCTCTCAGGTGTCTTGGGCAATGAAACTGTAAAACTGCTCTGGCTGGGATAGCAAAAAGCAAATAAGTAGTTACAGCCTCTGCTGATACACAAGAATTAACACATCAGGCCATGTAAAGCTTAATATTCCATGAATGGCTTTATCCAAAGCCCACTAAAAATTGGTGGAAAGACTGCTGGTATCTGATCTGAAGACAATTAGTCAGAAATTAAGGATTCTAGGTCTGTTCTTGTGGCTTGGGCCTAACACAACAGCAAAGTACCAGCCACATGGCCACTCACTCAACTCTTCCCCGACCTCCCACCACGCACATACTAGGATGGGGAGGACAAAAGCCAACTAGGAGTTCGTGGGTCAGGGAGGGTTCTTCTCTGATTACGGCTCCTGGCAAAACAGACTCAACTCAGGGAAAAAATGATAATTTAATTTCACACTAATCATACACACACAGGACACAGACAACACAAAGAGCAGGGCTTGCATATGTTACCCCACCTCTCCCTTCTTCCCAGCCCCAAATCCCTTTGTTCCCGGTTTCTCTCCCTCCTTCCCCCCAGCAGCACAGGGGGATGGGGATGGGGTTTAGAGTCAGTTCACAGGCTGGTGGTTCCTGCTGCTCCTTCCTCCTCAGGAAGAAGGATTCCTTACAGCCCTGCCCTGCTTCCCCACAGGGTCCCTCCCATGGGAGAGAGTCCTCCACAAACCTCTCCTTCATGAGTCCTTCCCACCAGGTCTGGAGCTGCTCCAGCCTGGGCTTCCCACAGAGTCACGGGCTGCTCAGGGAACAGGCACCTCCTCTGGCTCTGGGGTCCTCCATGGCTGCAGGTCCAAGTCCACATTCACCCCTCCTGGCACCTTCAGGGAATGTTCCACCACGTTCCTCCACGAGTGCAGGGGGACAGCTGCCAGCTCGCCATGGGTTGCAGGGAAACTTCTGCTTGGGCACCTTCTTCCCCACCAACCACCAGCACAGCTCTGCCCCTCCAGCTCAGCTCTTTCCTCCACTGCTTCCCCTGCTCAGCTCTTACCTCAGTTCTTTCATATGTTAATCACTGAGGTGCATCCATTGTCCCTCTGATGGCTCCTTGGCTGGGTTTGGAGCAGGGGAAACTTCTCAGCTTCTCACCGGAGCCACTCCTGGGGCCCTTCTGCAGCTACCAAAAAGCCCCCAAACCAAACCATCATAGTTCTTTACCCCATAAAACCTGGTTTAATGGACAGTTTAACTGAAATAGTAAAACTTTACTAATCTCTGAAATGAAGTAATGAAGTATTTTGCATAAGAATTGGAATAAGGATCGATGGGCACAGTTCAATACCCTGATACTGTCTCATAAGTCTTTTCCATGAGAACAAAGTTATATGCATCTAAACTATCATGTAAGTTGTCAAAAGCCTTTGTTACAAATTTATGCAGTTTCAGTAACTGCTACTGTGTAACTGACTAAACAATTTTCAGAAGTTCCTCATTAAAAAGCAGTAATTGTTTCTTTTAAAGACACATAAATCAGGAAAAATACATTAAACCATTAAGAACATTATAATACCGAAGAATGTAAACTGATATGTGACTTTGTGTAATTTCTTCAGGGTCTGTATTTTCCAACTGCATCCTACAAATGACAAACATTTCAAAATAAAATTAAGAGGGTATTAAATCCAAACGTCTCCACATTCTTTCCTAAAAGGATCTCATTTTGCATATAAACTGGTAAAGTCTTCTAACCTCTCACTAGATGAGGCCAGAGAGAGTTCTTCTTGGTTGAGCTATGAAAGATGGTGGCCCATCAAGTATCCCCTTCCCTCAGTCTCAGTGCAAAGCAAACATTAACTGCTGTTCCTCCCCAGTGCCTACAGGGATGGCTGCATGGTGTAAAATCAGCTGAAAGTTAAGCAGAAGACAAACACCTACTGCCTGAATTTTATGTATGCTATTCTGAAGACAGGTTTGCAGTCCCAGTATAAATAAAGGAGTCTCACATTTCCTACTTTTTCAGGGCTGAATGTTTACCTATCAAGCACATTAGCAGGGAATTTAGCAACTAATAAACCACAGTGGTGATAAATGCTCATGTGGATTCACCTGTGGGCTCTTGAAAGTGCCAGCTGAAACAAATGGCTACATGCCAGGAAGTGCTTTTAAACACAGGCCCAGACTAAGCCAGGTTATCCCAAATCCATCCCATTCAGTGGATGAGCAGTGTCACAATACACAAACAGTCTGTTGGACCAGATTCACACATCCAAGTGAGACAGGGACCACCACCAGATCCTGAGAACTGAGCCTGTAGTTGTGCTGCTGTAGGAGAGTCCAGTCCTGCATGCAAGATTACCAAACCTGATGGAAATAACCCTCTACCTGCCCTGCTGAGTGAAGTTCTGTCCTGTTTTCTGGCCCCGAGGCAGCTTCACTTTCTCTACTGTGAGTGCTTGGTGCAATGTTTGCTCTGAGGGCAGTGAAATGGCCAGCAATTTTGACCTTTCATGGATGTTTATTTTGTGTATTCAGTGTTTTAATACTGGGAGAACTGTGCTGTAGCCAAGCAGAAGCAGTCTTGCATATGTGAAACTGCATAGGCACATAAGGATTTAGAGTTCTTTAGAGATCTAAACCTGATAGGTAAAATAGAGAGCCAGTTCTCATGCAGACTTTCCTGTGCTGCCTACAGGGAGTGAACTCCAAAATGTGCTAGGACCCAAACTGCCAGGGCATGGTATGAGCAAGAGAGCTGTCAGGCACCAAAACCAGACCATGGAGAAACTAAGCATTACAAATGCACAAGTTTGTTTCCTGGGGCTGTTTTATTCAACAGTATGGACACAGCTGTTACTGCTAACTTCTATCCTTCATCAGCACATGGCTGTTTTTTGGAATTCAATATATTATTGTATTTTTTTATGCCTGTGCCTGTATTGTAACAACTATAGTACTATGCTTGTGATGTAATACTTCTGAATATTCTGAAGACATTTAATCTTCCTCATGCAGATATAGTCAGGCTGTGTGCTATCATTTAGATATGCAAAATGTTCTGTGTATACTGAATAACTCATTTCTTCTCTAACACTCAAGTGAGCCAGTAAGCTTGCAAAGTATTTCTGGTTGGAGGCAGATCATCATGTAAAAAGTGTTCATCATTTTACTTGATCTTGGACAGAGATGACAGGAGGAAAATCTTTCTTACTCCTTTCTATTTGCAGTGAGAGACCATCTAGAGTTAACTAGATTGAGCTGACAAACTAGATCACATCATAACCTCAGAAGAAAAAGTTGGTTGTGATTCAGTTTGCAGAGACTAATTTATTAAAATAAGCTTTCCAAGCCCTGGTATTATGCACAAATACTTTTTTTTTTTTTTCTTAACTAATCATGTATTTTAATTAGTAGGCAATGTTTTCCAGCATATAACTCACAGAGTCTGCACAGCTTAGCTTCTTGTGCATTCAGGAACTTGTTCTTCATCAAAGAGTCAGTCCTCTCATGTCTTATTGGCAGTACATGATGTGCATTGATTGTGGGCAGTGATCTCTTTAATTAGGTTATTCTTGTGCCTGTGAAAAAAAAAAAAGGCCACAGATACCAAAACCAAGAGATGGCAAAAAGAGCTGAGAGCGTCTTTATCGAACCCTGAATTTAGATTATCTGCTCTGGAAAACAGATTATGAGTTAATGTAACTGCAAATTAACACAATGAAAGCGTGCTGCTTATAAATGGTGTTTAATTCTTCAGGTTGGGTTTTGTGGTTTTTTCTCATTCTACCTCTTACAACTGTATTGGAAAGCCTGGAAACTTATTTTAGTGAAATTAGTGCAAATAGAGAGGTTATCATATATTCCAGATTCACAGTTTCTAATATCCATACAAACTGGGGCCTGTAATGAGCAGTAAAATACTTTTAAAATAAAAATCACAGCATTTTTTACCAACTTTAAACACAGTAAAGGTCTGATCCCTCATATGTAATACATGTTAACTACTTAAAATATAAGAGAATTGAGAACAGACTTTAAGTGTTCAGTAATTTAAGAATGGATATAGATATAAAACTCAAGTACCTGTGTAGGACAAGATTTAATTTGAGGGGTCTTGAATACAGACAAATGTTGAAGTCACAACAAAGATCTCACAAACCAAATGGTGCATTCAAACTGGCATCAGTAACTCAGATTTGAGCAGTCTCATGGCTGGAAGGAAACACCAGGATAAAGTAAAATAACCTTTTTAGTAAAGCTACACTGAAGCCTGTCAAGTTCTTAGCTGAAACCAAAAGCTGGAACAGTAGGTAGTGTGCTAGTTGAAGGCCTGATAGAAGCATTTTGATAGAGCAGAGAATTATTTTGTAGCAAAATACCAGAAATTGCTTGGATTCTTCTTTTTTTTTTCTTCCTTTTTAAATTGGTAGATAAAAGTTAACTTTATTTTTGGGACCAGGGAAGCAGGAGGAATAGGAGAATGGGAAAAGTATTTATGGATCAAATAATAAGAAAGGAAGAAATACTTACCTCAAGAGAAGAGATTAATTAGCCTTACATTCTTCCTCCCTTTCTGGAAAAGGTAAAGCCAAAGGCAATGGTGTTGGCTAAGGTAGTGGGTAAAGTTCTGTTAGATTATCAATGACGTGGAAAAAGTGAGTGTGGAATGTTTATTTATTGAAATATTTTCCAGCTCAGAAATAAAAGTCTGCACATCTTAGCCTTTGGTACATTCAGTACTTTGTATTTTGCCAAAGAATCAATTTTCTCTTGTTTTATTGGCAGTATATGATGTGCATTGATTATAGACTGTGATCTGTTTAATTAGGTTGCTCATGTACCTGTGTAGAAAAAGCCCCCAACTACCAAAAAAAGCCACCAAAACAAAACAGAGAGAGAGACAATAAAAAGGACTCAGGTTCTTACTTATTTTTCTGTTTACCAAAGAACTTGTCAGCATCCATTGAATTTGAACATTAACACCAGGGCTGAACCTGAACAGTAAGGCCACACTTTCTTATACCCCTGTTAGAAGAGCAGGAGGGTCTTTGCTAGAGAATGCCAAGAAATCCAAAAGTAAAAGTGGAATGAAAAAATGGAAATTCTTGGTAGTAACTACTGAAGTTGACTGGACCTCTAACTGAGGAAGCCCATAAATCACAGTTCCTTTAAGCTGGGTGTGTGTACATTTCCCTGTATCCCACAAAGTTCTCTTGGTTCACAGGTGATTGCTTGGCACCAAACGAATAGCTAAAACTTAAGCAAACTCATTAACTTTATGTCCAGCATATTTCTGATCAGTTGCTTTTCATCTTTTTATCTACAGAATCCTCTTCACCTGCAGATGAGTTTAGAAAACTCACTGAGTTCTGATGCTGACATCACCTTCTCGATCCTTGCAATGAACAACTGGTATAATTTCAGCCTGATGCTATGCCAGGAGGAGTGGAACATCACAGATTTTCTCTTCCTCACACAACAGAGCTCCAAGTTCCACCTGGGCTCCATTATAAACATCACAGCAAACCTCACTGCAACCAGTGACCTTCTGAACTACTTACACTTTTACCTGGAGAGCATCAAAGACACGTCATCTACCATGGTGATGTTTGGATGTGATATGGAAAAAACACGGAGGATTTTTGAAATAACCACCCAGTTTGGTGTGATGCCTCCAGAGCTTCACTGGATTATTGGGGATTCACAGAACGTGGAAGAACTGAGGACAGAAGGTTTGCCACTTGGTCTCATCGCTCATGGCAAGACAACACAGTCAGTCTTTGAACATTATGTACAGGATGCAATGGAGCTGGTAGCAAGAGCTGTAGCAGCAGCCACCATGATTCAACCTGAACTAGCTCTTATTCCAAGCACAATGAATTGCATGGACACAGATGAAAGAAATATCACTTCTGGGCAGTATTTGTCAAAGTAAGTTTTTCCCTTTTTTTTTTTTTTCTTCTTCTTCTTTTGTATCTAATACTTGTGTTATACAAGAAAAACAATTAATCTCCCTGCCGTTCCTGGTGGCTTAGTTATCATTCTGTTAACCCTCCCTCATACATGTGTTTCAGCATTTTCTCCTGCTTCATTACTTCTGGGCAAATAATGACACAAACTTAGTCACAGAGGGTGATTAAACCAGTTGAAGAAGACACTGTTCCACAGAAGTAGAGGTCACATAGTAAACATAGGCTGGGTTACAGAGTATGCTCTGAAAGTATCTTGTAGTTGTGTTTATGCATGTGAGAGGGAAATGGCAGGTCTGGGGTCAGATTCTCTGAGATAACCTGAGAGAATACAAAAAAATAAGTATATTTGTGCTACCAAAGCAACCAGAGAGCATAAGAGCAGATGTATAGCCCTTGGTAGTATACTTCCATGGAAAACAAACAGAGAAAATCATAGAATCATAGAATGGTTAGAGTTGGAAGATCTAATCAAGTTCTAATTCCCCCACATGCACAGGGATGCCTCCCACTAGATCAGGCTTGTCAGAGCCCCATCCAACCTGGCCTTGAACACCTCCAGCGATGGGGCAGCCACAAATTCTCTGGGCAGCCTGTTCCAGTGTCCCACCACCCTCACACTAAAGAATTTCCCCCTGATCTCTAACCTAAATCTCTCGTTTCAGTTTAAAACCATTACCCCTTGTCCTCTCAGTACAAGCCCTTGTAAAATGTTCCTCCCCAGCTTTCCTGTAGCCCCTTCAGGTACTGGAAGGCCACTATGAGATCCCTCAAGAGCCTTTTTCAGACTGAACAACCCCAACTCCCTCAGCGTGTCCTCATAAGAGAGGTGCTCCAGCCCTTGGATCATTTACGTGGCCCTTCTCTGGACACGTTCCAACAGGTCCACACCTTTCTTGTGCTGGGGGCACCAGAGCTGGACGCAGAATTCTAGGTGAGGTCTCACCAGGGCAGAGTAGAGGGGCAGAATCAACTCTCCATCTGCTGGCCACACTCCTTTTGATACAGCCCAAGATGGAGTTGGCCTTCTGGGCTGCAACTGCACATCGGTGGCTCATGTTCAGCTTTTGATCCACTAGTGCCCCCAGGTCCTTTTCCACAGGGCTGTTCTCCAGTGTGACCTCCCCCAGCCTGTATTCATATCTTGGGTTACCTCTGCCCAGGTGCAGGACCCTGCACTTGGCCTTGTTGAAGCTCATGAGGTTCACCTGGGCCCATTTCTCCAGCTTGTCCACGTCCCTCTGTATGGCATCCTGTCCCTCTGGCACATGAACTGCACCAGCCAGCTTGGTGTCATCAGCAAACTTGCTGAGGGTGCCCTCAATGCCACTGTCAGTATCATTAATGAAGATATTAAACAACACTGGTCCCGGTACGGACCCCTGAGAGACACCACTTGTCACTGTTTGTCATCTGGACTTAGAGCCATTAACCACTACCCTCAGGATATGACCATCCAGCCAGTTCCTCATCCACTGAACAATTCACCCATCAAACCCATATCTCTCCAATTTAGTGAGAAGGATGTTGTGGGGGACCGTGTCAAAGGCCTTGCAGAAGTCCAGATAGAAAACATCCACTGCTTTTCCCTGGTCACCTGATGTAGTCACTTTGTTGTAGAAAGCCACTAGATTGGTCAGGTAGGGTTTGCCCCGGGTAAAGCTTGTCTTGAATCACCTCCCTATCCTCCACATGCCTTGGTATGTCTTCTAGGAGAATCAGTTCCATGATCTTCCCAGACACAGAGGTGAGGCTGCCTCGAGATGGACCTCAACTACCTCAGAAGCCTCTGCTGCTGGTGAGAGCACACAGAAATATAAAGTGCTCTCTTAGTTGGTTGCTGCAGGAGGCTTCTTTTTCAGCTTCTGCTAAACTATTCCTGTAGACCACTGCATGTCACTATGCTGGAGTTACTCCCAAACCCACATGGGGATTAACACCTAAAAATTTGGGTTTAAAGATATTAGAAGAAAAATTGCATGGTTCTTTCTGAAAACAAACTAAAAGGACCTTGATAAGTATGTGGATTCATCAGCTGTTTTAGATTCAGTGACTGTTGAATGTTTTCTCCCCATCACACCTGGTTTTCAGCCTATGGATTTTGTTGGATGGAGTTAGGATAAAAGTTCTGGGAGATTTTTGTATGTTTGGAACTTTTTTCAAAATGGTATCTGAGGTGTGTCCTTGCCATAATGTGGTAACAGAACTGCTCAAAACAGAACCATTTGAGACCCTCATAGGTCCTTAGTCAGCACTCATCCATAACTTAGGTGTCAAAAGCCTCCTGCTTCCAAAGAGTGAAGAAAGTCTTGGGAATAAACACTGCACTGGTTTGAAATATTACCACTGCTTTGGGATATTAATTTTGTCTTATTATTCTGAGTATTCTAACTAGATCATACCTAAATCCCTGAAAAGTAAAACTGAGCAAGAGGTTTCTTAAAGTAAGAAGTATTTGAGGACAGAAGTTTTACAAGCAGACTTCTGGAAGGTTAAAAATGGGACAAAGAGAAAGGAAAGCAAAACTAAAGCTCTTAAAATCATTCCTGCAAAATATTTCTTCATCCTTGCTTTCTACAGAAAACTATTAGCTCTCTCATGAATAGAGAGGGCTGTAACTCTTGTTATATTTTGGGAGACAATATGCAGTTTTGCATCTTACGAAATTTCTTGTCCCTTCCACTCAATATTGTAGAAAGGAGAAAAAGGTCACATGCTTAGCCTTTTTTCCCAAGCAGCTTGTGGACCTTTTTCAAGACAAAATAACAGGTTAGGTAAATCCTTCTCCTGAATTATTTATTTTATAGTGTATAAGTTAAATACTTGATGTATTTGAGTCAGCAGCATAACTAGTAACTCTGAGTGGTACAATAATTTCTCAGGTGTGAAGCACCACGACCAACCTTGTCCATTGCATGAATTCTTTTCGGCGAGCCGTGCGCTCCCACAGATGAAGCTTTCATCTGGTGCTTACTTGCTTGTTTACTAATGTAGTGCTTTTCTGTCTGAAGGAACCCATCTGTTTTGGTCCATAGTCTTGGAGCTGGGTGGGCAGGGATGGAGAAGGCACAGTGGCACAGAGCTTTGTCCCCGTTGGCTGCAGTGTGTCCCACAGGCTGGCACAGCTGACGCCTGGGCTGTCACTGCCAGCCCTGCACTCACACTGGCTGTGCAGACATCTTAAATGTCACCCAGGAGCAGAACAATGATTGTGAACAAGAGCAAGGTCTGGGCCGTGGAAAAGCATGCTTTTATCCATATGGCTGGGGAAATGGATATAGAAGTACAAACCCCTGAAGGTTATACTGTTTAAAGTCTCTATCCTTCATTCCTCTTACAATGAGATTGATTCCCTGATCTATCACTGCCTGCTCATGGGACCATCCTTGTTGATGGAACAAGGCATTAAAATTTCAAATCCTCATATTGTCTTACAGCTTTAATTAGTCTTACAAATTTAACTCTGCTTCTTGGGTAAATTCAGCAGCTTGCTATTTGCTTGTCCACTCTAGTTCTTGCCTTCAATAAACTTTCCAAGAAAGATGTGGAATGACCAAGCCATCAAGCTTGAAAGAAAATAAAATAATTCCTAAAGGTACTACAAAAATATCACCACTGAAGTATGATAGTGCTGCTAAAGCTTTAATGAGCAGTTCTTACAACAAAGCACATGAAAACAAAGCTGAAATGAGCAAAATACTCAGTTTGGACTCATTGGTCAAACTGAACTGGTGTTACTAAAGCTTTCACACAGATATCACAGCCTGTCCCTGTGATCATCAGCTCACATACACTGACATAGCCTCAAGGAAATTCATTCAGCTGTCAGGCTTCAGGATCTGGCCCTTCATGCTCTGAAGTTTGCACATATTGTCTTTCCTTACAGATCTGTCAGTGGCCCTGTTGAAAAGATATTGATGAGATACTGTCAATGTGTCTATTGCAATACCCAGATCTTGTAATACCCAGAGATTCACTAGAGATTACTGGCTTAAATAATATAGTTAGATCCTCTTATCTATTTCCTAAAGATACTGGGTAAGGGAGTTCTTACATGAAGCCTTGGCATGAGGGGCATGTATGCATGCAGCATACACAAATTATTAGCCACCACAGCCACTCGTGTATAAAATAAAGTGTTGTTAAAAATGTATCTCCCACATGGCTTCCCTCATTTATTTTGATTAATGCCCTGTCACTACCAAGAATGTAGAGCATGCAGATCAGCTGCAAAAGTAAGCCACTAACTCAATAAGGTAGCGAAGCCACACAATCAAATGCTACTAAATCTCTCAGGTAACCACTTCTAACACAAATCAACCACAGGACAGGTACAGAAGGCTCTATTCCCCCTCGTGGGCACACTTACTTCTACAACAAAAGTTAGTGAACACAGTGCATAAATTCCACTGTTCTCATTCTAACTACAGAAAATAAATCTAATGCATTACTCCGTAGCTTCGTCTACTCCCAAAGTGCCTGGTCTGCAGCATTCTGATATTCAAGTCATGCTGTGGCAGCAACATGGAGCCAAATTCACCGAACTTTGCTCCCTCAATTTTGGCATTTTGTGAACTGGTAACACTTATTTTCCACACAAAACTATTCTTTCAAAATTTTACGTACAGACCCACGTACACACGCCAGGATGGTTTAGTGTTACTGTCTTAGTGATGGCTACAAAGCCAGCAAGGCTCATAAAGAGTAAGTTGCACAATTTTTTTTACAAGATTAAGGAGGAGAGATAAAATCCCCAAAATTTTATGGCACACAAACCTTTATTTAGTGCCTAAGGTTTCCTTCCCCTATAAATTTTGTCTTAATAATGTTTACCTACTCAAACACACAAGTACACCATCAAACAGGGAACACAGAGTAGATGGCAAAGGACTAGTCAAACAATGGCAGACACCACTGATTAATGAAGCTGTGGTATAATTTAGCTACAACCAGACTAAGTGGCAAAGGATTATAAAAATGAGAACCACATTACGCCTCTGTCCCACTTATAAACACCTGTGTGCGTTTTTAGGCATAATTTTCAGGCCCAAGTTAACACACACACAGCTCAATTGCTTTTGACACTATTGGTTGTATCATCTTTGTCCAAACTCAAACTACTGAAAATAGAATTAATAAGAATTGTGAAGCCACCTCAGAGAAGGCTGTCACATACACAACAACACTCAAAACTGTATCATTTAGGTTTGTAATTTTACCCTTTGCTGAGGACAAAAACAAATAGGATCTTGAGACAGTCTAGAGTTTTAACTACTAAAACTCCATAAAAAATCATCAAAAGTCATCAAAACAGAGGACAGAGATGGGGCAGAAGTATGTGTGCACACACACTTCCTGTGGTTGTATTCTTTTCAAATCAGTTAATGTTATTTTTTTATTTGCTCTAACTATTGATAAAGAATTAAGACTACTTACAGTTTATGTCTTGCTTTTTAAGGTGGAATGACAGCCCTAGCTTTTATACTTCTTCCAATACATGCTTTCATCAAATTCCCAGAACACATGTGAGGTGTTATATTCTAACATGACAGCTGAATAGTCTGGCTTCTGAATGCTTCTTACTGAAAAATATGTGCCTGACTCACCTTACACCACATTAGCAGCAATTTAACTTAGCTGTTTTTAATGGAATCACCATGCTGAGTCTTAGTGGGGTCCCTGCAAAATGCCAACCACCTTTATAAATCCCAAAGTGCAGTTCAACTGGTTATGATGTTTACACTAAAAAGGTTTTTCTCCTTATAACACTCACTTCCTGCTCAGTTCACTGTTTCTTTATCCATGTCAGTTTAGCCTCTTTCTGCTAATGACTTACCAGAAGCTGAATTCAACATACAGGAAGGATAATTAATAGCAAACATGGCCACCCAATACAAAGGAAATGCCTGACATTGTTGTGAATATCTGGAATAGTAAAAGCCAAGAAATCTCAATGCAAAATGTTCAGTGCAAAACTGGCATACTTCATGAGATCTGCTACAATGTAAAAATTGCACTTTTAAGAACATGGCTTTTGCAGGTATTTTAAGAAACTTCTTTTGGATTTGTTTTTTGTTTTGTTTTTTTTGTTAGGTAAGAATTAAAAGTGACTGACCTGAGGCAACCATCTCTCACTGAGTCCCTTTCTTCATTCTGAAGTGGCTAACAGTGATTTGCCAATACCAAATTTGCATTTTAGAATCCGGGTTTCTTGAATTCAGAGTGCTTGAAAGATCTTGACAGAAGTTCAGTAGCCCCTCTTATGTGAGCTAGAACTTACTGAGATGATGGGATTTTTCTTGGAAGGACATTTCATATGTTTTTTCCACTCCTCCATTTTCATACATGTTTTTATCAAAGAAACTGACTACAGGTTTGATGAGTTCAGCTTAGAACTTACCTATGTTTCATTAGTTTATGAGGCAAAGGTAATAAAAATTGTGTTCTCTTACTCAATTTTTTCTACCAAATAAAAATAATATCTTTGCTGAAGAGTTTTCACTTACATTAGGTAAGATATGTAGGACAGTATTCCCAAGTACTGTAGTAGTAAATTAGGTGGCTTGTTCACCGTGCCATAGGAAAGCTATTAATGATTCAAGGGTTCAACAACATTGCCAGTCTATTTTGCTAAACACAAATACATGGTGTCTGCAAATGCTTTTAGCATGATGACTGCAGTTGTCTGCTTCTGATTACTCTGGTTTCTCCTTCCAACAGGTTTTTAGCCAACACAACTTTTGATGGTCTCAGTGGCCACATTAAGGTGAAAGGCTCCTCCATTATCAGCTCGGAAAACAACTTATTCATCTGGAATCTGCAGCATGACCCTGTTGGGAACCCAATGTGGACTCGTCTGGGGAGCTGGCAAGAAGGAAAGATAGTCATGGACTATGGTATATGGCCAGAACAAGCCCAGAGACATAAAAACCACATGCAACACCCGACTCGGCTGCACCTCAGAGTGGTAACTCTCATTGAGCACCCATTTGTCTTTACAAGAGATGTAGATGATGAAGGTCTTTGCCCAGCAGGACAGTTGTGCCTGGATCCTTTGACCAATGATTCAGCCCTGCTGGATAACCTATTTGAGACCCTTCAAGGAGGGAATGACACTGTCCCTATTGAGCTGAAGAAGTGCTGCTATGGCTACTGCATTGATCTGCTGGAGAAGCTGGCTGAGGATATGAATTTTGATTTTGACCTGTACATTGTTGGTGATGGAAAATATGGAGCCTGGAAGAATGGCCACTGGACAGGGCTGGTGGGAGATCTTCTGGCTGGCACAGCTCACATGGCAGTGACATCCTTTAGCATTAACACTGCCCGCAGCCAAGTAATTGATTTCACCAGCCCTTTCTTTTCAACCAGCTTGGGCATCTTGGTGAGGACCAAAGACACAGCAGCTCCTATTGGAGCCTTTATGTGGCCACTTCACTGGACTATGTGGCTGGGGATATTTGTTGCTCTCCACATCACAGCTATATTCCTCACCTTATATGAGTGGAAAAGTCCTTTTGGGATGACCCCCAAGGGAAGGAACAGGAAAAAAGTCTTCTCTTTCTCATCTGCCCTGAATGTGTGCTATTCAATCTTGTTTGGAAGAACAGCTGCCATCAAACCCCCCAAGTGCTGGACTGGAAGGTTTTTAATGAATCTCTGGGCTATTTTCTGTCTGTTTTGTTTGTCCACATACACAGCCAACCTAGCTGCTGTCATGGTAGGAGAGAAGATCTATGAAGAGCTTTCTGGAATACACGACCCAAAGGTAAATCATACCTGTTGTTACCAACTCTGCCTTTCCCTTTTCCAAGACAAAATCCACTGCTTCATAATTTATGGTTTCTAATAAAATCAGAAAGAAATCTGCATGACAAACAGCAGTTGCACTACAATTAGATGGCACTTCAGGAGGAGATTTCAGTGAGAGCATCTTCAAACATAGAAGTGTACAAGGGGAATTAAAAGACTGAGGGTGTAGAGGGGAGTGAACGATTTTGTTGTTGCGCAGTGCCAAGAAGAAAATTGGCTTCCACATGCAGATTAAGGGATAGGTTTCAGATCTGAAGACTCTTTAGCTGTAGTTTTTTGATCAGTTGGATTATCTGGGTCATCCTGAGATGTCCTCAGACAAACCAACCACACAGCATGCAGGCAAACCCACTGAGGTTCTAGGTAGTATTTTGCCAGTATTTCACAGGCCATAATGGTGCTTTCAAAAGCAGAATTCCCCAAAAATTCTGAATGAAATGGAGCAGAACTGAAATGTTTTTAAAAATCCTACATTCTGCATGAAAACAGTGGAATTCACTTTACAAGTAGTCAAACAGTTTATTTGCAATGTTATTTCTGCTGGAGAACTTTCATGGGAGGAGATAAATTAGGTTGCAGACAACCCATTTGCAAATAGCTCAGACTTCCTCATAGTTTTTGGGAAGACAAGGGAAAATTGTAGAATCAGGACTGCCTCCACCCACTGTCTCTCCCACTCCCAAGAGATGAAGGGGTTCTCAGTTAGAATTTAAGTCCAGTAATTTCACAAGACTCTTCTGATTTTATTTGCCACTCAGTACATGCAGAATGGTTTGTAGAGAGAATACATGTCTGCAGGTGCCAGGCACCATCCTCTTTGTGTGGCAGTCAGTGTAGGGGACAAGGGTGGCAAGAGCAGATTTCCCTGGCTAGTTTGACACTTTCTCCAGTGAAGGTGTAATTGTATTGTCCGTTTTATACCGTAACCTAACTGCTGGAACATGGCTTTGAAACCATCCACCTTCAGTTTGTCTTGGGTGACTGAATTGATAGAACATTGCACCTCTGGAAAAAGTCATTTTAAGAACTCAAGAACTGGACATTTATTTTCCTTCCATACATTGTGTAAAAAAAGGTTACAAATGTCCCTCCAGACAGCAAAGGCCAAGCTCCATCTGTTATATTAGTAAAACCTTGCAGTTGGCTAATGGCCAGTTTTGACTTTGTGAGTACAACTTCTGACTCACTTCCTCCAACGTTGTTTAGATTGTTTCTACAAAAATACGAAGAGCAATACATTTTAGGATTTGCCTGAGTTATTCTAAAATTTATTTAGGACTTAAAGCCCATTGCTAAATTGCTACTAATAATCTGTCCTTCCCACCCACCCCCCCCCCCAGAAAAAACAAACAAACAAACAAAATATCATAAATACTGCATCAATAACTTCATCAATTTAAGCCACAAAAGTCCAGGAATGATGTATTTGTTTTATCTGAAGCATTCTGAAGAAGAAAATGAGAGATTTTGGCTGAATCTCTCCAGCTTCAGGCATATCTTCTTTACAGTCATTGTATGAGCTAGAATATTGTCTTGAAAGTGTTAGACCTCAGTTCTTTGCATGGTCATCACTTAATCCATCAAATAAATTGCATCAGATTATATTCTATTTTTCTGCATCATTATTGTGACCACACATAGAGTTCCTAAGACAGGTATTGGGAAATTTCTGCAATTGCAGGAAAATTAAAATGTTTCAGAGCTGTGCTGTAAAGCTTGGCTGTGGGGTTACAAAATTGGAGTGCAGGGAAGTGAAGTGTATGAGGTGTTGCAAACGTGACTCTTAGTCTTGAACAGAGGAACCAAGGACTCATGTTTAGTAACCTCAGTGATCCCTTTAAATTAGTGCATTACTGGCCTTTCCTAGGCAAGCATTCCGTGCTTCATGGACAACATCTAAGCTTCTGAGTAGTTAACTGTTTCCAGTGTGGGAATAAGACAAGGTAGATTTAATGGAAGAGGATTGCCTGCTGTTAAGTGAACTACCAAATAGTTTCATACATTCCATTAATGCATTTGCCTCCAAAGTCTTCGTCTGTAAGAGCAGTTATAATACAAAAATCTACTGTTTTAACCTTTCCTCACACAAAGCCTGAGCTGTGCAATTTCAAAGTTCTCTCTAAAACATAAAGCTTAGGCTTAGTAAATTATTGGAGCACAACAATTGCAGAGGTACATGCACCACTTTTTAGTTAGTTCTGTAAATAATTTTTTACATGATTTAAATATTATATGGGTTTTTTTCCAGATTTGCTTATCTCTTTGTTTTCAGTGGTGGAGACTCATTGCAAAAAGAAGGCAGCAGGATGCAGAAATAATTTTTTAATTTTAATATGCTTCTAAACATTCTCCTGCTGCTTTTGGGATACATATCCCCTTGCACTGTGCTTTTGAAATGTATTTAAAAAACAAAGCCCAAAACAGAGAACTTGGGCTGATTGCCCATCTTAATTGAAAGTTCCTGTTTCTAATGTCTAGTTGTTCCCTTATTGTTTAGCCTTAAATTAATTACTCCTAAGCAGTCAAGCAATAAACTATCACTTACTTATTCAAACCTGTATAATTTCAACTAAATCCTTTAAAAGCTTAGACATCAGAAGCATGTATCTTTATGGCTGTGGTCCATTTTAGCCAGCCCTGTGACAAATTCAGATGTTTAATATTTCCATTTCCAGTATGGTTTCCATAAAGCAGTGCTATCTGCATGTGGGTAATCTAGGTCTCAGTGCCACAGACAGGGAAAAGAAGAAATCATCCATAAGGAGAAGGCACTGTCAGTGCCTTCCTTTGCCAGCAAGCCTGCAACTAAGGCTCCAGTAAAACTCTTAATTATCAAATAAAAAAATAGGGTCTGGCATTACAGGATCTCCCTGGGGAGTAGTTTTTTTTTCAGTGGCAAGGGCAGTTGAAGCAGGGACTTTGCTTTCAGGCTTCTAATGCAAGAGCACATGCTGGACAAGCACCATAAAGTCAGGAGCATGTTCAGTAGTGCTGAATATCTGAGGCAAAATAATTATGAAAGCCCAGAGGACAAAAGAAACATTTCTGACATGCCAGCAAGAAACCAGCAACAGCATAAGCTGAGGAGCTGGACAGCTTTTCCATAAGGTGGTCCAATGCCTGTCCTTCTTTCTCTTAAAAGTGTCATTCTTTCAACAATATAATGACATTTTCAGGTGCTAGCAGACCAGATTCTGTCCCCTCCCTGACAGCTATCAGCTCTCAGCTTTTCTTTGCCATCTTTAGGATACACTTCAGTAGCTACGCCTGTTAATTTACTATGGTTATATTTTTACTTCTCTGGATCATTTCAAAACACCTTTTGTCAATGGCAAAGATCCTTTCCATATTCTATTTTGACAGCCAATACTGAAGCTATTGAGATTAATTTAACAAAAATGGCTGCACTTGGGAGTCCTCCCATCAGCAATTTCACTGTGTTATCTCACCTAGGTTTATATGGCTGCAGTGGAGACATTACATATTAATTACTCAGTCTAAAATGCCTTTACATTTTATTGGGAGAGGTAGGCATGTTGGGCTGCTCTTTTCAGGATTAGATCATTCTCAAACTATTCCCTGGAAGTGGCTACTTCTCTCCATGTACTAGCATGGCCAGCACTGATGTCTCACAAAATCTGGGGTGCTCCAAGGAAAGCACTGCAGGCATCACTCTGACAAGCCCCAGCCAGCCAGTCCTTAGTGTGCTTTGGGATTAGTTCTCAGAAATCCCTTCTTATCTTCCAGCCCATTGTCTGAACATTTCCTTCTATGAGCTGTCCATCTTCTTATTATAAAACTAAGTAGTTTGAGTAATCCAGACAAGATATTTCTGAGATTTTGTTACTCAGGAGTTCAGAATGTGCAATCACCCAGGGTTTTGTTTCTAGATTTAAATATAAAACATGAGTAAGCAAGTTCTCATTTCTGATTTATGAAAATCTCAGTTAATTTAGAGGCCTGAAGGCCCTTATTATACCAGTTAAAAACTCCGTTACATGTATTAAACCAGTCCAGAAATACCAACTGCAAATGAGCTTTAGCAATACCAAACCACAGAAACTGAAAGGTCCAGCCACTTTATCAATACTCCTACATTTAATGATATCTTTCCTCAAGTTCAGCAAGCTTTGGAGTGAGGCCATAACTGTTGTGTTTTTATTGATAAATTTTCTTCCCCAAAAAAAGGAAGTCTGGTTAAAATTACACTGAAAAAAACCCAAACCTGCTTTTAAGGATTGCCATGGGCTTTCACTGCAGCAAAGCAAGATGTATCATTATAAGGACTGCCACTTGCACTGCTATGTATTGAATATATAATGAAATTGCGTGGGCTTAAATACGCATTAAATGCATTAAATTGTGTAGCAAAAAACCAAGCAACACACTCAGCAGAGTTAACACGTATCTTGTTGCTCCCAGGGGAGTTAGTGTCTGTACAGGACTGCAGGATTCTTTTCTTTTTACAATTAATAGAAGTTGGCTGCAAAATTACATTTCTGTGCAGCATATCATCGGACACAGGAAGGTCATGAGTCCCAGCATCACAGCCTGCTAATTAATACATGGTGCTTTTCTCAGTATTAATGAGTCTGTGAAGGATTTGAACTCAAGAGGACTTTAAGTGTCACAGAGACCAAAGTGAAAAAATCTCAGACAAAGGAGAAATTAAATATCAAACTCCAGTCAGAATAAAGAACAGGTGTTGCAGAGCAATTTCATACAAGAATGAAAGACACCTGCAATTTACTGAGGTGAAATCTTGGCTCCTTTATCTTCCCCCTGCAATTTAAGGTGGTCACCACCTGACTTGTTTAGCTTCCCCATCACCTTGTTAAAGCTTTCCTGTACAGTTATGGCTTTGGAGGCTCAGAATCTGTCCAGTTCAGACTTTTATTATTCTGATATCCAGTTTATCTGACAATGCACTGCAGTGTTCTCCAAATCAAGTTTCCTTTCCCATTGAGGCCTGCTTTTTTATGTCTTCTTGCCAATAATTATCATTTTAGCATCTTTGCATACTAAGCCCTACTGCTCCAGGCCTTCACCTGCATAGAGTGCCTTGGCCACTCTTTACCTCACCATGTTAATGGTTTGATGTGAAGAAACTAGAGGTAGGGGTAGCAGAGAAGAAGTCTTGCTGTCTTTATTCCATGTGGTGTAGGGTCAGGAGGGTTGTTCTTTCAGCACAATTAAAAGGAATTAATGTTTCCTAGCTTTTTTTCCAGCTGTATTCATGTCAGTTTCTTACTGTCAAGTTGCAGTATACCTATACTGACATCACTTTAAAAAATATCAAAGTGAGCTTACTACCAGAAATAGCAACTGCATCATAGATGAGGCCCAGACAAGAAGATAAACAGGAGGAGAAGATGTTACTTAAGTAACTGGCAAAGATGAGCAGAGAACAGAGAAGATGCATACAGCTGATCTTCTTGCCTGGGAGATGTAAGATCATCACACAGCTGACTTGGCAGCACTGAGGATGTTTATTATTGTTGACAAAAGTCACAGTCATTGTAAGCTATAAACAGAAACCTGGCTCACCTTCCTAGTCATAGAAGTCCTCAGTTAGCTCCCACACTGATTCTCTGAGTTTCAGGAATGCCAAGAGGGCAATCTCCCCTGAAAAATAAGTAGTTTTCATTGAGAACAGTAAGAATTGACTGAACACCAGGTAAAGGCAAATGCTGTTGTCCGTATTTCACTGTGTGAGAGGTCAAGGCATCCAAAAAGCCTGACATTT
Organism: Apus apus; assembly: GCF_020740795.1. Classification (NCBI taxonomy): domain Eukaryota; kingdom Metazoa; phylum Chordata; class Aves; order Apodiformes; family Apodidae; genus Apus; species Apus apus. Next base: position 69,077,955 of record NC_067312.1, on the reverse strand, counting down.
TTCTTGTACACTTTGTGCTCAACACATGCCTCACTGTTCCAAACTGACTGCAAGAAAGAAAAAATAACATTTTAGTTCCAATGTTGGATCTGCCAGTAAGAAAGGACTCCTTTTGACTTACCTTAATTTGACGCTTTTGAACCAAAACTCAGTAACATATTCAAGAGACCAGGGCTGTACTGGTAGACAGTTCCACAATAGTCCACTGAGGCCACTTGGATTATTCAGCCTGGAGAAGAGGAGGCTGAGGGGTGACCTTCATTCCTCAGGGCTTCCTCACCAGGGGAAGAGATGGGGCAGGTACTGACCTCTTCACTCCTGTGAACAATGACGGGACTCAGGGAAATGGCAGAAAGCTGAATCAGGAGAGGTTTAGGTTGGATATCAGGAAAAGGTTTTTCACCCACAGGGTGGCTGAGCACCAAAACAAGGTCCCCAGGGAAGTGGTCACAGCACCAAGGCTGCCTGAGCTCAAGAAGCGTTTGGATGATGCTCTCAGGCACATGGTGTGATTCTTGGGGTGCCCTGCACAGGGACAGGGGTTGGACTCCATGGTCCTGATGGGTCCCTTCCAACTTTCTATGATTCTATGATCCTGTATGCAATTGGAAACCTTTTAATCCTAGTAACTGGTGACCCTAGTAACTGGCAACACAAAAACATTTTCTGTTCCTTTCCTGGCAGCCAGAGAACACTAGCCTTGACTTACAAGTTTAGACAGGGTCACCACGGAGGATTGTGTTCAGCCGTGGTACCAGGGGGACAGGTACCATATGGACAGGGCAGAAAGATGGACAATGTTGCCTTAACAGCTGAAGCAGAAGAAATTTGTAAGAAAGGATTGGAAAGGTGATTGTTTTGAAGGTGAGAAGCCTACCTACACTTATGCTGCTGTCAAATTAGGTTGCCCTCTCCAGACCTTGGCTGATTGTAGAGAACTGGGATAGCTTTTCATTTGAAAACCTTGAGACTTGGGATGGAAGGACAAAAGGGTTATTTAACTAGAAATCACCCATGTCTCTTTGGTAGTTTGAGCATGTATTCAGAGAAAACAGCTCTCCTTCCTTTGCTTCTGATTTTAATTAACCTGCCTAAGAGCAGCATTAGCCCTGTTTTCCAGGTAGGAAGCAGAAGAACACAGTCAATGAAGAGACTCAGTCTGGAGCATTTTTACAGCTGCTTTGTGCTTTTACAGCTGACAATAGTGGTATCTTGCCTATTGGGAATTACATCCTTTTCTTTTCTTTTCTTTTCTTTTTTTTTTTCCCTCAGTCTATCCATTTCTTTCTACAACAATTTACACTTACTATCTTACAGTTCTCAGTTCTCCTGGAATAAATTCCAGCTCAAGTTCCCTCTGTCCTGAAAACTCTCTAAGTGCTATTAAGAAAGAGGGATAAACACACAATTAGATTGATATTCACCATAGTTCTGTTCCCATGGAGCTTCTTGCACTAAGGCACTGCCCAGCGACTCAGTCAGCAGGGCAATTTTCAAAAATCAACTTTCCTACCACAGACTAGAATCCCTAGTGCCATGCCTTAGCCATACAGCTCCTGCAGCACACAGAGGAGTAGAGCAGATCTTACAATTAATTATTAAAACTCACACGGGGAGCATCAAAACAGTGGCTTTGTATTTTTAAAGAAAGAGTTAAGTCATAATTTATTTTCGTATATGTTCTCGTTGCAATACAGGAAAATAAACTGTCAGTACAGGACTATGCAATTGTTTCTAGATTGAAACTGCTTATTGACTTCAATGCAGCTGTAAAGATTTATGCCAACTAATGACCCAGCTGTGTTGGATCCAAAGTGACAGAATTTTAACAAAATCTGAGATTATCTTGGGCGAGCCAAGAATCAGCTCCACTGACACCTTCTGAAACAGAGAATGGAAAGTGAGCTTTCAAATCTATTCTGCATACACCACCTCCTGGAGGCCGTGGGAACATCTCCACTTCCCAAGCCTAAACACATGGGACAGTTTCTGATGCAAGCCTCCACTTCCAGAAGTTAAGCTGTGAATTTTCATCTGCTAAAATTTGAAATTCATGTGCTTCACTGTGAATAATTTTCTTAGATCTCCCTCTGCACCCCATAAATATTCACTAGTTTTCAAAACCTTGACAGTTAAGTAGGGAAAAGCTTGTGAACAGAGTTCTGCATTGTTTGGATTTCTGTTTGTTTGTTTTGCTCTTTTTCTGCTGAAATTTTGCTTAGCACAAGCTATTGCATTTCTTTTATCAGTGGGTCATGAGGAATCAAGTAGCAACCACATAAATGTATTAGTTGCATAAAGCAAGATAAAATGTTGTTTCTTATACACTGAAGACAGAAGACCTGTTACAAAACAGCAGATCTCTAAAAGCATGTCAGTTCTTCAAAGCAGAGCAGACCTTAGTGCTACCCCTCTCCAGTGATTAGCAACCAAAACTGAACATTTTTTTTAGGGTTCTGCAGCAGCTCCCTAGCAGAGGTCGTGCTGGCAATAACAGCAGTTCTGCTGATACACAAGATGCCTGTTAAATGCTGCACTTGTTGTTATACCAGGTAACCAGCACTGTCATGGGGCAGAGCACTGAAACCTTTCACAGTATTTCTTCCTCAGAAGTTGCTGGAAAAGTTAGGACAGTGTTTTAAGCCATGCTACCCCTTTCTATACCCTCTTATTTTTTTTTAAAGCATCATTGACAGTGTTGGTAAAAGTTGAATCCTTGTTAACACTGCATCTGTCACCTCAGGATGCATGTCCTGAATGGGGCAAGAGAGCAGACAAGATGTATGGGCACAAAACAAGATTTATGACAACACTGGGGTCTTAACAATCAAACTAAAAAGGCACAAGCCAGATCGTAGGATTGTTGGGATATTGGGGTAGCAAACCAGGATGTTAAAGCAATAAAGCAAGGAGGCATCTTAACAATAAAAGGCACAACTAATAGTTAGTTGGCAAAGGTTAACCATTTAAATGCTAGCAACTTACTTACAATTAGGTCTTATACTTGATATGAAACAATTATTAAAATAATACCTAGGAAAGCTATTGTAATAATTTTAGATAATTGTAATTATCTAAAAGAACCTGAAGGTTTTAAAGTCCTAGAACTTAACAGTGAAAGCTTTCTTAATATTCAAAGCCAGCTAATGAAGACATACAGGGAGTTTATATCTCTCACCCTTTATGGCTGTGGCTGGGTGTCCCTTGTCTGTCAGCCTCTTGAGGAGTAACCACTCCAGCAGGTGGGCCCACTGGAGAGGAGAAGGTTCAGCAGCTTCCTGGGAAAGTCTACAGGAGTCTCCCTGATCAAAGATGGGACCAGGCTTTGACAGAATAAAGCAATTAGCTGCTGTCATTTAACTAATTAGCTGTACCTCAAAAAAATCTCTCACTGGAGAACAAAAGGAAAACAGTGGAAAAACCAAGAAGAGCCTTTTCTCACCAAGCAAACTCTTTTGCTTTTCTGCTCATTCTTATTTTGTCTCCATTTTGGCCTACTTGTGGCTAGGCTTGAGAGCAGCTGTTGTTACAGACATCAACTTGGTCTTCTGTTTGTACTTTCAAGGTTGATACCAGCTCAGAGCTTGCTGTGCCCTTTCCTTTCCCATGGGAATCTTTCCACTCCAGGCCAGGGGCTGTAAAACTGAGAGACAGAGAGCAGTTGAGTCACAGAGGCAGCTGAGGGAGGCACACTGAGATGGAGCATCCTGCTACAGTGGCACTTCACTCCACTGTACACTGCATTGCCCTTTTCTGATTCCCCTCAAAGAATAATTTGTGGAGTTGAATGTTGGAAAGGAGAACCTAACTGAATTAATTATTAAATAATTTCAACTATTTGAGATGGCAATTACAAGTTTACTTCCTGAAGCATTTCTCCTCCAGCCAGCTGTCAAGATGCATAGAATTGTCTTGAATCAGATTTAGTGAAGCAGTTGATCAAGCACTGGGGAAGCATTTCCTAGATCTCAATCACTTAGGGGTTCATTGCTTATAGAAAATAGCCATAATTTCCTTTCCCAACAGTTGCTCTGCCTAGACCTTCCTTGTCTCTTCACAGATCCCAGCAAGATCTGACTCTATGGGATCAGAAGGCAAAATTGTGTTGCCTGCTTTTTTGGAGCTGAGACCATGTTTTCGCTGTATTTACATTCTGAACACCTGGGTTTCCTATACACTGCAAAAAAACACAAGTGTGATGCAAACTTCAAAAGTATAATAGACATAACTACCAAGCTACCAACGGGGAAAAGTCTTTGAGCCAAATCTTCTGCCTTTGCTGCTCTGAAAGGTCATACAGCAGACAGAACCTACTAGAAAGACCACAAAATCCACCAGCCCAACTTCGGAATATGTCAGTGTTAGCTGCTTGTATCATCTCATGCATTTTCAGTTTTAAATCCCAACTTGCAGAGGATATCTCTGTGTTTGAGTCTTTTCAAGTCTGAGTCTAGGTGTTCTCAGCCTAGCTGATGACATTGAATGCAATGGCACTGTATTACATAAACTGGAATGTGCTAAGTAATGCAAAATCCCTGACATTTAGTATTTGTATTTTCCTGTTTCTGCTCCTGTGGTTTTATCACATTGGTATTTTCATGCATAATTGGCACCCCAAGCCATAGATGTATGCACATGCCCAATTCTTTTCAACATCTTCCCGAATAAAATGAGTTCTCCACTTCCCACTCAGCAGATGTTTTGACAACAGAAGACAGAAACCAAGAAGATCTGGAAGCAAGGTGCCAAGTAAAGGGAACTGGTAGCTGAAGTATTTGCTCTTGGCTGTAAGCAGCCAAGCAAACATTATTGATTTAGTAGCACAATGCTATAGAAAGTACTGAAAACTCTTAATTAAAGTCCTGAAGCTCTTCCTGGCAATGTCAGAGAAGCTGGACGTTCTGGAGAGCTCTTGACTTTCCTTGAAGACTATAGGACCTCTAGGCCTCAGAGCTCAAGTAATGCAACAACCACTTTACTCCTCAGCAGTTGTAGGCATCCACATTACCCCTTGTTTGTTTCCTTACCCATGGTATGTTTTCTTAAACAGTGAGACTTTTTCTTGGAAATACCAGCACAGCCCATGAATCCCACAGTAGATATTGTCCTTAGACGTCACAGGGGCAGCATTGGTACCTCAGTTCTAGAAAATATACCTCCCCCCCTGTGTCCACAGTCTTTCTCCTGCACCGTCATCATACACTTTTCAGCAGCATTTCATAGTCCTCCCTCTCCATAGCTCTGTCTTCACAGAAGGAGGGTCGTCACCATCAATCATCTGTCCCTGACCTGTGCAGCAAGATCCTCTGGTCATGACATTCCATAGCCCTGAACCTGTGAAGTCAGAGTACTGATTCGAGAGGACAAGTGCTCAGCCCCCTCTGGCACTACATTCCTCTCTGTGAGGGTTCTCATGACCATCTCTTGAGTTTACCCCATGAACTAACTCAGATCCTAATGGGAGGTCACCTTGTGTCCCACAGCTTCATGGGATACAAATATTTCTCACAGTAGACTGGGGAGATGGTTCTAAAAATTTGGAATGCACCTAAGTGGTGTGGCCATTTGTGGTGTACACCAGTGCTTCAGATATAAAACTCTGTTTTCTAATATGAAATTCCTGATCTCCAGTATTTGAGCTACAACAGTGTTATTAGCTGCTAAAGCCATCCCCTTTTTTGGGAGAACCACTATCCAGCAACACTAAGTAGCTTTTTATCCTTTCAAAAACACTGGTTTTTAACTAGAAAACTGGAGTTTTAAGTCAACTCCATAGAATCATGGATTTTGTCCCCTGAAAGCCCCTATCTAGGTCAAAACAAACCTGGTTCCTTTGATTTCTTATAGCCATAGAGGTCTGCTTTTGGAGCGACCTCATAAGCTTACCTAAGCTCATGTCTGGAGATGGGGATGTGCATTTCTTTTTAATCATATCTGAATCACCACTAGGTCTCCAGGTACTCCACGGATACAAGAAGTGTCAACAATTCCTAGTGCCCCCACCTGCCTTGTGATGATTATTGTCCTTTCACACTGACTGAGATTTGAATGAAAAAACCACACAGAAGTGTAGTCTTCATATACCGAAAATTTGGACAGCTATTTCTTCTCAATAATACAGCTTTTGTATTTTCCATAACTGATTACAAAAAGCAAGTGACTGTCTTCTCCAAATCACCAGTTAAAAATAACACAATCCATTCTCGATTCTTCAAATTGTGATTCTTTAAATGCTGATTTTGCAGGGTTCCTGATTTCTCTGAATCCCTAGCCATTAGGATTCTGTTACTGGTTTAAAGAAAGCAGAAAAAGAACTTTTTCAATAAAGGAGCCTTAGAACATTATAAACTGAAAAGAATCAGAGCATGAGAAATAAAAAAGAGCAATATAGAAAGAGATAATTTATAAGGAAAGAATCACAGGAAAACTGACATTTACCTGTCCTGTTGGGAGACAGGTATTTGTGGTTTCCATCGTTTCACAGAATCTTTCCAGGAGAGGGCTACAGCAAATAAGAAAGCAGTTACAACTGATGAGTCTTGTTTCCATCTTGAAGTTTTTATCTTCTGTTGAATCGAGTAACCCTTAGCAGTCTCAGTAGATTAGGATTGAAGGTAGTGCAGGCAGTCCATTATCTGCTTTTGGCATCATTTTGCATTGTTAATCCACTATTCATACAGCTGCAAGCAAAACTTCTCCTCATGTGGATAAGCAGCAGTAAGAAGAAAAGAGAATTTCAAAAAGATTTAGAGGATTAAAACACTAATAAGCTTTATCTTTCATAAAGGAAGTGAAGAGTCATTGAATACAAATTTGCAGACGCATAATTATGCTTAAGACAAAGCATAGATTTCCAGAGGCAGGAAGAGCGTAGAATGCAAAGGATCAGTACATAACTTCCTTACAGAGTCTTTCCAAGACTTCCCACCAGACATATGGTGTTTGTAGAGGCAGGATATTAAGCCAGATGGACTTCTGATCTTATACACATTCCAATGTTGTCATCATTTGTGTTGAAATTCGACAATGTGCTGAACAAAAGGCAAAGCATGGACAGTCCTCAGTAAAGCCTTTGGGACAGGAAATTGTGTGGAGGTGCAGTTAACTCTCTCTTTTGCACTAACCTTCTCATAGAGGCTTAAATATTTAGCTAGGTGTGGACACTGGTGACAGCCTGAGTGAGGGACACCTTCCAGTGAAGTCAGACATCAGCAGTCATTATCTGCAGATCAGACACTGCCCTGCAATTGGCATTACTAGGTGTGCAACAGATATCACAACTAACAGCTGATAGCAGTGCTATGGTTCAGTGTTGAGACTCAGCAGGTTTTTTTGTCTCTTCACTGAAATTACCAAGAAATAAAACACCCCAAAATAGTATTGACTGTGGTGACTAACTCCTCAGGACATAGAGTGCCTGGAGCCCACCCCAACTCATTATTTAAGAAAGTCATCTTCAGTGTCTCAAGACGAGACCTAGTTTTAGGTTGAGAGCATCATGCTGGAAGTCTCCATGATGTATTGACACAGCAGCACTCTGATTTATGTCTTCTGGCACTTGCATGCTGCTTCCACACCTCCAGGCAAGAACATTTCCCTCTGCGCCCACAGTCCTTCTGGCACAGCATGCACTATGGCCAGCTCTGGATGGAGATACACCCTGTATCACTTGTCCCATCATCATCCAGATTAAAATGCCTCAAAAAACAGGCTGAGATGCCCTCCATGCCCACAGCCTTGCATTTCCCCATAGGTCTCATTCCTGGGTCGCAACACCAGGGACCAGATCAGCAGAGCACAATGTGGAAAGCACCTGCCCACATTCCAGATAAAAATTACCCAAAACATGCTACATTTATGGTTTTCAGGACACAAAATACCACCTTAAATACCTTTTCTTGTTCCTTTTGAGACTGAACTAAATGCCTCTGCATTTACAGCCTACCTCTGTTTTTAAAAAAGCTAGGAATATTTTTTTATCCATGGGGTCATTGAAGAGAAGAGTGGGAAAGGTGTTTTGTATGGCTTTGTGTTGCCCAACACTCTGTTTTACAGAGATGATAATGCAGAGAGCCAGATGGACTGGCAGAATGCCTCTTTGCTTGGTCTTCACAGAGCAGAGCATGGCCATGATGAGATCATCTTTGCAAGCTGCTGTGAAGACTGTGAGCTTCCTGGGAAGCAAATAGAGCATGACTACTTCAGCCTTAGCTTTATTTGGCTTCCTGTGCTCTGAAAGCTTGACCTTACAGGGGCTGGTACAAGGCTTTCCAATTGGTATGGTCTGGGCAACACTCAGCCATCTCAAGAAAGTGCTTGGCATGGTAGAGGACACTGCCTGACACCTCCATTGCAACTGAAGAGTTGAGTCATTGGAGGCTCCAAAACAAACACGGTACTTCAGAAACATAGTTCTGTGGAACTTATAAACATGCAGACTACTCAGGGCTTTGATACAGAAGGTGGAGCCAGCTTTGTGGAAGGGGAAGAGCACTGAACTGCAAACATTGTGTATAGGCTGGTAATCAAGCTTACAGCCTGGGCTCTGCTGAGGGATATTCTTCCTCCTCCACACTGCCAAGGGAGACTTCGGTGTCCACAGTACTTCAGTTCTTAGTTTCTCTGTGGAAAATGGCCACAAAGATAGCAGTGGTCTCTGATACGGTGTCTAGGCTTCTAGACATGAAATTGTGGTGCTACTCTTCTGCACAAGACTACATGTCATCCTTAAGGAGTCAAAAAAAGACATTCTGCCAAGACAAACCTAGACTGTGGGTCCTTGGCTGGCTACCTGGAGCCCCAGAAAGTGGATCTCACCAAGCCTAGAGGCTTCTCATGACACTGCCTGAAGCCCTGACTGGTTTGAAGACAAATAATACAGCTAAACACCTAGGTTTGGGGATTCGTGGTGTCTCAAGGGAAATGGTTTTTGCATTTCAAGAAAAACCCGTGGGCACACAAACAGGCTAATCAGTCCTCTGGTAAGTCTCTTCCAAGTTTTTTTCTGATGGGGAAAGCTGACTGCAGGAGAACATCAGAGGTGGGGGCTACGAACGCTGGGGATTTCTGACAGACTGTTGACACATCAAACCAAGGTGTGAAGGAGGAGAATGGCTCTGCTAACCTGTCATTTCATCTCCTCAGCTCCACCACCCATCCCAGGGGTTTCGGTTTGGAACCGTGCGGGAGAGCAGCGCGGAGGACTATGTGAGGCAAAGCTTCCCAGAGATGCACGAGTACATGCGCCGGTACAACGTCCCAGCCACCACGGATGGGGTGGCATACCTGAAGTGAGCCTCTGCATGCAACTGCAGGTCTGATCCCTCAGCCAGAATGCAGTGAGGTGGTGATGGGTTTCCCACTTCCAGTGTCACTTACCCCACAAAGCAGCCATTGGAGGGAGTGTGGCACACAGAGAAGGAAAGCACAGAATCACCTGGCAGGAGTGACACTTGGAGAGCCAGCTAGTGTAGCACCAGCTGGAGTGTTTCCAGGGGAAATAGTGCTTTGCACTGACTGCCATCAAGCATGGGCAATGTGTAAGTCCTGGCAGGTTCCTGTGCTTGGGAGCCCTTCATCAGGCAGTGAGAAACATTCAGGGAAAAAAAACCAAACAAATAACAAACATCAGAGTCCAAACAAAAACTGTGAATGAGGTTCCTCAGCATCTTCAGCATGCTGTGAGGAGAGAAGATTTTCAGGGAGAAACCTTAAAGCATTTCACATTAAAATGAATAAAAGAAGTAAATATAAAGGAAATAAAGAAAATATAGAGAAGTAATCAAAGACTGGTAAAAAGTAATAAATACCAGATTTTCTTGCTTTAGGGAATTACGGCATCACCATGTTTCAGAGATCCTTGTGCCAAACAGTCTGGGGTCATTCAATCTATTCACTGTGCCAGGAAACAGAAGAGCTTTAGGATAGTAGAGGATAATAAGCCTGAAATAATTAATTCATTTTACACATAAAAGTTGCATAACAGATGGCCTAATAATTTTTTATAAGAAGTTGTTTCTTGTTTACATTTTTTGCAGACCCATCCTAATTATAACTAAGATACATGGCAGTTCCTTTGAGTTAAACTGGAATTAGTCCATCTAGATCAATGAAGTAATGTAGCTTCACATCAGAAGAACACACAGACCTTTAAAGTTACAGGAGAGGAGGGTGCAGTCCCCATATCAGACGAGAACAGACACTGCAACTGTTCTTTTATATCATCCTTTTATGAAACTCTGCTGTTCATAAATTATGCTAAAATTCAGTCCTCTATGTTTCTTAAGACTGAATATAAAGAAAAGCCAATTTGGGTGAAGGAAATTAATTTTGCTCTAATGAGAAGCCAATGCAGCACTAGTATTTTAGGATTATTATTTTTTTTTTACAATAAAGTTTTGTGCTACCTTTCAGTGGAATTTAAGTCTAAAATATTTTAGTATTTTCCATCTTTCACATCAGTAGTACTTCAGGGGAGCAAAATAAGTCCTGTCTCTGCTGTCCTGCTGTCAGTGCACATTTCTATTTCATGCACAGTTCCTTCCTTCAAAATATAAATCCGTTTTTCACTTAAAGTAGCAGTCCCTGATCTCTGTTTTCTTTCAGTAATCTTCCAGAGAACTACATAGATAAGTGTTCAGTAAGCACCACTGAGTCTCTTAGACTGTGAAGTGATTCTCTTTGGCTTTGATGTTGAATACAGGCATGATCCAGAGAAACTTGATGCCTTCATCATGGATAAAGCACTCTTAGATTATGAAGTATCAATAGATGCTGACTGCAAGCTTCTAACTGTGGGAAAACCCTTTGCCATTGAAGGTAATAATCAATTTTATTTGTTATGTATTGCATTTGTTTTATTGTGATTTGGTATTCTCAATGAAAGTATGCAGGTGAAATAGTGGACTCCTTGAAGGTATGGTAAGATTCTCTGTGATTAAACAGAACCAAGGCTTTCTTCTGTTTTGTGTTTTTTTGAACTTTCAGATCACTTGTACCATTTGTTGCCATGCCCTGTGTAGGAATTATTCAAAGTGCTGAGATGGTCTGTCTCCAAGCAAGTCAAAGGCACCGTTCATTTCACTGCTGACAATGGATTAAAATAGGTCCTGAAAAGAGGCTTGCCTCGTGTGGGCTCACTTTCATTACACATGTTCAAAACTCAGAGGAATATGTTCAAAATGCTGTTCTACAGTTTTGCTCTTATCTGAGGCAGATACGCTCCCATTTTAAAGGTCAGCTTAAGATTCCTGCTGAACCTGTAGCTACTTGAAGCTGGAGAAGGGAGCCTGCCTACCTAGCACGGACAGGTTGGAGGGCAGCCTGGAAGCAAGGCTGGTCTGAAGCTGCTTCCAGCAGGGATGGGCACATTAGCAGCTCTTCGACTTCAGGAGTCATTTTTGTGATAGCTGGACAATGACAATGATCGAAGCTCCCTCTTTCCTCCCCTCCAAGGGCAACCAGTCTGGCTGCTCCCATTGCACATACAGCTGACCTCCTTCAGAAATGTTCAAACCTGCCTGAGGAAGGTCATAGGCTAAATGAAGGCCAGAGAAAACTGAGCATTTTAATCAATTCAGCTACAAGTCACCTGTGCTGGGCAGTTTGTGGAACACTCCCATTTGCTGTATTTCATCAGTGTCTCCCATTTGAATTGGCAGCAGAGACCTGAAAGCAATCAATTTTCCTCTTTTCTGTTTGTTATTGGGGAGGACAGAGGCACAGAGAGCTGCTCAGGCTGTAGCAGGATTTGTGGGTGTGCAGCTGCATGTTTCACCACACACACATGCCACCTGATAAATCTTCCATTTCAAAAAGGTCAGCTCTACTGAAGTAAACCACCAGCTCCCACAGCTTTGAAACAAGTAAAGCAAATTTAAATACAGAAAAAAAAAAAAAAGCCACAAATAAACCCTGAACTCTATGTTTTTACAAATTTGGACTTCATATAATGTAATTATGAAACACTTTAATATGCTGAAAATGTGATATTTGTGAACTCTAGCTGTGCCTTCTCTGAAACCATTCCTTCCATGTTAGCAGATGGATTCAGGTGGAAATAGAGGCACAATGTCCTCAAATCAGCAGCAAGAGAGGCTGTTGCGTTGTAGGTACACATCACATCACTCTACATCATTGAAAAGCAAGACACTGTGATGGCAAATTTGCCACTCATGTACATTTATCGTTTGTTGTTTTTTTTTTTTCTTCTTCCTGCCCTTGGTTTGGTTTTTTTGAAGAGACAATCTGAAACTCTAAATCTGAACTGAAAAACAAAAATCTACAGCAGACTAAAAAGTCATAATCTACAGCAGTTTTCTAGGCTGAATTGTTTTTCTAAAGTCTATATGTTTTTCTAAAGTCAAAACCTAGGTTCTGCAAATTGAAATACCATAATAAGAGTTACTGAATCCATTTTCACTTACACCAAGTCCTTCACCTCCACTACAACATGGTAAAAGACAACACAGTGGCTAAAAACTATTTATTATTAACTAAAAACTATTTATTATTAACTGAAGTCCCACATCACTGCCAGAGCAGAAGTGCATGAATGGAAAGCTTTAAATTGCTGTGTGACAGCAATACAGAGTGCTCCCATAAACATTTAAATGTACACAGCTTTTCATCTGAAAATACATAGAAGGAAAAGAAAATGTCCCATCTGACACCATAGTCACATCCACTGACCTAAAACTGTACGTGGATCACATTTACTTGACTTCAGGGCCCTTTTGCGTTGTTGAAACAAGGTAAAAAAGAAGAACCCATGGCAAGGGAATGCAAAAGGCTGTGTTTCTAGAGACAAGAGGGATTTATTCATCAGTATGTATCTATCTTCATCTGAAGTTTTTGACCCTCCAGTTTTACTTATTACTTTGGTGGCCTTCATAATTTTGAATTGTATATCCTGTTTGTAATCGGCTGCTCTATTTTTCACAGAAAAAAGTCTCAGTATTCTCAGTCCATGGTAAACCAGCATCCAACGTTGAACTGGCTTGCTGAAACAGAATGCCACCTATATCTGCTGTGCTGGTAGCTGACATGAACATACCTTAGCAAAAAGCAGACAAGTAAGAGAGTGGTGATTGTCCTGGTTTTCCTTCTAGGATATGGTATTGGACTTCCCCCCAACTCTCCGCTCACCTCAAACATCTCTGAGCTGATAAGCCAATACAAATCCCACGGTTTCATGGATGTTCTGCACGACAAATGGTACAAGGTTGTTCCATGTGGGAAAAGAAGCTTTGCTGTCACAGAGGTAAGTGATGAGCTTGGGTCACGTAAATGAGGATTTGCTCAAGTTGCCGATTGTTTCCCCTGATTCACAATGTGCAGCAGATACACACACAGCACAGATGGGCTGCAGCTGGAGGGAAACATTTGACATGGCAAGCCCAGCAATGTTGAGATCAGAGCACAAGAAGGACATCAGCAAGGCTGTGCTGCTAGATTAGGCAAGAAGTGTGTGCATCAGAGAGCATTTCTGGAGACCAACAGGGCATGTAAGGTGGCATTAGAAAAAGTGATCTGGCACATAGCACAACAAATGTGATTGCACTCAATTATGTGTATCACCATCTACAGGATCTGTCAGTGATTCTGGGCCATCTCACATGGGAGCAATAGCTAAACCAGCTGACACAGAGACCAACAAGAGCAAAAGAAACAGACAGAGTGGGAATTTACAAGGGCATGTAATGATAGGACGAGGGGCAATGGTCTTAAATTAGAGCAGGATAGATTTAGATTAGAAATTAGGAAGTTCTTTACTATGAAGGTGGTGAAGCACTACCACAGGTTGCCCAGAGAGGTGTTAGATGACCCATCCCTAGACACCTTCAATGTCAGGCTTGATGAGGCTCTGAGCAATCTGATCTAGTTAAAAAGGTCTCTGTGCACTGCAGAAGAGTTGGACTAGATGACCTTTGAAGTCCCTTCCAACCCAATACATTCTATGAATCTATGGTTCTATTCTATTAATTTAATACATCCCAAATTCTGAATATAACCTTGCCCACTTCCCAACATGGGTGGCAGCTACTTGTACCAAAGATAGGACTTCAGCCTACAAATGGTCCACTAAGGTATCAAGCTAAGAATAGAATAGAAGCAGGTCTCATGTCTAAGTAGAACTGCAGGAAATTGAAGCAAATCTCCATGGTTTTATGTCCTGGTATTAAATCAGAGGAGTTATGCCAGCTTGTAGCAGCTGAAGATGTACGCTGTTATCTAGGAGAAATATACTCCTCTTATCTGAATAGCAGCTTTTCATCAAGTTTCCCAGACTGTCAAAAAAAGTTGAGGTACTGCAGAATCAAAAGATCCAGCATGCCTAAAGCTTAGAGCATGCACTTTTAGCTCAAGGTGTTCCAAATGACATATTTTTACGTGTTCTCGCTGGTACAAAACACATAGGTAGAAGTATATTATCTCTGGTGTTCAGTCAAATATCAAACCAACCCTAACTGTTCTCTGAGAAAGTGGTAGCTTGGCCATTCTCGCCTAAAATAGTAAGAAACCTCCAGTTTTCTAGGGTTCTGACTCCTGACCTTCAGTGGTCAGCTAAGAATCTTGTCTGCAAACCTCTCACTGCTGACTAGATCACTAGAAAACTAGCATTTTTTAGAGGTCAGACAAAATAGATATGCCTGCTTTAATACGTCGATTGTTGGGGTACTTCTACATCTCATTACATTTTTAGCTTTTTAATTAAGATTGTGTCAGTATGAAATAAATTATATTCTAACATCACACATTCATAGAAGAAAATTCATGTTCTTTCTATTCAACTTGTTAATTTCAATTTGTGTGTGTGCTTAATTCAACACAAGAAAGCACATTTGAATGAAAGTGTGTATTCGCTGCTATTTCTGATCTGGCTTATCTGAAGATTGTATTATCATCTAACAAGACAGGTATCTGGGGAATTTTCTTTTGAATGTAGCTGACAGATCTGTTCTTCACAAGTGCTTCACTGAATGACCTGTTGTTACTCTACACTTTAACAGCCTTTTGAACTAAACCTCAAAAAAATTACCAGACAGTAATTGTATTAATTACCATAGCTGTGTGAAAACTCTTGTAGCAGAGACAAACTTACCTTCTTAATGATTCCCCAGAGATGAGACATAAGGAGCTTCCGCTGATCACAAGAATCTTAATCTAGTTGCTGTATCCAGGGCTGTCTTCTTTCTGTTCCTAAAGAAATGGCTGAGACACAGAACCTTCCAGTTAAGAAATAGGGGTTTATTTAGTACTTTAGGTCAAAAGCTAGTTTCCTTTTTTGTTATACCAATCCCCTCACAACCCCACAGTCAGTTTTCTGGCCATCACCTTGAAGCTGTGGTTTAGATGCTTGTCCATGGTGCACTGCAAGTGTCAAGGGAAGGCCATGCAGGCCCCTCAACAAAGGGAAAAGAGTGCCCTGTTCTCATAAATAAAAGCTGCCCATCAGTCACCCGTCATGGAACATTGTTACTAGTGCATGAAGAACCAGCACAAAGAACAGGAGCAAAGATTTGGGTGCCAAGACAATTAGCTCAGTGTGCACATGAGCTGTTTGGAGGGGAGAACTGACCCTTGCCCACTGGAGGGCTGGGAGCATGATGAAGAATCCTTGCCCGAGGGAAAAAGATCCTTTCCACAATGGTTCTGAAGAAAGGACAGTGTGAGTATTGAGTCTGACAAGAGAGTCAGGGGATGCATGTTTTGAGTCTCCTGGAAATGAGTAAAATATTTAGATTCACTTGTCAAAATTTTGGGGGGCGGGGGGTCAGAGTTTGCAGTCAAGACAAAGCTGTTATTCCCAGTTCACCAGCCTGTGATACCACAGAAGCAACATCTTCTTAGTACTTAATTTGGATTATATGTGTATTGTTTTTCTTCTAACTATGGACAGGGCTCAGAACAGGGGTGAAAGAAAAGGATTTATTACAAAAGGGAGTATTTTACCAAACCTGTGCAAAACTCTGCACAAGAAGAGGGGAAAAGAATTTCCATTGCTACACAGTATGTTAAAATTTGGCACTTGAAACTCTAAAACCACAGTCACCAGACTGTGCTAAGGATGAGCTCCCTAAATAGACTAAATATGTATTACTTGAATGCCACTATTCTTTGAGAACACAGAAAGCCGTAAGAATGAAAAATAAATAACAGTCTCTCTGCACTTACAAGAAGTGCCACAATCTGGAGACAGGGACAGATTTTGATACTGTTCAGTTACTTAAATATAAGCATCAGCATTATCAGGATTTTGAAAACCTTCTGAAATGCCCACATGAGTTTAGAAATCTGCCCTTCATATTCTTACTAAAGCTGGAAATATTTCCTTTGTCACAGAGGTGCCACAAAATCTAAGTTCCTGATCTCAGAAAAGCTTTTTAAAACTCTTGAGGGGAAAATGTTACCAAAAGGGTAGTATATTATTATAGCTAATACACACATGTGATATCCTTGTTTAGTGTTTGGGTTCAGCAGTGTGTAGCACCTGTACCTGTACTGTGCTGCCAACCTGAAAAGTATCCACAGAAGCCTTTACAGGCTTCTAATTAGTCAAAGCTGGACCACAGGCACTTACTGCTCCCAGTACAACCAGGGATAGTAAAGCTTTTACAGTCTCTTGGACTCGAGATGGAGTCAGGGCGTGCTTGTTTTTGCGTCTGCTCCCCCATTCAAACAGAACACAATATCAAACTCCTTCTGTGCATCCCCTTCCTCCTCTTCAAGGGCCAAAGGAAAAGTAGAGGTGACAGAAGGGTATGTTTAGGCAGGAACTGCAGATACGGGTTGAAAAATCAGAAGTTTCTCCAAGGATATACCAAAAAAAAGCAGATACCTCCACTTCTTTTTTTTTCCTCTTTTTTTTTTAATTTTCTTTTTTCTATTCTATTTTTCAGAAACTGCCAATTTCCCAGTTTGCAAGAGCCAAATAACTTAGAGGCTGTTGCCACTGTAGTGCTTAGCACCCATTACCTCTAATCATCACAGGTCTGACAAGGATTGCATATTGCTTCAGAACCACCTCGTGGGCATAATTTAGTTCCTTCTCCTAAAGTGCAGGGTACTACACTGAACTTCTGATTAGAAATTTGGAGCAAGGACTGCATTTTTGTCCTTGGTTTATAGAGAATACACCACATTATGGGCTTTTATTCCTAAAAAAAAAAAAAAAGGTACTGCAGAAGTGCAGTAGAAAAACTCATGAGTTGACTTTCTATTGCCAGTTCATTGCTGCTCTTCCAAATATATTCTATATACACACCTACAAATATATACACAAACAACAAAGTTGTAGAGTTTGCTGCTTTGATACCCATCAGCATGAAGCTATGAAAATGAGAGTTGTCTCTATTAGATGGTTTCCTTTATTATTTAACATGTGTGTGTCTACAGTAATTATGAACAGCTGATAAATTGCCTTTTAACACTGGTATGTAAATGTGCTGATACTGCTATAAATACTCTCCATATACTCCAAGACATGCTGTTAATTATTTCTCTCCCACCTTGTTTTCCCAGCTAACTCAGTTTGAAAATTTTCCCTGTACTCTGCAACCTTTATTGGGCAGCTTTTGCAATGCATTATCTTCTTTATTGTAAGATGAAATACTACTGATGCTTTGTTTTGGCATTTCCTTTCCTGTGAAAAGATGTCTTGCTTGGGACGATTTCAAAAGCTATCCATTACAAGTGAAAAGCACATCTGAGATGCCAGTGCTGGAATTCCTTTCACCTGTTCCCAGGGCAGATAGAAGACTGTTCTGCAGAGCTGACAGGACAGGGACCCCTAATCAGCATAAATCAGGGCAGCTTTACTGAAGATAAGGGGGTTATTTTTCATGAAAGGAGGTGGCCAAGTGTTCTCTCTGCAGCAGTACTGGAGTGACATCAAGCAGCAGCTTCAGGCTGGAGGAGACAACTCAAGCCTGCAGGAATCCCTGCTGCAGTTGCCACTGTGTCTCTTTCTATTATTATTATTTTGAATGGCTAGAATTTTATCATAGTCCATTAAACCTAGTTCCTATTCTCACAGCAACACAAACGCTCCCTGCCATACTGCAACCTGACACCAGCAGATCAGGCCTCCTTACTGATCTCTCCTGCCTTTGGGGGTTTCTGCATTCCTTCTCAAGCAGCTAAGCAAAAGGACTTTCACCCAGCTGATTCACTGGTTCCTGCCACCAAGGCAGTTAATGACTTTGAACAGACTGTTACTCTGTATGACACCAAACAGCAGTAGCTTGGGAGCCTATATAGAAAGGTCTGGTCCTTTGATGACTGAGCAAACCTATTCCTTTTTAATTATTATTCTGTTTCTCATTCAGTTTATTCTTACATCTCTAAGGGAGTTGTTTCATACTTGCCTGTGAACATCCTTTTTGGGAAGCAAGTGATTTGCATAAATGCTTCTTGGAGAATTAGCAAAAGTGCATTTAGCTGGCATATTCAGTTGGGATGGTAAGAGCCTTTTGGTTCTTACACATAATGGTATGTGCTGAATTCAGAGATGGGCCATACTGAGGTCTTAGCTATAAAGACCTCTGAGGAAAAAGTGAGACATGGGGCTTCATTCTGCTTTTATACTACCTGGACTAAAAGTTGGGGTTCACTGCTAACTAAAAGAAACAGGCCAGGTAACACAGACCTCCAGTCAAACTAGTTTCCTCTGGTTTAAAGTATTACCACCTGTCTTTGTTGTGTCACCCTCGTGTTCCCCTAACTGAAAGGACAAAATTTGGGACAACAGGTTTGTGCCAAGAAAAAAATTAGATTCTGAGAGGGAAGTTTTGCTTTTAGGTTGCACTCATGCACTCTCAGCAGCAGAAAGCCCTCGTGCCAAGACTGACACCCTTCCACCCCTCCGATCACTTTATTGTGGTTTTCCACTTTCATTTCCAGGCTGCAGTAAGTTTCTTTAGAAATTGTTTTTACACCCCCATTATACCCTTCAACACCCTTGAGGATTTATGCACTGGTACAAAAATTATCTTCCCAAGAATTCTGCTCAGTGCATTTCAGGGCAAGCAGGTTGATTTTGGCAGAGAAGCCCCAAAATAAGAGCTCATTGCCAGTGCCATGTGTGAAAGTTCTCACTCTGCTAGATTGTTGAAGCTCTTCTTGTTAAAAATATGCAATATTCTATCTCATATCATTGTGTTTTAAAGATCAGAAATAAAATATTAAAAAAACAAAGAAATACTGTTCACAATCACCCAACAAAAGTACACAAAGGGACTTCCAAGCCTTCAACTTCAATGGACTCAGGACTAATCAACTCTCTGGCTTAAAATGACCTCAAAACAGGATTTTTCACACACTCTGTGATCTATCTTTTAACTAAATCAATTTTTTTCCTGGATTACACAGCTATAGGTGTAACAGCACAATCCCCATTGACCAAACTAACAGTAGACTGAAGGAACACACAGGTCACTGGTCCAGGTGCCATCTCTTGACACAAACCTACCCAATCAATTTTCTGCTCCTCTTTTTAAATATTTTTTTTTTTCTGATATGGGAAAGAATATTATCTAATAAAAAGCACAAGTAGGACTTGTATTCTTGAAAATATTATGTATTATTATGTATTTTTGAAAATATTATATAATATTATATATATATTATAAAAATATATCAATATTTTCGTCAAGGACCTGGATGAGGGAACAGAGTGTGCCCTCAGCAAGTTTGCTGATGACACTGAACTGGGAGGAGTGGCTGACACACCAGAAGGCTGTGCTGCCATCCAGAGAGACCTGGACAGGCTGGAGAGTTGGCTGGGGAGAAACTTGGTGAAATTCAACAAGGGCAAGTGCAGAATCTTGCATCTGGGGAGGAACAACCCCATGGACCAGTACAGGTTGGGGGCTGACCTGCTGGAGAGCAGTGTAGGAGAAAGGGACCTGGGGATCCTGGTGGACAGGAGGATGACCATGAGCCAGCAGTGTGCCCTTGTAGCCAAGGCCAATGGCATCCTGGGGTGCATTAGAAAGGGTGTGGTTAGTAGGTCAAGGGAGATTCTCCTCCCCCTCTATTTTGCCTTGGTGAGGCCACATCTGGAATATTGTGTCCAGTTCTGGGCCCCTCAGTTCAAGAAGGACAGGGAACTGCTTGAAAGAGTCCAGGGCAGAGCCACAAAGATGATGAAGGGAATGGAACATCTCCCTGATGAGGAAGGGCTGAGGGAGCTGGGTCTCTTGAGCTTGGAGGAGACTGAGGGGTGACCTCATCAGTGTTTACAAATATGTAAAGGGCGAGTGTCAGAAGGACAGAGCCAGGCTCTTCTCAGTGATGTCCAGTGAAAGGACAAGGGGCAATGGGTGCAAACTGGTACATAGGAGGTTCCATGTAAATATCAGAAAAACCTTTTTTCCTGTGAGAGTGACAGAGCACTGGAACAGGCTGCCCAGAGAGGTTGTGGAGTCTCCTTCTCTGGAGACATTCAAAACCCACCTGGACACGTTCCTGTGTGATGTGCTCTGGGTGATCCTCCTCTGGCAGGGGGGTTGGACTAGATGATCTTTTGAGGTCACTTCCAACCCCTAAGATTCTGTGAAAAGCAATCCCTTCTCTCATTACTGCTGAATCCAGTTCAGTGCTCTAAAAAGACAAGTTCTTTCTTAGGACACAGGCTGCTTTACTCTGGAAGAGATTTTCCTCCCTAATTTTCCCACATTCTCACATTTATACTGGATGGTTTTCAATCTCCCAGGAATGTTGAGCTCTGGAAATTTCACCTGAACTGGGGTGACATGAAAGTACTTCTAGTAAGCTTAACCTAGAGAGAAGATTCTGTGGTTCTGTGATTTCCAAAGTAGTGTGTGGGCAGTAATTATAGGTAAGAGTTTTAAGTTATTGATAAACCTGTAACTAAGTTACAGAGGCATGAAAATAAAGGTGCTAAGATTATACATAACATGCAAGCCTGACCCCCACATTGGAGTGCAAGTGTTTGTGGTACAGATTGCTGCTGCACATGTTTTTCTGGTCTTCAGAGAAGATTAATGCCAGTAAGAGATTCAAAGTAATTAAAGCCTCACTACCCTACAAGAAAAGGGTGGGTCAGCAGAACACTGTGAGAGTGTTCCTTGTTTTCATAATTGCAGTCAGGGTTCCCAACAAACACAATTTCATTCCTGTTAATGTAGGGAGTGGAGAGGTGGCATTTTTAGTCTACAGCTTCAAAACATTTTCTCCCTGGCCTTCCATCAAGGCTAAAGCA
Organism: Apus apus; assembly: GCF_020740795.1. NCBI lineage: Eukaryota > Metazoa > Chordata > Aves > Apodiformes > Apodidae > Apus > Apus apus. The sequence continues at coordinate 69,056,729 of NC_067312.1, read as the reverse complement.
GAAAAAGAAGTTAATGATAAATCCTGGTAAATATGAACAATCGGTCTTAGCTCACTGCTGATGAAGGACTTGCTCTACAGTTCATTGACAGTATTCTGTCAAGCAGTATTTGCTTTTACAAATGCAAATCAGCCAGAAATACTGGATTCTTCTACATGTTCAACACTTAATCTCATTAGGGAAACATCATGAGGAAAAGAATTCCCTGGTTTTTGGCTGGTTCTCATTCCCATGACAGGTCCCTGGGCCTGACTGAACACAGCTTTCTGCAGCACAGGAAGGCTTTGTTGTCAACAGTAACCAGACTATTCTGCAGCATTTCACCACTGTGCATTCAGAGTGCATTTCCAAGTGAGAAGACAGGCACATTCGTTAAAATACACTAACATCCTCCTTGATTCACTGCCCCTTTTGATTTTACTCACAGACACTGCAAATGGGGATCAAGCATTTTTCTGGGCTCTTTGTGATGTTGTGTGTTGGGCTTGGCTTGTCCATTCTCACTACGATTGGGGAACACATCGTGTACAGACTGGTCCTACCACGGATCAGGAGGAAATCCAAGATGAAGTACTGGCTCCATACAAGTCAGGTACGTATTCAGGATGAACCCTGTGGAAGTCACGTAGCTGATGAAAAAAGCCGGGACATGAACAAGATGTAAAAAGTTGTAACAGCTCTGAAGCATTTTAAGTGTGACAGAAGCTTGTGGAATTTGAAGAGGCTTAGTTAATGATAGAATAAGAAGCACAGAGGAAACAGTTAAAACATTCACAACTGTAAAACCTATAGAAGGGACCTTTCCATTTCCACCTGTAGCCTTTCACCGCTTTTGGACACTAGATGCAGCAGTGCTGCTACCCTGAGCTGGCTAACCAGTATTTTATTTCACTGTTAGGGGTTCCCAAATTTCTGATGCATGTGGGTAGTGTTGGGTAATTTCCTTCATTTTTCTAGGGAAAATAATGGAAGAAAATTGCTCTAGGTGTTTGGTCTAAAGGAAGAGATAACATTGCAGCAAAAGGCACAAAAAGGAAGAGCTTCTATTGCTTTAAAGCAGCACAGTGAAAAAGATCTTTTAGAAAAAAAAGTTTGCCAAGAGTCACTTTTTTCCAGAGGCATTCTAACACCAAGGATTGTTTGCAAACTATTTATCAGCCTTTCAGATTGCCCTTCCTTGGGAAACTAAGGGAAAATAAGTCTGTTGTAATGACAAAGCATAGACATTGCTTGTATCCTTGAACATGCAAAATAATTTATGCTCAAGTCAATCACACAAAGCCCAAATTCTTTACCTATTTATGGAGCTATTCTTAATCTTGCTTTTACTAATTTATTTTCTTCTTTTCCCTCTAGAGATTGCATCGTGCTCTGAACAGTTCATTTATTGAGGACAAACGCCAGCCTAAGACAAAACGAGTAGAAAAGAGGTTTGTATGGCTTTGTATGGCTTAAAACACAAACTAGAAAAATTAGTTTGAAATTAACTATGTTGTGTCTTCCTATTTACTTATGGATCCAATACACTCCAAAGAATGAAACAAAACAAAAAAGCATAAATTAATTGTTTCAGATGGAAAGTATTAAATTTAGAAATTTTGTTTTTTCATTATTTCACATACAGGTAATAGAAGCAACCCTGTTCTAAAGGCAGGCTTTGCAGTCTTTTAAGTCTGCTGTCCTAGTTTTTAGGTAATTAATTACTCACAGACTAAAGCACTGGCAGATAACTAGGGTCCTGTGAGATGGTGTCACAGTGAATCACAGATGAGGCAGTGTATATGTCAGAAACTTTTTCAGCTTTCTTATTTTTTAGAATGAGAAATAACAAAGCTGAGAAGAGGAAAATGCAGTCCTTTCAGAAACCTTTGTCTCAAACAACTCCTTTTGAAGGAAAAAAGTAGGTAACAACCTCACCCTGTTTCCATAGCCTGTGTCTTATGAAGAAGAGACAATCTTATGTACAAGGAACACATGTTTTATTAAAACTTTACATTTTCTCAGGAACTCAGAACTGTTAGTGCACTGTTCAAAGACACAGGCAGCAGTATGGCTTCTCTACAGATAAGTTCAGCTACAGACTATAGAAATGTCTCCCAGGTTGTTATCAGATATTTGGCATAACTGAATTGCATGTATGTAAATCTATGTTGTGTTTAGTTTGTCATTCCTGCGCTAATGGCAGCAAATTAAAGATCCAAACATCTTTAAGCTTCTAAACTGCCTATGTAAGAGCACATGCAGTTAACTTCCTCAGTTCACTCCTTCGTCTTCCTGCCCCACAAAACCCCATAGTGGGACACCACCTTGTACACAGCAACTCCTCACTTTTGGTATTTGAACAGCAAGATATTTCCTCCTCCTACACCTTCCTCACTGGAAGGTAGCATTCACACTCCCAGAGCCAGAGGGACTAGCACAGTCAGAGAGAGGCTCTTCTAGAGAAGGGGGCCCTCTGTATCTTTGCTGATACAAAAAGCACCAGGTAAATTATTTGCCAGACACTGAGCAGTGCAAACGCTTCATAACACAAGATGACCATAAACCCCAAAGGAAACAGCTTAGAAAAAGAACCACATAAATATTCTTTTGGCATTGAAACGAAGATATGCTGCTGCCCTAAAACTTCTGCCCCCACATCATCCAGCCCATGTACTCGTGCACCCACACTCATGCACTGTCCTTGCTTTTGTCATGGTCTGAGCTACTGTTTGCACAGAATTATGGTGAATTTAACTCAAGAAACCTCGTGTCGTGGTGCCCAGCTTGTAATGAATACTGATGTGGCAAGGGCTTTCAAAACAATTTCCCTGTTACAGTTTCTTGTATTCCTTCTGGGGACTGTGGAATTGTTAAAAGCTGCTAACACCAAAAAAAAAACAAAACACAACACGTGGTTTGACATGTGAAAGAAAAAATATATCAGAAATTATAGATTAATGATATGACTCTGAGAAATATTTACAAAACAAAGGGCTGCAGCTTCTCTGAGATGTGTACTTCTGCTCCAAAGCAAGTTGGTCATGCTGGCTACCCAGGACACTGAGGACCATGGGCTCTGCAGAGCTACACAGCTTTGGACATCACAGCCCCTTGGCAGTAGTTCTGCTCTCTGTAATTTCATAACTAACAACAGTGTGGGGGGAAGATGAATTTTAGGATTCTGTTCTAGTCTCTGCTATGGTTTAATCACAAAAATGTGACCATTTGCATTCATTATTTGTGCTTCTCAAGAAAAATAATTCCAGCGATAAAGGAATAATATTTCTATGCAATTCAGAACAGCATATTTTTCCAGTAGGATGGCTCACAGGGGAGGGTTGCATACACCTAAGAGCAGGTCCTGATTTTGTATTAACTCTCACATCTCTGTCCAGGTCCCACGTAGGGAATAGCCAGCATGCTGTGTGGAATACAGCCAGCCTGGGCAACTGCCACCGGAAAAAATACATCTGCACTGATGAAGGGCAAAATGAGGTGACAATTCGAGAGCACCAAGACATCCCCTTGCCACAGGTGAGGAGAGAGACTCCAGCTTCTTTAACAACCAACGGGAAAGCAGAGTCCCTCAACATTGCCAGGACCTCAGTGATGCAAGAGCTGACAGAGCTGGAGAAGCAGATCGAAATCATCAAGAAGGAGCTGCAACTCGCCATGGACAGGAAATCAGAGCTGGAAGAGTATCAGAGGACAAACAGAACTGCAGAGCCCTAGGCTAGCATACCTGGGCCCTTTTCCCTTTTCTTCCTTTCTCCCCCACCCTTCCTCTGTAAAATTTGTAACACACTTTTGTAATGCCAGAAATAGGTGCAAAAATAAAGCAGGCAATATGCTCCTCATGAGAGCAGAATTGCAGCAGCCCACAGCCACTGCCACCCTCCTGAGTCCTCCTCCTTTCATAACAAGTTTCTCATTCTCCTGGCAAACATCAGCCATTCCCAAGGGACTGGAGAAACAAGGAGCATCCAAACAGTGAGAGTTCCTGGTTCCTCCACTTCACAGTACAGTGAGGTTCTCACTTTTTTAGCCCTTTCTGTGCATTAATTAAAAAAAAAAAAAGAAAAAAAAAGAAAAAAAAGGAAATTTAAACTGCTCATTGGAAGCATGTCCCTTGTTGGTATGTTCTAGTTGTGATATCTATGGGTCTAGTCTCCATTCATGCTAAGGCTCCTTATGGTTGCCTCATTACACCAGGTGCTAGTTCTGTGTTGGCAATCCCTTCCCTCCTGGCACAGGCTGTGGTTTCACAAGACAAATTCTTGGTGACAATCCCAGTACACAGCGTCCCCTCAGCTCTGTCAGCACGAATGCAGATACGGCTGCTCTGTGACTGTGGTAAAGGAACTCACCCAGCTTAAAACTAAGTCGGCAAAAGTCAAACCAGCATTTCTGTCTGCTTCTGAGCCCAGGTTTGGCTTCCCCTCCCACCCAGAGAGAAGCCATGCAAACAGCTGCACTGGCAGATGGGAGGGGATGGGTTCATGGTGGCACAGAGCAAGTACAAGGGGGAGTGGGGATGGCAGTACTGTAAAACAGTGTTTACCACCAAAGGAGAAGTATTTATCAGCATGAAACTACTCCCTTAATATTCAGTCTTCAGCTGACAATAAGGTTCTTTCTCACAGCCGAAGTGACATAACGAGGCTCTGGTCCATTAATCATATTACCACCAATCTCCCATCAAAATGAAAGGGAGTCACCACAGCCTCCCTGTGGTCCAGGGCTCACTGTGAAGGTGAATGAGAGTTGTGGTTTCAAAAGCAATGTACTAAGTGGAGCTCTCTCCCACCTGGATGATGATTAGGGGGGAAGGAAGGGTAAGCTGTTTAGCATCTGAATAAATACTGCATCAACCCAACTGACTGTGTTATTTGAACAGGATTTCTATGAAATGCAAACACTTCCCAACACATCCCCTATTACAGAGAAAAAGAACATTTGTGAAACTGTCAGAATTAACTGTGTTCTCCCAGATATGTCATCAAAGTAATTTGCATCCTCCCTGTATCTCCAGCCACCTGTGTGAATGTTGCCAGGGGTGATGTTCTCACCAGGCATGGTTTAAAGGCTACAGGCAGATCTGAAACTGTTTGTGGGTTTGGAAAAGGCACACCTTTTTGCACCTATAACCTTTGAAAAACACTTGCAGACAGAAAGCTCTGCATGGACCACAAGAAACAGCAGTGATACCCTGACACAGAATCACAGAATGTGAGGGGTTAGAAGGGACCTCGAAGATCATCAAGTCCAAAAAAAAAAACCAAAACAAAACAAACCCAACAGATCACCCAGGGCAGATCACTCAGAAAGGCATCCAGACAGGTCTTGAAAGTCTCCAGAGAAGGAGACTCCACAACCTCTCTGGGGAGCCTGTTCCAGTGCTCTGTAACCCCCACAGTAAAGAAGTTCTTCCTCATGTTGAGGTGGAACTTCTTGTGCTCGAGTTTGAATCCATACCCCTCGTCCTATCACAGGGCACAACTGAAAAGGTTGTCCCTGTCTTCTAGAAAATCAGCCCTCATGTATTTATAGACATTAATTAGATCCCCCCTCAGTCTTCTCCTCTCTAGACTGAAAAGCCCCAGGGTTCTTAGCCTTTCCTCATAAGGCAGGTGTTCAGTCCCTTAATCATCCTTGTAGCCTCTGTTGGACTCTCTCAAGTAGATCCCTGTAAACCCCAACACAACAACAGCCTCAAAAACCCAGCCCCCCCACCCTATACTACTTTCAGTTCCTCATTCCACAGTGTTGTATTCTGCCCATGACAGACAACTGCCATGCTTAAAGGCTGCCTTTTTATACAAATGCTCTTTCAAAATGCTACTGATTAAGCATAAAGACTTAAGCTGAACATGTAAACCCACTCTTCTTTATATATAGATAAATATGTATGCAAACACACGCTAGGGTTAAAGAGACTTTTTCTTTGTTTATGCTTAATTTACCCTGGCTCAGACGCCTAATTCAGACAGTTTTGATAAAGAATACTCATTGTCCTTTCCCTTATTTTACCCCAAAATACTTCTAGTCTTGATAAACTTCTAATTACGTCCTCCACTCATTCTGGCAAGTGAAAATAGACCATCCAAAGTTTTCATTTTCTCAATGTTTAAATTATAACTGCAGAGAGAAATTTAGTCACTTCCAAAATAAGCTTCAAGAACTTCCTGAGCTTCAATTAAAATATTATTTTAACATAAGAAAACACATTTCTTCTTGGTGAGGATAGAGAAAACAAGAGCTTCCAAACCTCATCTGTGAAACAAATCCAGAATGCTCTGTGTGTTTCATTTCCTAACATGTTCAAAGTGAACCCAACACTGACATTGTATGCATAGAAGTTTCAAGAATCACAGAGTCACAGAATGCCAGGTTGGAAGAAACCTCAGGGATCATCTGGTTCAACCTTTCTAGGTAGTACTATAGTTGATATGAGATGGCTCAACCATCCTGAGTATGTATTACTGTAAGTGCACAAGAAAAATCATGATTCTGCAATAGAAGTTACCTTAAGTCAGTCTTATACAGCCATACAAGCAATGTTTCACTGAAGACATTTTTAACATTAATCCATAAAGTAACTAGCTGCAGTGTGGGGGAATCTACCACTTCCCTTGGGAGGCTATTCCAGTGTTTGACTGTCCTCATGGGGAAAAACTTACCTCTTGTGTCCAACTGGAATCTCCCAGGAGGAACTTATGCCCATTACCCCTTGTCTTTTCCATGTGACCCCATGTAAACAGGGAGTCTCCATCTTCTTGGTAGCCACCCTTTAAGTACTGGAACATGGTAATGTCTCCCCAAAGCCTTCTCAAGGCTGAACAAGCTGAGATTTCTCAGCCTCTCCTCATATGGCACCATTCTCCACACAGGTTCTCCAGTCCTCTGATCATCCTTGTGGTCCTTCACTGGACCCTCTCCAGCCTGTCCCATCCTTTTTTTAGAGCAAGGACCAAAACTGAATGCAATACTTCAGGTGTGGTCTGACAAGGGCCAAGCAGAGCGGGATGACGACTTCATGATCCCTGCTGGTGATGCCCTTGTTGATGCAGCCCAGCATCCTGTTGGTTTCTTTGCCCTGCATCACACTGTGCACTCATGTTGAGCCTTGTCACTGGCTTGAAAGGCATTTTGTTTAGTCTTATGTGGGGGGAGAGAAGATGGACCGTTCCCCACAAGCCTGTTGTCCACCAAGACCCCCAGGTCCCTTTCCACAGGGCTGCTCTCCAGGCAGGTGGATCCCAGTCTGAGCTGTGCACCTGGGTGATGTGCTTCATCTTCAGTAGAAAGGTGATGTGACTTAATGACTGGGAAAGGGGTAAGGAGCTTTGCACCTCTACATGGGCTGTTTAATTCAGATTACAGCTGCTCACAGCTGTAAAAAGGAAGTCTGCTGTTACAGCAAAGCTATTTGAAGATCCAATGTTTGTTCACCAAAATCAGGACCTGGATCATCAATAAACACTTCTACCACAAAAATCTATCATCAGCATTAGTGTTCCTAAAGCACTGTTCTTTCTCCAGTTTGATGTCACAAACTATAATCCAGTGAGCAACTTCCAGTGAAAGCAGAGAGGCTTCTGTTCTCATTTATTCTACACATACTCTTAAGAGCATTTAAGCCATGCTGCAGCTCTAAGCTTCCTCTTAGAAAGACAGGGTCATATGTTCCTTCTAACTTCTCAGTATTTGTAATAATTTACAAGGTTTATTTCATATTTTCTGGATGTTTTTAGAAAGGTAAAAATCATAATGAATACTATCAGATAGTCTGTGATTAATTGCTTTCACTTTACTATTGTTTCTAGTATTTCCCACAGTGAATACAGGAAGGTAATACAGATTTTATGATTCAGGGAAGGGAAAGAGATGAGACAAATAACTGACAGTTGCACCTTCCAACAGAATTTTTACAGGAAAAGCACTATGACCTATGAAGGAATGTTGTAAATACATGACTAAAAATGTTTTTTTTAGGCACAGACTTCAAATACAGCCTTGCACTACAGGGAGCATAGTGACTGTAACCTATGCTATGTCCTTCCACGAAATTCCCAGCAGCCATGACAAAATGCATACTAATCCAGCATCTTGACCCTTCCGTTGTATTAGGTATAATGTAGAGTGAAGATACAGCCAAAAGAAGGAAGGTTGGTTTACTTAACCATTTTTATTTTTTTTAAACAGAGTATGGAGGAAATAAATCACTCTGCTTTAGAAGCTTGTGAAAAATGTTTCCAATAACTAGACAAAGGACAGAAGCACTGATAGATACTACCAGAGGCAAGAAAAACAAAAAAATAACCAGGACAACAGTGTTTATTAGATTTTGTGCATTACAAGATTAACCTTTGTGACAAAGTAACTCCTACAAATTCTGTTCTGGAATCTAAGGACAACAACAGCAATGCCAGAGCCTAGGGGAAGATGTCCTCCACATCAACCAGGGTTCATCAGTGGAATGCTGTATCAAAGATTCTCCAAAGTCTTATCATTCTCCTCTGGATAGTAAGATGAGTGTTTGACTTTAGGGTAGAGAGGATGTTTAGGATGTTTACTAATACACCAGACGTCACAGACTGTTTTCCTGACTCAGGAAGATACAGGTCTAAGGAATCACTCCACTGAAGTCTACAGATGTAGGTGTTAATTCATTATTTGGCCCTTCAACTAGGAAACTAATCACTCTCAGAAACACTACCATACCTTGATGAAATTTAATCATTAACATCCAAAGCAGTCTCCTCGAATAAAGGCCCCATTTATCTCTGCTGCATCACAGACAGCTTCCCTCCAGGCAGGACTTCAGTTAGATGTTCCAAACTTGACAGTTTCAAAGTGATAGATGGGAAATACCCTCTCAGGCACAAAGAATCCACAAAAACTGAGGGTAAGAAAAGGGACACAAAAGGAATCAAGACCCAGAATTTGTCTCTTTCCATTCCCTAACCACACTTCTCAGAAGAGACCGCAGATCAGCAGACACAAGCACTGACCCAGGAGTGACAACGACAGGAGGTGAGGGAGGCTGGGTGTTCAGCTTAAGCAGCTACTTTCCATCACTCCACTGGAAAGAATCAACCAATGTAGATCCTGTGGAAGTCGTTGGCACCAAAGGCAGCATTGCACTTGGGGCACTTGCGCTGCCGGGTGTCATAGCGCGTTTTCACGCACTCGAAGCAGAAGACATGGAAGCACTTGGTGAGCACAGCGTCCTTCTTGCGCATGTTGCAGCACGGGCAGGTCAGACGGGCCTGCAAGACAAGGACAAAAAGTTCCAGGAAGGGCCCACTGCACTGCCACAGGTTTGTTACAAGATAACTAAGAGGAAGGTCCTTCCATTCCTCTGAAGGAGGAGGCGGTTTCTTCAATGCTGGAGTACAGGCAAGAGATGTTAAATACTGAAAAATGACTACACAGCCTTCTGACCGAAGTAGAGTTAAAGAGGGAGTGTGATAGAGACAGCTACTCACCTTGTAATCCTTAATTTCTTCCATCAGTATCTCATCACAGTTGGGAACCATGTCAGGCTTCTTAGTGGTTTCCAGCTTCCTGCGTAACCTAGAAATATCTTCCTGCATAAAACCAAGAGACAAAAAAAGATGAGCAGTATATTCTCTCTCACAGCTTCTTCAGGGATGAAAGAAAACCATCACTCTTCCAACAGCACACCTGGCTAAGTCACCACACCTTTCATCCCCAATAGTCCAGCAGGCCTACTATAAATTACATTATCATCTGGTGTCACGTGGATTGTCAGTTACCAGTGGACAAAAATGGAAAGAGACAAGACCTGATGAAGCTGAAATCAAAGTTGAAACTCACTCCAAGCTCAATAAACAAGGAATCAGACACCGAAGCAGACAGATACTGAGGTACCTACCTCAGCTCTTTTGAAGTTGAACATTTCCTTCTCTCTAGTTACTCTGTTTTCCACAATCTCATCCTGGAAGTCATGTAACTTCTTTTGAGCCAGCTCTAGCTGGGCTTTCAGATCATCTGCGAGCTGGGCAGCATCCATGGCCTGAAAAAAAGCCAAAAAAAATCAGGATAAGAGCAACAAACAGAAAAGGGGCTCCAGTGATTCCTAGTTCTTCTGCCTGACAAGCCAAGACTGCTCAGAGAATACTCCTGGGGCTGCTGGAGATGTATTTTTTCAATTCACTTTTGGTATTTCTACATGGAGTAAATGGAATAACTGAATTACTCCCTAAATGTTACTTCAACAGCAAAATACCTTATTATTAAGAAGTTCTAAACATTTAGCTTCAACATTCCTCTTTGGTAGTAGAGCCAACCTGTCACACTGCAATGTATGTCAATTAGAAAAATACTAATGACCACACAATTCTCTTCTTGTTCATCTATTTTCAGCCTTATACTTTCTACATGCTTGCTACTAAGGGAATTGCAAAATGTTTGTTTTATAATCCTTCTCTCTTTTCACCAGTTTTCCTACCATTTTCTGCCTGTCCCTATACCAATGAATTCATTATCCAAGTTCCATCAATACCACAGATTGTGATATTAAGCTCAAGTAATTGTGCTGAATTCCTCCCCATCTTCCTCTTTGCAGTCGTATTTCTGCTTCTGTTTCTTTTAATGTCATTCCTGCATTTCTACTAGTTTTAACAACAAAGCAACATCAACCATGAGACTTAGTCTTCCTTTACTCACGACAGATCTACTTTATTGATCTTAAGACATTTGTTAAAGGTTTTACCATTTCCCAGCTATATTCTTCCTTTTACTTATGCCATTTTCCCTAAAAAAGGTTTGACCTCAATTAACTCCATCTGTCTGCTGCCTCTTTCATGATAGGTTTCCCTTTACAGGCACCTTCAGCTCCTGCACCAGACTTTCACAGGAACACCTATGACCCACTCCTCCTTATTAAAGGAAACACGAGTCTACAATACTTTAATCAGAACTCTCTTCAGGACTCCTCAGCCTTCTGGTAGGCTAGACCAAACCCAGGGGCTACCAGGTTCCATAGTATCAGTGAGAGCTAGGAGCCCCCTGTGCTCCCACAAGACACCTCCATATTACAATCCAAGAGGACATCAAGCCATCACTCACCTTGCGTTTGTTCATTTCCAGAGCCTGTGTTCGGAGACCTAGTTCTTTCTCGCCTGTTCCAATACTGCTCTGCAGCAAGTGTTCCTTTTCCTCCAGCTTACGTACAACCTGCAGCTGGGCATCCACCTTGGAAAGGGAGAGGGGATATGGAAGAACTGAATTGCGTGTTCTGCACGTCTTCAGAGCTGTCATTAAAGCTGCATGCTAACAGTATCCCTGCCTCCCCATCAACAAGGAGAATCTCTTCAGTTTGCCATCTGCTCCCTGAACAGACACACGAGCAGCCCCAGAGCTGTATCTCAACAGAACACTTTAAAACCTAGCAGTCAAAAACTTGCAACAAAGATGTCTTATTTTTTGGAAGGTGGCTTAGAGAATTGCTGCCAGGCAGTCAATAGTTCCATCCTGGTTCCAAGGATGGCAGAATATATATGCAGAAATGACAAGGAAATTACTTCTGACTTCCCTTCTCCCTCTTGCTCTCTGTATCAATAGACCTGTGGGACATTTTATGCTCATACATCAGTCTCTGTTTCATACCAAGACCTTTGAACTCTGATGCAGCATACTGAGGTTGAGTAGGGGAACATTCCCTCCTGCATTGATTTTGGCAGGGATAATAGTTAATTCTCTTCACAGCAGCTCATCTGGTGCTGCATTTTGGATTTAGGATACTGTTTTAGCTATTGTGGAACAGTACCTATACAGCATCAAGACCTTCTGTGTCTCATGCTGCCCACCATCAAGTAGGCTGAGGGTATAGAAAAAGTTGGGATGGAACACAGTTGGGACAGCTGATGCCAACTGACCAAGGGGATATTCCACACCACATGACACTGTGCTCAGAAAACTGGTGGAAAGAAGCTGGGGATGTTCAGGGTTAGGGCATTTTTCTTCGCAAGTAACAACGACACGTGATGGAGCCCTGCTTTCCAGGAGATGGCTGAACACCTGTCTGCCATAGCATATAGTGAATTAATTGCTCATTTTGCTTTGCTTGTGCACACAGCTTTCTTTTAACTATTGGACCGCCTTCATCTCAACCCATCAGTTTTGTCACTTTGCCCTTCTGATTCTCTTCCATCCCACTGTGCTCACAGCTGCATAGAGCTTAGCTGCCTTCAGCATTAATCCGTAACACCTTCACCTTCCCCCAGCAGTTCTGTTGTCCTCTCTCCTCTCACATTACCTGTGTCTTCAGTGTCAAAACTTGGTCTGCAAGCTCCTCCTTCTCCTCTTTCAGCAGCTTGTGGATCTGGTTGGACTTGATGCGTTCTGACATCAGTTTGAAGTTGGCATCATCTTTCTCCCGCAGCTGCTGCATCAGGCGGATGTTCTGCTCCTGCATGTCTTCAAAGGCTTGGCCTGTGACATCCATTTCTGACAGCAGAGCCTCCTCCTCCTGCAAAGGAATCACAGGCTCTGGCAAAACTGTCTCCTGTACTCCCTACAATAATCCTGAACTTTTTTTAGCCAGAGTCACCAAATCTAGGACAGATGAAGATGGCTCAGTGTCTGGTAACAGTATCTTCCCTGCCACAAGAAAGAAGTGTTCCCTAGAAGTCTCCACTACACCTGAGATGCCTTGAATTACAAGGTGTAGGAAAGAGAAGGTCATCTCCACAAGCACTCACTGACTCACAGCTCAGTGGCTCCTGAGATCACTAAATAGCTGTGACAGTCACTGCAGAGCAGAAACCAACTACTAACTTCAGGCAGGTAGATGGACAGCTGTCACATGCACTAGACCAAGAATTCTACATGTGGACAACCCAACAGCTTCCAACCAGCAGGATAGCAAGCCACTTAACTCATTTAGGCCACTTAAGTGACAAGACAGAATGGTTCTGTACTATAAGAATCTGAATTCTAAAGAAGTACATGTCAAGTCACTGGCTTGTCTCTCCCCTACTGAGGTGGTTCTGCTCTCTTACTAGATTAAGCCTTTTCTTGTGGAAGCAGGTACGTCACCGTCCCACGCACATGTATTAATTATATGAACTGTGCAGATAATACTTATAAAAGAAATGGCAACCTCTTCCCCAAAAGGCTGGTCCAGCCATTTCTCCTCTGAGCTCTCCACCAACAATTAAATATTCTCCACCACCCGTGCCATCAGCTTTGTGACATGCTGGTATTTCAGGGGTTTTTTGAAGTATTGGGTTTTTATGGCTGGCCAAGTTTTTTCCGTGTTGATAAAGAAAGATAGAATTCACATCTCTGCCACATACAGAGACAGAAACTCCTCCTCTCAGGTAATCTTCCTGACTGTAAACAGAAGGCAGTATCTTCCCCAGGTGCTCTAGCCAAGTCAGAACTCATTGGAAACTTCTCACCTGCTTAGCCATGGCTAGTTTCTTCTGTAAATACTCAATTTGTTCCTCCACTGCTCGGATCTTGCGGAGGGCATCCTCATCAGCCATCTTTTTACTCTCCTTTTTCTCCTTGTCTTCTAGTTCTTTCACCCTCTGCCTTAGTTCTTCCAGCTACAGCATGGACAAAGCAGAAGTGACACTAAACATGAGAATGTGGCCTGAACATTTTTAAGACCCTGTTTTCTCCATAATTCTCAGAAACATTGGAGAAACTGCTTTCCAAGCATGAGGAAAGAAAACCCATCCCATCTTGACATAACGCTGTATTACTGGCAGACAGACCTTTAAGATGAGCTGTAAGCCTGAGATCTTAATTTCAAAACCATTAAAAAAAAAATCTCATAGCATCTTTTATCAGAGTAGGAGGAACACAGTCACTTGCAGTTGTATATGTACAGGTGTGTGGATGGAGAGCATCTGCTCCTTTAAGAGCATCTAGTCAAGGAGTATTTTAAACGCAAAAAGGGACAATATGAAAAGCAGGAAGCCATAGAGAAAACATGCAGAGACTCAAACCTGACAGACAAATTATATGGGAGGCAGTGATGAGAACCAAACCTGGTCAGTCACACTCATTGATAAGAGCATGTGAGAATGCCAGAAACAAGATATACAGAGACACAGAGCTGACACAACAAACACGGACACAGAGACAAGAAACAAATCTCCCCAGTCACAGCAGCTAGCAGGCTACCAAGAAGCTACAGACAGCACTTCCAGGAAGATTAACCTGGACTTTGCAACTGACAAGACTGTAAACCAGGAGTGGATCCTATATTGGGAAGGCTGTGGGAATAGATACAGCTGTACAAGCCCAGGAAGGATGTGCAAGGACAAACAAATTTGGATTAGACAGAGAAGGGCATAAAAGGAGCCAGTCACATGTAAAATGAGGGCAGTCAGAACACACTTGTCTGGCTCAGCCCCGCACATGATCTGCAAAGCCTGTCCTACCTTCTCTTCTTATAAAATATTTTCCTGTCTCTATGTAATGCAACTCTCTACCTCATGTGTATGTGTGTCAAATGGAGTAAGGGCTAGCTACAGGTGAGACTCATATCGGGGGGAGGGCCCAGGATCCCAGGGGGAGCAGACAGAGGGGCCATGCTGGTACTTGAGGGATCTGCGACTGCATGTGTACTTGTGAACCTAGAGAATGTTGTGTGTCTGCACTAGTGACATTCTATCTCTACCAGCGGAAGAGGAAGAAGGGAACTCATCTGTCTTGTTTGTTTTATGAGTCCTGTAAGTAGGTTCTGCTGCAGGAAGCACCTTCTTTGTGGCAGTCTGACTGGCCATGTCAGTGTATATCTCTAGGACATGTGTTCAGCTTCTCTACTGGTAGAATATGCAACTGAGAAAGCAAGAGCCATGTCCCTCAGCCAGGGCAAAGGGATCATCCCCACCCAGCGGATGGTATCTCAAAATCTCCCTGTTCATCTCCAGACCACTGCAATCTCTAAGTGACAAAGACAAGAAGAGGAACAATCTACAGTTTTGAAGACAAAAACAACAGAGTTCAGGTGCAAAGTATTTGAAAAAACATTCTAAGCAACATGCTGCAGAGAAAAAAGGAAAACAAATTAAACTTACCTCAGCTTTTGCCTTCTTCTCAGCTGCCATCAGCTGCACTTTGTCCCTCTGCTCTTTGGGAGCAGAGCGGTACATATCTAGCAAAAGCTTCATCTCCTTCTGGCTTTCCTGGGCCTTCCTGGAGACAGGGAGATAGACAACTGTGAGAACACAGCAGGAAAGCTATGCTGTTACATATGCACCATGGGAGTCAGAGCAATATTCTCTCAGTCTCCCATGTTATGCATATGGAGTCATCCTTGGCTCATCTTATCCTGATAACACAAATAGCTAAGAAATACAGGGTGGAAGCTGAAAAGAAACAGGCTCAGGTGCACTGGCTGAAAAAACAGGAAAAGAGGGATAGGGAGGAAACACATACCCTAACAGTAAGCAACAAGCTTTGGTACTGATCAAAGACAGGGAATACTACTAGCCTTTTATGAATAACCTGCTTTACACAAAGCTTTACACAATTGTTATGACAGATTACTTGAAAAAGATTATTTGACCCCACACCCTGAACTATCGGGTTTGGTACTTCATGCTTTAGGCTGTCATAGAGGAAATGTTACTAAATTGTTCAAATCACAATCAGATTTGGAGGGTGCCAGAAAACTGACTTCAGTGAGGCTAATCTCTAAGAGCAAGCTACAAGTCATCCCACACAAACACCCCAGTTTGGGCACTACTGAAGCAGGAAAGAAGGGACAACAACTCTTACTTGAGCTCAGCCTTTAGCTGCTTGATTGCTTCAGCCTCCTTCTTTCTTCCATCTTCATGTTTCCCTTTCTCTTTCTCTTTGGACTCTCTCTCTTTCTCAGATTCCTTCTGCTTCTGCTTTTCCCGCTCTCGTTCCTTTTCCTTCTCTTTCTCTCGCTCTCTCTCTCTCTCTTTTTCCTTTTCTCGTTCCCTCTCCCTCTCCCGCCTCTCTCGCTCCCGTTCCTCTTCATCTCGCCTGGCCTTCATTTCATTAACATCTTCAGAAGCAGCCTTGGGGACAGATGCTTGGGCAGAAGCATCATCAGGTTCCTGCTTGATCTCTGGAGGTTCCTCCTTTGTGTCTTCAGTGCTGGATTGGGACTGTAAGAGAGTACTACCACTGCGAGAGCGGATCTGTTGTGGAGTAGTGAATGAAAAGACACAGAAAAAGCAAACTATTAAGATCTCATCCAGAAATCCACCTTATCTCCCTTCTTAGTCTTAGCAGATCCATGCTTGCATGCCCCCTCCTTTACTTGCTACAACTTCTCATGGAGCACTACAAAGCTACAAAGGAAGACCATTCCCTAAGTAAGTGGAAGCAGGAGGGTGTAGAGTTCCATCATAAATTGCAATGCATCCCCCATGCCAAAAAAGACAGGCTGATACTGCAGGCAAGCAGGATAGCATTTCCTCTTCTCTTAAGCACTTTCTGCGTTTTTCAGGTATTTCCTGCTCTAATACCTTGCTCAAGTCAGACTGGGCCTCTCTCAGTTTGCGTTTGTATCTTAGCACCTCTCCCTTCAGCTGGTGGTTGTGATTCTGGAGGCTGCTGATGAGATGACGCATCTCCCGATTAATTGGGCCTACAAAGACACAAACACAACTGTAACAAACCACGCTTTTGCCAGCCTTGCATGAGGACTTCTGTGGAGAAGGAGGACAAGCTAAGTGCCAATGATAAAGAACCAAAGGAAGATTATCATTCTGCCACACAACGGAGCCATACAACACATTTGCAGAAAAAAGTTATACTGGTTTTACATGCAACCATAAAATCCTTGCAAATTTCCAGTCCTGATTTCCCCTTAACATTACTTTGTTGCTATGTTCCTAAGAAAAATGTGTCATGCTACAAAAAATCTCTATGACTTAAATGCTATTTTAGAAATAACTTTTTTTTTCCTCTGATGAAATTTGGAAATTACTGGTTTCCTATATAGGAAAGTTACTAGTATCCTATGTAACACAAAATATTCCTTCATAAACCAAATTATCATAGAAACAGAATCATAGAATGGTTAAGGTTGGAAGGGACCTTAAAGATCATCAGATTCCAACCTCCCTGCTATAAACAGGGACACCTCCCACTAGACCAGGTTGCACAAAGCCTCATCCAACAAGGCCTTAAACATGTATGTATTTTGCAACATCTAAAAAGGAGTCAGATAATACGAAACTCATCTCCCATAAACACGTGAAGAGCTTTGTTTTTGAGACAGAGACCTGACAGAACAAATATTTAACAGTAGCAAACAAAGAATCAAACCAGGTGTTTTACTGCAATGCAGTCTCTAATGGGCATTTGTTTTCTAGTATGGCAGAAAAGCTCCATACCTGCTTGTTCATTGGCAGCCAGTGTCTGTTCAAACTCTATCCTCAACATCTCATATTCTTTGCGGACTTGTGCCAGAGTGTCCTCCAGCTGAATCACCTCCGTGCGCAGCTTCTTGTGAAGGCTGACCTCATCCCTCTGCGGAATGAGAAGGGGACAGAACTTGGTGCCTGGAGTATCTCTCACCTCACCAACATGAGGTACCAGAACAAAGACATTTCCTGAGCCTTCCCAGAGCCACCCAGACCCAGCCATGATGGTCAATGGGATGACAATGTTGCCTAGTCTGATGGAGCAGAGGTGCTACCTCGATGAGTTCCACCTGGCGCTGGTGCGTGGTGCGGGTGCCATGAAGCAGAGTGCGGGCCTCGTCAAGATGTGCCTTCAGCTGGAGGCTCTCATTGTACAAAACAGAAAATTGGGACTGCATGCAGCGATATTCTGGGGTCTCCTTCACAGCTTCTTCTACTGCTCGTCGCAGCTCAACCTAGTCAGGATAAAGAAAATGTCACAGAAAGAAAAATTATCTCCTCGTTGATGGTATCTATTTTCAAAGGTAAGAGAACAGTAAATAAAGCTGCCACAAGCAAAGACAAAAGTAGAACTTTTATAGCATTGCTGTGAAGTAGATGCAAGTGATAATGCTTTGGTACCAATTTAAAAAGTCTGTGCTTTCTCTGTATGCACTAGATTGTTTTTCTTGCACACTGAATAAAAAAAATGAACACACAGAAAAGTATGACAGAAAACTAGAGACAATACATGTGCAAGCAGGCATTACATTAGCTTTCTACCAGTAAAACGAAATGACCAAAAGAAAAGAGAGAAAGCAGAAATTTGGATTCTGAATTTTCCTTACAAAAAGAAGTCAGCAAATGAGGGTGACTACTACTAGCAGTGAAACAGACTCATATACACACACATACAGCTTAACACTAATTAAGAGAAAAACAAAGTTGAAAGGTGTTTCTCTCAAAACAAACTCACTTATCATGTGGATAAACAGAATTTAGAAGTGCTTCGAGACAGCTTATGGACTCTCATCTCTGAAACAAGTTATCAGCTCAGACATTTCTTATAATAGGCTAACAGTTCTATTGAACACCAAGATAAAATTTAGATTATTCTCTGTAACATGTACTTATCTATTACAGAGACACAGCTTTTTGTGTTGCCACCTTTAAGACAGAAGAAGCTCATACTGTTTCCTCTCTATCCATTCTACCACGTGGGAAAAATTAAGTTAATCAACTCTTTCAAGTGCTTAGCTCTCCTACACAAGCTCCCAGTTTTTTCAGTTCTCCAGTTCCACTAGAAGGGGGTGGGGGGAAGGTGTAGGAGGGGTCAAAACTTGTAAAGAGGTGAAATTATTTAGACATCATTACAATGTACTGAATAGATCAGAATGGAAAATAGGAGATAAGAAAGCACTGCAATTTCCATTGATAACCACATGGTGCCAGCAGTGCACTAAAATTTAAGTCAAACAAACTCGCTACAATGTACAAAATATAACCCAGCTAAAGGGCAAGCACAGGACAGAACAGTATGAGGTTTTCTGGAGACACAGTACAGTAACACAGAGGGCAACCAACCACACAAATACCCTCAAATAGGTACAGGTGTCTCACCTTGAGTTTTTCATTCTGTGTTGTTACTTCCTCAAGATCCTGGCGTAGTTCCTCCAACTCATGGAGGCGATTCCCAGCAAGCTCTTTATTCTCTTCCAGCTCTGCATTCATCTCCTCAAACTGCCGGCAATAAACTTTCAGTAAATTCAAGGGACCTTAAAGATCAAGTAGTTCCAACCTGCCTGCCATGGGCAGGGATACCTCCCACTAGACCAGGTTGCTCAAAGCCCCGTCCAACCCAACCCTGAATATTTCCAGGGAGGTGTTAATGTATCTACTGAGAGTAGGTACTGTTAAGGTATCTGCTGTTAATGTATCTCCTGAAGGTACTAATTAAGTAACTTTATACAGTAACAGCAACTACACACTTAACAGATAACATTACAAAGTGAGACAGAGTCTACTTCCATTGGGTCTGTTGTCATAAGCAGGAAACTTGCACACAGGCAAAATGGCTTGCCCAGAGTCACCCAGATTTGTGGCAACAGATAGATATCTAAATTCTGTTCCAATATATGGCCCTATACACAAGCTCTCCTTGACTTTATTCTTCCCCCTGCCCACACCTAAGCCCCTGACATTACCTTGCGGGCATTAATGGTGATGGTGCCCCCATAGAGGCTGCTCCCAGCTCCATAAACCTTGTAGCCTTTGGAATTTACCTGCAAAAAAGGTAACAGATTTCATCAATACACCATTAAATGCAAGACTGCTGATACTGGTGGCAAAATCAAGACCGAAGATGATACCGTAGAGATTTTCACTTCTCACAGCAATGTAGAGTAAGAGGATTTCACACATCCCAAAACTACACCCATTTCTCTGGTTTCTCCTGGCAAAGAGGTTGGTGCTTACTCGTTCCAGAACATCTGCTAAGTGCCGGTTGAGCCTCTGCTCCCTTTTCCGTATCTTGTCAATATCCCACTGAAGATCATCAATCATGGTCTCCAGAACAGACACCCGAGATTCTGCTGTCTCCACTCTCTCTTGCAACTTGGAGAACTGCAATCAAAATAATGTTTCAGTCAACATATTGAACACCATCAATGTTTTCTGAGGCTGCTTAGTATTAATTTTTCTCTTATTCACCATGCCCTGGATTCATATGCTTTCCACCCCTCTCTTGTTGTGGTGACAGACTACTCAGTAAATTTTACATTGGCTGAACTCCCCCATAGTAATGAAAATAAGACAAAGCTCAAAAGGGAGAAAAAGCAAGAAGCTGCCAGTATCAGGCAGTACCTACCAAAGGCTTTAAGAAAAACACACCAAAAAAGCCCCACTTTTCCAATCCATATGTTCATCTACACTGAAATACTTGGTGGCCTAACTGTGAGGAAGGCCAATGTTAACACACTTATTAAAGGAACTGAAACCTCTTGACACACACTGCCAACAGCATTAATCCCTCAGTGACTGGGATCATCTTGAGATTCCTGTCATTACACTTTCGTACATGATTCAGAGAAAAAGAGGAATTTTAAATGAGAGGGATGCCACCTTAAATGTCTCAGATGTTTAACCCCTAACCCTAAACTTAGGACCACTTTACCATTTCCTCTGCTGTTTTATTTTACAATTAAATCCATTCAACTCCCTGGTTTGGTCATACTCCTTCATTCAGTGATCTAACAAGCAAATAAATCCAAATTACACAGAAAATTTATGTACAGTTCTCCACAACAATAACCCTTACTATAACCTCTGTTCAGAAGGCAACCTTCAAACCATGATGCTCTTGTCCCACTCCAAGGCAATAATCTGCTTTCCAAACTATGGTAACTACAAACTATTCTAGGCAGGACCCCAAAGAAGGTTTTTCTCTCTCCTTTTTATACCTCCTGAGACATGATTCGGTGCTTCTCCTGAAGAACATCAGCCAGTTCCTGTAGCCGTCCATTTTCATGCGAGAGATAGGTATTAAGCTCCAGGACTGCTTCTTCCATCAGTGAAATATCTGCAAGATGCACAAATAAAAGGAAAATTATGGGAACCAAGGAAGATTGTTATCAATTCTTGAACAGCAAGGACAGAAAAAAAGAAAACAGAAAAGGAAATTTCTGGGTTTAACTTCTGCTTCCTTCGTCTGATCTCCCGGTAAGACACAGCTTTGACTTTCATTCCCTAAGCAAAATGTCCTGCAGTTTAATGGACTACACATGTCTGGCTGTCAGTTACCATCTGCTAAAGCCAGAGACCATTCCAGTTGTGTCAGTACCAGCAACACAGAAGATGCCCTTCTAGCCCAGTGACACCCTAATGCAGACCAAATTCAGGTGTGTAACTGCTACAACAGGTGGCCTGAGCTAAGACACCAGGTAACAACTACAGCAACTGGGTACAGGCTCAGATTGCATTCATGCCAGCACTACCAGGGAGTTTAAGATTGCCAACTAAGGACAGTAATGCTTTGCTACACCCTCCAGATCTCCTCGATCAGAGCAAGCAGAACACTCTGGAAAGAAGACAAACCAAGGACGAGTTTATATTCCTTTTAAATTTTCACTTAGAAGTTAAAAATTCTAACCCAAACTGGTTCCATTTTTCAGAAAGCCGTATCAGTGTAAACTGAATCTGCTACATCAATTTTCAGAAGCTAGTCTGGCTTTCTTCTGCAGAACTGCTTTGTGCTCAAAACTGGAATCTACACTAGGCATACCACAACACGATGGCTACCATTTTGCTCAAAACTCAGAGGAAACTGAAGAGTTGGTTATTCCTGTAACTTTACTAGACTGCGAGTAAGAAAGAGTCCAACATCAGTTTGCAATACTGACTTCCCTTCTTCACTAGTAAGCATGAAGCCTTCCATGCAGTGGTGGAAGACAGTTGATTGATAAGGTTCAACTGTAATCTTTTAATTTCTCAAACAAACTGCAGGCAAAAACAAGCCTCTCCTTAGCCCAACACACTGGGGAGAGTTCTCAGCTGTCACTGAACATGGTTACAATCCAGGCTCTAAGAGGGGGTAGATAAGGATTCCTGAGTGTTAGCCAGGGATCAGCCACCTTGGTCATACCTCCACTGTTCAGCTTGTGGGACAGCACATCCACTTTCTCCTGCAGCTTGTCATACATTGTCACAATCTGGGCCACAGCCCGGCGGGAGGACTCCACACGCTCCTGCAGCTGAGATTCTATCTCCTCACTAGTGCTGCTGGCTAGAGTGGCTAGGAAGGAGAATGCTGGCTCCGGCCCCTCACCTGAGGACACAAAAGTATAAGAATTTAAATATGCTCTGGCAGGCAACAATACTGCAAGTCTTCACAATTTGAGAGCCTTTAGGAAAGGACATCAACATTGTTCTTAGCTGAAATCTATCTTTTCCACTCTCCCCAGCCAGGTGCCTCACCTCGTTCCCTCTCATCTTTGCGTTCCTGGTTACTGTCTGAGTCTGGCTCAGGTTCTGGAACCACCAGTGCTTTTCTTTCAGACAAAAGGTCTCCAACACCTTGGTCCAGGTCGAAGCGCTTCAGGATGATGCGGATATTTTCATCAAACTGCACGAAGCCAAAACAAAAAACGGATGACGTGGAGAAAAGGAGCGCAGCGGAACAGGGGGAGAGAGCAGAACGTAGAGAGAAGCACAAGGTGGCCAACCTGATTCCAGTATCTGTTGATGATCAGCAGCGAGGCGTCGTCCGTGGCCTGCCGGCGCTCCAGCTTCTCGATGTGCTCCCGCAGCTCGTCCTCGATGGCCTGTCGCTGGTCCAGCATCTCCGCCAGCTTCCGGTTCTTGGTCTGCAGGGTCCGGATGTCCAGCTCCTCCTGCGCAGGAGCACAAGTCAGGGCACACGCTCCAGACGAGCCAGGTGACCGGGCTCGTACAGGAGGCACAGAGAGGTATTTAGGTTTCCAGATTTTAAAAAGGTGGGGGTTTGGGGGTGGGGGGGGGGGTGTGCAGGATGTACCGTTGAAGAAACGCCACCAAGCTTAATGGTCTCCACTGTGGTCCCTGAGTCTTCAACCCCTGCCTTCTTCTCTGGAGGTGCAGAAGGGCCAGGCTCTCCAGCTGCCCGTTTATTGCCAATTCCAGACATGGTGGCCAAATCAGACAGGTTCCTGCCTTCTCTACGTTCGTCCTGAATATTGAAGAGCACCATTAAAAAAAAACTCCCAGCAAATACACACCCACACAATCACCTCAGTTGAGGGGTTTTAACACACAAATTCACCAGGATAACAAGATGTCCAAGACAGTACAGATCACATCACTCAAAAGGTTTCAGAAAACACTGGGCAAACATTAAGTCTTAGATGACACCAGTAGGAACAGCACCACAAACAGTGATGGGAAAAAAATCCCCTGATCTGTAAGGTTAAAACAGAAGCACTGCTACCTTGTCACCCTCCTTGGAAAAAAATCTTCATGCAGGTTCAGTCTCTGGTTTTAACTCTCCTCCTGCAATAACAAAAGTTATGTTGGTTATACTTTACCTACTGCCTTTCAGATATTGTGTCCACAGACAAAACAGTTCTTCCACTGCTGCCACCACATTTCACAGCCCTAGCTCCCTCCTCCCCACTCCTCATATACTGTACACCAGGACCTGTCCCACTGAGTTTTCATGACCAGAGACCCTACCTTGCCTTTAGGAATTCAACCTTACCCTCAGTCACAGCTACTGAATTCACCTATCCCCAAACAGATCACACCGACTCATCAAGGACTGACTGTCCTCCCCTACCAGGGACTCACCTTCATCTTAATCCCCCTCTTACAGTTAAAACCCTCCTAACAGAAATAAAAATACACCCCCACCTGCCACTCTCCACACCTAACACTGGCCAAAAGTGCTCTACCCTGACCTCCACCAATCACCTGCAGAGAGCAAACTTCCCCAGCTCCAATACTCAGCCACTCACCTACAGCCACAAGCCCACTATCCCTGTGTTTCAGCCCTTTCACACACCTGTGGCATCCCTCGTCAAGAAACCTCAGACACCTCGCCATTCAGCTTCCTACGCACACCAGCTGTTCTCTACACTTCGTTTGTTTTGTTTTGTTTATATAACCCACAGCCCTTCGGAGCACCCCCAAAAAACCTGTCACAGCCACGCCCCCAAACCCCAAAGCCTCCGCATAAAGCTCTACGAGAGACCACTTCCCCACGAAGAGCAAGAAACACGCCAACTCCCCAGCCGCACGCAGGGACCGGCTCCCCCGCTGCCCACAAGCGCTGCCGCACCTGCCCCGACACCTGCTCCCCCGTCCCCACGGGGCCACCCCCACCTTCCCACCACTGCCCGGCAGCCTCCTACCCTACCGACCTCTGGCACTGCTCGCCGGACACCCAAGCCCCAAGCCCCAAGCTCCAAGCCCCAAGCCCCAAGCCCCAAGCCCCAAGCTCCAAGCTCGCCGCTGCCTGCCGCCCACCTCGGGGCAGCCCCAGAGAGGCCGCGGCCCCCCCACCCCCCCGGCACCCTCACGTCCCTCAGGCCCTTCGCGGTGCTCAGCGCCGCCACGCCCCGTCCCCTCGGCTCCGCATCCCACCCCCGGCCCTCCCCAGACCCTCAGACCCCCAGGGCCCCAGGGCCCCGGCCCGGCCTCCCGCAGCCCCCACACACCCCAGCCCCGGCCGCCGCCGCCATCTTCCTCCCGCCCACCGGAAGCGGCGCCGCCGCGGCCCAATCAGCGCACGCGCCGGCGCAGACGTCAGGCACGTCGCCCCGCCCCTCGCGGCCGCCATTTCGCTGCCCGGGCCCGACATGGCGGGCGGGGCCGGTTCCGCGCCCCGGCTGCTCCCGGGCGGGGCCTCGGGTAACGCCAGCTTTGAATAGGCGACCTTGCGTACTTAGGGTTCCGTCTCTTCGCAGGCAAGCATTGAAAGCAGCCCGCAAGCGTCACCGGGCTTGTGTGTGTGGAGTGGCGCCTCGTGAGCAGCCGCGAGGTTTTCTTCCAGGTGCGGCGGTTTCCGTTCCTCCCCTCGTGAGGAAAGGCTGAGGGGGCTGGGTCTCTTGAGCTTGGAGAAGAGGAGACTGAGGGGTGACCTCATCCGTGTTTACAAATACGGAAAGGGCGAGTGTCAAGAAGATGGAGTTAAGCTTTTCTCAGTGTTGACCAGTGATAGGACAAGGAGTAATGGATACAAATTGGAGCATAGGAGGTTCAAGGTGAATATCAGAAAAAATTATTTTACTGTGAGAGTGACAGAGCACTGGAACAGGCTGCCCAGAGAGGTTGTGGAGTCTCCTTCTCTGGAGACATTCAAAACCCGCCTGGATGCGTTCTTGTGTGATGTGCTCTGGGTGATCCTGCTCTCGCAGGGGGGTTGGACTGGATGATCTTTCGAGGTCCCTTCCAACCCCTAGGATTCTATGATTCTTCCCCGGCCCCGCGAGTGGCTGTCTCCAGTGGGAAGTGCCAAAAAAAACAAAAAAAGGTACAGTCCGGCTGCTGCAAAGTCCCAAGAGCATGGGCTGCCCCATGAGCAGTGCTGCTGGCCTGGTGATGCACTGAAGGACCATGTGAGCTCCTGAAGGAACAGCAAAGCAGCTCCTTTTTTTTTTTTTTTTCCCCTTGTTTGTTTGTTTTTTTAATTCCCCCCCTTCCCCAGGACAGGCCTGGCGAGCCCGTCAGCTGCTGGGGCTGTGGGAGGAAGTGGTGAGAGCAGCTGGGGCAGGGAAGTTAAATCAGCCCGGTGGAGGTCTGTGCCTAGACGGTACAGCAGCAGGGAACCAACTTTACCCAACAGCACCGGAAAGGTGAGTACCTCAGGGTGTTGTTTTTAACGTTGCATTCAAGCCTCATCTACTTAAAAAAAAATAAAAAACAAACAACAAACCCGAACCGAAAAACCCCACACCAACATTTTTGTTCTGAGGTATTCTCCATTCACAGCGTGATTCCTTTGTAGCTGGAGACCCCTTAGCTGAGTCAGACCCGGCTGGTAGGTCATTGGTTCTCAGCACAGCCCGTCTTCAAGCTAGCAGAGCTTACTGCTTTGACCACAAAAACTGCAACACTCGTGTCTCAAGAGACATCCCTTTCTTCCTGGCTGATGTGCATATGAGGTATACTTTCATGTTACCAAACTAATTGAAAAATCTGACCCCTGAAGCACAAAGCTTCAGTCCTCCTCGCTCAAAATTGGGTTCCTTCAGGTTTGTTCTACTATCCCATCCTTTTGGCATGACTTTGTCTTTACCTCCTTGTGGCTAAGGATGTGCTGTAAAAATAGCATAATTTTTGCTTTCCTCTCACAAATTTATCTCAGCTATTGTTGTTGTGGGCGTGAAGCAGTGAAAAGGTGATGCTGTGGGGTGCTGTGCTAGGCACACATGCACGAGGGACATCAGTGAAACTATTCAACAAACAACACTGGGGTACTGAACATAATACCCACCCAATGCAGGGTGTATGTCACAAAAATACACCACTCTGTGGGGTCCTCCCTCTATCCAACAGCTGCTATTCCGATTATTTAAGATGGCATCATTTTCCTGGCAGACAGGCTGAAGAAAACGAGCACATAAAACTGCAGCCCATGCACTTGGCCTAAGTGGAGTCTTGCCTTGCTGTAAAAAGGAACTGTACTACTTTTCTTTAAACTGGAATCAGTTAATTATTGCTCATCTGAGTTCACCCTGCAGCATACTGGAATACTTGGGACACACAGCTGGGAAAGGAGATAGAAATTAAATTTTGCCTGAGGGTAGGGATGAAGTTCCATCATCATCTGACCAGAACTGTCTTGGACCGTGTCTGAACGGGGCAAGACAGCAGATGAGATGTATATGCACAAACCAAGATTTATTGTAAATAGTATGAGAGTCTTAAAATTTTAACTAAAAATACATAAATCAGTTTATTATACGAATGTTAGCATATTAGGGTCACAAAACAGGATATTAGGGTAATAAACCAAGATATCTTAAAATAGTTAGTTGGTTGCTACTGCATTAACCATTTGGATGCTAGCAACTTACTTCTTAATGGGCCTTCTACTGGATCTAAAACAATGATTAAAATAATTCCTAGGCAATGTGATAGTACAATGTTTGCCATCTTTTAAAAGGATCCTGAAGTCTTAAAGCTTTTCTTACAATGTAAAGCTAGCCAATGGAGATATGAACAAATGTATGGGGATTTGATATTTCTTACCCTTCATTTGGCTGTGGCTGGGTGTCCCTTGTATCTCAACCTCTTGAGGAGTAACCACTCCAGCAAGTGGTCCCACTGGAGAGGAGAAGGTCCAGCAGCCTCCTGGGAAAGTCTACAGGAGTCTCCCTGATCAAAGATGGGACCAGGCTTTGACAGAATAAAGTGATTGGCTGCTGTCATTTAACTAATTAGCTGTGCCTCCAAAATCCTCCATTGGAGAACAAAAGGAAAAGAGGAAAAAAACAATAAAGCCTTTTTTCTCACCAAGCAAACTCTCGTTTATCTGTTTGTTCTTGTTTTGTCTCCGTTGTGGCCAGGCTGGGCTCCATGTTCTTCAACACAGGAGAGCAGCTGTTGTTGCAGACATCAGCTTGACCTTCTGTTTGTACTTTCAAGGTTGTTATCAGTTCAGAGCTTGCTGTGCCCTTTCTCACAGGAACCCTCCAACTCCTGGCTCAGGACAGTGAAACTGAGAGACAGGAGTTGAATCACAAAGGGAAACTGAGGCAGGCACCCTGAGATGGAACATCCTGCTACAGACTGAAATGTTTACATGTCTTTTACAGTCTGCACAGGAATTTTCACTTACTTTTATTACTTCCCTAATTTTCTTCCCTTTTTTAGAGAAACACTTTGTAAGCTGAAGGGAGAATAAGATGTGAATGCAAAAAAATGTTTTAGTGGTTTTATTTTATGGAAGTAATGAGGACGTTGTTTGATTTTATTGAAATAATGAAAGATTCCAGGCAGTGAGTAACCCAGACGGAGAAGAACCAGAACTCACTCTCCTGCCTCGCTGCGCAGTAACAATCACAAGAAATAAAAAGCCCAGCAAATGCAGCAGGAGCCGAGTGTCTTATTTGT
This sequence comes from Apus apus, assembly GCF_020740795.1. Classification (NCBI taxonomy): domain Eukaryota; kingdom Metazoa; phylum Chordata; class Aves; order Apodiformes; family Apodidae; genus Apus; species Apus apus. Next base: position 69,028,788 of record NC_067312.1, on the reverse strand, counting down.
GGTTTTATTGCTGGGCAGCCTATCTTCTTAATCTGCTGTCTGTGCAAGGAGGGTTCTTGTTTGCAAATGATCCTGGGAGCAGTGCTATGAAGAGTGTTCCCTGAAATGAGCCAGTGTCTACTATCCATACTAGTAGGTGCTCTTACATTTCAAAGAGGTGCCATTCAGAAATGGCTTTCTTATCTTGGTAAGCTCTATACTGTTGCACTATGAGACTGGAAAAGGAAAGAGATTTATCTGACCATATTACTCAGCAGCAGCAAAAATTACAGAATTTACAAAATTAAATAAATCACTTGCATCTTCATACTAGCCAATGTAGCTCCAGTAATTGCTGCAGGTTATCCATCTAGAGCATAGACTAGTCACAGACTTCCACGTTCTTCTTCAGGCAAGGCTGGTGCCTCTAGGTGGCCTCCCAGGACTTGTCTAAACTTAAACATTAAAAATAAATAAATCTGAATAAATTAAAAAGATGAGCTAAAACTGAACTATTTCAGCCTGTGTGGCATCTGGTACAGACATGATTATATAGAACAAGAGAAGGTTAACATGTATTTTGCTTCTTTCACTTCCAAAGACCGTTCAGCTAAACTGAATTAAAACCTCTTAAATTTCAAATAGTCCTGACCCTTAGAGATTTGAAGCAGTTCACAAATAGTCACAATCTGATACCATTTTCCCATGACACATTGTGTGGTTAAAAACATATATGACTGGTACCTAAGCTTCACAGCTAGACAGGGTGTTTCTCTCATGCCAGTAGCAGACTTTTAGTTCCAGAAGTGCACACCTTAAATTTGCAGTAAAAGAGAGCAGGAAAATTAAGAATGCTCTGCTTTTCACACAGGCACAGAATATGTTAGTGAAATGTGCCCAGCCACTATACAAAGTAACTTTGCTCCATTCTGCAAGGAGAAAAATAAAAGCTTTCCAGCAGTCCCTGGGGGATAATTCCTTTCTGACCTTCAACTTGGAAATGTTGTGTTTTGCCTCTTTACCCCTTTCTCTTTGCAAAAAGAACACTGTTCCAGACTTTTCTTCTGCGTTGCAACACAGAGCCAGCAATTGAGAGCCAACATATTTTAACAGATCGCTTGGAGAGCCACTTGCCTCTTTTTCTAAATTGTTTGTCCCTCTCTTTTAAGTACTGTGTGTGTGGTCTGCAAGAGTTGGGGTGTTGTAGCAAGACAGGGAGGAAGCTGCATCACTAGAGCACATAGAACTAAGCCGATGAAGATCCGTCCATTTCTCTGAGTGTGTTCCTACCTGCAGCCCCTCTGAAATTCTGCCGCCGTTCAACACACTGCTATGTGAGCTCACACTGGCATTTTTTTTGCTATGAACAGCCTTACCTAATGGTTGGATCAGAGAAGCAAAGGAGGTATAAAAAGGCTTGATGTGTGTGCGTGTCTGTATGCACAATCCTGTAAAAAGAAGGCCTACAATTAGCAGTAAGTGTGTTTCAGTCGTCTTCAGATGGGTGCAGTTTAGGTAGAAGGGATTACTGGAGCAGTATTTAATGTTGTGTCTACAAGATTAATTATCTATTGGTATAAGCCTGAAAAGTCTTGCATGCAGTTGTATATAGGAGAATGCACACAGGGAAAACCTGAGAAATAACATGAAGAGTGCTTAGTCTCAAATAGAAAATCTAGTGCACAGAAAGGAGATCAAATTATTTCAGCCTTTTCAGGGAACGTTAATGTACTCTAGACAGCTGAGCAGGCATGAATTCATCCCCTTTGGAGCTGTATTTCATTTCACTACTGTTGTCTAAAGTCAAACACAATAGCCCTGACATATGAGCTCACTGTGACTCCAGTAAACAACAAAGGACTTTGAAACTTTTTGTCCCCAGTCATGAATACCAACACTAAAAGAAAAACAGAGAAAGCCACTGTATCTAATTTGGTATCACCAATATTTTCTTCCTATTCAAAACAGGCACCAGAGATGTCTGCTGCTTCCTAAAAAGCAGAATGTAAGCTGGAAATAGGTATTGATTTACTCTATGGATTTTTTCCTGTAAAGGGAAGAAAAATATTTTAAGGTTAGCTTTTGAAATGAACAGCAGACACCTACAAGGGGAAGATCCCTATTGTGCAGCTGGCGACATCGTGATAACAAAATGATTATTATTATTTCACAGAATCACTTAGGTTGGAAAAGACCTTCAAGGTCATCAAGTCCAACCATTAACCCTACCCTACCAAGTCCAGCACTGATCCCAAGCACCACATCTAGATGGCTTTTAAACACCTCCAGGGACGGTGACTCAACCGCTGCCCTGGTCAGCCTGTTCCAATGTCTGACAACCCTTTCAGTGAAAAAGTTCTTCCTAATGTCTAGCCTAAATCTCCCCTGATGCAGCTTAAGGTAATTTCCTCTTGTTCTACCACCAGTTACTTGTGAGAAGAGACCAGGGCCTCCCTCTTTACAGCATCCTTTCAGGCAGTTGTAGAGGCCCATGAAGTCTCCCCTCAGCCTCCTTTTCTTCAGACTAAACAGCCTCAGTTCTTTTTGCTGCTCTTCTTTGGACACATTCCAGGACCTCCATGTCCTTCCTGTATTGAGGTGCCCAAAACTGGACACAAGACTCCAGGTATGGCCTCACCAGTGCTGAGTACAGGGGGACAATCACCTCTCTGCTTCTGCTGGTCACACTATTTGTAATACCAGCCAGGATGCCATTGGCTTTCTTGGCCACCTGGGCACACTGCTGGCTCATATTCAGCTGCTTGTCAATTAGAACCCCCAGGTCCTTTTCTGCCAGACACTTTCCAGCCACACTTCCCCAAGCCTGGAGCGTTGCCTGGGGTTGCTGTGGCCCAAGTGCAGGCTATGTAAAAATGCTGCTGTATATATGTCACACAGTCTCTTGGAAAGCAGAGAGACCTACATGTCCATCCTGCCAGCTGGAAGCCTTCGACTGAACAGCAGCCTGTGTATTTGATTTGCTGGCTGGATAATCACATGTAGCTCAGAATCAGCTGGAGTATGCACTCCCTTATGCCCAGCCTGCTGGTAAAAACATGAAGCAGTTGGACTACTATGTTGGAGAAAAGCTAAGGAACTGGGAAGGGAGGGTCAAAGAGCATGAGACAGGAGCTAAGGATGTTTTGACAATGATTTATAGGACACAAGTGACACAACTTCATAATAAGCCAAGCTTCTCAATTAATCAGGCCCCAAGACCATGTGTATGTGCTCTGCTGCCTTCCACATTGAGCAAGCATCTGAACATCACCTGCCTAGCTTGTCTTGCTTCTAACACTCATGTTTGTGAAAAGCAGGAGCTGCACCTGATCTCAAGCCAAGCAAAAGAAAATATTAGCTACATTCTCTTGCACAAATGCTCAGTGTCCTGAGAGCTGTTACAGGGGGTGCAGAGGGGAATTCTGCTTTGGCAACAAAAGATCTGAATGTCTAGGCTGAATCTCCCCTACTTGGATACAATTCTTACCACATGTTTAGTTTTTTTCTTTTCTGATTATAATTTTAATGTATTGTCCTGTTATTGTACAGGCTGAATAATTTCAGAAATAACTATTTCCTCTGAGTATTTCAGGTTGCAGTTAGGTTACTGCATGATCAGTCTTGTCCCCAGATGTTCATCTCTGCTCTCCAGACCCTTCCTTGCTGTGCTGACATAGTAATTTTATGTGGGGAACTGAGAAAGTGAAGTGATCAGGGTAAGAAATAACACATCATAAGAAAAGGCTTGTTTTTCATCCAGATCAGTCTGCCTTATGCTAGTACACAGCAGCAGACAGCTGTGATAGGAATGAGTAGTCAGGGATGACAGGCTGTTGTTGAAATTGTGCCACTGCCCCCAAATCACCTGTGACTTTTCTCCCTCTGTCTTTCAGATCTAACAGAGGCTGTTTTAAAGAAATCAGCGTTTAAGGATGAAAACCAGGCATTCCCTGAAAAGCAGGCAAGTGAGTGAAGTGGGAGCAGAGAAGACTATAAAGAAGGGCTCCTCACAAAATTACTATTACTTAAATATTTAGTCCTGAAGAAAAGGCCTTCAGGCACATTCCCTTTAATTTATTACTGTGAAATTGTTCTGCTGGCTGAAAATACTGGGTGCAACGTGTTATGTTTCTGCTGATGTCACTCAACAGTCACTCTCCCACACACATAATGACACAGAAACAGAAAAAAAACCAACAACAACAAACAGCAACCAAACTTGTTTCTCACAAATTCTGCAGCTCTAATCCTGGGAAGAACATGCTAACGGATCTCCGAGGAATGTCTGATCTCTTTCCAACCTCCAGTACTCTCAGATACCCCTTTTCCTCTCTTCTGTTCCAGGATCTGTCATGTTTCCAGTGCATCAACAGTTGTGGCTATTAGAACATTTAAGTGATGAATCACAGTCACTAAAAACTAGAAGAGGCAAAGCGGGTCAGCAAAGAAGGATTTTGGAAAGCAGACTACCTGAGAAACTGTGCTTTCTTCTGCTGCCTTTCCTTATTATTTTCAGTAGGTAACATGCATCCAGGTAAACCTGTGGACCTTCCAGTGTGCTTCGCCTTTTGGTAGGAGAGCAGGTCACTCACTACAGGTACCCCAATGGGAGGCATTTTTTGTTGTTATGAGCTTTTTACCCATTCACCCACACTGTCTCTGCAGCAGGAGGCCTTAGCTGAGAGGCAGCTCTTGCCAGGTGTCAGATCTGAGGACCACAGGCATGCATATCTGGCTCCCCTTGCTCATAGTGCTTATTAGAGGGAATAATTCAAATTGATATGTTAAAATTAAAACAAAAACGTGCATAATGCTAGAAGCTTCTCACAGAACTGTGCTTTGGCAAAATTCTAGCTGTGCTTAGAATTAATAGAACTTAGTAGAACGTAGTGTTTTATTGAAATTGTGTAAGGTTTGGGGTTTTTTTTTTTTTGGTTGGTTGTGGGCTTTTTTTTCAGATTTTTCTTAGAAGAGAGGTCAGACCCCAAAAATAATTCGGCCTAAATATATGCATTCACATTTTTCTGGAGCTGCAAGCACAAAACTAGGGAATTATTAAAATTCCTTACACTGAAACACAGGAGACTTTCTTCGAGGCATATTTCAGGTAATTGCAGTTAGAAAGAACTGTATGATTAAGCATTATGGACACGGAGCTGTAAGGTGTGTGTGTAGAACAGGGAAACAAGGGAGAGAAAAGGGGGAGGGGAAATGAACAGGTCAGGGGCTCTCTAGGTGAATTTGAGGGCTTTTTGTTTGGATCCCGAGCAGCCCGACAGAACTTTTGGTGTAGCTGATGAGCCTGCCCACTTCAGCGAATACCTCTGCGATGAATTAATTGCGTGTTAATACGGCGAAAGCTGAGCATGTCTCCACGTCCCGGCTGACACGACGCGTAAAACAACCAGTCGCTCATCCTGAGCCCCTGACTCTCCCCCCGAGCAGGCGGGCGTGACCTTGCCCTCCGCGGGGATAGGGCGTGGGGAGTGGGACACGGTGGGTGGGAGGGCTGGAGCCCCGGCAATCGACCGGGTGGCGAGACGGGAGGGAGGGAGCGGTGCCGGGGGCAGGACGGGGGTCGTGCCGGGGGGCAGGACGGGCTGTGCCCCCCGGGGGGCAGGACGGGGGTCGTGCCGGGGGGCAGGACGGGCTGTGCCCCCCGGGGCCAGGGTGGGTTGTGCCGTAGGAGCCGGGAAGGACACCTGAGGCAGTCGGAGCTCGTTTTCAGGCCCGGGCAGGGCAGGGCTGTGGGGGTTGATGCAACCCTCCCAGAGGTTTTTAACCTCTCCCGAGGGTGCGTTCGGGGACAGAGCAAGAACGAGGGAACCCGCCCGCGCTGCCTTCCCTGCCCCGGGAGCCGCTCACAGGCTGGGTGGGACACTTTGCCTTGTCGCTCCGTCACCTGCTGTTACAGACCCGCCCGCTCCTCTGGTTTTGGGTTTCCCACTCTTTCCACCTCCCCTGCTCCCGAGCATCCCTGTGCCGGCCGAACTCACACGCGTAGGCTCTGATGTCTTTAATCCCACCCTCGCCGACAGAGAGGGAGGAGAAAAAAATTGCGGGGGGGAAGTCGGGCAGAAGCCGAGCGGGGAGGCAGCAGGAGGCGGGGGTGCGTGGTCCCCGCCTCCCCCGGCGGGGCGGGGCTGCGGGAGCCGGGGCTGCGGGAGCCGGGGCTGCGGGAACCTCCCGGTGCGGGGCCGGGCTGCCCAGCAGGAAGAGGGTAAAGCTGTGGGCGCGGCGGGGATGTCCCCGGGGCTTGGCTTTGGCCGGTCCTGCGGGAATGCGGGGCCGGCGGAGCGGGGCGGGGGGCGGTCCGGGCAGCCCCGGGGGTGGGGGGTGGAGGGGGGGGAACCCTCGTTGGAGGGTTTCGGGCCATTATCAGTGCGGAAGGACGTGCTTTCTGGTGGCCTGCGAGGGTCGGCTCCTCTAGCTGAGTCACAGCGAGAGAGAGGGGAAGGGGAGAGCCTCCCGCGGCGTTTTGTGCCGGCTCGGAGGATGTCACTGCAGTCGGTGACAAAGAGAAAAGAGCTGGAGGCTGGCTGGGCCTAAAGAGGCAGGGAAGGTGGATGAAAACAAACAAAACAAACCCCGCAAAAGCCACCACCAACAACAAAAACCTCTTTCAAGGAAATAAGAGAAGGAAAAACCAGCTGGGCTCCGGCCCTCTGCTGGGTGCCACCCAGAGGAGCCTTGGCCGAAGTGACAGCGTGGCCAGGATTTCTCCCGTCTCGGGACAAGGGGGTTGAGGACTGGGCACACTGAAATACCGTCTGTGTCTCTGCTGCTTGGCAAGGAGGGCAGAGATGGAGGGGGATCAGCTTTTCTTACTTAACGCCCTCTCCTCTTGGCCATCATCACTAAGGTAACTGCTATTAATCCCAGTGCTTTACAGGTCACCTTGTGCTACCTGGCAGCCCTCCCAAAGGCAAAGAGGAGCACCTCAGGGCTGAAGTCACTGGCATTTGAAGTCATGAGCTATGGAGGAAACTTGCAGCTGTTCTCATGGTGCTGCAGAACATGAGACTGCACTGATGTTCACTGCAGGTTCATAGGCTGAACATCCCGTAGCCTAGCTTACTCCCTTGGAGTCACAGAAGGTCAGTTTATGTAGAACCAGTGGCACACCAGGTTCAGCAAGCATTTGCAAGCACAAAACCCAGGAGAAATACCCTCCTGCACATGTAAAACCTGCTGCTTTTTTGTTTGTCCAACACGGGCAATAGTAACTGTATCGCAGACAGTTTTTTTCAGCTACTGTATTTACCCCACTTTCTTCTTTTGGGGTTCAAAGAGATCATTGGTATCCCCCAGAATCAGGGCATCCCGTTTACCATGCCTTTCTATGCAGGATAAATGGTCTGTCTCACCCAGGGGGTGGAGGGGAAGAAGACACAAGTGAGTACAGAAGAAAAATCAATAGTACTGTTTGACATCAGTTGATAGCATCTCTCAAAAGAGGAATGCTGTGTATCAGAATGACTAAACACTGTTTCTTTCAGACACAGGTTAGTATCAGAACATCTTGGTTGTCACCTGCTACAGTTTTGCATTTTTGCTGTTACACAGATCTATCCAAACTGGAAATTTACAGCCTTACCAGCAAAGGCCTGTGCTCAGAGAAATAGTGCCTATTTCCTTATTACTGTACTTTATCCTTTACAGTCATAAATGAACAACACTAAAGCTACAAGATTTTCTGCCCTAGCAGCCAACACCATTACCTTTTCTTTCCCTTCACCCTCCAAGTTATTAAGAGGAGTCATCATTGGGGGGGGGGTTAACTAAAAGGTTTTATTAATGATTAAACAATGACCAAATGATAATTAATAATTTATTAATGATTAAGATTAAACAACAATTTAATTATAATTACAGTGGTTTAACAGTAATACATAACGAAATAATAACTGATGATCTCATGGATGATTTAAACAATTATTTAAATGAGGATTAGAAGGCAGTCAAACACTGCTGCTCACTGCATTTCTGATACTTAAGCTGTAGTGGGATAGATACATGTCACAAGCATACCATGTACTTTTAGGCCTAATGTAAAATGTGCATACCTCATTACAGAGACCAGGTGTCAGGTAAGGGATCTCTCAGCCTCGAGGAGCACCCATGAGAGGAGTCCCTGCTCAGGGGAGATTGGGGCGTGCATCCTGCTGCCACACTGGAGAGCTCAGTGAGCTTGGGGGGGCTGCAGGCATCTACAGCACAAAGTGGTGGACTCGTAGCCAAACTCCCCTCAGTGCACATGCAGGACTGCAGGGGTAGCACCCGTAGTTTGTCTAGTCCCAGCTCAGGCTGGTGCTCTTAGCTCCAGGTAAAATGAGCTCTAGACCCCCGGTTTCCCAGCACAGCTCTCACGGTTGGCACAGTGGGGCTGTTTTCAGCCAGCCTGTGTGTTGATGATGGCTCCTCACTGCCAGAGCGAGGGCACCCCACCACTCCTACCCAAGTCACAGATACTCAGGAAGCTAATTTAGTCTGCACGTTGCTCTTCTGGAGACTGGGACAAACCTGGTTCCCTAGCAAGCCCCAAGGGCACAATTGCATCTAGAAACTGGATAGAGGAGCTATGGCAGAAGGAGCTATTCTGCAATAGGGATCCCTCATCCCTGCTGCTCTGGAACAGCTCGTTCTGGCCAGGCTTCTCCAAGACCAAGAGTTCTTCCTTGTCTGTTCAGATTCCTTTAATTTACAAAGAGTTGCTGTTACTTCAGCATATCACATTTAGTAGCTGTTTTTTTCAATAGCTGTTCTAGATAATATACCTGTGTGGAGTACCAGTGTGATTAAACTATAAAATGCCAGTCATTCATGACAAGAAACAGGCTGATATGTTACGTACCTGCGAAAAGCAGATCCTGTCTTTTGTATTCTTAAGCTGAAGATCCACTGAGGTAGAAATTGCCACTTGCTTTATTTGTGTACGGTATCTTGCATGCTGGGGCCCTGGTCTTATTTTAGCAAAAGTCTGTGACACAAGGAATTAAATACAAATTATCTGTATCAATTCTGATGAGTCAATGCACATTTAGCTCTGAGAGTCTAAATCAGACAGCAAAAGGTAACAGCTGGTGCCGTTACTAGCAGCAGCTTTGTCTCACATAATTTTTCTTTTTTCAACAAATAGGGTTGTATGTTTTACACTAAAGCAGAACTGGCCTCAAACCAAAACCCACATTTCACATATCTGTGAAAATATGCAGCAGTTTATATACAAATCATTATCAAGTTCACAAAAAACATAATCCTCTTTTGAGTCCTCTGGCACAAAAGAAAATAAAAATTCAGATACAGATTGCCTAATTAATGTTAAAGCCATGTAAACCTTTGGTGTAATCTTCTAAAAGACAGCTCCTCACAAAACCCTTGCCTTAATTCTCTGTGTTAAGCTGTTACCTTGCAGAACTCTCTTCTGCAGGCTGCTTTCTGCTCCCACTTGATCTGAATAGTGGCCTCACTGCTTGATAGCAAGAGGGAACAACATTGCTTTCCCATGACATTACCCAACAGGGAGGCAGCCAGGTAATAGGCAGCAGGTCTTGAGAATGGGCTCCCTTCAGATTTATATGGCAAAGGAAAATTAATGTACAGAAGAAGCAAGGCAGAATTTGGGGAAATAACTGCAGTTAATATATGTCCAGTTCATAGTCTGTTTAATGGCTGGCATAGTTTTCTTTCTTAGTTGAAGAGAAATGGAGAAAACATCTTCCAGCTGCCACAGCCACGTGCCTTACCTCTTAACTCAGTAGCTTTCAAACTGTGGTCCCTGGGTTTCTTGGGATTTGTGAGCAACCTTTAAAAGCTTACTACAGATAAATGAGAAGGCAGGCCAGCCTATCAGTAAATTTACATTCAGGATGCAATTCTGCAGTTCTTGGGATTTCCTAAATGGACAAGATTACTCCCTGTGTATCTGTGCATTTTCACTTCTCTGATAGTGGTTAAATTCCATCTTCTCTGACAGAAAAAGTTTATGTTCATCCACAGCCTCTGAGGAATGGCAGATGAAAACAGTCAGCTGTGCCCTTGATTTCTACCTCTTACATCACACAGGTCTTGCAAAGGACTGAGTCCAAACCCTCTCCACCTCCCTAGCCACTTCTCTGATGCTTTAAGCTGTGGCTAACCTGTTAGACAGTTGCAGTGTCATGCCCATAAGTACATAGACCCTATGAAACAAAAAGTAAAGTTCTAAGAGAACTCCAGCAGCCCTGGCCTTTGCCATACCAGGAAGCATTTTGGATGAAAATTAAATGGAGCAGCCTGGCTTATTTGACATTCGCTGTCTAAAAACAACATCATGACAACTGCTTTAGGCAGTGCTTGCAGTAAAAGAGGTAAGAGAGATATTTAGTACCTGCTATTAAAATACAAAGAACACTGGGCTCTTACCATTAAGACTCTGATTAATGTTTTTAGAAGCACAACTTTTTCTAGGATGGTTTATATTTTGTAGGGAGCCAAACTCCCATTTTGGCATCCAAGTGTCATGGTGAGATTTGTCAGTGCTTGGCTTCTTCTGGACACTGCTGTTTTCAAGGCACTTGTGAACACATGGCAGAAATATTATCTAGCACGTGACCTACTAAAAGCTGTGAGAAAAGAAGAGGAATTGCAGATGAGAAAAGCTGGCCATCTGGTCCAGTAATAGGGATCAGCTCATGGTAGGGACCTCAGGTTTCAGAAGCTGAGGATTTCTATACACAGCAGTCAGCTGTTGGCATGCATATATGAAAGAGGAGGTACGTATAACTCTTCATGACTTTGTGATGCTTGCATCAGCTTCCTGAGATTCAAGCAGGATGGTTTGCTGGTTCACTAACAATACCATGGCCAAGACAAAGCTCTCGTCTCTGCCAGGAAGGGGTATTTAGCAGAGGAGCTTGGTCCAGAGGTTGCTGCTTGTTTGCGTGACGTTAGGTTGGGTGGTTTTTTTGCACCGAGCCTTCAAGTGGCACTTGGGTTGCCACTGTAGGATCAACACAATTAAAAATTCCAGCTTGTGTGGACACCATTACCAGTATCACCACTATGGCTGGTTTGGGGACTATCACAGCTGGCTTTTCCACGACAATTTCCGAGAGCCTACCTTTGTTTCCCAGAGATGGCTGGCTGTATGGCTTCTGACCACACGACTCCATCCAGCTGTTTGTATGTTAGGAAGGGAATGTTTTTTCCCATTGACACTGAAAAGAAGTGTACTTAGGAAAAAAGGAATAATTTAATATCATAATCATAAAAAAATAAATATGGCCTCATCTTACAGAGCAGGCAGTAGAAGACAGAGATGCTCTCTCTTACATCAGCTATTCAGGAGCCTCCTAAAATTTCACAGCTTTGAAACATGTAGAAATCTATGTCCCAGGAATGCCTGCTTGTGAGAGTACCTCTGTGGAGAGGAGTTTGGAGCAGACAGACAGTCAGCATTCTCTTGTAAAGCACTAGCACAGTAGGCAGTATTCTGCACCCCAAAGAGGACATGGCTTATTTTTCTACTCTTCCTCAGTGTGTGCGGAGGTAACTTTTTCCAGTCCCATGTGCCTTTTCAGAGCTAGCTGCTGCCTTGAATGGCAGGAGGAGGGATGCCCTGAGAGGGTGGTGCTGGCCTGCACCACCTTTCCACAGCTGGGACACCAGCAGGTGGAGTCCCAACACAGCTTTCCCCGCAGCAGGGCGGTGGGGAACTGAGCGGCAGGCAGGGAGGCCCCTGCAGAGACTTGGGGAGCACCTTCTCCTGGTGCAGGTGAGCCTGACCCTTGGACAACACGGGCTGCAGAGGATCAAGACCTCAGGGAAGCTTCTCTTGGATTCCTCGTAGTTTTTGCATCTCAGATCTCCAGCAGAGCAGGTAGATGGAAAGTAAGTTTCTTCACTCCCTGAGAACAAAATGACCTTCTGGCTTTTCTTCATTTTCCCACTGTGATCCTTGCTTTCAGGTTGCTGACTCAGTATAAGTGCCAGCAATGCTGTTCAAAGGAGTGTGAGTTGTAGAGTATTTGTGTGTTCTTTTAATGCTTGTGACTGTCTATTTTTTTGATGCGTAAATGTATTTAAATGCCAGGTCTTAAATGTCATTTAAATGCCTGATGGATTTCAGGTCTTCATGTCCTGAATCATCATGGCTTGGATCTGGCAGCTGAAATGCAGCAATCACCTTTAAGGCCTCTACAAGGTCCACTGGTGCAAAACCAGAATTGTGTAATTGGAAAGAAATAAAAAATATCTTTATGGGAAGATACTGCAGATTCTCATGCATCAAAGTGTGAATTTGTTATTTCTATTTAATTATACTATATATCTGAAGTCTTGCATTAAGACAGCACAACATTGATACCACAGTCTATCCAAGGATGGTTTGAGATCTTACAGAATGTAGTTCCTGGTCTCTAAAAACATTTGGAATAACTCATATATTTTCCATTAATCTTAGTAAAACACCCTTCATACAAGATTGTCAGATTCCCCATATGCCTGTTCTCTTCATGGTGAATACAGGAAATCTATGACTACAATAATGAAGGCAGTTTTGAAGTAGTCCCAGAATTAGTCCCTGCTCAGTGTCCTCTGAGTAAGTTCTTCAATGTGGTTCATTTCTCTGAGACAGAGAAGAAAATCCACAGCCCTGATTTCTCTCCATCTGCACATTAGGCTGCTCCAGATGACAGTGCATAGGAAGAAGGGTAACATTTTGGTGTGGGAGCACGTTTGTATGATCAGAATTTGGTGAAGGCAGAATGTAAAAAAGGATGGGAGAAACTCCACTGGATGGGGTGAGGTCATTCAGCTGAGAGGGGGCATGAATAACTCATTTCATAAAGACAGAGAATGGGAAGGATAAGGGAGAGTCAAACAGTCACTTCGTGTACATGTGCTTTTAATGAAGTAAACTGGTATCTTTGTTACCTTGCTTCATGCTCTAGAGGGTAAAGTGAAATGCGTTTGGAAGTGTGTGAGCAACAGAAGGGAAGCATGTGTCATTCGGCAGAGGTAAAAGTTTGTCTCTGAAATATGTGCTAGGCTAAGATACAAGAGGTCTGGCTTTGGTTCTTGGCCATGACCCAAGTCTTGCTGTGTCACTGTGACCAAACAGTGATATCTAAGTTTTCTGCCTCTAAGAGAAAGGGATTTCCACACATCCTGCATCCATGCTGCCTGGGTTTTATGTGTTTCAAGCACAGCAACAAACACAACGAAGTCCAATCTAGCTGAGTCAGATCAGAGCTCCTACATGTTGAAAAGGCCTTAGGGGCACTTTGCTTGTAACTAAATTTGGCTCAACTTTCCTCAGCCTCCCATGACAATTCTATGATGCCCCACCACAAGGCACTCCCTGGTCGAGGAGTTTTATCGTGGCTTACTCAGTGACTAGCCCTCAGCTTTCCATTTCTCAAATCACAGTCTTAGCACTCTGGCAATTCCTATTTCATTAACCATCTCTTTCCTTCCTCTCTAGGCTTAGATGAACTGTGCAGGTTTGGCAGCCACTGCCCCAGTGATCCACCTTGCAATCCAGGGAGGATGTCTCGGAAGTGAAGGCATGAAGGAATGAGCAGAACAGGGGTGTCCTCCTCCTGCAGCAGCAATGTCACACCAAGCCTGGCAGCTCTCTGGAAAGTGGTGCCGTTGGTCCAGTCCTTTTATCCATCTCCTCACACTGACTGTGGTGACATTCAGTGTGCTTGCACCTTTGGTTTGTCACCGGCTGCTCCACTCTTACTTTTATTTGCGGCGCTGGCACCTGAACTCCATGAGCCAGGAGTTCCTGGAGCAGAACCAGCAGGAGGGCCAGGCTGCCCTGCATTACTTTGAGAAGCTGCAGATACCAAATGCCTCTGACACCGCTGGCAGTGACACCTTCCAGCCCTTGCTGCTGATCACCATTATCACTGTGCAGAGGCAGAATGATTTCCACTATGTCTTGCAAGTGGCCTCCCACTTCCACCGCCTCCTCCAGAAGTGTGGTGCACGTTGCCAGAGCCACCGCGTCCTCCTCTGCAACGTGGAGTCGGACCCGGGTAGCCATCAGGATGTCAGGCTGCTGAGCAGCTTCTTTCCTACCATCAGTCGTGACAAAGCTGGGGAGAACCCTGACCCCAGAGAGAACCAGTTTGAGAAGGAGAAGCAGGACTACGTCTTCTGCCTTGAGCAGTCACTGTTGGTGTACAACCCAGAGTACGTCCTTGTAGTGGAAGATGATGCTGTGCCAGAGGAGGAGATATTTGCCGTCTTGCAGCACCTCTTGTTGGCCCGCTTCTCCAAACCCTACCTCAGAGACGCGCTCTACTTCAAGCTTTACCACCCCGAGCGGCTTCAACGCTACTTCAACCCCGAACCCATGAGAATCCTCGAGTGGTTAGGGCTGGGCATGTTCCTGGGACCTGTGCTGGCCGGCGCCTACTCCTGGGCAGCGGGGCGCCCCGGCCTCAGCTGGCCCCTGGTCGTCTTCTTTGCTGTGTACAGCATGGCCCTGTCAGAGCTGGTGGGCCGGCACTACCTGCTGGAGCTGCGCCGACTGGCCCCCACGCTCTACAACGTCGTGCCCGTCACCGAGTGCTGCACGCCGGCCATGCTCTTCTCTGCTCCCTCTGCCCACCGAGCCTCGGGGTACCTGAGGGGGCTGCGCTGCCGCCAGGGCTTTGCCAAGGATATTGCCCTCTACTCGCTGCTGCGTGCCAAGGGGGAGAAGGCCTACGTGGTGGAACCCAACCTGGTCCGGCACGTGGGAATGTATTCCAGCCTTCGGCTAAATGACAACCCAAAGCTGCTGTGATCTGTCCATGCCTTTCCAGATGTGAAGCCCAGAGAAGCTGCTGCTGGGCGGAGAGGGTGCGTGTGAGCTCAGACACAGTGCTGCTCACACTGGGCTTTCTGTGCCTCCAGGTGGACAAAGAATAACTGAAAAAATAAACTCGCCTACAAGTAGACACTATGTGATATGCCCTTGGAGCTAATCAGCATGCACCGTGTGGGGGGAGAGTGGAGGATTCAAGCTGCAGGTCATGGAGCCAGGCTTATTTCAGTGATGTCCAGTGATAGGACAAGGGTCAATGGATGCAAACTGGAGCATAGGAGGTTCCGTGTGAATATCAGGAAGAACTTCTTTCCTGTGAGAGTGACAGAGCCCTGGAACAGGCTGCCCAGAGAGGTTGTGGAGTCTCCTTCACTGGAGACATTCAAAACCCGCCTGGACACGTTCCTGTGTGATGTGCTCTGGGTGACCTTGCTCTGGCAGGAGAGTTGGACTGGGTGATCTTTCGAGGTCCCTTCCAACCGCTAAGATTCTGTGATTCTGTGATTCTGTGACTTTCTGCTCTCCTTAATCTTTCCTAGGGAAAAGCTCTCACACCAATACAAGCAGCTGCACTGCCTTTACACTGGCTGCAGAAATCATCACCCTAGAGCAACAGAAATGTTGGCCAAAGTGAATGGTTCACATTTAAGAGAGTGAGGAGAAACCCCCCTATTTTCCCATCCTTGCTAAGGTCTGATCTCTCGACCTCTGCGTTTCAAAGTTGTGGTTTTGAGCAGACCTTTCAAAAAGCAGCAGTGATTTACATAAACTTTCCCACAAATTCCACCTAGATTCCTCAGATTTTACAAAGCCTTTGTTATTCTCTCCCCCTACTACTTGCTACATTAGACACTATAAACAACAAAGGATAACTACTGTGTTGGTTGGTATGACCACTAGTTGTAGTGGATCCAGTTGCTAAAAGAGGCCTTATCAGTTGCTGGTTGGACTTAGACATTCAACAACCTTGACTTTATGTCAGCACAGAGGCAAAGAAAAGATTAGATTAGGTGCTGCTGTTGTGCAGGATCCTCATTTCATTTTGGAGCTGTATTGCACAGCTCAGCCTAAGTGGTTCATGCACTGCAGCAAGCAAAATGCCCATAAGAAACACAGCTAGTTGCTCCTAAAACCAAGCAAGAATAGCACAACAGAGAAGGGGGCCACTTTAATACTGACCCATTAATTTAATGTGCTCTGGTTGTTAGGCATTTGGGATAAGTACTTGTTACCACACTTGTTTATTTGTTAAGAAGAGCCCACTTTGACCTTAGCGGGCTTTGCATAAAATTCACTTTTATGTGGAGTTTGGTTGAAGGATTTTTGAAAACATATTCCTATATTTGGAATCAACCAAGTAGACCGTTTTTGTCAAGTTTTGGCCAGTGGGGGTTGGGCTTTGGTGTTTTGGTTTTTTTTTGTGAAGGAAGGGTTCTACTTTGATTTTTCTCTCCCCCAGTCTCTCCCAGGCAATTTATGCCTTAAGCTCTTAACAAGTCTGGCTGTGGATGCAAAGGACATAAAACTCCTGAGAGATGAAAGCAAAGGATGTCGCAGACTTCCAGCTGTCAGCAAGTGATGAGTATTGGTTCCACAACACAGATGCATAATGCAGGTTAGCCAATTAGAAGTGGCTTCGCAACACAGAGCAGTGCTCTGCTTTCTTAGTAATCAGCTAGAAAGCTTTTATAACACCCTTGGTTATCAGATGTGAGAAAAAAAAACTGCTTATGGATGCTACGTCATTGCAAAAGCAAAGTACCTCTCCTGTCAGAAAACACAGGAAAAGCTGCACAGGCAGAACCACGATTTATTCCCAGCTTCTGAAAACCCCCAAAGATATCAGAGAGGTCACACAGTGGCAGGTGGGCAAACTTACTCTCAGGCTTTACTCTGGTATCGTTAAGATGTCAGGATTTGAGTGTCATTGTATATTTATTCCACTAAGTGCCTGTGTGTGTGAGGAAATACAACTTGTTTATGTATCTTCAGCGCTGAATGTTTCAGTGCAGTGTGCTTTCTCTTCACTCTCTTTGTACTGTACAAATCCAGGACAATGCCCAGTTCTTTTCACAAGGGTCCATTCGTACTCATTCTTGCAAAGAAAATCACACAGCAATGTACAATAAATGGGACAGTGAAAGGAAAAAGGAACAAGGAAAAGAAAGAAAGAAACTTTGGAAAATAAAGAATTAGAAAAGAAAAAATTAGAAAAGAAACCAACTAACTATGTGCAGTTAATAAATGTTTTGATGTGGGAAATGATTTATCCGTTTGTCTCTAAGTTATTTTCCTTGTTTGCCCAGTAGTACTTTATTTATCTTCCCAGAAGTCCAGGGGAGGTAAATAATTTCTCTGAGCTTCACAGCTGAAAATTAAGAACTTGAGTTTGTTCTAAACTAAGAGACAATTTTCAGGGCATAAGAGATGAGAGAAGTTCACTGGGAGACCAAACAAGATGCAGAGATCCTACAACTTGAACCTGCCAGTAAGAAAGTTTCAGATAATCCTGTTGAATGAATTAAAGGAGCAGGTCAATACATTCTTTGGGTCCTTCTGGAATAATTTCCTAAGTGCCCAATTCACCTTTACAACACAAGAGCTTGTTTTACTGAGCCTGCTGGGGGCTGTTTCCAAGTGACTCAGGTGCTTGCTCGGTGCCCACCATGCAAATGTGGCATCTCAGGCAAACTTCTTTTTTTTTTTTTCCCCCCCTTTTTTTTTTTTTTTTTTTCTACTGCCTCTGAACTTTCCCAAGTACATTGATTTTGGTTCTGTTTTCTGTGCTACATGTCTTATTAGAAATGATAAGTTAGAGAAGTGTACTTTGCCCTTGGAACAGAAAATGGGAGGTTATTGTGAGTTCTGAACTCCTATTGGATTTTGTTCCGCAGTTCAGGCTAAAAGTGCAGTTTCAAACACACAAGCCCTTTCCCTCTCTCTTCTATCAGGGGAGCAGAGCTGAGTTGCCATTATATCTCAGGCTACCTAAGTTCAAGGCCTTTGAACTTAGCATTAACTCCTTGAAACGCAGCCTTACAAGTCTGGCTTTTTTCACATTAAACAAACTGTGACTATTTTTGAAACAAAGCACATGGATTTTCTTGACTGTTGTTTCATTCGCAATAGTTTGGAGATTATTTTTCAATGCAGCAAGTACTGCTTGCACAAGATGAGTCTTTCTTGATGGGCCAGACGAAGGGTCTGGAGACATTATTGTCTAAGTTAATCAATTAAACAAAAACTACCTTTGTTTCCAAGGCATGTCCACAGAAGGCATGATTCTGGCAGAATACGAATCATAAATTGATAAGTTTCTATTAGATTAGAAGATCAAGGGGATTTTCTAACTACAGTAAACATGAACATCGTAGTGAGAAGTCACTGGATTTGAAGAGGGAAGGAGAAAGCCTTCCTCTCAGTTGTGAGGAGCTGTGAATTGCAGACTGGGTATTTCAACAGCAATTTGGCTGGATGCAGGGTGAATTACTTCTTTTCTAAAGATACGTACAAGCAAAATTTCTATCAAATAAACAACCTTTTTATTAAAACTCTGTTGTCTTGTCTTTCTCTATGCCACTGTTCATTTTCCTGATTGGCAGATCTATCTCTTTCCTTACTATATTTGATTAAGAGAGATACTTTTGCGTTTATGTATCTGCCTGCGTCTTCATGGATGTAATAATTTGGAACCTTCAACAATTCAGGTTTAAAAGGACCTCTGAAGATCCCTGGTCCAATGGCCTGCTCAAAGGAGATCTTACTAGAGCAGGTTGCTCAGGCCCTTCTCCAATAAAAGTATTGAGGCTTGGAGGGGACTGGGGGTAAAATTAAGCTCTAAATGGTGAAATTTGACCTTAGTATGCTTTTGTACAGGGAGGCTGTGTATTTCACAAAATAACAAAGGTAATTTTATGTGGGAGACAGTTGTAGTTACAAAGACACTGGCAGTTTCTCTCCAAAAGCTTGTTTCTTTTTGTGTATTTCCACACCAGCTTTAGAGAGTTTGTATCCAAATTCAGCAGATGGTGGTGTCCAACATATGATTCTGAATGATCTGCAGTATAACATACATCTGTCAAGAATGCATACAGAATTAGGTACTCCACAGTCTGTGCTTCTTCACTCTGCATGTGTCTCTGTTGCTAGAGTAACTTCATTTCCACAAACTATCCATCCTGACAGTTCATGTTTTGAGAAAATCTGCCCCATTAGCCAGTTTTCTTGTCCACTATAGGCTAAGCATCAGCAATACCAGTGCCCATTTCCAAGATTTTGTTCTGCATGGCAAGCTACTAATGTCACATTCCCATGATTTTAAATGTTGAAGAAGAAAAATAGCTTATTTTCTTGCCCTGTAAGTAATGCTCTGGCCAGCTATGCATCCCAGTGCCTACTTTCTCTTTGAATTTCTGCTATAGTGTTGTGTTCCTCCAGTTTGCAGACATCTACATCTAACATCTACAATGGTCTTTTCAGCACTCTGGTCCAATTCAGATATCTGTTGTAGTTTGTATTTTGCAAACTGTATGGCAACGCTAACATGCAGCACCTAAAGGTACTTTTTTGGGGGATTATGTGCTGCTTAGATAAACAGGTAATAAACAGTTAAGTTCCTCCCATCATAGCAGACAGTTGTTTGCCTATTGCTTTTTAAAAATGTCAACAGAAAGGCACAGCAACCAGTGTCATTACTGCATTTATCATTCTGTCCTGTTACAGCCCAGAGGTGTGGCCACTGGCAGCCTGATTTGAAGCTGTATCCTTGTTTGCTATCCCCACTATTGAATTATTACAAAGATTTAGGTTTTGATAACAGTAACGTTACAGCTGACCATGTCTTCATTCCAAGTCACGGTGTTTGTTGCAGCCCACCTTTAAGATGCAAAGAATGAAAAGCAAGCAAACCCCCCCCTGTGCAACCCCCTCAGTACTTTTGTGGGCTGGAGTCAGTTCTCAACACCCTCTGTGCCCTCTCTGACGTACACGTCTGCTGACACTGCTCTGGAGCCAGATACACAAGTGATTTCTTTCAGTGGGGTTAAAGGCCAGGCTCTGCACTGGGGTGAGGGCTGTAGGTGAATGGGGAAAACAAACCACTTAATAAACAATACCTCTGATTAGATAGGGATGAACAAGCTGGACTTTGAGACAGTTAAGCAAGACTGCAAGAGTACAGAAAACAGGAAACATCCAGTGTGGAGAGGTGAGGAGGAGGCAGAATCCACTGCGCTGGTCTGCTCTGGTTAGACTTTAACCCTGTCACGCAGCCAGCACTCTCCTGGGGCACACAGAGCCAGGTGTTTTTCATGTGGATGTGTATTATACTCAGACATTCTTCCAGCTTCAAGTGTTTTTTTCCATTCCAGTTCAAACCCTTTTACAGGCTTAACCACATAAAAAAGTGTTGATAAGATTAATAGTACTTAATTTACTGAAGTACAGGGGGAAGCTATACCTTTCTCATTTTTCTCTTGGTGACCATGTAATCACTGAAATTGCTTCATCCATTTCTTTCTCTTTCCTCTTTCTTTCTCAGATGTACTACAGTTTCTCTCTCTTCATATTTACTTTCTTAAAGAGTAATTAAAGCAAAATCAGGATCAGAATTATACTGCTAAAACCACACAGAAAAAAACATGCTCATCAACCTGAAGAAACAAGCAATTCTAGAATTTTTACTCATTGCCTTTAAACCAGGCTTTCTATTGAAACCCCCAAATCTGGTTCCTTACCTGCATCCTTATAACATCTTCCACTAACACTTCAGTGTTCCTCTTATTCTATGTCCACCAAAGGTGTCCCAGTCTTCCTGTCTTGCGATGCCTGTATCAAAGTCATGCTGTCCATGGCCAAAAATTCAGTCTTTTTTTGTCTAGATGTAGCCACCTCTACCCAGGGTGCTCACTACAGCAGACAGCCTCTTGCCAGCTGCAGCCCTATGGCTGCATCATGTTACTCTGGAAAAAAAAAATCTTAAACAAAAGAAGAAACCATTCCAAAATTAGTTGAGTTGCTGGAAAGCTGAGAGAGTTGGCAATACTTCGTGTTCAAACACTGGTTCAATGAAGCAGGTGTGCAAACTGGATAATATACCAGTTTTACTGTAGAATAATTAGTGCAGGCAACGACTTGATTTTTTTTTTATGGGGCAAGTTAGCTGCTTGTTTGAATGCAAGTACATTGCATTCCCCTCAGAATGCAAGCTTACTCCTGTTATCATTTAAGGCCACACGATACCACTATGTCTTAATTTTTAGAGGTATAAGTAGTGTACAGCTGTGATGATGAAAGTATGTACTCTTCTCCAGTGTTTCTTTAGTATCACTCTACTACTATCTTCTGCATGGCAGGGTTGGTGTCATGGTTTTGCATGTTCATAGTGACATTATCTAGTTTAATAGCTTATTCCAAATTGTTTGGAAAGGCTCTCATTCCTCAATGAAGTGAAAAAGTTAACCATAATGTCCATTCACTTTTGTTTTCTCCTCAGTCCTCACAGTGCCTGCTAGGACTAGTAATCCTAGTGCTTAAAGTGCTGGATATTGGCTCAGAAGTACTAGAATGGCACGTACTAGCCATTACCCATGAGAAAATACATCTGTATACTTTTAAAAGAGTAAAGAATGTAAGGTTGTCTGAGGGAGATTATCTAAAGTAATTTCTACATGTCAGACATTATTCTTCTCAAGAAGACACCCCTCATCTGTTCTTTTATGGTCTGTCAGACCATATCACTGATGATACTGGGAAAGAAACCCTTCCAAGTGCTTTCCTACTTGTGACAGCTTCTAATGAGACCAGGAATGACAGGACTGATTTTCTCTGTGGCTCTGAAGAAGACCATTAGTATGACAACTTCTTGGTCTCCAGAGACTCTTAGATAATATTTTAATGAAAAGCATTTTCCATCCATACTAGATGCCTCTGTTTGTGGCAGATAAACTTTATTACACCATTGGGTTAATCTTCGTGATAGGACGGGAGAAATTGAATGTGGGTGCCACAGCATTCTTCAGCAAAAAATACAGATGAGGAAGAGGAATGTTATATCAGAGCAATGCAAATGCAAGGCTTTTAAGTAGACTTTATCCTCAGCTTTGTCAGAAGCTTCTCTGCTTACTGTCAGAGTGCTGCAGCTGGCAGCATGTAAGGTGTTAAGATTACCTACAGGCATTGACTTTGGCTTGCAGTTCTAGAGGAGACATGCTCAAGGAGGAAGTTCCCTCGTGAAGACAGTGTTGCTCAGTGAGATGAGAAATGTCTCATTGTGTCCATGTAAAGGCTAAAGATGTCACTGCATGAGCCAAAAAAACAGAGAAACTACGTCATTCTTCAGGCAAACACTGGGTCTTTGTGGTAAAGACATACTAATGTCCAAGGTCTCAGAGTGGTGTTGTTGAGAGTGTGATGTTTGCCCAACAGTCCTTCTGCTGTAGTTCCCTCCAGGAGTACTGACCTGCAGTAGGGGCAAAAATATAAAAGAAAAATTAAATCAAGTCTACCTAGCTGGATTTAGTGAATATCTATAGTGTGATTTCATATAAAATGGCATGCTGACATGGTCATTACAGAGCATTAGTGTTTTTCACAGAAAAATATTGCTTAGGCAACTGAGAAGTTTGTGTGTCGTTGTAATACGGGTAGGTGTTGCAATGGAATTTGGTAGAAAATTTGGTTTGCAGTTGTGCACCTCAGTGGGGACATATTTCTTCTGATAACCATCATTCTCACACATATACTGTGTTGAAGGAAATCAGAACTTGTAACTCTCAATAATGCTGTAATGTTTTGCCTTTTCATACACTAACGGGAAAAGGAAACTATGTTTACATGATACATTTTCAAGTGAGGCAAATCAGTTTAACAGTTATGGAGCCACTGAAGTGACAGTACCTCATGTCAATTAAGGATCTATTGCATTGTTTCTGCATTTTATTTTCTACATTTCCTGTGCACTGTGCAGTGTCCTTAGTATAAGCTTCCAGAAGATCTAACCCTAAACTGAAAGTTCTGCCCAGTATCCCTCAACCAATCTCTAGTACTTTTCAGTCTGCTTTAGAAAAAGGAGGAATAATTTGAAGTAAATGGAAAACATCCCAGTTTCACCACATCATGGATGGCCTTATATATTCGGGCAGCTGAAAGGGGAGGAACCCCAGGAGCAGGACTGGGACTCATTGGTTGTGCTTGATTGTGGTCTGACAGCCAATAATGACCTCAGGCAATGACATCTCCCCAGCCAGCCTAGGGAGGAGGGAACACGAAGGAGTGGAGGAAAAAAAAACAACAAACAACCTCTGTCAAGAATGTTATAAAAGCTAGTGATTAGAAGGACCGGGTCTCTTCGCCTGCAACCACCTCACTGGGAACTTGTAGCAGCAGAGGCACTGTCCACAAACAAGTAAGTATAATTTAATGTCTAAACTGTATGGGTGGCATGTTATCAGAAGCTGAGACTCAACATGTTTAAAGTGGGCTGGGGGGAGTTGTTTTTTTGTTTTGGTTTTGGTTTTTTTTGTTCCAGGAACAGCTTGCAAGAAGTACTCAGCCATTCTGCAGTGATCTTCCAACGTGAGCATTTGCTGCTAACTCTGGCTTTCTAACTTAGCTTAGTCACTCAGAACTCCTGAAGTCAGAGAACCCTTAGTCTAAGGGGACTAGAGCAGTAACCTACCTGCATCATTTTCTGCTGTGTTGTTTTGTATGTTCTTGTTTATGCTTGTGGAATAGATAAATTTATGTTCATGCAAGGAAAAAAAGAGAATGTCTGGAGCATGCAGCTGGTCCTTAAAAACACCAGTGCTGACAAAAGTGTAATTATCTGTGTTTCCTATGCAGCTTCTTCTGACGTATGAGTGCAGTAGAGTGGATAAGATTCTTTGGCAGGGGGGATGTGAGGTAGTCTGCAGTGCAGGATACTAAAAACTGCGTTTGCCTTAGGCTGTAACATTTCCAGCTGTGAACAACCAGCTTCAGGAAATTGCTTAACAAACTCACTGAATCTGTGATGCTCCATCACTTCTCAACTATTGTACACGCCTAGTACCCAAAACTATTTTGCCCACTCAAAAACCTTGCTGCTTCCCCCAGCTTCCCCTGGGGGCATTAGAAGACTTGAATTCTTGTGCAAGTCAAGCAGCATCTAACTTCTCTGAAGAGAGCCCAGCCCTGAGAGAGAAGGATCTTCACCCTAACTTCACACTTACTTCCAAGAAATAGTTTCTTGCCACCTCAGCTATCTCTAGCCATTGTGAGTATTCCAGGAGTGCTTCTGCACTGACTGGTTCCTGAGTACACAACGTCCTTTCAGGCTTGCTAGAGAGAGGAAACGGGGGTACATTTGTCCATGGCTTGAGTATAGGTCTGAGGCTAACAGGGCAATCAGGACAGGGAACTGCAGGTCTCTCCTACCACTATCCACTTGAGAGAAGATGTTCAAGCAAGATCCCTAGACAAAGAATGAAGATGGATAAAACCCTTGTTCACACTCTCATAAAGAGTGCAAATATCAACCAGGCATTTTACCACCTTATATGACCCAAATGACCTATCAAGATGGTGAAATGAATATGTCAATCAAAAACGTCTGCTGCTTTTTCTAGGTGGCAGAAATCTGAGTATCTGGTTTTGTCCCATACGCTTCATTCATTTTTTAGAACCCAGAAATGAACAGTTTGCCTGTACTGAAGCATTCACTCCCACTGCAAAAATAAAGAGGGAAACATCCTGTTTTTCACTCAGAGCTTCTTCATACATATAGGAGGCACTGCTTCCACTTCAGCTCCCTAAAACAAGTACTCACAAAGAGCCACAGGGTAATTCAGAAGCTCTGTAGTCCAACCTCCTGTTCAACAGCAGGCTTAGACACAAGGTCAGACCAGGCTGCTCATAGCTTTAGTTAGGTGGGTCTTGACAGCCTCCAAGGATGGAGACATCACGGCCTCTCTGTCAACCTGCTCTACTGCTTGCTTGTCCCAGTAGTGAAAAAGTTTTTCCTATGGAGTGTGCATCTCTCTAGTTACAGCTTATGTCTCTCACCTTCCCATCATGTACGGCTGTGGAGCGCCCAGCTCTGCCTCCATCACCAGGCTGTAGGTGCAGGTGTTGCTGAGAGGTGCCCCCAAAGCCATCTCTGCTTAAGGCTGAACTAGAACCAACCCCTCCAGCCTTCTCCTCACCAGAGCAAGTGCTTCAGCCCCTGACCTTCTTAGTGGCATCTGAACTCACTCCAGTTTGCCAATGTCTTTCCTATACTGCAGGGGCCCAACACTGGATGCAGTACCCAGAGGTGATCTAAAGAGTGCTGAGCAGTGGGGGATCATCCCTGTCCTCCCCTGGCTCCCTGGGCTGGACCTCTGCTCACAGAGGATGCTGCTGGCCCTTGTTGCTGGCTCCTCTGCAGCCTTCTGCCAGACTGGGCCCTAGCCTTCTCCAAAGAGCTATTTCCTTGTCCCCTTGGCAGGTGGGATCACTGCCAGGGCTCTGCCCCTTGGCATTGACTGAGCATTTGTCCTGGCAGAACTTCATGGTGCTCATCTTGGTCTCTTCCCACCCCTTGTCCTGTGTCCTCTGCATGGCTGCCCAGCAATCAAGCGTATCAGCTAGTCCTGCCAACTTGGTATCACCTGCAGCCTAGATAAGAATGTGCTCTGTCAGCAGGATAGATCCAGGCTTGCCCAGCCATTCAGACCTGTCAGCTTGCCCAATGTCCAAGTAATGAGGCTTACTCAGAAATAGCTTTTTAATGTATCTCAATAAAGAAGTGAGGCCTATCCACTGTGATGAAGATATAAGGATATAATGAGGATAAGACACTAAGACAGTTCTAAGCATACAAGTGTAAAAGAGAAGTAAATCCAGTCAGGTTAACACTGTGCCTATTTGTGATGGGCTAAATTTTTGAATGATTTTCACCCTCACTATCAACTGTATTTGATGTTTGTACATGGAACTTTTGCCTCTTCAAACCTGCTCTCTGGAAGCAGAATATTTTCTGTCCATAGTGTGGTTTGTACTGCTGTCTGTCAGAGGTGATGTTGAAGGTCTGTGTTTACTAGTAACTGAACAGGAAAAGTTACATGCATGGGATAGAAACTGTATTTTCAGTTTGGTCCTGCACTTTTGCAACCAGTTTTATAAAAGAAGGCAATGAGGAGATCCAAGAGAAAAACTTACAGATTTGAATACAATCCTTCCCTTTCTGCACACCAGGACTCAGGTGAGATTTTCTGTGAGATTAGAATATACCAGTCACTTGAGGTGATGAGAAAGAAAAATGCCAGTGAAGTATTACAGGTTCTAAGATGACCTCAAGTGGAATATAACAGTTTGTTCCTTCTGCAGGTTCCCTTACCTCTGTCCTTAAGTTCTCACTATTAATATTAACAGGATGCAGTGCTTGTGCTGGTATCTGTGAGGATATTTCCCCTGCAGCCTTCCATTATGGTAGCTGAGAATAACTTGAGACTTCAGCACTTACAGTAATTACTTTTAAAACTGCACTGTCCTTGTTCCTCCCACCCCCACCTCCTGTTGCTCACAGGCTGGGGGCTGAGCAAAGATCTTTGCTTAAGGAGCTGTTGAAACCTGATAAACACCCAAAGCAGCCACTAAGCTGGTTTTTTTTTGTGCACTCAGTGAAGTTTTATTCTTTTGTGTTTTTTTTTTCCCTCCACTTTTTAAAAATGTTATGTAAGCCATCACCACAAAGAGAATACATTGTATTAATAAAATGTCAAACCAGTGTGAAATCACTTGAGCTTGTGACATTATGATACCAGCCCACAAACTAAAACTCATAAATGAAAATAAAAATTCTGGAAAAACATTAGTGGTGGGACAATTCCTAGATACTGTTACTGAGAACACAGTTTCTTTAAGCTTTTTCCTGCCTGGAAAACTTGTCGAGTTAATCAAATAAAGAAGAATAACAAGGCAAATAGGCTTTGTTCTTGGAACAATTAAATCAGATGTGCCGTTTTGGCAGCCTGGTTACAACCATTTTTTCTCAGGACCTCTAAGGTGATATATCCAGCTCCTTAAGGAGGGACATTAATATTTCTCTGGATGTGCTGGGAGCTTACTCTTCACAAGGCAACTGTATGAAGTGCTTCTTAAGTGTCTCCACTCCCCTTGAAATTTTCAGAGCAGTACCTCACCACAGAGACACCTTTTCTCAATCGAGCAGGGAAGATCCTCAGAGATTATGCTCCTTATCCTCTGAATCACAGAAAAATAAAGTCCTTAATTAAGGGTCCTTGATCATTCCAGACCCTAGAACTATAATTAGCTTTACAACTGCTCTTTTGCTCCCGTTTCTTCACCATTTCAGTTAGAAACACTATGTATTTTATCCATCCTTGTAGTTCAGTGGGGTGGATGGGAACCACTCACGATGGCCTCATGGATCATTTTGGGCAGCCTATTGGCAAATCTCCACACACTCCTACACACTCAGTGGGGTACTTGGATGGAGACTGGAGCTCATCTGCTGTTCATCATTGTAGAACTACACTCTCTTGTTTCAGTCACTCGGTATACTCACTTGGACCATCATTATCCACAGAATTTTATCCACTTATTTACATGTTTTGGCAATATGCTTTGCAGCCTGGTTTTGAGTGATAACTGTCCCTTTGCTATCTTTATGCAAACACTGGGAGGAAGCAAGATTCAACAGACATTGGGCTCATTGCTTATTGCATTTCTGGAGAGAAAGGATAAATAATAACATAACTAGAATGACTGATGATCTTCTAATTCAGCTAGCTGGATTAAAGATTATCTGGATATACCTACTCATACGCATATGTCCCAACTGCAACTCTGAAATCCATTACTCATTTAGCAACTCATTAGCTTTGACCTTGGACAAGATCATAGTATTGCCAGATCATGTTTTTCCAGTCTTTTCCACAGAGATTGTGAACTGCTGGAGTGATTCCTCATAATTTTGCATAGCAATTTATTTAACAGTTCTATGGTTTTGACTGAAGTGCTTTTAAAAAAAGCTGTTATTGCAGTTATCATAATAATATGCCACTTATTTCTAAGAGACACATCAGGCACAGAAAGCAGGTGAGGGATAGGGAAGGTTACAGGGTAACTCAATGAGCTATGCACCATAAACCATACCAATACCAAAGTAACTTCAACTGTAAATCAGAGACACAGGTTTATAGCTACCACAGTACTGTGATAGTATTGTTGCCAGAAAATGTTGGCACCATTTGGCATGGTGCACAGACCTCCACTGATGTTGGCATCCACCCTATCATGAGCAGCAGCCAGACCCATGATCTTCTCTCCCCAGTTTGCCCTTCAGCAAGGAGAGCAAGACAAGGATTCCCTCACAACTTCTAACTGTGTGCAGGGAAGGAGGATGGAGGACTTGCCTGCATACAAGCTTATATGAGATGATGTATTTGCTGGCCATCTCTGGCACATGGTGAAATGGGAAATAGCACGTTCTCATTTCCCTTTAAGGCTGAGTTTAGGACTGAAAATGCAGATGCTACCAAGAGACATGCTCCTCTGGAGGAAATCTTGTTACTGGAGATATTTTGTGAGGTTTTTTTAGTCATTAATGTCAGGGACTTACCACCTGCTCATAAAATAATGGGTGTTGCTTTAGCTATAGCATATGATAAAAAGAGAGAAGAGAGTCTGTATGTCTCAGGCACACAGGCTTGTACCCACAGGGAAGTAACTTGGATAATTCAGATGATCTGAGAAATCGTAATTTAATGCCATATAATTAAAACTTTGTAAGATCAAGCATTTTGTCAAAACAAGACAGAGCCTGGATTTCAGGTGCTGGGGTGTTGGCAGCTGGTACACCTCTGCCACAGCTGAAAAGACAGAAATGGGTGGTGAATCCTTCTAAACCCCCCAGGTTGCAGACAGAGTAAGCTATGTGCTCCAGTCCTGAAAGCAACATAGGGAGAGAAGAAAGAACTACAAAGCAAGACAGGAGGGTGGGCATGGAAAAGCAACTAGACAAGGCAGCAAATACTGCCAATGCAAAACAAGGCATGGGAAGAAAGAAAAGTGTAAGGTAAGCAAAGTAATAATTCTCATTCTTCTGATTGGGACCAAAAAGTCATAAGTGCTTTGCAAAGAAGTTTGCAGAGTCTGCAATTAGCATACTTGTTAGCTTGGTGCATTTTTTTATGGGTAGATTGACTTGTCTTTAGTCTCTGAGCAAATTAATGTAAAATCAGTCTTTCCAACTTTGGTTCTGGAAGGATGTGTTAGGATGTGACTCCTGCATTTCTCTCTTCTGGTTTGGACTGACACACCAAGCCAAGAAAGACTCAAATGTATTTCTGTGCATGTGCCTACAAGAACATGGACCAGAAGAACACCAAGAGCCCTCAAACAGAAATACCTGGGTGGCATGCTGGGTTCACACTTAGTGTGTATAGTCTCCCCCAGCTTTTAACAGTAATTCTCTTCCACAGATCTGTCAAGATGACCCACCAGTTCCCAGCGCTGTCTCCAGAGCAGAAGAAAGCTCTATCAGACATTGCTCAGCGGATTGTGGCTTCAGGAAAGGGAATCTTAGCTGCAGATGAGTCAGTGGGTGAGTTCTGGATATCAAACAATTAACAGTAACCAAGGCTTTTTCTCTTAAGTTTGCTGCATCTTTGAAACCAATGGAGTAAATCAGAAAACACTTAAAAACTGTTGACTGAGCAGGAACAATTCAGTCAGGCAGGGCTGCATCTATAGCAGCAAAAGCTGACAAACTACGGGTCAAGAAGGGAAGCTCTGAACTGAAGTATCTAGCAATGAACCTAGTTCATTGCTAGATACTGGGACCAGGAGCCCAGCCAAGCCTCATAACTCTGTCTGACTTTTGTCCACCTCACTAGGTACCATGGGCAACAGGCTGCAGAGGATCAACGTGGAGAACACAGAGGAGAACCGCCGGGCTTTTCGAGAGATCCTCTTCACTTCAGATGCTTCCATCAACCAGAGCATTGGGGGAGTGATCCTCTTCCACGAGACTCTCTATCAGAAGGACAGCACTGGAAAGCCATTCCCAACTCTCATCAAAGAAAAAGGCATTGTGGTGGGAATAAAGGTGAGTATCTGTACGTGTCTGGCTGGCAGCATATTCCAAACCCCACTACCAGTGAAAATTATTTATAAGGCTGCATGATCTCCTGCCAAGCACTTATTTTTCCCTGTTTTGCATTTGTTTTGACAATCACTAGTGGGTCTCTGCAACCATTCTCTGGTCCACTTTTGTATAACTAAGGAGGGGCACATTTACGTTTCATGCAGGAACTTCTCACCCACAAACTCCCATCTACTCATCATGCACTGCAATTCAATTGCTCCATGCAGGAACCTAAATCCAGTCCCTTCTGTATCTGATCAAGCTCTCAAGCCATTCCCTGAAGCCATCTACACACCAGCCCTTCCTCTTACCCAGTTCAGTCCTTTTCTTCCCTCTCTTCCAACTGTTCACTCCTTTGCACTCCTAGTGTGTTCAGCCCCACACTTTACTCACAGTCAGCTGGCAAAGACAGACTAGACATGGGTAAAAAGATAAGGATGAGACTGATCTCCATCCCTCTGTAACCCTTCCCATTTTTCTGGTCTCCACAGCTGGATAAGGGCACAGCACCCCTTGCAGGAACAAATGGAGAAACTACCATCCAAGGTAAGGAGAGATCTAAGGAGCCTCAGCTGTGACTGGCGCAGCAAAAGCCATGGGGTGACTCACTTTAGCCACAGCTTTGGCTGGTGTCATGATACTTCTCAGAGCTATGTCCTGAAGAACTGCTCTCAGCAAAGCCCTGTTCTTTCCTCTGCAGGGCTGGATGGACTGGCTGAGCGCTGTGCCCAGTACAAGAAAGATGGTGTGGACTTTGGCAAGTGGCGTGCAGTGCTGAAGATCACCAGCACAACACCCTCTCAACTCGCCATCCAAGAGAATGCCAATGCATTGGCACGCTATGCCAGCATCTGCCAACAGGTATCTACCCTCCAGGGACCTTCCTGAGATGCTGTTGCCCCTTCTCACTATTTCCTGTGATAGCATGCTATGTAACTTGAAAGGCAGATCTCTGCAAGGGTGTTAGGATGAGGAAGAAGGGCAGTGCAGCAAGAAGGAATACAAGTAAAGTCAGCATAGACAAGAACGACAGTTTGTCTTCCCCACTTCCAAAGAATTCCTTGTTTTCTATTCTTAGCATGGCTTGGTGCCCATTGTGGAGCCAGAAGTCTTGCCTGATGGAGACCATGATCTGCAGCGCTGCCAGTATGTCACAGAAAAGGTAAGAAATTCCTCCTCCTGCCCTTGTCTTCATCAATCAGTAGCTAATCTTACGCAGAGTGCATTCACAGATCTCCAAGAGTTTTGACCAGAAAGTACTTCGTAACTGTATCACTACAATGAGTTGCTCATGGTCAAGCAATGAGTTAACAGCAAATGTGAGAGTAGAACACACATTTGTAGATTTCCACTCACACTGGCAATATAAGTATTTGTGATCCCAAAAATATGCAATGGGAGCAAAACCACTTACCCCTCTTTCAGTACCTCAGTTTGCAGGGACAAATTCCGTAAGTAGGAAGGGTGATGTCCTGGTCATCTCAAAAGCAGTAGTATCTCTGGGGCTGCAACCCCTGTGATAAATTTCATGACAAAGGAACATTCGGTTTGATCTTCTCACACTCCCAAGGAATAAGCTGTCTTTCCACAGCAGGTTGAGGTGAAGATTTGAGCAGAGGTCTGTATTCAATCCTCCTGTTTTCAGGTTCTGGCTGCTGTCTACAAGGCCTTGAATGATCATCATGTGTACTTGGAAGGGACACTGCTGAAACCCAACATGGTGATGGCTGGGCATTCCTGCCCCAAGAAGTACACCCCTCAGGATGTAGCCGTAGCAACTGTCACTACTCTTCTCCGCACCGTTCCTGCTGCTGTTCCTGGTGATTCCTGATTCATTCCTATGTGTCCATTCACGCTGTCTCTGTTGCTCCTACATCTGTAACACTTGCTCCTCTAGCTGGTAAAGGTCAGGGTGGTGGCTGGAGCTCTCAGTTCATAAGTCT
Source organism: Apus apus (assembly GCF_020740795.1). Classification (NCBI taxonomy): domain Eukaryota; kingdom Metazoa; phylum Chordata; class Aves; order Apodiformes; family Apodidae; genus Apus; species Apus apus. The sequence continues at coordinate 68,996,933 of NC_067312.1, read as the reverse complement.
CAAAACCTCTTCCTTGCAGGCATCTGCTTCTTGTCTGGAGGTCAGAGTGAGGAGGAGGCTTCTGTCAACCTGAACGCCATGAACCAGTTACCTCTGCCTAAGCCTTGGAAACTGACCTTCTCGTATGGCAGAGCCCTGCAAGCCTCTGCCCTGGCAGCATGGGTGGGCAAAAGTGAAAACAAGAAGGCTGCACAGGAGGCCTTCCGCAAGCGGGCACAGGTACGAGGCTTCCCCCTGCACAGAGCAGAGCTGCTCGCCACAGAGGGAGACGTGTTGTCTCCTTCCCACCTGGTGCTTCACATTCACCAGGGATGTTACTTGCTTTTTGGTTTTTTTGGCCTTCCTTGATTACTCCTGCTGTCTTTCTACATCTGTCTTTCTTACCTCAAGCTAACTCTTCTCCCCTCCTCTTTGTTTTGGTTTCAGATTAACAGTTTGGCTTGCAAAGGACAGTATGTCACATCTGGGAAGACTGACACAGCTGCCACCCAGTCCCTTTTCACTGCTAGCTACACCTACTGAAAAAACAGGAACCTTCCTTTGTCTTGACCCTCTTCACAAGGTTGAAAATATTAAAATATGAAAGAAAAATCTAATTTCCCTTATTCTAATCAAAACTGGAGATAAAATGGATCAGCTTCCTCTCCACCCTTCACTCCCACATTTACCAAGGGGATATTCTTATTTCATTTGCACATTCCAAGGACGGGGATATTGTTTCCGTACAATAAACAGTAACTGCCAAAGGATCATGAATCCACTCTCCCTCAGGTTTAAGATTAGTCCCCAGAACAGTAAACAGATTAAGTAGTTCCCTAGCTATTCAGATACATACCCTTGTCCATTACCACATTTTGCAGCCCAAATCCTGAATTACAAAACCTATGTCTTCAATCAAAAGAATAAAACAGTAATTGAAAATTAATCTCTATCTCACCATTCTTTATTGTGTATAAACTTGACAATTCCTTTCACACATCTGTTGTTTTCAGTAGCCTATACAAAGATTAAGTCCCAAAGAATTACTGCAAAGGGAAATAATCCAATAGTGATGAACCTGGAGAGGTTAATCCTACTGACGGGTGTCTGACAGACACTGAGAAAACTCGAGAGATGTATGTGGTGAGCAGTGCATGGAACTCAGGCCACAGGTAAATTGCACTACCTTCAGAAGCTTCTTGTGTCTCTGGAGAATCACAGGGGAAGAGATGAGACTGCTGTACCTCAAGTTAGGGTTGTGCAGGTTGAGTCAGTGCTGTACAAAGACTGCTTTTCCACCGTGTTTTTACAAATGCATTTTTCCACAATAATTAACTTTAATCACACAGAGAGGCATCTTGGCCCACAGTCCAACCTTTGGTATGTTGCTGTGTACCTGCTAGAGATGTGAGCTTTGTTAGCTGAAGCTCAATTAGACAGCTGTTACAGAAAAAAGAGGGTGTAAATGGGAGAAGTAGCAGACCTAAGCTTATACAAGAACATGGGCCCAGCAACACACTACACCAATCACCTGGTGACACCTCGGAGCATCACAGCAACCAGCAACGACCACAGAACCCAGCAGACCACTCCCCCCTGCTGCTTCAGGGCTGCCTGGGACCAGACCTGGGCAGTGAGACCACCTGGCTGTGCTGGGCTGCTCCTCCCGGCCACAGACACCCACAGCTCCTGCCAGCAAGGAGGGGGAAACAGAGCACCAGTGCCCTGCACCTCCTCCTGCTCTTTGCAATTAGTAATGGCTCTGGTACACAGGCAATGAGCGCCCAAACTCCTTCACGTGGATCCAATCGTTGCATAAGCAGTGCATGCACTTGGTCTGTCCTGAGCTCAACTGTGAATAAAGAGGAAGTGACTTGCAACAACAACCAGTCAGGACAAACGCCTCTTTTCTGGTTTGTTGTGGTTCTGCAAGTCTCCACACTCCTGAGCCCAAATAAACGCCTGCTCATGAGGAGAAGTGTCCCCCTGATCCACATAGATCGCTCCTCTTACAATTGAGAGTGGAAAAAATATTCCCCCCAAACAGCAAAGGAACCTTCCTCACACTGTGGCTTTGCTGGTAGCTCCTGCCCCTCTGCTGGACACCTGTCACAGGTGCTGCGACTGCTGCTGCTGCTGGCCCTGCCCTGCCTTCTCACACTGCTCTTTAACAAAGGTGTTTGTGGCTGAAGCAGAGAGGAGCCTGCTGAACGACTGCCACGAAGCAAAGAAAGGCTGTGTACAGATGAAGCGTTATTTCTTACTTTGAAAAAGAACACCCTTTTAAAAAACAGGAACGGTGATATTCCCGTACAATTGTGTGCCCACATGAGAAGCAGGGCCCCCAGAACAAACTGCTGTGAGCACCCGGCAGCACTGGCTGCCCTCACACTCCTCCACCCCACAAGAACGGGATGAAAACCCCCAGAGACAGCTGCCGGGAGTCTCTGGCAAAGCCCCCCAGCCCTGGCTTCAGGCCCAGCAGGGACGACGTGTGTCCGTCCCTGCCGGCTGCTGCTCCAGTCCCACCAGACGCCGCTGCCAAAGCTCCCCGGGGCTGCTGGCGCCGCCTCGCGGGGGCCGGGGCGGCGATGGCCGCTCCCCCGGGAGCTGAGAAGGGAGGGCTGCGAAGGGGCTGAGGGGCTGACGGGACTGGTGGGGCTGAGGGGCCGAGGAGGCTGAGGGGGCAGGTGGGTGCGGGTGCCACCCTCCATGGCGGGCGCGCCCTCCGCCCTGCGGGCCGGCAGCTCCCTCAGGCAGGGCGGGGCGGGCGAGACAAGAAGGGCAGCCATGGTCAGGCAGGTCGGGAGGCCCAGCTCTGGCCTTCCTTGAGGGAGGAGAAAGGGCAGAGGCTCCCGGCACCGTGCGGGCGGGAGAGGATCTCGGGAGGTCTCCCGGCACGGCACGGCTTAGAGCAGCAGAGCTGCAGGAGGTGCCTCGGGGCCTTGCCCAGCTGAGTTTTTCTGTTAAGTTACTCGGCAACCTGCTTAGTTTTGGAATATCCCTCCGAGGGAAAACTCGTGTCCTAATACTCTTTCTAGTGAAGTAGTGATGTAACCTGACATGAAGGAGGAAGAATCTAGGCCCAATGGCAGTCAAAAGAGAAGGTAGGATGGAAGCAGAAAGGGGGTATGTCAAGGAAAGCAGGAAAAGAATGGATAATGTGGAGAACGCTCCTGACTTTGAGAGCTAAGCGCAGCTGGAACCTTATGACCGGTTTTGTCTGCCTGGCCCCTTTTCTCGCAAAACATTCACCCGGGTATTTGCGTGCTGTGTGAAACGTGTGTTGGTTTCCAGGAGGCAGCGTGTTGATTTCCTCATTCCCAACATGTTAGGTACAGCTTCCTATTCCAAGCCTGGCCAGCCCTGTCTGCTGTGTAAACCCACGAGCTGTATCCCTGTGTGGCTGCATTCTGAAGTCATTTCCATTAGACTCTTCTCCCTACGATCCCCCGTTTAGCTTCTTACAAAGCACTTCTTGTTAGGAAACAAGAATCTTGAGGAGCATCAGTCATGTTAAATCCAGGCTCAGACAGACTGTTCTGTTTCCACTTCTTAGTTCCACTTGTTTGGAAAAGGGAACAGTAACCTGAAGTGAAAGGGACAAAATGAGACCAGCACTCAGAGACTTTGTGAAAGTTTTCCAACTCCAGGTTTCCCCTTCGTCCCGACCCTGCATTCACAGTTACCTAAAAAGATGACTACAGATTCTGGAGAAGGAAGCAGTCCTTATCAGTGTTTCAGTCAACCTGCCTACCTGTGCCAAAGAGCTGTCTGAAAAGAGTAGTTCAGGCCAGTATTTGCATAGTATTTCCTCTGGGGAGCACAACTTAGTTCCCTGCTCCAGCCAAGAACTCTCCCGCAGGAGCCCAGACCTGACGAGGAAGCGCCTCCAGTTTTAATTCCATGAGGTCTCAAAAGCATGAGCACTTTGACCCTCTGACTTGGAGGAAGGAACAGGGGAAGGCTGCTGCTGAGAGCAGCCACACGCAGGTCTCTGGCAAATGGCTCTGAAGCAAAGAGCTGTGGAAGCAGGGGAAAAGAAAGGCAGAGAAACAACTTCTTCCCAAGAAGCCTGGCAAGTATTCCAACACTTGCACCCGGAGGGGTGAGCGGGTGCCTTGCCTGCTCGAAGGCTGGAACTTTAGAGGGTGATGAACCAGCAGATGTATCATGTTTAGGGCACTTGAGAGGTTGCCACAGTGTGCTCTGTGAATCTCGATGGGATGTAACGGCGCATTCTTCCCTTGTATCCCTGAAACCCTGCCAAAGTGGTGGATGAAAACTGCCAGTGCAGTTTTCCTGAAGCAGCTAAGGATTTGGAGATGTGAGCACCTCCGGGTTTCAGCTTAGCCAGCTGCTTTTGGCTTCTAGTCAGGGTGAGGTTTGAAGCGAAGGCTGAGGATGACTCAGGCTGTGCCCCTGAGCACCCGCAGCAAAGCTGCCTCTCCTCTGGCTGCCCAAGTTCAGCCTGGCTTCTTGCGCAGGCGGCCCTGGACCCTCCCCCTGCCCCTGCCCTCCCTCTGCCTGCGCCCCTGCAGGGCCAGGGGGAAGCAGAGCTGGGGGCTGTGATGTAGCAAGGTGGTGCTCCGCCATCCCGGTGACCGCCCTTCATGGCCTCTCCCTGGGGAGGGGGGAGCTGGTTGGTTTGGGGCTGTTAGTTTTTGTTCTCATATGAATCTCACTTGAACGACAGCACAAGCAACCCAAGCAAAGAAACGTAATCCGCCAGCAAGAACGAACAGGGGGACAGTTGTTTATTGCTGGTCCCTGCCTTTTCTCTTGGCCAGGAGGATGTCCCTGGCAGGGCAGGGAGGATGGGGCCGAGCCCTTGACTGCTGCTGGTCCCAGCTGCTCTTCCCTGGCAGCTTCCTCACCCCCTTGCCCACTGCCTGCTGCGGCCTTGAGGGTTCCACCAGCTCCTGGAGGCTGTTGTACCTGCAGAGGGTGTTCCCCGGCTGCGGGCTGGGGTCTGTGCTGAGGAAGGTGCATGGTCCCTGGTCCTCTGCCAGCTCCTCTGCCAGCTCCTCTGTCTTCTTCTGCCCCACGTCTTCCGCCATCAGCAGCAGCTTGTCCACCTCCTTCCTCACACCTCCCACTGTTGCCCATAGCTTGTCCTGCTCCTTCCAAACATCTTCCATCATTACCTGCGTCTTCTTCTTCTCCTTCCACACACCTTCCACCGCTGCTTGCATCTTGCCCTTCTCCTTCTCCATACAATCCACTGTCAGACACAGCTTGCCCTGTTCCTTCCACAAACCTTCCACCATTGCCCACGTGTTGATCTGCTCCTGCCTCACGCCTTCCACCGCCGCACGCAGCTTGTCCTGATTCTTCTGCAAAGCTTCCACACTGGTGCACATGGTGCTCTGCTCCTTCCTCACGCTTTCCACCGCAACATGTAGCTTGTCCTTCTCCTTCTCCACAATTCCCAACGTTGCCTGCAGCTTGTTCTGCTCCTGCCCCATGCCTTCCACCGCCACACACAGCTTGTCCTGATTCTTCTGCAAAGCCTCCACCATCACGCACATTGTGCTCTGCTCCTTCCTCACGCCTTCCACCGCAACATGTAGCTTGTCCTTCTCCTTCTCCACAATTCCCAACGTTGCCTGCAGCTTGTTCTGCTCCTTCCTCACGCCTTCCACCGCCACACGCAGCTTGTCCTGATTCTTCTGCAAAGCCTCCACCATCACGCACATTGTGCTCTGCTCCTTCCTCACGCCTTCCACCGCAACACGAAGCAAGTCCACCTGCAGGAAGGGGAAAAGGAATTGGCTCTAAGATAGGACGCATGTGGCCAACTTGCCTGGGTGCTCTGGAGGCTCCTTGGCCCCATCCAGCCAGGGGACTTGGCCTGGACAACAGCCAGGACCACCCTGCTGAGGCACAGGGTGTTGGGAGCGCTCTTCCCCACCGGCCTCACCTGCTCCTTCAGCAGCTGCATCATCTTGAAGAGGCGCTCGATCATGGCCATGCTCTGCTCCTGCTGCTCTCCTGGCTTGATCCCTGGCAGCGTGGACCTGAGCAGGCAGAGGGAGGCACGGGCAGCCTTAGGCTCTGTGGGGCTTCTCAGGGGTGTCTCTTGCCCCCAGAGCAGGCTTCCCCCAGCCACCCCAGCCTCCCTGAAAGCCCCACGGGGTAGGAAACCCTCTGCCATCCTTTACCCCAGTTGCTGGGTGATCTGGTCGCTGGCATGGATGTTCTCCTCTGCTCCAGCCACCCCCAGCTTTCCGTGGGTGTCCTTCGGACGCCTGGTCTGGGAACAGCAGCAGTGACACAGTGAGGGCATGGCCCCCCACCCATCTGGTCCCAGCACCGGGGCCCTTTGTCTGCCCCCTGCCCACCCAAGGCCCACAGCATCCAACAGCCCCCTTGGGGGCTGCTGCCAGCTCAGCTTCTTCTGGCACTGCTGGTGGCTGGGCAGGCCCTGCAGGGAGGAGGACCCTGGCTGTGTGCATGGGGTGGTGGTCTTCACGCCAGGGGACCCTGTCTGCACCTTTGTGATGGTGGCCTGGGTGCCACGGGACACCGTCCGCAGCCCTGGGCTGGTGGCCTGGGTGCCACGGGACACTGTGTGCATCCCTGAGTTGGTGGTCTGGGTGCCACAGGACACTGTCTGCATCCCTGGCATGGTCGTCTTCATGCCAGGGGACTGTGTCATCATCCTTGGGATGGTGGCCTGGGTGCCACAGGATCCAGTCTTAGTTGCTGATATGGTGGTCTGCGGGCTATGGGACACTGTGTGCATCCCTGGGATGGTGGTCCTTATGGCACAAAACCTTGGCTTCATCTCTGGGACAGTGGCCTGGGTGCCGTGGGACACTGTCTCCACGGCTGGGACGTTGGTGCCCCGGGCGGGCTGGCCCTGGGTGTCCACGTGTGCCATGGCAGGCACGGGGGGGGTTGCCTGGCCCCCAGAGCCCTGGGCAGGGGAGGCAAAGGGGAGCAGGGTTACAGGCTGCCGTGCAGCAGTGAGGACAGAGCCCAGGGCCGCCCGCCATGTCCCCAGCCCGGAGCTCAGGCCTAAGGCAGCCCATGGCGGAAGGGCAGGCACGGGCAGCGCAGAGCCCGCAGGAGGGGGTCGGGCAGGGGAGCCCCCAGGGCACCGGCCAGAGCCTCTACCTTGGGGATGATCTTCCGGAAGGCTTTCATCTTCCTGTTGCTCTGCCCCATGTCCGTGGCCACAGAGGGGACCTGGTGCTGCTGGCAGTGCCCGACTCGAGCGAGTCCGAGAAGCGGCGCAGCAGCTGGACGAGGCAGAGGAAACGCAGCAACTGCTTCCCTGAGCAGAAACACGGATCCAGTCCTGGGGAGGACGGGAACCTGTCTGGCTTTGGGAAACGAGACTGAGTGAGAGGGATGGACAGCCTGCAGCCTTCCTCCTCCTCCTCACCACAGCAAGTGAGCTGAGCAAGGGGGACACGGCTGCTAAGGTGAGGGCAGGGGCTGTTGTCACAGGGGGGCCGGCTGTGATGTCACCTCGTTCTAGGCAACGCCCCATGGAATCCCTGGGGTGAAGGTGGCCCCAGCAATGGCAGATGCCCAGAGTCCTTCTTCCTTCTCCGCTTTCACACCTCAGAGGCAGCCAGGGACATCTCCTGGTTGGCAGCAGCTTCCCGCAGCCTGTGCCCAGAGGGACGCAGCTGTGGGAACACACACATGGGCTTGTGCAAAGTGCATGAAGTTCAGCAAGGCCAGGCTCAATGTCCTACAGATGAGTTGGGACAACCCCAAGCACAAATACAGGCTGGGCAGAGAATGGATTGACAGCAGTGCTGAGGAGAAGGAGTGTTGATGTAGTCCCAGAACTTTTGCGCTATTTTGTGATATGTGTCCCTCTCGGCTGCATCCTGCAAGGTTGTTGGCTGTGAAATGGCTGGTTTTACAATAACTTTTTAATAATTCATCTCTTCTTAATATGGGATTGATTTTCACTAGCATAATGTTTGCAGCCTTATATTCTGCTTCATTACTGTTTTTTTAACATGCGAAATCTCAGGAAGTTTTCTTCCATTTTCTCACTTAGGCCTGATCAGTCCCATGAAATTAAAGCCTGACCTGAAATTTTTGAAGTTCTTAAACACATACACTGGAAATGAAGCCATGAGACAGGTTACCAGCACAGTTGCACTGAGAGGGAATGTTATACACTGTAAGAGAGCATGCACAACATTTAAAAATATATCTTAGTAATAAATAAATGCAGTCACCTGTAAAGCTGCTGTCTCTGAAACACAATTACTCAGGCTTTCCCTTTCTTCTTTTCAGAATAGGAATATTGAAGCATTAGTCATTGAAAAACATGATCAAATGTTGTCATGGTATGGGAAAAGGAAGGGGATTAAGCAGATGCCTCAAATGTTTCAGAATGCCATGCCACTATAGGAAAGAGAGGGAGAGTATTAGAGAGACTGCTGCATGCAAATTCTTAATAATATTAAATTAAGAACTTGGCAGCAGGGCAAAGAATTTCAAATTGTCATTTGTTGTAATTGATGAAACTATCAGAGCGTCATTTATGAAGGGAAGTCCAGGCACTCACGAGTAAGCACTCCTGACTGCAAGGAGAGTCAAAATCTGAACGCTTATAACAATCTTCCTAACAGTCCTGTTGTTTGAGCACAGCAGAAGAGCAACAGAATGTGCTCCTCTGTGGTGGCTTATGGAGTGACCACCAGCCTGGTGGAGGGAGGGCCCCTGCTGTGGAAAGAGGCAGGCACAGGGCCTGACTGCAGCCGCTTGTCTCTGCATACACAGTTACTGCTGGGAAATTATTTGCACATTTCTTACCCCAATACCTACCCAGAGCACTTAATGAAGTTTTCATAGGAAGGGCCAGCTCTTAAGGCCTTTCAAAATCAATAGCTCCTTGACCATTTGTTTCAAAGGCAGCAGAACAGTGCAGTGTCTAGGTGTTTGGCTTCTCTGAGGCTTTACATTCACCGCTGGATGTTCTGAGCTGAGAAATACTGTGGAACAGCAGTTGTGTTCTGTCTAAGAACAAAACAGAAGTTACTGCTGCTCTTCAAACCCTCACAGCTCTCTAACTTGCTGGCCTATCTGCAGGGTTCCCTAAAATACAAATATGGGTATATGTCCTGATTTTCTTTAGAGTTAGGCTTCCTTTTTACTCATGTTTGTATTGCCAAAAGCAACATCATTTAAGAATGTGACAGAACTTGTTTCTTACTGAGATTCTCTCCTGACAGACAGATTGATGACCAGAGCAAAAGAGGTGAAAGGAAGGGCAAAAATGTCTGAGGAGAGAACACATTTGGAAAGTATGCTCAGCATGAGGAAGGTGGGAAGATGAGTTCTCTAATGAGCTGTTCTTCCTCACCCTGCACAGTGACTCTATGTCTTTACTTTAAGGTTTTCCTCCCTGGAAAAGTGCTTCCCTGAGCCTGCAGGACAGGGATGCTGGGGAGTGGGCTTTCAGATATGTCTAGGGATCTTTTTTATAGCTTTTATGTCTTCCTGGAAGTGATGTGTGGATGAGACAATGGCCTGTGGACCACATGGCAGCTGTCTGCAAGAAGGTAGCTCCTTTCTTCCAAGTAACAGGCTGGAAAAGATCTTGAGGAAAAGAAGGGTCCACAGGGGACAAGGATAAACAGCCATCCATTAGGACGAGAGTATGTACTACTATGTAGAATTCTGTTCTGCTGTAGTGCACCTTGGCGTTTGTCTAAAAGTCAGGGTGGGCAAAAGTCTCCTCTTGACTGTGTTTGTCCTTAAGCTTTCCTCAAAAGTGTTGCTAGAACTGTCACCCAATCCATCAATAATATTTAAATTTACAGTCTGAAAACAAGTACTACAAAAGTAAGAATTGTGTTTTGGTGTGGTTTGGTTTCTGCTTTCTTGGCATGTTTATTCCTGTTGTAACTTGTTTTATCCTTATTCTCCTTTTCATATGATTCTCCCACTGTCACTTCCTTCAGTCTTCAGAAAGATGCTTGCTTTTCTACCTACAAGGACACATCAGAAATTAAAATATACCTCTGCATCTCTCAGGGAACAGCTTTGCTTAAAGATACCAAATTAATATACCATGGAGCAATCATGAAAAGCATACTGAAAAGATATTTTAGTCTGTTGTGCCATAATCCTGTGTCTTGTCAGGATCTGTTGCTTTTTGTCATTTGAAGAACAGATTTTCCTGACAGCTTCTATATAAGTGAAAATAGTCGTTAGATTAAAATGCCTTTAGAGTGCATGATGGATTTAACAGCTTTTATGAGCCATTTGTACAGTGAAATACCATCAGTCAGCAAGCCATTCTCAGGGTTGTGCAGCAACTTGGAATTTGTTTTAGCCAAGGGCAGCATTTCAGTATTTCAGGGCAGTCCTTGTATTAGATACTTTTGGAGCACTCAGCCTTACACAAATAAAATGTGTGTGTGCGCCCATCAAATCCGTATATCTGTGGAATGACTGTGGTACTTCAAAACTAAATAAGCTGCAACTTTGGCATTTTGGCTACTGAAATCAGGCAGATAATGAATTATGACAAGATCTTGCGATATTTCTGGTGTTCTGGATGACTCGCGTCAACATAGTCTAGGCTGAGAACAGTCTGAAGGAATGAGTCTCTGAACAGCCCTTTCACAGAAGGGTGCACCTTTTCTTCAAGTTAGAAGGACAAAATTCCACACCAAATTCCCATTAAACTTTTCGGAGTTGCTCTGAGTTTTACAACACTTTTATTATTTTGCTATACTGCAAAATGTAAGTATTCTGACAAGTTTCATGAAATTAGATATTTCTGAGGCTGGAACAGACCATTAGGTACATCCAGGGTCATCTCTAGTGAAAAGGAAGCTGTGGAACTTTATCCAGAGAACCTTTTCCCAAACGTAATGTGTTGTTGCTGACTAAAGCACTTCTTTCATAAAAATATCTGACATGGTGTGAAGATGTGAGAGGACAACAGGCTCCTGTCCTGTCCCACTTGCACTCCAGCGTGTACCTTGTGTGGATGCTTGTGCCTCACCCAGGTCCCTGTGCAGTAGCTGATCCGTGCAGACACGGGAGTGGTGCTAGGCTTTGTTGCACTGCAGAACACTCTTTCCTCAGCTCAGGGGAGACAGACTGCAGTATGTTACCAAGCAGATGACTGTGGGGAGATCTCGTCTTCGGATACATATGCTGAGTCTGGACTCACTGGGGAACAGTTTCGTGTAGTGAGTGCTGACTTAATGGATCTACTAAAACCTGGTGAAACATCCCCTCCATTGGAAGACTGTGATAGAACATTGTTGTATTGGGAGGGAAAAGCCTTGGTTGGCTTAGTGCTAGATGTTATCTACTGTATTTTAGCATGGAATCTCATTTTTTAGAGAGGAAGATCCTGAATCCCTTGAAGTACAATTTGCAGAACAGTTCTTTGAGGACATCCTGGCAGACTGTCATATTTTGTAATCCTCCTGTAGGCAGTTTCATGAGAGGAGAACTCAGGCTGCAGTTGGAAGAATCAGCATCAAATGTTCCAAGTCTTCCAACCACACAAGCTCTTCCAAAGCCGCTGTTCCTAGCAGTGGCTAGTTGTGTAATGCTTGAAACACAGAAGTTTTTAACTAATGTGTTAGATGCAAGTTCTCAAGGAGATGGTAAGAGCACCCTTAACAAGTCCTGAAGAGGATCCCAGGATTTTGTGCTGCTTGTTTTGGACAAGCTATAGGTACACAGGATAACCAGTCCTGCAGTGCAACTCATTTTCACTCAGCTGCACTTGCTTGTATGTACCTGCCATCTCAGGATCTCTCCCTTTCCTGTCACTCTCTTCTAACAGCAAGTCTTTAAACTTGGTGAAACCTGTATGGGACTACTTTGAAAAAAGGTGGACGTTGTGGTCATTGGCAGTGCTGCACAAGGTCTCCTGGTACATGCCTGAACGTTTCAAAGTTCAGTGGTGGTCTCTTCATTTGAAAATGTTGATGCTGCAGATGCCTTGATGGGTAAATCCAAACAAATGAAAAGAAAAGAAAACATGCTCTTGGCTCCTTCTAATTTAATATCAAAGTAGTCAAAATATATCTATGCTCTGCTTCTTTTGCTAAAAAAAAATATGTATTTCTGAACAGATGCCATTTTACCACAGCCTTTTTCTCCTAAGGATATTGCTTACTCTCGGCAATGGTTTGTTGATCATTTTAAAGTGTTAAGTGCTGGAAGGAGCAGTTTCCTGGCCGTGTGCCATTTGGAACCACAAAGAACGTTAATGCCACCTGCTGAAAAGCTCATGGGATGTGCTCGGAGAAAGACACATACTACACTTGAGGCTTGGAGGTTTTAGTAACACTTGGTAATAGTGGTAACATTCTTCATGTACAAAATAAAAATTTAAACATCTGATACATTAACCCTTTTGACAGCTAGAAGTTTAATTATCTTCTCCCCTTGTTTGTATAAATCTCATCTTGGCATTTCTCAGGAACGCTATCAGACCCAATGTTACTCCATGTTTCTAGGATCTTAAAGGAAAATTATAGTGCAAGCATCAGGTTTTGCAAAGGGTGGAGTCTTAATTTTACCAGGCAGAAGATAGCTGCCAGTTTCACAGGGTGTTCAGAAGGCCTCTATTACTAGAAATATTTGAGGAACACGTTTTGCTTTAGTATTGCATGACTTTTTTTGCCATAACAAGGGCAGCAGGCTGCACACACCTGAGGAAAATATCTTAAGTGAGTTACACTGTGTAATTGTGTATGCAGTGTGTATACGAGAGACAGAAAAACTGGAACATGCCATGTTGTCCCAGATACTGGAGCCAAAGCTAGAAAGCAAGACCTAAGTCACTTCAGAGAGCAGTTGCTGCTGTAGCAGACAAACAGCTTAATGATCCACATCCCTAATGCAGGTCTCAACTAAATGTTGCTTAAAGTCCTGATGTTATTGTGGATTTTAAACTGTTCTTCCACCCCAGTTCATTCTTTGTAAGTGATAATCTAAATTATCAGCTTCCTTACTTTTCTCTCAAAGCCAGTAGAGAGTGAAATAGGCACTCTGAAGGGAAAATGGTGCTCTTTAAAAATTGCCTCCTGGAAATACCTCTCTTCTCCAGGTCAGTAGCTACTGTCAGAGAAGCATAGGAAAGCAAGGTGTTGTCAGTCATTTCCTCAAATGTGCCAGATCTGATGTCAGGGAGGAACTGATGCTCATCACCAAATATCCCTCACAAGCACTGAACCCACCTATTCTTCCTGCTGGAAAGAATTCCCTTTGAAATTTCTGGCTGCACATCTACTGGTCATAAAATCAGCCTCTTCTCTTTTAAACTACATAAAACAGCGACAAAGACTTCTTTTTAAAATCAGGATGAAGCCTGAAATAGGTTGTTAAACAAATTGCTACTGTCAGCAAACAGCCTGGAATTCAAGCTCTGCTTTAAAAAATGAGATGATCTTGCAAAAAATGCAGGGGAGAAACCAAACATATTAAAAACATAAAACACTACAGACTCTGCATGGTTGGTTGGTGGTTTCGCATTCAGAATTTAATGTCGCATCAATGCCCCCTGCTGATAAGCCTACAAAGATCTACTTTGTATAAAGCTCAGTACTTAATAGTATTGTGGGTCAATACTTTCCTGAAAAGAAAAAAAAAAAAATCATAATAATTTATATAATTATATATAATATATAATATTATATATAATATATGATATAATATATAATATATAATATTATTATATGTAAAATGCATAACATAGTATAATATATAATACATATAATATAATTATATTATTATCATATTATTGTTATTATTATATATAATTACATAATTATTATATTATTATAATTATTATATATTATATATAATTATGTAATTATATAATTTTATTATTATTATAATTATTATAATTATTATAAGATTCTAGCATATATCTCATTATAATTGGATTACTCTTAAATAAATCATGTTTCTTGTAAGTCTGCTCCATAACATGGTTATAGTAGGGGGAGCTAAATTATAAGTCCTTTCACAGCCTTTATTATCTCTTTTCAAGCTAAAGAAAACATAATTAGGATTGATTTTATAGAGACTCTCTTGCATATGGCAACACAGGTATTGCCTGGTTCCAAAAGTGACCCAAGGATTCATTTCCTCCCTCTTCAAGCCATGGGGTGTCCTGGTTTGAGTCAGGATGAAGCTATTTTTCCTTTTACTGATTTTTTTTTTCCTTCAGTGAGCTTTCTTTTAACTAGTAACAAAGTGTCCCAGTTTGGGCTGATAACAGCTGGAATGTTTTTCTAACTGCTGGGACTTCAGGGTCACATCTTTGCTCTGCCGCCTCAGGCACTACAGGAAGATCTATGACCCCTCTTCGGGATGCAAAAGTTTAGTCGGTACAGGGAAAGAGGCAGGGGGAGCAGCAACAGGCATTAGAGAAGCAGCAGGAGCGGTGCCTGTGACAGGAGCAGCAGCAGCCACAGCAGCACTTGCTGCAGCAGTGGAGGAGGCACCAGGAGGAGCAGTTTTGGGAAAGCCCCCGGTAACCGCACTCGCTCTGGAAGCAGCGGAATCGGTCTCTGCTGCTCGGGGAGAGGCTGGAGCTGGCAGAGAAAGCTGTTTGTCCTCCTCGTAATCCTCCTCCTCAAGATCTAAGCTCTCCCAGATATCACCATCCGAGTCCTCTGGTGATGTTATTAATTTTCGGACTTGTCTCACACCTCTAGGGTTAGTGGCTTTCAGCATCCTGAATTCCACATTCTCCTCCAGTCGATTATACCTTACTGTGATGTCTTTCAGTTCTTGTTTTGATTGCAAACTTTGAAACATTTCTGTTAGTTTCAAATTAGTAACTATTTTGAGAGCTGGTTCTTTCCACTGCTCTGCTGCTGTTAAGCAAATTCCTGACATACTACCTATTACACCTTTTCCCTTTGCATCCTTTAATGAGCCTCTGTTCTTACCCATTTTATTTAAAATGTTCTCTCAGTTACACCACTGGCTTCTGACCGAGGGTCGTTAGATTCAGTCTGTATGTTGTGCCTCTTAAGAAACTTGGTTAAGCCCGGAACTTGTTTTACAACACAATTTGCCATCGTGATCCTGAAGGATCCTTCCCAGACCCTGCAGGATCTTAAGGTGTCCTGCTGACTATGCCAGCTGTCCCGAATGGGGCGAGATAGCAGACAACACATACATGCACGGATCAGGACCACCTGTTCGTAGCAGTGGCTGGTTGTGTGATACTTGAAACACTGTAACTGATGTATTAGATGCTAGATTTCAAGGAGATGGTAAGAGCGCCCTTAACAAGTCCTGAAGAGGATCCCAGGATTTTGTGCTGCTCATTTTGGACAAGCTATAGTTATACAGTGCAGTTTTCCTGAAACAGCTCGGGATTTGGAGATGTGAGCATCTCCTGGTTTCAGCTTAGCCAGCTGCTTTTGGCTTCTAGTCAGGGTGAAGCGAAGGCTGAGGATGACTCGGGCTGTGGCCCTGAGCACCCGCAGCAAAGCTGCCTCTCCTCTGGCTGCCCAAGTTCAGCCTGGCTTCTTGCGCAGGCGGCCCTGGACCCTCCCCCTGCCCCTGCCCTCCCTCTGCCTGCGCCCCTGCAGGGCCAGGGGGAAGCAGAGCTGGGGGCTGTGATGTAGCAAGGTGGTGCTCCGCCATCCTGGTGACCGCCCTTCATGGCCTCTCCCTGGGGAGGGGGGAGCTGGTTGGTTTTGGGCAGTTAGTTTTTGTTCTTATATGAATCTCACTTGAACGAAAGCACAAGCAACCCAAGCAAAGAAACGTAATCCGCCAGCAAGAAGAACAGGGGGAAAGTTGTTTATTGCTGGTCCCTGCCTTTTCTCTTGGCCAGGAGGATGTCCCTGGCAGGGCAGGGAGGATGGGGCCGAGCCCTTGACTGCTGCTGGTTCCAGCTGCTCTTCGCTGGCAGCTTCCTCACCCCCTTGCCCACTGCCTGCTGCGGCCTTGAGGGTTCCACCAGCTCCTGGAGGCTGTTGTACCTGCAGAGGGTGTTCCCCGGCTGCGGGCTGGGGTCTGTGCTGAGGAAGGTGCATGGTGCCTGGTCCTCTGCCAGCTCCTCTGCCAGCTCCTCTGTCTTCTTCTGCCCCACGTCTTCCGCCATCAGCAGCAGCTTGTCCACCTCCTTCATCACACCTCCCACTGTTGCCCATAGCTTGTCCTGCTCCTTCCAAACATCTTCCATCATTACCTGCGTCTTCTTCTTCTCCTTCCACACACCTTCCACCGCTGCTTGCATCTTGCCTTTCTCCTTCTCCATACAATCCACTGTCAGACACAGCTTGCCCTGTTCCTTCCACAAACCTTCCACCATTGCCCACGTGTTGATCTGCTCCTGCCTCACGCCTTCCACCGCCGCACGCAGCTTGTCCTGATTCTTCTGCAAAGCTTCCACACTGGTGCACATGGTGCTCTGCTCCTTCCTCACGCCTTCCACCGCAACATGTAGCTTGTCCTTCTCCTTCTCCACAATTCCCAACGTTGCCTGCAGCTTGTTCTGCTCCTTCCTCACGCCTTCCACCGCCACACGCAGCTTGTCCTGATTCTTCTGCAAAGCCTCCACCATCACGCACATTGTGCTCTGCTCCTTCCTCACGCCTTCCACCGCAACACGAAGCAAGTCCACCTGCAGGAAGGGGAAAAGGAATTCGCTCTAAGATAGGACGCATGTGGCCAACTTGCCTGGGGGCTCTGGAGGCTCCTTGGCCCCATCCAGCCAGGGGACTTGGCCTGGACAACAGCCAGGACCACCCTGCTGAGGCACAGGGTGTTGGGAGCGCTCTTCCCCACCGGCCTCACCTGCTCCTTCAGCTGCTGCATCATCTTGAACAGGCACTCGATCATGGCCATGCTCTGCTCCTGCTGCTCTCCTGGCTTGATCCCTGGCAGCGTGGACCTGAGCAGGCAGAGGGAGGCACGGGCAGCCTTAGGCTCTGTGGGACTTCTCAGGGGTGTCTCTTGCCCCCAGAGCAGGCTTTCCCCAGCCACCCCAGCCTCCCTGAAAGCCCCACGGGGTAGGAAACCCTCTGCCATCCTTTACCCCAGTTGCTGGGTGATCTGGTCGCTGGCATGGATGTTCTCCTCTGCTCCAGCCACCCCCAGCTTTCCGTGGGTGTCCTTCGGACGCCTGGTCTGGGAACAGCAGCAGTGACACAGTGAGGGCATGGCCCCCCACCCATCTGGTCCCAGCACCGGGGCCCTTTGTCTGCCCCCTGCCCACCCAAGGCCCACAGCATCCAACAGCCCTCTTGGGGGCTGCTGCCAGCTCAGCTTCTTCTGGCACTGCTGGTGGCTGGGCAGGCCCTGCAGGGAGGAGGACCCTGGCTGTGTGCATGGGGTGGTGGTCTTCACGCCAGGGGACCCTGTCTGCACCTTTGTGATGGTGGCCTGGGTGCCACGGGACACCGTCCGCAGCCCTGGGCTGGTGGCCTGGGTGCCACGGGACACAGTGTGCATCCCTGAGTTGGTGGCCTGGGTGCCACAGGACACAGTGTGCACAGCAGGGATGGTGGCCTGGGTGCCACGGACCTCTGTCTCCATCCCTGGGACGCTGGCCTGGGTGCCGTGGGACACTGTCTCCACGGCTGGGATGTTGGTGCCCCGGGCGGGCTGGCCCTGGGTGTCCACGTGTGCCATGGCAGGCACGGGGGGTGTTGCCTGGCCCCCAGAGCCCTGGGCAGGGGAGGCAAAGGGGAGCAGGGTTACAGGCTGCCGTGCAGCAGTGAGGACAGAGCCCAGGGCCGCCCGCCATGTCCCCAGCCCGGAGCTCAGGCCTAAGGCAGCCCATGGCGGAAGGGCAGGCACGGGCAGCGCAGAGCCCGCAGGAGGGGGTCGGGCAGGGGAGCCCCCAGGGCACCGGCCAGAGCCTCTACCTTGGGGATGATCTTCCGGAAGGCTTTCATCTTCCTGTTGCTCTGCCCCATGTCCGTGGCCACAGAGGGGACCTGGTGCTGCCGGCAGTGCCCGACTCGAGCGAGTCCAAGAAGCGGCGCAGCAGCTGGACGAGGCAGAGGAAACGCAGCAACTGCTTCCCTGAGCAGAAACACGGATCCAGTCCTGGGGAGGACGGGAACCTGTCTGGCTTTGGGAAACGAGACTGAGTGAGAGGGATGGACAGCCTGCAGCCTTCCTCCTCCTCCTCACCACAGCAAGTGAGCTGAGCAGGGGGGACACGGCTGCTAAGGTGAGGGCAGGGGCTGTTGTCACAGGGGGGCCGGCTGTGATGTCACCTCGTTCTAGGCAACGCCCCATGGAATCCCTGGGGTGAAGGTGGCCCCAGCAATGGCAGATGCCCAGAGTCCTTCTTCCTTCTCCGCTTTCACACCTCAGAGGCAGCCAGGGACATCTCCTGGTTGGCAGCAGCTTCCCGCAGCCTGTGCCCAGAGGGACGCAGCTGTGGGAACACAGATTTCTTTGGCTCATTCAGCCAGTTATCGTGGTTCTCTTGTACCAGCCTTGGGCAAGAGGGCAGGCTAGTGCAGTTTTGATGTTTCAAGTGTCATGAGCCTGCTTAGAACCAGTTGGCACACGACATATGACCTAGTTCCCCCTCGTCAATAGGTAGATCATTATCTTGAAGCATCCTCCCGTTTCGGGAGGAAGAACATTCCAACTCTCCAGATGGGTTGATGGGCCTGAATCCTTCTTCCTCCCTCACCAAAGAGAGATGCCTGTTTGGTAGGAATGGCACCACCAGCTCTGTTGGGTGTGTACCTGGGAATCACTAACTCTAGCTGGAATCTCTGCAGTAGGGGCACAACTTTCCAAGGACGATTCTGAACTTGTACCTGTCACGTCAATAAATTCTCTTTCTGTAGAACTTTGTGCAGCTGTGTCAGTGCAAGCTCTTCTGGGGCTCTGGAACAGGCTTCCCACAGCCCGTGCCCAGAGGAAGTTGTGGGGGCTCCATTCCTGCAAGTGTCTAGGGCCAGGTTGGATGGGGCTCTGAGCAGCCTGGTCTAGTGGGAGGTGTCCCTGCTTATGCAGGGGGTTGGGACTACATAATCTTTAATATCCCTTCCAACTCCAACCATTCTATGATTCTATGATTGGTTATCCCAGTAGGGAGTCTCTTATGTCCATAAAGACTGCTCTGTCTGGTCTGCAGAGCAGGCACTGGGCACTCAACAGCAGGCAGCACACCTGCTGGGAGACAGGTGGGGTCTTCTATCCAAGATAGCACCAAAGAAGAAGCTGCAAGAAAATACATGATTGGTTAGTGATGATTTATTCACCACTCAGACTCGACATACGCTGCTAAGCTTGTGCTCACAGCATTTAGGGAGGGTTATCACGGGAGTGATTTTTAGCATTTAAAATTCTCTGAGGTAACTAGGTGTTGTATCTTCATCCTATCAGCTCCTGCTGAATTCTTACCCAGTGCTGCTCAGTGTTTTCTCCTGTTACAGATCCTGCTTCTAGACAATGCTGACCCACAAATGTGGTCCTGGACATGCAACCATGGTGACCCCCTGCTTTCATTGCTGTGGTTTCAAAACAGATGGTCCAGGCCACTCAGTTTGTGAATCTTTAGCTCTATCTGCTGACATTGAAGCCATACTTGATTTGTTGAGCAGATTGTGTCTTATGAGCAAGTCAGATAATTTGGAGCAGGCTTCGCTTTCCTACTTAAAACGAGTTATTTTTTTATTGTTATTTTACCTGTAGGCACTAATTTTTTCTTGAGTAGTGGTTATTCTGTGTTATCTGTTGTGGGTTATTTTCCAGTGTAAATTAGAAAATGTAGCTGTAACTGGGAAAGTAAGGTTAGTTATTAAAATCTGGTTAAAATGCTGTTTACACTCAGACCAATAATGTAAGCTGGACAGATGATTGCTGTGGGGTCAGCAGCATTTGGGGTAGAAACAAAAGCCTCACCATGTACCTTTCTTCTGGTGTTTATAATGAACCTGCTGTGCCCACGGGATGGGACAACTCTCTGCAGGCTGGGAAGAGCCTGATACTAAATGAGATCTGTGCAGACAAATGTGCTCTGACCCAGTCTTCATTAGCCTGGGGACTGAAAACACTTCAGTCTGCGTCAGCGCGAAGGACGAACAGAAGCAGAAGCAGAGAAAATAGTTGCTGAAGAGAAAAGAGCCCAGCCTGGTCTGTCCCTCGCCACACAGCAGAAGCTATCACCCCCCGGGTGAGCTGCAAAGCTTCCACTCTCATCAAGGAGGTGCTGGGACCCGAGCTTCCTGAGAACTGGCAGCAGACGCCCCTCGATGGTTAAAGTTTCTCCCGCTGGCCCAGCTGGGGCAGGGCTCGGTCTCACTGCCCCCAGTTCCCAGCTCCACCTGATGCACCCCGCTGCGGATGTCCTGGATTTCTATAGTGCTCCTGTGAAGGACTCCTCCAGGTTTGACAAACCTGGAGGGGGCAAAGCTGCCTCCCAACCTGAAATCATCTGGGGGCAGTGAGTCCCCACCAAGCAGTGCCTGGCTTTTGCCTCTCCTGAGGCACAGATGTGGGACGAGAGCAGGGCCCCTGAGCTGCTGACTGCATACAAGAGCATCCCTAGTTCGTTCAGCTGTCCTCAGGTTTCTTGGTTTATTATCTGCAGGATAGAAGAGCAGCTCTCCCTGTGGAACAGTGACACAGTGTGGTCGGTAACGGGGCTTGTCATGAGTTATGACTGTGCTGCTGGCAGTCACAGGTCCAGTGGGGACAAACAGGGGTGACCAACTCCCCGGTTTCCTCCTGCACCTCAGAGACATCTCGTCATGGTTCCGAGTGTTGTGGCAGGCTTTTGCTGGTGCAGCTTGGCCATGCCTGGCAGTCTGTGCAGCTCAGCCACCAGGGCCAGCAGGGAAACTGTGGAGGGCTAAGGTGGGATCTTTTTTGGGCTCAGCTTGCTTTTGTTGTTGTTTTTTTTAAAATTTTTTTCCTTGAGATTGAAAAGAGGATCCTGTCAGCAGGTGTTTCTAAAAGCCATTGCAGGTGCCTTCTTAAATCAAACCACTCATTCTACTCAAAACTGCCATGTGAAATTGGTGCCAAAAGGAATCCTGAGATCTCTAAATGCTGGTGAGCACTCTCACTACCCTGCAGAAACAGCCACTTTCAGGCAGCTCATGATATTCTGTCTGTCAAAGGACCCTGGCTTTATACTTTTAAGTTCTGTTGCTCCTTCTGATAGCTCTCAGTTAGTTCTTCCTAAATGTTTGTTTTTCTGTAGCTATGGAACAAGTGTTAAGTTTTCCTTCCCGTGTAACTAATGATGTAGGTTTGCTTCCTTGCAGGGGAGGCAAGGAGTGAAGCTGGAAGGACATAAAATAAATGCAGCAGTCTGCAAAATGCCTGGAACTTTTGTGGATGTTTCTACTAAAGAGGTTGGTTGTGGAGCAGTTGGATTTTCCATGTGCAATGTTTTGGGAATGATGCAGAGATGCTCCTGAGCTCCTGCTCCTCTGGTTTCTTCTGGCAGCCAGAGACCTAAGTTAACCAAATTGATTTCAAACCCCAAAATTCTGAAAAATGGCTCCAAATTAAAAAAACTTGGTCCAAAATCTCCCAAATCCCCCAAGCCCCTCAAATTGCTCCAAAACTCCCCAAAGTTATGGCTAAGACCCATAATTTTTCACTAGAACCCCCCAAATTTGCATCAAATTCACCCAAATACCCCTCCTCCAAATTTGCCCCATATTTCCCTCTTAGGCCCTCAGATTCCCTCTAGATCCCCCAGATTTCTCCAGAATCACCCAAATTAACTTCTAAATCCTCCTCAAATTCCCCATATCACCCTGAAAATGCAAAACTCCCCAGATTGCTCCAGATGCCTCAATTTCCTTTAAATTCCCCTAAATTTTGCTCAAATTACCCCCAAATCCCTCAAATTTCTCCCAAATCCCCTGGGTTTCCCCCCAGATTGCCAACATGCACCTGCAAATCATGAAAATCTTCCAAATGACTCCAAAACCCACCACATCCTCCCCAAACCCCCCACTTTTCCCCCAGATCACCCAAACTGCCCCAATTCCCCCAAGACCCCACCACGGGCTGGTATGTAGGGTCCGGGGGTGGCACAGGGGTCCAGGCACCCTGTGCTCTCTGCGTCTCACAGCACCTGCAACATGCCCTATATGTGGGTTGCACCCCCTATATGTGGGTCTGTCCTGGTTTGGGCCCAACACAACAACCAAGGAACAGCCCCATGGCCACTCACTCAGCTCCCCACACACACACTCTGGGATGAGGAGGACAAAGCTCATGGGTTGAGACAGAGGACACGGGGGGTTCTTCACCCATTAAGGTCCCAGGCAAAACAGACTCAACTTGGGGAAAAAAAATAATAATTTAATTTCACACTAATCAAACACACACAGGACACAGACACACACAGAGCAGGGCTTGCATATGTTACCCCCACCCCTCCCTTCTTCCCAGCCCCAAATCCCTTTGTTCCCGGTTTCTCTCCCTCCTTCCCCCCAGCAGCACAGGGGGATGGGGTTTAGAGTCAGTTCACAGGCTGGTGGTTCCTGCTGCTCCTTCCTCCTCAGGAAGAAGGATTCCTTACAGCCCTGCCCTGCTTCCCCACGGGGTCCCTCCCATGGGAGAGAGTCCTCTACAAACCTCTCCTTCATGAGTCCTTCCCACCAGGTCCGGAGCTGCTCCAGCCTGGGCTTCCCACAGAGTCACGGGCTGCTCAGGGAACAGGCACCTCCCCTGGTGTGGGGTCCTCCATGGCTGCAGATCCAAGTGCACATTCACCCCTCCTGGCACCTTCAGGGAATGTTCCACCACGTTCCTCCACGAGTGCAGGGGGACAGCTGCCAGCTCGCCATGGGCTGCAGGGAAACTTCTGCTTGGGCATCTTCTTCCCCTTCCTCCTCACCAACCACCAGCACTGCTCTCCCTCTCCAGCACAGTTCTACCTCTCTTCTGCTCAGGTGTTATCTCAGTTCATTCACATGCTAATGGCAGAGGTGCATCCATTGGCTGGGTTTGGAGCAGGGGGAGCTTCTCAGCTTCTTACCAGAGCCACTCATGGGGCCCTTCCCCTGCTACCAAAAAACCCACCAAACCAGAACAGGGTCCCACTTCCTGTATGTTCATTCTGCCCCATAGAAGTAGTTTCTACTCCATAAGTGTATGCCCATCCCTATGTCTGGGACCTGTCTCATGAAACCTGGGTCCCCCCACCCATCAAAGTAGGTCTTCCTCCCTATAACGTAGGTCCTGCCCCATATGTATAGGTCTCATCCTCTACATATGGGTCCCACCCCCTATATGTGTGGCCTGCCCCATAGCTATGCCTCCCACCCCTACATCTGGGCCCACCTGCCATATCTGGCTCCACCCCCAGATGTGGGCCCCTCCAGCAGGAGGGAGCTTAAGCTCATTAACAACTAATTAACCCCAAAATAATCAATTAACAGCCTTAACTAAGCTGATATAATCATCCATACCTTAATTACCCCTTCATTATTCCACAGCCTTCTTTAACACTAATTAGTCAACTACCACCCTTAATTACCCCTAATTAATCAATCCCTAGCCTTTAATTAAGTATAATCAACTGTCTTAATTGCCACTAGTTTGTTGAACCCACCCTTAACCCAAACAATTTACCCACCCCTAATTAATTACTGCCTTACTTACCCCACTATTAATTAGAACCCCTTCTTAATTATCCCCACCTTTAATTACCCCAAACCCCAATAACATGCCTAATTAATCCCAACCACCTTTATTTACTCGTTATTTACCCCAACCCCCTAAATACCCCCTAATTATTCTCCCAATGCTAACCACACTATAATTAACCAACCCCACCCTTAAT
Source organism: Apus apus (assembly GCF_020740795.1). NCBI lineage: Eukaryota > Metazoa > Chordata > Aves > Apodiformes > Apodidae > Apus > Apus apus. The sequence continues at coordinate 68,973,190 of NC_067312.1, read as the reverse complement.
TATCTCCTCATTATAATCCCACCCAATATACAACCCACATCCCTAATTACCCCTCATTAACCCCCTAATTAACCCCTACTAATTAACATCTCACCCTAATTAGCCTTCTAATTAACCTTCTGCCCTTAATTAACCCCCTTCATTACTCCTCCACCCAGCTGCTCCAAATAACCACTTATCCTAATTAACCTATTTAGGGCTTGACCACACCGTATTTAATTAGCATATTTCAGAACTGATTAGTGGCAGCTATTGTTAATTAGCACTATTTCGGGAGCTGTTAAGGGGGTGGTCTCTCATGTGGGGCAAAGAGGTGACTGGTGACAGCCAACAGGGCTTCACTAACGGCAAGTCATGCCTGACCAATCTGTTGAACTTCTACAGCAAGGCCACAGAGATGGTGGATGGTGGCAGTGCAGCTGATGTCATCTACCTGGATTTGTGCAAGGCCTTTGACGCTGTCCCACATGACATCCTGGTCTCCAAACTGACAAGGCATGGATTTGACAGATGAACCACTCAGTGGATAAGAGACTGGCTGGATGGGCACACCCAGAGAGTTGTGGTCACTGGCTCAATGTCCAAATGGAGGCAGGTGACAAGTGGTGTCCCTCAGGGGTCAGTACTGGGACCAGTGCTGTCCAACATCTTTGCTGGAGACATGGACAGTCGGATTGAGTGTATCCTCAGCAAGTTTGCTGATGATACCAAGCTGGGTGGTGTGGTTGATCCCCAAGAGGGAAGGGACCATCCAGAGGGGGCTTGACAGGCTGGAGAGGTGGGGCCAGTGCCAACCTCATGAAGATCAACAAGGCCAAGTGCAAAGTCCTGTATTTGGGTCGGCACAACCCCAGGCACAAACACAGGATGGGGAAAGAATGGCTGGAGACCAGTGCTGAGGAGAAGGACTTGGGGGTGGTAGTAGATGAGAAGCTTGATATGAGCCACCAGTGTGTGCTGGAGCCAGTTGTGTCCTGGGCTGCATCAAGAGAAGTGTGGCCAGCAGGGCCAGGGAGGGGATTCTGCCCCTCTACTCTGCTCTGGTGAGACCCCACCTGGAATACTGTGTACAGCTCTGGGGCCCCCAACACAAGAAAGATATAGATCTGTTGGAGAGGGTCCAGAGAAGGGCTTCCAAGATGATCAAAGGCCTGGAGCAGCTCTGCTGTGAAAACAGGCTGAGAGATTTGGGGCTGGAGAAGAGAAGAGAAGGCTCAAGGAGAGACCTTATAGCATCTTCCAGTACTTGGAGGGGCTACAGGAAAGCTGGGGAGGGGCTTTTCATCAGGGAAGACAGTGATAGAACAAGGGGTAATGGTTTTAAACTGAGAGAGGGGAGATTTAGGTTAGACATGAGGAAGAAATTCTTCACTGTGAGGGTCATGAGGAACTGGAATGGGTTGCCCAGGGAGGTTGTTGATGCCCCATCCCTGGAGGCTTTTAGGGCCAGGCTGGATGAGATTTTGTGCAACCTGGTCTAGTGGTGGGGTTCCCTGCTCAGGGCACGGGGTTTAGAGCTTGGTGAACTTTAAGGTCTCTTCCAACCTTTATGATTCTATGATTCTACCAGAGTATTTCACCATCCAAGCTGGGCCAAAATGGTCCATTATTTTGGACCCTGTACACAGCAATTCCCAGGGAGACCTTTTGAGCTCCCCTGGATTGTGGTGCGCTGTGACCAGCCAATCCCCAAGGTTGGAAGACCTCTCAGGTACTAGCTCCCAGAGGACTGTCTGCCAGCAGAGCTGTTGGAGGGCCAGGGTATCATCTGGACTCAGTTATGGCCCATTGAGAAGAGCTGATGTGTTGTGACTCCTTACTCCATACTTGAAGAGGGAAATTTTAGCTATGTTCTAGCCTCTTCAAATTGCCTTCCCATGGTTTTAAATTTCATGAGAAATTGATGTTTGCCTTCACGAGAGTGGATGTCTGTATTTCACTGAGCCAAAATATGTCTGTCTGTGTTTGTACCTGTAAATTAGTTTTGGATGTCTTGCAGTAAGCTAGTGTGAATTTTGTAATTCTCAAATCTGTAGTTAAGTCACTGTTTTAATTATAACGTATTCTACTGAATCACTTGGCAATCTTTAAATTGGTTAATTATTAAGTACTTGCAAAATTCGGTCTTTTGAGGAGTAAGTTTTGAATCACTGCTAAATAATCACCATGTCAAAACACTTCATCTGTGACAGCACAGCTGGATGCCCCAGACCACATTTACATGTAACCATTGTATAGATGCAGGATCCACAACACTGACCGAGGTTAGAAAGAATTTAGTGGTAGCTGATAGGGTGAAGATATAACCTCTAGTTACCATAGTGAATTTTAATGCTGAAAGTCACCCCTTTGTGAGTAATGAGAGTGCTACCTGGTAACCCTCCCTGAATGCTGTGAGCACAAGCTTAGCAGTGTATGTTGAGTAGGAGTGGTGAATAAATCATCACTAACCAATCATGTATTTTCTTGCAGTTTCTCCTTTGGTGCTATCTTGGATAGAAGACCCCACCTGTCTCCCAGCAGGCGTGCTGCCTGCTGCTCAGTGCCCAGTGCCTGCTCTGCAGACCAGAGAGAACGACCAGTCTCTCCACTCAGAGTGATGACTGGCTCTTTGCACACCAGTTGAAGGACCAGATTTGGGACACCAGCAGTGCCCAATGGGGGGTTCTCAGCCCATCTATGTAGGTCCATGATGAAAAGCTAGCCACTGTAATGGGTTTATTTTATGCAGCTGGACCACATAAGCCATTGTGAGCTGCCCAAGCCCACTGCACACAACACAGAGAGAATTATGCATCTTAATACAGGAAGTAAAAGAATAGTAAAAATCCATGAAGAATCCATGAAATTATGAAGACAGGCTTAGACAGTTGGGCTAGTTCAGCCTGGAGAAGGCAAGGCTGTGGGGAGAACTCATAGCACCTTCCAGTACCTGAAGGGGCTACAGGAGAGCTGGGGAGGGGCTTTTTACAGGGGCTTGCAGTGATAAGACAAGGGTGAATGGTTCAAACTGGAAGAGGGAAGATTTAGGTTAGACATTAGGAAGCAATTCTTTCCTGATGGTGGTGAGACAGCAGCACAGGATGCCCAGGGAAGTTGTGGAAGTGTTCAAGGGCAGGTTGGATGGGGCTCTGAGCAACCGAGTCTAATGGGAGGTGTCCCTACCCATGTTAAAGTTCCTTCCCACCCAAACCATTCTGTGATTCTATGATCCAAAGGACTGCTTTTTCACTGAGTCACGTGTTGCAGGAGGTGGACATGCATTGCTCTTGAAGGGAAAGGCACCTGGGAAAAGCAAATCTGCTGTTAGGTTTAGCTGTCCTGTGCAGGGCTTTACCTGTCAGCTGGAAAAGGCTGGAGGTGCTCTAAATCTAACACGGCAGGAAACACACAGAGCTAGCCAAGAGGAAACACTGTGACCATGTGTGGTAGGTCCAGCTACATCTCACCCATCATCCAGAAGTAGGGCACCTTCAGACAAGTGTGTGCAAACAAGATCTGCATCTGTCTGCAGACCTCTGGGTGCTTCCACCCCCACATCCTGTGTCTGAGAAGAGAGTGGGGCTCACTTACTCATTTCAAAGTGCAGAGAGGTGCCTCTCACTGTGCTGCACTGCAACTGGAAGGAGGAAGTGAAAAACGGAGATTCAAATCCTTCTGCAGCCTGGAGGATGGGGAAGAAACTCAGAACCATGTGTTCCACCTTCAGAAAACCTGCCTGTGTCATCATGCTGGAGGACAAGCAGAGGGGGACACCACCATTGCCAGTTCTGTGGAAGGTACTGGCCAGGAACACAAGCCTCAAGCCATGCTAACAGCACACTTGGGAGGAACACAGCCCAGGGTCCACACCTGCAAAATCTGGGCAATAGGATGCAAAGCTGTTGTCTTGGAATTCACCCCCCACTGACCCTCTGCAGTATGAGTGGAGTTAGGAGCTGCTGGCTGGGCATACTGAGCAGAGTGTCCAACATCTCATTATCAAGAGCAAGGACTGGTTCCGCCGCCAAAGCAAATCAGCAGAAATTTTCCCTGTGGAATTTGGGTCAAAGCTGTAGTGAGAGACCCAGAACACTATGGATGGCTCCTCATGGTCACAGAAATCCTGCATGGAGCATGATCCTTACACGGATGACGTCTGCTGAAGCAGACTTCAGTGGGTCAGAAAAAAATAACAACCAGGAAGAAACACCACGAGACAAACAGACATCCCAGATTTTCTGTGTGTCACTGAAAGAGATCAGGCTACACAGTTTTGTTTTTTGACAATTTTTTTTTTTTTCATCTGTTTTGGAAAAAAATATACAAAAAAAGCCAGGGACATGAAAATGTGAAGTAAACATTCCAGTAAAAGTACAGACAAAGGCTCCATTCTTTAAAGGAGACACAGTAGTTATCACCATGCTAGAAGAATGAGATGCAGGAAAATCCTAGGAACAGTGAAAAGTCACATAATTAAGCCTTTGCCCCAGTTTTAGCCATCACAAATGGGCTCTTTTTTGTTCTTCCCCCCACCCCCATTGTCTTTTTTTTTTTCTTTTCTTTTTTTTCCCCCTTAAACAAAGTTGTTAAACTGTACAATAGCAGTTTTGATATAAATTCCATACGGCAGAATTTACAAAAACGCAGACTGCTACTACAGACTCTGTTAGTGTTTTGGTTCTTCTTTTCGAGCTGCCAACGCCCCCGAGTGAAAATGACACTGTTGGGGGGCACAACTGGCTTGTCAGTTACCCCAGTCCGAATGCCAAAGGGATGCTGCTCTGCTGGAGAAGTGTGGTCCCTTCCCCACGGGCAGCGTGACCTGTTCCCCTGCGAATGGGTGATGAAGTCATGAGGCGCTGAAGGCACAGCCCAGCTCCACAGTGGTGGCTGTATATCCCCATAGTCGATTCCTGAAGCCAGGTTCCACTGGGAGCATCAGCTGGGCCTCGGGAGGTGACAACAGGAGGGTTGTGGTGGGATCTCTAGGGAGATGGTATAGTCAGCTCACATGCTATCAGCTACTACTAATAAATTTCCATGTCCAGCCTGTCTATATTGCAAACCGAGTACGCTGTTTTAGTCATTCTGTGATTAACTAGCACAATCACCCACACCAGAACAACCAGGCTTTGACTCAGGGAGGTGCTTAAGGATGCAGATGGCAAACTGACATCCATATGCCAAGGAATGCTTAAGCAGCTCACTGAGTCAAGGATGGGTATTTTTTTCCTTATGGATGGTATCATCGGGTTAGATTCCTGATCACCACTATTTTAATCTCAGTTCTCTTAAATGCAGTTACTTCAGATCAATGCTGAGCTTGCTCAGATCAGAATCTGAACCACTGGTAGAAGCACTTCTTATGGTAAGAAAAGGTAAAAGTGATTTTTTTTTTTCCCCAAGATATATAAATTAAAAAATGAAAAAAAAAAAATTGTGTACAAATACCACATAACAACATCAACAATTCCATAGGTGTGGTTCCTCAGTGCACACTTTAAACAAGAAAATGTTGTGGGTTTTTTTTTTTTCTTTTTCCATTTTGCTTTTAAATTCTGGCATAATAATATTAAAGCTGACAAAAAAATCAGGGCAAGCTACGTCACTTCCTCATACAAAAAAAGTACAAAACATTAGCCTCTAACTAGACATAACATAATACTGGTCATCACAGTTAGACATTTAGTAACTGTGTGTCTTAGAGTATCGTACTGGAGGGTAATAAAAAATAGCTTCTGTGGCCAATCTTCCACCTCAGGTTACTTCAGTCATGGAGGCAGAGTGATTCTGCAAAGAGGAAAAGACAAACACATGAACATTTTTATAGGTTTTGGCATTTACATTGCCTAGTGTGTAAAACGAATGAGAAAATCCATCACTAGTGAACCTGTTGCCCAGCTAACGTGGGGCTTTGAAATGAGGAGACAAAAGTAACGTGACAGCTGCCTGGCCCGAGCTGATGGTGGAAATGGCTGAATTCCAGCCCTGCTCCTGGGCTGTCAGCACCCAGCACCAGGCTTGGAAAACATGGTGACACTTTTCCCATTCTTGAACCTGGACTGGGTCCTGTCCAGAGGATGTGTCAGTACCAGCTGCGGTACTTCATGCGGTCACAGAACTAACACAGTGGTTCTGCCCTCAGTCATGAAGAGCCCAGCAGACCATGGTTTGGCCTCATGTGATGGGTGCATGTTGATCCCATGCAGTTTGACACTAGAGGACATAACTGAGGTGGGCTCCTTATGCTGCAACACCAGCAGCCACAGACATGCCACAACACAAGTAGTTCTCTTTAGGTGGAAACAGTGTTGATTCAGCCTTCTAGGAAGCAGGACTTCAGTGTCCTGAAGTTGTCCTTGGACCATACTGCATCTGCAGGGTTTGTGTAGCTGCAGGGCAAAGCAAGAGTGGGAATGGAAGCAGCAATCTGCACAGAGCAGGGCAATGCAGCACCCATGTCCTAAGCACCAGTAATGAGCAGCCACTCCCAAAGTTTTGCCTGTAACAGCTTCAGACCACTTTTTCCTCATCTACTCCTGCATGGTAGATGTAGGGTCATTTAGAGGCTGATCCCTGAATCAGAGATGACCTTGTTGATTAGAGAAGAGATCAAGAATTAAGGCCTTGTCCCTACCTGCACTTCACAGTCCGGAGCTATAAACAGATGACTAGAAAAACTGTTCTCACAATCTCTGTATATTCTCACCTGTCCAGCCCTTTAGTCATCCACGATGCAATGTGGGTACCTCATTGGCACTGAGTTACTGCACTGCAAGTCTGCCAAGGGAACAGTTAATGCACAATGTTCTGCAGATTCAGTTTAAAGCCTGATCTTCGCCTAATCCAACTTGACTCTTCAGTTCAGCAAAATATTTGCAAGTATTAGAAACAGTGCCTTTTCCATTTTTTTTTAATTCCTCTTTTCAGTTTATTTGTCAGAACATTTAACAGAAGTCACTACTGATCTACTGCGAGGTGTCCCTGCCCATGCAAGAGGGTTGGAACCAAATGATCTTTAAGGTCCCTTTCAAATCAAACCATTCCATGATTCTATGATTCTATGATCTTGTCACAAACTATGTACACAGGAATGATGGTCCATCTAATGCAGCAAGCACTATTTAAAGGACAAATAAATTACATCAGGGCATTTCAGATAACTGATGAACTACAGAGTTTCTCCTTGTTTCCAGAAATTCTTGGCAGGTGACATTTGCCTATGTTGAAAGGACTGGGTATGATTCAGTTACACCAACACAAGCCATTTGAAGTCTGTAGTTTAACAGAAACACCATCAATAATGATGATCCTGCTAGGCTATTTTTTAAAAAACGTGAAAGAATGTTATCAACTTCTCTTCTGATGTCTTAGAGATAGAAAACAGTGTAAGATTTCTTTTTCTTATAGGAGACACTGTACAGTAACAAGGATAAAAACCTAATCTCTATAATGTTTTTCTGGACAGCATAGTTTATCCTCAGGATTACAACTGTTACAATAAATCCGTAAGACATCCCAAAAGCATCCCAAAGTGTAATTAGACTGAATTATCTTTACTTTTCTCTCAGTTTTCTGCTCTTCTAAGCAAAAATTTATTAACACAATATACAGAGGCATGTAAAATCCTACTGCTTTAGCTTTTGGATGTATGCTCAAAACAAGCTTCCTGGATGCAAATTCACTCTATTCAGTTGGTTTAATGGCAGGAGTAAAACCAGCTCCCTGTGTAGTTATGCATACCACTAGTTTTTTCTCTGCTATAATAGAAAATGTCATTGGTGATGGTCTGGGTGAGAGGATTTGCAGTACCTGTGCACTCAGTGTCTCCAGAGGACTTTCCACTCTTGGAAAAGCCATTAGTGGCATTCCTCGTGGGTCTTCAGGCTTCGGTTTAGAAGGAGCTCCATGAGTGCCTTTAAAGTTATGGACAACACATAGCCCCTGTGTAGTGCAGAGAAAAAATAATAAAGTCAGGTCAGCATGTTCTGTCCGCAGGAAAAACTTACAGGAATTACCACCAGGGTCTCACAGCTGCCACTTTTTGTTGAGAACTTCACCAGGGTTTTGGTTCATGGCATCATCTGTCTCAGCCTTGGGCTGCCGTGCGTTTACTGGTGTGGCCGGGAGCATCTGGCCACCTTGGTAAATGGGTACATCTGGCCTCTGGTCTGAGGGGATGAACCATTCTCAGCCTGTTTGTTCTTCATACAGCAGACACTCCCACCTCTGTTTTACCATCGCAGAGCCACGGATACCCCGGTGGTGCATTTTATTGGCTAAATATTCCCTCCAGACCCTGGCTGTTGTTTCCAAACTCACTGGAACAATGAATCTACCTCACACCTGGACAGCATCAAGCTTGTTTAGCACCATTCCTGCAGACTTCCAGCATGGCTGCTCCAGTGTTGAACCTACAGGCCCTTCCCTTGTGAAGAACTGAACTTGCTGCTTCCACATGGTGAAGCTCTCTTCCACCATTCTACAACTGGGCTTGCGGCACGAGCAGGGAGGCAGAAGGTCTGCAGGGCAAAGCGTGGCTGCCACTCCTGGAAACAGGCACTGGGAGCACAGTCTGTCCTCACCAGATACAGGGGGTCACTGTCTCTTGTGCTGCAGATTCAAACTGCCTTTTCCAGTGGGAATCAGAAGACAAACTACTCACATAAAAGCCAAGGAGATTTAGGTCAGAAGTTGCAGATATCTTTTTATTTAAAGGGAACACATGAATAAAGGATATATGAAGGTTTTTGCTCTTTTGTTTGGTTTGGGTTTTTGTTGTTGTTGTTTTTTTAAGTACAGAATGGAAAAAAATCAGTGGCAGGACAGTCTACATTTAAGGGATCTTTGAAACCTAATACCTTCTCATCACCAGGATAAAGTGTCTGTTGCTCTGCAGTGGATAGTTTTGAAGCATATTTTGGTTAAATGGAACAAGGCATGTTTCTTGGTAACAGTGAGAATCACCATGACTGCTCTATGGGTAGATCCTCAGTGACAGATCCCTCACTAGAAAAAACACCTAAACCACCTGGTCAAGAACACTGGAGATGCTGTTCTTAGATTCCATGGAAGGGCCTTTGATAACTGTTAATAACTTCAGTTATCCTATAAGATGGTGAATCACTTCAGCTCAACCCCAAATGCTGCCAAGCGAGCAAGTTTTGTCTCCCAGGGGGTTTGTCCTGACCTTCCTTCCTAGTGCATTTCTTTCATGGTCTAGAAACAAAGTGGGGAATCAGCACCACTGCTCAGAGTGCCAGACAATGTCTCCTACACTGCTGTCAAGTACCTGGCAGACATTAAGACTTTGCAACACAGGGACTCAGAGAAGAGGTCTCAAGCCCTTTCGACATTAGTTAAAATCTGCACCATCTTTACAGCATTTTCCAGGACAGGTCAAGTAAGAGCATGACTAGTAATTAAAATAATATTGAAATATATGCAATGGGCAAATGTCTCATATTAGCCTTATTAATTAGTATCAACCTGATTTCATATTAGGATTCTCTCTGATTATACCTTTCATTAGATGCAGTTAGAATTAGCTCTTAGCAAGTGGATTAATCAGCTGCAAGAGGCCACAAGAGAATAGTAATTTTTTTTTTTTTTTTTTTCTAAACTGAGTTATTTTTTAAAGGAATGCAGAAGGACTGGTGGGCTTACCAGAAACAAAGCTACAGCACTGCCCAAGACGAAGCCTGCGATCACGTCCGAACAGTGGTTTCGGTACTCAGAAACTCGATTGAGCCCGGTGAGGAAGGCAGCACACAGGGTTCCCAGACACAGCACAGGTTTGGCTAGCCTGCTACTCTTTGTCTTAATTGTGCTTGTGATGTACATCTGAAACAAAAGGTAAGCTGAAAATGAAAAGGGGCTCTGCCAGACATGCATCTTTTTCCACCCAGATGAATTCTAAATCAGCAAGGATGTGGCAAAACCCAGGATTCATTGAAGAAAGCACTGGGAAAGGAAGGAAGAGGTTAAAGGTAATTCAGGGAACACTTTTAAAAGAACAAACTAGATACTGTTCAATGCTGTTTCAGGATGTCAAATATCCCATCAACTGCATTTACACACTGGACTTTTTCTGAGCTGGTACACACAGGCTCAGTTTTACCAACTTGTGCGTCACTTGCTCATCTGTGGCAAACACACACTCTGGGTGTACAGGTGTCTGCACAGAGAGTTAGGAATTTACGTTCATACTCCTGCAGAAACTGTGAGGTGCACACGGCGGAGTGCCCAGCATCCATATGAACCAGCTGCTCCAGTATCCTAAGTAGTGTTAAGTTTAAGAAACAGAGAACATTAAGAGAAACCATTCCAGACATTTTCTCTGCAAGACGAAATGAAACACAGAATATGAGATTTCTTCCAAAACAAAGCTGATCCTGAAAATTTAATTCCAGAGTATGTAGTTTCATTGTGCTCTGAATATTTTTTTAATGAACCATCTGTGGTTTTGGTAGTTTATCTTTTATTTTAAATGCATTTTGACAGAGAGAGTGTAAAACCATGTGAGTCACAGTTAGCAGCCAATCATTAATTCCAGAGCCACAAAATGACAGAAATCAATCAAACCAAGCCTGAGAGGAAAACAATTCAATAAAGTGCTTTTTAGCAAGGAAGTATGGATGCCTTCATAATTCCCAAAGCTTGGATAAGCAAAACAAATATATCAAATACGTTTGCCAGAAATGTCTGCAGATGACACATTGTCTCCCATACATGAAACAGAATCAGGAAGATATATTTGAAACATTATATGTCCTGATGCTCTTCAAGGGCTCTTCCAACCCAAACCCTTCTGTGATTCTAGGATTCTAAGATGTCAGTTTATTTGTAAATAAAAATATATGTGATCTTGTTGTAAAAATAAGTAAAATCACGAGAGCAGAAAATATTCCCTTTTTTAGCTGTCAGGCATGGAAATGCAGTTCTGTTAGTCTTGTGGACAAAGGCCTCTAGAGAAGATCCTTGTTTCAATCACACCTGCAACAGCACCATGGCTGGGGTCACTGTGCAGTCAGCAGGTCACAAACCCCATCCTCTTCTGGGATGACTTCACTTCTGGGGAAGGACACAGGACTCTGCAGGATGCTGGGCACCCCAAGCTGTTCTCTGCTGCTGCTGCGGCAGCTAAGGAGTTAGAATTGGCTTCTGCTAAAAGAAATGCACAGGGTGAGAAACAGCCATGGTGCTGGCTCACAGCACCCATTTCTGGCTGAGAACACAACGACCTGGATGTGGTGAAGCTGCCTTGGGATTCTCCTTTGCCTGTGCCAAAGGAAGGAGGTTTGGCTCGGTGCTTCCAACTGCAGTTGCCAGCACAGCTTCCTTCACACTCCATGATCTATTTGGCAACCATGGGCAATTATTTAACTGTATTTTAATGCCTCTCCCTTTCTTTATGAGGCAGGTATACAGAGGTCACTGTGGTCTGGCACATAGCTTTGGGATCAAGAAGCAGAAATTTTATGTATTCTCAGGGTCACTCTGTTCATTGCCTTTCATACATTCCTTTATTCTGCTGTATCATATTTTTTTACTCATACTTTCTCCCTGTCTGTGTATCTTTTCCCTGACTTGGCCATCAAATGTCCCTACAGCTGGCTTCTCCTCACTGGGTGGTGTTACAGATGTTTGTCCTAAAGCTAACATGTAGCTCTAGGAGAAGGGAGGGGATGCAGCAACACCTCCTTGGAGGGAAAGGGATAGGCCTGAAAAGCTGACCAGGGAAGGCAGATCTGACTGCCTCCAGGCCTGCACCAAGGCTAAACTATAACTTCACCTGCCAAGAAACAGCAGTACCAGACTTCTAACAGCTGAATTTGCCACATCTCTGTCCAGGGCAGTGAAATCTTCTGCTCTTCAACATGCTGCTGAGCACATTATTTAAAGGTGAATTCAGTTTATGAACTGGAACACTGTGGTGCATAACAGCACTGGGAAGGGGATTAAGCTACTCCAGACATTCCTGCCTGCTCTGCTTTTCCTGACTGCATCTTAGGGCTGGACTCAGCAGTCCCAGCTGAGCCCCAGGCAGCAATCCTGCCCTGGGCCTGCCGGTGACCTCACCGTCACCAAAGCTCACCTTAGGGGTTCTTCTTTGGAAACAACAGGAAAAACCATCAGTGCCACTGTGTGAATAACTGCCATCCACCCTTCCACCCCATTTGGTTCTTTTAGCAGATGCCAATTCAAAGAAGCAACAGGGAGCTGGATTGCTTTCCTCTTCCCCACGAAAGCACCACAGCATGCAAAGGAGAAGCATCACCTCCTTGAAGGAAGAATGCAGTCCTGCTGCCACAGCTGCAAACACCAGCTACAGAGAACAACCCACACGTGCTTGTGTTCTTACAGGTCTGAGATGAAAGTGGGTCTTCAGGTTATCTGCATGGGAGATGGGAAGCATCTAATTTATCTGAAGTTTCACGTGTCTCAGCATGAAAACATAAATGTGTAGTAAAGAGAACAATTTTGGCAATGAGGGGAACTAACCATGCAAACAGATTGCCAAAGGAAATCTGTTAAATGCTCATGAGGAGGGTTTAAAACAAGGCAAACTGTTTTCCCAGAAGGTATGTTCCAGTTCATCCATGAGTCACACACTGAGCTCAAAAATAACTGGGAAAGCTTCTCCATTCTGGTCAGACTTCCCCATCACTGTGGTTTGGCCTTTATTCTCCTGGTCCCCAAAGCCAAGGTATTTTCTACAATTCTCATAATGTGTTTGCTCTTTCACTGAGAGCATATTTTCAAAGCCTTGTGTAAAAGCCCAAAATCTCAGTGAAAGTCACATTTGATTTCCTACACATATCAAGTTTTTGGGTTTTGTTTTTGTTTTTAATTTCCCACAATCCTATTTACAGAGTAAATTTATTTTAAAAAATTCTAAATGTCAAAACCAGGAGAGGCTGGAAAGGAAAACAGAATAAATCACATTAAAAAAAAAATAAACTACTTATGATTCAACTATGTAAATTATCTATCCAGCTTCTTTGCTCTGGTCTTATCAGTACACTCAAGCAGTGTATTTAGCAATGTGCAATGTGTGATAGAAGCATTCATCCTGTGTGCAGTTCTTTTTCAGACAGGCAAAAGCACAGACAGTCAAGGAGACTATTTTGTTTGCAAATTTAAAATGGACATACATACATGTATATATATGTAAATGTATGCTTATATATATTTAGAGTGTATGTTGTATCCATGAAGAGAAAGGCAGAGTGTGAGAAGTCAGAGCGTGGGGAGATTTGTGATAGTTTATTTTCCTTGGAAAGTTCACAGTTTCACACCAATACTGGAAAATGCCACGTCCTACAAGCTTTACAGACCTTTGCCACAGAGATTTCTCTGGTAAGAGAGAAGCAGCCTTTGACAAGGATGATTCTGCAGAACAAGATGCATCTCCTGGATCCTCAGTACAGCCACTCCAAGTGCCAAGGCCTTGAATTTTGATTAGTCTGGTAGGTGTAAATGAAAAAAAGGAATAACTGTTTGGCGGGGTCACAGTGACCTGAGTTGCAGACAGGATTTGCTGTAGTGTTCTCTGCTCCTCAGAGTTCCCCAAATGTTGGAAGTTTCATGTCCAGGTGTACTGTATTGCTCTAATCTAGTCAAGAAGCAATGCACCCAGGTATAAATGATGCCAGGTCGTGATCCAGTGTGACAAGGCTGAGTCTTCAAGTGAGATGGAGGTGACAGAAAGAACTACTTGGAATGCTGTGAGGTAAGAGCTTGGCTGAAGAATCCTAAAACACCAGTAAATCATCAGTGGGAGTGATTACTTATATACTTCAACCACAGAGACCCTTTTGTGACCCTAAAACAATGTGCCTTGCTTTCACACCTGAGGAAAACAGGAGGATATCTCCCTTCCCTCTACAATAAGAGGTTCTCCAACTGTGCTAATGAAATTTTCCATGTTCTGGTTGCATACTGTCACCTGTTAGATGTCCTTGTCATTGGTTTTTCCATGACTTTTCTCAAAAATACATAAAGTAACAGTTTTTAAAGATGATGTAACTGGGGTACCCATATGCAACATATGATATTATGGTATTTTTGTTTTTGTTTTGTTTTGTTTTGGGTTTTTTTCTTTGTTTGTTTATTTTTGTTTTCCAGAAATGTTAATGAATGCATATCTTGTTAAGTGTAGAGCAGTGTACACTATGCACAGTGACTGCACCTCTTCCTGGGAGACAAAACTTCATTAGATGCCATTCTAATTTTAGTGTAAGTATGGAAGCCAGGGCTGCTCGCTGTTTCCTCTTTCCCATATGTTAGGTAAACAAAATACAGAATCCAGATTATCAAGAAATAAAAGCACAAAACACAAAGCCAAACCAACCACAGTGGGAATGCTAGCCCTAGCAGGCTAATGGATAAATGAGTACAGAGACACCTGCAGAGGATTCTCCAGGTTCAGTGATGGGAGGAGACTCCCAGATCTCAGCTGACACTTATAAAATGAAAAACGATTTCTGTGCTGACTCCATTCTCCTGCCTCCTCAAGTTCAATCTGTTTTATTCTTCTTGCTCCGTGGCTCAGGTCTCCAACTTTATGCAAATCAATCCCTAATCAAACACCCTGTGATTTATGTTCAGCAGCCCATATTACCACTCCTACTAGAATCTTCAAGACACTTCTCAAAAAAAAAAACATGCACAGAAGAATTACTCGGCAAAGCTAGATCTGAACGCTGCCTTTCCTGTGCAAAGTTCATATTAATCCCAGCTGACAGGCACAGAAAAGACAAGTGACAACACCTTTAGTGCTAGAGGGTGTCACCAGGCAGACAACTGGGCTAAAACTGGACTTCAGGAAGAAATGTCTCAATGCAGCTCAAGAATAGCTCCATGTGCTGGCTCCACCTGGCATCTCCTGTGCAGGAAGAAGTGTGGGCCCATCACAGGTACTCTCAACAGAACAGGGCTCAGAAATGCTGAAATATGAGGGACTTAACCTCAGGAAGAAAAAGCATTATTCCCTTTCAGTTGTAGAAATCAGACTGTTTGTAGAAGACTTACCTTCCTAGGAAGCAAGGGAGGTTGAGCAAGTCCACGAATTGATGTAACCAGCTTAAGGCAGAACCAGGACCAAGCCTGATCCTGGAGCTTCTACCTAAGACTATGCCATGGTGAAAACAGCTGCTACAACAAAGTTGAGTTTATGTGGAATGGTAGTCCATACATGGCTGCTTATTGTTCAGAAGTAATGAAAGCAAAATGTTACGGGCTTTCCAGACATTTCCCATCAAATCCTGATGAAATGAGTTATTGATTTATATCTCAGTCATTATTCACACAACATTTAGTGCAAACAGATGGATATTGAAACAGCAGTTTCATTTTATAGTAATAATGTGCTGGTTTATTCATCTGCTACCAAGATCAGGGTAAAATATTCACTAAATATCCTGTCATTAATAAACTTAAGGCTTTTCTCAAATCCTGATCACCTACAGACAAGACTCTGCCACTCATTTGACTCCAGCTATTTGTAAAAAAATGCAAAACAAGTTAAGCTATTTTGAGATCAGATCACAACCAGGTTAAGTCCTTGGATCTTAATGGCACAAGCACCGAGATTTTCTACTTTATGAGTAAGCTTGTCAGGTCCCTTTTCAAACATCACAGAAACTTTAGACAGAGAACACAAAGGAGCAGCCTTCATTAGACTGTCCCACTAAGGTCTGTTTCACTAAATTTTTAAAGACAATTTCCCTCCTGACAGTACAGAAGTCACCTTCTCAAGATGTCAAGTAGGGCCCACTGCTCCCTGATAAAAGCAAAACTCTGGCCCTGACATGTAGAACAACGTCCTTTGCATGGGGAATTCAGGTCTCAAACAGGAGGAGCAAAATCCAGCATAGTTCAGCCTCCCACTGAAATAGCAAAATTAGCATACTACATGCTGAAAAACCCATGGCATGTGACCAAAAGAAGTATTAGTGATCCAGGAGCCATTTCAGCATGAGCTTCATTTTAATGTTCTTGGGCTGGGGAGGAGAGGAGGTTTAATGCTACTGAAAGGCCCCCAAGAAATTCAGCAGCTAAGACAAGATTAGAACATCATGCAGCATGATATACCTGTACATGATACAGTGCCTCAAGAGCAATGAGCATTGAATTTGGAGAAACAGAGAGAGAAGGAGGGTTTCCCCTACAAATAAAGAAGAAAGCCCTTCCCAAAACAACACTCATTTTTTCTTTAAAAAAACCCACAACATTTTAAGAAAAATAGCTCCATCCAGATGCACACACACAGGAACCTCTCATGCAAGCCAGCAGTCACCACTGGCACTCACCGTGGCATATAAAGCTGAGTAGATGCTCAGAGCAGCATGTTTGGATGGGAAGGATCTTCTTGCCTTTTCAATCACCTCCACATCCCCCGTGCAGATGTTGCCGTTGTTGATGAACTGGTGGTGGGCCCGACAGTCGTTTCCAGTGTAGTTGGGCTTACACACAGTCAGGAAGTAGGGAGCCAAGTTCCCAGTCACAACCTGGCCAGCGTTTACAAATATGTCAGTGGCAAAAAGTCCAAATGCAAACACCCCTGTGAGGAAAAAAATACATACATTATTCAAATGGGCTTTAAAAACCTTTTGGTACCTGAAAGGAAGAGACACAGGGCAAGGTGAGAGACCAGACCCTGCGGTCACTACCCAGAAGAAGCCTCTGCTCCCTCCAGCAGAGTCCAGCACCAAAGGCAGAACACAGAAGACCAGATCCTTAATACTGAGAGAGGTGCCTAACTCAGTGACTCCAGATGGACTCAGAAATGGGCTGGAAACAATAATCACGTGCCCAAAAGTACTTTTGTGATTCAGGCTCTGGACAGAACCGTGAGCTACAGGTTTTATGGAAAACTGCATTATATTATGCCTGTGAAATTTTCACTATGACAAAGGCTCAACTGTCACAACTGTAAGTTTTAAAAAATATGTATGTATGTATTTTTACCACATCTGGTCCAAAAAAATGGTAACATGATGGCTCTGAACCTGATAGAGCAGCATAGTGATGAGGCATAATACTACACTCCACATGACTATCTAGAGTTAAGTACGTTTTGGATTTTGACTGTTCACCCCCTTGATGTTGAAAAATTAAAATCCTGATCTAGTGGCAGGTCCTTTAGGAAACATTCTAATGCTTTGCTCTGGATGACATTTCCACACAGCTGCAGTTCAGCTGGCATCTCTGGGAGCACATACCCACAAATGGTACAGCAGGAAGCATTTGCCTGAATCCAGGAGCATTTCCAGGACTGTGGAGCATCCCTTGCTCAATATTAAGGTAAACTCTTCACCAAAACGGTTGTCAGACACTGAGAGAGGCTGCCCAGGGAAGTGGTTGGGTCACCATGCCTGGAGGTACATAGAAGCTGTGCAGACATGGTGCCCAGGGACATGATTCAGTGGTGGTCTTGGCAGTGCTGGATTAGCTGATGATTTTAAGGGTATTTCCCAAACAAAACTATTCTATTCTATGATACTGCAGTTGTCACATCCTCTACTGACACCCTGTGATTGTTACCAACACCTGCTACAGCTGCTATGAACACATATGAGTATCATCCCCTTCCATGTACTACCTACAAACCAAAGGGACAGAACAGCAGGTTTGCAGAAATGACAAACCCAAACATTCCAAAAGTCTGAACTGGCTCCCTTTTCACCCTTCCCATCACTAAGGAGGATGAAAGTGTCACCAAAACTTAGAACAAATAAGTATTGACTTTTGGTGTGGGGTTATTGAGGGTCATATATTTTTGCTTTCTACCTCCTGTATCTCTGTAAGTAAAAGTCATTGAAATTATAAATTAGCTGAGATTGCTATGTATTTAAATGTAACCAAGAGCTGGAGCTCCAGGGAGAACATCTTAGGAAAGCTGTGATACAATTTTAAGATCTGGCACCAGCAAGGTTATAACAACTTATCTGTACTAAGTTAAAAAATAAATAACAACAACAACAAAAAAAACACAACACCAACAAAACAGAAGAAAAGACTGCAGGCTTCCTCTGGTTCCAGACTGCAGGACTGGCCCCTGTCTTTTGCTGGCATGACAATCTTCCCCCTGGTTATCCTGTGAAGTGTCTGTGTTTAAAAACAAAGGGAAATGGAGAGAGCACTGACACTGCTCCTTTACTTCCTTTATCCCTCTGCTAGTACTTTAAACCCATGGTTTTCCACAGCCAGCAGAACTCCTCATCTACATTAGCCAGTGCACATGCAAATAAAAAAGGCAGCAAGTATCTCCCCAGCCTGGTGAAACAGCAAGGTATGCCAGAAATGGATCTTGTTTCATTTACTGCTCCTTGGCCAAATTCTATTTATTTATTTGTTTTTGTCACAGCTTGCTTTAAGTTTCATTTTTTGATGCACAGTGCAAATCACTGGGAATGCAGTGAGGTTTATTTCCCCGCCCTTTGCAGTACCTAGAGGAAATGCAAGAGCCATGCAAACACAGAAACTTGGCCCAGGGTCTGCATCCTGAAAGTCAAGCACAAACCAAGCACCAAGGTGTTTCAGAAAAAGCTTGTGAGCTCTACAAAGTTATTTCAGTCTCGAGGCAGAGCACAGGTACAAAAGTGGTCCAGTGTTTTCCTAAAAAATAAAAATAAGTTTCAGCACCTGCATTTTCTCAATATTTGGTAGCACTGGATGTGCTGGCCCAGGCCCAGGCCCCAAGGGCTGCAGCAGAACAAACCACAGCTGAAACCCTTATCATGCTCTGATGGTGATGAGTATTGATCCCTGCAATCCCCTGGTGCTCTCCTGCCAGACTGAAAATCCCAGCTACTTGCAGAGTGCATTGAGCAGCAGCAGCTCAGCCCTTGCAGACTGATTACATACCACGTACTCTCTGGAGGCTCTGGGAGAGGTTTGGCTGTAACTGATTTAAAGGCTGCCATGCCAGTGAGCCCAGGCAGTGGTGGCAAGTCCCCTGATGGTTCTAGTACCTCAGGAATCCATCCGTTCAGTGGATTTGCTCAGTGACCTACAGCAGCTAAGCTCACTGACCAGAGCTCAGGAATGCAGGGACATGGTTGTCAGGCTTTTAGAGGCAGACAGATGGCTGCTGAAAGGCTCTGTTGGAAGGTCCAAGCTCTGCAGGGTCGTGCAGCTGCAGTCTGTGATACAATGCCACAGAGGATGGGACCACATGTACCTCTTCTAGACCTGGATGCTCAGGGGCAATGGGAGGTGATGACACCTGATAATGAGCAAGAGTTTTATCTCACTGTGCCTGCTCTGGCCTAGAAAACCTGGGAGTAAACTGCAGACCAGAGCCTGGCAAGTGCTGAGAAAAGCTGTCAACAGTTCAAGCCACGTGAGAAGACCTGCAGCCTTTACAGCTGGAGGGATGGAGAGAGGTTAACTTCATTAACATAAAGCCACTTCTTCCACTCATCCACACGGGAGGCTTTAAAGAAGAATAAGCTACTTCTAGAAAGGCTTTCTGACTTTTTGTCCCTGTCCTGGCTCTCATCAATGTTTGTGAGTGTCAGGAGGAGCCAGTAAACTGGATTTAACTGTGAGAGAGACTAGTTCAGGCTGGAGATTGAGGGTAGGCTGTACTCCCTGTTACTCTCTTTAGAGTCCAAGAAGAAGGAACTGAGGATCAGATTTGAACATATCTCACCTCCAGTGAGAAAGACCTTACACAAACTAAACGTGCACACCAATAAAAAACAAAGGAAAATATTGTTAAAAAATTCTGAGGACAGAGAGCATGATCCTAAATTTTTCCAGTTCCATCTCACCTGAATCAACACTTGCCTTGGCTGAAGAATCTAAATCTTTAGTAGCTTCAATTCTGAATGCTTCTGTTTTAATTTTTCCACTTACACCTCCCCCTAAATTGCTGCCAGAAAGTCCTACAAGCACAAACCCATAATTCCTGGGCTCTCACTCACATGCTACTCTAACGCTTTTTCTCCCACCAAGCTCCCTGTGTGGCTGCTCATCAGTGTTGCCACCTCCAGCTCTGTTTATCCCTTTTGCTAACAGAGACTTCTGTCCTGAAGAAGAATCCAGCTCTCCACACTCACTGAAACCTCAGCACAACCCTGTCTCCTCCCTGCAACTTCTGCTCGAACTCGTTCTTCTTCCACTCTGAATCTCTCTAACATCAGTGACTGCAGCTGCTTCTTGACTCCATGGAAACTCACGCTATTACAGACATTTAAAATGCCACAAAAACCCAACCCAGCAACAACAACAAAAAAATGAACAAAAATCCCCTAGGAGTTGTAGAAGAGAAGGTGAAGAGACATCAGGAAGAGAGAAGTGAGAAGCCAGTGGGTGGAAATGAGAATGAGGAGGTAGAAGGCTTTATTAGAGAAATGCCAGGAAACCCTTAAGTAAAGTGACAAAAGAAACCATGCACTAAAGGGCTCATAAGACATCAGAAGCTGTGGTCTTTGGTGACATATTGTCATGTCTTCTACCAAGTGCATTTATTTAGGCACTCTTCTCTCTCCCGTTGCCCAATCAATTATTGGAACTTGTCACAGGCCACCTAATTTGCTTGGAAAATATTCACAATACACATGCACAGTCACACTCCCCAAACCCCTTTTCCACCCCTATGTTTTTAAAATAAGATTAAAGTTTTAATGGAGGGAGTCCCTGGAAGAAGTCACAGCTCTTTGGAGATGTGGATCCTCAGTCTGTCTCTGGAGGTTTTGCTCTAGTGGTCCTGTGCAACCAATAAAACCATACATTTATAGTCCTGTGACTCAGGCTCTGCTAATCATCCTTCATCATCATATCTTAAAGGGTGTTGTGAAAGGAGATCTCTGTCACTAATCCACTTTACAACTGGAGAGATGGGGGCTGCAAGGAAATTTATGGCTTGTTGCCATGGCATCAGGAACAGGCTCAGCAGCAAGCTTCTTCCCAGCACTCATAATCTGATCCCAGGGTTGGCTTTGATCTCCCAGTGAGATCAAAGCTCACAGCTCCAGGCATCTCCTGTCTCTTGCATCTGCCTGCTTCACCTGCCTGTGTCCTGCCAGGATGCTCTTCCCTCAGACATAAGGAGGAAGACACATGGTCTTAGTAGGAAAGAAGAAATCCAGTTCCCAGTGTAGAAGTACCCTGGAGCCTCCAGACTCCTCTGCCCAGATGTGGGGTTTCTTTCTCCCTTGCTGCTTCACAACTGTCAGTTTCCATCCAGACAATATCCAGCTCAGAGCCTGGCACGAATAGGAACAGTAAAGTTTGACTTGTCCTCAGCACTGGAGGTTCTTCAGTGATAAGAAGGGAGACCTGTGGCA
Source organism: Apus apus (assembly GCF_020740795.1). Taxonomy (NCBI): domain Eukaryota; kingdom Metazoa; phylum Chordata; class Aves; order Apodiformes; family Apodidae; genus Apus; species Apus apus. Next base: position 68,951,906 of record NC_067312.1, on the reverse strand, counting down.
GTGTAGGTTCAACGGCGCACAGCCAAATACAGCTTGAGCCTTGCTGAAAGGCAAGTGTTTCACATGCAGTGTTTCACAGCCAGCCTCTCAGATCCAGGGCAGATGGGAGGACAAGGGCAGGCAAACATGCCCTGCAGCTGCCTAGAGGTGGTGTCACAGACCTCACCTCACTGAGCCATGCTGCAAGGTGAACACCAGCCAACACTGCTCTTGCTTTGGTTACAAGGGTGATGGGCCCAACACTGGTCTTGTTTCTACAGCAGATGCAGTGGGCTGAGACAGTCCAGCACTTTCAGGCCCTGCTTGCTGGAGCAGTGAGTTCAAACAGCTGGGTACATTCTTGTCCTACTGCAAATACAGTGTTTTGGCGTGATCAGGCACTTCCTGACCCCACCTGGAACTCTGTTGGCAGAATATACATGAGACCCCTCCTGCCCACTCTGAAAGTTGCCAAAAATTACCTGACCCAAATTGTGGCCATCATAGAAAAATACTGACCAAGGTAAATAATTCTGGCAACTTATAAATATTGGTCTTGAAAGGGAGGCCTTTTGGAGCTCCCTGAGATCACACTGAGCTGCAGCCCACATCACATGTCACACGAGAGAAGCTGGCTCATCTGATTGAAAGAGTAAGTAGCTGCCACTTCTCTAAGGCATGGGGGGGAAATCAAATTGTACTAGGCTGTTATAATTTGACTCCATGGGGTAATGAAGGGGTACAATGCAACTTATTTTGTGAAATTAGGTGCCAAAATTCAGCATCTTAACAGGTTAATCTCTGTATCTGTCTGTGTGTGTTTGTGCACAATTTAGTTTAGAAACATTGTTAGAGAAAATGGTATAATTTAATTGCATGCTTAATTATAATGGTGTTAATAGATCTTAAGTTACTGCTATTTCAAACCACACTGCTATAACCAAACCACACAATCCATGATTGTGTGTCAAAGCACTACACTGAAACTCCTACACTTAAACTCCTTAGTTGTAAACCATCGGCCTAGTCTGGGGCCAGGAGTGGGTTCAGCTGCACCCAGACTCCTCTCTGAGGAGTTCAGAAAGCATGAGGGTCTGATCTGAACCAAGTGACTCTACAGGAAAGCTTTCCTCATTATTACCCGTGGTTTCAATGCAAATCATTCCAGCCTGTTCCTCACTCAATCTACCCATCCCTGTATAAATAATTTTTACTTGATCCCTGTGTAAGTCACTCCCATCCATTTCTAACCCCTACATGTCCCTTCCACAAAGTAATAGAGTGAACCTTGCAATCAAATTCTGTTCAGTTGCACTTTCATAGATCTATATTAAAAATCACCTTTTCCTGATACCTTTGTTGGTGATTCTTTAAGCAATTTTAAGACATTCCACTCTCACCTGCAACAACAGGGAACTGGCATCAGAGCTCTGGGTCATGGCTATACTATTAAAACAAACTCAGCCTGTGTATAAATCTTGTAAACTTCTATTTGCTGCTCTAAATTTGCTGAAATAAAAGCCCTAATTTAATTATTTAGCTGCCCACTGTGAGGTGTCACCCTGCTTTGAAATTAAGCTGTCAGCAGAAGCTGATCCGCACCAATTGTTAACTGCAAATTATGCAGGTCCGAAGTAAAAGCTGCTGGTGACAAATTCCTGAAGCACTCTGCATTTATAAATATCTGAACTGGAGAGAGGCTACTTGCCTGTTATCAGGGCTTTGCAGGTATACAACCTAATCACCTGGATTAGAAACAAAATACAATGAACTGTGGCACAGTACACACTCCAGTCACCCTGCCAAATTGAGTCAGAGAGGTCTGAATCCTTGATCCTGGGGGTATGAGAGCAGCTGTACATAATCAGAGTAAAATCCTTGGCTGAAACAGTTTACTAAGTATTGCTAAAATGAAGTATAGCCTCTATTTGCAATACAACTGATGAAGCAGAACATGAAAGCAAATTCAAGATGGCAAGAGTGGGGTATTACCACAAGACAAGGTGAATGAAAATACAAAAGGCTGTGTGTACTCAAGTGAAGGCACAGGGACAAGAGTCCAGGAAACCACCACTCTTACCCCCTGGTTTCCTACAGGTCCAGCACATAAGTGGTGAATTTTGGCAGCAGAAATTTGTAATAAAACTGCTGTGAGGGGTGGGGAGATGAGGGGAGAGAGATGGTATGACTGAAGAGTAGCAGTGCAGCACCAATATGCTAGAAGGAAAACACTCTTCCAAAGCAACACCACTTGTTTGACCTGAAAATCTTCAAAATAGACATCTGTGGAAGCAGCTGTAAAAGATAAAGATGGAACAAACTGCAACATATATTGCCAGCTTTTTTTTTCACTGATAAAGGAATTGATTCTCTAAATACAGGGAATAGAGCAGGTTTCACCAATCTCGGCTGCAGTAAAGGACTTGCACCCTGATGCAAGTTGAGAGGCAGCTCTTCACCACAAAACTTAACGTTTGCTAATGTGGACACTTTGTGTCTGGGCCAGGGAGCAAGAAGAAATTTTGTTTCTGCTTCCTGTTGACAAAGAACTAGGAAGGGATTTAAGACAACCAGAGGTGGCTGCCCCATCCCTGGAAGTGTTCAAGGTCAGGCTGGATGGTGTTCGAAGCAACCTGGTCTGGTGGGAGGTGTCCCTGCCCATGCAGGGGGGTTGGAATCAGATCATCTTTAAGGTCCCTTCCAAGCCAAACCATGTTATGGTTCAAGGTCTCCACTAAACTCAAGAGGGGAGACTCTTAAAACAGAGAACTGTTGAGGGCTTGAAGTAAACAAGGAGAGAATAAACACAAGACATAGTAAGAAAGATAAGAAAAAAGCAAGAAAAAGAAAGATGGGGCTTTAACAGCATCCCAGGAGAACTGCAGGTTGTTGGTTTTACTTAATTCTTTGCCCACCAATCAAAGTGCAAAAAAAAGTGCTTTTAATCTGTGTAAAAGAAGAAAAAGCAAGAGGGGGAAATGTTCGAGTCTAGCAACCAAATACAAAAGATCCCACAGAGATAGTATGACAAGGGTGCTTATCTTTCACATCACCAAAGACAGTCTGGAGTTTCCCTTTTTGCTTCTCTTTCCTCACAAAATCCAAGTGAGTGTTCAGTAAACTACCTACAGCTTTCTGCTTGTTTTGTGGAAAGCACATTTATGCCACTGCTCTGAAATGCCCACCTCCTCCCAGCAATTCCAGCTACAGAGTCAGGGAGGGAGAAAAAGCCTCTTCACCTTTCTAAAATATGGGAATAGCAACTCTCCAAAGCTCTCCATTATGTGCCTTGCCAGGTCAGGAAGCAGTGTTTATTTTTCCCGACACACGAGCACCTGGACACACTGAAGGATTTTTCTCATCCTTTTGAGTAATACCAACCATAATGACTTGTAAGGCAATACTCCAAGGGGTTCAATTACTACTTAATGCAGATACTCACTTAGGACTCTCGCTAACACATCTGGGCCAAAAGAAATAATCAGATGTGGATATTCCAATGAATTTGTACCAAGACTAAATGGGCAGCAACAAGCCTGACTGCTTGCTAGGTTATCTTGGAAGACAAGACAACCAGGTCTGTAACTTATGGCCTTGAAGTTCACCAAGAGAAGATGCAGGCAAGGAAGTCCACGTTTCAGCAACCTGGCAGTCCTTCCAGAGCCAAGCATCCAGACAGCCCATCTGGAGTAAGAGCTGTATGGAGCTGACTTCCCTGATCATCCAGCAGGATGGATGCTACAGCTGCTCAGCCCAGGTCATGTTTTCAAAATGGAGGTGGAACATCAATGAAAAACATCTGCTTATTTTTAGTTACTTTCATAAATGATTTCAACCACTTTTAAACAAGCTGCTCTCATTTCATTGCAGAGGCAGGGAGAAGGTTTCAGAAGAAAATAAGCAAACAATTAGTGTCATTTAAGGCAAGAGTAACACTTTCACTCATTTCTAATAACATTTTTCTCAGGAAATCAAATAAAGCTACAGAGTTAAGTTTTATTTCTCCTGCAGGTTTCATATTCTACTACTCTCTAAGCATTCACTCTATGTTCTCCACCCCCTTCTCTCCCACTGGGAAAGAAATAGCATGAATGTTTAAGAATAAAGCTAACTATGAGGAACCATACAGAGCACCTATTTAGCCTCCATGGTTTAAGTGCTTTTTGTGCTGACTCTGAAGGTAAGGGTATTTGATCAGGACCCTGCAACATGCCCAATGTGCTGGGACAGTCAGACAGCTCTGAGCAGCCCACTGAACCTTGAATCTCTCCTAATGGCAATTGACTATCCATCAATACATCATAGAGGTTATGAGAAGTTCAGGAATATGTACTTCATTTTCACCTGCACTTCCATGTCTTTAGCTTTCACCAACAGCACCGGCCAGGCCTGAGTAAGGAACCATGGGTGATTTCTCTCTATCACTAGCGTGGCAGAGGGTGAAAAAGCATTTCACTTCCCGTTGTCCCTGCATAAAGCAGGAGGCACAGGGTGAGGAGAGGGAGAAAGAAAACCACAGCTTTTCTTTCTTTGCAGCAGGTATTTGCTGCTGCTGAAAACCTTAACAGAAGGTAAGACATTCAGCTCCATGCTCTGAGCAAGAATCCCCACCTGCAGCCAGGGCTGCCCTCCATGGAAGCAATACAGTCCTTGCCACAGTCACTGCAGGTGTTTTTCTTCCAGATAAAGCTCAACAATTCAACAGTGAGAGAGAAGAAGCGATCTAGATATTTTCAGCTTTTTCCCCCCATTTTTTCTTTTAACTGAGACCATGAATTTAGACCCAACACTCTGTGAGATGCAGAGTGTAAGGATGCTTTACCTCTAAGAGCACATGGGAGGTCCAGTGATACTCTGTGGGCAAAGCCCCTTTGGTCAGAGGGAGCCCTATTCAGCCCTGGCCCCTGCCAGCAGCAAGACAAGCCACACCATCCATGAACCTGGGCTTCTTATGAACAAGGAAGGAGGGAAGATACAGCCTCTTGCTCGAGCAGTTCAGAGCTTTCCTCTTCTTATTCTGCTGCTACAAAAGTGCTAAGCGAGCAACCAGCCCTCCATTATCTCCAAACACTCAGGGTGCTGTCTGATCAGCCTGAAATAGCTGTGAACTGGGAAGCCTTGTGAAGACAACAAGCTTCTCTCTCAGTGAAGCAGTGGAAACACAAGCTGCAATTCTGTTCCTCTCCCTGCTCCAAAAGAACCATGGGCAGTCCCCTCAGAAAGGTCTTGTGGGCATTTCTTCCACAAATCAAGTGTGAAAAGGGCACAGCAGTTTGCAAGCATCATATAAAGCAACCTCCAAATGGTTTAGTGACAGAACTTAAGTGACAGATTCATTTATCAGCAAAAAACTAAATGAAAGCTCTAACAAAAGCAAATACAATACAAAAGTAAGAACATTATTTTAATGTGTTCTGGGCTTTAATGTGTTCTGTGCTTCGCTGAACATTGTGTGGCAGAGCTATGGATGTTAAAATTAGAGCTAAAAAGAAAAATGCCAGAGATGGGCTGGTGAGCACCAATTTGTAAATAAAATGGGTAGCTTACACAAACTAGCAATGATGGAATTATTCAGGATTTCATTAGCATAAACTTTTTTCAAGGGTCCAGAAGAAGCATTAAGCTCAGCAGAATAGGATATAAACCAGCTCCAGACAGCATGATATGGCACAATTTGAATGTTACCTTGCAAATCCCGGGGGGGACTATCCAAGGTGGGAGATGCCTGCAAAGATTTCACAGCTTAATTAATTTTGTGGTGTAGGTTATTAGGTTGTTTCATTCTGTTTTGGTGCAAACAGGGACTAAGCTTTCAGTGCTCTGGATGCTTACCTATAAAACGTATTATTCTTCGAAGCAGTGGGTTCAGGTAACAGCATTCTCCAGTCAAAATAGTTTTCTCTTGAATAATTAGGGTTTCTCGAGTTGACTTTATGAAATACATGGATATCTCACCAATAAAAATCTGCCAGGAAAGGGAAAGAAATGGAAGGTTAAAAATGACATGAGCAAACATCAAAACATGGTTGACTGGCTCCAGCCCACAGAAACCACTGCAGAGCAGAGTGTCTTTGGGACACTGCAGTCCCACAGGAAGGCTACACTTGATCACTTGAGATGAACTGACAAAGACACAGCTTTCAACCAAGAAAAGGATCTGTTTTTCTTGCACTCAGTAGCAAGACACAGCAAACATTAAGCTTTTTTATATTAACTCCATTTTTACTGTGATTGACACGGAATTTGTCACGTCCTGCTATTAGCATTTAAAATTGACTTCACAGTATAGACTTCATGGACAGGAGGCTTCTGGACATCTGGGCAAGTGGAAAGTAATGCTGCAGACCTCCACTCCAACATTTTGCCAACAAATCTCAGCAATACTGACTGCTTCCTGCAGCCTCCACACCGTTGCAAACTTACACTCACAGAAGCACAGAATCACTTAGGTTGGAAAAGACCTTCAAGATCTTCCAGTCCAACCATTAACCCTACCCTGCAATGAGCCATATCCCCAAGTGCCACAACTAGATGACTTTTAAACACATCCAGGGATGGTGACTCAACCATCTCTTTGGTAGCCTGTTCCAACGTCTGATAACCCTTTCAGTGAAAAAGTTCTTCCTAATGTCTAGTCTAAACCTCCCCTGGTGCAGCTTGAGGCCATTCCCGCTTGCTCTATCACCAGTTACTTGTGAGAACAGACCAGGGCCTTTCAGGTAGTTGTAGAGGGCCATGAGGTCTCCCCTCAGCCTCCTTTTCTTCAGACTAAACAGCCCCAGTTCCCTCAGCTGCTCCTCATAAGACTCAAGGCCCTTCCCCAGCTTCATTGCCCTTCTTTGGACACACTTCAGCCCCTCCATGTCTTGTATTGAGGTGCCCAAAACCGGACACAGTACTAGAGGTGTGGCCTCACCAATGCCAAGCACAGGACTCCCTAGTCCTGCTGGTCACACTATTTCTAATACCAGCCAGGATGTCGTTGGACTTCTTGGCCACCTGGGCACACTGCTGGCTCATATTCAGCCACCTATCAATCAGCACCCCCAGGTCCCTTTCTGCTGGACAGCCTTCCAGCCACTCTTCCCCAAGCCTGTAGCATTGCACGGGGATGTTGTGCCTCAAGGATGGTATCTGGTCTGTTTTATTTACTAAATGTTATGTTTTATTGATCAAAACATAAAAAAATGAAGTCTCCAGGGATCAACTGATCTGAATGTCAGCTGTGCTTATATATGGTTTTGTGATCAGATCATTCACGCTTACTATAAAATAATAACTGATTCCCATAGCAGTAGGATTGGTGTTTCAGAATTAACTTCAGTCTGTTGCATAGAAGTCTGCCTGCCTCAGCTAAAGCTGCACAGAATTATATCACAGACTTTAGAGACAGCAGAGGCTCGTTCATAGTATGCACTCCTGAAAATCCTACCTATCTGGTTTTGTCAGCAAGCTTTAGAAGGGAAAACTGGCAGCTTTTTAGAAAGACAGTTTGCAATGAAAATCCTTAGGAAAAGAAAAGGCCAATCTGAAGTGGAAGAAATGAGCTTTTACAAAATAATCAACTTAATGTATGGTTACAAGACACGCACAAAGAATCCACAGTGATAGGGAAGGGTCGCAGAAAAGTGTAACAGAATTGTGTGCAAGCACACACATGCACACGTGTGTGCCCAGAGGGAGCATAAACAACAAGGAACTAGACTTAGTTCACTTTGACTGCTGGAATGGTGTGTTGTTTCAAGGGCAACAATTTATCCTTATTAAGCCAGATGAGCATCCTTATTGATTATAGACATTCGAGCCAAGTGTGCTCAACCTCTTTACAATGCTAACTGCTGATGGTGAGAGATGTGGAGCTGTAAAATGTATGTCAATAAATGGCATCTGGGGGTAGGAGCCAATGCCCACGAGCTGCACTGAAATATTCCCTTTATTGTGTTTCGCTCCATCTGCTCTTAACAGAATTGGCAACTGGTTCAATAAGCTCAGCTCCGTAACTACAGGGCTGGGAATCAAGAAAAAGGCCATCTGCAGTAAAGCAATTTAAAAGTGACACGTTTCAAACTGCTTATTATTTGAATTATGATCATGTTCAGAAGTTTGAATTAATAGCTTTGCTTCTCTGTCTGCTGTACGTGCACACTGAGAGAAATTCCACACCCTGAGGAAATTACACTCTGTGTAGACATGGGTTAGTGGACTATAAAAAACCCAAACATTTCAAATAAGAGAAACATAGGTATACAACATATTAATAGTCCTCCTTTAAAAGTACATGCATTTTTAAAGTCCCTTTGTATTTCTGAAGTCAAGTAACTCCACTAATTCTCATTATTTAAAACCCAATGACTCTGCATGAGCAGGGTCCGTCAAGGCAAGCTGTTCAGCTGGCCTCCCAGAATCAGTCACTGATGCTGTTAAGTACCTCAGCTCCTGCCAGAACAGAATCAGCACCCCAGGAAATGGTACCATTCAGTCCTAAATCTGAAATCTAAATATAGACACATAGATCTGGGTGGGAAAAGAGAACAGCAAGCAAACTACTTATTTCCGTTTGAGAAAACAATGCAAGATTAATTAACTGCTGTATCATATTGGCTTACTTGGATAGCAGCAGTGGCAAGAAAATTGCACTGGAGGTTGGGGGCTGAAAACACAGGAGATCTGCAGCCTGAGGTGATGAAGGCAAGAGAGAAGCAAAGGTCATGCCCCTATATGTGATTTTGTTCTTGGTTTCCTGAATATGACAACAGCTCAACTACACCGAGGCTATGTTGCTTGGACACTCTTGCTTACTTTCCTTTTCAAATTACTATTAGGTAAAAATACTATGATGATGCCCCCAAGCCCTGGAATGAATTAGAAATACCTACCCAGCAGCCAGTTTTCCCCTGTGGATTTCAACCTGTCCATTGAGAAAACATCTTTATTTTGCCCTACCTTCCCACTATTGGCAGTGTCACCAAATACTTGCTCCTTAACATTCAGCTCTCAGAAACCTCTGCTGCACATGCTCCTCCTGAGCAAAGAGATAGATAAAATTATCTGCCCCATTCTCTTCTTTCAACAGCTTTTTGTCCATTATATATTTGGAAATGACAGTCCTTGAACTTGTGAGCTGACATTTTCAGACAGTGAAACTTCCCCCTTCAAGTTCTCAGCACAGCATGAGCACCCAATACTCGTGCACTCCTGTATAGATTACCAACAATTTTTTAAATTTAATTACCAGCTTAATCAACAAAATAATGTAACTGATGGTTTAAAAGGGACAGGGATTCTTTATCTTTTATTTTGTTGTTGTTTTGTTGTGTTTTTTTTTCCCCTGTAACTTTCTGATAAGTTCGTGGTCTCCTTACCAAATGATTCTTTGCACAACTGCATTCTAAAAAGAGATTGGAGAAAAATATCAGCAAGAGCTGTTTCTACAAGATGAAGTCAGACAAACCATCAAAGAAACCTGGGTTACACCCAGGAGGAGGCTGCAGATGAGAGCCCCCTGGGAGCAGCACTCCTGCAGGGATGGGCAGTGGGGTGTGGGTGGGAGAAGCTGTGAAGAGTTACATTCTATCTGGAAAAGTAAGTATTGATGGTGCTGACAGCCAAGGATGTGCTCAACTGCAATACTTTTGTTCCTGTTCTTAGTTCCTCTCATTCAGGGCATTATCCTTGTACCAGTACCCAGTTTGAACCCTCTAGAGAGCTGAAGACCTCACCCCTGCTTGACTACCCTGCCTTGGCTTGCCTCTCCTCCAGCAGCCACATCCTCCTCCTTACTTATGTTCCTCCTGTGCACATAGGTGCTACAAACTGGCTGTTCTCTGCATAAACAGGCTCACCCGCAGTTACCCTGCCCCAGTCTCACCTCCTTTTTTCCCCACCTCCTTCAAAAACTCACTTACAGTCTGTCTCCATCTTCCCTACAGCCCCTGTTCAAGAACATAGCCCGTATTGACTTTCACTTAAGTGTTGTTAGTTCCTTAATTCCTTAGATGTCCCTTGCAGTTAGCCTTAAGCCCTGGAGGGTATTGATCTGCCATCCTACCTGCTACCAGCTGGGCCAGATATGGACACTGCACAGCTGAGCCTCCGCAGTTGAACCCGGGCAAGAAACACGAAGCAACTTTCATACTGAGAACACACCTTAGGAGGCAACTGGTCACCAAGGTCTGCCTTGGACCCTCTTCATGAGTATTTCTACTGTCATCTGCATCCAGCACCTTAACCCATGCCTGCACAGAGGGCAGAGGTTTCCATGTTAACACCAGCACCATCACTGGTCATGAGGACTTAAAAGGAACATCTGAGGGAACTGAGGTTGTTTAGCCTGCAGAAAAGGAGGCTGAAGGGAGACACTACTGCTCTCTACAACTGCCTGAGAGGAGGCTGCAGTGAGGTGGGGATCAGTCTCTTCTCCCAGGTAACAAGTTCTAGGAGAACAGGATACGACCTCAAGTTATTCCAAGGGAGGTTAAGAAAAAAATGTCTTCAGTGAAAGGGTTGTGTTGCAAGCCGGTACCGGGGGAAGAAAAGAACGGTTTCCCACAGGTTGTCAGCACTGGAACAGGCTGCCCAAGGAGGGGGTGGAGTCACCCATCCCTGGAGGTGTTTAAAAGCCTTTGCAGATGTGGTGCTAAAGGACATGGTTTAGTGGTGGACTTGACAGTGCTGGGTAAATGCTTGGACTTGATCTTTCCCAACCAAAACAATTCTATGATTTCTTTGGAAAAGGGACACATGCTTCCTTACAAGGAGCAAGGGACACTTCAGGTGTTGACACTGGCCTCTCCTCTCTGCTGCTGCCATCTTGCTGGCTGGCACAGCGGTGAAGCAAGGCGGGCAGGAGACTCTGCTTTACAGAGCCTAGGAATTTTTGCCTGAGAAAGCTGGGAAGAAGCTACTGCAACAGAGCTCTGAGCCGCATTAGCCACACTTGGTTTTCCAGTCATCTGCTGGTGAGCAGCCACTGGGGAATCAGCCAACACAGGCAGAAATTCCCAAGCTTCCCATTTAGAAATAAATCACTTTAATGATATGGCTGTACTAAGCCAAGGCCAAGGAAGCAAGCTGGTAGAGAGAATAAGAAAACCATTTTAAAGAATTATGCTTCTGAAGCCTGGAAGGTAAGTGCAAATTGTAGAGAGAAGTTTGAACAGCTTCCTCCCAATTCGGGTAAATTTGATCAACACTAATTAATCTTCTAATTAATAATTAGACAAGTTTGGTTTAACGTTTTCTGGGAACAAATACTCCTTTGCACAAAATAATACTACTGGCCAGTTAACAATTTCATGACAGCTGCCGCTTCCGCCCTGGGAATGGAAAGAACAAAACTGAAGATTGTGTGGGAACTGTGGTGGCACTTTCTATTCCACATAAGGAAACAAAGAACAGCGTCCTTGAAGCCCCCTGCTGCTGTTCATCATTCATTTCAGCAAGCTGGCTCTGCTACTAAGCCTCTCTGCTTCTCCTGGGTGGGCAAACTGCAATGATGGAGCACTGCAGGCAGCAGCTCTGGACTCTGGAAGGACGGTTTGGTACCTGCTGGGGAATGGTCTGATGTGCAGTAACCTCATATGGGGGAAGCCAGGCACTAATATTCATGGAGTGGTGGAGTCACCCCAGAACATTTTAAAGGAAATGGCTTGAAAATTGCATGTTTGTTCAGAGTAACTCGTTCCACATTAAACTTTGTTGTTATAAAAGTTGTCAGACTGGCAAAAATGTATTTTTGAAGTATTTTAAGAAGTATTATTTCTTACACCCCTCCACCCCAGTATTTCAGAATTGACAGTACATTGAAATACTACACTTTCTCCTAGACTCTGCATAACATGCTCCCAGTTTGAGCCAGGATAGAACCAATTTTTTTGTTAGTGTTTCTACTTTTCAGCTAAGTAGCTGCACTTGCTGAAATTAACAGCATGTTTTTCAGTCAGTGCCTGCTTCTAGGACTGATAAAGCTCAATGTTTATATTTAAGGCTGGAGAACAGCACCAAAGCCACTCCTTTTTCTGAAAATCATCTCATGGTCTGCAACCAGAAGGGAGTAAAGGGGTCACACGTATGACCCTCCTCTGGGGAGGAGTAGACCAGACAGGTGACCAAAATTGACCAAAGTATTCCATCTCATACATCTCATACTTGGTACAAATCTGAGACATCACAAGGGTCAAGCTCTGTCTGTCCATGGCTGGTGTCCTGGGAGGATTCCATCTGTTCATCTGCCTTTGTCCTGATCTGTGTGCTCCTGAACCCCTACATTCCTGCACCCAGCTCCCATCTGCCACCAAGTCCAGCCGTTGAGTCCAGGACTTTTCCAGGGCCCACCCTGCAGCCTCAGTGGTAACGTGAGCATTACTGGAGGGTTGTGTGTGCGACAGTATTTTTTAAATATATTTTTATATATTGGGGAGAACTTCGTAGACTAGGGATGAAGGTTGGACTCAGTGATCCCAAGGGTCTTTTCCAACCTGAAGAGTTCTATAATTCTATATTTGTAAGTACATCTTTGCTTTCCTTTTCATCACTACTGTTTCATCAAAACTGTGTAGTTTCCAACCCTGTCTCTCTCCTTTGTTCCCTCTTCCTTCCCTAAAGAGGGAGTGAGACAGTTCAATAGAGAGCATCTGATAATAGAGTGCATCAATTTAATTGCTGGCCCAGTTAAACCCTGGCAGGTGTACAGATCACTGGAAAACCAGCTGAATTAAATACTTCCAGAAAAATGTTTACATTCTAAGACTCCAAGTCAGAAAAAAATAAAAATAAAAATACAATTATTCTCTGGTGTCCTGGTTTGAGCCATGATGAAGCCAATTTTCCTTTTTACTGATTTTTTTTTTCCTTCAGTGAGCTTTCTTTTAACGAGCACCAGTCTGTTCTGACTAAGGCTGATAAGACACTGGAATGTTTTTCTAACTGCTGGGTCTTCAAGGTCATATCTTCACTCTGATGGCTCAGACACCACGGGGAGATCTGTGACCCCCCCCATAGGAGGCTGAGTTAGACAGACAGCAAAACTGGCCGGAGATATTCCATTCCATGTATCTACGTAAGCTCAGAGGAAGGTCAGAGATCACAGAATAAACTTCCAGAGTCCAGGGAGGACTCCATTCATCCATCACCACTGACCCCCAGGCTGGAGCTCTCCTGACCCTCATCACTCTGCGCTTCCTCCAGCAGCAGCTCTGGGACTTTTTGGGACTGTTCCCAGCTCAGGAGATGCTGTGGGAGTTGCTGGGGGTGGGGGGAGGCGAGAGGCTCTTGCACATACCTGAACACATTTGTATATAATTGTATCTATTTTCTCTTATCATTAGTGTGTAACTAAAGCTGTGTAGTTTAGTTTTCAATCCAGCCAAGTCTCTCTCTTTTTCTCTCTCTCCTTCCCTACCTGGGTGGGAGGGGGAGGGGATCGAGCGTGTTGTTGTTGGACCTGAGTCAAACACTGACATCTGGCTAATTGTACCCTTCCTGAAGTATCTACAACCAGCAAGATGAGGGGCTGTCTGTCTAAAGCTCTGTTATACAGACATACAGGTATACAAACATGCAGACTGTGCTACTTTAGGTCACCCGAAGGCCAGGACAAAAAAAGTTTTTGGAACGTTGGAAACCTTTGATCCCTTGAAATGCAGTGGAGGCAAAGACAGAAGTCCTGTGCTATCCTTGCAACGTCACAGAGACAAATATTCCAACCAAGTGCTTGCCCTGACTGTTGGGGATGGCACATTCCTGCCTGCAAAAATTAAAATTATTTAAACACAGCTTCTTCTTCTATCATGAGACAGGCTGAAAGCGTTCTTACACCTGTCTCATCATGACAACAGGATGCTGGAAATGTAGCAGCTCTTCAATAACCAACAGCCAATAATGTCAGTACAACTGAAATCAGCCCTAAAGAAGGGGAAAGTCTCTGAGAGGAAAAGGAAAAAGGCATCAGAAACAACTGGCATAAGATGAAGATGAAACCATACGTATCCTTTGAAGCTCTTTGTGGCAGCAGGACCTACAGATAAATATAAGTTCAACCTAAACAAGACAGGATTCCAGGCCTCCCCTTTTTCTACTGCTGTGCTGACAGCAAAATGTACTCCTTGAGTCTGAAAGTATACATTTCGGGGATAAATCAGTAAATCAGTAATAAAATGGCCAGTTGTGTCTTTACAAAGAAAAACAATTTTTCCCTTATGTTAGTGCAATTTAGTATTAAATTAATAATATCCAGCTACTTTGCTGTAAAGATGCTAATACCACCACACTTGGAAAATAAAAAACTGATAAGGCAGATGAAAGCCTTTGACCTATCCTCAGTGGAACATTTGGGAGAAAAAAGCATTTTACAGGATGGAGTCTGGCATACATGATTTTAATTTATTTACCAGTGTTGTCATGAAATTCCCCTTGCAAGAAACACTCATTATCAGAGACAAAGAAGTTACCAGTACGAGCATTAAGAGAATTTTGTAATTCTGATTTAGGATCATTAACCAGTGTAGCAGAAAAAAATGGCTAAACAGGGCCAGAGGCATCACATGTTTGAACAACAAGAAATAAAACTGCAGAAAACCAGGCTGGTTTAATTTATTTTGCTACTAAAAGTGCACAGAAATGCACATACAGTGGTTCCAAACCACAACAGCAGTTCTAAAAAGTGTTGTCAGGGAAGAAATAAAATAAATGCATTTGTTTTCCCATGGCCAAATAACTGAGACAAAAAGATGTTCCATTAAACTTACAAAGATGCTCCTTTTTGGCTTGCAAGCATTAAAACACCTTGCAGCTATGCTGAAATCAGGGCTGAGTCCTCCCCAGACCCTTGCACACAGAACTGCTCTTAAAAACTGCTTGTGCCTCAATGAGGGAGCTTGTGCTGCTTCCTAGGTTGTTTTCCATAGCTCCAGAAGCACTTCCAACTGGGACCATGGGCACTCCCTCCTTGCTGCTGGGTTCCAGCCCTTTTAACAACAATCACTCCTCTCATCCCACGAGGCGTCTGTCATACGCAGGCAGCACACAGAGCAGATTTGCTGCTGTACATCCTCTTATCCAAGCCAACTAATTTGTTGCCAGGAAGAGAAGCAACAAGTGTTTTGCAGAGGAGGATCACGTAATCATAAGGAGGGTCTGGAGTCACCTTTCACTTCAGTGATTTCCTCACCATGGAGCTGTGGGATGTGAGCCATTACTCCAGAGAGCAAAGCATAGAGAGTGAAGCTACAGCTTCACCCACGGTGAATGCACACAAAGCTCCTTCCCACCAAGCACAGTTGCGTGGGTTCTTTTGTTTGTGGGAGGTTTCCTTGGGTTGTTTGCTTGTTTTGGGGATTTTTTTGAGAGAGTATAATCACCATAGTATAAATAGACATGGCTGCACTCGCTCTTCCCACTGAAATCCCTGGGAGATCTCTTCCCAGACTGTGACAGTCCAAGTGACAGGCAGCACCCATTTGGGTACCAGATGACACTGAGGATGCTCACATTCCGAGTGGTCTGACCAGCAGCATTAGGGCTGAGGTTAGGGAGACTCTGAGATCACTTTATGTCTCATTTACTACTTTTCTATGAAAGATTGTTGCCAAAACTCAGTTGGCAGTCAGCTGCTAGCTGAAGCAGAAGTCTGAAATTAGCCTGCAAGGAGAGGAAAGTCTCTCAGGAAGAGATGGAAAGGAGAAACATAGTGAAATTACTCATATAATAACATTGGTCTGTGCACCAGTCAGGAGGACAGAAAAGGATCCCTCTGACATATGCCCTAGTTGAAGATCAGCCCAAAACTAATACCTTAAATAGTTAAACAATTCATTAATAATAAGTTAAAGAATTAGACAATATATTAATAATACATTAAATAATTAACAAATGTATTAATAATACAATGCAATCATACAAATAACGCAAATAAAGCATTAAATAATGTATTAATACATACTAAATAAAAAATGGAAGGAAAAAGGTTTCCCAAGTTTGTTGTCTGCTTGAGGTTGTATGCAGAGATCACAAAGCAGCATGGTGCACAGAGCCCTGTCCTGTCCCTGGCAGCATCTTCTCTAGATGCAGCAGCACAGGCAGCCTAACAGCACAGTACAACCCAAGAAGCAGAGTTTGCTAGTTCATATCCAGCACTGGATCCCACCATCCAGGGGGATTACTGTGCTTCTGGACCCTCCTCTGCACAGCTTGCATTCTATGAGACAGTCACACCAGACCCACCCAACACTAAACTGAAGGTGTCTGTGCCCAGAAACTTTGACATTCACCACAGCCTTTCATTCCTTGTGCTTAATATGGCCTATGGAAACTACAAAACTGGCACTGTTCATCTCCTGAAGAAGACCCTCAATCCAGCTTTTAATAAATAAGAGTAACTAGGGAAAACCTCTTGGCCCAGTGAAAGAAATGCTGTTCCAGTGGAGCAAAACCTGAAGGGTTTGCAGCAAACTTCTCCAGAAAAAGGATTTAAACAGAAGATCCAAACAAAGAGGAACATTCTTACCACCACTTGCTCCCCCCCCCCATTGCCATATCACTGAATGGAGGGACAAACCTCCCCCTAAACCCACTGTCATGGCCTCAAGGCCCTACAAACACTGCCTGTGGAAGTTATTTCCCCAAACAATGTCATCACTTTTATTTGGGGGAAGCTGGAGAAATGTCTTCATGTTTTCCTTTGCAAATCATCTGACATTGCAGCACAAAGTAAAATGTAAGTCTTAACATTCAGCTGAGTTTCAGCACAGAAAATAATACTGTTCCCACAGAGGATTTTCATAAATTCAAGATGTAATCCAATTCAAAACTCCTACTCATTTTCAGAAGGTGGCCTGTACCAAAACCAGTAGCCTCTTCTGCTGATCTCTTTCACATTTCTCATCACTTTGTGTCACATTTTCATGCATTAAAATTACATCAGACCAAAAATTAAAATAGACCCATGGTGCAGCATTCACCTTTCACAAGTGAATATATAATGTGCAGCTTATTCAACTTTCAGAAGGGATGCAAAGCAAAGTTCATGTAAGAAATCAGTACTAAAGAAAAAGAAATAAAGCAACAGAGCACATAAAGATACAGTTCAATAAGAATTTGTCAATGTCATTACTAGTGCACTGAAGCTGGCTATTTGTAAAATTTGCAACTTTC
The DNA here is from genome assembly GCF_020740795.1 of Apus apus. Classification (NCBI taxonomy): domain Eukaryota; kingdom Metazoa; phylum Chordata; class Aves; order Apodiformes; family Apodidae; genus Apus; species Apus apus. Next base: position 68,934,779 of record NC_067312.1, on the reverse strand, counting down.
TGCAGAGAAAGTGGAAAAGGGCCAAAGTTTTGCTTATCAGTGACTGCAGGAATCTGGAGTTGTATGTTCTCAGCAAATTTAATAGTTTCATCTGCTCAAAAGATACACTGCAGCTTACTGTCTGGATAGCAAAGAAAACCAGGTAAATAAAAATTAGCCAAAATTTAAATATTTTAAACAAAAAGGAAACAGCATTCATACTTTTCTTTGTGTTGAGTCTCTCTCTGCTCATCTAAGCCCTTTAAATCCCTTTAACAATCCTTTTAATGTAGCAGCAAATAATCCTGGATATACTGCATGTCTGATCCAGGTTTTACTTCAGCTTTATCCTGTTTTCTTATTTCCAGTAATGTATCACCTTTCCATTGGAGCCTCTCTGCAGCCCAGGCAACTCACAGCTCATCACTGAGCCAGCTATTGTGGAAGGCTTAACAAGCTCTCCCTCTCTGCCTTGCATTGTGATTACCTCAGAATAATTACTTCTGGAGATAACTGATGAAGAATACATTAGGCTAAGGCAAAACAGAGACCTGGCTAAGTGTAAATCAATTACAGCTGGGAAGAGGAGAGGAGACGAGGATATCACAGGACTATTGCTGTGGTTTATGGAGCAGTCCTGGAGAACTCAAATAATTTCTTATACTTACAATAGCTGTTGGGGTTGATGCCAGCACACAGTAGAGCACAAGGGGAGAAATGAAGCTCTCGTCCTCCGTCCCAGGATATGGTTTCATCAAACTGCCGTCCTGACAGAAGAAACCTTGGATATGCACCTGGAAAGTATCGGTGCACTCGAAGTAGTAGGCGAGCAGAACAGTCCCGGCCATGATGACAAGCTGAAAATACAGCATGGTCAGACACGGAGTCGTTAGTCGCTGCGCTCACAGGAGCGGCTGTGCCTCGGAGCCACCCCGGTCCTGCAGACCCCCCATCCTCCCTCCGCCATCCCTTTGGCAGCCGCTGGGGTCAGCCGGGACCGCAGCGCGGACCCACGGGGCCAGCAGCAGCCACAGCCACGGGAGCCGGCACGGCTGGGTACCAGGGATAAAGGATGCTAGAGTCAAAGTGCTTCCCCACCGCGGCTGTAAGCCCGTCCTGGGGCATCAGCACCCCCTTCTCACCCCGAGGGAAACAACTGCGCTTCCTGCCACTCACTCTCCTTGGAGCAGGCGCTTAGGGGGAAGGCTTTGGGAGCCTGCTCAGAAATCCCGACTCCCTGGAAGGGCTACTGTGCCCTGCCTGGCCTCCCACCCATCACAACTGCTTCTGGAAAAGACCCTGGCTTGAGTGTGCATCCTCATCTTGATACATACACACTTGTCTCTTTTTTTTCGGAAGCTCATTTTTGGCTAAATGAGGAAAACCTCAGCTATCAACTTTTTTTTTTGTATATACCCACAGTTGCTCTGCATCAGCATTTGTGTCAGCTTCCCAGGCTGCTGCAACAGCGGGTGTCAAACCAGCCCCACAAAGGTCATCACTCACCTCACCTCGTGAAATTAAGTGGACATACTAATTCATCATTCTTGTTCCCCCTCTGCTGATGCTCATCGCTTAGTAAAGCAGCAATATTGATTTGGAATGTACAACAATTACAGGTTCTGATTCTGAATCCTCTTCATAGAGACTACTGCCTCCTGCCACTACCACCAGAGTTGCAACATGTACAAGTTTTCTTGCTACTCCATAGAAAATAATCATAAAAGAAGTGAAATAAGAAACTCAAAAGTGACTTGTACTTCAGTATTTCGCCTCCAAGATTTCTTCATCAAACCTCTGTTCCTGTGAGATTATTGTAAAAATAGACCTTTGAAAAATAATTTTGGCAACTCTGTCTCAAAGATGCATTTACAAGCTACCCATGCATTCTTCTAGCCTAGCTTTGCACTTATGTTCTGACATGCAAGACAGATATTAACATCATCATATATTTGAGTGGGCATTGGACTAGAATTAGAAAAAAGACCAAAACAATAACTCATATAATCACTGATGAAAGGAGAAGAATGCAGAATCACAGAGTGGCTGAGGTTGGAAAGGACCTCTGGAGGTCACCTGGCCCACTGCCCTGCTCGAGCAGGGACACCTTGAGCCCACTGCCAGGACCATGTCCAGGCAGGTTTTTAATATCTCCCAGGAGGGAGGATCCGCAGCTTCCCTGCACAACCTGTAAGATAGATTTAAGCAGGGCAAATTACAGCCAATGTTGAGGGATTCTGCACACTCTCCCATTTCTTACCTTCAAAATTGGCAGTGTCACTTCGCAGACAAATTCTAAAGACCAGGAATTTTTAATGGTTTTAGCTCAACCAGTTCTCTCTACAGTCAAACATCAAGTTCTGCTGATTATAGAATGATGGTAGCAAGTGAAATTTATATATACAAAGCTCACAGCTTCCCTTTGTGGAAGCTAAATCAACTAGAAACCTACATAAATATTCCCCATAACATGCCTATTTTCTCTTTCTCCCACACTGATTTACAGCATTTACAATACATCCATTTAAAATGTCCGTCAGGCATTTATTTTCTGAAGATTTTGGCTTCTTTCTGACGATACAGTAACTTTCAAACCCAGAAAGCAGGAACCTTCTGCCTCACAATGAATTGCAGATAAGCCATTATGTATGGTCAGTACAGGGCAGTTGCTCCCAGCCACTCCTTCCAGCTTGTGACACTTCTCTGTCCTGTGGTGTCTGCTGGAGACAGCTGGAACTGGCTGGAAATGCAAAAGATTTAAGTCTGTGTATTTTTTCCCTTGCCATAGCTTCCTCTAAAGGTGTGTGAACAAATGTACCCTCTCGTGTAGTTTTATCTGGATCATAATAGCTTCAGATGGGATTTCTATTCAATTTCTTAAATGCATAGCTGAAAAAATACTTATTTGTTTAACTTTTGCTGCTTATCTTGACATTTTCAAGACACTAAATTTGCCCAAAATTATTATTTATTTTTTTTAACAAGCATAAAGCCAGATGTTGTTATTTGTGTATTCCTTAGAGACAAGTACAGCACCTTGGATGAGTCAGTGGGATCCCCTACAAATAAGCACAGTCCAGTAATTAAGGACTTAGAAGACCAGAATTTAGCTCCTTGAGCAGCTATAGATTTCCTGATCCATCCTGTCCAACTCAGTTTTATAAATTAACACCAGAGGACAGCAATGACACTGCCTTGCCCAGATAAACATGTTAAAGATTACAGAATGCCTGGATATGGAGGTATTTAAGCTGAGTTCCACCACCTCACAAGCCCAGGGCTGTCAGAAGCAATCTAGCTCACCCTTCCTATCCCGAACAACTTGAGCACTGCGTGCTGTTTTGGGCACCACAATATAAAAAGGACATCAAGCTATTGGAGAGTGTGCAAAGGAGAGACAAGATGGTGAAGGGTCTGGATGGGATGACTTATGAGGAGCGGCTGAGGTCACTTGCATTATTCAGCCTGGAGAAAAGGAGGCTGAGGGGTGACCTCATTGCAGTCTAGGGCTTCCCTACGAGGAAAAGAGATGGGGCAGGTACTGACCTCTTCACTCCTGTGACCAATGACAGGACTCAGGGAAATGGCAGGAAGCTGAATCAGGGAAGGTTTAGGTTGGATATCAGGAAAAGGTTTTTCACCCACAGGGTGGTTGAGCACTGGAACAGGCTCCCCAGGGAAGTGGTCACAGCACCAAGCCTGCCTGAGCTCAAGAAGCATTTGGATGATGCTCTCAGGCACATGGTGTGATCCTTGGCGTGCCCTGCACAGGGACAGGAGTTGGACTCGATGATCCTGATGGGTCCCTTCCAACTCACCGTATTCTATGAATCTATGATTCTATGACTTCTGTCAGTACTGACCTACCACACCACAGACACCTCAGTAAGAAACCCAATCCCAGTCACACTTGTGTGTCTGTGTTTTCATTGTTTAGGAAAGGAAAAAACATATTACTTGCTAAAAGGGATTTGAATAATGAAAACACCAGATCCCACAGGTTATGCCTGCCAACTCAAGTGAACAGCAACAGCAGACATCAGACACTGGAGCTCCAGCTCAACAGACACCACCTGAGTCCCATCATGACAAAGGATGATGTCAGGTACACAAAGAGCAGTCCAGCTGTTAAGACAAATGTGAGCAGAATTTTCTGCTGTGCATAGTCAAGTGAAGACCTGACCACATCTGTGTGTCATGTTCCTGTGCCTCATGCTTGGAACTAGATGATCTTTAAGGCCCCTTCCAACTCAAACCATTCTATGATTATATGGTTCTATGTTAGAGAAGTCACTGCTTGCAGCAGATTCTCAGCAAAAGGCAAATACAAACATGAAGAACTTGTTTTCCTTTTCCTTTCCCTTCCTTTTTCCTTTATTCCTCCACTTGCACTTGGTGACTACTTCATTTGTATTTATTGTGGCATGAATGAGGTTTTTGTTTGTCTGTGCAGAGGAAATTCTAATTTGTAACTGCTCAGCAGTGGCAATTTGTGATGGAGGAATGACCTGACATGGAGGGCAAGCAAGTTCACCTGCAAGAAGTGATCAAAGTAGCTGGAAGCAGGGATGCCAGAGGCAAAAGGACTCCTTGCAAGGGAGTAAAGTTTCCCTTGGTGATGATACAAGAAACAATGTCAGCATAGTCTTGTAGCCATGCTGGAATGGGAGCGCTCAGGGTCCCAAGTTCAGAGGCCACTTCTGGGCAGCAGAACTGGGCCAGGATATGGACCCGTGGCCAGGCTGGGTGACTCATGAGACCACTCTCAGGATGCTAGTGCAAGCATACATAAGGAACTGGCTCCTGGTTTGTCTTTGCAGGCTCCTTGTCTGCTGCCTATGGCAGCAGGCCTCTGCCCAATGCATCATTTGTTTATGATTTCTTTATATTTAAGCACAAACCTGTGTTTAATTTCCCTTGATGGGTACCATAAAAATTACACAGAATCACAGTATCTTAGGGGTTGGAAGGGACCTCAAAAGATCATCTAGTCCAACCCCCCTGCCAGAGCAGGATCACCCAGAGCACATCACACAGGAACAAGTCCAGGTGGATTTCGAATGTCTCCAGTGAAGGAGACTCCACAACCTCTCTGGGCAGCCTGTTCCAGTGCTCTGTCACTCTCACAGGAAAGAAGTTCTTCCTGATATTTACGTGGAACCTCCTATGCTCCAGTTTGCACCCACTGCCCCTTGTCCTATCACTGGACATCACTGAAAAAAGCCTGGCTCCATCCTCCTGACACTCACCCTTAACATATTAGTAAACATTGATGAGGTGACCCCTCAGTCTCCTCTTCTCCAAGCTCAAGAGACCCAGCTCCCTCAGCCTTTCCTCATAAGGGAGATGTTCCACTCCCTTCATCATCTTTGTGGCTCTGCCCTGGACTCTTTCAAGCACTTCCCTGTGCTTCTTGAACTGAGGTGCCCAGAACTGGACACAATATTCCAGATGTGGCCTCACCAAGGCAGAATAGAGGGGGAGGAGAACCTCCCTTGACCTACTAACCAACCCCTTTCTAATGCACCCCAGGATGCCATTGGCCTTCTTGGCTACAAGGGCACACTGCTGGCTCATGGTCATCCTCCTGTCCACCAGGACCCCCAGGTCCCTTTCTCCTACCCTGCTCTCCAGCAGGTCAGCCCCCAACCTGTACTGGTCCATGGGGTTGTTCTTCCCCAGATGCAAGACTCTGCACTTGCCCTTGTTGAATTTCATCAAGTTTCTCCCCAGCCAACTCTCCAGCCTGTCCAGGTCTCACTGAATGGCAGCACAGCCTTCTGGTGTGTCAGCCACTCCTCCCAGTTTAGTGTCATCAGCAAACTTGCTGAGGGCACGCTCTGTTCCCTCATCCAGGTCCTTGATGAAAATATTGAACAGCACCAGTCCCAGTACTGATCCCTGAGGGACTCCACTAGTCCCCAACCTCCAACTAGATTCTGTCCCATTGACCACAACTCTCTGACTTCTTCCCTTCAACCAGTTCACTATCCACCTCAGTACTTGACCATCAAGACCACACCTCCTCAGCTTATCTACGAGGAGGTTGTGGGAGACAGTGTCAAATGCTTTACTGAATTCACCAACTTATGTTTTGATTTACTGGTCACAGATGCCTTAATCAACTTCAGTCATTTAACCTTTTTCAATTTCTAAAGCTGGGACCTAAAATGACAAATGCACAAACCCCTGATTTTTGTAGCCATAGTCAGTTTGTTTTTCTGGTCTGCAGTCATTGAAGGAACCAGTGAAGAAGAGCATGTAGGACCACTTAAGATAAAGATACAAAACAACTAGTTATATAATGCAGAAAACAAATGCAGTTTGACATTTTGCAGGCTTTATTTATTATTTCTCATCAATCAATTTCGTTAAGTTTACTTGGGAAAAATTAAAAATACAGCCAGTGAATAGAAGCGTCGAAGGTGCTTCATGGCCTCCACTACCACAGTATTTAATTATGTCATAATCCTTAATATTTATCATTACTACTTAATTGTAAGATAAGAAAATGCTCTTATCATCACTTTATAGAGAGGGAAAAGCAGAAGAGATAAAATTACTGTCCTTGGTTCACAGTAGAGCCTGTTACACAGTGAAGATTTACCTTTCTTCTGGATCAGATTTTTCTGGATTAGTCAGTATGATCTGCACATGAAAAAGCTCAATGATATGTGCCTAAGTCCTCAATCTGCAGAAGTTTGTTCGTGGTAGTGTTAAGGAAACACATCATGGGTCTGATTCAGCCCCATTTGAAAACTCCTGCCTGATTTTTGATCAAGCTTGACAAGCTGGACTCCAACTGCTGTGTTTTTTCCTCAAAGCCAGATATTTAAATGGATTAATTCTGTACCACTTAACACCTGTCCCTTGCCACACCAGTGAGCTGTGCATAGCTCCACAAGCCCACACTGAATCTGTCCTTACAGCCCTTCCTATCACCGCACACCCTTCCTCCTCTTTTTCACAATTAAAAAGTGGTTTTCTTAAATGTCTGAGAAATATGAAGCAGATCTTGTGATCTTCTTTGGGCAACTGGCAATTGTTTGATGCAGGTGCTAATCAGGCATTAGTGTAAGACTGTGTCCTAAGCATAAAAAAAGGAATCTTCCAAGTAAGCAGCACAGTCCAGTTGTGCTAATCCCAGGGCTACTGGGATACATCCAGAAATCCTTCCCTTCACCTTAATACCCTGAACAGGACAACTCAGAGGCCACTGCACATCCAAAGCAAAATTATTACAATACCAGACAGTGAGACTGAAGTCCCTGACGGCATGCACAGCACCTCCAGTAACAACAATCAGAAGATAACGTAGGTATGTATCTATGCATGCATGCATTTATTTACTGTTAGCCACAGAAGAGAGGGCCCTGATTTGCAAACTAGAAAGCAAGAGGCCAACTCCATTTGGGAAAGGGATATAAAGCTGTAAAAGACAGAAATTAATGTAAAAAGACGGTAGACACAGCGGGAAGCAGAGGTTTTTGATCAGTGAAGAAGACTCCCCAGAGTTTTCAGTAGAGGAACAAAAACTTGAGGGAGAAAGGGAAGAGGCTGTAGAAGTGTCTTGTGCTTATACTCATACAATCTCTATGTCCTGTATGACTGTAGCAGGACGCTCCATCTCTCAGTATGCCTGCCTCAGTTTCCCTCTATGATTCAACTGCTTTTTATGTTTCCAGGCCCAGGCCTGGAGGGGAAAGATTCCCATGAGAAAGGAAAAGGCCTAGCAAACTCCGAGCTGGTAACAACCTTGAAAGGTACAAACAGAGGCCAAGTTGATGTTCCTAACACCAGCTGCTCTCCAGTGCTGAAGACCACGGAGCCCAGCCGGGCCACAACTAGGCTCAAAACAGAGATAAAGTAAGAACCAACAGATAAACAAAAGTTTGCTTGGTGACAACAAGGCCTTTGTGGTTTTTTCTACTATGGCTAATGGTTAAATGACAGCAGTCAAACCACTTTATTCTATAAAAGCCTGGTCCCATCTTTGATCGGGGGACTTCCCGTACACTTTCCCAGGAGGTTGCTGGATCTTCTCCTCTCCAGCAGGGACACCTGCCAGAGAGACTGATTCTTCAGAATTATGATCCACCCAGGGACACCCAGCTGTGGCCTGGCAAGGGTGAGAGATATTAACTCTTTCACTGTTTTTATTAGCAAACTTAATGTTGAGTAATTTTCATCACTAAGTTTTAAGATTACAGACTCCTTTAAAATTCACAGTTGTGTTCTAGGCCTGGTATAAAACCTGGTAATAAGTGCTAAACATTTAATGGTTAACCTTTATTGTTTGATTTACTGAACTACTAGTAGTAGATTTTATTGTTAAGACACCTTTTGCATTCTAACCTTATCTTCTGTTCAAATATCTGTTTCCATACCATTTGAATCTGCTTGTGCCTTCTACTTTAAAGAGTTAAGACCCCAGTGTTATATGCAATTGTCCTGGTTTGAGCCAGGATGTAGCCAATTTTCTTTCAATTAATTTTTTTTTTTCTTACTCTTTTAGGTACCTGCAAGTTTTCTAGCTAGTGAACTGATAACGGTGGAATGTTTATAGATACTGATGACAACAAGGACACTTTGCTCCGCTTGTTGAATTTACTGTAAAAAATCAAGTCCATATTAAGAAGAGATGATTTTTTAAAAAGTTATTGTAAAACCAGCCATTTCACAGCCAACAACCTTGCAGGATGCAGCCGAGAGGGACACATATCACAAAATAGCGCAAAAGTTCTGGGACTACATCAACGCTCCTTCTCCTCAGCACTGCTGTCAATCCATTCTCTGCCCAGCCTGTATTTGTGCTTGGGGTTGTCCCAACTCATCTGTAGGACTTTGAGCCTGGCCTTGCTGAACTTCATGCACTTTGCACAAGCCCATGTGTGTGTTCCCACAGCTGCGTCCCTCTGGGCACAGGCTGCGGGAAGCTGCTGCCAACCAGGAGATGTCCCTGGCTGCCTCTGAGGTGTGAAAGCGGAGAAGGAAGAAGGACTCTGGGCATCTGCCATTGCTGGGGCCACCTTCACCCCAGGGATTCCATGGGGCGTTGCCTAGAACGAGGTGACATCACAACCGGCCCCCCTGTGACAACAGCCCCTGCCCTCACCTTAGCAGCCGTGTCCCCCCTGCTCAGCTCACTTGCTGTGGTGAGGAGGAGGAGGAAGGCTGCAGGCTGTCCATCCCTCTCACTCAGTCTCGTTTCCCAAAGCCAGACAGGTTCCCGTCCTCCCCAGGACTGGATCCGTGTTTCTGCTCAGGGAAGCAGTTGCTGCGTTTCCTCTGCCTCGTCCAGCTGCTGCGCCGCTTCTCGGACTCGCTCGAGTCGGGCACTGCCGGCAGCACCAGGTCCCCTCTGTGGCCACGGACATGGGGCAGAGCAACAGGAAGATGAAAGCCTTCCGGAAGATCATCCCCAAGGTAGAGGCTCTGGCCGGTGCCCTGGGGGCTCCCCTGCCTGACCCCCTCCTGCGGGCTCTGCGCTGCCCGTGCCTGCCCTTCCGCCATGGGCTGCCTTAGGCCTGAGCTCCGGGCTGGGGACATGGCGGGCGGCCCTGGGCTCTGTCCTCACTGCTGCACGGCAGCCTGTAACCCTGCTCCCCTTTGCCTCCCCTGCCCAGGGCTCTGGGGGCCAGGCAACACCCCCCGTGCCTGCCATGGCACACGTGGACACCCAGGGCCAGCCCGCCCGGGGCACCAACGTCCCAGCCGTGGAGACAGTGTCCCACGGCACCCAGACCACTGTCCCAGAGATGAAGCCAAGGTTTTGTGCCATAAGGACCACCATCCCAGGGATGCACACAGTGTCCCATAGCCCGCAGACCACCATATCAGCAACTAAGACTGGATCCTGTGGCACCCAGGCCACCATCCCAAGGATGATGACACAGTCCCCTGGCATGAAGACGACCATGCCAGGGATGCAGACAGTGTCCTGTGGCACCCAGACCACCAACTCAGGGATGCACACTGTGTCCCCTGGCACCCAGGCCACCAGCCCAGGGCTGCGGACGGTGTCCCGTGGCACCCAGGCCACCATCACAAAGGTGCAGACAGGGTCCCCTGGCGTGAAGACCACCACCCCATGCACACAGCCAGGGTCCTCCTCCCTGCAGGGCCTGCCCAGCCACCAGCAGTGCCAGAAGAAGCTGAGCTGGCAGCAGCCCCCAAGGGGGCTGTTGGATGCTGTGGGCCTTGGGTGGGCAGGGGGCAGACAAAGGGCCCCGGTGCTGGGACCAGATGGGTGGGGGGCCATGCCCTCACTGTGTCACTGCTGCTGTTCCCAGACCAGGCGTCCGAAGGACACCCACGGAAAGCTGGGGGTGGCTGGAGCAGAGGAGAACATCCATGCCAGCGACCAGATCACCCAGCAACTGGGGTAAAGGATGGCAGAGGGTTTCCTACCCCGTGGGGCTTTCAGGGAGGCTGGGGTGGCTGGGGGAAGCCTGCTCTGGGGGCAAGAGACACCCCTGAGAAGCCCCACAGAGCCTAAGGCTGCCCGTGCCTCCCTCTGCCTGCTCAGGTCCACGCTGCCAGGGATCAAGCCAGGAGAGCAGCAGGAGCAGAGCATGGCCATGATCGAGCGCCTCTTCAAGATGATGCAGCAGCTGAAGGAGCAGGTGAGGCCGGTGGGGAAGAGCGCTCCCAACACCCTGTGCCTCAGCAGGGTGGTCCTGGCTGTTGTCCAGGCCAAGTCCCCTGGCTGGATGGGGCCAAGGAGCCTCCAGAGCCCCCAGGCAAGTTGGCCACATGCGTCCTATCTTAGAGCCAATTCCTTTTCCCCTTCCTGCAGGTGGACTTGCTTCGTGTTGCGGTGGAAGGCGTGAGGAAGGAGCAGAGCACAATGTGCGTGATGGTGGAGGCTTTGCAGAAGAATCAGGACAAGCTGCGTGTGGCGGTGGAAGGCGTGAGGAAGGAGCAGAACAAGCTGCAGGCAACGTTGGGAATTGTGGAGAAGGAGAAGGACAAGCTACATGTTGCGGTGGAAGGCGTGAGGAAGGAGCAGAGCACAATGTGCGTGATGGTGGAGGCTTTGCAGAAGAATTAGGACAAGCTGTGTGTGGCGGTGGAAGGCATGGGGCAGGAGCAGAACAAGCTGCAGGCAACGTTGGGAATTGTGGAGAAGGAGAAGGACAAGCTACATGTTGCGGTGGAAGGCGTGAGGAAGGAGCAGAGCACCATGTGCACCAGTGTGGAAGCTTTGCAGAAGAATCAGGACAAGCTGCGTGCGGCGGTGGAAGGCGTGAGGCAGGAGCAGATCAACACGTGGGCAATGGTGGAAGGTTTGTGGAAGGAACAGGGCAAGCTGTGTCTGACAGTGGATTGTATGGAGAAGGAGAAGGGCAAGATGCAAGCAGCGGTGGAAGGTGTGTGGAAGGAGAAGAAGAAGACGCAGGTAATGATGGAAGATGTTTGGAAGGAGCAGGACAAGCTATGGGCAACAGTGGGAGGTGTGAGGAAGGAGGTGGACAAGCTGCTGCTGATGGCGGAAGACGTGGGGCAGAAGAAGACAGAGGAGCTGGCAGAGGAGCTGGCAGAGGACCAGGCACCATGCACCTTCCTCAGCACAGACCCCAGCCCGCAGCCGGGGAACACCCTCTGCAGGTACAACAGCCTCCAGGAGCTGGTGGAACCCTCAAGGCCGCAGCAGGCAGTGGGCAAGGGGGTGAGGAAGCTGCCAGGGAAGAGCAGCTGGAACCAGCAGCAGTCAAGGGCTCGGCCCCATACTCCCTGCCCTGCCAGGGACATCCTCCTGGCCAAGAGAAAAGGCAGGGACCAGCAATAAACAACTTTCCCCCTGTTCTTCTTGCTGGCGGATTACGTTTCTTTGCTTGGGTTGCTTGTGCTTTCGTTCAAGTGAGATTCATATGAGAACAAAAACTAACAGCCCAAAACCAACCAGCTCCCCCCTCCCCAGGGAGAGGCCATGAAGGGCGGTCACCGGGATGGCGGAGCACCACCTTGCTACATCACAGCCCCCAGCTCTGCTTCCCCCTGGCCCTGCAGGGGTGCAGGCAGAGGGAGGGCAGGGGCAGGGGGAGGGTCCAGGGCCGCCTGCACAAGAAGCCAGGCTGAACTTGGGCAGCCAGAGGAGAGGCAGCTTTGCTGCGGGTGCTCAGGGCCACAGCCTGAGTCATCCTCAGCCTTCGCTTCACCCTGACTAGAAGCCAAAAGCAGCTGGCTAAGCTGAAACCAGGAGATGCTCACATCTCCAAATCCCTAGCTGTTTCAGGAAAACTGCACTGTATAACTATAGCTTGCCCAAAATGAGCAGCACAAAATCCTGGGATCCTCTTCAGGACTTGTTAAGGGCACTCTCACCATCTCCTTGAAATCTAGCATCTAATACATCAGTTACAGTGTTTCAAGTATCACACAACCAGCCACTGCTACGAACAGGTGGTCCTGATCCATGCATGTATGTGTTGTCTGCTATCTCGCCCCATTCGGGACAGCTGGCATAGTCAGCAGGACACCTTAAGATCCTGCAGGGTCTGGGAAGGATCCTTCAGGATCACGATGGCAAATTGTGTTGTAAAACAAGTTCCGGGCTTAACCAAGTTTCTTAAGAGGCACAACATACAGACTGAATCTAACGACCCTCGGTCAGAAGCCAGTGGTGTAACTGAGAGAACATTTTAAATAAAATGGGTAAGAACAGAGGCTCGTTAAAGGATGCAAAGGGAAAAGGTGTAATAGGTAGTATGTCAGGAATTTGCTTAACAGCAGCAGAGCAGTGGAAAGAACCAGCTCTCAAAATAGTTACTAATTTGAAACTAACAGAAATGTTTCAAAGTTTGCAATCAAAACAAGAACTGAAAGACATCACAGTAAGGTATAATCGATTGGAGGAGAATGTGGAATTCAGGATGCTGAAAGCCACTAACCCTAGAGGTGTGAGACAAGTCCGAAAATTAATAACATCACCAGAGGACTCGGATGGTGATATCTGGGAGAGCTTAGATCTTGAGGAGGAGGATTACGAGGAGGACAAACAGCTTTCTCTGCCAGCTCCAGCCTCTCCCCGAGCAGCAGAGACCGATTCCGCTGCTTCCAGAGCGAGTGCGGTTACCGGGGGCTTTCCCAAAACTGCTCCTCCTGGTGCCTCCTCCACTGCTGCAGCAAGTGCTGCTGTGGCTGCTGCTGCTCCTGTCACAGGCACCGCTCCTGCTGCTTCTCTAATGCCTGTTGCTGCTCCCCCTGCCTCTTCCCCTGTACCGACTAAACTTTTGCATCCCGAAGAGGGGTCATAGATCTTCCTGTAGTGCCTGAGGCGGCAGAGCAAAGATGTGACCCTGAAGTCCCAGCAGTTAGAAAAACATTCCAGCTGTTATCAGCCCAAACTGGGACACTTTGTTACTAGTTAAAAGAAAGCTCACTGAAGGAAAAAAAAAATCAGTAAAAGGAAAAATAGCTTCATCCTGACTCAAACCAGGATACCCCATGGCTTGAAGAGGGAGGAAATGAATCCTTGGGTCACTTTTGGAACCAGGCAATACCTGTGTTGCCATATGCAAGAGAGTCTCTATAAAATCAATCCTAATTATGTTTTCTTTAGCTTGAAAAGAGATAATAAAGGCTGTGAAAGGACTTATAATTTAGCTCCCCCTACTATAACCATGTTATGGAGCAGACTTACAAGAAACATGATTTATTTAAGAGTAATCCAATTATAATGAGATATATGCTAGAATCTTATAATAATTATAATAATTATAATAATAATAAAATTATATAATTACATAATTATATATAATATATAATAATTATAATAATATAATAATTATGTAATTATATATAATAATAACAATAATATGATAATAATATAATTATATTATATGTATTATATATTATACTATGTTATGCATTTTACATATAATAATATTATATATTATATATTATATCATATATTATATATAATATTATATATTATATATAATTATATAAATTATTATGATTTTTTTTTTTTTTTTTTCAGGAAAGTATTGACCCACAATACTATTAAGTACTGAGCTTTATACAAAGTAGATCTTTGTAGGCTTATCAGCAGGGGGCATTGATGCGATATTAAATTCTGAATGCGAAACCACCAACCAACCATGCAGAGTCTGTAGTGTTTTATGTTTTTAATATGTTTGGTTTCTCCCCTGCATTTTTTGCAAGATCATCTCATTTTTTAAAGCAGAGCTTGAATTCCAGGCTGTTTGCTGACAGTAGCAATTTGTTTAACAACCTATTTCAGGCTTCATCCTGATTTTAAAAAGAAGTCTTTGTCGCTGTTTTATGTAGTTTAAAAGAGAAGAGGCTGATTTTATGACCAGTAGATGTGCAGCCAGAAATTTCAAAGGGAATTCTTTCCAGCAGGAAGAATAGGTGGGTTCAGTGCTTGTGAGGGATATTTGGTGATGAGCATCAGTTCCTCCCTGACATCAGATCTGGCACATTTGAGGAAATGACTGACAACACCTTGCTTTCCTATGCCTCTCTGACAGTAGCTACTGACCTGGAGAAGAGAGGTATTTCCAGGAGGCAATTTTTAAAGAGCACCATTTTCCCTTCAGAGTGCCTATTTCACTCTCTACTGGCTTTGAGAGAAAAGTAAGGAAGCTGATAATTTAGATTATCACTTACAAAGAATGAACTGGGGTGGAAGAACAGTTTTAAATCCACAATAACATCAGGACTTTAAGCAACATTTAGTTGAGACGTGCATTAGGGATGTGGATCATTAAGCTGTTTGTCTGCTACAGCAGCAACTGCTCTCTGAAGTGACTTAGGTCTTGCTTTCTAGCTTTGGCTCCAGTATCTGGGACAACATGGCATGTTCCAGTTTTTCTGTCTCTCGTATACACACTGCATACACAATTACACAGTGTAACTCACTTAAGATATTTTCCTCAGGTGTGTGCAGCCTGCTGCCCTTGTTATGGCAAAAAAAGTCATGCAATACTAAAGCAAAACGTGTTCCTCAAATATTTCTAGTAATAGAGGCCTTCTGAACACCCTGTGAAACTGGCAGCTATCTTCTGCCTGGTAAAATTAAGACTCCACCCTTTGCAAAACCTGATGCTTGCACTATAATTTTCCTTTAAGATCCTAGAAACATGGAGTAACATTGGGTCTGATAGCGTTCCTGAGAAATGCCAAGATGAGATTTATACAAACAAGGGGAGAAGATAATTAAACTTCTAGCTGTCAAAAGGGTTAATGTATCAGATGTTTAAATTTTTATTTTGTACATGAAGAATGTTACCGCTATTACCAAGTGTTACTAAAACCTCCAAGCCTCAAGTGTAGTATGTGTCTTTCTCCGAGCACATCCCATGAGCTTTTCAGCAGGTGGCATTAACGTTCTTTGTGGTTCCAAATGGCACACGGCCAGGAAACTGCTCCTTCCAGCACTTAACACTTTAAAATGATCAACAAACCGTTGCCGAGAGTAAGCAATATCCTTAGGAGAAAAAGGCTGTGGTAAAATGGCATCTGTTCAGAAATACATATTTTTTTTTAGCAAAAGAAGCAGAGCATAGATATATTTTGACTACTTTGATATTAAATTAGAAGGAGCCAAGAGCATGTTTTCTTTTCTTTTCATTTGTTTGGATTTACCCATCAAGGCATCTGCAGCATCAACATTTTCAAATGAAGAGACCACCACTGAACTTTGAAACGTTCAGGCATGTACCAGGAGACCTTGTGCAGCACTGCCAATGACCACAACGTCCACCTTTTTTCAAAGTAGTCCCATACAGGTTTCACCAAGTTTAAAGACTTGCTGTTAGAAGAGAGTGACAGGAAAGGGAGAGATCCTGAGATGGCAGGTACATACAAGCAAGTGCAGCTGAGTGAAAATGAGTTGCACTGCAGGACTGGTTATCCTGTGTACCTATAGCTTGTCCAAAACAAGCAGCACAAAATCCTGGGATCCTCTTCAGGACTTGTTAAGGGTGCTCTTACCATCTCCTTGAGAACTTGCATCTAACACATTAGTTAAAAACTTCTGTGTTTCAAGTATTACACAACCAGCCACTGCTAGGAACAGCGGCTTTGGAAGAGCTTGTGTGGTTGGAAGACTTGGAACATTTGATGCTGATTCTTCCAACTGCAGCCTGAGTTCTCCTCTCATGAAACTGCCTACAGGAGGATTACAAAATATGACAGTCTGCCAGGATGTCCTCAAAGAACTGTTCTGCAAATTGTACTTCAAGGGATTCAGGATCTTCCTCTCTAAAAAATGAGATTCCATGCTAAAATACAGTAGATAACATCTAGCACTAAGCCAACCAAGGCTTTTCCCTCCCAATACAACAATGTTCTATCACAGTCTTCCAATGGAGGGGATGTTTCACCAGGTTTTAGTAGATCCATTAAGTCAGCACTCACTACACGAAACTGTTCCCCAGTGAGTCCAGACTCAGCATATGTATCCGAAGACGAGATCTCCCCACAGTCATCTGCTTGGTAACATACTGCAGTCTGTCTCCCCTGAGCTGAGGAAAGAGTGTTCTGCAGTGCAACAAAGCCTAGCACCACTCCCGTGTCTGCACGGATCAGCTACTGCACAGGGACCTGGGTGAGGCACAAGCATCCACACAAGGTACATGCTGGAGTGCAAGTGGGACAGGACAGGAGCCTGTTGTCCTCTCACATCTTCACACCATGTCAGATATTTTTATGAAAGAAGTGCTTTAGTCAGCAACAACACATTACGTTTGGGAAAAGGTTCTCTGGATAAAGTTCCACAGCTTCCTTTTCACTAGAGATGACCCTGGATGTACCTAATGGTCTGTTCCAGCCTCAGAAATATCTAATTTCATGAAACTTGTCAGAATACTTACATTTTGCAGTATAGCAAAATAATAAAAGTGTTGTAAAACTCAGAGCAACTCCGAAAAGTTTAATGGGAATTTGGTGTGGAATTTTGTCCTTCTAACTTGAAGAAAAGGTGCACCCTTCTGTGAAAGGGCTGTTCAGAGACTCATTCCTTCAGACTGTTCTCAGCCTAGACTATGTTGACGCGAGTCATCCAGAACACCAGAAATATCGCAAGATCTTGTCATAATTCATTATCTGCCTGATTTCAGTAGCCAAAATGCCAAAGTTGCAGCTTATTTAGTTTTGAAGTACCACAGTCATTCCACAGATATACGGATTTGATGGGCGCACACACACATTTTATTTGTGTAAGGCTGAGTGCTCCAAAAGTATCTAATACAAGGACTGCCCTGAAATACTGAAATGCTGCCCTTGGCTAAAACAAATTCCAAGTTGCTGCACAACCCTGAGAATGGCTTGCTGACTGATGGTATTTCACTGTACAAATGGCTCATAAAAGCTGTTAAATCCATCATGCACTCTAAAGGCATTTTAATCTAACGACTATTTTCACTTATATAGAAGCTGTCAGGAAAATCTGTTCTTCAAATGACAAAAAGCAACAGATCCTGACAAGACACAGGATTATGGCACAACAGACTAAAATATCTTTTCAGTATGCTTTTCATGATTGCTCCATGGTATATTAATTTGGTATCTTTAAGCAAAGCTGTTCCCTGAGAGATGCAGAGGTATATTTTAATTTCTGATGTGTCCTTGTAGGTAGAAAAGCAAGCATCTTTCTGAAGACTGAAGGAAGTGACAGTGGGAGAATCATATGAAAAGGAGAATAAGGATAAAACAAGTTACAACAGGAATAAACATGCCAAGAAAGCAGAAACCAAACCACACCAAAACACAATTCTTACTTTTGTAGTACTTGTTTTCAGACTGTAAATTTAAATATTATTGATGGATTGGGTGACAGTTCTAGCAACACTTTTGAGGAAAGCTTAAGGACAAACACAGTCAAGAGGAGACTTTTGCCCACCCTGACTTTTAGACAAACGCCAAGGTGCACTACAGCAGAACAGAATTCTACATAGTAGTACATACTCTTGTCCTAATGGATGGCTGTTTATCCTTGTCCCCTGTGGACCCTTCTTTTCCTCAAGATCTTTTCCAGCCTGTTACTTGGAAGAAAGGAGCTACCTTCTTGCAGACAGCTGCCATGTGGTCCACAGGCCATTGTCTCATCCACACATCACTTCCAGGAAGACATAAAAGCTATAAAAAAGATCCCTAGACATATCTGAAAGCCCACTCCCCAGCATCCCTGTCCTGCAGGCTCAGGGAAGCACTTTTCCAGGGAGGAAAACCTTAAAGTAAAGACATAGAGTCACTGTGCAGGGTGAGGAAGAACAGCTCATTAGAGAACTCATCTTCCCACCTTCCTCATGCTGAGCATACTTTCCAAATGTGTTCTCTCCTCAGACATTTTTGCCCTTCCTTTCACCTCTTTTGCTCTGGTCATCAATCTGTCTGTCAGGAGAGAATCTCAGTAAGAAACAAGTTCTGTCACATTCTTAAATGATGTTGCTTTTGGCAATACAAACATGAGTAAAAAGGAAGCCTAACTCTAAAGAAAATCAGTACATATACCCATATTTGTATTTTAGGGAACCCTGCAGATAGGCCAGCAAGTTAGAGAGCTGTGAGGGTTTGAAGAGCAGCAGTAACTTCTGTTTTGTTCTTAGACAGAACACAACTGCTGTTCCACAGTATTTCTCAGCTCAGAACATCCAGCGGTGAATGTAAAGCCTCAGAGAAGCCAAACACCTAGACACTGCACTGTTCTGCTGCCTTTGAAACAAATGGTCAAGGAGCTATTGATTTTGAAAGGCCTTAAGAGCTGGCCCTTCCTATGAAAACTTCATTAAGTGCTCTGGGTAGGTATTGGGGTAAGAAATGTGCAAATAATTTCCCAGCAGTAACTGTGTATGCAGAGACAAGCGGCTGCAGTCAGGCCCTGTGCCTGCCTCTTTCCACAGCAGGGGCCCTCCCTCCACCAGGCTGGTGGTCACTCCATAAGCCACCACAAAGGAGCACATTCTGTTGCTCTTCTGCTGTGCTCAAACAACAGGACTGTTAGGAAGATTGTTATAAGCGTTCAGATTTTGACTCTCCTTGCAGTCAGGAGTGCTTACTCGTGAGTGCCTGGACTTCCCTTCATAAATGACGCTCTGATAGTTTCATCAATTACAACAAATGACAATTTGAAATTCTTTGCCCTGCTGCCAAGTTCTTAATTTAATATTATTAAGAATTAATAATTTATTAAGAATTAATTTAATATTATTAAGAATTTGCATGCAGCAGTCTCTTTAATACTCTCCCTCTCTTTCCTATAGTGGCACGGCATTCTGAAACATTTGAGGAATCTGTTTAATCCCCTTCCTTTTCCCATACCATGAAAACATTTGATCATGTTTTTCAATGACTAATGCTTCAATATTCCTATTCTGAAAAGAAGAAAGGGAAAGCCTGAGTAATTGTGTTTCAGAGACAGCAGCTTTACAGGTGACTGCATTTATTTATTACTAAGATATATTTTTAAATGTTGTGCATGCTCTCTTACAGTGTATAACATTCCCTCTCAGTGCAACTGTGCTGGTAACCTGTCTCATGGCTTCATTTCCAGTGTATGTGTTTAAGAACTCCAAAAATTTCAGGTCAGGCTTTAATTTCATGGGACTGATCAGGCCTAAGTGAGAAAATGGAAGAAAACTTCCTGAGATTTCGCATGTTAAAAAAACAGTAATGAAGCAGAATATAAGGCTGCAAACATTATGCTAGTGAAAATCAATCCCATATTAAGAAGAGATGAATTATTAAAAAGTTATTGTAAAACCAGCCATTTCACAGCCAACAACCTTGCAGGATGCAGCCGAGAGGGACATATCACAAAATAGCGCAAAAGTTCTGGGACTACATCAACGCTCCTTCTCCTCAGCACTGCTGTCAATCCATTCTCTGCCCAGCCTGTATTTGTGCTTGGGGTTGTCCCAACTCATCTGTAGGACTTTGAGCCTGGCCTTGCTGAACTTCATGCACTTTGCACAAGCCCATGTGTGTGTTCCCACAGCTGCGTCCCTCTGGGCACAGGCTGCGGGAAGCTGCTGCCAACCAGGAGATGTCCCTGGCTGCCTCTGAGGTGTGAAAGCGGAGAAGGAAGAAGGACTCTGGGCATCTGCCATTGCTGGGGCCACCTTCACCCCAGGGATTCCATGGGGCGTTGCCTAGAACGAGGTGACATCACAACCGGCCCCCCTGTGACAACAGCCCCTGCCCTCACCTTAGCAGCCGTGTCCCCCCTGCTCAGCTCACTTGCTGTGGTGAGGAGGAGGAGGAAGGCTGCAGGCTGTCCATCCCTCTCACTCAGTCTCGTTTCCCAAAGCCAGACAGGTTCCCGTCCTCCCCAGGACTGGATCCGTGTTTCTGCTCAGGGAAGCAGTTGCTGCGTTTCCTCTGCCTCGTCCAGCTGCTGCGCCGCTTCTCGGACTCGCTCGAGTCGGGCACTGCCGGCAGCACCAGGTCCCCTCTGTGGCCACGGACATGGGGCAGAGCAACAGGAAGATGAAAGCCTTCCGGAAGATCATCCCCAAGGTAGAGGCTCTGGCCGGTGCCCTGGGGGCTCCCCTGCCCGACCCCCTCCTGCGGGCTCTGCGCTGCCCGTGCCTGCCCTTCCGCCATGGGCTGCCTTAGGCCTGAGCTCCGGGCTGGGGACATGGCGGGCGGCCCTGGGCTCTGTCCTCACTGCTGCACGGCAGCCTGTAACCCTGCTCCCCTTTGCCTCCCCTGCCCAGGGCTCTGGGGGCCAGGCAACACCCCCCGTGCCTGCCATGGCACACGTGGACACCCAGGGCCAGCCCGCCCGGGGCACCAACGTCCCAGCCGTGGAGACAGTGTCCCACGGCACCCAGACCACTGTCCCAGAGATGAAGCCAAGGTTTTGTGCCATAAGGACCACCATCCCAGGGATGCACACAGTGTCCCATAGCCCGCAGACCACCATATCAGCAACTAAGACTGGATCCTGTGGCACCCAGGCCACCATCCCAAGGATGATGACACAGTCCCCTGGCATGAAGACGACCATGCCAGGGATGCAGACAGTGTCCTGTGGCACCCAGGCCACCAGCCCAGGGCTGCGGACGGTGTCCCGTGGCACCCAGGCCACCATCACAAAGGTGCAGACAGGGTCCCCTGGTGTGAAGACCACCACCCCATGCACACAGCCAGGGTCCTCCTCCCTGCAGGGCCTGCCCAGCCACCAGCAGTGCCAGAAGAAGCTGAGCTGGCAGCAGCCCCCAAGGGGGCTGTTGGATGCTGTGGGCCTTGGGTGGGCAGGGGGCAGACAAAGGGCCCCGGTGCTGGGACCAGATGGGTGGGGGGCCATGCCCTCACTGTGTCACTGCTGCTGTTCCCAGACCAGGCGTCCGAAGGACACCCACGGAAAGCTGGGGGTGGCTGGAGCAGAGGAGAACATCCATGCCAGCGACCAGATCACCCAGCAACTGGGGTAAAGGATGGCAGAGGGTTTCCTACCCCGTGGGGCTTTCAGGGAGGCTGGGGTGGCTGGGGGAAGCCTGCTCTGGGGGCAAGAGACACCCCTGAGAAGCCCCACAGAGCCTAAGGCTGCCCGTGCCTCCCTCTGCCTGCTCAGGTCCACGCTGCCAGGGATCAAGCCAGGAGAGCAGCAGGAGCAGAGCATGGCCATGATCGAGCGCCTCTTCAAGATGATGCAGCTGCTGAAGGAGCAGGTGAGGCCGGTGGGGAAGAGCGCTCCCAACACCCTGTGCCTCAGCAGGGTGGTCCTGGCTGTTGTCCAGGCCAAGTCCCCTGGCTGGATGGGGCCAAGGAGCCTCCAGAGCCCCCAGGCAAGTTGGCCACATGCGTCCTATCTTAGAGCCAATTCCTTTTCCCCTTCCTGCAGGTGGACTTGCTTCGTGTTGCGGTGGAAGGCGTGAGGAAGGAGCAGAGCACAATGTGCGTGATGGTGGAGGCTTTGCAGAAGAATCAGGACAAGCTGCGTGTGGCGGTGGAAGGCGTGAGGAAGGAGCAGAACAAGCTGCAGGCAACGTTGGGAATTGTGGAGAAGGAGAAGGACAAGCTACATGTTGCGGTGGAAGGCGTGAGGAAGGAGCAGAGCACAATGTGCGTGATGGTGGAGGCTTTGCAGAAGAATCAGGACAAGCTGCGTGTGGCGGTGGAAGGCATGGGGCAGGAGCAGAACAAGCTGCAGGCAACGTTGGGAATTGTGGAGAAGGAGAAGGACAAGCTACATGTTGCGGTGGAAGGCGTGAGGAAGGAGCAGAGCACCATGTGCACCAGTGTGGAAGCTTTGCAGAAGAATCAGGACAAGCTGCGTGCGGCGGTGGAAGGCGTGAGGCAGGAGCAGATCAACACGTGGGCAATGGTGGAAGGTTTGTGGAAGGAACAGGGCAAGCTGTGTCTGACAGTGGATTGTATGGAGAAGGAGAAGGGCAAGATGCAAGCAGCGGTGGAAGGTGTGTGGAAGGAGAAGAAGAAGACGCAGGTAATGATGGAAGATGTTTGGAAGGAGCAGGACAAGCTATGGGCAACAGTGGGAGGTGTGAGGAAGGAGGTGGACAAGCTGCTGCTGATGGCGGAAGACGTGGGGCAGAAGAAGACAGAGGAGCTGGCAGAGGAGCTGGCAGAGGACCAGGCACCATGCACCTTCCTCAGCACAGACCCCAGCCCGCAGCCGGGGAACACCCTCTGCAGGTACAACAGCCTCCAGGAGCTGGTGGAACCCTCAAGGCCGCAGCAGGCAGTGGGCAAGGGGGTGAGGAAGCTGCCAGGGAAGAGCAGCTGGAACCAGCAGCAGTCAAGGGCTCGGCCCCATACTCCCTGCCCTGCCAGGGACATCCTCCTGGCCAAGAGAAAAGGCAGGGACCAGCAATAAACAACTTTCCCCCTGTTCTTCTTGCTGGCGGATTACATTTCTTTGCTTGGGTTGCTTGTGCTTTCTTTCAAGTGAGATTCATATGAGAACAAAAACTAACAGCCCCAAACCAACCAGCTCCCCCCTCCCCAGGGAGAGGCCACGAAGGCGGTCACCGGGATGGCGGAGCACCACCTTGCTACATCACAGCCCCCAGCTCTGCTTCCCCCTGGCCCTGCAGGGGTGCAGGCAGAGGGAGGGCAGGGGCAGGGGGAGGGTCCAGGGCCGCCTGTGCAAGAAGCCAGGCTGAACTTGGGCAGCCAGAGGAGAGGCAGCTTTGCTGCGGGTGCTCAGGGCCACAGCCCGAGTCATCCTCAGCCTTCGCTTCACCCTGACTAGAAGCCAAAAGCAGCTGGCTAAGCTGAAACCAGGAGGTGCTCACATCTCCAAATCCCGAGCTGCTTCAGGAAAACTGCACTGGCAGTTTTCATCCGCCGCTTTGGCAGGGTTTCAGGGATACGAGGGAAGAATGCGCCGTTACATCCCATCGAGATTCACAGAGCACACTGTGGCAACCTCTCAAGTGCCCTAAACATGATACATCTGCTGGTTCATCACCCTCTAAAGTTCCAGCCTTCGAGCAGGCAAGGCACCCGCTCACCCCTTCGGGTGCAAGTGTTGGAATACTTGCCAGGCTTCTTGGGAAGAAGTTGTTTCTCTGCCTTTCTTTTCCCCTGCTTCTACCTTACCTTTTGTTTTCCCTGCCATTGAGCCTAGATTTTTTCTCCTTTGTATCAGTCACATCACTTTACTAAAAGGTGTATTAGAATAAGTGTTTTTCCTCTGAGAAAAAAAAAAATTAAATTGCAGACTGTTATGTGTTGAATATATAAAACTCTGATCCTGTGTTTGTATGTCTTTTATAAAACTGTAATTATATCATTGAAGCCCTAATGCAAAAGGCAAGATCTTCTTATGGGAGAAGTTCCTTTACAAAAATACCCAAAACAAATAGAAAGTCAATCCAAATACATGCTCTGCCTCTTACAAATATTGGTCTGAGGACCACAGCACACAGAAAAAGACACTCCCGAAACACTGCTCAAAATCAGAGGGCAGTACAGGCAGTACACCCAATGCATAACATCTTCTGAGTTTTCAAAACAAGAACAAAAAAACAGAATTAAAAAAAAAATGCCACAGGTGTCATGACTGTTCTAAATGACATTATTTTTCATAGCTCCCTAAAGCCTGCTGTGATGCTGATGACAAACAGGAGTTCAAGAGGCACTTGCTTGACACAACTGACTTCAGTATTGCAAAAATTCTCCTGCTGAACTGTAGTTCAGCTGTTGGCTTGACTCCATGGAACACTAGCAGAAAAATGTAGGCAGGCAGAGAAAGAAGAATGCTTTCCTTCTGTGCTTCTGCAAGTTGAAACTCTTTTTTTTGACCATCCCTCTCACTTTTGTTTGAACTGATATTTGAAGATCACACAATCTATCCCAAAACTAAAATAGCAAAAAGTAAAGGAAAAATTACCCTTCATAGAATATTAGGGGTTGGAACGGACCTCTGAAGATCATTGAGTCCAACCCTCCTTCTAGTTGTAGAAACAGAGATCCTGTAAGGCTGTGACATACCTGCAGTTCAATGTTTGCATCACAATAGATGCGAGACCAGAGTTTTGTATTTTACAGCATTTTTCATTTTACTCGTGGGGGAGAAGGGAAGAAGAGATTTTTCTTACAAAATCTTTGCAATACACTACGTACCAAGCTGTTAAGAACAGTTTCCACTCTGCCTGTAAAAGTTTTCTTGAGGTCAGAACACTGGATTTAGCATGAAAAGCTGGGATCTCCAAATTACACAATTTGGAAGATGTACAATGTTTTCAGTTGCAATGGTGTTGCTTATTTCAGTCTGCTCCTACTACCTTGTCAATGTCTGGATTGCAATAATCCACAGTAAAGCACCATGTGGCACATACATCAGCCATATTCAAGTCACTTGGTATTCAGTAAGTCCCTGATCAGTCTGCCAGAAAATGGCAGTGTTTTCATGTGCGAAGACATACCTCAGATGTGCCTGGCTCCTTCAGAAGTGACTGTACTTCAAAATAAATCCTCAGATAACTCACACTCTGAAACAACTCGAGGTCTCAAGCCAGGACTTGAGGTGCAAAAGAGGAGAAAAAGTTAAGTAGAAAGCACCACATCAGCAGAAATTCCAGAATAAACTTCTGTTATTATCTAGAGAGCCATCGTAACTGCTGTTTACTCAGAAGAGATGAGCGGGTTTTCTCTGGAGGAAAAAAGAAGTGTTGCTTGCTGATTGCTTCTTCAAAAACTACAATTCAGACAGCCACAACGGATCCAAAGTTGTCGCCATGCTTCCCCACTGAAGTCACATGTGGTTGTGGGGATGCTGCTTAGTCAAGAGTACGAAACTACCCTTCCAAGATCTATTAGAAAGTGATAAGCAGCAAATATGCAGCAATAGCAAGTAAAATGACTTTGACTCACTACATCCAATGCCAGACCACTCAGCTTCCCTTCATCCCCCTAACATAAGTTTTGTCTAGAGAGCTAATGCCAAAATGAGATGAAGAAAGACTACAGCACACAGAAAGCACTGCTAGCTGAAGACCTCAGAGTAGCTCACCAGTCCCCATGAAGAGATCTGGCGTTCACTAGGCACTGCTCTGCTCCCACTTCTACACCTGATGTTGCCTAGATCACAGAACCACACAGAGTCACAGAACCATTCAGGCTGGAACAGGCCTTGAAGATCATCAAGTCCAACCACAACCTAATTCTACCAACCATTAACCTAATGCTACCAGTTCCAATGCCTGAACAGCATCCCTCAGCATCACATCTACACGTCTCTTCAACACCTCCAGGGATGGAGACTCAACCCGCTCCCTGGGCAGCCCGTTTCACTGTTTAATTACCCTTTCAGTGAAGAAGTTTATTCTAATATCCAAGCTAAACCTCCCCTGACACAACTTGAGCCTGAATCCTCTTGTCCTATTGCTTGTTATTTGGGAAAAGAGACCAACCCCCGCCTCCCTCCAACTTCTGTTCAGGTAGTTCTGAGGTTGTTCTGACATTCTGGGCTACTGTGTACAATACATGCCTCCACCAGTTGTGATTTTACCTTTCCCCAGCTTTAACCAGTACACAGGTGGATGTCATGTGGAAGGATGTGTAACACAGCACTCCTTGGGCCAAACCCTGCAAAGTGTGGTTGGAAAATAACAGATGTTTCTGGCTGCACTCTGTTCCAGCAGGTGAAGAAGGGAGGAGATGTTCCACAAGGAGTTTTGGCAAGAAATGCCACCATAAATTAAAACTATGTGATGGAGTAAACGTACGTGAGAATGGGCAGGGAAAAGGATAATATTAAAGTCTCCTATATGTCCTAATTAATTACTTATGTGTTTATCAAAACATAATATATCAAATCTTTGTAGCCATTTAGTGACAAATGCCAGGCTGTAATGATATATCTTATAATGCAATAAAGAACTATCAAGGAAGCTGCCTGCACTATTTGGGAGAGGGACTCAGATTTGATAAGTAGCTAAAAATCAGTTTAATGATTCCCTATTTAGCCTTTAAATCTACTAATAATGTGATATTGTGTTTCTAATTAGGGGCTGAAAATGTTGATTTAACATTTCTGTCGTTACAAATTACACATTGCATACTAACTCTGTATTATTAAAAAGATGATATTTCGAACATAAAAAGGAATTTGTAGAGTCAGGCACAGAGCTGGACTAAAAATCTTCAGAGCTGCATGTTTAAGCAATACATTTCACAATGGTGTTTATTTGGTTTCTTCTGGGCTTATTGCTGGTTTTGCACCACTTTTAACCTTTCTTTCTCTAGCTGATGGGCCAAAGCCATGACCCATTTTCTCAGTCAGAGCAGCCCCTCAGTTTCCCAAGGAGCAAAGACAGGGATTCCCCAGGAAGCAGGACAGATCTCTATGGAGCACTGCAAGGTCCCCACATTGGTGCCTGCCATTGCTGCAGCTAGGAAGGCCCTGTGCCAAGCTCTGCTAGTGGTCTCATCATGCTTGTCCTCTGTCTTCATCTTCCAGCCAGATTCCTCCTGCAAGGAAGGCCCATTCAAGTCAAAAAGAAAACTATGGTTTACATTACATTAGATAAAGCACCCAGGGACCATCTGACTGTGTTTTGGGGGTGAAGCTGATAGTACAAAAAATTAAGAGTGCCTATAAGAGGACAGTATCTCCCAGCAGGAGAAGACACAGTGAGAAGAAGCCTCCAGGTGAGGAAGGTTTAGAGAGGTCCCAGATGCCATGGAATGCTTTTCCCATGCCCCTGGGGCAAGGTCAGTGCTCAGGAGTTCTAGAAAGCAACCATTTCCAGTGTTTGCTACACCTGCTGCTGCAGGACACACCTTCACACCTTCCCAAGACTGCAGTGGAAATGGAAATGTACAGCATTACAATGTCTTTTGACTGTTCTTAAGTGCTTCTCTTGTGGAAGAGCACAACTTGCCCCATAATGTGGTCGAAGGAGCAAGGATTGCATCCAAGCTACCTCACACAGGTGGTTCTGGAGATGATTAGTCTCAGGCAGTTACCTCCTCTTCACCATCTAACTTGGAGGGAAACTTTCACCCTCCTCGGAAACCTGGAGCTGCCTCCCTTGCCAGGAATCTGTTACAGTTTTCTAAGTACCAGTTGAAGATTTATTGATTTGCATTATGATTTTGGTCAGTCTAGTAGTGTTAGGTTAAGTAAAAGAAGCACTACCAAAAAAGCAGTTTGTACAGAGGAAAATAAAACGACAATTTAAAAAACAACCCTACTCTTAACAAAGCTGTGGAGCCATACTCCACTGAGGGAACAACAACTCCTGCAACCTCACTGCTAGTCAATTCACAGCCCTTGTGCTGGTCAAGCTCCTTCATCACACTTAAAGAGGACAGGAATACCTCCCCTAAACATGATGTTCCATCTGAACCGAAATCAGAGTTGAGCATTGCTTCCTAAGCCAATGAACCACCAGACTGTGACAGAGACCAGACATTTCCTTAAACAATACCCAGTGCTTGTACAACAGCAAGATGGACACAGGTCTGAAGAAAAAAGGGAAGCTGGGCAATCACCTGCTGCTGACCTACTCCTGCAGCTACTGCCTGTTCTCTACACAATACCCCAGGACCACCAGCAAATCAGGCTGAGGCAAGGCTTGAAAACACAGCATCTCTTTGTTCTTGCTTCCTTTACCTAAGATCTGGTTAACTCATGCAACATTGTTTTCAGGCACTGAGTATAAAGATGGATATTCAAGTTATCAAGTAAGAAAGCACTCTTCCTTGCAAAGAAAATGGCCAACAAATAATTTAATTCCTGCAGGACAGAACTGCCTTATACGTAGGCTTGGCAACTCAATGTTGCACTCACCTCAACAAAGATGAAGCAGGGAATGATGGAATAACTTCTCTGGGTATTGTTTCCTAAAGCCATTTCTCATCACACTTCTTGGGGAGGCACTGTTCAAAACTTCATTATCCTGAAAAAGAAATGACAGCAGTATTTCAGTGTGATTCACATTTTTGTGAGCTCCACGTTTAACACAACAAGGTTCGCCACATGCACCTCTGACATTTTGGACCAGGGATATAGAACACTGAAAACAGCATTAGGGTCTAATTTGTGGTCATACAAAATAACCTGAGAAGGCACTCCCTTTGAGAATAAACCTAAGAGACAGACACAGGTTACAAGACACATCATCTACAGAGCAAAGAACAACAAGGAATACAACTGTTTTCCTTACAGACAATCCACTCCCATAAAAAGGCTTATTTCTGAGGATTGTAAAATCATATTTTCAGCCACTTGTCTTGACTACCGTCTGTTCTAAATAAAGAGCTTTTGGTAATTGGCTTGTGAAGTTATACTTTAAATGACATACTTTTAGTACATGAACTGTACACACGATCAAAATACTTATCTGCATGAGGTGG
Source organism: Apus apus (assembly GCF_020740795.1). Classification (NCBI taxonomy): domain Eukaryota; kingdom Metazoa; phylum Chordata; class Aves; order Apodiformes; family Apodidae; genus Apus; species Apus apus. The sequence goes on along the minus strand of NC_067312.1, from coordinate 68,905,997 downwards.
GACCTGCCCAAGACAACAGCATGTCTAATGGCCAAAAAAACCATAACAAACAGATCTGGACCAGGCCCTTACTGTAGAACCTTTCTAGCTTGCTCTGAGTTTGCACATTAACCCACAAAACCCTACCTGCCTAGCAGTACTTCAGGTACTGGCTATTCTAATTAACACGACCTTAGAAAGCTCTGTGCTAAGACTCTTCATCTATTTACAGCACAAAAAGTAGAGAAGAAGGGAAACACGGAGAATTTTTACTGGGAATACATGTGCTTTCCTGCAAGCATAAGGCAACACATCAAGACACTAAGCCTGGCTTAGATGATTTTAAGAGAGGACTAGGTTAGCAGAGAAGGGGGGCTGGAAATGCAGCATGAAGCTCTGACCTGCCAGGGATGTGCTTGCATAGAGCATCTGACACAGAAGAGAATGGAAACTCTTTGCTATCAATTTTCATGGGAACACATGGAGCACAGATTTGGGTGGGCTCAACCTCTTCCACTCCGTCACTCACACAGAAACTCTGCCCCAATCATAAGCATCTCCAGAGGCCAGGGCCAGAGGGGAGGAAGGAGGTGAAAGCAGTTGTAATTTCCAGAGGATGCTTTGCACAACATCTCCTGGACTCTCTAACCTCACTGGCATCTGGGTGGCAATTCAGGCACCGGCATATGGAGCCTGTGAGGTTCACAAGGGGGTCAGTGCTTTCTCACCAGCTCTCAGCAGTGTGGAAGAAATACTATCATCAGAGCACTGAGTTCAGCAGAGGCTATGAAGTCTGACTGAGGAGCTGGATCAACAGCCAGTGCTTGCCACCTGCATCATGATGCAGGCTCTTGTCTTGCAACCTATGAACTACTCAATGTATTAACTCAGCTCTTCATCATTTGACCCAGAGCTGTAAAATACACAATGTATATGACATTTTGGTAATACAGGACTAGGCACAGCACAGTTTCAGTGACTCCAGTGAAGCTGCATGATGTCAGAATGGCTTCTGAACTACTAACCATTGAAAAATGAAGCTCCAGGTCAAACAAAATACTCAGGAAATGTCACCTGTGTCACACTTCAGGCACACTCATCTTACACAGTATCCCAATTCTAAAATACAAATACCCTGGATTTTTAATATGCCTGTTTTTCCAAATATTCTTCAACTTTACATGGGAAATAAAATGGGTTTTATCTCAGAGGTTACTGTCATTTATTTATTTATTTTTAAAGGGCAAGGTAATTCAGACCAATTTGGGCTGTGGAAAAAATTCCCAATAGTTTTTTAACAACACTTGTCACACTGCCAGCTCTTCTGCCACGTGGCTCTCCCTTTAATTTGGCAAACACATGGTAACTGGTAGAATAGTAGGTTAAAGAGTTAGAGCAGCTTACAGAGAATTATTCCACTAAACTCTTTTTGTATCCTGGAGATACACTGTCAGCACCTTTTTTGCAAATCCTGTTTTTCAAATGGCTTAGTGCAAAGATTTTAATACCTCAGCACCTTCAAGGATGCTTTACCAGATGAAGCTTAGCAACAACCAAGATATTCCCTAACACTGTCCTGCAACCTCAAACTGCACCTTTACTTTCAACAGCTGTGACTGCAGTGTGTCCCTAACCAAAGCAGAGGGCTACAAGACAACTGAAGAATTTAAGAAGTGTTCTAAACAGATGACTGAAAAGCAACTGCAGAGACTATAAAGGAAGGTGAGGGTTCTTAGCAGTCACGTAAAGTTGCCTAATGTAGTGCTAGGGGACTCCTGATGTCATAAATACATATATATCACTGTGTCTGTTCTTTTAAGCTGATTCTGCACCACTGGTTTAAAAAACTTCATTGCCTATGGGAAAGAATTTTACATGTCAGCTTTGCTCCTACATGATGACACATTTGTGTCAGACATAAGCAGAGACAAATAGTTGCCTGATCAGACCAGTTAATTCCCACATTGTGGGAAAACTCATAGCTAGCCTGTGCTTGTCATAGCAGGTCTTTTCATCAGCTCACTCACAGAAGGGGAAAGGGGAGCAACAGAGTGATCTTGATGGGAGCACCATCATTGTCTCTCTCCAGCTGGCAGTCAGTCCCCTGGGGACACAGACAGCAAAACACGGATTACAGCAATCCCTAGATGCTCCAGTCTGCAGACCAGTCAGAGACAACTCACTTTTGCCCAAAATATGTAAAACAAGTGTTTAATGACAGCCCTGTTTTATAATCCATGAAGATCTCTTCGCATTGAGCCAGTTTTCATAGTACAGAGCCTCTGCTTGAAAGCAATGGGAAATAACTGCTGTAACAGCAGCACCTGTTATTGTCTTCTCCATTACTTTTAGTTTTATGAATTGGACTCAATTATTAAGGAAGTCATGTCAGCAAAAAACATGAGAGGCTTTTTAGATCCCACTAGCTGTGACCTTTTAAGGCCTGGTATGTGAGGTCTGGATGAGAGCTGAGTTGGTCAAATGTATTCCAACTAATTAGGGACAACTGTAGAGGGAATATTAATATTCTGGAGCTCTGATATTACAAGATGCTTCTACTTTTTAAACAATGCATGTAATTGTATAATGTAACATTTCTTAATTAATTAGCATTAGTTAGTTCTCAACTTCCTCAATTTATCCCACATGCATTTTCAGAAAGCCCCTGATCTACAGCACAGGAGGTTATTGTCTGACATCTCCTGGGAGAACAAGCAGAGACACAGAATATACGTAAGTGAATAGAAAATTAACTGAAAAGGACAGCAAAGAAGAAAGCATTCAAGCTGAAGAGATTTTCCTGCCGCAGGGATCCATTCAGGGGAAAAAAATAAAAATGAGATTCAAAGAGTGGAGGATAGAAGAATGTTCTAAAAAAAAGGTTACTAACCAGCTGAATTTCTAAAAGCCTTATTCAGGTATATTCTAAAGCTTTTTATGTGAGCATGTGGCAGACAGCAAAAAGGACATATCTAGGACAAGACAGCATTTGCTGGGCCTTTGTAATTTAAGCTCCTGCAAGAAGACACATTGCAACTGACTGTTGCTCTGTGTAATCAGTGCTCAAACCAATTAATTGCTGGTCCATTCCTCAGGACACAGTGATGTATTTTAAGCTATGACTTGCATAGGTGAGAAGGGAAGATGAAAATGATGGGTTTATGTACTGCTACAGTTTATATGTGGGGCACCTGTGGAAAATACGAAAATCAACAATACAAAAAAGTCAACCAGCATTGTTTATCACAGGTTTTAACCTATGCTTCATTTAATAAATACCAATGCCTTTTTCTTTTGCCAGTAGCTCAGTGGTCGCCAGCCTGAAATGAAGGATCTGCTGCACAGACCAAGAGAGCAGCATGGCCATGGGCACATGTAGACATGGTTTACTGCAGAAACACCTCAGCTGCTCAGACCAGAGGTGGGGAGGGCAACCACTGTTTTTTTTTGGTACCAGGAGATGAAAAAAGCACCAAAAAAATTGATTAGATTTCCCACCCCTCTTCATCTAGACGGGTTCATGATCTTTTGAGCAGCAGCTAATGTTCTTTCTCAAAACTAAATGAAAATGCTGGATTAGTAGGGACACAACTCTGGTATTACTGTAACAATACAAAAGCTAAAATGTGAGCATCTATCGATTTGTAAATTGGTTTAACCTTGCATTAACAATTTTCAACCCTCTGTTGGCAATTGGCTTTAAACTGTCTCATTCTAACCATCATTTATTAAACCAGTTCTTACAGGTCTCATTCTAAAGCAAGTCCTCTATTTCCTGTGGGGGAAACATAGCCAGAAGGAGTTGAAGCCATTAGTCAGACATCACACAATGATTCAATGTCTAGGCTGAAGAAGGACATTATTCTCATATTCCTGTCAAGTGCTCCATCCACTTGAATCTCTACACTTGAACTGTACTTGCTAATTCCCGCATTAGAACTATGCAGTTCTCATTGTTCATTTAATTAATACAGGTTTTCCTTAAGCTTGCAACTGAAACCAAACCATGTTTTCCTACTGCAACCACAACAGAATGAACACCAGAGCTCTGCACAAGCACTGATCAAACACACACCAGATGTGACAGCCTCACATCCTCTCTCTGCAGCTTCACCCCTGGCATGTCCAAAGGCACCTCACGACCCCCCTGCAACCCTGGCATGAACATGCATGCCACTTTGAACAGGTTGCAACAGGAGACCAGAAGGTTAAAAGGTCTTTCCCAAAGCAGTTCCACATAAACCTAATCCATGCCTACAAAAGGGCCCAAGGAATCAAAGGTAAGGTTTTCTGCAAACAGAAGTCATGACTATTTAAATTTCTCTTGGCTGAAGTCCAGAGGTTTTCAGTGTTTTCAAAGTGATCAGGAACACTGAGTGAACCACTCCAAAAGCCAAATTGTGTGACGGAAAGTACAAATGACATTGTGGCATAAAGACCTGCTATGATTTGGTTTCTCTGCCTTGCATCCAAACATGCTGCAGACTGTCTGCTTGCTGTTACTGCATAAACCCACTAAAACTAAGAAAACAGCACTTCTGAAACAATTAGAAAGGATCAAACAGGCACTCAGTTTGCTGACTGAATGAGCAGAATACACCGGTTTTGACCTAGAAAAGGGAAAACTATCCTTTGGATCAGGTTGCCCTTGATGTGTGGAAAAGTGCATACAAACAAAAGAGCTTGGGCAACACTCACCTCTGTCTTCCCATCATCAAAGAACTCTTTAGCCCATCCATTATGACCTGAGAGGCAAAAAGGCACCAACTCCATGGCCACCAGACCAGTAATGTGCTGCCAGGCTGATGACACTCTATGCCCAAGCTCTGGCTAACATGCTTGAGTCACGCTTGGTTTTTAGTTGTTAACTGAGAAATTGTTTAGTAGCTGACCATGACAAATCTGTGTTCCAGGTTCCAAGGCTTAGCTGGTGACTGTCTCCCAGAACACTCCTGTGTCACCAGCACAACTTCCTACTTGTTAAGAACACTGAAAAGAGGAGTTGAACAGATGAAGCAGGAGTTTTAGCTTACTGGATCTAGTTCTCAGCATAGAATAAAACTTATTATAAACATTCCCAACAGCATAAATGCCTGGTTTCTGTTTCAGCTATGGCCACTCAAAGAAACAGGCCTGCCAGTTGAAGTGCTTCACGTGTTACTTCACAGAGTCAATGACAAGAAACCAATTACATACCACGAAGAACAGGGAGTGAAAGTACAAAAACCCACTGCCAAGACACAATATACACCCACCAGCTCACCATCATAATAAACGATTTTGTAGCATTTGAGTATTAAGCCAGACAACCATTTCCTCTGAAGAGAGTTCTGACCTCTTTGTGCTAGCAGAGATCACATTTTCACATTTCTGCTCTTGTACTAGCAAACCACTTCATGTCAAACAGTGATACCAAGGGAATACAGTTCATTGAATATCTGAAATTATGATCCTTGGTACAAAACACACCTTGTTATGAAGAACACTGCATGAATACCTGTCTGGATTCCTAAACAAATAATATCTCTCAAAAATGTGTTGCTGAATCTGTGGTAGAAAAGTGGGGCTTGATGCACTGAAGAAAGTGAGGCCGGAGATTTTAAGAATTCTGATAGGGATGTTCTCCCTTGCTAGTAGCTGCATGTGGAAAATCATGCCACGTCTAAGAGATAAGCAGTATACAGTACAAAACCTACAGACACACAGATTGATAAGGGATCTGCACCACTTATATCTTCAAGCAAGTTCAAGGGTTATGCCAGCATGGCAGAGGGCTCATAACAACTTCCCCCTGCAGGGAGGCAAGGGAAATCCCAATGCCATGGCTGCTAGTGACAAAATGTACATTGATGCTACTTGGCCAGAATTCCACAGATGTTGTCCAAGTAGAACCCAAAACATAATGATGTAAATAGCAGGTATATGCAGGGTAACACCCAGGAAGAGAAACAAAACGGCCTCAAGCCTTATTTTGAGCTACCTCACACTTGCAAACCTTTCCTTGTCTTGCAGGTCTGAAAGTGTCATCGTGCTTCATCTGTTCCATTTGGCAAGGCACTGAATTCCTTGTGAAAATGTTCACTGTTGCTCAGGGTTACTCTGACCACATAAATAAAAAGTTTAACCTGCTATAGTTGATAGTTCTCTCTTTCTTGCAAAAGGCTTAACAGTGCATGAAGAAGCAATTTGAGAGATTCATTAGGAAAAAAAAGAAACAATTAGTCTCTGAAAAAACCCCCACCAAACCACTGAGTTAATCTGTGCAATTAGAAGACTAATCCTACTCCTAACCTGCATTTAACTCAATAAAGCTGATTGTTCTACTTCTCATTTTATCCCTCAAATTTTAAAGCAAAAATAAATGTACTTGTGCATTATCGTTGTGCTGCAAAAGAAAAATACAATTTCTGGCCTTTACCCATCGACCTGAAGGCATGTCACCTTGAGTTTTGACTAATTAATTTGCCTTGTGAGCTTCTCTAGAGAAATGCAAAAGGCAACTAATCTTTTTTTTTACTTCTAACTTGTTAAAAGTCCATGTATCTTTAAGGACATTTATGGCAATACAATGGCCAGCAGAAAATTAACAGTTGATAGACATAAGGGGCTCTGATTTCCAGAGATTAGTAATATGATTACTATAATGAAAATATAGTGGTCTATAACTGCAAAAGTAACATAATCAAGATCCAGAACTGCAACTGATTTAATTAATTAATCATGGGCTTAGGACACGGGTACTCTGTTCAACTCCATGCTAAATCACCTGTCTTAAAAGATCATATACAGTTCTAATTTCACTGTCTCATTTGCAAAACCTACAAATAGACAAGACTCCTTTTTATTTACAGCTAACAAGTCTTGCAAGGCTCAGACTGGAAACCAAATATGAAGGTATGACCTCCCTGATACTTGGGATGCTATCATGAAGGGTTTGTGACTGAATTTCACTCTTTGAAGTCAATTCCATTGCACTTGGTGCCTCTCCATGCAAAGTTCTTACAGACACTGAGGAAACTCTGAACAGGTTCAACTGGAAAAATCAGAACAGCCTTCTCCTCAGGCTCTTACTACAGTTAAATGGTGGGGAAGAAGGAAGACATTTAAGAGAAGGAAGAAAAAAACCCAGAAACCCGAAGTTTTGAAACACCAGGTGGTGGAATATAAAGGGCAACAATGCAACAGTGCAGAGGAGAGGAAAACTGGATGGCCCATGGAAAAACTGGTATGGGACAGAGGAAAACAGACAAGTTCTGCTTTTGATGGGAAACCACAAGACTGAAAATTTTATCTACTCTAACAAAGGGCTTCAGTGGAATAGATTCTAGGATACACTTCTTTCATCTCCCAAATTTCTCATGGATTTGCAGAAGATATTTTAATATTAAGGATAATTAATTAATTAAAATATAAGGAAAAAAATTGTCCAAAGAAATTTCCCTCACTCACACGAAAAATTGCACCTCACTCCGGAAAACTGTAGTGTTTATTCATTTTTTAATTTTGAAAACATCCTTAGTCAACAATCCTACCAAAATCTATTGAGCTTCTAAAAAAACCAATGGTTTCTTGTGTGTCAGCAAGAATAAAAAGCACTAATTGTCTATTTCTAATAAGAGTTTCACAACTATGCACAGGAATAATTTTGTGAATCCTAATATTAAAAACATATTTCAAAAATGCATGCCGCACAGCCTGTTTGTAAGCCACCCCTGCTGAGCCAAAGCACAAGCGAGAGATGATCCTCATGTCTGAGTACAATCCTTCAGTTTTCCCTTTTTACTTGCAGGAGGACCTGAGCAGTTGCAGTCTCACCTTAACTGGCCATGGAGGATCTCCTTGATGCCATGAGCAGCTTGCACAGCTCTAGTGCAGCCAGTCCCAGCACTCACCTGCCCTTCTCCCCGCTGCCGTGCACTGCCACACATCTGCTCCCTGCTCCTTCCCAAGGGCACAACCAACAAAACATCCATTGGATGCTCAGACTGACAACTGGACTGAGTAAAAATAAGTGGCCCTTTCACACCTCTCCTTGCTGAGCAAACAAAGGCACTTCCTTTTTGAAGAAAGAGGCTTGTGCAAAGGGTCAGACAGTCTCAGGCTTCAGAGGGACTTTCCAAGGATGCTTCTACATCCCTCTCCTCCCCCTTACCTTCTATGATAACTTAGCAAGCCAACACTTTTGGAGAGCGTTCACACAGGTCATAGTGCAAAGATAAAACAGCACGAATACTGAGATGAGCACAAGAATGAGCCAAGGACAGCTGTGCTAGACAGGGTGTGGTGAGGAAAATCGGCTCAGCAGTATGTTCCCATTTATTTCCAATCTCTTCTCAGGGGGTGAATGCGGCACTGAAAATGTCAACCCAAAATCATGGTGAGCTAACAGTAAATACTAGGCATGTAAGAGGCACAAGCCCATGGGCCCCACACAGAAATAAATGCATTCATTTTGTCCCCTCATGGACAAGCAAGTGAAACTCTATTAGTTTTGACTGCAAGCTGAAGTAGTATTAAAGTACACTAGCAACTGCCTCACCATGCTGTAGCCTTTGGAAATGAGATCCAGAGGCACAAACTCTTGCTCCTCTGATATTCTGGTATTTGTGCTGGCAGTGGAGCTGCTAGAGATGTACAAGGAGCACACAGACACTCCTTCCTGCAAACCTGGCAGCAAGATAAATCTTAGGAGGATTTTTTATCTGCCCACCACATTTACAAGCATCACCGTCACCTTCATCCCTTGCAAGAACAGACTACAAAGGACTTCTGGCATACCTGGTCTGCTCCCTCATACAGAACACTAAGGCAGAAGATTTTCTTAAGACTGTATTTTTATTTAAAGGGCCTAATTTTGCAGCCAAGCTTGTGTAAAGTTCTGAGATCAGCTCACTAATTTCCTAACAACTTGATATGTCTATGAATGGATATTTCTCTTTCTTCCCTCATTCTTCAGCCTTCTCGCTTTACATCAGCAAAAGGTGCTCTAAAATTCACCTTGAAGATTTCCAGTACCTCTATTAAACAGAAGCACTGGCATTTGAGGCCCTCCACCCACCTGAGGAAGGATGGGGTTGAAGTAAGTCCAACCATGGGTCTCTGTCCACCCAAGCCTCTCTTGGAAGGTGCTTTAGTAACTGCTGTGATTAGACACAGCATTGCCCCATTGCTGCACTTTCTTTCACCACAGCTCCACAGTGTCCTAAGTCTGCACCCTTTTCTTTCATGATTTGCATCTTCTGCATAATTATTTAAGCTGCTGCTGGAGCCCCTTTTACAGCTGTGGCACAAGGCATGTGTGCCTGTTTGCCCATGGCAGGGGATGGGCAGGTGCTCAGCCCCTGTTTTTCAGCACTAATTGCCTGTTCTCATGTAAGGAAGCCTTTAACTCCGTATCCTCTTCCAGTAGTTTCTTACAGCTTTTTTGGTACTGCACAGCATTTTTAAGTCATTATTTCACTGCAGATCTGTTCTTAAGCTTTACTCTCTCCCAATTCACACATTCCATCTCACTTTCTCAGTCTTGTTTTCTGTCCTTCAGATAGGAAGCTCCTTGTCCTGTCTCTTCACCAGCATTTTGCCACACATCTGATTTCTTCACATGACCATTTTGGCTGTGCTTTACCTTCCAGTTTTGCAAACTCTTGGCCAGCATCCAGGATGGCCCTGCAAGAACCTGCATTCCAAAAGTCAGCATACCACTATATAACCCACATCCCTTCATGGGTCGCCTTTTCCTACGAAAACTAAGGAAGTGACCATTAACAATTTCCACTCCCACTCTTCAACTATCACAACAGTAAAACGACGTAAAACTGTTTTCCTGCCTTTCTCATATGGGTGTTTTTTGGCTTTTTTGTACTTTGTACAGAAAAGCCAGCTCAAAGTAAAAATAAAAATGAAATTTGAGACCCAGGTACACTGAGGGAGAAATGCAGGGACAAAGACCTCTGCTCACCCAGGGCTATGATGAGAACATTCTAAATCAGTATCAGCTTCCCCATGGCTCCAACTTGCTCAGACCCTCACCTGTTTTCATCAGACTCTGTCAGCTCACACTGCATAGTCTAGCACCCAGTTAAACCCAAATTTACCTAGGCTGCGTTCCAGCTAGATTAAGACAAAGAGGCAAAGACCACCCTTTCCCTTCTCTGTGTTCTTCCTGTGATCCTTTATCATCTAAGTTGTCAAAAAAACATTTACTGCATTGACTCACTTGTCAGGTCTGCAGGCACACACATTACCTGGTCCTCACTGATGCTCCAGCATGCCATGAAGGCCCCCAGAATGGCACGTCTGCTTTCTCCACTGTCTTGAACTTGTGCCATCTATGTGGACCAATGAAATACACCTTCAGGTGTATTCAGGAATTTATTGCTGGCCCAACTTAAATCTTAAAACTAAAGAAACTACTTCAGTCTGTGTCTTGTCACTAGCAGTGGGTATAAAAGGGCCCATTAGGAGCTGCAGTAAGTCCCCTTTACTATTTCTTCATAAGTTTAAGCCAGTATTTCATAAACGCATGCTCACGTTTTTAGCTATCAGTGTTATATGTCAATTATCCATACACAAGTCCTTCATGATTATTCAATAGATGATCAGATCATAAGTACTGCAAGTTTCTTCCTGGAGCTTCCCATAGATCCATGAGATGTCCAAGGCCAGATTGGATGGGGCTTTGAGCAGCCTGGTCTAGTGGGAGGTGTCCCTGCCCATGCAGGGGCATTGGAACTAGATGATCTTTAAGGTCTCTTCCAAACCAAACCATTCTATGATTCTATGTTGTACCTTCCTGTCAATAAGTCTAGGCATCAATCACACAACATGGCCATAACTGAGCTTAAAAGCCACCATTATGCATCTACTTGGCCTAATATGCGGAGAAAGAACAACCAACATTTGTGTGATGGCTGGCATGTTGGCCAACAGACCAGGGACTGACCCTGATTCCTCACAAACAAAAAGCTGCATTAGCCTGTGTCCACTTCTCTGCAGAAAGTGTTGCAAAAGACATCCAAGCTCTGTAATCAGGCACACAAGGGTCTCTGACACCCAGGTGGTCTCAGCTGCCCATCACTTAGAAGTGGCCAAACACAGACCAAATGGTTGCCCCCCACTGCCAGTGACAGGTACATCCACAGGGAGATGCTCTGGCTCCTCTGGCAGTCAGATGCATGAATGATCTCTGCAGGGAGCACAGCTGCCATAAAAACGGCCAGGGCTGGATTTTTCAAAGCACTGCTGAGCTAACTGTACAGCTCCTGAAGGCAGGGATAAAACTTCCATAAACAACAGGAGTTCAGCAATTGCTAATACCGTGTCTTAGTTTAACTAAAAATTCAGCTTTCAGTCTCCCAGATACTTGCATCACGGGTACCAGAACCCAGGCACTAAGCACAGCTGTAATTGAGAATTATTAAAAGGAAGATGGCTGCATTTGCATTTGCAAGATATGTTTTGAATCAAGTATTGCCTGTCCTCTTACAGCTGCCAAAAATCCATAGAGAAGCTAGGTAGTGCATTCAGCAGATCCAGCAGAATCACAGCCAGAGGCCCACCACCTCACCAAGATGAATTTATGACTGCTTGGCAATCCACAGCACAGTGACCTGCAACCAACCTCTCAGTGCTGACAAATATGCATTGGACCCAGAGGACTTCTCCTTGCGTGCAGTAGCTGAACATTTTTACCTGCTCCTACTGACAAAATTGGAATGTCTCCAAACCCCACCTCCCTGCACATCTTGGCACAAAGGAAAAAAAATCAGCAGGAGATTGACAGAGAGATGGATGACAGTGGGGAGGAGGAGATCCACTGTAATGAGTTTGGTCCTGTGGAGCAAAGCTCACAATAATAATGATTGGCATAAAAGAGTCCCAAGATAAGCAATACAACAATTATCACAACAGGAGGTATTTGCTCATAAGAGAATGACTGTGACAGCTAAACACAACCAGCTTCCTCAAACAATGAGGAAGTAGAATAGTGCTTTTCAAGTGTTTTGGAAGCATAAATTACTTTACAGCTTTGTTCTCTTGAGAGTCACTTTCAAAAGGATCTTTTCATTTTAGGACCCATTTGCAAAGAAGATACTGGAGCCCCAAAATGCAGAATAGCATGTCTCCTCTAACAAATGCACTGAAGTACTTAGTGTGCTGCTGATAACAACAAGTAGCAGGATAGAATCTAAGAAAGAAAAGTTGTGTGAAATACCAGATTTAATATATATAATATATAAGAAAGATGAAGGGGCTACCAACCCTTCCTGCATACTGTTTTCACCATGCCAGTATCCACATAAACTACAGTGCAGAATAACCCCAAAGCCATCTGCAAACCACTGTCCAAACCAAATACCTGATACTAGTTTTTCAGATGATATGTCTCTCTCAGTGCTGATTTGCGAACATAGCAGGACTTACATAAAACCAGAAAACCTGAAGATGTGGTAAGAAGGAGTTCCACAACTTCTGCATCAATACTGGGACAGTCTGGATGCTGTCAGTGGCTGCTGCTGACTTCAGCTGGGTGAGATTTCACATTTGCTTTTTATCAAGACATTGCTTTCAGAGGAATAAAATTAATTCCACTGTTAAACTAGCATGGTCTGTATCATCAGGCAAGGTTTTATATGAGATAGGAAAACTGGAGAATCATAGAATCACAGGGGTCAGAAGGGACCTCGAAAGATCATCAAGTCCAATCCCCTGCTGCAGCAGGAACACCCACGGCAGATCACACAGGAACACATCCAGATGGGTCTTGAAAGTCTCCAGAGAAGGACACTCCACAACACTCCTCCAGTCAAGAGTTTTTGGAAGGAGATGTGGCTACAGAGACCACAGACTGAGGGAAGTGTCTGGGCCTCTTGCACAGTGCAGGGTTAGGTGAGAAACCTTCATGCATAAGGGACATCACTGAAGGACTATCCAAACTTGTACATCCCACTGACTATTATCAACTCCTGCTGCTTCCTGTGGGTTCCAGTGATACAGCAAGGAGCAATCTGAAGACCATGGAAGAGGGATCACAGAGCCCTGGGAGCAGCAGTGATGGACTTGGGGAGCACAGACAGTCTTTTCATTGATCCTCCTGGTCAAAGGGAATGGGCTTGAAAGGGCAAATTGCATTGGGAAAATCAATAAATGGTTACAGGAGTGGTGTCACAGCCAGGGCTTTCGCTTCCTAGACCGTGGGACTTGCTTTGAGAAACCTGGTCTCCTAGGGGTTGATGGGGTTCATCTTTCAGGGAAAGGGGTGAGTATCTTTGGCAACAGGCTTGCCAGTCTGTGAGGAGGGCTTTTAACTAGAGTTGCCAGGGCAGTACAGCACAGGAAAAGGGGCAGGTGCTGGAAAGAGTGTACATAATAGCTTTACGTGAGCTATGAAGGGGAATTACTTATAAAAACAGGTTACTTGGACTGCTGATATAATTTAAACCAGATTAAAAACAACTGGTACATGGTGACTAAACTGCTAAGACACAGATTAGAAAATAAACTCCTGGGTTTGCATAGAAGGCATATTCCTGTACCCTACATAAACTGCAGAGTAAAAGAAGGAAACAACCCACTATCTGATTAATTTAAAAATAAACTTATGTCTGAAATGGTTCTTCCTTTTCAACTTTTTAAAATTCTTCCTGCAGTTACTAGTCACTGAATATTTCAATAAGTGATAGGGGTTTATAGTGCCCAGGACCTTTTATCTTTTCCCAAAAAATTTTAACTTGTCACCGCAGTGATTTTTGTCTTCGATTTAAATGTCTTCTCCAATTCATTTTCCACACCAATTTTTTCCTTTAGTTGCTGTTGTTATTGATTTTGTTCCTAAGTCATGAAACCAGATTACTATGCGTAACTCAAAATATTTTAGAACTCTAAGATGGGACAAATCAATCTGGATGCACCCTTAGGCAAGAGATGACAAACTATATACAGGTATTCTACAATCACGAGAAAGATGCTAAAAATTTACAGTATGTACCTGAAAATTATTATTTTCAATTTAACACTTTGATCTTATATTTTTTGAGCTTTTGGAATCACATCTTCCTACCATAAAGCCTCTTGTTGAAACATTGTGCACATGGCTTTAGTAAAAAGCAAGAGAGAGGCAGGGATTGTGGAACCACTGGACCCTGGGAGCAAAAGTAAAGACAGGGATGAAGTATAATTCTGCAAATCCATTTTGTATAACCTTATGATCTACACAAGATGTGACATACATGGTTCTTGGTGGCTAGAAGAAGAATGGAAACACATTTTCTTCCAAATGGTAACAGATCTCTGTCTGTCTTTCAGTGGATGCAACACAGGAAGGCTTTTTGTTTCTTAGGCATAGCAGTCCAATCAGAAATGTTTTTGTTGGATTTCAGCTGTTTTGACCAGCCTCATACACAAGTCCAGTGCTGGTACATGCAGAGAAGAATGGCTGTTAAACACTACTTTCACAAATGACATTTTGTTTTGAGACACTGCAGAAGACAGCTCAGGGTATCAGCTGCCACAAACAGCCTGCCCAGCTGATTCAAAACCACTGGAGTGAAAAATGAGTATTATGTTGTTTATCACCATACAAATAAAAATGCCTTCATTCTCTCTTCCATGTTTACCAAAAGTGAGTTAGGCATCTGGCTAACAAAACCTGCTGTCCTCCAGTTATCCTGATGATAACAAAGCAGAGGTGTGGGGGGAGTGTCAGTTTGACTTGCTGGTACGATACCACAGTGGAACAGAAGATGGGAAACAAGTCTCATTGGCCAGACAATCTTATAAAATTATATTTTTTTTAGAGACAAACTAACAAACCTATGGTACGAAGAGAAAATGATGTTGCTAAAAGCAGCACAAGTTTTAGGAAATATATGCTCTTAGGCTTAATACGGTTTTAAAAGTGCTATTTTCTAAGCCAAAAGAAACAAAAGCATACAGAAATGAGTATGTCACTATCATGGCCTTCATTGGTCTAGAATAAAGTGACTTCTCAAGTTGAAAATATTGACCTCTGTTCCTTGAGGTGAGGAGCTAAATGGTGCTGTTTAAATAATTTGTTGCCTCCTACACTGAGCGTGAAAAAAAAAAGTTGACAGAAACCACTGGCTGTCAATCCCAAGCCCACAGCAGCCACATTTTCTTTGCATGCTTTCTTTTTTTTTTTTTTTTTTTTTGTCTTTTTAGCTGCAAGAACAGAATATGTCTTAGTTTTGCACACTGTAGACTGTGAAACATCCTCCCGAGGGCCATCAGAAAACCTCACCTAAAATTAGATCGGATAAAACAGTAGAGAACATACTGCAATTACACAGTGTCATTAAATTTAACTCTACAAAAGCGTCCTTTTCAAAACTAGAACTTTTCAACAGAAAGTTATTTTTACTTTTAAACCCCTCTTTACTATCCTGAGCTGACAGCATGTGCTTGTCAGAGAAAAGATGAGAGGGAAGAAGACAGAAGCAGAAGGAATTCAGGCCCCTGGAAGTACTTGTTTCCAAGAGAATAAGTTTTCAGTATTTTGTAAATTTACTGTAAGTACAATCCTTATTATTTAGACAAAAAAAACCCCAACAACCCCAAAATGAACAAAAAACTCTAAAAGACTGAACAAACTTCAACTTTCAAAATACAAAATTAATAATACAAGCATAGTTTTTCTCTCTCTCTTCTTTTGTCCCACTGTACTCTTCAGGGTTTAAGCACGTTATCTGAGGATCAACATTTTCTGTGAACATCAAATAGTAATTTTTTCACATTTCCCTTTATCTCTTTTGGTTTAAATATTTAGGACTTCATGGGTTCTCAATAATAAGCACAAGCTCAGTAAACCTTTAGCTGGGCTGGTGAATGTGCCTTCTGTCTATATTTAGCATGAATATTTTATTATTCCTTTTCACTTCAGTTCCAGGAAGCAGAGGGAGGGCTGTTAAAATAAATACAAATAAACCCTAGGTTTGCTTTCTGAAAGAGTAAGTTGTTCTGTGAAGGTAGTTTGGACTAATGGAGAGGTTCTTCTGGCTGCAGCTCGTAAACTTACTCCTTTGCCTCAAAAACTAGTGAAAAAGACTGCTTTTTACAGCTCTTCTTGATCATGGCACACACAGAAAACAACTCACCCTTCCCCAGGCATAGTATATTGCCTTGTGCTATTCCCTGATGAGAAAAATGGAGGCTGTATACCTCTGGGACCAGGTTTTAATTCTCTGCTTGTTCTACTCCTGTTACAGTTCTCCTTGGAGAATTTGATTTGTAACTGACAGGCTTTAACAATAACAAAGAAACCCAAAACAAAGAACTCCAGATATGCCATACATCCTGGTCTTTCTAAATACTCTCTGCATCAATATAAGGATCTTATATTTATTCCTTCTATTAACATTATTCCTGCCTCACTTGAAAGCACACTTTCTCCTTCTCTTCTGGCTTTTCCTCCCTCCCTGTCTCCCTTCCTCTCATGCTACCATCCCTTCATCTTTCCTTATTTCCTTCAGGTTGAACAAGCAAAGCACCAGTCTGCCCCTAGATTTTGTATGTATGGAAGGAAACAAGCCCCTTTGCCCATCTGTGCTCTGTGACAGATGCATGTCATCCCTGCCTCCCAGAAATGGTCACTGAGGAGCCAAAACCCAAATCAGTCCCTAAAATCTGGGCATAAGGTTGATTTCCTCCATTTTCAGTCCTGCAGTTAGCAGCATCCTGATTTCAGAATCTTGACTCAAGGAGACCAGTACATCTGTTACACTCAAGTTTTGGAAAATGCTCTCCAACACTGGAGACCAGAACCCCCTTAAAAGCAGTTGCTGCCCATTTCTGATGAGAAACTGGCAGGCAACACACCTCCTTATTTGATAGTGTATCTATTCTAGAATTCTGGTTTTGTTTAGGACTAAAACCTGACCAATTTATGAGGCCTAATTCTACCTTAGTTACACTCAAAGCCAAATTGTCATGACATTCACTAACAGCCAAGCCTTGCATCCTTTTCCAGCTTGAGAGTTTGCAACTAGGTAAAAGACCTCTAAATACATTTCTCATGTGAGTGACCACTGTGTCATATATTTTTTTTTTTGCATTAATAAATCTTTCTGTTGCATAAAGTTCTAAGTTTGTCGCCCTGAACGCACATTATCAGTGGTGGTGACACAACTTACGCCACTCTGCAAGAAACCTAGATTCCCAGTGCACTGCATCTGATAACAACCACCTTAAGACCTACTATGATCCTTACTGTAACAGAGACCTGAACAACTTTTCAAAGAGTCAGCATTGTGGGGTTTGTGCATGCACTGAACTTCCCCCCCTGCCTCAAAAAGAAAGGACTTGCCAGTAACCAAAGAAATCCTCTACCCCAGTATTTTAAAACCTAAAATGTGCAAATCAGTATCTCATGTATGATTCTTGTTTTCTGAAGCCACACTGTAAATCCCAGGAGTTTATTAGCCAAGGCAGCGTAAAACAAATGCTGGGCCATGTGGTGTGAACAGACGGGCACGGAGGCTATGCCAGGAGAACCTGCAGGAGCTCAGCATCACTTCAGCTCTGATCCTCACTATGTAATACAGCCTTCTGCAGCCTAAGGAAGAACCTTCACTGCCAGACCTTAGGCATGATCAGACCTGTAATCAAAGAATAATCATAAAAATAGAGTATTCTTGGTAACAGAGAAAACCGCAAAATTTTTAGGAGAGTGAAACTGGAACCTACTATATCTTTCACTTCCCCAGGTGTTTCCCTTTCGTTAGTGCATGATGCTCCAAGAAGCATTTACACAGAGAAAGGCTGGAATCTTCACACTCAGATGGGGTCTCAGAGGTTTATCTTTCTTTGATGAATTACCAACAGTTAAGACTGTTTCAGCAGGAAAGGGGTGAGACTTTCCAATTTAACCTGAGACAATGTTACTTTTTGTCATTAATATTTGCTCAGTCTCAGGAGCAACTACAAGGGCAAAAAAGCATTTAGAAACAAAGGAATTAGAGTATTGTGATGTGGTTTATGAGATTTCAGAAAATCAGTACAGAGGCTTACTTGCTTAAAGAACTATAGAACATTAGATACTACTGAGCAATAGAAATGAGAATAAAGAAACACTTAATAGAGTCATAAGGCTTCAGTTTTGCTTTTAAGAACTGCTGCATGCAAACAAGCTCCCATACACTCTTTGAATAACTTACCCGGTCTTTACTTTCGCTCTCTTTTTCTCCACGTCTCTACCCACACTTCTGAATTGAGAAGCCCTTCAAACACAACAAAGCCCTGATTATAAAAAGGCAGGGTGCTCTGTTTAAGTGTTTGCCATCATAATGAGGAATTAAATAACAGTAATCCAGGATTCTGTTGGAGTGCCATTTCCAAATGTTGCTCATTTGCCTGTCATCAGCACTGGCATTTTTTTCAGCTTCTTTTTTCAGCTTTCTTTTCATTACCTCATAGTAATTTTTCAAACTTCACTCTGTTGGTACAATTTATTTCTGCAACTAGCTTATTCAGGGTGCAAAGGTACCTGTCTGAAGAAGCCAGCAACTTGTGAGCTGGTATTGAAGGCACAGACTGCATTCCACAAGTCTCTAAACCAAGGCAGTCTCACATTCCTGTGAAGTATAAAACTTGCTCTCTTATATACTTGCTCTCTTTGTATTACCACTGTTACCCGCTGCACCGTTCGCTGAAGCCAAAAGCACAACTTAATCTTCCTGTGTGACCTGCACTCTCCTTGCAGCCCCAGCCCTGTAGGTGTAACTCAGACCTGCATTACTGCACTGTGAAATGAGCGAGGTGACTTCTCCAGTTACGCTGTGTTTGCACTAATGCCCTGAAGGAACAGGACGTGGTCTTTTATGAGCAAATGACACGTAATGCCACAGACGGTACAAATTAAGCATTATTTGGGGTAAAACAGGCCTTTATAGACCCTGCAGCACCTCAGTGAAAGCAAGAGCTTTCCTTCATCAAGAGCCGCCATTCCAAGTTTTGCAGCCTAAGGCTGCAGGAGTCTACTAATACAAAGTAATTCCAGGTGTCTCTGAGCAGGTTCCAGCTCTCTTTCTCTTGCTTTTTGCTGGGAGTGCCATAAATCCTGCCCCCTGCATTGCTGGTCTCTGACACTCATGAGGACAGAGCAAAGGTTCTAGCTGATTTCAGACTTCAGAGGAATCTTCAACCAGCAAAAGATTTCCACAAATGGGGGATTTCTTAAAGATTAAGTAATATTAGCCTCCTCATGCAAGACATACAAGCTCATTTAAAAGAGAGGTTTCATCACTCGATGTGTATATTCATGGGAGTAATGTAAATGTTCATCCTCTTACCCTTATGCTCTAAGCATCTAGCCTGCAATAAAACTAAAAAAAGAAGAATAAGTAAATAAATCCAACTCAAATCTTCTCGAAGTCAGGATTAAGGTTTTACTTTGCAAAAGCATTCACTTCATTAGGGAAATGAGAAAGCCAGTCAATAAAATCTTGTTTCTAAAACAGAAAAAAATAATAATAAAAAATCTCTGAAACTAATTAAGACTCAAAGGAGAAATAATGTTCATCTGCAGGAGAGTCAATCTGCAGAACTGCTTTGCCTCACCATATGATTTAGAACCACAAATATGAAACCACTTCATAACTAAAAAGCAAGCAAAAAAAGTGCTGAGGTGACTGAAGTGTTGCAGGGGAAATGTTTACTAACTTTACGGACTCATAGACCCTTGAGAAAAATACCAGATTACAACAGTAACAAGTATAATTCTTAATTTTTGAACTACAGCTCCCGTTAGGAGATGAGCAGCATGGGAAGTAGGAGCCACGTCTCCCACATCCCAGTCCAGTACCCAACCACTACGCTAGCATGGAAGTTAGACACAAAAAAAGAAGCCTATTTCTAAATGAATTCACCTTTTTTGTGTGTGTTCTGCTGACATAGCTGGAAGTGCAGCACACACACATTTAAATTAATATGTGCATACTTCAGAAATGAGAGCTGAAAAATCTTTTCAGAGCTCCAGGCACAGCACTCTGTTAAATTACCACATTTTGTGAAGGTCTTCCTAGAAAAGAATTATACCATAAAAAGGAAGAGAGGGAGGAAAAAAACAACTTAATACTCTGATTTAAAAAAACATAAGAAACAGTGCAGTAACTGGTGCACTGACAGAGCTGTAGGATGGCCAGCTACAGTGAACATATCTGGATATGTAAAAAAAAAAACAAAACATGTTGGGCAATTTTTACCAAATGATTTGGTAAAAAATGTCTTTCACTTGCCAACAAGGAGAACTTTCGAGTGGAAAAGCAAAAGAAAATAAAAAGAAATTGTGACTTCTAGCAGCTAGGCTTTCACTCAGCTAACCATCTCAGCAACCACTGAACACAGCAATTAGATGCAGTGGAATCCATCAATCTTCATTAATGCTTTCTACGAAAATCAGAGCAGTTGCATAATTACATTCACATACCTGGTAAATCACTTCTGAATACAGCAACGTGCCACCCCCTTTTTCTTTTCAAGCCACTGAATTTTGAAAAGTCGTATCATTGTTTCCAAGTGGAAATTCTGAATAACAAATCTAGTATTTTATATTCGTTATGCAACTGCAATTAGAATACTTTTTTTTTTTTCCAGGTCTGAAACAGATGCTGACATTTTGAATAGGATGCCATTGAATGGTACAGGTCACTACACCACAGACGTTTCCTGAGCCTGCTGAAATCAGCTGGAAAAATAGCTATCACAACAGGACTGTAGTTGAGTACCACAATGCTGTTTCCTCTGTAGAAAATGCCTGTCAGCTGCTGACACTGACACTTGATCACGGTTTTATCAACCACATTCAGTGAAATTCTAAATATGGTGCTTCCACAAAGAGCTGCTTCTGGCAGTGCAAAGCTTCCCACAAACACCCGTTGCTAACAGTGAAAGAAACTCAGCAGTAAACATGAAAATGCTGTAGTTAACACCTTTTGAACTCACGGAATTAATCTCTTTAGATACTCTACAGCTAGATACTCAGCACACCTCTGAGTATCACTGCAAGGCTCAAACCTCAGGTGTGCGATGACATTAAAGGCACATTACTCAGAATTAAAAGCACTCCTGACCTGGATAACACAGGAATGAACTGAGAAGATGGGATCCCACATGAAAATGTGCAGACCAAGCAAATTTTGCTGTTAATTCCTATAGGTGACTGCAGGGTTTTCACATCATTAGGGAAGTTAGGAAGTGTGATGTTTCTGGAATTTTAAGTTGCCCTGAAAATCAAAGGGCCTTAAAATACGATCTCAGCTCATATTTTGCTTTCTGTATTAGTAAGTCCTACAAAGTGCTGTCAGTCTGAGATCTCTACGTATTATTGTCCTGTTTATATTCTCTTTTGAACTACCCAAGGAAGTTCCTTCACATTATGGTATTTGGATACAAAGTTTATGTAATAGATTTGTTCCATGTTGTAATTTGCCATCCTTTCTACACTAAGAACATTCTCTCTCAAACCAGGATTCCTCTTCCCTCTCAAGAGCACATCAGAGGTAAGATGGTTAGGCTTCTCTAATATCCATGCACTAGAACAAGAAGTAGAACTAACAAAAAGGGTATATACTGTATATACTGTATCCTGGTAAACCATTCTGCATTGGAAATTGCATATCTTTTCAAGATGCAATTTTCTTAAAATAGCCCATTTTCAGGTCTTTAAGTTTAGGATTATGTTTTCACTCACAGAGGTTTTTTTATCCCTTGGTCTCTTGTCAGAAGTGAACATGACAAAAGCTTAACTGCTGCCAATGTTGCCTCACAACATATTTTTTTTTAAAGGAACAGGGCTCTTAACAGCTCCACTGGAAGCACTTTTGTTTCCACAAGCAGAAACAACAGCATGCTTCAGCTTTCCTGAGAGGAGAGATGTCTTCTCCATTCATGAAAGAAAAGCCAGTGGAATCTGCTAAGTATCACAGTGTTCAGAGTTCCATGTTCAGTTACAATATAAACAAGTGGCTATTTATTTATGAAAACAGCCCTACATTTGACAAAGGAAAAATTAACAATCCATCAGCTCTGCATGTCTGACACTTGATGAAGAAGCTCTTGAGCACATTTGTTTACTGTAATCCCTCTCTTTTCTGACTTGTGTGACACTCCATGGAAACAGTTGAACTGGCACATTTTCTGTAATGCATTCAAATAAAAAACAACCTAACTAGTGAGCAGAATAACCAAGTGTCTCCAGGCTGACACCTGTTCATGCTGTTCATCCAGCACCAGCAGCTTCTGAGTGCTCCTGCATCCCTCGAGTCCTCTTGTCTGCAACTGCTGGACACCTGCTCAGAAAGTAAATTAATGCACAAGGCTCCCGCCTCTGCAGGTGGAGGCCAAAGATCCCCATCCAAATCAGTGCTCTGCATTTCTTCTAAAAGGCCTGCTCTTCCCATTGTCCTGGATGGAATGGACAGCAGACGAGATGCACGTGCACCAACCGAGATTTATTGCATGTAACGTTGGGGTCTTAACTATTCAGGATGAAAGGCACAAGCACAGCAAAAGCACAGGGAAATTGGGAGATGGGGACAGAAGTGCAGTTTGAATGCAAAGGGTTATTTATTTGTTATCATCTTAAAGGATTCTACAGTCTTAAACTTAATTACAAAGTTTACTAATGAAGTTTACTGCTAAAGACAGTGAATGAGTTACTATTTCTCACCCTTGCCAGGCCACAGCTGGGTGTCCCTGGGTGGATCATGAATCTCAAGAATCAGTCTCTCTGGCAGGTGTCCCCACTGGAGAGAAGATCCAGCAACCTCCTGGGAAAGTGTATGGGAGGTCCCCCAAATTAGAGATGAGACCAGACTTTTATAGAATGAAGTGGATTGACTGCTGTCATTTAACCATTAGCCATACCTCCAATATCTCTCATTGCAGAATAAAAGGAAAACAGTAGAAAAATTCATGAAGGCCTTGTTCCCATGAAGCAAACTCTTTTGTTTATCTGTTGGTTCTTACTTTATCTCTCTTTCAGGTCTAGTTGTGGCCGGGTTGGGCTCCGTGTTCTTCAACACCGGAGAGCAGCTGGTGTTATTAACATCAACTTGGCCTCTGTTTGTACCTTTCAAGGTTGTTACCAGCTCAGAGTTTGCTAGGCCCTTTCCTTTCTCATGGGAATCTTTCACGGCAGGCCTGGGCCTGCAAAACTGAGAGACAAAAGCAGTTGAATCAGAGAGAGAAACTGAGGCAGGCATACTGAGAGATGGAGCGTCCTGCTGCACCCATGCATTTGAGACATCAGGCTGGGGCTCTGGAAAGGCTGTGCCTGTTCCTGCCCTGGCACTGACAGACAGGTGACACTTCATCCCTGAGCTTCACAACATTTTCAGTTTCCAAAATCCAGCATTTGTAATTCGAAAGAAACTCGTCCAAAGAAGTTGGTGAGCTGGATACCTGCAATATTGTCCCTCAGAAGAAAAGGAGAAGCACACTACAACAGGCTAGTCAGCTCCTATCACGATAAGTGAAGTGCAGCCCTGCTTATGTGACTGCTCTTGTCTCATGTGACACACCAGAATCAACTGCCAAAATTAAAAGGGTAAGCTGTGACAGCACAAGGAGTAACTCTCACTCAAGCTGAAAATAATTCACATTATAATGGGAGAAAACACAGATATGCAGAATATACCCTCTGCTGTACCAGCCTTTAAATTGCAGCCAGATTTGGTTTTTTGGTGTGTTGTTTTTTTAACACACAGACTCCCTTCTTTCCAAAATGTCTGTGGAAAAAAACACTTGTGGGGGGAAAAAGCCACCCCACCCCAAAAAAACAACCAACCCCGAAGAAAACGCCACCATACACAGCTACTCCCTTCTTCTCTAGCCCAGTTAAGTCTTACCTCTCTACTTGGATCAGTAACTTCTTTCTCCAGTTAATGGGACAGCACCATTTTCTGTATGTTACACAACCAGAACTCATCTCACTGCTTGTCCAAACTACTGAACTAAAGGCAAGTGACAGTAAAAGACAGGTTACACTGGCAGAAGGGTGTGAAATGCTGATTTCACTGTATTTCTAAACTACTGTAAATACTCAAGTCTAAGCAGGCAATGGCCAGACTGTGGCATCCTCAGTGAAACTGGACTCCACGGAAAATCTTAATGAAACCACTCAGTGCTACTGCCAAAGTGATTAGGAGACAGAATATCAACTCGTTTGCTCAAATCACTCCGGATTCATTTTCTCACAGATGCCTTCCCATGGTATTTGAACAAAAATCACTTCTTTCATTCCTTGTGGAAGTTAGGTTGCTGTATTCTCCATCAAACAAAGGAAAATAAATCTTTGCAAAGCATGCAGTAGACGAGGACACTGCCTTCTCACGTGAACAGTGATTCTGCAACCAGACAAAGGAGTTCAGATTAACTGTGACTGACAATTGCTATACTGAAGCTGAACAATGCAGCTTCTCACAAAGTGTATCCAGATCATGCTTTATGCTTGTTCATTTCCAACTGTCAGCAACTTTCTGCATTCTGGAAAAGAAAGTAATCCTGTAATTGGTACAGAATGTAAAGCTCCATGCTAGTTGAAAGAAAAAAAAAATCATGTTACCCCTAAGCTATGGTAATGACCAAGTGGAAGTGCTGATTTTTAATAATGTGTTCCAGTTTGAACTGTTTCAGATCATGGCCCTGTTAAGCCACCTGTTATTTCACTGGTGTGAGGCCTTTTTTTTCCCTCTACATGGCCCCATTCACCATAACAGACCTTTTTTTTTTTTTTTTCCCAAGGATAGTCTGCAAGGAGCTTATCATCTACAAATGTTTTTCTACAATTTAATACCATGAACTGTAGTATTACATTAAAATAAAAACACATACTAATTTTGTTTGGCATGTGGGAAAATAAAATGAAAGGATGATTTTTTTGAAGTACAAACAGGATAAATAGATAGGATTCTGCTTCATCATATTGAATAACCAGATCCTGGCACAGTGCCCAAAGCATATTCATCATGAAGAGACTGCAGTGCACAGTACACTGCCAAAGTCTAACTTCCTCAGACAAAGGCCTGACAACTATGGCAAACCAGAAGTCTTACATATTTGCTTGCTGCTGCTGCATTGTAAGTTCCTGGAAATCTGTTGAACTGCAGTTCACCATAACAGTTCATTGATAAGGTCCATAAATATAAAAGCTGTTAATTGCACCTGCACTGTGCAGGTGTTTACATTGCACCCTTGCCTTACACATGTCCCAGCTTGCACTGGGTTCCCCTTCAGGGCTGCTCAGCCTGGTTAAAGGACTGAAGAAGGCTGGCATCGTTTGCACGGTATCGTGCAAACAGTATTGTTCCCATCCTGCTGCTGCTGTGAGGCTGGGCCATCTGTGCAGCTTACAAAGAATTTACACTTAGCAGACCTCCACGTTCTGTTGGTTTACTGCTTTGGAAATATGCTTTGTTTCTGGCATCATCTAAACTGCTTTATTCTGCTCTGCAAGAGGCATTGCCAACACCTTACAGCCTACCTGATTAATAAAAAATTAAAAAGCACCAGGCACCTAACCCACACATGAACGAAAAGGATTCAGCTCCTGGTTGTGAGAGCTACATTTTCAGTCCTGCAGCAGATGCCACTGTTGGCTACATTTGCTTGCACAGCAGAGTCGCCAAAGAGGATACGAAGTCAAATTTGTCATTGGTAAAAATGCAATTTTTTTTGTTTCTCAGACCAGTCATTCTGCTGCATGTTATCCTCCTGACATAATATCCTTTATTCACCCCATCAAAGGCATTTTACCCAAATGTCAGGTAATTCCAATGGAAGTACCATTCACAAGATCCAGTGTTCTATACCCAAATGAAACATAAAGAATTTATAACTTTGCACTGGAATACACTTCCAGCCATATAAGTGGGATAAGATTCCGCATGTCTTAAAATTAAGGTAACGGTGACCTACATGGATTATTCTTTTTTCTTCCTGAAGTGAAACAAGAAAGACTAAGTTAACCAGACATAACTATATAAAATCTTCTTTTCTCCCCTTTTGCACTTCATCTGCCCCAGCTCAGAACTACTCTGCTTAAACCTGAACATGAGAAGCAACCCAAGTTAAAATCCCTTCCACTTCCAACACAGAAGCAGGACTGAACTCTGTCCGTGAGATTATCCCAGGCAGTGACCAAGTGCTGCACTGTCCTGCACCAACCCACACCTGAGCCAAAAGTCAAAAAGGAGAGGGCAGGAGGCTTGCACTGGGGGACAGGGTCAGCACAGAGGAATGTGTTTTGAGATGTACCCCCCCTTAGAATACTCAAGGCAAAACAGGCAACAGTGAGGGACAACACTGGGCACCTGAGGCTGGAATCAAGGGCTGGAGAAAACTGTAAAATGGCACTTCCCATGGCAGAGATGGGGACAAATCTCACATCTATGAATGACTCATTTCTTACAGTAACCCTGCACAGATTTTTTCTCTAAGGGCTGTCCTGAGAGGGAGGAGGCAGAGGTGATCTGTTGCCCTGTTTTTTCATTTCCAAAGAGAAGATGAAAAACCATATTTCAGTGTCATACCGTAAACCCAGCCTGCCTAATTCTGGATCACAAGCAACTTCTCCTTTAGGGAGATCCACAAAACATGTAGCTTTCCCCTTGCTTCCTACTGATGCTCAAGGATATTTTACTGTTATTGTTTGCTCAGAACAGGCATTTCTGAAAACTATATGGCCAGCTTGGACAAAATGAGGGTCTCAAAGACAACACAGACACAAACACAGAAGCTCAGAAATGTTAATTCATATTACAGAAACTGCGAACAGGAAAGAATAAGGCCACTGACAGCCAAAAATCCCACTATATCTTGGCTCATCTAGATACTTGCCTGAAAAAATATTTCAACTACAAGTGCAATCTCATGCTAGTTGCACTGTATCTCATCCATGACACAAAGTAGGCAGATGTTCTTTGTAACAAAATCAGGAGATGACACAAAAGAAGTCTCTGAAGAACTAGAAGACAGGGCTGTGGATTCCTTATTTTTAAGAGAGATTTTTAAGGTAAAGTTTGTGCCCCTTAAGTAATTCTTTCATAGAAAATATCAGTGTTGTTGAAAGGACCAGAATATGAACACCATGAGACCTTTTAAAGTGCCGTGTTGGTCTCCAAATCTACCTATAAAGTAAAAAAAAAAAAGTTCTGACATCCCAGTCTGATGTCACCTTCTCAGAGATCTGCAAAAGCTTCTCCACATGCAGTCAAGCTTTTAGCAACAGAGGGGAAGGGACAGGTCCCTGCTTCGGCATTTGAAGGCAAGCAAAGTCTGAAGATAAAGAGTGACCCACTTAAAAAAGTACGTTCCACTTGAGATTTGAGATGGCACTACCCCAGTCTGAGAGGCAGGGGATCCGTTTTGAAAATGGAAATTGCTTTATCCTTTGCTCACCAAGGGTAATGAGATGAAAGGGATTAGAGCCCTGAGCTGTGATTGAGACCAGAATACATTACTATTTTCTAGTAGCTTAAGAAGACAGTGATGGCCTATTGTTATTCCTTTACCACACCATTGCAATTTAAAGCAGCTCTGCTCATTTTCAGCCCCCAGTGAAAAGGGGGTGCGCTGAGAAAACTCTAGCAATCCCATCTGAAGTCTCTTTTGGTTGAACTAGTATATTGCAGTCATCAGCCATCAAGAAAGTTTGTACCTCTCCTGGAAATCCACACTGAGACAGAGGCTGTTGGTGGACTTGAGTGTCTCTGTATTTTGAAGGGTTACAAAATAAGAATATTGAGTAGGACCACAGGGTTGTAGAAGACTGTACAGACAGGCTCTGCCTAGGACTGCCTACTGCTTCTGCCTCCACCCACAAGCTCAGTGATGCTGCAGAGGGACAGGCTGCAGCATCCCAAAAGGTAAACAGGAGAGACCACGGAGCCTGCGTTTAGCCACATATCACTGCCCAGACCATGGTCTATTTAGAGGCCTTCCCTGGGCACAGAGTGACACCATCACCGCAGTGTCTGTCTGGTGTTCTCCAGCAGAGGAAAGAGTACAAGTAAACTTGCCTTCTAAGCAGGACTCAGACTCAATGGCAAATCCAGGGAGGCACTAAGGATGTCTTTAAAAAGTCACTGCTTGCTTTGTGTTTAACCCTGCATTATAAAAAGGCAAATTCTGTGTTTAAAAGTCTCATGATTTCATGGTATTTTTCTTGTGAGTCAGATTCTTACATGAACACATAAAAGAAGGCTTCTGTCTTTAAAAAAGGAACTAAAGGATAAAAACAAACAAACAAATAAATAAATAAATAAATACTCAGTAACATCTATACCATGAATCAGCTACACAAGGGTCATTTCCCAGACGTTAGGAGGGTGTTGAAGGAGATTTCACTGAGATAAATATATCTGATCAACATGGCTATCTGTCCCTGAGAGTGGCCATCTGACCAGAATCACCTGGGAACTGCTGCCTGTGATAACACTGTTTAGGAAAAGGGACCATATTTTGAAGAGAAGTTCCCCATGAATCAGTAACACCCTTTTTCCCCGGAAGAGCCAGGCAGTCTTTATGCAGTTTTCAGGGCAGCCACTGGTCAGAACCTGTTGCGGTTTGGGCGTAACACAACAATAAAGAAACAGCCCCACGGCCACTCACTCAACTTCGGCCTCCACACACACACACACTCTGGGATGGGAAGGACAAAGCCCAACTAGAAGCTTGTGGGTGGAGACAAGGACAAGGAGGGTTCTTCAGGTCACGGGCAAAACAGACTCAACTTGGGGAAAAATAAGAATTTCATTTCACACTAATCAAACACACCGGTTTCTCTCCCTCCTTCCCCCCAGCGGCACAGGGGGATGGGGTTTAGAGTCAGTTCACAGGCTGGTGGTTCCTGCTGCTCCTTCCTCCTCAGGAAGAAGGATTCCTTACAGCCCTGCCCTGCTTCCCCACGGGGTCCCTCCCATGGGAGAGAGTCCTCCACAAACCTCTCCTTCATGAGTCCTTCCCACCAGGTCTGGAGCTGCTCCAGCCTGGGCTTTCTTTCCTACTGCTACAGAAAATACAAACCCAGATTTGTTTGGTGTCCTACCAGAGCCCCTAAGAAAGAAAGAGCTATTTATTTAGAGAGTTGAAGGTGCCTTTCTTGGCTGAGTTTTGTGGGCTTATACCTGCACTCCCTCCAACCTCCCAATCACTCCCCCTCCTCAGCAGGACAGGGAGAGAAAATAGATAAGGATCCTCAGGGGAGAAAAGACATGGAGACTGCTTAACAATTACTGTGGTAGGCAAGACAGATTCGACCTGGGGGCAAATTAATTTGCTAGGTAAAACAGACCCAGGTAGTGAGAAACAGACACCCCACCATCTTCCCCGCACCCCCACCCGGAGTAGCAAGGGGAGACCAGAACGTGGTGGTCTCTTCCTGCAGCTCCTTCCCTCTCACACCTTCCCCTGCTGTCTGGAAAACAACCCTACAACCCTGCCGTGATCTCTCTGCATCTGCTCCTGCCCTGGGAGGTGGTCAGCATTGTCTGCCTCTTCTTGCTCTCCCCTCTTTTTTCCTCACTCTTCCACTCTGGCATTTTTGCCATTCCTTCCATATGTTTTGGCAACCACACCAGTGACTCGGGCTGGAGTGATCTGCCACCAGCTATGACCAGCCCTGGGCATCCCCCAGACAGAGACATTGACACCTTTTCAGCAGGGATCCTGGAACTGAGCTGAGATTGAAGCAGATTCATTTAGGTATTACATTACAATGCATGTGATCGAGGGGGGAGAGGGAAAAAAACCACCAAGCTGACCATTGTAAGACTTGGTTGTTTGCAAGGGATGTTAGCTTATTTTTGTCAGCCACAGCATGCAGCTATTTGAGGTCAGGTCAGATCCCAGTAGGAAGGGAGGAATTAGTAGCTGCTGACCTACTCAGTCCCTGGCCTTAGATTTCCAGGGCATTTATTCATGCCCGTCCTTCCTCATGGGACTTGTGGGGAGAGAAGAGCAGGCAGCCTGCCCCATTGCCAGCTCAGCCCTCTCACCCTTCTTCCATTCCAAGGTCCCAGAAAATCCTTCCCAAAGCTGGAGAGGGGACAGGTCATCAGCCTTCTTGCTCTCTTTCAGCTCAGTGAGATGGAAGAAAAACACTACCCTTTAATACGGAGAAACACACCTGACTTCAAGGCACAGTGATAACCATCATTTTCTTTCTGTTGATGCCAAAGATGTAACATGCTGAGTTTCAGCCATATTCCACAAGAAAGAAGAAAAAAGACAACTAAAAGGTTATGTCTCAGTTGTTAAAAAAAGAGCTGCTTCCTCGAGTCCCTCCCTTCACCACTGCTGGATTTGACAAAAATGCTGGTGTCAGCAGGAAGGTAAACAGAAGCTGCAGATTTGCAGGAAAAGGTAAACTGGCTAAAATAAGGGCTACAGATGCTGAGGAAGCTGCCCTGCACCCATGGAGGCTAGGAACACCTGGGCTGCCCTAATGAGGACTGCAGAGGAGCCTGCAAGTTTTGCTTTTGATCTCATTCATTGACTTCAAGGGAATTGGGCTCTCCTATTCAAGATTATCACTGCAACAGGCTGCCCTCTTCCCTTCCTAATGAGCATTTACTTGAAAAGCCAAGGGATGGATTTACAATGCAGCTTTATTCAGAAGAGTTTCTTGTGTGGTATTAAAGGAAAGATGATTTGCAATAAAAGTGCATGGAATGCCTGGACTGATCTCAATAGCAAGACTAAGACTGCACGATGAGTAAGTTTGGGCTGACCTGAAGAACTCTTCATTCAGAATAAATCCAATTTTCAGCCACAGCTAAGTGATGATTAATAAAATGTCTTAGTGATAACTTCCAAAGAAAGGGCAGTTAAAACTAACAGAAGATGACAGCATGCTCCTTGGTTAAGCTAGCTCTGCTGTTTACAAAAGTTATAATTTGAGACACAAATGTGACTTTGACGCATCCATGTAAGTCTGGTGACACCACCACAAAGTTTAAAGTTAGGATGTGTTCAGGTAGTTTGTTAAGCTCAATATATGGTTATCATCCCAGTATGCCCTGCTCAAAGCACCCCAGTATTTTATGCTACTACTCGACAGTGAACACCTTTTGTCAGAGGTCTTTGTTTTGACAATACTGTGCTGGCTGTTGCATTTACCATGCAGAGAATTCAGATCTCTCTCTCCACTCGTTGCTATTGTGCCTGAGCATCAGTCTTCCTTTACAAATGACTAAGAACTAGACAGTCTAACATGACTGTGACAATGCTTCCCTATTGTGCAATACTTCTCTATATAGGATCTTCTACAGCACTAGGCTTAAACTCTCTCTTCACTGGCATTGGTACAAGTTGTACCATCAGTTGCTATGTGAGGGAAGTTAGGCCAAGGCTGGATGCTTCAGAAAACCTTCCCCACGAAGCTCCCAGGCATACTCAAGGGAGAGCACTGTGAGTAGCAACACATACCCCAACGCACTCTTTTCCATTGCTCAGGTGAAATAATGTCTCCAGGAGTATTGACGAGGCTTCTGCACAATCACATGGCTGTGCATCTGCAATTGACAGCATTTCTAAATACATTTCAGCTCTTATAGTTTATTCTGAAAAGCCTGGCTTTAAACACACCTGATTTACAGAGTTTTTTGGACATACTGATGTTTGAGTAAGAGACAAGAAAACCTTTTTTGTCACCCTCTTAATACTGCAAAGTCAAAGCAGAAACTGGTTGTAGATAAAAAGAAAATAACCAGTGCTCCATTCTGGGGATTTGGTCTTTGGCTGTAAATCAAGCTGGCTCTGTATCATTTGGGATTTGTTTATGAGGAGGTCACATCAGAGGTGGTTACATACTCCTAGTTGTGGATTGTAAGTACAGGACTTTTGTAATTTGAAGAGCAAGGAAGGGATGGCAATCAGATATGCATTGTACTCAAGCACCAGGCATAAGCACACAAAACACCAGGAAAAAAAAAAAAAAGAAAATAACAAAAAGCTAGCACTTTCTTGTGTGGGAACACATTAAACTCCTTTCTCACTGTCCCTAGGAGGAGTTGACAGGTAGGCAGACTCACAACCCTATCGTGGCCATTTTGGTCTCCCTGCCCTCCCTCAACAGCGTTGTCCTCCTTCCTGCCCTGCCCAGGAGGGGAGGAACATCCTGCCCTCTGACACAAGATCCAAGATGTCCCATAACTGCTAGTCCTGCTGTGCCACCACCACAGGAAACATACTTCTCTCTCCTTGCTGAATTTGCATGCAAGGTTGCTCCTCTTGACCTAGTTCCCAGCTAAGAGCACAGACAGGTCCTTTTCCCACCTGCCAGACCATCTAAAAGCCACCTGCCTCTTTTGCCACTGGAAATGTTAGCGGCTGCCCAATCTCATGCTTATGATTCCTTCTCAGCAAGATAATAGAAACATTTTGTGAGAGGGAGGTGCTTGCTTCCTTCCCAGGGTTAAAACCCTCTCCTGACAGCCTTCCTTTGCTGTCTGCAGCAAGCAAACCCTCTGAAGAGGGATAAAACATTAAGTCCATATCCTCATTAGTATTTCTTAACAGAGAGCAAAGGTCTCCTGCAGAACCTTTTAGCTGTGATTAATGCTGTGAAGACACTGCTAGGCAAAGATTGGCTGGAAAAAAAAGCACAAAACATTTTTCATGGATGTCACCTCCAATTCAAGGATAAATTTGCTTCAGCTGCTTCCCTGTCTTCCCCCACTCATGCAGCTTTCTCGGTAGTAAATGAAAGCCTAGTAAAAACATGCTTGCTTTTCTCCCCTGTACACAGAAATCACATCCAACTTGGGAAGTCCTTGGACTGAAATGGTTGAAGGTGAAATAATGTTACAAAGAAGGACTGTGCAAGTGCCATTCCAAGGCAGTGTGGTACCCCTTCCTGGATGCCCTACTGAACTACATGGCTGCAGTCTGGCTAAGAACCCTGGAACATCACAGAAAACGAGTGCAACTCCAGGTGGAAATTGTTTTCCAGATGGTCAGTTTTTAAACAACAGAATGCTTTCTAAAGAAAGCAAAACATCCCTCTTCCAAAAAGCTATTGCACAAAATATATTTATATCAGAAAGGCCTACCTTGTACTTTTTAATACTCTAGAATACTCAGCAGTGTTCATTAAAATAAAACCTTGCACATAGCATTCTTAGTTTAACAGCAGAGCAAGTGTATTTTGACTATCTGGTTTCTGGAAGCAAGATGCAGAGGGGGAGAATAAAAGTGTCATCAGCCTAGAGTGCCACTGATGGATCCATGGACAGACTGGACTAATCTATTGGCAGCTGTATTTTCTGCTGCCTGGTCATTGTCTTCTATCCCAGCAAACAGATGTCCATCCCCCACACAAGATGCAGATAAAAGCTGCCTGCCTCTGCTGGCTGGTGACTTTGCTTTTGTTGGTGCTACTGCTCTACCTTACCCTTCCTTTCCTCCTGCTTCTTGCTTCATCTTGCATCTCTAAATCACAGTTGCAGGGACAATGCTCAATAAAATAAACCCTAGAGAATGTGAAACAGAAAACCAAAGAAACTCCAGCCAAGAAAAAACTGACTGCTCTAACTCCTTAAGTTCCCAGTGCAAAATCTAGCAGGTATAAGCTGCAAAATCTAGCAGGTAAAAGCTGCAAAATCTTGAAACTAAGAACTCTACCTAGATAAATCAATAACCGTGTCTTCCTGATTGTCCATAGAGTGTGGAGACTTTCTCCCTCTGTGTATCCTCCTGACTGTTTTCCAGATAAAAGACAGTGGTAGCAACTCCTTTTTTCAGAGGCTGAAGCCCTCAGCTGCCTCTGAAGGACTAGGACACCCAAAACTTAGCAAGGTGAGAGGCAGAGTTGGGAGCTGAGCTTGTGCTTCTGAAGTTGTAGGATATTATCTTGATCACCACATCTATTCTTCCTTTTCCCAGACAGATACAGGTTATTGTTCCCTGAGATCTTCTTTCTGTTCAACCAGTCAAGTAGAAATGA
Source organism: Apus apus (assembly GCF_020740795.1). NCBI lineage: Eukaryota > Metazoa > Chordata > Aves > Apodiformes > Apodidae > Apus > Apus apus. The sequence continues at coordinate 68,872,060 of NC_067312.1, read as the reverse complement.
GGGAACAGAGGGTCACTACAATGAGCAGTTTTCTGCTCAACTGGTCTCTACAGTACCACACAACTGGCAGAGGAAACACAGCCTTGGCTACCTCTACACTATGCAAGACACCAGAGCTTGCAGGCTTCTCTTTTAACACCTCTCAATTTCTTTGCAACTAGAATATAATCTTAAGAGAGTTCCTTAAACAAGGTTTTAGATAGAAAAAAACCAAGGAGTTAAAGGAAGTAACAGCAGGTTAAAAAGCACCCTACTGTTCATATACATTTTAATGCTTGGTTTTGATAAATCCATGTAATCAAGAGTCAGAACATACACATGGAAGCCAATGGTAGCTCACCTCGTGCCAGGCATCTAAAGATTAACATGACATCTTATGGAGCCTTAATAATTTAGTATACTTCATCATAAGGCATAAGGAAGAATACATAATGGAGGTTAAATTCCTGTTGGGAACAGGAAGCAACCCCAGTCCAGTCAATGTAAAATAAATTTCAGCAGCAGAGCTGTGGAACAGAGACTATAAAACAGTTGGACTAGGGAATAAGGCACTTCAATGGATCTAGTGAGTCTGATGAATGGTGAGAAGAATAAAGACACCAGGACAGAGATCAAGATACTGAATCTCAGAAATTTGTACTGAGACTGAGAATAGCTGGAGCGCAGACCACCATGATCAGGCATCCCCCTGAATAAAAGAACCAGCACAACAGGTGTCAGGCCCCAGATGGCATCTTATCACCCAGCGCCCTGTGTGAGTCAGTAGTCTGACCTCAATCACTTTAAATCTGACTTGGATCAATTCCTTGCTTTCTTCTCCATTTGGTTTTGCTAGCTTATCTTCTTATACATCAGAAAGCTTCCTCTGATGTTAGTGCTTGTATTTCATACTGAAACACAAGATTTTCTTTCACCTCTTGACAACACACCACTCAGTCAGCAACAAACACCACTTCTGTTTTAAGTCACACCTTTAACCTGGTATGCTGTACAAGATGGTTGGACACAGAGCAGCAGCTTTTAGAAAGACACTGAATTTCTGACAAGCACTCTTCTAAACAATGCTCAAATGTGAAGTTATGTTCAGATAGGAGATTATCTATATACTTAAAAGTGAGTCCCACAACACATACTTCTGTCTTGTTCAGACAACACAGAAACTTCCAAAATAATTAGCCAAAAGAACAACCTCATGCAAGAAATACAATATTTAAAGAAAGGAAGGATTAAATTGAGCAGTTATTCCTTGGAGACTGATGAGGAAGTGGATAGTCTTTTACTCTGTGCTGTAAATCTTCCTTGCAAACCCTCTTACTCCCTCTCACCGAAATATGACCACATCTGTTTTCTTCACAAAACTGTTATGGCCAAGCACACAGAAATTAATAGAAACTGTAACTGAGAAACTTGAACACTCTGAAAAAAAGCCATCCTAAAACCAGTAAGTTCACCTCTAAGCTTCTGGCTGGCTGCAGGAGTAATTCCTGAGAAATGTTTCTCAGGGGTGATGAGAGGTGAGGAAGCACTTCTCTTTACAAAGAGAGAGCTGTATCACCAAAACAATCACCATTGGTGCCACCTCCTCACTTTTGGGATTTTAAGGAAAAAAATGTTGCTTTGCCTGCCTCCTGTAGCCCACCCCACTGTGGCTGTGGTGAAATAAAAATGTTTCACCAGGTGTGAGAGAGATGTTGTAGCCCTTAGCTTTGCCACCACTCTAGAAGAAGGACAATGCAAATAATTTTATACTGTGACGCAAGGACAGAGGAAGTTAGGTTTGAAGCCTTTCCAGAGACAGTCTAGGTAAAAGGGTAAGAGTTTGGGGTGTGGCTGTAACAAGAACAAAACAAATCCCATTGCACAGGCAACTGCAATCCATCAGAGAACGCAAAATGGCTGAGTTCTGCTTTCTCACATAGATCATACAAATACAAGTGCCAGCAAAGCATGGCCCAGAATGTCCAGCTGGGCTTGCATGCAGTTGTAGTTGCAGAAGGTAGACTGGCAGAAGAAGACAACATCCACAGAGCTAACACCTGTGGGACTGGAGAGAAAGGCCAAAGAGCAGGCTTTCAGACAAAAAAAAAATAATATCAAAACACATCCTTGCAAGGAAGAGCAGAGATGATGAAAAAATTCAAATGTCAGGATATTCTCCTTCCTTCTATCCAAAGACCACAGGCCTTTGAGAGAAAGAGCCACTTAACTGCCACTGGTTAAAAGTACTACTAAGTTTATGTTCATGGGATGAGTGGTATGACAATTATGTCCACTAATGCAAGAGCCTATTGATAAAAAAGGAAATCTGCTCTTAGGAACACACCCTTGTTTTGGAGAAAACCTGACACAGAAAACTGTTCAGCACGTTTCACATAATATTGATGCTTCTTCTGAATCTCCAATTCCTACCATTTCTGCTTTTCCATCGTACACAGAAAGGAACTACATTTCAGTTCAATGAACTGGGTTTGAAAACACATGCATTAGAAGAATACTACAGTTGGCTTTCTTTTTCATTTTGACCTTTCCTCAAAACCTGTTTTTTTTTCCAAACCATTTGAAAAAGAAGTGTAGCTTCTTAAAAGACAAAGCACTTGACCTTAAAAACATTTTTCTTTTTATTCCCCTACAGTTTTGAGAAAGAAAACATCTATAATTGGGACATCTCATTAACACACTCAGCTATGATAGTACTAAGTGGGTAGTGAAGTGAGACTAACATTTTAATTAAGTCCTTTTCATTTCTAGGCTAATTTTCTTCTTATTATGTGAACCTTTGAGGGCTACAGAAGCCTGTCCTATAGTCAAAGCCATGCTAAAAACACCATTCCTCAGCTAAATCTCTGTCAGTTACATGCCCACTGCTTTTGCTGAGAGCATTTTAACCCTTTTCACCCGGTCTTCCCCTTTACATCTCCATCTGGCCAAAACGTGTAGCAATACATCCCAAGGCCCTGGCTTCTTCAAGCTTGGAAAGACTACATTATGATTGATCTTCCCAGGTACCGCATTTAGGACGATGCTTAAGCAGGTGGTTACTGGAAACATGAGCTGCTTGGATGCCTGATGTGTACCCACCCAGCAGCAGACAGGCTGCACCTCCAACCACAGACATGGGGACTGGCATAAAAGCATCAGAGCAGTCACATCTCACACTCGATGTCCCCACCTGACAGCAGCAGCCTCCATGTGCTCAGCGGGCCATAGCAGATTGCAGGGTACTAAACTTACCTACAGATGCTTCCAAGTCCCTGAACCATGAGGTAAAGACTCATGACCTAAATGCATCAGAGCACTCACCTCTCCCACTTCTGTCAAGATGATTTATATACCCACCATTTGCTCTATGGCCAAATCACCAAGAAAAGAAACTTCCTGTAGAAGTCTCTCAGTGTTAGCAGCTCTGTAGTGTAACACTACATATTTGAGCAAGCACCAGGTCTTTTTTTTGTCTCAGAGAAACTGATTCAATGTGATTGTCTTTCTGCTATGTTGTGAGACTGGGAGACCAGGCTAGCAAAGCCAGAGTAGATGATGACAGGAAAAAAAAGCCTCAAGGATACACTGAGGGCTAACTCAAAACAGCCAAACACACACTTGGCTGGAAGAGAAATACTGCAATAAATTGGTGTTCCTCACATGTCAGCATGCACAGCCTAAGTGCTGATAAACAAAGACAAGAACTGTCCTGTGAAACTGTCCCTTAGAAAACGTTTCATGTAGGGGCAAGACGGTAACACTAATTACTTCACAGAATCACAGAATGTCTGGGGTTGAAAGGGACCTCTAAAGGTCTCTCTAGGCCACTCCCCCTACAATAAGCAGGGACATCTCACACTAGAACAGATTGCTCAGAGCCCCATCAAGCCTGACCTTGAATGTCTCCAGGGATGAGGCCTCCACCACCTCTCTGGGCAACCCATTCCAGTGATCTGCCACCCTCATATTAAAGAACTTTTTCCTAATGTCCAACCTAAATCTACCCTTCTCTAGCTTGAAACCGTTACCTCTTGACCTGTCATTACCCTCCATTGTGAACAGCTCTTCTGCAGCCTTCTTACAGGCTCCTTTCAGGTATTTCGTCTTTTTTATGTTAATCAAGATAAAACTTAGGTTCTAGGGGGGTTACAGCACTTGCAAATACTGGGTCAAACCTTGATCCCGCTGAGTCAGCAGCTCTACCAGCAAGTTCAAAAGAATCAAAGATCTACCAAATCCTATGAAAAACACCACCATGGTAAGGGGAAAGGTGGTCTCAGAAATAGCATAGCTTCTCCAAAATGGGAATGAGTTGACATTAAAAGGTCTAGCATTTAACTCGAAAATGTGAATACCCACAGATTTCAATTTTCAACAGATCAGTTCTATGAACTGTACGTTCATCCATGGACAGAAACAGAGGGGAAAGAAATGTATGCTTCTCTGGAAGATACTTGTAAAGGTTAGGAGGTCAGCCTAAGTTTGTTCCCAGTGCAGAAGCAGAGGAGAGCCAACAGTGCTGTAGACATACCAGTAAGAAGCTACATGGCCTTAATCCTGATACAGCAGTTTAGAGATCACAGAATATTTGAATGGTTTGGGTTGGAAAGGATGCTAAAGGTTATCTAGTTTCAGCCCACCTGAAACCAGGAACACCTCCCACTACACCAGACTGCTCCAAGCTCCATCCAGCCTGGCTTTGAACACTTCCAGGGATGGGGCATCCACAACTTCCCTGGGCAATCTGTGCCTGTGTCTCACCACCCTCATAGTGAAGAATTTCTTCCTAACGTCTAATCTCAGTCTACCCTCTTCCAGTTAAAAGCTGTTACCCTTTGTCCTATCACTACACACTCATGTAAAAAGTCTCTCCCCAGCTTTTCTGGATCATCACCTCTGGGCTTGCTCCAACAGTTCCATGTCCTTCTTGTGCTGGGAGCTCCAGAACTGGACAGAGTACTGCAGGTGGGGTCTCATGAGAGCATAGGGTGAGAATCCCCTCCCTTGACCTGCTGGTCATGCTTCTGATGCAGCTGTTCTGTGGTAAACATACACAAGTACAGACCCCAGGAAAAAGTGGGGAGATCCTGTCTTCTGCCTTCTGCCCTCCCCCTCAAAGTCCAGCTGTACCTGTGGTCACTCATATTTGTCACACATGGATACACTACACATACATTAATGTGGAGCTTTGCAGGGCTTTGGGGATAACAGTTATACCCTCCCAGCACCTCACCAATTGCTTGCACACTGTCACTGCTCAGCTGCTGTTCCCAGAAAACTGATAAAATAGGGCACAAACTGCTTCCGCTACACTATCAGAGAGGTAGAGAGAAGTTCTGAAAACGAGTTTCTAACTCCCACCTGTCACTCACCTGAACTGAAATATTTCCCTTACCACTCTGCGCAACTCATCAGCAAAATCTTCCAGCAGAAGAATTGTTTGAAGGCTTGAAAGCAAATAATTGTAAGAAGTACCAGTCTTGAATCACTGATGATTTGACCAAAACTTTTGAGGCTCTAACTGAGGCTGTTAAGGCTTAAAACAAACTCCAATCTGCAGTAGCTACCAAGAATGCCTCAAATCATACTTGCAAGTAACTTCAGTTTACCTTTATTACATAACACAGTTACTGAGGAAGTTTCAGTTTCCTCCTGTCATCGTCACAGATAGATGAAAACAAAACTGAAAGAGACAAAAGTAAATAGGAACTGAGAAGACCAGTGTGATGTTAAGGAAGGCCAAGGATGGGCACCCCAAGCAAGGTCAGAGAACACCATACTCCTACAGTAGCCAAGCTGAGAACAAACCTGAAAAGGACCCGACTCTTGACAGGTAGGCTGTTGAGGGCTTTGCCACAGAATACATACAAGTAAACGAACCCCAGGAGAGTTGCAGGACTCACAGAGTGACACCAGAGTAGCCATGTAAAGCAAAAAAGGCTTGTGTCTAAGGTACATAAGCTGTTGTTGAGGAGGATGATGGCAATGAACATGACTGCTTTGAGTCCTGAGATGGACACCTCACAAGTCTGGCTTCAGGGCAACAGACATGGACAGAGGAGAAAAACTGTCTTTTCCTGTTACAAGAGGATGGAGGACAGGACAAGGGACAAAATAACACATACAGATGACACACTGGCATGAGGTCTAGCAGGAGTCAGGTATCCTAACCTCCTAGTTCTCTCTCCTTCCCTCTGCCCACAGAGCCATTCCATGCCAATCAAAACCCAATTAGTTATTGACACTAGCTCTTCACTGAGGAACGGACTGCAAAAATCTCAAAATGTGCTTCTCTGTCCTGTGGTTTGACACGAGCTTTACTTGAAACACTCACTGTGCTCTCTCCGTTCTGATTAACATACAGTTTACTGCCTGACTCATTTACCTCTCCTTGCATAAGGAGGAGAGATGTAGATTTTATTCCTACCTTTCTATTTTCCTTGTAAATGCTTAACAATTGAGATAAATACTTCTCCCTTTTTCATATTTTTTTTTTCTGCATCATTGACTGGCTCCTGCTGATGATCACCAAGCTAAATGAAATTCTACAAGCAGTAATAGTCAGTATTTTGCTATGGCTATATATCTTTACCTTGAATAACAAGAAATAGAAATGGCATCTTTAAAATGAATGCTTTCTATTCTTCCACTGTACAGTAAGATTTTTTTTAAAAAATCATTGCACATCAGATCAATGCAAACAGTAAGTACTCCATGGTAAAACTTAGGATTAGACCTTTGTAATGTGATATGAAGCTGAACAGCTGTTTTACTATCCCTCTATACCAGGGCAAACATCTTGGAATCAGGAATCAGCATGATCTCGGCAGGAACTTAAGAGCCAAAGAAATATGTATCAAAAGAATAATGAGAAGGAGCTACCACTCAACAAATCATTCTGTTCTTTCAACAATTGTAATTTCTTAAGTCTTCCTGTTTGGAACTCGTGTTGCTCACATTTAAAAGCATATTTTCCTGCCCCATAACAGGAGTACAGCAACCAAACACCTGCTCTCTGGAGCATGCATTTTAGATCTCTGAAGCCATTTCACTGAGATTTTCAGCCAAGAAGCACATGAGTAACTTTGAACCAGATGAAGTCATTCTCAAGGACTGAGATACATCCATCAGACCAGGTCTCTGACAGCAGCATAAACTGTCTCCACTGTATAAATGAAGCCAGGGGAGGAATTCTTGAGATAATGAAGCCTTGCCGTTATAAAAGGATGGCAACATTAATAATTTAAGAAGGTGTTATGAAGATGTTAGTTTCTCAAGAAGAAATGACTGAGGGAGACAGGGTTGTATGTTAGCCAAGGTGAGTTCTGCTAAGCAAACAAAGACTTACAGGGAACAGTCTGTCCTAAACCACAAGTAGCTATTTCTAGTCTGAAAAAAAACCCCTTAAAATTCTTTAAAAAAAAAAATAATTCAAATTTGGTCAGAATTTCCTTCCTGATAATGCTGAAGTGAAGTCCATGGTGGAAAACTGCAGTCACTGGGTATGTATCACCATCATCAATGCCATATTCTCCCCTTTGGTTGTTAATCCCTCTTAGCAATGTTACATTAGCCACAGACCAAAGAAAAAGTGCTGTCTCAAGAGGGAATTGACATTGTGGACTGAAGTCTTACTGGTTGATGGTCTGCTAGACATGGATGAATAATACAAATTTCAAAGTCACATGCTGAAGTAACAACATATTCCTAATTTTGCCCTAAATCCAGATCACCAGGAATGATACTGAGGTCCACCCCTAAGTTAATTTTGCCTGATCTGAGATGGAATACAGTTTATGGCAACTAATAATTAATACTACAACTATTAGCTATTTTCAAATAACATCAATTATCTGATATAATTACAATTCCTTTTGAGCATTGAAAGAAGGTTTATAGGGCTGCTGGAGTAAAAGACATTACATGCTGAGCTTCTTCTCCAATGGATTACTTGGTCTTATAACAGCTTTGTTTTCTCTCTGAGCACCATAGTGGTGCTGATTCCAACGACATGGGCATTTCACTAGATAAATGCAGATCATCATGTACTGGAAAATACAAACTATCATGCCTAAAGGATATACAGAAATACAGAGCTATCAGTATTGAAAAAATGTCAGCAAGCTTATTTACCTTTTCCTTGACCTATATATTCCTAGGTAGAGAATGAAGCTGGCAGGAGGACAACAAGGTCAATGACAGTTACTAATTTTTTTTGCCATTCCAGTCAAAGCCTCTTTCTGTTACTCTTTGTTTAGCCTGACATTAATATTTCTTCAGGCAAATAACTTATCCATGACTTGCGGTGATCAGAAATGAGGTCCGATGTCATGCTTAGGCTACAAGATTGTTACAGCTTTCAAAAAGAAAAAGTGTCTCAATCTTTTATTTCCAGAGCTATTCCAGAGTTTCCAGTGAAACTGTGGAATCCAAAGGGAAGAGCAGCAGAGAGGCGTGGGGAGCTGCTCTTGGCCAACAACTCCAGCAGGTTCATTCAAAATTGAAATCCGGGTGAATAAGTTTTTACAGAAAGAACCTGCAAACCATAAAGAGATAAAATAGTGGTACAAGGCAAAAAAAAAAAAAAAAAAAAATTGTCTACCTGAAATGACACTACGTTTTCTTCCTGTTAGCAAGAAAAAAACTTATGGCTCAGGACAACCCAAAACCCAGTTTGCAGCTCTCCTATTTTATCTCTTCTTTCTGTCATGGAACCACAAACAGGAAAATCTCTGTAAGAACAAGTTAATGAACACAGACACACGGGACCTTCACCGGTTTGTTGCTTCAAGCTCCATATCCCTTTGATTACTCTAGATACCAAAGTCAAAAGTAGAATCTTCTCTGCCAAACTCAAGACACCAACACAACTATTGTGGTTTGGGCCCAACACGACAACCAAGGAACAGCCCCATGGCCACTCACTCAATTCCCCACACACACACTCTGAGATGAGGAGGACAAAGCTCCTGGGTTGAGACAAAGGACAAGGAGGGTTCTTCACCCATTAAGGTCCTGGGCAAAACAGACTCAACTTGGGGAAAAAATAATCATTTAATTTCACACGAATCAAACACACACAGGACACAACACACAGAGCAGGGCTTGCATATGTTACCCCACCCCTCCCTTCTTCCCAGCCCCAAATCCCTTTGTTCCCGGTTTCTCTCCCTCCTTCCCCCCAGCAGCACAGGGGGATGGGGATGGGGTTTAGAGTCAGTTCACAGGCTGGTGGTTCCTGCTGCTCCTTCCTCCTCAGGAAGGAGGATTCCTTACAGACCTTCCCTGCTTCCCCACAGGGTGCCTCCCATGGGAGAGAGTCCTCCACGAACCTCTCCTTCATGAGTCCTTCCCACCAGGTCCGGAGCTGCTCCAGCCTGGGCTTCCCACAGAGTCATGGGCTGCTCAGGGAACAGCCACCTCCCCTGGCTCCGGGGTCTTCCAAAGCTGCGTAATCAGAGTCCACTGGCAGCAAATCCATGGGCCACAAAATCCAAGTCCACTGGCCAAGTTCACCCCTCTGGTCACCTTCAGGGAATGTTCCACCCTGTTCCTCCACGAGTGCAGGAGGGGACAGCTGCCAGCTCGCCATGGGTTGCAGGGAAACTTCTGCTTGGGCACCTTCTTCCCCTTCTTCCTCACCAACCACTAGCACTGGTCTCCTTCCCCAACACAGCTCCTCTCCTCCTCCTTCTCTGCACAGCTCTTACCTCAGATCTTTCCTACGTTAATCACTGAGGTGCATCCATTGTCCCTCTGATGACTCCTTGGCTGGGTTTGGAGCAGGGGGAGCTTCTCAGCTTCTCACCTGAACCACCCTGGGGCCCTTCTCCTGCTACCAAAAAACCCACCAAACCAAACCACAACAACAACATAGAAATAGATAAATCCTCACACTCTCCACTGGAAATAAACAATGAAAACAAAAAACCCTAAGGCAATTAAAAATGGTGGATCGTTTTATATTTGCAATTTTAAGTCAACATAAACCAAATCCTCCAAAAAACAGTACAGAAAAAAAAAAATTGTGCACATAATATTTCTGCTCAATGTTTTGGGCCAAAACTTCTCAGAACTGAGTAATTTTTGGCAGAAATCTGTATGTTCCCGAATTTTATTTTGCTATGGAAACTGCCCACATAAGACAAAGTCAGAGACTAGCCAGTTCTAGTCAAAATTTCCTCCATATTTACACAAGTCATACAAGTTAATGATTGGCATGTACTCCTTGAACAGTTTCTCTTTAAAGATCATTCCTTGTAGCACAGACACTAACACTTGTGAAGTAGTTTTATTCTGCAGCCCTCTTGCAGAATCTCCTGGCTGATACAAGTGGTACACAGCCCAGCTCCAGTACCCCCTAAGAAAGCTCAACCCAGCCACCTCCTGTGGGTGGGCCAGGTGCTGTTTTGCTTATGTGTATTGCATCTCCTCTAGGGTGGGTGGCAGGACAGATGAATGTGGCCTTATGCTGGATTTACATTGCCTTTACACCTTCTGTATTAAGCTCAAGCTCAGCATCACCAAACCCCTCCGCTTCTTCCTTCGCAGTGGCCTCTGCCATTATCTACCTAAGAAACTCAAAAATTCCCAAGTTATTTCTCATACACCCGGGTCACTGGCTTCACACACAGGGGACACACAAGAGCAGAAGCAGATGTACTACTGTATGTGACAACCCCACTTGAACCATGTCCTCTCTCCATTCACTGCTGTAGCAGTGCCTGAAATCATGATGCACCTGTGATTCTTCTCCTGTGTTTCTGGCAGCCTCACAGTAGCAATGTGGTTGCAGTGCACAACCCATGACCCAGCTCTGCTTTTCCCAACACCACAGGCTGCTGCTGCAAAGGGCTGCCCTTGGCTTGATGCTCGTTAGGACAGAAAACCAACCTGCACCCAACACAGCGAGGCCACCACTTTGTGTCTGCAGACTGTCTCTGCATTGGGAGCACGCAGCCCCGTGCAGCCAGCAAGCAGGAGGGTCTCAGTGAAACCTGGGAGAAGCTGTGTATTTCCTGAATGGTGTTTTATTTTTCTGGTATTTTATCTGCTGAAAGACATTACCTCCTCCTACTGTCTTTAATGACTGATTAATTGTGTTACATCTTTCCAAATAACATTCCCTGTATTCTTAAGATAAACAAGACTAACTTGTCTGAGTGATGCAAGATTGTGAAACCTTCATCAGTTTGTGGCATACGTTTGCACTGGGGAGACCTGCAATTCCCCTGACTCAGCCCAGTTTTAGAAGCATAAAGCTGAACTGACTGACCTGGTCCTGCTCTTACGAAGCAACTATCACCACATGTTTTGTAAAGTGGACCCCTTTCTACCAGCAACTCAAATCCTGAAATACCCTGACTACAAACATGATCCACTGTGAATTAGTTTTTAGCAACCTGTTCCTTAAAATCTGTTCCACTTTCAGCTGGGTAGATTCCAGCCAGTAGTTCTGCAAACTATAAAAGGTTTTGAGATACCTGACATACCTCTAAGTCACACCAAAAAGCTGTGGGAACACTCCTGTTCAGCACACACAGGTTTTCTCCCTCCTTGATGGAGTGTTCCCAGCATGGGGGCTGGTGAGACACCTCCCCAGGTACCTCTTCATCAGGAGCAGCCAGTGGGCACCATCCTTATAAAGAAGCAAATGACATTTTGGGGTCCTGTGCAGTCTACTGGAGCAGTCATCCCACAGCCCTGTGTTTTGTAGGCTGTGCCAGCTGCCCCTCCCCAGGTCTGACTGAGGTGGCACTGGATTGCACGAGCAGGGCCAAGGCCAGGACAGGGGCAGGAAACGGCTCTTGCATAGGAGAGCAGGGGTTTGCTCAGCGGGCTTGCTCTGCAAGAGGGAAAGTATCCTGCATAAGACGGTGTAAACACTTCTTCTGGCTTTGTCTATCCAAACAGATGGATAGATGGCCTTCCAAGCCAGGTTGGATGGGGCTTGGAGCAACCTGGTGTAGTGGGAAGTGTTCCTGGCCATGGCAGAGGGGTTGGAACTAGATGATCTTTAAGGTGCTTTCCAACCCAAACCATTCTATGATGCTGCTATGACACGTGGCACTGCCATCAGAAGTCTGTTATTTTGACAGTTTACTGACTGTGTTTCAATGGTACAAGCAAGCTCTGAGCACAAAGGGGTGTGATTTAGGTGTTTTAGGGAAGAAAAGGTTTTTAGATGACTCTCCAGTCTTCCAATACTTTTCCTTTCTCCTGTAAATGGTTCTCACGGAATGCTCTAAAAATCCCAGCTGCATTTTATGAAATTAAACCTTTCAAGTTCGTTGCTGAATATCTCAGTCAATTTAAAAACAAATAGCTAATGCAAACTGAGTTTCTTTCAGTCATGCACTGTTGAACACTCTCTCCATGCACAAGGAATGGAAAAAGAGCTGGAGTAAGTAGACAAATAAGTTACAATAGAAGAGCTACCAGTAATTACTCAGCAAATGCAATAAATTGTTGTCTATCTGGAAATTACACATACTTCATTTTGTTGTCAGAGAGTATTTTACAAGCGTGGGTGACAGAAGCATGCAGCAGAATACAAATGCGATATGACTGCCTTTTGCAGTACGTGTGTTTCCATCAAAGTTGGATTTTTTTCTCATCCTTCTCTCCTTTTGATTGATTTAAACTGATGGATGGTGAAGCAGGATTCTGAATTCACTGGTGCCTCAGCAAAGCAGTAAAAAGCAACACAAGAAACATCTATAAAAATTCATGTTGAAATCTCATGCTGTATTTGAGTTACTGAACAGGTCAGTTCTAAGAGAGCCTAACCCTCAGCTTCTCTAGAAACCCATAAGCTTTGACAAACTGAGTAGCCACGCAGGACCACTCAGATGAGGCTATGCTGGGGGCACCAAGCTTACACAAGCTTACACAGTGTCTGACTTCAGAGAGGCTTAGGAATAAGGCTGGATTTAGCAATTGTTACGGAGTTCAATTTTAAAATCAGTTCTGCCTTCTAAGATCATAGAATCATAGAATGGTTAAGGTTGGAAGAGACCTTAAGGGTCATGAGGTTTCAACGTTCCTGCTATGAGCCAGGACACCTCCCACTAGACCAGGTTGTACAAAGCCTTTATAATAGCGATAGTAGTGGATAATGCTGGTGATATTATAATAATAGAGACAATAGTGGACTTGGAGACATTAACAGTCAGTGTCTCACAGACATTTGCCATGAATTCTGCAAATCCTCTGTCATCAATAAAAGCCATTAACTCTAAATATTGCTCCTCCATAGGATAACTTTCCTGAGCAAAGAATCAGCCCTCCACTTGCTAGAACACAACAAAGAGAAAATAAAAATCAAAGGAAAGGTGCATTGTCAAGGCTATTTAAACAAATGGCTCAAAGGAGTAGAGGATGAGTGGCAAACAACCACCCTGTATTGTCACAAATACAAGTGACACCTTTAAACAAAGAAAAGCAGAAAACTTACTCCAAATGCAAAGGATGTCCAAGCCCACGGATAACTTTAAACCTCTATCTGGCAGAGACAACTCTGTTAGTTGGCAGTGAATGGGATGCCTTTACATTTGTGCTGGTCCTCAGATCCCTAGAGGACACAGCAAATCAATGACAAGCACGTTTGTGCACATGGATCTGACTTGAAGCCAGTTCTCATCCTGGTTAAGATATGGGAACAACACAGCATGAAGCCTTCAGAAAAATGGATCAAAACACTGTCCTGTACGTGTAAGTCCACTCTGTCTCCAGTCCCTACCTGTGGCCACCTCTTTCTGACTAATTACATCCTCAATCACTCCCTCATGATGTTCACTATAACCAGAAGGATGGCAGCTGCACACGACACAATCAGACACTGCCATGGGATGTCCTGCACCCAGCATTAGCAAAGTTGGACCCTTTTGAAATAAGAAAACAGAAACCCACCTGGGTAACAAACGTCACCTTGTATTTCAAGAGAATGGACAGACTGTGGTCCACTTGCTTATTAGAAATAAAACTCAGGTAACACCACAGAGATCACTCCATGAATGATGCTACCCTCCATTCCCTACAAATGCAATTAATTGCCCCCACACTGTTCGAGGTGATTCAGGCCATGGAGAACAAGGTCTGACTGCTGACAACACAGACAGGTGGTTCAGCACAGCTTCAACAGTGCTTTGGGTACAGGCTACCAATGCATCAGGCTTTCCAAAAACGGAGGAAAGAGGTACATGTTGACCCCACATCTAACAACCAGCTAATGATTACTCAGAGTAGCTACTGATTCTGTACCCTCCCTTTTTAAACCTTTGTTTGAGCCATCCAATAGACACTGACAGTAGCATCATTTTAACAAAAGCATGAGATTTCCAGAACCAGGACATGCCTCATGAACAACAATGCCACTCATAACTGCTCTCTCAGCTGCTGCCAAGCAAGCAGTTCTGAAAAGCACCATTGAAAAGCAAGTTTCACCCTGGATATGCAAACCCAGCAAACAATGCCTGAAGGGGTAAAAGGGGGTATGTGAGCAAGCTGCAACACCGATTTTGCACACTAGTAGCAATAAACGTGTTGGTCCTTAGTTTTGTGTTTATGTCCCATCCAAACTTAGACCTATTAAAAACTCCGGGAGCTTTGGGTGTTCAGAGAACAACTGGGTTTGCAGATACATTTGTACCCAGTCTTTTCTGTATGTGAGCAGATTTAAACAACCAAAGCAAGATAAAACAAAATCCTGAAAGCATGACCTGTGAATACTGCAGGGCTACAACTGCAGAACATAGTGTAAAATCAAGCCAGGCTATCTGAAGAGAGATGATTTGCTCCAGAGTTGGGAAATTCAAAGCACAGAGCATTGCAGACCCCTCATTTACAGCCTCAACAGACATCATGCAGCAACTTCTGGAGAACTAACCTCCCACTGCCAACCAAGCTGGCAGAACAAAACTGAACCTGATGAAGCCACATGGGTATCTCACCTGGGAAAGAAAGGGCTAAAAACCAGGCAAAGTCCTCAAGACTTCAGCTGTTGTAAGCAGGGGTGTTCTCACTTCCTAAGAAATAATGACTGATTCCAGTCTCAGAACAAGGTGGTACAGCTGATTTCAGCAGGCTTTTGTGAAAACTAGAGGAAAACTGACTGTATAACAAGATTTGTTTGGCATAAACCAGGAGAGAGAGGCAACAAGCTGACAAAGGCTTCTGGCATCAGCGCTACAGAATTTGTCTTTGTTCTACCTTTAGGAATCAATGACAAGGGAAAATCATCTTCAAGACAGATCTCTTGAAAAGTCACCAAGTTACAAAGCTAGTGTTTTGCCATAACTTCAACCTCAAGAAGGTCAGCACAAGTGGATTAAAAAAACAAACAAACAAACAAAAAAAACCAGCTTATTTCAAGCACTGATGATATGTAACTATTTTCCATTAGGGAAGACTGCATATCTTGACAGCCCAGTTCCATGGTAACTGACAATTTCACAATAAAACCCCAGTTAAAGTGATACTCACAATAAGTCCTGCTGAACACAACTCAAAAAACACACCTCCTCCATGCTGTTATATTTATCTGCAGAACTGCAAGATATTTGTGGCTGCAGAAAGTGTTAAGAAGAAAAATTGGGAAAGAAAAAGAAAATAAAAAGAAAAAATTGGGAAGAAAAATCTACTAGAAAGTAGACTAATCAGTTTGACATACTATCTCATGAAGTAACAGTTATGGAAAAGTTTCCTGATTTAAAAAAGTCCTCAAAACAACGAAGTGCATCTAGATGCCTACCACTCAAGAAAGAAGCAGGAAAGGGTGAGCGAAGGAAAAAAAATTGGAAGTTTTTAATGTCAAAGAAATGGAGGGTACAATATCAGAAGTATAAAAAAGACAGCTATGGTGCAACTGCGCATTCAAAAACCTCCTCCTGCTACTGAAGTCGCTCAATTCCATCAAAAGATGTCTCCAGTTACAGACCCGGCAAAAGGTTCTGTAACTGAGCAGATGTGACTGCACAGCTGAGGAATTAAGGATATGGTTCCCCATCAGCTCTTTCCTCTGATTTCTCATCAATCAGGAAAAAAAGCAGGAAAATAGGGGGGGAATGTCTTTTTGTGTTTGTTGAAACAGGTAAAATAGGTTAATAAGGACCAACAACTGGCACATGTTTGCCTAGTAAGCCTATGTATTCTGAAACACATTAACATCCACCATCAGAGGAGAAACAGCAATGAGTATCACCCTTGCTGTTACACGTGGGCTGAGCATGTTTTTCAGCTGGTTTTCCACCCAGGGTGAGCATAAGCCAACACTGAAATGTGCCACGTGACAGCTGGCAATGAAGGTTGAGGACAGGAGGGAATACAAATAAATAAGGGGAGGTAGTAAGGAGTGGTTGTCATAGCTCCCAGCACTTGACAGATCCTCAGCTGATGAAAATGTCCTTTTTTCCCCTCTTGTGCCAAGTCTCCAAAACAGGTTCTCCTCCTGTACAGTACATTCAAACTTACCTATGGACAAATGCAGAAACTAGATATTTGTGCCTGTCTTTCTTTTTAGGAGTAGCCCCTCAAAAAAAATCACACCTGGGAGCAGTAAGATGACTTTAAAAACAGGAAGGTCCACAGCAATGGCCTTGGACAACACTGCATCTTGAAACTGAGAGGTGGGGGACAATCTCAGCAGACTCTGCCTCAGGGGTAACCCCTTCTGTCCCAAGTTAAGCACAAGAGCCCACTGCACAAAACAGAAAGGTTTCATGCAACGATCTTCATTGTGCCCGAGCAGAAACAGGCAGAAATCTGAGCAGAGAGCCATGACCTCTGCTTTGCCTCACTGTACTCATCCCATTTGCAGCAGGGAGGATGTCATCTGAGGTCCACGTTCTGTCCCAGGTGTCTTCATGCCCCCACAAAGACCACATCAAGTGCAGGACCAACACTGTTACTCTAACCCGTCTGTTTCTGACGTAGAGGGATCAAGAGAACTATTGTACTACCTCAAGGAAATCTCATCTCACTCCTCGGGAGCTTTAAAAGCCAAGCGGAGCAAAGCGCTGGCAATTCATTCCTTTTGGCACCACCTCGGTTTTCCAGAGAGACGCAAAACCCCCTCAGGCTCCGGTCTCCCGAGACGTCCAACCAAACCCGACAAGGGGCATCGCATCCCCCGCAGCCTGTCATTCCTTCATCTCCGCTCCAAACCGCCTTTTCCCCGCACGCCGCGTCCGCACCAGGCCCCGCAGCCCCCCGAGGGTCCGGGGGGGGGGGGGTGTCACCGCACGGCCGGGGTCGCGGTGCCCGCGGGATGGAGGGCACACCCCGCCCCACCGACGGCCGCGGGCAGCACCGCTCCCGGCCCCGCTCCCGCGGCACGGCCAGCCCAGGGATTTCCCCGCAGAGCAAGGAAAGGTGTTTCCACACCAACACCTCCCCCCTCCAGGGACACCGACCCGGACACCTCCGGGGGGGGGGGGGGGGGGGACGGGGGGCACCAGCTTTGCCCAGCCCCACCGAAGCGGTGGTGAAGCACCCGAAAACGGGTTTGGGGGGGGGGGTATCCCGTGGGGAAGGAGCCCCTCTGCACGGGCACCGCGCTCACCGTGTGCCTGCCAGCACGGCTCTGTCCCCAGCCAGCCCTGCCGCGCCATGTGGCGGGGTCCGCACCGACACCCCCCCCACCCCCGCACCGACCCCCCGCCTGGTGCCAGCTCCCCGGGCTCTGCCTCCCGCCCCACCCCCCTCCGGGGGTGCTGAAGGTGCAGAACACAAACCCGTCAGCTCCCGCATCCCAGGAACGCGGCGGGGGAGGGGGGGGGGAGAGGAAGAGCAGCAGAACCGCCGCGCCTCCCGGTCCCCGCAGCCTCCAGGGCCGTGCCGGGCTCCTGCCGCTCCGCCGAGCGCCCCGGGACACGGTGCCGCACCGAGGCCCCTCTGGCAGCGGGGTCCTCCCGCAGGCAGCCCCGCACCGCACCCGCAGCCCCGCACCCGCAGCCCCGCAGCCCGGCTCACCCCGCCGCGCCGCGGTCTCCATGCCGGGTGGGCATCGCGGTCCGCCCTCCCTCCTCAGCGCGGCGGAGAAGGGGCGGGGGCCGGGGACGCCCTCCCTTTTTCCTCCTTCTTCTTCCTTCTCGCCCCTTCCCGCTGGTCTTCCCCTCTCCCTAACGATGCCCGGAGAACAACCGGCGCGGCTCCTTCCCCATCGCCCGCCTCGCCTCCTCTGCCTCCCCGCACGCCAGACCCGGCTCTCAGCCCCCCGCCCGGCTGCCGAGCGGAGGGAGGGGACAGGGGCGGGCAGAGGGGAGGGACCGGGGTCCCCCCGCTGGACACGGCCGCGGTTCCCCCCCCTTTCACCCGCCCAGGACCCCTCCTTTGTGCCGGAGCCCCCGGCCCCGGGGCTTTCTCCGCTCTCACACGCGGCGGGGATGGGCAGCAAGATTCGGCAATCGCTGCTCCGACAGCCCCCGCCGTCTGTGTCGCACCCCGGGCACCGCTGTGGCGGGCATAGAGCTCCGGTGGTTTCACCCGGCACGACCACAGGCTGGACTCTGCTCCCACCCCAACCGAGAGAGGGGGAGGAGAACGAACCCGAAGCCAAAAGACAGAGGGTTGAGATCTGGGTGACCCGTAGCAGCGCCGGTGTTGTTACAGGGACCCTTCACAGAGAGGCTGTCACGGGTCTGACAACCTGTCCCTACAGATGCTCTGGGTTGGAGGACCCTCGCAGCCTGGAGGGAGCACCGAGCATGCTGAGGGCAGCAGGGTGGGATCTGGGCCCTGCTCCAGACCTTGGCATAGCTGATGTGCCTCCTTCCCCCCATGCCTTGCTGTGCAAGCACAGGGCGTGGGGCAGGGCTGCCGACCACGGCTGCTGCACGCTGTTCTGGACCCCTGCTCCACAGCCGAGCCTTGCCCCATCCACCTGAGCAGCTCTTGCCGTGCAGGAGCTGTGGGGCCACTCTGAGCTCATGGGACCTGACACAACCTATCCTCAGCAACCTGTCACAGTCTCAGGGATACCACACCACGAGTAGCTTCTGCTTGCTTGGTCTCGGGCTCAGATTTCCCTCCAAGTCACAGATGTGTTACTATTATAAGTGAGAATGGTACAACTCCAACTATTTAGATGTAAGCCAAATTCCTAGTTCGTTGGGCAAAGAAAAGGTGACCCAGGAGTTTTTCTAGTGCAAATGAGCATGGAGTCCTGGCTTCCCACAAGCATGTGAAGTGCTCTTGCCAAAATGCCTCAACAGTAAAATGCAAAAAAAAAAAAAAAAATAGCACCCACAAGCTAGAGTAAATAGTGAAAACAATTTTTTTCTCTGTGTAGCTTCATTCCTCAGTTGCCAAGGTAGCCAAAGCAGAAGCATTTCTGGGTACTTCACTACCCAGCCCTCTCCCCATTTCCCAGAGGGGGAGGACAGTGCCACACGGCAGGGAGGTGACTTGCCCACGATCACCAGAAAGCCTCAACTGAACCCCACCAGCATCACGGGCCACATGGGCTGAGAGGCACAAACAGACACATAGTGTAAAGTTAACCACTTAAGGCAGCCAAGCATTAAGTTCTGTCTGCTGCAATGCAGAGGAAAACAGATTTCTGTACCCACAGCCCTTTTCCTTTGTAAGACATCAGGAGGACAGGCACAGCCCACTGAACATACCTCAACTGTAGGAGAGAGGTACTCTGAGCAGTGCAACTGCATGGGCAGCACTGGTCTGATTGTACCAGAAGACTGATATTCACCCAACAGATCAACCAAGTTAATTAGAAGAAGAACTGATTGGAAAGCAACATGAACATGTCTTCTTTGCAGCTTTACAACCCTGTAGTTTAATCTTTTCTTTCAGGTCTCTCCGCAACAGAATTGGCACCTACCACCCTTGGTGGATGCAGAGAGGGCAGAGGGAAATGAAAACACCACCATGCCTTTCTGCTGTTTCCCCACTTTGCATCAGCAGCAAGCCCAGCTACAGCAGGGCAGGAAGGCAAGGTTGCTTTTTCCTCCTGCTTTTTGGTCATATGGATTGCTGACCTGCTTGTCATTTCAAGAAAGCTCAGCAGGGCTTGAGCTTTTTCTTCCTAATGTGAGCATGGCATGGCTTGGGTGGAGCTACAGCAGTAGCAACAAGGGCTATTTTTAGCCTAAAGTAGGCCAGGCACTCCAGAAGACATTAATAGGGGGAACATCTGAGAATAAAATAAGCAAACAAAACAGAAAACAAACTGAGAAATGTAAACAAGGATCATATTTTACCAGAAGCACCTGCTAAATAGTAAACACGTAGAAACTGGATCCTGTGTCTCAAGGGACGTGACCCCACCACACCAAAACCAAACAGATGCAACCTCTCAACAGTATGTGTAGCCTTCGGAACAGCCAAAACACCTTGTTTTAGTGCCACACATCTGGACTGGGATTTTTTTAGAAATGTCCAATTCAGCAGTTTTCAGCATGCATTAATTTCCCAGGGGAAGCATCCTTATCTTGGTAATTTCAGTAGGTATTAATCCTCTTCTTAGAATTTGGTGCTCATCTGTCTTTTGAATCGCAGTGTAACTGGTACCCAAAGTTTATCAAAACTGGTTTCCCAACTTGTTGGGAGAGTACCTCCCCACATTTGTTAGTGAAACCCAGTAGACAAGGTGCTGCTCTCTACCTGCAGCTCTCCATAGTAAGCAGAAGAAAGAGGTACGGGTAAGTACTGCAGAAGAAAGATTCTGGTTTTGTTTGGTTTTTTTTTTTTTTACAAACTTCAGGTTTTTATCAATAATCATTTCAGTGGGAGACACAGATATCTATCAACTCCTTCACCTAGTATTGGACTTGAAGGACTAGATTGCAATAGTTCATCAGTCTGTAAATCTTCACGAAAGAGTGAGTGTAATGACATTTGCCAGAACCACTTGTGCACTTCCCACAGGGACTCCCATAACTGTTTTTACTGTATTTTTTTAAGCTCCTCTAGTAGTTTTTCATCTTTCCAGAAGAAGTCCCAGTAAGACATCTCATATTCTGACTCTGCTTGAAGTGTGAGTCGTTCCATTGACACATTCAAAGCTGTTAGCTTGCCTGAGTGTTTGGGTAGATCCAATCCAGAAACAAAGAACGATTTGTGTCACCATAAGCCTTTAAGACCTGAACCTGTGTTGCACAACATATGGGGTGGAAGCAGTTTCCCCTTTATGCAGATGATCATAATGAACCTTCATGCCTCTATCAGGAGAAGGGTGGCTACCAAACTCCTACAATCACATTACTCCATCGTGCCTTTTATTAGGATGCTCAACAAAAGTGTTTGCTATACTTAGCATACATTTGCTTGCTATTGCTTTGCTATTATTATTGTTTCCATCTGACTTTTTTCCACTCCAATATGAATACATACAAGGTTTCAGATTAAGTCACAACAGAGTTTAATTGACAGGAATTTGACGTAAGAGCTCACTGTTACCATCTGTCAATAGATTTGCCCCAATACTCTCTTCAGTGAACAAAAAGGGTAGACTTTCTGCAAAGCTTTTTGGATCCAGTCAGACCTTTCAGTGTTTCACTGACCAGAACAGCAGCATCCAATTAATACCTACACCTATCTGTGTACAGAGCAAGAAGATGACAGCATACCTATGCACAGACCAAAACCTCAGCTGTAGGATTTGTGTATAAGGCATGCTGGTGCAAAGTTTGCAACTAATATAACAAAAAAAAATTTTAGGAATACTTGGGGATTCTTTTAGCTGTGTACACTCTGCCTAGGAACACTGTACTTACTTAAACATCTCAGCTACATGTCAAGCAGCAGTGACAGGTCACCAGTGCTAGACCTGCTTAACCAATTTCTCAGTCAAGTGTTGCTCTGCAAAGTTGAGGCTGCCTGCCACAGAGCTGCCAGTGAATTACTGGGAAATATCTTCTCATTATGGTCTGTTTTCTCCCACTGTCTTGAAATGACATTGCCCACCACTCCTTGTGATCCAGAGACTTAACCATAGCAGTTGTCATGATGTCAGATGTTTCTGGTTGAAACTTCTGTGCATGTACATGTAAGCGTGTCAGTTGTCCTAGTCTCAATAGCAGGGCAAGCTGCTGTAGTACTACTGTCTCTTACAATCTGGATTTACATAGCTAAATATCTAGATACACACAGCTTCCTTAGATCCCAGATTGAGAAGGTAGTTTCTCTAAGAACTGAGGGGGCCTCAGGAGCCCACCATCACATCCAAGAACTTTCCAAAGGGGCAGGAAGGAGGCAGCATCCCTTTTCTGGTTTGAAACTCACACCGGGTGCTGGTTGGACGACAGAGGTGCCATAAGCCCACCTGCACAGCAGTCAGCCCGAGGAGCTTCTCATCTCTGCTGAAAGTGCCAAACATGTCTGAGTCAAGCAGTGGCCCAAGCAAGCCTCTCATGACTAATTAGGAGGGATAAGTCAAATTGTCAAAGTCCTGCAGTAGTTAGGATCACTTCTAGCTGGACACTGTCCTACCACCAAGCTCTCAACCACTACAGCCTGTGGCAGTGTGCTGCACAGATGGAAGCTCTAGGGGCAAGAGAAAGTAACAGAGAGGCATCAAGGAATTCCTCTCAGTCTTCCCAGGCTATGCAGTGCATAGTTAATTAGTTGCAGGAAAACACACCATCTGTTTCACCAGTGTAAGACAACTGTATTCCACTGCAGCTTTGGGGAAGACTAGTTTAATAAACAATTCCATACTCAAAGTTATGGCAGGAGCTGCTATTTCTCATTAAACACTCAGTAAGCTAAATGCAAAGACCAGTTTCTTACCTGAGAAGAGAGAATTCAAGCATAAAATACAACTTAAAGCCCAGAGGGAGGGAACGGACCAGTTTCTAACATGCTGCATTGCTGCTGCAGCTGTGAAAATCTTTTAGCTGCCAGTGACAGAGAAGTCTTCACCATGCAGAATATTCATGTGGAACAGGCACAAAGTAACCTGGCAAGGGGGTTGTGAATACAATGAACAATGCATCCTGCAACACTGACATCCAGGTTATTCAGTCTTTGAGGAGTGAGGAACCAGCTTTCTGCTTTTCAACATCAGATTGATGCTTTCTATAGACATAAATATACACGTGCACGCAAGGCTGCTGATAGAGTGTGATACACTTAAATTTGGGAAAATCACCTCGTGACTTTATGAGAACAAATTACACTTGCATAATCGAGTGTACTAGCAGGCAAGCTCCAGCTGAGTGGGTGTAGGCAGGTAGTACACTCCAGCAATAACTTAGAAAGCTGTTTCCTTAGCTAATGTGAGGGCTTTATATGACTCAAATGTGGGGTTTTTTAGTTTCCTTAATTTTTCTAGCATCTCCTCATTAACAAGAGATAAGATACTAAGCAACAGCAGACTCCTAATTACTGCACAGGAAGCAATGAACAAGCCAGATCTGCCACCTAAGTGGAGATTCCCTGTGTTTTTTTCTGGTGTGGTCCTAAAACCAGCATGCTGAACAAACAGTCCATGGTGTCTGAGAGCAAGATGTATACTGCAACCCAGTTTTATCCATTGCCCTTTGTCTGTCGGCTTAAAACCTCAAGTCAGGACACACCCTCTATTTGGTCAGTCTTTGAACTAGGATTTTAGATTGCTTAAACCAATTTTTTGACCCGTGTACACTTCTATGTTATTTTTTTCCAAGTCAGCTTCTTTTCTGTGGTCAGCATTTTGTAGTGTGCTGGGAAAGTCCTGTCCTAACATATGGATCAATGAGATTCCTCCTTGTGAGTGACAAGCAGCTAGTACATTCAGATAAACAATGGGAGGAAGTTCCCCGCAAGCTTATGTAAGAGTCAAGGAGGTGCAGATTTATCTCATTAAACCCCCTTCTTCGTAATTTTGTGAGCATTTCTGCCCATTGACCTCCTATGCCGGAGCAGCTGTGATACTCCCACCTCTAGAATCCTTGTGTTTGTGAGCTAGGATGCCATACAAGCCCTGGGGGGCTTGCTGTGTACCTCAGGAGGCATCTGCTCATGAGTAACTGAGTCAGTTTAGCATGCAGCTGTTTGCTCTCCAATCCAGTGTTTAAATTTCAGAAATGTGGACATCTCCGTAAAAGCTTCAGGTCTGGTCAAGTGTTTTTTTCATTTTTTTAAGGAAGATTCAGTCTAAAAACACAAGCAAGACTCAGTGCTCTAACAAGTGAGGCTCCTCCTAATTTTCAGCTGGTCTGCTAGGTCTGCTCTGCAGTGGTTCAGATTTGTCAGTTGCAAATCTTGGAAAGAAGAGGGTTTGTCTCACACAAAGATCTACCAATTTAGCAGGTAACCCTGCTATTTATATACTTTTGTATCAACTCACAGTAATTTACCTTGCTTGTCTTATCTTGCTGAGTTGTATTTTAGGTTCTAGTTTCTAACCAAGCTATACAAGATTTTTCTGCTGTATCTTCCTGTGCTTTCAGTTTACGTTAGTTTTTTTCATTATTGAGCTGCACTTTCTCCTCAAGTAACATTAATACTCAATGAGATCCTATTTTATTACTCAAAGTTAGACATTCCCTTTCCACCACTCTGCCCTTTGAACACTGTTTTGAAAAAATGTTTCCATGCAAATGATGTGAGTGGGGCTGTCTGGGGTAGCCCTCAGGCAGCCCTGCACATGGACACTACAGCTGGAACAAGGCAGTGAATAAAACCTGTAGCTACACCTTCACCACACACACAAGTGGAGCCTGCTCTCAGGCTCAGGAGGACTGGCAGGAACAGTTCTCACCTTCACCTGGGTGGACCAAATGGAGCATCCTTGTAACACCAGGTGGGCACCCAGCCCAGGTCTGACAGCACCAGGGGCTGTGCACTGCTCCCTAGCAGAGTTCCCACATTCCCATCCTTATCTGCACTATGATGCTGCTCCAGGGGAGGACCAAGATATTTACACCACTGCCTCCTCATCAGCCATGTCCCTGCCTCCTCACCCGTTTTCAGCACCTAATGTTTCGTGGTTCCAGGTACAAACTGTCAGCCATTTGCAGCGATGATGAAGCACAAGAGTTTTAAGGACAAGGAGCAGATGTGGAAAGCCTGATCTGCCAACATGAGGCTCACAAACAGTTGTTAGACAGATCAGCCAGTATCTATTACTTTTTTTCTTTTACATAGGAATAATTTGAAAAGTCCTTTAACAAGGAAATCACTTGTTTGTCAATATAAAATGAGTTATCTTTATATCAGCTGAGGACTCAGTTTCCCCCTGCCCACTCTACCTCCTTTCCCAAAAGGAATTTCCCACTCTGTGCTCATCTGCTGGTTCATGTGGCTTAGTGTGGAAACATGGTGTCACACACACAAAAGCATTCAGTGCAACTGCTTCATTTACGAGGCTTGATAATGGCCTGCTTGGTCTTCCAGCAAAGCAGATTTTCCACCAGGCGTGAGGAATAGAGCTCCAGAAAGGCTGCTTGTGAACACTGGGGTTTTAACAACTGGAAATACAGCCTGGAACAAGAACTTCTTTTAAAAGTGCTATTTGAGAATAACCTCATTCTGTCAGCTCATCATGATGGGACTGCAGAAAAGCCAGCTTCAGTTCTTCCATCCCACTTCAAGAAATTATCTAGGAATTATGAACTGGCACAATTTTTCTTTTTCTTTTTCTTTTTCTTTTTCTTTTTCTTTTTCTTTTTCTTTTTCTTTTTCTTTTTCTTTTTCTTTTTCTTTTTCTTTTTCTTTTTCTTTTTCTTTTTCTTTTTCTTTTTCTTTTTCTTTTTCTTTTTCTTTTTCTTCTTCTTTTTCTTCTTCTTCTTCTTTTTCTTTTTCTTCTTCTTCTTTTTCTTTTCCTTTCTTCTCCTCCTTCTTCTTCTTCTTCTTCTTCTTCTCCTTCTTCTTCTTCTTCTTCTTCTTCTTCTTCTCCTTCTTCTTCTTCTTCTTCTTCTTCTTCTTCTTCTTCTTCTTCTTCTTCTTCTTCTTCTTCTTCTTCTTCTTCTTCTTCTTCTTCTCCTTTTTCTTATTCTTTTCCTTCTTCTCTGTTTTCTTCTTCTTTTTCTTCTTCTTCTTTTTAAAGTATTTAGTTATCTGTAGAAATGAAAGACAACAGAACACGCTGTGTAACAAGAACGATGGTTGCTTTGAATAACCTCAACTCTCTCAGCCTGTCTTCACAGGAGATGTGTTCCATGCCTCTGATCATCCTCATGTCCCTCCTCTGGAACCACACCAAGAGGCCTATGATCTTTACATGAATTAAATATTTTTAAAAACTCCCAGAAGTATTTATCTTACCATTTGTGTGGAGGAAACAAGTCGTCCCCAGTCAAATCAAAGTGTAGGCAGAGTAAGAAATGACCTCACAGCTACAGAGCATTTCAGAAGGCAGCCAACAGCCACCTACTGCCCCATTGAGGTGGCTAATGTAGTCTAAGTATCAAGAAGAGAGGAAATTGTGAAGGACTGACAGAGAGGTTTAGCTATCAACCAACAGAAAAAAGGTATTTCATAAGAGACCCATGGTACAAGCATGAAGCTGGAAAGACTTTTCTCCTCTGAAAACAGCTTCACACATAAATCCTCACTGGGTTTTTAATGATGTATTTGATCATGCTGTCACTCGCCAAGGTTTGCATTTAAGAATGAGGAGGATACACCATTAACTGGATTAAAAAGGTTTCTGGGGGTGTTTCCAAGTCTGACCAGACCTCCCTGCCCTATTTGCTCCAATAATTCTGTTGACTTAAGAGGGTCATACACAACATTTGGAAGGAAAGAGAGGAGAAAACAAGAAGAATTTTGCTTCACTGAAGTTTGTTTCCTCAGTTCAAAAGTGCTTCCTCTGTGAAAAAGATAGCAACTACATACTGATCCTGCCACTTTTCTCTGATGAGTGTTGAGGTACAAGACAGAGGAGGGAGGGTGGAAAATAACCTACACATCACCATCTTGTGCCCTGCTAGGTTTAATACAAGATACAGGAGCATCAAGTAGCACAGAACAAGATCTTTATCAGGTACAAACATTTTCATTTACTTCCTTAGATTTAGACCACCTAGGATAATTTAGAAATCTTGGGAAAAACATTTTGTTTATGTGATTATTATATACATGTGATTCCTTTCTCTATTGTGAAGAGGCTCATGTTTAGTTCTCTAAGCACCATGATGCTACATACTTATATTTCACAGACAGGCACAGTCCATTTTGAAATCAGCCACTGCTGTACTCTTGAAGGGCAGATGCACAATCTGGTCCAGAGGAAATGTTTCCCTGTATGTGGACTGATGTGTCACCAGGGAGTGCAGAATCTCCTGTGGTAACTCAGAGACACAACATAGCCCTACAGAACTATCACAAGTAGTAGTGATTCATCCTTGGCAATCAGGAGTTTAACACCCTCTACTCAACCTTGATTTCCAAACATTGATTCTTACAGCAGCTTCAGGATACACCCCAAAACCTCATACCCTCGTGCTTTATAATACCTCAGTGTTTGAAATGGAAGTGTCTTCTTTAGGTCATTGCAATCAGATTTGTCTGTGGATCTTTCAGAGATCCTGGCCATGACCAGGTATCTCTTGGCAGTAGGAATCAGAGACCCCCAATTCAAAGGACTTGAGATTATCAGCTCCAAGGATCAACACAAGCCCTACAACTACTATATATATAATAATTTACATAGAAATTGTTCTCTGCCACCAGAAAAGCAGTCCAATCATGACTTGAGTCTAGATTTCAAGCCTTGAAAACCTGGAGTTCTTTGATAGTTTCTGACTGGGAGAGGAAAGGAGTAGCAGCTGGTCAAAAAGACACAGGAGTGGTGTTTCTAAACTATATCAAGGAGGATAAGGAGTTAAGTAGTTTATTTTGGCTCTGTATTTGTTGCTGTCCTAAAGTGGATTGGATATTATACATCAATTTCTTTTATTTTAAAAAGGAAAACAGAAGCAAAAAATGTCCACAAGTAGTGGCTTCTCAGATACAGCTTCCCAGAAGTGGTGCTTGCTTTGAAAAGGTAGTATCACCCAGTTTGTGTGATGCCAGGCTGAATTCACATAGGTCCTTCAGGATAAACAGATTAATTTGGAAGTGATTAATATAAATTATTTGAATACTGAGGTTGTTGCATACAGTCCTAGACCAAGTAATGATTTGATTTAGAGAGGTTCTGATTACTGATAAAAGGAAGGGAAATGAACATACAGGGAAAAAAAGAGAATTCAAAGGATTAACCAGTCATGGAGCAAGCAGAGTAATAGGTAGGGTAGATACTCAGCTCCAGCTCTTTCGTCCTTCCCAGATCTTACTGAGGGGCAAAGCTGAGCTTTTACCAAGAGCCAGGATAACGAGGCAGGTATACAAGCAGCAGGAACTTTCTGAACATCAGGCAGCTCACTGACACCTGGAAATTTTCTCCAGTTGTTTTACTGTGTAGCTACCAGGTCTCTGGCAGTGCCAAGTTAGTGCCAAACACCTGGATTATTAAAAGAAGGAGAAGATGAAGAAAGAAAGGTGACAGACAATTACATACCACCTGGGCTGCTTCAGGACTGGTCTTGTAGATTCTCTCCTAGGGTGGCATTAACTCCTGTTACTGAGCTGGGTCCTTGGCACTGGCTTGACAGCACCAATTCATGCTGGAATAAGGATGAGCCCTAGCTCGGAGACCTCCATCAACCCAATATTCCTTCTCTGTCTTTGGCTGTCCCCCTGTGTCAGGACAATCAGAGACCAAGGCATTCCCATACCACCTTTCCACATCTCCAGTGTGAGTTTTCACACATAAGTTAGCCTGAATCCAAAACTAAAACTCATCTTTCTTCAACAAAACATGGAAATTGAGAGTGGTGGAAGCCCACACTCCACTTGCTTTAGAAGACTGCAGCTGTTGCAGAAGACTCCTACTTCACCCAAGCTGTGGCAGTCTCTCCCAGAAAGACAAACAGATGCCTCTCTGCCTCCTGCAGCTTAGAAGAAAACATGAACACCCGCTCTAGATGTCAGTATCTCAACAGCAAACCAGCAGCTGTTGAACAAATTAGATGGTTCTGCCATCCACCTTCCTTGTAATTGTGCCCCAATATGACACCCAACACTTCCTTCTGACATGGAAGGGAAATGAGGAAGGCAGGAAAGAAAGGTTCATTGCAGTAGTTTCCTGCTAGCAAAAAGAAAGCAGATAGCACTTGCTTAATTACACCATAATTTTACAGCAGAAATTTAATGTTGAGTTCTTCTAACGCAGGGCTGTTAGATATGAGTAAAGAGGATTGCAGCTGTATTGTTTTATCTCCAGGAATATCCTATCACTTTCCTAGAACCATTTTCACTTGGGAGGAATAGAAAAGGTCTTCTTGTCCCTGTGCACCGCATGACTGTCACTGCAATGGAACACCTAAGTTGGGTCTGTTGTTAGAACATTAAGACCAGATACTTTTTCTCTATAAAAATGCACTACTACTCAACAATAAGACCTGTCAGTAATGCTATGTGTTTCTGAGTTATGAGGCACCACTGCAAACAATCTCTTTTCTTTGTAAACCCTCGAGCTGGGACTATTTAAAATGTGAGGGGTTTGTAATCTCTTGGTGTATTTTTAAGTTGAGGTACCTCAAATACTATTGAGATTGTTGAGTATGGGAAGATGCTCATGAGAAAACAGAATTGTTGATACATCATTCATTTGACCTGTGCATGTGAGAGGAATGATAGAAGCAGATGGAGACGATAAGATATGTTGTTAAAGGCTGAAATAAATTCATAGCTTTTTTATTTTTAAGTCACTGGAATCACTCTTCTGGTTTTTATTCTGTTTCGGCAATTTTGGCTGCCTGTTTACTTGCTTGAGCTGTGAAATTAATTACAGATTAATAAGATTCCTCTTTCTGTTTGGTTCTTTCTTGAACATTTGTCCTTACCAGGCCTCAACATTTATTAAACTTACCAGCATTACTTCCATCCTACAAGTATGGGGGAAAAACACTAAAAAAAAAGAGATGCAAGACCTTGCCCTGTGTCATCCTATGCATGTAGCAGACACGTATCCCTGCCTCAGGCAACTCTTGGATCCACCAGCACAAGGGAATCATTACTGAGTATTTAATTTTTTTTTCCCTGAAATACACAGATTTGGGAAAAATTTGGTAATTTATTCCTGTTAAAAGACCTAGAGTTGAAGGGACCCAGAAAGCTCTTTCAGTGAAGTGATTTGGGGATTCAAATAATGCTAAATGTAGTTTGCAAACCAGGACACACCTGTTAAAGGTGCCAAGGATTGTTCAAACAAAGCATATACCTTAATTCTTACTACTTATGGACATGCAAATATATTTGCCTAGGCAAAAAAGTTCTGCAATAAATGTCTGCTTAAAAGGCACTGACAGAGGACTGTTTTCTACCTTATCCTGTTCTTCCTTCCCCTACACCCCCAAGAGGGATTCAACCTAAATGGGTCATGAATTGACTAACTTTGATGTCAATGGTAAACACTTCATCTCCTGCTCTACAAAGTGTTGGTGAATATTTATAGGGATTGAGGAATATTAAGTTAGTTGAGAGGGAGCATATATATTCCCACAAATAAAGGGGAAGGATGGAGGGGAGCAGATTGCCACAGTTTACAAAGACATCAGATCATGACAAGCTTTGTGAAGACATTAGATGCTGAAGGAGCTAGTTATTTAAAAAAGGAACTCAATCATTTTAATGAACACATTTCATGAAAGTTTAATACTGTCTTATATTGAGTGTCTTAAATTTCAGGCTCCTTAAACAAGGTGGTTACACGTGAATCTCGAGTCTTCTTTTTCATCCAACATCGTTGTTAAAAACATTAACCCTCAAAACTCAGAGGGGGAGTTGAGAGCTTTCAGATGCAGAGCTTGAAAACTTCTGATTTGTGCAAGTTTCTAAATTTTAGAAATCTTTGTTTCCCCTTTAAAAGTTCTGGCAATGGGCTCTGTTGGAGCCCTGACTGACATGATAAATCATAAAGCTTATCAGAGTTCTGGGATTTTTTTTCTCTGGAAAAATAATGAATGAAACATGCAGATAGTGATTGTTGCCAGGCCTTAGCTTGGCACAGAGCAGAGACCAGACATTAGGAGCTCCACATTCACTAGAGGAGGAAAGCTCTAAGTGTTGCATTCTTCATCTCACCCTCAGCCCTTTTCCACTCCACAACCCTATGAATATCCCCACATTCCTTACATTTCTAATCTGCTGTGCATTGAGGGTTTTAGAATTACTCTTCACTTTTCCATTTTTCCACTCCGTTCACACAAAGGGGTTATTTTCTTCTGCTGTCTGTCATTCAAAGAGGAGATGTTATTACTGCTCCACCTGCCACATCTTACCTCTCACTGCCCCATCATACCCTCCTTGGAGCAATTTGTGCTTCAGCACGTTGAAAGATTTTCATATGCTTTCCACTGCCTATTTACTGTTTTCTTTTTCTCATCACCTTTGGTCTCAGCCCTCCTCAGTCTTGCAGATGGAGTTGGGGAAGAGCTGTATAATTAAACACTGGGGTGTCAGCACATACATTTGTCAGCTGGCGAGGTGTGCCACGGACATGTGCCGTAGCGCACGGGCTGTTCTCCACAGCAGCTGCTGGGGACAAGTCTGAGATTATCAGTACTACAGACTGCTTTGAGAGATACCAGTAAACAGGGAAATGATAGTAAAAGCAGTTCAAGGAGTGGGAAGGTAAAAGTAACCCAACAGGTACGTTCAGTCCAATTACCTGCTTTGCCATCAGTTTCAAGTGCCTCCATCTGAATACTTTGTGGCTCTAGCCCAGCGTGCCTACAATCCATCTGCCCCCAGGGGTAGCAAGGTTCATTAATTGCAAGGTGGAAGAAAACCTCAAGATTGATTTGTTAAGGAGGCTGAACCTGGTTTTCTTAGCATCTTGGAGTGACCCTAACATCCAAAGTAGAGTGCAAGGTTAGAAGGGCGGGGCTACAGGTAATATGTCATGCTTTGACAGCCAGATGGTCATACCAACCCTACCTCTAAAAGGATGCTCCTGGTAGACTCCCTTGGTTAGATGTGGGAAATTCCTGGCAGCACCTAAATCAGAGCTAGTAGCTAAGAGCTACTTGAGCTGATAGCTCACCACAGTAGCAAAGAACTGGAAGCTCCTCAGACAGTGCAGCCACAGTGATCAGATACAGAATCTGTGTCACCAACAGTCCCTAATCCTTCGGGGTGAGCTAAGAGGGCTTCTGATAGTAAGTCCATAATGCCTAGGAGGGAGAGAGTTTTAAAGTCACACAGGTTACTTGGTGTTTTGATCTGTGGGAGCTGAGAGAAGGATCCACGATGTAGTTTGCAATAACTCTACAAAGACCTGGCACAAGTACCAATTTCTTCTACAGAGAGCCCTTTTTTAGTGAACACAGACATCTTGTCACAACTTCCACCTGAGGAATACAGGCAGCTGCTGGATGCTGTTGGTCTGCAGAACTGCCCAAAACCAAACAATCCTATTTTAGTCAGGAGTAAATGCACAGGCATGTAGACAGGTATGTAATGCAGACTGGATTGTTTCCCTGTTATAAAGCAGCTTTACAGGAGAACCGTGTGCAAAATGAGGCTATTTTTGTTTGCCTCAGGGGGAAAGACATATTTTCCTTTAACACTGTGATGCATGCATGTAATACTGGAAGCTGCAGAGAGACATTTCTTTCCTTGGTGCATAGAAATGCCCCCGAGATCATAAAACAGCTCTACTGTCTGTAAATTGCAAGTATCCATTTTTATCAGCCATTCAAGCAAGATAGAAATAATAAAAAGCCACCACTATGTCCTTTACCTGGAAATGTCTGCAACCTCCTCAAGTAAACCAGAATTTCTGCTGCTTCTCAGCATGGACCATTCAAAATATTTTCCTTAGTTACTCTTTGAGAACGTAATATGCTTTGCCATGAAGATGCTCATGCCATTCAGGATAAGCCTCTTTCTGTTACTCAGTACTTCTGTCCTGGTTTGGGCCCAACACGACAACCAAGGAACAGCCCCATGGCCACTCACTCAGCTCCCCACACACACACACACTCTGGGATGAAGAGGACAAAGCTCAAGGATCAAGACAAAGGACAAGGAGGGCTCTTCACTGATTAAGGTCCTGGGCGAAACAGACTCAACTTGGGGAAAAATAATCATTTAATTTCACACGAATCAAACACACACAGGACACAGACACACACAGAGCAGGGCTTGCATATGTTACCCTCACCCCTCTCTTCTTCCCAGCCCCAAATCCCTTTGTTCCCGGTTTCTCTCCCTCCTTCCCCCCAGCAGCACAGGGGGATGGGGATGGGGTTTAGAGTCAGTTCACAGGCTGGTGGTTCCTGCTGCTCCTTCCTCTTCAGGAAGAAGGATTCCTTACAGTCCTGCCCTGCTTCCCCACGGGGTCCCTCCCATGGGAGAGAGTCCTCCACAAACCTCTCCTTCATGAGTCCTTCCCACCAGGTCCAGAGCTGCTCCAGCCTGGGCTTCCCACAGAGTCACGGGCTGCTCAGGGAACAGGCACCTCCCCTGGCTCCAGGGTCTTCCACAGCTGCATAATCAGAATCCACTGGCAGCAAATCCACTGGCCACAAAATCCAAGTCCACTGGCCAAGTTCACCCCTCCTGGCACCTTCAGGGAATGTTCCACCACTTTCCTCCAGGAATGCAGGGGGACAGCTGCCATCTCGCCATGGGCTGCAGGGAAACTTCTGCTTGGGCACCTTCTTCCCCTTCCTCCTCACCAGCCACCAGCACTGGTCTCCTTCCCCAGCACAGCTCCTCTCCTCCTCCTTCTCTGCTCAGCTCTTACCTCAGTTCTTTCCTATGTTAATCAGTGAGGTGCATCCACTGTCCCTCTAATGACTTCTTGGCTGGGTTTGGAGCAGGGGGAGCTTCTCAGCTTCTCACCTGAACCACCCTGGGGCCCTTCTCCTGCTACCAAAAAACCCACCAAACCAAATGATAACAACTTCTCAGCACTTTTTGAAATTGAGGGCTTTCTTCTAAGACAATTCTTTTGCCTTAACTGCTTCTAAGTGTCTATTTGAAGAAGATTTAAACTTAAAAACACTTTGTGGCAGAACTCCTGCTATGCATCCGTTTTTCTCACTTGAGAAACAACTTACTTGTGACTTGGGCTAGCATCAGGTTGTCAGCTTTGCTCTGCCAAGCAGCACTGCAAAATTAAGCAAGACTCTATTTCTGCAGAAAAGGAAACGTATCTATCTATCTAAACAGGACCTCACTGTCCTCTTACACAGCAAGGCCAGACCCACACATTTTTGGCCAGAGGGGTTCCTCAGCATTGTGCAGGTGACTACAAAATCACAGGAGTCCTTAGTGTTTGATCAGCTCTTCAACATCCCACAGTGGAATTTGCCAACTCCATGACCACCTACTCAGGGACCATATGCAGGACACTGGAGCCTGGGGCCACTTTCTGGGGCTGGAATCTACCAGCACTTTGGTCAGATGGACAGTCACCCCCTTCCCTGTATTCTAATTTCTGTGTAAGGAAGATGATCCAAACAGGCAAGCAGAGAGCTTTGATGCACTCCAGAAGGGCCCATATCATTGCTGATCCTGCATCAGAAAACTGACTGCACAAGGCAGCACAGCTTCTCTCAGGCCATCAGAAGGACAAGATTAGTTTTTCTTTTTAGCTATTTTTGCAGCCCATACAGAGAAATCTTGATATTATACAAGCTCTATAATAAGGCATTGAAGGAAAAAAAAATAATCTTATGCTAAGAAGCCTTAGGATAGAATAGAAATTGTTGTTATTGCAAAATAAAATTTACGGAAAGAGGCGGCTTTGTACTATAATAAGAAGAGAAGCTAAGAAATAAATGAGGAAGCTCTGGCTATGAAACATTCCTCAGCTGGCTACATACCTACTGAGGGTCTGATATGGGAGGGAAACAGTTAATTTCTTCAGAAGAAGTACCAGGCAAAGAAACTGACAACACCAAGTGTTTAAAGGAGCTCTACAGCTGAGCCTAGACTCTTCCCTTTGAAGATTCAGCATCATTTCTCCAAGGAAAATAAATTCACCATATAAAATCCCTTTCATCAGCCCACTCTGTAGAAGCTGCTTTCTCAGCCTTACCCCACTCCTCTCTTGGTTTTTTCAAACTCCCCAAAACAGCCTCCTCACAACTCACTCTCCCCTTTAGAAGACTCCCAGGAGGACAGGATGATCTTCCCCCCCCATCATTTGGTTGTTCAACCCAGCTGGAAGAAAAGCAATTATCCCTTACTGGGCCAAGCCCTGTGATTCTTCCCCAGACAGTTATTTTTCTGATGGGTCTTGTCTGCAAACACCACATGGATTCCTGGCTGTAAAATAATCTCTGCTCAGAAAGAGGACTGGCACATAAATCACATCATCATATCATAAATACACCTGATCTGATACAATAATGTCTTGTGATTGAAAGGCAGGCAAGAAAAGGTAAATTTTAATATAGTATTTTGTTGTTGTTTTCCAGCTGCAGGTAGAAAATCTCTTGTCTTGTCTTTTTCATACATATCACCCTAACAGCAGAATTGCCTTTCCTTTGTTGACTGGGTGTTTCTCATTAGCTGAATGGACATTTTCTTATACATTTGCCTCTTTCTGTTTCCATAATTAATGTTGCCATGGGCTAGATGGAGTAGAGGTAGGTTTTGAAGGTTTGGTACTCAACTTTGGCCTAGCAAACCACCTGAAAATATGCACAGCATGAAATTCCTCAGCAGTCCCTCTGAATTAGAGTTAAGAGGGCTATAGTGGAACAAAAATTTCATGCCCTTAATGATACTGAGCATATGCTTCTTCCAGTCAGTGTTGATTTGTTTACTCAGGAAACAAGACGATGACATGATTATGGATATTACCATCCTCCTATCTAGATTAAAGCAAAGATTTTTAGAAGTAGTTGGAGATTATGTTTGCAGAGCATGAAACAGTGTAAAGGGACTGATTTATTTTTATTTTAATTAAATAATAGAACACCAGCCTCTGGAAAGTCAGGTTCTTTGAAATCAAGAGGCTGATACCATGAATGACTTCTAAAAAAGCTGATCTGACCATACTAACAATACCAGATCTGGAATTTCACAAATGTAATTTGTTTTACTCTTCAGTTCGTATTCAAAAAGTCCATTTTAATTGACTCTGTACAATTTGCCAATCAGTAAATGGGATCACTCTATAATTCTATCTCAGAAAAACAGCTGCCTCATAAATGTATTTATAAAGTACTACTTTTATATGCAAATATTTACTTCTGCAGACAAACAAGAAAATGCCACAGTACTTTAGCAGCTGTAGAGTGGAACAGAAGGTTTGTTTCCAGAGGATGTCAAGACTGAGAGCAAGGCGAGAGGACTTGCTTTCAAAACTGTTTGTCTTCCTCTCAAATGTCCCACTGTAAGAGAAAATGAAAACTAACTCTATAAGCAGCAAGGATCTCAGATTCACAGTAGCACCAAGAAGAGATTGTGGAGTCTCCTTTGCTGGAAACATTCAAAACCCGCCTGGAGACGTTCCTGTGTGATGTGCTCTGGGTGATCCTGCTCTGGTGGGGGGGTTGGACTAGGTGATCTTTTGAGGTCCCTTCCAAACCCTAAGATTCTGTGGTTCTGTAATACCATTGAGGCACTGTGGTCTGTAAGTGCACTGTCAACCCAGCATAAGTAATGTTAGTATTGCTTATGGCAACACAAAAGCTAACCAGTGCTTGCTTCATTGCTGGGTGAAGGTACCTAGCAACCTACTAGGAGGGGGGAAAAGTGACTAATTACATTGTGGCTTCCACAGCTGCATAAGGAGAGTGATTGATTGATTGGTTGATTGTTTCTGGGTCAGAGTTGGGGCTGGATTGTTGTATGGGTACAGAGCTGTAACCATATAATGCCAAATTCAAACAAACATGGCTAACATAATTGCATCTGCTCCTGCCATGCTTCAGCTATCCTACCTACAGGTTACAGTCTATATAAGCTATTAAAGACCACTATGTAAATACTTCATACAATCACAGATTTGTTTCTAGCTGGACAGCTCCACTGCATGTTTGGCCCCACTTTTAGCACTGACTTTGTGTTGTTCTTGTTGATTCTCATAATCACTGTCTCATCACCACTGCCAAAAAGAAAGCAGATGGATGCCTTCAGTAGTTCACTTTTCATTGCCATCCAAAGAAAAGGAAGAAAAAGACATGCCTTTTGGGGTTTATTCTCTCACTGGTCTGGTGTTGTGCAATATTCTCCAAGAACGAGGAGGAAGTAGTGAGTCATGAACATGTCTTAACAGAAAGGATATGGGAGAGCGAACATAGGGGAGGACAAGAAAGTGTGATTGCAGGAATAATCTAAGTAGGTAAACATCTCTAAAGGTTTAGAGATACCACAAAATGGAGCTACAAGTATGGGTGGAGTAGATGGAAAGAACCCCTTTATATGAAAGGGCATGCAAAATGCAGATCTAGACAGACTCTTGCAGTAAGAGCCTTGTATGCTGTGGCTGAGAGAGAAAAAATATCTCATTAGAGGTATCTGCAGTAGTTTTAACTGTTGTTTTAAAAGCTCCAGTCACTGTAGAGGTGAAATTGCAGAGAAAAGAATTAATGGACTTCAGTGCTGTTGGTTTATGGCACTGTTTTCTCAAAAGTGGCAGAAGCTCCAATAATAGACATGGAAATCATTGTGTACCTACCTGAAGAAGCATTGCACAGATCCCCTCATGGATAATTTAGATTGCACTCCTCCTTGGTATTTCCTGGTTCCTCAGCTGAGTGTAACAGTAAGTTGGAACTAACTAAACAAAAGGATATATTGTAAGTCTAATTTACAACTACCATCACTTTCTTGATGTCAGGACCTGTCATAAAGCAGAGGGAGCTACACTGATTTATAGCAGCTAAAGATTTGCCCTAGGAGTGCAGCCCTGCTGGTAACTTTCTATTGATCATGCTTCAGAGAAAGGCTCAGAACCTGAAGACAGATCACTCCTGGATTGTTTGAACCAGTATTTGCTAACCTTCTAAAACCCACCATTATAAGGCCCTATTTTTTGTTGATACAGCTGCAACTGGGAATTATGATTTGTATGTTTCAATTTGCTTTTAGACTAGAATATACTCAAATTTTCATCAGTTTTCCTGATTTTCTTCCTTTTCATACTCTGTACATGAGAGAGACAGCTCAAACACTTAGCATTTTTATCTTTTTTCACTTGCCATTGATCTACGACTGCACATTTTTAGTGTTGTGTATCAAAGTGTAGAAATACTAGTAGCCTATAACTTTTTGCATGCTTTTTCTAACCCTTACCATTTTTTCCAAAGGAGTATTCACAGACTGGTGATCAGTTAGATATCCAGGACCACTGATTTATTAACACATGCACTTTTCATTTCTTTCTCAGTATGTTTCGAATAACTGGTTTTGGAAATGAGACAGGGAAGCTATATAGTACATTTCTGGTGTCCTCATTTTACTGGATACAACTGCATGGCATCCCTGTCACTACAATGGAAAAGAGATACTGAACATAGATTTGATTGTTTGAGGTTTAATATTTGAATGACAGCACAAGGAAAAGTTAAGCTGTTTTGATTTTCAAATTTGTAAGGAAAAAAAACCACAAACAAAACCTGTCCTTTGGTCAACTACTGACTCTTTTTGTCTGCATTGCATCAGCCAGTTCTTGTATTACAGCATGGAAGTGTAATTGTGGAAGCAGTGTGTCCATGTAGCTCAAGCACATCCATACCCAGAGGTAAGCAAGCAGGTACTGCTTCACCCATGAAGAAAGAGTCTGTTTTGGATAGGAAGAGTTCATCCTCATTCTGCTGGAGTCAGTGAGTGAGGTATCCTTATGCTAAAAACTCAGGTAGTAGCAGAAATGCCTGCCAGGTCAGTTGCAGTATGGCAAAAGATGCCTGAGCTCACACTATAGATGTTTTCAGTGAGAAAATAACCCTTTTACTAGAACTGCCATTACAGCATGTCAATTTTATCCACACACTTCTTTTTCCGGTCCATATTGTGACCATTTGTCTGTTGTGTTTACCTGATATTTTTCATCTGATATCCAGATGATCAGCTACTTTGAAAGCAAAGAGCCCATACCATCTGTCTGGTCAGCATTCAGCACCATGAGACCCTGTTTGAGCTGGGAATCCTGCACACGTCTAGACTAATACTTGACCTTGAAGCCAGATGGGAAAAGAGCATTAAGCCAGGCATGATACCTATATTTTTAATTAATTTACTTACAGCTCTGGCTCCTCTTGAGAGAAGTTAAGGCAGGAGAGAGGCAAAGTGTAGATGAAATCCACCACAGCTGTGAACTTTCCTGTGGTGAGCTGGAGTGCCTCATAATACCTCAGTGCTAAGATTAAAGCTCTGCTGCAATCTAATGCCGGTGCTTCATTAGCAAACATTAGGCCAACTCTAAACTTGTGCCACAGAAGGACAACAAAATTGCTCAACTGAATGGCTTTTGAGCAAGAACCATTCCCTAGCTTAGTAAGCTGAGTTCCCTAATTGCTGTGTGATTAGCTAGGGCAAACGAGGTACACCTACAGGTGCAGGAAGTGCTAATGAGCACCACACCAGCACCACCTGGCTGACAATGAGAGCTCTGTGTTGGTGTGGCTAAGAGAGGGAAGCTGTTGACCTTGGTGTGACTTTCTACCTCACCAGCTGAATGAAATGCACCCATAATCAACCGATGCCTTTGTTGGACTGTTTTCCCTTTAGCTGACCTTGCCCTGGTGAATGATGTGAATGCCAGCCTAGCCAAGCCTTGTTCTTTTCCTGTGCCATCCCTGAGGGGTCAAGGTTGCAGAGGATGCTGTTTGGACACAAAACTGCATTGGCAGCTTGGTGAAGTCAGAGGAGAGACACACAAGCTTCTTGGTGGCTGTCATCAAACTGTAAGCTCTGCTTTGCTTTGTCTTCAAGATGTGCTTAGCCAGCTAAAACAACTGCCTGTAACATGCATTTTAGTCACTGCAAGAAGGGCACTCTGTGGTCTAACAACAGACTTTGGTCTCAACATGGACTATATGGACAAGCCTGGTATTTAGACATCAGATCTTGTAGCTCTGAAACTGGGATAACAAACTGTTGGTCTGTTTTGCACTGCAGAGGCTTGTGTTGCTCTGATGCAGACACCAAGGAA
This sequence comes from Apus apus, assembly GCF_020740795.1. Lineage (NCBI taxonomy): Eukaryota > Metazoa > Chordata > Aves > Apodiformes > Apodidae > Apus > Apus apus. The sequence goes on along the minus strand of NC_067312.1, from coordinate 68,831,976 downwards.
GTGTGAGCACAGGCTGACTGCTGCCGGTCTAACTGACTTCTCTCACAGCCCACCTGGAGCCTCCTCACATGGAATTTGGGATTTTAGTGGGATATGTCTCATGAGGTAGATAATGGCCTCAGTACGTACACATACAGGCAATCTGAAGTCTGTCCTTCATTCACTTTCTAGAATAGCCAGTACAGGTTTGGGGTTTTTTCACTCCTATGACTCCCCAAACACCTCACAATTCATTGAAGTTACATGCAGTTCCCAGTGGTTGTGGCCTCCCATATAACAGCACAGAAGGGAAGAAACCTTTTGATTATGGCACGAGTTTTTGCCCACATGGTAGAGCTTCAGAGACTCTCAAGGCAGTCCAGAGCAGACACACAGTAGATCTGTGGTCCTCTGAAAGGACACTATGCCATCAGGGTAGAAGATGGCATGTACCAAAAGAGGTGAACCACCAGAGATGTTGGGCCATGTTTTTCTCCCTGCTCTGTGCCATGTCAGCAGGACATGACTTCCAGCTTCATTGCAGGAGAGCCAAGCCACCTAGTCATTCCTGAGCATGTTTTGCCTGGAGGAAAGGTGCTGTGTATATATGCTAAATATGGGCTTTATTTCAAGCACACTCAGATGAAAATGTAGTATCTCTTGCATCTCAGTTGTGTGACAGAGTCACCCAGGGTGCCCTGAGGAGTGAACTGGAGAAGCTAGTATTCTGTGGGAAGGAACTTGTGCTGGTCCCACATAGAGGAAAAGTCCCCCATTGAGGTGAAGTGGGGACAGGCATCTTTCTGAAAGGCCCTAAGGGACTGTTTTTTGTTGTAGTGTGGTAGTGGGAAGAAGAACTGATAGCTTTTCCTTAGCAGAAATTGCACAAACAGAAACTCTGTTGAGGTGAGTGTGCTATTTTTAGTTCTGGCTCTTTGTTTGGCCCATGTGTGGAACAGCAGTTGGAGAAAACTTATTAATGCCACTTGTGGATATTGCTAATGGGGTGACAATTTCATGGTTTGGGTTTTTTAGGGGATAATTGCACAGCACAAATAAACCATTCCTCCTTTCTGGGCCATACACATAGAATATGGCTGACAGGGGCTTGAAGGCTTCAGCATGGTATTTAAGGAGTTATTATTAATTACATCTTCTGTAACTGTACCATATTCTGTGCCTCTCTATATGAACAGAATAAAGTCACACTAGAATCAGCTGTTCAGCAACTGAAAGATCCTTGTAACAAGGACATTATCACTTTATGAAAAAGCTGTGAAACAGGACTGAGTTTTATTTTTGGCAATGTCACATTTTCCTAGTACTAAACCAAACAAAAGGCAAATTAGTCAGAGCAAAGAATAAAACATTTTGCTTGTGTATACATGGAAATAGTTGTCAAAAATGCAGGAAACTCTATACATTATCATGAATGTACAGGATTATGTTACAAAAATTAAAAACTGCTTAGTAACCATAGATGCAATGTCTTGTGGGCACTTGGGGGTGTGTAAGTTGAAAAGACAAAAAGATGTTGGTCAGTCACCATTAGAATCAAATAAATTTTTTAAAATTAAAAACTTCTATTCTGTGTGTTAAGAGTAAGAACAAAACAGGCTCTCCAAGAATGCTTCATTGCTGTCGAAGGCCCAGGATCCCTGGAGTAGCTGTAAGGCATTTCAAGTGGAAGATGCTTTGCAGTGAAAGCTCTTTAACAGCATTGGCTTTCAAGCCTTCACCAAATATTACATATGAATTCTCTACACAGTTTTTCTGAACACCAATGGATTTTGTAAAGCAGAAAGAAGCAATTAAAAAACTCTCTGTGATGTACTTATGCTTATCTAAACTAATCTCAAACTAATCTTGAATTTTACACTCTGTAGAGTGGCAAAAGTGAGCTATAAAAAGAAATAACAGCTCCAGACCAGAGGCTTCTGTTGCCTCTAATCTCATGTTAGAACTGGGTTTAGGAATGATGGGAAAGATCTATAGCTGTTAACAGCACATTAAATTATCCCATTAGGCTAAAGTGTAGAAACGTGACTTGTTACACTTCTGTTTTTATTACGGCCATCCTTACATCTGGGAGGATGATATGGGAGCTGCAGAAATGCCAGCCTATGAGCTGTAACAAATTGTCACAAATAAAGGGCTTCTGAAGAGCTAAGAAAGCTCTTAATGACAGCTTCTTCTCTGAAGCTCCCCTTTAGAGGTCAACAGCATAACTGACACTCTGAACAGTAGCTTTTTGGTGTTGCTCTACAGGCAACATCAGAGGTACCCTGAAATCTCTGTAACAAGGCTGCTATTTTTGTATAGTGCTGATCAATAATCATCACCAATGCTCCTCTTTACCGTGATTTATGAAAAAAAATCACAAAAGGATGGCAGCACAGCTACTACCTCCTGCCAAGGTGGAAAGGCACAAAAACTTGGCATCTGCTCTGTGTGTGTGGCAGGAAAAATGCCTTCCTTTAATCCAAATGTGAAGAGAAACAGAGACTCCTACAGCTTTCTAGGTCACCCTTGTGCCGAGTTCCCATTGCTAGCAATGGAAGAAAGGGTATTTGAATGCTTTATTTGGCATTGAAAATCTTAACAATTAAGCACTTTGACCTTTGAAGGCATGTCTGAACATCTTCCAGTTCTGCTGTGGCCGTATGTCTCATTAATTGCTGTTTCATCCTCTTTACATTTGAAGGGCTGATTTTCAAGCATCTTCATCTTAACAGAAATTTCACAGAAAAACTAAACCTTCCCAAAGCTATTAATCAATATAATTTATTCTCTAAGTGCTGTATCAATATCAATTAGTGCCATCTAACTTTTGTTGTAGCTACTGAGGCGCACTTGTCCTTGGAGAAGTAAAAACCTTTCTGCATTTGAAGACAGCTTGTGTTTTGTTGGCATCATTAAACTAACACTTAAAGGATCCAAGCAGAGCTCATGGCCTCAGTTTGTGCTGATCTGTGTCACTCTAGCATGTGAACACTGCTGAGAGGACAAATACTTTTCCCCATTCTGCATCACGTTGTAGTTGATTTATTTGTCATTTCCATGAAAAATGTCTTATTTTTAAAATTTTGACTGGACACTATCTTCCAGAATTTATTCTCTTTGTACACTTCTCTCCTATGTTAAAGGCAACGTCAATACATGGAAATTATTCCTCACGAAGATACTCTTCCACAGCAATAATGTGATAGATCAGACTCATGTTTTATCATTGAATCAGGCAGATTTGTGTAAGTATCTCACTTTCACAGATTTTCTGCAGCCCCTAATTGCTATCTGATGTGTCCTTGATGTGACCTCTACAGTTCTTCTGCAGACTTAAAAAATAAAACACAAATACCCGGAGAACAGCACTCAAACCTGATCTCAGAGGAACCTGTGCAACCTGTGATCAGTGGGTCCCAAGTACCCCATACCACCAAGGAAAACACATCTGTCATCTGGCAGCAAGTGGTGGGGGATACCACAACCATGAAAAAAAATACAGGCTGGGAAGATCTGTAGTGTGATCTGCTCACTCCAGTGGATCATAACCCTGGAAACTTCAGCCCAAGAAAAGGAAAGAAGGGGGGAAAAAATGTTACTTTAATGCATGGCCACCTTTCTAATGGCGTGGATGTGGGCTGCAGCATGCATATTTCTTCCTTCCCTCCTCCCTTCCTCCCTTTCTCCTTTCCTTCCTCTCTCTCTCCCTGCCTTCCTCTCTCTTCCTCCCTTCCTCTCATTCTTCCTCTCTCTTTTTTCTCCAGATAATCAGTTTGCAAAAGCCTAAAACTAAACCAAATAAGGAAAAAAAATCAAGAATGAATTTTAAATCTTATTTGGAAGGAAGAACACTTACCATTCTTTAGTACAATGAACTCCATGAACATCGCATGTCCAGTTCTAATTGCTGCCCTCTTGTTCTTCTCACCTTCCTCCCCTGTGATTTGCAGTATTTCTCATCTGTGCCTTCATCTTACAATAACTGCATGTAACCTCAACAGACACTGTACTTCCATGGGTTTCAGGTACAACAGAAGCCCAAGACCAGCATCGTCCATGCACTACCCACCCCTAACAGGCAGCCTGAAGCTGAGGAGACCTGGGCTCGTGTCTTTCCTGAGCCACATAGTTCAGCCTCTGTGCACCATGTAGTGGTGACAGGGCCACATGAACATTAGAGACACTGCAATACAACAGTTAAAACTTGTCCATACATCTAACACAAGGGGTGGCAGGCCAGGAGGAACAGGATGCAATGTGCCAGGCATTGCAGTCAGTTGCAAATCTGCAATTAGGTTCAGCAGCATTACAGAGGCCCCAGGACAGACCCTGTAACGTTTCTACAGGTGCATAACAAAGGTGAGCAGACAGCTTCTCACCCAAAAATAAAATGGAAAAATGCCTTCTCAGAATGGCATTGCCTGTAATTACCAAAGAATGCCCAGAGGCATATATACAGAGCAGGAGTGACCCCAAACATTAAGCACATTGCAACAATATGGTAGTTTACCTCTTCCAGTGTCAGTTTTAACATGTCTGTGGCAACACAAGCTTTGACAGTTGCCCTGAGGAAAAATGTCCTAAAGATGAGTCCCTGAAAGAGCAGGTAGAAAGAACAGATCTCTGGCTACAACCTGAAATTCAGCCAAATTCTCTCAATTAGAATGTGCTATTTCAATGCCAAAATTTTAAAAACTCTGGGCACACTATAGTCATCATGATAAACACTGTAAAATGAGCTTCACAGAAATCTGTCCTTTGCTTGGGCCCTGCTTATTCTTCAGTGACAATGACCAAGCTCTGGTGGCTGCAGCTCCAGGTGGATGGTGTCTGTGTTCCTCTCCTTTTCTCAGTGAGCAACTGTGCATGTACTTGTGGTGAATGTTAAACACACACTTTCCCGCACTTGCTTCCTGAAAACATAAATTCTGCAAACTGCAGGATAAGCATTCTTCTGACTTCTCCTGATAATTGGTTTAATGGATACTAAGAGCTGGAGAAGCAATGCAGCCTGCACAACTTCTTACTAGAGCTAATCACAGGGAGTGTACATGTGCAGCATGTTACAAAGAAGGGAACGTATACAAGTGCTAAATCCTCCTTCTAAGGAAAGTTACAAATGAAATTGCTTTATGAACTTCTAATCAAAGTATTTGAAAAAGCAGTCCAATCTTAATATGCTTTGTGTGTCCTACCTGGGAGAGATAAAAAGTACCCACCAATAAGAAAGAGCTGCAGGAAATACTGGGGACTCTTCAGTACTGGAGAAAGCACATCCCAGATTTATCCATCCATCATAGCACATCCTCTTTTCAGTTTATTAAAAAAGAGTCATCATTGGGAATGGAATCAGCCTCATGATGAGGCCCTTGAACTATTATTATTGGAGGTACAGACATACCAGACTCTGGGACCTCTCCACCCAGAGGATCCAATAATAGTAGAATGGGGATTTTCAGCCAGTGCCTTATCACATCACTTTTGTCAACAGGGCCCTGAAGGGAGCACCCGACCCTTCGACTTTTAGTCTCAGTCATTTACGGATTCAGAAAAGTGATGCTCCATTCTGGAGAAGGGGTTGTTAACAGTGTGTACAGCACTGAAAAAGTCAGCACAATCATTAAAAAACAAAGGGTAATTCTCTGAGGCCCTTTCAAGGTAGTTAACCAAGTACTGTCTGGAAAGGCCCCTCCAGAAGGAATATCCCAAAAAGGCACAATCAGGAAATGGTATAGCCAAATCGAGTACTATTCTGGACTTTTCCAATTTGAAGAAGCTTCAGACAAACTATTAAAAATTCAGGAACAAATTGGATCTACAGATGAAAAAGATTTAATAATGAAAGCTCCAAGTCCTCTTAAAGAGGCCCCAGAAAATAAAAGTGAAAAGGTTGATTCTTGGCTTACAGATGCTTCATCCCGAAGAGAGGGGAAAACCTGGTTGTTTAAGTCTGCTGCAATTAAACCTTCCACAGGTGAATAAATAATAAACCAAGATAAGGGCAGTGCCCAGGTTGGAGAGATGGTTGCTGTTCTCAATGTTTTCATAAAAGGAAAAGCCTTCAAGGACACTGTGTACATTTACACAGATTCTTTTCCAATCTTCAAGGACTGTGTGGAGTGGATTACTTTCTGGGAACAGAATAACTGGGAAATTAACAGGGTGCCTGTCTGGCATAAAGAAAAATGTTAATAAATACTGAAGACTGCTAAAGAGAACCCTAACTTTCATGTAGGGTGGATTCTTTTAGAAGCTGAAGCTAGTAAGTGGAACAACTATGTTGATGAACTAGCTAAAATCAATGTGGTGGAAATCGGATCAGCTATCACAGAAGCAGAAAATCAGGAATGGAAAAGATTGCTTGAATGGCTCCACTGTAAAAGAGGCCATTCAGGAATCTTTGACTTACACAAAAGAGGGAGAAGCCCGTGGGTGGCCTGTCAGCAATGAGCAGTGCAAAACAGTCATATCTTCATGTGATCTTTGCAAAATCAGGCTTGGGGAGCATCCCCTAACAGCTGACAATCTGCACACTGGGGAAGGGAAACCCTTGTGGTCCGCATGGCAGGTGGACTACATTGGTCCCTTCCGAAGACCAGGAAACAGACAATACATCACTGTGATTGTGGAAGTGGTATCAGGATTGACCTGTGCTGAAGCTGATTCTAAGGCAAATGGGGAAAACACAGTTTGCTTTTTGGAAAAGGTATTTGGGGTTCTGCCTAAACCCACAAATATTCAGTCTGACAATGGAACTCGCTTCACCTCACATCTTGTACAACAATGGGCTAAAAGGGAAGGTTTTAAATGGACATTTCATGTCCCATACTACCCACAGTCTAAAGGGATAGTAGCATGTACCAACGGGTTAATTCTCATTCGCCCACAGGACTCAAAATGGGATGAGAGATTGGGGTGTGCAATCACTACTATAAACAATAGGTAGGGGGTAAATGGGTGCCCTCACCTGGATGTTTTTTTCCCTGAGCCACCTGCTCAAGATCACAGAGGGGCTAAAAGAGCTTACAGAAAATCCAAAACTCCTCTCCACCCTGGACAAACTGTTCTGGCAAACCTGCTAAACATTGGTAAGGTCAAGCTTACCTTACAAACACCAGTGAATTCAAATACATGGGCTCTAATGTGAGAAAAAGGGTTTGGACAAGAGCCCGAATGATACATCTTGATGGACATGAAAGACTCCAAATTATTGCTGCCTTAAAAGCCACAGGATGAGATGTGGGGAAAGTTCCATCTGCTCTCCCCCCACATAAGACTAAACAAAATGCCTTTCAAACCAGCAAAATAAAAATGGCCTCTTTTAGCTGATTCAGCCAAGGACAGACTGGAACAGGCCCCTTGCTCTACCAGATAAGTCCACAGCAAGAAAAGAGCATAAGGGTTATGATAACTGGCAGAAAAATGGACAATAGGTCACAGCCTGCCGCTGGCAGAGTGTGTACCTGGCCAGAGCTAACTGGGTAATTTGAACAGTGGTACTTTCTCAAACAGTGAGGGAAAGACCTGCAGGCCTGGTGCTCTGTGCCTTCCTGGGAGGAGACTCTGCTGGAGCTCCAGAAGCCTCCTGGACCCTGGAGGAGACCCTGCTGCAGCCAGACCCTACAGACCTGCTGCCGAGCCCTGCCAGCTGGAAAAGAAACCACATCCCAGGAGCCACAGCTACGGAAGGGTAAACACAGACACAGACACACAGACACAGACACAGATGTACATACACACAGACACACAAAGACACACACTCTCTCTAACTTTCCTGCCAGGCTCAACTCCTACCCTTTACTCCACTGGTTCCACACCTCTCCCTCCGAGTGTGCAATTAATAAGACCATAGTACCTTTGCCTTATTTCTCCGACATATCCCTAGCCTGCCTCTCCTGAACCCTGGTCCCTTGGTCCCTCAGTTAGTGTGAACCCTTAATAAACCTGTTAATTCATCAACTAAACCCTGGCCTCAGCAGCAGCTTGTGGGCGCAGTGAGGGCAGCGTTTCTGGTCTTGGCTCTCAGACCTGCTCCAGCAGCGACTGATCCCGGTGCCAGGCGAGCACCCTCAGTCTGTTCCTTTAAAAATCCCTCCCTGCAGGGAGAGGAGTGGAGGAACGTCATGGGAGCATCCTGACCTCTGACAGTCCCTTAACCAACCCCGTCGGGCTGGGTCAGTCTCCTCCCAAATGAACCTTTTATGGCCAAATTAAAAGTATTTGACTAGATGTCAACAAGGTGGAAACTTGATTTTCCTAATTGCTCACTGTAGGAATGAGGGGTGCTTCACCAATGGCTTGATAAAAAAATAATTGGCTTTAGTTAGGTCAATCAGAAATTTGTCTCTGTTGCTCTATTGCTCCCTGCACAGGATCTATTTCCTAGGGTTACCAAGCCAGCCTTCTTCCACTGAAAATGATGAAACATAAGTGATCAGAAAATGCCTGTTTCATCCTGCTGCATTTTTTTGACTGCAGCTTGATGTTATTTAATTAGCTTTAAACTAAACATTTGCTTCCCTGATATCAACAGCTCTACAACATGTAGAATTAGTCAAATTAATTAGCTGAATTAGCAACACGCAAAATCATCATACTAAGATGTAGAAGCCATTTATGGGCCAGATCCAAAGTTCAGTTCACTTAATTACTGCCTTAGCATTTAATTCAGCGTGCCTTGGTCTGTCCCTGTGCTCAAAGACCAGTTTCCCTGTGGGCTCTGGTGCTGCCTTCCTGGTTGGCACACAAAGGAGGGTCCCACTCTCTGGGAACTCATGATGAGCCTTTCCAAAGGAGCTGCCAGAGGTATTCCTCCGTGTCTGCAGATGAACCTGCAGCAGAAGATGCATTTGGGATCGGTGCAGGGAAAGGGAAGTGGCTACTCTTGGTGGCCGAGGGTGGTTTCCCTGCAAAATTCTGTTCATCTCACTGGGGTGGGTGGACCTGGGAAGCCCCTGTGGCTGTGCAGGCACTTCCTCTGCTGCAGCTGGTCCAGGCAGGGATGTGTCTGAAACCTCTCAGACTTTGACCAGATTAATCCAGCTGCTCCAGGGAATCCTGCCTGCTTCCAACAGCCCTTGGTGTGAGACAGCAGTAATTGCATTGCTGTCCAAGAAACATTCATTAATGTGACTTGTGGCTGGAGCTTTCCCAAAATACAATTCAGTCTTCAGAGGGACTTGAGCTTTCAAGCTTTGTACCCAGGTGGCTCACTAACATGGTGGGGCAAAAAAAAAAGGGACATACACTCCTGTTTTCTGATTAACAGTCTAGAATGGCTAAAAACACTAAGTAAAGCCTTCCAATAGCTGGATGTCCACTTGGATTTATTGCTGGCTTGTTGCAGGGCTGTAAAGAAGATTTGGCTGTGGATTTGCTTTGTTACAGGCAAATCCAGGAGTATCAAGGACTGTGTTGCAAGGGTAGCAAATGTGAAAGGAAGTTACAGTCAGGGGGAGCAGGATTACACCCATAAGCATCAAAAGTTGACTGCCTCTTGGAAGAAAAGGTGGGGATCAATACTGTTACTCCAAACTAATCAGTTTCATCCACCATCTGCTTTCTCTCCACTTCCAAACTATTTATATTTTTGCCCTTTTTTTAGTTCTATTCTCACTTTTCCTTCCATCTGTCTTCCTGGATCAAGTCAGTTTATTACAGAGATAATTGTTATTGTCAATTATGCAGAGCTTCAGTACATACTAAGCTCCCCAAAAGACTGAAGCAAAAAGCAATGAAGGAAGGGGATGTGGTGTTCAGGATAGCACAGTGCAGGCAGGGACTAACACTGTGTGGTTCCTGGAGGCAATGCCTTGGGAAGCACCAATGTCCTGTACTTTGGCAGCCTGGGGTCCAGAAAGACCACCTTGACAAGCATCTCCTGCTTTAGCTGCCTTGGCTGCACGCCATCCTGCCACCCTTCCCGTGTGTCTCCTCCATTATGGAATTAAGGAAGCTGCTTTCAGCAGAGAAACAAGCCCTACCAGTGGTCTTTCAAACTGGGGTCAGGCATTTTTTTCAGACATGCAGGGAAGATTGTCAGATGGATCTTGGTTTCAAAAGGTGCAAATAAATGCTTAATACAATTTCAGAAGCAACGTCACCCTTCAATAAGTAACTTGGTGCTTTTGAAAGTCAAGTGCATGTTTTCAGCTGGAGTGAAGTGGATTCAGATATGAATTGCCCAAAATTGATATTGCCCAGACTTGTCTGGCTTCTGCTGTACCAGATGTTGTGTGTGAATCACAGGACAAAATTTCTCCTCTGCCAGAAATTTCTTACAGCATCAAAGATCAGTCTTAGCAGAACACTGACAGGACTCAAGATGATGAGGGACAGGTGTTGAGTGGCACAAACATCACAGGATGTGTCACAAATCTATAAGATGAAGCCTTGATAATAAGCACATGCTGCACCAATCTATACCAGCAGTTCATCAACACCAAAGGGAGCATTTTGCTTGTCTATCTGGAGCACCAGGAGTGGTTCTTCTGATGGCATTCGTTTCCAGCCTAGTCTTCCCTTGACATGAGTGAAAAACTGGTAAGCCAACTGTGAAGCCAGCTCTGGCGCCCTAACCATGGAAACGGGAGCTCTTTTTGCTGTTTATGCTGAAATGTGAGAAAGAAGATTTGCTTTGAGAGAAAACCTTTGCAAGCTGGTTCCTTCCAACAGTTTGCTCTTTGTAAACCTACTTCAACTCTAAGCAGGCCCATACAGAAGCCATTTCAGATGGGCAGGCTGCTTGTCTGTGTTACAGTTTACAGCCAGCTGCACAAGGAAGCAGAAACTGGGGGAACTGGAAACTGAGTCTGTGGGAAGAGAAAAAGAGATGTCACGGGCAATTATAATGCCTGACTGGGACCAGAGCAATTGTGAGAGTGGAAGAAAAAATGCTTTACCACCATTACCTTATCTTTCCCCTGCTATTGGCAATTTCTTCAACCTCAGCCTGTGGAAATCAATGTCTTCAGTTGCCTTCAGCCAAGGAAGGTCAGCTGAAAACAAGTAAGAACCTATCTGTTATTTAAGGGAAGGGAAGGGCCTGGAGAGCGGGTGTCTGAGGTCTTTTGGTAAGAACCATGTTCCTCTTTGTCTCAAGGCTGTTTACAGCATCAAACAGAGCTCTGCTTTTGTTTGGAAGTAGGTATCAAAAGGAATGACAGGGTAACTGCTCTCTGGCAGGGAGGTTATTCAGATACAGTCTGTGCTGCAATGTTCAAGGGCATACTAGTGTTTTCACACAGGTAATAAATATCAGCAGTTTGGAGATGTGTTACTGATGTCAGAGTGAAAAAAATGTGGAAGAGCCTGGCAGTCCAGAATGAGCAGTGGGTTTGGCAGCTGTCTGTGATAGAAGGTAATTAAGGATGTATTTTCTCAATTATTGAGTAAAAGCCCTGTAAGAGGCCCTCAATTCTTGGCCAACAAACACAGGGGCTGGCACTACAGGCAAAGGACTTTACTGGCATCAGAAATCCCAGAGGACTGAACTGGAAAATGGATAGTTGTAACGCTACCCTGAGACTGCTTGTGAGATCAAGGCTCACCATCTGCACAGAGCAGCTTTAAAGCTCTTATTGATCTGCTGTGTCCTTGCCACCTTTCTATGCCCTTGCTCAGCAGGGGGAGCACAGGGATTTTAACACCCCAATGCACTCTCATGGAAAATCTATGGTGATGGTTCTGGGTCACCGGGCTGATACAGCCACGTCTCACGTTGCACCATGAATTTCACTGGTGGCATTTCTGTCAGTTCAAGAGCATTTGCTGCTGGGAGATGAAGCGCAGGTGCTGGAGGTGGGCATTGCTGAGCCTGCTGCCTGCTGAAGGCAGCAAAAATTGCAGAGACAACAGCTTGGCTGGAGGCAGCACGCGTGCCTCGTGCACTGCCAGAGGAGAGAAAAATATCTGTGGTGTATTTGCATTAACTCAGACCCTCGGGAAGTCTCAATGGACTGGAAAGAAACAGTCTGACTCATATTACTTTCCCCCCAGCACTGTACATTTTACACACACACACACAATATATGCAGGTAGCATTCTCTAATGGACTCCCATTTATTTACAATCGCGAAAGGCTTGCAAGCTATGCTGAGTTAAGGACAGGCATTTTAAGAGAAAAATGGCACAAAGTCTCAGGACTGACTCCAAAATACAAGTCACATCACTGTGAAGGTGTTTCTGAGGTCCACTGAAGTTAGGGTCACCTTTCAAACATCTCCATGAACAGGTGGACTGAGAAGCATCAGCCTTTAACAGCAGTTTCCAAGTGCTGCAGAACAGCCAAACATCCATAAGATATGCAATTGCCTCCTCCCCTAGATCCATCTCCAAGGGGCTGCCAACAAACCTGAAAGTATGGAGCAGTGTGCTTCTCCCCCCCCCCGACATCATTTTGCAGCATCTGTATCTAAACTGTTCAAGCTGAACTATCTTTGGGACAGTGAAACTTTGTGGTTTGGTCCAAGCAGCATCCCTGCATTAGTACAAAGGCCTCACCTAGCAGAGTGCAAGTTTGCTCTTTCTAAAGGTCATGGAACAAGAGCAGGTTTACTTCTGAGAGAGCCCTATATTCCCTATATTCAGCCACTGTCTAGAAGCATATACAATTCATTTTCTTCCTGTGCAGTGGAGATGGACCTCACCAGGCTCTCTTCCCGACTGCTGGCAGTGGATGCCCCTGTAAAGTCCAGCCAAGTGTGCAGCACTGAGCTGGCTGCAGCAGTTAACCTGGCAGGAAAAAAATAAGATTAGTCTTGACAAGCTCATTCCATCTCCATGGTGCAGGAAAGTGATTGTACGTCTTCTCCATAACACAGGAATTGTGCAAGCAGGGACCTCTCAGGTCTGGCTTTTCCCAGGTCTTTTCCTGAGGTGCAACTTGTCGGTGCTCTCTGCTCACACATTGACTCTGCAATCCGTTTACTTCCATATGAATGTTTATCCTTTAAGAGCTTCAGGTCCTCTGCTGTAGCTATCATTATCTAGGCTAATTAAGCAGAATGCTGGACCATTCCCCAGCAACGGTCCCAGGCCTGTTACAACTCCACAACCTGAGGGATTGCTGTAGACTTTGGTATTGGTGTTTCCACAAGGGCAGGTAATAAAGCAGGGTAGGGGGATGCTCCCTGAGATACACAGCAAGGGAGGCCTGTGCTGTTGCCACCACCATGGCAGGTGGCAGGTCAGCCTTGAGGAGGCGGTAGGGACCAACTATCTGAGCACCCATCATACTTCCCAGGTGGGTTTGTGCAGCCACCAGGGAGCTGCTGTGGTAGCATGAGTATCCAGGGACTGACAGAAGCAGCTTTGCTGTTGCAGGAGGCAGGGATGAAGAGTGAGCCAGCAGGTGTGGGATGGAGCTGCAGACTGGTGCTTGACCACTAGTAGATCAGTGCCTGGCCTCTGGCCACTGCCCACAGAGACTGTCCACATGGATGTTGCCGTTGTACCACAGAGACAAGGCTGCAAAGGTACCCAAGGGCCTCCCCTGCTTCACCTGCAAATTGTGCCATGAGTTACAACTTCTTCTGGAGAACTGATCAGCACCTTTTTACTGTACAGCTATTGACAGACCCCACTTGGGTCTTCTTTGAATTTCAGTTGCTGAATTTATTTTTAAGAAATTGAACCTTTGGTATTCTGCGCAGCAGAAATCCTCTTCATCCTTCCAGTGAATGGAATTCTCCCTCACAAGAGATGAGACATAAGAAGTAGAACAGATGGTGAGCAGGAACAGCTACTCCCTTTATCTGAAATAAAAAAGTTTTCAAAGCATCATTGCAATCAGCATCTGAAGAATATATCCATTTTCAGACATTATTTTCAACACCCAATTGTTTTAAAAAAGGCAAAAGAATCTCCAGTTTATTATTTTTTAGTATTTATAAAATGAAAAAATATTTTTTTGTGTGTGCCAGGTGAGAAATCCAAATTGGGAGCAGTGTAATTTCTCAAAAGGACAGATCATCAGGCTGTAAAGTCAAGGGCAGCCTCCTATGAATCTCACACACATCCACGTTTGAAGCCTACCAGTTACCATGGTTACCATGACATTGCTAGTCTTATTTATAGCCCTGTGCTATATATATTGCTTTCCAGAAGGAATAAAAGGAATAGCTGACTGTGAAGGAATCTGGGAACTTCAGATTAAAAAAGACATAGACAGGAAAAAATCTAATTAAAGAGGGGCTGCTGAGGTTAGCTGTTGGCTTTTGCAATGCAGGGCCATGACTGTCCTCATGCCAGAGCTGGCACAGGGTGTGCAGGTGGCCTCCTGACTCCTTCATCCCAAGCCTACCCAAAGGCCAGCCATGGGAGGGAAAAGCTGGGGCACTGCTTGTTGTCTCAGCAGACCACAGTGGCAGGATAACCTGGTGCTGGCTGGGGACAGAAGGGAGCCCGTGGATGGCAGTGCAGGTGGGAGAAGGGCTGGAGACAGAGGGTGGCAGCCTCTGATGTCAGCACCCTCCAATGCTGTGCCCCAGAGATGGGCAGCAGGTCTGCACAGGACAGGGACACATTGCCCACCTCTCCCAGGAGGACTGCATTTGGCTTTTGTTCCTCCCTGAAGCAGACTATAACTCACATGCGTGGAGTCCACCCCCTATATATATATATATAGTGTTGTGGAGACATACATTTTGATAAGAGGAATGAAAATAAATGAATAAATAAGTCAAGTCAGTAGCAGAATTTATTCAGGATCTGCTTCATAATATGGGATAAAGACAAACCTGGAGGTATGAGGTATGGAGGAGGAAGGAAGAAAGCTTGAGAGAGATAAAGAGGGAAGGGGGGCAGGGAGTTGGGAAAGAAGGGAGGGAGGGAGGAATGGAGGAAGGGAGGGAGGGAGGGAGGGAGGGAGGGAGGGAGGGAGGGAGGGAGGGAGGGAGGAAGGAGGGAAGGAGGGAAGGAGGGAAGGAGGGAAGGAGGGAAGGAGGGAAGGAGGGAAGGAAGGAGGGAAGGAGGGAAGGAGGGAAGGAGGGAAGGAGGGAAGGAAGGAAGGAAGGAAGGAAGGAAGGAAGGAAGGAAGGAAGGAAGGAAGGAAGGAAGGAAGGAAGGAAGGAAGGAAGGAAGGAAGGAAGGAAGGAAGGAAGGAAGGAAGGAAGGAAGGAAGGAAGGAAGGAAGGAAGGAAGGAAGGAAGGAAGGAAGGAAGGAAGGAAGGAAGGAAGGAAAAGACAGAAAGAGAGATAAACAGGGAGAGAAAGAGATAAAGAGGGAAGGAAAGTAAAAAGAAGGAAAGGGAGGAAGGGAGGCAGAAGGGATGGAGGAAGTAAAGGAGGTAAGGGACAGAAGAAGGTAAGAATTTTTAATAAAAACACTTCCCCAGTTTTCAATCTAATTCCACATCCAAGAGCCAGGATTCTCCCCAGGTCAGCTGTCAGCCCCAAAGGCAGTTTTCACCACCCAAGGGTAGATCAATAATATATATAGGTACAGGTAAAAGTCTTCAAAATGGGAAATAACAGTATTGACAGCTGAAATGCAAACTAAGAATAAAAAACAAAGTTTATTAAAATAACTGACAAGAGGGCCTTAAATGGTGTTTTTATTCAAATTTCAGGATTGATAGTGTGGGCATGAGTACAAGCAAAATCTCTGTGGAGGGCAGGTCTGCCCAGCATGAAGCTGACCTAAAACCTCTTCAGGAAACAGCTGAAAATGAGGCTGGGTTACCTGTCATAAGAGAACACACCACAGTTTCAAGGCCATTGCTTTAATGGTGACTGTTCTGCTGATTAAAGACCTAAGGGAATGAGTGGGAACTGATGCCTGTAGAAAAAAAAATGGCTAAGGTCTGACCTAAACAAGAAAGGCAAGGTATTTTGTGACTCTGTTAATGACTTTGAGATGTCCCTTTCACTGACTGCATGAACCTTAACTGGCACTGGTGCTGATGAAATGGTAATGTAAAGTATTGTAGAATAAATTATTTAAACTTATTTTCTCAAGTTCAGTTATAAATGCTGTCTGATTAGCTACCTGTGGAACTGGAAAGACAGGTAATCAAAGGCTCTTAGACCATCTGAATAGGGAAAAACATGCAAGCAGACAATTAAACCTCCTCATGAACAGGCATTTAATGAAATAATTCTTGCTCTGGAAACACAGGGATACTTGTAAATCACTTGCCACTTCATTTTCAGTCCCCTCTTTCTCTTTGGTGATGCCTGCAAGCTGAGATTAAATTTAGTCCATTATTGGGAGTACAAGCAGGTTTAGTTAGGGAGTAGGGAAAAAAACCATAACAAACCCAAACAACACAAAAAGGGGAAAATAACAGGAAGAAGGGACAAAACCAAAGTTTGGTCCTGTTTTCTTCATTCATGTTAAAGAGATTATATCCAAAAAGCATAATCTTTTCTCTTTTAAGTCTTATAAGCCAGAAACTGGATGTGTCAATGAAAGACTGCGGATGCTCTGTGATGGAGCTCCAGTAGGAATCACAATGCCATGGCTCTGCCTCTGCAGATACTTTGCCCTCAGCAGCTGGTTATGCCAGTCCTGTAGAGAAGCAGTCATCACCATGTCAATATACTCTTGCTGTATATATATATACACCAGCTGATGGCCTAATGCCACTGGCAGATTTTGTACTACAGGTTGGGAGTTTTTTTATGTGTGTGGTTTTGGTTTGGTTTGTTGTGGTTTATTTGTTTTTTTGGTATTGATTAAATGTAAATCACTGAGGAAAGTAATTGAGGAAACTCCAAGGCAGGAGAGATGACAGTCTCTGTAACTACAGGCCTAGTTACACTGTACTAGTACTCACTAGTACTCTCTGTACTAGAGGCTTGTCTGTCACTGAATGTGATACTTCTGACCCGATAATTTTATATAATGCTTATCACTCAGGATACTCCACTAGGAGTCTTTTATTTAGGATCTAGTTTTTTTAAATGCCCAGCAAGGCACACTAGACAGGGAATGGGGAAACCCATTTGCCAAAAGGAGAACAGATAAATCATGAGGTGACTGCAGTGAGAACAATGTTTGCATTCAGTTGTACCTGTGGAAGAAAAGAAAGGAGGGGAAATAATTCAAGTTGGAATTCAAATGGATTTACACCAGTCAAGGCTGACTTTTAAAAAAAATATGTATTTACAGTGAAACCCTATGGGATGTAATATTCCAATAAGATTCTATGGAAAAGTGATTCCTGTAGCAACTAGTCTAAACTACACTTTTTGAGTTGCATCTGTATGAGTCCTTCTAATCTGCACAATTCCAACTATAAAATAAAGTGGCCTTTTAATTGAGTCCTGGAGAGGGCAAAGTGCTTCTTCAGGAACCTGGTCAGCAAAACTCTGACCCCAACCCTGTAAACATGGATCACAACTCTCCTCAGGCACAGGATTTCTTCCTTTCATTCTAGTGAACTCTCTGACCTTTTAAACTTGTCTACAAAAACATGCACATTAAAAAATCAGGTGCTGCTAGGCATTATCTGGGATGCTGGATCACCTCTAGCAGTGGACCATTAACCAGTATGGAGAAGACTGTGTTTCTCTTCCACATTCATCCATTTATCATAGAATCATAGAAATTCTTCACCATGAGGGCGGTGAGATGCTGGCACAGGTTGCCCAGGAAAGTTGTAGATATCCCATCTCTGGAAGTGTTCAAGGTTGGATGGGGCTTGGAGCAATGTGGTCTAGTGGGAGGTGTCCCTGCCCCTGCAGGGGAGTTGGATCTAGATGATCTTTAAGGTGCCTTCCAACAAAAACCATTCTATGATTCTATGGTACAGCTGATCTCAGTATTTGCCATCATCCCTTTGACATGTGTCACTCTTGAGCATTTTCTACATGGCCAGCAGTATTTGGACTTTTACAGTGAGATTTCTTTGTCATAAAAAGTGAATGAGATTATTATCCAACAGAATTTACTTAGACAGAGTCCACTTGTCAATTTCCCTTCCAGTTTGCTTGGCAAGCAATCTGTTGGATTGTTAGAAGCTGTCACAGGACATCCAAAGTGGCTCCAGCCTGCCTTTTATCTGCCAGGCAGTATGCAGAGACTGTTCTCACCTTTGGGGCAAACTACAGCAGCCTCAGGGCATGCAGATTTATGTTGCCATGAAGGGATCCCTGAGGACCTACTGAAGATCTCCAGGTCCCATTGTGCTCCAGCTCTGCTTCTGATGAACATCTGATGTCATTCTGTGACAATCTCTGCAAAATTTCTCTAAAGTGTCCTTTCCATGGCATGGCAGGGATTGTAAATATCCATCACCCTATAGGCAACAGGACTATCCTGTAAAACTGTGACTTGCCTTTTAAAATGTATCTGGCAATTGTCAGCAAGGCAATAAAGACCCTGAATCTTGTAGTGAGTTTTTGTTGGTATTATTATCCAGAGAACAAAAGGCAAAAGCCATTGCTCTGGAGTTACTGTGTATGGACACGCAGCACCAAGGCAAAGGTATTGAAAGTGCCTTTTTCAAAAGATCTGTTTTTCTAGCTGGATCTGGGAGAAGAGCTTCCCTGTTTGACGGCTAGATACTGCCCATTCAACACACCTGCTTTGATTGGTATCAAACCCCAAACTGTGTCTTTTGACAGGGGAGAAAGAAGAGGGCAGCATGGAGAGATTTTGCATTTTAGTAAAAGACTAAATAATTACGAATTGGGGTCATCCCTTGAAAGACTGAGTGACTCAAATCACAGAATCACAGGACATTTGGAGTTGGAAGGGACATTAAAGATCATCGAGTTCCAACTCCCCTGCACGGGCAGGGACACCTCCCACTAGAACAGGCTGCTCAGAGCCCCATCCAACCCGCCCGTGAGCACCTCTAGGGATGGAGCCCCCACAGCATCTCTGGGCAGCCTGTTCCAGTGTCTCACCACCCTTACACTGAAGACTTTATGCCTGATCTCTAACCTAAATCTCTCTTCTTTCAGCTTAAAACCATTACCCTTCGTCCTATCACTGCAAGCCCCTGTAAAAAGTCCCTCCCCAGCTTTCCTGTAGCCCCTTCAGGTGCTGGAAGGCCACTGTGAGGTGTCCCCCCCTTCTCTTCTTCAGACTGAACAGCCCCAACTCCCTCAGCCTGTCCTCATAAGAGAGCTGCTCCAGCCCTTGGATCATTTTCATGGCCCTTCTCTGGACACGTTCCAACAGATCCACATCTTTCTTGTGCTGGGGGCACCAGAGCTGGACACAGTACTCCAGGTGAGGTCTCACCAGGGCAGAGTAGAGGGGCAGAATCACCTCTCTCCACCTGCTGGCCACACTTCTTGTGATACAGCCCAGGATGGAGTTGGTCTTCTGGGCTGCAGCTGCACATAAATGCTATATATTGGGCTAGGGAAATGCAGGTACCCTGTGTATGAAGCACCTCTGGTGTCCTGTCTCTCCTGGCATAGTGATCTACTGCAAATTGACTTTCATGATGATGTGAATCCCTGTGAGCTGCCTTTCTCACACTACCAGGATTAATTTCCTTTTTTGTTTTCAATGGAAATTACTGCTTCTCATCTCCTTGCATATAAAGTCAAACAGGAGCCTTGCTGTGCAAATACCTGACTAATGAAAACTCCAGTACATCCATCAAACCTTGCCACCACGAACAACTCAGAGCTAGAAAAGAAAATTTTGCAAAGACAGAGGCTCTCTTTTTGGAAAGACAGTAATGGAAAATAAGACTTTACTACAAGAAAAGATTAAGGGCAGTTGATAAAACAACAACAACAACAACTTGTTACGCAATAAAGTGATCAAATGGCCTACTTAACAACATATGTAATTGCTTTCTGTTTGTCTAAGCACAGGCTCTGTCTGCTGTGTCCTGTGAAGAGTAACTGCAAATGGCATGTTTTATCCTCCAGTCTCCTGAGACATGATTGACAGGAAGGCTGCATGGTGCATGGCTACCCTTGACAAAAAAGCTGTGTGTTTTAAGCAGGGAGAGCTAAGACTGCAGGTGTAACCCCCGAAGGTCACCAAGAAGTGGAGTAAATTCATTTAGCAGGTTAGTTTAAGTGCTCAGGAAAGAAGGAGTGCAGTCCTTAGTTTTACTCTCAAAATTTACCCACAGCTGATGTTGTAAGCATGCAGCTACTAGCCATCAAAAGGCTGTCAGAGATGCTGTAGCTGAGAGCCATGTATGCAGGAGAGAGAGAAAGCAAGAAGGTGCCTTCCTAAGCAAGGAGCTTAATTCTTTATGCATCTTAATTTTTTTAGAAGCATCAGTGACTTAATCAAAATTATTATGTAAAATATTTCACATTTGTTTAATGGAGACAATACCTTTTTTTATTAAGTGAAGAGTTAAACAACTTAAGGAGCTAAACCACTAAGTCCACTTTTGCAACACCTCATTCCCCAGTCTTTTGTCTGTCACCCATAGAGTATGAGGTACTCTCTGCTGCTGCTAGTAACTGACAGTTGTGTAGCTCAGAGGCAGAATCCTCTTTTTTGCATGACATGTCCTTCTCACTTGTAGAAAAAAAATAAATAAATGCTACCACATAGTGCATCCCAAAGTGCATGTTAGGTCAAGCCAGCAAATCAGATCCTGTTTTATTTGACTTCATGAAATTGAGATGAAGTGGAGAAGAGAACAGTGTGGGGAAAAAGAAGATGCAGGAGAGTTATTCCCTTAAGAGATATGGGTTAAAACTAGTTTATTTTACTAGGAAAGATGGGAAGTTGATTGTGGTCTCAAGTCTATGAAAGCAAAAATTATTGCCTGGGGCAAGAGGGGGAAAGCTGGATGTACTTAGACTCTAGGGTGATGCTAATAATAAATTATTTCATGCAAGAAGATTGTATCTTCCTTGTGCTCTCTAGATTTCAGTTTAGCGTCCTCTAAACTCCCCTATGCCTTGCTTCTATAACTCACAGCTTCTGCAAGCATAAGGCAACTTTCTTGCCCTCTGAAATGGGTTCAGGTATGGCTTGTATGAAATGGTGCACATCTGAATCCCTTGCTTGTTTCCGACTTACTTCACTGCTTACTGATTTATGTATGCTGCAGTCCTACATCTGGGTCTTTCCAGCTTCTCAGGCATAGAAGTTTCCATGGTAACCTTGTGAGTGAAGGTAAAACCATTGTGAAAATCAGCATTAAGCCAAAATGCCACCAATGTGCAGAAAAGCTTCCCAGGATCTGGTTCTGAAACAATCTGCCACAGTAAGTGCAGATCCTGTCTGAGGCATTCATGCCTTTCTGACCTGTACTTGCTTCTTTCTTTTTCCTTTTTCCTGTTGGCCTGCCTCTTCCTCTCTCCAGACTGATTGTACCACCCTAACCACATTGTTAGGACATACAGCTCCGTGGCATATTTTGGAGAACAGCAGCAGTGGAGGTATATAACCAGTTCTGTGGTTAGACAGGATTATCAAAATCAGGGTGTCTACAACTGCTCCAGCAGACAAGCCAGATTATGGTTTCAAGAAGTATATAACTCTGTGCCATAAACCCAACTTTTTTCATTTTGCTAGATTTGTTCTGCTAGCTCCAAGTCACTGCATTCAGAGATCATGCTGGTACTCTCCATCATCTCCAGACATAGCCTGAGGATGTGTTTTTTGTCCTCTTGCCTCTTTCTAGAAAGCACCTGAACTGGGCTGTTTGGTGCCAGTGCAGGAGTGCTTGTGTGTGAGGAGGGCATGAAAGAAGGAAACAACAGCAGCCCAAGGCTAAGGATGATACTACGAGCAAATGGGGCTGAGAATGAAAGAGGCAAACTACTGTGTTTGCTCCTGCAGAGGGGCCACTGGCACAGCATCATCCTGCTAACAGTCTCTGAAATGCTATCTGCAGGAGCACACTTCAGCCCTGTACTGAAATTCTTCAGAGAACATTTGCATCATCGACAGGAATAGGGAGTTTAGCTAAAAATATTATAAATGATGGTTGGGCTCAATGATCTTAGAGGTCTTTTACAACCTAAACAAGTTTATGATTCTGTGACTGCTCTGTGAGAGTGTAGAAAACTCCGTGCTGCTACTGAAACAGAGAGGAAGCTTGAGGGGAGCAAGTGTGTGGATTAGAAGCTGCATTTTCTTGAACTCCTGCTCACAAGAATCACTGTGGGCCAAGCATGCATCCTGTCCAGCACAGCAGGACTTTCCTAGCCAAGCCTTCTGTTGCTGATTTAAGTTTTTTAAAAAATGCTCTGGGCTCCAAAGGGATGGTAGAATCTGTTAAAACAAGAAAACAGGCAAGACTGTCCAAGTGAAACATACTAGTGACTCCTCCCCAACAAAACCTGACACAGCAAAACCATCAATAGCAGAGCAGCAAGAAATCAATAATTATTGGCCCAAGCCACTGTGCCAAGTGACCTCCTAGTTGAACCACTAACAGGAAGGCTGAGTTCTGAAGGGACCAGACTCCTCTTTCCAAAATACACTTTTTCATGCTTCAGAGACAAGGTGGTCTCCTTAAATCACAGTGGATCCTGAGGGAGGTGATTGCAATTTCACAAAGACAGCAGAGTTGTTGCCAACTCTGGCCCTACTGCATGTCTGTGACCAGTGAAAGCACGTGTGATCAGTGGGAGAGGAACTGTCTTTCCTTCATGAAACCCAGAGCATTTTCTAGTAAAAATGCAGGACTTTTAAGCCCCTCCTGATGTTATAAGGTCATTAAGCAGCAGTGTTTTCAGGGTTTCTTTATAAATATTTTTATCTGCAGGTTTACTAATTCTCATGCATGATCCGCTTAAACTCACAAATCTGGAGTAATCCCAAGAAAAACATTACTTAAAGATGAATTTGTGGAACTGTAGGGGACACGTGGATGCATGTAATTCAGATTTGTTTTATCTGTTAATTCTTAGTGCTTTGTCTGTATGCCATGCTTAAGGCAAGAGCACAAGTAGTTGTGGAGCAGCCTGGGATGTCCCTGCATGCCTGGAATATGCCCTGACCTGCCCCTGCAGAGCTGGGTGTTAGTTACCAGCAGATGTCACTAAGAGGCATGCTTGGTTTTCAGAGATCTCCTCTGTTGTGGGAGCAAGTTATGAGGCTGAAGAAGATCAGTTTTCCTGGCTTGGGACATCCTGCTAGAAAAAAAGCCCTCACCAAACTTTGAAAGAAATAATTCGTCCAGATTTCTTAACACAACAGGGTTTATTCAACTTCACAAACTCGCTAATAAACGCTGAAGAGGGATGGAGTATTAGTAAATTCTAAACCTACTCATCAATAGACCTGTTTCTTCCAGAAAGGGAAGTTCTGACAGCTATCACCTTCTGCAATACTCAGGAAAGTACCAGACCCATGAGAAAGAGGCAGTGAGAAAGACTTCTTATGTTCAATGGGGAAAGTCTGGAGCAGAATCCCTAAGAAGAAGGTATATATAGTGAAAGGAAATGGTGTTTCTGAGTTATCTCACTGCTTTGTTATTCATTGGTTCTGTCCTACTGATGTGTAATACATTTGCTTTGCACTGGGTATTTCCACACCACTGACACAATAAAGAATCACTAAAGCATTAAGCTTCAAACTTGTGTCTCCATCTGCCAGGGATTAGCTGCCAGAAAAGACAACTCTTTTTGCATTAAATGCTACAAGAGCAATTACTTCTTACAATAAGGGCTGGAAAAATCAGGCTGAATTTTGCTCCTCTCATGAGTGGCAAGTTTCTTGCTAGCATTGCCCTGATTATATGACCACAATCTGCATTTCTGTAGCTCTCTTGATCTGTGCCCTTAAACAGTCTGGATGAAAATGTGCAAAGCATTGTGTGATACAACCTAGAGAGTGCAAAGCAAGAATCTGATTATTGTGAGAGTAGGTTTATGCAGCTGACAGGATGACAGAGACAGAAATACACCAAAAGATCTGACAGAGAAGCATCCCATTGATGTAGGCTTGTCTCAGTGTACTCCTTTGTTCTGTTGTCCTCAGTACACCTTATGTTGCATTAGAAATAGGTGTGCAACACACTGCAAGAAGAAGCCCTAAATGACCACTGCCTTTTTTACATTTGTAAAAATCAGGTGAAAGAGATTGTAATTCTGACTGCATTGCCTGTAGCAGCACTGTAAAAAGTAACAAGCAGTGAGGCAATGGGGAATTCTACCCACAAGCTGGAATTCTTCTCCCCGGATGCAGTCACTGAAGGTTTCTCTTTCCAGATTCAGTGTCTCTTGGCCTCCTGGCCATCTGAAGTAGCAGTTTGTCCTCTTATACTCCCAGGTTAGTTCCAAAAATTAGAAAACCAAAGCAGCCTGATGAAGTTCTGCCTCCTCAGAATGTTTCTTGGTCTGCTCTGACATGACCCAGATTCAACCTCAGCATTAGGAAATCATAAACAGTGTGTCAGCACTGGCACAAAAGCTGTTTTGCAGGATGTTTTGGTTTTGTTTTGTTACGGTTGTTGTTTTGGTGGTTTTTTTCCTTTCTAGCCCTTTCTTGTGGAAGTTTGCTAACAGACCACAAATAAATATACAATTTACAGAGTCTACACTGAAGCTGTCTGAAGTCTGAAGTTGCTCATGGTAATAACAAATCATTTTCTTGTTTCTTCATTAGTATTCTTCTAACCTTAACAACCAATTAAGAGACCACATACTGTACATGCATCAATTTGCAGGATGCTTTTTCAGCGCTTGAATTAGCGTAGCAGAAATGGCAGATGAACAAGTTAATCTGTTGGCTACGCATTATGTTTGCATCCATTTCTGCAGCTTTTTTTTTGGTCATCTTACTGCCTGGAAATATACCCAGGTGTCACTGTTTGACTCAGGTCTGACAACAATGCTCTCGATCCCCTCCCTCCCCAACCCAGGCAGGGAAGGAGAGAGAGAAAAAGAGAGAGACTTGGCTGGATTGAAAACTAAACTACACAGCTTTAATTAAAACACTAATGAATCATACAAGAAAATATATACAATTATATACAGATATATTCAGATATGGGCAAAAGCCTCTCGCCTCCCCCCACCCCCAGCAACTCCCACAGCACTCCCCTGAACTGGGAAGAGTCCCGAGGAATCCCGGAGCTGCTGCTGGAGAAAAGCAGAGAGTTATGAGGGTCAGGAGAGCTCGAGCCTAAGAGTCGACGGTGATGGATGAGCAGAGTCCTCCCCGGACGCCGGCCATGGACGGAAGAGAAAACGAGAAGAAGAAGGAAGCTGTCTTCTATGATCTCTGACCTTCCTTTGAGCTTACGTAGATATATGGAATGGAATATCTTTGGCCAATTTTGCTGTCTGTCTAACTCAGCCTCCCACGGGGGGGGTGAGAGATCTCCCCATAGTGTCTGAGCCGGCAGAGTGAAGGTGTAACCTTGAAACCTCAGTAGTTAGAAAAACATTCCACTGTCTTATCAGCCTAGCAGAACACACAGTTGCTAGTTAAAAGAAAGCTTACTGAAGGGAAAAAAAAAAATCAGTGAAAAGAAAAATTGGCTTAATCCTGGCTCAAACCAGGACACCAGGCCTGAAAGGAAAACCTTCCTTCTGAACCACAGCTCTTACTGGTGTAGTTATTCTGTGCTGTGCCAGCTGTTTTGTTTGAATTCACTACAGTTTTGTTTGAAGCCTGACTAAATCTTCCTGGTAACTGAGGTGAGGAACTTGATTTTGCCACATCAAAACAAACAGGGGTTGTTTGGGTTGCATGCCAGATGTCCTGGATAGAGAAGGTTAGCCAGAGGTTTTGTACAGTGCTTGTTGCTGTACAAGCAAAACGAAGTGGGGACTTGTCTCCAGGAGCCTGCGGTCCAAGGTAGGTGCAAGTGGTGCACTACCAACAAGGGAATAGTTCAATAAACAGCAGAATTAAGAGTGCTTTGTTTCCTGAGGATTTCTCTCCAGGCTGATGGATGCAGCTAGATATGGAGAATGATCTAAGTGCTGGTGAAAGCTTTGTTTGCAGTTAAGAGTCTTTATAAATCTGAATCTTGCTTGATCATGTTTTTCCTGCGGTCAGTTTCCTTTTAGCAAGGACTGTGTGACTTCCCAGTTCTACAGAGCCACCTACTTTCCTGCAGCAACTAATCACCTTTTGGCTTTCTGGTCAAACTAAAAATGACAACCAATGCACAGGTGGTCAGGGAAGCATCGGCATTCCTTATTTCTGTAGGAAAACTGGCTGGGGCAGGAAGAGTGGAAGAAAAGGAAGCGAACAGATATGCTTGAACTGGGAGTTATAATTTTGTTTTGAATTTCTTGCTGCTCTCAATTTCTCCTTTCTGGTCTCCAGGGGTCTTTCATGTTTTCGTCAGGCAGAGGCACTTGAAGGAAGGAAGATAAATTAGTCTGTTTTGAAGTTTTTGCTACTCCTGCGTAGAGAAGAGTAAGGAATCACAAACAGTTTTTTAATCTTGATGGAAATTTTTCTGGAAGTAGAACATTGCTTTAGTGTTGTTCAAATTCAGGGTGTTAAAGTGAGCAGTTGCATGGGATTACTTGGAGGAGTTAGAGTGAAAGGAGGGTGTCCTTAAGAAGTAAGAACTATCACAGGAGATCTCAACTTATGGCAAGGAATGGCACAGACCTCAAACGCTCATTAGCCAGAGCCAGAGCATCAGAATCTGGGTGAAAACCATGTCAGATAGAAAAGTCAAAACCAAACCTAGCAAACAAAATGTTTGTGAAGCAGGCAGAAATAAGCTGGTAATGGCACTGATGGACTCACTGAATGCAGCTTGGAGTAGATGTATTTATTCTTTACACAAAAAATCCCCTGCAGGTAACTAACCCCTCTCTGGTAACTACCCCACCTTCCAGGGTATGGAAGAGAACACAGTTTGTATGCCAGCTGTATCACAGCCTGTTTTCACCATCCAGGTGTAGCTTTCATAAAGCCAGATACTTGTTCACACCCAGACACATGAGCAGTACAGCTGGGCAGGAAACCAGCTGTCCTCACTGTCTTAAAAGATTAGCCTGGGAAAACAGCAGAGAGGCAATAAATTAGCAAACTTTAGTAAAAAAAAAAAAAAAAAAAAACCACCTCTTTGCCGATGCAATCTGATACTTATCAGGCTGAGGCAAGAGTAAAACACATCTCTAAAACCTCCTATGTTTTGCCCCTGGTTGCAGCTGGGGCAAACTGGAGCAAGTGCCCACAAGCAGAGCAGTGTCATGCACAGTGATCTGGTCTCCTGATTTTAAATGATAACAAATCTGAAACACATCCAGGGTTTGCATTGGAAAAGGAGATGAAAAACAAGGTTTTTATAGATTTCAGTTTCTGCATGCCTGCTGGGTGTGCACTATATAAAGCTAGCTTAAAAAAAAAGACCTAAACAAATATCAGTTTCAGCTTCCCCTCTTTCTACTTGCAGAGCAAAATACAGCACAGATGCTGTCAGCCTGCAAGTGTCAAGGCAAGAAATGTGTCTACACACTACTAAGACAAAGCTGTGAGAAATATGTTGTTTACCCCTCCATTTTATTTTAAAATTCGTGTTCCAAACCATTATAACATTTTTTACCCATCTTTATTGACCTTGAAGATCTTTTAGCATGAAAACAAATTATTGCAGAGTAAAAATCAGCTGTTGAACAGCACATGGCCTTCTATGCTGCAGAATAAATTACTAGCTAATTAAAAGCAGACTCTAACCAGATTGTTTGGAGCACAGTCTCCACACAGGTGGTAGTGGCTAGCATATGAATGAGAGGTGAGGTGAAGTGCTCCATACTACCTTGTCAATATGATCAAAATGGGTTTTTTCTTATTTTTTTATGTACCTAGGTAGCAGGAGTAGGAAACATTTAAAAGCACAGACAAGGTTTAGGTATCTGCATCAGTATAGGAGTAAGTTTTTTTTTCTTCCTACAGTGTTTTCAGTTCATCTGTCTTTCCAAAACGTCCCATACTAGTATGCAGGATTTGTCTCCTGCAATCTGTCTAATTTACTAGAAGGTGAAAGTATCTATCAGGAAAACGGTTCATGTTAATTCCTTTGAGTCAGCAGTAGCTGGAGAATAATAATGATCAGCCTGGGAACAGTCCATCAGACTTTATTACAGAGACATCTTGTATTTCATGCCTGTAACTTCTACAAAGTGCTGGTGAGATATTAACATCTCATGAACTCACACCATCAGGCTTTCAGGTGTAACGTTGTGAAAGACTCATACCAACCTATCTTGAACGGGCAGCTGCTGCCAATTTTGATGCTCATGTGGCATCCTGATGTTCTCAAATTCCTGGAGAACTGGAGGAGTTTACTGCCCTTAACATGATTCAGAGCTCTGACCTTCTCACATGTACTGCACCAAATGCATTATGAAACCTATGTACCTTTTAAGTTTGTTGTTGCACTACAGGTTTCCATAAACTGAATCTGTCTTTTAGAGTTCTGTCACCTTCTGTGCCTTATTAATGGCTCACAAAGTGTTGTTGTGGGTCTGGGATTTATCTTCTACTTGAATGAAATTGAGGAAAAAACAGACTTAAGAGCTTTCCATGTTTTTATCAGCAAATGCTGAAGTAGTATTTTTACATGGAGAATGTGATACACAGCCACTCTATCACACCTGGTCATCTGGTGTCCAGTAAAGGTCCAGCTGGTAGAGATTGAGAAATCTTAATATGGGCAGCCAGGAATCCCATGTCTGAATGTAAGTTCAGCATGAGAGCTCTTGTCCATATGCTCAGGTCTGCACATGTCTTAATTCCACAAACCAGTGTCTGGGAGACAGGCTTGAAGAATATGTGCTTTCATCAGTCAAACCAAGAAACACCATACTTCTCTGGTAGCTTTCTCAAAAGCACCTCCAACCAGTGTTAATTACTGCATGAAAAACTTTGAGAGAAAACACTGTAAAAGTAATGTGGGTATTAGATAGAAAGGTGGGATGTGATAGTGAGGGAAATGTTAGATGAAGGGAATGTAAGCACTGTGAAGAAATGTGACATCTTTTAAACACACACAGCATCTCTCAGCACAAACTGTTGCATTCCACCACTTCAAACAAGACTAAAAATTAACAGTGTATTTGGCCTACCACGTCCTTAATTTTTTTAATTTAATTTAGGTTGGCTTAGTTCCAAGGGTTTCAGCAGAGTTTTATCAATGTCTGTTTCTTGAGAGTCTGGCCTATCACTTTTGATCACATTGATCTGGTTTTGTGATTCACCTGGTATTTCATGCCTGAGGATTCTCAGTCTTCCGACAAAGAGCAAAAGTGCCAGAAATAATATGTCAAATTGTGCCACATGATACTTTTAGGAAGAAGGAAAAATTTCAGGAAGCATGAGAGGAAAGGAAAGTTCTTGTATTTCAAGAGAAGCTGCTGTTTTAATGTAATCTGGCCAGTGGCAGAGGCCAGGATCTCTCCTGAGCAGAGAAAGGAGACAGTCCTTTCAGGCTGAAGGGGGGAAGTGTTCCTTCCCAGCCCATTTTAGAAGACAGCAAATCTCTAAAGGAGAGAAGATGGACAGCATTGTATGTTAGTAATGGACAAATCTTACTGAGTTCACAGGCCTGGGAATCCATCCAAACTGGCTCTTTGTTTTCCCACCTTTCTCTCCACTGTTGCCCTCTGAAGCAGAAAGGATAGCACTTTTGCAGGTGACAGAAAAGCATGCTCTTCCCCTTTTCTGTAACTGTAGCACTTTAAAGATCATAAAAATCTATTGATGGTGCCTCAGTGCTCTTTAGATGCAACCTCCTCTGATGGAGGTATTTTCCAGGCAAAAGGGTGAAGGCAAGGTCTGATGCCACTTAATGGGCAAGCTCAAATGGAAGCGCCTAACTTGTCACCACAGGAAGAAATGCAGCTGTGGATCAGGGGTCAGGAGTATAATGATGCAACAATGCCTTTTAAATCCTCCTCTGCATCTGCATTTATATGAGTTTCATGTAGTTTTGTTTAGTTTTGGGTTTGGTTTGGTTTGTTGTGGTTTTGTTTGTTTGTTTGTTTAACAAGTAATTATTATGTCCTTTAGTCTTTAAATATGGACTGTATGTATCTGTGCTGCATGGGGGTTAAAGAGGTACAGCTTGGCACACCTGCAAAGCAAATGTGGAAAATCATATAATCATTAAAGTTAGAAAAGACTTTCAAGTTCATCAAGTTCAACTGTCAGCTCTACATGCCTGTGACCACTAAACCATCTCCCAAATTACCACATCTACTGCTCCTTGAACATCTCCAGGGATGCTGCCTCCGCCGCCTCCCTGGGCAGCCTGTTCCAATGCCTCACCTCTCTTTCAGTGAAGAAATTTTTCCTGATATCCAGTCTGAACCTTCCCTGGCACAGCCTGACCCCGTTTCCTCTTGTCCTATCACTGGTCACTAGGGAGAAGAGGCCAACACCCACCTCACTGCCTCCTCTCAGGTAGTTGCAGAGAGCCATGAGGTCTCTCATCAGCCTCCTCCAGGCTGAACATTCCCAGCTCCACCAGCCTCTCCTCATAAGGATGGTTTTCAAGACCCCTGATTAGTCTCGTTACCCTTCTCTGCAACCTCTCCAGCACCTCAATGTCCTTCCTATGCTGTGGTGCCCAAAACTGCACCCAGTGCTCAAGGTGCAGCCTCATCAAGGCCAAGTCGAGGGGCAGGGTCACCTCCCTGGTCCTGCAAGTGTGGTAGTGAAACAAAGGACACTTGGGGAGGGGGAAGTCTGTGGGATAGTGAGTTTGCTGCTTTTCCTCCTGATAGGGAGGCGAGGCCAGGGAAGAGCTACTTCTGTTGGACGGAGGACCTTCTCTGCCAGTGCTTTGTGCATGCTCTGATCATCTCTCAGCAATGTGACAGCTGCATTTCTGGCCTGCTGGCACAGGCAGAGCAAGCAGGAGGATTGTGGCCTTGTCTAGCCTTTTGAGGGCAGTGGTACCATCTCAGAGCAGCAACCCCAGGAGGCAGATGACCTCTGTGGAGGTCCCTGCTCTCTGTTGACCAGAGGCACTGCTCAGCCTGGTGATACTTCTTCCCTCTTTCCTTCCCTCTTGCCCCCCAGTCAGATGAATAAGTGATGATTTAGACTGAAGTAATAGCAACATCATTAGCAAGAGTCAGAAATGGAACAACTATGCAAAACAAACTTTCAGCAGCAGTCCATTTTAACATGTTCTGCAGCACATTTAATAATGTAGTTCTCCAGTGCATCTGAATGCTTGAATATACTTGCAAAGGAGAAAAGTCACTGGCTCATGCAAAATTGCTCTGAAATGTATAATTATTTTTGATACACTGAAAATTCAGCAGGCCTACACTGAGTTATAATGTTGGGCTTTTTATGGGTAATTTAATGCAAATGAGAAACTTTTTTATTCCATGCATACAGGTTTTACCAAAGGTGGTGCCTTTTGATTGAGTCAATATAAACTTCTTGCCTTTCGGAGCGTATACAAATTTACAACATTATCTCCAGAACAGCAAAATATTTGATTAACACTGTGTGAGGTCCCAGGAGAAACCTAAACATGGAAGAAATACAGATTTTAAAATAAATTGCACATTTGCTTGTCGTGAGAAATGTGCCAGTTTCCAGGACTTCGCTTGGAAAGTGAAGAGTTTGGGATGTTTTTCTTGACCTTTTGTATTTATCTCTGTTCTATTTTTCACGCTTGTGAGGCATTCCTGATATTATGTGGAAATACTAATTTATCTTTCAGATGCTGCTTTGTGCCCTTCACACAGTATTGAACTGTGTCCAGTCAAAGATCCACTGTGTTTGGGATTTGACTGTAAGCATTTGTCCTCTGAGTAACTTCAGCAGCTGCAAGAATTTTTAGTTGGTGCTCCTTGCAGTCAGCTGTACATGTCAGTGCCCCAAAATACAGAAAGTACATGCATATAGCACAGGATTTCATTACAGTTAGGATGTGGGAATAGCTCATGCAGGCATGGCCAGCGTCTAAGCTGGCTAAACCATCTTCTTTCAACAGCATAACTGTGGAATATCAAATCCAGGAGAGCAGCTTGGTTTTTATGTGGAATATCCACCTCTGCTGCTGGCTTCCTGTTGAATCTGTGTGGCCATGGGTATCCGAATTAGCAAATTTTAAGGTAGCTTGGGTATATCTTCAAGCAACGTGCTTGGTCTTTGTGAGGAACCTGCAGAAGCACAGCTCAGGTGTTTCTAGGCCATGGAATACCTGGCACCATCACTCTGGGCACCAGTGGCAGCCAGCCTGGTGCAGAGCCCAGCTGGAGGAGGTGCCTCAGCTTCCCCCATTTCTTGGCAGACTGGCTAAATCTTGCCAGTGTGTTTGATGCCAGTGTTGGTATGCCCAGCCTCCTCTTCTGACTGTGTGACCTTTAAACAACTTCAATCCAACGGAACAATAGATCACATTCGATGGTAGCCCACCATCTCGCAGGGCTTTGGAAAGCACAATCTGTGGTGGGATGGCACCGCAGCAAGAAATTAGTGGCAACATCTCTCTCCTGTCCTGGTAACACAGTGGCTGAGATCAAGCTGGTCCATTTAAGCATTGCCTCTAGTGGTGTTTCCTCTGTTGAGCAACACTTTTGCTGAGCCCCAGCCACTTCTCTGCCTCTCCTTTATCTGGAGGGAGAGGTTAAGATGGATCAGACCCCTGCCAAGTGCTGCATCTCCATCCCCATGAAGCCCATGGCATTTCTTTCAAATTTGGGATGACTTGGTCACTCCCATCAGGTCAGATGGGTTCTAGATCGTGTTCTAGAACTTTGCAAAAAACAAGGGATGTTAGATGAGGACTACAAGCCGCTGCTAAGAAATCAAGTTCACAATTTGCCATTGCTCTCTGCTTATGTGGTACTTGTGCCACTGCAGTTGAGGCAGCAGATCTTCACTCAGCTCAGTCTGTGGTGGGTGTGAGCAACAGTGCAGGCTGCAAAGCTGTGGCAGCGTAGGTCTCCATTCACAAAGCCCAGCTAAAGAAAAACAGGCTGACTAAATTAGACTCTTCCAATGTGGACTAGGGAAAGTGGGAGTATATTTTAATGGCAAAGAAGCATGAAATCTTTCCACATGAAATTGCTGTCTACAGAGAAAGACAGTGATGATGAGGGAACTAAGGGAAACAACAGCAGTAGTGATGTCACAGTGCAGTGAAATGTGGCAATACCTCATTACTGGCCAATAATGTTTCAGTTACTGTCAGCAGTGTAGAACATTAGCAAGAATTAAAGAACTGATTAATAGAAAACAACTTTTCTTCTAAGGCAATGTGCCTGATCTCCAGTGAAAGACAATCTACTGGGAGATAATAGCTAGAAACTGTGTACTGTAGGAAGATGAAAGAAGGGCAGTGAACCATGGTCAAGGGAAAACTGCTTTTCCCTTTTGAGTTTTAATGGAAGGAACTCTTTTGAAGAAAATATATTTTAAGTAAATGTATAGAAAGACACCTAGAAATAAAACAGATTTCAATTTTTTTTTTTTTTTTTCCTAACATTATGTTTCTGGTGGAACCTGGAAAAATTATTACCAGAGATTAAATTAATACAGCTGCTGTCCTCACATCTTTATCTGTATAGGGCTTCTTTCACGTGAAATAGGTGATTTTATCTAAAATCTCATGCTTTAAAGCATGACAACTGTTCTCCCATACGGGAAGCATAAGAGAAGACTTTTCCTTGAAATCCCGTTGCTAATCTCAGCAAAACACCAAGCTTCTGCTAATGGTGGAAATGCCACAGTAAATCAGGCTCACCTGTGCATTTGGAACTGACAGGCCCTGAATATGTTACTCCTCTTTGGACCTGTTGTGGACTGGTGGAGAAGCTGTAAGAAAACCAAGAATGGGCAACTGTTTCCTGCCCTACCACTTGAGGAAATAATCTGCATGTCTCCCAGAGTCTCTCCTCATCTACAGAAAGGAGATTGGATTCCCTTCATCTCAAAGCTTTCACCAGAACAGGAGTAGGTTGGGAATGGGCTCAAGTTGCACTAGGAGAGATTGTATTAGATATTAGAAAAAAATTATTCACTGAAAGGGTGATTAAACAATGGAATAGGCTGCCCAGGGAGGTAGTTGAGTCTCGATCCCTGAAGGTGTTGAAGAGACCTGTAGATGTGGTGCTGAGGGACGCTGCTCAGGCATTGGAACTGGTAGCATTAGGTTAATGGCTGATAGAGTTGTGGTTGGACTTGAAGATCTTCAAGGCCTGTTCCAGCCTGAATGGTTCTGTGACTCTGTGTGTCTGTGAAACACTAATACATCTAGGGACTGCCCAGAGTGGTTTTCCTCTGGATGTCAGCAAAGACTGAAACTGAGTCTGCGGGTCTGAAACCATGGGACTGAGCAAAAGTTTGGTGCCCTTAGGATCTTGCACAGTTGTCCAGAAATTTCCTGTGCCTACAACTGATCCTGATATTGCGTGGTAATCTTGCTGTCCATAGAAAATATTCCTAAATAGTTACTAAATGCCATTTTCTCCCCCCAGAAGTTTGTGGAAATATTAACGGTTGGTTTGCAGCAACCAAAAAAGGAATTCTGTCAAAGAACATGAGGAATCTTGATTTTTAATTGCAAATCTAAAGTGATTACAGTGTCATTAGGAACCCTGTTTGACAGCAGCTTTTCCTTTGTGGGCCAGCTAACTCATTTTCTACTGGAAAAAGAGGCAGGAGATGGAGGAAAGCTCTGCAGCTCCTCTCCTAGTGTTTGGTTCAGCTGTCTGTCTCATGCTGTCAGGACAATTTGAAGAACATGGGAAACACTGCATCATCTGTCAGTATCAACAGAGAACCTCAGACCTGTCTAGAAGTAGGAGCAGCCTTATTTTATTCAATGTTGTTTGATTTGTATGGCAGTGGTGTGCTCCTTCATTCTTCGAGAGATCAAGAGAAAATGAAACATTTGACGGCAGAACTCTCGAAAAATCCTGAAAAACATTAGCAAAAGACAGACAGGCTGAAATAAGCTGTGGATTGATTAATTTTTCCAAAGAGGACCTTGATTTTAATTTGTGAAGTACTAACTTAATAATGAAGCCCGACTTCCTTTTCCTCAGATACTGTTAACTGTATGGTGAAGAGTTCACATTACTTTTGTATAGGGATATAAATGAGTCAAAGGAGACAAAAGAATCTAAGTTAAAGTTGGAAGCTGAGAAGTTCCTATGAGAGGCCATACCAGAGAAGTGGAAATGACTATGTCCTGCCATAACCATCCCCAAAACACTCTGTTAAACTGTTCAAACTGCATCCTGCAGGACAAAACAGACTGTGTTTACAGAAGACCTAGCTATCAGTCCAAAAATATTCTCATGACAAAACAGAGAGAAGCTTTTTTTTATGACAGATGGATGTCTACTTTGGGCTGTTTTGGAGAGTCAGAATACCATGACAGCAGATTCTGTATTCCCAGTAATTGTGCATACAGCTTTGTTGAGTAGCCCCTAGCATTTTAGTCACAGAAAGGTGTGATTGGTGATACTAACGTCACAATCCAGGACAACAAATGTGTTAATGATTTTAAGGGCATATGTAAAACTGGGTAGCCCATTTGGTGTTTGTTTTTGCTTTACTCAGGTGGTGAAACTGTGTTGTTGAAGTGGGAGAATAGTAGGTGTGGGTGGTAAGATAGTTTGTCAGCATTAAATTATTCAGCAATGTTAATTCTGTTCTAGCAGCTTGTTAGCTCAAGGTGTTAGGAACAAGTTTGAAATCGAGTTTTTGCAAGCTGTGAAAAACAACTTCTTAACTGAATCTAAATAAATTTGTATGTCTTCTGAAGTCCAGGCTTATTCCCTCCAAAACGACTTTTACTGCTGGAAATAATTTGTTCAGAATCAAACAAATCAAACCATTAAGAACTTGCTTTATTTTTCTTAGAAAGGACTGATGTCATCAAAGTCTGGTAATTTCCATTAGCACATGAATGATACAGCTTGTGAGTGAAGTACACTTATTGTATCACTTGTAAAATTCACAGCTCTAAACACACTTGTGTTTGGTTTTTTATTCATTCTCTGAGCTACATGCTATGTGTTGCCTCTAGCTTTCACCTCTCTGTAATGTGGTTTTACTGAATATTAGATTTCTTACATCCTGTCATAAATGTAACGCTTTTTTAAAATTTTATTTTCTAGATAGTGAATGGTGCGTCTTAATATCTGGATGTGGATCTGTTCTGGTAGAATTTCAGGTATCTGGTAGCTAATGAGTAGGAATAAAGCGGATTTGTTTAACCTGAGTCAGTGAAGAGAAACAGATTCTGAGAGAAACGAGTGCTGTCTTTTTTGTTAAATGTGATTTTGTTTTGTTAGTAGCCGTGATGAATAAACTGTCAAAACTCTTTCATGCCTTACCATGTGGTTTCTAGAATAAGTAATTCTCTTAGAGGAGGAAGTATTCATGCACAGCTCTGGCATCTCAGAAGACTAGCATTTGTTTCCTGGGCTTCAGTGAAGATCTCTGAAATACCCAAGTCTTGGTGATCCTTGGCGATTTTTAGCAGACAGCTTGAAAATGGCAACTTTGCAAAACTTCTCTTTTGTGATTGGATACAAAAAGTATCTCCTGCTGTCTTCCTCAGTTCCCTGTAGTTGCAAGAGTTTCTAGGTCCCCTGAATAACTCAGGACAGGTATATGATTCTGCCAGGAGCTCGTGCCAGGGAAAAAAGTGTGGTGGAGGGAGGAGGTGAAAGAGGTGATGCAGTATCCATTCTGAGGCTGCTAGCAGAATGACACTTTATTAGGACACTCTCTGCAGACATACATGCTGCTAGGGAGGAAAGGAGATAGTTGCTGTCTTAAGGTTTGAAACTGCTGTAGCCCAGCATTGCCATCCATCCATCAACTGGATATCTATTCCCCATCCAAGTGTAGGTGCAGAAGATGTTTTTCTGGTATTGGTCTTGTGTGTGTTTTGTTTGTTTTGGTTTTGTGGTTTTTGTTTGTTTGTTTTTTAATCTTCTTAGGAGCCCCCAGAAGCAGCCTTGCTCTTAGAGCAAGGGAAAAAACTTGGAATGGCACAGACAGACAGAAGAGGAAATCCTAACAGCATACACCAGTGAAGGAATGAAAAATGGATGGATATCCAGAGCTGTGCAAATGCCCTATCATGTTTATCACAGTGCTGCCCACTCCAGTGCTAGCTTCTAGGACACCAGGATTTACCCACAAGGAGCAATCATCCTCTCACCAGCTGTAGCAGGTAAGGTCTTGCAGGCCAGTGCTTGGCTGTTACCAACCTGAGGCCAACACTGGCTGTGTAACCTACAGCTGAGGAGTCTATGTATAGTTTTGCTAGTTGTTATAGTCATCTGCTTCTCTTGGAAGTTGAAGAGAGAGGGAACCTTGCTTCTTTATGACTAATAATGCAACTAATGGCATCACTCTTACTAATCACCTCAAATCTAACAAAAGTTTTCCCATGTTAGTCTGGGATGGGGAGAAAATTTGGAACTAGTGTAAAATAGTGAAGTTCAAAGTGCTGCATTTCATTGTCATGTTCCTGAACTGACCATGCTACAACACGTGAAACAACCTGCATTCAGGAGTCCAATTCCTTTAAAATCTAAACTTTTCCAGTTTTGCAGTGTCTGAAAAGAGTGGACTGCCTGTTCCCTTGAATGTCACCTCTCTTGCCTCCTACTGTTTCTGCACAAATCTATGAAGTCTGTTTTGGTTTCTG
Source organism: Apus apus (assembly GCF_020740795.1). Taxonomy (NCBI): domain Eukaryota; kingdom Metazoa; phylum Chordata; class Aves; order Apodiformes; family Apodidae; genus Apus; species Apus apus. The sequence goes on along the minus strand of NC_067312.1, from coordinate 68,794,489 downwards.
CTCTCAGAGACATTGCACTGCAGGTCTTAATGATAGGCTCAACCTCTCCTGCCAAATGTTAATGGACAGGTTCTAAAAATATTTTCAGCTCTTAGTGTAACTGGAATACAGTTAAGCAACTGAGGAAAAGAAAAAGAGTTATTTACTGCCCTGTCATAAGAATTTTTTTAAATTTTTTTTTTTGAGAAGGTGTGTGTCTGAGGTTTAGAGAACTGAGACAACACTTCATCAGCTTTCTGTCATTTCTGCAAACCCCACTCCGAGGGCAAACATCTCAGTGGAGAACACTGCCCTTTGGCATACTGGTGGACTGGCTGGCGTAGCAGGACTGTAACTCACATTGCACAGGTTAAGGATGGCCACAGGCTTTGACATGGCATTTAAGTGGGTTAGCCAAGTAAGTAGGTTCAAAGGCAGCTGAAGCTGAACTTAAATAACGGAGAGTATTGTAGAATAGTTCAGTGAGTCACCATGGCTTAAACTGGGAAGCAGCAGGAGTAACTGTCCAGGTTTGATTCTTCAGAGTTTGCCAATTTGGCAATTCCCAGCACATACAGGACATATGAGGAAAGGCTGAGAGACCTGGGGATGTTTAGTCTAGAGAAGACTGAAAGGGGATCTTATTAATGATTACAAATATCTGAAGGGTGGGTGTCAAGAAGAAGGGGTCAGTCTCTTTTCAGTGGTACCTTGTGACAGGACAGGGGGCAGTGGACACAAAATGGGACACAGGAAGTTCCGCCTCAACATGAGGAAAATCTTCTTTCCTGTGAGGGTGACAGAGCACTGGAACAGGCTCCCCAGAGGGGTTGTGGAGTCTCCTTCTCTGGAGACTTTCAAGACCTGTCTGGACACGTTCCTGTGTGACCTGCCCCAGGTGTTCCTGCTCTGGCAGGGGGGTTGGACTCCATGATCTCCAGAGGTCCCTTCCAATCCATATCATTCTATGATTCTATGATTCTATGTGCCTGCTACTGCCAAGCCTTAGCCAAACTGTGCAGTGAACACTGGTGGGTAATGTGCTGGGGAAGTTTTCCTAGGAAAGCTTTCATTTTGATGCTTATCAACCTCATTTTCATCTTTCATGCTTGACTCTGCATTAGAAATCTGCACTGAGTGGTATGTAAATGGGAGTCAAGTTGCGGTAGTGCAATCACTGAACAGAAACAAGTAAAAGCAGCATGGGAAGCTGAAAGCAGTACCTGGCAATTTTCATCCAGATAAGTGTACCATGTGAACATACTATTCGTTTGCAGCCACAAAGGGCAAGGAGTTTTCAGCTTGCAAGTAGGAGGCACAGCTGGCTTCTCTTTTCACAAATCAGGCTGCCCAATTTAACAAATTGGCAACGACGTGGCTTTTATTTAAGATTTCCACAGTAAATTATTTAGCCATTATGTTACTCAGTTCTTGCATTCTGCCAGTCTCAAAAGTGAGAGGTGCTTTGGATACTTTTGGGCACAGGAGGAGTCTGTGCATTCCCATTTCATATGCATCCTGCTATCATTAGACATGGTTTAGACTACATCTACAAGTTAAGTGTACCTGTGCAAAACTTGTTTTATTAAATGTGTGCTTTGGGCAAAGCACAAGGTCTGAAGGTTCAAATCTCTTGCCTTAGGCAAATAGACCTAATCAGAGAACGTTACATTCTTTCTATGGAAGAGAATATTCTGCCATCTTGACCTTCTTTGATAGAACAAAGTAAGTTTTAAAACCCCTTCAAAACATGTATTTAGACCAGATGTAAAACAGCCTTCTCAAACACAAGAAATAAAATTTCTTGCACTGCCTTGTTTTGCAAGAGTTGTCCAATCATATCTAAAATAGAAGTATCTCCATATAATGGTACTATAAATAACTATCACAATAATTACTTATTTGGTTTGAGTAAATATATAGAGACAATAAAGTATGAAATCTTAAGATAATCACTTTAAAGGTTCAGACTTCTTTAAAATTCTGATGCATTCTGCCAAGCTAGTGGCCATGCTCCACTACTGTCCACAGGAATGAATTTCACTGTACCTTCTTATTTCATGCCACTCCTCATTCTTGTAAGAAAATAGAGATTCTTCTTTTGTAATAAAGGACAGAATTGTGTCCTAGAGCTGCTGCTGCTGTGGGGTCCAAATGGTCATAGCACATGGTGAGATGTCATACTGACATTGGAGGTTTTTATAGATTCTTGTTGGCATACTGTATCAGACACTCCAGCTAAATAGTGAATTAATACTTCAAAGATGTATCCAGTCTGTTGGATGTAGAGTTTAATGTACTTTCTTTGCATGAAGCTGCAGCAAAGAGATGTTACATCTGGCACCAAAAGAGGCTGCTATGGGATGCTTCCTGCTGGTAAAAGAAGTATGTACCCAACTTTGTTTGTAAGAATGTGAATGTTTTTTTGGGCTCAGTTTTGTTTATAACGTAAGATGTGATGTAGCTTAGGAGTGTGGTAATAAGAAAGTGATTACTCACTGGCAACTGGGGGTGCAAGGTGCAGCACTCCTTATGCCCAGTAAATTATCATCTTGAACTGCATTTTCCTGAACCCGTTCTGCTTCACAGCAGTATGAGACAGACCAGAAATGCATTTCAGGGTAATTAGGATACTTTCTGGGTGATTAAAATAACTCTGATTTTGATCTTTGACCTTTCTTGTTATCATACCATCCATGGTGTACTAATATTCTCACAAGAAATTCAAGGCTTGTCATGTCTCATGGCTTAAGCAAGGTATGACATGCTGTACATTATAAGGCTTTTATTTTGCTCTGTGCTGTGAAATTTTAAACCCTGAAAGCTAAGCCCCAAAACTAACAATAGCAAAGGAGCCCCAAGACAGAATTTCCTCTAGACAGGTGATGTTCTTTTCTACAAGTCTGGGCAAACTGTCCAGTTCAAGTTCCCTGCACACCCATGTCCCTACTGCAGGTCTTCCAAGAACACTTTTGACAGGAGTTAAGTTTTATCTGTGCTTCTGCTCTTTCCCTGCTCATCATGTCTCGTGTCATTAGTGCACAGAATAAACGGAGACTTTCTGAGGTGGTTTACCTGCATTGAATTCCCTTAGGACTTGGCTGGTGCCATGGCAATGCATGCTTGGTATTCTGAATTTTCTGGATGTTGTGAGTTGAGCTTGGCCAGCACCTAAGCACCCACCCAGCCACTCACTCACTCTGCCCTCTCCTGTGGGATGGGGAGAAAACCGAAGAAAGGCAAGAAGACTTGTGCGTGGAGATAAAAGGAGTTCAATAGGTGAAGCAAAACTGTACCCAAAAGAAGAATGAAGAAGGGATTTTACTTCCCATCTGCAGCAGATGCTCAGCCGCTTGCTGGGAAGCAGCGCCTGAGCACATGTAGCAGCTGCTTGGCAAGATCAGGACAAAGGCCATAACCATGAGTATTGCTTCATCCTCCTCCTTTCTTTGATCTTTTCTACAGCTCGTTACATTGTAGAGTAACTCTATAACTCCCTAAGGTTGACATCTGCTGTCCCAGCTATGTGCCCTCCCAGCTTCTTGTCCACAAGAGGGTGAAGTGGCAGCTTGAGGAGCAGAGAAACCCTTGACACCGTGCAAGCACTGCACAGAAATAGTGAAAACCTAAGTGTGCTGCCAAGGCTGTTTTAGTAACAAATCCAAGGATCCAGGAATGGCCTTTGACTGGTCTTGTATTTCTGTGAATAAAGAACAGCTTAGTGTATGCATCCCAACAGAATTAAAAGATTCAAAAAGTCAACATATATCCTGTATGAAGAATGTTCAACAATTTCTATTCTCGGTTTAGAAACCATAGCAAAAAAAAAAAAAAGTACCTTGTGCACAATAAAATAAAAAAGAAGTATTCAAAGCTATGAAACAGGAAATTAATTTACTCTAAGATTTTGTTTTTAATGACTTTAAAAGAATATTTGATAACTAAAAAGCTGTTGTAATCTAGAGTTGTTACAATAGTAAGGAGCATCAAGGTGCACTGCTAAGTGCTGATAACTGGTACTTCTGCTAATTTCAGTTATTAAACAATAATAAGTGGTTTAGCTTCTTTGATCTACTGAGTTTCTGAGTATATAAGAATAACATTTCCTGAAGGCAAAGATGATTTGGCTAATTCAGTCACTGACTAAAGTGCATCATGAGTTTACAGCTTGGTTTGACGATACTGCGCACAAACCTTTGCCCTTAATTAGATCATACCAGAAGTAGATAATGGTTTTACAGTCTGGCCCTCATCATCTTATTAAGCGTAACACCATATGGACTGCAAACAAGGTGGTTTCATATAATCCTGTGTGGGGTCATATGATGATTTGAAGCAGTCTGTCAATCTGTCTTCAGAGGAACACATTTAGGAAGTTTGTGCTGATCCTTTGATCTGTTCTGAAACACTCGTATTTCCAATAGCTTTAGTGCTACCCAAGCTATCCAGTTGCAAAGGAGAGCTGCATGGAATCCAGCTGTTCTTGCCTTCTGGTTGTCTTAATGAGGATGGAGAGGGTGGAGAGCTGTTGTTGTTGGTTGCAACTGAACCCACAATTGCATTAGATTTTATAATACAGACTTTTTCAACATTTGATGAAAAGAGTTTTGGTTTTTGTTTTTTTGGTTGTTTCTCTTTTTTTTTTTTTTAAGTGCAATGTAGAGATTGGAACTGTGAAGAAACATAGTAGCTTAGTTCCATCTCTCTTGGATGTTGGTATAAGTAGCTTTCAGAATATGGAGTTACTGGGAAGAGAACAGAAAGAAACAAGTAACGCAGCTCCACTAGCCTCTTTCTTGGAACAGGCTGTTGACACCAACAGATAAAATGCTTGATCATGGCTGCGAGACCAGTTTGGTTGTTGTCCTAAGATGTTGATACAGTGATAGCTCTTTTTATCTCTGTTCTGCTGATTTATGATGAGAGAGGACAAGTTTTTATTCCAAGAGGATTTCTGTTCAAAGCAGGAGGAGCTTGAGCATTTGCTAAGTGTTTCAGGCTCTGGGGAAGAAAAGTCTTGAGTACTGTTCTAATGTGGAGACAAATATGGATGTGACCCACCCAGCACACTGAGATACCAACACTTAGCTTTTATATTTAGTCCTGCAAACGGAAAAAAAACTTCTTGATTTTCATGGGAACCAAATCTTTCTTGACCCTGGGGAAACTTAGTTTTATAAAACTGAGCATACCTTTTCCAAAATTGCTTCTGAGTGGGGCTAGAGCCTGCAGTCTTCATACCATGAACTTTTTCACCTGAAATTCACTGAACACTGGGACAGATAATTTTGTATTGTTTGATTAACCTCATCTGCATAGTGGGAAACATATTAATTTGAGAAGAATGTAGTTGTAGTAAGGTTACTACATAAGCTGATCTTGCAAAAAATCATAATTACCTTTATATTTCTGCTGCTGTTTTTAAGACAAACGTGTTTGTGAATGCACTGGCACTCTTTAGAAGTCACTTTTTAGAAGTATCAGGTAGTGATTTGATCTTGTAATTTAACTAAGCAAAAGATAATATTCACATTTGTTTTCTGGATGTAAAATCAGACCTTATTCTTCCCCTCTCTTATCTCTACAGAATTCCCTGAGCTACAGCTGTTTTTAAATACTTTGCTGCCCATATGCTGAATATCTCCACTCCTACCTTTTAAATTTTGCTAGTCTATTAATCAAGTTCAGAAATGGCTGGGAGAAAGTGACTCCCTGGTTTAAAAATTGAAAGTGCAGCTGTGAAATTAGAGCTCCCCAATGAAAAGGAAGAAGTTGACATTATTAGCCTTTTCAAGTCAAGATTTTGGCACAGGGCCTCATGTTCACGATATCGTTTTATTAAAGCTGGCCTACTTACGTCAAGAGCTGTGCAAGATTTTCATTCAAGTTTTGTTCCCCGAACACATTTCTAAACCTCATGCCAAATGAAAGATGGTTCTCTAATCGTGTATTGGGGATTTTTTACCTCTGATCTGAGAGCTGGCTGTGTACACGGATAAGTGCTAAGCTCTTTTTGCATGACAGGAAGGCTCTTTAGACAAGCTCTTCACATGGCATCGGTGTGAGTCTGGTGTGTGATTTTATCCACACAAAAGACTTGTGTTTTCTGACATTCTACTGTAATTGTCCTAGAATATATAAGATTGTCACAGAACCACGGAATCAACACTTAGGTTGGAAAAAACCTTCAAGATCTTGTCCAACCATTAACCCTACTCTACCAAGTCCAGCAATGAGCCATATCCCCAAGCGCCACAACTAGACAACTTTTAAACACATCCAGGGATGGTGACTCAATCACCTCCCTGGGCAGTCCGTTCCAATGTCTGATCATATTACATTTATGAGTAAATATCAGTATAGAAGCCCACATGTTCACAGAGCACAAGTGTTCCTCCATTGTTTTGTAAGTAAAAGAAACCAGAGAGCAGTATAGAAGAGTATTCTAAAACCATGCAAAAATCAAAGCAAGAATTTATTAAGACTTATAAAACACCTGTGTTCCAGGCAAAAAGTAATAGCCAATGTAGAATTTCCCAGAGGAAGATAAAAGAAACTGAAGGAGGATATATAGATTTCTTACTCTTTACTTTTCGTGGAAATGTGTAAATTCTGTGGGGATTTTGAAACAAATATAATCAGAAATGTCACAATGTATAACCCTGCATTGCTTTAATAACTGTATTGTTCTAGCTCCACTCATGGAGGTTGACTGTTCTTACTCTTCCCTGAAGATTTGGTTTGAAAATCAAACCAAAACACTTCAGACAACAGGATTTTTGAACTGTAGTAATAATGCACAGTAGAAGTATTTCAGTTCATCTGGCAAGAAAATTAAAGCTCCTCTAGTTACAGAAGATAAAATTACTGCTCTTCAGTAAGCCATCTTGCAGCCATCTTCTGACACATCCCAGAGAAAAAAAATTGAAATCTTTTTTGCTTTATCCCTTGGTTAAATTCACCATCCAACTCTAAGTAGCAGATTTATGATGTCTGTTGCATTTTCTTGAAGTCCTGGTGGTAAAAGCCAGGAATTTCTGATTCCTAATCTTCTAAAGACCGTGATAAAGCCTGTTCTGTATACTTCGCCATTTATGTGAAGCCAATGTCAAGCTGAATTTTAAAGTGAGATATAAAGAATTCTAATGTCACTCAGTCCAATCTTGCATTTCTTAACATTTCATAGAAGATACCTTTGCAACACAGATATGTGCATGATGTGGAAACAACCTATTAATGAATCAGTAACAGACCTGACAAGGAAATGCCAACACCCCTGCTCTAATAGCTAAAAGAAAGCTCCTCGCTACCATGGAAAAAACACGGAGAGGAAATTGTATTAGTATCTCTCTGTGTGGTTAACAAAATGCATCGAAGATGCACAAGGTTTGGGTCAAACAATACCATTACCTTTCTTTCAGGCTGCTATTTGAGACTCAGACATGCTCCCTGTAGAGGAAAAAAAGGCCAGCCTTGGCATTACACTATTTTCCAAGCTCTACCTTTCTTCAAGCACATAGTCAGAAGGCCAAATTGCACAGCAGTCACTGAGCCCACTTCACTTAATCAATCCTTCAGAATAATTCAAGTGGAATTGTCTTTAAAGAAAAGTTCTTCCTGTGGCTTCTCAAAACCCTCAGTAGTTTTCAGCAGTTCTTGAGTCTAGCTGCAATAGCAACAGTGTTAATAGTCAGCAATAAACAAAATGTCTCAGCTCTTTTTCCAGTGGGTGTTTTAAGAACTGTCACATTCATCTGCATGTTAATCTTTTCCCCAAGCCCTTCTTCAGTTTGCTCTAAAGGTTTCCCCTCTGTTTCTTTCTGTCTTTTGATAATGACATGCGGCTTAAAAAAAACAGTTAAAGGTCACTAGGTCCCAAGTCAATTAAAAAAACAGCCTTAGCATCCAAATAGGACTGTACTAATGGCATTCTAATTAAATATTACACAGTGTCTTGTACCTTGTAAAACAGTGTAGGAATAAGAAAGAGATTAGCTATGGACTGGCACCCGTGGGGTCTCTGGGGGACAAGGGACCTGCTGAGCCTCTGTAGCCCCAAGGAATGTCACTTGGCCAGGAATTTCATGCTGTAAATCTTACTCACCCCAGCAAATGTCATGGATTAATTTTGGGACAGCAGTTTTGTTATGCTGTCCTTGACCAGCTACGTTGTCTTAAAAGGATCACCTGAATACCCTTTTAAAATCAGACTCTTTACTTAAATGACACTCTAACTTGCTGGGAAGTGTTAAGCCAGAGGTTTTTTGCTCAAAACATCAACAAAATTTCCATAAGCCCATGCTAAATCCAAGGCAGGATTACAGCTAAGCATGATTTCCTCAGGAAAATTTAAAATATAAAGTGAAGTAGGAACAAATACTTTTTCAAATCTGAAAACACATCTTGCAAGCACAGAGAAGCATTTATCGTCCTGTGATTCTCATGCATGAGATTTCTGTTGCTAAATTACAATCAGCATTAAATGAATGCTAGTGATAGCAAGGTAGGGAAAGTCAAGTCCATATCTCCCCTTTTGCTACTCAAGTAAATGGGAACATGGTCAGTGAATGACCTACCCCAGATTTCAGCTTCTTTATCAGACTGCAGTTTCCTTTCCCTTTGTTAAGCAACAAGGAAAGGTGTATGAAGAATTTTGTTGGGTACTTGCTTATCAGAGGTTTACTGGTGAAGACTGTGGATAAGCTGTCTCAGTTCCTATTGCCCAAGCCAATACAAACAAAGCAACATTGTAATATAGATTAACTGTTTAACTTGCATGAAGTTTTAAAGCAGAAATCTTAAAGATACTACTGGGGATAAGTATCACAAGTCAGGGCAGACTGTCATAGAATCAGGTGGAATGGTTTGGGCTGGAAGGGACCTTTAAGGTCATCTAGTAAACCCCCCTGGCAATAAGCAGATACATTTAAAATTAGATCAGGTTGCTTAGAGCCCCATCTGACCTGACCTTGCATGTTTTCCAAAGATGGGGCTTCTATACCTCTCTGGGCAACTTGTTGTAGTGTTCCATTACCTTCAGCATAAAACACTTCTTCTTTATGTCCACTCTATGTCATATCCCAAGAGATCCCACTAAAAAGTCTGACCCAATCTGTCTTATAAGCCCCCTTTATGTATTAAAAGGCTGTAATAAGATGCCCCCAGAGCCTTATCTTCTTGAGACTGAACACCTCTAACTCTCTCAGCTTGTCCTCATAGGAAAGATATTACAGCTCTGTGATAATTTTTTGTGGCCATCCTCTTGATCCACTCAAAGACATCCATGTGTTTGTGTTTCTGAGGACCTCAGAACTGGACACAGTGCTGCAGGTGGGCTTTCACGAGAGCAGAGCAGAGGGGCAGAATCACGGAGGTGATCTCCTTTCACCTGCTGGTCACACTTCTTTTGAAGCAGCCCAGGACATGATTTGCTCTCTGGGCTTCAAGCACTTATTGCCAGTTAATGTTGAACGTCTCATTATCCAACATCCCTGAGTCCTTTTCCTCAGGGAAAACTCTCAGCACCCCCACCCCCCACCTGTATTCATACTTGGAGTACCTCTGACTCAGGTGCAGGACCTTGCACTTGGCATTGTTGAACCTCATGAGGTTTACATGAGCCTATTGCTCGAGATTGTCCTGGTCCCTCTGGATAGCATCTCATCTCTCAGGCACATCAGCTGCACCACTCAGCTTGGTGTCATCTGCAAACTTGCTGAGGGTGCTCTCAATCCCACTGTCTGTGTCACTGATGAAGATATTAAACAGTACTGCTACCAATATGGACCCCAGGGGACATCACTTGTCACTGATCCCCATCTGTACATTGAGCTGTTGACCACTACCCTTTGGATGTGACCATCTAACCAATTCCTCATCCACCAAATACTCTATCCATCAAATTCATACGTCTGCATTTTAGACAGATATTGTGGGAACTGTGTCAAGGGCCTTACAGAAGTCCAGATGGATGACAGTCAAGGCATGTAGAGTTACTAGCTGAGCTAGTGACTCCAGAAATAAATTATTCAACTGGGCAACATCATTGTTGCCAGAGGAGAATGTGCCACTGGACTCTTCTGTTAGTTCCTGTTGTTTTCACTTCTGAAGCCTGCCATGTACTTGTAAATCAACCATGGTTGCCAAGTGCTTCATCTAAAACAGTTTCTTGCCTTGCAATTAGTAGATGTTCTGAACTACCTTTACTTTCTTTGGGATATAAGCACTATGCAAACTTAGCCTTCAACTTACTCAGACTTAAAAATACAGTTCTTGCTCTGTTCCGTGAGGGAGAGGAACTTCTGTGGCCCTGAAGGAATAGAAGCTTTTGATGACATTGATTTGACAGTGCATGATAAAATTAAATATTTTCTCTGTCTCCATGTCAAAGAACGGATAATTCTGTTGTCATTTACACAAGGATTACATGGATTACATGGGAGTTAATTAATTAGATGTTAACAGACTTACAGTTCTTTTCTAAACAAAACAGTATTGTTTTATTAACTTACTATTGCTATAGAAACATCTAGCCAGAGGGAAGTTCAATCCACAGTTTTTGGTAAAGCTCAGGTCTCTTGAAGAGCTTTAGATAACAACAATTACCTTACAAATTTGAAAAACTGGTAATGCTGTCTTTTATACAAATCCAACATGGACAGATCTGATTTTAGTCTTGTGCTTTCTTTCCTTGAAGATCCATATTTAAAGTTATAGCTTTTCTTCTGCTTTGACTTAAGTTCATTGCTACCAACACCACTTTTCTCCCACAATAGAACGGCTGAAGTTGACCAGGTTATTTCTTAAATGGTACCAAGCCAGCAGGAAGGATGTTGGATCTTTTCTTAACCACTCAGCTTTCCTGAAAAGAGTTAGTGCTATATGTCCCTCAGAGTTCTGCCAGCTCTGAACCAGTGTACTTATTTCTAGCTAGAGTGACTTTGCTGTCTCTTAAGTTTCCACCTGTGCCAGGAGTCAGACTGACCCTTCTTTCAAAATGTAAAATAATTCAATGCAGCAAGACTCCTGTCTCAACTTCAAGTTGGTTGAGACATGGGGCTCTTGATATGGTGGTTGGTGTTAATTTCTGGCTGATGTATCCACTCTGCATGTGGAAGATATGGTAGTTCAACAGCTGTTCTAGTCGATGATGACTTTTCCCATTAATGACTCCCATGGTTCAGGCAGAAAGTGACAGCTGATCTAAACAGTGCTAGAGACACCTCTGTTTGCCAACAGCACCCTGCAATCAACTGTGCTTTTGCTGAAATGCAGGTTTTGTAAAGTTGTAGGGACTAGTACCTTCAGACTGGAAATGCTGAGATACTGGATCTAAAATTTGCCATGAACAAATGTTCTATGCCCTGTCTGTGAAAGGGGCCCAAATGGGATTTCAAAAGTTGTTTTTCTTGTAAAGGTTGTCTTCTACCACAAAGACTTGCATACTGGAACACAATGGCTCTTCTCCTAATGGCTGCCCTTCATCTCAGCCAAGGACCATTCATTTCCTTAGCCATCAATGCAAAACAGTGAATTAGTTGAGTCTGATGAAGGTAGTAAGTTGCACACATTTGGCCTGTTTCTGGCCTGTTAGTTAGTATTTGGCCTGTTAGTAGAGTAGCTGTAGGAACCTGAGGTTTACCCATCCTTTTGCCTTTTCTTTAAACATACCCTCCTTTGCCAGTGTGTTCCGATGTTTATCTACAAGCACCTTGCAAAGTAACTTGCATAGACCAGGCAGGGATTTAATTCTTCCACTGTAAGTCTTAGAACAAAAAAAGATGCTTCACTTGGTCCAAGATTAAAGATCTCATATTCTAAGTAAAATTTAGGGTTTACCAGTGGTGAGAGGGAGATTAATAATGGGAGCTGTGGGAAGATGGATGGAGACATAGGAGTTTTTTTCAGAAATGTGCCAGAATGAAGAAAAGTGAATCAGATTTTCAGCTGTGGATTGTCAGGTCACACTGACTTAAGTGCAGCACTGCAGGCTGCTTTCCTTCTCTGTTTCCTCTGCTGACACACTTGATGTGCAGCTTGTGGAGCTGGTGTGCCTAAGGTGATGCCACTGACCTGCTCAGCAGACAGCCTAAAAGGCTCATCTCAGGGACAAGGCCCTGGTATTACTTGTGTAGGTGCCATCACTTGTTCTGGAAATCTGAATTTCAGCATTCTGCAAGTAAAAAACATCTGTTTCCACAGCAGTTCATTTAACTGACTTCATGTTTACTGTAGAAAGAACCCCTCCCTTCTGTGGCAATGCCTACAGCAGTAGTGGCACCAACAGAAACAAGAAGCCATTGAATGGCATAATGGCATGAAGTGGACACTGACTTCTTCTGTCAGGTTGTCCCTTGTCCCTTACTGTGGCCCAGTGGTCTTCTCTTCCTGTAGCTGTTCTGGTAGGTTGCTGGGGCAGTTTTGTTAAACATTCACCTTTTAGAGTCTATGTAGCCATTGTGTGGTCACTTCCCAACACCTCGCACACCTACAGTTAACTTATGCAAGGAGATTTGGTATTCATAATGATTTACAGCAGTATGTATAACTGTAACTTTAATTGTGCACAAACACTTTTAAATGCACACACTCATACACATTTATACATACATATAGATGTACAATCATGTCTATACATATATATGCACAAACACACACAAACATGTAAAACAAGCCTGGGGACACCCAAGTGTGAAAACATTACACACATATTTTTGGTTGCTGGCTTTTCTTGGTGTGTTATATCTGGCATTGAGCTTCACAGATAGGAATTGTGCAGACTCACCAAGAGGATCATAGATGACTGGGAGCAGAACTGTGATGGTCTTCTTTTGGAGGGGCCTGTATCTGCTCTCACTCTGCAGATTATTGTGGATCTCAATTATGAATTCACATACCAATGACTTTGGTAAAAATCTTTGCTGTTACTTGATAAAGAGCAACATGTTTAATAGGGCTTCCCATGTGTTCATCTCAGTAGTGCCTTGAAGAATTTCTGAAATGTATTTTTCCACAGAAAAGGCAAAACAAGAAAAAGAAACATACAAACTCTAAAAATAGCAAAGTAACTTTGCATGAAATATCTTGGATTAGGTGTCTGTTTACCTCTAACTTACTCAAAAGGAGAAAAAGTTGCATCTTTTTAAATAGAATGCAATAATTTTTTTACCATGCACTTCACTGGAGCAGCAGCAGAAATGTGTCTAGTTTAACTTGCCCATGTGAATCTCTTAATTTCCCAGAAATTTTGTGCAGGTCTGGAGAGACTGAGGGAAACCCAGCTCAGGCCTTATTCCTTTTTTCCACAGATACACTGGGTTCTGCTTCATCATACAGTGCATGAAGCTAAAGCCATCTCCTATCATGCCAGAATATCCTTTTCCAGCCCACTATAGTTTGTTGTGGTTTGGGGAGTTCTCTGAATAGAAAGGTATAATCCTGTTATCGTTTACTTCCCCCCTTCCCTTCCCAAAGTAATTCTGAAATATTTCACCTATGTTCTAAGGAGGAAATACACTAATTTCAGTTTTTAAATACCAGAACTGAGCAGATAATACACGATGGGGACTATGCAAGTTCTTAAACAAACAGAAAACTGCATATGGTTAAATGGCACTGGAAAACATTTTTCATGTAACAATTTCATTATCTTAAAACCACAGATAAAAGGTCTGCAGTGGTACATGCTGGGATGAATTAGTTCAGTAACTGTTCCTGTTTCATTAGGATGATTTAAGCTTTCAACAAATGTCATGGCATTAGCATTTTATGCAGAGACACGAAGAAATGGCTGCTGGAAGAATCAACAGTCTTTCTAAAAGTCAGCACTTTTTGCCTGTCATTATTGAGACCACTGTTCACTCTGCAATATTAAGTGACAAAATTGCTGCAAGAATTATGTCACTGTGCGATTTTTTTGCTTGGGCATCTGGCCATTACAGGAATGAAACTGCCAACAGATGTGATAGCCACCTCCATCACTGCACTTGGGTATGGTTCAACAGTCCATTTCCATTTGGCAAGTATTCCTAGTATGTCTCCCTCAGGGCAAGTAACCTTTGAATAATAATACTTTCCATTTAAATTTGCTGCAAAGATACCTGCTCTGATACATCGTTCATGCAATAATATGTCCTCCTTGACAATTCCTGCACGTGTTCCAGTTCCTCTCTGACAAAATTGCAAAGACAGTTTCTTCCCATCTACCACTCAGCTCAGATCTGGCCCGTTTTCAAAACCAGTCTGGAGTTATTTGGAGCATGTTTACACTGTCAACAAATCCCCCTTACCCATACTGCTGATAAGACTACACCTTCCTCTTCTACCAGTTTGTACCACAAAGTTTTAGTAGATTTTCATCATCGATCTTCATTTTTGAGGAGTAATGAAAATGGAAAGAGTTGATTCACTCACAGTTTACCAAAACAGTGTCGCCAATTTTAAACCCATAGTAAAAAGCTACCAAGCTGTATGTATCGATCACGTTACAAACACAAACAGCAAACTAGAGCCATTGTGTTAGGAAGTTCTACTAAGCATTCAACTGCAAGGGATGGCAAACACAGAAACAAGATTTAATACATTGCAGACAAGCTCTTATGAAATAAATTAGCTCAATTCCTTTCTCTTCTATACCTTTCATTTTATATAGAGGACAACACATTGTATGGTTGCCTTGGTTTACTAAAAGTTTAGCAAAAAGCTCAATACACCTTTGTCCAGGTACTCTCCTTTTTTTGAAACTTCTCATGTACCTTCTTGTCACTTGTTTGCAGTGTGACTGTGCTGCCAACTGGCTCATCTTCTTCAGCATGCCTGACAGTGACAGCCTCATTTGGAAGCAGCACCCCTACATTTGAGGTACAACAAAATCAGAAGAAAATTATTTTCCTTCTTCTTATTGTTTTTTTACTATTCTTCTCCTGTGTGATGTCCAAGTCAAACTGTCAGGGCTTTTGAAAGAGAATGTTATGCCACAAGTCCAGAAGGTTGCCACAGGCAAAAGGAAAGCATGTCTGGGGATCACCTCACTCAGATGTTTTAAGCAGAGCAGCGGTTGCTCCTGTTGAGCTCCCTGGAGACGGAATCAGCATGTTGATGTGGTGGCAAACACACACACAGAACCACAGTCATGAATAAGGCAGCAGCCAAAGGGAAATACACAGTCTTAGTTCTACTGCTGGAGTAGCAAAGACAATTAATAAAGTGGGAAGTTCTGTTGCAAAATATAAACCAAACTTCTTCAGGCTAATCCCTCAAGGACTGGTCTTGGAAGCAATTCCCAGAGGTCTCAGCAGGAGTTTTGGGCCTTCACTCATCATGGTAGGCATAAGGAGGGGCTAACTGGAAGGTGGCTGTGGAGGTGAAGGTTCTGTTCTTGGAGGGTGCTACAACTGGGAAGTGGTAAGTGCCTGTGCTTTCGTGATCCCATCTCCCATCTGCAGGTGTGGGAGCGCTCCTCTCGCTGCCCAGGGGGCTGATGGCTTGAGCAGTCCTCCTCCTGGTCCCCTTGCAGGGAAGAGCTCTCTGGTCTGGGTGCAAGAAGGGGGCACAGCTGTGCAGGCACTGTCTGATTAACTGAGTTGAATATCTGCAGCAGGAAAACCCTCAAAAATGTCATTCCTTTAACTCAAAATGCCATGGAATACTTGGGAAAGTGCCATCAGTAAAAGCTTCCACTGATGGAGCATCTTCCAAGCCTAATTGATTTGGAATTCCTTGGTCATTTTAAGTTAAATTGCTGTTCATTCATCCAGGTCTTTCTGACATAAGCAATAAAGTAGCTATCTAGATGTCTGCTCAGAGACTTGAGCTGTTATTTAAAGCAATATAATGGAGCCTGCTTTTTAAATAATTCACTGCATAAAGTTATCCTCTTAAAAATCCCACTTCAGCCAATCACTTCTAGGTCAGTAGTTTCAAGATTGCCAATCCCATGGTATTAAACATCATGAACTAAATTTTCAAAATTAAGACTATTGAAAAACATCTTTCCCTTCCTTCATGCCTCCAGGGCTTTAAGCTGACATTGTTGATACATTGAGTTCTACTTAGAGTTGTGAATACAGAAACTTATCAGTTCTTTTGGGGGAAGGTGAGGGTATAAAACAATGCCAGCTGCTGCAATGTTGAGAAAAAACACTGAAATATTAATTAGATATAAGAATTGGAAACACACTACTTTAATAGTGTGCTACAGTTTGAAATAGGAAAGAGGAAAACAATATTTCTACTTGAAAGGGAAAATAAAATATTGGCGTCCAGAGTATATAGAACAATTTCTGTGCACAGCACTATTTTCTCGGAGAACTGTCTACACATAAGAGCCTTGTCAGGTTAAAGCTACAAACATTTTGTGCATGAAAAGTGTTGTGTTTTTTTTCCTATTATAACTATTCTAGAACACCTTTGCAGCTGAACAAAACCATGGAAAAAAATCCCAAACAAAAAAAGACAGGCAGTTTTGAGGAAAGCTTCCAAGACAAAAGCTATTTTTTGTTTTCTTTTGTTTTCTTTTTATTCTTTAGATTTTATTGAGGTTTGTTGGAAAACAATTAGAAAAAGTGATTAGGAAATTCCATCATTAAAAGTAGTTCAAAGTACTGATATGCTGTGGATTCCTTATGAGTAGGTCAGGCTCCCTCTTCCCTACATTGCTTTAATATCTGTTTGCTGCATGTGACTCCCCATATGCTGCACAGGTTGAACATGTTGGCCTCTTAGCCCTGCTGCTGTTTTCCGCCAAGGAAGTGATGACAAAAGCTAAGTTTGTGAGATTTAGACTACAGTTAGTTAAAAACTGTAAATCCTTTTTTTTTATTTTGTTTTATTTTTTTTTTTTCTGAGCTATAAAAAGGCATTTGTCATTGAGGGAAAACTTCTTCAGGTCTTCATCGTTCTTCTCAAGTAGTGCTGCATCATGGATACTTCTACATGCATGAATGAGCACTCTGATGGAATAATACAGGATTGAAGTTGTCCATGAGTTGTGGAGGGAAAAAGGAGACTTGGTCTGAACAAAAATCTGTAGTCATATGGTTTATCTGGAAACCATTAAACAAACCCAGTTTATATTAAAAATAGAAATACTAGATATTGCACTGCTGGGCAGTAGAATCATAGAATAGAATCATAGAATCCTTTTGATTGGAAAAGACTTTTAAGATTATTGATTCCAACCCCTAACCCAGCACTGCCAAGTCCACCACTAAACCATGTCCCTAAGCACCACAGCTACATGGCTTTAAAATACCTCAAGGGACGGTGACTCCACCACTTCCCTGGGCAGGCTGTTCCAGTGCCTGACAACCCTTTCAGTGAAGATATTTTTCCTGATATCCAGTCTAAACCTCCCCTGGCACTACTTGAGGCTATTTCTTCTCGTTTTATTACTATGTATTGGGAGAAGAGATCAACACCCACCTCACTCCAACCTCCTTTCACATAGTTATAGAGGGTGATAAGGTCTCCACTCAGCTTACCTTTCTGCAGACTGAACAACCCTCAGCTGTTCCTCATAAGACTTGTTCTCCAGACACTTCACCAACTTTGTTGCCCTTCTCTAGACATCCTCCAGCACCTCAATGCCTTTCTTCTAGTGAGGGGCTCAAAACTGAAGACAGGACTGGAGCTGCAGCCTCACCAGTGCCAAGTACAAAAGGACATCACTTCCCTGCTTTTGCTGGCCACACTATTTCTGATACAAGCCAGGATGCTGGTGGCCTTCTTGGCAACCTGTGCACACTGCTGGCTCATATTCAGCCACTGCCAACTGATATGCCCAGGTCTTTTTCCACTGGGAACTTTCCAGCCACTTCACCCAAAACCTGTAGCATTTCAGGAGGTTGTTGTGGCCCAGGTGCAGGACCTGACACTTGGCCTTGTTGAACAGTTGACTTTGGCTCATGGATTCAGCCTGTCCAGGCCCCTCTGTAGAGTCTCAGTCAGATCAACACTCCCTTCCATCTTGGTGTCATCTGCAAACTTAATAAGGGTGCACTCAATCCCCTCGTCTGGATTATTGATGAAGATATTAAAGAGAACTGGTCCCAACACTGAGCACTGGGGAACACCACTTAGACTGGCCACCAGCTGGATTCAACTGCATTCATCACCACTCTTTGGGCCTGGGCATCCAGCTGATTTTTTACCCAGTGAAGAGTGGACTCATCCATGCCATGAACAGCCAGTTTCTCCAGGAGAATGTGGTGGAAAATGGTGTCAAAGGCTTTACTGAAGTCTAGACAACATCCACAGCCCTTCCCTCATTAAGAGCCTGTGCGCTGCCTCTTGAAGTAGCTACCAGCTTCACTGGTGCCTGTTCCCATGTGAATACCATGTGGCTGGAATCATGCAGGGCACTGCCAGAATTTTAAATTAAAAAAAATATTTATTTACTCTCTAGTTTTTCCATCTTTCTAAAGAACTATAGAATTTAAAACAAGATAATTCTGATGGCTAGTGATATTTTTTCCTATTTTGAGAGGGGCTCTGTGACTTTGACCCTTGGAATCCATTGCTGTATTTTCCGAGTCATTCCTAGGAAGACTTTAATTTAAAATGTAAAACTTCTTTTTAATGAGTTCTTGAAGACCTTTGGAGAGATGAGATTAAATGTGTCCTCTTTAGCTTCAGTGCACTAATTTAATTTGTTTTAGTTCTGTGCACTGAACTCTTCTCAGAGAGCTGTCTCTGTATAAGTGTTGAGTGAGGTTGAAATGATAAATATTTTGTGCATAAAAGAAAACTTTTTCCAAGTGGCATCCTTCCAACTCTGTTCCAGTTTAAGGTCTCCAAAGCAGTTAAATCCTGTGCCTGTAGGCTGCAGTATACAGCTGCTCCACCTGTGGGGAAAGAAGCATGGTTATTCAGTAGAGTGACTATTAAATCATCTAGGCTGTAAGAGGATTATATATTCACAGTAGCTTAAACATTAACTGAGTGCCTTAGCATTGACATGTACAGTTTCTAATTGAATTTTGTCAGTAAACATTACAAACAAAAACTCAAGAGCCATTTTGCTTTCATTTATCCCAAAGTGCATCATCCTCTGCCACAAGAGAATTTTGAGAAAGTATGTTTAACAGAAAGTTAAAGAGTATTCCAGAGAGAGATCCGTAAGTGGTAAGGAGCTGTTTACATCTTTCTTGTGCTGGAAGCTGCCCTTGGTCAGCTACGGTTTGTATCTGGACTGCCTGTCCTAATCCACTAATGCTGCCCAGATCCTTCAAATGTTACTAATGAAAAAGCATTTGGGTTGTTGTTGGGTTTTTTTTCAGGGCACAGCGTAGTATAATACAACGAGTATTCTTCTACAGATAAGAAGCCAACACGTGTTGTGTTCACAGCACTAAATATCTCACACTGAGCATGACAACAGCTCTTACGAAAATTACCAGATGGGCTTACAAATGGGAAGCAGCTCTGAGCCTGGCACGACCTACTGCTAAAAGCAGCCCTGGGCTTCTACAGTTGCAGAGCTGCTGGGCAGTGGTGTGTCCAGTGCAGCCCTGCAAGGCACCTTTGTGCCTTGAGCCCCTCTGCAGTCTCCAACCTACTCATCTTCCTCTCATCACTGCCTGATGTAAGACAGGGATGACATTCACATTTTTGAAGCGCTGGAATTGAGACACAGAGCCTTGTCCCAGGGAAAAGCTGGGGACCAAATCTAGGTTGGGGGGGTCTTAATGTGGAATCTTAACAGGGGTTTTGTGCTTTTATTCCAGCTACATTTGAATCTGAAAGGGCAGAAGTACAAATAGCTTTGGTGGGGTGCATTTCTCCTCTTAAAAATTGAAAGATAAACCAAGTCTAAGTGGAAGGTTTGTAAAAAAAACTCATCAGATGAAAGCTACAGCCAGTTTGACAGACGGGATGTTTACATGCAGTTTTATGTGAGATAAAATAATGAACATAGTTGATGGAAGGCAATAGGAGAATGCATTATCATCTTCAACACAGAGTAAATGTGTAAGTGGCATCCAGGTTATGCATCTAAAGAAGGAATTTAAGTAAAAAACAATCTTGGGTCAAAGGGAATTTTAAGCAGTTCTGTCTAGAATATAAAGTAGGATAATTATTTCCCCACTAAACTAGTTTCTGGCAAATACTTGGAATCAGTTTGTGCTAGGAAACAATGGCCAGTTGTCAGATTTAATGGGACCAGCCTATCCTGTTTAAATCTTTCAGAGGAATAAATGCCCCTTGGCAAATGGTTTGCAGATCTCCCACTGCCTCCCAGCCCAGCATGAGGCGTGCTGCCTCCGTCCATCCCTTTCCCTAATGTGCAATACAGCTGTGGACAGAGACCTGTTGCTGTATTGTTTTGTCTAGTAGTGACCCACAGTAAAGGTGTAAAATGCTTTGTCTCGCTTCATATCCGAATTTAGGAACCCAGGTGTATAGCATTGAGGGAGAGAGCAGGTGCCATCTAAGTCTCAGCCTGCTTGTTGAAAGTGCCAGGAATTCAGAGTGGTGTTTGTGCATCAGAGATGTAACAAGCACTGTAGCAGAAAAAAATATTGATCCTGTTGTACTGCTCAGGTGTGACCTTGAGTTTTCTTTTCATGAGAATGTGAGTGGACAGCACATAGACAGAGGTAAAATCTTGAGAACATGACTCTTGTTAACATCTGCACCTACCCGAGCTCATTATCCTTATCTCCTTTCCTCTGGTGATACCTCAGCATTTCTTCTCTCAATCCACCTTTGTCCTGGAGTAGAAACATTGTACCAAATGCTGGAAATACCTCTGGTGCCACCACCCCTATGGAAAGAAAACCTTGTGCTTCCCTAGTCAGCAGAATTTACCAGACAAGGGAATTGCTTTACCCAGGACTGGGAATCAGAAGCTGCCAGAAGCTGAGTGTTGGGTCCAGCAAGGAGCTGATCTGGGATGACCCCACTGTCCTTCATCACTTTCTCTGGTGGCCAAACGAGAAGTGAGGTGACTGCCAGGGTGCGAGAAAAGCTGAAGGCCTTTTTTCTCCTTGCTGAAGGCTGGTGCTGGTAGAAGCCCCTCTTGAGGGTTGCTCCAGAGGCTTGCCTCTGGCTTGCCTGCCCTGCCCCTGCCTGTGTGTCCTTGGCAGCCCTGCCCATAGCGAGCTCAGCCTGGCCAAGGCTGGAGAGCGGGGAGAAAGCAAAGCAGAGCAACAAGTGTGGGGAGCTGGGCAGAGAGAGGGGCCTGGTGCAGGCTGAGGTGTCGGACCGGTGACAAAAGCAGCTTCCCCTTGTGAGACGTGTTTACCTGATTCGTGTCAATATGAAACAGCGCTAGAGTCACAGGAGGAAACGTGGTCAGATATGGACTGTTCCCACACGGTGCAACAAGTGCTGAGCTACACTCTGAAGTTCTGGTATGCTCCGGCTTTGCAGCGCTGATTCTGACACGGCGGGTTTTGCTGCCAGCAGCGGGACGCCACGTCACAGCAGCGGGGACACGCGCGCGCAGCCCGCCCAAAGGTTTTGCTGCAGCAAAGGAAGTATGTGAAAAAGAAGAAACGCTCATTCTTAAAATTATTAGCATAAGCCGACCCTTTCTCGGAAATAATAATGAATATGTATTAGTCAAAGAGATAAAAACTGAAAGCTGGAACTGTTTCGCGCGCATCTCGGTGGAATGGAGACTCCCGGCGCGCCCAGCGCTGTTTGCTTGCTTAATAAATTACTAATTTGAATAAGGATCCCACTTGGGAACGAGTCATTTATCACACCCTCCTGCCAGCTCTGCCCTCGGCACCTTCGGGACTGCAGGTGCGCGGCTGCCGCAGGATTCCTGCGGGAAGAGGCACCACAGAGCCGGGCCCCAGCAGGGAGAGGCCCAAGGAGAAGGGGCAGAGCAGCCCTGGGAGACACCACGAGGGGAAGAGACATTTATTTCCCTTTTCTTCCAGAAAGGGCTGCCACGGCCCTGCTAGCGCCCTGCTCAGCCGGGGGTAGCAGGAGGGGAGAAGAGGGGAGAGACGGGAGAGGAGAGAAGAGGGAGGATCTCATTTCTACACCCATCCTTCCCTTCCAAGCAATGTTTGCAGGGCAGCCCAAGCACGACAGGTGTTGCTCAGGAAAGGTTTGGGACATCACTTGCATGCCATTTTTTATTCACTTTAAGTCTTTTCTGTTCCTATTAGTCCATTTTAATCCCCCCTATAAAGATGAGCGAGGAGCATAACAAATTGAGTAAACAAGTTCACTGAAACACTCAATTTTTTATTGCAGAGTTTACAACCTGCACTGGGTGCATCTTGGTAACTTAGTGTGCTCTTTCTAGCCAGTGTGATAATGTCCTCTATGCATACATGTACTTTTAAAACAATGCCCTAAAAAGAAAAAAGATCCTGCAGAAACGGAAGTAAACTAGTCATCCAAGAATGAACTGATTGGAGTTGTATCTGAGTACTGCCTCTCTTTGATGGAAATCACTAGACCTTGTATGTCAGGGGAATTGTCAGTTGCTGCTTCAGTACTGTTGTAACTCAAAGAGGATGCTGAAAATCTGACAACTTCTGGTTTTCCAAGGGAAAACTCATCTCCAAGGGAGCTGAATGATTTTGTGCCTCTGCCTCCAGTGAAAAGAAGCAAAGTAAGGGAAATCTGGAAAGCTTAATACTGAAAAACCTCCACCTTGACATTTCAAACATAGATACTGGAAAGAGAGATGAGGCGGTATGAATGATCAAATATTAAACCAAAAGCCATTTTAAGCTCTCACATGCACTAAAGGATTTCTTCCATGTCCTTTGAATGCCTGGGAGGTCCCGTGTTGATTCTACTCAGTGTGCAGTCACCCATGTCTTTCCAAAATAAATCCTTTAATTGGACTCAAAAAACTATCGCTGAACATATTGCTAGGTTCATTCTCAAAGAGTCACATAAGCAAATACAAAAGTACACTTCGCACCTCAGGAGACTAAGGTAAATATAATAAGGTAGACAATTTCCTCTATGTCATAGTATGAATTCATCTCAAGAGTAATAAATATAGAAATAACTTCAGTAAAAAATTATTCAGTGACAGCTTTCACACAATCTGCTTTTGAATTCATTAGGTTGACATGACAGTACTGACACAGCTAGAATTTAAGTGTTACAAGTACATTGTCACAGTTGGCAATGAGGAGGACATTCATGTGTTTCTTTTTCACATGTATGCCCTGTTTTCCATTATCTTAACCCAAGTAATCCAGAAACCGCTATAATTTTGCTACCTTGGCACCTGGATTTCTGCTGTGTGAAGGACCCTGAACACTGTCAACATCTGAAAAGAGCTGTGCTCTAAACACTGCAAAAATCATATAATGGATGGTTTGAAATGAGAATTTGATAATAACAATTTAAAAAAATAAATCAAACCCTGGGATATCCTCAGGAAGGTGGCATTTTGGGGCTGTTGCTGCATTCCTTGATTACTCCGTCCTCAAGGAAAAGCAGGCTAAGGATGTGGGTCCTGAGAGAATTTGGCATGACTAATAAACTTAGATAAGTCCTTTCTAAGTAGTGTAGAGTAGAGTAGCTCACTAAGAAATGTGAACTTGCTCATGTGTACACGAGCACACACTGCCGCTGATGCCTGGGAATGTAAGAGGGGAGATCTTCTGTGCACTCCTATATCATTGCCCCCTCTGAAAGGAAAATGCTCTACACATTAGAACCGTGCTTTTGGTCAGCTGACCTTCCCTGCCACTCATGGTTCTGTTTTGGTAATGTAAGTTTGAACTGGTTTGATCTGACATGATAAGCGACTCTGGGGAAAACAAGAATAAAAGAGTGAATGGCACTGGGAAACTGAGAGGCAATCTCATTGGGAGTTACAAAAAGTTACCACTTGACACAAAAGGCCAGTAGGGAAAGAAGGGAATTGACTTTCAGGTGTTTTTCTTTAAAACAAAATCCCATTGGGACAGACATAAATAAATTGATCAGTTTAGGTAAAGAATATGATACCATTAATATGCTATCAGGTAAGGAAGGCCAAAGCACAGACAGAGTTGGACCTGGCCAGGGATGTTAAGAATAAGAAGAGAGGTTTCTACAGGTATGTCAGCAATAAGAGGAAGACAAGGGAAAATGTGGGCCCACTTCAGAAGGAACTGGAGACCTGGCCATGCAGGACATAAAGAAGGCTGAGGTGCTCAATGACTGCTTTGTTTCAGTCTTCACAGGCAAAGTCTCTGGTCACACCATCCAAGTTGGAGAAGGCGAAGGCATGAACTGTGAAAAGGAAGATCCCCCCACTATAGGAGAAGAGCAGGTTTGTGACCTCCTGAAGGACCTGAAGATGCACAAGTCCATAACATAAGAAGGACATGGAGCAAGCCCAGAGAAGGTCCATGAAGATGGTCTGAGGCCTGGAGCACCCTTCCTATGAAGACAGGCTGAGAGAATTGGGGCTGTTCAGTCTGGAGAAGAGAAGGCTCCATGGAGACCTTAGAGCACTTTCCAGTATCTGAAGGGGCTACAGGAAAGCTGGGGAAGGACTTTTTACAAAGGTGTGTAGTGAGAGGACAAGGGGTGACAGATCAAAACTGGAAGAGGGGAGATTTAGCACATACGTTAGGAAGAAATTCTTTAGTGTGAGGGTGGTGAGACACTGGCACAGGTTGCCCAGGGAAGCTGGAGAAGCCCCATCCCTGTAAGTGTTCAAGGGCAGGTTGGATGGGGCTTGAAGCAATGTGATCTAGTGGGAGGTGTCCCTGCCCATGCAGGGGAGTTGAAAGTATATGATTTTTAAGGTCCCTTCCAACTCAAACCATTCTATGATTCTATGATTACACTAAACATGAAGGGGAGTCAATAAAGCAGGAAAGCAAATGGGATGTAATGAGAAAAGTAGATAAAGGGAAACTGAGCCAGGCTGACACAAATATGTTATCATCAGCCCTCTCCAAATAAATACATATTCTACTTTTCCACTACTCATTTTCATTATATTATTCTATTTCCATGAACCTATCATTGTGACATCATTACACTGCCAGTCTTTGACAAAGCCACCACTGTCCTAAACACATCATTTTTCAAGATTCCCAGCAGGTGGTGGTGAAATTCCTAGGATACTGATTATCTGGATTTTTAAAGCTAGAGTCACAAATGTAATTGTCAACTTAAGGAATGTGCAGCCTGAAGCTCTGTTTGGGTTCATGCTAGAATTTGATGCTAGCCCAAACGACTTCAATCAGTTTCAGGGCCAATCAGCTGGCAGTTGCTGCCTGTTCAACTTTTAGAAAATGAAGTCACAGTAAACAAAAATCAAGGTGTAATACAGTATGTCCAGAGTCTCATTCCTCTGGCTGAAACCCATGCCTCCATTATAGATATTCTCATTGGCAAACACTGAAACATGATGCTGTCTCAATAATATGATTGTGTGATGCAGGAAAAGAGAACAGCACTTCATAAAAGAGCTATGCCTCTCTCTGTACATTTATCAGATTTATATGTGCCAACTTGAGCAACAACAGCAAACCAGAAACTGCTCTTTATTCTATCTTCTGCTTCTTTGGGACTCGGCAGAGATTCTGCCAGAGGGATTCTCCTGACAGCAGACAGCCTGAAAACAGATGATACAGCTGCACATGAAAAGAACCCCAGCCCATGCTTTGGAGGCAGGTTCTTCAGTGATGTCACTTGTTGTTGCCACAGCAATGTAACTGTGTCAGTAAAATGAAGCTGAATTTGACATCACCTGGCATCAAACTGGGCTTGGGAGGGCAGACATTCCAAGGGAACGTAGTTTGTGATCAAGATGCTTGAGGTATTTAACATGCAGTGTATTCTTCAGGTGTCACTACAAGACTCCGCAATGCTTTTCAGTAAAGGGCACGGCCCTCCAACCCCAAGCCTCTTCCAGGAAGAGTCTCTTTCCCTATTGTAAAAACTCCATTTCAACTTGAGGCATAAAAGAATTTTGATACCTGTTTTGTAACAAACCACAGAACTAGACCTATCTTCAGAAGTAAGCCCTGGACAAAAAGACATATTCCAACCTATTAATCTGCTGGAATTAGAAGCATGTGCTATGTGATATGCAAATGTGTGACTGGATTTTCATTATTTTAATGTAAAATCCAGACACATTTGTTATTGGAAGGATTCCATTCTAATTCCCGTTTCACTAAATGGAGTGACAAAACTTAGGTATTCACCTAATTCAAAGCGAAGAGCTAATTTAAAGTATTTCACAAGCTTAGTTTTACTGATAACTGTGTAATTAGGTTTGTAAACAGAGATGTTTACATGATGCAAAACGTTATTAACCATTTCTATTAGCTTTTCTACAGATATCTAAAATAGCCTGGGGTTGAGCATTCTTTCCTCCTTGATCAAAAATCAGGCATATCTAAAGGACCTATCACCACAGCCATTCTGTTTCTACTATGTTTTTTATCTTGAGGCAGAAAGATGAAGCTTCTATAAACCCCGAGCCCCTCAAAATTCACTGAAATAC
Source organism: Apus apus (assembly GCF_020740795.1). Lineage (NCBI taxonomy): Eukaryota > Metazoa > Chordata > Aves > Apodiformes > Apodidae > Apus > Apus apus. The sequence continues at coordinate 68,768,070 of NC_067312.1, read as the reverse complement.
ATCTTTCTTTCAAAATCTGATTACAGCTTTTCACCAATATCCATAATCTAATAACAAAAGCTCCCACTTTCCATCAAACTTCCCATCATGCTTACTGAGAATCTGTGCTGTCAGATTTTTGCGGACTAGAATTCAAGCCAACTACCTAGGAAGAAATTCACCTGTCAGGTCCTTCCACAGTTTTGCAGTTCAGACTACTTCTGTTCCTGCTTACTTGCAAATCCATCTCCTTGATCCCAGTCAGCTAACATTAGCTCTTGTAAAGTCCTCCCCTTGTACCAACAACAATTTATTTGCGCTTCCACATCAATTTGCGCTTCCACATCACCTTTCACCCACCAATGTGCATTATGAGGGACACTGTATTTACATCTGTTTCAACAACGAAGAAACTGAAACAGGGAAAAATTAAATTACTCACTCTCTGAAAGGGAGCAATAGCTAAATGAGGAAGCTTTCCTAGCTCTCATTCAATGCACTACTCAGCCTTGTTGTACTCAGAATTCAAAGAAGAATGAGGAATTATGTGAAAGACTTTGTGGACAAAGTTTATAGAAGTTTAAAAGGCAAGTGAACGACTACACAGAGAAAAAATTCCATTGATCTTGTATTCTTCAATACAAAGAAATATTTTTTTTTTCCTTAAGAAACCTATCAACCACAAAGTATTTGTCCTGGTTTGAGCCAGGATGTAAGCCACTTTTACTGATTTTTTTTTTCCTTCACTAAGCTTTCTAGTGATACTGCTGGAATGTTTTTGTTACTGCCAGGACTCCAAGGTAAGTAAAACCAGCCAATTTGGGGTTATCCCTCCTCCCATCGAGGAGAAGAGAAGGGGTGATCCATGATTCAACTCGAGTTTTCTAGCCTGGGTTAAACTCAGGCCGCATCACCAGCAGAGATCACAAAGTCATCACCCCTCTCTGCTCAGCCCTTGTCAGACCACACCTGGAGTATTGTGTTCAGTTTTGGTCCCTGCTCTAAAAAAAGGATGGGACAGGCTGGAGAGGGTCCAGAGAAGGGCCACAAGGATGATCAGAGGACTAGAGAACCTGCCATATGAGGAGAAGCTGAGACAACTGTTTGTTCAGCCTTGAGAAGGCTTAGGGGAGAACTTACTGCCAAGTTCTAGTACTTAAAGGGTGGCTACCAAGAAGATGGAGACTCCCTGTTTACAAGGAGTCACATGGAAAAGACAAGGGTGATGGGCACAAGTTGCTCCTGGGGAGATTCCAACTGGACACAAGAGGTAAATTTTTCCCCATGAGGACAGTCCAACACTGGAATAGTCTCCCAAGGGAAGTGGTAGATTCCCCCACACTGGACAGTCTCAGCTGGACAGGGTGCTGAGCCATCTCATGTCAACTATAGCACTACCTAGAAAGGTTGGACCAGATGATCCTTGAGGTCCTTTCCAACCTGTTATTCTGTGATTCTATGATTCTATTGCTTAACGTAGGGGACAATAACCTGCACATGCAAATTTTAAGTCATTAAAAGGGTAGGTATGTTTTGCACTTGTCAGGGCCTATAGAGGATTACTGAGGTTTTGGAAAGAGATTTTTTGTTGGTTTTGTGTTTGTGTGTGTGTGTAATGACTCAGCTAAACTAATTATCTGAAAGCAGCTATTGAAATGCAATTTTTTTTCTGAACTTTAGGGATAAAGCTATTTCCAGAAATTTTCACAGGAAACTTGAGGGAAAAAAGGAAGTTGTGATGTGAACTCTGTTCAGTTTCTCTGCCTCTCTCTCCCTCCCATTTTTCCTTTGTGTGCCTCTTTCTCTTCCCTCTCTCTTTGTCCTTTATTTTTTCCTTCTCTCTGAATTTTTAAGCTTAGTCCTCAGTGATAGCAGGTGTTTTCTTCTTTTCTTTCTTACTGCAATGCTAGCACTAATTTGATACATCCCCTAGTTCTGAACAAAAACCACTGAAGTGAGAGAGCATGCTGAGTACAAAATCAAACAGTGTAACATCTGAGTAAATGGAAGGTTGTACATTTACTCAGGTAGTTTTTGATTCCAAGCTCTTGATGTGCCTGTGTGAGAAATACGTATTATCCAGTAGGCAGAGTGCCCAAAGAGCACTATTATAATTACATAGTGCTATGTAAGTATATCATAAGTATAATAAATACTTTATCTCTTGCTAGATGTGTAAACTGTAAAACTCAGCTTTCAGTTCTGTTCTGCCTGTTTATATACAATTCTTTCCATTACATGTAGTTTCCCTCCCCATTCCGACCATGCTACAGAAAGGTGCAGACAGTGTTATGTATGTTCTGAGGCTAAGACAACAAAAAGAAACTACATTTATACAAAAAAATTTATTTTTTTCTTTTTAAGTGCTCAGAAGGTGTCTATCTACAGCAATTTGCAGAAAAGAAGTAAATAGGCTCAGGACAGATACTATAAAGACTAATAATGCCTAAATTTGCTTAAACACTTTTTTAGGGCATGGCAATTCCTCCTCTATCAATAGGTAGAAAAGATCAATAAAGATGGATTTTGCTTTCAAAAATGGGAGTAAAAATATGAGAAATTACCTTCAAAACTTGCAGTGCATTCAAGCTTTTACTAAGTGGTGAACAGTCTAATCAAGTAGGCCCATCTGTGGCTTCTTTTATAAGGGAAGGACCATTTCCTCTTGGGTGATCCAGAAAGTCTGAAGTAGTGCCCCATTTTCACTGTGCATTACCACTGCAAATTCATAGTGTACATGACTGTAGAAAAATAATGAATTCTTAATAGTTGCTCTTCAGTACATAACTATTCTCCAGTCACCTCTGCTGCTCCTGCAGCCAGAGTCAGTGTTCCTAACTGTAATTTTGCAATACACTCTTGATGGCAAACTCTGGAGAAATTTCTGCTGGACAAAATTGGAAAAGAACTAGAGTAACAGAAGCAATTAGCAGATACAAATTCTGACTCATCATTTAACCATTTTCTTCCCAGGAACCAACACTCCTGAATCCCCTTTGGAGAGAAAATTATGGCTTTTGGCAGTATTCTTGGGGCTCAATGGCACAGAATGTTTTTAATTGTGTTGGGGGTCTTCAGCAAGCATAATAAATGACAAAAAAATACTCTCTTCTGAAAAAACTTTCCCCTTTGTTAGACAAATCCCCAAAGAAGACAGCTGAATATAAATAAATTTATACTCAATATTAGATTCTGAGTTGTTATTAGTTTGTAGGAAAAGCAACTGAAATCTAGGTAAAAATCTGCAAGTGACAGACCTGACTGATGCTGTTAATGAAAAAATACATTAGCCATATTTATCACCGAAATAATTCAGGAAGTCTGACTCCTAGAAAAACAAAAATCAAAGATGTGTTTTATTGCCAGCAGAAACTTCCAGGCTTTGAAAGATTCAGCATCTGAAGGTCTAGATGCACTCAGGTATTGATGCATGAGACACATTGACACGGGCTAGTGGCTTTTCTGTCCTCAGAGAACAGAGTAAGATACACCTTTTGTGTGAATATAAATCTGTTAATAGAAAAACCTAGAAATCCATACAACATGCAAGAGAAAGATGGACGCTGAAAGCACAAAGGGATGAAAAGCTTACCACATCTGACAGAAGAGCAGTATCTAATTCCAGAGGCGAATAATAAATCAGTCACTGAAGGACAACCTTTGGAGTCCACAGGTGACAGGAAATGCTGGAGAGATATAAGGATGCTGTGACAGTGTCACGGAGACCATCAAGGCTTCAGAGTTATAAAGACAAGGCATTGACAGGCTTGACTGACATCAGAACAGAGGATAGAATCTGTGTGATGGTTCTGTCAAAACACCCAAATGGGATGATCTGTTCCTGCACTCAGACAACACTCTTATCAGAGGATAACAAGATTACAAGGGGAGCTCAGAAAGGGACAGTGTCTGAGGCCAAATCCTTCCTGCTGTACCACTGTCCGGGTCAAAGTACTCCCAGAGGCCATCCATGAGCCATGGCTATCAGCCCTGACCTGCTGTTGCTAATGGCTAAAATGCTAAACCTGTAATTTCTCAGCTTTCAAGGGCCTCATCATTCAGCTTCTGCAGAAACCTTAGCTCAGCCTTGCTGCATGCAAAACATTTGCACTTTGATATAACAAAATATGTGCTAATGCATCTATAAAACCACTGATGTCAGCCATACAGATATGTGAGTACACAACCTGTATGGACTGAAAGACTGAAGAGCTGGAAACTCTTTACCAAGTGTCACTTCAGCGTGGCTCCCAACCTTAACAGGGGATGGAGGAAGGGCAGACTTTGCTTTTTAGTTCTCTCTAATTTCCTGAGAGCACTGTCCATGGCTATTGCAGCCTGCCTGAGCTATTGTAATTACAGCAATAGTCTGAAAATTGAAAATAGAAAAGTAGTGGACTTCCCTAACTTTGCACTAATAACTTATTAGCAACAAACATAATCTTCTGAGCCCCTCAGATCCAGATTAAAAAACCCTGCAGCTTTCTAGAGAGCTTATCAGAGGTAAGCAAAGCCTGGCTGAGCAAACTTGCTTTTAAGATACCCAGAAGCACTTGCTCAGTTTTTTTATGAAACAGATGCTGACTCTGCACAAAGCCCCACCTGATCAATGGCTTCTGCAAGAAATCCATCAAAAAGCCCTTCTCAAAATGGTGGAGGTGGTCTCTCTCAAAATGCCTGACTACTGCCATCTCCTATTAAGGTCAAAAAAGTGCTTTGTGAATGAGCAGGGAAGAGATAAAACATAGGACATACAGCTGTTCCTAACTGAAAGGAAAATTGACCCACAGAAACTGTCGGGCAGGAACTGATCAGCACTCTTGGCTTTTTTTAAAGATAATCTTTCAATGTTTTGGTCACAGGGCTAATTTTGCACTGTGAAAAAAGGAGATTAGTAATTAGTCTTAAAACCCACTTATGTTTGCAGTGTTGTTTTCCTTTCTAATTCCTGTTAGTGACACCTCTCTGAAAACAAAACCAACTGCAATTAACATCTCAGTTGTTGATGCTTTCTGCTGCCTGCCATGCCTTTACAACATCTCCTCTTCACTTGCTAAAGGTAACACGGCCAAAAGCACCTGAAAAACTTGGCCTTGGATTTATCCATACTGGAATCTCCTCGCACAGTGGTGCTGTGCACCAGCACAATCTCTTTTACTTGGAGGTGTCACAGTCGTGTAGTTCCTGACATACCACTCACAATGTCAAGTGAGAAACACAGTGTCACAGTTTAAGCCTGGTCGGGGTGTCAGTTCCAGAAGACACTGCAGTGCTGGATTTATCTCAGACTGCTTTTTAACACAGATGTTATGAAAGTGGTTATAGTGCTGACTAAAAGGAAGGCAGACTGAATTTTCCCCCACTGTTAGCCTGAAGTGTGTAATCCAGGTAGACAGAGAAGAGCTTAGACAGCGATGGAGAGGGGTGAACACCTCAACAGCCTCATCCATCCAAGATTTCCAGATGCTTCATTTGTGTGCCAGTAGGATTTTTTAGGGTTTTTTTAGTGTGACTGCACTAAGGTAATAAAGTCATAAACCATCTGTATTTAATTAATTTAGCAATAAATAAGCACAGAGAACTCAGAAGATCCAAGTGGTATAATTGCTTAGCTACTGTGAAGGGCAAGTAATTAATTTTGCTGTAATTATTATCAACTCACAGTGAGCAGAAAGCTTGTTTTTTCTCCTTTGAATTGCTTCCCCCCCTCCAAGTCGGTATTTCAAAGAAGGTCTTTTATTGTTTAATGTATCTGTCATCATCTGCTGTCAGGATAACATCAGGCTGATGCAGGATTCTCATTTTATTATTGTATTATTTTCCTTTTGTTTGCCTCAGGAAACATGTTTTAATTGCCAAGGATGAGGACAAATCCACAGATCTTGGAGCTAAAGGGGAAAGAAAACAATGCCAATATTTGCCTAACTGAGAAGAATATCTGTCTGTTCATATAGTTGTACAATTCCTTACATTATCATTTATTATTGGGAAAAGATGACAATAATAGGAGGAGAAGGTACCAGGGGACAGGAGGAGGGTTGCAAATGACTACACAACCTCTGGTATTATGGGCATTCACAAGGACTAGTATCAGGGAAGGTGGAAACCAAATGCCAAACATTAATCTTAATTATTCAAGCTCCACCTCTGACTTCTGAGGGCAGGGTAGGTCAGGGTCATACTACTCAATGCCATAAACAGTCTGATGAGGTCTGATCCCTCCTCCACCTGCTTTGGAGTATAAGAGCCAGACTTAAAATTTGAATAAAAGCAAAGCAGCTTTTATAATGAGATTAATGAATCAGAATTCGCTATGTAGGTCCCAGTTCATCAGCCAACCATAAATCTTGCTTGGATGACAAAACTACATCCACCATGGCATGGTTTAGGCTTGGTAGGCACTTGGTGAGCACTACAACAAGCAGAATTGGGAAGGAGATGGTAAAACCATACCCTTGACTGGCAGGGAGCTCCCTGTCAGAAGACTGAGATCAAAACTGGGCTCCCAAAGGGTGGTTTGAATTGAGCACAGAATCACAGATAACAGCTGGGGATGGAAGGCACCTCTGGACCTGCTCCAGTCCAAAGTCCTACATGGAGCCTAGTCAGCTAGAGCAGGTTGCCCAGGTCCACATCAGGTCAGGGGCTGAGTATGACCAAGGATGGAGACTCCACAACCTCTCTAGGAAATCTGTTCTAGTGTTTAAGCACCCTCACAGTAGCACAGTTTTTTATTTAAATTTATTTTATTGTACTGTAATTTGTGTTTGTTGCCTTTCATCCTGTCACTGGACACCACAGAGAAGACTCTAGCTCTGACTTTTTTTACTCCTTCCCATCAGGTATTCATACACATGAATAAAATCATAGAATCACAGAATCAAAGGATGGTTTGGGTTGGAAGGGACCTGAAAGATTCCCCTCTTAGTCTTCTGCAGGCTGAAAGTCCCAGCTTTCTCAGGTTCTTCTCATGTGAAAGGTGCACCCGTCTCTTGATCATCTTCATGGCAATCACTGGGCATGCTCCAGTTAGTCCATGTCTGCTTCTACTGGAGGTTCCAGAACAGGACACAGCACAGCAGATGATGGGTAGAGAAGAAAGATGACTCTGGTGGATCTGCTTGCCATGCTCTGCTTAAGGCAGTGCAGGAGGCCATTGGCCTTCCTGGCTGCAAGGCAGCACTAGTGACTAATGGTCACCTTGGTATGCACAGGTCCTTTTCTGCAAAGATGCTTTCCAGCTGGCTGGCCCCCAGCATACACTGGTGCCTGGTGTTGTTCCCCACCAGGTTCAGGAATTGGCATTTGCTTTGGTTAAACTGAATTAGGTTCCTGCTGGTCCATCTCTCTGGCCTGTCCTGAAGAGTGGTACAAGGGTGGCAACTACTCCTTCCAAGTCTGTATCAACTGCAAACTTGTTGAAGGTGCACTCTGCCCCATCACAAGGTCATTAGTGACAATTATTATCACCTGCTACCCTGGGTGCTCTCCTACCAGACTCACTCCTTCTACATGCTCCTGCAATGTTAAAATACTATCCCCTGGAATCAACCAAGGTGACTGTACACCATCAGTCAGGCTCAGAATCTCCCCAGAGCAGTTGAAAATTTTGCATTGGCACCTTGGCTTTATAAGGGAGTTGAAATTGCATCAACATGCTCACATTTTCTTATTCTTTAAGTTCTTTATGCAAAAAAAATGTGTATTATCTACATCCTGGGAAAGTTCCATGCATAATTTCAGTGTAATAAAAAGGATTTATATAAATACTTCTATATTTTCTTCCCACCTTATCTGCCTTTCTTCACTGTGCAATGACAAAATAAGAGACAAAGCACACACTGAGCACAGGTCATGAGGTCAGGTGGATTTCAGCTTTGTTTAAAGATATAACCTTTAAAATGCAACACAATTAATCTGTCTAGGTTCATTCTCAGCATTTCTTTAGAAAACTTGCAAATTCGACTCATTATCATTGTATGGCTCCTGAATACAAAACAGCAAAGGAAATGCTTTTGGACAAATATAGAAAAAAAATAGTTAATATGGAAATCAGCTTGTCCCAAGTGAAAAAATGTCTCATTTGCATTCAGATTCTGTTTCTGCTGCCTCTTCTTTTGTTTCCAAAGTGACAAATGGTCTTTCCCTCCTCCCCAGCCCTTTCAGAATCTCATTAAAAGGTGCAGAAATGAGGCTTGAACAGCCCCATGACCTTCCTTCCTTTGGGGGTCACAGGCAGAACACAACCCAATCTGGCGTGTTGGCATATTTTATCAAGATTTTTTTTCATCAGAAGGGGGTAGAACAGTAGAGAGTGACCCAAAACACTGATGGAGCAATACACATAGTGATACACATGCCATTACTCCTAGCAATATATTCTGATGGCACACAGATTGCCATATAATGTGATTTTCCCTCAGTGAAAGGGAGTTTGAAAAATAAATGGCTTGATCACAGGCGTGAGTTCCACATATTGCATTTTGAGAAATGAGGTTTCTCACTGATTTAACATTCTCATTTGCTGCACAGTCTTTTACCCTCAAATAAAAAAGAGACCAGCTTCTATACTTCTCGTTTACTTTGCTCCTATTTTAATGTAAAAAGCATGGGGAAGAACAGCACGGCATTTAAGTAGTTACATGCTAAGTAAGTCCAAGAAATACTCATAGCTTATAGCAGTCATGGAAATTACAGCTGAGATGTAGAGAGTGTCATGGTTAGAAAGAAATGGACAGGAGCAGGATTACTATTAGACATAGGGATCCCTACAGTATCTGTCACTGGAACAGAAATCTAAACAGAAATGGAGCAGTTTCAAAAGTTGCTTTCCTACCTGACAGATCTTCATCCCCCTTTTCATCTGCAAAAGATCTTGGAATTTTCAGTGACAGACACACATTAATACTGAGGCTGGAAATAGCATTTTGTGCAATTATGCCTTAAATATTTCAGCAATTCCATTACAGGCTCCTTCAGACAAGTGAACCAACAGCTGGTCCCTTTTACGTAAATGAAAAGCTAACATGACAAACTGTCATAGTAAGTTACAGCTCCACGGAGTGAAAAAAAACCCCATCAGATTATGTGGTATTGACTTGACTGTAAGCACCTTCCATCCAGAACCATGTGCCTTTTCTTCTCCTACAAGCTGCGTCCTTTCCTCGTGTGGCTGCTGAGGAAAAACAATGGGTGTTAACTAGTATCTGCAGAGCCACAACAATATATACCGGCTAAGAAAATTACTCTTTCTGGGGCAAGTAATTTCTAATAATAAAAGTATTTTACAAGGCTCAGAATATTTTTTCATCCATTTAGAAGCCTGAAATAAATGTTGAAAAGCAATTACAATTGCTAAGACAACAATTTGCTGATACATGCGGTCCAAGCTTAACTTGCCATAAAGGCTCAATTTGCCTGACTGAGTTACCCCTGAGCCTTCACTGCACTGGTTCAAACGTGACTCTGCCTCACTCAGGTGTCTTCTGGAAACGAGACCCTTGGGTAGGGGAAAACAGCTATTTTGTCAGGTTCACCCCAGAAGTTATTTGCATGCCTTTATTCCTGTAAATGCTTATTTTTTACACTTAATACCTCTAACTGCTTATTACTACATCCTGGAGTAATAGATGACTCAGGGCTTGGCAAAGGAGATCCTAGGAGCCATTCCAGACAGAGAGACAGCCACAGAGACAAAAACAGTTCTAAGTGCCTTGTGTCTGTGCATGTGAGTATGGGTGTTTGGAGATCTGGGGTGTCTGTAGCACACAGATTGATTGCACATAACTGTAAAGTTCAGATTACTTTAGGCCACCTATGAGCATGTCAGCTTCTGGTAGTTATCTTTGAATGTCAAAGTCAGGCTGTAGAAACCAGTAAAGGGCACACACAAAGTCACTAGCTCTTTACAGATCACTTGAGAACAAATTTGGCTGAAGCTTGTTACAGAACTTCTGTTTCCACAGACAGCAGCAGAAAAATTGCTGCAGTCCTGCAATTCACCCAGCTTGTAAAAGGCCAAATGCGAAAGCTAGGTTTGCTGAAACAAGGGAAACAAGGCAGCTCTGGTTTTAAGCCAAGTTAACAAGTTAAATTAACCTGAGGGCCTCCCTTTTCACTCCAGTGCAAGCTGCTTGCCCAGATTATCTTCAGAGCTTTGCTCTCACAGTGCAGCAGCAGAGGTAAAGAATTTATTTTCTTTTTGTTTGCTAGAAAGGCATATCTTGTATTTCTGCACTGGAAAAGTTGTTTACCTGGAAAATGCTTAAACACTGAAATTTTTGGTGTGCACACAAAACCATGCATTTACCTTGATTAATGAAGGATTTTGTAAGATACCTGCCTCCAAGGAGATGTCTAAATTGCAGGCAATATTTAACATAAGAAACAGAACAGAATGCGTTCCCTTCTTAGAACAGTTTCTTGCCAATATGGTACATGGATTTCCACTCTTACATTCTACTTTGATAAAACTCATGTTTTCAAGTAGGGAGTTTCTGCACATTTCGGAAGTCACGATGTTTGTGTTCGGGCAGACAAAGAGTTGTTTCAGCTCAACTAGTTAGTTAAAATCTGTTTATCTTGCAGGCAAGGCAGGCTACTGCGTCCCTTACTAAAAAACATGCTCAGTCACTATAGCTGAGAAAACATCTGTATGAACTGATGCTTTCAGACTGTTGTAATTAGATAAAGCACAGTCTATATAGGCACTCCAACACGATGGTAAAGAAGATCTAGAGATACAGCACATTAACATATCTTGGGATTTTCCTTCCTATAAGTTCCACTGCATCTGCAGAACCAAGAACCTTGGTTATTGTATGAACTGAAAACTGACTAAGCTAATGATACAGAATAGACATGATCTTAACATACATTCAGTTAATGACTCGGACATACAGAAAGCTAACAGGGTAAGTGCTGGCACACAGACGTCTTTGTGTTAAGAGCCTACAGAATCTGCTCTTTTCAATTCACAAAAAAAACCAAAACGAGCCAAACAAACAAACATGTCCCAGGACTTCTTCCAAAATTATTCTCTCCCTTCATGTAACAACAAGATGAAAAATCCACATGGTCTAATAACTTCCTTATTTATTTAAAACTTCTCTGCTGAATGAAAAATACATAATTTTCAACCCTGTGGCACACAGTACCCTGAAACAAGGTCCCAAACCCTATAAAACCACAGAGCCATCTTCACATAGGGCGTAAATAAGGGTGCTCTTGGAAGAGCTGTTATTAATGAAGTCAGTGCAGACACCTAGCACAGGAACACATTCTTCCCAAGTAACTGACATCGCACTCATGCTTTGAGACAAAATGACCCAAGGCATCAACCATTCATAAACAGACTGCAATGCATTCTTCTTAATATAAGCAAAAAAACCCAAACACCACAAAGCGCAAAACGCCCAAGCCTACCAAAAATAAGTGCAACAGTATTCCTCAATGTGTGAGGTACTGTGGCTTTCATTTCAGTTAATGTATTTCTTCACACAACAAATCAAAACAATCTCCCTGACTGAATTCTTAATGAAATGCCATCAAATTTTATCAGCTGCTGCTATTGCAAAAGCAAATGTTTGTTGTTACCTACAATTACTTTAGTTTTAAGCATCAATAAAGTAAACACAAGGGAATGTGACTGCTGCTGTGAATCACAGTGCCTTGTTTACTGCATCAGTTCCCAGCTTTGACTCCTAAGCTTCTTATGTTTCCACTGTAAGCTCTTTTGTTTGAGGCAGACCAGAGCCAACAGAAGGCCTGTTATCACATTCAGTGGTCTTTGACTGGAGTTTGCATTTGGTCAAGTTCAGGTAATTTGACAGCAGATACCACACTGCAAAAGGATAAAATACCCATACATTGGCTTCAGATTGACCTTGCAGCTTCTGAGAGGAAGGCTTTGTTAGGTATCGAACCATACCAGATTGATTTTCCTTTGCTAGCCACTGAATGCAAAATACAAACTCCTTTTGCAGGACATACAGAGGCCTGTCCCATGACAGGAACACAATCGTTAGCAATTACGCATTTTCCTGATTGGTGGAATACCATGGCTAGCATCTGTAGTACAAAGCTAGGACCAGAAAGGAAAGGAACATTTGGGTTTTTTTGCCAGACAGGTATTTTTCAGATTTATTGACAACCTCTGTGGTTCCTTGGAACAGCAATAACACTTGGTAGAATGAGTCACTGTTCCTCTGGGCTTTTTCACAGGTATGCATCCAGAGGATATTTCAGGCACAACCTGCACCTTGTACCACCTTGGGGCAAGAATCTGCATCCTGTGTGACAGCATCAATGGAGATGCACTTACTGTGCAGACAGAGCTGAACGAAGGAGCAGCTCTGGCTGACTGCTGCCACATTGCCCATCACTCATAGTGCACGCCAGCCACAAGTACAGGCTTCAGCTGTGTGGGAGATAAGAAATCCCTTAAAAGCTTCAAAAACAAGACAAGCTTGGAGCTTCAACCTTCGTTGTCTCCTGACCAAAACTAACATAATCACAAGATACTAACCCGTGATAGATCAGATTCAATTTATTCTAGTGCTCCTAAACACACAAAATATGCTTCAATTATTTCTTCTAGGGGAGAAAAGAGGTTCAATTTGCTCCTTGCAAGAGAACTTGTTTTTGTTTGTGAAAGTTCCAGATTTAGCAAACCAAAAGCAGACACTGGTTTTCTACCACACAATACAGCTAAGGTTAACTAAAATCAAACTGTGGTTCTGTTGAATAATTTTTTCTTGCACCCTGAGAGATGTGAACTTCAGAAGAGAAACAGCAAAGCTATTTTGGATACCTCTGTGAGGATGGGGAATAAATTATTCTATTTCTAGCAAGTCATTCTGCTTTATGTAAGCACGGACATTGCCTCTAGAGAGGCAATCCCTTTTTGGAGGCTGAAGTTTTATTTGATCACTTCTGGTTTTTGGACAAGAATGTATTTCTCTTCTCCATTCTTTCTCTTCCTTTTCTTGTATAAAAAAAAATAATAAAAAAACCATCCCATCCAGGATTCTGGCATTTGCTGAAGTCAGCTTGGAGCAGCTGCCAGGGAGCTGAGCAAAATACAGCAGAGGTGATGCCTGCACTTGTGCTCAGCACTGGTCACTAGCTTAACAGGCTCCTGTCTGCAGCTGCTGGACCGCAAGCACTGCCAAAGCTCAGGAGCAGTCTGCAGGGGTGAGCACCTGATTCTGGGCATGCCTGTGCCTGTCCAGCAGCTGCCAGACATGCTGCTGGGGGCTGTGTGGTTGTGCCCTTAGCCCAGGGGCTGGCGAGGTTTTGGCAGGGTCTCTGCTGGCTCTATCACTAACACCCATACTGAGCCCTGTGATTGCTGCGTGACATGATGTGTCCCCCAGGCTGCTCTGAAGGCTCTGGGACAGACAAGCTCTCCCTAGCAATGCTGCCCCAGCCACTGGATGTCTTGCTGGGAGGCAAAGGCACACAGGAGGTGATCTGCAGTCTTCCTTCACTGAGCTTATTCCCACAGGCAACATTTGCCACCTGCCTTGACGAAAGACAAAGTGGCTTGTTCAGTTATTTTGTGCAGTTTTTGAGACAAATTGGGAAGATACCTCCAAAGGCTGGGGTCTCTGGATCCTCCAAGACAATGCAGTTTCTTGCAGGAGGCATATGATTGACAAAGCCACGCACATATAAACTGTAAACAACAACCAGAACCCCAAGAACTGCTTTTTGCTGCTAAAATGGAAATAAAAATAAAAAAGAGTGCTTTTTGGTTTCTGTGCACAAAACCATGGAAAAGGAAATCAATACACCCATATGATATCTGTCAGCAGCAGATTTTGTTGTTATTTGAGTTAGGTGAACATCATATTTATCATCATCCCAATGCAGTTCAGAACATGCTGTTGAGCCTTAATCCAGGTTCATAATTTGTACTGCTGTGGCCTCTGAGGATCCAAACATTATACCCTTAAGACTGGACTCTTTTCTAGTCCAATTTAGTACAGTTTTTCACATCTACTCTTTACCTCGCTAAACACCTGTTTAAGGTGCAGTGCAGAATAGAGTTTAGCCTCCTGGCAGCATTTCACTGAGTGGCAGTGTCCCCTTTATACCTTTGCTATAGTGTAGTTATGCAATCTTACAGCTCTGTCTGCTTTATTACAGGCCTTAATCTTTCTACCCGTGCATTACCACACCCTGAAGGAACATCTGCCACCCCTCAGATGCTTTAAGAGCATGCTTTGCCACTTGAAAAATGGTTAGGAAAGAATCACCAAGAGCAGGCTTTGCTTCCAAGATGCATAATATAATGAAGGTTCTAATGATGTTGACATGTCACTGCTTACTTCACCATTGTTTTCTTTGCACACTCTGCTCTGCCATCAGAAATGCCTGCTGAGATGTCAGGCTTTCCCACCAGTGCAGAACAGCCTTGTTGATGCCTTCTGTTTCAGGACTAGAAAGAAAAAGCCTTGCACCAGCTGAAAGGAAATTCAGTGCTGTGGTGGGTTGACCCAACTGGATGCCAGGTGTCTACCAAGCTGCTTTGTCACTCCTATCCTCAGCAGCACCGGGGGAAGAAAATAAGATTAAAAATCCATAGGTCTATGAGATAAAGACAGTTTGATAAAGGAAAGCAAAGGAAACAAACAATATTTACTCTCTGCTTCCTCTCAGCAGTCAATGTCCAGCCACTTCCTAGGAAGTAGGGCCTCAGTAGCAATTGCTTCAGCAGACAAACACCTTAATAATGAATGCACCCCCCACCCCAGTATAATTTTATTGTTAATCCCAATTGCTAAAACAGAGCTTTAAGACTGTGCTCCATCTAAGAGTTAATTTATGGAAGTGGCATGGGAAGCACAGGCATGAACCTTTCCAGGTTTAGAAATTTCACACTAGAGCCCCTCAAAGTTCAGTTCAGATAGACAGAAGGTTTTGCTTTTACAAAAAGATTCTTCTGAAATTGTCTCCTTTCCCCAAATTACCAAGAAAGTTAATTTTTGTTTTGTGTATTTATTGTGCCAAGTTTAAAAACTAAATTTCATAGCCCAACATAAGAAAGACAACTTGTTCCTTGGCCAGACAAAGAAGCATAGTGCAGTGTTGCCTATGCAGCAAACAACAAAACCTCCACAGCATGCTGTACATGTCCAGAAGGAGCCTGGGGTTTGTTTTCATGTATATCATCCTTTATCCTGAGGAAAAGCAGATGTGGCAAACCACCATTCCCATACGCTAGGTTTTTACACCCCATGTAAGTGGCTGCCAAGGTGACTGTGAATAGCTCTGTCTTTTCTTAATGGATGATGGACTAAAAAGACTCCTGAAAATGCTCTTTGTAGCTTCCCATAAATCCTAACGGATGAATCTAAAATTCTGCTGATGGCATGAATCAGCCACTGCACATCCAAGAAATACTCGAAACAAGAGTGAATGACATAGTAGTACCCCTGGGAAGGACTTAATACTAGTGGGATGCCTTACCTTGTTAGTTTAGTTTCATTTTTTCCCATCTAGCTATAGGGAAAACTGTAGTAACGTAGAATCACCTACATGTTTTCTGCCCATTCAGAAAGCAATTTTTTTAAATTAAGCACTTCTGGTTAATTTTAAAAATGATTGCTTCATTCCAAAGTTGTTTTTGTACATGATAATAAAAATTTGAAGATCTCTATGAATTAAAATGTCAAAATACAGCATTTCATCCAGGCACTTATTTCTACTACATGCCAACTAAAATCCACATATCCCTGCAGAAAGTTTCAGTTTCAAATAGAAGAGGAAATTATTTCCTGGAGGAAAAATGTTGTGGGGGAAAAAAAGTTAGTTCTCCTTTTTAACTCCTTGAAGCATTTCAGGATTTATTTTTTTAATAACCTCAGAGATTTCAAAATAATTTGGGCTGATACTATCTGCAGTTTTGGTCTTTCTCAGTTGGGGATTTTGAGGACATATTAACAATATTTCACCTTGGACTGACAGTCTTTACCCCCTTTTTACTCGTACTTTCTTTCCTTTCATTCCTGAACTTTCCAGTACTTAAAGGGTGGCTAACAAGTAGATGGAGACTCCCTGTTTACAAGGAGTCACATGGAAAAGACAAGGGGTGATGGGCACAAGTTGCTCCTGGGGCGATTCTGATTGGACACAAGAGGTAAATTTTTCCCCATGAGGACAGTCAAACACTGGAATCATCTCCCAAGGGAAGTGGTAGATTCCCCCACACTGGACATTTTAAGTCTCAGCTGGACAGGGTGCTGAGCCACCTCATATCAACTGTAGCACTACCTAGAAAGGTTGGACCAGATGATCCTTGAGGTCCCTTCCAACCTGGCATTCTGTGATTCTATGATTTCTATTTCCCACAATCTGAAAAACACTACACAGTAAATATCCTTCTGTCCAGTACTTCCACAGTAGGTGATCATGCCTAAACCCCTAGAGAGTTTCTTGTAAAGCTCCCACTGCTGTTTCTCAGGGACCTGAAGACTGTTGGTGGTATAAATCATCTGCATTTTACATATTCCCAGACATCAGGGATGCAATTTCCAGGAGACAGGAGGAGGGAGGTCATCCTTCATTTTTCAAAACCTTGCAGTAGAACATAGTTATTAATGTGTTTCCATTCCGTTTCATATTGGAAAAAAAAGCCTTTAAAGAAGCATGTTTTGCATTCAGATTAGCACAAGATCTGTCATTAACTGGTATATGGAAAGACAATACAGTTGCTGTGGCTATTATTTGTAATTACATTCCCGCTGCTGTAAATTGCTTATGGTTTGTAACCATAATAATTTAAAACAGAAGGTGCGACATAGAATACAGAAGGGTGCAAGAAAACACAAAGGCATTGGTCTCAACAGGAAATAAAATGTTCTATCTTAAACAAGAGATTTGGTATTATAAAGGTGAAACAAACAGCACATGAAAGCACCACCAAATCCAGACTAAATTAGAAACTAAATTATGCAGGATGTGTGAGCAGGCAAGATGGGTACCTACTGGATGCACTTGCCAGAGAATCTAGACTTAGTGCCTAGTGACTGGAGATGATGCTAACACAACACTCTCCTTGTTTTCTGCATACTTTTGGAGCACATCTGAAACTGGATCTGTTCAGTGTCCTTACCACTGAGCTTTCTGGAATATCCTTCTGGATTTTATGAGGTCTGAACACCTGATTCATGCTAGAGAGCATTCAGGACCACAAAACAAGCACAGGAAATTAAGACTTAACAGAGAAAGATTTTAGAACTGTATGTTCAGCCACACCTGCAAGCAATTATTTCTGCTATGCCATGTCTGCCTACACTCTTGTTTTCAGAATCACTGTTTAGAACTGGAAAAGGTCCAGCATTGCAGGATCTCTTAATTTATTTATTTTTATTTCATTAAACTTCATTGTATTTTTTCTTCTTGGAAATCTTATACAATTGTATCATGGTCAGCCATGACAGATTTTTTTTTTCTTTTTCTTTTTTTTGGACAAAAAGGCATTTTGACAGCAGACCTCACAACCAATTTGGCCTTCAAAAGGTGGTGGTGCTTAACCCCTCTTAGTGAAGAAAGAGCCAGATGGATTCTTCAAATCCAGGCTGGGTAATGTGAAACACAGATCTTAACTTTGCAACATACTTCTGTAACTCTAAATTACCAAAGATTAGGATTTTTTGTTTGTTTGTTTGTTTGTTTGTTTGTTTGTTTGTTTCATCATTTGCTCTTCACAGAGCTGAGTACATACATTAAAAAATATCCAGGAAAAATGGCAAGTTCATATGCTGACCTAAATGTTTTGTGTCACAAGCCCTTCACTGAGACACCAATCCAATCAGAAATTAGCATAGAAATCTTCCAAAGTAGCTACAGTACAGGTACCTGCATTGTAGGCTCATTGACTCCAGCTGCAGGTTTGTCCTGTTCATCCCACAAGGAAGCCACAACATCAGGTGCCTTAAATCATCTTTGCAGGGCTCTCAAGCTTGTATGTCCTGCATTCCTGTAACAAAAGGGAACATTAAGTGCACAAAGAGCAAAGCAGGCAGGTATTGTGCTGTTCAATCAACCCCTGCCAACCGGGAACCCACTGCACTTCTCTTGACCATGCTGTGTGAGCTCTATTGGTGATAAATATCCCTAGCCAATTTTTTTCCCATTTCTCTTTGCTTTAGTCAAAGGTAATTGAATCTGATCAGTAACTGTCAGGCATCTCACCACCAGGCATTTATTATCATTTACTCTGTAGGTACAGATGAGCAATGAACTGCAGCACTGGATCCAATCACACTGTAAGGCAGGAGAAGTCTAAATTTGATTCAGACAGCCACGTGAGTCCACATGTACCACAACAGATATATGTGGTCTTTTATGCCTGGCAAGGGAACTAAACAATATTGCTACACACAAAGGTTTACATTTCTAAGCTAAGGCATATGAAGTTTTGACTGGAATCTTTCTTTTCCTAGCAAAAAAAAAAACCCAACAAAAACCAAACAAATCTTCCAAATAGTTTGGGAGTTGTTTGTTGGGTTTTTTAATTGTTTGTTTTTGTTTTATTTTTGTTTGTTTTGGGTTTTTTGGTGTGTGTCTGTGGTTTTTTTCTGGGAAGAAGAGCAAAAGTTTTAAATTTCAAGTTACATATAGAAAATTAGGGGAGTCACTTGGAGAAAGACCATTTTCTGGGAGTTACAAACACACATAAGGCTAAGAGAAGTGGCAGCAGCTTGTTAGGTGCATAGCAAGAGCACAAGGCCCCATGTCACTTGTTCTGACACAGGATGCCAGTCAGCATGCACCTCAGGGTCACAACCTTTTTAGCTCAGTGACTAGATTTGGTTGTCACACCAGTCACACCAGTCCTATACTCTAGTGTCCTGTGTCTACACGGGTGCACTGGCAGCACTGGTTGTGACACTCCTGCTGATAAACATCTAGGACCTATCCTGGCACAGGCTGCCCTGCTCCAGGGAATAACCCTGCTGCCAGCCTAGGTCAGGAGTGGTCTGGGGACTTCTCCCACTAGAGGAATGGCATCCAACTTAGTTTGGAGGTGAAGAGTAATTTCTGGTGCAGGCAGCTGTGATGGCAAGCAGCCAGCCTCTGGACCCAGCTGCCTCCAGTCTGGCAGTGAGGTGCTGCCTCAATGGGGGTGCTTTGCAATGGCCATTCCTTGGGAAGCAACCAGAGGACCCCAGTCAAGCATATGAAACAGCATTATAACAAGGAGAAGTAGAGCTGGGGCTGTACAGAACACTGAACTGGCTATTTCTACCTGTTTTTCCTCAGCTGCATGCAGACTGTCTCTTTGGTTCATTTAAATTTACCTTACCCTGAAAAGCAGACACATCTTGTATTTTCATGGGGCAGTTTCATTGGGGTTAATACTATTCTCCAGTCTATTTGATTTTGAGATGCTGTCTCTGGCTTTTATTTTTTTAAATCACAATTTGTCTGGGCACTGCAGCATTCAGCAGTCAGAACTCATGCAGACTAAAGACTGCATTAAAGACTTTTATCTGGGAACTCAGGAAAATGGAGAAGAGCAGAGCTGCAGCAGCAGTTGTGGCCTGTGGGACCACAAACCACCTTCCACCAATTCCTAGACACTAAGTGACATTATCAATTTGCAGTCCCCATTACAAAAAAGCATAAAGTAACAGCACCTTCAATGAATCCTGTAACAGAATGGGTAGAAATAAAACGTGGAGTTTTCTTAGGATGATTCTTTGTCCTCTTCAGAATTTAAAGGGCCAGATACTCATGAGCTCAAAGGTACAAGAAAAGGCTTTTGGAAGAAGCAGTGTTACATGCAAGTTTCTCAACCAGAGCCGGGGTACATGTGCATTCCTCCTTAAGATACATTCTCAAGATTTACCACTGATGGTCCACAGCTTCATTAAGAGGACAAGAGAAAAGCCAAACCAAACAAAAACACTCCAGTTTTTAATTATGAATAAATTATATAAACTATTTAATCTGTGATTCAATTGCTTGTCTGTTTAGAATAGGAATGGAAATGAGAATGTGATAATTCTTTTGCACAAAGGCATGTGTTTTAATTTAGTTCTCAGGTAGTGTCCCACTGTATACTTCGCAGTCCAGCAGACATTCTAAAACAACTCAAGCCAAACTTGAAATTGATAATCAATGTAATAAATCTGTATGGAAAAAATAAAAAAAAATAAAAATGGAGGAAAAATAAACACCTTTTGAGGCTACTGTGGATTCTCCTTTAAAACAAACAATACTTTGGTTTCCTGTGAAATGGCAGTTAAATACTAAGAGATTATAATCCTGAAGATCAAATGGCAGAGATGAATGTAGAATTTGTGATTTTCTTAGTAATCATCTAATGGAATCTGGTAAAATCTTTGTTTTTCATATATTTAATTTGACTGATAATATTTGCTAAAACAAAATAACAGAATTTAGGATTTTAAAATGTTGTCTCTTTCTTTTCAGTAGAACTGTTCTTAAAATCATCACTCAACAGGGCAGTGTGGCAGATGTTACGTCAGAGATTCTAGCATTTAAGCATGTAAAAGTCACATTTCCCTCCATTGTCATTGCCTTGGCAGGTTTTTTACAATATGGGACTGTTAATAAGTGATGCTATGCATTGTCTCTGAGGGGAAACACGGGGACTGAGAGGCTAAATTCCTGGGTTTAGCCTTGATCACTCCAACTGGTGCTAGCGGGGCTGTGCTCCTGCCAAGGGCCCCCGCTTCATCTCTCCCTGCTCGCTCGCAATGCAGGCTGCAAGAAGTGTGGGAATGAAGTTGGCAAAGCATGGGTGCAGAGGCTGAAGCCCTCAAGCAGCACCCACAAGCACTTCAGTCCAGGGCAGCATGGGCAGCAGAGACCCAGTGGAGGAAGCCAGAGAGGGCAGCAAGGCAGCCAGAGGCAGCACGAAGGCATCTGTCTCAGAGACAAATTACACAGAGGACACAAGGCATCTAAATATAGTGACACCACAGCTATTAATTGCTGTGTTAGGAGGGGAGCAGCTGAGATGCATGTGAGCAAGGCTGGGCCCCAGAGATGCTAATGGAAAGAGTTGCCATGGAGACCGCAAAGAAAGGCCGACCGAAGGAATTACCAATATGCGCAAGTCTAAGGGTGCCTGACACTGAACAATGCAGGAGGGTCGCTGCTTATTTCTGAGCCCCGGGAGCACAGCAACTCTGAGCACCTCCCTTTGGTTTGCTTTGCTACAGCTGGTGGGCAACCACTTTGCTAGGGACACACATACTTGACAAAAAAACCCCAAAAAACCCAAACCAAAACAAAGAAAAACAAAAGCAAACCAAACCAAACCAAAAACCAAAACAAAACCCCCAAACAAAACAAAAACAAACAAACAGCAAGAAAAAAAAAGAGAGAAGCAGCAGCAATAAAGCATAAAAACCTCAACAAACTGAACGGTTCCCTTTGGTTGTGCTGGAAGGATTTCTGCTGATGCTAGGCTTAGCATTTAGCTCCCCACAGGTCACAGAAAACAGGCTTAACACGAGATAAGGAGAGCAGGAAAATCAATAATGTTTGATCATTGGAAAGCTAAAACCATTAGGAGCACAAGGAAGGCTGCAGCTCTCGTTAAGGCATATACAGCTCCTCCCTGCACATCTGCTTCCCAGAGACACTGTTTCAAGGTCACATGCAGCATAAAGCAGCACAGCACCCTGGGCTGTAACCTGGACTGAAATCAGTCTAATACAAACCACAAAATTCCTATATGACAACGAATGAAGAAAGAAAAGAAAGAAGAAAGAAAGAAAGGAAAGAAAGGAAGAAAGGAAGAAAGGAAGAAAGGAAGAAAGGAAGAAAGGAAGAAAGGAAGAAAGAAAGGAAGGAAGAAAGAAAGGAAGAAAGAAAGGAAGAAAGAAAGAAAGGAAGAAAGAAAGAAAGAAAGAAAGAAAGAAAGAAAGAAAGAAAGAAAGAAAGAAAGAAAGAAAGAAAGAAAGAAAGAAAGAAAGAAAGAAAGAAAGAAAGAAAGAAAGAAAGAAAGAAAGAAAGAAAGAAAGAAAGAAAGAAAGAAAGAAAGAAAGGAAGGAAGAAAGAAAGAAAGGAAGAAAGAAAAGAAAGAAAGAAAGAAAGAAAGAAAGAAAGAAAGAAAGAAAGAAAGAAAGAAAGAAAGAAAGAAAGAAAGAAAGAAAGAAAGAAAGAAAGAAAGAAAGAAAGAAAGAAAGAAAGAAAGAAAGAAAGAAAGAAAGAAAGAAAGAAAGAAAGAAAGAAAGAAAGAAAGAGGGAGGGAGGGAGGGAGGGAGGGAGGGAGGGAAGGAAGGAAGGAAGGAAGGAAGGAAGGAAGGAAGGAAGGAAGGAAGGAAGGAAGGAAGGAAGGAAGGAAGGAAGGAAGGAAGGAAGGAAGGAAGGAAGGAAGGAAGGAAGGAAGGAAGGAAGGAAGGAAGGAAGGAAGGAAGGAAGGAAGGAAGGAAAGAAAAAAGCACCACAGAAGCCTCCTGTATTCCTGTATGCAGCAAGGGAAAAAGTGTTTTGGGACAAATTTTATTAATTC
Source organism: Apus apus (assembly GCF_020740795.1). Classification (NCBI taxonomy): domain Eukaryota; kingdom Metazoa; phylum Chordata; class Aves; order Apodiformes; family Apodidae; genus Apus; species Apus apus. Next base: position 68,745,590 of record NC_067312.1, on the reverse strand, counting down.
CAAAGTAAATCGTTGTCATTCTTTCTATGGTAAAAAAAAAAAAAAAAAAAAAAAAAAAAAAAAAAGAAGTATCTAAATGTCACACTACAACTTTTCTGCACAGCATTACTGGCATTATTTACTGTGCCTGCCACAAAGCTACATCCAGGTTTTTAACAGAGATGTCCTCACTGATGGGGGCACTCTGAGGGCATCTGCTGGCTTTATTTGCAGTAGAGGTAAAGAATGGGAAGCACAACCATTGTTGCTGCTGCTGCTTCCACGGAGAAAAAGGAAACATTGGCACTCTTCTGGTGAGAGACAAGTATTAATACTATTTAATTTATGTAGCATTACCCACAGCACATCTTGAAAATGTATGCCCATAAAGCTTTTCACGGCTGAACGCTACAAGGCTGTGAAAAATCCTGCCAGCTAAACACCTCACACAAGTTATATTTTCTGGTTAAGAAATACACACACACATATATATGTAATTTATACATAACTAAAGGCAGAAACTTGCAACAGCAGGATGTGAGTGCTTGACCTCCCTATATTCCTTTGAGACCCAGACACCCTGGTGCTGCAGAGTGGCAGAGGGGTGATGACTTATGGCTGAGGAGCAGAATTAGGGAGAGGGCATCAGATTGTCACCCCAAAAACCAGCCATGCTGGCCTCTCTGCTGCACCTCTTTCAGAGAGAACACTTTTGTACACCCTGAGAAGACACCAGTGGAACAGGCAACTCTGGTACAGGGTAACTGAAGGTGAGTTAAGTGAGCTAACATGCTCTGCCTGCTCCCACAAAATCCTAGGGAACATTTTCTGGGCCTACTGCAGGCATGAAAATGCACACAATCTCCTACTGATGTGCAAAGTAGTCAACAGAGAGCTTCTACGTTTATTTCCATATAATTGTGCCAGAGTAATAATACATTTTAATGTTTCTTGAACTAGGTAACTCTCTTCCCTTTTACAGTCTCTGGTAGCTCAACAAGAATTATTCTTAGGATATATGCTGCCATGGTAAAATGCCTGTGCTTGAAACTTTTGAAGTAGGAACTTTCAGGGAGTCTGTTTTTGTATTAAGTCACTGTTGGATTGTGAAAAATACCAGACTGAAGTCTTGAAGGGTGAACTTACATGGGTGTACTCTTTGGCCTGAGCAATGGATTCGGCAATGGTAAAGGGTTCAGAGACCTCTGCTCTGCTCAGATCATCTCTTTCCTGGGAAGCTACATAAAATAAAATAAATACTTTTGAAGAGTTTTTGAGACCTAGTAAAGATAAGTAAGTGTATGATGTAATTAACATAAATACAATAGGAGTTTTTTCACCTGAAGGCTAAAATAATACAGTAGAATTGATAGAAATAGATCACTGTTCAGAGAAAATAAGTTGGTAGCCATTCATAATTCATGTACTCCCTAGAGTGTTCATTAATAGAGCTGAGGTGGTTCTAGTAAGTATACAATTTTTGAAGGGCTATTTTTCTGGAATTGACATTTTAATTTTCCTCCTTCAAGTTTAGGAGGAAACAAAAACTAAAAGAAAAAAACAACAAACCAAAACAAAAAAACAGGTCACTCATCTATGAGCTGTGTGGTTTTTGTGCGTTGACCCTGGCCAGCAGCCTCACAGCCATTTGCTCATGGGGGGTGAAAACTCTTAGGCAGAGAAAAAGACCATTTAATAAGAAAGACAGTTCTTTTTAAAAAAAATGCAAACACAATCATTCACCACCTCCTACCAGCAGACTGATGCTCAACCAGTTTCCAAGCAACAGCTACCCTGGCAAGAGAAGTCCTCCAGTTTTACCACTGACTATATTGTTTTATGTTATGGAATATCCCTTGGCCAGTTCAGGTCATCTGTCCCAGCTGTGCCTCCTGTGGGCCTCTCCCCCACTAAACTGAAGGTTAGAAATACTTCTAGATTATTATTTAATTCCCACTATTAAAATGTGAATTTTTAATATGAACCAGTATAGTGAAGATTAAAATTACTAAAATGTGATGGGAATGATAATGGCACAAAGCATCAGGAGGCTTCTTTAACCTCTACTTCTAATGGGATTAATCAAACTCACTGCAGAAAAACTTAGTCAGAATCTGCAGATACTGTTTCAACCAACATATTTCAACCTTTTTGGAATTTGTACTAAAATGCCTCCTAAATTCTGCCTCAAGCTTTTCCTGGTACTTTCTGGTTCTCAGTTGGAAACAAGTGTTTACTACCATTTTTAGAATGCTGCCACTTTCAAAATTGCCTCCTTAGTTTTGCTACCTTGAGATATTCACAGGTCATCCATAATTTCTCTTTAAGTCTTCCACAAATTAATTTCCATGTCAGTAAGTACCTGTCAACAGTAGGACAGTTACAGTTCAATATTCCTTGCTAAAGTTTTTTTATTTACATAAGGAATTCCAAAAAACTAGCAGGTTAGAAAGAATTTTGGACAAAAGCTCCTCAACTGCTTCTGAAAATCTTAAGCTACTATTTCAAGTGACATAAGTTGAGGTGGTTTTTTACCCATTTTTAATCATTTCACCATTTCAATAATTTTACCATTATACTTAATTTAAGTTGATGACTTTCCACTGTGTATAACTATATGCTTAGCTGTTTTTTCAAATTCCATTCTGTTTTCAGGACAACTCATTCTGATAAGTGAAAAAACCCTACATAGTTACAGTTCTTGTTAAATTAATTTTTGCCCTGGCTCCATATAATACCTTTGTGGAGAAAATGTTGAAACACACTTTTCACCCAAAACCAAATAACTCATCAGTTTCTTAATATTATCCTCATCTCTTTCCAAAAGAAGCTTGATATTCTCTGGTAGAAAAACCCTGAGAGACATGGCTCAAAGTCTTCTGACAGACACGCAGGATGATGATTTGGCTTAAATAAAAACAAGGAGAAGTTATGTATTTTGATCCCCTTTCAAGCAAAAATATTAAGTACTTAATACACTTTTCTTCCCACTATTTAAAAATCAAAATATTAAAAAAAAATAAAAATCAGGGCAAGGGAGAGATGAGAACTGAGAAGTTCAGAACAGCTGTGATATATTGTCCATTTGATGTGATTGACTACAATTAATGTTATAACAATAGTGATATGTTTGGGTTATATTTTCACATGACAATTCGTCATGCAAAGAGCAATGTCAGATACTGGTGTCAAGCACAAAAGTGTCTAGGATCACCATTGCTCCAAACTAGCAATGATCTGGGGAGACTGGTACTGCCATTCATCTTATGGTAAGGAAGACTTAAGGAAGACTTAACGTTAACTTCCAAGGTTAGAAAATCTTGACATGCAATATTAGCTACATTTATAATTTCAAAAGAAAGGAAGGAAGAAATGAAAATTCATCATTTAAAAAAAAAAACCAAAACCAAAAACCTTTAGTTAGATCTGCCTGTGACAGTTCTGCCCACAAAGTGTGGGAGTATCTGTCAGAAAATCAGCTTCCAAGATTCAAGTGCTATGTTCTCATCAACAGCTTTGCCAAGAAAGTGGTAACCCTTTCTGTTTATTTCTACACTGTGCCCATTAGTCTTTGTCACTCTTCATGGTATTGGTAGCTATGGAAGTTTAAGGTACTGCAATGAGTTCATTTGGCAGTGCAGATCTTCTGTTTGTATTGGTTATCTCCAAGTGCTCAGACTGCCTGAAGCAATGTGAAAGGACAGAATAAAAAAAGTCTGCTGATAGAAATACTGGCGAAGGCAACATGCAACTTCACTAGTTTAGTCTTAAAATAGATATTTAGAGCAGAAAGCAATTATCAACATAAGTTGATGAAGTTTTGAAGGTAAAACCTTGTATGAAAAATTTAATGCAATTTTATTTAATGACATATCTCAATCAGCCATAAAGCTGTTCAAACATTCTTTACAATGAAATATTTATTTTGACATGTCTTATTTGGTGATATCAAGCTTTAGACCCCATGCATGTTCATAGCAAGACAATTTCAGGCTTCCAGGAGCTCTTTTGCTCTTGAAGCTACTGAGCTTCTTCAAATTTGGGAAGACAAATGTGATTGAGAGGACATGAAATACGTTCTTTGATCAGAACCACAAAAAAAAAAGATCTGTGGAAATAGCTCAGGTTTGATATATAGGAATTGTCATGCAGTCCAGAAGTGGAAGTGCTGCCTTTCAGCAGCCAGAGTCAGCAAAATCTGAAGAACAGTGCTTGAGCTTTAAAGCAGCTCCAACAAAATTGGACTACAGTGTTGGACAGTCCTTCTCAACTGAGCCTGTCCTGACTTGAGAAGGAAAAAAGGAAACATCCTTCCTCTGGGAGAAATCTGCTGGTCAAACAGCTTCTTTCAATGTCTCTTGGGAGAGATGGAGGCTTCTGCATCTCATGACTGGGTTACACAGCATGGATGGATATAAGCGCTCACACCCATACACCTCTGTCCAGGAGTCCAGGCTGAAGAAGCTCTGCAGGTCAGGAGTTGGTACAAAACCAAATCAAAGCATCTCATAAAGAAGAGCAGCAAAACTTGTCCTTCTGATGTCTAAACTTCTGGAGTGCAATTGAGTCACACTCACGAGATCTAATGTTTTGATGCAGCTACCCAAGAGTGGGCATGAGTGCTACATCAGTTTCCTTGTATAAACCCAGATCTTCTTCTCCAGCTTGCAGATGCAAGATCCACATAATTTTGGAGCCGCACCTGGAGGCCAGCAGCCCCTGGTTGAGGTGCCACTTAGGCATGGCACAGGACACTAAAATCAATCCCCCAGCAGTGCCATGATTTTCCTGCTACTGAAAGCTGAGATTCCTTTCAAATCCCAGTGCTTCTTGATCTTGAACAAAACAACTTTGTCTCTTTGATAGATACACAAGACCATGTCAGAGCTGACTGCAGCAGGGAAGAGATGAACATGTCACTGTGCAGCAGACAGTCCTAAGTCAGCCAAGATCTTGATGGCTGCAGAAGGGAGGAATCTGGAGAGAGTGATGGATTTTGAGGAAGGACACAATACTCAGTTGTACATTTGTGAACTCGATAGCTTTGGTGGAAGGGCAGGGGAAGCAGTGGTGGGAATCCTGTGCTTTACATAAGGGCCATCCCAAACTACTGAAGAACAAAGAAAAGGTGCTGTTATTTCATTGTGTCTTGGGTTAGTGGTCAGGGGCAGAGGGCAAGAAATGGTGCCCTTGGGTCTGCCAGAGGGCAGGGTTGCTCTCTCTCACCCCCACTCCACCCTCCCAATGAAAGATAAAAGTGGAATAAGGAAGAGAGACTTCAAGATTGCAAACTGAAACTGGAACAAGTTCACTGTAACACGGACAAGGGAGTAACGTGGGGGAAGGAAGACTTAGATGAGCTTATACACAAATATATACAAAGCTGATCTCAGTGATCACAGAAATAGGTGGGTGAGGGTCCCTTGTGGCAGGGCCACCTCAGGAGAGGGGTCCACAGCTCCTCATAGCACCCAACGGAGTTGGATTCTGCAGAGCCCCTGGTGAGTTGAAGAACCTCGGAGCAGCATCAGCAGCAAGGAGGGAAGGCACAGGAAAAAGGGGGCTGAGCTTCCAGTTCTATTTTTTATAGAGTATGGCAGGAAGTAGAATAGAGTACTGTTCAGACCCTCCCAGGTCCTTCTAGGTCCTAAAGATCCTCTCTCTGGTTCTTCTTATAGGTGTCAACGTTTGCAGGGCCCACTCAACCAAAAACTGCCACATCAGGAGAGAAGAGGCAACAACTAATAATGTGCTATCATGCAGAGATGCACTGAAATATCAGAAACATGGAAATACCTCATGCATCTGGAAATGTTGTATCATGTAAAGCTATGCACAGCACAGCAATTCAGCTGGAAAAGGCATGATAAATGTGTTCTCATAGTAATTCACATAAAAGAAAGAGAACAGCATACCGAGTTATAGATCTGGTCAGTGAGTTAGTAGACTGTGTCTACCACTGAAGCTGGATATTTAAATATTTGAGGAAAGAGATTCCCTTCCAATTCACATCAATAAAACAGGCATGAGAAAAAGAGAACATTTTGACCTGTCATTTTTATACCTCCAGATTTTATTCTTCATTCTGTGTTTACACAGCCACAAAAGCTAACCAACTCCTATTTTTCCAAAAGAAAAAGGTCTTCTCTTGAAAGCAGCGTAAACTGGAAGAGCAAAGGACCTGCTTTTTCTGAAAGTCATGAGGACTTTGGTCATACATAGATCCTGAGCACAAAGTTTGGTTGTTGCTGTTGATGGAAACTGATAAAACACAGGTCTTTCAGATTTCAAAGCAGAGGGACGGGCTTTGCAGGGTGGTTGGTGGGACAGGATCAAGTAAGTAAAGAGAGAAGCAAGGATCACTGCCTTTGGGCAACAGATATTTTCCCCCTAAGACTTTTCAGAAGACTGAACAATTTCCAACCTTCCTATGTCTTTTGGGTACTAATGAAAAATGCAGTGGCTTCACACTGGAAGGGTGGTTTTAATGCAAAGTCTGCTACCCTGGAAAGATCAATTTCAGCACCCCCAGCTGAGAATGAAACTACCATAACATCAGGAGAGAATGTGAGTTTTGATTAAACAATTTCAAAGGGAAAACTCCCCACAGAAATGGCATACAGAAAAAGCTAGAAAAAGCTAAGAACAATTTAAACCATCTAGTGGAATGGCTGTCACCAGTGACAGCATTATTACAGAGCAGGAGAGTGCAAGCAAGGCCAGAGAACAACTGAAGGTTGGATTTATTGGAAGGGTTTTACTCTCCCGTTTCCACTTTGCCCCATGTTTCTGTGTGTGGAGTATAAAATACAACATTTTCAATGTCTTTTCAGGCAGTACCTGTTCCAGCTATTACAGAATGTTACTCCCACCATAAACGAGCAAACAGAGAATAGTGCTGCCAATTCTGCTGAACAAACAGCTAAGCTGTATGTATCATTTAATTAATACAACATCCTTCAAGATGTTTTATAATTTTTTGTTCTGAAATGACACAAGTAAGAAGCAGGGAGCAGGAAAAAACATAAATCAACGAGCAGAATAATCTGGGTACAAAACTATCTTTTAAGGAAGGTTGAAAGCATTTAAAGACAAAGTCCTCCCAAAGGAAGAAAAGTCATCTATCAGGGTGTAGTACAGTTAAAAAGAGAATCAGTAAGACAGTATAGTCACAAGACAAATAAAAACTGACAGTAAATGATATCAACATGCATGGAATAACTTAACAATATGGAATAATTTAGAAGTAGCATGGAACAATTTAGCAATAACTCCTTTTTGACTGTCTGTGGAGTGACAACACACTGCAATTTTTTAAAATACGTGTCCAGAAGGGATGATTTTTAGCTCTAAATGATCTATTATTCATGTCTAAAGATGCTAGGTTGTTTCAAACACACACAGAAAAATCTGGATAAAATCATTTTCTTGCTGTTGATCAGAACAAATTCAATACCTATTACTGGAACAGCAAAAAAGGCAGTTCAGCAGAGGTTGAACAGATGTCCATCAAAGTAAATGTGAGCACACACAGTAATTTAGTGGGCACTGAACCAGGCTGCAGTGGCTGAGGCATTTGTCAGCACAGAAGTTACAGTCAGACACTATAATCAGAGGCATTTTTGTAGCGCACAGGGGAGTAAGTCTATTTCTGCAGTATGAAGAGTGAACATTCCATGTTTATGACCAGTGCAAATACTGACTGCAGAGGGAGGCGAAGGGGAGAGAGAATGGGAAGAACTTACCCAGACCAACATCTCATCAAGAGTTTGCCCTCAAGTACTTCATACAAATATCTGCATGATAGAAGTTGCGGGGAGAAAAAGGTCTGCACCTCCATGGAGCAGTCCTGTGTAGGTAAAGATACAACTCTCTGGTCCCCAGCATGTTCCTGAAAGGCAGCAGAGGAGAACCACATCACAGCCTAGCCCACAGGAGAGCTTCAAATTCAGAGTGAACATCCCACCACCAAACATCTCAACATTTTGCAGGGAGCCAACCGTAATTCCGGTGCTTTGCAGCATCATGTGCTGAGGTGGAGAAAGGCTGGCTTGTGCTTTGGGCTGAGGCTGATTCCCCTGCAGAGGGTACAGGAGGATTACTTTACAGCACTGTAAACCATGAGTGCTACTGGACCCTCAATGGCACATCTCCTCCCTCAGACAGACCATCATTAGAAAAATGCTGCCATGTTCAGTACTAGAAACTGATAGGAAATTTGTGAGAACAGGCACATGGAGCTGTCATGCAGAAGCAAAATTTTTTTATAAGAAAAAGGAAAAAGTTTTAGGTTTAGACTTACGTGGGGAAGAAGAACTGTTTCCCACAGAAGTCTATGTTTGCCCAAAGTTGACTGCTTCCCTTGACCTAAGACTTTCAGACCCTCCAGAGTAAGGGTATATCCTCAGGCTCAAGAAAAGGACACTCTTAAATGGTTCTGCATTATACTTGGAAGAGCTTCTGAGAAGGCAGAAATCAAGAAGACAACATCAGAAACGGAAAGGGGAGGGTGCACACCATACTCTCTCTCTGCCAGGTTTGTTTCAGAGCTAGCACAGAGAAATTGGCTGGGAGATGGCAGAATCAGGACCGATGAAAACAGTGAGAAAGGAAAGAGTCACCCAGACATTAGTTTTCTGCCTCAACCTCTTTGGTCTTCTATAAGGTACAGTCTGAGGATTTATCATTGTAGTTGTGGCAGTGTTTGTCCTGGCTAACCACCCACATTTCTGTGTTTGGTGGGCTTTTTTATATTCAAAGAGCAGCAAATGAGTCTTCTGGAGCCTCTGGTGTCCCCTCACTGTACTTTAAATAGCTATTGTTTAATCTGCTATGCATACATATTGCAAGAAGGATGCTTGTTTATGCATACTGAATTGTGCACCCTGCATCTCAGACAGGAGCTCATGCTGAGTGGCAGCTACTAAAAACAAATTAAATAAGAAAATTACAAGATTTTTCTCTACAAAACACACCAGCAGAGTTCTAGTCTTTTCTCAGTCATCATGCTTCTTTCCTATTCCACAAAAATCTTGACTGAAGTCCTTTAAAATATAAGTGCTTGAGACTTGTACTGGTTTGAGCCAGGAGAGGACCAATTTTATTTTTAGTAATTTTACTTTTCCATTAAATCTCTCCTCAGTAACTCACTTGCTGAAATTAACATCAGAGAATTTGGGTGCAGATCAAGATGTCCCTGGTTCTCCCTTCTAAGATGACTCTGACTGTCAAGGAACCCATTCCATCACCTGCTGGGAAAGGACTCTTTATATTATCTGCTTGGGAAGGACTGATTTTCTCATCCTTGTCAGAAGGATTCCCTCCCTGACCTTGCTCCTCCTCTGATAAAGGTTTTTAAGCTCTTACATGGAGACAAGGGCTGGGAACTGACTTCTTTATCTTTGATTGCCTCCTAGTCACAGGGTCAAGTTGTAGTGGTATGGGTGGGAGTGTCCTCTGTAGTAGCTCCAGCAGTGGGAGTGGGGCTCACATCATGGATTAGAATAGCAGCAGTGCCTGTGGGGGGTTGCAGGGACTGTGGCAGCAGCAGCAGCAGCAGTGCTTGCTGTTCTGAGTCAGGGTCATGGCAGTGCCTGTCACAGGGGTTGCAGTGGCCACAGCAGCAGTGTCACCTGTCTGAGTGGCAGTGTTCCCTTTCCAAGCAGCAGTGCTTCACGACGGGCAGTATTCATGCTAGGAGTGCCAGTGCTCACACTGGGAGCTGAGGTGGTTGTGTTACACCTTCACAATAAATGAAAAACATTATTAAATTTCAGCAAAACATTCAGACAAACCGCTACTAAAATAATGCTATTTTGGTCAAAATCTGGTGGAATCAGCTCAACAGCAAAGGAAGAGGTCTGATTTCCCAGGGCAAAGCCACACACCTGATAGTCAGTACAGTTTGCTGTGTGGTGCCAGAGGCTCACAACAGGTACTACTTCACAGAAGAACCAAGAGATAAATCACAACACAGTGTAACACACCAATAACTCTCAACCAGCATTGATAATCAATACACCACAAGAGAAAGGCAAGGAAAAGTAAACACATTGACACCACAAGCCCCACATAACTTAAGTTGGAACTAAAACTCTTCATGCAATTAGTAAGAGCCTGAGCTTTTTAATCTCTCTCCTGGGAAGGACCAGGTCTGAGACACAGGTTGGAGCATCTCGGTGCCCCTCTGAGAAGGAGTTTAGAAAGCAGGGGGGTCCAGTATAAATCTTGGGTTGTTACACATATATGGGATGAAACACTTGGTTTAGTCAGTTTTGGTCACCATCTTCTCCTTGGAGGAGGGTCATGGATGTGGCCCCTTTCCTTCCTTTTGTTTGGCAGAACCAATCTTGATCCTGTATACCATTCTCCAGCAGTAACTATAAAGTTATCAGTCCTAGAAGCAGACACAGACTGAAGAACATCCTGTTAATTTCAGCAAGTGCAGCTATTTAGAAGAGACCAAGAAAATTGGTTCTGTTGTGGCTCAAACTAGTCCAAGAGTATTTCCTTAGAATAGGAAAAAATATAATTTTCCAGTAAGTTTGTCAGCTGAGGACTCTTAACTATTTTATTTTCCATGGTGTCCCAGTAAGCAGTTAAAAATGGCAGAAGTTTCCAAATAAACAAGATTTAAAAAAACCCAAACAAAAAAAAAAAAACCAAACAAACAAAACACAAACAAACAAAAAAACAACAACAACCAAACATGACAAAAACAAATTCTGAATGTGCAAGTGCAGGAATTTATAAAATCACAGGACAGAATCATGCAGCAGGACATAGACCATAGCATTCAATTTAAATGATCCAATCTAGGTATGAATAATAATGACTGAGAATAAGCTGTCCATAAACTCTGTTCAGAAATAATTTATAGTGTAGTTTTGAATAATTAAATACCAGATAACCAAGACCTTCTTGAAGCAATTTGTGAATAACAGAGCACAGAATCTCTAAGTGCATTATTTTGAAAAACTCATCATGCAACTGAATTGAACACAAATGCAAGTATTTTAAAAATATCTCAATATTTCTCGGTGTTTTTTTTGTTGTTGTTTTGTTTTGTTTGTTGTGTTGTTGGTTTTTTCCTTCTGGTAGAGGAAATGCTTACCTATAGACCTAGGAACTTCTCCCAAGTCTAAATTTACCTGGATATATTTCTATTTACTTAGGTATTCACCACTGTGAATTTGCAGTAGTCTGTAATCCTTTCCCAGAAGCTTGCCCATGCCCTCCAGCCAGCATCCTGGCAGGTCAGGAGGTGATCAGCCAGGGAGGGGCCCAGCACAGCCATGTGAGACAGAAGCACATGCTCTGCACAAGCCCAGAGCACTGTTGCAGCCTGCTCCAGACCTTCAGTTCTCCCAGTGTCTGCAGCTGTGCTGCAACCCACATAGCAGCTGAAGACCCTAAACATACTTGGGTCCTGAGTGTCACTTTATTTAACTGTTTAAGCAGTGACTCTAAGACCTGATGGTTACTGGTTGCACTCAGCCTTCTTGTCTCATGGTGCCCAAGCAACCCCAGAAATGTTCTTGTTATTTCTGCTTTTCACCCAGTGTAGGTGGCTGTTGATACGCTGTGCTGGAACACTGAGCTGCTGGTCCCTGTCCACAGAGCGATGAGTGGCTCACTATGACTTACTCAGAATTGCCAGGGGTGACCAGCTTTATCAGAGTAACCTGAGCTGGGAAGGAATTGCCTAGCACGCACCCACAGAACAGGGAGCTTACTGGGAGCAGGAAAGACATTGGGGTTTCTGGAGGATGACTGTGTATCAGGCAAAAATACTCCTGATCTCTTAAGTCTCCCATGTCGAAGAAGGCTGAGAGGAAAACAGATATTTCCAGTCTTTTTATTTAGTCCATACTTCCCTCTTTCAAGGAAAGAAAATGAAGGAAAAAAAGCTGTAATTAACCACGGATGTACTGACATGATGCAAACATTCATTGGACAGGCACAGAAATGGAAACAGCTGAAGATAAGACTTTGCAAACAACATGGACAGTGCTGATACACACGTGCCCTCCAGTTTTACTGACCAGGATATAAAACAACTGAGAAGCTGGGGACAGATTTCCTGGTGGTATTTTACTACATTATTCCAGGGGAGTCACTGAAAAATTCCACTTTGCACCAACCAAAAACCTGGTCTCTAGACAACAAACTAGAGAATGATGGCTTCTCAAGAGCAGTCACTGCTCATTGGCACTTCCCATGACAGCAAGAGGGTACATGCAAAAGACAGCTTCGTGATAGCTTTAATCTCAAACCTCTGGCCATCTTCAGCAGAAGGGTCCCTCTCCTGAAAATCGGTGGGCCTGTTCCACTCCAAGAAGAGCCACTCCTGAACTCATTAAATGCAAAGAAAAACAGGGCCCTATCCACTGCTCCTCTTTCCTTCAGATTCACAGGTTGCCCTAACTCAGCAGGAGAGTGCTGAACCTCCATGGAGGTGGACAGGAGCTTTCCTAGGCAAAGGTTGGGTAGTGTTTGTCTTGGATGCCAGTGGTGCTGCAGATGTCATGCTCCCTCTGTGCTCATGGACACCAGGCAGTGAATCTGCATTCCATTTTTGAGTATTGATTGTGTCAGTCCTCCATGCACAGAAAACCTGTATGCTCTCACAAGGAAGTCTGCCCTCTGAGGGAGAGGCGACCACCTTCAACTGTACAAGTAGACAACGCATCTTCTCCATTGTCTGGCCACAGTACTGGCTTTTTGCACACAGGTGGTACTTCCTCCCAAGTGTAACATTCACATCTTGGTCCACCAGTTGAGTATATAGCTGCAGAAAACCCACAGAACCCTGCTAGCATTGGCAAACCAGTGCTCATGAGCAGAGGACCTTGTTCTAATGTGCAAGGTTCTGAGTAGCTGAGTATCTATTCAAAGCAAATCATGGAAGAAGGTGGGTCTCTGTCCTGCTGCCCATGGCTCTGACACTCTGGAATTCTGTATTTTCTTATTCACAATTCTTATTTTTTACATTTTTATGTTACAGCCTCTGCTGCCAAACTGGACACAGTAATACAAATGCTACTTTGCCCCATCCTACTGACATCACATTCCTGGTGCTTCTGGGACTTGCAGTGTATTTCAAAATTCAAGATTGCAGCCAAGTTTCAGCTGCCAGGTGTTACACAGAACCTCTGGTACAAAAAGAAATACAAAAAATATTACAGTTTATAGTGATTACATGTGGGTTTTTAACTTGATTATCATCACATCAATGGTGTGTTGTTTTCATTAAGTTATTAGTTTTATTTTAGTCGCTACTTTTAGGGCATGCTTTGACTGCCCATGTGAAGAGTTTTAAAATTTGAAGTTTAATATATAAAAACAAATTCAATACTGAGAGGATTTTATTCTATTTTCCTTTTCTTGACTTGACTTGGTGAACATAGATGAACTTAAGGATATGAATAGTGGAAGTCTGATTTATAGACCCTTAACTAGTTTTAAATCAATAATTCAGCAGGATGACCAGTATGCTTTACAACAATGGTGTGCTCTTATGCAAATTAAACTTAAGCAGAAATTACAACATTATCTGCCAAATATGAAGCCAGCTCCCTAAAAACGTACTAGAAGAAATTTCCAAGAACCCACACAAATACTGGAAAATACACTTTTTCCTTCTCCATACTCAGTTATTGTTCAGCTTAGATACAGAGCATGATTTTTACACTCTTTGGTGTTCTATATTCACGCTCAGAGTCTTAACAGCTCTGTAAAAAAATAGTGTTCTTTTGTGTATGCTTTAATTACTGCCTTTAAATGACAACAAAACCCCAAGGTCATGAATTGTATAGAAAAAACAGTATGTGTTTTTATATTTATCCTTTTAGTTCCAAGTCCAATTACTGTAAGAGGATGCAAGTCCGTATTCTCACAAGCTGGTCTCACATGGTCTTGCATGGGCTGTGATAATTAATGACGAGTTGAGCCAATAGGAAACAAAAGCTAAGTTCATGCAAAAAAAAAAAACACAACCCAAACCAAACAAAAAAACCCCAACAAAACAAAACCATGCTGGGCTTGTTAGTGCAGTTAGAGCTGGGGGGCCATTAGGGGTGCTGGAGAGACCTGGCAATTCTTGGTGAGGAAACCCATCACCTCTCTCTTTCACACAGTCCCAAGTGCTTGTGAGGTTGAGTGGCAGAGCAGATCAGGAAAATGGTCTGGCTGACAGTGTTATTTGGAGGGGGCGTGAAGGGTGAAGGGAACTTCACACAGTGAAGCCAGGATGAGAGGAAAACAGCACAAGTTAAACAGGCCATGCATAAGGATCAGAGTCAACTCTGCCCAAGGCATTGCTTCTGGTTGGTAGCACTTTATCCCATCCCTAAAGTCTGCTGATTTTAAGGACAGGGTACAGTCTTTAACCATTTGCAGTTCTATAGAGGTGTCTTTAAAAAAACCTGTGTACACCAGGCAACATAACATAAAGTAAATAGCTTTTAAGTGGAACAGATATGAACCCTGTAATAAAAATAAAGCCAAAACTTCCAGGGACTGTAGGTAGGCCATAGCCTACCACGCACAGAAATGCAACAGCAGTAGCAGGTGGAAATCCTTGTCAAGGTTCTCTTTGACCCATAACTAATGCTGATCAAGACACAACATCCGCTTTCCTACATATACCCAGGTGAAATTAGATCACTGGCTGAAATTTTAATGAATACACTGATCATGCTCAAAGTGAACAGCATGGGTTCCACAACAGTCACAGCAGTCTTTCATTTCTGAAAGTACCATCATGTTTGCTGTGCTAAAAATAAGCACATACTAACAAAAGGGAACAAAAAGTAAAATGTCCTTCCACTGTATTACAAAGGACATTTTTGTGTAGTGGGATATCAGTTTGGCATAAATAACAAAGAGAAGGTGATGCTATTGTGAACAAGTGGAGACAAGGCACAGCTACCTAGGATAAATCAACTATCCATGAGAAACCCTGTGTAAATATGCTGTAGTTAAAAACTCCAGAGCATTGTCTCCATGAAGAATCCTCATTAGGATAATGATTTTGCAGGAGTTACCTCTCATTTTTTTCAGGCAATAGAAATGACTTAAAAATTATCTGCAGCTGAGTAATTACGTGCTTTCCATGTGCTCATAAAGCACTCCAGCTTGAGTTACCATTTCTATTATTAAAGTAGTAGTAAAAGAATCCATTTCAGTTGTATCTAATTATTGAGTGCCTTTAACTGCTCCCACACCACCTTTCAGTGGAAATCCTTGAACTGTAGCAAACGTCATCTTTTCCTTGGGTATGAATAATAGGATTTAGCCATATTTTACTGATTTTTTTTTTTTTTTTTTTAAATTTATAATGACATGTTCTTGGGTGAAAAGTATGAATGATTTTTAGGATTTAGGTACGAACAAAGTACTACTGTTTTCTTAAATCTCTTCCTGTTCCTTTTTCTTTTCCTATTTTTTTATGTGGGGTGAAGAGACTCTGTTATTTCTAAGACAGAAGTAAAACTTTTGAAACAACACATTTTTGAAAAGGGTTTCACTGCAGAAGAAGGGGAAGCAAAGTTTATATATATATATATATATATATATATATATATATAAAGGTTCTCATTTCTGAATTTTTGAAAACCTGAATTAAAAATATTTCAGCTAGGAATGAAAGAAACTAGATGTCAGTGTTGGGTTGAGAAGTGGTGAGAAGTGTTCACCTACAAAATTCACTCAAATGAACTAGTCTCTGTAGAGGGTTACTGTACAAGATGTACTTGAGGGCTGTCATTAATCTTTCTTTCTGCAGGTGACAGGAGAGAAGATATTTATCTCCACACTAGAAAACAGGAATGTTTTTTTCATGAGATTCCTAGCCTAATCTCAGTTTTTTAATGGGGTCATATAAACAAATCTTCAGAATTCCCATGAAAATTTTGTTTGTCAGATCAGGAGCTGAACACTTGAGACAGAGATGGAGCATGTTGTTTGTGCAAGTTAGAGATAAATCTAATATTGACCACAAATCTCCAACTATGTCCCACCTAAACTGAGATTAAAGAGATTTTTCCTTTTGTCTTCTTTCTGATCTATGATTCTTTCTTCAAATGAGTGATTGTCCAGCTGAGGACATGAGCTCTCCCTTATCAATCTCACTTGCCTATGCAGCTTGTTAGCCAATTTAGTCGACGTGGCTGCAGTCACCCTGGTGGGCACTGTGCTTTGCACTACACAGCTGTCTGCAGGGACCTTCCTTCAACTCTTCAGCAGTAAAAATAATGCAGAGATTTTCCTCCTAAAGTGGGCTTGTCTTTCAGTGTTTCCTGGAGCCATGACCTTGACAGTGTGATGCCATTGCTATTGACTCTAGTCCTTTTCCACCAGCCCTCATGTGCCAGCAGTGGGATTCCTACAGACCATATCAGGGAATGGATCTTGTTGCAAGCTCTTCCTGCCTATGCTTTTGGGATTGGTTTGAAAATTGATTACTTCCCTGATGTAAATTGAAATGTAGCTTCTAGGAAGTCTGTGCTAGCTCTGTACAGTCTGTGGGGGGTGGAGAGTAGCAGGCAAGACAACTTTCTGCGGCAGCTCAGATTTACCTAATTACAGTGATTGTGTAGTCAGCATCTTAATTACCCTACTTTGATATGGCAGAACGAAGACTAAAGCTAACAAGCAGCTGGACAAGTGCACTTGTGTATGTTCAGAGTGCTTTGCACCTCTCTGTCTTGTAAGCTGCAGCCCTGATCCTGTTTCTCCATGTGTTTATGCAAGGATTTTTTGAAGTGTGGACAGTTCAACAGAATAAATCAAGTCTGAGCAAGATTATCTGCAGTAGCCCAGAAAGAAGGGAGAGATACCTGAGCAATGCATCCAGTGGAAACCAGCCCTGTAGTCTCATCATGGCAGAGCGGGGTACTGACATGCACTGGGTTGTTGTGGGGGAAAGGGAGCAATGGGAGGTTGCTGAGACACAGTGAGAGTCAAGCATCTGAAGTTAGTAATTAGGGACCAGAAGGGAGAAAAAAAATCTACAACTCCCTATCTCCAGTTTGAGGCAAGGATCAAGGACCTCAGGCTCAGGTGAGATAACATCAGTCCTCACCAAGCAAAATCTGGTATTCACACTGCAGGAATGCAATGCACAAAGTTGCTGATGAGATGTTGGCACTTGGGTCTCCAGAGAAGGACACTTGTGCATTTTGAGAAACAGAAGTAAACTCCAAGGGCTTTCGGTTTACCCAGCTTCAAAGACTCAACATTAATGTAATTAATGTAATTTCACATATTCTTTTTGTTTATTTATCTACTTCCGTTTGATGATATTGACAACTCTGTGAGAGCACAGGATGATTCAGGACTGCCTAGCTCATTTGTGTATTGTATTCATCAAGCCTTCTGCGAAACATGCTAAATTAACAGAATGAAAAATGCCACTAGGAAAACTGCCGTAAGGAAATACTGTTGGTAATATTTCTTGTCACGTCCTGGGGTCAGACCAGGTGCTCAGGGCTTTGCCCAGCTGGAGCTTTAACACCCAAACCCAGAGATGGCAAAGACCTCTCTGGGCAGCCTGTCCCACTGCCAGGCTGTCCTCAGTGGGGAAAGGTTGTTCCTGATCTCCAGCCTGAACCCAGTAGTCTTAGCTGATGCTCTGAGCCTGCCAGGGTGGTGGCATCACTGCGTGGTGCATTGTGACACCACCGGGCGATGGATTGTGACCCTCGCTGTCCCTCCCTGCTTCTCTTTGGGCAGCAGCAGAGCCTGGCTCAGTCTGTCTCGTGCCTGGACTCTGACCAAGCGTGCCTGCGAGGTCTGGAGGCTGGAGCCAGGCTTCTCCTGGTGCTGGTGGTGCCTCGGGGGCTGCTGTCGGCAGCTCTCGGTGCCCGTCCCGGAGCCATCCCTGTGTTTCCCAGCCCTGCCTGCTTCAGGCAGCCGGGCACTCTCCCCGCTTTGCAGTGCGTGACACCAGCCAGGGCCACCGGCTCCTTGTCCCCGGCTCTCCCCAGCCGGCTGCGGAGCAGAAACATGGCCAGGGAGACAGCGCGGAGCTGCCCCCTCTGCTGCCGCGCTCACAAGAGCATCGCCTTCGTGCAGCCCTGCCAGCACCAGTTCTGCCTGGGCTGCGTCCTGCGCTGGGCACAGGGGTCAGCAGCTTGTCCCCTCTGCCCGGCGCTGATGGAGAAGCTCAGGTTTTCTGTGCGGGGAGCAGATGACTTCCTCGAGCACGTCCTCACGCCCCCCGCGCAGCCACCAGCGGCCAGAAGGGCAGGCAGAGCTCCCGGCCCGCGGGCCGAGCACGGCCCCCGTGGCCCCGCCGTGTCCCCGGCGTCCCCTGGGCAGGGGCTGCTGTCCCCGGCGGAGCAGGGGGCTGCGGGGACACAGGCCGGGCCTGCCCTGGGCGGCCTCCTGCCCCGGCTCTGGGGGGAGCTGTTCCGGCAGCACCGGCGCGTCTTGGAGCCCGCGCTGCCCTGGCTGCGCCACAGGCTGGAGGCGATCTACGGGCAGGCGTGGTGGCTGGCGCTGGCGGCGGAGAAGCTGGTCGTGCGCAGCCTGTGCTGCCACGGGCTGGACCAGGGGGCCCTGGTGCAGCAGCTGCAGTGCCGCCTCGGGGATGATGCAGCCCCCTTGGTCCGCGGGCTCATCCGAGCCATCCTGTGCTGCTGCAGCCAGGAGGCCTGGACGCTGCTGCGCTCCCGCGCTGCCGGGGAGGAGGAGGAGGAGGAGGAGGAGGAGGAGGACAGCCCTGCGGCCGCCTCCGGCTCCAGCAGCTCCAGCCCGGCCTCCTCCCGCAGCCCCGCAGGCTCCAGCCCGGAGGAGCAGCCCAGCGGGGCGGAGGCCGCTCTCCACGGGGGTCCCCGCCGCCCCCGGCCTGTGCCGGTCCCTGCGGAGCAGGAGCAGCCCCCGGAGGAGCTGGAGGCGGCAGGTCCCTCTGCCCAGGCCTGCAGCCGCAGCCCCTCCGCTCCCGGCCCTCGCAGGGACCCCTCTCCCGGGGGGCCCCGGCGCCCCGCAAAGAGGAGGGCCCTCAGCGCCCCGGACTCTCCCCAGCCCCGCCGGCGGCGCTAGCAGCGCCGTGGCAGCCCTTTCTGCAAGAAAAGGGAAATAAACGTCTCTTCTTCTCATGGCGTCTCCCAGGGCTGCTCTGCCCCTTCTCCTGGGGCCTCTCCCTGCTGGGGCCCGGACACAGGCCCCGCAGCCCCAGGCCCGGCTCTCTGGTGCCTCTTTCCCGCAGCGCAGCAGGGGCTTGGAGGGGCCTGCAGGGTGTTTTTATCACACACACGGAAACAAGACGATTGCTGAATGTCCCAGTGAGAGACACGACTGACTTGTGTTTGTAACCGTCAGATTTTCCTCACAGTGTGACTGCTGGTGTGAACAACGAGCTGATGGTGCAGTGAGCTCAGGGCATAACCACTGACTGGCTGTTAACTGAAAGACAATCGTTGAATTGGGAAAGAATAAATACATGCTTGGCAAGACTTCTGGCATCTGTTTATAGACCTGTTGCCTGTGAATTTGCCTAAGCCCTGTTTGATCATCTGCTACTCCCTGCCTTCCTAGTGTCCTGGGAGATCAGCTTCCAGAAGACTGACACCCCTGTGCAAATTAGTATTTTCCCTTTATCTGTTTCAAATAGACCTCCTGCTGATTTCACTGGGTTCCCCTTCTCAAATTGCACAGCTCTTTCTCCCCTCGTTTTCAGCAGGAATAGCCAAATACCAGAATGTGCCATTTCTAAGTTTGTCTTCCCTGGTCCATAGTTAAAATTACTTTTGTGTTCTGGTTCGAGAACAACCCTTTTAATAAAATCTTTTATGTTTATGAGCTAGCTGCCTTAGGCAGCAGTCATGTGTTGCACTTCATCCTTGAGAAGTCATTGACCCTGTAGTGGGAATCCCACTATTACTCTCTTTTAGAGTGGGATTGGGGATTCCTTCCATGGCTCAGGTGGGGAGGCACAGGCACAGAAAAATAAGCAAAGCACATGCAATGTATTAAGCTACTAATTCCTAGCAAAAAGCAGTATTACTCATTACAGGTTATACACACACTACTGCGTGGTCCATGGTTGAGACACACTGATATTCTACAACCCGTACAACCACACGGTGTAGAGCAGCATCCATCATCTGGCGTATGAGAGTGATTAAACAAGGAATAAAACAGAAGATACATAAAAATCCAATACCCATTAAAACAGCAAACATCACCAGTTTCCTTAACCAATCCCAGCTCCACGTCGATGTGCTAAAAGCAAAAAAATCAATAGCTGCCCTATTCTGCCAGGTAGCACGGCAAATGTCTGTATCTACTTCCAAATTCTGCAGTGCAGTGCTAATGGTACTAGTCAAGCTCAGTCACTTTTGTGGGTGCTTCACCAAGATGCGGGTTGCATTCACCCACCATGACACCGTATCATTACGTTGACTGGTGAAGTTGAAGTGAGTACCCCAGTGCGCATTAAGAGAACCCAGGGTCTGTAATTCTTCAGGTGGTAATGCAGGGAGGACTCCCATAGATGACAAGGACATCCAGAAGTCAGCATTGCTCTTACAGATTACATTGGTGACCCCACTGATACTGAAGTTACACAGGTGGGTCAAGTCCTTACGGCTGGCCGGTGCCCCCACTAAGCAGGTAGTGAAAGGGTTCTGCTGAGTAGTGCTATGGAGATACAGTGTGTCTTGTTCTGTCACTTTAGCCAGTGTCACCCACACCTTCATCTGTGGCCGCAGGTAGACTTGCATGGCCCACCCGTAAGGGTGAAAAGAATGGACGGGGAAGACAATACATCCTACATAGCATTACCCCCTACAGCTTAGCTGGTCATTGGGTGCCCTGCCCCATTCCTCTTCACCCTGTACCGGAATGATGACGGCCTGGGAGCCATCTGCGGCAATAATCACAGCGGGCAGCAGCACAACACACAGTGGGCAGCAGCACAACACACAGTGGGCAGCAGCACAACACACAGTGGGCAATGCCCGTGTCCCTGGGAACCACCGCGTGATCTCAGGAAGTGCTGGTATTCCCTGCACGTGGCATACATCTACCCATATGCCTGCTGCAATTGTGACAGTTCACACGCCCACATTTTTTAAACCAATAATGAGGGGTTTCTTGTCTGCCCCCTGGTTTGGGTTCAGAAGAACTACCCCTAGTGTGCTAACATTAGCTCAGGGTTACAATAATCCCATTGGGTCACCTTGTGTTACATACAGCGTCAGATCTGCACGTAACCATTTCACTTCCTTGCCTCACCAAGGTGAGAGGCTTAATGCTGAATACAGTGATTTGATCCATTAGCACAACAATCATACTCTCTGTTCAAATGCACAACCACACCCAGATGCTCTTGAGATGCTGTAGTTGTTCGTGGGAGAGCAAAATGTCATGGATACTGCAATAATCCATCCATAAAGAAAAACAGGAGAAAACACACTTTGACTCACCCCGTGAGTCAGAGGCCAAGAGCAGAAGGCACTTCATTCTGCAGCCACTGGTGGTGTTAAAAATCTTGGAAGGCCTTATGTTACTTATTGATAATTTCGCCACTGCAAGGTTTACCATTAAAACACAAGAATCTACACAATAACATGAGAGCAACACTCACAAGCCCTTTTCCAGTATTATCTTTACACACAATAGCATCAAACTTAGATCAACTGAAATTCCCCATGATTATTCTTATCCTTGAAAACTAATTTTCAGGCTATTTTTACTATCTTCTAATTGATACGGTGGCCACCATTGATTACAATATTGTTTCATCACTTCTCATCTGAGGGGCATCCCCCCTAGCTTTCTCGCAGTGTTTCAGGGTGCATCCTCAAGGGTACAAGGCTATACTGTTTATTTTCCCTTAAGTACCCTTAATTGCCACAGGCGTTGCATCTGGTGTTGCTCACTGCTCAACAAGACAGAGGAGCTGAGGGAGTCCCCGATCAACAGGTCGGTGGGTGCTGGACTCCACTCCAGTTCCTCCTCCCTGTCAGATTCAGCAAAGCAAATCAGGCAAGGCTGTCACTACCGTCCCGAATCTGGGGTTCATCACCTGGTGTGCACTGAGGCAATCAAATACACAGAGCTGAGATACTGTTATATTCCAACATTGTACAAGGTTGAGTGGTAGGTGATAATTCCACAAAGCTGCACTTCAACTTCTGTATTTTCAAGTATTAGTGGAATCACGCTAGATACTCTGACACCACTGGCTCTGATCCAGAGAACAAACCTTCAGCTAAGGATCAGCACACACAGACCACGGAAGTCTGACTTCTGCTTGCCTGTTTGTTTTCCTTTTCAGAAGTAACAATAAAAAGGAAAACACATACATGAAACAATGAGACAAAACAAAACAACCACAATGAGCGACAAACTCAAATAAGCTGGAAAGAAAAATGACCTTCCCAAATGGCAAAAGGACATAATATCAGACCACCAACCACAGGAACAATTCTTTTCCTGCTAAATAAACAAAACAGGCTTAAAGAATGATTGGAGGGATAGCCACAGGCTTTTGCTGAAGATTAAACTCCTGGACAGGTGCAAGAAAGATCAGAGGGGCAGCAAAGAAAAGAAAGCAGACTTCTTGATATCCTGGAAAAGATAACCAAAAATCAAAATCAGATTCTGTTAAAAGGAAGACAAGAAAACTGATTAAATTCACACCTCTTTCTTTGCTACAGGTTTGCTGCCTATGACCCCGTATGTGCCCTAACCTGCACCTCCAATCCAGGACAGAGAAAAATCTCCTTACGAACTGGCATCTGAACGGCTTTTTGGCAGACAACCAGTGCTGCCCGCCTGGCCCCTCCATCTCCCGCCCTGCTCTCACACTCTCTTCCCCCTCTCTCCACTTCCAAACTAGTATTCCAGCCTTCTGACTCACTGCTTTCCCAAATGTTTCCATCCCAGTTCTTGGGGACTCACTGAGGACCTGTCACTAGTGCCTGGACTCACGGTCCAATTTTCTGCTCAGTGGGTGAGGTGCTGCTCGCACCACAGAGCGGGTGGTTAAGTTAGCACACTTCTCCAGTAACGCCTGCTGCTGTGTTACTGCTGCAGCCTGTTGCTCTCTCACTGGTTTAGTTAATTCCTCCACACATTCCTGCAGCTCACTGATTGTACCCATAGCAGCCTTAAAAGCAAATAGCAATGCCCTCCCCTTCGGCCAGTGTGTTTCAGCCAGTCCAGATCCTTACTAAGGGAGGACTCTACAAACTGCCCCCAATATTGTAGACTTCCATAGGGGTTTTTTGCTGCCAAGGTTCGGGACTGACCCAAGTACAGGTCTCCCACCAGTGCCACAGTGCACTCCATGGCTCCAGCGTCCATTCGGGATGTTCCACAGAGGAGGTGGTCTCTTTACATTCCCCATTTCATGCTCTGCGCCCAAACAGACTCACTGTCCCTTCAAAGCCACAAATATACACAGCACCATTGTCCACAAAAACATTCCACGACCCTAGCTTCTCCAATGAGTGTGCTGAGCCAGCACCACACACACAAGGGGAGACAAAGTCTGATCTGAGGAATGGCTCAAACATGAGCCCCTACACTGACAAGGCAAACACTGCTCAACAGTATAACTTCACAAAACCAAAAGAAAAACAACAGACATGTATCACACCCAGCACCCTCAAACGGCTGCCCAGCAGGGCCCATGTTTGCTGACCCTCCCATACACTCTGGTAGCACGTCCTCAGATAGCTGTCAACCCCAGTACCTGTGTCCCACCAATTCTGACAACAGACACACACTACACTCCCACACTGAACCGCTACTGCAGGAATCCCATCGTCATCACCAATTGATGTTCTAGAGAGGGATCGGGGATTCCTTTCATGGCTCAAGTGGGGAGACACAAGCACAGAAAAATAAGCAAAGCATATGCAATTTACTAAGCTGCTAATTCCTAGCAAAAAGCAGTATTACTCATTACAGTTGATACACACTGACCCAACAGAGAAGCAGGCCCACAGTCCCAGGTGCAGCATCGTGTGGTGCAAGAGGCAGTCTGCAGGTGCAGCACTTTACGTGGGTGTCCCCAGGGAGGCAGCTGTGACCTTGGTTGTGCACTAGCCCAGTGCCCTCAGGAGAATCCCAGTTTATACCCTTAGCAGGGGGCTGGAGTCCTGGCACAGGGGCCACCCTGAGTCACAAGTCGTCCTGCCCGGGTTACATCACATGAGGCAAACACACATGTGCAACCAATTGGGTCTGGGGTCCATGATGCCCCCTCAGGTGTTACTTCATCTGTCTTCTCCTACCTCTCTGGTCTTTTGGCTGCCCTTTCTGTGCAGCCACTGTCCCTTCTTTAATCATGGGAACTGAACGAACTACACTGTGGCTTGTGTAGATGCCAGATGCCTCCCAAGGTTCTGTTTCTTCTTTTATGTGTTTGACCATTAATTCCTTCCAAGGTTCTGCTTTCCTTATCTGTTTCAACCATGGACCATTACTCATCACTGTTAACCCATTCCAATACATACTCCCTGTCCAATTGGCATCTTCACCAGTCCTACTTAATACTTCTCAGTCACGCTCTCCTGGTTGATCAAGGAGGTCAGGGGTACAACATGGAGAAGAAATTTTCATCATGTCACTGCAATTTCCATCCATGGGTCCTGTGCTGCTTCGCTTTTGTGTAGTGCTTTGATGCTGTTGCTGCTTCAGAGTCTTTCATGCAGTGCTGCTCTGCCCCCTGAACATGATATTGTATCATTCCTATGAGACTGCTAACCAGGTAACATTTAATCCCATTGATCCTCCATATCCCCCCGCTGTCTGAGATGCCCCTTGTATCACGGCTCTCCTTGAAGGCAACCATTCCAGCTCTCTAGCTTCTTTGTCCAGGTCCATGAACGGGTGTGCCAGCACCTGTAAGTTCTGTCCTTACTCCAACACTTTATTTTGATTGTGCCAGTCAGCTGAGACTGGCAGTCTAGTGTGCTGTCCTTATTTATAGCACGCCTGCTTTTCATTTCACTCCTGGTATTTCCCAAGGGGCGTTGAACCCTTGCTGAATCCAGTTTTCACATCACGCTGTGATTCTGTATCAGTTTAATCCAGGTGTTCTTTTGCCCCTGTGTGCTTTCACCTGGCTTCTAGTTTAAAACTTCTCCAGGAACTTACTGATTTTCAGTGCCAGAAGTCTCACTTCTTATGATCAAAGAGCAACCTCATTTTCTTGTTCAGGCTCCTCTTGTCCCAGAAGGCTTCTTGTGCCTCATGCATCTAAGTCCCTTCTCTCTACATCTCATGTGGGCACTGAGACTCTGGATTTCTGTGTATTAATGTTTACAAATAGCTTGAAGTGTGGGTGTCAAGAAGGGGCTAATCTCTTTTCAGTGGTGCCCTGTGTGCACGAGGGACAACAGACATAAACTGAAACACAGGAAGTTCCACCTCAACATGAGGAAAAACTTCTTTACTATAAGGGCAATGGAGCACTGGAACAGGCTGTCCAGAGAGGTTGTGGAGTCTCCTTCTCTGAAGACTTTCAAGACCCATCTGGATGTGTTTCTGTGTGACCTGCCCCAGGTGGTCCTGCTCTAGCAGGGGGGTTTGACTTGATGATCTTCAGAGGTCCATTCCAACCCCTAGAATTCTATGATACTATAATTCTATGATCCCAAATTTCACTTGGTGAAATGACAGTATTTCATTGAATGCAAGGTCTTGATTGTCAGCCACCTGCCTGACAGCCAAAACTTGGCCTCTTCCATTTATGTGCCTCAGTGAGAGGAAGATAGATCCCAATAACAAGCTCTGACTCCGCAGTTTCACAGCATGAGGCCTGCTGCCTTTGTGCCCAGCAGCTGGCTGCACTTCTATTTCATAAGCCCAGTTACCCAGGTCCACTAAGACAATTTCCTGCCAGCACCAGCTGCTTCTTGCTGACCTTGACGCTTGTTGCTGTCTCCAAGGTGCCCGGTGACCCCTGCTGCCAGATGGGCCTCATCTAGGAAATTTGGGTAGTCCAAAGAGGGCGTAATTTGCAGAGAACTGCTGCAAAAGAAGGGCATAAAACTTACATGATGCCAAGGACTTTGGCTCTCCTTGTTAGTGTTTTGCCTTTGTGGAAAAGCTCAGATCAAAATAATTCTCTTTCCCTGGCCATAAAGTGAGCTAGCACCATGCTTCGAGTTCTCAGCCTTGTTAAAAGAAACTCGAGATGGCAGACACAGGGTGTAACAGGCTGAGCAGGAGAACAAACAGCTCACTTGTAGCACAACAGGAGCTTGGAGGAGCCTTCAAGGTGTTCTTATAGCACATGTGTCCAAGACTCTGGGATCCTGAATTAATTTAGGGTGCTTGGTAGAGCACAGTGAGCCCTACTTCTTGATATGGAAAGTAGAAAGTTGTACCCCCAGTAATGTGGCTAGCCAGCCTTAGGAGTTTGCTATTACAGCATGTTAGCTCAAATATCTGGCTGAATAAGCCATTTAGTAACAGTTTTTGTTTTTTCAAGTCTCTTGAATTTGGTCAAAAAATCAGTAGATACCTCTTTGCATCCAGTTGGTGTACAATATTAATGTGTAGGAACCAGAGATTTGGGCTTTCTTTCCTACCTGAAAAAGCAGTTTCCTGAAAATAACAGATGAAGGAAAATCCTGACAGTCTGTTACCTGCCAAATCATGACATAAAAAGATACTGAAAATAAACCTTCCAAATAAATTTCCTGTAATTTTTGAGGAGCTGGAAAAAATGCGCAGGTGCCTGACCTGTTCTGGAGCATCCCTCGGGTGCCGCACTCTCCTCAGACAGGTTTTCCACTGCCATCTGCTGGTCCCTTCACGCGGCCTTTTCCCTTCTACAGCTACTGCTCAAGGCTTGCACTAGACTGTGCAACAGATCTGAACCATGGTCAGTCCCCAGGTTGCCCAATACTCCACATCACCACAGGCACTGGGCGAAGTGTTGGGAAGCTATCTGCTGCATCTCCCTTCTCCTTTGCCCCTGGCATCTGGTAGCCCTCATTCCCACTTCCAAGTGACTTTACTCTGCCTTCCCATGGACAGGCCTGTCAAGCAGACAGAACACATGATGCACAGGATTCCCTCTCATCTCCACACCCAACAGAATGTAGTGAGTTAAGGGGCAGTGGGCAATGGCTGCAAGTTCCTACATCTCCTTCATGACCACTCACCTTCCTGTTGCCCTGGCATAACAGGTATGAGGCTCTGAAAACAGAACTGGATAATGACAAGGACAGTGGTTCATACAGCCTGGAAGTGTCAGCCTATACCCTGTGTTAAAACTGCTTTCACGAAGAAAAAAAGATAGGTCATTGTCATAGGAGACTCCTTAGGGAAGGGAATAGAAAGGCCAATATGCAGACTGGACTCAGTTCTTAGGGAAGGTGCTGTCTCCCTGCGGCCCAGGTTAAAGATGTGCACAGAAAGCTTCTCACCCTGGTACAGCCCTTGGATCATTAACCACACTTGATTTTTCAGGTAGGCAGCCATGAAGTTGCAATAAGAGACTTGAGGGCAATCCAGAAAGACTTCAGAGACTTGAGATGTCTGGTTAAGGGATCAGGAGCACAAGTGTTCTCCTCCATCCTTCCAGCTGCAGGGAATGATGAGGGAAGAAGTGGGAAGATCCAGCAGATCAACACCTGGCTCCAAGCCTGGAGTCACCGGCAGGATTTTGGGTTTTTTGATCATCGGTCAGTCCACATGAAACCAGGCTTGCTGGCTACAGATGGGATGCGTCTCTCTCCAGGGGGAAAATAATCTTTGTGCAGGAGTTAGCAGGCTCAGTGAAAGGGCTTGAAACTAGATTTGAAGGGGTAAAATGATAAAACCAGGTTGGTTAGAATGAGCCTGTGGCAGCATGCCACTGTTTGAGAGATGGTTTGGGGTCCTTTGGTCTGCTGTCTCAGTGGAGGGAGGGGATGAAGACCCATGGGACAGGAAAGACACAGGAATTATTGATGTGTCAGAAACCACAGAAGCACCTGAGAACAGTCACATAGGAATGAGGGCTTCTTTTTCCCCAAAATACGGTTGGATTGATAGCCCAACTGAAGTGCATCTTGTACCAATGCATGCAGCATGGGCAACAAAGAGGAGGAGCTGGAAATGTGTTTCCTTGGCTCACATAAAGTGCAAAAATTGTAGAGACATAGATGAGTGGAAAATGCCAACAACCTAAGCTCTAATTTGGATACAACAAGTAGGTTTCAGGTGCAGTTACTTTTGTCTGAAAACATGTTTTCAATGCTTTTATAAAGGTTGACAGCTTTATTCATGGAGAATACTCCTGAGGAATTTTACCTAGCAGAATTATGTTCCCACTCAATTAATGAGGCAGAGAGTTTCATAGAAAACAACAAGAAACACAACAAAACCAACAAAAAAGCCTCACTCAACCACATCATGCAAGAACAGGTGAATCCTGTCATTGTGTATTCATAGGGAGATATCAAGAAGCTCAGGGTTAACTTGCCGTGTATGGATGTAGAAAACTCTTGACTTTGGGGGCATGTAAATTGGTTTATGAATAAGCTTTGTTGCTAACCTTTGGGCAAGACCCTAAACCTAGTTAAACCAGCCAGTTTGTATTGTTAGGAATGGTTAAAGAGGCAGTTGCTACAGAGGAGGCCATGAAAGGGAATTAAAATTCTCCCTCTGCTTTTAGGTACCTCTGATTCTCAAAAGAGGTTGACCAGGGCTGGGGTAAAGCCAGAGACTGGAGGAGCTGGAAGCCATAGTGCAGCAGGAAAACTATTATTAGGTTGCCATTCTAGAAACATGGTGGGAGTGCTTCAGTGCATGACTAAAAACTCTTCAGAAGGGATGGGCAAGGAAAGAGAAGTGGTGGGGCTGTCCTGTATACTAGGGATTGTTCTGATTGTCTAGAGCTTGAGGATGGTGACAATAGGGTTGAATATTTAAGGGTAAGAATCAGGAGGAAGGCAAACAAGGCAGATATGAAATGACAAAGGTTTCAATTTTTGAAGAAGCAAGGAGGAGAGTCAGCAGAAATGCTGCCTTGGAGTTCTGTAGAGCAGACGTAGGCCCATTTAGGGGACTGGTTGACAGAGTGCCTTGGGAGGCAACCCTGAAGGGCAAAGCGGTCCAAGAAGGCTGTATGATATTTAAGGAAGGAATCATAAAGGTGCAGAAGCAGGCCATCCCCATATGCCAAAATATGAGCCAGCAGGGAAGAAGAAGACCAACTTGGCATTTGGACAATTACTTTAACAACATGCTTTAACTTTTGGTCAGCCCCAAAGTGGTCAGGCAGTTGGACTGGATGACTGTTGGAGGCCCCGCCCCTTCTGGCAAAAGCAAAATATTCCAAAAAGTATTAAGCTGGGAACACTATTGTACAAAGTAAATTAATTTAATTATTATTTTTTTTTTTAGTACACAGTTGCTCATTCACCTAAATAAATCTTTTTATAAGATCTATCTCATAAAGAGTATTGCTGCTAAGGCAGTACACTCCAGCTAGGCCCAGCGTAACACTTCAGAATGTCAGGATCTCAGGAAACAATTTCTGCATGCTCGTGTTTTTCTCTTGGTTGCACAGCAGAGGGAAGCATGAGGCTGAGGATTGTGAAGAACATGCCCTTCACTTACCCTTGAGAAACCATGGAAAACAGAAAAGAGATCAGCTTATTCAGGACAGGACATTCTTCCACGTAGGGTCCATAAAAATGGGTGGCAACATCACAGAAGTGAAGCAGAAAATCTGTGCCGTAAATGTATGGCAAATTTGAATCCCTGGCAGTTAGTAAAGTTGCTGAATTTTATTTCTGGGATTTTTTTGTCTTTTTTTTTTTTTTTTTTTTTTTGTTCCGGTAGAGCTGCATCTTAGATCACAGTTTAATTGCATGTCCCACAACTGACCTGACACTGAGAAAGAAAACTTGGTAAAGGAGTTGGGTGTGCAGTAATTTCTTCCTTTACCCCAGTGCTGTTAGGGTTTTCTCATGTCTCACTGCTGAGGAAACCGGTAAATACAAGCTCATCTGAATCCACCTGTACAAAGCCATCAAACAGAGTCTTCTATACATAGAAACCCAGTAGATAAACTCAGCTCTCAATAGATACCATTAACAGGATGTGAGAGGAATAATCCCTTGGGCATCCTCCTGATGCTGGAAGAGAAGTTCATGCTAGGAGTACTGTCAAAGTGCAAAAATGATAGAAAAGTTTAGGAAAATAATCTTCTGTATCAACATGGAAACTCCATGTTCTTAGTGTGATATATTAGGCATGACATCTGCTGAGACATGTACAGTGAGCTAATCCTCATTTCCAACAACAAGGCTGAAACCAGTAAGACCAAGCAGTCAGAAGAAACAGAATTAACATGATAGAAGTAGGACAAAAAAAAAAACGCTTTTCTGACTGGAACAATTTAAATTTTTTTTGCCTCCAAAAGTATTCCCATCTTAAACTATCAATAGAAGTTAAAACATGAAGAAAACATTGTAAGCCGAAAGTATGTTGAAGCAGACTTACCCCAGCATAACCAAGGAAAGTAATTCTGAACATTTCACTTTATGTTAGGCCTTATGTATTTTTGTTGTAGATGCACTTTGGAGTACCTCTAACAACATTTTTAAAGGACAAAACATTCAATTTGAAAATGTCTGAGCAAGACACTTCAACAATTTCAAATTCTGATTACTGTTTTTAAGTAGAAAGTGTATTAAAATCAACTTTTTCTGCTGAACATTTTTCATTTCAATGAGCTAAGTATGACGACTGAATGACTGAAATCAATTACCAGAACTCATTCCCAAATTCCTGATTTTTTTACATGAAATTACTCCTCATTAATCTGCAACAATAAAAACTGTAGTAATGCAATTCCTTATTATCTGCATTGATAATAAAGTATTTGAGTTAGCCTTTGTGGTCCTACTGCTGGCCACACCAGCAAAGCAGCCTTTTGGACAGAGACTTGGGTGGGTGTCCTAAGTGCAGAGCTTAGCCCACAGACTGTTAGTCCGGATTCCAGCTGTAATTAAGGATTTAGGAGCAGCTCTGTGTTCAGGATACCTGGGGCCACAGGGCTCTCTGACCTGCAGGGTTTGCAGGTATGGTTGGTCCAGTGCAGCACATGAAGGCACCTGGCA
The DNA here is from genome assembly GCF_020740795.1 of Apus apus. NCBI lineage: Eukaryota > Metazoa > Chordata > Aves > Apodiformes > Apodidae > Apus > Apus apus. Next base: position 68,714,523 of record NC_067312.1, on the reverse strand, counting down.
CAGGAGCTCAGTGTCAGAAGGGAACTGGCATCTAGGGCTGGACACCAGCACCAGAGGGTTTCAGGGACAGCTTCTGGCAAAGGGCACATTCTGCTCTGGAGCCTTATGGATGAAGACCTATGGCAGAGAGTGCACTTGGCGGCAATAATTAAGTCTCATGGGGAAAAAACACCTTTCCCATGATAAATCATGATTTTCTTGTTGCATGCACAGTATCATAACTATGACCCTTGGCAAAGCAGCACAACTGGTAGAGAGGCAGTGCTGAGCAGGGACTGTGGGGCTTGTCAGGCTGCTGGCACTGCCACCAACCCCGGTTGGGGATTCTTTTCTTACCTCTTGTCATTTTTATACCTTTACAGTGATAAATAGGCATATCCACATATAAATATTCACTGATAAATAGGCCTATTACAGAGACATGGTGGGACAGCTCACATGACTCAAATGTTGTCATGGATGGCTATTTCCTTTTTTAGGAAAGACAGGTCAACAAGGTGAGATGGTGGAGTTGCTCTTTATGTCAGAGAGCAAAAGCAGTGTATTGATTCCTGTCCAGGGGTAGATGAGGAGCAAGTTGAGAGTTGGTGGGAGCAAATTAATGGGCAGGCTAGCATGGGTGATACTGTTGTGGGTGTCTATTACAGGCCACCTGATCAGGATGAGGAAGTTGAGGAGGCCTTCTACAGACAACTAAAAGCAGCCTTACAATTACAGGCCCTGCTTCTTGTGGGGGATTTTAACTACCCAGATATTTGCTGGAAGGCCTAAACAGCCACCCATTCACAGTCCAGGAGGTTCCTGCAGTGCATTGATGGTAACTTCTTGATGGAAAAGGTGGATGAGCTAATTAGGAGAGGAGCACTACTGGTTCTTGTACTCACTGACAAGGAAGGTCTGGTTGAAGTGGTGAAAGCTGAGGGCAGCCTTTGGTGCAGCAACCATGAGATGGTGTTCAGGAACTTGTGCAGTAGAAACAGAATACCAAGCAGGATCAAACCCCTGGACTTCAGCAGGGCCAGCACTGGCCTTTTCAGGGAATTGCTAGGGGAAATCCCATGGGACAGGGTAATAGAAGGTAAAGAAGCTCAAGATACTTGATTAACTCAAGGATGGCTTCTTCTAAGCTCAGGATCGGACCATCCCAACGTCTAGGAAATCAAGAAAGGGCACCAGGAGATACACATGGTTCAAGAGGGAACTGCTGAGAAAGTGGAAGAAGAGAGTTCACAGATCACGGAAGGAGGGGCTGGTCACTTGGGAGGCATATAAGACTGTTGTCAGAGGATATAGGGAGGCAACCAGGGAGAGCTAAGGCCTCCTTGGAATTAAACCTTGCAAAAGAGGTCAAGAATAACAGAAATAGCTTCTTTGAACACATTGCAGACAAAACAAAGACTATAAGCAACATAGGCCCACTGCTGAATGAGGTGGGTGCCCTGGACAGCAGACACAAAGAAGGCAGAGTTACTGAATGCCTTCTTTGTCTCTGCATATAGTGCTGGAGACTGTCCTCAGGAGCCTCAGACCCCTGAGGCCCCAGAGGAAGTAAAGAAAAAGGGGAGTTTGCCTTGGTTGATGAGGACTGGGTTAGGGATCAGTTAAGCAATCTGGACATCCATAAGTCCATGGGTCCTGATGGAATGCACCCACAGGTGCTGAGGGAGCTGGTGGAGGTCATTGCTGGGCCACTCTCCATCATCTTTGGTAAGTCATGGACAACAGGAGAGGTGCCTGAGGACTGGAGGATAGCAAATGTCACTCCAGTCTTCAAAAAAGGGAAAGAAGGAGGACCCTGATAACTATAGACCAGCCAGCCTCACCTCCATCCCTGGAAAGGTGGTGGAACAACTTCACACCAAGCAGCAGATCCACATGCTATTTAAATGCTGCCAGAAATGCTGATTCCACCACTGCCCTGCGCAAATTATTCCAATGCCTGACAACCCTTTCAGTGAAGAAGTGCTTCCTAATATCTAACCTAAACCTCCCTTGGGGCAGCTTGCGTCCATTCCCTCTGGTCCTATCACACATCACCAGGGAGAAGAGGCTGTCCCCCTCATCACTCCAGCCTCCTTTCAGGTAGTTGTAAAGAGCAATGAGGTCTCCCCTCAGCCTCCTCTTCTCCAGACTAAACAACTCCAGCTCCTTCAGATGCTCCTCATTGGACTTGTGCTCCAGGTGAAGCCTCGCTGCCCTTTTCTGGACATGCTCCAGCACTTCTATGTCCTTCTTACAGTGAGGGGCCCAGAACTGAACACAATATTCAAGGTGTGACCTCACCAGCATGGAGTACAGGGGACGATCCCCACCCTATTCCTCCTGGCCACAGTGCTCCTAATACAGGCCAGGATGCCACTGGCCTTCTTGGCCACCTGCATGCACTGCTGGCTCATATCTAGTCAACTGTTGATCAGTACTCCTAGGTCTTTTTCCAACCTGACGCTTTCCAACCACACATCACCAAGTATATTGTTTACGATGGGGTTGTTATTACCCAGATGCAGGACCTGGTACTTGGCCTTGTTGAACTCCATGCAATTAACCTTGGACCACTGATCTAACCTGTCTAGGTCCCACTGTGGAGCTTCTTTACCCTCTACCAGATATCAAGGATAGAACGGTCATTAGGAGCACTCAACATAGTTTTACCATGGGCAAGTATTGTTTAACAACATGATAGGCTTTAATGAGGACATAACAAAGTGGATAGATGATGGTAGAGCGGTAGATGTGGTTTATCTTGATTTCAGTAAAGCATTTGACACCATCTCCCACAGCATCCTCATAGCTAAACTGAGGAAGTGTGGTCTGGATGATCAGGTAGTGAGGTGGATCAAGAACTGGCTGAAAGGAAGAAGTCAGAGAGTTGTGGTCAATGGGACAGAATCTAGTTGGAGGTCTGTGACTAGTGGAGTCCTTCAGGGGTCGGTACTGGGACTGGTACTGTTCAGTATTTTCATCAAGGACCTGGATGAGGGAACAGAGTGTGCCCTCAGCAAGTTTGCTGATGACACTAAACTGGGAGGAGTGGCTGACACACCAGAAGGCTGTGCTGCCATCCAGAGAGACCTGGACAGGCTGGAGAGTTGGCTGGGGAGAAACTTGATGAAATTCAACAAGGGCAAGTGCAGAGTCTTGCATCTGGGGAAGAACAACCCCATGGACCAGTACAGGTTGGGGGCTGACCTGCTGGAGAGCAGTGTAGGAGAAAGGGACCTGGGGATCCTGGTGGACAGGAGGATGACCATGAGCCAGCAATGTGCCCTTGTAGCCAAGAAGGCCAATGGCATCCTGGGGTGCATTAGAAAGGGTGTGGTTAGTAGGTCAAGGGAGGTTCTCCTCCCCCTCTATTCTGCCTTGGTGAGGCCACATCTGGAATATTGTGTCCAGTTCTGGGCCCCTCAGTTCAAGAAGGACAGGGAACTGCTTGAGAGAGTCCAGGGCAGAGCCACAAAGATGAAGGGAGTGGAACATCTGCCTTATGACGAAAGGCTGAGGGAGCCAGGCCTCTTTAGCTTGGAGAAGTGGAGACTGAGTGGTGACCTCATCAGTATTTACAAATATGTAAAGGGCGAGTGTCAGGAGGACGGAGCCAGGCTTTTGTCGGTGATGTCCAGTGATAGGACAAGGGGCAGTGGGTGCAAACTGGAGCATAGGAGGTTCAATGTGAATATCAGGAAAAATTTTTTTACTGTGAGAGTGACAGAGCACTGGAACAGGCTGCCCAGAGAGGTTGTGGAGTCTCCTTTGCTGGAGACATTCAAAACCCGCCTGGACGCCTTCCTGTGTGATGTGCTCTGGGTGATCCTGCTCTGGCCGGGGGGCTGGACTAGATGATCCACCACAACCTAACTCTACCAGCCATTAACCTAATGCTACCAGTTCCAATGCCGGAACAGCAACCCTCAGCACCACATCTACGTGCCTCTTCAACACCTCCAGGGATGGAGACTTGAAAGGTCAAAAGTCCACTAGCCTGCCCTCTTGCCCAAGGCTGGTACAAGAGAACCACGCTAACTGGCTGAATGACCCAAAGAAATCTGTGTTCCCACAGCTGCGTCCCTCTGGGTCCAGGCTGCGGGAAGCTGCTGCCAACCAGGAGATGTCCCTGGCTGCCTCTGAGGTGTGAAAGCGGAGAAGGAAGAAGGACTCTGGGCATCTGCCATTGCTGGGGCCACCTTCACCCCAGGGATTCCATGGGGCGTTGCCTAGAACGAGGTGACATCACAGCCGGCCCCCCTGTGACAACAGCCCCTGCCCTCACCTTAGCAGCCGTGTCCCCCCTGCTCAGCTCACTTGCTGTGGTGAGGAGGAGGAGGAAGGCTGCAGGCTGTCCATCCCTCTCACTCAGTCTCGTTTCCCAAAGCCAGACAGGTTCCCGTCCTCCCCAGGACTGGATCCGTGTTTCTGCTCAGGGAAGCAGTTGCTGCGTTTCCTCTGCCTCGTCCAGCTGCTGCGCCGCTTCTCGGACTCGCTCGAGTCGGGCACTGCCGGCAGCACCAGGTCCCCTCTGTGGCCACGGACATGGGGCAGAGCAACAGGAAGATGAAAGCCTTCAGGAAGATCATCCCCAAGGTAGAGGCTCTGGCCGGTGCCCTGGGGGCTCCCCTGCCCGACCCCCTCCTGCGGGCTCTGCGCTGCCCGTGCCTGCCCTTCCGCCATGGGCTGCCTTAGGCCTGAGCTCCCGGCGGCACCTGGGGCTTCCCGCGGGAAAGGGATGGAGTTCTGGGCAGCAAGAGCTGAGGCCAAAGTGCTGCTCTGCTTGCTCGGGCTCCTCCCCGCGCTGCCCTCCTCAGCAGCTGCTGCTGGGTCCCATCCAGCCCCCGGGGCCCCGGGCTCTGCCAGCCGCAGGCTCAGCACCCCTGGGCCTCCGCGCCCCCACCCTCCATCCCTGCCTTCCCCACTCCTGAGCTCCAGCCAGGCCCTCCCCTGGGGCTCACTCTTGCCACCCTCCTCTCCCAGGGCAAGGCCGTGTCCCCGCGTCTCCAGCGGGACAGCAGGAGGATGGCGGCAGCGCCTGCCTCCTTGGAAGAGAGCTCTCCCAGCATCCCGGAGCCCTTGGCCTTGGTGAGCTGCTGCCAGCGCTGCCGGGAGGGAGCTGGGCCCTCAGCCCCTGCCGGCCCCTCTCTCTCTCGCCCGGCCACCCCAGCCCCTGCCCCGCGGCCATGGCTGGAGTTGGGGCCAGGCAGCTGGGGGCTGCCTTGGGGACAGGGGCTGGGGACATGGCGGGCGGCCCTGGGCTCTGTCCTCACTGCTGCACGGCAGCCTGTAACCCTGATCCCCTTTGCCTCCCCTGCCCAGGGCTCTGGGGGCCAGGCAACACCCCCCGTGCCTGCCATGGCACACGTGGACACCCAGGGCCAGCCCGCCCGGGGCACCAACGTCCCAGCCGTGGAGACAGTGTCCCACGGCACCCAGGCCAGCGTCCCAGGGATGGAGACAGAGGTCCGTGGCACCCAGGCCACCATCCCTGCTGTGCAGACTGTGTCCTGTGGCACCCAGGCCACCCCCCCGGGGGTAAAGACACGGTCCCGTGGTGTGCAGACCTCCATGCCGGGGATGAAGGAAGAGCTCCGTGGCACCCAGGCCACCATCCCTGGGATGCACACTGTGTCCTGTGGCACCCAGACCACCAACTCAGGGATGCACACTGTGTCCCGTGGCACCCAGGCCACCAGCCCAGGGCTGCGGACGGTGTCCCGTGGCACCCAGGCCACCATCACAAAGGTACAGACAGGGTCCCCTGGCGTGAAGACCACCACCCCATGCACACAGCCAGGGTCCTCCTCCCTGCAGGGCCTGCCCAGCCACCAGCAGTGCCAGAAGAAGCTGAGCTGGCAGCAGCCCCCAAGGGGGCTGTTGGATGCTGTGGGCCTTGGGTGGGCAGGGAGCAGACAAAGGGCCCCGGTGCTGGGACCAGATGGGTGGGGGGCCATGCCCTCACTGTGTCACTGCTGCTGTTCCCAGACCAGGCGTCCGAAGGACACCCACGGAAAGCTGGGGGTGGCTGGAGCAGAGGAGAACATCCATGCCAGCGACCAGATCACCCAGCAACTGGGGTAAAGGATGGCAGAGGGTTTCCTACCCCGTGGGGCTTTCAGGGAGGCTGGGGTGGCTGGGGGAAGCCTGCTCTGGGGGCAAGAGACACCCCCTGAGAAGCCCCACAGAGCCTAAGGCTGCCCGTGCCTCCCTCTGCCTGCTCAGGTCCACGCTGCCAGGGATCAAGCCAGCAGAGCAGCAGGAGCAGAGCATGGCCATGATCGAGCGCCTCTTCAAGATGATGCAGCTGCTGAAGGAGCAGGTGAGGCCGGTGGGGAAGAGCGCTCCCAACACCCTGTGCCTCAGCAGGGTGGTCCTGGCTGTTGTCCAGGCCAAGTCCCCTGGCTGGATGGGGCCAAGGAGCCTCCAGAGCCCCCAGGCAAGCTGGCCACATGCGTCCTATCTTAGAGCCAATTCCTTTTCCTTTTCCTGCAGGTGGACAAGCTGCAGCTGAGAGCAGACAGGGCAGGCCAGGAGCAGGACAAGGTGCAGGCGATGGTGGAAGGCATGGGGCAGGAGAAGAACAAGCTGCAGGCGATGATGGATGGTGTGGGGCAGGAGCAGAAGAAGCTGCGGGTGGCGGTGAAAGGGTTGAGGCAGGAGAAGGAGAAGCTGCGGGTGGCGATGGAAGAGATGAGGAAGGAGAAGGAGAAGCTGCATGTGGCGATGGAAGGGATGAGGCAGGAGAAGGAGAAGCTGCATGTGGCGATGGAAGGGATGAGGCAGGAGAAGGAGAAGCTGCATGTGGCGATGGAAGGCATAAGGCAGGAGAAGGAGAAGCTGCAGGCAACGGTGGCAGATGTGGAGAAGGAGCAGGCCAAGACACGGGCAACAGTGGAAGGTTTGCAGAAGCAGCAGCACAACCTGCAGGAGATGGTGGAAGGCATGGGGAAGAAGCAGAGCTACCTGCAGGAAACAGTGGAAGACTTGAGGCAGGAGCAGGACAGGCAGGGTGCGTCTGTGGAAACCATGGAGAAGGAGCTGCACAGGCTGCTGCTGCTGATGCTGCAATACATGGAGGAGGAGCAGAAGCAGGAGGTGGGAGAGAAGGAAGAGGAGCAGGAGCAGGAGAAGCAGGAGGAGGAGGTGGGGGAGAAGGAAGAGGAAGAGGAGCAGGAGCAGCAGGAGCAGAAGGAGCAGCAGAAGGAGGAGGAGCTGAGTGTGAGGGCAGAAGGCTCAGAGGAGAAGCAGCCGGCAGAGGAGCAGGGACCCTGCCCTTCCCCCAACACAGACCCCAGCCCGCAGCCGCAGGATGCCCCCCAGAGGCTCAGCAGCCTGGAGGAGCTGGCGGAAGCCTCGAGACCGCAGCAGGCAGTGGGCAAGGGGGGGAGGAAGAAGCAGGAAAGGAAGAGAAAGGTATGAAAGTGCCAGCGTGGGGGACTTGGGGGGCGGCTGCCAGGACCCTCTGGCTGCTGGCGCTTGCTGCCCCCAGGTTGGCCTGGACAAGTCAGCGCCAGCCAAGCGGGTCCTGGGCAGAGTGACAAACAGCCCTTGCCCCTTGGGTGCCCGGTGGCAGAACTGGCCTGGGGGAGGGAGGCTTTCCAGCCCAGCTGCCGTCCCTGGCCAGGCCCCTCTGCAGCCCCCCGGCTCCCTTTGGCGGGTGGCACCGACCCCCTGGGGGCGGTGGGGCAAGCGGGGCCACAGAGCCGCGTCTGCCTCTGCCCCGACACCCGCTGGCCCGGCCCTCCTGCCTCCATCCCTTCCCCAACGCTCTCCTGCCTTTCCCCGTTGCTAGAGAGGCAACAGAGGCGGCCTGGCTGGCCCAGACGGCCAGAGACACCTGGAGGCTTTGATAGAACGGCAGAAGCTGCTGGAGCGCTGGATGCTGGGGCACGATCAGATGGAGGAGGCGGACTCCGAGGTGAGTGCTTGGTTGTCCCCACCACCCAAAACTGGCCCCTGTCCCTGCCCAGGTCTCCCCGCCCGGCTGCTCCCCCTGCCATCCCAGGGCAGCTGGGTGAGGGTGTTTGTCACTGCCCAGCTGGACTACCTGGAGTGGGAGCCTTCCTGTCATCAGCTGGAGGAGCTCGGGAAGAGCACGGATTCAGAGGCTGAGGATGCTGCTGGGACTACGGAGTGAGTAGGATGGGGGCAGAGGGAGCTGCCTTGGCCACAGGTGCCCGGGGCCATGGGGACAGAGAGATTCCAGCTGGGCTGGCTGGCTGGGGGTCTCCTGCAGCAGTCCGAGGGGAGCCAGGAGGGATGGAGCCCAGCAGGGAGCACCTCCCGGGCCTGGCCCTGGCGCAGGGTGATGCCTGGGGTGCTGCGGTGCTGGGCGCTGAGCACCCCCGTGCCCCGTCCCGCAGGGAGCAGGCGGACCAGTCCGGGAAGCTGAGGGTGCCGCAGGACTGCGGGGGCCTGGACACCATCGCCCGCCCATCGCGGAGACTCGGAGGCCTCAAGTCCCTTCCTCCCATCCGTCGGGGACCACTCCAGCCCCGCAGTGAGGTAGGGATGAGGGAGGGAGAGGAGATGAGCGGGGCTGAAGGGAGACGCTGCGCCTCTGCAGGGCGCCCTGCCTCAGTTTCCCCAGGGAGTGCTGGGGATGGGAGAGTGACTTGGAAAGGTGGGATTGGGCCCCGGCCTTCAGCCAGCCTGCGTTCTCCTTCCCAGCAGGACGAGCTGGAGCTGGTGGGCCAGGATGGCCACCTGGACAAGGGCCGATGGGACAGGCGGCTGCCTCCGCTCGCGGCCAAGCCCTCCCGACTGCGGCCGCTGAGGACGTGACCAGGCAGCTGGGACCAGCAGCAGTGAAGGGCTCGGCCCCATCCTCCCTGCCCTGCCAGGGACATCCTCCTGGCCAAGAGAAAAGGCAGGGACCAGCAATAAACAACTGTCCCCCTGTTCTTTCTTGCTGGCGGATTACGTTTCTTTGCTTGGGTTGCTTGTGCTTTCGTTCAAGTGAGATTCATATGAGAACAAAAACTAACAGCCCAAAACCAACCAGCTCCCCCCTCCTCAGGGAGAGGCCATGAAGGGCGGTCACCGGGATGGCGGAGCACCACCTTGCTACATCACAGCCCCCAGCTCTGCTTCCCCCTGGCCCTGCAGGGGTGCAGGGAGAGGGAGGGCAGGGGGAGGGGGAGGGTCCAGGGCCGCCTGTGCAAGAAGCCAGGCTGAACTTGGGCAGCCAGAGGAGAGGCAGCTTTGCTGCGGGTGCTCAGGGCCACAGCCCGAGTCATCCTCAGCCTTCGCTTCAAACCTCACCCTGACTAGAAGCCAAAAGCAGCTGGCTAAGCTGAAACCAGGAGGTGCTCACATCTCCAAATCCCGAGCTGCTTCAGGAAAACTGCACTGGCAGTTTTCATCCGCCGCTTTGGCAGGGTTCAGGGATACAAGGGAAGAATGCGCCGTTACATCCCATCGAGATTCACAGAGCACACTGTGGCAACCTCTCAAGTGCCCTAAACATGATACATCTGCTGGTTCATCACCCTCTAAAGTTCCAGCCTTCGAGCAGGCAAGGCACCCGCTCACCCCTCCGGGTGCAAGTGTTGGAATACTTGCCAGGCTTCTTGGGAAGAAGTTGTTTCTCTGCCTTTCTTTTCCCTGCTCCCACAGCTCTTTGTTTCAGAGCAATTTGCCAGAGACCTGCGTGTGGCTGCTCTCAGCAGCAGCCTTCCCCTGTTCCCTTCTCTAAGGCAGAGGGTCAAAGTGCTCATGCTTTTGAGACCTCGCGGAACTAAAACTGGAGGTTCCTCCAGTGCATTGATGATAACTTCTTAATGCAAATGGTGGACAAACCAACTAGGAGAGGAGCGCTGCTGGATCTGGTGCTCACCAAGAAGGAGGGTCTGGTTGAAGCAGTGACAGTCAATGGCAGCCTTGGCTGCAGTGATCACGAGATGGTGGAGTTCAGGATCCTGTGTGGGAGGAACAGAATATCTAGCAGGACCAGAACCCTGGACTTCTGCAGGGCCAACTTTGGCCTCCTCCATCAATTGTTAAGGGAAGTTTCATGGGAAAGGGGTAAGGGGCTCAAGGGGAAAGGTGGTAAAGGGGCTCAAGATAGTTGGTCAACATTCAAGGACCACTTCTCCCAAGCTCAGGATCAGAGCGTCCCAATGTGTAGGAAATCAAGTAAGTGAGCCAGGAGACCCTCGTGGGTAAACAAGGAACTGCTGGGCAAACTCAAGTGGAAAAAGAGAACCTATGGATCATGGAAGGAGGGGCTGGCCACTTGGGAGGAATACAGGACAGTTGTCAGAGGATGCAGGGAGGCAATTAGGAAAGCTAAGGCCTCCTTGGAACTTAATCTTGAAGTAAGGTCAAGGACAATCGAAAGGGCTTCTTCAAATACGTTGCAGATAGAACTAACACTAGAGGCAACATAGGCCCACTGCTGAATGAGGTGGGTGCCCTGGTGACAGAGGATATAAAGAAGGCAGAGGTGCTGATGCCTCCTTTGCCTCTGTCTTTACTCCTGCAGGCTTTCCCCATGAGCCCCAGGATCCTATAGCCCCAGAAGAAGTCAGGATGAAGGAGGAGTTTGCTGTGGTAGATGAGGATTGGTTTAGGGATCAGTTGAGCAATCTGGACATCCATAAATTGATGGGTCCAGAAGGAATGCACCCATGGGTGCTGAGGGAACTGGCAGAGGTCATTGCTGGGCCACTCTCCATCATCTCTGGTAAGTCGTGGACAACAGGAGAGGTGCCTGAGGACTGGAGGAGAGCAGATGTCACTCCAGTCTGCAAGAAGGAGGACCCGGGTAACTATAGACCGGTGAGCATCACCTCCATCCCTGGAAAGGTGATGGAACAACTTGTTCTTGGCACTATCTCTAGGCATATCAAGGACGAGAGAGTCATTAATAGCAGTCAGCATGGTTTTACCAAGGGGAAGTCATGTTTGACCAACCTTCTAGCCTTCTATGAGGAACTAATTAGGTGGATAGATAGATGATGGTAGAGCGGTAGATGTGGTTTATCTTGATTTCAGTAAAGCATTTGACACCATCTCCCACAGCATCCTCATAGCTAAACTGAGGAAGTGTGGTCTGGATGATCAGGTAGTGAGGTGGATCAAGAACTGGCTGAAAGGAAGAAGTCAGAGAGTTGTGGTCAATGGGACAGAATCTAGTTGGAGGTCTGTGACTAGTGGAGTCCTTCAGGGGTCGGTACTGGGACTGGTACTGTTCAGTATTTTCATCAAGGACCTGGATGAGGGAACAGAGTGTGCCCTCAGCAAGTTTGCTGATGACACTAAACTGGGAGGAGTGGCTGACACACCAGAAGGCTGTGCTGCCATCCAGAGAGACCTGGACAGGCTGGAGAGTTGGCTGGGGAGAAACTTGATGAAATTCAACAAGGGCAAGTGCAGAGTCTTGCATCTGGGGAAGAACAACCCCATGGACCAGTACAGGTTGGGGGCTGACCTGCTGGAGAGCAGTGTAGGAGAAAGGGACCTGGGGATCCTGGTGGACAGGAGGATGACCATGAGCCAGCAATGTGCCCTTGTAGCCAAGAAGGCCAATGGCATCCTGGGGTGCATTAGAAAGGGTGTGGTTAGTAGGTCAAGGGAGGTTCTCCTCCCCCTCTATTCTGCCTTGGTGAGGCCACATCTGGAATATTGTGTCCAGTTCTGGGCCCCTCAGTTCAAGAAGGACAGGGAACTGCTTGAGAGAGTCCAGGGCAGAGCCACAAAGATGAAGGGAGTGGAACATCTGCCTTATGACGAAAGGCTGAGGGAGCCAGGCCTCTTTAGCTTGGAGAAGTGGAGACTGAGTGGTGACCTCATCAGTATTTACAAATATGTAAAGGGCGAGTGTCAGGAGGACGGAGCCAGGCTTTTGTCGGTGATGTCCAGTGATAGGACAAGGGGCAGTGGGTGCAAACTGGAGCATAGGAGGTTCAATGTGAATATCAGGAAAAATTTTTTTACTGTGAGAGTGACAGAGCACTGGAACAGGCTGCCCAGAGAGGTTGTGGAGTCTCCTTTGCTGGAGACATTCAAAACCCGCCTGGACGCCTTCCTGTGTGATGTGCTCTGGGTGATCCTGCTCTGGCAAAGGCTTTTTGTGACTTAACTACCCTGTTCTGGTGCTGCTAGAAGGGGCAGGTGAAGGGCAGACTGCTCTTCCCACATGAATAGCATGACTTAGCTATTTTTAAAACAATGTGCCTTCAGTCCTCTGTCAGATGACTGTTGATCACACCCCTTCTGTTTTATCACAGTGAACTTCTTTAAGTGGCCTACATGAAGCTCCTTTACTTTATTGCCCTTCTTCTGACCTCTTGTTCCTGGCCCTTCAGAAATAATAACATTAACAATAATACTAATAATCATAATAAATACTAATAATATTAATAATCATAAACCAAAACCAGTCACTCATGTTTCTTAGGATGTGTCACAGAGGAAATGAACTATTTAATTACACATGTAAAGGGAAAGAAAATAAGAAAGAAGGAGGCTAACAAATAGAGATGATAAAACACAGAGGATGCCTTATCTATCAGGGCAGAGCTCATAGCTTTTAATGAGTGATTTATCTGGGTTAGCAAATTCAGAAAAGCACTGTAGATCAAAGGCTTCAGCCACTCTTCAAGGGAAAAACTGCCAAAATATAATTTCTAAAGCACACAGACAAGCAAAATCCTGTGTTTCCATTGTTCAGAGCCGATACAGGCTCTCATGTGTATCCTCAGGATCTGCCAGTTGTTCTGCTGCCACGGCATCATGTGCCTTCAGAAAAAGCTGGTCCCAACTTGCACCACTGAGATGAGCAGCACAGCTGTTGGTATGCACAGTGGCAAGGCCAGAGCTGCCCTCACTTTCATTTCTTGCCTTGTCCTAGCAGCTGTCAGTACACTCTGTGTGCAGGGATGCCTGGTAATCCCTACCCGTACCAAACCTCTCTTCTCTGCCTCAGCAGTTCATTGACTTTCTGCAGAAGGTTTCCCAGAGCTGCCACTAAATCCATCAAGTAAAATGCTCAAGTGGGTAATCAGGAGATGTTGTGCTAACCTCAGAGAAGCATCCAGAATCCTTAAAATTAGGTGCTGCCACTGCTAAACTACTCATCTGCCATTCATCATAATAGATGGCAGATCTGGAGCATTTGTGATCTCTTTGCCAGGGTGTGTTCAAATATACATGAGATCCATTGAAGCTATGAAGCATATGAAGGATGTTCCAGTGGCATGAGGTGAAGGACAGATGACAAAAAGGTTGATACGTTTCTGGCAGATCTTCATCAAGAAAGGGATGATTTCCCTTTTTTCATTTCACAACTCGCTGAAGAATGGTCTAAAGATGTTTTTACAATACAAAATCTAAAAGTCCTTCCAGTTGCAACTCTAAGCACGCTCCCTCTGTTCCTTCTTTCTCTTTCTTCCTCACTTTCTGGTTTTATGCCATTTTTTACTGTCTTTTTTGAACACCTTCCAGAGAAAACCAACCCTGAAGAGTAAAGTTCCTTGTGGACATAATATTCTCTATCTTTTCTAACTTATCTGTTTTTAAAACAATTCTGCTTTGGAGAAATATTCTTCTCTTTACAAGGGCTGTAGATGATATACATGAAAATGGTAACAGATTACAGAAATGTTAATCCAGCTGTGAGGAAGACACTAGATAAAATTTCAAGTCATTATTACTTGAGTAGCCTCACAGCATTTACTGCTGTGATCTGAACCAGGACCAAAGATCTTATCATCACTGAGCAAAGCAAAAGTATTTCTCTGTTACTGAAGACACCTTTGAAAGCCTTAGCTACATATTTTCTATATGCCATGCATGCTGCTAACAATCAGGCAGTGCATGCGCTGCCTCGATCTTCTCCAGCTTCTCCTAATACAAGTTCATCAGGCATTCATGCTTTAGGACCTTGATTTAAAGTATGTAGAGGCTGTGGTTTTATAGAAACACCATTTGGAGAAACGTGGGAAAACCCCAGGAAACCACAGATAAAAAGTGATGGCACCAAAACCTCTACAGCTGCCATGACAAATGGTAAGTACACTCCAAGTAATTTTCCATTTCTCTCCTTCTGTTTTCCTATAATGAGCCTTCTATATTCTTGCAAATAGCTTTCTCTATAGATTATGTATTTTGTAAATGACTTCAGTCCTCTCTAGTAGTTCTAGTCACTGCCACACTTTTCTCCCATGGAAACATACTCCTTCACAGCACATATTTGCATCCTTTATTTTGTATCAGTTGTGAGGCCTCTCTTGGCATAAACAAGAATGGATGGCTTTGCCTGTGTGCACACAAGAGTGTGTAACACATGTAAGGGATAGTGACTTCCTCTGCAGCCTGCAAAATACTGTGTCAAAAGGCTGAGAGGTGTGAGCTTCCATCAAAGAGCATCAGATCCACCAGTTCCAGAAGGCAGTAAATTTGCTGGAGCAGGTACCTGCAAAGGGTCTGTTTCAGTCAGCAACAACCTCTCATAAAATCCAGAGCTGGCTACTGATATGGGAGATAGTCGCAGCCTGCAGCAGAGATTTGCATCAAGGCTTTACCTCTAATTCCACAATGCCAAATCTTATGTTATTTTATCAGCTTCTGACAGAGAATGACTTCACAATGCGCTTCCCTTTAGGCATGGATTCTTCTTTCTCTTTTTTTTATTTTTTTTTTTCTTTTTTCGTCTTGAGGGTAACTATGACACCCTGAGAAAAATACCCGACACATTATTATTTATGTTGGGCTTTATCCCATGAAAAAAGGGGAAAATTATGCTGCTTCTCTTACATCACTTTACAGCATGGGATTTTTAAAATGGGTCTTCCACATTCTGGGTATGGCTTGTCTCTGGCTGCCTTTGAACTTCTGCTACACAGATGGTGTGCAGCAGGGCTGCAACACAGCTTTGACATACCCCCACGTGGTGAAGCTGGATGACAGAGCAGCAGCCACATGGGAAGAGAGCTCTGTTTTTTATAATCTTGAGAGAAATGGCAATTGAGGACTTCACTAGCCCCTACTACCTACTTTTGTAATTTCAAGAGAACAAATTATGGTCCATACCACTTGTACACTTGGATTAATGTGTCTTGATCTTGAACACCTAGAAGATGGCCTGAAACCAGGGATCAGCTACCTCCTCAGCAAAGGCCCCTTGGCTTTGATTTCCAGGATGAGTTTTAGTTGCACCTGAACTAGATGTTGGTGATAGTTGCCAGATTGGCCAGGTCCCAGCATGCTGGTCTTCTGGGGAGGGACACACGGAGGTGCCTGTGCCTGGCTTACTGCACAGGGGGAGAAGGTGACATCTCGGACCTACAAGGGTGAAGATACCAATCTAAAGGGACAGCAGTGAGACAAGGGCACAGCAGAGCAAGCATGAAATCCTCACTGGTAGAGGAAAGTGCAAATCTGGGGGCTGCAAGTCAACTCAACTATTAAGCACAGAGAAAAGAAGCAGGCTACCTGCCATCCCCATTCCTTGGCAGGCAGGGTGGGACTGCAGCAATGAGCATTTCTCAGCATGACAGAGGCTACATTTCTGTGGGGAAACGCCCATCTGCGCTCCCCCCACATAAGACTAAACAAAATGCCTCTCAAGCCAGCAAAACAAAAATGGCCTCTTTTAGCTGATTCAGCCAAGGACAGACTGGAACAGGCCCCTGGCTCTACCAGGTAAGTCCACAGCAAGAAAAGAGCATAAGGGTTATGATAACTGGCAGAAAAATGGACAATAGGTCACAGCCTGCCTCTGGCAGAGTGTGTACCTGGCCAGAGCTAACTGGGTAATTTGAACAGTGGTACTTTACTGGAACAGTGACTTTTGATCTATAAAAGAGGGCAAGATCTGCAGGCCTGGTGCTCTCTGCCTGCCTGGGAGGAGACCCTGCTGCAGCTCCAGAAGCCTCCTGGAACCTGGAGGAGACCCTGCTGCAGCTCCAGAAGCCGCCTGGAACCTGGAGGAGACCCTGCTGCAGCGAACCTGGAGGAGACCCTGCTGCAGCGAACCTGGAGGAGACCCTGCTGCAGCTCCAGAAGTCTCCTGGAACCCCAGCACCGCTGCCCAGAGGAGCTGAGGAAGGTGCAGGGTCACCTGTACCTGCTCCAGGGGAGCTGGCCTGTTCCCAAGGGATGGGGCCTTACACTGGAGCCAGCCAGGCTGCAGCCCCCAGCTGCCTGCCCAGCCCGCCTGTCGCTCTGCCCCGGGATTGGAGCCTGCCCGGTCATGGAGCCGGGGCTGCTGCTGCCGGGGGGTCCGCCCTGGTACCAGGAAACCGGCCCCTACGGAGCTGCTGCCCAGCCCTGCCAGCTGGGAAAGAAGCTGCATCCCAGGAGCCACAGCCACGTAAGGGTAAACACAGACACACAGACACACACAGACACACACAGGCAGACAGACACACACAGGCAGACAGACACACAGACACACAGACACACACCCTCTCTAACTTTCCTGCCAGGCTCAACTCCTACCCTTTACTCCACTGGTTCCACACCTCTCCCTCCAGGTGTGCAATTAATAAGACCATAGTACCTTTGCCTTATTTCCCCGACATATCCCTAGCCTGCCTCTCCTGAACCCTGGTCCCTTGGTCCCCCAGTTAGTGTGAACCCTTAATAAACCTGTTAATTCGTCAACTAAACCCTGGCCTCAGCAGCACCTGTGGGCGCAGCGAGGGCAGCGTTTCTGGTCTCGGCTCTCAGACCCGCTCCAGCAGCGACCGATCCCGGTGCCAGGCGAGCACCGTGTGCCCTCAGTCTGTTGTAAATACTCCTCGGTCTGTTGTAAATACCCCTCGGTCTGTTGTAAATACCCCTCCACACTGGGGGAGAAGTCGCGAAAGCATCCTGACAGACAGGAGCCTCTGCGACAGCGTCAGCTCGTGGCAATTTCACATGGCACTCACTGTGTATTAGTGCTCTGAACTGAGCTTGCTGGCACTTGGGAGAGATAGAGGTGGAACTGAGCTTTACCAAGCTTGTAACAGCTTCTCAGGCAACTGCTCTGCCTGCAGAAAGACAACAGAACCGCACTGCTAATGACAGAGAGGTTTTTCTTTGAAACAAGGAGACTTATCAGCAATGGCAGCTGTTACTGCTGCAAGGCAAAACTAGTTGGGTTTGAAGCAGGAAATGTGAGTTTGCAGGTTTGAGGCAACCATTGCAAAACCTGACTCCCCTTGGATTTTGTCCCAAGGGGAGCAGTGTATCCTTTCCTAACTGAGCCAGAAAGATTGATGATTCCAGATTACTAAAGCTGTGCACAGCTCACTTTGGTACAATGCAGTCTGACCATCACTCACTCCAGATCATCACTCAGGACATTTTAGAGTTTTAAAACAAGCCCGGCAAATAATAAAATTCCAAAAGCAGCAGAAAGTGGAGGTTTTGGAGTCAAGAGTTCCCCAAACCAGGTACTAATTTTTTGCTGAAGGTGCCTGGCTGATGATTCTCATCTGTAGAAAATGAAGCGTCTTAAGACGTTATTCTAGTGCTTTTCAAGGCAAATTACCCCTGGAAAAGGGAATAGTGCAATCTTTCACAGGTTAAAAAAAACCACCTGTCTTCAAAGAGTTTTTAACCTGCAGGCTACCATCAGAGAAAACCCTGAAGGAGAAAAACATTCCCATTCATCAGCAGCATCCTGCAGGGTTCTTGCTGCCATTTTCTGCAGCGATCTCTGGACCCTGGATTCACAGCACCTTTCAAGGCTGAGTGCTGAAATGAATGACAGTCCTTTTCAAATTGTTCCTCTCTGCATACAGATGGTGTGAATTCCTCGACTTTCTTTAAAGTCCTGAGTAATGGCTTGCTCTTGAATCTGGTTAATAAATCAGGGAAGACACGACTTCCATTGAATGCTGCACACAGTGGAACTGCCAGTATGCAGGAGTGAGAGCACTGTGTCACTGTTCTCCAGAGATCAGGCTAAACAGAGACACAGTGGGAGAAATCTAGGGCAGAGTAGAAAGGTTATACAGTTGTTGTCTTGGAAAATGAAAATGCACAGGCTAATTCTGGCATTTGAGTTCATGGCATATCTTGTAATCTCACCAGCAAACAGGTCTTGTGTATCAGGCTGGGAAGCAGATTACTGTGGTTTTCGAATCTCACTGTCATCCTTATGGAGGAATTTTAGAAATCTGGAGCCAAAAGTGCTCTCCATTCCTGCTTCAGAGGTGGCATTACACTGATATAGCCGCTGTCTCTCGCCTCTCCCAGGTAAAATCCAAACTTGATACCCAATGTTCCCCACAAAAATGTACAGGGAAATCCTGATGTTTAGTTTGCATATTTAAATGTATGCTTGTCAATGGGAGGTTTCATTGAACAGGTGCCTGGAAGCTTAACAGACTCAGTGCTTGTCATTGTAGGAGAATGTCTTAAAGCTGCTTTTCCCCAAACTCTTGTTGTCTAGCATTAAATGAAAACAACCTCCTCCAGACACTGCTGGAGAGAAGGCCTTCAGCACAGGGTGGCTCATGCCAGAGCAGCCTTCAATTACTTCTGCTCTGGCTGTGTGAACAAGGCAGGTTGGGTAAGATGGAGTTGGAGGTGACAGATCCCTCTCACAGCAGTTCCTGAGCCTTCAAACTTTTTTTTTTTTTGCTAATTGAAGGGAAGTGGGATAGATTTTGAATATTTCATGACTCAGTCTTGTTTAATAAAAAATTCAGTTTTCATTTCAGATCTCTTTAGCTTATGCACTTGGTGAAAAACTCAGCCAAAGCTGACCAATTTCCATAGCATATTTCTCCTTTGAGAAAAGATTACAGACTGATGTATGCACCTTAGGCATTAGACCTAGCTGCCTTAGAGCCAGCAACATTTAATGCCAGCAACTGGAATGAGCAGTCCAGAGATTGCAGCTGCTCTGGGAGAATGAAGAACAGCAGTTGCTCAGACAGTGGTGCTCTTAACCAAGCACAATTAACACCTTGACCTGCTGCCAAAAAAGGACAGCATAGAGGGTGAATACACTGTTAAAAGAGTCATTAGCAGAAAGGATGGTCAGGGATTTTCTGCTGCAAGGCCCAGGCAGAAAGAGCCTCAGTAGTTCAGGCTGGCTTCAGACAAGAATGCAGACCACCATGGTGACTCTTTCAAGCCAAGCTCAGAAAGTTTTTCAGACTTTGTTTCTGCATTTATTTCCCTCACCCCAGCGTTAATTGAAAGGGGCTTGCTTTTACTTCATGGCCACATGTGTCATACTTGGGACCTTGCTGGGGAAGGAATGAAATCCCATCCTCTGGTCTTGGTTTCCTTGCAAATCAGAAGTGCATATATGATGATGAGCTCCAAAGTAAAACTGATGTTTTCAGGGAAAATAAGTATAGAAGGTCTGTTTTGCTTGAAAAGTGATTCTACATCCCAGAGACCCATGGATGGAAATGATTTTCCCAGTTGTCCTCATACTTCTTAGATCCCTTTAAGTCAATGACATATTTATTATAGATGTTATAAGTGAATTGTTGGCAGTATTAATTAAATGGAAAGGAAGTAAGTTTTTTTAATTCATTGGATCAGTGATTTGCTATTCCTAGTGTACCCAAAGCTTGGCCTGAATGTGATCATGTGTTTTTCCTTCACTTGTGCAGACAGCATTGCTCTACCAAGGCCCAGATCAGTGTGATAAGAGTAGCGGTATCTCAGCCATCACCATAGTGCACAGTTGAAAGCAGCAGAAGCAGGAGCTACTCTGCTCTCTTTCCCTTGCTCTCTGCTCCTCCTTCCTCCTTCTGCTCAAATGAAAAAGGAAGGACATATGCTATGCCAGAAAGGCCTGTTGGGTTGCATCTGGGATTATGTCAAGAAACAAGGTTTTGAGGCTCTTGAAGAGGCTCTCCCTAACCTCACGTTGTCTCTGGTTCCTCTATGAGCTGCAGAGTGATTATGCATTACTGCAGCTCCTTCCTCTCCTTTGATCTTCCTCACCCTTTAGCCCAGCCTTCATTCATCTCTGGGTTAGATCATAACTTTCTATATTGGCATCTCTTGCAGAATTCAGAGTTAGGTCCAAGTCAGGATACTTTCTGAACATGAGGAGGATGACTCCAACAGATTCTGAGCTTCTCCACAAAATCTGAGTTCCCTTTTGCATTACTTGACATATACATGTGTGCCACCTTGGAGCTCATGCCTTTCCCAGCTTCTCCCATCAAGTCCTGCCCATAAACAGCTAAAAAAAAAAGTTCATGGTGGAAAGAAGTGGGAAATGTTAGCTAATTTTCAACTTCAGTTTGAACAAGTTCTGAGAGGAAATCTGCAATGCAAGAGATAGATCTGTTCTGCTGTATACAGTATAAAACTTCTGAATTTTTATTCATAATGGTGCAGTAAAGAGTAGAATGACTTCCTATCAACATTGAAGTGAGAAGTAATATTTTTTTTAAAGCGTCTGCTGAAACACTTGATCTTCCATGTACTTTTATGGGGTGTAACCCAGAAAATCCAAATTCTACTTGCAGGATTCACCCTCCTCCAGACTATGGAAGAGTATAATTGCTTTATGTGACATCCACCCTGGTACCTTCCCAATCACTGGCAGAAATCAGTGGCGTTACTGCCCTTGCAAACACTAGCATTTCTTACACTCAAAACCTGGCATTGTGTTTTCACTACATTAAATCTTGGCCCATCTTCTTTGAAGATTGTTTTTACAGATCTGCCAAATTCTGTCCTCACTAACTTCAGCTGTCAGAGCAAGTGCTGGACAAGAGCTTGAAAAGATGTTCTCTATTTTGCTGCCTCAGCTTTCCAGCACCTTGCATGTTTGTCACCCTGTTGAACACTGCTTCCCAGCATGGTGCAGTGTAATTAGTCAAGGAATTAAAATAGCCATGAAAATGAACCAGTGAAAATACAGGAAGCACTACCCAGAGAGCTGCTGTAGCTCACAAAGTGTGTGAGACAATCAGCTGTAGATACTCTGTGTCTGCACTTAAATGGCTCTCATTCCCATATGGAAAATACTTGCATGTGATTTCTAAGTCTCTGTCTCACCAACCAAAAGAAGCAGCTGGAGTGATAGGCAACGGCTCTACAAGTTTCAGGTGCAGTGAGACGGTGCAGAGGGAAGAACAGCTGATTCTCAAGCATAACTTAGCTGTATCCAGTTGTGTAACATTTATATTTTCACCTTAATTTTGCAAAGTTGTATTTCTGTGTGGCTCTGGTGCAGTTACTGCTGCAGGGATAGTCAGGGAATGTTTTGCAGAAAGCTCTTCTGCAGTGGTGTAACTGTGACAGCACTTCTGCTTTCTCCCTGAGATCCTTGGCTATTGGTTTGAATGGGTTTATGTTTATATTAATGACTCAGATTGGCTTTTCTTGCAGCCAGTCATCTTTATTTGCACGTAAGAGTATAAATGTACAAACAAGAGTATTCTTCAGTCACTTTTCCCGGTTCATCTTTCGAATATTTCAGTGAGTGGAAGCAATGGCATCCCCACACCAAGAGGACAATCATACACCATGGCAAAGAGTGACCTGAAACATCTAATTCATGTCAGTGGCAATGGCACTGGGTCAGAATGGTCAAAGGGTGCAAACTGATCAGATGCTTCAATTCATTCACAAGCTGCAATTGGTGCTGTGCTTAATAAATAAATTAATACAATTTGGAGCTGTTCACAAGACAATTCAGAAAGAGAAAAACTTGGATTTCTCATGTAGGATGTCCGTAATGGACAACATATCTCTCAGCCACTGCAGAACTTTAACACAGCCTTCCTGTGCTCGTTTATATGCAGCAAGTCTGAAATTCAGACCACGTGTTAAAATCCTGTCAGAATACCACAGGCTTACGTTATATATAGATCCAGAAATAGTTAGGAAAAGATACACATTAGCACAATTGCCCTTGAATTTAATGTAACTCCATGGGAAAACAAAATGTCTTCTTTGCCTGTGCATTGAATAGCTGCATCAAACTGAACTCTGCAGTCCCACTTCATTGCATTTCCAGCAAGTTACATAGCAGCCCAATTCAAATAATTATTTTCTAGCTTTAGCCTACATGGATCCCAATGTACCCATGCAAATTCTAATTCTGAAGTGGTGTTGTCTCTGAGAATAATATTTCAGATCCCTCTAAACGTGGCTGTGCTGTGATATCGACCGTGCAAACAGTAAACCTTCAGGGCTTTAAGTCTTTATGAGCAGCCTTGTTTGTGCATCCATCACTGTCCTCATGACCACCTTGGCCTAGGTATTTGTTTTTCCCCAAGGAAGGGTGAGGATCCCATCCTTTTGGTGCATTGTTATGACATGAACTGAGCTCAGCAAGTTGAAGTAAAAAAGATGCACGACACAAGGCCAGGATGGCTTGGAAGCATGGTATAGGAAAGATGGACAGTAATGGCAGAAAGACCTGGATTGCTTGCCTCCACCTCTGTGCTGTGGGGACATCACCATGTTTCTGCTCTCTGGTGAGGAAGCACACTCTCCTGTCAACTTCACTCCTCTCCATGCCCCACGAAGGTTCTTTGGCAAAACTTTGGATGTTTGACTTGCATCAGCAGAGACAAACCAGAAACAGGATGGTAGTGTTCAACAGCATAAGATGCTACACTGAACTAAATCCTCTTGTGTCTTGGTTTAGTGGTCAGAGCAAAACAAAATCCAGAGAGAAAAACCTGCACTCTATTACTCGCTTCCGCCTTCCTAGTGGAAAGTAAAAGGGAAATAAGAGAGACTTCAAGTTGGAAGTTAAAACTAGACCATGTTTAATAGACCAGGGAAGGGATTGTAACACATGGAATATTAATGAAAAAAATACACAAATATATGCAAAACCTGAATTCAGTGGTTGCTGATACGAATGTCAGAAAGTCCCTTGTGGCCGAGCTGACTTGGGAAAAGGGTCCAGGGCTTTTCCCAACACCTGATGGAGTTAGATAATGCAGAGCACATGGTGACCTGAAGACAAAAGAGCCACAACCTCTCTCCAGGATGTCTGAGCTCAGGAAGGCAAGAAATAAGAAGGGTGAAGGAAGGGGCAGCCTTCCCACTCTCCTGGATTTCCTAGAGTATGGCAGGAGATGGGCAGGAATACTGACCCCTCTCCATTCTGCCCCTGGAATCCCTTCAGGTCCTAAACACCCTCTTTCCAGGTCCACATATTGATATCATAACATTAGCCTGTGTCCCTTCAAACCATAACATCTTGGAAAAAAAACAAAACAAAACAAAACTGGGAATGGGTAGAAATTTTGATACATACAGTGAAGAGCTGAACACCTGTACTTGTTCTCAACTGACACTGTAAGTTCTTTACAGCCTCTTGTGAAGCTTTACAGCACGAGCCTGTAGAGCAAGTCTGGCCACCTTTCACACTAGAGCAGGCAGGTAGGAACACATTATGTTGGCAAAAGCTAGTAGGATGTGGGTGACTGGCTGACTATTGTTCTCTTCTCATGCTTTCCCTAGCACCATGGTCCCATGAGTACTCACCAACAATCCTGTATATAAGCTGCAAAGAAAAAATCCTCTTTTTGCCCTTTAACTTACAGAATGACTCATAGCTTTTTTTAAACATAGTGCTAAAACCTCTTCTATCCTTAATGTCTTGTTTATATGAGGGAGGGTCTCCAGTGACACTCCTGAGTACATGCAGTTGTGCATATTTAATTCGGTGCATGGACTTTCTCATCATGTAATAGCTAGTAGATTTGAAGTATACAAAAAGCAGTTTCAAGAGCTGATACAAGAGAAGACTGCCTTGGAACCAGCATACAAGAATCCTCTGGGAATTGTTCACCCTCATGAATAGACCATGGAAGTTTCCTCACAGAAACGAGATTAAGAACATGTCTCAGGAACAAGATCCCAAGAAAAAGCAGAGCAAGAGTTGCAGGCCCATGTACCTGTAAGGTGTCTCCATGATAACTGGAACAAAAGCAGAAAATTCACCTTTCTGGAGAGGCAAGCCATTCTCCTTGTTTTAACACCTGCACAGTCTTTATTGAAATCAAAGAGTAGAAAGAAAGAGGGTCTTGTTATCCTAGGAGATGCAAGTTAAATTTACTTCTCTGATGCAAATTTCCAATTGGGGCTGGGATATATTATTGCACCTCAGGGTTCTGTGGCCACACAAGAAAAACAGTAGCACTGCAGGATAATTATGAAGATATATATATGAAAGATGCAGGTACCTAGATAACCAGACAATTTTTTTTGCAATTTTTGAGAGACAAGTTGCATACTGTGTTTGAAGGAACTATGATAGTAGAGTTATAATGACATAAATGCTACTTTTAACTGACGCAGGAATGAGGACTGAGTGTTTTATTCATTCACTGAGTGAACTGCACCCATGGAAAATCTCTCTCTTTGCCTAGAACATGACATAAAGTACATTGAATTTGAAGGACAAAGATGTTTTGTCATTCTCTTTTTAGAATAAGCCTTGTTCTTCCACAATATGTCATTTATTGGGCAATTTAATTGCATCCACTAGGACGTCTAAAAACTTAAAAATCAGGCCAAATTGCTACAAGATATTAACTCAAATACTATTTTATGGAGTATCAGTACCTTAGCAAAGCATACAGAACTGTGTTAATTAAA
This sequence comes from Apus apus, assembly GCF_020740795.1. Classification (NCBI taxonomy): domain Eukaryota; kingdom Metazoa; phylum Chordata; class Aves; order Apodiformes; family Apodidae; genus Apus; species Apus apus. The sequence continues at coordinate 68,689,995 of NC_067312.1, read as the reverse complement.
AGGCCCACGAGTAAAATCAATTTGAAGTCGTAATTCATCTGTTGTTTTACAATGCTAGCAGAGTTTGATTTGTTGTTTTTTTTCTCCCATTCTGCTGCTTTTTTCATTTTAGAACTCAGCTCTATAGGGGGATGCTGACAGCACCTTCTCAGATCTCTCCACCTGGCGTGCCATCCCTGCATGAAGAGAAAGCTGTGGCTTTATTTTTATTATTCAAGGTCCTGTTTGGGCCACTCCTTTGCCAAAATGATCTAGTTACAACACTATTGGCAGCTCCATAGATGTGTTTGTTCGTTGGTACCTATGTGAGATTGCTTAGCCCCAGCTCCAAGAGCACCTCCTTGGGTACAGACAGGGCTTACACTGTGTGCAAGTGTGACAGACTGGTGAATACCCTCATGTAGTTCCAGTATGGACACATAGAAATTACTTCTCTCTCACTGTGCTGAGGAAGGTGGGGAATACAGGAGACCTTATTCTTGGTTGAAAACATCTGGCCCAACCACCTTTATTACGGAAGAAAGCAAAAATGAGGGTGCAGGAGCCACAGAAACTTTCGGGTTTTCATTTCTTTTATTCCAGATTCCAGGAAATGTCTGTAGGAAAAGTGCATTTATTTAATGTCTGTGACAAGTGGAATGGTTGAAATTTTGGCAGGCAGGCATGGTTGAAGAAATTATGTGGCCTCTGGCCTGGGGGAACGGTCTTGATGATTTTAAGTTCCCTTGAGGCCTTAAAACTGATGAAGTTGCCCATGTTTGCAGTACTTTACAGAAACTTGCCACATGGCCATTGGCAGTGCCTGCACTAGATCTTTCCAGGAAATAACCCAAAAATTAAGCTGGTAGCTACAATCTGTTACAGTCACTGTCAAGTTGTGAAATACCAGACTGCTTGCATTTGATTAGCAGAGGTGCACACTGATTCTGGCATGGGCAAGGAAACAATATCATAAAAGCCCAGAAACACCTACCAATTAGAAGCTAGAAATACACAAATCTGCAGATAAGTGGCAGATTTTAATAGGGAGTATAACTAATTATGAAGGTACAGCTTAGCTAGAGATTTATTCAGGAAGACAAGTCTGTTAGCACATCTGCACAGGGAGAACTGAAGTGGTGAGCATGAGCAGATCTTCAAACACAGGCTGTAGTGGAGATAGAAGTGATGGCCTTGGTATCAGAATTGAGATTATAAGGAGTATGCTCTACAGAGGTAAGTTGAGAAGATAAATGTTGGTGTTTTTTTTCAGGCCTGGCACATCCTCTGTTAGTTGAAGCGTCTGAGACCTGAATGTCCTCTAGCTCATTCAGAATTACCAGGTTCTGCTAAATGAAAGTATGTGACGGTGTCACAGAAGTGCACAGATAATCATGAAGCACCTTTCTGTTATAAAACTCGGTTTAATCTGTCTCTCTGTCCAAAAGGGCCATAACTTCTAGACAAAAATATGACAAGGAGCTGGAGGAAGACCGAATGACAAAAGAACAAGACAAAACAAACAAAAACAGAGGTTTAATCTCTGAGTGGTAAAGTCTTGAAATCAAGTGAAATTTGTCTTTAGGAAGAGACTGCCCAAAACACGTGAAGTAGTCACCCCTGACTTTGTATGAGACCTCATGTGGCTAATACCCTGAGTGCTTAAAGGGATATTTCTTGCACATAGGGAATAAAAACTCCTCAAACTACAGAGACATTATTAGCAGTGTCATGCAGTTTAAGGTGTGGTCAAGAAAGAGAACCAACTAAATGTGGCATTACTGAGGTCACAGGGGTTGATCTATTCTTGACAGGTTTGGGCAGTAGGCTCATGAATGGGAAGGGAGAAATCACATTTCCTGTGTTCACACAACTACCATTCTTTGTCAAAATACTGTGTCCAGTTCTTGCTGCCACAGTTCAGGTAGGATGTCAGAAAATGGGCTACAGATCAGAAAACAGCTGCAAGAACAGAAATTTGGGAGACACATCAATGAAAAACTTGGGGAGGTAAATCTACTTAATACAGAAGGTAAGATGGGTAGGTTACCAAGTGCAACAACTTGCACCAAGAACAGAAATTTCTGTCTCTCAGAAGTATGACCCAACAGCTAGAAAATAAAGGTAAGCATATTCAGAGCAGAAATTATGAATGTACTTTGGAGTGAGGTTAATGAGTGACTGCAGCAACTTACCACCAACCCTTTTGAGTTCTGGAAGCTATAAAAAAGAAGTTAAAATAATAGAACTTTCACATAGATTTGATGACAGATAGTTTATGGAATAGACCTTGGAAAGAGAAACAACGGCAAGATTATTAGTAGAGTTTAGACACTAATACTGAAAAATCTAACCTAAAAGCAAATCCAGCACATATTTGCTGTAGAACATGTTCTTGCTGTCAGAAGCTAAAATGGAGATGAAAGAGGAAGCACTTTTGGCTACAGTTTGAAAATCTCCCTAGAGCACAGGGGAGCGGGGCATTGCAAAGCAGAGCAGTGATAGGAGACATTTAGACTTAATGAGCAGCAGAGGCAGTGGCATTCCAGCTGCCAGGCTGCTCCCAGCCTCTGACCTGTGCATACATCTAAATGTTAATGGCCCAGCTCCCTGCAGCACAGCTCACAAAAGAAGCACTGAAACAGAAGGGAGGTCAAGTGTTTTGTCATTTTCCTCCATTCTTTTACTAACTCGGTGGATGGATATAAACAAAATAACAGTCTTGGGATTTGTCTTTCCCCGGTTTGTATTATGTTGCTGGCCTTAGCAGAACTTGAACTCGTTCAAGTTTACTTTGAATTTTTTGAAAGAGGACTGAAGAAGCATCCTTAGAATAACTCTGAACTGCTGTAAGTCATGCAGGATGAGCTTGTGAGGTGGCTATGATAGAGCATCCAGAAAAATATTATATAAAATGTAGCCCAGAATAGTTTAGAACTGTGATGAAGAGAGCTCTCCTCTGGATATATCTGTTCTGTGTGTCTGATAACCAGTGTGGGACACAAGATTTCAGTGAAAGGTGAAATTAAAGGTAAGTTTCCTGAACAGGATAACCTTGTGACTTGGAGGTCTTTTTGTTCCAGTGAGTGCATCCAAGTCCAGCTGAGGGGATCAACAAGGAGCAGCAGTGAGATGATGAGCTGCAGCAGACATCCTGGTGCAAACATTTGATGGCCAGACACACCTCCTAGTGGACAAGCAGCTCACGTTTGCAAGGCCAGAAAATGTAAACGTGCAACCCTGCCATTGAATGGTCTTTTTTAGTGGTATGTTGATCCCAAAGAAGCAGTATTTAGACAGACTGGCAATAAGTATCACAGGCAACACTGCACCGTGAGCAAGGGATGGTGCCTTGTAGCTGGTCTCTTTTTCCACAGAAGCAGTCCCTCATTTTTAATGCCAGTAATGATTTCTGCATCAACTGTAAAAGTGATTTTATCCTATTTCTAACTGTTCTGGTAAGCAAACGTTACTGCCTTGCTTTTGGCAGACTGAAAATAAAATTGCAAGAAGAGCAACTTTTTGTAATTGTTTTAAATTTTTTTATGAGGTGTTCTAGACAAAAAGGTGTGTTAATTTAATCTTCAATTACATTTGTGCTCCATTTTATCTTTAAAAAACCCCGATTTTTAGCTTTGCTTTTTAAAACTCAGGTCATTTCTACTTCTCTTTCATTTTGCATTTTGAAGAAACAAAAGAAGAAAACCCAGTCAGTTGCCTCCAAAATCCTCTTCATATTCTTCTGGTCCCCTTGTTTTTGTGAGAAAGGGTAAATAGAGGGATGAAAATGGAAGAAAACAAAGTTAAAATAAAGCAAAAAGAAGAAACTTTTTCAGACATGTAGCAAAATTAAAGCATTCATTTTGAAGCATTAAAAACCCTTTTTAAGCTGAAATACATATTTAAAAAAAAAAAAAAAAGACAAGGTAAATGGCTTAATGCTGTCTTAAAATAAAGTCACAATTGGAAAGCATCAGGTGTTTTTGGAAGGTACTCTGTATCAGTTCTGCTACTTGACAGTGGCAGCAACAGCATCAATAACACCAAAGGCCAAATGCTAACCCCAATTATACTTCTGCAAACCTGTTGTCTCCATGTCCTGCCACACTCACATAACTATCTGTGTACCCAGGTCCTTCAGTCAGTTTTCACAGACGTATTTTGCAGGCATTTCCTTTTTTTGCTGGGGACCACAACTCATTTTCTGTAGCACTCTTGGTGCCGTGGGGTCAATGCTTATTTTTGAGCAGTGTAAACTCCATTCCCAGTGACAGGTATGCTGAGTGAGAACAATACTTAGGCATTTTACTGAGAGTAACATTTGTGATGCGTACTTTTTTTTATTCACCTTTCTTCTTTTTTTGCCTCGTCTCCCCTGATCCCACTATTGGAGGAGGAGAACTTGACATAACCCCCTACAAGACACAGAAATCTCCATTAAGTCTTCTGTCCTGGAGTGAGTGCAGTGGGAGTTGCTGTAGTTTGTGTCTCGGCAGCTGCCTGAGCTCATTCCCATGGTATGGTCTGGTTTTGATAAAAATCACCATTTAGAACACATTTCTTAATATTTTTTGTAAAATGTTCAAAGAGGCATATTTAATGTGAAAAATAGTTCCCTTTTCCTCTGTCAACAGTTCCACCAAAAACAAATCTCCCTGTTAAAAGGCCATTTTTGTGAAATCCTTTATTCTCTTGCAAGTTCTCAGCACTTGTGACTTTCCCATGCTTACTGAGATCAAAAAAGAAGGATGCTTTGGTTTGCAACTCATGATAGAAGTACTGATGTCAATAGGACCTCTGTGCAATCTAGGTCACAGAGTGACACTGGAGACCAAATCATAGAATACTTTGGGTTGAAAGGGAGCTTAAAGATCATCTAGTTCCAACCCCCCTGCATGGGCAGGGACACCTCCCACTAGACCAGGTTGCTCCAAGCTTCAGCCATCCTGGACTTGAACACATCCCACCAGGGGGCATCCACAACTTCTCTAGGCAACTTGTGCCAGTGTCTCACCACTCTCACACTAAGGAATTTTTTCCTAATACCCAATCTAAATCTTCTCCCTTCCAGTTTGAAACCATCCTCCCTTGTCCTATCACTCCATGCCCTTGTAAAAAGTCCCTCCCCAGCTTTCCTGTAGGCCCTTCAGGAACCAGAAGACCACTATAAGATCTCCTCAGAACTTTCTCTTTCCCAGGCTGAACAACCTCAGTTCTCTCAGCCTGTCTTCATATCAGAGGTGCTCCAGCCCTTAGATCATCTTTGTGATCCTCCTCTGGACTAGTTCCAACAGTTCCATGTCCTTCTTATGTTGAGGGTGACAGAACTGGACACAGTACTGCAGGGGGGATCTCACAAGAGTTGAGCAGAGGGGGAGAACCACCTCCCTTGACCTGCTGGTCACTCTGTGCCACTAGTCTCACACATGGACACCTGTGGTCAATACTGGCTTTTGGACACCAACAGCTTCTCCTAATGAAAAGTCGACCTCTGTCATGGCCTTTGCAAAACCAGCTTTGGAAGACCCCAAGGTTATGTGATGGCTTGAAACCTTGCAGCTGAGCAAGCCTTTCAACAGGAAGGTGGCTTTTTTTTTGGTAACTAGAGCCATGATTTTCAGCAGTGTGATTGTTCCTGCATCTAGTACTGCCTCTTACTGCTCCTTGGGTCACTGCTCTGCCCTGCTGGTGGAAAAGGCAGTGAGATGGTAGGATGTCACCTCCAGAGCAGAGTTGTGCACAGAGCTGCGAGGTTTCAACATGTGGGGAAAAGTCCCCTCCTCCCTCTACAGCCACCTCAACCAGAGGAAATTAGTTTGGTCCACAGCCCTGTGCATTATCAGTCCCTTGTGATGTCCCAGATGTCATGCCCAGGAAGAATCCGTGCTGCTGCTGGGGTGTGTTTTTTTTCCCATAGCAGCCTCGGTACAGAGGCAGGGGCCGTGAAAAATGGAAATAAAGGAACTATACAATTCCCCCCTCCACCAGGGGCCGTTTCAGGACTACTCGGAGCTCCAGCTGATCCCTGCAATTCCTCACAGTGCCGGCGAGCACCGCTGGAGGCCGCCTGAAGGAGCTGGCTGGAGCCTGAAGTTTTCAAGCAGCTGTAGCCTTTGCATGCTAAGGAAACAAGGCTTCCCGAGCCACGGGATGGACAGAGGTATGTTTATCTTACGTGCGCTTTTTATGCCAGGGGAGATAGCATTTTTTAATTCACAGCTTTTTCAGGGAACAGATTGATTTCTAACTCATTTTTATAGAGAGCTTTCAGAATTTAGAGTATTTTCCCAGTGCTTTCCTTGCTGAAATTTTGTTTTCATTATCATATTCTACTTTAAATGTATGAAGTTGGTATTGAGTAAATAAACAATATTGATACATTTCAAAACAAAATCATGCAGTGAGATTCCCCGGGACATGCTCTTTTACAAAATTGGAATTGTTTGGCATTTATTTTTGTTCTCACCATGCAGTGTGCAGCCTGGGGCCTTGCGTATCACTCTACATCATATCCATTGCAGCACAGAGAATAAATCATTTCTTTGCTCGTAGGATACGGGAAATTTTTGAATCAGGTCCAATTCTAATCTCCCTTCCCATCTTTTCCTTCTGCAAATGCTCAGATGGGTGCCTAAATATACGTCAAGTAGTAAGTAATCTGCATAGGTGCAGCTCTGAAGGACAGAGCCAACCCCTCTTGCAGCTTTCTGAACACGCAGCAAATAAAACCAGTCCCATGATTCAGTCACTACTATCAAGAGACCCAGTTATTCCCTGACTCAAGGTAAAATTTAAATGGAACCAAACTACCCTGCTTTATTCCTGGTGGGATGTCACAGATGCCTCCAGATCCCTGCTCAAGGCAGAGGACGCGTCTTCCCCATGCTGGAATAGCTGGCATCTGCCTCTGTCCCACAGAGCTAGATACAGTTAGTTGTGCAGATTGGGCTTTCCCAGATTGCTTTACTACACACAGGCCTTTCTCATTAAACGCAAGTAAGATCTGTATTTTTAATCTTATGAAGCTGAAGAGTAGAGATACAAAGTCACTGTTTGAGGTCTACAGTCTATTGCATTTTTTTTAATCTGAGATGTGCTGAGATACCATAACACTGGAGATCTTGTAAGAACCCCAACTGACAGATTTTTTTACTTTAAATGTAGGCATAAACCCTTATGTGATACCCACAGCTCTATTTTTGTTGTTCAGGGTTTACTTTCTCCCTACCTCAATATTTCTGTAAGCCTCTTTAATGAGGTGCTGACACATTCAATTTTTTTTAATTTTTTTTTTCATATTACAGTGTTACTGTTATTTCTTTCCACATTCACAGGGTGCTTCACTTAGACAGTTTTCCTCATTTTCGTGGTTTGGGCCCAACAGGACAACAAGGAACCAGCCCTGTGGCCACTCACTCACTGCTCCCCCCCACCAGACACTGGGATGGAGAGAACAAACCCAACTAGAAGCTCATGGGTCGAGACAAAGGACATTGAGGGTTCTTCTCCGATTAGGTTCACAGGCAAAACAGACTCAACTTGGGGAAAAAAATAATCATTTAATTTCACACTAATCAAACACACACAGGACACAGACACACACAGAGCAGGGCTTGCATATGTTACCCCCACCCCTCCCTTCTTCCCATCCCCAAATCCCTTTGTTCCCGGTTTCTCTCCCTCCTTCCCCCCAGCGGCACAGGGGGATGGGGATGGGGTTTAGAGTCAGTTCACAGGCTGGTGGTTCCTGCTGCTCCTTCCTCCTCAGGAAGAAGGATTCCTTACAGTCCTGCCCTGCTTCCCCACGGGGTCCCTCCCATGGGAGAGAGTCCTCCACGAACCTCTCCTTCATGAGTCCTTCCCACCAGGTCCGGAGCTGCTCCAGCCTGGGCTTCCCACAGAGTCACAGGCTGCTCAGGGAACATTCACTTCCCCTGGCACAGGGTCTTCCACAGCTGCATCATCAGAGTCCACTGGCAGCAAATCCTCTGGCCACAAAATCCAAGTCCACTGGCCAAGCTCACCCCTCCTGGCACCTTCAGGGAATGTTCCACCCTGTTCCTCCACGAGTGCAGGGGGACAGCTGCCAGCTCGCCATGGGCTGCAGGGCAACTTCTGCTTGGGCACCTTCTTCCCCTTCTTCCTCACCAGCCACCAGGATCGCTCCCCTTCACCAGCACAGCTCTTCTCCCCTCCTCCTTCTCTGCTCAGCTCTTACCTCAGTTCTTTCATATGTTAATGGCAGAGGTGCATCCATTGTCCCTCTAATGGCTCTTTGGCTGGGTTTAGACCAGGGGGAACTTAGCTTCTCATTGGAGCCACCCATGGGATTCCTCTCGCACTACCAAAAACCCTGCCAACCCAAGCCAGCACACTCAGTTTTCTTTAGGTTCCTTCCCTTAAAAACTACTTCAGGAGCTGTCACAAACAGATGTCAGACCTTACTTGTCTTGCACATACATACAGATTTTATTTTTAGTAAGGAAAAGGGAAAAAAAAAGGGTGTGGGGAGGAGGGGAGTTGTGTGTCCTGGTGTCATCCATGCCAGGGGGGCCCTCCAACCAGGTGACTTCATTTCAAAAGTGTCTTTTCAATCATAAGGAAAAAAACCACAACATTTTGAATGGGCGTCTTATATATCAATCTGTGGATGTTTGAAGCAATTTTGGTTTTGTTTGTTTCCACCCTCATTCCCAAATCTTTGCTGGCTTAAAAGGCACTTTAGTCGTATGTGGGGCTGGATCGAAAACTAAACTACACAGCTTTAATTAGACACTAATGATAAAAGAAAATACGTACAATTATATACAAATGTGTTCAGGGATGTTCAAAAGCCTTTTGCATCCCCCCACCCCCAGCAACCCCCACAGCATCTCCTGAGCTGGGAACAGTCCTGAAAAGTCCCGGAGCTGCCGGAGAGAGCGCAGAGTGATGAGGGTCAGGAGAGCTCCAGCCTGGGGGTCAGTGGTGATGGATGGATGGAGTCCTCCCTGGACACCAGCCATGGATGGAAGAGAAGGGAAGAAGAAGCAGGAAGGGAGTTTCTTCTGTGATCTCTGACCTTCCTCTGAGCTTACGTAGATACATGGAATGGAATATCTCTGGCCAGTTTTGCTGTCTGTCTAACTCAGCCTCCTAGGGGGGGTCACAGATCTCCCCATGGTGTCTGAGCCAGAAGAGCAAAGATGTGACCTTGGAGCCCCAGCAGTTAGAAAAACATTCCAGTGTTATCAGCCCAAGCTGGGACACTTTGGTACTAGTTAAAAGAAAGCTTATTGAAGGAAGAAATAAAAAATAAATAAATAAATAAATAAAATCAGTAAAAGGAAAAGTGGCTTCATCCTGGCTCAAACCAGGACAGGAAGATTTTGCAACAGAGTGTTAGTTTAAAAAAAAGAAGCGGCAGGGAAAATAAAGCCTGCACTCTTTGTAAGAGTTACGAAGAAAATTACCTCTTGATGTTAAGTGCTTTTTAAGATTTACCCTCATTAATTTCTGGGGATAGAGACACCAAATTTCAGAAGTTACAGCAAATTGTGCAACCAAATTCCCTCTTCAGTTAGCAAAACTCTTAGGCACATTTCTAAAGCCAAGCCTGTGCATACATGTGCTGTTGATCACAGCCAGCAATTTTGAATTGCTTTTTGTAACCAGACATCATATTCTGACACATGCAAAGGGAGAGCAGCAGGATTGCAGGAGCAGCAGCAGCTGAACAGCTGATACTGGTTTTATCATCGGGACACACAAGTAACATGTGTTGTACGTGCTGTAAGGATGTAATATGCTTAAGGTGTGTGTTGTTGATAAAAGTCTTCAGCCAATGGTCACACCAGATGCAAACATACTGCAGATAGAAAAGCCTGAGGAGGCACTTTGTGTCCTTGTGACCTGTGCCATGGTACAGGACATGGAAGGTCTCTTGTGTGGTACTGATGGCAGAGGTAGAGAAGGCTTGGACAAAACTGCACCTGGGACTTGTAAATGAGGGCACGCTGCAGAATTTGAGCAGAGGTACTGTGTGCAGATGGCTAATCACACATACAACCTCCTTTGTATTACTGAAGTTGCTGGTACTGTCAGTGCTTTACATTTGTAGAAGATTCAGCAGGGCACTCAAAGACTGCAGTCTTTGAGTGTATTTCTGCCTGGTTCTAATGCAGAGGTGGGTTGATTCTGGAGGTCTTCAGAGATGTTCAACATCACTGATAGTTTTCTGGAACTGGTGAAGGTGCAACACAGCCAGGAGAGTCTGGGAAGTTCTGTGGAGAGTGGCACAGGACCAGCTTTTGCAATCCCCAGCCCATCCCAGGCACATTATTTCTGTGACCTGCATTAATGTCTGATATCATTGTCGTATTCAGAACTGTGAAAAATAATGTCATTCAAAAATGTTTCGGTTCTATGGTAGCTGCCAGAAACTGTTATGAATGTATCTTCTTAAGGACTTGGTAATGTCAGTGGAAAGACTGACAATGACTTTGGCTTTGCCTGTAAATCTTGACTCCACCTTAAAACACAGTCTCGTAAAATGGATGGAAAAGGTCAGATTTTTCACTACAAGTTTTTGCCTTTACTTTTTTCTTCTTATCTCTCTCTCCATGCTCTTCTGTCCTGAGGTGGACGCAGGTGCCCACACACTGGATGCTTTTAAAGGCAGGTTAGACATGAGCACTCCAGTTGGGAATGCTTCCAGTTTGTTCAGCCAGCATTGCCTTGCAGCAGTGAAATAGATGTGCTAACCTCTAAGGTCCTTATGTGAGCTCCCCAAAGCACAGGTACTACTGTGTTTCTGTGTTGCACCTCTCCATCTGAATTCATGTTTATTTCTCCCTAGCACAGCAGTATATGCAACGGGCTATGGCCCTCCTTTGGGATGGGCTGCATGTTTATTCTCTAGACCACTGCCAAAGAAAACATCATTAAGCAAAGCAGGCATTTGACACTCCCTTCTCTCTTGCAGAGAGAATATCATTCCCTTGGCCTCACTGAAGCTGCTGATCTTTGGTCTCTGCTGTCATCCACTGCAGCCTTCAGCCTGCTGACAGGTGACTGCAAGCTCTAGGAGGTTTTAAATCTCAAAGTCCACAAAAAATGTGAGAGGAAGAGGGATGTGCGTGTCCCCTGCCATGGCTGGAAACATGGGCTCTCGTGGGTATTTGTTGTATGTGGCTGGATTTGGACTCAAATTTTCAGCAATGCTGCATCACTTTCAAATAAAAAGGAAGGAAAGAAGGGAGTGAGGGAGGCAGGGAGGGAGGAAGGGAGGGAAGGGAAGACAGAAAGGCAGATAAAGAAGGAGAGAGAGAGAGAGATAAAGAGAGAGAGACGTTTCCAAAGACTAGCCCAGCATTTTGATGCAACGCAAAGACCCAAGAGACAGATCATGCATTCAAGTCAACTCTGAAATAAATGGAAAACAGGCAAAGTTTGCTTGATATGCAGGCAGGACAAATAATTTTCAAAACAGACAAACAGAGCTATGATGGGAAATTCTTGTAAATTAATTACAGATTATAAGGTACCGGTTTGTTATTTAAATAAATAGAAAGAAACAAGTATGTATGGGTACATTTGTGTAAACAATACATATAAACACACATATGTATATATCTGTTCCTATATCACAACTTGCATTTATGGACTTTCTCACTGTCATCCCTCAAACTGTGTCTGAAAGACAAAAATAAATAAGTAGACATATATAGATGTTGTGTGTGACACAGTACTAAAAACTGATTTTCAAAGCAGCTATAAAAGAGCAAAAGAGACAGTAAGAGCACAGTTCATCGTGGCTCAGCAGAGGAGGCATAGAATGCCAGAGGCTTTGACAGAGCACATGTGTGCTCCAGCTCAGGTGTCCTCCCACAAGCTCTGGGAAGCTGCTAGGAGATCAATGTCTGAATACTTTTGGAAAGCTGGCCTTTGGAAAGCTCTGGAAAGTTGCTCTCCTGCAAATGCTCACATTTAAAATCACTAATTTCTCCATCATAGGAGCATGTCAGTACACATTCTGAAATGGAAAAAAATAATAATAATGATAAAACACTAAAAAAAGGCAGGTACTTATAGATAGGTCACAGGTAATTACATATGCCTCCAAGCCAATCCTGATGTACAGTGCTCCAGACCAAAATAAGTGTGCACCCTTTTTGCCTTCCATGCTCCCCACGTAGACAGCAAAGGGTAAGGGAGGGACTTTTGCAAATACCTTGCAAAAGGGTGGGGGAGGTGACACGGGCAGACAACTGAAGGTGCTAATTCATGCCCTCTGGAGAGGGCAGATACCTGTCAGAGGAGCTGGGACGGTCTGTCACACCAACTTCTAGCTGAGGACAACTGTTTGGCTGGAGTTATTCAGCCTCTCCAGGTAGCTGGGCAAAATCTATTCATCTCCAGTCCTCGGGATAAGAAAAGTGACTTTACAGGTTTTGCAGTGTTGAATCAGATGGAGAAACACCCATGCTGTCTCCCTCCAGGGTCTTACTGCAAAATTAATGTTAAATATGTGGAGTGTAACAAAGTAATGTTAATGACATACGTAATTACAGTTATTATAAGGATTAAATAATTATTTTCTGTTAAACGGCTATCGATACTAATTATTGTTAATCAACATCATTCTTAATACTGTAGTACATTGAGAAAGACCTTTCAGGCTTTCTGCTTTAGAAAGATGTATTAACTTGCTTTGAGAAGTACCATGGCCCCATTTACATGAATATTTTAGTTAAGTTTTTAAATTTATGTGGTGGCTTTATTTGTAAATATATGATTTCTTGAATCTCATATACAACCTCCTTGATAGTGGGACCCATTAGCATTGCAGCTGCAGAGAGCAGTGAGGTGAGTTTGTGAGGATGAGAAAGCCCGCTGGATGTTTTTTAGATACCACGGAGAAATGCAGCCTCTTGCTGAGCAAGTCCTTTTGGGATTCTCAAAGACATAAGCAAGGAGCAGGAGAAGCAGAGACAGCCAAGGCTGGGGGCAGAGTCCACAGAGTTTTGATGGTCCCTCCAACTTCAGTTACATCTACAGTGGTGGTGGCCACTCCTCCCAGCCCACATCTTTTATTCCTGAAGGACCAATAGGGTGTGTGGGAAACCTCTCCTGGAAGCACTAGTTTTCTCTTCTCCCCATTGGCTACACCACTTATCTCTCCCCAGCAATGGGCTGGAAGCCTCTTGTCCTGTTTCACTCTGTCTTGACTTCGGAGAGGAAGCAGCTAATATGCACATTTCTTTGAGCATGTTCTGGATTAAGTTCTTAAGTCAAACTGGACAGGGTGCTGGGCCGTCTTGTCTAGATTGTGCTTTTGCCAAGAAAGGCTGGACCAGATGATCCTTGAGGTCCCTCCCAGCCTGGTATTCTATGATTCATGATTCTATGATGCTATGAATTTGCATTTCCCTGTCTCTAATGTCAGAGACTAAAAGCTCCTCAACCTTGTTGGGACGTTTCCCAGGCAGATGAAACCCAGGAGGCTCACACAGAGCACAGAGATAGCACCACTCATAGGGCTAAAGATAGACAGGACCCAAATAGACAGGACCCAAATCCTTAGGAAATGTGAAAGCTTATACACTGTATAGTTTAGGGCTTATATACTGAACAGATCCTTGTAGCACAGGACTTCAAAACATGCCCCCAAGGGTGCCACACTGGGGCTGTTTCTGCACACAGCCATGTACACACAGTGCATGCACAGGGCAGTGTCCTGCTCCTGGCTGCTTCTGCTGCATCTTCATCTTCTGGCCTGCGAGGCATGTGCTGACAGCCTGGTGCAGGTGCCCGCACGGGGAGCCTGGGGCAGGACCACTGACAACACTTTCCAAGAAATCACGTTGCCTAAATGCCTCTTTTCTGCCTGGAAGCAGCACTGAGGCATCCTTTGAGCTCAGTCCTCACAGTCTCCAGAGAGGAGGCTGAAAGCGGGAGAAAGGAAAATCCCAAACAAATGAAGAGGGCTGGGAGCCCCACCTCTCAAGACAGTTTCTGACACAGACAGAGGCGAAGCAGCCAGCGCCATCTCCCCCCGTGTGTGGGCTGAGGAGGAAACCCCCACACCGGCAGTCGGGTGAGTATGGATGCTTTCTGTTCCCGTGGCTGCCATCCCTCTTCCCCAGCATGTTTCCATGGCAACAGATCCACCGGCATGATCCAGGACCTCCCTCCCTGCTTTGGTCCTACTAGCTGCACGCTCCCTGCCCCAGAGACATCCATCCCCTCCTGCACCTCTGCTCACAGAGCTGGAACTGGAGGAGGTGCCGTGGGCTTGGGCAGGCAGCCTGGGAGCGTACACTGGCAGTGTTGCCCCGATGGGGGTTATTTCGGGGAGCCATCCCTCTCACCAGCCCGGCCATCCGGGGGGCTCCCTGCTTCAGGCTCCCCACTGCAAACCAGCGGGACCTGAGGCTCAGGATGCACATCGGCAGTGGCGACGAGTGGGAGGAAAAGAGCAGTTGGGAAAGTGTGATGGGAGGAGGCCGGGGGGACCAGAATGCTCAGTGAGTCAGGCTACCCGCTGCGGCAGCAGAGACCTTAGTCTGGGAACAGGCAGGAGCCGCAGGAAGAGACAGCACCAAAAAAAACGAGCTAATGTTTTCTGAGCACCCCTGCATAGGGTGGAGGAGGCAGGCAGGTACGTGGGCAGAAGAGGGATCAGTGGGCAAGGGAGGGGACGGTCTGTGCACTTCTCAGGCAGGCAGGCAGCCTGCTGTCCCAGCTCCACCACGTCCAGGCAGGGGTTGCACACCGAGCTGGGGGGTTGTGCTGGCCCGGGTCAGCGTGCATCCAGCACGAACCTGGCCCCACAAGCACCTCAGCACCCCCTCTTCACCTCTAGCAGGGAAAACAAGGAGGAAATACCGCTTAAAGAGGAAAGCAGGTTTAAAGAGGGTGAGTCAACTGCCTCTTCTGCTGTTGGCCCCTTTGGTAAGCAAGCTGCACAGACTGCCTGTGATTCAGTCTCATTTCCAGAACAGGAATGACAGCACATCCTCATTGCCCAGGGACACTGAGAGGAAAATGCATTTTGTAATCTGGAAGACTCATCACCCTGCAGTGAAAAGGTTTGTTCATATACAAACCTTTTCATATGGAGCTTCAGTGCAGCCAAGAAATCTCTTGCCTCCTCAGCATTCACAGCTCGTGGACATGCAGGGAAGCATTTATTTTGAGAGCTGAGGGGCCTCTGTTTTGCTGCTGGCTGCTGTGATGGTCTCTGGAAATGCAGTGAGGCAGAACAGCACATGGAGGTGAGGAAAAGGCACTTACAACCAGACTGGAAGTCACTGCCACTGGGCGTCACTATCTTCATGAGTTTAGCAAAAGTGAAGTAATAAGCATTTTCTTACGTGCACAACAGGAGTATCCAGGCTTGTGGAGAGCAATAGTCGTGCAAACTTCTGTTTTGGAAGTCAAGCCAAGCCCCTAGGGGCTTGCTGTGGCAAATTATCCCATACCTGCCTTCTTACACTCCCCCTGCTTGTCTAGGGCCAGCAGCAGGATGATGGAGCACTGTTCTTGCACCTGGTGTTAGCTTCAGGTGTCTCTCTGATATTCCTTAGCCTTTTTAAAAAATGCTGTTAAGATCAGTGACCTTTTCTATGTGCTCTGTCTTCTTCCCTGTCCCAGGAAGAGAAGCAGGGCCCATGCCTTAATTGTTGCCACTGCAATCAGGGAAGAGCTCAATGCATGAGCAATGTACCACCTTATTTTTGAAAGGCAGCCTTCTGCAAGGTGCTAGAGTATTGTTTGAGACTGATTAAACCTGCCTAAATCCATGCAGGAAAAAAGCACTTGAACCATGATCCAAAGTGAGGGACTGTGTGGGGCAAAGACGTTGGATTAGCAGCAGTGCTGTGGCAAAACAGCTTCTTCCAGTGCTGGGATTAAATACACAGCCAGGTTACAAGCACTGCTCCTGTCCTTCTTTCCTCTCTTGGAGGATCCATCTGTAGCTCCTGCATTGCCACTTGCCCATGGAAACAAGCCACATACAGCATAATTCATTAATTTCTCCTACACAAATACCTACCATGAGTCCTGCTCAGCTCCCTCAACCATCCGCCTTTCTATTTGTGATTCATCACCATTCCTCCCATTCCTCCTCCATATCTGTAAAACTGCTGAACCTGTCCCAACAATTCCTTGTCAAGGGCTAGCCCTAGACCTTGCTGGAGACCAGTTTTACCTGTGAGTACTAAGTGACCCTGATATCCCCCACTTTTTTTTCATCACTTGTGTAGCATGCTCCACTTCCACCCAATGACAGTAACTCTCACACCAGACACCAACACCACGGCTAAAATATTGACATACTAGATGTATTTCAGTGGGCATGAACAGTGTCACAGGCCCCCACTGCACAGCACATCTCAGAGGGTTTTGCATACTCATGTATGAGTTTCTCTTCCCCCAGAAATCAAGGAAAGATTTTCAGTATCAAAGCCTTATGCGCCAGGCAGGCTTGCTGCAGTTTCTGTAAGATAAAGCAAGAGGAGAGGAGGCTGTAGTGATGTGGGATGTTGGTCTCTTCTCCCAGTAACAACACATAGAATGAGAGGAAATGGCCTGAAGTTGTGCCAGCGGAGGTTTAAATCGGATATTGGGAAGAATTTCTTCACTGAAAGGGTTGTTAGGCACTGGAACGGCCTGCCCAGGGAAGTGGTGGAATCACCACCCCTGGACGTATTTAAAAGATGTGTGGCTGTGGTGTTCAGGAATATGATTCAGTGGTGAGGTTGGCAGGGCTGTGTTGGGAGTTGGACTTGATGATCATGAAGTTCTTTTCCAACCATAACTATTCTGTGAACACCCAGTCAATGCACTGAGAGAGGGAGAGCAGAAAATTTTGCTCCTCAATTCACTGTCCCAGCTAAACCTCTCTTCTTTTCCATGCTTCTGTGCACCAACAAAATCCACCCTGGAGCAGGGGTGCAGCCCCAGCTCCCAGGACATGCAGCTCTGCAGCCAAGGCAGCTGTGCTGTCCTGCCCTGCTGCCCCTGTCACCTTGACCTGGAGGGGTGGTCAAGGTGTGGGAGAGGAATGCAGCAGCTTAGAAGTGTCTGGGGAAGAACAGAAAAAGGCCAGAGAAAGACAGCAGCTATTTCAGTGAGATTACATTGCTTGTTTTCAGGGTTGGTACTTATGCAATGGTAGGACTGCACAGAACGCTGTAAATCTCTCCTGGAGCATAAACATATGGAAAGTATTGTGGGATAGATTAACTTCATAAATTATGGTTTCTCTGTTTTCACTCAGTCCTCCCTTCTCTTGGTGATTAATATTTCACCTCTACTGCATTTCATGGGCTTTCTGTTTTGCCACACAGGAGACATGACAGCAATTAATCCCAAAGGACTCAAACTCATCTGCAAAAAGACTTTTGGGCTTCCCCGGTATCATCAGGAACAGAAAGAAAACAAAGAGCTGGGCTCAGGCAGAAACAGATGGCCATGTTGTGAATGAAATAAGTGCTAATGCCTTTCTAGATCTGGGACCTGTTTTTGCTCCCTCCTCCAAGGCCAGGGTGGGTGAAGCAGTGAGCATTACATGTCTGTGGTGCTCCACGGGAGACATTGGCAACTGAGGATGAACCCAACCATGGGTTGGAAAGGGTCAGCAGATGCACTATTCTCATTTGAGATGAGGTGCAGCTCTGAAGTGCATTGCCTTCAGCCTGCCTGAAAGGTCTCAAGTTTCCATTTTGCTGCTGCATCATCCACAGTTTTGCTCCTCAACCGTCCTTTGTCAGGGTGTTCATCAATCCTGTCCTTGTAGCGGTTTTGAGTCCTCTGAAGGGCACTGTCCATATCTGCTTTGACAAGGAGTCTTTATTGTGATTTGTGCTACACCAGGGCTTACAGCAGTGCAAGATCTCCCACCTAGAGCTGGCCAGAATGCAGATTTCATATCCCCTAAGAAAATGCTTTTATTGCAAAGGAGGCATAAAAGAGCAAATTTATTTCTTTTTCCTTTCATGAAATCCCAGAGAGATTTGCTGAGCTTAGATATTTCCTTCTTTCCTCTTTTCTTCTTTTTGCTTCTTCATTAAATAAGATAAATATCACTTTGAATAATACTATAAAATTCTAAGTAAGAAGAACCTTGATTACAGGAGGTATATGGGCATTTTTTATGTAATTTTGCTGGTAAAACACATGCAAGTGGTGAAGAATGTGTTCCTGTGTTGGCAGTTCCTGCTACCCCAAAAAAAAAAAAAAAAAAAAAAGTTTTTTCCAAATGTGTGTGTCAAACCCTTCCTAGTCTGCACTTTGGCAGTCAAGGTGAGCCTTGGTTTGTGGAGGAGCTGTTTTGCTATTAAGCTGGGGCAGAATATGAGGGGAATGTTGAGTCTACCTTGATTTAATGAAATCACTTTATCTTCCTGACCAAGATGAAGGCTCAGCCCTTCTTCCATCAGAGACAGAAACGGATGGGGAGGGAGAGGGGAGACAGAGTGTGGGATTTTCCCACTGCATATTTCTGTAGCCTGGGTAAGTTACAAACAGAATCTGTCTGAAGATGGGAATACATTTTTGAGGCTTCCCCCCTCAATAGGTTCATATTTTCCATGCAGAGACATGGCGCTGGGATATTTCCATTTTGAGGTCTCTGGGTCTTTGAAGTGGCTTCTTAAGTTTAAAATAGATGTAAGGCAGACTGAAAAAGAGGTGACTTACACTATTTACTTTAATATGACAAATAGCACAGATTCCTTTTAATAACTAATTGCAGTATCAGTCCTGTTCTTGACCAGTTCTGCCATGGAAGGGTTTCTCTATTAGATTTCATACCATGTTATTCTGCACTCTTCTGTATATTTCTGACTGGTTCATGGTCTTGTAAATGAGCCTCTTGCTTGGAGGCAGGATGGGTTATACAGCAGAGAGTCTGCTTCAAGAGCATGCCTTTTTCTGCATGTTATGTATGACTTAGCAGAACTATACCTAGCTCACCTATGGCTCCTAGCAGGTGGCATTATTTTCACAGAAGTCATCTGTAGTAGCAGAAGCAAGAGTCAATAAGTTTTCTTTCAGTTACCCCTGAATTTAAATTAGTTTGTTTGATCAGACTCCAGAGCCTCAAATAGCTGCCCTGAAAGTAAGAAATGTGTCATGCAAAATTACTACTGTTGGTCTCAAATTTGGCACACACGAGGTCTAAAACCATGTGATTTTAACCCAAATACATTTTCTTTTTTTTTCTTTTCAGCCAAAAGGTCTGAATATCCTATTTAAGTAATATTAAAAAATATGTTTCTATGTTATGTAGGAGCTTTTATCACTTCAGCTGCCATGACCATGTTCAGCTTTTGACTAGAAAGCTTGATAGTGCAGAGATTTTCTCCTATAACTCAAGGTGCTAATTTTTACAGTGCTTCTCCCTTTGCATTAAGCTTTAGCTATGTGCTAGATACAAACTCTACAGTTCCCTTGAAACAGGTCTGTTCTAGTCTCTTTTACCCAGGATGCTTGCTGTTGGCAATGGCCTTTTAAATTATATGGGTGAAAATAAACTTTTTTTGAATATTTAAACTGCCCGTCTCTTCAAGTAAGCTGTAAAATCTCATAACAAACACTTCTGAGATTTCTAGGAATCTTTCAGCAAAACCTTAGATAGCTCCTGATTAAAAGGGTTTGAGAAAAGTAAATAAGCAAAACCTTTAAAAAATTATATATTTTTTTTAGGCTTATGTAATGGAAAATGGACTAATCTTGAAAGAAAACGAGGAAAAAATATGCTTCAAAGCCTTGGCACCTTCAGTTGACATAAGGGCCTTCAATCTGTTGAAAATATAATTTTACTTAGTTGTTTTATAAAGATAACAAGCTTTTCCCCACCCCTCTTATGTTACATGAACATTCTTGTTGGCACCAGAATATTGTCTTGTCTTCTTTAAGAGAGAAGCAAAAAGTAGTTCAAATCCATTGTTATGTCACTTTATACAGATGACAAATGGACCTTCAAATATGTGACAGTCAGAAGAATTTGGCAGACTTTTTGAAGACAAAAAGAGAAGAAGGTCAGGGTTAATTTAAACAAAGAATTTTAGCTTCTAACCACATTTGATCTTATCTTGAGAGAAATTATTTAATGGATTATTGCATGGAAATGGAAAGAGCTGAAAAAACCTTTAAAGTCATCTGACAAAGCACTGAATTTCCAGCATATTTCTGAGTGATGTATTTTAAAAAAATGGGGCAGCTACAATTACAGCCCTGACCTTCAGAGGAGAAAAATATTTGTGCAGATCTTTGATGCAGATGAATGGGAATTACCTAAGAAATAAGTTTACTATATACAAATCCCTTGCACATGGCACAGTGAGAGGAATATTCTTCAGTAAGTACAGCAAAACAGGCTTTGAATTTGTAGTGGGACATCAATGAGACAGCCAAGGCTGGTTTTTTTGCACGTTGACTGTACCAGAACACCCAGAGAATGTGCGTCTTGCACACTCTGTCCTCCCTCTTTGTCTACCCATGACATTTATTTTCATTCTCATATAGCTGTTATTCACTCAGTGTTGTTCAAAGTCTGGTTGTGTGTTGAAGGCTGGTACAGAGCTCTTGCAGAAAGTGGTCTCTTGGTAGTGTTGTATTGCATAACTCTCCTCTGCTGAAGATGGAGGGTCTATGCTCTTTGCTGGCCTAGCAATGGTAGTCAATACCAACATCTGGTAAAAGTATGAGGTCTCCTGTTTCACAGCCTCACACAGAAGATGGTCAACCACTCACAAGTTATTTTTCAGATGGTTGTTGTCACTCAGAAGCAAAATCTCACAGAAGAAGTGCATGGGCTATTTAGTATTCCTGGAGGAGCAGCAGCATATATATATATATATATATATATATATATATATATATATATGGAAAGTCATGTGTAGGCCCTTCTTTTAATGCAAAGAAGGTAACACAGAGCTTTGAGTAGTTTTACAGTGGCTGAACATTTCTGCCCGAACAGGTACCCAGTCATCCATTTCCACTTTCAGCCTTTCCATTTCCAGCAGTGTGGGCCCACTTGTATGCAGGAGAGCTTTCTCCATTTTCCTCCAGTCTAGCCTCATTATGCAGGCCCATTCTGCAGGGAGGTGTGGAAATACAGCATAGCCACAGCTGGAGGCTCTGGTAACTATTCACTACTATACCAATATTAAATCTTACAAGGTGCTTGCCTGGGTTTGCTGAACATTTAGCCTAGATCCTGCACTTATGACCATCAAAACCTTGACAGCACCATTGAAAGAATTAAGAACCTACCCAGGCAATGGTGAAATTGTTACTTAGATCTTGGGCTGTGAACCTGGTTCAAACTATGCAAATATTTGGTTCACCCTGATTGTTCCTCTGGATTTGACATTTCAAGTCTCTACAGTTCTAATTATCTTCCAATCCTCTTTTTAACCTATATGCCTGCTCCATGTCTAAATGCGTATGATGTCTTCCTAAGCCATTATTTCTTTGCTATCTTATTTTTGGTCTAAATAGTTACTTACTGCTAGATCAGGGACCTCCTCTGGGCAGAGGCAACCTCACTAGGGCTGGCTTTGTGTCGTGTCTGTGGCATAAAGGAACTCTGAGCTTAAGCCCCCAAATCTGCCAGTTTTAGGTATAGTGGTGAACTGGTAAATTCCATGAGTAAGTATGGAGGGTCATTAAGCTCTCTGGGTCTCAGAAGAGCTCTCTGCCACTCTAATCCTTAGTTATTCAATGGGGTTTGCTCTCAGATTATGTGTTGATGCAAAAATCCTGCTCTCAACCACTGCAGATGTACTGGCAAAAAGTTTTGTGCGTTGACTCTGGAAGTGGAAGGCATAACTTAATAGAACATTTTGGGGTAGTTTCTGCTGAATGGAGAGTGGGAGAAATACTGGCAGTACAAACTCAAGGAAGATGAAGACCAGAAACTGCAAGACAGAAAGAGGCTTTTAGTTGATCTCTTGAATCACTGTCTGGGTACACACACTAACAGTCCATTCCCTAGTCACTGGATAGTGAACAAAAATAACATTTCTTCTTGCACCTCTATGACCCTTATTCAAATGTCAGTGCTCAGAATAAATACACCTAGCATATCTTTTCAGCAGCCTTCCAGTAAAATAAGATCAGGACCATGATTATTGGTATTTTGGAAGTGGTAAATGAGGGAAATTCAAAGCAACACTCTAAGAACTTTTTAGCCTGATAAATATGGGAGGAGTTTTCCTTAAAGATCTTCTCACATATACATTATTAGTGACAGAAATTACATAAGATAACAATAGCCAAGAAGTCTGTTTCAGCTTTTGCTTCATTAGTCACTTCTAGAGTTTTCAGCTTTCTTCCCAGCTGTAATTGGTTACATCAGCCTCATTTTTCTGAAGCTTGCTTTGCATTTTTACCATCTTTCAACTAGAGGTTGTTTGCAAGTTATTAGTTTAATCAATGCCTGACTCGAGCTGGCCTTTCTTATTAGTTCAGAGCCCAGGAAATGTGAGTTGGTGGACTGGGCAAGCCATGCTCCTAGTGTGATTAGCAAACAGCACCAGGCTTGACTTTGTTTTTATTAGAAAACATTAAGAACTGTTATCAAATCAAAACAGTGGATTTTTCTTTTTTTTCATCCATTTGATACTGCTATAAATCATACAGTATGTGGCTGTCTTGAGTTAGGGTATATTTATTTTGGACTCCTCCAAGTAAGCAGCAGTCCAAGTTAGAAGTCTGCTCTGAGTAAGCTGTCTTTTTAACAATAATATATACTTTCTATTCCAGTTGCACAATTTATCTACACGTTAGAGTGCACAGAGTATGGCCTTTGATATATAAGAAGGAAAAAAGGTGAGTTTTAAAAATGTTAACTTGGATTAAGAGGGAGACTGCCTGGTGTATCCTACATCACTTTTGGCGTAAATATATAGATATTTACACTGTGTGCTGCTGAGACCTTGCTTTTCATTCCTCAAAAAAACAAAGAATTTCTTCCTGAACATAAGAAGAGAAATAAGAAACTCTCAGCAGTCAAATAGAGGCCTTACTAATTTGAAAGTGTTGATGTTACGTCTCCTAGGACATCTTGCAAATTTTTAGGCTTCAGAATTTTTGATCTGGTACCATAATAACCACACTTGTCACATTTATTTTTTAGTACATCTGAGAACATCAAGCGCTTCACAATCAAGATGAATGCTTATGGGAAAATATAATTGTTGGCATTGCCTGTTACGAGCCATAATTATTTTATTTTTCTTTTTTTTTTGTGGAAACGCCAACTTTTTTTACCATGAACACTATAAAAACCTCACAAAGACAACCGTTTATTCTAACAATTTATATAAATATATATATATAGATATAAAAAAAAAAAGTAGGAAAAAAGTTTTAAGAATTCCCATTTAATTTTATTTTTTTTTTTTTTTTTTTTTTTTTTTTTTTAAATAATGACAGTAGATATTGGTATTCTTTCAGGAAGAAATTCAAATGCCTACCAAACTGAACTGTGTTATTTCAGGGGCACACCACACAAATAATTAAATTAAAAACTAAACCAATCCAGCAAGCTGCAAAGCAAAATTCTTATCTGGCAATATAATAATAACAGGTGTAATTCAGGTAACACCTGGATTCAGTGTAATAAAAAATAAATAAATAAATCAAGAAGCCTACTGTCATTTTAGAGTGTTAAATATGTAGGAAAATCAGTTTCACCTTTCACAATTTGCATTACATGCTTCCTTTGCATTTCTTCCCTAAGTTAGGCAGCCTATACTCCCACATACTCCTGTGAAACCCTCCCAGCTGTACAGCCAGTGTCTCCATTTACTCTGTCCTTTTGGATTAAGGAAACCTTGTCTACTTCAAAGGGATCTGCAAATCACATCTGTTAAGGTGAAAGCATTGCAGTGTTGGAGAGGAGGGTGCAAGGGTAACCAGAGTGGCCAAGCCCTGCCAACCCTCTTAATTTGTAAAGTTAGTTTGCATGAGATTGGGTTGCACAAACAGGAACTGCTCCATCACATAAAGGCTCACTGGCATCTTCCTGTGTAGATATTCCTCCATCTATCTGTATTAAATACACACAGAAATGTAGAATGGTTTTTATTGGAAGGGACATTAAAGATCATCTAGTTCCAACCCCCCTGCATGGGCAGGGACACCTCCCACGAGATCAGGTTGCTCCAAGCCCCATCCAACCTGGCCTTGAACTCTTCCAGGGGTGAGGCAGACACAGCTTCCCTGGGCAACCTCACCACCCTCACAGTGAAGAATTTCCTCCTAATATCTAACCTAAATCTCCCCTCTTTCAGTCTCAAACCAGTCTCCCTTGTCCTATCACTACCTGCCCTTGTGAACAGCCCTTCCCCAGCTTTCCTGTAGCCCTTCAGAGGCTGGAAGGTGCTATAAGGTCTCTCTGGACCCTTCTCTTCTCAAGGCTGAACTATCCCAACACCCAATACAACTATTCCTGTTTGAGTCAGCATTCCCTACAATTAGGAGTAAATGTAACTCCTGATGGGTAGAGTTGCAACTGGCAGGTGGTTCCAGTAGCCAGGGGCACTCTGGTTATTGATTACTAGCAGGGAAGTGACTTCACCTTTTGCTGCAGCCATAGCAAGGTGAACAGCCAACAGTTTGTGCTGTGCATCTCCTCTGCAGTGTCTAGTATTTCACGTCACCCTGACATGGAGGGCAGGCAATGTCAAAAAGTGCTTGAGGGCAAGGTGGTGCTGGGCAGGGAATATCATGAAACCTTTTTCCAGTTTATGAAATATTTAATCATAGAATGATTTAGGTTGGAAAAACCTTGAAGATCATTGAGTCCAACTGTGAACATGTATGTCACTGCATTATCATTTCAATGTTCTAATTACCCACTGTTTTAACCTTGCTATGACTTTGAGCATATGGGAGCTGTATCAACACAGAGAGTGCCAAAATGAACTATTTCTATTAGGTCTGCACTTTACACTTGTCCACAAAGATGTAAACAAGTCCACAACTGCAAAGCGTAAGTGAGACCTTGGAATGTAAAATAGGCCATTAACAGAGGAGCACATCTGCTGAGAAATCATGCCTCTGTGAGGTGCATTTCAGTTAGGGTAATCAGATAGAAAATTCAAAACCATCGTGTTCACAAGGTTTGTATGACCCCTGCCACTAGGAGGATGCGACAATGAGGGATGCCTGTGAGCTGATTCAGAGAAAAGTGTTTTAAAATAAATATTTAAATTAATAGACATTCTTTAAGGAATGTTATTTTATATACTTAATAACAGTACTGTTGGCCACATAATTTCTTTATCAAGCATTTGTTGTATGATGGATTATTTAATGTTTGATACATGTCATTTAAAGCTATACTTTTAAAATAGAATTCCTTGCTTTACAATGTCCCATTAGCTCTTCTACTTGCAACCTTGCAGATCCGAAGCGCTAGAAGATTAAAAAATGCACTTGCTGCAGGATCACCCTCTAGTGACCAGCCTGAAACTGGATTCCACGCTTCCTATGAATAAGACACCAGTTACATTGAGCTGCAGCTGAACCACCTGTATTAAGGGATCAATAACTCTTAAGCTACCATTTCCCACAGAAACAAAAATAAAACCTAGGCTGTGCTTTACTAGACGTAATGTGAGCAGTCCCACTGATAATTCTGGGGACAGGGCAGAGTTAATGGCACAGTGTTCTGGGCAGATGCTTTTTTGTGTCTCTGTCATGATCCTTCATCCTCCCGGGGTCAGAAATGAACCTTTCCATCTAACCCCTCTATAGATCACTCCTGCCAGGAGTTTTGTGCCTGTCTAATTTAACCATAATGGCCAATGAACCTGATTTTTTATATTGGTAAGAACAGTGAGTAAATGCAACACTGTCTTTTTTTTTTTTTTTTCTCCCCAAGTAATTTTCCAAAGCTCTTTTAACAAAAAAAGGATTAATGACATTGAGTAATCCAATATTGCTCTGGTACACTGTTAATTTCCTTTACCCAGTTATGTCAATTAAATGCAAGTCATTAGTGCAACTGCTCAGTTTGTTCTAATGAGGTATGTATTGATTTATAATGAAGATTTCTTTTTTTCAAGATTAAATGTAGCTTGAGAAAAATGGTTAGAAAGCCTGTCAGGACACACATTTTTGTTCCACTTAGGCAACATAGTCACTTTTTCCCCCCATGGCTGGTACAAATGTCTGGTACAATGAAACACTTAATTACAGATGTGATTCAACAGCTGGACCATCATGGGATCTCTGCAGAGGTACTCAAAGATGAAGGAGAAGATCAGGCCTAATTTTACTGCATTTGGAGAACAGCTGGAACAGAGAATTGCTTTGAGGCTGCTTCTTGTGAGAAACACTCTTGCAACACAGAGGTCTCATCCATGTGCACAACATCGTGCTCCTCTAACTTTATGGTCTGTTAGGCCTCTTGCCCACAGATCAGGATGCTGCATTACATAAAAACCCCGTAAATATGGGAAGGCTGTTGTGTGTTGGCACAAGCACTTGCCTCAAAACCCATGTGGAGGGAAGCCAAGGGGAGTCTTGAAGTGCCTGCACTGACAGACACTGGCATTCTGTCTTGTTTCTTAGCAAGTCCCTATTTAAGGCAGGGCCAAGAGCTGTAATTTCCATTTAACTGGTCACAGTTGCTTTCCAGAGTAATTTGCAGGTCTAGAGAACAGGCCTGAAGGTTTTATTTGAGCACACATGGCACGGTTGGGATGTATTTCAGAAATACCTTCCAACAGCCAAAGCCATTAAAAACATTTGCAACAAAATGTCCCAAAACCTAAGCATGTAGTGGGGGAGAGTTTGAAGGTAAATTAACTTCTCAGGCTTTGTAACAGATTAGGAGCACTGGAGAAACTCCTCTTGTCCAGTCAGTAAGGTGATTAATTTTAAGTAACAGTCCCACAACTACAAGTACATAATACCCAACTGCCTTTCAGAGGTGAGATTACTGTCAACAATGGGCTATATTGTGAATGACAAAAATGAAAATAAGCCCCAAACTTCAACCTTGATCCCTGTTCATCTTTGTGCCTGTCTGTTTGTACAAGGGGATCTGCCACAAATGGCTTCTGGGATGAACTTTAAATCTTTCTTGAGGATCTGCACAGAGAGCAAAGATTTGGAGGTATCATAGTGGCCTTCTGGAGATCTCATAGCAGCCTTCCAGTATCTGAAGGGAGCCTACAAGAAAGCTGGGGAAGGACTTTTACTAGGGCTTGTAGAAAGAGGACGAGGGATAATGGATTAAAACTTGAAGAGGGGAGATTTAGATCAGATATTAGGAAGAAACTCTTCACTATGAGGGTGGTGAGACACTGGCACAGGTGGCCAGGGAGGCTGTGGCAGCTGCATCCCTGGAAGTGTTCAAGGGCAGGCTGGATGGGGCTCTGAGCAACCTGATCTCATGGGAGGTGTCCTTGCCCATGGCAGGGGGGCTGGAAATAGATGATCTTTAATGTCCCTTCCAACCCAAACTGTTCTGTGATTCTATTACTCCTGCTCCAGGTGTTCGAGCTCTTCCCAATTCACGTGTCTATCAATCACAGGTGTTAAGAACTGTTGGTGATCATTACTAAGGAGGCACGTTAGTGCCAGGACTTCAACTTGAAGTCAACTCCATACCAACACTAAAATTGTACAAATCCCTGCATTTGCAGAACTACTAGTCATGAGAGATGCAGGTGACATCAGTCTGTGGAGAGCTGTCTTGAAAACATACAATATATAAAACATATAAAACAAATTCAAATGCTTTTCTTCAGTTGCAAAGCAAAAAAATCCAGACATATTTTTTAATATTTTTTTTTTCAAAATTGCCATATTTAAGTTTTTCTGGGGAGAAAAAGTGAAACACTTTCAGTGCTCTCACAGAGCTCAGCACAGCGATTATTTGGCGCTTACCTTGCTCTTACTGAGACACCACTTTTTTTTTTTTTTTTTCTTTTTCTGTGATAAAGCGTAAGTGGAATTAATTTTCAGTCACTCTTGTTTGCATTTGTGCCTGAGCAGAGCTTGACAAACGGCTCTGGAATTTAATGATGCTTTGGTTACCTTTATACCACTTGAACAAATCAGGTCTTGTTTCATCCCCTCCCCACTGCCAGGAAAAGAGAAAGCAAAACAAGCGAAGCCACCAAAGGCTTTTTTTCCCCTCCAGAGCGGCATGTAATCCCATAATACTTCAGACACTGCAAACTGCTGTTGTTTTGTTTTTTTTTTAATGGAAGCCTGCTTTAATGTCTTGAATAGAAAGGTATTGTGTATATGCTGAGAGGTTTTTGACTCATGCTTTTCAACTGATAAATAGGTTACTATACTGTACCATACGGTATGGAGGATTTAATGCCTAATATTACAGATGTATGTAATTGGCATTTGACTAACACAGAATCTCAAGCAGGCCAAAACTGTTATTTTAAACTCTGGGTGAGCTTAATAATTGAGCCAATACAAAATCAGTGCCAGATTTTATATGTGTCTGCCTGAGCAGGACATCCACTCTGATCCTGGCACTCGCCTCCAATAAGCCAGATTTCACTGTTAAGAAATCACTAGAAACAGGTAGCTATTTATAAATTCTGAATGCGAGAAAGACCTATTTATGATAATTTAGTCCAAACTTCTGTGAGGCTAAGATGTTGAACTTAAGTCATTTCTGCATCATGTGTTGGTTCATTTTAACTTAAATCCTTTAGAAAGGTAGAAAATTCAATTACTTCACTAAATGGGAATAACAATAAAAAAGGAGACTTTTGTTCCTTTGCAGATTATGGTATTATAGCCAACTGTTCTAGTGTTTAAGCACTGCTTTCCTAGTAGAAGTCATAACTCTTCTTTTCAACTTCTAAATACTGGAAGTTCCTGGACAATGTAAGTTTTCTAGATATAATTCAATGGAAGGGGGGTGGGAAATGTATTTTTATTACTTCATTTTGGTCTTCTTTTTTTTATTATTATTATTATTTCTCCCCAAAAAGTAGAGGAAGGGAAACGACAACCTTTTAAAATAATGACCAGTTTCAGGAGGGTATGCAGTCTGAAATATGTGATAACATGGAAAATATTTGAAGTCATAAAATAGGCTCAGCTTCATAATCATTCAAATGTAGACATTTTATACAGCAATCTACTTAATGTAAGGACTGTTTCAACATATACAGACATATAAATTGTACATATCTCGTGTGATATTTTAGAGTTAAGCCAGTGCCAGTGAAAGCCATTAAACTGACAGCACTGGAGGCCAAAAGCCTAAATTTACCTGGAGGTCTGCTGTAGTTTGGACTAAGACCATGAGAAGTGTGTTGGCAAAGCAATTTGAACCTGAGAAGATCGGAGGTGTGATGGGATGTTGCCAGAGCACAAGAAGGTAAAATACTAAACTAAATAGCTGGAGCCCTACTTTCTCTTGTTCCCTGCAGTTTCACCCTTTTCTCTTTCTGGAAGCACCAGACAATGACAATGACAAATGGTGGTAATTTCTTTGAAGGTCACATTGATGTATTTCTCCAGGGCTTCTGTGCCTTTCAGGGTAGAAGGGGCTTTTTCAGGGGAGGTCTGGCCTTTCCCTCCCTCCTAGAAGCCTTAGTATAATGTACTGTATTATATGTATTTCCTTCATTCTCCCTTAGCTATGAAAAACAGGGTGTAAAACCTAACTCTCTACATCAGCATGTGTCAGCAATGACAGCAACCATCCAAGGTGTCCAGCTTTGCTTTTTGCTTCCTAAAAGTGTTACTCAATAGCAGAAAATTCCCTGCACAGGTTCCACCTTTTTGACATCAACACTGATGACTCCAGGCCCTCTAAGGAGCAGCCTGTTCATCCACAAAGACCAGGATACCTGAGGTGGTTTTTTTTCACCCTTTTCTTCACAGCCTGGGGAAACCATTCTTCCTGTCTTTTCTCTCCATAGCACAAAGTATCTGGAGTAGAAGTGATAGATTACAGCATTATTATGACTGCTTAGGCAGAAGGAATCTAGTAGTGTCCACGTATCTTCCCGTTGGTGCTTCACGACAATGTAATGATGCTTCCTTATCTTTGGAAGGTGCATCAAATCAGAAAATACCTAATGAATGGAGGTTTCCCAAAGAGACTAGCTCACAGGAGACAAGTCATGTCCTGGCACTCACCCATACTGTGAAAGAAGCTTTACGAGAAGAACCTCTGGACATGAAATAGATCTTCCCTAAAACTAGAAGCTGCAAGATGCCAACAGAAAGTTGAAGTCATGGCTTCTGAAAGTTGGTGTGGTTTCAAAGGCAGACTGGAAGCTGTTCATGGTTCAGGGAAGAGGAAAGTTTACCACATGCAGAGAGATTGCATCTGACCCAGGAGCAACCTGAGCTGAAAAGAGCTGATGCCTGGGAGGCTGCTATAGGAATTATCATTTGCTCCTGCCCTTACTTTTATTCTTAATTTAGGTCACAACTGAAAGATATCAAAGTAGATGGACTCTCAGTTTGATGTATTCCAGCCACTCCTGTGCTCGTGTGTTGTGACAATTCATGAAACTGAAGATCAGACTCTGTAAGATGCAGGAAAGATGGAATATTACATCAAAGAAGAGAGAACCAGTCCAAACTAGGCACACATACTTTAAAAATAAGTAAATGTAATGTTCCTGTTTTCTTAGCTGAACTGTGTCAGCATCCAATACTAATTCCGTTCAATATTCAGGAGGCTTCTCTGTTGACCAGTAAAGTCTTTTGGTATTTTCAGCAGGAGAACAGAGATTGCTGACTCTGCTGGTTGAACTCACCATTGTGCTGATGTCTGCAGACATCTGTCTTTGCAGTAGTACTTTCTTTGTTTAAAGAAGTCAACTAAGATGTTTCTGACCAGCTCAACTAATGCTTATGAGAGAAGCAGATTCTCCCTTTTTCTCTTAAGGAAATCTCACAGAATCACAGAATCACAGGGGTTGGAAGGAACCTCGAAAGATCATCTAGTCCAACCCCCCTGCCAGAGCAGGATCACCCAGAGCACATCACACAGGAACGTGTCCAGGCGGGTTTTGAATGTCTCCAGTGAAGGAGACTCCACAGCCTCTCTGGGCAGCCTGTCCCAGTGCTCTGTCACTCTCACAGGAAAGAAGATTTTTCTCATATTTACGTGGAACCTCCGAGGCTCCAGTTTGCACCCACTGCCTCTTGTCCTATCACTGGACATCACTGAACAAAGCCTGGCTCTGTCCTCCTGACACTCATCCTTAACATATTTGTAAACATTGATGAGGTGGCCCCTCAGTCTCCTCCAAGCTAAAGAGGCCCAGCCTTTCCTCATCTACCACCCTGCCATCATCTATCTACCTAGTTACTTCCTCATAGAAGGCTATAAGGTTGGTCAAACATGACTTCCCCTTGGTAAAATCATGTTAACTGCTCTTAATGACCCCCTCATCCTTGATATGTCTAGAGACAGTGCCAAGAACAAGTTGTTCCATCACCTTTCCAGGGATGGAGGTGATGCTCACCGGTCTATAGTTATCTGGGTCCTCCTTCTTGCAGACTGGAGTGACATCTGCTCTCCTCCAGTCCTCAGGCCCCCCTCCTGTTGTCCACGACTTACCAAAGATGACCTCCACCAGCTCCCTCAGCACCCATGGGTGCATTCCATCAGGACCCACCGATTTATGCATGTCCAGATTGCTCAACTGATCCCTAACCCAGTCCTCATCTACCAAAGCAAACTCCTCCTTTATCCTGACTTCTTCTGGGGCCTTAGGGATCTGGGGCCCCTGGGGAGAGTCTGCAGGAATAAAGACAGAGGCAAAGAAGGCATCAGCACCTCTGCCTTCTTTATATCCTCTGTCACCAGGGCACCCACCTCATTCAGCAGTGGGCCTATGTTGCCTCTAGTGTTAGTTCTATCTGCAGCGTATTTGAAGAAGCCCTTTCGATTGTCCTTGACCTGACTTGCAAGATTAAGTTCCAAGGAGGCCTTAGCTTTCCTAATTGCCTCCCTGCATCCTCTGACAACTGTCCTATATTCCTCCCAAGTGGCCAGCCCCTCCTTCCATGATCCATAGGTTCTCTTTTTCCACTTCTTTTTCCATCTTCTCTTGGAATTCAAGAGTGGTGCTTCTGGGACAGCTGACAAAGTGGCTCTGTGTTACAGCACAGTGTTGACAGGCTCCTCTGGGTGGAGAACTGTGAGCACCCTGAAATCTCTTCCCTGCAGATGACTTGTTCCTCTGCTGGCCACCAGCACACCTGTCTCTAGCCCTGCCTGCCCACTGGGGACAGGCCTCCTGCCCAGTGTGACTGAGGATGGCTCTCATCACCTCTGCTGCCTTGTAAAATACTGACATGCTGTACTCTTTCAGTCTGGTCACCACATGAGAGCTTGTGAAAGGACTTTTTCTTGGAGGGCCATTTATAACCGTCTCAAATAGAGGCACCAGATTGGTTCACCAGCATGGACCTCTTATATAGCTTTACAGCTCTGTATGTCCTCTCAGAGGTTAATCAAAGTGAGAGTCCTTTCCTTTCCACTTCATTTTGGAAGAAAAATAAATACCTGTACACTGAAGGGACTTGATATGTCTGCAGGTTGTTCAGCCAGCAACCTTCCCCCAGCCCTACCCACTTTCTCCCTTTTGTCCAAAGGCCGTAATCTTTTTGTGGAATTACTTCTACCATCACTAATTGTTAAGCTTCAAGGACAATGCTTTTATAATTGGACATCAGCCAAAACAACAAGCATATCTAAACCTCTCAACTGTGTACCTTTTGCCAATTTTACTGCTGCTTAACCTCAAGGAATTCAGCTTTGCTTTGAAACAGTTCATTGTTTTGAGTCAGACTTTAATTCCCTTTCATCATTTAAGGGAAAGTTCTGCCAACTCCATAGAGCTGGTGAAGGGCATAATTGTAATGGACGAATGTATTTGATTTCCTCGCTTACATGTACAGTTTCACTCATCATGTTTCAAATTTTATGCTCCACAAAGTCGAGGTTGTCTAAATCTTTGGATTTAACATGCTGTAGGGAATCTCAGCTCAGAATTAAAACCAGTTAAGGAACGAGGCAATTACAAGTGAAAGACTGGAGAAATCAGCAGGAGCCTTTCTTCTTGACTTTAATGGATGTTAGATTGGGCAATGGGTGGAAGCAAGCACAACTGCTTGAAAAGCCTGTGTCTGTCATCAGGGCAAACAGTATGAAGTGCATGCTCAGAGTGACAAGGAAACCATGCTCAGATCTGCAGTTCCCACCTCAGAGACAGCTTCCGTTCTGTGAGAGATCTTTAAATTCCACTGCTTTTAGTGTAAATGGGCAAGGGAAGACAAGGAAGAGATTAATATCCCCATGAAAACTCATGAACTGTTTATCCAACTCAGAAAGCAAAGCAAAGAGCACACACAAGTCCTCTCAGGACTGTTTTACTTCTAGACATGATGTATTGTTGCGATATGAAATTGGAGCAATTTCCCTGACAAATGCTGACAATGATCTCTAAATATTTCTTTCCAAAGTCAGTGGGAACAGAGACAGTCCAGAGCACCACAGTTCCCTCTTCCTTGCCTACATCCAGTGTGAGAAGAGACCTTCAATATATCACATGAAAGATCTCCTTGGACAAACTGATAGCGACATTAGTGTGATCAAAGCTTGGGTGAAGCTCCCAGATGAATTAACACGGGCACACAAGAGTTTTCTGGCCCTCAAGGGCAGCATGCACTCAACTGCAAGGACTTTCCCCAGTAATGTATCACAGCAGTCCCGTGTCCTTCCTCCTCTTTAAGGCCTTGGCTTCCATGGAAGACGTCACTTGTACTTACTGACCCGTGACTGTATGCAAAGGGATCTGCCCAAATATGTCTGCAATGTAACTGCCACGCTTTCTGGGTATGATGGGAACATGATATGGGTTTTTCCTCAGCATCCAGGAGTAACATATATTTCCTCTGACACCATCTTGATGTTATGGAAACCATCTCCTTAGTATCTCAATGGCTTCTAAGATTAAAATCTTCCTCAGTTCAGAGCTCCTGGAACAACACATTCTCGTTCCTCATACTTCCTCTCACTGTGTGCTTCATTTCAGGCAAAATAGCTGAGTAGAACACATTACAAGCATACAGGGCACCAGGTGCATTTTCTTTTAACTAATGAGAGAAATCACTTCTCTTTTAATGAGGAAACGAAGAGTCTATCCTTGAAAAATGTTTGCCTTCCCCACTCCAAATACTAACCTGAATTACGTTAAAGTTTTAATCTTTCAGGGACTGCAGTTGTACACTTTTACCAACATGAAGTGAATAAAAAGGGACCATTTGAATATTTTACTAGTGACTCCTGTTAATTTGCTGAACCAACAGCTGTGCAAGCTGACTGATATTTATTAAATTAATGTTAGCTATGCAAATCTTAAAATCCTGCTTCTTGTACCTGTTGCTTCTCTGTAATAAGCACATGTAAATTTGTAACATCTTGCAATTTTTTACGTTAAAAAAACCTTATTCAAGATGGGGAGTGTTTATTATTTCACGGTTATTTCTGAAGTGCATAAAAGTGAGAAATTGGAAGTAGCACTTTTCTCC
This sequence comes from Apus apus, assembly GCF_020740795.1. NCBI lineage: Eukaryota > Metazoa > Chordata > Aves > Apodiformes > Apodidae > Apus > Apus apus. Next base: position 68,655,462 of record NC_067312.1, on the reverse strand, counting down.
TATCTGTCTTCATACATTTTATGAATCTGCTTGTTACCACTGCCTTGATTCAGATATGATGAAACAGGCAGAGAGGAAGAATGAACCAGCCATAATCATGCAGTGGCAGGACCAGAATGTGAACATAGGGTACATGATGTTCCCAGGATGTCCCCTGAATGCTGCTTCTAGATGGTAGTGATGCAAGAAGAAAATACACAAAAGAGGCAGAAGGCAGAGGAAAAAAAAAGCTGTGCCCCTCACCTTGGCATTCAGAAGAGAGTCTCAGTCCTGGCTAATGTTACAAAGTCCTCCAATAGCATCACGTTGGGTCTAGGCTGGAAATATCCACCTTTGTCTGACGCTAGTATTCCAGTTTACAACAGCCACCACAGCAACAAACTCAAGAGAAAAACAGCATTATTGATGTAGCTATGCCAGCAGAAGGTATGTCAGCTGGCCTTACTTAATCTGAAAACTATAACTCATTAGCAGAAAAACCTCCTGGTGCCATACTCTGTATTCCTACTAGGGGGATGATAGTACAGCAAAGAAGGTTCATCTTAGGAGAACAACCCTACAGCACAGGCAAGGGCTTGTACATAGTGGGTATGAAATGGCACCATGGAGAGGGATTGTCAATGTCAGACCTGGGAGAGAGAGGCAGGGAGGAGGGGAGCAGGGGGAGATGGGAGAAAAAAAGCTTTACATGTTTTTTTCTAAAGTAAACCGATCACAGTTCTAATTTAATTAGCTGATACTGGGGTTAATTCAAGTTTTAATTAGCAAAACGTTCCTACTAATTATAATTCACATTACCATGGAAGGCAGTTAATTGGTGTAATTGACAGTGTTATTAATGTCCATGACTGCTATGGAAAATGCTCTCCATGGCTAATGGGAGTATCCTCTCCTTTACACTGCTAATCCAATATTTTCTGACTCTCCTTCCCATTGCTGTGGCAGCATTGTCCAAGTTCACTTGTCTGCTTCACGTCTGCAGACTTGTTTGCTGTGGATCAGCTATGGGAGAACCAAGGCACAGAGCAAACAACCCTGGGTGGCTGGAGCTGGACAAATCAGAGCCATGAAGTTAACCACCTGGTTGGCAACCAGTAACTTTGCCAGTGCAGCATTGCACAGGCCTATCCAGCCCTTTCAGCAAGACAAGAAACCATACTAGTTGTTTTTTTTCTCTAGTTAAGCCTCAGTTGTCTTACAAACTCCTGGAGATTTTTTTTTCTGCAACTGTTGTTGATGTTGACCGGCAACCTGCTTTCAAATCATCTGTATAAGGCTGACTTGAAGTCCATTAGTTGCACTCTGAGGAGTTTGCAATGACTTGGACACTTCTAGGACCCATAATGTCCCCCTGCCCTATTTAGTTCATGGAAGTGGAAGAATGCAGAAACATAAATAGCATTATTCCCCTAGGGAGTACTTACATACAAATTGTATTCCTCAAATCAAATATTTAATTTATTATCTATGTAGAAATTAACTAAAATATCCCAGAGGTTCATTTGTATTCACAAGATACAAAATGCAAACATACAGAATGATTATCCTCTAAACACTGGTTTCAAATTTTAACAGAATTAGAGCCCTCACTGTCGTCCTTGTGCTAAGAGTGAATACAAGAGGAGGGAGTAAGTGTATCTAAAAATCTTTTTTTTTTTTTTCTTTTTTTTTTCTTTTTTTTTTTTTTTATCCTTCTTTGTAACGTGGTACTGGTAACTTGACCCAGCCCTTTGAACAGAAAAGTAGAGGTTTTAATCCTTTTCTGGTTAATACGTGATTCTTAATCAGTTCTTGCAACTAACAAATATTTGCATGCTTCTTTGCAAATTTTGTATTTAAAATTCTGAGTAAAGCTTTAAATGCAGACTGCTGCAGTTATTTTTTTTCCTCTCCCTAGCTAATGAACACCTTTGAGTTAAAGAGAAAATAAGGAGAAACATAGCTGTAAAGCATTCAAGTCTTCTGATTGCTAGAGTAAGCTTTGCTCCAGAAAGCTTGGAAGTTAAACCATGTTAAAATCTGCAGCTTGACTGTAAATCCCCCAAAAGGAAGAAGGGATCAAATACCAGGCATAGTGGTCATGGAAAATAAACCTTAAGATGACCGTTCTGCCAAAGAGTATCTGTGCAGAAACCCCAAACACAGGAGTTGCAGTTAGTTTTAATGACAGTGGTATCTGTGGGAAAGACAATTAATAAGCTAAATTGCTTTCTCTTGGGAATACCCATTAACTGGAATGCACTTTCTCATGGAGTTTCCTGTAAGGATATATCTTCTTCTTTACATGTTTTCCCTTTCCATTATTCCATTGCATTTGCAGTGAATAGTTTGGAATATGTCAGCTTTTCCACTGTAAAAGCTTTCTTCAAAATACATTCCTGGTGCCTGTGTGCTCCAGCCTAAACCTTGGCCAGCAGATTTGCAAGCTGTGGGTGGTGTTTTGTGAAAAGAGTGAATAAAAAATTAAAAAATTTAAAAAAAAAAAAAAGTGACTGCTTTCTCTAAGTAGTAAAAATAACTGGGAAATTTACAGGACAGATACTCTGCTAATGTAAATCTCCCAGTCATAACCAGGAGGAGGTCTGATTTTACATGTTCAAGTTCTGTTGACTTGTATTATCAAAATTGCTTTTTTTCAAGTAACTTACTATAACTTCACCGATTAACTTGACTTTTTTCAGAAGAATGAAAGGATTGAATAGGTTGTAATTCCATACAAACTCTGTTTTCAATAGGAAAAAAAAATTAGTCATCAGCCTTAATAATCTTTTAAATCAGAACAACTCTCTTCTCCATGCAAACTTAGAGAAACAACTGTTTTCCTTGAAGTGCAACTGAGTTCATCTCGAAGTGCCCATTTCACATTAAAGGCTTAAAGCACAGAGGTAATGCACCTCAGAAATAATAGCTTGGATTCCTTCTCAGGGAGTTTTCATACTATTCTTGTAATGGGATCCTAGAACCTAGTTAGAAAGACTGACATAGTGCGAACAGAAACAAAAAACAAAACAAAACAAAAAATAATAAACAAAGGCCCTTTTCAGCAAAAATGAGTCTAAACTGAAAGGGTTTTCAATATCTTTTCTATTAAAATCCCCATTTGTCAGTCAAGACACCTTTGAGGCTCCTAGGCTTTTTGGTTTGTTTTTTCTTCTGATAAATAGCTTGAAAGCAAGTTTCATCATTTTACATTGGACATACCACTGAGATAACCATGCAGTGACAATAAACACAGTCCTCTTTGTGCATAATCCAGCGAGCATCTGGGATTCATCTGGAATCTCTAGCTTGCATCAGGAGGTAGCAGTGGTCCCTCCACATGACTCCAGTTTGGTCAGCATTTTGTTTTCATTTAAGTTGTACGTGTCAACATCTGTCATTTCTTTAATCAGCAGAAGAAGAATTCAATTACTATTTCATAAATGAACATTGACAAATAATTTTCTCTTGGGCTCAGCAAGAGAAGAGGGGAAGCAAAGCCTGATGTGCCTCCTTGCCTGCAGAACAATGCAGCACAGCCTTGCAGGGGTTTGTGTAAACCATGTGGAAGGAGTTTATGAACTGTGCTTCAGAGTCAGGGATGGTAACAGCCATGCCACATGGCAGTGGTGGCTAACAGGAGAAATTAGAGCCTTAGGGTTGACAAGCTTTCCACATATGCTTTGCAACTGTCCGGGGCTGTGATCATTACTCTCTGCTTCTGGGTGAGTGGATGGGCTATAAACTACACAGAAGGCCCATTAATTCCTCATACGTGTGTGCTGCAGGGTAGACTAAAAAGTTCACAAGTCCCAGAATTCACGCAGTGGGAATCCATCCCTCCTTGTGTCAGTGCACAAAATCAAGAACATGTCTGTCTGCAGTATACAGTTCTCCCAGAAAACGTGTCCCTTCTTCACTGTCTGAATGTTTCAGTACATGGGAAGCTGCTTTGGTTTTAAGCTATCAAGTCTACTGTGGGGTCTTCTTATTTTTTATAGCTACAGCTGCATGCCAAAGAGGAACAAAGCCTTAGTGCAATCTCATTTCTGACTTAGTCCCTGAAATAATAGAAGTGCATGTAGTGATAGAACAAGGGGTAATTGGTTTCAAGCAGAAAGAGGGTGAATTTATATTAGATAATAGGAAGAAATGATACAGTGTGAGGGTGGTGAGGCCCTGGAACAGGTAGCCCAGACAACTTGTGGATATCCCATCCCTCAAAATGTTCAATGAGAGGTTGGATGGAGCTTTGAGTAACCTAGTTTAGTGGAAGGTGTCCCTGACCATGGCAAAGGGGTTGGAACTAGTTGATCTTTAAGGTCCCTTCCAACACAAACCATGCTATGGTTCTATGAAAAGCCAGAATGGCTCAAAACCAGGCAAGAGTCTCCTGCTGCAAGCCAACAGAGGTTTTGTTGAGCTAAAAATGGCACCAGGGGTCCCATGCAAAATCTAGCTTCCATTCTTTTTTTCCCTGTGTTTGGTGCTCTGTGCAGATGTGTGCACTAGCAGGTGTAGTTGGATAGGTCATTGGGATCCTGCTCCAAAGAGGTCGGCCTTGAAGGGACATGGTGCTGCCTTGTTAAGTGTGGAAGCCCCAACAATCACAGCAAATCCTCACTGCACAGCAATAAGCACATCAAAGGCTTGTGCTTGCACTGCCATGCTGTTGAACCAAAATGCCATGTGACACTGCCTGTTTTTAAAGTTCATTTTCCCATTCCTATTCTGGTCTTTCACATGATTAACATGGTATATAATTCAGCCAGGCACTGTGTTTAAAAAAACAACAGTTAATTCTTCAGTTTCCATGTTTTAATAGAAGTTCAGAATTCAGCAGGACAGTTTCTGAGCTACTACCTTTCACAGCACTCTGAGTTGTTGTTTTATGCAGAAACCATATTAGCATCAGCACTTCCCTAAATTATCACTAAGAAAAGAAAGGAAACGAACTCTGGACCTTGCATGCAAAACTCCTTCATTGACATACAGTTGAAAGGTGTAACTACATGATAAAATATGCAAGTTCTACCTGTGTACGAGCAGGAGTGCTGCGTACAAATGAAGCAGAAATTATGTCAAACAAAACCACCTAAAGTGTGTGATGAGGCAACCAAGGCCATGAAGATTATAATTAATCACTGCAAATCAAAGCTGTCAAGATGCATCAGTGAAGTACCTTTTTTGGCACAGCTACAGTTATTGTAAAGCATTTTACTGGGTTTTAGACATATGCTTTGCCAAGCCCTTGGCATGAAGTAAGTAAACACCAGACCAGCTCTAGGGCCAGCCACAGAAAAAGCTCAGAATGGGAAATGAGAGACACATAGAAGAAGAGCACAGAAAGCGACGATATTTTACCAGAGGTGGCATGTGCTTTATGGATCTGGTGAGCTGCCCCTCAGACTTCTTAGTTATTTTTCACAGAATCACAGAATTGCTGGAGTTGGAAGGGACCTCTAGAGATCACCTAGTCCAACTCTCCCACTGAAGCAGGATCACCTAGAGCTACTTTACAGAGGACTGCATCCAGGTGGGTTTTGAATATCTCCAGAGATGGAGACTCCGCAGCCTCCCTGGGCAGCCTGTCCCAGTACCTTGTCACTTTCATTGTAAGGAAGTTTTTTCTTATGTTTAAATGGAACTTCCTGTGTTTCAACTTGTACCCATTGATACAAAACAAACCTGATGGTTTAATTTACATTATTTTTTTCTGAAGGATAAAGTGGTCAGGCATAGAAAAAGTAAGGCTGCAACTGAAACTGATATTGCCTCCTGCTGCTGCTTCTGCCATCACGATAGAATCATAGCTTCATTAAGGTTGGAAGGGACCTTAAAGATCATCAAGTGCCAACCCCCCTGACCTGAGCAGGGAACCCTACCACTAGATCAGGGTGCACAAAACCTCATCCAACCTGGCCTTAAAAACCTCCAGGGATGGGGAGGTTAGCATCATTAGCAGAGGTTGCAGTTACCTCAGCTCCACCTGGGGATGGAGAAAGAGTCAACTTAAACCTTATGGGTCAGGGTTAAAGGGAAGAAAGGGGCAGGAGATGTCATAGTGAGGGTCTGCTACAGGCCACCAGACCAGGATGGCTGAGGGAATGAGCCCCTCTACAGGCAGATAGGAGCAGCCTCACACTCACAGACCCTGGTCTTCATGGGGGGTTTCAGCCACCCCGGTATCTGCTGGAGGAACAACACAGCAAAGCACCAGCAATCCAGGAAGTTCCTGGTGTGCATTCATGACAACCACCTCCTCCAAATGGTAGAGGAACCAACACGAAAAGGTGCTATGCTGGACCTTTTTCTCAAACAAAGATGGGCTGGTTGACAATGTGAGACTTAAAGGGAGACTGGGCTGCAGCAACCATAACGTGGTCAAATTCAGGATCCTTAGGACAGCAAGGAAGGCACAAAGCTAGCTCATTACCCTCGAATGCCAGAAAGCAGATTTTGGTTTCTTCAAGGATCTGATTGGTAGGGTACCACAGGACAAAGCCTGGGAGGTAATGAGAGCTCAGGAAAGCTGGTTCATACTCTAGGATTACCTCCTCCATGCCCAGAAGCAATGTGTCCCAATGAAGAGGAAGGCAGGCAGGAGAGCCATGAGGCCTGCATGGATAAGCAAGGAGCTTCTGGACACAGTTAAACTGAAAACAAGGTTTACAGAGAGTGGAAGCAGGGCCAGGTATTCTGAGGGGAGTACAGACAAGTTATCAGAGGAGCAAGGGATTGGGTAAGGAAAGCCAAAGCACAGAGAGAGTTGGACCTGGCCAGGGATGTTAAGATTAAGAAGAAAGGTTTCTACAGGTATGTCAGCAATAAGAGGAAGACAAGGTAAAATGTGGGCCCACTTCAGAAGGAACTGGAGACTTGGCCATGCAGGACATAGAGAAGGCTAAAATCTATAGATCATGGAAGGAGGGGCTGGTTACTTGGGAGGAATATAGGACAGTTGTCAGAGAATGTAGGGAGGCAACTAGGAAAGCTAAGGCCTCCTTGGAACTTAACCTTGCAAGTCAGGTCAAGGACAATAGAAAGGGCTTTTTCAAATATATAGCTGACAAAACTAATACCAGAGGCAATATAGGCCCACTGCTGAATGAGGTGGGTGCTCTGGTGACAGAGGATTTAAAGAAGGCAGAGGTGCTGATGCCTTCTTTGCCTCTGTCTTTACTCCTGCAGGCTTTCCCCATGAGCCCCAGTTTCATATAGCCCCAGAAGAAGTCAAGATAAAGGAGGAGTTTGCCCAGGTAGATGAGGATTGGGTTAGGGATCAGTTGAGTAATCTGGACATCCATAAATCGATGGGTCCAGATGGAATGCACCCATGGGTGCTGAGGGAACTGGCAGAGGTCATTGCTGGGCCACTCTCCATCATCTTTGGTAAGTCATGGGTAACAGGAGAGGTGCCTGAGGACTGGAGGATAGCAAACGTCACTCCAGTCTACAAGAAGGGCAAGAAGGAGGACCCGGGTAACTATAGACCGGTCAGCCTCACCTCCATCCCTGGAAAGGTGATGGAACAACTTGTCCTTGGCACTATCTCTAGACATATCAAGGACATGGGGGTCATCAAGAGCAGTCAACATGGTTTTACCAAGGGTAAGTCATGTTTGACTAACCTCATAGCCTTCTATGAGGAAATTACTAGGTGGATAGATGATGGTAGAGCGGTAGATGTGATCTATCTTGATTTCAGCAAAGCATTTGACACCGTCTCCCACAGCATCCTTGTAGATAAGTTGATCAAGTATGGGTTTGATGATCAGGCAGTGAGGTGGATCAAGAACTGGTTGAAAGGAAGAAGTCAGAGAGCTGTAGTCAATGGGGCAGAATCTAGTTGAAGGCCTGTGACGAGTGGAGTCCCTCAGGGGTCGGTACTGGGACCGGTGTTGTTCAACATCTTCATCAACGACCTGGATGAGGGTATAGAATGTACCCTCAGCAAGTTTGCTGATGACACCAAGCTGGGAGGAGTGGCTGACACACCAGAAGGCTGTGCTGCCATTCAGAGAGACCTAGACAGGCTGGAGACTTGGGCGGGGAAAAACCTGATGAAGTTCAACAAGGGCAAGTGTAGAGTCTTGCATTTGGGGAAGAAAAATGTCATGCACCAGTACAGGTTGGGGGCTGACCTGCTGGAGAGCAGTGTAGGTGAAAGGGACTTGGGGGTTCTAGTAGACAGGAGGATGACCATGAGCCAGCAATGTGCCCTTGTGGCTAAGAAGGCCAATGGCATCCTGGGGTGCATTAGAAAGGGTGTGGTTAGTCGGTCAAGGGAGGTTCTCCTCCCCCTCTATTCTACATTGGTGAGGCCACATCTGGAGTATTGTGTCCAGTTCTGGGCCCCTCAGTTCAGGAAGGACAGGGAACTGCTTGAAAGACTCCTGTGCAGAGCCACAAAGATGGTTAAGGGAGTGGAACATCTCCCTTATGAGGAAAGGCTGAGGGAGCTGGGTCTCTTTAGCTTGGAGAAAAGGAGACTGAGGCGTGACCTCATCAATGTTTACAAATACGTAAAGGGTGAGTGTCAAGACGATTGAGTTAAGCTTTTTTCAGTGATGACCAGTGATAGGACAAGGAGTAATGGATACAAATTGGAGCATAGGAGGTTTAAGGTGAATATCAGAAATTTTTTTTTTTACTGTGAGAGGGACAGAGCAGTGGAACAGGCTGCCCAGAGAGGTTGTGGAGTCTTCTTCACTGGAGACATTCAAGACCCGTCTGGATGCGTTCCTGTGTGATGTGCTCTGGGTGATCCTGCTCTGGCAGGGGGGTTGGACTAGATGATCTTTCGAGGTCCCTTCCAACCCCTAGGATTCTATGATTCTATGAAGGCTGAGGTACTCAACGACTGCTTTGTCTCAGTCTTCATGGGTAAAGGCTCTGGTCACACCATCCAAGTTGGAGAAGGCGAAGGCATGAACTGTGAAAAGGAAGATCCCCCCACTCTATGAGAAGAGTAGATTTGTGACCACATGAAGGACCTGAAGATGCATAAGTGCATGGGACCTGATGGTGTTTATCCTCAGCTCCTGAAGGAACTGGCTGTTGAAGTTGCAAAGCCTCTGTCCATCATATTTGAAAAGTCTTGGCAGCCTGGAGAAATATCCACTGATTGGAAAAGGGGAAACATAACCTCCACTTTCAAGAAGGGAAAAAAGGAAGACCCAGGGAACTATAGCCCAGTCAGTCTCACCTCTGTGCCCAGCAAGATCTTGGAGCAGATCCTCTGAAGGCTCTGCTAAGGCATGTGGACAACAAAGGGGTGATTGGTGACAGCCAACACAGCTTCACCAAGGGCAAATCCTGCCTGCCTGATTTGTTGGCCTTCTACAGTGGGGTCATGGCATCAGTGGACAAAGGAAGAGCAACTGATAGTCATCTACCCGGACTTATGCAAAGATTTTTACACTGTCCTGCATGACATCCTGGTACAGAAACTGGAATTATATGGATTCAATGGGTGGACCACTCATTGTGTAAGGAACTGGCTGGATGGTTGCACCCAAAGAGAGGTGATCAATGGCTTGATGTCCACCTGTGATGAGTGGTGTTCCCCAAGGGTCGGTACTGGAACCAGTGCTATTTAACATCTTTGTTGCCAACATGGGCAGTGGCATTGAGTTCACCCTCAGCAAGTTTGCTGATGACACCAAAGTGTGTGGTGAGGTTGACATAATGGAGGGAAGGGAAGCCATCCAAAGGCACCTTGACAAGCTTGAGAAGTGGGCTTGTGCAAACTGCATGATGTTCAACCAGGACAAGTGCAAGGTCCTGCACATGAGTTGGGGCAATCACAAGCACAAATCCAGGCTGGGTGGAGAATGGATCAAAGACAGTCCAGAGGAGAAGGACTTGGGGGTGATGGTAGATGAGAAGCTCAACATGAGCTGGCAGTGTGTGCTTGCTGCCCAGAAAGTCAACTGTGTCATGGGCTGCATCAGAAGAAGCATGTCCAGCAGGTCAAGTGAGATGATTCTTGACTTGACTCTCATGAGACCCCATCTGGAGTACTGTGTCCAGTACTGGAGCCCCCAACATAAGAAGCGCATGGAGCTCTTGGGGAGAGTCCAGAGAAGGACCATAAAGATGATCCAAGGGCTGGAGCACTTCTGCTATGAGGACAACTGCAACCAATTCTGGGCTCCACAGTTCAAGAGAGACAGGGAGATAATGGAGAGAGTCCAGAGGAGGGTGATGAAGATGACAGGGGGATTGGAGCACCTCTCTTATGAGGAAAGGCTGAAAGAGCTGGGACTCTTTAGTCTGGAGATTAGAAGGCTGAGGGGAGACCTTATCAAAGTATGTAAGTATCTAAAGAGTGAGTGCAAGGAAGATGGAGACAGGCTCTCCTCAGTAGTTGCCAGTGTCAGAACGAGGGGCAATGGGCACAAGCTGGAACACAGGAAGTTCCATTTAAACATAAGAAAAAACTTCCTTACAATGAGAGTGACAAGGTACTGGGACAGGCTGCCCAGGGAGGCTGCGGAGTCTCCATCTCTGGAGATATTCAAAACCCACCTGGATGCAGTCCTCTGTAAAGTAGCTCTAGGTGACCCTGCTTCAGTGGGAGAGTTGGACTAGGTGATCTCTAGAGGTCCCTTCCAACTCCAGCAATTCTGTGATTCTGTGACCAGCTGTGAGAACTGGGGCCTTTCAGCCTGGAAAACAGAAGGCTCCTGGGAGACCTTATAGAGGTCTTCCAGTGCCTGAAGGGGGCTTACAGGAAAGCTGGGGAGGGACTTTTTACCAGTAGTGAGAGGACAAGGGGTAATGGATTAAAAATGGAAAAGGGGGAATTTAGGTTAGACATTAGGAGGAAATGTGGGGGTGGTGAGACACTGGCTGAGGTTGCCCAGGGAAGTTGTAGAAGCCCCATCCCTGCAAGTGTTCAAAACCAGGTTGGATGGGGCTCTGAGCAACCTGATCTAGTGAGAGGTGTCCCTGCCCATGCAGGGGGTTTGGATCTATATGATCTTTAAGATCCTTTCCAACTCAAACTATTCTGTGATGCTATGTTTCTCTCCTCTGCTGTAATGCTGGGGCCTGAGACCAGAGTTATGCATATGAGTGCTGATCCTCCCAGGCAGGATGGACCCAGAGCCAGTGTGGAAGTGTGCTGAGTTGTCCCAGCTCATTTTGTTTCTGCAAGTGCCATGGGGTCTTTGGGAACCAAGACTCTAGTTCCTCATCTGTTCCTCCCAGGAGTCCCTACCCAAAAGGATTAAAGATTTAAAAAATATATATAAAAGAAAGAAAATAGAATAGAAAATAATAAACTAAAATAATGTTACTTTTAAATAAATTATGTTGAAGTAATGCTGTTGTTCTTCTTTTTATTTTGAGAGAAAAACAAATCCGAGACAGAATCACTGTGGCCATTCTGCAGTGATACCACACCTTACTTTTGGGTGGTGCTGCATATTTATGACATTCCTCAAATTTTTCACAGTACTTCATTAACCCAGTTTTCATTCCAGGAACAACAGTATGCATTTTTGTTATTAGTGAAGCACAAACTCATTAGACTGTGATTGTCTAATTTAGAAGTTTTGGGGATAGCTTAAATGCTTCTACTTCTGCCTTGAATCCACTGTATGTTCAACCCTTGGCATACTCTATGGCAGTAGAGCAAAAGTTTTTGTCATTATTAGTATCAGATGCTCCTTCTGCTAAACTAATTCTAAATGAGAAACTGAGACACTCTGCGGTTCTTTTGTATCTTGGCATTTGTCACCTACTTTGAAAAAGTGCACACATGCTATAAATAATCCATAACATTATTTTTTATATATATTTAATTTATATTCTCATTCCTCATTGGAAAAAAAAAATGAGGAAACAGCCTTCTCAGAGATAAGACGTCTTCATTCTACCTCTCACCCTATGCTGCCTTCCCTGCACTGCTGGTGCTTTGGCAGGAATGTCCCTAAATCACTACTCCAAAGCTGGAACGAGCTTACTTCTCCTTCACACTATGAGGGTTTTGTGGGAAAACAGGGAAGAGGAGAGAGTAGTTGTCATTTGATGTTGCAGGATAAATTTTTCCAGTCTGAAATTTCTAGTGGGCTGGTTGGGAACCTTGGAGGTGTCACCTTCCCCTGTAAGGAGCCATGTGGGGGCAGGGAGCACAGTGACACAGTGAAATGGAGAAAAAGAACATTTTTTAGAAATGGATATCAAGAAAGTCACTAAGGAGTGCAAACTTTCCTGCCATAGTAGTGTTCTCCCTCACCATTCCCCCCCAGCCTCAGGAAAGGACACAGTGTTTTGTGTTCATACTTTCGGCAGTTGACTGTCTCTCTTCAAAACACAGTGAGCAACTTTTGCTTTCATGAGTAGCCACCAGCACAATGAAAACCATTGATTTCACAGTGATGTGATTTTGGAGCAGCCCAGTCTGTTCTCAGAGAAGTGAGGGTAAAGCTAGAAATTTAAATTAAACATTTACAGTAGGATCTTGAAGAGCCGTGGGCAAGGAATGAACAAAGTGTGAAAGGAACATTTTATCAGATAAGAAGCACATCCATTCAGTCTGCTTACAGTCCAGTGCAAGCAAACAAGCTAATGCTGAAATCCAAGAACTGGGTCTCAGCCCACATAAAACCATTCTCCAGGGGTACTTCTGCCTCAAAAAAAAGAGGAGTCGTAAATTAAAACTACTGCCCACACCTGATGCTATATATCCAAACCAAAGTCGGCATGCTTTGGAACATGTAAGTCAAATTGTTAATTTTTTAAATTTTTTAGCAGCTGTTTCCTGGACAAAAATTAAAATAGATGCCTTGGGTTGAGGTCTCACCAGGTCAGTGCAAGGAGTGTGTGTTAGAAGGACTCTGTTAATATCAAGCCCTTGGCCTGGCTAAACATCTTTTCCACAGCTTAAACTAACTGACTGCACATGGACTGGAGGAGTTTTGCCTGAGTGAAGCAGTGGTGGGGAAGCAGAAGGTTAGCTGACCAAATTGATTTAAAAGCATTTTCTGTCTGGTTTAGTTGTATTTTTGAAGACACACAGGGTTATAACTCAGGAGAGCTAACTTCCACAATATTCACACACGGAATTATACAGGTGTGCAAGATACTTTTGTCAAAATGAAGACAATATTTATTTATCCAATTATTTATTTATTTTCCCCTGGACAATTCAGACTTTGAGAGAGATAAGAAGAACTCCCAGTCTTTTTTGACCAGAATTGCAAATGTACAAAAATCCTAAGAACAATCAAAACCAGATTTTCAAAACCATGCATTAAAAAATAAAGGTCTGAACTAAGTCAGGCTTTTTCTTGGGTTTGGTTTGGATGGTTGGGTTTTGCTGTGGTTTTTTTGTGGTTGTTTTTTAAGGTTTGATCAACTTCCTTCAGGTTGTTAGCTCTCAGAGGAAATTACAGGTATATCAGCCTTGCCATGATTATGATCAAGGCTGCCTTGGACCCATTTGCCTCCAACCAGGAGCACTGTATGTTATTATGGGACCCTTTCGGTGTTTGGCATTATTAGCTGTGAGAAGCATTGCTCGTGTCTGCTCTGCAGATTGCCTGGCTTAAAAAAGGATGATGTAATGCGACACAGGAGCAACCAGCTACTTTCCATGCAGTAATTTTTACTGTCCCTGTGAGAATGCCACTTTTTAAGAGATCTGTCCTCATCAACACCAGCACCAGTTTTGCGCCTTATTTGCCTTGATGTTCCACTGGAAACCTTGGTTCAGTTTCAGGACTCCGACCAGAGCAGTTGGCTTCTAAAGTGACATCTCAGCTAATCAGGAAATGGAGCTGGCTCCACATCTGGCTTTTATTTGAGAGCAGCTTTGCATCTGAATGATGAGCTCAGGGAGTGGAGACAGCAGCAGGACTTTGATCTGCCACCGCTTAGTTTTGCTTGGTTTACCAAAGTTGCCACTAATGTCAGGGGGGGATCCAACAACAGCCTTGCACTAAGGCCTTTCTGCTTGAAATTCCTCTGCCTTTACTGGACTTCCTGGCCATGGTGATGTTGTATTCCTTTGGCTGGCATCAAGGTACTTGAGGTAGCCTCCCCAAGAGCTTGCTAAAAAGAATAGTGGGAGCTACACCACCTCCGTCCATGAGGTTTCTGCACACACAGAGGTGTGGAAGATGCTGGAGAACTTGTCAGTGAGTGTGGAATCCACCTTATTTCTCACCTTGGTGCAGGCCTTCTTCACCTTGTTGGATTCCACTGAACCCTCTCTTAAAACGTGGTGAATGAACATTGCTTTGGGGCCAGTTGTTTAGCTGGAATAAACTGGCTGCTTTGAGCACTAGCAAGCAATGATTTCTGTGCTTAGTAGCTGTTAATGGTCTATCTGGACAGAAAGAATTGCTTTGCCATGAGGACTTTAAGCACCTGTTGGTACACTGTGGTTATTTTAGCTTGTACGTAATCTAATGATCCACTACTGATTTCTTTGCCCAGGGAAAGCAAACTGATAACCAGATTCTTCTTATCATTATACTAACTTAGCTATTTTTAGTTACTTACATTGCCCTTAAACATGCAAATGTAGAAAACCTGAAAGCTATCTAATAGTTACAAAAGAAATATTGCATAAAAATACAAACAGGCATTTAGCATATTTCATTGATCACTGATCTGAATGCCTCAGATTCAAAAACAGGTGAAGAAAGTATCAAAGGAGCTAAGTGACAGTCAAGAATGGTTGAGAATGTTTGCATTACTGATCATTGCACTGGTGAGGCCACATCTCAAATACCATGTTCAGTTTTGAGCTCCTCACTACAAGAAGGACATTGAGGTGGTAGAACCAGTCCAGAGAAGGGCAATGAAGCTGCTGAAGGGTTTGGATAAAAAGTCTTATGAGGAACAGCTGTGGGAACTGGGGTTGTTTAGGCTGTATATTAGGAAAAATTTCTTTACCAAAAGGGTAACCAAACACTGGGACAGGCTGCCCAGGCAGGTGGTTGAATCACCATCCCTGGAAGTGTTTAAAAGACGTGTAGTTGTGGTGCTGAGGGACATGGTTTAGCACCAGGCTTGGTAGAGTTAGGCTAATGGTTGGACGTGATGACCTTAAAGCTCTTTTCCAACCAGAATGATTTTATGATTCTGTGATAGAATAATTTAGGTTGGAAAAGATCCTTAAAAACTATCAAGTCCAGTTGTAAATGGGACGTGGAACATACCTCTCAGCATCATAGCGCAATCCCTGGCCATAGAGCACCATTTTCTGGACTGTGCAGAGGATGAGGCAAGAGTGAGGCCCTCAGAAGAGTTTTTCTGAGCCGATGAATCCATTGGTCTCTGGACAATAACTCACCTTAGTCTGGTGGTGTTCCAGGTCCTGGTGCCTAAGCAGGCTTTCACTGGGGGACTGCATACTGAAGACCAGTGTGCAGGTGAGTAGAAGCAGCACCTTGGTTTCAGGCTCTAGCAAGAGTCCTCGCATGAAAACTTTCTTCTGTGGAATAAAGGAGGATGGGTCCTGGCTTCCCTTTTCAGGCTGTGCAGGGTGCAGACAGAGCCAGAGCTGCCACTTTCATATCACTATGCAGTGCCAGCTTTTGTCAAAAGCAAGCATGGTAAAGCTAGGAAATTAATAGCTAAAGGCATTCTAAATCTTTATGGAGACTTCATATAAGTATTTTGCTTTTATTGCATGGTTCAGAAGTACAGGTTTCATTACAGCACACATGGAGCAATGGAGAGCAAGAAGGAATGGCTCATCAGATTATTAAAATTAAGGAGATAAAAGCTTTGGCCAAAATAATTTATTCTTTCTTGGTTTATTATTTAGATTTATCTAGGAGTTTAACAAAGACATCTAACCCAGTGCTCCAGGCCGTCTTGCTCCATATTAAGTAGAAAAAGAAATAAGCACAGCTGTCCTCCCTAAAACTAAAAGAAAAGCATTATCAGTGCTTTGGTTCAGCAGCAGCTTAAAGTTGAGCACCAACTGGATCAATTCACTGGATCAATGGCAGAGCTGGAGAGCTGCTTTTCCAACTTGAGCAATATTTCTCTATTTATTTTCAAACTATTCTTTGAAAAGGATTTACTGCAGCCACAATCTTTAAGTATCTTTTAAAAAAAAAAAAAAAAAAAGCAACAGTATTTGTCCATCACCGTATCAGGCCTAGGAGAAGAATTTAATTGTATTTATTACCTTTGGAGTTGTTTTCACCTCATTTAATTGATTCACATTTTTTTTGTCCATTAAGGGGATGATAAGCATCCAGTAGCTTGTTTTAACTTGCAAGAAGCACATGTTTGTGAGTGCACATTGTCCAGGAAAAGCTTGTTCAGTCATTTGCACCTAATCAAAAAGCAGAGCTAAATTTAACACAACGAAAATGGAGTGGAGGGCACAGACAGGCTGAGGTTTTCTCTGGCAGGCAAACCAAAGAGGCCTTTGGAACTGTTTCAGAAGGTTTCCATTAGGAGAGAGAATAGCAAATACAGAAAGATTGCTCATCAACAGCTTTTAAAAGCATCATTGTAAAAGGGGTAGGCATGATAAATAATGAAGGAAGATTTGTGAGAAGGGAGATTTAAGCAGAAATCTTACTCCAAACATTGCTGTGTAGGAACAGAGGCAAAACATTCAAGAATATCTCACTGTTGCAACCTTTCAGCTAACATGATTTAGCAGCAGCGTAACTGTCTCACAGTGGCTGGAAGCTGCTGCCAGATTTTCGGTACTGTCTATTTTTCTTCGTGTTATTGAGAGGCAAAGGTTAGAAAGAGACAGAGTTTATAATAAGCAGACTTTGCTCCAAATATTTTGTTTAACCTTCATAAAATATCCCTAGCTTCAGTGCAGAATTCCAGGACTAAAGGAAGGAGAAAATTGGAAAGATATTTGCCTTTCAGTTAGTACATTTATTCTGCCCTAATTAGAATTTCTTTTTTGCCAAATGACAAAAAAAAAAAAGTTTTAATTTTGATGTAGCAACACAGCAATAACCCCTGCCTTATCAAAGAGAGTGATCAGTGTGGTATAGCAGAATGTTCCAGGCTCTTCAGAGCTGAGGTAATGTTATACATGACTGCAGTTTTAAACTTACCCATTTTGCTGTGTAGTGATGGAGATATTTTTTTTTTCCATTTGGGATGGGTATTTCTGACTTGACACTGAAAATTTTCTCTAATGAAACAGATTAAATCACAGGAGAAATTTTGTTTCTTTGTTTCTTGAGATCCTTGTCTATCCAGAAATAGCTAATTTACAGTGCCCAGGGAAAGAAAGAAAAAATTAAAATGGCATAATAATGATAATATCCAGAGAATGAAGCAAACATTAAATTCACAAATTTTCCTTGAGCTGTGCAATGTATAAATGCACAGTGAGAATATAGGAGGACTGAATAACAGATGAAAAGTGCCAAAGTGTGAGGAGATATAAAGCAGAGATTGCAAGGGAAAAATTATTTCTCCAGTCCCAAAAGTTGTCACGTAAGATACCAGGTAGATCACCTTAAGTTTTAGGTCAAAACCTAAAACATTCTGCTGTGCTCCTGCCATTGAAGAATAAACGCTTCACAGCTGTAGTGGTCATTTTGGCTGCTGTCCTTCCTGAAGGACTCAAACAACTTTATGTAAGCCTTGCAGTATGAGAAGGGGCCCACCACAAGGCTGGGGAAGGTGTGGAGTCCTTTTGTAGAATATGGACAGGAAACGTCTGACTCCTCACCCATCTGCACTGTAAGGGATTAGAAGTAGCAGAGCTTGAAAAATGGGAGGGACAATATCCCTGCCTTTATAGACCACTTCGTACTTGTAGGTTAATTTGTAAAAAGCAAAGTGATGCCTCAGCACTCTTATTAATGAGAACTGATCTCTGTCTTTTGGTGCTCACACTCTGTTCATAGTGTAACAGGAAGAGAGCAGGGATGGTGAGGCTTCCAGAAAACGACCCCAGTGTTCAAGCCCTATCTGCAGCCCCAGGCAGCCAGCTCATGGGCAGAGCAATTTCCAAGACCTCTCTGACTCAAAGATCCCTTCCCAGAACATCAAGCAGTTACTGCAGGAAACCTGCACCCCAGGTCACAAGCCTCAAAGCACTTGTCAAAGCCCTGCACAACATCAGGTCCATGGAAAATGACCAGAATAGACACATGCACTCTTCTGCAGGCAGAAAGAAGAAGCACTTTGCCAGTGTCCCTGCAGCAGCAGATTTTATTTTTTGAATAGGTTTTCTGAATCACAGGAGAGGAAAAACAGACAGTAGTCCTGGCTGAAATGAAGGTGGAGGGGAATATTTCCTAGTCCCAAAGCAGTCTGTCAGATTAATCCTAAACGCATGAGGAAGATCTGTCAAGAAGATACCTAAGAAATCTTTCTACCCATAAGACTGCAGTCATATCTTACACTCCTCCTCTCTCTGTGACTGTTCCCTGTGCTGCAGAGGAAGGAAAAAAGCCTTCTCATCCAGAAGCCAGGATCTGGGAGGCAGGAGAGGAAAGAGTGATTCAGGAGAGAAGGAGGGAGATGGAAAAGAGAAGACAGCTCTCTGGCACTTGGAGCAGAGAGCCAGAGTTGTGCTCTGTTGCAAATCTCTATTTTTCACCCCCTCCTTTCACACTCTTCAGCAAGGGGAAGCTATGGCCTGTTTATTTTTGCTGGTCTGATTTATAAGGAGATGGCATATAGACGTGGAAATCTTCTTGTTTGAGCCATAGGGAAGGGTTTGAGGGCTTAGATACACTGGAAAAGCCATATATGGTAAAGGCTGAGGGTTTCTGCAAGTCATTTTGAGTATCTTCTTCATTCTCACTATTTTATATATAACTATTATATATATAGTATGAGATTCCATATATGTGTCAGACTAGATATAGTATTACAGATACTATATATATAGATAGATAGATATATATATTTATGCCTATAGTGTCAGACTGCTGCTGAGTATCAGTGAGGCCTCTGGAGTGAGGAGACCCTTGGGCTGCCAGGTATTATCAGAGGACACGTTCCCATCTGGGTCAGATGAAAGCAGAATGTGAGAAGGGCCCTGGTACATGATATGAACCCACCACTGCAACACCCACGTGGTAGCTCAGACTAAACATGCCCGGATGGAAAAACAGATGCAAGTGACAGAAAAGGACTCTTGAAATTATTTAACTGAAAGAAACACCTTCCATTTGGGGAGCAAAGCTTTCTAGACTTGGCTGTAGCCTTTAAAGATAGGCTATGTCAGAAGCTGTTTTTTTTCTCTCTCTGATTTTTCATAGCAGTAATCATGTGCCTGGGCAGGGTAAAGAAAGGGGTAGCGGTAAAAGAAAAATTGTACTCCATTTACCCTCAGGAAGGAATTTGATTATAAACTAATGAAATTAATGAGTGATTTCCAGGCAAATCTTACAGATTAGCATTACACACTGTGAAAATGGTTGTGATTCTTTGCCTAAGCCTACAATGTCTTGAGACTGGGAAACATACTGGCATGTTCTGTTCTTGCAACTTCACAGGCCTAGCAGTCTTCAGATTTATGAGGAGCTGCCTGCTTTTTCTTTATTTTTTTTTTCATCCTGCTTGTGTCTGGCAGTATGAGTTTGGGAGTGCACTCCCAAGGGCTTCTCCGAAAGCGGTAAATGAGAGAGGAAAAGGGAAAAAAAATAATATGGGCTCCTTTTCTGTTCGGATTCTAGTGTTTTATGTCTTACATGCATTTCAACAGCCTCATTCCACCTCACAGCTCAACTTACCTTACCTTCCCTTCCACCCACAAAGCCCATAAGACTGAACCTTTTATTTCTCTTTATAGCATTTCTCTGCATTGCCTGTCCCACTGGTTTGTTCCCTTCTGTGATGCTTCTGTTTCTATTCTGGATGTGTTTCATTGACCGAATCTGGAAACAGTTAAAATCAGATATTGTTGTCATAGGACCTACGTCGTGTAGGGTGAGAATCGACATGCTCCAAGCAGCCTTCCACTGGGTGAGACAAGTAGAGACTGTGTGTGGGGACAAGACATGCTAGTGTGTTCAACTGAGGGGGCATGATTGTTGAGAAAATAGCTCAGGGTCATCCGGAAAATTATAGCAGAGCCAGGAATGGAATTCCTGTTTCCTTTTTCTTTGCTAGAAACCCATGCTTCCTTTTGCATTTTAGCAATTTTCCATAAGCTCTCTTATAAAACAAATGAAATCTGGAATTAAAAAAAACACTGCAGGAACTAGATGTTTAGGGAATGTCTCTGTGAGAATGACATATGTTTTTTCCTGATATACAACTAGTAATATTAAATTATAGAGTCCTCATTAAACTTAATCTTCACAGGCCTTGTCTATAATGTGGAAACCACTTCTTCTGTATCCAATACTGAGAAAGACATGATGATGTGATTTTACACTTACATCAGAGAACATCAATTTGTGATTTATTTCCAGAACACTTGAGTATCTTTCAAAATAGAATAGGAGAGTAATAGCTCCTCTTTATAGCCACTCAGTGTTTTTTTCCTTTTCAGAAAAAGAAAAATTACTGATTTGATAGTGAGCTATGAGACTATTCATTTCTAAAGGCTGAGAAGTGATTATGCAGCAATTTTGCCTACGAATTTAAGCTTTGTCCTTTCCTGTCATAGAGATGATTTGAAAATGCAGCCAAGGCTTAGCTAATGGGAAAGTAAGCATCTGTCTCACTATATGTTTAAAGAAAACAATTATAGAATAAATATCCAGGATTTACACTAGACAGCCAATCTCCACTTGACATCATATAGTAACTTGAGTTTTGTAAGGCTGGCTTCTTTCTTGGTATACTGAGCTGACATTTACAATTCCCACTTCTGCAGAGAAGCCTGCATTCCCTGCTATATTATCCTCATGTGCCCACGTAATCTGGTAAACTTTGCTTTTGTTTAAAAGTTAAAGGTCTTGCCTTGATCTGAAGACATCTTGGCCAAAGAAAGAACTAACCTCTTTCCTCTCAACATGTTATGCTAATTAAGATTGATGCCTGGGGAATTGGTCAAATTTAGTGCCGACCTAGTTAGATCAACTTGAGTTCTGGCAGGAGAGTAAATGCATATGTGTTTTTAATTAATCCCCTGCCTAAATCAAGGGAACGGATATTGCATTTTTCAGCAGAATTGCTCCACACAGTGCTGACTGCACATATTTAACAATTCTTACTCGTGTAACTGAGAAAAGCCATTGGAAACCTTCCAAACCTCATGCAGATTTTGCCTGACTCTGTTCAAACCCCCCTCTACCTGGTGCAGGGCTGGGGCACTTGAGCCAGCAGCTCCAGGAGGAGAGCAGAGCCTGAAGTCCTGATAGCAGAGGCCTGTTGACTGAGGAACTGAGCATGTGTGCAGTAGATGGTGTGGCCCCAGAGCAACCCAGACCATAGCAAGAAACATCACGAATAATCCCATGCCTTCCTCTCAAAGACAGCAAGCATGTCCTTAATTTTCAACAAGGTCCCTGGCAGGAAACTATGTATGTGTTAAAGTACATCACTGAAATGGTCACAGATAAGTTCGTGATTTAGTGTTTACAGAATGCACACATTACATGTTTTTTAATATCTGGTTTTTCAGCAAACAGGTTAGTATGTTTTTAGTAGGTTTTTTTTTTCCCCATTTTCCTGCTTTTCCTTTTCCTCTTCCTTTTTCCCCTTTCTGCCCCCACCCCCCCCCCCCCCTCCTTTTTTTTTCTTCTTTTTTTTTTTCTTTTCTTTTAAACAATTTGGTCAGATTTTTGGTTTCATCAACTTCCTGATCTGTTTAGGAATCAAATGGCTCTTAAGACACGAAGCCTATCAAGCCTTTTGATTTGGCTAACCACAGAGGTCAGTTTTTCATTTATAATTTAAATTATTCCAGATGCTAGCACAAATGAGAATTGCTAAGAGATCAGTTTTGACATGCTCTTTAATACAACATGTGGTTACAATTTATAATCAAAAGTCACCTTTCCCAGGGTAGCTGGGATTTTGGAGGTCAGAGCAGATAAGATGTTTATTTCGCAGGTAAGACAGTGAGAAGTCCTAAGGGCTGCTTTGCAGTCTGTTAAAGTATGTAAGGAAGAAAAAAACACAGTCATTAAAAAGGCAGGAGTTCTGTCAGGAGTGTTTTTACGAGTCACCTCACTGTTGCAGAATAGATGTACAGAAGGATTAAAGGAAAGACAACCTTGCCAGACTACGTGTAAGGAAAGCCTTTGAAAATAGAAAAAGTGCTCCAGGTGACAGAAGAGATGCTTGAAATGCCTGTGTGCCAGGCAAATGACAGTGATTCAGACTGAACTATTAAAGTTCCTTAATCTCCATAGTCTTTGCTATGCCATTTTACCTTTACAAACCACCAAAATAATCAGAGTATCTGGAAAAAAATCCTTTCACCTCAGTCAGTATTCACTGAGATGAGCAAGGCAGAAAACAACAGACCACCTCCCTGGCATAGCTGGAATGGATACAGCAGAAAAAGAGTCAGCTTTCTTTGCCATGTTAGCTCTCTGACGGATCATCTCCTCTAACTGGCTTACTGCCTGTTTATACAGACCCAGGGAGGGGGGCTAGGAGGGAAAACTTTGCCGTAAGTGGACAGAAGGGGCAGCACGTGTCAGCAGCAGCCGTGGTTTACACTGATTCAAACTTGCTGTAAGAGCAACCTCTAGGCATGCAGCCGTGGTGGTGTTTCTGGGCACTGCTATAGAGAGGAAAGCATGCATTCAGTGTCCCTCAACTTTCCAGCCTTCTACAGTTTTTCCAAAGTCTACATTATGTCACAGCAGAAGACACAGCTTAAGATGTTTTTCACAAAACTTTTGTAGTGACTTTTTTCTCATTTCATTCTTTTTCCCCCCATCATGAAGAGAAATATTCCTTGCAGGACATAGAGCTCAGTATAAATGTATGGATTAATAGCTTAGATACTGATGTGGTTAAGTTAGGAGTAATGTGCACCACGTGATTTTTTAGTATATTTTTCTACTTTGTGCTGGATTGTTTCAGAAAGCTCTTAAGCAAGAAAGTCTTCACAAGAAGCAGTAGGACAAATTACACAGATAAAAATAATTGTAAAAAAAGCCCCAAACAATAAGAAGAAAATTCTTGTGTTTACATCACCTAGTTGAATACAAGTAGCTACATCAGTTGAGACAACTCTACTCCCTGTCTATGCTTCAATACTATTTCCAAAGCCATGAGCACACATAAAAATACCTCTCTGCCACAGCCTGCACATACAGAGGCAGGAGCTTATTTGGAGAGTGACCTACTCAAGAACATCCATACTGTGCCACACCAAAGGACTAGATTCTTCTATATCCATCTTCCAGCAGCCACTTCAGGTGGATACCTAGGAAACAATAACCATGGGCTAATTATATGACACTTACCTTTATCACTCTGCCAGTTGAAAAGTATTTCCACTTCAGGGTGTTTCCTGCATTGGCGTGTGTTCTGTGTGTTTAGTTAACCCCATGAACACCTGCAATGTGGCAGCATGCTTCAGCAAGGAGTTTCACAATCCTCTTGCCTTCTTCCACAATCATCTCTTGCTGTCTATTTTTAATCTGGTTCACACTCTCTGAATGTGACGCCCCTTTGTTCTAGAACTCGAATCAGTGAACTCAAATCTCTCTGGTATTCATGGGTGTGTAGATAGAGGTCTGAGACACCCCCAAAATCTCTCTCTTCTGCAGAATGAGGTGTTCCCACCTACTCAGCAGCTCCCTATACAGAAATTGTTCCTGTCCTTCAAAAGCCTTGACTTAACCTACCTCAACTCCATTCTGTCTGTTCTGGGACTACACTATCAAAATTACATGCAGAATTCAAAGAGTGAGCAAAATGCAGGTTTATTCAGTGGCACTATGATATCCTGTGGCTTGGCAAACTTTTGGCTTGCCTTTTCTGTCCACTGTTTCACACTGAGCTGACATTGTCTTGGCACTATTGGTCATAAACCTAAGAACTCTCTCCTAAGAAGTCATCCTCCATGCAGAGTCCATCAGTTTAATCAGAAAGTTCAGATGATATCTCAACCTGTGCAACACTTTTATGTTTCATTTCCCTACACTGAATTTCATGTTGGTTTCTCACCCAATCACTCAGATCTTTCTGCAGCTCTTCACACTTGGCAGGTCTACTTGCTACCCTCAGCATTGTCATGCCAAAACTCACCCCCTTTCCTGGGTTGTTTCTGAATACATTGGCTAGCACATATCCCTGCATGACTTCCAGTAGTCTGACCTCCCATTTACTTATTTTTGCCACAAGCTTCTCATGATATAGATGCATAGTTTCCTTGAAACTTTGATAAAGATTCTGAAATAATTGAACACACAGTCATATGTCAACATATAGCTTGGAAAGAAAAAGGCCTTTTCCATTTTACAACAGCAGTAGCCTGCTAACTTTCAATGAGGTCAAAGCACAAACCCTTGAGTCAGACTTCCAGTTTATGGTGTTCTTCAGCTTTCCCAGTCATAATGACATTTTTGTAGTTCAAATAAATATTTTAAAGTTTCTTGCCATGCTATAGTAATGAAAATAAATAGAAATAATAGGATTGTACATAGAATAATAGGAAATAAACAGGATTTCCATCTAACATAAATCTGTCTGCTCCAGTTTGGTACAACATTTCCCCCTTCAACACAGTATTTTTAAACATGCTGACCAGGTACGTTTCTCAGCATTACATCAGGGACAGAAAATATTTATAAGTTGCCATGCTCCTGTCTGAGTAGGACCTTCTGCTTCTATTTGTTCTTCTGAGGCTGGTGTTGCTCATGCAGATGGCATGTGCAGGGTTGGGTCTTAAAACAGCACTTCTGAAGGAACAGGTTGTGATTTGATAGTGATCATTCAGAAAAGGAGGTTGCATGGTACCAGAAACCTAAATATTGGCTGGAATGTTTGTTTGGTTTGGTTTGGTTTGGTTTGGTTTGGTTTTGCATTGAATGACATCTATTAATTTGCACAGAAGCAAGAAGCATTATGAGAGTGCTATACTATAGTTTTCCATGACAAACATCTAGTTTGAAGTAGTTTAGGTTTCCTTTGTGCCAAGCAGCAGCCACACAGCCTGCTATGCAGCATTTTTGAGGTGGGGACACCTGGAATGTAGATGTGGACTGGAATGTCCTGAGTTCTCATCACTCACTGACAGCATCTCCTCTGATTTCTACAGGATTTTAAAACATAGTGAATGATACTGTGGTATTCAAGTGAAACAAAATTGAAACAAAAAGTGGTCAGACTTTCCTACTGAGAGTACAAGATAGGAAGATCTTTGCAGGTCCATGGTGCTTTCACGTACTGATCCTGTGTGTGCTGGCATTGTTCTGCTCCTATTTCTAACTTTTTGCCTTTATTTAAGCTTTCAAACACTTTTATTACAGCCTGTGATGTTTGCAGCGAGGGCACAAAGCTCAGCTAACAAACCTAGATTCAACAAATACAAGTTTGGACAATTTATACCAGAAAGGTGCCATTAAAATTACATAATCTGAGCAGAAAATGCAGTAGGAATCCTTCACAAATTACATCACCCCTCTCTGTAAATTTGTACTAGACATCAAGCAAAGGCAAACTAATTTCTAGGGCACACCAAGGATAATACAAAGAGATTAAATACAGTTAGCAAACCAGTACAGCATCTGGACTCAGTGGTTAATGGAACATTTCAGTATGGAGTTATAATGCAGTACAATGCCATAATGTTAGCTGATTTTTCACAGGCTGAATGTTATACATCATTAAGGATTTTTATGCCCTGATCAGCATCTCTGAGTGCTGTTTTTTGCTTTAAGACTAGGATCAGCAATTAATAAAACTGTTTTTCTTGTGTAAAGGAGTGCCTTTTCAGAGGATACAAATAAAACCTAGAATTAAAAATACTAATTCTGCCATAGCCTTACTCTAGCCAGGCATGACACCACAACACAGCTGTTTCTTCTGCCAAAAATAGCTCTCTTAAGAGAAGACATTTCCTTTGGAGTAAGAATCTACCAAAAAGGATTTAAAAACCTTAAAAACTCGGTCATTTGTCCTGCTGTGAGTCATGTCTCGCAGCAGAGCCCAAAGTTCCGACAGGACAACCCCTGTTCACAAAAGAAGTCAGGTATGCATTGCTTCATATGGTCTTCATTCATTTGCTGCATTATCACTCCAAACACTGCTTATAGACTGCCATGGCAGGTGTTATGGAGGTGCTGTTCCCAGTTCTGTATAGATCCTGTGATCAAACATTGTCAAGATGGACTTCCATAATGTTTCTTCTTAGGGATAAGAGTGTGAGATTGCTTCTATCCCTTACACATATATTATCCTGTCTGTTCAGTGGCACCTCCATCTATTTCTGTTAAGATGCCACCCTCTGTTTATAAAGCACTTCAAAACTCCACACACTGTACACATCCTTTCTTCACCCATGTCTGGGCCAGCGAGTGAATGCCAACAGTGCACTGCACCATGGCCTGTGTAGTTAGGTGAAGAAATGATGCCCAGAAAATTAAGAAGGTGGCTGAGGGACACCATGTTGTTTTTTTCAGAGTGTACTGCACCTGGGACACCAGGTAATCTCATAAGGATTATCATCTGCTGTTTGCAGAGATTACAAAATTTCTGGGTTTTTCACATATGTACAAAGGTTAATTTTTTTAAAAAAAAAAAGTTCCTTGCGGTCATATATAAGGTTTCTGATTCTCTATTGACCTTATACAAATTAAGAGTAAAATTTTTAAAAGTATGAAGCTGAGTTTCTCTTTGCTGAAGGTCAACACTGTCAGTCCAAAGTGATGCAGTCAATAATGCTTCAGTTTGCTGCTCATAAAACAAGATGACCCTAAAGAGGTGTAGTGCAGAAATGTCTTTCTCAGCAAAAGCCCCTTTGTGATAGTGCTGGTACTTTACAGCCAGCCAGAGCCAAGTGGGAGATATTATAAAATTAACATTTTTACCATATAGCCCAGAAGTTTATTTTCTTGAACACAGAAAAAAATGCCATCAAGCCTCATGACAGTTACTGTTCTTCAGGATCTCACACAGCCCAGTTTCTTAAATGGTTCTTAAATCTCATAATGAGGAACATTGTGTTGTCATGCGATTCTCAATGTGAATACATCAGCCTAATTCCATGTAGATGGTAGGAAAGGGCCACAAACGAGGGGGTGGATTACACCCAGGCAGTGTACTTTTGGCTAGTAGTGTGGCCCCACATCCTCTGTAAGGGGTGCATCACACAGCCAGGCTGCAGGATGAGTGCTGCCCTTCACCAAACAGACCCTCATAGGCTTGACATACACCTCTCTGCAAGGGGATTACTTACCCCCTGTTAGGTGGGCAAAAAGCAAAAGGAAAGCTTTCCTGCTTCAGAGCCTGGATTGATGTGTTTACATACTCTAGTCACAGTGTGAGATGAAAACAGCACTTTGAAGAAACTGCTCAAATAGAAATGCAAAGATCCTAAAGCACTTTTTAAAAAGATGTATGTAGACAACTTGTGATTAAGAATTAGAGGAACATTGTCCCTAATTGTAAAAGATTAAGAGAAAGCTTGGAAAGATGACCACAGGGATGGAGTCATCCTTTCTTCAAGGAATGGCTGTACAGACTGAGATTTGTTAGGCTGGAAAGAGATGAACTGGGGGAAGCATGGCAGAAGCATGAATGGCTTGAAGAGACATTTTTGGCTGAAGGATGCTGTGGGTGCTAAAGGGCTACTGAGCTACAAAGCGTGAGTGTATCAGCCTGGGGCAGCAAAGTCCAAGGAGGGTTATGTCCAGCTTAGGAAGATTCTCAGCCTCAAATGACTGGGAACTGGGCTAACACTTTGACAAAGCATCATAATGTAAACTCCCTCTTAAAACACACCCTCTTCCCTCAGGGCCTGCTATGGCCCACTGGGCAATGGCTCTTTGCTCTGACTTAGCCCAGTTGCTCTTGCACTGTGTGACTCCCTCAGAGCTGTAACTCTTAAGCTTTCTCAGATGATCTGACTGTCCTTTCCTCCATCAGCAAAGTGGTTTCTTACATCAAGAGTTCTGTGGAGAATCAAGGATAAGGGTGGAAAGCAACAGTTACATTGCTTATAATGTTGCAGCTAGATGGCAAAAACTATTCAATTCTTTATTAGGCACTGTGCCTTGGGACACAAAGCTGCAGACAGAAGTGAGTCTTGTTTTACTAAAATAGGTCAAGGAGATGGAATTAAACCTTTTAAATAATTGGATTCTATCCAGAATAATTATTTTTGCCATCGACACGAGTTTGAAGGGCAAAAAACACAAGACATTCTTCCAAACTGAGTAATATGCAACTAGAATGGACTATCTTCATGTGATAACTCAAGCGTTTGTTTCATGGAAGAAGATAAACATATTTGTTGGGAATAAATAACACTATACTGAACTAAATGGTCTACAGTGATGACAATGGATTTTGTGTGACCAACCAGAGACACCACAGATCTTAATTTCCAATATACTCTAAACCTGCCTTAAATTACTTCTTTCAATTCTGTATGCCCTAAAGTACTGTTTTATTTTCACTTTTATTTTTAATATGGACTAATAAGCTTCTTTAAGAAGAAGAAGAAGAAGAAGACATAATTTTATTTCCTTTGGGAAGGGTGGATGCCAAACTCTCTTCTAGGAAAGATGCCAAAGAATATGCCTCCTTCCCTGATTCCAAAGCATGTGTTGTATTAACAACTATCTCAATGAGACTAATGGGCTAGAGCAATTAAATACACAGATGTTAGCAGTCTGACCAAAACCCCCTCCATTATGGATTCAGTTTAATAATTTCAGTATCAGGGTACTGACGATCCGATGAACAGGTAAAAAAATCACAAAAGTATCTTGCTTCTCACAGTTTAGGAAATCCCAGAATTCAGGAAAAAACTAATTAGTAAGTGTCTCAAATAGTTCACACCTTTTTCTCCCTTGTTTATAAACTTATTTTTATCGGCATCATACTGGAAGGTCAATCAAGCCATGATGCACTGTAGCAAAAAAATATCTTCAGGGTAGACCACAGGTAAGCAGCTCTGGAAAGCATCAGAGAGCATTTCTTTTGCATGAGATGCAGATCAGAAAGTAGGAAAGGAGCATAAGGACTTGGCTAATGTGATCATTGCTTACTCACTTAATTTTCTGAGACATCTAAAGGGACTGCATGTATTTAAAACTTGTTTGTCTCACTAGGGCTTAGCCTTTGTGCTTACTCCTAAATGAGGAGCTGTTGTGTTCAACAAGAAATTATGCAACTGAATTTTCTTTTGATGTTCTAATGAAGATGATCTCATGGAAAAGGAGTGTGGATGGGAGGGTAAGACATCCTTTGCAGAGAAGCATGTTTGCTACATCTTTCTTGGAAGTGGAACAATGATGTACCCAGATGTTGTAGCAGGAGTTGATTAACCTCCACCATCACAGCTGATAGAAACTCCTGGAGCTGGAAAAAAGGAGGTTGTATCTTAAAAATAGGAACAGGAATTTTCAGTATCCAATGGCCAGACTGCACGGTCAAATTCCAAGTGTGTTATCCTCCTGTAAATTAAGGGGAGGAATGATTTTCAGAGGAGTGGCTGAGGACTCCATGCAGCAACACCTCCAATGGAACAGGTCACTAGACTAGCTTCCAAAATAGCATTAACTCTGTTTCTAGGTGCTGAACAGATTTTTGTTTGCTTTTTACTGAAGCCATGGACATTTTTATTCTCCCAAATCACCTTTAGTCAGTCCTGATTGTCCAGTCAGTCCAAATGTTGGGTCAGAGTTTTACTTAGAAATCTGGGACACTTTTGTAGTTCCACTGGATGTTTGACATTTTGGAAACTGCTGGATGCTGTGACCAAGGAGGAACATGAGACAACTTCTCCAAATATTAACAAAAATTAATAGTGACTTATAACGGTATTTGAAAAAGAGATTTTTATCTTTGTCTTGTCAATGGCTGTAAGAAGGAGTTTGATTCATTGGGCAGAATAAATGCCTGTGACAATCACCTGTTGCAACTAAGCTGTTCTGCTGTGGGATTGACTTCTCTTGTGAGGGATATCTTCTAATGAAAGGTGGTTGAGGTGAGATGAGATGTTGATTTCAAGCAACAGGGTGTCTGACATAACTGAAAGTTAGGAACTTTAATGGATCCCAGTTTAGGCAGATAAAAAGAAAGGGCAAAAGCCTGTTCCTTCATCCTTGGCATTAATTACATATGAATGTGCTGACAGCCAAAGCAATGTATCTTTCACATGACACCTTTCATTTAAGATGATACATACACATTTTCACAGGTTTCACATGCTTATGGTGTCTGCATCCAAAACATAACTTACACAAAATTACACACTAATTAAATCCATCAGTTAGGAATCTGAAATAGTGAGGAAAATTGAGACTTTCTGGTTTATTCTTTGAAGACTGAGGTAAAACTCACCTCCTTCCCTTTCCCTTTATTCTTACATTCTTTTCTCCTGCCCTATCAAACAATATTCAGAGTATGGCAGTGCTGCATAAGCACGACTTAGGTTATGCAAGTGTTGAAGCAATCATAAGCATTCAATAAAATGCACCCTTTAAAGGATTTATGGCTGGGTGGTCTTGCTCTAGAAAATGTTACTAGCAGTACTCTATGAGCAACAAATACAGTGGCTCTGCAAAATCACTTTTTATAGCAGAAGACCTTGTGTACTTCAGTTTGTCTTACTTCACACAATGACACATAGTTTTGCCAGGTAGAGCCATTAGCTCTAGAGTTCTCACTGGTGCAGGTGTGTTGATGCAAGTGTATTAACAAAACAGTACTGACATTGGTCTGTTACAGCATAGACCTGACAGTGCTTTAGGACAGCTGACAACATGTTGCATTCATTAAAACTCACATCAAATTTACTGACAGCTTGTCTGAGCACTGCCCTCGACAGGCTGCTGGGTCCCTGCTGTTCCTCTTCATTCCCACTCTTTCTGAGGTGTTATCCAAACTGCAGCTGGAAGGTGGGATTTCAGCATAAGGAGCAGACCTATGGTAGTTTTGTGTTAGCAGCAGAACATCTGTGTAATTTGTATGTTGGATATGGAATTGGACAGCTAAGCAACACTCCAGCTTGTATTGCAGAGGCCTCATTGCATTATTATCCAAGTCAGACAGATTTAAGCTAGCATAGACATGTTTTTTCCTTTCTGCAGAGAAGCCACATCCATAGACTGTACTTCATTCAACATTTGTGCAGTGTCTGGCACAAAGCAAGTCCTAATCCATGGACAGGCTACTACTGAAATCCAAATAATGTCAGCTTTTTCTTTTTTTTTTTCCTAGGTAGAAGGATGACATCAGCTATCCATACAAAGCCAGTGGCATTTACAGATCATCACTTATTCTTCCATTCCCTGCTCTGTGCTGACCTCTCCATCTCTCTGCTGCACACACCCCCATACACCCCTTCCCTTGTTTTTCTCCCCCTTCGCAGCTTCCTGAAACCCTAAACGTTAGAGCACAAGTTGGACTCCTTGATAAGGAAATCAATACTTTCATGGTGTATCTGCAGTCCCTGCTGGATTTTTAGGAATATTGCATCGTTTTTACTATCTCACAGGACTCAAGTCTTCAGCTGAGTCCCCAGTGGCACAAGGGAGTAATGGCTCTGTCTCAGGAACAAAACAACCTCTGTATAGTGCTTGTAGGAAATTGAATTGGTGTCTGTCTGGCTGCTTCCCTTTCTTCGTGGGGACACTTCTGAGGCACTATAATTGGCTTAGCCAGGGAGATAAGTGATGGGAGGAGGAAAAAAACAGGAGGAGGAAATCTCTCTACTTTTTATCTGTCTATTGAGAGGTCAGTGTCAGCCAAGAAGCACTTAAAAGAGATCTTCTGCTCTTATCTGGCAAGAACAAGGACACATGGAAAGAACTAGTCAAGAGAGAAAGGCAGCTATGAGGCTGCACGTGCCTGGGGCTTTCTGTGATGTGTCCTGGTGAGCAGCTTAATGGCACACTCAGGGCTACATCAGTGGTCTGGGAATCAATGAGGGAGAGAGCAAGGTCAAAACTCTGGGTTTCCACCAGCCACATGCAGAAGTTCATTGTCACAAACATTTACCTATTCTGGGATCTTTGCCCCCATTAAGTCATCCCCACTGATTGCCTTGATCTCAAAAGCATGCTTGTCTGTTTCTTACAAGCCTTCCAGCATTACAGGCTGGCTTACATAGACTGGACAAATTTGACCTGATATGGCTTTGCCTGCTTTTCTTAAGAAAAGTGCCTCTACGTATGATGAGGGACACTCTTAATTACATGCAGGTTGATTCAAATGGTACCAAGCCACAGGAAAATGAGAGAACCACTGGAGCTCTGAGAGCCTCTGTGTTTCCTGGTTGTGTACAAAAGACACTGCAGCAAATTGTTTCAATTGGCATAATCAGATGAATGAATCATATAGCAGACAAACAGCAATTCATCCCTCTATGCAGCTTTCCCCTCTAATAGCATTGTAGTTAGTCAGCTTCATAATGATATTTTCATTAAAATGAGGTTCCTCTGCCCTCAACCCCACATTAATCAGAGAGGACAGTGTACTCTCACAGGTTTATTCCATAAAATAGAGTGGGTTTGTACCACTACAGAACTTAATCCCAGGTACAAAGATCTGAGTTCCCCTCACCAGATACAAGCCTATGAGCAGTGTCTGACCCAGGGTAACCTCAGAAATGAATGTTCAACTCATTTTCATAGAACGGGCCAGTACAAATCTTTTTGAACCAGGCACAAGGCTTCAAGATGTTCACCAACAGGGCAGAATACCCACCAGTCTGACTCTCAGTTTTTGTAGGACCTGAGTAGGCTTAAACAAGAAGTTTCTGGTCAGAGGCCAAAGCTTCTTTTTGTACTTTTTTTGTTGTACCAGCATCAGAGTTGTGAGCTGACTGCAGTTTCATACACAGGCACATTGTAAAAATATATTTTTCTCATTGTTGAGTTTGATTGTTTGATAACCTAAATAAAAATCACTAAATTCTGCAAACTCTGCTCCTCTCGCCTTCACAGGTATTTGCAGAGTAAACAGCAGCTTTTGGGAACATCTGTACAAAATGATGCAGTAACAACTATGCAGTAGTAATTGGCAGCATAGGCATTATCTTGGAAGCATGCAAAGGTTAGGTGGTGGTATTTGAACTTCTGGAACATTCGTGAACACACAGTCTGGACACCAGTCAAGGGTGACATTATCAAAGATCTGTTCTGAGTCAAATGTACAACATTGAACTGTTTGGTTTACCTCCTTGGCATTCTTTATTTGTAAATACTAAGAGATTAAGCAAAATCAAAGCCCAGCATCCATATATTATTTTCTGAAAAAGTTTATTTGGCTTTCATCCACCTTTTCCTACAAGATCTGGAAATCATTCGCATTTTTTCTTTCTCATTACTAACTAGTAGATAATGATGCTGAAAATTAAAAATTAAAAAATAGGAGTTTTTTGAATAAAATATAGAGGACAACATAAATAAGTTTCCAGTGTCAGCAGTTGATGTTAGCCTGGCATTTATGTTACACCACATAAAGACTGCTTCAGGAGGCTGGTGAAAGCTTTGCATGCCCTTAGCTAGACGTAAGCAGTCATGTATGTTACACACCAAATTGAGTCATACTTCAAGTCGCTGGCCTGAACCAATCTTAATAACAGGCTTTGACCTATTTGTCATATCTGCCTCAGCTAGCAGAGAACTTGTGTCCATTTCTATGCTTTGATTCTTCTAACCTTTAGTTTAACACTGAGTTGATATCCCCAAACTTCATTCTGATTTGAGGGGGGGGGAGGTTTGGTGTGATTTTTTGTGGGTTTTGTTTGGGTTTTTCTCCTGCACAGTATTTGCTTGCACTGCTTTTCTCTATACTCTTTCTCTATTTCCCTGCATTTACCACCAGTCTTTTAAAATAACTGCAACTCAGTCTGGCTTTTTCTGGTCACCAGCTCAACAGTTGAGAGAAGGCATTTCCTCGAGATCCTATGTCTTCAATGAGAATGCTCTTGTGCCAACAGATTTCAAATGTCATTTTCTGCGATATTTATCTAAGGTTCTGTCTTCATGGGTGTGCCTGCCCATTCAAATAGTTGTCCATTTTGAGAGAGCCACGCACGAAAGGGTTGTTAAATGTTCAAAACAAATTTGCTGAAAAGTCTGAATACTTACAGACAGTATTTATTTTTTGTTATGGTTACAGGACAAACGGCCCTTTGCAACCCTCTTTAGTCACTGTCAGTTGTCATCTGCAGATGACTAACTTTGCTATCACCTCTTTGTCCAACCCCAATCCCTTTAGCTGCCTACTGATTTCCACATTACCTTTTGGGGATTGATTTATGTGGTAGTGTCCTGCTCTCCAGCGCCCTACCAAAACTTACGTAAGATAAATCTTTCTTGCAGTTGTTATGCTGTAATAAAGGTGCATGGATGCACCTTTTTCATCCATAACAATGTGTGTCTTACTGTAACTGTTGCAGTGTATCTTAATTTGTCTTAGGACAGAGGACATGCCCAAACTACTTCCAATCCTATCTTTGGCATCCATGAACAAGCTACTTGTGCTTGCAAGACCTTCTTGTGTGGAGATCTATTGGATCAGTTCTTGTGTGAAGGGCTAGCCAGTGGGAACCCAGCAGATGCCCAGCCTCTTCCTCTTCAGCTGCAGCAAGGCTGCATGTGGCTTCCTTCTAAGAGGAAGAAAACAAGTATCAGTTCAGTAGTTTTGCTTTTTGAAAGTAATTTCACACTGGCATTCACACTTTTCTCTTGCTCTTACAATTAATCAAGGTGCTCTCAACAAACACATTTGGAAAACTGCTAAACATGCTTTTCCCTCTGGATGTCCAGGCAGCTGGGTAGAAACATAAAAAAGCAATTGGAAATAATTTCTTTTAAAACATCAGAAAATAACAAGCAAAGGGCTGGAACAGTAAACAGGCTTCAGTAAGGGAACGCAAAAGGCAGAACTGACAGAGAAAATGTTAGAGAAACTGACTGTGGGCATCCACAGGCACAACTGTTAGACTGGCAGCAGTCTGATCTGGCTTGTGAGGGAAAGAGATGGCCCACGTCTTTCTGGCACAGTTCATTGCTTTGCAAATGAGTAAGCACCTCAAAGTATGTTGAAGAGCTTCAGAAAAGGGAGATTAGAGGAAAACTACTTGAACTACTAGAAGCTGCAGGTAGCTGTAACCAACAAGCATAAGAAAAGGCAGCAAAACACAGTGTTTTCAGACTTTGTTGTCCAAGGCCTTTTAAGTCCAGCAGAAAAAGAATGATGGTCCTCAGCCTTCCCAAAGGAATGTTGTTAAGCCTTCATTCCTGCCTCTGAAGCACTGGGTTGCCACAGCCGTGCCTGCTTCACAGCCACAGCAAAATGTCTCTGCTCGGAGCTCCTAATTTCTGTCACACTTTTTTGTTGTTCTCATTCATGTCACTCTCCAAGCCTTTGGTGAGGGAGAGATTAGCTGGAGCAGGGGCAAAGCTTCAGCTCTTTTCCCTGCATGTTGCATCTAAGCATGCAATGCTTTTCTCCAGGTCTGTGAGGAGGGTGCAAAGACAGCTGTGCTACAGCTTCTTCTGAGCCATGATGAGAAACGAGAGGGTGGAAGTCCTCAACTTCCTGTTCCCAGGTGAGCTGGAGAGTGGCAAAGCAGTGCTGGTTTAATGCTCAGATTTCATAACCAAGGTCTGCTTGTTTTGTCACTGGCATCAACTACTGCCACAGCTTATACAGGTCTGGCTTGACCAGCCAGCAGCACACAGAGGCCTCCAAAAAAGTTTTCTGCTGTGGAGAGCACCTTTGCAGAAGACTTGATGTGCAACTTTATTAAACCTTAAAGGAAGGTTTAATGAATGACACTTAGTTTGTCCCACTGCAGTTAACTGAATCCAAGAAGGGGACCTGATCTTAATTTTCTTGCTGAGAGTAGCCTGCGGAACCGAAATTCAAAGATACAATATCTGCTTTGTTACTGTATGAGCTTGCTGTAAAATATGCTGTAATCTTTGCCAGGGGTATGTTGTGCATTCCCTGGAGGTTTTTCAGCACTGAGGAACACTTCAGACTGCTTAACAGTTTGTTCAGGCTTTGCCTTATAAGGCCTTTTAGCTCCAGCACGAGCGCATGACAACCCCTCCAAGTGTCAGCTTGTTGGGAACAGATCACAGCAACAGTTTTCTCTGCTCAGAGAGCCACGTTTGTCCTGACTGCCTTGACCTGCTGCCCTTCAAGTCCCTGTCCTGACAGAAGAAAAATGTGGCCTTAGAGGATAAAAGGGTGGGGAGGGCAAATGCTTAACTCTGCCCATGTGCATGTCCTTGCACAAGGTTGAATTAATTTGAATGCACCAAGGTACCTTTGTGCATTGCACTGACTGTGTTACAGCTGCGATGCCCTGGGGAGACTGCAGGTCTCCCACTGATGCAGATTCTTCAGGGGTAGGGCATGGGATCTGCTGCTTTTGGGGGAATATCTGATCTGCAACTGGCACGGAGGGAGCCCCAAGTTAAACGTTTCTCTCCGTTCTTTCCTGCTCCGTGTGGATATAAAGCTGCAACAGCAGCAGCAACTCTGCAACGGGGGCAGCAGAAACATTTTTGCTTTTTCTTTTCTCAGTGTGTATGTGTCTTATTTTAGCAGCTCTGAAACACCCGCAGATCA
The DNA here is from genome assembly GCF_020740795.1 of Apus apus. Lineage (NCBI taxonomy): Eukaryota > Metazoa > Chordata > Aves > Apodiformes > Apodidae > Apus > Apus apus. Next base: position 68,618,835 of record NC_067312.1, on the reverse strand, counting down.
GGCTGAAGTATTGAAATGGGGAATGCAAACCACTGAAAGCAGAATATGCTCTGCTTTGACTTAAAATAACCTCTCTGAAAGCTTGGCTGAGTTATAAGCCATGGGAAACAGCCATTTGTGGAAATCCAGGAGGACTCTCAGCCTCTCCCGCAGTTCCCGGCAGCGTTCCCACCACAGCTCGGCCAGGCTGTGGGTTGGCAGAGAGACCACTGGGCTTTGCAAGTCCTTGGAGATGGGGGGAGAAGGAGCCCTAGGTGGTGGTGACACGGGGTGCAAAAAAGCCAGGAACAGACCTCAGAGCTCCTGCACCCCTGTCCTACAGCAGGAGGCTATCCCGCCTCCTGTAGGCAAAACCTCACTCCTTCAGCCCTCTCAACACCCAAGAAAGCTTTCCACGGTTCAAAAACCTACAGATGGTAACACCTACAGGTGGTAGCACCTACAAACGGTAGCACCTTGTACTGCACAGACCCAGCAGCTGAGGAAATCCAGACAGTGTGGGGCAACAGAAGAGGCCCTGCAAGCAGAGGTTTGTGTGACTTCAGCACGTTCACCACATCAAGGGCTCTGAATAGAAGCCATGGCTTGTAACCTGTTCTGGGGGTGGGACATCCCACTGCATAACATCTGCATTGTCATTGCCAGTATTTGTCATCACACAGTCATTTATTTGGAGCCGAAAGATCACGACTTAATTAAGCATTAAAACTTCAATAACCACAGGATCTGTGGACATCAGGTTGCTCACAGTTCAACATACAACAGTATAAGTGTTTCAGCAAAAGGAAAGAGAACTGCCTATGTTGCACATGGAGCTCCTTCTACAGGTGGGCACATCCATATTCAATCGTAAGGTGCATCTGCTGATCTCTGAAACAAACTGAAACACCTTTTAAAGCCTTTCAAACCAATTTTTATTTGCAGTCCTCTCTGATGTGGGCACTGCCAAAAGGTTTTTCCAGCTTCCTGCTTGCAGAAATGCTGCATTTGACTCTCTGGTTTTGTAGCTGCTGAAATTGCAGCTCTCTCAAGGCGAAAGGAAAGCCAAGTTTAATGCTTCTTGTGGAATCTTTTATACAAAAATAACATACTAAAATATTTGCTCTGCTTTCCCTGTTGCATCATTTTAATTCTGCAGTGCATGACAGATCTCCAATCTAAAGGCAACCTCTGTATATAATGTCATTTTTCCATTAATAACCTATTTTTCTCAGTACATTCTTTGTTTCTCTTCAAGGTATCAAGAATGTTTTTTTTGTTTTGCATCTCTCTTCCTCACTCCAGAAGATTATGAGCTAGACTTTGTTTCTGCAACAGTGGGTTTTCTCTGATGGTTGGGAGAACTGTGCTCATATTGATTGCAGGCATTATTCCCATTATAAAATTTCACAGCTGGTACACTTTCATCATGGGATGAGATATACAGCCTAGAGTATTAAATCTAAACTCTGATAGCTGGATAACAGGTGCAGTGACACCAAGAAAAAAAAAATAAAAAAAGAAGCTATTAAAAAGAAGAAAAAATTTTGAACTAAATTCTGGAACTCCTGACCACAATATATCACTGACAGTCAGAACGAACTACAAACCAGTGGGAAACTTAAGTTGATAACAAGTGCAAGGTGGTTCAATAACAGGATATTTTGAAAGCAAAAATCAAATCCAGGGTTGTTCTTCAAGGTGTGATGTGAGCTCCCAGGAAAACTATTTTGAAGTCTCTAATAAGTAAGATTTCAAATTAATTTTCAACCAAAAAAAAAAAAAATTCACATCATTTGCAAGTTTATATTCCTACATTTATACCATACAAAAGTTAAAAAAAAAAACAACACAAAAAGTAAATTGCTTTTCTCAGATTATATCTTACCTTTATGAAAAAAAATCAAACCTTTTGAGAAATATATAAAAAAGCCTCCCAAATAAAACGGGAATGGTTTTATTCTTCCTATTGCTTTAAAATTAATGCATATCTTATGTGTAAGCTAGATTTTAAATAGCATCATTATTTTGCCACTAATTATACATATTTTTAAACATGAAATGTTAACTTGATTTTTTTAGGGGCAGCTATTGCAATGCCAGGTGAAATTTAATAAATCATAATTCTTCCTTAGCAGCCACATAACAAGTAGTCCCAGTACTGAGGATTTCATATCAAGAGAGCAAAAAGACAGCAGGCAAAGGAATACCTTCACAAAATAAGTGATTTGCAAGTAGCCAGGGCTTGATTAGTAACCGCATTTACAGAATGTTTGCTTATTTATCTACTCAACTAAATAAAATCATTTAATGTTGTTTAGATAAAGATTTGTTTTGTAAGTAACATCACTGACTTAAAGACACATACATTTGTTACTAAAGTAGAATACTTGGGGCTTGAAATCATCACTTACACACCCCATGTAATTTAGCTGCAAGTGTTTGTATGATTCCACATTTTTCTATGTGTGTGATCAGAGGAAAAAAGCAAATGAAACAAAACAAAACAAAAAAAACAAACCAAACCAAAACAAAAACACACTGAAATTCCTAGATAGAGCCAAAATGTGAGAACACACAATACAACTTTTCAAGTCCCTTCTATGATATGGTCCCAGTTTTCTGAACAGTAACATCCTTAAATGGGGCTTTCACATCAACATAGAACCATATAATCATTGAGTTTGGAACAGACCTTTAAGATCACCAAGTCCAACTGTTAACCCAGCACTGCCAAGGCCACCACTAAACCATGTCCCTCAGCACCACATGTACATATCTTTTAAATACCTCCAAGGATGGTGCCTCCACCACTTCCCTGTGGAGCCTCTTCCAGGGCTTAACAAGCCTTTCAGTGAATAAACAGTTCCTAATATCCAATCTAAACCTCCTCTGGCACAACTTGAGGCCATTTTCTCTTGTCCTGGCACTTGTAACTTGGGAGAAGAGATGGACTCCCACCTCGCTCAAACCTTCTTTCAGGTAGTTGCAGAGAGCAATAAGGTTGGGATTAGCAATTAGTATTTTACACGATCTGAAGATTTAAAAATATCTGTTGAAGATGCTGTTCAAAACAGACATGTCCAGGGTTCCTGTCACCTCATTGCCATCACACACCAGACACAATATTGGCATTTGCTGTAGACATATGTACGTAGTTGTACCCAGGCTAGAAGTCTCCTGAGCCAGCCATCAAACCACACTGTGCGATTGCCTGGGCACTGGAGTCAACAAACACTTTTTGTTCTGCCAAATCTCAACGGGAAGTATTTTATCAGACTTTAAAAGTATATTTTTTCCACAAGTAGAACAGACTTAAATGTGGAGAAAATTAAGCTGCCTAAATAGATCTGATGCAGACAGATAGTACAGCACTTTCCGTGCCTTTGCTGAGCACCCAAACTGCAAATGTTTTATTGTCCGTTACATCAGAAAAGCTAAATAAATCAATCACCTAAAGAAATCAAGGGAAAAATAGAAAAGGGAGATAATTTTTCTTCTTTTCTAGGAGAAAAGAGTAAGCAATCAAAATGGGTAACATAATGAAGAATAGATATTTTTAATTGTTTTTATCTCTTTCTCACTTTATAATTTTATAAGCAAAGCAATCCTTATGAGATTGTCAGACTCTTATGCTGTGAAGAGTGGGCAGTGTTAAAAGCATGATGGATTTTTTTCACTTTCACTAAATAGATTCAAAGCTCCTAGTAGAAATCTGTAAGGCTGTAGTTCTGCACAAGAAGTATTCAAGAAAGAAAGTCTTATTTTGTTAAATTAACAACCTGACATGTCTCCTTCTTCTCCATTTGTGCAGAGGCCCTGCTGCGTGGTTACCGTTATTTTAATTTATGATTAACTAGTGCCTAGAACACTGCAGATAACTACAGTAGGCTCTGCCTGTTGTAGGCCAGTCCCACTTCACAGGGGGCCTCTTTCTTTTCATTCTTCACACACCAAGCAGTACTCTCCTAGCAACAGGTGAACATCCCTTCAGGCCTTTTTCAAGAACTCTGAATTTACTGTGAGTTTGAGGATACCTGCAGCCTTGCCCCACATTTTGCTGTTCTCCAGTACCAGAGACATCAACCAGAGCATGCTGGAGAAAGAAGAAAAACCTGCTTAAGTACTAAATGAAGATTTAACTAGAAGCTTTCAGGGTTAAAGCATCCAGCTTCTTCCCAAATATCTTCATTTAAAAGGTTAGGTGACTGATTAGTGTTGAAACAATTATGTATTGTAGTCTTCTCCAGGTTCCAAAATTGGAACATATGCAGAAACTTAAAATGCAGACATGTTGACAGGGATTTTCAAAGCAGTCTAGAGGATTAAGAATCATCTTCCACTAAAATTAGTGGAACACAATGTCAATCATTTATATGGCTTTGCAAATCAGCATTAAATTTCATCCTAGGAATTGCTGACTACTGAGTTTAATGAATACTGACTCTTCTGAATGCTACTTACCAGAGGAGGCATTTGTACATTAGAGGTGCAACATATCAAGATGATTTCCTAATTAGCTGCACGCCAGACATACCAGTTAAATGGTAATCTCACCTTGAGTGAGGCTTCTGTGTGGTATGCAATATAATGTAAAACAGCTCTCCAATTTGTACTTTATAACATTAAAGAGCAAAATGATACCATTAGAGTGAAGGGAACAGGAAGTCAGTAGAACTTACGTGTTCCTCAGGAAGCCCAATTATTATTTCCCCTAGCATCTACTGCTGTAGTCTGTAGCTCTAGTCTCTAAAAAGCCCTTGCAGTGGCACCTGAGCAAGGAGCCACTGGGGATGCCTTTCCCATGAGAGAGACACCACAGTGTGCTTCCATGTCTTTGAGTTGAGCACTGGAAGCGAGACCATGGAGAAGAAACAACAGCCTGAATGATCCTTGGAAGAAAGCACCTGCCCATATGCAATGTAGTGGCTTTGCATAATACAAACTGAGTGTTACACTGGTTCAAGGCAAACTCTTGGCACCTTGTGGCTGCCTCAGGCTGTCAAAAGCTTAATAAATTCCCTACCTAACAATGAAAGCTAGATGTAACAATTCAGGTGTAGAGTAGACTGATTAAACATTCATACTAAACTTTCAGCATGGATCTAGAGAGTAGCCAGTTATTTTTTGTCTCTGCTCCTCCTAAGTGACTTTCTGCCTCTGAAGCAGAGGCCAAAAGGCCAAGAGATTATTCCTGTGAAAAGGCATCCATTTCCTTTTTTTTCAGGTCAGAAGACCCAGGATGGGATACTGCTAAAAAATCTGTCATTAGGGCATCCTTTTTTTGGGACTGGCATTACTAGCCAGGAGGCTTAAAGGCTACATGATAGGTCTCTGCAGAATTCAGAAAGGTGGGCTATGATAAGTAGACCTGACTCCAATATAACTGGATCCTCTTCCAAAGTACTGTCAGACCTCTTATGTGAATGGGTGGATCTAAATCCTCTTCATCAAAGAGATAAAATCAAAATTCCAGCTCTTTCATTGCTACAATACATTGGAGTTGAGGTGGACTGATCTGAAACATCCACTGTTAAATTACAGCCTTGATGCAGACAACTTGAATACTCCTTGCTGTTCAGCCTCTCCACAGAGGAGGAAGGCATGCTGTCATAACTTTCCTGGTTATTTAACCTTAGCTGAAAGTTTGTCACTAATGGAAGCTGCCCCTGTAGACTGGAGTGGACTCCTTATTAATCTTTTGCATTGTAAATCCACTGCCAATCCTCTAGTCCTTCCTTGAGAAGGCTGTTAAGATAGGACCAAGGGGAATGGTTTTAAACCAAAAGATTGTAGATTCAGAATAGATCTAAGGAAGAAATTTTTTACAATGAGGGTTGTGAAACACTGAAACGGGTTGCTCAGAGAGGTGGCAGATGCCTCATCTCTGGAAACATTCTAGGCCAGGTTGGACTGGGCTCTGAGCAATCAGATCTAGTTGGAGATGTCCCTGCTTTCTGTAGGGGGGTTGGACTGGGTGGCCTTTAAGTTCACTTCCAACCCCAACCATTCTATGATTCTGTGTTACAGATAGGAGACCAAGCTGAGAACAAACTAGAAGGTCTAGAGCCAAAAGGGTGTTTAAAAAAGAGGTATAAAGTTATCATTTTATCATATATGGGGGAATGGAAGCAAAGGTCATGAAGTGATCAGAGCAGCAATAAAACCCAAATATTCAGATTCTGGCCCCAGTTATCTCCTGGGGCAGTAGTTTATGTTAATCTCTTCTTCAGGTTTTGCCCGTTGACTGCAGGTAACTTCTTTCTCTTCTTCACTGTCTCATTTCTAAAGAAAAATCCAATGTACTATCACAAACCTCATCAATAAATATTTTGCATTTTTTAAGAGAACATAATTTCAATTATATGCTATATGTGGAGGATGATGAGCAGGCACAAGAACAGAAATAAATGCTCCTTTAAAAGGGAGCTTTCCTGCCACAGTATGGGTTGTTTGAACATAAAGGAGAGGGACATGTCAGAATCTACAGGAACCAAGATCTCATTTTTAATTCCAAGGTTTAAAAATGTACATTTTTTCCTCTTTCTCTTCGAACAGCCAAGCCAGCTTTAAGGGTAAGGGGAAAAAATGTCTGTTCCCTATCTGCACTGAAGTTCTCAGGATCCATGAAACACAATGCCACAGTTTCCAACGGAGTGGATAATACAAGTCCTAGTGTACCCATGAATCTCAGCTCATTAAGAACTAGAAGGATGTGCAGCTAAGGGGTGGTGACCTATTTCAGTGGCATTCTTAGGCTGATAGAATAGAATGTCAGGAATTGTCCTATTCACAGATACATTGCTGGCCTGCACTGTAGTGCTGTGAATATCACTTGCTCTCATCACCTCTCACTGCCCCAGCTAGGTGCAAAGTGTTGAGGGAGGCACTGGGAATAGAAAGTGGAAGGCAAGGACTAACCAGGATTGTCTTCTTGTGCAATTTCAGAGAGAGTAAAGGAAACTGGGAAAGGTTGCCTTTTGTTTCTCCTCTGCAGGTCCTTCAATCCTCTTTGGCTACCCCAGAGGCAGGCTAGGCTCCTGCAGTAACTTACCCTTACTCCTGGGTAAGTGAGCTGTGGTTTGAGCAGACAAATCCCAAGAGGAAACAAGCTTATACCTCAGTTATTCCTGCCAGAGGGTATGTAGTCAAGAGTTCACCACTGCTGCTTCCTCCACCTGGGAAGCTTCAGATAACCCCAGCTATCATTAGAGGAAAGAAGGGAGAAAGGTGAAATGCGTGCTTAATTTCTTTTTGCTCTTCCCTGCTTCAAGGAAAGTCACTGCCAACAGGATCTCCTGTTTTACTGACCTTCAGGTTTTGACAGCAGGTGCTTTGTGGCTTGCTTTATTACTTACTGCCAAGGACTGAAGGTGTTGAATAAGTCTCAGGCTAACATGAGGCTGTTTAAGCATGCCAGGGGGGCTGGCCAGGCAAGAAGTCCCAGGAGAGCCATTGCTTCTTGTCCCTGTCCCTGCTACCAGCAGAATGACTTAAAGCAACTGCTTGTGGACAACAGACATCACTTGGCCAGAAGACCTCTGCTGCATGGAGGCTTTTGAGGGCCCCTTCCACTGACAGTTTCTGGTGATCCATTGAGAGGAGGTGTCCTGCCATTGGCATCACCATGAGGAGACCCCTCTGGTCAGAGGAGTTCACAGAGCAAACTCCCCATCGCTGCAGAGTGAAACCAAGCAAACAAGGAAAAACCTAATAGGCTGCACTTATTAATAAATGATGGCTTACCTATTCATAAGCCTGCTGTCTTGGGGAGGTTTAAAACAAAGCCCTCTGCTCTAGCTTTTTATTCCTCAAACAATACCATCTCCTGCTGTGCATGCTTCAACTCCACGTCTTGATAGCAAGTGACAAAACCGAGACACAAAAAAATGGGGAAACAACTTCAGTTAAACCAAGCCGGATATACAGATTTTTCAATGATGAAAGAACGATCTTGTGCACTTACAGAACTGGGCTCAGAGGTATAGGTTGAGCTCTGCTACTGCCCTCCTGTTAACTTCAGGCATATTGTTTATGGTTTCCCCATCTTTGTTTTCCAGATGTGAAATGCCATGGGAGGAGGAGGGGACATTTCCCAGCCTTTGTTCGACCTGTCAGTTGGACTGATTTCCCCACCAACCCACAACACATGGGAGCTGTGCCCATGAAACCCCATGTGAGGGGCAGGGGGGAACAATAAGGTGTACTGGTGCCACCCCGCACTGCAGGTGTGAAGACAAGTATTTGGGTGTTCAGCCACCTCTCACTTTCACCTCTGCCACTATGAGTGGCACCAGACTGGGCAGCCCCACCACCAGTCCCCCAGAGTAGATTAATCAAACATCAGAATTTCATCTTAGATGAAAATAATACAGTTCAAATAAGCCCTAGGGAGGAATGCTCAACAATAGTGAGGATGCCAGAACAGTGTTAGGGCAGCACAATGCAACATGCTGGCATGTGGTAATTTTAAGAGCCAGAAGTATCCCCTATTAAACAATCTGAGATGCAAACGTGAAGCTTGTTTTCCTTCCTTGCTCTCTGTGTTTTCTTGGCAACCACTGCCAGGACTCAGTCACTAACTTGTCATCACAAAAGCATGCCAATGCATTTGTAATGGCTGGGGCATTAATCCTGACCTTCCCGAGTGTATGTGTGTCTTCCCTGTGCAGTTCTCAGGCCAAAGTCTGGTTTCTTAGACTGATTCAGTCCTACCAATAGCCAGGAGGATGGGAAGCCAAGGGTTTTGCATGAAGGACAAGATGCCCAGCACCACGCCGACAGGTTCTGGTTGTATGTAGGGCAATGGCAAAACAAACAAACAAGTAAACAAAAAGTTTCTGAAAAAAACCACAAACAAACAGTGGTGTTTTAAACGAGGACTTTTCCTAATCCAGCTCAGTTCCATGGCAAGGCAAAGAACATGATTTCCACCATGAACGAGGCTGTTTCATTAAAAGTTCAGGGCTACAGATAGGTCCAAGTGCTTTCAGGATCCTTCCCAGCATTGAGCAGACTGTTTTCTATGCCATTCACACATTATTAAGATGTAGCAGTTTCTTCTCTTTTAAAAACTGCAGTGAAAAGAACAGCCTTATAACTGACATTTGAAAAATAATAGGGACATTTTTTCCTTTGTCCTACATTTCTAACTACCAAAGAAAGTATATTAAAGTGCTTCTTTCTTCTTGCTTACCTACTTTTCTAGAATCTTCTTGCTCCTCCTTACAGCTTCCAACATCTTGTTTTCCTAGTAGATTCAAAATTTGCAGATACTATCCTGTCCTCCTACCCTATAAATAAAACCAAACCAATCCACACCAAATCAAACAAAAAAAACCTGTGATGCTTAACACAATTTCTTCTATCTTTATTAAGATTTCTAACTAACATAGCAAAACAGTCTGGGAACAAAAAATCTTAACCAACATAGACATACATATAAAAATGAACTGGGTGGTTGTTTTTTTCTTTGTTTTATTTAATGCCTGCAATAACCAAATGTCCATAGGGGCTGTCCCCTTAGACTCTGTCATGGCTTAGTAAGTGACCTTACAGATGTCATTGCACCTGGGTGTGCTCTGTGAACAATCTGCATGAAGGATTTCCACCTCACTGCATCACAGGCTTCAAGCTACACAAAAGAAAGACACTGTAGGGAAACTAGTGGTTATCACTGCATCGCTTCCAGCCTTTCCTCTGGATTGCAAGAAACTGCTCTGCTGTTCAGGCATCCTCTGTCATTCCTGTACAATCATAAAGAGCCAGCAGGGTGGGCTGCTACAGCAGAGTCCATGCACATCTCCTTGGAAAACCAGAGTGACAGAGGTGCACAGTCCTGCAGTATGTTTCAGTGGAGCTAGGAATGCCTCAGCACTCACTATGATGCATCCAGCTTACTAACAAGCACTGCAGCTAAATGAGAGGACAAACAACAAGTAAATGCCATGTCCAGGCTGCAGTCACTGTTCTTCATGAGCTGCCACAAGGTTTTGCATCAGGGTGAGATGCACACATGCAATTTAATGTACAACTACCTTGAATGTGCTTAAATAAATATTTCAGTGCTTTGCTGAGTGGATGCCATGTGGAAGGGAAGAGGGGATGGCCTAATGTGGTGAATTTCTCCCACCACTGAATAGGTTGCCCATCCCAGCTCCAGCTCTAGTTAGCCCTGGGGCATACCCCTGCCTCTGCTGGATAAAGCCTGTAGCAGAATTTCTCCCCTGGGCAAGGCCTAACTGCAGAACATGAGAAGGGTATTGAAGGGATTTAATTGCATAGCTTGCAAGTCTTAGTAGGAGTTGCCCATGTATGTTCTTAGTGCACTTGTGGGAGTTCAGATGTCTGGATCCTGCATGATGAGGAATTTCAAAAACAGCTGTAGTAATATAAGCAGCAATACATGGACCTTTATGTGGTGACTGAAAACAAAAACCAAACCCAAACCAAACCAAACCCAAACCAAACCAAACCAAACCAAACCAACAAAAAAAAATAGAGGTTTTGGAGAAAACCAAGCTGAAAGGGACCAAATAAGCTACAGGACAGATGTCATCCAATTGCCTAGAGCTGGGAATCTGAAAGAGTATCCCAGTTTAAGCTGGGATGTTGTGTTTCCCCTAGCTGTGAGCCCACCCTGACACCCACTTACACGTACTGCCTCCCTTGGGATATAGCAATAAAACTTTGCCTTTTGGCAACAGACTACTGGAATTATAATTTTTTGTGAGTTTTCCATACAACAAAGGGCCACTCTCATGGAGGCAAAGCTAGGCAAGAAGTCATTTTGACATGATGTCACAAGACAAGGAAGCTGGGCACCAGTAAGGGAAATGGGACCAGGAGGTAGGAACACTTGAGAAAGCAGCTGCCTTTAAAAGCAGCCTGCAGCAAGTAGCACATCCCAGACCTGGAAATGGGATGAAGGTGGAGGACATCTGGGAAAGGAGTTGGGGATGCCAGCAGAGAGGTAAAACGCCAGGCTGGGTGGCACACAAAAGGGCAGGCACATGGAAAGCAAGGTGACCTCCAGGCCACTTTTCCTCCGAGATGATGGAGTTTCCCCGTCTTGTCAGCACGGGGCTCTTAAAACCGAATTCTGTGCTGCACAACACGCTGCTGCTCCCTGCAGAGGGACTGCAGCAGGATGCCACGCTCAGCCCCCTGCCCTGCCCTCCAGCTGTGCCTTCCCCGGCTCAGGGACATCCCTGTGCTCCTCCCTGCAGCAGCAGCAGCATCCAGGCTGGGAGAGAGCAGGAGGCTTCTTTGCACTTTATGAGGAGAAAAAAAAAAAAATAATAAAAAAGCAGATGGGAGATCACTGGGAAAAAAACAACAACAACAACAACGATGTGAGGAGGTTGCAAGCACATCCCAAGCTACACTTGCAATCACGGGTACCCTCACGCTGTAGGCTCAGGCCACCTTCCCTCCTCCACCTGCCTCCTTCCCTACCCCTAACACACCTGGGTTCTGCAGTCAGGGCTGTTTTCACCTACAGCTCGGCCACTGCCGAGCGTCTGGGGCTAATGAAGCGCTTCAAGGTGCGGCGCACGTGCCGGCTGCACGGACACCGTCCCCCTCCCCGCTCCGCTCCCGCACACGCTCCTCACCGCCGCTCCCAGGGGCTGCCCCGCAGCAGCCCTGCCTCGGCGAGCAGCTGTGCTGTGCTCCCATGCTCTCTCCCTCTCCTTTCCCTTGGCTTTTTTTTCCGTTCGGGCTGCCGGCGCTGCCTTGCCGCAGCTCCCGCCGCCCTGCCCTCCCCCCGCTGCGCTCTTCCCTAAGGACAACGCCGTGGGCACAGCCGCCTGCACCCCCTTGCTGCATCCCTCCAAGCATCCCTCCAAGCATCATCCCTCCAAGCTCTCCGGGTTGCTCTGCACGATGCCGGGCTCCCGCGGTTGACCCAGCGCCCCATAGGAGGAGCAAATGAGCTGAGACGTCAAGGCAAAAAATTACAGCCATGCGAGCTATCCCTGCGCTCAGCTGCTGGGAGAGTGCATACATGGCTTGTGTGACAGCAGCAGCGCACAGAAGCAGCAATGAAATGCAGTTAGCAATACAGCTGGGAGACAGGCAGCGAGGCAGGCACCGGGCCAGCAACTAAAATGATCCTACCGTGAGCCAGCCTGCAGCGCTTCCAAAAGTGTCTGACTACTACACAGGAGCTCGGCTTTCTTTGCAATTACTCCAGCTCCCCCCCGGGTGACTGCAGTGCGTCCTCTGTTTTGGTTCTGTTTGCCTTTTTTCGTTGCTGGTTGTTTCTAGGGTGTTTGTTGTTTGTTTTCGTTTTGTTTTTGTGGTTTTTTTTTCTTGGTTGTTTTGGTGGTTTTTTTTGGTAGTAGTTTTTTATTGGTTTTTTTTATTATTATTATTATTATTTTATTTTTCTATTTTCACCCCCACCCGCCCCTCTCTCCCGTGTCCTTGCTCTTCAGGATGGCGGAAGCAGAGTTGCACAAGGAGAGGCTCCAAGCCATAGCAGTAAGTAATCCTCATTTTACTTGGCTCCTTTGACCGTTTCTGCGGGTTGTGGAGGGATGGGAGGATTCTGACCAGGGTGGCTGGGAAACACCCGGTAGAGCCTGGCTTTCCTGAAAGTTGTGCGTGGAGTTCTCCGTTCGGGAAACGAGTGGTTAAAAGTCTGCTTTGCAAGATTTTGGCGGAGAAAGAGGGCTCTGAGGAAGAGCGTTGAGCTGACACGTGCAGAAAGAAAAATGTGAATGCACAGTGGCATGCTTAAAAGATTGATGATGGAGAAGAAAAGAAGGAAGGAGTAAGTGGGGAGGAGGGGAGATTGCGGGAGAAAATCAGTAGTCTGCTGAAAAGATATTTTCTCACAGTGGGAGCTTTAGCTTAGCTGATTAAGAAAAGTGATCTGCTGCAGGGGGGGCTGTTACTGCAGAAAATAATTGTGATATTACTAATTTTTAAGACAATCAAATACAAACACTGCATTGTCAAAATCATGTAATTATTTGATCTACTAGTTAAACTGTCAACTCAGCTCCATAGCTAAGCACATGCTTCCAGACAAATTCCCTGGGAGCTGCATCCTGCTAGAGGTAAAGTCTAGGCAGGATTTTGCCCCGTTTTAGTTAAAACTTTTGTTTCCACGTTTAGTTCTGTGATTGGGAGCCAGCCCTGGGCTCTGCTGGCGCAGACCTCAGAGGGAGGTGCGCAGTGACACCCGGTGAGGCTGGGGCCTGGGTGTATAAAAACCAGGCAGACAGAAATTGCCAGCTCATCTTCTAGCACGGCACAGGCAGTGTGTCAAAAGGCCTGTGTTTCTGTGGGCACTGCCGGTCTGCCAGCCCCAGACAGCCTGCCCTTGTTCGAGGGACACCCAGCTCTTCTTCCCCATGGCGGAGATGCTGGTGCAGCTGTGCTGGTCCCGGTCGGATGGCACGGGCCGTGCCGGGGGCCTCACACCTGGAGGTCTGAAAGGATATGACAGAAGAGGGCAGAGCCCACATGGGTTTTACTTTCCCTTCCCTGCTTCCCCTAGTGATCAACAGATGCTACGTTTTACTGTAGCCAGCAGAGATTGCAGATATCCTTTGTAGTAAGAATGGCTGCTGCTGCTGCCACTGCTGCTGCTGCTCCAAGCTGTTTTATTTAAGTCTGTTATTCAGCTAATACATCCATGGAGATTTTAAATAACCAGATGTAAAACAAATAGATTGGTGTTTGTTGTTTTTTCTTTTCTCTCTGGAGCATTTCCTGAAAAAGAGCAAATGGTATCATTTGATATGGGAGGGGATATTGTAACCGTTAAATTTCCAAGCCGTGGAAAGTAGATGCATATTTCTAAGCTGGTTCACAGTTTTCTGTCAGCATAGACATTGCCAAATCTCCAAATGGAAACACTGGGAATGCTTCCCCGGAGGCAACCCTCACCACTGCCTCTGGTTTGGGAGTCCCACACAGCAGAACAGTATACTGCAGAGCTTCTCCACGCATTGCTGCTGTTCAGAGCTCTGAAAAACTTCTGCCTCTACATTTCAAAAGAAAAATGTTTACATTATTGCTGCTTCTTTTGACCACTACATAACAGAAAACCCAGAGACACCTATTTCCACTGCATATGATGTGCTTAAATCTTTCACCCGAGTGCTCCAGGTTCTCTGCTTCTTGATGCTCTGCATTTCAGACCAGTGAGGTCATTATGGATGCAAAATTTTCACCTGGTGTATTGCAGCTTTTTACAGTAGGTTTATGGTGGCATTAGAAAAGACCTTGAGAATCTGCATCTTAATTTCCGCTATGTATTTCCTTTTTTATTTCTATTTCTGGCAACAAACAAAAGATAAGTTTACTGATGTAAGCAGTGAATTAGATTGCAAGAGTTTTACTTCACCATCAAAAAACCTCAGCCTTATTTCAAGCTTGAATGTGAGTCGTTGAACTGATTTACTTGCTTACTCACTCTGCAGAGCAACAGGTTTTCCATATAAGCACGTTAGGTCACTTTTCTCCTGTGCTTAGACTGCTGGAAATGTTTGTCAGCATGCAGAGACATTTATTTCTAGTGTAAAAAGTATTTGCTCCATCAGGACGAGAGACATGCACAGTTGGCCTTTCTCTACTTCCACTAGTTAGCTAGAGTAAGGTCAGGCCTCAAAAGTTTTATCACCTTTCTTAGAAGAAGAAAAAGGTGGCATTTTGGTTAAGCTCCATATTCCCTCTGTTTTAACATGCTGTAGTATCTCACTCAGATGAGCAGAAGTTTACACCAGCTCTCTTCAGTAAAGCTGGTGGAATGCTAGTCGTATAGAAGGAAAACCATTTGTCTTTGGGACTTCCACAGGCTGTTGCCTTTATGTTCACACTTGCTTCCATAGTCACCATGGCAAATGAGCTTGCCAGGAAGACAGAGAGAGGGAATTTTAAGTGTGCATCACATGCAAATATTAATATTTGCACCAGAAGATTGCAGAAGGGTTTGATTTTTTACATTGTTGCTCTGACTAATCAAAGGTTTAATAAATGCCTGTGTGGCACGGAGGCAAGTGTCATGGGAAGAGGGGAAAAAGGGACCTACCTGTTACAACATTAACCTAAACCTTGGTGAACATGAGTTAGCCACTTGTTTTGCCAGCAGCAAGTACTCAGCCTCTCTGTGCATTCATGTTCCATCTGTAAACTGAATAATGGACTTTGCTCTTGTCTCATAGAGCTGTTAAGAATGCATGCAAGATTGAGGACAACTTGTATGCTATAAACAAATCTTTAAAAAATAGAATCTGTGATTCTAAAAAAAAAAGAAGCTTTAAATGGGTATGTTTTCAATACTACTGAACATGCTTAAGCTGGGATTTTCAGATCTTTCTGAAGTTCCTAAAATGCACAAATTGACTATAGAAAGAGTCAGAGTGCTATGGCAGTCTGGTTTCAGAAGCAGGGAGATGTGAGACAGCTACTAAAAAGTGGAACTCAGTTCTCTGCTCAGGGAGAAAACATAACTCTGTCCTGGGGAGGCCCTGTGATGGACAGGAGAGATAGTTTTTCTGATCCTTCCTTGAGCAGAGGTCGCATCACATCTCCCTACTTGGGTACCCTGTGTGCTGCAGTCAGATGCTGGTAAATCCTTCTGTCAGGACACACTACTCTGAACATCTGTTTGAGCCTGGCCCTAAATCCCCACAGAACCACTGCCCTAGTGCCCACAGAGTCAAGCAGTGCACCCTCTGAATGCTGCAAGAGTGCCCTGCAGGAGGCAAGCAAGTGGTTAAAAGGTGAGGTTAGAAGCCTCTGTCTGAGCTTGTTCCTATAACACAGTTCAGTGCTTTCATCTGCTATTTTCCTGGAGAGGGTGGGGTGGGTAACATTTTGAGTGGCAAAGCAAGCGTATTTAGGGCTTTAAAAAAATATGTCTGCTGTGAGTTGCTCAGAAGTCTGGAATGCAAATAGTCCTGAAGGAAGCAGGCTTGGTGGCCAGGGACAGGTGATCTGAGTTAATTTATCAAGTTTTGGATAAATAAACTGTGTGGCTCCACAATTTATTATGTGACTCCCCCCCCTTCTCTCTAGCTGCAGAGATGGCCACCAGATAGTGATCCAACACAGACAAGCTTTTACAAAATGTAAATGTATTTTGTCACTTAGCTAGCAGTCATAAAGCTGGGAAGTGGGGGCATTGAATCTGTGTTGGTGCATCTCAGGTGCAAATGCAGTGAATATGTGTCATGCACATGTCAGGTGAAATAAAGGCAGTCATCAGGGGACAGCACAGAGGAGAAATCATCCACTAGAGCAACAACCAGCACAGGAGCTGGAGGTTTTCAGGTTAAGGAGACATCCAGCTTACAGATGGAAGTGGGAAGCTATTTAAATGTACTGGTTTCATGGCAAGTGAAAACAACAGTAATTATGGTTACTGCTTACCAGTGCCCAGCTCTGAGAGCCTGTAGCTCAGTGAAGCATTAAAGAAGAGTTATTATTTACTCTGAGCAGCCATGTCAAAGATAGCTCCTGTTGAACAAGACCATTCTTGCTTTTTCCATAGATAATGAATTTGTTGATCTGAATCTAACATTACTTAAATGTCATCAGGTGTTTGACTTACTATCGTAGGACATTGTTGTTTAAAAATAGACTCCTCTATCTGCGGGGTCTGTCAGACTAAGGATTGGCTAACAGACAGGTGTCAAAAAGTTGCTGTTAGTGGGCGAGACTGCTGAACACAGCCTTCTATGTCAGGAGAAAAGGCAGGGAAGAGCATACAGGAAGCAGCTTTTCAAGGCTGGACAGTGTTAGTACTTCCATGTAGATGAAAAATCAGATTGGTAGTGTGCAAGTAGCAAAGAGCAGTGGAGGAGTAAATATGATGGCAAAAAAACAGCCCTGCAGAACAAGTTGGGCTCTTTGATAAATAGGATCCTTCATTTAAAGAAGTCCTTCCCACTTATATTCAGCTGGTATTACAACAGGACAGTGCAGGATTGTGCATCCAGATATAACGGAGTTCTGGACCTGCACCTCAGAAGAGGGCTCTGCAGTGGGAGCAGTGCTGCCTTCCATGAGGGACTACAACTACTGTGGCAGACAATTGCCCAGGGATGACAAGGACACAAGGTTATTTTCACACCAGTTAACTCTATTCCACGTGAGGTTTTACAGTCCTTCCAAAAGGGAAGCAGTGCATATATGTTTACATGTTGCATTGCACTCATTTTTCAACAAATCTATGAGAACAGTGATCCAATTACCATTTGGAAAGATAGTACCAATATAGTTGTATCACAGCTGCTGGTAACCCAGGCATTCTACGTTTCTGGGTTGGACACTCAGCAACTGCAGTGAGCATCATGTGGTGTTCATACATTTCAGAAAATTTATTATCATAAAAGCCGTTCTTTCTCCTCTACTTCCCCTGCTCCCCCCCAATTCACCTGTTGTCTGTTGCCCCACAGAATTAATACTCATCACTAGTAGATCTTGTGCCCAAGGTCATTTTACTGTAACACTTCTCCACAATTTTTCGGAGTCCTTCCAGAGAACATTGTTCATGCTAACTAGAATCTTTGGTGCTGGGGATCACGAAGAAATACCTGGTAAATTCTTTTAATCAACAGTTTACCATTGCTGTGAGGACTTGATATACTAGTTGATATACTAGTTGCCTATGCCTTCATTTAGGAAGTAATGTTTTTGTCCTTAAAGTTAAGCACATAATCAAATCTGCCCGAATTTAATTGTTTGCAGATCTAAAGCCTGCAGAAAAAAAAAGGGCAACTAGAGATGGAAAAACTAAGCAGGTGAGGACTTTTCTGCTTGGAAGGCTGATGAATGAAAATAATCTACAGAAGCCTACAAGGTCATAAGTGTTGCAGATTGAGGATAAGGAAATACTACTCACACTTTTTTGTCACAAGAATTAGTAGGCATCTAAGGTGTATAGCAGTTGTGGACAAAACAGATCCAAGGAGAGATTCTTTCTAAAATGAGTTGTTAAGCTGTAGAGCTTCTCTCTCCAGGATGTGGTGGTTACTCAAATTGTTCCTGGGCTTGAGGAGAACCCAGGCTTGCTCATGGAAGTGGAATCCATTAATGATTTTCTCATTAAAGATAATTAATTTTTGAGTTGCAAATTACTAGAGGCTGGCAGAGAGGGTTTACGTGTATTTGTCATGCTCCTGAGGTCTTTTGCTTTAGGCAGAGTGCTAGACTGAGGCATAGGCTAGATGATCTGACTCAGTGTGGCCATCCTGTGTACTCAGACTCATTCCTGGAGTAACTGTGTCTTTAAGGGCTTTCACAAGTTTCAGCACTAGAGAAAGCTCCCCTCACAGCTAATTGTGAATCTCATTTTAATATTGCTGCTACACAGTTTAATCAATTTCATTCCCATTTTTCCCTCACTGTTCATTTTGCAATTGTATTCACTGTTCTGATTAATCACAGCTGTTCCTCTGCCATCTTGTTCCTCGGCAGTCCTAACATTCAAGTACCCCTAATAGATCATCCTCCTGTTGCTGTCCTCCTTTTATATTCTGAAGATAAAAAACTTAAGGGCTAGTGAAACCTTAAGAGCCTTCCAGAGTGAGGTAGACCTGGTGGGGTTAGAAATAATATGTATCCTGCTGTAAGTATTCCCAGGAATGGGTGTATTTACTAGAGATTATCACAAAACTGAATCTAAATGAGATCAATATTGTGGACACAGTATGAACCCCTGAGGTTCCTGTGAACCTGTGTGGAAATCAGCCATGGGAGAGGAAATGTCATGTTTGCATTTGCTGTAAAGGATTGGAAGAGGCTTCCCTGCACACAATTGCAGTCTTCCCCGGACTGCAGCAATATCATGAGTCAGCTTTGTGGCAGACCTTGCACAGAGAAACCTGTGCGAGCACAGTTGTATCTTGTCTTGACTTCTGGAGCATATAAAACACTGGGAGTTGATGCACAGTGTAAGAAATATTACAGCCTCTGCCCATTCTAATTCAAAAGCCAAAGAAAAGTCCCTAAAGTGTCTGAAAATCAAAATTACCATCTCGGTTTTTGTCTGTGTTGTTGCTCTAGGAACGTGTACATGACAGCAAGAGAAGCGGAAACATGATCAAAAAATACTGCTGTCAAGGTATCAGTGAAAACTAGGAACAAATAGAAACCAGAAACCAGCTTGCTCTTGAAAAATTTCTAGACAGTCTCCAGACTTACCCAAATTGAACTGTGTAAATTTAGAATTGTTTCCACAGCACATTCCTAGCCCTTAACACATCACCAACATCTCTTGAGCACAGACAAGGAGCTGAGATACTGGATTTCATTTTGTGCCTTTCAAATTAAGTTTTGCAAAAGAAGTTGAAAATTGGTGAAAAGTTTTTTTCTGATTTTGTTGTTCCTATTAAGTCTCTGGTAAAATAGATGAGTTGTGAAATATTTACATTGTTTTAAACTGTTGAACAGCTGTAGACTGGAGTGTAACTTTAAGGACAGATGTTGTACACTGTGGTAGGAGTGGAGTGGGTGTCCATGTGAAGTCAGAGGTGAGACTTTGATATTTCCATGCCATGCTAAAAGTTATTAACAGCTGAGTAGCTGAGATGAGGGTGGGATGGGGCTGACAGGGGGTGCACTGTGATGCTCAGGCTCTCCCTGAGCACTCTTGCTCTTCCAGTACAAATGCTCTTCCTGCTGTACAAATGCTGCTTTAGTCTTGTCCAGAAATAAGTGTACTCTTTCATCAGCTGAGTCCTTACAAAGTACAGTCACCAGCAAGATGATGGGTCTGCAGAGTGTAGTTAGGAAAGCACTGGACTGTGCATGTGTAGTAAATTATGAGGACTCACAGCAGTAATATTTAGCTTCTGAGCCTTTTTCTGACTGTGTCCTGAGACACTTTGCAAAGGTTTCAGAATATTTGTTTATTGATAAGGGAAATGAATCTCCCATAAGGGGTTGATTTGCTTATATGACCAGCAAACCCTGCAGAGCCATGAATTAAATGCCATGCTTCCTTAGTTACGTAGGGTGGTGTAGAAATGTGATCTTAAACCTTTCCCTCTCTTGAATGAGCATGTGTTGAGCCCTGTGTGCTGAGGCACTGTTGGGACCGAGGATGCCTTTCAAGACCAGGACTTGGGAGTGCAGGGATGCTTCATCTGCCTCTTGTCCTAATTTCCCTTTTCTGTTGCGAATTTTGATCTGAGAAAGCCACATGCTTGCAAGGGTTAACGTCGTCTGACAAGTCCAATGGCAGTGAAATGAGTATAGCCTTTTGGCAATTGCACACCAGACCTCTGTAACTCTTGACACACAGATGCTTTTTGTTACTTAGCTGACTTGCAGTGAGGTTAGACACTGGAGGCGTGTAAAGCTTTCTTCCTCTTCGCCAGTAAAAACAAATGCTCTCTGCACACACTGAAAAAGGCCAACCACCAAAGCAGTTTAGGGAGCTCTTTTTGGAAGGAGACAGACCTGCTCTCATCTGTGAGCTGCTGCCCTTCCCAGGCGGCGCAGAGCTCAGGTTGTTGATTTAGGCAGTGCTCTGGTTATTTTAATTGGAACTGCCAATATAATTTGTCAGGATCCGCAGACAACAGTCAGCAGGGTGGGGCTCAGCCCTTCTGCAATGCCTAATAATAGCAGTCTCAACTAGATGAAGATTTGGGACAGCAGAGGCGTGCTCATAGTTAAAAAAAAACAAAACAAGACATTCCTTGAAAGAAAGCCCTCAGCTTAGCAGCAAAGGGCAAAATAAAAGGTGCTTTCCAGTCTTTTGAGGACATGACAGTTTCAGCTCTTGTGCTTCAGCCATGTTCCTCTGCCGTGCAGAGTTACAAGAAGCGCTGCAGCAGCAGGAGATAACCTGGGCAGGTAATGGCTCAGCAGACCCCATTAAGAGGCTGAAAACTGCGGACACAAATTAGAACCCGGATTGCCGTGTAATTTATTGCTGGGGGAGGAGGAGCTGAGCAACCGGGAGGGCTGCTGCAGCCACACCAGTGTCTTCCTGGCAGCAGCAGCAGCAGGAGCAGCAGCAGCAGCAGCAGCAGGAGCAGGAGGCAGCCCGGGGCTGAGGTGGCTGGGGAGGGTCCGGGCAGCGGTGCGGGTGTCCCTGGGCTTTCCCAGGGGGAAAAGGGTGGGAGTACAGAGGCACATAAACACACACACTTGTTGTTAGCCTGCGGAGCAGGTCTGTGCTGTCAGGTCCTTTGGAAAAGCTCCCACTGACATCCATGGGTTTTTGAAGGATGCCTAGTCATCCAACTGTTTCCCGTTTGGAGCGTGCAGCAAGCGTTTGGCATCCAAGGTGTCACTAAATTGCAGCATAGGGGACTGGATTATCTCATATGCTGGCTTTGGTACAAAATTACTATCTTGAATGTGTTGGCAAGTTCTGGCAGCTCTGTGCACATCGTGTAGTATTTGGGACTTAATCCCTTATCTATTTTTTAATTCCTGCCTACATTGACATAAAAAGTAAGGCTCAGTTGTTAATAATGTATTTATTTTTAATAAACATAAGCATATACAAGCACTTGCTGCACTCTAGAGACTCAGGCTGCAGCAGAAGGCTGATAAATTTCCCGACATTTTCAGCTGCATTTTTAAGACCACTCCTTGTGGTAGTGGTATCTGCTGAATTAGGAATGTACATAAACTTACCCCAGTGTCATAGGGAGCTTAATAAATTGTGCTGGTTAAGGAAGTAACTTCTAGTCAGCCAGGGGGAAAAAAAGCAACACTCCAGTTTTTAATAAATGAAATAAAGAATAATAAAAACATAAGTTCTTCAATAACTCTGTCCCTGCATCAGTAAGACAGTGAGAAATACCAGTTTCTTGTGCTAAATGTGTACCTGTTATTGCTGAAGTTTTAAAAAGTGCAAAATTTACACTGTAATGCATATAGTATATCTGAAACTCATCTGTGAAATACAGACCTATTCATACATATCATGCTTTTCATTATCAGCATTCTGATCTCCTAAGGAAAAATAATAAAATTTAAGTGGATTACAGATATATTTTTCCTTATGTGTGGCATTGTATATGATGCACTGCAAAGTTTTGGATGAAATTGATTGGAAGGTTTCCAATATAGAGAACTGTTTACATTAACGATGAGGTTTTTTCCTGGGCTTTTAAAAGAGTGTAATAATTCATAATTAAGGAGACAAGTTGTCTTTTAAAGATTATTCCACTGCAGAGAAGGAGGAGGTGAAGTGCTGCTGAACTGGAAAGAGCTGGTGGGTGTTTCCTGCTACAACTCTGCCCCAGATTTCAGGGTGTTGAGAAGAATTCCCCTCTTAATTTGGCCCCTGTCCCTCAGGAGAGTGCTGCACCATCCTTCCTTGCCTGAGAACTTGCAGCCCATTAAGGCAGTTCTGAAAAGCATATATAAGGAAGCAGGACTGGTATTTTGGTGGTTCATGTAGCTACAGCTCCAGTTTCTGCTTCATGTTGGTCTGTGACTTTATAGGGCAAGCCATCATCCTTGTTTAGATACGTAGGAGAATGAAACAGTCTTTGGTCTCTGTTAACTTTGAAAACACATCTTCCTTGGTGAAATAAATACAATTTACATTGTTTTGGAGAACACTGACCATGTGATTGTGGGCAAGTCATAGGTGGCTGGTTGCAAGGTGGTTAAGGTCCAAAAAGATCAAGTGGCCCCACATTGTCACTGTCTGCATGGCTTGGAGAGTGGTTTAACTAAGCTCCATCCATGTGTCCCTGAAGGCAGAAGTGGTACCAGGCTGTGTGCTTTCACAAGCTGCTGTGACACTGGGGATGGCACTGACTGTGAAGCCACACCTGCAGGGCTTGTTGCATGGGTCATCCTTTTGGCTGCAAGTAGCACACCGAGCTGACAGAGGTTTCAGTGAGAAGAAGGTAGACATGGTT
Organism: Apus apus; assembly: GCF_020740795.1. NCBI lineage: Eukaryota > Metazoa > Chordata > Aves > Apodiformes > Apodidae > Apus > Apus apus. The sequence goes on along the minus strand of NC_067312.1, from coordinate 68,596,000 downwards.
TCTCACTGGTGTTGTGTTGGTGTCTAGGTGAAGCTAATGGCTGCAAAAGTAGCTGGAGAACTGAAGCAAGAAATTTATATATACTAGCAATCATCTCTCACTGTGGAAACCTGTGGCAATGAGCATCCAGCCTGGGTCTGACCTTGTTCCAGTTCCAGACAGCATTTCATGATCATGCAGCAGATAATGCAGCACAGACACTGAATCTGTAGCCTGGGCTTCACTGGAAGGGACTGTGAACACACAGGAATCACAGAATCACAGAATGTTTGGGGTTGGAAGCAACCTCCGAGTCCAATCCCCCTGCCAGAGCAGGACCAAAACTAGGGCAGATCTCTCAAAAAGGCATCTACATAGATCTTGAAAGTTTCCAGAGAAGGAGAATTTTAAATGGTGCTGACAGATTACTAGCCCTTTTCACATGCTTTCTTCATAACAAATTAAGGATTCTTAACACCTAGTAGTCACCAATTGCTGGATAGCAGTTTTGAAGAAAATGTGACAGGATTATAGTGGATAGTCCAGTGAACATTACTCAGCAATGTCATCTATTGTGGTAAAGGCAAATAGGCTGGTATATAGAGTTGGGAATGCTGCCTATAAAACACATGAAATCATGCCATGGTCAGACCTGTGCTGCATGTTACTCTCCAGGAAAGGCATGGGCCAAATACAGGAGAGCCAGGCACGATCTCAAGTGGAGGAAAATTACTTCTGAGGGAAAACAGAACAAGTCAGATTTGTCTGGCCTAGAGGAGAAAACACTGAGGTTTAGCTGATCTTTGTTTAAGGGTAGTATTTTCACTTGTGCTTAGATGTTGCTTGTTCACCTGGCGATAAATTGGTTATGTACGAAGGGTTCTTCTGCAGCCAGTCAGGTTTTTTTGCAATGCCAAGCACAATGCTTCCCTGAGACTGAGCAGCTGACATACGAAGTCTTGGAGACTCAGAAGAACAGTTCAATCCAACCACAGTGAAAGAAGTTTGAAGCTGGGTTGGTTTACTTTGCATTTTGGATAGGCTAAGTGTGTGCATAGTCACTCACTGGAATTCAGTTATGTTGGGTAACATGACCATGTCTGAGTATATAAAATTACTCTTTTGTTGGATTTAGACCACCAGGCCATATTGTCTTCTCCCACAATAGGACCCTCCAAGCTAACAGGAATTTTGCTGCTAGTTTCAGGGGGGAGCAGGAACAGACCCATACTATGCCTGTAAGTGTTAACACTATTTGTGACTCTTTATCATCATAAAAAGCACTAGATGTGTGCCAGATCACATGTCTAAATCAGACTTTCCGGGACAACCAGTTATAAGCCTGAGGGTAAATACAGAAAGTGAGATTTGCCATTCCTCTAAGCTTGAGTGGTGCATGTTTTTTTCACTTGTCACATGCTCTTATCAGTAGCTCAGAGGCACAGTTAGAAAGTGGCCTAACTTACTGAAAGTTCAAACTCTAATGTAAAAGAATAACTAGACTTCAAATTCCACATGTTCTCATTCACCTACAGGAGACAGCTAGTTTTGAGAACCCAAGTCTCTTAAAAGCTGCTACTCTGACTTCTTGTGTGTTATCAGGTGTCCAGATATTTAATAATCTTTGCTGGAATAAACTTCCCATGCTTTACCTGCACTTTGCAAGGAGGTGCTTTTTCAGTTGAATAGTAGGATCTTCCTTTCAACAGAAGGTTTTTCTCTTGCTAGAAATGCTACCAACAGGGAAAAACAAAAACAAACACACAAACAAAAAACCAACCAGACAAACAAAAAACCCACACTCACACAAAAGGAAAAAAAAAAAAAACACACCAAAAAAAAGCCCCAAACAGCCTTATTTGCTTAATGAGATGAAGTGGGAACAAGAAGAGGTATTTTTGGCTCCAGAGTAATCATAAAAACATAGAATCATAGAACCATAGAACCATCAAGGTTGGTAAAGACCTTCAAGATCATCAAGTCCAAGCATCCACCTACAACCCCTAACCACTAAACCATCTTATGAAACAACATGTGTACTTCTTTTTTGAACACCTCCAGGGATGGTGCCTCCACCAGCTCCCTGGGCAGCCAGTTCCAATGCCTTGCCACTTGATCTGTGAAGAGGTTGCAGTGTTGGTGGACAAGGGTAGAGCAACTGATGTCATTTACCTGGAATTGTGCAGAGCTTTCAACACTGTCCTGTGTGACATCCTGGTCTCTAAATTGGAAAGATATGTAATTGATGGATGGACCACTCAGTGGATAAGGAGTTGTCTGGACAGTCACACTCAAGGAGTTGTGGTCAACTGCTCGATGTCCAGAGGGAAGCCTGTGACAAGTGGTGTTCCTCAGGACTCAGTACGTGCACCGGTGCTGTTTAACATCTTTGTTGGACATGTGGCATTGAGTGGATCCTCAGCAAGTTTGCTGACAACATTAAGTTGCGTGGTGCAGTGAACACACTGGAGGGAAGGAATGCCATTCAGAAGGACCTTGACGGGCTTGAGAAGTGGGCCCATGCCAACCTCATGAAGTTCCAAGTGCAAGGTCCTGCACCTGGGTCAGGGCAATCCCAAGTACAATTACAGGCTGGAGGAGAATGGATTGAGAACAGGCCTGAGGAGAAGGATTTAGGGGTGTTTGTTGATGAGAAGCTCAGTATGATCTGGCAGTGTCCACTTGCTGCCCCAAAAGCCCACCATGTCCTGGGCTGCATCAGAAGAAGCATGGGCAGCAGGTCAGTGGAGGTGATTCTCCCCCTCTACTCTGCTCTCGTAAGACCTGCCGCGCTGTGTCCAGTTCTGGACCCTCCAACATAAGAAGGACATGGAGCTCCTAAAGCAAGTCCAGAGAAGGGTCACAAAGATGATCAGAGGGTTGGAGCACCTTTCCTATGAAGACAGGCTGAGAGAGCTGAGGCTGTTCAGCCTGGGGAAAAGAAGGCTCTGAGGAGTCATTACAGCACCTTCAACTACCTGAAGGGGCTACAGGAAGGATGGGGAGATACTTTTTACCATGGTGTGTAGTGATAGGATGAGGGGTAATGGCTTTAAACTGGAAGAGGGGAGATTTAGGTTGGACATTAGAAGTTCTTCGCTGTAAGGGTGGTTCAACACTAGAACAGGTTGCCTAGAGGAGCTGTGGGTGCCCTGTCCCTGGGAGTGTTCAGGGCCAGGTTGGATGGGACTTGGAGCAACTTGGTGTAATGGGAGGCATCCCTGCCCTTGCAGGAGGGTTGGAACTAGATGATCTTGAAAGTCCCTTCCAACCCAAGCCATTCTGGTATTCTGTGATTTTATGATGAAATTTACCCCTGTTTAGACCAATTTTGCACCCTTTAAGCAAAAGAAAAAAAACTGTTTTGGCTAATTCAGAATTGTCAAGAGTGGTTTTGGTTGGTCCAAGTTTTATTTTTCACTCTGAAGTGCATCACTTTCTAAAAAGTGACTGTGTAAATGGCATTCAGTGATTCAAGTTGTAGTGTCTTTCAAAGGTTACTATAGTATATTTCATCCATTCCGAAGTGTTGGAAATGTATTCCTTGGCAAAGAGGCACTGAAAGAATAATTACAATAATTTAAGGCATTTCTGCACCATACAGTAAAGTACCTACATCTGTACAAAGGTGCACATCTGGCTTTTGGGTCTGCTAGGTATCCAGAATAAGTCCTCGTTGTGGCAAATCACATGTGCATTGAAATGGACATACAAGAGACATCAAAGACAATGGAAGCAAGCTAATAACTTTGCTTGAAGTTCAGCGCAGAGCAGACAGGATGAGCACAGCTGCTTCTGCACAGTGCTGTCGTGTATGGTGTCCATTAACTCCCCATCTGACTCAAAAATATGTGCCAAAGGGCCGTAGTCAGTAAACCCAGCATGAAGTCTAAACTTCTGTTTCAGAAAGGAAGCGATGCAGTTGTTTATTATTCTCTTTAGTGTCCTTATTCAGACATTTTTTTCCAAGCAACCATTATCCAAACTTTTTTATTTTTTTTTCAGTTGTGCTGATGAGGACTAACTGTCTTCTCACTTCTTTTCGGGCTGCATGTGTAAGAGCAAAACTGTCAGCAGTATCCACTAAATCTCAACATTCATAATGGTAGATTTTCAAAGCCTGCATTTTCCAGAAAACAAGTTGTAGTGTGATGCTTCATATATCCAGAATACCTCTTGTATTGATGTGAAAGACATTGTGAAACTTAAGCATATCTGATTTTTGAACCTGCTAGAGATCCAAAGCAAATCTACATTGTGACAAATCAAGTATGTATTGAAACACTTCAGTCTGAAGACTCAGAACATTTTAGAGGTGAAAAATAGTTTTTTTCCTAGGGCAGCTGACCAGTTTAACAGGTGGCAAATTGAAGAACAGTATTAACTTGAGGATAGGGGAAAATTGCACCTACTTACCCTTTTAACAGTGATCACATCATTTGTCTTTATGCTTTTAAAATTCAATCAATCAAAAGTCATTTGTTTTTCTCCCGTGAAACACAGATAAAAGGAAGGAGGGAAACCAAATCTATTCAGTAGTAAGCAATACAGGACATACCATTGGACACCACAGCATTGGTCATGAAAAAAAAAACACAAACAAAAAATAACCCACCCAAACCCCCATATGATAGATTTAGAGTAGGTTTTGTCACTGAATCACCCTGTAGGATTGTTCGTGCCGTGTAAACTTCTGTCCCCATCCTTACCTACAACATGTGGATTGTGATACTTATTGTTGCACAGGAACAATGTGAAAACCATCCAAAACAACTCTGAAAGGGGCTTAGAAAATGTTACATCTGGCACAAGTGCTTCCCAGGGCTTTACTGTTCTGTCTCCAGCAGCTGATAAAAATTGATCCTACAAACAAGGCAAAGGAAGCACCAATATGCACCTTCTCAGTGGTTTCAGGGTAGCTTTCTTTATGAGTTGGCAATGAAGATGGTGAATCTCTTTTATTGATTACTGGCATTAGAGCAGCACCAGCTGAGGTCTATGCCCTCTTGTGCCAACTCAAGAGCAAACACGTGCCCAGCGTCAGCCTCCAACAGAGCAGAGACCAGGGAAGATCAGAAATGACCACAGAAAAGCTGAAATCATTTGCCCAAGGACATTCAGTGAGCTGAACCACATTGGTACCTCTTTCGACTGCGACATTGGTGGGCTACACTTTGAACCCCCACTTTTCATGTCCATATTAACTGCTCTGGTCAAAGATTCCCACCCTGTGCTGAAACTCACTGAGCTGCTTCTGTTACAAGTGCAGAAGGACCTTAGGTTGAGCACAGGTGCCTCGTCCTGCGTGCCTTCTTCCCTGCAGGATGCTTTGACCCTTTGGTGGCCTGAAGTCCCTACCACCTCCAAAAGCCCTTCCAGCAATACCTTCAGCAGAGTGCCTTCTATAGAGCTTCACACATGTTGGTTTGCTGGCATCAACAGACCATCATTATTATTAGACCAACATGGGCTTCTGTGCTGCTGCTCAGCAGTACTGGCTGTATTCTGTGACTACAGTGTGTGCAATCAATTAACCCATCGATTTAATTTTATTGCCTTCCTGCATGTGAGCAGCATTACCAATAACACACTTGCAGAAATCCTTCAGACATGCCTCAGCACCAAAATTTGCATTGGATGTCTGCCTGCTGGCTCCAGGACAGCGACGTCTGAAGCCAGAGAAGTAACCTGGATCCTGCCCTGCTAACCTAGTGGTTCCTCCTTTTGCTTGTGTTCATGGTAACTGTTGACGATTGCCTCATCTAATTTGGAGGGTCTAGGGGTAGGTTTTGTTAGTACCTATGCAATGAGCAACCAAGTTTAGAAGCTGATGGGCCATCCAGACAGAATATCTAGTACAGCATTGCTCCCTGTGAATACCCTCTTTAGTTCTAGGGAAGCAAAACAAGAACGTCCCTGCACAGTCTAGAAACAACCTAAGAAATAAATAGATTCAATTTCCTTCTCTGCAGCCACAGCACCTCTGGTGCTGTTTTAGTTCACAGACACACCCAAAGATCCTGTGGCTGTGCATGTAACAACCCTAAGGAAGAAAAAATCGTTTAGGCTGTGAGTAAAGAATGGCTTTAGGAAGGAGAAGCATAAATGGAAATACTTTCAAATGTACAGAATGATTGTGTCCAAGTCATTACAAATCACATAACTGTGGCATGTATTTTCAAAACCATAGCAAAGGAATGGATAATTTTTGCCTCTGCCTTTCAAGCTGTGATCTTGGACAGGTGGTAGGAAATTCTGAGGTTTTTAAGGCTGTTAAGATTTAGAGAGGAAAACAAAAAAGGTGAAAGTGTTGGTGCCAGCTTCCTAGCATGCCTCTAGAAGGAAGAGAGCCTTTTTCCACCACTGACAGTTACCAGGACTGTCAGCCAGCTCGTTGCTCAACAAAGATGCATCATCATGACAAGCATCATATTTTATTAGTATGCATATCTTCTCTGAATGTCAGTTGTTCAGCACAGGACTGCAAGAAAGATCCTTATGGCAGACTTTGATTTGGCCAAAGTTGCATAAAATGGATCGGAAATGAATTTTTTTTTTCTTCTATTTTTCTTTACATTATTGAGGGTTTCTTCTAAATGGGATAGAAGTATTATGGCATTCTCACTGATTGCTCCATGTAGGCCAAGATATGCTGTTAAGAGCTTAGAAAAGAATTTCTAAACCTTCTCCCTTTTTAATGAATCCATGCAGATTTAATTTTTGGTCTCTACTTGACATATCATTATTAAACACCAGCGCTTAAACTATTTGTGGGTGTGACTGAACTTATGTTTGTTTCACTGTCGAACTAACTTAATCAGATTGGTTTTTTAACTTTCTTCTTTGCCTCTGACATTAGTGTGACTTTGAACTAAGCAATGTAGTGATGCTCCAGCATGGCAACTGGCCTTAGTGGGGACTAGTAAAGTCATCTCTTGCAGGTATTGCCTGATGGCTCCAGCTTATTGGAGGTTGTTGTATTTGAGTGTCAGTCCGGGCCCAGCTTGATGTGGCGTAGAAAACACTGGGTAACAATGTACGTGGTGAAAAGATACTTTACTGTGGAAAAATCCATTGTTCAGCACCATGCTGTCTTTAAGGGGTTTCTCCTTCCCCTTGATAAGAACCCCAAGGAGCTTGCACCATGGCTGTTTCATCCTCAGTGTGCATGTACTTACTCATTTTTACTATCACTCCTTACTGTTTGTCAGGCTTCTTTTCTTTCTCCACAACCAACCTAGCTTACAGTTTTTTCTGCAGAATGCAAACTCTTGACAGTATTTGCAGAAGATGTCAGCATGCAGCATGAAAGAGGAAAGATACATCCTTAAAAATTCAGACTCTGTTGTGCCATCACCACCCCGCCCTTACCATTTCTGTAAGAAATAATTATATTTTCATAATATACCTCAAAATGTAGTTAACATGTCTACAATAAACTCCTGGTGGGTGGATCCCATCTGTTTGCCACACTATAAGAAAGCATTTTGGAAACTCATCCTTACATTCTATCCAGGCTCCTCATTTCTTTGTCCTATTTGATGTCTGTCTATGCAAATGCCAAGAATGAAATTCAGCTCTTTTCCCAAGTCTTTCACTCAGAACTTAACCTTCATGTTTCTCTTCTCAGTGCTTAAAACTCTGTCCTTCATTTTTCCTTTCAAAGATGGTAAGTAAGATATGTTATTTTCAAACTTACATGGCAATAACTGTTTTTTTTTTCCCCTGTAATCGAGTCTCTTCAGACCACTCAGCTTCTGAAGAATCAACTACAAGATACACTTTAGTTAAGAACCCTCCATAGCAGTTACCAACTACATCTTTTCTTCTATCATGCTTTAGAGGAAATTATTCCAGAGGGAAATTCTTGGCAAACTCACTTTTATAAATACTGCTTAAATTTGTTCATCGTTACAGAACCTGAGGAGGGAGGAGAAACTTTGCAGAAACTACTGTTTTCTTCACATTTACATTGCAAACCAATGCAAGTGAATTGTGGAAAGGCTATGGACATTTAAAAAAGAAAACCATGCAGGTCTGAGCAAAGGTTAAGTTTTAATTTGCTTTCAGTCACTTCTTTGGCAACTTTATTCCTTTAAACTTACCATCCTTGTTTCCTGATGACAGTGTGTTACTGACATCAGCTCGAGGTGATGGCAAAGATATTACCAATTTAGAAAATAAACTGTCATCTAGTGGAAATGATCTGCATTTGACAGTTTGATACACACCAAAGTGCCCACCTGGAGCTGTGTAGTCATGACATTACCAGTCCTTGGATCAAAAGGGATCACAAAGACCCTTCAGTGCAGTAGAAGAGGGATGTTCATCCTTGCCCATTTCCACAGAAGGGTATGATTACGTGTTGGATCCATAATGAAGAGGAGATTTGTAAAATACAGATAATAATAAAAAAACCCAAGACTTTACATACTTTTAAAAGTTCTTTTCCACAGCTGGATTATACTTTTACCTTTCCCCTGCATTTATAAGGACTCGTAACTTTTTTTATATGAAAGCTGAGATTTCCGTGTAGTTGCATAACTCTATACCTAAGGTTTTCAGAAAAATAAGAGATGTTGTGAAAGTTGCTATAAAATCACAAGAGCTAGCAAAACAGAGGTAGCCAAAATGTTGTTTGATATGTCTCCTGTGTGTAGCCCACAGTGACATTCAAGACTTTTGCTAGCTGATCTGCTTCTAGGAAGGAGAGGTTTAGTTTAGTATCAGAAACTTGCGTTTTGAGATTTAAACTGAGAACAGATGCAAAGTTAAGACTGAGAGCTGCAGCTACAATTGACAAAAGATTTCCTTCATGGAAATTGTGAAAGTAAGTCTAATTTTAAAAATTAGCAGTGCCCTGTTAAGCTAATATGCTTGCACTCTGTTCCCTGCTCCCATTTACCATCTCATAGTAAGTTGAATGCACTCTTCTCTCTCCAAGTATTGATTTAGCATAGCAAAGTATGACCTTGCTTGCACTCTGACTTGGAAAACAGCTGTTGTGTACCACATTGCATTCAACACTCTTTACAGGGTTCTGCAGGGACATATCAAAATAAGGAAGAACTGAAGAAATAATGGTTTCCTACAACAAATCAGGTTGCTTTGTGTAGGCATGGAGCTAACCCAGAAATAATTAGCATCTTTCTGGCCTGGTGCAGGGAGAATTTGCTCTTTCCTAATGGAGCACAGGTGATTCTTCCCTGTGAGGTTCCACCCCAACTCCTCTGTCACCAAAGAGTGGTTTGAATGTTGAGAAAACAGTCACAGGAAGGGTTTCTGACTTTGCCCCCAAGACAATACCGGGTGACACCTGAGTGTTCAGGAAGGGAGATGGAGGTGGTGGGAATGAGTGTCTTAAGTCCCATAGAAGGCACCTCTCCTTTCTGAAATCAGAATAAATTTCAGTCTAGATTCTCTTTGGGCCTTGTAAGGCCTGTTTCATTTCATTTAATAGGGCTCTGGGAAAGGGCAACATGCTCTCTACAAGAAAATTTGGGTAACAGAGTAACTACTGTTTTCTGCACACAGTAACCTGGATTTCTGAGTGTCTTCTGGATATCACTGTAATACAGAATGGTGAAATGGAAGACAGAGAACTTTCAACCATGTAGTGTTTCAAAGCAGTCCCATAGAATGTGGTGCCATCCATGCACTGTAGGATTTGACAGGTACTGCATTGGCAGGGCAGAGGGATGGGCAGAATTTGTGGTAATTTGATTTAACCAAAACAAACAGGGGTGAGATGATACAGCAGAACTCCTCAGATCTGGATTTTATCTGAACAATCAACATCAAAGAGCCTAAGACTCCTTTGTTTGACAGCCTATCACTCAAGTAAGAGAGGTATTACCTGTCACTTCAAATTAGTATTTCCATCCTCAGTGTTCCCCTTCCTCACCAGAATCAGGCAGCACAAGGTCTGTAGCATTAAGGTGGTAAATGCAGAGTGTTGCAATGTGAGTTTCACAGCATTTGGTCACCATTGGGCAGAGAAACTCACCTTCTTGTGTATGCATTTATATCCAGACCCACAAAGGACTGTTAGCTCTTTGTTTCTGCTGAAAATGGTGGGCACATACCACTTAAATCTCAGTGGGGAGTGGAAAGTCTTATAAAAGCTAGATAGTTCTTACACACTGTCACATGTATCTGAGGTGACTGACTACTCACCCAACCTTGGAATACTCGAGGCACAGCCTAAAAATGCCTTTAGCAGCCCTTCTGTTCTTCAGGCTAGCTACCTATGCAGAGCCAGGGTGGGCTGCCCCTTCAGCAAAAGCCTTCCCTGTGCCAGTGTGAGAACTTGGCTGAGGACTCGTGCCATCAGCAACCTTTTCTAGCCACCCATTAGCAAATACTAGTATTTCTTGTTATCACCAGCATAACTTCTCTGCAAGTGCCAAAGAGTTTTACCAGTTTGTAAGTGCTGGACACAGGTGTTGCAGAGTTTGAAGAGCTGTCACAAGGGCATGCAGTGGGGGCACACTGTCCCCAGGTTCACGCTGGGACCTGTTCTCCAGAAGGTACTTCAACCGCATCTGCAGCTCTGGTACATGTTGGAGACTGAGACACAGCAGAGCACAAAAAGATGCAGCGTGCAACATACAGCAGATTTGTCTGTTCGTGGTTGTTTGTTTTTGTGTTGATCCAGATAAGTCACTGCCATTCATAGCTGGCTGGCAGGGTTTTAGAAAACTCCACAAGAAAATCTTTATTATGAATGCACGAACAGCCAAGTGAGCAGCCAGAAAGTGGAGAAGGGAGATGTTTCTGTGAAGAAGAATGTATAGTAGGCAAGGTTTTCTGACTGGGTGGGGGTGAAAAAAAGCCCTATTTGTCCTTTCTAAGAATCCTCAGAAAAGTGAATAAATTATTCTTTGCAGTGCCTTCTATTATTTTGTGCAGCTGCAGGAAAGGGCTGTATAATTTATGTGGTTTTTTGAACTATAATGTGTGGTCTGGTGACTAGACATGGTAAGAGGGCAAGCATTCCTCTCACACCACAGGATTTCAAAGATTCTGACATCTCCTTTTGAAAATAAAAAAATGACTTTATCCAAAAAGTAAAAGCTCATATCTGCTTTTAATCAGATTAAATGTTTTTCTATTCAAAGAAAAATACTTATCTCTGATTAACTCATGATTAGCCATTGTGATGATATGAAATGCAACCATGTCATGTCTCGTGGAATAGCTTAGAAGTAAAAAATTTAATTTGTAATTCCTACAGTGGACCCCACTTGAGTCTTACGGTGTGGTTATCAATAGCTCTTTATTGTCAATCCACCTTATAAGATGGCTAGGTAGCTAATTTATCTGCTGTGCAAGTACCAGGTGATGAAACACAGAGCTGGGGTTGTGGGCTGCATGTCACCCACAGGCCAGTTTGCTCTGCAGGTCTGCTCCAGCAGATCTCCCCTAAGGGGACACAGACTCTGAAACAGTCTGTGAAAGTAGCATCATATCATCCCAGTGAGGTCCACTGGGTCTGGTGAAGAAGTGGCTACCGTCCGTAATGGTTCAGTGTCCCATGTTTTGCATGTTGATGACATTGTGGGTTGGAAATTGTCCCCTTCTAATCAAATTTTGCTTTCCTGTTAGGCAGGAACTGACAGCTGTAAAGAAAGCATGCAAGGCAGGCTAGAGAATCCAACCTCTCATGAGTCACAGCCTGCAGTGAAGATAAAATTTGCTTAATTGTTTATTTTTATTAGGATTAGACTGGAACAGTGATAGAGGAAAAATCAATTGTTCTAAGTCATGGTGTCAGATTGTGATTGCCAGATTATTTCAGAAGGCTTCTGCAAGGAACCAGGAGTAGGCACCTGTTAGCTCACCTGCTGTTACTTTCTCGTCATCACATGAGATTGTTGAATACACTGTCCAAACACTTAAAAGGGACAGTGAAGGGGGGAAACAGCAAGCTCGTGCAATCCCTGCATTGTGCACTGGAAAACCATAGACAGCAGCACATGTGTGTGCTGTAAAGGGCATTCCGTATTTCTTGAACACTGATTTCAGGTCAGTAGGCTCAAACTGCACTTGAGAAGCATTAAATTTTTAACAATGTAAAAAAAAGATAAAAAATATAAAGATGAAACATAAATATAAATAAGAACTTAAAGCAGCCTTTTAAGATCTTTGTAGCTGAACCAAAATGGAGACAAATCTTGTGCAAACATGGTGGAACCAGCAGTGTGCTTGGCTGAGCACAAACAGACATCAGGATTGGAGGAGGATTGGATTAGGATCAGCATTTTCAGGAATACCTCGTGAATTAGTCCTGTTACACAAATGCAACTAAAGATGTGGGAGCAGAGGCATATAGTGAGGTGCTTTGGACCCCTCTGCAGCCCTGAGGAGGTGGCAACACCCAGGTGCTGGACATTGTTTTGGTAGAGTCTCCACAGCAGGTGGAGCAGAAAACCTATTTTCTCCATTAAAACCAATGTGGCTGAGTTGGCACTTGAGCAAGTGCCCCAGTGCATAAACACTGCTGCAGAGTAATACAGCTTCTGGCAAGAAACAAGCAGTTGGAGAGTGGTGATTTCCTGCAACAATGAAGTCCTCTGGACAGTGATATGTGCCTGTGCCTTCATTTGCACTAAGGCATAGGTCTTAAATGTCCATTGCCTTGGAAGGTCAGAACTGAGGTCCTCAGGCATGAAAGTCTTGTGCAAGACATATCTGGAATGTTCTGCATTTATCACATTAATCTTTATGGAAATTTCTGACAAATTCTGCTTTAAAAAATTAGATTTTTTAAATAGATAACTTAAAAAAAAAAAAAAAAAAGATAACTTTGTTCCAGACATGACATACTTGATATGTTTAAAGGGAAGAAGTATTTTCTTTCATTGCTCTGGGGATGGTATCAGTGTATCTCTGTGTAATATGGAGTTCAAATGAGTACTAGAAGATAATGTGCATCCACCACCCACTTCATGAGTACCTTTGCCCAACATAAAGTGAAGAGTCCCCAGACAAAAAAATCTAGCAAGAGAAAAGGATTTAGACAGATTCAAGTGTTAGTTTGACTGGGAACATCTGGAAAACAGAATATAAAGTTCCACAGAATGTCTTTTGATTGATTGCTGGAAATTATTTGCAAAGCTTAACTAGCAAAGGAAGCTTGATATAGAAGATTAGAAAATACCCTGCCTTCAAAGTAGTTTCACTGATTTGTTGCCATTTTTAAGACCTGGGACTTGGGCTGAGTGGCAGAAACTGTTTTTCAGTTACCATTAGTTATAGGGAAGTGTGTTTCATGCACAGGTAGGTGTAAGATAGCTCCTTTGCATAATAACCTTGCAAGAAAAGTTGGTTTTGTCACACTACAGGGTAGTTCAAGATCTTCTGATTCCACGTCTATCCTTAATGCCACTCTCTATAGTGTGTATACATTCAACCTCATGCAGAAAACTTCAGCTGTGTCAATTAAATTCCCAGAAAAAACAGGTTAAAGGAATCTCATTATATGTTTTCATTTGCAAACCAAATAAAAATAAATGGGTTTGATTATTTCAGAATCAATTAATTTAGTTTAAAAGGTCTGTATTTAGAGACATATCCAGGCCTGTGGTGGAAATCAGAAGGTCTACCTGCAAAGCTTTGCTATCCCATTGTTCTGCATGTACAGCAATAGTTGTGTGAAAGGCAGAGAGGAAAATGCTTTTGATTAAGTGTGCAACTTAGTAGCTCATGTGTAACTTCTTCCTATTGGAAGATAAACCAGATGTTTCCCTAAGGAGCTTAGTGGGGTGCAGAGATGGCTATTCTGCCTTTGGAAATTATCAGAAAGCAATTGTTTGTCTTTGGAGTCAAACCACTATCTTCTTCTTGGTACTACAAAGCTCTCAGTTAGGTTTTGGGTTTGTGCTGTGTCTCCAGCACATGCCCATGACATTGATCTCAGAGTCTAATCCGTCTCCAGGCCCTCCCAGCAGAGATGGCAATGGCTTGGCTGCCTTTAGCAGACCCCTGGTTGACCTTAAGTTGAGGGATGAATGTTCCTTGGAATAAACAGTTTGCGAAAGGAGGCTGTTAATAGCGAAACCTCAAAGGCTTTTGCACAACTTCAGAAGGAGGAAGCTGATGCTTTTGACTTTTCCCAGCTTTGAGTCTTCTGGGAGGAATGCAACAAAGGAGCTGTTGACATCTGTGCTTGGAGTGGCTCATGATGGACGCCTGGTGGAAAAAAATTACATTATTTGGTTTCATAGCTGCACTGTCTGAAACATTTTATAGCTGGTAGAATTTGTATTATGTGAGTCCAGTTGGAGAGGCTACTGTATGACCTCAGGAATAGTGCTGAAGTCCAGGTAGCTCAAGGAAGGAGACGCCCAACTTCATCCTAATGCAAAAGTTTAAAATTCTATGCTGCTTCCATTGCAGGAGTGATGATTTTTGTGTCTCAGGAGCTGATTCTGTTCAAGAAATAAAACTGTTACTCACCTGCCAACTCAGACAAACAAAAAATACATGCACAGGAAACTTTCTTTCAGGTTTGATGCAACTGCAATTTTTGGACCATGGCCCCATTTCGAGCAGCAGCTAGACACCTATCTCAGGGAGGCCAGAAGGAGTCACACAAATGTGCAAGAGCTTCCTTAAGTGGGGCAGACAAACAGCAGGGTACTTGTTAAAAGCTTTTGAACATATAATCACCACATCTTACCCCAGCAAATTCTGATTATAATTATAGGAAAAAGGAAATGACAAACAGAGGTATTTGCACAAACGTGCAGGCCAAGAAAAGAGTGAGAGGAGCAAGGATGAAATTGGTGTGCAGCTTTTGGGAGGCTCATGCAAAGGAAGGGGAAGGAGGCAGAGATGAAAAGAAGTAGAGAGCCAGGCTTTGCCATCTTGAGCTTAAGAAAATGACAAGAACACTGGGCTCAAGCCCAGCAAAGTCAAGGGGAAGCTTGCCATTAGCTCCAGCTTGCTTTGCAGCAGGCTTTAATATCCTCATCTTTGCTTCCAAATCCCCATCTGAAATGCTTCTGGCCAGTCCTCAGATTCAGGTTTTGGGGTGTTCCTCTGAGCCTTTTGCCTCTGCATCCCTTGAAAGCAAGGCAGAGTTCTGCCTGCTGTCTTCTGCCTAACAGCCTGTCTCAAAATACACAAGACTGCAGGGAGTTAATGGGTTATTTATTATCATTTTTATGGCCACTGGAGAAAAGGGCCTTTCAGTCCATCCAGCCTGTTGTACCATCCTGATGGTAACGAAAGCATTACTGCATTTCCTCAGTGTGCTACCTTCTAGGGGAATATAGTGCAGCTGTAAACCAGCTGTGCTTCATTTGCGCTCAGGAACAGAGCCCTTTTGTCTGCTTCAAGTGTTATTTGCCATCTTTTCTTTCACCCTTCCTTCCTTCTCCTTCTCCCTCTATTTTTGGCTCTTTACAGGCAAAGTAGTTGATGAAAGACAGACTCACACTTTGAAGTGTGCCATTCACTGGGACTTAGCATCCATCCTGAGAGTATTAAATGTAAGGCAGCTTTTCCTATTTGTCATACGTAGAGAAATGAAGAATGGCTTCTGTTGAGTGGGTACAAAAGGGTGGCTCGTTGCTGCCCTGGCTGCAGTTTTGTTAGAAAGAATGGATTTCTCCCAGAGCTTTCAGCACTCGGTGGAAGCCCTGATCTGTTGACATACTGAAGTGAGCTTGCCAGTCAGCCATGACTGCTCCACAGATTCCACATCTAAAACCAGTTCCACCAGTCACCTAGAGATGCTGTGTTGATCATTGACAAGAGATGCCCCAGTTCTAGCACCTGCAGGGTTTCTCCAGTGTTGCAGAGGAAAAAAAAAAAAAAAAAGCCACATTTCCCATTTTATCCCTAAATCAAGGACAAAGCTGATTCAGACAACAAGCACCTTTTCTAAGGCAAGATACCAAAATGGAAGTATAGATCCTGATTCTTCAAATGCTAGTGAGAAGGTTTGCTGTGAGCATCTGCATCAAGACAGTTGCTCTCTCAGTCAAGTCCAGCATAATTGCCCTCACATTCCAATGTCATCTTTGTTTACAAAAAAACCCCATGGTGTTTGATGCAAGTACTAAAAGAGCAGGAGCAGGTGGACTGTTTGCATGGATCAAAAGAAGGCAGTGACATACTACTTATATTATTCCTTGCTTCCCTAACCCAATGCATAGGGAGCTGCATCCATCCAATAGACAGAAGAATTAATCCATGCCTTAAATGATGTTCCAAGTACAGCATTATAGCCACAAATCCCAAGAGATCTGGTGTAACCCAAATTCCTGGGGTTCAGCTACGGTAAACAGTGAAGTGAGAAATTTTGTGGTGGTTTGTGTCTCTTTTCCTCTGACCTGTGTAATTTTGGCAGAAATGGAAGTAGTGTTGCAGGCTGCCAAGGGACTGCTGTTTTGAGAAGGTTTGTAAGAGTCAAGATTTCTTCCCTGGCTGAACAATTGCTGGGGAGGCAGTGATATTTTGAATGCTAGTGCCATCCAGTGGTCCATAAAGAATGCCATGCAGTACTTCAGTGTCCCCAGGGAACACTGATGTGTGGCATCTTCAGCCAAAGTATGGCCATGCTGAAAACTTGGTCAAAAAAGTGAAAGTCTTGATTTTCTGAGAGGTCCCTTTTTAATAATTATCTGAAGCACTATGAGCATAGGCCTGTGTTCAAAAAGGGGTGCAGTCCTTGGGTGTGTTTTGTTCCAGTTGTGTTCTCTCTGAACAAAGCTGGGTGCTGGAAATCAGCACAGCAGACTTATGGTTGAGTCAGCCTGGAGGTATTTAAAAGACAGACATGGTGCTGAGGAACATCGTTTAGTGGTGGACTTGGCAGTTTTGGGTTAAGGGTTGGACTTGATGATCTTAATGGTCTTTTCCAACCAAAGAAGATCCTGTGGTGCAGACTGTCAGTAATTTTTCTCAGCATTTAAAGCAGATGAGCAGAATTCCTCCCTGATAATATGTAAAAGGAGAAAAAAAAAAATCTGATGATACTGCAGCATGTTATGGGTGGACAGTAACTTTGCAGTTTAGCCAAAGGGCTCTTCTGGCAGCTTCTATGGCATGCATTCACACCTAAGAAGAAAAGGAAGAGAAGTTTATCAGGCCAGTTAATATCTCTGTAAAAAACACAGATAAGACCTTATTCAATTAAGGGAAAAGGAAGTAGAAACCTTCAGGTTACGTATGAACCATTGCTCTGAGTTGCATTATTCAGACAAATACCAAAAAGGAAATTCAATGTAAGTAAAGGAATTATAGTATGGGACATGGGGAAAATTGGCAGGTGCTGTGAAATTTGCCAAATATTGGTCATTGCTTCATTTACTGTTCTTACATGCTTTTCTTAAAGGGTGATAGGAATTTTTCTTCTGTTAGTAAGTTTTAAGAGGATAGGGGGTTGTCCAAAGACTAGGAGGAAGGACAGGTTCAGGAAAAATACTATTTTGAGATATGAGCCACTAAAGAGATGTTTTTAATCCAAGTGCATTTGCCAGTCTTTCTTGTCTGTGCAGGTTTTGCTCTTCAATGTCCTTTTATATCCTCCAACTTACAGTTTCCAAAACCTGGAGGACCTTGAACACAAAAGATTTAACACAAAATAGGCATGTGCTGTGCTGAGCAGAGCAGGACGAGGAATTTTTTCCCTGTGGGAATTTTGGATCAGTCTTTGAGATTGCTGCTGAAAACTGCAGCTCACCAAATGACTTCCAGGAGGAATGTGAGCTGCATGATCTCTAGAAAGCCCAGCTCTGGCCATAGGTAGCTACAGGATGAGGAACAGCCACCTTCCAGTGAAATACAAACCTGAGGCATGAAGCCTGGCAATGGGATTGAAGTGTGGATGAGCACAGTCTCAGAGGCTAGCCCAATTCCTTGATTGTCTCATGCAGAGTAAATTGTTGGTAACAAACAAAAAACATGCACTGCAGAGACCCTTGCCCTGCACTGGCTTGGACATGATGATTCTCATGACATTAGTACAAATAGATTGATTCAGTATTTGTGTCTCTGCTGAGAAGATGGTATCTTTATCAAAACATATTTTGAGTTCTCAGAAGCATGCCAAAAATAGTAGAAGTGCTAAACCAACAGCAAGAAGCAGACTCTTTAGATCATAATTTTATACTCCAATGTAGTGAGCTGCATTGGTTTGTAAAGAATGATGATTTGGGGAGGGTCTTAGAAGAAATTATGCTTGTTGCTTTTATGCATGTATTATATTTGCTAAGGATGAAACACAGTCCCAGCTGCAAGGAACAGCGTCATGTTTGCAGCTCCAAAAGCAGACAAGAAAAGAAATCATGACTCCAGGAATCTCCTCTAAGTTTCCTATTTTAGGAGCTAAAATGCTCCCACTGATTTATCTTTAGAGTTCAAAATCTCTGCACCCTTGACACCTCAGGCTGTGTCTCTCCAGCCATGTTGAAAATAATTCAGCATGGTTCCCAGCAGCTCTTCTCACTTTGTGCAGCTTCCCAAGGTATTAATAGCTTGTGCAAAAAAAGTGTAAGACCCTTCAAGTGCTTTCCCTTACCTTCAGTGTCACAACAGCCTGGCAAAGTATCATCTAGAGCTAACTGACCAGTTGTGCTACAGGGTACACACCTGCTCCAGGGAGGTGACATGGGCTCCAGCTGTTGCTACCAGCCACTGTGCCACAGTAACCTCCTGTAATTCTTGGCTTGATGACTGAGTAATAACAAAGTGTTGTGTTGCATTGCTCTGGATTCTCCCTTGGCTTTCTGCCATTGTAGTAGAAACTCCTGAAGAAAAGGGGAAGATTATGGAGAGAAAACGATATAATCTGTGGGTGGCAACGAAGATCCTGTTGTGTTCCAGCTGCCCATAAGTCTTCTGCACAGTTGCTAATGTCAAATGATTGACTATTTGCTTTGCAGAGTTACTTTAAATAGTTACCTCTATTTCACCAGCAAGGACCACGAGAAAGATGTTTAACATGTTCTGAAGAAAGGGGTGGCATTAGTGAGCGTCTGTGGTTGTGTAGGATTGTTTTGGATCCAGAGAAATGAGCTGGAAATGGTCTTCCTCTTTTCAGAACTGTTGTGGAGTTGATGCTTACCACAGTACCAGCACAGAGCAGATCCTGGACTTGAGGGTAACTGGTGGCAGAGCACTGATCTCCTGTTTGGTTGAAAATCTTCCTTCTATGATGTGTACTTTCTATTCTGTCATTTCTACTTTTTTTTTCCTTCTTTTCACAAAAGTGCCCTGTCAGTGGTGGATTTGAGTAGTTTTGTTCACCACAAGGGTGAGCAGGAAGAGGTTTATTTAAATCACTGTCGGTTTTATTTTCCCCAGAGCCAGATGTTGTGTAGAGATATCTCCAGAAGCTCCTAGATATTGTGATACTTACAGCTTTTCTACCACCTGACAAAAGTAAACTCAAAACTCTTCCTCTTCCCAGGCTCGGTTTTCAGGTTTATGCACTAGCATAAACTGCAAATGGTGTTCTGCCCTATGTAAGAGAAGACTGATGATTTAGGCTTTGTTTTCACTCACAAAAGCTAGATGACAAAAAGGTATGAGTTTGGGTTTTTGGTGAGTGTCAAGGGATCAGGTCTTTTTCTTCCCATCAAATCTATACTGAGAAAGTACGGACACCTGGAGATTAAGTGCTTTCTCCCCTGGTGGAGTGCAGCAATTTTGCCACTGTAGCTGTAAATATTATGAAAGAGCTTTTGATATTAGTGGTTTTTACCAGCACACCATATCCTCCATCCATGCTCCTGAGATTCCATCTTGTAAGCTGTTGTAGGCTGCCTGCTGGCAAAAAGGGGATGCGGGTCTTCCTCTCCCCATCCCTTCCTGGACAGGGAGTTTTGTCCATTAGTTTTTAAGGGGACTGTGGAAAGCACATTTAAAGTACCTTGAAATGAGCAATAACATCTCTGCTTCAGGCTGCATCATTTGCCTTACAGAGCAACCTGCTCAGCAGTGAACTCATTGTGAACTGTCTTCATGCTAGAGCACTTCTGTGAATTGGTCCTTGCTTGAGTGGAGGGATATCTAGGAAACTCCCAGCATTTCAGGGACAGAAGCTTGCAAGTCAGTAGCATCACTACTAACAGCCTTGCCGTGATCTGATTTTAGTGTGAGTGCTCTGTCAAGCAAAACTCAACTTGCTTTAAGAGTTTTGTGCTCTGCCCTCTCTGTGCTATGTAACTAGTCTTACAGCTTGCCAGTTTTCACATTTTAGGTGCCATGACTGTAGTCTGCGGACATGGAAAATTTCTTTCTAGGGGCTGTACAGAAGGGTGATTTTGCAAGCAAGCTGCCCCTTCTTAAGAGTGGATCACAGATTATTTCAGTGGCACAGGAGGCAGATGCTTGCCAGATCAGTGATGGAGTCTGTAAAGTTTATTCTGGTGCACTGGAATAGCATGCACTGCAGATGTGCAAACAGTGACCTCATTCTGTTCATATGAAAGACAATGGGTAAAGAATTTGAAAATCCCAGTGATACTATACTTGAAGTACTGCTGTTTTCTTTAACATTTATACTATTACTTAGAGCTGGGTAGGGTATCAAACTAGTGTCCTTCAACAGAAAAAAGCTTGAATCATACAAAAAAACTGTAAATCCTGAATAGGTCTTTGTGGAAAATCAGTTCTTCCTGCTTTTACAAGCCACCACTTCTGGAATCTTTTCCCCTGACACTTAGAAAACATCCTGATTTCATCAGGGTCCATCTATAGCACTGCGGAATACATTTAGGGTTTAATACAAACACTATGTGCTCTTTCTTGAGCTTACACTGTGCTTTTTTTCACATGCTGAAATGTAACAGGAAGAAAAACCTGGGTACATTCTGGTTGTTTCTTCCTGGAGGAACACTATGCTACATCTCTGCAAGATACTTGTCCAAGTATCAGAGTCACAAAAATCCACAAAATGCCAGGTTTTGATCCATCTGGACTCAGGATTTGGTAATCCATTTAGTTTGTGCAGAAATTTTGCGTGCAGTGGTGAAGTCTGGCCGTAACTTAACAACCCCAGGCAAGAACTAGTACCTCCTTGTGTTAGATTTTGTGTAAATGCAGAACAGAGAGACTGTATCTGCCACAAGGGGATTGCAGACTAAATAAAGTTTCCTGTATCTGACACCAGAACAGTTGGAAGCCCAGTCAGGCTAGCGTGGGTAGTGCTGTCTCTGCCACAGATTTAGAGATCCAAAGAGGCCACCAAAGGAACAGCAGTGAATGGCAGGAGTGGTACTTTCATATTTGCAAATGACCTTACAAAAAGTTAGTATTTTAACACTATACACCCTGTCTGGAGCCCAAGACTGGTTTGCCAAACTCTCCATAAGTAAAAAAAAATAAAGTATCTTTTAACATGAGGCCTCTGAGTCTTCTCCTCATTTGAACTGTTTGGTCCCGTCCCTCCCCCCTGTGTGGGAACTTGCAGCCAAGTCTGGTGCAAACCTGAGCTGTGGGAACTGGCTTTGGTATAGAGCTCAGCAGCTCTGGGCCACTAACATTCAGACCTCTGTGAAAAACCTCCCTTGGATTCCTTCATTGTGAGGAATAACTGAATTACCTATCACAGAGGAGGGGGATTTTTCATTTTTCTTCTGTACCTGGAAATAAATGCCCAGCACTCTTCCAAGGCTCTCCTGTCATCCCTGGAAAGTCGTTGGGAATGTCTTTTCATAGTGGACCAAGGGTGTTGGTTTTATGTCCCCTCCTGCAGGTCCCTGAAATGACAAGCAGGTCAGTTCTGTGCAGCATCAGGCCCAAGCCTGTCCCTGTGCCCCTTTTGGGCTCTGCAGTCATTCAGATTTTCAGATACCAGCACAGCCATCAAACTGCTATTAGCTTTGTGTGGAAGATTTAAGTAGCTCAGTGGAGAGCCAGTGGTTTTACTGAAAGCATGAAAAGGTGAAAAACACTGGGTGTTCCTCAGCAAAGCTGGTTTTACCTTAAGTTTGAAGCAAATGAAAATATGAGGTTTGATTCTTGCCTAACTCTGGCAAATGTCCCCTAGTAGGCAGGTGAGTAGATGTTGTTGTGCCTCTATCTCTCTCTCTTCTTTTTCTTCTGGTTAAAAAAAAACAAAGGAACAATATGAACACTCCACCAATGTAACAGAGTGTCTCTGAGGAGGTTTGTCAGTAACGTGCCCAGAAATTACATACCTGTGTTCCCTAATCTGGCAGAGTCAGTTCTGCTAAGGCAAAGCCAGCATTGCTCCAGAAGCTGGGGGGCAGCACCAAGGGTAGATCCCATTATATGTAGTTTATAGAGCAAGAGCTTTTTGCTCCCCAAATGTATCACCATTCTGTTAAATGCAGGGATCATACACAATGGTGGTTGATTCAGTTTAACACAGATGTGGAGCAAATACCATGTTGAATTCACTTACCCTAGGGTATGAGTGGCCAGTGTTTGAATTTATGTGGTGCTTTCCATCTCTCTTGGCCAACATCCTTCAAACACCTTTTGCCTGTTGAGCATGTTTCTTAAGGTCTTTCCATTTAAAAGGCCAGAGATCTCCCTTCTGGATGTCTGTCAGTCTAAAGAGAGGCAGCAGGGAGAGGCAGTGGGATGGGCTCCTCAAAGCTGCTGCTCTGCTGTGCTACAGCTTCAGTGGTGCAGCTTGCCCAGGAGATCAGACCTTCACTTCTACAGGCTCCTGCAGGGGATCAAAATGTACATATCATATAAATTACTGCAGCCTGCCCACAAGCTGTATTTTGCATCTTGAACCCGGAGCTTAGTAAAAAGAAATACACATTTCATGCAGACCTGAATGAAAACAGGTCCTTCACCAGTAACTCTTGCAGGCATGTGCAGAGCAGCAGGTTGAAGACAGCAGTATATGATGATTATTCACTGACTTTCTGTTGCCTAAATCCCTGAAAGTGACTAAGCTACCTATCTTCAAAAGATAACAGCTGAAGGAAGAGGAATAAACCTCCTGGGGCAGCCACAGAGAAGGATCTAACCTCTTTTGAGGAAGCTCAGGTGTGCATAATAGTATGTCTGGGTAGAGGAATGATAGGAGGATAAAAAAATTTGTCATGTGGGAGAGAACACATCTGCAGTTGCATTCTCTCCCTCCTTCAGCTTCTGGGAGGAATTGCTGCAGAGATGCACTTAAAAGCTAACAGAAGAGCAGACCTGACAGAAATGCTCATGGAAGGAGGAGAGAAACAGTTTCAAAATCTGAAGTTACAGAATATTAAGACCTCCTTAGTGCAGAGGTCCCCAGAAGGCCTATGCAATGACAGAAGTTGCACAGGAGCAGTTAAACAGTACCCATGAGGCATGCTTTTTGGGTTTGGGAGAAGAGTTTGTGTTGCTCTGACTGAAGTTCAGAGATGGGCAGTAAGAGGCAGTAATAGATTCACATCCCTGGTGCTTCTTCTAGTACCTGCATGTTTGGGGTTTCTTGCGCACCATTTACTGTTTAATAAGCCATTCAGATTATTCACAGTTCTATAAACTTAGGTGTGCCAGCTAAGCATGAAATTCACCTAAACTCTGCAGCCATTGTTGCTTCAACCCCCACCCCTTGCACCTGTGCAGACAAACCTGCACAAACCGTGCAGCAGTCGTGGGTCGCTGAGATCATCTCGAAGCTGTGAATTCATGGGTCTTACAGCAGGGATGCAGATCACAGAGAAATGCAGGCAGTTTGCTGAAGGGGGCTGGAGCCTTCAACAGCACAGCAGAAATTTGCCCATTTGTAAATGGATCTGTGTTCTGGAGCCAGGCATCAAAGCTAACCCACCCCTCGAGAGCCAAGCAGGCACGTGCCGCAGGCTTTGTGTGCTTACCCGTTCCCCCTGTCTTAAGGCCACACGCTGGTGGGAAACTGCCATGGGGTCCGTTCATGTTGCAGGGAGCAGGGTGGTCTCTGCCTTTGATGGTGCAGAGAGAAGGCTAGCAGATGAATTTGTTATGCAATCCATAGCATAATGTTCCAGCTGTTCCTGTTCACGAAGAAAGTATTGGGATGCCTGACCTAAAGGAATGACATAGCAGCAATATCTCCTGCATACTGCTAAGGTTCAGGGTTGAGGCATGTGATTCTACACCTGTCAGATTAAATAAGCTTTCCAGAAGTAAGCTGGTTGCAGAAGAAGCCAGCTCTTTTATGTGCTGCGTAGGCAAGATGCCAAGGTCAAGGCTGGGTAGGATTTTTAACATACCTAGATTACACAGTGAGCATGCCTTTTTGCCAGGCACATAGATGTATCCACCCTCTCAGTCATGATCATGTTCATCATTTATGGTCTCTGGTCTCTCTGTGGTCTCTCATTGGAGTAATGTAACTCCCCCAATGCAAAGAGGAGAAGGCAAAGATAGCATGTCCAGCAGATCCATCAGGCTCCAGGACTCAGCAGGGAGTTGCCCCTAACTGAAGAGGGGCACTGGTGCCCTCTCAGACCTGTGTGGGTCTTCACAGAGTACGAACGTACAGGATCTTCAAGGCTGGTCAAAAAGCAGGAGGAACTTGGTCCCTTACAGCCTCTTCAGAAATAAAGGGAGACCTAGCCAGAACAGTGATTGGTGAACTGGTGCATCATCTTTTACCATTACTGCTTAGAAAGAATGTTGGAAGGTGGCAAGTCTCAGGCTCTTGATTACACTCCCCTGTGTTTGTAGGGAAGTCTCTTCCCTGCTTTCTTTTCCATATAAAACAAGACAGTCTTTCTCTTCCTGAATGCAGAGGTTAGGACTCAAACACACCAGTGACTGCAACTTGGATCAGCAGACCCCTGGACATCAGATGCTGTGAGTGTCCTTAGTTCACAGCCAGCATTAGACAAAAGCTTTAAAAAAGGGTTTTGAGCTAATAACAGATGACAAGAAGTGCTTTCCAGCAGTGGAGCAGCCCTGTCCAGTCAGTCAGCTGCTGAGCAGAGCCCTGTGACCCCGGGAGATCCAACGTGGTGCCACGCAGGTCAGCACCGAAAGCCTCAGTGTCAGCAGGCACACTGCCACCCTCACAAGCAGAGGGAGGAAGCCTCAGTAAAAGCACTTTTATGTGGGGCACTGAGAATCTGAAATAATTGGCTAATCCAGCCAGGTTGTAAGGATTGAAACACAAAGCCCAGCTCTGTATGTTAATTCTTTCATTTGGGTCTTTTCTACCATGATGTTGAAAATGACAAGCAAAAAGCTGGATGTGATTCAAGTACCAGAAATAGAACTGGTGTCATCCCTATGGGTCCTGCCCGTTGCTCAGCCAGACCAGTTGATTCCCTTTCCACTGCAGAAAATCTAGTTTCTTCTTCCTGCTTAAGATGCTGTGTCCTGGAAAAGTTTTAAGTTTCTTGAAGTGGAGATGTCTCTCATATATGCAATTAAATGGGATAGAGAGGGGAAACAAAATCTGCTGAAATCACTTTCTTGTTGATTCTGATCTAAGTTCTCACCAAGTGAAAAATAAGTCATAGAGACCCTCATGAGGCACTTACTGAGGGGGAAACCAGCATAAGGAAGCACAGCTTGAGCTTGGATGCCTTGACTTAAAAACTTAGTGATTTATTTTTCATTTCCTAGCACTGAATGAGAAATTCCTTAATGGTTGTCATAGTATTACAGTCAGAATCTGCTTTGTAGGTGAAGATCAGCCTTGTATAGGTGTTTTTCTGCAAAGTCAGTAGCATGCTGCAGTTAGAGATGTTTCTCCAAACTTTACAGTGTCTCATTTGGCAGCGCAATTGATATTTAAAGAGTGTGTGGAGCATGAGGGTAAAAAAGAAACACACACTTTTCTTTGGATCTGTGGAAATGTGATTAAGTCCATACCAACTAAATCCTTTCTTTCAAACTATTACTAGCTAGATTACGACTACCTTCTTTCAGGTTGTGCTGGTTTTCTAGAGGAGACGGGAGACATTTTAGAGGCTGTCAGCATCTGAAGGGAAGCAACTACTGTGGGGCTCAGCCTATGCCCAGTTTCATTTGAGACTTGGGAGGAAAGAAGGAAAGTCAACTAAACCTTTTGGTACTTTAAGGACTCATGGTGGTGGCCTGGTCAAAAATGCATGTGTTGTGTTGGACCTGAGACACTGCTCCAAGTCACCCAGTAGCATTCAGTGGAAGGAGGATATTGCAGGTAAAATCTTGTTTGCATTGAAATGAGGATGACTGCTCCATCAAAGTGGGAATTTCCCCACAGGGCATCACAGGAATCACATTTTTTTCCTAAAATAATTTTACTTCATTATCTCAAGGAGACATTTTTCCATTGTGTCCCCTTTCAAAAATGGTAATGAGGAAGTTTTTCAAAAGGAAATTTCTTCCCGCGTTCATCTCTTTTCATTTAGATCTGCTGTTCTGGGAGCAGTGCCATCCTTTTATTTGTTGTTTGAGATGCATGGTGATTTTAATTAAGCAGTCATTGTCTGTGTGCGTCGTGATGGTTGCATTCAGTGAGCAGGAAACTATAATTATAAACATGCAGGGCAGCTGAAGTTTTTGCTGCGACCCTTAGCTGATTGTTGTCTTTGCCAGAGAGGATCCTTTCTCCCCTTGAACAGCTTTGTCCAGCATAGTTTCAGGTATGACCTTGGAAGAGGACTGGTGATAATCATGAAATGTTTATATTCAGAAGCCCTGAGCAGGAGTTAATCCTGCAGGATGACTATTACTCTTCTTCTACTTGAACCTGAAGTTGAGTTGCAGGCAATAAGCACATGGAAAAAGAGGGGCTCTATTTACTTTAGCAGGTCAGCACAGGAGAAACCCGGCCTTTAACAACGTGCAAGGGTAGCTCAAGTGTTAGATGAAACGGAGAAAGTTAATTTTGCCAGTGTGTTTTCCCCATCTGAGCAAGAACAGTTGCTCTGCATGCAAGGGACAAAACCAGCAAGAAAGGGGCTGCAGACCAGAAAGGTTTGCTCCTTTACTGTGAGAACTTAAACTGGCTAAAGAGACCTGTATCTCTTTATCACTTTCAAAACCACCTTAGTCTTGAACATAAGCAGATAACTTCTCTGACACTCACTACTAGAGGAAACAGATAGAAGAGTGCAATGAAAGCTAGTGTATTTCTGACCTTAAGGCATTTCCTTTCTTCACCCTGAGTTTTTAGCTCTCTGCAAGTGATTCTGCCCTCCCCTTAATAGGAGCCCACTCAATATAGGAGAAACAAAGCATTTCTGTAACTTGAAGGCTCTGCCACTTACTCCCTCACCAGGGTCTGCCTCTGTGAATTAAGTCTGTTGTGTCCAAAACCAACATGCCAAGGCATTTCTTCCACGCTGTGGCAAGCTGTCTGTTTAATGGGAATCAACCCTTGTGACAACAATCTCCAGTTTAAACCAGTTTTATGAGAGAGGAGGTGAAGGGCATACCTGATCATTAACTTTTCACCTTGTCTCCAGTCTCTCCTTTGCTTCCTGCTGTGCATACAGCCGTGGAAAGAGCAAGCATGAGGAAGGGAGCTAAACCCAGACCTAATCTTTTAAGTGGGTTTCACCTGCTCCCTGCAGACATTTATCTGCTACACTTGTGCAATTGGGAACTCCTGTTGTTCATTCTTAAGTAATCCAACGTAAAATTTGCTTTGTTCAGGCATGGACAGGGTCCAGTAAGGTGAGCCACCAAAGTCCTAGGCACTTAGGGCATTTGAAAAAATGAATCTGTGCTTTAGGTTATAAGCCTTCTTGCACTGGCAGACCTTAAATGAAAAAGGGTGGTACCTTCTTAGATCCTGCATAGGAGCACAGAGTGCAGTTTCCATGAGTTCAGAAGCTGGTTTCAAGCATACAGAGACAGGGAAATTGTCCTTGGCTCATGTTTTAAGCGAAACAAAGCTTAGCCAGGGACAGGGACAGGTTTCAGGGACAGGGATGGAGAGGGTATTGCAGAAAAATGCCTAAGGGAGTAAAGCCAATAATACCTGATGTGTATTTGGTGTTGATGGTGTTAACTGCAGAGATGTATGGATCTCGGAACTTAAGGGCATAGCCTTGGGTTCTGCTGGAAGCAGGGTAGGAAAGGAGCTACAGGAGGAGTAATTTCCCATAATCTGAAACTACACGTATTTCCCAGTGCTCCAAACAGCAGAGGCTGTGTGGCTACCCATGGCAAGATTTTCACTGAGCACAGTCATGCTGGTGCATATGCTGATCTCGTTAGAGACACTTGGCAGGATTATGGGCTCCACCTTCTTGTCCTGGCAGCAAATAATGAAAGTGAGCACTGATGATCCAAAAGGAGCAGGCATCTTGCCATCGACCTTTGAGGTGTGTTTGTTCTGCTGTAACAGTGTCTCTGCTTTGGGTCTGCATCCTGCCTCTCCTGATTCTGCTTACAACAGCAGAAAATGTTTAGAAAAGCATTTAGCAAAGTGTTGCCTGTACTGGGCTGCATCACTGCAACTGGTAGGGATGGCTGCTGTCAGGAGAGTTTACTGCTCTTCAAACACGACAGGAAAATACAAGAATTAACCAGACAGGAATGAACTGGGGACAAGGGGGAAGGAGAGAAGAAAATTAGCCTCCTATTTTTCTTAATATTTTAATTCCTATGACCCATTACTGCTGAACCTCAAAAGAGGAAATAAATTTGCAGACTTGATTTCACTACTGAGAGATGTAAAGTCATCAGAGGGAAGATGGTCCTTTAAACTACCACCCTGTTGAACGTTTCAGTTTCCATGAGGAGTGATTTCTTGGGACTATGCTAATTGTTTAAATCCTTAGCAGAACCCAGATGCTCCTTTTCCCCCAGAGTTCTGTATGTTCCTGAACTGGCAACAGAAAAACAAGTTGTCAAAGGCTTTTTTGCTTGTTTGTTTGTCTCCTTACTTGCTGCCCTAAAAATCTGTGAGCTTTAAATAAACACGGAATAGTATCTGCCAACTGTGCAAGGGTGGAGAAAACAATGTCTTTCTGAGGAAATGTACACGATTCTTTGAAGACAACTCTGCAACTGTTTTCCTTGCTTTGAAGCAGACTCTAGTTTTCCTGTGCCATTTCTGAGTGCATTTGTTTTGCACCGCTCACCTTATTCCACCCACTCCCTCTTGGTGGGCTGGGCACTTGCTTGGCATGCAGGATGAAACCAATGAGAAACCTCTACACTGAAACTACTGGTGGTAACTCCTCAAGTGGCATGCTGCCCATCTTCTTGAGAGTCACAAGATCCCCATCATTTTTCTGTTGCTGAGCTAGGGACCACCATGTTCTTCTGCATACCTACACCATAAGCCTTAGCCTGCCATCAGATCTGGGCATGAATGTTTCCAGTGAGGTCAATAAAAAAGCATTTAGATTCTGTGCTGCTCCATGGAGTGCTTTCTGCACATGTCTGAACTGGTTTTAAACCAAGTAAATCAGGTGCTTCTGCCAGTGCAAGGGGAGCATGGGGCTTTACCAAGGCTTTACTGCACCATGCCTTCAGAGGTGAATGCTTCTCTGCTGACAGTTATGACTCTGTGAGCTGAATAATCTCTCTATTACTCCCCATGCTGTGCAGGCAGATTTCTAAACAAGACCGAAAATGATTTTGTGATGGGAAATTGAAGTATTCCACAATTACAGTGTCAGAGAGAAGCATTTTAGTAAAACTTGTTTTTTTCCAAGGTCTTCTATTTGCCTTGTGGTTGTTGTTTTCTTCACTGGCTTGTGGCTGTTTGGGTTTTTTTTACTGAAACAGTTTGACAAGTCTGACACTAAACTGCAGGTTATTTTGATCAAATGTAACACATGATTCAGACAAAAATCCTGCACCCCTTCTCTGCAGAAGGAAAAATCAGAGGTGTTAGGATGAGCATGAAAGAAGGACAAGCATGCAAAAACTTTGCAAACACCCTCAAAAACATCTGTGGTCCAGGCACTTCCTGAACCAGACATAATTTAGGAATACCTCAAAGTATTCCTGACTGTCCCCAGGCTCCTCCAGGACCCCCATCACCTTCTAGCACTCACAGCGTCCTGAGAGAGGGATTTCCACAGCAGATCCATGCCTTGGCTTCAGAACTGCCCTGCCCAGTTCCACTTGATGCCAGTTTCTTTCTTGCAGGGCAAGACAGAGGAAGCAATAGATGCCCACTGTCTCCATACCACACTCATTATTTTGCAAAGCTCCATCTAGTCATCCCAATACCCCTCTCTCTTCAAAGTGGATGAGGTCTTACAAATTATATTATATACTTAGGTTTTAGCAATAGGAAAGTCACATTGGCTACCTTTAGTGCTAATAAGCAATTGCTTCCTTTCAAAATCAGGATTCTTGGAAAAGGAAATTAATTTATGTTTTTAATGTTGCACATCCATATGTGAATGCCTGAGTACAAATCTCGTTTTTTCATTGAACGGATTTCAGGGTGTCAGTAACCTTGCCATTTGGCCTGTGTTCTTTTCCCATCATCTGAGTCTGTGAGAAAAAAATCAAGTACTTTCACTTTCCCCTCTGCCTGGTATTTTTGATGAAGGGAGAAATGTAAGGTTTAAATCTTATTTTACTCACTAATACCCCAAATATTCAGAACTTCCTGTGCATACCTTCCAAACGGTTCTCCTCTCCCGCTTTGGAGAGGTGAACACCCATAATAGTCATCTGTATTCTTATAAAAGAAGCACATCCCAGCTAGGTAGAAATCTTTTATTTTGAACTTTCACAGTAAAACTGGCTTCAGTGCCTGTTTTCTCCACCTCTTCTCAACCTAGTTTCTAGAATCCCTTAACTTCTTGAAAACAAACAAACAAAAACCAAGACCTCACATGGTGTCCACGGCAGGGAGTGTGTGTGTCTGTGTGTCTGTGTGTCTATGTGTCCGTGTCCGTGTCTGTGTCTCTGTGTGTCTCTGTGTGTCTCTGTGTGTGTCTGTGTGTCCATGTCTCTGTGTGTCCGTGTCTGTGTCTGTGTGTGTCTCTGTGTGTCTCTGTGTGTCTCTGTGTGTCTGTGTCTGTGTCTGTGTGTGTCCAACAACCCAGCCAACAGTTGTAACTACCTCCTTCACAAGGTCCAGGCACTGTACACGATCCAGTCATCCTGTATGTACCTGAGTATCCTCATGTAAGCTGATGAACAGAGTAATGGGGAACACTTACTGGCTTCAACACAGAACAGTGACTTAACAAATGTTCGTGTATAAGCCTGTGCTTTACACTCCAGTGTTTTCCGGAAATTAAGACCCTGCTTAAGTCAGGGCTGCTTTCATCTGCTGAATGTCTAAATCCGTGACATTCTGATTTTGGTGGGATTTTTGTCAACCAGTCCCGTCTTCTCCCACATTTTTTCATAACATACCTATATAAACCAGGAACACATACAGTAACTACCTTCAGTGACTGGGAGAAACCTAAACTAAATGTGATCTGATGACCTGAAGGTGAAATGTCCTGATAGAAAATTACCAATGCTGCACTTCACCCAATCTTCAGAGGAAAAAACATAACTTCTGCTGTCATATGTCTTGAGCCATAGCTGTGATACAAAAAAAATCCAAGGGCAGAGGCGTGCACTCAGGCTGACTGAAAGCCAGTGAAATGGAAATGTGAGCGATATTCCAATTTAAGTCCACAGAAGCTCACTAGTTAGTAAGTAGTTCAAGTATTTTAGTGCCTGCTGTGTTGCTGCCTACAGGGAAAATACTCTTAAGTGCTTTCCCTTTCTCACAAAAAAAATAAGTTTCCATCCATGTTTTATAAGCCTGTCTTGTCACATCCATTATACAGCATGACACAACCAGCCAGAGGAGATACTGTGGTGATTTCTGTCATTTGCTTTAGTGAGAAGGTTTTTGTGAAGGGTAGAACACATCCATACATATATACAGAGATACATATATCTATAAACATATGTATGTGTGTATATACATACATATAAATGTAGGTCAGTGAACTGTGAAGAGGTGGGTGCCTTATGCTGGCCTGTGGAGTGTCAGATGTGGGGTGTTAATGCCTACATATGTGAAATCCAAACATTCTGTTATCTGGCTGGCTTGGCACAAACAGGGCAGAACAGAATTATCCTTATTCTCAGAATATTAAGCCATTAACTGGAACAGCTTTTAGAACTTCTTTATTCCGGTCCATAGCTGATCAGCTATTTGAGGAAATAGCAAACAACAACTTCTGTTTTTCATTCTCCAAAGTACACTGCTAATATCACAGAATGAAGAAAATGGCAGGAGAGATCCCTGAACAACACTGGAGGCTTTTAACCCCTGAGTCATCCAATATCCTGTTCAATTCAAAAATGCAATGGGAAGATGGTGATTGGAGGAGTGATAGGAGGGATGTCCCACAGACTATCAATTTTGTATAAGGAAGGATTTTTAAAGATGCAGACATGAATTTGGTATGTGTGTGTGTGCACAAACACAAACTATCTTCTGCAGGCACAGAGCAGTGAGATGTCAAGTTTTCAGCTGAAGACAGGCACTGTTTGTATTTTTGTTCAGCAGTAGTATTCTTACATACTTCAGACAGTGGGACATGTGTGTGTGTGTGTAGATGCAGATAAGCATAAGCAATCACCATGTGTATTAGACAACAGCTCAACATGTGCATCATTTGACTGCTTTGCCTCTTCTGGGTTCACTACTCCAGCCCTGCCATCACCATTCTGATGTCTCACTCTTGGCAGAAGTAGTCTAGACAATTATCTAGCTCCATATTTTGCTTTGTTTTGAATGAGCCTGGCATAAAACAAATGAATAAATAAATGTTCCCTGATCTTCCTTGTAAATGTAATGCTTTCACTCAGAATGCCCTGGCTTGAGGTACAGTATAAACACAATTTCTGCATAAGCAGTATCTTACCATATGCCTCTTAATGATAAGGCATGAAGGTTTGAAATCCCTGGGAAATGGAGAATTCCCACAGCATCAGTAGGGTACCTAGAAATGAGACAGAAAAAATGCTTTAGGGACTTCCCAAATGTCTTCAAACCTAATGCTACAGCTACTAAAATATTTAAATAACAAAAACATGCTTTCTCAGGTCGGGAGTAAAAAACAGTGCTTCCAGTAAAAACTGAGGCTGGCACGCTTATTTGAATGCCTCTCATTTACCACTCAGTATTTCTGTCTTGTTTACAAAATCTAAAATGAGCCAAGACCCCTGGGAGAGAGAACGTGACCTGGACTGGGGATGGGTGAGGAGAGATGCTCCCCACAAGGTGGCAAAAGGCAAACAGTTGATCCTTTAGAAGAGAAAGGTGTTGCAGGGGAGGAGAACAGGTTGTTCTTCTCTTGAAACACCTGAGAAGGTTTGCTGCCTGCTGAAGGGAGCAGCCTGGGCATGGACAAGTGGCCATGGTCGTGAAGGTCACCATGAAAACCCTCTGCTGTGGAAACGACCGTGCTGTCCTTGGCACCGCGCGCTCAGCCCAGCTTCTGGGAGCCAGTAAGGGCCAGCTGCTAGCGTGTGGTGGTGGCTTGAATTTTAAACAAAGCCAGCTGAGGGGTTATCCATGCCATTTGCTTTGCAGGTAAACCCCATGCAATCTGGCTAAAGCACCTTCTCCCCCTAGAGCCCTGGGAAATCCTTCCCACCAACCTCACCAGGGAAAAACATGGTCTGCAACCTGCCTCCATCTCCCGTGGTGCCACCCACCCCTGTCGTGTCACCTCACTGTCACACAATTCCACCATGCAATCTGTGGTTTTGGCCCAGTGTCTGAAATGCAAAAGCACATCTTTGTCCCTTTAACTTCTCTCTCAGCTGTTATGCCTGTTTTTCCCCTCCTCTGGGACTGTGCACTCTGTTGCTGCTCTGGCTGCTGGGAGCGAGCGAGGAGAATTTCTCCTGCTGGTGAGCAACCAGCTAGTCTGGAGCTGGCGTCTTCCCAGGACGCTGCTGTTTGCTTTCCAGCAGGCAGAGGAGCAGGTGAAATGGGACTGGTGACATCTGTACAGATGTGTTTGACTGCTTACATGCTCTTGCGAATCTGCTACCCTTAAAACCTCTGTTTCTCTGATGAGATCTCTCTCTCTCTCTCTCTCTCTCTCAAATTATTTTTCCAAGGAGAAAAGGAAGAGGCAGACAGAAATAGAAGGCAAGAGACAACAGCTTGAGGACCAGATACTTCAGCTGCAGCATTTCAAGGTAAGGGACTGATGCCAGAAGCGATGAATTGACTAAATCTGTTCATTATTAGACATGCAGATCACACGTCTGGAAGCTAGGAAGAGCACGCTCCGACATGAAGCAGCTTTCACTGCCGGAGCCTGTCTCTTGCAGTGATCCTGTCCTGCCTGCTTTTCATTCTGTGTGTTCCATGCACAGGACTGTGCTGCAGAAACAGCTTGGGAGCACGGAGCTGGGAGGGTGTGAGCGCAGGCAGCACAGCAGTGCCGCTATTATTAAGTACTGTTATTTATTATACATAATGATAAGACACCAATTGCTGTGGATGGGGTGTTCACTGCATGGCTTCAGGGAGCACTTTCTGCCTGCCAAGCTGCATTGGATTTTTCTGGTGCCTGTCATTAGGTTTTGTGTGTGTGTGTGTGTGTGTGTGTGTGTGTGTGGTGTGTTGCACAGGGGATGCTAGTTAACATGCGTGTGTGTGGCTGTGAAGCTTTAATTGTAGGATGAAGTTATTGGGCATATGTAGCATAATAAAATGGGCATATATGCACATTCAGGGAGGGTGCTGATGCAGATGTGTGTGTCTACATGGAGAGATGCCTTAGTATTTACCAGGGTGCTGAGCAGCCCTAGTCCCTGTTGGACTCCATGACAGATGCAGATAGCACCGTTTGAAAGCCGTCCTGGTTATTTCTCTCATTCGTCCTTCCTGTCAGTGGCAGAGTTTGTCTTTACATTTGCATAGCAAAGAGAGAACAAAAACGTATGTGTGATCTTTTTGTAACCAGTGCACTTGTGTGGGGCACATCTCATTGGGCTAGTTTGGTGGGGAGTCTGAGGAATTTCAGGGATTAAAACGTTTGAGAAAGATGATCAGGACTAGACAGTTTGTCCTTGCAGCAACAGAGCTGAGGTGTGTTTTTAAAAACAAGATATTTATGTTGCTTGTGCAATAGTACATGTGTGTATGTGAACAGTGCACCTGCATGGGGAGATGGTGTGCAGAATATCTTCCCTGCCCACCCCTGCACTCAGAGACCAGGCTTCACCTTATACTGAAGAAAGGACCCTCCTCCTCTTTCTCCACGGTCCTGCTGTCATGCTCTGTAAACTATTCCTCATTTTTCTGGTAAGCATGATGCAGTTAAGCCCAAGTGATTGATTGCAGCCTACACAAGTGCTCCATCAGGTTCACCAAGAACCTGTGGATGTCAGACATTCTCGTAGGTGTTACCAGTCCATGATGTGATTGCATTTCAGGAGGTGCCATTTGGTTCAGGCTGACATTGACTGCAGGCGAGGCAGAATTTCCTCCAACGCCCATAGGTTGATAGGACAGTAAGATGCCTTCCCAGTGCCTTCATGATGCTTGCTTTTTTTCTTTTTGCTGCAAAGCTGAAGACTTCCTTTATCACATTAACTGTTTCCAGGCTAACTGATTTGTGCTTTTTCATGAAATTCTTTAAGCAGAGCCTTTAGAAAGCCGATTCTTGCAATTCTCTGCTTCATCTGATTATTTTGATATAGCTGTTGCTAAACTGAATTTTATCATCATCCACAGGGAAAAAGTAAAACCTCTCAAGGTGGTGCAGTGGGGTCAGCCCCTCGGCTGGTGTAACCTGTCACTGATTTCAGCCGGGCTACACAGATTGACACTCGGGGAGGTTCAGTCTCACTACACAGATTTATTGAGTGACACGCATGAAAATTAACTATTTCTCTTTATTATTTATCTCACAGCCTGCAGCAAAAGCAGTAATCATACAGGAACCTAAGGGGAGATCAGGGCACAGAAATTTAAAATGGCAGCTTTCTCAGCTAAAAGCACAGCCAGACTTGAGATCTGTAATTTGGGTGAGAGTGTGAGCATTGAGACACAACAGGTTCTTCTCTGCCTCCCCGTTCAGTGGCATCAATTGTCACCAGAGGAGGAGTGTGTTGTTTACACCATAGTGGTCATGGTGAGTGCTGCTCCAGGAGCTGCCAGCACCACCAAATAGCTGTCTGCTGGTAGATATGGGTGAGGTGATGGTAGAGGTCTATCTGGGGTTGCAGAGTTCATCCTCACTGCCATTAGGCCTTTCTTAAGTAGAGGGAGGGCAGCTACTCTACAGGCTCAAAAAAAAAGCACTTGCTGAGGATATTTCACTTTTTCTGTGGAGACAGACCAAGCAAACACCATTTTCTTTTAATGCCTTGTTCAGTGTTCTGGTTGCTTAGTAGGGTGTAGACCAAAATGCTTTTTGGCCTTCCAGGCTCCTGTGTTCATTGGAAAAGCTATGTATCCTCCTTCCACCTCCCCAGGGCTCCTCCCTTACCTCACCCTGGGTGCTCTAAACCTCTGCAAGTCAGGGGCTACCAAGTCTGCTATGAACATAGTCCCCAAGTCTGATATATCCCCCCCGTCTGGCTCAAACAGCCCAAATTAAGTGGGCTTCAGTTTTCCTTCAGAAGTGCTGAGTAGAACATGGTTAATTCCCTCAATTACGTGAATTTCAGCTGTTTCTGTGGAAGACATAAATCCATATCAAAAAGATCAAGCTTTCCTAGGAAGCCCATGGATTTGCTGTGAGGTTGCTGATGTCTGTAGAGTGTAAGGACTTCGTGTCAGTGCTCAGTACAATCTGCTGTGGAGAAACCTTTTGAAATAATATCTGGGTTAATCCTGTGTCTGCAGTATCTGGGTTGATTCCACAAGCATAACAGCTTGAGTTCACCCAAAGACACTCGTGCCAGGATTCAATGGGTTCACTTCATTTCTGCCCAATGCCAGAGTAATTTTATTTTAAAAATAACACTGTGTAAAATAGCATGTTTGCTTACCTAATAAAGGTTCTGGAAGCTACAGGCGTTCTGTTAATTTCAGTCAATTTTATTCACATGTGAAAAATACCTAATAGAAGCAGTTTATTGCAAATGCTTACAATGGATTACCTACAGTTTTCAAGTTGCTGGTGTGAGTTAGACCCGTGGCAAAATGACTTAACTCTACTACCAGTTCATTCATTTTTCTCTTGCTACATACCTGGCTGAAAAGAAGGGAGTAGTGGCCACTGCCCTGTCATTACAGGCAGAACAGCCCAACAAATACTAGAGCTAGTAAGTGTCAGTGTTGAATGCGGACAAGGCTTTGGCGATGTGTTTTGCAAAGGCTCCTGAGAATGAAAGCAATGGCTTTATGGCTGAGGACACCCAGAGAAAAACATGGTTCAGCTATTAATGGTACCTGTTGTTTTCTCAGTTAATCAAGTGAAACCCCCTCAAGTGTGAAAGTCTGAAGTAGGAGAGTTTGGAGTAGTGTAGGCTCTAAAACCTGAATCCCTTGTTGCTGACAGCAAAAGCCTTATCACCTCTTCTCTGAACCATTGGGAAGTAGGGACATTGGTGGGCACAGACCACTCGCTTTGTAGTTCAGGACCATAGGGCACTTTCTTGAAGGCAGGAGGAGTATTTGTCGATGTTACTATCAGATGTTTCACTGAAAAGGCACATGTTGTTGGGAGAAGTATAAAGGTTCTTTGAAGCCCTGTTTTTTGAGACTGAGCATGCTGTTTTGGTCTAGTAAGAAGGAATTTACAACAGATCTCCTTACCTCACAACTTCTTTAATCTTCACACTACACACCTCTTCTCTTATATAACACAATATGTGTTTTAGTTTATCTTTTAACAGTATATAGAGTTTAAACTTCATGCATGCACAGCTCATGGGCCATACTCTCTGTGAAAAGGAATTGCCCTGTCCATGGGAACTGGAGGTGTTACCAGCTTCTATGATTTAAAATTAGAAAATTGAGAAAAATTCACCTTATGTAGACACACTGTCTGCAGTATCCATCAACGTGATGTGGTTTCTTGAGGAAGATGCCAATGGATTTTGGTTGATTAGTTGCACTGGAGACCTAAACTACAAGCAACAGCTGCTTTTAAGAACACGTTCAGCTCTGCTTTAATGAAGATGTTTACTATTTCAAATAAGCTCTCAAACAGAAGTGTTTCTTCCAAGATCTGGCTGCCTCTGTAGTTAGTTGAACAGAATTTATCTAGTTGATTACTGCAGCTCTGTTTGGTGGTGGCTGGGAATAAAATAAACCACACAAAACCTCCTAATTGAATGAAAAATTACTTTAACTATTACTATTACTTTAACTATTACAATAGATCCATTTACACAGTTACTTAATTTCTGGAGTGGTGTAAATATTAGGGACCTATTTCTGTTAACATCTGCTTCTTAAAGACTGTGTTTCATGAACACTTAATCTATAATGTAATTAACATGTTTACTCTGAAGGAAAGGAAAGCCTGTTTATGATACAGAGGTTTTGTTAGGATATGGTTTTAGCTAAAATTGTCTTATCTGCAGTCAGAGAATCTAAAAATATATATAGATATATAGATATATGTCTATCTAGCCATATATGTATACATATATATACACAACAGTGTGGTAAAACAGAGATAACTTTTGTGAATGAAGGAATCTTAATCCCTCTGTGATTTACAAAGTAATTAGCCCTTAAACTGAGTGGCAACTCAGTCGAGCACACAAAAAATGTTGGGTTGTGTCATGGACAGTTCCATTCTCTACAGGGTCAAAGCAATAGCCCCCAAAACCTATTCTTATTAACAGTTCAGGACACTCTCTCCACCTCCCAACTGTACTTGTGGGGCATGGAGAGGTTAATAGCTAATTTGGAGAGAAATTCCCATTTCCAGAGCATAGGGGACCCTTATTCCTCCCTATCTGTGCATTAGCATCTTTGAGCTGATGCCCACCTTACACTGGGAAGCTTGGCTCTCAACAGGATATAGGCTGAGAAGTGAGAGGCTCAGTCCCTCTCTGCTAACCTGTTTTATGATCCAGAAGAGAAATCCAGATTTGTTAGGCCAGAACATTTGTTAGCAGTAGGAGAGGGAATAGGACTGCACAGCCTAAGGATATATGGCACTAGCTCTTCCTGAATTCCCTACAGAGTACAAAATTTTAGGATATCTTTGCCAGAAAGCAGCGTTCAGAGAAAGGGGGGTTTCAAAAATCCTTATATGATTGGTTTTCAAGCAAACACAAAATAAAATATCTATCCCCAGATAAAATCTTTTAGGCATAATATAATAGTTTATTCAGGCCAGCTACACAAATTGACTAGCCCAAAGAGATGAAAGCTTTATTTTTTTAACTCATGTTTCTTATCTGCTTGCATGCCCTAGCCACGCAGCTGAATAAATGGTCATTTTTCTGGTATAATCCCTATGCAAGAATACTCCTATTCAGGAAAAAAGCATTGTGTGAGTTGTACTTCAACTGGGTCAGAGTTATCCTAGGATGGCCACATGTGTAAGTGTCCCCATACAAGCAGGTCTTCCTTGAAACCCAGCAGAACTGGCACTCAAGTTTCAACAACTAACAAGGTCCCTCAAGCAGGTCACTGCCACTCCAGCATTCTTCATTATAGACAGACTGTGTCAAAGTAGCTCAAGGATGTTTACAGCTCACGTCAACCTCAGCCACTCCTAATGGCCTGATAAGTGCCCAGAAATTAATTCACATGGCCTGAATCCAGCTTTTAAAAACATTTAGTATAAGAACTTCACAGAATCACAGAATAACAGAATGTCAGGACTTGGAAGGGACCTGCAAAGGTTGAGTCCAACCCCCTCTGCCAGAGCAGGACCAAAAAAAACAACTAGGGCATATCACTCAGAAAGGCATCCAGACAGGTCTTGGAAGTCTCCAGAGAAGGAGACTCCACAACCTCTCTGGGGAGTCTGTTCCAGTGCTCTGTCACCCTCACAGGAAAGTTCTTCCTCATGTTGAGGTGAAACTTCCTGTGCTCGAGTTTGAATCCATTGCCCATCATCCTATCACAGGGCACAAGTGAAAAGAGCTTGTCGCTGCCTTCTTGATGCCTTCAGGTATTTATAGACATGAATTAGATCCCCCCTCAGTCTTCTCCTCTCTAGACTGAAAAGCCCCAGGTCTCTTAACCTTTCCTCAAAAGGCAGGTGTTTCAGTCCCTTAATCATCCTTGTAGCCTCCACTGGACTCTCTCCAGTAGATCCCTGTCCCTCTTGAACTGGGGAGCCCAGAACTGGACACAATACTCCAAGTGAGGTCTCAGCAGGGCTGAGTAGAGGGGGAAGAGAACCTCCCTTGATCTGCTGGAGACACCTCCTAATGCACCCCAAGATACCATTTTAAGACCAGAAAACTTTTAAGATCAAAAAATATAGGAATCTCTGAAAAACAGCTTTTCTTTTTGCCTCTTTTGACTGATGTTGGTTATGTAGCAAGGAGTGATAAACTGATGCCTAGGGTGGACTGAATGTAGAGAGGAAATTCTTCCCTCAGAAATTAATAGTAAAAGCAACTGTATCTGTGTAGTAATGATGATAACTTAGAAAGTCTATTTGTTTGGGGGGAAGAGAGTTGCCAGTTTTCCAAATCTAAGGTGGTTAACTATTAAAAAAAAGAGTTACTTCTAAATTAATTTTTTCCCCTCAAAACTATGCTTTACTTCTTCTGAAAATATGGAATGATAACTCGTAGGGAAAACCAAAGCATACCTAAATTTCTGGCTCCAGGAGGTAAAAGTGTGATCAGACTCATTACATGTGTATATCTGTAAAAGAGGGTCTTACTCAATTTTTCAGTACACCCACACAGAACCTTCAGCTAGCTGGAAGTTATATCTTAGTCCAGCCCCAAAATTCTCTGGGAAACAGAGACTTTCTCACGGAGTCATAAAAGTAATTTATGTGTGAGGGGACCCTGGAGGTCTCCTCATGGCCCCGCCAACAGGAGCAGGTTGCTCCCATGCCCGTCATTGTCCCATTACATTTGGACTCTCGCCCAGGATAGAGACTCCATGTCACCCCCGTGGGAAACCTGAGGACCATGCATGCCTTCATGGCAGCATCTTCTTTTGCAGGCTCTGTCCCTGCTGAAACAACCTGGTCCCCTCATTCCTCCCCTTGCCCCTGCAGCAGCCACTGGCAGTTGTTATTGTTCATTCTCATTTTTCTGCTTAATCTTGTGACTATAAAAATGCCAAATGATTGGAGCAAGCCATCGTTATTATCCTTCCATGAAGAAGCTAATTTGGAAATCTTCAATAGAATGCCTATAGAGATATACTGAAAAATAAGCCCCAGTTTAGGTATCAGCGTGATTTTCGCCTGTTACTTCACACAGAACTTTCTGGTAGCCTGGATGTATAAAAAATATATGCAGAAAAGAGCCTCTGTCTGAATTATAATTCATCTTGTACTTGTTTTTTGTCTCAATGTCATCTTAAGTCTTTAAGGAAAATTAGAAATTCTTACCTTGTATCAGGCCATGCCTATGATCCCCTTTGCTGAAACTGGTCTGTACAGAACAGGGTTCTGTGGCTGATGAATTAATCTGTGCAAGAGAGACACAAACTTTGTGTCTTCTCTTGTAGAGTCTTGACAATGTCTCTTGCTGTGGTGGTTTTCTTTGCAGCTGAAAGATCCTGAGTTTTATTTCTTCTTCTTTGTCTTTGTATGGAAACAGCTGCCTGCTTGGTTTACAAAGTTAAATAAAATATGGGACCAGAACAATTTAAAAGCAACGCACACAAAATATTTACACTGGTGATCTTGCTAATGGATGGGAAGCTTACTCTGAGGACGTAGAAGAATTGGTGCTTTTTCCCCCAAGGAGATCCTAATTGAGCCTCTATCTGTACAGCTGCAATTTCTGTACCTGAGCATTTTTAAACTAACAAAACATGAGATCTTCAT
The DNA here is from genome assembly GCF_020740795.1 of Apus apus. NCBI lineage: Eukaryota > Metazoa > Chordata > Aves > Apodiformes > Apodidae > Apus > Apus apus. Next base: position 68,554,229 of record NC_067312.1, on the reverse strand, counting down.
GAAGGAGCTACAGCTGTCACCATACCCATCCCTCAGGTAGCTGGCCACAGATGTGCCTTCCCCATCCATCCACACACAGCTTACTTTGCAGCCGTGCTCTCCAATCCCCTTCCCTTACTATGGGGCACCCAGCTGACATCCAGCCCTTCCCAAGTGAACACAAATCACGTCATCTACCTCAGTCTTCCCTCACCCATTTCTGCAGTCACACTTCACTGTTTAACATGGTCCTGTCTGTGGCTGCTGTGCCAAACGAGTGCTTAGAGAAACTCCAGGGAGCTGAAATACTGTCATATGTACCAGCTACAGCAAACAAGGAGGAAATACTATCTCTGCAAAGTCTTTTGGTTGCCATGATTCCAGGTGGTGCTTATCATAATTGTGGCCATCATCTAATTTTATTTATTTACTTTATTACTATTTATTTACTCATCTCCCCACATGCACCCCACTTGCATCCCCCACCCAGTGACTCACTGATGCTGTAGCAAATCTCTGTCAGCCCAGGAGCTAAGAGGAAAGAGGAGACAGGCTTCTTGGGGAAAGGGAGGACACTAGTCCCTTGGATAAGCAGACTGCCTTGGAGGCACCAGGAAACTTCTGAGCAGTTCTGAAACAAGACCTAAGGGCTGAGCTCGGAGGTCTGCTGCAGTAAAGGTTTTATGAAAAGGGAAAACTCAGGCAAGTGGCAGGGTAGCCTTTACCTGTGTGGCTGAGAAGAAACTTTGGAAGAGGTTAAGCCATCAGTCTCCAATACCTGGTCATACAAGGTTGTCAGTTACAATGTGCAGGACTTATAATGCTTGTAAAAAAAGGCAGTTAATGTGTTTTAATGTTCTGTGTGATAAGTACTCATGAACTAGCTGCTGGAAAACATTTACAACTCTTGTTCCAAATATATGCTTCTTAAAAAAATGAAGATATCAGTTCCTTAAGATATTTCTAAGAAATGTTTTGTTTGTTTCTTGAAAATGAATAACAACAAACTTGCATCTCTACAGGGTTATACTTAATCTGCTTTATAAGCATGCTATTGGTCTTGGGCTGGCCAAGCTCCAGCAGCTAACATACATATTTTTGTTGAATTAAGTTAGCTATGACATTGTGATTGAAGTCAAGACTACAATCAAGCTGCAAGTTTTTCAGCATGACTTAATTCCCTAATCTGGGCAGTGCTTGAGTCATATCTGTGTATCATGCAGACATGCTCCTTAGGCTAGAAAAGTGTCACAGATGACTAGAAAGGCCACAGAAAGTTCTGCTGCTAAGCAAAACCAGATCATACCAGCAAGCTGGAAAAGGCTGCTTGTTATGTTCCAGGGCCAGTCATGCCATACAAGGCCACATCCATCTTGCAGGAGAGCAGAGTAAAATCTTGTGTTTACTGAGGACTTCTCCACTATTTTGCAAGCAGACTCACTCATACTGAAACCCCACATAGGAAAGATCTGCTGACAGTCAGGGAAAAGAGTTGGACTGTTTTGTTTACCTACTGCAAAAGGAAAAGCTAAGGCATCACAGAGGCATACATTTTTAGGAGCTGCTTATTTTGAGATGAACCTGCCTTCATACTGTTTATGTCTACAGCCTTTCTCTGCATTTTTTTATTTATTCATGAATTGTTAAGGGCATTAACATGCCTGCTCACACTACAGCCATGCAAACGTTTTTTTCTTTTTTTTTTTTTTACCTCATTTTTTGGAAGGCAAGGGGAGGCCTGCTGGCAAAGAGGCAGGTCTTTCTGTAATCTCAGTACACGTCCCAGTAACCTCTTTGTTAATGCTGGCAATTGTGCTGCATGCCAGCAGGTCAGACCCAGACCTGCTGTGTGACCTGCACCAGCTGGGTGAGGGCCAGCTGGACAGCAGGGGAAGCTGCCGAAAAATATGGCAAGCCAGAGATGCAGTGCTCAGACTGGTGATAGGAACAGGATACAAAGGAAAAGGAAGGAATCCCCAGAGGAGTTTTACTGGTGGTAATTCTTGCACTCGTGTTCCTTGCAAACTCAGTTTTATGGAACCACCAGGAGCTTCAGAGCGTGCAAGGGCAGAGCAGACTCTACTGAGCCCTTCCTCTTGTAGTCCATCCACTGGCTGACAAAACTGCAGCCCTGGGCAACAGGCTGCCAAACAGCAAGGCCAGGCTCATTGGTGCTTCCAGCGCTGCAGATCTGCCTGGAAAACACAGCCCTTTTGTACCAAGGGAGCTTTCTGAAATGCAAAGAGCAAATCTGAAATGCAGTCAGTGATGCTAGCTTCCTAATGGGAGTGTTCGGGGCTAATATCTGATTCTCATGGCCAGATGAAGGAAGAGGTTTATTTCACTGTTTCATCAGGGTGTGGACTGGTTATATGCCAATTAGAGAGTACAATATCCAACCTCCTGCATGTACATTTTTTTCCAGGTCAGATACACTGAATGAATGTAGGGATAAAATAATTTCATAACAATAAACAGTTCCAGCTCTAAATTGTTAATGTCTGATGGTCTTCAAGCCTCAAAACCCAATGACTTTTGGCAAATCTTCCATTTGGCAAAGATTTCAGGAAAAGTGCCTTTGATGTAGCACTACTGATTTCAGTGGAATTACCCCAAGGATCATTATTGCCAATTTTGGATGACACAGAAAAGCATCATTACACTGAATGGTTTGAGTCCAGTGGTGTTTCTCAAGAACAGGCACATTTTACTAAAGGAGGCTGTATTGGATCAACTTTTGACCTTTGTTTCTCCTCAGGATTATCAACTTCCTTGAAAATTTCTCAGCAGCCAGAGGAGTGCTCCGCTTTAGCAAGCACTGCCCTTAAGGAGAGATAGTACTAATTGCTCCTCTAATCACTTGTAAATACAAAAAAGCTCTCAAAAATGCTTGAATAAATTACCTCAAAAGACAGCAGGACAGCAAAAACTGTCTGTTATATTGTCATAATGAGGCAAATGGCAAATCTGGCAAATTGATCTGGGCCTCAGGTTAAGACAATGCCACACTTCATGCAGCACTGGAATTGTATTCCTTTTTATGAGCAATGTTTGTAGAGGGAGATAAAAAATCAGCAAATCTGATGGGTAGAAATAGCACCTTTCACAAGCAGGCAGCCCAGAGGTGGCAAGTAATGGGCATAATTACATATGAAAATGGTGCTAAAAATATTTACTTACTGTAATAAAATGTCCCCAAATACTTAAACTCTTAATGCAAGATTAAAGCAAAATGCAGCACTGAAAGTAAAGATTTTCTTTTCAATACTGTATTAGTTTTACTATGTGCATTTGAGAGTTTTGCATTATTTCCTTGCTAGAGCAAAATGTAAAAAACTTAAAGCCCTTGGGCTTTACTGTTCTGAAGCATGAAACTGGAATAAATAGCATGTAAGGGAGCTGTGCAGCACATTTATGGCCATCACTGTGTCTACTGCATTCAAACATTTGGCAGGATTTCTTTCTGTCCTGTCTGACATCTGTTCGCTTATTTCTATCCTCACCATGATCTCTGTTCAAGAATCATTTCTTGTTTGTTTTTTTGTGGGTTTTTTTTACCTTTTTTGCCTGGTGCAGAAAAGTCAGTCTGCTTTCCTGCACTTGAGCAAAATAAACGTGGAGCTGCCAGTTATCTCAGCAATCTCACTCGTGTGCAGAGAAACCAAATCACCTGAGAGTGATGGTGACCTAGAGCATCACAAGCCCAGTGCCCTTTCCACTTCAGTAACAGAGAGGCTTTTTAATGATGTGATCTAATTTCTGCTGAAGGATTTAGCCCTGAAGAAACTGTAGGCTTGCAGTATATGCAGGAATACTTATACCAAACTGTACTTAATGTAGCTGCTGTTGTACCAGTGAAACGGTGCCTTCTGAAAGAACAGCATATTCACATTCCAGTATTGGAATGAGCTGTACAAATACCTGTATTTTTACAGTAGTCTATCAGGCCACTCTTGGAGCCCATTATCATTTTGACAATGTCTAATCATACAGCACAACTTTGGTGCATAAAGGAGCTCCAAGATGCAGTCAACAGTTAAAGCTCATAACAGACAATGAAGGAGGAGCAATGCTGAAATACTAGCTTGTGGCCATTTTAACCACAGATGGTTAAGTAAAGCAAATGCACAATATTGTTAAGCAGGGGTAGCTCATGCAGCTAGCTATTTTTAAGCTCCATCCCCATGCAAGCAATCTCCTTTTAGCAGTTTTGAGAAACACCTTCTTATCTTCCTGATATACAATTTTGCAAGATTTTTTTTAAGAAGCATAACCCAGATTTCGTAGCTGTGGAGGACAGATGGCAGCAAACCAACAGTCTTTTGTTTCCAAGGCACATCTGGCTCTGGTTTGCATCTGGCTGGACTGCCTCAATGTTGACTGCCTCACTTGACTGTCTCATACCCAGAAGCTGCACCCAAGAACCCAGCACAGCTCTAACACAGACTCCCTCTTTCACCGTCCTCACCGTTGGTCTCATCATGCTTGCCAAAGCCTTCCCCCCCAGGTCATTGATAAAAACACCCTGGGAAAGGTTGGCTCAAAGCAGGTGAGAGAGTCTCCCAGCCCCACCCACTGCCTCAGCCCTGCACCAGGCATCTGGCAGGGGAGAAAAAGATTTCCTGGACAGCAAGACAGTTGCTCGTTGTCCCCTGTCGTGTGCCTGCTTGTTTGTCTATTGTATTTCCAGTGGGTGTGTAAATAACCTCAACAGCTTGGCAAATAGACCTTCTGAATTTTAAGAAAGGCTTCTTATAAGTGCTTCCGTTTCTCAGAGTCTTCTTGTCTGGATTTCTCAGTGTAGTATTTAACGAATGCCTTAATTTTCATCTTAAAAAGGAGAGCCAAAAACATCAAAGCTTCCAGTATTCCTGTTTTAGATAAAATATGATGACACTCCACTCAAGAGGGAGGATTTTTAGTAGATCATAGCATTCTTGTCTCTAAATATGTCTTTTAAAAAATCCCATTTATGCTTTCCAGTTTCAAATTAATGCTATTAATAGGTAAAATAGATAAATAAATAAATAATGGTGATTTTGTAGCTTAAATGTTTCACATATAGAACGACCAAAACAAAAGCTGCACAAAATATCTTTGGTTTGGTGTACAGCAGTTGTACTGGAAGGGCTAGCATCTCCTTGTCTCAGCATCAGCATGGAGATTCTGTAAAAGCACATTGAAAAAAGCCTGGATTTCATCTGCCCTCTGGGAGCAAATGGGGAGTGACTGTTAACTGAACATCTTCAGTGCTTTCCAAGCAGCACTTTGCCAAAGGCTTTATTAGGAGTGCTGCAGCCATATCTAAAACAGGTTTAAAAGTGAGAAGGCTGCCTTAATTTTAAAAGTTTGGTCTTTAGAAACTTTGGGGTTTTTTTCCAACAGGGTATCACTCAGGATTTCAGATTCAAGACCACAGATGAATATGACACATGTAGCAACATAGCTCCACATGTATCTGGCCACATTTCTTTTTGAAGAAAAGCCAGGATTTTTCTAAAGACCTATCAGCCTTCACAGTGTTCTGCATTGGATCTAGCCCAGAGGTGTCGTCAGAATTGTGCTACTGAGATCTCTTAAATGCCAAAGCACAGGCTGTTAAGGGCTTAGCACATCAGGACCTGTAAAGCCATCTTTGACTGTCTAACCTTGTTTTTTGGTATGTGTGATGACTTGGGAGTCCTCTGCTGAGGGACCTTTCAGTAGCACATGGGGCTGGCGTGAGCTGCTGAAACCGCTGGGCAGTGATCAGCTGGGCTGAACAGGAAAGCAAGGGTCCTGCAGAGAAATCTCACTACCAGCAGAGAAATGTGGCAGGAAGCACTCCTTGGTGGTAGTGGCAGCAAAAGAAGCAGCCAACTGCAGAAACTGTGGCAGGAGATAACCACCCCTAATGTTTTGTGAACTAACACCTCGCAGGCCATGAGCAATGATGAGTTCAGCGGGCTGAAGTACACCTCCAGCACCAGCAGTGCCAACTGTTGAACTACATGACACAAGAGCACGAGACCTTTTCTGTCATGAAGAAGTCCTAATTCATCTAGAAATCACTTAAAAACCACCTAGACACCCTCTAGTGCACAGCAGAGTTACAATCAGTGAAAGCTGGAGTAATTTATAAAGTCTAATTCGCTTGTGTGTTTTGTATTGCTTTCTGTCTGCTGCCTTATTAAAATCTAATTGCCTGATGTCAAGTAGGCCATGGACTGACAAGAATAGTTTATGCATAGATAGTATGTCTATTTATACACTCAAAACCCAATAAGTAAGCTTTTCTGTCATGTCTAGAATCTTTCTATTTTGGACTGGGTTTGAAGCCTGCTTTTTTTTGGTGAATGTTTTTCCTTTATACGTGGTTTGTGAAAGTCAGGCCTCATTCCAGCAGTGATCATGGCATTGAAAAGGCTGATACTGCATGTTTGTGCAGCCTCTGAAGTCCAGTTGCTTTGAACTGATTATTTCGTTCTTAGCTCCTCTTTACTGGAGAGGGTGGAGCTAGTTTCCTCAACTAGCACTGCCAAGTACTTTGCAAATTCAAAAGCAAGGCTTCTCTTTTCTGGTCAGTGCAAGGGACCAGCCTGGTCAGTTTCTTGGCTGACCTTTCTTCCCACCAGCTCCATTTCATTCTTGCCTAGGAGCAAAGTCCTGTGTGGCTTTCAGCTTCTGCACTTCCTTTCGAGTGGTGCTTGTCCTGTCTGCCAACTGATCTGCTGCATCCCTCTGGCTGGATTTGGGTCAAAAATGGCACAGGATGATGTGCTAGCCAAAGTGTAGCTTGCAACCAGTACATCTCTACTGGTGAACTACCCTGGGTGAGCAGCAGCTGGAGTAAACAACAACCAGGTGAGGTTCTAGCCCTTGGTCTTGGTGTAGCAAGCATAGCAAAAATCCCAGGAATTATTCTATTTGGTGTAGGCTATTGCTGCTTTCTGCTGCAGTGTTGCTGTGCCCTGGGGATACCCATGGCTTCTGGAAGACTTTTGTCCATTTGTTTTAATTTTTGTCTGGCTAAGAGGTGACGTGCATGCTTGTGTGAATGTGTACCTATTTCTCTCTGGCTGTATGCTTGCAAATATATTAAAATGCATCTGTGGCATAAATAAAAAACCAACATCTCTGATTAATTTAATAGCAGACTGATTTTGTTCTTCATGAAACATACTCCATCTAGAGCATGCTTCTCTTCTGTTTTTGAAGCTTTAAGAAGTTTATTATTTTAGTCCTTCCAGCACATGCCTTATCATTCATGAGAGATCCACACTTTTGTTCAAAGATTTCAGCTTTCAGGACTGGCTAATTTGCATGGTTTAAACTGTTTTTCAAATTAAGAACTAAAAATAACATTATATTAAGGCATTGATGACAAATAAAGTGTACCCTGTAAAACTGACTCTCCTGAAACTGGAAGACCTGACATGTGAAACAACAGTTAATTAATTGCCTGAAATTGACTATATAAAGCAGAAATCAGAAATGCAGTGGGGACAACCTAGTATTCAAAAGCAGAGGCATCTCCTTCTCAGTCTTCAGATGTTTTTTTTGTTCAGTCTGTCCCTGAGTTTTGGGGTTTTTTACCTTACAGTCAAAAGCTCTTCGGGAAAAATGGCTGCTACAGGGAATTCCTGCTGGCTCTGCAGAAGAGGAAGAAGCCAGAAGGAGGCAGTCAGAAGAGGATGAGCTGAAGGTGAAAAAGCTGGAAGAAAACATACACAGGTAGGGACAGATTCCCTTTGCTTTGCCTAAGAACAGTCGCTTCCATTTAAGGTTAGAGATCTTCCTCGTTTAGGTCCCCATCTCTGGCAGCCACTGGTGTCAGCTGCCCAGGGAACAATGTAAGAGGCAGGCACAGATACAGCCAAACGGGCCCAGAATGTGTTTCCCAGAGGTCCGTGGTTTGCCAGGTGGAGCCATCATGGTATCTTTGTGTCAAATGGACTTTGATTAATTTCTCTGACAAGGGAGCTGAAAAGGAGGCTGAGTTCCCCCTTCTGACGCACGTGTGTGTGACTCCATCAGCACTTGAGAGATTCTCCATTGCTTTACACCTCCTGCAGCCAGAAGGAGTTCAAAGAGGGGCAACGCTCCTTTGCACTCATTTTTCACTGGTGCAAATGACTGTTCAAAATGCAACAGCAGATGCTGCTCTCAGAAGCAGGGCTTGGGCATCAGAATTATTTCCTTTTATCAGTTTCCTATTGCAGTCTGAGCTGATGTTTGTCCTCTTTTGTGTTTTCCTTTATTTTGATACAAACAGCGAGCTCCAAAACTCGTAAGGCAAATGCTTTTATCTGTCATAGAACAAATTCCAGAACTGCTTCTTCTGCCAGGTAGGCTATATAAATATAGAATTTTTCAGATGGCTGAAAATTAACAAAAGTTGGTCAAATTTGGCACCACAGCTTTTACAAATGTGTCAGCTAAGGTATATAAGTGACAGAAAAGAGCAAGTAGGACCAACAGTCCAAAAGGCTGACGTATTAGCCTAGCATCTGGTGAACTCCATTTGCCTTATGCCAGGTTTGTTGTGAAATTTCTTGGAGAAGTCACAGAGAATGTTTATTTGGGGATATACACATGCACACCCACCCTAAGTTTGGCCAACACTAAGTGGCTTCTGTGTGGAAGTAATAAATCAGTAAGAATGTAAGAGTTGCCTCATACTACTGGTCTGTCTTGTGATCCCTATTAATTAAAACTGATCTGATGATGTGTCTTGTTCTTTTACATCTGTGAGACATACAGCAAGGTGCTGTGCTGGACCTTGTTTTCACCAACAAGGGCGGCCTGGTAGACAGTGGGAAGCTTAAGGGCAGCCTTGGCTGCAGTGTCCATGAAATGGTGGAATTCAGGATCTGAAGGGCAACAAGGAGGGTCCACAGCAGTCTCATGACCCTGGACTTCAGGAGAGCAGATTTCAGCCTTTTCAGGGATCTGCTTGGTAGGCTACTGTAGGAATGGGAGAGAAATATTCACTATTAAATATTCAAAGACTACCTCCTCCAAGCCCAAGAGAAATGCATCCCAAAAAAGAGGAAGGCAGGCAAGAGTGCTAGGAGACCTGCATGGATGAACAAAGAGCTCTTGAAATGAAAAAAGAGCTCCTAAGATGAAAAAAGTCTTCAGAGGGTGTAAGCAGGGACAGGTAGCCTGGGAGAAAGACAAAGAAGTTGTTCAAGCAGCCGGAGACCAGGTTGGGAAAGCTGAAGTCCAGACAGAGTTAAACCTGGCCAGGGTAATAAAAGAGTTTCTATAGGTACATCAGTGGTAAGAGGCAGAACAGGCAAAATGTGGGTCCTCTCCTGAAGGAAACATGCAGGATATGGAGAAGGCTGAGGTACTGAACAACTTCTTTTGCCACAGTCTTCACCGGTAAGGACTCTGGTCACACTGTCCAGGTCACAGAATGCAAAGGCAGAGAATGAGAAAAGGAAGACCCCCCACTGCAGGAGAGCACGTTCGAGACCATCTAAAGAACCTGAAAGTGCACAAGTGCATGGGACCTGACAAGATCCACCCATGGCTCCTAAGGGAGCTGGCAGATGAAGTTGCAATGCCTCTTTCCATCATATTTGAAAAGTCATGGCAGTCTGGTGAAGTTCCCACTGACTGAAAAAGGGGAAACATAACCCCCAGGGAGCTACAGGCCAGTTAGCCCTCTAGTGAGGGCTAAAGAGGACAGGCTAAACTGGTTCACCAGGAGGATAGAAGACCTATCATAGAGTGGATGCCAGGGGACTGTATGATCACTGTGCCACAGATCTTGGATATTTATTGGAGTCACACTGCATTGTGTGGCCAATGTCCAATCTCTGCTAGCATCTGTTCCCCAGCTTTAACAAGGAGGAACATGCAGACACCCCCTTCCTCTTGCAGCAGAGCATCCCATTGTCATCACAGGGAGCAGCTCTGCTTCCTCTGCTCACCCTGAAGTGCTCCGGAAAGTCCCTTTCTTGTACCTCTGCACTTATTGCATGAATATTCACTGCACAGTGTATTTGCAGGCCAGACATAAACAGTAGGTCAGACAAGCTTAAGTGACTAAAAAACTAAAGGAGATGATGTTTGAGACTAATGTTCGTAAGTGACGATGGGGGATCATGTAGGTCTGTGCTGTCCAGAAAAGGCAAATATCTCTACTTCAGGGAAATGGCTGGGCTAGCTATGAATTTGTAGATGTTCTTGAAGGCCTTGCACTTAACGCAAATGCTTCGGTATTGCTTTTTCTAATTCAGTTTTAAGTGACTTTCCCACTAAACTCAGATGTTTTGCAAGGTGTACACATGCTTCCAGTGTTTATTCTTAAGCTAGTGTAGCCAGTTCTTTCTGTGGGAGGTGTTTAATTTCAGCTGAGGCAGCAAACATGCATGAGTGTACAGATTATGTTTGTTTATTAGACTTGTATGTTATCATGATACAAGGTATCACGTACTTTAGCTTGTAGCTTGCAATAATATGTGCATATAAGTAAACTTAGATATGAGTTAAGTGAAATGATTTAAAGAGCACCCTGATCTCCAAAAGCACTGGGAAGAGGGAGGCCTATATTAGTCAGCATTTCTGTATGCTTGGGGCCAAACAACTGAAAAAATATCAGCATCACAAAAGCAGAAATAAATCAGAGCAAAGAATTAAATGCAAATAAAATGATATCAGTATGTTGATAATTACCAACAGGAGGACACAGAAGCACAACATGAACATACAAGTTAAAAAAACCCAAAAACCTGGGTATGCAAGATTAAGGCAAGATGCAGGCATATGAACTGTGTGACAGTGGATTGCAGACAGAATGATCTGATAGTTGACATTAGTTTGTTATGTTTAGAGATTTTGAAATGTGTGAACACAAGAGACAGTCTTTGTATTTAAGAATGCAAAATGGAAATAGAAGAATAAGGAGAGTTGAAGCAAGTTCTGTCCAACATTTCTGCTTGCCTGACTTGAGTCTTCAGAATGAGACTTAGGTTGCCACATGTAAAAAACCTGGTATTGTGACTTGTATTTCTTTAGAAAGGTGGCTGGTCTGGGGGACTTAAAAAGAAGATTGGATCCCTTATTCAATATTCATTGAGTCTTAAGTGTGCTGGAAATGTGTCAGTAGTGGGAAGGTTGGAAAGTCACGGCTGCATTACTAAATGTTTGAAACCCTGCTGCAAGGTCGGTGGTACCATTGTATCAAGGGCAGAGTAAAGCCAGAGAGGGATTTAAGATACCTCTCAGCAAAAACTGCCCTTAGACATAGAGAAGCTTTAAAGCTAGTTTAGTTTTTTTGTGTTCTGCATAAGGTCTTGGGTCAGTGTTAGAGGAGGGCAGCCATTTCTGAGTTTCTTTCCCAGTGTCACTCAGTGAGAAAGTGATGTCCTGTTTTCTGCAGCTCCCCTAGATCTGGGGTGAATGATACCGATGGAGTGAAAAATGAATGAAAAACATTTCCATTCCCTTAGACTCATTCTCAAAAATACAGACCTGGAACATGGATACAGGCGCCCGGAGAACTTCCACAGACACATTTCTGATAGTATGTTGTAGGTGAAATAAGCTCTGGAGTGTGTTGCATGCCTCCCATGGTTATTTTGACTGCATGACAGGCTGTTATTTTGCAGCAGTGAATGGAAAGTTGGCATTCAATGACTGGGTATTAACAGGCGGCATTCATAGAGCAGAGCACTCCACCCGAAGCTTGCTGTTCCTTCACAACATTAGAAAGTCTCCCCAGAATGTTTTGGTTTACTAGATTACATTTTAGTGTGTGTTGGTGGCCTGAGTGTGCTACAAAAAGCGAAGAGTTTTTGTTGCTCTGAAGCTTTTGTGTAGCATGCCAACATGAAATACTTTATGGCAACATATCTCCCTACTTGATGATGGACATTGGCATGAGATGTCAGGACTGGACGTGTGCTTCTCTAGAAAAGAAACTCACTGAGCTAAATCCTCAGTACAGTGTCACAGTCCTACAGTAATCAACAGTGCATCTGTTGACATTGGATGAGGAGGTGCCCTTTTTGGACATGTGGACCAGACAAGTTAAGGCAGTGGACGCTGGATTCCAAAAAGCACATGCAAGAGTCAGTTCTGGCACTTAGGCACTGTGGCAGCCCTTGGGGCTGAAGCAATGCAGGAAAGCAGCCAAGTTGCCACATGTATCCCCTGTTCTTTAGTGAGGGCTACTCAGCTGCCAGCACACCCAGCTCCTAATATTTCTGAAAGCCCTTTGAGGCTGTCCAGTGCTTCACCCTCATGCATATGGTGGTGAGCTGCAGCTGTGTCAATTCAAGGAGAAGGCTTTTCTGTGTTGGTCCAGCATGGAGGGAGAGCTCCAGTGTTAATAGTAGCAGGGGCAGGTCTGTGCTTCAGACCAAAGGTCATGAGCTTTTTCCTGGGACAAGCACATGTCTTTGATGGTTGCTGTTGTCTTGCTGATGTGAGTATGTGTAAAAACTCCCTCCCAGCAGCTCCCATCTCAGAGTGCTGCTCTTCTATACTTAGAAAACCTTGGAAAGTATTTTAAAGAAAGGTTGAACTGAAAGATGCCTGTGAGAAGGATTGCAGGACAAACACAGCTTCCATCCAAGAATAGCACTTAACTTGGTGGACCAAAAGAGATGCTGACTGTAAGCTTACACAAGAGAAGTGACTAGTGATGAAGCAAGAGAGATGACACCACGACTCTCAAGCAAATGGTGCCTTGGCTGTGTAAGGCTCTTTGTTGTCCTGCTGTGCTTGACCCATGTCTGTTTACTGGGTGTCAGACAGAAGTCTTCATCTAAGTAGAAGCAGATCCAAAATGGAGCAAAGCTTCTTCAAAGAGTTGTCTATTTCTTCCATTTCTGCAATTGAAGCTTTCCAGGTAAATGATCAGGTTTGAGTATTGTCAGAGAGGCTGGCCTTGGCCCTGAGAAAAAAACCCTCACCAAACTGATTTGATATGCAGAAAATAAAATCTTATTAATACACTACCTTATGAATAGACTATTAGTGCTTCAAAAATCTCTGAAGTTAGATGGCATCTATACTGAAGCCTCTTCTCATTGCAGTGCAGCAAATGCAGACTTGTGGTTCAGCTGAGTTTGTTGTGGCTGCTGCATCTCTAGCATCTTCTCTCCTCCTGGTGTCTGTTCTTTCATTTATTTCTTATGCCAAGGTTTGTTTCCTGCTTCTTCTTCCCAGGATAAAATCTTAGAATGTCTCAGGCTGGGAACACTGGCCATAATTCAGTCTTTCTTGGGACTAGTGGTCTTTGCGTGATAGAGGGAGAGATAACACATAAGACAGATGTGAGTGCACTTCTTCAAAAGAAGAACCATCTGATGTCAGAACCAGATGCTCAGACCTCCCCTATAGCAGACAGTGCAAGCCAGGACCAGGGGTGCCATAAGTCTCTACTGGGGAAGATCTCATCCATTTCCCTTCAGTCTTATCCTCCAGAGAGATATGAACAGTTGCTGAAGCATATGCTAGTGCAGAGAACAGTGTGTCTTCTAAGTGCGTGGTCCACATCAGTGTGAATGTTTTGCAACTTCCACATCTATGGCAGATGGAGAAAATAATCAGGAACATTGTGTATTTGGCTTTTTTGGGTTTTACCTAAAATGCCAGATGCAGCTGTAGACAAGCCCTCGGTCTGCCTCCACATGCTGCCCATATGACCAGTTGCTTTGAGTGAGCTCTTTAAGGGGGAAACAGGAAAAATGTCTCATAACCAGGCAGCTTCTCCAAATTCTGCTCACCTTTGAGGGAAGACCAAGCTTTCTGTGCAGGAGCAGCTGTTCATTCCCAAGCCCTCTGTCTGGTTCTCTGCTAAGATTCATCAGTATCAGATCTCATCTGCTGAAGATCCACAGATTCCAATGCTGACAGCCCCTAAGCACTGTGGTTTCCAAAACAGCACATCCTTCACCTCCCATAGTTTTTTTGAGGTGCATTTCATATGTGATACATTTCTTAGAAAAACAGAGATCAAAACAAAACCAGGCAAAAAGTCTTAACAACAGGAAATCTCATATTTCCAAAGGAACCCGCTCTGTGGTGTGATTAGAGAATCCCTCAGGACCTGCAGAATGAACTTAGAAAAGCAATGAGTTAAGAGTTCCTGGGTGGCAATGGGTTTGAAGTTTCTACATGTGGTAGAATACATTCAGATGTAGCATTAAAAAAAAAAAAAAATAAAATAAAAAAAAAGGAAACCAACCAACCAAAACAACTAAAACCCCCAAACACTAAATAACACAGCTTACTACCTCAGTTCTGAAACTTGACCTGTACTTAAAATAGGAGAATGACATTCCAGTGCTTTAACAGTTGCCTAAATGCTAGTGTTCTGGGTTTAGGAGTAGCAATCTCAGGAACTTCCACAACTCCTAGGCATTGCCAGCTTGCAGTTATTTAATGGTGCCTATGCATCTTACAAAGTGGGCACAAGTAATGACTGTTCAATTTGAGTAATGACTGTTCAATTTGAGTACAGACGCCTTACAGTCCATCTGTGTCTGCTCTCCTCACGTTTCTGTACTAGATCTGGACATTGATAAAGACATTCATTTGACTACCTTGAGAGAAAGATAGAGAAGAAATTCCAAAGCCCCAGTGCATTGTAAAGTGGCATCAGATTCTAAATGGATTAAAACCTTTAATACAGTAGATCTTTTGCTACAGCTGCAAATGAAAAGGGCAGTTACCACCTCTGGGCGAGGTTCAGCACAAAAAATGTAATTTCACTGTCATTACAGCTGCTACACAAGGCTGCGTTTCTATTGCCATACTAGATGAGACCAAATGATAGGTTATCAAGTGCAAAACTTCAGACCCTCTGGTTTTAACATTTCAAAGCTAAAAATTCACATGACTCTCCGTGTGATGCTGTTTGCAAGATGGGGAAATCTCTTCATAATGCATGTATTTATCATATGTGTTGAATCACCACACTCCCTCTGTGTGCAAAGTCTTCTGAGATCTTCACACATCTTCTAAGCCTAGTAGAACTGACAGGGGCTTCCTGAAGCAGTAAATTGTGGTATAGCATAAAGAGTAGGAATTGTTGACTTCATTACATCTGAATTGAGTCTTAATCATGGGCCAAATTGGATTGTTGCCTGGAGTAAAACAAAAAGGACTAGTCTCCCTTGCTTTCCCTGTATGCTTATCTTTGCAGGCATTGGCTATTTGATTGGCTTGCCTTGTATGCTGGCCCTACCACAGGGCAGTCCTGGCAAAACAGCTCCTTCTACAGTTAGTCTGTGTAGCACTTGGTGGATGGAAAAAGCAAAATTGTTATGTCAAAGAAAGACGTTTGTGTGGAGGTGGATGCATGTACACAATTTTGAAAGAGATTACAAACCTGGAGTATATTTACAAAAAGAAGATGCAGAGTTGAGCAACTGCCTGGATGGATTTTATTGTGTTGGTACTTGACAGTGATTATTTACTCTCTCTTCACCTGAAATCAGAGGACTTTCCTCTTCCCTGCAAAACCTCTCTCTCCATGCTGTGTCTGTGCCTGGCAAGGCCAGAACATGCAGGTCACACACACAATCATATGTGCTTGCAGAGCCAGGGAAGGCACCACTGCAGTTCTGCTCCTCAATAGCTCCCTTCTCCCAAAGCCTCAGGTTCATCCTGTGTAACTGCAGGAGTCAAGTCACCTAGATTCAGAGCATCATCTCCTTTAGCCCCACCATACAGTCACTGAGGAAAGGACATCACCTCCATGTGCTGTGTAAACCCATCTCTCTCCCTTGAGTGCAGGTGCCTCAAGTGCAGAAGGTGGAATTTAATGCTTAACGTGTCCTCCTGCACAGGCACCCCCCACTGGACCTCTGGGCACTACCGTGATGCAAATGGTCATTAGTAACCATTAATTATGTATCTGGTGCACCATGTCTTATAGCCCAGGGCCTGCCCTGTCATTCTTGCTAGTAGTCAGCACTTACTCGTTTTTCTGCAGAGCTGAGTGGGCTGAGGTACCTTGTGAGGAGGAGGAAGGTGCAGTGTCTGGAGCCACCCAGTGGGCATTGCAAGTCTTAGCCTCTTCTATTAAAAATCTGCAGGCTGAAAAGCATGTCACCTTCCCCATGGGGCTTTTAAACTGCTGCAGTATGTGAATCCTAAGGCAAAAGAGAATGCAAATCCCAGCTAGTGGTCCGCAAAAGACAAAAACTGGATGTGCAATGAGGAATCGTGGCTGATGAAGAAGGTACAGCTGTTATAGATTTTATTGAGGAGTTGCAGTTGAAAAGAAGTCCCAAGGAGGCATGTTCAGGAATAAAAATAGTTGCTGGCACTTGTATCACTATAGTAAAGAAAATTAATAGTAACAGGGAACCTCAGTGTGTTGGAAAAATGTCTGAAGCTATCCAAGAACATAGCATATGAATTATATGGTCAAATCAACAACGAAGGGCATTCAGAGCAGTCAGATCAGCATGTTACAAATGTAGAACATGCTCATCAACATGTACAAATATGGGCTTTGTAGGTTGAAGTGATATATGACTCTATAGCATAAGACAATTAGGAATCAGGTCCCAGTGCCAGATTGCTATAAGAATTTGAAAACTGACTTGGTGGGACAGATAAGCAGAGGGGCAGCTAAACAGATGGGGAAAGATAGGATGTAATGAGTGGAGTCAGAGGGAGAAAATAAACAGCAAATGCACATGGATTAAAACCATTTCAAAGTCAGGCTTGCATGGCATCTGCTATAACTTGTTGTTGCTACAGGTGAAAAAGCACTTGACAAGGGATGTCAAGAGTAGTGCCAAGAAGTATTAAAAAAATTAAAACAAAAATAAATCAAAGTTATTTTGTAAAACCAACAACATAAAATACGAATTCAAGGCCAGATAAAGCAGAGCTTTACCAGAAATTCCTACTTAATCAACACCCAGAGCTGCAATTAGGGCTCCTGAACAAATATCATGTTGCAAAGTTTGGCCAGCAAGATCAAGCAATTGGAGTGGCATGTGACCTTAAAATGTCATCAATGGCTTATAAAGAATATTTGGAGGGGGAGGTAAATTCCAGTTTACAAGGTATTGGAGTAAGTCTTGGACAATGTCCATGCTTCTCCTTAGAAGTCCTTTAGCTGATGAATACTACCTGATACATGAGGAGTCACAGCTATGACACAGTGAAAGAGAGGTCTATACTGAAATTAGTCCAACTGGGTACTACTCATGTAAAAGAATCTCTGAACAAGAGTTTGATACACCCTACGTGTCAGTGACATGAGACTGCTGAGGCTTGGACAGGGATCTGCTCTCCTCTGCAGCTGTCAGTCTGCCTCAGGACAGGTTCACTTCAGTATGGCACCACAGTCCTAAAAAAACAAGTCAGGTCAAAACCAAAGTACCTTCCTGCTGCGGAATTGATGCCCTGAAAAAGATTAAGCTGATTCTGAATAACTGGATCATGGATCAGATAGAAGTTTCAAAAAGCACTGAATACATGTAGATTGTAATGGGTCTAGAAGATCTGGCAGAACGATAGCATGCTATGATGTCCCATGCCCAGGAAAATACATTTAGTCCTTCATGTGAAAGATTGGTAAATTTTCCCTGCTTGTCCTAGAACATTTTTACTAACGCAGCTACACAATCAGAGCTTCCTTCTGTGGGTTCATTTATTACCAGAAAAAAGTATGGACACTGAAGTGGAATGAGCTCTGCAGGCAGAGGTTTTTGTAGTCCTGTATAACCACCTCTCTACTGGAAAACATACTTAAATAAAAAATTATTAAAAATATTCTAACCTCTAGGCAACAAAAGCACATCAGTGGGATATTCTGAAGTGAGTAACTGGAGAGAGACAAGGACCAAGTCTGAGCATCCTTTATCCCTGTACCTGTGAGAACTGCCCCAAGGGGAGAAACCAGCTATGGCAGGATGAAGCCCAGGATTACCCCTGAATTACCTCTCACCTCTACCACTGATTTCTTGCATGACTTGGAGCAAGGTACTTCAACATTTCCTCCACATCTCCTACTCCAATGTTCATTTGCGTAATTACATTCCCCACACTTTCAGCATAATGTGAGCTGAGCTCTTTGGTACCAGAATTGCTTCTCACTGTACAATAGAGGTCCACACAGGTGCCACTCTAAATATCCTGAGTGAATTTTCCTACATTCTTCTCTTATTTTGTAGTGACAAGACAAAAAGAGATAGATGCTTATTAATAGAAATGATCCATGCTTTTAGCGAAAGCAGGGGAGAACAGCCTTTCACTGAACAAAGTGATCCACAGTGAGACTGGACTTGTGCTTCTTGGTAAGACTGTCAATCTTGTAAATCTGGCTGTTGGTTGTCACACCATTCTTATGTTTCAAAGCAGCATGATTTGAAAGCAGAAAAGGAATGTAGTATTTGGGTGGTGTGTGCAAGCTATGGGGTGAAACTTATGCCTTAACTCTCTCATACACAATAGAGACAGGCAAGTTTAAAGTGTTCAGCAGCATCTACTGGATGTAGGCTCTGTATCCTTCAGCTAGCTCTGAACCTGTCTGCTGACTGCAGTGCAGCTGTAGCAAGGTGGAGCACTGTGTGCCTCTGCACTCCCATGGGTACTGGTGATGTCCAAGCTTGCTCAGGTATCAACACCGTGTTGAGTAACACTGAAACTGCTGTGAACTTCTACACAGCAGCATAATTACACCAAAATCAGAGGGCTGGATTCAGCCTCAGTGATTGCGATAGTTTCCACTAATCTCTAGGTAGCTGGTGTAGGACAGGCACAAGTGGGAAGCATGGTCTACCTAGACACTCAGCTGGGTGTCTTGAGCTGGTGTCTAAGTTGCTGCAGCCTCACTCATATCAGTGCTCAAACAGTGCAGGCTCTGTGTGGGTAGGACACATCCATCCGTGCTGATGCAGTGCTTCTCCTGATGGTGCTGAAGTCATGGTTTACAATCACAGAATGATTTAGGTTGGAAAGGACCTTAAAGATCATCTAGTTCCAAACCCCCTGCCATGGACAGGGACACCTCCCACCAGACCAGGTTGTACAAAGCCCTGTTCAACCTGGCCTAGAACAGTTCCAGGGCTGGGGCTTCCATAGCTTCCCTGGGCAACCTGTACCACTGTCTAATCACCCTCACAGGAAATAATTTCTTCCTAATATCTAACCTAAATCCACCATGTTTCAGTTTGAAACTGTTAGCCCTCATCCCATTTCTAAATGCCCTTGTAAAAAGTCTGAGGTAACTCAGGCCTATGAAATGACACAGCTGCATAATTAAATAGCTTTTTTTGGTAATTCCTGGGTGTCATGGTTTGGGCTTAACATGACAGCAAAGAACCAGCCCCGTGACCACTTACTCAATTCTACCACCCCACACACACACGCACATGTACTGGGATGGGGAGGACAAAGGCCAGCTTAGAAGCTCATGGGTCGAGACAAGGAGGGTTCTTCACCGATTAAGATCCTGGGCAAAACAGATTCAACTTGGGGAAAAAAAAAACTTATTTAGTTTAACACTAATCAGATGCCCACAGGACACAGACAACACAAAGAGCAGGGCTTGCACATGTTACCCCACCCCTCCCTTCTTCCCAGCCCCAAATCCCTTTGTTCCCGGTTTCTCTCCCTCCTTCTCCCCAGTGGCACAGGGGGATGGGGATGGGGTTTAGAGTCAGTTCACAGGCTGGTGGTTCCTGCTGCTCCTTTCTCCTCAGGAAGAAGGATTCCTTACAGTCCTTCCCTGCTTCCCCACGGGGTCCCTCCCATGGGAGAGAGTCCTCCACAAACCTCTCCTTCATGAGTCCTTCCCACCAGGTCCGGAGCTGCTCCAGCCTGGGCTTCCCACAGAGTCACGGGCTGCTCAGGGAACAGGCACCTCCCCTGGTGCGGGGTCCTCCACGGCTGCAGATCCAAGTCCATATTCACCCCTCCTGGTGCCTTCAGGCAATGTTCCACCCTGTTCCTCCATGAGTGCAGGGGGACAGCTGCCATCTCGCCATGGGCTGCAGGGAAACTTCTGCTTGGGCACCTTCTTCCCCTTCTTCCTCACCAACCTTGGGATGTCCACCCCTGCGCTGCTCTCACCCCTCCAGCACAGCTCCTTCTGCTCTCTGCTCAGGTCTTGTCTCAGTTCTTTCACATGTTAACGATGGAGGCCCATCCATTGTCTCTATAGACCTGGCCTTGGCTTTGGGGGAGCTTTTAGTAGCTTCTCACAGGAGCCAACTTTTGGCTCCCTCCCCCACAACCAAAACGGAGCTAGAACCAAACCAGCACACTGGGGGTGTTTTATTTTTTAATTAATCTGTCAAAATGCAGTTCCCAGTTGATTCATTTATCTTTTTTATGTGCTGAAGTTTTCCTTGCCCATTAACCATTGGACTTGTTTTGTTTATGACTGCAAGAGCATCTTTTAGTCATTTGTGTGAAGCAGCAAAATTTACAGCCTACTAAATCCACTTTCGGACAGGGTTACTGAAAATGCCACATACATTTCATGGTTTTCCGTTATTAATTTTTGTGGCTTCTTTTTTTCCTGCTGTCAATCTTTGTATGCAGTGATCCAGGAATTCTGTAACCCCACTGGATATCCAGGTGAAATCCCTTACACCAGTGGATGCTGTGCATGGTGATACACATTCTTTGCTTCATACCTTATAGTATAATCCAGTGAGGAAAGCAACCACTATAAAACAACTTGGGAACCAAAAGCATGGACTAGAGCTTAGATTTTCCAGCCCTGAGTGATCTGCCAAGTAGATAAGTCTGTAACCAATGGGTGGAAAAAAATTGTTAATATAAGTCTAACAGCAGCAGAAGTGCATATTTGCTGCAGATACCAGAGAGAGAATGCAGTTCCAGCAGAGACCTCGTAATGTTTGATGGTAGCCTAGGCAGAATGCCCTAAATGGTGGAGTTGCAGCTGGGTTATTTAAAGGACATTTTGTGTGTAGGAAACTAGTTTGGGAAACATGATCTTGCCTATAAATCTAAAATCTGCAAAATGTGAATAAAACAGATATGCACAGTAAACACAGGTTGCTGGCAACAGGTGAGATTTGAGTGTGTATGTGTGGAGTGTGTAACACTAGCCAAAAATGTGACTGGAGAAAACAACTTTGAGTCTTCAAGCCCAAAGTCTCATGTGCCAAGTTTTTTATCCAGTTTTATTTTCGTGCATATCTTTTAAAATTTATTTAGAAATTACAAATAGAGTTTCCTTGGACGAGTCCCTCTTCAGCCTCCTTTCCGCTCTTTAATTTTAAAGGTAGTTATTAATCAGGACAGTGAATTTTGTACAAGTGATCCTCTCAAGAAACCCACACCGCAGTCAGGAAATGGGCCGGCAGACTGGTGTGCAGTGAGATGTTTTTCTTGAGGTCCATCAGATAAAGGGACAGTCATAAGAACCGAGGTAAGGCTTGTTAAGACTTTCAGTTGAAGATAAACCTCTTGGTTCCAAAAGAATAAAGGAGGGGAGATCAAATACTAATAAGTCACAGAAAAAACTTAGGAGTTTTCTGTCTTGTCTGATGATCACTGAGCTTTGTGACTTGACACACCTGGAATAGGCTCAGAAAGGCAGAAGGGCCTTAAATTTAGAAACGCTTCAGGCAGCAGCTGCTGCAGAGCAGCAGTATGTCACCAGCAGAGCCAGGCTTGTAAACCCGTTCTTGTTGGCAGCATCCAGTCTGGGAAACCAGAGAAGCCAGTTCACCGGCCAAAAGCCATTCCAGATGGGTCGCACAGGCCGGGCATTGATCTTCTCCTGCAAGGACAATCAAGACCACTGTTCACAAGTTATTCTCAGGAGATTAAGGTATCACTCCTGACCTAGGGGGAGGTGGTTCGTATCTGTTACACTGAAGTTCCTGTTTTGATGCAATAGGATTTACAGCTAAGACAATAAATAAAGAAAAAAAGAGAGGGGAAAAAAAAAAAAAAAGTCATCATAGCAGCATTCTGACTTTGGGAAAGGTTGTAGTAGGACAAAACAAAGAAGCTGCATCAGGCTTTGCACGTGTGCTGTTTTTATATCCCAAAACATGCAACAGGAATGCCTTGTGCCTTTGAACCTACCCCAGTTTTTGGGAAGAGCTCTGGTGTCCATGAGTGCATTCCATCATGAGACTAGTGCATGGCATCACCGTGCCCAGAACATGGTGATCCTCAGCTCTCTTTTCTTCATGTGCTGTAACTGCATTTTCAGTTAGCCATGAGCTAAACTATTTTGTCACCTGCCAAAGGCTGTGAGTAACCATTGAGTCAGATTATGTTACATGTATGCCACTGAAAGCCCAGTTTTAAAGTTGTGGGTAGTCGTCCAGGCAGGCATTGGTGGCCAACACTCCCTTGTATCACCTTTTAGACAAGTAATTTCAGGAACAACCACCCTAGAGACAAAAATCCATGTGATCTCTGCTCTTTGTTACTTAATGTGAGCTTGACAAATGTGGAGCAGCAATCATAGTGAAGCTATGTCACAGAAAAATCATCTTGTTTGCCTGTTGAGGCTATCAGGGAAAGTCTTTCATGATTGTGTTGTATCAAATGTCAGGCAAAGAGTCCAGCTTGGTCTGGACAGCAGTCTCCGAAAATGGTATTAGTTTTCTGGATGGATGGATTGTAAATAGGTTCCAGTAATAGAAGCCTGCTTCTCACAAGGGTTTTGAGAACATTTTTTGTTCTTAATTAGTTTTTTTTTTCTTAATATTGGTAGTACATAGTCTCTACCCAGAGAATTTCAATTATCAGGAATTAGTATTGTCAAAATTATGCCACTTGAGGCAATGCAAACCCTCAGGTATGACACAGAGACACCGACGTGTTACCACAGGCTTATTAAATACTTTCATTTAAACTCCCAGGGCATGAACAGAAAACATTATGATGCTCCTACAGATCAGACTAATGGCCACTATGAAATTACCCCCACACAAAAGAGGACTTGTAGTCATTACTGTGCCATTTTCCTAGAAGAAGAAAGAGGCTTGAACTTTCACATGGAAACCAAAAAACTCATTGTTGCAGCAGATATGAGGGAGAGAAATTCAGAACTAAACTGGAACAGAGAAATACTTTCTTTCTTCTGTGCCTCAGTGCTTCCCTCATTTAGGGAGGGAATGGAATGGAATGGAATGGAATGGAATGGAATGGAATGGAATGGAATGGAATGGAATGGAATGGAATAGCTGACAAATGCTTTGATATCTGCAAGCAATAATCAACATATTTGAGAGCCACATCCTGGTGTCCTGTCTCATGGTGCCTGAGTCTACCAGGGATCCCAGATGCAAAAATATTTAATGCCTGCAGTGTAGGTTGCTACACACTACTTTTCTGACTGCTGTTCCACAGCATTTTGGCAGCAAAAGGCAGACCTTTCACTCTTCAAGCATTCCAAAGAAGAAAGGAGAATAGAATATCCACACTGTCTCCCTCTGGAGTGTGAGTGGCAAACAGGAGACTGCACTGTGGTTCTTGCATAGTGAAACACCTGCTTGAACAGGGAGCATAACAAATTAAGACATACAGTAAAGAGCATAGCTCTTAAAGGTGGGTCCTTCATGCAGACACCTGTGCTTTGTCAGGCCCCAGCAAGCACCACCAGCCCTCCCCTGGGCAGCAGGTTTGCTCTATGTGTCAACAGGAGTGCTGTTGGCTTTACCCCACTCAATCACAAACTTGCTTACTTCAGTGAAGCTTTTCTACTCTTGCCTCATTTGCAAACAAGATAATACACCTTTTTTTTCTGGAAGATTACCAGATCAATTATATTCTTGTACAGGAACAAATGTGAAACAAAATGCCTGAAGCAAAGTAGTGTGTCTGGTATTATTCCCTTATTTCCAATACTTATTTTGTTGTCTGTAGTGTCTGTAGGGGGTGACAGCAAAATTGCCTATCCTGAAAATGTCTTTTTCCTCATTAAGAGCAGTGATATTTAATCATTTCATGACTTCATCAAGTGGCTTATCTTAATCCGTACTGCATCAGTACAGAGTGCAAAGATCATACTGGCATCTTGAACAAGATGAGGAACATACTGATATTTTTCCATCCTAGCAGCCCCTGCTGAGCCACCTCATCTCCCAAAGGAGAAGACATTTGAAAAACCTGATGCAATGACCCAGCAATTCTTAAAGGTGATTCTTTCTTCATTAGTCTTCGCTTGTCATGCTGCTGAACTGAAAAGGACTCTGTGCAATAAGAGAGAAATAGTGCTAGCTGATGCTGCATCAGGAAGGAGGTAGATCATGTTTAGTAATCTCTGGCTGAACTGTTTGTCATTGTATTAGATTTACATACAGCCTAAACAACCATACATAAGCAAAGCAGAAAATTATTTGTGTGGGGGCTTTTTACTCCTTTTTCTAGATACCAATGACTTTCTTTTAAAGAGCAATCACTAAGGAAGTGACATGCAGTATGGAGATCTGAGATTTTTCATTAAAGTATGATTTTAAATAGGTGAAAAATTTTACCAGTTGGGACAAAAATTTTGTAAAGAGATTATCAGAAGCTGTAATAGGCAGTAATATACCAATTTTGCCCCTAGGTATTCAGGGTAAATTAACCCTTACACAAATCTATGATGGATTAAACAGATTTTTTTGTTAAGGGAAGCTTTTCCTGATAGTAGCTAGACAGTAAAGTAGGACATGTAACATCTTGGGTTTACTTAAATTTCCTGTTTAAATGATTTACTAGTGAAAACATCATGTGGACGTATGTACTGAGAAAAATTTGTAGAGCTGCATATTTCAGAAGGAATTACTATTTTCATCTGAACACATATATTTTGGACACAGTCCAATCTTACGTAATTCTTTGAATTATTTTCTTTTCTTCACATGAAAGTGGCTTTAAAACAAATAATAGTGTTTCGTGTCTACTGTGAAAGGAATGCTAGCTGGGAAGTAGCCCAGAGTGCACAAAGTGTTTTAATGTGTCCATTTGCCCCAGGGATGCTGAATCATGGCTTTTGTGAGGCTGTGCTGAGAGGGTTTACATAATGAGGAGTTTTAAATTCCATTTTCTCCAGCTTCTCCTGGAGAGCAAGAGTCCAGTTTTTGCTGGATGAAAATTTACCTTTAATAAAGAACTGAGAAGCTTTTGCAGGCAGAGAAGAGATCTTCCCAAGGAGAACCAAAGTGAATTGATAAAGCATCATCTTCAAAATCACCAGATGTTCTCCAGGAGCTCTCATTGCTCTTGTTTTTTCCTAAGTAGCTGCTCTGTAGTGGTTAGCTGCACTTCAGCTTTTCAGGGCCAGGTTGATCTCATGCAGTGAATGGTGCTTGTGAGACACCTGAAATACAGCCTAAGGAGCATGAACCATGTAGTCAGTAGGATACAAAATATTCATTGCCCCATCTCTGTTCCCATCATCCAGGATGTATGAGAGGAAGGGGAAGGAATAGAGTGACATTTATTTTTTCCTGTATGTCATGTTTTAACCCCAGCTAGCATCTAAGCACCAGACAGCCTCTCTCTCCCCCATTACCTCAGGAGTGGAGGAAGAGAATTGGAACAGTAGAAGTGAGAAAATTCATGGGTTGCAATAACAACCATATAATAATTTAAATAAAATTAATAATAAGGATAAAAATTATAATAAAATTAATGAAAATGACAGCAATAAAAGACAAGAAGGACAAGTGATGCAGAAGAAAACAATTTGTCAGCACCAACCAACTGATGCTCAGCCATTCCCTGAGCAGTGGCACCCCGCCAACCTTCCCCCCTAGTTTTATTGCTGAGCACAATGTCTTACGGTGTGGGATATCCCTTTGGTCAGTTGGGGTCAGGTGTCCCAGCTGTGTCCTGTCCCAGCTTCTTCTGCATCCCCAGCCTACTTGTTGAATGGGTGGTATGAGGAGCAGAAAAGGTCTTCACTCTGAGTATGCACTGCTCAGCAGTAACTAAAACATCCCTGTGTTATCAACAGTGTTTCCAGCACAAATCCAAAACAGAGTGCCATACTAGCTACAATGAATAAAATTAACTCTGCTCCAGCCAAACCAGCATGCTGCAGTTGGGTGGATTTAGTTGCTTCTTGGTAGAGTAAATCATAAGGATTAACAGCTCTCTATTAAAGCCCAGTCATTAACAGCTCCCACAGTTTTCTCTTGCTTAATTGTTTTTCATACCATCCTTTCCCCTCTTGCCAAACCTCTAGTTTCTGGTCTGTTTCACTGTCATGTTTTTAAGAGTTTGATGGCTTCTTCAACATTGCCATTCAAAGCTTGTTGGAAACAGCTGAGGTTTTTTTTTCAGATTTCTCACCTCTCACATTCCAGTAAGGTGACTTGCCTTACAGGCAGCCTTGAAGGCAGGGAGCTAGGTTTCTAGGTGATACTTAGGTTCCCACACTCCTCTTTCACCACCAAAATCCTTTTATCTCTGAACAGCAGAGTTGCATGGCTCTGCAGTGAAACCCTCCTTTCCTCCTCACCTCTCCACAGCCAATTGGTGGGATGGTCCTGTCCCTCTGTCCAGCACTACCTGCTTCTTCCCAGGGCTGTGGGCAGGGATGTTTTTGCCCTCTCCAGCAGAATCAGCACTGGTGAGTGCTAGAAGGTTTCCCAGGCTTTAGTGCTTACCTCTCTGCCTCCATTCATGGCAGGGATCCCAAAGTGGGGGTGGGATTTGCAAACCCACCCACCCACGTGAGTTTTACTCAGCAGCACTGCAGACCCTTGTGTCTACTGGCTGTGTTGTTTGTGCTCACTGAGCAGGGACTTCAGTGGACTTCAGGCATGGCCCAGCCTGCATGAGCATGGCTGGAGAGGGCTGGACTACACAGACCTATAAATGCAAAAAAAAATATATATATATGGGGGTGATGTGGGGGTGATTCTTTTAATTCCAGAAGGATTTGGGAGATGTCAAAATTTCACCACCTATTTCATCTCAGGTTTCTTCTCTGATTCCTGCTTCTGCTTCCCGCTCCCTTCTTTTTCCTCATTATACTCCAAGGAAGACTATATTTAATTAAGTGGGAGGATAGATTTGCAGAAGAGAGGGAAGAAAGTCTTTGTTCTTTGTGTTCCAAATTGATTAGCATTCTTGTAGCTTGCTGCTTGCTTATCTAAAATGAAGCCATGGTCTGACTGAGGGAATAATAGTTTTTGCATTTTAATTTTCTGCGAAGCAAAAGTTTCTGAGGTACCCTAGTTATACTAGGAAAGATTCTGGAACTCGCTCACCATTCTCAAATTCATCTAACTAGCAACATCTCCTGACAGGTCCAGTAGAAGAAAAACTTATAGGAAGAACAAGTCATAAAAAAGCTCTGGGTTTGTTTTTTTTCAGTTGTTTTGTTTTGTTTTTTTTAAAAAGGTCGTGATCATCCTAACCTCATCTTGCACAGTGAAGCAAATCTTTGGAGCATAATTTAATATTTTTAGCTAAGTATGCAGAAAGAGGAAGTTCATGAACTGTGCACCAGAGTGATTAGACCATGGCAAGACCCCCACTCCCCTAAGATGGAAAGGTGAGAGAGCCTCTAAAATGACCATGAAATAACAAAGTCTCTGACCTGTGAATGGAAAAGCAAACTAAAAATAATGGATTTGGAGTAGGCCAATTTAAGTACACTGAAGAGAATTCATAACTGAAAGCTTTGATGGATAGAGGAGTTATATAGGGTGAATGACCGTAAAAGCACCAACTGGCCCAGAGGAAAGGTAAAAGGTGTAGAAGAGGTGTAGTAAGAGACTCATTGTACTAAGTCACTGGCTTTTCCTTGGCTTTAAGCAAAGAGGAATGTTCACAGAAAATGAAAAATAGTTTAGATCACTAAGCATAACTGAAATTGAATAGCAAAAGCATAATGTACTGTACTGTAATAGGAAATGATCCTGTGGCAGCATTACTGGTAGAGAGAAAGCAAAGGAAAATACTATCTCCTGTTCCACAGAAAGGAAAGACAATAGATGACACTGAGATAAGAACCTTTTTTTTGTGCTTCAGTCTTCACTGAAAAAGTGTGTTGCATTCAGATTGCAGTCACTGTTGCACAAGGTCCATATCCACAGCAGAATTTGGAAAAACAAGCTGGAGAGTACTGAGACAAATCAAACTGGCTACAGATCATCTGGGCATGGTGAGAGCTGTCCCCAGACTGGAGAACTGGCTGAAGCAGTCTCAGAGCCTTTTCTCCTTGAGATATTGAAAAGGGCTGTTCATAGGAAGAGCAAAGGTCACACTTAACTTCACCAAGGCAACAGGGAAAAGATGAGTTAGGGAATACCAAGCAGATTTCAATCCTTAGAGTAGTACTTGTGGTTGTCTAGAAGAATACATAGTGAATTATCACAGAATCATTAATGGAGAAGGGACCTCTAGAGATCATCTAGATCAACCCCCCTGCTAAAGCAGGATTGCCTAGAGCACGTTACTCAGGACTGCATCCAGGCAGGTTCTTAATATCTCCAGAGAAGGGGACTCCACAACCTCCCTGGGCAGCCTGTCCCAGGGCTCTGTCACCCTCACAGTAAAGAAGTTTTTCCTCATGTTCAGAGTTTATGCCCATTGCCCCTTGTTCAATTGCTGGGCGTTGCTGAAAAGAACCTGACTCCATCCTCCTTACACCCACCCTTCAGATATTTATAGACATTGATAAGATCTCCTTTCAGTCTTCCCCTGTTCCCAGTCTCTCTTGAACTGGGTAGCCCAGAATTGGGCACAGTTCTCCAGATGTGGCCTCACCAGGGCAGAGTAGAAGGGGAGGGTGAACTCCCTTGACATAGTGGCCACACTCTTCCTAATGCATCCCTGGATACCATTGGCCTTCTTGGTGACAAGGGCACATTGCTGGTTAACTTACTGTCTACCAGGACTCCATGATCCTTCTCCTTTTGGCTCCTTTCCAACAGGTCAGCCCCTAACCTATACTGATGCATGGGGTTGTTCCTTCCCAGGTGCAGGATCCTACATTTGCCTTTGTTGAACCTCATTAGGTTCTTCTTTGCCCAGCTCTCCAGCCTGTCCAGGTCACACTGGATGGCAGTGCAGCCCTCTGGAGTGACAGTTACGATGTCATAGAAGGCTATCAGACTGGTAAAGCATGATCTCCTCTTTCTGAATCCATATTGACCAATCCAAACAACTTTCTTTTCTTCCACATATTTAGAGATGACATGAATTATTAACAACTTGAATATGTCAAACAAGGCCTGTTAAGATACACAAGCTTCCTTGACAAGCAGACTAGCAGACCTTAGAACTCTAGGTCTGTTGAGAATGCCAATTATCTTGATGGTAAGCAGACTTTGATACTTTTAGAATCAAGCAATAGAAATATAGTTTGGACAAAATTTCCATAAGGCAGGCACAACACTGGCAAGAAACTATTCAGTAAAAACTGAAATGAAAGGTTTTGATAGACTGTGCTGGGTCTGAGATTATTTAGTCTTCTCATTAATGCCTCAGATGATGAGAAGGTGTAAGAGTAGAGGATCTATTAATTAAATTTGAAGACAACATTAAACCTGAGGGCTCACAGAGAAGAACAGTATGATGATTACAAATTAGAGATGGTCTTAAAAATGCAGTAGAATACAAGTCCAAAATTTTACCTTTAGACAGGTGTAACCAGCCAAGCAGACAGGGTGCGTTATGGCTGTCAGCCCAGTTCTCTCAAAAACATGTGGGAATTAGAGTGAATAAGAAGCTGGGTGCAAGTGAGGGATTTTGTGCTGTAAAGATACATTGGTATGTAGGCAACAAGACATAAAAGAAACCTCCTCTGCTGATCACTAATAAGGCTTCAGCTGGATTGCTGCACTGGTAGTACAGTGTGGTCTGCCAGAAAATCAGGAGGATAACACAGGTGTGGTTGCGGTACATGTTCTACAAGGTAAGACTGTTCAGTCTAATGCAGAGTGAAGTTCTTCAAACATTTCATCATCCATTGCAATGGAAAGGATTAACGTGTTCTTTGTGTTCACAGTTAGAAAGGACAAGAGCTACTGAGATTTATTGGCAAGGAAAATTCATTAGGAAAATTCTTCCAACTATCAGGACAGTGAAGTATTTGGCAGTTTCCATCATTTTGGGTCTCTGAGATGAGGTCAGAGACACAGTCATCACCAGCAGCACCAGTTAAGCCAACACAGCCTGCCATCAAGGACCTGCCCAGACCCCTTCTCCCGAGCCACTGGGGCTCAGCACTTGCATCCAGCCCTCTCTCAGACTTTGCTCTCTGTTTGCGATCACAAAGATCCACAATCTGCAAAGGAAAACTAACTACTTAGGGAGAGCTAAGGTGAGCAGGGACATGATAATGTCTGCAACTAGTTTGAAAAGAGACCTAAACATGAGGCAAATAAATGCCAAAGACAAGAGAAATTTGATGAAAAAGCCAAAAGTCAAGACTTAAATTTAAAAAAAAAAAAAAAGTCAAGCAGTCTTCCCCAAAGCTTTTCCCAGAGTGACCACAATGAAGCAATGGAGTAGGTTGCCATTTGCCACAAGTGGGACTGTAGCGGGACACTCCATTCAGGACGAGGATCCCTGCTCCCAGACCACTTTAGGAAGGGACCTGACAAGGGTTTGCTGAGATACTTGAGGGCACAGCTGCACTATTTTTTAGGTTTCTGCAGTTCTCTCGGAGAAGGGAAGTGCTAAAAGTTTTTTGAAATTAAACGGATGAGAGCAGTAACTGCCTTTTGCCACAAAAAAAATGGCAGACTGTGAAAACCAAAGCAGGAAATTAAAAATGTGGGGACAGGGGAACCAAAATATTTTTGCATTATAAACAATCAGCTTCTTGTTGATTCACCACAGTAGCATATTTTGCAAAATTCAAGGTGGGGTCTCCTGGGATTTGCAAAGCAAATTAGTGTTTAGGAAGGGGTGTTAACTCTTACTGTGTAGAACAAAGCCAACTTCTTGCATTGCAGAGAAGGAAGAAACTTCCCTGGATGCAAGTCAATGCTGAATTTTTTTGTATATTTGCATTAAATACCTGGAAACAGCCACTGCTGAGCACAGAACTGGATGGACTACCAGCGTGAACCAGTCTGCCAGCTCCCAGTACAGCTGCTTGAAGTCCTGGTGGAGGTTACTTTCCATTCCCCCTCTACTAAGTAGCTGGCAAAATATTTCTGTCTTGGAGTAATTTGTTTAAGAATTCTCATTTGAATACATGAATCTACTGGTTTGCATTCAGAACTCCAGTTTTCTTCTCCAAATAATTTTACGTTGTTTCATTGGTCTGAAACAGGCTGTAGATTTTCATCCTTTGTCATTAGAGTCAGAATAGAGATCTATGAAGAGGAACAGAAGGCATAAATTTTAGATTCTGTGGACCCTAGAGGGCAGGACGATGAAAAGCTGAAGCTATAAATGAAATTGTAGCATAAAATGATAACATGAATGTCTCAAAACTTCTATCTTGTAGAAAACTGCAAGACTTCCAATTTCGCCTTGCCTCAACAGAGGTGAAAAATAAGTTTATAGAAATTTTATGAAGGACAGGAATCAGTATTAAGAGCATTCAACACGGTTTTACCAAGGGAAAGTCATGTTTGACCAAACTTCTAGCCTTCTATGAGGAACTAACTAGGTGGATAGATGATGGTAGAGCAGTAGATGTAGTTTATCTCGATGTCAGTAAAGCATTTGACACCATCTCCCACAGCATCCTTGTAGATAAACTGAGGAAGTTTGTTCTGGATGATCAGGTAGTGAGGTGGATCATGAGCTGGTTGAAAGGAAGAAGTCAGAGAGTTGTGGTCAATGGGACAGAATCTAGTTGGAGGTCTGTGACTAGTGGAGTCCCTCAGGGGTTGGTACTGGGACTGGTACTGTTCAATATTTTCATCAAGGACCTGGATGAGGGAACAGAGTGTGCCCTCAGCAAGTTTGCTGATGACACTAAACTGGGAGGAGTGGCTGACACACCAGAAGGCTGTGCTGCCATCCAGAGAGACCTGGACAGGCTGGAGAGTTGGCTGGGGAGAAACTTGATGAAATTCAACAAGGGCAAGTATAAAGTCTTGCATCTGGGGAAGAACAACCCCATGGACCAGTACAGGTTGGGGGCTGACCTGCTGGAGAGCAGGGTAGGAGAAAGGGACCTGGGGATCCTGGTGGACAGGAGGATGACCTTGAGCCAGCAATGTGCCCTTGTAGCCAAGAAGGCCAATGGCATCCTGGGGTGCATTAGAAAGGGTGTGGTTAGTAGGTCAAGGGAGGTTCTCCTCCCCCTCTATTCTGCCTTGGTGAGGCCACATCTGGAGTATTGTGTCCAGTTCTGGGCCCTCAGTTCCAGAAGGACAGGGAACTGCTTGAAAGAGTCCAGGGCAGAGCCACAAAGATGTCTAAGGGAGTGGAACTTCTGCCTTATGACGAAAGGCTGAGGGGGCTGGGTCTCTTGAGCTTGGAGAAGAGGAGACTGAGTGGTGACCTCATCAGTATTTACAAATATGTAAAGGGCGAGTGTCAGAAAGATGAAATTAAGCTTTTTTCAGTGATGTCCAGTGATAGGACAAGGGGTAATGGATGCAAACTGGAGCATAGGAGGTTCCACGTAAATATCAGAAAAATCTTCTTTCCTGTGAGAGTGACAGAGCACTGGAACAGGCTGCCCAGAGAGGTTGTGGAGTCTCCTTTGCTGGAGACATTCAAAACCTGCCTGGACACGTTCCTGTGTGATGTGCTCTGGGTGACCCTGCTCTGGCAGGGGGGTTGGACTAGATGATCTTTCAAGGTCCCTTCCAACCCCTAAGATTCTGTGATTCTGTGGTTCTGTGATTTTTTTGACCTGGGAACATTTCTTTTTACAGGACTGAAACACTGTCAGCATTGCCATTTCAACACTTTTATCTGTTCGTAGTTTAAACTGTAATCTAAAAACCAGATGTTTCTACTTCATGGAAGCAAAATACTGAGGTAGTCTCCTGTCAGATTATCATGAAATGGATACATTCATATAAATATTTTTCATTTAATTTAGTTAATGTTTTCCAAAGGAATAATACTTCTCAGGGAAATCAGCCACATTTTGCCATCATTTCCTAATGTCCTTTAACCTCAGAAATGCCTTTAACCTCAGAAATGTGAAAATGAGATATACTTCTAAGAAAAGACAGAAAATTTATGTTTAGGCAGATATTAAGCCATTTCCAGGGTGAAACAAACAACTGTTTGAAACTGCATACAAATGCTGAGTAATTGCTTAACAGCTATTTATCATACTGTATCTGTGAGGAGAATTAAACAAATGTATTTTCTTTCCTAGCGGTTGCTCCACACAAATGGGTCTTAGGAGTATTGCACTTCCCTTAGGTAGTTTTGTCATATCTCTTCGCTTCATACCTTCCAGATGTCTGCTGAGAAATGCCAGGAGTATTTTCCAGTCTCTGCTGGTGCTTTTAGCTGGTCTGTTTCCTCTCCTTTTAACAACAGCATAGCTGTGATCGATCTCACCTTCCAGTGTGGAGGGTGTGGAAATACTTTCTCCACTCCTCTTCCTTCTGCCCCTTAGTCATCCCCTCACTAAGCTGCCTTCTGGATCCCAAAACTTGTATCTGTCTTTCCCAACTTTGTGCTGTGGTAGAGCTGTGGTCTCCGGCAGCACTGCCAGGGTAGGACCACTCAGCAACCAATCCCTTGAGCATCACAAATCTTCCTCCCTCCAGAAGAGAAGTCTTAATCAGGCTTATGTTCAGTAGTGACTTCTGTTCCCTATTTTGTCCTGTCCCGGAAGCAGATGTTCTACATGCAATAATTAAGCTTGAGGCAAAGCAGTGCAAGAATGTGTGGTGACCTGAAAGTGGACAGAGGAGATGCAGATTTTCAAGGCTGCCAGGCAGCCATGTCCCACAGTCTGCATGTCAACAGGCAAACCAGGAATAAGATTTCCATAAAGGCAGGTGGTGCCTGCCTTCTTTCAAGGATCCTGTGACTTAAATGCTAGCAGGTCACCTTTCTGAAGAGGTGAAAACAACTGCCTGTCTCCCCTGTCCATGTCTTCATTTATTTCTGCATAGTGGTCTTCTGTCTAAACACTTCACCACCCATCAGCTGCTCATTTTAAGTTGAGTGAAAACATAGAACACTCCTTA
The DNA here is from genome assembly GCF_020740795.1 of Apus apus. Lineage (NCBI taxonomy): Eukaryota > Metazoa > Chordata > Aves > Apodiformes > Apodidae > Apus > Apus apus. The sequence continues at coordinate 68,520,216 of NC_067312.1, read as the reverse complement.
TATGGAAAACAGGCTTTTCTCACTGCAACTCCTTCTGAGGTCTGAGGATAGGTGGAAAGGACCACCAGCAGCAGCATGACCCTGTATCTGCTTCCCTATGTAAAAGCAATTGTGATTTCACAGAGTATATGCTGCTTTTTTTTTTTTTCTTTTTTTTTTTTCCCCCTCCCCCTTTTCTTTTCTGGAAACTGGGTTCTGACTGGAGTGTCCAAAATATAAATAATTAACTAACCTTCAGGGGCTTATATAACCCAGTTACCATTAAATAATGTCAGGATCCAATCCCAGAGCGTGGGCGGTCTGCAACCATTCGGAAGCATCCTTAGAAAGGCACTAGTTTACTGCAGAAAAGTATTTTTACACCCCTCACCTCCTCAGCTGAAACTGGAAAGAGGCTGTACATTTCATCTATTTTTGGATGTGGGACACACAGGTCACCTGCTGGTCAGTGTGGCGTGGGAACAGGCTGCAGCGATGCACAGAGCATCCAAGCTCACAAAAAAAAACCCACTGCTACTCCAGCCCTAAGGGAGACTGGGCAGCCCTGCTGTCCTACCCCTTGCCTGTCTGCAGGCAGGGAACACACCAGCATGGCTTTGCTGCACATGGCCCCAGGTCTGGAGAGCGTTCCAATACAGTTCTACCCAGGCTTCAACATATTTCAAATGTGTTTTCCTAACCAAAATGCTTTGAACAAACCCAAGACCAACAGAGGAAATCCACGAATAAAATTAACTGAATTGAGGTGCCTCCCAAAAGCCACCCAAAATTACATTTGACTATTTCCTTTCTTAAAAATACTGTGACTAAATTAAAGATGGAAGTCTGGCAGAAATCAAGGATGAGAATATCAATATGCAGTACATTGATGTCTGGCAGATATCAGAGCTCATTTTGGCAGATCTCTAGAATTTCATATTCCTACAAAGTACTTATTAATAAACATTTCCTTCCATCCTCTGGGAACCCCTACAACCCCACTATGCAGCAGCCATGCAGTAGGCTGTGGTTTCACTACATCACTATAGTTTTCTTCTGATCATCCAGGGTTTTAACATGACCTTTGTGCCTGCTGCATGTCATTTCTAGTGCTCTGCTCTCACCACAGCCCAGGGCTTGACTCCTAGATGACTGTAACCACTGGAGGGTTAAAACACAGATTGTCAGCTCAGAGGCCAAATTAACATCTGGAACAGCTTCTTCCATTTTCTAACATTTACAGCTTGAAATACAACATTGAATGTTGCATTTTGGTCTCTATGGTTAGTTATGATGACAGCTATTAATAGCATCCTCCTTGCCCTAGGTTACCAGTGCATGATCTGTCCATCTGGTTTTAACCCAATGAGATGTAAGTGAGAACTGGAAGTGCAACACATGCAAAAATCACCATTTTCTTTGTATTTTCAAAGTGAAAGGCAGCGTGTGAGCAGTTACCCTAGGTGTGGTTGTCTTGATGCCTTGGTCAATGGAAATATTGCTTGCTTAAGGGTTTGTAAGTTGTAGAAATCATAAGGATGACCCACTAGCTGGATAGTAAAGAAGCCTCTACTGGCCTAGTCATAAATACTCACCTGCACAGCAAATTGAGGGCAGTGCCTTGAAGTCTTCTTTTTTCTTTTGCTGATACACAATGGAAGCTGACATCTCACTGAAATTAGAGAAGATGCTATCTGTTAATCAAGTAATTTCTGTTTTCATATTTCCAGAGTACCCACAAGGGGATGCTTCAGGTCAGGAAGTTCAGTGTATGTAACCAATAGAAAATAAAACCATGGACTTTCTTTTCTTGCCACATTTGAAAGGAGAAAATCTATCTCTTGGCAAGGCAAAAGCTGATATATTCATGGACTGCAGGAAAAAGCTTTAGATGGATTGATGTCAAAAGTAATTTCAGCAGTGAAAGTACAGACCATGTTATTTTTTTCTGGTGTGATAGTAAGGTTGCTTGCATTTGTTTATCTTCCAATGAATATTAGCTAGAAGAATACTAAGAAGGCAAACCTACCAAGAATAAAAATAAATTTGCATAAAATTACAGCAGCAATGCATGAGATGTTTGCCTCCCTAAAACCTGCCACTGAGTTTTGATGCCCTTATGTGTCCATCCAATGAAGGGTGTATGTTCCCAGACAGTTATACCCAGGAATGTGGGTATTTGGGCTCCTAAAGAAGCAATGCACTTTTTTTCTGTTTACGGACCTGACAAATCACCTGAATGGTTTTAAGCAATAAAACCTTCTGGAGAGGAAAGGGGCGGGGGACAGGGAACAAAAAGAAAAGAACTTTGAGAACAAAACTGGGTTTTATTTGCTTGCAAATAATACTACCATTATATCATAGTTTTCAGTCTTTAATCTAGAGACAAAATGTATCCATCCTCCACTGAAATAATCAAAATACTGTTTTTTCATAGCAACATTACAAGAGATGTTTTCTATTCATTAACATGAAATAATAGAAAGTTGCTTTTTATATAACAAATCCTAACATAATTACAAGGATAGAACAGTAATTCCATAAATGAGGAAAGACTCCATAAGACATTTTTGGTCTCATGCCTTCACAGTTGCTTCAGGTTTTTGAAATATCAGCCTGATGCTCTTTTAAAGAATTATATAGCCTTTTCATATGAATTGGCATATCCGAAAGTCTCACATCTGTATAACATCCTTCCTAGACTGAGGACACTGTAAGGATAAGGAAATGAGAATTTTGATCCAAGCCAAGCAATTGTTTTCCATAAATACAAAGAAAAGTGCCATGTGAGGTATACCTAAATCATCTGGTAGATTCAACAGACAGGAAAGTATGGAACTTTTTTCTAACACAGACATGTTATATTTTAACACTTTGCCATTTTGAAATACCTGGGTTTTGTTACAAAATTATGATAATTTCAGAAATAGAAGTGCAGGGCAGCATTACTTAAACAGTGCACTTCTATAAAAAGAACAAATAAGTATTTTTAAGTGAACTGTAGTAAAGGTGCCAATTTTGTCTTTCTCCTGAAAGGCTTTCTATTTTTATGCAACACCTACCAGTTTCCTTCTCTACCCACTGGCACTGCCTGCACCTTTTCCCTAAAATGTAGTTTAGCAACCTGGACCAGCAGCCCAACCTTGTTCCAAAACTGACTTTTCAGTGTGGTCCAGTCTTATCTCATACAGACTGTGAAATAATGTTTGCTGTCACATCCAATAACACTAAATTCATAAAAGTTGGTGTTTTGTTAGAGCATTTGGGGTGTTTTAAAAACAAATTAAAAATTGGAAAAAGTAGAAAATAGAAAATTATTTCTGTCCTTAAATTAGCTGTAGATAAATTAGCCCTTGAAAAAAGATTCTTTTGAAGGTTCTCCTCAAAGCCCATCTGATCACCAAAAAAACCCGAAACAGACAGTCCAGTGCTTAAGGCACTGAGCTGGGAAATAGATAGATCTCGTCCTCCCATCTATGATGTGATGAAGTTGCATTTAAAAACTTCTTGTGATGAGAAATAAGCACACTTCCTATGAAAGGCAAGAATTTGTTGTTAAGGTATTCCAAATCCTACTCATTTAATAACAGAATTATTTTTAGTCTCAGTCAACGTAGTATAGGAGGGGAAAAAAGGAACAAATATTACATTAAAAGACTCCGTAATAATCATAGAATCATAGAATCATAGAATCTTAGGAGTTGGAAGGGACCTCGAAAGATCATCTAGTCCAACCCCCCCTGCTAGAGCAGGGTCACCTAGAGCACATCACACAAGAACGCATCCAGGTGGGTTTTGATTGTCTCCAGTGAAGGAGACTCCACAACCTCCCTGGGCAGCCTGTTCCAGTGCTCTGTCACTCTCACAGTAAAAAAAATTTTTCGTATATTCACCTTGAACCTCCTATGCTCCAATTTCCACCCATTACCCCTTGTCCTATCACTGGTCATCACTGAGAAAAGCCTAACTCCATCTCCCTGACACTCACCCCTTACGTATTTGTAAACATTAATGAGGTCACCCCTCAGTCTCCTTTTCTCCAAGCTAAAGAGACCCAGCTCCCTCAGCCTTTCGTCATAAGGCAGAAGTTCCACTCCCTTAATCATCTTTGTAGCTCTGCGCTGGACTCTCTCAAGCAGATCCCTGTCCTTCTTGAACTGAGGGGCCCAGAACTAGACACAATACTCCAGATGCGGCCTCACCAAGGCAGAATAGAGGGGGAGGAGAACCTCTCTTGACCTACTAACCACACCCTTTCTAATGCACCCCAGGATGCCGTTGGCCTTCTTGGCCACAAGGGCACATTGCTGGCTCATGGTCATCCTCCTGTCCACCAGGATCCCCAGGTCCCTTTCTCCTACACTGCTCTCCAGCAGGTCAGCCCCCAACCTGTACTGGTGCATGGTGTTTTTCTTCCCCAAATGCAAAACTCTACACTTGCCCTTGTTGAACTTCATCATGTTTTTCCCCCCCCAACTCTCCAGCCTGTCCAGGTCTCACTGAATGGCAGCACAGCCTTCTGGTGTGTCAGCCACTCCTCCCAGTTTAGTGTCATCAGCAAACTTGCTGAGGGTACATTCTGTACCCTCATCCAGGTCGTTGATGAAGATGTTGAACAACACCGGTCCCAGTACCGACCCCTGAGGGACTCCACTGGTCACACACCTCCAACCAGATTCTGCCCCATTGACTACAACTCTTTGACTCCTTCCTTTCAACCAGTTCTTGATCCATCTCACTACCTGATCACCAAACCCATACCTGATCAACTTATCTACAAGGATGCTGTGGGAGACGGTGTCAAATGCTTTACTGAAATCAAGGTATACCACATCTACCACTCTACCATCATCTATCCACCTAGTAATTTCCTCATAGAAGGCTATGAGGTTAGTCAAACATGATTTACCCTTGATAAAAGCATGCTGACTGCTCCTGATGACCCCCATGTCCTTGATATGCCTGGAGATAGTGACAAGAACAAGTTGTTCCATCACCTTTCCAGGGATGGAGGTGAGGCTGACCGGTCTATAGTTACCCGGGTCCTCCTTCTTGCCCTTCTTGTAGACTGGTGTGACATTTGCTATCCTCCAGTCCTCAGGCACCTCTCCTGTTACCCATGACTTACCAAAGATGATGGAGAGTGGCCCAGCAATGACCTCTGCCAGCTCCCTCAGGACCCTTGGGTGCATTCCATCCGGACCCATCGATTTATGGATGTCCAGATTACTCAACTGATCCCTAACCCAATCCTCATCTACCATGGCAAACTCCTCCTCTATCTTGACTTCTTCTGGGGCTATATGAATCTGGGGCTCATGGGGAAATCCTGCAGGAGTAAAGACAGAGGCAAAGAAGGCGTTCAGCACCTCTGCCTTCTTTATATCCTCTGTCACCAGGGCTCCCACCTCATTCATCAGAGGGCCTATATTGCCTCTAGGGATAGATTTGTTAGCTATGTATTTGAAAAAGCCCTTTCTATTATCCTTAACCTGACTTGCAAGGTTAAGTTCCAAGGAGGCCTTAGCTTTCCTAATTGCCTCCCTACATCCTCTGACAACAGACCTAATAGTTAGAACTGTTATGCCTTCCCAGTACCTGCCTGTTTTTCTGCTCTTTCACTCTTGGATCCCCCTTGGATCAGTTCTGGCAAGTGATAGAAGCTGTGGCAGCTTGTGTCTCAAACTTATCAGGGTAAATATTAAGTTGGTGCTGAGGGTTTCTTCCCTTTTCCAAGAGGAATGTGGCATAGAGGTTGATGATTTCCCTCTCCTTAATTTTGAGTCTACTTCAGGCAATTTGCATATGTTTTCTAACACCCTTTGCCAAGGCTTCAATGGCAATACAGGAGGATGTGAAAGAGTTTATCATTATTGTAATTACCGAGCTCTATATTTACATCTGTTCCAGAGACAGGCTGGGGGACCTGAAGAGTTCACCCCTGAGGCAGGTCCAAGCAGATTAAATAGTGTCCAAGAGATGAGTAAGAGAATTCATTAATTCTGCTGAAATTAGATAAACTAGTGGGTTTTGCACATGAGAACACAATTCAGTGGAAGCTTGCACACCAGCTTTGCACTGCCAGTGTAACTGGATTTCTGACCTCCCATGGGAACCCCGCATGCTGAGAGCCCTGGCATCAGCCATGCCCTTTCTGCTGTCTCTCCTCCTCTGCAGCAGTGTTCCTCCTTTCACCTTGCAGAGGGAAATGCTGTCACAGCGCTCATGTGTGTACCTTGCTGGCAGCGAGGGTGAAGTCTTGTCTTGAGGATAAGCAGGGCAGATTGTGCAGTGGCGGGAGCAGAACTGTTATCATGCCCGAGCTCACTAGATGGCCCCGTACGCTGCAGATAAACTTAATCCTTCCACCGTGCAGAAAGCATTCGTGTATGCAGTGGCAGGGATTTTTAAAATTTTTATTTCCCTGTTTTTTTAATAGCTGGACCCAGACCCCTCTCCTTGATTCTTCATCACTGTGGTAGACCTGTTTCTGTCCCTTGGGCAGCAATGATCTGTCTGTGGAGCAATCCTTTCCAGCTACCAAAGCAAGCCACATAGCATGCAGCAGGAATGGGAAGCAGAAAGGGAAGCTAGTATGTGACCTTCATGATAATACTCTCTTTGTACAAACTGGTGCAGGAGCAGAAGTGAAGGTCAGCATTTAGGGCCGTTCCATAGTGCTCCCTAGGTACATGAGCTATATTTAGCATGTACATCTGAAGTTTTGTTGTATTATTTTTATTATGAGACAAAACTCTGCTGAACAAGCATTTCCTACACTGTGATATGTGATTCCACACAATCTGCTATGGGAAGAGCCAAGGCTCAGCAAAGGACAAATGTGTGAGAGGGGGCTTAGAGGAAATGGGAAAAGAGAAAATAGCTATGGGCCATGCAAGATGTACTGGAACTTTAGCACTCTATTAAAAAGTTGCATCTGTCTGTGGTATTTTCCTTCTCCCATGACCACAGTCTTTGAAATCACTGGTGTCAAGCAGGTATTTACTGCAATACTGATTTCAGGAACAGGAGATTGAAACAGAAAGAGATGAAGGGCTCAAAGTTACAGACAAGCTACCTGAGTGCATCACCTTACCATGTTCCAGGTGAGCCATGATAATGAGACACAGCTCAGCACCAGCCCTTTGCAAATGTGGGGTAAAGCATGACTTCTACTACCTTCCCAGAGGATTAAGTGACAACAAGACAGGATACACTGAGTCACCTGATGGCTCTCAGTTGACAGATGAGTTGGACAAGCTAAAATAGCTAAACTTGTGTTTCACCAACAAGTTAAACTTGTGGGTGAGAAGAATCCATCCATGATTATTACCTACATCATGTTCATGCACATGATAAACTGAACATGGCTCCCCACAGCTCTTGCTGGGGTGCTGTTGGAGAAGACAACTCTCCTCCTTTGTCTTGCATCTTTTTTTGCTGGGTGTGGGACCTCTTCACATTTCCAGTTGTACTGACATGTCCAAAAGCAGCAGCACCCCTCTGCTTTGTTTCCCACCTGACTGCAGCACCAGGAAAGCTGTGGTGAGGCAGTTTGCCTACTGTCTTCTGAGACAGTTTCTACTTTCTGTCTCAGTGGCACCCACCTGAACCAGCCATAGCTGAAATAAAGCTGTGAAAACATGATGGTGAGAGCTGTGCTGTGGGGCCAGGCAGGAGCTGTCCTCTGTGACACCAGCATTCCCACCCAGCTCTGTGTGGGGCAGGAACCAACTCCTGGGCTAAGACTTCGCATCAGCAGTTGTTGCATGACCAAGCTTTCCAAGGCCAGTAGTTCCTGTCATCTTTAAGTTCAAACTTCAAGCCATGTAAAATTAGCCCAAGCCAGGCAACACCTTTCCCCATCTAAACTGTGATTTGTATCCTTCTACTTTTTGGCCTCAAGACTTTTGTACTTCCCGCAGAGGATATGCCAGTGAAGGAGTCAGGAATGAGGGAATGCAGCAGGGCTTTCTGCAAGAGAACTTTCTGATCTTGATGCTAAAAAACCCAAGCACATAGCAGGGGGCATGAAGTGGGGCAACAAGTAGAAGCCTCGGCAGCCCTATAGCGCGAAGGCCACAAAAGCACTCAGTTTGGGTTTGGATCACCAGGAAAAAGCCAGGGAGGGTAACAAGCAAGGCTGGTTTGGACACAAAGCTGCATCTTTAGATTGTTCGTACTTAATCCTGTTAATGTCAAGTAAGGTGGCAAGTATCAGCAGTCCTGTGCAAACACAACAGCTGACATGAATATATGAAGACAAAAGAAAATATTAAAAAAGTGAAAGAGAGTGGAAAGAAGTAATGCCATGGGTGTTTCACACTACTAATGATCAATTTTTTTTCAGAATAGGGCGTGACCAGCAAACCCACAGCTTCTGCAGGGACTGTCAGGCTGACAGGAGCTTACACGCTGGCTGCAGGGTGTACCCCAAAGGGATGCCAACTGCAGAGCTGGGAACCACAGGCAGAGCCAAGGAGCTCAGCCATACGTGAGGTTAATTAGAAACAAGGGAGAAAGCATTTAGATGGTGGTGTCCATCTGGTGCTTAGTGACTATCTTGCCAGCCTTTTGGGCAAGTCATCTCAGCAGCCTGCACTTCCAGCTGCATCTGTTTAGTGGTAGTCATAATGCAGCTGATGCCATTCCAGCTCCCACAACATTGTTGCAGCTCTCACTTTCTATTACTTCTTTCAAATAACGCCTTTTTAGTTTAATTTTGTTTTCAGTCTTCACATTCCAAAGCACTGGGACAACTTGCCTGCTTTTGAGCTGTCTTTGGCAGATTAGCTGGTTACCTTTTCAAATCTAGATTCAGAGAGACACTTCACATCTCCTTACACTGAAGTGTATCAGCTTGTCTGTTCAAACCACTGGGACTACATACACACCTACAGTTAAATGCCTGTTTATCTCTCTTAAATTCAAGGCTTTGCATACTACTCTATCATCTACTGCCCTATCACTTAGACTATAAACATCTGTAGATGAAGCCCCTTTACACAATTAAGATGGAGAAGTGGCTTTTCCACACTAATTGGCAAGGAAAGCACCAGAGACAAACTTTCAGAAGTACCTGCGATCTGTTTTCAAGAGCATCTGTGTAACTTTTAAGCTTTTTTTTGTAAGTTCCCAAAGGTGTCTACTTGCATCTTTTCTAACTTAAAAACTATTCAGTAGTTTCTTAACTTCCTATACCCTGAGGGGGTGCACACTTACCTTAATGAAGTAAACTGGCAAATGGGACATAACATTTTCATTATATGGGCATCTCAGAAGCCTTTGCCCTTGGTCTCATGTTGTTGTGAGATTTTAGACAAAGCAAATGAAAATGTTCAGTCTGTGCTGAAAACCCAAGCAGATTTTCAGAATGATCCCATAATTATTATTGCCCATTCTTACAAGAACTTAATTTACTCAAACGTCTTGTTCAAAGACCAAGATAAAAACCAGCAGGCACAGAAGGGAGGGGTCAATCATACAGCTAAAACCAAAAAAGTTCATGTATTTGCAAAGGCTCAGCTGAGGTTTTCTCCAGGCCAGAGTCCTTGAGCTTTAAGATCACTGTGAGGCTCAAAACCAGACAAAACCAAACAATAAACATTTAGACTTTTGAAAAGTCCTGCAAAACTCTAGCCTCCTTTTCCCTAGCTACATAGCAGACATTTCCAGACATGTGACGTGGACAAGCTCTGCTTGCTACCCCATCTCTCACTGTCACCATTCCAGGTGTAGAGATTGTTTGCACAGGCAAGGGGACCCCTGGGAGGGTGTTTTGCATAGTCACAGGATCCATTGAAACAACAAACGGTGAAACAGCTCCTCATGACCAGCCAGCTTCTCCCTAGGATCATAGCCAGGAACACATCAGGCTATGCTTGACTTTCTTCAGCTTGCTGCAGAAAGAAGAGTGAGTGCAAAGTACATTACTGGGAAGTTGAGGGTTACCACACTGCTAGATGACTTTGGGGTTCTCCTGTAGGATATTTAGCCTTGGAAATGCAGTCCCATGCCACTTCTCTGCTATAGCCAGCCTTGGGCCAACCATCAAAACTTAGACCCTGGCTTGCTTTTAAAGGTTATTTTAGGAAGGAAGTAAGCCCTTTTCTAACCAATCCTGGGCTGCAGGTCTTCGACTGACCAATTTTTACTTCCCTGAACCAAATCGCATGTCTGCCTTATCCTGACTTGGAAGCTCTGCAGCTCTTGGGAAGTCAAGGGGTCAAGAATTTCACCCGTCTGAGACCCATACAGGCAGGAAGCTGTCAGCTGACTCCTACCACAAACAAGCAGTGCCAAGTCAAGACAAACTTTGCAGCTTCCCAAAACTAAAATGCCTTGTTCCAACTTTCCATAAGTCATAAGGAGGACTTAAAATCCATAGTGAAAAATAAAAAGGAGGGCGTTGTATTATTAAACTTACTCTCCTTTTTTTTTAATTTTAATTCACACTCCAGCACCGGGAGGGATCAGTCAACAATGACCCAGGTGTGGCTGGTGTTAGGTAATGTGGAGCAAAGAGCTGGAAAAGTAAGCCCCGAAAAATCTCAGAGCAATTTTTCCCACTCATTTCGTCATTCACACAGCTGTGTCGCTGGCTCTGTTCATTGGTACAGCTCAGAAACAACACCACATTGCCAGGGATCTCTCTGCAGACTTTACAGATGATGCCCCTGCACAAATTTAGCCTCACAGTTTCTCCACATCACATGAAGTTGTCTTACACTGTAGATGAAAACCAAAGATATGTTTGTGATTACCTGAGCAGGTGGTGGGAGTCTAGGAATGGGACTTCTGTGATTTTCAGCTGAGACTGGAGCACCTAGCTCTTCTTAGTCCTTCCCACCACAGGCAGAAACAAATTAATCTGATTAAAGAAAAATATAAATGTGAAACTGAGACAATTAAAAAATTAGATATAGGTATTGTTCCTGGGAGGCCTGAGTAGTTATAGATCCTCTGGTCCTCTAATGGTGTAATGGGGCTAGGCCTTTGTGGATTACCTCCTATACTCCTGACAAGACAAAACCAGCCTCTGGGTGACAGAGATATAACTAGAGCAGTCAGTTTCTAGAATACAGTTAGTATCTCCTCAGCTTTCTACAGCTTTCAGTGAAACCCAGGATGCTGTGGACTTGCTGCTTCCACTCACCCACCTTCTGCTTCTCCTGGGGTGGTAAACAATTTCTTGAGTTAAAACTCATTCATCATTTTAGGGTATGATTTCATTCTTGCCCAACAGAGCACGGCCAGTGGGAAAAAGGCACTTTGCTTTTGGTCACTGAGACATAGTTACAGCCACAGCCCCACCTCCCCTGCCCTTGTATGCCAGTAACTTGTGCTAGGAGTCTGTGAAAGGAATGACACAGAGCTCTCCATGTGCCTGAGAGGACCAGAGGCGTCCTCAGAAACTCCTGCCAGCGGCAGCAACACCACCCACCAGCCTGCTGGACACTTAAGAGAAAACGACAAGAACAATGGGAGGAAATGTTTAAGGGTGGAAACAACAAACTGAGCACACCCCATGTTTCTGGGGGCTTCCTGATTGGCTTGATTTGTCTAGGCAGGAGCACTTCCGATAATCTTGGAGTTATCCCACCAGGGCAAAACCTTCACCTCCCTCATGAAGCCACATTTGTTTGAACACTTCCTGGGGCTCTTGAGATGCTTGCTTCCAAGCACAAATACATAAACAAACAACACAAAAGCTCTAAGGAAGATCAGGTGGATGAAGCAGCGTTGGGATGCTGCCACCATCGTGTTCAGGGAGGCAGCAGCTTGGTGGTCCCAGAGTCTGCCTGTTCCCACAGGACACTTTCCTTGCCTCATGTCAACCTTCACCCATGAAGGAATGGACTGAGAGTTCCTGTAAGTGAGTGACAGCAGAGGACAGACTTCCAAAGCTCAAATCCAAGAAACTGCATCATAAATTAACAAAACAAGTTACAGCTCCTACTGGGTGTTCCCCTTCCTGGCCTGCTGCTCTTTTTCTGTCCCTGCCGTCCAAGCCACTCTTGGCAGTCACTGAAGGGAAATGCATTTGTGTATTTGTGAGGCGCACATAGTATGGGGGATTTTAAAGCTCATTGCCTGATGCATGCTGTATGTCAGCTGGAGGACCTGCCATATGAGGAGAGGCTCAGACAACTGTGTTTGTTCAGCCTTGAGAAGACCTTATTGCCAAGTTCCAGTACTTAAAGGGTGGCTACCAAGAAGATGGAGACTCCGTGTTTACAAGGAGTCACATGGAAAAGACGGGGGTAATGGGCACAAGTTGCTCTAGGGGAGATTCCGGCTGGACACAAGAGGTGAATTTTTCCCCATGAGGACAGTCAAACACTGGAATAGTCTCCCAGGTGAAGTGGTAGATTCCCCCACATTGGACATTTTTAAGTCTCAGCCAGACAGGGTGCTGAGCCATCTCATATCAACTGCAGTACTACCTAGGAAGGTTGGACCAGATGATCCTTGAAGTCACTTCCAGCCTGGCATTCTCTGAACCTGTGATCTAACTACTTTGTCAAGAGCTTCTGAGGGCACTTACAATTTGAGGCAGTCGTGACTAAAGCACAATAGAAAATGCAAGGAAAGGTTTGTTAAAAAAAGGTCTGAGGTAGGCAGATGCTATCCCCTTAAATTGCAGCTTTCCAAAGGAATAAGGTAGTTGTACTTTAACTGCTACATGACAGCCAGTATGCAAGGAAGGTGTCATCACACCAATTATAATACTTTTGCTTGGCTTTTCACATTTGCAGTGAAACAGCCTGAATTCTCTGGGGCTCATTTTCATCTTTAGTATTATTCTCGGACTGTCTTAAATCAGAGAGGGTATCTCAGGTCAGAGTGCTGAGTACTGGGCAGAACTTCTTAGGCCAAAAGTAAGGCTTGTAAGCACAATGTTTCTTGAAACAGCACATTTTAAGCCACCATTACAGAAAGCAGATAGATGGTGCCTTGTTTGCACCATAAGTTCATGCAGTCATTAGCAGCAAATCTTAGTTAAGTCAAACCAAATATATAAACCACGCATGTACAGTGAGTGCCTATGATTAATGATACCAGCTAACAGATCTACCAGGGATAAGTGTGATCTATTGTATGATTAGACTATATAGGACTGGCAAATTATATTGGATCCAGATGAGGTAATGAAGGCAGAGTCATTTGCTGGAGGTTCTAGCATGTCTCTAAACAGACAACTCTTGACCGTGACTGAGATTTTTGCCAACACTTCTTCTAGTAAGTTACTGCAGCACCTTTTCGGTGATAATCAGACTGCCAGTTGAAGGAATCATTTGCATGTGCTCCTAAATTGCTGAAAGTCACATGTGATAGGGGCAGGGAGGGATTAAAAACATCCCAGTTGGGCAACCTACAAGGAGTGAAATTCTGGCTTGTGAGCAGTAGGGAACAAGCAGCCATTGACTTTGGACAGAGCCATATGCTCTGCTGCAGCAGAGGAAGAAGACTCACCTCGAGTCTGCTGTGGAAATTAGCTGTGCAGAAATGCAAGGAAGAAATTCAATACCAGTGGGGGGGAAGGGAAGGAGAAAGGCATCCTGTACCAGGAAAAGCTTGCCTTTCACTCAGTGTGCACATATCTGCATAAAATTAGGGCAAATTCACAAACTGAAGTGTTTTCTTGTGTGCTATAAGGTATTCCTTGTATGACTTGAATTGTAATATATCTAACATATGTATTAAAAATTAGTATAGACTCCCCTTAAACATCCTTCAGTCATCTCATTGACTTGAATGGCCATTACAATAGGCTGATAATACTGTGCATTTTGGTGCTGGTGTTTACCTAGACACCCACTGTGAATGGTGTATCATGGACAGGACAGAAAGCAGATGAGACGTATCTGCACAGATCAAGATTTATTGCATGTAACATTGAGGTCTTAAATCTTTTAAGTGGAAGGCACAAGTATAGTCAAATTGCAGGGAAGCTGGGAGATTGGAACAGAAGCTGTAGTCTGAATGCAAAGCGTATCTTAGCAGTGAATTTTACTACTTATATCAAACCACAAAGGTTAACCATTAAATTACTAGCAACTTATTATCAAATTCTATGCTAGGGCTAGAACATTACTTATCAATCTTAAAGCATTCCACAAGCTTAAACTTAATGATGAAGTTTACTAATAAAATTAAGTTTACTACTAAAGACAGTGAAAGTGTTAATATCTCTCACCCTTGCCAGGCCACAGCTGGGTGTCCCTGGGTGGATCATAATTCTGAAGAATCAGTCTCTCTGGCAGGTGTCCCCACTGGAGAGAAGAAGATCCAGCAACCTCCAGGGAAAGTGTACGGGAAGTCCCCCGATCAAAGATGGGACCAGGCTTTTATAGAATAAAGTGGATTGACTGCTGTCATTAACCATTAGCCATACCTCCAACATCTCTTATGGGAGAATAAAAAAAAAAAAAAATCCAGCAGAAAAACCCATGAAGGCCTTGTTCTCACCAAGCAAACTTTCTTGTTTATCGTTGGTTCTTACTTTATCTCTCTTTCAGGTCTAGTTGTGGCCGGGCTGGGCTCCGTGTTCTTCAACACCGGAGAGCAGCTGGTGTTATGAACATCAACTTGGCCTTTGTTTGAACCTTCCAAGGTGTTACCAGCTCAGAGTTTGCTAGGCCTTTTCCTTTCTCATGGGAACCTTTGCACTTCAGGCCTGGGCCTGCAAAACTGAGAGACAAAAAGCAGTTGAATCATAGAGAGAAACTGAGGCAGGCATATTGAGAGATGGAGCGTCCTGCTACATTCCACCCCATGACTGCAGTCAATCACTTTACCTCATGAAGTGGTAATGCAGGTACCTCTTGCCTCCATGCTATAAAAGTGTCCCTCATATATAAGAATGTATAACAAATAGGTGATACACATGTCTGTATTTTGGTAGTAATTGAAATTAAATCCAATTAAATAGGGTGAGAGATACTAATTCACCTATTTACTATACTATTTTTAGTATTTTTGTATTTGTGGTTTATGTGGAACCAACTGTTACATTTTGCAATTTGTGCACTATTCTTCTAAACAGAGAACCACTACTGAAAACAGACATAATTGAATCAACATTGACTATGTTAAGATCGGATATAACATCAAGTTCAAAATTCCTGTTACTGTTGGTGACCATCCAAACAAAGTTTCACACCACTGGAACTCTCCTTGCTTCTTGACTCTTTCCAGGACATGATGTATTCTGTCTGTGTTATGATGCACTGTAATCACGATTCTCTGGCCTTCTTCTTTCATTTGTTGCATCAGTTCATGTAGCTGAGGGTGATTTAACAGTTTCTTGATCAAAGTCATGTTCATACTGATTAGGGTTGGAGATACGGTATTATACAACACATTGTCTTCTCATAGAGTCTGGTACATGGTTGTGGGCACAGAGCAGTTGAAGTCATATCTGATATGAAAGTGAGGTTACAAACACAAATTTTAATAATTGTTAACTTGTACTGTTTCATTTTCTATTGTTAAACTGCTACAGAAAGTTCCTAAACATACACACCCTTCCCCAGTATATAGTAAGACAGATTCAGGATTATTATCAGAGTACATTTCAAAATGACAAACACTCTGTTCAGTATCTAGATGGACATCTTGAGCCCTTAGGGCATTGCCTTTGCAAATTAATCCATGTTGTCCCTTCACAATAAGAGCATCAGTATCAACTGTTTCCCAGTTATTTGTGTGACTTTTTTCAAGCCCATACTCGATGCTCTGTAGGGTATAATAAAGTTAGTTAGTGAAGCCAACAAATAAGATTTCAAAGGTTGATTGATGGATTTTAAATCATTCACTATTGTCTGCAGTTTGTTGGCAAGTATTTTTGCCTCAACGATGTTTAATATACCTAATCCAGTATCATGGGGTGCATTAGGAGGATTGTGTCCAGCATATCGAAGAAGGTTGTCTTCACCCTCTACTCGGCCCTGGTAAGACCTCACTTGGAGTATTGTGTCCAGTTCTTGGCTCCCCAGCTCAAGAGGGACAGGGATCTACTGGAGAGAGTCTAACGGAGGCTACGAGGCTGATGAAAGGACTGGAACACCTGCCTTACGAGGAAAGGCTAAGAGACCTGGGGCTTTTCAATCTGGAGAGGAGAAGACTGAAAGGGGATCTAATTAATGTCTATAAATAATTGCTGTGCCACTTAGATCCCAGCAAGTCCATGGGTCCGGATGGGATTCATCCTGTGGTGCTGAGGAAGGTGGCAGAGCTGGCCAAGATGCTCTCCATCGTTTATCACCAGTCCTGGCTGACTGGGGAGGTCCCAGATGACTGGAGGTTGGCCAGTGTGAAGCCCATCCACAGGAAGGGCTGGAAGGAGGATCCAGGGACCTATAGGCCTGTCAGCCTGACCTCAGTGCCTGGCAAGATTATGGAACAGATCATCCTGAGTGCCATCAAGCGGCATGTGGAAGGCAACCAGGGGATCAAGTCCAGCCAACATGGGTGTAGGAAAGGAAGGTCCTTCCTGACCAATCTCATCTCCTTCTATGACTGGGTGACCTGCCTAGTGGAAGAGGGGAAGGCTGTGGATGTGGTCTACCTCGACTTCAGCAAGGCCTTTGACACAGTCTCCACAGCATCCTCCTGGAGAAGCCAGCAACCCACGGGTTTGGCAGGTGACCCTTCGCTGGGTCAGAAACTGGTTGGATGACCGGGCTGGAGAGTGATGGTGGATGGAGCTGCCTCCAGCTGGCATCCAGTGACCAGTGACCCCCAGGGATCAGTGCTGGGCCCAGTCCTGTTCAACATCTTTACTGATGACCTGGATGTGGGGATGCTCTGGTTTGGTTGGGTGGGGCTTTGGTAGCAGGGGAAGGGCCCAAGGGGTGGCTCCAGTAAGAAGCTGAAAAGCTCCCCCTGCTCCAAACCCAGCCAAGGATCCATTAGAGGGACAATGGATGCACCTCAGCCATTAACATATGAAAGAATCAACACAACACCAAGCAGAGGAGCACAAAAAGGAGAAGAGCTGTGCTGGAGAGGGAGAGTGATGCTGGTGGTTGGTGAGGAAGAAGATGCTCAAGCAGAAGTTTCCCTGCAACCCATGGCGAGCTGGCAGCTGTCCCCCTGCACTCGTGGAGGAACAGGGTGGAACATTCCCTGAAGGTGACCAGAGGGGTGAACTTGGCCAGTGGACTTGGATTTTGTGGCCCATGGATTTGCTGCCAGTGGACTCCGATTATGCAGCTTTGGAAGACCCCGGAGCCAGGGGAGGTGCCTGTTCCCTGAGCAGCCCGTGACTCTGTGGGAAGCCCAGGCTGGAGCAGCTCCGGACCTGGTGGGAAGGACTCATGAAGGAGAGGTTTGTGGAGGACTCTCTCCCATGGGAGGGACCCCATGGGGAAGCAGGGCAGGACTGTAAAGAATCCTTCTTCCTGAGGAGGAAGGAGCAGCAGGAACCACCAGCCTGTGAACTGACTCTAAACCCCATCCCCATCCCCCTGGGAAGAAGGAGCGAGAGAAACCAGGAACAAAGTGATTTGAGGCTGGGAAGAAGGGAGGGGTGGGAGTAACGTATGCAAGCCCTGCTCTGTGTGTTGTCTGTGTCCTGTGTGTGTTTGATTAGTGTGAAATTAAATTATTATTTTTTCCCCAAGTTGAGTCTGTTTTGCCCGTGACCTTAATCGGTAAAGAACCCTCCTTGTCCTTTGTCTCAATCCTTGAGCTTTATACTCATCCAGAGTGTGTGTGGGGGGGGGGGAGTTGAGTGAGTGGCCATGGTGCTGTTCCTTTGTTGTCATGTTGGGCCCAAACCATGACAGGGGACTGAGTCCACCCTCAGTAAGCTCACAGATGACACCAAGCTGGGGGGAGTGTTGATCTACCGGAGAGTAGGAAGAAGCTGCAGGGGGGCCTGGACAGGCTGGGTCAATGGCCTGAGGCCATTGGCATGAAATTCAACAAGACCAAGTGCAGGGTCCTACTCTTTGGCCACAATAACCCCAGGAAGAGCTACAGGCTGGGGGAAGAGTGGCTGGAGAGCAGCCAGGCAGAGAGGGACCTGGGAGCCCTGGTTGGCAACCAGTTGAACATGAGCCAGCAGGGTGCCCAGGTGGCCCAGAAGGCCAGTGACATCCTGGCTTGTATCAGGAATAGTGTGGCCAGCAGAAGTAGGGATGTGATTCTCCCCCTGAGAAAGGTGAGGTCTCACCTCGAGTTCTGTGTCCAGTTCTGGGCCCCTCACTTCCAAGAAGGATATTGAGGTGCTGGAGCAGGTCCAGAGGAGAGCAACAAGGCTGATGAAAGGACAAGAGGGAAGTCTTACTGGGATAGGCTGAGGGAGCTGGGGTTGTTTAGCCTGGAGAAGAGGAGGCTCAGGGGAGACCTTCTCACTCTCTTCAAGTACCTGAAGGGAGGTTGTAGTCAGGTGGGGACTGGGCTCTTTTTCCAGGCAACTGTTCTGGGCCCCTCAGTTCAAGAAGGACAGGCAACTGCTGGAAAGAGTCCAGCGCAGAGCTACTAAGATGATGAAGGGAGTGGAACATCTCCCTTATGAGGAAAGGTTGAGGGAGCTGGGTCTCTTTAGCTTGGAGAAGAGGAGGCTGAGGGGTGACCTCATCAATGTTTACAAATATGTAAGGGGTGAGTGTCAGGGAGATGGAGTTAGGCTCTTCTCAGTGATGACCAGTGATAGGACAAGGGGTAATGGGTGTAAATTGGAGCATAGGAGGTTCAAGGTGAATATCCGAAAAAATGTTTTTACTGTAAGAGTGACAGAGCACTGGAACAGGCTGCCCAGGGAGGTTGTGGAGTCTCCTTCACTGGAGACATTCAAAACCCACCTGGACGCCTTCCTGTGTGATGTACTCTAGGTGACCCTGCTCTGGCAGGGGGGTTGGACTAGATGATCTTTCGAGGTCCCTTCCAACCCCTAGGATTCTATGATTCTATGATTCTATGAACTAGCAACAAGACAAGAGGGCATGGCCTCAAGCTGCTCCAGGGGAGGTTTAGATTGGATATTAGGAAGTACTTCCTCACAGAGAGGGTGATTAGACATTGGAAAGGACTTCCCAGGGAAGTGGTGGAGTCACTGTCCCTGGATGTGTTCAAGGAAATGCTGGATGTGGCATTTAATGCCATGGTCTAGCCAATGTGATGGTGTTGGTCATAGGCTGGACTTGATGATCTTTAAGGTCTTTTCCAGCCTTGGTAATTCTGTGATTCTGAAATGAGGGCTGGGCATCAAGAAGGCAGGGACAAGCTCTTTTCACTTCTGCCCTGTGATAGGACAAGGAGCAATGGATTCAAACTCAAGCACAGGAAGTTCCACCTCAATATGAGGAAGAAATTATTTACTGTGAGGGTTACAGAGCACTGGAACAGGCTCCCCAGAGAGGTTGTGGAGTCTCCTTCTCTGGAGAAGAATTTCAAGACCTGTCTGGATGCCCTTCTGAGTGATCTGCCCCAGTAGGATTTTTTTGGTCCTGCTCTGGCAGGGGGGTTGGATTTGATGATCTTTGGAGATCGCTTCCAACCCCTACCATTCTGTGATTCTGTGATTCTGTGATTCTGTGGTTCAGTTCCCAGAACACCTGTTGTACCTCTTAAAATGAGACAGCATCCTCTGATGTTTCCAAGAAAACCATCCCTTATAGGACATACCTAAAAAAGGGCAACATTTTGGTTCAATGGTAGAAATATCTACTTGCACAGACAATTCCGCTCTGTTGAATGACCAAGAGGGGTTGAGCAGTATTTGCTGTTGTTCCATTCTTGTGGCTGAGCAGCGTGGAGGTTGGGTTTGGTGTGTCCTACCCTTGTCCTACTTAAATGGGGGAGCATGCTGGAGCTACAGCAGGCTGTTTCAATGAGGAGGAAAGAACAGAGAGCCATCCTTTCTCGTGGCTGAGCAGTGTGGAGGCCAGCCACCCTGCTGCTCAGCAGGTGACAGCACCACTGCGCAGTTCTGTAGCAGTGCAGGGGCAGCTTGTGGGCCCAGGTGGGGCTCTGTGAATTGCCAGATTTGGCCAGGAGAAATGATGTCTACCAGGCAGAAGGAGACCATGCCTTCAGTACCCACCAAAATGGATGTAGGTCCCCAGAGGGTGCCCTTGTGGAAGGAGGTGGCTATGCAAGTCACAGACTGCTGGGAATGCCACGGCCTTTCACTTGTAGCAGGGGGCAGCTCTGACCATTGCTGTGTTTGGTGTGAGCAGGTTGATGATCTGCTTTCCTGGGTAGCACAGCTGCAGGATGAAGTGATGGAGCTCAGGGGAGAGATGAGCAGACTGAGGACTCCCAGGGAGAGTGAGAGGGAATTAAGTGACTGTGGGGAGACCTGAGACTGAGCAGCAGAGTATGCAAAGCTCTTGGCTAAGAGGATGAAGGAAGCCAAGGAGAAGCACCACGAGTAGATTGTGAAGATGACCTGGTTTGAGCCAGGATGAAGCCAGTTTTCCTTTTACTGATTTTTTTTTTTTCCTTCAGTGAGCTCTCTTTAACTAGCAGCAAGTGTTCCAGCTAGTGGACTGATAACACTGGAACATTTATGTTACTGCTGAGATGCCAAGGTCGTGTCTTTGCCCTGCTGGCTCAGGTGCTACCAGGAAGAGAGTCGTATCTATGACCCCCCTGTAGGAGACTGGACTAGATGGACAGCAAAATTGACCAAAGTATTCCATCCCATGTATCTGTGTAAGCTCAGGGGAAAGTAAGAGATCACAGAAGAGAACTTCTTTCCTGCTTCCTCTTCCCTTCTCTTCCATCCATGGCCAGTATCCAGGGAGGACTCCATCTGTCCATCACCATTGATCTTTAGGCTCATGCATCCCTGACCCTCATCACTCTCTCCTCAGCTCCTGTCTGCTCTGCCGCTCTCTCTGGCAGCTCTGCAACGTTTCAGAGCTGCTCACAGCTCAGGAGATGCTGGGGGAGTTGCTGGGAGTGGGGAGGCAGTAGGGGTTTGCACATTCCTGTGTTTAATTAAAGGTGTCTAGTTTAGTTTTCAATCCAGAAAAGTCTCTCTCCATAATTTTTATCTCTCCTTCCCTGTTTGGGGGAGGGGGAAGCAGGGATTGTTGTCTCTGGTTGAATTGGCAATCCTGAGTCAAACTGACAGAAGATGTGCCCGCTTTCTTCATTGTGAGCTTCTACATCTAAGTTTGAGTCAAGTCAGAAGTAAAAGATGCATGTGATACTGAAATAAACCCTTTTTGTGGTTAACTTCCTATCTTTTTTTAAAGGAAGAATAGGGAAAATGTGGGCCCACTGCTGAACGAGCTGGAAGCCCTGGTAACAGAGGATGCAGAGAAGACAGAGTTGCTGAATGCCTTCTTTGCTGCAGTCTTTACTAAGACCAGCCTTTATGAACTTCAGACCCTGGATGTAGGAGAGGAAGCCTGGAGGAGGGAAGACTCTCCACTAGTCAGTGAAGCGTGAGTCAGAGGTCAGTTATGCAAATTGAATGTGCACAAATCCATGGGCCCTGATGGGATGCACTCAAGAGTGTTGAGAGAGCTGGCTGATGGTATCGCCCTACCTCTCTCCATCATTTTCAAAAGATGATGGCAAACAGGAGGGGTGCCTGAAGACTGGAGGAAAGTCAGTGTCACTCCAGTCTTCAAAAAGAGCAAGAAGAAAGATCCAGGAAACTACAGACCAGTCAGCCTCACCTCCATTGCTGGAAAAATGATGGAAGCAGCTCATTCTGGAGGTCATCTCGAAGCACATGGAAGAGAAGAAGGTTTCCAGGAGTAGTCAGCATGGATTTACCAAGGGGAAATCATGCTTGATTAATCTGATAGCCTTCTATGATGTTGTAACTGAACGGGTAGATGCAGGGAGACCAGTGGATGTAGTCTGCCTTGACCTTAGCAAGACTTTTGACATAGTCTCCTTGTGAGCAAGCTCAGGATATGCGGCATAGAAGAATGGAAAGTGAGATGGATTAAGAACTGGCTATACAACAGAGCCCAAAGAGTGGTGGCCAATGGTGCAGAGTCCAGCTGGAGACCTGTAACTAGTGAAGTCCCTCAGGGATCACTACTGGGTCCAGTCCTGTTCAACATCTTTATCAGTGACTTTGATGACAGGACAGAGTGTATTCTCAGCCAGTTTGCTGGTGACTGACAGGCTGCCCAGGGAGGTTGTGGAGTCTCCATCTCTGGACATAATCAAAACCCGCCTGGATACAGTCCTGTGTAAAGTGGTCTAGGTGATCCTGCTTCAGTGGGAGAGTTGGACTAGGTGATCTCTAGAGGTCCCTTCCAACTCCAGCAATTCTGTGATCCTGTGACATGAAGCTGGGAGGATGGACTGATTCACCTGAAGACTGTGTGGCCATTCAGCAAGATTTGGACAGACTGGAGAGCTGGGCAAAGAGAAACCTAATGAATCACAGAATCACAGAATCTTAGGGGTTGGAAGGGACCTTGAAAGATCATCTAGTCCAACCCCCCTGCCAGAGCAGGGTCACCTAGAGCACATCACACAGGAACGTGTCCAGGCGGGTTTTGAATGTATCCAGAGAAGGAGACTCCACAACCTCTCTGGGCAGCCTGTTCCAGTTCTCTGTCACCCTCACAGTAAATTTTTTTTTCCTGATATTCACATTGAACCTCCTATGCTCCAGTTTGCATCCATTACCCCTTGTCCTATAACTGGACATCACTGAAAAAAGCTTAACTCCATCTTCCTGACACTCACCCTTTACATATTTGTAAATACTGATGAGGTCACCCCTCAGTCTCCTCTTCTCCAAGCTAAAGAGGCCCAGCTCCTTCAGCCTTTCCTCATAAGGCAGATGTTCCACTCCCTTAATCATCTCTGTGGCTCTGCGCTGGACTCTTTCAAGCACTTCCCTGTCCTTCTGGAACTGAGGGCCCAGAACTGGACACAATACTCCAGATGCGGCCTCACCAATGCACAATAGAGGGAGAGAAGAACCTCCCTTGACCTACTAACCACACCCTTTCTAATGCACCCCAGGATGCCACTGGCCTTCTTAGCCACAAGGGCACATTGCTGGCTCATGGTCATCCTCCTGTCCACCAGGATCCCCAGGTCCCTTTCACCTACACTGCTCTCCAGCAGGTCAGCCCCCAACCTGTACTGGTCCATGGGGTTGTTCTTCCCCAGATGCAAGACTCTGCACTTGCCCTTGTTGAATTTCACCAACTTTGTCCCTGCCCAACTCTCCAGCCTGTCCAGGTCTCACTGAATGGCAGCACAGCCTTCTGGTGTGCCAGCCACTCCTTCCAGTTTAGTGTCATCAGCAAACTTGCTGAGGGCACACTCTGTTCCCTCATCCAGGTCCTTGATGAAAATACTGAACAGTCCCAGTCCCAGTACCAACCCCTGAGAGACTCCACTAGTCACAGACCTCCAACTAGATTCTGTCCCATTGACCACAACTCTCTGACTTCTTCCTTTCAGCCAGTTCTTGATCCACCTCACTACCTGATCACCAAACCCATACTTGATCAACTTACCTACAAGGATGCTGTGGGAGACAGTGTCAAATGCTTTACTGAAATCAAGATAAGCCACATCTACCGCTCTACCATCATCTATCCACCTAGTTAATTCCTCATAGAAGGCTAGAAGGTTGGTCAAACATGACTTCCCCTTGGTAAAACCATGTTGACTGCTTTTGATGACCCCCATGTCCTTGATATGCCTAGAGATAGTGCCAAGAACAAGTTGTTCCATCACCTTTCCAGGGATGGAGGTGAGGCTGACCGGTCTATAGTCACCCAGGTCCTCCTTCTTGCCCTTCTTGTAGACTGGAGTGACATTTGCTATCCTCCAGTCCTCAGGCACCTTTCCTGTTACCCATGACTTACCAAAGATGATGGAGAGTGGCCCAGCAATGACCTCTGCCAGTTCCCTCAGCACCCTTGGATGCATTTCATCCGGACCCATCGATTTATGGATGTCCAGATTGCTCTACTGATCCCTAACCCAATACTCATCTACCATGGCAAACTCCTCCTTCATCCCGACTTCTTCTGGGGCTATAGGATCCTGGGGCTCATGGGGAAAGCCTGCAGGAGTAAAGACAGAGGCAAAGAAGGCGTTCAGCACCTCTGCCTTCTTTATATCCTCTGTCACCAGGGCACCCACCTCATTCAGCAGTGGGCCTATATTGCCTCTAGTGTTAGTTTTGTTGGCTATGTATTTGAAAAAGCCCTTTCTAATGTCCTTGACCTGACTTGCGAGGTTAAGTTCCAAGGAGGTCTTAGCTTTCCTAGTTGCCTCCGTACATTTTCTGACAACTGTCCTATATTCCTCCCAAGTGACCAGCCCCTCCTTCCATGATCTATAGATTTTTCTTTTCCATTTGAGTTTACCCAGCAGTTCCTTTTTTAACCATGCTGGTCTCCAAGCTCCCTTACTAGATTTCCTACCCATTGGGATGCTCTGATCCTGAGCTTTCAAGAAGTGGTCCTTGAATGTTGACCAACTATCTTCAGCCCCTTTACCATCTAGCACTCTGTCCCATGGGACTTCCCTTAACAATTGATTGAGGAGGCCAAAGTTGGCCCTGTGGAAGTCCAGGGTTCTGGTCTTGCTAGGTACCCTATTCCTCCCACACAGGATCCTGAACTCCACCATCTCATGATCACTGCAGCCAAGGCTGCCATTGACCACCACTGCTTCAACAAGGCCCTCCTTGTTGGTGAGTACAAGATCCAGCAGTGCTCCTCTTCTAGTTGGCTTGTCTACCATTTGCATTAAGAAGTTATCATCAATGCACTGGAGGAACCTCCTAGACTGTGAATGGCTGGCTGTGTAAGTCTTCCAGCAGATATCAGGGTAGTTAAAATGAGATTCAACAAGAGCAAATGCAGAATCCTGCACCTGGGAAGGAACAAGAAAATGCACCAGTACAATTCAGGAGGTGATCTGCTAGAGAACAGCTCTGTAGAGAAGGACCTTGGAGTCCTGGTAGACAGCAAGTTATCCATGGGACCACAATGTGCCCTCATGGCTAAGAAGGCCAGTGGTATGTTGGGGTGTATTAGGAGGACTGTGTCCAGCATATCGAAGAAGGTTCTCTTCCCCTCTACTTGGCCCTGGTGAGACCTCACTTGGAGTATTGTGTCCAGTTCTTGGCTCCCCAGCTCAAGAGGGACAGGGATCTACTGGAGAGAGTCCAGCGGAGGCTACGAGGCTGATGAAAGGACTGGAACACCTGCCTTATGAGGAAAGGCTAAGAGACCTGAGGCTTTTCAGTCTGGAGAAGAGAAGACTGAAAGGGGATCTAATTAATGTCTATAAATACATGAGGGCTTCAAGAAGGCAGGGGCAGGAAGCAGTCCTGGGGATTCTTAGAGTGTGTGGAAGATAACTCCTAACAGAACTGATGACCAAGCCAACTAATGAAGGCGCTCTACTAGACCTGCTGTTTGTGAACAGAGAAGGACTAGTGGGAGATGTGAAGATTCGTGGCTGTCTTGGGCAAAGCGACCATGAGATGGTGGAGTTTTCATTTCTTCAGGAAATAAGGAGGGAGGTCAATAGAACTACCTTCTTGGACTTCCAGAAGGCAGACTTTGACTTCTTTGAGAGACTGGTTGATGGCATCCCTTGGGAAGCAGCCCTCAAGGACAAAGGAGTCTTAAAGAATTTAGTAGATAGGACCCCATGGGAAACAGCCATCAGGGAAAAGGGAGCAGAAGAGAGCTGGCAGATCTTTAAAAATGCTTTCCACAGGGCACAAGAGGTCTCAATCCCCAGGTGTAAGAAATCAGGAAAGTTAAATAAAGCTTGACCCCTCCTGCTGAGCCGCATGGTGAACTGGTAACAACAGACGACGAGGAGGATGAGGTTCTCAACAACCTTTTTCCTTCAATCTTCACTGGCAATCCCTCTCCTCACAACTCTCATGTTGATGGCCCACAAGATGCAGACCAGAGAGACAAAGTCCCTCCTACTGTAAGTGAAGATAAGGTTTGTGACCATCTGAGGAACCTGAAGATATACAAGTCCATGGGACCTGATGAGACACATCCCAGAGTCCTGAAGGAATTGGTGGATGTAGTTGCCGAACCACTGTCCATGACATTTGAAAAGTCATGGCAGTCAGGTGAAGTCCCTAGTGACTGGAAGAAGGGACGTGTTATGCCCCTCTTTAAAAAGGGTAGAAAAGAGGATCCTGGGAATTACTGACCTATCAACCTCACCTCTATGCCCGGGAAGATCACAGAACAGATTCTCCTAGAAGACATGCTAAGGCATGTGGAGGACAAGGAGGTGATCCAAGACAGCCAGCATGGCTTTACGAGGGGCAAATCCTGCCTGACCAACCTAGTGGCTTTCTACAACAAAGTGACTGCATCAGATGACCAGGGAAAAGCAGTAGATGTCAGCTATCTGGACTTCTGCAAGGCCTTTGACACAGTCCCCCACAACATCCTTCTCACTAAATTGGAGAGATATGGGTTTGATGGGTGGACTGTTCAGTAGATAAGGAACTGGCTGGATGGTCACATCCCGAGGGTAGTGGTTAATGGCTCGGAGTCCAGAAGGAAGACAGTGACAAGTGGTGTCTTTCAGGGGTCTGTAGTGGGACCAGAATTCTTTAACATCTTCATTAATCATACTGGCAGTGGCATTGAGAGCACCATCAGCAAGTTTGCTGATGATACCAAGCTGGGTGGTGCAGTTAATATGCCAGAGGGACAGGGTACTATCCAGAGGTACGTGGACAAGCTGGAGAAATGGGCCCAGGTGAAGCTCATGAGGTTCAAAAGGCCAAGTGCAGGGTCCTGCACCTGGGCCGAGGTAACCCAAGACACGAATGCAGGCTGGGGGAGGTCACACTGGAGAACAAACCTGTGGAAAAACACCTGAGAGTACTAGTGGACCAAAAGCTGAACATGAGCCACCAATGTGCAATTGAAGCCCAGAAGGCCAACTGCATCCTGGCCAGCATCAAAAGAAGTACGTCCAGCAGATCGAGAGGTGATTCTGCCCCTCTACTCTGCCCTGGTGAGACCTCACCTGGAGTAGTGTGTCCAACTCTGGTGCCCCCAACATAAGAAAGATGTGAATCTGTTGGAACATGATCAGAGAAGGGCCACGTAAATGATCCGAGGGCTGGAGCACCTCTCTTATGAGGACAGGCTGAGGGAGTTGGGGTTGTTCAGCCTGAAGAAGAGGAGGCTCCAGGGGGACCTCATAGTCCCCCTTCAAGCCTTCCAGTACCTGAAGGAGGCTACAGGAAAGCTGGGGAGGGACTTGTTACAAGGGCTTGTAATGAGAGGACAAGGGGTAGTGGTTTTAAACTGAAAGAAAAGAGATTTAGGTTAGAGATCAGGAGGAAATTCTTTAGTGTGAGGGTGGTGAGACACTGGAACGGGCTGCCCAGAAAAGTTGTTGAAGCTCCATCCCTGGAAATGTTCAAGGCCAGGTTGGATGGGGCTCTGAGCAGCCTGATCTAGTGGGAGGTGTCCCTGCGCATGCAGGGGGGTTGGAACTCGATGATCTTCAAGGTCCCTTCCAACTCAAACCATTCTGTGATGCTATGATTCCATATATCCCTATGCTTCCAGTATACTTAATGTAAGCTTGAGACCACGGCCATTATGGAGTTTTTTGACTACAGATTTGGAGGAACATTGTCAGGGTCTGGAACAGTAACAGGAACATTGCATTGCTGCTTGCCATATGGTGTCAGACGTAGGATTCTTGCTGAAGCCTAGTTGCCTCCACCATCCAGTAGGATACTGTAAAAGAAAAGAAAAGAGAAAACTGCCTCGGCGGGGAAAGGCCGAACATGTTACCCCATTTGAAAAGAATGAAAAATCCATTGTGAACTCATGGTATATTTAGTATACATTATCACTTTGTATATAGTCTGGGGTAGGAAGTGCAGAGAACCAGAGGCAAAGTCCTGCAACAGTAGTTTTAGTATCAGCATGCCTGTTTTTAAAGGCAATTAGTAATCCAGAAATAAGTGTCAGGCCCTGCTTTATCAGACCACTGACAGGTCATAATACATTGAATGAGAAGGCCTAAAGTTTGCCTGGTGCTTACACTTTTTTTCTCTCCCTTTGAGGAAACCTGGGTTTCTCCCACCCCCTCTAGGATATTTTGTTTTCTCTCCTTACTTTTACTGCCTGTTCTATTGCAGCCACCATTTCTGCTGTGCGAGCTGTGGGCTGATCTAACAATGTGGGGGGGGTAGTTCCAAGGATAGTGCCTTCCTCCAAAGCTCGTGCTGTTGCTCTGGTGTTCAGGGGGACTCTTTTCATCTCTTATCATACGAGCGGAGGTACAAGCTTGCATCTGGTGTCCAAAGGATTTTTGCCCTTCATGTTTTAAAGCTTTGTCTGGTGTCTTACCTTGCTTGTTAGAATCTGACCAGCCTGTATCTCTTGTATGAGCCACTATATCATGTAAAAATTCTGCCCACATAGGAACTGGCTGTCCCATCTGACCAGCTTGTAACCCCTGATTGTGAAGCTGATCAGCTCTAGTGCCATCTTTGCACCTCCCTAAATAACCTTTTAGGTCTGCCGGGGCACCCCTGAAAAGAGGCTTTATCATATCAGGGTTCACCTCAGCAGTGATTGGGGTGTCTCTGTCAGCATGATTGTGCATGGCCTGTACACAGGCTGCCCTTGTAATAGCAGTTAACAGACCATCGAGTGAATGAATGGGTGTAACAGTTGGTTCTCCTCTGTCCTGTGGATCTCTTCCTCCATCCAAATAGGCAACTCGATTAGTGAGAGAATAAGGATGGTTGTCAGGATCAGGACCAAGATTTAACTGGACTGCTGGATCCCAAATCCTTCTGGCTTCATTGTTACCTAGCATTACTGGTTCTCCTCCAGAAAGGCACCCTCTCCATAAACACAGAGTTACTGTTTCTCCTGGCTGCCCCCCATATCTATCCTGTAATTTTGGTATCTGCAGAGGATCGCAAGGTGCGCTCTTAACTGCAGTTCTCCTCTGTCCTCCTTGCAGCCTTTCTGATACCTCAGCTGTGATTACAGGTCTCGTTTTTAGTTCTGCTTCCTCCCCCTCTTCGGGATGCAAAAGTTTAGTCGGTACAGGGGAAGAGGCAGGGGGAGCAGCAACAGGCATTAGACAAGCAGCAGGAGCGGTGCCTGTGACAGGAGCAGCAGCAGCCACAGCAGCACTTGCTGCAGCAGTGGAGGAGGCACCAGGAGGAGCAGTTTTGGGAAAGCCCCCGGTAACCGCACTCGCTCTGGAAGCAGCGGAATCGGTCTCTGCTGCTCGGGAAGAGGCTGGAGCTGGCAGAGAAAGCCGTTTGTCCTCCTCGTAATCCTCCTCCTCAAGATCTAAGCTCTCCCAGATATCACCATCCCAGTCCTCTGGTGATGTTATTATTTTTCGGACTTGTCTCACACCTCTAGGGTTAGTGGCTTTCAGCATCCTGAATTCCACATTCTCCTCCAATCGATTATACCTTACTGTGATGTCTTTCAGTTCTTGTTTTGATTGCAAACTTTGAAACATTTCTGTTAGTTTCAAATTAGTAACTATTTTGAGAGCTAGTTCTTTCCACTGCCCTGCAGCTGTTAAGCAAATTCCTGACATACTACCTATTACACCTTTTCCCTTTGCATCCTTTAACGAGCCTCTGTTCTTACCCATTTTAGTTAAAATGTTCTCTCAGTTACACCATTGGCTTCTGACCGAGAGTCGTTAGATTCAGTCTGTATGTTGTGCCTCTTAAGAAACTTGGTTAAGCCCGGAACTTGTTTTACAACACAATCTGCCATCGTGATCCTGAAGGATCCTTCCCGGACCCTGCAGGACCTTAAGGCATCCTGCTGACTATGCCAGTTGTCCCGAATGGGACAGGATGGCACACCCAATGTATCTGCACAGATCAAGATTTACTGCATATAACAATGGGGTCTTAACTCCTTAAAGCAGAAGGCACAAGTACAGCAAAAGCACAGGGAAACTGGGAGATCAGAACAGAAGCTGAATTTAGAATGCAAAGGGTCTCTTAGCAGTGAATTTTACTACTTATAGTTAGATCAAACTATGAAGGTTAACCATTAAAATGCTGGCAACTTACTTATTATCAAATTCTATACCAGGGCTAGAACATTACTTATTAATCTTAAAGGATTCTACAGTCTTAAACTTAATGATGAAGATTACTTAACGTTTACAACTAAAGACAGTGAAAGAGTTACTATTTCTCACCCTTGCCAGGCCACAGGTGGGTGTCCCTGAGTGGATCATAATTCTGAAGAATCTGTCTCTCTGGCAGGTGTCCCCACTGGAGAGGAGAAGATCCAGCAACCTCCTGGGAAAGTGTATGGGAAGTCCCCCGATCAAAGATGGGACCAGGCTTTTATAGAATAAAGTGGATTGACTGCTGTCATTTAACCATTAGCCATACCTCCAACATCTCTCATTGGAGAATAAAAGGAAAGCAGTAGAAAAATTCATTAAGGCCTTGTTCCCACGAAGCAAAGTCCTTTGTTTATCTGTTGGTTCTTACGTTATCTCTGTTTTAGGCCGGGTTGGGCTCTGTGTTCTTCAACACCGGAGAGCAGCTGGTGTTATGAACATCAACTTGGCCTTTGTTTGCACCTTCCAAGGTTGTTACCAGCTCAGACTTTGCTAGGCCTTTTCCTTTCTCATGGGAATCTTTGTACTTCAGGCCTGGGCCTGCAAAACCGAGAGAGAAAAGCAGTTGAATCAGAGAGAAAAGCAGAGAGAAACTGAGGCAGGCATATTGAGAGATAGAGTATCATGCTATTCAATGAGAGCACAGGTATAGTGTAGCTCAGTGCATAATTTCAAATAATTCCTTTAGAAGAAATACAACATTGTTTTAGAGTGGGGTTGGGGATTCCTTTAGTGGCTCAAAGGGGAGACACATGAACACACAGATAAGATAAGCACATGCAATTTATTAAGCTACTAATTACTTACGGAGAAGCATAAGTGACACTCGTCATCAAAGTTTATACATACAGACCCAACAGAGAAGCAGGCCCACAGTCCCAGGTGCAGCATCGTGTGGTGCAAGAGGCAGTCTGCAGGTGCAGCACTTTACGTGGGTGTCCCCAGGGAGGCAGCTGTGACCTTGGTTGTGCACTAGCCCAGTGCCCTCAGGAGAATCCCAGTTTATACCCTTAGCAGGGGGCTGGAGTCCTGGCACAGGGGCCACCCTGAGTCACAAGTCGTCCTGCCCGGGTTACATCACATGAGGCAAACACACATGTGCAACCAATTGGGTCTGGGGTCCATGATGCCCCCTCAGGTGTTAACTTCATCTGTCTTCTCCTACCTCTCTGGTCTTTTGGCTGCCCTTTCTGTGCAGCCACTGTCCCTTCTCTAATGATGGGAACTGAACAAACTACAGCTGTGGCTTGTGCAAATGCCAGGTTCCTCCCAAGGTTCTGTTTCTTCTTTTATCTGTTTGACCATGAATTCCTCCCAAAGTTCTGCTTTCCTTATCTGTTTCAATCATGGACCGTTACTCATCACTATTAACCTGTTCCAATACAAGCACTTGCAGTGAGTCCCAGAGTGAAACCTTGGTGCACATCTACATGGCAATAAAGAACTTCTGCATCTTATCAACACAGCCAGAAAATCAGAAATGTCTGTGATTCTTTAGTCTCACAGTTCTACTATTTTTCTTAACAAGGATCTTGAGTTTGCTGTGAGCCATGTGGCACTGCTGAGAAACAAGCAAACACTGGTGTAACCACTGCTATATTGTATTAGCTTTCATTCCAGGCAATCTAAGTAATAGCTACATCAGAGGAAGAATAATATTTACATCAAAAATATTTATATCCTTGAGCTTGAAAAAACCCATAATCTTTGGTCCAAGACAAATAGAAAGAATTGTCACTGCAAGCTGCACAAGAGGGGGAAAATGCAGTTCCGAAAAAATATCAGAAGGGGGAAACTAGCAGCACAAACTTTATGTATGTAGATTGGCTACAGATAAGATCTTTCTGTTAGGTCAAGTTTCTGACTCTATAAAATGTCAAACTTTCTGCTGGGCTGATTTTTTCCCTCCAAAAGTTTGGACATAGGTATCCTTGCTGGTATTTGTATGGCACTGTCAAAACAGCTTCTCTGGGTGTCCCCTTCTCTGGAGGGGCTGAGCAATGCACATCCCAGGTCCCTGGTGCACCTGGGGTGGTCAGAGCTGCAGATCAGCACAGCCCACAGCTCACAGCCCGTGCTGCATCATCCTTCAGACTTCACTCTTCTCTGAGCAAAAGAACCACAGATATAACTGAGGGCAAGATGTAAGGGGGAAAAAAAGTATTACTGTTTCCAGAAATATGTCTCCAAAAACCTATTAGCTCTTTCAGCTCTTGGGGCCTCATAAACTTTTGCCCAGGCCTTTCTAGGTGCAAGTTCTATATACAGATTGAATCGCATTGTACTAAGATGTTCATTGTTGATAGCATGGTCAGGCATCTCTCGACATAAATGGCTGCATTTGTGCAGCCAGTATCATCATTTCCCAGTGGTTCTGACAAGCAGAAATGCACCAGAAAATGAGTGATAATTTTTAGTGAATTACAGTTATGTAATGTAATACATGTTACATTATATACATAATGAAATGCAATGTTATATATAAACCATGCAGTGTCAGCATACATACACTCCTTCCATTGGAGTGTTGCTGTTCTCATCAGCTGCAGCGTATTCTAAGATTTTCCCCTTTTCTGTATAGTACAAGTGGGGATAATGGAAAGGAAATTATGTGATTTGAAAAGTAACGAATGGAGACTGGCTGTGCAGAGCAGGGGAGTCTCACCAAGGCAGGAGGGGCCAGGAGATTCCAGAAGGAAAGACATGGGGCACAGCGAAGGGTAACGAAGGGACAGGATCCACCAAGAACCAAGCACAGGAGTGAGAGAGGTTGCAGCAAGCAGTAGGAAGAGGAGGTAGAAGAGGGAAGAGAAGAGGTGGAGGAATCATAAAGGAGATGGACAAGGCTGGTTTATAACATGGTATTCTTGTCTTCTGGTCTTCTACACTGTATTAACAGAAAACTGAACTAGTGTGCTAGGGTTAGATCAAGGGAACCTGTAGGTCTCTGATTACCTGAAACTGACAGCAAGTCACAGCAGCATTTATCTCTGGTGTGAGCATGTAGCTATGGTTGTTTTACAAGGCTGGAGGGATAACAGATGCTGCCAGAAGCATTAAAAGCAGAGGAGGCAGGGCTGAGCAGCTCAAGAGAGCAAAGCTGGATTCAGGGCAAGTTGGGAAAACTTGTCATGCTTCTAAGGCACTATCCAGTGTCTGCTCTTGACTCCTGTACTCCACAGAAAAAACTGTGATCAGTTCACTTGCTGCAAGAACATGTCCTTTGGGCACTTCAGGTACAGGAGAGCTCCACTGTTGAGGAGCAGACAAGTGTTGCAATGTCCCCAAGCACTTCTCTGGGTAACCACCAGGACATCCTAATGTCCTGGAGCTCTACCAGTCACTCCTCTTGCACTGTCCCCTCTGACCTTGCCCTTCACTTCAGTTGCCCATGGGTGACCAAGAGGGACAGGAGCACCTTGCTCTCCACAAGGCTTGGTAAATTAGATCCTCATCAGCTCCCTGGGAAGAGCAGGGAGGAGCACAGAGGGCACCTCATCAGGTGTTGCAGTCCTAGGGCAGGAGGCCGGAGCAGATGGTTGAGGAAGAAGTGGCAGTGACCTGAGGTCCAGCCAGAAGACAACACACCCACTCCAGCCCTAGCTAACAGCACTACATTTAAACCCAGCATCACATGTGTTTTCCTTTTCAATGCAGTACTGCTTGCACTTGGAGTTTGCAGTTTATTGCATTTCTGCTGCAGCCTCTCTGGAAGCAGCTGTAATTTTCAATAAAGATAGAAAATGAACAGCCAGTGTCTGTCTTTAGTGTCTTCTGTGGACAGCCACTTAACCCAGAGGTTACAAGGCCCACCTTGTAGCAGCTGCCTGCTAGGGTATCCTCGTGGCCATTCTGCTGCAACTGGAGGGGTGTAAGTTTGGTGACATGCTTTGCCCTGAGCTCCCCATGACCCTTAGCAACTCATCTTTCAGCTGACATTGTAAATTAAGGACAAAAAGAGTATTCCCACTCTGTACATAGGAGGCTAAAATCTCTTCAGGACAAATACTTTTAGTAATTTTTTAGTTTATTTTTTTTTTTGCTTCATTAAAAATAAGGTGGAGATAAAACTCACAGTCTTTCCAGACTTGCTGCTTTCCCTCTACGTGCTGCTAGGTAGCTGCATGTATATCTCCAGCACACTGGTATGTACAGGAATTGCACAAAAACATCCTCCCTGCTTGGCAGACTGTACACTACGGATGCTGCACAAGGTCACAGCTCCATTCTGGTCACACATCTGGATAGTGCTGCAGTAGCCGTCACTGCTGCACCACGGAAGAACAAGCACTCAGCAGTCATCCCCTCCCCCCAGTTGCTCTCCCTCCATTTCTTGGACCTCTCCCAAGATATAAATAATTCATTCCACTGTACAGCTGAACTGCTGGCATCTGCTGCTAAACCTGAATGAATTTTCATGTGCATAGCTGCTATCTGACAGCCAGCTGTTCTTCACCTCTGTTGCTTTTCTAGTCTCTGGGTGTGTGCTGCCGTGTACGGGGATGTGCTGGGCCAACTGCATGTGTGACACTCCTTCAGCTGGACCGCATCTTCTAACGCGTGGCCTCCTACCCTGGGTTTCACCATAATCATTGTGGCCTTTCTGGAGCCTATTCCTGGTGGTCCAGGTGCCCATCCAGTCCACTGTAGCACACCTCAACAACAGGAGCAATGCAAAGCCTGGGAAGGGAAGAGGATTTCAGGACAGGAAGCCACATGGGCATATTTGTCCCTTGTGCTCTGGTGTGTCTGCTACACTGTGTGTCCTCAGGCATCCTAAGGACACCTCTCCTTGTGTTTGTCCTGCAAAGCTTATTTAAAGCTGTGGGACAGTAAGCAAGTTTCTGCAGGCTTCAGTGTCTTCCTTGAATCTTTGCACCTTCACCTTCCAGTTACCAAGTACAGCAAAAGTGTCCACTCTCAGATGGCTATTTTATTTTCCCTGCCTCTCTTCTGCCATCCAAACAGGTGATGGCCAGTGAATCACAGATGACGAGTCCTTGTACTTGCAGTTTAAGTCCCATATTTTTTCTGGTGCATCAGTCCAGATACAGACAGCTGTCTGTCTGGTTTTGTGCAGCCTGAGCATTTTATATCAGTAGTGGTGCTCACTTAATTTACTTTATTTTAATGTTTTAGACACTGGAACAAAAGGCTTCAAAGGCAGGAGGCTTGCTGTCTCTCTGGGTAGGAGAGGGGAGAAGAAAACAATAGCAATGGTGAAGAGACAAAACCCAGCTGCACCAGGAGGAGCCTGAATATCCATTTTAATCTCACAAGGCTGGGCCGAGAAGCTGGGACATCTGTGCAATTTTATTTAAGCACAAGTGCTCCAAGAGCTGGATGATTCAAGAGCCAGACTCTGCCAGAGCAGGTTAAGCTATCAGGGTCTTCACTTGGATGGTGAGGGAAATACAAGGACACACTCTGATCTGCTAGGTCCTGCCTGGAGCCTGGTCAGGAGCACAAAAGGGAGATTTAAGATCCAAATACAAGCAAACAGGGAGAAAATAAGTAGACTTCACTCTTTCACCTCATTGGTCACTGGCCAGAGGACTGGGTTCAAACAGGGCTGGTTTTTTTTTCTATTTTTTTCTTGTTTCCCTTCCATTTCCCAAAGGAGGGTCAAGCCATGTGCTCCTCCACCCTTATAAGGGCAAGCATCCAAGGCATAGTGATGCACTGATTTCCAGCCAGGGATTTGCCCTCTTCTGAATCAGTTGGATGTTCTTAAGGTTGCAATCTCAGAGGGGCTGGGTGAGATCGCCCATTTGAAGTAGACTGGAAGAATTTGGCCCTGGAAAACTCATGCTTGTAAAAGGCCACAAAAAAGTGTGGACTGTAAATGCCATGGGGGCAAGTAGTTGTGTTTTCAGGTGACCTGGGGAGAAGATGCTGAGAGAGAAGAATGAGATAACATGCTTCTAAAATAGAGAAAAAGCAGGTCATGAAAAAGTCGGTCCAACTGGACTTCAAGGAATGCTGGAGGTTCTCATACTTAGGAGATTTAATGCTGCATCAGGCAAACCATCAACAAAAATTAAAACATGAACATGGTGTTGCTTTGCCAAGGAGAGGAACTCAATTGTGTAACTTCTGCAATTCCATGCTGTAGCATTTGTGTTACCTCAACACTAAACCTTCTAGACCTGGAACGGGCAATGTTTTACTAACTCACTTAGGGTAATCATTGATTGGTTTTACACCTCATCATATATAGCTCAAGAAATCCTATATCCAATGCTTGTTTGTCTAACCTAGCAGAGATTAACCTGGTCCTAAACCAGACAGATTTAAAATATCAGTATATAGCTCTGTTCCTATACATATATGTACACACATTTACTTCAAACAGCAAAGGGAAGTATAGAGAGTTTTTCCTCTCTTCCCAAGTTTATCAGCTGGTACTGGGATGCGACTTTTGCTTAGTGAAGGAAATGGTTTCCTTTCCTGTGTATTCAGGAAGATTCATACAGATTACCAAAGCAACTCATTCAGTATTGTCCCTGAATCTCACTTCCAAGCATTGATTGGTGATAATGTATTCCTAGTCCTTCAAGGCACAGAGGTTTTTCCTTTTCAAATATGCTAATTAAGTTTTCTGCTCTTGATTATCAGCTGCACACTGTAAACAACAGCCTTTTGGAAATCATAAGATGTGCACTGCCAGCTTTCTTCTTTGAGGGTGAGGCATTCAAAAAGGATGAGCTCTGCAGAAGGACTAAACTAAGTGGCATTGAATTACTCAGCTCTGAAATTCCATTTCAGATCCTGCAACAGAACTGAAATCAAGCAGGTTTTTTTGCCATCAGAATGGGCTGTGTGCTGGTACACGTGACAACCACAAATAGTCCAACTGGCTTTGGTGCAATTACCAGCTTTGGCTAAGAAAGCTAAACCAATGTGGAAGTTAAACTTAAGTATCAGTCAGTGATTTCCCCCTCCCCTACAGCAGATGAAGAGCACTGTTCATGGCTGTGGCATGTAGGTTTCAGCTCCAGCTTCTTGGGCATGTTGGTTTACAGACAGGTTGCTGGTGCTTAGCAGTTGATATGAGTATAGGAAGCATGTCAAGGGCTTAGGTGCTGAACTAGGATTTGGGGTACAGTTCCCCATATCTTCTCTAGTTGTGCTTGTTTAAAGAGCCTAAATGAAACCAAGATCTTACAGGGGTGACACTTTCCCTACCCCGATTCAAAGTCACTCACTCCTAACAGGCCTTCTGCTGCCCCAAAAACCTTTGAAGTGTCCAAGAAGTGGGAATGAGAGGCCAGTGGGATGGAGGAGTTTTGCCAGTGCTCTTTTGCACTTGATTGTTGATTTAAGGTATCAGTCAAGCAATGGCAAAATAATCAGTTTACAGCTGAGCCGTCCGCGACTCTACATACACATCCGTCACCTTTTCCCTTTGAGTGTTTACTCTGATTAGGTCTTTCCTGTTTTCCTCTTAAGTTCTGAATACTTGTATATTTTCCTTAGTTGCGCTGATTAATAGTTGTGGGGTTTTTTTCCAGTGACATGTAAGCATGTTTGCTGCAGACATAACTTCTATCGCATTTCTGTCTTCACTGCAGAAATGAGTATTTCTCAGGTGCTACCCAGCATGCAGAGCCAGTACCGGCTAAAAAAACTGGTCCATAAACCCGCAGCTATTGTCCCTGTTTATAATGCCATCACCACCCCACCCTGAAAAACTAAAACCTGCAGAGCCAACTGAAGGTATCTCTAGAAATCAGTCGTCTGCTAGAGCTGATTAGCTGGACAGAGGCTGTTCTCTTCAGGCAGAGTTCTACTATGTTCTTACTTGGGATTTGTGTGTGCTCCTGTTGCAAACCAGGGTGACTCTGCATCAGCGGTGTGAGTGCTCGGGGTCCCTCCTGGGGTCTGGGTAAAGCCACCTTGTTCCAGAATAGTTTCTGCCATTCATCAAAGAGGAAAATGACCATCCAAGTCTGTGGGTTTCGACATCTTAGCATGGGAAACAGAGGAAATCCTTCACCTAGAGAATGTGCATTCATCACCTTCAGGCTGCAGAACAAAACAGTGCCCTATATCCCAAGATAATGTTTGCTGGTTCCTGAGTGGTAAATGTAAATGCACATATAAACACACTACAGCACCAAACCTCTCTTATCTCTTCAGCTCTTAGCTCTCCCTTCTTAACTCTCCTTTTTCATCATTTAAATTGAAGTCTTTTGTGGTGCCTGACAACTCCTTTGGTCCCTGACCCCAGCATTTCTGTGGGAGAGTTTATTTGCTGCTTTTCCCTCCAGTCGTCTCAGAAACTGCACTGTTCCCCTTTCCTACACTCATGTGGCCACCTGGTTTGGTCAAAATCCCACAAAACATTCAGATCAGACTTCCTTTAGCAGGCTGGTGCATCTTGTTGCCCTGCAGTACCAAATGGCACTGGTCTGAATTTTGCGGTTCATGATGTCTGATAGCTGTGACTATAAAAGAGAATGCCTGTGAGTAGCCTTAAAAATTAATTTATTTCCCCCATCATTAGGGATTTTAAAGCCCCAAATGGAAGAAACCATGAGCACCCTAGTCTGATCTCATGGTTGAACTTGCTTGGAGCAGAAGGTTAGGCTAGGGACTTCCTGAAGTCTCTTCTCCTGTGAGTCTCAGTCTTACTAACCAAGGAATCAGGGTGCTTCCCAACAACAGCAAAATGCTGTCGGAGAGACAGCATTGCTTCTGCTGTTTGTTTTCTGCCTCTCCATAGTGGGAAAGCACCATTAATGCGAGCAGGAGTATCACCAGGCTTACAGGGACAGCTCTTCTCAACTCTCCTAAAAATCCTTTTCTACCCTCAGGTGGAAGGGTCCTTAAAGGAAGCAGCAGGGCAGACAGACTAGCAGCAAGGCAGGTTTGGCTTTCTGAGTGGTGAAATCTCCCCTGTTTGCTTCTGTGATTTTCAGGAAAATGGGGCTCTGTGTTCATCCACTCAAATAATATGCTCCTGCCAAAGCAATTTCAGACTCCCTGACCTGTTTTTATTCCTTGTATAAACAGTTTAGCAAGTCCCAGTGATCAGGGAACTGCTGTGGCCAATAAGGAGCAATACTAATAGGCTTTTTTGCACTACTTCTGCCTCATCTGGATCTCCATTTTCTTCCTTATTTTTTCCCTACAGGACTCCTAAAATT
This sequence comes from Apus apus, assembly GCF_020740795.1. Taxonomy (NCBI): domain Eukaryota; kingdom Metazoa; phylum Chordata; class Aves; order Apodiformes; family Apodidae; genus Apus; species Apus apus. The sequence continues at coordinate 68,480,986 of NC_067312.1, read as the reverse complement.
GTAGTTATTTATTTAACTGGCTCTATTGTTGTGGTTGTCTTTCAAATGCCAACTGAAATCTGCTAAGAAGCCAGGAACATGGGAATTATAAAGTTTCCTTGCCAGGTGTCAAATAACAATTAAGGCACATCCTTTTTCAACTGGGCTGGAAGGACATTATTGAATATTTAACAGGTTTACACAGGAAGAATGTGACCACTTTGTAAATGCATGTGTGCACTCTGAATGGATTTATTACTGTTTAAACCATTTTATAGCATATTGCTCAAAACAGATGTGATATTATTGCATTTTGTTTTTTCAGCCCAAATTTGCATGTCTCTGTTGCCTCTTGCTACTAAACAACAGGCAGTTCTCCTTTTCACTCAGCAATTCTAATGATACGTAGCTCACTAGAAGAAGAAGGGTTACAAAGCAACCTTTGGTTTGAATTATGATTTTAAGTTTTGCATTGCTGAGCTCTATGTAAAAAGCAGCCCAAAGGAAGTGATGAAGGCTGTAGGTCCACTGAGATCTGTGATGCCTAGGTGATTTGTTGATTAATATATACAACACTTCACATGGAACCTGTGTCTTGAGTATTGCTGTTACCTCAGCAGCTTTTAAGTGTAGAGAGAACACACCAGAGTGACATAAAATCAAGCAAGAAGGTCTAAAGTAGCCTCCTATGGTTATTACTGCTAGGTATAGGACCCCTGTTATATGTAACAGGTACCTTCTGGCTGAATAATCTGTATTTCTCCTGCCATGATTAGGAATTCAGACCCTTTCCACACAAAGCCTGGCAGACTCATTCTACCTGCACTGATTCAAGTGGAAAAAGGGCATTTTGCACCTATGGAGTGAGTTTGTATATGCATTCTTACTCAGTGTCACATAGGAAAACTGTGTCCTTACCAACCTCACTCAAGCTTCTAAATCCTGGCAGCTCTGTCTCCATCCCTTTCCTTTTTAGTAAGTTTTTGTTAATACCATTTATGAAAGGAACAAGGAAAGGATTCAGGGAAAAACAAAACAAAACAAAAACAAACCAACCAACCAAACAACAACAACCAACCACACAAGTATGTTGTCAAAACAGGGTAACCTCATGTTGCTTTTCTCAAACTCACTTTATCAGTGAGAGCAGACTGCCACGAATGCTAGGTGTGCAACTGCACATGTGCACGCACTAGAAGCAAATGTTCTCTGCAACACCAAACAGTTAATGACAAAGCTTCTACAGTTTTGAGCTGGTGCGCAAAAGTGGTGTATTTATGATCACACATATTGTAAGGAGTCTGCTTGCTTATAACCTTACTGACATCAAATGATGCCTTAACACCAGGTATGCTTACAGTGTTTTCATTTTCATTAATTATTAAAGTCCGGTTCATTTGCAAGAAAAAGGACTTATTTCTTCCCCTGTATTTTGTTGTTGCTGATTTCTATGCACTCCCATTTTCCAGTCTCATCCTGGGTCATGTAACCAGAAAAACGTACCAGGCTACAGAGTATCCTGAAACTGCTGAGTGATTCACCTGGGAAGAAAAGAAACATACCAGTAAACCCCTACTCACCCAGCCCCACCATATAATTTCACCAGACAGCATGGCAGAATATTTCAAATGTCTTTATTGGCAAGGTAAAATTTATGTGGATAAACTAATCGTTCCAAGGGATAGGGAAGGAAAAGAAGCCACCTTCCTGTTGACTTCTGAATTCATTAAGTAGGAGCATGGCAGTGGCTGACCTCACTGAAATTATTTTTTCACTTCACTAGGTATTTTAAAACATTTCCTGGAAAGAAGGGTGAAGATGAAACAGTATTTTTTTTAAAGCTTTCTCCCTGAATCACAACATAAGGGGGGGAAATTAATCCTATTTCAAATCATTCCATTTCAGCAAAATGAAATATTTTGCATTTTTAAAAAATTTATATTAATTTGAAGAAAACATTAAGTGGCTTGGAGCAGTACTTTCCAACGTTTTAAAATCATTGCAATTAAGTCATTTCAACTTGGAGATGAGGAGTTTGCCTTTAAGAGAGAAAAATGGCAGTTTGACAAACCACTGTGAATTTGAGACAATTAAGTATTCACCTACTTCAGGAGAGCAAAATCTGCCTTTTTCCATCTGCAGTAACTTCAGGCTCTGACATTTTTGCCTCACTCTAATGAAAAGCATTCTCAGCAAGTGCCACACATCTTTCATCCTTGCACAATTTGAAAGTGGAGAAAAATTTCCCAGGTGGGTGCCTTAAGTTAGGCCCTGAGATCTATATTTAGACACATGAATTTCACAAACCACTCAAGCTGTCAAGACCTTGAAAAGAGCAATCCAGCCCTCCCTCCTCCCCACCTGCTCACTGTCACCTTCTCCTTGCTCTCTGTCTTGTGATCAAACAAGCATTATTGAAGTTCTGTGCTGAGGAGGGCTGGAAAAGAGCAAAAATGTGTCCCTTTAGCTTGGATCAGTGCCATGACCCTTCACTTCACTGGAGAAGTGTGACAGCAAGGCAGGAGCAAGCAGCTGTGGGAAGCAAAGGTACTGGGCAGTGCTGGTCTGTTGCATTCAAAGAAATATGGTCCAACAAGCTGTGAGCAGCTACAGCTCTTTATATAGGCGAAGAGAGTTTTAGGTAGCTATCCCTGCTCTTAAGTATTCATCCTAGCTCATATTACAGATTTTTTAATTTCTTTCTTTTTTATTATTATTTTTTTCAAAAGTGAGAAACTAAAAATCGTGGTATACATGAAAATAGAGAGAGGTAATGTTTCTGTGCCTGCATAAATCTTGTCGATAAAAGGAGGTTTGTGTTAAAGTAATGGAGAATCTAATCCTAAGTGTCCCCGAAGTCACAATCAACTCAGCTTAAGGAAGGTGTGCCATTATGTCATGACAAGACAAGTGGGAACCCTCAGTGCTTACGGTCTAGTAAAATAAGTTGTTTTTTTTCCTGAGCAGCCTGTGTATTTCATTACCTGAATCTTCTGGGGCTCCCAGTTTCATGCGGTATCCATAGAAAGAATGGATGGATATCCCAAAGTGTTATTGTTGGAACTGGGGAAAGTACTGGTTCAAGAGAAATGCCTAACAAATGGTGGATTGTTAGCTTCCAACAGCTATTTCCAGTTTTGTGGTCTGGAATATGGAAGCATAGGAAGACACCTATTCCTCTAATTATTACTGCATAATTGTGGTTATGTCCCATACTGTGATTTCTAAAACGAAGGTGTTTATCTGAGAGATGTAACAGGGATTGGGATGAAGAGATACTGTGATAAATTTTTAGTTAATTTGTACCTGCTTTTGCAGAAGTGGGTAATAAAAGAATTGTTGTTTTTCTTTGAAATAGATCTGTTTTACAAATAGTTCACGTGTCCATCATGTGTTAGGAAAGCAGTTGTGAATAATAAGAGTGGAAGTTGCTACTGATGACATTTGAAATGCTAATTAATACCTAGGAAACTATGGCTCACTGAAATATTTTTTACATGGGTTTTTTTTGTGTGTATGTGCATGTCTGTATGTCTTCCACAGGCTGGAACAAGAAATACAGAAATTAGAAAGTGAGGAATCCCAAATATCTGCCAAAGAACAAATCATTTTGGAGAAACTAAAGGAGACTGAGAAATCCTTCGACAACTTGCAAAAGGTATTAAAAAAATAGAGTTATTCACAGATTGAAACCAAGGTAGACTCCTAGCACTGTTTGAAAGTAGTAGTTATAATTCATACATTTGTGGGAAGACTGAGGGCAGTTTCAGAGCACATAGCTCAAACCAGGACAAACAAGAGTAGAAAAGATATAGAGGTGTCAGATCTATTTTGTCTGGGTTATTTGGATTTCCCCTTCCCACTCCAGCTTTTCTTCAAGAGGGATTTGAGAGTCTATCTCCCTAGCTTATCTGCAGGGAAACAATGTGAGCCTTTGGCCCCATTGAAAGATGTCAGCAGGATCTTGAAGGGCATTCAACCTTTCCTGCTCCCAGTGGCAACCAGAGATGGTGGGATTTGCCACAAAAGCCACTTCTGAACATTACACCCTGCAACAAACAGCAGCTTTCTCCTTTTAGTTACACCTTATCCCTCTCCCTCAGCCTCTAATGGCACCTAAAACTGAAGAGTCACCATCTCCAGTACAAAGAAATTACAAAGAACCATAAAAGCAAGCCTAGCATAAAAATCAAGATTTCAAGCAAATTATATCCAAAATATAAAAGGTTTAACCAAATATATTATTTTTTCCCTTCACAGAGTTTCTCACACCAGGATGGTGGTAAGTGCCTTTTAATTATTACATACCTTTGGGTTTAACGAGGTTACTATGGCTTTGATGCAAAAGTTTACAAAGGGGGAGTTCTTCTCATCATTGTATGTTTCTGATTTCTTGTTAGAACCATTAACTTCTTCTTTGGCATTGCTACAGTGCAAGCAAAAACATCACTGTTGTAGTGAAACAGTATTCCTTTGGCAGAGCTCCACCTCTTACATGCACATAAGGGGAAAGAACAGTATGGATGTGTTAAAACAGACTGCAGACTCCCTTTCACCTCTCTGCGGTCAGTCTTCTCCACTGTATGCACTCAGGCTCTGTTTGTAAACAGATTAATATGAGGAATATTCCTAATAAACGGGAACAACTATTAAAATTAGATTACTTCACTGATGAGCTATATTCTCTGTATGATTATGCTTACAGAAAGAAAAACTCAATTGGGTGGATGAGGATGTGGTAATTCCAAGTTTATGAACTTGCTGTCACACTATGTGTGATCAGTCTAAACACTGAGTTATAAATGTAGGTGTCTGAGTGACTAAATAATATGGTTGATTCCCAGGAAGCTAGAAAGACCCTTTTAGAGCCTCTGCAGGACCCTTAGGATCCAGTAAGGATATCGTGCTGATCCACCTGCAGATAAATCTGTGCTCCAAACACTTGTTCTCAATACATGTCTTTGAACTGGCAACCTACTGAGGTCAAGACTAGTTCCTCCAGCTGCTGACAAAGCCATGCTCAACTGAACCGTGCATATAGATGAGGAATATGTAGGGTGATCCACTGGGACAATGGAACGTTAACATGTAGTATATGAGCTGACTTGGAGGTGTCTTTTTGAGGTGATTAATATACTCAGTAAGAAGGTATTCTTTTTTGACTTGAAGATCTAGTTCAGAAATTTTCACCTGTTAGCAATATGATTCAAGTTTTAAGTAAAGTCCCCCTGTTGAAAAATAATAATAATAATAAAGAAGTCCTAAATAGGATGCTCCACGATAAGACCTTACTCTTCCTTCCTTCTGAAGGATTTGAAATTGTCTATCACAAAGTAAATAAAGACCCAGAATGGCAGATATTTTGTACCTATGCAGTTTCACCACAAATGTCGGTAAGTTTCCAGAAGAGGAATAGTGCCTACAGGAATTAGCACCCTGTGGGAAACTGTTCTTTTCTTCCCCACATCAGTCTAAACAAAATGCCTTTTCAGCCAGCGAAGGCCTCTCCTGATTATTCCCAGCTAATGGACTAAAACAGACTTGCTTCTCAAGGACAACTGAAACCAAAACAACAGATGTGGTACGGGACAGAAAGAATGGGTGACAAGTTTTACAGTGTGCAGGAGCTTTTACAGCTCCTGCAAGATGCAGTGTTCCTCGTCATGCATGTTGTGATAAAACTGGAACCAAGGGAAGCCCCAGCTAGCAAATATGAAGCAGCAGTTTTCCCCTCAGACATATTTTCTTGTAGCAATGTAGTATTTCACTGGGTTCAAGAGGAGCCTCACTGCTCTCCAGATTTTGCCTGCTTTCAGTGGATCCCTCTCTCACTGACCAAGCCAGAAGCAAGGACAGTTCATTATTTCTTAAGGGTGACAGAAAACTGCAGAATTATGCCAAAGAGAATAGAGTGCCTCCAGAATAAATGTGCAAGCAGAAGGACTAAGGGTATAGCTAAGTTAATTGATCCTTTTTCTCATGCAGACCACTTGCTTTATATATCTTGTCTCTTCCTCTCAGCAGCTGGTGCCTGTGGGCTGAGGTGGGCCTGGGTTATCCTCTAAGCGGTACCTTACTCTGTTCATGTAGAGATGGCCAAGGCTGCAAGCTGTCCTGTTAGCCCTCCCAGTGTGGGCACAATGTGACCCCACATCTTCACACAATGAAAGCTGAGCAGGTCCTACTGTTTTCTGCTCTCTGGCAACAGTCCGTGAGGGTAGCTGGTCAGAGTAGGAAGAAAACATGTACATAGCTAGCTGCAAGCACGTTGGTACCAAAGATACTTCCTTCCTTCAAAAACATGTAGGACTTGCTTTGTTACAGCAGATCAGCCATCTGTCTGGCAACCATCTGTAACACATGATGCAGAGGAAAATGGTAAAAGCCATTGGACAATACAGAAAGGCTGTGTAAAACAGACATAAACCAATACCAACCGGTTGGGGCAATTTCTTCAATTACTGCCACATCCTGGAAGTCTTCCAGTCCATAAATCTTACATTTATTTGCCCTGTGTTGATCCGTCCCTCCTTTTATTCTAAACGTGATGATGGTACAGAAGACAGAGCTTTTAAGTGTGTGAAAAGTACAACTGCAGGAAGCTCAGAGCCCCAAGGGGTCTATGCAAAGGCTTGAAGGGGAGGGAAGAAGTGGTGAGCACCAGTGGCTGAGCAAGTGACTTCTGTGTCCTTCCCACCCTTCCCAGAAAACAACTGTTTGGCAATGAGCATTTCTGAGCTTGAAGTCATCCAGGCACAATAAAATAATTTTTCACATTATCCAGGGTGTGAACACACTTTGCCTTCCAATGGATCACCACAAGAGAGCAAGCAGAGCAAAAATGCTGAGGCTTTGTGGAGTCTTGCTTCTGCCAGCTCCGTGTTGGCTGGTGACTGACAAGCTCTCCATTAAACAAGGACTGAGATGATGCTAGGAATGATACAATTTGTTACTGCTCAAGTCTGCAGTCAAAACCAGGCATGCAGTAATGCTATGCTGCATGCACATCATGAACAACATAAAGGAGAGAGCTCTTTGTGTGTGCACATATTTACGGCTCCATGCATATATAAAATAAAAGCCACATTATGATCTGATGTAATTCCTTCAATTGCTGAATTTACTTCAGGGGTAAATGTGTCCTCTGCAATCTTTGGCTATCTGTATGCAAACTAAGTGCTGCTACTGATGAGCCAGCAAGGTGCTCAGAGCTCAGAAAGGCAACCGTGTCCTGGGCTGCATCAAAGAAGCATGACCAGTGGGTTAAGGGAGGTGATTTTTCCCCTCTACTCTGCTGTGGTGAGACCCTGCCTGGAGTACTGTGTCCAGTTCTGGGGTCCTTTGCACAGGAAAGACGTGGACTTGTTGGAGCAGGTCCAGATGAGGGCCAAGAAGATGATCAGAGAATGGTGCACTTTTCCTGTGACAAAAGGCTGAGAGAGTTGGGGTTGTTCAGCATGGAGAAGAGAAGGCTCCAGGGAGACCTTACTGCAGTGTTTCCCTAAGAAAGGCTTATAAGAGAGATGAGGACAAACTTTTTAGTAGGGACTGTTTCAACAGGACAAGGGGTAATGGTTTTAATCTAAAAGAGGGCAGATACAGATTAGATATAAGACAGTTTTTACAATGAGGGTGGTGAAACACTGGGACTCTTAGAGAGGTGGTAGATGTCCCGTCCTGAAAACATTCAAGGTCAAGTGGGAATGGGGTATGAGCAACCTGATCTACTTGAAAATGTCCCTACTGATTGCAGGAGGGTTTTACTAGATGACTTTAGAGGTCCCTTCCAACCCAAGCTGTTCTGTGAGTCTAAAACTCTGTACTTCAGCCAACACATAGAAGCCACAAGTACATTAGCTCTACAGTTTGCACAAACCTCTGTTTGAGTTTGTTATGTATTAGCATATATTTAGCAAATATGCAGCTCTGGAAACCTGGCCTGCATTGTTTAGTTCCCAGCAAACTGCTTGGAGACTGTCCTGGTTTTCTCTCCTCTAATCTTAATAAGCTGTGCAGCCTAAGAGCAAAACAGATGAGCATGTCCTTAGAGGAGTCAAGTACAGATCTCTGAGAGTGCTTTTCATGTGTCCTATAAAAATTCACCAGGAATTGTTTTTAATTGTAGGGTTTAAAGTAACTTTTACAATTGATCTGTATCTATTACTGCCACAGCTACAGCACCTCTGGCTACCTAAGTAAAAACCACTGATCACCATCCTTTCAGTGCAGACTATTATAGAATCATAGAATCATAGAATCTTACCTACGTGTCTCACAGACCTCCTGTCCAATCTGTATCTTCTAAGTTTGTCCAGGAGAAGGCTGTGGGAAACAGTGTCAAATACTGGCAAACAACACCCACTTCTCTCCATGTGTCAACAGAAGGTTGTAGAAGGTGATCAGGTTAGTCTGTCATGATTTGCCCATGGTAAATCCATGCTGGCTTTTCCCAATCACCTGCTTAATTTGGTTTGTAATAGATTCTAGGAGGACTCATTCCATCATTTTCCCAGGGAATGAAATAAGACTAATGGGCCTCTGGCTTCCTGGGTCCTCTTTTGGTCCCTTCTTATAGAAGGGTGTGACGTTTTCTCTTTTCCAGACAGCGGGGCATCTTCCTGATCTCCATGACTTTCAAGTATTATAGAGAGCTCCCTTGAAACAGTATCAGCCACTTATTTTAACACCCTGGGGTGGAGTCCAACCAGACTTGTGGATTTAAATGACTTGAGTCATTGCATCCCTTCCTCTACTACTGGCTGGTCAACACATGCGTTGTTGTGGCTACTTAATCTCATGACTTGGGGTCCAGCTATGCCAGTAAAGACAGAGGGAAAGAAAGTATTGAGAATCTCTGCCTGGCCAGCATTGTTAGTGACTAGTTTTCCTACTCTGTTTAGTAATTGCCTGTGTCTTCCCTGTGCTTCTGCTTACTGCTTACAAATCCGAAAAACCCTTTCTTATTGTACTTGACATCTTTGGCCAATTTCAGTTCTAGTTTAGGCTTAGCCTTCTTGTCTGCATCTATACATGCCCTAGCAAGGTCCTTGTAGTACTCAATGGCTATTTGGCTGCCTTTCCATAGCTGATATGCTGCTTTTTTGCTTTTAATTGCGCCTAAAAGTTCTTTGTTAAGCCAGGGTGGTCTTTAGTTCAACCTTCTTCCTTTTCCTTTGCCGAGGATGTACTGTTCTTGTGTTTTCAGCAGACACTTCTTGAGTATCTCCCAGCACTCACAAGCTCCTTGTACTCCCTTGGATGTCTCCAATAGAATCCCTTGCAGCTGAGCTGTGAGCATATTGAAGTTGGGCCTTCTAAAATTCAGAGTCTTTATCCTAAATACTGGTCTTCAGTACACTCAGTGGGATCTTAAAATCCACAATGCTGTGGTCACTATATCCAAGGCTACTATTGGTAGCTGTGTGTCAAGTAAGCCTTCTCAGTTTGTGACCAGTAAATCTAGCAACGTGCTGCTCCTAACTGCCATGTCCAGTGTCTGTAGCTGCAAGCAGTCCTCAGTGTGTTCCAGGAACCTGATGGATGCCTTGTGCATCTATTTATTCATTTATTTCCAACAAATGTCTGGGTAATTGAAGCCATCCCTGTGTACCACTTTCTGTTGGCCTGAGACTTCCTCAAGGAGCCTAAGTAAGGTTTTGTGATCATGATTGGGAGGTCAGTAACAGATACCTACTATAAGATCCTCTTTGGTGATGATCCATCTAGTCTTGATCCAAAGGCATTTATTCAATAGAACTGGCATGGCCTGCAGACCTCGCCTCTGTACACTCCAGTGTCTGTTTTACACAAAGTGCAACTCCACCTCCTCTTCTTCCCTTGCTATCTTTCTGAAAAACTTTGTAGCCATCCATTATGGTCTTTATGTCATACAAGTTTCACCACGAAGTTTATATGATTCCTATGACATCTCTCAGACAGGGAACTAGGCTCTCATTCCTTCTTTTTGTTGACTAGACATCAGTATACATGCACTTGAGGTGGCTGAACTTCAGGTTCTTGCCTTTGGAAAGGGTTAAGGAGCATCCCATTCTGCTCTGGTAGGTACACTCACCCACTCCTTGCTTATGCAAGGTGTCACCTGTGGACTATATCCCTGAAGTTTGTTAGTTTAAATCATGATTCACTAAGTTAGAGCCAGGATATTCAGCTTTCAGCAAAGTAACCTGCTTAAGCCTCTGTATTACAAATGTGGTGGGAAGACCATAATCTCTGTTCCCTCTGATCTGGAGGCTCCTTGTGGAGCCCCAGAGTGTCTTGCAGGTGGAACAGCCCTTGGAGCCAGTATTTGTGGAAGACCTCAGGCACTAATTTTAGTGGTAGTCAGACTTTTTCAAGATAATCCAGCCTTTGGAAAGAGAGCTCATCAGACATTTGGCCACAAGCCTCTGCATGGGAGCTATTCTGAGCAGCTCTGAAGGTTTAGTTTTGTGTAAGCACCCTGGAAGGATTATCTGGCCCCATATGTTCTCCCAAGTACTTGTCTGTGTGATGATACGGAAGAGTGCCATAGTCCTAAAATGCAGTTTGTTCTAAGTGATACATAAAGTCACAGGACATCTTTTATGGCATCCTTAGATATCAATAACTCATCAAAGGCTGAAATTAAGATATTGAATGCAGTCAGTTCAAATGCTTTAATCTATGTCTTCTCATGTGAACAAACAAATTTGCATCTCATCCGCTCCTTGTAAATTGATCTCTTATGTCTTTTTTAAAGGTGCTAAATAAAACAGACCTTGGTGCCAGTGAGATAAAGGGAATAATCATGTTTCTTTGATTTGGGGGAGCACAAGACAGGAACTGGCAGACTCAACCAAGCCCCATCTTCTAGTCAATGCCCCATTTCTGTTACACAAGTACCACCACTCTCTTCAAAAGAAAGTACACAAGAATCCCACCCCACCACCCCACCCTGCTATTCCCTTCTCAGGACAGTGATGAGAGATTGCCAAGACCCCTGAAGATTATATATATATATATATATATATAATTTTTTTTTTTTTTTTTTTTTCCTGAATAATATCCAGAGAAATTTTTTAACTGAGTCAACAACAGCTAATGCTTACCAAGGTACTGTGTCTTGAAAGAGATCTCAACACCGCCCCCCCCCCCCCAGTTGACTGAAGCCCACAGACATGTACAGCATCAAAGTGAGAGTTTTACCATCATGCAGTACAACTGTTCTTGCTCAGTGCTAGATGTCTGCAATGTTAGCTGCCAGGACAGTCAGCTCAGTTCCCTGTACAGGCACTGGGGAAAAACAAATGCTTATAATGGATTTTGTCTCCTGCAGTGCCCTGGGATGAGAACTGTACCTTAACCATGCCTGTTTATTCTGCAAAAGAAGTAAGGATGATTAGTTAAGCAGCACAAGCCTGCATAGCTTACAACTATGTGTGGATAGAGAGGTCTGTCACTCAAGTCACAGGATGAGTGTGTACTGAAACTAGTGTCCCAGCAGTACACTCTACAGGGTGAATAATTACTGCATTTCTGCCATTTTCAGAACACAAAGTGCATTCTTATTCTGGCCCAGAAACACAGTCCCCACTTCTTTCTTCTGAGAAGTTACTTCCGTTTTCAATAATGGCCTGCTCATTTGCTAGTGATATTTCCCAGAATAACAACACCAAGCATTGTCCCCATTTCTCATCAGAGGCAAGAAACTCTGCAAAAGAAAGCAGCTGTTGCTGGCCGTTGCTCAGTCAACTGTGTTCTAAACAATTATTTTTCCTAGGCTTTGCTGCAGAAAATAAAAAAACTTTGAGGAAACAGTATGCACTGAAAATATAAAAGCTCATTTGCTGGGACAGCCACTTGTCCACTGAACTACGAAATAAAATAATATTTCCCTGGCCAATATTTTTTTTTCAAATTCATCTCTTACAAGCAGAACTTATATATTAACTTCCTGCTGGAATGAATTTGCACTGTGCCCCAGTGCCATCCTCCTCTGACACAGGAGGGAGGAAAGGAGGCCTCTTTACCACAGACATTTACATTGCTTTATGGAAGGTAGAATGTCTTCCTAGGGACTGAGATTACTGTCTTCCTGCACCCAGCAGCACTGGTGGCCACTGCAGGGTGTTAAGTCAGTAAAAACTTTTCACTAATACCAGGCCAAATTTCCCAGCCAAAGAAGTAGACTTCAGGATCAGAGGACAGACATCATGTCATTGATGAGGATGCCATCACATGTAGGTGTTTTTTTCTGTCATGGGTGTTAGCTCATAGGGAATGTGATGGAAGAGTCTCCACCCAATGCAGTCAAGCAACCTACAACAGGACACTTCATTTTCTTTGTCCTTTCACCACTTCACTTCTATGATCTACACTGGTCTTCCTGTCTCACCTGCTTATAACAACAAGAGGCACCAAGGAAGGCAGATTGTGCCTTCTACCTGGACATATAAACCAGGCCATACCATGGGCTTGACAACTTCAGTTATAACCAGCAGAGTACCCTTGGAGGAAAAGAATGCTCTGTTTTACACAGAAAGAACCTTAACTTTGAACAGAAATTTAACCATTTCCATAAAAAAGAAATGAAAGGATTTCTAGTTGATAGGAAAGAATGTGAAGGTTTAAGGGGTTTTTGTTTGTTTGTGGGGTTTTTTTGTTTGGACTTGACACCTGAACTCTAAGTCAGCTGTTTGTACATCTCTCCTCTGAGCTCTGCATTTAGCTCAGCCACTGAATCCTAACAGAATGATATCTGGTTATATTTAACTGGCCACAAAACTTCTCCTGGTAAATATTTGTAAATTTCTTTAATGTCTCTTCAAAAGAATATATTTTGCTTATGCTAAGCAGCCATAAGCTCAAATGTAAAATAGGCCAGTCTTTTACAATAGCTTTCTATTAGCTCAGAGTTTGTTAAAGTATGGTGGCACTGCAGAACTGGCAGGCACTTGCTTAATACCTACTGAAGGTCACAACAAGCAACTTACCAGTATCTATACCTGATGTCATCATTAGCTAAATTTCAGCTTTATGAACAAAAAAAACAAATGCCCATTCAACCAGTGCGAAAGAGCTGACCTTTCACCCCAGTCAGTCAACACTAGCGTTTTTAGGCTTTTATATCTCTGTTTGAAATGTCATGTATTCTGGGTATCACGTTAGGTTTGTTTCTTACCTTCCCTCTCTCCCCCCTGTTTTAAAGGTCACAAACTTGATAAATCCAGAACCTCCTGACAAATAATTTCATGTGTTCAACTGACATAAGGTTTGAGTCATCTGGACCCATTCCCTCCTGCCTCAGCTAGTCTATTGAACACCAATCACACGACAGTGACTTTGCACTTTGCTTTGATCCAATTATCTAGTACAAAGCTCCAGTGACTATTGTCGGGGCTGACAACACTCTGCTGTCTAAGCAATGAAGCCACTGGGGCTTGTACCACGAATCTAACTGTTTCCTGTTCTCTGACACCAGATGCAGTAAATTACATTTACTCCCAGATCCCTGAACTCCCAACCCTCTATTCACGAACAGCAGAGCCAGTTCCTGGGCGGGACGGAGCAAGCAGAGTAGCTGGTAAGTCTCAAGGAACAAAGTATTGTAATACCAGTCCAGTAGTCATGAACTTTTTTTGTTGTATTACCTTAATGAGTCTGGTGTCCCGATATCATTTAAATGCCAGGAAGTGCCGCTTGTTTTGTATTTCATAAATAAGTCAAGGATTTTTGAGCAGCAACAAGTAGTCTCAAAACTATGTACTTGAACTACATGCAAGTAGCATAGGAATGAGTCCAATTTTTTTCACATGGAACAGTCAGTTCTTTCTGTCACTGCTGATACCAATACATGATATCTAGCCCAAGGTTTTGTCTCCTCCATTGTACCCATGCAATTTCCACTAAGATGTATGAGACAGTCACTCACAACACCCCATACCTGCTTTATGCTGTTTTATACTTACCTGTGTATCATTCTTTCTTCTTGGGGAAAAGGGTCAGAATTATGGCATGTTTTGTGCTTGCAGTAATACAGAGAATTCTCTAACACTTATTTTTCAAACTGAGCATGTGTCTTAAGTGTAACAATGGGTTTGTTAAAAGCTATATGTTTTTCTTATTTTCAAGATCCTTCTTTTCTAAACAATGCATTCCCTAGCTCATGACCAAATTGCTGGTGGCTTGGGGTGTACTAAGGAGTGGGAATGAAAGGTGGCTTACAGATTAATAAGCATAGCAAAACAATTTCTGAAGCTAAGACACTGTACACAGCTCTGGGATATGTAATTTTGTTCAGCCGTCTTGTTGCAAGCCATTCTGAAAGTTTCACTTTCACCCGTGCTTACCCTGATCTGTCTTAAAAGTAAGCTATTCCCTGTCTGTTTTGTACCATTTTGTCAACACCAAGAATACAATAATTTCTTTCATTCTTCAAATGACCTAGAAGCCTTGTTCATGTAGTCCTTGATAAGAGTATTGTGTGTGTGTGCAATAGCTTAAAGAAAAGGCACCAGCATATGTGCTCAAAGGTAGACTGTAAGTATCCATCTTAAAACAGGCTCAAAGTGTAATAAGATTGTTTCAAGAATGGCTTCTGAGTCCACAAAAGAAGCAGAAGCCAGATCCTTTTGTTTGCACATTGGGATCTTGTTATCGTGAAGCATCATGTAATTAAAACTTGTGCAGAAAACTTAAACTTGTGGGTACAGGTTGTCATCTTCAAATACTGCTCTCAGTTTCAATTCTATTGTCAGAGAGTTTTGTATTGTATTAGTAGAGCACATTTTGCAGTAAATAGGCTCTGGTTAAATAAATAGATTTTAGAAATCAACGTTAGTTCAATTTCAGCTACTTTGGCAACAAGCTGGGCTGCTGGGTTTTGCTGCCGAGAACGAACATCATGCACAGAGGCAGATAAGCCAGGTTCTGTTATTCTCTTCTCCCATACCAATGCATTTCACTAGTGAACAGCTTTCTAAGAAACTTGCATATGTTTATGCATTTACTTGCAAAAGTAGATTTAATGTCATCCCTGAGTCAGGTCATAAACTGCATGTTACATTGATATCTTAAAAAAACTGCTGCTGAAATCAGGGTAGAAGAAATTAAAATAAAATGTTGACAGTGGCAAATGCTCAAGCAAATTAGACAAACATAAAATACACAAGGACCACATCTGCTAACCCTCTAGATCAGACTCTGGCAGTAGGCAGTCTTAAAAGCATTGTGAGAACTTGTTGCCCAAAGTCTTCCTAATAAGTAGAACATTGTTACTTAACAGTACTCCATACCATATCATAGATAAAAAGATGTGTTTTGCAACTCTTCTTAAATATGGGCAGATCCTCATGATTTAATTATCAAATTTTTCCTACTTGCTTCTGGATTCAGTCCCATTACACAAACCTTCTTTTAATGAACGCTACAAGGATGCGCAATAACATGGCACTCAATTATTTAACAGGAAAATCTGTAGCCTTTACTGAAAAGTCATGCCCCAGATAATGTCTTTCTTTTTCAAAGAGGAGAAGCACAGGAGCTCTAGGGGAGCTGAGATTGCTGCTTCTCACCAAGAACGCAGAAGGCAGTCAGACAGTGGGCTGGTATTGCCTTCCCTGCAGGGCTGTGGTGGTCAGAACAAAGAAGGAACTTCTGCCCATCAGAGATAACTTCCTGGATATGCTGCTGCTCCCTCATACTTCAGCTTTGCTTCAGTTCAGCTGGCTTCACTCAAAAAACTGCCAGCCTGTCAGTTTTAGCATCTATAGGAGAGGCTAGACAGCCCCTACTTTTGTCTCTGTAATGTTTGCAGTTGTTAAACAGTACCTGCCTGAGCAGTCTTGGCAAGGCTGGTTGATGTTCAGAACCCACTCACCCAAGGCAGGTCTTTACCCTCATTTTCCCACCCACACCAGAGCATGGCCTAAAATTGAAAACTTTCAGCCATTGCTCACAAGTGGAAGGTGCAAGGTCTGAAAGCTATTGCTGGACCTCACCTTCTTTCAGCACCCTCTTCAAGGGCACACCAACACTGGGTCTCCAGGCTTGTTGTGCCACCTAAAGGTTCAACAGTCTTTGCTCTCATTCTTGTGATCTCACCAAAATTCAGTTCCAAAATTAAATTGTCCAGCCATTGCTCTTAAAAGGAACTGTGAGACCTGGAAGCTGTTGCTGGCCCTCACCTTCTCCTGCCAAAAGAAACAAAATGACTCTTCCTTTCCTCCCCCTGCCATGCCCACCCAAGAAACCCCACCTTGAAGGAAGCAAATTCCAGTGTTAGTGTTGGCACCTGTGACTTTTCCTTTCATTATTCTGTGTAAGTTGGCTTAAAGGCTTCAGGGCAGACATATGTGCATAAGACTTGAAAAACACTTGCCCACCAGCTCCTGGGCTGGGACAGTCCCAAGCAAGGGATCCATGCCAGCTGTTCTTTGATCTGCACCACGGTACAGCCTGCACAGCTCCTCAGAGCAACCTGCTCAAGGGCTTAACTGCCACTGACCCTGGCGTGACAGTGTTTTTCCTTATTTCCAGCCTAAATCTCCCATGTCAGTCCATGCTGGGTGCCTCTCAGCTTCCTACCCCACACTTGGGAGCAGAGCCCACCTCTCATCCTCACAACCTCCTCCTGGGTGCAGTGGCCAGGCCTGGAAACTCCACTGGGAGAAGGAGATTAGAAAAGTGATATCCCTACTGCATTGACATCCTGTGCTCAGGGTCATGACAGCTATGAACACAGCCAGTCCATAAACCTCTCAAAACAATGGTAAAACACAGTCCTTAGGGATATTCCCCTCACTTGGAATGGCCAAGATGAGCTCCCTGCCAGGGCTGGCTGTGGTCTGAGCAGGCACACACAGCACATGGATGGCTAGACCCCCATTTGGCTGCACTACTGCCTCACAGGGGCCAGCACACACCCACTCAGCAGTACATGAATTTTCTGTCTGGAGCTATAGCAGAGGTCATGATGCACATCATGATAAACTTCCTATTGCTGATGAAATACTTCACATTAAGGATACAGGAAAGAAAAAAAAAAAATCTACCATGTGTGAATAGTAAGACTGAGGGAATATATTGAAGCAAGAGTAATTTTTCATATTAATGATTTTTTAAATACAAGCTTACAAAACTACATTGGTTCTTGGGCCAAGAATATCCTGTAATCACTTGAACATAAGTCAGCAAAAAAGGCCAGTATGTCAGTTTGTGGTGTCCCCAGGTAAGACAAATTATTATTATAACATTGAGGTCCTTTGGTGGAAATGATCACTGTAAGTTTCATGAACACTTGTCACTGCCATGAACACTACACTGTGGTAATTTGTAAACAAGTGTCTTTGGGTGTCTGTCCAGAAGCCAAAATGTCTTCATCCACATACGAAGAATGCTTAGATGACCACTTGTGGAAAATCTGTGAGACCTTTGCACATTTTTCTTTGAAAAGCTGTCCAGTGAGATGCCATCATACCTCAGAATGGGTGTTGGAGTGCTGTAGACTGCCTGTCTGTTCCTACTGTGTGGTTTCTACAGTTTTCATCTTGTTACTGCGTCCTTCTTAACTCCTAGGAAACCTTCCTTTCTATTCTAAAGCAGCATCCCTCACACGTTTTTACCTGTTGTTTCACGAAGCTTTGAAAGTCAGTTTATTACTGCTTTTTTCTTCAACTTTGGGAATGGTGCTTAGAGCTGCATTCAAATAAACCAGGAAGCACTTGTTGGCCATTTTGTACGTTCTCTTAACCTGCAAGCAGAGGTCACTGTTGATGCCTTGGTGTGGAAGCTGAGATGCCCACCCTACCACACATCTGTGGGAGAAAGTACCCCATTCCTGTGTGATTTTGTTTTCCCACCAGTAGAACAGGGCTAAAAAATGTTTCTTCACCTCTCTAAAAGGTTTTGAAAGCAATGAATGGAAGAGTAAATAGTAAAATAGTTGGGGTGTTATTGCAGCAAACAAAACTTGTTACCAGCTAACAGCAGTTTGATGGCAGAGAAGGAAAAGAGAGTAGAGATGTTCCTGGAGATGAATTTCTCTCTTAGTTTTGAGGCAAGCTCAGAAAAGAAAGGTTGAGGGCAGCCTGCATGCTATCACCTCCCTTTGTCTAAATTACACCTAACCCAAGTGCTCTTGGTGCCCCTATTTGATCAGAGACAGCTCCACATGGTGTGAGCTGGAAGATGAGGTCCTGTTTGCCACAGGTATGCCTGGCCTCCAGCTGCACAAAAAGCTGTAGCGTAATAACTATCTCTATCCACAGCATTGTGTCTCACCTCTAACGTAGAACACTTGGCCCTTTAGAAGCAGAAGGTAGGAAAAGGGGCACCCTAGTTTTCTTTGTCTGTTTGGCAATTAACCATTCACTGGCTTTTTTTGTTGTAACATGCACTTCCTCTCTTGTTTTCATTCAAGCTTTGTGCACCATGGAAATTAATGTGGAGAAAGACAAACAGACAGGAGAGACCAAGATTGTCTCTGCTTCACCTATTGGCCCAGATGAGGCCCATCAAAGAGGATTCAAAGTCTATGATGATGGTACCAAGGTAGTCTATGAGGTTCACTCTGGTGGCACAGTGGTAGAAAATGGAGTACATAAATTAAGCTCAAAGGATGTAGATGAACTTATGCAAAAAGCTGGACAATCAAGTGTAAAAGGAGGGTATGAAACAATGACTGTGTCAGACAGAAATGTGGTAGCTGATGGAAACCTTAGCCATATGAAGGAGCAAATGCTCTTCAAGGAGGCAAAGCTGGAAATGGTACACAAACCCACCAAAGGGCATGCTCTGAATCCTCAGTCCCAAGACAAACCCTGTGGTGGCGAAGCCCCAGAGGCCAGCGCAGATCAGCCAGTGACAATGATATTTATGGGCTACCAGAACATCGATGATGAAGAGGAGACAAAGAAAGTGCTAGGCTATGATGAGACCATCAAGGCAGAGCTGGTCCTGATCGACGAAGATGATGAGAAGTCACTGCGAGAGAAAACCGTGACGGACATCTCCACCATGGACGGGAACGCCGCTGAGCTGGTCTCTGGCAGGCCGCTGTCGGACACGACAGAGCCCTCCTCTCCCGAGGGGAAGGAAGAGAGCCTGCCCTTGGAAGCCACCCCAGGTACACAAAAGAAAAAGCGCTGTCAATGCTGTATTGTCATGTGAACACCTCCTCCTTCCCCGCTCCGGGCAGCTCCTGCTCCATCACTTACCTAGACCTCACTGTACTTCTAACTGCAATACTGTGAACTGGAAGTGAATGCCTCCATTGCCTTGCAGTTGGGTTGCTTTGCTTTCTAGTTCTTCAGGAAGAGGAACGCATGGTTATTTTCCCATCAGATGTACTATTTGGGGTTTGGGGAGGGGGCTGGGGTCTTTTTGCTTCTTTTTTTTTTATTCTGCTGTTGGGGGTTTTTTTCCTTAATATTGCAGAGTGAGAGAGAAATGGGAAATGGAACAAATGTTTTCATACTTATTTGATTTTTTTAATATATATATTATATATATAATGAAAACACTTTTTACATTTTTCTTTGGATATCTGGCAAGCTTGATCAGATTCCTAAGATTTTGTGGGAGTCTGAGTTTCACAGCAGCCAGATATGAGAGCCTTAAAAAATATTGCTTCTCTTTTTTAAGAAAAATCACATTCAAACATTATTTTATAGATCCTACCTTTTATTTCTTGTGGGAAAGGCTTAGATCATTTGACTATTTTAATTTGCTAAAACTCAAACAAGTCTTTCCCAAAAAAGTTGCCATCATTGATTTTTTTTTCTTAATAGTAACTTTCCACTTCAGTTTGCGGTGTCAGGAAAACCCATCAGCCATTTCTGCTTATTGGTGATACCAAAAGTGGACCTTAATTATTCTTTCTAGAAAATGTATGAATGATGATTTTGCCTTATATAAATCTTCCAGATTACAGTATTGTATGTGTACTTCATCTCCCCAGATTACAGTTGAAATTAACTTGACATGAAAAAGATACAGCTGTCACACCAATTGAATTGGAGTCACTGATCTAATTACTTGCCTTTCAGTAATTCTGCCAATGTTTATACATGAGGTTTTCCTGCTGAACTCCAACAGATGAGAGATGCTGCTTCCTATTTCTTTAGAATATAAATGAACTTGCCTCAAAGTCTGACCCGCTTCCCACTGGGTTCAGTGGCAAAATCCTCAGTGCTGTGAATGGGGGCAGGGACAGAGTTTTATTTTAAATTCTTAGGGCAGCGTAATTTCTCATACGTGTACTTACAGTGCACCTTCACAGTGACAGGTGATGGGTCTCATTCTGCCCTGCGTATCCAGGTAAAACTCCCTGGGAGCCCCACTGGAGTTTTGTTGGAGCAGCTGTTTCGGGAGCTGATCCTACAGCCACAAGGCTAACATTTTTAAAAACTGCTGGTGGTTTTGGATGTTTCATTTTCTGGTGTGGGACACTTCCAAGAGGCCTGATTTCCAATAAATTTTTTCTTCACCCGCCCTCTGAAAATCAGGCCTGTCAAAAATAACTCAAGGTAAAAATGTAAAAAGGAGAAGGCATCCAAAATCAGATGTTTCTTTGTTTCTTGGTCCTTCAGTTCTTCTAACTACAAAGAAAAAGCAGCCAGGTTTTTCATGGCAAGATATTATGAGCCTGATTCTTGTCTCACACTGGTTTTTCTTAAGTGTAGCTTCACTTACTTCAGTGGAGTGAATCTGAATTTACAACTATAGAAGTGAGATTAAAAACAAGAATTTATATTTTCTGATAGTGTTAAAAAGTACCGAAGATTATTTTGAAGTGTCTTTGAAACTATCAGACTTTAAAATCAATAACAGCAACTGAAAAACAGAATAAAAAAAGTATTTTTAAAAAGTACTTAAAAAAAAAAAAAAAGAAAAAAGAAAGAAAACAACAAAAAGCCTCTTTTCAATCTGAGGTGATTCCTATGATATTTCTGTTCTTTCCTGGATGGTGCTTTTACTGCATTAAATGTTAGTTCAGAACATCGGATTAAACAGAGTTCTTGCTCTGTACTCTTTTCTTTCTGTGCCAGTAAAAAAGACATTTGTTCACAGTGGTGGTAAAATGAGGCACACTGAAAACATACAACAAAAAAAATGCAAAAGGTAGTTCCTGTGTTAGGTCATTCAACTGTCAGTATGAAGCTGGTCAAGTCTAACTTCTCACCACTGCTCAGGCGGCAGTCAGAGAAAGAAAAGGAAGTGGATAGTGGGAGAAGACAGCCACATCCGTGTGGCACCTGCAGAGATTTTGCTGGCCTCCATTTCTGCTGCAGTGGCCAGATTTAATACAGTTCTACATGCTCCCTCTGCCTGCCTTGGAGGCTTTTGGATGGGAGAAGGACCAAACTCACCCACAGAAACTCTGCACATCATCATTTGACTCAGGCTTAGGTGGTTAAGTTTATCAAAGAGGGCAACAGTCACAGAGCCCTGCATTCTGACAATAGGTCTGGTGGCTATTTGTTGGAAATGAGCAACTCGTGTTTTGGGGTTTTTGGTTTGGTTGTGTGGTGTGTTTTTTGTTGTTGTTTGTTGTTTTGTTTTTTTCCCCAGAAATGCTAAGCATTTACAAATCTCACCATTTCTTAAAAAAAGATCCTGAGTTTTCAACCCATGGGTGGCCTGGTGAGACTGTCCCTAGGCATGTTTAGAGGTAAAAAGCTTTCCATCTCACCCCTACCCCAAGCACTGCAGGAGCCAGGTGTGCTTTGCAATAGTTCTCTCACTCTGGGGCCTGTTCACCTCGCCCAGTAATGCTTGAAAACAAATCTTCCAGACATCTCCTCTTGGCCTGGCCAGTCATCTCATTACTCATCACCCTTCCCTCTCCAGGTGTCATGCCACCTCATGGCCACCCTGGCCTCCTGCTGTCTTCCCAGCCCAATCTTTTTCTCCCTGCTGCTCTTCTACCCTATGGGCATTTTTTTCCCAAAGCCTTCTGCTTGGGAAATTTGGGGTGTCATCTTCACCTGAACATTCTCTGTCCCTGTATCTCTTCAGCCACATGCTCCCCATCAGATAACCTTCTGATTCAGCACAGGCTCAGCATTTTGGGGATGACTCCCTCAGTGGCCAGCTTTGGGAGATGCTTGCTGAGGCTGGGACCAGAACGTGTCTGAGACCACTGCACCATCTGAGGCACAACATGGTGGGGAGATGGTGGCATGCAAGAGTCCAGAAGTGGCCCTTCAGTGGTTAGAAGCAGAGCACAAGCCTTAAACCTTAAACCTGCCAAATACCTAATGCTCAATACTTGTAGCTAACATTGAGTGCCTAGGAAAGCCAGTG
Organism: Apus apus; assembly: GCF_020740795.1. Lineage (NCBI taxonomy): Eukaryota > Metazoa > Chordata > Aves > Apodiformes > Apodidae > Apus > Apus apus. The sequence goes on along the minus strand of NC_067312.1, from coordinate 68,458,723 downwards.
GTTTTTATGTGTTCATATGAACTCCGTGGTTAATAGACCCTGATAGATCCAGAAAAGCTAAAGGTTTATCTGCACAGGTTTTGTCTTTACGGGTCAAAGGCAGTCCCATGTCTGAGGTCAGGAAAAACATAAAACAGGAGCAAATGGGTCTGAGCTCAGAGGGCTTTACCTACGTCAGCTGAAATACGCTTATTCCAATCATCCTCCTCCACAAGGGCAGCAGCTGTGCCTGGACATCGACTTGTCTCTTCCAGCAATTAGCCTGCAGCCAAGTTACTGGGGAATTCAGATACAGTAGCCTAGGCTGATGAATGTAAATTGGTTTTCCAAGGCTGCTTGGGGCTTTGCAGGGGTCAGTTTTTCCCCTTGCCCTTGGATAGGATGCTGCCTGTGGAAATTCATGCACAATCGGGCGTGAAGAAAGAGGTCCAATCTACGGTCAAGCAGAGAGAGATTTTTGCAAGGATCATAATGGGAGGTGTTGGGGTTTTTTTATTATAGTTTAAAGAAAAATTCCTTTTTGTTTAACTTAGGCTGTTACATGTACATTTTCAGTTTCAGCATGAGGGGATAGAAAAAAGTAGAGTCAGAAACTGGTTCAGTAATAGCATTTTGCCACAACAAACGGCTCGCCTTAACTTTTGTAAGAAAAACAAAACAAAACAAAACAACCTCTTTTCAGTGTATCTTTTCCTAGAGTGGGGAAAAAGTAACCTATGAAACTTTTTTATATTTTGTATTTTCTAAGTTTATATGAACCAACTTCCCATGTTGTCCCTCGTTTGCTTTCAGGGACTGTTTCTTTTGCAAACCACTTCATTTTACTTCCATTCTCTCTCTTTTTTTTTTAACAGAAGAAAAATACAAATCAAAAAACACAGCATTATGATTAGTGGCTAGGCAATCTCTTTCAATTACAAAAATATCAATACAGAAAGAAAAGAATTACAGGGTTGTTTTCTTTTTTTAATTTCCTGTGGCTGATGTACTGTACGGTATATGTTTACAGAACTACTCTGGTCTGCCTTTGTGACATTATCTAAATGAATGACAAAGTAGGTATGATGTGCCATTTGACAGTTTGCCTTAGGACTCTTGGGTTTCCTTCTTCTTTTTGTATGTTTCTTTTCCTTATTTTTTTCCAAAAGTGCAGGCTGTATTCCAAAGCTGTATGAACACAACATTATCTTTCAATCCCCAGCAAGAGAAGTGTGCACAAGCCCTTCTCCATGAAGCATACCTCTACCAGTGCAATAGAAGACCTCAGTCCTGCAAACAAAAACACATATGCCTAATTTTGCTGTGTGTAGACTTATTTCAGGCAGTAGTACTGCAAACAGGAGGAATGCGTGTAGGTGTCTGCCAAAATCAGGGCATGAATGATTAACACAGGGTGTAGTTTGGGTGTTATTTGTGTACCTGTACCAATTTTATGCTCTGCTGAGTTTGCCCAGGGTGGTGTAATCCTAGAGGCTAACTCTGAGCATTGCTACTTCTGCTGAGAAAAACATAAACCAAAATGGTGCTTAGCACCTGATAGGACCAGGTCCCAAGTCAGCATTGCTACCACAGCAGTGCTATCGATGGGCAAATATTAAGTGGGACTTCCCTGACAGCTAATACTATAGTGCCCTGGCATTGTTCCTAAGCTCACTACAGATTTATCATCCTTAAGAGCATAGAGAGATACAGCAAGTTAGTCAGAGCAGAAAGAGAGTACACAGAGTTGCTAGAGAAATAAAAGGTGTTCCACCTTTCAGTTTTTTCAACATCCAACGGCATACTTGGAAAGCAGGTGGGGATATAATAGAAAAGTTAGTATTTTACATTTGTGTATTTTTTTAATGAATAAATATTTTTGTATGAGATACAAACCCTAAACAGGGATTGAGTTTCCAAATATCATCCTTCCATGACATTGAGCCTTTGAACTTTTTCATATATTTATGACAATGCCCAGCTTCTTGGGATCTTTTGTAGACTTAACCACAATTTCCTTCAGGAAGCAGGATCACAACACTTTTTAAAGAGTAAAGTTAGAAGAGTAGAATCCAATATACCCGCTATGAACACAGCTAAATAAGAAAACTTATTTCATATAAATGTGGACCTATGCTTCCTGTAGCTAGACAAACTTCTTTCTCTAGAAAGCTAACATGGTAGGCAATAGCTACCTACTGTCAGTAGAGAGAATGGCTCAATAGGAGAATTATATGTTTTTTCACTTTGTCATACGTTAACCAACATTAGATTTCAAAATGCAAGAGATGGTGCCACTGGAAAGAGTAGCACAAAATAATTTAGACAAAGTAGAGGATTGTCCCACAGGCTGAGATGTGATGACTTTTTTTTGTTTTGTTTTCCTGAATTCACTCAGTTTCAACCAATTCTCTCTGTCTATTAGAAAGTTTAGGATTTGCTAAGATTACGTTTCATGAGCCTTCTGGGCAGCAAGAGTAAACTTAAGCTCTGAGCTTAATCAGAGGTCACAGGCTATGACAATATCCAACAAAAATATGGACTGTAATTTTTGTATGTAAAAGAGTAAGTTGTACAAAATGGCTGAATTTATCAATTTTAGAATATAAATGGATTGTCATCTAGTCCAAAGAGAATATAAATACAACTTGTAATATAACCCTGTAATATTAACTTAGCTTGTAAATAGTGACGAGGGTGCATGAAGTTCTTAAAAATGTCCCACTTGTATTTAAAATCAAAGCATTATAAAACAGCCTTTTTCCTCATGGGTTCAAAGAGTCTTGCTAAATGTATAGCCTTTTTCCTGTGGTGGTTCCACTTAGGCTGTTAAGCAGATTAAGGATAGGCCACTTTTCCTAAGGGCAAACCTGTGAAGAATTCTTAGCCCCTTCCTCCAGTTTGCAAAAGCTTCTCTTTATTTTGGGCGGTTTTGCTGTTACTGTATTGCAAAGCTTTCCTGCAGTTGTCTCCCAGATTATTTTCAAAGGAGCATTTAGGGGTTTGTTTTAAGAATTAATCTACTTCAGAAACTGAAAAAAACCCCAAAACCCCAAAACTAAACAAAAAAACCCTTAATTTTTTAGAGTTAGCTAAGTAACTCATGACCACTATTTGAGGTATGTTTAAACATTTTTAACCTGCAGGATATGCTAGTAATTCACACCTGAATTTAGATTTCAGATAATCTATTCAGTAGGTCTGTAAGACCTAAAGACTTGCCCGTGAGTATAAATGTGAGCACTCAAGCAGCCCTTTTTGGTTTAATGAGATGACCCAGACAAGTGGAATTCAAGCACATAAACAAATGCTTATAGGGTCTGGTCTTTTAAACAACAAGCTACAAGCAAGGCTTATTCTGCTTTAACTGTGTCTTCTAATTCATTTAATTATATAGATTTTATTTTTTTTTAATGGTGTTGTGAAACTGGTGTATTTTTCTGCAGAGAGCAGTTTAGAGCATGGTCTCCATTCTGACTGTGTTTGAAAGCAGACATAAACCTCCAAGAACTCTCAATACCCCCAGTGTCTGAAGAGAGTGGGGGTGAATTTCATATCTGCATGTAAACACAACATAAAAGAGACAGATTAAGTTTTTCTTCCAGATTTTTCCCTTTGCATACCTGTGCTGCAGACTGCCTCTCTCCTGTTTCTGTACTCGCTCTCATTCTGGACACCACTGCTTAGCTGCTCCTTTTTTCCCCCCTCTCTCTGTTTCCCTTGTTGTGATCTCCTATGAGCAAAAACAGAGGGAAGAAAAGAGAGACAGGAGCTAAAACCCCTCACCTCAGGCCTGTTGGCATGAGCCCCAAGTTAAAAAAAAAACAACAAACAGTATCTGGTCATCAGTGTTTGGACATCTTCCTGCATCTTCCTAGATTCCTAGTGCATATTTGATACTGGCACTCTCCCTGTCCCTTCATCTGACATCCCATGGGCTGCCCAAACAGTGGGTTACACTAAAATCTTACTATTTAGATTAATCTTCTGTCTCTCTTCCTATTCTTGTGGGAATGGACTAAGTGCCCCAAACCTGCATGAGCTAGGTATGAGCAAGTGCATAAAATATCAGCATCCAGAAGCATCCAGTTACAGGAGCAGAAGGCAAGCTGCCCCCTTATTTTCAGGTTGCTATTGGTAGGGCAAAGGAGACAGGAGAAAATGTGGATTTCCCCACAGACTGATCCAGCATGCAAAGGCATTCTCAGTAAAAACAGCTGCCAAGAAGCTACTGGTATCCCTCCAAGATAATGTGCCAGTCAGAGAGAGACAAACCCCAAAATAAAGAAGGTTTTGTGCAACTGTATGAAGTCCCAATTGAACACAGGGCTTAAGCTCCACTAATCTTAAGCACTTGGTGTAACACATACTTAAGCACCGTTCTGGTTCATCAGGGATAGTCTTGAGGATACATTAAGATCAGTCTGCATGTGTGATTAAGGGGAGTTACTGATGATGGGCTCAAATTTGTTCCCTGTTATTTTGCAAGTATGGATGTAGGCACTGCTTAGGGGCAGATCCAGGAGATAAATCCATTTGGAAGCTTTTTTGCTTTTCCAGTGGCCACTTAATCTGAGTGCAGCAAAGGTAGCCAAGCAAGAGCAGGTCAGGACAAAGGCAAGGAACATATTTCTGAAGGTTTCCTGCCCCTCCCGACTATGTTCACTCCACAGATGAAGAATGACTCTTGATAAGGGGTTCAAGAAAATGTTGTGTAAAATGCAGCTTTTATGGTGAATGTAGGTTGTGGTTGAGATTTTTTTTAAGCTTTAGTCTCCCACTTTCTTTGTGAGCTAATGTAAATAAAATCCCATTTTGTTGGGGAAATACTTCTGTGCTAACACTGGATTAGAATTGCTGGGGATAGCTGCTGTACTTTGTAACCTGAAGTGTACTTTTTTGACTGTTATGTTTTTTTTTTCTTCAGATTAAAAAAAAGGTACAAAAAAAAGCAACAAACAAAAATAAAAAACCAAGAACACTGCCAGAAACAGCCATGCTGTAACTGTGGCTTCTCTCTTTTTTTTTTCTCTGTACAGTATTACTAGTAAATAAATCTGCCTTTTCACTGCGCCTACTTCTGTGTCTTTTTACTGTGATTCTCTCTAACTGCCACTCTACAAGATGCTCTGTGATCTCAAGGATGTACCACACTGGAGCTGCCTCTTTCACTATAAGAATTAAAGTACTAACTTCACAGTTGGTTGGTTTTGTTTTTTTCCTTTCCTCCACTCCTGTGCCCTGCTACTCTGTCATTTTTATTAGATGCTTCAACACATATTAACTCACTGTAACTGTTACTGTCTCATTTCTCTCTTCCTTTCCTTCTCATGTGATACTTATCCAAGCATATTGTGCACCCTGTTGCTCTAGGATCACATGGCATCTTTTCATATTTGCAGAAGACAAAGGATTGGCAGTAGGTCACAGGTCAACTTCATTCCTAACTTAGGAAAGTATTCCATACAGTATATATAATTTCCCAGAAATAATCACTACAAAATGGAAAGACTGTCCAAATAAATAAATAGTGTGCACTTATTTTCTAGGGCTTATCACAGACAGTGTTATCTATATTGCAGGTCTGAATGAACCTTCCTATAGTGGGAGGGGGGGCAGACCAAACAAACAAACAAAAAAACCAACCTTGTATATTTTTCCAAAAATGTTGTATTTACCTAACCTTAGTACAGTTATAGGCTGGGTAACATCACCAGGCATCACAAACCTCCTTCTCAGAAAACTAAAAATTCAGCTTAAACTCGGCCACTAAGAAACTCAGCACAAAGTGCCCATTGCTACATAAATGCCCTCCCGCTGCTCCTTTCACCCAGTAGCCATGCAGGTAAATGTATATGCACACACACATATCTGAGCCTTTGCAATATGTTACTTTTTAGCAGCACAAAAGAGAAAATGGCCATGGGTCCTGCTTTACTGCTTTGTAATTTAGTCTTGGAAGTTTTGTGGCAGGCGGGTCTTGAAGTTGTTGATTTTTTCCTGTTTGTGTTTGAGTGACAGGGAGTCAATTTTGTCTGTCCTAGAGGACTCTGGATGACTGGAAAGCTAATACGTTTCTGTCACCAAAGGACTAGAATTCCTTCAACTGAGAGAAGTGATCATCACGATTTAAATCTCTTCAGGCTTGCAAAGACCTTCCTAAATTAGAAGGTGTGTTAGCATGGCAAAAAGAAGGATCACATCCCTGAGTTAGTAGAAGTGTCTGTGTGAAGACTGTGAAATGACAAGGGCATTTCCATGTACAACTGATGTAGTGCTTGGACACTTGGTCATCAGGTACATATTCCATTTTTTGGTGCATACCATGGCCTGTCCTTTTTTCCATTTCACTTCATTTAATTGTATAGGCATGAGAAGGTTTACAGCTGAAAACTCCTCTGCTGCACAAAACTGAGTCATCCAAGAAAATACCAAAACCAGATGAGGCAATTTTGATATTGCTGTTGTTCCTAAAGTTTCAGAAACAAAATATTTCCATGCATTTCCATTTCCCCATTTTAAATCTCCAGGGGGGAAAAAAGTGACCTTTTTTTTTAATTTGTTTCCCCTTTTCTTTTTTCCACCCTTATAGCATGTAGGAAGAAAGTAAATGCTTGGCAGCTGGTGAAATAGCTCAGTACTCCCCTGAAACTCTTTTGGAGGGGTTCCCTGGAGGTCAGTGACTTAACAGAGTAAGGGTGTGTTCAGCAAGTGGGAGGCAAGCCCTCTCAGGTTTTTGTTCTTTTAATAGTTCTGTATCCTTCTGGTAAAAGAAAGAAGACAGGCATTTACTCTGAGAATCAAACACCGTCATGTTTTGGGGGATAGACGTGGAATAGGTCATTTTCAGAAAATCCCTTACTTTCCTGCAGGACCCTCACAACTTGCCCTTGATTCCTCAATACTTCTAACAGCTCAGCAACGCTTCTTGCTTCATACTGTGATACTTTTGAGGTTAGAAGGAACTTCTAAGGCTAATAACTGTAGGAATTAATAACTAAAAAAGGGACAAGAAATTAGTAACAATTTTTGCTGTCCCAAGACCTCCATTTGCATTCCCCATCTGCTGCAAAAGGTCTGCTCAGATGTCCATTACACTGTTCCATATGAATCCTCTGTCACTGCTCATGGGGGAAGCACAGACTGGTCCCTAAAGGAGTTTTACAAAACAATAAAATATGTCACAGCTGTACAAAACATCATCCACGTTACCCATGATAGAAAAACTACCTGCTTCTTTGTCGCAAGTTCTTAGACAACAACCACCTTCTCAAATGAGACAAGGAAGAAGATACTTGCATAGAAGTCAAGTTTTCCATATCTGACTTGGAGCAGCAAACTTCCCAGCATATAATCCAGAAAAGGAATAGGGGGAATAATCAGATGGGAGAAAGAGAGATTGAGTCACTCCAAATCAGGGGTAGGGAGGAGCTGTGTTGCTGCACAGACACTGGCCTGCAATCTTAGGGACTCAGTTGCCTCAGAAAGGAGGGAATTGTCTCCTGTCTTTTATACACAGAAATTTCTCCCACTGTAAGTAATCAGGGCCTCTGGACTCACTGAGTGCTAATAAAGATGCTGGTCCAGGTCCTGGAAAACATCCTTTCCAATTGCTGCTGCTCTGCGCGGTTCAGCATGACCTCACAAAAAGTCTCCAGATCTACAAAGGTATGTAGAGATAAATTATCCCCTTGACTTAGATGGGAGGTGTAGGTACCTAAATACCTCTGTGGGTCCAAGTTTTTTCATATATTTTGTCTGTAGTTTAGATAATTAGCATTACCCTGCCTCATGGAGCAGTGGTGATGTGTTTGTTCATGTCTGTCACAGGACTGCAAGAATGTGGGGCATAATCTGGCTACAGAGCACAAAACACCTTTTTACTGTTACAGTTTTTGGAGAGTTTCTGCTTGTAATGGCACTACCAAACCAGAAAAAAAACCAACTACACAAAACCAAAACAAATAAACAAACAAACAAAACTATATTGCAATCAAAAGTGGCCATTCAGAGTCATCAGGCTTTAGCTGAGATTGATGGGTTTGCCATTATTTAGGAAAAAAAGGACGTAGCAGTAACATGTTTTATTGCTTGTAGGTGAGGGAACAAATGGAGAAGTACAGGTGGAGGGGGAAAAGGAGACAAATGCAAAAATGGGTCACTTTATCAGACACTACAAGTCAGTTCATTTTCCTGTTTGAGAATTTCCACAGTGTGTAATGCATCACTGGCCACAGATTCCCTCTGGCTATAGATGAGTCTGCTCCAGCCGTGGCAGCAATATGGTAGCTTTTGAGGACAGGAGGGAATTGGTTGAGCTAATTAGCCCTGCTGAGAAAGAGGCTAACTATTTGCTTGAGCATGATCCCATGCTGGAACGACTGTACTGCTCTTTAGCTGGTGGGGTTACCTCCAGACAGCATTGCATTGTGGTTTGTAGGCATCCTATGTATTGAAAAGGATACTGTTTAGTACCAGCAGAAGGTCTTGATCATTATATGTCACTGGAGTGTGGTACATATGTTTTTCCATTTAAAGCAAATGAGATGACTTAACCCTGACAATTTTTTTTAACAGATTGTTGTGCTGCTTAGTTTCTGATACATGGTAAGACGTTTCTCCTTAGCACACTGTGCAAAGTTTTAGAAGCATCTTTATCACTGCAGAAATAGGGATTCATAGAAAAAATTGTGGGGAGACAGAATAAATGCTTCCTTCTGCTGACCAACTTAGGCAATTTCATATTGTTAGGTATAGTTAAGTTACCAGGGAGATGGGGTAGGGTGATGAAGTGGTTAAATACCATGTGCAATTGCTCACTGAGAACAGGGCTGACATCTGGAAATTCTCCACTGCTGCTATTTCAGTCTGAATTTTTTGTTACAGAAGCTGAAGGTCATCAGGGGGTTAGTAAATTGGGAGAGCTAAACAAGATAGATAGTTTCCACTTCCACCAGCCTGGGAAGAAAACAGCCCTTAACACGATAGAAGTAATTCTGGTTTTTGCTGCTACAACTTGTGCTGCAAATCTAGTGCCATGTGGGGTCCTTTTTTAATCTCCAGCTCAAGGAATCAAACAGTTTGGGAAGAGTGTTTGCTATCATTTAAAAGAGGCAAGAAAAGAAAGAGTAGTTTCTGGGCTTCCTGGCTGAGGATGAAATCTGGAAAATACTTGCTCTAGCTGCATGTACAAACGCTGCACAGATGTGATACTCTGGGTCTCCTTTTCTGCGGTATTTAAGAGATTACAGACACTAATCTTAAGCATTGTTAAAAACAATAAGGAAATTATAGTAAGATATATGGAGAAGCTACTGAGAGTTCACACACTGTTCATTTTCCTCACTTACTTTATATGTCAGGATTTAGAATATACAGAGCTGGAAATACTGTGATTACTGATTTATCTTCACAATGTGTCCGTTTCAAATATAAACAAATGCAGGACCTACCACAGAGGTTTTAGCCTGCCTGTCTCCATTTTCTCTACTCATCACAACACCTACAGAGGAAGCAACAGGGCTGAAAATCTGTAGACAATGTTTAGAGTATCTAAAAGCAGAAATTGCCAGTGGAAATAACAGGAAAGCAACTCTTTTCTCTCACTGAGCATCAAGAAGGGTCCTCCTCTAATCCTTGACCAAAAGGGATTAAATCACGTCTGATGTCAAAGGACAAATTTCACAGCTTAACAGCTGCAAGTACTGCAAGCAGGGCCACCACCCCCCTAGAAAAAACCCTCATGTGCTTTAAGGATGAGGACCTTGCACCCTGAGACAGCCTGGTGAATTCAGAGTGCCTGTGTGGGAAGCCAGTCAGGGCAGACATTTGCCACAAATCACTAGAAATAACCAAAATTATTGAAGTAAGTTTAAAAAACCCTCTCTGAAGCAATAATAATTTTTAAGGATGGCTCCCTGAAAGTCAGAGAGATTACAAGCTGTGAATACCCAGTACCAGAAAGAGAAAATCTGGGAGGCAAGAGGCTGTGTTGCAGATACCAAAGAAAGCACACCCAGCTATCTCTGAAGAAGTTCACTACCTGTAACAAGCAGCACTACAGAAGCAATTGTTTGGGCTTTTATAAGGAAAACACGGAGGCACAGAAACAAGATCTTCTCTTTAGGAAGGTGTCTGCTGTGAGCAGATCTTCAAATAGCAAATCTGCTTACAGCAGCCAGAGCCAAATGGAGGTCAAGATTCCATTTAGGCTGCTGGGGTACCTGGTGTGTACCAAGATTACTCACTATAAAACTACTTGACTCCCCCATAAGTTCCAGCCTTAATTTTCCTCTGATCTATTCAGTCATTTTCAACTATGTACAATTATGTTATGAAAAGTTTGGCCAGCAGACTTCATAGAAATAAAATAATTTTTCCAAGAATACGCAGTTAGGTTAGTGAATTATGGTGAAACAGGTTGCTGAAAGCCAGGTTCAGCCAGGTGAGGAAAGCAATCTCCAAGGAAAATAGAGCATAATTCCAGAAAACAGACCTGTAAAAGAAAAGTTGAAGAAAAATGTAGCCCTTCGATTACTCTTTAAATCCCCAGGAATGGCATTTGCCCAAACAGAAAAGAACCAGCCATGTGCTTTAATTTGATAGCATTGGTAGGGAAATTTGCTTCCATGGATCTGTTTGTATCATCCCATTTCAATACAAACTTATTCATAAAGCCCCAAATAACAGCAACCATAAGAAGAGTCCTCCAGATGAGCCATCCCATAAAGCAAACACCATTTTTGGACTACAGGATTACTAAACAGTATCAGGCAGGGAAAAAGCTAACAAATGGAGTGAAGTTCTTCAAATGAACTGATCTGACTTGACCTGCAGTGGTGAAGGTCTTGCCTTCTGTGTAAGCAACAGCTTTTCTCCCAAGACATCTGTTTTGCACAGATACCTTCCTTGGCCCTCCACTGCTAGTGGGCTTAGAAGCCAAACATGTATGGTCCCAAAAAAGCATGGACAGATGGAATTGTGCCAGGCAGGGAAGGGAAGGAGGCAAAAAATTCTGCTGCATGCTCTTCCGTCTGAAGGAGACTGAAAACACTGCCAGCATTAGATCAGAGTGAATAATACTGTTGTGATTCACTGGTGAAAATGAACAACCAAAAGCACAGCAGGGTGCTGATCCCAAACTGAAACTTCCTGAATTGACCAGTTGTTTAAAAACAAACCAGTTTTTTTCAAAATCGGAAGTTTCAGTGCCAGCTGGAGGCCTTTAAAAAAAAATAATCCAAAGAACAACAACAAATAATAATTAAAAAAAAAAAGCAACACAAACAAAACAACAATGAAAAAAACCCCAACAACAACAACAACCCAAGTGTCTCATTTGGAATACATAAAAAATATTGCTTGGGCATTACCAGAACATTTTCTTCAACTTTTTCTATCCAAAATTATTAGTAGAGGAATTCACTGTAATTTCATTCTCTCAGAGCTATTTTTTTTTCCCAGAAACATTGTTGTTCAGATTCAAGGGGAAAATACACTTGGCTCTGGCCAGCACAGCACTCCTAGCTGAAGCCTGGAGGGCTGACACTGTAATTTCAAGTCAAGGGTATAAGGAAGAGCTATCCATAAGCAACAGACCCATAGCTGTATGTTATCAGTACTGGAGGGTGCTCCTTTGCTGACTGTGGCCAGCTCGCTGATTTTCCCATCCCTGCCACCTGCTGTCTCTTTCCCTTCAGCTGCACACATATTTTCACAGCACTCCTTTGAGCACTGCTGCACTTCATAAATGTCCCTGATGTGAGAGCATTCTGTTCCAGCTTGATACTACCACCAGAATGGAAGGCTCTGGTCTAACATCCATTGCCATGTGTATGAAGACTAGCACAGTCTTTACCAGATTCTCAAGAACAAAGAACAGATGAGGAGCAATTGATATTACTGGACTCACCCTCCCCTAGACAAAAGTCACTCATCCAGTGACATGTATGTACCATGGAAAACCTAGGCAATACTGGCATCTTTTCAGGTGGAGACACTGTGGATCTTATTATAGCAATGTGAGCATTTTGCCCAGGGAAGCTGTGGAAGCCCCATCCCTAGAAGTGTTCAAGGCCAGGTTGGATGAGAAACCTGATACAGTGGGATTTGTCTCTGCCAATGCAGAGGGGTTGGATCTAGATCATCTTTAAGGTCCCTTCCAACCAAGCCATTCTTTGATTCTATGATTCATTAGTGTTTCTAGGGACTACCTCCAGTAGATTACAAAGCAGTTCTGGTGGCTTCTGCTTGTTTCAATATGAATAATTAACTCTGAATATAACAGAATTACCAAGACAGAGTTGCTAGCCCTGTTCGACTCATTTTGCTCTTAAGAAGAAATACTCTATTGGATAAAATCTGTGTTTTGATAGGGGTAAGCTGTGTACACATAAACACATGGTGCTGCTGAAGTGTCAGAACCACTGTGAGGTAATTCAAGGCCCATGTGTTGATTAATTATACAAAGAGCACAGATTAGAAAATTGCCCCTGGCACTGGCTGAGAACAGCATTCCTCTCTATGGAAGCAAAGTGGTGTAGGTTATCCCTAGCAGGCTGTAAATTGGGTGATTTTTTTTTTGTAGTTCAACACACACACATTCCTGCTCTTGCTCTTGCAGTGGGGGTCAGCAAAGACAGACAAGTGCCTAGTGGAACAAGGCATGGCAGGCATGCCCCACCTCATCCAAACTGAGGGCAAGTCAGTCAAGGAGAAATCAGACCGGGTGGTGGGATATTTTAAGTTTTTCCTGGTCTGCAGGAGATGGGGAATGATCAGATGATCTTAAAGGTCTTTGCCAGCCAGAATGATTCTGTGATTCTGTGATCAGGCAGCACAATATATTGCAGGTGGACAAAAAGCCAATTCTTCACAGCCCTAATGCTGAACATGGGGTCTGGGCTCCAGTCTGCTTGGCAGGTTCGTCAAGGAGACCTCATGCCAGTTACAAATGAGGGTCTTTGTTTTCTGAAGGCAACAAACATTTAATTTAGTCTGCAATAAAAGAAAACTCAACAGGCAAAAGCAAACTGGAGAAGCAGACTGGAAAGCTTGCTTCTGACCATTTTTTGTTTTGTACCACAGCCTAATGCAAGCTTTCCTTAGGTCAGAACTGCCACAGACCAAGCACGAGTCTGCTAGCCCTGTAATTCAAAGAGGAGCATAGCCCACAAAGATCAGGAGCTCAGCCAACCCCAAACTTCAGGGGTAGGCAAAGCATGGGTTTTGCACAAGGGTTAGAGGCAGCCTATTATTTAGAGCTGGACCTAGGCCCAGGCTTCCCCAGAAAATGGGTAAGCCAGCACTTGTGGTTTGGTGAGGATCCATCAGTGTCATTCATGCAGGGTTGTGCTGTACAGAGCGTTGTGTCCACATCATACCCACAGTTAGCCAGACCTCTTAAGTCTAATGATGAAGTGCCTCCGTAACATTAACTTCAAACATAGAGCATCTAAACCTGATCTAGGCAAATTCTCAGATCTAAAGCTAAAAAGGTCAGCTTCAGCCAGAATGAAAAAGTTAGCATCCAGGTCTCCAGATGTGAACTTCCCTCCCATTTGTTTTTTTTTCTGTGGAAAATCATTGTTGTGCCAGAATCAGCCCTTGTCAGTTTTGTTTTGAAGGCTTTAATCAATCTCAAAGATTGTGTTGGCTTTATGCTGGACTCAGAACTGGCTGAGAGTGACCACAGATCCCACAGTCATGAACTGTTTTATACTTGCAGAAATTCTGACTTGCGTGTTAAGTGGGTCTGTGCATTCACTTCCCCCTCTCCTGACTCAACAAATACGGGTTTGAGTTTATGAAAAAATATTTGGTATTAATTCTAAACAGCGTCTCCTTTCCTCAGTATTTGCCTTTGGGTTTTTCAAATTTATTGCATCTCAAGCTCACTGAGACAGGAGTCACTTTTTAAGTTGGCAATACATCGAAATGTGGCCTAGAATGTGGCAATAATAGGTCAAAGGTGAAAAAGCTATAATGTCTCATGTCAAAAAGCTGGCCTCACACCCAACATCTTACAAAATCTGGTAAACTTTCAGCTGTGCAATACTACCCTCTATGGAAGCAGCAGCTGGAATCCTGACCCCACTGCAATCAATGGGAGTTTTGTTTCTGATTCCTTGGGACCAGGATACACAATGAATGTGTGTGTGTAAATCTTTGCAGGCCTGGATCCTAAAAAAAAAATTACACAGAAGGATGTACTACTTTACATAAGCCATAAATTTAAACAAATATACTAGTATTGCAAGTACCTGCTTTCGGTGGAGGGCAGTTAAGTCTAAAAGAGAAGTCTATTCTGCTGCCATTAACTCCTGAATATCCTGTAAAGCTTCCCAAAGTAAAAAAGCATTTACAATTCTATGAATGCAGTCAGTGTAGTGCATGCCTTTTGCCTAGTGAAGACATATGAGAGTTCAGTCTGCACATCAAATATGTAAAAATATATTTTAAAAAGAACTCCTGGAACAGCCATAAGGGATAGACTGTTGAAGGTATGCAGAAAACTTTACTTGGCATTTTTTTATTTTTTCTGCCTGTATGAACTTTAGCCCATATGGCTCACTGACCCACCTTCAAGATTTTGTAGTGACATCTGAGCATGCCCAGCTTTGAGATTAGTTTGCTCAAATTCCACAGCTTCTGAAAATACAAATTGTCCAGAAAAAAGTGGAGATGACATTTGGATTAGTTCTCATTACCAGCTAAACTGTGTGGTTTCATATTCATTCTTCTTCTTTTAGAGTTCCTCTTGTTCATTTGCATTAGAATCAAAATTGTCGTTTGCACAAGTACTGTGAATTACTATGTCAGTAAGATAAACAGCAGCATAGTCTGAGCAAAATTGATAGGGAGTGAGAAAGTGACATTAGACATAGTAGTGCTGCTGCTAGGAGTGAACGCAAAGGGTTGTAGGGTAAATACAAAGATCAAAATTGTTCTCAGAAACTACTTAATAAAAAAAACTATTAATGTCATGAAAGTTACCACATTTTAGAAATAACACATGGTTGTGGCAGACTATAATTTTTGTTTTCAGATAAAGTAATAAACCCAAGAATGTTGGACACATACGAGTCCTGGCCTGGCAGCTGACATAGTGTACAGTTAGAGCTTCATCAAGAATTGTAACTAGTTTAACAACACCTTAATATGGCTAATAACAAAGTCATAGCACCTTGCATTATAGCATGTTTGCATTGTGCAACTGACCTGGTACACTTGATTTTACTAAAAAAAGAACCTAACAACCAAATAACCTAAGTATTTGTCAAATACCCTCATTATTTCCAGGCAGTAAGTGAAGAAGTGAATGGAGGTGGTCTTTAAGAATTAAAGTACAAAAGATGCCATAAGGTACATTTTAATGTTTGATGTGTATTTTAAGACAAGGCAAATTTATTGTGTAAGCTAGATGACTTCTCACCATAAGAGTTACTTCCTTATGATACTAAGTAGTGCAAAATCATGCAGCTACACCGCATAAAAGTCATCCTTGTGATGTTGCCAGTTTGAAGTACTTCAACCCAGTGCATGAGTATGCCATGGCTAATAGCATTTTCACCCAGCCCCAGATGCTGCTATATCTGAGCACCTCACAATCTCCAACTTAGTGAAATTTCATACCATCACATTAAGGCAGAGAAGTGCTATCATCATTATATGAAAAAAAGAGGAACTGAGGCAGAAGGAAATGAAGTGGCTGCCTGTGATCCAGAAGGACACCCAGTTCCTCAGAAACAAACATTTTCTGATGCTGATGTGGCTCTTCATGTCACCACACAGGACAAGTCAAAAAGGGAAAAGCCATCAGGCAGGGAACTCAGCTTCTCAGCCACAGGGAGCCCTGTTAGAAACTCACACACCCACAGAGTGCTTCTGTGCCCAGGATGTAGTCACAGACCCAAAACCTCCTGTATGTGCAATTACATCCCCTCAGCTAACACTCTGTCTAGCAATGACCTAGCAACCATCATGAAAGTTTCTGCTGCTCTGTAAGAGTGCATTATTGGTGCTGGGAGCTGTTTGGTACAGAGGCAAAATATTTTATTATATAAACAAGGGTTATTGTGCTTATATAGAGCCAAAAAAGATTACCTGCCATTGCTTTGTGGCTGTTTTTGTGCTGCTGCACTTCAGGATAGGAGGGAAATGCTGTGGCATTACATAATAAAAGCATGACTGTTCCCATTAGAGACATATCTTTTACTGCTTCCTTGTACAAGCAGCATTCTGACAATGTTTTTGGAGGGCAGAAAAACAACAAGAACACACTAGTGCTATGTCTTCCTTTATTTTTTTCCTCTCTTTTTCAAGTTTCTGCAGCTTTCTGGTAACTCAGCCCCAACTGATGCATAGTTTCCCAGTGAGGTTTACCCGAGCCACTGATTTTCAGCAGGAGCACCTTGAGAAAGGCAGGCAGGGGCTATCAATATGCCTTAAACCACAGTAGATAGAGATGTCATTACACAGCAGCAAATGCAAAGTAATACCCATTTTTATAGGATAAGATCTACCTTATAATGTTATAGCCAAAATAATGTAACAAATTACAAACTAGGAGCAATTTGAAAAACACTGATCCATTAAAAAGGAAAAGGTGAGTAGTCCCCCAGGTGAAGATGAAAGGACACTATTTTATACCCCTTTAATCTCTGCATTGTTGATCAGATGTCCCATAACTGAAGGCACCAAGACAGAAAGGAAAAGCAGAAATAGTGAAATGCTAGCTTCCGGTGTTCACTCTCCAAATGTTTATTTAGAGAATGAATATACTTTCCATTATAATTCTAAGCAGATTTGGGTACCCAGCAGCAGCTCTTGTAGAAATCCAAAAATTAGAGACCTAGCTCTTGATTCAGGGAACAATGATTCATTCATTTCACTCAGGTTGCACTGAACAAGCTTCTGCATCTCCATCTGTTTATTTCCATTATGTATATACAAAGCCTTATGCCAGCCACTGTCTCTAACATGCTTGCATTATGCAGCAAACATCTCTGATCATGAAATCTATTCAGTCAAATTTCCTATGACCATCCCTGTTTTCTCAAAAACCAAAAAAAATTCTATCTGAATTAAACTATTCACCTTTTTCTGCTAAATACAGAGAATCAAATTCAGCTCCGATACAAACAAGTGAACGTCTCAATTACTTCAATGACCATTCAGTTTAGCCATGTCAAAGCTGAATTAGGCCTGGGGTCTCAAACTGCCTTGTGTGCTTTTGCCATCTGTCCCTCTTTGCTAACCTAATTCCTTATTAAACAGGGTGTCTGCAGTGAATGTGAACCTATTCTGCTGATCCTTCCTCTGCAATAAACATTGCTAGAGGCTACAATTCCTGAAAGTTATTACTACTTTGACTGCCTCTGCTTCTTGATAATATGTGAGGTTCTTTTAAGGTGGCCTGAATTTCAGACTGTGAATATTTAAATACCTGAGCATTCAGTCCCTTTGCAGTCATATCTTAGAAATTCAAAATACTAAGTTGTTTAGCTAATCATAACTTATAACAGTACAAGGATTCATCATCCATCCTCCTTAGAGGTTTCTCAGCTGGTAGTGCTAAACATGGTGGTTCACCTACCATATGGGTGATTATGGTGTTACACAGGAAAAACAAGGAAACAGACAAACAAACAAAAAAACCCCAACAGATAAATGTCTCCGTGTTAAAAAACAAGTGGACAACAGATCCAGAAAATTTATTAAAGGGACAAGACAGAGATGTACTTAATCACATGCCTAACCTAGTGATTGTGGATGCTGGAGGAAGTATAGGAGAAGGTCTGAAGATACAGGTTGGGTGCAGCCATTCTCTCAGTATGAAGTCTCTTACTGATGCTGTCGAAGACCATTGCTGTGATCCAGGGGGACATTTCTTGTGTTCTTAGAAACTGTCTTTTACTGAGCTAGGGAAATACTTGCTACTGTTCTTAGAAACAGAATGTGGAAAATCCAAACAACCTACCTATACAGTTAAAAAAAAATTAAACATTATAGTTATTTTTATCTGTTACTTGGTGAAGCTTGTGAAGAGAATATTTGAGTAGCCTGAATAAAGGAAGTAACAGCCATGAACTTAATTTAAACTCAAACTGAACTATTCACAATTTGAGAGTTGCTGAGGATCAAGTCAATTGGTTGCCACTTAGAGGAAAACAAAAAAAACCACTCTGAAAACTGCCACACCAAACCCTAAGCAACGTCCCCCTGCAAATAAAAAACAAAACAAGAACAAAATAACAAACCAAAAAACAAATAAAATCAAAACAAACTCCTCCAAAAAAACCCTGAAACAAAACAACAAGCTCCAAACACCTCTTATCTATTTATTATGTGTCCAATATTTTTTGCTTCAGGCAAGATTTGACTTGAAAGCACAGTGGTTGTTTCAAAAAGTGGGTTTTAAACAGATTTCTAATTTCTAGAAATTTAACAAGAAACCTAGCTTACTAGATTTTAACATAAAAGGTTTAAATGTACAGCCTAGCGTTTGGGGACTTACCCTTAAACCTTTTGAAATGTCCTGATCTTTGTTTGTTTTCAGAGCTGGAATATCTCTACAGGGCCGGCCTCTTCAAAATGTGACATTTTAAAATCTTATAAAACTAAATAATAACTCTAGCACAGAAGCTGTAAGTATATGAGTTACAAGTAACATTAAAGTTAATTGAAGCCCTGATGTAATTTTGTTCCTTCTTCATGTTCTGTTCCACTGGCATTATGGGCAAGATGAGTGCTGTGAAAAATGTTTATTGATACCAATGCCACTTTTCCTCAAAAGGGTAGCTAATTCTCTTAGGAAGGCACTTTACTGATTCAACACTCCTTCCTCTTCATCCTGAAGGAGACAAACAAAAAAATACGACAGATAAAGGGAAATGCAAGTATACTACAAAAGCTAGATTTTAAAATTAGGTCAGTTTCGTTTACCTCAAATTGTAGTATATCAGATTTTACCAAGCACTGAAAAATCTCCCCAGTCATATATAGTGTCCATGCATAAACTTTCACTGTGGTGTAGCCTGCATAGATGGAATGCTTTATCAGGCAGGGAAACCCATCACATCCTGGGATTGCCTTGCACCTCAGTTCTGCCTCAGCAAGTAATGAGGGTGCTGTAAGCTCAATCATGAGGCTCCAAAAACTTGAATGACATCATCAGCCTTTGCTGCTCTTGGATGCCCAGGGAATGCAAGTGCTTAAAGGCATTCATTGTCTCAGGAATATTTTTAATTTCAAACTTGGATAATGCACATCACAGGACAGATAAGCAGCTGCTAAAACAAATAGAACTGAGCTGATAATTTCCACAAGTCTGCAGAAGCCAACCAGCTTTTTCTTATTGACTTTGGATTGTGCCATAGCTGTTTGTTCTACCCTTGAAGAGCCATGGTTAGCATACCATGGACACAAGAGTCAGAGTTTTTGCATTGCATCAGCAGGACATGTTTTTAGGAGCACATGCTGTGACTTTAAAGAACTGAAAGAGGACAAAGCCAGGATCACATCCCCTTGGGAAAACACAGCTGGCCTGTGCTCATTTAGGAAGTATACACAGAGAAAGCACCTCTTTAACCTCCCATAATGTTTATTAATGTGGAGGTTTGGTGGGGTCTCCCAGGCAGAATCCAGGTTTTATGTTTCAGGATGCCATCTCTACATGAGTCCCCTAAGTGTGGAAAGGCCTGGAAAATTATATCCAGTTAGCCTATCTCCCTGTAGCAGGACTCAAAAAGTACTCATTAAATACTGCTTGTTATACTTCTTATAATGCTTAAGTATTGACTGGAAGGTGAGGGATGTGGCATCATTTGACATTGCACACTAACTGTGATCTTTCCTTATATATTGAATGTTTTAGGTGCAAAATATAGCCTGACATCATGATATCAAAATAATACTTTATTTTCTTTTTAGTTTGGCTTTTGCTTTCAAAGCACTTGATCTCTTCCTGTATTAGAGAGCCAAGCAATCCTTTATTGAATTCTTTCAAGCATATGACTTGATAAGAAACACGACTGGAGTTTTGACCAGCAAATCATGCCTCTTTTGCATGTAGTAGCTGGGAAATTAAACATTTCACTACCCCTTTTAATTCTGGGGAGGTGATATGTGAGTAGCTGAGGAGGATATACCATATCTGGATATTACGTTTGCCTGTCAGTTTGCTTTTTTGGGAAAGCAAATAGTACTTTAAAAGTGAGTACTATAATTTTTCCTAATTATATGTCATTTTCTAAGATTACCAACCTTATCCACAGAAGGCAGAGGCTGATGCATCTACTCTAATTGAGTAGTAACTTAAGTCTATAAATGATCCCTCTGAAATGACTGAAACTGATTACCATGCAGCCCAGCTAAGTTTAGGTGAGGACAGGTGTATTAATCCTTAAACATCTGGATCTTATCTCTGATGTCTTTTTGTTAAAATTCAGATTATGCTAACCTCATATCAAGCAGTGATTTTAATTTCACAATGCAGTTACTAACCCTGTTCAGTGCTCTGGATCTCTTCTTGCAGTCTCAGGCAAACCAAACATCTGGCCTGAAAGGGTCTACTCCCCTGGATTGCATGGTGCTCCAGCAGTGTCACAGCTTGTGCCATGATAACACCACTTCACCTGCCTCTTGCAACTCTCATGTGCCTGTCTAGGAAGGAATAAAATTTGACACAACTGTGGCAGAATTTACAGGACTTGTACTAACGTGTGTTTAGTACAAATGCAGGGTCAGGGGGGTGGGGCTTTCATACCTGGAACATTACCACAACAGAAAATAACAACAAGGCATTAATTAATACCATCTTCTGTCAAGCAAAACTCACAGTTTTAGCTTTTCAATGAAGTGTTGTCTGACAGTAAAATTGCACATTTCTTAAAAGCAACTGACAGTACAATCTTAACTCAAACATATGCAAAACTGGAGGTCAAACATCAGGCCAGACCAGACAGTTTGCACTAGGTTTACATCATTGCAGGTTGGCCCTGGACAACTGTAATCCAATCAGGCAGATGAGCAGTCTCTCAGTCTACCCAGGGGTCGTCTTGTTGCATTGGCAAGGACTGAAATAATTCTTCAGGGTCTTATGGAGCATGACCAAGAGCTACCAAGCTGGTGAAAGGTCTGAAGAATAAGCCCTGTGAGGAGAGGCTGAGGGAACTGGGATTGTTTAGTTTGGAGAAGAGGAGGCTGAGGGGAGACCTCATTGCTCTCTACAACTACCTGAAAGGATGTTGTATGGAGGTGGGAGCTGGCCTCTTCTCTCAAGTGAATAATGACAGGACAAGAGGAAAAGGTCTGAAGCTGCTCCAGGAGAGGTTTAGACTGGATATTAGAAATAATTTCTTTACCGAAAGAGAGGCTGGACAGTGGAACAGGCTACCCAGGGAGCTGAAGTTACCATCCCTGGAAGTATTTAAAAGAAATGTAGATATAGTGCTTAGCAACATGATTTAAGCACTGAATGGGTAAATTAGGTTATGGTAGGAGGATTTAGGTTATGGTTGGACTTGATGATCTTCAAGGTCCCTTCCAACCAGGATGATTCTATGATTCTATGTTGTAAAACCTCCTTTTAAATTTTTTTTAATTCCTGGTTTAACTGTGAAAAACTTGCAGCATGGCCTTTTTAGCAGTGTGAAAGGAGGCTTCTCAGAATAAACTATACCTATTTATTCCCAAATCCACTAGGTGGATGCGTGCTGTTCAGTCATTTCCACTGTGCCTCCAGTGAGCCTGCAAACCAGATCCAAAATGTCACCCCTGAAGGAAAACAAGAGCCGTGAGAGGAAAATTGACAGTGATAGGTCCACTTATATGCACTCTATTACCTGCAGCTAAATGTCAGCAAAGTATGATTGTCCCTCCCACTCCACAGTAATGGAATCTGACACATGTAAGGATTTACCCTGTTGAGCCAGACTAGTTGCTCACCAAAGGGAATAGCAGAAAAGTATAAATGGAAAAGTCACATAAAGACATAGTTTGCTGAAAAACAGAGATTGTTTTCCTCCTGTCCCCACCAGATGCACTGCAAAGGCATAGTCATTTACTTCAGAAGTAGTATCAACTAACGGGGAATGCCCAGCCTGCTGTTAAGTCACCAGAGGGAATTAGGTTTAAATGGATACATGCCACTTTTGACTACTGGAGATGCACTCATAGCATCATCTGGTTATGCATGTAGCACTCCCAACTGTTGGTACCTGCAGCTGCAGGTCTAACTCCAGGTGACAGAAAGGGGTCATAAAAATGTGCCTTATCTGCTTCAGACTGGGCAAGATGAGTGTGACGAGTGACGGTCAAGAAAGTGTCTCACTTTGCAGGTAAGCAAATTGGGTACAGCTGAGACAGTTAGAAGCTCATTTATTTATTGGGGGCAAGAAATCCTTTGGCAAAGGCAGTAAGATGAGCACTACAGGCTGTTTGTCTCCCTCACTGCCTTGCAGAAATGCATTTTCAGCACTGCTTGTGTAACTGATGGCTTTTCTTTCTCCTAGTAGAGAATGGTTATTGGTAGCAAATGCAAATGATCTTTCTGCTACCTTCTGCTTTCTCTCTGCAGTTGAGATTAAGATGTCATGATTAAAAAGAATTTGCATGAGTCACTTTTGCTTCCCTTCTTTTTATCGTTCAAGGAGTTCCCTGCTATTTTTAAACCCTTGTGCAATGCAATGAATTCATTATTTTGCTGCACTGCTGCCACATACAGGGATTAAGTCTAGGCAAAGCTAGGAGGGTATCTGCTCTTTTAATGAAAGAACATCACTCATTTCCAAATAAGAGAATATACTACAAGGCAAATTACTACAAATAAAATAAATAAAATTCACAGATTTTACCCTTCCTCATGCCTTCCAATTCATGCTGGAGTTTTAGCTTATTTCCTGTAGACATTTTTTTCCTCTTAAAATTTCAGTATTTCTCTCTCAGTTTCGTGATAAGCTGTTCACTTCGAACAAGATGGCTGAGACTGTGAGCAATTATCCAAGCAACACTGCAATCTCATTTTCTTAGAATAGCTTTACCCTTAGGCCTAGTCTATACTTAAGGTTGCATTGCAAAATATATGCAGATTGTGGTTCTGAGGGCTTTTTGCTTGATTCACAGCAGAAACGGTGAACTTCATAGCACACTTGCAGCTATTTTATGCTACTATAACTAACTACTTAAAGGATTCTACCCACAGAGTTGAATCTGTGAGAAAATTCATGTGCAATCTGAGTCAACATTAGTTCATCACTGCTGGTCACCAGAAACTATGTTGGTAGGCAGAAATCCCTCATTAAAACAAATAAGGGACAAAGTTTGAGACTGGTGTTGCAGGACCTTGTAGAGAATGGCTGATGACATAGCTGTTCTCTCAGGCTACCAACACTTCCCACACAACTGAAGCATACAAAAGCCATGCCAGAATATTGCTATTCTAGGCTAATTCAAATCACTCCTGAAAGCCTGACTGAGCTGAAGAAAGCTAATTTATCTTTGCAATGGAGATCTACAATGGTTTTAACTACCCTACCTGCAACCACTAATTAGAAGTCTTAGGTGTGGCCCAAAATGATGCCAGACTACACCTGCAACTGTAGACTGAGCCATCGACACTTATTCTTAGTACAGATGCAGCACAGTGCTTCTGGCACCATCACAGTCCAACCTGCACCCTCTGAGGAGTGACACCAGCCAAGGCTCCTTCTTAATGGGCCATAAGTAGGTGTGACTTCCCTCATACAAGCCCTAGTAGGCAGATTTTTGCCTTATTTATATTTCAGTTGAAAATATATCACAGTGTGAAAGCTGAAGAAAAAACAACCAACAACATTTGGAAAAGAAAAGAAAATCAGCAGAAGAGAATTGAGTCTTTAGCTCTATAACCTGTGCATCACCCCAGTAAATAACACTGCTATCAGATGCAGAAAAAAAAAACAGATTAAATGAGCTAGTGCTCTTAAGACAATTGCTTTCAAAGAGACAGTCACATCACAAGAGAACTGCCACCTAAAGCACTCTCTGTAATAGTTTTAGAGAGAAGATTCTATGGAAACTATATTATTTCTCAAATACTTCTCAAAGCATAGTTAAAACGGTAAGAGAGTTTCTTTCTTACTGTTTCAAAATGTAGCAAGGATGCAATGCCTAAACATAGCATATACTAGAGAAAAGTAAGTGCAAAAAATATATATTAATGCTTGGTTGGTTTTATTCACCACCTGAGTTATACCTTTGTCTTCCTGCTGATATGTAACCTCTCCCAGTTTGGAACTCCATGAAGTCACCAAGCCACTTAGTGGTTCAATAAATAAATATGTCAGCATTCTTGCTGAAAGGTCGTTTTTCCTAGACTGTGCCTCTTTTTTCTCTCCCTCTCCTTCTCTGAGTATTTTATTTTTCTGAATGACCTTTTAGTATTCATGGGAATAACTGGTGACAAGCTCTGGGCCGTAGTCTCACATAGCACCTACCAGCTGGCTCAGCTGGGCATTGCCATGATAGCAACACAAGGACATAGTCTGGCTTTAGTTTTTAATGACAAGTCACACATAGCTGAAAGAAAGCAGACTGAGAAGCAGCAGGAATCCCTGTGGTTCAAGTCAAGTGAAAATAGTTGTTCTAATAAATTGCGTCCTTGGCCTCTTCAAGACCAAATGGGCCATTTTAGTCATGAACCAGGATTTGTGCAGTTGGAGCTGGTCTGTCTCCTTCCCATCTGAACAGGGCAGAACACCCTGGTGAGCAAAAGACCAGCTGGTAGATCTGAGATGGCAATACCCTTCAGCAGGCAGAGAGGGCCAAATTTGGATCAGTAATATGTCCTTTTGGCTCCGAAAAGACTACAAACAACCTATCCCAGTGAAAGAGGATAATAAATCTTACACTACTCTAGCTGCTGTGCAACTGAACATTTGACTAGGCCCTAACCTTTCATAGCAGGTATAAATGCCTATCACGTGAGAAATGAAGAAGACTTGATCAAGTATGACTCAATCACTGCAGGAGTTTTCCTGGTGAATACCCATAAGTGCCTTACCTATCTTTTCATCTGAGGAGAAAAATCTTTGCCCCAAAGGTCTTCCAGCTCCTGATTCAGCTCATTCCAGGTCCTATAGAAGTAGAGCAGAAACCCAAAGGGGTTGATAGACAGAGATGGGATGACAAACCCTTGAGATGAATGTCACTGCTAACCAATGCAGAGGTGCTTCTCCCATCACCACAGTACTGACTACGAAGAACTGGTATCCAGGAACAAACTGCTACAGTCTCCTCTTGCTTGTTAAGAACAATGAGTGGGTATGCACAGCACTTTTCCAGATCCCTTAGTAGTTCCTCTGTTTTCCATTCATATTCTGCACTTTCACTGCCAACTACATCACCAGGAATCAGGCATCTGCCTCTTACACTTAAATGTCATCCTTCATGTCTTGACAACAGCCTTTCCTTTCTGTCCTGGCTGATGCTAGTGAGCTGAGAGCACAAAGTTCTTCCTATTATCTACACCTTGATTTCTCTCCCTAGTCTGCATGGAAATATCTCTTAAGGAAAGAGACTGTTAGCTCAGCTTAATTCCTGTTGCACTGTCCAGCCCTCTTGATTGTTAAACTCCTGCCATCCATCAAACCCTATTCACAGTCAAAATCAGCAGCAAATAAAAGGAAACAAATAAGTCAGCACAGTGCTAGCATACACAGAATTGGCTGAAAAGCCACTGAGCCCCAAGAGTGCTGATGGAGCTGCCCTGCAGCTGTTCTGGATAAGTTACTTTCATCACTGCTCTGCAGACGATGACAGATGTACAACTTCAGCTGTGCTAACAGCAGCATGAACTGGTACTGTCTGCAGCCTTTACAATGTGTCTATGGGTGTGAACATGCTGGGGGTTTTGTGTTTTTTTTTTAATCCAAGGGTGACTATAAAGTTACTATGTCCTTCATAGAGATCAAGTCAGAGATCCATGCTGTGGCAGATAATACAGTTTGGAGATGAAGTATACACAGACTTATGGTATTTAGAAGTTTGTGAGATTTGAGGGAAATTTATAGTTTTGTGTGTGTGTGCTAATTCCTAGGCCTTGGACTTTCACAACTCTTTTGCTAGACTCTCAAGCTACATGTATTACCACTGTAATGCTCTCTTCTTAATCTTCCATGTGGTGCCACATCAATGGGGAATATCACTTACAGATGGACAATTTAAGTCAATCCAAGTGCCCACCAAGGGATACACAGAAAGCTAGTTGTGGCACAGGCATGAATTTAAGCAATTAGTATTCTCCATTTAGCATCCTGGTCACCATGCTGCCCTTTCTTGGTGGGCATAGGTTGCATCTGCATCAGCATTTTGGCAAAGAATGGTAGTATGTTTTTTACTGAATTTATCCCTCCTTCCCCAACCCTGTTTGGAACTGGTTGTGATGTGGAGTGATTCACACTATGTGGAGAGACTGTTGTCTTGCAGTTAAGAGTTCTTTCAGAGGAAACCAAACCAGAAACTCTTCTGCAGGAGGTACATGAAATATCTTTTAAACCCCAGTGGAAACAGGAATATTTAAATCATATATTAGTTCTTCTGACATCGTAGTAGTATTAAGTGCAGGGAATCAGACTAAATCTCTTCTAACATTAAATCCTGAAAATACCCACAACACAGATCTAGAGGTGTCAGCACCAACTGCTCCCATGCTCTGATCCCCTTCTACTACACAGCTACTTGCTGATGCAAACAGGCATCTACACAAGGAGAACAGGCTGAAGACTGCAGTTCCAAATATACTGCAGAAGAATATGCACAGGGCCTAAGTATGAAGGGATATTGCAGTGAAATGGTGAAAATATGGCACACAGCTCTACTTTACATGTGTATATGAAGAGCAGGAGAGCACATAAGTGTCAGTAGACAATCAGAGGCCCACTAAGCTAAAATGCTCTACAGACATGTAACATTGGCCTGAGATTAACATGAATAAAGGTAGCAAAGTTAGCTGGAAAAATTAAACAAACAAACAACAAACAAAACCACCACAACAAAAAAGCAGTAGAAAAAAGAAATCAAGACAGAATAAACTAGATGTCTTTCCTGCAACACCACTTCCAAAGCAGCCATGGTCTAGGGGAACCCCAGCAGAGATGAATGCAAAGAAGGGATCAATGCTGTGGCTAAGTCACAGAATTAGACTTCTGGCTTTGTAGATTTCTTCAGAGTACTGAGAGCACAACAAGTAAAAAACGATCCAAATTTTGTTATTATGTACTCGTTTTAATGCAGCCTTTAAACCCTGCTGGGGGCTTCCTGTTGGCTCTGTGGACTACATGGACATCATGGCTCAGCATGTGGGAAGAGAAGGGCTCAGCTCCAAAGAACCTGTGCTGGAAAAAGTTAAAAGCACATACAAGATTGTGACACATAAATTGCAATGACATTTCTTAATATTCTTCCCCCAGAGCAAAGATGTCTACACAAGGCTGCCAAAAAGCAGGAAAACCGAGCAGCCAATATGGTTAGAAAGAAAGATACAGGTGTGTAATCAGTGCATCCATGTGCCCATTGGTAGACTACAGCTCGAGGCAGCACTTGTAGCATGTGCCACTGTCTGCTGGAGCAACAAATAAGCAAAGGGCACCTCTAATGCACAGATCCTTTTGCATAAGTAGTAATAACCGTGGAGTATGTTCAAACAGCAGTAGCTGAGAGAGACACACAAGATTATAGAGTGATGTAGCAGCAGAGGAAAAGAGTAACTGTTCTTGTATTGATGAAAGATTGTAAGGCCATTTTGAGATGCATTATTACATGAGTCATATTTCAAATTTAGTAGGTGCACACCATGCTGTGGTAGCCTAAGGAACATTATTCAATGTATTCTTGGTGTGAATGTGTGTACTCAACAGTGCTACTGGAGATGACATATAAATCTTTATACATCCTTATCCTGTATAGAGGAGATTGTGTAACCCCTATAATTTAATTTCACAGTGTAGAAAGTATTCACCAATTTAATCTGACTCTAACCCACCCTTAATTATTGTAAATATTGTCATTGCTATGGGAATTCCAAAACCAACCAAACAGCTGTTTGTGGCTACCTATGCTTAAGCAAGATTGTCCCTGGAGGTGAAATCAGCAGATATGTTCTTACTTTCTTAAAGTTTTAAGCTTGAGTAGAAATAAAACTGCAGAATTTCTTCTTCCAGACAGCACTGGCTTCGAGCTGCTCCTGCAACATGACTTCACCAATGAGCCATGGTGACAACTGCCTGGCTGACAAATAGTATTCACTAAAGAGATGCTCTTCATTAGGGTCCTAGAGGCTATTAGCTACCCTTCCCTTGGGAGGCACAGCAATGCTGAGAAGCCCTCTGGCTTCTCCCCAGGATAGGACAAGCTCATCCTGGGGGGCACACCTTCAGCACAGCAACACAGGCAAACAAAAAGCAATCAGTGTCTGGGGGTGGCAGGGCTGGACCTGGCAGCCAGAGCCATCCCACCATCCCATCAGGGACCAGGGCAGCTCCAGCCCAAGGACTGGGCACCACCCAAGGGACACGTATGACCAGTGTAGGGGCTGAAAGAGAATGTGTCCTCCCTGAGCCATGGCATGTCATGTCAGCCCACCAAGCACCCACTGCACCTACTCCCAGAGGGGCTGCTTCTCCATGGCACACACAGCTGTTTCCAGCTGACAATTATATGCTTCGGTCCTTGTTTCTGTACCCTTCCTGCTTTCTTTTACAATGCTGGTGAGATACCAGGCTGGTGACAGAGCGTGGCTGGTAGAAATGGATCCAAGGAAAGCAAAGCAGCCTCTCAGCAATGCATATTCTCCCATGGGCAATAAAATGTCTTTGGTTTTGTAGGCGCAGGAGGATTGGATAAGCTGCCGAGGGGCCTCCTGGGACCGTGCTCCTGTGAAAGTCACGAAGCAGAGGAGGGTGCAGAGGTAAGTCTCTTGCCACCACATCCATGTGGGAAGCACAGGGATCCACACTGCACTCAAACATAATGCTTGATAGCATACCGTGCTCAGTGGGATGGGCCTCATCTTCAGCTGCAGGGAGGTTGTTGTGGTGGAAGTAGTTTGTACAGCAGACACTGTTGGTGTAAATTGCATTTGCTTGACTACCATACTGTTTCTTCCTAAATATCTGAAAGTCTGGTGCAATAACCAGGAGTAGGAGGACCTTCAATAAAAGCGCATCTTTTCTTCAATAATCCTGGCAGCCCACTGCAAGGGACAATGCAAAATCCTTCCTCATCATCAGTCAACGCCCCTTGCCCCTTCTCTTCTTCTCAAGCCCCTCTGCAGTTACTTCTATCTCACCTCCCTTCATCTGCTGGAATCCCCCAAGTCAGCAGCTCATCAGCATAAGGAGGTCAAGTGTTGCCCTTGCATGGCAGTCTGGTGTGGTTGGGTGGCACATGGAAACACCATTTTGGTAGGAAAGGCATGATGAGGATATTCCTTTTTCTTTGTCATTCTTGGTGTGATTGGATGCAGCCATGTTTTTTTCAGTAACAGCCAATGAATTTGTCAGTAAGTTGTCAGGAGTGGAAAGGAATTCAATGGGCAAGTGAATTCCTACAAGGCCAAAACCTTCATTTTCAGGGCTGCTGGCTCTGGTAAGCATAAAGGACATACATCTGAAAACAAAACCAACCATGTTAAAAACTAAAGACCTCTCCAATTTTTATTATCATAAATTGGATTTTTAAGTAATGATGCAAACTGGGTTAAACAAAGCCCTTATGAATGCCTGAACTTACTTTAATCTTTTACATGTCTTAAATTAAAACAGCATTTAGGGCTGTTAAACTGGTTCCGATGAAACTGATGAAGCAGAGGTTTCAGACTTCTGCTACAAAGTAGACAGTTTTTTCTTAAATTACAGTTAGTTAAATTTAACTGAGTAACTAACTCATTCATTTACAGAAGCATTTAAAGATAAACATGAAGCAAGTTTATACCTTTTTCTGGTTTATGAGTAAAAACTGGTGTGAGAAGCTCAGATCATTTAGCTTAAAAACACTACGAGGCCATGGTGAATAATCAGCTAATGTCAGCAACTGCAAAAAAATGTAAATGCAAAACATGTTATGAAAACTTTTTTTTTTCTTATCATATTTATTAGTTACAGTTACCATTTAAAAATAGTAAGAATTTAATCAAAATCTGTGTTTCCCACATCTTTTATTTAAGTGCTAACAAAATCCAAAACAGGCCGATCTAATCTCTTGTTTAAAAAGAAACAAACCAAAACAAAATAGATAAGTTAATAATGAACAAATATGAATCTGACTAATGTGATTAACAATACAGAATGGACAATATAGCACAGAATTTCATACTTTTGGCCATCAAAACAACTACCAAATTTGAGGCTAAGTCTATATAAAGCAGCAAATCAACATGTCCTCAGGGTATCAGTCAGCAGGAATCCCCTTTCTTTAGGCAAATAATTTACAACATGAACAATGGAAGTAAGTTTCAAATGCATAATGCAAAACAGCCAAAATTAAACTTTTCTTTTATGGTTAAATCAGATATTTAAATAATTTGGACTGCAGCTGGAGTTGCACAGGCATTCCCAGACCTTTTGCACTGGTTGCTATCAGTGCTCTGCTCAGTGTAGTATCAGTTAGCGGCAGCTTGTCTATCACAAGCAGGACTTGTAGTGCTGCTGGGAAAGATCTGAGCTAGAGCTTAATCAATCTCTTAACTTTCTCTGACTTAAGTTAAGGTCATACTTAAGAAACAGGAAAAAAAGTTCAGTGACTGTGGAATGCAATTTGTTTTAATAGCACAGTACTTGCAATGCTTGGGAGTGTTAACACCACGCAGAACAAAACCTGACTTAGCGTTGTTTTCTCCTTAGTTTTAAAAAATAGGTCTCGTTTTTTAATAACAACCCCCCTCTGAAGGAGGAGGTTTAACGGCAGAGCTTTGTAAGAGGGAGGAGGCTGACTCAGTGCTGCCACTGACACAGCGTGAGCAGAATCAGCAAAACACTAGCACAGGAAAGTCAATACAGTCCATAAGACAATCCCTACCAGCATGGAAAAAAATTACTGTAGCTACAAGAACTGAAGAAGTGCTGAAATCTTCTTTAATAACTTGCTAACAATTTGTGGACTGGAGAAGCCTGGTGTTTAAGGCAAAGACTATACAGAGCACCTTGATACAAACTTTTCTGAGCTTGCATTTGCTCAGGGAGATAAATCCAAAACAATTGTCCTTTCTGTCACTAGACAGTAAAATGGGCGACATTCTTTTCATACAAGAAAACCATCAATTTTA
The DNA here is from genome assembly GCF_020740795.1 of Apus apus. Taxonomy (NCBI): domain Eukaryota; kingdom Metazoa; phylum Chordata; class Aves; order Apodiformes; family Apodidae; genus Apus; species Apus apus. Next base: position 68,427,444 of record NC_067312.1, on the reverse strand, counting down.
TATTAACACTGAAAACAATCTATGCAGAACTGGTCAAAATATTTTTTATTATACCAAGAGTAAGCAGATTCTCAATAAATAGAAAACAGGAAATAGAAATCTGCATATCTTTGTTACTTTCAACCTGCTTACTCCAAGAGGAGACCTGGGCCATCATAAAGTTCCCTTCAACTTGAGCAAACCATTAACAAGAAATAACATGCTACCCCTAGGTGCAGACTGTGCACTTCACTATATGGTACCAGTAAATGGCAGTCACAGAAGTTCCAACAAAGCAGAGAAAACTTGTATCTCATAAGTAATGACATTCCCAACAAGTAAAGACCAGATATGGATCAGTAAAAAAATATTGTAAACTTGATCCTAGTCATAAAGACAGGCAATATTCTCGACTTCAAGAAAGAAAAACTGTGGTCCTCACAAACAGACACTCCATGTAATGTGCTCAGAACTAGCTAAGCTGGACCTGCTGTTGAGGAAGCCGAAGTTTATGAATGCTCTTGAAGATTTTTATGTTTCTTCCTTATTTTCTAAATAGCAAAATTCTGCTTCTTCATTGTCACATTTAAAACACATCCTGTTATGCCTTCAGCTCTTTTTGGAGTGCAGGTTCAGAATAGCATGTACTGTATTAGTGAACCCTTCTTGCAGCTTTTGCTCAAAAAGGAGAATGTGTATGTGTGTGGGAGTAGCACGAACCGCAGCTGGTTTTCCTTGTTTTTTCACCATCATTACTGCTGACTGGTAACAAAAAAGAAGACGTATGTATACACCATTTGGCTTTTCTGCACCACTGCTATACAGGAGTTTGGGAGATTATATCACTGAATAACTCCTAATTTCAATAAAACTTGTAAGATCATAGAAGAATCAGCAGAAGGCTGAAATAATTTGCTTTGCAGTTAAAAGGATGCTGCTAGTTTGCTGGACTTTTATCAGAGATCTAGAACTTAAGTTTGCTCTTTCATGGGTTTTATGAAAGATTGTATCACCAAAGACCCTAAATGAGTCCAGGAATTTCTGAATGAGCAATTACTTTCACTGAGCAGCTGCTTAAAACAAAACAAAAACATTCAAGCATCCAGGATACAACCCCTTCCCCTCATCTTCCCCCTCACTCCACTGCCATAATTACACTGCGGTCAAAAACTTTACAGACAATTCAAAATGAAAGAGGCTTTGATTATTTTCAGCCTTCTGGAGCAGTTTGAAAGGGAGATGTTCTGTCTGCACAGTACATGTATCTGTGTCTGGCTTGTGAAGCCAGACAGGCTGGTCATTTTTCAAAGTGTAAGCCTGCAGGGCTTCATATCCCCTCCTCCCCACCCCTTCAGGCAGTGCAGGACTTACCTTGCTGCCATGCCAGCCATGGGGGTTGCTGCTGTAATTTAGAGACATTTATGCAGTAAAAATCCAAGGCCAGGTACAAGTCAGCTTCAAGGAGTAAACCAGTTTATTTTCTGCAGCTGATGCTTTTCTCAGCTCCCACAGCTCACCTCGTGCTGAAGTCAGTACAGCTGAGCTGGGTAACAGAGAGGAGGATCCATCTGAGTTATTGAACTGCATGTCACAGCACACAGCTAGGAGTTCGCTTCTAATTATGGTCTCTGCTAATTGCTCTCAAGTGCATCTTCATATCATGAGCAAGGCAGGCAGCACTGGTCAGGGAAGCCAGAGGATCATCAGTCATTCAAAGCAACCAGAGCCATTATGTTTGACCTCTGGCATTGTAATTTTATTTCTGTGACTCTGCATGGGAACTGTCAAAGCAAAGTAATAGGACTGTCAAGCTGTGGTACCTGTGTAAAACATGCCTTCATATCCAAAGTTACATAGGATTGCCTGCTCCAACAATATGTGAGTTACACATTAAAATGCTCAGCAGTTTCATAGTGCGGAGCTGGATTTCCATACAGAACACTGTGTATTTTTAATTAGCAGGCCTATAAGCAGCTTGTCTTGTTATCTCATTACAGTTTCTATTTGCCTTATTTCACTTCTCATGATAGCTAACTGCAGTGAAGCCGAGACCTCAGCTTACTGCAGGGACAGCCAGTCCTTCAGGCGGGCCACTAGTTGAGTCTTTGGGCCTGTTCCCTTTCTAATTCATGGAAGGGATGGATCTTTAGGAAACTGTGATATTGTTCTTTGAGGGAAAAAAAACAAACAACATTCTTCACTATGAGATAAAGAATGTCTTCAAATATTATCCACTTGTCTCTGATTTTCTGAGGACCTTTAGGTAGGCTTGGTTTTCTCACTTTGCCAGATTTCTTATCTGGCTGGTAGATGTTATAAAAATGTATGCAATAACGAGTTTTGAGGAGCAGAGACACTTGCCTCTGCAGGAAAATCTGAGGACAGAAGCGGGAAGTGGTGGAGACACGATCCACAGAAGGTATTTAAACACAAAGGTGTGATGCTGAGGGGTATGGCTCAGTGGTGGACTTGGCAGTGTTAGCTTAAAAGATGGACTAGAGGATCCTAAGGGCTTTTCCAAACGAAACTATTCTGTGATTCTATGAAACTTGCTAAAGGAAAGCCTGTCTAGTCAAGGTCCCAGCAATGACATAAAAAACATTTCCATCTCTCTATTCCATCACAGTTTTTAATATTAAAGGCAACAAGATATTTGTTATCTTTTTTTGCACAACTGGAATTTGTAGTTGCATTTATAAGTCCGCCCTTGCAAATAGCAAGAAGATTAATACTCGGTGAAATACACTGTTTGGGTGTTTACGTGGAGATATTTAAGCATTCTACACTGCATATTTTGTGAATGGGCTACACAAACAGTTTTACTAACTCTACAGGACTGACTTTTAACTATAGAGCCCAATGTATTTAAGCTTTTGCAGGACAACACTGCTTTATTCTCTGTAAACAACTTTATTCTTTGTCTTGTCATTTTTATTGTTCTAGTGGTAGCGAATAAATCCCTGCATCTGTTCCTCAGGAAGGATTTAATCCAAAGCTCATTGAATGCATGGAAAGAGCCTCCATTTGGGCTTTGGATCAAGCTCTTTAGTTCATAAACAAATGCTCTTTGTAAGAATATGCTATTTTAATATTGTACAGAAGACTTACAGAGGTTCCCTATTTTTAAAATAATGATTGCTCTTTAAATCTTTGTTATGCCTGTTTAGTTGGAGGAACAATAAGCAACTGTACGTACTGGTTGAAGTACTGTAGTCTGTGATTAGCTTGCCCCAGAAGTTGATGTAAATGTTGAATCTGTAAAGCTGTGGTAACGAGTAGTGCTATATTTATATTGCTCTTCCTATGCATGCAGTAATTCAGAAAATATATAGAGATATACATCCTGCCCCTGAGGATGTTCAGGCTCAATCAGGCAAGCTGGACACGGGCAAGCCATCTTTCAGGACTGCCTTGTGTTGATTTTATTGATGAAGCAGGCTTGAAAGACGGATTTGTAGAATAAAAGAGGGATACTACTGAATGGGATTTTTTTCTGTGCTTAGGAAAAGGAACAAACTGAAAGGAGGCACAAAGCCCACAGCAGGGGAAAGAAACAGGGCTATTGTGGAAGAGAGTACAAAGACAGTAAGATAAGGCAGGAGTAATCAAAGCTGAAACATTAGCTGGGGAAGACTGTAAAGAGTTTTAAGTGAAATCTCACAGGTTCAGATTTGCAATTATTACGTTTTCCACAAGAAGGAGGGAAACCCATGAGTCAGTTATGCAGCGGTATCCCCATGAGCTGCAATTAAAATAAAAATAACAGTTGCCACATCACTAGTACTGAATACTTCTTTGGATGTCTTGTGAAGGGGGACTAACAGTTCCCCTGGACCAAAGAACACACAATGTCAGTGAAGCCTGGCTGTTTTTGCAATCGCAGAAGAGAGAAAGAACTTCATGTGGGCGTAGATTACACAAATAGTTGCTACTAGGCATTACTCCTGTAACAGAATTTCTTGCAGTAAAATACACTGCACTATGTGGTAAGTGCTGGCAGGACTACGCACGTAGTTCGTAAGCCGATGATGACTAAAGCAGTTTATGGAGCCAGTACTAAAATATTACTCACTTAAGGAGTCCCATTCAAGTCAAGGAGATTACTCATGTAGCTAGTTGCTGACAGAAATCTTGCCAAGCTATTCCACCACATAATAGATGTGCGTAAATGAACCTGTTACTCAGCTTAATAACCTCGGAAAATAAATTTTATACTTTCATACAGATATTACATTAGTATCTGAACTCCCCAACCACAGGTGAGGTCCCATTATATTCTGCAATCACCCACTGACAGGCAGTCCCTGTCCTAAAATTCATCAACTCATACAGACAAATAAGGGAAAGTGACTGGCCTTCAGTCACATCACAGTCCATCAGCAACGCCAGGAATAGAACAGGGATCTCCAGTCTGTTCCCTGCCGGCAGCTCCCTGCCTCTGTCATGCTCAACATTTCATTCCTGTACTGAATATAAAGTATTTATGAATGTGACCTCCAAACTTCACACGGCTCTTCCGCTAACTGACTGGTGGGTCTCTGCATTTATTAGTTTTATGAATGCACAGAGAATATGCAGAAGTACCATTTTCATCTGACATGCGTTACCGCGAGCCGGTGCACTCCCTCATCCAGCTCATCTGCGTGTTGCTCTGCAGTCAGAGAAACAACCAGAACCACAAGGAAAAGAAAATTAATCTAACAAGAAATTTCTGACAGCTCATCTAAGACACTTAAAAATCTGCATCCCAAGAAAAGCTCATTTTTCATACACAATGAAATTCAGTGTGGAGGCTATCAGATGAACCATCACCTTTCAGGAATGAGTTTCATTTTATAAATTATATAAATGTGCTTGGCACGTCCAGCACAATGATCACAGTATTTTTCTTTATTTATTTATTCTGCATTGCTCTCAGCATCTTTAGCAGTTCATAGAGAACAAGAACAGTGTGCCTGGCTATAAAAGAACAGCCTGGAATAATTTCTTCCTAATAGGAAGAGGTATCCCCTTTGAATTATTCTCCATTTAAAGGTTCACTGCATAACAATAAAAAAACCTGCCTCACTGAAACAAGGCTCCAGAATACTGACAAAGTCCCAGAGCAAAGACTGTGAGTAACTCCTCTGTCTCCTGGATAAAGCAGCAGCAGCAGATAGAGATATGGCTTTGCTCTCTTTTCTCCCTGTTTCTCTCTCTTCTCCTCCAAACATCTTTGTCTCTAATTTCCTTTTCTCTGTCTCCCCATCCTGAGCCACCCTGTGTCTATTCCCCTTCCTAACTCCAGGCACTCTGTTGGCAATGGCTCTGTCCTCTTTCTGCCCATGGAAGAGGACACATCTGCACAGAGGCAGATTGTAAACTAGGTCAGCTTATGTGGCAAAGAAAAGAAGAGTAGAAATAAGAGCCTTTTTGTATAATAGCAAGGCCTCACATAAGCATGTGGCCCAGTTGTCAGGGGTGTTGAGTGTCTGTGGTTCCAACTGACTTCAGTGGCACTAGTCCTCTTGTCCACAGGTTACATACACAGAAAATATCCTTTGTGTTGCAGCTCCCTACAAGTAGAAGTTCATCACACTTCTGAGAGCTTTCCCAAGGGCATCACACTGACCTCAGGATCTGTTTTTGACAGTTCTTCCCACACATTCGGCACGGACTTGGGATGCACATTGGTCAGTCACTGCAGGAGGAAAGACGGAATACCAGGGGTGACACAGGCCTTCCCAGCTCGCTGGGCACAGAAAGCAGGCCTGAAAGGGAATGACAGGTGAAGAACTGCCATTTGGAAGTTAAAAACAACTACTCTTCTTGACAAAGATTAGATTAATGCAGCTGCTTAATACTCTTCCTACTTCCAGGGGTTTTAGGACAATGCTGACTAATCTTGCAATTCATTATTTAGTTAAAGGTATTTTAACTTCACAGTAAAAAATAGAGAAGGCTGCACTCTGGAAAGATTAATTCAGTCTTTCCCTTACCTGAAGCCTTCTGTTACACTGTAAAAAAAGTTAACAAAACACATATTTAAAACAAACCTTTAAGACATAATTTTCTCCTGCTGTTGTAACCATTAAAAATTCAAATTAGAAGCAATAGGAAAAACTCATTAAAATATACAAAGTGAAATCACATTTTATCCCTCTGTGGTGTATTAGTCATGTGCTACCTTATTAATACAAAGTAAATGCATCCCTGTCAGAAAACAAACAAACAAACAAACCAAACTTAAAACTTTCAAACAATTTCAGTGTAATTTGTGATACTGCTTATTCTAATGGGATGAAATTTGTGGTGAGGTCTTGCCTGTACCACACTTTTTGCTTTCAGACACATGCAATTGCATGAAGGGCCATGGCCACACATAGTTAACTAATTAATGTTAAGTATGATAGCTTCTTATTTACATTAATAGCACTAACTTACAGGTCTACAGTTACATATGCATGCAACCATGTCCTTACACCATTATCTTTTACTATAAGTCTTTTTCACTATTGTGGTATTCAGGTAATGCCATGCCTGTCTGTGAGCATCTGTGTCCTTGAGTTCTCACCTGAGGACACAGCAGCTGAACTATCAACAGCAATGTGAAACCTCTCATTTAAAACATTGGCACCTGAAGAGTGGAGGGTGGCAAATGTGACACTAAACTTCAATGCAGACTCTGGAGAACTAGAGGTCTGCAAACCTCATGCCTGTACTATGCAAACACAGAGATGCTAATTGGGTAGAACTAAAGGACACCTGCATTAATGCAATCTATCTGAGAAGAGTCGACATTGCTTCTGTAAAGTCCTGCCTTAAACAAACCTCTTGGAGGTCTTTGAAAGGGTCAACAAAAATGTGGATAAGGGTGATCTAATTTCCATATCAGACTGAGTTTCTGAAAGGCTCTTGACAAAGGCTTTTAAGGCAACTAACCAGTGATAGCAACAAGAGGGAAAGCCATGGCATAGCTCAGTAATTGCTTAGAAGATAAAATGCAAAGTACAGGAATAAATGACCAGTTCTCACAACAGAGGGAGGTGCTGGATGCTGTGGGGTTCTGCAAGGGTCAGTGCAGGGACATGTGCTGTTCAGTGTACTCGTACCTTGCTGGGAATAGAGTGAAATAGCAAGTTCATCAGTGGTATTAATTTACTCAAGTCATAAATAAGAAGAAAGACTGCCAGTAACTACACAAGGACATAATGAGGCTGACTGGGCAATATAAGAAATTCAATGTAGGTAAATGTGAAACTATGCACACTGAGAAACAATCCTCTAAAATGGTGGCCTCTGAGCTGGCCAAAAATCTCAGGGTGATGGCAAAGAGGTCCACAGAAACACCAGCTCTGTGCTCAAAAATGCACCATAATATATATTGTTATGAGAACACCACCATTGTGCCAGTGTACAAATCTGTGGTTTGCCCACAACTTAAATACTGTGTATTTCTTTGTCTCAAAAATGATGTTAGACTAGGATGATGTTCAAGAGGACATCAAGGATGGTAAGAAGTACAGAATGGTGTAAGGACAAAGGCAGCCATGATCAACCTACAACTATTCATCCCGGAGAAGGAATGATACAAAAGGATTACAGTGATCTGCAAACCCGTGAGCCGCTCAGAGGGTGAGGAGCTGTTCCCCATCTCCAGCACTGGAGCCGACAGGATAACCAAGTTTGTATTTAAAGCAAAAAGAAAAGGCAAGAGAGGTTCTTCACAGGAGAGGTGGCAGACCCACGGAAACGCTTGCCAGAGCCTTCGGTGAACAGCGCGAAGCGCGTTGGGTTTAAGGAGACATTGAGGAAGATCACTGAAGCCAGCCCCGCTGCCTAAAATATATTTAAAATTAACAAACAAACAAAAAACAAACAAAAGCCTCAAAAAACAATCCCCCCCCTCAAAAAAAAAAAAAAACACACAAAAGCAAAAAACCACCCAGAAACAAACAAAACCAATAAAAACAACCCACCCCAAACCGCACCAGTAAACCGACACAGAAAAGACACAAGAGAAAAGCCAACCCAGCAGCAAAACCACCCCGGCACACACAGGGCTCAGGAAACCCCCGGGGTGCCCGCGGCGGGGGAGCCCCAGCTCTGCACATCCCCCCGAGGCCGGGACCGCGCCGCTTCCCGACCTGCCCCCCTCGGGCTCGGAAAGCCCCCCCGGGGCTCGGAGCCTCCTCCTCCCCCTCTACCGGGGCTCGGTCTCCCCCGCCCGCCCGTAACAGGAGAGCTCCGGCCGGTAACCCGAGCGCGGGGGGTGCGGAGCCTCGGCGGGACCTGAGCGTGCGGGGCGGGGCGGGGCGGGACGTGTTGCCCCCCTTTTTTCCTGGCGTCGGCGAAAGGGGCGGGCGGGGAAGGAAGGGGAGGAGGAGTGTTGGGGGGGGAAGGGGGACCCGACGTGCTGCGGAGCTGGCGGGGCACGCTGCGCGCCGGAGGAGCGGGCGGTTCGGAGAGAGGTAGCTCCGTGCGCCCGTCTGTCTGTCTGTCTGTCCGTCCGTCCGTCTGTCTGTCCGTCTGTCTGTCTGTCTGTCTGTCTGTCTGTGCGAGCGCGGCTCCGGGGGCGGAGGGAAGGGAGGCGGAGGAGGCTGCGGATCCGGCAAGTTGTCTGGCCCTTCGGCGGGCTGCTGGAAGGGAAAGGGGCGCGGGGTGGAAATGCCGGGGTGGGGGCGCAAAGCGGGGCGGGGGGAGTTCCCGGGTGGGGGTCGGTAGAGATGCGAGGAAGGGGAGGGGGGGGAAGACGAAGAGAGAAGGTAGAAGGGCAGGGCGGGAGAGGCGAGGAGGGGAAGGGAGAATGAAAATGCCGGGAAGGGAAGAAAAGAGAGAGAGAGAGGGGGGGATGCTGGGAGGGGGTCCTGCCCTTGCTCTCGCCCACCCCGCGAGACCCCCCACGGCTGCACGTTGTGCCGGGGCAGGAGGGGCTCGGAAGGCGTGGGGGGGGGGGGTGGGGACCGCGGACCCCCAGGGGGCTGGAGGGGGCGGGGGGCTGGGGACATAAAGCCGGGTCTGTGCGTGTCCCCCCGGTGTCCTCAGGTGGGGGGGCGGCCCTTCCCCCGCCCCGGCTGCCGTCCGGGGGTCCGGAGGGGTCTCCACAGCCCTCCCGGGTGGAGGGAGCTGGGAGGGCTGGGAACCGGCGTGGAGGGGTTTGGGAAGATCCTGAGAAACCCGTGACGTAATTATTTTTTAATCAGCATGTTTTTTTCATGGCCCTCTCAGTTTTTCCTGGACTCCCCTTTTTGGAACTGGAAATCTCCCCTACCTTTGTTCCGAGTCTTTTTCTATTTTTAGATCCCTCAGTAACAGCAAAGCATGAGTTTTAAATCTTTTCTTTCTTCCTATTTATTGGGGATCTGCTTAGGACCGCTGCACTGTAAACTTCTCAAACGTTGGTGTCTCTTCCTAAAAAGTTATTGAAATTATTACTGGAGTGGGCAGGCAGGCAGGCAGCTACTGTGGCCATCAGTGTTCCAGCTGGTAACGGGTCAGTAGCTACAAGGAACAGTCATCACACAGAAGTTTGGGTTTTATCTTAAGATGAATTGCTCCCGGAAGAGATACGCGTTAGGGCAGTGAGTACCAGCCTCCTGTTAGAAGAGATAGAGCAGATGCCCTGGTTGTGATATTACTAATGAAATAAATGTGTTGTTTTATTTTGAGCTGTGATTAACAGTTTGATCTGGTAATGATATCCTCTGGTTCTGGCATTGTCTCATAGCTCTGGTATGTCAATTTGTATTCATGCTGTGTAAGTGTTTTGCAGAGGTTCTGCGTATCTGACAGGGATTTATTTCACTTTCACAATTACATTTTCTGGTCTCACCAGCCTCAGGAACCCAAGGCATGTATATATACATCAGTAGCTGTGGTATCATGACTTCTTCTTTCTAAAAAGTGTTAGTTACCTTGTATATTTTTAGATAATACCTGTTATGTCCCTGCACACAGTATACTGCACAGGGGATGAAGTTATAGGTGAAATTGTGTTCATTGAAGTGTATTCTTCGTAAGTATTTCTGAATGGTCAGTGTTGAGTGTTTTTTATTCAGTTTATCTTAATATCTGAATGCAAGTCCATTTGTTGCCCTTTGATAGCCTCTGCCAAAGTAAGTTTGCAGAAATTTAAAATGTTACATACAGATCCTTGCTTTAGGTAGCTGCTAATGTCATTTTTCACACTAGTTTTTAAGCACCTGTCCAAAGAGTACAGGTCCCAGGTGAGCTCTTTAGTAAATTAAGCCATATTTATACGTATCTTCTAATAGTGCTGATAAGAAGTACCTTTTATGACAGCTGATGGTTACTTCCATTCTCTGTGGATGTGCAGCTTCTGTACTGAGGGATGTGTGCATTACTTGCCAGTCTTTTTAAATTACTCAAAAACTCCTGTTGACTTCAGCCATAGTGTTGGCTAAGTGAAAAATACAGGGTTGCGTGGCTTACAGCATGAAAAGTATACCCAGAAGAATCCTGAGCAATTTGATGCATACTTTCATCATGGGAGAGGTTAATTCACGCCTGGTTTGTCTTGTCTAAACTGCAAAACACACTTTTGCTGTTGGAAACACCTGCTGATTTAGCAAGAGCTATTGATACTGCATTTATAGCAAGATGTGAAGAGCTACATAATGCAACATCCAGAACTGTCCCCATTATTACCATTCACAGCGTGATTTTTCTGTCAATGAGCTGCAGTTCTGAGTTCAGCTGGCCAGTACTGAGTTCATTTGTGGTTGTGAGGTAAACAGGTTTATTCAAAATGCCAGAACTACCTCTCTCTCTTCTCCCCCACCCCTTGAAAAAATTAAAAAGCTTTGGCAACTGTCTGTCCCAGCAGTCTGTGCTGTTGGGGCCCATCCTGGTTCTCACCTGTGTTTTGGATGCTTGAAGTCCATCTGAAATTCTTTGTTACTTTGATACAACTTTTCATTGCTTGATTCCTATTCCTGGGCTTGTTCTTTGGAATTTGTTTCAGTGAAAAAGGTAATGGACACAGCCTAGCAAAATTCTGGGCTTGGAAGTAATTGAGGACCAGTCTATTCCAGTTTCCCCACCCAGTAGGTGCAAGTCCATTGAATTTCACATGGTAATCTTTGCATTCGAGTTCTGTGAGCACAAAAAGTTGGTCTGCTTTTTTGTTATGATGCTCACTTACCTAAGCAATAATTCGTCCTGAGAGAGCTGTTCTTTAACTGACTGCTTAGACCACTAGAGTACAGCTCTATACAATTAAGTTTAATTATGAAATACAGCAGCAGCACTGAATGAGTGCCAGCAAATGCAGTTAGAGCTATAATTTATATAAATCTTTTTGAGCCATAGGCCAAAATTGGACTTTTTTTTTTTTTTTTCTTCTGCATCTCCAAAATTTTAAGTTATTTTTGCTTAAATAATTGTAAGACTTAAGGTACATTGCTCTGGTAAATTAGTATTCCACATCAGTCTATTTCATTCTTGTGAAGGATAAATACTAATTATTTGTGTTAAGATAAATGCATATGAGCAAAGTCCATGCTCTATGAAATCTCCTATCTGTGATTCTTCTGCTGATAAGAATATATTTCCCAGTACAGCTTGATGGAGGGGGAGGATGATTCTACACTTTGTTCTTCAATGAAGAAGCAAACCTTGCAGTCTTCCTTTGTCCTGGGGTGGGAGAATTACAGTTGATTTTCATCTCAGCCATCTGAAAATTAGATGTCTACGTTGAGTTGGTAATGTTAACTACCTCTGTGGTCCAAGAAATGTGACGGGTGCTTCCAGAGAGTCAGTCAGCTCGTGGGTCTCAGTTTGGGAAGATTTTTCAAAATAGCCTAATAGAAACCTGTCATAGACATTTGATTGACTGCAGGAATCTAGATGTTGACTAAGTTGGCATCTCAGGGTCCTTCCAATACTTGTTTCTGTTGAAAGCAAGTGAGAATCTAAATGGTAAATCTACTGAAGTATGTACAAACCTTTAGAAAACAATTGCACACACAAACTTCAGGAGACCACAAACATCTCTCACTCTTTCCTGAAAAACAAGTCTCAATCCTCAATGCAGAAGTTTCCTAGCTGTAAGATGGAACTCATTTGTTCCTTTTTTTTCTCTACATTGGAAGATCTTCAGGGTTGTTTTACAATCTTTGCTCAAGCACAGTGTACAGAAAATATAATTTCAGCAGCTACTGGAAGGCTCATTTGGTTGTAACTACTGTTGAAAATTATATTCTACAGATACTGAGATTTTTGTCATTCCTTTTCTCATCTCTTTAATAATAATATTCACAATACTTGGTTATTCTGGTATTATGACAGAACAAAAAAGTGGACACATTTTTCATACTTAAATTCTGGGTTAGCAATACAAATTATGGGCTTATTTTTGATGATGAACAATCCTCAGTTTAGAGTTTCTCTTTTTGTTTATGTGATGATAGTAAGATACTGGGTTTACAGAAGAAAAGCAGAACTGTGCCTTTAGTAATTCTCCAGAAATGTGGTAAAAATACTTCGGTGTAGCAAGACTTAAATGTTACATCATCTGATTTGATATAACATGCAAGACAATGCAAAAGTAAGAATTTTCCCTAGGTATTGATTAGCAGAGAGAATTATTTCTTTAATCCATTATTAATAACAGGAAAACAAGAATGCATTTAAGGTAGAGCAAATTCCCTTCAGAAGGTTTAGGAATATTGCTTTAAAAACCTGCATAGCCATTTGGGAAAGCTTTGGTATGTGCTACTGAATCACAGAAGCGTATCCTGTTCATTTTAGAATTGTCTTTCCAGCTTTATCTAATTAACTAAAGAGATGACTCATGTTCTGGGGAAAAGGATACTCTCAAAGATCTGGATTTTTTTTCCAGAATCTGTTGATTTTACTGATATATTTTTTGGCCGTTGACATCATAATTTTATTCTTCTCCCATTTTCTCAGTGTTAAAAAAGAAAAAATTAAAAACTTTCTGGGTGTAAATTTCTAAATTCCCATCACTGTCTGTACTATGGAAGGGAAAAGTTCCAATATTTTACCAGGTTTTTCTACATGTTTTTGAATTGCTTTCTGTAACATCTGTTTGTATAATATATGTGTGAACCAGGAAAGTTGTAGTGGGTGTAGTACTACCAGTAAAAGGTGACTTCTCTCTGTGTCATGTAATCTCTTTTGCGTGGCTAACATCTATCAGTTTACTAAAGCAGTGAGAAAAAAAGCATATCTTACCTTGATAATTGCAAAATACCTTTAAGCTGGTGATACGTTAGGATTGGACTGACCTAAAGAGAAAACAACAACAACAAAAATCAACCAAAAAAAACCTAAACCTCAAAAAAAACCAAACAAAAAACAGCACCCCACACCCACCAAACCCACAAATACCACTGCCTTACTCACTGCGTAACTCAGTAAGTGTGATAATTCTGTTGATGGGGCCTGGGTGCAAATGCACATACCTAGCTTCCTTCCTAGGAGTTCTTTTCAGGGACTGACATTTGATACCACAACTGTTCCTTTTTTGTCCAGTAAATCCAAGAATCCAAGTGGACATCTTGTGCCTCATTATTTGGGGCAGTAGTACCAGCGTTGTTTGAGCTGAGCTTTGTAACCTTTGTAGCAGCCATTTTTTCCTCAGGACTCCGGGGAAAAATACAGCTCCATCTGTTTATATGCTTGGAGTGCCCTATTTCTGTGTCTTGTTGAATGTGGGGCAAGTTTAGTAGTGCCAGATGAGAATAATTCCTTAATAGGATTGCTAATACACAACCTAGATCCATCCATCTTTGAAAAAAAAACTTCACTTTTAAGAAGTTCCCTAGTGTTGTTGGTTTGGTTTGGGTTTTTTTAGTAACTTTTCTTGGGCAGGGTTCAGGAAGACATTACACCAAAAATACAAAGCAGTTGAAATGTGCACCTTTATTATCATCTTGCACCGAACCCCGCTGTTGAACTAATTAAGTCAGTATAAATCTATTAATAAAGGTTGCAGTTTTGTCCCATGTAAAGAAGAAAATATTATTTTTGATGATGCAGGTGAGGTTTAACCAGCAGGTTTTATACAAACCTTTTTGCCTCTCTAGTTTTGTTCTGTTAGGAATTTATCAGTGCTTCTGTAGCTTTGTAAGAAAGACAGTGTGAAGCCAATTACAAATCTTTAAATATTATTCTATCAACTTTCTTTGTAAATAGGTCATTTTATTTCCAATTTTAGAGTACCCCATTAGCTGCTTCTCTGCCCCAAGAGTGAGTGCAAGGAAAGCTTTTTGCTGGTGATGCTCTTGAGAACCCACATGTTGGTATAGGAACTACTATCAATAAACCCACAAGAGCCACTTAACCTGATTTTAAAACAGTTAAAGTACATGCAAGGTGAAAAGGCTGTTGTGGTTTGTGACATGGTTGGATGGTTCAGCTGTCCCTGTGTTTTCAAGAGGCATTTTATTGGCACAGCTTCTTCTCAACAAGAAGAGAGTTGTGGCCAGCCAAAATCTCAAGGACAGGCTGGAGGACCAGGTGTGCGAGGAGGAAATGCAACCACGGAAGTTTAAATACACTCAGGTCTCACCACTGTATTGTTTCGCCTGTTCACAGCCCATGGCTGGGACAGGGACACAGCAGAGCAAGTTCTCAGCAGCATTGTTCTGACATGGCTTGACTGAGCTCAGCAGAGCTGTGAGACCAGTCCATCCCTTCACTGTTCCTCGTTCCTGCTGCTGGTTGCGATCATCAAATAGAAAAATTGATCCAAAGCTGTGTTCTGATTCTTTTAAAGTACTTTCCCTTTCTCTGTGTATTTTCAGTGTTTTCACACTATCTACAGCAATTACTGCTTTCTGTTGTGAAAGCAGTAGATATACTGAAATTGGCGTAATAAAAAAATTACAATTGTTGTGGTCATTTAGTCTAAAGAGTAGCACAGAAGAACTTGTGCTGGCTTGAAATGCTGTTGTTGCATTGGAGAGGAGGGTGTCACTGTCCTCCATCTATTTGATGCTTCCAGTGACCATGATGCTTCCCACCGCTATCTTTAGGCTGCCTTTAGTTTATACTTGCATTTACCCTCTTCTGGTTCAATTCCTGGCTTTGTTTAATTTAGAAATGTCAAATAGAAACATAATAGCTTCCTTCACATATCTTCTCACCAATGCAAGCTTGTTCATTCTTTTTAGTTCTTTAGTCCATGTGAGTTCCCTCTGATTCCATGGTGAAGAGTATTTCTGAGGAAGCAAAGCAGCAGCCAGAATTTTGGGGACTCTTTTGGAATTTGGGTTGTTCCACCTGAAATGCTGTAAAAGAAAAACCAGCAGAGAGTGAAGAAATGTCCATTTTCTTTCTGAAAGTGAAGCCTTTTTGCAGCTTTTTGATGGGTACTCTCCACATCCCTGTTCTGTTGCCTCTTCAGCTTTCTGGGGTTATATATCTGTAAGGCTCAATGTGGTGTATAAAATGTGTTTATCAACTTGGTTAATGAGAACAGACATGGCATGATACAGTGGATCAGAATGCATATTGACAAAGATTTCTGGGGAATAGGTCTCGCTAATAGACACTAATAGCTCTCACTAAAAAGACATTTTAATTAGTTGATGTTTTTGACCAGGATGTATTTTAAGCCCTTAAACTTCTTGAAAATATTTTTCCATCTAATTAGTTTAGAGATAACGATGGGGGGGGCTCCGGTAATTTTGAAGTTTCTAGGAGGATCAGCCTTGGAGGGGGGGGAAATAAATCACCTTTGTAGTTGTCTCTAGAAAGCTGGTAACAGTTACTGGCATATTTAGAGTCCCAGACCCTGTCTGTGAAGCTATTAGGACACAAACAGCGCTTCCCAAAATGTAGCTTTGAGTAGCAGTTTTTTCCACAGAGGTTTTGTTGATTTAATGGAAAAGAGTAAAGATGTGTTGTGTGGTGATGAGTGTTACGGTTGGATCACAAGTAGTGTTTTGCAGCTGAGCCAAACTGGAATTGACTGGTACAGAAACGAATCTTTCAGAAGCAACTTTTGCTGAAAAAAAAAGCCTGCAATAGAATTACTGTTTCTTGTAGGGGGGTTTCTTGCTTATATCTTTTTGTCAGATATCATCAGGTGCCTTCTCCTCTGAATAAAATGTTTTGAGGCTATTCTGCCTCTTAGTCATTCCCCAGGCCTTTCCATAATTCATTACTTTAATGTGTATAGCAGCAGTGATTTGACAGCAAAATTTATTTGTTCTTCTTTGCTTCTTGTGGGATATGTGGGAAACCCAGAAGTTCCAATTATCGGGCATATCTTGCCTACTGTTCTTGTTGACTCTGGCAAGTCAGTTTATCCTGCTGGCCTGGGTAAAGGACATGACTTCTCTGTGGCGAGCTGGATAGGGTTTGTATGAAACCATCTCCCGCTGGAACCATGGATGGTATAACTGTTGTCTTCTGTGCTCCAAGACTGGATCCAATCAAGCCAACACCCTGTGTTCTCTGCAGTGTGAACTGCCAAAAAAGGGACTTTTTAAGGCAGCCAGAGAGGCTATTGCCAATTGATCACACGCTGCCTAGGATGTCTGTCTGTGGGAGCAGAAGAGATGTGCATAGTATTTTTAAGCATTCCTCTTTCCATGCTTGTGGGACATGTTTCTGCAGAATGGAAAACAAAACTGGGATCCTGTGGGTGCAGATGTTACAGTGGAGTGTGTCTGTCAGTCATCATGTTAGGCACTGGTAAGCAACCCAGAGGCAGAAACCAACCAAACAACACAAGAAAAAAGTAAAACAGTGTTGTCACATCAACAACTCAGTTTCTATTAAAAATAGGGGCGAGTGTGAAAGAAGGAGAGTGAGAGATGATTACTTAAGCCATTGTTCTTTAAGTTGAAAGCCAGATGGCGTGTAAAGCTGTGGCCAAGTTGCACTGGCTAGGAGTATTCATCTGCAGATGCAGAGAATCTGAGGCAATTAAAGACAAAAGTGTTCTTACCGATGTAAAACGTGCTGCCTCTGCTTTCACCTTGTGAAAGGTGAAAAGCATGCTTCACTCATGCTGTGGTGCATGGTCCTGCAGGATGGCAGGGCTGGGGCTCAGGTTGTGACTCCCTTTTAATGGGAGGGATTTATTCTCCAATGCTTTCCCCATTGCAAATGCTTACACCCCTGCAGAAAAAACATGAAACATCAGACCAGAGGTCTCTGCTCTGGGTTTGTGTCCTTCAGGCACAGATGGAGCTGCTGGTCCAGACTTGGGGAGTGCGCAGTGGACACCTGAACACTGAAATTTTGAGTTGCCTTGCAGGTGCTTTGCCAGCTCTTGGCTATGTGCTTTTAGGTGGAGAGGACCTGGAAGTTAATAGGAGCGGTGTATAGTGTACGGTGGGATGGCTGTATTGTAAAGGGTAGGGACTGACTGTAGTTAAAAGGCCTGCACGTATGTGTAGTTTGCCCAACATTCCCACTGGTATCAGCCATCTGACAGATTGCAGCTGCATTGGGAAATGCATCATGCATTTAGATCTTTCTAGCTGGTGGATCTAATGAGTAATTCCCTTGGGAGACAGAAGGGAGGGAGTGAAATAAAAAAGGAGGCACTGTAGGTCTTACAGTTCTTATTGTGGCAAATATGAGCTTGAAATAGGATACATTAATTTTTTAAAGAAGAAAAGGCAACCTGCTTTCATGGCTAGGTGTGATGGCAGGATCTTGTAGTGACTTCATTTTATTCATCAAGAATGTGGTGGGAGGCTTCGCCACTGGAGAAAATCCATTGTGGAGGGCTGTGCTGACAAAATTTCTCAGGCTTCTTCAAGGCAGGGCCTTGAGCAACTTCAGTAGCTGGACAGTATGAAAACAGGGCTCTGTTGCTCTGCTGCATTTCAATCTTGGGACTAGATGCTGGATGATACAGCATCTGCTGAATTGATGAGATTTTGTGTATATATTATGTTGCCAGACACCAGTGAGCTGCAAAACAGCAGAGGTAATCATTCATGTTGTAGGTTAGTGTCAGAAGTTTATTTTTTCTAATAAATTCAGATTTACTTGGATTATCTTGGCTTGTTATGGAGCTTGCAATACATTATATAAATTTCTCCACAAAAAATGTCTCATAAGGAGACTAAAAATAAATTATTCTCTTCAGTTTACAAGAAGTCCTAAGGAATGAGTTAAGTAAACTAAAGAGCAGCTTCACTCATAACAAGTTTTTGCTTCTTAACTGTAATTATTATTATTCTAAAATCTTCAAAGTTTCAGAACATTTTCTGGGCTGAAGAGTTAAAAACCTAACAAAAAAAAATTATTAGATTGTATTGTAAAGATCAGAAGAGTCTGAAAGAATTACTTGTCTGGAGCCTTTGTTGTTCTTGTTGTTCAAATGCTGAGGTTTATACCCTCCTCTGAAAAAGCCACCTGTCCTCCAGAACACCAAATCAAGGCTCAAACTTAAGTAATACCAATGGGTAAGGTTTGGCAAGAGGAAACCGTACGATTTTCCTCTCTGCTAATGAACACAGATGAACAGAGAAATACATTACTAGTCTCTCTCAGTTATTTCCTGCAGTCTGTGACAGTGCGGCCAGAGTTTCTTGGTTTGGCTGTTACAAAGATAACAAAAAATTGTCCTTGGAGTTACAGGGCAGGGTCCCACTTCTCCTGAAGTCTGCAATGGGAAGGAAGTGTGGAGATGAGGGGTAACTTCATTCCCCTGTAGCAGTTGATTCTGCACTGGCCAGGGCAATGGCATTGGCTCGTGTCCTGTCTTCCATTCTGGATCACCTTTGCACTGTCCCTCCTTTCCTTTCCAACACCAGTGTCCCCAGTCTCTTGTTCTGCAGGGCAAGCTGTTCCTCCCTCCAGTTTTAACCTGTTTTTCTTGCAGCCACTTCAGAACTTTTATTCTTCCAGTGTTTCATGATTTTATTTTTTAAATGTTTGCTGGAACTGGGTGTCAAGGGCCTAAACAAGAGAGAAGTGTGCGTATCCTAAACCCATTCCAGCTCTGGTCACTATCTGATTTATGTGAGCTTGAGAGGAAGATTGACTTGTTTTGCTCAGGGAAGTGCTCTAGCTGCTCAGTTGATACTGGAGGTTTCTTGCTCACATCAACTGTGTGTTTAAAAAGTAAGGTGGTGTGTAACAGGAGCAGTAGGGAAACCCATGAGAAGATTATAATCTGAACCAAATTCTGCTGCCAGCTGTGAATCAGCAAATGTCAGTGACTGCCCCAGCTGCTGGAGAGTTAATGCAGATCTGGTGGTGCAGCAAAGAAAAATATTTTGACCCTTGTCACTGTGACAGTCGAGTTATTTGAGTTGTACCTTAGACCACCTTGACTGAATTATAATTTTGCTCCTGAGATACTGCCTACATTTACAAAAGCCTTCCCGGAATGCAGTTACTAGGCAAGTCTTTTCGCTTTGCTGATACATCCTGTTATCTCCATTTTCAACATCAGATAGGTATACATGGCAGGTGTAACACTCATCCAGAACATGAAGCCAAGATGAGACCTTGGAGGCTTGACCTTGCTCCTGGCCTCTTCCCACAGTGCTGCTTCCCTTCACAACGGGTAGACCCGGAGCAGTGCTCGGGCTCTGGGGAGGAGAGCCTCAGGTCTCCCTGACACAAACTTCTGCAAAGGTTCATGTAAACAGCCAAAAAGCACAATTCATCCATGCCTTTCTGTTTCTTTCTAGACTGTTTCTCTGAAACAGCTGTGGGTTACTATACTATCACTGATTATTTCAAAGAAAGATCAGCAGTTGGCTTTTTCACCATCAGTGGAAGTTAACAAGAGAAGCAGCATCAGAAAGCTGCATCAGAAATATCTTTTCACTAAACAAAACAAACCTCTTAAAGGAAATTTGTAAGAATAAAGATTTTATTTTTGTTCTTAAATTCTTGCTGTTGAGTGTTGCAGTATCATTCCTGCAAGCCAAACTATTTATTCACAGCACCTTTTAACAACCAAAATTAGAAAGATACTTAGAAATCCCTGTTAGTTAAGGCTCATAGCAGGAATGCTGCCCACGTGCTGTTATTTTCTTCTTCCTTGTGGTGGTAAATTTGGCACTCTGTCAGAATGGAGTAAGCTCTTGCTACTCGCTGCTTTTGCTAGTGTTAGTCGGCAAAGTCACGCCTTTTCTCAGTTCTAAATTCAAAATGCTCTGGTCTAATGTTTATACATTGCCAGGATCTTCTGTGAGCATTGTGTGGCTCATACTTTGACAGAGGTTAGTGAGATTTCTGACTTCATATGTTACTGGCTTTTGCCTCTCCTTTGCCTTTCAAATGTAGGTGGCTTTTTCAGTGTATGTGGCATGTTGTGGTTTTGGGGGTTTTTTTGGTGTTTTGTTTTTTTTTTTTCTTCTTTATAAAATTAAGTCAACCTGCTGGGATTAAACTGATTGCATAGAAGGAAAAAATGTGAAATGTTTCCTGCAAACAATTGATGACAAACTCATTGTGCCAGAGCTTGTTGAAAAGGAACCTTTTTTTTTTTTTTTTTTTTTTTTGGGGGAAGGTGAGAATAAAGGAATTTCCTCCTCCACCCTTGTGTTGTTGAGCTGTAAACTGATATTGTTGAGAGGGAAAAAAGTAGCAAGGCTTTAGTTTTCCTCAGGATATTATTGTGTGATTTTAGTGAAAACTTTTAAAGATATAACTGTCACTCTGAAAGTTTCAGCCATTCTATTCAGAATTGAAACATCAGTTCTTTGCTTGTTTTTAATTTAAACCACAGTCAATCCAGTTGATTCTGCAAAAGTCATGACCTTCTGAACACTGAGAAACTCCTCTGGCAAAGTTTATAGTACAGTGGGAATGAAGTCTTTTACAGTGCTCTTTACGAAGCAGTTTCATAATTATTCCAGCAGATAACTGAGTTTGCTCTGGCAAAACACTGAAGCCACATAGAGTACAGGCTTGTGTTTTTTCTGAGGAATATGGTAACAGCTCAATTTTGTCAGTCAGTAGCAATTACATATTTAGTGTTCTGGCTTTTTATTAGAGGCTTCTTAACCAAGTAAAGCATCATTGGCATCTGACATTTGGTGCAAATTCATTCCTGGTCCAGCCTGACTCTCACTGAGGGAACAGGAAAAAGCTCAAAAGGGTGGTAGTGGGGTTAGGGTATCTTCCATTTCTGTATTTGCCAGGCAAGATCCTAAGCTTGGGTTTGACACTAGCACTTTTTAGTTTGTGTTGAAGTTACTTTTATTGAAGCACAAGCTGAGCAGCAGGGTCTGAATCCTGTGATGTCCTATATGTTTATCTTACTCTATCAGACTGTGAGTAGGCCCACCCTCCTACCTTTTGCTGTTTTCATTGGTCCCTGTGGGATTTCCCAGAGACACAAGCTGTTGCAGGAATGCAGATCCCAAGCTCTTTTCTCTCAAAACTCAAATTGTCTTTATTTCCCTGATAGTCTAGTTCCTGTTACCACTCAAGTGAGACAACAGGGGTAAATTAATGCTGCTCTGAATATTATTAATAGTTCATCATTGCACCCCTAATTAAGATTTGAAATTGGATTCAAGTAATTATATAAACCTGTTATAGCATACAGTTTCTGTTTCAAAATCTTAAGTAGACAAAACAGAGAATAAAGAAATAGAATGCAACTTGCTGCTCAGTAGGCAGCATCGCTACAGACTGTCTTCACAGGGCTGCCAAGTCCCAGCAAAGAACAAAAATCATCTTGTCTCTTTGCATACTAATTCCAGTAAAATTCAAACCTAAAACATTGTTTAATGGTTATGATTTACAGGCTGAAGTTTCCAGAAGTCTTGGTTTGGCTCTACATAACAAGTCAGCTCCTCTACCATGGATGAAGAGATGAAGGATGTAAAATGTCAAGGAGAGTCTTTATTTCAGTCTCTGAGGTTAATTCTCAGTGTTTCTGGACATACTTTTAGAAGTCAAAACTGTATCTTTTAGAAGCCATAACTGGGACTACCTAGTCACAAAAGTTAGAAGGAGCCTTCAAAGGTTGCCAGTTTTTTTTTCTGTTGCAGTGTGGCAGGATCAGGCATATTGCTTATTGCTTACCAGACTTTTGCATTGCTAGAACTTGGTCCTAGGTAGAACAAATGCTAATAGTTTGAAACGTGTAGCGTTTTTGGTAGTTCTGGAGTTGTGTTACTCCACCCTGAAACTGTCATGAGATGAAGCTTGGGAAGCGGTTGGAGGAAGCAGTGAGGCAGAGGCAGGGCAAAAGGAAGCTCTCACGGTCTGAAGCTGGGATGATGTCAGGGAGAGTAATTGTTTTGTGCTCATAATTTCTAGCCTGAGTCATGCAACCCCAGTTGACATGGGTGGAGAGGCAGTGAGGATGCAGTGTGCTGCAGCTGCACCGACTCCTGGGGCAGTAGTCACCTGCCTTCACACTGATTTTTGTCTTACCACGAAAAGTGCAAGGACAATATAAGTGGGTAACGTGGGCTGATGCAGTTTGTTCGCTCAGTCTCCATATGTGGTGATAATCAAAGCAGAATGGGAGTTCATGGCTTCCTCCTGTTCCAGGGGAGGGCAAGCTTTCAAATCTGCAGTAGCCTCTCTAGAGGCACATTGGATACCAATGTCTTAACAAGGCCTTGTAAATAGTTCTTTCAGCTTTCCTGGCTGAAAAACTAAGGCATACTTTGATCTGTTGAAGAGGAGTTTAAAGCAATACAGCACATTAAATCAAGGCCTTGGTTTTAATATTGAAGTTATAGAACATCACCTGTATCCTGCAAAAATATGTATGCATGCAAAGTAAAACCTAACAGAAGTTAGCCTTTTAGATATGCTGTATTCTCAAAATGGTGTATTTTGTTTATTACCTTATTTACAGGTACTGACAGGCCAACTAAAATAAAGTATTGAAGCATGGGGACCTTGTGACTAAGTAAGTCTTGGAGAAGATTTAGCCACAGCAATTTGCAAGGGTTTCCACAGGAGGAGTAAGGAGTTACTTTATTTCAAGTGTCTCCTTAATTTTCTAGTTAGATGCTAACTTCCCAAAATGTGAGCGGCTTCTGGTTCCTTCCTAAATACTTAACTTCTGTGTCAACTCATCATCTTGATAAAAAAGACCACATGAAGCAGATTGATAAAGGGGTCTCCATGTTGATGCATCTCTTTTCATACAGCTGTTGCCAAGTGTTGTGTTTTTTTAATTGGAGAGATGCAGAATATTTTGATTTGAAAGCATGTGTGCATGCTGGACACTTGGTTATAGCTTCCTTGTTTTAATATCACTGTATTCTTTAAATCCTGTTTAATCCAAAGGTTGCCCAACAAATTGTGCCCATGGTATATCCCACACTGGTAGGGTTTCCAGCAGTCTTGCCAGGCATTGGAGGCAGTGCAGGAACAAGGAAGCCAGCAAAAAGTTTTCTGTTGATTTCAGGTAGATTTGGATTTAATTGCCATTCCCCTACAGATGGCATGACTGATTTAAGATAAGAAGCTGAAACCAGAGGTGGGGAGAGAGAGAGGTGGCCTGGTCTAAAATCTGATTAGGACCATTCTGCTGTTGCTTTTGATCAATCTGTCAGTGTTCTAGATCAGAAAATAAGGCTGATTAAGTATATAGAAAGAGTCAATAGCGGGGAGAAAATATTGTCATATGACCCTTACTATTTTTTAGTCAATTCAGACAACTTGCTGGAAAATTTTTGAAATTTCCCTAGTGATACATAACTGGGACAGTATTGAATGTGCAGAGGGGGAAAAAAATCTTAAAGGTTGACATCTGTCAACAGAAACTAAATGGAAAATATATGGGACAGCACTGCACAAAAGTGGATGAAAATCCCAGGGGTACAGCAATGAATGACAATTTGAATCTGTAAAGGCTTCTAAACATGTTGTAGCTTTGGCAGTTATCTGTGTTAGGGAAATAATGCAGTAATGGAGAGGATTCTACTCAAATACGGTTTCATTTGCCTTGAAACTTAAGGCTTTTTATCAGCAACTTAAAATCCAATTAGATTTAATCCTGTGTGGTTTGGAAATTTCACCATTGTCATGCATACATTTTCCAGCTTGGAATCTTACTAGCCCTCAATACATCCATTACTTGCTAGCAGTTCTTCACATTTTTTCCATATGGAAATTCTCCTTGAAATCAGATCTGAGTTTGTGTTCACTTGAATTTCAAATTATTTTCCCTAGTTCAGTTGGTAAAGAGTATCTTGGTCAGAATTAATTTGTAATAAAACCTGGATTTGGTCTGGTCACCATTAACTTGGAGTTTTTCTGATGAGTGAATTATCTTCTGTTGCTCATAATCACACACTGATTTCTCATCATGTACATCCTCCAGCTTCACGTGGTGGTATTTTTGGTGTGGATACAACTTAGGTTTGTAAGTCCTGCTGTAAAGCTTAGATACTTCTTGCTCAGCTAGCTAATTAGCATGACTTTGGCAAGCTGCCTGAGGTCTTTGGGTCTGAATTCACTCACCTGTACACACTGCTTAAAACTAGAACATCACTGCAATATCAGTGTAGGGTTAGACACCGAGAAGAACGAGGTGACAGAAAGAAGGAGGTCTGAGATAACGACATCAGCAGGACAGAGACTTTCCTGTTTGAGTCAATGTTGTGGAAGACAGCAAAGACAGCTAAGAACAGCTAGCTCTTCTCAAAGCATGCTTTGCAATTGTTGGTTCTTCATCTGCAGAAGGCAGAAAATAGTATCTTGACTGACGTTGTGCTTCTGTACTTTTGTGCACGTTTAAAACTTACCCCTCAGGTCCAACATTGCCAAGTCCTAATCTTTGGGATTGAAGCTCACACCTTCTTCCCCAAGTGCCTTTTGTCATCTCCAGCAGTCAAGGGATAGTAATGAAAAATTATGTGCACAGGATGGGAGGGACACACAGCCCAGAGGAGCTTCATCTCCGTGCAGAGCTAGGCAGTCAAGGAATGCAGCCTGAGCTCGCTGTTCAGCCCTGTGTCTGTCAGAAATGCTCTCACATGTGCTGCCCAGGGTGAAACACGTCAGCAGCAGATGGTCCATAATCCACATTCTCTACAAAAATGATCATGTTTGTCTCCTGTTAATGAGTGATTATAACATGTTTCTTTTGCTATTCATAGGACTCTTGATTGTGCCTTCTGGCAAGCACAAACAGACCCCCTCTGCTTTCCTCTCTTTGTCTCTAATGCTGCCTTTATGCAAGGTCAGAAAGGAAGGAGCAGTGGGGTGCCATAAACAGTAACAGTGCTCTGAAAACTAACAGGTATCATTTATACTGCTCTGTCAAACTTTTCTAAGTTTGCATGCGTGCCTCCTTGTCCTTTAAGCACTCTCTGGGCCTTGTGGAGCAGACAGGTTCCTTTTCCGTTTATAATAAAGATTACTCAGGTCAAATCTTGCCTCTGGTTCTGCTGCTGTGACCCCAGCCAGTACCTAGCACCACCACCCAAATCTGGTGATCAACCCTGTCAGGAAGGCACTGACAAGAGCAGATCTAACACAGCCATCCTATTTCGTCATGAATGCTGCTGCAACAGTGATAGCCCACATGGAAAACCACTGTCCTACCAGAATTCTGTGTTGTGCTCTTTCCCTGTAAGGGAGGCAAGTGCAACTCTGAGGGATTCTCACAAATGCTGTGTGTGCCGGTGTCGTGGTCAGGCTTTAATCATTAATATGTTCAGGAATAAGGATGCAAAAACAGACTTTCCAAAGAAGGTAAAAGCAGACGGTCCATTTTTAATTTTATTTTTTTTTCCAAGTGAGTGGAAGCTTTCCTAATATATGAGAGGTTTCAGAGTGCCTGGGCAGGAGGGGGAGAGGTGGAGTGAGAGCTCTGCAGCCTGCTGCTTTCCACAGTAGGTTGGTGTGGAGGCTTTATTGCCAGCATTTGCTTATTTGCAGTGGTGTGTTAAGGAGCAGTAGTTTGCAAAGGTTTTGAAAGAGGTGAAAATATTTCCTTCTGAAGATAAAGACAACTGGACAGACTTCCAATAAGACAGACATAAAGTCTGGAGTCCTTAAAACCTCTGGCTCCTCTGAAGAGCTTTTCATATTTAGCCGAGACAGTAGGCCTGTTTGGTAATGCTTTGGGTACCTGAGCAGAGCAGGGAGAAATTAAGCCATGGGCATGGTGTGGTGACTCCATGGTCATGGAGGAACATGGAAATGTACATGAGAGTTGACATTTGAGCTATCAAAGTCTGTAGCCAGCTTAGAAACCAAAACCAGAGGTTTCTGTCTCTGCCACGATAGAAACAGCATCTTCCCACTCCTGACATCCATTCCAGTAATGAAAAGGAAGAGGTTGCTCCCACAGCTTCCACGCTGTAATGTCCTCTCTCCTCCATGACAGAAGTTAGAGGGAAGCTTATTCTGCTGCTTAGTAATGCTTGGACCACTGTCAGAGCTTTCATTTGGTTTAGTAATTTTTTGCTTAATGCAGTTAATACTGCATTTTGCACTGAAGATACGGCTATCAAGGCATTGCTTAATTCAGTTTTAAATATCTTGTCCTGCACCAAGGCTGCAGGTGTCATAGCACAGCCAGCACTGCAGCTGGAGGAGCAAGCAAGGAACCAGAGGCTTAGGTGTTGAAGCAGCCCACATCAGTCCGAGTTTGCCCTCAGACCCAGAAGAAAGCCTCTTCCCAGCCCATGGTGGCCTCATGCCAGGCTGTCCTCCAGTGGGAACCCTGCAAACTTTCTCCCATATCCCTGATGACCCCTGAGGCTGCAGTGGGGCGGGCTTAGTGGGAAGTGAGCCTTCCTCCCCAGGGACTTGTCTGCGTTCTCAACTTGGCCTTGGCCCCAGGAGGACTCCTTGCTCTGGCTTACTCAAATGGACACACCTGTCTCAGCCAGGACACAGGTTTACAACCCAGCCTGACCATCAGATGCTCTTTTAAAGCAGCTGTCCTACTGCCAGCACAATGCTTTCCTTCCCCTTCTCGTACAACTACCAGCCATGCTGTGCAGAGCTGTTGAAGCAGAGCCTGAACATTTATCTTCTGATCTCCTCCCTCTGCAATCTCTTTGGATCTTCAGCCACAGGTG
The DNA here is from genome assembly GCF_020740795.1 of Apus apus. Classification (NCBI taxonomy): domain Eukaryota; kingdom Metazoa; phylum Chordata; class Aves; order Apodiformes; family Apodidae; genus Apus; species Apus apus. Next base: position 68,400,502 of record NC_067312.1, on the reverse strand, counting down.
AAGGACCGAGGAATCGGCAGAGCCAGTTCAAACTTAATTTGTCTCTAATCTACCATCATTCACCTTGTTCAATTGCACTCTTGCAAAGTTAATCTATGACAGTAGGTCAAACCCATATTCCGTAATAGTGGGAAACTGAGAGCAGCCACATCCTGCCTCAGTTACTGAAAGCTTGAGAACAAAAATATCCCAAGTGTGATTTCATTTGTAAGTAGAGCAATTTTATTCTGCCTTTGGGTTTGTGGTTTGTGTTCTTTTTTTCTTCTTAAGAAGTAAATATTTAAACACTTTCTGCATCTGAAGTAAAATTTTTATGACCATCATTAGCATGTATGCAGTTTTGAGTGAATTGGACCTAAAAATAAGCAGCATTCCTTTCCCTGGGGTAGATTTAGTGGGCACAGTTCTACTCACTGTTATACCACTTCAGTGGATTTCCTCAGACCTGAGGAAAATACTTAGAAGTTGTAAATTGTAATTTATACTATTAGAAGTATACAGATTTAAGCTGCAATTGTTGCCTCTTGAAAACAATTTTGTTCTTTTTTTTTTTTTTTTTTTAATTAATTTGATTCACTTGTGGCAATGGCAAGTCTTAATGGGATTTCTTCTTAATTAAAGCAAGAGCACATGAATCCCGGAGGGTAGATCCTGCTTTTGTTGAAAACTGCCCTCATACAAATGGGCTGCTGTTCCATCAACTGTGCTGCAAGAAATAGATTGGAGGACTATCAGCAAGGCATGAAGATAATGCAGTCCTGCTCTAAAAATGTCTGAGATTGAGAGAAGCCCTTCTCCATCTTGATGTGCCTTTTATGAGAGATGATAAAGGCAACTAAATATAGCAAGGACAGTAGTAGCAGTAGCTGTCGATGAGGGAAGAAAATGAAATTACAGCTTATGATCTTTGTTATTTGGGAGAACTTAAGTACTAGGGTATCTTTTCCATCCCAAACTAAATACAGACCTGGACCAAGCCTAAGCCTCTCTTGTCCAGTGGACTTGCCTGTCTGTTTGTATGAAGGTGAGAGTGCTTAGAAAGCAGGTTTTAAAAGAACAACACTGTATCAGGGTCTTTTTTCTCCTCTCCCTAAAAATATCATCATTTTTAAGAGGGAGAGAGGAAATGAACCCTGAGCTAGAGGAACCGAGGAACCTGCCCAGCTTCCCTGCTTATCAACTCTTGTGTGTGTGATGTGCTGCACAACCCTGTGAGCCAGCAGAAACACTGGGTAAAGCCCTCATCCTAGTTCAGTTAATGGCAAGTAACTTATCAACTCCACTGTGACCGGAATATCACCTATTATGTTTCTCTGGGTATTCTGTTGTTTTTACTTTGTGCCTTTATTCTGCTGTGCACCACTTACATTGTTCAGCTCTGATTCCCAGAGAAGGTCTATTCTAAGCTTAAAAAAATAATAATTTTGTTTGATTGGATAAAAGGGAAAAAAAAAAAATCAGCTTATATATATGGGAAAATGCAAGATAAAACCTGTCAGAGGAAATTATATTATGTTTTTGTTAGGCTCAAAGAAACAGGTTTTGTATTGTACAAACACAAAACAGTTTGCTCTCTTCCTGCACAGCTTGCCATCTTTTTTCTCTCTTTTCTTTTAATAGAGGCTAGGACTTAGAAAATGCATGTTTTCTGGAACATTTTTATTTTACTAGTTACAAAATAAATAAATCTAGACATACTTATCTCAGATGCCTTCTTTCTCAGGGATTCTGGCAAAATTAAGAAATACAGTGATTCACAATCTGACTTTCTTGTATTGCAGAATCCCAATTGCTTAGTCTTTGCAAGTGCCAAATAATTTGTAAGTTTCTTGGATAATGAAACGTGTGGTACGTGAAAAATAAGTGACATCTGTCTGAACCTCATCAACTTCAGCAGCTTGGTCAGGGAAGAAGCAAGATGAGAAATACTTCAGTTTTTATTTTTAAAAACTAAAATCTGATCCATGAGATTCTGCAAAAGCAAAACCACATCTTTTTTAATGTGTCTCACTTTTAATTCAGTAGCAGGAATAAAATAAAAAAAAAAACTGTTGGCTATGTCCCTTTCATGGCTTGGAGAATAATAAGATTGTGTTTCTATTTTATCTATCACTACTCTGACTATTCCACGTGTCGTTAGTGGTTTTACTAGCCTAAATTTCCTGTACTTCGTTCTGCACCAAAATACCATATAATCCATAAAAAACCCCTCAAATTAACACAGGCTTGGGGAGAATGGGGAGAAAATCAGTAATTGCTGAGTCATGCCTCATTTTTCTGCAGTCCCAGCTGCTAGACTGTTCTTACTAATCAAGTGGTAGAGGCTCTCATCTCAGTGTGTTTAGGTATTTGCACGGCACTTCATATTCCATGGTGGAAATCCCATGTGAGTTACTGTTTTATTTTTATTCAGTCTGTCTCTTCTTTGGCCAATAGCTTGGTTGGAGTTCACAAAAATGCTGCTGCAAAAAGAGTTTACATTTGGCCAACTTGGCATGTTGTTGTAATTATGTGTTGCTGTAGTTAATCCAACATAATCTACTGTAAAATCTGACTTGAGCAATAGAAGTCACTGACCATGATGGCTGATCTTTTAATTGCAGACCATGTATGAGCTTGTGGGTGTTTCTCAGTGCTTCCAGAGACTGGGACAGACATGGTCATTCCCACCCCCAAATAGTCCCCTGTGCAATGGGTGACCTCAAGAAAAGTGAAGCACAGGCTTTTCACAGCTGTCTCAGAAGAGATTAGTTTGGCATCTAATACAACCAAGGTCCCCAGGAGAACTAAGATATATATATATGTCTTTATGCACAATGTGGGGAGCTTCTTGGGGGAGTCATGACTGTAAACCTGGAATAGGGAAAGATGCTGCAAAGCTGCCAAGTGACCACAGTCTGAAATGAGGGCAAACCTAGAACTTTTCATGAGGAATTCAAAATTAACCAGGCGTGCATGAATTTTTAAACTTCTTTGCATTCTTCTGCTGAAATACTAGTTTGTCTTGTCATTCCAAGTGTCCCTCAGATAAAACCACACTGTGCTCCTGGTTCAAGGATGTATGAACCGAGGGCAGCTTGTCACATAGGGAAATGGTGAACATATACTGGAGATTTTCATTGTGCTGATGGAGCAGAGTTTAGCAGCATAGTACTAGCATAATGTTTGGCAACAAGATAGACCTCCCAGACAATTCCTGCTCGTTAACTCTGTCTTGTTCAGTCCAGAGGAAAAGTTTTGATAAAATACAGCATTATGCACCATTTAGAGGTGGGAATTACTGTTGAGGTACTCTCAGCAGAAGTCCTGTCATCCACATTTTGTATTGTTCTTTGAAACAGGAGACCCAGAGCTGTTGCACATGGCTAAGATCTCTAAATTTACTTAAGATACAGCCAGAAGGAATTACTGAAATATACTGGAGAACAAAAGCAGGTCAAGAAGAAATGTTTTGCCTTTAGGTTTTCCACTAATCACTTGGTTGCATATATTTAATATTATAAACCTGATTTTATTCCATAGTATTACCTTTACAGCTCCTGGGTCATGCTCTGCTTTTGCATCCATCATTCTCAGCTCTTATCACCACACTTGCGAGCTGCACACTTTGGATTTGGAAGGCTAAAATTGGCCATACAGAGACCACCACCATCTACAAACTGTTGATTTCTGGGTGTTTGTTAAGTAGTCCTGATGCATAGGAAGATTTTCTGCTAGTTTAAGACATACTAAAGGCATATGTCTTGCACAGCAGAGTTTATTTCTGGTTAGGAACAAACAGGGCATTTTTAGATAGAAGACAGTAACTTTTCACTAAGGTGACCTTAGAGATAAAACCTCCTGCACTTTGTTGTAGCAACAAAGTTTGGACTCATGTCCAGCATGTTTTGTTGGTTGCTCTCCGTATGCCCCCAGGATTTGTGACCAGATTATTGCACTAGATTTACACCTATGAATTGTAAAGTCCATTGAATTTTTAAATACTTCTGTATTCTTACATTGCTCAAAAAATTCAGCAATAGAAAAGTCTTCTTAGGCAGAACTTAACTGCCTGTAGGTTTGGGTTGCTGGGGATTGGTTTTATTTATTTATTTTCAGGAGAGTTTCAAAAGTCTGTTGGAGCAAAGTATTTGATTTGTGCAAGAATGTTAACGGGTCTTTTGCCTTTGAGTTGTTTTCAACAAAGGCAACACCCATTCTTGGCAGACCAAGAGCAGTGCTTTCCCAGTGCCTGCTTCCAGAGGAGTGGAGCAGTTTTGAAATGGCCTTTAAATCTCCTAAGAATTCCAAGTGGACTAAATGCCATCAACAGAGCAGTTGCTAGTAGCATCTCCTTAACCTACAGCTGACCCTTCTACAAAAGATGGTGTTCAAGGTAGGTCAAACAGATTGAATGGGGAGAGCTTGAACATTTGATTCACCAGGGGAATGATCAAGATTGGTCCTCAAGCACATGTGGTACAAGTGAGAGTAAGGTGTGATGAGGTCCTTTGGAGGCACTTACGGCACTGTGCAGCCAACATCTCCCCTTCACATAGGTGTGTGGCTCTGACAGTTTGCATCCGGGGGGATCAGGGTCTCTGTCTGCTGCACATATCAAAGCATATACCAGTAACATGACAGGATGCAGGGGTCCTATCCCTCCATTCTGTGTGCATGTCTGTCACTTCCATCTTTTGAGTTAATGATGGGGATTGCTTACATGTGCCCAGACAGGCATCCAGACTGTGACACGGGTAAGAATACAGTGAGAAGAGGTGAGACAAGTTAATTAGGATGGGCAGCTTAGCACTGATCACAAAAGGTTCATATCCTGCCACATAACTGGAAGTCTGTCCATCACATCACCAAAAGTTAGATGTCTGTTGAGCATTCCCTCTGCATGTTGGAGTGCACATTATGTTATGCATACTGTTCTGGGTTTATGTGGTAACAGGTCAGAGCCAACTGAAGCTAAAGGTTGTATTTTGCATGTTTTTTGATGCATAGCTACATTGCAGCTGCATTGCGGGCAAAACATCAGAAAATGTGTTATTGCCATGCCATGGGTGCTTACCAGCATGAAAGGTCCACACAGGACAGGCAGAAACATCAGTGAAACATCTCTTTATTTCAGATGCTCATTGCAGAAGTGCCTTTTTGGTTGCTCATTACTTTGGTGGAATGAAAGACTGTTATGGCACAAATCATTAGAAATTTCAAGGAGTTTTTGAAGTAACAGATGTTTTGGCTACTATACTTAATTGGAGGATTGTTGAATGTATGGGAGGCAGGATAAAATAAGTTACAGTGGTAACAAAATCTGGAGGAGATGAACTGCCAGGAGTAAGATTCAGATTAGGGTAACAGTTTAAGCAGCACAGGAGACTTCAAGGTATAAATAACTGTAGACTTCTGTCAAACAAATCTGGTGTTTGGAAGTGAGACTTGGTCGGCTGAGAACAGTGCTTTTCGCAGATTGGGGATAGTACACTGGGTCTCTCTTGGCTACCCTTTCCAGAAAGACACAGGGGATGGTAGTGTACTGGAGAGCTCTTGGAGGACAGCAACTTGCTAGCAGTGCTTCATCCAACATGAAGTTTGCTGCATTTTGGTTAAGACTGTAGTTAAAAATCACTTTGCCATATTCAGAGTATTACTTTTAGTGAGACTTATCGTTCTATGTCTTGTGAAGATTGAACAGGCAAGAACGAAGCTGCCAATCAGACACTAAAATATTCTACATACTTTCAGTTGCTGTCAGGGGGCTCAAAGAAAGGAGAGGTGAAGACTGCCTAGATGGCTTGATGCAGCCTTTTAATCCTCTGCAATCTCTTCCATGAGCATCTTTAGCTTTCTTGTAATTGTTCATATAATATTTTTTTTACTGTAGTGTATCTGGCTCTGGAAGAAGCTAAGTGAGAGCATGAACAAAAAACATGCTGAGCTATCAAGCCACATTACCAGGCTTTTAATTCATACAAGATGGTTCTTTCAGGGGAACTTTCAGGCAGGCAGCCTGATCACACCCAGCCTTTCATTTCACACTGTTCTTAGCACAGAGAAGACCTTTTTAGCATTTCAGGATTGTGGTTTGTTTACAGATTTACAAAAGCACTTTTCCATTGAAAATCATTGGGTAGAAAATCAGGAAGCAAATGTTTCTGTTATCACCTTATCAGCTGGTACAAGTTGAAGCTGAGCACTGTGTGTCCTCCTGGTCAGGAGAGATGCATGTTCTCCTTGTTAGGCAAGATTTAGAAATTCATTAAAAGATAGCTCACCTCTTTCCAGGTGAAGGTTCTGAATATAAGTTTGCCAGAAGAAATACTAAAATAATTTGCAAAAACTACTTACATACCAGCACTGAAGCATGAAGTTTCAGACACTCCTTTTACTTTGTTGAAAGAGCCTCCAAAGCAAAGGAGACATTTTGAGGAATCAGAGTATGTCTTTGTGGATGTTCTTCCAAGACACAGAAGATTCAGACCATTCCTGTCTCTCACCCCATTCACGGGGAGCTGGTGCTGTGCTTCAGTCACCCACTTTTCTTTCCCTTGCAGCTCCAAGTGGTGTTTGCTTTGAAGCACATAAACCATCATCAAAGTGTACAATCTAAGGCAGACAGAAATTGTAAGATGAGCAAGAAGGAAAATAAGGAGATAGGAAAAAAGTCAGTCGTTTCATACTTCTGCCAGCTTCAGCAAGAGTGGATGAGAACACCTGGTCAGGCTGGAAGAATCACCACTGCACTTCAGCGACAGGCAGAAGATTTCTCTTGTCTTTTTTTGGACTAACACATACTAAGGCAGTTTTGCTAAGACAGAGATTGAAAGTGAGGCAGAGAAAATGACCTGAAGTTTTCTTAGATCTAAGTATTATATTGATAATATTGACCCAAGAGGAGAAGAGGAGGAAAATAACAAATGAAAAAGTACTTTCCTAGCACAACTGGCAAGTTTGTGAGAAGCAGTGAACTGAGTCATTTAGCCTTAGTAGTGTGATGGATTCAAGACCCTAACCATGTCTGGGAATAGGCAAAAATGTTTTTTCTGCAGGATCACTTAATTTTAGTCACACCGTTCTTTGTCTTCAATGCAGTGAGGGTTTCAAGTTCCTAGATTATTTTTTTCGCAAGTTATCCATGCATGAGATTAATATGAACAAAGTTACAGTTCAGAATTTTATACAGTTACTCTTTTAAGTAAGAACTTTTATCTCATATATTACTTCACATAATTTTTCAGAGTGAACCCTTCTCTTTTCATACAATTTACTGCCTTGAATATACACTTTTTTAAAACAGCACACGCTTTTTCCTTAAAGGGACCTGAAAAATGTTATTTTTATTAATGTATATATATTGTATTAAATTTAATATAGCACAGCTTTTAGGATCTCACTTCAGGTCTTTATTTCATATGGAAAAACATGAGGTGGATCTGCCCCAGGGGTGCCACAGGAGTTCAGGAATTCATATTGCCTTTGCCTGTGTAAAAAGGGGTGTGGGCTTAGCAAAGGTTCTTAACATCTCAGCAGCACCTTTGCTTTGTTCCTACTAAAGTCAGGTGAAGTTCTGCACCCAGTCTTGGTGAGATAAGCTGTGATTAATAGATTAGGCAAAACAGGCCATTGATGGTGCTCTTGAAAAGGATTCCTCCCATAGTACCTCTAAAACATACAGGCAGCAAAGCTCCAGCAGAGAGACCTCTGCCCAAGCAGGGAGAAGAGGCCAGTGGGATCGGAGGGATTAACAGTCCTGGTAGGGAGAGCAGCAAAGAATGAGAAAAATCCTGATAAGCCAGTTGTGAAGAGTTAACAACAGTGTGGTAAAGTGTCAGGGGAACTGGAGGACTTATCTTATGTGGCCAGCAGGTTACAATTCCAAGTGTCTACTTCATCCTCCTTATCAGGTGGCTGAGGTGCCTGTAAAGCATTTCATGAGTCCCTGCCCTTTGTAGGATGATGCCCCAAATCCATCCCTAACCGTTGACTGGGTAGCTGCACAAGTTCATGTGGTTTACATGATTAGCCACCATGTAGAAGAGAATATGAACAAAACACAGGGTCGCAGCATCTTGCCTCAATTCTCCCCAGTGCATGCACCTTCTTAAAGGCCTTGCCTTTGTCTGCCGAGTGCCTGCTCTGCCTGTAAACAACACATCCCCCTTGTTCCAGTGACTTGGGCAGTCCCCAGTCTGCCTACAACATGGATGTGCTCAGCGTTTGCATCAGCTCTGTTAAATCTTCCCCAAGCCCTTTCCAGCACTCAGGCATGTGCAAAGAACTGGAATACCCCAAAATGGTGGCCTTCCTGAATGAGGTGCCATGCTGAGTTGTGAGAAATTCTTTTTAATGAGAAGAAAGGATGCCAAGCAGTTCTAACTGCACAGTAACACAATGTATAATCTAATTATGTAAATAATCCAATCTAGTACTCCAGGGGGAAATTCAGGATTCTATTAACAAGATTCAGTGAGATATTTTCTGTGGGTTGTTTTTTCCCACTAGCATGTATGGAGGCCAGGCACAACAGGTCACTCTTAATTAGTATCCATTCAGAGTAAGCATTTTTGCTGATCTGTCCTTCATTTCTTTTCCTTCTGGCCATAAACAGTTGTCTCCTCAGTCCCAGCAGTTATCAGGGAAAACCACAGAAAAAAAAATATTGTAAAACCCACAAATTGATAAGGGTCAGCCAAAAACCTTAAAGTGGGATATGTTCCCCACTTTCTGTTTGGTTTTATCTTGAATTGCTCAATGGCAAATACTTCTCTCCCACTGTCTGGAGTTCTTTAACGTCTTAGTGAAGACTGCCTATGGTGATAAAACTGAATGTTACAAACACTGTCTTTTCATTAGTCGTTTTGTTCCCTTTTTCCCTGCTTGTACACCTCCACAGTCTGAACATCAGCCTTTGTCTCCAAAAGGAAGTTGCTGTACCTGTTCCTTCTTGGCTCTTCCAGACCTGTGATGCTTTTCTAGTTTAATCTTTCTCCATCTGCCTCCACCCATTAATCGGGACCTCCAGAGGGAAGCAGGAAAAGGTGTCATCAGCGTGTCCACAGCATCCCAAACCCTTTAAATTGCTCTCCCATGGAGTAGGGTGTAGACTTAAAAGGAAGCCTGCCTTCATTTCCAGGATGATTTCTGTGCTTAACTTACTAGAAATAAGGAAATAAGCTAGGTTCAATGACAGCCATAGAGGATTTGTCCGAGAGAAGTACAAATTGTTTAGTGTGCCTCCATTTCTTGCTTTTTCTCACCAGTACCATTTCAAAGTGGACACCTTACTGCTTGACGGTAATAGAAGGTATTTCAGTTTACTACACAAAGCAGCCTTGTGCTGACCTCGACTTTCTTTTGCCATGCTTGATACAAGAGGCACAGGAGTAAAAAAAGCACTGTTAAAACCAAACTGTTCAGTGAGTAAATACAGATGGAAAAAGGAAACATAGAAACAATTTGGGCATGATCTCTGTCCGAGGCTTTTAGGGTACATAAACCGGGGCTGGAAAGTCTTTAAGAGAGCAGTTTGCTTCCTAAGTTAGAGGAGAAACCATTGAAGAGGCATCAAAAGCTGGTAAATGGCATCTCAGAGCAGGAAGATGGTGGCTGAGGGTTCCCTGCTGCTTGCTGCTCCCTGACTTGTTCACAGGCTGGCGTTGGAAACCTGTGCTATGCATTGCAACTCATTTCTGTGGCAAAAGGGCTGCACTTCTCACAGACTGCATGCAGCATCTCTAGTAAGATGTGCTTCACCTTGCTGGAAGTGGTGTGGAGGGAAGCGTGTGACCTCCAGGCAGCGAGTAGCAGTGGGTGGGCAGGAAAGGGTGTGAAAGTGTGGATATGACTTCAGGATAGCCTTTGGGTGGGCTTGGCACACCTCACAGCCAGTCTGTCCATGCCTTCTTCCCACCCAAACTCGGGAACAGTGCCTCTGGAGCACCGCAGGGTAAGGAGAGCTCTTCAGATGAGCCCCATGGAGGGAGAGGATTTCTGCCTTCAAGGTCACTCTGCCCTGTCTGGGCGTGCAAGAGCTGGCTCAGGCACCATCTGGGTGTCAGAGCCCAGTGTGCAGGCTTTACAATAAATATGGATCTGCACATAGCTCCAGAAAGCCCCTTCACCTCAGGGGCATGGCACTGGAAGTGTGTGTCCCGAGCTGGGTCACTCCCAGCGGGTGGACCTGGAAGCACAGGAGAACCCAGTTTCGTAAGAGAAATTCCTAGGTGGAGTTACGTGCTGAAAAACTTGTTCAGGCTGCAAAAGTTTATCTTGTTTTGATGGTATTTTTTTGGTGGTGCTCCTTAGAAACCAAGTGACTGCTTCCTTTCTGGCTCAACAAGGCACTCCTAAACAATACTAATCAAAGAGCGTCAGGGTTTCCTTTTAAATGTTTCTTATGACTCTTGTAGAGGTGGGCTGCAGTTCACAGCCAGCACCCTGGCTCCTTACATCCAAAGGTGCTCCAGTTAGTCAAAGCTTCTGTTTCAACGCAGCTTCGGCTCTCACCTGTCCTTTGCTTTTGTTTGCAAATTACACAAGATGGGAGATGAGTGCTTGTGCTTTGCTTTCCTTGCCAAGGGCAGCAGTAATGGGAGCACACAACTGGACTCTCCCTCTTCCTGAGGGCAGGGGTGTCCCTGAAACAGGCTGAAGGGATGTGTGAGCAACTGACAAAACTGCAGGGCTGTGTTTAAGATTAAGGAAGAGAAATCAGTGAGTTGAACTTTTTGTTGTTTGTACCCTTTAGACTAAAAAACAGAATGCATATCTCTTATTTACCTCATACTTTATGCTTTATGATTATTGTATGATAAAATGCATATGTTTGTTTTTGAGCCAGTGTGTACTACTAGCTAAATTATCAGCTGCAGGAATCTTGACTTTCATGGTTTGGTTCTGTAGCAGTTGTTTAGTCTTGCACCTTAGAAAATACCTTGAATAGAAATGTAGCTATTTTCCAAGGACAAGAGTGACTGCATATACAGCACCACCCAGTTCTGTGAAGTATGAATCCTCGCCTGTTTGTGAAAGATTACGATCAGTGTCTCTGTGTGAATTGCTCTAATGTAGCAGATCTTCCTTCTTTTTTGAGTTATGTCCATCACTGTGAATGGCATCTCCAAGCAGTGATAAAAAAATCCTGCAAACAACATCATACCTCAGCTAAAACCTCTTGCATGCACAGAAGCAACCTCTTGAACTGAATCTGGGATTTTAGACTAATTAATCTTCCTTCACATGTGGTCAAATGACTGTTTCAACCATAACAGTCACCTACAGAAGGCACAGCTGGTCTCAATATCTTGAGCCAAAGGAGCCTTTGTGGCTGTGTAATGAATAGCCACTCTTAGTATCCATACAGCATGCCCAGCCAGCTGGATGCAGGAAATAACCATATGGCTGCCAGTTAAATACCAGTAGCAGAGATTTTGTCTCAATTCATTGTGGCTACTCAGTGCAGGCAAAAAAGCAGCACGTAACAAAGGATGCTGCAAAGACGTCACAGTATGGCATTAGTCAGGGATGTAGTCCCACTGCTGGGTTTCCAGGCAGTCGCTAATGCCTGGAGTGCTTTTCTCCTTGTAAATGTGCCGTATCTTAAGTGAGACTCTTGTGTAATAGCAGCCTTGATCTATCCTGGCAGGAGGGACAAAGTGAAATTTTATGCAGGGAACATGAAGTAATTGTTAGCAGTAAGTGGATGCCTCTACACCAGAACCCCACGTGTGGGCACCCACAGCAAGAATGTTTCTTGTTGTGCACCCCTACAGACATGCACACATGTGAGCGTGCACAGACGTCTATCTGTGTGTTACTGGGTGTGTGCACCACAGCAGCCTCCTGCCTCCCCAGTCCCCCTCCAAAGGTTATTTCCCATAATTGTGCCCTACAGCCACGACATCTGGCATAAGAGAAAGCTCTGACTAGCTCGGCCTCCGTCTGCTCTGAGCAGACTCTCATTAAGCACAATTAATGCCACAAGGAGAAAACCTCAGTTGACATAAAGAAAATTCAGATTGTGCTACATGCTGGAAACACTGTAAGTGGGTGAAGCTGCTTATTAGTGCTAAGTAGAGGCTACAGTGTCACAGCCTCTGTCCACTGATGGGAGCAGGAGGTGTGTGCACAGGCATCCATAGGTATTGTCAGAGGCCTTTTATTAGAAAGCCTTCAGTGTAAGAATTTCTCTAGGGGTTCAGGAGGCAGTGCAGTAACTTTTCATATATAAATGCTGCTTCATTATAACTAATTAATGAACAGAAAATGAGGGGATTTGTACAAATCCTTTTACAAAATTTCCCTGTTTTTAAAGGGATCAGGCTAAAAGGCTGAAGAAAAGAATCATTGTACTAGAGAATTGGAGGAATAGAGTGTGCCCTAAGGCAGTTAACTGGTTTGCACATGATGGGAGGCTGTTGTAGGTGTTGAGATTTGAAGAAGGATACGACTTTACATATTGATAGAAAATTAAGAAATGACAGAGTGAGCATTCATCTAAATTCTGCATAAAATTCTTGACACACCTGGAGCAACATCTGACCAGAGTTGAGTAAATAGGGTATTTGTTAATTGAAATGACAGGGGAAAATTGATATGGCTGGATTTTATTAATGCTTGTCCATTTATTAATGCTGTCCGCTTTGAAAACTAAGCTGCCAAGACTGTTGTGTTGTCATCGTATCTCTTCTTCTTGAGACATATGTCTACATGCAGCATTGTTGTGGGATGAATTCAAGGATCCTTTTTCCTTATCCACCAGTCATTCTGCAGTGTCTTTATCTGAGGATACAGCAGCTGAACATGTCCTTCAGGGCCAGAGCTTGCCTGCCAGATACCTGATCAGGGCACAGGCCATTGGCTGTGGCAGCTCGCTGCTGGAAGGATAGGACCTAGGCAAGAAAATACATGGGTTTGCAATAAAACTAAAGATAAAAGCAAGGTAGGAAGAAGGCATGAAGGAGGTAGGGAGGCGTGAGGCTAACTTCAAGTTTCTAAGATTTTGGATTGAGTGTAGCTAGTCCCCGCTCCTCAGATTTCCCCAGGTTAAGTTTGCAGACTATTTACTTGGTACTTTTTGCATAAGGGTGCAGAACCTACCTGCTCCAAGTAAAATCATATTAGTTTCAGACTTAGGTTTCATGTTCCCAGCTTTCTCTCCAATTAATTGTGTGATCCAACACATTATTTGGCAAAATATGTTGTGGAGTCTCCTTCACTGGAGACATTCAAAACCTGCCTGGACACGTTTCTGTGTGATGTGCTCTGGGTGACCCTGCTCTGGCAGGGGGTTGGACTAGGTGATCTTTTGAGGTTCCTTCCAACCCCTAAGATTCTGTGATTTGGTGATTACCCCTATCCTAGAAAAAAAGAGAAAATGTAACATAGAAGCGATAATAAAACCATAACCATGTGGCTGGTGAACTTCTTCACACGGCTGGTGAATTGGAAGGAAGATCTTCACATGGCTGGGGCTGCCTAAGACTTTTCAGCTGGGACTGTGTCTTTCCCTTTTCCCTCTTCCCATTCCTGGAGCTCTTGTAGTTAAGTCAGTGCACAGGAGACCAAGATGCAGGTTTCATGAGAAGTTTTGGGAAGGGAGACTGAGCAGAAGTTTCCCTCCATACCCAGCTGGCCAGCCCCAGCAGGAAGTGTGCCAACGCGGGTTGCTCTGCAAGCGCCCAGACCCATCAGACCGCGCGTGAGTAACCTCTGCTGAAACTTCACAAGGCCAGTGTGGATGTCTCTGCTTCACAGCCCTGAATTCAACATGGCAGGGAGCCTTTGAATGCCTGTGGATGGTGTCACAGCTGCTCGCCCACACCTGACTCTGAGCCAGCAGTGCCCCAGCACTGCTGGGCCATGCAGAGGAGGTGCTGGGGTGCAAGAAGGGATGCAGCTGGCTGGGGGTCAGGAGGCAGCAGGGGCTGGTGCTGGTAGGTGGGGGAGGTGTGGTGCTGGGTCCAGGGAGATCTGCATCCATATTTATGACAATTATTTATTATTAATTGCTATCTGCAATAAAGCTTGGCAGGGCAATGCATGGGAACTGGTGGTCTGAGGCATGACTGATTTTGTGGCAGTGGTGGTACAGACTGCATTGACACAAAACACAAGAAAGGGCTTGGTGCAAAGGGAGAAGGGATTTTCTCCCCAGGTTCCCAGTGGGTTGTTGAAACTTTCTCCCGTGTAAACAAAGTGTTTGCGTGAGTGTCCTCTGTTTCGTTTTTCCCTTCTGATGCCATTTCATGCAAAGGAAATGAGCTGCAAGTGTTTAGCTTGGCACTGTAGCTTTGGTAATCGTATCCAGGGCATAAAGTAGCATGGGCTGGTGCTTAATCATTCACTCATTAGCTCAGTGTCGTTTCAGCTTGGAAGACAAATAGAGGGTAAGAAATTGTGTCAGCCCGTCTGAGAGGAGCAGGTATAAGGTGGTACGGGAAGGACAGCATATTTTCTGAGCTTCTTGGTGTACTAACTCATTGCATTTCTAGCACAGCTGTTGCTGCTGCTACTAGTTTTGGAGGAAATATTTCAATTGCCCATCTGCTTGCAGCTGTTGTGATCTTTTAATTGGTGTAATCCTGTCAGATGAGAGTAGCACAGCTGGGAGCGTCTCCTGCACTGTCACTCAACTGCTAGCACCACCTGTGACACGCACACTTCTTATCCGTGTGCTTTCAGTATAAATACCTTCGTTATGTACGCAGGGGTGCCCCTGAGGGCTGTCTTGACTTATGTGGCCATACAAAGAGGATTTATCCCCTCTCCATCTATGATTATTTATCAGGGCATTTCCAAAAGTGGTAGGGGCATATGAAGATTGTTACAGACAACCCTGGTAAGACAGTGCCTGGAATACCATGAGCATTTCTGGCCTCTCGTTCTCCAAAAATATGACTTGACACTGCAGTGAATGTAGGGGCCTCTGTGTGAACAGCAGGGAGATGAAAGCCTGACATGAAATTTGAGATTAAAGGACCTTTACTTGTTTAGTCTAGAAAAATGCAGACTGGGAAATATCAGAAGTTTATGTGTGCATCAGGGAAGAAACACCAAGAAGGGCAGTAAGTTACTAAACCAAATGGTCAGTACTGGAAAAAGAATAAACAAGGATGAACTAGCCAGTTCTAGTTGTAGACCAGAAACTAGAGGCCAGCCCTTAAGAATCAGGCTAAAACTTACATGGCAACAGTGGGGACAAATTTTCTTAGCTGTTTTTAAAGCAGAGCTTCAATAAGTTGATGAAGAGGATAAGCTGACATGCTTTCCTGCCATAATAGATCAAGAGACCGGATGACACAGTAGATCTTGTTTCCTTCTTGTATCAGTCTATTCACAACATGAATTTATTAAAGCTCCTGCAGCAGTTTTACAGTGGAGCCTGAGATACTACAAATGGAAAGCACATTTATGGAATTGAACAGTACACAAACACTACTTCAAACTAGATCATGTTTCATGGGATTAGGAGAGGGTTGCCTAGCTGGTGGCTTGGTAGCTGAACACCCAAGGTGAGCACAGTGCTTAGGAAGCTGATGAGCTGGTTCATGCTGAGTGATGCTGGAGTTTGTTCAGTGGGAAGCTGAGTCCAGCCAGACATGGAACACTTGGGCTTTCTTTATCTTTTAATTGAGGTTACTTTTCAGCCACATCCCCAGAAAGAAAACCAAAACCAGCATGGCCAGGGCAGAGGTGAGCAGAATTCTATCAACTCTTCTAGGACTGGCTTGCACTTCTCTGTGACGATGGCTACCTGCTCTCTTTGCATCAGTATCAAGCCACAGTGCATGCACCAAGAAAAGTGCTGCTGAGCTAATGAAAAGGCTGTTTTTTCAGGGTGATGCTACACATGATCCTGATTATGTAAGTGCTTGTGATATTTTCAACCCTAAAAGGTTGCACTCTTTTGATTAGTGCAGTATTTCTTGTTTAGACAGCCCAGGAACAATTTTGGTGCATTACCTACAGAGGGACACCCTAGAACAGCTGAAAAGAATTGTTAGGCAGTCATTCAGTATCTTCCAGGGCAGCCAATTTGTATCCATCCCATACTAATTTCTGACATGAATATGTTCCTCTTGTTCTTTTCATACTGGGAGCCTCAGAGGTACTGAGTGAGGAAGCTATATACATATATTAAAAATCTTGGTGACAGTGAAGAATTTAAGAGGGTTTCCTCTTCTACTGATTGTTTCAGGATTTTTGTCATCTTTCCCACTTGTAAAAATGTTTGGCTTTTGGTATTTCAGAGGTTAAAAGGTGGGCAAGCAGCAGTTGGATCTGATTTGAAAAGAGTATGAGTGAGAGTTCAGGATTTCCTGCTTAAGGAGGGTGATGTGAATACCAGTGAATGAGCCCAGTCCAAAGATCCTTGCACTGTATGGTTAGATGCCATGCCTTAAAAAGCACAGGTTGTTGCAATCCCAGAGCTAGACTGTGGCTTGCAAACATGTCTTCTTCCTGCATCTTGGTGGTGGCAAGAAGGTGTTTGTTTGACAGCATGCTGGTAAGCTCTTACAGGTCTTCACTAAGGAAAGTCTTTTTCTATATGTATGAAGGGAAGTACAGATGTATGCAGGGAATTTTTGAATCCAGTGGCTGATAAGATCTTAGTCTTCAAGATCTCACACACTCCTGAAAGATATCGTCAAAAGAGCCACAGTCATGTATAGCTGCACTGCAGAGCATTTGGACAGACTGCCTTATTCTTACTCTGTTTATTACTGCTTTGTCTTTCAAACACAATGTAGAAAATTGTGCTCCTGAAGTTTGTGTTGTTTATGTGAATTAATCTTTCCAGACAATGTTAGTCCACCCCATAGTTACATAGTTAGCTTTATTTCTTTTTTAACTTTTTTTTTTTTTTCCATAATAAAGGCTTTTTCTCTTGCTGGAATAAGTTTTCCTAAGTATTGAGAAAATGGTTTGGTACCTTTTATTAGACCGACCAAAAGAAGTAAGAAAAAAGACCAGTATTTTGGGCTTAGCACCCAATCATCAGCTCATGTTTCTGGTAACTTGACTTTCTTCCATTGAAACAAAGGGGCACTTTCCATGCTTACATACTCCAGGCTTCCCATCCAGGTACCAAATGAAACACTGCTGTTTTTTCCAGGCTTGTGTATGGAAACGTGCACATACCCTTTGGGATATGTGATTGGAAAAGACAGGTTCCTTATATTGCTGACAATTCCTATTTTTTTGTTTACTGCGTGTGATGTTGCACAGATTGGCAATAGAGATTACTTCAAATCTGATTTTTTGTGTAACATATAAAATGGAGATATTAAAATCAAGTGCAGCAGAAGGGAAGAGGTAAAATGATCAAAGATACTAATTTAAATAAGGAGATTTAGAGACTGGCCTCATTAAAATTTCTGGCTCCCTTCTTTCCAGCTAGGAGGTAGGAATGGAAAACCAGGTCTTTGATTCTGTAGGAGGACTCTGGCCATAGAGAGGAGTCCTGAGCAGCGCAGTAGAACCATAATATTAGTAGTAAAAACAAAAAAAAGGAACAAATACTAGAAATACCTCTCACTCTTTCCTGGAGAGCTCACCAGGCTGAATTATTTGGCTTTCTTATGCAGTCCTGCAGTTCTTATTGCAATACTGTGCTCGTGAAGTTAAGTAATTACAGATTGAGACTAGGCAGGATTAGGCTCCCAAGTATGTTGCCCAAATTTCAGATCACCAAACCCAGTGTTTTCCAGTTGCCAAACCTTGCAATTACTTGAAGTCTTTGAGTGCTCATTTCCAGGACTGAGAGAGCCTCTGGCTCCTGTATAGCGGTGTCCTACACCAGTCAGCCTACCTTCTGTACAACAGGTATGAATCCAGTGTTTTCTACCTTTTGTAAGGAAGACACAGAGCAGAGTGAGGCATTGTTCCTCACAGCAGTTTTATGTTTGCACGTTGCATAAAGCATGAACAAAACCAAAGACATTTCATGAAATTTCTAATGTCTTGGTGTCAAATTGTCAGAGGTGGTGAGCAGAGGAAGGGGAGCCGAGGTCTTCCTCACACTGCTTGGACTGTATTTGCAGGACACTGCTGCAAGAGACATGGCATTTCACTGGAAAATTCTGTGGCATTTTCACCAGGAAAATGTAGTGAAGCATTTTAATGGATAGTTAAATGAAAAATTAAAATTTAAAATCTTGGGTACTGACATTTTTAAAGATACAGTATAGGTACTTCTCTTACATGCTCGTTTTATGTGAAAGCTTTTTTTTCCTGCATTCTTAAAAGAAGAAAATAGATTAGCAAGTATTCTCATAAGCATCGTTTTTGCACACAACTTGCAAAGCATGCTGTAAATACCTTTCTGATAAAAGGTTCAGTGAGATTAAGTAGTTTTTCCCAAGACATCAGAGCCTGGTATTGTATTTGTTCTCATAAATTCCAGTCTAGCATTTTAGCCACACTCATTTTTCACAGCAGAAGATTTCACCTCTTTGATGCTGTGTCTCATCTTTACTCAAGAACGACTGG
This sequence comes from Apus apus, assembly GCF_020740795.1. NCBI lineage: Eukaryota > Metazoa > Chordata > Aves > Apodiformes > Apodidae > Apus > Apus apus. Next base: position 68,382,022 of record NC_067312.1, on the reverse strand, counting down.
AAGACAATTTTTATGGCTTCATCAGCTTGAGTCAGTTCTTAACCTTATCCAAAGGCTTTGTATTTATTGGGAAATAAAAGGAGGTGTAGAAAGGCAGCACTGGTAAATCCTGTGCTGTTAAGAGTATCACAGGAAGTCAAATGACCCTTGCTTGAGAAACACAAACCACAAAATGTGGGTGTGATATTTATTGGTATGTGCTTTGCATTCTTCTGTGAGGACAGATTGCATTTTGCATCGCTACTGTAAATTCTGCCTACCTTTTCCAAGGAAGGACTCTTCTGAAAATGACCTGCTGAAGAGAAACACTGTGAGTGTTAGTATTTTGGCTTCTGACTGATCCTGAAAAGCTCCCTCCTGGTGTTAAAGCTTTCTGGTAAGGGAGAAGAAGGGTGGGCTTTTGTGTGCAGTGGGCATTCATTAGCATGTACCAATAGTGTCCCTAGACCCTAGCTTGGATGGCACAGTCATATCTCTTCATGGCTTCCCCTTAGTATGTCTGTTTGTTCTTTGTTCCTCCCTGAAGACAAGTCAACAGTTGTATTTACTTTCTGATCTTGGTATGAGAGTGTTTATATTAATTTCCTGACATCAGCAGCTCTGTGATCTCTCATTTAAAATCTGCTATTAGGGGGAAGTACTTCTGTTTTTTTAATTAAAAGCTCAAAATGAAAGGGCAAAGCCCAAAATGAAAGGGCAAAGAAAAGAGGACTCATTTTTGCAGAAAATAAGCAGGTTATGTTTGTATGGGTGCAAGGTCACAAAAGTTCAGAATATGTCTTTTTAACTGTTTGCCTGTATGAATATTTCTTAAGGGAAAATATGTAAAAGCAGCTTTAATGTGTTGTTCACAGTTACATGCTCATTACATGAGCAAGACACACAACCTTTAACAAAAAAGGAAGATACTAAGATGAAGATGCCTGTGGACAGGCTTGTTTCCATTCCACAGCAGTTGTTGGCATATCTGGCGATAGGGTGGTTCAAAGGACACGTGGAATTGCTGTTTCTCATCAAAAACCTTATTTCTACCCTTGGCTGTACTGAAGTAACTCAATGTTGCTTCAGCAGAAGGCACTGCATCTATTTTGTATTTGTGGCCTCCTGTAATCCCATTAACGTCCCACATTCTCACTCAGAACAAGGTTCCTTGTTTACTCTTCCGCTGGTCAGTATGAAAACATACTAATTGGTGAAATATTGGCTATAGTGCCCAGGTTTGTTGTGGCTTAATCACTTTCAGCTACTGAGAAAAAACAGTAATTTGTTACTTCTAAAATTGGCTTCAGAAGTGTCAAAGCAAGAGGTCAAAAACCAGGGAGAGGTGAAGGAAAAGAGTCACTCCTATAGCTGGTTATCAAGTAAAGCCACCTTGGTAGGGCTTTTCATACTGTGCAGTAAAGGTTGAATAAACATTGTTAAAGCTGCTGCTAAGTGATGTATGTAGTGTATGATTTGATAGTTTCAAACAGATTTACACTTACTTGAATTTGTGCCATGTTCAGGGTGTGCATACAATAAACAGGGGTATAGTAACAAACTTACTCACTGAGCTGGAGCTCAGGCTTGTGTTACTTGCCAAGTACATGGTGGAACCAGTACTTCAGTAGTTGTCTAGGGTTTTTTTCATGGCTGTCTATCACTTCACCATCAATAAAAGATGTGTGAGGAGATACATTTTCTCAGGTTTTTTTAACAAAACCACCGAGTGTGTGAGAGTGCTTCTGCCAGCCCTTGTGGAGCAGCAGGGCTGACAGAACTGCCTTGTGGCTGTTGTCAGTGCTGTGTACAGGCACCTCAGTTCTCTGCTACAGACAGGCCTTGCATGGTTCTTCCTGCATCCCTGTAATTTATTTGGGTGGGACTGCACCATACGAGTACTGGAGATAAAGTGTTGAGGATCACTGAGTCAGATTCGAGTAGATATAAATCTAAAATTACTTATACGTACTCTACCAAAGGAAAAAAAAAGAAGCCAGAATAAGTTAGTTACTTGATCTCTGTGGCTGGATTTGCATCCAGTGCTGGTTTGTGAGTGCAAACAACCACTGTAAAAGAAAAGCAAATGTGCCTATGGCATGCATACAGTATCCTCCTGTTTACTGAGCAGCAGCAGTGTATGGAAGCAGCATTTCAATTCATCACTGAAATAACATAGATCTAGAAAATAACAGAGCTTTACTCTTTTAACAGTTTAATCTCTTGGAGAATAGGCCTTGGTCTCTTTACTGAAAAACTGACAATCCGTTAAAAAAGGAAAACTTAACCACAGGCAAGGCTACAGCATATTCTATTTCCAGTATTGCAAAGAGCTTGCTTGAGTGTATTTCGGAGAAGTCGTTAGTCTCGTTTAGGGTAGTAGCTCTATTTACTATAGTGGTTTTATTGTGAGAATGTTTATAGCAGCTTCTGTGTGAATTTATGCAGCAAAATCATGCTGATTGCCAAGCAGAGGTCAGGACGTCGGAGACAGAGAAGGGGAATCCCTCCTGTCAGGAGGAAAAGGGATTTCCTTTGAGCCAGGCTAAAATATAATAGCAAAGCTAAAAAATGCAACACTACAGATGGTCTCTGATAGCTGCTTCAGGACTTGTGAAGCAAATGCCAGCAGTGGAAATACAATCTGAAGATTTGCAGGGGAGGGAGTGACCCTGCCTTTACCATCGACTCCTCTGAAAGGGCGAGTGGAAGGTTCAAAGGTTATCATCCTATTTATGCTAATTGAGTTTGAGCTAAGCTCTTCCCAAGAAAAAGCCTCTTACTGCATTAGTTATTCAGCTCCTCAGGGTGCAAGTGGAATGGCAGTAATGCTGTCTTAGAGTCTGCTTGGGTGGCCCCTGAAGCGAAATAATATCTCTAAATGTAAGCATCCCTCAGATAAAAAGCAACAAGGAGACCTGAGAGACTTGTGTGCCTTTTGCCATTAAGTCTGTCTACAGAAAGGGCCAAACATGTTCAGGTACACGGCACCTTGGCAGGTCCTCTGCTTGTCCATGGAACATGGGCTTAGGGTAAGAACAATTTATTTTTATAATATTGTTAAGCAAGCATAGTTTGTAACCTTAAGAATGTGCTGAAAAGGGAAGGCAGTATCAGAGCTACCTAGGTAGAAAATGTACGGATGTGTAATTTTTATTCCTTTATTGGTATTTCCATGTTGCTGTTACTTGAGGAAACAAGTCAGAACAAGCTGTGAGAGAATATTGTGAATGTTCATGTGTCTCTGCATTTATATTCATACAGCAATTCTGTACCTCTCTGTGTAGGAAAAAAATGTCTAATAGTTATCATTTCCATCACCTCTTCTATCCTTAGACTTTTGAAAGGTCTATAGGCATTAATTAATTAATTAAACCTCATAGCAGTCTTGTAAGATGCATTTTAACTTAGGGCTGCAGCCTGGATAAGTTAAGTATTTTATTCAAGGTCATGTAGCAAGTAAGCAGCAGATAAGAGAATCAAATTCAGATCTTCTCATTCTGAGTCCCTCTAGTTCTTAATACTTGTTAGTTGTCTTCTAAATTGGGTTTTCTTCAAGACCATTAGCCTTCAGGACTCATGAAAGTACAGTAATTAACTTTTGCAGCAGAACAGATATGGGCAAGGTTGACATGTGAAAAGTGTAAATTTAAATCACCTTGGCTTGATGTTATTTGTGCTCTTACTCTCAGTACAGTGCAGTATTCTTTTCCGTGAAAGCAGTCTACTAGTCTCTGATGGCATTTAATATGAAAGAGTTGCTTTGCAATTCAAAAATACCTATTACATTTCCTTAACTCTCCTGATTTTATCACAACTCTTGAAATATTTTATGTTTTTTCTTTCAAAAAATGCCAAATGCTAAAAATAACTTTAATTTTTGACAATAGGCTTCTAGTCTCAAAAGTTGCAAAGAAATACTGAAAAATATGGCTTCTAAATACTACCTCCTGATTTGCCTCTTTCTGCCGGCCTAAAAAAACACAAATCAGAATTAAAGTACTATTTTTATCATCTTGTTTTTACAGTTTGAAAAACTTGCATTTCACTAATTTTTATGACTTTTGAAGACTGTTTTTTATCAGTCTCTTGGGAAAGCACATACATGGAAACAGAATTATCAAGGTCTGCACAGAATCATAGAATGCTTAAGGTTGGAAGGGACCTGCTGTGAGCAGGGACACCTCCCACTAGACCAGGCTGTGCTAAGTTTCAGCCAACTTGGCCTTGAACACCTACACGGAGGGGGCTTCCACAACACCCCTGGGCAACCTATTCCAGCACCCTTATGGTGAAGAATTTCTTCCTGATGTCTAACGTAAATCTACCCTCTTTCAGTTTAAAACCATTGCCCCTTGTCCTATCACTGTTCTCTCTGGTATAAAGCCCCTCCCCAGCTTTCCAGTAGCCCCTTCAGGTACTGGAAGGCTGCTGGGAGGTCTACTCAGAGCCTCCTCTTCTCCACACTGCAGAGCTGCTCCAGCCCTTTGATCATCTTGGTGGCCCTTCTCTGGACCCTCTCCAACAGCTCCATGTCTTTCCTGTGCTGAGGGCCCCAGTGCTGTACACAGGACTCCAGGTGGGGTCTCACCAGAGCAGAGTAGAGGGGCAGAATCCCCTCCCTGGCGCTGCTGGCCACACTTCTTTTGATGCAGCCCAGGACACAACTGGCTCTCTGGGCTCCAGCACAGACTGGTGGCTCATGTCAAGCTTCTTTATCAACTACCATCACAAGTCCTTCTCCTCAGGACTGCTCTCCAGCCACTCTCCTCCAGCCTGTATTTTTGCCTGGGATTGCTGGGGTTACACGGACCCAGGTGCAGGACCCTGCACTTGGCCTTGATGATCTTCATGAGGTTGGTGCTGGCCCACCTCTCCAGCCTGTCAGGGTCCCTCTGGATGGTCCCTTCCCTCTTGGGTGTCAGCTACTCGACACAGTATCATCAGCAAACTTGCTGAGGATACACTCAGTCGCACTGTCCACACTCACCTGTTTTTTTCTGTACAAGGATAGCTGGCATTCGTCATTGCTAAGTCAATTTTGACTATTCCCTTTCTAATCCTTTTATGTTAAGGGATCCAAACTATACAGGTTGTATAGCTCACTTATCAGCCATTATGTAATCTTCTTTGGGACACAGATGGGGTTTCATGCTTCTCAAAAGGGTGGCACCAGGTCTTCCAAAGCACTGGTATTTGTGCAAAGTGCCCCCCTGAAATGGGCTCTCTGGAATGGTTGTGGGATCTCCTTCAGCAGAGGTTTTAGTTTCTTAACTATGCCTTACTGTATTATAAAAACTTAATTCTGGATAAATACAGATCTGCAATATATGTGGTACTGTCTTTCACAATTAGCAAGTCTCTAAACACTGTGTTTCTGTGGAAGCTTCTCCCTTCTTTTTTCCCCTGCTGTCTTAATGAAGCATTACTGAAAAAAAAATAATAAAAAAAAATCAGAAAGTCCATGAAGTGCTTTTTTGTCCTGGCTCTATTTAAACATAGACAGCTGTGCACTCATAAGTTACATCGTATCTGAGACACCCGGTATATCACCAGAAGGTGTAGATGAAAAGGAAATTTGGCTCTGTGTCCAGTGGATCCCTGAAGGCATGGCATCCTTCATTGAATTGCGTTCAGTGCAGAGCTGTTCAAGTACTAGAGCAATGATAATAAATTTCGGATGTTTGGATCCAAATGCATTACGGTGTCAGAAAGCAGAATGCCAGTGTTGGCTGCAGTTCAGTCTCTGGGCTTCAATTCAAGGCATTGCCAGAAATTAAATAGGGTGCCCAGGGAACACTCATATCAAATATAATCAAGTGCTTGCTTTCTGTCAAAAAGGTTAAAAGATTAAATAGTTTTACTGACCTTGCAGTAAAATCTTGTGGTTGTGATACCAGCTCAAACAGGAAAATGTGTGTATTTCTCTTTTCATTTAAATCCACTGTGCAGATGGGCATTTCATTGAACTAAGTGGTGCCTTCAGCTTTCTTTCCTTCAGTGTTTGCTCAAGAACAGGCAGAGGTGACTTGCCCCTAATAAGTGATTCTGCACCCTTGTATGGATTAATTAATTCCTGCTATGGTTATGCCAGGCTATGAGGTCATAGCCTGCTGTCCACATACCATGCATTCATGACACATGTGCACGGACACCTGTCGAGGATCAAGCTGGGAAGTGTTACATACAGCTGTGCTCAGAAGGTGTGAATTCCACAGGTATTTCTCTGGGTAGTGCTTGGATGTCTTGAAACCTCAGGTATTGCAACAATATGAAATGGCCAGGCCATAGTCCCTCGTTTACAATTCTGCCTTGTATATGTTGAAATCAAACAATGCAGTTTAATAGAAAAATTTGTTTCTGTAAGTGACTTGCATTTCTCTATTGCAATGAGATAATTTAGCCAAGCCAGTGATAAATTTCACATTACCTGTTGCCTGTGCAGGCACTGTTGCACATTAATATTTATTTAATCATATTAATTAGATAGCTGATGAGAGTACACCATTGACCTTTCTGGAGGAAGGCTGCAGTATTTAATCTCTACTCTTAGGTAAGCCTGTGGTCCAACCAAAATTACCATTTAGCATTTCATACCTGGAAGACTGTCCAGCTCACCTTTGACTTGCATGAGAGCTGTGGTCAGCATTCAGGCTTACAGCTTGCTCCTGCTGAAGTCAGCAATAAAACTCTCCTTGGACTGAACTGGTGCAGGGCTGGGTGTATGAAGATAATGTGAATCACTATATATAGTGATACCAAAAGTGAAGTTTTGCTGACACATTCTTGCTGGGGGCTTTGGAGTTAGCACAGATAACGATTAGTGAAAAGGAAGGCCCACCCCAAGTCCCTTGGTACATAGCAAGGCTGTTCTAAGACTAATTAGGGGCACATTCAGGCACTGCAGTATTATTAGCAATCTGATTTAATGAATGTTGCTCATTTGAAAAGCTGTAATTTGTGCTTAGCCCTTAGGAAGTAAGAAGGAACTGCAGGAATTCCCTAAAGCAAAGGCACAGCCTTTCCACGTGTGCAACTAAAGGACACCATAAGCCTTACCAGAAACATAGGAAGACTGTAAATCATTAGACTTCTGCAGTTACTCTTGTCAAGTTTGGCATTCTGAATTTTACGGAACTGTTGAGAGCTATATGTTTGCACTAAATAGTTTTAAATTTAAGATTGAGTAAAACTGAATTAAAAAAAAAAAGTAAAACCTTGCTGGTAAAGGTAGAGGCGATCCTTGACGTTTGTTGGGGTGCATTGTGCTTGGCTGGGTGGTGGTTTTCCTTTATATATACAGCTGTTCTTACATTTCTAGATTTGAGGTGATCTGGTAAAAACAAGACTTGGAAGACAGACTTGAGTTGCTACTATATACAAGTTTCTGACAGTTTCCAGCTTCTATCTACCACATATTAACTCTGGCACCAAAAGCAAGTCAATTTTCATACCTAACCAAAACTGTTCTTATATCTGCAGTGATTCAGATGAATTAATTAATGACTTGTTCTCTCCAGAGTACAGAGCTGATAGAATTTCCTGGTATTTTTCAGGAAGGAGGCTCTTGAGAGTGGTATCTAATGTAGCTCTCCAGCCCTTACAAGAACTTGTGTTCCCAGGCAAAAGAAAAAAACCCTGCACAGTGGAAAATCATCTGTCTTACAACTGAAATGGTCTTTTCAGACTGGTAATTTGTCTTGGCAACAAGTAAATACAAAAACATATTAGGATTAGCTGACTTACACTTACCATTGTGCTACAGCAGAAGCTGACTCTTGGATTGCATAGATTTGGATCAGGAACTGCCAGTCCTCAGTATAAAAGGTCCTAGCAAAGCACCTTAGTGTCCAACAGCAGAAGAAAGGGCTGTGAATAGCAGCACAGCTGGGTGGGACACATAAATGATTCTATCCTCTCTATACTGCCAGGTTTGTTGGTTCTCTTCTGAATGTTGGAATAGTTAGCATTTCTCTTGAAACTCAGGTAATGCAATTTAAGGAGCATAGATGAATTGCAGCTTGCTTTAAAAATAATTGAAGTTTTTTGCTTTTTCTGGTTGCAGAGAAAAGCTTGAAGAAAAGTGAGACTGACCTCTAAGGGCTTTAAAAAGCATGAGGAAAATAAAAAAGTACTATACAGCTACATTTTTTCTTTTTTTGCTTTTCAATGGCATTTCTTGGCATTCTGGGACTCTAGTAATGATGTCTGAGCAAATAGAATTAGTTTTACTGCTGTATGATTGGGGAGGTTTAGTACTATCAAGTGCCAGCACTACCTGTTTCTGCACATTGTTATAGTAACATGGGTCATCTTATCTCTGCAGTTGGCAATCGCTCTGCTACAAACTGCTCTTAAACCTCATGTAGCTTGTTTCTGTTGCTATGTGATGCTTATAATTCTGCCTTTCAAAAGTGCTCCCAGTTCTCTTCAACTTCCATTTTCCCTCTTAATCTTTAGCCTTTAATGTTGATAGCATGTGGCCCAGGTCTGTTCACGGTACAGGAGCACTCACTGCCCTTTGTTTTCCATATGACTAGTGAGCAATTACATTTTTGATAGTTGTATTTTCAGGATTTGGGTTGATGTCTCCAGGCTGCACATTCTCTTGAAACCTAAAATGTTATTTGTTAAGCATTTAAATTAGAATTTTAAAATGAGATTTTTAAATGGGCTTAGAAGGCAAAAATACAAGCAAGCATACTTTAAATGAAAGAGAATTAACTTTGTGGAAGGAGGAAGTCTTGCTATACTGAAGTCTTGTTATATTTGTCTGCCTTTGAGTAGTCAAGAAATCTTCGTTCCAAAATTAAAGTAATGCAATGAGCAAAACACGTTAGTTTGAATTAACAAATGTAGGACCCCAATTTTTAATTTACAGAAGAATCTTCTAACAAGAGTGCCTGACTCTTTGTATGAGTCCGTACTTCCTAGGTTATAATCATACTCCCTCCAAGGGGAGGCCCCCCCAGAGGGCCAACCACATCCTGGGCTGCATCAAAAGAAGTGTGGCCAGCAGGGCCAGGGAGGGGATTCTGCCCCTCTGCTCTGCTCTGGTGAGACCCCACCTGGAATACTGTGTACAGTTCTGGAGCCCTCAGCACAAGAAAGACATGGAGCTGTTGGAGAGGGTCCAGAGAAGGGCCACCAAGATGATCAAAGGGCTGGAGCAGCTCTGCTGTGAAAACAGGCTGAGGGAGTTGGGGCTATTCAGTGTGGAGAAGAGGAGGCTCTGAGAAGACCTCATAGCATCTTCCAGTACCTGAAGGGGCTACAGGAAAGCTGGGGAGGGGCTTTATACCAGAGAGAACAGTGATAGGACAAGGGGCAATGGTTTTAAACTGAAAGAGGGTAGATTTACGTTAGACATCAGGAAGAAATTCTTCACCATAAGGGTGCTGGAATAGGTTGCCCAGGGGTGTTGTGGAAGCCCCCTCCCTGTAGGTGTTCAAGGCCAAGTTGGCTGAAACTTAGCACAGCCTGGTCGAGTGGGAGGTGTCCCTGCTCACAGCAGGGAGGTTGGAACCTGATGATCTTTAAGGTCCCTTCCATCCTTAACCATTCTATGATTCTGTGATTTCCTGCAAATTTTTAGCAAAGTAATTTTAACTCTGTGGTTCAAAAACTAAACCTTTATGTTCCCCAATGTGTTAATGCCCTCTGACTTGACAGAAGGTATAGGAACGCCTTATATGAAGTAAAGGTCCCAGTGCCCTTGGTGTTAAGAGACTGGAGAATGCAGAAGAAAGGAAGTAATGATGAAGTGGGGAGAAGAAGGAATAATAATATCAGCAAGTTCCCTGACAGGTAACCAGAACCTGGCCAGCAGAAGTGTCTTTAATCTGTTTTAAGCTGGCAACCATGCTCACTGTCCTCATTCAATGAGAAAGACTTTCAAGGCTTTTTCTCAAGATGGTTATGATTTCATGTTTAAGCATGCTGCTGTGTACCATCACTGCCATTTTCTGCCAGTAGTAAGAACCAGATTCTGATGATATGTTCATAATTTATTCTGGGCCTATGTTGGTATATATTCTAAATAATTAAAACTTATCTCCAGTTCCTGTTAGAAGATCCTTGCTCATTTTGTGCTGGGAAAACAAGATAATACCTGGACTTCAGGACATAAAATGGAAGTTTTGCTGAAGTTAATATTTTATCATAATTCCTGGAAGACAAACTTGTCCAAGCCATGGCAATCAGGGAAAAAAGTTCTTGAGCAAAGTCACAGTAAAATACATCATTAATCACAATCCACCCACATTCAGGCACTGTCCCACCAGACATTTCACTGGAGGAAGGAACAATACTGTTGGTATTTGTGACTCATTGTATTAATGGGTTAGAAGTTTTAAAGATTCAGCTGTGATCACATTATGACTGGAATTGTGACATATACCACTGGATTTCCCTAAAACGATTTCTGTTTGGATTAGAGCTTATCTGTTAGAAAAACATCCAGTTTTGATTCTCTGTGTCCTGCAAGGGAGCATTCATCACAGCCTGTATTAAATTGTTCCATCATTAATTATACTCACAGCTAAGAGCTTCCTGTTAGAAGGTACACATTATGTTACTCTTGATCTCCCTGAACACTCTCCAATGCAGACAGAAATGTCTTGTGCTCCTTTATTCTCTGGGGAGTTGGCTTTGTCTGGAGAGTGTTGCCTGATTGCTTTTTTTTCCTTTGCATAACCTGTGGGCTTGGAAAAAGTTCTTATTTGTGGCTTTAGTAAGTTTGTCTAACCATTTAAAAAATCTCAGTGTCTTCCTTCAAGTCTCACCATTGTTGTGAGGCCAACACACAACCTGTGGCTGGGAATAGTGATGTTGACGGTATGTGCACTGCCTCTGCTTTGCATTCGTGCTACCTTCACCTGGTTGTCAGCTGACTCTGCACCCTACCTTCTCGTGTTCACCTCTTTGCTTAGTCCTGGTTGGAGGCTGTGACCAGGTTATTATTGCTGTACTAAAACTAGGAGAGTGTCCAGTACATTTGAGGTACACAGCTGGGCTGTGCCTAGAGCTTCTGAACTTTTTTTGTCAGATTTTCCTGATGAAATGCTCAAGGTGAAGTGTCTTGGTTAGAGTTATTTTTGCAGTTTTGACATAGTTTGGGGCTGTATTTACATTACAGTTTCCACTACAAAATTGAAGTGTGTGTTCACGTCGGACACTTCTGTCCTCATCCTTTGGGTTGGATGAGGACCTTCAGCAGTCAAGTGCATCTCCCACTGCAGATGGGCAGCTTTAGAGGTGAACCCAGCAGCCACATGGAATGTAGCCTCTGTTACCAGCCCAAAATGGCACTTCTGCCAAAACCACAGGTTACTGTGTACGAAGCAGTGTGGTGAGGGGATGCAACATGCAGGTGGGAGTCTAGGTGAGCTTGACTTTGAAGACATATGCTGCAGGCTTCATCAGGGCCTCTGTAATAGCTGCCACATCACCTCAACAAAATCTTTTCTCTATCCTTTTTGAGACCATGCTAATTGGTAAGAAGAGATGTCAGTGCTAATGCACCAATAAGCACATTAGCCAGGTTGTTACTTAGTTGCTGAGATGTTCAATTCCCTAATTAAAGGCATTTATTATCTTTGGGTAAATTCTGTTTAGCTGACTTAGCCAGGCTCTGTCCAGATGTTTTTCTGGAAGTTATCAGCTGTCATAGTATGGAATACTGCTTTATGCATGTCTATACACATGCATACACATGGCCAAAGTTGGAAGGTGTAGCTAAGGAAGGTGTTACCCACTGAGCAGAATACCAGGGTGCTATGAAGACTGCTTCTGGGTGGGAGAGCAGAGCCATCTTCCCATGCCCTGACCAACCCAGAATTGCTACCCAGGTCCCAACTAGGTCAAGTTGAATTATCCCTTTGCAAGCTGGGTACTTGCCCTCCTAATCAACAATGTGAATAATGACCGTTCTTGGTTTGGAGAATTGTCAGCCCTTGGACAGTGGTGTGGGTGTTTTAAATTCATCCATCTGCAAACTGTTGAAGTTTGGGTAACTTTCCCGTTGAGACTGTGATGAAAATTAAGGAGTGCTGTACATCTTCCCTTTCGGAATCTGGGATTCTCAAGCATTAGAGGTTGTACTAGTGATCAGATTGGCCTTCTGGCATATATTTTATTTTTTGGCTGGATGGGACCTGGACAAATTCCAAACTTGCCAAGTTGAACACCTGAAATTCAGCATTTAAATCTTAATATATGTGCATCAGTGACATCTAGAAGTATCAGCCCCCGAAACTACTTTTTAATGTGTCAGGATCTGAATCTGGGAGATTAATTTTTATTATCAGGGCTCCAGAAGTTTTGGTTTAAGGGTCTGGTCCGGACTGTTTGCAGTTCCAAAAAACAATGATCTCTGCTTTCAGTACATCTGGATTTGGTCCACCTCTCTGCTGTTGTCCATGTGCAAGCTGCTGCTCTCTGTTTCAGAAGAGAGGCTGTTTCCCACGTTCATCCCACTTGAAAACAGCAAAACAACTTGGTTTTCTTCAAGTGGCTTTTTTACAGTGAGTGACTTTTTAATGGCATATTTGTATCCTTGTATTCAGAGAATTGTTGAAAGTTCATGGTGATTTTGAAGTGATGCTGTGATTATGGGTTTAATTTTATTTGCCTTTTAATACCAGACCTACTAAGAGGATTTTTTTTTTCACCTGTGATGTAAGAAATGTTAAACACTATCTGATGAAAATGCATTTGTTATTTATAGGCAAATCCAATTATTCAGTTAGTTAATGGATCTTAAAAATAGCTGTAAGAAGTGGCCATTCACATTCACAACTGAATGTTGCTTCCTCCCCCCACCTTGAAAATCATTCATTCTGATTAATTGATTGTTGGGCATTCAGCTTTGTCAAAGGAAAACTAGACCTGTTAGCGTAGCTTTATCTAACATGTCGTAGGTAACAGACAAATCAGTGCTTATTGAGCCACCCTGTAATTGCATTAGTCTGTAAACTTCTGGTGGCCTGGTTTCCTCTCTTATTAAACTAAATGAGAAGAGTTGGAGACATGCTTGCATACTTGAACTTGTAGGTTAGACATTTCCTTTTTTGGGTGTCTGCTTTACTGGCTTATTCTTTCTTTAGGAATGGAACATGGTTTTGGTCTGTTGTTATTTTTTGTTCTGCCAGAAAACTGCAATGCATTAAGTCCTGCATGTAAAAGATGTTCATTTGTTCTAAGCTAAGTTTATTTATAGCTCATAGATCTCACATGATGAGGTCTGCCAGCTTTAAGCGATCATAAAGAATACAGAGTTCTGAAATTAGCTGTTGTATTTATTTTTCTAGTTATAATAACTAATTTAGATCTCTGCTTTATTTTGAATGTGTCAATTTTGATAAATTGTATTCATGTCATACAGTACACACTATTCTGCTGTCATTTAGTAAGTTGCACATAGAAAGAACAATAAAATCCATTTTTATCCCACTCATAAAAGTTATTTTTGAATGAGCAAGTTCTTGTTAACCTGTCAGTCAGAACGGGAAACGACCAAAACGAACGTGTACTGTTGGGGTTTTTAAAAAAAGTGCTGAAGTGTTTTTATTCTGTGAAAATCAGCTTGAGATTTCTTCCTGACATCTTGAGTTCTAAGCTGCTATATCAAAACTAGAGAAGCCACTTGAGGTCAATAAAGTTAAGTGCTTAGCATATTTTGGGAGCCTTCAGCAAGGGGAATGGGGCTTGGGGAAAGGGAAAGGAGCCCCAGGCATGTGTGGCTGCTTCAGCTGGCAGCTGCCACTGCCCGTGGCCCTGCTGCTGCTCCTAAGAAAGCAAACAGTTAAGGTTTGTCCCACATTTGCTGTATGACCAGAGAATCCTATTCAGACAAGAGCTTGGCAAACACCGAGCACATACACAGTTTGTACTCCAAACCTCAAGCTTTCAGCCTAAAAGTGAATACGGTTCCAGTGCTCTTGGAGTAACTGTTAATAATGCAAAAGAAATCTTGGCATTAACCCTTTCTTGCAAGCCTAAACCCCAGTTTACTAACCAGATGATAAAAAAAAAAAGTGGCAGAGAAGTAAAGATGAAACTAATATTTGGTCTAAAGTTTTGGCTGCAGAAAGGCAGATGATGCCAGAGACTCCAGGAAATCTTCCAGGCTTATATTATTGACCTTTTCTCTGGGTACTTGTTCAGCTACAGAGGGAAGAAGGATGAACATAAAACCCTAAAAAGGATTGATGCCACTAAGGGCATCTAGTTTTCCTCTGGTGGACCGGGTACTGCTCTCATGATAAATTCTCATAAGCCCCATGGCTGTCTGTGTGCAGGAAGGTGGAAGGGAGGCTTCAAAATGGGTAGATTTTGTCTGAATTTCATGCTAGAGTAATAATCTTAGAACAGAGGTGTGAGTCATGTGGTTTCTTCCTTTGCTGCCTGTCTTCCACTTGGTGGTGATCCACAAGTAATTCACATAATGATTTTGTAAGTGAGCTCTTCCTACCTGAGTCTAAAGTTGCTCCGCCTCTCCTTGTGTTAATTTTTTTATTATTATTATTATTTTTAAATTTTTTTTGGTGAAATTTTGGCCCAGTTTACCGTATTGCAGGAAAGGAGTTCACTGCACTGGAAGGAAGAAGGTGTTGGCACAGAGCCATTCACCAGCAGCTCTCAGGTGTAAAATTATCATCTTGATTGGAGTCTCATACCTACGGCATTAATGCCCAGGCATCTAACTCATGAGTTTGGTTCCTTACCATGAGTCAAACACTTGACATATTGCTTACACTTGTTATTTTTTCAAACATTCCCTAATGTTAGATTGTCCCAGGTTGGGGACTGCCTTGCTGGGGGCTGAGCCTCCACACTCATAGTAGAATGTACTAGGAGGGTAATCTCCTAGGAAGGGCAGACACTTCAAAAATTACCAATGTAGATAATTTTGTAAAATGGAGTTAACTTCCTGGCATCTTATGAAGCACCTGGGTGCCTACAGTGTGGTTTGAAGTCTTTGCATGGTGGGACTAGCTGTATGCAAGGTGTCTTTCTGTCCATCATCCTTGTAACAGGTTTTTTTTTTTCTGGTGCCTATACTTTCCAGATTGCATAATTTAATATATAAAATTGCAGAGCCATCCCATGATTCTCCAGATGCCTCCGTGCAGACCATTACATTACCATGCATGAATACAAGCTGGGCAGCCTTTCCCAGACCTGGAAGTTGCCATGAGATTGAATGTATTAGCATATGCATAGATGCATGAGTTAAAGCTCACCATAAAGTCACCCTGGGGCCCCACTGTGAGTTACCCCACTGGAGCCTGCTCCTCCAATTCCCTTTAGCTATATAAAAATACCAGAAGAGAGGAACTCCTTCCTCATGCAGGTATGATCCCAGGTGTATTGAGGCCAGGGAGAGCTTTTTCCCTGCTCCTAAAGACAGCTTTAGGCCATGGACACAGTCTACTATGATATTTGCAGTTGCTTTCCAAACTCCTGCATTCTTGACATTGTTAGAGCCTTAATTTCTCAGCAGCTTGTTTGAGGCCAAGAAATCATTATGGGTTGACTTTATTGTGGCTATTGTTTTAATAGGAGGAGGGAATTTGAAACAAATATCTCAGTGCTGATGTTTGCCTGGATCGTGAGACAGCATGTTGGTTTAGAGACTGATATGTTACCCCAGATTGTAGCTGAGCGCTTGAAAATGCCAGGCAGGAGAACTGCTGGGCAGTTGGTGAGCTGTGTTCCAGGGTTGTGCTCAGAGTGGGATCCATACACAGATCAGCAGAGGTCAGCTTGAGCAGAGGCAGGATTAGGAGGCTCTAACCACGGGAATCTCACTATTACAAGATGCTACACAGAAGGAGCATGGTTTGATTCACTTAGCATGACCTCCTTCTGTGAGGTGTGAGCATGTGGTGAATGGAGAAAGGCAGAGGGGGAAGAGGGGTAGCTGACACTGGAAAAAAAGCTTGAGGAAAACCAAAGGAAGAGAAAACATTCTGGAAAAAACCTCATAAATGAGAAAATGTGTACATACATTTATATGAGTAATCATCATTGACAGTTCTGCAGTCTGGAAGAGTCAGCAGCTCCCATTTTTCCCTCAGCAGTGATGGAGCAGAAAAGGTCTGTAGCGGAGCTGCCCCATGGAGCTGCTGTGATGCTCATGGCTGCCCAACAGGAAGTTTCTTTGAAGTGACAGAAATGGTGGGAGATCTCACATCATGAACTGTTGTTGCAGGGTCTTGCATGCAGCCAGCAAGTCCTCTATCAGTGCCAAACATCTTCATTAATAAATGTAGCCTGAAGATGCCACTTCTTACAGCAGTGCATCCAGTACTCATGCCTCATACAGATGTGGCAGCGTCCCTGGAGGGAAGACTTCAGCAGCTGGGGAACCACCATGTTCTTGTCATCTGTTGCTTTTAGCAATGTAGACTGCTGCAGCTGAATTTGCTAGATATTGTAAATAAAGATGATGAGGATTAGCAATATAGGGAGGGCTTCAGAATTAACACTGTGTGTTCACATTGTGTGTTCAAGTGTGTTCACAACCACTGCACTGTCTTTTTATCTTATCAAGGAGATGTAGACAAGTCTTAGCATGAAGGAAAATCAATTCAATTTAAAAAACAAACCAAACAAACAAAGAAAAAAAGGGAGATAAAACGGTTGCTCCAGATAGTTCTCAGGTTAGTGATCTGTTTCAACCAAAAGCACAGTATTTGTATAGTAAGCATTGAGGTCTGACAATACTGTAGTGAAAAGAAAATTACAAATATGGCAACACAATCCGATAGGTTGTCAGCAGCAATTCTATAAGTACTATGCATTTCACACAAGATTAGAGATTTACAGAGAGCTTTTTGCCACCAGGTCTTAAATGAGGAGAAATAAATTTGCTATAGAATCTTTTTTTTTTTTTCAAATCCTGTTATTAAGAAATCATGTTGTAATGTTCCTACATGATAAAAACTAGGGTCTCCCATGTGTTCTATAAATTATTTAGCACACATAAAAAAATGTATCTGTAGTAGCCCTCTCTTTAAGAAGGCTTTTCCTTTAAAATGCACATGACTTCCGTAATCTCGGATACACTTTACAATTAACTATGTGCAACCCTGTATGCATGTGTATTGACTTTCAGAGTGCCTAGCTTTCTCTTCTGATTATGTGAACTTGGAAGCCCTGCTTTGTCCTAAGACAAGGTGTGCTGCATGGAAATTTCTTGTCTTTGTGTGGTTTTTTTTGCCCCAGTATGGAAAAGCTCCTTCTGCATTCTCCTTCACCTCTCTGTCCCAAATGTGAAAGGCAGTTCAGATATTTCCAACCCAGCATTTTTTTTAGTAAGAAAATATTATTGCATCAGGAGGAGTATGCTTATAGTAGAACATGGTGCTTGTTTTAGTGCGTTTACTGTTGGCAAACTCATTCCTGTTTTCTCCTGTTCAGCTTTATAGTTGAATTGAATCTTGTGTCTCAGAAGGCAGCGTGATCTCAGGGAGATCCTCTAGCCCCAGAATTCATGTTGTATTACAGTTTCATCTGCTTAGAGAGAAATTCATTACTTGCACTCATTAATTCTTTGGAGAAAGAATGAAGTTTTAACACTGAATTTATGTAGCACGTTGTACTGCAATCATATCTATACCATTTTGCATGCTGCCATCAGGACAGTGAAGCTTAATTTTATAGCAGGAAGCATTATAAGAAATCTATAATTACTAGGAAGATAAGCCAGTGCCTCAACACAAGCTGCATTTTTAGACCAGGAGTAGCTTGCCTGTGCCTCCTAAAGCCATGTGCTGCTGTTATTCAAGGAAAATGCAGTTCTTTAAATCTGGAACTCATGTGAAGTTTATCCTCACAAGTTGCTGCCTGTCACAGGAGAGACTTAACATCACTTGGCTGGTCAGTAGGATTCCCTCTGAACACCCAACTCTGGTGGTGCAGGGTGATAATGAGGAGCAGGAGCCTAAGGGTTTGGGGTAGGGGGAGGAAGTCAGGAAAAAGGAAGTCTGGGTGGTCTTTTCGTTGCCGTAAAGTGATTTTATTGTTGCTATTGTTGTTTAATAAACAGTTATACTAATAATAAAATGAATAAATTGTAACAGAACAAAATTGGGTGTGTTTTGACATTTGCTTAATATTAAGAATAGAAGAAATGACAGCTGACTAATGACAGCAAAAGCAGCATTAATTGTAACATGAAAACTACACATCTTCTCTAAGCTTGAGGCTTCTTGACATTCTGCAGTGTCGATTCTTGGTTTGTAATAGGCTAGTCTTACCCAGTTTATGTTGATAAGTTGCCCAGTGCTTCTTACTAGTCTCCTTTAGCTAAATGGCAAATAGAGCATGCTGTCATTGCAACCAGGTGTTCTTTAAAGAGTGCTGGAATTCCTTTTAAATTTTCTCTGTATATGTTTAGTTAACATTGTGTGTGTGTGCACATTCTTGGGTTATCCTGAGAGGAACTTGTTGTAAGTCTGTTTTATTCAACAGAGGGTAATGGGAGGCTCTCCTGATAATGCCTGGCTTTCTTTTGAAGCCCCAGGTAAACTGCCAACAGCCTGAAGGATTTTTCATGTGCCTTCAGACCTCTAGCTCCCTCAAAATTCAGTAGGTTTTCTGTAATTGTGGGAAAAGGTTCGACTCCACTGAAGAAATCCTGACCCCCATAACTGCACTATCCTCTCTGCTTTGTCTATGCAGGATATGTCACTCTTCAAGACAGCACCAGAGTTAAAATGCTCAGAGTTAGGCTGAATGAATAGAAATTAACTAGCATAACTCTAACTTGCAAGACTAGGAGTTACCTAAACATTTTGTTCTGTTTTAAACCAAACATTTTTCTGTTAGCTTTTTCAAAATTCCCAAGGATCTTTGTTTCCAGCCATGTTATCTATAAACAAATCAAAACAAACCCTGTGCATGTGTTCCTTGCTACCACAATAAATGGCTTGTTTTACCTTGGGTGGTTGTGGGGTGGGTTTTTTTGGTCTTTTGTGTTTGCCTGAGAAACAGCCTCAGCGTGTAGGATGAGAGGTCATCTGAAGTGCTAACAATGTTTAAAATCAGTCCAGAGGAAGCTTCTTCAAATCACCTTGCATTTACATAGAGCCAAGAGCCTGCACAGGATTGTTCCCATCGGGCAGCTCAGTTACCACTTCGATGCCCGTGTGGAGAAAATATGAGAGGGGTGAGGAACTCTTTCCCCTTGTATATGGAGAACAGACATGGAAACATAAATAAGTTGCTATTCCCAGCTCCTTGTTTGCTTGCTAGAGTAGATAAGGATATGAAAAGCCAAGTATTAACTGTAAGTTCATGAGGGAAACAAGTAAGAGGGATACTGCATGACCTTTCTCACTTGTTTTCCAGCCATCATCTTTTGTGAAATCTTGCACTGTCAGCTGGTTGGCATTTATGACTCCAGCACTTGTACTTTTGACAGGATATTTTATGTTTGCCATTCTGAGAGTAGTAACCATGCCACGTGCTGCTTTCTCTCTGAATAAAGAATGCCCCCGAGCTCTAGTTTTCAGAGCAGTCAAGTGTGAACACATCTTCTAAGAAGTTTTACATGTTCAGCATGGGAAATAAGAAGGATGAGGACAGTTTTTATCCTTGGAAATTAATTTCAATTCAGGTAGCATCAAGATGGAGGCTGCAGGCATTCTTTGATTTGGCTTGAACACAAAGTCTTGGTTTTCACCAGGGTTAAAGGTTTCTGAGGTGTGAGTCCTACTTACATCACCCAGTCCAGGTGGCAGGGTGAGTACCCGTTCATGTGGGTACAAGTACACAGCAAAGCCATTTTCTTTCTGAAAAAGATGTGGTCTTTCTTCATCTGGAGAAGACATAGTCTCAACAGCAAGCAGGGAGAAAGCCTGACGCTGGTCCTTCTCCCTGCGACAGCAGGCAGCAGCAAGCGACCTCACAGTACATCTCCAACACCAGTCGCCCAGAAAATGCAAAGCATTAATGAAATGTTAAGAGCCCTCTGCTCTCTCATCAAGGCTTAATGTGGCAGTTTCCTCTTGGAAATTTATTTCGGTGTCCATTGCTTGGTAATTCATGCTGAGCAGTTATTCTCCTGCTGCTACAGCAGCAGACTGACCGGCCTGTGTCTGAAGTGCAGCTGTTGTGAGGGGGGGGTCTGCTCTGGAAAGGAGAGGTTTGAGATGTGAGCAAGCTGTCCATGTAGCCTATCCTCAGAAATTGGTTTTATTTCTGTCTTATCCCCGTTGTCTTTATAAGAAGAACACCAGGTTTGGCTGCGGCACCAGGGGAAATTAAACTGACAGAGCCAATTTGTACTCATAAAATAAATAGAAGTGGCCTTTGGGTTTAAAGTGTGTGATTTCCATGGAAGGAGGAGGAAGAACAATTAAGATCACGCTCCAGATTAAATTCTTTGTAATTGCTGGTTATCAAAGAGCCACTGAAACATGAGGAATTATCCAAGAAAACTTATTTATTTTTGAAAAGTATTTGTTGCAAGAAAGAATTCTGGAAGAATGGCTTCTCTGGATGCTATGAGACCTCTCTGCTGAGGGCTTAAAAATCAGCTCATGAGGATGCATCAGCAGCATCACAGGTGGATGGGGACCTGCAGAGGTCCCCTCTCCTGACCTGTGCTCCCTGCATCTCCTCAAACCGTCTGGGACCACACAGAAAGTCAGAATACCTGCAGAGAAGAACAAAGAATAGAGCAGTTCACTGAAAAGCCCAAAACCCCCAAACCAGCCAGTGACAAGACTGGCATTAAAAGCTTTACATCCTTTATCTTTGTCAGTTTACTTTGGATCCCTTGCACGTGACCTCCTCCAACGTTCACAATCCGTATTTACATTTATTTCTGTGCTGGCATGATAGGGTAGATTTATAGAGGAGGTATTAGAAACAAGGAGAACCTTAAAATGTTTAGTAAACTTAAGCAGCTGCATGCTCAAGCACGAGTTTTGCTTCCAGCAGTGGAGCACTTTTCATTTTACAGTTCCAGACAGAGAGATCTGTAGAGATAATGTAGTTTGAAGATAACAAGCTGAAATGGTAACTCTGGTCCCATAAGACCTTCCTTTCTGTGCAGGCAGCTTTGCAGTGATAGAGGAGAAAGATAACACTTTTCTAATGAGATATGTGCAATGAAAAAATTCTTGGTACAGAATGAGATAAGGAAATACTTCTGGTATTTTTTTATTTTTTTTTTTACTTCTGTTATGGCACATCTTGAATTTAGTGGTCATATGAGGGTGCTAGTCTGACAGTCTCGGAAAGCCAGGCAAGGTGTTTATTTCCTGAACAGGAAACGGATGCACAAGAGGATTTGTTTGGTTTACCTTAAGCTTGCACACAGTTTCCATAAAGAGAAGCACCGCGCTTTTTTTATTTTCTTTTTTTTTTATTTTCTTTTTTTCCTCTCCACTTGTTTCAGGAATAGAATTAGGCTTTTGCAGCAGGTTGTAACAATGACCCTGTGGTTCAAGTGGTACGGTTACCTCCAGCATGTGAAGGTCTTTGGACTGTTTAGGCCAGAGGTAGCTGAAAGGGCTTGAATTTATGTGACTGCTATAGTTTTATTATGCTTAATCAGGAGGTACAACACTGCAAATCTCTGTTTCTGCCACATTTAAAAAGAACTCACGGGCCCTGCTTTCTTTAACCAATAACCACAAGTTGCAACCAGCAGCTGAAAGCTGAGATGTCTTCTGGAATTGCTTACTGTGCACATCCAGTGCCTCATCTTAAAGGCTCACAAAGAAAGGAATTTAAACAAGTTTCCCAAACTCACAGGCCCTTGCACAGAATATGGTGCCACCTATATCTTAATCTTTGATGGGCTGAACTCCTGCTTACACATCTCATCTGCCTTTACAGGTGGTCTGCTGGCATGGACAGAGCAGTCTTGTGGCCAGTTAGAGGCTTTCATATTGAGAAGTTTAATTCAGCACTAAAACTGCATATAACCTGCCATTCTGGGAGACAAAATTGGTTGCAGACCTGAGGATTCACAGAAATAGGAGTGGCCTGCTTTACACTGCCTTTTCATATACACAGACTTCTGGGTAAAATCCAGCATCCTTGGATTTAGTAAGCATTTGTGTTGCATTTTGGAAGATTAGAGGCTTGAAGCAGGTAAATCACTTCAAAATGCTCAGTTTTTCTCAGATACTGAGGCCAGAATCACTATTTTTTATGATCTTGCCCTTGACGTCTTCAGCAGACAATACTTGCTGATTGTTCGGTGGATCTGTGGTATTCATACGGACTCATACAAGAACCTTTGCACTTCAGTAAGTTAAGAGGAATCATTTTAAAGAATCCTTGGGCCACTTTGAGATAGACTTCTGGCATTTGTATTTCTTAATCATTCAGCCATTTCAAGCTTTCTGTTCAAGCTTTTAAATTTAACCATGAGTACTACATTTTTTTTTTTTTAATGAACTTGAGGTTCTATGAGAAGGTACTAAGGCTTTAAGAAAAAGGAAGAAAAAACAACAAACCAAACAAATCAAAACCAAAAACCCCAGAAAACAACAAAACCCAACTTATTTAAAGTTGACAACAATGGAAGGTCTGAATTCCTGAGTGGGAAAAAGGTTGTTTGTTTATTTGAGGGCAGCTCTAGCAGAAGAGGGTTGAGCAGGGTGTAGCCTTTGCTGCTCAGCTGTGCTGCACAGGAGATCTTCGATTGCCAATAGCCTAGTTCATTCTTCTTGCAACATACCAGTATGCTAAGGAAATATTGTTAGATTTGTGTTTTCTAAAACTAGTTAGTTTGAGAAACAGATTATTTAAAAAAAACCCACCAAACCTATATTCTAGAGCATCTCTTTCAGGTTTCAATGAAAGCTAAGTCTTTGCACGTGAGGTGGACACGCGAGTCTGTAGAAAACAAGTGTCTTTAGCATCATCTCCTGCAGACCAGAGTAGTGCTCCAGTTACAGCTCTGTCCTCCAGGGCAGATGGGGCTCTAGGCAATTGGTGGCAAGGAGAGTACATAAGATAAAATATCTTCCGACTTTCTGCTCCTTAAGTAACCACAGGTGAAGCAGGGTTACTTGAACTTCATATTTAATCAATAAGGAGCTATAGAAATGGCATTTAAAACCCATATATTTTAATACAGAATTTAGTTTCTTTGTGGGGCATTTATCCCTCATGATAATCTAGAATTCTCTGATGATCCATAGAGGAAAAAAAAAAAAAAGCTAATATGGGAAGAGTTGTAACTGTATTTTGATTTCTGCCCCATTGTTTGGACAGTATGAGAGGTGGTATATGAAGGCACACAGATTTCCTGATACCTTAGGCTCACCAAAGCCACTCTTAGCCTTATTTTAGCACAGGGATATTGAGTGTCTTTTCATTTTTTCCTGTGAGAAACTTATCTCCATTCTCTTTTCATAGATTAATTCAACAGGTGTCAAGGAGCTTCTTACCTACCTATTTTAAAACTGCAGAGGCTTGACTTGCCTTATTTAACATGGCTCAGGCAGGAGGCTGAGCATCCAGTGAAGTGAGTGGCCACTGCCTTTAAGGGTTCTTATGTCAAAAATACAAGTACTGTTCTTTTTTATCATTGGTGGTCAAGGATGGCTGTGCTTTCCATTTGCTGATGCTCTAGAAGTAGTGAGAAAAAAATAATTCTTCAGGTGAGTAAAATACGCTATTCCAACACTTAAGCTATGTCAAATATAGCAGGATGTGTAAGGTGACACTAAATTCAAGCTATTTTAACCCAAATTCCAGAGGGTCTTTGCAGGGGCTGCCTGGTCAGTGTAGCTCATGTTTTTAGCTATCGAGCCTCCAGGAAACCTTATCCAGGGGTACTCAAATGTCACTATCCCAACAGGTAGCAGTAATAAACAAGTACTGTGCTATAGAAAACACAGTGGGTTTTTTTCCCAGCCAACCCTCTCCACCCTCTCTTCTAAATTATTTTTACATTCCCTCTCTTCAGTTGTTTTCCATGTGGCTGATACATTTCCTACAGATTGGAGACCACTGCCCTGACCTGAGCCTTCTGAAGCAGAAGGCTGCCAAAGGTGCCCCAAGCACTTCAGCTAGCATTTAAGTCTCTCTTGTGTAAAGAATATAGTCAGTCCTTTTTTTGTTTCCTAGTAGGTAAAAATTACTGCTAATTACTGCTTGGAGCTTGTATCTTTCACAGCAGCCCGCTGAATAATTGCTCCTTTCTAGTACAAAGGCAGCCACATGCTGGGTTGCTGGATTGTGCCTCCCCCCCTCTAAAAAAAAAAAAAAAGCCCAAACACCGCCCCCCAACAGTAAACGGCTGCTTTTCTTGGCTGAAAACGGGTCTTTGGCATCAATATGATATTTTTGAAGGGATCTCTAAGGAGGCGGCTCCCTTGCAGGTTAAGTGAAGTCATGCTCTTTTTGAGTAGCGTGAACTGGCGTTTTTCCTTTTAAAACAGCCTCTTTGTGTGAATGGGTTGAGGGTGTGGGCTGCCTTTTTTTTTTTTTTTTTTTTTAAACTAGCCCTCCCTCAGCCTATGACATCACAGTTCTGTAACGAGCTGGGGAAGGAATTTGATTTAACGAGTCAAAAAAAAGTGAAGTCTCCTGTGGAAAACAACATTTTTTGGGGTTTGCTTCAGAGTTTACAGAAACTGAGAAAGGGTAAGCTAAGATTTCTGACCTGTGACTCGTGTCTTTATTAAGCCTTTATCATTCAATAGTGGGAGGAGTGTTTAAAATACCAGTTTTCCTCGTGATGGCTGTGGGATTCATTGCTCTGTGGCTGGCCTGTTTATTGTAGGCAGAGCCTTCTGAAATGTACAACTTTCTTGCATGTAATACAGTAGAATATTGGTTCTAGGGATAAAAGATACTTTTGTATATCCCTGCATGTAATAACTACTAAAACCACCCAGATGTTCAGCATGCCTGTTCTCTAGGTAGCACTTGGAAAGACTTTTGGCTGAATTCTTTAGCTGTTCTAAAGAGTTGTATTTCCCACTACTCGAGTGTTATCCTTCTTGACACTGTAAAGCAAACCTCAGTTGATAAAGAGACTTTAAGGATGTCTGTTCAGCTTCATCTTCTAGCTGTTTAGCACGGAAGGAAATAAAGCATAGTACTGTGAGCAGGCACATTGAGCAGCAATAGCATTCCTGGTTTCTATGGCATTTGATGCACACTGTGACACTTTGTTGATACCCTGGTGCATGCAGGAGGATCACACATTCTTCAGCTTCTGAGAAATGAGGAAGGGTATTTTAGGGTAAAGAATCTGAAAGCCGAGACCGCATAATTTTTCCTTCTAGCCTGTGCTTTGGTTTTTATGTACACAACTGAAAATGTACATATTTTTATGTACGTAGCTGAAATCTTATGCAGTCATTTCAAATACTGAAAACTGAGTTACTGGTTTTGTAATGGGCTGATAGACAATACTCTTTTGAGCAGATCTTGGTTAAGCCGTTTTTGTCAGTTCTTCCTCTCCTCTGACGTGACCTGACCAGAATGTGTCAAACTTCTGTTTGTATGGAAATGCAAGATGCTGCTTTCAGTTTAATGGGAAGCCTTTTTACAACTGTTTAAAATACCTCCAAGCAAGCATTTCCTATCAGATGATAGCAAATTGTTTGAGAAATACAGGTAACAGAGACTCTTGATATAACAGCTTACTTGGTGTTAATGATCTTGCCAGAATTAAATGAATTAGCTAATACTTAGTTCATTTTTCTGTAATTAGGAAAACAAAACAAACAAACACACAAACAAAAAACGAACACAACAGGGGGACTGGGGCAATCAGAGTTCTAAAGCAGAGCAGTTTGAGCTGGAATAGCTTGTTCAGTTAACACAGTTTCCCCCCACTATTATCTTAATTCTCCACTTGCTGAAAGAGCAAGTGATGAATGCCTTAATCAAATAATATCCTAACGTAGTCCAGATGTGCTGTAGGTCATTTAATCAGTGGCTTTTCAGCAGGAAAAGAAGGAATAATGAGTCTTTGGTTGGAAGAGATGAAGCCAGCAGGGGCAGAGGGACGGGAAGTAGTAGGTGCTGAAAGGGAATGTCTTATTCCCCAGGATTTCTCAACTGCCTTTTTTTTTCCCAAATAAGGAATTTTAAAAAAAAGAAAACAACTTATCCAATGAAATATTCTTTCATTGAAATATATTTCAATGAAACATTCTCCTGCAGGAGATAGTGAGGGAACTGTAGTGCTCAGTTTGTATTATGAGTGAAGCTTAGATGAAGTTGCTTAACTGCTCACATTGCTCACGTGGTAGGTCATATTTATAGCCTAGGGACAGCAATGGCATGTGGAGAATTTAGAAACATCCTCCTTTTTAGAGACTTTACACATCTGGTCTCTTGCTGCTAAGCCTGTTGGGTAGACCCTGTAGTCTGACTTCTTTCTCTGTTAAATATTTGCTGGCTGTTTGTTGAAATGGTTGTGTCAAAGTCCCATGATATCTTGGCTACACTGGACTCATCATTTACTGACAGCAGTTTGCATTTTGTGGGTGTGTGTCTTTGAATGGCTGTTTGTCTACATGCACCATCCAGAAAGTTAAACTGTGTGCATGCCCACAGAGGAAGAGCCCTGCAAATTGCAGCCCACCAGAGTTAACAAGGGTTGGCTCCTGTGTGAAACTTCCAGCTTGTAGCCTAAATGCTGTTTTCACTGTGGCATGTTTCTGGAAAGGGGAATGAATTGAAAACATTTTTTGTGTGGTGGTTTCCTGATGGGCTCTTCACGTGGTGACACACTGGAGAGAGCAATATGGCGGGGGGGGAAGGGGTAGTGTGCCACACTCTTGTTGGAAGTGGCTTCTCTCCTCACTTGTAAGCGTAACATTGGCAGAGACTTCATTTACATCCTGTGAGCACCATCATATTTTCCCTCTCTCCACCTATGTAATTCAAGCAATTTTTGAGTTTGTACTAGCTTAGATTTCCTCTTTCTTAATGTCTTATCAGATTTCCTGTGATAAAGTTCCAGTGATCTTTTTTTTATCTGAGTCTGGAGGTAACAGAATAAATTCATTTTGGGTAAAGCTAAATATAAATCCCAACCTTTCTGAGCCACTACATGCACTCTCTTCATAGAGGGCTGTAGGGATCTCTAGCTTTAAAATAATCCAATTTCCCTCAAAAACTGAGGAGAAGGTAATCGACTGAGTGCTCAAGCCAGCTGCCTGACTTGTACTCTAACTTGGCCACTCCTCTAGTCCTGCCGAGATTGGCTGCCTGCAGTGAAATAAGCACTGTCCTGCTCTTTGTGCTTCGGGCAGAGCAGGTTGCCATAGAGTGAGACATGCTGCACCACACTGTTACCTAGGGATGCCTTTGCTTAAGGAGATTTTGCTGTGATGGGTCTTAGCCTAATGGATGAGAGCAGCTGTAACAAGTCCTACTGATAGAGGCAAAGCATCAATAATAATTCTTAACCTGCTTCGGTTCTCCAGGAAATATAGGTGTTTAGCTTTTTTTCCCCCACATTTCTGAGCATAATTTTTTCCTTTAGCCCTCTCTGCAGCGTCACTCCTAATTCTCAAATTCCACTAGATCTTGAACAACCAGGCTCTTTTTAGGAGTACAGCAACTACTGATTAGGCTTTAGGAAACAGTCAAAAGCAGCATGATCTTTGGCAGTTGGCATTTGTGAAGCACGGAAGTGAAAGGAAGCAAAAAGTAATCTATTTTAGGCTTTGTTTGCAAAGGTTTGTAGGTGCTTTCTTCAGTTAAAGCATTCAGTTTCTACTATATTGCACTTGAAAGTGGTGAAAAGAGCTCCAGATGAAAGAGATCGTGGAATTTTGCTCATAAAATGCATTTTAAGCCATTTATGAAAGATTTACAGAACTGTATCAGCCAGTGAAGGAATTTGTATCATCAAAAGACTTCAATACCTCTCAGCCTATCTGTGTGCTTATAGCAGGTTTATCTCTGCTCTTCCAATGTATTAAAACAGTTTTCCCAGCAGCCATGAGATCTGCTCAGAGGAAAGTGAACTGTGTGGCCCTTTGTCTCCATTTGCTGCCTTTCTCCTGCCCCTGCCTAGCCCAGATTCATTTCTCAGGAGGTCCCTTTCTCTTACACCAAAATGATTAATATGCCAGTATTTTTGCTCCAGATCTTGCCTTTACTGAGGAGGATTGTATCTCCGTTCTCTAGATGGAACAGGAATCCCCCACCCCCAATGAAAAGACTTAGGAATTTTGGAAATCCCCTTGTCTCATTGTTTTTTCATGCAAGTGACCGTAAAGGTCACCCTTCCCTTGTGCTGACATTATCTAGATGGGTTAGAGAGTATTAAAAGCAAGGCTTAGTTTAGCGTCCTTTTCCCCTCCCCGCTGGGATTAGATCATGCTTTACCAGAGCCATTTTCCATCCTGAACGTGTGATGGGCAGATCTCAACTGCAGCGTGTTGTGAAACTATAAGATTTTATGCATACATTCATAAGCCCTGCTCTGCTTAACTCAGTGTCTATGCTGGGGACTCTGCTAAGCTGAACAGTTTTCTCTACTGATTCAATTGGGATATCTCTCTTCTCACTTACCATCAAAGCAGAGGTTGAACATGAACATTACTAACAACAGAGCTGTGAGCACTGTTCTCAGATCCACCAGCACCGACCAAGGCGAGCCTGTCCAAGTGGACTCTTCAAATGCAGTGTTCCATGGCACAGGACGTCATCGGTGACCTTCAGCTATGAAGAAGAAATTCTATTCAATCATTATTTTGCTATACCTGGTATTCCCAGCCAGGTAGTGGACAATTTTCTAATTGTGTAATGCTCTTTAAGGGCTGGTTGGATGCAGTGCTCTTCATTTCCACCAGCAAACTGTTGCACTGGTAGCACTGGAGACTGCTTCAGGAGATGGTGTTTACCATTTCAAGTGACTTAGCGCACTTTACACTCCGTAAATCAAATATCCCATCTGTTGGAAGCATTCGTTCTTGTTTCAGCAAAAACAGATTTTAGAGACCATCTACAGAAAGGAAAGCTGTAGGAAAAACGTGTAACAAAGTTAAAAAGTACTAACCATCTGTGGTGTTGTAGATGATTAATGTGCTAATATGTTTGCGTTGACCTTGAGTCTAGTGCTGCCTCTCTGCAGCATTGGTTTATTTCCCATCCCTCCTACAGCATGTACTGTCTTGGTTATTTTGTCCTAGGGAACTAAATGAAGCAACAGAAGAAATAATACTTGAGAGAAATAAATTTGGAATTGAAAGGAGCATCAGACGTGGGATTTGAACTGATTAGAAAATACATTTTTCTGCAGGAAATGCATGCACTGGCTGCTCTAACTCAGTTGCACTTTCAGGCTGACTTGCTTTACAAGAAATGAACAGTGCAGAGAACAAGAGAATGGTCTTTTGACTGCAGGTACTTGTACCTGAAATCATATTGTCACCAATTTACTGGGGTCTTGGGTACTAGGAGCACTTCATTATCCACTAATCTGGAGCTCTTCAGTGCATCTTACCTGGATGCTGAGAGGAAAATGGGATGGAGTGTGGTGGTACCAAATGGTGCTGCAGCTTCTGAATGAAAGTTTAATGACAGGTTCCTGTCATTTCAGTTTTGCATCCTGTTTACTGTAGAACTGAACAGAGCTTTCACAGCAAAGCTTACCAGCCCCACACATTGTAGTATCCAAGTCTATACCGCTTGGATATGTGCTGCTTTTACTGGTGCCAGCTGTTAACCATCATGCACTAATAACCTCTGTGATGTTTTTTTCTTTACCAGAGTTTATACTTCTTTTCATTCAGAAGTTAACAGCCTTTTGTTGCTAAATATTAATTTCCATATAAATCACTTGGTCCAGGCAGGCGCTTCATGCAATTGCAGTTCTTTGCAGGAATTAAAGTATTTCCTAAAAAGTAGCTAGCCTTTTGGGTTGTTGTTTTATTTGTTGTTTTTCTTGTTTTATAACAGCTGCACAATCATTTAATTTAAAGAAGGAACATACTTGTTTCTTTTGTCCTTGTGGCAATAGTAGAAACCCGATCATTAGAGTTGTAAATTCTTCACAGAGCGACCAGATCTGTATTTTTAGGGAGTAAGAGAAAATAACTGGCATAAAGGATCAGGTGGCTCCTACCTGTAGAAAACTGCTTCCAATTTATGTATCTTGGAGTTAGTGGGGCAAGTATTTGGGTTTATTCCAAAGGTGGACCATTGCTTTTCCAGGAAAAACTTCAGCTGTTTGTCATTGAGGGTACAGAAAATACTGAAGCTATAGAGACATGTTTGAAAAAATGTGTTATAATTCATTATGTGCCCATCATTAAAATATCCTACCATACAGTATATGTTCATCATTAATGTATTCATCATTTTTAAGCTATTTTTCTCCTTCCTTAATTTATTACAACAGCAAAAGGATTTGGACCTTGATTGGGTAAAAGTGTTTTATAGTATACTGCATGGGGAAGCTGCAGCTGGTGGCTTAGCTGAAATGAAGAATATTGCAAAGCCTTTCACATGTTTTCTGAGCAAATGCAATCAGAACTTCTTTAAAACAGACAAAAAAAGGACATATGGAAAATCATTCAGAAAATGTCACACCACAAGCTGTCTCCAAGTAGCCACTTGTTTGGGCACTGTATCCCCATGTCCCTTATTACTGTCTGTATTCCAGAAGAGCCCCCCGCTGCTTCTTAGAGTGAGGAGTAAGAAGTTGGATTGATTTTTAAATTGTGCTGTTGTGATTTCTGAAGTGCTTACAAGGAGATAAACCAGATTTTAGAAAAGAAAATTTGCCTGTTGTACTGCCTTGCTATGTCAGGCAGGTCACTGAAGAGCATGGAGGGCTGCACACAGAGAATGTCACTTGTGACACTCAACACTGATACATTTTAGTCATCGGAAATGGTTTCCATCTGTGTGTTGAAGACACTGTGTACTGCACTGTGAGAAGAACGGGCCAGGTTTTGCTTTTTTTGTGCTAGTAGGATTATGAATGGAACCATTCAAGGTAGTGCCAGCATGCGTCTGGCATGTCTTAAATTCAACAAAATTTGGCAGCAGGATTTGGGTTGTGGTTTTGGTTGGTTGGTTGGGTTTTTTTTTCGTTTGAGTAATATCCAGTTTCATTAAGTGAAAGATGATAATTTTTTTGGACACCGCTTTCCATAGTATTTTTAAAACACTTTAGCAGTCAGTATAAAAATATTTTATGGAAAAATGGGACCTTTTCAGACAGGAACAAGAGGACAGCACTTCAGTTTTGGGGCTTTTTGTTTAAATGAAAAGACACCATTCCTGTAGGTAATGTAGAGAGAATTCCCCTTCCTCTCCATGAGCCTCTCATTATCAGCTGCATCCCTTTTCTTCCCCAGTTCCAGGATCTTTTTGAAGAGTTTTTCTCTGATGCTGCTTTCTCTTTGCTCACTCAAACAGGAAATTTTCAAACCACAAAATGTGTGGCGCTTCAGACTTCTTTCTGCAAAGGCTCACACCTGAAGCATTCTTGTCCCTCCAGCAATGAGTGGGGGCAGACAGGGTGGCAGCTGCTGTGGGAGAAGGGAGTGCACCAGCCAGTGTGGGATGGGACCCCGCAGAGCTGTTTGGGTTGTCATTTCCATCTGGGATGGAGTGGGATGGTGGCACCTTTCTGAGCACCTGTTGTGTGGCAGTCAGTGTGAGCTTTGTGAGACGAGCACTAGCACCTTGTATGACTCCGCTTTTGTTTTTCTTGCTTGTTAAGAACTGCATCACTTCTACAGAAGATGACTTCTCTAAATAAGTACTTGCTGTTGCAAGAAAGACAGGAGTGATACCTGTGTTGGCTAGGAGATTTCTCGCTGGACAATGTGGCCATCTGGAAGCACCTAGGCACCAATGACTTCTGGATCTTTGCCATGCTTGGGACTAGCTGCATCTGTGATGCAGATGGTGACTGTGTTCTTCAGAAGAATGAGCTGAATGAATGCAGCTGCTCTCTTGATGGTTTGCCAGTCAACCCTCTAGCAAATCCATAATTTGGTTCCTTCTCCTTTGAAAAGAGACATCAGAGAGGCAGGCCAAGACAGTAGGTGAAGATGGAGAACATGATTGACGTCATCAGGGAGGTGCAGATTAGCTTGTCAACCATATGCAGCAGTTATTTTAAGTTACACTATTGTACTAAAACTGCTAGAGGCATGACCAGCTCAAAAGTTCAATCCAAGAGCAGAGGGGAAATGGTTAAACAAAGAACTGGCTGACTGGTAAGACAATGAGAGGAGAAGCAAGTGTAGTACAGGACATCTCCAAAGGAAGATGAAACCTGAAGTAATGGAAAGTCAGCAATGCTAATGATGCCAGGAGACCAACAGCATCAAAAGCTGCCCTGAAACTTGGCTGGAGTGATTGGTAGAAGCCCACAAAGAGGAAAATCTGTTTTAAATTTTTTAAACCACAGAATGTTTTTAGTTGTTTCATCTTCTCCTCTTTCCTCTCTCCCCACCACCGCTGTTGCTTCAGAAGAATGTTGATGTGGCTCAGAAGAATTGCCTCCCACTTGTTGTCATATGCATTTTGCATTGCATCAAACAAAGGCAGGCACTGGTAGTACATTTGCTGGGTCTTGCTAGTAGCACACCCACATTTTTTTCCTTTTAAAAGAGTTGACTGCCCAAACACTTAGACTTTTGTAGATGAAGAATTCAACCAAGGAGGAAATATGCTAATAATTCTCTAAGCTGCTAATAATTGCAGTTTACTGAAGTGCAGCAGCATTGTAGAAACAATACTAATTACCCAGTTGCATGTTGACTTAAACAGAAATGAATGTACATTAGGGATTGTGTCAATGCAACAGCAACTTCTGGAATATCTAGCCCTAGATGAGCTGTGTATGGGAATCACTGTGAATGCTGAATGCCTGGCTACAATTAGGATTGAATGCAGCCCTTTTCCTGTGTACAGGCCTGCGTAATGATGCAGGCTTTGAAAAGCCTCCTCCAAGGCAGCAAATACAAAGCTTTTAGTACGTATTTATCCTCAAGGAGCAAAAACAGCCCCCTGGAAAGCTCACCTCCATCTCCCAAACAGCTGAGGTAGGGGTCTGTGAGCATCCCACCATCCTCCTTCTCTCACCCATGGTGTCATCATCTCAATGTGTGTCATTTTCCCAGACCCAGTTAGTTGTCCTGGGCAGCCTCTGTGGTCTGAACAGTCTTGAAAATCTTTATTTTGTCAGCTGCTTCCATCCTTAGAAACTTCTCCGTTATCTTCTGCAGGTAGCTCATCAGTAGATTGACTTCTGCTCCTCACAGCAGTGTCTGGAGCATAGTGGCATTACCATGAACTCAAAAAATGTCCCCAGAGTCTGCCAGAATGTGTTGAGAGAAAAGCTGGGTGTTTTTTTAATTTTATTTTTTTCCTCCTCTAGCATTCTTCCCCCCTGGTGGGAGCCCTCCTCCTTACTCAGTTACTAAATCCCCAGCAAAGAAAGGCTCCCCCCCATAAAGTAGCAGTGTTTCCTTGTGGGTTTTACTACATAATTGCTTGTCTTACTGCATAATTATATGTGCCACACTAATTGCACAAACATACGCACTTTCAGAATTACATTCTGACATAAATACATGCCCTGATTAGACAGTTACGTGTATATGCCTTAATTGTGAACGGTAGATTGCAGCTATGATGAGAGGATGGGCTCTTACGTGTTAAGAAATTGCTGAAATACTGTGCCTGTGGTTCTGTTCCCCAACCTGAATACTGAAACGTGGTATGATATGAAGTGGTTCATACATTAAAGCATT
Organism: Apus apus; assembly: GCF_020740795.1. Classification (NCBI taxonomy): domain Eukaryota; kingdom Metazoa; phylum Chordata; class Aves; order Apodiformes; family Apodidae; genus Apus; species Apus apus. The sequence continues at coordinate 68,348,312 of NC_067312.1, read as the reverse complement.
GATTGAAGTAGACTTGCTTTAGGGAAAAGAGTCTCTGGGACAACCGGAGGCATATTCCCAGCTCCATGGCATGGAGGTAGTAGAAGCAGAGGACTGGGGCTCTTCTTGGGCTCTGCAGGGAGATTGTTTCAGTCAGGGCACAGCTTCCTTACCAGATTTTCTGTGACAAAAGATGGTGTTCTTGTGGCTGCAGAGGACCTGTAGTTAGCTACCAACATCACTAGAGGCTTTGATCTGTCTGATTAGAAGATACTAGCATGATGGCATACCCATGGTCTTTGTGAAAGTGGACAGCCAGCAGTCCTGCACTGATGCTTGTGTCCCCTTGCACAGGGTGCTCTGGGTTTAGCAACATCCTCCCTTTTGGACCAGTGAGTCAGGCAGAGGAGATTTAAACCCAAATATCAGAAAGGTATTGCAGTTCTGGTCCTGTCACCTGTCACTCAGTTGTGTCATAATACCTGGAGCTCTCCAGGCAAATTCAGAGCAGTTCTTGCCCTTTTGAAGTTAAAAGAAGGCTTGTTCTTTCATTCCTGCTGTGCCCACTCAAAAGAGTAAAGACTTCTTATGCTGATTGTTCTGTATTTGTAGAACATTTGTTTTCTTTAACATATCCTTAATAGACTAAAGAAGAAACTGGCCACATTTAGGTATTTAAATGGTGAGAAATATAGTGTGCTTTGGAGAAGCATAGCTAGAAACTTCAGGTGAAGAATTTCTGGTTTCAACAGAAAGTGAAATGCAAGAAGGAAGTGAAGTATGTCACATAAAATATATAGAAAAAAGGGAGGTTGGTTGGTTGCTTTTAAAGGTTTTTCCCAATGTTTAAGCACAATTAAGAAGAAAATATCTAATGGCTGAAGCCAGCATTGTCTTAAACAGTATACAAGTAGATAATTAGACAGCAAACTCTTTCAAAGTGCTTATAGAAAGAAAGCTATTATGTCTGTCTGTCTTAAGCCAGACACCTTAAGATGTGTAAAATGTGTTTTACTGCCTATATAAACCCAGAGGCAGTGTGGTTGTTCAGGTCACTGATAAGTGTCATTTTGCTCCTAGCTGATCATCTTCTGCAGCAGTGTGTATTAACAGCATGCAGGGTAAGGGACAGCAAGGGCAGGGGTGCCTAGTAGATAAGATTGTCCACAGGGTTTGGTCAGTACCATTTGCTTCCCAAACCCATGCCCCACACACAGAAACATGTGAAAAGGGAGCTGGAGATGTCACATACCACGTTTCTGTTTCAAAATGTTAGTCTGAGTGAATAGATGTATCATTTTTTGTTTTCAGGAGTTAAGAGGAGTTAGGAAGAGTGAGCAAGTACTTTCTGAAGAATAATGTTGAAAAGATCCTTTTTTTTTTTCTTTTGGTGTTTCCTTTTTTTTCCATTCAGAAGTAAATAATTATAGAGAAATTCACTGACATATTACAAGCTTAATCAGAAGTTCCTTTAGGCTTTACTCACAGGAAGTTCAGTAGGTTACATGATGGGTAAAATCAGCCCATATAAGAACATAAATAGTGTTTCTTTCAAACCTCTTTGAGAGGAGAAGCAACACATCAGGGAGAAATCTGAATCCAGTGTAACTGCTCTGCAAATCAAAGTAGTGGGAGGGAGGAGACTATGACTCAGGTCCCTGTCATGCTTCTTGTAGTGGTCTTCATGCCATGGGAGTTGCAAAGGCTTCCTGTATCCCAGGGCCAGTTGCATGTGGGTTTCCGTGTGGGCTGGAAAAAGACCCCATATCTTTCCAGCACCACATAATTCTACCCTGTGTTTGATGACCAGGATTGATCCACTGAGAAGTGAACATTCCCTGCTGTTGCCACTTCCTTTGTCCTCTGTCCCCAGATGTTAGCATCTGTTTCTGCAAAATGGGGGCAGTAATAGTTTTCATCTGCGGAAGCATTATGAGATTTCCTTTAGGTGCAGAAAACATTTTTAAAATACTGAGATCATAGGTGTTGTGTGCTGCATAAGCAACACATTTTGAAGAACCTAAACTGCCAGGTCATCAATAACTTGGGAGATCCAAAGCCCATTTTTAGTGGTAAACTGGGACACAGGCATGAAATAACAACAAAGTGAGGATGGATAAACAGATGGAGATATTTAAGTGAAAGTTGTTTGTTGTTTTAGTGGCTTGTCCAGCTTATGGTAAGGTAACTTTCTGGGATTTTGTGTTAATGATTTATCTCACCTTCCCACACTCTGAGGGGTTGCTTTAATCCCAAGTTTAAGAAGTGCTAGGATTTGCTTTCCAGATGTTGTGTACTCTGCAAAAAATAAAAATGTTGCTTTTTAGGACTTCATTATAGTTTTGTTCTCTTTTATTTCAGAAATCTTCCAGAATCCCTGAGGATGACATCAGGTTGAGAAAAAACAGAGACCAAAACTGTGCCAATTTCTTGGAGCCAGCTACTGTGCTTGCTGGAAAGGAAGAGAAAATGGAAATTGAAGTTCCAGTTCCTGAACACAAAAGCATCACCACAGTGGCTTCACCACATCCCATAGAAAATCAAACCCACTTCTTTTCCCCTGCTGCCAGCCACAATGGACTTAAGGACAGGCATGAATCTCTGGACAGTGAAGTTGCTAAAGAGATCAGATACCTAGATGAAGTGCTGGAGGCAAATTGCTGTGATTCTGCTCCAGATAATACCTTTAATGGGACATCGTCCCCTGAACCAAGTGCAGTCTCCATTATGGATGGCTCAGGAGCATCTGTTAATGACTCAGTACCCATTGAAAGGGACAAAAATGCAGCTGACAAGCAGGCACCCTTGGTGGCTGAACCATGTCACAGTAGCATAACAGATGGGAACCTGAAATCTAATGGCCATTCCTTGAGTGGACTAAAAGAAGACACTAGGGAGAGTCTGAAGGTGCCAGGAAGTCCCGCTTCTTCAAACAGCTCTAGAAGATCCTCTAAGGATGGAGAATCAACTCTTACAACCCTTAAAAAAGAGGCTAAGTTTGAACTACGAGCGTTCCATGAAGACAAAAAGCCCTCAAAACTCTTTGAAGACGAGGAAGAGAAGGAAAAATACAGAGTCCGCAAAGTGAGACCTTCAGAGGAGATGATGGAACTTGAAAAGGAAAGAAGGGAGCTCATTAAAAGCCAGGCTGTCAAGAAAAACCCCAACATAGCTGCCAAATGGTGGAACCCTCCCCAGGAGAAGACCCTGGAGGATCAACTGGATGAAGAGCATCTGGAGTCTCACAAGAAGTACAAGGAGCGCAAGGAGAGACTGCAGCAGCAAGGTGGAACACCAACATCTCCCAAACAGGTCAGCTGCTCCTTTGTACCACCAGAGCCAGTCAATATCAATAAAGAAGATATTGTCACAGAACAAATTGACTTCTCAGCTGCCAGAAAGCAGTTCCAGCTGATGGAGCATTCAGGTCCATCTCAGGGTCAGGCCCCACCGAGGCGGTCAGGAGCACCCAAAATGTTCTCCATCAAACCCTTCTACAAAAGCCTCAATTCTCCACAGGTAGACAGGCCCTTGTCCTCCGTGGTAAGACCTGTTTCAGTGTGTGGGCAAACAGGACAGCTTGAGGGTAACAATGCCACTGTTGTCAAAGCACAGAAGGTCTCTTGTACCTCAGAAGATGATACAAGTGCTCAGACTACCCCTACTGATGCAGTAAGAGAGTTACCATGCAGTGATAGCCCCAGAGCTGGACAGGCCTCGAAACTGTGGGCAGAGGACGGAGAATTCATGAGTGCAAGAGCAGTCTTCACCGTAGTGAAGGATGATGGACAGAGTGTGCTGGACCAGTTCCCAAAGTCAGCCAGCGCCCCTTCCCCTCCAGAGGAGCTCGACTCTGGTTTGGATGACTTGTCTGTAAGGTCTCAGGATACCACCGTCTTGGAGACCCTTTCCAATGACTTCAGCATGGATAACATCAGCGACAGCGGTGCCTCCAACGAGACCATGAGCGCCCTGCAGGAAAGCTCCCTGGCTGATTTCTCCCTGCCGCAGACCCCGCAGGCCGACACTCCAGCGGAGTGCAGGGGTGAAGGCATCTCCAAGTCCTTCAGCGACCCGGGCTGTGACTCGCTGTCCTCTGCCTTGGCAGACTCCATGCTGATTGATGACCAGCTGGAGTACCATGCTGGCCTGCTCGTTCAGAACGCCATCCAACAAGCCATAGCCGAGCAGGCAGATAAAGCAAACTGCAAGGAAGAGGAAAACCCAGCAGGGAAGATCTCAGTCAAGGAGCAGCCAGCCACCACCAGGCCAGCCCCAGCCTCCAAGGAGCAGCAGAACCCAATGTTCAAGCCACCCCAGGTGTCTTCACCTGTTCAGGAAAAAAGGGACACCGTACCAAAGACTTCAAAAGATGAAGACTCAGGACTCAGGGAAGGGAAGGGTTTGCAGCAATCACCTGTCTACTCAGCCAGCCAGCCGTTCTTTGTGGAGGAAAACAGGCACGAGGTCAGCTATTTCAGCAAGTATTCAGAGGCAGCTGAGCTGAGGAGCACTGCCTCCATCCTGGCCACACAGGAGCCTGAAGTGACCGTCGGCCCTTTCAAGTTACGGTCAAGGAAACAGAGGACTTTGTCGATGATAGAAGAAGAGATCAGAGCTGCCCAGGAGCGAGAAGAGGAGCTGAAGAGGCAGCGGCAAGGCCTGCAGGTGGCACCCAGCCCTGTTACCAAGAGCGCACCCCCCATGCCCTCCAGAACCGTGTCTTACAAAACTGCACCAGGTAGGTGCCCAAGGCATAAGGGGGAAGTGAAATGTGACCGAAGGGTCCAGTCAGATCCTGGTTTACGTAATTTTTGAGTGAACAGGTTGTTTCCTATTGCTGCGCTGCTCAGACCACCAACTGAAATCTAGGATCATCACAAGGAAGGACAGCAGCAGTTTTTGCAGCTGTGTGTCTACTTGAAAGACAAACATACAAAGTGTTTTTAACAGGCTTTCTGTTCTCTTTCACATCATTAAGTAAGTGCTCAGGTAGTGCGGATTTACAGATTTGGGGGCTTTGAATCAGATTTCTCCTTGTGTGCCTTTGTTTTGCTTTCTGTCTTCAGGCATTTCTTGCTCTTCTTCACAAAGATCTCGAGTGCTGTGTGTTGCTGTGTATTTCCCCTGGTGTTGTTCAACTACTGAATGAAACAGGTGTCACAAACAAAATGCTTAATTCAGTGCAAGTCCTCTGACTGATCATCTTCTGGGTCCTTGTGGTGACATTCACAGCAGTTACAGTGTATGAGTATCCTCTTTCCCCTTTTCAAAAAACAAACTCAAGCATTCATGCCTTCTTAGTGTGACATAAATTTCACTGATGTAAATCTGAGCCAGTGATGCTTCTAAAAATTGTGCAGGGTGATGCTTTTCTTTTGAAAGTCATGGCAAATATGAATAACATCTGGATTAAGTGCATTACCGAGTCTGATTGTGAACTTGGCATGTTATACAGCACATAAATAACTAATACTTGTTTTTCTTTCTTCTGCAAAAGGGATAATTTTATCCTGTGTTTCTTCCTCAAAAAACTGTAGCAGATGTTGATAATTTCTCTGATCTGCTATTGTTATTACTTCTGTAGAACAGCATTTTTGATGGGGAGTCTCCATAAACTGAGGTGTGTTGAGCAATATCTTGACAAGATGTGAGAGATGGGGCACAATAGACCTCAGCTAGGAGGACTCGTTGCATAAAGCTGTGCTCATGACCCTTTCAAAACCCATCATCTGAAGCTGCAAGTGCTCCACATGACGCTGATAATGGTTGCTTTTTACTCACAGGTGATGCTGGAAGGGCTGCTGACACTAATGCTTCTTTTAATGGAGCATCTGGGAAGACTGTGTACTTCTCGTTCTTATTTCTCTACACAAGGCATTTACTTTCTGTTTGATGTTAAAATGTTCATTGTAAATTACATTCTAGTGAGAATTATAAACTTACATTTATAATTAATCATTCTGGACAGTTTCCTCTAAATGTCCGACTGCCACATTTTCAAGAATGAAAATGGGAATCTATTAGCCAGTGACTCAGACTACTGCAGTTTGCAGCTGGTGACAAGGCAAAGAATTAATTTCTAGGAAAAGATGAATATGTGACAACGTGTAGGGATGTCATTGATTTACAAAAAAAACAACCAAAAAGAGCTCTGAGCTGGCAGGAATCGGCTCAGCACAGTTGACGTTGCAGGTTCATGCCCTCAGCTCAACTCATCCTTCTTGTCCCTTTAGCCAGCTGTGTTGCAGTTAAAACTTGCAGGCATCCTTAAACAAAGGGAGAAGAGATCTATGCAATCCCCTGGAAGATTGCAGCAACTTTCCCTTAATGTTAATATTTACAGTATCTTTTCAATATTTACAAAAACAGAGGCAAAAGGTTGGTCAGCAGAGGCAACAAAATCTGGCTGTAAAGTTTCATTGCAGCCAGTTGCAGAGGTTATTTAAAGAGCAGAAAAGACAATTTATTTGTAGTAGGCACAGTAAAGAATATGCTGTAGAGTATGTCTGATACTGTAATCTGAATATCTAGCTTCACATAGAAAATAATCATGATAACAATAGAAACACAGGTAATTCTGTCACCAAATTGCCTTTCCTAAAGAAAGAATTTGCACTCTTCTTTTAACAACAGGATACCTCAGCAGAAAGGGATTAGGGGGTCAAGTCTAAATTTGAGAAGTCTGTTGCTAATCCATGAGTGCGATCCGTAAGTTCACGAGAACTCTTTCAGAGGAGGTGCAGCAGCAGTTAATTAGCAATGGCCTGCCTATAAGGTTGCTTTTTTGGTGGTAGACTGGGCAAAGCAGTTTTACTGGGACTGCAGCTCCACTTCACTGCTTTGAACCGTCATATGTGGTAATAGAAACAGAAGCCGTAAAAAAGGACTGCAGTGAACTGAACTGCTGTTTTGACTGAAGTGTGAAGGATTAGCACCATTCATGTGGGTGTACATGCAAAATAGCTGCTTATTAATTTAGATAGCAAACAGGCTGGTTTTGCCACCCTGACATACAACTTTGATACAACTGATGGTAACACTGAACTTGGTGTCTGTCAAGCACAGAGCACAAGCTGGTTCTTACCAATAAACTTCTGTTCTGCTAAATAGTGTCCTTTTGGGATGCTTCAAAGCAGCTCTTTAACCCATCTCAGGTCACTGAAGCAAGACGCAGAGTCATTTCAGTGGAATGACAAATACATGTTGTGTGTACACAGGACAAGACCTTCTCCAGGGTGTTCCTGGGAAGGTGGAAGAAAGAACCTATGCAAACTCCTTTCCCCCAAAAATTGGGTTTCCTTCATGAGGAAACCCAAGAAAGACCAAAAAAATGCTTGAGTATGACTAAATAGAGAGTCACTGTGGATCCCAGAATATTTGTGGAGCTATGTTTAAATGTGAATGTTTCCTGTGTTGTTTTCCTGCAGCACCTGCTGCACTTAGCAAGGTGCTGAGCAGCTGCACAGCAAGCCACCAATGATTTTCTCCTACAACGTGCAGGTGGTACACCATCCCTCATGGGCAGAGAGCAGCTGGGTCTGTTTGATAGTTCATTTGAACAGACTGATACACATGTGACACGAGAGGATCCAGCCTACATTTGCTGGTGTCATTCCCATGTTCCTTTTACTAGGAGTACTTAGATTATGGCAATCTTGTGTCTGACCTACCATACTGCCTGGCTTAAGTAATCCTGTTCATCAAATGAGTGGGAAAATCATTATATGAGGGGTCTTGGTTCAGTGAAGATTTTTCTGTTGGAGAGAGTCCTTTGTGAATAATTGCTGTCTCATCACAGTGTACGGGGACATCCCAAACATAAGAAGCCATGCCTGAGAGATGCTTCCCTGAAGCTGCCACATCTGACTTCGTGGTGTTCCTCACCAAAGCATTGCCAGGTGCATCAGAAGGCACATGGCATTCCTTGCACGCATCTGAGGTGCTCAGACCGATCTGCACACACATCTGGGAAAAATGCCCACCAAGCAGTCACCTTCTGCTGATGAACTAGATGAGAGAATTTAAGTGAATGGCAAAAGCTCAGGGAGGGAAGTTGCAGTTTAGAGATGGAAGTGATCAGGAACCTTTCAATTAGAGGTAACTGTTCCCACCAGATAGTGAGGGACATGTGTGTGCTGTCTTCTTTCTTCTTCTTGCCTTCTTCTGAGTGACAGACATGGAGGGTAACCCTCTGTCAGAGTCTGAAAACCACTTTAAACTTTCGGTACTAAATACCTGCACTAAGGAAATTTATATGGTTTGACTGCTGCCTGAAGACACTTTTTGCGCAGTAGGAGGAGAAGCAGAAGCTTCAGGGCAAGATATTTTTAATATTTGTTGTCATCATAAAATTTTAGCTGCGCTGTATATATGCAAAGAATCAGGATTGGGCATAGTACATATGTATGAACCCCTTTTTAAAATGAGAATTTTGAGAAAGGCTAGGGCAGAAATTAAGCCTCTGAGTTTATGGAAGATACTATTTCCTTACCCTTCCATAAGCACTGGTATGAAAAAAGCAGGGTTCATCACCCTCTTCAAGGATTCCTCTGGAGTGCTCATTACTCATCCCCTGAACACCCCCAGGAGCACCTTAACAGCATACTAACCCAGCCCATTTGTCTTCTGTTCTTTTATTTCCTCCCTAGTGGAGAACGTATGCAAGGTGAGAGGATCTTCAAGAGGTTCTTTTTCTAATGTTTTCTTGTTTGTGTGTTTGCACATTCATGTTGCTCACTTGGTGTTCAAGAAGACCAAAAAGGCCCACCCTTTACCTGAAGTGGTAATGAGACTCTACATTACCAGAGAGGCATTTGTTTTCCATGTTTCAACTATCCCTTGACTTCAGCACACACTAGCCTGAAGCAATCTGTCTTGCTAGAATTCCTAATTTTGAAGAGTTTTCCCGGCTGTGCAGATGACTTAAAAAATATCGACAGCATCTGTAAAATAGTTGCTCATACTTGTGTAAAGCCCCATTCTTCTGATCTCCTTTATCAATATGATATGATGGCCCTTGGCACCTGCTCCTTATTTAGTGGTGGCTCAGGCCCTTGTCTTCTCGATCACTCTTTCTTCTTGATGTTGCAGCAAACCAGTTGTACATCCTTATGAGTGCTGGGACACGCATTAGGCTCCATGGGGTGGACAAGTCACCATCACAGCCCCTCTTGCTTTCCAGAGCCGTGCAGAGGTTTTGGTGAGGGGAAAACTAATCTGTCCACAGCTCATGTACATCTTTGATTTTGTAGAGAGATGTCAGGTGGTGTGTTGCAGCCACCAGGCTGGGACACAGCAGCAGCCACCCCTTGCCTGAACTTTTCCTTCTCCTCCCCAGGGCTGAGAAAGACAGTACTCCATAGGAGCAGTTAATGGCTGCCCTAAATAGCACGAGAGGCAGGTAATTAAGATAAATTAAAATTCCAGGAGCTTCCTACTAGATCCCTGAAGCCAAAGAGTGAAGGAAGCCATCACCTGAACTGAAGCCACAGAACATTTTTTTGAGTTCCTTTGAAGGAGAACAAAAATGTAAATGTGTAGGTGAAGATTGGGATGCTATAGCTTGTACTCAGTATCTTGCAACAGCTCTTAAGATTACCTCAGGGGACTAGCTTCCTCTGGAGGGGAAGACACTGCTGCTAACTGGTGTTACTTTGCAAGTGTGACCATCAAGCTGCATTTTTTTCTGGTACCCCACAAGTGTGACCCTGTTTCCATTTCAGTCAGAGCCCAGCTCCTTTATTACTCAGCTTGGATTTGGGTAAGGACCACCAGCAGTGTATGTGTGCATCAGGTGTGGGCATGGGACTGTGGAAGTAGAAAGTGCCTGTGATCATTGTGTTTCATCATAGTTTTACTGGGCGACTCTTCTGCCTGAGAACAGTACCTTATCTGGACAAAAAGATACCAGAAGAAAATCAGCCCAGCAACATTTCTAACACAGTCTAAACTGGTAGAATAGATCTACACTGGAATGGAGCTCTGCATCAGGTTCTTGGTGTTTTTCTGTGGTTGTTCTGAAGCTTCAGACACTGTCATCTAACCACAACCTGACTGTGAGATGTGCTGGTTTCTTGCCTTTCTGCCACTGTTGGCAGTGGTGGGATCTCTCTTTTTCACCTACCTGCCTGTTTTGACATAATTTTTAGGAACTTGAAAGAAAAACTTAGACCTCTGTGAAAGCTAGTTGAAAGGATGCTGTGAATTCTTGAGGTTTTAGTGAAATTCAAACTCAGACAGAGGAAACAGTTGTATAAGCCTATTTTTTTGTGGATACAAACCAACAAACCACTCTTGTTGTGGGCAACTCTCATTTCTACCTTGGCTTCTATATTTGTGAAAAGGGAACTGTGACACTCTTCATGGTGACGCTGCCCAGCATGCCCAGAACTGCTGCATGTTCCTATAGGGGTTACAATACAGAAACTGATGGGCCTTCCATCCAGAGGGGATGCTGCTGATACATCCCCTTTCTGAAATGCAGATCCCCAAAGCTTACAGTTTGCATTGCTTTCCAGTGGCAGTGAGGTGGAAGGAGCTCTTTTGAAGCATGAGGTTTGTCCATAGGTCTGAGCATCCCATGATAGTCTGCATCCCTTGGGGAATACACAAAAGCTGGGCAGACATCTGGGAAGCTTGATACTCATGCATTACTTGTATACATCCAGAGTGTAAGAATGAAGTAATACAGCAAGATATCTGACCCTTAATCAGAATCTTGGCAGACAGAAACCCCCTCTTCAGTGTCTGGGGTGATTCAGAGGGGGTGAATTCTCAGCTTCATCCCTGTAGCAGGCAGCTTAAGGTAAGCCTGTAACAAGAAACAAGTGATGCTGGGTTTTTCCATACTGGTTAGAAATGAAACAAGCCCAGCAAGGGGATTTCTTGTAAAAGAGGTCTCTAGTGCCAGCTTGGGTTTCACTTCTCCCTTCCAGAGTAAATCCTGCTGATTCTTACTGGAGGTTTCAAGGCTACTCTCTAGTGGCTGCCACTGTTTTTTGGAGGAGCAGCTAGGGTTTTCATTTCTCTCAGCAACAGGAAGTTTCATGGAAATCTGCACAATCTGTCTGCTTACTTCACTTATTTGTAAAGGGTTTGGGTGGGTTGTTTTCTTTTCTCCTTTTTTCCTTTCCCATCCATTGAACTGTGTTATTTCAAAGGGCTGACATGCCATGGAGAAGGGAACCTGATTTTGGTTCAGCATTGCTTTCTCTTGTCATAGCTGAGGACCCCTGCACCTTATTGCCATGACCTGTCACTGTTGTCCTCGTTCTTCCCACCAGGGCAAAGTGGGTGGCTCACCCCAGATCAGCACGTGGTGATGAGAAAGGCAGGTTGTCCTCCTGGAGGAGTTGAGTTGTCCACCCCCTGAGCTCTCCTGCAGCATGTTGCAGTCACCTCCTTGCTCTGGACTGCATTTTGCCCAGCTCTTCAGCTGGGGTCACTCTTGTCTAAAGCAGGTTCCTCTTGATGAACTGGGCTTGCTCAGAGAGCAGCCTGCCTTCTCTCTGACTTTTCTCCCACCAGCAGGCTGAAGGGCCCTGTCTGATCCAGGGATGTGTGGGACAAAGGCCTGTCTTGCTCTGCTACAGGTCTCCCTTCAGGAGCACCTTTGGTGACTTGCAGGGAACTGCTGCAGGGCAGAGTAGCACTGGGTACTGACTCAAAGCCTTTCTTGCTTTGACAGCAGATAAGAAGCAAGGGAAGAAGAGAAAATGCCAGCAACCACTTAAACAGGTGCCTTCTGTGCACATCTGGCACGTGGTCCCGAGTGTACAGTGGTGTCATCCCATAGGTTGTATTGTCTGAGCCAGAAAAAAAAAGATAATTTTGAGGTTTTCCAGAATCTTGCAAACATTTCCAGATCACATGTGGGAGGTAATGGGTAATTCAGCCAGATACTACCGTAAATAATAGTAGTGGGTTAATTTTGCGTTGTATCCTGTGGTAATTCTTGTAGGTTTTGTAAAAAGATTTAGCAGTGTGTTGGTGCAGCAAATTTCAGGAAGAGAAAGAGTGTTTAAAAAAGCCCATCACCATCCTGATCTACCAGATTGTTCAATAAATTTCATTCCAAACTGTTTATTCATTTAAACCCCTCTGAAAATGCTTCTCCAGCTGTTGACTTTTGGAAACAACCCATGAGTCCTTCAGTTCAGAAAGAGTTGTTCCTTTTCATGTCTTTGCAGGAAAGATAGAGAAGATCAAGCCTCCTCCATCCCCCACCACAGAAGGCCCTGTCTCACATTCTGACCAACCACCTGAGGAGCCTGCAGGAGCCCAGCGACCCAAGAACCTGATGCAGACCCTCATGGAGGATTATGAAACTCATAAAACTAAGCGACGAGAAAGGATGGATGACAGCAGTGTGAGTGCACTTTCTCTTTTTGCTTTTTGCTTTGCCATAGAGACCTTGACTCATGAGAACTAACATTCAGACAAGAAAAAAATTTAGTTCCAAATAATCTGCTTAGATCACTTTGCAAGTGTATTAAGGATTTTAACACATTGTAAGGGCCCAGTGTGTTTCACAGGGAAGGATCAGGGCCAATGGGGAGGAAGAAAGAGCATCATGGCAAATATCAAAGGCAATTCATGTTAAGTATTTTAAATAAGTTTGTTTAGTTAGTTAATAAATAGTTAGGGGCAGTCAGTAGCTGTCCTGCAATTGACAGGCTCTGTTAATTCACACTCACCAGGACCCTCCAGTGGGTTATTTTATTGGCTTTTTGAACTTTGTGGGTCAAGCATGTATTCATGCCTGTGTTCCTAGACTCCCAAAGTCCCATCCCAGTGTGCTCAGGATTCAGTGTAAATGGATAACTTTCCTAGAAACCATCTTTTGCAGAAATGGATTGGGAATGTCTCAGAAATGAACATGGATCCTTCAATAGGTAGTGTGATGTTTCCTGCTAAATTTGTAGTCTTCCTTCCACACAAAGAGAAAATCATCCAGAACTTAAGTTTGTGAAATGAGTGCCTGCATTTCAGTCATTACTGGAGCAGATTTTAATGAAATTAAGTTGTTCTTTACTGGATGCACTAATAAGAAAAGCTATGAATTTCATAGCTAGAAGTACCAAAATTCAGGTGCATCCATTATACAACCTATTCCCAACAGAGTACGCGGTGTTTCTTATTCAGAATCATTATTACTGCAGACACTGAGTGCAGCAGGTAGTGAGATATAAGTGAGATACAGAACTTCTTAAACTGACATAGTTGCTGTTATGTGTTTGCTGAAGTAGCCACAGTCCTCCAGGTATATCCCAGAGATGTCAGAATGATGACACCAGCACTAAGGAGCTGAAGCTCCACACAAACTGCTTTCTAATAACGTTCATTAAAGATAGAAGCTCATTAGGTGTATGGAAGTGAAGGTTTGTAACATGAATACTGCACTAGTCTTGCAGCTTTTAATCATGACTGGTGAATATTGCACAGTAGCCTAAGGAGTGCAATGTGGAGGGGTCCTGTTGGATTTCTTCTGGTTAACTGAAGTGTAGTAGGAGAGCTGACTCAAAATAGAGACAGAAAAATTTACAGTTCATACCAGAAACTTTCTGGTCCTTTATTCTGCTGAAGCTGTTGAAAAACAAGAAGCCAGCTCGTGCCCACAGTTGTGCCTTGTTCTTACAGAGCATCTTGGGGCTGTATCTTGGGAAGGATCCTCTCTCTGGTTTCCTCTCTGTCCCCAGAACTCCCAGTGAAATGGGGTGACACCACCTGCTCTGGTGGGTGCTGTTTTCTTGTGTCTCCCCAGAGGATCTCTTCCCCATGAAAGGCTCTCAAAACCTTCCAAGAGACACATGAAGCTCTTTGCAGAAACTAGGAAGAACTTTAAAAAACAGAGGGGCATAAAACAGTGGTGCAAACCAGAACTGGTTCTTGGCAGTCCTGCAGTGAGCATCTCTCAGTCTCAAAACCATAGGATGGCAGAGAAGCTGCTGTGCTAGAGGTGACATTCAGCTGGTCCTCACCCTGCACTTTTCCTCCACCCCTGTGAAGTGGAGGATGACTTGTCCAGCCCACAATGCAGTGGCTTGTGGCCAAAATCTTCTCCCACAGCTGTGGTGGTTACATGCCGTTTGTTGTGCATGTTGTAGCACACAAAGGACAAGTAAGGTGTCAGTGGACCTAACCCCTCTGCTCAGTGACCCGAGTGCAGCTCCTCAGGTGTTTGCAGAGCTGCACATATGCTATAAAGCAGGTTGGCCACAGCTATGTAGTCTCTTCTGCAGTTTGAAGTGAGCCCTGACATCCTGACCAGCACGCTGATCTGGGCAGAGTTGCACTGCTACTAAAGCTTCCCAGTCACCCATCAGACAACTGGTGGGATGGACCCTCTTCTGGGATGGATTGTCAAGGCTGCAGGGAGTTTACAGAGCCCCAGTGCACACCAAAGTCCTGCAGTGTTGCGGTTTGTTGTCATTCTCCTCTTCTCTAAGCCCATTGCATACTGCCAAACAAGATTTACATTCTTGCCACTGCCTACCCAAAATCCTATTAGAGGTCAGTGTCCTGCAGAGCACAGGGAGAGCTTCCCCAGGCCAGCAGGAGTGTTTTATTTCTCTTCCGTGCCTCTTTCCGTTCTCCTTTTGTAAATCACCCCCACCATTGACAGGAGAAGGATAATTCAAACAAGAAGTGCTACACTTGTACCACTGTTAGCTTGAGCTAATATTTTACATGCCAGGCTAAGCAATAGTTGTTTAAACAACAAAAAGCTCTGATTTGTTGGCAGAGGACATTTGACCGTGGGCTCAGGAAGGTTATTTCTGAAACTAATGAAACAAAACAAAACAGTCACTGGCCTGTTTTCAAAATAGAAATGAAATATAGGGTGGGAAAAAGCATAACTGATAACCAGACGAACAGCTCCCACTTGGAGAGTTAAGTCCTGAGAGCTGAATGTGGCTCAGAATTGCTCTTTGCATGAGGGGAACCAGATACAGCAGCCACAGTCTCCTAAACAGAATTGTGAAGAGGTTTGTTGTCCATGGAAGACTCCCCTCTGATACTCTGAGCACACCAGCAGTACTGACTTACAGAGCTTTGGTTCCTCCCTACGTAAGACACACCAAAAGGCAGGAGGGTGGTTTCAGCAGGACATCTAGCCTGCCTCTCTTTTAGAGGTCACCACCTTCTGTTCTTTGTCTGGCTGATGTGGCTACAACACAGCCACTCTGTCTGTAGCCTGCAGGTTTGGCCTTTCAGAGACAGAGGGCAAATCAAGTGCATCTGCTCTTGGAAGAATTTCACTCCTCAGGCAAGAGGCCTCTTCTTCCAAAGAGAATGTTTTGTCATAGAGGTTTCAACAGGTGAGAAAAGAAGAGAAAAAGAAGCAGCAAGAAAATGGGTCAAGCACTGATGGTAAACAAGACTGCGGCTGGCCAAGCAATGTCATTAAAAAAACAGCAAACTGTCTAATCAGGGCTTTTTTTTTGTTGGGGTTTTTTTTTATGACACCGAGTTGCTTGAAATCCTGTACTATGGGATGTGCCAGTTCTTGCGATTTCTTTTTGTTCTTGTTTCCTACTTATAACATGCTTGTTTGATGTACTAATGCTGGTCTTTTCCCTTTCTACCAGTACACCTGTAAATTACTGTCTAGCAAGGTTACCTCTGAGGTATTTTTTTAACTGCTTATTTATTTTTGCTTCTACTTGCATGGTGATTCCAAGTGCATGTTGCTGCAGTTTGCATTTTCATGCTGTGTGCCAGTGCTGTTTCATATCAAAACCAGGATGCAAATGTGTGGGGGGGATATTCCTTCTTATCCCTCATCAACAAATATTTGTGTGGCTGGTTTTCTGACCCTTGGATTCTAGTTACAATTTCTGGCATGGGGGGGGGTTGTAATTAAAGGGATGTCAGCTGTTGCCCAGGACTGGAGCATTCCTGAGGCGTGAAATGAGAACTTTGCCTTAATCCCTGTTACCATTTAGCTGGCAAAGCTAAACCTGGGATCCAGGCATCCTCAGATGCTGAGTGAAACTGCTGTGGCTATCCTTTGTCTCTGATTACAGTGTATTTAGCACTATGAAAATCTCGAGTATTTTGTGAAGAATCCACACACAAACCCTTCATCTGTGGAAGAGGAGTGTCAGATGCAAGTGCATGGCCTCAGTCTTGTGTATTTTGTGAACCTGTCCTAGTCCCTGTGTGTTGTGATGTGATGACTGACCACAGTCCCACAGCTTAGCATTAGTGTTAGTCTCAGAGCAGAAGAAACCCGGACCTGCTAATGAAAGGGCATTTACAGTGATGATTGATATTTTAGCAAGATGCAATACCTTCCACAGTCATTACCCCTGCAAGCTGAACTCTGCCACATGAAATAATGTTAAAGGCCTTGATACCAACTACACTTTTGCCATGTTTGTTAGGAACTAGGTGCTCAATAGTGAGGATATTTTAGTTGCCTGCAATTTTCTGTGCGAACATGTGTGTACATCTGGACTTCTCTAAGAGATACAGATTGTGGTAATGACTGACATTTGTTTGTCCAACATCAGCTTTTTTAATAAACATTAACCTTCCACCATTTCCCTATATCATAATGTGTTTGACCACATCAGCTACCTCAAGACAAGTATATGAACATGTTCTATCCTGCATAGTAGACCAAAGTCAGGTCTAGGCCATTTCCTATTCATTAAATAATTTAGTGTGGGTTTTAGCTCACTGATCCAAGCCAGTGATTGATCTTAGTGTAGAGTATATATAGAGAGTTAATCAGTATAAGAGCAGCATGCTTTCAGAGACCTGGTTTTAAACACAGGTTCGTCCTCATCTCCTGTATAGTATCTGCACAATAGTCTGAGTTATGATTTATGAACAGTAAGTAGCGATCTGAGCCTTTGATGTTGTGTGAGAGGCAGAAGCTCAGGTGTAGACTCTACATGCCCAGCCCTTGGCCATCTGCTCGGAAGGGTTGCATGTCCCCCTTTTAAAATGATAATGACACAAGGAGTAATGAGCTGGAAATGACCATGCATGGATGGGAAAGAAGATAGAGATGAAAAAGGCTGTAGGACATGGTGATTCTGTGTGCAGGTGGAAGCATGCTGCCTGGCTGATCCCCAGTGTTAAGACTTAGACTGAAGATCCCATTCGTTTCTCACTGGAAACCTTCAGCTTAGGCTGGGCAGTCATTTTGGAAGGAACAGCAGGACTCAAGATGTGATGCCCTGCTACCCTCTGGTGATCCCAGAGCCAAACTGTGGCTTCTGCTCACCAGATCCCTCTGTGATCTGCCCTGGTCCAGGCAGGAGGCTCAATTTCAACCATCTCCAGCAGCACTGGAGCTGACCCAGCTGTGCTTGTGCCGCTGGGAGCTGGGAATTGGGAACCATCCATCTGGCAGCTCTGCTCTGTTAAGCAGCAATCCCCCAAGCAAGGGGCAGTGACTGCTGAAGGTAAGCCACAGGCAGCAAACAGCAGCTGGCTTCCTTAGACTCGTGGTTTTATCACCTCCAGACTCCTGCAACCTGTGTTTAAAGCACATCTGTCTGATGTTTTAAAGAGATCACTGATAATTACATGCCTGCATATATAGAGGTTGCTTTTATCCTCAAAATCTTATGCTTTTGTTCTTAAAACTGTATGCATCTTCACATCTACAGGATATCATCCTGAGTTTGCTTAGTATCAATCATGCTGTTATGAGATACTGCAGCAAGGTGACACTTAAGCAATATTAAAGGCTACTCCTGAAAATTTTTGTGTTACAAAACAGAAACCAAACATACTAGATTTAATTGCTGAGGGCACACAGTTTATATTTTAATACTGACAGTATAATGTTGGTGTCTTGTTTCAAGTAAACACATTTTTGTTTGAAATATTCAGCTTCTCACTGTGCTTACTACAGGTCTGATGTATTCAGGGAATAGTAGGCACGGTAAAGAAAATACCTTTATGCTGGAGAAACTGATGTTCTTTGGTCCTCAGTAGTTCCAGTTTTATGTTAAAGCATTTATTTTATCATTCCTGAGTGTGAACACTCATGTCTGTGTGAGCAGGCAGCCTGTCCCTTGCCCTTGTACTTCTCTTTCTTTCTGTACAGTGTGCTCCTTGGAGGTGTCTTGTGCAGTGATTTTCCAGCCTCTAACTGGTAGATTTTAGACACCTAGACCTTTGTGTTGCCTGTTTATATTGCTTTTACTTTCTCCAGGTCCAGCTGGGAGGAATCAGTAAAATATTAAGCTTCAGAAAAAAGAATTTTGCTTCCACACTAGTTTTGCTGCCTCTTGTAAAAAAAAAAAAATCAGCTGCACTATATAGTTCTTAGTGGGGAAAACTGTATATTGCTTTTTATTGTCTTGTTGCTAGTAAGAGAGCAATTATTGTTACCTTCTTTGGAGGGAAACTCAGGACAGTTTAGTCTTTATCTCTAAGATGGATAGATAATCTTACACCTGAGTCTAAGTGTTACATATACCTGAGTGGTAGCTGTTTTTTTTGTTTGTTCTTTTTTTTTTTTTTTTTAGTCCTCAAAAATAAATGAAAACTGGCAGGAAAGAGCCCTCTGCAATTCTTAATGAGACCCCAGAGCTGCAACCACCAGATCCACGCAGAAATTTTTTGCAGAAAGGTGAAGAGTGGTTTTTACAGCTCTTTGTATCTTGGTACATTTGTCTTTCTCTCACAGCTGCTTCTGCTCCCCAGATTCCTCTCCCTTCTAATGCTACATCAGAACGCCCTGACCACCCCAGCCTGGGTCACCTGCGCCCAGTGAGCTGACATGGGGCAACATCAGGGAGGACACTTAAAAAGCCTTGAGGCAGCAGTTTGTAACATGGTCATAATGCAGCCTGTTACAGACCCCCCAAAATGGCCACAACAACGAAAGCAAAAGATTTTCCTTCCTTTGGCCTCTGGGTGCTGGGTGCATGATGGGTCTACAGGCAGCCCTAATATCTGCCAAGAATGTTTTAAAATTGAGATCTTCTGCTATTTTAGGCAAGCAGCTTCCTGGGTTGTGAATTCAATGCTCCATTGAGGAGTCCCAATTCTCCACTCAAAGTCATTCCAGTTGCATGCTATAATTACCCCATTGTTTCCTCTAGCGGGTGTAAAACTGACACAGCCTACTAAAAATGAGGGTTATTTTAGGCCAAACAGTCTTTTCAGTAGATTAGAAGAATAGGTCTGGAGTATGTATTCAAAAGGACCTTCAGCTCTAGTACTTAGAGGGCTTGTTTATTAATAGAGAGCCAGACATCAGTACTTGTTTTCCTGTGAAGGCTGATGTTGCAGATGAGAGTGGAAGGTCTTAAGGCCACTTAAAGAATCACTGACAAAGACACCCAGAAAAGGCGATTATAATACAGTTTTTTGAAAGTGCTGCTTAACAGAATTTGATGGCAAGTTTTGCTCTTACTATGTGGAAGGGACATGTAGGGACTGGCAATGGATTGGATTGACTTACACAGGGATCAAGGGAAAATATTTATACAGGGACAGGGGAGACTGAATCAGGAACATAGAGTGATTTTCAGGGAAACCAGGGAAAAAAATGAGGAAGACCCTCCCACAGAGTCACAGGGATCAGAGTGGACCCCGTTCCTTTCTGAACTCCTTAAAGAGGAGTCTGGGCATGGCTGGGTCCACTCCTAGTCCCAGACTGGGTCAACCATTTACAACTAAGGGTTTAAGTGTAGGGGGTTCAGTGTAGTGCTTTGACACGTAACTATGTGTCTGGTGTGGTTTGAAAGAGCAGCAGATTAAGATTGATTAACACTATTATATTAAATTACAAAATCAAATAATACGGTTTTCTA
This sequence comes from Apus apus, assembly GCF_020740795.1. Classification (NCBI taxonomy): domain Eukaryota; kingdom Metazoa; phylum Chordata; class Aves; order Apodiformes; family Apodidae; genus Apus; species Apus apus. The sequence continues at coordinate 68,328,543 of NC_067312.1, read as the reverse complement.
AAACTTGGTGACAAATTGTTTTAATTAATACAGAGGTTAAATTAAAGATCTAACAAATTTTCTAAATTAAATTGGGTGCTTACACACACACATAAAGGTTAACCTGTTCAGGTGTTAATTTTGGTACATAATTTCACAAAGAATTTGCAATATAACCCGCAATTACCCCATGGAATCAAATTACAACAGCCTGATAAAATCTGAGTCATCCCCCATTTAAGAGAAGTGGTGGCTACTTACTTTTCCCAATCAGATTAACCAAATTGTCCATGAGATGAGTGAGACACAGGGTCACAGCTTCCTGCAGTCTGGGGGGAGCTCCAGGGGGCTTCTCTCTTAGGACCAATATTTATAGGGTCTCAAGATGGCTGACTTTGGTCAGTATTTTCCATGATGGCCATGATTTGGGTTAGGTCGTCTTTGGTAACTTTCAGAGAGGGCCTGTGTTCCAAGCAGGAAGGGTCTCAGGTATGTTCTGCAAACAGGAGAGTTCCAGGTGCTGTGAGGGATTGCCTCATCTCCCCAGATAACTGTATTTGCACTAGGATTAGAAGATGTCCAATTGTTTGGACCCACTGCTCCAGTAGACAAGATCAGAAAGTGCTGGATTGTCTCAGCCTGCTGCACCTGCTATTGAAACAAGAACAAGGCTGGCTGGTGTTCACATTGCAACGTGGCTCTGCAAGAGGAGGGTCTGCACCACCACAGCTGAGTCTGCATTCAGTGCCCTCACAGTATCTCTGGTGTAGTGCTGGAAGCAGCTTCCCTTGGAGCAGCCAGCAACATTTGCAACTAGACAAGCTTCTGGGCACGTTTGCAGACAGATGATAAATGGAAAAACCCTGTTGCCATACTTTAAGACAAAGGCAAGCTGGCTGATCCAAAGCAGAAATCTTCAATGTCTAAGGGTCCTGATTGTTTAAAGCCCTCAACAGAGACCATCACAACATTGTGATTTCCAGCAAGGGAGACACTGATTGGAAACTGTTGTGTTTCATGTAAAATCCCTTTCATTTTCAGCTGACATAAACCTACATACCAAGTTCAACAGACTTCTTTTAAATATATCACTGCCCAGTGACAGTAGCAGTTTTGGTTTGAAATTTATGCTAAATTTGCCCCTTTTTTAATGTAAATTTCAGTATCTGGTGGGTATAATAGTAATATTGTATGTTTTATTTAATCATTACCCTGTACTGGTCCTGATAGTCTCCTGTCTAGCACATTTGTCTTGCCACCCAAAAGAGATCATTTTCCCCCCACCCTCCCTCTTCATTGCTAACCCTGGAGCAGCAACTTCCTTTTCGTATTCTGGGAAGGTAATAAGATGATGCACTCATACCCAGACCAAATTTTGCTCCTCCATTGTTCACTTTGTGTTGTCTTTCCTTGGTTTGGGTACTTAGAATCCAAAACATGCCATTCGAACTGCTGGTCCTCATCCCTGCAGCAGGAGTATCTCCAGTGCCCTGCTTACAGGCTGATGTCTCAGAAGCAATTTTTTCACTGATTTTAGCATGTTTTTTTGATTAATTTTTAGGTTTGTGAGCACATTTGCCCTCTACTGGGTAAAACAGAAACTGCTCAGCTTCTGCTTTGGGCAGGGACACCTCCCACTAGACCAGGTTGCTCCATGACCTGTCCAACCTGGCCTTGAACACTTCAGAATCATCTTTGTTGGCTGGATTTTTCCTCTAGTTCTTTGGCTTGTTCTTAGTCATGGTAAAAAAAAAAACCTGGGAGGGCAAAGAAACAGTAAAGCTTGCCAAACTCCACCCTGCCTTCAGCTCCTGATAGGACATCTGGGTCGCAGCATAAATGCAGAACTGTGTTCGTGTAAGTTAAGTTATGGCCTGTAATTTCAGCTGGCAGTTCAGAGCTCATTTCCAATACTGCTTGTATAGGAGCCCCTAATACTTGTGTATTTTTCCAGCCACAACCTGTCATGAGCTGAAAGAAGAGTTTATTTAGTCGTAAATTACTTATTTTTATTCCAGTCAAGACTTAAGTCTTTACTGCATCTGACTTCCTACACAGAAGAATAAAAGAGCAATCATCCTTTCTCCAAAGGCCAGCCACTCTTCTGCAGCCAGGGAGTGTGTAGAGCAGCTTGCAGGAGGCATTTGGGCTGGGGATTCACCCGCTAAACAGTCACTTATTGGCTGTTGGGGTTTTTTTACAGTTACGATTTTTAACTGACTCTGTTGACATTTCAAAAGTTTGCTTCTCTGGGCGGGCAGTGGGTATTGGCAGCTTTGTAGTTTGATCATGGAGCTGTTAGTGTCTGTCAAAAAACAACATTGCCACGTGTTTCTGTAAGAAGGCCCCAGATCCCTTTATGTCTCACTCAGATGGTAAGAAAGCAGCCAGTTCCATGCATGACTTGCTGAGGTGTACATCGGATGCACACCACAGTAACAGCTTTTGGTTTTGACTGGGTTCTGTTTGGTTGGTTGGGGTTTTTTAATCTTGTTACATCACATATTAAAACTGTTTATTATTTTTTTAGTTAATGGTTTTTGTGTGTGCATGTGTACAAGACATACACAATGTCTGGCTTTATATGTGTGTCTCTGTGTGTGTGTGTCTATGTGAAAAAAGCAACCATATCAAGGTCTGTCGTATACCAGACCCTGTGTGCTGTGCAGATGCTGCTTGTGTAAATCTCCTTTCCTATGTGCATGGACTGGTTTCTCATTCCAAGAGCATTTTGGTCACGGTGTGCAGGCTTTCCCATTAGCATAGCCAAAGACCACAAGAAGAAGATGCAGTGGGGGCTGCCTAGTTCTGCCTGCAGGGGTGATGTCGTGAAGTAAGCAGCAGACTGCTTCCCAGGTTGCACATGCAGCTCCAAAGCAGCCTCTGGACAAAGCTGCTGGGTGTTTACTGGCTCCTGGTACCAAAGGTGTGCAGCTGCCTCTGGGGAAGAGGTCCAAGACCCTGTCCCTGTGCATCTGGGCTGGTAAGGGGCAGCTGGGACTCCACTGAAGCAAGCTGGGTGCTGCCAGACAACTCCTACCACTGCTGTCCTTCCCTGGTGTGGCTTTGCTCTCGTGTGCCATCCCCCCTTCCACCTTCACATGAGCAAGTGCTTCACAGCATGAGTCCTCCCAGTTTGCAGAAGGTGCAGCACTGGGAGCCTTGTAGGAAGGGCTGGCCCAGCTGGTCTCAGCATGGTGGCAACTGAGTGACCTGCTGTCTTTTCCCTTTCTCTCCTGAGCAGGTCCTGGAGGCCACCAGGGTGAACCGCAGGAAGAGTGCTCTGGCGCTGCGCTGGGAAGCCGGCATTTATGCCAACCGGGAGGAGGATGAGTAACCACACTCCAGCGTGGAGACAGCAACCAGGCATGCTGAAACCAAAAAAAAAAACAAAAAAAAAGAAAGGAAGAGAAGAAAAAAAAAAAAAAAAAAAAAAGGAAAAAAGACAGAAAAACCACCACGAAAGCAGCAGCATTTTAGTCCCAATATTTATTAAATACACAACAGACTCAATGATGCACATAGACGCAGAGATGATCCGACTCCTGGCAATCCTAGAACAACAGGAGAAACCGTCCTAGAACAGGCCCCCCATCTCCTTCCCTCCATCCCCCGTCTGAAATCATGCGATGGGGAGGTTGCAGGGGGTGGGAGCCCTCAGGGGGAGACACAAAGGGGCCATTGTCCCCATGGACCAGGGGGGGCTGCAGGCACATGGCAGGAGGTCGGCATGGAGGAGCCGGCAGCCAGGGGCTCACGTTCATGCTTCCCACTGGCTGAAGTGACATCCCGGCATTCCCCCCGGGACCATGCCCCCCCCAGCAGCTCCACGGTCCCCCCAGCAGCTCCCAGCAAACCCTCCTGCAGTTCCTTCGCCTCCCACAGCCGCTGCACAAGAGACCATCAGCGTTACTTTGGCGTACTCCTCCCCAGCCACAAAACACAACAATACTGCCCTCTGTTGCTGTTTCTTTGAAGGGACTGAAGGGTTTTCGGGATTGGGATGGGTTTTTTTTTTGGGGGGGGGAGTGGGTTCTGCTCCCCTTTCTAGTAATTTATCTGTTTAAAAGGAACAAAACAAAACAGGGAGGCAGTTATTGCAAATGTACAATCCAGTAGACTCAATAAAACAGTCCTTGTGTTGCAAACACAAACCACCACAATTTAGGAGTGGAATAGATGGGGATGAGAGCTAAGCCAAATGGAATACCTTAGCTTTAGGATCCTATATGCTTGCAATATCACCTGAGCTCCAGGTTCTCAGAGCATATTTACCTAACAATGTTTCTAAATAGAAAAATTTTATTTAGAGGATGACAACTATTTTTTGATGGTGGGGAGGGAAAAGAATGGCATATTGTGTAAAATCTGTGAAGATGGATAATTTGAAGTAGAAAGGTAGTGGGAAAGGAATACAAATAAAGGACATTTAATTTTAAAATGAGGCAATAATTGAACTAAGCCAGACTGGCCTAGAAAGAGGTATGAAATAAAGAAGATAGTTACTTCTTCGACTATATTTATACAAGATAAGAAGCCTTTGAAGTAGAGTGCTTTGTGGAAGTCTTCATGTTTCCAGGCAACAAAAAGCTAAAGGGCATAATGAGTTGGAAGGAGTGAGCAAGGAAGAGCGGACAAGGGAAGAAAACATGCTTGCCATTCAGCCAGTGTTTTCAGTGCTACAAGCAAACCATAGAGCCTTTAGTCATTGCTTAGGCTTGGGATCAGCAGTGAAGGATTAGTGTGGATCTGGGGGGGGGCGGGGGGATTGTGTGCGTGTGTATGTGTGTGTGTGGGTGTGTGTGTGAGGCTGGCATACCAGAAAGGGTATGGCAGAGCGTGTACCGAGTATTTTCTCCAAAGCTGTTTACCAGCTATAGGGGTGAGTGCTAATTTCTTTTTTTTTTTTTCCCTTTTTTTTTTCCTTTTTTTTCTCAAAGGGGATATAAAAAACAAGGCACTGAGTTAATGCAGTATTTGTGATATTGAAATTTGACCCAACATAGTATTTGCATGAGTCACAATTGCAGAGTATTGACCAGTTTTGTAAGCTGACAATTAGGAAAACAAATGTGGTATTTATTCTTGTGCTTTGTATTTGTATTTAGTATAGAGGCTGCGGGTTTACTCTTTCTTTTCATGCAAGCAATACTATAGTAATATTTTACAACTGGGAACCATAATTTCTGGACTAGAAACCAACAAATTTGGGAGGTGACAGAAAAAAAAGACACTCAGCTGTTTTCTATATCAAATATTCTGCCTTTTTTATAAGCAAACAATTATTATTTTGACATCTTTTAAAAAAAATAGTCAGCCAGGGTGCTGGTCCTCCCTTAAGCCTTTCTTTGATTTGCTGTGCTGTTTTATCCTAAAACAGTGCTAATTTAAAATGAGTACTGATACTGTGAACATACTTCTGGTGCTTTTCTTACACAAACACAGAGCTCACAACTGAATTATTCCCCACTTCCCATAATTTCCTTCAGCTTGTGATTTCTGTCCATTTTGAGGCTCATTTTCAGGGAATTGTAGCAAATACAATTAAATATATATATACATATACATATATATATATATATGTATACACACACACCAATTAACTCAGTTCTGTCAATTGTCTCCCTAAGTGCTATTGAACAGAAGAAAACCCTGCTGAACGGAGTGTTCACTGTGATAAGGGCAGCAAGCTTATCTCAAGGATCCTGTCTCAACCCTGGTGCTTAGGAGGCACCATGCCCATGAAGGAATCTCATACCTAAGGAAGTGGACCTCTTGTTTAGACATGGCAACCAACAGTGAAGTGTGAGCCACGTCTGCCGGCGGGTTGCTACCATGAGGCTGAAGCAGCAGCAATTCCACCACTGCAGCGTGCTAGTGAGGACACACGTCCTGTAGCTGCATCTGTGAGCTCTGCACATCTGTACCAAGAGGAGTCCTGGCTCCCTTCACCCTTGGGGAGAACTTAAGTGACACTGGGAAAAGGGTTTCCTGAGCAGAGGAGATGGCCCCTGTGCATACAGTGTGGTGGTCTTGTACCAAAGGATGCTTACGAGAATCCACCCACCCAGTATTTGCTCCCTGAAATCAGGGCAGCCGTGGTTTCCTATATCTTTATTTTCTTTAACCTTTGCTACGTCCTCCCCTACTGCCACAATCAGCCCCCAGTCTTTGAAGTGAAAATTGAATTGTTCCCCCGGAAAGAGGATGTGGTGGGGGCAAGAGGCCAGGCAGGAGTTCTCTGAAGTAGAAGCGTTTACTTTCAGCCCCTTGACAAAAGTATTTGCATGTATCAGTCCAGGAGAGCCAAACTTTCCACCCAGCAGAGTTTTTCTCTTCCAGAAATTATGGACACTTGTAGTCAGTGGCACACGCTCAGTGCTGTGGTGACACAAGTGTGATGCAGTTTACTTGCCTCTGTTATTTCATTTGCATGCTACCAAGCTAAGGTGTTTATAAGTATATGCCAGTAATACATATCTATCTATATATTACTATATCAAATGCAACAAAAGAGTACTATTGCAGAGTTAACTTTGTCTCCACAAAAGAAATGCTCAGATCCTTTCCCGTGGCAAAGACTGGTTTTAATGAAACTGTGTATTGAGAAATAGATAAGCATTAGCATTTGTGATTATAATCAGTTTGGGGTTACAGCGCAGGTTTTCTGAACAATTTGTTTTAGACGCTGCCAGTTTGGGCTTCATCTTGTACTGACATTATCTGAAGGAAGATAGAGTAGCATTGGTGTGTTTGGCAACCAAAAGGCAGCATCCTTGTCATGACTTACCAACCAGTTTCAACGATACCTGGCTTTCTGTATGTTAACCACTTAAGTGTTATCCTGCTTCTGTTTTATAGTGACTGTGAGGCCTACAATGCAAGTATATAATTATTTTCTCATTAAAACAGAAACCTGTGTTGTGTTTCTATAAAACTGCCTGTTTCCTCACATTCTTGCAGGAAAGTGTGTCCCCCTCAAGCAGCGTGTGCCTGGAAGAGAGTGGCCTGGATCCCCCCTCCCAAGGCAGTTGGTTGGTCTTTCCCCCAGTTCTTGGTTTTTTTCTTCTTTTGTTTTGTCTAGATGTGGGAAAGATCTCTTTTTCTCCACTCATTGGCATCAGGTGCAGATAGAAGAGCATCCCTGAGCGTTTCTTTCCCATTAACACGTGTGGCGGGTGGCAGAGGCCAGATCTGCTTTGTGAGGAATTGCACAAGCTTTCTTACCCTTGATTCCTCACCAGCTGCATCCCTTGCCATCCCGCAGGGCAAAGCACATAATTTCAGCCAGTTGTCCATTTTCCACATGTCTAGCTGCATCAACCAGCCACTCACCCATTGCTGCAGCCCCTTGCCCCCCCTTTCCTTGCCAGCTAGACCAGAGGGACCTCCTCCCCTGCTCCTTCTGGGAAGCTGCCTTCACCTTTGGCTGCAAGAGCTGAAAGGTGCTGGAGCACCGGCTCCATGGCAGCTGCAGGCTGACTACAGGGACTTGTTGAGAATGGAGAGGGATTCACGCCGACCTCTGCCCCTCCCTGTGCCAGAAATAGTCAAGCATTTAATGATAACCCTGCTCCACAGCCCACAAGAGGAGGCAGAGGGCACTGGTGAGTGCAGGGAGGAGGCTGGCTAGGGCCAAGCACAGCAACACAGTCCATGCTCTCCATCACATGAGCCCTCCTTGTGCACACAGTGTCGGAAATGCCACCAGAGAAAAATCAGGTGTGGGTTCCCTTTCTAGTTAGTAAATACTGCTGGAGGTCAGAAAACACGTTAGAAAACAAGCCTGAAAATTATCTACCAGTTCTGCTCTTAGGTCTATTAAAAAAAGGAAGTGATTGTCTCTTCAACACAGATAAGGCTTTCTGAATTCCTTCAGCTTAGCTCTGTGCTAAGCAGGATAGCATACTGGAATTACTGGCACACAGTAGACCTTTCCTTTGGGTTTTATGAAAATTAACAGTGGAAGTTTGGCACTTGCAGGGGAGCATGTAGACACTGCAAAACTAAAGAAGTGATGCCAGTGGGTGGCAGCAGCTCAGGAACGTTTGCAATGCGGTCTGCTGTTACCAGCTGTTGGCATTTGTTTAATAACGTACACTTAGGACATCTAAAATCCCTGCCACCACATTGCATAGCCAAAATTGCACACACCAAGCTTTAGAGTACATTTACAAAGAAGCTAAGGACTATATAAGAGCCATTTTATGCTTAACTTCTGGCATAGTCCTATGTAAGCGTAAGGACTATAAAAGAGCTGGTTTATCTCGTATACTTGTCCCATTATTTAACCCATATAATTATCCCACTGCTTATCCCATATAACTAGTTAAGGGCTATAGAAATGTCATTTTATCAGTATCTGGCAGATTCCCATATAAGGGAGGAATTTGCACAACTGAAAACACTACTGAATGCTCTCCCTGCTTCTAAAGCAGTTTAATCAAACCTGCAATTGCCACACCTCTGATAGTTGTAGGTGACTTTAAGAGGCCTCAACACAATGGGAAAGCAAATGCAGATGCAAAGGCAGGTTTGACTGAACTGCTTTAAAAGGAGGGAGAGCATTCAGTACAGTGCTTTCAGTTGTGCACAGGAACGGGAGATTAAAACCCCCTCATAACAGGGTCTGTAGTGTAAGGAAGCCAAACCAGAGCACCACAAAGCTGTAGCAGGGGAGGGACAGGGCTAGGCAGGACCAAAGCTACACACATTAGCATGAACATTAGCACTGAAGATGTTCAATTATGTGCTAGTTATTGAACTGACTAGGACAGGCAGCCTCTGAAGCAATGAACAGCTAGGGTCCAGCCCAGCCCTCCTCCCCAGGATACAGACTGAACAGCATCCCAGTGTTTCACATGGTGGAATACTGTGAGGCAGGAGCTATCCTGTCAGCAGCAGTACAAAGGGAGGATGAGAGGGTGTAGTGGAATTAAAAAACTGGAAAAAAAAAAAAACAACCCTAACTTACAAGCAAACAAAACCCTCAAACATCCAAAAAAAAACCAACCCCAAATGCCATGCAGATCTCAGGGTCTGCTGCTAGGTCTGGCTGATTAATTGGAAGTGCAATGGACTGCTTTATCAGTGGGGGCTCCAGGAAGAAAACTTTTACAGAAACCACTGAATGTGGTATCAGTGTGAGAGCTCCTGCTAGGTTCCAGGCATGTGTCATCTCCACAGTGAATGCAGGGCTGTGTGCTACCAGAAACTAGAAATGCTTTGGGCCTTGTTCCAACCCAGAGCATGGCAGCAAAAGCGAGAAAAATCGATGAAGAAAAAAAAGTGTGCAAAGCTACTTCATCACATTTTCTGTCACTGCAAACCACATGGGTAGGATTACATGGCAGGATTAGTGTGGCAGCAGTGACATCTGGAGGGCAGATTGCACTGACAATGGGATGACCTTAATTTCCAAGGATGTCCCCTGGAAGCCAAATTCTGGGACCAGCCAAAACCCAGGATGGGTGTGCTGACTGATCATAGAATCACAGAACTATTACGGTTGGAAAAGACCCTTGGGATCACAGAGTCCAACCACCATCCCTATTCTACAAAGTTCTTCCCTAAACCATCTCCACCAACACTACATCCAAACAACTCTTAAACACATCCAGGGATGGTGACTCAACCTCCTCCCTGGGCAGCCTATTCCAGTGTCTAACCACTCTTTCTGTGAAAAAAATCTTTCCTAATGTCCAGCCTAAACCTCCCCTGTTGCAGCTTGAAGCCATTCCCTCTTGTTGCTAATTACCTGTGAAAAGAGACCAGCACCAACCTCTCTACGATGTCCTTTGAGGTAGTTGTAGAGACTGATGAGGTCTCCCCTCAGCCTCCTCTTCCTCAAACTAAACATTCCCAGCTCCTTCAAGCGTTCTTCATAAGAATTATTCTCTAGGCCCTTCACCAGCTTCGTTGCCCTCCTCTGTACTCGCTCCAGCACCTCGAGATCTCTCTTGAATTGAGGTGCCCAAAACTGGACACAAGACTCCAGGTGTGGCCTCACCAGTGCTGAGCACAGGGGGACAATCACCTCTCTACTTCTGCTGGTCACACTATTTCTAATGCAAGCCAGGAGGCCATTGGCTTTCTTGGCCACCTGGGCACACTGCTGGCTCATATTCAGCCCCTTGTCCATTAGAACCCCCAGGTCCTTTCCTGCCAGACACTTTCCAGCCACACTTCCCCAAGCCTGGAGCGTTGCCTGGGGTTGTTGTGGCCCAAGTGCAGGACCTGGCACTTGGCCTTGTTGAAGCCCAGACCATTAACATCAGCCCAACGATCTAATCTATCCAAGTCTGTCTGTAGAGCCTCCCTGTCATCACGCAGATCAACACTCCTGCCCAGCTTGGTGTCATCTGCAGACTTACTGGTAATACACTCTATGTCCTTATCAAGATCATCAATAAAGATGTTAAACAGAAATGGTCCCAACACTGAGCCTTGAGGAGCACCACTTGTGACTGGCCCCAGCTGGGTTTGACTCCATTGACCACCACTCTTTGGGCCTGACTGTCCAGCCAGTAATGTGTCAGTCTCATGTATCAGATGTGTCAGTCTCAGTGCCAAGCCCACTAGGATGGCACCTGAACGCCTGCTGTGGGGGCTGTTGCTGGCTGGGAGACTGTGCAGGGCAGGGGGCAATAGCAGGAGGCTGGAAACAGCTCCAGGAAGACAGTGGTGTTTCACGTGGGGCTGCAGCAGGCAGAGCAGGACAATGCACTCCCACTTGGGGTGTCCCTGAGGGCAAGAGATTGTGGCTCAGAGTCAGGCAAGGTACTTATGTACAAATGGCCCCAACAAGCATTTCTTCCTCTCATAGCATCTGGGACAGCCAAGCTCTCTCAGCCTTATCCTAATATGACCATCCAATCCTCATGCTACAACTGAAACACAAGAAGCTAGGACAGTGACAACAAAAACACATGGATAATCCTGGTGAAGTGGCACTTGGCAGCTACTCACGCAAGGCTTCAGAAGTGTTGCAAACAAATAACCAGTCATTAAAAAGGAGGGAAGAGCTAAAGTTTCTGTGAAGCATCATCTCCATGGAGGAATGTGGAGTTCCCTGATACACAATGGGAATTGCCTTGCTGGGCAGCTTTGTCACCCCTGCATGGCATGGAGGAGGCAGAAAGTGTTCAGCCCTATTTAATTGGAGTGAAAGAAGGAAGGTGATGAAGTAGGTTGATTGCTCACTCCCTGGTAAGACTTGTTTGCTCCTTAGGAGGGTGGGTTTGGAGTACAGCACCAGCCCAAGGTGGAAGGAGATGTTCACAGCATTATCCTCTCCTGCTTCCTGCCATCTTCTTGTCCTCTGCTGTTCCCTTCTGGTTTCCATATAATGCTATCTGCACCCAAAACATGGCTGTTTTCAGGCAGATTGACCACATGGCTCCCATGAGTACAGTATCTCATCCTGCTTCCACTGAGCCTCACAGGATGGAGAAGACCCTCAATCACACCAAGTCCCCAGCCACAGGTCCCTGATTTACTGCAACTGCAAGGATCCATCAGCCTCCAATCAGGGTCCCTTCCAGGCTGGTCTCCTCCCCTCGGGTATTTAAGTGCATTTACACTTCTTCAACAAAACACTCAATGGAAGATGGGTAAACTGAGACTCATGAGATGATAAAGTGGACCTGATCCAATTGTACCAAAGCACTTAAATACCTAAATACCTCTAAGGACATTGTTCTTTGAGGGCTACACAGCACTGAAGTCAGCCCGTGGGTTGTGTTTGTGTCAATGCACTAAAAAATAATGCAGGTATGTTGGTGGGGTTGACTTGAAAGAGTGTTGTGAGAGAGCAAGGTGGAACAAAAACCTTCTCTTGGCTGCATTACTCATGCCAAAAGGGGCATGATTATAGCTTTTATTTAATGCTGTGTTGAGGAAAACAACTGGGCCATGGTTTGCTGCAGAGAAAGCAGATAGAGGTGGAGAGGGTTGGTTTTCCAGAGAAAGTTAATGGCAAGTTGTGGAACTTGATGTATAAAGAAAGTGAAAATTTCTGGCTGGAACAGAGGGAGAGGAGAATAAATAACAGAGGTCAGAGAGGAGTAGTATAAACAGTGGAAAGCAGAGAGATAATTAGGGGAAAATCTTGCTGATGAGAATTTTTCATGCAGGAAGCCATTTTTTAAGCCAGCTGAAAACATGCTCAGACCATGTTTAAACAGAGGCAGAAGCCATATGAAAAAAAGGTATTTACCCATGTTCTCTGGAAACCAGGCAAAAAACTCTGCCAATTACAGCATGAGTCTCACATGCTACCAGATCCAGGCTGTGGTGGTGCAGGACAAGATTCAGCTCAGATATCCTTCTTGGCCACTGTTGTCTTAGTCAGTCTTTAGCAGAAGGGAGTCAGGAAATAGCTGAATGATGTAATTGCTCATGGACCCCATAATTTATTGACATGCAGACTCTGTGAGTTTATAAATTAAAAGGTAAGTCAATACAGTCTATCTAAGCTTTGCAGGGTGTTTCCAAGGAATTGATTATCAAGATGCTCTTGCACTGAAGGATCAAAACACCATTTCAGTGCCCAAAAGGGCTTAATTTTTCAAATCTTCCTTAATCTCATTCTCTTCCTATATAGAAGTATTAAAGCAGTCTGGTTTTAAGTGTTGGGGAAGTCACTCCCTGGGTTTACTCTGTAGGCATCTGTCTGCTTTGCCCTAGGCTGCTCTGGCTATTGCAGTGTGTCTTTGCAGAGTGTTCCCGAGAGCTCATAGCCCAACATGACCTGCTAGCTGGTAGCAGCACCCACTGCCATCTTGGTCATGAAATTCAACACAAAATCCCTGAAAGTGTTTAACTGGGGCAGCTACTGACTCCTGGAAAGTGATGGTGTGGAAATGCATCACATGTGGCAATGAGAGGCACAAGCCCTCATCACCTGCCTATGGTCCAAGCCCTGCAACAGCAAAGCAACCTCATCTACAGCACAGCAAGAAAAGCAAGATCTTTTCTGGGGGAAAAGCATGCACTTAACATGGCCCTTGGCCAGATTTTGAGCATACCAGAGTGTTTCAGGTCCTGCAACAACTGGGAATCTGATCAGGTATTAGCAGTCCTTCAGGGGGTGACTACAGCTGGCAGTTCTCCATCAAGGGCATCACCACCATCAGCTGGTGACCGAGGTGCACTGTGCAAAGCCATGCTGAAGTGGGTAGGGCCGTGTGGAGATGTGTTCCCACTCTGCTCATGTGCAGTTAGCAGGAGGTATGAAACTGTTTGGAGAAACTCGCCAGGCAATTCAGAGGTTGTAGTGGGAAGCAGTAGTGCTGCTCTCAACCAGCATGGGCAATTCAGCAACTTCGTTTGCAGTGGGGCATATGATTGAAGTTTTAGTTCAGCAAAGCTTTGAATACTGCAGAGTGCTGAAGTGAAGGGGCAAGGGAACAGCAAGCACCAGCTAGAACAGCTGTTTTGCCACACTGCTTAAAATTTACAGTTAAATATATATGTATTCATGCTTGTTAGACATCGAAGAACTGCAGCCTGGAAAAACTTAGCAGCCACAGTGTTGCTTTAAAGCTGCTTGGAGTTTCTTGTTTCCTGGGTACCTTTTACCCAATACTCAAACATGCTTTTACCCAAACCCTGTGTGTTGGATGGAGGTGACACCACTGCATGGGGTTGAAGAGCCTTGGCAGCCCTTGCTGCCCTCCAGAGAGGGCTTCTCCAGCACCAGGGCTGCAGTTTGCCTGCCCAGGGACACCTCTGCTCTCTTGTCTAAAGACCACCCCATTGGTGCCCTTTTCCACTAGTGCTGTGTGGCAAAGCAGGGACAGACAAAGTCCCCCTGTAGCTTCCCAGGCACCCTCATGGAGAATGCCAGCACTTTTCCCTCCTGTTCCAGGGACCTCTCCACCCTACCAGGCCCAAATAAGGTCCCCCACCCTCAGACTGCGAGATGGATAATTAGCCAGGTGTGGCTGTGGCACAGGTTAACAAACAGGGTTATCCTGCCTCTGCAGAGCCTGGTGGTGCTGGGCTGCCTGGTAATCCTCAGGGAGTGTTTGCAGCAAGGCAACAGCAACACACACTGTCATGCACCCTTGTACCCCAAAACCTTCTGGGGCTGGGCTGAGGGACTTGTGAGTAGGAGTGGTCCATGCAAGACCTGCCTGGCCCTGAGCCCACGGTACTCTGTAAACAACAAAAGGGTTTGGGAGCTTGTTTCCATGATTCTTATGTTTCCTATTTCTGAGCTGCAAACGTTCAGTATGCACCTCCCCACGGGAAGAGCTGCTATGGGTGGCAAGGCTCATAAATGCTCAGAACATGCTCAGTGTCTGCAGCTTTTGGGTCGTGTATGTGGTTTCTTGGAGGTTTTTTTAAAGAGACACCATGAATGTGTTTGACAGGATGTTGGGCATAAAATAGCCTGGAAATGTTTAACACCCAAATGACTGAAACCACAGTTAACCTTTCTTGCCACTTTCTGGCCCTGCAGAGCACGGAGAGAGAGGCTGTGAGGAGGGAGTGGACCATCTGCCTGCTGGAGTGTCGGGGGTGGCTGTCACTGGGGGCTCCCTGGGCTGGTGGCTGCAGCCCTTCCTTTACCCTCCTTCACAAGGCAAATCCAGCCATGCAGGGGGGTGGCCTGAGATCTGTCAGGTGAACAGAGCTGGGTTACCAGACACGGGTGTCTTCAGAAGAACGAAGATTTAAAGGAATATTTAACCTTCCCCATTCCCCTCATAAAGCACTAAGCCTTACCAAAGCACAAGGCAGAGATTGTATCTTTAGGTATTTATGATGCGTTTGTTTCCACCTCTCACTGTGGAAAATTAAGTGGATTAGTCCCCTTTCTCTTATGTGTTCTGCCAGCTGCTGTTGTTACTTCCATGGAACAGCAAGCTTAGGGAGAGTTAGTCTTTCCCTTTTAATTGCACCTTGCTAGGGCTGAGTTATATAGCAAAGGCCCTATCAGCCTAGAAAAATCAGTGGTCCTCTTTCCCTTGCTCTTCTTTTCCTCTTTCCCCAGCCCCCTTCACTCCACAAGGATGGGTGGCTTACTATTTCTTTTTTCTCCTGTTTTCTGCCACATTAACCTTTCCAATATGAGCTGTGTATAGTCTTCCTCTAATTCACATCCACACATCCAGTTTCTCTCCAAGCTCATAAATCCCAAGCCAAATTTACTCACCAACTCCTTCTTCTATAGAGCTTTTACTCACCCCTAATGCCTTTTCTCAAACTTACTACTTAAGTGTATTTGTAGGCTTTTTGGTACCCATTCACCATTGCCATAAACATTTCTAGACCTACATAAAAAATGAAAATGTGAAGTAGATAAGCCAAGTTATTTCTAAATAGCTTTAGAGAACACTTGGGGATACAGGGGCAGTTTTTGGTTTTGAACTGAGTTTTTTACAGATGACTGACTGTAGTTCATTCAGTAGTGAAATTTTTAATAGTCATGGTTTTGCTATGATCATTGCATTTTTCCAGACTATCCATTTTTGCTTTATTCAGCATAGTGTGGCTTAAGCTGTAGTTCAAGGACAGTTTATTTCATCCCATTTCTCAAGTCCACTGATGCTCTTGAACTTTGCAATACTTCCACGAAAAACATATATACACTGAAAACAATTTTAAAAATACATAAATATTAATGGAAAGGAAGATGCAAACACACACAAAATCATTTAACACCAGGATTATTTGGAGCTTGTCTAAAAACTACAGCAAGGTTTGCTCTGAGGTCCAGCTGATCAGGAAGACATCAGATGCTGCGAGAAGCTTTTCTTCCTGCTTCCATGGAGAGGATTAATGTTAAGGCATATATAATGTTAAGGCATATACAATGTTAAGGCTGTCAGCACTATTAATTGCCTAAATTCCTCAAGCTGAATTAAAAAGAAGCCAACTCAGCAAAAAGTGTATGTTGAGGATGCTGTATTTTGTCTTTCCAGCAGAGGGAGGAGCCCACAAGAGACTCCAAACAGGTAAGCAAGAAACTCTGAAACGAGAAAAATAGGCAAAAACATCTGAGGGTGAAAAAAAGAAAAAGCAGGTTTCAGGTGCTGCTTGGTCAGCCAACATCTTTCCCAAAGGAAACTCTTCAGTGCTGCTGTCTCCAGCTCTTCACTGCTCTCCAGTGTTCTCAAAGCGGTGTGGAGCACAAGCATCTTCCAAGGGAAGGCTGATAGTGTTCCCCTATCCTGGCACTGGGTCACCCCTTCTTACCCTGCTTCACGTCAGTGCAACCCATGAGGTCTCTGCATGGAGTAGATCTACTCCCTAGCTTTTCTGGAGCTTGCACACTGCCCTAGGCTTTGCCTGTATGGGGCAATGAGTGGGGTCTCAAGGCATGGGCAACAAGACAAGTGGATGAGGAGTGGATTGGATGGTTGTGTCCAGAAGGTAGTGGTCTATGGCTTGATGTCCAGATGCTGATCAGTGACAAGTAGTGTCCCTCAGGGGTCTACATTTGTACCAATATTGTTTAATATCTTCATCAATGACACAGTGGGATTGAGTGTACCTTCAGCAAGTTTACAGGTGACACCAAGCTGAGTGGTGTGATTAACATGCCTGAGGGATAGGATGCCACCCAGAAGGATCTGGACAGGTTCAAAAAGTGGGCCTATGTGAACCTCATCAGGTTCAACAGGGCCAAGTGCAAGGTCCTGCATCTGGACTGGGGAAACCCTCAGTATCAACACAGGCTGGGGGATGGAGGGATTGAGAACAGCCCTGAGAAGAAGGACTTGGGGGTGTTGGTGAATGAGAACATGCAGCAAAGTGCAGTTGCAGCCCAGAAAGCCAACTGTGTCCTGGGCTGCATGAAAAGAATCATGGCCAGAAGGTCAAGGGAGGTGATTCTCCCCATCTACTCTACTCTTCTGAGGCCCCACCTGAAGTACTGTGCCCAGATCTGGCAGCCCTGTGGGAGAACATAACACACCCTTTTGTTAAATTTAACAAAAAGAATGCAGTCTTCCCAGTCTGCCTACTCCCTGCAGAGGGCCTGTCTGGCACTAGACAGCAGGCTAAAGCACTGGGATTCTTACATGGGATAAGGAATAAGGGCAGAAGGAACAGACCATTGTTTCAGCCAAGGTATCAGCCAAGATAAACCCCTGGCACCAGACATGGGCATCTTGACTGCAAACCTGATGACCAGCAAGTAGCACAGTTTCCGGAACAGGATGAAGATTCTGTGGCCTGGGGTTGTGGCAATAAGCCAAAACAGTGGACACAATGACACCTGAGAAATTTGCATCAAGAGCAGACGCTGGTGCTTTTCCCCCTCCCCTCTCTTAATTAAAAAGTAATATGAGCCTGTGAAGGTACCAATCAGAAAATTATTTATGAGCTAGTCCCATCTCATCAGTAAGTATGAATTAGTCTAAAAGTCCTGGGTTTTGGAGGAAGAGCACTACTACCTAGATGGGTCAAGAAGCCTGAATCCTTACTTCTTCAGAAAGGGACATCTTTTGGTAAGATTTGCACCTCTGACTTGTCAGATGTTTTATGTTGTCTTTACTGTTTCATCTCAAATCTATGCAGCCAGTGAATTTATCAGAGGCAATCCAGAACTTTTTACAACTGCCCCATCAATAATTATCTTAACTTTGCTTTCAAACTGTCTCAGTGAAAGTCCTTGTGAGGGCTCTGAGGTGGCAAAGTGCTTCAGTGAAAATCCTTTTGGTGGGACTCTGAAGCAGCAACTTTTTGAAGCTGTCTCAGTGAAAGTCCTTGTGAGACTCTGAGACAGGCAAATGTTTCCCTTTTACACGACAGGATGCGATACAAGAAGGACATGGAGTTGTTGGAGCAAGTCCAGAGGAGGGCCATGAAGATGATCAGACAGCTGGAGCACCTCTGCTATGAAGGCAGGCTGAGAGACTGGGAGCTGTTCAGTATGGAAAGGAGAGGCTCTGGGGAGACCAAATAGAGGCCTTCCAGTACCTGAATGGGGCTTATAAGAAAGATGGGGACAGACCTTTTAGCAGGGCCTGTTGCCATAGGACAAGGACTAATGGTTTTAAACTAAAATAGGGCAGATTTGGACTAGATATAAGGAAAAAATGTTTACAATGAGGGTAGTGAGACATAGGAACATGTTGCCCAGAGAGGTGGTAGGTGCCCTCCCGCCCCCCAAAAAAACATTCAGGGTTATATTGGACTCTGAGAAGCCTGGTGTAGTTGAAGATGTCCCTGCACACTGCAGGCAGTTTAAGTAGATTACTTTTAAACATACCTTCCAACCCAAACCATTTTACGATTCTGAGCTGTTTCTATGATTCTGTATGCTCACACTGACCGTGGCCTTGGCTTCCTCTTTCTCCCCTGAGAAACAGAGGAGAGCACGTGTCCCCATAGGTGATCTCAACATGTCTTGTGACTTCCTGCACCTCCTGAATGCAAGACTATTGGCCCAGAGGTCTTGGAGTCTGAGGCACCTCAAAGTGCACCCTTAAGGGAAAGGTCCTGTGTTTTACTACAGCAATGATGGACTTAGCAATTGTTGTGCTACAGACACTGGCATAATGAGTTTCTAAATAGCCTGGATGTCATTTTGCAGAGCCACTGAAAGAAGGCTGCTGCGATGTCCTTTTATAACCAGGCATTAGCATCTACCATTGGTGGCTCTGGAGCCCACAAGACACCTGCCCTGGACCAGGATGCCGCATCCCTGTGGCGATGCAGCAGCTGCCAGAAGCTGCTTGCCCTGCCTGTGCACTCAGCTTTTATCGCAGCCCCCACTCCTCCTTCTCCTCCAGCTCTGTGAGCAGAACTACATGCCTTGTAAGGACATGGTCAATACATATTGAAATGCCAGCATGTGAAGAAGCCAACCTCCCAAACCGCAGCAAGAAAGAGCATGGCTTGTCATTACAGTCTGTGGTCATTGATGACGAAGATACATTTTCCACAGGCAAACAGGCCATCACCAAAATAACTGCTTCTCCCCAGTGACTTCAACCAGCTTTCCCACTCTCCAGGGCTGCAATGTGACTGCAGCTCCATCTGGGCTCAGACCCAGGTACTCCCCAGTCCCCAGTTGTGTTTCCCTGCCTTGCCACTGCGGTGAAGCTGCAGCACATGTCATGACAATCCACACGTACCAAGGAGGAGGAAGAGGAGTTACAGAGCTGATTTAACACCTTGGAGGTGAAATGTCTTGCCAGCCAGAGACTATAAATCACAGACCCCATCAGAAGGCCTAGGTGAGGGGGCTGAGGAGAGTCTACATGCCCACGTTGGATTGTCTGTTGTCAAACAGACCTTTCCAGATGTGGACTGCTGCGTACCAAGCTCCAAATTGCTGGCACCTGCCAATTCTGGCTGCCCCAACATACTGAAATCCCTACAGCAATCCTGTTCGGAAAGAAAAAATGATGTAACTGTCATAAATGTTTTAAAAAAATAATATGCAAAACTGCATGGAAGTGTGTAACACTGCCACATGGAGACATTAAAAACCTTTATTTGGCCAGACTGACAAAATGTCCAAGAGCTGGTGCAACATGCTGCTGACCTGGCCTCTAGTGTGTCTCCAGACAAGACTCTAGAGAGAGATGCCTTAAAACACTGTGTTCCTTTTCCAGCCTGCTGCAGCAGTGCCTTTGTGCTTTTAGATTAGTCTCAGTGACTCTGTCGGTGCATTTTTCTTAAATGTTAAGGGCCACTCTCACAAGGCTTTTCAGGCTCCACTGTGTTTGTGCCGCATGAACCTCTTTAAAGTGGATGCAAATGTCCCCGTAAATATTAGTAATAGAACTGGGGCACACGGAAAAGCTGATGCTAGACAATAGCAATTTTGATGTCTTTGTGGCATGAAATTAATATGGTAATCATAAAGAGTATTTTGAAGTGGGTAATATTCTGGAGCCTGGGTAAAACTCTTACTTTAGCACTAACTCTTTTGCAGTTACTGATGGGAAACTATATACTTCCACAATAATAAGTTCTTAAAAGTACATTTAAAGTGAATAAATACTTAGAATATCCTGGAAATAGGTATGTAATTCATGAGATCACTGATGACATTTAGCACAGTTCATTAGCTAGCTAGGCCTGAACAGCATTAAACATAACACAGTATCACCTAAATGTCAGGAGTGTCAGAGGAATAAGCCAGGCAGCTTGCACGTGCAACAAAGTGTGGAGGAAAAATATCCCTCATTTCAGAGTTGAGCAGATCTGCAGTCCCTCAAGCGCAGAGCCTGTAATGTACCTCTGCACTCCACAATAACTAATGTCCCCAAACTGAAGCTTAAGCAGGACAAAGTCATTTATCTTTCCCTCTAATGTCTGGTGGAAGAGACAGAACTCCCTGGAAAAGTGAAACGTGGCAACCCCTCTGGCTGGGTTTCTTGCTTAAACTGATTACAGGCTGGCACTTTCTGGTTTTCAGTAAAGCTGTCTGGAATTTTTATCCTTTGGAAATATTCCAGGGTTTGGAGAAACCGATTTGTCCTACTTCTGAATAAAAACTAAACAAACTAGACACCTTTTGCACAATATCTGGGGGAAAAAAAAGGCACCACCTGTTGGAACAACCCACATTATAATTTACAGCTGGCTAGGAGTCTTTTGGCCTGACAAAAAAGACAAATTGTCTGGTGAAACTGAAATTGTCTAGCAGCAAATCATTCCAGCAGACAATTCCCCACTCCCTTCCCTATGTGGGACTTTTTTTTCCTTGAACTGAAATAGATAAGAAAAAATATTGTACAACCAAACTGAGAGGGAAAAAATGAAGCTCTTGAGCCATGAGTACATGGGCATTGAGTAACTGTCACCTGAACCAATAGAGAGTGCAACAGATGGAGTTTTTAACATTGTTCTTGCAAATTAATAATTAACTTACATTTTAAAGTAATCATCATAAGTCTTCCTAGAACACATTATTACTTTGCCTGTTATGATTCATTAAACCAGCACAGAATGAGATCATTATCATTTAGGTTAGCATTTTTGAGGCTGCCAAATATGCTCCAAGTATTTCCTGAAGCTGGGGCCACAGGCATCTTCCTTGGAGCGGGCAGCCGGGTTGAGCCACATCCCACTCCAGGAGCTTCTCATGCCTCTGGCCAGACACACCATTGTCCCCACAGGGACCCCGAGCCACTCGCAGTGGGCTGCTTTGCTTGAGGCCCTGGGGCAGCAGCAAAATTGGAGGTTGACTTCAAGGTGCAAAGCTGCATGTGGCATCAGTGCCTGCAGAGAGACAGCCAGCACCCTGAGGAGCAGGGGGACTGGAAAACCCTGCCCCAAGGTGGGCTCGCACACCCCAGCCTCCAGCTCAAAGACGGATTATTGAGGGGCAGCTATTGCTAATGCCTTTGGATAAATTGGAACTTTCCTGCTCCTCTTGGAAATTCCCACATTTTAAAGATAAAGCACTCAGCAGGCAGAGAGACATCTGTGGGAGGCAGGTTACAAAAAATATGCTCTTTCCCTTTTAATATCTTGTTGGAGTAATTTCCTGATTGCATTATTGAAACAACAGTGACATAAGGGGCACAATGGAGCAACAGGTCAGAGGGGAGCAGTTAAGAGCAGAAGAGCCAACATATTTGTGTAGAAAAAAGGGAAAAGAGCTGGCAGTAAGGGGAATTCTGGAATTACCTGATAAAAAAAGCACACAGCCACCTCCTATCCCAGCAGTGACACTGAAAATCCTCTGACACATGAAGGATGCCAAAAGGGAAAAAAACCCCAACAATCAAAAAAAACAAAACAAAACTAACCACCACCCCAAATTGCAGCAATTAGTTGATCACAGCGTTTTCACTTCCTAAACTGGGAGAGAAAAATTCCCCTGGGTCATCTGACCTCTGCTGAAACTACACCAGGAAGAGATGCTGCGGCAGGCGGGGAGCTCAGGGTGCTGTTCTCCAGCTGTACAAAAGCCTCTCCTGCATGAGCTGGAGATCAGAGCAGCACAGGGATGTGCCTGCCTGTGTGTACGTAGCAAGGTGAGGCACAAATATCTCCTAGCCAGATCATCTCTTGCACAACTCTGGCTCCGTGCAGCCCAGAAGACCTTTTGTTTTTTCCTCCTCTGCTGCTCCTCTCCAAGCACACCTGCAGAGCAGAGCTGCTGAAGAGCCCCTTCCTCCTGCACAACTCCCTGGCAGCAGCTCTCCCCAAGAAGAGAAGCATCATGGTAGGGGTGATGGCGATGAGGACGTGGACTGAGCCAGTGGTTGCAGGTTCTCAGGTGGCCAGTGCCTTCTATGACACAGCACTGCTGCTGGTGGTGAAGAACTACTACAACCAGACCAATGCCACTGCTTCCTCCCATGCACTGGAAGATGCTCAGCAGAAGGCTATCTCTGATTTTTATATTATCTACAAGCTAGTCCTGGGCCTGAGCCCACTGGTGTCAGCCTATGGCTTGTCCAAGCTGGGGGACAGGGTGCATCGGAAGATCCCCATCTGCCTCCCTCTTCTTGGCTACTTGGGCTCCAAAACTCTCCTGCTCCTCCTGATCCTGCTGGGCTGGCCAATAGAGGTGATGTATGGGGCTGCTGCCTTCAATGGGCTGACGGGTGGTTTCACCACGTTCTGGGCAGGCATCATGGCTCTGGGATCTCTGGGGTCCTCTGAAAGCAGGAGATCTCTGCGGCTTGTCATCATTGAGCTGGTGTATGGCCTTGCTGGCTTCCTGGGAAGCATGGCATCCGGGTACCTCTTTGTTGGCTTCAGTGACCACTATCGAGAGGGCACTGTGCTGGTGAGCTGCAGCATCGCTGGCTATGCTTTCTGCCTTCTCTACAGCATTTTTATACTGACAGTCCCCAAGCCAGCAGCTTCCTGCCCAGCCAAAGCTGAGAGAGCAGAGGAAGTGAGCAACCAGCCACCAGCCCAGAAAGAAGCAGCAGGAGCAGGGAGTTCCCAGTGCTCAGAGAGCAGCAGTTCCATTCTAGCATCCCCCTCAAAACTCATCATCATGATGCTGTTTGTGGCAGCAATCCTCTATGACCTCGCTGTGGTTGGTGCAATGAACGTGCTCCCACTCTTCTTGCTCAGGGAGCCTTTAAGTTGGAATGCTGTGGAGATTGGCCATGGCAATGCTGCTGGGTACGTGATCTTCATCACCAGCTTCCTAGGGGTATTTGTGTTCTCCAAATACATGAGGGACATTACAATGATCATGATTGGAGTGACATCCTTCAGCGCTGGCATCCTCATCATGGCCTTTGTGCGGTGGACATTCCTGTTCTACATCGGTGAGTGGAACGGCTGCTTGTGCCAGTGACTGCATTCTGAGAAAGGGGCTGGAGGGAGGGTGTGTTCTGGTGAGAGAAGGGCTCTTGCTCTGCTTCATGGTGAGCTTCAGAGCCAGAAGTTCAGCAGACCATCACACAATTGATTCCCAAGAGTACTGTGTTATCATTCCCTCCTCTCCACATCTTACTTCATACCCCTTACACTCAGGACCCCACATTATCCAGAGGAAGCAAACACTCCTGACAACATTTAGGTTAAGGCCGCTTGACTTTGTCATTTGTTACTTGGTCATGGCTCAGATTGCAGCAGGGGAACAATGCTCACACTGCAGGGGAGCAGGGGTTGTTGCTGGCTACCTGTACTATTAGAACCACACTTGCTGCATTAATGGGAAGCACTTTTTTCTGGTGAGGTAAGGCTACCACAGAAACAAATTGGCAAAGGTTTCTTATTAAGCAAACATCTAAAGATATGATTTATTTTCATGACATGAAAGCACTTATGGTCGGTGGGAAACTTCATAGTGAAACATTGGAGCTGCTATAGCAACTAAAATATTGCCAGAATGTAGTGTACAAATCTTACACTATGTATAAACAACCGAGAGAGAGGTAACAATAGATAGGGCAGCACCCCACAACGAAGGAAAGGCAAGTTTATTTTTGGGAGGTGGCCTCTGCAGGAACACAGAAAACAAAACACAAGAACTGCATCCTTTGTGGCAGTGAGATGGATGATTCATATGAGAAAAACAGAGAGGTTGTGGAGTCTCCTTCTTTGGAGACTTTCAAGACCTGTCTGGATGTGTTCCTGTGCAATCTGCTCTAGGTGTTCCTGCTGCAGCAGGGGAGTTAGACTTGGTCATCTTCAGAGGTCCCTTTCAACCCCTGTGATTCTATGAAACACAGTATCATGTGTTGCTTTGAGGTTTTCTTCTGAAAGTGAGAAAAAGATCTAAGAGAAATGGCCTGAAGTGATTTTTCTGTTTGTGCCAACAGGGAATGAGAAACTAAAAATCAAACAAGGTTTTTCTAAAGGGAAGGATGGTAGGATATTACATTTGTTTACTAAGTCAAACATTCACTAAAATTCTAAATTTGTTTAGGCTATCAGATTGAGGAACAAATTATTTTATTTTTTTTTAATGCTTAAGTCCAGCATGAACATATGCTGCTGTACAGTGTGCAAGATGCTTATTCCCTTCAGTGCAGAAACACCTCAGTAGTTTCAGCTCCCTGAAAGTTTTCACGCTACAGAAAGCCTAAAATACTGCAAGCCAGAAGCACTGAGATACACAACAACTATAGCATTATCAAGGTACTGTTCCTGTCAAGGCTGCATAGCATGGAGTGCTCTTTCTGCTGGTTACAGTAGACTCATTGGTCTGTCTCAAAAAACAGTGCTATAATCCATTTACATTGCAATTTTGTTCCGGTTTGGACAAAGTATCTCTGCTAGTGGGAGCAACAGGTGGTTCATCCACCATTGTATGAAGTAAGGACTTGCTCTCCCAAGATTTTTACTCAAGGGACAGGAAAAGGTGAAGCGAAAGCCCTGCCCAAGCCAGAGGAATGTAGTCTTCAAAAGCAGTGGTTGTGTTTGGAGAAAAGGAGCAGGTAGTGACAATAACTTCATTATTCATTTCATTGCAGCACGGGCAGTAATGCTCTTTGCACTCATCCCCTTACCAACCATCAGGTCCATGTTATCCAAGCATGTCGAAGGATCATCCTATGGTAAGAACTTTGGTCACCTTACCAATCAAAAAACCCTCAATTCCCTCCATTCAGCCTAAGGCATAAAGAGAAAGGTAAGTTATTGCTACAATCTGTGTTTTGCGCAATCAAACCAGAACAGCTGGTACCACAGAGGGAAAGGGAGGAGCAGAGAAACTTGCAGGACAAGATTGTCACATCCAAACTTCTCATCCTCAGTTGTGTCAGCCTTTATCCATAAAATTTTCAGCACATGCTTCAAGAGATGACTATCAGTGTGCAACTTCAAGGCAGAGAAAATATTGGAGGTGCTGCTAAAAAAAACAGTGCTCCAGGGAAAACCGAGAGGAACAAGACATTGGGATGAAGCACAGTGATACTCACACCATTTATTTTTGGCTTCTTTTACTCTGAGTTTTGGGAAGGATGGATTTATTTTTTATTTTTCAAAGTTATGCTCTCTAAATACACCTCCAAGTGTCACTTAGCATTTGCTCCTGCCAGACCATGATTTAACTAACAAGGGATAATCTTTGCATAAAAATTGGCGCTCTCTGCTAAACAGGAGCAGAAATTCTTTTTCTGTTGAAAGTTGTATTAGGAAAGAGTAAAGCGTATGTGTTTCATAACACTGCACTGAAGGTTACTATTTTCACTCCAATAAGCTAGATATAGACAAAATGGACAGGACTGGCCATGAATTCCAACAGCACCTCAGGCCTCTGACTGCTTGTGCCTCCTCCAAGCATGTTCCCACAGCCATCCTTTGCATAATTTTCCCATGAGCCACATGAACACAACCCTGCTCTGTCACCAGTCCATCCCTTCTGCTTGTGTTCCTCTACATGCTCCATAACAACCTAACCCACCTGCCATAATAAATGCAGGTCACACCCCAAATTAATTATTATTAATCACCATGCTGTTTTTAACCTCCACAAGAGCCACCAAGGCTGCAGCTGATTACCACAGCAGGGCAGCTCTGCAGCAGGACTGTGCAGCACAGCAGCCCCTGTGTCCTCTGTGCCTTCTTCAGTGGTGGCTGCTGAGGCTGTGTGGCTGGCAGTTGGTTGGGTGCACAGCCGTGACCTTTCTCCCAGTCTGCACAACCCAGAAGGGCTGAGACATTTCCCCTTCCCCTGTTTACCACAGCAGAAACAGAAAGGTGCACTTCAGCAAAAAAGTTGTTACAACTGGGATTCACTTTCTGCCTTTCCTCTACTCTAAACATCATAGAAATCACACATATCTCCCCATTTCAGGCATTTTTAACCCAGCAGACCACTATTCTGGCCTAGAGCAGAGGCAGACCTTGATCAAAATTTCTTGTCCTGAAGAGGTTAGCCCAGGGCTACCTTTCTACCTCCTATGGAAATAAGCCCCTATTGCCCAGTTTAGTGCTGCTTTTCCAAGCAGCTATCTCAACATCTAGATTGTTTAAACAGGCAGTTTTCCAGTTGGATCTTTTGTCTTACACCTAAGAGAGAGAAAATCCATTTAATTGAGTCCAGAACAGCAGCAGATAAAAACTCATGCCATCTTGGCATACCTCCTTGAAGGGAGGTACTAAAGCTGTTTTCTTCTCCCTGGTAACAAACCATGTTCCTGTTTCATAGGTAAGGTGTTTGTCCTGCTGCAGTTGTCTTTAGTCACCACAGGAGTAGTGACATCTACAGTCTACAACAAGATCTATCAAAACACCCTGAACTGGTACAGCGGCTTCTGTTTCATCTTGTCTTTTCTAGTTGGCTGCCTGAGCCTCCTCCCTTTAAGGTAAAGAATAGGAAGGGTTTTGTCCAAAATTATTTGCTGTGTTTTCTCCATGCTTCTTGATTCTAAGTCTAAAGTGTATAATACAGATGGGAAAACTATATATATATTATTTTTAAAAAACAAAACTGGAAAAAGTGAAACAAAGATCTTGCTGAAATGAGTTGTCAAATATGGAGGTTCAAAGAACAAAACTTGCACATGATCTAGCTCATGGTTTTAATCCTTTTTTGTTTAATGTAACTGCTGTAGGAGGAATATTTGGCAGAGTTTAAGAGCTGGTAATCACAGGGGACGAAGCCTTTATGCAAATGTAGTGCTTGGTATTGCAAAAATAAGTTGTAAGTAGAATAAGGGAATAATCCAACACAAAGTATAATATTTTTAAAAGAGCCATTAAAGGTTACTTACTTATTATGAAAGAAAAGAATAATCTGAGTGTCTCAGAGGTGCTCTTTTCAAGGAGAAACCATTACCACATAATGAAGGAAATGGTTACTTTTCTGATCCAGTCAATTTGCCCAGCTGTACAGCTACAAAGCAACTGAGAGGTACAATTACAAGTTTCAGGCACAAAAGTGGCTTAATTTGAATAGAGAAAGCTCTAACAGCATCTCCATCTACTCTTCCAGAATTCTTGAGGAGTCTGCCCCCAGATCTTACCTTGCCCGTTGTCCCTTCCTCAGGACCCTCCAGCTTCTTGCACTATGAATAGCAAAACTCTTCCAGTATAAAGTTACAGTGGGTTGTGATACTGCCAGTATTTAATCCATGCAACAATATGGTCCCAGGAAAAATTCTTGCCAATTGCTGTAAATTGAAATTAAAAAAGAAACCACAAAAAACCAAAACAAAAACACAAAACAAAAACCCCCAAAATTACTACTAATAAAAAAACAACCAAAAAGAACCCAACAAAATCTAAAGGCACTCTGTAGACAAACCTGAGTGTTACCACTTATATAGGAAGAAAAAGCACTACTAAAGAAAGCTTCTACACTATCAGCTCTGCCTCATCCAGAGTACAATGGCTTTTTGGGTTTGTGAACACATTTGACACCTGGTGTCAACAGGATGAGTACAGGAAAGGCTGCCCCATACTCATAATTCCCCTGGCTCTGCTTTCCTACTCCTGTTTTCCAGACACGTGAGTGACTCATTCCATACACATAATCACTCAAGCAAGCTTCAGGCACCCCAGCAAAGCTTAAGATAAAGAACTGGTGGGGAAAAAGCAAACTGTAGTTTGAGAGAGTAGCTTTCTAGTTCTCTTGTAACCTACCTTTTTCTTGCTCTTTACAGCATTGTAGCCATCAAACAACATTCGATCACTGGCTCCCTTCAGATTCTGACTGAGTGAGGAAGGCTGTACCAGCTACAGCATCTTTTTTCTTGATCAGCTCTTCTTTCTGAGCTACGGAAGTGGAAGGTTTGCCACGCATCAGACCCGAGTTATTGTTACAGGAAGCATTACATTTATGTTTCCACTTCTTTATGTTTCCACTTCACTGTGTACCATAGCCTCTCAGCCACTGAGCTTACCCAGGACAAAGTTTGCCATGCTACTTCTGCATAACATCACCTTGCAGAGTACTGGCTATTGCACACCAGCAGTCTTCCGAGTACTTTGCTTTCCTTCTAAGCCAATTAGCAATAGTGCAGTGACACGAACAAGGTAGAAATGAAAACAGCATCACTCAGTGTGGAAGGGGAAAGCAGAGGATCAGTTTTTCCTTAGTTCCTTCTTGTGTGTTCATTAAAAAACCTCAGGGCGATTCTGTGACTTTGCCTGATGAAGCAGGGGCCTGCAAGCTGCATCCAGCAGGTAGATGTTCCTCAGCAGGACATACCTGCTATCCAACAAGTGCCATGGAAGATGTGGCAGCCCAGCTGATCAATGCTATGTGTAAGACTACCAAATACAGAAATACCACTGAAAAAATAATAAATTAGGACACTTTCAGTAATCCCTACAATAAAACACTCCTGAACAGATGCTCATGCCCCTGTCTTCAGGGAGTTTTGTCACACTGTCCCTAGACAGTGCTTTAACAGAACTCATAGGAGGACACCTGTGACTCAAGAGCAGATACCAGCACTTAAACTCATGCCACCAGGATGTACTACTCTTGCAACATGCTAAGAACAGGTAAGTGCAGCACACTACTTCTACTGGCGTAGCGACACTGATGCCAGGTAATAGTTACCTTGTTAGCCCGGCTTTATGCTGGGCGAAACCCCTAGCAAAAAAAAAAAATGAACCTGATACAATACAGCAACTGGCATGAGACAACAACTAAACTCAAACATGATTCAAAAGACTGTCATGCCCCAGAGGGGTCAGCACTTAAATTATTTGTCTATCTACATGGTAATTGAATGAACAATCATTAAGTGGCTTCCAAGCTCTGGACTAAGTACAGACAAGTTAAAAGCCCTTCAGTAACTGAAATCACCTGGAGGCAAATCAGGAAGCATCAGTTCCAGCCACGGATGCAGTAAGCAGAAGTTAATTACTCACTATGCAACCCCTTATTCAGAGGAAGTTGCTGCCACCCCTGCTACTCCCCAAACACACATGCAATCTTTCCTCAGCTCCAGATTTCATTTTTGAGTAATACCAGATTAACTTCAGCAACAGACAGATGAGTTTTAGTTAAATGAACAGTGGAACAAAATTTTAAGGAAAGCATATTTCTGCAGTAAAACAATGAGCTGCCCAGCAAAGTAATCATACACATCATTTTGATGGCAAAGGCTGCAAAAAATGAAACCTTATATTTTAGGTAAAGGAGTCATCTTTTAATGCATTTATTGGTCCATTCCATTAAATTAATTGAGGTAAACAAATGGTGCATTTAAAAAAAAAATGTACACACTAATAGAGAATTACAAACAGTTTTACCTCAAAGTGTTTTTCTCTATCAATACTATTTCCATAGTAAACAATGTACAAAGTATATTTATACAGAGATATATGAAAGGGTATAGAAACATGCCAGCACCAGAAGGCAAGACAACATTTCATAGCCTGTGAGTCTGAACAAGAGCACAGTTGCCAGATTCGGTCAAGTGCAGAAAACAAAAGCCTCCTTCTCATTTTTCCATCGTTCACTAGCTAATTCACACAGACACAAGTCTTTTCACAGCTTTTATTTTGTTTTTTAATAGTATGTTTTTTAATGGTCACTCTAGTTCCAGTGAGTGGTTTTACAGAGGTTGAAACCAGAAGAGCCTGCACAATGAGCCAGCACCGTTTTGGTCCCCAGTACTGACTCCTTCAACAAGGAAGGAGATGAGATTCACCTCTGCTCACAGCCAGTCTGCTTCACCTGCATGGCCCACCTGTTCTGACCTTAAGGAGGGTCAGAGGGATGTAGGCACAAAGGAAAAGAGAACAAGGATGGTGCTGCTTTATTTTCATATGCTAAAGACAAAAGCCCTTTGGCTGTTTCCTATTGTAAGACTGTCCCTCTGCAACCTGTCTCCCTGTGCAGTGGGAACATGACACTGGCCACACCCCCACTGCCTGATCAGAAGGTATGGATAAATATCCCAGCAGCAGTTAATAACTGGTTTAGCTTCAAAGCATAGAGAGAACAGAGGCCTTCAAAGTAGTCTAGGACAGCAAATATCCTTTAACATTTTAGTATGCCTCTTACATAACGGTGATCAACATGCCTTTTTAGAAAGTGCATTATTTTCTGCACAAGTTCTGTGCCTTAGCTATGGAACCTTAAAGCTAGCCCAGTTCATTACTGAGTACTTGTACAAGTCAGACATCACTACAAGACTTCAAAGTGCTAAGCACAGAATTAAGCATTGCCATTTATTCCATAGAATTGGTTAAACAGCACCCCCAAAAAATTTAAAATGCAACATTCACATTGCCCAAAGGCAAGTTTATTCCTGTGATTTCCACTTCTACTTTACAAAAACAAGACAAATCTGACAAGTAGTAGCAAGTTCCCTACCTTAGAAAAGATACCAGTTTCCCTAGTTATTGGTTGTTGTAGTATAAGTTAATATACCAAGGAAACAACTGTTCTACCTTCAGAATTTAAAAAGGCTGAACATCTAACAAGCTAGTTTAGTCTATGCAATTTTGTTCAGTGGTTATCAGCACCAGGATTTTAAACAGTCTGCAACATTAATCATACTTAGTGAAGTTGTGGAAGTTTTAACAAAAGCATGGCTTCTGTTAACACACTGAACAGTCCTGGTGGAGGGAGGGAATTCTTTTGTACCTTGGCATCTGCAGGACGGGCACCTGAAGCAATGAGGAACAGGCTCTGCAGAGACACTGCGGCAAGGCCACCTCACCACCCCTCTGCAGGACTGTCTCTGCCACTCACATTTTGCAGATGTTTCTTGCTACCCCTTATCCCACTAGTCTATCCTTAGCACAAGTGTCAGTGTGACAAAAACCCAAGTAGACTTCAGTGAAGGATCTGTAGTTTATTCTTTGATACAACTCACATCAGAAGAGTTTGTCTTTAGCACTACACCTATTACCTTTTCATTTTTCAATGGATACCTGAAAAAGCCATGATGTTTCAACATCTGTGTTTATTGCAAGAGTCAGAACCTGGTAAGGATACATAGGAACAATGCACGGTTCATGACCGAGCATGAAAACAAGATCTCAGTGCTTGCTTTATTGTGCTGGTGCCAGTTAAGAGAATAAACAAACATCCCAGAAATTACACAGAAGTAACCAGGACAGCAGTGAATTATGCATCCTCTGAGAGGGAACTTGGTCTGGCTATGGTTTACAAGGAAAAGTAGGCTAATTTAAGAACTGTTGAAGGACCCACATTACACAGGCTTATAGAATGGGTGAAAGTAGTTTTGACATCATTTTAGTGCATGTGCAGAGGGTGACCTTCAGTGACTGGCCACTCAAGAAATTACTCAAAGATTAAGCTTCTATACTACTCCTGCTTCCTTTTACCAACACCTTTTACTTGCCACACATAAGGTTTGGGACATCCAAAGGAGAAACTCCTGTCTTGTTAAGGATCATGGGATAACTTGTCAGTTTGACTTAACAGCTCAGATCTCAACCTCTCACTAGCAACTGTTAAGTAAGTGTGCTCTTTACACCTTATAGGAGTGTCTTGGTATTTAGTAGTTTCCCTGTTGAGCACTGCTGCTCCAAACCTCACCATCAGGATTCTCCCCACAGCTCACAGCTTCTTCCATAGTCACCTAGTGATTTACAATAGCTCTTTTTATAAAGAGACTCCTCCGTAGCCCATAGGAGCTGAGACCTACCACCACACACCCTTCTTACGCTGCAGAGAATCAAGACATGTTGATTTGAACATCACTTGGTACTCCCCAGCATCCATTATGGTTTGCATGAAAGACTGTGATGTCAGTTGTTAAATTCCCCAGAACCAACACCCACTTCAGTTTGATATAAAACTAAGAGGGAACAGGATGTCAATGTTGTAAGGCATCAGATGAAACCTAATCACCTGTAGGAAAAAGCCTACCATCCTTTCCATCTCTAACTGCTTTTTTAATAAGGTGAAGGGAAGACTGTATTAGTTCCAATTACGTTCTGCTTCACACCCAGTGATGTTGCAGTCATTTACCACATGTGAACCAGCTCACAAAAGCATGTTGATCTCTGTTTGTGGGAAATAGGAAAGACTGTAACCTTGAAAGTCAGACTGCTAAATGGCCTGCAAGTGCTTATTTTACAAGGTAAAGACTGAGGAAAACACTGGGTTACGGCTTCAGGTGATCCCCTTAAGCACTTCCCTTGTACAACAAGGCTAGTTTGTCATTCTGGACCTAATAGCAACTTAAAGGTGAGTCCTCATTTACACCAAGTAAGTGTATATTGACAAACTATGAGTTTAAAAAACAAGAGGCAATGTTTGTTTAGTACCAGAGAGTTGTCAATGGAGGCCGAGTCAAAAAGGAAGACCTCTTAAAATGTCTTAAACTTGAATGCTGCACCCAGAGAATATAACCTCATTAGCCTGACAGCTACCACATTGCAGCAATAACTCATCTTGACAGCTGCTATAAAGCCACCAAGATGAGTCGGGCAGCTTTGGGTATGCTTGGTGGTTTTGAATGGACAGAGTCCAAACCAGGCTGGTACCTGGTAGGTTGTTGCTGGAGAACACAGAAGTTGCACCCTCTCAATTACTGCTCAGATTCTTCTTTGCAAGAATATTGCTGGAGACCAAGTAATCATTCAGGTTGAGCAATAAGTGATCAGCCTTACTGATTCCCCGAAATCCAACTATTTCTACTAGCCCCAAACCCCCTCACTTAGGATGGTTAAAAGGGATTTAATTACATGCTGTTAAACCAAGACTCTGGGACTCTGGGAATCACAGAAGCATTCCTAAGGCCATTAAAACCAAGCAGGCATTTACTTGACGTTTGACTGCAAGAGAAAGGGAAAAAAAACCTGCCTTGCAGGAGTAGCTACATCTCTAGAGGCCAATCAAAACTACCAAAAATCTGTACCAAAAGTAGTATTAAAACACTTCTGATGCCTCAGTAGAGACAAGTATGAACATCGTGTACCTAACACTGAGCTGTTTAAGGCAAGTTTCACACAGAATGATGCCTGATGTAAAGGAAGCATTTGACACTATTTTGGCTTTCAGCTGTTGCAAAAACAACACAGGGAGAGAAAGCAGAGTTCTACCTTTACTACAGCAGGCACCTTAAGTGACCAAGCCCAAAGTGGCTCTAGTTCAGAAAAAAACCCAACATTTAAAGCGTGGACCAAGAAAATTCTACCATGCAACTTCCAGAGCTAGCTTTAGAAAAAATGAACTCAAGACTCATACTTGCTTCTACTGTTTCCACAAGCCTTGAAAGGCCGCTGTTCAACTCATTCCCACAGCTAAGCTGATTTTGATCCCCAAGTCACAAGTACACTTCAGCCAACTGACATTACTTCATAATCACCAAGGTAAACAAGACACTCAGTATGAACCAACAGCATGCCACACTCACAAAAACCACAGTTCATGCTTGCATCACAGGCTATCTGCAGGTGGTGTTGGTATGTTCTGTCTAGGACCAGCCCAACTCCCACACAGAGAAGTCTCCATAAACCATTTTATCCAGAGGAAACATATGGGTGGTAGCAAACCAGAAAATATTCAAGACTTTCCCTGTCCATCCAAAAAAAAAAAAGAAAAAGGATAAGAATTGGTTAGGGAGTACTGTATAATAGAACTGACTGGTTATATTTTTTCTTTTTTTTTCTTTTTCTTTTTTTAGCAAACAGAATGGTAATAAAGATGTCATTTGGCACCTTGCAGTAGAGTTTTGTTTTCATCTTTTTAGTGTTCCAGTCATCAGCTCCTTCCAGACTAGAGAGGTAAGTTTTATCAAGATCCCCATGCATTTTCACTATAAACCCCCAATTACTCCATAGGATAAAGGAACCAGTCAAGATAACTGAAAAAGATGAAACATACCCTAGTTTAAACACAGAAAGAGAGGAAAAAAATTAAAATGGTTTTCAGAGTCTGTTCCAGCCTAAGTGCAGCTGGCATTTCAGTTAACTTGACAAAAGGAGTCCTTCATACAGTTCCAGTATGTCTAGTGGTACTGAGCACACAGGTGCTAGACTGTCCATGACAGTACTTCTTATTTGGTCTCTGGCTTGTCTTGCAATAGTGGTATAATTGACTCCCACGCCGTAAGGCACTGAAAAAAGAAATAAAGATTTAAAAAATAGATTGTACATCAATTCTTGTAACTTTTGACCAACCTTTCCAGGCCAACAGAATGCAAGTTCAAGGAAGGCTAGTCAGGTCTTATAGATCATTACAGAAGGGCGGGGGGAGGGAGGAGGGAACTAGAATCTCAAATAGCAAGAAAGTATTCAGAAAGAATAGCTGCAATTTCCAAACAAAGAAAACAAGCTTTCCGAAGTCACCAGCTGGCTAAAGCCATTCAAAATCAACAGGATTTCCAAATATGAAGCTAGATTTACTGATTCTAAACTGAAGAATATCACAGCTTTCAGTGAGGCAGACAAGCTGCGTCTAGTAGAAATTCACATCTTTGTGGTGTGTCTGTGGGAGAAGGCTGTTTTGGGCACAATGGCAGCAGCTATTACAGACTACCTACAGCAAACTTATTTGAAAAACCCATGCATTTTGGGAGGGAAGTTCAGAAACACTTGTACTCTGCTACACCTCTGGGACTTGACTACCTCATGAAAAAATGGTAGTGCCTGGTATAGAAAAACAGAATTGGACTCTAGCTTCTGGGCTATTAGACAGTCCCTCCAGTCTTTGCAGTAATTTCCCCAGTCACGTTGACTTACTGCAATCTTTGTGCTCTGGATCATTATTGCCTTTCAACCGTGTACTGCCCAGTAGCCAAACTAGACAAACACAGACCATGGAATACATATTCTGAAGCACTGGGAATGGAGAAACTCATCACCAGCTCTTACATCCACAAGTCATTGTTGTTCAGTATTTTCCTTTTAACCTTGCCAACTGTACTTGCCAAGTTGTGTATACACTTCTAGTGGTGTATCCCAAAGTGATTAGACGCTCTCCTACAGAAGAGCTTCCTTGCTGCAATTAAGAGCAAAACTAAGATGTACAGATTTAACTGTCCGTGGCAGGGGCACTGCTGGATGTTCAGTGGAATCTTTAATACCCTTCTCCACAGCAGTCTCAGAAGAGAGACAAGATCAGGGTGAACGAAATTCTGTGTGACTAGTTTTGCATTGCTGACCAGACAGACATTGGAAAGGCAAAAGAAGTGCATGTTAATATTAAATGGAGAGGTAACCTAGCACACAAAGAAGTTTGTAAAGTATATGTAGAAAAAGCAACAGGCAAGAAGACGTAGCATGTCAAGTGTTTAAAATATTAACCACTGCATGGGGCAAGTCTGTTCTAGCAGGAAGGAAAACTAGACTGGCCGCATATGCAGTTAAATGTCAAGGACCTTTCACTTAAAACACCCAATCTGATGCTGAATCTCAGGTACACATGCTCCAAACAAAAAAAGGCAGAGGCACCTGACTAGGTATTTCTAGGACTAGCATACAAGGATCAGAATTATGCACAAAGGGAAAGAGTTTATAATAATTTATGCATATCAGGTGTAATATATATATATGGATTAATGGATTTACATTAACCCACATAGCTGTTTATTAAAAGGCAGAATCAAGAGATTTTCTAGCCTGGTAGTATTACAAGAACATGCAATTTTGGGTTTTTTCATCATCACTATTGCTGCTCAGTAATTTGTTCAATTCAAAAATGCAAGACAGACAAGCATCCAGGAAGAAATGCTGTTGCAAGGCTGCCTTGCAAAATACTGCTGGTCCCCTGCAGATCACTTAAGCATGACCAGCAACTCAAAAGATTACTCTAAGTTGCTGAAAAAGAGCAGCTTTCACAGCATTAGAGAACTGACTTAGGTGTCCAAGATTCTTTTATTGCACGACAGCCTGAAGATTTCCTGAAGAATTATCACCACCTCAGAGGAAAATCAACTACTCTTATTCCTGCTTATTCTCCAGCAGTGCCACATACCTTCTCGTAGTACTGAATGTTTTTATCTGCCATCCCCATGAGTAGCTGCCTGAAGTCTTGTCTTTTGTTGTTCTGCCATCTCTCCATATCTGCTTTCAGGTCAGCATTGAAACACTCGACTCGGTCTTGACACTTCTCAACATCTGTGGGTACCTGCAGGAAAAGAAATTAAGATGGAAGCTGTCTTGAAAGTACTCAGCTACTGCATTATCTCACAAAATACTGTGCAAACCTACAGAGGAAAGAGTAAGTTAGCAGGCCACTAGTTACCCTGAATAAACTCCGTTACAGGAGAAAAGCCCCAGTTCTGTATTAGTGAGGAGGCAGGATTGTTTCATTCAAATTCTGCTATATCAGGTGATGGGCAGCTGTGCTTGTCCATGACCATGCCGGATATCGAGGCAGACTGGACTACATGATCTTCAGAAGTCCCTTCCAACCCTGACTGCTCTGTTACTGTAACATTTAGATTTGTCCAAAGAGCTGGGAAACAGACCTCACTGTATCTCTCTGCCGTAACAGCAGTGACCAGTTATGGCTGCAGAATAAAATTCCTAAGCATTTAGTTTCTAACTTCCACTTTTAACCTTACAGGCCGTAAGAAAAAAACCAAGTGCAAAGCACCGATGATCATTCCTGTGGATTGGCCCACTGGCCCTTGGGCTCAACAGTGGACATGTAATCACTGAAAAACAACAGGAGAAATCTTGAAGGACAGCCTGTTGCAAATTCAGGTAGGCATTTAAATGGATTATGACAGTAGTCACCAGCCCAAGGTTGATGCACTTTGGGCCAAGTAAGTTGCCGTTCTTTCCTTGTGTTTAAAATCATGCACAACTACAGGAAAAATTAACAAATGTTTCTGCAAGCAGGAAAGCCATAAACACCTTTCTCTCCCTTCTCCTTGTGCTGCATGGTCAACTCAAACAGGAAGTCTATAAGGACATGCAGACTAAGCCCATAACCTCAGAAGAGGAACGTCCTGAGCTTTGGCACCAATGCAAGAAGTGAACCTCTGCTCTGGAAGCTGTGACTTGCACCAAGACAAAATGAAGAACGTTTGCAGAAGTTTGTAGTGGCTCCTCTCATACTTGATACTTGCAGAAAATTCCTTTTTTCTTTGAGGGGTGTGAAGGAAGGAAGAGGATAAGCAGACCATGTAAGAAGCCTTTCATGGGTGACACTATAGGAAGTCTGAGGTGTGTTACTACCTTGCAGTTTGGCAAGGCACATGACTTACGCAGGCACGTATCAACTCTGGTTCTTCCTCAGGATGTGGATTAGGGCTGATCACTGAAGCACTCCATTGACTAATACTCCAAGAAAGTCCCGCATCTGTTCTCCAATAAAGCTGGAAGCACCTCCTTCATACTCAGGGGATTTGAGTACCCCTTTATTCACACAACTGGATTTACACTACAGGAGCCTGGGGGGTCAGTAGCCTCACACTTACCCCACCCTCTCAGAGCACTACACTTCTGGCTACAAAACCCACTCTGCCACAACTTCAGATATGAAGTTCTTCTCTGCTAGGTTTCAGACAAGAACTATCATGCCAGTGGCTGGAAGGTTTAGAAGATGCTCCCATCAAGGCAAGTATGTCTTGCATCGTATTTATAAACACTCTGCTATCTTAACAGGAAAGACTAGGCTATCAAGACAGAGAGAGTCATGAAGTCTGGAAGCAAAACCACATAAGATTACCCAATCCAGTTAAGTTTATTTGTAAGCATTCACCAGCTTCCTGCTTCTCCTGCTAAGATCTAAAGCCACAATGAAGCTACGGAAAAAAAAAAAAAAAGAAAAAAAAAAATAATCTCTTATTTCTTACAGCCAGTTCTCCTGCATGTCAGGCTGAAAGGGCTGTATGAGTTTTGAGGTACAAGGACAATCCAGTAGTCAGCAGATGGGTCATATATCCTCCAATTAAGAAACTGCAGCAATAATTCCAGCTAAGTCTCCACAGACATTATGAAACAGTGTCTGCACATGCACCAGTCCTCTTCAGGAGTATAAATAACCTTCCTTCCAAAACTGCAGCTTCCCAAAAGTTGCAACTCAACTCAGTAGCTGAAACAAAATTTTATTCTAATTAACAGCCTTAAAGCACTTCATAACTAGTGCAAAGATAATGAAAGAGAGGTTCTAATAAGAAATTTGGACATAGGTTGAAACACCAATGGTGATACTTTTATCTGCTTTTACTGGTGTAGATACTAGATACTAGGTGGCAGCTAGGAACTGAGAAGAAAGCAGACCAGACTTTGGGGGAAGTTGATGCTTTCTTACTGATGGCTGTGCTCAGCTCCTTGAGCAGCTAAAAAACCCAACCCCCAAGACAACTAGCTCAAGCTCCAATACATTCTGCAACAGCCCATCACTATTTTAGTAAGTCAGTTTAAACTGAGAAGAGATGTACATGCAGGCAAGAACTGCGCATAAAATTGCATACTCAGGAGTCTGGTCACCTCATTGTAAGATATGAAGTTCTGCACCTACATCTATTCCTCTTCACATAGTTCTTGAAGAGACCAGAGCCTAAGTACAACTCACATCTAGAACGTAACATGGTCAAGTGCAGATGGCATCACTGCATGTCCTTTTTTTTAGCATACCCAGTCTCTTAAACCTTCTCTATGACATCATTACCAGGGAACAAATGGTCCTGAAGCACAATGAATCCAGCATTTATTAGGCAACTAATCTCTGTATATGATATTTCTACCTTCCTAGTTCTCTGGAAACGTATAGTGTTACAAGCCTTTCTTTTTTTTATTCTGTAAATACATATGATCACCAACAACTTTACATAATGCACCTTCGTATTTACTGCTCCCACAGATCATCACGCTGCAAAGCCTTCAGGCAGACAGAATAAATTAGGCCACCAAAAGTGGATTTAATCTCACCACAAGGAAACAATGCCTGCATTTCACTATATCGGTTGCATCACTGCAAAACCAGCTCCAACACAGGTCAGAAATGGGTAAGAAGTACTTCACCACTGTAGTTGTTAGAAACAGGAAGGCTGCAAACCCTGCACTGTTACGCGAGTGTTAAAACACACCACACACACTGCTCTTTTGATGTAAACTTCATCATTTTGAGAAGTATTTGCTGACAGACATTCGCAGTAGCCCTACAAGCCTCCTGCATTTACAGGCCACTGAGTTCTAAGCGGATCCTCTCAATGTGAGAAGGATCTAATGTCATCAACGGAGCTTTGAGAAGCGGGTCTGATTATGTGAATGGCCAGTCCCAGAATGCCCTCCAGTGGCAGAGATTAGAAAGTAATAATAGGCCCTCATTTTGTGGTCCAAAAGTAGGCCTTTCCCCCTTAATTCTTTTTTTAAACCTCGTTTCTTGCCAAATCAGCTAAATATGCCAAAAGGAACACAAATGCCTTTCACTGCAAACAGAGTATCATGAGCTGGATTATGCTTTTAGTTTCCAGCAAGTCACAGCCGAGAGACCTTGCTGAGCCTAAGATGTGCTGCTAGCCACAGCTCTGAGCTACCAGCTCTCACAGACAGGGACATTCCTTCCTCGAGGAAAGGGTCTGAAAAACACGAGCTAATATTTTATGAACATACAAGAAGCTCTATTAGTTTGTTCAACTTCATCTTGTAAAATAACACAAAGTACTTACATTAGAGAACAGGTACAAGCGTTCCCAAAAGATATGCTTATACCCTGAAGAGGAGACATAAGTATTCAAAACATTCTTAGACAGCTATTTAAGTGCTGTGCTTTACACAATCCCACTGAGTGGCAAAAGCCCTTTAGTAGGTGAGAGACTAGCCAAGTTCAGCAGTGCCACTGCATCAAGACCTTGATGGAGGTCAAA
The DNA here is from genome assembly GCF_020740795.1 of Apus apus. Lineage (NCBI taxonomy): Eukaryota > Metazoa > Chordata > Aves > Apodiformes > Apodidae > Apus > Apus apus. The sequence goes on along the minus strand of NC_067312.1, from coordinate 68,288,467 downwards.
TGCCTAAAAACTCAACTGGCTTGCTGAATATGCTACACTTTGTTTCCTCTGTCCTACATAGAAGTTGGTAGAATACCCGCTTATACAAAGCTACACTGAGGAATTAAGAGTTCATACTACACACCAGCCAGCAGTGGGGCAGGCAAAAGACCAAAATACAAGAGCACCACAAAATGCCTAAAGACAGCACTAGCTGTAGAGCCTATGACAGACACAACACTGGAAAAATACTGGTTTCTATTTCTATTCTCCAAGCCTTTTCAGCTTCTTAGATTAAAAACATTATGTGAACCTCCTGTTAAGATTGTACAGCAGTCCTAGTACTGGGAAGTCATCCATTAGTTATTAACACAAAGATGAAGGGGAACCAAAACACTGCAAGCAGAGGAAAAGAACAAAGCCTGTTGTCACTGTTGGTTGAAGTTGCAGAGAAGTTGCACATTGCTCCATGCAGAAAGCAGGTGGCAGCACACGCAGCCAGCAGCAGCTTTGTTCTGCATGAAGCCCAGCCAAGACCTGCCACTCGGTGACATCTGTTGTGTCAGACAGGGCAAAACCCGGGAGTCGTCTGCAGTCAAAACACATGTCCTACAATACCGTTCAGCAGTGCCCGGGATAGGACCTTAACTCAGCTAGCTGACGTACTACCAAATCACCAGGGGACTATTTCCACTACTCCAGTCCCTATCACCAAACACTCCCTACTGACCACTGGCTGTTGTTACACAAGGTTACACAGGTCAGAGTCATCCTGCATTGAACAGTGGGAGGTCACTGCTACAAGACCTGCTACACATATTATGTACACACCTAGGTCTTTATTTCATACAAACTTGCCAACAAACTTCTGCCAGAAATTGCTTATACTGCAAAGAAGCCACCAGACCCAGTTAAGCAAGATCTGTTTCTCCATTCTTCTCAGGAAGTAACACTAAGTGCAAGCTGTTTTTGTAGAGCAGGTAAAAGTTCTCACCTTTGGACGGTCTTCTTTTTTCAAGGCTACTGCTTCCAGTTTTGCTTCATACTCCGCTTGAACTTGGTCTCTCTTCTTCAACACGTTCTATGGGCAAGAAAAAAGAGAGCTGTCAGCAGGATCCTCTTGTTGCTGCCCTCCCCAGCCTGCAAGAAACTGCAAAGTGATACAGCTTAAGTGCTAATTCAGTCTGAAATCAGACTTTCAGACTCACTTTGTGCCATTCTACAGTATTTGGGGAGTAACTTTTAAATACAAAAATCACTTGCTCTCCAGCACCTGTCAGGGTCAGATAAAATTCAGTGTCTGGACAAGCTGGAGGTGTGCAAGATAGAAGCTGATATGGAACCATGAATGTAACCCTAAGTAAATTTGATTCATCAATCAACCTGTTATTAACACTACAAGCATACTATTAACATAAACTAAAGCATCAAAGCTGTCGAGCACAAGTGCAAATCTTCTGGTGTCCTCAAGCCACCAGCAAGACAACAGTATGGGCTAAGAGACAAAGAAGGCCACCACAAAAAGTATTAGATCTCCCTTTGCATTTGCAAAGACTCCTCAAAGTCCTTTACAGCAAGCCCTTACATTATTGTGTTAGAAGAGCAGTAAGCTTTGCTTTTAGATCAGTTTGGGGGGGTTGGTTGATGGTTTAATTAAAAAAAATAAAATTATGAAAGCGCAATTTATATGAAAAGCCTTGAGCTAACTGAGTTTCACAAGCACTAAACATTTTATTGAATATTCTAGGAATAGAGAACAGAAGATGCTACCCTAATATTATACTACATCTGCAAGACAAGATCTCCACGAAGGTTATACTGCATCCTTACAATTTATATGCAACCACACAAATTAATCTTTTTAAGAATATACTACTAAAAAATAAGCAGTTCTGTGTCTGCAAAAGTGGGCAATTTACTTCTTCAGTCTTCACAAGGAAACAACTAATTTTTTTTTTAATAACTGTAAAGTTATAATTAAAAAAGTTGAGAGGGAAGTCACCAACACTCACTGCTCAGGCACCTCAGCAGTGTAATCTTAACTTCTCCTGCACCCAACCTGGCCAATTCATGTTTCAAATCTTCCCTTCTGTCACCAAGGAGTAACCCCATTAGGGCAAAAGGAGGTTAACTGGTCATTTTAACAGTTTCAGTCAAGGCTAACAAAGCACAACTAGTCATGTGCACTGCTGCCTAAAAATAAAAAGTAGTTCTCAGAGCCCTAAGAGCCAGCCTAGCCAAAAACTGTTTCCTAATACAGATGTACAAATTCTATATCTACTTAACACTTCCCTCCTAATTTTCCCTCTTAAGCCAAGGGAAGATCATCAGTGCAGTTACTCTAGAGACAGGAGATGTTAAAATCTATATTCTTACAAACCTCAGTCTATTATAAACGGGAATGGCACCCCATTCACAAAGTTGTTATTGATTTGGGGGGAAAAAAGGGGGCAAAACTGAAAAATTCATCTCAACAGCTTAACTCCCCCTTTTGTCCCCAATAGGAGGAAAGCAACCATGTTCTATCAGTTGTGTTTGCTTGATAAACCTCAACATTCCCATTTGTTCTGGAATCTAAGCAACTATGTGGAATAGCCCTTAAGTGACCAAGGTTACCAATGCAACAAAAGTCTGAGAAATATAACAGGTATTTCTGCTTTGTATTGCCTTGTCAACCTAAGTCAACTGGAATTTCTTCTCAGAAAAAAAACCTGCCTCCAGCAATCGCGCTCAGCCTTTAGGAGCCTGGAGTAAGCTAGATTTGTATCAGGAGTGATTAACAAGTATCAGCTGACAAAGAACGGGGGTCTTATTTCCTTTTAAGTTCTCAAGTCCATCCACTGTGGACCATTAATAATATGCTCCTGAATACAGCTTCAAGTATCCATTAATGGCTGACCTGTAAGTGATGACAAAAATATTGCCTCCCCTTCACATTTGGGACAAGTGAAAGGCAAGTGTTTCCTTTGGTACTTCCAGGCAATCTCTTCTCAACATTAATGCTTCAGCAGCTCCTCCAAAAAGCTCTGCACCAAGTATTCCCAGACTTACCATAGGCCATGCACTAGTTGGGTCTCAGAGAGAAAATATTTTTTAAAAATATTAAATATTGGAAAAATCCTATACCAGAACAAACTCACACACCACATTTTGGTTACCTGGGGACAGAACTAAACCACTGGTCCCTGTACAAGTAAGATTTAGCTTGCTTTAAGTGAGGCAGGTCCTTCTCCATTTTGTATTTAATTGAAATATTTCACCTTGGCTTGTATCTCTGAAGGGGCATCAGAAGCTGCCACCAGCCTCCTTTCTCAAATTACAGTCCTTTGCCATTAGCACACCACATGGCTTCTGACTACAACTAGAGCTCAAAGGAGGACCTTAATTTACTGCACAGTTTTAAAGAGACAGTTAGATATTCATGTGGTGCTTGCTTTAAACACACATTAGAAGTAATGTCCAAGCCCACAACTAGGGGTCACATCATCTGACAAGCCCTTCTGACAGTGTGAAACATACAGGCTTAACATTTTAATACCAGCACTGAATTATGTAAAGTGAAGTCCATCCTCTGCATTTGCCTCCCTGGGGAACATCAATGTACCACAAAAAAAGTAGCACCGCACGTTTGTGGACATGGGCTTCACTGCACCAGGGTTCAAGACATCATCTAGCCATCTTGTACGTGGCCTGTGTTTTAGAAAAGGTCTCTCTTAGACACTGCCAGCACTCATTTTAACTCCAGCCCACAATGGCAGCCTCTCCCCACTTGGGCAAATCTTTCACACAAGCCCAGAAACAGGGGTTCCCTGCAGTCAGCCAGTATTTGTTGCAATCAGAACTACAGGGCTTTGCCTCCGTATGTGCAGTTCACTCAGGTACTGCAGTGATCCTGCTGACACTATGGTGACCATTCATCCCTAAACAGTGAAGATAACCTGGCAGTTCTTACTCCAAGAGACAGACACACAGCTAGAGATTGCTCTAAAAATCCAGTTCCCATACCTACACCTGGGGTACAGTGTGCATCAGAGACAACTATCAAGGCTGCACTGAACTTCCAGTACCTAAAGACTTACCTTCCATCAAGCACCCTGTCCAAAAGCTGTGCTCTGAAAGACCAAAACAGACTTTAATTTCACAAGTAGACCTCACAGCAGCTGATGAATAGGACAGCACTGCTACTGAAGAGGACAGCCTTCTCAGCAAAAAGCTGCCTGCACACCAAGAGCAGCATCCTTTACAGTTACTTGGTATTAAGGAGTCTGGGAAAATAGTTCTGCAGCTGCTTACAGCAGAAACAGCAATAGACTGATTTTTTCTAGCATAAGAAATGTGCACTTGGTTTGACATGAGAGATTTCAGTTTTAGTATTTGTGAGGAAAGGAAAATAGTAACAGTTTGCAATAGTTTTGCTAGTAATAGTTTTTATTCTTAATTTTCAGACAGAGTAAAGCTGATGAGATGTCCAAGCTGAACACAAAGTAGAATAATCCTTATTTGCTATTAACTGCTATTTTGCAAGTATGGTTTCTAGATCCAACAAGTTCCAAAGCACCAAGACAATGAGTATGGTAGGGCCATTACCAGAGAATAACTGTGAGGAAAAGTGAATCCTTCAGGGCACTATAAAGTCAAACCAATGGTCTAAAAGCTAAGCTAAAAAGCAAGGATTTCTTCAGCTGAAGAGGTTCTTCGGGCACTTAAACACCATTTACCACAGGGAGAGCTGCATTAAAGACATGCAGCTAGACTACCTGCTGGCTGGGAGACTGCACTTGGTGTCTTTGACATCACCTGAAAAGAGCTTGTTTAGAATGGGGCTCTCTCCACACCAATAGGTGCTCTAGCTGCAAGCCTTTAATGTCACTCTCCCTGTGGTAAGTGGTGTTTAGTTGCCTGAAGTACCTCTTCAGCTGAAGAAACCCTTCTTTTTTAGCTTAAAAAAAAAAACCCACCTTTTCTCTGCTATATTTGTGAAAAGCACCTCTTCACAACTCAGCTTGCCACTTCAGTTGCCATTTCCAGCAGGCTGTGGCATTTGTAGCAGTGAAAGCCAGAAGTTCTGGGCTAAAAGCTTTAACCACAAGCCTCATGCTCTATTTGTAAGCAGACACACATAGCCCTTCCTACAGAATAAGGATAGGTCTGAACACCTTGGGTCAAGACTTCCACCAGCTCAGGGTGCTGCACCAATACTTTGGTGCTAATAGTCCTGTAAAGAAAAGACACCTGGTTTATGCTGGGGTCAATATCATGACTACAAAAGCTGAGACCATACTCAGGGAATTAGTGCACAGCCTGCTGCAATACCTTAGCCAGGCCAGACAGGAGCCGTAAAATTCTCCATCTGAAGCTGGGAAAAGAAACCTGCAAAGTGTTTCAGTTCTCAGTTTGAGAAGTATAGAATGATTAAGACAGGGAAGAACTATCATGTTCAGACTGCAGGTTTACAACAGGCTATTAGCTCTCTAAAGGAGTAAATACCTGTAGCCTTGTAATGGTAGTTCCAAGTGGAAAGCCCTCAGGATGAGTTTGCCTGATAACACCCTGTAGAGGGACTGCTAATACATACTGTAGCATGGGCATGTGGTCAAAAGCTCTAACAGCCCAAACTGGAATCCTTGGTTCCAGTTTTCAGTGCAGTTAACCCAGTACCTGTTTCTGCCATGCAATGGGATTGACTACCAGCGCTCCTCAACTTCAAGAGATTAAGAACTGCATTGAAATAGTTTTAATGACTTCTGCATAAGCAGTAAGATATCAAGGTCTTACGGAGATTAAGAGTCACAGAACATCTTTAAACAGTTACTTCATATGCAGAACTTAAGAATAGACACATCCTGGCTAGGGCATAAGGATGAGAAAGGGAGCAGCCTCTGCCATTTGGATGTGCTGCTACAGACAAGTGACAGAAGCTGTTAATGATACATTTTCTCCAGGGCCAGACACAGACCCAGTAGCAAATTGCTGAGCCACAACCAAATTTCTAATAACTCAAAGAGAAGATTCCAAGCAGTCACAGGACGTCTCCTATTGAGTTATAACCTTCCACCTGAATGAAGGAGCCACTCTTGGAGTTTCTGTGCACCCCAAGAACTACCAACCTCAGCTTAACCAAATAGCAGAGAAGAGAGATAATGCTACCCATGCAGTATGCTGCTGCTAAACATGACTAGTTTTGTTTTGCTTGTGAAAACAATCCTCCTACTTAATGCATTTACTTGCCCACTTTTCCCACCACCAACCTTTCTCACTGTTAGAAAGAATCAACTCGCTGATACACCATTCCATGCAACCACAACAGTGTCTTCTGCCACAGGGCTCTCTTTACCTTCATTGACTCCGAGTACAGTATATATTCCCTAAGCACAGGCAGGAAGTCTTCTGTCATGTCTTCACTGAGTTCTTCAAGAGCTGTGCAGCAGTTTCCAATACATGCAGACACACCCTCCAGTGGCTCTGACAGCTCAACCTCCAGCCCTCCCCAGGTTGAATAAATAGGTCCATATTCTCGTAGTTCCACCAAGTATTCTGCAAAAGGCAGATGGAAAAGTAGATTAACAGAGTAACAGCAAGGCACAAGTTTCTCTCCACACTCACACCAAACAGGACAAACTATGCACCAAGGTTGGCAAAGATTAACTCCCCCAGGAGTCAAGTCTTGTGCTGCATCAGCATCTTAACAGACAGAACTATATGGCTGCACAGGTGACAGGCCGAAGTTGCCTCCTGCGACCATTCCTACAACCTTTCAAATATAAAAAAGCTGCATCTATGCAGTAGTCAAAGCATTTTTTTAAATATGTGTAAAACTTGGCTCTGCTAAGACAGGTCTGTAAAGGATATCTTTGTCTAGGGATTCCACCTGTACTCCTCCAGATCTAAAGGTTTTTCCTCCTTCCAAAAGTCTTTCCAAAAATAACTGTAATAAGAAAGAAGGCTGGTATAATAAACAACAGGAGCAACGTTAAAAAACATTTGGAGCATTAAGCTAAAACACTGTGTCAAGCTTTGGGCTTGTTTTAAATCTGCAAGAGTTACTAGATTTTCTTCTGTGTGTGGCTCATTACAGGCCCAGTCATTGACCTAAGTTGTCTTCGTCATGCTACCAGCCAGAACAAGGTACAGAGCACTCAGAATTAGGTATTATGATAGAGCACCTTGTGTTCTTACCCAACTGTTCCTTGATAATCCGTTGTGCTATTCTGTCAATAGTACCAAGCTTCAGAGAGAATGTGTCTAGATACTCCCCAATGGCTGCAAACTCCAGTGGCCGACTTCTTAATTTGTAGCCTCCTGTTACATATTTCACAGACTCCCCCATCTTTGACAGCAGTGCCATTCCTTGTTTTTTGTAGGCATTAAGATCCTACGAAGTTAAAAAAACCCAACAGTTTAGAAATATTCCACTTACCTGTTGAAAGATTAATACAGTGAAGGATATCTTCCAGTCAAGATAAAATCTCGTAAAGACAAGAGACCACATGTGAGGTGTAGGCTTGGAGAAAACCTCACTTTGCAAAAGTTCCACAGCTGAGCACAGTTTCAAGACTGCCTCTCGATAGAGATAAGCTATCCAGGAGAATGGTGTATGACTTACACTGTACATGAATAGTCCACCTTTGTACATGGCTAGACTTTCCCCTGTCCCTGTGCTGTCACCAGGGAGGCAGTGATATTAACAGCTCTGTTTCCACCCATACTGTTCATGCCATTCATCCATACATACTTTTAAGTCACAACCCACAATACCAGTATTAGGCAAGTACGCCAGCTGGCTCTGATGACCTAGTGCAGAGCTACATACTGCATGCCTGTTTGGTCAGCAGCCTCCTCACACCACTGTGTGGCCAGGTAGGAAGGAGGGAAAGACTGCACACACAAGCAGCACAGCATGAGGAGACTCACACAGCATCTCCGCACCAACAGACTGCAGCTCAGGCAGGGTCACATGCAGCTGTGTTGCCTGCACAGAAAGCTGAAACTGCCTTGCCAAAGCTTTACACACTTGCATAAGTCAACATGCAACCTATGCCACCTACAATCTTCAGGGGATTTCACCTTGACAGCACACCAAAAAAAAAAAAACAGTTTTAGCTGGCAAAAACTCCATCCATTTTTCATTTAACTCCTTCCAGCAGAGGTCACTACTTAACACCTGATAACAGGCTTAAGAGCTATGCATATGTCATCACATGCGACCTGAGAAGAGATGCTCTCAAACCAGGTAGACCTGCAGAGGTCAAGAATCAAGACATGGTATTGCAGACTAGACTAAAATCTTAAGTGTTCTTTAAAAAAATACATTACCTATCTTCAAAACTTGTACTATGGTATGATTTTCAGATACTTAGATGTAAGTCAAACATAAGTCTGATTAAGAAAACCTGACAGCAGCTATTATAATTTTAAATTATGTTTGCATTTAAATGCAGTGGCTCCTTGCCTCTTGGCTTTCACCTGTCCTAAGCATTAATTGCAACCAGGCATCAGAAAAAAAAAACACACAAAACACCTTTAACTCAAAATCATTCACTCTCTCTCACAAGAATTCTGGTGAACTACTAGACCAAACAGGGATTTGAAGAAAGGTTTGTTTCCCTTTCGAACAGGAAGTGGTCATATGACTTTCTGCAGTTACTAAGTTCTGAACTCCTAGTACACTGAATTGACACTGCTCACTGCCCCATACACCAAGTTCCAACACCAGAGACAGCCAGAAAAGACATGCCCTTTTCCCTTAGCCTCCCAGGATCCTCTGTATTCTCAGGGCAAGCCCTTCTCTGGGCTGAGGATAAAGCCCCTACCATTAATTTTACAGGGGTGAGAGAAGACTAAGGTACTAGAAAGTTGCATCATACTTTGACAGCTGAAAAGAAAAAAGCTATCTGATATTTAACTGATAAGGTGCTAAACAAATTTCTGGCTTTTTTTTTTTTCTGCATTTCTGGCTCATTTCACCAGCTAAGTTCACCACAGAGGGAAAATAAAAGGGATCTGGAGATTGGGTCTCACATTACCAGCAAGTAGAGCATGAGTCTGAAGTGAGCTCAAATTAAGTGTTACATTTGAGTGAGCTAGCGTAATGTGACATTGAAAAGATGTGCTTTTACAGCTCTCCTCACTTATCAGGTCAAATCCAAGCATGACTGTAGGCCCTCCTAGTCTTATTTACACAGTGGTTCAAAAGACAGCCGAAGAAAATTGCACCTTTGCTGGATAAATCACGCAGAAAATGAGCATGAAGTTGCTAAATGAGAACAAACATGAATGAGGTCTTCAAGCTTAGTACTGAGGGCAACAAGTGCAAGCAGTATGGAAGGCATAGACAAGAAAAAAGACGAGAAATCTGCAAGCTTTTGTGCAATAGAGATCTCTCCTCCCTCACCTCCCTCCTCCCCAAAAGAGGATTTCACAAAGTCTACAATATTTCTAAATTCTGAACGTCTCTTACAGCAGAGGAGTATGTTCTAGACACAAAGCAGGTCTGGAGAAGTGATTTTGTAAGTCTGCAAACCAGCACTCCCCTTCAATCAAAAGGAACCCCTAAGGTTGTCACACACAGGGATCTGTCACACACAACAATTAGGGTCCCCAACAACTCTCTGGAATTTTAGGGCACATCTACTGTTATTAATGCCTTTTCACCTTAATTTAAAAGGAGACTGCAAAGGTCTGTTTGAAAGTTACTGGCTTACCTTGGCTGTGAGAAACATGTTGAAGTGCTCATTAAAAGAAAGCACGGGGTGATCAGTTATTCTCTTCAAGAATTTGTCTAATGCTTTCCTCCTTGTCTCCACAAACTCTTCAGAAAAGCGATCGACAACACCCTTCACCACAAATTTCTCAGGAAGAGGCTGTCAGAAACAAGCAAAATGCACAAAGATTCAAAAGACCAAAGACTTGCTTCTGCTATTTGGAAACATAAAAAGCAATCAAACTCCAGCCCTAACAGGAACCGAAATGTTATGCTTGCTAACAGGAACCATACATCAGATGGGATGCAAACCCTTTTCCGCACTATGCCTTAGATGGTCTGGCTTAACTCCAGCAGTTCCACTGAGTGGCTTCAGCTGAGAGCCACACCAGTGAAGCCCAGACAGTACTCACACTAAGGACTTCTAGCATAGCTTAAGGTGTTCCCCCTTACTGCTACCCACATTCAAGGACTGGATTCAAAGGAGATGCCAGTGGACCTGTACACTATTCAATGCAGCAATGCACACAAACACACACACCCCTAACACTGAAGCAAGGCTGCTCAGTACAAGGAAACTCAGAACATTTAACAATTCTACTTACTCTTCCCCTCTTTGGCCCCATTCTGAACAGTGTACTGCTCCTGGACAGGGACCTTCTGTGAGGGCAGACAATCTTAGTGACAGCACCATACTGAGCAAAGACCAACAAGCAGGCTTGACACAACAAATAGTCAAACAGTCCTGGCTGTTTGACCTGGCTGGCCAAACAGGAAGGCTGGAACCTTCCTGAAGCACTTGCACACTCAGTGATCTGTCATAGCTGACACTCCTGAGCGTGTTTGTGTAAGTGACAAAGGTCTTCCAACATATCTACTATTTCATCTTACTCCTCTTTTCACTCCACTAGGTCACCTCTGCAGTTCAGCTTAACATGTAAGCCCAAGTCTGCCTCCAGACTTGCTCATTCTGCCATCCCTCCTGTTACATTTAGACCCCTGGCTCCAAAGTACTGCTTCAGGTGGAAGATAACTCCTTAAGCTCCAGGATTGTTAGTTCTACCACTAGATCTGCTTTTGTTCTCTCTGGAGAGCATGGCCTCTAAGATTAGTATTTGTTTTAAAACTGTGCTTTGCATTTTATTCCAGTGAAACAGTCCACTCAGATAATCTGCTTACTTTTAGGCTAGCCATTTTCACCCACTTCAGGAATCAGAATTCTCCTCTGCAAAGTCTTTGTCACCTGAAATCTGTGACAAAAGTAATTCAAAGAAAAAAGGAATTGTGAATGCACATGACTGTCCCACCATTTCCCGGCTGATGTAGGATATACATGAAGATTGCACCTCCTAAAAAAACCCAGCCAGCTACATTTTGAGCACTATATTTAGTTCTTATAATTTAAGACTTATCTTATGTTTAGCATTTAGATCAGTCACTCTAGTCAAACCAGTGTAGGCTACATTCTAATAAGATTTCTTCAGAAGAATAAAGCTTAGTGCAGTAGTCTTCAGGGACAAAGAAACACTCTTCCCTTGCTTTGTGAACTTTAGCAGGGACTTCATACTCTGGCAAGTCACCACCTCAGCACCATATGCCGAAGGAAAAGGACAAGCTGAGAGCTGGCCATTTAACATCATTTTAGCTAGAGCAGCAGTTACAGTCCTTAACATTTTAGGCCTTTGGAGGTGCATTCCAAGTAGCCAGTTCACATAGCTAGCAAACTATATCTTGCTTTAACTGTGTGTTAACTATCTACCTTATCGACTTCCAGCTTAATGGTTTACTTTTCCCTGCTGCTGCATGCAAGCAGAGTTCACTGCATTCAGAAATTGCTTCAAGTATCTAAACACCACCATCCGAACACAAGATCCTTGGCCATGTTAGGCTTATCCTTCGAGTCTAGAAACAGATCTGAGAGCATTCTTACTCGTGTTTGAAAGAACAGATTAAAGTCTCAGATCATCTTAAAAAAAAAAAAGTAAAAATAAGTAACCAAAGAGATGAGAAGGAACTCATACTAGGTTTAGTTTGGGCTCCTAAGTGTAGGTTATCATGAGTCACTGCACCGAGGACACAGCATTTGTTACAGGAAGATTTTAGGCAGAATCACTAGACCAAGATTAGGAAGACAACCCTTTTTCAGTACTTTGTCACACAGAACGCCTCCAGGGAGTGCAGTGTCTCCAGTTACAAATACAGATACTCTTAGATAGTCTTATACCATCCTTTCAGAATACACTTGAGTCACAGTGCACCTGCAACTGCCTTTAGCTTCCATTTCCCAGCTACTTCTAGGCAAGAAATACATAATATATTCAGCAAATACATAATGCATTCAGCAATCTCCCTGCTGTACCACTGCATAGAGGAGATGAATAGGAAGTTCCATAACCACTAAATTTGTGCACAGCCAGATAAGAGGGTAGTGCATCCAGATTTTCTGGAAGAGAGGCACTTAAGAGATTGCTTTTCTCTGCAGCTGGTTTCACGTCCAGCATTAAAGCCACTTCTGCCAAAATCGCCATTCTGTGTGCAACAAATTCCAGGTCACAGCAAAGCAGCTTGATTCCTTGGCTGTGACTCACCACCTGCTACTAGACTTATTTATTGCCTTGCAGCCTTCAGGCAGGACTAGCAGTCTACTACTGCACACAAGAATCTCTAAAAGCTTAACCTCAATAGTTCCAGCTGTTCAGAGAACAGGGAGGAAGAAAAGAGGGTCTAAGCAGCAAACACATTAGCCTCATGTCTCCACCTTGCCCCAGCAAGGCTACTCTTTATTCTGTTCTCTCTAACCCTCAGTAAACGTACTTGCTGCTAGTTTGCAGTGTCACATGATTTTGTGAAGTATTTATCTTTGAGAGACTGAGCTATTATTCCACTTAGAGGCAAGTTCCATAGAAATTAAGAATTTTAATAGCTCTCTACCTTGGAACAGCCTAACTGAATACTTCTCATATAGCTTGGTCCTTGCTGAGGGAAGAAGAGCAGAGAAACTTCCTCCGTGCCGGATGGGCAAGCTAAGGTATCCCTGCAGCATTGCTATTTCCCAACAATTCACCTCCTACGGGCCTTTTTCCATGTCTGTGTTCAAAAGAGCGGATTGCAGTGATCTCACAGGCTTCTCACATTTTTGCTTCTCCTGCAGCATGACAAACATACTGCTGAAGCTCAGTATCAACCTCTTCATATCCTATAAAGTGGTTAGACTCCCAGCTTCAGTGATATGAAGGGGTGCAGCAGTTTCGCTAATCACATTAGCTGAACTTCTGCCTATTGAAGGCATGAAATAGCTACCAAGCCAGAGGCTAAGATTTGTAAACCTGTGCTATTAAATGCTAGGACAAGTAGTTTTAAAATACCCTCTATAAAACCAGTTCAAAAGGCCATCTTGAAAACTGAGACTAAAACATGAAGTACCTGTGAGGCTTTTTGTAAGCCTCAGATTCTTGGAAATCTAGATGTAATAATTGATCAAAGTGACTAAGAGTATTCCATTCATGCCATGACAAGTGCAGTCACCATGCATACTGCCCTACATGAGGCTGCCAAAGCTCACCTCTCAGGTGTGCCACCCCATAAACATCTAAGCTTCATCATCAGTCAAGAATGGGAAGTTCTTTCCCATTCCTCTAGAAGACAATGAAGTACAGCATATTTAAACGTAAATACTAGAAGGGAACGAAGTGCCATATTTAAATTTAAATAGACACATGACCAAAGCATCACTCTCAGAAGAAAGATTACAAAATCATCTTTAATAGCAGCTTCTTGCTTACTACCTACGGGAATGAGATGTGTTGGCTGAGACTCTTCCAGCTTGTTTCTCAACCAGTCAAAGTCTTGGTACCGCCGGCGGACAGAATACTCTGGCAAGTCAAACTCTGCTCTCGTGGTCTGAAAAAGAAGAACAAGATAAGCTTAACATGCACCAAAACCCCTCCCTTCAGAGCTTGGCAGCAAATGCAGCACAAGCCATCACTGTCACAGATGAGCCAGACAAGCCTTGCACAGGGACTCCATCCCCTAAATTGTGTTTGCAGCCAGAACAAGGGAAAGATCCTCTAACCTTCAGAGCAGCTGGGAAAGCCAGCAATAAGTCAAATTATTACTTGGAGCTGATGTGTTCTTAAGAGCTACTCATACTTCATAACATGTTCTGCTCAGATAAACTTTTTGGGAGGAATTTGAGGAGAGGACTGTGCACCATGTTAACCTCTTGGCAGTTAGAGGTTTGCAGGGAAGATTGTATGAAATCTTCATTCCAAGGACAAGACTATTTTAGCCATCAAGACTTAAAAGCAAAGATATTTAATTACTTGTTTATTCTATGAGGTGCATTAACCGTGAGTGAAGAAATGTTTTACCACTGTCCCATATTCCAGCAGTGACAGGCTTTTTACACTCCTTCAAGGCTAAAAGATTAGAACAGAAGCCATCGCTAGGTTTGCCAAGGGACTTTTTCATTCATTTCTGAGAGGAAGAAATTACTTTGTTTATGTTAATTCATGTACACCCTATCAGCAGTATCAGTACATTTAAGTCAAAATCTCTAAAGTTTTCATTCCTCAGGGCAAGGACTTAAACTTGCCATTACAAGTCCAGACTGAAGCTAAATGCAGAGAAACTGATGGTAAATGTTTTGTCCAGTCCTCAACTAGTCCATTGCCTGGAAAGCTGACTGTGTAGGCTGTTTGAACAGCACATATTGCAACTGCCTAAAAACCCTAATGAAAGTCTGCACCAACCAGGAGTTTCTGCTAAAGAGCCTGGTGTTGCCACAGCCCTTATTGGAAGGTAGATGACCCTTATCGTGAGGTCCCACTGAGAAGCACAGCTCATAGAAAAGCCTGGAGAGCTTTTAGTACCTGCAGCATCAAGACCATCCTGCAGTGAAGGTGCCAGCACACTGCATGTCCACAGCTAGACAATAACGCTACTGCATCCTGGGGAACAAACTAGCTCTTCTGGCTTTCAGCTGGCACTGTGTCCAGCACTAGGTTGCTTTGATACTCCCAGCCACTAAAACCACCTGCTAAAGTCTAGCAGACTAGCTCTCCTCCAGACGGAGAGCAACTGCCACATATTTGGAGAGAGTCAAGCAGCAGCCTTTAAACACAACCCACCTCTTTGCTTGCTCTCTGGATGGCTCTAACTCTTCAGTTACTGCACATTAGTCCCACCAATCCCCACTAGGGATCCTATACAAGTTCTACGCCAGAAATCTCTTTCTAGGGGGGAAGCCAGCAGCATGAATATCTTAAAGAGCTTACCTCCTTCCTTCTTTGACCTATTGGCTATGGTAAAATATACACACGTTAGTCCAATGCTCATCAATGGAGAAGTCGTGTTTGTAGATGAGAGACTACCCAGACCTAGACATCTACTGCAGATTTGTGCTTCATGCAGCTACACCTCAGAGTAATACTATATTACTGAACATGTTAGAGTGCCACAGTATAAATGAAACTTCTGAGACTCCATATGAACTATCTTAATCTGTTCTGAGTAAGAGACTGAATGGTATTATTCTAGAACAGGGTAATTCACACACATGCAGCCCACACACAGCCCTCATCAGTCATTGGTGCTGACTGCTTTGTTCTTTTAAAAGGGCAGCAACACCTCAGCCTTGCAGAAGACAACCTGAAATTTCAGAAACAGAAAGAAAAAGAAAAGTAATTATTTAGAATTAAAGAGAGTTTTTGTGAACTGGCTGTCTCTGGGTAAAGGCCTCTTAAGACAGTAAGAGAAAGACAGTAATTAGGATGTGTAGAGACTAGATTGTCTTATGCTCTAGAATGTAGAGGAAGGGGAAGTATCCCATCTCTCAGCACCAACAACCTACCTAACCAACATTCTGCTAACAGTAAAGGAAAGCTACATAGGTACTATTTAGTCTAGAAGTAGGAAAGCAGGGTAAGTCCTAGTGCACAAACTTTACATTAGTTATCATTCCTTTCTAGCAAACTGCTCCTGCTGCCTTAACAACACATATTTGCAAAACTTTATACACATCAAGTTTTGTTCCTCAGAGGCAGGCAGGTGTAAATACGCAACAGTCATCAGCATTCCAGTGTTTCCTGTATGGGATGTCACATCTAGACTGCAAATCAGCTCTCCAGAGACTAACTGGACAGAACATAAGGGCCCTTCAAGGTTTTAATGACACGTCACTAACACTGGAAGAATTTGTATCCCCAATCAAACTATTCATTCACAACGTGTTTTATTGCAGACAGCACACAAAAAGTAAGAGGGTCTTGCCACAGTCCAGAGACAGCAAGTGAAAAGTCTGTGGTTTTGATACAGTTGAATTCCTTCTGCTTTCTCAGCAGGATCCATAAATTTCATCTTTCAAGGACATGTCTCTCTCCCAAAGGAAGCTGAGAAACTTATGTGGCAGATCTCCACGTCTCAAAAACAGTAAGCAAGACATTTCCAGGGAATTTACTGAAGACTCCAGCACAGTTCCGTAAGTCTGCAGTATTCTGGGCTCAGTTTTACTTGCTGGAAATCAGGCAGAGTTACAGACACCTTTACCTCTGTTATTGGAATAGCTTTGACTTGAGGCAATATTAAAGCAATCATCAAGTCTTGCTCTTGCATAAGATTCTTGTCTTTCTTTAAAGGAGTTAGCAGCCAAACCTAAAGTTAGCCTGTGATGACTATGTGAAAGGATTTTTGTACCCTAATTCCAATCTCTAACTGGCTACACCTGATTGCAGATTCCCCTCCATGTTACAATTTAAGTTTGGGGCAAAATCTTCAACTACAAAAAGAGGAGAATGGCAGAGGGGAACAGCACAAGGCTCGTGTTCTTAGCAGTGCATAGAAGCACACCTACTTACGTTTCCCTTGGGATAGATGACTACATAATAGTAAGCTTTATTTTCCCCACCCTCAGAAAGATCTGCTTTTTAAAATCCCTCTTGTGTGCACATCGCTCTCAAGAGCACAAAGGTCCATCATCAAGAACATCCAAGACACTTCAACCATCACAGTCAAGAGCAATTTTATTCCAGGACAAGTTTCCCCATTTTGATCTCACTAGCTTCCCCATATAAGAAAACTGCAGTTAGCAGGAAGAAAACAGGGTATGAAAGAGTCAAGAGAGACAGGTCTGAAACACCATCCTCATAATTTCAGGGATTCCCATTGCATTCTCTAAAACTTCAGACAAGCTGGGGAGTGCTACCTGGCTCTTACTAGGAACCTGTTAAAGGAGGGGCACAAGCAGAACTAAGCAAGCTCTGGTCTTCCCAGCTTCCTTGCAAGCCATTGTTTTGGACCAGATGTTTTGGACCCTTCCTCAGCCACTAACACCTCCTAACAAAGGTATCAATAGATGAGAGGTGTGGAGCATATGGCAAAACTTCTCCTTTTTGCTGTTACAATGAAGGACCTTTCTAAAGAAAGAAAACCACAAAACATGAAACCAAAAGACTGTGGTCAGGTCATGCTTTTCCCTACAGTGGTGTCCAGTCACAGCCACAAGTGAACATTTCAGCCCTAGCAACTACATTCCCCTCTTTCACCTAGTGATGCTCCTTTCCACAGCAAGGAAGTCCTCAGCATAACTCATTCTAGAACCTATGTTTATCCAGACCCTTGAGGTTCCAATAGCATTCCTCAATGGAGAAAGAAAAAAAGCAGCCATCCGTGTGTCATCATCCAGAGCCACCAGAGACCCCTTCAGCCCTTCACAGGTCTCAGACCCCTCTCTCATGCAAGGCTGCAAGGGAGCTCTTGGGAATCTACAACCTCACACTGATGACAGTAGTAAGGTCTGCTATAGAACCTTGACCTACAACCTGGAGGTGCAAGCATCAACACTTATCCTCATCACTATGGATTGTTTCTGTGCAGCTTTTTTGCCAGGTTTAATTACTGCTTTCAGCTACAAGGGCTGACTGGGCAATTAGCTTGGCATCAAAGAGGCCTTGTTACAGCATTAACATTGTTAGTCTTCCAAACAGTCTTTTTTTTAAACTCTGGTAGATAGTGCAATGAGGCACTGACCGCAGAGGTTAGCCAGACATCTACAAGAACAATAAATCTGAAGAGATGAGGCTTTCATAGTGGTTTGATAAGAACAAATCAAGCACTGTTTCACAATAGTATTGTAATAATTTGGCATAGCAGAATTATGTGCAGCACTGAGATTCCAAATAAAACAAGTATGAATAGACAGGTAGGTAGATATGCAACATCAGAAGTACAGGATGAGGGGTACTTTTAATTTAAAGCAAGACACCATTGGGTAATACATCAGGTCTAAATACAGTAAACACCTTTCCCATGTTCCAGAGTTCTTTAAGAAGGAAGGGAACACTTGTATAAACACAGGTTTCTAAATAGAGGAACACTATTAGAGTGCCATGACACAGAGATACTTTATCTTAAGTGAATAATCAGCTCTTGATTTGAAAGAAACAACTTTAACCAATTTTAGCCATTTGTCTATGGAAAGTTGTGTCTCATTGCTACTCCTTCTGATCATGTAACAGCTTCAGGCTAAGTTGCTCCAAGTAGAACAGTTCCCTACAATACTTCTTAGCATTTTCTAGTAGTTACAATACAGCATTTCTTGCAAGATTAAGACAGAGCAACAAAGAACAACAGGCCTACATTAAGTGTGCAGTAAGAGGTAGCTCCTATTTTAGAGAAACCACATTTTCTCCTGTGTAGCCTGGAAGTGGAACGTCGGAGTAAACATTTTGAAAAGAAATTATCTGTGGTCTTTAAAGGCTTCATTATCTCAAAGGAAAATATTCTCTCCTGTATATTGTGCCACTTAAGTAGGCCAGAGGAATGTTAACCTTTTTGAACAAGTGGAACAAGTATATTCCTAGCAAAGTTAGTGAACACTTTTTGCCTTAGGTAACTTCAAGTGTTCAAAACAGTTATCAACATCACCTAGGAGCTGGTGCTTGTGAGAATAAGCTACTTAACAGAAACCAGCATTCCATATGTGAATGCAGTGGACTTTTCAGATCACTTTTCCTATCAGTGCACTTAGATTGCATTAATGATTGAACTAGAACATGTGTTGAAAATATCTCTGGTACAGCTTTTTTGGTGGGCAGTAGCATTCCTAGGCTACTTCGTTTTAGCAGCAACTGCCCAGCCTTTCGTACCAACAACTGCACTGAACCTCATTCCCAGCTGAGGACCAAGATGATGATTTAGGTAAGTGCCTGACAGAGGAAATGCAGTAAACACCTCCAGCAACAAGCTTAAAGCATTTCAGAACAGGATAGACACAAATTGTGAGATGACTAACTGAATCAACAAAAAGGCACACTCCCCTTCAGGGCAGGTAACTCAAACCAAAAGGGTGTCAGATTACTTAATAAGAGCAAACTTTCAAGTTAATGAAAGAAACTGGCCTTGCAAGTTCACAAACAGTTCTACTTAAGAGTCAGAGACAAAAATCTAAGCTGACACATTAAAAGTTTTGCATAGTTTCATATATGGAAGTAGTAACAGTTCTGCAAAGAGAAGTCACACCTTCAGCACATTCACAAGGTACTAAAAAACACTAAGTTCTTGTTATTAGAGAAATAAAATGCAAGACACAGAGGTCCAAAAATGCCCTAAAAAAAACCTCCCCAAAGGAAAGAGTACTAGGAAAGCAGTTACTTTATACCTTTGTTGTAACCCTGTATGTGATATATGTCTCCATTGTGCACACATGCTTTTTGGGATCATCAACAGTGACAAAGAGGTCTCTGGTTTCCCCATCCAAGTCATCATCCAGCTGCAGTCTGTTGAGGAGAGATGAGGAGGAGGCTGGGCTAGAAGTGTCCACAGGTGTGCCATTGGGTAGACTGAGATCCTGTATGGGAGAGAAAAAAGCAGCACATTTTAAATAAGTGAACAGATTCACTTTAAAGCACAGTATTCTCAAAGATGCCACTGACAAGATCCACTGATATGCTACAAGGGCTGTTTATTTCAACAGCTGCAAGGATCACCCTTTTCCAGGCCACCCCTAGAGCCTGGGCTTTGAGCGTTAGGTTGTTTTACTGTTCCACATGTTAAGAGAAAGCACATTACCAGTGTACCTCTCCTTAGTACTGTACAACCTAGTTTCTACTCATGAGAAAGTGTAAGTATTGCTGAACCAACAGTTTCTGGGGAGGCTGAACCTACTTAAACTCTGAAAACAAAACAGCTTGGCAAATGAAGAGACCTACAGGCTTCAGGCAAAGTTCAGATGACTGGAATGCAGTCAGCCTTCACCTCCAGAGGCTCCTTCAGCAGAGGAAGAAGGGCAAATTTGTATCAGAGGCTTCCTTACCCTCCAAATCTGTTGACAGCAGTAAGAGAATGAGCAGTCATCACTGCACTACAGGACAGTCACAGATCATACACTCCAGCAACAGTATCTATGCACTCCTCCCTTCTAGACTCTTAAGACAAATGAAAACACTGTGTTTTGCTCAGAGAGGTCCTTGTTCCCATCCTTCCAGATACAATAGTATAATCCAGTGTTTAGGGAAGACCAAGGTTAAAAGAAGCAGCCAGTGGCTATTTCAGGAAAAGACATGCAGGGGCTTGGGAAGTCTGCAATTCCTTGAAACTGGATCAGTAACAGGGTAAAACAAAACAAAACCCACCCGAAACAAACAAAAAACCCAACAACCACTTTACAGCCAACTTGGTACATTCTCACACCTTCAAGTCTCACACTTGGATACAGACCAATTACTCCATACAGCCAGTGGTTACTCCACTTTTCATAAACATCACAGCAACTTCACGGTCTCTGCTCTGGTTTTGTAGCAGAGGGTGCTGACAGCGTGTTACAAGTCGTACAATACATAGGAGTATCTGACAACAATGTTAGAAAGTCCCAAAGATTCACGGCTTTTCTCTTCAGAGAGGAGGTTTTTGTTTGATTTAACTATTAGCAAGAACAAATTTATTCACAGTGCTTCCCTTGTAAGGAGGAAGGTTCCTCAGAGGTTGCTAGAGAGAGAAGCTTCGCTACAGCTAAGCAGCACATTAACTAGAAGTGCTTTACGTTTAGAATTACTAATTCACCCCAGCTTCAAAGTCTTTAAGTGGTTAAATGAAAAGAGTAATCTTAGCAAAGCAATCCTGTTTGGGTAAGATCCTCCTTGTCCATCAATATTCCTTATGCAATTGTGGTTTATGTTCCAGCAGGACAAGGGCAGTCCCTGTTTTCAAAAGAAGTCCTCCTTTGTTCAAGGGTTCAGAATCACAGGCAAGAGCTTCAAGTTAAAGCTACTTTAAGGTCTGCTTTTGACAATGGCTAAGAGAACAGGCCTGAGTCCCTACCAGTCTTTGTCCCAAACCCATCATGGAACTGCTGGGATGTTATAGACAGCCCTCTGCCTCTTGCAGTCCTGCAAAAGTGTGGTGGTACTGCTCTTCACCTTGAAGACTGCCGTATCAAGTAGGGAGAGCAACATTTTAGCCCTTCTGGGAAAGGGGTGAGCTAAACTATTGTCTACTAACAGAGAGGTTAGATGCATTCTCCCAGCTAATACTCAGAAATGTTTGCCAAAAGATTTCAGATTTAACTGACAAGTGAGCAAGAATTAGAAGGCAGGCAGTAAAACGCTCTCTTAAGAGGGCAACAGAGCAGGATGAGCATGGCACAGCTTGCCAGCTCATATACAAAGCAGACAGCTTGAACTACACAAGCATGTGGCTTAGACTCAATCTCACAGGAGTGTGTACAACAGGAAGAAGCTATGCTGCAATAACTCAGCAGATAAGGAGTTCTGATGGAGTTACACAAACAAAACAAGCAGAAGACAGAGTAAGATTAGCAGCAAGAGAAGGCTGCAGAAAATCTGCAGTTCTGCTAGACAGGAGAATTTGTCTGAGCAAAGAGAAAAGTGAACCCCGGGAGACCACAGTAGCTGTAGACAAGTCTCTGTGTTTCAAAGGGAAAAGACACTGCCCTTGTGCAGTAAGCATTAGTATAAGCCAAGTTGTGCCAGAACTACAGCCAGTCAAATTCTAAGCTTCCAGTATGGAAATGAATTTACTTGCAGAAGCAGCTTGAGCCTGGCTGCACAGGAGATCAAACAAAATCCTGCCAAAAGAAAACTTCAAGAATATGATGTATCTGCTTAATATATGAAAACTTTGCATTAAGGTGTAAGAACAAATAGAGGAAGGACCAAAGATGGAGCTTACAGCCACTTGCATGAAGTAAGTGACTTTCCTCACCAATTCTGTTGGGAGATAAAAGTATCACACTGTCAAATCTCACACTTCTTAAGCAGGGCAGAGGTCTGTAAAGGCTGGAATCCACTTCAATCTGTCTGAGTGTGTGCTTGCAGTCAATGGTCCTGTGGAATGACTCAGGTCTTAAACTAAAGGCTGTGATAGTTTTGCCTGATACCAGCCTCGAATGAAACACCATGGATTTAGATCAAGTAAAGCTTCTAGACCAACTCTGGTTAGGAGCAGGAGGCCTGCTAGCAATGGTGAAGGAAAGGGCAGAGGATGTGTACCTTGACAGTACTACTGTCCTGTACTGTGATAGCAGAACCCCTCCCAGCAATCACAGCTGGCATCATGCCCTGCTGCTTAGCTAGTTTTCAGTGGTCGAAGACCAAGTTATAAACTGACTATTCATCTTTTTCAATGGTGCCTCCTAGCTAACTGCACAAGGAACAGTGCTGATGACTGCTGAACCTTTGTTCAACAGTAGGCAGGACCAGTTTGCCGAAGTCTTATCCTATTGCTAGAAAGGGGTAGGTTTTGAAGTGTCACAGCAGGTGGCCCAGCAATCTGAGTTGTCTCAGTCTGTAATCCTTTCAGCAGAGCACTTCCTCATCATGTTAACCGGCACTGCCTTTCTTCCATGGGAACTTGAGGGACTTGGGGAACCAAGACTCCATAATCTGTTCTACTCTGCTTTTATCACAAAGGAGTACATCCTGTAGAGCCTAGAAGGAAAGAGAATCTGCAGACATCTGCATTTTTACCTGTTACTGTAATCAACATAACAAGCCTCTGAAATACTGGCTAGTATTAATTGTTATATATAGCAATGAGTCTGACTTCAGCACCAGGGACTCCCGCACCAGCTTTGCCTTTACTGCACCAAGTAGCTGCTCATCACTGTTTTAAGTACCTATCTGCATTACCAGAGATCAGCACAGTCCAGCTCTCAGCAGGTACCCCCTGTTCACAAAGCTCTTCACACAAAGCGCCTTTTTGACACAGTACCTATAACTCACAGTACAGTCAAGAGGGCCACGAAACTGAATAGCCCCAGACTTGGGGAGGAAGGGAGGCTGCTTCTGGCAGCCAGGCAGATGGAATGGAGTACAGCTTTGGTCAAGTAATTCTTCAAGTCTTAGAGTAAGTCCATGAAGACTTCATCAAGTTTCAAAGCTTTTTCTCAAGTAAAGAGCAAAGATCCTCTCAGCCTCTTCCCCCACCTTCTCAGGCAAGTTTTACAGCTTTGTCATCTGCTGAAGCAGCTCAGGTGAAGGCCTAGCAAGGCCTGAATTACCACCTAAACCAGAAACCATCCAGACATTCAGGTTCATCACCAACTGATTAAGTACCAGGCTTTTGTGTACAGTTGTACAAGCACCTACAGGGAGACTCCTATGGCTTTGTACCTAAATTTATGGGTACAAGAGATCAGATCATTCTAGTAGCACAAGTTTGGTAACCTACAGTGCAGGGCAAGTACAAACTAACTGCCTGTGCTGGAAGTGCACAAGCCCTGCCAACTATGCAGGCTGCTATCTGGTAAGGAAGCAGCTTCACATTCTTTTGCTGTATTATGCAGTCCAAACACCTTGAATACTTAGCCTCTTCAAATCTATCAAGAAGTTCACATGTTCCAAGTTTAAAATTCAGATGAATTATATAAACTTAGAAGTACACATGTGAGATGTAAAATGAGTTGGGAAGTTTCCAGCTTGTGTCATCTTCTCCCTCCTTCATTCCCTAAAGAGATTTTTTCCAAGACTCCAGATTTATAGCTTGGATCCATATAAAGTAAAATCTCAGGAGGTTGGTATTCACCTTCTGGATGACAGCCTTCCCCACTGTAGTAGTACACAACAGAGAAAGCATCCAGGATGCAATCTTTGAAGGCTAAAAAAGGATCTAAAATTCTGTAAGTATTGGCTTATTATCAAACGAAGATCACACAGTCTCCTGCAGATTTGAGTGCAGCCAGTCAACACTGCAACTTCTACAAATTGAATACCAGCTTTCACTTACTCTGTCTTAGCAGGTATAGCTTAAACAGACAGCTTTGCTATCCAAACAGCAGTCCATTAAGGAAATGGAAGATGTGGTACTGCTGGATCTTCCAAGCACAGAAAAGCTTATCTCCAGAAGAGGTTAGCCTGAAACCACCTGATGTTGCAAGCACGTTGTTCTCTCTCAAAAAGGGTTACATGGCAGTAAGAGACATTAAGAATTCTTGCTGTTTAGAGGAAAGTGGAGCACTTAACTCCCAATACCCCAGCCTAACCTGGGGACTTTATGGGCAAAGTTGCACCACTCCTTCAGCCACACTTCCTCCCTTCTGAAATCCAGAGTCTTCTGCCTTTCTTCTCACATTTTAAAGCGTTCTGTTGCTTTTTGCCATCTGCTTCCCAGAGAGACCACCAAGTACAGTCACATCAAAGGGACGATGATTCCACAGAATTATTGCAGCTAGAACAGTCTGATGTTCACACCTCCAGTATATAACAACAATCCATAGCAGAACTGCTGTTGGTAACTGAAAAACTAAAATTATTTAGATATAAATATTCTCCAGAACACTCTGAAAGTTTGTATTAGCTTTTACAGACCTGTTCACAGCACTACCTGTCTTATCGCAGCAGGTTTTGAAAGCAGGTATTTTGCCGTTTCTAGAGTTCTATGCCACTGGCCTGCAGGTCAGCTTTTGCAGAAAGAGAAAGCACCTTTCCATCCTCCATTCCATCTGGATCAGCTCATCTGTCACTGACAGTACAGCCTCCTATTAGGAGATCTCACTGAGCATCTGTATAGTGAAATCTCAGTCTGCGAAAGACTGATTCAACACCAGCTGTAAAAAAATACCTAAACATCTCTTCGGATAGAGAACAAGGGGGAAAAAAGCATTTGCTTCTCCTTTACATAGGTTCAGTTTCATTCTCTACCAGACATCAGCATCATACTTCGATTACTACAGGTCACCTTCACTTCCTCACATGTATCTGAGGTAGACATGCAATACTGCATGTCCCCCACTCTTGAATTCATCTTTAGGCAGCTACTTAAAGGCAGGAATGACCAAAGTGAGGATCCAGACCACAGAGAATGGAGAATGCTCTGGACACAGCAGGGAAGGGAGGATAAGAGCAGTAATGCTCTACAAGGCTTACAAAACTAAACGAAAACCCCACAGCAAAACTCCAAACCGCCTGTAAATTCCCACATAGAAGTACCCTATTCCTACATTGATCCACAAACAAGACAGTGTTAAGCTGCAGTTTGACAAGAACTGCAACAATAAACTTCTAAGGCTATACCTACCTTCCTGGAAGGAGTAAGCAGTTGCATGTGCACCAGCTCCTGACATCTTTCTCCAGTAACTGGAGGGAGAGTCCAGTATGCGTAGGAACAAGATTACAGCCTCAGAAGAGGTCAGTATTTTCCCTTACATTAATAATCCAGAATCAGAATGCAAGGTTGAGGCTATTTCAAGAGCAATACAGACTAAGCACAAATTAGAAGTGAGTCTTCTTGATCTTACCTGGAAATGTGTCAGCAGGGTGGTCAGCTGGGTGCTGCAGACACAAGCTCAGATTTTTACTTGCCAGCCCTAGAGGATATTTCACAGCAGGTCTGCAGGCCCTGCAGTGCTGGGGAGAAAGCCCCTAAACTCCAATGAAGCATGCATACTACACCTCATCCAAGCATCCCCTCTACAGTTGCAGCAGCCCCACTGGTATTTTGTCCATCTAGTCAAACAGCCACTGGATAAAGGCTGGATGAATTTGCTCTTTGTTTATTTTAAATAAGTGTCAGAGTACAGCATGCTGCCAAGCCACGAGTCTGATAACTTTGTTCTGGAGTTAATCACTCATACCAGTCTTTCTGCTCTGTAGATCAGAGTTTACTGGAGACTGACTACTCAGTACCCCCAAAAAAAAGTAGAATTTCAGAGACAGCTGCTGATCATAACAGCATGCAGATCAGTACCCCTCAAGAGCTAGGGGCATTCATGCTTATACAGCTATTATACGTGGAATAGTGTCTCTTTGCACCTTTGCTGGACAGAGAAACACTAGAACAAGCTTCCCAGAGATACTACATGATTGCACTTTCCAAGCCTACTCATACAGGTCACAGGACGCCAATCTCTTTCCTGAGACTAACAGCCAAGATTTATAGAATGGATTATTTTGTGTTTTGTGTTACCACAACTCACCACAGTTAACCTAACCAGAGCCAGAACACAGGCACAGAAGCTTTTCCTGCAAACAGCATTTTCATCAAGAGCAAGATGACATGTCCTATCTCTATTGCTTAAGTCTTCAGGGACTCAGCTACAATACAGCTCAGTCTTTTTGTGCATGGGGGTAAAGATGGGTGTCACAAGAAGGTGTCAAGTACCACATCACACCATCTGTTCACACAGCCTGGCTATGAGACTGTCTTCTCACAGAGGTCCTTAGGAGAGTGGCCCCTTTTCCTAGTCTGGAGGGGGGAAGCTTGCAATATAATGCGAAAGCTGAATGTGGTTCAGGTTACATTCTCAAGATGAGGATCACGAGTGGCACCTCACAGATGTTTCACAGCAATTAAGACAAGCCCTTCAATATTAGTAACAAACCACACTACTGTCTACTTTGTGCACAAAAGGTCAGAAGGCTTTGGGGGCCAGGCATCTGGCATATGAAGTGGGTTGTTCTTTGGAGCAAACATTGATTAGGCAAAATGTGAAGAGATAAGACATACTTTTGTCCTATTAACTCTCACTAAACTGACATGTACTTCCCCATATCCTTTGAACAGGAAGGAAAGTACTAAGGAGTAACTGGATGCTTGCCACATCTTGTAGATCCCTTACTGTGAAAATGTATTTTAAGTGCAAAGAGGTATATTAACACATCCACAGGATGAACTATTCTCTTAGAAGGAACAGCTCCAGATACAATGTTAGCTTCTACATCTGTTTACAAAGCACTGGAGTCCTTGAAGAAAGCTTTATCTATCTTCCTAAGCAAAAAGCCAATATGGCAACTGTCCAGCAAGATTAAGTTACGTTTAAGCTGTAGAAAGCAGTAGAAAAGTGCTTGTGACCCAGAGGAAAGCAAGAAAGTTCAACATTTGGACACACCTGGATTTGCACTATTTCACAGAGTGAGAGTGTCTTTCTGCCTTCTACAGTTCTCAGTAGAAGGCAACAGACACCAACTTCACTATCTTCAGAGCTCAAAGACGTCCACAAAAGATAGAAGCTAGAGAAAAACACAGACCTTCTGAGTCACATCTCCAGTTACTTTCCTCCAGCTCTGTTAAGTTCCACATCTATCTGTAACGAGTTTGTTTCAGGAACAGAGTTTGTTACAAGACTTGACCTATTACCTGAAGGGTTAGTGGTGTGCACACATCATTATAATCTATTTTAACATGCTAAAGAGCACCCTGTTAATGAACAAGCCTGATAATCCCAGCACTTTGTTTAAAGCTTCATTCTCAGAATCTGAGCTCTGGCCTTCTAAACAGAAAAGCAGCAGCCAGGATTCCGACCATGGGCAGGAAAACTTTAGTTCAGCAGATGACTAGCAGTAATTCCCAACACAAGAAGCCAGAACTATATATTTTTACAGATGGAACAGTTTGTTAAGCTTGTCCAAACGAAACTGCTTTCTTCTGGAATCGCACAGCTTTGCATTAAAGTTTTGCATACACACTGCGAAGCAGCCTTTTCCTGTTCTCACTCTAGGGGTAGGTTTAGCTGCATCAACAGTTATCCAGTGTTACCAAGTACCAACTTGGCTGAGATGTTTTTGAGAGCAAAGAGCAATGTTTCTAAAATGTGAACAGATGCAAGCAAGGATACACTTCCATATTGCATTACAATGTGTGTTTCCTCATACTCACTGATTCAGATCAGTTGCATTAGCATTCCCCATAAATGATCAGTGGAGGCTTCATGGGAGCAAGTCAGACTGCGAAGACATCACAATGTAAGTGAAGAAGGCAGAGATACTCAAGGGGGAGAACTCATGTTTTCATCCCAAACTCTGGAAGAGCTGGAGGAGTGTGCTCTTGGAGGAGCTCTCAGAGGTAGTTTACACAGGTGCAATTTAAGGGATAGGCCTCTATCACATTTGCTGACAAATAAGACATTTTCCAGCAGAAAAGCATTTGCTCCCAGAGCAAACAAAGTGCGTATCTGTTGAAAGAAAAAACAAGACACAAAAAAACCCCCAACAACAGAAATACCCAACACAGTATGACCACTTCACTCTCTGCTTTAAGGAAAGCAAGTGAGGAAAATCAGTCATGTAGTATTTCCTCACAGTATGAGATCTATAGAGACTGATGGAGGGAAGAAACAAGGCAAGAGATCTACACACTGATTCATCTATAGGAACACCACTTATTTTATGGTCCAGGCTCCTGAGAGCCACAGTGGCACATACAGGTGTTTGGCAAACATGGCTTTAAGCAAACTGATTCAGGAGCAACCTGGTAAGCACACTTAACACCAACACACAAATCCTGATGAGGCCAGGCTGACTGCTGGCAAAAAAAATTGTATTGATTAAAATCTTCCATGGATTTTCTTGGCAACAACCCAAAACACAGCTTCCCCTTGTCAGTATCCAATTTGCTCTACACAGCAAAGGTGCCAGTTCTACGGAGATAAGCATGGGTCTGAGTACTGTCTGGGCTGGTTCATCAGTGACCATGCCCACATCTCAGCACTTTTACCACTGAGCTAGTCAAAAGCAGCTGTTGTCAACACCACCTCCTGCAGAGACGAGGAAGACATTCCTCTGCCCTTGAGCAACACCTGCACTGCAGCACATGCTTCTCAAGAAACACACCGTGTCATTCCAGCTCGCTAGAACAGTGAGGCCAGCTCCACACACAGATTTTAAAATAGGGTTTTATACCTCAGGAGCACCTTCAGAAGGATGCAGCATGTTACATTCAAGCAGTGTGAATAAACACTCTCCCATAAAATGGGGCACTGAACCAGCACAGTGGCAGATGTGACAGAGAAGCTTCATCCCCTTGCTCATATTTTGACTCTGAGAGGCTACTAGCTACTCTCATCAGATAAAAAGCATTAGGGCAGCTTAAAAGAGCCTGTTTTTTCAGACTTCATTTCAGCTTGAGGTTAGAGCACAGACTACAGAACAAGATTAAGGCATGTACTTTAGTGCTGTGAGCCATCCCATCACTAATGGCACCACATACAGAACACTGCAACTGCTTTTCTCCAAAACAAGCAGAGAGGTTGTCAGCCTCGCAGCAGGCTCTGCACTCCTGATCTTCAAGCTGTCATCTAGAAGCAAGTAAAGCCAGTTGTATTTGCATTTTGTTAATTTTCCTGGAGAACTGAATACTACATATCTTAATGCTGTCTTTGCTCTCACGGACTCATGTAGCTGTCTTCAACTCCAGACACATAAAACGACAAACCTGAGTCCAGCAGAAGCCCATCTTTAGGGGTTAGAGACATCACCACTTTCACCTCCAGAGTAACTTCTCATCTCTAGTTTATTGCTTTACAGAAGCAGTAGTGTGAAAGCTTTGAAGACAGTGATGTTGGCCAAAGGAATTTGTGCTTTGAGGAGCACTCTAAATACAGCTCTGAGCTCTCTCCCTGCTTGCTGCATGGATTTTGGATTATTGCCTTTCTTTTCAGAGCGATTTCAGCTAGTCACACTAACCCATGTCACCTACTTGCTAATTCAGACAGATACCTCATTATTTCTGTCAAATGCCTGGTTAAGAATCAACAGTTTTGGCATGACAGCATCAACTACAGCTGAAGGCAACACCTCCTTCTGTACAACCCCCATGACCACCCTAAGTGAGAATATAAAGTATGTCCCATAAATTTATCTGTCAATACACCATTACAGTTGCACTAGCATTGGGAATGCTAACTCATTACAAGAGCTGCAGCTCACTGGATTTGTTTTCCATCCCCAGGAGATGGCTGCAGTATTGCCAGGACCTTGCTGTCAGTTATCACCCTTAGTAACTGGAAGAGAAACAGGTTCCCCACAGTTTCTCAATAATTTAGTAAGACTAAGCTCTTAGTAATGAGTAAATTCACTCAGCTTTTACCTCAGGGTTGCAGCTTGCCACCACCTCCAAGGCAGAGTTTGGAGCTTTCTGCCCCATTATCATCACAGTGATGGAAGAATCTCTCCTCAGCCATGAAAGCCTGGACTCAGGCAGACTGAAGAGTCACAACAGCTCAGCATTTAATATCTTGCTCAAGGTCATCAGCAAACAAGACTCAGTGAAGTTAATTCTGAGCCATGCACACAATCAAATGGCATTTTTCCTTGGTGTACTATTTTCTGCAGAGTGAAAGAATGTGCAACTTATGATCAAAGATGCATTTTTGCTGCTGCAAATAGCTCTTCATGTTGCAGTACTGAGGTAAGCCTCACTGCACTGTTTGAGCACCCATCCTGTCGCCTGACCTATTTCAGCAACCTGCCTCTTCATCAGATGAAGAAGAGACTGGCTGGTGTGATGGCCTCTGTCTGAGGTACCTACCACAAGAGCAGTCCACAATGCTAACAGACCAGACAACAGTTTACAGGTTCATCTAGAAACTGACATCTCCCAGCCCACAGTGTGTCAATAGGAAAATCTCCATCTTTATCCTCTGCCCCTCCCATCATTAATTACAGGGACATGCTAATTACAGGAACACACTGCCTGAGGCTTATTACAAACCCTTGAGACACAGATAGGAGAATGATGTGCCCTCACAACTGTAAAAAGAGAGCTGCTTAATCCACCTGCTTATCCTGCTCTCTCCACAATCCAGCAACTCAGGCAGCTTTGAGGCTTTCCAGCACAGGCAGCCCAGAGGATTCTTTCCAACCACCAAGCATAACTTTTTCCACCATGGCTGACAAGTTCCTGCCAAGACTCTCTCCCTTCTGAAACCCAGCTGAGGATCAGAGCTCCTATGCATACATTTTGAGTACCCATTTCCAAGGGCTCTGTCTCCTTAAGTATGAAGCAATCCTCTTGAAAAGATTATGAAAGCTGTGCAACACAAAATTCAACCTCAAAGCACACCCCTCCCTCCACTGAGTTGGAATTGCAACAACAAAATAATCATACTGTTATACAGCAGAAGCCATGTTCAGTTTTACCCGACGGAAAGATTAAAAAAGTAATGGGACTAAGACAGATAGGTTGATGTAAGCATCTGTCCCAAGTTACATGTTAGCTGTCCCTCATCTTGTTTGGAAGGGACAGGAATGGCCAATTCCAGAGAACTGACTGTACCAGAAAGCTGTGGATCATAAAGAGACCACCAACAGCAGCTCTACAACAGCAGCAGAGAACCCACCCCTACCATGGTTCAGAGATTCAACACACATCTGCTATGCAACTTAACCTCCCCGTTCTGTGCAGTGCAATAAGAGAACCATGGGATTTTTCAAAAGCTAGGAGAACAGCTTTGTAAATAGGTGAATTCTGAAACAGTTAGAAGACAGGTCAACCAGACCAGCAATCCTACTGTCCCAGGGGGAAAACAACATCCCAGTGTCCTTCAAGCAGCTCTTCTGCAGACAAGGACAGGAATGTACTGCAAGAAGTCTCACATTGACAGGTCCTTATGGGTAACTTGAATCACAATGATATCTGCTGGAGGGACTACACAGCAGAGGTTATATTGATCTAAAAGATTTCTGAAGTGCATTGGTGAGAACTGCCTGACACAAGTGACTGATAATCTGAGGAGGGGAGACGCTTTGCTTTATTCTTAAAAAGAAGGAAGAACTTGTCAGGGATATGAAGGTAGAGGCTGCCTCATCCACAGCAGCCATGAGCTAGTGGAGTTCAGGATCCTGAAAGGAAAGAGCAAGCAAAGAGCAGGATCACAACTCCAGACTCAAGGGGAGCAGACCTTGGTCTGCTAAGGAGTCTGCTAAGAAGGCACATGGCCTTGGAAAGGCATGCTGGAGAGCTAGCTCATTTTCAAGGAACACATCTCCAGCCACAAAACTGGCCCGTCCCACTTAGCAGGAGGATATCAAGCGAAGGTGGCTGGAGATGCACATGCATGAACACCAGGCTCCTGACTAAACTCGAAGACAAAAAGGAAGCATTAAAAAGGCAGCAGTGGGCATAGCTGACACAGGAGGAACACAAGGATGCTGTGTGAGCCTGAAGGGATCAGTTTAGTAGGATGGAGTCAAAGCTGGCAAAGGCTGAGAACAGCAACAAGAAAGGCTTCTACACATCCATCAGCAGCAAAAAAACAAAGAACAAGGAAAATGCAGCCCTGATGGGGCAGAGGATCTGATGACAAAGGACACAGATAAGGCCACGGTACTCAGTGCTTCCTTTGCCTCAAAATGCACTGAGCTGACCAGCATTCAGCTATCCCAGGCCCCTGAGGCCAGTGGGAATGTCTGGAACAAGGCAAACTCAACATCAGTGGAGGAGGACCAGATTAGGGAGCATTTCAACAAACTGAACAGCCTTAGCCCATGGTGAGACAGACCCCAAAAAGGAGCCACTTTCTATTACCTTACCCTTATTATGTTGATGAAGAGGATCCTGAGGACTGGAAGAAACCAAGTATTACTCCAATCTTCAAGGCAGATGGAGGGAACTACAGGCCAGTCAGCCTCACCTCAATCCCTGGAAAGCTGATTGAGCAAATATTGGAAACCTCTTCCAGACACACAAAGGACATGGTGATGAGAAGTCAGCATGGGCCTAACGGAAGTCATGCTTAACCAATCCAACACCTGCTATGAAGATGCGACTGGCCTGGTGTGAAATAGAAAAGCTTTACCATGGTTCATTGCAACTTTATGAGGGCTTCCAGCACATCACCTGTAACATCCTCCTAGACAGGCTGATGAGGTACAAGCTAGGTAGAGGTACACTGAAGTGGGCCAAAAACTGGCTGAACTGCTGAGCTCCAAGGGTTGTGATCCCACAAATTCCAACTGGAGGGCACTCATTCATGGAGCAAGCCAGCAGACAGCAATAGGGCCACTACTGTTCAACACCGTAATGATGACCTAAACAATAGGACAGGCTACATCCTCATCAAGTGTGCTGACAGGACAGAACTGAGTGGAATGCTTGACACATTAAGTGAGTGTAGGCTAGAGAGCAAGCTGCCAGCTGCCTCATGAAATTCAACAGAAGGAAAGGCAAAGTCCTGCACCTCACAGGCATAACACCACATAGCAGTATGTGCTGCAGGCTGACTGGCTGAGAAGCAGCTTGGCAGTGGAAAAGAAATACCCACAAACAAAAAAACCCCAAACAAACCACACCACACACAACAGATCCCAGCAGAAAAGCTGACCATGAACAAACAGTGTGTCTCATGGCGAAGAAGGCCAACAGGCTGCAGAGGAGAATGTTCAGGAGATCTTACTAGTACGGTAAATAACTAATTGATCAGAGCATGCACAGAAGGTGGTGACATGACTCTTTTCAGTGGACCCAACAAAAGAACAAGAGACAATGGGCACAACCTGAGATACTGGATGTTTCACTGAAACATGAGAAAGAAATATTACTTTGCAGGTGGCTGGATGCACGAACAGATTGCCCAGACAGACACTGAAAACCAACTTCACAGCATTCTGGGCAGCCCACTACAGCTCCCCCTGCTCTGAGCCAAGGAGCAGGACTATAGGACACCCAGAGGTATCTTCCATCATCAACTTCTTTGTCAGTTTTGTCTTCCTGTAGATGGGAAGAGAGATCAGCTCATCCATACTGATGTTGTTCCACGAGTTCATCAACTTCACCTTCTGACTTTCTGTTGTCCTCAGTCTCTCTCAAGACTGAGCATTTACCTCCAGCTTGCTTTAAGAACAATGGATGGGGCTGGTCTAACAGTCATTGAGTTAGAGAAGGAAGAGGTTCATAGAGGCTTAGGCAAATCTATTTTAAACTCTCAGATTATACTGCAAACTGGTTTCATCTGTGGGTGGATGAAGTTAAAAGCAATAATTATAAACTAGCAACCAAGGAGGCAGGCAGTGGAGCTCCAAGCTCCTGGTATATTTTCTGTTGGAGAACTGCCAGACTCCCTTCCAGATCCCGAGCCCTACAAGCACTCCAGCAAACACATCAAGTATTTGTACTTGTTCAGGTGCTAATACAGGGCTCAGATTTCATCAGGATGGTGGGAGCTCAGAAGCAGATGAGCAGAGGGTCACATGCAAGCACTAGTCTGCAGTTAGTAACCATAAGTTTGCCGTAGGAGTGTTCATGTCCATCTCCATGAATTAGCAAATTCTAGATATGCATTCACTGCAAGCCTGCATTCCACATCAGCTCCACTTGATATTCCCCATGTCAAACAGGCCTGAAGCTTACTTCAGCTGCCTGCTGGTAACTGAGCCAAAGAAAGGCATGAGTCTTACTGTCCTACCACCATTTTGGTAAAACCAAGCAGCAGAACACCATCTGCTTCTCAACCCCACTCTGAACCGAGTCACCCATCAATAATGCTCCGTGCAAGTCCCCAGTGCACAGAGCAGATTCACTATCAAAAGTGACAAATGAGTGAACTGGAGAAAAGCAGCCATGTGCAAGCATAACTTCCTTCTTTTAGAAGGAAAAGAAAGGAGAGAAATCCACAGTCACTTCCCCATCTGTCTTACCCTCCTCTGCGGAGATCTGCTTTTCGGAGCAGATCCTCTATTAGCTTGCATGCCTTCCAAAAGCTCTGTCAGAGAGCAGGAAATCAGTTTTCAGCTAACTCTGCAACAGACCTTGCCCTGCATCTTGAGGGATTGTTTCCTCCTGCATGTTTGCCTCTCACCTGATGTCAAAAAAATTAAAAGGTGTCAGTACTGCTTATGTTCAGCTTTGGCCATCTCCTTATTTGAAAGCTAGCAAGGGTTAACAGATAACAAGCTGGAAAAAGCTGACAGTGGACAGGCAACAGCACAAGCAATGTTTTTTGCAATTACACTTGAGGGGAACAGAAAGACATTCATAGAAAGATCTGCCCAATACAGAAATGCTTCAGAAACATGAATCTACAACTCAATGGTTTCACATCTGCTGCAGAACCACTGCGAAAGCCAAGTCCTTAGTCCGAAATGTCCACTTCATTTCAGAAGTAAGATCCTGCTCTGAAGTCAAGGTTTCCCAGCTCCTCAGAAAGCTCGCTCCTACAAGTCAGGACAAAGTCCCTTTTGGAGACAACAAAAGCTTTGCAGCCCTCTGCATAAGGTTCAGAAATCTCGAGACTTGTCTACTTAGAAGGCCTCAGATCCCAGGAAGAAGCCACAGAAAACAGCACAGAAGGATTTCCTTCATATCAACATGACCTACTCCAGCAGCACTGGCCACTGCTCTCAAACAGCAACCAAAGGTTTATAAGACTTCCAAGTCAGACTGAGGGTATAAGCTACAAGATTATTTCCATGTTTGAATCAACAACCAAGAAGAGATAGGCAGGCAGCCCTCCTGTCCTCCAGGTGCCTCTGACTCAGGATATAAGTCGTGTTCTTACTCAGTGGCTCCACACAAGCATGGAAAGCACGCTGTAAAGAATGCAAAGCAGTGATGGCAGAGGTTCAGCCACTTCAGGCATCTGTGCATCTGTGGCAGCGGAAGCTGAAGCACTGCTTTATGGCCAGACAACTTCCCTCACTCCTGCTCCTTCTACCTTTAGTGGGTTCCAGTCTTAGGTACCTTTATCTTGCAGCAGAACTCTGGAAGTGTTTGCTAAGAGCAAGTAAGAAGAGCCTATAAAAAGCAAGTTATCCAGGCCATGGTGATGGGTCAGCGATGGCCACATCCTTCTGCCACAGTATGGGCCTAGTCACAGATGGTGGACCTCATAGAAGCTTCCTGACTCGGAGCCACTCTGAAGCCACTCTGACTTCGGCAGCACCAATCTCCACCAGACTCTCCAGAAAGGTCAAGAAAGCAGACAAGCACAGCTACCATTCCAAAAATCAATAAAGAACAGCTGCAAAGCCCTAAGCCTGAGTCAGATTTGAACATTAACCTCCCCCTGTTACCCAACTATTGGGGCCATCCACACATCATTAGCTGATTAGACAGTCAGCCTTTGGAGAGATTAATGACACACCACCACAGGCTGAGACCAAGAGCCAGACCAACCACCTAAAATGGCTGGTTTCCCTACTGACCCGATTCACCACACTTCCTATCTAGACTACTCAACACATACTGTCAGCAGCTGAAGTTTACAATTGCCTTAAAGTCACCATCACCTGTGTGCTCACAACCTTTTTCTGAGGCGGGAAAGAAGTCAACTTATGTTTTCCTTGCCAGTGCAGCCGGTATTCAGCAGAAGGGACATCCCCTCACGCAGCAAAGCTGTTGGACTCCTTTCATCAGGAGGATCAGACTTTTGGCTTTTTCTGCTAATTCAGCTAGAAGGAAAAAGAAGAATGCTGTTCTCTTCCTACTGGAAATCCTTGTATTCTGCAAGGCTCACTACCCTAGTGCCATTTCCAGGTCACCCACAGAACTACTCTTGGCTCTAAAAATCGTTCATCTCAGCCCCTTTGTGGGCTGCCAAGTGCCCACAACAGGACAGTACTACATACAGGTCCTAGGAGATGGACTTCACCTCTGTGCTGCTGGAACAAACTGGGCAAGAGCCTCCCTACTGACAAGAAGTTAGCTGACTGCAGCCTGTGGCCAGAGAGGTGTTTCTGCTCCTGGGTTATCAGGGATGCTCACGTACTTCCCAGGCAACTCCAGGCACAAAAGCAGAGACAAGCTCCTTGTGCTACAAAAGCAAAAAAGCTCCTGAATGCAACTGAGAAGTTAGAGGGCATGAGCTACCCCTCAGAGCAGCTTCTCACCAGCTGCACAGCAGTGTGGACAGACAATGCTCACAGGGGGAGTACAGCACCATCACTGCACTCCTGTGATGCAAGAAGACCTGTGAGGGCCGCTGCCAACTCCTACTGCTACAGGTTGGTAAAACAGCAACCTGGGTACATCAACAAATCCAACCTATCACAGACAAAAACCTCCTGCTCCCATCTTACTCACATACCTCTTCTCACTGAGCGCCACGTACTCTTTGACAAGAGTACATGAAGATGGAGGCATATGTTCCCAGAAGAAAGGCAAGCCTGGCTTCCCACTGGAGCAAGACTGGGCAGATGTTCAGGGAGAGGGCTCCTTATGTGGGCAGGAACAAGTGCTGAATCTGTCCAGCACAGAGATAGGGCAACAGAAGGTGACACACAAAAGAGACAAGACTACCATGACTTGTTTCCCCAGAGAGCGAGTACTGGGCAAGATGCTGCTGACAGCCCCAAGGCTTTGGAGATCAGCAGATCCACCCTGCTCAGAAGCAGTTCCACATTCACCAGGACAACAGCCATAGGAAGCACCTCTTGCCATCGCAGCTCTGTCACGCCTCATATGCACACCAGCCAGCCCAGAACAGCTTAGTGTAAAGTCTCAAACTCATCTCAGCCCTTGCAACCCTTGCTCCCAAGAAATTCTGCCTTACCGTATCTCAGGAAGCCTGCCCACAGAGATACCACATCCGTGCAAGAGCAGTTAACGTACCAGCAGTGGCGTGCTGGCGTTGCCACTTCCACGTCCAGGAATTATCACTCCCAAGGCCCAGACACAGGGTAGGCAATTTACAAAGCCGTTAGCATCCTGCGGACACATGCCCGAGCCAGGAAACGGGAAGCCGGCACAGAAACTCCTGCAAAAGCGTCCCTTCCGTGTTCCAGCTCTGTCAAGAAGCGAGCAGGAGCTCAGCTGCGGAGGGAACGACCGCAGACAAGCTGGTGGAAAGGAAGCGACGGCAGCTCTGAGCGGGCAAGAGGAAGGGGACGGCGAGGGAGCCGCAGCAATTCCCGAGGAGCCTGGACCCATTTGCGGGGGGTACGACCCGCAGAAGTGCGCGACTGGGACCATCGGACCTCTCGCCCCCGCGACACCGGGAGCCGCGATGCCCCCGCCGGGCCCTCGCAATGGATGCCAGCAGCGCGCAGGGCTTCATCCCCCCGCGGGGAGCCGCGGATGCGGCCGGCTGAAGGGACGTGGCGGGGAAGCACCCGCAGCCCTTCTCCCTGCAGAAGCCGCCCTCCTCGCCCGCCCGCACGACCCCTCAAACGCCGCCATCCCCCCCCCCGACCCCTACCTTGTCGGCGATGCCGCGGGGCAGCAGCAGGTCGGGGCTGGGGCTGAGCGCCGGCCCCATCTCCTCGCTGCTGGAGGTGGCCAAGGGATGCGGCATCTCCCGCAGCGACTTGGGCCCGGAGGAGGGGAGAGGCCTCGGAGCGCCCGCCGCGCCGCCCGACATCGCGCCGGGGCACAGGCAGCGGGGCCGAGGGCGGGAGGGAGCGGAGGCCGAGGCGGGGAGCTGCGGGGGACGCAGCCGGAGCCTGCCCGCCGCCACCGCGCTACCAGCGGGAGGAGGAGGAGGAGGAGGGAGGAGGAGCGAGAGCAGCGCCCGCCTCCTTCAGCGCTGCCCGCCCCCTCACCCGGCACCGCCCGCCCCACCTGCCCGGCCCGGCCCGGCGCGGGCGGCCCGTGCGCCTCGGGGCAGGCCCCGCCCGGCCGCCATGACGGCCCCGCCCGCTGCCGAGAGAGCCGGGGCGGCCCCGCCGGCGGGCGGAGGCGGGACCGGCAGCGGCACGGCCGGCTGGCAGCGGACTGGCCGCTCGGGCTGCCTGTCAGGCTCGGCGCCCGCGGGCGCTTCTCCACCCACCGGAAGGGAGCGAAGGGCGTCGCGGCCTGATGCGCTGGGAGGAGGTGCCGCCCGTGCCAGGACTGCGGGGGGAAGGGGCCGGGGGGCAGCCGGGCTGCGGGGAGAGGGGAGCGGAGCCCCAGCGGGGCCGGGAGCTCTCGGGCAGGGGGGTGCGGGGTGGGCCGGGGATCCCCGCCGGCCCGGCAGGGATAGAGAGCGGGGAGTCCAACCCGCGCAGTGCTGGGGATGAGGCGCAGGGGAGACCCCATTCCCGAGGGCGGGAAGAGCCCGTTCCCGCGGGGGTGGGGGGAGGGGGGGAAGCCCCTTTCCATTCGACTGATCCTTTGTGGCCACGTCGATGGCGTCTGTAACAGGGTGAGACCCCCGGGCTGTTCTGAAGGAATGTGTTCATCTTCTGCTGTGCCTCTTGTGCAGGTAACTGGGGGGTTAAAAGGTTTGAACGGCAGCTGAGTAAAGACTGGGGCTGGAAGCTGAAGGATGGCAGCGAACCCTTCCGGACAAGGTGGGTTTAATCCCAGTATTCGAGGGGAAAGACCCTGGGCAACTGGTCAGGAATAACTTATCCAAGACAGGCAGCGAGTCTGGGAGCTGTGTGGAGGAAATAAAGGAGAGAACTTGACTTCCACATTACCTTTTCTTTTATGGTAATATAGAAGCTTCACGTTTATAGACTAGCAGCAAATCAAAGATAAAATAGTGTCTGATCTTGACATGAGGAGCATCCTTAGAGGCCTGTAAGAGTCAGCTCTGTGCCTGTTGTCCTCAGCTGTGCAGTGCAGGCACACTGGGCAGCAGCAGGGACTTGTCCGGCTGCTTTGTATGTGGTGGCTGCAATAAAATCTTTCTTATTCATTATCATTTCCTTTATTATCATCCTTATAATCCATTATCCTTAATACTCTTTTATTATAATTCACCTGTATGTTCAGTGGCTGCATTTCAAACCTAGAACCTGGGAAGGTTACTTTTTTTTTGACAGGCAAGTATTTGGTCTTGTGCCTTGTTATCATTCCAGGGCTGGCTCAGGAAGAGGTAGGATCTGGCTTGAGATAGAAACCTGTGTTTTAATATGGATTACAGTATAAGGAAGCCATTTCATGTCAAATGAGACAAGGAAAAATAAGCCAATTTGTCAATAGCCTTTCAGATTTGGGGCAGAGCTTTGGAGAATGTGCTGTTCATCACCATGTCAAACCGTACAAAGATGTTTCATTCCACGTGGTTAGAGTTGGGCTACAGAAATCAAATGCATCTTTCTAATATTTTTTTTGTCATTCCCACCAGGTTTCCAGAATAAAAACAGAGTTGCAATCCTGGCAGAACTAGACAAGGAGAAGAGAAAGTTACTTATGCAAAACCAGTCTTCCACAAATCATCCTGGAGCCAGGTATTTTATGTTCTTAGACCTATTTGGACATCACTGGTTACATCAAAGGGAAAAGAAGAGCAAACTTAGTAGACACCAGAGGATGTTTTGTGACCATCCTCAGTAACTGGTCAGACAGACCTTGTGCTTCAGGATGGTAGTAGTATTTAGAATTATGGAATGGTTTGGGTTGGGAGAGACCTTAAAGATCATGTAGATCCAAGCCTCCTGCATGGGCAGGGACACGTCCCACTAGATCAGGTTGCTCAAGGCCCAGCCAGCCTGGTC
The DNA here is from genome assembly GCF_020740795.1 of Apus apus. Lineage (NCBI taxonomy): Eukaryota > Metazoa > Chordata > Aves > Apodiformes > Apodidae > Apus > Apus apus. The sequence continues at coordinate 68,248,207 of NC_067312.1, read as the reverse complement.
TTGAACACTTCCAGGGAGAGGATATCCACAGCTTCCCTGTGAAACCTGTTCTGTTGTCCTACCAGCCTCACACTAAAGAGTTTCTTCCTAATGTCTAGCCTCAATCTCCTCTCTTCCAGCTTTGATCCATTCCCCCTTGTCCTCTCACGACAAGCCCTTGTCAAAAGTCCCCAGCTCTCCTGTAGCCCCTTCAGGTACTGGGAGGCTGCTGTGAAGTCCCCCTGGAACCTTCTCTTCTCCAGGCTGAACAGCCCCAACTCTCTGAGCCCATCCTCATAGGAGAGGTGCTCCAGCCTTTGGATCATCTTTGCAGCCCTTCTCTGGACTTTCTCCAAGAGCTCCATGTCCTTCTTACGTTGGGGGCTCCAGATCTGGACACAGTACTCCAGTAAGGTCTCACCAAAGCAGAGTACAGGGGGAGAAGAATCACCTCCCTTGACCTGCTGGTCAGGCGTTTTTTCACACAGCCCAGGACATGTGGCTGTGGGGGGGTGAGGGTTGCTTTCTGGGCTGCCACCACAAATTACGCACAGACCCTGGATTTTGGCTTACATCATTTCCACTGACTTGAATGGGACTGCACCCACGAGTGAAATCGGAAGCACTCCTCAGGACTGTGAGTCTTCCTGGGTTTAGGCTAGCATCCGCTGTCTGCTAAGTCAAGGGATACAGCTGTGGTCACTGCATTTTCTGCATCTCTCTTATGTTAGCAAAGAGTAGTTCCAAGAAATCGTTAAGCTGCGAGCCACGTAAATAATGAGCTGTGGAAGTCTTGGGCTCTCTGGCTAGAGTGGCAAGGACATGTCTGTGTTTGTGGGAGGTATCACCCCTTCTCGTTGCTCCTTGCAGCATTGCCCTGGCAAGATCTCCCCTGAACAAGGATTTCCGTGACCACGCTGAGCAGCAGCACATCGCGGCTCAGCAGAAGGCTGCGCTGCAGGTGAGCTGGGGCCCTTGGGAGGAGTTGTCTGGGCTCTGTGTGAGATGTGGATCCCTGGGAAGGGCAGTTCTGCACCCAGGGAGAGTGGGCAGGCCCTAACAGGTTGGCTTCTGCATTTGTCACAGGTGGAGTTTCTTCTGCTTCTATGATAAAAGCTTAAATGTGTCAAGAGTTAAGGACCAGACAGGGAGAAATCGATGCTGAGTGCTTTAGGAGCTTACAGGTTAAGTGGTACTGGTGCTGTGGGGAGCTGTGCTCTGACAGATGTTTCTCTCTTCCCAGCATGCACACGCACATTCCTCCGGATACTTCATAACCCAAGACTCTGCATTCGGAAATCTCATCCTTCCCGTCTTACCTCGGCTGGAGGCAGAGTGAGGAATGTTGTTTCTCCAAACTGCAGGCTCTGATTTTTGTCCACAGCAGGAACTTTCTGACCTTCTCATTTCTGTACGTACCTTAAAACCTGCTTTTCTCTGGATTGTTGTGGTTGCCTCTCAGAAGCGTGAGCTCTGGCGATGACAAAGCAATGATGCTGTGGAGCAGCAGTTTTTATTCCATGTTTCTGCTCCTCTGTCAGGTCGCAGGTAGAGGTCAGACTTCCCTGGTTTGTGCAGTGCACTGTGCTTGCTCTTCCCCTGTTCTGTGCTGCCTTTAAATAAAGGTCCACACCAGAGTCACCAGGAGATGCTTGCCCTAGCAACGTGTCTGTTCTTGGTGGGTGCAGGTGCTAGACTGGATTTGACTGAGAGACAAAAGTTCCTTTTGTCCATCCAAACAGACATGGATTCATGGGAGGCACCAGCCAGTCTGGTGTTTCCCTGTAGGCTGGAGCACTGCTGGGGCACTGTTTGCTGTTGTAGGATCATCTGGTCTTCACATGGCTGTGCCTGAGGGGCCAGGTGGCCTCCCCCAGGGGTCACATGATACCACCCAAGGGGTGACATGATCTCTGCCCCACACCCAAGCTGAGTGTGGTGTCCTCAGGCATGGAGTTGTTGCCCACCACTAGCAGGACAAGGCAGCTTAGGTGGTATCAGAAGTCACCCTGTGGTCAAGGGTCAACCAGGGTTAAAGGGTCACAGGATCAGAGGTTGAGGGATTAGGGTTGAGCAGGGGGTCAGGAGTTGCCATGAGGTAATGGAAGGGGACCAGGCAGCATGGCTAGGGTCAGGAGTCAGCAGAGGGGTCTGGGGGCATGCAGTCAAGAGTGACCAAGGGGTGGTGCCCAGCAGAGGGGTGAAGGGTCACAGGGTCAGGAGGCAAAGGGTTAAAGGTCAGCAAGGGGTCATGGGGGATAATGGCATTAACTGAGGGGTTAATGGGGTCAAAGGAGGGACAAGAGGGTCAAGTAGAAGTTCAGTAGGGTCAACAGGGTCAGTTAGGAGTCAGGGGGGTCAAATGGGATCAGTGGGGTCAAAGGAGGTGGAACAGGGTCAGCTGGGGCATCAGTGGCTCTTGGGCAGGGGGGTTCAGTGGAGCAGCAGTGTTTAAAGGTCATGAGGTCCCAGGAGGGGTCACCAAGGGTGGGGGGATGGAGCCAGGCACCCTCCATGCCAAGTGGGTCCACATGGGCCACCAGTAACTTCTTGACCATCTCCTGCATCTCATGGACAGAGAGAGGAGAGGGGCATAGACATGGGACTGAGGCATCCTGGAGAGGCAGGGAGGGGATGACAACGTTGGGAAGGGTGAGCAGGGTGGTGTGACCAGGACAGGGGTCCCAGCAAGGGTGGCACTGATGGCCCCAAAATGCATCTCCAAAACTGACCACTGCTGGACAAGAAAGGGAGTCAGGAGGGCACCCTCAGCCTCCCCTAAATCCCTCCCATCCCCCACAAGTCCCTCCAGCCCCTGCAAACCAGTCATAGATTCCCCCAGATTCCCCCAGCCTCCCCTGTATCCTAAAGTCCACCCCCAAGCCTCCCTTTCACCCCCAGGACCCCCTCAGAACACCCTCGTACAACCTCAACAGCACTGGGGAAGGCCTGGATTGATGCTGGGGGCACTGCACACTCAGCACAAGGGAGCAGAGCAACCCCCCTGAAGAGGATGGTGCAGGGGAAGGCACCTGTGGAGCTTGACACCTATCAAGCCCAGGCCCTATAGGGCTTGAGCCTCCACTGCATCAATAGTCATGAGTAATTGTCTGGTTCAGCCCTCAATATGCCTGAGTCAATATTGGCTACAGGCAGCAGAAGGAAATACACCTGTGGATTTCCATGCAGTAGAGTGTGAATGATACAACCTATCTGACAGGCAAATTGGTTTCAGAAAAGTTCCCATAAATAATATTTACAGTGAATTACAAAATGCACCTTGACCATTTCAGAGAGGAACAATGCAACACACACTGCAACGCTGCTGTGGTTCTTGACAGCCTGACGTAGAACAACACATTATTCAACACCATCTAGGTTTCCTGCACCCAATGATGCTGGTATTTCCTGTAAAGGGTGGGAATTGTGCCTTTATTTCTTCTGTGTTCAGTGGAAGTGAAAAGATTTCAGAGATAAAGCTGAGGTACTGAATGACTACTTTGCCTCAGTCTTCAATAGGAAGTTGGGGTTGTTCAGCCTAGAGAAGAGGAGGCTGCGTGGTGACCTTATAGCAGCTTTCCAGTACCTGAAGGGGGTCTACAAGAAAGCTGGGACAGGGCTTTTTACACGGGTATAGTGAGAGGACAAGGGGCAATGGTTTGAAGCTTAAAGAGGGGAGATTCGGGTTGGACATAACGAAAAAGTTCTTTCCTGCAAGGGTGGTGAGATGCTGGAACAGGTTGCCCAGGGAGGCTGTGGATGCCCCCTTGTGGAGAACCGACCTCCCTAAAAATACGTCTCTCACTGAAACTGTAATACAGAGACGTAACAGAAAACATTAAATAAAAATAAAAATGAAGGAGAAACGGTGGAGCTGTGGGCTAAGACTGTAGAGCAGTGAACTTGAGACCAATACCACGCCCGTTGCCCGCTGCTGCTGGTAAAAAGGAGAGAGAAGACAAAAGAGAGAGGAGAAGGAAAACCAAATAAAAGGAGCCAAGCTGAAAGCAGCCCTAGCTGAGACCACCACGGGCTGTGACTTTGCCACCAGACCCGGGTCCAGTGAGGAAAACGGTGTCAGACTCCGCCTCTCCAGCTCTTCTGACATCATCGGAAGAAAGCTCTCCAGGCGATAGCGGCGAGTGGCCCTGCCCCCCCGTGCCGTGCCCAGACTCCAGAAAGAGCTGTCCCCTGTGTCCCCAGGCACACGGCAGCTCGGCTGCAGCCACAGGCACCAGAAGGGCGAAGGAAGCAGCTGCTGCAGCTGCCCCTGCTGCCCCTGCTGTCCCTGCCGCTGGATCTGCCACCGCTGCCACAACTCGCCTCACCCCCCGGCTCCAGGAGGACGTGAGCACAACATCACCACTCAAACTTTTCATCTCTGATGTGTTCTTCCCCCCAGGTGTGTAATTGGCCCCTCACTTGCACTCATTTTCACCAAACTGAAAGGGAAAGCCTTGGGCTTGTAACCACCCTCTCGATTATTGCTTTCATAAACACATACTCCCTGGTGCATATATGACATTTCTTTCCACTCTCCACTGTTTTATTTGGTATTTTAGTAAAAGTTAAAACTTGCCTCTGTGTGTGTGTGTGCTTCCAAGAGGAGTTTATTAATTGGTTACATACCCAGTGGAAGGAAGTTGGTCCCAGCTCTCCAACCACCCATCACCAAGTCTGTAGCTTACCATGGGGTTATGATCCAAGTGCAGGACCTGGCACTTGGCCCTGTTAAGGTCCCTTCTAACTCAAACCATTCTATGATTCTATGAAGAGACTTTTTAAAGGAAGGTGTTGACTGTATGAAACACCCACTGAATGATGCATGTTGGGCTGGAAGTCTGCAAGAGCTCATTCTCAACAGAGACAGAGCACAGCCCCATGTGTGAGGCATGCCTGGAAACACAAAGCTCATGGCCTGGCTCTCTGGTGCAGCACAGAAGCACCAGGCTGCTGCAGACCCCATCTGCCTGGAATGTCAGTGCTTGGGCACAGAACGGACAAGACCTGCTTTGGCTGGAAGTGGAGCTGAGGTGGAGAGGCAAAGGGAGTGTTTCTTTGTCCTTTGCAGTGTTTGATTATTTGCTGATGCTGAAAAAGGGTGAGTGCTGCTCTTGATGTATCCTGATTTTCTTTGTGGCTCAGTGACTCCTGAGTACCGACTCTTGCAGGACAACACACACCTGAAACCTTGCTCAGGCAGAAGCTCCTAGTTCCACCACACAAGCTCATCTGGAAATCCTGAACATCCAAGATGTTCTCCGATGGGGAAGCAGAGGAAGACCAGCCTGGCACAACTGCAGACTGGGGGAACAGAGTGCTGCCAGGCAGGTGGATGCTGCAGGGCAGGGGCAGGTTCCATGTTTGTGCTCCAGGGTCCCAGTAGCACAGGGCATCCCCGGGGCCTGGCACAGGTAGTTGGTGCTGGACAGGTCCCTGCTGCCTTGAAGATCTGTGTGCCCCAGTCCTGGAGGAGGTGGCTGTTTGGGGCAGACACAGGGGCTGTGTCTGGTTTCCTGGAGAGCCACGAGCAGCCCCAAAGGTGAGTAAGACCTGCTCTCATCATTCAACAGCTGAAGGAAGGCCAAACATATCCTCCCTGCTGAAGTCAAACAGCCCATCTGGTAGCTGGTCCTGGATCAGTCTTTGAAGATCTTCTCCCCAGGTGCTGGGCCCAGGCAGCATCACATCCCACACAGCCAGGGCAGTGCTGCAAGCCAGAGCACTCTGTCAGCAGGGCTGCCTTGGCCCACCACACCATGCCTCTTGGCAAGTCCCCAGGGCTGTGAGGGCTCATACCTGTCACAGCATGATCCTCAACAGGAGCATGACCATTTCCTTATTGTGCCTGGAGGGGCCACAGGTGAGGATGGTGCTGTCAAGTGGCAATTGGAGGTTGCCTTGGCCACAGTGACCATGAAGCAGTCAAGTTTAACATCTATGGTAATAGGAGGAGAACTAACAGTAAGACCTCAACTCTGGACCTGAGGAAAGCAGATTCAGGTCGCTTGTGGAACTGCTTGCTAAGTTCATCTGGGAAAAAGCTTTTCAGGGTGCTGGGGTCCAACAGCACTGGTCACTCTTTAAGCACCAACTCCTAGGAGCACAGGACCAGGTGATTCCAAAATGCTGGAATTCAAGCAGGCAAGGTAAAAGGCCACCCTGGCTGAGCATGGATCTCCTGCTAGAGCTAAGGCACAAAAGGAAGGTGTATGGCCAGTGGAAGGACAGACGAGGTCTATAGGGATGCTGTTTGCCACTGTAGGGCAGAAATCCTTGCAGCTAAAGCTCAACTAGAGTTGAAGCTGGCCTGCCCTGTGAAGGATAATAAAAAGAGCTTTTTAAAATATGTTAATAGCAAAAAGGAGGCCAGAAATAACATTAGCCCATTACTTGATGATCATGGACACCTCATAAACAAGAGCATAGGTAAGGCAGAGAAGTTTAATGCTTTCTTCACATTTGTCTTCAACATCTCTGCCCATCCCTCGGTGACAAGAGAGCCCATGACTTGAGGCCTTTGTGAAATGAGAACCCAACCCTTGAGCACTCCCAGAGCCTGGGCTAGAGAACCATGATTTTTCAAATTATAATCTCCTGACCAGCCCTGAACTTGTGTGGGATTTGCTGCTCCAGCTGGATCCTTATAAATTGATGGGGCCTGGTGGGATTAATCCAAAGATACTTAAAGAGCTAGTGGAGGTCATAGTGAGACCCCTCTCAATGATTTTGCAATGCTCTTGGGAAGAGTCCCCACACCAACCTGCCCTGTCCAGGGAGGTGGCCATGCAGGAGCCCAGCACAGCAGCCGGACACCCCTCACTCACCTGTCTGCAGAAGCTGGACCTTGCACACCTCATAGGGGGGACACACACAGCTTTCTTCCTCTTCCACCCAGGCAGTTTCTTGAGACCTGCCAGCACTGGCCACCAATCCCAGCAGGGCAGTTTCTTGGGACAAGCCATCACTGGCCAGCTGTTCCAGGACAGCTGTTCCTTTGGACCAGCCAGTTCTGTATCTCATGTCAAATACATTGAAAAAGCAGATTCCTGGCATCCTAAGTTACTTTGTTGTTTTTTTTTTCTCCTATCTCTGGTTCAGTTCGTGGTCCGTAAAATGGCAGGAGTAATTCTGTCTGCCATTGAAGCTACGGGCAAAATAATTTTAAAAAGCATCAAATATTCTGATACAGCAATGAACATCCATAAGGAAATGAGTGATTCCTTCTGGACAGCAGAGTTTCAATAGTATACAAAAAGAAAGTATTGGATTATACCTTGAGTAACAGGAAGAAAACAAAATACTAGGTGTTTGTTCATTAAATAAACTCCATCTTCTCTGCACTGAAGAACAGTGTGTGATCATGTAATTAGAGATCATATATTAAAAATCTCATAAACAGGGATACATTTGGAGGCAGAACAAAGTTGCACAGATATTTAGTTCTATTCTTCTCCTGAATCCAGTGTTAGGAATCCACTGATGTGTTAAATAGTTCGTTTCAAGAAAAGACATGAAAGATTATTTATGAGAAAAATTGTATAAAGAACATTATGAGCTGTTTTGTATGTCCATTTCTCCATACTCCCTTCCTCGCCCCCTGCCATTCACATGTTGTAAATCCTCTCCAAGGAGCTGTGCAACTGGTTCATTGTTTGCATGGCAGTTTGCATATACAAATGACACAATTCCTTACATTTCAGGAATGGAAAAAGTTGTTTCTATAATCAGGAAAACTAGCAAGGAATGAGGTGGGAGTACGAGCAGGTATTGCTGTACGGAGGAACAGCAGGCTCTTGGGCTGTTGCTCCACGACTTGCGTCTCTGTGCTTGGGTTTTAAAATTCTTACGTAGCTGGGATGGCCCCTGGTTGTTGTCTGTCTGGTTAATTCTGCCTTTTGAGGGCTCAGCACTATGTAAGCATTCAACTGAAAGCTCACTTACTCTGAAAATCAATTTAAGTGTGAGGAGACTTGATTTGAAAAGAATTATGTCAATGAATAGCAAGCTTTTAAAACCTTGTTTCCTCAGCAGATGTGTTGCTCTCCAGGCTGCCTTACAGCTGAACGTGGGAAAATAGGAAACAGCAAAAACTGAGGCAAACTTTCACCAGAGGTGAGCACATGTAGGAGCTGGAAGATGCTGCCTGGAAGATTTGTGAACAAGAGATGCTGCATTCTGGACATTTGCTCTGCTGTACTTTCTGTATATACACAAGCCCTGTCTTTATCTGTTAGCACCCTACCCTGGCATAAACAAATGTATTTTACAAACCCTTTTGGATGGTAGCATGGTATTTAAAAGGAAAAACAGATGTTAGAGAGTAATTCAGAGAGGAAATTAAAAGAGGAAGAGCATCTGGAAACCTGGGTCTGTGCTGGGGCTCTGGTTGTTGGTTGATTTAGTATTCCTGGGTCTTTGCAATTAGATCTGGCCTTTCTGCTTTTGTGTAGGTGCCCCAAAATATTTCCAACATACCTGCCTTTGTTCTGGGCATAGGACTGTGCATTGTGCAAGTTCAAGGCTCTGGAGGAATGACAGACAGATGAATTGCTTAGACATCAACTCCAGTTGCAACATTCACAGCCATGAGCTTCAGACCCATTTCAGTTCTCATCAGCCTTCTGGTAATGTTTGTGTCCACAGCTGCCTGTGGTAAGAAGGGTTGGCAAAGGACAGTCACCCAAAGAGAAAGGACACTGGGGACTCTTCTCTGCATAGTGTTTTGTGTTTCAATCACTGCTCTGAGTTGAGGTAAACCTGAGCTGGCAAACCTGCTTCTCTGATAGATGTAATAGACAAGCTTGTGAGCATCTGCACAACAAACTGTGACACCTCCTGTGACAGTGGGAAATATTTTATACTCTGCAGAGTTTGTGTCTAAACAAAACTCTTGGTCACAGTTACCTCCCTGTTTCTGTTGCGCTTGTGTCTGTCTGCTGCATTTGTGCAAAAGGTGTCTGCACATCCCAACAGGATTGACAGAAAATTCTAGCATCATTCAGCTTCTGGCAGGCTGAGGAGTGCAGAGTTTGGGAGCAGTTCATGTTGGAAATGAAGTCGTTCAGCATTATCGTAATTCCCTGTATTTGTTGGGAGGGGTGTTTCCTTAATATCCCCACAGCTGTGCACTTGCTCTCCCTCAGCCTCTCCTTGTCCTCAGTGAAACATGAGAGTTAATGAATGCTATGCTTCCATACAGAGTCAGTCTGTCTTCTGAGCTACATTTTATTATTTAAATAGCACTTTCGTATTTTGCACCTTTCCATTGGCTTTGTCAATGTGTAGTCCTGGAAATACTTTTACTGTCAGGGATGTAGTTGAGATGCAGTTTCTGTCTCCTAATAAGTAATGCAGGCGCTGCCTATGTTTAATGTAGAAATTTCCCCTTTTCCTTAATCTGTATATTATACACTGTCTAGATCTAGTCAGACTTAAAAGCAACGGAGAAGAAATTTGATGGAGATCAGCCTTAAGGTCAATTATTTGTTATCTTTGGAGTTTGCCATTCATAGTTTGAAGGAAAGAGTAGAACCAGTGAGACAGAAAGGTGCAGGGATTTCTTTTCCAGATTTTTTTTCCGATTTATATTTAAATAGATCAAAATGTCTTATTAATGTGAATTGTAAAGACAGAAATTCATTTTGGTTTGTTCTGTTTTGAGTAGTGCTTTCTTCCTTTTTTTTTTTTTCTGTTTTTTTCTTTTTTTTCCTGTTTTCTGTTAGAGGGCATTTTATTCTGCTCTGGGGTATCAACCGTTTTAATCCTCCAAACCCACTATTCAAACCTCCTGCAGGTTTCTGCTGATACAGCTGATTCAGGCTCCTGGGACTGCAGTGAGAGAAAAGCAGAATACATGCAGCACTTGTGAAGGCCAAAGGTATTACAGGGTTCAGGGAGGAGTAGGTCACTGAGGGCTATTAAATGTAACAGTCCAGATGCAGCTGTGGTGTTACGGAGATGTGGACCCCAAATGCAAACTGTTTGGTTAGACTGGGAGATTTTGATGTGTTATGTATGTGGGTTTGGAGATGGTTTTATTTAGCATGTGGCTGTTTTCTAGATAAAAAAAATAATTGTGCGGGTGTTGCAAATGTATCAGGTTTTTTATTTCTCCAAGATAGAAAATTCATGCTTTATGAAGCTTTCTTTAAAAAATATAACATACATGAGAGTATAAGAGCTTCAGGTTTAGATAAGCAGGGCAGAGATCATCATAAGATTAGCCTTGTTAAAGCACAGAATACCATTTTAATGATAAATTTAAAAAAAAAAAAAAAAAAAAGGAGGGTGTGTGTGTGAATTTATTACTTAGGGCAAAAAGGGGAAATCCTTCTCTAAGAAGGTTAAATGTGAGAGAAAAACATGATGCTGAAGAAATTAGCTGGAGAATTAATGCACTGTCAGAGGGAGTTCGGAGAAACAGAGATCTTCTCAATTGACATATGGCTTAATGAAGGGCTGAAGGAATGAAGTGCAGGGGTGGAGGGGAAATAGGTAACAATAATTCCAAGTTTCCTCCTGCTGTCAGACTTCCAGGTGTTAATGTGCTTTCATTGCCTCTTGAGTCTAATAAGAGACTTATGGGAGTCAATGAACATATTTTTGTCTCCATATTCTGTTTTTCCCCAATAATAGAAATCTCGAGAAAAAAATGAAACACCATGGTAGTCGGAAAGGCATTTATTTAGATGATGTAGATTGTGAATTATTTGCTTACAGGAAAAGCGATGTAATCCTAGACCACAGTTCAGTTTTAAAAGCAGTTTTGATCTACTTGCACAAAACTGAAGCTTTTAGAAATGTATTTGCCAGACAGTTTCAAATTCAATTTACCACTGCATATAATGAGCTATGTTGAAACATACCCTTTTGAAAATAATTTAGATATGGTCAGTGCATTTACTGACTGAAACAACCCGCTTCCTATGCAAGGTGGGACAAGAGCATTTTTCACAGATTACTGTTCTGAACCTTTAGATATGTGGCACAGTATTGAATATCTATATAATCTTTAGCAACTGCTGAGACTTCATAGGCTAATGATTGAGAGTTTTTACATTTTCCAGATGTTAGGAATTTTAGTTTCTGTTGTGCAAACAAACTTTATGCTGTAATTATATATATTCCTTTTAAACTGAAATAATTAGCTACATCACTAGCATACTCCATTTGTCTTAAGAGAGCACATTCAAATATAGATTTTGTGTAACTGCAGAAGGGGAAAGGAAAGCTGAGATGTAGTTTTATTAATTGAAGAAAGTTAATCTGTTGTCATGAACTTCTTGAGCAGCTAATCACAAATCCGAGCAAGACCTCAATCATCTGCTGATCTGCCGTTTTCAGTAGTTACAATTAAATACTTCATATTAACAGAAGGAACAGATTGTGCCCAGGTAAGGCCACATAGAATCATAGAATCAAATAGAAGATTGGAAGGGACCTTAAAGATCATCAGGTTCCAACCTCCCTGCCATAAGCAGGCACACCCCACACTAGACAAGGCTGCACAAGCCTCATCCAACCTGGCCTTGAATATCTCCAAGGAGGGGGCTCCCACAACCTCCCTGGGCAACCTATTCCAGTGCCTTCCTACCCTTAAGGTGAATAATTCATTTTGGATGTCTAACCTAAATCTCCTCTCTTTCCATTTTAATCCATTGCCCCTTGTCCTTTTACTCCCTGCCCTGTGTCCAAAGTCCCTCCACATGGTTCAGTCATACTTCTTCTGTTGGTACAGAGCAGCACATACTTCAATAAGCATCCTAAATAAATATTGGAATATGGGGTAACAACATAAGGACTTTTACCATGACATGTCCAGATCCATGGTCAGAAATACAGGAAATAGGAGTTTATGCTGGCACTGTTGAAACACCAATGCCTTTTAGTTTTGCAGGGACTAACTCATGTGACTCACTGGTGATGAAGAGGTTATGGCTTGAAGAACCTTGTTCAATAACTGTTGTATTTAGATGGAACCTCTCCTGTGCCTTGGATCACGTTTTAATTTCTAACTTAAGGTATCTGTAAGTTAGAAGGTATTTCAAATGCTGCTGGATTTCTTTGGATATGTGGAATGTGTTCCAAAGTGAATTGTGGCTGGAAGGTAGTGCTTGTGCTTGACAGAGAGGACTTTATAATAGTACAACTTGCTTTTTACCACTGCAAATCTTTGCCTTTGGGAAGTCATAGTTAAAGCCAAACCTGACGGTGACTGTAGGGAGTAGGTGAGACCATTTTGAGATGAGGCCATGCACCATGAAGGATGGTGGAGTGAGAAGGATTCTCACTCTGTCGCTTCATTTGAGAGAAAGGATCGCTGTTTAGAAATCATGGAGGCACCTGAGAAGGGTCTTATAGGAAAAGGGGCCCACAGTGGAAAAAAGGTGTTGGAATCATTAGCTCATCTGAAGTGCATCTATACCAATGAACACAGTATGAGCAACAAACAGGGGGAGCTTGAAGCCATGATACACCAGGAAAACTGTGTCATAGTGGCTATGACAGAAAGGTGGTGGGATGCATCACACGACTGGAGTGCCACAATTGATGGCTACAAGCTCTTCAGGAGGGATAGAAAGGGAAGAAGAGGGCGTGGAGTGGCCCTGTATGTTAGAGAATGTTATGAGAGCTTGGAAATTAAGTATAGACATGATGAGGTTGAGAGTGTTTGGATTAGGTTAAGGGCCAATGAAGCTGCTATCGCTGTGGGAGTCTGCTATAGACCTCCCAACCAAAGCAGTGTGGTGGATGAAGCTTTCTATAAGCAGTTGGGAGAAATCTCCCAGTCACTTGCTGTTGTTCTTGTGGGGGACTATAGACCTCTCAGTCTGACCTTGGTACCAGGGAAGGTCATGGAGCAGATCATCTTGAATGTCATTAGAAGCCATATAGTGGACAACCAGGGTATCAGGCCCAGTCAGCCTGGGTTTATGAAAGGCAGATCCTGCCTGATGAACATGATCTCCTTCTGATGACTCAGCTATTGGACGAGGGAAAGGCAGTGGATATTGTCTATCTGGACCTCCAAAAAGCATTTGACATGGTTCCCCATAGAACTCTCATAAAAAACCTGGCTGCTCATGGCCTGGATGAGCACACGGTCTGTTGAATCAAGCACTGGATGGACAGTCAGGCCCAAAGAGTGGTGGTCAATGGAGTCAAATCCAGGTGGGGCCAGTCACAAGTGGTGTTCCTCAGGGCTCAATGTTGGGACTGTTTCTGCTTAACATCTTTATTGATGATCTTGATAGGGACATAGAGTGTATTATCAGTAAGTCTGCAGATAACACCAAACATCTCAACAAACAATGTGTTCCACATGCTGGTTTGAGGCACAGAAACAGCTTATTTTGGTGATGAAAATATTCCCCGTGTAGGAAGCAGAAAATAAACAAATAAACAAACAATAGATACTGGTTTTGTAAAAGCTATTGCTATTTTACATTAGGGATAACTGTAAAAGAAATTACTTCTTAGAAGCTGGATGTACCCAAGAGCTCGTGTGGCAATGTTTCAGCACTTGGGGAGCAGATACCCAGTTTGTAGCAGAAGAGTGGTTAGCAAGTTGGCTAAGTCCCAATCCAAGGGAAGAAAGTTGTACCACCTCACCATAAAAGGGCAGAAACAAACAAGATGGAGCCAGCCTTATAGGCAGGGTGTGGCAGCAGGTAAAGAGGGGAAGGACATCAAGGGGTCATCTTAGGCGTCCTGGGTGGGCTGTCAACCTTGGAGTACCTAGCCAGTGGGGAAACCAGGGGGGGAGATCTGGGTCAGGATTAGGGAATAAAAAACTGGGCTGAGTGCCCCCCTGCTGTGCCTGCTTTGTGGGTCACCCGCTCTTGTAAGAACGTCAGTAAAATGTGCTTCCCTGAGGAGTATGTCTGAGCCTTGGCTGTCGGTGATCGTGGTGTTTCTCACACCAGCCCTGCCCTGCGGGTCTTTTTGCAGGTTCCTTTTCCCTGTCTTGAACATGTCACTCCCAGAGGCACATCCAGCTTCCCTACTTGGCTGGGCCTTGGCCAGAGGCCGGGCTGGAATTGGAGCCAGGGGGGCTTCCAGCAGCTTCTCACAGGAGAGACCCTTGTGGGCCACCAACCCCCCCCAAACCCCACTAGACCAAAACAAGGATTTTGGGTACAAAAAATACAAATGCCAGGTCAGTTCTGGGAGGACCCCAGTTTCCTCTGCTTCTCTCCTGCAAGGCCAAGTGCTGGATCCTTTACAAAACCTATTGCTGCTGCTTCAGGAATCCTCCCTTCCATAGTCTTGGTTTACAGAAAAACAGACACAGTGAAAGGAGTGTAAATATAAAACATTAAACCAATTAAACAATTATTTAATTAAAGTGTGAATATAAATAATTTCAACAATTAAACATCAAAACAGTTGAACAATTAAACAGTGTAAATAAAAAAATTTAAGGAATTAAAGAGCAAAATGGTGAAACAAATAAGCATTGAAAATAAAATATATTTAAACAGTTAAACCGCAAACCAGTTAATTAGTGTAAATATAAAGCATTTAAACAATTAAACAGCAAAACAGTGAAACTATGAATGTAAATATAAAACTTTTAAACATTTAAACAGTGAAATGGTGTGAAAAAAACCACTGAAAAGATAACATACTTAAACAATTAAATAGCTAAACAGTGAAGGAATTTAGGGTAAACAGAAAACATTCCAACAATTAAACAGTGAAAAAGTGAAACAATTCAAAAGTGAAAATATGAAACATTTGAACAATTAATTAGTGAAACAGTGAAGCAATAAAACAGTGTAAAAATGAAACATTTAACCAACAGTGATATAATTAAACAGTGTAAACGTAAACCAGTTCAACAATTAAGCAGCAAAACAGTGAAACAATTAAACAGTGTAAATATGAAACAGTTAAGCAATTACACAGTGAAACAGTGAAACAATTAGTGAAAATATCAAACAGCTCCAAAACTGCATTTCCCCTAGCCTCCTACTACAAGAAATTCTAAAGCTAAAAATGCAGGTTTCTTTGAATAGATAATATAGAATAGATTATACAAAAACATCAGGAGAGGCAGACTTGCTGAATTTATAGACCTTTTCCTTTTCCTGCCTCTGGCAAAGGAGTGTCATTCCATTCAAACACCTCCTCCATGTTGACAGTGTTGTTGAGGCAATCGTTTGTCCCTTCGTCCCAGGGATTCTGCAGGAAAGCAGCAGCCATGAAGGTTTCATCCCACCCCAGGCTTTTCTGGTGGGATTCAGTCTGGACCTGCTCCTGCCCCTGGGGACCCTCGGTGTGCTGCCCAGGGACTGTCAAGTCCAGGTCATGCACGGTGGGGTTGGTTGGAGACAGGAGGTCCAGATCCTCAAAAGTGGGCAAGTCTGCATTCAGGTTGGTGTCGAAGATGCCTTCCCAGTCCAAGTCACCTTTCAAGGATCCCAGCTCCTCCTGTTCTTCCTGGGTCAGCAAGGCAGAGTTAGAAAGCCGAGCCACCTTGGCCGGTCGGTTGGGTGAGAGCTGCTGGTGCCTCTGCCCTGCTTGGCCCTCAGACGGATCCCAGGTCTGGCTGCTGGGGGTTTCTGCCAACTCCTCCAGCAGCTGCTGCGACTCTCTGCTGCCCCCGAGGACGTTAGTGGGGGTGCAAACTGAAGTGGCCGGGCTGGCATCACACTGTGGTTCTTGATGGGCCGTTTTTGTGAAGGCTGGGTGGATCTGCCCTGGGGACCTCCTCCGCTTTCTGAAGGAACCTTTCTTGAGCTGGTCAGTGCACAGGGGATCCATCTTCCAAAACCCTCCTTTCCCGGGCTCATCCTTCTCTCGGGGCACCCTGATGAAGCATTTGTTCAAGGAGAGGTTGTGCCTGATGGAGTTCTAGGCACAAAAGAGAAACAAAGCCAGAGTTGAATGCTTGTCTGCTGCCACAGCACCAACCTACCTGTGGATGCTGGGGGAGAGGCCCCTTTTCAGCAAGGACCTTTGGAAAAAAGAAAGCAGAAATGGCAACGTCAAGCCTGGAGCCAGGCTCTTTTCAGTAGTTGCCAGTGACAGGCTGAGGGGCAATGGACACAAGCTGGAATGCAGAAGTTCCATTGAAAGATGAGAAAAAACTTCCTGACTAGGAGGGTGACAAAGCACTGAACAGGCTGCTCAGGGAGGCTGTGGAGTCCAGTTCTCTGGAGATATTCAAAACCTGCCTAGATGCAGTCATGCCTGCACCTATTGCCTGTGTTGAGGAGAAAATACTTGGCCAAAAAAACTAGGCAGCATCCCTCCCTGCATCCAGGCTGAAGAAAGGAAAGAAAGACAAGAAAGAAAATAGGAAAAGAAACCAAGAAAGCTAGCAAGGAAAAAAGAGAGGAAGAGAGGGAGGGAGGGAGGGAGGGAGGGAGGGAGGGAGAGAGAGAGGAAAGAAGAGAAAGAAAGAAAGAAAGAAAGAAAGAAAGAAAGAAAGAAAGAAAGAAAGAAAGAAAGAAAGAAAGAAAGAAAGAAAGAAAGAAAGAAAGAAAGAAAGAAAGAAAGAAAGAAAGAAAGAAAGAAAGAAAGAAAGAAAGAAAGAGAAAGAAAGAAAGAAAGAGAGAAAGAAAGAAAGAGAGAAAGAAAGAGAGAAAGAAAGAAAGAAAGAAAGAAAGAAAGAAAGAAAGAAAGAAAGAAAGAAAGAAAGAAAGAAAGAAAGAAAGAAAGAAAGAAAGAAAGAAAGAAAGAAAGAAAGAAAGAAAGAGAAAGAAAATAAAGGAAAAATAAAATCAAGAAACAGAAAGGAGGTCTCCAAATGCCCTACCTGCCAGGTAGGATCGGCATGTCGGAAGTAGCAGAAGTTGTCCATTATCCATTGGTAGATGGCAGAGAGGGGAGAAAATACTTGGCCAAAAAAACTAGGCAGCATCCCTCCCTGCATCCAGGCTGAAGAAAGGAAAGAAAGACAAGAAAGAAAATAGGAAAAGAAACCAAGAAAGCTAGCAAGGAAAAAAGAGAGGAAGAGAGGGAGGGAGGGAGGGAGGGAGGGAGGGAGGGAGGGAGAGAGAGAGGAAAGAAGAGAAAGAAAGAAAGAAAGAAAGAAAGAAAGAAAGAAAGAAAGAAAGAAAGAAAGAAAGAAAGAAAGAAAGAAAGAAAGAAAGAAAGAAAGAAAGAAAGAAAGAAAGAAAGAAAGAAAGAAAGAAAGAAAGAAAGAAAGAAAGAAAGAGAAAGAAAGAAAGAAAGAGAGAAAGAAAGAAAGAGAGAAAGAAAGAAAGAAAGAAAGAAAGAAAGAAAGAAAGAAAGAAAGAAAGAAAGAAAGAAAGAAAGAAAGAAAGAAAGAAAGAAAGAAAGAAAGAAAGAAAGAAAGAAAGAAAGAGAAAGAAAATAAAGGAAAAATAAAATCAAGAAACAGAAAGGAGGTCTCCAAATGCCCTACCTGCCAGGTAGGATCGGCATGTCGGAAGTAGCAGAAGTTGTCCATTATCCATTGGTAGATGGCAGAGAGGGTGATTTTGGGCTTCCCACTGGCTTCCATTGCCATGCAGATGAGGCTGGCGTAGGAGTACGGCGGCTTGAGGTGTGGGTTGGTCTTGTAGTCCATGTCTTCCGCCAGCTGAGGGCACGTGGCCATGGTGTGCTGCACCGGCCTCGAGGAGGAGGAGGAGGAGATGGGGTGGCAGGGAGTGGGGGGCACGCCCATGCATGCCGGGTCAGCAGCCAGGGGTGAGCAGGGGGCAGCAAAGCTGGGGGCCCTGGGACGGTCGAGGGGGTCTGGGATCCACGGGGGCCTGGCCATGTGGGTGTCCTTGACAGAGAATTCTGTCAGCCACGTGAGGCTGGGCAGGCTGTCCATGCTGGCCGAGCACCTCTTCCTGCCCTTCCCGTTGTCGTCGGGCCACCCCTCAGCCATGTCTCGGCTCTTGCCTTCAAGGGCTGCGCGGGAAGGAGAAGGAGGTGACAGGGCAGCTCCTGCAATAACGACAGAGAGAAGGTTGCGGCTCCCCAGGGCACAGCCGCTCTCCTGCACCCGCGCAGGGCCGGGGTGCTGCCGTTCCTGGGTGCTCCGGGTGCTGCTGGGCGAGACCCATCCCCTGGGTGCTGCGCACCACAGCCCCGGTGCCTCCCCCGGCGGGCTTTAGCAGCTCTGAATCTTGGGTAAATGCCCTCAAACCCTGTGCCCAGTGCCTCCCGCCGCCTGGCAGGCCGGAGCTGCCCCGCAAGCCTTCTTCGGCTGAAGCGAGAAATCAGAAACAAAAGAAAACACCGAACCCACAGCAAACCCTCCAACAGCCCTGTCGTCCCACACAGGGAGGATGTTTCTCCCACCCGCCAACAGGACAAAATCTCCGGATCCAGCACCTCAAGCCCCGCCCCGCTGCCCCTGAACTCCCCTCGAGTTCAGGCTGTTCCTGCTCCTCCCTTCACACTTTCGGGGTCCCTAAAACAACCCGAGGGGGGAGAGGGCGGACCCACCCCACGCACCCGCTCACTACGATCGACCCGGGGGATTCAGCCCCCGGCTCTCCTCGGGCTGGGGATGCAGCTTTGGGCTGAAAACCCGGAACCCGGTGGGTTTGGGGCCAGGAGAGAGCGGCCGGAGCCGGCCGTGCCGAGGCCGCGGCTCCGCGGGAAGGATGCGGGGCTCCAACCGCCGCGGGGGGAGGCGGGCGCGGGGCAGGGCGGAACCAGCAGCCCCGCTCCTCCAAACAGGCTTTTCTCTCCCAAAACAGAAGGCTGGGGGGACAGCCACACGTTGCTCCGGTGCCTGAACCCCAGGGCCAGCACTCGGCCCCCGCAAAATCCTGCCCCGCGCTGAGTGGGACCCCCGAAGTGCTCGCTGCGGGGGGCGGGGAGGCGGGCAGGGCGGTTAAACACAACAAGAAATCACAGCACAGCCCTGCCCTGCGCGCACCCCCCGGCCCGCACGGCTGGCTTTGCCCCAGCAGCCGGTCTGAGCCCTCGGCGGGCCTGTCCCACCGCCCTCCGCTGCCAGCCCGCCGCTCCCCGCTGCCGCCGGCCCCCGCCGCCCCTCACCTCGTCCCGGCGACGTCCCCCAACTTCCACGAAGTCCCTCCACAAGTTCTCCAGGCGCCAGGAAGCTTCTGGATAAATACGGAACTGGAAAATAAAATGTAAAAAAAAAAAAAAAAAAAAGATGAAGGAAAAAACCGAAGGCAAAAGCCGTAAGAACCAGCCCGTGGGGAGGGTCGCTGCGGTCCCCCCGGGGCCGGGGTGTCCCCGCGCACCCCAGCCCTGCCTGCCCAGCGCCGGGACCTGCGGCCGCCGGCGGGAACGGCCGCTCGCCACGGCTCGGCGCGTGCTCTGCCTGGCCCTGGCCCCGCCCCCGTAAACACCTTCCGGCCCTGCCATTGGCCCGCGCGTTGCCAGGGCTGCCTCTGGCTCCGCCCCGTACGAAGCCTCCCGCCCTGCCATTGGTCCTCGCGTTGCCATGGCGACCCGGGGCGTCCGTGCCCGTCCGGGCCGAGGCTGGGCCGGGCGGGAGCAGAGGCCGGGACGGGGCCGCTGGCAGGTTGTGTGGTGGGACCTACCGCTTAGGACTGACTGACCCATGTTCAGCTGCTGTTCACGTGGAGCCCTGCTCCGCTTCAGCCTTCGAAGCTCTCCTTTGAATAGCTGCTGCGACTGCCGAGACCTGCATCCCAAGTCATCAGCTCCCAGCACACGTTTTCTTCCGCAGCACCGGAGAGATTTCTCCTGCACGAACAACTAGCTCCTTAGTGCTCTTCTTCTTCTTGGCCTTCAGGAAAGGCCCCATCTGGGTGTCCTCATCCGGCCCAGGCCAGGCTGTTCCTGCATAAGCTTTGCTTGTATTTGCACCTTCTCCATCCTGGCAGGGCTTGGAGGAAGCAGCATTTAGGATGGCAGGATAACATGACTTGGAAGGGACCTTGCGAAGTGTTTTCAGACACTGCAAGTAGCTGGGCTGGTTTTGTGGAGGTGCCTGGGGGACGGGTGAGTGGGTGCTCTCAGCCAAAGAGGGTTTCCACCCACAAAGCCCCAGAGACCCCAGCTGCCCTTACCTTGTAACCACAAAATTACTTTGGACACTTTGTCAACATAAGATACCCTTTATTAAACGTACCTTTCAAATTCAAAACCTGCTCAAAGCCAAGTTGTAAGCAGCAATCTGGTTTCCTTCCTTCAATCCCTGACGGGTGGGTCCCTGTAACAAGGACAAAAGAGTCCATTTATTTTCATCTGATGCTGCCAGCACCTGTCCACCCCTGGTCATTTCTGGCAGCCATAGACCCTCTGAGTGAGCAGCAGGCATCTGCACAAAGCCATTCTGTGAGCTCACCTGGCTGATGTCCCCACAGCCTGTGCCAGGTGCCACGTTAGCCATAGGAGGCTGTGAGATCCTACCTAGCTTTGGGGAAATGGGTCCGCGAGCGGTTTTTGAGATTCAGGTCACGTTTAGAAGATGCCATCAGTATCTCTTACTGACTAGTCACTACACATGCAAGAACATGAATGTCCTCTTGTGTAAGTGTTGCCTGATCCAACTAAATGGTATTGTGACAGGACTTCTTTCTCTAGATAACTCTCCAGAAGAAACAGTAGCTAATCTCCGGTTATTCTTCCCTCACAGGATGCTTTTCTTTTCCACCTTTGTCCATTAGATAATTTCCAGATGTATTGGTTTTCTCCTACCCTCTCATCTAATCTTTTCTGGAGGTTTCTTTTACATGTCATTCAGGAATAGATATCAAGGAGATGCATTTCATTCCATGAACCATCTCTTTATGTGGTGATGTATTTGGTATTATAACAATTCACAGGCACTTTTTTGGTAAAGAAGATAACCCGTGCCACAAAGTTGCCCAAGGTAAAAGAAGAAGTAAATATTCTTAAATATTTTACTAGAACAGCAGAATGCATTCTGGGGGCAACACATTTTCTAGCTCAGCTGGAACTGACTTGAATCTGAATGGACTCTGAAAAGAATGAGAGCAGCCGAGTTCAAGTGGAAGGCCTCAACCTCCTCACTGTAGTTGGGTGACACAACACTGCTTGTCTTGCCTATTCATTCAACATCGGTGCTCAGAAGTATCAAGAGCAAGAATAAATTTGACTTTTGCATTCCTGTTACGTTTTCTTTTGTATGTTTGCAGTGTGCTATGAAAACCCATTTGTGCCCAGGAAAGGACAAGGGCGAAACCAGAATGTGGTTCTGTTCTCAGTGTGGTACCAGATGAAGTGGCAAGAGACTTAAGTGTTGCTTTTCCATACTTTTCTGCTCTGGTTTTAGGGGACCTGCCACAAGGCATGCCCAAGCAGCCATGATTTAAGATGAAAGCCTCAAACCTTGCAGAGAAACATGTGCTTCCAGGGAACTGAAGGATTAAGAAGTCATGAGAAAGGAGTTCCTAACTGTTCTGGGAACAAACTGTAAGCCCAGTTGAATGAAAACACTACTTCAGGGGAGTTTTAGAGAATTAAGGAGAAAAACAAACAAATAAAAAGGAGTCTTGAGGACTTTTTCATCTCGGCTTATAGGGTCACCAATGCCACTGTTATCATCAAATCTTCGCTTCTGTGTCTCCCTGTTTCTGAGTTGGTCTTCTTCCCTTCCATGCAGTCTAAGGCATTCATTTGATTTTGGCAACAAGACATTGCTTGCTGGGGATTTTTCCTTAGATTACTGAGCACCCAGGGGGAAACAAGAGTGGCCATTGAAATTGTGTGGTACTTCTTTGGCCTCTCCTTTGCTTGCTTGCTTTTCATGCCTTTGTTGGTTGCTTTGTGGCCGCAATGTAAAAAAATTATAAATATATCATTGAATTAGAACTTGGATTTTGATAATGTAACATATTCAAGAGCCTTTTTCTATATGCTCGATGATGGCATGAGACATCTTACATTGGCATGACTGACAAAATAAAGAATCTGGGGACATATAAATCATTAGAAGTCACTCTATTCTTTCTGACAGTCTAGAGCACACAGTTCTCATTTTAAAATGGAATGGCTTCAACCACTGCATAGAAATCTGCCCCTTACACATTCTCCATGCCCTCCCCCAAATCCTGTGTGAGCAAGAACGGGGATGCAATACATGAAGTACTCTTATCCTTCAATTGTTTAGCTCCTGTTGTACTACGGAGCTCTACAGAGTACTACAGAGTTTACGAGGGTCTCCTGGGGAGTTCTGGGCATTGCAGCTCAAAACCTCTCATGTAACAGATTTCAAGGATATTGCAAAAATCAAAGCAAGGATGGGAAGGGAGATTATTTCAAAGTACAATTGATTTCACTCATTCACCTGCATGCTGTCACATCCACCTATCTGCAAGCAGCTAAATGTGTACTTCCACCTAGCCTGGACAGAATGACAGTGGACAAGAGACAGGTGACAAGATACACAACCTTTGCAGATCGCTTTATATCCCCTGGATTGTCCCTGCTTGGTGTTCTGAGAAGGAGCATGTAGATGTGATCCTGATGAAGTGCTAGTGTGAGTGCCATCAACACCTGCCCCTCTCACAGCCCTGTTTCTGCTTGTCCTGAGTTTTTCATGCTCAGGTGTTCCTCTTCATCCCTGGTCCTACCAGTCACCAAACCACAGAAATGCTTCTACTTGAAGGGGACTGAGGAGGTCTCTTGTCCAACCACTAGCTCAAGGCAAGGTCAACAATAAACACAGACCTGGATACTCTGGGTCGTCGTCACTCAGGTCTTGAAGGCTGGCCTTTGGGCTCAGGGATCCCACAATCTCTCTGGGCAACCCACTCCAGTGCTTCATGATGCTCACAAGGATTTTGGTTTTGAATCCTTGTCTCCAGCCTGAACCTCTCCAGTTTCAGGAGATGCCACCATCTGTCACCCTCCCACCAAGCAGTGCTGGGAAGAGCCTGTCCTCATTCCCTTGATGCCTTCCTCAGAGGCAGTGGGGTGTGATGTGAGGTGCCCCAGCACCTTCTGGGCTGCACACTGGGGTGCAGTGATATTTGGGCAAGGACCAGGGGTAGGACAGCCTGTCATGAAACCCTGAGAGCTGAAGTGGTGAAGTCCCCAAGCCATAGGTTCTCGTGCTGCTCAATCAGATAAGGGGTGAGCAGTGATGGAATATTTGGAGTTCTACCCAGTTACCAGCACTCCAGCTGGGTGAGGCTTAGTGAGACTGGAGTTGTCAGCATCCCTTGCAGCTGGTCTTGTGATTGTGGAGCTTTTCCTGGGAGTTCTTCACCCTCGGCCTCAGAGCCATTAAAGGACCTTCCCCAGCCCTGCCAGCTGCAGGCAGCCGGGGCACCCAGGAGGCAGGCTGGCAGCAGCAGAGGTGAGCTGGCAGGGGAAACCTCACCCCGGGCAGCTGGCAGGGTTTCCTTCTGCAGGGACCTGGGCATTTTTCACACCCTCCCCAGGCCAGCTCCTGACCGTGGCCTCTCTTCCTTTTCCAGCACAACACCGGCTGCTGCAGCACCCGTGAGAGGGAGCAGCTCAACATCCCCAGCTCCCCCAGCCCCCTGCAGCACATGGAGAGCGTGGCCATGGAGCTGGACACCCGCTGTCCCGTCTGTCTGGACAGCTGGGAGGAGGCCAGCTCCGTGCTGCCGTGCCTCCTCCAGTTCTGTTACACCTCCATCCTGTGCTGGGCTGAGAGCAAGCCCGAGTGCCCCGTCTGCAAGAGGAGGATCTCTCCACCCTGCACTCGCTGCAGGCGGACAACAATTTTGAGGAGCATGTCATCTTGCCACCTGCAGGTCCATCAGTCGTCCATTGCTGATCAGGAGGGCCTGGCCATCCAGCTGCCCACAGACTTGCAGCAAGAGGACAAAAGCCTGGTGCTCAGGGCTCCCCCGGGGTGGCCTGCAGCACAACATTTGGGCAGTTTTTTCCAGGAACGCCCAGCTCTCCTGCAGGCCCTTCTGCTCTCACTCCATCCTGGCTTTGTAAGAGTGTGTGGGGAATGGTGTTTCTCCCCACAACACGACTGAGAAAGGACACCTTTCAGGCCAGCAGGTTGTATGGACACAAAATGGCTACTCCCTGCTTCCCTGGTCCTCAAGGGTGGAGACAAGGACAAAGCTGCCTGGTTGAGCGACAGGCCCAAAGGTGGGAAGGGAGCAACAACACTGAGATACAGCAACCTGACTGGACCATGCTTACATGCAGCTGAGGTCTGCAGCATGGCACTAACAAGAGACTGGACACTGTAAAAGACGGTGCCTGCTTGCTGCCCTTTGGATTGCTGATGTGGCTGCTGCTGGAGTTTGCTGCTGGACTTTTGGCTGGTTAGAAGTTAAGTAAAGGGCAGTTTGAAACTTGGCCTGGATCTTATAAGGCGACGTGCTGCGTGTGGATTGAGGACCCTAGATGTGCTACCCCTGGACACCAGGAGACCATTGCAGCTTGAGACTGAGCTACTGATGCCGACCAACTGGTCGTGGTGCAGCTCTCTGTTTGGAATATGAAGCTGATAGCCATGCCAAGAGGGAGACTGCCCGTGTAAGCCTTGTGCCTACAGACCATCTTGGGAAAATAGTAAGGCTGCGTACCCTGTTCCCCTGTTCCACACAAGTCCTCCCTTCCTGGCAGTCCCAGTGCCCTTAACACACATACATACTGTGATGCCCCCAGAGGGAATCTTCTTTTGGGCTTGTCCTCCTCCCCCTCTCTCCCTCAGGCCCTTGCATCCCCATTACAGGAGCACATATTCAATAAGTACATGTTATTTCCTGTTTTTTCCTCCCTTACATTTACTGAGCCCTTGTCCCCATAATTTGGCTTTTTCCCTAAATAAACCGTGAATTTTTAAACTCATATATTGGTGTCACTTGTAGTTCATGGGCATGGTGAGAAGTGGATATTCTAGTTCCACCCCAAGACAGTCCCAAAGTGGCTGTTCTTCTGGGAGGGGCAAACGCCACATGCAACCCTTGTTCCCTTTAAGCAAAAACCTCCTAATAAAAGGAGAAGTCACAGAATAATGTTCCAGTGGTCTGCTACTGATGCCAGACCGTGACACAGTGAATGCCTTATGCAGGCCTAAACAGGCTGAGAAGCTTGTTGCCCCTACAAAAGATTAACATGGTTGTTATTAGAGGAACACATGTACTTTTTCAGCATGAAGCCAATGCAGTATCTTTTCCAGCAAGAATATTTGCTAGTTCATAATTCCAAGTTGGATATACATATATAATTGTTCTGTCTTAAAACAGTTTAAAATTTGATTTAAAAATCTAATAGCCCTCCTTGGTGGATAAGATATTTCTGGCTCTAAATACATATCTAAATCATACATGCATATCTGCACAGGCACATGTGCATACCACTATATGCTACTTCTATCAGTCATAGCAGAGGTTGGGCTAGATCCTCTAAAGTAATGAGGCTGTAAGTCTATGTGTAATGATTCCTGTGGTTAATTTCTATTCCACTTGGAATACACACCATAAGCTGTATTTTCAAGGAGCTTATTTTACTTAAACATTCATTTTCTTAGGGAAAAGTTAAGAAGCAGTTCTAACAGCTGACTAAAATACCCTCAAAGTCAGCTGTTATTTCTAGCCATGCCATGTTTGTTCATATGGAGCCACATGGTTCCCTCAAAAGAATCAAGACAAAGTTGCTATGAATAAAAGTAGTGCAACCCAGTCCTGAATAGTCTGCTTGGTATAATGTGATTCTGGAGGAGTTTTTTTTATTTATGTCTGTCAAAATGAAACTAAAACGTCCTTGTCATTATAGTCCATATATAACTAACTGTAAGTACTCCAACCTTGATGTCTTCCACCAGTCCCTCTTTGTTTGTCAGAACTAGGTCCAGCAGCTGGACCTCTCCTGGTTGGCTCCTTCACCACCTGAGTGAAAAAGTTATCATCAATACACTGGAGGAACTTCCTGGACTGTACATGCCTGGCTGTATGAGCCTTCCCAGCAGGTATGAGGGTGGCTGAAGTGCTCCATGACAACCAAGGCCTGTGATTGTGATTCCTAGCTGTCTGTAGAAGGCCTCATCAACTTCCCCATCCTGATTAGGTGGCCTGTAACAAACACCCAGAGAGAGAGAGACACAGTGTTTCTCTATCTTGGTTTAAGCCAGGATAGAACACATTTTTTGTGTGTTTTTACTTTTCAATGAAATCCCTTCAAAGTAGCTGCACTTGCTGAAATTAACAGCATGTTTCTCAGTTAGTATCTTCTTTTAGTACTGATAACACTCAACGTTTATAGTTCAGGCCGGAGAATGGTGTGCAGAGCTAAGACCACTGTTTGGTTCAGAAAAACACCTCATGCTCTGGAACCAGAAGGGAGTAAAGGACTCACACCTGTGACTCTGCTGTGGGGAGGAGCAGACCAGGCAAAATGGACGAAATGAAGTGTTCCATCTCCTATGCATCATACTCAATATAAATTTAAGGAATCACAAGGTTCATGGCTTCATCCATGGCTGGCATCACCCAGTCTGTGATAGTTGACAGCAGAGAACACCTAGGAAAGAGTGTAAGACAAAAGCTAGCAAATAGTGATATATTTGCAGCACGCTCACTCAGCCTTAGCAGCTTAGAAACTTCCTGATTGTGTCTTTATGATTGATAGCTCTCTAATGTGCTTTTCTTTTGGGGGCTTGTTTTCCTCATTTTTGAACCTTTGAAAAGCCTAGAAATGCACAAAATGGGACAGCAAGAAGTTCCACTGCTTAATTACATGAAAACCATCTCCTGTTTACTTTAAATCATCCATCTGCTGCTTGCATTTCATGCCAACTTTTGTTTCATTACACTGTTATCCTAAAATATACATGATGTGTTTCTGTTCTTCAAGCTATCCATATCTCTTGGATATGGAGTTCACTGTGTTTGTCACTCAAAAATGATGGAGGTTCCCCACTGACCAACCGCTGTGAAAGGTTCGTCCAAGTCACCAAGCCACGCCGTTAGTCCTTTTATTCTTTGGCCAGGTCTCTCGTCCTCAATTGCAAGTGCAGCTACCTCTATATCAAATATAATCAGAAGAGGGCAGTACTTCACTGATTTTGACAAACGGTTTCCCAACTTTTAGTACTCTTAGAAGGAAGGGCTACAGGCAGTGGGGGTCTCCGAACATTCTCTGATGAAGGTTTGCTTTTCAGCTGTGCATGCTATTTACCTTCCGGAGCATCATATCAACCTTTTTACAAGCAACATATTTTTCCTTAAGCTAATTAAAACTAGTAACTTCAACCACAGCACCTCAAATACAAAAATATAATAACCTGCAGGATTTTTACTAGATCCTGATGGAATTTAACAGGAGCACTTGCTACTTCTAGTTAAAATTGTCCAAAGTGGCGTATTTTATGCATTTGCATAGAAATGCACCTAATTTATGAAACTTCCATTTTTAGGGCTGTAAAATGTTTCACTTAATGGCTGATATCTACTGCTTTTTGCAAGTAAAAGAGCTTTAGATTAGCATAGGCAGGTATGAGAAATGGAAAATGTTGTCATACCCTGGAACTGTCTTTCCCAATGTGCTTATAATTACTTTGAGTGGGAAAACAGCATTTGACCCTGACCCCAAAATAATGCATGTCTTGTGTGTATGTATCCATTGTATTCATTTTTAGCTTGAAGAGTCCCCTAGTCACATACATACCTCTGCTTGTAGGAAAAAGCTGCATCAGGGAAAGTTCATACTGGGTAGTACGAGAGTTATTTGATGTCAGGGTGATCAAGCATTGCATAAGCTCTACAGAGAAATGCATGTGGTCCCAAGTCTGTGTTCAAGAAGGGTTTGGACAACAGTCTTAGATACATGGTTTAACTTCTAGGTTGTCCTGTGTGGAGGCAGGAGTTGAACTCAATGGACCTTGCGTTCTATGACAATTTCTGAAAGTCTCACTTTGGATGTCGGGGTGAAGTGGTACGACTTTGTTCTCCTTTTTGTCATTGCCATTGTTATTTTTATATCATACTATATACTTGGAATTTCCGTGTCACTACAAGAAAAGTATTTGTATGAGTGGATATTTTTGATAACTTTAAAAATTTTATTAGTGTAGTTTTCAGCTATAAACTGGAAACATGCATACCCACAACGGATCTGTATGCATGGGATCAAGACTTATTTGAACATTGGTGCAGAGTTGTAAGGTGACTGCAGAAGACAGTTGATCACAGTGCCAGTTCATAGAAGGGAAGGGTTTCCTGGTAGTCATTCTGACTCTCACAGATAATGAAAAAAATTAAGCAGGAAATTTCTTAAAGTGCATGTAAAAATTAATTTCTGTGATATCTATTTCCAGATTCTGGATGACACTTCTTCCTTTTTAAAGTTCAGAGCCTTTTCAAAGGACTAGAAATAGAAGTTCCATATTCAGTGTTTCTTTTCTCTTTATCTCTTAAATAACTCCAGATGAGACAAAAACCTGTGCTCTTTAAAATGAAAATATTTACAAGGTTTAGGGAGAGCAAGTTAAAAGAATTAATATTCCAAATTATGGAGGCATCACGATTAAATTTGAGGTGCATAACCTGGTGTCATGGTTTGGGCCTAACACAATAACAAAGAAACAGCCCCATGGCCACTCACTCAACTCCCCCCAACACACACTCTGTGACGCGGAGGACAAAGGCCAACTAGAAGCCCATGGGTTGAGACAAAGGACAAGGAGGGTCCTTCACTGATTAAGGTCCTGGGCAAAACAGACTCAACTTGGGGAGAAAATGATAATTGAATTTCACACTAATCAAACACACACAGGACACAGACAACACACAGAGCAGGGCTTGTATATGGTACCCCACCCTTCTCTTCTTCCCAGCCCCAAATCACTTTGTCCCCAGTTTCTCTCCCTCCTTCCCCCCAGCGGCACAGGGGGATGGGGATGGGGTTTAGAGTCAGTTCACAGGCTGGTGGTTCCTGCTGCTCCTTCCTCCTCAGGAAGAAGGATTCCTTACAGTCCTGCCCTGCTTCCCCACGGGGTCCCTCCCACGGGAGAGAGTCCTCCACGAACCTCTCCTTCATGAGTCCTTCCCACCAGGTCTGGAGCTGCTCCAGCCTGGGCTTCCCACAGAGTCACGGGCTGCTCAGGGAACAGGCACACTGGTACAGGGTCCTCCACGGCTGCAGATCCAAGTCCACAGGCCGCAGGTCCACATTCACCCCTCCTGGCGCCTTCAGGGGATGCTCCGCCATGTTTCTCCTCCACAGGGCACAGAGGGACAACCTCTCATCTCACCATGGGCTGCAAGGGAACTTCTGCTTGGGCACGTCCTTCCACCTTCTTCCTCACCAGCCTCGGGATCTTCACCCTGGCACTGCTACCTCTGTCTCTTCAGCTCAGCTCTTCCTGCTTATCTGTCTCTGCCTTTAGGTCTTGTGTCACTTCTTTCATATGTTAATCGCAAAGGCCCCTCTATTTTCTAATAGTTTGGCCCTGGCCAGCTGAGCCAGGAGAGCTTTTAGGAGCTTTATACAGTAACCACTGTATAACCTCCTCCCCTGCTGCCAAAAAGCCCCAAAATCACACCTTGGTGTTAAAAAAAAAAAAAAAAAATCAAGGTACTGGATGGTATCTTTTCATGTGCAGATATGTACATGTACCTCTTAATATATGTTCAATTGTATACATGCCAGACAATTCCCAAAAGTAATCCATATGAAAGTGTGTAGTCACCCATTCTTGAAAGACACATTACAAATTAAGTCGAGAAGCTGCGAGTAAAATGCTAACAAATGTTCCTAGAATGTAGATCTGCTGGGTATGTTGGTCAAATGCTTCTTGTACTGAGTCACACTGGTAATTAGAATATGTAACACATGAATGCTGAAAAACTAACACCACAAAGAGTCTCTTCCAGGCATAGCCTGGAATATTTAGATCACTGGATCTATCCACATCGTCTGACCTAGAATGAGACCATTTTAAAAAGTGCCTTAGAGAGAGGACAGTACTGAGCTAGTTGCCAAAAACCACCATGGTGTTCAAAGACCCACAGCCTGTATAATCTTCAGAAAAAGCAGGACATCACTATCTGATGTAATTTAACTGTCTTAGCACAAATACAGAAGGGATTAGAAGTAAATTACATACGCAGTCTTAATTGTAAATTTATTTTGAATCTCAGCCTTTACGTCCCTAACTGAACCACTGAACGTAATCTCTTTCTGGACAGGATGAAGTAGACGAGAAACATTTTTCCAGAAGTATATTTTCATAATATATAGGAGAAAAATAAATATTATTTGTACTAAAGCATTCTTACCAGCTCATACAACTGGCCATGATATGTTATATATTCAAAATTTGTGGTTTTGCAACAAAAAGAGGAGGCCAACATTTCTTACTGGGGAAAATGGACAAGTTAAGATTCCAGAACTACTGGGCTGGCATTTATGGGTTTCTTCTCTTTAGCATTGTTGTCTGCTTTTGATTGCAGTACCTCAGAGTCTTGAAGGGAAGAAGAGAAAAGCAGAGAGGAA
The DNA here is from genome assembly GCF_020740795.1 of Apus apus. NCBI lineage: Eukaryota > Metazoa > Chordata > Aves > Apodiformes > Apodidae > Apus > Apus apus. Next base: position 68,217,856 of record NC_067312.1, on the reverse strand, counting down.
ATACTACTTCTACTGACCGTATTGCTCCTACACTTGCTCAATTACTTATCCTTTCTTTATCCCACCTCCCCATACTTTTTCTTCAGAAATTGTAAAACAGTTCTTGGTCTGTGTCAGTGTTAGGGACTTCCATGTTTAGTCTGCACACGTAAATCTGCAGAAAGTGTTTATCCAGGAGAGAGAGGAAGCAGTAGGTAATCTCAGAATACTGACAGAGATGCCCTCAAATCCCAAGATCTCCCTGGTATTGCACTAGCTCTTCCAGGCAACTAAACACTTAGTGGGGATCAGGAAGCAGCATCTGTGTTCATCTGACATCATGGCTGTGTCTATGCTGGCTCCTGAAAAGATGATGATTTCTCACCACGGACAGGTGGTCAGTGTTGGCAGTGAACTTTTTCTGTGATTCATCTCATCCTGAAGTGGACTCCTACCTTGCCAAGTCAACCTCAGCCTAGGATACTCCTGCACTGGCAGGGTTATCACCACCTCTGCCTTGACCGTACAGGGAAGAGAGATAATTCAGGTGTTGAAGAACACAGAGCCCAGCCTAGGCACAAATAGACCCAAAATGGAGATAAAGCAAGAATGAGCAGATAAATAAGAGTTTACTTAGTGAGAACAGGCCCTTCATGGTTTTTTCTACTGCTTTCCTTTTATTCTTGAATGAGAGATGTTGGAGGTATGGCTAACCAACAGTGATATAATTAAACAGTGTAAACGTAAACCAGTTCAACAATTAAGCAGCAAAACAGTGAAACAATTAAACAGTGTAAATATGAAACAGGTTAAGCAATTACACAGTGAAACAGTGAAACAATTAGTGAAAATATCAAACAGCTCCAAAACTGCATTTCCCCTAGCCTCCTACTACAAGAAATTCTAAAGCTAAAAATGCAGGTTTCTTTGAATAGATAATATAGAATAGATTATACAAAAACATCAGGAGAGGCAGACTTGCTGAATTTATAGACCTTTTCCTTTTCCTGCCTCTGGCAAAGGAGTGTCATTCCATTCAAACACCTCCTCCATGTTGACAGTGTTGTTGAGGCAATCGTTTGTCCCTTCGTCCCAGGGATTCTGCAGGAAAGCAGCAGCCATGAAGGTTTCATCCCACCCCAGGCTTTTCTGGTGGGATTCAGTCTGGACCTGCTCCTGCCCCTGGGGACCCTCGGTGTGCTGCCCAGGGACTGTCAAGTCCAGGTCATGCACGGTGGGGTTGGTTGGAGACAGGAGGTCCAGATCCTCAAAAGTGGGCAAGTCTGCATTCAGGTTGGTGTCGAAGATGCCTTCCCAGTCCAAGTCACCTTTCAAGGATCCCAGCTCCTCCTGTTCTTCCTGGGTCAGCAAGGCAGAGTTAGAAAGCCGAGCCACCTTGGCCGGTCGGTTGGGTGAGAGCTGCTGGTGCCTCTGCCCTGCTTGGCCCTCAGACGGATCCCAGGTCTGGCTGCTGGGGGTTTCTGCCAACTCCTCCAGCAGCTGCTGCGACTCTCTGCTGCCCCCGAGGACGTTAGTGGGGGTGCAAACTGAAGTGGCCGGGCTGGCATCACACTGTGGTTCTTGATGGGCCGTTTTTGTGAAGGCTGGGTGGATCTGCCCTGGGGACCTCCTCCGCTTTCTGAAGGAACCTTTCTTGAGCTGGTCAGTGCACAGGGGATCCATCTTCCAAAACCCGCCTTTCCCGGGCTCATCCTTCTCTCGGGGCACCCTGATGAAGCATTTGTTCAAGGAGAGGTTGTGCCTGATGGAGTTCTAGGCACAAAAGAGAAACAAAGCCAGAGTTGAATGCTTGTCTGCTGCCACAGCACCAACCTACCTGTGGATGCTGGGGGAGAGGCCCCTTTTCAGCAAGGACCTTTGGAAAAAAGAAAGCAGAAATGGCAACGTCAAGCCTGGAGCCAGGCTCTTTTCAGTAGTTGCCAGTGACAGGCTGAGGGGCAATGGACACAAGCTGGAATGCAGAAGTTCCATTGAAAGATTGGATGTCTAACCTAAATCTCCTCTCTTTCCGTTTGAATCCATTGCCCCTTGTCCTTTTACTCCCTGCCCTGTGTCCAAAGTCCCTCCACATGGTTCAGTCATACTTCTTCTGTTGGTACAGAGCAGCACATACTTCAATAAGCATCCTAAATAAATATTGGAATATGGGGTAACAACATAAGGACTTTTACCATGACATGTCCAGATCCATGGTCAGAAATACAGGAAATAGTTTATGATGGCACTGTTGAAACACCAATGCCTTTTAGTTTTGCAGGGACTAACTCATGTGACTCACTGGTGATGAAGAGGTTATGGCTTGAAGAACCTTGTTCAATAACTGTTGTATTTAGATGGAACCTCTCCTGTGCCTTGGATCACATTTTAATTTCTAACTTAAGGTATCTGTAAGTTAGAAGGTATTTCAAATGCTGCTGGATTTCTTTGGATATGTGGAATGTGTTCCAAAGTGAATTGTGGCTGGAAGGTAGTGCTTGTGCTTGACAGAGAGGACTTTATAATAGTACAACTTGCTTTTTACCACTGCAAATCTTTGCCTTTGGGAAGTCATAGTTAAAGCCAAACCTGACAGTGACTGTAGGGAGTAGGTGAGACCATTTTGAGATGAGGCCATGCACCATGAAGGATGGTGGAGTGAGAAGGATTCTCACTCTGTCGCTTCATTTGAGAGAAAGGATCGCTGTTTAGAAATCATGGAGGCACCTGAGAAGGGTCTGGTAGGAAAAGGGGCCTACAGTGGAAAAAAGGTGTTGGAATCATTAGCTCATCTGAAGTGCATCTATACCAATGAACACAGTATGAGCAACAAACAGGGGGAGCTTGAAGCCATGATACACCAAGAAAACTATGTCATAGTGGCTATGACAGAAAGGTGGTGGGATGCATCACACGACTGAGTGCCACAATTGATGGCTACAAGCTCTTCAGGAGGGATAGAAAGGGAAGAAGAGGGCGTGGAGTGGCCCTGTATGTTAGAGAATGTTATGAGAGCTTGGAAATGAAGTATAGTCATGATGAGGTTGAGAGTGTTTGGATTAGGTTAAGGGCCAATGAAGCTGCTATCACTGTGGGAGTCTGCTATAGACCTCCCAACCAAAGCAGTGTGGTGGATGAAGCTTTCTATAAGCAGTTGGGAGAAATCTCCCAGTCACTTGCTGTTGTTCTTGTGGGGGATTATAGACCTCTCAGTCTGACCTTGGTACCAGGGAAGGTCATGGAGCAGATCATCTTGAGTGTCATTAGAAGCCATATAGTGGACAACCAGGGTACCAGGCCCAGTCAGCCTGGGTTTATGAAAGGCAGATCCTGCCTGATGAACATGATCTCCTTCTGATGACTCAGCTATTGGATGAGGGAAAGGCAGTGGATATTGTCTATCTGGACCTCCAAAAAGCATTTGACATGGTTCCCCATAGAACTCTCATAAAAAACCTGGCTGCTCATGGCCTGGATGAGCACACGGTCTGTTGGATCAAGCACTGGATGGACAGTCAGGCCCAAAGAGTGGTGGTCAATGGAGTCAAATCCAGGTGGGGCCAGTCACAAGTGGTGTTCCTCAGGGCTCAGTGTTGGGACTGTTTCTGCTTAACATCTTTATTGATGATCTTGATAGGGACATAGAGTGTATTATCAGTAAGTCTGCAGATAACACCAAACATCTAAACAAACAATGTGTTCCACATGCTGGTTTGAGGCACAGAAACAGCTTATTTTGGTGATGAAAATATTCCCCGTGTAGGAAGCAGAAAATAAACAAATAAACAAACAATAGATACTGGTTTTGTAAAAGCTATTGCTATTTTACATTAGGGATAACTGTAAAAGAAATTACTTCTTAGAAGCTGGATGTACCCAAGAGCTCATGTGGCAATGTTTCAGCACTTGGGGAGCAGATACCCAGTTTGTAGCAGAAGAGTGGTTAGCAAGTTGGCTAAGTCCCAATCCAAGGGAAGAAAGTTGTACCACCTCACCATAAAAGGGCAGAAACAAACAAGATGGAGCCAGCCTTATAGGCAGGGTGTGGCAGCAGGTAAAGAGGGGAAGGACATCAAGGGGTCATCTTAGGCGTCCTGGGTGGGCTGTCAACCTTGGAGTACCTAGCCAGTGGGGAAACCAGGGGGGGAGATCTGGGTCAGGATTAGGGAATAAAAAACTGGGCTGAGTGCCCCCCTGCTGTGCCTGCTTTGTGGGTCACCCGCTCTTGTAAGAACGTCAGTAAAATGTGCTTCCCTGAGGAGTCTGTCTGAGCCTTGGCTGTCGGTGATCGTGGTGTTTCTCACACCAGCCCTGCCCTGCGGGTCTTTTTGCAGGTTCCTTTTCCCTGTCTTGAACATGTCACTCCCAGAGGCACATCCAGCTTCCCTACTTGGCTGGGCCTTGGCCAGAGGCCGGGCTGGAATTGGAGCCAGGGGGGCTTCCAGCAGCTTCTCACAGGAGAGACCCTTGTGGGCCACCAACCCCCCCCAAACCCCACTAGACCAAAACAAGGATTTTGGGTACAAAAAATACAAATGCCAGGTCAGTTCTGGGAGGACCCCAGTTTCCTCTGCTTCTCTCCTGCAAGGCCAAGTGCTGGATCCTTTACAAAACCTATTGCTGCTGCTTCAGGAATTCTCCCTTCCATAGTCTTGGTTTACAGAAAAACAGACATAGTGAAAGGAGTGTAAATATAAAACATTTAACCAATTAAACAATTATTTAATTAAAGTGTGAATATAAATAATTTCAACAATTAAACATCAAAACAGTTGAACAATTAAACAGTGTAAATAAAAAAATTTAAGGAATTAAAGAGCAAAATGGTGAAACAAATAAGCATTGAAAATAAAATATATTTAAACAGTTAAACCGCAAACCAGTTAATTAGTGTAAATATAAAGCATTTAAACAATTAAACAGCAAAACAGTGAAACTATGAATGTAAATATAAAACTTTTAAACATTTAAACAGTGAAATGGTGTGAAAAAAACCACTGAAAAGATAACATACTTAAACAATTAAATAGCTAAACAGTGAAGGCAATTTAGGGTAAACAGAAAACATTCCAACAATTAAACAGTGAAAAAGTGAAACAATTCAAAAGTGAAAATATGAAACATTTGAACAATTAATTAGTGAAACAGTGAAGCAATAAAACAGTGTAAAAATGAAACATTTAACCAACAGTGATATAATTAAACAGTGTAAACGTAAACCAGTTCAACAATTAAGCAGCAAAACAGTGAAACAATTAAACAGTGTAAATATGAAACAGTTAAGCAATTAAACAGTGAAACAGTGAAACAATTAGTGAAAATATCAAACAGCTCCAAAACTGCATTTCCCCTAGCCTCCTACTACAAGAAATTCTAAAGCTAAAAATGCAGGTTTCTTTGAATAGATAATATAGAATAGATTATACAAAAACATCAGGAGAGGCAGACTTGCTGAATTTATAGACCTTTTCCTTTTCCTGCCTCTGGCAAAGGAGTGTCATTCCATTCAAACACCTCCTCCATGTTGACAGTGTTGTTGAGGCAATCGTTTGTCCCTTCGTCCCAGGGATTCTGCAGGAAAGCAGCAGCCATGAAGGTTTCATCCCACCCCAGGCTTTTCTGGTGGGATTCAGTCTGGACCTGCTCCTGCCCCTGGGGACCCTCGGTGTGCTGCCCAGGGACTGTCAAGTCCAGGTCATGCACGGTGGGGTTGGTTGGAGACAGGAGGTCCAGATCCTCAAAAGTGGGCAAGTCTGCATTCAGGTTGGTGTCGAAGATGCCTTCCCAGTCCAAGTCACCTTTCAAGGATCCCAGCTCCTCCTGTTCTTCCTGGGTCAGCAAGGCAGAGTTAGAAAGCCGAGCCACCTTGGCCGGTCGGTTGGGTGAGAGCTGCTGGTGCCTCTGCCCTGCTTGGCCCTCAGACGGATCCCAGGTCTGGCTGCTGGGGGTTTCTGCCAACTCCTCCAGCAGCTGCTGCGACTCTCTGCTGCCCCCGAGGACGTTAGTGGGGGTGCAAACTGAAGTGGCCGGGCTGGCATCACACTGTGGTTCTTGATGGGCCGTTTTTGTGAAGGCTGGGTGGATCTGCCCTGGGGACCTCCTCCGCTTTCTGAAGGAACCTTTCTTGAGCTGGTCAGTGCACAGGGGATCCATCTTCCAAAACCCTCCTTTCCCGGGCTCATCCTTCTCTCGGGGCACCCTGATGAAGCATTTGTTCAAGGAGAGGTTGTGCCTGATGGAGTTCTAGGCACAAAAGAGAAACAAAGCCAGAGTTGAATGCTTGTCTGCTGCCACAGCACCAACCTACCTGTGGATGCTGGGGGAGAGGCCCCTTTTCAGCAAGGACCTTTGGAAAAAAGAAAGCAGAAATGGCAACGTCAAGCCTGGAGCCAGGCTCTTTTCAGTAGTTGCCAGTGACAGGCTGAGGGGCAATGGACACAAGCTGGAATGCAGAAGTTCCATTGAAAGATGAGAAAAAACTTCCTGACTAGGAGGGTGACAAAGCACTGAACAGGCTGCTCAGGGAGGCTGTGGAGTCCAGTTCTCTGGAGATATTCAAAACCTGCCTAGATGCAGTCATGCCTGCACCTATTGCCTGTGTTGAGGAGAAAATACTTGGCCAAAAAAACTAGGCAGCATCCCTCCCTGCATCCAGGCTGAAGAAAGGAAAGAAAGACAAGAAAGAAAATAGGAAAAGAAACCAAGAAAGCTAGCAAGGAAAAAAGAGAGGAAGAGAGGGAGGGAGGGAGGGAGGGAGGGAGGGAGGGAGAGAGAGAGGAAAGAAGAGAAAGAAAGAAAGAAAGAAAGAAAGAAAGAAAGAAAGAAAGAAAGAAAGAAAGAGAGAAAGAAAGAAAGAAAGAAAGAAAGAAAGAAAGAAAGAAAGAAAGAAAGAAAGAAAGAAAGAAAGAAAGAAAGAAAGAAAGAAAGAAAGAAAGAAAGAAAGAAAGAAAGAAAGAAAGAAAGAAAGAGAAAGAAAATAAAGGAAAAATAAAATCAAGAAACAGAAAGGAGGTCTCCAAATGCCCTACCTGCCAGGTAGGATCGGCATGTCGGAAGTAGCAGAAGTTGTCCATTATCCATTGGTAGATGGCAGAGAGGGGAGAAAATACTTGGCCAAAAAAACTAGGCAGCATCCCTCCCTGCATCCAGGCTGAAGAAAGGAAAGAAAGACAAGAAAGAAAATAGGAAAAGAAACCAAGAAAGCTAGCAAGGAAAAAAGAGAGGAAGAGAGGGAGGGAGGGAGGGAGGGAGGGAGGGAGGGAGAGAGAGAGGAAAGAAGAGAAAGAAAGAAAGAAAGAAAGAAAGAAAGAAAGAAAGAAAGAAAGAAAGAAAGAAAGAAAGAAAGAAAGAAAGAAAGAAAGAAAGAAAGAAAGAAAGAAAGAAAGAAAGAAAGAAAGAAAGAAAGAAAGAAAGAAAGAAAGAAAGAAAGAGAAAGAAAGAAAGAGAGAAAGAAAGAAAGAAAGAAAGAAAGAAAGAAAGAAAGAAAGAAAGAAAGAAAGAAAGAAAGAAAGAAAGAAAGAAAGAAAGAAAGAAAGAAAGAAAGAAAGAAAGAAAGAAAGAAAGAGAAAGAAAATAAAGGAAAAATAAAATCAAGAAACAGAAAGGAGGTCTCCAAATGCCCTACCTGCCAGGTAGGATCGGCATGTCGGAAGTAGCAGAAGTTGTCCATTATCCATTGGTAGATGGCAGAGAGGGTGATTTTGGGCTTCCCACTGGCTTCCATTGCCATGCAGATGAGGCTGGCGTAGGAGTACGGCGGCTTGAGGTGTGGGTTGGTCTTGTAGTCCATGTCTTCCGCCAGCTGAGGGCACGTGGCCATGGTGTGCTGCACCGGCCTCGAGGAGGAGGAGGAGGAGATGGGGTGGCAGGGAGTGGGGGGCACGCCCATGCATGCCGGGTCAGCAGCCAGGGGTGAGCAGGGGGCAGCAAAGCTGGGGGCCCTGGGACGGTCGAGGGGGTCTGGGATCCACGGGGGCCTGGCCATGTGGGTGTCCTTGACAGAGAATTCTGTCAGCCACGTGAGGCTGGGCAGGCTGTCCATGCTGGCCGAGCACCTCTTCCTGCCCTTCCCGTTGTCGTCGGGCCACCCCTCAGCCATGTCTCGGCTCTTGCCTTCAAGGGCTGCGCGGGAAGGAGAAGGAGGTGACAGGGCAGCTCCTGCAATAACGACAGAGAGAAGGTTGCGGCTCCCCAGGGCACAGCCGCTCTCCTGCACCCGCGCAGGGCCGGGGTGCTGCCGTTCCTGGGTGCTCCGGGTGCTGCTGGGCGAGACCCATCCCCTGGGTGCTGCGCACCACAGCCCCGGTGCCTCCCCCGGCGGGCTTTAGCAGCTCTGAATCTTGGGTAAATGCCCTCAAACCCTGTGCCCAGTGCCTCCCGCCGCCCGGCAGGCCGGAGCTGCCCCGCAAGCCTTCTTCGGCTGAAGCGAGAAATCAGAAACAAAAGAAAACACCGAACCCACAGCAAACCCTCCAACAGCCCTGTCGTCCCACACAGGGAGGATGTTTCTCCCACCCGCCAACAGGACAAAATCTCCGGATCCAGCACCTCAAGCCCCGCCCCGCTGCCCCTGAACTCCCCTCGAGTTCAGGCTGTTCCTGCTCCTCCCTTCACACTTTCGGGGTCCCTAAAACAACCCGAGGGGGGAGAGGGCGGACCCACCCCACGCACCCGCTCACTACGATCGACCTGGGGGATTCAGCCCCCGGCTCTCCTCGGGCTGGGGATGCAGCTTTGGGCTGAAAACCCGGAACCCGGTGGGTTTGGGGCCAGGAGAGAGCGGCCGGAGCCGGCCGTGCCGAGGCCGCGGCTCCGCGGGAAGGATGCGGGGCTCCAACCGCCGCGGGGGGGAGGCGGGCGCGGGGCGGGGCGGAACCAGCAGCCCCGCTCCTCCAGACAGGCTTTTCTCTCCCAAAACAGAAGCTGGGGGGGCAGCCACACGTTGCTCCGCTGCCTGAATCCCAGGGCCAGCACTCGGCCCTCGCAAAATCCTGCCCCGCGCTGAGTGGGACCCCCGAAGTGCTCGCTGCGGGGGGCGGGGAGGCGGGCAGGGCGGTTAAACACAACAAGAAATCACAGCACAGCCCTGCCCTGCGCGCACCCCCCGGCCCGCACGGCTGGCTTTGCCCCAGCAGCCGGTCTGAGCCCTCGGCGGGCCTGTCCCACCGCCCTCCGCTGCCAGCCCGCCGCTCCCCGCTGCCGCCGGCCCCCGCCGCCCCTCACCTCGTCCCGGCGACGTCCCCCAACTTCCACGAAGTCCCTCCACAAGTTCTCCAGGCGCCAGGAAGCTTCTGGATAAATACGGAACTGGAAAATAAAATGTAAAAAAAAAAAAAAAAAAAAAGATGAAGGAAAAAACCGAAGGCAAAAGCCGTAAGAACCAGCCCGTGGGGAGGGTCGCTGCGGTCCCCCCGGGGCCGGGGTGTCCCCGCGCACCCCAGCCCTGCCTGCCCAGCGCCGGGACCTGCGGCCGCCGGCGGGAACGGCCGCTCGCCACGGCTCGGCGCGTGCTCTGCCTGGCCCTGGCCCCGCCCCCGTAAACACCTTCCGGCCCTGCCATTGGCCCGCGCGTTGCCAGGGCTGCCTCTGGCTCCGCCCCGTACGAAGCCTCCCGCCCTGCCATTGGTCCTCGCGTTGCCATGGCGACCCGGGGCGTCCGTGCCCGTCCGGGCCGAGGCTGGGCCGGGCGGGAGCAGAGGCCGGGACGGGGCCGCTGGCAGGTTGTGTGGTGGGACCTACCGCTTAGGACTGACTGACCCATGTTCAGCTGCTGTTCACGTGGAGCCCTGCTCCGCTTCAGCCTTCGAAGCTCTCCTTTGAATAGCTGCTGCGACTGCCGAGACCTGCATCCCAAGTCATCAGCTCCCAGCACACGTTTTCTTCCGCAGCACCGGAGAGATTTCTCCTGCACGAACAACTAGCTCCTTAGTGCTCTTCTTCTTCTTGGCCTTCAGGAAAGGCCCCATCTGGGTGTCCTCATCCGGCCCAGGCCAGGCTGTTCCTGCATAAGCTTTGCTTGTATTTGCACCTTCTCCATCCTGGCAGGGCTTGGAGGAAGCAGCATTTAGGATGGCAGGATAACATGACTTGGAAGGGACCTTGCGAAGTGTTTTCAGACACTGCAAGTAGCTGGGCTGGTTTTGTGGAGGTGCCTGGGGGACGGGTGAGTGGGTGCTCTCAGCCAAAGAGGGTTTCCACCCACAAAGCCCCAGAGACCCCAGCTGCCCTTACCTTGTAACCACAAAATTACTTTGGACACTTTGTCAACATAAGATACCCTTTATTAAACGTACCTTTCAAATTCAAAACCTGCTCAAAGCCAAGTTGTAAGCAGCAATCTGGTTTCCTTCCTTCAATCCCTGACGGGTGGGTCCCTGTAACAAGGACAAAAGAGTCCATTTATTTTCATCTGATGCTGCCAGCACCTGTCCACCCCTGGTCATTTCTGGCAGCCATAGACCCTCTGAGTGAGCAGCAGGCATCTGCACAAAGCCATTCTGTGAGCTCACCTGGCTGATGTCCCCACAGCCTGTGCCAGGTGCCACGTTAGCCATAGGAGGCTGTGAGATCCTACCTAGCTTTGGGGAAATGGGTCCGCGAGTGGTTTTTGAGATTCAGGTCACGTTTAGAAGATGCCATCAGTATCTCTTACTGACTAGTCACTACACATGCAAGAACATGAATGTCCTCTTGTGTAAGTGTTGCCTGATCCAACTAAATGGTATTGTGACAGGACTTCTTTCTCTAGATAACTCTCCAGAAGAAACAGTAGCTAATCTCCGGTTATTCTTCCCTCACAGGATGCTTTTCTTTTCCACCTTTGTCCATTAGATAATTTCCAGATGTATTGGTTTTCTCCTACCCTCTCATCTAATCTTTTCTGGAGGTTTCTTTTACATGTCATTCAGGAATAGATATCAAGGAGATGCATTTCATTCCATGAACCATCTCTTTATGTGGTGATGTATTTGGTATTATAACAATTCACAGGCACTTTTTTGGTAAAGAAGATAACCCGTGCCACAAAGTTGCCCAAGGTAAAAGAAGAAGTAAATATTCTTAAATATTTTACTAGAACAGCAGAATGCATTCTGGGGGCAACACATTTTCTAGCTCAGCTGGAACTGACTTGAATCTGAATGGACTCTGAAAAGAATGAGAGCAGCCGAGTTCAAGTGGAAGGCCTCAACCTCCTCACTGTAGTTGGGTGACACAACACTGCTTGTCTTGCCTATTCATTCAACATCGGTGCTCAGAAGTATCAAGAGCAAGAATAAATTTGACTTTTGCATTCCTGTTACGTTTTCTTTTGTATGTTTGCAGTGTGCTATGAAAACCCATTTGTGCCCAGGAAAGGACAAGGGCGAAACCAGAATGTGGTTCTGTTCTCAGTGTGGTACCAGATGAAGTGGCAAGAGACTTAAGTGTTGCTTTTCCATACTTTTCTGCTCTGGTTTTAGGGGACCTGCCACAAGGCATGCCCAAGCAGCCATGATTTAAGATGAAAGCCTCAAACCTTGCAGAGAAACATGTGCTTCCAGGGAACTGAAGGATTAAGAAGTCATGAGAAAGGAGTTCCTAACTGTTCTGGGAACAAACTGTAAGCCCAGTTGAATGAAAACACTACTTCAGGGGAGTTTTAGAGAATTAAGGAGAAAAACAAACAAATAAAAAGGAGTCTTGAGGACTTTTTCATCTCGGCTTATAGGGTCACCAATGCCACTGTTATCATCAAATCTTCGCTTCTGTGTCTCCCTGTTTCTGAGTTGGTCTTCTTCCCTTCCATGCAGTCTAAGGCATTCATTTGATTTTGGCAACAAGACATTGCTTGCTGGGGATTTTTCCTTAGATTACTGAGCACCCAGGGGGAAACAAGAGTGGCCATTGAAATTGTGTGGTACTTCTTTGGCCTCTCCTTTGCTTGCTTGCTTTTCATGCCTTTGTTGGTTGCTTTGTGGCCACAATGTAAAAAAATTATAAATATATCATTGAATTAGAACTTGGATTTTGATAATGTAACATATTCAAGAGCCTTTTTCTATATGCTCGATGATGGCATGAGACATCTTACATTGGCATGACTGACAAAATAAAGAATCTGGGGACATATAAATCATTAGAAGTCACTCTATTCTTTCTGACAGTCTAGAGCACACAGTTCTCATTTTAAAATGGAATGGCTTCAACCACTGCATAGAAATCTGCCCCTTACACATTCTCCATGCCCTCCCCCAAATCCTGTGTGAGCAAGAACGGGGATGCAATACATGAAGTACTCTTATCCTTCAATTGTTTAGCTCCTGTTGTACTACGGAGCTCTACAGAGTACTACAGAGTTTACAAGGGTCTCCTGGGGAGTTCTGGGCATTGCAGCTCAAAACCTCTCATGTAACAGATTTCAAGGATATTGCAAAAATCAAAGCAAGGATGGGAAGGGAGATTATTTCAAAGTACAATTGATTTCACTCATTCACCTGCATGCTGTCACATCCACCTATCTGCAAGCAGCTAAATGTGTACTTCCACCTAGCCTGGACAGAATGACAGTGGACAAGAGACAGGTGACAAGATACACAACCTTTGCAGATCGCTTTATATCCCCTGGATTGTCCCTGCTTGGTGTTCTGAGAAGGAGCATGTAGATGTGATCCTGATGAAGTGCTAGTGTGAGTGCCATCAACACCTGCCCCTCTCACAGCCCTGTTTCTGCTTGTCCTGAGTTTTTCATGCTCAGGTGTTCCTCTTCATCCCTGGTCCTACCAGTCACCAAACCACAGAAATGCTTCTACTTGAAGGGGACTGAGGAGGTCTCTTGTCCAACCACTAGCTCAAGGCAAGGTCAACAATAAACACAGACCTGGATACTCTGGGTCGTCGTCACTCAGGTCTTGAAGGCTGGCCTTTGGGCTCAGGGATCCCACAATCTCTCTGGGCAACCCACTCCAGTGCTTCATGATGCTCACAAGGATTTTGGTTTTGAATCCTTGTCTCCAGCCTGAACCTCTCTAGTTTCAGGAGATGCCACCATCTGTCACCCTCCCACCAAGCAGTGCTGGGAAGAGCCTGTCCTCATTCCCTTGATGCCTTCCTCAGAGGCAGTGGGGTGTGATGTGAGGTGCCCCAGCACCTTCTGGGCTGCACACTGGGGTGCAGTGATATTTGGGCAAGGACCAGGGGTAGGACAGCCTGTCATGAAACCCTGAGAGCTGAAGTGGTGAAGTCCCCAAGCCATAGGTTCTCGTGCTGCTCAATCAGATAAGGGGTGAGCAGTGATGGAATATTTGGAGTTCTACCCAGTTACCAGCACTCCAGCTGGGTGAGGCTTAGTGAGACTGGAGTTGTCAGCATCCCTTGCAGCTGGTCTTGTGATTGTGGAGCTTTTCCTGGGAGTTCTTCACCCTCGGCCTCAGAGCCATTAAAGGACCTTCCCCAGCCCTGCCAGCTGCAGGCAGCCGGGGCACCCAGGAGGCAGGCTGGCAGCAGCAGAGGTGAGCTGGCAGGGGAAACCTCACCCCGGGCAGCTGGCAGGGTTTCCTTCTGCAGGGACCTGGGCATTTTTCACACCCTCCCCAGGCCAGCTCCTGACCGTGGCCTCTCTTCCTTGTCCAGCACAACACCGGCTGCTGCAGCACCCGTGAGAGGGAGCAGCTCAACATCCCCAGCTCCCCCAGCCCCCTGCAGCACATGGAGAGCGTGGCCATGGAGCTGGACACCCGCTGTCCCGTCTGTCTGGACAGCTGGGAGGAGGCCAGCTCCGTGCTGCCGTGCCTCCTCCAGTTCTGTTACACCTCCATCCTGTGCTGGGCTGAGAGCAAGCCCGAGTGCCCCGTCTGCAAGAGGAGGATCTCTCCACCCTGCACTCGCTGCAGGCGGACAACAATTTTGAGGAGCATGTCATCTTGCCACCTGCAGGTCCATCAGTCGTCCATTGCTGATCAGGAGGGCCTGGCCATCCAGCTGCCCACAGACTTGCAGCAAGAGGACAAAAGCCTGGTGCTCAGGGCTCCCCCGGGGTGGCCTGCAGCACAACATTTGGGCAGTTTTTTCCAGGAACGCCCAGCTCTCCTGCAGGCCCTTCTGCTCTCACTCCATCCTGGCTTTGTAAGAGTGTGTGGGGAATGGTGTTTCTCCCCACAACACGACTGAGAAAGGACACCTTTCAGGCCAGCAGGTTGTATGGACACAAAATGGCTACTCCCTGCTTCCCTGGTCCTCAAGGGTGGAGACAAGGACAAAGCTGCCTGGTTGAGCGACAGGCCCAAAGGTGGGAAGGGAGCAACAACACTGAGATACAGCAACCTGACTGGACCATGCTTACATGCAGCTGAGGTCTGCAGCATGGCACTAACAAGAGACTGGACACTGTAAAAGACGGTGCCTGCTTGCTGCCCTTTGGATTGCTGATGTGGCTGCTGCTGGAGTTTGCTGCTGGACTTTTGGCTGGTTAGAAGTTAAGTAAAGGGCAGTTTGAAACTTGGCCTGGATCTTATAAGGCGACGTGCTGCGTGTGGATTGAGGACCCTAGATGTGCTACCCCTGGACACCAGGAGACCATTGCAGCTTGAGACTGAGCTACTGATGCCGACCAACTGGTCGTGGTGCAGCTCTCTGTTTGGAATATGAAGCTGATAGCCATGCCAAGAGGGAGACTGCCCGTGTAAGCCTTGTGCCTACAGACCATCTTGGGAAAATAGTAAGGCTGCGTACCCTGTTCCCCTGTTCCACACAAGTCCTCCCTTCCTGGCAGTCCCAGTGCCCTTAACACACATACATACTGTGATGCCCCCAGAGGGAATCTTCTTTTGGGCTTGTCCTCCTCCCCCTCTCTCCCTCAGGCCCTTGCATCCCCATTACAGGAGCACATATTCAATAAGTACATGTTATTTCCTGTTTTTTCCTCCCTTACATTTACTGAGCCCTTGTCCCCATAATTTGGCTTTTTCCCTAAATAAACCGTGAATTTTTAAACTCATATATTGGTGTCACTTGTAGTTCATGGGCATGGTGAGAAGTGGATATTCTAGTTCCACCCCAAGACAGTCCCAAAGTGGCTGTTCTTCTGGGAGGGGCAAACGCCACATGCAACCCTTGTTCCCTTTAAGCAAAAACCTCCTAATAAAAGGAGAAGTCACAGAATAATGTTCCAGTGGTCTGCTACTGATGCCAGACCGTGACACAGTGAATGCCTTATGCAGGCCTAAACAGGCTGAGAAGCTTGTTGCCCCTACAAAAGATTAACATGGTTGTTATTAGAGGAACACATGTACTTTTTCAGCATGAAGCCAATGCAGTATCTTTTCCAGCAAGAATATTTGCTAGTTCATAATTCCAAGTTGGATATACATATATAATTGTTCTGTCTTAAAACAGTTTAAAATTTGATTTAAAAATCTAATAGCCCTCCTTGGTGGATAAGATATTTCTGGCTCTAAATACATATCTAAATCATACATGCATATCTGCACAGGCACATGTGCATACCACTATATGCTACTTCTATCAGTCATAGCAGAGGTTGGGCTAGATCCTCTAAAGTAATGAGGCTGTAAGTCTATGTGTAATGATTCCTGTGGTTAATTTCTATTCCACTTGGAATACACACCATAAGCTGTATTTTCAAGGAGCTTATTTTACTTAAACATTCATTTTCTTAGGGAAAAGTTAAGAAGCAGTTCTAACAGCTGACTAAAATACCCTCAAAGTCAGCTGTTATTTCTAGCCATGCCATGTTTGTTCATATGGAGCCACATGGTTCCCTCAAAAGAATCAAGACAAAGTTGCTATGAATAAAAGTAGTGCAACCCAGTCCTGAATAGTCTGCTTGGTATAATGTGATTCTGGAGGAGTTTTTTTTATTTATGTCTGTCAAAATGAAACTAAAACGTCCTTGTCATTATAGTCCATATATAACTAACTGTAAGTACTCCAACCTTGATGTCTTCCACCAGTCCCTCTTTGTTTGTCAGAACTAGGTCCAGCAGCTGGACCTCTCCTGGTTGGCTCCTTCACCACCTGAGTGAAAAAGTTATCATCAATACACTGGAGGAACTTCCTGGACTGTACATGCCTGGCTGTATGAGCCTTCCCAGCAGGTATGAGGGTGGCTGAAGTGCTCCATGAGAACCAAGGCCTGTGATTGTGATTCCTAGCTGTCTGTAGAAGGCCTCATCAACTTCCCCATCCTGATTAGGTGGCCTGTAACAAACACCCAGAGAGAGAGAGACACAGTGTTTCTCTATCTTGGTTTAAGCCAGGATAGAACACATTTTTTGTGTGTTTTTACTTTTCAATGAAATCCCTTCAAAGTAGCTGCACTTGCTGAAATTAACAGCATGTTTCTCAGTTAGTATCTTCTTTTAGTACTGATAACACTCAACGTTTATAGTTCAGGCCGGAGAATGGTGTGCAGAGCTAAGACCACTGTTTGGTTCAGAAAAACACCTCATGCTCTGGAACCAGAAGGGAGTAAAGGACTCACACCTGTGACTCTGCTGTGGGGAGGAGCAGACCAGGCAAAATGGACGAAATGAAGTGTTCCATCTCCTATGCATCATACTCAATATAAATTTAAGGAATCACAAGGTTCATGGCTTCATCCATGGCTGGCATCACCCAGTCTGTGATAGTTGACAGCAGAGAACACCTAGGAAAGAGTGTAAGACAAAAGCTAGCAAATAGTGATATATTTGCAGCACGCTCACTCAGCCTTAGCAGCTTAGAAACTTCCTGATTGTGTCTTTATGATTGATAGCTCTCTAATGTGCTTTTCTTTTGGGGGCTTGTTTTCCTCATTTTTGAACCTTTGAAAAGCCTAGAATGCACAAAATGGGACAGCAAGAAGTTCCACTGCTTAATTACATGAAAACCATCTCCTGTTTACTTTAAATCATCCATCTGCTGCTTGCATTTCATGCCAACTTTTGTTTCATTACACTGTTATCCTAAAATATACATGATGTGTTTCTGTTCTTCAAGCTATCCATATCTCTTGGATATGGAGTTCACTGTGTTTGTCACTCAAAAATGATGGAGGTTCCCCACTGACCAACCGCTGTGAAAGGTTCGTCCAAGTCACCAAGCCACGCCGTTAGTCCTTTTATTCTTTGGCCAGGTCTCTCGTCCTCAATTGCAAGTGCAGCTACCTCTATATCAAATATAATCAGAAGAGGGCAGTACTTCACTGATTTTGACAAACGGTTTCCCAACTTTTAGTACTCTTAGAAGGAAGGGCTACAGGCAGTGGGGGTCTCCGAACATTCTCTGATGAAGGTTTGCTTTTCAGCTGTGCATGCTATTTACCTTCTGGAGCATCATATCAACCTTTTTACAAGCAACATATTTTTCCTTAAGCTAATTAAAACTAGTAACTTCAACCACAGCACCTCAAATACAAAAATATAATAACCTGCAGGATTTTTACTAGATCCTGATGGAATTTAACAGGAGCACTTGCTACTTCTAGTTAAAATTGTCCAAAGTGGCGTATTTTATGCATTTGCATAGAAATGCACCTAATTTATGAAACTTCCATTTTTAGGGCTGTAAAATGTTTCACTTAATGGCTGATATCTACTGCTTTTTGCAAGTAAAAGAGCTTTAGATTAGCATAGGCAGGTATGAGAAATGGAAAATGTTGTCATACCCTGGAACTGTCTTTCCCTATGTGCTTATAATTACTTTGAGTGGGAAAACAGCATTTGACCCTGACCCCAAAATAATGCATGTCTTGTGTGTATGTATCCATTGTATTCATTTTTAGCTTGAAGAGTCCCCTAGTCACATACATACCTCTGCTTGTAGGAAAAAGCTGCATCAGGGAAAGTTCATACTGGGTAGTACGAGAGTTATTTGATGTCAGGGTGATCAAGCATTGCATAAGCTCTACAGAGAAATGCATGTGGTCCCAAGTCTGTGTTCAAGAAGGGTTTGGACAACAGTCTTAGATACATGGTTTAACTTCTAGGTTGTCCTGTGTGGAGGCAGGAGTTGAACTCAATGGACCTTGCGTTCTATGACAATTTCTGAAAGTCTCACTTTGGATGTCGGGGTGAAGTGGTACGACTTTGTTCTCCTTTTTGTCATTGCCATTGTTATTTTTATATCATACTATATACTTGGAATTTCCGTGTCACTACAAGAAAAGTATTTGTATGAGTGGATATTTTTGATAACTTTAAAAATTTTATTAGTGTAGTTTTCAGCTATAAACTGGAAACATGCATACCCACAACGGATCTGTATGCATGGGATCAAGACTTATTTGAACATTGGTGCAGAGTTGTAAGGTGACTGCAGAAGACAGTTGATCACAGTGCCAGTTCATAGAAGGGAAGGGTTTCCTGGTAGTCATTCTGACTCTCACAGATAATGAAAAAAATTAAGCAGGAAATTTCTTAAAGTGCATGTAAAAATTAATTTCTGTGATATCTATTTCCAGATTCTGGATGACACTTCTTCCTTTTTAAAGTTCAGAGCCTTTTCAAAGGACTAGAAATAGAAGTTCCATATTCAGTGTTTCTTTTCTCTTTATCTCTTAAATAACTCCAGATGAGACAAAAACCTGTGCTCTTTAAAATGAAAATATTTACAAGGTTTAGGGAGAGCAAGTTAAAAGAATTAATATTCCAAATTATGGAGGCATCACGATTAAATTTGAGGTGCATAACCTGGTGTCATGGTTTGGGCCTAACACAATAACAAAGAAACAGCCCCATGGCCACTCACTCAACTCCCCCCAACACACACTCTGTGACGCGGAGGACAAAGGCCAACTAGAAGCCCATGGGTTGAGACAAAGGACAAGGAGGGTCCTTCACTGATTAAGGTCCTGGGCAAAACAGACTCAACTTGGGGAGAAAATGATAATTGAATTTCACACTAATCAAACACACACAGGACACAGACAACACACAGAGCAGGGCTTGTATATGGTACCCCACCCTTCTCTTCTTCCCAGCCCCAAATCACTTTGTTCCCAGTTTCTCTCCCTCCTTCCCCCCAGCGGCACAGGGGGATGGGGATGGGGTTTAGAGTCAGTTCACAGGCTGGTGGTTCCTGCTGCTCCTTCCTCCTCAGGAAGAAGGATTCCTTACAGTCCTGCCCTGCTTCCCCACGGGGTCCCTCCCACGGGAGAGAGTCCTCCACAAACCTCTCCTTCATGAGTCCTTCCCACCAGGTCTGGAGCTGCTCCAGCCTGGGCTTCCCACAGAGTCACGGGCTGCTCAGGGAACAGGCACACTGGTACAGGGTCCTCCACGGCTGCAGATCCAAGTCCACAGGCCGCAGGTCCACATTCACCCCTCCTGGCGCCTTCAGGGGATGCTCCGCCATGTTTCTCCTCCACAGGGCACAGAGGGACAACCTCTCATCTCACCATGGGCTGCAAGGGAACTTCTGCTTGGGCACGTCCTTCCACCTTCTTCCTCACCAGCCTCGGGATCTTCACCCTGGCACTGCTACCTCTGTCTCTTCAGCTCAGCTCTTCCTGCTTATCTGTCTCTGCCTTTAGGTCTTGTGTCACTTCTTTCATATGTTAATCGCAAAGGCCCCTCTATTTTCTAATAGTTTGGCCCTGGCCAGCTGAGCCAGGAGAGCTTTTAGGAGCTTTATACAGTAACCACTGTATAACCTCCTCCCCTGCTGCCAAAAAGCCCCAAAATCACACCTTGGTGTTAAAAAAAAAAAAAAAAAAATCAAGGTACTGGATGGTATCTTTTCATGTGCAGATATGTACATGTACCTCTTAATATATGTTCAATTGTATACATGCCAGACAATTCCCAAAAGTAATCCATATGAAAGTGTGTAGTCACCCATTCTTGAAAGACACATTACAAATTAAGTCGAGAAGCTGCGAGTAAAATGCTAACAAATGTTACTAGAATGTAGATCTGCTGGGTATGTTGGTCAAATGCTTCTTGTACTGAGTCACACTGGTAATTAGAATATGTAACACATGAATGCTGAAAAACTAACACCACAAAGAGTCTCTTCCAGGCATAGCCTGGAATATTTAGATCACTGGATCTATCCACATCGTCTGACCTAGAATGAGACCATTTTAAAAAGTGCCTTAGAGAGAGGACAGTACTGAGCTAGTTGCCAAAAACCACCATGGTGTTCAAAGACCCACAGCCTGTATAATCTTCAGAAAAAGCAGGACATCACTATCTGATGTAATTTAACTGTCTTAGCACAAATACAGAAGGGATTAGAAGTAAATTACATACGCAGTCTTAATTGTAAATTTATTTTGAATCTCAGCCTTTACGTCCCTAACTGAACCACTGAACGTAATCTCTTTCTGGACAGGATGAAGTAGACGAGAAACATTTTTCCAGAAGTATATTTTCATAATATATAGGAGAAAAATAAATATTATTTGTACTAAAGCATTCTTACCAGCTCATACAACTGGCCATGATATGTTATATATTCAAAATTTGTGGTTTTGCAACAAAAAGAGGAGGCCAACATTTCTTACTGGGGAAAATGGACAAGTTAAGATTCCAGAACTACTGGGCTGGCATTTATGGGTTTCTTCTCTTTAGCATTGTTGTCTGCTTTTGATTGCAGTACCTCAGAGTCTTGAAGGGAAGAAGAGAAAAGCAGAGAGGAAATACTACTTCTACTGACCGTATTGCTCCTACACTTGCTCAATTACTTATCCTTTCTTTATCCCACCTCCCCATACTTTTTCTTCAGAAATTGTAAAACAGTTCTTGGTCTGTGTCAGTGTTAGGGACTTCCATGTTTAGTCTGCACACGTAAATCTGCAGAAAGTGTTTATCCAGGAGAGAGAGGAAGCAGTAGGTAATCTCAGAATACTGACAGAGATGCCCTCAAATCCCAAGATCTCCCTGGTATTGCACTAGCTCTTCCAGGCAACTAAACACTTAGTGGGGATCAGGAAGCAGCATCTGTGTTCATCTGACATCATGGCTGTGTCTATGCTGGCTCCTGAAAAGATGATGATTTCTCACCACGGACAGGTGGTCAGTGTTGGCAGTGAACTTTTTCTGTGATTCATCTCATCCTGAAGTGGACTCCTACCTTGCCAAGTCAACCTCAGCCTAGGATACTCCTGCACTGGCAGGGTTATCACCACCTCTGCCTTGACCGTACAGGGAAGAGAGATAATTCAGGTGTTGAAGAACACAGAGCCCAGCCTAGGCACAAATAGACCCAAAATGGAGATAAAGCAAGAATGAGCAGATAAATAAGAGTTTACTTAGTGAGAACAGGCCCTTCATGGTTTTTTCTACTGCTTTCCTTTTATTCTTGAATGAGAGATGTTGGAGGTATGGCTAACCAACAGTGATATAATTAAACAGTGTAAACGTAAACCAGTTCAACAATTAAGCAGCAAAACAGTGAAACAATTAAACAGTGTAAATATGAAACGGTTAAGCAATTACACAGTGAAACAGTGAAACAATTAGTGAAAATATCAAACAGCTCCAAAACTGCATTTCCCCTAGCCTCCTACTACAAGAAATTCTAAAGCTAAAAATGCAGGTTTCTTTGAATAGATAATATAGAATAGATTATACAAAAACATCAGGAGAGGCAGACTTGCTGAATTTATAGACCTTTTCCTTTTCCTGCCTCTGGCAAAGGAGTGTCATTCCATTCAAACACCTCCTCCATGTTGACAGTGTTGTTGAGGCAATCGTTTGTCCCTTCGTCCCAGGGATTCTGCAGGAAAGCAGCAGCCATGAAGGTTTCATCCCACCCCAGGCTTTTCTGGTGGGATTCAGTCTGGACCTGCTCCTGCCCCTGGGGACCCTCGGTGTGCTGCCCAGGGACTGTCAAGTCCAGGTCATGCACGGTGGGGTTGGTTGGAGACAGGAGGTCCAGATCCTCAAAAGTGGGCAAGTCTGCATTCAGGTTGGTGTCGAAGATGCCTTCCCAGTCCAAGTCACCTTTCAAGGATCCCAGCTCCTCCTGTTCTTCCTGGGTCAGCAAGGCAGAGTTAGAAAGCCGAGCCACCTTGGCCGGTCGGTTGGGTGAGAGCTGCTGGTGCCTCTGCCCTGCTTGGCCCTCAGACGGATCCCAGGTCTGGCTGCTGGGGGTTTCTGCCAACTCCTCCAGCAGCTGCTGCGACTCTCTGCTGCCCCCGAGGACGTTAGTGGGGGTGCAAACTGAAGTGGCCGGGCTGGCATCACACTGTGGTTCTTGATGGGCCGTTTTTGTGAAGGCTGGGTGGATCTGCCCTGGGGACCTCCTCCGCTTTCTGAAGGAACCTTTCTTGAGCTGGTCAGTGCACAGGGGATCCATCTTCCAAAACCCTCCTTTCCCGGGCTCATCCTTCTCTCGGGGCACCCTGATGAAGCATTTGTTCAAGGAGAGGTTGTGCCTGATGGAGTTCTAGGCACAAAAGAGAAACAAAGCCAGAGTTGAATGCTTGTCTGCTGCCACAGCACCAACCTACCTGTGGATGCTGGGGGAGAGGCCCCTTTTCAGCAAGGACCTTTGGAAAAAAGAAAGCAGAAATGGCAACGTCAAGCCTGGAGCCAGGCTCTTTTCAGTAGTTGCCAGTGACAGGCTGAGGGGCAATGGACACAAGCTGGAATGCAGAAGTTCCATTGAAAGATTGGATGTCTAACCTAAATCTCCTCTCTTTCCATTTGAACCCATTGCCCCTTGTCCTTTTACTCCCTGCCCTGTGTCCAAAGTCCCTCCACATGGTTCAGTCATACTTCTTCTGTTGGTACAGAGCAGCACATACTTCAATAAGCATCCTAAATAAATATTGGAATATGGGGTAACAACATAAGGACTTTTACCATGACATGTCCAGATCCATGGTCAGAAATACAGGAAATAGTTTATGATGGCACTGTTGAAACACCAATGCCTTTTAGTTTTGCAGGGACTAACTCATGTGACTCACTGGTGATGAAGAGGTTATGGCTTGAAGAACCTTGTTCAATAACTGTTGTATTTAGATGGAACCTCTCCTGTGCCTTGGATCACATTTTAATTTCTAACTTAAGGTATCTGTAAGTTAGAAGGTATTTCAAATGCTGCTGGATTTCTTTGGATATGTGGAATGTGTTCCAAAGTGAATTGTGGCTGGAAGGTAGTGCTTGTGCTTGACAGAGAGGACTTTATAATAGTACAACTTGCTTTTTACCACTGCAAATCTTTGCCTTTGGGAAGTCATAGTTAAAGCCAAACCTGACAGTGACTGTAGGGAGTAGGTGAGACCATTTTGAGATGAGGCCATGCACCATGAAGGATGGTGGAGTGAGAAGGATTCTCACTCTGTCGCTTCATTTGAGAGAAAGGATCGCTGTTTAGAAATCATGGAGGCACCTGAGAAGGGTCTGGTAGGAAAAGGGGCCTACAGTGGAAAAAAGGTGTTGGAATCATTAGCTCATCTGAAGTGCATCTATACCAATGAACACAGTATGAGCAACAAACAGGGGGAGCTTGAAGCCATGATACACCAAGAAAACTATGTCATAGTGGCTATGACAGAAAGGTGGTGGGATGCATCACACGACTGAGTGCCACAATTGATGGCTACAAGCTCTTCAGGAGGGATAGAAAGGGAAGAAGAGGGCGTGGAGTGGCCCTGTATGTTAGAGAATGTTATGAGAGCTTGGAAATGAAGTATAGTCATGATGAGGTTGAGAGTGTTTGGATTAGGTTAAGGGCCAATGAAGCTGCTATCACTGTGGGAGTCTGCTATAGACCTCCCAACCAAAGCAGTGTGGTGGATGAAGCTTTCTATAAGCAGTTGGGAGAAATCTCCCAGTCACTTGCTGTTGTTCTTGTGGGGGATTATAGACCTCTCAGTCTGACCTTGGTACCAGGGAAGGTCATGGAGCAGATCATCTTGAGTGTCATTAGAAGCCATATAGTGGACAACCAGGGTACCAGGCCCAGTCAGCCTGGGTTTATGAAAGGCAGATCCTGCCTGATGAACATGATCTCCTTCTGATGACTCAGCTATTGGACGAGGGAAAGGCAGTGGATATTGTCTATCTGGACCTCCAAAAAGCATTTGACATGGTTCCCCATAGAACTCTCATAAAAAACCTGGCTGCTCATGGCCTGGATGAGCACACGGTCTGTTGAATCAAGCACTGGATGGACAGTCAGGCCCAAAGAGTGGTGGTCAATGGAGTCAAATCCAGGTGGGGCCAGTCACAAGTGGTGTTCCTCAGGGCTCAATGTTGGGACTGTTTCTGCTTAACATCTTTATTGATGATCTTGATAGGGACATAGAGTGTATTATCAGTAAGTCTGCAGATAACACCAAACATCTCAACAAACAATGTGTTCCACATGCTGGTTTGAGGCACAGAAACAGCTTATTTTGGTGATGAAAATATTCCCCGTGTAGGAAGCAGAAAATAAACAAATAAACAAACAATAGATACTGGTTTTGTAAAAGCTATTGCTATTTTACATTAGGGATAACTGTAAAAGAAATTACTTCTTAGAAGCTGGATGTACCCAAGAGCTCATGTGGCAATGTTTCAGCACTTGGGGAGCAGATACCCAGTTTGTAGCAGAAGAGTGGTTAGCAAGTTGGCTAAGTCCCAATCCAAGGGAAGAAAGTTGTACCACCTCACCATAAAAGGGCAGAAACAAACAAGATGGAGCCAGCCTTATAGGCAGGGTGTGGCAGCAGGTAAAGAGGGGAAGGACATCAAGGGGTCATCTTAGGCGTCGTGGGTGGGCTGTCAACCTTGGAGTACCTAGCCAGTGGGGAAACCAGGGGAGATCTGGGTCAGGATTAGGGAATAAAAACTGGGCTGAGTGCCCCCCTGCTGTGCCTGCTTTGTGGGTCACCCGCTCTTGTAAGAACGTCAGTAAAATGTGCTTCCCTGAGGAGTCTGTCTGAGCCTTGGCTGTCGGTGATCGTGGTGTTTCTCACACCAGCCCTGCCCTGCGGGTCTTTTTGCAGGTTCCTTTTCCCTGTCTTGAACATGTCACTCCCAGAGGCACATCCAGCTTCCCTACTTGGCTGGGCCTTGGCCAGAGGCTGGGCTGGAATTGGAGCCACGGGGGCTTCCAGCAGCTTCTCACAGGAGAGACCCTTGTGGGCCACCAACCCCCCCCAAACCCCACTAGACCAAAACAAGGATTTTGGGTACAAAAAATACAAATGCCAGGTCAGTTCTGGGAGGACCCCAGTTTCCTCTGCTTCTCTCCTGCAAGGCCAAGTGCTGGATCCTGTACAAAACCTATTGCTGCTGCTTCAGGAATTCTCCCTTCCATAGTCTTGGTTTACAGAAAAACAGACATAGTGAAAGGAGTGTAAATATAAAACATTTAACCAATTAAACAATTATTTAATTAAAGTGTGAATATAAATAATTTCAACAATTAAACATCAAAACAGTTGAACAATTAAACAGTGTAAATAAAAAAATTTAAGGAATTAAAGAGCAAAATGGTGAAACAAATAAGCATTGAAAATAAAATACATTTAAACAGTTAAACAGCAAACCAGTTAATTAGTGTAAATATAAAGCATTTAAACAATTAAACAGCAAAACAGTGAAACTATGAATGTAAATATAAAACATTTAAACATTTAAACAGTGAAATGGTGTGAAAAAAACCACTGAAAATATAACATACTTAAACAATTAAATAGCTAAACAGTGAAGGAATTTAGGGTAAACAGAAAACATTCCAACAATTAAACAGTGAAAAAGTGAAACAATTCAAAAGTGAAAATATGAAACATTTGAACAATTAATTAGTGAAACAGTGAAGCAATAAAACAGTGTAAAAATGAAACATTTAACCAACAGTGATATAATTAAACAGTGTAAACGTAAACCAGTTCAACAATTAAGCAGCAAAACAGTGAAACAATTAAACAGTGTAAATATGAAACAGTTAAGCAATTACACAGTGAAACAGTGAAACAATTAGTGAAAATATCAAACAGCTCCAAAACTGCATTTCCCCTAGCCTCCTACTACAAGAAATTCTAAAGCTAAAAATGCAGGTTTCTTTGAATAGATAATATAGAATAGATTATACAAAAACATCAGGAGAGGCAGACTTGCTGAATTTATAGACCTTTTCCTTTTCCTGCCTCTGGCAAAGGAGTGTCATTCCATTCAAACACCTCCTCCATGTTGACAGTGTTGTTGAGGCAATCGTTTGTCCCTTCGTCCCAGGGATTCTGCAGGAAAGCAGCAGCCATGAAGGTTTCATCCCACCCCAGGCTTTTCTGGTGGGATTCAGTCTGGACCTGCTCCTGCCCCTGGGGACCCTCGGTGTGCTGCCCAGGGACTGTCAAGTCCAGGTCATGCACGGTGGGGTTGGTTGGAGACAGGAGGTCCAGATCCTCAAAAGTGGGCAAGTCTGCATTCAGGTTGGTGTCGAAGATGCCTTCCCAGTCCAAGTCACCTTTCAAGGATCCCAGCTCCTCCTGTTCTTCCTGGGTCAGCAAGGCAGAGTTAGAAAGCCGAGCCACCTTGGCCGGTCGGTTGGGTGAGAGCTGCTGGTGCCTCTGCCCTGCTTGGCCCTCAGACGGATCCCAGGTCTGGCTGCTGGGGGTTTCTGCCAACTCCTCCAGCAGCTGCTGCGACTCTCTGCTGCCCCCGAGGACGTTAGTGGGGGTGCAAACTGAAGTGGCTGGGCTGGCATCACACTGTGGTTCTTGATGGGCCGTTTTTGTGAAGGCTGGGTGGATCTGCCCTGGGGACCTCCTCCGCTTTCTGAAGGAACCTTTCTTGAGCTGGTCAGTGCACAGGGGATCCATCTTCCAAAACCCTCCTTTCCCGGGCTCATCCTTCTCTCGGGGCACCCTGATGAAGCATTTGTTCAAGGAGAGGTTGTGCCTGATGGAGTTCTAGGCACAAAAGAGAAACAAAGCCAGAGTTGAATGCTTGTCTGCTGCCACAGCACCAACCTACCTGTGGATGCTGGGGGAGAGGCCCCTTTTCAGCAAGGACCTTTGGAAAAAAGAAAGCAGAAATGGCAACGTCAAGCCTGGAGCCAGGCTCTTTTCAGTAGTTGCCAGTGACAGGCTGAGGGGCAATGGACACAAGCTGGAATGCAGAAGTTCCATTGAAAGATGAGAAAAAACTTCCTGACTAGGAGGGTAAGAAAGCACTGAACAGGCTGCTCAGGGAGGTGAGAAAGCACTGAACAGGCTGCTCAGGGAGGCTGTGGAGTCCAGTTCTCTGGAGATATTCAAAACCTGCCTAGATGCAGTCATGCCTGCACCTATTGCCTGTGTTGAGGAGAAAATACTTGGCCAAAAACTAGGCAGCATCCCTCCCTGCATCCAGGCTGAAGAAAGGAAAGAAAGACAAGAAAGAAAATAGGAAAAGAAACCAAGAAAGCTAGCAAGGAAAAAAGAGAGGAAGAGAGGGAGGGAGGGAGGGAGGGAGGGAGAGAGAGAGGAAAGAAGAAGAAAGAAAGAAAGAAAGAAAGAAAGAAAGAAAGAAAGAAAGAAAGAAAGAAAGAAAGAAAGAAAGAAAGAAAGAAAGAAAGAAAGAAAGAAAGAAAGAAAGAAAGAAAGAAAGAAAGAAAGAAAGAAAGAAAGAAAGAAAGAAAGAGAGAGAAAGAAAGAAAGAAAGAGAGAAAGAAAGAAAGAGAGAAAGAAAGAAAGAGAGAAAGAAAGAAAGAAAGAAAGAAAGAAAGAAAGAAAGAAAGAAAGAAAGAAAGAAAGAAAGAAAGAAAGAAAGAAAGAAAGAAAGAAAGAAAGAAAGAAAGAAAGAAAGAAAGAAAGAGAAAGAAAATAAAGGAAAAATAAAATCAAGAAACAGAAAGGAGGTCTCCAAATGCCCTACCTGCCAGGTAGGATCGGCATGTCGGAAGTAGCAGAAGTTGTCCATTATCCATTGGTAGATGGCAGAGAGGGTGATTTTGGGCTTCCCACTGGCTTCCATTGCCATGCAGATGAGGCTGGCGTAGGAGTACGGTGGCTTGAGGTGTGGGTTGGTCTTGTAGTCCATGTCTTCCGCCAGCTGAGGGCACGTGGCCATGGTGTGCTGCACCGGCCTCGAGGAGGAGGAGGAGGAGATGGGGTGGCAGGGAGTGTGGGGCACGCCCATGCATGCCGGGTCAGCAGCCAGGGGTGAGCAGGGGGCAGCAAAGCTGGGGGCCCTGGGACGGTCGAGGGGGTCTGGGATCCACGGGGGCCTGGCCATGTGGGTGTCCTTGACAGAGAATTCTGTCAGCCACGTGAGGCTGGGCAGGCTGTCCATGCTGGCCGAGCACCTCTTCCTGCCCTTCCCGTTGTCGTCGGGCCACCCCTCAGCCATGTCTCGGCTCTTGCCTTCAAGGGCTGCGCGGGAAGGAGAAGGAGGTGACAGGGCAGCTCCTGCAATAACGACAGAGAGAAGGTTGCGGCTCCCCAGGGCACAGCCGCTCTCCTGCACCCGCGCAGGGCCGGGGTGCTGCCGTTCCTGGGTGCTCCGGGTGCTGCTGGGCGAGACCCATCCCCTGGGTGCTGCGCACCACAGCCCCGGTGCCTCCCCCGGCGGGCTTTAGCAGCTCTGAATCTTGGGTAAATGCCCTCAAACCCTGTGCCCAGTGCCTCCCGCCGCCCGGCAGGCCGGAGCTGCCCCGCAAGCCTTCTTCGGCTGAAGCGAGAAATCAGAAACAAAAGAAAACACCGAACCCACAGCAAACCCTCCAACAGCCCTGTCGTCCCACACAGGGAGGATGTTTCTCCCACCCGCCAACAGGACAAAATCTCCGGATCCAGCACCTCAAGCCCCGCCCCGCTGCCCCTGAACTCCCCTCGAGTTCAGGCTGTTCCTGCTCCTCCCTTCACACTTTCGGGGTCCCTAAAACAACCCGAGGGGGGAGAGGGCGGACCCACCCCACGCACCCGCTCACTACGATCGACCCGGGGGATTCAGCCCCCGGCTCTCCTCGGGCTGGGGATGCAGCTTTGGGCTGAAAACCCGGAACCCGGTGGGTTTGGGGCCAGGAGAGAGCGGACGGAGCCGGCCGTGCCGAGGCCGCGGCTCCGCGGGAAGGATGCGGGGCTCCAACCGCCGCGGGGGGGAGGCGGGCGCGGGGCAGGGCGGAACCAGCAGCCCCGCTCCTCCAAACAGGCTTTTCTCTCCCAAAACAGAAGGCTGGGGGGACAGCCACACGTTGCTCCGGTGCCTGAACCCCAGGGCCAGCACTCGGCCCCCGCAAAATCCTGCCCCGCGCTGAGTGGGACCCCCGAAGTGCTCGCCGCGGGGGGCGGGGAGGCGGGCAGGGCGGTTAAACACAACAAGAAATCACAGCACAGCCCTGCCCTGCGCGCACCCCCCGGCCCGCACGGCTGGCTTTGCCCCAGCAGCCGGTCTGAGCCCTCGGCGGGCCTGTCCCACCGCCCTCCGCTGCCAGCCCGCCGCTCCCCGCTGCCGCCGGCCCCCGCCGCCCCTCACCTCGTCCCGGCGACGTCCCCCAACTTCCACGAAGTCCCTCCACAAGTTCTCCAGGCGCCAGGAAGCTTCTGGATAAATACGGAACTGGAAAATAAAATGTAAAAAAAAAAAAAAAAAAAGATGAAGGAAAAAACCGAAGGCAAAAGCCGTAAGAACCAGCCCGTGGGGAGGGTCGCTGCGGTCCCCCCGGGGCCGGGGTGTCCCCGCGCACCCCAGCCCTGCCTGCCCAGCGCCGGGACCTGCGGCCGCCGGCGGGAACGGCCGCTCGCCACGGCTCGGCGCGTGCTCTGCCTGGCCCTGGCCCCGCCCCCGTAAACACCTTCCGGCCCTGCCATTGGCCCGCGCGTTGCCAGGGCTGCCTCTGGCTCCGCCCCGTACGAAGCCTCCCGCCCTGCCATTGGTCCTCGCGTTGCCATGGCGACCCGGGGCGTCCGTGCCCGTCCGGGCCGAGGCTGGGCCGGGCGGGAGCAGAGGCCGGGACGGGGCCGCTGGCAGGTTGTGTGGTGGGACCTACCGCTTAGGACTGACTGACCCATGTTCAGCTGCTGTTCACGTGGAGCCCTGCTCCGCTTCAGCCTTCGAAGCTCTCCTTTGAATAGCTGCTGCGACTGCCGAGACCTGCATCCCAAGTCATCAGCTCCCAGCACACGTTTTCTTCCGCAGCACCGGAGAGATTTCTCCTGCACGAACAACTAGCTCCTTAGTGCTCTTCTTCTTCTTGGCCTTCAGGAAAGGCCCCATCTGGGTGTCCTCATCCGGCCCAGGCCAGGCTGTTCCTGCATAAGCTTTGCTTGTATTTGCACCTTCTCCATCCTGGCAGGGCTTGGAGGAAGCAGCATTTAGGATGGCAGGATAACATGACTTGGAAGGGACCTTGCGAAGTGTTTTCAGACACTGCAAGTAGCTGGGCTGGTTTTGTGGAGGTGCCTGGGGGACGGGTGAGTGGGTGCTCTCAGCCAAAGAGGGTTTCCACCCACAAAGCCCCAGAGACCCCAGCTGCCCTTACCTTGTAACCACAAAATTACTTTGGACACTTTGTCAACATAAGATACCCTTTATTAAACGTACCTTTCAAATTCAAAACCTGCTCAAAGCCAAGTTGTAAGCAGCAATCTGGTTTCCTTCCTTCAATCCCTGACGGGTGGGTCCCTGTAACAAGGACAAAAGAGTCCATTTATTTTCATCTGATGCTGCCAGCACCTGTCCACCCCTGGTCATTTCTGGCAGCCATAGACCCTCTGAGTGAGCAGCAGGCATCTGCACAAAGCCATTCTGTGAGCTCACCTGGCTGATGTCCCCACAGCCTGTGCCAGGTGCCACGTTAGCCATAGGAGGCTGTGAGATC
This sequence comes from Apus apus, assembly GCF_020740795.1. Classification (NCBI taxonomy): domain Eukaryota; kingdom Metazoa; phylum Chordata; class Aves; order Apodiformes; family Apodidae; genus Apus; species Apus apus. The sequence goes on along the minus strand of NC_067312.1, from coordinate 68,187,160 downwards.
CTACCTAGCTTTGGGGAAATGGGTCCGCGAGCGGTTTTTGAGATTCAGGTCACGTTTAGAAGATGCCATCAGTATCTCTTACTGACTAGTCACTACACATGCAAGAACATGAATGTCCTCTTGTGTAAGTGTTGCCTGATCCAACTAAATGGTATTGTGACAGGACTTCTTTCTCTAGATAACTCTCCAGAAGAAACAGTAGCTAATCTCCGGTTATTCTTCCCTCACAGGATGCTTTTCTTTTCCACCTTTGTCCATTAGATAATTTCCAGATGTATTGGTTTTCTCCTACCCTCTCATCTAATCTTTTCTGGAGGTTTCTTTTACATGTCATTCAGGAATAGATATCAAGGAGATGCATTTCATTCCATGAACCATCTCTTTATGCGGTGATGTATTTGGTATTATAACAATTCACAGGCACTTTTTTGGTAAAGAAGATAACCCGTGCCACAAAGTTGCCCAAGGTAAAAGAAGAAGTAAATATTCTTAAATATTTTACTAGAACAGCAGAATGCATTCTGGGGGCAACACATTTTCTAGCTCAGCTGGAACTGACTTGAATCTGAATGGACTCTGAAAAGAATGAGAGCAGCCGAGTTCAAGTGGAAGGCCTCAACCTCCTCACTGTAGTTGGGTGACACAACACTGCTTGTCTTGCCTATTCATTCAACATCGGTGCTCAGAAGTATCAAGAGCAAGAATAAATTTGACTTTTGCATTCCTGTTACGTTTTCTTTTGTATGTTTGCAGTGTGCTATGAAAACCCATTTGTGCCCAGGAAAGGACAAGGGCGAAACCAGAATGTGGTTCTGTTCTCAGTGTGGTACCAGATGAAGTGGCAAGAGACTTAAGTGTTGCTTTTCCATACTTTTCTGCTCTGGTTTTAGGGGACCTGCCACAAGGCATGCCCAAGCAGCCATGATTTAAGATGAAAGCCTCAAACCTTGCAGAGAAACATGTGCTTCCAGGGAACTGAAGGATTAAGAAGTCATGAGAAAGGAGTTCCTAACTGTTCTGGGAACAAACTGTAAGCCCAGTTGAATGAAAACACTACTTCAGGGGAGTTTTAGAGAATTAAGGAGAAAAACAAACAAATAAAAAGGAGTCTTGAGGACTTTTTCATCTCGGCTTATAGGGTCACCAATGCCACTGTTATCATCAAATCTTCGCTTCTGTGTCTCCCTGTTTCTGAGTTGGTCTTCTTCCCTTCCATGCAGTCTAAGGCATTCATTTGATTTTGGCAACAAGACATTGCTTGCTGGGGATTTTTCCTTAGATTACTGAGCACCCAGGGGGAAACAAGAGTGGCCATTGAAATTGTGTGGTACTTCTTTGGCCTCTCCTTTGCTTGCTTGCTTTTCATGCCTTTGTTGGTTGCTTTGTGGCCACAATGTAAAAAAATTATAAATATATCATTGAATTAGAACTTGGATTTTGATAATGTAACATATTCAAGAGCCTTTTTCTATATGCTCGATGATGGCATGAGACATCTTACATTGGCATGACTGACAAAATAAAGAATCTGGGGACATATAAATCATTAGAAGTCACTCTATTCTTTCTGACAGTCTAGAGCACACAGTTCTCATTTTAAAATGGAATGGCTTCAACCACTGCATAGAAATCTGCCCCTTACACATTCTCCATGCCCTCCCCCAAATCCTGTGTGAGCAAGAACGGGGATGCAATACATGAAGTACTCTTATCCTTCAATTGTTTAGCTCCTGTTGTACTACGGAGCTCTACAGAGTACTACAGAGTTTACGAGGGTCTCCTGGGGAGTTCTGGGCATTGCAGCTCAAAACCTCTCATGTAACAGATTTCAAGGATATTGCAAAAATCAAAGCAAGGATGGGAAGGGAGATTATTTCAAAGTACAATTGATTTCACTCATTCACCTGCATGCTGTCACATCCACCTATCTGCAAGCAGCTAAATGTGTACTTCCACCTAGCCTGGACAGAATGACAGTGGACAAGAGACAGGTGACAAGATACACAACCTTTGCAGATCGCTTTATATCCCCTGGATTGTCCCTGCTTGGTGTTCTGAGAAGGAGCATGTAGATGTGATCCTGATGAAGTGCTAGTGTGAGTGCCATCAACACCTGCCCCTCTCACAGCCCTGTTTCTGCTTGTCCTGAGTTTTTCATGCTCAGGTGTTCCTCTTCATCCCTGGTCCTACCAGTCACCAAACCACAGAAATGCTTCTACTTGAAGGGGACTGAGGAGGTCTCTTGTCCAACCACTAGCTCAAGGCAAGGTCAACAATAAACACAGACCTGGATACTCTGGGTCGTCGTCACTCAGGTCTTGAAGGCTGGCCTTTGGGCTCAGGGATCCCACAATCTCTCTGGGCAACCCACTCCAGTGCTTCATGATGCTCACAAGGATTTTGGTTTTGAATCCTTGTCTCCAGCCTGAACCTCTCCAGTTTCAGGAGATGCCACCATCTGTCACCCTCCCACCAAGCAGTGCTGGGAAGAGCCTGTCCTCATTCCCTTGATGCCTTCCTCAGAGGCAGTGGGGTGTGATGTGAGGTGCCCCAGCACCTTCTGGGCTGCACACTGGGGTGCAGTGATATTTGGGCAAGGACCAGGGGTAGGACAGCCTGTCATGAAACCCTGAGAGCTGAAGTGGTGAAGTCCCCAAGCCATAGGTTCTCGTGCTGCTCAATCAGATAAGGGGTGAGCAGTGATGGAATATTTGGAGTTCTACCCAGTTACCAGCACTGCAGCTGGGTGAGGCTTAGTGAGACTGGAGTTGTCAGCATCCCTTGCAGCTGGTCTTGTGATTGTGGAGCTTTTCCTGGGAGTTCTTCACCCTCGGCCTCAGAGCCATTAAAGGACCTTCCCCAGCCCTGCCAGCTGCAGGCAGCCGGGGCACCCAGGAGGCAGGCTGGCAGCAGCAGAGGTGAGCTGGCAGGGGAAACCTCACCGTGGGCAGCTGGCAGGGTTTCCTTCTGCAGGGACCTGGGCATTTTTCACACCCTCCCCAGGCCAGCTCCTGACCGTGGCCTCTCTTCCTTTTCCAGCACAACACCGGCTGCTGCAGCACCCGTGAGAGGGAGCAGCTCAACATCCCCAGCTCCCCCAGCCCCCTGCAGCACATGGAGAGCGTGGCCATGGAGCTGGACACCCGCTGTCCCGTCTGTCTGGACAGCTGGGAGGAGGCCAGCTCCGTGCTGCCGTGCCTCCTCCAGTTCTGTTACACCTCCATCCTGTGCTGGGCTGAGAGCAAGCCCGAGTGCCCCGTCTGCAAGAGGAGGATCTCTCCACCCTGCACTCGCTGCAGGCGGACAACAATTTTGAGGAGCATGTCATCTTGCCACCTGCAGGTCCATCAGTCGTCCATTGCTGATCAGGAGGGCCTGGCCATCCAGCTGCCCACAGACTTGCAGCAAGAGGACAAAAGCCTGGTGCTCAGGGCTCCCCCGGGGTGGCCTGCAGCACAACATTTGGGCAGTTTTTTCCAGGAACACCCAGCTCTCCTGCAGGCCCTTCTGCTCTCACTCCATCCTGGCTTTGTAAGAGTGTGTGGGGAATGGTGTTTCTCCCCACAACACGACTGAGAAAGGACACCTTTCAGGCCAGCAGGTTGTATGGACACAAAATGGCTACTCCCTGCTTCCCTGGTCCTCAAGGGTGGAGACAAGGACAAAGCTGCCTGGTTGAGCGACAGGCCCAAAGGTGGGAAGGGAGCAACAACACTGAGATACAGCAACCTGACTGGACCATGCTTACATGCAGCTGAGGTCTGCAGCATGGCACTAACAAGAGACTGGACACTGTAAAAGACGGTGCCTGCTTGCTGCCCTTTGGATTGCTGATGTGGCTGCTGCTGGAGTTTGCTGCTGGACTTTTGGCTGGTTAGAAGTTAAGTAAAGGGCAGTTTGAAACTTGGCCTGGATCTTATAAGGCGACGTGCTGCGTGTGGATTGAGGACCCTAGATGTGCTACCCCTGGACACCAGGAGACCATTGCAGCTTGAGACTGAGCTACTGATGCCGACCAACTGGTCGTGGTGCAGCTCTCTGTTTGGAATATGAAGCTGATAGCCATGCCAAGAGGGAGACTGCCCGTGTAAGCCTTGTGCCTACAGACCATCTTGGGAAAATAGTAAGGCTGCGTACCCTGTTCCCCTGTTCCACACAAGTCCTCCCTTCCTGGCAGTCCCAGTGCCCTTAACACACATACATACTGTGATGCCCCCAGAGGGAATCTTCTTTTGGGCTTGTCCTCCTCCCCCTCTCTCCCTCAGGCCCTTGCATCCCCATTACAGGAGCACATATTCAATAAGTACATGTTATTTCCTGTTTTTTCCTCCCTTACATTTACTGAGCCCTTGTCCCCATAATTTGGCTTTTTCCCTAAATAAACCGTGAATTTTTAAACTCATATATTGGTGTCACTTGTAGTTCATGGGCATGGTGAGAAGTGGATATTCTAGTTCCACCCCAAGACAGTCCCAAAGTGGCTGTTCTTCTGGGAGGGGCAAACGCCACATGCAACCCTTGTTCCCTTTAAGCAAAAACCTCCTAATAAAAGGAGAAGTCACAGAATAATGTTCCAGTGGTCTGCTACTGATGCCAGACCGTGACACAGTGAATGCCTTATGCAGGCCTAAACAGGCTGAGAAGCTTGTTGCCCCTACAAAAGATTAACATGGTTGTTATTAGAGGAACACATGTACTTTTTCAGCATGAAGCCAATGCAGTATCTTTTCCAGCAAGAATATTTGCTAGTTCATAATTCCAAGTTGGATATACATATATAATTGTTCTGTCTTAAAACAGTTTAAAATTTGATTTAAAAATCTAATAGCCCTCCTTGGTGGATAAGATATTTCTGGCTCTAAATACATATCTAAATCATACATGCATATCTGCACAGGCACATGTGCATACCACTATATGCTACTTCTATCAGTCATAGCAGAGGTTGGGCTAGATCCTCTAAAGTAATGAGGCTGTAAGTCTATGTGTAATGATTCCTGTGGTTAATTTCTATTCCACTTGGAATACACACCATAAGCTGTATTTTCAAGGAGCTTATTTTACTTAAACATTCATTTTCTTAGGGAAAAGTTAAGAAGCAGTTCTAACAGCTGACTAAAATACCCTCAAAGTCAGCTGTTATTTCTAGCCATGCCATGTTTGTTCATATGGAGCCACATGGTTCCCTCAAAAGAATCAAGACAAAGTTGCTATGAATAAAAGTAGTGCAACCCAGTCCTGAATAGTCTGCTTGGTATAATGTGATTCTGGAGGAGTTTTTTTTATTTATGTCTGTCAAAATGAAACTAAAACGTCCTTGTCATTATAGTCCATATATAACTAACTGTAAGTACTCCAACCTTGATGTCTTCCACCAGTCCCTCTTTGTTTGTCAGAACTAGGTCCAGCAGCTGGACCTCTCCTGGTTGGCTCCTTCACCACCTGAGTGAAAAAGTTATCATCAATACACTGGAGGAACTTCCTGGACTGTACATGCCTGGCTGTATGAGCCTTCCCAGCAGGTATGAGGGTGGCTGAAGTGCTCCATGAGAACCAAGGCCTGTGATTGTGATTCCTAGCTGTCTGTAGAAGGCCTCATCAACTTCCCCATCCTGATTAGGTGGCCTGTAACAAACACCCAGAGAGAGAGAGACACAGTGTTTCTCTATCTTGGTTTAAGCCAGGATAGAACACATTTTTTGTGTGTTTTTACTTTTCAATGAAATCCCTTCAAAGTAGCTGCACTTGCTGAAATTAACAGCATGTTTCTCAGTTAGTATCTTCTTTTAGTACTGATAACACTCAACGTTTATAGTTCAGGCCGGAGAATGGTGTGCAGAGCTAAGACCACTGTTTGGTTCAGAAAAACACCTCATGCTCTGGAACCAGAAGGGAGTAAAGGACTCACACCTGTGACTCTGCTGTGGGGAGGAGCAGACCAGGCAAAATGGACGAAATGAAGTGTTCCATCTCCTATGCATCATACTCAATATAAATTTAAGGAATCACAAGGTTCATGGCTTCATCCATGGCTGGCATCACCCAGTCTGTGATAGTTGACAGCAGAGAACACCTAGGAAAGAGTGTAAGACAAAAGCTAGCAAATAGTGATATATTTGCAGCACGCTCACTCAGCCTTAGCAGCTTAGAAACTTCCTGATTGTGTCTTTATGATTGATAGCTCTCTAATGTGCTTTTCTTTTGGGGGCTTGTTTTCCTCATTTTTGAACCTTTGAAAAGCCTAGAATGCACAAAATGGGACAGCAAGAAGTTCCACTGCTTAATTACATGAAAACCATCTCCTGTTTACTTTAAATCATCCATCTGCTGCTTGCATTTCATGCCAACTTTTGTTTCATTACACTGTTATCCTAAAATATACATGATGTGTTTCTGTTCTTCAAGCTATCCATATCTCTTGGATATGGAGTTCACTGTGTTTGTCACTCAAAAATGATGGAGGTTCCCCACTGACCAACCGCTGTGAAAGGTTCGTCCAAGTCACCAAGCCACGCCGTTAGTCCTTTTATTCTTTGGCCAGGTCTCTCGTCCTCAATTGCAAGTGCAGCTACCTCTATATCAAATATAATCAGAAGAGGGCAGTACTTCACTGATTTTGACAAACGGTTTCCCAACTTTTAGTACTCTTAGAAGGAAGGGCTACAGGCAGTGGGGGTCTCCGAACATTCTCTGATGAAGGTTTGCTTTTCAGCTGTGCATGCTATTTACCTTCTGGAGCATCATATCAACCTTTTTACAAGCAACATATTTTTCCTTAAGCTAATTAAAACTAGTAACTTCAACCACAGCACCTCAAATACAAAAATATAATAACCTGCAGGATTTTTACTAGATCCTGATGGAATTTAACAGGAGCACTTGCTACTTCTAGTTAAAATTGTCCAAAGTGGCGTATTTTATGCATTTGCATAGAAATGCACCTAATTTATGAAACTTCCATTTTTAGGGCTGTAAAATGTTTCACTTAATGGCTGATATCTACTGCTTTTTGCAAGTAAAAGAGCTTTAGATTAGCATAGGCAGGTATGAGAAATGGAAAATGTTGTCATACCCTGGAACTGTCTTTCCCTATGTGCTTATAATTACTTTGAGTGGGAAAACAGCATTTGACCCTGACCCCAAAATAATGCATGTCTTGTGTGTATGTATCCATTGTATTCATTTTTAGCTTGAAGAGTCCCCTAGTCACATACATACCTCTGCTTGTAGGAAAAAGCTGCATCAGGGAAAGTTCATACTGGGTAGTACGAGAGTTATTTGATGTCAGGGTGATCAAGCATTGCATAAGCTCTACAGAGAAATGCATGTGGTCCCAAGTCTGTGTTCAAGAAGGGTTTGGACAACAGTCTTAGATACATGGTTTAACTTCTAGGTTGTCCTGTGTGGAGGCAGGAGTTGAACTCAATGGACCTTGCGTTCTATGACAATTTCTGAAAGTCTCACTTTGGATGTCGGGGTGAAGTGGTACGACTTTGTTCTCCTTTTTGTCATTGCCATTGTTATTTTTATATCATACTATATACTTGGAATTTCCGTGTCACTACAAGAAAAGTATTTGTATGAGTGGATATTTTTGATAACTTTAAAAATTTTATTAGTGTAGTTTTCAGCTATAAACTGGAAACATGCATACCCACAACGGATCTGTATGCATGGGATCAAGACTTATTTGAACATTGGTGCAGAGTTGTAAGGTGACTGCAGAAGACAGTTGATCACAGTGCCAGTTCATAGAAGGGAAGGGTTTCCTGGTAGTCATTCTGACTCTCACAGATAATGAAAAAAATTAAGCAGGAAATTTCTTAAAGTGCATGTAAAAATTAATTTCTGTGATATCTATTTCCAGATTCTGGATGACACTTCTTCCTTTTTAAAGTTCAGAGCCTTTTCAAAGGACTAGAAATAGAAGTTCCATATTCAGTGTTTCTTTTCTCTTTATCTCTTAAATAACTCCAGATGAGACAAAAACCTGTGCTCTTTAAAATGAAAATATTTACAAGGTTTAGGGAGAGCAAGTTAAAAGAATTAATATTCCAAATTATGGAGGCATCACGATTAAATTTGAGGTGCATAACCTGGTGTCATGGTTTGGGCCTAACACAATAACAAAGAAACAGCCCCATGGCCACTCACTCAACTCCCCCCAACACACACTCTGTGACGCGGAGGACAAAGGCCAACTAGAAGCCCATGGGTTGAGACAAAGGACAAGGAGGGTCCTTCACTGATTAAGGTCCTGGGCAAAACAGACTCAACTTGGGGAGAAAATGATAATTGAATTTCACACTAATCAAACACACACAGGACACAGACAACACACAGAGCAGGGCTTGTATATGGTACCCCACCCTTCTCTTCTTCCCAGCCCCAAATCACTTTGTTCCCAGTTTCTCTCCCTCCTTCCCCCCAGCGGCACAGGGGGATGGGGATGGGGTTTAGAGTCAGTTCACAGGCTGGTGGTTCCTGCTGCTCCTTCCTCCTCAGGAAGAAGGATTCCTTACAGTCCTGCCCTGCTTCCCCACGGGGTCCCTCCCACGGGAGAGAGTCCTCCACAAACCTCTCCTTCATGAGTCCTTCCCACCAGGTCTGGAGCTGCTCCAGCCTGGGCTTCCCACAGAGTCACGGGCTGCTCAGGGAACAGGCACACTGGTACAGGGTCCTCCACGGCTGCAGATCCAAGTCCACAGGCCGCAGGTCCACATTCACCCCTCCTGGCGCCTTCAGGGGATGCTCCGCCATGTTTCTCCTCCACAGGGCACAGAGGGACAACCTCTCATCTCACCATGGGCTGCAAGGGAACTTCTGCTTGGGCACGTCCTTCCACCTTCTTCCTCACCAGCCTCGGGATCTTCACCCTGGCACTGCTACCTCTGTCTCTTCAGCTCAGCTCTTCCTGCTTATCTGTCTCTGCCTTTAGGTCTTGTGTCACTTCTTTCATATGTTAATCGCAAAGGCCCCTCTATTTTCTAATAGTTTGGCCCTGGCCAGCTGAGCCAGGAGAGCTTTTAGGAGCTTTATACAGTAACCACTGTATAACCTCCTCCCCTGCTGCCAAAAAGCCCCAAAATCACACCTTGGTGTTAAAAAAAAAAAAAAAAAAAATCAAGGTACTGGATGGTATCTTTTCATGTGCAGATATGTACATGTACCTCTTAATATATGTTCAATTGTATACATGCCAGACAATTCCCAAAAGTAATCCATATGAAAGTGTGTAGTCACCCATTCTTGAAAGACACATTACAAATTAAGTCGAGAAGCTGCGAGTAAAATGCTAACAAATGTTACTAGAATGTAGATCTGCTGGGTATGTTGGTCAAATGCTTCTTGTACTGAGTCACACTGGTAATTAGAATATGTAACACATGAATGCTGAAAAACTAACACCACAAAGAGTCTCTTCCAGGCATAGCCTGGAATATTTAGATCACTGGATCTATCCACATCGTCTGACCTAGAATGAGACCATTTTAAAAAGTGCCTTAGAGAGAGGACAGTACTGAGCTAGTTGCCAAAAACCACCATGGTGTTCAAAGACCCACAGCCTGTATAATCTTCAGAAAAAGCAGGACATCACTATCTGATGTAATTTAACTGTCTTAGCACAAATACAGAAGGGATTAGAAGTAAATTACATACGCAGTCTTAATTGTAAATTTATTTTGAATCTCAGCCTTTACGTCCCTAACTGAACCACTGAACATAATCTCTTTCTGGACAGGATGAAGTATACGAGAAACATTTTTCCAGAAGTATATTTTCATAATATATAGGAGAAAAATAAATATTATTTGTACTAAAGCATTCTTACCAGCTCATACAACTGGCCATGATATGTTATATATTCAAAATTTGTGGTTTTGCAACAAAAAGAGGAGGCCAACATTTCTTACTGGGGAAAATGGACAAGTTAAGATTCCAGAACTACTGGGCTGGCATTTATGGGTTTCTTCTCTTTAGCATTGTTGTCTGCTTTTGATTGCAGTACCTCAGAGTCTTGAAGGGAAGGAGAGAAAAGCAGAGAGGAAATACTACTTCTACTGACCGTATTGCTCCTACACTTGCTCAATTACTTATCCTTTCTTTATCCCACCTCCCCATACTTTTTCTTCAGAAATTGTAAAACAGTTCCTGGTCTGTGTCAGTGTTAGGGACTTCCATGTTTAGTCTGCACACGTAAATCTGCAGAAAGTGTTTATCCAGGAGAGAGAGGAAGCAGTAGGTAATCTCAGAATACTGACAGAGATGCCCTCAAATCCCAGGATCTCCCTGGTATTGCACTAGCTCTTCTAGGCAACTAAACACTTAGTGGGGATCAGGAAGCAGCATCTGTGTTCATCTGACATCATGGGTGTGTCTATGCTGGCTCCTGAAAAGATGATGATTTCTCACCACGGACAGGTGGTCAGTGTTGGCAGTAAACTTTTTCTGTGATTCATCTCATCCTGAAGTGGACTCCTACCTTGCCAAGTCAACCTCAGCCTAGGATACTCCTGCACTGGCAGGGTTATCACCACCTCTGCCTTGACTGTACAGGGAAGAGAGATAATTCAGGTGTTGAAGAACACAGAGCCCAGCCTAGGCACAAATAGACCCAAAATGGAGATAAAGCAAGAATGAGCAGATAAATAAGAGCTTACTTAGTGAGAACAGGCCCTTCATGTTTTTTTCTACTGCTTTCCTTTTATTCTTGAATGAGAGATGTTGGAGGTATGGCTAATGGTTAAATGACAGCAGTCAATCCGCTTTATTCTATAAAAGCCTGGTCCCATCTTTGATCAGGAAGAGTCCTGTACACTTTCCTTGGAGGTTGCTGGACCTTTTCCTCTCCAGCAGGGACACCTGCCAGCGGGATTAATGATCAAGAATTAAGGACCAGAGAAAGGGACACCCAACTGTATCCAGACAAGGGTGAGAGATATTAGCTCCCTATTGTTTTTACTAGTTAATTTTACATTAAGCAATCTTTCAATTTTAAATTTTAAGATTGTAGGATCCTTTTAAAGTCAGTAACTAGTGTTCTAGATCTAGTATAAAACTTGGCAATAAGTTGCCAACATTTTAATGTTTAACATTTATTGTTTGATCTAACCACTAGTTAGGTCCTAGGTAGCCTAACCATTTTATTGTTAGGCTACCTTTTGCATTCTAACTTCAACTTAGGTTCCAGTCTCCCAATTTCCCCACAATTTGACTGTGCTTGTGCCTTTAAAACAGTTAAGACTCCTGTACTGTTTGCAATAAATCTTGTTCTGTGCATATACATCTTGTCTGCTATCACACCCCATTCAGGATACCATGTTCCTTGTCTTTTCCCCTTTTCATTTCCTTTATATATTTCCTTTTAACTTGATGTTTCTTCTTTCTTGCAGGTAGTTCTTGGATCTCTTTGTCCAGTTGCTGTAGTTACTAGACAGAGCTGCACTTCTTACCTGCTAACATGCCTGTCAGTATTTCTGAGCCAAATGCTACTGGAACACAGGAGGAATGTTTGCAGCATCTAGTAACTGTCTTACTCCAGTACAGGCAAGTGGTTTCTACATTTAAGATGCAGCAGACATGCTGAATGAACACAGACAATTCCTCAGTCATCATATTCTGTCTCCTATTCAAACACATGGTTCCAAGACAAAGAGGATTTTCTCCACTGAGAGTGTGTTTTATGTCTCTGTGAATCAGGAGTGGATTTTATGACTGTGTGGAGAGAATTGGAGGTAAGGATTGTAATTTCTCTAGCATAATGTTGCATGTAAGGATCCAGCAGTGATTGTGAAGAGGGAGCACAGGGTGTAGATATTAGTGCCTTTTTGCTGAGTATTCTAAAGCTTTCCTTTCACCAAGCCTTCATTTTACTCATCAAGAGTGAACAGAAAGATTCGACTAGAAACAAAAGTTTTAAATTCTTATACACACTGATGAGATCTCCTGTCAGTTTCCTCTTCTTTTCACTTAACAAGTGATTTTAAAAGTGTTAAAACATATTTTAAAAAAATAAAATAAAATAAGGGTTTTGTCAATGTTTTTTTTATTTTATTGTAGTTTGTATCAAAGTATACTGCTGAAATAAATGTTTGTAGTTTAGTAATCAAGCCTTATAAATGGGAGAGCCACCACATGCACACATTAACAAACATAATTAAGACTGTACCTGGTGCCCTAGGATTCATCGGAATATAGATGTTCTTCTATCTATTTTAGATCTGTCCTAAAAGGGAAAACATGTTCTAAGAAATAGTTGTGATTGATCAATCCCAACTAGACAGCACCAAACTAGAGATGTCCCAGTTCAGCTCTCGCAGCTATTTCACAGATCTCTCTTGTTTTTAGCAGGTTTTAGAGCATCTATGACAGTCTGGGTAGTGTTTCCCTTCTTGGAGCTCCCACCAGGGATATGCTCTGCAGAATCCTAATCCATAGACCTCACATAATCTCAGATTTCCTTTACCCTAAAGCTATGTCTGCTCAGTCTTTTGCAGACAGAATTAAACTGGCTCTGTCTGCCACTTGTGATCCAGCTCTGAGCTTCAAGTCAGTCTCTCAGCAATACTTAGTAACTTGGGCATAGCTCTCTACTCACAGCAGTTTCCAATTGAAAGCTGGCTGGGATCCAGTTGAGTTAAGGCAGAGATGTGATTGGTCTGCCGAGATTGTGTGGACTTGATCTGTATGTGCTGAAGCACTTTCTTCTCCCACATATTTGGAGCACAGTCTGTCTCTTGCCTTCTCACAGAAGCGACACCAGCTTAATCTGACCTGTCAGGCCACTGCTTGCCTCTGAGCATTTAATTAGTGTAAGCAGCATTTTCTGCAACACAGTATTGCAGTCAATAGTATGGGCGTGTAGGAGCATGTGGAGATTGCAAAAATCATACAGATTTTGCATACAACTGTAAAACAAGTTACTCATTGCTACCAAAAAATAAGAAGAACATAATTTAAAATAAGTCCTGTGGGCATGTTCGTATCTCTGTTTCCTCATTTTTCTGCAGCATTCTTTGGGCTCGGATTCACGTCTTTTTACTAGAGAACAATCCTGTGTCTCTGGAACAAGTCAATAAGCCATTACATTTTCCTTTCATCAAAAGAGCAGCTCTATCCACTGGCCTTTGCTTTGTGTGTGTGTGTTTGGGGCGCTTTTTTGTTTGATTTTGTTGTTGGTTTTAGTTGTGTTTTTTTTTTCTTGGGGTGTGTGTTTGTTTCTGTAGTCTCTCTAGTTCCCAAGTTCTCAAACATAACCCACTTCTCAATTTGTCACTGTTGGTTTTTTTCAGTATGTATTTCAGCCTACTTTAAATCTCTGCTCTACAGACAGGAAGGGTACTCAGACAAAAGTGCACAAATTGTTCCAGCTAAGAATCAAGATGAGAGAGAGCCAGTCAGGGAAGAAGAGGTGCAAAAAGCACAGCAAGGTGCAGAGACAGTTACTGTACTTCAGTCCATGCTGTGGTCTCCAGGTGAGACACTGACCTGACCAGATTGCTGACCTGAACTGTCTTTCAGTAGGTGAGTCCACAAAAGGAGGGATGCTTAGCAAATGTGTACAGGTCTTCAGCTGTAATGTCTGACTCCGAATGTTAATGTGCTTCAAGTCAAGGAGCTGTACATATGTCTTTGTACAGCTATATCTATATATCTGTACATTAAAAAATGTCTCTTGTGCTTTCTGATAATTTTCAAAACATTGCAGCTCCTGCTGCATGTGTGGAGGCTAGCACACCTTCAGACAAAGGCCGGGTTTTTCCTTAAAATGTCCAACAGTTAAATAATGGTATTTACTCAAAGAAACAAATCAACGTGTAAAAGCCAAGGCAAGAATTAAGCAAGAAAAATACCTAAGAGTCCAAAGTGAGCAGTAACAAAGACAATAAAAGCCCACAAAAATAAACTGCAAAAATGTGACCCTTATCTACAATAGAGGCTCCGTTATAAGTAACTAATAATTTAACTCAGGTAGGTGCCCAGACTGGTTATCTGCTAAGGCAGAAAAAGACATGCATGTGAGAAAAAATTATTCTTTTCAGACTCCACTCCTTTACACATGGGAAGGGGCCAGGCCAACAGTCAGCTTTCATTCACTGGTGACTGGCAGAGATACTTTCTTTCTTTGATGAGAGTCCTAGCAGCTCTTGTTTTTCCCTTCATCTAAGCCTGAGGTTTGTCTGATTTATGCTGAATTCTTTAGCAACGTTTTTGCCTCAAATGAAGGTCTGCAAAATGGAAGTCTCCCAGTGTGTGCTGTACCGCCTACCTATATACTGCCTGTCTACTTCCCACATCTCATGGTGACTCCATAGGAAGATAAATAAGCTCATCACCTCTTCACAATTCTAGGGCTTATTCCACTGCTACACAATTAAAAGATGTAATGAATCTCACTGTCTTTGAATCAAGATGACCAAAGTCTGAAGTGTCTTTTATCAATTGCTAGAATGCTGCTAATAAATTGAATAATAGGTTGGGATTCTTAAAAGCTAAAGTATTTCAGAAAGCTGGAAAATAAGATGCTGGTGCCTCTAGAGTAAAGTCTGTGAAATATATTCCTTAACTACAGAGCCATTCCCACTGACTGAGACACACAGGAACTGGTACACTCATAAACAGAACAATTTTTACAGTCACTTTTCTGACTATAACAATAATATAAGATCTACTGTATAAAAATATACTGGGAAGTTAATTTTTCATTGACATGAAGTTTAATAACTAAAATATTTCTCACATAAATAAACACATGTAAAATAAACAGGCAGACTAACAGACCCCAGCAGCATATTACTAATTTTTATACAAAAGTGTATACACATGTACTTTAAGCACATTAAAATGCCAAAGAAGTGTCTTGGGAATGGAAAAGAAAAAAAAAGACTGCAGTCCGATGACTATTTGTGTAGTCACTAAACAAATAAGCCAACAATGTTACTGTCTAAAACAAAACAAAAAAAGAGGTCTTTCTCGTAGCATAGTTTTCTTCTCAATAAATCTTATTTCAAAAAGGAATTGGCAGAGTTGGTTTTGCTGTTTTGATTTGAACAATGCATGGATTGGTCCAAGTTTTGACAAAAAATCAGTAACCCCTTTCTTCTGCCACTCTCACAGTGCTGTATATCCTTATTTGCCAAGAAAGCTGAGCCATGAAGGAGAAGTGTTTGGCTCAATTAAGCTATAGTGACTGTGAAGAGGCAAGGGAAGAGGAAGTACAACTGTATTGAGAGCTTCACACTAAGATAACTCTAGAGGCAGATATATCTGAGAATGAGGCCGAAATTCACTGGGGAAATTTTTGGCTTTTCTAAATTATTTTTTTTTACTGCATTCTTATTATTACTTTTAATATTGCCAGGTTTGGAAGACCCTTTCTGGTAGTAATTTTCCATCATGCTAAGTGCTGTGTTAACATACATCAGGTGTATAGGATTTTGACTAAAAGCTCTTCCAATCACTGCAATATAATTGTCAATATACATATTTAAGTTTCAACAATATTTTTTTTTTTGCCTTTTTGCTTTCTGGAACACACATCTTAGAAGATTAAAGCAAAAAAGAAACAAATGCTAGGATTTCCTTTCTGCAATAGGAGAAAAAAGATCGATCCTTTTTAGCACTCAAATTAATCAATACCTGATGAAGTAAGCCTTGTATGATAAAAAGATACAAACTGAGTAATACCCTGTTGGTCTGAAAGGCCTACTTTAGGTAAAGGATTTTCTCTAAGTTTGGTTTCCATCCAAAGGCTACATCTCGTCAAATTGCAGGACAATGAGCAGCAACTGCCAGAGACAAAGCATAGTTTTGTCAGGAAAAGTGAGAGAGGCTTGGTTAGAAAAATAAACTAGCATGAGAAGCTGCAAAATTATGAGCATTTTCTTAATTGGAGGTATATAAATCAATATACAGCAGTAGATGATGGCTTCCAAATTATTCTGTAGATAGTGCAAATATGTCTACTCTTCTGGATTTTTCTGTTCTAACATCTGAAACTACACAGCCATTAAAAAAATCTTACTATTTTTCAGTATTTCCCAGGGAATACAACTCTAGTGCTGTGATTAACAATAAACTCAAATATAATCCACAATTCTGAGTTTAGTGTGAACCAAGGTTAAGTGGGTTCTTCATGTCTCAAATTCAATTATTAAGTAGAAATACCACTAAATAAAAAAAGATAAGAGTTGCATTTATAGCATGCATTTAGTGCATGCTATGATATTTCAAAACATATAAGAGATTATGTAACTGTATTTTTTTAATAAGCTATTGACGCTGTTAAAATATGTTAGAAAATGAAGGTGGTGGAAGACTTGCTTTTGTTGAGTAAAGAATTTTTAACAGTCAAATCGTATACACTGTCTACTAGAAAAACCATTAGATAAAAATCATAGACTCCAGGCCTTTCATTGATTTGTAGAAACGTACATTTCAAATCTTTGTTGTATTTCTTTCCCATCTTTCAGATTAGAAAGGGAGGGTCATACATTAATCAATTACTTCTTAAACTTGGACAGAGCTTCCATATAAGCATACACAAGTTTGCTCTCAGGTAAAAAATGTCATCTGTCTTTTGATTTACATTCTCTCTCTCAAATGCTTTGCTCATTCAGAGTATTTGATAAACTGAGTCTTCTGCTAAAAGTTAGTTCTGATTCTCTGCAACCATGTCCCTTTTTTAGAGTTTCCATTTTGAGTGACCTTGGTTTTGGGATACATAATTAGAGAATAAGTACTTCTATTTGCTATTTTACTAGACGTGGCAAGACACATTAAAAGATAACACAGATAAAATTTGTTTAAGAAAGCTCTTGTATTTTAAAACCTTGAATGCTGCAGTTATATTTCTTCAGCTTAAATTAGCAGTTCAGAAACATAGCTGTTTAATTTCTTTACATTATTTATAGTAGCTCAGTGAGGTTGCTTTGTGTTTTTTTCCAGGTGACATAGGTTATCAAAGCAGTAGGTGGATATCAGTGCACTGGAAAAACCTGGTTTATGTTTGTTTTTATCTGGTGTCCATCAGGCTAAACCATTCTGGTCTGATGCACACATAGTGGTTCCAAAACGAAAACATTTTGTGATGTAGGGATGCAGTAATACATGATACAGTGAAGATTACCTGGTTTGTTTGTTTTTTTAACCTCACTGTTAGCTAGTCTTTGCTCTGCTGGAGACAGTTTGATAGTTTGTGGTGTCCTGATTATCTGTTCTGCACTGGTTTCTTCATGAGTACTCCCATTGCTGTTTCAGTGTACTGTGAATTGGGTAAATAAGGAGCTGCTGTTTGAAAACTACTGCCAAGATCTTGTGAGATCTGGAGATATGGTGTCATTAATAAATTGTGTGTGACATCTATGTGTTTTCTGCCCATCAGCCCATCTAGGTTAGAGAGCTAATATTGACTGTAGATACAAAGGAACTAGACACCTACTCTTATTTATTGAGACCAGCAGTTGCAGCCGAAAGGTTCTTTGTCCATAGACAACAAGGTAAACGCTTTATGTATATGCCATATCATTCCATATTTCACCTGGTTTCACATCAGCATCCTACAGATTCAGCTGGGCATTATTCTAGTATTTTTTCACTTGATATTTAAGATTATTCCCATAGTCACCAAATTTTGTTTTACTTAGACAAACACTGTACTTCTGAGAGGCTCCATTAGAAAACAGAAAATCAAAGTACATTGCTTCGAAGGATAAGCCTGTGATGCCAACCAATATAAACACAAATCCAGATGTTTCAGCAAACTAATGTGAAGAAAAAACTCTATAGTCTTTATTTACACTTCATAGCAAATATTTTACTAGAAGCAAATGAAGAATGTGGACATTCCACCACTTAGACCCCAGTCAGAACAATGTCCTGAATGCCAAAATGTCAACATTTATTGCAGTTTCCTTCACATCAGCATGCTAGGGCACACATCTGGCATCTTTCTTCCTCTCTCTCTCTCTTTTTTTTTTTTTTTCTGCTGACAATTGCAGACTTATAAATGGGAACTCAAGATAACTCATTTCTCTCAGCCAGTCGTCTGTGTTCTTCTGGTCTGTTCACCTATTTGGAAGAAAAACCAAGAAACCCAAAGCCAGAAGACAGTTTAACTTCAGGTGTGCATATTTTGTGCAAAATTTTTGTATTATCTGTAATCTATAAGCCTTAAATTCCTCTTAAACTATAGATTTACTTATAATCTCCATTTCTTGTTATGACTTTTAATTCCTGTAGAAGATGTAGTCCTTATAGATTACAAGTGAAATTATCTTCATTTTTGTCAGCATGATAATGTCATGGTCAGTACTGTCCATTTCATGGACACACATTAGCAAATAAGCCAAACTGCATGCTCCAAAGCTATCAGAGACACTTTGATTTTGGCTCAGTTCCTCACAAGTCCATGGAAAACAGCCATTCAGCTTTTCCAGGGACATCTAGTAGCAAATGAAGTCTATTTTCTTTACCCAAATCCTTACTGTTTTGAAGAGCATGTGCTGCCTTGCTGTCATTCTGCATCTGTCAGCTAAAGATTCTAGCACTGGCTTTGCCTCCTGGTTTGAAGGGGAAAAAAGAACAGAAAATTTTGCTTCTGTATGAGCTGTGGAAATGAAGATGTGAGGCTTGGTGTTCTGTCAAGCTTTTCATTATTAATTTATTACCTTACCCTATATTTTCCTTGACTGCCTGAAGAACCAGTTAGTAACGTCTTGTGTTTCTGAAAATCCAGTTGCATCAGCAAAGGGAAGTAGAAAGAGCCTCCAAGAACTCACTGTTGTGTAGGTATAAGTTATTATGAATTATTCCACAGGTCTTCATTTTTTTCTAACTGTGGGAAATCTCAAGGAAGAAAAATAAATCAAACTATCATAGTTCAGGCTTATTTCTAGCAGTCCAGGAGAAGAAAATGTTATGACAAATATCTACAGGTTTTTTCCTTCAGAATTTATTTAACAATTTACTGTAGTTTTTTTTTTTTTTTTTTTTTTTTTAAACAAAGACTATGTAAAATACTCTTTTATATACACTTTTTTTTTTTTCTGTGTGAACTACCAAAATAACCCAAACCACCCCCCACACATTAAAAAAAGGTATAATAATTAAAACTAAACCCCACCACTTCTCACCAAAGATAGCATTTTGATTTAAGATTTCTGACTTGACTTAGACCTGTGATTGCTGAGTACTAAAACAAGTAGTTGCTTTCCTGTGAAAATAACTAAAAGGTTGCATTTTTCTTTACAGAGAAATTGTCTGGATGCTTAAGAAGAATGCATCCTATCTGATCCAAAGCTCAGGGATGCAAAGATGTAACATTTAGTGGCATCTTGCACATCCACAAATTCACAAGTTAATTGCGCCACAGACTACAGTAATTAAGCAATGTTTGGATGATTTTTCTTATTCTGTCTCTGAATGGCTTCTTTTGTCATAGCCATTACTCATTGTTAAATTGCTGATGGTTTCATCCCACAAGAGTCCTTGTTGATTTATGGTAAGATATGAAACAGATCAATTGCATAACTTCTTCATAGAACAGCAAACAGTTCATTCCCTTCTTTGCCACAGAAGCCTTCATTAGTTGGAAGTTCTGACATCACTGTTTGTCATCCTTATATTGTGTCCCCCCCAGTATCACATTTAAATATATTAAGCAGCATGAGGAAATGTTATGTAAACCAGCTAATTGGCTAGTTCTAAGCTTCTGCTTTTCAAACAGAACTGCTGTAGCACCACAGCAATAAATCATGTGGTTGCCTGCCTGTCCTCTTACTCACACAAAGATGCGCTTCTGCATGGTTGCCAATAAATCTCAAACACATTAATACATTTTAATAACAGTGAGGACTGCCACACTCAGCAATATTATTACCACCAAATCTCCTCAGGATCTTTTAGAAAGATTAAATTATGTATTCTCAGTAAAGAAGTCTTGAGAGCTGTCTGTCTTAGAGCTGCATGAAAAGAGCCCAGAATACATGAAGCCCAGCAACAAATGGGCATATTACAAGATGCATGTCAAATGCTTCTTTCCAGAATACTCACTGGCTTCATTAAGAGTGCACAGGCAAACTGAAAAGTATTTGCCTGTTCACTGCAGTTTTAACAAAAAATGCCAATCTTAAACTGTCTATTTTTTACCAGTATAAATATGCCTTAAATTAAACCCAATGGAGCCCTGTGTAATTTAATCAGCTGGTGGGTTCTAGTGAAAGAAATTTTGTGTATTTCCCAGCTAATCCATAACTGGAGAAAGATGTCCTGTTAGGCTCTTAATTTGAAAGACTTAGACATGTTCATTATGACTTACGTGCTTCTTAGTATATATTTGGAGGAATTCCCTTCACTTCTTGAATTTTCCCTTACTCTTTGGACAAAAAGGAGGAATATGTTCAAAGCTGTGCCTCAAAACTAAGTATGAAGAGCATGTGAGTGAGGTTGATCTCTGTGCTGGTTTGGTTTGTCTGGTTTTTGGTAGCAGGGGAAGGGCCCCAGGGGTGACTCTGTTAAGAAGCTGAGAAGCTCCCTCTGCTCCAAACCCAGCCAAGGAGCCACTAGAGGGACAATGGATGCACCTCAGCCATTAACATATAAAAGAGCAGCTGTAACACCTGAGCAGGGCAGCAGTTAGAAAGAGCTGAGCTGGAGGGGCAGAGCTGTGCTAGTGGTTGGTGAGGAAGAAGGGGAAGAAGGTGCCCAAGCAGAAGTTTCCCTGCAGCCCATGGCGAGATGGCAGCTGTCCCCCTGCACTCATGGAGGAACGTGGTGGAACATTCCCTGAAGGCACAAGGAGGGGTGAACTTGGCCAGTGGACTTGGATTTTGTGGGCCATGGATTTGCTGCCAGTGGACTCTTATTACTCAGCTGTGGAAGACCCCGGAGCCAGGGGAGGTGCCTGTTCCCTGAGCAGCCCGTGACTCTGTGGGAAGCCCAGGCTGGAGCAGCTCTGGACCTGGGGGGAAGGACTCATGAAGGAGAGGTTTGTGGAGGCCTCTCTCCCATGGGAGGGACCCCATGGGGGAGCAGGGCAGGACTGTAAGGAATCCTTCTTCCTGAGGAGGAAGGAGCAGCAGGAACCACCAGCCTGTGAACTGACTCTAAAGCCCATCCCCATCCCCCTGTGCCGCTGGGGGGAAGGAGGGAGAGAAACTGGGAACAAAGGGATTTGGGGCTGGGAAGAAGGGACGGGTGGGGTAACATATGCAAGCCCTGCTCTGTGTGTGTCTGTGTCCTGTGTGTGTTTGATTAGTGTGAAATTCAATTATTTCTCCCCAAGTTGAGTCTGTTTTGCCAATGACCATAAAAGGTTAGCAAACCCTCCGTGTCCTTTGTCTCAACCCATGAGCTTCTAGTTCGCCTTTGTCCTCCCCATGCTAGTGTCTGAGGCTGGGAGAGGGGAAGAGGCCCGGTGTCCCAGTTTGGCTTTTTTTTTTCCCCCACACCTGCTTCTCTTATTTTCTTATTTTCTACCCTTTCCTATATTCCCATTGTGAGAGGGTCAGGAAATTTTTTGAGCTTTTAAAAATGTATTTGTTTTAACTATTGCTACTTTCTTATCCCATCGGTAATGTTTACAAAGCATTTTGTATTTAGAGGATTTTATAGAGATCTTGGCAAATTTGACATTTCGACCCCCAGGACCTGCTTCTAACCTCTAGCTTTGCCTACCTTATCTTTTAGAATAAAGTAATGTCATGTTTTCCATAATTCATTATGAGTGTTCTTCTAAAATTAAAATGAGATTGTTTTGCAAATACAGAATTTACTTTTAATCCCCATCTTGAAGATAAAGCAAATTAAAATCACAAATTTCTGACTCACTTCTGTAACTGTAGATAGCGGCATTAAAATTTTAAAATTCATATTACTATATACCTGCTTATAAATTTCAGAGTAAATGCAGTGCAATCTATTGTGCACTAGTAGAAAACAGGACGAATTTAATAGTTATATTTTTATTTTAAATTTGTTTGTGATCTCGAAAACTACTTGCCAACTTAAGGTGTACCCTTAAAAACAAATCTGGTACATTTTCTTATGTGTTTTTTTAGTTCTGGAGCCTGCATCAGATCACAGAATGGCAATATCTAATCTCTGTGGAAAGATTTTTTATAGCGTTGTGAAGAATTCATAGGTGGCAGCTGGATGGCATTTTACTGATATTTGTCCTAAATTAATTTATTCAAAATGTACTCTGAAAAAATATGTCAAATTTATGTGGTTAACAGAATGGTTACAATGACCCTTTGTTTGCTTTGACTGAATCATGAACATTCTGGACCAGGAATAGGTATTAGAAGCCAGGTAAGCCAGGCAGACAGCCCACCACCAGCTGGCATACTTGCTATGTTTATGTCTTGGTTTAGCAGACTAACTAGGAGAAAGAACTGAGTTGAACCTTTACCTCAAAAGGCAAGTAAAGAAAAATTTCTTAGGCTGTTAAAACATTTGGTAATATTTTCTTTTTCTTTTTCTTTTTTTCCCTTTTTTTTTTTTCCAATTTTTTTCTTCTTGTTTTTCTTTTTTCTTTTCTTTTTTTTTCTTTTCTTTTTTTTTTTTTTTTTCTTTTTGCCTCTGCTTCTTATTTTTGACCACTACAAGAAAGATAAATTTACTGCAAGTAGAGTTATACTCTCCAAACAATTGGTTTGGACAACCAATTTTTTGAACCATCAAGCAGAACTTCCCAGACATTTGATGTTTACCTAAAAGTACACACCTACTTTTCATGCCCCCAGCCAGAGAAATTACAATGAATGCCCTATAAAATAAAATGTCACCTACGTCTTCACAAGTTTAAGGTTTCTTGCATTCTTTAACCCATTATTGTATCCCTCTCCCATCCCAAAGAAACCCTCCCCAGCATTTTAAAAATTCAATTTCTTATTTTAAATGCTTTCAATCAGTAAAAGTGTCAGTTATTTTTCTTGTCTTCTCCAGACAAAAAAATCCAGAATAAAATGATCTTTCTAAAATGTTTGTCCCACTTGATCCTTTATTTCTGCTAGGAGCACTCATTTATCTTAGTAAAACATTAATGAAAATGTATACAGTCTTAAGTTAATTGTAGGGTATGTTTTTTGTGCTTTTCACTGTTTTTTCCTTGCCATTGCCACTGGAAACACACTTAGCTATTTCTATTTCCCTCCAACACTTGTCAAGTAGTACATAATTCCAGAGCTGTCTTAAGGTCTAGAAGTCAGTAGTACAGGCCCTAGTTTTGAAATGTTCCTATGGTGCTATTTGCACATTAAGACCCTAAGGTTTAAACTGTTGTTGTTAAATACAGCCCTCTCTGATCTAGTTTCTGCTACTTTGGTTTTTCTTCTTTCTCCACCTTTTTTTCTGTTCTTCATTTTTTGAGGATTTGGGCTTCTTAATCTATTTCCCCTTCTTTTTCCAGGCACTTCATGGATGGAAACATTTCCCAGCTTTTATTCTTCTGAAAAAAGATTGAGGAACCGTTTGTGCAAATTAAATTCTGTTTCACATTGGGAATGGAGTAACACCACCCCAGGCAGTGCTCCAGGAAGGACTGAGGCCACCAAATGCATGAGAACTTTTCAAAGCACAAAGAGAGTACCCAGGGTATTCACCTCTGCAGCGCATGCCTATGCTTAGCAATGGATATTCTTAAAGAAATTAGTACCAAAGATACTTTTTAGCTGGAAACTAGACATATTGGAATGAATACATCATAGATTCTCTTATGTGATGTAATCATACCCCTGAATTCAGGCAGTGCAGGAACACTGTAATAATGGCTTTTACCTCAACAACCTACAGTACCTTTCAGACTTCCAAAATATGGTAGGGATGTGCTTCTCTACTGGCCCATTTTCAGGATATACATCATTACCACATCTGTCATGCAGCCACAAAAAGAAATAGTTGTAATTTTTGCATCTTTCCATGCCTTCAGTCTTCTTTTGTTTTGGGATATTTACCTGGAAGCTCAGGCAGATCTTGATATTATTTCTCTGTCACCATTATCTGATGCATATAGATTGGTACATTTGTTCTAGATGCAGAGGTGCTTGTCACAGTACTCTTTTGTATTCTTAGTATTCTTGCTTTAGTCATAAACTGAACAATAGAAGTTGTTCTTACATGGTATTTGCAGAGACATAAGTTGTTTTGCCTGTTACCAATTTAAAAATACTATACCCAGTCTTGAAGAAATGCAGAAAGCAATATGGTTCTCCCACTTAGCTATGAGCATCTTGAGGAAGGAACTTGTGAGACTGTGGCCTGCTTGAAAAGCATGGGCAGAATTTGTACAGGTGTTTGTTTGTGGTATGTGTTCTAACACTTCACATAAATATGGCAGTTCCTTTCCCTTTGCCACAAAAGTTATTTGAAAAAGGATCTCTAAAAAAAATGCCTCTAGAATCTTGTTCTTAAACATCAAAAGATTATGTGTTGTTTTTTTTCTTTTGTGAAAGGGAAATTGGAAGATCACAGTATCCTGAAGGTTAGGACAGCTAAACCAGACTAATCCTCACACCAGTCCTGCTGGCAACTCCTTCAGTCGTTTTGGCAGCCAAATGTGGAGCCAGCCAGCAGCACAAAGAAATCCAGCCAGGAAGAAGACAGCTACAGTCTCATGTATTGATGCTGGAAAAAAATGCAATCTGGAGCTTGGCGTCTGTGCTCCAATGCTTGCCAAGCACACCCTAGGAGTGGCCACACATGTGCTGGCTCCTGCAGCAGGGAAGCAGAATGAAAGCAGGAGAGCTGTGTGAGCCACAGTATGAGCCATAGGGAACACTGTGCCAGAGTCCATAGCTTTCTTCTAGAAAATGGAAGATTTTCCTGAGAAGTCAAGGTGCATATATTTTGCCTAATGTACAGTAGGAGCAATACTTTTAATTTACATCCAGAAATTTCATTTTCAGTATTGTTGAAACTGTTCTGGCCTGTTACTATAGGGCACCACATATTTAGTTTCTCAGTTATCCCAAGACATTCACAAGGAAATCAGCTGGGATGAAAATGCATTCCAAATACCTGTCTGATGCCACTAAAGGGGATTTTACTTCCATTAAAGTTTTTACCTGTGTATACATGACAGATTATTCTATTAAGTGATGTGCTATTAAAAATATAGGAATTGTTGTACTTGTTTAGATTAAGGAAAGTTCTGGTGTTTGGAATGAGACTGACATCCTGCCTCCAACACTGACCATAAGATGGTGGTGTCTATCTGGTATTCTCTGTGGAAAATTCTGCCTTTGAGTATGCATACTTTCTCTTTAGTCAGTCCTGTGCAACACCTAGGGACCAACATAGAATCCTCAGATACCATAAAAAGCTATGAGTCGGGAACTATAGTTGGCTATTGGAAATTGAGAATGTACTCAAAAAAACAAAGGACAGAGTGACTAATGAAGTTCAGCAGTATCTGGTGAGGTTCCCCTGTAGAAGTGGCTGTAGCAGATGAACTGGGAAACTGTTCTGGACTAATCAAAATTACAGCCTTTTAAAAAGAGTGGACAGGATCAGAAGCTGTACAATTATGTAGCACTGTAGAAATTTTTGGTAGTTATGATAGTTACAGAGCAGTTTTAGGAGGCTGTGCAATGTTGGTAATCTATCACGATACTTACCTGTTGAAAACACTCAGCTACTGAAACACCCAGGATCACAAAAGCATAATGACGGCTTAGAGGCACAACTCTCATCTTCTTCAATGAGTTACAGCTCCTGTGTTGCACCTCTAAGAAACATCAACTCCAGATGACTTTATCAAGTGGACTAAATGTATAGATCCTTGCTATTCTCCCGCAATAATGACAGGTATCTCTTACTGAAAAAATGGAAAAGTGAGTTTGAAGTTTTTCAGAGGTAAGATGTAGACAATCTTAGACTTCAGAATTTTAAGAAGATTGGATTGCATCTCATGAAGGATTAGACTGACTTTCAGTCATATATAAGGGGTATGCAAGAACTAATTATTGTAATTAGTGGTTGGTAGAAGTTCTGATGTCAAGTCACATTTGATGAATGTATGAATGAATGAATGAATGAATGAATGAATGAATGAATGAATGAACAAACAAGTAATAAAAATGATAGGGTTCATGTAATCTTACAGAAATAGTTATACCAGACACTAAGAAGGGCAGTCCACAAAATCTGGTCATTTTCTTGAGATTAATTTGGTGGTTTTACCTATTTTATTGCTTCAATAAGCTTGGATTTTTGTGAACACAGAATTCTCATTTGTTTTGAAACAATACAAAGTATTCTGTTAAGAATGCAGTCTCTCACTCTCCTACTCTCTTTTGCAGTCAGACATACAGACAAATCTCAGTATGAAATTCTAGTATCTGTAGCTCTGTCAAGATGAGTTGAAAATGTAGGGGTTTTGTCAATATTTCTACAGCACTGAATAATTATTATCAGAAAAAATGCTCTGTTGACTAGGAAAATTAAATTGTTCCAAGGATTTAACCCATTGTCATACACTCTTTACAGGTATCGTAACAATAATTCCCTTCAGTACTGATTTACTGTCACCTATACATTTTAAGCATCATAAGAGACAGGAAAATATGGTAAGAAAGCATGCTTCAGGCACATTTTCAGGTCTAACATCCATGTGGGACATGATACTGAAATGAGTACTACCACAGCAGAAAAGTGTACATGTTTATTTTCTTGTTGAATACCACTTACATGATTTGTTGGAAAACTATTCGGAAAATGCAAAAGCTGTTTATCTCTAGCATGTGGCTTTCATTGACTTTAGAATGTATGACTGAGATGACACTCAGTGTTTTATTGCTCCTGTGAGGCCACAGCCCTCCCTGGCTCAAGATACTCATACATGACTGTGACATTCAGGATGTATGGTGATTGTCTCAACCAATCCAAGAGGTAAGTGATATACTCAGGATATCTGTTGTCTGTCTTGAAGCATCTAAGAGCTAAACAACATTTGTTGATGGACTAAAGAGATGTCTCAGCAACCCACCAACCATTTTGCTTCCCCCCTGCGACGAGTACCTGAGAAGTGGGGAGTTCAGTGTGGGACATGCTGAGATTGGAGACAAAGCAGTTCTACAGCTGGCGCTGGGAGCAGAACATCCAGTGATAACCAGGCCTTGATATCTCATGAAAACCACCGACTTAGCAGGACAAGACAAAGAGTGCCAGTCTCAAGCCACCTCCTAGGACCAAACCTCCACTGCAATAAACTAATCCTGTGGTGCCAGTTGTCTCAACCTCCTCTTTTGCTTTGACTGATCTTAGTAATTAGCCAAAGAGTATCTGCAGGACATAGCCCCGGCACTATACCACCCACACTTCCCCCCACCCCCCATCTTGGAGGAGCACAGAGAAGATAGAAGGATTTTCTCCCTTATTCAGGGAGAAAAGTGGGGGTGCAGTGGGCAAGAACTGTATAAAAATCTGGGACACTATGGGTGCAGTGAAGCACTTCCCCACCAGGAACCACTTCCCCACCGACGACATCGCTGGACCGTGGTGGTAACTGTGCTCTCGCTTGCTGTCCTCTGTATCTCTGCTTTCTCCTTTCTTTTCTGTCTCTGTTTTCTGCCCTGTCCTATCCGCTCTAGGGACTTTGCTGTGTTACTCTAATAAAAGTTTGTTGTGTGCATGACATCTGACCTTGTTTGTGTCTTAATTTCACCATTTGGGATCACCTTTAAACTTCTTCTCAGGTCCTGCTGGACAACAAAGGGAGCAGCTGCCGTGAGGCTCATCCCAGGAGAGGAAAGGCAGAATCCAGCCACACCAGCCTCCCGCTGCCGTGAGGAGGGTTAGAAAGCAGGGGTTCTGCCTGATCCCTCATAAGACCATACGCCAGCACCCAGTATTGTGTTATCTTTGTTTTGTCCTGGCGAGATCGTAAAAAATTGCCACATATCCAAATACCAGATCGTGACAATGACCCACATTTAAGTGATCACACAGAGCTCCCTTCATATCTGGGCATTGGCTTTAAAGTTTACAACAGCAGATAGTGACACATAGGAAAACCATCATGGTTATTTATCAAATGACTTTATGTAAAAGATTAGGAGATTTTTTTACAAGTAGCACTGAGAACGTTTCAGTAGAACTGATTACCTCAGGAAAATGACCACATTAATTTTTATTCCTCAAGATAATTCTACAAGACTAATCAAATTCTTGTTAGCTCTTTTCAGTTGTGAAAAAATCCTGAGAGAATTAGTCCCTCACAACAGACATCTGCTCACATTTGAGGAATCTGGAGAATTTCTGTATGGAAGAAATATTAAATACAGATATACATCAGTTTACTTTCCTCCAGCCAACTGGGAAACACAGCATTTTAGGCAAATTGTGAAAGATCTTTGCAAATTGCTGACATATGAGGAAAACTGAGAGGCTTATTACAGGTTAGTGTCAGAGACAATCCAATTAATTTTCCTTAAAAACTATTGTACAAAAGATTGAAAGAAAAATTAGAATATTCTAAAGACGACTACTTACAAAAAAAAATAAAATACTACAGTGATATAAAATATTTTTCTTGTATGTTAATGGCTAGGATAAGTTGTGATTGATATACAAAAAATAAATTTAAAAATAAGAGCATATTTGAATAGTGACAACAGAGTATCAGAGAGAGAGATTCAAATTACCTGCATATTGAAAATATTTTATGAATATAACTTGGGCATAAATAAAACAGCAATCAGCAAAACTAATTCAAGAGAAAAAAATAGGATAGTGTTTTCACCTTTGTTAAAGGCAGAGGAGCTAAAGTAATAGCTAAAACCATTTTCAGTGATCTTACACAGCTGAAACTGTTGTGGGGAATCTTGTCTGCTGGAAGAAGGCAAGTGGGGTTAGATGGGTTTGTTCATCGACTTCTCAGACACCTTTCCAGGAATAAACAATTTCCTTCTTTCAAGTGACATTAAGA
The DNA here is from genome assembly GCF_020740795.1 of Apus apus. Classification (NCBI taxonomy): domain Eukaryota; kingdom Metazoa; phylum Chordata; class Aves; order Apodiformes; family Apodidae; genus Apus; species Apus apus. The sequence goes on along the minus strand of NC_067312.1, from coordinate 68,158,233 downwards.
ATCTGTCTTGAGTGCTGTATTTTCTTGTGTCCTTCCAGATACTCCTGGTAAACATCTATTCTCCACACATATTCCCTGGAAATACCCAGCAGTAAAAATATGTTCTTGGTCTGCATAAAACTATCATGTAAAACTATTTACATTTCTCTGTCCTGGATGTATTTTGATTGGTGGTCCAATACATAAAGCTGCTAGAATACAGCAACCATGTTTTAAACAACTTTTTACAAGCATAGCATTGATGTATCTACATTTCACTTTGCTGGGGAAAGTATATTTTCAAATACTGAAAAGCTTGAATTTCATTTTATAATGGAAAAAACAGATAAATATTTTGATCATGGCAACCAGTCATTTTCAGAATCCACCTGCTACCTTAGGTTTGTGATGAGCAACACAAATATGACGTAAGATGAAGAGAAAGAAGCTGTTCTTTGTAGGATAAAGGAACTGATCACAGCAGCAGGGAGGGGTTTACAAGCAAGAAATGTCTCTGGTTTTACCAGACTGCTTGGATCCAAACATTGCATGACAGCAGTATGAATCAGAGGCACTATCCTATGTATACTTAATAGAATATATATGTGTTCTTAAATGCCATTATACCTTGTTAAAATATTGTAGCGTACATAGTCTAGACATAATTTCAGAATCTCAATGCTTTTTAGAGGTTGCTGAGCGTGTTTAGTTGTTTTAACAAAGGAGTCTAATGTGGTAAGCCTCACTACAAAGAAATGTGACTGATTATTGTAAGTTGTTACTTAAAGGATTTTACCTTTTATTTTAAAATTCTCTTAGGAAATAAATTAACTTCCCATATGCATTGATGACAAGTTAGGCAATTTTAAAAATTACCTGTGTTCTGCAGTTTCTGAAAATTATAGATCATTTGTCCTCTGCCTTCAGGAGAATGTAAGTACAGCTGGAGTTGATGGAGAATTAAAACATGTAAATCTGGACCTAAATAAAAGTAATTGATAGCAAAAAGGATGTTAACAACTCCATGCAGTTCCAGTCTCAGTCAGTCATAATTTTAAGCTTTCCTGTGTGACTACAAGGTAATGTTATGAAACTTGATTGTTCACAGATTAGGATTTGACAGCCAGAGAATAAAAGTAGGTAAAGTAGGAACTATTTTAAACCTATGTAATTTTCTCTTGTTTGGGAGTTTAAAAAACTATTTGGAGTTTGTTCTATAGTAGCATGGATATGAAATAATTGGACTTCACCTTGCACTTAGTACAGTGCAATAGTATCAGTAGGCTTTACTGATTTGAAAATAATAGCTCAAATAATTCAAATTGTCTTGTTAAGATGAAAAGTGAAGCAAATATCCAGTCCAGTTAAAACTTTACAGGTTAAATGGTGTGTGTGGTCCCTGTTTGTGCCTCAGTGTGTGTTTGGTTGGCTATATCATAGAATCACCAGAAATTCTGGCTTAGTTGACAGACTATTGAAGACTAAAACAGTTAAGCTATTGGAGGTCAAAATACAAAGATACTGCTGTAGTGTCTTGCATAGCCATGCCTCCATCAGAAGACATGAATCAATGTTTTCTGTGCCTGGTGGTTAAAAGAACTGCCAAAATCCATTGGTTTTGTTTGTTTCTTTGTTTGTTTATTATAGGATCCTATCACTGCATAATTCAAAAGGAAGTTAGTTATATCCATGGGCATAGATTGTTTTTATTTTTTCCTTAGCATGAAATAATTGCTTAAATGTAAAATTAAATGCTACTGCCAAACATGGCCTCATTTCTCAAGTGAATCCTCCCAGGAATCTTTCTTGCAGCAGTTTGATAAAAAAACAAAATACACAAATTAAGAAAGATCATGGCATCCTTTTCTTTCTCTGTAATGAGAAAAATTATTATCTCACAACTCTTCTGATATATTTACATTAGTTTAAATAGTGTTAAATAATATTACACAAAACAGGTCCTGTAAGATTATTTTGCTTTTCTCTATATACTCTGGGGAGTTCCTATAGAGGAAACAATATATCATTTTAAGTTATTTTTATAAAAACAAAGTGGTTATATAACAAATACATAAAATAGGCTAGGTTAGCTTAGTTTAGTATCATACTTACTATGATGCCTTAGTTATTATAGCTTATAGCTGCAGTTGCCATTAGACATGCAAATCTGGTATGAGAATCCTTTAGAAATTCATCAGCAGCTGGCAATTTTAATTTTATTTATCAGTTAACCATTAGTACTAGTAATAGGTTATTAGTTAAACAAACAGTGAGGAACAGGACAATATGGCAACAAAGATTTTTTCTTCTCTAACCTCCTATTACCTATCCCTCAGATTTTTCTCATTCAGCATTTTGTATCAGCCTTTCTCAGATTTTAAATCCCTGCATTTTTCCAGATGAATTTAAGCCTACTAGCAATTACTTCTTCTTAGTGATCCTCGGTAGATCCCACAGACTATCAGCAGAGTGTCAGCAAACAACAGGAAACAACTCCACACACATAGAAAGTGAAGAAAAGGGGATCTTTGTCAGAAAAATATGTAGCATATGTTTCCTACAGATGTTAGTGAAGGTTACCTAAACGCTATGGTTGGTGCAACACAACAGTGCATTTCAGGGACATCTGAGTAATTCCAGAAATTACTGTCCCAGTTTTGGGGTATGGTCTAAGGCTCAGGTCTAACAGCATAGCATCCTTTTTAAATTTTTTTATTTTTTTTTTTTGGCACTAGTGAAGGTGTTACTCTTTCTGATAATTGTTCCCTGAGGAGAGACTGAGTCTCTTTGTGTTAATTGATACAACATTTAAATGACATAAAAGTGTTAGCAAACAGAACTTTCACAATTAATTCCAATCTCTTGTTCAAAATATGGAAGAGATGATCTCTGCTTTCATCCTACAGTACATGTGAAACATAGAAGGGCTTCAAAAAAATATAAAGCACAAGTGCAAAAGCACACACAGTCATAAAGAACCATTAAATGTATCAGTTGTCTAGCTGGAGCAAATCTTTAACATTAAAGTCTACTTCCAGTATGTCGAATACAAAACTACAAATTTAATAAATTACGGAGTATGTAATTCTCTTTCCAGAGTGCAACTATTATTTGCATACGTAGTTGAGTCACAGCCAGCCTAAATCAGAGTGGGAAAGTTCTAAGGAAAATCTGCTTATTTAAAACCTACAAGTTAGAAAATAAAAAGACTCATTTAGTTTTGCTGTCCATCCTCCTGACTAGTAAGTGGCTTCCTAAAGTTCAGTCAACATATTCCCCTTTGAGCTGCATCCTGTTACTTAATATTATGCCCTTATCTATGGCACCAGTGATTCCATGGTACTCTTGATATTCATACACTTCAGCTATTTACAGACTCTTCCTGTTATTTTCTGCTTAGATAATACTTCATATCTTCTGTCATAAATCAAGATTTAAGTTCTCAAGACGTTTTTATCTGCTTCCCCCCTTTGATTTCCTAGTAACTTTCATCCATTTCAAGAGTAGTTATAGTAGCTGTGTTGAGAAAAGATAAACCTACTTGATTTATAGTGTGCAGCCTTCACAAGTGAGAACAAACACATCCTTGGTGCATTCATTCTTTCTGTTCAAATACCTAGCCAGCAGAATGACCAGGTTCAGCACTGTGAAGTTGCAAGAAAATGAAAAAGGGCTTTGGAAAACAGAATGCTGGGCATGGAGAATAGATGTAAAAGAAAAAATAAGCTGTTTGTCTAACAGAGTGTCTAGTATTTGCTCTTTGCTCACTGTCCCAAACAAGAGCCTGTTTCTGAAAACATTAATATCAGGGACACTGAAATGAAAGGAACGTAGCAGTGAGTAGTGCATTTAATACTGCTTTTCAGCCTTTGGCACAACTGTATTGCATCCACTGCAAAGGGTTAAGCAGAGACACATGCATGGAATTAAGTCAGCATATAATTACAGTTTTTTGCACTGTATATCAACAATACAACTAGTATTTTCTGTTGTTCTGTATTGATACTGATCTATACTTGCAAAACATGCTGGCTAGGACTTTCAAAAGCACCTAGCAATGGCTTCTACATTCTTGCTCTTGAAGTTAGGATAACTTTTCCTGGGAACTCTCAAAATCCATCCCATTGTGTTCAATTATGTTTGACTACTAGTATAATATTAGTACAGTTGTCTTCATAAAGCCAAAGTGAAGCAGATGGCTGGCACGAAAATGAGTCCAGTGTTAAAAAATCTGTCTCTAAATCTTAAACAATCCCACTCTGAGATATTGTCGTGGTTTGGGACAACACAACAAAAAAAGAACAGCCCCATGGCCACTCATTCAACTCCCCCCCACACACACTCTCTGGGATGAGGAGGACAAAGCTCATGGATTGAGGCAAAGAACAAGGAGGGCTTGCTCACCATTTATGGTCCTGGGCAAAACAAACTCAACTTGGGGAGAAAATAATTTAATTTCACACTAATCAAACACACAGGACACAGACAACACAAAGAGCAGGGCTTGCACATGTTACCCCACCCCTCCCTTCTTCCCAGCCCCAAATCCCTTTGTTCCCGGTTTCTCTCCCTCCTTCCCCCCAGCAGCACAGGGGGATGGGGATGGGGTTTAGAGTCAGTTCACAGGCTGGTGGTTCCTGCTGCTCCTTCCTCCTCAGGAAGAAGGATTCCTTACAGTCCTGCCCTGCTTCCCCACGGGGTCCCTCCCATGGGAGAGAGTCCTCCACAAACCTCTCCTTCATGAGTCCTTCCCACCAGGTCCGGAGCTGCTCCAGCCTGGGCTTCCCACAGAGTCACGGGCTGCTCAGGGAACAGGCACGTTCTCTGGCTCTGGGGTCTTCCAAAGCTGTGTAATCAGAGTCCACTGGCCACAAAATCCAAGTCCACTGGCCAAGCTCACCCCTCCTGGCACCTTCAGGGAATGTTCCACCACGTTCCTCCAGGAATGCAGGGGGACAGCTGCCATCTCGCCATGGGCTGCAGGGAAACTTCTGCTTGGGCACCTTCTTCCCCTTCTTCCTCACCAACCACCAGCACTGCTCTCCTTCCCCAGCACAGCTCCTCTCCTCCTCCTTCTCTGCTCAGTTCCTTCGAATGTTAATCACTGAGGTGTATCCATTGTCCCTCTAGTGGCTCCTTGGCTGGGTTTGCGGCAGGGGGAGCTTCTCAGCTTCTGGCTGGAGCCACCCCTGGGGCCCTTCCCCTGCTACCAAAAAACCCAGCAAACCAAACCAGAACAGATATCAAATGTGTTAATGCAACTTATTTTTAGACAATATTTTGAAGTGCAGCTGACATGAACTGGCAAATAGGTACAGCTTGTTTTTTTGTCCTAAGCTAAAGCTGGAGCAGTGTTGCTGGTGGGCTTCTAGCAGCCGAAAAGAGCAGAACAGATACACCACCACTGCATGTTACAAGTGCTATGTGTTAGGTGTTATTTAAGTTGCACAAACAGTGCAAGACATGAAATCATCAGACAGCAGCTGTACAAGGTTTCTAAGGGTCACCATGAGGAGAAGGTGTCCTAGCAAAACAAAACCAGAAACTTTCTAGTTAAAGTCAACACAGGAGTACATAACTCTTTCCACTACTATGTCAGTCTTTGCTCCAGTTTAGTTGTAAATGACTCAAGCAAAAGAGTTTCCCTTAATAAACTATTCCACTTGTAGATGTCTCAGGAAATACTGCTTGGTGTTTTTAAATGAATTTTGTTACATCGTTTCTGCAGGTTTTTTAAAAGAGATGACCCATAGATACTCCAGGCAACCAACACAGTATTCATTAGCAGCCTAGAGCTGTCAGTAGGTCAAAGAAGTTAATGGAACAGTTTGCCAAAGAGCTGGATGCTGCTGTTGGAAAGATACAAACAGCTCCTCATCTGTGTGGCTTTGGGCATTGAAAAAGGAGTAAAGGCAGCCAAGACCAAAAAAAACCAACCAAACAAAACTGGCTAGACCTTCAATCCTGTTCAGAGTTGTAACTCAAATGACAACACTAGTTAGATAAAACAGAGTTGTTGTTTTTGTTATTTGGTGGATTTGAAGAATATTCCACATGGATTGAAAGAGAGGGATCATATTCTCAGAAGTCTTTTTTGTTTCTTCTGTGTTCCCCAAAGGTAGGAGAAAATGGGAAATTAAGCAGCTGCAACTTAACTTCTCTGAGTATGGCAACATATTCCAAACTCTTGCAAAATAAACACCGTCAGAGTTCTGAGTCAATGCATAGTTCAGCAGTGATAACTAAGACAAAGAAGCCACATTCAGCACCGAGAAATTATGCCTTACAGTTCTTTTTTATACAAAAAGATTAAGAACAGTGTTACAAGGTCTGCTTCATTTGCCTTTCTTGGTCATACTCATAGATCTATTTAAATACATTTACATGAACTGGTGGATCTATTTAGGCATTATTTCAGGAAACACGTTAGAAAATAATCATGGTATAAAGCAGAAACTTGAAATGATACTGGAAGTAAAGAACTTGTTCCAATCAAATTTAAAAATTTCACCTACTCAAGATAGGTTTTGATGAAGAACTGCTGTACTTAGAGAAGCTCTGATGCAGCCAATGATATCCCAAAGGCTTATGCTAGATTTTCAGCAAATAAGAACATGGCTGGGATGTAGGTCTGAATGCTGGCAGGCATGTTTTGTGTGGGTGGCACTCAGGTTAGCATATTGGCAGAAGAAAGAAATAATTATGGATGAATCACCTTGTCATTCTCAGGGTGGTAAATGAAAGGATGACTTTCTATTTTAAAGCACACATGGGAAAAAAACACCTATACTATTAAATCTCAGCTCTTGTTGAAATATTCACTGCTCATTTTTCCTTTTCCTATTAGAAGGTAGCTAAATCTGAAAAATAAGGTGACTTACTTCTCAAATACTTGGTCTCACATCTCTTTTTTTCTTCCAGTTGAGGTACCTCTGCATATAAAAATAATTGTTTAGTTACTTCTTCTGACATAGTTTGTTGTGCAAAGCCATTTTATTAAACCATTCCTTTAACTGAAGAATAAATAATGTCAAACTGGATCATGTATAATGAGGTTTATATAAGACTACTGAAATTAAACACAGATTCTTCTAAAGGACAGTGGCAGAGCCTCTTTACCAGTGCCACCTTTCTCACGCCTACCTTTGTTTATTTATTCAGGTTATTTTACCAACATCACATTGTTACAGCATAGATAAGTCACACTATCCTTAGAATGAGCAAGCAAGATAGTGTTTCTTTAGAGGATCTGTTTATTTGCAAGAGTGAGTTTATCTCTGGTTCAATTACAGAATCAAACATTAAAATCAAACTATTAGTGAGAAGAAGGGAATTGTAACAGACCAGAATATCTCACCTAGAAAACATACAAATGCTGAAAACAGTAATGTTTTTGTTTACCATAATCTCTTAATTAGCTAAATGTCTTACTAAGCAATATCTGGTCTATTCCTCTTAACTGCAGAGCAGCATTTTTATGAGTTCATCATCATTTTGAACTAACTTAGTGGTACTTTAAACTACTAAAAAGGTCAGGTATTATATTGTCCTTTGTCACAGCTGTATATATTTGTGGTGTCTCCAGTGAAGCTTTTAAAATTACTCCAGTTGATATTTGAAAGAGAGTTTGTCTTTACCTTAAAAGCAACACTGCAAAGGCAATAGGAAAGCTGGCTGGTATGCACCCTTGCCCTGTTCCCACTGCAATGTCCATCACCCAGCAGGATAGGAGGTATGGAAGAGTTATCTCATTGTTGGGCTTATCTATAGAGCAAGGACAGTGTTGTCTTTGCTTAGAAAACCCATTATGTATCTGCTGAATTCGGCAAGCTCTTCAATTAGCAGAACTAGTGAAGGGTGTTTTGTGAATTAACCCTGATTTCTACACAACTGCATAAATAATCAATGAAAAGTACAAAAGATCACTTTTCCTAAAACCGGTCACCACTAAAAACGTCACCATTTTATGAGTAAGGAAAGAAATGTCTTTTAGCTTTTTTTTTTCTTCTTTTTTCTTTTTTTTTTTTTTTTTTTTTTTTCAGTAGGGGGGGTATAATATAATAGAGTGTGACCAATACATAATAAAAATCTTATAGAAATGTGTTTATTCCCTTATCTGCAGCTGAGCTGTCTCTACAGCCAACTCAGAGCAAAGCTATGCATGCACAAAGGTGTAGCAGCTACACTGTTGTGCTTGAACAACACAGAAATTTCAGGTCTGATTTGGAAACAAAACGCTCCACCTCATATGATGAGTTCCTATACTGTTTCCAGAGATTGCTGCTTATAGATAAATTATAGTCTTGTTTACTAACCCAGGATATTGAAGAAGTCCTGTGTTCACTGGCTACCCTCTGAGTATAATGCAGCCCCTGGAATGAGAACAAGGCAGAATTAATGTAGCAAGATGATGTTTCCTTTAAATTAGTTATGATTGTAAGTGATTACATTAACACACTCTTCATCCATCAGAAAGAAAAAAAAAAAGGGTGGGAGAGGGTAAAATATATCTTTGAGTATGTAAAAGTCTGCAATAAAGGGAAAATCATTCTCCTGGCCAAGCTAAAAAGGAATAAAATGGGCTTAAATTGGAAAGATGCAGATTAGCCACAAGGAATATTTTTCTACTGGTGAAAATAAAATAAAATAAAGAGCTACTGTAATGTATTGCTTGAATCTCTATGGACCAGAGACAAGTTTTCTGAAAATGTATTTCCAAAATACTTATTATTTAAAAACAAAAAAAACCCCAAAAATCTCCTATGTTGTTCCTGTTGTTATCTCTTACACATTAAAATATAATTTATTTTTTGCTTGAACAACACCTCACCTTGACATCATTTTTATGTCTGGAAGTTTGTATGTGAAGAGTACTTATTACAGCAGGAGTTTAGCAGGAAATACCAGAATGCAGGCTTCATCAAAGCAATTCTTCTTTATTAATAAAGAATTATAAAGAAGAATATGAGGGAGAATTTGGGGCAGGAAAGTACTCCATCTAGGTTTTTGACTCCATTACTTGTTTCTCATCCTCATCACAGTAACTAACTGTGTGGCACTAGTACTCCTTAGATGCTTGTAAATTACTGAGTTCGATCTAAAATAATACTTTCCTCTTCAGTGAATATCCTAAACACTTGGTACTGAGTTCAGCCTTTTTGAGCACAGCCACGAATTGATTTGGTCTTCTGTGGCATCCAGTGTTTCAGAGCAGAGCAAGTAGTTTGGCAACAGGGGCCGTGTAAAACGCAACAGCTGTCAGTAGCCTGTCAGAGAGACGTGTTTGTAAATCACTGTGCTATTCATCCCCTTTGTGAACTTCATCTTTTTGTGGCTTTCCATTATCGCAATGTATGAAACTTGAGGGAGATGCTAATACAGAATCTGGTGAGCTTGGCCAGAAGTGATTGTCTCGTAGAGACAGATGCTCCCACTTCTACAATAAGATAGACATTGGTTATGTCAGCACAGAAAAAAATTATGGAAAATATCATTTGATGTGGTATTTCCAATGAAGTTGTGTTTCCCACTGAACCTAGTAACAGCCCTGATTTTGTTGGCTTACCTGTTCTGTATTGTTTTCCTGCAAAAGCAAGTGGTAAATTCTGTAAGCAGGAAAAAATGGAAGAATTATGTTTGTGAGAACACGCAGACTTAAGCAATTTTAGAGACAGAATTGAAACCCGAAGGGTATAATGTTCACAATTTGGATGTTCTGAAAACTATTGTTAAAATTACAAGCTATTTTAAAGTATTCAAGCCAGATAATGATGAGAAAATGATGAGACTTAGAATGGCAATAGAACTCAGACTTTCCCACATTACTTTGCTTTTATGACAGTCTCTAGAGAACCAGTAGAACAATGCAGTGGTTGCAAGCCTAACTGCTAACTGTAGACTTGACTCCTCGTTTTCACAGTGCTAGCTGACTACAATGTGCCACTGCTACATATGATCTATGCAACACGGTATCTTGGTCAGTAAGTCCACTGTAGGCCACGTGCCAAATTCTCAAGACTGTTTATATGCTGTTGAGCCAAACAAGGGTATTTTATCAAATTTATGGACGATGGGATTGTGTTCTGTGCACATCTTATTGATAAACCTCAAGCAGTGGAAATACTATATTAAAATCTTGTAACAAAACCATGATACAGTTTATTAAATTTTTACATGTTGCACAGAACATTTTATGCCACAATATATGGTATTCTAGTCTTGGAAATGAACTTCTAAAAAAGGAAAAAAAGCCAGAAGATAGATCTTCACACATTTGCAAGAAAAACTCTGTGAGCTGCTCTTCATTTCCAGAGGCCCTTAGTCTTTTGTTTTTCCTAACAATGGCTCTTTAAGTGGTTCTGAATTTAATTTCTGTAAATGTAGGAATAGTGAATTTTAAAACGTCCTTCCTTAAGCTGAATTTATACTCTTTGAACATTGAAGTTGTTCTGGAATATAAAGTGGGGCTTACACTTAAAAGAAAAAATATTTTTCATTATATAGAAGTACCCTGAGATTTTTAAACCTTTGCTTTAGCCTGCAAAATAATGAAAACCTTTAATTTTAGAATTTCTTACCAGAGAGTTCTATGTAAGGTGTTCTTAGCATCCGTTACATCAATGATAGTTCATATTTTCTTACAGGAGACAAGTATGAGTCATGTCAGCATTTTTAATTCAAGCAAATACTGATTAACTCCACTCACAGAATCACAGAATTGCTTACATTGGAAAAGGCCTTCAATGAAGACTTCCAGAAAAAAATTAGGATATAATTTAGTCTACACCGAAGTACCCTTACTAAAACCAAATCTTTAAGCAGTACAGTTTCATTTTTTTAGATAGAATTATCATGCTCTATTCCTTACAGGCTAAGATGTAGTTCTACCTTCAAGGACATTAAGTTCTAAATAAAGGTTAAGAATTGGAGACCTTATCCTGTATTATATATTTACTCCTTTTCAAGCTACTCAGATTCCAAGTGGTCTAAATTTTGGAGTGCAAGGTAGATTAGGTGATGTACCTCAATAAAATAAGAGACAAACTGTATGAAATTCCATTTATTTGTAAATACCCTGTGTGTAACCACAACACACAATCTACAATCTCTGCCACTAGAGAGCATTCCCTGAAATTCTTCATCTACACATTTCTTGAACACATCCAAGGATCGTGACTCCACGACCTCCCTGGGAAGCCTGTTCCAGTGCCTGACCATCTCTTTCAGTAAAGAAATTATTCCTGATAAAAGCGGTAGCTCTGCCAGTCCTTATCATTGAGCTGTTTGAGTAACCTGACCACCAGAATGAGCTTGTTCACAAATATAGGCTAAGTGCCATAAAATACCTATTTATTTACTTCGGCCAACTTACTGTTTATTTTCAGCAAAACCAAAACATTCTGCTAATATTTTAATACTAAAGTTGAAGATTCAGTTTCTGCTGGCTGTACCTAATAGTTGTGGTTTCTGGATAAGGCAAAGTCTTAAATTTTTTCACTGGTTCTTTACTCTCTGGCTCTTCACATAGGTCCAATACAGACAAAACCTACAGACTGACCTTGACTTCAGTTACTGCTGCTGGTATTCCTCATTCCAAATACTCTGGCACTGGAAGACTGTGGAGTGTACTGGAAGACACTTTTGCTGGTAAATTGTCAAGCTTGAAAGACTACAGGATCCTCTTTCTGGCAATTAAAATGCTTTTTCCAACACACAGGTGACCCCTCTCATTATCTTTTTCCTTCCTATTCTAGAATAAGAGTTCAAAAACAATCTTGTGACCTGCTATTCTCCACCATAAATTAGCCTAATCCAGTCTCAGCCTGTGTTCTCATGATGCTGGAGTAACAGAATTCCCAGAGCAATGGTGTAAAGAATGCATCTGTTTAAATTCACTATGTCCAGGAGCATCCTGTTCAGAACGATGGTGCTCTACAGAACAATAATGCTCTGCTGTCCAAAGCAAGCTTTGGAATCAAGTTTGAAAAGAATACTTCTGTTTTAGTAGTTATTATAAAAAAATCATTATGCTATGCAGTTCTTAAAATCATTAATGGAGTCAGAAACGGTGTAAGCCCATCAGACTTGGTGGGGGGAACAGATAAGGAAGGGAATATTCCTTCAAAATGGGAAGTGAATAACACCAAATTTAGAAATCCAAGTTTTTTATGTCTGTGAAGAATACTTTCAAAACCTGGGCAGCTGAGGCTAAGCTGATTTTGTGGCCTGACATAATGTTTTTACCATGAAGACATTCAAACATTAGAATAGTCTCCCAAGTGAAGTGGTAGATTCCCCCACATTGGACAGTTCTTGGACAGGGTGCTAAGCCATCTCATATCAACTATCGTACTACCTAGAAAGGTTGGACCAGGTGATCCTTGAGGTCCCTTCCAATCTGGCATTCTGTGGTTCTATGATACCAGCTTTTTAGGGATTCCGGACTGTAACTGGAGCTAAAAGTCCGTTCAAGAACAGAGGTGCAGTTTAATTGCATCACTGCTTACTTTCATGACATGAGTTTGTGTTTGCATGATTCAACATTGCACCGTGTGCTCAAAGCCACCCAAGCTGGAAATTATTTGGTCTGTGCTACACACAATGTAAATGTGCCTTTGGAGTGAAAAGCAAATTGCTAAGTTATAAACTGAAGTAGTTACAGGTCCAGAGTTTCTGAATGTCTATTGCAGTGTGGAATTTTACTATGCCTCTTGAGAATGAAGAAACATAAATTTTAAGATTTATAAGGCTCAATTAATTTTTATTACACATTTATTGTGAGAGATCCAGTTACATATTTTGCTTTAATATAAAATACTTAGTGATATAATATTATCGCTATTTTATTGCAGCAGAATGTGTAGCTGGACACCCTGGGGAACACAACAGCTTAATGAAGTTTAGAGACTCCTTTAGAAAGAATCAGGCTCAGTGTTTTGTTACTGTGATGTAGACCCAAAGCAAACTGGGTGTTCTGGTTTCTAGAGGGTCTGATGAACTTGTAAACCAGAAATTCAACCTGTTGGAAAGGGAAATACTAAAGAGGAGAGAACTAAGTGAATAGTCCTTTATAATTACAGGTAAGGAAATGTATTATTTTGACAGCCAAACTGGTGTAGTAACACATACTCTATTGAAATTTAGTTCTCTTTGACCTTTTTGGTTTTTTTCCAGATTTTAACAGGTCATCAGATATTGTGTAATGACCTAATGTTTGATTAGTGCTTTCAGATTGTGAACAAGCAGCAGGCTTTCTTCTAAGCTCACCCTACCTTGTACATCAACTACTTCCAATATTTATAGCAGTAAAGATCACTTAGCAAGAACTTACTAAGGATTAGGATGCATTAATTGAAAACAATCACCATCACCTTTAAGATTACCTGTATATCATACCAAAACACTGTTATTTAATAAAATTAAGATACAGAAGCTCAAAATGAAAGCCAACCATATCCTGGGCTGCATCAAAAGAAGCACAGCCAGCAGGTCAAGGGAGGTGATTCTGCCCCTCTACTCCACTCTCAGGAGACCCCCACCTGAAATACTGTGTCCAGTTCTGGAGCCCACAACTAAGAAGGACGTGGAGCTGTCGGAATGAATCCAGACAACGGCCTTCCAGTTCCTGAAGGGGCTTACAGGAAAGCTGGGAAGGGACTTTTTACAAGGGCATGGAATGACAGGAGGAGGGTTAATGGCTTGAAACTGGAAGAGGGGAGATTTAGGTTAGGAATTAGGAAGAAACTCTAGTGTGAGGGTGGTGAGACACTGGAACAGGTTGCACAGGGATGTTGTGGATGTCTCATCCCTGGAAGTGATCAAGGCCAGGTTGGGTAGGACTTGGAGAAACTTGGTCTAGTGGAAGTTATTCCTGCCCATGCATGAATGTTGGAACTATAGATGATCTTTAAGGTCCCGTCCAACCCAAACCATTTGATGATGATGATGATGAAAATGCTTGGGTTTATGTCAAATACCAATTTTAGAAGGCTGCTCAGTGGGGAGGGAGGGGAGTGGGGGGAGAAGGGTGCTGTGGCATTACTTGCAGCTGAAGGTACTCAAATCCATAAAATGAAACTTGAAATTATGTACTGAACTTCAGTCATAGTTCCCTTCTGTGCTATAATGAGATGGCTGTAAGATGACCTGCAAGGCCATTTGGAGTGGGAGGAAGAGAAGACAACTCCAGTTGGTTATATCAGACAGAGCCTTGCCTCTCATGTGAAATGTGCTGGCCTCTGGCTGTGTAGCAAGCCCATAAGTGAGCAGCACTGCCTGCCTGAGGCTTTGAGGCTTTTTGCAATCCTTTGTCTCAGAAAATGGCTCCACCTGTTGAGTGTAGTCTTTGCGTCAGCCTTGCCACAGCATGAGGGAATCTTGATAATAGAACTGAGAAAACATATTGGTTTCATTGACTTTGTGATCTTCTGTGCTATTAGGTATTGTTAAAAAAATTTTATTCATAAATAAAATAATAACCAATGAATTGTATAGAAAAACAGTTTATATAATTTTCTTGAGGCTTTATAATTGTAATCACAGTTTCTTTCAATAAATATAATGCTAATGTGAATCATATAATCAACACTAGCCTTACATCTTTGACAGCTTTATTGTAGCATTGAAAGTTTAATAACCCACTGTCTTGCTCTGCAGGAAAAACACTGGGTAGAAAGGCTTGTTGGTAACTGTTTCAGAATTAGTACCTTTTCTGGGCTTAGAGCAATTTCTACACTGCCCATGATTTAAACCATTCAAGACTTTCATCCAGAAAGCAGTATCATTTGTTTCTTCACAGGGACCACGGTATATAAATCAAGCAGCAAGGCTTTTGTATTCTCTCTTGTGTATGTGAAAATTAACATGATTTATCTCCGTATTATCAAAAAGGCTGCTTCATGATCATCATTTTGCAGTTCCTGTCTGTGAAATTAAAGCTAGGAGTAGCTGAATTTTATCTGAGATCTATTTCTTTTTTTTTTTTTTTTTTTTTTTGGGGGGGGTGTTGCTTTTGTTGTTGTTCTTGGGTTTTGTGTGTGTGGTTTTGTTTTTTGTTGTTGGTTTTTATATTATTATAAAAGAATCTAATTGCTAAATACTTGAGGTTTGGGTTGTTTGGGGTTTTTTTGTTTGAGAGGTGGTGTGGGTTTTCTGGTAATTTATTTTTCAGGGAAACTGCATAAGTAAGTGCTCCCTCTATTAAAAAATAAAAAATTGCAGTCCAGAAGCATATTCCTAAAGCAGTAATATCTACCTGACCCAGGAAGATTTAACCATAAAATATTAATTCCTCTGAGGGGAAGAAATGCATTTCCTTCAGCCAAAGTAGCAAGTGATAATTTTGAAAAGGTAACTTATAAATACTCTGTGACCACAGTGTTTGCAGTAAAAGCAAAGTTGTTGTAGTTTGCTATATAATATGCATGAAAGGCATGGGCTTCTCAGGAACGCCCCATGGTTCAGACCAGAGTCAGAACCAAACAGCTGAAGTGCAAGATAATAAATCAGACTCCATGTAGCGGCCTTAGCAATATGTTAAAAAGCCCTTACGACATTAAGGACTTCAGCTTTCTACAACACAAATGTGAAAACTAACCATACTCATTTTGCCACTCTGCAGAACAGCTTTCCGTGAAATGCTGCCTCAAGAGACTAATGTAGCCTAAAAATCTTAGAGGTGCTTGTTTGATGTGACCACATAAGATTGAGCAACCATCATGGTTGCTGTAGTGAAAAGCTTCTATATTCCCATCATTGGCATCTCTGAGGGAAATGGAGAAACCCATGACATGTTCACTGGACTGTGGTTAAAGTAGTTGCCTAATTGTGAATTAGGGTGAATTAATTAGGGTGAATTTTGTATAAAATATATTAGTTCAGGAATATTCTATGTACCTTGTTAAATACGTTGGTACTTTTTCTCCCTTCCACCTGTTAAAGAAAGGTGTTTTAGTTGCCATGAGTAGAAACCTATAGAAAAGGAGAAGACTCTTTTAAAGAAATGTCAAATAATTTGGTCCTTTTACAAACAAGTTACTTAATGTCTATCAAGAATCATCTGTGTTTAGAAGCACACGTATGTCTGAAAAGGACCTGGCAATCTTCTCTTAAAGATGCAAAGTTTCCTGTTCTGGTTCTGCAAAGTAGTGAGATGTGAAACATCTCTGTCATGTTGCTTGTTTTAACAACTATTTAAGGTCTTTCTGAGCCTAGAAGCTTGTTATCTGTCACTCTGGACCTAGTTTAGTGAACACAAAATAGGAAAAACAGCTTCATAGAAAAATTATCAAATGGTTTCATATAAGATTGCAGGTGACAGCTGTTCAGTAATTTATGCGTACCTCACAGCATGCCTGCAAATGTTTCCAAACACCGTATCTTTGAATTAATTTTATCTTAGGACATGGAAAAAAAGGCAGTACACTTTCAAAATCTAGGCATGCTAGCTTCTAAACTGGTGCTAATCATGCTTTTAATGGTGCAGCTCTCTGAGAATGCAGTTGAAATGTATGCTTGAGCCTAGGCTATGTAGCTGAAATATGGACTGTCTTTACTACAGAAAGAAGTAAGCTACAGAAGTACTGCAAGTACTGAAAGCTGGTGGCATGATGTCAGTACAATGTGTGGACACTGACTTTTTCTTTTGACTTGTTTCGAACAGCGGAAAATTGTCAACAAGTAGTTGTCACTTTGTGCCTTAGAATTCAAGTATTTTCTCAGAGATAGCAAGAGTAGGCTATGTGCCTGGGTATTAGCGGGTCTCGCCCTGTCCCAGGGCTGAACTTTGCATGTAAATGATGTGTATTACTGTGTGAGTGAATGCTCAAACACTGCTTCAAAGTTACAGATATTATTTTCTTAGATCTGGAAGAGATGGGAATATGTCTGTTAAAAGTTGGCCACATTACCATGGCTACAGCTGTGTCGTTTTGTACATAAAATTAATTGGGCAGTTTTGCAAA
Organism: Apus apus; assembly: GCF_020740795.1. Classification (NCBI taxonomy): domain Eukaryota; kingdom Metazoa; phylum Chordata; class Aves; order Apodiformes; family Apodidae; genus Apus; species Apus apus. The sequence continues at coordinate 68,141,293 of NC_067312.1, read as the reverse complement.
ACATGTTCTCTGGAAAAGCTGGATAATTATTTCCTATATATACTTACGCCTTCTCTTTGTTCATTAATTAAAAAAAAAAAAAAAACAAACAACCACAAAAACCCCCAAACTTTAGCACAGCAACCCTATCAAGCAATGTTGATACTATACTTACACAAGGATGTCAGGAGTCGGAGCACACGTGAGGTATTTCAAAACCATGTGAGTTTTGCAAATTGTTCTTATGGATAAACAGTTATAACTTCTTAGGAAGTAAAAATAAAGATTAAAGCTTTGTGCCAAATAACACTGTTGGAACTGATTTTATCTTTCCAGAGAGTTTCAAAAGTAAGGTTTTTATTAGAAAACATAATTCATACACAATATAAGTTATTTCTCAACATTATATTTGCAGAAGGAAGCAGTCTCTTAGGGCTTCAGATACCACTGGGAATGAAGAAAATTTCTCAGAAGTGATGTTTGGCATGACCAAACCCAAGCAGTTGCTAAATTTCTGGACTGCAGTATTCAAGGATGCCACAAGTTTCCTTTGAGTCTATGAACTATTTTCCTTATTATAATTGAAGGCATTATTACAAAGACAGCATTTTTTGTTTTAGATTTATGTGCCGATAAATTATTTCATTAAATTGTTCATCATCTCTTGAAAGAGCAGTTTAATATACCGTGTTGGAAACCTGGTTTATTGCCACGGCAGTGGATATTTCTCAATTTCTTATAAACCCACTTTGCATCTTTCCTTGCCCTAAGCATACAATAATACACTGCTGATGACTTCTCTATTTGAGCTAAATGCTATGCACTGTATACAACACTAGAACAGAGGGAGAAAAGACACCATAATAATACTCCATTAATTTATTGTATTGCCAAAATTAATTTAGGATCCAGAGACCCATGCATTACATTTTTTTGTGACAGGAAGAAGGTGTCTGCCCCCAGCACATTCAGATAGTTGATTACTTGTTTTTCTGTCTCTTGGTTTCCCCAAACATTTATTTTCTTATTTTCACATCTGGTCCTGATTTTCCATTCTTTGTTTGAGGAGGAATGGTACATACTTCAGAGTTTCAGTCCCAAATATGTCTTCTTGAAAATCTTTGCAAGTCTGAATCCGAATCTGCAGATTCAGAGAAGAGGGTCAAAAGTACTAAAAAGGCTTTTCTTCAGTCCTATTTCAACTAAACTGAATTTCCGACAATAGTGTTGCATTGATCCACAGTATCATAGGCACACAGTCTACATTAATGATAGCACCTGCTTCAGTGAAATTATAAATATTTCATTGATTTTCTTCAAATGTTACTTGTAATATTGTAAAGATCTAATTCCCATATCTTGGGACTATTGAAATACTGACTATATCCAAGTCAGTACACAAATAACTCTGACTAGGGGAACAGGAGATAGTTGCACTCTCAAGTTCATGTTCTAAAAGATCTGTGGCTTCTTGTCTGCCTTTGCTGGTGTGGCCAGGAGAAAGGAAGGCTACAGACAGATGGAGCATGTCTCTGTTCTTCACACGCAGCACGTTGTACAGCTGAAGCGAGGTCAGTCTAATGGCTGTTAGAGAACTCTTTTGAGTCTGTACCTGTGGTGTGGCATTTCAGGCCTGAGTTACACAGGGTGGGTTGCAGTTCTCTTCCACTTTGTGCTCTGCAGTATTGTGGCTAGCAAAAACTCGAGGTTACAGATTATATTTGGAAGAATTATTGAAGAACATTTAAGACACTATGCTTCGTTCCACTTTTAATTCTTGTGAAGGAATCTGTTAGGAGCACTTCGTCATCTTTTTCACTCCTTTGTGAATGCACAGAAGCCTTTTCCTGCCTCTTTTCATAGACTAACTGTTAGTACTATAAACAAAATTTCCTAATGACTGATGTCTGTGGGATTCCACAGGAAAAGAAAAAAAAAACCAAACCCACAACAAAACAACCTCAGATTCCTCAAGTACGTCTTAGCAGCTGCAGTAGTTGGCACTGACTGTGAGAGCTGTGCGACATTAAGTTTTATGGTTTCTAAGCATTTCAGGTACCATTTTTTACCATTCCATTGTATCAAGCTTTCCATTATTTTTGGCAGTACATCCTAAGGAATGTGTGCTTCACTCAAAAGTAATACTTGTGCCAGCTGCAAACTGGGGTGAAAAAAGCAAGATGGGGGTGGAGGGAGCTGTACATGAAGGGGGTAACACATTCACAAATCTTATGCTTAAGGACTTTCTCACCACTTTCATCAGTCACCTCATGTTTAAGAATATCTGGATTTTTATGGCAGGTTGAAATTACTTTGGAAATTCAGTCATTTAATTTGCCAGAATTAAAGGCTTTACAGCTAGATTTGTTCATATAATTGCATTTCTTTTATTTGTTGGCTAATATACTCATAGGAATCTATGCATCAGTTAGAGATGGAAAACTGGCTTCATCTAGTTTAAGGAAAGAAAAAAATATCTTTGAGTATCTCTATTACTGAAGCACCTGTTTTGGGTAAAGTTGCATAATAGAAGATTTTTGGCTTAAAACGTTTGCTAACCAACTAAGCTGTGTTGGTTTGGATGATGTTAAAACAACTTCTCTAAAGATGTTTCTTAGTTTTATGTCTAGACTTCAGCTCTGAGGTCACTGAGCAGCTGTATTTAGTAGCTGTTGGCACACTTGTACTTCAGCAAAAGTCTGAATAAGGAAATCTGAAAGAATTGTACTGCTGACACTGCTTTAAGACAACATTGCTTTGGCCAATAAAGAGTTAATTGTGGAAGAGTTAATTGTGAAAATCCTGCCACAAGATATGAAAACACTTGTTCAGCTTAGTTACTTTGCTGTCCTGGTAGAAGAGCGAGAAAACTGAATCTAAGCTCCTCTAGTTTTCCTCCTGAGAGGAACTAGAAGTATACTTGTCCATTTTAAGATTTAAATGAGGATAAAAAAGTACATGTGGGTGGAGAATGGACAGGAGGGGGATGCATAGCTGAGGTCACAAAGAAGTGACTGTTACTGCCTAGAAAGGTTCATATGTTGCCACTTTTCTTCATGCTAACTATTTGTGTACTGCAGGACTAAACCTGTTGAAATCATTATGAGTGTTCGTAGGATTATAGGTCAGCTTGTGTCACTATGCCAGTACCTGGCCCAAAGGAAAGGAAAAAACGTCAATGGGACATTTTTCATTCTAGTTATGAGCAAGAAAAAGGATGGGTCTTGCAGTTTGAATAAAGAAAGTACTGCCAGGAAAGTAAGCAAGGGTAAAGTTGATTATTGCCTGATGAGGGCAAGAGATCTTGTCACTTGCAAAGGATGGGATGGACCCTAAAGAAGGATGAGATGGGGATGACTGTTTTTTCTTACATTGGTTCCTGACACTACACTAAAGTTATGTTGATATGAGAGAGAAATACATTATAAATTGTCCTCTTTTAAAAATCTCAAACCTCCACTTCCTATGTACAAAGAAAAATTAGTATAAATTTGAAAAAAAACTGCACAGTTTTGTGGGAAGCAAAACGATTTACCTGTGTTTGCCCTATCAATAATGGATGTTCACTCCATCCAGACTTAGATCTGAAACAGAGGCCTCCAACAGCTCTCCTGTTTTAATTACATCTCTAGGATACTGACTTCAATGACAATTTCATATATATTCAATTTAAAGTAAAATTTTAAATATTTAAAATAATTTGTTTTTCAAATTAAAGGAATTGGGGATTGTGATACATTGATGTATTTTGAGTGACTGGTCCTTCCAAAACATAGATTCATGAGCAGTAGAGTACTTTCACTCAAACCTTTTCCCCTCAGAAAATATATATGAAAAATTTAAATTACTTGATGACATTTTATTGTTACTGAAAAAGCTGAGACTTTCTATTAAAGTAATAGTAATCTGAATGCATGTACCTTAATTTAGAAATACTGGAATATTATCTTCCTTCTTTTCTCCAGATAGAACAAACCCAGCCTTTCCTTGTATAGCAAGCTGCCCAATCCTTTGATCATCTTTGTGGTCCTTCTCTGGAACCTCTCCAGCCTGTACATGTAATTTTTGCATAGCGGGGACCAAAACTGAACACACTATTCCAGGTGTGGCCGACAAGCACTGCACAGAGTGGGCTGGTAACTTCGTTACCTCAGCTGGTGATGCCCTTATTGACACAGCCCAGTACCCTGTTGCCTTTCTTTGTTGCTGCAGCACATTGATCACTCATATTGAGCTTGTTGTCCAGCAGGATGCCCAGGTCCCTTTCCACAGAGCTGCTCTCCAGCCAGGTGGATCCCAGTCTGTGCTACACTCCTGGGATACTTTATCCCAGGTGCAAAACCTTGCATTTGTCCATGTTGAACTTCATAAGTTTCACGTTAGTGATCTCTTCCAGCCTGTCCAGGTCTCCCTAGCAGGTGGTTCTTCCTTCTGGAGTGCCTACTTCCCCACTCAACTTGGTGTCACCTGCAGAATTCATCAGAGTGCACTTGATCCCATCATCCAAATCACTTATGCAGATATTAAACAGTGCTGGGCCCAGTATCAATATCTGGGGACCAATTTGTGACCTATTGCCAGTATGAAAAATAACTATTTACCACCACGCTCTGAGTGTGGCCTGACAACCAGTTTCCCACCCACTGGAAAGACCACTTGTCTAGACTATAAAGCATTAGTTTCTCTAAGATAAGGTTATGGGGGACCATATCAAAGCCTTGGAGACAACATCCACCACTCACCCTGCATCAACCAAGCAGGCCACTTTGTCATAGAAGATGATCAGGTTTGTCAAGCATGATTTGCCCCTGGTGAATTTGTGCTGGCTCTTCCCAATCACATAATCACATGCTTCATTTGACTTGTGACAGTCCCCAGGAGGAGTTGTTCCATAACTTTCCCAGGGATTAAAGTAAATCTAGTGGGCCTGTAAAATTACTTGGATCCTCCCCTGAACCCTTCTTGTAGATGGGGTGTCATTAGCATTCTTCCAGTCATTTAGGACTTCCCCTGATCTTTCTGACTTCTTGAAGATTACGGACAGCAGCCTCACGACATCAGCCAATTCTCTTAACACCCTCGGGTTTTAAGTTCCTGTAACAATTCACATACAAACATACCAACCACTCACTGATGGTGGGTCATTGTTTCCATCAACCTGGATTTATGATCCCATGGCCTGGGACCCAACTGGCAAAGACAGAGGTGAAGAAAGTGTTGAGAACCTCTTCCTTTTCAGCATTGTTGGTGACTAGTTCACTTCTTCTCTTTAACAGTGGGACAATGCTCTCCTTCTGATTCTGCTAATTGTTTATGCATATGCAGAAGCCTTTCTTGCAATTTTTTTACTTGTTTGGCCAACTTCAACTCCAGCTGAGCTTTTGCTTCTCTAGCTGACTCTGCATGCCCTGGTAATGGCCTTGTAATTCTCAATAGGTGTTACTCTGTTTTTCCCTCTCTGGTGCATTCCCCTTTTGGTTTTGAGCAGACCCAAAAGCTCAGTTTTTCTCTTAGGAACAGGTGGGTTTTTTACCAATGCAAAAAGCAAATTTTTAGAATGAACTTGAAGACTTCAATGAATCCAAGTATTTTATATGTTAGCTACAACAATGTTCATCAATATCTAGTCACTAAATTAAAGATAAAAAAATGTTGGTATGGCAAACATTATTTGTGCTAGTTTTGGCTGGAATCCGGTTAATTTTCTTTGTTGTAGGCCATATGGTGCTGAGTTTTAGATTTGTGGCCAAAACAATGTTGATAAGCTTTTAGTTATTGTTGGGCAGTGCTCACACAGCATCAAGGCCTTTTAACTTCACACCACACCTCACCAGTGAGCAGGCTGGGGCAGGACAAGAAGTCTGGAGAGGACACAGATGGGACAGGTGACCCCAACTGACCAAAGGGATATTCCAGACTATACTCCACATTGCTCAGCATTAAAAGGCTGGCAGCAAGACTGAGGAAGAAGGGACATTTGGAGTTGCAGCATTGTCTTCCCAAGTAGCTTATGATGGAGCCCTGCTTTCCTGGAAATGGCTTCACATCTGTCTGCTGATGGGAAGTACTGAATTAATTCCTTTCTTTTGGTGGGTTGTTGTTTGTTTTGTTTTGTTTTTCCTTTGCTTGCTCATTCAGCTCTTGCTTTGCTTATGAAACTGTCTGCATCTCAACCCACAAGTCTTCTCACTTTTACCCTTCTGTTCTCTCCCCCCTCTGGTTGGTAGGAGTGAGTGAATGGCTGTGTGGGGCTGAGCTGCCTGCTGGAGTTAAACCACAAAATTATAGAATCAAAATGCTGCAATATTAGCTACACAGTCATTTTGTTATATTTAATAGCCAAAGGTACTTGAACTTTTTTTAGCTAGGTAATTAACTTAATTTTTGGACCAATAGCTCCTAAATACTTTGCACCAACATCATTCTTAAGCCTCATTATCCAACTTCATCCTACAACTAAAGTCACTGAAATATAATTTAAACTAGACATTTTAGCATTATAAAATATTTCTGTAGGGCAGTCACAAATTAGTTACCATGGCTTTACAGATCAAGTATGCAAATCACAGTTCTAGACCACTCTAGAGGGTTTTTTTGTATTAGGCTTTAATCCATCCCATAGGAGACCTGGAGTCCACTTTTTAACTGAATGGTTCTAACAGTGCAAAGATCTTCACTGATTAAACTTAAAATCTTCTCCCACCTGCAATATAAGTAAAGACATATATGCTTTTTTCATGTTTGAAGAAATGTGGAAGTGTATTTTAAATCCAGAGCAAGAGGTAGATTGCTTCTTTGAGTCTCCAGCACTCCATTTCTATTCAAGGGAATAATATATAAATTTGTGCTTACGTTAAAGTGTGCAGTTCCTCCTGTCCTGTGGAAAGCTGTGCTGGTTTGGTGGATTTTTTGGTACAGTGGGAAGTGCCTCAGGGATAGCTCCTGTAAGAAGCTGAGAAGCTCCCCCAGCTCCAAAAGCAGCCAAGGAGCCATTAGAGGGACAATGGATGTTCCTCTGTGATCAAAATACTAAAGAACTGAGATAAGAGCTGAGCAGAGCAAGAAGAGGAAAGACAAGAGCTGAGCTGGAAAGACCGAGCAGTACCTGTGGTTGGTAAGGAAGACAGGGAAGAAGGTTCCCAAGCAGAAGTTCCCCTGTGTTGGAAACGGAATGTAGTGTTGTTTTCACATCTTAGTGTTAGAAGCATAGTATTGGGGCTGTTTTTATATACCCTAGTGTTAGGAAAACAATAGTTTGTTTCTGCCCTAGTGAAAAGAAACTTTATGGTGACTGAAGAGAGAAGAGAGATATCTGGACATTCCAAGAACACCTGGGGTGGTTTATGGCCTAAGAAAGAGAGGGACTTAATTGGGCCCCATCTGGCAGATCTGAACATGGAGCAGGATTTATGGCCCAAGACAGGACAGAAGTAAGTCACTTCTATCTTGCTTCTTGGAACAGGATGGCACCAGAAGGTATCGATCATTTTGGTGACTGGGAAGACAGCCAAGGGGTAAAAAATGGTCAGAACTTAACTTTAAATGGTAAAAAGTAAATACCTAGAATGGAATGTGTAAAGAGGGGCAGGAAATGTATATGGTAATTAGAAGCGTTGGAGAGGCTGTAAACCCTGGACTACCCAGCCAGTGGAGAAACTGGGAATTTTGCATCGGAAAAAGGGAATATAAACAGTTATTCACCTTTTTATCAGGTGTGCCTACTTGTTTAGGTCACCCATTCTTGCAAGAGTGTAAATAAACTGTGCTTTGCTGAAGGCTCTGTTTGGGCCTGTTCATTGGCGCAACAAGCGATTCTCACACCTGCAGCCCATGGCGAGCTGGCAGCTGTCCCCCTGCACTTGTGGAGGAACAGGGTGGAACATTCCCTGAAGGTGACCAGAGGGGTGAACTTGGCCAGTGGACTTGGATTTTGTGGCCAGAGGATTTGTGCCAGTGGACTCTGATTACGCAGCTGTGGAAGACCCTGTGCCAGGGGAAGTGAATGTTCCCTGAGCAGCCTGTGACTCTGTGGGAAGCCCAGGCTGGAGCAGCTCCGGACCTGGTGGGAAGGACTCATGAAGGAGAGGTTTGTGGAGGACTCTCTCCCATGGGAGGGACCCCGTGGGGAAGCAGGGCAGGACTGTAAGGAATCCTTCTTCCTGAGGAGGAAGGAGCAGCAGGAACCACCAGCCTGTGAACTGACTCTAAACCCCATCCCCATCCCCCTGTGCTGCTGGGGGGAAGGAGGGAGAGAAACCGGGAACAAAGGGATTTGGGGATGGGAAGAAGGGAGGGGTGGGGGTAACACATGCAAGCCCTGCTCTGTGTGTTGTCTGTGTCCTGTGTGTGTTTGATTAGTGTGAAATTAAATGATTATTTTTTCCCCAAGTTGAGTCTGTTTTGCCCAGGACCATAAATGGTGAGCAAGCCCTCCTTGTCCTTTGTCTCGACCCATGAACTTCTAGTTGGCCTTTGCCCTCCCCATCCCAGAGTGAGCACCCACAGGCCTGGTTCTTTGTTGTCATGTTAGGCTCAAACAATGACAAAGGCTAGGAATACAGCTTATGTTCTCCACCCACACAATTTTTGTAGCTACGGAAGGGTTGGACAGAATATTCTCCAAAAGAAGAAAACAAAATGAAACAACCTGTATTTGCAGTAAAAAAACCCACAAAAGTATACTCTGAGTTTTTTTCTGAATTATTTCCTTTTAGTTTAAAGAAAAAAAAATTGAACGTGTTCATTGAAATAATGTATTTCTCACCCTAGAACATTGAATTGGCTCAGAAAATTCCCATCAGCCAAGTGATGTGAAAATGAACAGAAATAGGTGGAAAAATATATTTGGACACCTGTATCAACAAATTTTGAGCTGTTCACTTGCACACATGCTCTCTTCACTGAAAGATTCAGACCAAACAGCATGTAACCAGGGTCAAAGAAGTAGCAGGGACAAAACATGACCTGGAATGGGGAATGCATTCTTAAAGAATTTTGCTTAGCAGCATTAAATGAAGCATGGTTTCAGTCCATGCTCCTGGTGAGTTGGACTCTGATTTGTCTAGCAGAAGGCAGTTTTTTTCCCTGCCTGACTTTCATAATTCTCTCAGCTGCAGATCCAGGAATTGCTATATATTTTATTTGGGATACATGTTTTTCAGCTCCAGAGTTCTCATATAATGCTCAGGACAAAATGCTAATAATTCTTGTAAAAAACTTCAGTCTTGAACTGCATCTGCCTTGTCAGGGCAGTTATCTCCTGTAGGTTGGTTAGTCTGTTGCAATCAGAAGGTGTTCAGCCAAGCAGCTGTAGACAGCACAGTTTGTTCACAGTACCTCAAAGGTAAGACAAAGTACAAGCAAGATGAAACGCAAGGGAGAGTTTTAGCTTTCTTTTTAAATGAAAATTTAACTACCAAATTCAAAGTGTCAGGTGTGCCATCCTAAGTTCACACCTAAGGACACTCTTAGTTGTATTCCTTTCCATTTCCTAGAGTTTGGTACAAAACAGAAATACTCATGTTGTACAACAGACTTATCTGATCACACAGAATCACAGAATCTTAGGGTTTTGAAGGGACCTCAAAAGATCATCCAGTCCAGCCCCTCTGCCAGAGCAGGGTCACCCAGATCATATCACACAGGAACGTGTCCAGGCAGGTCTTGAATGTCTCCAGCAAAGGTGACTCCACAACCTCTCTGGGCAGCCTGTTCCAGTGCTCTGTCACTCTCACAGTAAAGAAGTTTTTTTCTGATGTTTACATGGAACCTCCTATGTTCCAGTTTGCAACCATTGCTCCTTGTCCTATCACTGGACATCACTGAAAAAAGCCTGGCTCCATCCCCCTGACACTCACCCTTAACATATTTGTAAACAGTGATGAGGTCGCCCTTCATCTCCTCTTCTCCAAGCTAAAGAGACCCAGCTCCCTCAGCCTTTCCTCATAAGGGAGATGTTCCACTCCCTTCATCATCTTTGTGGCTCTGCCCTGGACTCTCTCAAGCAGTTGCCTGTCCTTCCTGAACTGAGGGGCCCAGAACTGGACACAATATTCCAGATGTGGCCTCACCAAGGCAGAATAGAGGGGGAGGAGAACCTCCCTTGACCTACTAACCACACCCTTTCTAATACACCCCAGGATGCCATTGGCCTTCTTGGCTACAAGAGCACATTGCTGGCTCAAGGTCATCCTCCTGTCCACCAGGACTCCCAGGTCCCTTTCTCCTACACTGCTCTCCAGCAGGTCAGCCCCCAACCTGTACTGGTCCATGGGGTTGTTCTTCCCCAGACGCAAGACTCTACACTTGCCCTTGTTGAATTTCATCAAGTTTCTCCCCAGCCAACTCTCCAGCCTGTCCAGGTCTCACTGAATGGCAGCACAGCCTTCTGGTGTGTCAGCCACTCCTCCCAGTTTAGTGTCATCAGCAAACTTGCTGAGGGCACACTCTGTTCCCTCATCCAGGTCCTTGATGAAAATACTGAACAGTACCAGTCCCAGTACCGACCCCTGAAGGACTCCACTAGTCACAGACCTCCAACTAGATTCTGTCCCATTGACCACAACTCTCTGACTTCTTTCCTTCAACTGGTCCTCAATCCATCTCACTACCTGACCATCAAGACCACACTTCCTCAGTATGGTTGTACATACCAGGCCTGAAGGAAGGCACAAGAAAACTAGGAAAAGTGGCAAGGTAAAAATACTGGTAAATTCTTGTTAGTTTTTGCTGGTGATCTGTTTCCTTCTGTTCTAACACTTATGCCATTCTAACGTAACTGTGAAGTTGCCAAACTAGGCCATATATGAGAGATCTGTAACCAGTTACACAACTGACTCTAGTATCTGCTCTACAGTGTACATTTCACCCATTCCTTAAGTTCCAGTTGTCCTTGTTCAGTGTATTTCTCGATGTCCATCAGCGAATTCCCATGTGTCTAGCATATGTGAGCATGCTGAAAAGCACTGAATGTTGCTGACTCCAGAATATTTGAAATGCTAATTTCAATGCAATCAGCACAAGCAACAGTTGCATTTCATAATACTTCCATTCATTTCCTTTAATCATGCATTGGGAAAATCTAATTCCCCACTGGGAAAAAAATGTGGGTTTGTATGTCCCTCTGTTGTTTGCTTAGTTTTCCTGTTTGTTGAAACTACAGAAAAAAACCCAAACAGATTACACTGTCATATTAATTTACAATAAAAAGTACAGAGAACTTGTTACATATCTCATTTTTTTGCGTTTGAGACCTAACAATTTATTTGCAGAAGGGAGGTAGAAATGGTGTTTTGCTGCTTACTAGCTTATAAAACACTTTTACCAACTGAGCCTTTATTTCCTGCCAGAAGGCAGAAACCGAATTTTCAGTTTCCACAATTTTCAGAAACGAACAAAAATGTTAGTCCTCCCCAGAATCTGTTATAGTCTTTTGAGCTCTTCAAGTGTTTAATGGAAAATTCCTAGACAGAAGTTGAAGTCAGTTAAATAAATTTGCAAACTTTATGTGTGTGATATATCTTAATCTAGCCATGGGGAATATGTCTAAGGGATGGTCCTGAACCTCTGTCTCCTAAGTCATTTTCCATAAAGCTATGAGAAAGTTTCAGTCTGCTAAAACTGCTTCTCTCACTTAAAAAAACCCAAAACAAACAAACAAACAAAAGGGTAAATATCGTTCAGGTTTTGAAAATACCTGAAGAATCTTTTCAGGCTTATGAAGAAAACCTTGAAATCATGCTTTCAATTTGATCCCACTTGTCACTACATGAAGATAATCCATAGAAATTTTCAATGCTTTGTTTAAAAGAAAAGGGGAAAAAAAAAAAAAAACAAAAAAGAGGGATTTAATAGGATCTTGTAAATTATAATTAAAAATGAACTTAAAAGAAAGCCTAGATGGTGAAAACTGTGTCCAATGGTAAATAATACAGCTCCGTTACAAGGCTGAAGTATTCTGAGTCCATACAGAATAACCAGAACACATATCTGCTACATGGACACCTATTCAGTAAAAAAACTGTCAGACCTAATCCAAGCCAAATATCAGTCAAAAATATCTTGCTGCAAGGGGACATAAAGAACTTCTTATTACAGTTGGAATTTACATGTCAAAGTAGTGAAATAAAATAAAATTCAATAATATGGGAGTTTGAATAAACGGATTTCTGGAAAAAAGGGGAAGGGAGGGCTGCTGGCCAGGCCTCTGGGCTCCCCTGCTTCCTCCCATGGGGGGTCACAGGCAGCACTGGGCTCACCCTGGGGGTTTTTCTCCCATCTTTCTCCCCTAGGAGCACACAAGGGTGATCCCCTCAGCTCAGCACCCATCAGGCCTCATCCAGGCACTGAGACCATGAGGGGTCCTGGACAGGAGGGAGGCCAAGAAACCAGAGGGGCTCAGTGGAGGCAAGGAGAGTCTGTGGGACTGGGGCTGGTTCAGCCTGGAGGACAGAAGGCATCAGGGCCCCTCACAGCACATCCCCATGCCTAAGGGGAAGGCATCAAGCAGATGTGGACAGGTTCTTCCCAGCACTGCCAGGTGGGAGGGTGACAGATGGTGGCATCTCCCGAAACTAGAGAGCTTCAGGATGGAGATAAAGAATCAAAAGCAAGATCCCTGTGAGGATCATGAAGCACTGGAGTGGGTTGCCAAGAGATGTTGTGGGATCCATGAGCCTGGAAGTCAGGTTTCAAGACCCGAGTGGCCACAGCCACAACTGTCACAAGCCTGTAAAGAGATGTTCTCTGAAGTCCTACAAGATAAACAATTGCCAGTGAGAAACAGAGCAAATGTTTCCAAAGGTGCAACAGCCACACTTAGTCGGGTGCAATTCTGCATTGGCAGAAGAATGGAGTAGATGACCTATGCTGGGTTTTCCCCCCCTTTTTGATACTACTTCTTACCACTGTTACTTCTGTGATTTTTGAAGGGAACTTTCTAACTACCAGAAGTGGACCCTCTATAACAAGTGTGCCACAAGCAGGCTAGCATAAAGAAACTTGAACTGAGTTTTACTATCTAAAGGGCTTAATAAAGCCTGGAGATCTAAGTCTCTTGACCTTTTTCCATCATAGTTTAAAAGTACTTGGTACCATAAATTAATAGCATGACACTATGCTGTAATATGCAGTACAAATTCCTTTGTGATCTATGCAGAATTTCTAGTTCCCTGGTATAGAAACAGCTTTTATGTTTCAAAATTCTTAAAGATGTAAATTAAACAATAGGAGACTGCAGCTGTCAGTGGTCACAGCTCAGCCATGAAGTGTACCACTGGCAGAAGAAATGAAGGTGCTCAACACCATCCAAGCTCACACTATGATGCAGCATTCCCAGTTGCCACTCTCAACTGCTTAAGAAAGTTCACTCTCTCGTATCTGGACTCTGTACTTCTTCAAAATGTTATCTGACTGGGTCTCAAGAAAAACATATTGTAGATTTCTGGAGGACAGAAATACCAAAGTAATAAAGGCCCATCTCTCTAAAGCACGTGATAAGTCAAACTATCAATGTTTCTTATACCTAAGAAGATAAGTAATTAAAAAATTACTTATGCTTAATTTAATGTAGTTACTGCTACTGAAAATTACACTCAGAAAGAATTCCTTCTCCCCACACCCACGTACTTAACTGTCTTAAGTAAAATTGAAGATGTGGGATTCTCCACTATGTATGCATACTCTCTACTGAAGTTTATATATTCAGGACAGTTATTCATAGTTTCTGAATTCAGTTACTGTAGATAGAATGTAGTAATGAAATCTCATCTGAACTGACTGTGCACTCACTATCTTGGATGATTTCAAGGTCATTAAGACAGAAGTGATAAATGAGTTGTAGTGACTCAAAAATAATAAATCCTGAGGTCCAGATGGGTTTTTTCCAAGGTTGTTAAAGATACTAAGAAAGAAGAATGTAGACTGGTGGCAGTAATCCTGGAAAATTAGATTACTGTGAACAGGTTTTGGATGCTACAGGAGAAATATGACTACATATAAAAATGGAGTAAGTGAAATAATACAAAGTTACTTAAAATGTTTGCAAAAAAAATGCAACTAATTTGCACCTTGTATGAAAGCAGCTGCTAAAAAAACAGTTGGATAATAAATAAACACCCCTCCCCCCCACAATTAAGTTTGGCCAAGGCCATTCAAGGGCATTCTTCTCACTCTGAAAAGAAGACTCCCTCGTCACTCTCACCCTCACTCCGTTCCTCACCCCCATTTTCAGCCAGGATCATCAACAGCCGTCAAGAGTGGTCAGTTAAACCCTGCCACCAAGGCTGTAAGCAAGCTGTCTAGGACCTCACAGGATATTGCCAAGAAAATGGATTAATAAAAAGGAGCACTTCGCACTGCTGCTTGAATTTCTCCTTCAAATGACACTGGATTTTTAGGAAAGAACATTTTAACAATTTTAGGAGATCGTATGTGCTCTATATATTTAATGCATTGGAAAATCATAGGCAAAGCCATATGGGTTTTTTTTGGTGTTATCTACTATATTTTCTTCCGTAGATTTATTAGATTGAACAGCACTAAGATTCTGATATTATTTTTTTTTTAATTATTCTGTTAGTCTTTGATAATTATTTTCTGTAATTGTTGATAGTAAGAAAGAAACTAGAAAATTACTGAATTATTTCCTGATTGGTAGTCCACCTATGGTAAGGAATGGCAAGCCTTGAAATCACATGAAGGGAACTAATGAGAAACCTTTAAACACTTGGGAGGGACTAAGTAGGTCCTGGAAACCTTGGGTATCTCCTGTCTGTGGGCTGAAGGACATTGAAGATTCTCAAGAAGCAATGAGGAGAGTAGCAAGCCAGTAGAAAAAAAAAAAAGTGAAGGGTTGTTTTCTTGGGGATGCTGGTATTTTGTTTTGGTTTTGCTGCTTCCTAGATTTTATTCTAGGTTGGTAAGGCTCCTGAAACCAGTACCCTGCAAAAGACTCACCTTGCCCTCCAGTGTGTTGCTTTCAGCAGCCAGCCATTGTTTTAGCATGTTAATGTGATAAAACATAGATTATACTGAAACAGAGAAATATAGAGGAAATTGACAGTATGCAATATGAATTTGACTTGGAGTAACCACCCTTGGATGTATTCAAGAAACGTGTAGATGAGGAGCTTCAGGGCATGCTTTAGTGGCTGAGATTGTAGGTTCTGTGCTTTTTGGGGATGTGATTTTGTGGAGCTTTGTGTTTGTTTTTTTGGTTTGGGTTGGTTGGTTTTTGTGGGGGGTTTGCTGCTGTTGTTGTTGGACTCAGTGATCTCAGAGGTCCTTTCCAACCATGACTAGTCCGTGATTTAACAGAAAATATTTATGGCAAAAGCTAGAGATAGTAGGATAAATCAGAAAAATCCTGGCAATTTTTTTAGAGATGAGAAATGGGAAGGACTATCATTTAAGGGGGGGAAAAAAATCAGATTATATGCAGTGATTCTGTGATTGTTCACTCAAACAAAAACTGAAGAGATATATATTAAATATAATCTACTAAAGTAGGTTTTCAAATTAGATGTCTCAGGCAGGATATACCTGGAATTTTCAATTTTTTTATAATTTCTGCTACACTGAAAGAGTGGGGAAAGTCCAGGTATTTGGAAAAACTTATAACAATACTGCTAAAAGATCAGTAGATTATACAATCCAGTGAGTCAGAGACTTAACTGAAAATATGCAGTTGAACAGATGATACAGATGTCAAATAATTAAGGCTTTTTCAGAAAAAATAATAACAATAACAATAACAATAATGATAAAAAGTTTATATATATATATATATATATATATGAAACATATAATTTTTAATGTATATATTTACGTGGAAAACTTATTCTGCCCAAGCACTGTACTTTGCAAAATGGATGGATAAAAGTAACTGCACATGTTATATTCCAGCATCTCTAAGGTATCTAATGCTATGCTGTGATCAAAAGGTTTAACAAAATGTACTCTCCATACAGCACAGTATATGGACTAAAGCTGTCCAATGGAACGATCTCTAAATTCAGTGTTAAGGGGACTTTGCGACTGAATATTACTCTGAAGTTTATTGTTTTTAATGAAGTCCTGCTAAGACTGGTACCTACTAGAGACTTGTACTGAACTTTTCATGACTGCCTGGATTTCATGTGATCAGATGCTGCATGACATCTAGTTAGGAACCATCTAGACCATACAGCAGGATGAGAATTGTGCTTGGGAGAGCCTGTATCAGAAAGACTGCAGGAAGTAATCACATCAATATAACATTTCTGTGTGAACATACATACAAAATTGTGGCAAGATTAGGGAGATTATAACACTGTTTAAAAGGCCTAAATGAAAGCTTGCCATTTAAGCAGCTTAGCAAACGGAAAAGTGAGAGAGGAGTCCTGTTAGTATAGCACTGCCTATTTCATTTTAAAAGAGCATTCTTGTTGAATGAGCCTAAAAGTTTTATTATACTTGTAACTAACTCAAAGAATGTTGCAAACACAAGGTGGAAAACATTCCAGGATATACAGTACAATTTCCCTTTTTTGAGGTGATAATGCAAGTTGTAATATACATATTGAGACTGTCAATGAGTTGCTGTTTACGTCCTTCCAACAACTTACTTTATCCTCTAGATATTTTGTAGTTAATGTCTTTGATTTGCCTTAGTCATTTTAATCTGGTATAGCTGCATTTTTTTTTTACGTGTTTAATCAGGAGAAAAGAAGACTAAATAAAAAAAAATAAATTACTGTGACATGACAAAATAAAAAAGAAAAAGGTGGACTTTCAGGAATAGTTCTGGTATAGACAAAATGTGAGAACAGGGAGAGATTATACAATCTGTCATACAAAATCACAGGGTCTGAACATGAATAGATTTATACTTCCTCAGAAGAAGTATGATAAAATTATTTATTTGTCACAGTTGGCTCTGAATTCATCTAGCAGTTGACTAACAGCATCCCTATAGTCCTTAGGAAAGTCTTGCCAAACTAAAGGGACTTTGCCTTCCTAGTAAATGAAATTTCCTTCCTGTAAAATATTCCAGGTCATTGTTAGGTGATTTGCTGGCAAATAAAAGAAGTGATCGGCCTATCTTACTATAAAAAGAACCTCCATAGTGGAAGAAATCAAAGGTAAAAATAAACAAATTAACTTTATATTTATGTATAACAAATTCAGAGCTATGTTAGCTCTATGAACTTCCACCAAGAGGAGGAAAAGATTGTTCTGAATACTCTCAAATAGGGATGAAGTGTCTCCTCCCTGAACTGTACAAAATATAGACCACTTGGTATAAAGGTATGCCATCCACAAAGTGTTATTAAAATCATTAACTTCCAGATACAGGAAAAAAACCCCAAACCTAGTAGTTTAGATTGTTATAGCGACAATAAAACATAAATAAATAAATAAATAAATAAATAAATAAATAAATTCTTTATGTAATGCCCATACAATGATAGAATGGCTCAGGTTGGGCAGGAGCTCAGGAGGTCTCTGGTCCAATGTTCTACTCCCAGCAGGGTTATCTCTGTGGTCAGACCAGCTTACTCAAGGAATCCCACACCCAGGGCATGAAGCCTGAGGGAATGGAGCCCACACAACCTGTCTGAACAACATGCTCCACTGCTCAGCTCTTCTTACCAGAAAAATGTTGTCCTTCTATCCATGTCAGGGATCAAAGCATCATTCTAGTAATAACAATCTGCATGCGAATAATCTCTGATTTGGAAAGTCCTTACAGCCTGCTATTATAACTCTCACAGTGGGTGTAGTATACATTGCCTCTGAACACAGAAGACTAAAGCTGGTTATGCTTTTTTGGGCAGAAATTATCATTGTAGTAGAGCCTACAGTTCAAGGATGTAATGGCAGCACAATCTTTTTTTTAAGAGCCAAAGTCCATGCCAGGGATCCATGTGTCATTGTACAAATCAACCGAACAAAGACAATCTCTGGCCTGGAGAGCTCCTGTGACCTGTTACTACAAAGGAGAAGGGAGGAGAACGCGTAAACTGAATATGGGCCTTCATGGGAAGCCAACAGTAGCAGGGAACCAGGAACTGTCCCTTTTAAAAAGGATATGGTGTGACTTGAGAACTGGTTCCTTCCTGTCTGTTTGCAGAGAAATCATACCCTGCAGGAAGCAGATAGCTTTGGGCATCCTTAGTTCTCAGAGACTTCTGAACAGCAGAATTTATCAGGATTAGCCCCTGACCACCTCTTTTTGTTAGCCCCTGTTTTGTCTTGTCCTGCAACTGAAAAGGCCAGTTTCTTTAAAAGGTCAATACTGAGTTTTGTCTCTTCCTTTATAGCAAAAATTTCCAGCACTACTGTCTGGATTAATACAAAGAGATTTTCTACCCTGGTACTACTATTCAGTTTGTTACTCATAAGCCTAAAGAGTTACAGTTGTTCTGTCTTGACCTATCTAAAATGTACCTTGACCCATCTAAATGTCTTGACCTATCTATTTCGGTTTATGTAATGACCATTATTTATCAAGAACTTTAACAAAACAGGTGACCAAAACAACTGCCCACACTTTTTCAATTAGACTGGGCAGAAAATCTCTTACTGCCTGTATCTTTATTTCTTTCTGTGCATTATGAACAGTGTCCTAGTCATCAATGTGTTTTCAGGTGCCAAGAGTTTCCTTACTAGCAATTTAGTAGACGAGTTCAAACTTATATAACGTACAGAATTATAAATTAAAAACATTAAATTTAAAATTCCAATTAGGAAAAATGATCCCATATTGTATGGGGGAAAAAGAAACAGCATTATTGAAGGGAAAACACAAGAAAAGACTGGATACATGTGCATTCTTACACTGTAAGATAAGCAAGATTGAAATATATTGTACTAGCTGGTAACTAACTTCACAGCGGTTAGAAAAACACTGGGTTTTTTTACCTTGTTTATATTGCTATTTTGTTAATACCATAAAGAATGATAATACTGCAGTAAGGGGGTGAGGAAGTTTGGATTTAAGTTGCTTTACATCACCAGATGAAAAAGGCTCTGACCTACTTTTCCTTAACTTAGTGCAGAATAATTCAGTTATCATTAATAAGACGTAGAACCATGCAATCACACTTGCCAATTTCTGGTCTCAGTTTTTCCAGGCTAAAATCTGGACTAACTTGTATGGAACAACATTTTTGTTTTCTAGACAAAGCACTGTATCTGTAGCTCATTCACGCTGTCTTTTCCAGCAAATATCAGTTAATTGTCTGTTGACTTCTCTCAGTATGTTTTGTACTTTCTTTTTCATCTCCTCTCTCTGTACCTTGTTTGTATGGATACTGCTGTCAAATCTAGAGGAAAACAAAGGAAGCGAGCTGGGTTACCTGGATTTGTGATAGTTTAACTGAGTGAGGCTCTGGGCAGCCAAAAACTTTTAGTCGTTTTAATTTTGATGAAGAGTATGCAGAAAGAAATGTAATAGTCTTTGTGTGAATGATGAATGAATGGATTTAACATTTAATGGGAAATGCATCCAACACTGGAAAGTCCAAATTCTTCCTGCTTTCCTCTTTATCTTAAACAAACAGTTAAAAGAAAGAGATAACATTCTTCATGAAAATACTCTTCTACCAAGAAGTCTCATATAGTCATTATCACAGGCACCATACTACTGCTGATG
Source organism: Apus apus (assembly GCF_020740795.1). Taxonomy (NCBI): domain Eukaryota; kingdom Metazoa; phylum Chordata; class Aves; order Apodiformes; family Apodidae; genus Apus; species Apus apus. Next base: position 68,121,678 of record NC_067312.1, on the reverse strand, counting down.
GTAGGTCATTGTAACATTTTTTTCTGGAGATCAGTGCACATTTGATAAAACGTAAATGTGTTTGAAACTGTGGACTGTTTTGGGGTTTTTTTCGTTGTTTGTTTGGGGGTATTTTGTCTTTTTTTTCCTGTTGTTGATGGGGTTTTTTGTGTTTGTTTGTTTTTAATATTAGTAATTTAGCTACTTCTTGGTGAAGTAAAGCATAAACTCCCTAAAGTTTCAAATTACACATTTTAGGTACATCATATTTAAAGAGAATTCAGGAGGTTCTGGCACAGTATTTACAGAACACCAGGAAAATCTGGAAATTAAATTAATGACACTGTTCAATGAAACATATTAAATTGCAGTTACAAAAATAGAGGGAAAAAAATTATCCCCTTTTACTCATTTAAAGAAATGTTTGAAGAATAGATCTCAAATTATTTTGAGATTCCTCCCAGAAGAATTAAAGTATATGAAGTGATACTTGCAAATTATCTTCATACCTCCATACATAGGAAGACAACTGTTTATGCCAAGATAAGTATGGATGCAATCCTGTGGATAAAAACCTTTTTTAAAAAATGTGGCTACATCATTATTATTTTGAAAGCAAATTAATAAAAAAACTCTGTACTGTTTAATTCTTGTTATCTTCCTGTTTCTCTACTAAGGTGCTTTTCTAGATGACTGATATTTTTATGAAGCATGAAGAGGATTAATCTGCTCTTGCCTCAAGTATGTGTTCCAAGTTAGCCAGTAACAAGATGCAAAGGGTGCAGGGTGAGTGTTGACAGGGGACATACTTTCCTATGAGAAGAATCTAAGATTAGAGCCATGAATTGGTCCCTTGGTACTGGAGTGAGTATGAAGGACTATTTTAAACTGGGCATCTAGCTTTGAAGCTACATAGCTAAATTTATTATAGAAATTTTTATTGCATATTATCCTTAAAGTATCTTCCATTACTGAGGCTCATTTATAGACAATATGTTAACTTCTCAATAACAACTGTAAGCCTTCCTAATGTGAATTTACTAATTCTGTTGCCAAAATGGGACAATAGGATTTGATGTTATATTGATGCAATTGAGAACATGTTGAAAAAACAAGTACAGCAAGTCCCAAATATTCCAATCTTGAGAATAATTTGCTGCCTGTCAAGAGCTGGCTACAGGGAATAGACAGGCATCATCTTACAGTCTTAAGATTGTTAAAAAAAAACATGTGAACATCAGTCTTCCAGTTTCTGAGATTAAGATATCTGAAATAAGACAGAATGCACCCTGTAGACCCCTAACTTTATTTTAAAACCTCAGAACTCTATTTCTAGGTTTCATATTTTTCCATGCTCTGTCCTTCCGCTGTAGAATATGCCTTTTCTAAAGAACTGGAGCTCCAGTCTCCTTTTTTGTTCTAGCCTCCTCATTTAATCAAAGTCTTTGTCCTCTAAGTTAAATCCAGGTCTGTTTCTCTAATTTGTTGTCTTGGAATTCAGGCTGCTAATGCAAGGTTTGCAAGGATTAAATCAAACTTAGCTGCATGTTTTCCCCCACTCCCTTCCCTAAGGATGTTTTTGTAGAACTGCCATCCTGCCTGTCATTTAGGTCCATATTCTTATCATCATTTGCAATGTGCATTATTTGCACTGCAATACAATGTTGCATCTGTATGACTAAAAAAGTCTTGTCCTGGTTGTCATCTCAGATGCCACTGATGATCACACTTTCTATAGTGCTTTCAAATCCAATATACATGTCCAGATGGCTAACACAAAGATTAGCTTATTCCATTAAATCTTCTCCATTACAAATCTTCTCTTATATTCATTATAGGTTATGTGATGTTACTTTCTAGGACTCTTGCAGTCAGTTCAAGTTCAAGAGACTGACTGTTGTCTGGCCTGTGGAACAAACCTTCATAGACAAGCATGCTTAAAAATTGATGTATTTCTGCATCTTTCTTGGTCTTTTTCCTCTTTGGAAATATAAATCATGAAGGTATCTATAAAACATCCTTTTTTCCCCTCATTCATATGCCTTTATATTTTTGAGTGAGCTCCTATGCTACATGCCTAATGAACCCACCTGTCAAGTTCACCAAATATTTATTTTATGCAGTCTTCCCTAGATAATTCCTACCTCTTTTATAGTGATGCTAATATTTTGCTATCAAGAAAAGATAATTCATATGTTTATCCCATGCTTGCAGAACACAGTCCTGATCCATTAATAAAGCCCCTAGATGTCACTGTAATAATGCAAAAAACCAGTAACAATTGTAAATTGTAGCAGAGTTGCTTTACAGCTGAGATGGTCTTGAACCACACTCAACTCAAATAACTTGATAAGCAGTCATCAATCAACAGATCAGGCAGAAAAAATGTTTTGTAAGTTGTTGAACTTCAAGAATATTATATAGGGATTGTGTTCCTTCTGCCTTTGGCATCACCTGGCTGAAAAGAAGACTATAGAAAACACTTCCACAGGAGCATTTTTTTCAATAAAGACAGCTAAATTACAACATAATAAAAAGGTATTTTATAACCAGTGCATTAGGCTATACTGACAAAGAGCCTCTGTTGTGTAAGTGTCCATCCTGACCTCAAACACATTCTAAGTGACCTGAAGTATTCTCCCAGGTTCAAGTACAAATTTTGTTCGACTGTTGGTTAAAGACCACTTCTGTTTCGTAACAGAACCTCTGTTAGTCCCTCGAGGAGTGATTTAAAAGAAGTTCTACTATGTTATGTTTACAAACAGGAATTGCATTATCAGTTGTTGAAGCGTAGGCACCACTGGCAAGATCCAGTAAATCACATGGAAGGATAAATGTTTTGAACAAAAAAACTACATTGAAATCTGCCTGCTGCTGTCAAAAATGGACTGTGATGTGCAAAGGTAACTTCAGTTTGAAAAGTTTTTAACAGATTCACTCAGACTGGCATGTTCTGCCTTTCTGTTTTTCTAGCTGTCTCCATCTGGGTCTATGAATTTTCTCATGCTGGGAAGATGGATATTGGGTGTTTTCTACTGTCACATTCACATATATTTTCCCATACTGAAAGTCTCTTCAAGGTCTGTGCCAGTGCAATCAGTGGAGAATGTAGCCCAGTTTTAGCTGCTGGTCTGAAAAGCTCTACCCTGGTAGTCTTAAAAGTCTTTGCTTTCATTTTGTGCCAAGTATTTTCTAGGCCAAGGTAAGTATTATGACATCTTCTTTGTTCATTTTTTCTAGCTCCAACTGGGAAGCTGAGATCAAGTCCTTCAAAAATATTTACATTTTATGTATATAAACCCATATTTGTATAGGCACATATATAAAAATACAAATATGCCTTCTTCCCAAACAAAGGAGAACACTTAAGAGAATAAAGCTGTTCATATTTTTGTGTGTTCATGCTAAAAAAAAAAAAATCAAAGGTGCAAAGGCTGGTGTCCTATATTCTTAAAAATATATACATCATAGATACGATGCTGAAATGAGCAAACATGGGGTTTTGATTTTAAAATGTCAGTGGCAAGTTAAAACCAGTGTATCTGGTCAAAGAGATTCTATGACAATTTTTATCTGAATGCAAAACACATACACAATCTGTGAAATGTTCTACCGTAGGCTGAAGGGGAAAGGGGTGTAACTAGCATTTCCTTTTCAGTCTGAAAATTTACAGGAATGCAACAGCACATCTGTATGGAATTAGCACAGCTTCTCTCCCTAATACATTAAGATTCATGTGACTGCAAACCTAGGGTCTGTAATGATGAGTCCAGATTTGTTTTACCTAATAAAAAGATGAGGATTGATTGTACCTTGGGGTCTAATATTTAAAAAGACTAAAGTGACATTTTTAAGGAAATAAAAATAAAAGGAGACAGTTTCATAGTATTTTTAAGCCCTTGCATCTTCAGATACCTGTGTAAGAGGGTGGGTGCAGCAGACTATATACTGAACCACATACCTACATTTGCAGGCACCAGAGCTGGATTTGAGACCATCATGATACTCAGAAAAATCCTTCTTTTTGGAAAGCCACATTGCTAACATTTCTGATGACTGCTGAATTTCTTATGGAATTTGCTCTGCTGTATGACTTAATTCTTTTTCCTTCCATTAGTCTACATGAAGGGCATACTGTACATAACATGCCACAATTACAATATGCTGGCATGGTGCTCCTGAAATAAGTTAATGCAAAGTTGTAATTGTTCTTAGTATATGTAGTGCCATTGCAGATTTTTTAAGCATTCTGTAACTAATCTGTATGTATATATATACACACACTATAAATAATATATGTATATGTAATTTACATAATATACACTAATATATATGTATATATATACACACTGTATTATATATAGTATATATAATTCTGTATAATATTCTCCATCATACTATTTTAATAGAATACATAATAGTTATTTATTTCTCTGTGTTTTTTGAGCATGGACATTTATAAACTCTCCTGAATAATGATCAGAATTTTATATATCAAGATTATGCTAATTTGATGATTACATAAAATTGGCAATGAATCAAAGTCTTCCTGTATTTATATTCCATAAACCTATTTTAATTTGGTAAAAATGAAGTTTGGTTCTAGTATGAAAAAACAATGATCTAACATGCATCAGAGAGGAAGAACACAAACGGAACAGATAAATGTTGTTTATTAATTTCTTATTAAGAATTATTTAGATAACATTACTGCTTAGTTTACGGCTTACCAGAGATTCTTGGGATTACTGTGAAGATTGCTTTACTTTTGTGAGTCCACAGATGAAGTAATATTTAATTAAAAAAGAGAACATAGCTTTAAGCAATGATACAGCCACTTATATGAATGGTGGAATTTCAGGTGCACTGAAACTTGACTGCAACACTTACCTACTCTCCCAGTCCATCCTTGTTGTCTTTAGTTAAAACTTGACTTTCCCGTGGGCATGTGGAAGCACTGAAATGCAGAACACATCACATTAGACACAATCACTTTTTTCTTAATTCTTATTTTGTGGTGCAACACTCACATGCTCGTAGCAGCAACTGCTGGAACTTCACCACTGGTTTAGACAAAGAAAATTACCTCAGTGCACAAAGTAACTCTGGAGATGTTAACATACTGCATAAGAAATATTATGTATTATTTAGATAGATTAATAGCTAGAGGAAAGTATATTTGAACATGTCATCTCAGTGAGATTTAGGACACTTGAATCTTCTCATTTTAAAATTGCTGTTCAAGAGAAGCTGAGTCAGAAAATAATGCTCAAAGGAACTGAGAAAATAACAACTGTGTTAAATCATACTGCTATAAAATTATAAATGTATTTAACTAACTAAAACCATGTAGCGCACAGTTTAGTGTTAGCCAAAACTTCCTTTGATTAACTGAGCCCTTTTATGTGCTCCACCTACAGACTTTTCAGGGTCGTTTCTAAAATGAAGTAAAAATAATTGTAACTATAGACCTCTTCCTGGAATCTGAGAAGAACTGTAGCAGCTATATGCTTTTTCCATGGACAAAACAGAATATCCCAGAATCTCTGTTGTGTTTTATGTTTTATTTAACTTGACTAATTTTAAAAGACACTGGGGTGTTTGAGATATACAAAGGCCTGGCTTCAACATCCTGTTTCATTTAAGACATATATACAGATCTTATTTCCATTCCTAATTCTTGCACATAAAATCTAGTTATCCATTTCTACAACTAGGAAAAAAATAAAAATAAAAATCTGCTTTTTCCCCCTCCCTCAACTCCTTCCTTCTGAACCTTTCTGGGTTTTTTTTTTGTGGGTTGTTTGTTTGTTTGTTTTTATAATCTCCATTTAATGGTTTCATTTATTCATTTCAATATGTCTCAGTTAAGGGGTACTATTTTAATTTTTTTTCCATCTGTAGTGAGAGCTTTACTTTGAAACCTCTGCAAAAATAATTGTAAATTTTATAAGTGATAAAAATGCAACTCTGTGGGATGATTCATCCATATGTTGTGTATATAAGGGACTTTATGTTGGGGGATAATATCTGGGGTCATAACTGTAGAGCAACTATAAGCAAATTAATAAAAAATATTAATCAGAACTCCTTGTTGAATGGTTCTGTTATCCTCTATATGCATTTTTTCTACAGATGAGTTTCTATAGGAAACAAGAACATCAAAACCAATCAAAAGCGCCTTGTCAAAAGCAAGCAAGACACAGGCAGACAACAGGGCAGATGGATAGAACCAAAAAACTAGATGTTCTATGTGATTTTAGTAATGCTTTTGACACAGTCTCAACTGGCATTCCTCTAAGCAAGCAAGAAACCTGTCTCAATTAAAATACACGGTTAATATATAATTGGTTAAAGAAAATATATTACAGCAGTTATCAATAGCTTATTGCCAAGCAGGCAGCAAGCACTGTGCATCAGCTTAAGACAGCCTTGGACTGCTTTTTTAAAGAGCAGGTGATAAAAAATTTATTCTATTTGCAGATTAATGCCAACCTGGAGGGAGCACAATTACACTGGAAGCCAGGATTAGAATTCAAAATGATGTGATAAATTAGATAAATGGCAAAAAGAAACAAGTAGGAATAAATTCAAAAAATAAAATTAAATTACAAAGAGTACACAGCTCAAAAAATGGAAATGCAAGTATTTTTATTGATTAGGTAGCACTCTTACAGAAAAAGACTGGAGTATCACAGAGGACTATAAGCTACACTGAGTAGTGACATCAGAACTGTTCTGAAAACTGCAAGCACTCTCTAGTACTGATTTTAGGCTCCGAGAGAAATTAATAACTCTCTCTTATCAGCTTGGGCACAGTCTCAGCTGCAGAACTGTCTTGAGCCTTGAGCACCTCTCTTGAAGATGGAAGTTGACCCAATAGAAGGCATCAAGAATGACTGAATATCTGGAAAGCCTGAAAATTGACACACACTGATTTAGTCAAGAAAAAAAAAGGACAGAATTACATTCTTCAGACATGAAGCATGTAAGAAGATGATTGAAAAACAAGCAAATTGGGGGGAGGTTTTTAAAATGCAGAAAGTAGGATTTCTGTTGGTTGTTTGGAAAACTTCATCGTAGTAAATCAATGGCAGCTGTAGCAGATTACCTGCAACCCTGCAGAATTCATGTATTTGAGGCACAGGGCAAATGGTCAGTTCAGAGGACGCTGGTAGGAACTGGGTTGTGGTTTTTTGTTGCCACAGAGAGGATTGATCAGGTGACTTTTCAAGGTCTTTTCCAGACATATATTTTAAATGTTTCTATGGTGAGATACCAGAGTGTCTACATACAGAAGCTTGCTCTCTCTGACTCTTCTCAGCTCTTCCCTCTTCCCCACTGGATCTAATGCATCTACCTTTGCCTTTTCAGTCACAAAATCACAGAATCACAGGCCTTCCTTTTACACTTGGCATGGCCAGGCACTCAGATACATCCCCTGCTATCACTGCCATGTGGAAGCACCAGCAAACCATATCCTGTACTTGTATATATCCAAGTGCTTAGATCTGTGAGCTGGTGACTCTGTACCACACCATATCCTGTGGTCCTAAAACTGGTGTCTAGCACTTAACCCTGAAAAGGCAGGGCTGTCCCCTTGAAATGTATAGAAGCAGAACTTCACACATTTGTAATTATATACATTTTACTGTAGTGTCTCAGCCATTAAACAAACAACAACAAAAAACTCAAACAAAACCCCCAAAACAAACAGAGAAAGCTTTATTCTACAGAAAAACCCTTTAATTCTTTTATTTTATATCGAGTATATTATTTTATATCAAGTATGTGTTGTAATTTACGTGACTTATACTTTCAACCTATGGCCTTGGGCAAATACATGGGCTCAATGCTGCAGTCTCCTTTGTTGACTTTTAAGAGAAAACTTTCTGTAGGACAGGACCACTTTACAATATATTCAACTCCTCCTAATGCTGTGGAAGTAAAATAACATGACAGCAGTTCAGATAACAGCAATAAGAAAAAAAAAAAAAATTAACTAATTCTGATATTCTACAGTAATTTCTACTTTTAATACCTGTACTGGTCTAGGCATCTACTACTGGGTGCTTCTGGTGATTCAGGGTCATGAATAGCTGAGGATGTTTCTAATTGACAATCAAATGAGGCCTCTGAAAGACATAAATTTTAGGACTAAAAGAAATTATTTATATCCAAGAAGTCTAGTTTAAATGGATCCTGCTTTAGAAAAGTGGTATCCCACACTTTCACTTTGTTTCCACATGCAAAAGTAATAGGAGTGCCTTTACTTAAATATAACTCCCACCCTTGTTTGAGAAGAAAAAAAGTCAACCACAAGGGAAAAGTGTGGATTCAAAAATAATCTCTTTACAAGTTATTCTCTGAGAATATTTTCTGTATGTAAATCTACACTTACATGTTTCCTGAACGCCCACTATATATAACATTTTGAACTATTTTTATCAGAATTGATCAGACTTAAGTGGAAGTTCAGCTGGTGCAAAATAGGTATCACTCATCCTTCTGCATCAGTCACATTATGTCACCATATCATGGCATCCTCTGTGACATAAGCTATTCTGTTCTATAACAGCTAGAGATTAGGGTGGGAAGGAACCTTTGGGATAATTAAATTCAAATGCTTTTTAAGAGTTGGGAAACTGCCTACAACATCTTTCCTAAACAGGTTTAGTTTCATCCTGAAAGAGTTTTAGGTTCTACTTTTTCTAATGCAGAACTGTATTCCTGTCTTATCTGAGAAACTCTTTTAATTTATCAGCACTTCATACTTTCTTTTCTTCTACTGTTTTCCTTCGCTATTTTTTTAAGACAACTGCTCTTAGCTAAAGAATGCAAATGCTTTAGCAGTGATTTTCTTCTCTTGACCATACTAGTGGCTTTTATGTGCAACTATTCCAATCTTAACACATCTTCTAACATGAGTGATCAGAACATAATAATTTAATAATTTTAGATTATGTCTGATCAGTGTCTCATACCCATAAAAGCATTCATGCCTCCATTTCTAAAGAAGACAGCTGTGTTAGGAAGTACTTAATTTGTATGCATAATTATATAGACCATTTATATCACAATGACACCTTGTTTTTGAATGGTTTGTAGTTTTGTGAGCTAGTTCCTTTCAAAAATCCAGGAAGATGCTACCTAGTCCTCTTCTGGTTTGAGTGCATCAGGGTCTCCTGAGTCTTAGAAATCACTTTACAAATTACTGGCAGATGCTGACCATTTGCTTTTGTTCCTGTACTCAGTATAAACAGTTTCAAACTAAGAAAAACCCCGAAACAATAAAAAGTACATATCTATCTATCTATATAGATAGATATCTATATCTATACCTATATGTATCTATATTTTGACTTTGAACCGTAACTTCCCCCCCCAATTTCTATCCCACCCCTGCTGTGTACCTAGTTAACTGTTTTTGTTGTTTGTTTCACTGATCTTTTCTTTTTTCTTCCTTAAAAAGTTATTGTGTTGTCCTCTTCAAGATGTAGCTCTGTTTAACTTCTGAGAATTACTTCCTTATCTCCGTGCTTCCTGATAGCCAAGGGGCTAAGCTTATCTCAGATCAGTTCTTTCCTTTTTATTCTTTGTAGACTGCCTGCTTATTCTTAGCATTTTTCTCCAGATAGCTGTTTACCCAAACAGGCATGGAATCCTTCTCTTTACCCGGCTTTGTTCGGCGACTCTCAGCCATGACAGGTTTAACAGCTTCTGTTTTGAAGAAATTCCAAACCTCATCTACACTGATGACATTCCTGAAGTCTTCTACCTGGTTGTTTTCATGAAATACATCCTTTAACTTCTCAGGGTTTTACCTTTAAAGATTCAGATGATCTTATACAAAACTACTTTCGCTAACCTTCCAAATTTAAAAAAAAAAACAAACAACCCACTAGCTTCTGATCAGTCAGAATACAGATCTAGAAATTAAGTCTTTAGAGCCACTGAACCATCAAAGCAGGGCAGTGACTGTTGTTATCAGAACGACCCACAGGGAGCACTCGGGGTCTTCCAGCAGGGATGCCTCTTAAGTGCGTTTATCTGCTTTTTACTGATGGCTAACTATTCAGCACATCTTGGTAAATGCATGGGTTTGGCCTTAAAACGTAAAAACAGTCGCCCTGGGACTTATTTTTTGCATGTTCAGATGTTTATGTAGAGAGAAGCAGCATGAGGACAAAAAGTTAAACTTTGAGGTGTGAACTCGCAAAAACTACTCTTGACGGTAACTGCAAACCGTTCAAAGTCTCTCAGCTGTCGGTGTTTTCCAGGCGTTTTGAAGAAGTTTCGGCAACTTTCGCTGACGAAAGAACCAATACGCAAGGCTGAACACCAGACAGGACCCATCTCCCTCGGCCGGCGCTGCTGCTCCGAGTTCCCGCGCCGGGAAGAGACCCAGGCCCACGCACCCCGGGCTCTCCCTCTCCCCCCGGCTTCAAACCCTTCCCAGGGCAGCTGAAAGGACCGTCCCCCGGGGGGTCCCGGCGCTGCAGCTTCGATCTGGACCTTTCTGTTGACAATTCCCTCCTCCTCCCCACAGGCGCTTTGCCATGCAGGGGTTTTACTACAGCTAAGGCGGGACTCTGCAGATTTCATGGGACGGCCCCCCGACGTTTGGGAGCGGGAGGTGGAGCCGAAGGAAAAGCAGAATTCTCCTGGGGGCCAGCTCTACCTGCTCGGGCCCCTCGCTCCCCTCCCCATCCCCTCTCCCACCGCCCCTTTTCCCGGCCCCCGCCGCAGCCCCACGTGTGCCGCCCCGCTCCCCTCGGCTCTTCCCGCCCCAGCACCGGCCGGGAGGCACCGACCCCTCTTTCCGGCTTTTCCCGCACCGCCAGCCGGCTGGAAAACCTCCCCAGCTCTGGGCAGGGCTGCTCGCTCTCCTCCGAGTCCAGCTCCGAGCGCTTCTTCGGGCGCGGTTATTGTTAATAGCCATTTTGTTCGTAGGTTTTCCTAGAGAAATTCAGCGTGGTTCCGTTGGATTTCCGATTTCAGAGGAGGGAAATAAAATCCCAACCGACTCAACCTTTTTTTTTTTTTTCTTTTCCTCTTTTTCTCTTCCCCCCCCCCCCCCCCCCCCCCCCTTTTTTTTTTGGAGAGAGAGGAGGAGGGGGATGCGACGTGGACCCCGCAGTTGGTATCACCGTATCCCGCTGACAGCTGCAGGGCTGGCCGGGGAGCTGAGAAGAAGGAGTTTCCGCGGCTGAAGCTTTTCCCCAGCGAGGAGCCAGAGCCGTGCCCGCTGGCACCGGTGCGGGACAGGCACGCACCTCTCCCCGCCGTTTCCCAGCGGAGCATCCCCAAGATGGGGAGACGGCGGTGGCTCTGGGTGCAGCCCTGCTGCTGCTGCCTGTGGCTGAGCTGCCTGGCCCTCTGGGCTCAGGGAACAACCGGGCAACAAAAGCCGCCGTCGGTCCGCCCGGCGAGAGGAGCGGGCGGCATTTACCCCGCGCCCGCCTACCGGGAGGACGGGGCCGGTACCGCCGCCGGCCGGGCCCGCAGGCCAGGACAGCGGGACGTGCTGCGCGGGTAGGACACGCTCGGACCTTCGCCCCCCGCCACCCGAGCCCCCTTCCCCGCTGCCGTCCGGGAACCAACCGGCCTCCTCCCCCTTCCCCCCCCACCCCAAAGCTGTGGTCCGCGTTTTTGTCCGCCGTGCATCCTACCTCCCGGCCCCTTGACACGGCTAGTTAGGGGTTAATGGAACTTGGTATTTTGTCCTCGGCTATGAAACGCGCCTTTTAATTAGTGATACTTTATTAAAAGCAGACATTGTGGGGGGCTGCGGTGCAACTAACACATGTACAACATTGGGCTTTTTCTTCAAGAATGTTACAATATTAAGATACTGTGACAGTCACTTTAATTTGGCTTCTTCTGAGAAACTGTGAAAAATAATCTTTAATGTTTTGGGGAGTTCTTGCTAATTTGAGTTAAATGATCTTTATGACCAGCCGTTCTTTCTGTCTTGTGTCAGATGGCAGTATGAAGGCAATTTTTGTAGCAAGGCTTCTAGGACTGTAGATGAATTAGAGCCCAACTCATGCCTTGCATTTCCTCACGAGTTCCACGAGAATTGTGTGGCCTGCCGTTGCCTAGTCTGCCTCTCCTCTTTATACTAAGCCACTGAATTTATACAAAATAAAATTGCTCGGAACTTCTTACAGTAGAGAAGATTTTGTTCCTTCGAGGATGACTTTTTGTGGACATCTTTGCTCTCTACACTTTTTCTCATTTCATGCAGCTGGTTTCTTCCCTTGTGCATACATAAAACTTTAGATTCTGCTTACATGGAGGTGCACTTTTGTATATACGTTTATTTGGTTATTTTGTTTGACAGGCCAAATGTGTGTGGCTCTAGATTCCATTCCTACTGTTGCCCTGGATGGAAGACACTCCCTGGAGGAAATCAGTGCATTGTTCGTAAGTGTCTGACTTAGAGTTCCTACTGCCCTTGTGATAATAAAAATAAATAGTCTTCTGCAAGTTACTGCTCCATTGAGCATGAGGAAAGATAATTCAGTTCTGTCTTTTTCCTTATTTTTAAAAATAAGTAAAAAAAAAAGAAAGAAAAAAAGGGATTTACAGGTCCATGTTTCTTGTAACTGGAAGACTGGCAAATTGCTGTATTTTCTCTGTTGTGTTCATGAGAGGCATGACCACTTAGTTTTTCAGAACAGAACAATAAAGGAAGAAGGAGAAAAACCAAGGTAACAAGAAAAGGCAAATAGTCTTGATAAAAATCAAATCAGATCTGAATTTTTGTGAAACTTATGTGCTAGGCTTGAAATGACAATCAGATGCAAAAGTGTTTTACATCTGGGGTGCATATTCTCTTGCCTATCATCTTCAGTTGTGCTTTAATAGCTATAGAGCATGTAGTTTTGGATTACTGCCTGGTCATCATAGGTGCTGTGCTGACACATAGGGCTGTTGGCATGGCTTGGCAAAAAAGAAAAAGGAAGGAAAGGTGTGTCTGGGGGTGCAAATCTGCTCAGTACTTTCTCTGGTTAGGCATCATTGTCTACCAAGAAAGGAAAGAGAGAATTAATTTGAATATTCTGTCTGTTAGATAAAATGAGGCACATGCTTGTTGTAGTCCTTGCATATTTAATGAATATGTTCTCATTCATCCTAGCCTGTCACCAATCTCTTTTGCTTGTAAGTACGGTTAACTTCAGAATTCAGGTTCAAGAACATGTTGCTCTTTACTTAAGTGATGAAGGTTTCTGTAATACTCCATTTAAGAAGCTACTGGCACCCAGGAATAAACTAGGGAAGGAATGAGTAGTAAGCCAAGATCTGCCACAGCTAAAGGTGACTTTTGGGCTGTTGCCTTACGATTCAGGACTATCAGCCTGTTCATCTATTTGTTTTACATGAGAAAACCTGCCTTTCCAATATTTCTTATAACTAACTGTGCCATGGGGCAGTGATTTTCATCTCAGGTGGACATGGCATTTCCTAGCAAAGATTAATCGTGTCTTTCAGAGGAAGATGCTGGTATGAGTACTACTGTGGAGTAAGAGAAGCGACACAATACTGGCTTACTTAAGCATAAACTGGAATTTTAAAGATGGATTTAGGCTGCCTAATGTGCTGTTGGTAGGCTTTTCAAATTCAGCTGGCTATCTAGGTCAAATGACTTTAGGGAGACAGAATGATTCAGGTGCTTTCAGAAACCTTTATAAATTGTGACTCTCTGTGCCTCTGTCTCAGCTCTCTTTACATCAAGACAAATCTTACTTACTATTAGTTTATGTGCACAAAGGACATATTTTTTGTTGCTGTTTATGTACTGGAGCTTGACTGCAGCTCTCTCACATGTCTGAAGGGTGAATGACTTTGCCAGAAGATCTGTATGATTGGCTGTGATACTTCTCTGTTTGTATTTTGATGAAGGCTTAAGAGAACAGATTTCTAGGCTCACAGGATACATTTGCTGAGATGATGGTCCCTGTAGCTAGAGCTGTTCATCTAGGCAAAACACCCTGCACAGGATGATGTACAAGCTAATAAACGTACTATTGGAGATGCATTGATTATAATTAGTGCAGATTGTAAATGATGATTTTAAGGGATTATTTCATGATGAGAGATCTACGAGCTGGTGGTCAAAAGGAAACTATTCTGACCTTAACACTGTTTTCAGTAGATAATGTGATGGTGGTTGTTGGTGGTGTGTGACATATTTATGATTAAAAGTGATCTTTCACTTGAAAAACAGACTTTTTTGTTAACTAATATGAACTGTACTGATGAAAACATATTTGGAGTATGCTTTCAGTTATGGGACTTTCAGTTGATAAAAAATTATTCCCTAACAGATAAGAAACTAAGAAAACTGTCTAAATGTAGACCTTGCTTAACCAGGAGATTGAGTGCCATTGAATAGAAATGGACTGAACAGTGATAAAAGGCAAACAGCCCTCTTCCCTGTCTTTGCCAAGTTCTCTGAATCTGAGTCCCATTTCTCACTTTTATGTCTGCTACTGGGGAAAGTAGTTTGTATCAGTCAGTGGCCTATCTCTAATTTCAGCTAAATAGCAAAATCCCACAAACTCTTCACCACTAGTGCCTTCACATTTGGGGCATCTTTGTAGAGGGACTTAATGATAAATGCAGGTGATCCACATTGCATGCTTTTGATGCCAGTGGAGTGTCAGTGGATTGCTATTAGTGATTGGCTTTGTCTACTCCTCTCTTGTAAAGAAAATGTGGCCTTTATTGGAGTATGTCAAGGAGGCCACGGGTTGAAAAAATCTACTCTGGTTTGGTCATGTGTGGCATCAGAACAGAGCTTCTGATTGGGTGGTGAAAGGGTGAAAGGGAGCATGTACATTCCACAGGGAGCATGTTTGAATTCTGTAACAGGACAAGAAAACAATATTTTCTTCCTTATGGGAGTTGCATCTCATTTATGCATGTTTTTCTAGCTCTGAAGAGGAGCACAGGCAATTAGGGGAAGGTTTATCTCTGCTTTTTTTTCTTTTGTGTATCTGGCCAGATGTGGTGTTTTTTTTCTTTCCTTTTAATGCATATAGGCCTTTTATTTTAGGTAGCCAGTATGTTCTTGGCAAATTATCTGCAGCAAGTATCTGTTCCTTCTGTAGTCCTTCAGTGGAGATGTGCTTCCAAATTACTTGATGATGTCAAAACCCTAGAATTATTTACAAAAGAAGCTGTGGTTCTTGCTTGGTTGTGGTTTTTTTTTGCTTTACAAGCTGTCTCTTCCATGATATGTGTTTTTTTAGGTAATCGTGTGCCATACTTGCTTTTGAGGCTTTCTTCTGGTGAATAAGTTAATTCAGCAGATTATTTAGATGCGTTCATTTGGGTCTCCTTTAGAATTGGGATGTAGACTTGAACTCTTCTCTGTTTCTGTCATTCCTTTGTGCAAGGGAACTGGCTGGTGAGCGAGAAGGGAAGACACAATTGGACATGTCAGGTGATAGCACAATGACATGCTTCTTACATACAGAGAATATGGTGTGGACAGGCTTCCCTGAGATTTTATAAAGTTAGTTTCTAAACGACAATGTTGAAATATTTGAGTACAGAAAAGTGTATTTAGTGAAACTATGCAATATCTGTGAAGCTAAGCATTGGCTTGATAAAGGATGGATATTCTCAGAAATATGAGGCCCTAAAATGCTTCTAAAATATTGATTATAAGAGAGAAGCCATACTGTACATTGACATTTATGATCTATATTGTTTATATTAGTTCAAATGTTGGATTCTTGGTAGAGTATCCTACAGGACTTGTGGTCTAAAATACAAAATTTTAATAATTTTACATTACTTGTGTAATAGCCTGGTATTTCTAATTAGGGAAAGAGCTGATTATCTGGTTTCAGTGGTCTGACCAGTGTTTGAATATGCAATGTTCAATGTTTTTTGTCTTTAAATTTGCCAGATATTAATTATACCAAAATTCCATTACTTTATTTTAACTTACAATTACTTTTGCATATGTATTAGTTGTCCCAATGAATTGAGCATTCAAGTGTTGTTCGCTTTTATTTATTTTGTTTTAAATAAGCTATTAACATACTTTTAGCTTTTTTCCTTTAGACTGAGTTTATTGTTAATCACTGTCCTTTTATTTGTGTTTTTCCTCAGCGATTTGTAGAAATAGCTGTGGTGATGGATTTTGTTCCCGTCCTAACATGTGCACTTGTGCAAGTGGACAAATATCACCTACTTGTGGATCAAAATCTAGTAAGGACTCTATATTTATTTTCATTAGAGCTTTCCTTTCACTAATTCTCAAGTGTCAACTAAAAAATAACTATTGTGTAAATCCTTTAGACATAACTTGTCATTAGTGCACACACAGATGTAACTTACACTTTGGTATATCTCTAATTTTTTATAAAGTTTCACCCACCACCTGTGCATGTTTACTCTCTGTGACAAATTAGGGAAAAAAAAGTGTTTAAAGATACAAGCAAGTTGAAATATAAATGTGTACGATATTAGTATTTTCATCTAGTCAGATCTCTTAAGAAATTAAGATTGTACAGCCTCCAAGATAATGGAAAATTCTACTTTGCTAACTATAGTAATGGGAAAGTCTAAAAAAAAGGTCTTCATGTTTGCTTTAAAAATAATGGCTGACTGACAGCTAAAGCTTGGATGGCTTTGGTTACCTGAGCCTACACTGAGATACACAGCACATATTATACGAAGCTGGCAATTGCTTCCAGTTGTCTCTGCTTTTATCCACATTTGCTTCTTGGTGAGGTGTTTTCCCCTAACACTGGTGTCTCTGCCTGGGCTCCTCTGCAGTGCAACCCTGCAGCATCAGGTGCATGAACGGCGGCTCCTGCGCCGACGACCACTGCCAGTGTCAGAAGGGCTACGTCGGAACCTACTGTGGCCAGCGTAAGTAACTGCCCTGCAGCAGCTAAAATCAAATCACTCAAGTCCTGCAAGTCAGGCCTCTTACTTTACGTAGAGTAGGAAGAGAAAAAAGCCAAGACGTTGAAATATAAAGAAATGCCCATGAGAAATTTATTGCTGTTTTGGGGTGTAGTGTTTAACTGGAAGTCAGTGCATGCATGAAGTGGATTTGTATTCTCTGAAATTCAAATTAGGATTTGAATTAATTAAATACTTCTGGAAAATCCTTTGGGGCCAATGGCAGTGCACATCCCACTCTCCTTTTCCGACCAGGTAATCACCAATTTTTCATTCTCTTTGACAAAGTTTTCTTTCTCCATCTCAGGAGAACAGCCTAAATGCCAAGATAAAGTGTGTTTTTCTGTCTTCTGCTTGATTCAGAAAAATAATTAAATATGGTTCAAGCTTTTGTATACCTTTTTGGTTTTGCAGACAATCTAGAAAGTAAATTATTTG
The DNA here is from genome assembly GCF_020740795.1 of Apus apus. Taxonomy (NCBI): domain Eukaryota; kingdom Metazoa; phylum Chordata; class Aves; order Apodiformes; family Apodidae; genus Apus; species Apus apus. The sequence goes on along the minus strand of NC_067312.1, from coordinate 68,104,329 downwards.
CATGTATCTATCTGTGTTGACAAGTGTTTACAAGCTATACAAATTCAGTAAACAATAAATATCACTAAAGGCTGCAGAGCTGAGGAAAGCCTGAAAGCGTATTGTCGGGCCAGCTGTCTCCTAGTTAGCTGAGAACATGATGCTCACAAAGGCAGTTAGGAAGCAAGGGAAACAGTGTCTTCAGTAACCACGTAGACAAAAGCATTGCAATGAACTTCAGCAAAAAACAGTAGTAAGTGACTCAGCTTGCTGATGCAATGCAAAAAGGTATGTCTTGGTATTATCAAAGAAAACCAAGAGCAAAGAAAAAAACCAAAAGGAACTTTTAAAAAACACCCCAAAAATTCCAAACTGACTTGTAAGGTAAGAGGCTCTTCTAGAGAGAACAGTGGAAGGGAAGAAGTTTGTGAGACTGCAAAACAGAAAAAGCAAGTTGCAGGAAAACCCTCATAGGTGTCAAAGACTTTATTACAGGTTCTGCAGTTGCAGAAGGGAAAGACTCACAGAAGGGTTTGATCAAGTAAGAGGATCAAAAGGAGTTTCGCTATCAGTGAGAACAGAAGCTCAAAAATAGCGAGGGAAAGAGGCATAAGGAGATGGAGAAGGATGAAAATAGGGTAAAAACGACAGTTCAGAAGGGAAAAAGGCAGAAATTAATTGCTGAAGGTAGTCTGAAGGAAGTAGAGCTAAAGAAAAGGCAACTGTGCAAAGAATACTTAGATTTAATAGTGTGGATGAACGTCATTTTGACTTGGTCGTTTTTGCAGATGCTGGAGAGCAGTCTTCTTCTTGCTTTATTTCTATCTGGCTAACATTCTCAAAAATTTTAGGTAATAATTGTAATCCTAAAATGTGGCCCTAGTCACAGCCAGATTTACATTTAAGAGTTCTTGGCCCCTTACTGCTGATTTTATTGTATTGGGTCAACACCTGAATGCTCTCAGGCAGGCCATGTTACCCATGAATAAATGAAAAGAGGACTGAATTTTCAAGCAACGACTCTAAAGCACTGCTGCAAATCTTAACCAGCTGTGGATATTTGCCTCAGTGTACAGGAGAGTTGAAATTTCAAGTAAGATTGAGTATTTGTCTTCTAGATACAGTATTAAAAGAACATCTGAAAAATGTAAATATGTTTTTATTTCTTTTTACTAGAGTGTGTGTCTTAAATCTATTGAAGTTAGTTGTCTCCCTAAAGTGTCATTGTCCATTCATGGAGTAATGTAACAGATGCAGAGAAGTATCTTCATTTTATGCCTAAGATATGCATTCTCAGTAGAAAGTAATTCAGTTTTATAGTTCTTGCTAAGAAGTAAGGCTTTATCACATGTCTACCTAACAGTATATTTTATGTTCTCCGTTCTGATGATATTGAAGGCAGGTGTACATTTTTTTCTAGTTTGAAATACTTGTCTTCTCTAGGTTGCTGAGGTTCTTTTGCACTGGGTAATCAAATATTTTTTAAATGCCACCTACAGACTGTGGAGGTGCATAGGAAGGCCTGTCTAGAGACTTCTGGACCAAAATCTCTTTGCTGTTGTTCAGATCCACTTAAAAATTATGGGGCTGTCCTTCAAGGTGAAATACTTTTATTTGGAACATGTACTAGTTGTGAACAAGGCTTTATGTCCTGGAAGCAATGAGCCTGGAAATAGAGTTAGTTATTTGAAGGATTCTCTTAATGGTATTTTTCAGCATTGCTGATGGAACTGTTTCCATTTCAAATTGAGAAGATTTTGGTGCTTTGGCAGCAGGCTTTGTTCTTGATTTATGTCATTGATAAACAGTATGAGTGGGTGCTTCTAAGTCCTACAACTCTATGCTATACATTTATGTATACTTTGGATTTACAGTCCCCCACAAACAGTTTTTTTCTTGTTGGGATCTTCTAGGAAACAAAGTTTTTGAAGGTATGTAAAGATGAGTTAATCTGGTAATTCTTTTCCCTTGCTCTAAACATCACTTCTGCCAGCAGTATGAGAGTTGAACTGTCTCAGTCTGCCCAAGCCTCCCTTCTTGAAAGCTTTGTTCTTGGTGTGACTGAATAACACAACTTAATATGCTCAAATAGCCTAAAAGTAGTTGAGTTTTTTATCTACTAACTTTGCTGATAGTTATAAATTCTTACGATTAGTGACTAGAGATGCACAACTGTTTAAAAATATACTTAAGTTCAACATCTGCTAAGAATCTGTGCTGAATGCGGTTAATTAAACAGCTGCTTGCAATTAGCACTAAGCAGGTGCTAATGGAGTTCAGTCTAGTGGAATCTGACTTGAACTATCATTATTGTTGGTGATGATGGGTGGGAAGGAGATCAGTTTGGTATTCAGGTTCAGAAAGACTTTGAGCAGTTGAGAGGGGAAAAAAATGTTTTTGAATACCACATATGGCAATCTTTGAAATATTATTACAAAAACATTTTAATTTTGTTGTTGTTGTTTAAAGCTGTCTGTGAAAATGGCTGCCAGAATGGAGGACGGTGTATTGGACCCAATCGCTGTGCCTGTGTCTATGGATTTACAGGCCCTCAATGTGAAAGAGGTAAAAGCAATAGATAAGAAAGGAAATTATGAGCATTTATATGCAACAGTACTCTATGTACATATTTTATGCTGTGTATTTTCTGGCTGAGCCAGTGAGCTTCCAGTAAACCATTATTTGTAATCTTAGAAAGTGTGTTTGTTTCAAGTCTGGTAGCCACATTTCAGGTTGGCAGGTACAAAGCCATCACAATTGGTAGGAATTTGAGCTTATTTTGTTTGTATAATAGTTAGAGGACGAGAGATCCTTTGTTCTCAGCTACGTAAAATAACATCACAAAATCGCTGATGGTGTTACAATTATGTAAGTATAACTTAATTGAAGGGTTGTTTTCTGTGTAACTCCTCTTTCAGATGAGGAAGTGGGGAGTATTTACACTGGTTAGTTCTGTCCTATAGGAGAATGTCACAGATGGAGTGAAAAAAGAAACCATTACCATAATACTGAAATCAGTTCCTAAAACCATTCTTATTCAAGAAAATATCTTAGACATGGCTTGACATACAGTTCTTTAATGAATTGGGGACTAAACTAGGATTTTATTTTAAAATTTTACGGATAAATACTCATCCTTCTTTTACAAGCTTAGATATACTGAGAAAGTCCATTTTAATTATGCCAAACAAAGCATTTTTAGTGTTAAAGTAGTGATTAGCACAGGAATAATGATGTCACTGAGTCCATATATAGTGATTTATAATAAACTATCCACTCTCAGAAATCTAAAATTCTTGCTCTTTAATAAATCAGAGCTTTGTTTGTGTTTTGAAACCAAAACTGGAAATATGGTAATGCAGAACTGCTCAACTTTGGATTTAACTGTGGAATGTATTTCGTGAATGAAACCGACGAGTGTAACCTGAACTACTGTCTATTTAGAATGGATATTTAGTGAGTATCATTTAATGTGAAGTTTTCAAGAATAATGAAAGATGTTACTGAAAAGCTAGCAGAAATACTATTCTTTGTCTTTCTCCAAGCTGGTGTGTTTGCAAATACATGTTCTAATCAAAAAGGGTGCTGAAGAACCAAGCAACCATAGAATGAAATGCTGAATACTAGTATGCATTGTTATCTTACTCCTTTAAAATATTCAAAAGGTTGTCAGTACTAAAAAGGGGGATGGGATCATCTGCATTAATAGAAAATAGAAAGTCACAGGCTTTAATTCTTGCTAGCAATGGATGAAACACCCACTCAGGGCAGAAGTAGACTTCTTAGGTTGATAAAATAATTCAGATCAGAAAGGACCTTCACAGACCATCTAGTCCAATATCTGCTCAAAGCAGGTCTAATCTGATCAGCCTGCTCAAGTCCATGCACAGTCAGACTTCGAACGCCCTGAAGGATGGAGATTCCACAACATCTCTGGACAACCACCCACATGGTAAAAAATAAAATTTTTCCCTAATATCTAATGACAATTTTGCATGTTCCAGCTTCTGTGAGCTTCCTCTTTCTGATTGCTGTGAGCCTCCCAGAAGCAGTTTTTCTGAATCATCTAAACAGGTAGTTATAGGCAGCAATAAAGTCCCCTTGAAACCTCTTTTTAAGGCTGAATGAGCTCAGGTCCCTCAGCCTTTCCACATAGTGCAAGTTCTTCAGCTCCTTGACCAGTTTCGTGGCCCTCCCCTGGGCTTCCTTCAGTATCTCTATTTCTTTCTTGTATTGGGAATCCAAAACTGGACATGGTACTCTGATGCTTTCTTACAAGTGTCAAATGGAAGTGAAGGACCACATTGCCTGAATTTGCGTGCACCTGGCCTTCTCTGCTGTAAAGGCATGTTGCTGCTTCATGTTCAGGCTGTTGCCTACTAGGACCCCAATAATCCTTATGTCAGAGCTGCTTTACTGGCAGTTATACTCCAGCCTATATTGTTCCATCAGGCTGTTTCATCCAAGATGTGCCATTTCCTTTGCTTTTACTGAACTCCCAACTGTTCACCCATTTTTTTCTCAGCTTTTTAGCTTGCTCTGTATAGCAGCCTTGCCCAGCATATTGACTGTTGCCCCTAATTTGGTGTTGTCTGTAATCTTGCTGAGGGTGCACTCTTGTACCATCATCCGTGTGGTTAATGAAGATGTTAAACTTTGTCCTAGTACTCATGCCTGAGGGGCTTTTCCTGTCCTCTAGCTGGACTTTGCTGATCACAACTCCGAGCCATCAGTCCAGCTGATTTTCCACTCACCTTATCTGTTGTTATCACTGTGTTCACTATTATTCAGCCAGTGTTTCAGCAGTCACAATGTCTCTGTGGAAGCCTGTCTCAAGTCAAGCAACATCCACTGCCCTCTATTTGTTCTCAGAACCATGCCCTTAAGGTTGAAAGCAGTGATGACATTTGCCCTTGGTAATTGAATTAGCTTCTGAAGGGAATCCTGTAAAATTCTGTGTTTCAAATTCAGCTCTGAAGTGCTCAAAGCTGTATATAAATTGTGAAGATGTCTTGCACCACTTTTTTTTGTTTGTTGACTGTGAAATGGAAATAATTTCCATGTAGATGAAGGAAATAACTAAACCAAACAAAAAGCAGGAGTTTCTATTTGCTATTGCAGTCTGGTTTGTATACCCACTAGATGTCTCAAGCAACAGAGAAATGTAAAGGATGAATTTGTTTCTTTGTCTCTAATAGTTTGTCACTTTCATACTTAAAACCAGTTTTACTGACTTCCATTCATCACTGTTTGCTTAGGTTTTTGCTCTCACATGTTACATCCAGCCCATTCTCTGTAGCTGCTTCTTACAAACCGAGTACAAGGACTCATCTTTTATATTTTGGTTAGAGGGGAAATAGGAAGCATAATTCTGTCAAAAACTCTGTTGATATTTACAGCCATTTCAGAAATATGTCTGTGTAGGATGTACACTTCCCTTCTATCTAGAATAAGAGTCTACTAAGTCTGTTTAGGTTGGATTTTCAAGCAATTGGGCAACATTAGAGGTTGCATTACAGTTTGAGCCTTAGTTCAGATAGAGCTTACATTTGTCCAAATACAAGTCTAAGCTGTGTATCCAAGATGGATGATAGTTACAGCTGAACATGATAGAAATGTAATACTGCAAGTTGGTATTTTTTTAATTGCTTGCATTCAGATTTTTTTTTTTTTTTTCAATTGCCAGACAACTTGGTAAGCTTGCTTTTTGTCCCAGATAGAAGCAATCATTCCTCGTTAAGATTTTCTTCTGTTTTCTGACTACATTAAGGAATGTGAGATAATGGTAATACATATGACAGGCTTTAGCTGTGATGATGGCTCAAAGTTTTTAGTAATTATGTTATACTTGAAATAGGTTGACTTGTTCAAACGATATGGGTATTGTAACTTAACTTTTGTGGTGATAAAAGTATTGGAGTCTGCTTTCTTGCAATTCTCTGTGAAACTTTAAGATGCATAATTCAAGTCCTAGCCTTACATTTCTATGTGTAGAATGCTAATGTTTTTCAAGATTTAGGCTACATTTCATGGTTTTTTGGTAGCTGAGTTATTGTAATTAGAAGTTTATGTTTCCTTTCTTGAAACTGGAGATAGTGAACAAAGTTTGCATCTGTCATTGTCACAAAAATATGTTACATATAATTTTATATGTAATTTGGACATATGATATGATATATTGAAAAGGCTGTTATCTTGGCATTTCCTAGACTTTCTCATGTTCAAGTATCATAGTAGTTACTAATTTATTGTACTATTATTCAGTTAAAGAAAGTTGACTCCTGTAGTGTATCTTGGTAATGACTTAGAAAGTGTCTAATATAGTAACTTAAAATTTTTATGCTTTGCGTGAGCTCGAAATGAAAAAAAAAAAACCAAACAAAAACTTGTAAAAGTTACCTTAAATGCCTATTATGTTAACAGTAATTTGTAATTTATGCTTTTAACCTAGTAAGTAGTTTATACTTTCCAACAAAATACAAAAAGTGATGATTTCTTCATCTATATGTTACAATAGTTGCCTGTAATACTTTACAGTAAGAAATGCCTCTGTAGTTTAATTTTAAACTGAGTTTAGTAACAGTTCATAACTCTTTACGTTAAATTTTATGTTTAAAGTTATATGAACTTCCCTTGCAAAAAACATCACAAGAGATTATGTTTTGTTATTTTCTTACATTGCTGTCTTTTGAATGCATACTTTGTATTGTTCTGTAAATTAAGTTATTTTAAGTTAGCTATTTTCTGCCTAATATAGAACATATGTAGCTTTCCTTCAGATTGGCCTCCCAGCCTCACTTATATGATAAAACATGACTGCTTGTTCTTCTATCTGGGCTCTGAGCAGACTAATATCCGGGCTGGAGACAGGAGGCTGAGCAGTAACTAATGACTGGTATGATTACAGTATTTACCTTGAGACTTGCTGCTGGGCTAATAAGAAAGCAGAACCTGCTTAGGAGCTTGTGCTTTACTCTTCCTGATATATACAATGACCTTTTTTATTTCCTATCAAAGTCTGTACTTTCAGTTAGCTTCTTGCCTTTGATTTGTAAAATCACCAGATTCAAGTCTTCTATTTTGTCTGGTTTGCGGTGATCTTGTGGTTGTTTGTTTTTTTGTGGTTTGCTTTGTTTTTTTAAAGAAAATACGGATTTTGGAATTTTATTGTTTTATTTTTCCCAATGAAAAATAATTTAAAAAATATTAAGAGGCCTCATCCTCAGTTGTACACATAGAAGCAATTTTTTCTAGCATGCTCAATTCCTTTGGTTTGTCAAGACTGTCTCAGGAAGTGGTGTCTGCATTGCTGGATGCAGCCTGTGCATTTTTAAAATCACCTGTAGAGGTATCAGGCTGTGGAAAAACAACGTTTTCTTCCTTCTAAATTATGGGTTAAAAGAAAGAAAGAGTGGCAATGTAGAATCCTGTACTGATCTAAGTTTGCATTCATCCCATCAGAAGGAGAAGGAACAGTGCCTCCTCACTGACTACACGAGCAGCTTCTAATTCGAAGGAAGCAAAAGGGTTTGGACTGAGTAAAAACATGTAGCTTGGGAAGAATACCCTTTCGGAAAAGGGAGACTATTTCAGATAAAGCTATCAAGTTTGGGCATGTGAGAAAAGAGGAAAATGGAGAAAAACAATAATTTACTATAATGTGAGAACATCTGAAAGGAGGGAGCCTTTGGGTTGTTCTTGGGAAAATTGCTGCTAATGTGTCTTAGCCCGTTATGTTTGCTACACCTGGTGTTCACAGTGCAAGTATCTGAACACTTTCTCTGACTGTCTGAATCTTTGAATTTCTGTCTTTCAAAGGAGTTGAGAGCCTGTACCTCATGACAAATACAGTAAATCAGTGACTGGGGCAGCTGCTTCACTACAGGTTCTCATTGAGTTGGTAGGGAAGACTGTATAGGTGCAGTCAGGTACTCAGCAGAAATGCTCCACTGTACAGGGCAGCATTTTATGCCAGTTCTGCAGTGCCTACAAGGACTTGGCCCATGCAATTGAAGAGTCCTAGGAGGCACAGCAAGGGAGCTGAAGTGTTCCTGGGGCTGGAGACCAGGATTTTGCAGAGCAGAGTGAAAGAGGTTTTATGCAGAAGATGTCGCTGAAAAAGAGGTTAATTTTTGGGGTAAGAGAACATAGATCTAACATTGTATTTGAGACTGGTTGCCTTTATCTGACCCTTCCCCATAGGAAAATAGCCTTTGCCTAAGAACGATAGAAGAAAAAGGGGAAAAAAAAGAGGAAAAAAGCAAAAATAGGTATTCTTCAGGCTGGGAAGACGAAGAAGCTAATCAACAAGACAGAAAGGGGTGGGAACATTCTCAGTGAAGGTGTTGTTAAATAGTATGTAGTAACTGAGGCAAAAGAGGAAAGCAGAACAGAAGTGGAGCTGTTCTGAAGAAACTACTGGGCACTTAACAGTTATAAATATTAATAAAACTAAGCTCAAACAGCAAACTTGACACAATTTTGTATAGTCCTCAGTACTTCTCAAATTTATTTTTATTATAAAGAAAGCATAAAATTCCTATTTAGTCTGTAGTATTGCTGAAAATGCTGTCTGTGCTTAAGTAGCAATGATTACTATAAATGGAGCATGGAGGGATGAAACTACACGTTCTTCTGACAGGTATTCAAAAGATCTTTTAATTTAAAAAAACTTTTCTGTATCTGTTGATAGTAGCAGTACCATGAGAAGCGTAGTGAAAATTTTAAGGGGCTGCATTCAGATATTGTATATTTGTTCTTACTGGACAAAGGCAGTATTATTAATTTCTCCCCTGCTCCCAAGACAGATTGTTGCTTGTTGAAGGCTGAGCGGGGAAGCTTTAGCAGACTTGATAATCAAGCAAATACCTGGTTTCAATCTGAGGTTTTAACTAGGGAGAGTCATTCTGCCTTGTTTATTAAGGTGTGGTGTAATCTGGTTGAATTTTGCATGCTCTGGGAATTAATATAAATGAAAAGAAAGGGCATTTTAGGAGAAGGCAGGAAGAAAGGAAGGCCATAAATTTGAATTAAAAATACCAAATGCTGCACTCAAGTATCAACCAGTATTCTTTTAATCTTGTGGAATCCTTACCTGCTAAACACCACTTTAATTCATTTTCAGTCTGCTTTTAGCCATTGGAAAGCAGAGCATATGGTCTTGAGTCCATATGCTTGAGTTACAAACCTTCCGCAAGTTTGTAAAGGAGTCACTCAGGGCCTGATGAGTGAAGAAAAAGAAATACTAGTTCACTGTAGCATACTCTATGTGGTTCAGTTCACAGCAGTTGTTAATCACCTCTGGGGTAAACACAAGAGTGACATAATCAACTTGAAGTCTAATTTAACTAAAATCAATTAATCAATTTAAGTGAAAATAAGCTAGGCATAGGTTAAACCTCTACAAAATGTGAATCTGCCTAAAATTTCAAATTTTCACTATGCTTTCCTATGTATTTTATCTTCTAAGTTTCCTGTTGAAAAAGACTTCTGTCAGCTTTTTTCCGTACATAGTGGAAAGTCGATTATAAGCAAATTGCCACAGTGGTGATACTATTTTAAAAAAATACTTAAGTTAAAAATAAAAAAAACCATTTCTCTAATTTCTTTTGGAGAAGTTAAGAGAGAACAATTGCAAATTCCTGCAGCAATGTAAAGTAAAATTTATCTGGCAAGTAAGCAACTGTTTAAAGAAAATAGGTCAGGTTATCTGTATTAGAAGAACCTAGTAGTTATTTCATTGTTTGTTTGAGACTAGAGGTGTAATCAGATTTTTACAGTGCATACAGTTAAGTGCAGTCGCTGTTCAGAGAAATTCTACAAGTTCAGACCTGTAGATATTTGCATCCATCAGTCTTTGATGGATTACAGCAGTTTTGAAGGGCAAATTCAGCAAGCTGCTTTCATGTTCTTAGGTATCAGTAGCTACTAGGATTACAGGACTCTTGCCTGGTTTTGCCATCCATCATTATGTTCCATAACAAGGTTTTCAGAGTTTCTTTCCCTCGCCTTTCACAAGCTGACAACTAACAAAGGCATTAAGGAGCCCACAAGATTTCTACAGTGTGTGTTTGTTGTTAGCAGGAATCTGAGAATTTCTGTCTCCTAGCTGCGCAGAAGATGTAACATTTTGCAGTTTAAAAAAAGGTATGGGTGAGGCTGAGCATGCTGTTGGCAGTAATGGTGAAGAAAGCAGTGTAATCCCAGTCTGTGTCTTTGTCTTGCTTCCTTCTTTTCCTTTCTCTGAGTATTTCAGGATGTGATTAGTATTCCCTCCCCCTTGCCCATATTTTCTCTGGTTGCATGATCACAGTCAGGCTGTTAGGTAAGTGTCTAGCGATGTGTACAGCAAAGTCACTTTATGCTGGCATGCTAATACTCAGCCTGTACTTGTAGGTTACTTGAATAAGCCTTCACTGTGTCCCTGCGTGCCGAGGCACGGAGCTGGATGTGCTGTTCCAGCGAGAATTGGCACAGCAGCAGAGTGGCGCAGCGGAAGCGTGCTGGGCCCATAACCCAGAGGTCGATGGATCGAAACCATCCTCTGCTAGCAATGCTCTGTTTTGTTTTCTTGACACACTGGAAGGATGGGATGCCGTCCAGAGGGACATGGACAGGCTTGCAAGGTGGGACCGTGCAAACTGCATGAAGTTCAATCAGACCCCGCACCAGGGTTGGGGCAATCCCAAGCACAGATAGGGGCTGGGAGGAGAAAGGCCTGACAGCAGCCCTAAGGAGACTGGTTTATGTTCCACATCTGGAGATTGTTCACTGGGAAGTAAAACAAGGGTCCAATATAGAGTAATGGACTAAAACAATGAGTGGTGAAAGTGTGGCAGAAGAGGTCTTTAGAAAAAAATCTGTCTACTCTTTTCTCTTTCCTTCCTCAGTGAAAATTTTGCTCTTTGTCAGATGCATTAGGATATAACTTTTTTTATTTTTTTTTTTTTTTAATATAATTCATGGGAGGAGATGACAGGACCTGATTCGTTAGAGTTTCAAAATAAAAAAAAGAATTTCTTCAGAAAAAATAGGAAAATTATTAATTTTGTTAAACTAATTATTTTGTAATATATCCAGAAAAAAAATAATCTGGAATCCACAAAGAAATGGAGACACTTGTCAACAGGGATTGTCTTTAACAAAGAAAATGCAAAACCTCCAGGAATATTCAAGTGAATAGGAAAACTTTTGTCAAATTGGGGAAGTGCTGATGTTTTCCATTGCATATGTAGGGTTTGTACACAAAGTTTTAAATTGGAAGAAAGCAGAACCCAATTCTGAAGGACTGTAAAAATGGTTGAGGTTCTTTGAAGGTCCGGCCAGTCTGGATCTACTGCCACCTCCAGTTCTTCTATATGACATATTTTTGTTATCAATATCAAGAATGAGGTGGGATAGAAAAATTTGTAGTCTGGTGACCATGTATGGTGAGGATTTTTTTCTTCTTGGGAGTCAGGATGTGTAATAGCATTTTGATGTGAGTACAGAATTACAGTAGCTAAAATTGTCTACCAAGAAAACCTATTTTTTTTGTCTCACATCATACTGATTTTTAGCTTGCAAGAATCAAATAAGAGTAGGTGTCCTGTTTTTTCAAAGGTGATAACATTTCTCCTACTGGCTGTATTAAGAGCTCCAGGTGCTTCTTGGAAATAAGGCTCTTTTATAACTTATCAGGCTCACCAAGTCATTGTGCTTTCAGTAAGTGCTACTCATTAAGGAAAAATATGTTTGTAGCTGGTGTCCAGACCTTCTCTTCACGCCTTAAAAACTGTCAGATTAAACTTTTTCTTATGCAGGAATCTTTCTATTGTCTTTCTCTATAGCTATAAATCTCTGGCTTCAAAGAAGCAATTCCTTGCCATGCCTAAACATATGCACCTCCAAGGTGTCCTGATATCCAGCCCTGTAGCCTGCTTTTTTTTTACTGCTCTGCTCTTCCTGATTATCATTTCATGATATGGTGTGATGCAGTAGGCGGTTTCTCTTATGCTCCCTGTACTTTCAGGACAAGTTTGTCTTTCCACAGTGTATCATTCCTCAGTCCTGGACTCTCTGTTACTCTGAATCTGCAGTTTCTGATGTTAGGTCTGACAGTAAATGATATTGCTGTGTGAGGTAAAATTTTGCTTTTCATCTGCCTCAAGAACTCGAGCTGTGTCTCCTCTTTGTGTTGAAAACATGAAACCTGGTTTATATATTAGATATAAACAGCATTTTCACATCTTTTCAGCCTTTGTGCCTTGTAGAATAAATGACAAGAAAAATGTAGAGGTATAATCCTTGTTAATTTTTTAACCTCATTTCAACTATCTTTACTTATGCATCATACTGTAGTATGACTTTTGAACATTGTACTACCAGAGACATCATGTACCTACCTCCAACTTTGCAGTCTGATGCCCAGAAACTTTCATTGCTTCTGAGTATTTGTAGAATGTGAGCTTAATCTGCTGTATCTACAGTAAATGGAAAGTTTAAGCAAGGCCTGCCAGCTAAACCAGAAACATCTGAAACTAATAAAATGTGACAATGAAAGGGTCATTTTCCAGTATAGAAATTGCATCATTTGAAAGTGTAAGATGTTTTCCTTCCTGAGAAACAAATAATTTATTTGAAACCCTGTCTGATTGAAAGTTGGACATCAGTGTCACAAAATTAAGACTCAGGTGGTACCATTTAGAATCCATTCTTGCATTCATTAGGTAAAGTTTTCCTTTGTTTATTTGACTGCTGTATGCAAATGTGACAATTCATGCACATTTGTGAAAAGCTGTTGCCTCTCCATGTTAAGGCCTTTACTCATAAAAATGTAATATCAACGTAATTACATAAAATTATCACTGTTCTTGCCATTTTGTAGAACAGAAATTAATATTTCTGCTTTCAGTGCCTTTTCCAGGCCGTTTTATTGGCTTATTGTAAACGCACACTGAGCTGTGCCACTTTGTACCACTGCAGAGCTCGAAGGCTCCCCAAGGCCATCAGGACCCAGCCAGAGGAAGAATTTTCATAGCAAGCTGCAGTTACTGTTTTTTTTACTGTAAAATGACTGATGTTGCTCCTGTATAACCATACATGTTTACCACAGAAAATAAGTTTTTATTGAGGCAGAAGAAGGGGCTTTAGTAAGTGCTGTCTGTGATTTCTGACAGTTGCTGGAGCAGTCATTTGCACTCATAGATCAGTATAGGGAAGATGATTAATGCTGTTTTAGCTTTGTGAGACACCAGTTTACTCACAGATGGGCCAGCATCATGAGCAGAATAAAGTTATTTTTTTATCTCCTCTGGGCAAGGTATCCAAGACATAGTTTGAGTTTGGCAGTAGTAAAAGCGGAAGCTCTTTGTTCTTCTCTGCTTAGGGAATAATTTCACTTAATTTCTGTTAGTGTATTTTAGATGATGAAAACTTTTATAATTAGATTGTTATCTTGCAATATAAAACAATATAAAAGTTATTTAAACTGCAGATCTTCACATTAATTTAGCAAAAAACTTTCTAACCAAAGAACTTTCTTCTGTTTCATTTTCTGAGACAGTAGCTTTTAAAGGAGTCGTTTGCAATTGCATTTCAGTAAGTTTCCTTTTTATTAATGCAATTACACACAAAAGGTGTAATTCCATTGCTTCCTAGTGTTATGTTTTTACAATTCCTTCATGTCTCTATTGCCAGTCCTCTGTATAGTAGTACAAAATCTTACAAGGTCTTTTTCTGGTCAAAACGGTCAAGGAGTCAACCCATCTTCATCAGCAGTGCTAGCTCACTTTCAAAAGCTGGAAACAAGAATAGATGAAAATCCTGTACTAATTGAAATGGTGCAACTGATTACTGTTTGTCCCTTGAGTTTGTTAGCTCTAAGTAAGGATGGACTCGATACTTTGTAGTCATAGTTGTTTTTAGCATTTTAAACAATAGCAGGAAATTTTCAACCGTGCTACATTAATGAACTGTTACACACTGAAATGGATTCATAGCAGAAGGGTCATAGACAAAAAAGGTAATTGAATGCAAAAAAAGCAAATAATGGCCTTTATTATTAGCATACAGGCAATTAAAATTTCAAATTACTTCATACTTGGAGCCATGTTTGGAGGTTTCTCTCTTTCTCTTTTCTCCCCCTAACCCCAATCTTGGTGGCAAGTTTCCAGTAATCTGCACTTGTTTTTGTCAGTCTAGTATTCAAACAACTATCCTTTGGAAGAGGAACAGGAAATGTAAATTAAAAAAACATTTTTACACATTGTCAGTAGACTTAAAGAGAATTTTATTGTTAAGCCATTCAAGCTTGTGGGATGTATTGGTAGTATTAATTATGTCATTGCTCTGAGTGTTCTTAGTGGCTGTAGTTTTGATAGCTATATAAATATTCCCAAATTTTAACATATTTAATTATATATTATTATTTCCAAATTCTTACACAGGAGTGTGTAGGCTAGCATGGTAAAGGTGTGCTAACCTGCTCTACTGTTGACAATGTCATGTATGTGTAAATGTATACATTTATGCACACATATATAGGAAGAGGATATTTTTAATATAAGCAATGTAAATCTATGTATTTTTTCTATTTCTGCATACTTTTGTATAAATAACATAGTTTATGTCACTGCTGTCACACAGAATGATCCAAAGCCCATGGACAGGTTCATCATACAAGACAACTTAATTGTTGTTTTACCTTGGGTGTGTTTATACAAGTTCTGTGTACACAGAGGTACTGAATTAAAGAGGTACCAAATTAAGTGTGAGAGCATGAAGACAGCTTTGAATATTCCTTCATTTCTTCTTTTGTAATAGTGTACTGGGGCTCGGTGGTTAAGGAAATAACGAAAGACCAAAAAAAAAAAATATATAGATAGTTCAGAAACACCTGAACAGCTTCTCTCACGGAAACTTTAGTTTTAAAAATAAGAAATGGGAAGATTTTTTGTTTGTTTGTTTGTTTACTTTTCACTTAAAGGTCTTAAGTAATTCTCTGCAAACTTTATACTTTTTTTGACTGATAAAAAACTGGTTTAATAAAACTGTCTAAATGCAGAGCCAGGAGGATGCAAAATCCATGGGGCTCTATGGTGGGGCTTAGGCAGATGTCAGATATTTGGAAATAGTTTTTCTATTTTTTCCTTCTTTTTTGCATGCCCTGATACCAGCTCCTTGGCAAGTTTTATGTTCAAGATCAGATTTTACAAAGTACAGGGGCGCTAAGCAGCTGGCAGATCCAGTCTTTGGAAGTACTGACTTTCGAGTATTTTTCACACTTACTTCTGGAAAGAGTGAAATGTGTAGTGTGTATGTCCTTCCTTTTTTGCCATTACTTCATTGTCTTTCCCCGTGTACAGTCGTCCCCTCATGGAGTGCCCTTCACCAGGCTGATAGCATACTGCAGTCATCACTCTCATCTGCTGACAGAGAGATGAGTCTTCTGTCTCTGCAGATTCCCAGCAAGCAGCTGAAGCCAATGAAAATACACTTTTTGGGTTCAGTCCTGCACTACTAAGTCTGGCAGAAATCCCAGAGAAGCTACTGGGAGTTTTGATTAAGAACAGAATTCAGGTTTAGAGCCACTGTTTGCATTTAAGTATAGATCTTCTGGTTCTGCTACCTAAATGCTGTAGCACTAGTTTGTGTATAAGAACTAAAAAGGGAAACTGAAAGATAGAGGCTGGAAGGTGTTTCTGTTACTCAGTTTAAAACAGTAAAAAAATTAAGCTTCAGGTAGCTGGTGGAAAGCCTATTGGACTTCAAAGTTTTAATGGCTTTGACATTGAAGTATGGCACAGCAGTTATGTATCAAGGAAGATATTTTATTTTAAATTATTGTTCAATTTCAAATGAATTAAATATGAAGGTTAACAATTGTTTAACTTTTATCTGCTTTAAATTTTCAGCCATACCTGTCTTCATAAGAATTAGTTATGCAAGTCTTAAAACCTATAGTTACTCCAATAAAATTATATGGAAAAGAGTAATCCAGGTGCTATCAGGAACAGCATCTGCAGAAGCCAATCAAGAGCACATTGCATCTAGGCTTTCAAAATACAGGAGTGCCAAAAGTAAGCTGATTTATTCCACCTCAGACTAATAAGAAACAGAAGTAATTTGTTTCTTTATTAAGAGATGAATCCTCTGAATTAACTTCTCTCCTATATTTTGATTGTTAAAAGTTACCCAGCTTTCTAGTGTCCCACTATAAGCCAAATATATAAGTATATAAGTATATATAAGCCAAAGAGGTGAATCTCTAGAGCTCTTCTGTTTTGCTGGACAAAAACCAGGTGTCCAAAGAACAGGAAACTATGCTTCTGGCCCTTCACAGAGAGAGTTATTAAGTAGTAGTTGACCGAGTTTTTAGTTTATGAGCAACTGAAAAAAAAATGAAGATAACCTAGACAGTCATCAGGGGAAATGTTTTTGGCAAGCTAAATGTGATTTATTTTTTTCTAAGAGCAATGTGTGAAGCAGTTGTACATTAACAATTAACAGCATTACATTCATGTGAATATCCATGGTTTTAATAGGGTTCCTGATCTGCTGAGACTTCTTTGCCTGCCTTCCTTAAATTATGCAGCAATTAGTTATGAAATGTTTCACGTCTTCTTTTTATGAGTGTGGATGCATTCTGAAGGCCTTCCTGAAATGCCTAGTAAGGCCACAGCTAATGAGAGAGTCTCCACAGCTATGGTTACCCACTTTTACCTGACTTCAGCAGAGGTTCCATCCTGCATTATGGGACCTGACTGTTCTGACTCGGGGTTGTGGCCAGCTGCAGGCTAACATGTAAACGTTATCTTCTTTTATGTCTTTCTTCTTATTTTTGACATCACAAAGTAGCATGCAGATTGACAAAGGGTTGGAAAAAAACCCACTAGACCACTTTTCCACCTACTATGAAAATTTTAAGTTACTTCTGAGTTCTGCAGCTATAGAAAACTTTACATTTGCACCTTTAAATTAACCTGACTGTTCTTTCGTGCTCAGCTAACTGAAATATATCCTAATGTACCATGGTGAGATCAGAATTTCTGAGAATAAATAATTATTCACTGTAGACCTGTTCTACAAACCCTTCTCTGTGTATATAGTCTTAACCACTATGAAATGCCTCACTTTCAGTAGTGGGATTGGTTTCTGGCATGAGCAAAGACACTGAACTCCAAAGCGAGGGAGTGAGGGTGGGGAAGCCTACCCTGTGCTCTTTATGCTGTTCTTCAGTACTCTTAGAAGTTTATCACATCTTCAGACCTGAATATTTAGATTTCCTCTTTGCTGACAGAGGATTCTGTTCCTTTGATGTTGAACTGGGTAGCACTGATTGTCTGTGGTTATGGAACCAAAAACCTGTGGAAGATGTAACTCAAGTTTTTGTATGATCATCCAGAAAAGTAGCGTATTTTCTTTGCAGGCATATTGCAAGGCACTGATTTTATAATGGTTGGGATATGAAGGAATTAAAGAATATAATGTGCATTTGGCCAGCTTTCCAGAGTTTTAATGAGTAGTATCTTTTTCTTTTCATCATATGGGCAAATCTTGTCCATAAAATCTGAATACAAGGTTTTGTGCAGTGTATGAAGTTTTAACAGAGGTAAGAAGAATCCTTTCTGTCATTGAAAATTAAACATCCAGCTGTCAGGCTGTAGCAGGAAATCTTCCTGCGTATCCCCTTTTCCACCTACAAAGCTTTGTTGGTAGTAGTGTGTGCTCTCCCAGTGAGGATTTAAATGGCTTTGGCTTCTGTCTGGTCTTCTGTGAATCGGTGGACTTAGGTCTTACCCTTGACTGTCTGATGAAGAAGGAAATCACTGGAATCCCTTCCATTGAAGTGATGTTTGGGATTCTGGGGACAGGTATTCTTTGTTGTGCTGTAGTTATGAAGGAGTGTAGTTGTGACCAGAATGCCAGTATGCTTGAAATTCCTCTAACTTAAATGTGAAACAGAAGAGAAGAGCAGTAGGCAGCATGATACACAGAGTTACTGCAGTGCTTTGAATTTTATAGACATCTGAGCAAAGTAAAGATGTAAGAAGGGTAGGATAGTAGGTATGAACTGCTGAATCTTGCAAGGAATTATTCTTGTGATTTCTTATCTCCCTGTACACTTTGCACAGGACTACTTTCAGCCTTTAACGTCTTGTAATCATTGATTAGAATTTTGTTGTGTGTTAAGTATTTGCTCTTAGAGATATTTCATTAGAGTCAAATATCCAAACTCAGATGCAAACTTTATGTAGTAGCAAGGCTTCTGGAAGTATATGAAAATACTTGTGTTCACTTGAAGCTCAAAACAAGCCAAAATTGGAGACCTTTCTGGAAGCAAGACTCAGGTATATTTATTTCTTGAGTTGTTTTCTTTTCTACACTTGAAATTTTGTAGCAGTCAGTGTATCATGTTGTGGTTGGACAACAGTTTCTTCCAAAAAGTTTGTAAGTATATGAAAATACTTCACTTTTGAAAGTAACTGGATTCCATAAATGACAAAAGCAAAGTATTCCCATGTTTCTATCTTTCTCTGCTTTTTGTGTGTATCTTAACATACTAGAAGCATTTTCTATAATGTTCAGAGTGATTACAGAAAAATTATTTTTTATTTCAGAAATGTTGTTGACTATCTGGTGCTTTGCCATCCTTTCCCATGTGCTTAGGTGTGTAAGAAATAATTATTTTTAATTAACAAAAAAGTTTTAAGATCTGCAGATAATACTGTGCTAATAATTTATCTGCTTAAAATTGACATAATATCAATTATATTGAAATGGATGTGCAAATCCTGGAATGTTGTTTTTGGAAAGGAGCTGCTTTTGCTGTTGCAGCAAGAGGAAAATGAGAATGTGTTGAGAATGGACATGACAGCAGTACTGGTGGAAACTGGAATTTTGCTAAAAGCTACAAGGCCCACATAGACTGCTGCATTAGACATGCTTTTTTTTTTCTCCTTTCATTTAGAGCTGCCCTTCACTCCCTTTTTAATTGCCATGTGTGTATTAAGTTGCCTACTCAATCACAGGAGTTTGTACGATGGAAAGTATTGTATCACAGGAGCTGGTCAGAAATAGCCGTGTGGGACCAGTAGAACAGTAGTAAAAAATCAGCCTGAAAATAAAAGCTGTCAGCTGCATAAAAATGTTGGAGCCTTGATGATGTATTTGACATAAATGTTCAAAACCTTTTTCAACTAAACTGCTCTTGTTCTCTATTACATATAAAAAGAAATGTTATAAAATATCATTGCTTCACACGGTAACTAAGGAATCTTCTGGGGATGTGTTTCAACTTTGAGTTTTCTAGCATTTTAAATAGTTGAAAGATGTTGGTGTTAATTGTTTACATTATTCATAAAGTTAGTTGTATTAAATACTCAATTAAAGACTTGACACAAAATTTTTCTCCAGAAAAAAAAGTCAGGGGAAGAAGGCTCAGGCCCTGCTACTCAGGCTTTGGTTTACGTGAATGTCTTACTCTAAATAGCTGTACTGCCCATAGATTATTTTTTCCAAGAGCAATTAATAGCTTTGCCAAGTCTCTTTCATTTTCCAAGAGACTAGCTCTCATTTTCAGCCAACAATCTTTTTTCCATAACTTGTTGGATGTCACCTTTGAAAAAAATGCTTTTTATTTATATCAAGCCTGAATCAGTACAATCCATCTTACTTCTTGTTACCTTTGAAACCTCACTTATGGTGAACCCTCAGTGTTGGCAGCTAAACATTACTGCAAAAAAGGAAAATTTCCATATTAGGATGAATAAAATATTGAAGGAAAAACAATTTTAGCTAATCTTTAATAAAACAAACATATGTACCTTTGTAATGTTTAAGTATCATTTTGCATACTGTGACTTACAATCTGCAGATGTTGGAGTTGAACAAGAAGAATAATATTTGCATACACTTACATTTCAGATTTGTGGTCTGAACTCAAGTACAACTCTAAGCATCACCAACCCTTTCATTCTCAGATGATAAGTTCATCAAGGAAAGCCCGGAGCTCCCATTTTTTGGATACACAAGGGCTGGGTAACACTGTTGTTCATGCAGAATCAGCAGGAGAATGGGCTATGCCTTGCTCTTCCAGTTCTAATGATATTATGGTAGGAGCCACACATTGTAGGATTTCCCATTGCAGAAAGGTGGAGCTTAGTTATATTTTTAATTGTCAAAACATTTAGATTTCACATTACAAAGGGGAGGATTCAGATACAGTTTCTTTGAAAAATATCATCAGTAATCAAGGAGCAGGTGCTGCAACAAGAAGCAAAAATAAGTTTCGATTTTCTGGAGACCTCTGAATGTCCAAGGAAATTATGAGAAAATCTGCCAGAGCTTCCTGTCAGAGGTGTAATAAAGACAGTTGCTTCTTTTGTATGTTTCGTATTTGGGCATCTTCTAGTAAGGTGAATTTAACTTCAGATTTTTGCCAGTATAGAATTAATCTCTCCATTCTGAAGGTTCCCTGATACGGGGTCCAGTCTCTTGGACTTTCTCCCACTGTGCTGGTTTTTCTTTTTGAAGGGAATAAAGTTCCTGGTAACCCTAACAGCAGGCACTACTTTTCAGCATTTATGTTGCATGTATTAGGTTGTTAAGCTAATAATGCTGATGTATGAAATAGATTTTTGAGGTATGTCTAATGATAATAACCTTTTTACTGTTCTTGAGCCTACAAGTGAGGTGGTACAAGCTGAAATTGCTTATTTTCTCATCCCCTTACTAGTATTTGCTAAATCATACTTACGGGCAAGGGTTTCTGTAAAAAGTCTTTATGAAAGGCAAATCTGCTTTGTAAGGAAGTGAAACAGATTATCAAGTATTAGGTTTTTTTCTTTAATTGACAGGAGTGGGAGGGCATGTCTCAGACCTCCTTTACTCCTTGTGTGTCTCATACTGACCAACATGCTTAATGTTTTCAATATTTTATTTTTAGCAATAGAAGTATCAATAATCCAGATAGCTTATAGTTTAAAACATTAACTTCCAGACACATTGCTTCCTTATTTAGTTATGGTTCCATGGAGTTTTGTTTAAATAAAAATGATGGAATAGATTTCACAGTTCCTTCCTGCTAATCTTTACAGCACTCACAGGTATGAAATACAGGATTTATGATAATATGCTGCTCCTGCATTGCAGTCTATGCCCTTTTGAGGTTCTGGCTTTATGTAGCTGCAGCAGACTGCCACTGCACTGTTGGGCTTTACACAGAAACAGCATTTCAGTACTGGGAGCCTTCAGTTAAAAATTTCAGTCTGTGCTTTTCCTTGAAAAGACACTTCAAGTTTTCATCCAGATAACTTGCATTCCAACATGTCTGGGTGCCTTTCTACTTTTCTCTATTTCTATTTCTATTTCTCTATGTCTCACTTTTTCAGTTAGCTGAGAATAGGTGAAATTTTCATGGGCAGGAGTTGTTCGTTAGCACAGGATGAAACTGTCAAGACTAAGATGGTGACAAAATTCAAATACAAATTGGATCCTTATATGTGTACTAAAATATTTTGATTTTTTATCCTGAATGACAACAAATGGTATTTGGGATGTTGAGCTGCGTGTTTCAGATTTTGAGCTAGTGGGTGTTGGACACCAGGAGGAAACAATGAGGCAGGCAGATTATCCCATGTCTACTTACAGCAGGCTTTTTACATCTTCATCTAAATTGTCTGGTTTTGGCCAGAGGTACAGGAAGGAAAACAAAATAGCTGGATATTGGACTGTACTCAAAACTAGAATTGTTACATTTCTAATAATCATATCAGGCTTTCTGTCAAGTAGCCATTTATAAATCATAGGTAAATTAGAATATATTTTTTTTAAAACAGAATTAATGAAAAAGATCCCAAGAATTGTGATAGTGGGACAGTCCCATTTGTTAGTACAGAGTGCACACTTCTAAGAAAAATAGAAACACTGTAGTATAGCTAAATTTAGAAGTCAAATATGCTACTTCCAGGGTTTTTTTAAATGTTCACACCAACAAAAAAAGTACTTCTTCTTAAATATATTAGCAATTTGGATTGTTGGTAACAGTGTCATTCTTCATATAATGGTGCATATCAAATATAATTTTCTGACGTTAAAAAAAAAGCATAACATGTATGTGCTGAAAGTCCCCTTATTTTGCCAAAGCAGTTACTCTCTCTAAGCAACAAGTGATCTAAAACATATGTTCTAACATACGTTTTTTTCTGGCAAAATCGTTGTGACAGCAGTACGGGGAAAGGAGCAATTGAAGAAACACCTAACACCAGTATGGAAAAGATGACTGATTCATAAACCCAGGGTTTTTAAGGTCAGATGAACTGTTACAATAGTATAGTCTGACTGACTCTATAAAACATACCATAGAATCTCACGTGGTAATTTCAGAATCAAATCCACAACTTCATTTGAAATGGCAAAGTATCTTCAGAATGGCTTCTAGTTTTTGTGTGTTTACTTTCCCTAAGTAAAAATATACTATATGACTAGAGACCTTATATAAACAACTGCATTTCACTCTTAGCCCACATATTCTTGTCGTCACTTCACACAATAAAATCTTACTTTTTCCTCTTAGGACAGAAGACCAGTCACTACTCAGACTCTTTGCCTTTGGACTTCATTTTGGATAGACTTTAATGAATAAAGATTTTTTTAATTGTTATTTTTTTATTTTAATTACAATATTGTTTTAAAATAGTAATATCACTATAAAGCATCTTTCTGAAATCTTAAATTATTCTTCTGACTCTTTGCATAGTTCTTGCAGTTTTCCAGCATCCCATTTGAAATGTAGTTGCCATAGCCATGGAAAAAAACATTCTTGCTAGGTATAGATAAGAGGTTACTCCCTCTTTCTGTCTGGAAATGGTCTGCTGCTGGTTTTCTGCTTCTGTAGCCCAAGTTTATGTAAGGCTCACATTCTCTTAGGAGCTCAGGATCTGCAGTTTATGTGTGATTATTCTGAAGTACTATTCAGGATCTCAGTATTATGGGTAAAATTTATTTTTATTTGTAAATTTACATTAAAGTTTAGTAATAGTTTTGTTTATTCTTCTACTGTTCGTGTTGCAGTAGTAAGATTTGCAGGTACTCTCCTGCAGATCTACTCTGATGGAAGTTGTTACAGAACCTGAACATTGTGATTTATTCATTCTGTTTATTAAGGCATGAGTAGGCACATATGTGTAGGTTTCCAGAGCATATATTTCTTATTTAATAGAATATATTAAGGAATGGGTGTATTGGTATAATTTGTTCTTGTATCCAACTCATTCATATTCTCTTGCACAAACACTTCATCATTTGGTTATATTCTCAATCTTTCTTTCAAACACGCCCTTGAAACTGAACTTTGCATTACTAGGGTTGACAGAGTATACACATAATCATCTTGTGTCTTAGGGGAAGATAATGAAACTCAGGTACTATTCACAACTCAAGTTGAAGTTCCAAGTTTAATCTTGTCCGATTGAGTTCCAGACTTCTTAAAAAAGACCTTTGGCCAGGATATTCCTAAGGATCACCAAACATTAAACAGAAAAATACATAATTTGTATTTCTACTCCTACTGTAATAATTTCATGTTATTCAAAGATTGGTCCTATTAAAAAAGAGCACAGATGCTGTAAAAATATAGTACTGTTCAGCAGAACTACTTATTTTCTGAATAAGTATTTTTTTCCTATGACAGTGACTACATTTTATAATGGGACTCTGAGTGCTGCTAGTGGTAAAAGGTCATGGACTTTTCAGGTTTACCTACACACACCCTTTTTTCTTTTTCAGTTTCATGTTTAATTAGAATCTCATTAATGAGGAGTCTAAAATCAAACAATTTTCAGGACTCATTCTTTATTGATCTGACTGGAATCATCAGTTAGGCAAAAATTCTGCAGTGTACAGGTTACAGTCAAACAATAAATTCTTAATACACAGAGTAAACCACAGACTTTCTCAGAATCCAGCTATTATTTGTACTTCAGTCATTAATGAGAAAATTAAATGAGTGGGCTGGTTTTAAATGTTTTTATTACTTTCACGTTAGCAGTATATAGGGCTTAGTTGATGTTAGAGCAGCAGTAAAAGCTTTTTCCATATATATGAAGGTTATTACTTTCACTATGTGTCATAGAGAAAGCTCTTAGGTAATACTAAGCAATAATACTAATTTCCAAGAATGAAGTAGTGTTGTCATTGAATTTAGTAGCCAAATTCCCATTTGTTTTCACCAAAGTCAAGATTTAATTCTGTTTCTTTCATGTCTCGAATTCTAAGCAGTTCTTGTTTTCTTCCAATAGCAGGCTGACCCTTGCTGATGATTTGCAGACAAAATGCAGTCTATCATGTATTCCCCTTAGTCTTGTGACACCTGAGTAAACTTTGTGTGAAACAAGTATACAGTCATAATCTGTGATAGAGTCTTTTTCTTACCCTTATGCTTTAACTAAAATCCAGATAAGACTACAGTGAATTAGTGGAATTTAAATCTTTGATGGCTGGAGTTTGTATTTCAAATGTTTGCCATTCCAATATGAGGTTATAGCTTGATGAGATCATGGTCTTTTGCTATCAGTCCTCAGGATCTTTATGTTAAAAATTCAGCTCTTTCCAATTTGGCAAGGGCCTTGGACTTCATTAAATTCAGACCACTGTAAAGCTGCTTCTCTTCCAGTATGATATTGTGTTGGTGGATAAAGGAAGAGCACCTGACATCACCTGCCTGGACTTGTGCAAAGCATTTGACACTGTACCACATGATGGACTTGTCTCTAAATTGGAGATTGACAGATGGACCACTTGGGGGATAAGAAATTGGCTGGATGGCCACACTCAAAGAGCTGAGGTCAATGTCTCAATGTCCAAGTGAAGATCAGTGACAAGTGGGTTCCTCAGGGGTCCATACTGGGACCACTGCTGTTTAACAGCTTTGTTGGTGACATGGACAGTGGAATGGAGTGCACCTTCAGCAAGTTTGCTGATGACACCAAACTGCGTGGTGAGGCGATGCACTGGAATGGAGGGAGGCCATCCAGAGGTACCGTGACAGGATTGAGAGGTGGGCCTGTGCTAGCCTCATGAAGGTCAGTAAAGCCAAGGGCAAGGTTCTACAACCTGTGTTGGGGCAATCCCAAGCACAAATACAGGATGGACATAGAAGGGCATGGGGCATTGGTTGATGAAAAGCTCAACATGAGCCAGCAATGTTCGCTAGCAGCCCAGAAAGGCAACAGTGTCCTGGGCTGCATCAAAATAAGTGTGGCTAATGGGTCAAGGGAGGTGATTCTCCCCCTGTACTCTGCTTTTGTGAGACCCCAACTGGAGTACTGTGTACAGCTCTGGAGACCCCAACATAAGAAGGACATGGAAAGCCAGGAGTGAGTCCAGATGAGGGCTATGAAGATGATCAGAGGGTTGGAGCACCTCTCTTACAAAGACAGGCTGAGAGAGTTGGGGTTGTTCAGCCTGGAGAAGGTGGTGAGACACTGGAAGAGGCTGTGCAGGGAAGCTGTGGCTGCCCCCTCCCTGGAAGTGTTCAAGGCCAAGTTGGATGGGGCTTGAAACAACCTGGTCTAGCGGGAGGTTTTCCCTGCCCATGCATGGGGGTTGGAACTAGATAATCCTTAAAGTCCCTTCCAACCCTAAGCATTCTTTGATTCTATCTTGGATAAAAGATCACTGAAACCTTTTCCTAATGGACAGGATTTTGTTTTTGTAATATGCATATTTTACTAAAAGTACTGTCTTCATGGGTTGATGGACAGAGAGGGAGGTTCAAAAATACAACTCTGAAGATGACTTCTGATGAAAATCAAGAAACATGAAATTTCACAGTCCTTATAGAGTATTTATGATCTCTTAATCTACTCTCTTAGGTGTTTTTGTTGTGGATACTTATGTGCTTGCTTAACTTTATTTGAAATGAACAGCCGAGTTGAAATTAACTGCTGATGTGTATGACTAATTGTGCAGAAGTCTCTCCCAGACTGGTACCTGAATGGACCTTATAAAAGACAGGCAGCAGGATGTTTATTTCTGTTTAATCTAACTTTTACTTTAAGAGGCTTGTGTCTTACTGCAAAGAAAACTTAATATGATGTCTCCCTGGAAATACCAGTTTCTCCCTTTCCGATCATGTCAAAGCTGTTTTTATTCTTCAGGGTGAAAGTATTAAATTCTAGAATGCATTGGTTGTCCCGTTTGCAGCTTGGTTGTGAGACCAGTGCAAGTGTGTGGAAGGCAGTGTGTGACCACATATCAGTACTGGAGCCTGTTTTCAGTAGGAAAAAAAGGATAATAGGACAGGAGAGCAGCTGCAACCCCACTGTTACGCCTTCTTGTGCATGACTGAATCTGAGTGGAAGCTTTGCATTTTCTTCTTTTTTTCCACCTCTTAAAGTTTCCATAAGGATATGAAACCTGGCTTAGAGCAGCCATCTGTTTCTCATTTGTTCCTAGGGAAGTTCAGTTAATTGTTGTTCCCTGTTTGTGTTGCCTCATATGGTCCAAAAAATCTTTCTCCTTTTACAGGTTGAACCTTATTAACTATTTACAGGAATTTGACAATAATTTGTCTAGGGCTAGATATTCAGTGTACTCAATATAGCTTGAATAGGCTGTATTATCTCTTGTTATTCCTCTGAAAATAAATGGTGATTTACCAATTAGTCCTCTATAGGCAGCACTATTTTGCACTAAGTATTCCACCAAGAAAGTTGACTCTGTGGTTATTGCTGGCATGGACCTTGATCAATGTGGAGTGAACAAATGTGCCTGCTGTGGTCTGTAGTTCCCTCCCATGAATCATCGTAATGTAACTTAGGAAGAAGGATACCAGTTCCCAGTCCTTGTTTGCTTCATCTGGTCTTCTCTTTTGGTTGTTTTGTTGTTTATTTATTTGTAAAACGCTTTCAGTTATTATGGATTTTACTGGATACATTGTCAGTGCACAGATTGGTTTTGAGTCTAGCCACCTTTCCTTACTTGCATCTTTCAGAAATAAAGAAATTGTAAGACAGGATAACTTTGTGAAAATCATTACCTTGTGTGGAAGGTGACATGCTACTTCTATACTTGGAATTTTCTTAATATAGATATATACTGGACTAAAATTTTATTCTTACTATAGTTACTAGTACACTGTCTTGTATAATACAGTGATCTTTCCTTTTTTCCAGATTACAGAACAGGCCCATGTTTCACACAAGTTAACAACCAAATGTGTCAGGGTCAGCTAACTGGCATTGTTTGCACAAAAACCCTCTGTTGTGCAACTATTGGACGTGCATGGGGTCACCCCTGTGAAATGTGCCCTGCTCAGCCTCAGCCATGTCGTCGTGGCTTCATCCCTAATATTCGCACTGGAGCCTGTCAAGGTAAGCCTTCTGCTTTACATGGAGCACAACTGTGGTGTTGCTGAGCTGCATCTTGAAAACCTTGTGTCCATTTAAAAAAAAAATAAATCACTGTTTTCCTTGTGTGTGTTCAGTGTATCTTACTTTTGATGAAATTTGGATATGCTTCCAGATTTTAGCTAATGTGCATATAGAAGAAAACTCAAAGTGCCTAGATGAAATGAGTGAAAATCAAAGAGCCATAAATTCAGAGCATGAAAAGGTCATAATGTCTGTTAAGCACAGCCATCAGATACTGCAGTAGAGAACTAATCGGGCAGCTGGCTTCTGTTTCTGAATCCATCTACTTAGCAATTAATTCTGTTGGAAAGTTCACTGTTTCTTGCCACTGAGTTGTTTTATTTCTGA
Source organism: Apus apus (assembly GCF_020740795.1). Lineage (NCBI taxonomy): Eukaryota > Metazoa > Chordata > Aves > Apodiformes > Apodidae > Apus > Apus apus. The sequence goes on along the minus strand of NC_067312.1, from coordinate 68,076,610 downwards.
AGTGGTTGGGAGTTATATAGACTTTTTTTTTTTTTCTTTTTTTTTCTTTTTTTTAATCCCATCTTTTAGATAAAGCACACAGTGAAACTTCTAGATGCTCTGTTTGGAATATTTGTAGAGGGCTAGAAAAATGCATGAGTAAGGAAGGACTGCAGTCTTCTATGTTTAGATTAATAAAATGTTTGAGAAATGGGAAAGCCTTATGCAGTACTTTTTTCCTTTATGTCAAGAGACTTGCTGCTGCTCCTTTTTCTTGTTACTACAATCCACTTATCCTAAAATATAGGTATCTGTTCTGCTGTAGCTGCTTGAGTAAATTTTTGAACAAACTCCATAAAGAATGCAGTAACAGGGGATACTAGAGCTCCCAAAGGAGAATGTACTACTTTTCCATTACAGCGCGGTGTTCCTGGTCAGTTTGCAAGCTGTGTTGTCTGAGAACCTTCCCAAGAAGCAATGGAAACCAAGTAGGTGCTGCAGTCAGACCCTACAACACTAGTTGGTGCTTGAAGGAATAAGGCTCAGAGTCTGAGTCTGTTGTTGGGTTGATGAGTGTGTGATGTGAGCAAGAGGGCACCTGGTGCCAGTCTATTTTGTAGTGTCATCTTGGCAGTGGCTTGAGGTTGTGTGGCTTGACCAATGTGAAGGAAGTTCTGATGCTGTTGGTTAGATGTCTCAGTTGGATGAGGGTATCTCTGATGACAGTCTTAATGTTACTGCCTGGAATAAACCAGTCGGCCACCCGTTCATCACAGATTTCAACCTTTGACCTACACTCATTCCTTTACAAGGAAGTGTTTCTTGCTTTACCTGAGAGTTATGCTTAGTTAAGGGGTGCAACATATGGGACATCCATTTGCTAGGGTAAAATAGAATGGTAGCTAGGGTGCAGTAGGCTTGCTGATAGTCATTTCCCTTTTTTGTTTTCATTTTTACCACCAATTAAAGTTGAGATAGGCGTATTTATCACTGCAGAGCCATACCATACCACTAATGGCCACCAGGAAAAAGTGGCCAAGCCACTTGATATTGGCATCATTCTGGCCCCTACAATGTCACCCACAATGCAGCTGTTTGGCCACATACTACCAGCAGCAATGCTACACCAAGCCCTTCCAGAAGAAAGCCTGGTCTAGCCTGCTGCTTAGGGGTGGTGTCATTTGCTGGCACAGTCTGGAAGGTGTGGTGCTGCACACTGAACAGCAGCACCAAAAATTCAAATAACTGCATGAACCCGGACTGAACCCCTACATGAATCCAATCACTAGGGGCAAACCTCTCCACTCCCTGCAATAAGTCAATTAACACCACCCTGTCCTCCTGTCCTGCTGGCAACAGTGCCTCAGCAGAGTACAAGGACCACATATCAAACAAGTGAACCAAATTATGCTGTTCTGAGTCATGAATTGATCTCATGAATTGATCCATAAGATTCCTGCAGAACAGAAAATCATCCCGATGGGGAAAGGCTGGATGATTATCCCTGGATCCACTTGTGGGAAATTTTTAGGGTCTTGCTGTCAGGAGTCTGAAAGCTTCAGATATTATTATGTATGCTCAAAAGCAGACCTTGTTTAAGGGTGGGGCAGTTAAACAATATTGTTTTCCAATCTTCAGGACCTAAGGCACTCCCAAGGGAGTCAGTAGGTTCAGCAAGGACAGTGCAGTAGGAAAAGCCTTGCCAGTTGGTTGACCATGTGTGCCCCAGTGGATATTACCTTCACTGAGACTGTCTACAAGTGGCTTCCGCAAAAGGGCTAGTGGAGCTGTGGTGCTTGTTTTAGATCAGGTACAAAAGCAACCTTAACTCAGCAACATCTCATCAGGAAGATGCAAAACTACCCAGGAAGTGCACATACTGAGAGGCTGGCCATCCACTCATTAAGTGTGAACACGTGCACAGGAAGAGATACCCAGAGTTGCCATTAAGGCCGAGGAAAAACAGGAAATTTGAGCTCCAGTGTCAATCAAACCTCTTGCAGGGAATCTATTTGGCTCCAGGCCAGTAATGGTATGTGGATCCCCCTTGATGTCCCACTCAAGAAGTTTAAGCTGCCATACCAGAGAGACCAGGTGGGACAGGGACACTACTAGTTTTCTGCCAGTGTGGCAGTAGCACACTGAAGGGTGTCCAGAGTTGCTCTGGCATCTTTGTAAGGCTGGTTGTCAAGATGGGTGGTCTGCAGCCTTGCCACACTGGCTGGATTCACAGGCAGCTTGGACCGTGGCCCTCATCCCTGGGAACATGATGGAGCAGCTAATTCTGGAAATAATTTTCAGGTACTTTAAGGATAAGAAAATCACCAGGAGTACCCAGCAAGGCTTCACCAATGGGAAGTCATGCTTGACCAACTTGATAAACTTCGATGATAAAGTGAATTGGCTGGTAGATGAGGGTAGAGTAGTGATTATTGTGTACCTGAACTTCTTTACAACCCTTGACACTGTCTCCCCTAAGACCCTAATAGGCAAGCTGTTGCTGTACAGGCTGGATGAGAAGACAGGTGGGTGGAAATCTGACCTAATTACAGGTTAAGAGTGTGGTGTTGAGCAGCATAAAGTCTACTTGGAGGTCAGTGACAAAAACTGCACACTTGGAGTTGATATTGGGTCCAGTTTAGCATCTTCATTAATAGATGATGGAGCAGAGCATACCCGCAGTGAGTGTTGCAGATTACACCAAACTGTGAGGAGCGGCTGATAGGCCAGAGGGTTATGCTGTCATCCAGAAGCACCTTGACACTCTGGAGAAATGGGCTGACAGGAACCCCAAGAAGTTCAACAAAGAGAAGTGCTAAGTCCTGCACCTGGAGAAGAACAGCCTTAGGCACCAGTACATGCTGGGTGCTGGTGATCTTGAAATCAATTTTGTAGAAGCATACCTGTGCATCCAGGTGGGCACCAAGTTATACATGAGCCAGCAATGTGCCCCTGCAGGAAAGGAAACTCATCTTATTCTGGGCTGCAGAAGAAGAAGTGTCGTCAGCAGGTTGGGGGTGATGATCTTTCCCTTCTCCTCAGCTCAGGTGAGGCAATACTTTGGAATGCCATGTTGAGTTCTGAGCTCCCTAGAACAAGAGATGGTGCTGCTAGAGAGAGTCTGACAAAGGCGATGAAGATGATGAAGGGACTGGAGCATCTGTCCTCTGAAGAAAGACTGAGTGACCTGGAACCCTTCACTTGGAGAAGAGAAGGTTCAAGGGGAATCTCATCAGTACATACAGATACCTGGAAGAAAGGATGCAAAGAAGACAGAGCCAGGCTCTTTCTAAGTGTTGCTGACAGGACAAGAGGCACTGGACCCAAATGGAAACACAGGAAAATCTTCCTCAACATCAGGAGACATTACCTTACTGTGAGTATGGCCAAGCTCTGGCACAGGTTGCCCAGAGAGGTTGTGGCGCTTCTGTCCCTGGAGACACTCAGAAGCCATCTGAACATGATCCTTGGCAACCTGCTCTGAGCGTCCCTTCTGGAGCTGGGTCGTTGGACAACATGACCTCCAGAGGTCACTTCCAACCTCAACCAGTCTGTGATTCTGTGGAAAACATCCTGGTTTGGGCAGCTTCTGTTGCTTGTGGTAAGGACATAGAAGTGCTGGAGCATGTCCAGAAAAGGGCAACGAGGCTTGTGAAGGACCTAGAGCACAAGTCCAGTGAGGAGTAGCTGAGGGAGCTGGGGTTGTTTAGTCTGAAGAAGAGGAGGCTGAGGAGAGACCTCATTGCTCTTTACAACTACCTGAAAGGAGGCTGGAGTGATGAGGGGGACAGCCTCTTCTCCCTGGTGATGTGTGATAGGACCAGAGGGAATGGATGCAAGCTGGGCCAGGGGAGGTTAAGGTTAGATATTAGGAAGCATTTCTTCACTGAAGGGTTGTCAGACATTGGACTAGTTTGCCCAGGGAAGTGGTGGAGTCACCATCCCTGGAGGCATTTAAACGGCATGTAGACCTGGTGCTTAGGGACATGGTTTAGCAGCAAGCCTGCCATGTTAGGTCTAGGGTTGGAGTAGATGATCTTGGAGGTCTCATCTAGCCAGAGACATTCTGAGATTCTGTGTGAAGCTACAGCTGAAGTTAGTAGCTCAGATCCACTTCTGTGGAACTCACCACACCATTGTTTTAGCAAAGGCATCTATTTTAATTAAAATACTTAAATTAGTTTTAAGCAACAATAAATTCCTTTATTGTTCTTAATTTTAAATATTCTCCTTCCTTTTTTTTTGTGCTTACACTGCTTAAGGCATCCAAATGGTACTCGGAGAAATACGTGATTGCACTTTTCCTTATATGTCAGAAATAGGCCTCTGTCTGCATATAGCAGCTTATGTTTTACTATTCATCTTGAAGTGATTAGTATGTTTTAGACATTCTTTTCATAACGAGATCATAAACAGAAACAATGTACTGAAGGCATGCACGGAGGTTATAATCCCCAAGTCAAACTCCTTTGTGTTACCAAGATGTTGGCCATATAACATAAATTCTTAAAACTTTTCTGCCAGACTGACTCTGGCAAAGCTTCTGGGGCTTCATTTAAATTATGTGAGAGATCACTAGAGCTCTTTAGCACCCATGCTCACAATCCTGTGTTTTCTTGTTCTCCCAGCTTATTCTGCATGGCAGATATTTTTTAATTAGTTCGTTAACATAATTACTGAATTCCACTGGGAAGCACTGGAACAGTGTTGGTATGTTATCTCTATATAGGAAGATCTGATTGTATTTATGTCAGCAAGAGTTAGCACACGATGTGACAAGATGATGATAAAGCACAAGCAGATGAAGAAAATGTGGATTTTTTGGGTGGAAAAGGAGAGACGGAGAATTTCTTTGTTCCACTAAATCATTGCCTTTAATACCAACAGTTGAGATTGCCCCTTTTAAGCTCTGAGTACTGGTAATTCCTCCTGAGCTAAGTTCTGTAGTGTTTGCAGGTCCATAGTATGTTGTGTACTTTGTTCTGAGTTACCAGACCACTCTGCTGGAGGAAGGGACTTGATGTAGCACTTGTGACTGTGGAGACTACTTTTTACTTTTCCAAACTCCATGTTAGGGTACATAGTCTGTACAAAGAAGTTGCAGGATTTTGCTACAGCTAGGTATGAAAAGGCAAGAAAAAAGCAATACAGCAGTGTTGTTCACAGTGAATGAAAAAAACATCCAGCAGTTGGTTAAAGCAAAAACTCTCAGAGCAAGCTAAGGGGCATGCTGAACAAACTGGGATTGAGGTACTTGCTGCTTCACTAAAATACTTCAAGGATATATGATCAACTCTTGAAATTCATGTGCCAAACTCAACCTGGCTGAGAAAGGTGAATGGGGAATTTAATCCAAACAAGTAGTAAAGGGTGGTAGATCTGTGAGTAGTGCTAGATCTGTGAGTAGTGCATAGGCAGAAGCAGGTATGACTGCACAGAGGTAAACTGTGACAAAGAAAATAAAGGGGACAAAATGGAGCTCTAGGAGTGTGCTACAAAAGTTTTAACAAGAGAGTAGTATTAGCAATTCAGGAAGCAATTATTCTCCAAGTGTGATAACTCCTGTCTGAGGAGGCTTCTTTTCAAGAAAAAGAAAGGTCAGATGAGACTGCATTAAATATTTTATCTGAGGGTTTTAGAAACTGGGATCTGGCTAATGCTTTTTGATGCTTTTCTTTCTGTTGATGACATCAGATTCACAGAGACTTTTATTAAAGGAACACAGAACCCCTTGGTATTCCTGTAAAATTCTGTCTTTGTCACTTCTCGATTATATCAGACCCACTCAGTCCATAGTTTGAATGCTTGGCATTTTTTAAGTGAATGCTTTCATCAACAGCCTAGTCTGGGAGTTGATCTGAACAAGTACAACTTGCAAGCCTTACTGTTGGAAAACAGGTTGTAATTTCAATGTACATTAGATGACAAGAGAGTGACAAGATTTAACTACTGAGTATGAAGTTGCTCCTGCTCTCCACAGGATGTGCATCTCGCAGTCTCAGTGTATCTTAAGTAGCTGTTTAGCACCTTTCCATGATTGATTATATTCTTGTATAGAAAATCATGGTAGTATTGTCATTCATTATTACCATGAACAGCTTTTAAAAAATTAAAGAAGCAAAACCAATACAAATTCAAACAGTTAAGTTTTGGTTTGATGGTTTTTTTCCCCAAGATAAAATTTTGTTCACTTAAAGGCTTAAGTGATATCTTTTCAGTTTCTGGGAAGTACTCATTTCCTGCTGCTGCCATTTATTTTACTGTTCTTTGACAACAAAACAATGAAAGACATGCAGTGGTTGTTTTTAACCCCTGATCTGATGAAAAATCTGGCTCAGTTTAAACAAGCATTAATAAATGACACAAGGTGCATGCGTACTGTGTGTGATGAATGCATATTGAGGCCCAAGGGTCAAAAGACAAACACTGTATTAGTTTTGCTTGGAAGGGAGCTACCAGGTGGGCTGGATTTGAATAATTGATGGAATCTGTCTTCTGTCTAGATGATGATAAATCATGTCCAAATTCCTTAAAATACTAAAGAGATTAAAAGTTTGCTTTTTGGGTAAACTGGATTGCACTAGTTATCTAGAGTACAAATGGTTGCAGAAAGTTTATGCCTCTGATAAAGTCCTCAGTCCATTTACAATCAAACTGTTGCATTTGGACATGATACTGTGCTGACTAAATCAGCACAGATTCAGGAATTAAATGCAAACTTTTCCAGCACATGAACTTCGAACCATGTCCAGTGGTTAAAAAAAAAAAAATTATTTTAAGAAATTTCCTGATTTCTCGACTATGGGCAATTAAACCTGCTGAAGTGAAAAAGCGGGTGAATTGTCAAAGCCTGTGTCATAGGTTTTATCAGTAGCACAAACACCGTGAGTAACAAAAACTGACAAAATACTAAAATTTGAAACCGCCATGCTTTGAGATGAGAACATCCTCCTGAACATGAGTACTGTATTTTACTTTAGAGTCCTACCCTATCTGTATCTCACTGTTTATAGTGGTAAAGAGCTGTTTGTGGAAGGGAAAAAGTAGAAAGAAAGTGAACTTGAGTGTGAAGAGGGAAGTTGCTTTCTTCTGCATCTTAAGTAAAGTTTATCAGCTGCTTCATTGACTAGTGCATGCAAGCTAACAGGAAAAACTGATTGCAAATGGAAAATAGGGTAATGGTTTAAATTCTTAATTTATTTAGCATTAATGAAAAATGTAGGGAAAAAATGAGGAAATATTTTTCCTTAAAGCTTTGAAAATAAGGTAATACGTATTTTAATCATAATGGAGAAGAAAGTGAAATAAAATTGTGGATTTTTAACATAGACAGTGTGTTGCTTTAATTCTATAATGGAATTCCATATGCAATTGTAATCCAATAAGAGAAAATAGTATGAAGTTGACCTCTGCACAGAAGAAACTCTCTGGAAGCCATGTGGCCCCCTTTTTTGCAACCTGCAAAGGACACTTTCCTTTATTTCTATTCCACAGTGTGTAGAACTAATAAAATAAATTAATTTTTGTCTCTTCTGTGAAAGGGCAAACTGTTTGACAAGAAAGATTGCCTGCAATCTCATAGAAGAGCTTCTGCTGGTGTTGGAACAAAACTTTTCAGCCTTCCCCCTCTGTGAATGTAAAATCATAGAATCACAGAATGCCAGGTTGGAAGGGACCTCAAGGATCATCTGGTCCAACCTTTCTAGGTAGTACTATAGTTTGTATGAGATGGCTCAGCACCCTGTCAAGCTGAGACTTAAAATGTCCAGTGTGAGGGAATCTGCCACTTCCCTTGGGAGACTATTCCAATGTTTGACTGTCCTCATGGGGAGAAATTTACCTCTTGTGTCCAATTGAAATCTCCCCTTGTGCCCAACTTGTGCCCATTACCCCTTGTCTTTTCCATGTGACTCTTTGTAAATAGGGAGTCTCCATCTTCTTGGAGCCACCCTTTAAGTACTGGGTGCACATGAAATTGTAATATTTGGTGCATGTGAAATTTTTTGCAAAAAATTTTGTTGTACAGTTGCTTTATTCTGAGCTCTCTGATAGCTATAGATTAACTGAACTTTTAAAAATAGCTGCTGAAAAGCTAAATACTGACATATAATTTGCATATCATGCACTGGTCTGGAGCTTGTTCTCCCTTTCCTTGTGTACAAAGAGTGTCAGTCTTCTTTAACCCTGGTTACTTCAAAGGGGCCTCTGTGATCCATGGTTTCACTTTAACTGCCCATTTGCACTTACACATTTGAGTAATTTGGTAGTTTTGTATAAAAACCTACAGAAATACAGAATGTTTTATTTCTAAACAAATGAAGTGGGGAACAAAAAATGCAGCACAATTTGAACTGGAAAGCAGATAATGAAATACAGCAGGAAGTTACTGAAAGAAATATGTAAAGTGAAAATTTCAATATATTTTCTAATAGCATTTATTTAACATTGACAGTCCAGCCTAAAGAAGTCTGTTAAATTCTAGTCCTACTTATTACTTCAGTATACAAGGTTACACAGATCATGTGCTGTACATCTTAACCTGGCTCAACAGCACCTAGTTTCTATTGAATCAAATAGTTTAACTTCAGTCCAGAAAGAACATCCTGCAAGAATTACTGTTGAGTTAAGGAGGACAAGAGGGTGGCCTGTGTGTACAGGCAGAGATCCTTTCAAAATAAGAATCTGCATTTTGTAATCGCCATATATAAGGAATGATCTGAAGGCATGGAATACCAAGAGTACCAACTTCTTAGATGTTTAAAGCTATCTAAGTCATAAGTAAGACATGTAAAAGTATTTTGAGCTTATATGGAATCAAATACAACACACATGCACGTCTGAGTCACGTTACTGCTGTTACTGCCATATATTACTTTGATGCTGACCTGGATAAATGTCCTGGGGTTTGCTGTTTTTTTTTTTTTTAAGAATAATTTCAGACCTCTCTATCTATCAGCAAAAGCCATATGAAATTATGTAACTTGTACCAAGTAATCCTTCTTTTTTGTCTTTGTAGATGTTGATGAATGCCAGGCTATCCCAGGAGTCTGTCAGGGAGGAAACTGCATTAATACAGTAGGTTCGTACGAGTGCAAGTGTCCCCCTGGTCACAAACAGAATGAGGCAACTCAGAAATGTGATGGTAAGTGATGTTGTCTGAGAACACACAGAAAAAGCAGTTAAGTAAAGCACTGGAGAGCTTTTGTAATGAAAGAGAAGGTCTGAATAGTTGCAATGTCATATCTGAATAGACGTGCTGTTCAGAATATTTGAACATTCATGTCGGAACATACCCTGCTTTTTATTTCTTCCTCTCTGCACTGTCTTTTTCTACTTTGCTGTTCAGATTTTGCATTAGATGGTTTTTTTTTCTGTCTGACTTGTGGGGGTAAAGACAGTGTTTATCTTGTTTAAAAATTTAGAACTGTTGGTAGAGAATGCATCTGTGAGCAGCATATAACTGCAGCTGAGTTATTAGGATTCTGTTTTATCAAAAATGTCCAAAATATTCTAGTAGAGGCACATACTTTGATTCTTCCGACTACATTGTGAAAAGCAAATGTGGCAGTTTTGGTAATGGAAGTCAGAAATTACTGCTATGTACAGCTTGTGTTCAAGAGCCTGGGTAAGTAAAAGATACATAGGAAATGTCCTCTTTTAGATGGAAAATCAAATAGACCATATTCAATAAGCATAGTTTAAAAAACACAAACCATGTTTATTCAGTAAACATGTTGATAAAATAAATAATAACTATTCTGCATGGTTTAAAGTGATGTGGTTGAAAACTGAGGAGTTTTTGTGGGTTCAGTGAAGATTTCACTGATTTGAGAAAATTTGCCATGCCTTTGAAAAAAACTAGGCCTCAGACTTCATCCCAACCAGTAGCTAGGTGCCTTCACATTCAAGTTACATAGATAAGAGAACTGCTTGTTCAAGGCTTGGACTTGTGGTTAGGTATCAATTTAAGTATGTTATCAAATTACATTATGCTCAGTATTCCGTTACAAATATGTGGTTTGTAGCCAGTTTTGGAAGTTGTCTCAGAGTTTTTTTTAGTTCTGCCTACAGTGGATAATTATCAGGAAAAAAACCTAATACAATCAGTTTGAAAAACACATTTTAGAAGTGAAAATATTGCATCTAGTGTTTTTGCAAGCAATACTGAAGAGTAAGTAAAAATACCCAAAGATATTTTTACTCTAATCCTGCCCTCCAACTTTTTGGTTTTTGGGCTTTTTTTATATTGACCACTTCCAGGTTCTATTCAGTGCACTGTAATGAGTTTTTCTAGGGTGGGCCTGTCTGTATCTTTTTAAAACCCTCCAAGAATCAGCAAGAAATAGAGCTGCAACCATAGAAACAGAAATATTCTTAAAACGGCTGGGGAGAAATAGAAGCACCTTATGTTTGTGTCTGTGCATGTGCATCTGTTTACTTACACAGCTGTCTACAAGGCTGTGCTGATAGGCATCCTGGAGCACCAGGAGCTTTGCTGAAACACTGGGGAAAAGAATCTCTCCATACCTTGGAGATGATAGAACAGGAGAAGAGTTGTAGAGCAATGCAGCAGTATTGGCACCATCTCCACAGCCTTTTGCAGAATCGAGGGAGAAGCCAGGAGGCACCAAGTGGAGTGAAGAATCCTACAAAATAAGATGACTGGAAGGGAGAATGGTAATCAGAGCCACCTTTCTTGGGAGAATTAAGTCCAAGGCATTTCATTACTTTGTGCTGCATGGCAACCTTGGAGGAACAGGGCTAAGCATGAAGTCCTAGCACATCCTGGTAAAATCTTTCATTTTTCTCAGGAGACAGGATAGGTAGTGAGATTTTTCTTGCCAGGGAAGCAAATAGGAAGGAGTAGTAAACTGACAGATACTATTAATGATTACATGCAATTTAGTTTATGACTAAGTTTGTATAGCACTGTCTGGCACTACTGTCAGGTATGAGGTGGTGCTGTGCTGATGTATGTAACTTGTGCACCAGAGCTAGTTTGTATCAGCTCAGAGCACAGGCACAGTGAATTTAACAGCAGCCTATACTTAGCTTAAATCTGAAATATACCTGACATGCTTAGTTTTGTTAACACAATAGTGCTTTCATTGGCTTCTAAGCAGTGTATTTCTGCGACGGCTACACAACATTTGGGCAGTGAATAAGCACTTACTGTTTCCATTGTCTTTGCGTAACTGGCTATTTTTGCCATCAATTTGTGTTATGCTGGATATCAAACAATAAATGCAATTCTCATTATTTTGAAAAATTCTGGCAATACACTTTATTTTTCAGCAGAATCCAAGCTTAAGTGTATTGAGCTTCACAACATAAACTACACAAAATGCAAAAACATTTTCTTACTGTTATTATTGTATTCAATATAAGCAACTACGAGGAAAAAAAATTGCAATTGTTGAATTTTTTCTATGTGACTGTGATGCCTCACTTGAAAGAATGGATTTGAAAATCTTAGCAATGTAATCTATTAATCATTTTGAAGTTGATGCAAAACCAGCTGTAATTGCTAAATAAACATATAGTGTCTTTGTGTAGGTAATGTATAGAGTAGAAGTGTATGCTTGGTTGTTACTCATCTTGGACTTTTGTTACCAGTTGCAAGAAATTTCACTGGAAGACTTGTATTTGAACTTGTATATTTACATGTGTTAATTTTGACAGGACTCTCAGTTTGAGACTATTCAGAACTTTTATAGTCATAATTGCGAATATTAAACTAATTTTTTTTATTAATAATTACTTATCCTTGTTCATTAGAAGTGTGCTTGTTTTTTTGATTCCCTCGGTCATGGTATATTTATTATTATTCCATGAGACTTGTATGGCAGGGGTAGGGCAATGGTGCTTTTGCCCAAGCCAGCTTTTGAGGTGTCCTAAAAAAAATGGCATTTCATCTGAGCAAAGACAGCATTTGAGTACCTGTTAGGATGGACTGCTCTCTCGGTTCAGTAAATGAAGTGCCTGTTCTTCTGTAATTGCCCATGACAGTACTCATGCTTTATTGATATTAACCCTAGAACAGATCCATATGAAAGAGAGCTGCTAACTCCTCTCAGGCAAGGATGCAGTTAAAAATATAACAAATAGATATTTTCATAGAGATCCAAAAAATGCAGGTCATTTTGTATATGTTATGTTTCTGCCCAGCATCTGCACCCCAGCTTTGATGCTGGAAGGAGAACTTTATCAGTTTCTTTCCCTCTGAAAACAGTTTTTAAAGCATTCTTTGCATTCTGCTTCTTTAAGCTCTGCTTTAATTGTTAAAATAATTATTCAACATCCTTCCTGATGGCATCCACAGGAATAGGTGAATGTATTTTTGACATATATTTGCTTAGAAATCTGTGGTGCTCATGGGACCGTGCATAATAGAAGTGAAACATCACCTGCAGCCTGAAATATTTGCTTTTATTTCATAGTTCAGTAATCAATGCTTTTTCATTTCCTGCTTTGTTGGCACCTGCTGCAGAACAGGTCATATGCTCTGGCTTTGTTTCTTCTAAGCCCCTGTGACAGAAATTAGTTACTAATTAGTCCTTTGTCACAGCTTCCCTACTAGCTTCTCTAGTCACATAATTCCCCACAGGGAATTATGCAGATAACAACCTGCAGTGCCCAGTTCATACAGTTTTTTTGCTGGGAAAATGAACCTTAGTTAAGCTGTTGCTTGTCCATTTCCCCATGCTTCACAGCCAAAGTAGCAATGCCAAAATTATACCAGTGTAATACCATGCTTACATTATTCCAAGAGTGGAGCAGAGAATGAAAACCAAGCCATAGTTTCATTCATTATTTTTATTTTTAATAAACGCTTTGAGAATTTGTAATCTCTCCATGTGAGATTTATAGCATAAAACTATAGTCAGTCCTTCAAACAATTGCACTTTCAGTTAGTGGGACTGGTCATTTGAGTGAAGCTATGTGGTTTACATATATGGATTGTGCCACATGGAAGGATATAAGGAATTGATCTCCTACATGGTAGAACCTCTGTACAGATAAATTATTTAATAGAAGGTACATTGCTTTAATGAAGTTTTTTATTGAAAACATTATATAGAAGTGATGTAGTGTGGAGTATTTTGCTGACTCGTTTCCCTTCTTTTAGTATGGAAAACCAGATCAAGTAATACTTGCTGACTACAAAAAAAATCCAAGTTGGAGTCAGTAACCAGGCAAGGCTCCAGTGTTCAGAGGCAGAGGCTGGAATCTTACAGTAACTATTCAGACCTTCTATTTAACAAGTCTTCTACTTACAGAGGGATTTAAGATCCCCTGCTATATCCTTTGCCCTTAAACATCCAGATATATTTTTTGAGTTAGGGTTTTTCTCCTGTTGGTCCTCCTGGAAATAACAGCTATTGTTAGAATAAGTAGGAATGTTCATGTTGTGCTTTTTGTGCCATTATGGATTTTGCTAGAACTGTGCTAAGTTACAAGCATTGCTTTGCTAAGCAATTTGCTTTCATTATATTCCTGTGGGTTTTTTCATTTAATAAATAAATAAACAATCAAGCAAGCAATTAAATAAATAAAAGGCATGTATTTGGCTTAGCAGGTTTATTTTGAGCCTCAGTTTACTGACACTGACCTAGAAATTAATTGCATTTATATACCAGTAAAGAGGGTTTAAAGGATTTCCAAAGTAGATGAGAACAACTTGTGTGTGTGTATGCCCTGAAGTGTTGAAATGTAACTAGTTAGCTGAGTCAATCTGAGAAAATATGACCTTTAAAACTAGTCTAGTTCAGAGTTCAACATTACTGATTTTATTTATAAGCTTTTCTGTATTCCTGATTTATAGACTTTCCACAGTAGCCGGAACAACTCCTTCCACTACTGGTCAAGTCATGGAAGGATTCAAGACATGGTCAAAAAGCTGAATAAAATCTGGAAAAGGCCATTACAGGGTTGCACCAAATTCCAGATATCCGGAACACTGGTGTGATGTCTTAGATAAACAAAAGAAAACACCAAAGCCTTCTCTTTTTTTGTCCTAAAATGTCTGATCTACATAATATTCAGTTATCATTGTCTTTTTAGGAATGAAATTCTGTTCTGTTTAGGATGTTATCTTCTAGGATTAATGGAACTGACATACATGAGTTATTCAGAGGTGGATTGTATATAGATAAAGGAGAAATAAGCTTTCAGTTGTGCTTGCTGGTTTGCATAAGAGGTAGATTACTACTTAGTAGTACTTCAAGAATCTAATAAATGCATTCCACTTACTCTTCTCAAATTGAAAATACATTGTGCTCCTTGACTAAAAATAGTCATGACACCCTTTACAGTCAACAGTACTGTAGGAGGTAGGATGTCTCCAATGCTCTTCCAAAAACATATGTTGCTGTATGGTTGTCATCAAAGGGTCAGGACTATATAACATAGGCTAATTCCCTTTTTAAAAAAACATGTAACAAAAATGCCAAAAACCTTTTAAAATAAACAGTTCTATTTCTGCTTTTCCTGATTTAATGTACAATTTCACTACACTGTGTTTTATTCAAATCTGACACTACAAGGTATTACTAAAACTGTTTTCAGGGAAACCTGTTTTGGAACTCAGCAGCTGACAGCCCCTTTTCTAGTATTTTTAATTCAGTTATTCATAAAATCCTGCTTACTGTAGCAGTAAAATTATGAATTCTGGATGACAGCTAGCAGGGCTGGTTTTTTTGGCAGAAGTTCCCCTATTAATACTCACACCTGCAAAGTTTATGCCGCACATTTAAATTGATTCTCACATTGAAACTGGCTTTCTCATCATCAGTGCAACGTTGGAACTACAGCCATCTACCATAATTTTCACCCTTAGGACAGCATCTCCTCTCACTGTCTTTGGAGCATTTTCCCCCAGACCATTAATTTATGTCTTTTGGAGGTGGAAATTGACTAATTTTTTCAGTCAGCCATCCTAAAAATAGCTGTTCCTGAGGTAAAGTCTCAGAATTTCCAGTCAGAGGTAACAGAGATCTTGTTGAAAGAATTGCACATGCAAGGACCAGGGAGGGGAAGGAGAGACTGAGCTTTAGCTCAGAAACTAATGAAACGAATCCACTGACTTGTTACTGCTCCAGTAAGTAAGAAAATCATTCTTGTACAAGGTTTCTCTGTGTTATTTAATTAAAAAAATGCTTTTCTCTCCACATAGAGAGGGCTTTGGAGTCTTCCTTCCACTCTGGTCTTTGCCTATATTACAGGAAGGTACTTCCTCCCTTCCCAGCTCCTTGTCATTCTTGGACAAGAGCCCTAGACAGTGTTAAACTCCTATGCATGTAGCCAGGTGAGAAGGATGTTCTGTGTCCTGCAGCTTTGCAGAAGTGGCTTATTGCTTCATTCCTATGTCTTGCACTTGCCAGCACTACAAACTCCATGTGCTCATTACCTCAATGGGCTTTGTACTGTATGACCAACTAGTTTAGAATTTGGTTTCCTTTGGTAGAAGATCAGATGTTGTGTTCTTATAATTAAGGTTACTGCCTTTAAAGTAGCAGATACGTGTTGCAAACAAAGTGAAAATCAGGGGGAAACTTTCAGGTTTCAAGTGCTTGCTGGTTTTAATAGTCATGTATTTCTAGATTAATTCTTCTTGTAGCTGCTGTTTCACCTCAGTTACAAAAAAAAAAAAAAAAAAAAAGGAAAAAAAGGGAGAAAAAAAGGAAATAGATGCTATTAAACTGACAAGATTTAAAACCTGCTCTTAGAGAGTGACTGAATGAAATAGGTGTTTTGAAAATACTATGTAACTAGTTCCTAGCACAGAGATTCTTAAATTTAACTTGCTCATTTACCCTGGTGGCACTTTTGGGGATGTCTGGTAGTGGTAGACTAGGGGGAATGGATCAAAACTAAAGATGAGTAGATTCAGATTAGACATGAGGAGGAAATTCTTCACCATGAGGGTGGTGAGACACTGGTGCAGGTTGCCCAGAGAAGTAGTGGAAGCCCTATCCCTGGAAATGTTCAAGGCCATGCTGGATGGAGCTCTGAACAACCTGATCCTAGTGGGAGGTGTACCTGCCCGTGGCAGGGGGGTTGGAACTAGATGATATTTAAGGTCCCTTCCAACCCTAACAATTCCATGATTCTGTTTTCTTGAGACTGAAGGTGTGCTTGGAGGGATGATAAAATAGTGGAGTTTTCTTGCATGAGTCCAGTGACTGTGTCATTGCAAAGGTGTCACTTTCCAAAAAGAGTAGGTCCTCATTTAATTAAATTTTCTTGTCTGCCTTCCTGACGTGATGTTTCAGGCCATGTGTGTACACAGAAGACAGTATTCCTGTTTAAAAGACTGACAGGTTGTTAAAAGAGCTGTACTGCGTGAAAGATCTCAACAGGGCATGCAGCTGGTTCCAGTTCTGTTTTGATTTACACAAAGGTTTTCATTTATTTGGGTTAAATCAGATAGTAAGCTGTTCACCACGTTATATACATGTATTGTCTTTAATATAGTAAATTAATGCAAGAGTTCAGAGATTTCCTGGGGAATTACTTGGTTTTGATTTATACCATCATTTGAAATTCTGGAATGTCTGCAGTGGGTAACTATGAAGTCGTCAGTGGAAGCATTATTTCTTAGAAGTGTTTTAATTTGACAAAAATGACACTTCTTTTTGCACATAATTGATCATTTGTCTAAATTGAGGGAAATAGCTGTCATAATTTCGTAAGTATTTTAATATACAATGTAAATTTTTTGTGTCCTCTGAAACACTTAAACCTAGTAAAAAGTCAAAATGTTCACTTTCACAGATTCTGCTTCATGGTTCAAAACAAACAACAAAGGCCACAGGATATTTACATGTTTGGTGTAGTTGGGAAGTTTGAAGTCATGTTACCTTCAAGATAAATAGTATTTTCTACAATGAGAATCCAAATGAAATGCCAGTGGGAGAGGGATTGTTTTATTCATACCTTCACTTTACAAAGAACAGTTTTCATCTTCTCAGTGGCCTTGTGACAAAACTTAATTTTCCTTTTTCAGTGCTTAATTGTATTTAAAGGGAGTTCTTCATGTGTGGACCTTCCCATAGTAGGGAGTTACCTTTTTAATATAGTCCCTGTATGTGCCAGATCTTTTTGGCACTCTTCATTGTCTTTGAGTTTTCAGTGTGGAGAATGTAGCAGGGAAGGAGCAAAGTATTAATCACATAAAAGCCTCCTAAGGAAGAATACCTGCTGAAGTTTATTTCTCAAATAATCATTCATCTGAAGAGGATTTCTGGGGTAACAGGTCCAAGGAAATGATAGGTCAGTGTAAAAGTGCAAGGAAGGTGTGTGGGTTCCCAAAGATTTCTTACAAGGGATATGAGCACCTTTGCAATATTTTCACAAGATAGTTTCTGTAATACCCTCTTTCTGATGCCTCTCCTGCATTATTTGACATAAGACAGTTTGGGTTGAATAGTCAGGGGTTTTTTTTTTTATTATTTGTGTTTCTCAGTATGAAATTTCATTTAAATTAATACTGCATCCAGATTTGTACAAAGAAGCTAAGCCAAAGTCTTGTACCTATGACTAACTTTGGTATTAAGCCATGCAAAACCTGTGGTATCATAAAATTGCAACTGGAAAACATAACTCAAGCTATTTAGAAGGTTGGCCCACTCTTTCCCAGGTTTTCTCAAAATGCCTCCTATATTAAACCCAGGACATAGTTCCCATTTAGTGAAAGCTACTTAAAAAGCTGATGTGCAGAGGTCACTTAAAAGCAAAATTAGGTTACTAAAATGACCCTAAAATATTTGTATGTCTAAAGAGTGACACAGCTGTAGAACTAAGTGGTTACTTAAAATGGCTCATTCCTATAAATGGTCACAGCACAGTCTTAACTCTCTGTTCTGCCCACTTTTATTTCTTCTGTTCCAGTTTTCACTGCTGTGCTTTACATCTCTAACAATACAGTCATAGAATCATAGAATCATAGAATCATAGAATCCTAGGGGTTGGAAGGGACCTCGAAAGATCATCTAGTCCAACCCCCCCACCAGAGCAGGATCACCCAGAGCACATCACACAGGAACATGTCCAGGCGGGTTTTGAATGTCTCCAGAGAAGGAGACTCCACAACCTCTCTGGGCAGCCTGTTCCAGTGCTCTGTCACTCTCACAGTAAAAAAAATTTTTCTGATATTGACCTTAAACCTCCTATGCTCCAATTTGTATCCATTACTCCTTGTCCTATCACTGGACATCACTGAAAAAAGCTTGACTCCATCTTCTTGACACTCACCCTTTACGTATTTGTAAACATTGATGAGGTCACCCCTCAGTCTCCTTTTCTCCAAGCTAAAGAGACCCAGCTCCCTCAGCCTTTCCTCATAAGGGAGATGTTCCACTCCCTTCATCATCTTTGTGGCTCTGCGCTGGACTCTTTCAAGCAGATCCCTGTCCTTCATGAACTAAGAGGCCCAGAACTGGACACAATACTCCAGATGCGGCCTCACCAAGGCAGAATAGAGGAGGAGGAGAACCTCTCTTGACCTACTAACCACACCCTTTCTAATGCACCCCAGGATGCCATTGGCCTTCTTAGCCACAAGGGCACACTGCTGACTCATGGCCATCCTCCTGTCTACCAGGACCCCCAGATCCCTTTCACCTACACTGCTCTCCAGCAGGTCAGCCCCCAACCTGTACTGGTGCATGACATTTTTCTTCCCCAAATGCAAAACTCTACACTTGCTCTTGTTAAACTTCATCAGGTTTTTCCCCGCCCAAGTCTCCAGCCTGTCTAAGTCTCTCTGAATGGCAGCACAGCCTTCTGGTGTGTCAGACCTGCTTCCTCCTGTTGATTCTCATTGCCTCAGTTCTTCATGTGGCTTCCAGTTTGTTCTGGGACAGCACATGATGCTATCAGTCCTGGTACCAAGTGCCTTAGCAGCCCCTTCTTACATACAGAAGCTCATTCATCAGCTTGATGACTACTCACTTTACAAATACTTACATACAAAGTTGTTTCAGTTTTCAGATTAAACCACTGTTTTTAGTTATCAGAAACATTTGAATGGATTAAAAATATCTGAAAAAAAAGTTAAAAAGTGGCATTTGGTCACATTTGAAGAGCTTGGCCAAAATTCTTGCTTACAGTTGGAGTATTGGAAGGCCAGAAAGCAGTCAGATCTGGTGAGCAATATTTCTGTATTTGTAGGAAACCACAGCTATCATGCTTGGCTGCTGTGCCATTCTTCTTTCAGCTCAAAAGCAGAATGTGTACCTTGGTGTTGTAGCTGTTGTCTGTTTCCTGGAGATGGCACTCGCTGTGTGTCATTTAGAGGAAATCCCAGACTGCTTTCATGTCCTCTGTTACATGAGGTGGTGAACCCCTTGAATGATAAGGAAAGCCTCCATTAGAGGGCAAACAAAATTATCTGCGATATGCCAATGCCACCAGTATCTTATTCAGTCTGAGTAGAAAAACAACTTTGTTTCAGAAAACTCTCTCTCCTTATAATACAATATGTTCAAGTTCTCCACTAATTATTCTATGTCCTTTCCTTTTTGGATAGATATTGATGAATGCAGCATCATCCCAGGAATCTGTGAAGGTGGTGAATGCTCTAACACCATGGGAAGTTTCTTCTGCATCTGCCCACGGGGTTATGTCACATCTGTGGATCGTGCCCGCTGTATTGGTAGGTGTTCCACCCTGTAGGCTTTTAGAACCCTCAAGGCAGTTTATTATACAGAAGTAGCAAGAACTTCTGTCCCAACCTTCTATAGCTTCCCCCTCCTGCCTGAGGACCTCCGATTCAGCTACTTGAAATTCATAACATCCTCTGACGATGATGATTGCCATCTTTATGTAGATAGATTGCTCTTTGTTGACTGTATTTTAGCCTGCAAATTCCTGCCTGAGATCTGGATCTTCTTAGGAAAAAAATCAATTAGTATATCTCTGTTTTCTAGGCAAACATAGGAAATGTTAATTCTATTTGTTTCTCTAACCTGCATCTGAAGAAACCAAAAGTTAAGCTCGCTTAGGTTCTAAAGGACCAAACATTTATCCTTACTTGGTATTTCAAGTTCCATCTCACATAGCTTAACATAACCTTTGGAGACCATTGTAAGGCACATATATAAACTCAGAAGGCACTAAGTGGTGTATATATGCTGAGGTGCCACTAATTTGGCTGAAATAGATAATAAACCAAATATTAGATTTCAGTAGATTGCAGCTTTTACAGGACAATTTATTTAAAAGCCATTTCTATATTAGAAGAAAGGTGTATGCTTATTTTAACTCAATAATTTATTTTACACAGCTGTATGTGTCAAATATATGCTATAAACCATTCTAATTAATTAACTAAAAATACTTTGTACCATGTGTAAAAACATTAACAATTGCTAATAGTGTCTTTTCTAGATCTCATGTGGTTCTTGTTATTTCAGACATCTCAAAGCACTTTGTTGTCATGCTGGGAAAGAGATGGGAATTCTGAAGGGATTTCAGGATTACAGATAAATTATCTAAGCCAGTAGCAACACAAGACAATGAATGATTTCACATGGATATTTTTTTGCATAATATAGCTAGCTTTTGATATTCAAGTTCAGCTAAGGAGTGCCCAATTTTAGATACATTGTGGCTAGCCTCAGAAGTATTGAGAACCTATGAATTTCAATATGATCAAAATTTCTGTGGATTTTGGCATGTTTTAAAATCTGGTTTCTAAAGTCAGCTTCCAAAACCAAGTGCACACAAATCCCTGGCCTTTCTCTCAGAGTCTTCTTCCCTTAAATGAGAAGTGTCGGAAAGTTCTTGAGCTCTAAAATGTTTGGAATGTAATTTGTGTACTCCAGAAGTAAATTTTCTCCTTTACCTTGTAGAAAAATGAAGAATGTAATCCTTATTAATATACATTATTTTATTTGTTTCAGCTTAAAATAAATATTTCATAGGATCATAGAATGGTTTGGGTTGGAAGGCATCTTAAAGATCAACTAGTTCCAACCGCCCTGCCTGGGCAGGGGCACCCCCAGTAGACCAGGTTGCTCAAAGCCCCACCCTTCCTGGCCTTGAACACTTCCAGGGAGGGACTATCCACAGCATCCCTGGGCAACCTGTTCCAGTGTCTCACCATCCTCATAGTGAAGAATTTCTTCCTAATTTCTAACCTAAATCTACCCTCTTCCAGTTTAAAGCCAATTGCTTTTTACCAAATGATCAGGATGTGCTCAGTTACTGTAATTAGCACCTTGTCTTTTCAAATTCATTCAGCTTTTCTCCTAGTCAGCATTCAGGAGTGTGACAAAAAAGATCTTAGATTTGTCTGTGAATGAACTAGAATATAATAAACACTGACATATTTACATAGACTAGTTTTTACATGGCACTACTAAAATATTGTTGTACATCCAGTGTGCTGAGCAGAGCAGATTGCATAGCATCTCTTCAGTCAGATCTATCTACACCAAGGAAAAATTAATTGAATTAATGTATTGATGTTGCAGTTGTTACATTAAGTATTTTGATTTTTGATAGTAGGCTTTTTATATACTTGTATGTAATTTCTGTTTGTTATGCTTTGTATATTTTGTATCATCCATATTTCCTGTTCACTTGAGCAGACTTCAAGATTCCATTGTTGGATTAATTCAAGACTAGTGTAACTGCAAATATAAAATCCTGTATTTAATCAACTGGAATGTTTTAGCACTGATCACCTCAGATAATTATTGAGTGTATTTTGGGGTATTTTGGGGTTTGTTTTTCTTTTGTTTTCAATACGATGTTTTAAACATTTTAGTTGTTACATGACTTGAAAAAGGAAAGTCATTTTGAGAACTCACATTACTGCTTCTGTTTCTCTTTCAAAATTAACTTCCAGACCAGAGGGCGAGTACATGTTTCTCCAGCATCGTGAATGGCCGCTGTGCACAGGAGCTTCCTGGTAGGTTCACCAAAAGGCAGTGCTGCTGTGAGTCTGGCCGCTGCTGGGCCACTGGGTCTGTTCCAGAGATGTGTCCTGTCAGAGCATCTGGTAAGTGGCTTGCTGGTTGGTTGATTTGTTTTCTCTGTCTTAGTATCCTTTCTAGTTGGGATTGAGGTCACTTGAATGTTCTAAACCACTTTAGAATGTAGGCTGAATGGAAAAAGAAAATCAGGAATTACATTATTATTCATCCTTGTGTTTTTAATACTGATGTTGCCATCTGTGAACCATTTTTTTCTGGTCCATGATTGTTTGGGACTAGTTTCTTCAACATGCTTTTGTTGACTTTGGAAATAGTTCTTGGGAAGTGGGAAAGATTTTGTGGTTAGTCTCAAAGAGGAAATGACTCTGAGGGTCCATAGTTCATTTTGATTTAAAGCAACAGCTGCTCTCTTGTTCCTTTAAGTTTTGGGTTACTTTGAACTAGAAATACGTCAGTGTTTCATTTATTCTTTCAACTCTGCTCACAGAACAATAGTCCACATCCCTAGTGGAATGTATTTTCAGTGTATCTAGATCAAGATCCTTGAGAGACCAGGGAGTTACAGTGCTGCTGGCAACACATCAACAAAAAGGTTTCAACACATAGCTGTAAATTACAGTATTTCTTTTTGTTATTTTTAATGTCCTTCCTTAAATAACACCTGTCACAACTGTGGGATCTCCCTGAGATTAGCAGCTGGAGAAGGAACACATAACATCAGAGAAAGAAGGAGCTGGTGGTCTGTTTTTTGTAGCATACAAAGATCTGTATATTCCTTCTAAGCTGACTCTGAAGTGATTTACTTTATGCTTCTCTGTGCTTTCCTGTTCAATAGATGAACACAGCAGACTCTGTGTGGATGCTGCTCCTGCTGGAGGTGGATCCAGACATGGTGGGACGGGAGGAAATGGGTTCCTTCCTGGTGGCAATGGCAATGGCTACATCCCAGGAGGAGCAGGATTCATTCCCATTCCTGGAAGCAATGGTTTCTCCCCAGGTGTAGGCGGAGCAGGGGTAGGAACAGGAGGTCAAGGTCCCACTGGAAATGGCCCAATAATTACAGGGCTAAGTAAGTATTTTTTTCTGCTTAGCTTTTAGTCTCAAAATGATATGCTGCTCTTAACACGTAAAAATGCCTTTGTTTTTAAGCACATTTAAGAGACCTCATTTCAAACACTAGGCAATTCAGAAGCCTGTTTTTTAACAAGAGTTCAGATGTAGAGAATTTTTTCTTCCCTTCAGTTTTAGAGTCCTTGAGCCTGTGCTGTTCCTGATGATCTTTCCTGGTCAGCACTAATAAAACAACAAATTTCTGTGTGTTTTCAAAAAGCCACCAGGGTTTAAAATAAACTGTTCTCCTTCCTGTTCTTTCAAATATAAAGCTTACCTGTCTTGCAAGAACACTGCCTTGACAGAAAGCTCAAGATAAGTAATATTCAGAGGGAGGGCTCATATATGTAAAGTTGCTTATAATGGGTAAGCACATGTCTAGGATCAGGACCATAAAGTTAATAAAACGTGAGGAGAATTATTAAGACAGGTGCACCAAAAATAGTAAACCTATAGGAACAGAGTGCTTCAACTTTCACCCAAATTGTGGTTTATGAATGAGGCCACTGGCAGTCTTCTCAGGTTCAATACATAAATGGTAAATAATAATTAAAACTATTTGTCTAATGTGTTTTTTTTTGTTTCTGAGAGCTACATGTTTCTGTTAGCTTACTGACCTGTCAACAGAGAATGCTTGGAAAAAATGCCTGATTTGATGAATATATTTAAGCACCTGATAACATACTTTCAGAAGTTAAGACTAATCTTCGCATCTACCTCTATTTGAAAATATGAATATTGGTTTTATGTTCTAATATTTTTTTTATTAGCAATACTCAATCAGACAGTAGACATCTGTAAGCACCATCCCAGCCTTTGTTTAAATGGACGTTGCATACCAACCCCTTCTAGTTACCGATGTGAGTGCAACATGGGATATAAGCAGGATGCAGATGGGGATTGTATTGGTAAGTACACGTTTCTAAAATCAGTTATTCACTTTTAAAAGACTAGTATTTTGTACTTTAAATATATTTTTTAAAAATAAATAACCTATATTCTTTTATCCCACATACATATTCATTTTAATGATACTACTCTTGTGAAAGACAGTGCAAAGATCATGATACTACCTACACTAAAATAATTTAAATCTGCTTGAGAATTATCGGTTTCCATAAAAAGCAAATGAATCTTTAGTCACATATATTGTTATTGAGTATTCCTATATTTGATGGGTGTTGTACATTTTTGTCTTCACATTCAGTAAAGTAAGTTCTGTTCCGTGTGTTCTCTTTTGTGCTCACATATCTCCATTTTTGCAACAGGAATCAATGGAGAGTTATCTTCAAGGTAACAAAGGGTAGAATTTGTTTTACCTATTTGTAAGGATGAATGACAGTTTGAAACATATACAATAATTTTTAAAAATGCATTAATTACCTTTTTATTCTATTCGAATATATCTGAAGATATTTAATGCTAACTTTTAAAATAAGACCTGAATTTGGGATATTCTGCACTTTGTTATTCAGTTACTGAGGACTTGACTCTTGCAAAATCTGATTAAATACCAGGAATTAATGATACTAGAAAATTTTAGGTAAGTAGATAAACCGAAGGCCTCACCTGAGCTGTTAGATTTCTGTTCTTAGTAAACTCCATTTTCAATAAAGACTGGCACCAAACAATTCATGCTTTTGGCTCCTTTTTGGCTTTCAAGCCTAAATGATCAGGTATTAGTGTACTAATTTTATCAGAGAATGGCTTTTGGGATTCGTCCAGAACAGGATTTAAACTCTGTGGTTGAGCCTGTTGTGAAATGCTTCATTTGATCTATCTTTGTGCCCCTGTATACTGTGGTTTTAGCAGGTAACGCTATATGGATTGCTTTTGAACTTTTTTATTTTTCAATTCTCACTGAAGAAGTCATGCATGAGAAAGTGAAGTAGGACAATGAGCTGTGGTTGAAAAGGCTCATCAGATTTACATGTCTTGGTGCTGAAACTGATTGACAGTTTCTGCAATCAGTTTGTGTGTTCTTAACAGGGGACTGGCATTCAGTCCCTTTCTCTTCTGTGGGATTACCCTGTAGTCCAGCAGCCTTGCCATTCACCTTCCACTCCAGGCTTGTGATAATTGTGATGTTGCACGTGATTTTTAGTTTGAGGTTAAAATGCCTGAAAACTGTGAGACTAGGTTGATAGTTGCATGGAAAAAAAATCCACAAAACTACTTACTGACCTGTTTAATTCTCTAACATACAGTTGTGTGCCCAGAAAAAGGGTGTGTTTACTTAGGGATCTTACTCTCAACTTCATACTGCACACTTCAGCATGAAACAGTAGTCTGAAAACTGAAGCAGTGTTGGACACACTGGGATCAAAACAAAATTTTCAGCTGGTTTAAGAAAAACAGAAGATGCTGTGCCTGCTACAGTGATGTCCTAGTTTGAAAGTGGGAAAAAACCCAACAAAGCGATACTGGCTTGCACCAAGTTTAGATGGAAGATTAAGTTGGGTTTTTTTCTGTGTGAAACAAATCAGTCATTATAAATTATTTTGGCTCTTCTGTGGTTTTTCTTTTGAGTAGGTGCTTGTATGCAGAAGACTTTTTATAAGAAAGTATATTTTATGTATATTTATTTTAGATGACAGAGCTTAGTTTCACTATTATTTTTGTATTGTATTATAAAGAAGTAGCTAGAGTATTTAAGTGCTTCACTGAATTGGTGATCTTTGAATGGTAATTGCCATAAATCATAAGAAAAGTTGTTGTGGTAGTGAAGGCAAGAACTTAGCTGCATGGAATGTCTGGGTGTACTGATACATATTAAATGAAATTAAAGGCTTACTTGAATCTAATTTGGATACTCTTCTTACTGAAAGAATAGTCTGGAGCCATTGGAAAAAGTTACATTTCACTGCATGGGGTGACATTAATGGTATATAAATGAACACCACTTCCGTACTCTCCCTGGCTGCCTACTTCCCAAGCAATAAATTAAGAAGCTAGGACTCATTAGACATCTTTGTATAGAGTTAAAAAAAAAGGTCTTATTTCAAAATTTTCCTGCCAAATAAAAAAATATGGCATTACATGCTGCTCTCTGACCTAAACTGGTGTTCTGCTGCTCTCATGATGGAACATGCCTGATGGGTCAAGGACCTTAAGTGTCCTAAGTGAAATTAGATGGTCAGTCTTTTTCCCCAGACTGATAGATAGCTGTACTGCTATTACCTTTCCTGATTTCATTCTGGTCATAGAAACTCTGTATAAAACTGTAGAGACTTTGAAAGTGGCGACAAACCTGTAGCTGTGCTGTGTTGTGTTGAATTTTAGTTGTTTAGGGAATTCAAATCTCCGTATTTTAAAATTTGTAATGTATCTTCAGACTCGTCACAGTAAGTCTTAAGGGGGTTTTGGAAGTTCCATTCTGTGTGTAGTGAAATTCTGACATGTGTTACAGATGAAACACTGAAAAGTGGAGATAAGTGTGATGCAAGTGTTGAACGAGAAATATTTAATGCTGAAGAGGGGTGTACTGGGAGATAGAATAAATGGGTTAAATATCTGTCTCAGATGTTTCCTGTTTATACTACTGGAATATGAATGCTTGCAATGCAAACTTAAAGCCAACAGCTCCTTTATATTAACATATATTTGCCATTTCCTTCTTTTATCAAGAGCTTATAAAAATAAGAGCATCTTAAGATGCATATTTTATATGGAAATCATCTGATGCACATGGCTTTGGAAGGATTTTCTAAGCTTAAGTCAGCTATTTCACAGAGGAACACTGCATTCCTGCTGTATAATTTATAATTTACAGTGAGTTCTGTTTCTAGCATGAACGTGTATTATTGTCCAGATTAAGCAAGTTGAAGCCTATGAGAAAGAAAATCATACATGTCATGTAGGAAAACTAAACAAAATAGGTGAGTGCCATATCTATTCTAAGTTGCCCTGTCTTCCACTTACAAAAGCAAGATAATTATATAGTAAAGTCATTTGAATTAAGACATTTGACAAAATGTTAATGTGAAAATGTGAAACAGGGTTTGATATTCTGTTGATAGCTGAGGACTTTGTTCAGAAGGAATTACGTGCAGTCTTCCTTGGCCCCTGTATCAGCTGAGCACTGAGGAAAAAATACCCAATCTAGCACTCAGGAGGAAGAGCATCCCAACAGCAAGGCATTGTAGGGAAGCATGAGAGAAGAAAACTACTATAACTATGTAGAAGTCTACTGATAAAGATGCAGTTACTATTTTCTTCATTTTATCTAGCACTCTGCATTTCTCTTTTCTTTATCTTGCTTCATTCTTGTGGTTTTGTGGTGCTATCAGCTGCTATGCAAATGTGAATGAGTTAAATGTGCATGAGAGGAGGTGTTTGCTGTGCCTTTTCCACTTAACTGTTTAACCCAAAATGGCATGATTGTAAGTACGCACCAAGAGTGCTGTGAACCAGCTCATTAAATCAATGATTGAGGTAAACCCAGATCTCTTTCATATGTATATTGATGCTATAGGCTTAAATTGGGTGTGCATTAACACAGTAAATACTTTGAAATGAATGGTCTTGTTTATGGTTAAATTAGAACAAAGCTAACAATTATTTTACAATCAAATAATTAATAACACAACACTTTCTAGAAGTACACATATATTTAGCACATAAATGTTCTTATAAGTATGGTTTCTCATTCCATCATATTATTTCCAAGATGTAATGAACAAAGTTTCAGTCCCAGGCCTGATAAAGGCTGACTACAAATGTTCAGAAAAATTATCCTGAGTTTTTCCTGGTATTTCTGTTTAGTGTGCACTGCAAGGTGCATGGAAAAATAATTACTAAGAACTGATCAGCAGTGGCTCTACTTAGCCCCATCATCCTATGCAGCTTACAGCTAGATACCGAAAACCCCCAAAAGTCCACTTTGGCTTTGTGGTATTAAAGCCTACCTAAGTGTAGAAATGAGTAATTTCAGACCTGTAAGTGAAATGGAGGGCACATCTGGAGGGAAGAAAGTCAAATTAGCAGTGTTGACTGATGAGGAAAGGGAGATTTCATCAAGGAATCCATTCAGTTTGTAACGTGAATTTAGTTGTTACAGAGATGAGCTGCTCAGGTGATCCTCTGGTAGCTGCAAGAAAGCCTGAGCCAGCAGCCCTGCCTGCCAGACCACTCCCAGATCACAGAGAGGAAGGATCCTGGGGAGGGTTTAGAGGAGCGTAATTGGAAGCAACAGTCAGTGTTATTTTTGAACTGGAAATAGCTGTACTGAGCCAAAGACACAGCTGATATGTTGGTAACTACTGGGAATCAAATTTGGGAAGGGTTCTTGAAAAGAGTTAAAGTTTTCTGAGCCCTGTGTCAAGTAGGATTTATTTGTGAGCAGCTACCTAAGATTTAAAGTGGTTAGATTGTGTTTTGTTGCACCCAAATAAAACAAAAAACTTTGGAAAGGAGAGTAAGGTACATTATAGAGAAGGGTTAGATTAAGTCTGGCATTACTCAAATGTAAAGACTGGGGTTGAGGATGCAATGAGCCATAAATAATTGAGATGTGGTGCCCAGACTGTGGTCTTATTAAGAGTCCCTCCTGCTGGTGACTGACCCTTACTCACATTTCTGCATTAAACCTATAATATAATGGGGGATATCCATATGCCATTATTTGCTCTGATTTTAAAATGCCAATTTTGACTTGTAGTAGTTTAATTCTGAATAAGAATTAATGAGTATTCAGTTAAATGAAACTGTTGAATAAAGTGTTGTTCACTTTCACTAGGCAACTGCCAAATCCCATGTCTCAAAATCCTCACACATATTTTTTCCTTTGTCTATCAAGATGCATATACAAGGCATAGTAGCATTTCACTTCTTAAAAATGTCTGCATAGTTGGACTAAGAACAGCTCTGTGTTCTTGGGAAAGTAATGATTTTGCACCAAGAACAAGATTTAGTATTTAACGTTTGACTGTTAGTTGCCTTTTTTTTTTTCACTTAGGAACTTCTAGACTTGAAAAAAAAAATTGTATAGGTTGTGAAGTAGTTAATGCTTTTCTCTGCTGCCAACAGATGTTGATGAATGCACATCAAACCCGTGCTCTAATGGAGACTGTGTCAACACACCTGGTTCTTATTACTGCAAGTGTCACACAGGTTTCCAGAGAACTCCTACGAAGCAAGCTTGCATCGGTAAGAAAATCTGCATCACATCAGTGGACATGGCAGATGTTCTGACCCCGTATGTCAGATCCCCTTTGACTTTGAAAAATAGTTAACAATAGGATTTCAGGAAATCCCAAGAGTTGTTGCATCAATTGCTACCATTCCAATTGTTCTGGTTTTGTCTTTTAACATCTATCCATTATTCCGTAATATTTGTCACTTGGCCAGGGAGTTCCCTAGCTGAGAGTTCTAAAAAAAATAAATAAAAGAGGAAACAGACTATTAGTATAACAGGTGTATATTTATGTATGTATGCAGATGAATGTATGAGTAATTTTTTTCAAGTGTTCATAATGTAATCTCTGAGCATCACCAAATGTAGCATTGTAGAATTCATTGTAAAAGTCTGTAAAATAATTATTTTTCATATCTCTGATGTAATGCAAATGAATTCTTACCCATGCTTGGTAATTTTTTTCTAAGTAATATTTAAATAGCTTGCCAATATCTTTCAAAGCAATAATTACCACTGCATGTTTTTTATCTTCTAGTAATTCTCAGATTGTGTGATTATTTATTTGTTTGTTTGTTTGTTGCCTTAGATATAGATGAGTGCATCCAGAATGGTGTTCTTTGTAAAAATGGCCGGTGTGTAAACACTGATGGAAGTTTCCAGTGTATTTGCAATGCTGGATTTGAACTGACTACAGATGGCAAAAATTGTGTGGGTAAGAACTCTTCTAAATATTAAGACAGGCAGTAGCTTGGACATTGTAGAAATTGTACCTCACACTACAGTTAAGGATCATTAAGGATTACCTTTTTTGAAATAAGGTGCAATCTGAGGGGAACTTACAGCACCTGCATGCAAATAGTTATTGTATGTAACTGCATGATTTGAAAGATAACTTGAGGTAAGTTTTGGTTTTGAAGCTACATCTCTAAAGTCCCAGGTGGCTTAGTGCCAGGAACAATATTTTCCCCTAAAGCTTCATAGCAAGTGCTTCATTTATTACCACTCCTGAAGAAATAACTGGTTTTAATTTTGACTATACTATGTCAAAAAAACCTTTCTAGATAAACATCAGTCTCTTAATTCTGTCAGGTGATTGAAGCTTTTTACCCTTTCATGTAAGAAAGAAAGAAAGACACCTCACTTATTCAATACAGTCTGCAGAAACATGTGAACTAACTGATCCCAACAGGAAAAAAAATGATGCTATGTCTATAGAATGAAAACTCTTCAGATGCTTCATCAGAGTTATGAGTAGAATGAAGTCTTCAAGTGAATAAATATGTCGCATCAGTCCTGATCATTTATTTTCAGTGTGCAGTCTTCTGAAATGTGAGGAATTGTAAGCAGTTTTCTTTGCAATGTTTTGCAGACCATGATGAGTGTACCACTACAAACATGTGTTTAAATGGGATGTGCATAAATGAAGATGGGAGTTTTAAATGCATCTGCAAACCAGGATTTGTTCTGGCTCCAAATGGACGTTACTGTACTGGTATGTGGAACTGAGGGGTGATGCATCTTGATTGAAAACATCTTTTTCTGGTCCAGCATTCATGCAAGAATTGCAACCTCGTTACATGGGTTTAATATCGTACTAATACCATATTAACTCACTGCAGTAGATTTCTTAAGCTGTCTAGAATAGAAATAGGTCTTAAACTTACAGGAAGAAAGAATTTTTAATAGTTTTGTGAAAGATACAACACATTATAAATTAGTGTTTGAAAAGCCTTGGAGCATTGCAAATGCAGCCAAATATCCAGGCCCTTTGTGAAGTGGTAAAGTGAGCAGCAATATGGGAAGTTCAAAAGATTTTATATCTGTGAATACACACAAATGTTTTCCACATCATCATTCTGGCAATTCAGAGAGCATAACACATAAGATGTCTTATTTGTCACCTAACATTACAAACTTTTTAAAGTGAGGTCATCGAACACTTATATTAGACATTTTAAAAACAGGGTCTGATTTAGCTTCAGTTTAAGTAAGCTAAATGGAAGATCCGTATTGCTACCAGTAGAAGTAGATTTGGGCTTGAGTCATTTCTAGCAAGTGCAAAATCATCTAAATTGTTAGTTTTCTGATTTGAAGTTGAACCATTTCTATTAATTGTGGTTTTCTTAATGTGCATGCAGCTAGCCTTAGAAATTGCTGACAACTGAAAAGTTATTTGAAATTAAAATTTACCATTATATGGAAATTCTGCGATTAGTGCTTCTGTAACTGTACTTTAGAGCAAAATTACAGTATCATGGAATGAACAAAGGGAAAAATTTAGTATTAATTTTGCTTAATACAGAATCTGAAATGCTTCTAACTCTACAGTTTTTCTGGGGTTTTTTGATGCTTGTTTTTTTGGGTTTTTTTTATGAGCAGCTAGAATTTCAGTTATTTAGTGTAATTCAAAGGTAGTATTTTTATTATAAAGAAAACACGGATAACAAAGTCATTTGATAATGTACAAAAAAACATTAATCCTAATCTTGCTTGTAAACAGTGATTAGATTATTTGAATTGTGTTTGCTCCTTTGATAGATATTGATGAATGTCAGACATCAGGAATTTGCATGAATGGTCATTGCGTAAACACTGAAGGGTCCTTTCGGTGTGAGTGTCCACCTGGCTTGGCGGTTGGGGTTGATGGTCGCGTGTGTGTGGGTAAGTGATTCTTGTTTTGTTCTTCATTGAAAAACAAGTGGAATTATCAGGTTGTCAAATTAAAGAAATGCAACAAATTACGTTATTCTAGCTAATGCTGACATCAAACCACAGAGGATCTATTCTAGGATAAATATGGAATATTTTTCTTTCTGCTATGTATTTGTTATCCCGTATATGCATATATCTATATATATATGTATGTATATTGATGTATGTATATTCATATTTATATTCAGTTTTGCATCATCCACTCCAAATAACTAAAACAGGTACGTGTCTCGGTTGCAGCACTGATATTTTGTCACTCTCCATTTCTTTTTCTAATCTGAAAAAATTTTATTCTCCCTGTACAATAGTGCTAAAAAAGGAAAAGCTGTAGCAGGAGGAATAGTGAAAACTAGATAGACTTGTTTCTGTGAACTCAAATATAATTATTAAGAATTACTAGGAAATCTTGCATTTTGCTATCTGATAAACCTTGTGTGAAAAGGCAAGAAGCTTAAGTTCCTGTGTGAAACCAGAGAGGCACCACCTCTTGTTTATCTGCTAATCCTGTACATTAAATTTATGGTATTTACCCTTCCTGGCATTTCTTTGTTTTTGAGGCATACCTTTTCTCGTCTGCTGCTGATTAATCTTTTGTCATATAATTGGAACCACAGCCTCTTCGTCCCTCAAGTATTACTGGTTGACAGTTGAGAGAGTCTCACCTCATTCTAGAGCTCTAGAGGAGCTCTAGCATGGCTTCAGGGAGCTTACTGCAGAAAAATGGAGCATTTTCAACCTGATGAAGAATAAAAAAAGGGTAGAGGAGAAGAGGTATTTGGTCCCTTGTTTTATACTGATTGCTGATGAAGAAGGTGGAGAAATATACCCATCTTACAAAAAATTCCTTAGAATGATGGGACTACGTACACTAGGGACTGTGATATTGCAAAGTTCCTTACATGAATTTAATCTACAGGAGATACCGTCTTTCCCTTCTTCTGTTTATCAGAATGTCAGTTTGTAATCCCCTAAGTTTCTTCTCTCCTAGCTCACAAATGTATGTATCATCATGCATATTGGTGACACAAGACTCAGGGATTGGATAGACATGCCATTATACCATTAAGCTTAGCAGGCAGATGTGCCTGGAATGAGGCAAACCTCTGGCAGCAGCATAGCACACAAGCTTCACTTTTGATACATGGCTTTGTGCGCTAGGTAATGCTGGTTACTGGACTGCCATTGGAGTTGGTACTAGATTGGGCCATCTGGTTATGTCATGATGTTTTAGCAGGTTCATGAAGCATTAAAAGCAGAGGAGAAACCATTGATTAAGTTCCACAATAGTCCTACACATTAAACAGTGCTTTGACTGGTCTTGCTGAGGGATGCATATGTGTCCTGCCTGCCTATGTCTTACCTGCATGCGTCCAGATGAAAGAAAGACTTAATCACAATGTTTGGATGTTACCTTGCACCAAAGGAATGTGAGATGCTACTTCCTTGTGTTGCAATCATCAATTCATTTAAAATAAAATTTTAAATTGTGAAGAAGTTCATCATTCTTTAAAATAAAATCTAGTGCAGGCCTTCCTAACAAGTGCCTGGGTAAGCTGGCCCTTTCTGTTGCCACTTCAGTTTAAAAAACACAAAAAACAAAACCACAAAAAAGCCAAAACACCTTCTCAGTCTCTCAGTTGGAACCTAAATATTTGTTCTTTTAAGTAAATTAGATTGTTTTAGTAAGAAAAACTGTATTAATGTTTGAACCAACAAAAGCAGGGTTTGTTCTCTCCTTCATAGAAGCCAAGTTGTTCTGATTTATTGAATGTTTGGAGAAAAGCAGTGAAAAGATCAAGCAATGAGAAAAGGTTTGGTATACTGTTTTTAATACAGGAATTTCACTGCTTAGTGGCACAGCCACTTGAGTACAGGCTGTTCAGTAACTTTTTGTGTGTTCCAAGTTGGCCTCGTCTTTACCCTGTCAGTGATACAGCTGCAAAGAATTAATCCAGTGCTCATTTTTCTGTTCTTCCTTTTACCTAATGCTACCACAGTTCTAGCAGCTAAAGACTTAACAAATTGGCCATCAGCTGTGAACACTGTATTTTGACTGAAAATTTTCAGCTCCACATGTCACCTTGTTTTAAGGTTTACCATAAATTATTAGATTTTCAACAGGAAATGCACTCAGTATTGCAAAAATAGGAAGGCAGAATCATGATGTATTTGGAAAATCTATTTTTTTAAAGGTGATGTAATTATTCCAGGCATAAAATAACATACAACATTTCAAATATTGTGTAACAAAGTTATCCTCATACACCACCTTTACAACAGAATTTCTGAGCCAATCTGCTGCTCAGAATTTTGTGTGTTTGTGTATATATATATATATGCACACATGTATTTACATAAACATAAACATTCTGTGTTAACACCGGGAATGCTCTTTGGGTAGTCTGTCCCCTATATTTCATGAGCTAAATAATAGTTTTCAGACATTCTGGTGGCTAGAAGAGTGTTTTTATTCTGAAATATAACAATTTATATTTGGCTTCCCTTTAACAGTATTTCCACAAATGTGCTAAGCAATTAGCAAAAATGTAAAATCAAAGAGCCTACAGTCTAATTCTCTCACTGTTAATTTGAGTTGTGTTTAACTTCTGAATAGCACCACTGTTTCTTGTGAAACTATTCTTAGAATAAATTGGCTTTCTATTTAGCATTAATAAGTATGGCAGTCAATCACAAAATGTTATACAAGTTTGGAATATAAAAGGGAACAAATGTTTGAAAAAGCAGCAGTTAGATAAATGCTCAGAGCCAAACTAGTATTTGCAGACATTTCAGGTTTGGCTCTACTCAGAACTGCATCTCTCTGCTTGGATACCTCAGCTGGCTCAGTGTGTGTTTATGTATCACCTCAGGACTTGTACTGATCTGTGGCTGTAGCTTTGTGCAATGTTGTTTGTTCTCTGCTGAGATGCTTTTAATTATAGTTCAGTCTGCAGTTCACATCTCTGCCTAAAGCTGTAGCTATTCAGGACAAAATAGCTAAGTTTTATTTTACCCTGGCTATTTTGCAGAACCATCCCTCAAAGTGCCTTTCATGAGCACTGTGTGATTTGTCCTTCAAAGGCACCTGGATGGGTACAGTGACATGCATAAGAACAGTTCAGCCACTGGCTCACTTCACCACAAATACAATGGTGTATTTGCAGATGTTGAAGTGCTAGACCACAAAATTTAAGAGTCTTGAAATGCTATTCTCTGGTAACAGTGGAATTTCCCATAAGAAGATACACAGTTACAGCAGCACCAATACTAAACTCTGATCCAAGGCATTAAGTTCTCATGTTGTTCTGAAATTAGTAGCCAAAGGCTGATCAAAGTGCAGGTTCATCAGTACTGTCATGACACAGAGAACCTGAGCTTGATGAGGTGCCTACAGCTATGGACAAAGCAGTGCCTGTCTTTCTCATCCTGGCTAGCAGATGGGAAGCACAACCCGGGAAGGACACTCTTCCTGTCCTAAAATCACTGTTTTGGTTCTGGGGAAGCCAGCTTGGTTCTGTATCCTGCACAGGCTTTGTCAATCACTGACAGCATAGATAAAGACTGTTTTCTTATAACTAGTTAGGCAATCCTCCCCAAATTCCCTATGTTTCTTCTATAAAAACATTGTTTTATGTGGAAACACACTCGCTCTCTTCTTACACAGAGCAGCTGCCCAGTACATTTGTAGTGTCCTCCAGCTGCTTCTCACACTTTACATCTTCAAAGACCTTCCTACAGCATATATATTTCATACTTTCCAATCTTTTCTCCCCCAGCAGTTTCCCTCAGTGCCATTTCCTTCCTTTAAATTGCTTCTCCATTGTGTCCCAGACACTTAACCAGGGGGAAGTCCTCCCTTCTGTAATAGGGCAATGATTCAAGCCCCTTTATTCATGGTTGAGCACGGCAGACTAGCACCTGGATTTGTTAGAGGAGGAGGGAAAGGATGTGATGATATTAATTACTTTGCAGAGTACATGAACACATATTTCTTGTGCAAACATTCTTGATCTTTGTCAAGCATAATAATAGTTTCCTGCTGTTGAATGCAAGCAAATTGTACTGACTTCACCTAGACTCTTGGCAAGGAATAAAGCCTTAAATCTGGGCCACATTTAACTTTGCTCCAGAGCTATCTGTTCTATGAGATACCAACAGCAAGATAAAATATTTGTGTACAGGCAATCCTGTTTTATAGGAGTCAGTTTATAACCCCCAGAGAGTAGGTGGAACAGAGAAGGAGTTGCCAGTTCTTATTCAGGTCCGCTCAGGATGTTAAACAGTCACTGTAAGACTTTTCTTGCAACTTCTCTTTGGTGTTTGGGGGCCATCTTTTACCTAGATGACTGTCTGGATTCCCTCTGACACTGTTCTGAGTGCACCCAAGCACCTCATGTCCAGGCCATAACAGATAGAAGTTTTACTGGGAGATTGATGAGGATCATAAGTTAAAGCCATGGTCTGGCCTGGTCCATAAAGGTGCCTGAAAGAAAGAATATTTCTGCAGCTGTAATAAGTGTCTGTAGAAGTATAGGAGTCAAAACTAAAGGATAGTTTGTCTGACTGTATCCAGCAATTCTCAACCACACATTTAGGTGGACTGCCCACTCACATGCTTAGAAAGTCTCCCATATTATCCTGTAAGCAAATAGGCAAAAGGCATCTAACCCTGGAAGGACCAAAAACACAAAACAACAAAAAGCAATCCAAAACACATAGAAAGCAGTCTAAGAGACATTCTCATTGTTCTTGGGTAAGTCTAGTGGATGGTTATTCCTGAAAGTGGAGGGGTGAAGGCCTGCCTCAGAAGATGCATCTTACTACATTTTACTGAACAGTCAGTCAAATTGATTTATATGACTAAATCAGCTGGAATATTGTCCATATGCACATGGTGAGTCCTACAGTTTTGTGGCTGTCCTGTGTAATTTTTCTGCTGTCTTCTATGGCACGATTTTCAAGGTTGAAAACCTTTCACGTATTATCTGCTCTCTTTGTGTAGTAAGTGGTTGTTTGCCTTGGCCATCATTTCCAGCTCTCTCTCCAGGGAGGGCACTGTAATTTCCATAATGGCTTTTCAATCACAAGCCTCCAGAAATTTCTTAGGCTTGAGACAGTAGTGCTGCTCTCCCCACTACCTAGTCATGTGTAAGAATCACTAAATTACTGTTGCTAGCTAGCTATTGGGACCTCTTTGATATCCTGACCCTAATCCAACACTGGTGCCAATTTACTTATAAACCTCTTAAGATAGCCATGTCACATAAATCCTGATCTGAACAATCTGCTGAAATTGCATTTTTGTTCAGAATTTCTAAATACAGTGCTTCCCCTTTTGGAAATAGGTTGCCTCCCATGTCACCAGCCCTGGGCTGCTGCTGAATTACCCTACATGAGGAACCATCTTGGAAGTAAATAAGAGATCTGTGTGCCTAGGTTATGGTTGTAGTACTTCTCAAAGGGAAAAATTAGTCACCACATTCTGATTCAAGCCATTCTGTGTTTCTTACTGAGATACGTGTTGACTGATGCTCTCGTGTGAGGGTCATCTTTGCTGGGTCCTATGTATTGCTTTTAAATTTGCCCACTATAGGCTAGTTTATATGGTTTCAAAGTGGTCTGGAGAGAGTTCCAGGAGTAAACTGTTTTGAGAGTTTGCCTTGATGCCATCAGAATTATTGTAACAGAGCAATGCAGATGTAGCCAATATAGCCGTTTTGCTGAACAAAATATATTTTTTAGAGCTCTCATTGAGATAGTGGGCATGCATTTCACTTTCAGCCTACGGAAATAAGTTGT
Organism: Apus apus; assembly: GCF_020740795.1. Taxonomy (NCBI): domain Eukaryota; kingdom Metazoa; phylum Chordata; class Aves; order Apodiformes; family Apodidae; genus Apus; species Apus apus. The sequence goes on along the minus strand of NC_067312.1, from coordinate 68,038,930 downwards.
TTCTTTGCTTACCCTTTCCTAGATACTCATATGCGTAGCACATGCTATGGAGGTATCAAAAAAGGAGCTTGTGTTCGTCCTTTCCCTGGTGCTGTGACAAAGTCTGAATGTTGCTGTGCCAATCCTGATTACGGTTTTGGAGAGCCATGCCACCCCTGCCCTGCTAAAAATTCAGGTAAAATTTCGTGTTTCTTTGAATCCTACCTGGAAGATGCAGACTTAAAATCTTGTTCATCTATTTCATTCCATAAGGAGAAGTGAATATAGTACTTAACGGAATTTTACACTGGTCCTGGAAATTGTTTATCCTTCCACAAGAAATTGTCTGGTATTTTATGCTGAGTATTTGTGGTTTTATGTATTGTAATGTTTATGGTGAAACTAGTTCTAGTGCTGGCCAGACTGTGAAAAAATTCAAGACAAAGAGCATGAGTATGCTATGGGTGAAGTCGAGTCCCTGAATTAAGTGTTGGCTATAAGAAATAAGACTTTAAAGAGAATAAGTAAAGTTCTCTGATGAATCTTTAGATTTCCTAGTAAAATCAGAACATATTAAAAGCAGAACATATTAATTCTAGAAATCTGTATTTCATTTATAAGAAATGGTTCTCCAAATAAACCTGGCAATTGATTAGGAAAAGAATCCCTTGAGTATAGAACTGAGGTGGTGTATCTTGCACAGTACTTCCATTCAGTGTCATTTTCTAAGATAGGAAAAAGCAGTTTAGAAGAAATGAAGTAAAACTGGCATTATGGTTGAAATCAGTAACTTAAGGAGACAGTTCTGTCAAGACTATAGTGAAGTCCCTTGAGTGTATAATTCTTGTTATCAAATTTTGGTTTTTTATATATATGGGAGTTCAGGGTGCAATGCTACTTGATGTATTTAGCTATATTATCTATAAATGGTTATTTCATTTGAACATTGGCATTTTAGAAGTTACTTTGTAGAAAAATCTTTTGAAAATTTGATTTAGGATTAAAGAAGGTGAAAAACTGGAAATAACATTTTCTTTTTTCCCCCACATCTCTTGCTTCAATTGAGTAGCTGAATTCCATGGCCTGTGTAGCAGTGGAATAGGTATTACTGTGGATGGACGAGGTATGTTGCACTTTTTGTTTAATGTATGTGATTCAAGGCTTAAAAAAGCATATACTCAGAATTATATTTTTCTTTAACATACTACAATGGAGTTTTTTTTCCTCAAGATTATGACGTTGATTTTAGTGTTTTCATTATCAAGTAAAATGGTTAGGTGTTGTCTAAAGAAAAGGCCAGAATTCATCCTCTACAACACTGGATTTTGCCTAATCCTGAGAAGAAAAATAAATAAATAAATTGTAAAGCTTTGACCTGTAATTCCTTTTTTTTTAGAGTAGACCTAAGAGAGTTCTCCCTCATTTTGGGACTGATGGGAGCCACTTGTGTTTGCAGTTGATTTTCAGCCAGCTGGGATAGAAATAGAGCAGGTTTTTACTCCAGGTCCAGTGTTCACTACACGGACCATTTCCATGGAGGGATCATTTCTCTGGTGAATTAGACTTGGAAGGGAGCTTACTAAAAAGACATCTTCCTGAAAAAAATCCTAAAAGCAGGCACTTGCATTTACTACTGGGAATTGTAAAGCTCCAGCTCCTTTTCCTAGCACCACAGATAGAGGGATTTTAAAAATAATAGCTGAGCCAGGCTGAAGGAGAGGCAATACACGCTGCAAGCTGCCAAACAAGAGGAGTGAGTTGAAAAAGGAATGGTTGAACACAGTTTTATGATTTATTGCTAGACAGTTCCCTGACGAGTTAATAAAGGTGCCGGTAAATTAAAGCAGATACTGTATATTTAATATTTCCAGTCATTTAATTTATATGATTTTTATCCTTGTCATCATTAAAGCTCCTATTCAGTTCAACAGGAAAAGAATGAGACCCTCTGATCATTATACTTAGTAGCAGCCTACATAACTTTTAAAAATAGTACTATAATAAATTCTGTTTCTGTTCAGTATTGTAAGTATATATGCACATTTTTTCTTCTCTATGAGCTCATTGCTTAACATGTTGCCAGACTTACAAGTAATTTTAAATCCAAAGAGTTTATAAATTCTTTTAATTTTCAGTGAATTTTACAAGGTCCAGTTGGAGAATCTCTTAATCTAATGGAGAAGTAGTGGCAGTGTACCACAATATTGTTGTACAAACTGCATCCTACCATAAGAATTTGCATGTAGTCTTGTAGGGAGGTTATCTGTTCTTTTGGATAGGTAGAAAATACAGTTTCTTACTAAAATGGTAAAACCAATTGTGACCTTTACCAATTGTGTGATCAAGACTATAGTCTCTTGGGTGTTCATGGCTCAGCTAAATTCTCTTTTTGTTTAGGTTTCTAAAGAAAACCCTAGTATTTTCTGTACATCTTGTGCAGTGACTGTGCAGATAATTTTCTTGCTGCTACTCTTGCTACTGCTTATACTGGGGGACTTTCTTTGCCAATTCCAGATCCTAAATGGGAAAAAATAACTTAATATTGAAAAGTCCTTTTTTCCTCAAAGGAAAAAAAAAATAGTAAAACTAGCTTGTTCCTGTTCTTCCAGTTCATAGGAATATTTTGGAATTTTCTATCTACAGCAGTAATTCTATGTGAAACTGTAAGTTCAGGAAATATATCTCATTCATCATCCTGTCCTGTCAACCTAAGAAAAAAATTGAATTTCTAACAAGTTCAGTAATATTTATAAGACTGAGTATGCTCTGGTATTGACCTATGTATTACTAGTCTACTAGGAAGAGTATTGGTGTCACCTAATAATTTACAACTGAACAAGCTAAATCTTTTGCATGAAGGTATTCTTGAAACACATAGCTCCTTATTGATTTAGGTTAGAAAGGATACCTGGAAGTCCTCCAACCTAAATTTCTGCTCAGAGGACAGGTTATTTCGAAGTCGAATCAGGTTTCTCGAAGGCCTTGCCCAGTGGAGTTTGGAAAATCTCCAAGGATGGAGTTCCTATAGCCTCCTGGGCAGCTTACTGTAGTGCTTAACCACTCTCATGGGGAAGAATTTTTTTTCTTGGTGTTCAGTTAAAATATCCTCTGTTGTACCTGGCAACTTTCTTGCTCTGTCATTGTGGACCTCAAAGAAGTGTCTGTCTCTGTCTTCTCTGTAACCATCTATTAAGATCATGGAATGCGACTGGACGACCCACTCATCTTCCCTCTTGCTGGCTAAACAAGTCCAGTTCCCTCAACCTCTTTTCATACACCAGGCACTGATCCTGCTAGGAAACTTGAATCACCCTAACAATCTTCTGTAAAACAGCACAGCAAGCTTTATGTAGTCTAGGAGACTCCTGGAGCCCAATGAGGATAATTTTTTAATCCAGGTGATATACAGCCCTATCAGAGGAGAAGCATTGCTGGACCTGTTGCTTACCAACATGGATGAGCTAATTAGTGAGGTCAAGACTGTGGTAGCCTGGGCTGCAGTGACCATACCCTGGGGGAACTCATTATCTTAAGGAATTTGGGCCAAGTGAAAAGCCAGGACCTTGAATTTTAGGAGAGCGAACTTTCAGTTGTTTAAGGAATAGTGGATGGGACCCCCTGGGAAACTGCCCTCAGGGATAAAGGAGCAGAAAGGAGCTGGCAGCTCTTTAAGGACATTTTCCTTAGTTTGCAAGACTTCTTGATTCCCACATGTAAGAAATCAGGCAAGGAAGGCAGGGGGACCAGCATGGCTGAGTAAGAACCTCCTGGTCAAACTCAAGTGTGAGAAGGAAGTGCGTAGGCAGTGGAACCAGGAACATGTATCCTGGGAAGAATACATAGACACTACCCAAATGTGTAGGCATGGGAATGCACTTGGAGCTGAATTTTGCAAGAAATGTGAAGAATACATCAGGCTTCTACAGGTATCTTGGTCAGAAAAGGAAGATTACAAGAAAATGTACACACACAAAAACATGATAAATAAGACAGGAGAACTGGTGACAGCTGACATGGAGAAGGCTGAAGTACTCAGTGATCTTTTTTGCCTGAGTTTTCACTGGTAATCACTATTCCCTTATCTCTCAAGTCTTTGAACACCAGGGCAGGCACTGGGGGAACAAATCCCTCCTGTCACAGCAGAGATCAGATTCAAAACCGCCCAAGAAGCCTGAACATGTCCATAGAACCCGATGAGATGTATCCCAGGGTCCTGAGGAAAACGTTGGATGTAGTTGCTAAGCCAATCTCCATCATATTTGAAAAATGGTAGTAAGGTGAAGTCCCCAGTGAGTACAGAAAAGGGAATTTCATACCCATTTTTAAGAAGGGTAAAAAGGGGGACCCTGGGAACTACTGACCAGTCAGTCTCACTTCTGTGCATGGTAAGATCATGGAGTCGATCCTCCTGGAAGCATGGAAGATAGAGCTGATTAGAGACAGCCAACATGACTTCACCAATCATGGCAAATCATGCCTGACAAATCTAGCAGCCTTCTGTGATGGAGTGACTGCACCAGTGGACAAGCTACAGTTATAATCTGTCTTGATTTCTGTAAGGCCTTCAATACAGCCCCCCACCACATTCTTCTCTCTCCACTTGAGATAGATAGGTTTGGTGGATGGACCAGTATGGAACTGGCTGGATAGTTGTGTGCAAAGAGTTATGGTCAATGACTCAATGTCCAAGATGAAAGCAATAGCAAGTATTGTCCCTGAAGGATCCATACTGAGACCAATACTATTTAATGTGTTCAGCAATAACATAGAAGTGGGACTGAGTGCATCTGCAAGTTTGCAGATGACACTAAGCAGAGTGTTACAGTTGATTCACTCTGTGGAAGATATACCATCCAGAGGGACCTTGACAGGCTTGAAGAGAGGGCCTTTGTGAACCTTATGAAGTGGCCCCAAACTGGACACTGTATTGCAGGCTTGGCCTCACTATGGGAGTAATCTCTTCTTTCAGTTTTCTGGCTGTACCAAATAACAGCCTTAACATCCAGTGAGTCAAATGTTGTCCACATATATCAATGGATCAGGTTTCTCATATCTTTCAGTAACTGGTTATCTTCTGTGTTATGCTAATACAGATATTAATGAGTGTGCATTGGATCCTGATATTTGCTCCAATGGAATTTGTGAAAACTTACGTGGCAGCTATCGTTGTAACTGTAACAGTGGCTATGAGCCTGATGCTTCTGGAAGAAATTGTGTGGGTAAGTTGCTTGAGTATTTTTTTTAATATTGTTGAATAATTCATCACTATGTTGGTGCTAATTTGAATTGACAGTATTGAGGTTGCAGGATGTCTGCTTCTTAAATCTACAATGAAAATACAAACAAATATCTCTTAATGAGACTGCTTTTTTCAGTCACTGCATTGCTAATATTCTAACTGGTGGTGTTCTGTATTGTTTGACATGGGGGTATTGCTGTTGGGGAAGTATAAACAAGAGATATCATTGCAAGCAAGGATCAGTTTGCATTATATTTAATGTACAACATTTGTCAAGACCACCTAAAATGTGTCCCTTTCATGGTTGGATGATAATATGACCTTCAGCTCCTAACAAGATTTATCACAATAAAATTTAACCAATGGATGTCATTACCATATTGAATGATTACTAGTGGCCTGCATACACAAACTCTGTGGTGTGCAGTAATTCATGATGTCCCTGAGTTACACAAGTGCAGCAGAATGGATGGCTGCACACTCAGTCCTCTGATTTCTGGAAGCTCCAGCTCGTGTAGGAAGCAGTGGCCCACTCTTGGCATTTCATAACTCATGTCCGAGCACTGGCCTCAAGTGTAACAGTTATTCTTTTGTTCTTCAGAGTCTCAGCTGACCGGTATACAGGAATGATTCACTTCAGAATCTGAATTGGCATTCGTTGTTTGGTTTAGGTTTATACCAGACTGATGCAGTATCTAGATAGATTTTCTGCAAATGTCTAGGAATACCCAGCAGAAGATACTTTTTTGTATATTTCATTCTCTCCAATTAATTTTATTATTCATGGTCATACATGAAATTCCATTGTGGTTTTGTTTTTTTTTTTCTTTTAACAATCCTTAAATCCCAAAAAAATGCATTATACCACAGGCACACTGTACTATAAGATCACTTGTAGTCCTGTTATAGTCCTGTAATTTGAAACAGAAATTTCAATTGTGTTGGCATTAAAAGGTAATGGAAACCTATCTGAAACCATTAGAATGTCTTAAGTATTGTCCTGCCATGTGTTGTGTTTATTTTGGGGAATTACTGCTCTCCTGTCACTGGTATTTGTGGTCAACAAAACCCCACCATTTTTGGTAGGGAAAACCTGGACTATATAACTGTGGTATAATTTTAATACCAAACATTCCTACCTATTGATGCAGAGCAAACACAAAGTAATAAAAGTGTTTCTTTTAATCTGCTTGACTTAAAGAATTTTACAGTTAGTTACTTTCTAAAGGCCCTAAATGCCTAAATGCCCTCTTGGCAGGAAAGACACTGCTGCAGAAATCTATGGATGGTTTGTAAAAATATTTTGCATAATATTCCTTTTCCAAATGGATTTTATGGCAAGAGATTTTATGTATATAGTTACACTTGGGATTACGTAAATGCTAGTATAGGTATATATCTGGTTTTTATTTAAATAAAAATATAGCATATTAAATAAAAATTGCATACTGACTGCAAAGATGCATTTATTCTTACATAGGAGAATTTTGGCACAAAATAATTAAATTATGAATACTCAGTTAAAGGGTTGAACTGTCTTAATTAAGAATGCAGATTATGAATGGCCAAGAAATAAAAATGGTCATTATACAGAATGCAGCCAGTATTTTTGTCAGTTCTAAGTGTTTCCAGAGAATGAGCTATATCATTCTGTGTTTTGACAGTGCATATCACAATAGATTACAGTCCAAATCTGAAGTTATTCTGTGAGATTCTAAGGAAATAATATGTTAATAACACTTCTAGTTTGGGTTAAAGGATTGTATGACAAGCTCAAAATGACAGTCTGTTGCTCTTGAAAATATTAAATTCCAACTCCACCCTCCTTTATTTAGTTAAAATCATATGAGGTTAGATTAAGGACAGGTTAGTTTAGAAGAGCTTCTTTACAGCTGCCAAACTTAAATCTCGGATTCATTGTCTGGGGAAATTTAGACTTTATTGTCTGAATCCTAAAGGAATTTATAAGCATTGAAAAATTTAATTTAGTTGGAAAGGCCAAAGCCTCCAGACTGTAATTATATTGCATTCTTGCTTTTTTTTTTCTTCATTTTTAAACTCTTTAAAAAATCTAGTTCATTTAAGATTTCAATTACAATGTTAAGTTGGAAAGTTAAGTAGTCTAAAAATAGGAGACATCCTGAAGCAGGATGAAGTGTCAGGCTTATCATGGCTTATCCTGTCAGTATGGGTCTGTAAGTTTAAGTATTTGTGACATGTGATGGACATTAAAGTAGCTTAAAATTATAGTACCTTTTTTTCTTTTTAAAAACAGACAACGGGACAGTGAGGAAGGTTGACTGCTTTTTATTAGCATGATGTGCAGTTAATGTAAGAGCAGTTAAGGGAGTGATGTTTATTTTTTTTTTCCAATTCAGTATGATTGATATCTTAATTATAGGGCTTTTTTAAAAATACAATATACTCTTAAGGTATCTGCCAGACATTAACTACCATTTAGATTTTAATATATATGTTCACTTAATCACAGAATCACAGAATTGCTGGAGTTGGAAGGGACCTCTAGAGATCACCTAGTCCAACTCTCTCACTGAAGCAGGATCACGTAGAGCACTTTACAGAGGACTGTATTCAGGCAGGTTTTGAATGTCTCCAGAGATGGAGACTCCACAGCCTCCCTGGGCAGCCTGTCGCAGGGCTCGGTCACCCTGTCGCAGGGCTCGGTCACCCTCACTGTAAAGAAGTTTTTTCCTCGTATTTAGGTAGAACTTCCTGTGTTCCAGTTTGCACCTGTATTAATGTATTAATGAATAACAAAATCATTTTTTCCCATTAGACAGGATTAGAATAGTACTCTTAACACATTGTTGACAGTGTGTTAATAAAAAAGAAATTAAAATTTAAAAGCAAAGAGATGGTGAAATTTTCATGGTGATACAGTAATACAACTGGCAAAGATCCCAAGGAAGACGTAATTATTGTTTTAAGACTAAGCATGAAGTATCTTTAAAGCCTGCTAATGAAAAAGTGTAAAAGCAGAACAAAATTTTTCTAATAAGAACGTAAAAATAAATGAGACCTTTGATACTGAGAATTCACATTTTTCCTTTCTCAGACATGGTTGCAGAAGACTGCATATTCAACAACCTAATTGTTGCTGTAGAAAGCAACGGGGGCTACTTGTGGAGGTGAAGGCTTCTCATGGCATTTGCACTCATTGGTGTGTCTAACTCATCTTTTTGCAGACATTGATGAATGTTCAGTGAACGGGCTGCTGTGCGATAACGGGCTCTGTCGAAACACCCCTGGAAGCTACAGCTGCACTTGTCCAAAGGGTTATGTGTTCAGCACTGAGACAGACACATGTGAAGGTGAAAAATCTGCAAGTTGTGTTAATTTTCTTCCTTATTAGGTAACATCAAAACTGAATGATCAGAAAAGATTCAGAATGGTAACAAATACCAGAGGAAAAGACAGAACTAAGATACTACACAAAACATTGCATTCCACTTGTAATTTCTCTGCAATGTTTTTTAGTGTGTTGGGTCTTGCCATTGAATTTCTTTCAAAGTTATCAGTTCATTTTTATATTAAAATGTTTCCCTTTCCTTAGATAAAATGTTTTCAAGCTGGAGTAAGAAGGAATAGGTTATTGCCTGTGATCATGCAGCAGGGCACGAGGACTGTTATTTGGGGAAATGCATCTATTTTGATCACAAGAGTCTCTTCTTTCTTTACTCTCTTCAGTCTGTGGCAATTCTTAATTCTAAATCAAATTCTGGTGTTTGTGATGTTTTATGTGATGTTCAAATTGCAAGATCTGCCTGTTGATACTAAAATTGTCCTTTATTTTTACAGTGTCATTAAAATTACTTTCTTATATTACAAATGAACACAGATGTTAGATCAATGAAAAGGTTACAGAGTGGAGACTAATGAATCACAGAATCAGAATTTTTTGAGTTGAAAGGGACCTTAAAAAATCATTGAGTTCCAACTCCCCTATTTCCATTACAGAAAAAATGAGGCAAGGCTGTAAAGAAAAGTCAAAATAGTATAATTAGCTATCATCACAATTTTAAATTGTTATTCAGAGTAGCAGAATTTTACTGATCTTTTGCATTATTATTTATTTTGTTCCATGATCTGTTAATACTTGTTATCATTAGAAAGTTTTTACAATATATAGTCTTGCATTTGAGCTGCTTGTTATTAGTGATCAGACAGAAGTTACTGCCATACAGCTAAACAAACATATTGAAGGGAAAGTGGAAGCACTCTGTAAATCACTCTTGCTGTGTAAGATCAGTCAGGTTAAGTGAAACCATTTCCTTAGCAGCATATGCTGGACAGGCTATCTTTGCACTGAAGTGGGTGAGGAGCACATGAATGCTCCTTGCCAGTTTTCAACAGAGGAGTGGAAGCAAGCAAGGTGAGAGCAGCAATAGTGTTTTGAGTGTCTCCAGCTGTTTGAAAGGTGAACGTGTTTACATTCAAAACATCTCATGAAATGGTTTAAATTCTGGCAGTATCAAATCATTCACCTCCTCACCCCTTCTGTTCAAAATAAATTTTGTTCCTTTGTATTTTAGTATGTGTACGTTTCAGAGGTTGCTTTTAAAAGTTAAAATTTCTTCACTCTCTGTATGTTACAAATTAGTAGCACTTGTTCAGATTAGGACTTTTCTTATATTGTACCCCTGTGGATTTACAGTGCTCCCTCTGCTAAGTTGCCTCAGTGCCTTGTACCCATCCACAGTGTTCATCTGAAATTTACTCTTCAGTCTGTTGGTATGTTTAGTTTTTGTGCTCTGAAAGATTGCTAGCTGTGGAAACAGCTTACAATGTGCCCTTAATGTGCGTGTTTCTTAAGGAATCTTCTACACAGAAAAATTGGTATAGTATGGTAAATGGAGATGTTCATTACCAACATGAAAAGATCATCAAGTTCAGAGCATAACACTGACCAAAGCATACATGAATGAGATGGGAGAATGAAAAACTATTGAAAAAAAAAAAGCATCTAGATTTTCAAATACAAAATTTAAATTTGTTTTTTAATTGTAATACTATTAGCAATGTTAATAATATATAGGCTCAAAATCAGGATTTGTCAACTGCAAAACCAGAATTGTTTCTTGCTTGTATTGAGCCACCACAGCCTTAGGAAAAAAGTAATCTTTTCTGTCTCCTGGATGTCCTTATAATCATTGCAGTGTTTTTCCTCCTGTCCTAGAAGTGTGGGGATCATGACATAGCAAACCAAATCTGGGAGTCAGGTAAAAAAGCTGATCAGCAAGGGTTTGGCATAAAACTGTCTATAAAACTTATTAAATGTATTATATTTTTTCTAGTGTTGAGTGGGGTAGTAGAGGAATAGATTAATCTCAGTCCAAATTATGTTTTCAAAGGAACACTATATAATTTATTGTAGAGTTACAAGTTCAGCAGTTGTAAAAAAACTGCTATAGCCAGAAGCTTTGTGTTGTGCTCTGAAATAATCTGATGCATATTACTCACAATATATTTGTAATTAATACAACTCTCATTAGTAACTGTGAACAAACAACAAAACTCTTGACTGTTTTCATTTATAAATCAATTTAAATTTTTTATCAGTTTATTGTGGGGAGTGGGGGAAGTTGGTTAAGGCTCCAGAGTCTGAGAAAGTTGAGATTTTTACAACAAGCTCTTGTGGTTTAGATTATGTTTCCAGTGACATAACTAGTTAAACATAAACCAGATGTGCTTTGAAGTTCATTTCCAGGAAAGTACAGTGGACTGTTTTAATTTTTGTTTCTCTGACATTTATAATGTACACCCACTTCCCTTCAGAAAAAAAAAAAAGTGTGTTTTTTTTTTTAAAAGCACCTGATAAATATAATTACTTTTATTTTTAAAAATCTGTTTCTTGTTCAGTCTTGTTAAAATTGCCATTTACTATTATAATAAGGTGTATGTAAACAATACTTGGAGTTTGTTTGCATTGTTCCTGTGATACTTTTTTACCTGATTCAGCAGAGCACTAGTGCTGAAGTGCATTAATCTTTTAATTATTTTAAAAACTATTTTAAAATTATTTTTCCTGAGTGATGGCTTTGTGGAGTAGTTAATATAATATTATAAACTTTTTAATATACAAGACCATTTTGGGTTTTGTTGTTGTTGTTTTGGGTTTTTTTCCCTAGCATAGTGCTGAAATATGTGAAACGTAGAAAGTAACAAACTGTTTTTTTCAGGGTTAGAGGCATAGAGCATTTTAGAAACATCATTTTAGAAACAGCCAGAAATTAATGCCTCCAGATATGGGTAACCTAATCCTCAGTGAAAGCTGCTCTTCCTCCTTCTGCCCCTTAGAGAGAAACTGAAAGAGTAATCCTTCACCTGCATCAGGGTAAGGTGAAATGAGGAGCAGCCTGGTTCCGTGATACTTCTCTCACCTCTGGTCTTGGTGACCACCTTCTGCCATTCTCATCCCAGGACGTGGAAAATGACTATTTGTCTATGGGATCAGTGAGGGGCTGGCATTGTCAATTGAGAAGGGTAGAAAGCAAGACTGGGAGAAAAAGAAGGAGAAAGGTAAAAGGAGAATGTCCTCTATGGATGGCAGCAACCTGACAGATTGAGTCAGCTGTTCTGCCAAGGAACATATTTAATGCAAACTTGAGTGAGGATTTAGACTAGATTATCTGACTTTGGCTTGAAATGGACAGGCAGTTACCCCAGTCTAGAATGTGGACAATGGTGTATCACCTTTCCATTCTTCCCCATTTTTGCTCCACCATATGCTCAGTTTGAGTCTTTTTCTCTCCTTTCTCAGTCTTCAGGCAGAGAATGAAGAACATGGCCCATGAAGTCAAGAGAGCTGCTTTGCTCTTGATAAGGTGTTGAAATCTAGATGCTTTGACCTCTCCATCCCTACTTACTCATTTATCTTTGTAGCTTTGGGGACAGTGACAATCAGGTGGGGCTCTCAACTATTTTTTGTTACATTTGAGTTTCTTTTTAACTCTGAAAACCCAGAATACAAGATACATTTTCAAAGAAAAAAAAAATAATTGACACTTTCTAAGTGTCAGGGAGGATTAAAGACAGGCATGATAACCTGGTATTATATCTATAAATGTGAAGTATTTTGTTTCATGCATTTTTTAGTATTCTGAATATGACTGAAATGATGTTTTGGGTAGTGGCAGCTCTGTGCTTATTACAGGATTTTACCTTGGACATTAGTTGTGTATGTTCAGACCTGTGTGTGGTTGGACTACCAGCTGTTAAAAATCCTGTGACACTTTACATTAAAATCACTTGTTTTCAGCTATAAACATCTTTAGTAGACTTGAAGCACTGTAATTTTCTTTACTGGATGTCTTGAGTGAGACTGGGTTTTCATTTTGCATTTAAAAAATGCATACAAACCTTTTTGTTGATGTCTAAGAAAATGTTGGTTTGTGTATTTAGAAGCATACAAACCTTGTGACTTTTCTTGAAAAAGCTGTTGCTCCTCTATGCTGTTGCAGCTTGAAATGTCTTGAGTAGTTTTTGTGTCAGGATCGTTCCTTTTCACTCTGGAAACGTGCTCAGATGTGGCCAAGTTCTAAGTCACGTTTTGCACGTTCTCAATGGAGACTATTTTTAGGGTGCAAAAGCTGCAAAGATTCTGTGGCACAGATTATGCCTGGTCCTTCATGGGATCTTCTCTGAAGTCACATCTTAGCTAAAAGCGCTTGCAACTGGCTGGACAGAGAGTATCTGCATAAAAGGTAAAACATAAATGCAGAGACTGACTGAAGATCCTTCTGACCCAAAACAGAGCAAGTACACAACATTAATTTCCAAAAATACTCTGACATCCCCAGCAGCTGTGGTTTGTGACTTCTGATACCAAAAGTAGGGTCTTTACCTTATATAGACCTTAAGGAATTTATGTTTCTTTTATGCAGTATACCCTGGATAATAAAACTTTAGTTAATGAAGTGTGAAAGGTATTCACAGAGAGGAGATAGGCTGCAGAGCAGATACATGTCAGCCACGCCTCTGGATTAACTGCTCAGATACAGAGGGACTTAGAGCTTCGACCCAGTCTAGCTGTACCTGCTCATCCACAGGGCTGAATTCTCCATGGTAAGCTGGCTCAGGACACAAACAGAGACAGCATGACCAACTGTGTCTAAGCATGTTGTTTGCAGGGAAATTTGGAAGCTCTGCCTAATGCGCTACAGGACTGCCAGCCCATAGTAGGATGGGGCTTTCCAGCTTGGGTGCTGCCAACGCAGATAGCCCAGTGCAGCCAGCCTTCAAACCTCTGTGTGTGTGTGTTCCTGTAACATGCTGTTGTGACGGGATACGATTTGACATCTCTGCATCTGTGTATGATTCATGTGTAAGCTGGGTAATCCACAAATTTAAGAGTAGACTTCACAAATGTAAAGTTCTGACACTATTCAAAAACTTGCTAGAGTTAGAGAACAAGTGCTATTTGCTCTTTGTAGGTAATTTCATTAATTAAAGGGGCTAAAAAATTGACTTTTAAATTAAGTGCTTGCTTTTGGCATGAGGGCAGAGTTCAGAGTTTCCTGTGTTTGCTGGTTTCTGGGCAAATAATAATGTATACATAGTGTAGTGAGTATTTTAAACATATACTCCTTCCTGTGACCCCAGACTATCATGAAAGAGTGCATGTCAATGAAGGCTTGATTCATCAAAACATACCAAATAGCAAAAGGCAACTTCACGTGACTTCTAAAACATAAGGAAGATATTTTAATTTGTCTTTAAAATAATCTCTTGATACTATTAAAGTTTTCTATGCTTAGCTGCATCCTGCATTAATTTATAGTTAATTTATATCAGGCTGTTTTAATATTCCTCAAGCACTACTAGGAAAAGTAAGCAAGAGCTTAAGAGGTTTTTTCTGGCCCACTGATGGAACTGTCTGGTTGGATTAGAATGTTTGACTTGATTCAGGACCCAAAAAAAAGATGAAATTGCTTGGAAGAAATGGTGGACATGCAACTGCAATTGTTCTTTGAAAGAATTTGCTAGTATTTTAATCTTAAAACTTATTTCACTTAAAAAAACCAAACCAAAACAAAAACAAACAGCAAGTAATACTCTCTGCAGGGATCCTACTGTTACATGTGAACAGGCTTAAAAAACTCACAGGGATAAATAAATAGAAGGAGTTAGGGTCTAGAGGGAAGTACCACTTATAGTATTCCAGTTTCAGCTCCTATTTCTTGAATGCTTTCCAGAACTAGAGAATCACAGCCAGCATTGTAATATTTTGCTTCTGACATCGTTTTCTTAATTCTTCCAAAGCCTCAAGGAGCCATAAATGACAGAAACAATGAGGCCTTTGTTTGTGCACTGCATGTTGTGGCTGGGTATGCATTGCATTCTATGAAAAAAGAGTTCTGTTTTCTCACAGGATGGTTATAATTGATGCTGGAGAAGTTAATAGTCCAAGTTGTTGGGAATTATTATCTGTGTAGAAAAGAGCCATTTAATCAACACTTTCAAAATCACATAATCACACAGAACCACAGAGTCATTCTCTTTGAAAAAGACCTCTAAGATCATCAGGTGTGACCATTAGCTTAACTCAGCCAAGTCTCATGCTAAACTATGTCCTTAACCACCACATCTAGCCTTTTGAACACCTGTGCAGATTGTCATTCAACCACCTCCCTGGGCAGCCTGTTCCAGTGTTTGATAAACCTTTTGGTGAAGAAGTTTCTTCTAATATACAATCTAAACCTCTCCTGGTGCAACTCAAGGCCGTTTCCTCTCATCCTATTACTTGCTACTTGGGAGAAGAGACCAACAGCCCCTTGCTGCAATCTCCTTTCAGGTAGTTGTAGAGAGAGAGAGGTCTCCCCTCAACTTCCTCCAGACTAAACAACCCCAGTTCCCTGAGGTGCTTCTCATGAATCTTGTTCTCTAGACCCTTCACTGGTTTCATTGCCCTTCTCTGGACATGCTCCAGCACCTCAATGTCTTTCTTGTAGTGAAGGGCCCAAAACTGAACACAGTACTTGAGGTGTGATCTCACCAGTGCCAAGTACAGGGTGACAATGGCTTCCCTAGCAGTGCTTATACTGTACAATATTTTCCAGCAGCACATCATAGTTCTAACAGTGTATTTTGCTTCTGGATTTTAGATATAAATGAATGTGAAAGTAACCCATGTATCAATGGGGCCTGCAGAAACAGTCTTGGGTCCTTCAGCTGTGAATGTTCACTTGGAAGCAAGCTGGATTCTACAAGACTGATATGTATAGGTGGGTATTTCCTGCTGTTACTTTCCCTTTTTCTTACTAACTTGAAAAATGTTTATCATATTGGTTAATGAAGCAAGAAAACAATGCATTTGGGCAATAGCAGACAGTATGTCTAATTCTGTAGGTAAGACCGAACAAACTTTTCTTCCATGGGGGCAGGAACTGAGACTGAGAGAAACATAGTTTGTGAGGATGTCCAAACTATGGTGGAAGTGGTGCAAAACAGATAGTGATTGGTGAAAGAGAGTGGAGATACCTTAGTAGAAATTCTCTTGTCCTTTGGGGAGAATGAGGGTATCAGTAAACCTATAGGTGATTAGTTTAGTATTTGAGAAAATGTAAAGCAGAAATAGTGCTTTGGCCACTCTTAAATCTGCTACAAGAGAGGAACATCTACTCAAATAGTGGTAGGAAGGCATGTAGCTTCTAGGGGTCAGATTTTCATAAACTGGTAAGACTGACTTTCCTAGATAATAGGAAATGTGAATGGCTTTTGCATTACAGCATAACCTTACATGTTACCTCTTTTGTAGGAAGCTGGTAAAGGTGAGTAAAACAGATCTGAGTTTGTAAGAATCTCTCCCCCTGGAGCAGACAGATGTGTATTGTCTTGGTTTTTATGTGCACACACACACAAATAAAATAAATAAATTAAAAAATATATAAAAATAATGTTAGCATCCTTTTCAGATTCTGTTGCATTGAAAAAAAGCAGAGCACTGCACAGATTTTGTTGGAGCTAGCAGCAACAGTTGTCTGCAAGATGTCATTGGTATTATCTTTAGAAGGCATGCATTAACAGTTTTTGCCTTGCCTTTCCAAGAAAACTCAAAAGGATTGGAGGCATCTCTGCTTCTCAGGTGATCACAAGCTGCCATTGTTTCATCCTATTTGTGTAACATAATTGAAGTAATTTTAGGATATGTGTGATAAATTGTATTGGAATGTCATAAATAACTGAATTATGCTAATTTTAAATGTTCCTTTTATTTTAAGATGGAATTGTTTGGTGTTCTTGGTTCACCTTTCTTGCCTTGCCAAGGTTTTCTTCAGACAGGATATTGAATGCAAAGACTCAAGTTTCCATTTAATGATGGAGTCTGTCCATGCCTTAATATGTTTTTAGGTGACTGTTACTTTTGTGTCTAAGCTTTCTCTTATGTTTCCTTGTACCATCACTAGCCAGTAAGGTTTAGTATTCTTTTTGTTCTTTTTTAACATTGTGCTACTTTATTGATATGACCACACTATGACATGCTCTTTTGTACTGTTTAGTTTTAATCTTATGTTCTCATATTGTTCTGAATGTATTTTGCAAATTGTTTCCATTGGAATCTTCCTTTCCCTTTCTCTTTCTCTTTCCCTTTCTCTTTCTCTTTCCCTTTCTCTTTCCCTTTCTCTTTCCCTTTCTCTTTCCCTTTCCCTTTCCCTTTCCCTTTCCCTTTCCCTTTCCCTTTCCCTTTCCCTTTCCCTTTTCCTTTCCCTTTCCCTTTCCCTTTCCCTTTCCCTTTCTCTTTCTTTCTCTTTCTCTTTCTCTTTCTTTCTCTTTCTCTTTCCTTTTCCCTTTCCCTTCCCCTTTCCCTTTCCCTTTCCCTTTCCCTTCCCTCCTTACTTCCCTCCTTACTTCCCTCCTTAAAATACACATGGCAACAACATTAGAATAAGAAAGGATTAACATAACATTATGTGATTCTATTTTTACAGTTTATTGCTCCAATGTGTTTGTTGCTCCTTAGTCTTATTGCTGATGTTTGCTGTATTGTGTACTTAGGTCATATACTCATTTTATATGGAGTAACTATATGAGTGATGCATATTCTTGGTTTGTGGACAGAATTCTTCAGTCTGTCAGTTCCTCTAATTTCTTTGCTCAGTCTGCCCAGCCTCAAGGCTGAAGAACCATGTGGCTTGAGCCATTTGCATCCATATTACCTGTAGAAATTGAGCACAGATGTGATACATTTGCCTCTTTCTGTGAGCTTTCTTGGGCAGAGAAAAAATTACTTGCTCAAATTACAGTCAGAATTCAAGTCACAAGATTGCACTCAAATTGAAGCTCAAAACTCCAGCAGATGTGAGTTGTTAGTTCAGTGATTACAATTAAAACATTCAGCAAAAATCTTTACGTATTTTGCATTTATTTTGCTTGCACACTGACATTTTCTAGTGCTTTTTGAACTGTGTGCTTAATGTATGCTTTTTATGCTTGTTTTAGTCAAGATTTGTGGAATTCACACAGTGCACAGTAAGTAGGCTGCCATCTGCCTGTAGTATGCATATATTCTTCAAGTCAGAATCAAAGAGATGTAAGCAGCAGAAAGAATGCTTTGATGCTGAATAATAACTTCTTCTCCAAAGCATATGTCACAATGTAGATTTCATCTGGACAAGAAAGATTATGTAAAATAAAGGAAATTAACTCATAGCCTAAAAAAGATAAGACAAGCAGACTTTGGCAGGATAATGTAGATGCAGCTGGTGTGAGGGAAGTCACCAGCTAAATTCTATAGTTTAAATCATTTTTGAGGTATTAGTTTGATTTTTCCATCCTGTAAAGTTGGCCTCCAAAAATAAGTAACATTATGTTCAAGAAACTTTGAGTGAATAAAGCAATGAAAGCATTTACATTTTGATAACATAAAGCAGAGCCATCAACATATGGACAGAAAGCTGGATGTGTTATAAAAGAGCAGCTATATTCACTGTCCCCATGTCATCCCTGAATTTGGGTCATAGAATGACCAGGGACATGCCCATTCCATGACTGGCTAAGAGCTGATGCAGCTAATGACTGTCCAGGTTTCATCTTTGATCTTGTTATGTTAACCCAACTCTTGAGTGTTATCTAAGATGCCTTTTCCTCTCTTCTGTACCCCTCATTGGTTTGTGCCCTTGTTTAAGTATGCTGGTCTGCTCCACATTGTACACCAACATTAACCCAAATAATTCAAGTGTTTAACACTTAACTGTTCATGAAGTACATCACCCACTTTTTGTGGCTGATTCCAGTCAATGCTTGGGCCAGTTTTTTTCCTGTTACTTGAGCTAGAGAAAGGTTGTGGTCTCTGTGGTCTCCATGATTTCATGACAGGACAATTTTATTTGTAAATAAAGTAAAGTTGAAGGTGTTTGAAAAAAACAAACCACAACAAACTGGAATGTTTCTATCTTAAGTACATTGCTACTAAACATGACCTATTAGTAATCCTGATCAACAGTACCTGGTAGGGGGTCTGGCTTTTTGTACATATAATATACATAAATACTAAAGTCAAATCCTATTCCTGATTCGTCAGTCGTCTCATTAAATTCATCTGGACCACTCGCTTAGCTTTGAATTCTGAATATGCACGTGCATTTAAACTCTACTCAGGCTGACCTCCCAGTCTGGGTTAGATCTTAACAGTCCAATTTTTCCAACTGACCACAAAGGTTGCTGTCTGCTTCAAGAAATTTTATACCATTTGAGTGTAACGTTGTAAAAGTAGTGAGTGAAGGTGCTGTCGATACAACTTTAAAACACGTCACTGGTTTAGGACCTGACTTTTTAAAAAGTGATCTGGGTACTGAAAGCATAGGTTTTAAGACTTGAAGATTCAGGTACCTGAAACAGGATTTCAGGCAGCAGAGACAACACTTGTGGCTGAAAAATCTCTGCTCTGGTCAGTGGCTCTCTAGGCTGGGCAGCAGTCAGGAGGTGCTGCCTGATGTGGCTGGACACTTACTGGAAGGTGTTTGCCCTGAGCTGGTCTGGGTTCCCTGCCTGACAACACAGTTGGTGTCTCAGGAGCTGGTTCTGCTGAGGCTGAGCCCTCAGCAGCAAAGTGTGGAGTATTACCTAACAGGAGTGTTCAAAGCACAGCTAACACACCAGCAGAACCAGACCCCTGAAATAATATAACACACCCCTCATCCTCCACATTTTAATCTATTTTCACTTCCTGACAACCTTGAAGGTTCACTGAGTGAGAGAGAAGAAAGAGGGCCTGGATTTCATAACTCAGTGGTTCAGGCAGTCAGCAGCAAAATGGAGTCCCAGGTTGTGATCTCTGTTTTTGTTGTAACTTTTGTATTTTAGACTGATCAGTCACTAGATAAAATAAATAAAACCACTGTAGTATTTGGAGGACTTCTGCTATCTGTGGGACCTGGCCTATAAAATGCCTTAAGCAGTGTGCTGTATTGCTCACTTTTAATGATAGCGCTATTACTTTCCATCACTTTTAAACCAAAATGTGTACAAAACTACTGTGGTGGAAGATTTTCTTTTAGAAGGGAACCTGTACTTCCTTGGTACTTTGTCTACTGGTGGCATGATCATGGAATGCCAGTTATTTTTGCTGTGACAATTCCATATGGTTTCGTATTCCACTGCAGATAGCCTGAAGGGGACTTGCTGGCTTAACATCCAAGACAACCGCTGTGAAGTCAACATCAACGGTGCTACCCTGAAATCTGAATGCTGTGCTACTTTAGGAGCAGCCTGGGGCAGCCCCTGTGAGCGATGTGAATTAGGTATGCTCTCATATCCTGCATTGTACCCTGCATCTTCTGGGAGAAGAGAGGAGGAGCCACTAGACAGATTCATCATCATTTTCTGTACAGAAAAAAACAGACAACAGAAAAAAAACTATTAAATGAAGTTGTCTTATTTAGCATAACTTGTAAAATCTTCACAGTCGGAGATCATTCTAATAACTTTGAATTTACCAGGAAATAACATATGAGTAAATATTTTAATAATTATGTATGTTTTATCTCCAGAGAGACTGTGCATTGGGGTAGGGAAGTAAGGACTACAACAGTAAAGTGAAATACCTGATAAAAGTCTTGAGGGCTTTTTATGTTGCAGCTTGTTAACACTTTTTCCAGCTGTTTTCAAACACAGTTTATGTACAAATATTGATTGCAGAATAGTATTGCTATTGGATTACAGAGTTAGGTCTAGAAGTTGGAAACAGGAATGCCATGTGCTCTGGTTTGTGGAAAAAACACTGTGCTATATTCTCCCCATAAGGTTTGAATAATGCCACTTGCAGTTGAACCAGTGTCAGGATGTTTTAGACTTTAAATTGGAACAATAACTGTGTGCACATGTATCCCATCTAACAAGCATGGTGCAAACAACATCCAACAGAGCTCTTAACTGTGCAGTGCAGCATCAAGGAAAGTTTCTGCTTTGGATTCCAGGAAGCAGAATGGCCAGGTTGGACAGGTAAAAGTAATAAAAAACTAATGAATCTAGAGAGCTAATTATCTCAGACTAGGAACATTTGGCCATTTAATTTCCTATTATCTAAGTAGTTAAATTTCAGCAAGCTTTCATATCACTACATCTGACTACATTTTACATGCACATCCTAAAGTAATGTCCTTGCTCAGATCTTTGTTAAGCTACAGTGGAAGAAAAGCCTCTAGTGATAACTGGCATTATTAAAGCTTTAAATCTTCAGGCAACTTTTCAGGAAGTTTACCTCCCAGGTACATCTGAGTGCAGAGATTGATATGATTAGATGCTGTGCATTCTGATCTCCATTAAAGAAAGCACATGAGAAAGCAATTATCTAAAATTTAATTTCCTCAGCTATTCACTTGATGGAGGCTGGAGCACTCACCATCTTATACAGTCAAATTATTTGAGAATCCTGAGGGTACATTTGTTTTAAAATCATTTACTCCTGTATTTCTGTCATTCTAAAGCAGTAATAAATCTTTCTTCCTTGGTTTCAGACACAGCTTGCTCGAGAGGATTTGCCAGAGTGAAGGGTGTTACCTGTGAAGGTGAAGTTTTCCCTTCTTAGTCAACATGTCCCTTTTTTTTCCCCTTTCTAATATGTTGGTTTTGTCAGACATAATCCTATTGACCTTATATGGATGTCTTCACAAACAGTTCTCCTTATGCTGTTGGAGAATATCAAAATGATACAAAGAGAATGGAACTGCTCATTCAGAATACATTTAATCCCCTTAGTTTTTCCTTTCTGTCAGACATACCCATCATTTTATCTTAGAAGAGAGAATGTGGCATCTTAGTGCCCTGTGACTTGAAGATCTTGCAAGAGTCCCATGAGACTGAGCCAGACACTTGTTCAGAACAGTGTTCAAACCTGTCACAATCTGGTATTCGGGTATGTGGCAATTTTTTACGATCTTGCCAGGACAAAACAAAGATAACACAACATCGGGTGCACAAATGGGCACCGGGGCTGGCGTGTGGTCTTATGAGAGATGGGGCAGAACCCCCTTGCTTTCTAACACCCCTCACGGCAGCGGGAGGCTGGTGCGGCTGGATTCTGCCTTTCCTCCCCCGGGATGAGCCGCACGGCAGCTGCTCCCTTTATTGTCCAGCAGGACCTGAGAAGAAGTTTAAAGGTGATCCCAAATGGTGAAATTAAGACACAAACGAGGTCAGATGTCATGCACACAACAAACTTTTATTAGAGTAACACAGCAAAGTCCCTAGAGCGGATAGGACAGGGAGGAAAACAGAGAGAGAGAAGAAGGGAGAAAACAGAGACACAGAGGACAGCAAGTGAGAGCACAGTTACCACCACGATCCAGCGATGTCGTCGGTGGGGAAGTGGTTCCTGGTGGGGAAGTGCTTCCCTGCACCCACAGTGTCCCAGATTTTTATACAGTTCTTGCCCACTGCACCCCCACTTTTCTCCCTGAGTAAGTGAGAAAATCCTTCTATCTTCTCTGTGCTCCTCAGAGATAGCAGGGGGCAGGTATGATGCCAGGGGCTATGTAGTCTTTGTTTGGCTAACTGATGAGATCAGCCATTACAAAAGAGGAGGTTGAGACAACTGGCACCACAGGATTAGTTTACTGCAGTGGAGGTTCGGTCCTAGGAAGTGGCTTGAGACTGGCACTCTTTGTCTTGTCCTGCTAAGTCGGTGGTTTTCATATCAAGGCCTGGTTATCACTGGCTATTCTGCTCCCAACACCAGCTGTAGAACTGCTTTGTCTCCAATCTCAGCATGTCCCACACTGAACTCCCCACTTCTCAGGTACTCGTCGCAGGAGGGGAAGCAAAACAGTTAGGTGGGTTGCTGAGACATCTCTTTAGTCCATCAACAAATGTTGTTTAACTGTCAGATGCCACAAGACAGACAACAGATATCCTGAGTGCCAAAGTCCATCGTTTATCTCTTGGATTGTTCGAGACAAGCACTATACACCCTGAATGCCACAAAACCCTTGCACAGGATGGAGGAAAGCCTCTCCCTTCCTTTCACGTAGCTTAATTTCTCGATAAAGCTGCAGCTATCTCCATCACCTTAGCACCTAACTCACCTCTTTGTTTCCCCCACAGATGTGAATGAGTGTGACGTTTTCCCCGGGGTTTGTTCCAGTGGGAGGTGCGTTAACAGCAGGGGCTCGTTTCACTGCGAGTGCCCTGAGGGGCTGACCCTGGACGGCACAGGGCGAGTGTGCTTAGGTAAGAGTGCCCTCAATTCTGCCAGCCTTTTAGCTGTGTTGAAAACTGTTGCTGTCCAAAATTATTCTCAAAGGGGTGTGAAAGGATGTTTGGTGTGTTTGGTGTGTGACACAGGTTTCCTTGACCCTTAAAGGCATTTTCCCTTTTCTTATTTTAATGAAAAAAATACCTTTTATATTACAAGACATGTGCCTTCTAGTATGCAACACAAGTATTGTGCACTACGTCATGTGTTTCTGAAAGATGTTTATTTCCTGCATGATCCACAAGAATTTTAGTGCAAACATTTATTAGCAGTGTGTTGGCTGAAATTAGAAGTATAATCTTGGTGTGGAATAGTTCACAAGAAACCATGAGTATTCTTTGAACAGCTTCCATTTCTTATACTTGCTTCTAAATAGTTTAACTTCAGATGTTTATAGGGTACATTTTTATTATGAAACTACACAGCTTTTAAGGACATGTATGGAAAAAGTGCAGCAGCTCATCTGTGGTTTTTTTAGGTCTTGCAAAGCTTTTTTGCACTAAGCATTTAAGAGTTCTGTTAGGTTTGCTAAAACCTAACTTCCAGTCCAGCATATCACGTGAAACACTAATGCTTGTATTATCTTGAAAATACAGCTAGACCTCCAATCCATTTCAGTCATGTCAGGAGCCTCTAGAAAATGTCCATAAGTTATTCTGTAAGGCACAGTGTGTTGTTGTGATCTTCCTTACACACTGAAAATAATTCTCTTTTCTTAGAGGGCATTAAACTACCAATAATTTTCTCTATAGTATCAGAGACATCTTTGCTAGCACTGCTGTAATTGCTACTGTCCATTTCCCATTATTGGTAGTATCTGTCAGATTTTTGGAATTTCAGCAAAGAAATTCTGCTGTGTTGTAGAAATTCGCGTGTGAAGACTTAATCTATTTTTTAATTTATTTTTTTTTTTCTTAAACAAATAGTAACATTTTTTCTAAAAATCTTAAACTGTTTTTCTGTACTGAAGTACAAATAGGTGAGAAATCTGGAATGTACTGATGCTTCCAGATGGGTTATTAGTGTTGTTTTTTACTGTATGTGAGATGTATCAAATCTGATTTTTTCTGTGTGCAGATGGGTGTGTGGTGCTTTTCCTGAGAGTTGTGTATGCAAGTACAGATTTTGCTTGCACACTTGGTTGATCTCTCTTTTGGTTGACTTGCTTTTCTGAAAATGAGAACCTTGAGAATGAACATAATTAGTTTTTCTGGAAACCATGTTTTCTTCTACTAACTGGTGTTAAAGTAAGCCTAACAACAGTCAGCAGGTTTTTTCCTGTATTCCTTTATTATTAAATACATTTAATAATACAAACATAGGTACGTATTTACTTTTTTTTTACCATGAATGCGAATCAATTTGTATATGGGAAAGATGTGTTTCTGTCCTATTGAAAACCTAAAAAGCACAATTGTGTCAGAGTAACTGTATATTTCTTGATATTGAGAGCCAAGTAAATAGATGTTTGTACTTTTACGTGGTACAACGGATGTCTAGAAACTTAGCTATAGTGCAGTATTGGCAAATTCAAATGGTTGAGCGTTGTTCAGAAGTGTAGAGTCCTTAGCAGAAATCTGTCTCCCAGAAACCGCGCATCACATGTACTCATGTCTCAGAAATAGGTGATTCTGAAAGAGAGAAAGCTTTAGCAAAGGGGAAAATGCCTGTTTGTTGTTGTCAAATGAGCAGATGTTCGCATGGAGCAGTGCTACCTGAGGTGGGATGAAGATGAGTGCATTCAGTCTGTGCCCGGCAAGTTCCGCATGGATGCCTGCTGCTGCGCCGTGGGTGCTGCCTGGGGCTCCGACTGCGAGCAGTGTCCTAAACCTGGCACCAAGGAATATGAGGCTCTGTGCCCCAGAGGTCCTGGCTTTTCCAACAGGGGAGATATTTTAACTGGCAGGCCGTTTTATAAAGGTAAGGATTAATTTTTAGATCTAAAAATAAATTACAGGTACATCTGGGTGGATATTCTAAGAAAATTCCAGGATTTGTGGCTGTGATTCTTATGTACTTGAGATGAGAGATGTTGTAAAAATGTTTGCCTGAAAGAGCTGACCTTACAGGTGGGAAAGTCTCTGCTTGCAGGGTGCTCAAGAGTATTACAGGAGCCTGAAAGGAAAAGATATGAAGGTTGGATTTGAAAAGGAGGAAAAGGAAGTGACTTAGACAGGACTGAAGGGAGAAGAGCTCTAAATTATGAGAGCAACAGAAAATGTGCACCTTTTCTAAGACAGTGCTTTGCAAAGAGTGAGCTGAGGTTCAGCTGAAGTTCCATCAAGTCAGGGAGCCAGAAGTTAAACATAAAATATTACTAAAATTTGTCCAGGATTCTCTGAAAGAGACTGAAGACAGATGGGTTCTTTCTAGAACCCATGGTTTGCTGAATTAATCAGTGACTAAAAGGAAAAGTTATGAGGGCACTCATAACAAGGAACTGAAGTGATAAAGAAGTAAATTAAAGTTTTTTGTCCAGTTTTTACTGCTTTACCTTCTGTAGAGAAAAACAAAACCGAAGAGACTGGAAAATCTTACTAAGTCAGATCTCAGATATTTTAGGTGCTTGAGATCTGAGATGAAGTAAATTTCAATATGCAGAAACTGAGGTGATCCTTATATGTTTTAGTGTTTTATTTGTTTTTGAAAGAGTGTATTCTGAAGCATTTGTCTTGAAATATGTTGAGGAGCTTGAGAAAACTTTAGCAGATTGGACATCTGCTTCACCATAAGTAGGCTCTGATTTTCAGGAGTTACTACTCTCAAGCAAAGCTCTGAATGTTCAGTCATTATTTACTGAACAAGAAGGAATTTTATAATAATAAATGTGCTCATTTTATTAAAATGTATTTAATTAACAATAATAATTTTTTTATTGTTGAATAATAATAAAATCCTGTCCACTCCAGTTTTTTTTTAACATTTTGCTTCTTACTTCTGCTTTCATATTTGCACCAAACTTTTCTTCCATTCAAACTAATTCATAGGAGATAGAAGTTTTATCAAAGATAATTCTTGATTCAGGACATCAATTCAGCAAATTATATCACAGAGTGTAAGAGAAGCTCATTCAAGTTTCTAAATGCTGCTGGAGGGGTACATATGAGAGAGGCTGACACATTAATAACTTTTATCTGTCAGATGCAAGATCCTTTAACAGGCTGTGTTATCCAGCTGTCTAGGAAAACAAATTTAGAAAAGGTGAAACATTTAATCTGATAATTCTACAAAATGAAACCTGCCCTTTTCTGTAGTGGGCTCCAGATACCACTTTGGCAATCTAAATTTATAAAAAACCCAGTCAACCAGTCAGAGGTTACATCTTTTACAAGTTGTCTTAGGAACACCATGAATATTCATTGTGTTAGAAAGCTCAAATACAGCTCAGTGCATATATTGGCACCATGGGCAAAAGAGTCTCATACATGGAATTTTCCTGAATTTGGTTGATTGATCTAAACTTAACATAAACTTTTAATTACTGGTCTGGGTATTGAGAAGCAAAGAGAACATCGACAACTCAAGAGTTAGGGAAACATCTTTTCTTCCCTACTCCCAGGCTCAACTTCAGCCCAGTACCTCTCCTGCACCCTTTCTGGTCTCCAGCCCTCCATGGATGAGGAATTTGGCAGCACAGGACTTTGGCAACACTGCGACAGTTCCTCTTTGTCACCCCTTGTTGCTTAGCCTTTTCTTTCACTGCTCCTTCACTCTTATTCATTTCCTGTGCCCTGGCATGGGTTCCTCCGTGGGAGAGAGGCCCTTGGGGGTGCTCTTGCTCCAGCATGTGTTGTCCACAGCCCATACTCCTTCAGGATGTCCCTGCTGCAGCATGGATCACTCACTGGTCATGGTGTCTCAGGGATCTCCCAACTCCAGCAGGGGTTGCATATGGTTCACAATCCTTCATAGGTGTTTCTGCCCCAGCATGCATCCTCCATGGGCCACTGTCTGTCAAGATGTGCCTGCCCCTGCTTGGGTCATCTAAAGGCCCCAATCTCTCAGGCATGTCCCTGCACTAGCATAGGTCACTCGCAGGCTGCAGTCCCTCAGGGCTGTCTCTGCCCTGACATAGGTCTTCCAGGGATGGTAGTCCTTCAATACAATTGGTAAGAAGGAACAGGAAATTCCCATTAATTATATAGAAATTTATGCTTAACAGTGCTCTTTTCTTTTGTTCTTATTTCATAGATATCAATGAATGTAAAGTGTTCCCTGGTATGTGCATGAATGGTAAATGCAGAAACACGATTGGAAGTTTCAAATGTAGGTGTAACAGTGGGTTTACTCTAGATATGGAGGAAAGAAACTGTACAGGTAAGTCTTTCATTTTCCCCAGTTTGTCCTAGAATCATGGAATAGTCCAGGTTGAAATGGACCTCAAAAGATCATCTGCTCCAGCCGTTTGACAGAAGGAGAGCTGAGATGAGATAAGATTGTCTGGCAACCTGGCAATCTTGAAAATAACCAGCGATGGGGACTCCACCACATCCCTGGGGCATTTTAAAGGAACTTGCACTTGTTACATAACATGATGATCTGGAAGCTTAATGTCATTAATTTAATTCAAATTCTTAAGAGCTTAATTTTTAAAGAGTAGGGCCAACTATCTGAAGTTTGTCAAGTTTTTTTTCTTTAAAAAATACGTTCTTTTAAATTGGTGTTAAAGATGCTCAGTTGTGCTCTGTCAGTACAACCTGAGAAGTCAATAAATATTACCAGTGAAGCCAGGTTCAACATTTGAACATATAGATTATCTTAATTTACATTTCGTATTCTCTTTTCATTGTATTACCAAATTAATTTAGAGACTCCACTGCAAATTAATTTTCATTTAGATTGACAGCCAAAGCACACACAGAGGCACATCTGCAGTTCTGACATCAGTGCAATGTTAAGAAGAGATGGGCATTTAATTTAAAAGTTTAATATTTTGTTATTTACTGCCTGGAAACACTGAAACAGAAAACAAGCCTGACATTTTTCTGGTTATGAGAACCTGGATGCCTGCATTGTGGGTGGTTCTGTGCTCAAAATGAAGGAGGTTTTGTTACACCACACAGGCGTCTATGAATGAGTCTGAGTAATATGAAGTGTGGGTGGTAAGGCATGTTAACTGAGGTTGGTCTGAATGTTAATGTTGCCCTAACTGGTGATTTCCTTGTTTTTATAGTGATTGCATTGATGAGAAAAGCATTTAGCAAACTTTATTTCTATACTAACAAGAATAGGTCAGAAAACTTCTCCCTGCAGAAATTTGTTTTGGTTCTGTTTTCCATTGGAAGTTTGTTCTGATGAAAATGCTCCACTAAGCAGCTGTAGAGAGCCAGGTTTTATTAAACAGGAGACTTCTTTTTTTTTTTTTTTTAATTAGCAACAAAATATTTCATAAAGCCTGCAGGAGCCCAGATACTCTGCAACATCCCAGACCTACCACCTGGGTTACCATCTGACACCTCCACACATCTGTGTGGGAACTAAACTATCTACTCCAGGCAGAAACCTGGCCGTGGGGAGTGACAGAGAGGTGAAAGAGACTCTTGCATGTGGTGAAAAAAGAACTGTTTTAAATCTTTAACAGTTTCTTCAGTTAAATTTATACCTGACTAGTTTTCCTCAGCCATAAATACAAAGGAGTCTGCTGCCCAGCTGAACACCTTCCTGCAAACATGTTGATTCTCTTCTCTGATTCCTTGCTCCCTGGACTTCTTGGTTGACAGAACCAATCCTAAGACCTGTCCTGGACTAGCATGTCTTCATTGTTTTAAATATTCTGTTATTTTTATTTTCTGTAAAGACTTCATTATTTCATAGTATGTAGAAATTAATGACATAGTAGTGAATGAAGCTGAAGGTAGAGGCTATAGTGGAAAACATGAAACAAAGACACTGAGCCCTAGCTGACCCCAAAAGCACTGGAGGTAGAGTAAGGGAGACGGAAGTCTGGTAAGATTTGAGGAGGTAGTAAGTAACAGGCTATCCAGTTCTTTCCAGTTCTCTCCTTCAACAGTGACCAGTTTCACTGCATCATACCCATGTTACAAGCTCTTCAGCTTCCTGCCTCACTACCAGTGTGTCTTACAAAGAGATCACCTCTCTCTTCTCCTTTTACATTCTACACACTTTCTATAGTTTTCCACAGTAATTTTAATTCAAACTTTGCCAAGATGACAAGTGACCTGTAATTCTAGCTTTCAAAGGAGCTAATCTAATTCATAATGAAAACAGTATATATAAGCTTATAATGCTATTACTGGATTAATGTGTTCATAATAAGCAATGTAATATCAATGGCACTGTAGTCATGGAGTCAGTTGGTACCTCTGTAATAATAACAACTCAGCATTTATTAGTTATTCATTTCCTTAGAAATATAACCTAAAATTACATTTAATGGAAGTCTACTTGTTACACAGTTTAATCTACAGTTGAGTCCTCTGAAGGCACTGCATTATGAATCTTTAAGAAACAGTTTAACGTAATCAGATACTCCTTTAAAAGTTCATAGTATTAATATAATGTTAATAATGGTGAAGTGTTCACTCTGTGAAAAGCAGGATAACCTTAATTTGATTTTTCTGCCTCTCCACTACTGCAAAATAGACATTGATGAGTGCCGGATCTCTCCAGACTTGTGTGGAAGTGGTACTTGTGTCAACACTCCTGGAAGCTTTGAGTGTGAGTGCTTTGATGGTTATGAAAGTGGATTTATGATGATGAAGAACTGTATGGGTAAGTGTTGCCAGGATCACCTGGAGTCTGTCCATTTACTGTACAAAGCCTGACTGTACTCTATGCTATACCAGCTCTGCTCCAGTGAACACTTCATATGTGTAATTATTGTGGCTTCTTGAACAAATGAGACAGGTATACAGTTTAAAGGACAGATAAATGAGCTATTGATACAGCTTTGCTTGTACTTTTTGCTAAATACTTTTACATGTTTCTGTGTAAATATTTTAGAATGGCAGCAACTAATCATTCACGTAGTTTAAAAATAACTAAGGGGGTATCCAAACTTTTGATGAAGTTAGGAATAGAAGGCTGAAGTTTCAAAAGTAGTGTGATTCATTGCTCTTCTTGCACTCATGAAATTCTGAGACTGTTTCCTGAAAAACAACATCTCTCTGATATGTGTAAAGTTGTAACAATAGTTATGGAGACACCAAAAGTTACTAGCCATCTTAAAAAATCTTAAGTTGGTATTGTGGAGTATTTCATTAAATACATCATTAAATATATAATGAATAATGAAAATGAAGTCTGTGATTTTCGTCTTGGTGAGGTTAAATGGGTCCTCTTCCTTGCTCTTCTTAAAGATTGGATTGACATTTCCTCTCCTCCTGCCCTAACAATCCTTGCCTAATTCCTTCTTGCCTAATGAGCTTTCAAGGTTGGCTAGCAGTGGCTTCAAAATCACATTTGCCAGCTCCCTCTCAGCACTCATGGGTCTTTTCCATGTCCTTTGTCAGCAGTTCTTGTCCCCCAGTTGCCCTTATCTTTTTGTTCTTGCTGTTACACCCTTCACATCACTTGCCAGCATCAATTCCTGGTGGATTTGGCTTCCCTGACCCCATCCCCGCATCCTCTGTTATTTCTCCTGCATCACTCATTCCTGCTTTTGCCTATTTTATGCTTCCTTTTTGTGTTTGAGTTTTGTCAGGAGCTTTTGTGCTTGTAATTGAGCTCAAATACGTTGTCCTGTGCCCCTGTGTGTCAGGAGGCTGTGCAGGCTTCGTGTCACTCTTACTTGATTTCCTGCAAATTGTGATGCTTTTAGACTGCAGAGGTAATTGCTTGAATTGCAGGTGAATATAATGAAGAAGCCATACGGTGGAAGATTAATTGCCTTTAGGAGAGGCAAATGCCATAAATCAGTATTGAATGGTGAAGATACATTTTCTGTAAGACAGAGGCAGGGAAGCAAGATGGCAGATTAATAAGCAGAGAGTGAGGAGTTCAGAAGAGAACTTACTTCTTGAGGGCCTTTTGCAGAAACTAAGAAAGGGAGCACATGTTGCTCAATAAAAATATTTTGGAGCTCTGAGGACTATCCAATCAGGGATACGAATAGGAAAAGAGATGTTGATTTCTAATATCAGGGAGTTTCTCCTCTCATATGAATAACCTGCAAAACCCTATTATATCTAAACTAAAATCTCAGGCTAATGAAAGATAACACTGGCCTGCCTATCTGAGTAAGGTCTCTAGTTTCAAGGATGGGTAGTCATAATGATTCCAGGGAGTCCAAAAGTGTGAGTGCATATTTGTTGTGTCCTTTGTCTCCTAGAATACTTGATTTTCAATGATGAATTTCTG
The DNA here is from genome assembly GCF_020740795.1 of Apus apus. Lineage (NCBI taxonomy): Eukaryota > Metazoa > Chordata > Aves > Apodiformes > Apodidae > Apus > Apus apus. The sequence goes on along the minus strand of NC_067312.1, from coordinate 68,007,683 downwards.
GTTTTCATGAGGAGAAAAATAGAAATTTTTAGAGCTAATAATGCCTAGGTTTTTATTTGCCCTGTTACGCAGTATGAGGAAATGAGCAGCACTGCTTCAATGAAGTAATCCTTTTATTTCTGACATCTGGATTTTCTCACTTACAGACAGTGATAATTGCTTTTCTCTTTGTTGTTCCTTAGTAATGATTTTGTATTTGTTTATCATGATTTCTTTGCAGATATTGATGAATGTGAACGCAACCCTCTGCTGTGTAGAGGTGGCACATGTGTGAACACTGAAGGGAGTTTTCAGTGTGACTGTCCCTTGGGACATGAGCTGTCACCATCACGTGAGGAATGCATAGGTGAGTTTCAACTCAGAATAGCAGTCTTCAGCTTTCTAAGACCGGTGATCATTTGTGCTTAGAAAACTTCTTGTCCCTGCCAAAGAGACGGGCTCGGGAAAATCTTACTCAAATTCACAGTCGTCCTTGTATATGATTATGATAAAATTAAAATCTTACAACAGATCCTGTTATTTCCAGTGCCTTTAATGCTTGATTTCAAGGAGGAGTATTTTACCAGGCCTTTTAGGGATTATTTAGCAACTTAAAGGACTGCACCAATCATGTTGGCAGCTTTTAAGCAAAATACAAGCACAATATGAACTTCGTTCCTACAGTCACAAAAAAGTATAGTCCCGTACTGAAATGCAGCTCTCCTTTTTGCACATGATTCACCAAAATGGTGAAAAAATGCAAAATACATAATGCATATTGTCTCTTTGGTTTCTGTGTTTGATGCATGGTTGCTCCAAGAGTTGGTTTAAACCATCAGACTGTTCAGTTAATGCTGACAGAACAGAAACAAATAAGATAAAACCTTTGGACACCAGACACTGGTGTAAACATACTATTCAGAGCTTCATGCCTTTGAATGGAACATCCTAAGAACAAGAAGAAAATGTAGAAAGCCTGAGAGCCACAAGTTTAAAGTGTCACCACTCACCCACTTTCTATGGCATTTGAGCAGTTAGTTTGCACCTGAATAGCATGTAATTGATACAAATTATTCTTTTCCAGATGTAAATGAGTGCTCCTTAAGTGCCAATCTCTGCAGAAATGGCAAGTGTGTCAACATGGTTGGAACATATCAGTGTTCCTGCAACTCTGGGTACCAGGCAACTCATGACAGACAAGGTTGCATAGGCAAGTGTTGTACACCTTCACCCATATATTTGTGCTTTGGCTTATAGTGTTTCATCTGTCTTTGTTTTTATTTAAGTTCATTCACTCATTCCAAAACTGAGCAGGCTCAGCTGCTCATCTGCTATTAGGTCTGTCATGACCTCCTGTGGACCCTTCTTTTCCCTGAGAGATATAAAGAAGGTGTAAAAAGACTGTTGCTGTACTGAACTCTGCAGATTATTTAGAGAAAAAGTATTTCTTATCACACTACTCTATTAAAATTAGAGGCTTGAAATAACAATCAGAAAATAAGTATTGATTTCTTCAGCAAGAAAGAAGAGCCCCATTCATTGATAGTATCTCTTTCACTTTTTCTCTTTATATATTGCTTAAATCTTTCACTATAGTAATACTGAACTATGTAGGTGTCATGATATTGGTAAGGAGGACAGAAGTATTGAGAGTTTATTTGTTGGGTTTTAAAATATTTTTTTTTGGTAAAAATAATAATTTGTGCTACATTACGAACTTTATTGAAACCTGTTTCTCAGGGTTTTTCTTCTTTCCTTTCCACATGTTGTGTTTTGCACTTTTTTTACATTCCTAGTAATAGGAGGATGAACAAAAGCAACAACTAAAAGTAGACACTTGTTTCCAGAGATGAGATTGCAGTTGAGAGAAAGCTGAACAAAATAATAATCCGAAAAAGTGGAGTGCGAATAAAAATTCAAAATCATATAACTGATAAACTGTTTCATCTGCTAAGTAAAATGAAATTTTCCTTATAAACATAGACTGACTGCTACTATTGTTGGTTCCCCAGATATTGATGAATGTATGATAATGAATGGAGGCTGTGACACCCACTGCACTAACTCAGAAGGCAGCTATGAATGTAGCTGCAGTGATGGCTATGCCCTAATGCCAGATGTCAGGACATGTGCAGGTAGGTTTTAATATCTTAAAAGTTCCAGCATTGTCTCTTTCAGCCAATATAAACATGGTATTCTTTTAACCAGTCTGTACAGAATTATTATATATATATATTTTTTTAATCCAGATATTGATGAATGTGAAAACAATCCAGATATCTGTGATGGTGGGCAATGCACTAATATTCCAGGGGAGTATCGCTGTCTCTGTTATGATGGATTTATGGCTTCTATGGACATGAAAACTTGTATTGGTAAGTAGATGTACACACTGAATTTAATGCAAGTCTAAAAATTCTGCAGCTAATGTTTTAGAATGTTTGCCTGAATCCTTGAAAGTGGGTATTGCAACTATGTATATTATTTTAAAAAAATAGATCTTTCTTGCCTGTCACTATAGTTGTCAAAAGAGTAGAAAAAATTTTGAAGAGTCCAAAAAGGTGAAGAAAATGACCTAGTTCCAAAAATATAAGTGATTTAATTGTAATTATTTGATTCCTTTAAAACATATCCATTGAGAAGACACTGAGTGTCCAAGCATTTTATTCTGTCTTTTGTGAATGTTTTATAGTTACTCCCTCAAGTACAGAAAATTATCATGAGGAAATTAAATGTGTTGTCTGAAATTAACATATATAAGGTTCCTATTGTTTCATATTTTAGGTTGGTTTTGGCTATATTAATAGCATCTTGTTAAATTTTGTGAGCATCTGTCAAACAAGCCTTCACTTTGCAACTGTGCACACTGACACAGGCACATGCACTGAGGAGAAACTAGTTATATGTAATGCTGAGCAAAGCTGTTCTGAGTTGGTTTTGTCTTGTATCTTCCGTAGTTAGAGTCGAATTTAAGATTTTCTTTTCACCTTCACTTTTATGGTATTCTAGGTTCTTGTTTTCAGTTATGCACACATACTCCATGTTTGCACAACCGACTTGAAAGTTTAGAAATTGTCTTTTCAATAGATTTTTCATATTGGCTATGTTAGTGGCTTTAAAATCAAAATACTTTTTTCATTTTATCCACAACTTCTCTTAAGTTTTCTTCACTAGGAAAACAGTATCTCATATTAAATGTGAATTTCTGCCATGTATGTAATTGCATTCATTGCTAACAGCATCATCCAGTTTGCCAAAAAGCCTTTGGGGTAACTAGAGTTTCATGCTGGACCTAACACTACTTTCAGCAAACTACTCAATTTTTTTTCAGCATAATGTTTGCAATAACTTGTATTCATTTGTCACTATGTTGAACTAGATGTTCTTTGCCATTTAAGTAGTGTAAAACTTGAGATATTTAAATAAATATCTCAATATTTATACTTGAATAAAGTAAAAAAGCTGACTTAAGTGTAGCCCATAAAAAGACTATGTTTTAATTTCAAATTTTTAACCAGTTATTTGATTATAAACTATTCAACTTTCAAATGAGGTAAATTGTGGAATAATGTTAAAATCTTGTATTATAGTTGCAAGCCTATACTGAAGATTTAGTATGCAGTAAAAGAACGTAAGACACAGTTCAGGTACAAACTCCTTCCTTAGGAGAGGCTTTCCTCCTAATGGAAAATTTTTATCATATATGCAACACACAGGCAAATTGGGAAAAACAAGGAGACATCAGTAGCAAACTTACCTCTCACTATTGAAACTCCAGTCAGCATCAAGACAGTGAGTGTTGAGGTGTCTGGAAAGGGGGTCTGGAACAAGGGCACATCTACAGGCCTGTGACATTTTTCTTTTTCCACCCCCCCAAAAAAAAGGTTGTGGGAAAACCCTTCTGGTTGTGGCTCATCACTGGTTCTTTCTGCAAGTGTCTTTCCCCACTCTACCTGCAGTTTGTCTTCTTGAACGTTACCTTAGTGGTGGCTTTGTGTCTTTGTATGTACTAGAAATAGCTCTAACCTTTGCAAGCATTTCTTCTCAAGGGCATGCTCTTAATGTCTAGGATTCAGTCAGAGAGTCACAGAGTGGTCAGGGTTGGAAGGGTCATCTGAAGATCCTCTAGTCCTAAGCCCTCTGCTGGAGCAAGGTCACCTACAGTAGATCACATAAGAAAACATTCAGATGAGTTCTGAATGTCTTCAGAGAAGGAGACTCCACAACCTCTCTGGGCAGCCTGTTTTTTCTTAGGTTTAGCTTGAACCTCCTGTACTCCAGTTTGTAAACATTGCCCCTTGTCCTGTCACTGGACACTGGAAAAGCGGCTGGGACCCATTCTCCTGCACCTGCCCTATAGATATTTATAAGCGTTGATGAGATCCCCCCTGAGCCTCCTTTTGTCTAAGCTAAGCAGCCCGAGCTCTCTCAGCCCATCCTCATAGGGCAGATGTCCCATTCCTCTCATCAACGTTGTGGCCTTGTGCTGGACTCTTTTCAGTAGTCCCTTGTCCTTTATGAACTGGGGAGCCAGAATTGGACACAGTATTCCAGATGTGGCCTCACCAGGGCGGAATAGAGGGGCAGGATGACCTCCTTCGACCTACTGGCCACATTCTTCTTAATGCACTCCAGGATGCCATTGGCCTTCTTGGCCATGAGGGGACATGGTTGCTTCATGGTCAGCCTGTTGTCCACCAGGACCTGGAGGCCCTTCTCCCTAGAGCTGCTTTCTAACAAGTCAGCCCCCAACCTGTACTGATACAGGGGGTTGTTCCTCCCCAAATGCAGCGGCCTACACTTGCCCTTGTTGAATTTCATTAAGTTCCTCCCTGCCCGACTCTCCAGCCTGTCCAGGTCATGCTGGATGGCAGCACAGCCTTCTGGTGAGTCAGCCACTCCTTTCAGCTTTGTACCATCATCAAACTTACCAATTATGCACTCTCTCCAGGTCATTGATGAATATATTGAACAAGGCTGGACCCAGTACTGACCCCTGGGGGACTCTACTACACACAAATCTCCAACTAGACTGCCCCAGTTATCACAACTCTGAGCTGTTACTGGCAACTTTTTTCATTCCTACTTAATCTCAGCTTTGATAGAAGTTTTGATTTTTCTTCCTCTCTTGAAATGTCTTGAAGTTTCTTTCAGCTTCTTTTACAATCTTGTTAGTTGTCTGCAAGGACCTGGCCCCACCACACGCACACACACGTACTAAGAGTTTCCTATTTGATATCCTTTATAGTTCAAGCTTTTCCAATGTGATTTTGGAAGAAGCAGGCCAATTCTTATGTTTCAGGGGTGTCTCAGCAAGCAGAACTACAGAGGTAAGTGCAGCTTCTACAGCTAAGGGCACTTAGAGCATGGCAGCTTTCCTTTGCCTCTTAGCATGACAGCTGAATATAGTAGGGAAATGAAGGCCACTGTAATGAGAATATTTAGAATACTGATTAAACCAGCCCAGTTTTAAAATGCAAACCTGTTTTTTACTGAATTCAGTTAGTAAAATATTGATCATTATCAGTGCACATACAAAACTGTTAGCTTTTAAGAATCGTGTTCTGAATTACATGTAAGTACCCAATGCCACAGAGCTGTTTTCTGCATTTACTGGCTTCCAATCCTTGGTGTTGCTTAATCACGAAGTTCAAGGTGAATTACCTTATTTTCCTGTCTTGGCAGTCATTCTTCTGGTGTACAGGTGAGGTTCTACTGCCTATCTAGAGGCACTTGTGCTTGTATTGTTCTTTATTTGACAGCCTCTATGACTTTGATCTTTCCTTCATGCAGCTACACCCATCATTCTTTGTCCTTTTGTCAGTCTCCTTGCTCACATCCTTATGCAAAACTGTCTGGCTGAGCCATCACAGTAGGATCAGTGATCTTTAAGGTCTTCTCCAGCCAAGGTGATTCTGTTGTACAATACTTAGATACTATTGCTATTAACACTATTTTAGTGTGCTTATAGTAGTGTTTACAGCAAGCCAATATTAATTATACCCCAATTAATACAATTCTAATTTATATGTGATGTGGACTTCTGCTTTGGCTGCAATACATGAAGTCTTACTTCATTCAAAAGGACAACTCCAAATACCAGAAATCCCAGTTTTGTCCACAGTACAGTGACTCTCTTTGATGTCATAGACTGTTAGTTTGTATAATTTCAAGGTACAAATGGAAATATTGGACAAGGTACTTGGAGAGTTCTTGGGCTACATGGCCAAACTGCAGTATGACTCAGAACACTCATGCAACTCCTCAGTTACCCACTTGAGAAGTTTCCAATTCTAGTTTGTTCTTATACCAGTTTCATTGTTCCGTAAGATTCATTGCCTGCCCTAAGTTGAATTCTTATTTAAAAAACTGGTTGAGCTTACTTTATTATTTTTATAAGTCTGCAAAATGCTATTCAGATGTATCAACACATGTATATCATTATTTAATTTTAAATAATGATCAAAATATGCAAATTGAAACCTGTAGATAATATCCATGCAGAAAAAGTAATCAGTTTACTGACAGTTCTTTGAAAGATTATGGCTGTACAATCATCAAAAATACATTTTTAAAAAATGCTTTAAAGTGATTCTTGTAATAAGTATTAGACTTCATTCTAAATTAATGAGAAAACACTGTGATATTTGAACTACACATTCATCCTTTACTTGTTTTAGGGGAATTAAAAATACAGAATGGAAAGGCTGAAATACATTATGGTCAAGATTAACAAATGCCAGATGTCGTAGGGGTGGACCATACTTCTGATATTTTCACCTGAATATTGTCACCTGAAAAGGACAAAGTACTGTTAAATGACAGTAATGTTCAGCTAATAGTGAATTTATGTACACTTACAGATGTGAATGAATGTGATTTGAATTCCAACATCTGTATGTTTGGAGAGTGTGAAAACACTAGAGGTTCCTTCATTTGTCACTGTCAGCCTGGATATTCAGTCAAGAAAGGAACCACTGGATGCACAGGTAAAGCAAATTTCCAGCATATATGTTATGGTGTGCATATATATATTTTAGTTGGACTTCAGATACAGTAAATGTGTAAGTGCACATATAGAAGTGAGCAATTGCTATTTGTAAATAATAGTAAATGTAAAAGTATTTTACAGTTGCAAGCATATATCTGGAGTTTGAAAAGGTACATTCCTTGGCCCGTATCAGTATGATATGTGAGGCCCCTTATGTAACTGTAATTTTAAAGGCAAAGCTTTTGTCAACATGGATCTGTGGTATGAAACAACTTGGGTGGGTACAGCTGCATTGGTTTGAGAAGTACTTTATCAGCACTTGTTTCTTATACATAAAGTATAAACTCATCTGTCAAATAAAGCTGCAGGAAATGACCCTGTAGTCTTAGAAAAGGACAATAGGGGAAAAAAAAATAAAAGAAAGAAAATAAGTTATTATTTAAAAGGGAAAGTATATGCCATCCTGTAACCAATGCTAACAAACTTTAAAGAATCATAGTCAGTTTAAAACTCTGCAAGTTCCTGTGATAGTTAAGTAGCACCTTTTCTTCTGCAAGCTGAGTCTCCTGTTTTTAGGAAACTTAAGTTCATCCAAAATTACTCTTCTGGGAAAGCTGACAGAATTTCTCCTACAGTTTGGTCTGTAAGAATTTTTCTATAATTACTAAAATCTTGGCTAATCGTTTTTATATCTGAAACATGCCCCTACACCCAAAGGTCACATCCCAATTTTATACATATAAAGATCAGCATATTTAATAAGTCTTGAAAATAGTTTTAATTTCAAGCTGAAAAAGAGTAGTAGGAAAGCAGACTGATTTTATCATGTTGATAAACAAAGAACAAAATGAAAATACAATTGACACTATTTTTTATTAATGTATAATAAAAAAAAAGTAACTTGCTTGAAATAACCTGCAGTCTCGAACACTTGTTTTTTTAAAGGACTGCAAACCTGCACAATGGAAATAAGCAATATGTAAAATAAAAATAATTTGTAATACTCCAGTTCTCTGGATGTAAATGCTAATAGTTTATTTTGTGGTTATAGATGTGGATGAGTGTGAAATTGGTGCTCACAACTGTGACATGCATGCCTCATGTGTCAATCTACCAGGAAGTTTTAAATGTAGTTGCAGAGAAGGATGGGTTGGAAATGGTGTTAAATGTATTGGTAAGTATGCAGAAAATAAAGCTTTTTTTTGGCTTTTTTTTTGTTTTTTTACATTTTATTTTTTATTTTAATGAAAACATGTAGTGTGACTGAGTAATCCGTTAGAAATAAAGTATTATTCTTCTGTGTTCTGCACTCTGTGCATATGAAAGATCCTTATAGTTCAGGGGTTTGGCTTTCTGCGAACAAAAACTGGTGTAACATCTTACTGAATTAACTGTGTTACAAAGTTTACACATAACTGCTAGAATGTGCAAAGTATTTTTTTAAAAAGTGTCAAAAATAAAGTAGAATTGTTGTTGTGATTTCCTGCTGGTAAGATATTATTTCTGTTACTTAGGACCTTTGTTTTTTTGTAAACATCCTGTAGTATATCTAGTCTACAGGCCCAAACATAAAGCAGTTTCGACTTTGAGGTATGGGAAACTTGATTCTACTTTTACTGGGCTGTGAGAACATCATCATGTCCCCTTGCCTGAATTTTTTTGTTTGTTGCGTAAATTATTGTAAGATTTGCATTTTTTCAGAACATTTGGGGGTCTGCAGAAGAGGCGTCTCATGTAAGAATTAGGCTTTATTGGTATAGGATGTGAAAGAAAATACTGGTACCATATTATGAGATTTTACTACCAGCCAGATTTTCTAAAGTGTTTAAGCCATATCGGAGGAAAAGAGGAAGGCTCCATGGTCTTTATTATTATCATTTAAGGATATGTTAAATTCTACTAATTAAATAAGAAATCCCATTTGAAGAGGAAAACTTTGAAAAGCTTTTCCAGCAGCATCCTCCCGATTAGAATAGCTCCTGGGTATAGAGTGTTTTTGCAGGAGACCACCCTACAGGTGAATGAGAAGGGACTGTCAGCTCCCCCATAGCACTACCTAGTTTGACTGATATGGCACACTCACCAAACAGGCCCTTGGAGGGAAAGAAAGTGTCTTCTTGTTTCTTCTTTCTTTCTTTCTTTCTTTCTTTCTTTCTTTCTTTCTTTCTTTCTTTCTTTCTTTCTTTCTTTCTTTCTTTCTTTCTTTCTTTCTTTCTTTCTTTCTTTCTTTCTTTCTTTCTTTCTTTCTTTCTTTCTTTCTTTCTTTCTTTCTTTCTTTCTTTCTTTCTTTTTCTTTCTTTCTTTCTTTCTTTCTTTCTTTCTTTCTTTCTTTCTTTCTTTCTTTCTTTCTTTCTTTCTTTCTTTCTTTCTTTCTTTCTTTCTTTCTTTCTTTTTCTTTCTTTCTTTCTTTCTTTCTTTCTTTCTTTCTTTCTTTCTTTCTTTCTTTCTTTCTTTCTTTCTTTCTTTCTTTCTTTCTTTCTTTCTTTCTTTCTTTTTCTTTCTTTCTTTCTTTCTTTCTTTCTTTCTTTCTTTCTTTCTTTCTTTCTTTCTTTCTTTCTTTCTTTCTTTCTTTCTTTCTTTCTTTTTCTTTCTTTCTTTCTTTCTTTCTTTCTTTCTTTCTTTCTTTCTTTCTTTCTTTCTTTCTTTCTTTCTTTCTTTCTTTCTTTCTTTCTTTCTTTCTTTCTTTCTTTCTTTCTTTCTTTCTTTCTTTCTTCCTTCCTTCCTTCCTTCCTTCCTTCCTTCCTTCCTTCCTTCCTTCCTTCCTTCCTTCCTTCCTTCCTTCCTTCCTTCCTTCCTTCCTTCCTTTCTTTCTTTCTTTCTTTCTTTCTTTCTTTCTTTCTTTCTTTCTTTCTTTCTTTCTTTCTTTCTTTCTTTCTTTCTTTCTTTCTTTCTTTCTTTCTTTCTTTCTTTCTTTCTTTCTTTCCTTTTCTCTTCTTTCCTGTTTCCTTTTTCCTGTTTGTTTCCTTTGTCTTGTTTCTTCCTTTTTCCTTTTTCCTTTTATTTCCTTTATTCTTCTTTTCCTCTTTCCTTTTTCCTTTTTCCTTTTTCCTTTTTTCCATTTTCCTGTTTTCTCTTTTCTTTTTTTCCTTTTTTTTTTTTTTTCTTTAGTTTCATCCAAGTTTCCAAGTTTACATCCAAGTATATTAAGAAAGCTGGCATTGACTTCCATGGGGTTATATTGTTCGCACATTGTTCTGTTACTTGGAAAAATTCTCCAAATGTGTGGCAGATTTTTCACCTGACTGTTTTTCTTTTGTTGATTGGTTTTTTAACTCATTTTTAATTCAAGTTCTTTAGCAGGACATTAACAATCAAGTAACAAGTCAGGTGAATTCCATCTGTTGCTTGGAAACATTTTACCCAATCCCATGGATTTTAGTTTAAAGGAAGAAAGATTAAAATGAAATCACTATAGATTAGCACTGTATCTTTTAACGAGAACTTTGTATATTTATGGAGACATAAATAATCTTTGCAGTTGCTCCTATTAGCTTGACAGCTAATTGTAAGCCAAGTATGCTAACTCCTCTGTTACTGCTTGCACTCTCCTGCTCCTGATGTGCAGATCTTGATGAATGCTCCAATGGGACCCACCAATGCAGCGTGAACGCGCAGTGTGTGAACACACCAGGGTCGTACAGCTGTGCCTGTGCAGAGGGCTTCACTGGGGATGGATTTACTTGCTCTGGTAAGATGTCTCTGATTGTATCTGTTGTATGGAAGCTTTGCAAATTAGATCTAACCCCAAGGTACCAGATGATAAATGTAAAAGTGTCTTTTCAGATCAAGATTCTTCCGATCTGCTGAAGAAATGCTAACAAAGGCAGCTGATTGTTCTTTTGTTTTGTGTGCCACATTGGACTCACTGGGCCCATTTGGTGTGTGAAGTGCCTGTCTGTTGCTTTCTCCTCCTCCTCTTCATGCCCATACCTTTGAATGTGCATGTGCTGCTTGCAGCAGCAGGCTCTCCAGTCAAGAACACTGGACACCAGCTCTCCGTAATGGTCTTGTAGGCCAGGTCTGTTTCTGGCAGGGAAGGCATCATCGTCTGTTTTCCTCTCACTACATTACTTGAACAGGTTTTAATCATTAATATAGGACATTTTAAAAATAAAAATGATTTTTTTAAAAAACAGATGAGGTATTAGAAATTAAATAATAAAATAAAGACAGTATATTGGAAACTTTTTTATAATCATAAGCATATGTAACAAAATTATGAGTCATTATGATTACTACAATGTTGAATGCCTTCCTTTGTCATTTTTTCTTTTATAACTTTAAAAAAGACAAATCACATTTGGGTCATACTAGAAGACTTCCCAGTAGTGTGTACATAGTAGTTGTAATGTTCCTAATCCTCAAAGACTGTTTTCTAAAATGCATATGAAAATAATATTCTAGGTATGGTTCATTTAGGAGAATTTGTCATTTGAATGAGTTTTATGTCAAAGTGACGTAGCAATACATACCAAGACTAAGTTTTGACTAAGAGACTAAGTTTTGACTTTGTAAGCAAAATATTCCACTTACTTGTCAAAGCTAGTAGTACTGAATCTGAAAACCTTGCATAATTTAAAAAAAAATAAATATCTCTTAAAGAAAAGCAGGGAGTAAGGAATCATGGCAGGGAAGAAGGAATAATTTTGGAAGTAGCATTGTGCTTCTTTTTCTGCATTCTTTCAGCTTATTTCATCCTCAGGTCTAAATGTTTCATTCTATATCAACAACACTCAACAGCACTGCTGTTTTGGATGTCAGGATAATAGTAATTGTAATGAGGGAGGCATGTAATTTCAAAGGAATTTTCTGTCTCCCACAGACATTGATGAGTGTGCAGAAAATGTTGATCTGTGTGAAAATGGACAGTGTTTGAACGTCCCTGGTGCCTACCGTTGTGAGTGCGAGATGGGATTCGCTCCGGCCTCGGACAGCAGGTCGTGCCAAGGTGAGCCACTGGCACCTGAAGTTTATTTTTTGAGCCTGGATTGGCTGTTGTAGAACAAACAACAAGAAGTGCTGGAAGGACCTCAGTGTGGAAGGAGAATATTCAGCACATGCTTCATATACAAATAATTTCTTCAAGCAAGGATTATTTTTCAGTGTGAATCATTTTGAAGGTAGCTTTCCTGTTTTTTGTGTGTTTTCCTGGCCTTGGTCCAAAAAGCACCAAATAGAGGTTTGGCTTGGTAATTTTGGTGTTTTAACTATTTATTGTCATTTGTCACTAGTGAATAGTGTGTGGAAAATCCTGTGTTCATCACTCTTTGATTTAGTGTTTACATAGGAGAGACAAACTGCATTAAATAACCTCATTTTGAAACAAATGTTTTCAGGGAAACTGGAGTAGGCAAATCATTGCTATATTTGACAAGTTTGTAACTCTCCTTAAATGCATACTTGAGATTTTTTGTCATCACCCTTTCACTTTCAATATTTTATCAGATCATCTGAAATTCAAAAGGAATTGTTATCTTTCTAGTCCAATTCAGCTTCTATTCACTGTTGTGTTCTTGTGTCTTTCGTTTAATATAAAAGGAGTGTATATTAGATAAATACTTTTTAGGTGGTGCCCCAAAGCTTTTTAATTTGTCATATTTAATGGTGGAAACCTCATAACATCTTAGAAAATTAAAATTATTTATGAGATATTAAAAACAGATTCCAAAATTCAATCAGTAACTTGGTGTGTTCAGATGTTCAGATGTACATTCCAGCTGTACAAAGAAATTGCAGATGCTTCTGAAAAACTAGCCATGCAACTGTTTCAGTCAGATCTGTTCATAGTTGCTAACTATTGTCAGTCACCTTTACTAAATTTTTCACTGCAGCTCAGTTAGTTAGTCATATTATAGTCATGCCAATGTTCTAATGAAAATCCCCATATAGATATCAGCTAGTCAATGTGTTGAAAAACAATATTATTCTAATTCTTGTGGCAGTGGGTCACAAACATTTGGCTTTTAAATTGATCTATAAAATGCTCTGAGAAATAAATTGAAGAATTTTAGGAAAATGGTTGGTATATTGGTATGTGGCTGTGATACCAATAGAGATCTGAAAGCATTCCATAGATTAAATCATGCTGTTGGGTGCTGAATACTAAAAAGAAGGATTTTGGTTTATGTGCTTAAATGTTTTTTAAAGTTGATATATTAATTTGTCCTATCATAAGGTTACTTTTTGACTTCTTTGGCTGATTTCTGCAATCATGAACCATGATCATGACCTGATTTGGAGGCCATTCCATGCCTGTACTCCAAGGCACTTAGAAACTTTCCTCTAATTTCCAGTTTAAATTTAAGCAGGACTGTTGCATATTAGGCATTTATCTTAAATTTAATTTTCCCTTAAGAATTTGTATATCTCTCCTCCTCAAAAGTCACCTGTACTTATATGCTCCTATAAACACAATATATTGCTTCTCAAGCTTTGGCTTAGGCAAGCAAGCCAGGTTTAAAATAGCTATTTAATTACCCTTAGAATTCTAATATCCCTTTTGTACACCTCAAACAATTTTAGTTCAGCACTCCTGAGCAGAGCACTGTACGCAGAATTTCAAATCAAGATTTAGCTGTGCATTGTAAAATGGTATTAATGCTTTCCACTTCCCTGCCTCTGCTAAAAATAGCTCACTGGTGAATGCTGGAGTAGCTTTAGCCTTTTGCACAGCTGCTTTGTTTTGGCAATTTAAAAGTCATTCTGCCAGATAACACATGCAGTGTTCTTTTCCCTCTGATCTTACATTCAACTCAGAAGTCCTTCATTTTTTGCATCTAAAACCATAATTTTGTGCTTTGTATTGTTAATATTTAACTCCTTTTCTAGCACTGTAGTTGACAAAGCTACCTAATTTACCTTCAGTGTCTTTCAACTTTATTTCATCTTCAGTTTATGTGAGCACACAGACAGTCCTTTACATGCAGTTACACTTATATATAGTTACTGTGTAACTAGTTTAACATAAGCTTGAGAAAATAATCTACTTTCTGTATTCCTTTTATCTGTATACTTTCTGCGAGGATATATAAGTAACTGTCAATGCCTACTGCCTCCATTTCTTCTCAGTGTATTTTTTTTTCCCCTTTGAATGATATTTTGAAAATCTTACTTGCCAAATTACTCATACCTTTGTATGGTGCTACATTTAATTCAGTTTGATGCACATTTAGAAAGGAACTAACTCGCTTTTTGACTTCACTTTCATTTTGAGTCCTGAGAAGTCAGTTTTGCTATTTTTACTTCACTCTAGTCAAGACAGGAATAAATAACATGTAGCTTAATGAAGAATGCCACATAAATACCTAGTTACAGCATTCTGTGCAGAACCAGAAGTGATTACTCAGTGTTACTTTTTAATTTATTTTTTAATTTTTTTTTTAAGTTACACATTCTTAATTTGCTTTTGGTAGTACAACAGGGTATTGTAATGACATGTAGCTTTCTGTTCTTAATGTATTCCTTCAGATATCGATGAATGCTCCTTCCAGAACATCTGTGTGTTTGGTACCTGTAATAATCTACCAGGAATGTTTCACTGTATCTGTGATGATGGCTATGAACTAGATCGAACTGGTGGAAACTGTACAGGTATCTCTTCAGTCCAGAAATGTGTCAAGACTTAGTATTTATTTTTTTTAATTGCATAAGATAAAGAGGAGTTCACAAAACATGTGTTGTATTCTGTTGCAACAATGACAGTACATTTTTCCCCAACTAAACCAGCTATGTCTAGAATTTCATGCTTTGGAGTTGGTTGCAGACTGGAACAAATAAGTATGTATGCAGCTGTACAAAGCTTATTCATAAATGTTGGATGAATTACTAGAGGTTATTTTGTTCACTTTCAACTAAAATTCACTTGCATTTGAAATCTTCCTGCCCATATGGTCTTGAATAATAAAATAGTTCTTCTTTTCTGTCTAGTAAGCAGATTTATAAATGTACCTTCCTATTTTAGATATCGATGAATGTGCTGATCCCATTAATTGTGTTAATGGTCTTTGTGTAAACACTCCTGGAAGATATGAATGTAACTGCCCTCCAGACTTCCAGCTGAATCCTACTGGAGTGGGTTGTGTAGGTAAGTAAAAGCTACCTGATGTGTTACCTTAGAAATCACAGCCAAATTTACTGTTTTGATGTGAGTGAGGCTAGCAAGACAGAAGACTTCCACATACTGCTTGTCCTGTTACATAGTTTTATAGAGATGGAGTTAGTTATTTTAATTGAGAGCTGGGGTTGTTCAGCCTGAAGAAGAGAAGGCTCCATGGGGACCTCATAGTGACCTTCCAGTACCTGAAAGGGGCCTACAGGAAGGCTGGGGAGAGGCTTTTTACAGGGGCTTTGCAGTGAGAGGATGAGGGGTAATGGTTTTAAGCTGAAAGAAGAAAGATTTAGGTTAGAGATCGGGCATAAATTCTTCAGTGTAAGGGTGGTGAGACACTGGAACAGGCTGCCCAGAGATGCTGTGGGGGCTCCATACCTGGAGGTGTTCAAGGGCAGGTTGGATGGGGCTCTGAGAAGCTTGTTCTAGTGGGAGGTGTCCCTGCCCATGCAGGGGAGTTGGAACTCAATGATCTTTAATGTCCCTTCCAACTCAAAAAGTTCTGTGATTAATGGTGTTATGATTTCTTTAAAATACAACTTTTTAAAATTTGTTGAAACATGTATTATCTGCATTTCCGTTCTCCTGACAGTCAGCAAATATTTTAAAAATTAATTTTTTAATCCCAGGTGTGTCTTGAGATTGATGTATGTTTAGCTTAAGTCTAAACTGGAATAAAACTGGTACCCATTGTGCTGGAAACAAAGTAAAAAATGTATTTCTCTGTAGTTCAAGGAATTCTGTCTGGCTTACACAGACTTCAAGTGAATTTTTATTAGTTGTCCCCCTTGCTACATGGTATAGCACTGTCTACTAGCATTCTTGGGAAGTTTTGGGGAAGGGGGAGTTGAGAAAAGGGGCTAAGCCTTCTTCCTTCCTGGGAAAGCCTTCTAACTTTTAATTTGGAAAGCAGCCTTTTTATTTTATTACATTGGGAAAACTCAGATTCTCCTGAATTGGTAGTTAGACCTCTATACATTTCCTACATGTTTACAAAAATACTATAGCATGGTGACAAATAAACATATTCCAAGCAAATAATTTCTAAAGAAATGTAGATTTCCTTCAGAATAAATTTTATTGCTCAGCTTTTCCATGTTTCTCCATTTTCCACCTATGATTATTCTCTTTTGTTTCTCTGAATGCTGGAAACAAATCTTGTTTGAGACCCTTAGATGTTCACAGTTATGACTGTTTTTTTTAAAACTTAAAGCTGAGATTTTTAATGATAAGGGGGATTTATGTAATCTATTCCCACTTAATTGTAAAACTTTGTTTCTGTCTCCTAGACACTCTTCTGACAAATCCAGGCTAGACACTTTGCTTCTGCAGCTGCAGTCTGACTTAACCTTTTAGCTTTGCCTGACCTAAAGGTTCAGTTGAAGCAATTAAATCCTGCCTTTTTTGTTCCTCTTCTGCAACATACAACTACTAAGATCCTCATTCTTTCCTACAGCCAGATACTGTGTATGATCAGCCCTGCCAAACGCTGAATTATGACCAAATAATTTAAATGATCTCTGAAGAAGCTTACAGGAATTAATTATCCTACTGCTAGCTGACTTGCGTTTCACTTAAAAATGAGAGTTTGAGTTGGTGCTCTACTTTGGGACCAGTTGTCCCAATGACATTTTTGCAGAGTGCTGATGGTGCAGAAGAGACTCCCGAGACTTACCCTTGAGCAAACATGGCATTTTTGGTTGGGTTTTGGTTTTATACAAGTTTGCTTTCAGATAGTGGCAGATCCAAAATCCACTCACCTGTCTGTGGGAGGAGCTGCAGGCCTCAAGTGTACACTTTCCATCTCCACTGCCTGACTCTATGACAAGTGCAAAAAATACTCAGTGAACATTCAGCTTCTGTTTTTACAGACAAGAAAAGCCACTCTTCTCATGAAATGTGGTCAGAGTGAGAGAGAAGTAAAGCCCTAATCCATGAATGAGCAGTGCCTGTTTTTTTAGAAACCCTGGAAGAGATGAGCACCATGTGCAACTAAAAATATATTCTGCTCTTTCATATTATTATACACATTGTTTTGATATTTTTAAATTTTCTTTCATCAGCCTTTCTCATTTGTGGTATTTCCAGAGGGTAAATTATTTTCAATAGGAAATGGAAATGAAGTGAGATGCCATTGCAATGCAGCTGTACTAGTTCTAGATTTGGTATGCTTTGGGTATGTCTACTTTACTGACTTACACAGTTCAAAAAGGGAGGAGCTGAAGTTCAATTTGCTTGTGATCCTTTACAGTCTCAGGACTGCAATTCTAAATTAAACCTTCACTTGTGTTTGTGGTATGTATGTCACTGGCATAGGGTAAAACGTTATCCAGCTTCACTTTAACCTTTGAAAATACAACCCACAGAGGCTGGTAGACATCACCAAGACAAAGAAAAGTTTTTTGCTTCTGGAATGCACAGGTTATGCTGAAAAATGTTTCAGAAACTTTTTGTCAAAGGACAGCATCCTCTGGTTCTCTTCAATAGCGCTGTCTCTTGCTTGCTTGAGCAAAAAAGGCATAGGAATTGAAATTCCCATTCCTTTCAGAAGAAACAGCAGTATTATCATTGGCCAAGAGAACTATGATGCTGTGTCAGGACAGTTCATATGAGGAGTAAACCAAAACCTAAAACTCTTGATGGACTTGTATCAATACTCTGCTAGAGAATTCCAAGTTCTGCCTTCATTCAAAGGTCTGTCATCACCTGTTGTTCTTAATGGGCTTGAGATCTTGGGCTGAAGCCATCTTCCAAAATGGTCATTGGTTTTCACTTTTTCCAGGAAAATTAAGCCAAATCTCTTCTTAATTTATTTTAGAAAGGCAGGTATCTCTTGCTGTCATGAATGGAGAGAACCATGCAGTTCTTGTTAGAACAGGAGAAGATAGGTATTCTCTGAATCACCACATTTTGGGTTGTTTCAGTTTAAGTCCACAATAAAAACAACAGGATGTGCCCTTTTAAAAGAGACAATTAATTTTACTCTCTTCTGACATTGAGAAAGAGGAAAAAGAAAAAAAAAGAGAAAGAGAAAAAAACGAAACCGACCAACTTCCACTCTAATATATGCTGATCAGTGATCTCTGATAAATCTTGCCTGTAGAAAGAGGAAGATAGCCTGCTTGAGATTTCTTCTCTTTCCCTCAGGCTCAGAGGTACAGGATACATGTGCCTCTGCCACTCATTTCTGTACTGCCTATTTTAGCTTTACAGCAGTTTGCACTTATGATGAGATACTTAAATTTGTGTTAGAATGTGTGGGGCCCAGGAACAACCTCCTTTTTCACAATCTCTGCAACAGAATGCTCTTAAAACTGTGCAGAAAAATGCACCCAAATTTGTCCATTAATGCTTAGATTTTAATAAATCCTTTGGAATGCCTGAAGTTTTTATCTTGATTGATATTAAGACCCTTAAAGGAATGTTGAGTCTGAAAAATCAGTGTGAAGTTGTGTTTTTATGTTATACATATCTAACTAACTTGGTGATCTTGGGAACAAGTAGTTCTTAAAAATTCAGAAAGTTGCCTTCTCCTTTTTTTCATAGATAAAAAACAAACTAACCTCAGCATAATTAAAAAACCCGTATCATATCAAGACATTGTGTTAAATTATAGAAATTTTCAAAGTGTGAACTGCCCACATTTATCATACTGTGTTCGTTTTATTCCATGTAAATTGCAAAAGCTGTAGCATTTGGCACTTCTGCAAGGAGTAAATTAAAAGTGTAATTTTTTTTGTAAAATATGTATTGACAAAAGAATTTAAAAATTAATTTATGAATTTCTAAGTTATTCCATTAACAGAAATAGTAAAAGTACAGAAAGATACTGTGGTCTTTATACAATGTATTAAAATTAAAAAAAAAGTGAGTGTGATTCTCTTCATCTTTAAAGGCAACTTTGGACAGCAAGTTAATTCTTAGAAATGGTCATTAGGATTATAGTACTACTCTTGAGGAAATTAATATTCACCTTATTTGATGGTAATAAGAAATATTATAATAATTTACTATCTTCTCATTCCTTATATTTATGACTCACTGCTAGTTACCTTTCATTTATAAAAAACAAGGAGACAATGTACATGAGTGTTTTGAGCCTGCCTGTTACTTCAAAAGCACAAAGTTATCTGAATTCCTTCTTCTAGATTTGAAATGTTAAGACAAATGCCCTGCTGTTCCTTTGTCCGGATCACTGTGTGCAGCTGTAGTCATATGTACTTTGTATGCAGATAACCGTGTTGGCAATTGCTACCTGAAGTATGGACCACGAGGGGATGGGAGCCTATCCTGCAACACTGAAATTGGGGTTGGCGTCAGTCGTTCCTCGTGCTGCTGCTCTCTGGGAAAGGCTTGGGGAAACCCCTGTGAGACGTGTCCCCCTGTCAACAGCAGTAAGGAAATGTTCTCTTGTTCTCCCTCAATGCTCTTATCGTAGCAGATGTTAACAAAGGATGGAAAAGTACTTGAAATCTTTTACAGTATTACTATGCATTTATCATTTAAGAAACTGTTTTTGTTCATGATGCAATGTTCTCACAGAGTAATTACTGACAGAGGGATGACACAGAGTTACAGACCTGTGTATCAGAAGACCTGATCTTTAGCCTTCCTAGGCTGACTCGGTGCCTAGTCTCACAGTAATAAATCAGCAATAACCTCAGAAGGTACTTCCCACTGGACCAGGCCTGTGTACTTTGTGTGGTTTGGGGCACTTAATTATTTTGCTTTTACTTTTCTCCCACTAAGAAAAAAAACTAAGGTAGTTGCACTTATGTTATGTGTCCTAAGAATGGAAAGGATTGCACACATCTGCTAGGAGTTTTTACTGAGCAATTCCAGGTCGGTAGGGAAATAAAGAAATTTACAACACTTAGAACTGAAATTATGCTTAGAATTTGGAGACCTGCAGTAGTTCTCAGAGGATAGTGTCGATAAGTGTTGGGTAACTATTTCCAAGTCACTCTTGGGTACTTTTCAAAACTGTTGCCTGATACTTAAAAATTTTGGTAGAACTTTAAAGTTCTTTGAATAAGTAATCCAACAGAAATAACAAGTATCATGCATTCCTTAAGAGTGTCTGAAGTTATGGCAATGTTTTAAGCAGAACTCTTAATCTGACCTTGATTTTGTACCAACCTAATGCACTAGCTTTATTTTCTGTGATTAGGCCAAGAAGAATAGAAAACCAATAAGTTTAGGGAAGTAGATTCATTAAGAACATAAATTAAATTTTATGTTTCTGCTGTTTACATTTTATTCTTCATACGACTGACATGCTCTCTCTTGTTACACTTCAGCGGAATATAATACTCTCTGTCCAGGGGGAGAAGGATTCAGACCAAATCCCATCACTATTATTTTAGAGGGTGAGTTTTTAATGAATGACTGGTAATGAAAAAAATGTCATCTTTGGAGAGATGTATGCAGAAATCATTAAATTTAGTAAAAGCAAAACTTTCTGCTAGTATGAATTGGACAACAACATGATGAAAAGGTGTATTATAAAAGAATATTGAAGAAGTCCAGCAACCTTTCAGTAGGAAAATGACCTGATGCATACCTTTTGTGTGCCTCCTTGCTTGAATTGTCCTTTGAAATTGGCCCCTGAAGGATAAGTAATTTATGAAAATTATAGCTTATCAGTAGAAGGAATAAGTCTCAGGAAATATTCATGGAACAAAGAAACTTTTTCCTACAAGTGTGCAGGAATAAGGAATTAGATGACAAATTCCTGTCAAGAGTAATGGAAGTTGAACTCCATAGGCTTATCAAGCTGAAACATGCTCCTGAAGAGCTACTTAAATGGAAGAGAGCA
This sequence comes from Apus apus, assembly GCF_020740795.1. Taxonomy (NCBI): domain Eukaryota; kingdom Metazoa; phylum Chordata; class Aves; order Apodiformes; family Apodidae; genus Apus; species Apus apus. The sequence continues at coordinate 67,986,788 of NC_067312.1, read as the reverse complement.
ACCATCTCATTAGTGTTTGCAAAAAGTATAATTTAGAAATCCATGTGACAGTTAAAAGCTTCTAGTTGGTAAATTTCAGGGGAGTAAGTACTTAAAGCCTCTTGTTTCTTTTCATTCTGAAATGAAGATATGGTTGGGGTTTTTTCTCTTTTTTCAGATATTGATGAATGTCAGGAACTGCCAGGCCTCTGCCAAGGTGGAAATTGCATCAATACTTTTGGCAGCTTCCAGTGTGAATGTCCAAAAGGCTACTACCTCAGTGAAGAGACAAGAATCTGTGAAGGTTGAGTCCATTTAAACCTCCTTCAGTACCACAGTGCAGTTATTATGAAGAACACTGTCATTGTTAGACTTAGATCCTTAAGTGGATATAGTACCCACAGTCTTACCAAAAATCTTCACTAAAATAATTATCTTTTGCATAAATTATATGATTAATATAAAACTTGAAATGCAACACTTGAAGTATGCTAATGTTTATTTCTATATGATAGATGTCAGCTCTGTGTATTCAGTAAACTACAGCAATTATTCTCGATTTCTGGCTTCTCACTTCAACACCTTGTATGTCCTGCTAGTTTCACTAGGCTCCCTGTATTGTAAGTGAGAAAAGATATCCTCTTCACAGTATTTCAGAGTAGCACTTAATTAAATTTTCACAATGTGAAGTGAAGTGGATATTGGCCTTCCTTTTGTGTTTGAGATTTGTCATGTTAGAACCAAAAATTGTCAATAGACCCAAAAATGTAAAGAATCTTTCATGTTTTCTCTTAGTTTGAACTGTTCTAAGTCAGCTTTCCCTTCTTCATTCACTTTGTGAGAAAAGCCAGATTGTCTCCTTTCAAAACAGGGCCTGTGAAGAAAACTGACCAGACTGAGTAACAGGTTTACACCCCAAATACTTCTAAGGAGAGGATCAAAGATTAGAGCAGTGAGACTGTGTGGTTAATCAGCTTGCCAATTTCTAAAAAGAGTACTTAAAAGGTCATTTCTCAGTAGAGTAGTGAGCACATTACACACATTACCTGAGAAGTGACAGTAACATTTCTGTGAGAAGAGGGTGTGAATTTCCCTTGCAGAGCTGATGGGGCACAGGGTGCTCCAGTTTCAACAGTTATTCAACAACTTTGAATTTATTGAGAGTGTTCTCCTATACTTTAGTGGCTGGATTTCACAGAGGTCAACAATACTGTTTTTCAGCAACTGGTAGAATAGCTACTTAACCAAAATCTGAGCAGTACTTTCCAAGGTAGCCTTTAAATGGAACATTTTTGTTATCTTAGCGTGGTATCTTATGGTCATATTTCTCAGAAATTGCTTGGACTTGGTCCTGTTTTCCCTTTTTAATTGTAATGTTTTCGCTTGATCTCTAGATATTGACGAGTGTGTTGCACATCCTGGTGTCTGTGGTCCTGGCACCTGCTACAACACCTTGGGGAACTACACCTGCATTTGCCCACCTGAATATATGCAGGTGAACAGAGGACATAACTGCATGGGTATGCAAAATGTCATCTTTACTAGGACTGTCTGAACATCAGACTATATTGGGGCCAGACTCTCTGCTTAAAGTTTCCTTTTAATTTAGGCCAGTTCTAAAGCCTTTTATTGTTTTTTCCCTTAAGCTCCCAGATAGTTATGTTATATAGCCAGGAAAGGGATCCCAGTGACTAATGTGCAGTGTTCAAGTGCTCTTACTCCTTAACTGAACTCAGAAATCTTTTTTTCATTAGTGAATTCCACAAATGGATCTGATGAGCATCTACAGTGTGTTTCTGATTTCTTGGGAATTTTCTTTTTTCTTTTTTGTGTCTTTGAATGATAACTGAAAATATGTGAAAATTCAGGACAGTTTAAAATTAAGACTGTAGATTACTTCAGTCCTTAAATTATTTATAAGTACATCCATGCATATGCATGGGTTGTATTCAGAAGCCAAAGTTAATGAACCACTGTCTAGGTTGGTAGGGAATTGATATTTACTTAAGTTAGTTTGTTGGTTACTTCATAAGTGATTCTCTTATCCCATCTAGACATGAGGAAAAGTTTTTGCTACAGAAGCTATAATGGAACCTCCTGTGAGAATGAACTGCCCTTCAATGTGACCAAAAAGATGTGTTGCTGCACATACAATGTTGGGAAAGCTTGGAACAAACCTTGTGAACCATGTCCAACTCCAGGAACAGGTAAAGCCTTCTATAATATTCCTATTTTATTATTTTCTTTGCTCATCTGCTCCTTTGACCTATTCGCTAAAGGTAACGCTTCAACCCAAAAAAACCTTTGCCATACTCCCCAAGCAGAGTGATAATACCCTGCCACCCTGTCACTGGCTGGAGTAAGTACAGATGAACCTTCCATATTTTTAAGTGGAAAAGTATCACTTTATATTGTGTGGAAAGATGTTGAAGACACCAATCATTCCCTTTAAATGAGAAAAAATAATCAGGAGAAACATGCATATTTTCCCCTGAAAGCAAGGGCAAGGTATCCAGCTACTGTCAGGTGTCACTGAAATTAAATAAAAAGGCCTGGAAAGCATAGACTGAGCTTCCCATCAGCAGCACGAGTATGTAAATTCTGTAGCTAAAAGGATTTTTGTAACACAGGTATCTGTAGATAGATCTAATTATTTACAACTTTTTTTAGGTGACTCTATTAAATGACTATGCTGTGGCTGTTTCATTCTTTCTTTCTTTCTAACAAATATCAAAGCTTTCAGAAGTCTTTTATGGACATAGAATCACTTTAATTTTTCAAAATCTATGTTTGTGAAGGATAGATCCATCAGGGTAGCTCAGCAGGCATAAGCAAGTTTTGTGGATACACGATTACAGAGTTTGTCTCTAAAGATGTCACTGAGATTTCTGGAAAAGCAGTCACTGGGCAAAATACTGGGGTTGAAGATACTGGCTGATGAGAGATGCCTGCTGCCTAGTCTGTCTTCTAGGATACTTAATTTAGGATAGTATAATTCAGTTACTGCATAGTTGGGGATACATTTATTCTAGTAGTCCTGATGTGTCAGCGCAGAAAGACAGGGTTTCATTACTATGTATATTGCCTTTCTAGATTTTTCATGTGTGTCTCACATCTGAACATGATTCTCTTGGTTGCTTCTACATTTTCAGTGATGAACATGCAAAAGCTTAATAAGCAGGGCATTGAAAAGGGAAGTAAAAATTCCTTTCTGTAAAGATAGGCAAAAATAATATGGTACATTTCTTTTTCACTTAGTCTTCCTGGAGCACCTTACTTGAACAAGATACCCTTGAAAGTTTAACTCAGAAAAATCATTAGTGGGAGAATTACCAAATTGGAAACCTCACAGTAGCACCAGAACTTCATTAAAAGATTCTTACATTTGTAAAAACTGCAAAAGTGCCTAGCTAAAACAAAAAAAAAAACCTCAATTGCCTGTTCAGTACAAATACATTTTATTGTTTAATTAACTTTGCCCCAAGTTACTGCCACTAAACCTATACCTGTGGTGCTGCATCATTTGTGATGTCAGTGTAAGGCAAGTATTCAAAGAATTATAGAAATGTTTATGTTGGAAGGAACCTTAAAGATCATCCAGATCCAACCCACTGGCACTGGCCGAGACACCCCCCCACTAGACCAGGTTACACAAAGTCCTGTCCAAGCTGGCCTTGAACATTTCCAGGGAACCCTGAAGATAAAATTAATATATGACTGTGCCATATGAATAATTAAATGTTATTACAAAGAAACACTAAACAAGTGTCCAAACTCTCTTCAGGGAGGGGGAAGCCATGACTTCCGTGGGCAACCTGTTCCACTGTCTCACCACCCTCAAAGTGAAGAATTTCCTCCTAATTGTCTAACCTAAATCTCCCCTCTTCCAGATTTAATCCGTTACCCTTTGTGCTATTGCTACCTGCCCTTGTAAAAAGCCCTTCCCTAGCTTTCCTAGCCCCTTCAGGTACTGGAAGGCCACTATAAGGTCTCCCCAGAAACCTCCTTTCTCCAAGCTGCACAACCCCAAATCTCTCCAGTCCTCACAGGAGAGGTGCTCCAGCCCTCTGATCATCTTTGTGGCCTTCCTCTGAACTTGCTCCAGGAGCTCCATGTCCTTCTTGTGTTGGGCCCCCCAGAACTGGACACAGTACTCCAGTTGGAGTCTCACCAAAGCAGAGTAGAGGGGCAGAATCACCTCCCTTGACCTGCTGGCCAGGCTTCTTTTGATGCAGCCTAGGACACCGTTGGCTTTCTGGGCTGCAAGCACATATTGCTGACCAATTTTGAGCTTTTTGTCCACCATCACCCCCATGTCTTTCTCCTCAGGGCTGTTACTGATCCATTCTACTCCCAACCAGTATTTGTGCCTGGGATTGCCCGACCCATGTACAGGACCTTGCACTTGGCTTTGTTGAATTTCATGAGGTGGGAGTGGGCCCACCTCTCAAGTCTGTGGAGGACCTTCTGGATGGCATCCCTTCCCTCCAGTGTGTCAACCTCACCACACAGTTTTCAATCCAAGTGGTTTATCCTGATGACAAAAGGGAAACAGTAGATATTTTAGAAAAGGCTTCCCACACAAGCAGTAAGGAGGAAGAAAATGGCACTGAAAAGAAAAAAGCCTTTTCCTTTTCTTTCTTAAGTAGGAGGAGAGAAAATGAAGGCATGTTCCTAACAGTCAGGAATGAGAGATGGAAATAAGCTTGAGAGAGGAAATACATTTGCTATCACAGAGAGCTCATAAAATTATTTCCCATAGTCATTTATTTCAGTGCCATAAAATAGTCATCATGATGACAACATGATGAGAAAAATACAGCAAAGTACTGTCAGAGATTCCTGCATCTAATATTCTTGCATGGAAGAAAGAATTCTTTTAAATTGATAAGACTGATGTTCTCAAGAACTTCTGCAGCTTTGTTAAGACAAGTCTACTTAGTCTGCAGTTAGTTATGGGGTTAAAATATTTCCTGAAATACTTCAGTATTGCCTTGTTAGCTCTTCTAAATGCCTTACTGTATTTGGAGACATAGTTGAACCTTTTTCACCATAAAAAGATATTGTGTGGTGGATCAAAAACGAATTCCAAGTGTAAATGGTTGAATAGCTGCACTTATGTGGTATAATCAGTTGCTCTGAAATCTGGGTGGGGGCTACACATCACAGAGAGGGGTCATGAAACACTGACCTTAACCAGTTTGTTAGACTGAGCCCAGTAGCTCATTAAGAGCATTATTCTGCTCTGATGAGAATTATATTGTTCCTCCACATGAACTTCACATGCCAGTGCATTTGCATTTTTTTCACTTTGTGAACAGAGCTCTTTCTTCTTTTTCATATATTTATATTTAACAATCAATCTCTGGTTACTTTAGCTAGTAAAAACTGTATTGCTTAGTTTTACACATTATACAGATCATAACCATTACTGTACAGACTTTAATCAGAACTAATAATTCTTGTTTATTTGGTTTTTTCACCCAAAGAAGTGTAAGAAGCTGCTTCACTAAGAGATAACCAGGTATTTACAGAACTCTTTCATGGTTTGGTCATTTAAGGAGTGCTTGACTCCAGAGACTTTTTTCTCTGTTACATAATAGATCTTTTTGTCCTAAAAACCAATATAGTGATAAGTATATGGGTTTTGAGTATTTTTTAAGTCATTAATGCAAATTCAAGCTTTTAGAAAGTAAATCTCTGGCTTGTTTTTCTGTGTATTATTTGGCACTGTGTATAATGCACTATCTTGCAGTCCTTATCTAATGACATGCTCTTTTTCTACACACTACTGAAAAAAAAATATGAAAAAAATCTATTAATGTATTCCACAGAACATGTAGGTAGGATAATACAGAATGAAAGAGGGCCTACAACCCTCAGAGCCTCTTCATCCTCCCAGACCTGATGTGTTGGACACTATCACCAGGCATAGGCTGTCATCACCTATGGAGATAAGCTAGTGAACATAGGGCCCTCTTTTTATCTAGTGTGTGTGTTTCACAGATTAGACATGTATTAATATAAAAGAGGAGAAAACTGCATATGGTAAAACACTGTGGTGACAACCTCTATGGCCTCGTATCCTGTATTGCACGAAAAATCTCAGTAGCCATTAAGCAGTCATTAAACAATAGGACAGAAGAAAGAAGGAAGTGCTGGAGTTCAGGTATCCTATTTGGCTTACACAGGAAAAAAAAAGAATGTTTGAATGCATAAAAATGTTTTGCCACCTCTTATTCTGAGCAATGATCAACTACATTTGCTGAAATTTTAATAAATAAAAATGTCTTGTTAAAAGAGACAAGAAGTATTCAAGTTATAACCCCGGTGATTAAACTTTGCAAAATCCTAAACTCTTGAAAAGCTGCTGTTAAAATGTAGGTGAAAAAGAAATTCAAACTGCAGCCAGTAGAGAAACTGTCACCACTTTAGATTAAAGATCATTACTCATAGGTAAACAGAAGGGTCTCCTATTTCTTTTTCTGGTGCTGGAAGTCATGTCTGATAATTTGTCTGCATTTCAGGTTTAGAGGTGAATTAAAGGTAGACTGCACACACTTTATCTCATTGAATAGATAGTAGGCTTCCTGTAGGTCCTCAGCAGGATAAACAATGGACTAAGCACTTACGGAAATCTCCAGATATTACACTTCCAGAACCTCTTTGAATTTTATGTCAGTGGTACATTTCTGTAAATTTTATCCACATTCTTTAGAAGGTTGTTTTACCTTCTCTTAATGCCATGAATGTACAATTGTCTGCCACATATTCTGGAATTTTTCCTTAACAACAGTTTGGAAACTTAATATTGAAAGATACTTCTTATTTTTCTGGGGTATTTGAATGCTAATATGATCTAAAAAGATGCTGACTAGCCTTTGCAAACACACACTTAAGGCAAACTGTTAAAACTGGTCGTGTGTTTACCAGGGAATTATTTTTCTCCCCTCAAACAAATGAGTTTGCAGTATGAAGTTCTACTGGGAGTATTTTACAAATTTGACATAATTGGAGGCCTATCATTTTTTCATATTTCTACCCAGATCAAAAATCTATCAATGTACTGCAAATATGTTTGTTCGTTGTTTCTTTTTTTTCTGCAAAGCGCTGTTTTACCAGTAAAATTTCATGCCAGGATCAAAAGAAATACTATTTTTAAAAGAATAATTATTTCCTTCATCCTGCAATACTTAATAGATTCCATGCAAGAAAATTCTCTCTAAATGTTGCAAAACCACTCAACTTCAAACACCTTGCCTGGAAAACCATGGATTAATTGATTTCATACTTATACTGTGCTTTTCCCATCCTCAAGATGCCCTGGAAAAGAGGATATAAAATGAGCATGCTAAAACAATGCTCTTTTTTTGAGCATCACTTTTCAAAGCAGAGTGTCCATTCTCCTTTACAGTTTAGTAGAACTAAACTGCAGTAGTGTCTGCAGAAGAGAACAGAGATAGTATCATCAAAGATTTCTCTTAACTGAGACTGTTGCTGGAGGTTCTCTCCACATTTATCTGGAAAGCAGGAATTAACTTTAAAAAGTAAAGTAAAAAGTGGATTTAAAACAAAAACTGAACTGCTGCTTTCTCAAACCAGATATTTACTCATGTGCAAAAGTCTGCAAAGAATTAAGAAAAGATAAATATTAATTGGTGTTTTGATTTGTATTCTGTATTGGCAATCTCAATTTTCAATACAATCTGTACAGGACACAGTGCCTCTTCTGAGTAGGTTTGGCTTGTATCAGGTTTTGAAAAGCTAAGAAGACTTCAGTTAATCCTTGGGAGATTCATAAATACTCACTAAAAATGCATGTTCTCTGTTTTGCTATAGGTGAATTTAAGAACATATGTGGGAATATTCCTGGCTTCACTTTTGACATTCATACTGGAAAAGCTGTTGGTAAGTTTCTGTAAACTTACTTTAACCAGAACTTGTTTTTTATAAGGTTGTTGCAGCTGCAATATGAAATTAGCATCTCCTATAATTAAATGCTAATTTAATTGTGGAGTTACAATGGCAACATAAATTTTGAGACCAATTTTTGTGTAAAATATTTTGTTGGGGTGTTTTTCATTATTTCTACATTTTGTTATGATATTTTGTTTCCTCTGCATTCTATTTCATAGTTTTGAGTTTTAATTGGTAAGTTAAAGAGCTTTGGCTTCAAAAATGTTGTGAGATTTACCTGCACATTTCTAACAGCTCTGCATCTTGTCTGATATGTAGTATTACTCTGTTTTGATCACTTCCTCAACCTCACATAGCTTATTTTCTCTCATAATGGGTGTATGTTTAGATTTACTTCCTATATAAAGTTTCTGTTGATTAAGAGGAACTTCTCAAATCAGTTTTAAGCACTGTGAAATTGAGAATCCAAGCAGTATGTAAAGGCATGAAGTATTTTACTTTGACTAACTTGTCTCACTTGCAGATATTGATGAATGTAAGGAAATCCCAGGAATCTGTGCCAATGGTGTTTGCATCAATCAGATTGGCAGCTTCCGATGTGAATGTCCCACTGGATTCAGCTACAATGACCTGCTCCTGGTCTGTGAAGGTGATTTGAAATTACGTTGTTTTCTACCTAACCCCCCATAAGCATGCTTATCTTAAAGGGAAAGGAAACATTTAATTCACATGTTTTTTAAAAGTCCAAGAGATGAACTCTGATCTTTTTTTGTAGGGCTCACATCTATAATTCAGTTTATGATGTGTTTGTCTTTAATACAAATGCATGTGCACGTTGTAAAGTTTGTAATAGTTTTGTGGCAAGCAATTTATTAACTCCTAAATAGGAAGTAAATTATTTAGTTTTATTTTAGGGAGTAAATTTTAATTTAATTTTAATTATTATTCTTAAAAGTTCTTGAATAAAAATTTCCTTTATTTTTTCCATCTTGTGGACAGTCTTCTACGGTTTTATAGGTAGAGAGATTCATAGAAGGTAATAGTGAAATTTTGGATGTCCTAAAGTCAATGGAAGTTTTGCCATTGTTATTCAAGGGTCTCGTGCTGACACGTGCACGTTATAAAGCTAATAAACTTTGCCTCTTACTATTTCAATTCAAAGGCAAACAGGAACATGTTTAATACAAAACCTAATTTCTATAGGCAGACTTTAAAAATTGCCAAGCCAATTCAGTGTGTAGGAAGTTGGATTCATTGGCTCCTCTTTCATCTAAAAAGTGTTTTATGGGTGATATTGTATCGATTCTGCTTTTCATTTGCATTTACGGCACAGGAGGCTGAAGGTCAGAATATCCATGCTTTCTTGAGGACAAAAGATTTGTCTTGCAAAAGTTGGACAATGTAGTTTAAATTGTAGGCAATATTATCTATCTCATGGCTTCTGACATATCTGATCAGATGTCTCTGATGTTTCTGATGCCATGACTCTTGGTATTTCAGATATTGATGAGTGCAGCAATGGAGACACACTCTGTCAGAGAAATGCAGACTGTATCAACAGTCCTGGTAGTTACCGCTGTGAATGTGCTGCTGGTTTTAAACTTTCACCCAATGGTGCCTGTGTTGGTAAGAAATCAGTTGACTTTCCTCATCTGTTTCAATCTGTACTTTATCAGTGGTATATATGTGATTCTCTTGAAGGGTAAAAGGATCATTGCTTTCTGTTAACCTCGAGTAGTCTGCTGGTTTATGTAACAGCTTTTACTTTATAGCTGTTTCCCCGTAGAAGGGAAGAAAAGACAATAAAATATTTAAAGAAATTTATTGATATATCAAGCAAACCCCACAGTATTTTTGCCCTCCAGATGTACAGGCAAGAAGATCCTATAAGATTAATTTTTCTTATGATTCAGGTTTAGTTATGGATAATTTTGAGTCTGTTGGGTTTTTTTAATAATAATAATAACAGATTGTAAAAACATGTTTGTGTAAGAAGAGTTAATAATAGAAGTCAATGATATGTACCATCTGGTTTATATTTTTTGTTATAGATCGCAATGAATGTCTGGAAATTCCTAATGTTTGCAGTCATGGTTTATGTGTGGACATGCAAGGAAGTTACCAGTGTATATGTCACAATGGTTTTAAGGCATCCCAAGACCAAACAATGTGCATGGGTATGGAAAGAAAATGCTTTTGTCTGTGGTTTGTTTGTTTGTTTGTTCTTTTTTAAAGGGGGACAAGATGAGTCTAAATTTTTGAGGAGATTATAGTGGCATTACAAAAACGACTCATTGTGAGTAAAGTATGTGAAATTATCCTTGGAGTGGTTATAATAGTTTGAGGAAGACAATCACAGTATTCTCCAAGATAGCTCCATGTTACTGAAGAATATATTAACCTCATTTTCACAATAATGCATCATAGTGGCCTATTTGACAGAGAAGTTTCTAGGAGATAAAACAGCATGAGAAGAGTTAGGAGATGAAGAAGGACATATTTTTCAGTTCTTTAGAAATTTATCAAATTTCAGGTTTCATTAAAAAAACAAAATCCCACATTAAATGTAACTTAGGTCTATACTAATTTTGTATTAAAATTATTAAGTGATAGAGATTATATAAGAACTAAGATTTCAAAATGAGAGTGTTTTCCTTTTTCTTTTACTGTTTCATTATGGACGTAGCATTGCTATAATATATTTAGATACATAAATTGACTTGGGAACAATGACACAAAACTCCTTTGTAGAGTCTTTTCAACAGGTTTCCATGGGCTGAAGATGAAAATATGTATATCAGATTTGAGGTAGTTCCAGGGCTGTGACTCTTAGTCCTTTGTACTAAGTTCTGATCATTAGTGTACATTAAGAAAATAAGAAATGCTAGTTTGTAAAATAAAATTACAGAATACTTTGTGATACCACACATGCCCTTACTTTTATCCTTGCATGCAACAGAATCTTTTATTTTAAAATATGTATAAAAAAATGCAACGTGTTACATTTTTCTATGTGTAACCAGAAGATGTAAAATCAGTAGTCTAAATAGAAAATGTGACAAATGAGAGACTGAAGTTTAGAATGTTGTCACTGTGCACAGATAACACTTTAACACACACCTGGAAAAATCAATTCTCACATACAGTTTTGTTTCTCTTTGCAGATGTTGATGAATGTGAACGCCATCCATGTGGAAATGGAACTTGTAAAAACACGGTTGGATCATATAACTGCCTGTGTTACCCAGGATTTGAATTAACTCACAATAATGATTGTATGGGTAGGTGATCTAATCCAAACATTATTCCCCCTGCTACTTGGTAGGCCAAGGAATCATATGTGGTTAGAACTCAAACAGAAGACAGGTCAGGGTGCTGAGAAAGTTAATTGGGCTTGGTAGCTGATACTGTTAGCAGCCCCAGAGCTTCATCATTACTATCATTTTTAAACCAATTACAAATATTTTTTACTGGCCAGGTTGAGATAATGTGAACTCTAAATCTCTGGACCACTGATGCAACCTTACAGTGCACTGACATTTTAATGCAGCCCTCACCTGGATTACATTTCCTAGATTTTCCTACACCAGATGTCCTTGTCTACTGTCACAGTCCATAGGCACCACTCCCAAGAAGCATCTGTTATATCACACCACCTCATGAATTTAAAGTAATTTCTTTATATCACCGTATTGACACTTGCAGTGTGAAAGAGGAAGCAGATCAGCAGTAGGAAAGGCAGTACCACTAATCTACCAAGTATGCTCTCCTAAGATAAAGTCTGTTTTACAGAGTTTATACATGCATTGCTATTTACTCTTCTCTAAAGCACAGAACGCAAGACTATCTGATGATTGTGGACAATGCAAATTCATAGATACTTGTAATAAAGCAACTAAAATCTTCCTCAGCTGAAAAACAGGCTTGTATGCCTCTGGAGATCCTCTCCTTTTTGCAGTGTAAGGAAGGCTTCCTGCTACGGAAGGAAGACATAACAGTCTACAGGTTCCTTTCTTGTTCAGGAGAGAACTGCAACATCTTACATAAGTATTGTAAGCCTTCCCCTTGTCTTAGGGAAGAGAAAATTAAAAACTTGTTCAAGTAAGAAGATTCTGCTGCCAAAGAATGACACTATTTGCCAAGGTGTTGTTTTTTTTTTTCCTTGGCAGTATAGCTGCCAATCCACTGCCAGGAACAGCTAGTGCCTCTGCTCCAGGTGCTACCTTTAAGGAGCCCAAGCTGACTCAAAGACTTGGCCTTTTGTTTGCACTCCCCTTGAAAGCTTGGAGAACCTCAGGGTTTTCTTCCAAACAATCCCAGTTATTCAAAGGCAATTTGGCCAATCACAATATAATACTTTAGGGGTATTTCTGCTTCTAGAACTGTGACACAGCAGAAATACACTATGGATTAAACTAGTAACACAGGAATGGCTGTACTGGCTGAAGCAGAAGTTACATCTTTTTCAGCAGCTGAAGAAGATTAAAATCTCTTCACTAAAACTGATGTTAGGCTTCATCATTTGAATTCTAATGAAACAGTGGAGTGTAAGTTGTTCTTCCACCATGATGCTTATGCAATCTTCATTTCCTTTATTCTGATGCTTTCTCATCTGTATTTTTTCTTACACAGTGCTCCTTTAAGTCTACATTATTAAAGCACCTCTGCAAACTAATAAGCATTTCCTGACCTTGGTTTCAGAACTGTTTTGAAAGAGAAAATCATCTTGTGGAAAGCAAGTTACATATTCCACAACTGGAAAATGACAAGGCAGGTTTTAGGAGGAAACTTGAGCACAAATAAATCCAGATAAAATCCAGAACATTCCATGTAAAATTTTCTTTTCTGTGTCTGGAGTTTGTACCATACAGTCACTTGGCAGTAGCTGAATGTCTGCAGATGCAGTAGCTGAGGTAATGCTGCAAGTTTGGAAATTATAATACCCTATGAAAAGAGAGTGTTGTTTAAATAGAACATGTACCTTAATGCACTTGAATGAGAGTTACTTTCCACTAGCTGTCTGCTGTTCTTTTGTTGCTGCACAATTTGCCTTTACCACAGACATGCATATTGCAAGCTGAGTGTGTTTATAACATACTGTGCATTATTCTACTGGGTCTCAAATCTCACTTCTGGGCTTTTGTTTTATTAACAGATATTGATGAGTGCAGTTCCTTCTTTGGACAGGTGTGCAGAAATGGACAATGTTTCAATGAAATTGGTTCCTTCAAATGTCTGTGTAATGAAGGTTATGAACTTACCCTAGATGGCAAGAATTGCATTGGTATGTATGATACCTCATTGAGGTGTTAAAGCACTGATGAGATGAAATAATCAAACTATTAGATCCCATCTAGAGGGAAGCACCACAGTATGAGTATCTAAGTATAAAAAAATAAGACAGTGACTTTAATAAAATGCAGTAGCAGTAAGTGGGTTTTGGAGTAGCTGTTAATTTTCAAGTATTTAAGTGCCTTAGAAGAAAAAAGTTGGAGAAGAATCCTACAGTCTTTTTCATTAATAAGCCTGTTTTGTTACCTTAAGAATTACATTATTCTAAACCTTTCTTGGTTCTGTCTGCTCTCCAAAGATACTAACGAGTGTGTGGCACTACCTGGTTCATGCTCTCCTGGTACTTGTCAAAATTTGGAAGGATCTTTCAGATGCATCTGTCCACCAGGATATGAAGTAAAAAGTGAAAGTTGTATTGGTAAGGCAAGTTGTAATCCTTGATTCTGAACAATTTAAAAATTGCAAATAGTCTCTGGTTCTAATATAGTTTTACCCCCTAATGTTTTTTAATGTTGCCCGACTTAAAATCATGGTGTTGTCCCGAAAGCAGGTCCGTTACGCGGTGTGCAAGGAGCTGATCCAGACGCAGAGTCAGGATACTTGCTTTAATATCCAGTTTTGTGCAGAAAAGGGAGCAGGGGGGTGTTCCACAAATCAAGCTCAGCTTCCCGAAACACAAGTGCTACTTTTATACCCAAAAACGTGAGAAGGAACTTTATGTCTAACATTGTTCTATCTCTGGCACACACGGTTGGTCACTAACTCCTGGCTTCCATTTCAAGTGGCAGTGCTCAGGAGTTTCACTGCGCCTGCTCAAAAAGTAAGGGGCTTGTTCTTAGTAGGGGTCCCTCTAGCCTATGGTGGGTATTTTAGTGTGCTAATAGCTTATAAGTATGTTAATACAGTGATTTCAATTACTCAATGTGTTTTTGCCCAGTGCTGTAAGCTGTAAGCAAGACAAGCTGTGGGGAGTGCTCCTTTCCATCCCTTCCATCTGTCCTGCAGGCCTGTCTCAAGGCTGGGCTGTTAGACTGCTTGGGGAGTGTTTTTCTCTAATTGGAATCTGGTTTTGTCAAATTCTTACTGTTTCACTGTTATCTAGGCCCTGTTTTTATTCTACGTGTCCCTTATGTTCTCTTTTATGTGATTATTTTTTTTTTTACAGATGTTATTTTTCCCCAAATTTTACTGACTTCAATTAATAACTGACATAAATTGTGATAGGGAATAAGCAGGAAAAGTCTTCAGGAAGTAGTTTTAAAAATGGAAGGCAAAATATTTTGTATTGTGTTGTACTACATTTTATGCATTAACTTCTTCATTAATGGAAACAAAGACTTACTTTGAAAAATGTTATTTTATCTTTCATTCACTTTTCCTTTTTTTTTAAAAAATATCATTCATAAAACAAGCCAACCTGTGTACTGATTTATAGAATCATTACAGAAAGATAATTATTGGCAATCTGTGCATGAACTAAGATTGTGTTTTCAGAATGAGCTATGAAGTTTTAGAATCGTAATAAAATTATGGAGCTTACAGGAACAGTTGCTTAAACTGGTTTCTTCCAACAACTGTTTTCTGATGTTGTATTTTGTATAATGTCCCTCAAATTCTGAGACTCACAGGAGGAACAGAGTACAGCAGATCTTTTCATCAGTGTGCATGTTCTTATTTGTTCATGTGTCTCATTTAAAGCCTTGAATATCATTCATGAGCAGAATGTCACACAATGAATTGAGGTTTGGTATGGAAGAAAATTAGAAATAAGTCTGAGTTGCAACTCCCTTTTCCCGCAGAGCAAAGCAGAGGACTACTGTGAATTTACTGGACATTTAAATTATCTGTATGGGGCACGTGTTAAGAAAGGTGCACACAACTAGTTTTAGGTAGCTAACCTGGAAGCCTGAGGTTTCTGCATACTCAGAGAACAGAGGAGGCACCTTTTTCTCCACTGTGACTACATTAAGAAACATCATTTCAGCTTAAATGACTGAAATTAGCTGGTGTGACACCCCAAATATACAAACATTCATCCAAATAACTCCCATTAATAAATGAGCAGCTTGTACTTGAATGGACTGTAGGAAACAGTCAAGAACATAAAGATTTTACTTAAAGCCACCTAATCTGTATGGGTGCAGAAACTGGATCACAGGAATGTTTTTGAATTTTTGGCTTGATCAACAGGATGTATTTTCTATGCCCTGCAGTTCTCTTGTCCTTTTGTGTTATGCCACCATAATCAGCTGGCCTGCCAACTTCATGGTTTATTTTGGCAACCACCATTTCCTTATTACAATTTATGTATGAGATGAATTTAGATTGCCTGCAGTTGTAAAATAATGAATTTTAAATGAAAGCTTTTACTTTTCCAGGAATATCAGTGCTTATGGCCACTTTAGTATCCTGACAGAATCTCTTGGTTTTTTACAGCATCACTGACTGCCAAACAGATTTTTGCCCAAACTGAGTAAAAGGGACTCAGTTGCATTCTTTTTGTTCATTCTGCCATGTGTCCAGAAAATTTGTAGCTACAGTTCCTAGAAAATGCCTAGATAATAATGTGTGATTTTACTAATATTTTTATTAGTATTATGACAGCCCTTGCAATGTGTATTCCCCGTTACTTTCTATTGATATTATATGATTTATAAGCTTTATAAGAATTTGTTACTTCTGTCTGTAGTGCGAAGGTTGGCTATGGCTAGATTACTTTTTGAGCTCAGTGATTATATGCAGGAGAAACCGAAGCAGATGGGAGCCACAGACAAGTTCTTAGTTTTCACCTACCCATTTACAGTATTTCATTTCATTTTGGGAATGAAGAGGAGAGGACTCGTTTACTTCCAGAGTGTGGCTTGTGTCTGGTAATCGTGGCCACAAAGCATTCCTTCCACTAGCCCCACGTCATTCAAGGCAGTAGTAATCAGTATGTTAAAGAACAGTTTTTCCATTCCTTTAGTGCAGCTGAATTGCTGACCTTTGTATATTAACAGCTATCTGGGAAATTAATTACCTTTTTTTCATTGAATATGGCTGACTTAAATTGCTTCAGATAGTAAGACGCTGTCCATGGGAAGCTACTGCAGGGTTTGGTTTTATGCCAGATTACGCTGCAGTGTTTTGTTCGTGTGCAGTACCAAACAGGAACTTCTGAACATGTGACTCAAGTTAATATTTTTCAGAAGTAATGTCACAGAATCGATTAATAGATTACTTTTTCCATCACCCCACTTACATTTTCCTAGGGATAAAGACTGTATTTCCATTGCTTCCCTATATGCTAAATACAGGACAGTTTTATAAGATTCAGTATAGTAAAGAGTCCAACAGATATTAGGAGAAACAGCACCACAAACACATCCATGAAGCTTTTTTTTCATGGAGAGTATCTATTCCTGCCTACACTTTGGTTAAGATCAATATTGATATTGTTGTAGAACACTTATACAGCCGTAGGTCTCTGTGACAGTTCTTTTAATATCCCTTTCTGAAAGACCCAGATGGATTGTACTGCAGATACAGTTTTGGAGATTGTTAAAATACCCTTCAGATATTATTAAATTATAATTACCTTTACAAATTACTTCAGTACGGAGGATTATATCTTCTGTCAGTATTTGTAGAATAGAATAAATTAAAATATAGTTTAAAATAATAGATATGAAAAAGTTAAAGTTCTGTTAATGTGTTACTTTTCTTTGTTGTCTATATAGATGCAGGATATGCAGGCTGATACTGTTAGAGCTGCACTATTTTACAAGAAGTTGGTGTTTATATTGAGTAGTCTTTTATTTTGGTTTAAGTTTGAAAGAATTATTAAAATATCTCAATTTAAAAAACTAATCTCACATCTAAATAGTCATAGCAATTTATTCTAAATTATGAAATTGAACAGGGAAAAAATAAATAGCCTATCATGAGTGGCTGTGGAAAACTGGCATATAATAATTTTATAACTGGTAAATAATAATTTAATTTCACACTAATCACACACAGGACACAGACACACACAGAACAGGGCTTGCACATGTTACCCCACCCCTCCCTTCTTCCCAGCCCCAAATCCCTTTGTTCCCGGTTTCTCTCCCTCCTTCCCCCCAGCGGCACAGGGGGATGGGGATGGGGTTTAGAGTCAGTTCACAGGCTGGTGGTTCCTGCTGCTCCTTCCTCCTCAGGAAGAAGGATTCCTTACAGTCCTTCCCCGCTTCCCCACAGGGTCCCTCCCATGGGAGAGAGTCCTCCACGAACCTCTCCTTCATGAGTCCTTCCCACCAGGTCCGGAGCTGCTCCAGCCTGGGCTTCCCACAGAGTCACGGGCTGCTCAGGGAACAGGCACCTCCCCTGGCTCTGGGGTCTTCCAAAGCTGCATAATCAAAGTCCACTGGCAGCAAATTCTCTGGCCACAAAATCCAAGTCCACTGGCAGCAAATTAAAGTTCACCCCTCCTTGTGCCTTCAGGGAATGTTCCACCCTGTTCCTCCACGAGTGCAGGGGGACAGCTGCCAGCTCGCCATGGGCTGCAGGGAAACTTCTGCTTGGGCACCTTCTTCCCCTTCTTCCTCATCAACCACCAGGATCTTCACCCCGGCACTGCTTTCACCTCTCCTGCTCAGCTCTTTCTCCTCTGCTCGCTCTGCTCAAATCTTACATCAGTTCTTTCATATGTTAATCGTGGAGGTGCATCCATTGTCTCTCTAATGGCGCCTTGCCTCACTGGTTTTGGAGCTGGGAGAGTTTCTCCTGCTTCTTGGGGGCCCTTCCCCCCACTACCAAAAAACAAACCAGCACAAATCTGTAGATATAATCTAGTAAGTAGCTGTAGTTTCAGTTCAAGACTCAGTCAATCATCATGAAAAAGGTGCAGATTAAATTACAAAGAATTTCCAATATGCCCTTTTTAAAAAATTCGTCTTTGTTTTATGTTTACAGAAAAACACTTTTCATAC
This sequence comes from Apus apus, assembly GCF_020740795.1. Classification (NCBI taxonomy): domain Eukaryota; kingdom Metazoa; phylum Chordata; class Aves; order Apodiformes; family Apodidae; genus Apus; species Apus apus. Next base: position 67,968,648 of record NC_067312.1, on the reverse strand, counting down.
AAAAAATATATCTCCTTCTCTCTTTAAGTCTGATAGCATTTCTTTAATATTTATATGATGTATATGACATAGAAGAGAGAGTCATATTTGGAGAAGAAGGTACCTGCCAGAGCAATGCTCTAATTTGAAAGAGTTGGTGAAACCTTCAGGTTGCTTTATCTCTTGGGTGCTTTATTGAAGGTGCACCTCCTGCTGAAGTTAAATAAATAAATAAGAAATCTTTCATAACCAAGGAATTCACAGCCAATGGGTTTCTCCTTTCCTTTACAGATATTAATGAGTGTAACGAGGATCCCAACATCTGCCTCTTTGGCTCATGTACGAACACGCCAGGAGGTTTCCAGTGCATCTGTCCTACAGGTTTTGTGCTGTCTGATAATGGACGGAGATGTTTTGGTAAGTTAATTATTAAGGAATGTAATAACTTACTCTAACAGGTAACAGATACTCTGTTGAATGAGTAAAAAGGGATCTTTGGATCTCCATTCCAAACAATGTCCTTATGAGGGTTGGAAAGTGCTTTCAAAATTGGATGAAATTCACAGGCCTAACATTATTCCTTTCAGGACTGCACAGTCACCCTCTAACCAGGTAGGGGGTGCCAGCTCCCCATAACTGCATTTTCTTTTTTAGATACTCGCCAGAGCTTCTGTTTCACTAACTTTGAGAATGGGAAATGCTCAGTGCCAAAGGCTTTCAACACCACAAAGGCAAAATGTTGCTGCAGTAAAATGCCGGGAGAAGGATGGGGTGATCCGTGTGAACTCTGTCCAAAGGAAGAAGAAGGTACACATCAAGGTTTAAAATAAAGCCTTTTTAGGTAGGGAGAGCACACTTGTGTTGGACCTTTTGATCATTAGAAGGAGAGATCTTTCTGGCATTCTCTTAACTGCCTTTTCTAGGACCGTTTTCAGGTCAGCAAAGAGAACAAAATGAAGTAGAAGAAACCATAGATAAAGAGAAATACTGAATTGCTGGGCTTTCTCTGTAGAAAAATGCACTAGTAGCCTCCATCTGTAGATCTAGCCTGCTTTAGGCAAAAGAGCAGAGGAAAAGAGGACAGAGCAAAGAATCCTTGAAGTAATCAACAGTTTTCAGTTCTTGGTTTTCTCCAGATAGAGCTCATGGAAGCTCAACAAGTTCTATTCCTGCTTCCCCAAGAGACAGTCTTGCTTTTGCATCTGGCAAGACAGAGTAATGACTGTGATTTAAAACTTGACAGTTTTGAAAAATTTGATGTAGAAGATTTTTGGATGGGTTTAACCATCTGCCATGGTTCTGTGTCTCACTTTTTTCTTTTAAAAAACCGTGCCTCTGTAGTTGCTTTTCAGGACCTGTGTCCGTATGGTCATGGAACTATTCCTGGAATCGATGATACACGTGAAGGTAGGTATTCTTGTTCCTCATAATAAAAAAACCCCACACAATTTATACCTTATCTATTTATCTATACTATTTATCTAATTTATCTATACTAGATTTGGATATTATAGTATATGATGGCTTACTGCTCATAACCCCAGGTGACAGAGGCTGACCTTTAATAACTGTGGACCATTATGAAATGATAGTTAAAAGATTACCTTTGAAATTCCGTTCCTAGAGACAAACAGAATCACAGAATGGTTTAGGTTGGAAGGGACCCTCAAAATCATGTAGTTCCAACCCCCCTGCCGTGGGCAGGGACACCTCCCACTATATCAGGTTCCTCTGAGCCCCATCAAACCTGTCCTTGAACACTTACAGAGAGGGGCATCCATAGCTTCCCTGGGTAACCTCTGCCAGTGTCTCACCACCCTCATAGTGAAGAATTTCTTCCTAATGTCTGACCTAAATCCACTCTCTTCCAATTTAAAGGTATTATGCCTCATCCTATCTCTAACTGCCCTTGTAAAAAGCTCCTCCCCCAGCTTTCCTGTAGCCCCTTCAGGTACTGGAAGGCCACTATAAGGTCCCCCCAGAGCCTTCTCTTCTCCAGGCTGAGCAACCCCAACTCTCTCAGCCCGTAGGTTGTTAGTTTATTGAAAATGCTTTTTGAAGACCTGACACAGAAATGTATCAGCTAAGTGGTTGCTAATATCTCCCTGCGTTTTAGATGTCAATGAATGCCTTGAAAGCCCAGGGATTTGCTCAAACGGTCACTGCATCAATACTGATGGATCGTTTCGCTGTGAGTGTCCCATGGGATACAACTTAGATTACACAGGAGTACATTGCATCGGTATGTCCATATTTCATAAATTATAAGAATTATGTAACACTTCCGTTTAAAACACAGTGTGAAATGTGTCCCAGTTCTCTTCAATGTGCATTTGTTTGTTACATCCAGATACTGATGAATGTTCAACTGGCAACCCATGTGGAAATGGCACATGCACTAATGTGATTGGCAGTTTTGAGTGCACCTGTCATGAAGGATTTGAGCCAGGCCCAATGATGAATTGTGAAGGTAACTTTGTCCTCTTTATTTTTTTTCCCTTCATTTTTTGTCCAGTCCTCATTATTAAAATAACTTTATTACTTTGGTGCTATAATAACTAGGAGGAAAAAAAAGCTTCTCTGCTTGAAATATGTCCCTGAAAAATAAGTCCTGAATTGATGTAAGCAGTAATTTTAGTTTATCAGAGGGTTTCCCTAACTGCATGTTGTGGTATGTTACATTATTCAGCTGTTCATTGGAAAGACAGAGGAGGAGGGTCAGGGAAACCTACCTGTTGTGCTTCTCAAAATCCTCATAACTGTATAGCTATCCATGGCAAAAATGCATTTTTCATAACTGAGGGAGAGCAGTTATGAACTGGCCCTCTCATCACAGTTACAGTGACAAGTGAGTTATAATGAACGTAATACTGAAGTCAGACCAATGGTCCATCTAGGCCATTATTTCATCCCTCACAATTTAAATTCTAATTCCACATGCAAGCAACTTTAAACAGTTCACTCCTCTAATATGAGAGCTGAGGATATAGGGAAAATATGATGTAAACTACACCGTGATTTTAGTATTCACTTAGGGATCTGTTATCCAATAATCTGTCCAGTACAGTCTTGAATCTGCCTCCACAGCCTCTTGTGGCAGCAAGAATGTCACTAATTAGGAAAGTATTTTCTTTCATCTGTTTTAAACTAGTCTCCTACTAATATCATATAGTACCTCTTACTTTTCATTGCACGGGATTTGTGTGCAACCATTCTGCTTTCATCTGATGCTGATCAGGATGCTTCTTACAGGTTTTGTATTTTATGAATCATAATTCTTTCGCATTCTGAAGCAAGAATTATTTTTTTTTAGAGTTTGAAAAAAAAGCTGACATCTCTCATCACACAAAAAATACATTAAAAGATTATGATATAATAAAAATCTGCTTGTCCCAACTTGTTATTCCAAGCTCAGGTAGTTCCACATTTATTATGTCATTATTTTTAAGCAGAACTTTGTTCAGCTTTCTCTGACTATTCAAAACCAAGCATCCACAAATTTGCATTACCCCTCTGATATTTATAAGCTGAAAAAAAACCCAAAAACACAGATATAAGAAAACCTTATTGATGTTAGTTTAAAATGTAGTGGAGAATTATTATTTTGTTCCTTTCTGTTCAGATATAAATGAGTGTGCTCAGAATCCCTTGCTGTGTGCTTTTCGTTGTATCAACACTTACGGTTTCTATGAATGCACATGTCCAGTCGGCTATGAACTAAGAGAAGACCAAAAGATGTGCAAAGGTAATGACTGATGTTTAAACTTTTGCCCAACTTCCATCATCCTATACTTACCAAAGGATACTGCAGCTATGCATCTTGCATTCATCCTGTCAGTAGAATGTATCAAATAGCCCAGCAAATGTTGATTTACTCTTTCAGAACCTACATAAGACAGATATCTAGTATTTTTGTTATCAGGTGTACCCCTTGATGGAGATTGTAAAGCCAAGAAGGTGACAATGGTCAAGTCAATCTCTAGCATGACAAGATGATACAATTTACAAATATTAGGACAACTGCATAACTCTCATATTTTTCTTCAGTGCTTGTTAGTTAGGGAAGTCTGTATGTTGTTTTTCTTTGGAAAATGTTAGTTGTCTTCAGTAACTGAAGCTACTGGAAGGAAGTTCAAACACGAAATACGTTGGTTTTTTCCAGATCTAGATGAGTGTGCTGAAGGTCTGCATGATTGTGAATCAAGAGGCATGATGTGCAAAAATTTGATTGGTACTTTCATGTGCATTTGTCCTCCTGGAATGACCCGGAGACCTGATGGAGAAGGCTGCACAGGTAAAGCTTGGAAAGGGAAGAAGACATCTACTGAAATACCAACAAACAAACAAATTAAAAAGTCTCTGTGTATGTATATACTAAACTAAAAAATGGCAATTCATAAAGGATGCTTGAAACAGCCAATGATTATTAATTATTTATTTCAAGGTTTGAGCCTTATCTGAAAGTAGTTCTAAATGACTAGTAAGTATATCAGGAAAAAAACAGTTTTGTTTCTTTTTCGTGTACAATAAAATAAAAAAGTTTTTTCAGACACTTGTTAAATTTTAAAAACTAAGTTGCCAAACAAAAGAGGCTCTGCTCACTTATCATAAATAAAAAGTTACATCATATTTAACATTAATACTGATTATAAATAATATGGCAGTTTCTTAAAGAATTAAAACTGTAACATTCTGAAACAAATAGAAGCGATTAAGAGCAGAAGATGTGAAAACTGCCATAGTTCAGAATAATTCTTCATCCTGTAAGTAAGTAAACATAATTCCTCCATCACTTTTGCAATTAGTTGAGGGGGAAACAATGGCTGCATTATACTTTCTTTTGGTACATGAAAAAAAATGCAAGACCTTTTCAAAGTGGACAGAAGTAGCTGAGGCTGCCATTAGCTCAGAGGGGAAAAAAAAGGTAGGATCCAGTGCATGAGGAATGGGACAGGGCAGTGTTACTCGGGAAGTCCTTTCCAGGCTTAATCAATTGCTTATTTTCTACTTCTTGCAAATATTTTGCAGACTAATTAATGCCTTCTATGAGTCTGATATATTTTCTTGTAAAAATTTATTTAAAATTGTTAATATGTTTTTGTAAAGATGAAAACGAGTGCCGCACCAAGCCAGGTATCTGTGAAAATGGTCGTTGCGTGAACCTCATTGGGAGTTACCGATGTGAATGCAATGAAGGATTCCTGTCAAGTCCATCAGGCACTGAGTGTCTTGGTAAGTGCCTCTTTTGTATACATTTTATCTTACATTAAAGTATAAAGGATGCAGAAAGTTAGGCTTCTGAGTACCTAACAGCTCTCGTATCTGTAGAAATTAAACAATGATACTTATGAAATAAACACTTATATTAAATAATTATAGGAATGTTGGAGCATCTTGAGAATGTCAGCTGAATCTAGCAATCAAGGGCCTCATATAGAAGTGTCTAAATTCTATAGGACATAAGTGTGGTGCTGAGCAACACTATCCAGACAAAATACAGGTATTTTTAAAGAAGAAGCAGAACTTAGTTACCTTAGATAGATTGACAACTGGGATGCAGCATCAAACTAAATGTTTGCATATTCAGAACATGATCTTAAGCAGCACTGTACTGCTACTAGACATCTGAATTTTCTGTACCTTTAATCCAGGCAGTGATTATTAATACAAAATACTAGGATTTCACAAAAAAATTGCAAGATATACTAAAAACTTTTGATGCAGACCTGCACTTTAAATCCTGATAAAGGGTCAGCAGCCTGTATTTCCTTTTCAGTACATTCAGACTGCACTATAAAATTAATTGTTCCCTTTTTAGAAATCAAAGAGAACTGCAGAACTTTCTTTTTTCATGATCAGTGTATTGATACTTCAAAGTATTTTACAATACTTAAACTCTATCAGTGTTTACTAGTATTCTTGCATCTAAAATACTTGTACATTATCCTACATAAGTACAATAAAACCAGCTTTGTGTAAATTGTCATCAATGGTGTGTGACTTCATGTTACAGCAATAACATTGGAAGTGTCAGGTATTTCCTAGCTATTAAAGACAGATGGGAAGAGGATGCTTCAGTCTGTTAACCTCAGGTAGTCGTTAATGCCAAGGAAATACCCTGCTTGGAGGTCATTATTGCTGTCTTATATTTAATATGTGTTTTTCGTATTATTTTTCTGAAAACTATGCATTGGGTTAGTTTGCTTATTGCTGCTTTTCCTTTAGGTTTTCCTGGGTCAGAAATTACAATGAAAAATCAGTCTGGCAGAAACAAAGTATTTCTTCAGAATTAAACCACAAAGATTAACTCATATATTATTTTTAATATATTGTGAAAACCTTTTTTATTATGTTTACATTAAAATGTATTCCACATCCCAAATAGGAGACAAAGCATGACATGTTTTTCAAGTTATCATGTGCATGAAGGTCTGCACTGAGTCCTGCAAATGACTACAGTAAACATACTGTCTTACATAACTGACAGTTCCAGTGAGGATAGCTTTATTTCATATAAACAGTTACCAGGCACCCCATGTAAGTTTTGTCTAAAGACAAAATTCACATTTTATCAGATTGATGTAAGAAATGTCCAGATTCTATTCCTCAGACTTGTAAACAAGAAGGTCAGCTGGGTGTTGATACATATACACAATCTGAAGGATCAGAAGGATTTTTAACTTTTAGCTTCAAGAGAAAAAAACCAAAATATTTCATTTAAAATCATAAGCATCTGTCAGACCATAGTTGAAAGTGTTTCCCTTTTAATTAACAAATAAGACAGGTGAGACAGCCAATTTAGAAGATACCTCTGCAAAATTTAGAGTTTTGGAAGCTGGGACCTCTGCTCTCCTCATCTGCCTTCTTGAAGGAAACTTGTAGGAGCTTGATGACTCTGGAATTATGCTCCTTTTTCATGATTGACAGGTATTGACCAAAAGGCTTAAAAATTAAGAAAAAAGAATGAGAAAGGGATAGATCAACACTAAGACCATATAAATATTTTTTTTTCCTTACAAAAACTAGAAGTACCTCTGAAAAAGTACTGAGTTGCATAGATATTTTTAGGTGCTAAAGATTTTGTCCTTCAGACTACATAAGGATACTGAAAGATGATCAGACATGCTCTTTTGGCCAGTGAAACATAAAAACAAAACAAACTTCTAACCCTTCTCCAAGAAAGTTATTCAAATGCAAGTGAAACATAGGCAGCTTAAGTGGAAGCTCAGCGCAGCCCACAGTCTGTTTTATAACCAAGCAATCTTACCAGATATGCCCCAGGGCACAACTTTTCTAGAAGTAAAACTCATGTCCAGCTCATACAGTTACTGGTCTTGAAGCATGTTGGGAATACACTTGGAATAGCTGCAGATTATCAGAAGGCACAACAAATCTGAAAGACTAAATCAAAACAGACTTTGCAAAAACTGTTTGCTAATGATCCTCCAATGCTTGCATGTGTTGGCAGAGAGCCAGAATTATGCAACAGATGCTTAGTGGATCAGGTGTTTATGTCCTACACTTTCTTAATTTCTCTACTTCTTCCTTACAGATAATCGCCAAGGGTTTTGCTTTGCTGAAGTTTTACAGACAATGTGTCAGATGGCTTCGAGCAGTCAGAATCTTGTCACTAAATCTGAGTGTTGCTGTGATGGAGGCAGGGGCTGGGGTAACCAGTGTGAGCTCTGTCCTCTTCCTGGGACCACTCAATATAAGAAACTCTGTCCACATGGACCAGGCTATACTACAGATGGAAGAGGTATTTATGGGGATAAAAAGAGGCAGAAAAGGAGAAAGGAGTATGCTGGTATATTTGATTTTTCAAATGCTGCTGAGAGACCAGAAATTAAAAACACCTTTGAACAGTAGCTGCAATCAGAATACTCACAGCTGTGCATAATTTTCAGAGTTGGGATCTAAAACAGGGGGTGCCTATCAGTAAATAGAAGCTAAAAATTATCCCAAAGCTTTAGGATGCTGAAAAGTTGTGTAAGGTGCAAACCCAACAAAAATCTGTAATAAATACTTTGCAGTTGCTATTTCCACACAGGAAGCAGAAGACAGCATGCATTTTTAATTTATGGAAAAAAAAATGTACATCATCTAACTAGTCAAAAGAAAATTCATTTATATGGGTTTTTTATTTTGAGTTAGCAAAAATGGACCCTGATTATCCAGTGATACATCAGGAAGGTTTTGATAAAAAAACCCAACAATAATGAAAGTGTGAAGGATGTTTGAGCTGAGATCCATTTTTAAAGAGAAAGGAAGATTAAAGTTTCTATCAGACGCACGGTGACAAGGAACTGTGCAAGACTGGAAGAGAAGAAAAAAGTCAAATTTAAAACTGAAAGATGAAATGAACTGAAAGATAAACTGAAATACTTAATATTTTTTGTACAGATACTGATGAATGTAAGGTCATGCCAAACCTATGTAGAAATGGACAGTGTATTAACACTGTTGGCTCCTTCCGATGCTTTTGCAAAGTTGGCTATACCACTGACATAAGCAGCACGTCTTGCATTGGTGAGATTCAGCTTCTTAATCCTCAGTTGTTTTTTAGTTGGTTCATAATGACCTATCAACTTCTGTAAACCTTCGTATCAAAGCAGTCTATTCTCTTTATCTCTTTTTTTCTCTTTTCTATCCTCATCTATTATGATAGCAGGAAAAAATTCTTGACTGAAAGAGCTGTCAAGCACTGGAACAGGTTGCCCAGGGAAGCGGTTGGTCCAGCATCTTTCAGGGTACTTTTAGAAAGTTTAGGGACATGGTTTGGTGGTGGAGTTGGCAGTGCTAACAGTTGGATTTCATGACCTTAAAGATTTTTTACAACCAAAACAATTATATTATTCTGTCTTTCTTTTGCTAATATGCAGTTCTGTTTTTATGTTTATTTGGGGAAACTGAAAAACAAGCTCTACTGGCAATATTCTTGCAGTAGAATATGCACTGAAATATGTTTCAGCTGTGTAACCATTTTGACTTGACAAACCAGCTCATTCTTTTGTGGTCTAAGTTTTGCCACTTTCCTGTTGGTTAACATAGAAATATACCACATTATGCCCCAAAATAAATACTTAGATGAAAATACTAATGCCACTATCACTCTAGTATACTACTCTTTCAAGACATTGTTTGTCACTGTAGTGACAACTCCACAGAAACTCCACAGCAACACATCCACAGAGAAGGAATTAGAAACTCAGAACAAATGTAAATGGGGGACTTTTTCTACAACCATTTTTCTCTTACATACAGTGTGCTTTAGAAAACACCCTTCAAAGACAGACAAAGAAATTAGTACAAGAGATGCATAACAGTTTCTCTCTTTAGATCTTGATGAGTGCTCCCAGTCACCTAAACCATGCAATTTTATCTGCAAGAACTCAGAAGGAAGCTATCAGTGCTCATGTCCTCGTGGGTACATCCTTCAAGAAGATGGAAAGACATGTAAAGGTAAAGGAAGTTATACACACTAGCTTTTACTTTTGTTGCACCTTGACTTGAAATAATTCTGAAGTGTGATGTTATTATCAAGTTAGACTGAATTTGCCTCTTTTTTATTGACTTTTCTTGACACAACATCATCTCTTACTTTCAGATCTTGATGAATGTCAAACCAAACAACATAATTGCCAGTTTCTCTGTGTCAACACCCTTGGAGGATTCACATGCAAATGTCCACCTGGTTTTACACAACATCACACAGCTTGTATTGGTAAGAAAAACATTAGTCTTGCATCAGTTTTTCTATAAGAACAACATTCTCAGTTCTCATTAATTTCTTTTGCTCTTTATAAAGACTAATAATACAGAGCAGTAATGCCAGCAGTGCAGAAAACAGATTTTGAAAAGCAACAGTTATAACTAAAGAACAGTCAATCTATCCACCATGTGTATTTTCTTGCATAGTGAATGGTTGTACATATTTAATACATGTTATTGTATTCTAAGTATAATGAGCTGGAGACAACAGGGTAAAGTATTAAAATCGGATTTAAAATGTAAAAGAAGAAGGAGATAACGATGTCTTTAAATCTTAAGGATAGGTGTGAATCTTTCAAATTGAAAGTATTTTAGATCAGCTAATACAGAAGTGAAGTATTTTTTCACTGTCAACAATTACATACCTGAGTCTTTGACACTCGTAACTGAATTACAACTTGTACTTCTAATTTATTAATCACTCATAGCTCTGCATGAGTCATCAGGTCACCTGACATTTAAATATTAAAAGAATCACAAAATCATAGAATCTTCAGAGTTGAAACTCTGGAGTTGGACCTCTAGAGGTCTTCTAGTCCAACCCCCCTGCTAAAGCAAGATTGCTTAGAGCACATTATACAGGACTGTATACAGATGGGTTTTGAATGTCTCCAGAGAAGGAGATTCCACAAATCCACTGGGCAGCCTGATCCAGAGCTTTGTCACCTTCATAGTCACAAAGTTTGTCCTCATGTTCAGCTGGAACCTCCTGTATTCCACTTTGTGCCCATTGCCCCTTGTCCCGTCACCAGACACTACTGAAAAGAGTCTGGCTCCATCCTCCTTACACCTGTAGATATTTCTAGACATTGCTAAGGTCTCCTTTCAATCTTCTTCTCTCCAAGCTGCAGTCCCAGCTCTCTCAACTTTTCCTCATAAGATAGGTACTCCAGTGTCCCAGTCATCTTCATTGCTGGACTTTTTCTATTAGTTCCCTTTATCTCTTGAACTGGGGAGCCCAGAACTGGACACAGTGTTCCAGATGTGGCCTCACTAGGACAGAGTAGAGGCGAAGGATGACCTGCCTTGACCTGCGGGCCACACTGCTCCTAATGCAGCCCAGAATACCACTGACCATCTTGTCCATAAGGGCACATTGCTGGCTCATGGTTAACTTATTGTCTACCAGGACTTCAAGATCCTCCTTCTCATGGCTGCTTGCCAGCAGCTCAACTCCTAACTTGTGCTGATGCATGGGATGGGTCCTCCCCTTAGTGCCTTATTGAACCTCATTAGCTTCTTCTCTGCCCAACTCTCCAGCCTGTCCAGGTCATGCTGGATGGCAGCACAGCCTTCTGGTGTGTCAAGAGCTACGTATTCAAAATAAACTGTTGCACCTGTGTGTATTTCAAGTTCTTAAGGAATGTTATATGAACATGTCTTAAAACCCTACTGCGAAGCATACCAGTCTTCTTCTCTCTCCTCTGAATTTTTAAGATAACAATGAGTGTGGTTCTCAGCCATCACTTTGTGGATCAAAAGGAATTTGCCAAAATACCCCTGGAAGTTTTACCTGTGAATGTCAAAGAGGATTTTCTCTGGATTCTACTGGATTAAACTGTGAAGGTAACTAGTGAAGGTCAAATATTTTTATGGTGTAAGTCCTTTCCTTTGTGTCTAGTGAATCATGTGGTGTCAAAGAAAAACAGAGCACCAACCATAGTAAAAGAAAATACCAAAAAGAAATAGGAATGTATTTGAGTAGTTAATGTATTATTGTGTATGTGTATTAAGTGTAATTGTGTGTAATAACATACTGCATGAGTAATTTCTACACAGATTAGACTTAGAAGTGACTTTTTAGCTGAACTGTTTCTAGGCTGCTGTTTCAACTCCACATAGGCTTTTGTATGTAAAAGTCTAGTTCTTTCTTCTTTTTAATTTTAGTGTTCATATAGTCTAAACAGAATCACTCTGCAACTTTTGTTTCAGGTACTTGTAATCATCCAGCTATCTGAGGGTATCCCAGATAAAATTCTAAATCCTGTACTTTTAAGTTTTCTGCCATAGCGATACTCATTGAGAGGGGTAATTCACTACTGTTAAAATATAAATTATATTGTGGTCTTCATCTCTCTCTGTTGGCCTGAAAGGGAAACCCAGTCAGGAAATCGCTATTTGAGAGCTCCAGTCTCTTCAGTGAGCCTCAGATACTGAGCCAGGAAGAAATTAATAGGCAGTATTAGGCCATATGACTGCTGAGAATGAGAAATTCAGAGATACATGTCTATAAATTTACAACATCTCAAAATGTCAGCCTCCTTGGTGCAGCATTTAAAACAGGAATTGAGATTTAGAGCCCGTTTCTAGGGTAACAGTGCAGAATATATGCAGCTGTAAGTTTTAGAAAGCATTATCTTTTCAGATGGCTCCCATTACTGATAAAATCATTCCTGGCACGATTGTTTTCTGCACCTCAGACTTTGGGACATCAACATTTCATGAAATTCGTTTCAAACTGTGGACAACTAGAGTGTAACTTAGAATCCGTGATATTATGCATGACTTTTTATTTTCCGCTAGGACTGCATACTGTACCTGACACATTAGGCTGCTTACAATCTACGTATTTCAGAAGATCCTATTGCAGATTACTGAGTTTTTACATTTTGTTTTTTCTTTGTGGCTTTACCCTTTATTCCTCTGAGACATTTTACATCCAAATATGGTATGTAAACCTCATACTCAAACACTTTAGTACCTTCCAGGAAACTGAAAATCTAGTCCCACATAATTGGTTTGAAAACTGAAATAAAAAAACATTCAGATTCTAAACATTAGGTCAAGGCAACACCATGTGGGATTTACAAGAATAGTGTTTCTTCTCCAAATCTGAGTACTGTAAAAGCTCAAAAGCTCCAACAGGATTATTGATAGATAAAATGAACACTACACTAGTTGACTTTCAGGCTTCCCAAAAGACCAACCTGAACTGTGCTTCCATCTTACAGCAGTACTCCTCCGTCACAAATACTGATGTTTCAGTGATTATGATTCAAGTGAGTAAAGTATTTGGCAATGTGTATAACTGTGTGTTCTTTCATATTCTTCTTCTCTCCTTATGGTAAAGATGTGGATGAATGTGATGGAAACCATAGGTGCCAGCACGGCTGTCAAAACATCCTGGGTGGATACAGATGTGGATGCCCACAAGGATATATTCAGCATTACCAGTGGAACCAGTGTGTTGGTAAGGAAACGAACAGCACAGAATACATGAAGCAGCAAAGGTATCATAGTGTTTATAGTGTCCACTGCCAGGTGATGAAAAGGATGGGCAGGACAAGGGGTATGAAGACACTAATCTTTTTTTCCTCTCTCCCCCTCCTTCCATGCACTTACTACTCCCAACATAAATCAATGCATACGGTAAAAAGAAAATACACTCATCCTGTTTGAACTAGGTTTGACAAGGTGTTTTCCTATTAAGGCCTGAATTTTGAGTCCCTTCTCAGAAAAATTCTCATTTTAGAAAGGTGGAAAGATGTTCATTGAATTCCTGAAAGCATCAGTGTAAATACTTCTGCTGGGAAGAAAAAAACAAACAAACAAAAAGAAAACCCACAATCAAAAAAAACCCAAACAAACCACCATCTTTTAAGTAATAATCACTCGCTACATTAGAAATCTGAGAATACTACAGATCAGCATGTATAGTGAATGGGGAGAAAAAATATCACATAACCATTAAGGGTTTTCTATTTCCAAAATAGTCTTGAGGTCAGCATTAGTTCTTTGGGCAGGGAACAGGGACAGATTAATTCACTCAGCAGTTTTATTGTTGGTTTAGCTCATCCAATTCAGCCTTTCTTTTCTGTTTTTCATGAACTAAGCTAATTCCCATACCAAATGAAATGCAGGAATTTTCTTTTTAATAATGAACAGAACATACCCAAATAGTGCCACCCTGTACTGTTCACAAGGCATATAACAACATATTTCCCTTTTCAAGTTTGCTTTCATGGTTCTCTGTTAATGATGTCATAATCAGGATGACTGTGAGCACTGTCATACATGTCTTATAGGCTGATCTTACTGTCCTGATCCTAGACATAAATGAATTATACCCACTTTACATTAAGTAGCACACCAGGCAGTTTTTCTGAGGTCGCAACCACCACTATCACTCTGTACTTAATATTGCTCAGCTGCAAAGAAAGCAAAGGACTGGGGTGGGAGGGACAGAAACAAACAGTTCCTGCAAAACTCCAAAGCAGCAACAGTCTCTGAATAGCATAGATAGCCCTCGAAAGAATGTGTCTCCTGGAAGCTGCAGGCAAGAATGGTAAAGCATGCATTAGTGGTATTGCAGAATAAAACACCTACAGAAAAACAGTACCTTGGTACAATAAATTAAAAAGCAACATGTGCTACCAATAAAAATTCCATACAAGGTACTATCCTCACTCATTTTTTGCAGTGTAGCCTGGGACCAAATCAGTCATACTGACAGGAGGACTCATCTTCTCTGTGTCTTAATTCAGCCTCACAAAGTGAAGACCATACTTGATTTTCATTGGCTATTTACCCTGCCTTTCCCCTCACTGAGCTTACAGGTTTCCACTAAACAATGTGCTAACTTCTCCCCATTGCTGGGTGCTCAAGAACGCTGTAATGATTGGGGTATGACTGGAGTCCCAGCTTGTTTCTCATCTGTGGACCTTATATGATAGGAGTATGTTGATAGGATTGTACCCTGCCAGGACAAAGAGGACCCCTAAGCAAAACCGGAGACATGCCTTGAAGCAAGGGAGGGGAATAGAGTCAATATAAGGTTAACAATAAGAGTCTTCTAACATGCCCTTACAGCCCAGCTATATATGTTTGGGACCTTTGCCAATGTCCTTTTTCTTCAGCGACCAGGTTTCTGTGGGATGATGAGGTCAAGAATGCAGCAGAGCCCTAGGACGTGCAGATACTCTGATTTGTTAAATACATCATGCTTGTCTTATGTCTTATCAGATTAGAAGATAACAATATACTTTTGTTTATTTACTAGATGAAAATGAATGCTCTAATCCTAACATGTGTGGCTCTGCTTCTTGCTACAACACACTTGGAAGTTACAAGTGTGCCTGCCCCTCTGGATTTTCTTACGACCAGTTCTCCAGTGCATGCCATGATGTGAATGAGTGTTCTTCTGCCAAAAACCCCTGCAATTATGGTTGTTCCAACACTGAAGGTGGTTATCTTTGTGGCTGTCCACCTGGCTATTACAGAGTTGGACAAGGGTGAGTGTCTCCACAGCCATTTATCAAAGACACGTTCAGAAGACTATAAAAAGGCTGGATTCTAGTCAGACTGAAGGTGCAAAGGAAGGACAGGCTACTAAGTCATCATTTCTATTTCTTTTGGACACAATGTCCATAAGCTAGATGGAAAGACCTGTTTGTATGTGCAGCATAACACTCATGTTAAATCTAGTGTATAAGCAACATTAAACAATTAGTTCTGCCTTCTGCCCCAGTATCAGCACAAGAGTTGCTTCACAAACCTGCTCAATGAGAACTATTACCATCTGTACTGAGGTTATTAAGGGTTTTCAGCCCCACTGATCAACCCAGAACATTAAACACAAATAAGAATTGGTGTGGTACATGAAAATGGAGATATTATTTAGTTCCAAAGTTTAAGGCAGGTTTGGGTTTTTTTTGTTTCTTTCTCAAACTTGTAAAGGAAAATTTTAAAAACCCACATGGTTGTATTTCATTCAGTATGCTGCCCTAGTGTGAAGAAGATTAGTACACAGACCTCCTGCAGGGAAGGGAGAGGCAAGGGATACTGCACTGTGGTACAGATTGCATACACTCACTTTCCATTTAACAGAACAGTTAATAAAACTGCAAGAAGTAACTAAACCATGTTTTTATTCAACAGCCACTGTGTCTCAGGGATGGGATTTAACAAAGGTCAGTACTTGTCACTGGATGGAGACGCTGATGAAGAGAATGCTTTGTCCCATGAAGCATGTTATGAATGCAAAATCAATGGCTATTCCAAAAAAGACAACAGGAGGAAGAGAAGTGCTAATGACACTGTACGTACCAGAATAAATGAGCACTATAATGTACTTTGAGGCATTTTCAGAGATACCATAATCAACACTACTAGTAAATGGAGGGAATTTTTTTAGCAGACCACATTCAACAGTAAAAGTCTTTTTCCCTGCCTCAGTGGTTTTCACACTTGGATCCTCTTGGCAGGAACAATGTGACAATCAGGACGTTATCAACAGCTATGGATGGATGAAGTTTATAAAGCTTGTAAAGAGTCTTTTACAGTGTGAGATGTGGTCTAGTTCCTCAAAATAGATTCAGGGAAATAATTGTCCTGTAATTGTAAAGAGCTAAAAATCTGCTCATATCTGCAATCTCTTCTGCTGTCAGGAAGAGATTGGAGAGCATTTTATGGTCTGGGACAGCTAGATCTTCTTGCAGGACAGTTTAGCCTAAGTGTCTGTCTTACTGTTGCTCACAATTGTGCGATGCTAGAGTGCATGCTCTAGCTGATACATTTAAATCCAATATTTGCAGAATTGCTGAAGTATTAGAGAATTGCACTTCAGA
Organism: Apus apus; assembly: GCF_020740795.1. NCBI lineage: Eukaryota > Metazoa > Chordata > Aves > Apodiformes > Apodidae > Apus > Apus apus. The sequence goes on along the minus strand of NC_067312.1, from coordinate 67,952,332 downwards.
CTTAATTTTTTTCTTACTGCATTTTGTCTGCTTAATTTGTGGGCTTAAGTTACGGGATATTCCTGAAACAACAGCCCTGCTAATTACACCTTTTAGATGTGGATTTTTGGTTGTTTGGGTTTTTTTTTCCAAAAATTAGAAGAGTGTGCCTGTGTATCTGTTACCTGCCTTATCTGTATGTTGTGCTATGGTCTTGGAATCTGCAGTAGTGGGAAACTAACTCAATTTATAGATGGGGGGACACGGAGATTTTCCTTTGGTAGTACAAGAGCTGTGTAATGCAAACTGGCAAAATGCAAACCCTCAACTAAAATGGTAATGTATGCTAGCCACACAAGTTACAGTGAAAGAATGGGGAAACAAGTCTCCTTTCTAAAAGGGTAAGGACAAAAAACAATCCAGAAGCTTCAGCCTTAGTACACGCTACTTTGCATAATACCATCAAAGCCATTTCTTGTATTGGCAAAGTTTCTAAAGAAGCCAGTAATCCTATAATTTCTGCTCTAAAGCATATATTTGCACTTAAAATTTAAATATTTTATTTCCCCCCACACATCCACACTTGCCACAAACATCCCTTTTCCCTTCCTATCGCCACTTGCTGGATAGATTCTTGCTGGAATTCTGTGGTCAACCCACTACAGAAATACATGGATGTTTTGAAAAGCATTTTTTATATTGCAATTAATTTCATACCTAGTTTATAACTGTTATCTCTTATTACTACATAGCATTAACCTTTCTAGTTTCTCCAGCTACCTGAGCAGTAAAAGTGAAACATTTCAAACCCATAAAACTATGTGAAAAAATAAATTGACTGATTATTAATGGTATCTGTGGAGTGCAGTATTTACAGTACTCGCTCCTGTCCATGAATTTTCCTTATTTTCACCGTGTGTTTTAATTACATTACATATGTACTCACATCTGATTGGAGTTCCCTAAAAGAGAGAGAAATCCTTTGCTGTCCTTACAAGCATGAAAGGATCTTGACAGCTAGTCTCAGTATGTCACTTAGTATTAGGATTCCTAATGAAGACTACAGCCTATATATTTTTGTAGAAGCACTTTCAAAAGATGTTGCTTGTTAGATTATTCTAAGGATGCACTCATTCTCTCCTGCCCTCAGCTGTGTTCCCAGCTAAAACCTCTGTACAGATTCACACCTGCAGCATAACTATACTGAAGCTCAAATTAAAAAGAGCACGTGACTGATTTGTCAGAAAAACAATGCTGGGCCTTTTTTCCACACTGCATTCAGTGATCAAAATACAATGCAATTGGACAATGTGACATGCTAGCCCTTTCTGTAGAAGTCTAATAACACAGTGGTTCTCTCCTTCTCTTTCTTTATAATCACTGTACTTCCTCATCACCGAATGCTGATCCTGCTTGTTTTTACAAGTCCCAGGATTCATTAAAAAAGTTTTACCAGAAGTTTCAAGGAATTCCCAGACAGTGTTGTGGTATGTGTTTCTGTAAAGCTCTCACTGAAGCTGATCATAAGAACAGGACTGTGCTTCCTGTACAGCCTTTACTGCAGTAGTAAACATAGGTCTTTTCTTTACATGAACTTTTTGCAAGCATGAAGTTAAACAGATTCTGAAAAGTATCTGAAATCTGACCCCCCTCTGTAGACTTTATTCTGTGACTTTAATTATCCTGTTAAGCCTGAGGGAGAAGCCTTTAGGATTTACAGAGTGTGTTAAATTGAATCAAAGAGTTCTTCCAGGTGGAAAAGATTTACAATTGCTTCTTTCACAGCTAGATTTTGACAGATGCAGAAACTGTTAATAGTACATAGTATCCTTCTTTCAATGCAAGTGAGTATCTCTTTCTCTCCTGCTCTAAACAACATTTCCTCCTTTACTTCAGATTGAGCAGATGAGCTTGGGAAGTCTAGACATGGATAGTCCTTTAAAGATGAGAGTCAGCATTTCCAGGATTGACAACAAGAAGCACATCCTGGAACTCATGCCAGCCATTGAGCCCCTCACCAACCACGTGCGGTACATCATCTCACGTGGCAACGCCGATGGCATCTTTCGAATCCATCAGAGGGATGGACTGAGTTATTTGCACACAGTTAAGAAAAAGTCAGTGCCTGGAACTCACACACTGGAAATCACTAGCATTCCTCTATACAAGCAAAAGGAGCTAAAGAAACTGGAAGACAGCAATGAGGACAACTACCTCGTAGGAGAGCTTGGGGAAACTCTCAGAATGAGGCTGTGGATAGACCTCTACTAGCCATCTTCCAGATGGAGTCCAGTTCTTCAGTCACTTCTGTCCACCTGTCTACCCACCTGAGCATATCTGCTTTTCAAAGGCTTTAAAAGAGTCACAAAAGGAAGAAGGGAAGTCCTTTCTATCCTGCCAAGACTGCAGAACCACCCTTGCAGGAGGGTAACTTAAACTCTGCCACCGCCAACACTTTGATTACAATCATGGTTACTGTATCTTTTATATAACCTCAATTTGAAGTATAATAAAAAGCTAAAGTTCAGGAAGTCATCATGTGGCACTAAATGGCACAAAAAAGTGAGCTATTTTTTCCTCTTAGCAGTCTGTAACACTTAGGGTATTTTGCTATAGTTCCTAATAAAAAAAAAAAAAAAAAGTTTATTTATTTTTAATGCAGTAATATATGGAGAAATTAACAAATTATGTAAGCAAAAAGGGAAACTTGCTTGGTTTTCTTTAGATTTATAAATTTGAACTATAACATTTTAGAGGTACTTTCTTAATTAAAAAAAATAGATTTGAAAGATGTTTTCTTCTGTATTTGGGCCAGTCATCCAAATAGTATATAAGTAATTTTAAAATGTATCAGAGCTGAAAGAGCACTGTAATATATCTTCTGGATATTTTAAAGTACTCTTGCAAAACTTTGAGTATTCAAAAAAAGAAAAAGAGTATTAAAGTACAAGACTTGCAATATCAGTCTCTGCAGAGATCATATTTCACAGCAGCTCAATAGGATTGTATTCTGAATCAGCCACATTAAATAATGGAAAAAGAGGCACAACCACTGTAGCAAAATACCTTGACTGCTTTTTATACCATTAGAATTGCAGAGCCAAACTGTACTGTACTTCCAATAACCTCAAGGAACCACACATGAACCACACCTCATTCCTAGAAAGGGTGCTCTACAAACTTGCATACTGTAGGCAGCTGACGAAAATGTCTCTCTGAAGGGACCATGTGATGTTTCTTACTGTTTGGTGCTGGCTTGAAATAATGGTGCATTTACTAAAAAAGTGAGAGCTGTATCAGGACTGTCATATGTGCAAATGAGTTATGCAGCACAGACAAGGGAAATGTGTATTTGAAATCCATTTGTTAGAAGTTTCATTAATGCTGTAGTTATACACCATATGCCTCATTTTATCATAGCTTATTTTGTAAGAAAGATGTTTGTACAATGAGTTGACATTTAGTTTACTTTAGGTTTTTGTTGGTTTTTTTTTAATGTGGTGCCATTATGTGTTAAGTGTATGTCTCAGTGGTGCTTTTTTGACAGCTGCTGCCTGTAACTAGTCATGTAACAGAATCTCGTATGTGAAAACAGCCAGAGCACATGCTGACTCCAGGATTGTTTCAGTCGCATATCAGTGCTGACCAAAGATTATATCAAGTTATACTCAGTGATTTTTCTTTTCTTTTGTTGACTTTGGGGATTTTGAAAAGAAAAAGAAACTTTGTATATTTTTTAATCAAATATTTGTAAGAAAAAAAGTTTTAAGGTTTGTATCAGTAAGGCAACACTTTTCTTGCAATAAAGCTTATTTTGGGGTAGCTTTTGTCTTTGAAATGTCTGTGTTCTTTACACACAATGCACATCTAATTGTACATGTGAAGAATTTTGAAGCAGAAAAAGGAGCTGTATGATGCAGACCCTTCTTCATTCACATTTAAAGTTATACAGCATTTGCTGACTTAGTTTCTCTATCATTATATAGCTGAAACTCAGGAATTAAAGTTAAAACCCTGCCTCAGCTCTCTTAAAATCCGTCATATACTACGTTCAACCTCACAGAAGGTTTTGCTTATCACAATTTAAGTTTAATAAGCAGGCTCTAAAAAAAAATTCCCCATACATTTAAGAGTAGGAGTGTAAAACCTCCATCCTACCTGAGTAGCAAAAATCTGGTAAGACAATCAATGCAGGCATTCCTTTCCTTGAATGTCCTTCATCTAGTACACAGTGAAACCCGGTAGTGCAAAGACTTTTTCTTAAAATATGCAAGGTTTCCACGAAGACCTCATTACATAAGCTACACAATCTTGTTTTTAATAGCCAATACTGACTGCATGTTTTTGTCACAGTGGTAATAGCCAAAGAAAAGGAAATCAGGCACATTGGGTTAAGTACTGAATTAAGATACAAAAGTCTTGTTTTAGAGGTACTCTTTAGTTTCTGAATATAATAAAAGACAGTCTGCACCAGCAGAATTACAGCCCTCCATACTGTATTGCTGTTCTTCTGGAGTAGTGGTATTTCAGAAGTTAATTTCAATAAAAACCATGTTGAAGGTCTAAGGTTTTAATTGCTGGATGCAGTAACAATTAGTTTTCCTAGTGTCTGAGAACTTTTTTCAGCAAAAATTGCTCTTCCCCATGCTTTCAAAGGTCCAGGCTAATATATTTCTCCTGCCATCCTGCTTTCCCTCTCCCCTAAAATATTAATAAAGTAATAGAAGATGCACAAGTTTTTAAAGGAATCATACACTTAAATTACACTCAAGAAAGAAAATAATCAGGCCATTATGGCATTGTAATTTTTTTCATAATTACTGATAGAATTCAATTGCCTTGGCTGTTCCAGGAAGCCTACATATGTATTCAGATTTATTTGACATTTGATAATGCATCAATATAAACAAGACAATATAAAACTGCCTGAAACCAGATCTATTTACCTTCAGGTATGGTCGTGCAAATCTCGATATGATTCAAAGCTGCTTCTAGGTAAAATGACTGATGTCTACAGAATTAAAAAGACCTCCAGAGGTCTTCTGGACTGAAGACTTGACAACTCTAGCAGCTAGTTTCCAAGAAGGCTACTCTTTGTCCAAAATGGGAGCTTTCCAGGAAACGCTTATTGCAAGAAAAGCCAACAGACTGAACCCTGTAGAGCATTATTCTTTGTTGCCAGCTCTCAAAACGGAGAGAAAATAGTGGCAACACTAATTACTCCTCTGAGGCTACAAGTTCTGGAGAATTTTATTGGTGAACGGATTATTTGCATGTGCTATGCACACTTAGTGGATTTAAAGCCTTTTTTTTAAAAAAAAAAATAAACTGTCATTGGGTAACACCTGCGTTAACAAATCGTACAGTAAGTACAAAGCAGAAAAAATACCTTATTCATTTAGTAGAAAGGCAGCATTATCCTCTATTATCTTAAAATGCACAACAGTTATGTACAATACCCAGAAAGAAGTCAACCCCAGCTTCAAATCCAGGTGAAACAAAAAGCCCAAGGTAGAAAACCAAAACAAGCCCACTTCCTTACCATCCAGCCTACCACATTATATATTTGTACACCTGTTTCTCCAGACTCTACCCCTTAATAGCCTCTAGCCTTTGAATTTCTAAACATTTAATGAAAAAGCTGGCTACCCATGCACAGGAAATATAACGTTCCAGAAAGCTACAAAAACCGAAACTCTGCTGCTAACAGGAAAATGAAAATTGTCTTGCTCTTTAAAAGAAGCTGCAATATAAATCTCTTGGCAACTTGCAGTAAAATCATATTAAGTAAAGGTAACACCTAAGCTAAGCCTGGGAAGTGTGAACTTCAGTAGTGCAGTAACAATTCTAGCATGTCTGTGGTATTTCCCCATAATAGTAGTTTTAAAAATATGTGTATATATAACCTAAAATTTTGTTTTGAGGAAAGTATTTAGGTTGTTTCCAGCTTTGCTGCAAAGACTCAGTCCTTCATCTCTAGATCTAAATATTAGCTTTCCCAGCATGCCAGCACTAAAAATCAGCATCATTTACTATAATCCCACAGTGTTATCAGGCCCACTGAAGAATGCATACCTCCTTTTCTGTTCTCAGATGCTCCAGTGTTTGACCTCTGTGTATGTGTAAAAGTGTGTAAGAACTGTGTACAGCCTTTTTAGGGCTCCTTCTTCGTCCTCAAGCATGGCTCCAATTCAATAGACAAGGAAGTATTGCTGGGAGTATTGCTCAGTCTAAGCCTCCAGTAACTTTCTGTGCACATCCTGTTCTTTTCTTCATAGACACACTTCTTAATCTATCCAGCAGTAATGCTACAGCAATTCAAACACCCAGTTACTCAATGTTTCTTGTCTGACAGGACAGGCCTGTAACAGTTTTTCATAGGCCAGGCTCATCAGTCAGTGTTCTAAAAAGGACTTTTTTCAAAATCGGATTTTATCAGCCTGATTTGGAATCACCAGCTGAATTTTGGTGTAATGGAGGTGGTCTCAGGCCAACAGCTGAAGAAAGTGCCTTTGTGCAAAACCCACAGAATTCAAGAGTGGCAATGCACTGCAAAACTAAATATATCAAAAATCCACTGCCACTGTGTTTTTTAATTCTTCCCTTTTGTTATTAAATGCAGTCGAGGCACCTAAACAAAACAGTGCTGCAAAACAGATAGAGCTTAAATAAAAAAAAAAAAGGGGGGCTGGATTTATCAACTTTACTCAAAGGCGATGAAGATTCACATATCTACATTATCCCTTCTTAAAGCAAGAGAGAAGGAAACATGAGATGGCAGAAGTACATTTTATATATAAAAGAAGTTCTTTGTTCTATAGCCTTGCAGAACTGATAAAGGAGATGGTTTCTCATGTGACCTATGAAGTGTCTTCCAAGAATGGCAATTATATGTCAGTGTGGATGGTCACAGAAAAGTTTGACCTGACATAATTTTAGTACGAGCAAGGTTTCCTTGCTACTTGGGCTTGTCAAGAATGAGGGGTTTCCTAATAGTGGCCAAAACCAGATCCTAAGACACAAGGAATGCCAGCAGGAAACAGCTGGGGTTGTACCACAGCTTTGACACCTGAAAAAAAAACTTGTTACCTGAATGCATTTTAAGGTTTAAAATTTTGAACTCCAAGGCCAAAGCAGTACTGCCATGCATCAAAGTGTGTCTACCTTGTACTACAGAATATCCTTAACAGAAGTATCCAGAGCTAGCTCAAATCTAGCTTAACATAGAAGCCACTGCTACAAATGGCACCATGAAGAAATTAAGGAAAAGTGACAAAGAAAACATTACCCATAGTGAGTAAGAAACACAGGACCCTTCCTCAAGGGTCTGAACCCCAGTCACATCATACGAATAGCAATGGAATATGCTGAGGTACTAAAACTAGGAAGCATATACAGATCTAAGGAAACAAAATATTAAGGAAACAATATCCACATACTTACAAGTGTAACAATTCTCACTATTTTACCAGCAGGTAAAGCTGGTAGAAGCACAGGGAAAGCTATGACTCTTCAGGTCCAGACAAGAAAATTGCTAGATTGGATAGGATCCTCCTGTATCTGAACAATGAAGAAGAAAAAAAAAAAAGGGGGGGTGGGGGGGGGGGGGTGGGCGGAAAGGGGAAGCAGTGTAGCAGCTTTTTGCTGTACAGTACTTTTTAAAATCCCAAGTCTAAAGATGTTCTTACATAAAGTAAACCTGAAATACTGTTATTAAGGTTCCATTAACAGTGACATCATCTATCTTTTTACTGCTGGAGGTATTACATCCGTTCTGTTTTATCCAGTTCTGCTATTTCTATACTGCTTATATACTTCCAGAAATACCTGATATTTCTATGCTTCATTCTATACCAGAATCCTGTCCATTGCCATTAAGATTTGCCCTGGGGTAAGACTGCTAAGAAGCTGTCAAAACAAAAACAAACAAAACAAAACAACGTCCAAAACAAAGACACTGCAAAGGCACACAGCTACACAAACACTGTCTCTTCACTGCAATGAAGAGAGCTGATGAATTACTGCCTCTGAAACACCAGATTTTTTGGAAGATTTTGAAATTTAGGCCAGATCACCAAACTGACAACTGAACACCAGATGTGTTCTCAAGGCTTGGCTGATGGTTAGAAGCCAAAGAATACATATGCATTCAAGAAGACAGTACCCCAAGCCCAGTATACTTATTTAGCAAAAATACTGCATGATATACCTAAGTGATGCAAATACAAGGGCCTAAACCTGGACGTCTGAATTATGTAAAGTAATGCCCATATATCTAATTTTTCCTGTTCTTCATGTGGAGATAGCTTAAGGAAGTTCATCATTCTCCTTTTTACCCCATGCTTTTAGACCTGTATTCATCACTAAGAAAGAAAAAAAATGGGCAAAGAGAGGGAGGGCATTCAAATAACCACTAGACCATAACTTTTAATTGCATATTCAGTTTTTTGAAATGCAGTAGTTTTAAGATAAATATCAACACACAGATCAACCATATCACCAAAAGTCCTAAGTTTTATTGCTGTTTTGTCTGTTGCAGAAATGTAATTTAGCAGTATGCTGAAAGTAGGCAAGAAATAACTAATTAAAAGTTATTAATTCAATAAAAAGCCTGCAAAGTAGTTCATCCCCATAGCTTAAAACTTAATTGTACTGTTCTCCTCCACTCATGTAACATTTCTGTAAGTCATAAATTCTTAAAAAAAAGAAATAAAGGCAATTATGAGTATCTGAGATGGGAAACAGTGAGAACATTTGAGCAGTATGGCTCAGCATTGGCAGACACAAATGAGCTATGGCCTGAGACACCTGTAAACATATCAATTTTACATAAATGAGAAAAAGTTTTTTAGTACAATTATAAAAGTAATCTGGCAAGCCTTAGTAAGATACCATTTTTTGCATATATTTTTATCTGGCTTTATGCACAACTAACTCATCATGAGATGATCAGAATTTTGAGGTTAACTGTGGCAAAACCAACAATTCCTACCTCTTCCAAACTTACTTTTAATATCATATAACCTTCATATTATATGCTTAAACCCTCAAAACTAAGACTGAAATTCCAGCACCAGTCTCCCTCTCAACATTACTGACTCAGCAAGGCCTAATGTGTAGCCCTAGCCTGCTCTTGCATTGAAGCTGCACTTGTTTCCAGGTTCTAGTTTTAAGGGCAAACACAATCTTCAGCTTCAGTAGTGGGGCAAATTCTGCAGTCCCACGGCATCTGGCAGACACAGATTCCTTTCTTTTTCCACCTAAAATACTAATGAATTCTGCAAACACCAACAATCATTTATATGTCACATTATACTGTAAAATTACTGCTATTATTTGGCACAATGTTGCTGGATGTCTTATTTTCATGGCATTGATTCTAGTACACAGTTGAAGAACTTAGTATATTCATTCATGAGTTCACAGTGGTGTTAATTTTCCCTCAGTATGTCTTCTCAAAGCACTTTCCAAGTTTCAGGTAAGGCCTCCAATACACTAGGTAACTGCACATACTAAGAGGACTTATTTCAAGGAAGACTTTCTTCTAAAATAAAATTCGTTCACTTGGATAGTCAAACTATGATAGCAAATAAACTAATAAACCTGCAAGAAAATTCCAGCTCCACTAATAGCATCTGACATTTTTGTTATCAAAAACAAAACGTGTTCACATGATCTTCAGTTCAATTTCCTTTTTTTTTTTCATTTAAACTTTTCTCCTTTTCCAGTAAGTTTACAATGTTTCTTCTTCTTCTGTTTGTTTGTTTGTTTGTTCATTTGTTTGTTTTGTTTTGTTTTCCAGAACCCATGCAGGCATACAGGTCAGGATGAGTCTCTGCTTCCACAGAGCTTGCAATATGACAAAAACCACAAGTCCTGTTTTAGTGCTGGGGTTACTGTCTTCAACTCACAGGAAGAATTCTTAACAGCTCATCTAAAGGTGAACCTAAAAACTACCTGATAACTTCAAACACTATGTTTTGGAGACCTTGCACTGTAACCATATTTTGTCCATTTTGCAGCATTAACTGAACAAAACAATCACACAGGATGTTTTAAAGTTAGAAGAAATTACAAAGCGTTAACTTAGAAGTGTTTTGCATTGGAGGGAAGAGAGAATCTCCCTAGTATTACACAGCAAAACTCAGAAATCAGGATTTGATCTGAATTCCAAATCTGCCACTAAGTCACTTCCTGGCATAAAAGCTGCTATAGAATATGGTTAATTGCTGTCAAAACAAGGACAGGACTACAAATTCAGAACCTATTGCCCTTTATTTAAAGGTTGATTACTTACAGTCAAAGCTGCACTAGGAGAAGACACTTCTTACTACTAATCTTGCCTAATCCTGGGGAAGTTAAAATTTCTTGATTACGATGCACTTTGGAGCGATGATGCACAGATACATTTGCCAAGACAGACTCCAAATTAATACTGGAATGTTTTGTGCCTGGGACAGAATGACTTTCCTGTAATGACCTAAGAATTTCAGTGTTGGCCACTAGTACAGGATGAAAAAGACACATCTATTCTCTGGCTAGAGAAGATGCTCCATTCCCAGAGTTTACAAGCAATCATAGTAATATTTATTTATTTATTTATTTATTTATTTATTTATTTATTTATTACCTGTTGGAATTACTTGCATCATGATGACTCCCAGATTCCAGCTGAGAATCAAGCTTTGTTTTTCTAGGTGCGTACAAGCATGGCAAGAACCAGAAAGCAGCAACTTCCAAATCCTACAATGCAATTAAAATAAAAATATCATGGACAAACAGTGTCTAGTAAAGTTCCGTATTTATTTCCCAAAGCTTCAGTTTTCCCAATAAACCCTACCATGTCTGAAATACGACTATTGCTATTTGAAGAACACGGAGAGATTTTAATGAGAATCAAGATTCCTAAAATTAACAACACTCAACTGTTTAATTCAAAGTAAAATGAAGTTCCATATGAGGTTTGCCAAAATCCCATGTGAAAGCCCACATTATTCTGTGGTTAGAATCATAGAATCATAGAATCATAGAATCCTAGGGGTTGGAAGGGACCTCGAAAGATCATCTAGTCCAACCCCCCTGCCAGAGCAGGGTCACCTAGAGTACATCACACAGGAAGGCATCCAGGCGGGTTTTGAATGTCTCCAGCGAAGGAGACTCCACAACCTCTCTGGGCAGCCTGTTCCAGTGCTCTGTCACTCTCACAGTAAAAAAATTTTTCCTGATATTCCTCTTAAACCTCCTATGCTCCAACTTGTATCCATTACTCCTTGTCCTATCACTGGTCTTCACTGAAAAAAGCTTAACTCCATCGTCTTGACACTCACCCTTTACATATTTGTAAACATTGATGAGGTCCCCCCTCAGTCTCCTTTTCTCCAAACTAAAGAGACCCAGCTCCCTCAGCCTTTCCTCATAAGGGAGATGTTCCACTCCCTTAATCATCCTTGTGGCTCTGCTCTGGACTCTTTCAAGCACTTCCCTGTCCTTCTTGAACTGAGGGGCCCAGAACTGGACACAATATTCCAGATGTGGCCTCACCAATGCAGAATAGAGGGGGAGGAGAACCTCTCTTGACCTACTAACCACACCCTTTCTAATACACCCCAGGATGCCATTGGCCTTCTTAGCCACAAGGGCACATTGCTGGCTCATGGTCATCCTCCTGTCTACCATGACCCCCAGGTCCCTTTCACCTACACTGCTCTCCAGCAGGTCAGCCCCCAACCTGTACTGGTGCATGGCGTTTTTCTTCCCCAAATGCAAAACTCTACACTTGCTCTTGTTAAACTTCATCAGGTTTTTCCCCGCCCAAGTCTCCAGCCTGTCTAAGTCTCTCTGAATGGCAGCACAGCCTTCTGGTGTGTCAGCCACTCCTCCCAGCTTGGTGTCATCAGCAAACTTGCTGAGGGTACATTCTGTGCCCTCATCCAGGTCGTTGATGAAGATATTGAACAACACCGGTCCCAGTACCGACCCCTGAGGGACTCCACTAGTCACAGGCCTCCAACTAGATTCTGCCCCATTGACTACAACTCTCTGACTTCTTCCTTTCAACCAGTTCTTGATCCACCTCACTGCCTGATCATCAAACCCATACTTGATCAACTTATCTACAAGGATGCTGTGGGAGACGGTGTCAAATGCTTTACTGAAATCAAGATAGACCACATCTACCGCTCTACCATCATCTATCCACCTAGTAATTTCCTCATAGAAGGCTATGAGGTTAGTCAAACATGACTTACCCTTGGTAAAACCACGTTGACTGCTCTTGATGACCCCCATCTCCTTGATATGCCTAGAGATAGTGCCAAGGACAAGTTGTTCCATTACCTTTCCAGGGATGGAGGTGAGGCTGACCGGTCTATAGTTACCCGGGTCCTCCTTCTTGCCCTTCTTGTAGACTGGAGTGACGTTTGCTATCCTCCAGTCCTCAGGCACCTCTCCAGTTACCCATGACTCACCGAAGATGATGGAGAGTGGACTAGCAATGACCTCCGCCAGCTCCCTCAGCACCCTTGGATGCATTTCATCCGGACCCATCGATTTATGGATAAGGAGGATTTAGTCCCACCGATGTGCTCTACTTGCTTCCTGAAATGCCTGTACACCAATGCACACAGCATGGGGAATAAACAGGAAGAGTTAGAGGTCTGTGTGCGGTCTAAGGGTTATGATCTGGTAGCAATAACAGAGACATGGTGGGACAGCTCACACGACTGGAATGTGGCCATGGATGGCTATGTGCTTTTTAGGAAAGATAGGGTGGGGAAGCGAGGTGGTGGAGTTGCGTGATAATACTGCGAACAGCTGTTTTTGGTTGATTCTGTAAAATGCCACTTCCTTTGAGGTGCAAGCTTGTCTTGGCAGGCAACTGTGCTTTGACCTGTTGCTGTATCTACATCATCGGTGCTTAAACTACCATGTTTTACTACCAGCAACAATACTTTTGTGCTTATATTTTTGTACTTTACATTTGTTTTGACGTTTTTTAATTTACCACCACTGCTCACCAGAGATGAGTTGCATTAAACTGAACAAAATATTTATAAAACACATAAGCTAAAATTTGATTATTTGACATATTCTTTTGTACGTATATGCCATCCCCTGCTTCATGTATCATTATTTGTAATATTGTTTTCAATGTTAAACTATGTAATCAGTGCAAAGGAATTGCCCGAGTCCCTATAATTTGCACTACTGTGGTTAAACCAGCCAGCCAGGCAACTTGGTCTGAAAGAACAAATGACCATGCAGGGCTGACAGTGAGTATGTTTCAAGGCTAACCCCAGCTAGAGCCTGTGGAAACCCTTTGCTTGTGACTTTTTTACCATCTGTTTTGCAGAGACAAATTTAATTCCAGAGAAGTGGACCAAGATTCAGTTATTAGTCGTACAACACTTCAACAAAGTGTTATTCTCAAGTGTAATAAACTTGGAAATGCCTAGTGCTACACTGTTAATTTTCCTCCAGTAATTTAGAACCAGTACTAGAGTATTTTGGGAGGATGTAAAGCTTTTATCATCCTGATCCTACCTCTGTACTTGTGGAAGGTGGTGGACATCTGTCTTGTTACTTGTGAAGCAATATGTTGTTGAAAGTTATGGATCGCTCTGAAACTGGATGGCACCTGTCAGTCTGCTCTGTCCTGAGAAGGACAGCCACTGAGAAACACAGATGTCAGTCACTCAATGCTTAAAAAAAGAGAAAAAAACCCAAAACAAAACAAAAAAAACCTGTTCGTGCTTAACAGGCAGCATCTGCATCAAGAGTTCTGCATCCTTTAGAACAAAACCAGAATACTTTTGCTACAAAGGAGTGGGGGGCGGGGGAAGAAATATTAAACTTTTCTTCAATACACACTCACAATTATGGAAAAAAAAAAAAAAAAAGGGCAAAAAACCGCCCCCAATTATTCTGATATGCGTTGTTTATTTAAATCACTAAGTCGTTTAGCCCATGAAAGGGAAGGAACGGTGAGAGAAGAGTGAACCTGGCAGGGCAGTTCCAGGCGTCACGCATGGCGGAAGGGCGCTAGTGCCGCCTGGTGCTGCTGCTGTGGCTTGAACTCCTAGGAAACTGAAGGGAGGAGGTAGATTCTATTCGTTTCACTGAAAAGCATGCTTTATTATCCAGATTTTGTAGTCGTTACTATGGATGGGAGCTGTGGGACTTCGAAAGCAAGGCCCCTAGACCCTGAACTTCACCTTGGACTTTGTTTTCGCTGCTGCTCGTCACGGTCAGTTTTCCCCAGGCCCTCACAGGGTGAGCAGACAGCTGTGCGGCCCGGCATGTGTTGCCAGATTCTGCTCAAGCATAATGAAAATAACGCCTGCAGCAAACACCACCAGGCGCAAGCAACCATCAGAGCACCATCGGAGCACTTCAGAAAGGGCAGGTTTATGGCGAGCCAGCCGGGGCAGCTGCTGGCCGAGCCACGGCTCCTGCAGGCCCTGCTGCCCGGCAGGCCCCGCGCTCCTTGGGGCCGGTGGTTCCATGGGATGGGAGAAGGGGCCCATCCCCGGCACCAGCAACCGGCACCAGCAACCAGCACCAGCAACCAGCACCAGCAACCAGCACCAGAAACCAGCACCAGCAACCAGCACCAGAAACCGGCACCAGAAACCAGCACCAGCAACCGGCACCAGCAACCGGCACCAGCAACCGGCACAAGAAACCAGCACCAGCAACTGGCACCAGCAACTGGCACCAGCAACCGGCACCAGCAACCAGCACCAGAAACCAGCACCAGCAACTGGCACCAGCAACCGGCACCAGAAACCAGCACTAGCAACCGGCACCAGAAACCAGCACTAGCAACCGGCACCAGCAACTGGCACCAGCAACCGGCACCAGAAACCAGCACCAGAAACCAGCACCAGCAACTGGCACCAGCAACCGGCACCAGAAACCAGCACTAGCAACCGGCACCAGAAACCAGCACTAGCAACTGGCACCAGAAACCGGCACCAGCAACCAGCACCAGAAACCGGCACCAGCAACCAGCACCAGAAACCGGCACCAGCAACCAGCACCAGCAACCGGCACCAGCAACCGGCACCAGCAAATGGCACCAGAAACCGGCACCAGCAAATGGCACCAGCAACCGGCACCAGCAAATGGCACCAGCAGCCGGCACCGCGGCCGCAGGGTTGTTAACAGTGCGGCCCGAGGGGCAGCAGGGCTGCAAGGGGTGAGAAACGGGGCTCTCTGCCAAGGGGGTGGTTCAAAGGTTAAATTTAGCATTGCCTGACATTTCATATCCGCTTTCCCCTCTCCCCAGGGCACAGTGGGGTGCAGGTAAATGTGGCTGCGCTGGAAAAGATTCCTAGAACTACAAAGCAAACCCTATCTGGAAGAGACTGACAACAGATCAAGGGTGAGCGCAACAAACTGGGCCAAGCACGGGCTTGACTTGTGCTGGTCTCATAGATGACTTTGCAAGTTTGATGTACACAGCCCAAAGGATACAGTGCTATTTGTCAGTGTGAGATGGGTATCCATCTGGGCCTATGAGGCCCCTTCTCTTTCAATAGAAAGGTCCTCCCTGCTTCCTTTGGAGGAGGTGCATGCTACTGCTTCCACACTTATTTCAGTTCCTAAGTTAACCCAAGTGATGATTTCCACCAAGTTGTTTCCCCCTCTCCTAAATGCAGGCATCAGCCTTCATCAGGTGAAACTGAAGTCTTAACTAGCTCCCGCCCCAGCTGAACATAAACCAGGTTTAGATACAGAGGCAAGATTTACTGGATCCCACAGAGGTTATATGAGAAGTGGACTAGAGTAATCCTGCTTTTCTGTTTCAAAACACACAAGGTTACTGTGTAGTGTGAATCTTTACTATTTGACTGTGTAGCCAAGTGATGAGGTCAGCCTTGAGACAATTGTCCTTTTTTAGCTTCAAAAGTATATGTGAAGTCACTTACCTGTGAATTCAGCTAATGGTATTCAACCACTTCTCCAGCAAATGGAAGATCTAGGGAAACTGCTATATACCTTCCCCCTCCGTTTACATACTGAAAAAGGTTAGAGCCAATGCCATGTAAGTTTGTAGTGTACTAGCATTCCATTTTCCCTGAAGTCCTCACTCCCAAGGCCTAGATTTAAGTGCACAGAAAAACTTCACGAGGATTTAGTGAGTTAAGGATATCTAGCAGAGGTCTTAATTTATTAAAGGTTAGTTTTAAAATAAAAATTCTCAGTCACCCACCTACACTGGGAAACACCAACATTGATGTGGTTAAGGAGTTCTTCCGTGGTTTCGTTTGGTATGAGAAAACAACTTGCCATTTCTCAATTCTGTTCTTAAAGTTAAGATTTTTCAATTAGTTTCTACTTGAATATACATAAACAGAGTTAAGACCAAACGTGTCTTGCTTACAAGTGGCTTTGCAAGAGTCTTACAAGTTATTTTCCCAATGTTATTTCCTCATATCCCAGTGGACTAGTATTTTGAGGAAGAAAGAGGAGTTACACAGGCTTGTACTGTATTCAGAGGGAAAACAAATTGGCTGTGTGATAGACAGATAAATACTAATGTTCCATCTTAAACATACCATGGATTGCAGATTCGTCTGCACTGTCCAGCAAGTCATGACAAATTTGAGCAAGCAAAACAAATTTTATTTTTCTTATGCAACAACTGCTGTTCCTAACCCAGCAGCAGAAAACACTGCGTTCAAGAACAAAACACTTGTCTCCTTACACCAGACTGAATGGCTTCAAGTTTTACTCATGGTCCTACGCAAACTCCACAAGTATCTCCTATCACCCACCAATTAAAAAAAAGGCTTTGTTAGACAAGACAGTTGTATTGAATTTACTTCCTTTTATTGCAGTGACATCCCCCTGGTACAAAGTATTAACTGCAATAATTACGTTAAAACATTAGAAAAGCATTTGTGTGTGACAGTTACAGTACAGTATCAAATCTTACATCATCAAACCAAGTGGGCCATTACCCACTAACGCTCAAATCTTTAAATTATTTGCAGTTCTTTTTAAATATGTAATGTCAGAAAAAAGCATATAAAAAGAATGTATGTAAAAGGAAACCTAAATACAAATGTAAGTGAACAAATAAATAATTCATTTTCACCAGCTATTACTGTCTTTCTAAACCCATACAAAGAAACCTAATCTATAGAGGGTATGAATTCCCATGTGTAAGTGATTTCATTTTTCAAGTAATTAATAATGATTGGAACATAACTAAATTTGGTGTCAAAATCAAAGCACAAGTTGGAGTGACTGCCACTAACTGACATCTGTTGCAAACAATTACCATTAACTATTGAAATTTTAGTGTAGCAAATAATCTTGAAACTTGACCTCATGCCTAGCATTAGTGGACTTCTGAGAGTGCATGTGAAAAGCATCCTACGTTATTTGACAGACATTACCATAACTATCCCCATATGCATATTTAGATATATTTTATATAATTTTATACACATATATGCATGTATACACACACTTCATTTGGTTTCTGTGTTACAGATCACAAGCAATGGTTTCCTGAATGGGCAAAAAACCTTTTAAATAAGTGTACCTGTGCACATTTTTTAATTTTTTTTTTTTTTTAAGATAGCAGCACTAAGTCCATGCCTTACTGTCCATCTGTTCGAAAGAATGTAACCCACAAAACAAGACAAAACACTGCAATGATTCCATATTCAAATGTGACTTCCTTATCCCCTAAAACACTGTAAAACCTGTAATAGGTAAGTTTGATCCCACCCCCTCACCTGGAAGGAAACAGAACTTTTACTTCAAACTGTCTTGTCTTAAAATGTTTATCTTAACAAGCTGGGTTCATGCTGGCATCAGTTATCTCACACTTAGCAGCAAAACATGCATGTTTGTTTTTCTTATTTTTTGTAAGTGAAATGATTCAATAGTCTCAAATCCAATTGACAGAAACAGCAAAAAAAGATTTTTTTGTATTTTACCTATAACTTGAAAACAGTGTATACTGCACTGTGTAGCGTATTTTTATCTTTAATCACAACTTGAAGCTCTACCTTACTCACACGATGATTATGCTGTGTCCTTCAAAAGGAACATTTCAATTTGATCTAGTATTTAGCATAAAAATACACCTTATCTTTGCATCCTTAAATGAAAGCCACTCAACCACTGGTAAACTGATCCAGTTGCATGTCCAATGCTAATATCAAAAGCTTGTGAAATGTTTTTAGGCAATCCTTTCTATCCAAAATATATTAGGAATTTTAAAAACAATTCGTATTACTAACCTTTATACCAAGGCTCAAGTGAAATTTCTTGTGTAGGTGTTCACAAAAGACTAAATTATGAAGTTTTCAAAATATACAATGAAAGGGCACACAAGATTGGCAGTTTCTTTATTGAACATAGAAAATGTATAAAGTAGGATGTATGGAATAGATCTAAGTTGCTAGACAATAAAACCTGAGTATTGTTTAATAAGACTACATGTATTTTCTGACAACTGAACGAATTGACCTAAAAACATCTCCTCTAGTAACTAGTGGTCCTTTTAACCATTGTTGAAAAATGCAAGAGAACTGTAGCTTTTACATTTCATATTGGATAGATTCCACATAGTGTTTACTGTTTTCTGTTAGATAGTATCACATTGCTTATATTATCCCCATTCAAGCCTTAAGTTGAGTTTTGTTTCAAAATAAGTTGAAAGTGACACTAAAACATAATAGGCCAAGAACTAGGACAGGTCTTTTTCTTATAGTTTGTAGTAAGATGAAAAGCCTCAGCCAGTAAGATGAATTCTGATTCATATTTGAGCTACAGAGCAAAGATGGACCAGTATCTTTCACTAAGGTAGCTAATGTTAGCTGTGTATCTCAGACTAGTACCAAAGCAGTACACATTGTCAAATCTGAGAAAAGGAACCTCTCTGCTGGAAGAATTAGTTTTATTTTAGCTGATACAAAATTTAGTAGCATGAATCTTGACAATAACATCAGAATAATTTGTTTTAGTTCAACTGACCTGCCCCAATTCTAACCTTTAAATCTAACAGATGTAAGAATAAAGACCCAAAAACTTTCTGACAATAGAAAACATACAGTACTAAGAACTAATAGCTCAATGGAAGACTGAAAAGCAGCATTCGTTTTTATTGTAATATGGAAGAGACTAGAAACTAAAGGAAGTCTGATCTAAACTCTTAGTTGAAGGCAGATTTTGACATTCTATATAAATTTACAAAATAGGATGTATGGATGAGATTTGGTTAATTTCAGAAGGCACCTCAAGGCTAAAAGGCTTTTATAAATCTATAATCCTTTCATTGATCAAAAATAAAACATTTATTGCTGCTATTCAAATAGCAAACAAAAAGCTTGTCTTGTTCTTCACTCTAACAAGGAATCCTCCCCCCATTAAGCAAGATTAAATTACAGAAAATACAGAATAAAACTGAAGATGTCACAACTTTAGAAATACAGTGACTTTCCTTGTGTGCTTTCAAGTCAGTGAAATTGTGAAAGAAGAGTCACTTTTTGCCTTTGTGATGTTAATAAACTATAGACCATGTCAGTCATTCTCCCCTGGGCACTGAAGTACCATTTCATCACAGCTGTCCCATGTGCAGTACTCTTAGGAATAGAAGGTAAGAACACTCTGATGATTCCCACGAACAAGGAGAATCGGTGGCAGATCTTTAGAAAGAGCTTCTAACCAGGCCATATATAGTGCACTAGAAACAGCACCTTTTCGTGCAACTGGCAAACTCCTAGAAGTCACAAGGAAAAAAAACAAACATTCAATAGTTAGAAAAACCTGGTGGGGTACAAGTCATATATAAATATGAAAGTATCATTCTGCAAAGAGGCAGATGTCAAATTTAATTTCCTAAGCTTTTTTGTGTTTTGTTCTGTTTTGTTTGTTCTGTTTTTAAATTTTTCCCCCTCAGATAATGAGGGGAAAAGCACCACAGGCCTTTACAACTATTTACCCTTCACTTTTGGCCTCTTACCACCATTTTGTATTCACGTAGATTCATGCAGAATTCTCCTCAGTTGAAGACAAGTTTCTTGAAAGACTCTTCCATTATTTTAAAATACAGTTTTTTCTTAAGAAGCCAGGTTGATGCAGTCCAAAATTCTTTCTCAAAATCCTTCCAAAACATGCCACACTTTCTTCTTTTAAAAAGGTGGTTTGTTTGCACTACTCAGACTTTACTTGTGGTACTACTTCATGGAGCTCTAAAGAAGGCTCCCAAAGGAAAACAAAGTGAAGAAACCTACGATCTGCTTGTTTACACCAAAGTAATTGTATGGAAATTTATCAGCGGGAGGTTGATCTAACTTTTTATCTAAGAGATTTCCTAGGAAAAGAACTGAAAAGAAGGACCTGAAAGAGAGAGCAACAGTTGGCATGTGGGAGTGGAAGGAATGTGAGGATCTGGAGCCACACTACAAATGTGGAGGTAATCACCTGAAGTAGTGTTTCAGAAGCACAAAGCTACACGGGCCATTTTTCGCTCATCAGCACAAGTAGCTCCGTACTTGTAATCACTGCTTTCAGCACTGAAGCTTCCTTAAGTAGTTCTACACTTCAGTGCCAAGGCACAGGCTTTTTCCTAATCTGTATTTATGTATAATTATATTACAAATTACAGTTCAATATCAACTAGGATAATCATACAAGTAATTTACTTACATGACAATTATGTTAGCTGTACTTGAGTGCTCTTTCAGCAATTCATTTAGCCTAATCTGGCGGTGCGTCTGTAATTAAAATGAAACTTGTTAGGAACATCTTTAACATGTAACCAGAAGTTTTATAAAAACTTAAGTTATAAAAAGTTCATTTATTCAATAAAAATGAAAACCAGTTACGATTAATTGGTAGGAGTGATTTGTAGAAAGCATGTACTTCCATCTCAGCTTAGCAACTTGCTCAGTTTTCCAAAATATTTACAGTTGCAACTCTGGGAGAGAAAATAGCTGTAAGCTTAAAAACATGCAAATAAGCCAGGAACCATGAAAGCTAACTTTGAAGATAGCTCATCTTAACAATGATACCATTCTCCATAGCTTCTGGAAGCAAGAGCCCCTTATGTTCTCTTCAAGGTTATTTGAACTATTATTTTATAAGCTCGTGGTGAGCAGGTCTGACAGAAGTGAAACATCTTAATTTGGTAAGCCTATCTCCCTTAAAGGCAGGCCTCCCTTTCTGTACTATGCTATCCTGTCTTGAGATCTGAGGTAGCTTCCTCAGTAATTTACAGTCCTCCTTTATGTCAACCAAGTTTTTAGCCAACATTGAGTTAACCATTTCTTATAGTTCTGCTGTTTCCAGATGAGCTAAAGTCTAGTTAGCCTGTGGGCTAATGTCTGCAGAAGCAATTAAGCTATCAACAAATGAAAGAATGAATCGCTTCAGTTATCTCAATGAGTTTTGGCAGTGTTTTTAGACATGAGGAACAGCAAGGCATTAAGCAGTTAATTTACTAGAAGTTAACTGTAATTTTTGTATCTTTTTACATCTTGTTAAACAGATTGCTGGTTGTCTCCTTTTTTTTAACACTTCCAATGCACAATAATCTACAATTACCATTTCTTTTCTACTCCAAATAAGAACACAGAAAGGAAAAAGAAGGTATGGGTAGAATATACTCAAGACCATCTTGAAGAAATTTAGATCAGTGAAACTTTAACAAGTCTTTCTTTAGATACTTGTGTGTATCTGTATCCTATTACATAATAGAAGCACCTATACCACAGAAGCACCTGGGAATGAGTATGTCTGATTACGCTATCACACAAAAATGCTTGGCAAAAATGTAAGATCTTCAACTGTTTTGTAACATCATGTTTAGATGTGTAGTTTTGGATCATTTTTTTTAATAGCAAAGCAAAATACGTTAGTTTTGAAAACAAGAAAAAAAAAAGGTCAACCAACAGCTGAATATCAACTATATTGTTCTAAATTAATAGTATAGAAAAGTGATTTAGCGTTTCCCAAAAGAATGCAGTAGGAAAAAGTTTAACATGCAACATAACACTGAAGAATACAGCACCTTTGTTTTGTAAAGCTCGAGTTCATTATCTGTTATTCTCCATGGTTCATCCTCCTTCATTTTATCTGCAACTTCTTGTTCTTTATCATCTTCATGAAGTCGGAAGGGCTCTATCATTTCTTCAAAAGCTGCAATACTGGAGGATTAAGTGAACAGCCATATTAAAACAGGTATGAGTCTGTATGTCAGCAATGACCTTCATGGTGTCATAGAGTAAGCTTTCTTACCACATCAAGTGAACTGAAATTTTTTCACTGCTAATTGCAGTTGGAACATCAAATCAGTTCTTTCCATACACAAAGTAAATCCAAAGACAACTATGGACATCTATAGGAGCTTTAACTGTTCATCATGCAACTAAATATAAATTTTACCAGTAAAAACAATCAACAAACAAACCTACTTGCGTTTTACTATACTTGTTTGAAAGTTGAAGAGTACCACCTCAGAAAATGTATAGCAACAAACAGTAGCTTCTTCAGAATTAAATAAAAAAGAGAAGAAGTTTGAACTTCTAAGTTTAAAAAGTTCAAACACTAAAAAAAACCCCTATTGAGTCTCATGCTAGCATCGTTAGGATTTTTGACTTTGATACTGCTACTCTGCTTATTTTCTACCTTTCCATTACACTTTTGAGAGCCACATTCAAATACAAGTAACCACAGTAATCTTGTTTATCTTCCTGTTCCACATATTTGAGTAGTTCATTCGAACTTCAGCAAACCTCTGAAAGAAAACCTTCTGAAAACCAAAGAGGAAGTAACTTCTACTAGAAATAACAACTTGTATTAAAGCTCTTCTTCCATCCTTATACCCTTTAGGATACTTGAAAAGCAAAAGCTGACACAAGTTATGAAAGTAACTTGTCTTTGAATAGCCCCACCATGTGAGATGTAAGAAAAAAGATTTTTAGGAGAACGTACTAAAATGCATGCCTGATGTCCAAGGAAGTAACTGCATTTATATGCTAGTTAGTGTTTTTTTATAAAGATGACAAGGTATTTTCTGTGGTTGCGAATTACAGTGTGGGAAGTTTAACAAACATTAAGGAATACATCTTAGGATATACTGTAGTATCAGTATGAGCAAAGTGTTACCTTCCATATAACCCCTCCCTCTATGCCTGTTTTCTGCCTATTTTCTAACTGAGGTAGTCTCATTTCTCCAGGAAACCTCCACACTACTAAAAAACATCTTTTTTTCTGCCCTTGGTGGTCTTCATTGAAGCTAGTCAATACAACTACTTTACCTCCATCAAAAGGGAAAAAACAAATGTGATTGCTATTTTTGGCTGAACAAAAAGGAGAAGTATTAACAGTATTTTAATATACAGCATGGCAACTTGTAAAAAGAAATAATCTTCCTCACTAGTGTCAACGCCAACATTGTGGAAAACACATCCACAAAGATAGAAAACAATGGTCTCAGAAGAAGTAGCTTATGGATCACTCCTATGAAATAAAAGTGTTTCAACGTAATTCTACAATCTCAACTTTTTTATGCATAAATCTGTGCTACTTCTAAGTTTCCATTTTACATTAGCATGCTCCCAGAAGAAAAGACATACAAAAGATTCCAAGTGCCAAAGTACTCTAATGTTATGGTTACTTGATATATTCCATACATTTAAGAAAAGGTGATTAAAAAACAGAGCATAAAAGAATGCACATTAGCATTTGCTATTTATGTAAGTCAGCAGTATTTCCTAATTTGTATGACATGTCAAATTATTCAGATACATCATATTCACATAGAAGATATTTTTAAAACGTCAACATAGTGAAGAACAGCTGAAGGGAGAAGAGAATAATTATTTTTAGATCTTACACATTTTGTTATACATTTATACTGAAAGAATCTACAATTAATGTTTTTTTATAAACTTGAGAATGAGAAATGCCAGATGTATTATCATTCCTGTGTAAACTAAAAATCCAAGCAATTAAAAAAAAAGGAAAAAAGAAATCAGGCTATTTGAAGACCAAGCTTCCAGACAAAGTGGACTGTTTAAAACATTTTCTTCTAAATTTAATATTACACTATATGAGCCAGAGATTTAAAAAATATAAAATTTTATGTTCTTGGATGTTGGAGTTACTGTGAAATTTATTTCCTTCATTTTTGTGAAATACTGGATGTCACAGGAACTACTCTATCCAGACTGTTACAGACAAAAGAATGAAATTCATTAAAGAAATCAAGAATTCAAATAACAAGTAAGTTGTTTTTTTTTGAGACTTACTTTTCCTTCTTTGGCTTAGTGTTAATATCCCCAAGAACCATAATGTCTGAGAAGTCTATCCGAAATTTGCTGAGCAAAGTAGCCATCCTGTATCAGAAAAATGAGCCTTTAAGCATGATCAGATTTTTAATTATTTCACAAGATAAACAGGCAAGTGTTTGGCAATAGAAATACTAGTTTAAGAATAAAAAAGAAAAGCAACTTAAATGTGATAGGAAAAAAAAAAAATCAAACCTACCTGGCATACAGCTATAAAGCAACAACATGCTTGGGAAGAAAAAAAACCAAATCTAACCAAACCACAAAAGAAGAGCGCTCACATAAAGACAACCTCAGAAAATATTTGAAAAAGAAAGAATCAGTGTCAGACAATGCTGCAGAAAAATCAGTTTACCTTAAGGAAAAATTAGTTTACCTTGTTGAAAGAAGGCTACTATGAAGAGAAAGTCTTCTGCTATGTAACATGATCTATTGGCACTGGACACAAAATTTTAAAAATAAACTTACGCTCTTCTGTCATGATCAATCCTATTAATTTTTCCACCAATGAACACTCTGATCTTACAGTCTTTCCACTTCTTCTTGGTCGTAATAAGATATGGAATCAACAGTGTCAAACCTGCATTTTGAACAGAATTTGGGAATGATTCAGAAAATACAACACTGTGTTTAGAGTTTAATAGTACAAATTTGTTAGCTATCTGTGAACTGACTGAAATATATCTATTAGCAATTAATTCAAAATCACTTCAGTTTTTTTAAAAAACATTTGTTTTAAAGTATAATGCACATTACCTCCATCATCAAAGAGCCACCAGACATCAATATTGCTTTTGCCTTGTTTCTTCTGAAACTGAGTACTAGCATCAAGAAGTCTTTGGTCAGCCAAGTTTAAAGGAGTAGATGGGCTCTTTGAATCTGGAAGAAAGTATGATGAAATTTCATTTTTAAAGTGTTTTCTTTAATCACCCTGAAATTCACCAAATGCATTTCTTAATATTTTGTGATATCCCTAAGTTTAAATACAAATTGTTTCTTGCCCTCCAATTTTCTCCAAATTTTTACTGAATATATATAAGCTGAGCTGTATTTACTTAGGGAGTCTGCAAACTCATTATTTCTGCTGTTAAAGATTGAAACCTCAAAGTCACTTAGCAGACACTTGACAAATAAAGGATCAGTAAGATCTTAATACAGTCATTTGCCTGGACAATTTAATCTTGCATACATATTCCAGAGCCTTAGGCTGCTATCTCTTGCACATGACAAAACTTCCCTAAAAACACACAGATACTAACTTACAAGTAAATACCATGTGCTAAGCACTTCTTTCCTCAAATGCATTTTTTTCAAGCAAGTGGTCAAAATAAAGAAGCTGTGTATTGGAATCCTATCTTGCAGTAAATACTGTGTTGCATGTGCAAGGCTCTGAAGCATAACAGAGACTATTTTGTATAACAAAGTTATTGGACTTGCTGAGAACAAGACAACGACATTTTCACATTAATACAGGTTTCTTAAAAACTACAGAAAAAAAATTAATCCCTTTCCCTTTATTAAAACCTCAGTTTGAACAAGAGCAAGGAGTTTGATATTCATCTTAGTCCTTACACGTATATTTACATTTACTGATTTACATTAATATACTACTTCATTGCACACTGAGACTTCTTCCAAATAGCCATCTTGTGCTTCAAGATGTAATCTCACTTTCCATTATTAAAACACAACAGCATTGAAATAATGAAGGAATAAACAGTTAGATGTATCTTAGTTATGGCAAAAATATTTGCTTAACTCAAAAAATGTCTGAAATAAACCAGGGTGCAAAAAATGCTCAACTCATCTCTCAAAATGCTTTTTATTTGAATGATTACTTCATATTCTTTCAGACGTTTATCTCACTAACTAGCTATATTATGCCTTAATTTGCAAACTATTCAACAATTCCAAATAATAGAGCCAGAACCATGGGTTTTACAGTATGTGAACAGACTGATGGAGAACTTCCACAATACCGTTAGATAGGATTTCCCTTACTCCTAAATCAAGTAAGGACCAAGACATATATCTGAGACACACAAAACTAAACAAGCTCCTGAACACATTTGAAATGTTACTTAAGCACAGAAGTTTAAAAAGATATTATATCTATCTATCTATCTATATATATCTATATCTATATCTATATCTGTATCTCCATATCCCCGACACTCGTATCTTAAACACAAGCACAATCCTTTCTCAGTAGCAACTTCTTTTAGTAACTTCCATAAAATTGGGAGTCTTGCATAACCTAATTCCTAAAGATGAAGCACCTTCTAAAGTAGGTATGATGAAACAAATTAACACTGGATGATTGGTATTTTCCTGTCTTATATATATATGTATATATAAAGGAATACAAAAGGAAAACTGAAATTAACAATGCAAAAGAATGATTCAACACAAAAAGGTGGAAAATGCCTGCCTTTTTTCAACAGTGGTTGTGTTGGAGTCTTTCCATCCTCGTCCTCCTCTGGAAGATTTTTAAAGATACAAAATAAAAAGGTTAATTTCCTTTGTGGTATTAATGAAAACACTAGTAGCCTCTATAAAAAAAGTCAGAAAATAAAGATGTAGAATGAAATGGATTTTCATACAAAGAAAAGCACACAAATGCAGTCTACCAGATCTGGAAACTTATTTGTACTTAAAAAAGAGAAAAAAAAAATCGCATTGCTCACTTAACTATTAAGTCACTCCAAGTTTTTAAGTTAAAAAGAAGAGGAAAGTTGTTTTCCGTCATGTCAAAGTACCTTGAATGATTTGTATCTCTGAACATGCATATAGTATCTAGTCTGAGGTGAAAAAACCTTCATAGATTTAGCAGCCTTCAAATCACACTTAATATATAGATGTGTGGCACGACTCTTAACCCATTTTTAATGCCTGTCAAACTCATTAACAAAGAAAATTCACTGTAAGTCATTGTCTACTACCTGTTTTATTTAGGGGAGTATGTGTGAAAGCTTTATTTTACACACTGGTAAACTCTAAACCAAAGTCCTTAAGGGATTAGACATCAATGGCTAGAAAAGCATGACATACTTCTGTTCCACAGAGACAAAAATCCTTGGAATAACTCCTTGGAGAGAGGAAGTGAAGAAGGAACCAAGGAGAGAAAGGAAGAACTCAAATTTCATTGCTAAGTGGTTAAGTTACCTTTATGTAAAGTGGGAGTTCTTTCACTAGATGATGGAGCAAAAGCTATAGAGGTGTCTGTCTCAGTCTTCTTGCTATAATCCACTTTTACTATAACATCCTTGGTACATGGAGATTTTTCTTGGGATGACAGTAACTCTTCTTTGAGAAAGCAAAGAAACACATTATAAATGACTTAATTGTTCCATATGTTATCAACAGAGGTATGTGACTATACTGAGATGATGGCTGTGATGATAGCTACTTAAGCTACACTGCAACTGTTATGCTATGGCAAAGCAATGCGGGGGGGGGGTAAGCAGAAAACAGCAACAACAAAATCTTTTATGAACTGCTTCAAAGAGGCTCCTCCTCTGAGCAGAGGTACAATCTCCTGTTAACTCCTTCCCAGATTTTGGGTGCTGATTGCAGTACTACAGTCTAAACATAAAAGAGCTAACTAAAACTGAGAAAGTATAACCAGGAGTTAAAAAAACATTACTTGGTGAAACATCTTGCGTTTCCACTCAGACTCCAAGAGGAAGATGAGCCTTAGACAAGGCCCACACCAGGCATGTCTCACAGCCAAGTTTTTTTTCCAGGTTTGGCTTCAGTGGAGCTACTTGCTAGCTGTCAGAGTTAAAGCCAACTCACAATCCCCTGTGGATACTTAAGACTCTTCTGACCCCTTGGTGTTAAATTTCCCAGTCTTCTCAGCAGGTCTGTTTTCACACTGCAGGTTCACTCGTTGCTGTTTCTCATACTCCTCTGCCATCTTGAACATAGTGACAGGCTCTCTGCCTCTCTCCAAATCCTAAGACATTCACATGTTTCCACTGAAAGAACAACCCTCTCCTCTTTCAAGAGGATGCCCCCTACACAGCCTGTGTCACAAGCATTCTTCCTCATTGCAGCAACATTGTAGGGAGCAAGGTACAAACACATTAGACATTCTCAATTCAGTAGACAGTTGCTGACAAAGCCAACAGGCTCCCTTCACTGTTCTGCTTGAATTTAACTAAAATTATACCACTAAGCATAAGACCACTACCTACAAAGGATAACCAAGTATTCTACATTGAAAACAGAAAATCCTTCTAACCTTGAGACATACTACTGCTGAGGTCTCTAAACTACTGTGTGTAGGAGTTGGCAACCCAACCCAGACTCACAGCACTCTTGGATCATGCAAAATTAGTTGTGATTTTCATTATTTCTAGTCTTGGGTCCCAAATACTTGATAACAATTTTGCAGCCTCTTTAATTTGTTTCCGTAAGATACCAAATCCCTCGGAAGCAACAATACAGCTTACCAATACAGAAAGTTGGATCACACAGAAAACCAAATTCTGTTGCTTAACATGGACTACTTGAATTTTACATTTCAGACTTGGTAATTTCAGCAATTTTTATTCTATTAGAAGAGTGGTGTTTTGGTTTGTTGGAGTTTTTTTAATAATTTCTCTTAATTTAATAATTTCAGAAAGCAGTATTAAAAGGTCATAAGAATAGCTCTTCACCAGATGAAGTAAAATAAATTTTACCTTGGCCCTGAAGGTGAGAAATGTCCAGGCCCTCCTTTAGACGGATTACAACTACACCATACTGAATGTCAAAGGCATCACTAAACAAAAGGGAAAAAAAGAAAGTATTTTATAACCTACTTGACACATACCCTTTGAACAAATTCCAGTGATTAAACACTGCCATTAAAACTCCAAAGTCATAAACCTGTGTTACAATTTCAGTTTCAATCCAAATTATCTCCTGCATCAGTGAACTGAATGGTGTATCCTGCAAAGCAACACATAGAAAGTATACCTATTCCCTTGTCTCCCAGTGTCCCCTATATTAAACATGATTAAATAAAATCACCATGAAGAGGTCAGTCAAGTCTTTCCAAAACATTTGGGTATTAAAAACACATCTGAAGTTGCCATTCAGAATCAAATTAGCTTTAATTTAGATATAATGTGGCTATTTCCATTATGTCTGATAGGGAAGGAACTTAGGACTTCAAAAAATAAAGTGGGAAAACGTCACTACTGTAGAAACAAGCAAAACGCCTGAATAACTGGCTGAGTAAAAGAGGATGACAAAGTAAAATGAAGACCTCCCAAGATACAAGACTGAAAAAAATTAACCATATCACATACTTTGCAATAGTTACTAATCATCAGTCCTTTAAATACAAACCCCTCTCTACAAACAACCATAAATCAAATAACTTGCTCTCCATGTCATTTGCAGAGATAGAAGTTTCTCAAGATTCTACTCAATAAACTCTTATCTTTGGAAGTATTAAGGCTTGACTAGATATACTAGAAGTATGAACATATACTACAATAAATGCATGAAAAATTGTGCTTGATTTAAAATGACAGAGTTTTGCCCATTAGTGGACTTTTTTAATTAATTGATTTGTTAAACCTGTACAGATTATATGTGTTGCTTCTGTGTGCCTCAGAAACTTTCAGTTTTCCTGGTATTTTCCAGAAATACACCTGAGCTAGGGTCAGACCTACTCTTTGAGGTTTCTCTTTCAGAATGTGGAGAACCACAGGATTGTTGGCCTTGAAATATCTTCCAGCACAAGCCATTTCAAAATGAAATAGGAAAAAAAAAAGCCAAAAATCAATGACTAAACAACATTTTTTTATTTTCCCTGCATTTGGTGTTCCTGCTTTTCTCTTAAGAACTGGGAAAGTAGGACAGTATGATTTTCTTCCTTTTCTAATCTCTGCCTGTAATCCCCCATCCTTGCTTTATTCTAAATGAGAAGTATAAAGCACAAATGAAACAAGTTGAGCAGCACTGTAGTGAAACAAAAACCTCTGTTTAATTTAATTGTAAGAAAAAAGTTTTTGTTTTCTTAAGTGTTTGTAGCCCAAGTTACTCTATCACATTTTTCAGCCAGAACTGGTCTGACTATTAGTACTGTCAAATTACACTGGGATTTCCCTTTTCTATCTCCTTCCTGGCTACTACACTGCTTTGGTATCAGTGCTGTGCATCTAGTAAGTAAACTATCTCATATATATGAGAGCAGGGTTTAATGAAGCCAGAACTTCAGCGCAAGAATTCACAGACTCTGTACTGCACTTGATTGCTACAGAAGCAGTGTAGGAAAAGCTCTGCTTTCTGTAGAAACTGTGCTGTAAAGAGTTCTGCAGATTTGTACGTAAGACACCAGTTCTGCCTCTAAATACAGTAACACTTAAACCTCAGGCCACAGCCAGAACTCCTTCTAGATCCAGAAAGGGTTATTATATAGAAATCTAACAGGGTTAACATGACAGGCTGAAAGAATTGGTGGTGTTCAGGCTGGAGAAGAGAGGGCTTCAAGTAGATCTCATAGTGGCCTACAGGAAAGCTGGGGAGAGTCTTTTTACCAGGGTGTGTAGGACAGGAGAAGGGGTAATGGTTTTAAGCTGGAAGAGGGTAGATTTAGGTTAGACGTTAGGAATAAATTATTTAGTGTATAGGTGTTGAGATGCTGGAACAGGCTGCCTAGGGAGGCACTGGAAGTGTTTCAGTGCTGGATGAGGCTCTGAGCAATCTGGTCTAGTGGGAGTTGTCCCTGCCCATGCAGGGGGGTTGAAACCAGATGATCTGGTCCCTTGCAACCCAAACCATTTTATGGTTCTATGATTCTATAAAGACTTGCTTATTAATTTTCCTATCAGAAAAAAAACCACCATATTGAAGACTTCTGGAACAGCAATACGGAAAATCTGAACCTACTTGAAATAGGCTTCATGCAACTGAGATCTTCCTGACTTATTACCAAACATACTGAAATGTATTTTAAGACCTACACCTTCACACTTTCTACTTACTGGAATAAGTTTATATAGGTTTCAACATCTCTCATGTCAACTTCTCTCCAGTTTTTCTTAAAGCCAACAACAAGGGTGTTAGGTCTCATTCTACCCAAACCAGCAGCCTAAGAAGAACAAAAAATACTTGTAAAAAACATGTTATGGAATCCATAAAGGTTCTATTATTTTCTTAAGCAGAAAACAAACTATTGTATGGCAAAGTTTCAAGACAACTTTGTAAAATGAAAGTACTTCAAAGCACAAAAACACTTCCTATTTTGATGTTCATCTTCATCACTTTAATTAGGTGCACCTAATAAAGTGAGAGGTGTACCTGCATTAAATATTGCCCTCCATCCCTCAAGTCGTCTGCATGCACTGGTGCATAAAAAGCCTTCATCTTGTTTTTAATTAGCCATCGTTGATATTTAGCCAAATCAGTTGACAGTTCCTTCATGGCTTGCCTCCGAGGACCCTTTCAAAACAGGGAAATAAAAAGAGGAGAGGGAATATAAATTATGCGTATGAATTGTAATAAAGCTCCCTCTTCCCTTTTTCTTTTTTTTTCACTCCTAGAATCCAATTCTAAGTCGAAGAACATCAAAACATGCTTCCACACTATCAAAAAAACTGAAAACAACAAAATACCAGGCATTATCAGCAGCAAAGAGTGAATCAGATTCTCATTTTTAGATTGCTCAGGCTTTGGCAATCTTGCTCCTGCAGAGAAAAACCTGCTTCCCCAGCAGGTGGCACAAGTTTGCCCTTCAAGGCTTCATGCAGTTTTAAAAAGAAAGGGCTTTGTAATGAAACACAGATATAGGATGACTTATTATTAGGCCTTATGTGGATATTTGCTTCAAGTTGTACAAGTGTGCCTCTGTGTGTACATAATCCTAACTGGAAAGCCTTTGTCACAGTAGGGTCACTTCTGCAGTTTTATGTTGCAGTCAAAGTAATCTCTTCTTTAAATACTTTTATTACTTCCATCAGGATGAAATCACTGTGCTCCTTCTAGACATCAAAATGCAGAATGCACGATAAGGTATAATAGTAGCCCAGTTTTTGCAAAAGGATACAGATTCTGTCCAAATGGTCAGAGTTAGTGAAGAATACGGTCATTTCAATCTCCTTTTAGGAAAACAATTTTAAATAGAGACAGGACACACTCCTAGAAAATCTCTAATCAGAATTCCTTTCCTTGTAAGAAGGATGACACTACCTTATGTTTTTCAGAACAGCCCTACTTTTGAAAGTAGACAGTAATGCCATCTGTGGTATCTTACCTTTCTAGTACTACCTGGTTTCTGTCCTTTGCACTAACTGAAATTTTAAGTTTGTAGAGACCAGAATTAAAGAATTAAAGTTTCTGAAGGGAAAACTGAACAACATTTGCTTAACAAAATGTATGTTCTGTGGATTGCATTAGCCTGATTGGCTCTCACCTGTTCATTGGATCAGAAGCAAGTAATATTTATTCAGTGTGGTAAATTTAAACATATTTAAGACTAAACAATCTTTGTATTTAAAGTTATATTTGCTTAAATGTTCTTAGTGATGCGACAGAGAAAGTTTGGCCTTAAAATATGAAGCTTAACCATACAATGCAAATATGCCAAAACGTATTTACCAATGTTTATCAGAGCTGCAGCAACCTCTCTGTCACTAACTGAAGTTCTGGTACAGATCGTAGTATGGCACCCACCTTTTATCACAGCTAAGACAACTCATGACAAGTGCAACTTTGAAGAACAGTTACCTGAAGCTTGCTTCCTTCCCCTGCACCCCAAAGCTTCTACAGGTGTGCCACAGAAGACAATTCATATTTTTTTTTAAGTAGTAAGAGCTGCTGAAATTATGCCCTTGCAGGATGGCCCTCACACACTCCCAAACCTAAAAAGACTCGCACCCATATCCTGATAAAAAACAGGGAAAGATAGTGTATTATTGGGGCTTGGCAGAAAGGGTTCAGGAAAGAAAAACATGTTCACACTACTATTTTACCTGCCAGTGAAATTAATCTGGTAACTGAAGGAATAAATAAAAGGTTAAAAACAATTTTTAACTATTGGCTAAACTGATATTGGGCTTACTGCTCAAGAAGTTTTATTTTAGACAAGCTTTGTAAGAAATCCACGCAGGACTCAATCTCCCTGGAACAGTAACACTGGGAGGAAACACAGCAGCTGTATACTGAGCATGACTTTGACCACCTGCTGTTTGAAGCATGAGAGAGTACATGAGACTGTATAGCACACAGATAGAAGAGACCCAGGCTGAAAATCAGTGTTCACTTCACACCTACAAACTTCGCACAGCATTTAAGCATCTAATCATCAAAGGTCCTAATTTTGCAAAGTTTCCCCTATAGTATACCCAATTGGAAAAACGAGCGTATCAAACCAGTTAATATTTCCTTCTGCATTTCTGATGTGTAATGAGGTTTTAATTTAAAAACAAACAAAAAACCCCATTAACAAACAAGAATCACACACAAAAAGCAAATAGGTTAAAAAATCCCAAATGAACATGGTAACTTTGAAGTAATGGTAGAACACACTTACCATGTGTACATGGCCACAGATCATCAAGCCCACATTCTTGGTGAAAGCATGGACAAGGTGAAGCAAAGCTGGACGTGAACTTGGAGCACCTGTCATAATTAAGCACTGAGGCCTACAATTGGGAATAGATGAGGAGAAAAATAAGGTTAGAATTAATTTCATGTGGAGTTGTGGTGTTTACTAACAGAAGAAAGTTTCTTTCAAATACTGGCCATAAGAACATAATTGTTACTGAAGATGTAGTAACCTCATCTACTTGTATACGTCTACGTTAAAATAAAGATCAATTTTTCCAAAACCGTCAGGCGACCTATGATTAAGTGGTCTCAAACTTAGTAACCCTTCTAAATCTGATAATGTACACATTAAAAAAAATCAGAAACTGGTTTTAGACAAGATTAGGTGTAAAGGATTAATTTCTTCCCCCATCTGTAAATCACATCCCTTTGCATTTTGTAGCTTAGATTCTTCTGTGCCCAACAGAAAAACTGGAATCATACACTTTTTTAAAATTACGATCATGCAGAAGGCAGAGCCAGGCAACGGCAGGTAAGTTATTCTAGACAACTGATTAATTAATTTTAAAAGATGAAATGTCCAGACTTCAGAATTCAACAGGTAATTTTTCATATAATAGGAATCACCTAGAGTAATCTGTCTCAATATATACAACAGCTCCAGTTAATTTTCCGTATTGGAATCCTAGAACAGAACCACAGAACCATCTAGGTTGGATAAGACCCTTAAGATCATGAAGTTCAACCATAAACCTAAGACTGACAAATCCACCACTAAACTATTTCCCTAAGCACTACATAATTAAAACACCTCCAGGGATGGTGACTCAATCACCTCCTTGGGCAGTCTGTTCCAGCGTTTGATAAACTCTTCAGTGAAGAAGCAGCTTCTAATCTAATCTGCATAATCTAAACCTTCCCTGGCACAACTTGAGGACATTTCCTCTTGTCCTGTGGCTTGTTACTTGGGAGAAGAGACTAACCTCCACCCCACCACAACCTCCTCTCACATAGTTGTTTAGAGTAATAAGGTCTCCTCTCACCCTCCTTTTCTACAGACTGAACAACCCCAGTTCCCCCCAACACTCCTCATAAGACTTGTTCTCAAGACCCTTCACCCACTTTGTTGCCCTTCTCTGGACATGCTCCAGCACCTTAATGTCCTTCTATGGCCCTGAGCAACTTGATACAAAAACAAAGCTGGATTTAACTGCAACTGCAGGATCTACGACACGTCAGTCAGGTTGGTATTAGACAAGATCACACAGTAAACTCCTGTTCAATCTTTCTTCCATAGTATAAATACTACAGGACAGAAAACTGCCTCCTTGAGTGTAACCTTCTTGGGTAGCCATGCTGGCAGACAACAAATCAGTTATCCAGTTGTGTGAAAAACACTCATGTATTCTGTCAGCCATTACTGAAGTGCAATCAGAGAATGTCTAACATTAAATAGAACTGAATGCTTATTAGCAGTTTGGAGCTAATCTTCCCATTAGTTTCATCAAAGAGGAATTTAATTGACAATTCATGAGGTATATCACGAGGCATCTAACAATAAGCAGGCATCATCCATAGACTTACTTCTAAAGTGCACTCTTAATCAGAAATAATATGCTAATCTAAATACATCCAGAGGATGTCCATGGTGGTGAAATTCAAAGTTGTTATAACGCACAGGAGATGAACAGGCATTTAATGGAAATGATAGGAAGCACTGTGACAGTACCCTACTGAATACATTTAAGTAATTTCTCACGTTTTTAATATTAACTATTACCTGAAGTTTTTCACATGATCTTCCACTCCTGAGAGACGAATAGAATGCTGTAGGGCATTCAAGTAAGTTAAAGCTTGAGTTGAGGATCCCCAGTTCACATCTGTTGGAAGATTTTAAGTTCCAGTATTTTATTTAGAGCTGTTAATTGTAAAACTACCTGATCTCAAAATGAATTGTTGAATACGAGCTGAAAACACAGATTTAGGCTACATTTTGGTATATTCTACACAATATTAGTCAAACCCTGCAACTAAATAAACAATTCACTTCTACAGAAGTTTTAGCAAACAAGTTTCAGTTTGTTATTTTAAAATTATAGGAAGAAAGCACTGAGAGGTTTTTTCCCCCAACACTTTAAAAGATTGTGACAACTTCAGAGTTAAAAAAACAACATGCCATGAAAAAATGTCGTGCTTCATTATTGTATATCACAGCAGCAAATGAAAAATTAATCTCAAAACACTGCCTAAACAAAATGTTTTCAGTGAAAAATTCACAGATGAAGCAGTTCTATGTAGACTAATATTTTCATACAGAAAAGAAAGGAAAGACTCCAATATTGTCTCTATTTGTTGCCATATACATATTTTGATAGCTACAATTAATTTATTATTCAAGTACTTAATAATCTTCATAGCCCAGGATGGTAGGGTTTTCCTTATTTTCAACTTCAGCAATACTTTCTGATCTAGTTCTGCTTTATCTTGCACTTAGGATCATACAGTGCTCTTATAAAAAGGAAAGTGTATGAATTGTTGTTTGTTGCTATAGGAATGGTCTACTGAGGCAAAACCTAAGCTATTTTCTATGTAACTTTTCCTCCAATTTTCAAATGTTTATATCTAAGTGCAAGGCATGCATCTTGATAATTTGGGAAGATGGGGGAAAACAGCAGCAACAAGACACATAATCACATCTCATTACAACTAAAAAGCCTGAAAACAAGTTTGAAGTAGTCAAAGTAAGTTGGGGTTTTTTTTTTTAGTTTTTTGTGTTTTGTTGGGTTTTTTCTTTCTTCTTTTTTTTTCCCCTTGTTGTTTTTTTTTTTTCCTTTTTATTTCTTTTAAGGTCATCACCTTGTTTTCTTCTTCTACATCCCTTTTCCCCCCTCCAGAAACAGAAGAAGCCCCTATAAATACCTGGTTTCTTGTAAGTGACATAAATGTAGAGTCCAAGGACTATGACATATGTTAGAAGCGCTGCCCACCAATTAATGACAAACATCACAATGCAGCACAGAATAGCTCCAACAAGAGAAATCCACATGTTGTAGTATTTGAAAGCAGGGCGCCAACCTAGTAAAAATATCATTTGGAGGAACAGAAAATAGAGGGGAAATTAATTTAATCACTACTCCAAGCGAAGTAAGGTACTGTTCCTCTTTTCCTTGTCTAGTGTTCTGCATCACATTTCATGTGAATGTGTGACAGTTTCAGTAATGTACAAAATTAAGATCTTGTAATTTTACAACACCTTTCAAATTAATTTGCATCTTTCTTACATCAACATGCAAATGTTCCTAGTTTTGCCCTTGAAAAGCTTATCTCAAAAGAAAATCTGAAGATGGCTTGTGCCAGAATGTCTGCTGACTAGGGCTACAGGAACCTTTGGCAATAGCTTGCCTGACAATTGATTTTTGCTTTCAAAGCTAGTATAACAAGAACAATCAGCTTCAGACAGACTCTCTCACATACAGCTGTTACTAGCTCTGTGTTTTTACTGTTTTCACATGGACAGAAATTTTTACCATATGAAGAAGACAGATACATCCAAGTACAACTTGCAATACTTCAAAATACTGAACTGTCACTGTTTTACATCCTTATTTGTCACAAGCTTATCCAAAATTGGCTAAATACACATGCACACCCCCACCAACACACCCACGATTATCAAATGCATTAGACATAAAACTGTTGTGTAAAGAGAGTTATGCTCATGCTCTGGCAAAATAATGGTATCTACCAGTTCAGCTTTTAAGGGTATTATTTCAGTACAAACGCTTAGGGGTCTGGGTATGATATACATCTGTTCTGCAAGTACTGGGCTTTTGCTTATTCCCTTAATCTAACCAGCCTCCCACACCAAAGACTATAAAAATGTGGCAACACCAGCTGCAGTTCCAGTTTCTTCCAGACTGGAAGATGAAACATACTAACAGAGAAATCCCAGTAAGACAAAAGGGTGGTTCTTGAATGCCAGATACTGAATTAGCAAAAAGCTTTCTTCAAGAGTTTCTTAATAAATACCAAATTACCTTGTGTTCCCTCAGCAAAGATGACAAAACTAGTAGCTCCCAATCTCTAC
Source organism: Apus apus (assembly GCF_020740795.1). Classification (NCBI taxonomy): domain Eukaryota; kingdom Metazoa; phylum Chordata; class Aves; order Apodiformes; family Apodidae; genus Apus; species Apus apus. The sequence continues at coordinate 67,914,403 of NC_067312.1, read as the reverse complement.
TGTATTACTCAGTCCTCAAAATTTCCTAAGACCCAAGTACACAACATATTACACTTTTAATTCAGATGCACCATGATGGCCAAATAGAAATTTACTAACGAAATCAAGCATTCATTTGTATTAAAACCTTTTAAATTGTATTAATGCATAAAGATACTGCAGGCTAAACTCTCCCCCAAAGTGTAGTTCCTACCTGGAGATTTTGCAAGAGAAGCATGGAATACAGAGAAGTTAATCAAGGCATAGGAGGCCAAAAAGAAGTTAGAAATAATTGGAGCAATGACGTTCAGTTCAGCTGTGAAACCAAAAACAAAGCAGGATGTTATGAAAGATATCATCCAATGGCTTTGTAGATTACAGAGTAAAATATCTGCTACAAACAACCTTATTTTCTGAGGTACTCCAAGGAGAAACACTTTGTGATTTCTGTTCAACAGACACAGCTGTTATCTTAATGTTCTCTTATTTGCTGAGTTATCTTCTAATAGTCAGGAAGTGTAACTTTCAGTTTTAAAAATATAAACATTTTTCCACACTACCAAGTCTTGCAGAACTGCTGCTTTTGAAGCACCATATACTTTTTCAAAATAAATAATTAAAAAACATTTCCCACTGTAGCTTGATCAAACAGTGTACCAATACACTGGGTTCTGAAGAATGTCAGAAACAGTAGATTGAGCATTAATATGTCTGCAGTATGTCTCTAGCTCAGTTCTTAAACTGCAAAGCATAAGACATTAATAAATTTAAGAGACAATCAGCTACAGTGAATGGCAACACCAGACAAAGTTAGTGTCAGCAATGTGACAAACACGTTCACCTGCTTGCATTTTAAATGAAAAATTGCATCAATGGTACTATTATAATGAATTATTACAGACTAATACTACCACAGCATTGATGAGTACATCCTCTTCAGTGAAAAAGATGGAAGAATGTGATCATCTCCTTTCCTTGTGGCAGCACGGTACAAAACATTTCTATTTAGCATCTCTACTCTCACCATCAAAAAAAAAATTATTAAAATGCAGAATGTGCCATGTTCAGTTTTCAAGTTTCTACTTGTTGTAATCAAAGACCAAACTGGGAAAAGAAGTATTAAAGCACTGGTACGAGACTTATGGATGCATACAGCACAACTAGTTTGCCATCTACATAAAATACATGTAATTCTACCTAGACTATCTTTACCTTCAGCAACCACAGCATCAGCACTCATCTTTGTACAGTTTGTAACTTAACAGAAAAATGCACTTCAAAAAGTATTGTTTGTGCAAATCTGCCTTCGCTCAAGCCGTTTGTAATTATTAGAGACGTGACATAAACATTCATATTTACACAATATAACATCTCTTCACCTCAGGTAGAAGATCTATTTTTATTGATTTACAGTGTCTGAAGACAGATACCTGAGGTTATTAAGAAAAGTGCAGTATTGCTACAGTTCAATTCAAATTCATTACAGTTCTAGATAGAGTTATATCTAGAAGACAGATGAAAGTCACTTTCAAACGGATTTGGAGTGCTGGCTTAGAATTATGCTGTGTATTAGACTTCTAGGACTCTGTCATCAAGTCATTACATGGAATGGAATGCTTGGTAAAGGACAGAAGTATATTGAGATTTATTATAATTTCAAACTAACCAATTAATATGAATCCAAGAGCAATTAAAAATGTCAGAAGATATCCTCTTAGGGGTTCATTGTTCTTCCCATATCCTTTGGCGAACATCTGAAATCCTGGATAAATGTTGTCCTTGCACAAAGCCTAAGAAAAAAATAAACATGCATTTTGTTCAAAGTGTATCCGTACTAATGCTGGCTTCTACTGCATATTATTTTCCTGAATGAAGGTGGTTTATAACTACCACGTATTAATTCTATATTGAATTGTCTCTGTATTTTGACATTAGAGGACACTGAAGTTTCACCCAATAAAGAGAAACTGTAAGACAATGAATGAGATTAAATGGTTAAGAAAGTAAAGCAAAACACATTCAGGAACACCAACAAAATCAATGTAAAGTATTTACAAAAGAACTGGTACTCAATTATTTTGATAATGTATTCACTAAGATTTTAGATTCTACAGCTACAGGTTCTACTTCATGCTCTCTCTTTCTGTGACTACTTTAGGAAAATAACTAATCAGCTATCTTTGTATGTGCTCCACTGCTAGTTACAAAAAACCCCAAATATTTAAAGGAGTTTGTAGATTCCTATAATGTTAGCTGCACCACAATAATCTCTGAACTAAGGAGAAACACAAGATGTGGAGTCAACTAGTCTAGCTACATCTAGTAAAAGTAACACAGTATTTTCCCATTCAAAGCAACAGGTAAACAAAGCAATCTACTGATATCACCTAGTATGAGTCATGAGAGCAGTATGACAGAGTCCCCTTCCAACAATTCTGATTCAAGAGCTAACTGAAACGGTTCTTTAAAGGATTTTGGTTTCACTTTCCCACTTACCTGGAAGATCTTAGGTGCACTGACAAGAGATGCTAATGCAGAAGACAGGGTGGCTGAAAAAATACCTGCAGAAATCAGTGGTGCAAATCCAGATACCATGCTCATCACCTGAAAGCAAAGTAATTATTTTTTAAAAGAATATGCAAAATTACATTATACAAATAAATGGCAACATTAAATTCACCAACAGAAAAATAAAATACTATGCACCCTCCACTTAGAAGCTGTTCTAATATCATGCATTCGTATCAATGAATGAACTAGGGATTAATCAGGGGATATAAATAGATTCTAATTTCAGAACAAGGGAAGGTGTCTTTTTACACAATGTATTGCCCAACCGTGTAATTCCCATATCAAAACAATCAACGGTCAAAGCCTCCACAAGCTCATAAGAAAATTTAAAATAAGTCATGGAAGAAAAATACATTGGAATTTGTTACTGTCCTGGTTTCACCAGGACAGAATCATAGGTATCACAGGTCAGCCATGAATGGCAGGCCTTTAGTATCCCCAAATCATCTGGGAGTGAGGGGAGCTGGCCCAAGCTGACCAACAGGTATATCCCACAACAGTGAAGTCAAGCTCTTTATAAAAGGAGGACCAGCGGAGGGTTTGTTTCCCTGGGCTTCCCTTCTCTTGGCCTACTGCTCACTCTGCTGTTCCTGAGGACCAGGCTGAGGGTAATCTTACACTTTATGTTGGTATTTTTATTAGTTTTGTTATTTCATTAAATCCATTTATATTTCAACCCACAGGGCTCCTGTCCTCTTCCTGATTCCCCTACTTGGCTGTGGAGGGGACCACTGTATGAGACAGAAAGCTGAGTTTAGCTGCAGATCTGGGCTAAACATAAGACAATCATTTTGACTAGCCTACTGCTGAATAAAAACTACTGAAATTGGGGAACATCTTGGGAAAGCTTATTGTCTTTCTCAGCATCTCCACGACTCTAAATTAGGCTTGTTGCCCATTTAAAACCTCACAGACAGAAAAAACCTGCTTCCTACCTCCCCCAGGATCACATCCTAACATCTTTGCAACCTCACTGAAATACAATACGCTATTTTTGGTAGACTGGATAACTAGCAAAACTGTAAATGCTCAGTAAAAGAACACCATTAATAAGACATTAAAAAAACAATCCAAATTAGAACCAAAGCAGTTTATTGAACTGCCATATAGCCTGAAGACCTTCTTCTACCATTATACTGATTACTTCCACATCATAGGTGCATCCAGCTTTAAATGTGTCAAGTGAATTAAGATACAGAACTATGTATTTAAAAAACAATAATTGCTTAATAGAGTACTTTTCATTATGCAACAAAAGCCTAAGCTGCTTGAAGACAGCCAGTGTTTAAGAATTTGATACCATCTTGAAAAAGGTTGGTGTTATTCAATGGAGTAAACCTAGCATAGCCCCTTTCAAGCACAAGGTGTCAGAATGAGGTTCTGTTTGATGGGCCTCTTTTACTCTAGCAGCCTCACCTACAGGATCGGTGTAATCGAGGTAAGAAAGATCACACAAATGTGTCCAGTTTTTAAGTTACTGTCACCTAAGTTGCAAAATGGAGCTGTATAAAGCAATCTTACTAGGTAGGACATGCTCTCAGAACCAATATACAGGTGACCAACCAAGTTTTATTTATATTCCTACAGCTAAAGTAATGACCAAATCTAGTGTTTTCCTCCAGATCAGACTGACAGACTGCTGGGTCTCTCAAACAGTTAACTGAATCCCTATGGTACATCAGGTTTCACTGGTCACTTCGAGGCATGCCTTGCCTAAAAACAGAAATAAAATAATTGCAAGTACACAAGATAAGAGTGAAGTAGCTGTCATAGTATTGTATCAAATTAAGGAGTGAATTTCCTGAAGCATGGTTGTAGTTGAAAACAAAAAACAAGTAGAACAGGCCTTTATTCATAGATACAACTGATGACACAAACATTAAACTAACCCTTCTATGCCCAGGTTTAAGCTAGTTTTATAATAAAAAGAAAAGGTTATGGTTGTAAATGGTCATTTGTATTAACCCTATACTTTATTTCTCAAAGATATTTTAAGGGTGCAAATATCACACTGACCAGTATTTTAGAAAAAAAAAAACCCTTCTGCTATAGTAACATAAAAAAATAGCACAGAATAATCTTTGTAGAAGCAGTATGAAAAGTTTTTTTCCCTGAAAGGATGACTTGATCAATCTTCCCTGGAAGGACTTCTTCTGGACAGAATATGCATACAAGTCTCCATCACTTTTCTTCCCATCTGATTTAAAACATTGTTATTTCGAGGCCTTCCCTTTACTGCACTTGCACCAACTTCTTTCCATTTAGTTCTTAGAATCTACTCAGATATTAAAATATCTTCCTAGGTTCTGTTCATTGCCCCCGTTTATTTGCACTGTTTTTTACTATTATATCTGTTTTATAAATTTGAAAGGAATCTGAGTATAATTTATGCAGATATTTGTCCTTCAGAAGGTAGTAAGTTACAACTTAGGTTACTAATATGAGAGACATTGTTCCCCTAAGCTAGGGAAACATGAGAGCCAGTTCCAGCAGAACCAGTATGACATGGTGTTACAGACCCAACATACACACCATAATCCAGACCTCATGACCACAAAACCAAGAAGTCCACATATGCAGGTAGCTATAGCACTTAAAATTTCATCCTTGAAAGAACATACAGAATTGGGAGAATTGAGATCCTGTAAGAACTGACTCCTCACCACTCGTGTGGTGAGCCAGATATATAGTTACTGCTAATAAGGGACTCATGTTTCCTTGTCATTTACTGTTTAGACAGTTTCTTAAATTTCAGACATTTGGGATAATGAAATATATTTTGACTACAGTTTAAGTTCTTTGGTCCAGCCATTGTGGAGCAGAAAAAAAAGCCACACGAAAAAGGGAAGCAGCTTCCTAAGATTTTTACGATGAATATGGACAAAGTATTGTTCAACTCCTCCTTCCTCTAACTTTTTTCAAGTGTTTTACAGCTGTCTTCCTTTATAGGATGAATGTTAACACTGTTTCTGCAATGGAGTTCCATACTACTTTCAACTTGAATCCAAAGCTGATCAACTGCATTTGAATTTCCCAAAGCTGTAACTAGTTCTAGAGAAGTTCCAGGCTGAAGCAACTAAGCCCAGAACAAATGTCTGAAGTTAATTCTTCTACCAGGTGACAGCCCAGGCACAGTACGGTCACTGACACTGATCAGAAAAAGGTCTGAAGCATGCGAGGACCTGTAATTAACTTTCATTGACTACAGCCAAACTACATATGGTCTCTTTCTATGCAAATCTGATTAAGCCTGTCTCACCAACTGTTCTCATTTTAAGTTTTGTAGCATCATATAAGCTTTCCACAGGTAAAGCATACTCCAAATAATCCATTTGCTGTTTAAACACATCAAAACCTGAGCTGCCTAAGCACTAACTTTGAATCAATTCTTTGCCAAAAGAACTGAAGGGAGCAGTGTATCGAAGTGATGGGGCTGTGCACATGAGTAATCTAATAATTTCAACATCAGAACCTGCATGCTTACAAGCTGTAAAACAGAGAAGAGCTCTTGGTCTCTGGCAATATGGTAGTCACTGCCTCAGAGCCAAAACACGTGTTACTACAGAGAAAGCTTCTGAGTTGGCTGAAGCATTCACTGAGACTGAACTGTCAAGAAAGGGAATTTCAGTACAGGCAATATGTTGCAGGGAGTACCAAGACCCTTTTCCTGGTTAAAAGGCAAGTACCACAGGTCTGCACAAGTTCATTATCTATTACTTCAGGTGGCTGGGTTGCCAGGAACAGTTAAAAGACTGCATAGTATCAGTGGATCTGAGATAGAGATTGACACATGGTTCCAGAACTATGTCTCTGTAGAGAACACCATTGAAAATTAGTCACCCTAGACCTTGATGACTCACAAAAGCAAGACTCAGCTTCAACCTCCATCCTCCAGAATCACTAAAAAACACAGATATGCAGCCTTAAATTCTATGGAAATTAATGAGCAAGGGCTGCAATGACTAACTGTACCCACACACAGTGAAAATCATAAAAAGAAATGGCAAGCGATGGAACAGTTTCTTCTTGGTGCCATCTCAAAGCACACTGAAGAGACTCATCATCAGTAGTCAGCATGGATTCACGAAAGGTAAGTCATGCTTGACCAATCTGATAGCCTTCTACAGTGGCATAACTGGGTGGGACAGATGATGGGAGAGCAGTAGATGTGGTTTACCTTGACTTCAGCAAGGCTTTTGACACCATCTCCAACAGCATCCTCACAGCCAAACCAAGTAAGTGTGGACTGGATGATAGAGCAGTGAGGTGGATTGGAACTGGTTGAAGGACAGAGCTCAGAGAGTTAAGTTGGGCAGAGTCTAGTTGGAGACCTGTGTGTAGTCTAGAAATACAACAATCTTTGCTCACTTTAGAGATTAATTTATGTTTATGACATTTTTGTTCTCAGTTATTTAATCTACAGAAAGAAGTTCTGTTTGTATGAAGAGCTCAAGAGCACTCCCTTCCTGGAATGTGCATACTTCAAAAAATCTCTCCTTACAGCTACCATTCAGAGCTACTAAGCTGAGAGCTGGGCTGTTAGAAAATGGTAAAAGTTTACCATTAGACAGCCTCTCATGCAAACCATTTTCTTCTGACATCTTCTGAAAAGACAGAATCAGACTTTTTAGCAATCCACAGCAAAAGCTGTGAGGAGGAGAGAAAAAACAATGAGCAAAGAAAGTCCAACTGGGCATTACAAAAAACCAAATTCCACAGAGAAGGTGGCTAAACACTATAGCAGGTTGCCCCAAGAGGTTGTCAAAGAGGGGGGCATAAGAGGCACTGCATTCTCTGAGCAGCCCCTGGCCTTGAAAGTGGCTTTTCCTATTTGGAACCCACTAGTTCTCCCACAGAGAGAAGGAAGAATAATTTTGGAGAAAGAAGTACTCTAACAAATGCTAAGAAACTGGAATATTAACTACTAGTTAGAAGTACAAGCAACATTTATGGCAGGCAATGTTACCAAAGTTATGATTTGAAGAAAAAGATACACTCAGAGGAAAGCAGTTCTATGCCATTCTCAGCTGTACCTTTGATGATATACTGGGTTCTTTTCAGCTTAAACAAATGAGGGAAGTAATCAGATTTTGCAGAATAATTATTCCCACGAGAGCAATTCTGAAGTGTTTCTGAATGTAATTTTTTTCTGAACCATAATAAAGTAACACCGCACATACTGAAATTATTCCACTATAAAAATGTATTTTACTAAAACAAAATGGTCACTGCACGTGCAACATTATTTCAGCATGTACAAAATAGTTTTTCCACCCAGCTTTGCAGGTAAGGCTGTAAGCCATACACGTAAGGAGAATATTTACTTCTGATCAAAACCTGAAAGTCAGATACGTTTTTCATTAGTGGATTTCAGATTAAATCTGTAGTTAACTTTTTCTATGTGTATTAAAGAAATTTAGTACATATATGGACTATCAAAAAGCAAGTTTTAGTCAATCAGCAATGTTTTCCTTGGAATTTTTTCAAACCCTTACCAATAGTTCGTGGACATCCAAATTACCTGTCAAGTGTAAACTGAAGACTATGAATCACTCCATAACTTCTAGTGGAATTTTAAATACTGCAACATCAGGTTTTATGAAAATGCCCAACATTCTTACCATTTAGTAGGATACAGTCACAAATATGTAAAACATTCTTTAAAAGTCAGCATATTTTAAAATGAACTTAAGAGAACTGAGGAAGAGGTTATTGACAGAGGCTATGACCACTATGTATCTCTACTGAACAATGACTACTTCTGTCCAAATCACTGAATGATGACATTCAGATATCTGAAGACAGAAAAGTTGCAGTCCCACCATCTAACCTAAGGGAAGAAGAGTAAATATTTGTACCACCTACATATAAACATTCCTAAGTTTTTAACATAGTTACCTCATTTTTCTACATAGAACCTACTCTACCACTTCATTACCCCAGATAAACCTTGTATTTATGGAGACAGGTATTTTTAGCCTGTGATTTTTCTTAATATACAATTTAAAGAAAGAACAAACACAAAAATCAATCAACAGAATTAGAAGACAGTTTTATACCTGAAAATTATTCATCAGCCCATAGGGACACTCTGTCTGACAGGATGAGAAATCATAGTTTAATTTGCAAGCTGCCGCAGTACAATTTGTCAGCTCAGTGACAATGGTGCTATTAACATTCCCTGTGGCATCTCGTACAACACAAGAACCTAGGGTGGACACAATCACAAAAAAAGGCATTAACAGACTGAATGTGAACTTAAGGACAGGTATCGAGCTCAGCTCCCTTTTTAAGTAAACATTCTCACAAAGCAACATTAAAAGATACCGTTTACATTTTAATACATTTCAGCATTAAGCACACCTTCATGATGAAGCACAAACACAAACAAGCAAACTAACTGCTCACTTGCCTGACAGACTTTTTTCATAAATCTGAGTCTAGTAAAAAAAGGAAAGTTTTTACACAGAGGAAAATAATGTCAACAGACTTGCAAAAGTTTAACAGCACAATTTTAGCTCAACGTATTATTTTTCTGACCCATGAATTTCCACACGGCTCTTTAACTGAAGTTAGCAGTGTGCACGATCATTTGATATTAGTTTCTCTTTCAGCTTTCCTAGAGCACTGTATTTTTGCAGTGTATGTACAGATCTATGTAGAGAGATGTGCATAGTGTTGCAGTTACTTCTTTTACAGTCAATATGGCTCAGACATTAAAAAATACTGTGTAGTTTGTCATGAAAGCCTGTTGCAAGCCATTTTCAAATGCTTCAACAAGCTATTTCATACATGACTGGTATTTTAAGTTTGTTTCCTGGTGAAAAACAAAGCCACATAGTCCCATTCCTACTACATTTTTTATAACTAATTTTGTCACTTAAATTGCTGTCTTCAATTCATCTATGGTTATTTGTAATTTCATTGGTCAAGAAAATGCTGAGGACACAGCATTTCAGCCACTAAGTACTAAGAAATAAGTACTAAAATGACCTCTATTCTTATGCTTCATGGGTTTTTATCTCATAAAGGTAAAAACAAATCAGAGCAGGCTAAGTATTATTTAACATCCTTGAGGCAGTCAAACTGTTTGGACATCAGTAATTATTTCCAGGAACAGAAATTAAACGACGAGTGGGGAAGACAGAATTTTACAGAGCATTAGCCAATATAATTCTCTTCATTTGATCTTGACAGCAAGGTTCTGGGAACAGAAATATATCACTACTGAGGACCTAAATTAATTACTTGCAAAATAAGGAGGGCACAGATGTGCTAGAGTTTCCTGTTTTGATCACTTGTCTTATGCTTTCCTTGCGGGTATGTGTTGGGTTTTTTTGGTTGATGTTCTCTTTTAAATGGGATTAAAAGCTCTGTGTAAGAAAAAGTTTCTTGTCTTCCACTATGCAAGTATATCTGTAGGTAACATAATGTTGGTAATAGACTGCAGTAGCAGACCCACTAGCTGAGCAGCCCACTAAACTGAACAACCCACTAGATAGCTACCATGCACTAAAACAGCCCTCTTCTTCCTCATTCCCTTTTTTGTAATTCAAATCCAAATGGCTGGGAGATCTTTCATACAAAGAGTCAAAATACAACAGAAAGGGACAATGGCATCATGACCAAACTTCATGCAAGTCTTACTATGACAGAATGCAGAACAGAAGCCAGCTGGGCAGGCTCCATTCTCAGCAGAAGATATTTACATCTAAGAAAGGTTCCAGACATTTTATTTTACCCTCATTCAGAAAAGATTTATTTTTAAGATTCTGGCAACACTTTCCTCAAGAACCTCTAGGTTGTCTTTCCTGTAAGAACAGGATTTCACCTTTTCATAGGCATTTACAAGCATACTCCTGCTATAGTCAAATAAAGATTTGCCATGCTACAAGCCCAATTAACACACCATCTGCATCAAGTTATCCCCTAACTACATGCAGCCAGCAAGAATTCCAGAAGTACCGCCTAAGTCCTTCAGACTACATTTGAGAGTGCTTTACTTCTCCAGTCCTACAAGCAGCTACAGTTAGGTCCTCATTAATTAGTTTTCCTTTTCTGTGTACAGAAGGCATGTCCTAACCCTTCTCAGAAGTTTGCAGTTTTTAGTAGAGCTTCCCTTGTTTTTAAAGCAGTAAGTGTTCTTTAAAATGTCTTTCAAGAATTTTCATATTGCAGTTGCTTATGCAATCTTCAACCTGCCATCTGCATGTCTGCGTTAGTCCCTTGCTAAAATACGACTCTGCACACTTTCTCCTCACAGCTGTTGTTTTTTTGAAATAGGCTGCATAGCTTGAGCAGTAAGACTAGCAATTTTCCTCTCCTAAGCCTTCTCTATTCAGCTTCTTAACCCTCTTACTACAGAGCATGCATATACTGAGCTAAATTCAGAACATCATCTTCCCATTCAGACATGACTGCTCAGTGATATTTACTAGTTTCAAAGTTTTAATGACTAGCTTATCACTGCTCTAGAAACTTACAGTGGGGAATAGTGTGAGGGGAAAGGAACACCTCAAAAAATGTTAAATTACACTCCTGTCATAATCTCTAACTTCTGCAACGGCACTTTTTAGTGCTAAATAGACCACTTGTAACTAGCAGAATTGTAAGTTACAGAAGCCAACTAAGGCAGGGCATTTCTGATGCATCAAACAATTTCATGTTCAGTTGGTTTTGAAAACTGTTCCTTTCAATTAAAAAAATGAGGTTTTTCATGTTTGAAAGATGATCAAAGTATTCCACTAACAAATTAGTATCAATGAGCATTTTGCTCTCATGTGAGTTCAAGTTCTAAAGGATTCAAATTTGGTAGCAGAGGTCCATGTGGTCAGTCTAATTAGGAAGTAAGTGTAAGCCATTATGCTGCATAAAGCACAATCACTACAGAGCAACCATTTGGCAGAGCTACAGTACAATGTTAGCCAACAGAGGCTGACATGCAAGATTGGTATCTTTGCAAAGGAAGTATCATTAGTGGTAATATCAATGGTACTCTTAGAAATTAGAATTTCATTCAAAAGGCAGCACAGCTAAGATAAGGCAAGGTCTTTCATATAAGAAAACTGTTTACTGCTGCCAGAAACCAACCTATGTGACATGAATAAAAACACTTCCAATCATAGACAAGAAATACATGAAATATAATTACAATCTTACATTCTTAAGGTTGCCAGAATGATGTTTTTGGGTGGGAAAAATCTGGTTGACCACTGGTGTTCTAGAGCAAAACTGATTTAGGGCATCAAACCCCAAGGCTATTTCTACAGAGAATTTCAAACCCCTGTGGCGTCAGGAAGACCAGAAAGTGAGGTTATATAAGCCTCGGATCAGTCTATGATTTTTTCTCTTTCCAGATGAAAATAAAACTACAGGCAATGTTTCTGAATGTGACAGAACTTTGGGAAGTGGGCTTGTCAGACTCAAGTACAACTCGCTCTCCTCCCTCTGCTTGGACCTTACTGCTCACGCATCCTCACCAGAGGGCTGATCATCCCACAATTCAGTTCAGGTTAAGTAGCTAACTACCATAATCTTCAAACCAACACAGGTGTTTTTTCAGTATTTTCTGGAAACACACTCTTCTAATCCAGGAATTGTCCCACTGCTAAACTGTGTATCTTTTTAACATAAATAACTGCAACAAATGATGAAACATTCATATAAAGCCTTTTGTTATCTTTAGTCTCATGCAGTCTTACAAAAATACCACACTCATTTTAGGAAATTAAAAAAACAGCTAAAAACTGAACCTCCAACAATAAAAATTAGAAACCTCTGGCTATTACTTTCCCATTCATGAAAGTCAATTATATAATGACTTTACATAATACATTACATAAACTGTATCAAAACACACCCTTAGAATGAATGTGAAAGGATAAAGTTAAAAACATTCTCTATTTACCTACAGATACTGCAATTCCTACGTAAACCAATGTAGTAATTAAGATGGCCAGCAGCGTTCCTTTAGGTATGGCTGACTGAGGATCCTGAAAGAAAAACGTCAGTGGACAGTGATGACAAAGATAGATATACACTCAGTGTTTGTGAACAACATTTGCTAATTCACTACTCACCGCAAGATCACCTGAGATATTTGCACCAGCAAGTATGCCAGTCGCAGCAGGGAAGAAAATAGCAAATACAGAAAAGAAAGTTTCCTCTTGTCGAAAATCTGGTCCAAAATTCTCCATAAATATTTCAGCTGTAGAAGAAGATGTAAGTCTATCAATATTCATACAGTATTAGCCTATTACAGCTATTAATAGCTCTATGAAAAAGCTAAGTCACAGCTGTATGACCTTAAAACTAAGTGTAGAGCACTGAAGTCCTAATTCATCACTTCATCTCAAAATTGTAGCCAATACAGTAAACTTAAATAGCCTTTAAAACCAGATAAAGTACTTAAAAGAATCACCCAGCTTTTAAAAATGTAATATAACCAATACTAAACAGGCAGGACCATGTTTTGGCCCAACAGATTTAAGGAATAAAACTGCCTAAGTTTGAAAGAACCACAAAAAAATCTCAATAGTTAAATAGGACCATAAGCTATTTTAGATGTTTAATTAGATGTTTAGATGTTGTTTAGAATACTAACTGTTTCAACATACCTTTATAACCAAAGAAACCTTTAGGCTTCTTGCTATCCAAAGGAATAAATGTTCCTATAACAAAGTCTCCAATAGCAAGTATGAGGATCACCAGTAAGACTATCTGTGCCTGAAACATAATGATTGCAGTCAGACAGAAGAACGTGCTCTTTTTCACAGTTTCAAGTTTCAATGTTGTGTTCTAAAATGTAAATATTTACTGGATTTGAAATTCAGCTTAGTCTCCTCAGTTTGTTTTCCACAAGTAAATAAGACAAGATGGAGAGAACATGTGCCAGGATTTTAAATAATGAAACAGGAATGATTTCTAAGTTTAACACCCATTCAAAAGAGAATGTTTCTACAATACCCCTCAAAGTTGTACTTCCAAAAGACAAAATACTTCAGAAGAATATTTCTCTATTTTCTCCATAAGCCTTCCAGAAGAAATGGATTTTAGTATATAGAAGAAATGAACAAGAAAAAGATCTAAATGCACACAAATGCTAAGAGTATTGCCCTAATAACCAAGATCATAATACTCTGCCTTATACTTTATAATGCAATATTTACTAGGAATTTTATTACATCAGGAATCAAACAGCTTTTGCTTGCTATTTTATGCAACGGACTAGATTAATTCTGTTAAATTCTCATGTTCTCAACCCTTCGTTATGAAAAAAAATTGTAGACTACTACAATTGCTTTTTAATTTTTCGTTTTCTTGAGACTTCTCTAGCCAGGCTGTCTAACAATGGAGAATAGAAAACTAATAGAGCAACCTCTATACTAAGGTATCCTAGAATCTGCATGCGTTTCCACAATGAGAATGGACCTAAGACTATGCAGCCACAACAAAATGAGGAAAGTAGGTTCTCCATCCTACACATTCACCACCACCAATGTTCACAACCCTTCTCAGGGCTGGGTCTAGTAACCCCATCATGCTGTCTGGCTGTTTTCAAGTGAAAACAAAACCAGAAGAGAGTGGAAAACACTGGGTTTTTTGTGTTAGCAGAAACTACACACTTCAGACTGGCTTCAGGTCCCACCCTCTATTTTCCATCCCCATAGATCAGTCGAAGTTCCCAGTGAGGGAAAATTCCCATGCTAATGCTCCTTCCTTTCCTTGTTGCACTTTAGTTGCCCAGAAGAGCGCAACAGTGTTAACCTACTGACAGTGTCATTAAGAGTAGACTATGCTGGATTTTAGGTTCTCATAGATGCTTAAGCTTCTAGTGGAGCAAAATGGTCTAAGGTCTGAAACGTAGTCCAGACCTGCACATGCTAGTGCCAGACAGAGAGCTACTGCATAAAAACTGCCAACTGACCAAATTTAACATACCATGCACACACTGCTGAGCGCATTAAAATGTATTTTAAAAAATCAAACATAAAAGGTAGAAAATAGAATAAAAATTATGAGGCAGAGAATACAAGAAAAGGTGATAGTTCCTTACTTTTGCTTCCCACTCCATTCCAGCAACAGAAATACCCAGCAATATAACCACCGTGATAGCCCCTATGATTCTGATATCATTCATTTCATCAATCATCAATGCTCCATTTTCCTAACAAAACAAAATAAAGACAGTGTCATATACTTTGAGTACTTATCTTCTTTACTGCAGAATACCATTTTATCAACTGTAATTTATTAATACAGTTAACCTTTATACCACCAATTGAGTAATTTTCAATTCCTTGTGTGAACACAATTAATTTGTGTCTTGCCTTGATTTACATCACTGAATCTTTTAAATGGAAATGATCATTCCTGTTCATAGCCCATTCCCACACAGAATGGCCTGTCTTCAACCACCAGAGAATAAAATTAATTAGCAAGGCAACTGCTACCCTCTTGCCCCACATATATTTAACTTTTCACAGAATCACAGAATCTTAGGAGTTGGAAGGGACCTCAAAAGATCATCTAGTCCAACCCCCCTGCCAGAGCAGGGTCACCCAGAGCACATCACACAGAAACTTGTCCAGGTGGGTTTTAAATGTCTCCAGCAAAGGAGACTCCACAGCCTCTCTGGGCAGCCTGTTCCGGTGCTCTGTCACTCTCACAGGAAAGAAGTTTTTTCTGATGTTTATGTGGAACCTCCTATGTTCCAATTTGTACCCATTGCCCCTTGTCCTATCACTAGACATCACTGAAAAAAGCCTGGCTCCATCCTCCTGACACTCACCCTTTACATATTTCTAAACACTGATGAGGTCACCCCTCAGTCTCCTCCAAGCTAAAGAGACCCAGCTCCCTCAGCCTTGCCTCATAAGGGAGATGTTCCACTCCCTTCATCATCTTTGTGGCTCTGCGCTGGACTCTCTCAAGCAGTTCTCTGTCCTTCTTGAACTGAGGGGCCCAGAACTGGACACAATATTCCAGATGTGGCCTCACCAAGGCAGAATAGAGGGGGAGGAGAACTCCTCTTGACCTACTAACCACACCCTTCCTAATGCACCCCAGGATGCCACTGGCCTTCTTGGCTACAAGGGCACATTGCTGGCTCATGGTCATCCTCCTGTCCACCAGGACCCCTTGGTTCCTTTCTCCTACACTGCTCCTGCTTTTCAACCACTATTACTTTTTTTCATGTATTTCAAACTTGTTCCCAGCTACAAAAAGTAGTCTGAGTTCTTCCCAATATTACGCTTAATAAAAAAATCTAACAGACAAATAATACTTGGTTGTGTTTAACTTAAGGAGCTGTTTTCAATATGGAGAACTCCATTGAAAATTCATTTAATATAAATTACTATCACAAGAAACAGTTCAATAATAAGAATCTTGGCATTAACAACTAACAACTCTGCATCATGAATCTGTACTGCCACTCTTCTTCTCAACAGCCAGCTTGGAGTTTACCAGGAATTACACATTGTATTTTTTCAGGGCAATAAAACGTGTAGAAAGTTTCCATTTGACACCAATTATCATCTTTTTTTACCCAAAAGCTATTGAATTACACTAGTATTTTACTGATGTATATGTAGTAACCTTGTACCTCATTCTATGTCTTTAAGTGGTGAGGGCAACCCCCAGTGCTAATACAGGCTGGAGGACAAAGGGCTTGAGCACAGCCCTGCTAGGGAGGACCAGAGGTAACTAGTGGATGAAAAGCTGGACATGAGCTGGCAATATGCACTGGCAGCCCAGAAAGCCAACAATATCCTGGGCTGCATTAAAAGCCTGGCCAGCAGGCTGAGGGAGGTGATTCTGCCCCTCTGCTCTGGTAAGACCCCACCTGCAGTACTGTGCCCAGTTCTGGAATTCTCAGCACAAAGGAAATGTATCTGTTAGAGCAAGTTCAGAGGAGGGCCACAAATATATTAAGAGGGCTGAAGCACCTCTCCTATGAAGACAGGCTTGAGCGAGTTGGGGTTATTTAGCCTGGAGGAGAGAAGGCCGCAAGGAGATCTTATTGTTGCATTCAATACTTAAAAGGGGCTTAAAAGAAAGATGGGGATGCACTTTTTAGTAGTTTGTAGAAATAGGACTTGGTTTTAAACTAAAAGAAAGTAGATTCAGACTAGACAGAAGTAAGAAACTTTTTATGAAGGCAGTGAAACACTGGACAAGCTGCCCAGAGATGCTCCATCTGTAGATGTGTTCAAGACCAGCTTGGATGGGGCTTTGAGTAATCTAGCTGAAGATGTCCCTGCTCATTACAGGGGGCATGGATTAAACAACCTTTAAAGATCCCTTCCAACCCAAAGCATTCTATGATTCTGTGATTAGATGACAGTTCAAACTTATGTAAAGGACAATGTAGACAATAGAACCACTATAATGCATATACCTTCAGCAGCTCCACAACTGTCTCTGCGAAGCCAACAACATACATTGCTACTGCAACAGCATTGGCAAATGCAAATATCAGACCTATGGCACCACCAAACTCTGGTCCCAGACTTCTGGAAATCAAGTAATATGCCCCTCCTGAAAAAGAAACAAAGAAAAAAAACCAAAGAAAAAAACCCGAACACACTACATGAAAGAGCCTGAAGATCAGTAGTTAGTCATCAGTAGTTTAAAATTTACACGAACAAGGTGCTATTTGTTCTTGCCTCTTCCCTGATGCATTTGAGAATAACCCAAAACCCAGTAATTTAGGGACAAGCATGCTAAAGTTTCAGGAATGTATTTCAAGTTTTTAAGAAGATACACCAGTTGGAATTAGTCACCTGACTCATGCACCACATCATATTATTCAGCAATGCAAACAGTTCTACAGTTAACAAACAAATTATAAAACACATGCAGCACTATTACTGGGCTTTTTATTTCAAACCACTCAAAACATTTGTGCACAGTTCCATTATTACATGTTTTCATTAGCTAAAGCTCAAGAAACTGACAATGTAGGCTATAATAAGATCAGCTAAAGTTCCAAACCTCCTTGAACTGTTTATTAAAGCTCTTTTGTAAGGGAAATTGTCTACCTCCCAGTAGAACTCAAAATAATCACAGGACCACCCTGTTTTTCAAAGCTATTATTTGTACTTTTGATCTTGATAAATACAACTTCTCAAGCCCCAGGTGGGACAAATGGAAAACTGACTATCTTCAGCATTAGAGCAGAATTAAAAAAAAATTATCAAAGGTATATTCCTCCAATTTAAGGCTAAGCTTTCCAGAAACAACAAAATCCTCCCGTTGCTATCTGAAGAAACTTTGTAGAGATTAAAAACTTGCAACAGGAAATCCTTAATTTCACTGCATTACAGCTATTGTGCAAAATATATGGAGGTGTCCAGCTCTGAAATACTTTGCAAATGAGAATGCTAACATAAGAGAAAACAATTACTGTAATGTAAGATTTTCATAGTAACTACTGTGATTTTATTCTACAGTTCTTCCCATTGAGCACTTCAAATTTTGTAGCGAAGTGTTATTTTGCAAGGGTGACTCTAAAAAAATGGATTTCATAAGAACAGGAAAATCAGGTAAGTATAATGACATTTAAAAAAAAGGGCATTTGGAAGCTAAGTCTGACATAATTCTAAGATTCATAGGTGATCCTTCCCATTGGGTCTGTTTACTTTGTGATAATGAGTTTTTTCTCTTCACTCTCAATCAAGAGAATTTTGTAAGCTTCTATTTTAATTGCATCACATTTTCTACTACTAGCAGTCTGTACTGTCATAAAGTAGCTTTAGTGTGTCAATGGCACCAACCACTCATGAAACTATTTTGTAGGAATTGCTGGCAACAGCACATAAACCATGAAAGAGAATGAAAACTATCACCCTCAGGAAAGCTGGAGATAATAAAGAGTTTGGAGAATTTCTTTTGTGTGTAAAAAAATCACAACAGAACAAGAACATACATCCTTTTGTATGCTCTCATATAGATACAGCTTATCCTTGTATAGCATATAGTTTTGTTTTGGGACACGAACATACAATCACACATGTAGACTCTTGATCAACCAGTGTAGATGCAGGAGATGATTTAAACTCTATTTATTCTTGCATATGCATCTCTAAAAATGTTTGTATTCATAAAATTAGTAATAGATTAAAGTTTCTTCCACAGCGGAAAAGAACGCCAACAGTCAAATCTAATAAAGCTAATTATTGACTTTTCATTAATTACATGACTGCTTAGTCAAATACAGAACACAGGGAAGACTCTGCTCCTCAGAATACATTTCACCCATACTGGTTTTTCCCTGGTGTCAAAATAATGGAAAATAAATTAAAAATTCCATCCTTAAGGTGTACACTTCAGAATGATGAAAGCTTTAAAAGCTTTATTAAAGTAGGTTTACCTCCTCTTACAAATCCATTTGTGGCTATTGCTGAAGTAGACAGTCCTGTAATAGTAGTCACAACAGTGGCCATTCCAATAACCAAGACAGACAGACCTTTTGGAAGAAGAGGGGGAAAAATGGTATAAGGCCAGAACCATTAAAATGTACAGACCAACTTAACTTGGTTTCAAGAATTAGCCTTTCAAATACAACACAAATCTACTGTACATGGTACCACACAGGCAGGCAAAAGGCTTCTTCGCTTCTTTTTATACAGAGAAGCTTCCAGGATACAAACAAAACTGGATAAATATTCTCTTCAATTAGCAGGGTAGAAGTTGTATTCTAGAGCTTTAAGGAAACACATGCCCTTTGCAGATGATTTTCTGCAGCCCAATACTAGTCTAAACCTTTGAAGAAAAATGTTTATATACTACAAAGTCTATTCCCAGATTTTAATAACCACAGATCAAAAGTTTACCTCTGCAGTTCACTGAAGACTTACAAATGTCAATTTTATATTACATACCTTATAGCTACATGAAAAGTATAAGTAACTTCTTACTGCTTAGTTTTGATAACTGAAAATTACCTTAAGACTGACAATATTAAGGTAATTTTCTACTCCTGTTTAAAGTGTAAGCTCAGGATCTACACCCTCTTTTGGATCCCATTTAAAGGTCACTGAAATAAAATTATAGCATTAGTACCCATACCTATGCCAGCTTGTCCTACTATCCATGATAGTCTGATGAAGAGCATCACACCCCAAATATTTAACATACATCGTACCTAAGACAAAAGAGAAATTTTACACAGTTTAGGTCTCCCATCTGCAGTCATTTCCAGCAATTCTTCATTTCAGCTTTTAATGCTGTGAGAATTATCTTGGAAGTTTTTCCTCACCGCTTTCCGATTCTTTCACAAGAATATATTTAATTAGACAAGTTCAGGTTTTATTTGAAAAAATAAGTATTATTATTTAAAAGTTACTATATTGAACATAGATAAAGTTACAGCACTTAAAAATCTGACACTTTTAGTATTTCTTGACCAGACAATAAAAATAATTTAGACTCCAGCCTTTAGGATCCAAAATTCATACTACAGAGTATGACTAAAAATAACATTGTGAGGTATAAAGTGATTGCAAGGTCAACAACTCCATTCCTTCTCTCCCATGAATCTCCCAAAAACCTACCAAAGAAATACCATACTCAGAATTTATTATTTTCAAAAAAAGAAACAACCCATGCAACTTCCCTGTCCTGAAACTTTTGTATCTTTTGTATACAGCTGCACACTAACATGATGGGGGGTGGGCTGGGATGGTGGCATTTTTAATCCTTGTACTTTTAAACTCTTAGTCCACAATAAAACAGAGTTTGCCCTGTACAGAATTTAGACAGAAGTCTAACAGCAGGTGTTAGATCTCTCTCTTACTCAAGGAGTATGCTATCAATTCTACAAAAAGTTTAGCTGGTTACTAGGACTAGAAGGGAGACAAGGATCTTTCCAAAACTTTTCTGAGATTTAAGAAGTTTTTTGCAAAATTAGAAAGATCACATCTGTAAGAAACTGAAGCACAACACATCACACTTACCAGTACACCTTTTATCCAGCCAAACTTGACCACCCCTTTGCTATCAGGTGTGTAAGTGGCAGCTGCTTCCCCAGCTGGTGTGCCTTCCTCACCATTTGCATAGCCATCTTCAAATGGCTCCTTGGAGAATAAAAAAAAAAAAAAAAGAGGTTTTTCTTTAAGGTGATTAACAGAGCAGAGAGGGCATTTGGTATGTTGTAAAAAACCCATCTACTTGTGCAAACAGAAACATTAAAAAATTACATGGCAGAAGCTTGTCTGTTAGTATATTCCTTGCATGAAGCACACATCTCACAGATTTCTAGGAATATGTAACAAACTTTCACAGATGACCAATGTATTCTGCTTCAGTTATTAATAACTATTTTAAAATAGTTCTACAGTCCTAAGAAACAAACATCTGGTCTGTTAGAAAGAGCCATAAGGTTTCAAATGCAGAAACTTTCACAGCACAGGACATTATTTTTTCTTCATCTGAAAATATATACTGTTCTACAAGTCAAAGAATCACAGAATCATCCAGGTTGGAAAGGACCTTCAAGATCATCAAGTCAAACTGTCTGCCCCTAACAACCCCCAGCCACTAAGCCATCTCTCAAAACACCACATCTACCTGGTTTTAACACCTTTAGGGACAGTGCCTCCACCACCTCCCTGAGCAGCCTGTTCCAATGCCTCACCTCTCTTTCAGTGAAGAAATTTTACCTAATATCCAGTCTGAACCTTTCCTGATGCAGTTTGAGCCCATTTCCTCTTGTCCTATCACTGGTCACTAGGGAAAAGAGGCCAACACCCACCTCACTGCCTCCTCTCAGGTAGTTGCAGAGAGCCATGAGGTCTCCCACCAGCCTCCTCTTCTCCAGGTTGAACATTTCTAGCTCCACCAGCCTCTCCTCATAAGGCTCATTTTTAAAGACCCTTAATCAGCCTAGTTGCCCTTCTCTGCACCCTCTCCAGCACCTCAACGTCCGTCCTATACTGCTGTGCCCAAAACTGCACCCAGTGCTCAAGGTGTGGCCTCACCACGGCTAAGCAGAGGGGCAAGACTGGTCCTGCTGGTCACACTGTTCCTGATGCAGGCCAGGATGTCATTGGCCTTCTTGGCCACCTGGGCACACTGCTGGCTCATGTTCACCCACCTGTCAATCAGCACCCTCAGGTCCCTCTCAGCTGGACAGCTCTCCAGCCACTCCTCCCCAGGCCTGCAGTGCTGCTGGGGGTTGTTGTGGCCAAAGTCCATGACCCAACACTTGAGCTTACTGAAACTCATGCCATTGGCCGTGGCCCATCAGTCAAGCCTGCCTAGATCCCTCTGCAAAACCTCCCAGCCCTCAAGCAGATTGACACTCCCACCCAGCTTAGTGTCACCTGCAAACTTACTGAGGGTGCCCCCTATCCCTTCATCCAAGTCATCAATAAAAAAGTTAAACAGGAGTAGCCCCAGCACCGAGCCCTGCGGAACACCACTCGTGACCGGCTGCCAACTGGGTTTAACTCCATTCAACACAACTCTTTGGACCCAGCTGTCCAACCAGTTTTTTATCCAACAAAGTGTGTATGCATCCAAGCCATAAGCAGCCAGCTTCTCTAGGAGAATGCTGTGGGAAACCTTGTCAAATGCCTTGCTAAAGTCAAGGCAGACAACATCCACAGCCCTTCCCTCATGCAGTAAGTGTGTCACCCTGTCTTAGGAGAAGATCAGGTTAGTCAAACAGGACCTGCCCTTCGTGAACCCATGCTGACTGGGCTTGATCACCTGGTTGTTCTGCATGCACTACAGAACTGTACTCAGGATGATCTGCTCCATCAGCTTCCCAAGTACTGAAGTCAGACTAACTGGCCTGTAATTTCCCGGATCATTCTTCCGTCCCTTCTTGAATATGGGGGTAACGCTGGCTGATTTCCAGTCTGCTGGCACCTCTCCAGTCAGCCAGGTCTGCTGGTAAATGATAGAAAGTGGCTTGGTGAGCATCCCCGCCAGCTCTTTCATCACTCTTGGGTGGATCCCATCCAGCCCCATAGATCTATGCATGTCAATGTGGTGTAGCAGGTCACTGACCATCTCCTCCTGAATTGTAGGGGGACCGCTTTGCTCCTGGTCCCTGTCACCTAGCTTAGGGAGTTTGATTCCCTCAACATAACTGGTCCTGCTACTAAACACTGAGGCAAAAAAGTCATTTAGCACCTCAGTCTTCTCTTTGGCATTCATCACTATGTTTCCTCCTGCATTTAATAGGGGAAGGAGGGTCTCCCTGGTCTTTCCTTTGCTGTTAATATATTTTTAAAAGTTTGTTATCCTTAACCATGGAGGCCAGATGAATTAAGTCACTGGTCTCAGCTGCAGCATATCCTGTAGTTCAGACTTAGTTGTCATTTGATCAATTTTTCAGAAAATAAATTATTCACTTCCCTGTTCTACTATTCATTGTAAGGTGATGCTGCAAGAAAGGAGGGTGGGAGAGTGGCATGGAAAAGGAGGGAAGAAGTCTCTTCCTAAACACTCGTCCCTGTTTAAAAGTGAAGGATGACAGATGCAGAAAATATCAGTCCTATGGACAAAGACCAATGTGTGGCTTCTCTTTACAATTCAGCCCTCAGCCTTACAATGCAGAAATCTTAACTGTTTGATTTATGTTAAAAATATATGTATTATTTACATACTTGCTGCATACTTGCTTTTCAAGGCAGTTTTGTTTTATCAAGCCAGGCAACCATCTAAACATTTAAACCCAAATATTCCTGTGCTTGCTCTAAGAAATCTGCAGGAAGCACTCTAAACAAAGTATGTTAGTCACCCAAGGCAACAAGTATAAAGAATGAATATACTAGAAAAACCCTGAATACCATTCAGAGAATACTGTTTAACAGATCAGCTCAAACACTGTTTGTGAAGCAACCTGCATCCCAGAGGGCATAGGAAACATTTCAATCTCAATGAGGTAAAGGGCAGAACTTCCATTTGCTAAATACAACACAAAATATACTGGACCCAAAGTGGGCTTTCTAGTAGTATGTTCCCTGCTGGAGGGACACAGTAAGAAAGTATGATACTTTAATAAATTCCTCCTCCTCCCAATACATTAGTATCAAATACATCATCAGCACAGAGTTCAGAGGCAATATTTATAGATCTGTCACTTAGGAAAGGTGTCATCTGAGTTCCCCTACAATGAGCAGTACACATACAAATAGATTTTAAAAAGAATCAGATTATGTCAACCTTTCCCAAAGGTCATTAAAACAGCCTCATGCCAGTGCTTCTCCCTCTGACTCTGCATTATGAAATTCTCACAAAAACAGTTGTACCTACAACACATTTGGACATCCTGTATGACATAAGCTACTCACCAGTAGGCAGAATCACAATCAGTTTGCAGATCATCACCTTTAACAGTCAGCTTTCTTAAACAGTAGGTTTTCTTGTCTCCAGAAGGAATTTAGAAGAAGACAGCTATATATATTTTAATATGCAAGTGAATATACATGTATATGATGTGTTTATGTATAAATGGTTATATACAATAAATAGAGGACAAAAAGAAACATAACTGGGAATTACCCAGTTTGCTGAACTGAAGTTCTTCTGAATAGAAGAGAACTAATGTCTGTAATTTCTTGGGAGATTTGCATAGCCTTTGACCAGATTAATCTATTGGTTTGCTGATTACTTCTATTCCGGATTCAAAGCAAATAAAGCAAGAAGTGGTATGTGATACATTAAGAATTGTAAGAGGAATGATGAGGACCAAAAAAAAAAGAACTACCATGCTGCTACTTTTAAGAATTTACACAGAATTAACTCCAGCACCTCTATGTCAAGAAGCAGAATAATAATTAACTAGTTTTAATTGAATACAGACAGCTACAAGCCACTAATTTGCTGAGCATATGCTGATCTACCCAAATCAGAACTGAGGAAATGGAAAACCCTCTACTTGGGCATCTCACGCAACTCAGACACATCTGAAGTTCAATTCAGAAAAGAAAGAGCCTACATACTGCCCTGCACCACCTCTGATTACTTATCCTTCAGATTACTCTCTGAGAAATGCAGCAATAAACCTAAGAACTCCTTCCAGGTCTCCCTCACCAGATTCTGTTGTTTCCAGCAGCACTTAACAAGAAATTTCTCCCCACTTTTTCCCCACCACTTCAGAAAGGGTGAGGAAAAAAATAATAAATAAATCAAAGGACACGACAACCATGACAGCAAAACCTCCTATCAAACATGCCATCATGTAACTAAATATTACTATTCCTTCATTATCAGTTATTATTTATCACAGAGAAGCAACACATTATACTTGTAACAAACTCAACTTTAAGGCATTGCATAAAGGGAGTCAAACTTACATTATTCTGGCAGTTTTTATGCTTTGGCCAAGAAAAGTGCCAACATTTGATAACATATTCAGTTATTATAAAAAGGCATTTCACATCTCTAACAAGAAACAGTAAAATAGTTCTTTGATAAGATTGGTTGGGGAGGATCAAGGAAGGACTAGAAGAAATCTGTATCTTTATGTCCTAAAATACTGAAACATTATATGCAACTAATGTAGTTGTGCTGTAATACTGAGTCACAACACTTCTTTGTTTTTTAAACAAGGTAGAAGTTCTCACCTACTGCACACTTAGGCTTTAAGAGAAGGTAGAGACATCCTATTATCTAGTGTAAGACAGGCTTATAATACTTCAGTATATAACTATGGCTGCCCAGGTATTGGTAGAATGCACACACATTGACAAGACAACCTCCACAGGTCACTTCCAACCTGAACCATCATTTGATAGCTACGCATCTTACTATAGTGCTCAAAAAAGCTGACAGCTCAGCCTGCTGTATTCTGGGAGGGAGATAACTGATATTTTGAGTTATCAGTTACCAGATCAGGTCCAAGACATGCACACTATGAAAACAAGAAAGTTTTGTTCTGTATGTCTTGTCTCTCCACACTACGCAATATTTCTTAGGAAAATATTCTGAAGTACATGCAATATGTAATAACTGAAAGGTTATTTCTGGTTATCAGTGCTAGTGGGTGCCCAATAAAGCACCAGTGAGAACAGATATTACAGTGTGGGCACTAAAGAATTCCACTACACAAGGCTCCAAGTTCAGTCCTTCAATGCGAGATTAAGAAAGCACAACTGTGGTCTCAGCTGTAAATAAAGCAAGCATAGTATTTTTCATGCTTGTGCTCATAAGGAAACAATGCCTCTACTCAAGTCACATATTGAGTGGAAAAAATGCACTAGCACTATTTTAGAACAGTAATACACGTACGGTGAGACCTTCATGAACAGTAAAAAACACTAACACACTGTGGATTTGGAGGGGGTGGAACAAAAGGGGAAAGAGAAGGTTGCAGCATTTCAGATCAGAAAGTCTCTTACTAACATAATTTTCTAATCAGAAGAGTGTTTTATCTTATCAGTCCAAAGAACACACAAGAGTTAGGGTGTTCACTGCACCATTAACAACAAAATAAGACACATTTTTATGTTGACAATTCTATCGTACACTGATAGGAATTTAGCCAAGAAACAGTTAAATTCTGATCCTACACAGAAATTTCCATTGCTGTATCACAGTGCACTGAAAAGCACAGATAATCTATTTCATCTCCAGTACTGGATCATAACAATAAGTTATTTGTGCCAATTGTGAATAGCCTCCACATTTATTAGAAGTGGATTAGTAATGAGAAAAGACTTGTTAGCCAGAAGAGATCTGAGATTTTTTTCACACACCATACACTGGTGCATGGAAAAGTTTTTCATTGGTAAAAATTGCTACTTAGTTTTACTGAGAGCTCTCCATAGTGGTGTATATTGTGCAGCACATTTCTTTGTGGAGAACTTACCTTTATCCCATCATAGAGGCAACACACTTAGGCTGTACTGAACTGTATGAGGTAGTACCAGAACATGAGCTCTTCTGCTCTTGTTTTTTTCAAGTATCAAAACATGGAAGCCCTAATTAAAGGACAATGCAACCATCAAGTTTCTAAAACTACCTGGTTCTTCTTCAAGCAGACCACCTTCTTTGCAGGCTTCCTGATTTGACACGTCCCAAATAGTACCTTCTTTAGCTAATCCTTCCTATTGTTATTACTCTTGTGCTAAGACAGGAGGCCAAAGAAACTCCTGAGTCTAGAGCATATAACTGTTTTTTTTTCCATCTCTCAAGTTTCACTACTCATGGGTTTAGCACATATAGTATGGACTCCTCTTCATACAAATTCCTTAAAAGGCTTCATAACAGTAGCTTTTCTTGTCTTAGTAGGATACAGTATTAGCTGTTTAAACCAGCTTCAGTACTATCTAAATGTTAAAGAAACTTTAGTCTTGTCTTTTCAAGCTCCAGTTTCTGCAAGGAAATATAAAAAGGGCATTCCACTACATTTAATGAAGAGAACAGCACCTACATTTAAACTGCTTTGTACTCATATACTCTCATACTATGCATGGTGCTCTCATAATTTAAAATAGTTACTGGAGCCAGGAAACATGAGAAGCCATCTGAGAACTGTCTTCCACCAAAAGAGGTACTGACAGAATCTGTACAGCAATGGGTCTCTGTCCTCACCAGCTACAGTTGAAGCCTCAACAGAACCATGCTTCTACCTGCTATCAGCTTTGTGGTTAGAGATGTTTGTAGCAATCATCACACACAGTGGAACTCTCCTTCACACGAGCAAGACTTGCACTCATCTTCTGCACTCCCTCACTGCTGCTTCCAGCATTATTGCCAAGCTGTTTACTACACCTTACCATAATAACTTCTTGTTTCCATCGCCCAAAGGTTCACTTTATAGGCATTGCTGTCTTAAGGAAACTCCTTTTTGTGGAAGGAAACAATCCATAAAATGCACTGATCCAGATTCAGCATGCTAGCTGTCAACAGTAGAATAATCATTACTTGCAGAGTTTACACTCCTGAACAGCCCAACTCTGTAGCCACACATGGTCCACAGTAAGGCTACTCAAATACAAAACTTGACACTTCAGAAAATTTTCAGAGGTAGCACAGCTCAAAACATACACAGAAGAAAAGTTTACAAACATTCTGGTTTGCTCTTCTAATTCAGACATACTTTAGCTGGAGTGTGGACAAAATAAAAATGAGATTAAGGAAAGTTACAAAACAGCAGCAGAATTAAGTACATGTTTTGCCCCAGGAGATAATAACACTTCCCATGGCTTCTGAAGACTATAAATCTTTTCTTGGATGAGCAAGTCTTCCACTTGCCCTTCTGGAATGAACTTTTGGATTCTTCCTTCCACCTCACCTGTAACATGTCCAATTATCTGAATAAAAGGTTTACAAAGTGTTAGAAGTATTGTACACATAGAATAAACTTCTGATGCAACAGTGACATCCTCTGCAAACAGTTTGTACTGGTACAAATATATTTAAATGTGAATACTCAGCTATTAAATGCTGACTGTAGAACATTACGATGTATCACCTGTTCTTCAAACATTGCTTTAGAAGCACACTAACGTTTGTGGTCATAAAACTCCAAGTTTGTGCCAAAGGATCTTTGATAAGCTCTTTTTATATATCTCACCAATGGTGAAAGGAACAGAGCATAAAGCTTCCCTCCCAAAATATCAGAATCTCTATGGAATGGTTTTAAGTATATTACTGTCCACGGAGAGAAGAGAGTCCTATGATTAACACTTTATCAAGAAAGTCTCAAATTTGATTGTCTGACTGAAAATACAAAGTCAATACTTAAATAAGTGAAAGGAAAAAAAGGTTCTCACCAGTCTTTGACTTGACCTGGTGACACTGGCTACTGTTTGTAACCATTTTTTAATGAGCACCTGTTTAAAATGGTTGAGATACTGTTGTTAATTTTGCTCTGTGGACTAAAAATCATGCCAAGTGTTAAATACTAAGTTTGAGAAACACCTCTGCCATGTCTGACAGTTTTCAACTGTTTTTTTTGTAAGGGAAATAAACAGCTCTAAAAGGGAGTAAGTATTGTAGGCAATTACTTTTAAAATATCTTACTCTACAGAACACTTTACTGAAGAACAGTCAGTACTGGCACTAACCATCTATTTTGTAAACTAGTAACAGTAGCAATACTGTTGCTGACAAACAGCAGTTTTTGTCTCTATACTGATCTGTGCTAACCATAAAGCTTTGTTAGACACCCTCAGTGCTTTCAGTTGTGCCAAAGTGAATTTACCTAAGCCTCCCTCCCATTAAAATCCCAGAACTATAAAGTAAATATCAATATCCAAATCTGACTGAAACAGTTACTTTTTAAGAAAGGCAATTTGCTACTTAGGCCTATTAAACGATGCAGAAGAATCTTGCTAGACCTAGGATCTGGAAATAGAAACAAGTGAAGCTCAATGGCTAAGAAACCAAAGTAGAAGAGTTTATAAATTCCTGATAATTCATTAGTTAAAATAAATTTGCCAAGTTAGCAAAACAGATTGAGGTGTTGAGGTTTTTCAGGCGTTAGATAGGAAGCTGGAGTGATTAATATTGCTACCATTGGGAAAACGAGCCAGTGACCACATGCAAAACAAAACACAGCAGAAGACATCTTCTAGACATCTCACTCTGCCTAAACACCTTAGCATTTTCTTTAAAAAACAAACTCAAAACTACATGTTTTCAGCGAACATTGCTAGTAGTTTTGTTTTTTTGCTAGCTTGCAGCTTCATGTGAGGTGGCAATGAAACAGAACCAGTTGATCAGGCAGGAACAAGACCTTGTCAGAAAATTTTGCTGCTATGAAAGATGACGTCCCCCAGTTCTACTCCACAGTTTACTTAACAGCATACCTGGAATACCTGAATATGTTTATCTAATTAAAATATTTTAATATTTTAACAATTTTTGTATCTCAGAAGTTGTCAGAACTTGGTTTTTAGTAATTTCATTTGAGATTAAAATACACCTTGTACTTGCGGGTGTATTTGATTTAATAAAAGGACTGAGAGACAATGCAGTCATAGCCAGAATGGGTTTGTAAGGGGAGAAGTCCTGTTTAACCAACTTTACTTCCTTCTATGACAAGGTCCTGTCTAGCTGGCCACAGAAGCCAGTTTGTTTTTTTTTTAATTTTAGCAAAGCTTTTGACACTGTTTCTCACAGCATCTTCCTGGACAAAATGGTCAGCACACAGATAGACAAGTCCGTAATACATTGGGTGGGCTCAAAGGGTTATAGTAAATGGGGTTACATCAGGCTAGCAGGCAGTCACCAGTGAGCTTCCCCTGGCCTCAATTTTAGGGCCAGTCCTCTTTAATGTTTTTATTGATTATCTGGACACAGGAATTGTATGTACATTTAGGTTTGTTGACAGGACTAAACTAGGAGGATCTGTGGACTCACTGGAGGGTAGAAAGGCTTAATAGAGAGATCTGAATAGACTAGAGCATTGGGTAATCACCAACAGTATGAAAATAAACAAGAGCAAGTGCTGGATTCTCCATCTGGGACAGGGTAATCCTGGTACTGATCTTCTCCCTCTGGTGTCCAGCAACTGAACATGAGGAAAAGCTGTGTCAGGGAAAATTCAGACTGGACATTAGGAAAGGGCTATTGACAGACGGGTAGTCAGTCACTGGAACAGGCTTTCCAGGGAAGTGGCCATGGCATCAAGCCTGTCAAGAGTTCAAGGAGCATCTGAACAACAGTCCTGGTCATACGGTTTAGTTTCAGGTAGTCCTGAGAATAGCAGGGAGTTGGACTCAATGATCCCTACTGGCCCCTTCCTTCTTGAGACATTACAGGAATGCCTAGTTGTTGACAGCAGTTCAGAAAATTCAGCACCTACATTAGGTACCTTCACTGCTTGATTTAAACTTTGCTAATAGGTTTTGTAATTACAACTCCTTGTTTGAAGCATATGGAAAATGCTGCTACTATACTGTGGTTCCAGTACTTTTACAGTAATAACCTAAAAAAAGTTTTCTAACCCAGCAGTTACCTACAGCAACACAAGATAAACTGCCCAGATAAAATATGAACTGGTCTTAAAACTCAGGATTCCTTGGAATAAAACATATATCATAGAATGAAACATTAACAGCTTCAACCATTGGTTGAAGGAAATCCTCAAAGGAAATCCTTTCAGGTTTGCAGCCAAGAGACCAAAACTTAAGTGCTTTGGCTATATTACCTTCTCTGCAATTACAAATTTAAAATATAGCAGCAAGTGCTTTTGGCATCCACATCCAGAGATTTTAAAGGAGATTGCATCACAGAACATCAATGTTATCTTAAGCTGAAATTAAGGTCTGTTGTACTCTGATTACAGTGAAATAATTTTAAACAGAAGAAATCTGCAGTTACAATTAACATGTCAACTGAAGAATTAACCAGCTACATGCCTCTACCACCAGCTTCTATTTTATTGTCTTGCAACTCAATACTGCTTTTAACGGAGAAACATTAGGCAGTATCTTTTTTGTGTGCGTATATCACAGAACCATAGAATCATCAAGGTTGGAAAAGACCTTCAAGATCATCAAGTCCAGCCATCAGCCCTACAATCCTGTGACCAATAAGCCATCTCCTGAAACACCACGTCCACCTGTTTTTTTAACATCTCTAGTGATGCTGCCTCCACCACCTCCCTGGGCAGCCCGTTCCAATGCCTCACCACTCTTTCTGTGAAGAAATTTTTCTTAATATCCAATCTGAACCTTTCAGGCAGCTGTAGAGAACAATGAGGTCTCCCCTCAGCCTCCTCTTCTCCAGGCTCAACAGCCGCAGCTCCATCAGCTTCTCTTCATAATACCTGTTCTCCAGACCCTTAATCAGCCTAGTTGCCCTTCTCTGCAGACTCTACAGCACCTCAATGCCCTTCATATACTGCAGTGCCCAAATACATATATATATGTGTATATATATATTCCTTGTGATTTTTAAAAGCATTTTTTACCTAAATTCTTTTAATTATTTTAAATGGATAAAAATCATTACGGTCTCCTTGAACCCAAACTGTTCAATCATTCTATTATTAATTTGTCCTCCAAACTCTTACAAGTAGCATTATGTATTAACCAGGCTACAAAGACTGTTGATCAGGAGACTTAGTATGGCAATTGATTTCAGCTTAGGAGTAAGTAATTGTTCCACTGGTATACTTATAAAGGAGAGATAGAAACCTTGTTTATTAACCTCATCACCACTTTAAGTCTTACACACACAATTTTTTTGACAGATCTCCAAATTTACTAACCACACAAAGGCTACAGATTTTTATTTTTAAGGAAGTGATTATGATCTTCCCCTCCTAATACAGAATGGATACAAATTGTAATCAGGTAGACCTGCTTGAAGGAAAAAGTCTGGAATCAATTCAGAAGTGAAACAACAGCAAAACTGCCCATACTTAAACATACTTTAATTGGTGAAAATAAAGAAGGAGCTGGTCCTGAACTTGACTGTAGTTAACAGTATTTCACACCAACTTGCCATGTCACTGAACTAAACATGCATTGTGTAATATTCTAAGATCTCGCCCCTTCCTCTACCTGCTTTCTCCATTGCATCACCAGGAATTTTGAGTTTTCAGCCCTCTGATAAAACAAAAAAAGTTTGAATCCTTTCCTTAGCATCAAATTGAAATAAAGTCTCTCTCTAAGTAGATTACTAGAGAATCAGTAAGCAACAAGAAAAGTTCCAGTGGAAAACAGACTTCTAGACAGTCATGCAAGGGCTGAGATTTGAAAACCTGTACCCAGCATGGTGTGAACAGATAGAATGCTTTCCAGTAGTTTTAACATATGACATAACAGCAAAGTTTTGTTGACATCTACAGGTATGCAAGAGTAGTAACCTATCTGAAATATAACCATTATGCTTTTTCCCTGATACCAAAAACATTTACTTATAGAACAAGAACAAAAGAACTTACAGAATAAGAACAAAAACATCAAGTTCAAGAAAAACCTCTACATTGTCACATCTTGATTCATACATCCCTCTGTAAGCACAGGATGACATGAATACTTTGGGCAAGCTGACAATGAGAATTCTATGAGAAAATACCTTTGTTCAGCAGCTATGCAGTATGGCTACCCATGGTAAAGCCACAATGTTTATGTTCAGCACTCCCAGAAATACTGTAGGCAAAGTCAGGCCTTCCTGTCAAGGAACAGTCAACATGGTTTGCCATCATAAAAAAATAAAAATCAAACTTCTTTTGCCAGTCTGTTTGTAGTTAAAAGGAAATTGCACCATTAAAACATCTAATTACAAAAATATAAGTGTAGCAGAAACAAATCCTTCCATCTTAAAAGAAATACATGTAGTCTACTTCACACCTCAAGAATACATCTCAGTTCTGTTTTGACGGATCACTCCTTTCCTGCCCACTCCAGAACTAAACTACTACTTTTGCTACTACACTGATGCATTTGATCCTTTCCAGAAGAACCATTGTACTCTGAATGATTGTCAAAGCAATTATTCATTGTTGTGCATTGACCATCATACTCCTTTTGATATCCAGTGGCATGAGAAGAGAAATCAGACTTTGCAGGAAAATGGATCCAAGCTATGAACTCAGGCAGTTTTCACTTGATTATCTGAAAAACATAACCCTGAGGTTATGAAGTCTCTAACGGTTAGAGATCTTTTAAGTGTTTCATAAAATTTTCTTGCTCTCCAGAACGAAGCAGATGCAGCATTTGCTTAAGAGCTTAATTAAATCCTACTAGCAAACCTCTTGCATAGTAGTTTAGTACTTACAGAACTATACTTGAAGATGCAAAAGAAAATCAGTTTCAGTGCTGCTCAGGAACTTGTTTTCAACACAGCAAATTCTCAAGTCTTCTATACTCCATCCCCCCCCAAAAAAGGTTAATTTGAAGCATTCTTGCTCAACACCTTCCACTTTTCATCCAAAAATCTTCTGCCAAAGAGAACTATGCACTTTCCACTCAAGAGGTGGAGGGGGAGCAAGTGTAACACTTTATGCAACAGTAATAACATCATAGAATGGCTAGGGTTGGAAGGCACCTTTAAGATCATCTAGTTCCAACCCCCCTGCATGGACAGGGACACCTTCCACTAGACCAGGTTGCTCCAAGTCCCATCCAACCTGGCCTTGAGCACTTCCAGGGAGGGAGCCTCCACAACCTCCCTGGGCAACCTGTTCCAGTGTCTCACCAACATCACACTAAAGAATTTCTTTGTCTAACCTAAATCTACCCTCCTCCAGGTTTAAACCATTATTCCTCATCCTGTCATTACACACACTTAAAAATAAAAGTCCCTCCCCAGCTTTCCTGTAGCCCCTTCAGATACTGGAAGGCCACTATGAAATCTCTTCAGAGCCTTCTCTTCTCCAGGCTGAACAGCCTCAATTCTCTCAGCCTGTCTTCACAGGAGAAGTGATCCAGCCCTTGGGTCACCTTCACGGCTTTTCTCCAGACTCACTATAAGAGTTCTATGCCCTTCCTCTGTTGAGAGCTCCAGAATTGGACACAGTACTCCAGGTGGGGTCTCACAAGTGCAGAGTAGAGGGGAAGAATCACTTTCCTGGGCTTGCTGGCCACTTTATAAAATTTCCCATTTTAATTAGAACTATATTCTAATGAAAAATTACATTTAACCTACTGTCTTACAGCACAACACACAGCCCACTGAAGTAATCTTAAAAATCAATAAAATACTGCCTGAATTTTTAACATCATGCCATGAAGTGGTGGATGCAGCTACAGGGATAGTCCCTGAGCCAGTGCTGAGCAGGGCTGGTACATTCATGCAGCACAGCACTGACTTGTACTAGTGAAGTACTACATTCAGGCCCAAGCTGCCAATCTGCTTACAGCTCAAGAGCAATATGGAATAGGAGTCTGTCTACCATGTAAACCCTCAGACTAGGTGGAAACATTAACCCTAGAGTGATGATTTCTTTACAACTGAAACAGACATTGCTGTTTTCTTAAAATTAAAAAAATGAAAAAAAAAAACATGAAAAATGAAGATGCAAGTGCTAAGTTTCCTTCTTAATGTGGAATGTTAGGATTTTTTTACATTTTTTTTTAATGACTTAGTTAAGTTTATCAGGAATAGATAATGCATCCTAGTTAGCTTTTATGCATAAAAGAAATTTCAGTGAGTTTATCAGGCCTAATTGGCATACTGAAATGTGGAAATAAATCAAAGACTCCATGTACTCAAGCTACAAGAACTGGATACCTGCCAAAATACTGGAAGGCAAACAATTCAAAGTCAACTATGTAAAAAAAAAAAAAAATCCAAAAAAAACCTCAGTAGTGAACAAATGACCATACTGTGATTGCTATTACCTATACCAAAAAGGGCGGGGGGGGGGGGGTGAAATGGTTTTGTGGTTGCTCATGTATTATACGGGGCTATAGGTAAAAATCTGAGGGATGTAACAGAAGATGTAGTATGCTAGTTTGAATTACTCTAAGATACTCATCTTGCCAGACTTCCTCCTCTGCAAGAATGTTCTCCGAGAATGAATATCATCTCAGGTCAAATCAAATGCAGTACCAAAAGGGAAAAAGTTAATCTGAAAATGAAGATTAATTCTGCAGCACCTTCCTCTTCAACCAGTTCTGAAACAGCTTATGCTGAAATAAAAGCTGTCCACTAGAGAAAGTTTATTGCTGTTCTTTTGGGTTCTGGTCTTGAATTAGTCATTGATACTGACAATAATTGGTTTATTAAAAAACACAAGCTCCCTCCTTCTTTCCTTCTTGGTTTTACTCTTTTGGGAAATCACAGTGTCTTTTCTTCTGACATGAGCACTCAAGGGATTCATAGCATACTGCAATGGCCTCCAAGAAGTGCCCAATACAGTCCATCAGAAGTGTGAGAAGAAAATACTGCTTGCAATGTTAATAAAGAACAAAAATATTTCTGAAAGTGTTTATTTCATCTTTATCCCACCCTTTAATTTTTATTTTTGTACCATACACAATATTAGTACAGTAGAACATGTAAATAATTTCTAAGCAAATAAATACACATACATTAGGGGTGCATGCTCAAAAAAAATTTACTGATACATGTATGTAGTGCATGCTCCAAAAAAATGTATTGACATATGCATGCAGTCAAAAAATTGTGGAAACCACAGTTGTACTGCATCAAGGAACTGACTCACGCAATCCAGTGCAAGATTTGGCAGCTGAAGGGAGTGTTTACTTTCTGTAAACTAGATTAGTTCCCAAATCCAAGTCAAAAAATACAAAGAGAACACAAAAGTTTACCCCTTACAGTAGCAGCTCACACTTGTGTTGTCAAACTAGAACCTGTTAATAGCACTCAGTTATTTCCAGCTTCTCTGGAACAAAAAAAACATGAAGCAGTAAGAACAATATTAGCAGTTTGTTGAAGACAGTTCAAAGGTTCCAGTATTCCATAGGTATTTTAGACTAAACATCAGACAGGAGATATTAAAGAATCGAGCAACATAAAATTACAAAATATACATAACCCTTGTAGAATACAAACCCCGGAAGACTAATATGAGTTACTGCTGCAAACAGAGCCATACATTGTTGTTTTTTCCCCCCTCAATGAAGATGGTGGTAATTAAGTGCAGTACTGGAATAAGAAAAGTGAGGATTCTCCACAAAGCCTGACAAAGCATAAAAGTACCACTTTGTATGATGCTAGTAAAGCTGCACTGAGATCACTTGAGCTGATCTAACTATTTTTCAGAAGTGATGAACAAGAAAAGCTACAAATTAAAGGCTTCTAGGATGTCCAAGAGCAGAGACCGAGACTAAATGAGTTTCTCTTGTTTTGTTTAAGTACAATGAAATTCAGAGAGAAAATTCAACTTCTGTTTACAAATATAAAAGGAGAGTAAGAAGGAAAATAAGCTACCCAAACTAAATCACACTGACTCAATAACTAGAAGAGCTACTGATTGTAAGAAAGAATCAGCAAAGTAGTACAATAAAAACAATCTGCAAGAGGGTCTTCCAGCAGAGGGATAGTAGAGGAAGCAGTTTGTAATGACAGACTTTACATAACACAGTCACCTAACTCAATAGCCTAGAATAATCTAGAATCCTTTTTTAGCAATTTATGCATCTTCAGCTAAGCTCTGTTTTCCCTACAGGCTAAGCAATCAGAAACCAAGAACTAAGGAAAAAAACCCTCACAACAAACAAAACAAGCAACAAAACACCATGTTAGAGGTGTTGCAGGCATTTAACATTTTCTAGAGTGAAATAACATTATTTGTGAAAAAGCATAGCCATATGCAGACTTTTCACTATGCTTAAGTTAAAAGATTTTAAGCTGCAATATAACAAGAAATGCTGTAATGTTCAAGAAACTAAAAATCAAAGCCAGAAAGATAGTTTAAAAAAAACTGTCAGCAAAAGTCAGTAAAAACAAAATACAACAACCCTCAGTTCTGCACAGGTATCAGTAATGTCTTCTTTTGTACTGCGGTCTCCAAATTGAGAGGAAAGGTGCATGGATTTCTGTGCTGCAGGAAGCAAAG
This sequence comes from Apus apus, assembly GCF_020740795.1. Lineage (NCBI taxonomy): Eukaryota > Metazoa > Chordata > Aves > Apodiformes > Apodidae > Apus > Apus apus. The sequence goes on along the minus strand of NC_067312.1, from coordinate 67,877,409 downwards.
CACACTTCTGTTTTTCAATGCCTTTGAGTCTGTTCGGATTTTTTTCAGGTGTGTGTTTTTTTTTTAAATTTGTGCTGGGGGAACTGAAGGTGGTGTAAGTATCTCCCCACGAGATCACTACCACTGTATAGCCTGTCAAGGGAACCAACTAGTACTCTAGGGGAGTATTTAACAAACAACAGAACAAAGGTACCAGTAGAGGGCTTGGTTCGCACAACATTTACTTACCACTGCTGTATATTACTGCATAAAATATGCATCAATTCAGAATCACCCATGTACTGTGAAATTCATTTTTCAAAAAATTAATCTCCCCAATTAAGGTATTATACAGAAAAAAATTAAATTAATGCATACCAGTGAATTACTAAAACACAGTTCAATTTTGAATACTTTAAAAGTATTCATATTCCAGAACTGTGACATCGGTGACATTATGGCATAGTAATTTTTACACAGAGGAAGACACAAAGGCACTTGGAGTCTCTTGTGCAGGCCATAGCTTTATTAATACAAAACCTAGGCAAAACAGATATACCTGAACTGTTAAGATAGAAAAAAACACTATCTAAGAAAAGCTAGGACACTTATTTTTCCTACTGTCTGAAGGCAGATCCCCTCAAGAGGAAGGGGGACACAGCCACAACAGCAACAAAATCCTACATATTTTGGTACACTGTTTCCCTCCCACTTCTTTTTTCACAACCATCTTCTCGCCTCTCTATCTCTGGAGACTAAACCTCCTGTAGAGCGTCACCTATGAGACCAGCAACTGTAATAGTATCACCAAGTTCCAGCTGTCATCTCTCTAAAGCAAAGTACTCACTTGAATTTTAACATGATAGACCAAGATCAGTAGTAAGCAATTAACCCATTTCAGAGTACTGCAGCATCACCTAGCTACATTTCTGCAACCAGTTTCAAGAACAATCCCTTTCTTCTCTACTAGTAAAGCCACTGTTGGAACAACCACGTGAAACCTGACTTGGTGAGACGCCTATCTTACTAAGACAGCCAAACAAATCCTTGTCAAAAGGTACCCCCCTTCGGTAGGCATATGTGCATCTTCCTCAAACAGCGTATCTTCCTCCAAGAGTGCTTCTCTGTGAGAACAGAACCAGCAGAAGAGTTACACATATGAAGCTTGTAAGCAAAAATAAGGAAAAAAACCTGTAATTACCACTTGCATAAACATTACTGTAACACCACCTCACAACATCTACCTTTTAAAAGGAAAAAAAAGCTCAAACTTAAACTGCAAGATAAAATTGCTACATGCAAAGTAGTAAACCACACTGCTGGGGAACTCACTTTTGGATCAGGCTTAACACAAAATAACTTCCAACCTTCACGCACTGGGTCAAGAAGCAGGGGCCTAACAATAAGTCTTCTTCACACAGTGAAAATTTTATGCCATGACACTAGGATGTTTGTAAAGGCTGCTCTACTAAGTCTTTCACATCCTGAACAAGTTGAGTTAGTACCAAACAACCAAACACAGCTAATGAGCAAGCTTAATTTTTCCAGGGTCTTAGAAGTCAGTGAAATGTTTTCTTTAATGCATTGTATTATTCAACACTAGAGACCGTTACTGTCAGTCAGCAGGAAGTGAAGTCATTTTGGGAATGGAAACAATAAGCCCCCTAAAACACAGTGAAAAAAGCACAACAGCTTTGTGAACATCGTTCATATAAAAGTAGACTGCCATCGTGATTTAAGTTACTGGTGCTCTGTGGCCAGAAATCAAGTACATAATCCAGATGTGGTGTATTTTATACTCCAGAGACTGTGGAAGATGCAGGTATACGCTATTAGTATGCATGACACACTCTCATAAAAAAGCTTATATATATTCTTATCTCGCAAAATGGTTTTTTAAGTTTGAAAAGAAAATAATTATCTCCCTTCTCCACATATGTCTAAATGCCTGCAAACATACTAAATGCTTTGGAAATGAACCATCCTGTTACAGAACCACTGAGAACTCCACAGAGCTTCAATTTAACTTCTGAAGCTTACACCACACCAGTTTTTTAAATTTGTACCTAAGTGTAATATCAAATGTAACATATTTCATCCTGTTTTTTTAGTTTGTTTGTGGTTTTTTGATTTTTTTTTTTTTGGGGGGGGGCACAGCACAAAGGGTATAATTTAAAAAAAATCTTCATGTACACACCTACCCACACTGCAGAACTTATGAAATTTAAGAAATTAATAATTTCAGTTAATTAATGTTCTGATAATTATCCTGTAATCAGGTGGTCTACAGCTCCTCTATGCCACAACCTACCAAGAACACTGCTTGCCACACTTTGTAATGAAATATGAAGAAATTAGTTTTAGAAACTATAGCTGTAGAAGTTAAGATTCCACACTGGAATGTATTAATGGTGTCACAAAAAGCTTTATTGACAGCCACCACATAAACACACTGAAAACCTATCTCCCAAGCTTAGAAATTCAAGTAATGTTCTGCTTACAGAACAGAGTACCTAATGACCTGGTCATCTCATCATGACCAGGAGTCAAGAAACTACAGGAGGGGAAAAAAAAACACCTTAAAAATTAGTGTGTTTTCACATATATTACATGGTTTATTTATACTGCATCTAACTCCATGCACAAGACTGTAACTGCCACCTTCCATTCCATACTAACTTAGAATGAGACTAGAGAACACCAATTAACTCCATCAGGAAGGGACCTGAAAGGCAAGAGTAATTTATAGGATTAGTAATTATTCTGGTATCTAATTTTAGATGTTGCAAGGAAGTATGTCTACAGCATACCAAACAATTACTTCTATGAGAACAGATTAAGAGTTACTTTCAAAAAAATACACTTAAAGAATCACCACATTCCTCCAAAAAAACGCCAAAGATCAGCACAGACATACTGAGCCGCCTAATAATGGTGTGAAACAGGACAACCTCAAAAGAAAATGTATTTTCCCAAGCAACTCCACCTATAAGGAGTGAAAGGTGGAATGCCACAAGTTCTGGGAACAGAATACTCTTCACTTCCTTAGGATGTGGCCTACATGTTCTTTTATTTCCCTAAACCCAGCAGAAAAACCCACTAGAACACGGATTGCTAAGAGCACAGCTAAATACCAAGAGGCAATTTTCAGACTGCAAGAAGACACCACTGCCAGTTTGATCTGGATTTAGTTTAGTGACGATGGTTTAATCGTGATCTAGAAAACATATCAAATTAATTCCAGGCTCAGCTAACGCTTGCCCTTTCATAAAGGCAGCCTACAACGCGAACAAGCTTTCACTGTGACTCGTCTCCAACAACACACAGACCCGTCCGAAAGAGAAAAAGCTCGAGACGCACAGCTCCAACATTTCTGAAGCCTTGCTCAGGACGCCCTCACGCGCAGGGCTGCTCAGCAGGGCTGAAACAGCCCCTGAAGGAGCAGGAGCCGGGGCTGCATCTGTGCAGCCTCCAGCATCACGCCCGGAGGCGGTCTGCGCTGCGTGCGCACCGACGGGCATGCGTTTTCAGCCGCTCCCGAGGCAAACCTCTTGCCGCTAATGAAAACCAGCGCATCTTTTCCCCCCGCATCTCTTCCAAGTATTTTAATTACCCTTCTCAGACTAACACCTTTCTCAGCCCCCCTCCCCCCCGCTCCCCGAATTCCCTATCTGCTGGAAGACTCTGCGGACCAGAAGCGGGAAACCGCTGCGTCTGTAACACAGCCTCTCTCGAGTTGTGGATAAAACACTCGCACCGCAGACCTACAGCTCGAAGCAGCTCTCGTCACGGGGACCACCTCCCAGAAATGTAGCGGGGGAGAAGCCCCGCTGCGTCACCAACAAAAACAAAACACCAAGCAAAAAAAAAAAACAAACACGAACGAAAAACAAAGAGGCAGACGCAAGCCGCCCGATGCTTTCGCACTGTTCGCGCCTCCTCGAGGCTCCGGGAGCTTTCCGCCCTTCCCTCCCGCCGCACGCCCCGAGGCAAACACGAGCCGAGCGCGGCCCCGCCGGGGGCTCGACGTGCGGGCCGGGGCCCCGCACCGCCCGCTGCCGAGGGAGGCGGCTCGGGGGCGGCCAGCAGCTTTCGGGGGAAAGGGGTGTACGCGACAGCCGCTCACCTTGTCCAGCTCATCGTGCAACTCGGCCAGGCTGGGCCGGATGAGCTTCTCGCCCAGATCGGCAGCCGTGTGGCGGTAGTGGTCGATGCGGGGCACGGCGTCCATGGTGTTGTGGCCGAAGGTGCGCAGGTAGTAGGTGTTGGTGTGGGTGTCGTAGTAGTAGTGGTGGTGCCCGCCGGAGTGCAGGCTTCCCTCGCTGAGCACCGTGTCGCCGCCGTTCTGGAAGCTGACATTGCCGCCCTCCGAGCTGCCTCCCCCCGGCTCGCCGGGGCTCTCGTGGCCGGCCGACGGGTCCACGAAGTTCACCCGAAACCTGCCCTTGGCTTCTTCGCTGCCCTTCCCCACCGCACCGCCTTCCTCGCTTGCCTTGCGGGGCTCCTCGGCCGGGCGGCCGGCACCCTCGGCCACCAGGTCCACCTGGAAGCGGCTCTGGCTCGGCGTGGGACCCAGCGGTCTGCCCAGCGCCCGGCCGCCTGCCGCATCCTGGCCTTCCTCAGACCGCCTCTCCTCGCCCGCCGTGCCGGGCGGCGCCAGCTGCTGCTGCTGCTGCTGCTTGCCCTCCATGCCTGCCCTCCGCCGACCGAGCCCTGCGCGCTGCGGCTGCCCCGGCTGCTCTGAACGCCCCTCGCGGCGGCGGCTCCGCCGCTTTAAACCGCCGAGCAGCGCCCCGGGCTGCAGCGCCTCAGACACCGCGCGGCGCCGCGCGCCCCGCCCCGCCCCCGCCGCAGCGCCAGGTGATGATGCCGCCGCTGCGGCCGCCGCCCCCGCCGCGCGCCCCCGCCCGCCGCACCGGCCCCGCCGCCTCCCCCCCCGGCTCCGCTTCCCCCCCCCCCCCCCTCCCCCCCTCGCCCGCCCCGGCGCGCCCGCTACGCGAAAGCACCGCCCGCCGCCCTGACAGCGCCGCGCGGGGAGGAGCGGCCGCGCCGGGCGAGCCCACCGGGGCTGCAGCCGCGGGGAGCGGCGCGGGGCCCGCGGCCGGCGTGGGGCGGCGGAGCAGGGAAGGAAACAGTCCCGGTGCCCTCCGCTTCCCCGCCCTCCGGCCGCTCCACCTGATCCCCGCTCAGCGGAGGCAACGACTTAGACGTGAAACGGCCGCAGCCGCCTCGCCGCGCCCGGCTGCCTCCCCGCTGGGGCGGAGGCGAAACGCGGGGGGGGCCGCCGGCGCCGCCTGCTCCCCGAGCTCCACCCGCTGCCGCCGGCGGCAGCAGCAGCAGCTCCCTGGCCCGCCGGCGGCGCTAGCGGGGAGGGCGGCGGCCGCGGCTCCGCCCGTCCCAAACTATGGCCGCCACCGCATCCGCCCCGCGGCGCCCGGGGAGGGGCGGGGGGAGGAGGCAGCGCCTGGCCCGGGGCGGGGGCCGCGGCGGGGCCCGCCTGTCACCCCCGGAGCCCGCCGCCACGTCTCGCGAGAAGCCGCCCAGCGGGGAGGGGGGAGCCGCGCCCCCCGGGCCCGGAGCCGGGACCTCCCGCCGCTGCCCCTGCCCCTCCTGGCCGCTCGGTCGCTGGGTGGGCGGGGGACGCGGGACGGAGGCGCGGCGGGGCTGCAAGGCCGCCGCAGCCCTGGGACCCGCGGGCGGCACCGGCGCTGTGCTGCCGGCCGCCCCGCGCCCGCTCGCAGCCCTGCTGCTGCAGGGACCCCCTTGAGCCGCCTGCTGGGGGTCCTGGCCCCTCGCCACCCGGCTGCTCCTTGCCCGGGGTGAGGGGTCCCGGTGTGCGGCGTGGCTGAGAAAGGGCAGGAAGGAGACGCGCGCCTGCGGGGCGGCAAGTGCCGGGAATGCCCAGGAATGTTAGCTCACGGGTGCCTTGAGGGAGGAATACACGAGACGAGCAAAAGCAGATGGTCGTTTGAGCACTGTTTTCGCCTTCCAGCCCCCACATCTTTTCCGAGGGTGCTGTAAAAGTCATTTTCTCCTTGCCTGATGGATCTAGTGTCAGAAATGCCTTCCGTGTACTGCGTTGCAACTCCTCGTCTCTATTGCATCGTATTCTTTCTTCAAAAGAATACGTGATTAGTTCTTTCGTGAAAAAAAAAAAATAATAAATCTAGTTGTTCTGCCACCCCTTCCCCTCGTGGAGTGCAAGGATCACATAATCCATTAAAGCGCGGGAGGTTAACGCGGAGGCTGTGAAGAAAAAACCTCAGACCTTCTGCTTCCACATCAAGACGTTGGAAAGGGATCCACCAACAACTTTTCATTATACACTTGGAAGTGCTATCTCAGAATAGCAGCTGAGTTGGTGAACAGTTGCCAAAACAATTTTTACCTTACTTAGTTGCTAAAACTAATTAGGCAAACGTTCCTTTAAGCTAGTCCTCTCAAGCAGCAAGCAGCACCTCTTTATTTAAAAAAAAAAAACAACACAACATTTTGGTTGGTACTTCTGGGTTCCCAATCTTATTTCCTAGTCATGTGCAGCTCTGTATATATTTGTACATAGCACTGTCTAGCAAACTGAGTGCCAATATCCTGTTTGCTAGCTCACCACATCTCTACTGTTTTATTTAAATTAACATCAAACTTGGCAATGTAATGCAACAAGAAAGAACTGGAGTTATGAAGCAAACCTTCCTTTTTTCTAGCAGTTACTTAAGAAGTGTTTCCATTTCAGGGATGTGTGCGTGTGTAAAAGAGCTGGGGACACTTAATTAGAATGACAGGGTGGGTACACTGAGCCTTTCCTCTTCAAATACTGATCTAGAAAAAGAACAAAAATCATATACTTCAAAATTGAGAAATTCCTCGACCTGCTCCAAAACTCCCAAGGGTAAGACATTTTTTTAAAAAGCAGATTTTCAGGGTGTAAAGAATACACAAAAGTCTGCGAGTGAACTGGGAAATGAAAGATTAAACTATAGTGAAATGTTTACTTTAGTAAGGGAGCAAGGGCTTGGAAAACGATGATAGAACAAGTCAGAATAAAGGATTTTGGTTTTGGATTGAAAGCAAACAGCAGATGAGGTGCGACGAAAATCTTCCACTTTACATTTTGCATAAGCAGGCATAAACACTGCATGGTTAACACCTGCATAGAATGTCATATGGTAAGGTTTTTAGAAGCAATTTAGATTTGGAAAGGGTTATTTCTGTCAGCTTCCTGTATAGGTAAGCAATAACAGAAACAAGGAGGGAAGCAGCTCGTGAAATCCCGTACTTGTGATACAGTTGGTGATGATGGGATGGGATTGCATTACTGTTGTTTAGCTGTTTAAAATCAAACAGCATTCCATATGTACAACGAGATACCTGCGGCCACATTTGTGAGGCCCACAGCCCACCTAGTGTCAGTTCTTCTTTTGGTTTTGATTATATTATTGCACTGCAATGCTCAAACATTTAACCTGCCCTGCCATCCTGCATCTGCAGAATCAATGATCCATAGGCCTTGCTTACAGTTAGGGAGCCCAAGTCACTGGTCTGATTGAAGCAGGGGCAGATGGAACCCTTGCACTTCAGGCTTCAACAAAAGGTTCCTTTGTAGAAGGAAGAGAGAATTGAGTTGGAAGAGTAGGCAAATGGGAAGAAAATGGGTAAAGAAGAGCCCTAAAAGAGAATAGTACTTTTATCCTAGGAAGACAGTAGGTGCTCATGATTTCTCACGAGGGACATCTTTATGGAAATTAAAAAAGACAAGATAGAACATTTGTAGCAAATACATTTTTGTGATGTGCATCCATCTAATGTGATGTGAGATAATGGTAAATACTGGCTTTGAACAAAGCAAAGAATTGGTGCTACCACAGTCCTTAGGAAAAACAAGGAAATTGAGGACCCAGGAACGAGAAGATGGATGAGGAAAATGGAGGTCTCTCAGAAACAAAAGCATCAAGGAGATTTAAGAAGCTTGTGAAGTTGACATGGATAATAGGAAAATGGACCAAGTCTTCATAAAGGTTCTGAAACTTCATGTGGCCTCTGAGAAGGGTGAGAGTAAAGGAGAATAAAAGGCCCACAAAATCCCATTAACAGCCAAATAAAATGCCACTGATTCTAAAAAATACACTTTAAGCTCTTAATTAGAGAGAGATTTAATGCTTTAGTATACTGTCTAGTTTCTGATGTTCTTCTACTGAAAAGACTAGCACAGTAGAGTCTGGTGAACAAAACAAAAATGTCGCCCATTAAATAAAATAAGTAATAAATTACACTAGTTCCAGCTAAGATTATTTACCACAGAACATTAACCATTTATTTCTTTTTCTTTACCAAGTGTGAAGGGAAGAGCTGTAGAGGGTTTCAGTGGCCTGTCAAAGATGCAGAAGCACTACTGAAAATTCCAAGTTCAGTTTTGTTAGTTTAGAAACCTGGGAAGATCTAATGATTATTTATTTATACATGTATAATACATACCTTACTGGAGAAAATACCAGATGCAGTTGACCTGGTGGATTACGATTGTCAGAGGTACCTTTTGTCACCAGGCATATCCTTTTGGCAGTGGGGGGCATCAGAATAGTCCACAATGATGGTAAGTAAAAGCAGTTTAATATCTGTACAAACCTCCACATAAGACAGAATGGCTGTTCTGCATCATACAAAGCCCAGTACTCAGCCCACAGCAGTGGCCACCAAGAAAACACTGCCTGAGAACAGAGCAAGCACAGGTCTTACAGGTACTTTCCCAGCCTCCAACATTATGCACATGGCTAAGCAAGCCAGAGGACCTCTCTCTTCCATGAATGTGTCTGTTTTCCCACTGACATTATGCAGATTTCCTGATGTCCTGTGGCAAGGACGTCCACAAATAAACATGATGTGAGGAACTGCCTCCTTTTACTACTTGGAGCTTGTCGTTTGCTACCTTCACCAGATACTGCATAGTGCTCATATTATACCCAATATAAAACCCTATAAAACACAGTCACTTTATGACATCAAGACTATCATGGCCACTTTGACCATGACTGTATCTCTCTCGCTTGTCTCTTTTCCAAGCAGAGGAACTCTCACTAAGTCTTTGCTTCTGCAAACACTGTTCCACACATTCTTGCTCCTCTCTGATTCTACCAGATCATTTTGAGGTGCTCACACAGTGCATGCACTGTGGATCTCCTTTTACTGGGTGAACACTTGGTCCCATTCTCCCTGTGTTTAAAACACCTGTTTTCCAAAACATGGGCCTTCCCTCTTATTTCATTGATCCTTGATTTCCTTGAAAGCCTTTGGCAAGATCTTGTCAAAAGTGTTTCAGAAAACCATGTAAATAGTTTCAGCTAAATCTTACCTACTTGTTTGTGAATGTCTTCAGAAAACTCTGGTATACTCCCAATGTACAAGAGCTGTGCTGACACTCCAAAAAATCATATTTGACCCTGTGTCTACTGATTCTATGCTTCATTATAGTTTCTCATTATTTGTCTGATGCCAGGCAACAGGCTTTCAAGCCTGTAGATCCACAGATCTCCCCTCAAGTCAATAAAAATAAGTATCTCATTTTCAAAGTTCACGTCCTCAGGCACAAAGCTGGTTTTAAGATGCTGTACATCAGAGTTAATAATTCAGCAGTTTCAACCTTGACTTTTTGTAGAGCTTAGGGCTGAGTGCCATTTGGACACATTGTCTTGCTACTGTTCAGACAGATGCCTCCTATTCATGCCTTGCAATGAAGAGCTCCAGCAGAGGAATGTCTCTTACCTCTTCATGGTGCAGGCAGACGACAAATACTCATTTTGCCTGCCTGACAGGCCCTTATCTTTCTGTATCTTCATCATCCATTGGCTTTAGACTCTATACAGACTGGCTGTTCCAGGCACACATAACAGATGATTTCTACTGATTTTTAAATTTTTCTACATAATTTATTTGTGCAGTCATCTCATGCTTATGAACTGTTTTAATTTGGGTTTAATATACATGACAAAGCTCCAGCTTTGCCAAGGATTACTTCTTTCATCTAGTAAATTTCCTTACTCCTCCTGTTTAGTTGTGCCAGCTTCCTCTCAACTTTCCTCATGTCATTATTGATTGGTGGAAAAATTTGCTCTGTCTCTCTAAAATTATCGTTTTGAGCAATCAGCATCTGTAAGAACCTAATATTTTTTGTCCCCTCTCCAGCTTTGCCCTTGATGACCTTCCTTATTTTCTTTTGTTTTGGGTTTCTTGTGTTTGGATTTTTGAGGGTTTTTGTTTGTTTGTTTGTTGTTTTATTTGTTTGGGTTTTGGTTTTGTTTGCTTGGGTTTGGTTCAGTTTGGATTTTTGTTGTGTTTTTGTTTGTTTATTTGTTTTTTTTTGTTGAACACAGGTCTGGTAGATTTTGAGGTTTTGCAAACTTTCTGCTCTAGGCACTGTTGCAGTGTTCTTCAGTGCTAAAATTTTGGATCAAGTCCTGTGAATGCACTGCTTGAATCATAATGCGGGTTGTTTCCCCTTTTGTATATCACCTGTGTAGTTGTTCTTTATATAGTCATCGTTAGCATCTAAAAATATTTCTACAACCTGATCCCATGTCACATTTCCCCAGTCAAAACACAGCCTGCTTCTTCTTCCCTTTTCCCCCTTCATTTCTTCTTTTATATTCTTTCCTTCATTCTTTTTTCCTTCCTGTTCCATAACAAATAGAGGCTCAGGTAATACTTGTATTCTACTACTGTGCTGTTTATTGTATCCTTTATAATTATTACAGGTGTTCATCCAAATCAGTATTTAATAATACTGTCTCTTTTTCCAGAAATCTGAATGAAGTCTGAACAAATACTGCATTGTCATGTGGCAACTTACCTGTATTTGTATTATAGTAATCCTAGCTTACAAGAAAAAATGGTAATTGCAGCAACACTTCTGAAATGCTGCCAGATAAATCCTGTGATTAAGACACTCAGGAAAAGAAACCCATTTGCTGGCAGCCAGATGTGATGGTGGAACAATCTGGTTTAGGGCCCTCTCTTGTTCCAAGCCTGCTTTTGCTGTGTCCATGTATTTTTTCATTTATTTCACTACCTAACACAACACTGCCTTGTTTTTATTGACCCTGTTGTAACAAGAATATCTCCATAATAACTCTAGGTAATTCTAGTGTTTGAGCATTTCTAGCATTCTCAGTTTGAGGCATGCTAGATAGGTTTTGGATGGCTTCTTTGATGGACTTAAAGTTTTAATACTCTGTTAACAATGTATTTACGTAGAAGTGATGTGGAGGGTATCTCTCATGTCCATCCAGGAATGGAAATTTTTGCAAGATGCTATGCTTTTTCAGTAGTAGGAGGAAGAACATTCAGCACCTGTTCCCTGCCCGAAGTTTGTAAATTTCCATGTCTAGTTTTAGGGTGCTGGTTTCTCTTTAAAATTCTGGTAGTCTTAGTATCCAAGAGACTGCCTTTCATGCTGTGCCCGTATCAGTCCAGTTGAGACCAGCAAAGCCCCACAGGCTCTAGAAACCATTGCCAAGGTCTCCATGTGACAAAGTGAGATTAAATGTGAAGACCTTATAATTATCAACTTTAATTATCACATAACATCCAGAGCACTTAACGTCTGACTCATTCCTTTTTTGCCCAGCATTTGAAAATTACCGTGTGTATGTATGTGCTTTAGGAGGAAGAAATTTTTCAAAGGGAGATGGAATTTGCTATCTTAAACTGCTGTCATTATGGGCAGTTACATCAGGAATAAATTCAGACTATAGATTAAAGTATTGCAACTATTTTGGAATTGTGAATAAATAAACAAAGAAACAAATGGGGTTTTGTGCAGTCCAATGTATCCTCAACATAAAATAATACTATTAATGACTGGGGTTTTTTTATGTTTCTAGTTTTAGTCTTTTCTACATGTCTCATTCTCTAAGGAATTTTATAGTAGAAGAAGCTGCAGGGTAGCGTTAAGGCAATGCTGAAATGTAAAATGGACATCCTGAATGCTCACTTAACTGTTCATCACAGAGTACTACTTTTGATTCCAAAACTTGCATGCAGATTGTAGCCAAATAGCTTACAGTCTCTCTTACCAGAGATCCTCCTACTCCATTTCTCTGTGAACTCCCAACCTGTTCTGGTAATTTCTTCCTGACACCTCTGCATGAACTAAGTCCATTTTACATGGTTCAGTCCCTTTGTCAGTTCATCTCTCTGCTCTCTAGAACTACATGCAAGAAGTCATGTCAAACATTAAATTTCTAGAGATCAGGCTCCAAATATCTCTATACCTATATCTGTATCTGTATCTATATATACATGAGATAGCCAGAATACAGGGATGAGGAGCTGCTTTACCATTTAAGGGTGTATCTAAGTGGTTTCTGTTTTTAATTTTTCCTTTTCAAAGTGATTTTTGTTTTGTTTGTTTGCTTAATCGTGTACTGAAGATAAAATAACTTCCACATCATTGTATCCCATTCATTAGCTTCTGAAGTGGATGTCCTTTGGAGTAGACATGCAGGCATAAAGAAGCCTAAGGAAGTGGCTTGGCCAGCAGCCCACCAGTGCCCACAGATGAGATGTCTGTATTTCCAGAAGCTAAAGCCAGCTAACCACATTCTACTCATACAGTTAATTTACAGCCCTTTTCTTTTAATTCTCCTTATATTATGACAGTCTGTCCATTAAATTTTTTTTCTTTCATGTTTTATAAACCCTCATTATCAAAATTGAGTGGATGTTAACTATCATTTATGTTACTGTCATCCATTTTTTTTCAGTTTGCCTGCTTCATTAAGTGTTTGAAAACTCCTAGGTTTTGTTCTGCCTTATTGTAATATATCCTTTTAGATATTTTTTTCTGAGTTTTTCTTATGGGAAGCCATGTAACATTGCCAAGAAATGCCCCAGTGCTGTTTGTGCATACTATTTAGCTACAGGTTGGTGAAGTGACAGAAGTTAAAAAAAAAAGGTGTAGGAAACAAAGTGAGCAAATACATCTTGACTGATCCAGGAGCCTGGGAGAGGCGAGACTACTCAGCTTCACATCCCTGGATCCAGCCAGCAGTGAGGCTGGAGACATGTTCCCAGCAGGCAGAAGCACACAGAGGACATGTATACACCATGCACATACCTATATGTGTGTCTGGACACAGGGGTCAGACAGACACCCATAGCACTCACACAGATACAAGCAGCACCAAGAGCCACATCCTACTCTCTTTTGTGGAGCAAAATGTAGGTCCATGACTGAATAAGGTGAGTTCCTCTGGCAGCTGGCTCAGACCCTCAGCCTGCCCAGCTGCTGCCCCTCGATCCCAGTCTCCCCAGTTCCTGGCTGCAGGACATATAACCTGTGAGGCTGCAGCCCCACCCCAGCTGCTGTGACAGAGCATTACATGTGTGCACACACATGCACACAAACACACAGAGCTGTCACTCATGGCAGAATGAGGAAGGACTCTGGCGACCAGCCGGGACAGGCTGCACAGGCCAAGGAGTAGGACATGGCTGACAAGCATTCCCATCAGCCAACTACTTAGCTGCCACCAGCCCATTTTGCCTCCTTGCCTCTGATTTTCCCACTCCTGTTCTTCCCCAGATCAACTCAACCCCCGTTCTCCACTTTTGATTCCTCCCCAGATATCCCAGAATAAATTCTTAGGACCCCATTTTGCACTTCCCCTGTGCCAATGTGTACCCCAGCTCTGGGCAGCAATGCCCCTCAGTCTGAGAAGATTATTTTTATTTTGTCAGATCAAACATGAGTCAAATATGTTATGGATATGAAAAAGCATAACAGAGTTTTTTCAAAATAAGGAAAACAAGAACATCCTAGTATTCCAAAGAAAAGCTATACTTGTGCATGATAATCCAGAACTAATGGGAAATACAGAAATTAACAGGATGACATTTTGCATTCATGGTCTCTGTAGTTGAAGTGATGTTGACAGGTTTGTGTAGACTTATTTTACTGTATTTTGACCATGGCTGTACAAACAATTTCTTGTGTTCCAAACTATCATGATTTGCCTGTAAAATGTAACTGTTGGCTAGAGTGTTTCTTAAGGAGTTTGTCATGGTTACTGCCTGATGTTAATCAGTCCCAGTCATATCTGAATAATACTCTCTTTATATTAATGTAGAATCTGTGGACTCCCTATATGTAGCACTCCAGCAGCGTAAACTTGCCAGGTCTTGTATGCTGACCTTATAAAAGTTAAGTCAAACTGAGTTAGATTTGAGATCACCCACTCATCAACAGAGGTTCTAACATGCATTTTACCAAGAGGGTGAACCTGAGTAGGCACTGCCAAAGAGATTCACGTGTGCTACGTGTTTCTGCAATGCAAGAATTTTTCATTCCTTTCTACTACCAAATTTATGCCAGGAAGATGGATACTAATTAATTATAGGATGCTATTTAAGATGGTTAGAAACCTAAGCAGAATTTTGCTCCAGGCATCTCACTAGATGCCATAAAGGTACTTGACAAAGCAGAGTAAAATAGCTGCCTTAAACTGAGTAGTTCAGGCTGGATATGGCAAACTTTGATATGACAAATTAAACAGCTCCCATATGCCTGCAGCATAAAATATCATTTAGCAACTTACTATACATTTTTTCATGTTGTTTTGTGAGTTTGAAGGGTTTACATGTTCAGGAGGTTATGGGTATGGGAAACAAAGATTACACTACTTCTATCATATGTCACCAGTGGCCTCTTCTACTTATTTAACTTTAATTCATATTCAAATACTTGGGGAGATATGGTATGTAACTGTGCTGCTTATGTTTGGTAGGCATCAGAGGATAAGAACCTCGGTGACCAGTCAAGGAAGACAGATCTTTGCCACATTGCTGAGGATGACTGCATAGGTGACACATGTTCCAACATGCCTGCAGCCTTTGCAGTGACACCACCTAGGAGTGCAGCCGTTGGGAGGGAATCAAGTAAGCTTTCTTATAAGCAGTTTTAATAATGATTTCTCTCCTTTCATCTTCAGAAGAGGAAATGAAAGTGGGAACACAAGGAAACTAAGGCAGGAGAAGTTTGATAGTGACAAAAGAGCATATTCTGACTTAAACCATTTTATAAATGGGAAAACTGAGGCATGGAAAGATGACAGCTTGAATAAAATCTACTGTGTCTGAATGGAGGTGGATATTTTGAACATACAATACCCTCTCAGTTTTCATTTCCACATTTTTCTTCCACCCACATTTTCGTTGTGGAAATTACTAATGCCAAAGGCAGTCAAATCCATTATAATCTTATAAGTAGTGGGAGCTGAAAACACAGGTTTGTAGTAATGCACTTGTTTTTCCCTTGTTTTCAGTCTTCAAACTTATCTTAGAACTGCAGATTGCATTACAGATATTTGTTGTAAGTCCTTTTTGTAGCTTTTAAAGATATGTTGGCACGGTAAGTTGCTGTATAATTCATTGTATTCCTGAACAATGCTAAATATTGTGTCAAGTGTTCTTTTTTCTTGGGGTATTTTTGTATGTGCTCTTGAAGTCTTTAAAAGCTTAGTGACTCACCTGCATCCTTTCAAAGAATTCATCACTAAACTCTGAAAATCATTACATCAAAGTTTTATAAAAAAAATGCAGCCCCATGTCTTCATATAGGATAGAAGCCAAATATTTTTCTTCTTGTCAGTAAAAATTTTTTTAAACTTTTTTTCCTAGAATAAATTCAGAGTAACCTGAATGAATGGTCCCTGGGAAAGCTATGGAAATTCAATGTTGATGAAAATTCACTGGAAAAGATAGTATGTGTGTGGTATTTCTAAGTAAATATGAATGATTCAAAGAAAAAAAAACCTGAATTGCATAAAGATAGCTTAATTAAAACTGTAAAACTGCAGCAGCAGTTAAAAAAAGGGTAAAAGCACAATAAATAATTATAATAATATTCAATGTAACTCATCTACATTTGAAAAAATACAGACAGTTCTAATGGATTAGTGTGCAAAAAAATGACCACAAACTGCAATAGACAAAGGTTTCCCATTTTAGAAGAATAAAAGTACTTAGAAGTGGGAAATAAGAGTGAAAAGGTTTTGGTTCTTTAGAGGGGTAAAACAGTAGATGTGTGAAAAATGCTGGAAGGCAATGGAAGAGACAAAATGGGGAGCTATGGTCTACCTTTCTACTGGAATGGAACAATTAATTAAGTTAAAAAATAGTGACACATTATAATTAGCTTGTTGATGCAGATATCATAGACTTAAGGTAAATGGGAAGAAAAGACTAGCCATTCAGATGATCAAAAAACTGTCAGCTGCTTTGAGGCTGAATTGTAAAGATCTGAATCTGTTTCTGTCAAAGTATAAGCAAACTCTAACAAGGGTTAGAAAAAATTTCTTCCCAAATCAGTTTATTAATTGCTGTTCTAAATTTCCTCATGCTTGCTCCTGGCACTGCTCACTGTTATAGACTAAGTTTCCAGATGATGTTTGTATTACCTCATTTTATATAGTGTTTTTCTTTCTAGGGAAACACCGCTATTCAGTGGCAGCAGGTGACAAAATGGTCATCAGGTACTTCTGTAAATTCTGGAAAACTAAACTGGTGGTATCTGGTGAAAATCCTGGTAGGAATGTTCAAGAGAAAATCTGTTATTTTTATTTACTTTCCCCTTGATCAAAGATACATAAATTCCAGCAAAACAAATAACCAGCTTGCTCCTGCTTTGCTCAATTAACCAATTCATATTTCCTAAACATCCTGTAAACAGTTAATTTAGACCAAAAGGGAGAACTTCTGCTGTAACTATAGCTCATTTCTGTCCCACATGTCATACTGTAAAATTTGCTTTCAAAAATAGCTACTTCAACCGTCTTAGGAAAACATATGGCAAGCATCACCCACAGACATTGCAGTCTGTTGTCATCACCCATTTATGTCAAGGGGAATGAATATCATAGGCACTCCTTTATCTTTCAGAATGGGCTGGAAGGAAATGCAGTAGAAATACTTTCCTGCGGCTGTCTCTGCACATCCTTTAATTGTGAGATCTGGTTAATCTTCTCAGCTAGAACATAAAAATGCAAAAATATCTAAATTTGTCTCTTTGCATTGCTCAGTATTTCTTGTTATCTTTACACTGTCAGTAAACAGGAGTTTTTCCTCCTATCTGTGTATGGTATCATCTATGAAAAGAGTATATTTAGTTTATTTTGTAATGGAAATGGTAACTGAAACTTCATTACTTTTGGCCTTCTGGTTGTCCCCACAGTGACAAACCTCACAAGATTGTTCTTTTGTGGCCAGCTACCTCCCATAGCAAAGACACACCTTAGAAGAGAATTTGCCTCCATTCTCTCGCTGTCTTGTCTCATTTAGAAGTGAAATTTAGAATCCCTATCTTATTGTTTCTACTAAAGCTATTGCTAGTCTTCTGCTTTATATTCCTTGTCTTGGTCTGCTTCTGTCCTACCTCTTCACCAAGAGTACAGCTTGGGTCTTAGCAGGCTGAAAGGTATTGGATCCCAGGTTATTGGTTTCAGTACTCCTTTAAGCCACTGAATTTTAAAAACTGCTTAATGGCCTGAATTGCATTGAAATAAATGGATGTATAATACACCTTATTCAGTTGAATACCTCTATTATATACATAGCTAGACACTCAACTTAGCAAATTGTGTAAGCATGTGTTTATCTCTTTTGCTATTCAGCAAGACACTGAAGAGTGAATTTAGCACTAAACTTGTCCAGGTCCACTAAGGTCAAGCAGTTTGCTTAAGAGCCATGTTAAACAGAGGTAGATTGCTAGAACAAATCCCTTATTAAACATTATTTTGCAGTTTGGTACACGGAAAAAAAAAAGGTTAAAAATATGGAAGCTCATGAGAAGGTTTAGATTCCAGATTGAAATATTTCCCCTCTCATGGGACATGTTAAAATGTTTTCACTGAGGTTATTTATTTTATTGCTCTTTTTTGAACATACATTTATTTAATAGAAACTGGAAACAGAATTGAGTAATGATATTTGCATTGAATATACCTGGATTTATTTTTCTAGAAACTGAGCCTAGTTGTGAGCCACAGACAATGAACTCCATAAAATATTATTTTAAGTTTCATACAGAGGTTTTCAATTTGACCCTACAACTCCTGCTTCTCAGATGAACATACACTGTCCTGTGCAACAGAAGTGTCCACCCACAGGCACTGTAGATTGTTCTTATATTAAAGATAAGGAAATATTCTGCATATTGTCTGGGGGAAGCTCTTGGTAAATTTTGAATTCAAGTTACAGCTATTGGAGGGAAAAACACACAGCATATTTTGTGTGAATGGGAATACACACTTCAGAAATACAGTATTAGAAAAAAAAAAAAATTTAAAATTCTTAGTTCTGTTAGAACGTGGATGCCACTATTACTTTGCTAATTTGACAATTATTTCCTTCTAGGTAGAATATTGATGTCCAGTACCATGTTACAACAGGAAAGTAGGTGTTTTCTTGTTTTGCCAATCAAATAGGTAAATGCTGAATATGGCATTTTTAAATAGCAAAGCTTGTCACTTCACTTATTTATTGATTCCCTGTCAGTAGGTTGATGACATGTAGACATCTCACGCATTTGGCAACTATATACAAATTAATGGTCTTGTCAATTTATATAAGATTACCATGGTATCCTGGTACTAATGTGTGAGCATTATTAAATATATAGAACTAGAAAGGCCTTCCCTAATATTATCTGAAAACTTATAAATACTTTACATAAATTAGTCCTAGCATTTCTGGGGAAAAAAAATACTCTTCTGGTAAATAATATTATTTTGGAGAATGAATGAATATTCCTTTAAGATAACTGACTTATAAATACAAATATGATTCACTGAAAGTTCTGCAGTACAAATTTTGTTTTTTGTTTATCCAGTATGCACAGGAAGGAAGGGTCAGGGCCAAAGGCAAAAAGTTTAGAAATTCAGGACAAAAAGTTACAATACAAAGTATGTTTTAAATCTTTGCAGCTGCTGTCCCTCTGTCTATACTCTCCAGATGTACCAAAACTCATGTTTTAATCTGGCTAATGTCACGTTGAACATTAAACACTTCACACACACACAACTTTAGGCGCTCTTGATTTCTTCACCTGCATTCTGACTTGGACACGTGTCAAACTGCAGAACTATTTTTTACCAGTGAAGTAATTCTGCAGATATTGGGAAAAACACATTACTGAGATAAAACATAGATTCTGTTGGTTAATATTTTTATTATTCTGTAGTGAGATTGTTTCAGCTCGAACTTGCATTTCTGTTGTGCTGCTTTTTTTAATCTAGTTGATAAAAAATTAACAACACTGAAATTCTTGGAGAATTTATTATTAAAAGAAAAACAACAACAATAAACACAAACAACAACAAACAAACAAAAACTGAAAACCCCAAACTAACCATCAAGGTCAAAACTTACTATCAATTTTTTACTTAGTCGCAACCTCTCTGTGAAATATTATCGCCCCATGCAAATTTTTGTCAGGTTTGGAGGCTGGTTTGGTGGTAGTTGCTGCTTTGCCTTGTTTATAATCTGGTTATTTAGTCTGTAAATGTATGTCTTTATGCCAGCTTTATTTTGCTAAGATTTATTTTCTAAATATGAGCTAGTACTGTTGAAAAGAGTGATTTTTTCAGAGATAGCTGTAGAGGTTTGTCGCAACAATACACTAACCAAAATGCATCCCACGAATTCATAGGCACTGTGGATAAATAAGGACGATAAAACATCAGTACTTTTGCATTAAAACTTTCCCAGAATTGCAAACTGAAAAAAAATAATTACTTGTTATGCAGACAGTAGGGATTATTTGTCTAAATATGAATTAATTAGGACAGTTACTCTGATTTTGGCAGTACAATATTAGAAAATTACATAGGTACATGTTTATCATTTTTATATTCGCCCAAAATGTTATAAGCCATGTGGCTAATTGGATCTGTCATTTTTTATCTTCTTAATTTCACAAAATAAATGCAGTACTTTGGTTTTTTATGCCTGGTAAATGCAGGTGTAAATACCCTGGACATCAAATTATTGCCAGAGATTCCAGGGTGCAAATGACATTCAGAGAACTATATCAGATGCTTCCTCAGTGGTGTTCTGACATGGGAAAAGATGCAGGGCAAGTTACTTCCTGTCCCTCTCTCCACTCTTTTCCTAGCAGGATAAAGCTGTTCCTTTTTTTCCTTCGCTTCCTCTCTCTTCCACTCTACAGTCAGTAAGAGCCAGGTTGTTCTTTTGCGCTCCACCACCAGGCCATTCCCTGTGTATGAATTTACTGGTTTTATTCCTCACTTGTCCTTGTGTCTAGTCTGCATTGCAGGACTAGTCCAAGCGGGAACTGCCGGATGACAGCAACACAGAGCTTCTTCCAGAGCTCCCATCTGAACTGCTGCCAGTGCCAACATCCTGCATCCTGACTGTGCCAAAGCACGGAACTCGCCTATCCTTGGTACACAAAACACTAGATTAGCTATTCAAGTTAAAGGTTAACTCCAAGAGCCCTTTAGTTTTGCAATCCTGTTCTCTGAGGAAATTAGTTTATTTTACTGCACAGAAGCCTCAATTCAGATGAAGTGAATGAATCCATTCATCTGAGGTACCTTGTCCTCCCAGAGTCCACCTGAAATTGATGGGAGTGCACTTCTAGAAGGCAATTGGACTCACCAAAGTCTAATTGCCTCCTGGAGGGTCCTAACTCCTTCTACTAGCTATGGAGAGCAGATAGACCAGCTAAGTTCTTAAAGTTTGTAAAATTAGGTAGCTGGCACAAAAACCCAAGAGGTACGTTTACACTTGCATCAAGCCTCAGAATCGCAGACACTGTCTGGCAAGGATAGCAGAAGGCAGATTTTTGTCACCTGGTTTCTGAGAAGAAAGCTGTTTTTCACAGGATTTTACCACTGGAGAATAAAACCTTTGCCCCTGGATTTAGTGTGTCCAGGCTTCTTCTTGATTCTTTTTCTCTCTTGAAAAGAAGCTGTACAGTTATTACAGCCCTGAGTTGCAATGGCTGAAGATCACCTAGAGAGGCAAGTTTGACTAAGAAAAAAAGGCAGTGGACTAAGACCATGAGAACAAGAGTGGGCAGGGTGGGGAGAAAGGAAAAGAGAATTTGAGAAGGTGTGTAATTGTTCTTTTGGAGTAAAACAAATCAACTGCAGTAATGACATTCATGATATATGTTTGTCTAACCTGCTAATAAAACCCGCAACGGTAGACTTCCCACCAGCTCTCTCTCTGCTCTTGGAGAGCTCATTTGAGCAGACGTTTCTGTCTGCCCTACCCTCACACCACATAGTTCTCCAGCTCCTCACATGAAAGCTTCATTGTTAGTGTTTGTTCTGCCTTCTCATATCTAGACAATCTTTCACCCAGCCAGGGCAGGTGTAATGTCGGGCTTATTCTGTGCCAAAAGTAGCAGATACATGTTCCTGGATCAGTCTTTACTTTCTTATCCAACTTGTCAATACATACGTAATACGTTTTTATGGAATTTTATTGTTTTTTTTTAATCCGTACCACAAGTTGCAACATGTATATGTTTGTGTCTGCAGTGAGTATGTACTTTTCAAGGACATTTTTGGAAAAACAGGATAAGGCTACTTAAGAGGCTATCTCCTGGTGATGGAAAAAGAGCAATTATTTTAATAGCGTTACTTACACCATAATTATAATAGTTTATGAATAAGTGCTGTAATTTTTAAAACATCTGGTTTTATCACAGCAATATTCCATCTTCTGAGGGGAGGATTCCACAGCATTTTCAGGATTAAATAATTGTTCTCATTTACATCTTCCTATTTTTCAAAATATATCTCATATTTTCTATTGGAAACACGGGGCAGTAGGTGTTTTGTTGCCTCCCTTCCCCTTTCTGAGTGTGGAAAAAGATGGAAACTCAACAGTGATGGTGGGACAGAATATTTGAGTTCCTGTAATATGAACTAGCTGTTAAATTCTTCATGGTCCTACAAGTGGGGAGAAAACTTACATATATATGCCCCTTCTTTTGATACAGTCAGTGCAGTGAAGCTGAAGATGTAAAACAAAAGCAGACCTGAACTTTTGTCAGAACTTTCTGAAATTCAATAGTTGTTATCAAAACATTGTGCAAATGCTATAGCTCCACCATTCCAGGTTTGGGCTCAGACTCTGATTGCACTTGAATTGTTTCTGAGTGATCAAAAGAGAAATTAATAGATGCCTAGTAAGAAAGCTCACTTTATGTTATTTACAGTCTGGTCTAATCTCAAGACATTTAGATAGCTATGATAAACATCCCTTTGAACTGAACCTAACCTGTTCCTGAAGGATTGCAGAACACTGAAGTCTATGAAAGCATTAAATACAACTGCTGTCTCAGATTAATTACTCTTGAGTACTCACCAATGGTTTCACAAAACTTAGAGGACTACATATTGTGCATTCACATTGATATTTCATATATATTATGGCAGCGGAGCAATTTGTTGTCTTTTATTGAGAGTAGATGATCTAAAATAGGGGGACATACTGTCTTAGGTATAAAGAGGCTGGATAGGACAGAGGGTTTTATATGCTTTCCAAAGCAGGCATCTATTAATAGAAATCAGAGCCTGGAAAATATCCTCCAGTGTAGCTGTAAGCAATTCAAAAACATAATTAACAAATACCCAGCGGATGTCATTTGCGTTTAGATCATTACTGCCAGAAGACTATTGTCAGGGCCATGAAGTACTTCAATAACTTGTGCTTTGGGGAATACAAGATTTTCCTTGCAGTTTGAAATGTGCTGTTTATTAAGTTGTGGTGGAAATCAGATTAAAAAATTATCATTTATATTGTTAAAAATTAGGAATCTGCCTCAGACAAAATCTGTTATTTTAGAGTGGCACTCATTGTGAGGTCAGCTGAAATATTATTTTTATTCTTTTTGAAATTTAAAATAGAAATCTAAACTTCATGAGTATTGATAGTAAAATCAATTCATTTCAGTAGAGCAATATCAAACTAAGTGCTGTATGAGTAAAGTTAATTTATAAGTGATCTGTCAAAAAAATGCACAGAGAGAAAGAAGAAATTGGCTTCTGTTTAATGTGTGTCCTTTCCATTCAAGTGACGTAACATTCTGTGTCAGAAAAGGAGTTGCTTTGAGTAAAACATTTAAACTTAGGATTTTTATACACATTTAAATTCTGTTAAAAGTAACTAGATGTTTTGGTGACCAGGAATAGAATTAGCTGATGCTAAAATGTTGCCCTATGGTAAAGTGCTTTGTTGCACAGGAGGCTAAAAAGTTCTCTACAGAAACACCAATGTTAATAATAGCAAAGCCGGAGACAGTGTCATCTTTTCCACACATTCATGAATAGATAAGCACTTTCACATTTCTTTTCACCTCTGGAGTGCTGAGTTTACTTGTTTTATACTAAAAATGTTAAAAATGGAACAAGCTATCACACATCCCAACAAACCACTTAAAAATATCTGTCAGGCAGGGTTGATAAGATTTTATACGCGTTGTGCTGTGTTTTGATTGCTGTATTGCTGGGATCCAAATACAATTTATGTATCTTGATAAAATCTTATATTCTTCATCAGAGCTTAGACTTACATTGCATAAGTGCAGTGTAAATATTTTCAAGCCTTGTTATATTTTATAATGCAGAAATGTCTTTTCTGTTTGTATAATTTCTATAAAGTGGATTGCTAAATTTTGAGAGTTTAATTTTTTATGCTTTTCTTATGCATGTCAATACATTTTTATTACTATTAATTTGCATTTTAGTTATCAGACACTAAAAGATGGTCATAATTGTGTGACTTTTTTCATATCTTTGTGAAAATACCCGGTATGCTGCACAGTGATTTTCCTGTGATACAAAATGTTTAAATGTCTTCTAACACAGCATTCATAAAATATTATGTGATTACAAGGCAATGAAAATGTAGACACCAGGATGTGTGCATGCTTGTGTCAACTGGACATTATGCTGTGAGCCTGTAATTAAATATTTATAGAAGGAAACAAAAGAATGCACCTTAGGCTGAGATTTGTGGATGGTGTATGTGTGGTACTATAGAGGGTATTAAACTATTCAGAAGATGTCCAGTAGTGGGGGAGTTGGAAGCAGCACTCATCTTTTGATAATGATACTGACAATTAAATGGTCTTAAAACAACACACCCTTAAATAGATTGTTCCTTTGCAGTCAGTTGCCAGTATCAGCATTATTGTACCCGTGCAACTCTCCTTGCTTTTCAAGCAGCATGAGTGCTTTTCAAGCCACGCAAATGCACATGACAGTTCTACAAACTAATCAGTGAAGCAGAAGTAAGTATTCTGAAAATTTGCCTGAGCACGTGAGTCCTTTTTAAATTCCTGTTGCAGGAACCCCTCCCAGGAGAATCAATCAAGGATTAATATGAACAAGGTGAGTCTGAAGAATCATATCATTCAAGGTGTTGCTGTGAGTTTTGTAATTAAAAATTTACTTGGATTAACTTGACCTGTGTTGAACACAATGATTCTAGTAATTTAGAGTTTGCCCTAATCTTCATGTTGTTTTACTTCCACATCAACAAGATTTTTTTTTTTTTTTTTTTTTTCGGGGGGGAGGTTATACAACTTTGTATACTGGCAAGTTGCTTTCAGTCTCATATTTAGGCACAATGTTACAGCATAGCAGTTTTGCATAGCACAGAACACTTGCTCATCTTCCTGACTGGCTGGCTGCAAGCAGGACAACATGTACCTCAGAGAGCCTCCAAATGGACTTTAAAAATAAAGCACTAAAAAGGCAACAATATGCATTTCTACCTATTTATTTTTGTACAATGATAAGTGAGACTCTATTAATGTTTATTCTTTAGTCATTACTGGAACAAACACAATTAATAAAAACATGAAGAGAGGCTGACATACAAGTTTTAATAGCAATTTCAGGTTTCGTTCCCATCTTGATCCAGCATGAAACCTCAGAATTACTCAGATGACTGTCTGCTACCATTTGTTTTTCTGCCTTTTTGAATTTAGAAACCACTGTGTCCTTCCCCAGATAAAATGTTATGCAGAACCCAAGTCCAAAAAGGCCCAAGGCCCCTGAAGTGGATTATTTAGTTGGGCTGAAAGTGGACAATTTCCAATGAGCCAATCTTTCTGGTGTTATGAACCATCCATCAAAATGTTCACAAAGTTTGGACCCCAGAAAACACATGGAGGGGCCAAAAGGAAAAAGCTCTGAAAGTTTGAAGGCAAATGACAGGAGATTCTAATGGATGTAGCTTAGATGTTAACTGCACTGCACATGGGTGACAGTGCAACCGGGTCTCATCATAACCTAGTTCCTGGCACAGTTGAGCATGAGGAGTAGCCAAGAGCTTTCAGTGTAGCATATATGGCCATGTGAGATAGCCTTATGAGTGCTGCAGCTGATTTAGTCACAACATGAGCCCCAGGCAGCCTTTCCTTATCACTGGCACTTTCACAACATTCCTGATAATTATTACTTAACAGTATAATGAGAGAAGATATTTCCCTAATAGGTGAGAGACAGCAGGGGACTCATGCAGAAAACACTTGGAACTTAAGGAATACATGTGAGGAAGTCAGTGGGAGTGAATAATAATGATAAGTATGGGTGTTTAGCAGGTCCACACTAAACTTCTTGAATGATAACTACCACCAGGAAAGGATTGAAGGCTGCTTATCTTGGGAATGAGACACGCCCATCAGCTGGCTGGATCAGATTAGTCATAAGCTCCCCTCCTAAACTTTTCTTTCAAGCTTGTGCTCACTTTGTCTTCTGAATGGCCATTCCTTTGAGAACCAGCTCTCCCGAGTAGTTTGTAGGAACCTCAGCTGCCAGTGAAACATCACTGCCTGCAGGATCACCTGTGTTTATGGTGTGGGCTTGGGCTACCCTTATTCTGAACTGCAGCCTGGAACATAAAGGCATGGATTTAGAAAAGAGTGTCTGATTATCTGTGGCCAAGATTTTGAATAATAAAAGACTAATGCAAAGTAGACTAATAGTCAAAGTAGAAAAATAAAAGCCTAGAACACTGAAGTAGATGAACTAGACATCTACTTGCTGTTAGTATCCTATCTTCTGAAAAACAGGTCATAGAAGTGCCTATGTATATAATTATATTTGTTTTTTACAAACGTAAAATGTACTGATGGGAAAAACATCAGCAAAAGCCTATGTAGTGTCCAAATGTCCTCCCACTTTATGCCTCTTTTTGGCATGTGGCCATGCTTACACAATTTGACTATATTGATGTGGGCCTCTTTCCAATTTCTGTAACTGTCATGAGAAACATAAACAAGAAACTATTTCACTTTATACAGATCAGCAAGTGTTTGATGTTACACATATCCTTCAGTTATCTCTCCTCTCAATAACATTCCAGACAAAAAGGATGACTCTGACAAGTACAAAGCAATGTGTAAATTAACCTAAAAACACAATTGCCTGTGAAATCTTATTACAGGGTAGAATAGCTGCATAGTGCACTGTTTCTCAGACTAGTCCTTTGCCTTTTCCACATCTAAACCCGATGTATGTTGGACTAGATGTTCTATTTTAAAACACTACGTAAATATTAAACCTCTAAACTCTGTGTCTTTTTGTTTGCATTCTTTGACACTTGGCTGCAACTTGTTGCAAGTTTCGCAGATGAAGTCACTTTATAGCAAGACGGCAGAAAGCTCCAAAGGAATAGAAACAATCAAAACTCATAAAGAAAGACATTTCCTAAATGTTAGTAGTGCTTCTAATTAAGTGCACTTTTAGGGATCAAATGATGGTAGTATTCTCCCAGCTGCTAGAATTAAAAATTTGCAGCACACTCTGGACCAGCTAAGCTCAAGGAATCTAGTCTTACTCTTGCCTTATAAGAAGTGCGAAAATCTGTGTCAAGCCCATGCTTTTTGATGGACTGAAAAGGCATACTGCAGAACTCATTGCTGGGGCTCTTCCTTATTAATTTTATCTGCAAGCCACTTGCTAGAGAGACATGATAGCTCTGTGAAGCTTTCTTTTCTTCTAGTCTATGTACTTATTTTAGTACTGTAGCCCTCAGCTTTTGCTTTGTTGCCTGAGCAAGGTCATGGGTAAGAGTCATGATCAAATAATGTTTGCTTTTTTTCATTATTGGTAAGAAATTAATACTTTCAGTTATTATTATTAAAAAAAAACAAAACACACAACAAAAAACACCAAGAATATATGTGAACTATGGAGGTAAACAGAACCAAATATTACATAGATTTGTGGATATCTCTGGGAATTTCATCTGTGCATCCAGGAATCCCTTGAATACACACTGCATCTAAGGCATAGGATGTTGGTATTTTGTAATTATAATTGCTGCAGTTTGTAATAGAAAGCTAATCCTAGAAACCAGAAAAAAATATTTGAAACAGCAGAGTGAGAGTAAGTAGGCTTTGTTCCTAGCTTTGCTGCTATCTTTGATGGTAACCCCAAATAATGATTCACATCAGAGCTTTCAAAAGCATCTGCTGATTCTGCAAAGTCAATTAAAAATATCTAGGAACTGATTTTCCTGTGATAATGGAGGCTCCTGTGCACTTGAGTGGGATTACCAGAACTCAACATAGGAAAATTAAATTGCATGCATATAATACTGAGTACTACTATTAAACAGAGTTTTGATTAAAAAATTGATATATTCCCCTTTCCAGGTCTTGCTTAGATTATAGGCAGAAAATTGATATATTCCCCTTTCCAGGTCTTGCTTAGATTATAGGCAGAATGGTCTTAATATTGACTAGAAAAATAATTGTCAAGTCTGTGTGTTCTGAACATATTCTGGACATCAATGTAATTAATAATAAATGCCTTTAAAAACTGTGTTTGGCCACAATGTGTTTTGAGAGGTCACAAAATCTTAAAAAACTTACAGACAAGTTTATTTGAATTGCTGTTAATACAATATTATGACATGGTTATAAATTAGGCTCACCCTCCCATAATTCACTTCAGCAAAACTGCATTCTAACCAAAGCTCCAACCACATACTTCTTCAATGCTAAGCTACACTAGATTGAGTATCTGCAGCTTGAAAACATGGCCTCTTCTGTAACTGAGCAAACAGGTGTGCTAAGTATTGTTAAGAGATTCAGTCTACAAAACGATGCCAATGAAGATTAAAGACTCTGTTACAAGAAATTGCCCCAAATGAGTAACAAATATCTCTCACATCCATGAATGCCATTTAAACGACATTTAAATGAGAACAAAAAATAATTGGCTTGCTTTTTCTATTCTTGACAAATATTTGTAAACTAATTTCATATCTGACTGCTTTGGGATCATCTGCAAGAAGTATATAGTTTCAGCTAATAGAAATACTCCTCAACTCTTCTTATTTGGAAATAAAGAGATAGAAAAGGGTAATTAAGATGATGTTAAAGTCTGTAAGAGTGGGATTTATCAGTCCTAACTCTAGCCATCTAAATTGAAACATCAAATTACTTGTCTGTTCTCTCTAAAGGAGAGAGATGAACACCTCCAGTGGATTATTCATGCCACTTTAAGACGGAAATCTAAGATAGATGGGGAGTGCCGGTCTTTCCTTTAGAGAAGCCACTTAGATTATTAATTTATACAAGACACCTGACTTTCAAAAGGGTAAAATCAGTTGAAAGAAATCCCAAGAAATCACATACTCCAGAACAGAAAAGCCATAGAAGAGTTTGACAGGAAATGCAGGGAAATTTCTGTCAGATGAGTATGAGTCTAAAGCACTAAATT
The DNA here is from genome assembly GCF_020740795.1 of Apus apus. Lineage (NCBI taxonomy): Eukaryota > Metazoa > Chordata > Aves > Apodiformes > Apodidae > Apus > Apus apus. Next base: position 67,848,667 of record NC_067312.1, on the reverse strand, counting down.
AAAAACTAATGCTGAGACTGTCCTAGAGGAAAATAAGAAATACGAAGATTCTTTTCCAGTTTTATTTAATAAATACTTTGAATTCAGTGCCTAGCAGTGAAACTCTGGAAGGAACTGTATTAATCAGAATTTTGAGATTGCTTTACTGTATTTCCTATTTTTATTAATTGTATGCATATTCAGTCAGTGGATAGAGACGCAATGCCATCAACTGCTATCAGCCATCTGCCTTGGATTTCTAGCCCACGTGGAGGAGGAACCATACTGGAGAGGGATTTAGACAAGACTAGAAAATCCTGCATTGCCTGGAAGAGGAGCTGAGTCAGATGTCAATGGGTGACAGAACTGACAACAGGACAGAGCACTGGGACCAAAAGAAAATAAGGATGCTGCGGTACTGCTTCAGTTCATTTCCTGACAAAAACAGTAGGAAAATTCATGAAGCTGTTACCTCTGGAATAGAAGGGATGCAGATGACAATAAAAGCATCATATATTTAAAAGATATATTAGCTTGTCTCTCCTGTATCTTCTTGATTCCTAAATTCAGAAGCATTCCAAAGAGGCTCTTGGATCTAGACAGACTCTACATGACTTCTTCAGCTTTTTTCCTGCCTCTGACTTTCTCTAAGATTCTGGCTTGTAATCTGCTATCCTCCTACAGTTCCTTATGGCACTGTCATAGTGTTACCCAAAAATACATGTATTCCATAAAGAAACTGCATAGTGGCATCCTGGCTTTTGCTAGATTGTGCCTTCAACTCATTAATTTCTTTCAAGAACAGTTATTTTCCAATGTTATGATTCAGGTTCAATGAGTCATTTGGACAACTACTTTAACCTGAACTCTGCCAAACTACAGAGTTCAGGTAGAACAGATTGTCTAGGTTATCTGTTATTTGTGGTCCTTTTATTTTTTTTTTTCTCCTGTCTATGAATTGTTACACATGGATACTCATATGCTTAAAACACCCCATGAAATGGTAAGAAAATTACTTCACCAATATATTAAGGTATTTTAGAGGCAATCTAACATACAGAGGTATTGAATTCTTTCTCTGCCAACCCAATTTTAGTAGTACTCAGGACTGCATGGTAAATTCAAAGTCACAGTCTGCTTGTTCAAGCATAACTTGCACCTGACTGCTTTTCCTATTGCCAGTGTTTTGTAATGTGGAATGGTATTGATTGAAGATGCACAGAAATTAAATTTGGAGCTTTAGAGGAGTTTTTAAGCCTTTTTTGTGTCTTTTCTCCAGTTTCAGACACTGTTTTGCTTTCTCCTCAGCGTTGTGCATGCAGAGAGACACGCTAACACCTTTATTACATAACTGTTCAGAAATGCTCCCGTTTCACAGGAAAGATGCATCTCATTCACATACCTTATGCAAACAAGATATAAATTGCTACACAAGTGTGGACATGCAATGTTACGCTTGAAAAGTCCGTTCAGGTGAAGCTGCCATGGCCCTTTCCTGCACCAAACAGTGAAACCCTCCCTTTGGTTTGTTTTCAACTCTTTCTGGGACTGACAAAATGTTGCTTCTTCATCACAAGCAGGGAAGAGCTGAGCAGTGGTAAACAACACTCTCTTCATATGGAAGGTTGGGTTGACCCCTACTGAACATATTGTTATGCAGCAGATTTTAAGCCAATTGGGTAGTTTTTAAAGAGCTAACCCAAATGATATGAATCGCACAAATAAGCGTATGTGTTAGCTTAAAATGTTGTCAGCCTTTATCATCACGCTCACCTTTGCCACACTGTGAATGTAGCTGTATAAAAGCAAACTGCTCAGCAAGTAGTAGGATGAATGAGCTATGGCTGATGCTTGATTTTGATGTTTAAAAAGATCTGTAATCTTCCAGCTGGAGGCTTTGCACAGCTGGGGCACATAAGCAGTTTGTCTCAACTGCAGATCAGTAGTCAAATCACATGTTTTTTTTCCCCTCAGCTGCGGCTTCTGTCCTCTCAACAGCCCATTTGCCATGCCTGTGAGAAATCAGTGGTAGAAAGACCTCTGCTAACTGGTAGAGTTAACTGCATAAAAGTTACTGGGGCAGAGGGGGAGGCAGACAATATGATTGTTTCAACACTGGAGACTGGACTATGGTAATACGAGAAGCTTTTCCTTTAGTTAATGCCTAAATGATAGGAACTGAAACCAAATTGTGCTCCCAGATTTTCAGACACTGAAAGACTAACCTTTAATTACAGTCTAATAAGCACTATTATCCAGGAGAGCACTTGGGCAATAAAAAATTGTCTCAGCAATCAGTGGACTCATAAACTATATTAGCTCAAGCTAGATTCCTAGCAATGAACACACAAATTGAGAGAGGAGCAATCTTCATTAGTAGTTCACTATTCTTAGTAGTTCATTATTTCTGAGTTCTTGTAGTTTGTTATTTTGAGGAAGTTTCTATATGCAGCAAAAGGTAGATTGATATTCTCTAACTTGAATTAAGTCAACTTTACATTAAATTTAAGTCAATTTTACAATACATTTCTTGAAAGCAAAGAGGAAGTACGCTGGAGTAAGAATGGAGAATAGACATAGCAGGTAAGATGCTGACAGATGCAATTCCCTGTTCCTTTGCTATTCCCCCTCCCCGTCTAACTCTGGTACTTTTCCTGTAATGCTCCTCACTGCAGGGCAGCTTAGGAGTGTTTTGGCAGGGAACAGTCTGCTTATTCTCCCTGGAGACTGCACAGAGATCATAAATCTTTTTGGAGTTCTTAACCCTTATATGTAACTGACAGCTTTAATCTTCTGCATTACTGAATTCGAGAAAGAGGCTGTGCCAGCATGTGGACAGAAGACACACATATTCAAATTCCTGAGTAGCCAGTCACACATTTTCTGATATTGTTATTTGATGAATTTTGAAAGAGAAACTTCTGTGCACTGGAAGTGCTCTGTTTGAGACACACCAGTGTCATAATTAATACTTAAGATAGAAATAAGTCACTGAACTGTCTTTCATTAAGGAATTCCTTGTCTTAATCATATTAGTGACTTCCACCCACTTATCCCTGAAGTTGTAATCTGTGTTATACTCCTTCCCCTCTGTGTTTTCCTCTTGGCATAATTGGTACCTCTTTCATGCCTTCTACTGTTGGAGTAAGAGGGAAACAGGTGCCAGCTGTAATTGTTACAGCAAGGTGAGACCTGAGTGCTTATGATCTTGCAGAAAAAAGGAAATTATGACTTGTTAAGTCAATCAAGTTAGCTGTTTAGATGATAGAATGTTCTGTGCAAATCTTTTTCCATCTGGCTAAATAAAATGTAAAATAGAAACCTAACTTTACAAACCTTATTTCTCACTTAACTTTAGAGCAGTGTGATTATGATACTAATAAAAAAATGCTTTTCACTGACAAAGCACTGCTCTACATTTATTTCAGAGCATTTTAATGAATGAAGAAACATTTATCCTGCACATAAAACAGAGAGAATAAATTACATGTTCAAAGTGGCATATGATTTTGTTGTTACAGTTAGAGAGAAAATAGAAGCCTTGAGTCTTCTTGTCACACGAATCCAAAGCTGCAAGACTCATTTGTGAAAGATACTGGAATACTGACGTATGACGCTTGGGGTTTTTCCACTGTTTTAGCATGCTTGGCAATAGTGTTTGCCTGACTATGTGTTTCTGAAGATGACAGGACATGGTTTCTTTTTCAGTTTACAGTTATTTTTCATCTCTTTTACACAAGGATTGCTTTCACAGCACTGATTGCTTAACACAAGTGCTATCTAAAATGTTTGAATGTATGCAATTATCAGAGGCATGTTTTGCAACTTTCTGTCAGAATCCAATAAATATCCAGCAATTCAATGAGACATTATGAGAGTCTAGTAGGCAGGCAAACAAGTTTCTAAAAAGGACACTTTCCACACTTAAATATTTGCCAGCAGAATTTTTAAAATCATCCAGCAGTTCTTAAGCTGCTGTGAGGCTTGATTATCTGTTAGGTACTATAAAAACACATTTTATTTAGAGTTCAGAACCAGAAATAACATGTGAAAATTGGTACAGTGGTACCAGTAAGGTTAGACATGACAAATGATGTTTTTCTAATATGATTCAACATCTGCTACAGCTGCAAGTTGTTTATATTGAATGTCCATAAGGCTTTCCAAGTTTAGCCTGATTCTGTGTAACTGTCCCCACTTTTCATGGGGAGTTACTGATGGGAAATTGCCGTGCAGGTCCAGTTGTAGCTCAGTGGCTGTTCTGAGATATATTATGTGCTTTGAGAAGATTTCACTCTTATTCACTTAGGGAGTATATCAGAAGTTGAATTCCAGTCTACAAAAGCATGTAAGTAATGCACCATTAGCAGAATAGCAGTGATTTCATATTTATTTCTTAGTTTACTAAAATAAAACGTCTGAGAAGTGTTTCAACCCATGTACAACTCTTAAGTTGCTCCAGAAAAAAAATAAAGAGTAATTAATAATACTGGTTGTGGCTCTCAAGCTTGACCCTTGGGAAGTTCTGTGAACGAAAATGTCAATCCACAGCATTAATATTTCCAGGGTCCATAACTTGGTGTTATGAGGCCTTTGTCTCACTTTATTAAACAGCGAGTCTGATGGAGTTAGAGTTTGGAATTCAGTTCATGAAACTACAAAGTAAGGACAGAATTTTTGAAATTTGAGTTAAATACTTAATTCCCACTCAGTCTTAAGGTATGCCCAAAATTCCACTTGTCAAGAGGGCTTAGATTGATATTGGGTTCCTTCATAATTATCATAAGTCTCACAGATTATATGGACCCTGGAATTACCAGGAATATCCCTGTGAAACTGCAAAACTAGTTCCTTAAGCAAATGCTGAAACAGGTTGGTCTCATCTGTGCTGATGCAGAAATAACTGTTTCAGGCCTGATCTATAATAAAGGTTAATGTGGAATTGAGGTAGATTTTACTACACAAAATTAGCCTCACGCTTCCTCCCTCTACTTTATTTCAGTCAGGGACATTTCTGGTGTACTCCCTGCGCTGGAAGGAAACAGCAGTTTGTTTTTGGAGCTTTTGCCTTGAAATCATTCTGTCCTGTCTCAGCTCCCTTTCCTCCTTCTCAATGTCATGTCTGTAACAAAATTAGAAGTTCAAAAGTTGATGACTGACACTTTCTGAAATAGGTGGCATTTATGATAAACACATGGTGCTTGGTTTTCTCTCTGCTATGCCATATATTAGCAGTCAGTAGCATTCCCTGACCCAGACATAAAAGTGTTCTTAATATTGAGATTTAAAAAAATCTGTTATGATCTTTTGCATGTAGGGACTTCAAAGAACTGTAAAAGAAATATAAAACTGTTCAGCACATGTGACATGTGAATGCGCTTTTCAGTAAGATGTTACTATAACATATATCTTTTCAACACTGCATATTCTGAACATCAGGAATCCAGCTCCCTGCTAGAGTACAAACATTTTTAACCATGTGTCCATTCAAGCTGCCAAATAATGTCAAGTAAAAGAACTGTTTCTGACTCAGGAAATTGAAAGCTGTGTAGGAGGCTATAGGAATGGCAGTCTTTGGAAAGAAATGTTAAATGCTTTAGGAAACATTATCTTTGCTCATCTAGTTTATAATCCTGGCACAAAAACCCCTCAAACAAACAATAAAAAAAATCCCAGAAAAAATTTAGAAAGATACACTAGACTTGCATACTGTCTGAGGAAAAAATCTGTCTGTAGTGCTTACCTATTTAAGGTAGTGCTAGGGCTTGGGGTCCTCTGTTTACTGTACCCACCATGGGGTAATGGAAGATCTGGCAGAGGTAGGGTTTGCTTGGCTCAAAGCCTGCACTTTAACCCACTGCTGCACCAAGAGATGACATTCTAGAGAATAGTTCAGGGGCCTGCAGGCCCCTGCACAGGCACCTGGAGCCATGGCCAGAATAAACTACATAGCATTTCTGTCACCAATTTTATAGCAAATATCATGGTGGTAGCTGCTACTTAAGTGATTTGTACTGTGAGGCAGGCACATTTCCTGAATGGCAGCTATCAACCAACTTCATCTTTAATTCAGAAAGATATTTTTTTTCTGCTGACAGAGCAAAAATGTAGAGGCAAGCATTGGAAACAGGAATAAAAACATGAAGCAATTAAGTTTTTGATACAGAAGAGGCAGGAAAAGTGAAATCAAGAAACTCATTAAAACAAAACAAGATAGTGTGGTATGCCAACACACGGCAGCTTTGGAGCATCCCAAGCACAGCATAATTCCACAACAACAGCCCACTTAAGAGCTGCCTTTACCAGTGTTATCACAATGTTTAGGGACATCCCCGAAGATTCATCTTTGTAAATGAAGGCAACATTTCAGTTGAATTGAGGGTCTCAAGATTTTGCACAGTTCATACTTAATATTCTAGAAATTCCACACATCCTGTAACTGGAATGGCTTAAAAACAAACAAACAAACAATTAAAAAAACAAACAAACAATATTATTTTTTTAAATAAATATGTTTTCTGATTTTCATCCCAGAATGCTGATTATTTTAATGCAAATTAAGTTTTCTCCTTTTTTCTTTCTCCTTCGTAACTGAGTGTGGCAGAATAGGTAAGTGTCAAGCTAAAAAAATATGTAAACTGGGGAAAAAATCCTAGTAATCTGATTTTCTTTCAACAAAATTTGAAAGAGATTCAAATGGAAACAGGAAAAAAAAGCCCTAAATATTACATTACATTGTCTTGAGAGGGGGAGTAAGAGTAAAGGGATGGGACAGAAATAAGACAATAGGAAAGGAAAATGTGTCTGACAACTCCTTTCTAGTTAAGTTTCAAATACCTTCTATTTATTGGTGAAAAAAGTTTTTAACAAATCATCTGATTTCCCTAAAACTAACCAAACTACAGGTCCTAATTTTCTCCCCTGTGTTTGGTCATCTTGCCTCTCAATTTATCATAGTAGCACATATTCTAACACCAAACACCCATATTCATTTCATGCTATGTGAAAGAGAGGTCAGATTGAATGTCAGCTCTGAATCGGGGCCTTCAAGTATGTCCTTCTTTCCCTTTCAGCAAAGCACAAGAAGTACAGCTTGATTCATGGAGGACTGTATATTAATTCTAAGTGACTGGCTTCCTGGGTATATCTCACTCAGCCATGTGCAATCTATTGTGTTCTCCGTAATGAAACCCACAGTGATGATATTTAGAAAGTTAATATGTCCAAGCAATGAAGCCATTGATTTCCATCCAAGAACTTAATCAACAGGACACATTTTCTTCTACTGTAATGTCTCATGAATTAATTAATGCGATTCAAGACCCTTGTGTGTTGAAAATATGCTTGGTTATTTACAGGCTAAAGACAAACACTTTCAACCAGAACATAAGATTTGCTCTGCTAATCTGGGGCATGGCTAACCCGGTGCTTAGTGGCTAGAAACAAAAACCATTCCAATAAATTCTAAGGCAGGGAGACAAGAAGAAGATCTCATTTTCTCTTGTGAGTCTAGAGTATCCAGAAGCACGATGCCTTGTAGTCCTGAGATAAATAGAAAGCATAATAAACATGAAGATACATCTTTTGCAAAGACTAGGTTATCTCTATTTTGCTGTCTTAATTTTGTGCAAAATTCACGTTGTGAGACTTACGTTCTCCTTAAATGAACAGAAGGCCAAAAAGAACCTATGGGTTTTTCACTTCTTCTATTTTTAATAATTTATACCAGCTGCACAGATTCGTCTGGTTTACCTTGTATGAGAAATGAAGCTGTCATGCTCCAGTTAACCCTACTTCAGTAATGTGAGAGTTAACTGCTAATGCATGTTGCAGAACTCATACAGTACTACTTTTATTAAAATACGCTCTTAAGTCTGCCCTCAAAGTTTTCAGGCTTTTTTATAACAAGCATGCATAAACATATTTTAATTAGTTGTCTGTAAAATGACTTAGTTTCTTTGACAGTTGTTGCTGACAAGAAAATGTCTGTAACACCTCTGCGATATAGGTGATGCAGCCTGGGTTTCTGTGCATTCTCATATTGGCAAAGTCCACACAGACATGCTTATTGTGTAAAGACAGAAAGGTGCAATAAATAAAAATAAAGCTAATCAGAAGTATATAAACACATTAAGATAATTAACAGCTGGTTATATAACAATTAGATATTTTTTTTTGCTATGACTTTTTATCTTATTTTCAAGATTCTACTGATGCCTCAGGTTAGACCAGAAGTTTTTTCAGTGGACAGGCTCGCTCTTAATTTGTTTGCACAATGTGTAACAGCATAAGAACTCCATCCTGCTTGAAGTCCTCAAATACTGCTATAGTAGTAAAAAAAAAACCCCACCATCAAAACTATGATATAGCTCTATTCCCCCTCTCCTTCCTCACCATCACCTTTAAGCTGTACATGGTTGTTAGGATGATGTCTTAAACAGCTTTCTGGCTTTTAAATCAAACTGGTAATACAGACCGTGCTCTCAATTCAAAGGTGGAAAGAGAAGCCTGGCACCTATAGCAATTGAGACTAAAAGCGGAAATTACTCAAATCTCAAAGTTTCAAAAGAGATTTAGAGAAATTACTTTAAAACTCTGTAGGTTTTCACCAATCAAAAGCTAAAAAGGAATACACAGTGGAGCAACAGGACCTGAAATTCAGAGATTTGAACTGGATTTCACTGACAAGTTTCAGTTTGGTGAGAATTCAGAGGGTAAACTAAATTCTCTTAGCTGTGGAAGAGAAATTTCAAGAGTACCTGACCTTTAAAATGAAAGCTATTTTTGCTCAATCCTGTATTCTGAAAGTTCACATGATGGTAAGAGCACCTTATTAAACTAAAGTTTTATGTATTTGTTGATAAGCTGATTATTTTCTTTGTTTTCCTCCTAATTAATTATTTAATGAGACCTACTGTTGTTACTGCTACATGGCTGAAAGAACACCATAATTAGTGACATTCATTTTAGGAGGAGAGTTTGAAATACTTGATTTAAGCAGGTATTTCCGATACCTGGATTTTGGCTCCACGCAATTGCATTTGCATCCACATGTACATACAAATATACATTAATTCAGTTTCAGTATTCAGGAATTGTACATCACAGAACTAGGAGTGCAGGCTGAAGTGTATTCAAACTCAATTATCAAAGTGATATGCATTGCTAGTAATCTGTAGGCAGCCATTGGATTGTCAGAGTTTTCAAGTGCATTCCAATAACGAATAGCAGAAGTAATTTATAATTTTATCCAAAGCTAAGAAGTCCAACATCTGAAATATTTATTAAATACATAGTAAATATGTACCAGAATACATAATGCAAACCCTAAATTGCAAGTATCATATACTTGTGTTAGTCTTTCAAGATATAAGAAATCTAGAGTCTTGCTGTATAACTTACAGCATGGAATAGAAGGTGGGTATCAAATCAAGCAGAATACATTCTGGGGGAAAAAAAAGTTTCATATTCATGGTATTTGATGTTATTTTGAACATTTTGTGATACAGCACTGCTGGCCAAGTCCTCTTTTCCCAGATGCTATGCATTTATTGCATTCTGGGAGCTAACCCTAAAACACATAGGGTCTGATTTGCAGTAAACTTAGACAATGACTGTTGCAGTTGATGTCAAGAGTTTGACTTTTCAATGCTCTATTCCTTGAATGACATTCTGAAAAATATCACTTGTTACATATTATAAAACTGACAATTCTGAATTAACTTAAATTTTAATGTTTTCCTACTCTTGTCCCACTTCCCAATTAGCAAAACTACCAATGAACTTCACAGGATGTTATTAAGCAATGTTTATAAACAACCAACAGGCAAGGTCATTAACAGAAATAAGTACCCGAAGATAAAAGAGCCACATTAAAAACTCACAAGAGCAAATATACTCAGGACTCCTGTAGGTGATTAAGTCACATTAAAAGAAGTCCTAAAATCATGAGACTACTAGAGGAAAATCTAGAAGGAAGTTAATATTTCTGTATGTACAATATTATTTCAATGAAAGGTAGTAAATAATGCACAAGGTCACATAACAAATGATAACAGAACAGTACTGGCTGGCTATTCATTTTGTGATCTTCACTCATTCTGGGAACTATAGAAGGGTATTGTGCTGTTCTGCTATGAAAAAACTCTAAGTACTTATTTTACATTAATCATATTTCTATGGGAACACAGAGTATCTGAATATAGGTTACATACCTAAATACTTTTCTGCAGCTTTGGAAAGGCTGAATTAGGCTAAGATGGATACAGAAAATAAATTAGGTTATTTTCTGCTTGTTTTGCCAAATTGCAACCTGGAATCACAAAATGGAAGACAGTCATTCTGTCACAGTGAGAGTTGGAGATAGTTCTAGACAAGAGCAGCTCTGGATTTAAATATGTGTGTAACTCCATTATTAATGCTGCTTTTGGGGAGCAGCAGCAAACATAATCTTTGTAATTTAACCTAATCAGGCCTATGTTAAAAAAACACCAAAGTTCGTCACTCATCTGTGTATGCTTTTTCTCAATATATAGGCATGTGGTGGTTTTTAAAGCCTGGAGCTGCCATTTGTGCTCACTTTTTTACTGTTGACATAGGTGTACCTGAGGATTACAAAAATATAAGTTATAGGTACTCTGGAGAAAAAGGCCCCCTTTAAGTCAGATTTTGTTTACATTTACTTCTTTTTCCAAATATATGTCAATCCATTCTCAATCTGCGAATTAACTTACAGTGAGGCTCTCTTCCTCCATTTCTTCTGGTAATGGAGTAGTCAGGAAATCATCACTTTTCCAAAGAACTTGCTTAGTAGAGAATAATGGTTTGGAGCTGTGTATGTAGGTGCTGGCTTGAGGCTAAGAGGAGATGTTTCCCAGTTGATTTAATTTAATGGATTTGTGCACTGTACATCTAAAAGATTACCTGCTAAAATGGAAATAAAGATGTCAGACTGGATTTAATTACTGACAAAGGGCTGTTTTTTAAAGTGAATTACAATGAAAGAAAAAAATCCACACCTTTTCTATCTTCCAAATCTGGCAAACATCCATAAAAATAGCTGCTCTGTGCAGCATGGAACCTCCTCTGCACAGAGGAACTGACCAACTGAGTTAGTATAGTGATTGCACTCAATGATCTTGAAGGTCTTTTCCAACCAGAATGATATTGTGATACTGTGAACTGAATAGGGCAGTAACAACTTTACTGCCACTGTGCTGGTAAAACTTGCCCATATAAAAAAATGTGGGGGATTTTTACTTAATTATACTGTCAGGAAAAATAAACTCTGTCTCTCTATGTTCATCAAATCATAGAATCATTTAGGTTGGAAAAGATCCTTAAGATCATAGAGTCCAACTGTAAATCTAGCACTGACAAGTCCATCACTAAACCATGACTTTAAGTGCCACACCTAGATGTCTTTTAAATACCTCCAGGGATGGTGACTCATCCATTTCCTCAGGCAGCCTGTTCCAGTGCCTGACAAAGCTTTCAGTGAAGAAATATTTCCTAATATCCAATCTAAATCTCCTGTGAAGCAACTTGAGGCCTTTTCCTGTTGTCTTACCTCTTGTTAACTGGGAGAAGAGACCCACCTCACTACACCATCCTTTCAGGTAGATGTAGAGATTGATAAAGTCTCTCCTCAGCATCCTCTAGACTGAACAACCCCAGTTCCCCAAACACTCCTCATAAGACTTGTTCTTCAGACTCTTCACCAGCTCCATTTCCCTTTTCTGGACTCCAGCACCTCAATGTCTTTCTGGTAGTGAGGGGCCCAGAACTGAACCCAATACTGAGGTACCAATGCTGAGTAGCAGTGCTTAGTACAAGCTGACAATCACTTCCCTAGTCCTGCTGGCCACACTATTCCTGATACAAGCCAGGATGCTGTTGGCCTCCTTGGCCACCTGGGCATCCTCCTGGCTTATATTCAGCCAGTTGCCCACCAATACACCTAAGTCCTTTCCCTCTGGGCAGCTCTCCAGGCACTCTTACCAAGCCTGTAGTGTTGCTTGGGCTTGTTGTGACTCAAGTGCATGACCTAGCACTTGGTATTCTTGAACCTCATACTTAATTGAACCTCATACATAGTTGGCCTCAGCCCATAGATTCAGCCTGTCCAAGTCACTCTGCAGAGCTCTCCTATCCTCAGGCAGATCAACACTCCTGCCCAACTTGTCATCCTCAAACTTACAAGTGAGAGATCCTCTCACTTGCTTAGCAAAACAAAAATGCATCACCAAAGCTATCCTCCATGTTGCCCTGTCCTTTGTTCACTTGAAATTTCTGACTAGAAACTTCTCCCACTTGGTTTTACGAAGAGTCTCACATAATCTTTAGTACCGTTTGAACAGCAAAGAAAGGGAGACAGCTGAGAACACAGGAAGACATCCATCTCATCTACTGCCACGTATGAATGGCAGTTCATCCCAAAATAATGTACTGGATGATGCTATTGAAACCTTTTTCCCTCAACTAGAAAGCCATTTCATTCAAATATCTAAGTTTAAGCAGTGCTACTTAGTAGTTGTGTGCCCTGATGCTTTTCTGAGAGCAAATGGAAGAGCTGTCTTTTTTCTAGTCTTCAAACTTGCTCCTACAATTTTAACTCTCCTTATTTTTTGCATGTTATTTAACAAGACTAAAATGTAGAAATAAGTAAACATTCTTTTAATAATCTTTTGGATTCTTCCCAGTATGTGCAATCATAGTCACTACATAGCAACTATTCTGTTATTCTGCTCAGCATATGAAAATACATTCTGCATGGCATTTGAAAAGCTCCTGGAGTAGCTTTAAGAAACCTTTTCTGTGCGATACTATTGATATTTGCAAAGAAATTAAGAAGCAGAGCAAATTACTTATTCAAGTTCTATTCAGCGTCTGCCTCAAGGAATCTTTAATATACAGAACAAAGCCAAACAATTTATCTTCTTTGCCTGTTTTACCCATTGGTGCCTAGCACTTAAAGTATAAGACAAAGCTGGTATGCAGCTAAGAAGGAAGTTCGGAATTTGTGATTAGTAGCTCCTATTGATACATTTCCCCTTCCTTTTTCCAGCTGAAAAAAAACCCCAAACAAACCCAAAAACAGTTTTGGACATTTTTTCAGATGACTGTAAGATAGCTATCTTTTCCTGAGATTCCTGACTCATTTCCTATCTTCCTGTAAATAATTTTATCCAACAATTTGTCATCTAGTAGTCTCCTTACTAACAAATCTTCAGTCTGTTTACATTCAGAAATATTTCAATATGCTAAGGCTTGAAAGTAAAGAGATAATTAATACTTAGAGATTCTTTCTGAAGTCTTTCTGACGCTTTTCTGAAACTGAAAAATTCAGTCCTGGAAAAGTGATGTACTTAATGAGCCTTTCGGTATGTATCCAGACAGGGATTCTGTCTGCTCACTTGGCTTACTGTCAACACTGTCAGAAAGGAAACGACGGAAAATAAGAGCCTGCACTGTAAGGTTTAACTAAGGTCATGGATACATTTAAGAACATGTATTACACGACAATCTACATGAAATTGAAGATATGCACAGTTTTGATTGTACGTGCGTATATATTTAAATATATATATTTAAGGAAATGGATGTTTAGAGACTAATAATATTTTATCTAGAGATGCCAAGTATCTTGCTTTACACCATTTTTAAAGGAGAATGCAGAAGTATGGAAAATTGTCTGCAGAGGAATACACATTAGCAATATTTCTCTTCTGTGATAAACTGCAAGAACTATCGTTCCGTATTTTGGAAAGTTACACACGAAAAGCAGCTTTTAGAAATAGAAAGTAAATTAAGTGCAAAATATTATCTGACTGTGCTTTTTATATTTTAGCTCTCTGTTTTATGTTTAGGAAAAAAACACTGCAAAGAAGTTAGTGTCTTACCTAATATCATACCATACCAAAATTTGCTGCCTTTGATTCTACTGTGTATCAAAACCCCTTCAAGACTGCTGCAAAGCAAATAAATGTAAAATAAAGCAATACTGGAACTGCTTTAATTTACCCTAGGAATTGGGTTTACCTCTGTAATTGCCTGAATGGAGCTAAAAAACAGGAAAGTAGCACTGGACCAGCTCCTTGCATTCTACATGCTGGTTTTACTAGATAGAGGGAAGTGGTCCTTGGTATAGAAGCCTGATTTAAAATGTATGGCAGAGATTCTCACAGTCCAGATACTGAAAAGTAAGGTCTTTAAATTAGAAATATCAACAAAAATAGCTACATAAATATTATAACTAATTTTTTTTTTTTTTAAAAAAGGGTCCTTATTTTTTACACCACTTCTCTTTGTTGATCTTCTTTTGGAAACTGCCTGTGAATGACTGAAACCAAATCCACCCAGAATAAATCTGATAAACCTGATTAATTCAACGGATAATGCGACTTAAATAAAGTACAAGTACAGATTTCCAGCCATGTCATTAATTTTAGAAAACGCATCTCTAAAAGATTACAAAGTTTGCAAGCATGCAGACTTAACTCATTTTAGTAAGTATGAGTTTATTTCAAATTATCCATGTGAAGTTACACGTTCTGATATGTTTTTTAATGGTGCCAGACAACTTGAGGTGTGATTCTGTATTTAAAGCATGGCAATAATGAAGAGATTACACTGTGGAGAAGATAGAAATATCGGTATGACTCACCTGAATTAGAAAAGTCCTACACTTTTTATCTGCCTCAAACATGATTTAATTTCACTGATAGGTAACAGCTGTTGATTAAAAAGCAAAACAAAACAAACCCCCCAAAAAGCGGCTCAGCACATCTACAATCATAGCAAACAATGACCTTGGCTTATATCTCGTAGCCATGGCAGCAACTGAAAGGACTCTTCCCACAATGTGTTAGGAGGAGGGTTTTTAACTGCCGTTTCCCATGACTGAGTGTCTCAACAAGCGAGCAAGGCTGAGCAAAAGAGTTCTGCAGTGAAGGAGGATACTCTGAGGCGCAACATAAATTGTGATCACACCATAGACATTTTTCTAGGGAAAATGCCTGCTCTAAAGCTTGTGCTTGTAGCTACTTGTGAAATCATAAAACTACACCTGTAGATGGTGGTGAGATTTTGTTATATTCATCAATATTAATATTACTATCAATATCAATATTAATATTTTTAATATTTTTTTAAAGTAACAAAACAACCTGAATGTGAGAAGGTTTCTCAGTGTTACCTGTTAGCTTGAGGAGGGTTGTCAAGTCAAAGTCAAAACTCTAGAGTTTGTTCTCTGGCTGACTTTTGGAAATTTCTTTGCACCCCTTTTATTAAATGTATAAGAGGAGTGCTACTAATATCCACTTACAGGAATGTGGAAAAAAACAATCCATGCCTTTCAAAACCAAAAATGTTGAGAAGGCTTTTCTGACTTTCCCCTCTGGCAGGTAAAGTGACTCTTGAGTCACTTATCTGGTGCAGTTTTTCCTCATATCCTCAGGAAATGCAAAAAAACCACCACCAACAAAAAAACACAAATACAATGTGATCACTTTGATTATCATGTTTGTAGATGGCACATAATATTTGAAAAATAGGATATTAGCAACTGGGGAGTTGCACAAAATTTGCATATTGTTAAATGTATGATTTAATTCTGTTCCAAAAGATCAAAGCATTGATATTCAGTCAAGAAAATTTTCAGGTCAGTATATAGTTAATCAACAATACTACATTTACCACCATTTAGCAAAGATGCTGGAATGCACATACTCTGTTTCAAATATCTAGACCCTCTCCAATCAACTCAGAGACAGTTTCAGAAACCTCCCATTAGCCTTCTGCAGGGAAGCTCAGAAGGAATCTGTCTCCTCTGTGGCTTTACACTCACTAGTTTTTGATATGTATGCATATGGAAAAAGCTCCAGTCTCCACCACGTAAGCTACTTGACTTCTTTATTTTGACAGCTGCCATCCTAGTAAATCCAGCTCCTGGGGCCTTCCTCTTTCCATTGGACCCAAGGCTTTGTTTAAGCACTCAGCTGAAGCCAGCACCAGCAACAGGCAAAATTTTTTACTTCCAGTTTTGTATCACACAGCCCTCCTCCTTGTGCATTTTGACACTGCTCACTATAACTTTCTTGGTAGAATAAATTAGTACAGTCACAATAATTGCCAAGTTTGATTGCACCGAATTCCAAGGTAGCCTCTCAAGCTGCAGTCCTCCAGCCCATAAGGAGGGGAAGCTGCCAGAAAGAAGCAAGGAATCAAGTTCTGTCTGTACCCTACCTGCAAACAGGAGAATCACAGAATTTTTTGAGTTGGAAGGGACCTTAAACACCATCGAGTTCCAACCCCACTGCATTGGCAAGGACACCTCCTGCTAGAACAGGCTGCTCAGAGCTCCATCCAACCAGCCCTTGAACACCTCCAGGGATGAAGGCCCCACAACATCTCTGGGCAGCCTGTTCCAGTGTCTCACCACCCTTACAACTGAAGATTTTACACCTGATCTCTAACCTAAATCCCTCTTCTTTCAGCTTAAAACCATTAGTAGTCACTTCATTGTAGAAAGCCACTAGGTTGGTCAGGCAGGATTAGGCCCTGGTAAAGCCGTGCTGGCTGTCTTGGATCACCTCCTTGTCCTCCATGTCCCTTAGCATGTCTTCTAGGAGAATCTGTTCCACGATCTTCCCAGGCACAGAGGTGAGGTTGATAGGTCAGTAATTCTCAGGGTCCTCCTTTCTACGCTTTTTAAAGATGACTTAAAACCAAAACTTCATCATCCTTAGGTGATAATTGCCTTGAAGAAAAAATAGAAATAAAGCTGGCTTAAGTTCCGGTGCCTTAAGCTACTGCACTGGCTATACCATTGGCAGTTCTGCAAGAGATGCCTACTTTTTACCTACAACAGTGAGGAGACTAGACTTCCAGAAAACTACTGCAAACATGTGCATCCAGCAGAGCATAGAAGCCTCTAAAACTAGTAGGAAATCATCTGGGAGAAAGCCTGTATTCTAGTCCCTTTCTTCTGGGCATGCAGAGTTTGGAGGCTGGATGCCTGGTGAGGTTGGTCAGGGCATTTAAAACTTCAAGGCCCTTCTCTGTCCTAGACAGGTTTATGAGAACTCCTTCTGAAGCCCCATGTCCTCAGTACAGCAGTCTGAACCCTACCACCAGCATCACCAAAAAAGACATATAGACTTCCCTCCCAGTAATTACTACCGCACACCATGTATACAAGTATTTGCTCTTGTGTCCTCTGTGAGATGGATTCAGCAAAGGTAAAACAAAAAGGGAAAACATGGCATCAGTTTCAGGCCCCATTTCCTTTAATATAGATACATGAATATGAATAAATAATGTAGTAAAATAATCCATACAACTAATGGTGAGCACTAATCAATCAACATGAATCTGGACTTCTGTATAAAACCAGTTCATTTTACACAGGTCAAAGCAATTCCTTGGGTCTCTTCTTCCGTCCTGCATTGCTTTTGTTCTCTTCTCCCAACTGATATAAACTCATATTGTTCTTTGGAAGGAACTACAACATAGTAACGTGCAAAGTCACTTGTATCCTCATAAAACATACCCTTTCAATGACATATTCTTTAAAAATGAACAATTTATTAATTCAAGGCTTAGGAAATGCTTAATCATTTACTTTCTCCATAGTTCTCACAGATATCTGACAACCTGTTCTACCACTTTAATATTAATGACAATGCTCATTTTTCAATGCAGACAACAGCTTCTAGGTTTCAGGGAGTCATATATTATCACTATTTCTTTTTCTTGGTTATGTCTTTTAACTGCCTTTCCCATGTACACCACCCCTCCCCCCCCCCCACGAACACATACCATATATTTGGTTACATCTCTGGGAAATTGTGCTTTTTAAAAATTATGCTTAGTTTAAGATAAATAGTCGTGAGAACTCTAGTTTATTTCCTGGGTCAATGAAAACAAAACACCTTGCAGTCTCACTCTCGCTCTCACCCTCCATGCCTTATGAACACCTTGGAATCAAATTTCTATGAAAAATATTCCAATCATAAGCCAAGTATTGATGGAAAGTATTTTTTAGCAAAGGAATATACGCATTGCTACATTGTGGTAGTTAAGACCTACCGCCAAAGCCTTTTCTGTTTGTGCAATGTTTTAATTTGTGATTTTCTCTCTTCAAATATTACAACTAGTCATTAGCATGTCTGTACATATGGGATGATCTCATCCCACACTAAAGATTTCTGAGGCAAACAGCTATAAAAAAGGTACTATATTAAGAGCAGAATGCAATCAGAATGATTGCTTATCTTAAATAGAAAAAACCCCGTATCATGTATTCAGCTATTTATGCCTGTGAAATAAAATAGTGATAGATGTGCAGAAGAGGTAAGCTTAACTTTTAAGATTCATTACTGTGAATACTTTTAAAATATATTTTCTAAATATCCTTCTTGATTGAAGTTCATGTTTTCTATAAGAACAGTAAAAACAGAGGGGGGTTTTTTGTGTGTTTGTTTTGGTTTGGGTTCTGTTGCAGGTTGTTTGTTTGTTTGTTTTTAACTGCATATATTAACTAAAAATTCAGCTTACCCTGCTGAAATTTTCTTAAATAAAGCAAGTATTACACTAGACTAGCAGTTAAAGTCACAAACTTAGAAATTTTGCTTCTAAATCACAGGAAAAAATTTGGCAAAACATTTTTGCGTTTCCTTAAGAAGGATAATTTTTTTCATGCAAATGTTCCAAAGAGATTTCAGTGTCTTTGGCTCTAAAGAAGGAGTTATGGGTATGGAATTCCTCTCAGAATTAGTTTGCCACATGTATTATATGGTGTACATGGGAGATACTAGCTAATAAGCAGTGTGATACGACGCTGCTTTGGGTACTTTGAACAGTCCCATGCTTCTGGATTTCGTAGGAAACCATAAAGAAAAAACAACTAAAGAATTTGTATATAAATAGGCAATGCAACCAGCTTAGACTCTGTTCTGCATCAGAAAACACTTACAATAAAGGGTGTGCATACAAAAAAGCAACTGACTCAAAGCTCATTGAAGTCAAAGGGTTTAACAATGATGCTTGAGCTCTTTGCTTCATCAGGGACTAGGTGATAACTAGGAATAATCCAGTTGGTCTAAAAACTGAAAATACAGCAGTGGGGGATTTTTTTAGGTATACTGTTTTGAACAGATCCTCAACTCTCCTGCAGTTGGATAATTTTTCATGGAAAACACGGAAGTCAGGACGTCCAGCACATGTTGGAATGGGGCTCTTTCCCCAGCTTCATAACTGTCTGCCTGTGTAACCTTATTCAAGTCATAATCTTTTGCATCTGCCAAATAAGAATCTCGCTTGCTTGCTTGTCTTTGTAAAGTACATAGAAACATAAAGATCTGTTTGCTCTGTACAATTCATGTACTTTGGGTCATAGTTAGAGAGTGAAATCCAGACAAGATCTTTCAAATGAAGTTGCAGGTTATAGCCTTTCATTAGTATGAGTATGTGATTTTAACTTCATGACAGTGGCTTTGAAAATCATGCTTTATTTCTCCAGACAGAGACTTGCTGACTCTGTAATAGCTTTTACTTTCCTGTAAATTTCTAAATTTCTTACATGACTATAGGGTGTTTGTTCTGTGGCTAGCTGAAGGTACTCACCATTTTATCCAAGATTATAAACCTTGCTAATTATTATAATTTATGAATTCATATTTGTTATCACAAGCTAAGTTATGGCTTGTCAGAAAGCTGTTTTTCAAGCTCATTAATAACTTTAAAAGTAAATTCACCTTTAAGCAGCCAGGTTAAGCAGCAGGAAGGTGTTCTTGCTTATGGCAGGGGGGTTGGAACTAGATGATCTTTAAGATCCTTTCCAACTCAAACCATTCTGGTTCTATGTTTGGAAAGACCAAACTGGATTTCCATAAGTATTTTACTTTAATAAATGCTAAATATTTTATTTTACTCCAAATACCTTTGAAATTATTAATAAAAGTTATATTTAAAACATGAAAATGGGCCTTTGGAATTTTTGTTGGGTTGGTTGGTTTTATTTTGTTTACAAGAAATAATAAATCAAAACTGCTATGATTTCTTCAAGAAATAAATTTCTTTCACAGAAAATTTCTCTAGTGGAAAATCTATTACCTTTTTTTTTTTTTTTCTACGAACCCTGAGTTTGATTTTACACAGTAGCAGCAGCATCAAAGTCTAGAGGGGCCAATGAACATTATGGACATATAATCTCATGGCACGTGACAAAATTAAACTGTCACATGAATGGGATCCATTCAGTGGTTTGATATATCTTAATGTCCTTCTTCATACAGTTAACTTTCTATGCCCTAAAATGATATCATACTGTGATTAAATGGTTCATTAAGCAAAGTAAGTTACAGTTCTTAAAGAAGCTATAGACCTGGAAAAAAATACCTAACTGTAATAATGAGTGGCAGTTAGGAGGTACTGAAACTAATTCTCTAGGAGAGACTGTATTCTGTAGAAGAGACTCTACATCACCTGGAACCTTTGTAGCAGAAAGACTACATTCAAACTGTTGTGGGAAAGGATTACTATATACAAAGATACAAACTATCCTTACAGATTGCAGAGTATGAATACGATTTCATATTTTAGTATGTTTTACAATATGCCACTAAACAATCTATCATATAAGAATCAGAAGCCTTCCCTGAACCCACTGGCATATACAAAATCACCTTGCTTTGCAGGGAGTTACATGCCTTCCCTTTCCTCTGCCTTCAGCTGCTGCTGAACTGTGGTTAGGATCATACCTTCAGCAAGCCTGTGGGATTTAATCATCTGAGGAAGAAGAGGGAAAGTGCTTAGACTGCAACCCTGACCGACCCATAACATTCGTCAGGCTCTTGGTCAGCTCATCGGCACTCTGTACAAGGGTCACTGTGTGGTTCTAGATTCGTTGAAAATCCTCTCTCCCCTTTGAAAAATCTTCTCTCCCCAAGGACTACTCTCACCATGTTGTCTGAGCAAGGGTGAAAAATTATTGGTATTTCTATTTCCTTTTTTAGTCAACTAGAGATATGAGAGAAAGTATGGATCTTGTGCATGCTCACATAGTTTTGCAGTCTTAACATCCTTAGGGAAATTGCCCATTTGACTGGAATTATCCGACCACAGTGTGCCTGGTTTGTCTTTTTTAGTGTTACAAACATTTAATAAGTGTAATGAAACCCATCCCAGACAAAAAGCAATAGCAACAAAGTTGAGAGAATATCTAAAGAAACTTCCCAGGCTAATTTATTGCATAGCAACAACTTTGCAGTCAGTTAAAAAAACAGGACTCCCAAAGAAAAATGCATCATTTGACATTTCTTCCTTTAAATGCAGTTGCTTAGTAACTTTGAACTCTGGCATTTCTGTTTATTTTTCAGCGCTTTCTCTAATGAGTGTGACTGCCGCATTCTTTCGAGTTTAACCGATACTGTGTCTCCCTCATCCAAGGTTATTCATACTTTGCTAATTATATGATTAAACTTATCGTGAAGGCGCCATTTTCTGATTTGACTTTGAAATTTGTTGATTTTCTATTTCTAAGTGATATAATGACGCAGGAAGAAATTCTATTTATTTCTGGGAAACATACTATTGTACCTTTTGTTTCTGGGAACTGTGTGGACATAAGGTGATTTGACATCAGATTGTAAACTCTGTAATTTCAATTGAGAAAGCTTCAGTTCTCAGAAGTATCCATGAGACTTATCCTGCCATTATTACCACTTGGTAATTTGAAAAATTCTTTTAAGATCTTTTAGCAACCAGAATAGCCTTGAACTTAAAATCTGCTACCAGCTGCCGCATCTTCTTTTCACTTTACTCTGAAGTTTGTTCCAGTTGCTTTATCTTTTCATGCTACAGTGAAACTTGAGTAGATGACACCAGATTCAAAGCCTAGTGTCTCTCTTCCCACTGGTCTGAGATCTCTACAGAGGTGTTCTGTCATGCTTTCCTTTAAAATAATTTTTTAAAAGTTTTTTTTAATTTTAATTTCACTTGGCATAAACGAGAAATTTCCTTTTCTGCTAGTCACTTTGTCAATCATATCCTTAGAAAAGTAAAAAAAGCAAACAGGTTACAGAGTTGTAACTGATGCTGACAAGTGTAGGTTCCTGCTGGAAAACTTCTCAAGTTAAACTTACACCAGCTGTATCTGAAGAGTTCTAATTCCCTTTTATCTGAACTTTTTGCCACTGAATATTTTGATACGAAGTATGTGAACTATGATGACACTGACAGAGAGGAATTTGAAATAGAGCTTGAAGAATTTCTTGGGCTTACGGTAGAATTAGTTTGAATAGCTGATAATTTATTAGTTTCTTAAACAATTACAAATGCTGAGATTTTTAAATCCAGTATCCAAATGTTTTCCATACTATTGAAAATCATCCATTTCTCCAGTTCCTGAAAAGTATGTAGAACAAAAGGGAGAAGATGGCATGAAAGAAATATGGTAAGAACAGGACTCAGCAATTGTATATCCTAAAGAACTCCAGAAAAAAATGTAAGTGAAATATACAGGCTGCAAGTGTTCTGATAATGAAGTACAGTACACATGACTACAATGGCCTGACTTTTAAAGGGAATTAAACACCTAAAACAATGGGAGTAATACAATTTTTTGGCTATCCCTCTGACCTGAAACATCTGAATCACCTTGAAAAATTACACCTTAGTCCATCATAGCAAGTTTTACAAGTATTTTTATTGATTGCGTCTTAGGATTTCTAAAATTTTTACTTTCTTGCTTATTTTAAAACTATTTTACTCCTTACCAGAAGAAAAGTAAAGAAACCAGTTCTGAGTCTGTGGCTCTTTAAAACAGCTTTGTCCTGGTATCTAAGCACAAGAATGCTGTGAAGCTGGTGGAACTAGTTAGTGCAATATTTATGTGTCTTATGAACCCCGCAAATAAAGGCACGATTATGGTTTATGTTAGCCAGAACAGGACTGAACAATGCACAAGACTGTTGATACATTTGGCCTAGTCACAGCTTTCACTCAGCTCTCGTAGAAATACAAATGCTCCAGAAGGCTAAAAACAGAAAATCCCAACAACAACAAGAAACCATAATCCAGATTACTACTCCTTTTTGAATTCACAGGCTATTAGTGTAGTCACATGGAAAAAACGGGACAAAATCTCTAAGGATACGTTACAGAAATACAGCTTCCTTTAGCATGCCAGATACTTTCCTCTTATATTTCTACATACAATTATCTCTACTATTGAATTATGGTAAACTTCAGTTTAGTATTTAACAAGGTGGTTCACTAGTGTTTTGCTTTTGTTAATACCAACTGAAAAAAGTCTGCTGTTAAACTTGAAATTAAGTTCAGTGAGAAACTCAAGCTTAATAAAATCCACATTGCTTCTGCAATTTCTCTGCTTACACAAACTATTCTTTCTAACATAGTATTTGAAGCAGAGCTTAATATAAGAAATGCTAAACATTTCACCACACAGTATACCAGACAACAGACTTTCCATAAATAAAGGTCAATTATATAAACTCTCCAACTAGAAAGCTCCAGGCCCTGCCAGAAGGAGCTGGCTTTCTCCATGTTGCAAACCCATGTCCTTCCCACTGTATGCACTGAACCCTTATGGTAAACATACCAGTGCCTCTGTGGGGCAAACGTTTCCTGTTTACACACATAGTAACAAACTCTTCCAAAAATTTTCTTCTTTGCCTGACACCAAAGCAGCAAGTGCAGAAGCAGAAGGCTGGAGTAACACCATGTTTCAATACAATCTCAGACAAAAAGCCAAATTCCTGTTTTATTTCAGCTTTTCAATTCAACATTCTCTGAGGTCAAGAAGAAAGGTTAATAAGCATTTTCTTTTGTTTTTGAGATTTGTGATCTGTTCTGTTTAAAGGCAAGGAATCTTCAGGTGATAGTTTACATTGAAAATGTACTCAATGGTCCTATTGTTCCATGGTGCTTGGTAAAGACTTGATTGTTTCAGTCTTCTCATTATTCAGACAATCAGTGAATTAAATAAGGAAAGCAACTTTATGCAGCATAGTCTGGCAAGTTATCCTGTTAGTCAGCAGCAGTAACTCATATGACACTTTCCAGGTCAAATCAATTTCCCAGGCCAAAGTTATTCGGGAACAAATAGGAAAACACTACAGAAACAGGCTGTAATCTTGTGAATGGAGAAGCAGACAACTATGGCAGAATAGAACTATTTAATGTTTTGGGTTAGAAGGGATTTTTAGAGATCAGTTAGTCCAACCTACCACACCATGGGTGGGGACGTGTTTCACGAGACCAGGTTGCCTCAAAGGCCCCTCCAGTCTAATACTGAACACATCCAATAATGTGGTATCCACACCTGTACTGAACAATCAGTTCCACTGCCTTATCTCTCTCATAACAAAAAAATTATTTTTTATATTCAGTCTAAATCTACCCTCTTTCACTTTAAAATTGTTGTCCATTGCTCTGTTACTACATGCCTTGGTAAAATCTTTCTCCACGTTTCTTATAAGCCCCCTTTATATAAAGGAAGGCTACAAAATGATGTTTCCCTGAGGTTGCTGGCAGTGTTAATCAAGTGCTTAGTCCCCCATCACAGCTTTGCTCAATACAGCAACTTGGGGTGCACACAGAGGTCATTTGCATTTCTTTTAGATTAATTCATGCCTAACCTCTGCCATCTCTCCACATCACATTTATAATATATACTTTCAAAATTTCACTACTGTAGGCAACTCTGAGGTAAATTAGTGAAATACTCACTTTACTTCTTAAAAACAAGACTAATCATAGAGGTCTATGATTCTTTTTGATAAAATGACTCATTTCTACAGTGCAAAGTTTCTTTTTACTGAAGATGTTACATTTTTCTGCTTATCAACTGTGAAACCCTTAACTGTGTTCTATTTTGATATATGGGTAACTCACCAAAGTGCACTAATATTCTAATAATAAATGTGTTTCTTAATGTATTTAATTGTGCTTACCTATAAAAGCAAAACAATTAAATTCCTTAAGATGCTTCAGTCTGAATAGATTTATATAACATTTTCTACACAGAAGAGAAACAATGGAACAGCCATGAGGCTTTTTAGCTTTTCAGTATTCTTTTTAATTTTCTGTGGGTTAGAGGCAGTTGTGTGCTATGAACCAGTGTACATATTTGAACAGTCTTTTACATATTGCTCCTTTAATAACAGCATTTTATTTCAGTTACAAAAATGCAATATAATCATAGAATCATAGAATGGTTAAGGTTGGAAGGGACCTTAAAGATCATCAGGTTCCAAACTCCCTGCCATGAGTAAGGACATCTCACACTAGACCAGGCTGCACAAGCCTCATCCAGCCTGGCCTTGAACATCCTCCAGGGACGGGGGTTCCAAACCTCCCTGGGCAACCTGTTCCAGCACCTTACTACCCTCATGGTGAAGAATTTCTTCCTGACGTCTAAGCTGAATCTCCCCTCTTTCAGTTTAAAACCACTACTCCTTGTCCTATCACTGCCTTCTCTGGGGAAAATCCCCTCCCCAGCTTTCCTGGAGCCCCTTCAGGTACTGGAAGGTGCTATAAGGTCTCCCTGGAGCCTTCTCTTCTCCAGGCTGAACAGCCCCAACTCTCTCAGCCTGTCTTCATAGCAGAGGTGCTCCAGGCCTTTGATCATCTTGGTGGCCCTTCTCTGGACCTTCTCCAACAGCTCCATGTCTTTCCTGTGCTGAGGGCTCCAGTGCTGTACACAGGACTCCAGGTGGGGTCTCACCAGAGCAGAGCAGAGGGGCAGAATCCCCTCCCTGGCCCTGCTGGCCACACTTCTTTTGATGCAGCCAGGACACAACTGGCTCTCTGGGCTCCAGCACACACTGGTGGCTCATGTCGAGCTTCTCATCAACTACCACCCCCAAGTCCTTCTCCTCAGGACTGCTCTCCAGCCATTCTGCTCCAGCCTGTATCTGTGCCTGGGGTGGAGCTGACCCAGGTACAGCACCTTGCACTTGGCCTTGTTGAACTTCATGAGGTTGGCACTGGCTCACCTCTCCAGCCTGTCAAGGTCCCTTGGATGGCACCCCTTCCCCCCAGGGTGTCAGCTACTCCACACAGCTTGGTATCGACCTGCTGAGGATGCACTCAATCCCACTGAAAATATACTATGTTGACTACAATTTTAGCTGAGATTATTAAAAAAAATAAAATCAGATATGGCTTGCAGTTGAATTAAAATATAAAATCGTACTTTCTGAGAAAAAGTTCTGATAGCAGTAACTCTATTTAATGCAAATTTGTGAAAGCAAACTGTAAAAAATGAAAAATTAGAGAAAAACACTTATAATCACTATTATTTCCACATTTAGGACAGTGCATAATGGTTTTATAATATTGTCATTTTGGATATACTAAATATGTTAAACACATCATCTTGGCCTCATTGAAGTTAATGTATGTTTAGAAATACATGATTCTTTGCTAGCTCTTGCTCTCTCAAAGTTTGATGCCACAAGAGGTTTAAAGAGACTACACTGTGACTGAAAAACTTCCCTCCACCAGATCAGACCACAGGGTCATAGATAGCTATTATGACTTTCATAAAAAAGCCTCAAAACTTAATGTTGAAAACTGAGACACAAGAATATATTTTACACTTCTTACGACCAGAACCATGAGTTACAGTCCAGATCTATGTAGATTTTAATGTATAGCAAGCACTCTGAAACGGAAAGAAAATCAGACATAACTGATGCTAAGAAGTTTTCAGGAATTGTCCTTAGTGTCTCGTTTAAACGTCCAATCAAACAAGCAAAAATATTTCATCAAACAGCTCACAGTTGTTCTGTATTGAGCGACAGTTCAACCAAAGAATATTTTTTCAGGAAAGCTTGCAGCTGCAAGTGAAGATTTCCTTCTATGGCAGGGTGGCCTGGCTAGTGGATGAGGGAAAGGCTGTGGACATTGTCTATCTGGACTTTAGTAAAGCCTTTCATACCATCTCCCACAGCATCCTCCTGGAGAGGCTGGAGAATCATGGCATAGACAAGTGTGCTCTTCACTAGGTGAAAAAACTGGCTCGATGGCTGGGACCAGAAAGTTGTAGTGAACTGGGTTGCATCCAGTTGGCAGCCAGTCACCAGTGGTGTCCCCCAGGGCTCAGTGTTAGGGCCAGTCTTGTTCAATATCTTTATTAATTATCTGGATGAGCGGGTTGAGTGCTTCTTCAGGCAGTTTGCAGATGACAACAAATTGGGTGGGAGTGTTGAGCTGCCTGAGGATAGAAAGGCTCTACAGGGGGACTTGAACAGGCTGGATTGATGGGCTGAGGCCAATTGTGTGAGGTTCACTAAGGTCAAGTGTTGGGTCCTGCACCTGGGTCACAACAATGTCAGGCAAAGCTACAGGCTTGGGGAAGAGTGGCTGGAGAGCTGCCCACCAGAAGAGGATGTGGGGGTGCTGGCTGACAGCCAGCTAAACATGAGCCAGCAAAATATCCAGGTGGCTAAGAAGGCCAACAGCATCCTGGCTTGTATCAGGAATGGTGTGGCCAGCAGGACTAGGTAAGTTATTGCCCCCCTGTATCTGGGACTTGTGAGGCTGCCCTTCAAGTACTCTGTTCAGTTCTGGTCCTCTCACTATAAGAAGTATGTCCAGAGAAGTGCAACAAAGTTGGTGAAGGGTCTAGACAGCAAGTCCTATGAGGAGAGCATGAGGGAACTGGAATTCTTTAGTTTGGAGAAGAGGAGGCTCAGGGGAGACCTCATTGCTACCTGACAGGAGATAGCAGTGAGGTGGGCATTGGCCTCCTCTCCTAAATATATAATGATAGGACTAGAGGAGATGGTTTGAAATTGCACCAGGGGAGGTTTAGACTGGATATTAGGAAGAATTTCTTTATTGAAAGAGTAGTCAGGCACTGAAACAGGCTGCCCAGGGAGGTGGTGGAACCACGATCCCTGAAGGTATTTAAAAACCATGTACATGTGGCACTTCAGGACATGATCTAGTGGGCACAGTGGGTGTTCCAGTGTTGCTTGTTTGGGGTTTTTTTGGTTGGTTGTTTTTTTGTTTGTTTTCAGGGGCGGGGGTGGGTGTATGTGTTTGTTGTGGGTTTTTTTCCTTCTGGGTAGATGGTTGTCCTCAGTCATCTTAGAATTTTTTTCCTACCATAAAATTCTGTGATTCTGTGATTTCCTATGGTAAACACAATAAGTTGCATGATTATTTGCAATACATTTGCTAGTAACTTGAGAATAAAATACTATTTGTATCTCCTAGAAACTAACTTGTGCTAGTGAAAGGAACTCTAAAAGTTATGAAAATGCAAGATCCCTGATTTTCTCTCATTTATCTAATTTCAAATAAAATTTCTCCTCCGAAAATAAAAGAGTAAATGTGGCACCGTAAAGCTCCATGCTGTTTGGATTTTTTGACTCAAATACTTTTTTCTCCACACAATTATACTCAGAAGAAAGTAACAGTTATAGTGATTTATGAAAGAGTAATGAAAGTGAAGTAAGACATTAAAGTAACCTAACCATTACAGAACAGAAACTGTATTTCCAAGAGGGTCACAACATGTGAGTTCATGAAGGTGAGAGAGAAGGAGAAGCTGCCTGAAAAATACAATGCCAGAAACTCACAGCATCACAAGCTTCTCACCAGATAAATTATCTTCTTTCAGATCCTTTAATGTCTCAGTTCTCAGACACTGATACTCTAAGTTTGTGTGTCTGTGTTGTTTTTTTTTTTCTCATGAATCCTTGCTAATTAAAAAAAGATAAGATGATGTTCCAAAACAAGCTGTCAGAGAGGCTGCTATAGGAATGCATAGCCTAAATCCAACTCCTCTGATCATCCAAGGATTTACTTTTCAGTCAGAAAATAAAGAACCTCCAACCTTGCCAAATATAACAACTCTATTCTGCATTCCAGAAGACTCCTGCTCTCTGATTTGTCCTGCCTGCACAGTTTTCAGCTTGTTTCTTCAGTGGAAGCTGCAGGAAAAGTTCAGTTTAATGGGTCTCCTACAATTACAAAGCTGTAGGATTTCAAGATATTTTTTTTTTAATGGAAGAGTTTTAACATTGGTGTAGCTTTTTTATTCCAAGAGGGTTTTAAAATTTTGTGAACAGGATCACTGCAACACAGCTACTTTGGGAATCAGCAGCAGTAATGCATAAGAGGCAATATTATGGCAAAGGTTCAGGAGGAAAACTGCCTCCACAGAAAAGTCCTCTAAAATATGTGAAGTCCAGCTTGAGCAGAGGGATTCTCAATATCCAAGATTTTTTAGGCTCTATACATAGTACATTTTTTGAACTACATTGGACTAAAGCTTGCCTTCTTCAAAAAATATATTGTTCTGAAGCTCAGATAAAGAATCAACAGAAAGTAGCAGAAATGACAGAACAGTTTATATGGCACCCCCTTTTTCCACAGCAAAAAGGAAGATGGTGAAACTGTATGCATGTCCTCTCTCTGGAGCACCGATTCCTGTAACAGACAAGTGCAGCTTCAGGCTTGAAGTGCAGCTTGAAGCCTCTTTCCCTGCTCAAACAACGTTAGCATGCCAACCTGCAACATATCAGCATACATCTACAAATGTAAGTTAAGCTAGTTTTCTGTCCCATGTAGAATCTCAGCCATGCATAAAGCATAAGCAGCAGTTTTTAAGTCTAACCTTTCAGAGATACACAGTTAAATGAGCGCGGCTAAGATAGGAATTGATGGTAACAGCCTATCCAACCTAATCCAAACCAGGACTACCCTAATATCAAATGGGAGCCCCTCTGACTTTTAAAGCATGTATTCTTGCATTGCCCATAGTTAAAAAAAATCTATTCTGTGACTCCTCCGCAAAGACCTTTCCATCTGCACCTGCAGAGATGTTATTGAGGAAAGACGATCCCTGTTTTAAATCCTTAGGGATTTTCAGCACTGTGAGAAATTTACTTTCTTGTTATTTTTCATGATGTTTAAATAAATGTAGTGTTGTTCCCTGCTCAGCTTTCTAAATTCGATATCCTGTTTCCCAAGTTTGGTTCTGAAAGGCTCGGGACTTTGAAGTATTTATTGATAATCTGGTTGCTGTGAACAAGTAATTACCAAGTTCTTTACAACATTTCCTTCAACTAAAGAACGTCAATGAGTATTATATCAGGGCTTCCACAGCACACTTTGATTATATGCTATGAGTGCTGGTCATGCACCTACAATCTAACATAAGTGCACAGAAGGGCATTATGGTTTGTTTGGGTTTTGGTTTTTTTTGTCATATGCATTTTTCATGCAACCTCAGTCTCTCCACTCCAATACCATGGCCACCCATCACCACTCTCCTCCTACGCTCTCAACCTCTTGTCCCTTTCTAGCTTCACCCAGTCTGGGATGTGTGTCATAACCCTCAGTTATCTACTTGCTACACAAATACCTCAGTTTTCCCTTTCTGGTGAGCTTGTGCTCCCTACTTCATCCTGTCTTGGTCTGCTCCTGCTCCTGCTCCCTGAGCAGAAAACATTAAGTAGTGAGACTGCTTATGTATATGGAACAGACCCCAAGTGGAGCTGGTAAGGGAGACACGAGCTGTGGTGGCACAAAACCCATCAACAGCAGCTGCCTGTAGAGTCGTTTACCTCATGCAGTTTCAACCTTCCACCACTTCCCCCTGCGTAATGGATCTACAAGTAAGAGCTTCTTCCTCTCTGACACAGCAGAGAAAACAATGTCATGTTCTTAAACATTCATCTCAGATGTATTTTTTACACGTTTCTCCTTGCCTTTGACACAGTACCTTATGCCAAGAGATGGATTTCTCATAAAGGAATAAAAGAAGAAAAATAAACACCAAGCAACACCCCCTCCCAAAAAAACACCACTATGTCCCCAAATGCCCCCAGTAGCATTAACTTCTCCCTTCTTTTTCTTTCTTGTCTTCGATTATATCTAAAGGATCATAGAATTAGAGAAGATTCGAGGTTGGAAGGGACGTTAAACATCATCTACAGCTCATCATTATTAGCACAGAGAAGCAAAAAAAGGGCTAGCTTTGAACTAGTAGTGTTAACCATTGTAAATTCACCTACAGTAATATAGAATTCAATTATTAGCCAGAAAACGATCCCAAAATTGTGGAAATATTTGGTTGATTAGACTATGCTGCCCTATCTAAAATGCTTGAGTGAACATCTCAGCAGTGAAGGGCTTTGCACTCTAACCATCATGAATAGAAAGAGCAACAAAGAGGTGTGAGTGTTTTCATATTAACAGATTATACAACTTAGTGTAGACAGAGCTGTATAAATGCCAGCAAATATATTTTCCAGTGTAGACAAGAACAAAGTAATTTGCAGGCTATAATAGCTCTCACCCAGAAGGAAGACTTATGCAAATTTGATGGATAAATGTATAAGATAAATGTTGACTTGAGAAAAAATTAGTAGTCCAAATAGTAAAAAAAAGTGTGTATAGTTATCCCACATGTGTACATGAATACATACTTAATTTGAAAATGTAATTGTGGTGATTGTATATACAGACAAAACCACTGCATGGGCAAATTCCACAATAACTTGCTACAGGCATGTGTAAGTAAACACATCATATAACTACTAATTTGTCCATGTAATATATACATGAAATGCAAATACAGAACTGAAGACCTGGTTTATCTAGATAGTAGTAGACTGTTTATCCAGTCCACTCCAGAGCCACCTTTTATTTTTGTGCTTTATTTTCAGAAAATTAGGACTAATTTCCTTAGTGGCAGATATGTGGCGTGTACATCTTGTATTTTAAAACAGAAATAAGGAAGAAGCCACACAGGATGGCAGGACTTCAGCCCAGTGATGTGTAAGGATACAAGAAAGAGCTCCTGGAAGCTCTTGTGTCTAGCAATGTACTGCCACACAGCATGCTTCTAGTTTGTTTCTGATATAAGATTGACTAGAACCGTGAAGGATAATCATAGTAGCAGAGTATATTGATCTTATGCCTTGCTCTGACTACTGAACTTGTAAAAGAGACTGTAAAGTTGTAAAAGAGACTGCATATACACACAGCAAGGTACTAAGTACCAAGGACCTGGTTTTCCCTTAGAGCAGATGCATGGTAGATTAGTTTTACTCCAATGTAAGAAAGTAATCAGCTTCAGAACACCTCAAGTGTAGATCTGGATTAAACCATTCAGTGTTTTGGTGAGAAGTGTTTCACATAAGACATTATCACTGTTGGAAAATCCAATATCCTAAAGTATCCATCTTTTTAAACAGTGTGCTGGTTCTTTTAACCAAAGCTTAAAACATTCTGTTCCTACCGTATCGGTAAAACTGCAGTGGAACTTTTTACTGTTCATGTTCCATGAAAAACAGCACATTATTTTTTGCTGATCTTAAAACTATCCCATGTTTATCTTATTTCAGTATGTTTCTGTCTCAGGCAGGTTACAACTTCAATAAGGAGCAAAAGCATATTTCCCAGGGCTATAGTCGGACCATCTTATCTATGAGGTCTTGTGAAATGCTAGGACTTGGATAGCATATAGTAAAAATACACTTAAAGCCTTATTTTAGTTGCAACACAGTTTTGAGAAAAATATGGAAGTATGATTTTTTTCAGAAGGTTCTTATTTGCCACTTGCTCAGTTGCCAGTAGCTATTTAGAACAGATTTTGCTGCTCAAAACATGCTCAAATTCAAAGGGATTACTTGGAGAAGTATGGACAACTATTCCACGAGAGTACTGATGGCATAATCTGGCCACTAGTGATTTATATAACTTGCGTTGAAGATATGTAAGCTACACCTGGAGGTTTGTATTCATGGTTTCTAACTCTAATTGCTTCATAGGCTTCATGGTGATTTTAATTAAAATATTACAAGCTCAATTCTTTGTATACTTGACTAACCCACCCATTTTGTCTAACCCACTCATCTGTTTTAGAGAAATGTGTGATCCACAATGCAGGTTATAATAACCATAAAGGCTACTGTAATTGATGGCCTCTTTAGAACCACATCTGATGTCTTTTTCATAGCTTCAAGCCCTATATGTGTTGAGCAGCAGCACTGTCTGCCTCTCCTCAGTCCAGCTCCAAGCCATCTTGCTCTGTCTCCATCCAAGAAGAGTTCTTTCTGTACTATTTATTTTGGGATTCCAACTGTATATTTAAGGTGGGATCCTGCAATTTAACACTACAAAAAGGTCATTAAAATCTAATTTGTTCAAGTCTGAAACTCCGCCAATTGCTTTCTTCTGTCCAGAAAAACACAGAACCAGCTTTCTAAAGGAGGATAACGACAAAAGGCAATCATATTCCTGAAATCCATCTGGCAGTGTCTATTGGAAAACCCTGAAAAAGCTATACTGTTCTTATACAGTTCTTCCTAGATATTGAAGATTTCCCATATTTTTCTCTCATTTCCATAAATTACTAAAAATATTTACTTGAAAACACAGTCTTTGTATAAGTATTCACCTCTCTTTTTCTATTTATTAAAAATCAGAAATCTTAATCCTCTTAATCTAGGACTGCTATGGAAATTATCACACTGCCAAAACTCCGAGGACTACGACACCAGGTAGAGAATAAACAGGAGAGGCGGATGAACTGTTGGGAAAAAAGGATCCTTTTTTATCCAAATATTTTTATTAATAAAGAACATGGGAAAGGAAGGAAAGTACATTACATGTTTCTGAAGCCCAGCTGCTCTTTTAGCCAAGCATTCAGGAGGATGAAGTGTGAAAACACCCTGTCACTCATATGAGAAAGGTTTTAGTTTTGTGGGTGGTTTTTTTGTTGTTGTTTGTTTTGTTTTGAATCCAGACCTTTGGCTCCTATGACTTATTTACATACCTTGATATTTTATTCTTTGAAGTCTACAGGCACCAGTGTCAGGAGCAGTCACAGACAGTCATTCGCTGTGCTGACTCAGTAACTGACCTACAGAAATCTGTCAAGGACACAGTGCTGTCAGCTACCTTCAGAAATCCTGAGGTTTTGGAAAATAAAGATATTACAAAAAATTGAAAGCTTTATACTTCTTTTCTGACTTTTATTGTTCTACAATAATGTGCCATGTTTCAATTTTCTCTTTCATAACTGTGATTGCATATCAGATGTAAGTTTACACTTTGTTTTGGCATTTAACCCCAGAGAATGGGGGCTTCAGTGATAAAACTGAATGTAAAATGATAGTGGGCAGGTTTTACCCCTCAGTAACAACTGTCTGATAACATGATAATGGCTGTACCAGACTTCCACTGTATTTTCAATTTTGTTGATAGAAAGGTCACTGAAAATGAAAACTTGCTGGGCTAACAGCCATCATGAATGGTTTGACACAGGGATATGTAACAATAAAATAGTAAAAATATTATTTAAGGTACATAAAGGACTGACTAGAAATGGAAGCAAACTCCAAAACCAAATCAAGTCCGTTCTCTTCCTGACCCCACGCCTAGCAAGCAGGTGGCATAAAGAAGGAAAGAGAGAAAAGAAGCACACGGACATATTTTTTTTCTAAAAAAGAATAGAAAAGGAAGTGGTACATTGTAAGCAGATTCTACAAAAGATTGTAAAAAAATAAAGTAAGATGTTAGCTATTACTATCCAAGGTATTTTAAAGCAAAGAAAGATGGGAAGAAGCGTATATGTCCAAAACGTAGGATCTGTGGCCAGTTACCAAATATTATTAATTATACAGTGCATGTAGTTGGAGAGGAGTGTATGGCAGCTGCCTTGCAAGAGGTATCTTCACAAGAAGAGATCATTATCACTGTGGTACAGACAGAGATGTAAAGAAATGTGATACTTTACTCAGCATTGCTCATAAGGCATAGGCTAGAAGATCAGATAAAAATTGTTGCACAGAGACCAAGAGGTAGTATTTTACTAGGAACTTTTGTCTTCCATTTTATGAGAAAACTTTCCAGTTGAAAATACAAAGGAAAAACAAGAATGATAAATGCAGTATGTTGGAAAAAACAGAGTACTTGAAAAATATAAGCCTTATTCTAATTATTTGTCATGCAGTAGAACTTCCCAATGGAACCAACACACTGTATATTAGAAATTGACTATATCAGGTCCATCGGAAAGCAACAGTGATGAATCTCTCTAAAACGCTGAAGAAGGCAACAACACCCTAAACACAAATCCTAGATATAATCTGGATCTGTGCTAGTAACTGAGCTACTCCCAGTTTTTTCACTCCAACTTCTCAGGTGTGTATGGGGGAGCACAGCTGTAATGTTGCTTGAGTCAGCTGATCTGAATTACAAATCCAGTTGAGCGTGAAAGAAGAGCAGAGCAAAATTAACCAAGAATTTGCAGTCCAGAGCAACTAGATCTCACAGGCAAGAACTGCCCTTTGATTTGCACACTTACAGCACAACGCAGGCTGCATGATAACTGAATGGCTCTTAGTAGCATTCACTACTGAGTTCTGCTTCGTAAAGTTTCTGAAAAAATAGGCTTGGGATTTCTGTTCATATTATTTCTCTTTAACCTATCTCACACAGGCTTGGTTTATGAATCAAAAGTTTGTTAGTTGTCTCCCCAGTACCCTTCATCTGCTCATGCTTTATTCTGTTTGAACCTTGGGAGGACAGGTAAATATCTTTCTTCTCAAATAGGCTAAGCAGTGGAACAGGGATCAGCGTGTTCGCTCAGAGACGTAGGACTAACATTTATACTGATGATTGCAAAATGCAACCAGCAGTTGCAACTAACGAAGGCTGTCCTCAAGGTGATGAACCAAAATTAAGAGACTTGCACTCATTCTTCTAAAACTGCCCTGTGTTTGCAATGCTGCTGGAAATAGGATCTCTGAGCTGATATAGAGGGGGTGGGGCAGGGTGTGCCTCTCCTTCCCTGTTTCTCTTCAGTAAAAATCACCCGCCTGGTGCAGCTGGTGGGGTTTTTTTTTTGTGTTGTTGTTGTTGTTTCCCTAAAGACAACTTGAGTTTCATCTCCAAATCTTCAAATCTGTGTTCCTTCTTGGAGAAAAGTTTTCATGGTCTCAGGGCAACCAGGTACCATATAATGAGGCTGCCTCTTAGAAAAGTCAGTGTAGTTACCTAAGCTACAACTTGGGCACTAGCCAAGCATTTCCCTACATGAACTTTTCCAGCTTGATACTGGAAAATTTTCATAGTTAGCAGAAAGTTTCAAAAACAAAGCCCAAATAATTTTCCACTGAGAAAGCATGGAAAACTCATGGAAGATTTTCATCTAGTCACAATAAAAAGAACATTACTAGTATAAAGTAAGCAAACAATACTTGGAAGTATCAGTGAGAATGGTCACTTTTCCAAGTAGGAATAAAGAAGTTAAAATGCTGAAGACAAGGGTGTTATTCTAGGTTTTTGGCAAAGAAAATCTTATAACATTATTTTTACTGGAAACATAGCACAAAAATTTCAGTCTCAGCAAGGGGTTAGGAGGAGAGAGGGGAAGCTAAGATTTTTCCTCAAAATACATGCTTTGTTTTCTGAATATCCTGAATAGTTAAAACATTTTTTATGCATGTCCATAAAATTCATAATTTCTAATATGCACTCAGATTTAGGGAAAGATTATATTTGTAATTAGATCATACATGGGTTTAAATAAGACTGCACTGTCTAGGGAAGAAGGCAATAATAAAGAAAGCAAGAGTTTTAAGTTTGTGTTTGGGGTTGGGTTTTTTTTGGTGTTTATAGCACATGCAAGTACTCTCTATTCAATTTGCTGAGCCTGATGCAAGGAAAGAAGAAAAGAACATACAGGAGGAAAAAAAGCCTGTGTAATAAACATCCTAGCTGATAACAGTGATTAACTTCATCAAAATACCTTGTAGCTTCTGTTAATATACCACTGTAAACTATTACCTAATGCCAGATTATTTTAAAGCTAATGAAAGATTGTCCACATTTTTAAAGAACAAAGTGAATAAGGTAGTCAGACTGTATAAATCTGGAATAGGAGAATTTTCAATCAGTGGCATATTTCTCCTCAATAAACAAAGGTCAGCAAGTTCTTGGGAGGGAGAGAGGTTGTGCTCATGAATGAGTTTAATTCCTGAAAGGCCTGTAATGTCATACAAAGAGGGGAGAGCACTCGTAATTTCTGTGGAAGTTTCTCAGGTGGTACTGTAACTGCATTGTCATGCAGATTACATCTTCACCCATATCAGTCTTTGTGAAGGATCTGCAAAATGGAGAAATGGAGGTGTAACCAGGAGGAAAATTGATGTACTGACAAAGAAACTTTAATTTTCATAACTCCACTCAGTCTATTCCAGAAAGTCTCTCCATGTAATTCATGAACCTTTTTTCTATATACAAAATTTCTGAAATAAACATCCTCCCAAAATCCAGCCTGCTGGTTAGTATTGGTGGTCCTGTATTAGCTGCGTTGAGGGATTCAAGAACACATTATATATTAGAACTATGGATGCTCTAAGCATATCTCGCTCCTATTTACATTTAATAAATACTTATGATCCATGCAACTCAGAAATTCTTCAGTCTTTACTCAGGGAAAAGATCCTTTTCTACTTAGAATGAAACTTTAAAACAAAGTTTTAATTAAGTGAGATGACTGGATTAGGTCATATATGTGTGTGTAATTTTTAAATGTACGTGTTAAATATAAAATAAATACAACATAAAATATATTAATTATATACTTGTGTGAATGCATTCTTTACATGTATACACCTATATGTTTATGTATGAATCATGGATAATCCATTGATGTGATAGTATAGTGGCTAGCAAATAAGAAATAAGTCCTTAAGACTATCTTTTGCAATCATGGTCACACAGTGTATACTGTAATGAAACAGGCTGATGTAAACAATCATTCCTAATGTAAAACAACAGGCATGGTTTTCCTTGCTTTAAAATAAAAATCTAGAGCCTTGTAATCCACAGAATAGACAGCCCATCCCTGTGGCAAGAGTAACTATGCGACAATGTGCTTCAGGCATCTGGAAGAACAATCAGAACAATAACACTGTTTTACTCTGAAACAAGATCCTCTTATCTTTTTAAAGTCAGTACCTTTTGAAACAATACATCTTGAGGTAATGTCAGTAAAAATCTGCATCCACATACCTCATGCACTGCTGCCATTCAGTGAACAAGTATTGTGTGCTACGAAGCACATCAGCATCTACCGTGTCATTGATCAGTCAACGACCTGTGTTAGCGATACTGTCCTTAGACCTTTCCTGTGACGTCTGAAATCGATGGTTCATAGCATAACTGCTAGAGAGTACAATACTGAAATGCTTTTGTTCAATTATTGTCTGGAACTTTTACATTAAATAGTTAAACCAAAGAGAAAGGATTACTTTCTGAATACCTCAGGCCGTAAGGGCCAAGTCCTGGAATACTGCATAAACTCACCTTTCCTAGACCTCTGAGAAGGGCATTTAATCTTATCACCTTTTCCTTTCCAAGATAAATGGTTTTTATATATACAAAAGTTATGCTGTGAAGTGTGATAGTTTAACCATGTGTCATGCACCTGGTACAACATTTGCAGCTCCTATGGCCAAATATGATGAGTGTTTTGAGAGTATAAGGTTTTGTGAATTCAGGGGGTGAGTTGTTGGAGTCTAACAGGGTGTGTCCCTGCAAACAGATGAACGAAGACTTCATAAACACTGTGCAAGGAAGTGGAAAACAATTTTTTGTTTTATTTTATTTGGTTTTGTTTTATTTAGTTGTTAAATCTTTATATCACACTTGTCAAATACAGGTCCAAGGACACAGGCTTTTGCATTTCCCTCTATTATGTTTTCTGTAAATCATTGGAGATTAAAACTTCCTTGCTGTCTTGCTGTCTCGTTTTCTTTTTTTTTAGGGAATGTTGGTGTTTTTTAGAAATTACCAGTTGTTCTTCCACTCACATAGGTCCTTCTGCCAATTTGGGAAATCACACTGAAGTAAAGCAAAGACTAATGACTTCTGTCTGTTCTTGAAAAGCCCTTAACAAATAGTTTCACTTAATTGTTCTTCATTGTATTTGATAACTTTACGGGCCACCCAAAGTGAATGAGGCTTGCTCAAATCTTGATCTCTCTTCCCTCCTCCCCCTATTACCTCCCTCTTCTTCCCTCCCTGCCCCCTACTTCCACCTTCCTCCTCCCACTTTTTACCCCTTTGGCATGCCAAGGCATCTATGCATATTTATTTCTAGGGAAAAACTGAGTCAAGACTTCAGGACCTGACTCTTCAAAATAGGGCCATCTTTTTGTTCAATTTTCAAAGCTTTAGAAACCATTGGGTTGTGTATTGTTACCTAAGACAATACAGAAGTTGGTTTTTTTCGTGTAAAGAAAGTTTTCCTTGACATTTTGTAGACTTAATTTTAACTATTTATGTTTGGCTTTTTCTGCAGCCTCCTCTTCCCTTCCAAAAGAAAGAAAGTGCTGTTCAATAACCTTATTTACAGGTCAGCAGTCCCTACTCCTCCATTTCCAACAACTCAGAAGGAATAAAGAGGTCTACAATCACCATCTTATTTTGTAATTGAACTCTTCCTGAACTCTTCACCTGTACCCGACATAGGAGTTTGCTTGTGATATCCAACTGTAGCCTAGCTGTTTTACCAGTGTAAATTTTTTTAATGGTGTTTTCCTAAATAATTGTGTACAAATATCCTAGTTTTAAAATGTAATTTGAT
Source organism: Apus apus (assembly GCF_020740795.1). Classification (NCBI taxonomy): domain Eukaryota; kingdom Metazoa; phylum Chordata; class Aves; order Apodiformes; family Apodidae; genus Apus; species Apus apus. The sequence goes on along the minus strand of NC_067312.1, from coordinate 67,809,039 downwards.
ATGAGGCTTGATTAAAAAAAACCCCAAACCTCATCACCTTTATCATGGGCATCATTTTCGCATCAGCAGTAGTGATGTTTGAACACTTACAGTCTTAATATGGAAAAATATAATTTCCAGCTGTGTTTTGAGAACATTTGTGTTTTTTTACTGTAGTCTGCTGCCATCTGATTTTTTCATTCACATGTAAAATGCAGTTCTTAGGAGTGTTTGGACAAAAAATCAGTAGTTAAATCTCTGCCGTTTTGAGAATTTTTTTACTGTAAGAATAATGCTTTTGCTGACAAGACTTACTTTTCCTATGTCCAGTCTTGAGCTGGACACCTCATGCACAATATAACTGCAGTACCTTAAGCAGGTTCAGGAGACATTTTTCTAAGGGTTTATTAAGGCTATACTTTCACAGCAGCAAGCAGTATTTATTTATCATGTCTTGACCAATTAACTAGAAGAAGTATTCAACAGAAATATGTTTATATTGAGAAAACTCTTTTTGCCTGCTAATGCAGAAGCTTGATTAAAGACTTATTTTCCATGGTTTCATTATGTTCTTTGATATGATCAGACTGTCCTTGGGCCACCTACTCACGTCAGACTTCCTCTTGCTCTATAAGCTTCTTTCTGTTGACTGCCGTTGTGCCTGTTGGCCAGAGACAAGGTGGTCAGAACTCAGGTTTCCTCAGTGCTCCTGATCTCAGCCAACAACCCAGTCCTAACCCTAGCAATTGTTGCTTCTCAAGGATAAGGAAACCTTAAAAAAATGCAGCCTAGGACTCCTGCAGCAAATATTAATAAAACAGCTATTTAAGCCCTTCACTCAACGTCAGGAGGAAGTCTGCTGTTCGTTTTCTTAAAAACTAATGTTTTCCCTCAAAAATGTACTTATTATCTTCTGCCCCATCTGCTTCTAAAGAATAGAAACCAAAGCTCCTGCTTTACAAAATTATGATTATAAAAGAAAATGTTTAGTCACCGGTTTAAATGCCACTAAAATAAATGGGAAATACTTCATAAGTCACCACCATAGTCACTGTCTTACAGTCGCTTTGGCTTTTTCTGGGGCTTATCTTTTTTCAAAAACTATTTAAACACTTGCCAGACCTAAATGCCCCTAGGGCTTTTGTTTAAAGCCTGCTCAAACCACACCAAGTTTCTGCTTCTCACCTCTTTACTCCTATTTCTCTTTTATTTTTATTTATATTTATATTGTCATCAGTCTTTGTCAGGCAGGAGAACACATTAACCCTTTCTCACCATGATCAATGCCTCAAAATTGGTGACTAGTTCAGCTAATTGTTGATAGCTTTTGTCTACTCAAAATAAGTACTGAATTTCAGATACGAACCGAAAGCTTTTAATGTTCTAATGACAACCTCTCCTTTAGTGTTTGCATTGCCCAGTTTCCTGTAAGTTGGTCCTGTATCCTGTAGTGAGCTTAGAAGATTTGGACAGACTGGAGAGCTGGGCAAAGAGGAACCTAATGAGCTTCAACAAGGAAGTATAGAGTCCTGCACCTCGGAAAGAATAACACCATGCACCATACAGGCTAGGAGCCAACCTGCTAGAAAGTAACTCTATGGAGAAGGACCTTGGAGTCCTGGTGGACAACAAGTTATCCATGGAACAGTGATGTTCCCTGGCAGACACAAAGGCCAACAATATCCTGGGGTGCATTAAGCAGAGTGTACTCAGCAGGTCAAGGGATGTTCTTCTCTCCCTCTGCTCTGCCCTAGTGAGACCCCACCTGCAATATTGTGTCCAGTTCTGGGCTCCCCAGTTCAAGAGGGACAGGGATTTACTTGAGAGTCCAGAGGAGGCTACGAGGGTCATGAAGGGACTAGAACACCTGCCTTACGAGGAGAGGCTGAGAGACCTGGGGTGGCTTAGTCTAGAGAAGGGAAGACTGAGAGGGGATCTTATTAATGTGTGTAAAAATCTGAAGGGTGGGTTCCAAGAAGGAAGGCCAATCTCTTTTCAGCTGTGCCCTGTGATAGAACAAGGGGCAATGGATGCAAGCTAGAACAGGAGAAATTTCTTTACTGTGAGGGTTACAGAGCACTGGGACAGGCTGCCCAGAGAGGTTGTGGAGTCTTCTTCTCTGGAGACTTTCAAGACCCATCTGGATGCATTTTTGAGTGACCTGCCCTAGATTCTGTAGTGGTTGTGCTCTGGCAGGGGGGTTGGACTCGATGATCTTCAGAGGTCCCTTCCAATTCTGTGATTCTGTAATGTGAGATTTCTAGTTCATATTGTTTAATTACCATCCACATAAATGAGTTTAAAACTCACACTTCTTATACAGTCATGCTGTAATTCTTTTTATACCATTGTCCTAATAAAACAGAAGCCTATGTTGAGATTTCTTCTGTTAGATGCCTGTTTTATTGAAAAAACCCCAATGCATCAGATGTTTATTTCATTGTCTGTTTTAATGCTCAGATATTGAAACTTGGATAGAAAATTCTTTCAGTCTACATAGATCACAATTTTTCTCATAAACACCTTATTTCTTTTAGAATTTGTTTTCTTTTTAAAAATACATTTTCATGATATAAAGGAAGTAATTTGGTCTGACTATCTCAACAATCTTATATAGTTTTTTCATTAATTGTTCCTGGCATTTACTGGATATCAAAGCTACCACACATGCATTATGCTCTGATCTTTCCCTTTATTGTTTGGTATGGTTATCACAGGCCAAGAACCACATTGTTGTAAACAGATGCACCTTCACCTACTTCACTTATGACTTGTTTTAGCTTAAAAAATTCTACATCTGTCTGTCTATTCTTTCTTCACCAAAGTGAGCAGGATGATACTCAGACACCTAAATCACATCCAAAGTCCTACAGTTCTTCCATTAAATCAATATAACTGTTCAGATATTCATGTGGCACTCCTACATCAAAAATGTCCTAGCAGAAAAATTCATTATTCATTATTAGGTTGTTATTAGATGATAAACAGAACTTTTATACTAGTATTTTCTCCTTTCCTCTACTTAACGGAATGCTTTATTATATTGTAATAAATTAGTTTATTACAACTGATGATAGAGCAAACGAAAGCAGACTTTTTCTTTTATTTCCCTTTTACTTCTCCAAAAGACAACTCAGTTTCAGGTGCTGGTATAATCTACCTAGTGAAGACGAACATTTTTCTGATATATATTTACACTGATCAGAATATTTTCTAGATTTGAATTGGATTTGCAAAGGAATAGTAGATCTCTTGACATTAAACCCAGCCTGAACACCATCTAGTTCAAAGGATGAAACTAATTTAAAACTCAAAGACAAGAAATGTAATTTTTTTTCCTCTTATTTTTGGAAAAAAAGGAACAGATATGAAAATATTTCCTGCCTTAGCTGAGCATAGGAAATCCTGAAGATCTTACAGGCTTCTATCTTTGTCAGGTTTCTAACTCAGTTCTCAAATTTTTGAATCTGTGTCAACTAAGACTCCAAATACCTGCAACGCCTTCACTTCCGTGAAGCAGCTACGTTCCAGTTCCTTTTCAGAATCAGAAAACAGAGACAGCAAAGACTTTTGCAGCTCTTGAAAAACAATCTTTTAAAGCCCCACTTTATACCCCTAAGCCTAGAGTAATAGGCACATGGAAACTTTCTGGATTTTTGAAGCATTATTTCTCTAGTAAATAGCAAGAGTGATTATTTTGTTGGGTTGTTTGGTTTTGGTTTTTGTTCATCTCACTTTCCAGTGGGAACCAATACCTTGGAGTTCAGTGCTTTTACATTTCTCCAGGGCTTGAGAATTACTATTTTAGAGAACTACATCAGACTCAAAAGCTGTCATTAGTCCCCCTGTTCATATGTAAACGCATCATTATAAAGTAAGCAAAAATAATTGCTGCCATGTGGAAAACAAATAATTCAATGTAGATTCATCAGTTTCTTACCATTGTAACACTTCTTTTATGGATTACATTTTACTTTGCTGCCATATTATCCAGCTCTTTGATTGACAAGACTGCATTTTAGTTTAGGAGTAGGAGGCAACTGGCTAAACTGGCAGCATTTCAAATGCATTCCCTAAGGTCTTAGTCCCTAACTCTTGTTCTGTGCCAGGAGTGTCTGCAAGACAGCTATCACAGCTGGGGCAGATGGAGTTTGACACAACCCACGCTTTTCTGCTGGGAGAGTTCCTACAAAAACTAGAAAAATAAGAACAAGCAATTAAATTTCCTTTACAGATACAACTATTTATAGCTATAGCATTCATTCTACTCTAAGAGAATCAAAGGAACAGCAAGCTCCATAATCTTTTATATCATCCACCTCACCTCTCCTACTTCAACTGCAACTGAATGTTTAGCAGTCAATGTAACAGCATAACTACTACTTTTCAGCTTTTAAACCAGTGTGGAGAACTTCTGGGTTAAAATAGGCACAAGACAAAACAGATTACCTCACCAAAAAGCAACCTGTCAGGGGAAAAAAAAATAATAAAATTCACAGCACCATTCAGCAGTCTACTTTAGGGACTCCTCACCTATGATTCTCCTCATCTATATTATTACTCTATCTGAATACACCATCATTCTGAGCTGAACTGTGTATCCTCTCAAAAACCCTGACTTTTCTGTCCAGATAGATATCTATGTAACATGTTAAAAAATGAAGAGCTGCGGAATTTTCTCCCTAAACCTATTAAGGGAACACCCTGCATTTGAGAGGAAGCCATTTCTAACACCATTCAACTCTGTAGAAGTCCCAAGAAGAAATTCAGCAAACAAAAAACAGACCAAGCATCTTCAACTGGATATAATGCCACTTCTGGACTTTATTTTGTCTACACAACGTAACAAAGTCTTTCAGAGAGGAAACCTATATAGCACTTCAGAACTGGTCATTGAATGGAAATTAAATAGCAGAAGAAGAGAAAATGTAAGTATTCTAAAATTCAAGGAGTACATTAGTGTGACCCAAAGGCAGTTCTTCGGTACCACATACAGGAAAGAATTCAAATATAACTGCAGCTTTAATTCTGGAGGAAAGCTTATGTACCTACAAGTATGACTACTTTTCCTAACTGTACTAACTAGTTGCTCTAATAAAAGATACCACGTTATCTAGAAATTTTGCCCTGCTGCATATTTTTACAGCATCATGGCTACAACAGCTGTACTACTAAGTAGATGTTACTCAAACTAGTAATTTAATTTGTGGTCAAAAGAGACTTCTGTCTTTCCTCTCTAAAGAAGAAAAAGTGGTTAGTGCAAACTAACAACATGAACATGCACTTGCATTAAACACATCTATATTTGAGGGTAAACAGAAAATTCTCTTGCCTTGATTTCTTTCTTTTTCTCCCTCCAGTATTTGTGTCTACAAGTACAGTGACATGAAAAATACCCAGTATGGATTTTCTCACATTCTCCTGTTCCTGTCTAAGCAGCAGCATCAGTGCTAAGAGGAGGGAGAGAAAAGTGCCTGTGGATCACTGATACTGTTCCTGTCAGATTTGACAATCTTCCACAGTGTAGATCCAGACAAACAGTAAAAAATGACAGCCTGCCCTATATTGCTAATGCTGTACAGATGCTAGAGCAGTACTGCAGAAATTACAGGAAAACTACAACGAACATAGAATCTAAGTGATGAATACTGCACATTTTTTACATTATCTAGCTAAGAACAAGCTGGGATGAAGGCAGAAGAAATGGCAGGGATAAAAAGAGCAGGAGGCACTCAGCTGTCTCCTTGTCACAGCTGAGGTCATAAGCTCAGGAACAGTGGCAGGAGCAGCAGGTGCTTCTGAAAATCCTCCTGAAGCATTGCCAGTGTCACATGTTTGCTGGATCATGCTGTATGAATTGGTAAAACCACTCTCAGAAGTTCGTAAGTGACACAAGTGTTCTAACGTAATAACCTGTACCAGCCAGAAATGGTTTTCTTTAGAGACTTGGAGGATATGACCTAGAGACACAGAGGAGATAACTGCATTATTCCCACTGATTCCATGAGCTTTGAATCATCTCCATAAACTGTGGGAAAGAAGTGCACAGAAGAAATGTCACCCAATAGCCTGCCTGGGAATCTACTCTCCCAGGCACTATGATTGTCACTGACCTTCACGGGGGCAAGGAACAAACTGAGTTTTCAGGCATCTGTTTTCAGTTGATCTGTTTTCAGTCAATTTACTTCTCTTGAGAGCTAGCCTCTTGTGAAATAATAAAGGCAAAACACGTGAGAGATGCATGCAGGAGAAAGGGATTTTTATTAGGTTTACAGATAGGAAAAACTGTATTAATATAACTTTAAAACAACAACAACAACAGAACAAAACAAAACAAAACACAAAACCAAACCAAACCAACAAACAAAAAAACCCCACAAAACAGTGCATTCTGAAGCCTGGTGGAAAAGCAGACAGTTACAAACAGGTCTCAGCTGTAAGCTTGCAGACTACCCATGAACAAATATGACAGAGAAGTTGTCTGCCTACGTTTTCTCCCCATCTCAGCAATCAAATAATACCTAAATTGCCATAAAAAGACACTTGCTGGGAAGATGGGCTTAATGTAAAGAGCAAAATACCTTGGAAAAGTCAGGACATAAATGATCAGGACAGACTCTGCTGCCTGGGGCACAGTTTCTTGAGTTGAAATATCAATAAAAGGTTGGCTTCTGCTTTTCCTAGGTTGATCTTCAGAAAAACAGAAGTTTGTGGTTCATTGGAATCAGTTTCTGTTGCCATTGTAGTTACATGCTGTACTTTAAATATTTTCCTAAAAGAATAGGGCAATAATATTATAATATAATGTAACATTATAATATAAAACAATAGTTATCAGGAAAATACAGAAGGCAGAACCAAGACAATGCTAGTTCTCTGAAAGAAACGGGTTTGTGTTTCTAGTAGAGGGAGAAAGCTATGATTTATAAGCATCAGTGAAAAAATTGTTTGTTTTGAAAATGTATTACGTTGTAAAAATTCTAGAAAGATTTTTATAAATATACATAAATTATGAAAGTGCACCCCATAGTGTATCAGCTAACAACATGTAGCACCAGTTCCAGTTAACTGGCAGACAAAGATTTTCTGGATTCTTTGATAACTCAAATAGTGACTTAAGAATTAAAATTTTCAATCAATGTCTTTCTTTCATTCCTTTTTACTAGACAACCCAGCTAAAATAATAATCACTCTTTCCCTGCATAAATGTCTGTATAGAGAAAGTGGCCTCTGTTGGCAACAAAGGTGAATTACTCTGTTGTTGAATTATTCTATGCAGCATGCACATTATTTTTTGCTGTATGAATTACAGAACCTCTGCTGATAACTATAGGTCTTTGTTTAGGAAAGGACAATATACAACAATATACAACACTTTCAGTCAAATGGTTTATGTAATACTTAGAACAAACTTCTCTTTTTATAGTAAAAAATAGATATTCAGACACTAATTGAAACATTAATGCCTTTAACAGTCTAATTGATAACAGCTCCAAAATTATAGCTCTACTCATACTAAATAATATTTCAGTCTAATAATTTTTATTCCCTGAGTTCTAGGTGATTATTCTCTAGTTCAGATGTTTTTCTCTTCTTTGTGACATTACATTGAGATGCTGTCAAAAGAACTGTGATGTCATAAAGAAAGGATTCCTTACTTCAGTCACAAAAATGGGAAAGAGGACAATAAGCTTCTAAATACCAGAAGTTTCCTTTCCAGTATATTTCCAACAACATATTCCCAACAATGGACATTAGGTTATTTTAAAATATTACATTTTAAAAATCTATCTGAACTAAATTCAGTGGCTTTTCCAGTGCCACACACTGGATGAGTTTTGCTCTCAGTTGCTTCAACACAATCCTCTAGAACTCAATGTCATTACAATATAGATGAGATCTGCAGTGGGCCTTCTTACTATTTTTGACTGTATTACAGACCTTCTTTTCCTTTCCTGCCTTTTTCTTTTTCTTTTTTTAAAACTCAGCCTCAACTTTTTTTTTTTTTTCCCCCAGCTCATTTTGCCCCAGGCTTAAGTTCAGTTTGGACAGTCTAAGCTGAGATAAAAAAGCAAAACAAACACTGTTTGTCTCTTTTTGAAAGTTATTCAGGCACCACGGGCTAGGTCTTGAATAATACTCTCTTTTGAAGCCATTGTTATCTAAGCTCTTATACAATTTGTTTTGGAGTTTTCCTTGTTTTCAAAAGTAGTGTTGAAAACTCAATGAAGTTAACACAAAGAACTACTGTAATGAGGTAAGACTGGGTCCATACCAACAAAAGGGATAAAAGTGAATTATTTCATATGCTGCCAGTGAGCATCAGTGCCAGTGAGTGTTAAGGGAATATATGAACAGTCAAAGTTTGTTTCAGTTGCCTAAGTAGAGGCATCTAGTGACATTTGGGTTGCCCTAGGATTTCTCACACAGCATTCATATGCAAATACAAAAAGGCATAAGTCTTCCTTATATTCTTGAGGTATCATCTCTGACAGGCCTATACAAACTCTCTAGTGTCTGAAATGACGTGAGAGAATTTTGCTGAGACTATTCAGTCAAGCCCTAACTGTATGTGTATTCTGTGACTTAGTTGTTGGCATGAAAAATTAGCTTTACACTTTGTTGATAAAGGATATACCTATTAGATGCTTTAGAAGTATTACAGAAAAATTGAATTTTGCATAGTCTGCAAAACATGGACATGAGAATAGTGAAATCCCAGCACCTTTACACCATATCCTTGGTTCTTTTGAATGGCAAATTACAGCACATTCCCATGGGGACAAATACAACAATGTTGTGGAAGTACAAGTGAAAAATGTAGTGAACCATGTCAAAGCCAGAAGTCCAAATTGTCTGCTGTGTTAGTAGGTACAGCCCCTGTGATATTTGCAAGGTTGCTCCTGTTTCATGTCATGGTGAATCAGTGGGTAGTGAATTAATCTGGATTTCAATAAAATTACTGAATGGAGGTCTGCAGGCTTTGGTTCCATCAACACGTGCAAGATTAGAGCACAGCAGTATTGCAAACTGCTTCCTATCCAGCTGTAGTGTGGAAGGTGTATAAATTAAAATGAGGTATTCTGAACAATTCAGTTTATACTATGAAATGTATTTTTTGTTCTAGATGGGTCGTCTAACGCTTACTTTACCCTTGCTATAGCGTTTGTTATGAATATTAGGAGTGTATTTTTCCCTATTCTTTCAGAATTAAAGGGTTTCCAAGGGATCCGTTTCCATTTAGTGTATAAGAAACTTTTTTTGACACAGTGGTTGCAATACATAGACAAAACATAGTGTCTGTTCTGTAGCTGTAACTAGTATAAAGCCTTCAGCTATTTAATATGGATAGCAGGTCCATTATGTTTATCAAACTTTGTCATTTTGTCCAAGTCATTGTACAGTTTCTTCTAGCTTATTTTTTGTTTAGTTTCCTTGTCTATAGCCAGCTTGCTTTCACCTCAGCTGTTGCCTCCCTCCACACTATCCATCTTACCTTACAAGGGCTGGCATGCTCCTCATTGCTCACTGCACCAGCTAGCCTATCCTTGGAGGCACTCCACCTCCAAGGTAATCAAGTCATCCCATTCCTGCCTCCTGGCTACAAAGATTACCAACTCTCAGAGCTCCAGTTCTACTTTGGTAACCTTTTTGACATTATGTCCTGATGAACTTGAACTATCAGGAATTTTTAGTAATATTCAGCACAACTTTAGAAGGATCACTTAAGCTAAGTGTAAACTCCTTTCTATTGTTGGCTTATTTTATTCATAAAGTTACTCAAACTTAGATGCCTCTATGCTAATGTTACTATGATTATACTGACCTCTAGGGGTTTGCCTTCCATCACAGAAAGCTTCTGTAGCTACAAAATAGTGAGGTTGGTTTCCTGCTCCAGTTGTGTCAGAAGAACAATAATCTCACTTTTTTTGCACATTGCAGTTTCTCTAAAAAGTAAGAAAGACAGGGAATGAAATCTAAAGGGACAAGACAGAAAAGCACACACATCCAAGTTTGTAGGGCATCAGGTGACATTCAACATATCTTCAGAAGAAAGCCTTGGACTTGGCTTAAGAAAGCCTTGGACAAAATAAGTACTCTTCGGCCTGCCAGATACAGTGTCATATAAATACAAAAAGAGCAATGCTATTCTTAAATGTTTGAATTGTAGCTCATATTCATCCTGCTATATTAATGAGATTAAGACCACTAATTTTTATTCCGCAGACCTTTGTTCCTACTGAGAATCATTAACACCATTTTTAGAAAGAAGGACTTGGACAGTTTTCACTGACAATTCACCTTTTTTAAAATATGTGCATTTGTCAAACGTGAAGGCAAACTGCTTTTAATGATGCAAAACTGGCTTCTGAACTATGAAACTGATCTTTTTAAATAAAAATGCTGCATTCTAACAATACAAATCTTTCTGAGAGGACTTCTGACCTATATGTAACATTGTAGTAATAGTAGTGTGTTTCATCAACAAATGTATTCATAAAAATGTGGTGGCATTAGTTCCTCTCTGTAGCAGAGATTTTCCCAGGAAGAAGTCTATAATGTTAATACTACAGCAGTAAGATTTCATTTGAACACTACAGGTCAACAAATGTAGCAGGGAATGTTTCGTACTGCTTGGAACTGTCATGAGACAATCTCTAATTATAGAATTGCACAGAGATGCATAGAATTCTGTTTTTGACATGGACTTGTGTATTTTCTCTGCACTGGTTTGTATTTGCCCAAGTGAACAGTCAATTCAAAACAACTCTCAAAAACTATTATTCAGGAGTGAAAAACAATTTTCAAGCCATCACCACTTCTGACAAATCAGAAACAAGTTTGGCAAAACCTTCATGGATTCTAACTCTCACTGAATCAAAACCTCACTTGTATAATACACATTGACAACACTGATGATTCTTACCACTAGTGCCCCAGCCATAATGACAACAGAAAAGACGCCAAAAAGTTACTGTCTAAATTTGGAAAAGCACATTGGCTTCCTGCCCAAAATAAAATGCTCCAGCTTCTACTTTTACTTGTACGTCTGCAAGCACCAGATAATCAGGAAATCCATAGGTGGAAAATGGGAAATACTATATTCTTCATCTGAGCTGAAGGGGAATTCCACTGTGGAAAACCGTATCGGCTATCAACAGGACTAGATATAGCATATAAAAATAACGTTTAAGAAAAAGTTCCCTGGGAAGAAACAAAACAAGCAGATGATTCCTAACTATGAGTTAAATTTTAATTCACTATTGTAAAATTGTTAGCTGTTCTATAAATTCTTTGTAAGATGGCCTCAAGCAATAATATCAGAGAACATTACACCTGGAGAGGAATGCTGAATTCCAGTCAAGGACTGGACATGTTTAATTTTGCTCATCAAATTCAAATTCCTGTTCTTTCATCTTCATATGCTTTTAATGATGATTTTAGTTTTATTTCTGTTTCCTTCAGCCTCATATAGACTTTGTGCACTGATCAATTTTCCTCTAAAATTTCATTTGAGGGTTCCTACCCTAGGTCTGTGTTCACACAGCCGTTCCTTCCCCTGTTCCTGAGTCCTCTGTCCTATCCTCTGTCTTGAACTGTTCTGTATTATACTTGGGGTAATTCAGGCCCCAGACCTGCATGATTGGCAATTTCTTATGTTTTCACTTTAAATACAATCACTGATAGCAGGCAAGCAAAACACAAGCAATAATTCTATACAAGCCAAAACCTCAATGTGAATTATGATTTCTGTTTACTTCTATAGAACACCAAGGTCTCTAAGCAGCTATCACAACCCAGTTTAAATTAAAGCCTTTGAAACTGAGAATCTTGCAGAATAATCCATTTCTATTATCAGTCATCAAAACAAGCTGAAATCCTGTGCACATTTTGGTAGAATAGCTTACAGAAATAGACTGTCAAACTTCCCCAGATGATCCTGTCAATGGGGTGGATGCTACTTTTTAGGGAAAAGAGATGTTATTCTGTTCCCCAAACCAGTGAGGCTCCTACAAGAACATGCCTTCCTGATGCTGCTAAGTGTGGGAGCCTCTGTTAGGGAACTGCTCTGTATCAGCCTGGTTCCAAAGAAGCATGGCAGGGAGGTAAGTACAAATGATCTGAAAAGGACCACAAAGTAATACTGTTTAGATCTTGTAACGCGTTGGAGCAACCTAGAAAATTAAAACAAGCAAACAAAGAAAGAAAATAGAAAAAACAAAAAAAAACAAACAACCAAACCAGCCAACCAAAAAAAACCCCCCAAAGTTGGCAGTATTTTATGTGGGTTCAAGGAGGTTTATCTGGAGTATGTCCACCTGATGGATGATCTGAAACGCAGAAACATGTTTACATCTTCTCTATGGTTAATAGTACATAAAGTAGTAAAACATAGGGACACAGCCATGCAGAATGTCTATTTGATGAAAGAGCTATCAGACTTGCTTTTATAGTAAGTAAAATAAACTCTTGTGCTCATCAAAAGGCTGAAATAGAAAGTTGCACAAACCCTGTGCACATAAAATTAATTTGCCGTTCTACTTTTTTTTCCCCACTCTTCCTGTAAACACAAACACAGGAGGAATTTAGTCAGTAGTTCCAAACATCATGTTGCTAGGTGCTGCCTAAAAATAATTCTCTGTGTTCCTGTGGTCCAAATTAGAATTAGCAATAAGCAGACATCATTTAATGAACAGCTCCAAGCTATTCTCCCTGGCACTGCCTAGGGAGCTAAACGAAGAAAATGTGCAGTTTCACAGCTTCACCTTTGAAAATGGGCTAATATTTCACATAAAACTAAAAGGTGGTTGCTAGTGAATAATGGAATAAAACACAATAAAGAACAAAACCTTACAATCTTAATATACAACTAAAATGTTTTAGATATGATTTGTATACCAAACATACAGTATGATAAATACCAGTTTTGTTTGACTGGCTAAATTATATTTTCATATGCTACACTTTGCTACGTAAGCAAACTGCTTTATGGTAAATACTTATTAACCAACTCTTCCAGTTAGTGACTGTTGACAAAGCCAGTTCTGAAGAAAGCTGAGCACTTTTAGCTTAATGAATAGCACATATAGTATCTGGAAGCTGGAAAGAAAATGGATGGCCACAGAGTCTTGATAATTATTTCATTGTATGTTTCTTTAATTACAAAATGCAGGCTGTTACAGGCCTTCTTTCAGTTCTCAGTCTCCAGCCAGTCATGTCTTGATACAGTAATATAAATGCTTATATTCCATGCAACAATTAACATATTTAGTTTGGTTTGGTTTGGTTTGGTTTGGTTTTTCATGTTCTGTTCTAAAGATATGAATAGGAAATAATCGTGTCAGGGGACAAACATAGTATTCTAAATTAAATTGTGTCCATTATGTAATTTTGAAATGAAAGGTCCTGTCTGGAACCTGAGCTTGCTAATTACAAATCCTGTCAGTGTAGCCGTGCTAATATCATCACTGGAACTGACAAGAATCTCAGTTTCACTCAGCCTATGTGAAATTCATAGAAAGGAATGCATGAAAGGATATTTAAAATTATGATACACTTGAAATTACATTTCTGAAACAACCATGTCTTATCAGCTTTTGCTGTAACTATTTGCAATTACTTCTGTATGGATTTGCCTTTTTTTTTTTCCTCCCCTCTTGGCTTTCTCATTATAAAATAGCTATGCTATAACCACAAAATCCATATTATTCTCTGGACACAGTAGAAAACCCAAAGGACCTAGAATTTGGAAGAAAAATGCCATAGGAAATGCAGTATAAGCATGGTTATATCCAATTAATCTCACTGAGGTAGCAGTGTGATCCCACATGCTAAGAAGAGTTCTCTCACTTTTGCTGGAAGACTTATTTATTTGTTTAAACAGATTACTAGTACATTAGCTGAGTTTGCTTATTATCATTCCTTCTACAACATTCAGTGGAAATTCTGCTAAACTGTTAAATAAATGCCATACATATCACAAGGTGTAATTTTGCATTTAATAGCATAGAAAGAATTCCCTCATACCAGTGTGACCTCTGGATGTCATTTATTTTTAAAATTACTTTGTCATGCAAGCTTAATATGTCTCACACACTGAAACTGAGACTCACAGAAGTGGCTATTGAGCTTACCAGTAGCTCAGTCATCTCCAGAAATGTGACTGTCTCACTTCAACAGAGCTACATGTAATGTGGCCTGATCAGTGATCCACTAAGCAACTCTGAGTGCAGAGCTGCACTATGTTGTATGTAAAGGTGAGGGTCCATTATTTAAATGGCTGTGCTACACTACATCTTGGCATCTTAGCCCTTTCCAATGTTGTACGATCTTGTTATTCCTGTTCCTTTCCCTTTCCCATACATTGGGCCACAATTTTGAATGTGACAGGTTTCATGTTGGGAAAAAAAAATCACCACATGCATGAAGTTTGAAAAATCTTAACAAGGATATATACAAATTACAAACTAAGTATCAAATGTCTTTTAGCTCAATAGGTAGTCTGTATATGGGTTGCTCATGTTGGAATAACAGCCTTCCTTCTGTTCTCACATTATACTATAAAAGCAAAGACTAAGAATTTATCAGTAGTATTTTTCATATTGCAACAATTCCACAGTTAAATTAGCATTTGCTAAAGTCTGGGCTGGTGTGTCCAAAACACTATGAAGAAGCAACGCTGCTACATATTTGCTATGTAAACTACAGAGATATATTAGCATCAATAGATTTGCTTAGCTCTTGCATTCTACAGTTGCAGTAAGATGTGCTGGAAACCCACAAGCACCCTCAATTGTTTCCCAAACTGCTTTAACTTGAGAAACTAAAAAAACAAAACAAAACAACAAAAACCCCAAAACCCCTACAACTAGTTTAGAAAAAGCAACATATAATAGACTATTGTTCAAACACATGAAATGCCTTTATTTATACTTCTAAATGAAACTTGCAGTTGTAAATAAACACCTTCTCAGTCTGAAAAACTTGCCACACTAAACTCAAAAATCTGTTTTTTACATACTACTATTGCATAACTCATCAAAGCACTCTGAACAGAAGCAATAGCTGGAGTTGTAAAGTCCTATTATTCAGCAACATCTTACACAGTTCACCTTTGTAACTTCCTGCCAATTGCACGTAACCTTTGATTTCAGCACTGGAATATTTTCAATAATAGTAGCCAAAGCAAACATCACAGGTACCATAGAATCCTTTCCTGCATCGCTTAAACTTCATTCACAGAAATGAGGCTGGGGAGAGTATTGGTTTGGTTTTCTGTGTGTGTTTTGTTTAGTTTAGTTTGTTTTAAAAAAAGCTTGTTTCCACTTGGCCATCAAGGCCTGTCATATCTTACTAGGCATGCTGAAAAAATGAAGCTTCAGTGAAAAGCAGTATATTTCTCTTACCTGCTTTCTGGATCAAACTCCCAAAGCTACTTATCACATACTTTAATATTCAAAACCAATTTCTGACAAGTTAAGTGGTTTTGTGGATTCTCACTGAGCCAGCACTGTTTAAAATTAAAATCAAGAAAATGAGGCCAAAAAACAATCTCTAGATTCTTAGCCTGATGACCAACAACTGACAAGGAGTCTTTCCTCATTTGTTACAAGAGAGTCTTAGAGTACTACCAACTGTAAAGATAGATCAAACTATTTTCAAAAATCATGGGAATAAAATATATATAAAGATTTCCAGAACCCCAGAATGGTATATTGATTTTGCAGGACTTTTTTGGGGAGAAAAAGAAAAAGGATAAAAGAGTAAAAAAACATAATTAAAAAAGCCATTGCTATTAATATTTTATAGATCACTCAGAATTACTTTTTCAATTAACATCTAATTAGCATAGGGAATTAATCAATTTTTAGGTGAGGTAGACTTTGTAGTGTGTTAGATGAAAATGAAATAAGATAAGCAAAAAAGTGGCATGTTATAACTTTCACATTGAATAATTAAGTGCCTTTATTAAATGTTTTCCTCCTCACTGAGAATTGCGATACATGCTAGAAATGTCACTTGTGTTTTACCATTGTAAGTAAACATTTTAAGTGGAACTGTATGCAAAATCATTCAAATCATTCAAATCCCTGCTTTGATGCCGCTTTAATTTTTTTAATTTTAAGTGCTTTAGATAAATTAAGAAATTATTCAAATAAATTTGAATTCAAATTGTCTGCGGTCAATCTAAAATGACAAAGGTAAAAACACTTTAGTGTCATTTTTTACTCAACAGTAATGCTATTAAAATTTTCAGATAGAAACAAAACATGAAACCTAAATTATGTACTCTGCTTTCTATGTCTTGTCCTTGTAAGTTATCTGATGAGTTTGGTTAGCCTAATGGAAGTAAGGTAAGCAAAAGTAAGTAATAATGAAGAGCAGCACTGTCTAGTTGTTTACATAGCTTGATTCAAGAATATGTTTGAATTTGCTGTATTTTCATAATTTATTTTAGCTAAGAATTTAGCACAATAGAAAACATGAATGTAGCTCCAGATTGCAAAGATTTTTTTTACTACAGAACCACAGAATGGCTTAGGTTGGAAAGGCCCTAAGGGATCATCTAGTTTCAGTCTCCTGCCATGGACAGGGACAACTCCCACTAGACCAGGTTGCTCCAAGCCCCATCCAACTTGGCCTTGAGCACTTCCAGGGAGGGGGCATTCACAGCCTCCCTGGGCAACCTGTTCCAGTGCCTCACCACCCTCACACTAAAGTATTTCTTCCTAATATCTAATCCAAATCTACCCTCTTTCAGCTTAAAATTGGTCCCCTTTGTCCTATCACTACACACTCTTGTAAAAAGTCCCTCCCCAGCTTTCCTGTGGCCCCTTCAGGTACTGGAAGGCCACTATGAAGTCTCTTCAGAGCCTTCTCTTCTCCAGGCTGAACAGCCTCAATTCTCTCAGCCTGTCTTCAGAGGAGAGGTGCTCCAGCCCTCGGAGCATCTTTGTGATCCTCCTCTGGACTAACTCCAACAGTTCCATGTCCCGCAGTGGGGCAGATAGCAGATGAGATGTATATACAGAAAACAAGATTTATGACAAACAGCACTGGGGTTTTAATGACCAAGCCACCAAAAATAACCCACAACTGAATAGTATGGAAGTTGGGATTTTAGGATAGCAGAACAGAATGTTAAAGCACTAATGCAAAAGGTATCTTAACAATAAAATGCACAACTGTCAGTTAGTTGGCAGAGGTTAACCTTATCTGAAACAATGGCTAAAATAATACCTAGGCAAGGTGCTAATACCATAATTGCCACTATCTAGAACGGATCCTTAGATCTTAAACTTCTAGAACTTACATTGAAAGATTTCTTAATATTCAAAACTGTCTAATAAAGACATATCGGGAGGTGATTATCTCTCACTCCCTTATGGCCACAGCCAAGTGTACCTTGTCTTGTTGCTCGACTTCAAATGATTAATCACTTGAGCAGGTACTGGAGAGGAGAAAGTCAAGCACATGTCCTAGCAAAAATGTACAGGAGTCTCTCCAATCAAGAATGGGACCAGGTTTTAATGATAAAAGAAAATATATACAATTATATACAAATGTGTTCAGGGATGTTCAAAAGCCTTTTGCCTCCCCCCACCCCCAGCAACTCCCACAGCATCTCCTGAGCTGGGAACAGTCCTGAAAGTCCCAGAGCTGCCGGAGAGAGTGCAGAGTGATGAGGGTCAGGAGAGCTCCAGCCTGGGGGTCAGTGGTGATGGATGGATGGAGTCCTCCCTGGACACCGGCCATGGATGGAAGAGAAGGGAAGAAGAAGCAGGAAGGAATTTTCTTCTGTGATCTCTGACCTTCCTCTCAGCTTGTGTTGGGGGCCTCAGAACTGAATCCAGCACTCCATTTGTTTCTTTCCAAAGACAAAGTTCCACTTAGGAAAAAATGTTTTCTGTGGCTTCTGAAGGTATATCTAGCAAGAGTAATTGACCCTCTGATAGGCAGGGGAAAGATACAATGTCTTTTTAATCTGTCCAGAGGGGTGTAATAAGATAGCATCCTGCCTGACAGCTCTTGAGCTCTTTCTTGACTTTTCTGTTATTATTTTCTATTTGTGGCACCTGCTGACTCAGTCAGCCTCCAGAATCACTGCTGGCACAACATTGTAGAAAACAATAAAGAAAACAAATACATGGGAACACTAGCATTGCCTCTGGCTGCCCAAAACATTCAATTCACAAAGAGCAGCAATTTTGTGTGCACCCTGCAAAAGCTCATCTCAATAAAAGAAAACAATTTTTTCTCTGTCACAGGCACACAGTTTTTAGCTGAAACATCAACCATTCAAAATAAAATGGTATACATATGTCAAGTTGAGTTTTAATGAAACACAAAGGCTCTCAAAGATTCTTTCCCATGCCCACTTTCTGAGAGTGAGACTGTTAGTTTTTTCTTCCAAAGAAGTGGCATGAAGTAATTGTTTTAATTTCTTACATATTAAATCAGAAGTTTGTTGGAGGAACTTCCATTCAATACAGTATTTACAGCAGAAGAACATTCTGTTTAGAAATCTCTTTTTGTTACAGCACGATTGAGATTTAAAGCATAACAGGAGCTGCCCACAGTAGAAATTGTAAATGGGATTGTAGACTTGGTTTAGAGGCTTCAGAACTATCAAAATGAAAGAACTGAGTAGCAGGACTGCAGGGTCAAGCAGCTATTAACTGGAGCAAGAAATAACTGAATGCACAGTTAGCTGGAAAGACTTGGTTTAGACCAGTTATGTTCAGTGCTTTGAAACCTGTTTCAGAAATGACACCCACAGGGGAAACTCAATACTTACTCCTGGGGCAGACTCTGTACCGGGGAAAAGTCTGTGAGAGAATCTTCAGCCAGCATGCAGCTCCAGTTTCAGCACATGATAGTACTGCTAGTTTTCTAGCTCTTTAGTAAAAACCAGGAAAACATGGTCTTTCTGAAGCAAAAATACCCCTGTGACATGAAAAATGAACAGCATGTGAAACTCTGTAAGGTAAAAACACAGCAGCTATGATGCATGCTTTTGAAGCACATGACAGCCAACTTCACTTTTGCTTAGAAGACACCCCAGAAGTTCATCAACATGTTCAGGTTTGCATAACCCTGTCAAAAAGGGACTAGTTGCAGAAATATGTGTGCTCCTTTAAAGTCTTACATATGGCCAGGACTTGAAATTGGCAGTTTATTAATCTGAATTGCTTTAGCTTGATTAGTGCATGTTTAATTTTAGACAGATTGGTAACCTCTTGAAAAGAATGACAGCACACTTAAACACATGCTGTGCTGGTTTAACCACAGCTGGCAACCAAGCACCACACAGGCACTCACTCATCTCCCCGCCTGCCGGTGGGATGGAAGAGAAAATTGGAAGGCTAAAAGTGAGAAAAGTGCTAGGTTTAAAACAGTGTAATGCTGGGTAAAAAGTTTACAGGCTGGGGGGGGCGGGGGTGGAAGCCAAAACCAAAGACAGAGGGCAAAAAAAACCCAGAAAGGCATGTGATGCAAATGCAAACAGTTGCTCACCAATAACCTATCGATGCCCAGCCAGTCCCTAAGCAGCACCCCCCAACAGCTTCTCCCCCTAATTGTATTGCTGAGTGTGATGTCAATTGGGGCGGAATATCCGTTTGCTCAGTCAGGTTCAGCTGTCCCAGCTGTGTCCCCTCCCAACTTCTTGTGCACTCCCAACCTACTCATTGGTGGGGCAGTGTGAGAAACTGAAAAGGCCTTACTTCTGGGTGAGCACTGCTCAGCAATAACTAAAACATCCATGTGTTACCAACACTGTATCCATCTCAAGCCCAAAACATAGTCCTATACTAGCTACTGTGAATAAAATTAACAATATCCCAGCCAAAAGGAGCAAAACATGCATACGTGATTGTACCAAGGTGTATGAAACAACACAGGTTTAATTCTGATCACCTGAAATACATCTGTATGACCTTCCCTCATTATGCAAAGAGTGCTACTTCACCTTGAACTAATTGCTTATATACTTTGAATTGAGAAGGACTGATCTGTTAAGCATCCTTCTCAAGAACTCCTTGCTAGTTCAGCAGAGCCTAGGTTGGATGATCCTCTGAGTACTTTACCAGACCAGCTACTCACACCAAGGGCTTTCCCTAAACAATTCTGGAAGGCCCTTCAGCTTGCATCTTGCTTAAGGCTGGAACACAATAAGGATCAAGACAATTGTGTTGTAAGGGTTAGAGATCTCTTTGGCCAGTGTGTGTTTTCTCAGGAATTTGTCTCATTCTCCCTCTTCATTGATGTAATACAAAATCTATTTCCACAGGATGTCCTTGCAGGAAATGTATCAGGGTAATTTAATGTAGTCTTAGGACATCTGTTTTGTTTGCAGGAATAAAGAAGGAGAGACAATGAGGAGGCAAACCAAAGGCTGAACCATTCAACACATTGAACTTGGCATCAGCTTTAGAGGCTTCACATTGAATAATCTGTACACTTTTGGAGAAACCACAATTTTTGGGGTAAACATTAAGCATTAGCAAGACAGTAATTAAGTAGCAATAAGGCTAATAGTTTATTAAATTACAATGTAAACCAAAGTTATTTGAATAAAGAATAAAATTGAGTAGGAATGTAACTGAGAGCAAGATCTATGCAAAGCTAGCCAACATCTAATATGGAAATATCTCATGCACCCCTGCAAATACAAGTAAAGTAAGTATTTCTTTTCTTTCTGGTAATTCCTCTACTGTGCTGCAATGATAACATGTTTGAGCAACTTCTACAACTCTTTACAAGCAGGAAAATTCCTACTGAATTTATTGTGGAATTATATGTGCCTCAAAAGGTAGTGAATGAGAATCAAGGCCTTCCTAGTGTTAGCACTCAACTTAGCTCTTCTTCCTGCTGTAATTTAAGCAGAGTTAGAGCCTACAGACAGTGAGAAGTACTCTCTTCCCATCTTAGCCAGATCTTTGGGGTGTTATTTTAAACATGTAACATGTAAGTAAGGTCGTAACGATGGCAAGGGTGGGAAAAACAGAATTCAATTTATATATGGTTTAATCTAGAATTATTATTATAGTTCATACTTTGTTTTTATCTTTTTTTTTTTTTTTGTAGCAGTAAGCAGAAAGAAGATGAAATAAATTTATTTCTTCTGTTCATAATAAACTGTGACCAGCCTTAGAGCTGTTTTGTTTGTTTGTTTGTTTTCCTTTTTCACTCAAACTGCCCCATACTCACAGGCCATTGCTAGGACATTATATTAATTAGCAAAAGCAGAAATGGCATGAAGACCCTCCATGAGTATGCAATGGCACAACAACATGAATGTGTAGGTTAAAAATATCTAGTGCCTCTTAAGCTGAAGAGAGAAACTAACCTGAAAAGGTCAGGTCATTGACAAAGGTTGTTGCATAATTGTGTACATTCCTGTTCTAATGAAAGATTTGATCTACCTCTGCCTGTCTGGGTTCAGCATGGAAAGCAACAAGTCAGGCAGTGTTGATGATATTTTGCAGCCAAACAAGTTCTTCTAGCCTCACCTAATTCTTTTACAGTGATTAAATTTTAGGAGCAGAAGGATTATATATCAACTGTCTTTGTAACCCTTTCGCATCTACATGACATTTTAAAATTTGTAAACGTTTAAAGAATTTGGGCCTGATCTCCCATCAGAATGATAAATATCAACTAAACTACTGCACCGAAGTCACATCTAAGGTAGCCTCTCTTTGACACCCAGACTTCACTATTAGTATGGCTATTTAAAAGCTGTCATGTCATTTGGCTTTGTTTTGATGTGATGGGTCTTATACTCTATGATATACAGTAGTGGGAGGATTGAAATATTCTACTCTGGTAAGGAATAATCTTACAAAGGTCTTGACTTAGTAGGAAAACATAAAGTATTATTGCTATTATTTAACAAACTCCATGAGCATGCAAGTATGGAACAAATTCCCCAAACTTTCCATAAAGGCATTACTGCCTGTGTATTTAAGTCTGTCGTTAACCAGGATATGTTGCAGTGAATTGAACAGAGGAGTACAGAAACTAACATACCCATTTCCTTCACAATTTTGTTACAGATTCCTGTCCTAGTGAATACAAACTTTTGCATATAGTAGGCACTGCTGCAGATGAGGACATGTAATAATTTGTGACAGTGGCAGAGTTTGGAGTTTAACGTCACAAGACAAAAATGGCTTTGATCTGATTAATTTCTGCTTTCTCTGAGACTAAAGAACTTCTTGTTTCTAAAAGAGGAATAGCAGCTAACAGAAAGAAGTTGAAAAGGAAGAGTGCTGGTAGTTTACTGGATAATTTTCTGGAACGGATGAGGGATAGAAACTTTAATTCTTCCTTTAAGTTAGCTTCCTTTAAGATCAAAAGTAATTACTACAGCACAATCCAGTAAAGCCCTTTAGCATGTGTAGCACTTTAAGAATGTAAATAGTTTAATTTAATGGAACTTGTATTCTTCAGATGATGTAGATGCATAAGCACTTTACTGGAGTAAAGAGGATGTTGCTTATTTGCAATGTTGACAAAATGGGAAAAGTTATGATTGTCTCAAACAGCAAAAATGCTAACCTCGCACTTCAGTAAACAATGGAAAAGTCATGGCAGTGTTGTACTTAAACTACACACCAAAAGATTTTTTAAGTTCAAAAGACATATTTTTGCTTGCAATGTAAGGTTCCAATCCAAGTAGTATTTAGTATAACACTATTAAAAATTCCATACACTTTAAACAGTTACACGAAGTCTTATTCAAAGTCTATTAAACCCTTGTTTTTTGGGGATAGAAAGCATGAGGTTTTAAGTATTCAGAAGAAAGAGTTTTGATCCTCTATGCTCAAAAATGTGATACAAAAAAAATCCAGTACATAACAGATATGCAATAGGACCTAGAGAATTAAGAACCTCTTTATGTTTAGTGATACATATAAAAACATTTTTAGCTACCCTTACGGTTAGTAATTAACTGTTGTTGCCTTGATTTCTTGATTATTTTTTGTTTGTTTGTTTATATAAAAAAAGAAAGGTCAAGTGGGTTGCTCAGAATTCAGAACCTGTAAAAGTCACAAAAACTTCACCATCCTGTTTGCAGTCTCCTCCCTATCACACATTTCTTAGTTATTGCATTTGATTGTAAAGGGGAGCTTGCCTCTGCCATAGATGAAATTCCCACATTTTCAGAGAAGTGGGCTTGATAGTGGAGGCATCACTGTATCTGCTCAGAGATTTTTATTTCATAATCTGTGGCAGAACCAAACAGTGGTTAAAGCTTGATAAATATTTCCTACTATTCACTTTTCTCACTGTTTGCTCAGCTGTGGTGCTGGCCAATGAAATAGAGTAATTGTAATCTGTGAATCAATGAGAGCCTGTGGGAATAATTTTTCCACTTTGTTGATACTGTCAGACATCCTGCCCTTTTATCTTTCCACTGTCAAATAAAAAATCTCATATCCAGGTGCAGTGGCATTGCAAACTGTGCTAACTGGTCTCCCTGGCTGTATAATACAGTGGTAAAACCACTTTAACTCAGTAAAATGTGCAGTAAAGATGCAGGATAGGTCATTCAGATCAGAAGATTTTCAGTGCTTTCTCACAGTTTCCCTCTTTATAAAAAAAGCAAAAAAAAATTATCTGACCAGTATTTGCAAAAGAAAGTATGGACATCTCTACCATGTGCTGCAGACATTGTAGTGATGTACACACTTTAGAGGAAACTATATAATCTGGTAACTCAGATTTGGCTTTTGAGTTATTTGCAGCTATGCAAAATGTTTTAAGTAAGTAGCTGCCTGGAGTGACTCTGAAGAATTCACACACTCATAGTCCAATGCCTCAAGCACCCACTAGCAGACAGGTGCATATTTATTGCAGTGATTAAGTTGCATTTGCAATACTCTCTGTGTCAAATGATGAAGTGCTGGGGGCTGGGGAAAGCTGTTACTACATGGCCACCCCAAACTCTAACAAAACTGTTGTTTTAAATAAAATGTCAGCTGTGCTAAAAGAATGTGTAATATGAGTGTTTTACAATACCATGCCTTTACCTTCAAGCAACACAAAAATAACTTGGCAACATCCTGACAGCCAAACAAGACTCCTCAGAATTTTCTTGATAGGAAAAACTTGATAGGTCTTTATATTCGACAAGTCATGGTGTACAGTTCCATGTCCAAAACCAAACAGAATTTCTTATGTAATCTCTAGCATAAAAGGGGGTGAGTAATATACAGTGGAAGTATACATCCAAAGCCTGAAATCAGAAGCCCTAGCACTACCTTCAATTCTTTACTTTTTCTCCAATAAGCTTAATACAAACTAAAACTTTGCTTTTCCACCCAAAGAGGTACTTGTGGCAGGAAGACCACCACATGAGCTATCTTCTGTTAAAAGCTTGTGGACATAAGGCTATAGTTTTTGACACAACATAGGCAGGCCAGTTCAACATTCTATGTGGATATTGTGTTTGATATGATGTTGAAATTGCCTAGTTACATCAAGGTAAAAGAGACAATGCATTATCTCCAGAAAAATCCTAGTGGATTAGTCATTCATGTAAATTACATCATAATAAGAAAATTCATTAAAATCATCCTGAACAATTACTTAGGCTTCCCTTCCACTAGGAATATGTATACTTTGGAGTCAAGAGTATATTAATCTATTTTGAAAGTATTTGCATATAGTATTAGTGCAGACAGAAAGTGGCCTAGTGTCTCATATACTTGCTTAATGACCATTTGCAATAGAAGAGTATTAATTATATGTAGCACTGCACATGTTTCATTAAACCATCTCTTAAGCACTTCTGCATGATTATTGTTTTGGCAAGACAGTGGTATTAGCACTCTACTAATTAAATCAGAATACTTCAATAAATAAATAAAAAATATATATAATTTTTCCTGAATAAGTGAGTGAAGAACCAGAAATAAACACTGATTTACTTATTGCACAATAGACCACTGTACAAACCTCATCAAGCAACAGTAAGTATAAGACTCATTTTAGTTAAGCATGAAGAGCCCTTTGCAAAGACCATTTAAGATAAAATAGATTCCTACACCTCACACAGCATAGTCTACTAATAACAATAAATAGATGGTAAGAAGAATACAGAACTGTACTGTAGGCCAAAACAATTAAAAAAGAAAAAAAAAAAAAAGATTGAAGGTGTTTTCAGTAAGGGAGATATTTTTCTGGATCTTTTGCCAAGGAATACAGCAGTATTTTTTTAAATTATTTTTCTTTCATTTTTAACTATTTAGATGCTTAATGCATGATAGGAAATGGTAGGATGGAAGGATGATCCCAAATATATAAACTTGATTGCAGGATGCATTCATTTCCTACCTTATCTGATTTGTTTTTTTGGAAGTAGTTTGTTTGCTTGCCTTTTGTTCCAGATGTGCCTAAAGTGAAGTAACAAAAGCATACTGTCACTTTCAAGTTTTGTCTCCCTCAAGCATTGCTTTTGAGAGTCAAGGAACAGCTCTGTCTGCTGTCCTCTAAGTGTTCCTGATCAAAGCAGGTTAATAACTAATGCAGTTTGAAAACCCAGGTTGTGTATCCACACTGGTCGTCATTATTCTTATTACCATAATAGCATGTTGAAGTGATAGTCTTTAACCTTGATTCTGGCTATAGTATTACAGAAATGCAGGACCAAAATTACTTACTACTGCCTACTTTAATTAGAGAAGCAAAATTTATAACCTTCACCTGTGGGAAAAGATTTTTTTTATCAGGTTATCTGGTCCAACCTAAATTAGCTATTATCTGAGAAAAGCCTGTATTTGCATTTTTACATATAATCATGAATTCAGCAACCTCCATTCTCATCCAATTCTAAGGCACACAAAATAATGCAAAAGCCAGTCTCCTAAGTGGCACACTTTCAATGCCTCTCTGTTCTAAAAGAAATATTCCCCTTTCCCCCAAGTAGTCCACTGCATAATTTTTACTTCCCTCTGCGCAGGTTTTCTTTGGCTGACACTGAATCCAGTTTATAAATTAATGCTCAAAATTTCAGGCCATTTCCTCATGTTCTGGGGTCTTCCCCTTTGGGTATCAATGAGAAAGGCAATTCCGTCCACCAGGGCTTCCAGGTTTTGTGGCTGAAAACCTTACAAAAGTTAGAAGATCAACAGTGGCATTAGCCACACCCTTTAAAAAGAACTAAAGGCATGGCATAAACTGCTCATGCAAAGCATTACGGTATGAAAATAAATCTACAATCTTTTATACATGAATGTGCTAAAGGAAGCAAAAGGTATATTCCTAAGTACTTTCTCATTTTTTAAACTAAAACAAATGGCAACAATTTCACATGCTGCTACTTGAATTCATGGCTAAAAGTCCCCATCCTTCCCATCCATCTACAAGAAATATGAAGAAGTGCAGGAGAGAAACCTGACCTTCATAGAAGCGGCATTGAGAAAAGCAGGTTACTAAGAACCTGAGATCTGTGTCTTATTAGCATATAAATTTTCACATGCATTGCTAATAAATTTAATGCAAGCAAAACACATTGCTATTTATAGAACACTGAAACAGTATCCACATCTTCAGAGATTATCTAGAAAAGTGAGAAAGACTTCTGGATGCAAATAAGACTTACTTCTCTGGAAGTAAATGCTGGAAGTCTAAGCCTTCTGCCTAGCAGGGTAGAAATGATGGAGCAGCAGCAAAAGTGGAGTTTGTGCCTTTTTGACACTGACAAAAGTAATATTTGCTAATATTTGCTAATCTGGAAGTTTAGAGAAAAAAAAGGATGTTTTGTTTCAGCTTAACAGTATTCTGTCTCTACACAAGCTTCCTTAGTGCTTTTGGCAAGAAGGAGCTCAAACTCTGTATTTTCCTATTATTCTCTTTAATGGTGATATTCCTGACTTGTGTTCTTGTGTGCTGCAGCACACTAGAATAGTTTAGCCAAAAAGACATTGCTGTGCAGAATGAGAGCAATAACCCTACTGAGAACCCATGAGGGGGATTTTTACAAAAGACAGTTTAGACACTATTCTGATGTAAATCCAGTAATTTATACTCCATACCTGTACAACTCTGGGAATCTTATTGCAGTTTTCCTTATTGACCATTCAGTTAAAAAAGTTCATTTCCTTGTAAGACAGAAAAGGAATTTGCCCTCAGGACCTCAAAGGAATTTAGATGTGTCAAAATACCATGAAGGTGCAATCTACAAGCATATCAAAATGTCATTCTTCTCAGTCAAAACATCTTTCTCTCTCTGAAGTAAGAAATTCTGTGAAAGGCATCTTACCTTTATACCTGCAAATGGCATACTTTCATTTATCTGTTGGGTAAATATCCGATGGAAATGAAAGGAGGTAGCTACCTGTCTTTCAGGAGGACAACAGAGATGACCCTTATAGTTCGTATTAAAAAGCTCTGTCATCCAGATTTAGATGCTTTTAATTTAGGAGTTGCTATTTGATAGAATTCTAAAAATGTGTACTGCCATTATGCTATACCATTGTATCTGATGACTAGGGCTTATCATTCAAGAATTTTGGTTTACAGTTTCATGGAATCATTGAATCATAGAATTGTTAGGGTTGGAAGGGACCTTAAAGATCATCTAGATCCAGGCCCCCCATGCTTAGGCAGGGACACCTCCTGTTAGATCAGGTTGCTCAGAGCTCCATCCAGCCTGCCTTTGAACACTTCCAGGGATTTCCACCACCTCTCTGGGGAACCTGTGCCAGCGTCTCACCACCCTCGTGGTGAAGAACTTCTTCCTAAAGTCTAATCTGAATCTACCCACCTCTAGTTTTGATCCATTCCCCCTAGTCCTACCACTACCCAACATCCTAAAAAAGTCTCTCACCAGCTTTCTTGTGGGCCCCCTTAAGATACTGAAATGCTACAGTAAGATCTTCTCAGAGCGTTCTCTTCTCCAGACTGAATAAATCCAACTCTCTCAATCTGTCTTCATAGGAGAGGTGCTCCAGCCCTGTGATCATCCTCATGGCCCTTCTTTGGACACGTTCCAGCATATTCATATATTTCCTGTAACAGGGGCTCCAGAACTGGACACAGTACTCCAGATGGGGTTTCAGGAGAGTGGAGTAGAGAGGGAGAATCACCTCCCTCGACCTGCTGGCCACATTTCTCTTGATGCAGCCTAGGACACAATTGGCTCTCTGGGCTCCAGCACAGACTGGTGGCTTGTGTTGAGCTTCTCCTCTACTACCACCCCCAAGTTCTTCTCGTCAGGACTACTCTCCAGCCATCCCCCGCCCATGTACTGTATCGGTACTTGGGATTGCTGTGACCGAGATGCAGGACCTTGCACTTATCTTGTTGAACTTCATTAAGTTGGCATGGGCTCATGTCTCCAGCCTGTCAAGGTCCCTCTGGGTGGCATCCCTTTCCTCCAGTGTGTCAGCTGTCCCACACAACTTGGTGTTGTCAGCAAACTTGCTGAGGGTGCACTCAATGCCACTGTCCAGGTGGCTGACAAAGATTTTAAACAAAACTGATCTCAGTGCTGATCCTTGAGGGACTCCTCTTGTCACTGGCCTCCACCTAGACATGGACCCATGGACAGCCACTCTTTGGGTTCAGCTGTCAAGCCAGTTCTTTATCCACTGAGTAGTCCATCCATCAAACCCATATTTTACCACTTTGGAGACCAGGATGTCACATGGGACAGTGTCAAAGGCCTGATAGTGTTTGATGATTTCATTAGTGATACATATTACAAAACAGTTGAGTGTGTGTACAAGTGTACAGAAACTTCAGAATATGGAATATGATGGAAACAAAAATTCATTACTTTGAACTGATGTGCAGTCAAATAGACAGTTTGCTCTCTGTCTTCATATTAAATTTTGCTAACAAAAAAACATTGTGACTGTAGATTACAAACACAAAAAATAATTAACTTTTTAATTCTAACTCCTTGGATATAAAAAAACCTCCTAAATTTAATATCTAGGCTTTTATTACAATTATGATATACTAACTACTGAGATGAGTAATTCCACACACTGAAACAAAATAGACAAACCCAAAATTATTATCAAAGTGCAGAGGCTAAAATATAAGGCATACATATAGGAGAATAAAAACTAGTTGCGGTCTTTGAATGAAGAAACCAAAATCAGCACCAAAATATATGCTGCAATTTTAAGTGCCATATATTTGAAAATGCCATTTGATTTTTAATGGGTTGCTTCTGGCTTTTACTAGCAAGAACATCATCAGCTCTGAAGGTATGGTGTTAAAAATATTTCAGGACTTGGTTAACTTTGATTTTGAGAAATTCAGTGTGAAAATTTTCCCACCTTTTTTGGGAGGGAAAATCCCCCCCATCTTCCATGCACTTGAAGGAAGGAAGACTAAGCTTGAAGCATTTCTAGTTTTCTATCAGGAATTGCCAAACATAGGACAGAGATCAGTATTGTGCTGAAACCAAACCAACCTCAGCTGCTCTCTAGCCTCATGATAGTTTACATGCACTTCTTATTCATCTGTAAGCATCCTGGCTTCCCACCTTGCAAATCTAAGCCCCGAACTAGGTTTTCTCTTTGTATATATGACCTTTAAAGACTCCTGATTTGTAGGAGGTAACATCAGGGTATATTTGAGAAAGCAGCTTTCTGCAGCTGTTTTGTTGAGTTTAAATAATTCTTTTCAGCGTTAGTCAAATGCAAATTTGAAATAAACTTTTAAAAATAATTATTAAACCGTCTAAACATTCATTATTTTATGAAAACAATTTATTTAGACTACTTAAAAGTTTTTACCTTTTAAAAACTAATATTTAACTAATTATGGCAAAATGACCACTTTTTTCACTGATTCTTCTGTCCTCCCAATCTGCTATAGTCTTCTGTTATGCTTTTCATCTCCAGGATCACCAAGGTTTATTGATGACAAAGTAGGTTTCTACTTTTAAAGGCTATGCCAGTCAAAAATAAATCAGTATACCCTATTAAGGTAGGAAATCTTTGCAGGATATAGATGAGATAAAAAGTTGGAGAAAAAAAATATTCCCAGTCCTTTCTAAACAATATGTGATCTTTGAATACAGATACAGTAAGGGAAGCAAAAAGTGTTTATGGTCACGATTAAACTTCAAAGCGAGTTTTTACGAAACGCTTTAATGCCTGAGACTGTTTGAAGTACGCCAGTCTTTTATGAGCAAAGTGATTCCCAGAGTCATTACACCGGTAGCATGAGAGATTATGGTGGCTAGATAAGGCCTCAGCTCATGTTAATCTTCCTTTACAATTCAGGGGCATTACAAGGACTATTTGAACGAAGAAGAAATGTCCGTTTGGGACCCCTCAAACTACAATGATGTTGCCGTGTAAATTGCTCAATGCTGAGAGACTTCCAGTACCTTTCCCTGCTGAGAACTCATGACAACAGAGAAATATCCCACAATAAAGTGGTAAAGAGTTACAGCTAGTTCATACTCCTATGAAGAGGGATTATGTCCTGGTGACATGGGACAGATTGTTCAGTATGTTAATAAGTTATCTGAGAAAAACACTGATATTGAAGTAATAAAGTTTTCTTTATCTATAATTCAAGTCAGAAAAAATAAGCTGTAAGGAAGCAGAGAAGGAAAAGGGTGACTGGGCAATAAAATAACAGAGAAAGTGCGGTATAGATAAAAGTGAGTCACAGGAAAAAAGTAATCTTACATTTACATGTATAGCAAGTGCCTGCAAGTTGAATAATAACAATTAGAACTGAGATTTTAAGTTTATGATAGTTTATCTAGTGCTGTGAAAACATTGCATCAGTTCTTGATAATGGAAAAACAAAACAGGGCACAGAACAGAAAATCTCACTTGGTTACCATACATAATGCAATACTGCAAGAATTACAATTTGCCTTTTGTGTTAATTTTTTTTTCCTTTAAGATGTTACTCATCTTAAGAGGATTAAGTAAACCTAAAGATTATGGATAAATGGACAAAAGAATGACTAAAGATAAGAAATCATTTTCCTGGGTAGATAATGCAGCTTGGCAAACAAATTACTGAAAATGATGTTATAAAGGAGTATAAAGCCATGCATTAAACAGAAAAAGCAAACAGAGTATGGTTATTTATTGTCTTTCTTAATACAAGGCTGAATTTGCATTAAATGCAGTTGTGAGGTACTTTACACAGCATGCATTTAAGCTGTGGAGCTCATTGCCACAGTGTCGTATATTTTTAAAAAGTGACATTCCCATATACTAGAGAGGCTAGCCATAATAATTACTATTTCTGATATGTCTAAGCCAGAAACTTGGTGCAAAAGGAGGCAAGTAAAAACTCAAAAGTGCAGTTGCTGAGAAACAAAACATCAACATGAGATGGAGTTTAGGGTTTTTACTTTAGACTAAATTTACCCCAGCCCCCTAAATTAAAATTTGTATTGCACTTGAAGCTCAAAGGTGTAAGAAGTTCCACATTTGTTGCTTTGAATTTGTGTGTTCAATTTAGAGGCGGGGGTGCATCTTGAGGACAGCCTACAGTTTAGGTCCCTCTGAAAAGAATCCAGGATTTCTGCATACCAGAGCCACTTGTAAACCAAACCCATGTGTAGTGTAGGTGGGTACAGCTATTATTTGCACCCTTCCTTCAGGTATTTAAACACATTAAGAAGAATCCCGAGCCTTCTCTTCTTCAGGCTAAACTACCTCTGCTTGTTCAGCCTTTCCTCATATATGAGGTGCTCCTGTCCCTTAATTAACCCTGTGACCTTTTGCTGAACTCTCTCCTATATGTCTATATCTATTCTGTACTGGAAAACCCAGAACTCTGGTGTAGCCTCACCAGAGTTGAATAAAGGGGAAGGACTGGCAATATGTCATCTAATGCAGTCAAGGATTCTGTAGTCAAGGTTCCTGTTGTCTCATTTCTCCAGACTGTCATGGTCCATCTGGATGGCAGCATGATCCTTTGGTGTATCAGCCAGTCAGGATTGAGTTCTCTTGAGCTTGGTGGACATGATCCTTGAATATTAACCAGCTTTCCTGGCCTCTTCTTCCCTCTAGGGCTTTATTCCACAATGCTCTCCCAAGCAGACCTCTGAAGAAGACCAAGTCTGCTCTTCTGAAGACCAGGGTTGTGATACTGATTTTCACTCTGCTCAGTCCCTCCTCTCCAGGTCCTGAACTCCACCATCTCATAGTCACAGCAGCCAAAGCTGCCTTTGATCTTTACAAGCCCCTTCCCGTTAATGAGTATGTGGTCCAGCAGAGCTCCTCTCCTTGTTGGCTCCTCAGTCACTTGGAGAGGGAAGTTATCAATGCACTTCAGGAACTTCTGGTTTCTCTGTGTCCTTCTGTATTGTCCCTCCAGCAGATATGAGGGTGGTTGAAGACCCCATGAGAACCAGGGCCTGTCAAAGTGTTACTATCTGTCTGTAGAGAGCCTCATCCACTTTTTCTTTCCAGTTCGGTGGCCTATAGCAGACACTCACTATACTGTCCCTTTTGCCTATCTTCTCTTTTACCCTAACTCTCCATCAACTCCTTTTACATATCCAGGCAGAGCTCCATACTCTCCAGGTGGACACTTGCAGAAAGGGCAAAGCTCTCTGCTCTTCCCTTCCTGTCCTTCCTAAAAAGCCTATATCATTGCATTGCAATATTCAAGTCATGAGAACCATCTCACTTCATCTCCATGATCCCAGCAAGACTGTAGCCCTGCAACCACACACAGATCTCTGACTACCCATGTTTATTCCCCATATTGTGTGGAGATAAAGAAAGAATTGCATTGCTCAATAGTTTCAGTTTTCTGACACTAAGTTATTCAATGTAGAACATATTTTTTCACAATTATACAGATGAAAAAGTCAAAACACAACCAACATTATCCTTAACAGCTTTATATCTATACTCAGATATTCTACAACATATTAGAGATGGAATAGTTGGATATATTGAGTACTGATAAGGTTAAGTTTTGTCTGTTGAATGTATTTGATCAATGTTCAAGAGTGTAGCAAGGTATGGAAATAAGGATATGACAGGAACAAATTACAATTCAGATTTTTTATTTAGTTCCCATATGAAAAACTACAACATTTGCTAGTGCTTTGGAACCTATCATATAGAACTGCTTAATGATTTTTTTTAAGATAGTGTAGTAAATTGAATGTAGCACAAATAAAGTCTGAATGAGAATCCACCTGTTAAGATTTGTGCAGTTAATTCATTTTGTGTCACATATATAACAAATACTGTGAAAGCAGGAAAGTAGGATGTATATATAAGCCTTTGTCATTAGAACAATTAGAGAGCGATTAAAATTTCCAGAATAAAGTAAATTTTTATGAAGACTATTTTAAAAATTCAGCCTCTTTCTGGTGTATATTTTGTCAGTGGAGAAGCTGAAAAATCATCACATCGAATTACACAGATCATGTGGCTATATAAACTATAGAACAACTGTATTTGGAGAGAGTTACACAACAATACAAATGCTGACAGGGAGGAAAACGTACGCAAGCCTGACTTCCTTGTTGGGAGAATATGATTGGACATAACCAGGGAGATCATCCTCTAAAGGTGACATTGACCCTGCTAGTTTAGCAACCTAAACCCTACTGCCACTGAGGGTTTGGTTGTAATATTTTCTCTGCACCAAGCAAAGATAGTAATACATATGCAAAACATTCATAGACCAAGTAAGGGAAATGAATGTAAAAATGCTATGTCATAAGGAAGTCCAGTAGCCTTAGCCTACAATTTCAGAAATACCTACAACACTCAAGGGCTTGCACTTTCAGATGGCAGCTGTTAAGATTGTTTTCATACTGAATAGGGAATAACAGCACATAGTGTGATTCTTGTCACCATTTTATTGTACATCATCTTCCTTGTTCTGAAATTTCTTGTACTTCTAGGTGATCTAGTTGGTGAGGAAGGAATTCCTTCTATAGTTCGCATGAAGAAACTGCAGCTTTTACTTTCTTCCTTTTCTTCCTTTTTTTTTTCCTTTTTGTTTTTCCTTTTTTTTCCTTTTATTTATTTTTTTTATATATTTATCTCAGCAGTTATGAAAAGCCACTTCAGTTTCTGAGGATTTTGCTGTACTTTGAGTCAAGGAAGACAGGGTTTGGTTCTGTGGGGTTTATGTGTATTTTTTGTTTGGTTGGGTTTTTTTGTTTTGTTTTTGTTTTGTTTTTCTTTCTTTCTTCCTGAACTGTCAAATTCCCACGAAACTCAGAATATTTGAAAATAAGACTACAGAAATCCTAGTTATTTTGTCTGTACATTAATTCTTGTCTTCAGCTTTGGAGACAATGCTGGGCTGCTTAGGGGAAAAGATGTTTTCTAAGTGGTGCTGATGACAAAAACGGTACCTACAACTGCTGGGTGAAAATAGGGCTATGAATAGGTATCCCTGCAGAAAAGATTTTTAAAAAAGGACTTAATGTAACAAATTCTGCTCTTTTCTATACCACATGACTCTCAAGTTATTTACACTGCTTTCTGTGGCATTCCTCCAAGCTTAAACTGATGTATCCTGAGCAGACTTCACCTCACAGTAGTTAGCTGGTTTTCTTGAAATGTTATATTCCAGGGAATGCAGTCAGATGAATACACAATTATTTTTCCAATTATTTTATGCCAGTTTTGGAGAAACAGAAAATCTATGAAGGCTATGGTGTTAGAGTTTTCCAAAAGGGCATGTTAGAAAGACTTTGCACTGTCAGATTTCATATTACATGTCCTTATAACATATTAAACTTGCATTTGCTGAAAAGGAAGGGGTGACAACAGGCCAGAAACTTAATGACAATAACACGTTTCTTGAGATCTCTTCTAACCCCATGCCGTATTACATTTTTCTCAATTAGAAAGTTTTGTTAAAAAAACATAATGAAGAAGTGAGGAAGCAGTGGAGGAAATTATTTTTTAACCACTGAAGTGCTTTTATTGACATGGAAAATTTTTCCATGTACCCATCTAGAGCCAAAGGTTAGTGTAGTAAACAAACACCTCTCTCAAACTCTCACTCATGTGCATGTGTTTGTTGTATGTATAGTCCTAGTCATGACATTTCTTCTGTAATCTAATGAACAGTACTTATTTGTTTGCTCAGAGTGAGAAGCATGTTTACTTTCTAGTTTTATCACACATCCAAAAAAGTTTATAATGCCTGTTCCTATTCTGCGGGTATTAAGATATATTTTATCTCAGGCTTTAAATAAATTGTTTTAATTTTTTTCTTCACTGTTTAACAAAAACTTGAAAATTTCAGTACTTTTCATCTCTTTGTATACTGAAAAGACAAAAAAGATACTTCTTGCTGAAGAACTTTTTTGTCTGTCCTTATTTCAGATCACAAAGTGTATGCTTGCCAAGGCACGTTGCAATTAAATGAGCACAGTGTATTTCTTGAAGGTTACATGTTTATGTACCTTTTCACTGTGTGTTAGTTTCACTTTGAGAACTACTTTATACTTTAAAAGTTCTCCAGAGACTTTTAAATACTATTCCAGTTTCACAGATGGGGAAATTGAAGTCAGAGCTTCTAAAACTATATAAATAACGAGCGGCAGAGCAAGAACTAGAACATACTGGTCTTGGCTGCCAGACTTCTCCTCAAACTAGAAAGAATGATGCAAGAAGTAAGTTGAAAATAATAAGCCATAGCAAAAAGGTAGAAAATTATCTGAATGAGATGAGTAGTTGCACTATTGACTGGCTAGTTTATATTGTATGTGCACAGCCAGAAACCAGCGTGTTCACTGAATGAGTTTATCAAACAGACAGAACAATCCATTGTGATATGTCTTGACTGTTAGCAGTGCTGGCAGCTCAGCTGAACCTTACAGGGTAATTAGCTAAGGATAAATTAATCTGTTCTCAAATGTGGCCTGCTGACCATTCTCAGGTTGTGAGACGTGTTTAAAAGCTTTTTTATTTTTTTTTTTCCTGTTCACTTTAGTCTTCCTTGGAACTTGAGTATATAGTTGCATCTGCAGCTAGGAAATACTACATTTTTATATAATTGTTCTGAGTGAAAAAGCTGCATGTGTTGGATTAATGTCAGTTAATTTTCCAGATAATACTGTATCTTTAGATTCTTTGTGCAAATGTTCTGCAGGAAGTATCACACAGCCAATCTCAAGGAAGACAAATATTTAGTTTTTGCAATAGTGTCCTTAAATGACTATATATAACTTAGGCAAAACATATTTGGCACAAATAATTTTTTTAATTTTACTTTAGCTAACAGAGATTAGGTTTGTTCACAGCAGTTCTTAAAACTTGGGATCTTGGTTCTCTAAAGCTACCCTGGAATATGCCTAGTTTCTGGCATAAATTACTGTTTCAAAGCTTCTGCTTTAATGGTAGCTATTGCTAAATAATCTTTGTGTCTTACCGCTTTGTCATACTAAAGCTGGCAGGCTAAAAATATAACTGATATTTTAATTTTCTTTAAAGAATTTTTTAAAAGGAAAGAAAAAAATCTGAGGACTGCATTCAGGATACTTGTTTAAAAATGAAATAACTTTCTGCCAATCCAAACCAGAAACATGGCTATTGTGCACAAAGAACTAATATAACAGGCACTCTCTTTCACCACATACACCTTCATTAAAAATTAAGGTTTATTTGAACTGCTAAACATTTGAGTTGATTTCCACACCCCTCCCCGCACCCCTCCTCCCCCCATGAATTCTATTGTGCATCACAGAAAAACCTGATTTTCAAGTAAGCTCTCCTTCACACTCCATTTTACAGCCATTGGTGACAGGAGCAATTCACACCATGGAGAGAGTATGCTAATTGCTTGCACCTACACAGACTGTTGCTGGGCGTCTCTTTGAAGTTAAACATGGCAGCAATTATTTCTGCCTAAGATTAGCGAGTTATAAAAGCAGCTCTCCATTACCTCACAAAACATGCTGTCAGCTGCGGTATAAGCACAGATCCCTCTGCTTATCTGCAGGGCTGAGGACTCGTGCAGCTGTGAAGTGTCTTTTTCTGGCCCTGCGCTGCCTGTGGATTCACTACCGAGCAAAATAAATGCAAATAACTATAATTTTCCCCTCCATTTCTAGGATTCCTGGATGTTAGGTTTTAAGCTTAACCTTAGGCTTGCCTTTGTGTTCATTAATTTTTATTCATGTTATCTCTGTATAGATTTTGGCATGGACATGCTGCTGTTGGAGACCAGAAAGCTGATTCTCCTCAGCCATATTCCTCACACAAAGATGTGAAACTTTGTAAATCTGGTCTTGGATATTCATGCACATTTTCACCAAGTGTTGTGAGATGGCAGCTCCACACAATTGCTACCTATGGGCTTCTTTATTTAAAAGAAAACACGCAGTACGCATAAGCTGCTGGAGATGCACTGCTCTGTATCTGATTGATGGTGGACGTAGCTTTGGGTAGAGGACACTGGCTTTTCCTGTAGCCTTTCATAGCTCGGGATGAAACTTATTTGGAATTGAGGCCAAACTCAGGAGGAGAGTGCCAGGGCCTGGCCTCACACTGGAGTGCTTATCTCACCTGCATGCCCAGCACCAGCCCACACATGCTGTTGAACAGAGAGGAAACAGAACTAAAAGAACTGTAAACAGATTCTCTCACCGTGCCTGGCAGGTCAAGTCCTTTCCTCCTGACTGGTTCCAGCCTGGCAACTCAGGTGCTGTCTGGGCTGTGGCTGATTCAGTGCTGTTGCAGCCAGGCACCCCTGGTCGTCTCCTCTCCCCTTTGAGGTACCTGGCTGTATAACTGTTTTGCCTCTTTCCCATGACTTGGCAAGCTTTGCTGTTCCCAAGGCCTCACTCTTCACTTGGTCATTTCCTCACAACACTCACCTCCACCTGCCACTGCCTTCCAGAAGGTTCCTCTGGGGAAGGGTCAGCCCCCCACTCTGCCAGGAACCCGCTGTCCTTCCCAGCAAGGACAAACAGGGCTCATGGCCTCCCCTGCTACCAGGCTGCACCCCTGGATAGGAGCAAAGCAGGCTGCATGCAATAAACAACAAACAAACAAAATAAAACAGATACGGCCTTTCACAACCGGTAACTCTTCTGGAAATTGCAGCACTGAGGGAGGAGTAGCAATGCTGAGGTGACAGAGGTGCCAGGCAGGGAAAAACATCCCCAGACCTCACCTGCTGGCCCCACTGCCATGGCAGGGGGTAGTGGCTCCATGGCTGTGGGGAGGAAGGCATGTCTGGGCACTGAGATGTCCACCTCTAGGAGGGTCACAGTCATTTCAGCCACCTTTGGTGGCAGCTGCCTGGCAAATCTGTCAGAGCATCTTCATGAGATTTGCAAACCCCCCCCCACATCTCGGGTGAGGTGACCCTGCTGACAGGAGGTCTGAGCACCCCTGCTGCCACCAGCAGCCGCTCCACACAGCCTGAGCCCTCAGGCAGAGGAAGAGCCTGACATACCTTCTGGTGGAGAGGGGAGGTTTGAGAGAGGTCTTGCACATGCTCATTTGGCTTAAAAAAAAAAAAATAATAAAAAAAATTCACTATTTACAAGGAGTTGTTTGCTCCTTTGGGAGCTTTCTGAGGTTGCAGCTCAAGTCCTGAGATGTGTAGCTGCTTTGCTGTAAGACAGATGTTGCAATAGTTTCCTGTTCCCGAGCAGTGTGCAGAAATCAGACGTCATGTTTTCATGAAAACTGAAGATTAAATGAAAACTGGTTTGTACTAGCGAGTTTCAGGCTTGGCAGTTTAGCTTGCCACTGGTGGTGTGTGTGTCTGCCTGCATGATCACTCAGTATCCGCTTCAAATTCTTCACCCTTTTAATAGCAGTTTGCCAGAGTCCATTAACAGGCTCCTAGTAAGGCACATGGTGAGGCTGTTGTCAGCCACGAGACTGGTTTTCTCTGAAATTTTTAAGTTTGTTCTGACAGCCTGGTTTGATTAATGACAGCCCAGTGTCACAGAACACAGCAGGACCAGAAAAGGCAACGTGCTCCTTTGGCTCAGACTTCACTGATGAACCAGGAAAAGCTGCAGTGAATGTAATTCATCTTTTACATGGGGCTTGTGATCGAAACTGTTTTGGTGCATATTTACTGAGAGCAGCAGATCAAGCAGTTAATAAAACCTTCACATCAGAGGAGACATGGGGAGACAAAACAAAACAAGAGTACAACCTTGGGTTTCATAGCCTGTGCAGCCAGTGCCAAGCTACTTTCATATATCACTCAAGATAAGTGAACTGACATGTTAAGCATAATCAACAAGGAAAACTAGGTCATAGGAGATTTATAGTTAGGATATGCTACTACAAGGCTTCTGAGATATTAAAAAAAAAAAAAAAAAAAAAAAAAAAGAGAGAGATGTAAAGATAAAATGTACTTAGATATTTTGTTCATTTAGGAGTATTTATGTGTTTGGGAAATAAAATCATCCTAGGGCCAGGGAATAACAGGCTAATAGGATAAAATAATAATTCAGTCCAGGAGGGAGCTTCCGACATCTCCGGTCCAAGGTGCTGCTCACATATGTAGTGAGACCAGGTTGCTCAGGCTTCACTAGTCCTTTGAGGAGAAAGGAAGCCTGCACGATTGTCCTGGACAGTCTGTGCTATTGCTTGCCTGGCCTGCTAGTGGAAGGGCATTCTCACAGCCAGTCTTCACCTTTCTTGTTTCTCACCCTCCCACCATGCCCCACTAAGACCTGGGGCTTTTCAGTCTAGAAAGGAGAAGAGTGAGGGGGGATCCAATTAATGTCTATAAAGACATGAGGGCTTCAAGAAGGCAGGGACAAGCTCTTTTCACTTGTGCCCTGTGATAGGATGATGGGCAATGGATTCAGACTGAAGCACAGGAAGTTTCACCTCAACATGAGGAAGAACTTTATTCACTGTGAGGGTTATCAAGCACTGGAACAGGCTGCCCAGAGAGGTTGTGGAGTCTCCTTCTCTGGAGACTTTCAAGATCTGTCTGGATGCCCTTCTGAGTGATCTGCGCTAGTTGTGTGTGATTGATTTTTTGGTCCTGCTCTAGCAGGGGGGTTGGACTCAATCATGTTCAGAAGGTCCCTTCCAACCCCTAATGGTCTGTGTTTCTATGATTATGTGATCTCTCCATTAGCCCCTCACAGACACCAAAGGTGGCTGTTGGGTGCCCTCTGAGCTAGCCTTTCTCCAGGCTGAAAAGGCTGTGGTCCCTCAGCCTCCATTCACAGGACTAGTACTCCAGTACCAACCATCTCAGAAGTCCTCTGCCGAACTTGCTGCAGTTTATATCTTTCCCATACCAGAGGCTCAAAATGGAACACAGTATCTCAGTGTAGTCTAATGAGGGCTGAATAGACGAGGAGTCTCCTCTATTAAATGCCTGAGTTCCTGTCCATACAGCCCAAGGCACAGGTGGCCCCTTGCAGGCTCATGCTCAGCTTGCTGTCCACCTAGACCCCCAGGAACTTTTTCATCAAAGCTGTTTCCCAGCCTGGCAGTCTCCAGTTGGTATCAGAGCAAGTGGCTTTTCAATCCCAGATTAGGACTTTGCATCTCTTCTTGTTGAATTTTATGAAGTTCCTGTCTGTCCATTCCTCCAGCTTGTTTAGATCTCTGCAGCTGTCAGTTCTGCCTTTAAGCATACTGATTGGTGATCTCAATTTGGTGTCATCTAGTCCTAAGTTATAACAAACCATATAAATTTTGAACTGTCCTTTTATTTTTATTTTTGAAAACATTCCTGAGCAAAACAAGCTTCAGAGAGGACTTCTGCAGAAATTTTGACTTGTCTGGTAGTGGGACAAACCAAGACTTTTTTTTAGGGCTAGTGAAAAGCTAAGGAGATTAAACTTCCCTTGATGTAAGAGGATTTTAGTGACATTTAATAAAATTTGTCACTTAAAGAGTGTATTTGCCTCCTTGGAATTGAACTTTAATTCACAAAAACTCAGCCACCATTTTGGATTCTATTTCCATGCTTCCTTAAGCTTAAAATAACTCTTTGTGCTACAATAAGACAAACACATCAATGTCATCTCCGCTCAAAATGTTTTTGAATTGAGAAAAATTGGAATAACTGACCTGGAAAATAATAAATAGGATTCCATTTCTTAGCCTACGTTAGGTTAAGTTGCTTGGAAATGAGAGACGGAGTATACTTTCCAATAGTTGCATTTTTACTTTTATTTTGGAGATGTTGCTATAGCTTAATGTGATAAGTTGTTAAATATGTATAGCCCCTGTGATCTGCACAGTGGCATCAGACTGTAAATGTGCTCAGACACTGAAGAAGTATCAAAATAATTAAAGAACAAAGAAAAACATTTATGTATCAAGTTGCCTTTAATTTAATAAACCAGTTTGGATAATTTTCTTCACTTGTTGGCAGACAAAAATGTGATCTGTACTGTCTGCAAAATCAGATAAAAAGAAGGCTCCAGGCAAGTCTGGGAGATGTTACAGCACAGGGAGGGAGCAGTTGACTTTTCAGACAAATACAAGTCACAGCTAAACCATACAGAGTTCACAGATCTCATCCAGGGTTGAGTTACACTAGTAACTACCAGTGCTGCTGGCAGTGTAACTGAAAAAAGAACCTTTAAAATATTGGCTGAACCCCTCCATAGAACAGGTATTTCCAGACACAGAAGTATGTAGAATTGGTCGAACTAGTTTAGCTGTAATGTCTAACTTAGGAAAAAGCAAAACAATGTGTTTTTTTTTACTTTCTTCTCCCTTGTTATGTTCCCCACTTTCTTTTCTCAGCAAGCTGCTTTTAATTTCTTAGTGGTTTTAGATTAAAATTGTTCAAAGTAAAAGAGGACAAAGTACCACCTAAACAAAAGCTGTCCTGCTAGGCATGGTTTCCATTAATTCCACTGGTAGCCAAATATTGGCTGTGTTTTGGTAAGAGCCTGAAGAAGCCAGGGAATCATTGTGGAAATTATTTCAGCAGCTTCTAGGTTTGAGTTATGCCTTTGAAGGCATAATAAACTTTCAGTCACTCCAAGTGGATGCTTGCATCAGGAATCCCTAATGTCATGATCCCTAATGTCAAGACAAGATCTTCTGTATATCTGTCTCCACTAGGATTATTTTAAAATAAAAGGCTTTTTAAAAATATTACAGTAAATGTTATTTATATTATAGTAAATAAAAGGCTTTGACTGCATGTTAACTTTCCATTTTATCTCCCTCATAGCCCTCTTTGCTAAATATTCTTCTTCCATGGTGGTATCTTCTGTGTTTTAAATATTATATTATATGAATGGAAATCTAAATAATGTTCTTATAATGAAAAACATCTTTGGCAAATTATTTTTAATGGAGACTGTTGCAAAATTGCATTGTATCTTTGAGCATCCTTTATCACTTTGTTAAATCTACCTGAAGTGCACTAATTCACCCATGTGGAAAAAAAGCCACCTCTTACCCTGGGATCTAAAACCATCTTTTCCTAAACTTGCACCAGGCAAAAAGATGCCAGTGCTTAAAAGTGTTAACATTGCTAGAAGATGTAGATTCAATGGTACAGGTATTTATTGCATATTATATTGTGTTTTACTTTGATAGCCAATCTAAAGAAATATTTCTCCAGTGTGAAGCTGCTTACTGTATGGACCTGTATACTCTGCCTGAAATATTATATGGATTTTTTTTGTGCAGGTCATTAAATAATACTAGATCTCCTTGTCCTGTATCTTTTTTTTTTTTTTTTTGTTATTAAAGCTAATAGTATTTGTCTCCTGCTGCCACCCTAACTTTGGAATATGAGCACAGGATTCTTCTCCGTCAACTTGAGCCACATGAGCAGTTGCTATGTGGTTTAAAAATCAAATATCTTTCTAATCAGCAAAGGCAGTTCCCAGACATGGAAAGCAGAATAAGATGGGCAGACCTCTGGTTCCATCTGTATCTTTCCATTGACTGGACATAAAGCCTACACAGATCCTGTGATCAGACAGCTAAAATTAGGCGAGATTGTATTGATAAGTTTCTTAGTGAATTCATTTTTAATCTAAAAAAACCCAAACATATTCAGATTTCCTGTTTTCTAAAAATTCATAAACCTTGTTTTATATAATTTTGTGTATTTGTTTATTTATTTATTTATTATTTGCCTACTCAATGAAGTTCAACTTAATTCCTAAAACTCATCTGTATCGATCCGGGAGGTGTCTGATAGGTTTTCTCATTTTACACCCTGACTCCAATGCCTGTGGCTTGAATTTTAGCTCATATTTATGCCATGTGTGTATTCATTGACACATCTGGATTGTGCAATTTTAAAAACACTTGTGTGTGATGGAAGTTGGCCAGTGCAGGCAAAAAAGTTGTATTTTTCTGAAAGTAATACTAAATGACCATTTATTAAGCATTATAGGATATTATGCACTAGGTCATCTTTCAGATCAACAAAATAATGAAAGTCTTTTTTATTTTTGGACATTTAAGATTTTTTTTTTGTTGATTTTCAGCACTGTAAGATATGTGTATGTAAATCCTGGTATCCTGGCTTCATTCTATCTGCTAAAGCGGCCTACTGGCTCTATTAGCATGTTTCAGTTGCTCTTGTGTAGCATCCATGACACTGAGATTATGCAACAGCTGACTGCAAACAGTGAAGAGACATTTAATTATTGCAGGTGTTATGAGGATGGATGGCCATTTTTATGGTTCTGTCTTTACTGCAGCCTTTTACCTTAAAATGTTTGGTGTCACTGTAGCCACCATGCCCTGAGGTCTAGGGCAGACTTCAAATTACCTTTCCTGAATACTGATCAAAAAGATAATTGCTGTGAAAATGTACAGACATTATAATCACAAAACCTGATACCTGATTTTCCTCCCAACTTTCCTTCCGTAAGTTTCTCCAAGTACATACTCCCAAACTTACATTTCTCCCCTCGTTTACTGTGACACACCCTGCCATGCCAGCAGAGGTTTAAATTTCATGAAACTTCATCATTTTCTGTCCCATTCCCAGCTACTAGTTTCTATTCTTGCACTGTTCTGTCTGGTATTAAGTAATATAGAACACATACCTCATCCTCAACAAAAAGGTGGCAACTCTGATTTTTGTATCTAGAGGAGGATTATATCAGAATCTAGGTTCAGCTCTGGCCTCATGCAAGGACTTTAATCTCTCACAGAGAAACTCTGCACTGCACAGTGTCACATCAGAGTAGCAGGAACTGGTAAAAGGATCACACAAACCAGGTCAAACCAGCTGGCAATGCACAGGGATGATGAGAAGGCCAAGGATAACAGTACGAGATCAGGTGCCACAATAAAGGTCTGTGTCTTCCTGACAGTTTGGTCAATGTCAACATCTATAAAGGTTTGTCATACATTTCCAGTCAAGAGAAGGAGTTTTCTTGCAAGCGAACTTGCAGCCTGGTAACAACCTTGTAACCCAGAGGTTTCTTCCACAGTTGGTACCAGAAAGACCAAGCAGATACAGCTCTGTTGAGAGCAGCCATTTGACAGAGGCACCATCAGATAATTGCTGTCTAAAAGTGTAACAGCTGTCAGTTGTTTAGGAAAGAACAGATCCCCATGGTAAGCATTTAGCAGAACATGGTCACAACAGATTTTTAGGGTTTGACTAAAACAAAATACAGCCTGAGGGTCAGCTTTAGCCTTTTGTTTGGTTGTTTCCAGCCGGGCATCATTCAGCAAGAAGAGGAGGGAAACAGCTTTTGAGGCAGGTAGCATGGCTTCCCATATCTACCTGTTTCCAACCACCTATAGAGAGAGAAGCACCCATTGCTCCTGTGTTTCCCAGCTAAACTGACCCGGGTGATGTGTTGGTCCACAGCAGGAATTCAGACAGCTTTGGCTCTTGAGGTACCCTGCTCTAGACCATACCTTTCTTTAATCTCTTGATTTGGCAGGCAGGCTGGTTCACCATCTACTGCAGAAAAGTGTGGAATAATATAAGGTTTTACTGTTCTAGAAATCCTGAGATAAGCTCCTTGTTCTACTGACCAAAGGAAGGTCAATGAGTATATG
Organism: Apus apus; assembly: GCF_020740795.1. Classification (NCBI taxonomy): domain Eukaryota; kingdom Metazoa; phylum Chordata; class Aves; order Apodiformes; family Apodidae; genus Apus; species Apus apus. Next base: position 67,764,124 of record NC_067312.1, on the reverse strand, counting down.
GGGCATGACACCAACATACTTATATGTGGTTCAGTTGCTGCCTGTTGAATTGCTACATACAGACTAACTAGCAGTAATTTTAACTAAGATTAGTTTCCATTGAAGATACAGCCCAAACAACTATTTGAAAAGTTTCAGATGGAAAATGGTACAAATTGTTTGTCCAACCCTGAAAATCCATGGGAATAGATAAAGAAACACAAACTATATTGTGTGTTGAAGGCACAAGCGTATCTGTGTGCACCATTCACACCACCAAGAGCATGACATTTAAGACTAAGCAAAGCCATCAGTTATGTAATTAGTTAGCAGAGGCAAACATCCTGCCTGGAAAAACAAGAACAAAAGCTGATTTGTTATATATTTGCCATTCTCTTTAAGCCAATATGCTGCTCCAAATACAGCACTGCTGTACCAGTGTTCATGTTCCTGCCTCACTAACAAAGCTGAAGTCGTGCTGCAGAACAATTCTCTTGTAGTGACATCAGATACAAATGGCCTCAGAAGTAGCATAATAGTTTGAAGAAAGTCCCAGTTACTAAAATTAGCTGTATAAATGCATTTATCATGAGAGATTACCATGTCAGCAATGTCATGCTGCTCCCTGGGAGACTTACATAATAGTTTTTTTCTATCACTAATAATTCTGATTTCGGGATTCTCTGATCATCTGGGTATAACACAAAACTTAAGCCTGCATTCAGGCAGAATTAACTGGATATAGAGACAGAAAGTTCCAATTACTTACATTAGCTGTATGACTACATTTATTACAAGAGATTACTGGGTCAGTGAAGCTGTTCTGGTCCCCACGGGACTTACCCAATAGGTTTCTCTGTCACTAATAATTACAATTTTGTGATCCTGTGATCAGCTGAGTGTGACACAAAACTTATGCACGTATTCAGATGGAACTAGCTGTAGAGAAGGCATTTCACTTTTGGCTCTACAGAAATAATAGTGTTTATGCACTTTCACATATAAACACTGCTGCTAAGACTACCTTACTTCAAACAAACTTATCCTCATTAGATCCAGTGTTCTATTTAGATATGAAAACACAATAGGCAGTGCATATTTGGGCAATTATTGCATGCATCAAATGATGTTTAACCACCCATCAAGTGCAATAATCCCCTAGAAATGCACCAGCTGAAATACTGCATTGCTTTTATAGACCTGAACTCACAAAGAAATAGAGGGAAAACAGTCTAAATGGGCACTGGCCTAAATAGGGATCTGCCACAGCCAAGCACAAGTCTTTGTTTATGTCAAGTATTCTGGAGCCATTACACAATCTGCTGAAGTGTTCAAGGTATTCTCAGTAATCTCCCTAGTCAGGGCTAGTACAGCAGGATACGAATATGGCACAATGTGTTAGGATTTCAGCATCTAATTAAAAATATGTCTGGTCTGTATTTGTATGGATTCCATGACCACCTGGAAAGATCTGTGATAGAAAGCTACAGTTCCTAGTGTCTGGGAGAGGTAGTCTGGTTGAAATGTGGAGATAAGCATGACATTATTATAGCTATCTTTATTTTCTTAAAGCCAAAGTTATGTCATGAATTCAAATCAGCACAAGAGATGAGAGGAATTATTGTCCTCAAATATTCATGTGGACTTGACCTTGAACTTCATAATTTCTTGTACTGACACAGAGAGAGGAGTCAACATAATTCGGAGCTAAAATCAATTGAACAACTCATAAATCAAGCAGTTCTCAAGCTACCAGTGAATATGCATTTTTTCCCTTTTTCTTTGTGTTGTATTCATTTGTATTAGCAATTAACTGAAACTTTTCCAAAGATACAGTCTTATGTTTAAAAAGACACATTATACAAGCAGAACTAGATAAATGTGGGCTAGAGTTATCATACTGATAAGATATGTGTATGTGGGCATATTGATAACCTTTAATGAATTACATACATGCACACATGTAGATACTACTGTGTTGTATCTGTTTCCTTGTACGAGGGCCTTCATTAGGTCTTCAGGAGGCTGATGCATACACAGGCAGGCCAAAATTAAGATAAAATCAGAGATAAGGATTATTCCATTGCTACTTTTCTTAGTGTCAGTCTTGTCTGTTTGAGAGACCAAAAGGAAACAAACTTTGTTGGATGTACTTTTTGAGCCTCTCAGTAGAAATATTCCTTTACCCCACTAGTGGTGAATTATTAGTGTCATTTTTTATTATTATTTTTTTAAAAAAACACTTCAAATTTGATTGTCTGGACTAATAAACTTTAACGTTAACTATGATCGCATAGACTGCAGACCAATTAATTAACACTGACTAGTCTGTCAGTACCAGCTATCTCTTTTAGTTGCAACCTCTACTATACATTTGGCAGAGTTTTATGAGCATAAAACTCCAGAAGGATCTCAGGATTAGAACTTGATTTATTCCAGGCTTACTTTTTCCCAGTAAAATGTACATTCAAAGAGATATACCCTTTGTTTTTCTCCTCAGGTTGTCCATCAAGAGTCGGGCTTCATCTACTTTTCTCACCAAATTGCTTTCAAGTGAGACGATGCTGCACTCTTTGCTAGATTCCTACCCAAGTAATGTAAACAAGTTATGGGGTAGTGCTGTAACAGAGAGTCAAGATAAATGGATGAGTAATGGAGAGGAGAATTATAAGGGTTAAAAAGCTGGTTTCAGTATAGTATTGTAAACCCACACACCCTGCCATTTTCAGAATTGCTTTGGTTGGAATGGACCTTCAAAGGTTGCCTAATCCAACCCTGCAACATGAACAAAAAGCAGATTAACCACATAATAGTATATTTTCCTAGATAACAGGCATGCTATCAAAGATGGGTTTTTAAAGACATTTTTTGAGGAGTAACACCTCACTGTGTACATTAACAGTACAGAAAATAAATATTAGAGATGTTTAGAAAGTAACAAGTACCAGTTAATGGTACAAACCTCAGATTGTCTTCTGTTTCTAAGAGAATTGTCCTGCTTCTGGTTGTCTGTCTGTTGTATGATAGCCTTTTATCTTTGATTACTAACCATCCAAAAAAAGTAAGTGAGCCCTTCTGGCAAGAAGAGCACTCAAAAGCACACAAGCAAGAAAGTAAAATATTCTTTTATAGTGTAATTTAAGTCTGAGTTTAGAGAAAGAGCACAGGGCTTGTAAACCCCACAGAAACCGTCACACAGTACTTGTTTTTTCCATTATTTCCCCGCTCAGTGGAAAAACGGGACACTTGCTTAAAATCCTCAAGAGTTCTTCTCTCACCACTTCCATGGTGACTCACACACATTTTGCTATCTAATTACAGCTCTGCAAAGATTCCCAGTGGCAGCTGGTCCCATTTTCCCTATTCACATGAGCCTTTTTTTTTGAGAGCCCAAGAGTAACACTGGATATAACTCTCAGATCAGTAGATCATTTCTGATCTGAAATATACTAACAAAACTGAGATTAGAATTTGGGACTATGTAATAGCAACGTCTCTACAGTGGTGTAAAATTAATGTGAGGAGAATTGAGCTCATTGATTTCAACAGAGCTTCTCACTAGAGTAAAGCCATCAGGATTGACCCTGGGCATCTTGTGACACAATGTTCCAGGAAGCAGCCTTTGTTTGCACACACTGTGGCTCTTATTTATTAATATGCCAGGCCAAGAATGCCTATTGTCCCTTTTCATATTAGAATGTTGTCACATGAGCAGTTCAAGTGACACCAAGGATTGCAAGGCGAAGACAAGTGGTTTTCTCTAATTCCAACTGGAAATGCTGTATATTTGAATACATTAATGCTCAACAAATATCCCTTCAGATTAAATGACACACAGATTTATTTATTTTTTTAATTAAAAACTGGCCAAACCACTATGCCTAACAAAAAATAAGTTTATCCATCTAAACAAAGGAAGGCTTTATTATGAAAGTGCAGGTACAGTATATGTATTTTTTTTAAAGTTGTAACCGAATGATCTGAATATCTGAATTAGGTTACAGGTTATTTATTGTGATAAAATTTCAAAAGTACCCACTTTATTTCTGTACCACTTGGAAATTTTAAGTGCAGAAGTATAATTCTTCACAGAGTTTTGTTTTGCTATTTGAAAGCCTCATCTTTTTTGGTCCCTTCTCACTAGTATAGCCTAGTCTTACAATATAAACAGCCTATAAAAGATTTAACCTTATTTACATGAGCCCTATTATGTATAATCTCATCAGATTTTTTTTCTCTCTGTAAACCCAGAACAACCCTTTCTTTATTGCCTTACAATTGCTGCTTTCTCCCCATATTTTAAGTGAATCAGTTTTGCATAACTGAATCTACTATTGCATTCTAGAGAATTGTTGAGGACTCTTGTAAATGGTATCAGGCTAACTTGAAATTAATACAGATAAGCCTTCATCTAGTGGTATAGTGCAAGGAGTAACCTGGCTCCTATATATTTCATGATGGAATAAATTAAGGAGGCAATGAAATACAGAAGAATTTCTATCTGAATTGCATTTGAAACTATCTAAACCAGTTGCATGTAGACAGTACTGGGGAGGTACTCTGTCCTGAGAAAGATAAGATTAAGTACATAAAATGTACTTTCAGAAGCACAAAACTACATTCTGCTTTGCAGGATATATTAATCACAGAGATTCCAATCACCAGACTCTCCTCAGACACAGATTTCAATAGGAGTTATACACTAAAATATCAATTTATTTTTTCTAGTCCTTGAAATCCTGAACTATATCTACTATATGAAAGTATCAAAGTAGTAACATCTAAAGTATCAAAAAAAGTATCTTAGATTTTAAAAATGAAATAGAATAGCTATGTCCAACATTATGATGCCACTGAGAACTTTGAAATTTCTTCCACTTGCTTTTTCAGTCTAGTGTCCTGTGTTTCTGGCAGGAATGTGCAAAACTCTCCAAACATGCAATGTCACCAGATTCTTGGTCCTAATCTCAGTAAGGAAGTGAGAGAGAGGACAGTCTTTTTCAATTACTACTCCTTTAATGCAGGTTAGAGCAAATTAATTTAGCTGCTGAAATGTAGCTCAGCAATAAGAATAATATATTCTTTATATAAATATATATTATTGCGTGGGTTGAAGTACCCTCTTACTTTTGAGAGCTGAGAGCTTTCCTCAGTATTTCTCAAAGCTGAATTTAAGCAATATTCCACTCAGCTGATTGGCTTCTTTGAACCCCATTCTAAGGTGAAGGCTGCTTCCTGTGTCTGTCACAGACGTTTATATATCTAATTTGTTTAGATACAGGATCCCCAAATGTTGAACATGCCATTGCCCAGGAGGTTCAAGATGTATCTGCCTCCCATTGACCTTAAAGCATTTTAAAATCTGACTGGATTCAGACATCTAAAAATCTTTACAAGTTGGTCCTTACATTCCGTAGTTACATAACATACTTCTGAACATGGTATTTCTAGCCTTGCTGTACCATTTAGATAATATTGTGTAACATATGGATCCAGAAAAGACCTCTCAAATGCCAAAGACATTTAGCATTAACCTGATTTTAAAAACTTAGGACAATGCTCTCCTTTTCCCTCTCATGACCTGGGGCTCTAGGGAGACAGAGAAAGGCAAGGCACAGAGCCAGGAAATAGCTTATCTAAGTACTCTGGGTCTTTCATAAACCAACAGTATTACCATTGAAGAATGAAGGCAAGAGAAGAATAATGCCAGCATCACTAAATTGCAGTCATTGTGCATCCTCCTTGTAGAGGAAGGTAGTGTTACTGCATGGCAAATAATGCAGCTTAGAAGAAATATAAAACAGAATTACAGCTTCTAGCAGGAATGCTCTTGAAAGATACATCTCTCTGGATAAAAGAAAACTGCATAGTTTCACTACACATGTGAAGAACTTGCTTCTAAGTCTGCCCATGATTCTGCTAAAGTGAACAGGATATTTATCATTGCCTTCTCAGAAATTCAGCACAAGTGCATGATTTTTTTCTCATTACTAAGTACTTGCCAACTTATCTCTTAGAAGCTGCTACTCTCAAAAAACATACAGCAGTGGAATAAAATTCCTAAGATTTCTGTTTCACAAGCAAATGCCATATTTTATAATAGTTATGCAACAGGCACATCTCTGCTGTAGAGCCGTGTTCTTTTAGATTCTCATCACGTGCTGTTGAAGTCTTTGTGAGCTTTGCCACTGACTGAATGGGCTCTGGATCATGTCTTTACTGCTAAAATCATTCTGCAGTTAAAGACAGGAGAGCTGGCAAGGAAGAACAGTGGCACCCAGTGGTGATTTGCATTTTTATTTGCAAAATATGTTATCTTGAAAGACTTTTTCCTTAGGTTTTGAGCAGGTCCCTCTGTATAATATATAGCCTAGTTGACACAAAGAGCATACAGACATCTGTGTATCTATTATACAACAGTATACGTACACAGACAATGTAATTACAAAATAAAAGATAACATTTATAGTTATAATGTAATGATAATGTTGGTTTAAAAGGAGACAAACAAAATTAATTGCACTTAAAAAAAATCACTTCATGTCAAGTGCTTAGGGTGACTCTACTTGATTAATGGTAATGCCATTTCTGCAGAAGTTGAAGAAACTGTTCTAATGAAATATTAAATAATAAGTCAAGTTGAATATTTAAGTGCAGGTAGCTATCCTTTATCTTCTTCATTATTACAATAAATGGTGAATGTGCTCTCACTCATTATAGAAGGATGCAGCTTCTTATAACATTGTGATTCTTGTTCCATAAAAATCCTCTTTGGTACTAGTGGATAATCCAGGCTACTAATTATTTGGTTAAAAGTATGTTTATTTGCTAGTCACTTAGAAAATGCTGTAGATTGGTCTCAGCTACTGTATCAAAGCCAAACTTACCTTCCACATTAGGTAGTTTCTTCCTGCTTTTACTTGGTGTACTGTTGGAGATACTGGGTTGTCTACTTTTTGGCTACAAGGCCAACACATGAATGCTGCATCTATACTATTAACTTAAATGTAGTCTGGGTTGTTATCTGATGGCAAAACAAATTGACAAGGGAAGGCTTCTTCATACTGTTAAATTCTTTAGTCTCCAAAACACGAGTTGCAAGCGAAGCTCTTTTTTGAATGATCCACAGCCCTTGCTAGTTTCTAAAGCTCAAACAGGAATTTTTAAAAAGAGTTGATGGCTTTGGCCCCAGCTATACCTCAGATCATTATAGCAATTTCTCTAGATGGACAGTTCAGAGCTATTGCCTTAGAACATTCTCATACTTGGCTTAATTTTATTGAGATAACTTAAGTCTAAGGTGGTCCTGTCATGCTTAAACATGCTTTTCAGGGCCAAAGGATAGGAGTGGGGCCTGAGGTCTGAAAGAAATGAGAAATCCTCAAGCTGAAAGCTGTAGACTAGTGGAAATTCAGAAAAAAAAAAAAAAGTTTGGTCCTTGGTTAAGAGAGAGTGCTGTAACTAAAAGGATCAAGAAGCAATTGTAAATATAATTTAATTTAATTTTATGTTCTGTCATACTTGCAGTGCTATGTTTTAAACCAAACAACCAAACAACAACAGGTAACATGATGAAGATTATACTGCTGAAAAGATGCATAAAGGTTTGGGAAAACTAACTGCTCCATCAGGGGGAACAGGGCTCAACTTCAGGTCTACGTTGCAGCCTTGGGATTCATTTTGCAAGACCTATATCCCTGGAGAAGCTTCTGACTGGGCTGTACACATCAGCCCACAGCACTGGAACAGATGCAGCTTGCTTGATCCTTTGCCACCCAGCAACATAGATAATGGAGCCCTGGGATTTGTTACCCACATTCTGTAAGTGGAGCATTACAAGAAGAGGAGAGCAAACACCTGCCCAAGTAGCTGCCTGATCAAGAATTCAGAGGGCGGGCTTCCTTTAAGGGAAGGGATAGCACACGGCCTTGTCTTTTTCCTTACTTGCTTTTATAAAGCTAGTATTGTAAAAGAGTCTCTTGATTATTTTTAGTGATGGTTTGCAGTTGATTGACCACTAAGTCTTTCAATTTTCCAGCATTTTCAGAAGGGAGAGTTAAGTTGCTATTTGTTAGAGGCCCATCCCTGAAAATTGTCAGGCTCTACTGAATAATTCTACATTGAATGAACAGACCAGTAGCAAATTGGTAAATTTAAGTTTTACCAGATTTCTTTGGCAAAATCCTATGAACTTGCCATCAGATGGGGCTTTTGTTACTTTGATTACATGCTAGTAAGCAAATAAAACCTTTCTAAACTATTAAACTGGTGTTACATTTTCCACCTCATATGCCAAGTACTTCTATGTTCAGCAAGATATTGTTTATTTGACACATTAGGCTTGTTTTCCAAACTGCAGCATATAAGGAAAATACCAGATTCAGGTGAGAAGTGCTATGTCACATGCATTTGCAATCATAGTCTTAAAAGACATGGTTTTTTTTTTCATTATAGGGTACTACGAGTATGTCTGTGACTCCACTGTTCAGAATACCAAATGCTAGGTAATTGTCCTGACAGCTTGTAAGAAAGTAGTGCTGTTGACCCCAATTACTACAATCTGATTAAGAAGCAAACAAAATGAAATTCACTCACAGTCTAAAGTTTGTAATCTCTTGTCAGTGCAAATTAACTCATGCTGTTCTGGCTGAGACTGCTGTAAAGCACTCATGTCCAACCCAGCAAATCTATTCTCTGAAGTTAACATCGAAATTATCATCCTGACACTAGTTCAGTAGATTGGGATTTCTCATATCTTAATAAAATACTGCTTTCAAATGCAAGAAAGTGACCAAACACTATATGACAAAAAAAGTAAAAATGGCAAGCTTGAAGGATATACAGTAGATTCCTATTCTCTATATTTGAAAAGACAACCTTGAAAATAAGGTTCCTGAGAACTTACACTAACCTTAAAGAGGTTAATAGAGAAATGAGAATATTCCTTTAGTTGTCTTGAGCAGTCTCACAACCAGCTGTGTAGTTTGGAGTCTCACTATCTTCAGACTTATTTCCAGTTTCCAGGATAGCCAGGAGATGCTCTTCTTCTATTGCCACTGGGTAGAACTGCTGCATCTACTGTTCTTTGACTCCCCTCCATCTGTTACATGCAAACATACCAGTATTACTAACAAATACTCAAGTGACATGCATCAGTCCTAGAGAGAATCAGTTGCCAAGCAAGGACTTCACACCCATGGATAGAGAGACTTACCTGGCCAAAAGCATATCTAAAGAACCCCAGCTACTGGCTTGCAATATGGCAGGGTCTGAAGTTTCTTTCTTCAATGAGAATAAAGATTCAGATACTAGGTTTTTTAAACCTTAAAAAATGCCTCATGGGTATAAATATTGTAGAGTAATTTCTGAAGGAATATAAGCATGCAAGTTTTTTAAACAGTTACAGCATTAAATATTACAGAACGATTTTCTGGGAATGCATGCCATAATGTTTTATTATTTGCTGGTTTATTACAAACTTTATGGTGTAACTGTTGATTTTCTTAAATCTAGATAAATGCAAGGATTAAGCATAAAATGTAACCCAATACTGTGCAGTAGACATTTTAAATAGCTTGCTAGGGGATAGAATAATAGAATCATAGAATTTTTGAATGGATTGGATTGGAAGTGGCCTGTTTCAACCCGCCTGATATTGGTGGGGGCATATTTCACTAGATTAGATCCCTCAAAGCCCCATCCATTCTGGCCTCAAAGACTTCCAGCAATGGTGTGTCCACAACTCTGGGCAACCTGTTCCAGTACCTCACCACCTTCATAATAAAAAATGTCTTCCATATGTCCAATATAAATCTACCCTCTTTCAGTTTAAAACCACTGCCCTTTGTCCTGTCACTACAGACCTTGGTAAGAAGACTCTCCCCATCTTTCTCCTGAGCCCTCTTTATAGATTGAAAGGCTGCAATAAGGTCTCTCTGGAGCCTTCTGTTCTCCAGGATGAACAACTGCAATTCTCTCAGCCTTTCTTCATAGCAGAGGTGTTCCAGCCCTCAGTAGGAATGTATGATATCCACTGACTTTGTTTTTATGTTAAATAGAAAGGCTGATATTTTCACAGTTATTATTTTTGGTTTATATAAACAAATTGCCCCCATTTTCAAATAATATGTATTGATAACATCAGATAATAAAATTTTCAAAGTTTAAATTAATCAACTAGCCAGAAATATGTTCACACTGACTCTCAGTTTAAACATCCAAAGTTTGAGGTGATCAGGTCAGGCCCTAAATTATTCAGATCTCTCATCCATAAAGTAGATTCAGCAAATACAGGACACACTTCTCTATCAGTGCTAGACAGAAGTAATACTCCAGAACTCACAAAACAAAGCTGTATTTTAAAAGATGTACATAAGCCAAACCAACATCTTCGAAAGCTTTAAGAATACTGTAAACATTCCCTGATAGACCTTACACCACTAAGGGATTTCAAGTCTGCCAGTGCTGTACAGAGTGGCCAGCTGAAATTTTATGGAATTGAAATAATTCATTTAAGAGAGTACTTCTGAAAAAAAGAAAAGAAAAGAAAAGAAAAGAAAAGAAAAGAAAAGAAAAGAAAAGAAAAGAAAAGAAAAGAAAAGAAAAGAAAAGAAAAGAAAAGAAAAGAAAAGAAAAGAAAAGAAAAGAAAAGAAAAGAAAAGAAAAGAAGACAGCCTCTCTGATTCTCTCTAGGGCAATGAGGCTAGACTTAAATCAGTAGGATAGTATTTACAATTTAATTCATATAATTGGAGCAAAGAATGAGATAAATTGAATATGGAGGCACCCTGGATATAAAAAATCAGAAGCAAATTCAGTCAGCAATGTAGTAACAAAATAAGGCATAGGCTGAAAGCCTCAGATCACAGAACTGATCAAAATGCTTGAAAGAGCTTGGAACAGACTAATCTGCATTATCAGAAAAATAAAATAAAAGATCTGTCAGCAGTGGGTGATTACTGAGAGAATTTGATTAAACTTTAAGTTCAACCTTATTTAAGTTTTTCTGAGTTTTGCTTTATGCACTTTGTATTCCTTGATGTTTTTTGATAGAACAGCTAACAGAGCAGAATCTGAAATACAGAGAATAAAAGGTAGCTTGTGAACCACATTCCATCTTATTTTCAATAATTGTCAAATAACTCTTAAGAATCATAATTCAATTTTAAATTTCTACCTTGAGAAGCTCTCTGCATTGAAAAAAACCCATGAGATACTAATGAAAATAAATTCTGAGTGCTAAAATTACAGATCATTCAGTGGCATCAGGTACAAGCATTTGGAGAAAAGTATTTATCCGCATGAAGCTTAACATTTTTGTTTAGGTGGAAGAAGTATCTGGTGAATAATAAATTTTCATTATGTCAAGACTACAAGGAAATATTGCCATTGATCCCACACACTGGTAGCCAAGCTATGAAGATTTTTCATCTATCTCCCAATCTTGATGCTGAGGAGGATCTTTTACATGGAAAACACCACCAGACAATCAAATCAAAGCTGAAGAAATTACTCTGACTCAATTCTGTACTTTTCTGGATATCTATGCTTGGAGTACTGCAGTTTTCTTTGTAACGAAAATTTCACATTTTCAGTCTTGGTCTTCAAAGTTACTGTGTCCAATAGAAACAGGTATGCTAATGTATGGTAATCTGGGCAAAGGAGGCAAGACGATGGAATAGTAAAGCAAAGAAATACTGTTGATCCGGGAATCAGCTGAGGTGGAAGGAATTTGCCTGCATTTGAAGGACACACACAGAAACTCCACATTTCATTGAAGAAACCTTTTGCAGAGTGGAATAAACTTAACCTCTTTGCAAGGTTATGGACAAAAATGAAAGGATTCATAGGATCCAATTGTTGAGTGTAAAATTATCCCAACACTGTCGTCCTGCTATCTATATTTTACACAGAGCTGGGGTAATTAACTCTGTATGGAGAAACAGACTTCAATGCTGTTGAACAGCAACTATTCAATCTTATATATGCAAAATATTATAAACCCTGAGATTATTCAGGCTTGGTAGAACATGAAGGAGAATTGGATTAGATCAAAAAAAGGGGGGGGGGGAGGGGGCAGAAAAGAAAAAGAAAGAGGAAAATGCAGAGGGTATGCAATTGTAAGGCATAAGATACTTGGAAAATTATAGCCTGGGAATGGAAGAAAAGAAAGATCTAGACATTTACCAGATATTAATCACCAAAACTGTCTTATTTGCATTGTGGCAAAGAGAATTTCCACTGGGAGCAAGAACCCTCATTTATAGCAGAAAGCTAGGGATCCTCAAATTTCCTCCATTAACCCCTGGAACACCTTCAACAAATAAACTAGTAGTCTGTTGTATCATTCCTCAATATCCTTTTCCCTGGAGTTTTCCATGTTTTTATTTCCTCTACCAGGTCCACTCCTTCCCACAAAAATCTTTCATATACTGCTATCTTGTTTACCATATTATATGTTACCAGCTGCGCATTGAGAGGCTATTTTGCCTGTCACAAGTTCTTAAAAGGAAGAAAGCAAGTTCGTTTTTTTCCAAATCCACTGTTTGCTTGATAAAGATGTTGACAAAATATACTTTAAACTCTTGATAATGTTACTTTAAATTCTTAAAGCTGTTCAAATTAATATTACAAAGGAGTCTAATAAAATAACAAATGCTGCATAGTATAGAGATGGAATATACCACATTAATACAACTTCATTTTTAACTAAGAACTATTCACTATTAACAGCTTTTACATTAGGATTTAAACATATATTGTCTTGGGGCTGTTAGTAAATTTCTTACTAATAATAAAGTAGACTTTTTTGTTGAGAAACTCTGTCTGGCAAGCAACAGTTCTTTTCATACAGCCAAATAGAAAATGTCTATACTTAGAAACAAGGGATATAAGGTGCTGTTATATAAGTCTGAATTATACCCTCAGAAGAAAAGAAAAAAAAGAAGTGTGTAATAAAGATCTTTATACTAGCAGTGTTTCTTTTTCAGACAGATACTCAGATAATCAGATATTCAGATAAAAATCTTTTCCTACCATACTAATTGTGTTCACACTAAGAATTTTATTTCTAATGGCAATGGTAGGAATTCATAGAACAAATGATCTGGCATCCTGGTACAGGCAATATGGACAAAGAGCACGTACCTAAGGGACATTTTCTATCAGTCAGTTTGGGATATGCAGGGTTTACTAGTTCTTGAGGCCTACCATATGAACACTGATAAACTACTTGCAAAATCAACTCAGAACTTCAATGACTTTTAAGAAACACTCAAGACAAGAAGGCTGGAGGATCTGTGAATCTCTCTTCCACACTCTCTGATGCTCCCTGGTGCTCTAGTTTACAAAAGTCTGATTGAACACGACATAGCGAATGCACTTGGATGATTCCTGTTATTTTATTGCCTTTCATATGTCTCACCAGAGCTAGAGCTGAGAAATGTATTCTAGCAACCAAGAAGGGCTTGCAGAACTGAGTATGGATGCTCTGTGTGTATCAAATAATATATTCTCCAGATATTTCTGCTCCTTAAGGTATGCATGTCCCTAATCCTCAATGATGGAGAGCTAAGTATAGTCTCCTTTCTCTAATTCCCCAGTCATCAGGGTCACAGAGAAATTTTTGCCCTTCAAAAATGCATATTCCAAATGTCTTCTGACACAATTACTCTCACATCTCAATGTCAAGCTCTTCATACAATGTCTTGAGATGGATATTCTACTTACCCAAGGCACTACCAGAACAAAGCATTATAACCTTTCATATCTTCCATGTACCACTAATAGACAGCAAATATAACTTTTTTTTAACTAACACTTCACATCTTTACTCATAATTTTTTTTTATAATCCACTACAGCCTACAGTTTCTTTTCTACAATACTCCTATCTGGGCAGTTACTTGCCATTTCGCAAGGTTGCTTCCTAATTATAATATTATACATCATGTACATGCAGCTTATCTTTTATGAATTTCACCTATTTGATTTTAGAATATGGTATCAGTCTCAGAATTACTTATGCTGTGCTTGTGACTCTACATAGCTCATTGTTGCTCATAGATCATAAATCAGTTAGTAACAATGTGAGAAAGACCTAGAAAAGTCCAGATTGTCTTACCAGTGAGCAGACTGTTCCTAAATAATTATTCTATATTCCCCCATAAACATGGGATGCCTTCTAGTCTGACAGAAAAATATTAAACATTTCCTGAAGTGTTTTTTTACAGTCAGGTAAAGTTCTGCCCTACTGAAGTTTCATGAACCTTATCTCATTAGTTTACTAGGAAAATGACACACAGGACTGTTAAAAGTCTTACTGGGTTCAAGATGGATTTCTCCTATCCTCTTTGGAAGATATGCTGCCTAACAAAATAACTGGATATTATTTTTTCTTAGATACAAGTATGTTGAATAGGTTTTACTATTTCAATGCTTGCAAAATGTTTCATATCTTTCCAGTATATTTTCAGATAAGTAAGCTGATTGGCTTTTAATTCCTAAGATAATTCCTCTCTTCTCAAGATATACTGTTTGTTCTTCTTCAGCCCACTGGAATATCTCTCTGACTTTACTGAGTTGCCTGTAATAGTCTGGAATTTCTCATCTAGTTCCTTAAATTTCCTGACATGTATTTTATGTAATATTCTCCTTTTGCTTTTTTCTCATCTTGCTCAATTTTTCTATATCTCCACTGAAAACTATACAAATATCCAGCTTTTCCCTAATCTACATTTTTATAGGACACATCATAAGTTGTTCTGGTTTTATGAGATAAATTTTATGTAGATAAAGATGAATGATATATTAGACTACATGTAATACTAGTAGATAAGCTACCTTATTATTAATATTATAATACTGAAAACTGCTCAAAACATGGAATGGTAAAAAAACCCCGAACAACAGACGGACAATATCCAACTACTGTCCCATATCTAGAATGGCAGAACCTGGCCCCAACTTGCCTTTTTGTTTTCTAAAAGTCAGTCAGATGCTCACAGCCAGCCAGAATCAGGACACAGAAATATTTCTGACATACTAATCTCTGCCACTGCCTTTCCCAGTCATGTCATTCTTCCATCCCTCTAATCAAATAACCAAAATCCAGATGGCTGATACCACAATCACCACACACAAGTGCATTGGGAACCTAGTCCAAAGGATCAAATGACAAGGACATATTTTGTCAGTTGTTTGTGAATGCATTTTGGTCTAGATGGGCACAAGGACCTAATTTTTGGAGGAGATCCACCTCTTTCAAGCAGCTCTTAGAAAATTATCCAAAGCAGGAGGAAAACAAACAAACAAACAAGTTTGTTCAGCTGATGGAATTACAAATATTTTCTTTGTTAAATCCCTTTATCTCCTGATACTATTTTTAAATGATTAAGAGTTTGGCTGGAACTATAAAATCAAATAATTACTTTCTGAGAAAATGTTCCTGACAAACTAAACTGTAAATGAACAGCTAATGTAATTTGAAATAATGAAGGTTTATACTTAGAATTTCACTTGCACTTTTTTTCCATACTTGTGTGCCAGTTATCTATGATGTTCTTTACAGAATCTGATGACTTAAAAGTTATCATTGCTTCGTGGAAACCAGTCAGTCTTTATAACTGTGAGAAATTATGATAGGATCATTTACTTTATATGTAGTGTGAACTATGAAGGTGGAATTTTGACCTGATCTGGAAGTACTGGAAGAATATAATTAAGCAGGTTTCAAACTTCACCTGTAGTAAATAGCTGTGTCAACTGCAAATGTACACAACTGTGACATTCAGGATCCTGACAACAACTGAGGGATATTCATTTAAAGAATCCATTCCTTCTGCATATACCAACAGGGAAACCAAAAGAAATATCTTTTAAATGTCAAAAATCTGTCTGCACACCCTTTCATACAGAGCAATTGCAAGTCAGTGATCTAGGACTCATTTCCTGTATTTGCTTTGTTTGGCACTCATACTGTAGTCCCACCAGTTAAATTCCCTACAATTTAAGTGGAGCAAGTGTCCAGGTGCAGGCTGCTGTATGGCAGGTCTATACAAGAAATGACGTTACTTTATTGCCACCTAGAACAAAAATGAGGATGTACCCACTGTTACTCTGTAGTCTCGAGGACCTGCCATCCTGTGATGTACTTGATCATGGCGGAACAGTATTATAGTCCTGAAAACCCATGTGTTCTAAGCATTGTCTACACATTACCTTGCATAAGATTAAGCACAAAACTAGCTGTTTACAGCACCATCCCACTGTGCCTGCAACAGTGAGTTTATGAGTATTTTTGTCAGAGAACTTAGAACAACCACAAAAAATTTTGTTTTCTCCAGTAGTATATAAAAAAGTCAGCATTCAGACTGGATGACAAAGATAATTTGTTTATAATGGGCTTGATCCAAAGCAAAAAAATCTGAGTGTGTTGCTTATTTGCCTTCCACAGTCTTTGATCGAAGTCTACAAGTCCATTAAACAAATGAAGTTTGTTTTTCTCTGCTGCCTTGTTGTAGTTAGCATCTGTATCTAAGAAGGTTTTTTTCCATTAGTGTTATAATCCCTTTTTAAGATGGAAACAAAATTATTTTACTTAAATTTCCAAGGTTTAGCAGAATTTCTGTTGCAGTCATGTGGCTGTATTACTTTACACTTTGGTTTCTAAAACTGGCTGAAATAATATAGTTAAGTGTATTTTTTATAATTACAGAACCACAGAATCACAAAATGGCTTGGGCTGGAAGGCACCTTAAAGAGCATCTAGTTCCAAACCTCCTGCCATGGGCAGGGACACCTCCCACTAGACCAAGTTGCTCCAAGCCCCATCAAGTCTGGCATTGAACACTTCCAGGGAAGGGACACCCACAACTGCCCTCGGCAACTTGTCTCAGTTTCTCCCCACCTCATAGTGAAGAATTTCTTTCTAACCTAAACCTACCCTCTTTGTTATAATTAGTTATAGCAACGATCAGATCTCTTCTAATATATTACTTTTATGGAGAAAAGAGTATTTCATTTATTCCTTTTGTTACTTTAGTATTATTGATGGAGTGTTTATATTACACTGACGTTTCCTAGAGCTTCACTATAAAAGCATAACTTTCATTGTTAAATTATTTGTTGACTTCTTCCTTTTGTATGGTAGATTGTGCTATCTTTTAGCTTCCTATCTATTAAAATGTTCCTCAGGTAACTAAATAGTGTAGAAAAAAAGGCATATCCAACCTAAACCTTTAACTAAGATTTCAAAGCAACAGTGAATAGGAGGTAATTTTCAGGGAAGGATGTACTGGAGAAAGAAGAATAACGGAAAAGATGGGAGGAAAGAAAAGAAATTGAACCTTACAATCAGCTTTTTTAAATTCTTTTTTTTCATCCCCCCCTCACCACTTCTTTCCCTATGAGACAGTTGGCCTGAAAGGAAGGTCACCCTACTTTAATCTTGGAGAGTGTTTTGGGCTTATATCTTAAAGTATCCAGAAAAGTAGGGCAATGATCTAGCTCTCTGTTCTATTTCTGTTGCCATTTTTAAACAAGTGACTCTTCCTCCCCAAAAGAATTCAGATTTCTCTCCATTCCTTTTCATGTGTGTTCATTTTCACTCACATTCACTGGCCACTCTGAACTACATAAATACAACACTTACTCTGTATGCACTAATCCCTGAATTTTCTGGGGCATTTCTTTGAAGATTAGTTTTCCCCAGGATTTCCATTTATTTATTTATTTAATTTCAGGCTTTAAAGTAAATTTTAGTGTCCAAACTGCAAACTCCAGTGTTATAATGAAAGCAGTAAGGAAAAAGAACTTGAAGAGACATTTAGAATTCATCAGAAAATAGAATAAACCCCAGAGAAGCTATACATTTTTTGTTGTTGTTGAAATAAGTCTTCTCTTGTTCAGGGTTACACATAGAATTGTCATGCCATGGAGGGAAGAGTGAGATGTACCTCATATTCGTTAACATCTAGATAAAACTAGATGCTACTGTACTGGTGTGCTACATTCCATTTTAAGTAGGCAACGAGAATCAGAGATATTGCCATTAATAAAGACATTTATTGCATTTGTAGTCCATCAAGTCATTAATGTACTGTGAACAGATATTTCCCTTGCTAGGCAATCTGGAATAGAGCAAAACTATGGAAAATACAGTGGTGGATGTTGTTGAACATAGTCATCATTTCACCTTTAGGTGACCACACAAGTGAACCAGACAGAAAAGTTGGGAGAGTCAAGAATCGTGGAGGAAGGAGTCTGAAGGCCATTCTGAGATGTCATGTCACAAATGATTCGCAGGGCAGAAAACGCAATAATAATTACCAGACCAACCCAGTCTAGGATTATGTAAAGCACCTATAGCAGGCGTGCTGGGCCTGACATGACTGTATTTGGTGTTTAAATGCAGAAGGCAAAGAGATGTCTTGATGAAAGCCAAGCCATTTTATGGTTCCATATTTCTTTATTCTCTCCATAAGGAGCAAATTTCACACAAGGAGTTCCAACCACCATGCAGATCTTTTTGACACTGTGTAAAGGAGAACACAGGGGCCCTACTAAGTAGAATTAGAAAAATGCTGGTCTTCAAAATGTACAGATTCTATACACAGCAAACAGCAAAACAGAAGTTATTCCACTGCTCTAAAAGATGCACCATGGGCCAAAAGTCAATTAAAGCAGGACATTACATGCTAAGGGAAATTAAAGGTAAGAATTTTAGCTACAACAATCTGTTCCGTTCTCTGGGAGTCCCTGTCAGCTCTGCAGCAGCAAGAGGCTAGCTCTAAAACTTTTGTGACATACTAAAAGCTAGATTTCCCATAACCTTCAGTGGTCTGGTTGTCACAAAGCTCTCCAATTTTACTTTTTCCCATGAGAACAATTCATTTGTTCAGTTTGTTTACAAGGCAGGACCTTATTTCAGACAGGAACACAGAGCATGTGAGCAATGACTGTTCTCAGAAGAGAGTGTTCATTTTCAAATAATGAGAAAGCAGAGAAGACATGCCAGAAGGCGGTTCTTAAATAAGTTACAGGCTGTGAAGTGTGAAGTAAGACAAGTGACTTTTCAGTACTCTCAAATATCATATACTGAACATATGTCCTGGTATTTTTGTCTCTTCCACACTAACTACTGCAGCATGATCACTGGCCTTGACTCATTATCCACATTTGAGAAGGGCAGACTGACTCTTGAAGAAAAGGATGTTATGCTAGCACTACATTGTTTTAAATGAGGGGACTTGACTTTAGAATACCAATTCCATTGCGCATTTTAGTGAATAGAGCATCAGGCCTAAAACTACAGCAAATCTCAATTCATCTATCCCACAAGTTCCTTTTGCTTAAAGAGAAGTCCATTCAATATGTTAGGCAAATTCAATATATTTGAACAAATTTTAGCCGACATATGCACAATTTGTGCTGACTAGCAAAATTCCCTCATAGAGTTCCTAGAATTTCAATGACTTAATAAAATTTCAAATTTTACCAGTGTCAACCTACCAACAATTAGAAACTTTGATTTAGCCTATAACCTTCCATCATAAAAATTTAAGCCTACCCTTTATACCTACCTGCAATAGCCAACTGACTATTCAAGAGGAAAATTCAGATTAGGCCCCTTTGAAATCTATGAAAATATTTCACCTTTATGTAACCTACATTTCAGAAATCTGAAGCAATCCTGCTAGTCTCTGTTCATCCCTGAAATACTCAACTGTTAGAGCAGCAGATTAGGATGAATCTTCCCATAGCACAACTCCCTGAGTTCTGCAAATTCATTGTCCAAGCCAGTACCAATCTGACTCAATTTAGATCAAATGAAAGGTATAGCCACTTACTGTCATTTTGTGGTAAGCAGCATTTGCAGTCCATAGAAAGTCTCAAGCAATTTTTTCCTATTGTTGAGTTGCCTGGTCACTCCAAGTATCTAGGGTAATATTTCCTAATTATAAATTATTAGAAAGGTCATATGTCAAATTAAAAGGTGATGAGTGATAGCACACTGAGGTGATATTTCATATTCAGGTACATGAGCTAAACTTGTCTTGCCTATGCATAAAGCAGTAACCAGTGTGGAAGGACTCAGTCAATTGAATACTTTGATATAAAATTTCAGGCTCAGATAAAGACGTAATATATCCCAAATGAATTAAAGGGTCAGAGAGCATAGAGGCCTCTACAATTTTTTTTTCATGGCCTAATTATCTTGTTCAGCATCCAGTGGATCAGAAAAGCAGAAACTATCAGAGAGGCCATCCATTAGAAGAGTTATTTCAGAATTACTGCCAAGATTTTTCCACCACTAGGTTTAGAGGTCTTCCTTGGATATATTTTGCTCCTCTAGTAGGCTAGTGGGGAAAAATATCCTGAAAATTTTAGGGATTTTTCCTCTGTTCATGGACTGTGGGAAGATCTGAAGACAATAGAATGGCGCTGGCGTGAGTGCATGAAATACTGTTTCCCATGGTCCTCTGGGTGTACAAGGACCTTGTGGCTTTAGCAGAATGCTCTGTAAGCATACATGTTACTGCATCACACAGACTTTTATTAGCAGTTTACTGCTACAGTTACTGTTACAACTTGCATGCTTTAACCTGCTTCTTCTTTAAAGCACGAACCGTATAAATCTACAATCTAATCATTACATAAATAGTGCTTGTGTTAATTTATTCAGTCCTTATGAAGCAATCCCTGACTGAGAATACTTAAAGACTATAATCTTACGAAAGCTTTGCTGCAGATTGCCTGTGGCATTCTTAAACTGTTGGGGTTTTTGTTTTGTTTTTGTTTGGTGGCAGAAAATTAAATGCAGCATCAGTTTAGAAAGGAGCAAAAACGCCTCACTGCTCACAGAAAGTCAGCAGGGTCCTAGGATGCTGCTTTTTGGTTTTATTTTTTCTTCGTTACTTTAGTAATGACTCTACAATGTTGCTAATTTAAACAAGGCATGGCTGAATTTGTTGAACACTTCTCAATCCTAGGACTATTCAGAATTTTTCTTCTGTACCCACATCTACTTAATTAGCCTGACAGAATTACTGCAAGAATTATGCTTTCTCTCTCTTTTTGTTGATTTTTTCTTATGCTCCAATAGGAAAACAAAAACATTTTCTTTCAGATGTTCTTGAAATAAATCCATATATTTCTGTATTAACCCTGAATAAGCACAATATATACTCGAACTGCTTGTTGCATCAAGTCACTTGCCTCTAAGACCTGCTTGAATAGTATTCCAAAGTTTGAGTAGGTGTAAAATCATCATTTAAGTTTTGCGTTGTTCGCTTTTTATTAGGCAAATTGGATCCATGTGAATTTTAACTGAAATACTGAAAAATTGTGTAATAAAAGCACAGGAAAAATAAGGATTCAGGAAACTTTTTACTTTATCCCTGCCCCTAAGCTGGATTATACCTAAACTATTCCTAAATTATGTGTAAATTGAAATCAGTGGGACATTTTTCTGGAGACCAATTCTTTACAAAGTACTTGTCAAGTTATCACACTTTTCTGAGCTTTCTGAACCAAGTCCCTAGCGATTTAGGAGTACTTCTTGTGCTGGTCTGAGTCAAGAGAACTGGCTAAAACACGGGGATTTGCTTGTTTGTAAGTCATTGCCTACATTTATTAGCCCCATCAAAGTAATGCTAAAGGTAGACAAGCCTTTTCTCACATAGATTTGGTGTTAACTGGTGAGCCAATAATTTGCAACGATTCACTTCCATATTAAACATAGATTCCTTTCAGATACTCAGCATTAATTTATTACCAAGTCATTTTAAGCTAACATTTTTACTTTTTGCATGAGTTCAATGCCGAAAATGCCTCCTCCTCTTCTAAATGTGTGTTGGTTTGGGGTGTTTGGGGCTTGTTTGCTTGTTTGTTTAAAAAACAACACCTACATCCTTATGATATTGTGTACCTGCTCTTGTCTGGTGTGGGCAGTTTTCAAGTTAGTAATCCATTTGCTTTGTACATGGAGTATCTATAACAATCCAAATTATACAATATTTTCAGAAAAAAATGAAAGACAATAGAAAACAAAGCAGAAGTTAAGTTCATTGAAGTAAAAACTTAAGTCATCTCTTAATCCTTGAACTGTCTTCTGTTGTAGCCAAAATGTCCTTTGCACTCATCTAAATGTAATTTCCCAGTATTGGATCCACCCATATCTTACAGCCTGGTAGAACTGCAGTCTTGGCAACATCTTGAAGACATTTAATTCCTTTACCCAGAGAGTGTGAATATTTTTCTCTCTCAGAAGCTTACACCATGTATTATGGAAAACCTTCTGTGAAGGAATAGGTACTAAGAAAATTACTTCCAAATTACTTTGGCTACTGTGAAAGACTGCTTTGAGACTAGAAGATATGTTGAATATAAAGGACTTCCTTTCAGTAGGTATTATTCCACAGAGAAGTGGATGGACTGAAGCATGGTTCTATTTGCTTGTAAACAAGGTCTGTTTGGAGCCATAACTCAGATCTGTTTTATTTTCTTCAAATAGTCTTGGCAGATGTTGTAGTAGCCTATGCAATGAAAATAATTCTCTTCCCTTCAATCAGTCCTCAAGTTAAATGGGTGGAATTTGACAATGTTCTGTCATACTATATATATAATGTATTAAAAAGCTGCGAGAATCAACAAAAATTAACTTACCCGAATTGTACTTAAATTAAACCTGGGACTGAACTGTACAACCTTAGAGTATCTTGGTCTACAGCTTTGACCAAGTGTGAAGAAAATCACCTACTACTTTGCCTGAAATCTAGATCTATAAAGACCAACATTCAAAGTTTATATAATAACCAGTTTCTAAACCCAAACCTAGATTTTCCAAAGGTTTACCTTTCTGTATATGTTCTGGAATGAGTGACAAGATTTTTCAAGAGAGCGTGGTATCTGGCATTTGGTCAGTATATTAAATTGTATACGGAAACTTGAGTAAGACCTCAACTTCAGGAAGCCTACTAGAAGTTACAAACAAAGCTTTTAATTGAAACAAACAATTAAACAATGCTGGGGGGAAGGTTGCTTGGGAAAGGGGGAGGTTTTGTCCATGTGGCTGCCAATGACAGCACAGTAATAAGTGTGCTACTTAGCTGCCAAAGCAAGTGGAAAGTATATGGGATGATGATTGGTCATTATTCTTTCCACCCCCAGGCAGCCTTTGAAATTCCTATTTCACAGACCTGGCATGACACAGCTAAGAAGAAAATATACTTTTACAGAGTGTAAATAAGCACGGAAATAGAGAAATATAGTGTTCCTTTCTTCAGCAGCTGAATCACAAATGAACTTAAACAATAGCCTCTTTGAAATTTGGCTAATGCCTGAAGAGAAAAGGAGGAATGCAAGACCAAAAAAATCCACCCACAGTCTCAACAAACTGATAATTAAAATCGTACTTGTTTACCATTCCAAATTGGTTAACCTTTTTGTGTTACTAACCCCTACAGACTCCCATATACTCTATTGTAAAACCCACTCATCACACAGCTGACATCTTAATTTAGATGGACTTTGTTCTACTTCCTTCAAAATCAATATGAACATTTCCATTGCATTCAGTGCAGGCAGGACTTACTCCTAAATCTGAGCTACCTTTTAAAAATTTAATTTAGATTTTTGAACATATATATTCATACAGACACATAGCCACATTCCATTGTTTTTTTTCCAACACAAACACATAAAAAACCTGTCCCTTAAGCTAATACTACAGGAACTCAGATATATATTGCATTTTGTGGTGCTCAATGTAAACATGACTAAGGTTGTCCACTAAGGTTACTGAGAAAATATTTCATTTCTCAGAAGAAACTGAAATATATAAAGATGTTCTAAACTTCCTCACCAACAAGTTCATACTAACTGCAATTAAAGAAAGTAAGAGTTTACCTTTTCAAATATGTTTCTAAACAAGATATGCCACATGATTACTGTACAGTTAATGTACAACTCCTTCCAAAAACAACAAAGGAACTCCTGCTGAATGTTAATTTAGTATTAAAAAAAACAGTGATAGAATTTAAATTGCATATTAAATTATATATTCCCACTTTCCACAAAATGTGTAATGAAAATTAAGATTCTTGATCCAAAAGTTATTTTCCTAGTGAGCTGCCCTTTCTCAATTTTATCCTGGTACAAGCAGCTTGAGAAAATCTTAAAAATAACACGCTTTTATCTATTAAATGGAGGATTGGGAGCCCATTATAACTCTGCCTCTGCTGACCCAGATTTCAGCGACTTAGCATTGGAATCCATTTATACAGGAATAAACCTGAAAGCAGCATCTGTTGGGTTGCAAATGATCCTCTGAAAAATGGCTCATTTTTTATCTACAAGGACAGATCCTTCCACATGCAAAAGAAAGACAAGACAAGCTGCAAGTCTGACAGTTAATTTGATCTAATTGCAGTGTTATAACTGAACTGAGAGGGTAAGATAACAGCATACACCAAAATTAGCTAGAAAGACTGAAAGAAAACGAAGAAACATTTAATGAAATCACAATTGTCTGATATTATAACCAGTGAGCATGGAACAGCAAGCAAAAAATCTTACTTCTTCTGCTTGAAATTAACACCTACATGTAGTTGTAAGGAATATATGATTCACGGTGATCCAGGTGGGATTGGTAGGTGCCTTGATACTGAGAAATAGCACCTTAGTACACCCATAAAATACCAATATTTAAAAAAAAAAACAAGTCTTCTGTAATACAGCAAAATTAAACAGAAGCTGGAATTATTATACCAGAAAAACTGCATTTTGTTTTTTCATTTGTTTCTTTAAAATGCTTTTCTGTATCATTTGCATTGGTATTTTTACTTCCAGTTCTATATTTTACTGTCACTATGAAAGTAACTTCCTTTCCCAGTTGGAAATTATTTACAAAATCTGTGAATTTAAATATTTTTATGGGCATTGTTTTAATGGGCTTTTTTCTTTTCTTTAGTAAAAGGAGAGTAAAAGATGAGACAGATGCAATTTCAGGTTTTGAAGGGATAATTACAGAGAGTATTTTACTTTCTACATATGCATTTAAATAATAAATTTTTTATGTCCCACAATAATACAGTTATAACCACAGAAGCACTCCCTCAGTAAATGAGAAATGGTTTATTATGTTTGATGGATTTTGGATAATGCCCTCGGTTAGATGAACAACTTCATAGCCTGTTTCTAGAAAAAAATAATAAATAAAATTAATAGAATGAATTCCATGGCCTTTTGCACTGCCACAACTGCTAGCCAAAAAACAACTGAAAACATCTACTTTATTAGAGTGATATTACAGAATGTGCAAAATGGCTGATTTCATTGAAAAATTATTTCATTGGTGCTCAAATACACACAGCATGTCTATGCCCAGTGGAATTGAAGCTCACCAACCATTTAACAGAAGCTGATCTTATACACAGTGTGTTATGCACATATTACAGGTGCCTAAGATAATCCTTTCTCTCTTGGGTCTTCTGTAATGAAAAGCTAAAAGGATGCCCTCTCATATCTTAACCGTATTTTCTCTATCTGACAATTATGAGTGGCAGCATATTACATGCACAATGCTTTGTGAGAAGTGGCACATTAAGAGAAATATTCTCCAATGACATGAGGTGATGCACCATCACTTTGCTCTTTAACCATTTTCTCATCCCCTCCTCTTGCTCTCTGACCTGGGCTTTGTTTTTGGTGTCTGTGCTGTTGGTGTCTTGGTGACCTTGCAGCTACAGCCTCTCCCCACTGGAACTGCAGCTCCCATAGGCAGTCACATGCAACTACAATCAGGCACGTCTGGTTAACAAGCCACCTTTGCTCTAAATAGCGTTGCTGTTTTAGAGTCTTATGGTAGTTTCTGAGCTAACAGCTACCTAAAAAGAGTCAGCAACTGTTACACAGCCAAAGCACGGCTCAAGCTCTTAACAATTAGACATTAATCAAGAAAACTGACACCCCTGCTCTGGTAGGCTCAATAATTCCTACAGAAAAATTCTGTTATTTCTGTGTCTACTGCTCGTTCTCGTAACAAATGTGGCCCCTGAAGGTAAAGTCTGCTTAACCTTTCTCTGTACTGGGCAGTTTTTACACTCATTGCAAACTGTCCACAATACACAATAATGATTTTAAAAGAAGCACACTAATACCAGGCAATCTGCATTAATCTCTCCCTGTGTGTCTGGGCAGAAGCTACCTCCCATCTGTTCACGAGCAGGAAGGAATCTGTTGAGGCTACAGCTTTCAACCTAGCAGATGTCTCAGCTGTTCTCCATCTCTGATGCGTTGCAAAGGGCAAGATAATGACAACTAGGCAGATTGAAAAGGTGTTTTTCTTCTAGCTGGTTAGTAAAAAAGCAACTTCAGCTCTGTGTGGTGGAACTGAATCAGAAAGATGAGCAGAAACTACTATGCATTACCAGAAGGATAATACCTTAGTAGAGTGAGTCCTGCAGAAAAGGTTTAGGAGAAAAGGTATCATGAGTCAGAAATTCAGCTCCAAAAAGGCACTTCTTCTATCAGGCAGATGCCATTTGCCAAACTGATTCAGAAACATTATTTGAGATTTAACCCATAAAAAAAGTAAGCCAGAAGAGATTGTTTCCCCACAGAAGACACTGAAGGAACAACCGTTTCCATGAAGGAGACAATTTCTTTAGAAATGTTTTGAGCTTTCTTGAGAAGACCTGTCATGACTCAACCCACATTCATTCATAGATGGCAAAGCTGTTGAAGACATTCGGCTTCAGTTTTTATTATTTCACTTTCAGGGACAGCATACCTAGGATTGAATATGTAAAGAGTAGAGCCTCATTTTGGCTGATCAGAGCCATGTGTCTTTGATTCACTCCCTGCAGAATATGAATTCTCAAAATATCTTAGAATGAGAAAGGAATATATCTGTTTCTGACACAAATTTTTTTTTCATCACAAGGCCAATATATCACTTTCTTCAAACAACTAGTGTAGATACAGGTTAATTTTGTATAGCACTGGGGTGTATTTTTGCATTATTTGTGCTTTGAAGAGCTTTTTCTTAACATTCATAAATATCTCAAACCTGTGTTTCCTGAACACGTCTAAAAACTTTGTGGCTACAGTCTAAGAAAACTATTGTCCAAAATCTTACTTAGCCTTTATGTTATTTATCCTTCCATTTCTGGGACAAATTATAAGTAAAGAATAGACCCTAATAAAAAAAAACAAAATACTTGCTTTTGAGGGGAAAAAAAACAACAAACAAATTAATGGGCACCACAGCTGCTTTAGGAAAGGGGTAAACTTCTAGGGCAAAGCAGTTTTGCTGAGATACCTACCCTGCTTGCACTAAATGTGATATAAGTAACTGGTAAAAGGGGTCAGTCAGCATTAGTGTTGCAATGGAGGAATAGGGCACAGTGCCAAGGTTTGATGTAAGTGACTGGAGATTCACAACTGGAGATTCTACTCTCAACAACAAAAAAATAATTTACAATGTGGAAGGCAAATTTGGAAAGGAATGTCTTTCTTTATTATTAGAGTTGATCACAAGCTGTAAATTCAAAGCTTGCATTTGCAAAGATGTGTACATAACTATCACTCTGAATCTGTTTTAGTTAAAATTCCACACATTTCTTCATAATTCCACATAATTCTTTAAAATCCCCAGAAAATTGAAATTATTTCCATACTTCATAAGTCATAGATAAAAGTACAGTATATTGAAAAATCAAGTAAGATTTCAACCTAAAGAAGTGCTAAGTACCTAGCATTTTGAAATGTATTATACTTTGCCAAAACGTCATGTTTCAAAATAAATATTCTATGATGGATCAACACTGGCATTGCCAGTAAACAAAGATGAATTGCGGATAATAAACCGCCCTCCCACACTTTCATATTTTATGTCAAGAATCTGGACTGACAGCATTTTAAAAGGCTATTTGTTCAAGCACTTTTTGACATTTGATAACCAAACTGATAAATTCATAGCTTTGAAGTTAAGCAATGTGTAAGAGTGCATAGAGCCTCTGTTTTTTAAAGGGAGTGGAGGCTTGTGAATCCAGTAACATGAATTCAAAATCCACAGAGAATTCATATGGGTTCATTCATTCATCATCATCATTCTACTTTAGACTACAAGCTCAGATTCCCCTCAGAATTATGGGAGTTATGCAGCTTTCTCTCTTTTGCAGAACCAGAACTTCATAGTCCTCCAAAGGGGCCAACTAAGAGACTTTTCTAAGTCCTTTTATCAGCTGTAAATCATGAAAAAAAGGAGAAGGAGGGGAGAGAAACTCAGCTTGAGCTCTTTCTGGCAGCCAGAATGCTAACAGGATTTCAATACAGTCTTAGGTAGAGGATGGTCTAAGGAACTGCTGAGCTTCACTCACCACAGCTGTAAGGTTGATTCAAAGCCTCGATTTTCTTGCTTCTCCTCCCCTATGATTCAGAGAGAGAGGGCATGTTTTCCCAAAGAGCCTAGAAAAGAAAGGACAACTGCCAGGATTTCTGCCATGAATGGATCTCACTGTTTTCTAAGGTACACCTTCCCAGCACTGCTACCTGTATTCTCACTGAGGAATCTGGAGGCTGCAACTGAGAATAAATGGCCTGTAGTTCATATTTTACTTAGATCGTATAGGCCAAAAGTGACTCCAAACTCAGGTTCAAATTTCTCTTAACAGTCAACAGCCAACTTTAAGCTGAAACCTTGAAAGCTGTCTGTAGCGTTGTTGTGACACACAGAAGACTTGCTTCAATCAGTCTTTCAGACAGCAGAACAAAATGGGCCTTGGCTTTTACTCCTTTTTACTTGCCCCACAGCAATTATGACTCGTAGCTTTTCTATTGCCCATAAGTGTTTTCTCTTTAATTTTTCTCCACCCAGTTCCTTTCCACAGGTGGAAAAGGCAGTAAGTGAGGGTTGAGCTGCATGATCTGTATCTGTCTGATCTACATACCTGTGACGAGTCTTCTTGTCTTGCTGGTTGGCCACGTAGAAAAGAACTCAAATTCCTGTGATATTAAATGGGATACCCTAATTAGTGCATTCTCTCTCTTCTGCCTTCTGTTTCTGTGGAAACTTGGCTGCAAGATCTTTAGTCCCACTTCTAATTTAATTGAAAATTTGAAACTGGTTTTAAAAATCAATGGAGACAGATAACATAATTGCAGAAGCTAAGTTTCCTAGCCTAGGCTTCTACAATAGTCAGATGTGTTCAGCCAAAACTTCATCACTCTCCAAATAGCATGGAGTCATTCTGGTTGCAAAACCTTGATTATGCAATGTGTTAGCTCAACAGACAACCTTTTTTCTTCATCTAAAGAGAAAATTCTGGTGTACTGGGCATGGTATTTTTGTTCATGGCAAGTTCTTAGAATACAACACCACCCCTTCCCACCCCTTTTTAGTTGACTTTTCAGGGGATTTGTTTGCATTTTAAGGAATTAGTGTTTCATTGACTTACATTGCTCAGCTCTGTTATGTTTTCCTCCCTAATTAACGGCTTCTCCCTCCAGCTTCAAGGCAACAAGGCTGAAGTTGTTTTGTAAAGCGAAAGTTTATATAACAGAAGATGCATTTCTTTGCAATGGGCAGGCATTTATCATATGCCCTCACAGCACTGGTATTAGTGCCTTCTTAACCTGAGAAAACAATTGTGTCAGAGTAATTTTAAGAGTGAGTGAAGTTTTACATATGAACAGTTACTTAGCACACATACACCCTCACTCACATACATCAGTTTCACCCACCTACGTCCAAATAAGTAAACTGGGACTTGAAATGGTTTTGTTTGTTAGACAACTGTACTGCTTTGACACTGCCAAAATAAATAAATAAGTCAGTAAGTAAGAACTTGCATATACATATGTGCCAATAATTCTGCCTATTCTTGATAGCTGAGGACAGAAGGATCATTTCCCATTTATCTTTACCTATTTAAAATTTGCTTAACTCATTAAGAACTGCAACAAAAGGATGGACTCAAAAGTTTTCTGTAGAGATGAGATGACAGAAGTTAACGCTGAGAAAAAGCCATTTAATAGGAAGCTCACCACTAAAAATGGTTAGACAACTACTACTAATAGTTCATAAAATAAAACAATGTATGTGGAGGGATTTTAAAACATTTTGTTTTAAAATACTATTTGTTCTCATTTGTATCATCCTGTTGTATCCTCTGCCATCTTTATCAATATTCCTTGCCTAAAGCTCTCTTAAAGTGACTTTCAACATTTTCCAGTAAACATGCATATGTTTCTTTTTTAAACATCCTTCTGAGAAAAAGGAGGCCCTGTTACATTCTCACTCCTTCAGTTTTCAATCTCAAGAAGACAGAAAAAAAGAAGAATTATTTAAGTAGATAAGGACTCAATGCTAAAAGAGTAGAAAATTTCCACAAATGTTTTAAACACAAATATGAAATTTTATAGTGAACATAATAAAACTAAAATGCTGCTGAGGAAAGTTTTCTGAAGACAAGCAAGAAGCAGTGCTTGAAAGAGAGGAGCTAGAATAAACTATTTAAAGAAGAGAATAAAGTGAGAGAAGTTGTAATACACCAGCTCAATGTTTTACATTTAAACTGGAGCAAAGAGGAGTGTAGAAATCAGGGCTGAACAGGATCAAGCCAAAATCTCAGCAGACACTTCTCAGAAACGTCATGACAGAAGAACCATAAATGATCTGTAAAATGATTGCCAGACAATAAGCATGGCCAGAATAGCCTTGTGCTGAACAAAGCTTGTAAGTTGCAAACGAAGAGAAAGGAAAAATATTAATTAAAACCCATTTTAAAAGCTAGCAATCTAGTCACTTGTGAAGAAAATTATGAGGATAAGCAAAAATGAAAACTGCAGGCAGGTTAAAAAAAATAGCATAGGGTGCCACCCGTTCACATCACATTTTTACCCCTAAAACAACTAGGATTTGTACTTCTCTCTACTTTAGGCATAAGTTTCACTGAATAAGCTGGTTAGCAAGTGTTCACAGCTCAGTGAGGAATCAGTCACTCTTTTTCCCCATGAAAGTTTTTTTCTGTGAGGTTTACACTCTGCCCACTGCCTTGTAGTTATGTGCTGCAACAAGGATCTCTTTAACACATCACCTACATAAACTGTCTAGATTTTTTTGTAATTTGAGACCAGCTATTGCAAAAATTGGAGCATCCTTGTTTAACAGAGAATACTCCTTACATAGAGAAAACAAGGATTCATTGCAGACAAGGCAGAAGTACAATAGATTCACTGTTGAAGAAAGGCATAAATAATTGAGAATGTCTGCAAAGGGACTAAGTTCTTACAGAAACTGGCTTTTAGCCACTTGTAAATTAAGTGTGAAGCACACAGGAGTAGGAGGCAAACAAACCTGAAATGATTAGGCAAAAGACCAGCAAACTACTAGTCGAAGTCAAGCAGTCAGCAAATTCACTCTAAGAGTAGGAAAAGCAAAGCAGACATTTTGTGTGAGTTTGTAACATCAGACTACAATGTTGGTTGACTGCACAACCTCAGTGTTTGTGTGTATATATACACACACATAAATACACATGCATATGCACACGGTTGTATACATAAAATTAGACAGGCTTCAGCATCTATACAGAATTACAGAACATTATTTGTAGTCTCCAGCTGGGTGAAACCCAGCTGTTCTGCTTAGAGGAACATATCCCACAGCACCTATACATTCAGTTTGGTATGTACCTTCATACGTTCAGTGTTCACAGTTCCCTAACCTCGTGCAAACCCTGCCATAACTCAAGGTCCCACAGCTTTTTCTTCCAAGATCTGCACACTGACTTGTCTCAAACACCATTTGCTGGGACCTTCATCACTCTTAAACAACAGCAAATTCAAGACTAATTTCTCCTGGAGTTTATACCTCTTCTGCTGATGTTACTAAAAAAAACACCCAAAAAAAGGTCAAACAAGTTGAGACCAGTTCTGCAATTTCCAGGAAGCTTCCCCACTTTTTTTTATTAAACAACAGATATCAGAACTTGCTTGTGCATCTGCCCCTTCACTTTCTCAACCAACACCTACTGCAAACAGCTGGGACATGCCAGAAGGTGCTCCCATAGAGGCAACCCTCACAACATCAATTTCAGATAACTATACATGGTTTATGAAACATCATTGAGTTGCATTTTAAAAGTCAGTATATACACTCTGAAGAGTGTTGGTTTTGACTTAAACTCTTCTGATACAGAAAAGCAGGAAACAATGGCTCATCCTCTGAAAGCATCCTTTCAAATAAATAGTGAGCAATCTTTCTTTTCTTTCTAAAATGACCAGCTTTACATAAAGAAGTACATTATCTCTATCCCTTCATCACCATACAGTGATCATACATACATTACAATCATAAATAGCCAGTGTACTAACCTTCCATTTTTAAGAGTGAGTGGTGCTTAAAATGGTAGCCAGGCACTGCCAGGACTCTCTTAATGAAGAGCAAATGGTTTGCAATGATGAGGGTGATCTCCCAGTGTAATTACATGGTTTCCTGTGGTTTCTTTGTGTTGAGGCATACTTTCTTTTACTGCACTTTTTCTCTTTTTTGTGTGTGTGTACACAAGTCAGGTTTGGTCCTGTTGCACAGTTCTGTAAGTATGCCTAAGACTGTTTCCATTTTCCTTCAGTCTGGCTGGGTTTCCCTGTCTTTCTGCTGGATTTTTCCTGACCATAATGATGCAATATTTTTTGATTCTGTTTATAGCTATCCAAGACATTATTGTAATTGTTAGAGACAACCCACTCATCCCAGTGTGTCATCCTGTTCATGTTTATGTTCTTAGCATAATTGCAGGAATTGCTATCCATACCACTCAGTGGATCATGAGTGGGAAAACAAGCCCTTCTTCCTTATCATCACTGTTTAGGAGGGAATACTTTAAATCGCTCAGTAAGATCAGCCACCTTTACCATCAGTGCATGAGTAGTACTGCTAGGAAGGGTGGACAAACCAACCTGCATGAGCCAAAGACTTTTTCCTACATGCCTTTTACACCTAGCCTATTGCCAAGAGTGATTTATGTCTCTAGCAAGTAATTACATCAGTTTACATCAGTATTTCTAAATTTTTTTATTTTTTTTTGGGGGGGGTCTTTTTCATTATTGCAACCTTTAACTCAATGATAAATTGAGCCAAATGTAGTGTTTTTATTGAAATCACTCTACTGCTGATGTTAGCATTTGGACTTGAATATGGAATCTTCTGCTCAGGAAAGACTGAACTTTAGTTTGTTTCATAAATGTTAACGACTGGCAATGAATTTTTGTCTAAATGCAAGCATTAAATGTCTCATACTTACAGCCCAGATTAGTTTTACATTTTGTAAGGAGAGGCTGAAAAAGAAGGACAACATGAGGGGAAATCTCTCAGTAAGAGCAGATGCAGAATGCATCCATCCTGGAAAACATACCCACCTATAGCAGCAATTGCCTGCTGCCTTGTCTCTTAGGCTAATGTTCCCCCTTTAAGGATTTTGTTTTACCTTATCCTAAATTAAGTTTAAAAAGACAATTAAAAGTCCAGCATGAACTCAGATTACGGGAAATGAATGTTCAGAGAAACTGCTGAAATAAGTGCCCAGAAGGTATATTCAGTGGCAGACTGTGCTTCATTCTCCAGAGGTCAGCAGCAGGAGTGACATGCCTGCTCTGAACTCCCAGCTGCTCTGCTCTCCTGTCATCTGAGTAATTCTAACCTGTTCCTGCAGGTCTTTCCTCCTACTCTTCAGGCCATGTTTTCAAGCTTGTCCTTTCCCTAGCAGTGGGCATGCTGAGAAGCACTACCCCCATAGCAACAGTGAGGCTCCTGGGCCTGATCCAGGCTTGACACGTTTGATTTGCCACTTCACTGTGGCACCTCCTTGGCACTAGAGGATTAAGCAGGCGTGTGGGCTCTAGCCACCTTCCTCACCACCCCAAAAGGAAGGTGTGTGTCTGACAGTGAGGTACAGCTGACGCAGTGTTGCACACACTGTTCCAGCAGTTTCTGAACAGGAAGAATTGCTCCTTAGGGCCATAAAGAGCAGCGTTAGCTGCATTCCACTTTCAAGGTCCTGACACTTTTGTAGCTTTCCTCAAAGGTGAGTACAAATTTGATTTCTAAATCACCTTGTCATGGGTTAATGTTGGGTTGACAATTAAACAAATAGCATAAAATGTTTTCTCAGATCCAAGTAGCAGTCTTGGTTCTGCTTACCATTCTCTAACCTTAACTAAAACATTGGGTGTTACCAGTCCTAGAAACAGACAGTGACAGAAAATATTCTGATTTGAGCATCACTAAGAAATTAAGCCCAGCCACCCCCAGTCCCTCTGATATCTGAGGATCATCTGGAGCACAAGGAGGTTCAGTTTCTGACAAATTATTTTAGCACTTTTGCAACATTACAAGCTCAAGCTGTGGTAAGCACAAAATGGAGGGCTGGGAGAGTGCTTAACAAAGTACTGTTTTAGAAAAGCAAAGGGATGCTAGCACAGATACAATTATATTCAAAGATTACCTCCTCCAAGCCCAGGAGAAATGCATCCCAAGAAGAGGAAGGCAGGCAAGAATGCCAGGAGACATGCATGGATGAACAAAGAGATCCTGGACATTTTTAGATGTAAAAAGAAGTGTTCAGAGGATGTAAGCAGGGACAGGTACCCTGGGAGAAATAGGAAGTTGTCTGAGAAGCCAGAGATCAGGTTAGGAAAGCTAAAGCCCAGATTAAACCTGGGCCATCTCAGAGAGAAACAGGAGACCTGGTCATTCAGGATTTGGAGAAGGCTGAGGTACTGAACAATTTTTTGCCTCAGTCTTCACCAACTGGAGCTCTGGCCAAGTCACAGAAGGAAAAGCAGAAACTGGGAAGACCACTGCAGGAGAAGAGCAGGTTCAAGACCATCTAAGGAACCTGGTAGTGCACTAAGTCCATGGCACCTGACAAGATCCATCCAAGGCTCTTAAGGGAGCTGGCAGATGAAGCTGCAGCCTTGCTCTCCATCAAATTTGAAATACCATGGTAGTCTGGTGAAGTTTCCACTGACTGGAAAAGGTGAAATATAACCCCCATTTTCAAAAAGGGAAGGAAAGAAGACCCAGGGAACTACAGGCCAGTCAGTCTCACCTCTGTGTTTGGAGCAGATCCCCCTGAAGGCTCTAATAAGGCACACGGAAAACATGGAGGTGGTTGGTAGCAACTAAGATGGCTTCTCCAAAGGCTAGTAATGTCTTAAAAAATTGTGGCATTTTATGATGGGGTCACAGTGTCAGTGAACAAGGGAAGAGCAACCAGCATCATCTACCTGGACTCGTGCAAAGCATTCAGCTTTGTCTCACATAACATCCTGGTCTCAAAAGTGGAAGGATATGGATTTGATGGATGGACCACTTGTTGGGTAAGGAATTGGTTGAATGGATGCACTCAAAGAGAAGTAATCAATGGCTCAATGTCCAAATGAAGACAAGAGATGAGTGATGTTCCTCAGGGATTGGTACTGGAACCAGTGCTGTTTAACATCTTTGTTAGCATCATGGACAGAGGCACTGAGTGCACCTTCAGCAAGTTTGCTGATGACCAAAGTGTGTAGTGTGGTTGACATGCTGGAGGGAAGGGATGCCATCCAGAGGGACCTTGACAGGCTGGAGAGTTGAGCCAATACCAACCTCATGAAGTTCAACAAGGCCAAGTGCAAGGTCCTGCACCTGTGTCGGGGCAATCACAAGCAGAAATACAGGTTGGGTGGAGAATGAATTGAGAACAGCCCTGAGGAGAAGGACCTGGAAGTGATGGTCAATGAAAAGCGAGCAGGCAATGCACGCTTGCATTTTGTTTTATTGCATGCAATTCAAAGGAACAGATGTATGAACACATAGAACAGAGTATCCGTGCTCCCACCTCTAAAATAAACCTGACAGGAAACACACAGACAGCCCTACCATACAAAAGCTCTTAGCACTAGAAAAATCTTTTCACTGCAAAGAGCAACCATTGACCACTTTTTAGAAGACAGGCAATCCTATCTGAAAGAAATATGGAGAAACATGATACTCTCTTAGACTTGCTCTAGGCTTTGTACTTGCTATGACTTTCAGGTCTCTAATTCGTAGCATGTCCAGCTCTGCTCTTGAATCTAAATCAAGCAGGGCTCTACTGGCAAGAGATGTGTTCTGTTTGCTAACTGTCTTCTGGTAAATCCCTTCTGCTCTCCCACTTACCCATGTGTGCTCCTGGCTGGGAGTTCAACCTCTAAATATATAATTTGCATTCAGTGTGATACAGCCTGAAGCTAAAGACACTCAGCCTTAGCCATACATAACTGATCTTATGTGGACTTTCTTTACCCACAGTATAACTGAAAAACTGAATGAAAACGGGGGTAATCCTGGAATAAACAAAGTCAAAATGCAGATCTTACATACTTGTCTTGAATTTTGGAAATTGAAATAAAAGAAAGTTGTCCAGTGATCTAGATCAATAAAAGGAATTAATTTTAAAAAACTTGATAAAATTACATCAGCAGTCCACAGCTCATGAGCAGACCACCCTCTTTTAGCAGCTTCTACTTCACAGTGTATTTGTTTAGCTTATTATTTTCCTGTGTTGTGATTCTACAAAGATGATTATTTATTTTAATTTTTTTTTTTCTGCTGAAGGGTTTTCAGATTTCACATTCCTTTCCCAGAGAGGTAGTGGCCAGGATTTTGAAAGCTAATGAAAGAGAAGTTGGGTCCAAACTGAACCATCTCATGTCAGTCCTATTCTCAAACTCAAGACATACTTGAGAAACACACACGTCTTTCTCTTCCCCTCCTACTCCAAAGTTTTGAAAGAAAAATGGCAGAAAATTACAGCTTTTACAAAAAAATATTTATATCTCTTCTGGTTTTCTTTTGGGAAAAAAAAATTAATACAGGAGATATATAAAACAAAATAAATAAATTACTTTAAGCCTGAGGTATGTGGACCTAGCCTCAGTCAGAACAGATCTTTCTTTCTAGCAAACCTGCTATTCAAACTGTAGGAGGTAGCTGTACTTCTTCACATAAAACAAAAGGCTCTATCCCTGGGTGCATATATTCTAAACAGTATAATCAGAGTGGAAGTGCTGGAAGCCCAAACCTGTATGTAGGAAAATAAAACCAGCAAACCTGTTTGAACAACCTCTGGTATATCCAGCATTTGAAATGTGTGTTTGGCAGGGTGGGGAAAACAGCCTTATGATTACTTCTAGGTGGATTTGCATTTTAGTAGCAATAATCATAGAATCAATGAATGTTTTGAGTTGGGAGGTACCTTAAAGATTACCTAGTTGCAACCCCCCTGCCACGGGCAGGGACAGCTCCCATTAGACCAGGTTGCTCAAAGCCCCATCAAGTCTGGCCTTGAACACTTCCAGAAATGGGGCATCCACAACTCCCCTGGGCAACCTGTTCCAGTGTCTCACCACCTTCATAGTGAAGAATTTCTTCCTAATGTCTAACCTAAACCTACCCCTGTCCTGTGAGTTCCCTCCTTCTGTCTGATGATAGGAGAGGAGGGGATCCATCACTTGTTCAAGAACCTCTTCCTTCTGCCCTTGCCTTAGGGTGTGGCCCCACCAATCTATTTCGCTTTCGCATTCTCTGATGCTTCTTAACCTTCCTACCTCCTCCCTCAGTTCAACCACCTGCCTGAGCAGATCATGTCCTTGCTCACCCCACACACACGCGGTGTCATGGGCTCCCTCCGGTACCAGCGCCAGGCTCAGGCACTCGCTGCAGCCCCAGACCTGCAGGGCCGCGTGTCTGCACGAGAGCTCAGCCTGAGTTCCCACATTCTTTCTCACTGCGGCTTTGGGTCGTGTTGTGACCATGATCGTCTGTCTAGCTCAAAGAAAGCAGCTGCTGTTTGCTGCTCCTCACGTGCCCTCACGCACACCCACATGGAATTGCTTGTGCCGACCCACTCCAGCCGGCTCGGGCTGCTCTCTGCGATGGCTGCTGCCAGTGCTGGTGCCAGTGCCGGTGCCAGTGCCGCCTGCCTTGAGGGAGCTGCTGAGAAGCCACTTTTACATTTTCCCTCAGTTCTCAGACACGCCCCAGCACCTCAGCCTTCCAGTTCCTCACAGTATTCCCTCTCAGTCTCAGGTCTCCCCGCTCTGCCCTGGGTTCACCGCCTCCGGGAAGCCCGGCTCCATCTGAGAACTCTCTCAGTAATAAGGGATCAGTTAAGCAATCTGGACATCCATAAATCCACAGGTGATGAGGGAGCTGGTGGAGGTCATTGCTGGGCCACTCTCCATCATCTTCAGTAAGTCGTGGGCAACAGGAGAGGTGCCTGAGGACTGGAGGACAGCAAATGTCACTCCAGTCTGCAAGAAGGGCAAGAAGGAGGACCCAGGTAACTATAGACCAGTCAGTCTCACCTCCACCCCTGGAAAGGTGATGGAACAACTTATCCTTGGTGCTGTCTCTAGGCATATCAAAGATAAGAGGGTCATTAGGAGCAGTCAACATGATGGTGGTGCAGTGGGTGTGGTTTATCTTGATTTCAGTAACGCATTTGACACTGTCTCCCACAGAATCCTCACAGCTAAGCTGGGGAAGTGTGGTCTGGATGACTGGGCAGTGAGGTGTATTGGGAACTGGTTGAAGGAAAGAAGTCAGCAAGTTGTGGTCAAGGGGACAAAGTCTCGTTGGAGGCCTGTATTTAGTGGAGTCCCTCAGTGGTTGGTACTGGGACCAGTACTGTTCAATATATTCATCAGCTGCCTGGATGAGGGAACAGAGTGTGCCCTTAGCAAGTTTGCTGATGACACTAAACTGGGAGGAGTGGCTGACACACCAGAAGGCTGTGCTGCCATCCAGAGAGACCTGGACAGGCTGGAGAGTTGGGTGGGGAGAAACTTGATGAAATTCAACAAGGGCAAGTGCAGAGTCTTGCATCTGGGGAAGAACAACCCCATGGACCAGTACAGGTTGGGGGCTGACCTGCTGGAGAGCAGGGTAGGAGAAAGGGACCTGGGGGTCCTGGTGGACAAGAGGATGACCTTGAGCCAGCAATGTGCCCTTGTGGCCAAGAAGGCCAATGGCATCCTGGGGTGTATTAGAAAGGGTGCATGCCTAAACAGCCAATAAAGCTGTTTGCAGAAAATATTTTTCTTTCTGTTGTTGGATTTCTTTCTGAGTGTGTTTTGTTTAATGGGTAGGGACTACGAGGAAGATTTGAAAGGGGTTATAAATAAAAAAGAAATTTATTTCTTTTCCTACTGCCGGTGGTGAATCATCAAGTCCTGCTGTACTTCTCCAGAAAGAGAAAACTAGGAAAAAAAGATTATTTAAATAGTAATAGCCAAATACTGGGTTTGTAATTTGAAAACTTAAAGGTCAAAATAAAAATAAATAAATAAATAAATAAATAAGTAAACCCACCTACTATTTAATTTTGCCTGCTAGAAACAAAACTCCCAGAAAATAACTTCCATTATGGCAGACTTCAGGCAGCTGATCTTCCAGTGTCTTCCTTACATTGCAAGCAAATACACTTGAACTTACTGAAGAGTCTTGCAGTGAAGAAAACCACATAAACCAACAGTGTGCCCTTGTGGTGAAGGCAGCCAACCACATCCCGGGCTGTACCAGTAGGGTGCAGCCAGAGGGACCAGGGCTCTGATATTTCTCTACTCTTCACTAGGGAGATCACACCTGGTGAATTGCATCCAGTTTGGGGCTCACAAGGCATGGCCATATTGCAGCAAGTTCAGCAGACTCCAAAGCTGATCAGAGGAATGGAGCACTTGACAGGTGAGGAGAGGCAGAAGGAGCAGAGTTGGTTCAGCCTGGAGAAGGGAAAACTCAGGTGACACCTTCACGCTGCCTAAAACTGACCCCACTGGAGGGTGCAGGGAAGACAGAGGTGTACAATGGAAGGACAACAGGTGATGCACATAAATTTCTGCATAGGAAATTTCAACAGGATATTTTATTATTATTATTATTATTATTATTATTATTATTATTATTTTTACCTGAGGATGATGAAATACTTCCAACAGGTTGCCCAGAAAGGCTGTGGGATCTTTAAAGATTTTCAGAAGCCATCTGCATGCAGCCCCAGCTAGACCTCCTCTTGTTCTTTTTAACTTTTGTCATTCTGTGTACTTATCTACAGGTTCTGGTAATGCTGCTACTAATGTATATATAATAGGAATAAATCCTTTCTTGATCTCTGGTGTTGATTCTTCCTTTGTATGTTAGCATAATTCCATATTCCTCAACCACTAGCTGCTTTTTTCTATGGAGAGAATTAATGAGTCTTTCCAGGCTTTTGTTTTTACATCATCTGAGTCATCCAAATATACAACTACCATGGAGAGGAAGCAAGAGATTTTCTACTTTGAGAGTTACATGGACTATGGTAAGTGCTAGGGTCCAGAGGGATGGGGATGCTTGTGAGGCTTATACTCTTTAACTGTAAGCTCTGTATCTTGGTTATCACCATCAAGTGTCAACAAAGAGCTTAGTAAGGACTGCTGAACCTATCCAGGAACTGGTCAGTGCTGAGACAAAACAGTCTTTGGTGCTGTGGCTGGGCTACTATAAATATTTGAGCTTGTTACTCTGTAGTTGTGTTTTCTTACACAAACTGCAGTAGACATACTATATATGTCTCTGCAATGCAGATAAAGATACAAAATCCACAATGAAGGGTAGAGGAGTGATTTCAAGTAGATGTACTCAGATAGCAGACATTGTGCTTGTTTACATTAGGATTTTAAGCTGTTTGCTATCTTCTTCGCAAAACATGCTCTATATATTGTGTCATGGCAGTGACTACTTCTAATACTGTCACATTTAGTTGTATGTGATTATTAATAATTTTTTTCATTATGTAAATACATTGGATTTGAGAAATGCATTTAAGCAATTAGAAATCTGAGTCTTTAGATAAATATGAGCTTGAACATACCAAGAAGCATGTCAAAGTATGTAAGCTAATTTCAGCATGCTAAAGTAAAGGGAGTACTTACATACCCATGATGATAAACAGTTTTTTTAAAATGTACTAACTAGCAGTTGTGAATAATTATTTTCTAAACCCATTGAAGACTTCAAAGTCTTGACACACCATTCTATATGTTATTTATACATTATCCATTTGTTTTGGGCAAGAAACTTCTCTGTGTCTTAAACTCTAGGATACATTGAGCAAATTGTGATTTTGTGTATTATTTCTGTGTCTGCTGCTATGTAACAGCAACACATGGACAAACTGGTAAATACTATAAATAAAATTCCACAAAACTATACTTTGTAGTCAGCTCAAAACTTTCATTTTTATTATTGTATACATAGGCATTCTCCTACTTTAATAACACCAATTTGCTGTATAGAGAGAAGCTCAAAAAAAGTTGAAAACACTACCTTGTATGGTAAATTTACCCTGTGTTAGAACAATCGACAGTGAGGTAAGTAGGTCAACATATGACAGTTCTTCAGGGGAAGAAGCTGCATTTTTATACACAGTCACATTGTCTTCTGAAGGTAACAATAATTAATGGAAGTGATCTGCCCATGTTTACAGTAAGAGCTACAGTGACTAAAAATAATACCCTTGGCCAGGTGACGCATAAGCCAGGTCATGGGGATATGGAAGACAAAGATAAAGATCACAGTTCTTCAACTGTTTTAAAGCTCTCAACAATTGCTGCAATTCTTTCATTGTATATTTTGTTACCTTGGCCACTGCAGCATGTTTTCTTCTGTGATTACACCTGGAAATGACCCTTTCTGGGAGAAGTAAAGCAAGCAGTCAGGGATATCTGAGCTTGGAATCCCAAACAGAAGGAAGAATACCGAGAAAAAAACTAAGGCAGAAAAACCTGAAATTACAAGGTAGGAAGCAGCACTGTGCAACGCAGTCTCCAGCATCAAGAAATCCAGGTAGTAAACAGAGGAGACATCTCATTTCATGCTGCTGCCATACATAAGTAATGTTTTATGGCCACTCCTTTCTGGTTATCAAACTCTTTGCACTCTGTAGTTCACCTTAAAAGACAAAATACAGAAAGTATCAGCAATATTTTTTTAAAAGCTTTTTAAACTTTACAACACTGAGACATTTTATATCTATCCAAATTAGAAGGCACTAATAAAAATGTCCCAACAACCTCAAATTAAGATTCCATAGGAAACAGAAAAGTTTTGAGTCTCTCCCAAAAAATTATCAAAAGTGCAAACAAATAAAAAAAGCAAAACAATCAAACATTCAGCCATTTGTAAAATTCAAAATGAAAAGAGTGCTAGAATAGAAATTATGCTAACAATGGTAAACTTAATGCCTTTATGAGAATGGCCCCTTAATCAGCAGTAAAACACCATAAATAAAGATGTGTCATCACCTTAGAAGGTGTGTGAAAGCATCTTGTCACCATAGTAATGTTATTGTATTTACAGGACCTGTTAAGTTTAACTTAAAGTTAAAAATTAGTTATTAACAAAAATTAACTACACATGTATGAAGTATCAGTGCAGCACTACCAATTCTTTGAAGCAGCAATATGTATTTAGAAATCTGGAACATGATTCTCAGCTATAATGATGCAAATCCAAAGTAAAGCAGCTAAAGTCAGTTACATCAAGCCAAAGCCATGGGGAATTAGTTCTTGAGAATGTCACCCTCCAACTACAAAAACTTCATAAATGCACTTCTATTTCTGTTGCAAGGATACTGTAACTAATGTCACGAGCTTAAAGACCTTTAGATGTCCTTTGATTTTCACTGAAGTGATCACCAGCATCAGCCATGGAATTACAAAGATGAGGGGACGGCATTATGTGTGAGTCTTTCTCCTGTCTCAGACAGGTGGTTATTAAACATAAACTAAGATGCAATGCCGAGATGCTCTGACTCTGGCCTTTGCAATTTTTTCCATATATAGAACAGAAAATAAAAAATCTTAATCATTGTGTGTAAAACATTGTGTTGTCTGCTTAGAAGTCATTCCCAGTACCACTTTTCTGTATTTAAATCTCTGATACCAATTCTAAGAGGCAAGGTAAGGTTTTAAACCAATATAGATAGAAGCAGAGAATCTCACTAAAAATCAATAAACTTAAGTATAGTCTGATTCAATCACTGGTTATTAATTTGCTGAGGTAGCAGCACTGCACCAAATCCCCTAGTTCCCTGGGAGACCATGTGCTGGTCTAAATAACAAGTTGGTGCAACTGCCACAACACTGGTTCTCCCAGAGTAAAATACAGAGCTCATGCAAAACAGAAAGAAAGTGTGATAGGACTTACTGGGCTTTACAGTTACATTAGAAGTGAAAGATGCATTTTCTACTACCCTGTTGACTAGTGCACAGTGACTCCAAGATGGGACAGGAGCCTGCGCTTCACAGTTCCTGCCTCAGCACTGATAATAAGTCTTTGTCTCTGCCTTAAAAAAGACCTTTCACTCCTCACTGCTCCTTCTAGACCATGAAGATAACAATGCAGATGTTTAAGGGCATGGTGGTGATGTATTAGTTAGTGTGCCAAGAGGGAAAAAAGAAAAAATGCTGTAGCGTCCCCTGCTTTTATGGCGACACTGACAAAAGAGCAGGAGCTGTGGCAGCCTCATATATCAATGCTGCTGAAATAACACCAAATCTACATACTCTAAAAAGTGCAGAACTTTGCTGCAGACTCCAGAAGCATTTAAAACAGAATGTGAATTGTGGAAAAGCAATAGCTTTATTTTAACGCAAACAACATCAGTATGAATAGACACTTTTACAGACTCAGCATACATCAATAAACCAACATGAAAGAAACCGAATTTTCCTTTGGAGAAAGCTCAGGTCGTGGTCACAGACCCAGTCATGCCATAGGTCAAATGTTTTCAGTTTCCTTCCTGCAGCTCTTGGGGGTCTGTGGGCTGCTTCTCTGTAGTCATTGACATGGGCAAGTTTCATGGAACCACAGAATTATCAGAGCAGGAAGGGACCTCTAGAGATCATCTAGTCCAACTCCCCTGCTAAAGCAGGGTCCCCTAGAGCACATTACTCAGGATGGCATCTAAGTGGGTCTTGAACATCTCCAGAGAAGGAGATTCCACAACCTGTTTCTTGATCTTTGCACTAAACAGAGTCTAAATTCCTACCTAGCAGTCTACAGATTGGATCAAAGGTTGCAACTCCTAAGATAGACTTCTTGAAAGTGTCCTATGAGACCACATCTTATATGTGTAGATCCAGTATCTCTGTGCAGAGTTCCAAACCTGCAAACCCCCTGTGCATCAGTATCATTAGGCTTACAGGGCCGCATAACCACAAATAAGATATCTCCAGACCTTCTTCTGGGGCCATGTGTAGTAAAAGCTGACTAAGCTATGCTTCACAGACCACTTTGTCAAAATCAAACATAACACATTTGCTCAGAGTACACAGCAGACAGAACAAAAAAGTAAAAAAAAGGACAAGTTTCTATTAGTGTTTCCTCCTATTTACACAAAATTATCTTACAAGAAACTTTAATTCAAAGTCTGTTCAATTCTGTAAACCACCATCTCTGGTCAGAGAGAAGTCGTCTGACCTGCTGGCAACTGCATCAGTTGGTTAATGGGTTCTTTCCTCTTCCAATTAGCACAGCTGTACTGCTGGATGCCAACTTCACCCACTTTTGATAGAGCACTGAGATCCT
Source organism: Apus apus (assembly GCF_020740795.1). Taxonomy (NCBI): domain Eukaryota; kingdom Metazoa; phylum Chordata; class Aves; order Apodiformes; family Apodidae; genus Apus; species Apus apus. The sequence goes on along the minus strand of NC_067312.1, from coordinate 67,719,490 downwards.
GCTTTTTGCATGGCAGTGGCAGATGCATTTCACAGGTCCAACATAAATGTACTTATCCAGCACTAACCCCTACATGGCTCTTGCAGAGTGTACAGCTGTAGGTTTCTGTGCCTGTATCATTCCTGACACCTGAGCTACTTTATAGGTAGTTCCTGTCCACACACCTTGCACTCAAGCCTCTGACCACAGTGGAAAAGCAGCACAGGGGCTGTTCTAGCACACATGCACCCAGATGTTGATGAGAACTGACTCCCACTTCAGCCTCATGCTGTTAGGCCAGTACTCTCATGTAAGGGTCATGACAGGGATAAAAAAAATCCTGCAAGCCTCATTGGAATAAAACAACTTTACCCCCTGGTGTCTACCAATGAAGAGTTCTATCTCTGTTTTTATTTTGCTTTGTATCACACCAATAGTCCTTTGACTTAAACTCCTTGTATTTAGATTGAATAAATTAACATAAATGTGGTATTTTTATCTAAAAGCTACACAACTTCCTTCTTTCTCCACAGTGTTTAAGTGTATATTTGTTTAATTTATATCAAGAAAGGTCAATTCTGAAAAGGGTTTTTAAAGATTGCATGGGATTTTCTACAGCAACTTATATAATGAACAAAAGCCTATGCCAGATTGATGCCAAGATGCCTGAGCATAGCTGCATTAGCACACAGAGCCTCCCTTTCCAGTCTCATTAATATTTCAGGTCATTCCACAGTGAATACATATTCTTGTAAGGCATAGTGATGTGCTAGAGGCTACATTGTGGACTGGAATAGCACTGTTTTCATTGAGAGTCTGGCCTGGTTTCTCCAGGCAAAGGAAAAGTAAACTGTCACTAAATTGAATCACTAGCATATCTTCAGAAAACTTCTGTTAGATTTTGAGAGTGTGAAGGAAAAAGTCTATGCCATGGTGGGGGAACTGGTATGAATTTCCTGTATTTGCTGTAGTTAATTTAGCAATATCCACAGATGGGATGATTTAAAGTGGCTACCCGGCAGTACTAGGTACCCCTTAATAGACTGACTTACCCCATTGGTTTATAAAAATATCTCATTGGAATGCTTCCAAACATACCAGAGATGCTGGCCAGCTAAGTCTCCAAAATAGTCCTCAGCAACTTCCAGTCTTCACACAAGAATCAAATTGCCTCACTTGAACACTGCACTGCATTCCCTTGAGCAGAATCATCACCCTCCCCTTTAGGTGCGATTATGAGGAAAAGTATTTTTCTTTTAAAAGAAAATAAAATGTCTAGAGTCTTCAAACAAACCGACCCTGGCACAGGAGGGAAATCCCAGGTGAGAGGGAGAGATGTGTTACTGTGGCTTCATAAATATTGAAGCCTTGCTTTAGGTAGCACTGGTGCAACAGCAGGAATATTTCTTGTATGCAGCACTGTAATTAACTTTGGGAAGTGATCTGAAAGTTTGAGTTTGCTTTGACTGATGTGCCCTAGCACTGACAGATATGTATCTAAAGCCAGTACTTCATGGCTTCTGGAGAACGCAGTTGTTTCTGACCCCTTCTGCCCACTCCATCTTAAAGGTTACCACCCCTGCAACAAGCTGTGCTCATCCTTCAGCAGTGACAGATCACAGCCCAACTTCTTTCTGTGAACTCTTCAGTGAGCTGCACTGGGGCTCTGCTTGCCCTCCGGTGAACTGTGATAGCCAGTGTGCACAGCCACCCCTCCTTCCACTGCCTCTGCTACAAATAGCTGCAACCTTTAAACGATGGACAGCACAAGCAGCAAAGGAAAATAAATAGCTCTAAATGCCATGGTTGGAGTCAGAGCCTCAGCTTGGATGAGTCAGCACAGCCCCAGCTGTACCAGCTACGGGGCTGGCTTTGTTTCTCTGTTAAGAGGCTGCAAGCCAAAGCACAAAGGAAAAGGTCCCGACTGTTTGTCATTATTATGGTACGACTAAAATAGATAAATCTAAAGCTTTGTGTGAAAATAGGTAAAATGTGCCTTTCCTCTCCCTCCCTGAAATGTTGAAGAAGCCTGGCAGCACCAGGACCTTTTTCAAGATTCTGCTGAATTCAGAAGAGTGGCCTTTTCCCACCCGGCAGTACATCCAGTGTTGTTACCACTATAGTTTTTCAATGGTGCTAAACAATGCTTGCAAACATCCACTTGGCCTCTACATAGTTCTGCTTAATTTTATGCAATCTCTGAAACCTTTCATTCTCTGATCAATCATGAAAATGGGTTTTTGCTTACATTGACTTCAAGGAATGGGTTTCATTGCATAAATACATTCAAAGGCATTCATAGGTAAAGAGAGTGTTGGTTATTTATTGATTCATAGCACCAATGAATGTTTCAATCAACCCACTGAGAAACAAAAGCAATGCAGTGTGACCTGCACACCATATAAACAGACTGACTGGATGCTGGAAATGCAGGGTTTGAGACACATGCAAGATTGAAAAATTTTTGGTTTAAGAACAATGCAAAAACCTATCTTAATAGAAACCGGACTGGGGAAAAAAAATGGGCCAAAATTACATATCTTATTTGCAAGAAACGTTACAGTCATTGATTTGTTAGTATTTAGTAACTTAATCACTGTTTAATGAAAAGAAAGAGCATCTTACTGAATATCTCAGAAAATGTAGAGGAAATATTTTCTTCTGAAGTTTTCTAGCTCTTTCATTCATATCTTATGGTATGGGAAGCTTCCTTGCTTGCCTTCAGAGCATGGGACATATAGCAAGAAGAGTCTTGTACATCTTGAAAAGCTAGTCTACTGCATATGAATCATAAAAACACATCCTTACTTCATTTTTAAGACACCTTCCTCCACAGACTCTTGTTAATGATAAAAAAGCTACCCAAGAGAAGACATGCTCTACTGTTTCTCAGCTGGTTATGAGAGATCACACACACTACATACCGTTCCAATTCATTCTGAAGGAAAGTTCTGCTCATGCAACCTTTATATTTTTCCCAACTACGAGATTCCATAATAATCTGTTTTCAAAGGTTTAACTTTTTTTTTGTCATTTAATTGAAATAAAATTAATGGTATGCATATTTGTATGTTGCAAACCCTACAATATTTGAAAAAAATGTAAACCAGAAACAAAATAGAGACATTCCAGGGCTTTTGTTTTTTTATCAGTGCTGAATAAGCCTCCGTAATTTTCAGTCTCTAAGCAAGAGCATAATCAAACTGGCCTTTCTCCAGTCCATCAAGTCCATCAGCCCAGGTTGAGGTTGGCATACTCTGGTAGGGGTCAAGTAGAATTCGGAAGCAACGAACAATGAGGATTCCCAAGAAAATAAATAACACAATCACAAAGGCAAACGTTGTTTTCTGTTCCAGGGACATGCTAGAATTTGGTGTCATGTTCCCAGGTGGCACCAAAGTGGCAGTGACTATCTCTCCATCCATCATCCAGGGAAGCTGAAACGAATAATCCCACAGTTGCCTTCTTTTCATCATCACTTTGCTGAGGTCAGAATAGAAGCCATCTGGATGCACTTTGCTCTCTGTAGGGCAAGGGAAGCAATGTTAACCATGAATAGCCCTTTTGTTTGTTTACTTCAATACAAGTCCTCCTAATGGAGAAAAATTATCTGGAAAAGAACCTGACAGCGTGTCTCCTTGCCTGTGTGTCATATATGAGACCTGTTAGAAATCCTGTACTGTTCTGTTGGCTGAGCAGAATCCAGCTACCAATACTAAATGTCACTAGACCCTGAGGTGGCATTAACCTCTCCCTGTCTACTACATCACTTGGACTAGGGTAGAATATTTCCTGCCAGGGGGAAAGTGAGGGGCTTAATGACACTGCTGCAGTGGTTAGCCCACAGAAATGGCAAACTGCATGCCTTGCTGCAGGACAGAAAAACTGTTGCTGTAAGCTGTGGAGAAGGGTTTGAAAAACAAATGTAGTTATGGTTTTATACACCATGACTAAAAATGTTTTGAAGTGGGATGGACTGGGATCTGCAGGAGGCCAATAAAATGCTTGTGTCCCTATGATGGAAGGCAGCAACCAGTCAGTGTCTGTAACACTTTAGCATTTATGAAGGAATGGCATAAATAATTAGTGTTTGAAATGAGAAAAGATTTAGGAAGGCAGTCTGAAATCAGTCAAGTAGTAATTTAGTTCAAGAGTAAATGTTTCCTCTGCCACATCTAGAAAATTGCCAGGTTGTCTGGCTGGGTTTGGCTGCAGCAGAGCATATGCTGTGCTACAGCCTCCTAGCACATCTGTTCCCTGGACTGCCTGTGTGGGTGTCTGCTTGCCATTACTTCCTCCTCCCTTGCACACTAGATTTTCCTTCCAGTGGGGAAGAAGTGCTGCTGGATGCCACAGTCTGATCACTGTGCCTGATCACTGGCACCACTGAAATTGCCTGTAAAGTGTACTCATGAAAAGAGAGGCTACAAAGCCAGTTGAAGGACAATGCTGTCTCAGCTGAATGTTCTGTGTTGATGGTAAGAGGATGGAATAGAAACAGAGGAACACAATGCAGTACAAAGCATGCACAAGTGAAACTTCCACACAGTTATAACCACACTGTCACCAGACTGGGGTCAGTAATGATTTATAGGCATGCCTCAGTAACAACAGTTAATAGGTATAAGTGAATTAAGAAAGCGCAGTCAAACTGGAATATTGCCAGGATTGTCCTAAAACTGCACCTTAAACAAAATAGTATTACAGCAATAAAAATATTGGAACTGCTACTTTTTTTTTTTTTTTTACCGAATATTGGAGAATACCGAATATTATATACCAAATATTGTATATTTAAAATTTTAGAGCTGCATATTTTTTGATAGATTATTGTCTGACTTGTGATGGAAAGGATAGAGGGATCAAAAATATTAACTACCAGTCTTTTGGAAGAGTGTCTCACTTACCAGCTGATAAAAAATGTAGGGATTTAACAGAGAGTACTAGAACTTTAGGAAAGACCAGTTTAATAAGCTGATATACTTTTTTTTTGTGGGGGTGAAACCTGGTGAAGGAAATAATGAATTATGTCAATAAATAATCTTGTTATAAAGAAGAAGAAACACAAACTGAGACAGAGGGTATCACTGTGGTAGTGATGCTACAGTGAAGGCCAAAGACAGTGGTGCCCCCTTCTAAGAGACTTCTTATATTCTGACTTCAGAAGGCTCTTTAGCACACACACTATGTCACAGATTTTAATGCTATTTAAGCATATGCCCTTGGCTATATACATACACACTTAGAAGTCTTTCCTAAAACTGCAGATATGTAACACAGTAACCAGGCTTTTTTTCACACCTCAGACTGTTTTAGGAGAGGTTTTCCTGACATTTTTTCTAGGCATTATCTGAATATAGTTAGCAACCATGGGAGAAAATGCAGAACATAGAAAATCCATGACCGTCAAGCAATCAAGTGGGATAATACAGAGAAGAGTTAGACATTCATTTTCATACCAGTAAGCAGTTTTGACTGATTTTAGTCACAGGTGAGATGTCTGATTATTTTAAAATTAGCAGCTTTTCACACCCAGAATCCTAATTTTTATGCTCTTGACTATATGCAGTGTAATACTCAGACTACATTGCAAAGGTGAAAGGAATGTATTTCTGAGGTTTAGGACTTCTAGACAGCCTTCTGAGTATGTTCATTACACTGAAACTGAATGACTGGAAGCTTTTTCGGGCAGGCACTTACTCTCCACAGAAAGGCACATTACCTGGCATAACTACATTTGCCCTCTTCGGACAATTTCTTTTGCAAGCTAAAACTTAAATGAGATCCTTAATTATTTCCTTTGTGACAAAATTATGTTTAATCATCCCCACTGATAAAATCACATGGGTACTTGAAAGGAGAAGGTAACTAGCTAAAGACACTAATTTGGTGTATCTATAGACACAAGTAATTAGGCTTGGAAACACCTTGGCCACAATAACGTGGGGCTTCCACAGCCCTAGCCTCTGGTTCTTCACCTGAAGCAACTCCCTGGCCATCACTTTCTCTTATGTCAGCAGAGCTCTGCCTGCACTGAAGGCCAGAGACTCCTTCCAACTGGAAATAGTCCGTACATAGGAGGCTGTACAGACTGTACATGACAACATGTTTTAAACTACTTTCTTGCATGAGAACCTCTGCATTCCTTGTACTGGTCAAAGCCTGATGGAGGACAAGAACCTGGAAGAGAGTGTTGAGGAGCTGCAAAGAGAGGCATGAGGGAGATTTCTGCTCAAGGATCGACCTTTAATGCAGAATCCAGGAGGCAAGAGATGAAAGCCTGAGTGTAATGCACATTATAGGTATCCCCATTTCAGCACAAAGGTATCCATGCAGCCAAAACAAATAAATAAAAAATACAGATCATAACAAGGAAAGAGGTAGAAACCAGGTAATAATAATAATAATAATAGCAACACAACCCGAATGTGTTTCTTTTCAGTTTGTTCTAATCACTAAGAGCTGAACCAGGTTACAGCATGGGTGAAAAGACTCAAAGTTGTTGAAAAATTCATTGATGTAACCAAGATTCCTCTAGGTGCACATTTGCTTCTTTTCTGTTTACTTTTTTTCCCCTCATCTCAGATAAAATCATAACTGATAGAACAAACAGATTACCCTTCACTTAAATGACTAGCAGTGATTTTCCTTTCTTTTTAATGAAAAGGTGCTCCCTTTACTTTCTCTAGTACATTCCTTGCAGATGTGTCTCATATTTTGCTTGATGAGTACACAGCTGTACATCTCTCATTCCACATCAGGTTTTTATTATAATTTCTCCTTGCCAGGGTGCACACATCCATTAGGTAGTTTAATTATATCTTTCCCTGAGGTGGTGCTTACAGTCTAAGATACTAAATTCAAAAAGAAATTAAGAAACAGAGAAAACCTAGCATGTCATTCATTAGTGGCATTAAATTGCCAGGTTAGGCCTTGGCACATCCTATCCTTCAGATACCTTCAGGTGCCCACTTGAAGCCCAGTAACTGAACTAAGAGCATAGGCCTGATCAAATGTCACCAAAAAGATAACTTTTCTGATCAAGCCGCTAAGAATTTTGAATTTAAAATGTCATTGGACAAATTCTCAGAACTCTGAAGAGTTAACCTTGCTCAAAGCACCTTTGATTGATCTTTCTGTGCTTTTCAGCATTTAATTTATTTCAAAGATGACTTTAATTGAAAATTGCCACACATTAAAAGGATTTCCTTAGAGTTCACAGTTTAAAGCTTCTTACTTTGCAAACAACAGGACTAAGGGAAAGAGTGGCTTTAAGATCTGCACCTCTAGGAACAATGTATTTACAATTAAATTTGTCTTTGTTCTGTGGTTTAAATTGCCCCCTCTTTATTGCCATGAACAACATAAACTCCATTTTGTATGATCACCCGTATGTTTGTGTTCTTATCATGGAAGACTTGTATTTTGGTGAGTAGTCACAGCCAAAGAGACTGTAGGAAATCATATCCCAGTCTGCTGAGCAGAATCTTACTTCTACCTGTTCTGCCAGTTTATCCTACCTGTTCATAAGCTGGCATTTCACCCCATCCAGGTAGCTGCAGTACAGCATGGATACTCTTGAGACACACAGAAGCTCTGGAGCTGACTTTCAGTTGCTGTACATCATTCCAGTATACCTAGAGATACACAAGATTAGTATTGGTGACCCTTAGTCTTTCAAAATACTGAGGAACTGGTAACTCAGAAAAACTACTGAACACCTCCAGACTGAACTGTGACACACACAGTCTATATGTGCATGAATTAAAGCAAATATTTAAATTAAAACCATCAACAATGAAACACCATCTAAAGTGGCAGTGTTTGTTTATTGCTACTTCTTGATAGATCATTCACTGCACAATGTGTTCTATGTAATCACATAAAATAAATAGAAAACACTCCAAAACATGCAAGTTCAAAGGATGACTCTTACCAGCAGAAAACCATTTGAATCACAGGGGCTTGCAGCCTTGCTAACTAGACACAAGGCCAAATTTCCTGCTACTGCAACTACCTATACAGTCCTGCTGACTTAATCACCATCTTGCCCAGTAACACTTTTGACCTTTTAAAATTTGATTGATAAAAATTACAGTTAGGCAATGAGCACATCAAGATATTAAACATCAGCACATTTAAACACATGAAACAGGGTATTTTCCTCTCTCTTTGACGTAAACACCCAAAGGACTTTCTTTTGCTTTTCGTGTTCACTCAAGACTTTCTGTTCCTAATCTGTAAGATCCTTTGACTTCACTGGGTGCTTCACAACACATGCCTGAAATGCAGGTATCCTATATTAGTGGAGCAATTGGGTTTCCATTATGAAATATCTCATGGAATGTAGCAAGCACACAGCTGTGCCAAGACCATGTGCATGATTTTCCTATACCACCCATACTGGTTTCACTGATTACTCACTTCCTTAGCTACAAAAACACATGGCAAGTTTCTTCAGGCTCAAACATCTGTACATAAATTATTTTACTGAAGGTATTTCCATGCACTCATAGCTCAGTTAATGTGATTGACATTTTAAACCTACTTTAGATGAACAAAACTTGATCACAAAATGTACCAGCCTAACAAATGAAATTACACATGCCCTTGTCTTGTATCCAAATGTATATTTTATTCCTTCATACTGTACCCTGTTCTACTGTTTGCTGCAGAGTCTAAATGGATATATGAACAATGCTCTTCTCACATGTACTTCATTCTTTTCTTCTTACACATTTAATATCCAGCAGGTATTGTCCTTCCCCTGCAGGCACATATTCTCATCATCTCCCAGCAGCTTTTAAGGACAGATCTTTGCACACAAAAAAGAGCCCCTTGGTGTACTATTCAGTGGTTGACATTCTTAAAGCAAGCAGATGGGGTTACTTTTAGCAATAATTTGTTGGGTTTTTTCTGTGGACCCTCTCCAATACCATGCACCTCACTTTTACTTAATGCACCCTGAAATGTTGAAAATGGAAAATCACCTTTAATGTGTTAAAAATGCACATATAATCTTTTTAATTCCTCTCCATCTGTGTTAGGAGGATTTATATACAAAAAAGGTCAAAGTTATTCTAGAAACTTGAATTACTCACTGCATTTGCTAAAGTATTGGTAGCTTTATGAGATACTACTTGTGAAGATCTGAAAGTATGAATCTGTGAAATATAAATATATTTACACCATCTAGGAAAGTGTGCAATGGTCTGGCATGCATCAGACTGTTTCCTTCCTCTGTATACACTCTTCTTTTAAAAAGAGAGTGTTCAGATACACAGGCATCAGTATTGAAACCCTTCTCCACAGTGAATACCTTAAATGTGTAGCAGTAATAACAAAAATGGTAAAGCTTTTAAAGCCAATAACATGGTTCATGTCCTTATAGGCTACATCCTAGACAAACCAGCAGTTTGAAAAATTGTCTTAGTAGTAAAAAATTCCTACCAAAAATATATTTGCAGTTTAAAATGACAATAAATGGATTTTATATGACCTTTTCTGGCATCAGTAAAACATTTCCAGAAAGTAAACAGGGAATACACAATGAGATAATCAATATACATTAATTTAGTTATTGTTACTTTTCAGTCTAATGTCAGTATTCCTGACCTGATATGTAGGAAATAATCGACAGTATTAGCCAGGCATATGCAATATAAAGGGTATAACTTTATTAAATAAATTAAGAAAATTAGACAATCAAGTTCTAGAAAACAAATACCTTTATCTAGTCCAGAGGGAACTTGACTCATTTTGCACTGCAGCAGTTACAGGTAGTTAGAAGTATCTTTCTTTCCATTCTTCTGCAATTTCCTTGTACTTCTAAGCATAAAGGATCAGGGTCTGCCAAGGAATCAGTTCAAACACTGCCTTTTGAAGGATTAGATTTTACCCAAAAAAATCCACAAACTCGAATGAAAATTCTATTTGTGTGTTCGAAGTAATTAGCTGACAATACTGTCGTTTTTTTAAAGTGAGGCTGTAATTTCAGTTCTGCCTCAGCAACTCTTCAATGGACTCTGCCTGGCTGAGTACAGCAGTTGCCTCACAGCCTGTCTGAAACCATCTTCAGCAGAACATTAACATTCAAAAGTTGTACAAAAAACCCCACAGCAAACAACCGAAAAGACCCACCTGGTATTCCCTTACCTTTGCAAAAGCAGACCTACAATCTGCTAGTGCTTTTCTCTTCTAGTCTATTGATTGTTGTCAGTAATCTGTCTTTTGAATGCAAATTAACTCTCCTTTTATCAGGCAATCTGAATATTGATTAGAATCTGTGATCTTCAGCCAAATACCTTAATCCCTTATGCGTTTTAAAATGTAGTGGATTATATTATATGCTAGGGGTGTACTTTCTTTAGGAAATAAACTGACCCTGCAGTGGGAGAGGATATAGTCAGCAACATTTACTGCTTAACTGCTGAATTTGTACCTAGCAATTTTTTCCCTGGGAGCTTTGCTTGTTTCCATGTACTAAAGCTACCCTTGATATAGTTGGCTTTTATTGTGAGGGAAAATATCTAACTAGAACGAGATGGTTCCTGTTTTCCTTTCCCATGAGAAAAATTAAGTCAGTTTTAGAATGTCAGTCAGATAGGCTGATTTGAAAAAAACGCAAGGGTTTTTGTTTGTTTTCTGAGAGTTTCTACTTAAAAGCAAGCAGACACATACACATACATGGACCCCAACATATTTTCAGGTGACAGAATGTCATTTGTTTTGATGTCTTACAGAAAACTTCAGTTTTCAGATATCCTTTCAAAAAAATAATATGCTATATTGTTCTCCTCTCATATCTCTTTCATCTTTCTAATATGGACAATAGATTTTAAGAATTATCTTCCTTCCTCTGTGTGGATTTTCCCATGGAAGCATCCTTAAAGATTTAACATTAACTTTGTGAAGGATGGAACCACGTTTTGGTGCATGTAATAGGACAAAATAGGCTTGCAGAGCTGATGCAATGCTGCCACCCACATTACCACAACAAAAAGATAGTCATTTTGTGGATTACCATGCAGACTACCAGACACATCCATGCACCCTGGGGTGGTCTGTCTTGAACCCATTCACAGTCTGGCTTTTCATGCTTTATACAACTATAAACAAAGAGAAAAATCACCCTCTCTTGATGTCACATTAAAATCTTCATGCAGGGCTCCCGCAGCATATTTGCAGGGTAAGCAGGTAGAAAGGGCTACACAGAGACCTAGGGTTGGCACACACAAATAGTCTGTGCAAGTGCAACTGTTTCAGTGGCCAGCACCTTGCTTTGCCACAAGTATGTACCTTGGTATAAACCATGAGACAGTCTGCCAAACAGATGCATTATACCTCTGCAGGAAAACTTTTCAGGAAGGATTTTTCTGCTCGTTGTTCTCCTTTGCACACATGGACATTCATCAGTCTGATGCTTTGCTCTGCACCCCATGAATCCCTCAGAATCTGTTCCTCTAGACGAGCTTCAAAAAAGGTATCCTAGGGCACCATTCCTACTCTTCCTTTAGTCCATCAGCATCTCTTGTTCTGTGACTTTAAATAGTGAACTCATAATTTCCCTTTTAAATTCTTCGGGGACTTTCCACTTTCTGAACCTGAACTCTGCACAGCTAGATTTGATACATCCCATTCCTATAGCAAGCAACTTCTGGAAGGATAACTGACAAGGTTTAGTAACCCCTCCTTGCCTGGAAGATTCATGACAAAACTTGACAAAAGAGGCTGGATTACATTCCCTGACTTCTGGCATAGGGATTTCATAACACCAGATAGAAGCTTTATATTTTGTATTTAGGCACTCCCAAATCACATAAACTCTTCCAATCTCATTAGTGTGTTACTGGCTGCACCACTGCTCTGTGATCCAGACTAGCTGGTGTGCTTTCTGGCATGTATCTCTTCGTCATGAAGACACTCTTCATAACATACTTCCCTTCGAACAATTCTCATTGTGATACAAGTAGTCACTCACTCAGCTCCAAGAAACTGAGCAAGTCTACAAGAAAAGGAGGAATTATTCATTTCTTAAAGGAAGACAGATCACAAAGGCATGTGTCCAGCAACCCAGCAAGGAGGGAATCCTCATGGAAGGGGAGGTTTGCTCCTATCTCTCTGTATGCAATTTATATTGACCAGCCATTGGATTTAAAAAAAAATAATAAAATCGGAAATAATCCTTGAAGCCACCTGGTTAACATATAAAAGCTGGATGCTGCTGCCACACTGCTTGAGTTGGATCCCAGAGGACGAGTATGCTGTGCTTTTGCTAGGATCTGGTTCCACTAAGGTTAAAGCTGCAGCCAGGAGTTCAGTGGAAAACCCCAGTGGTGTCTCTGACCAAGTTGGTGAGAGAGGGAAGACAGGAGGAGGACAGCCTGGATTTCAAGCAGTTTTTAGCCCAGGAGTGTTTTGGATCTCAGTTTCAGAGTTAGGTTCCACTTAATTCTGTTTCAGGCAGCTAAAGCTTTTGAGTGTGACTTTTGAGTTTAATTGATGCTAGAGGGTCAGTTCTTGCAATGAGTGCATCATATCCTGTCTTCCAATGCCAGAGACTGCAAAATCCTAGATTCTTATTTGATTTGAAAACAGTATGCTTCACACATGCCTTTTAGTGGAAATAATGTAAAATTCTTAATTAAATATCAGAAATACTTTGGTATTTCAGATAATTTCCTACAGCACTAGTAATGGGATGAATTTGCATCTCCAGCTATTTTATAGGAAAGTTACTTTAGTGCTCTTCAAAGAAAGTTTTTCTCAGCCAATATCATTAAAATAGTTTCCATAGCCTTGACTTGGCTTTGCTGTAAAGTGGTGGTTTACTCTAAGCAACTTTTTGAAAAAGGAGACTTGAAGGTAATTATATTTAATATTTAGATATGCTCTAGTTCCAAAATCTATTTCCATTTCAAAAAGTGTAAATAAATGCAGCCTTTCAGGAAACAGCCGAGTTTTGATTAAAAGCCATAAATGCAATCCTGAGACGTTCACTGCAACTCAAGAGACACTCCTGCCAGCTTTTCAGTGTGCTTCTATTTTTGCCTTCTTGCAGATCTGTTTCTTAGTTTTGGAAGGTGGAGGCAGGGCCCCAAAGTGCTGCTTCCCTGTGTTGCACCAGCAGTGAGGTGCCACATAGTCAGTAGCAGGTGTCCCACTTGCACATTCTCTACCACCCCACTTATACAGAGGGGCAAGGACTGTGCAACTTATTCTTTCCTGCAGAGGTTGCTCTCCCAGATGTTTTTACTGGTCTCCCTAAACCTCATAGCCAATGCCAAGATCTGACTTTCTCTGTCAGAGGTAAAGCAAGGGAGAAAGATTTTGGCTGATCTGTCAGCATTCAGCCTAGCTTTTCTCCCCCTTGAAAGGACAGGCCAGGTGCACTCAGCTCACAGTTAACTTGCCCAACAAAATGAATGTTTTTTTTTTCCCCTGCAGGTGGCTTTATTGCCACTAACATCTGGGGGCATCCTTCCCTGTGGCATGCATTTGGTTGGAAGTAGAAGCCAGTTCTGATGGGTCCTGTGAACATCCTGACTGCAGGCACAGATTCAGATTAGGCATCTCTCAGAGAACACAGTGGTTCCCATCCCCTCTCTTCCTCCCAGGCCCTACAGCACTAACCCCTTAACTCCACTACAAAAGTCATTTTGCAAAATAAACCCTCTTGCTATGCTGATGCCCACACTGAGTCAACTGCACTGTCTTTTCAGGGTAACTCCATGATTTTTCTTATTTTGTGCATCATGCAGAAGTTTTCTTTGGCAGACATGAAGGTGCATTAATACCTTCCTTACCATAGGTAATTCAAACTACCAAGGTAGTTTAGACATTTTCTGAGGGTTAACTGGTAAGCATCATAACTGCTAACTTATTAGTAAAACAATCAGGTGCACACATGTTTCCCTAGGGCAACCTCAAACTTGACCTAGATATGGCACAACCTGTCTCCCTGCCTTATCTATTTAGCACACTTCTTTACTGGAATTTCATCTCTATTATCCAAGTATTACCCTGCATTTTTCACTGCAATTGCATGATCTCTCCAATGAATGCTTAGTTTGGCACATTAATACTATTTTTGTGGGACCAGATAAAACTGAAAACATTAAAAACTGGAATTATTTCTAAAGGGTACATCAGCCTGGACAGCAAGTATCTACTACTGACAGTGCAAAGTGGGAAAGATAAAATGTTGGGGAGGGTAAAATATTCAGATGACTGAAGGAAAAGTCTTATATATAAATGAGATTTACTTTAGCTACTGTGTGGCTCCCCTGCTCTCCTGTCCTAAAATAAGTGGTTATCTCGAATTTGCATCTACTGCTGTAAACCTTAGCACCCACCAGGGCACAAGCCAGTGAGCTTGGGATCCTGGCTTGGCCAGAGAAAGCTGTGAGAGATTTTGTTTTGCATTTAGTGTAAATATCATCCATATTCTGATGGTCAATGTTGACTTATGTTTATATGATCCTAATTTACAGAGACTTCTAAAATCTGGCTAAGAACAAGGCAAAATGATGAACATTGGGGCAGGGAAGGCTGTTCTATCTGGAGAAGGGAGGGGGAAAAGGTAAGAAGGATAAGGTGTGGGGTGACAGAACCTTCTCTGGAGGTATCTAAAGCACCAGTATGGTAGAGATGGCTCTAAACCAAGCTCTCACATTCGTATTTGTGTAATTTTTTATGCAGCTGTGCCCCATGGCACCCATTTAGAGTCCTCCTAACTGTCTCCATAATGGTTTTGCCACAAAAGCTGACAAACTCCATCCTGCTTCAAACTACTTGGAAGTGCAAACTGAGTCACTCACCTCTGACTGACATTAAAGGCTGGCAGGAATGGGGATCAGCCACTGCAGAGTGCAGTGTAATACCTGTACCTACCATAAAGTGCCATATGCCATCATCTTAAACCAGAGGTGTCATTCAATGCACTAACTGATTGTTCACTACAGCTTCAGAAGCTGTGTTTGCAAATTGTATCACACACTAATATTGATTTATTTTTCCTTTATTTGTATTCTTTAGTGTTCATTGTAGGAACACACACACACACACAGAAAAAAAAAAAAAAAAAAAAGGAAAAGCCCTAACATCATTTACATAATTCATGAAAAGAGCCAAGATTTCAAAGTTAATTTACTTTCCTCACTTTTTTCTCTGCTTCCCATTTTGTCTTAATGCAGCCTAGTTGTGACACCTAAAATAACATGACAGCACTTCTGCTGCCAAATTATAAAGATTTGTAAAAACTTCTCTTCCTATAGTTGATTTATGAATGCAGCTGTGTGAAATTCAGATGGTGTCTGCATGTAATAGACTACTAGATGGCTTGTGACTGGCAGCTGAAAAAACACTGATTTAAATTTATACCTTGCATAGACGTAGCAGAATAGAAGTATAGAGATACTTCTATCTTTAATCCATAGGCTTATTAGTCATTAAACAAACTATTTGCAATTTTGCTACTATAAAGCTTAAGAGATTGAATTAGAATGCCTTCCAAAAGACATCACTGCATTATGTAGGAATTGTGATTTTGGTATAATGCAGTTCATTAATGTCAGTGAAGGCAATTTTATGTCTAAGTCTCATTAAAAAAAAACACAACACACTAACATTACTGAATGGATTTTATTGTTTAAGAAATTATAAATGCTGCCTAACATTCCCATTCTCACATTAGGTCATTTACCTTAAAAGTCATCTCAGAATAATATAAAGAGCTTTGGAACAGTAAGTATGAAGAGAGGTTTGAGAGTTTAATGAGCAGGATGCTGGCTTTCTTGCTGTTTGATTTTGTCCTGATTTTCAATAACTTTGCAGAACTGAGAGCTACTGCTGAGAAGTGAGACAGGATTGTCTCAGCAGAGGTGGAGTGTACCAGCAATATAACTGCTGACCTTTAGAGCAATTTGGGATGATGAATATGTTTTTCTCGAGAGTCCTGCCTCCTTTGCAGAAGCTGCCCCTTTTCACAATGAGGTCATTCTTTGGAAATGTGTCATGAAAGGAAAAGGTAGTTCCCTTAAATAAACCCATACAGTTGAAATTTCTATACAATGTGCTACAGAATTCCAGCCCAGGAAGCTGGCAACACCCAAGTGATTCTTGTCCACTGTTTTGGTTAAATTAGGGATTTTAAAGAATGAAAGTCATCCCATTGGCTGACCTGGAAATGCCAAAGGTGACAGTGCTTTTTCACTAAAAACCACAGAAATTCCATAATGAATGTTTTACACACCCAGTGGTGCAACAGGGCACATTGCCACAGCCAAAATGGGACTTTTTTCCCCACAGCTAAATACTGTCATTGATCTAATATTATACACAAGTGTTAAATATTTGCATCAGTAAACAACAGAACATTGTATCAGGCAGTTTAAGTAAATTATCATAAAAGCAGTTATTTAATGTAAGAGAATACTACTTGTACAAAGGCTGCAAACAATACATCTCAAAGGTGAATATAATGATTTAATGTGATGAAAGATTAGTCATGCATTTTTTTCCTCCAAACAGCATATTAACTAGCATATTTTAATGCTACCTATTACTGTCCTGTCTTGCAGAATTTATGATCCTCCAAAAGTAAGTTTAGTCTCCTCAATTAAAGCTAAAAGCATGTGAGCCCACAAAAAGAGACACACACAGAGAGACAATAGAGCTATTTAACACTGCAGTTAATTTACACTCACGATATGTTCACATTTTTCATGACTGGGGCAACAGATTTAAGTCTATTTTTAAAGGTGGTAACAAATGTAATGGGTTTCCTTTGAAATGCATTAATTAAAATTCTGTGAAGGATTCTGTACAAAAGGTAGCATGCTCTTGAATTGTGACAAATAAAGAGATAAGCATGCCAGGCTCTCAAATGCGCATTGCAAAAATATTTTAAGAGCATGAAAAGCTCCCCTGTGTACCACTACATTTTTTCATGTCAACACATTTGTCATTTATTAATTAAAATACAGCTAAGAATGTATAACCTTTAATTTTAATCACATTGGAACTGCTAATACATCAATAAAACCCATCTACATTCCTATTTTGAAAAGTGATTGGTTCTGTAGTGTTCAATTTATTTAGACTGATACAAAAAAAATCAGTGACAAACTCAAATGACACCATTTTTTCAAGTTTTTTCCTCCACTTTGAAGCAGTAATGAAAAATTACTGAAGTCACAAACAGAATCTAAGCTATTGTAGACTGCTTTTGGACAGGCAGAAGTGAAAGGAAGTTAACCTTTCTCCTTTCCACCGACTCCTACAATCTCATCCAGGTCCATATCACTTGGTACTTTCTTCCACTGCAGCCACCAGGCACAAGGAACTGATCACCTTTTCTCCTAGGAAAATCTGTAGCCAGTCATTTATCTTTCTACTTCTTGCTTCCAGAGAGACTTTTCACACTGCAGCAAACAGCGGTGAACTCCACCCCCCCATCATCCAGCCCCAAAGGCTGCCACCACCCCTTTTGCATCAGACACAGCTGTTGAGCAACTAACGGATAAATCAGGTATGGAAAATCCACCTGGGAAATAAAAAACCCAACAAAACAAAATAAATGTTCTCATCAGATCATCTGAAGAGAGATGGGGACAGAGGGGGGAATCTGAAAACAGAGGAGGAGGATTGCCTCTTTCAGCAGCAGATTTTTTATCATCATCATCATCATCATCATCATCATCATCATTCTTATTATTATTGTTATTATTATTGTTGTTGTTATTATTATTATATTGGCTTAGCTGCAGCTTGAAACTGCATCCTAAGCCTTCCTGCAAAGCTGGGGAGGAAAATGACTGTGCAGTCACCACTCCTTAGAGACGGACAAAGGAAAAGATTAAAACAGATGGGAGGATCCACGGATGTGGTGCAGCTGTGGTTACCTCAAGGAGCAGATATGCAGTAGAACTGTAGCATAACAAGGTTGAAAGGAGGCTGGTTACAGAGGGACCAGGGTGATTTCAGCAGTTTGCAGGTAGGCTGCAAAAAAAGCTGTAAGAGCAGACAAGGAGAAGCTGAAGGAAAAAAGGCTAAAGAGGGAAAAGATTTGAAAGACAGTTAATTGTAAAATCATGGTTTCAGCTAAGTGCACATGAGGGCAAGAGAAGAGACTGATGACTGAAAAGAAGGGACAGGAGTCTTCTGAGTATCAAAATGCTGGGGAAGAAGCCACAAGAAAACACAAGTTAACAGGATGTGTTCATACATGCAAACACATATTAATTAAGGTATTCAGACTGTAATCATGCCATAAACTGAAGACATTTCTGGAAAAAGAGGACACTTATTACAGCAAACTGTGAGACTCCCAGACATCCCTACCCACACTTCTCTACACTATTTGTACAGCCCCTGTCAGCACCAGCAGTCACATTTCCAGCTGTGAAGTACCCTGGTCCTGCTGGAGCTGTCTGTAGATCTGCTGTCATGTAAGTGGGTAAGACCAAAACTCACCTTTTCCTAGAGGCCCCAGTTTTCTTATATTGTCACTGTAAGGCCACAAGTAGAAAACCGAGGGGAAAACTTCAGTGCCTGAATTTTGGGAGGTAGTTTCTGTCTCACATACCTGCAGAGTAAAAAATGAGATTGAAGTGGCTTTAAATTTAATACAATATGCTAAATCTAAAGCCCCAGAAGGCTACTTTTTATGCATTTAAAGAAAAATAAAAGGAACGTCTAAAGGCCTTTCTTATGTTCTCTATCCCTCTTAAATGGCTCTAATAGGAAATTGAAACTGTTTCATCTTGAAGTAAGAAAGAAACTCTTTACAGTGAGGAAAAATCAATCACTGAAACTACCTCCCAGGGACATTGTGGAGTCCCCTTCACTGGAGGTTTTCAAGATGTAATTGGATAGAGTGCTGGATAACCTCATCTAGGCTCCTTTTCCCACAAAGATGTGGTCCAGAAGAGCTTTCAAAGTCCCTTCCAACCTGAGCTGTTCTGTGATTCTATGATTAATTTGATACATCTGATATGTCAAAG
Source organism: Apus apus (assembly GCF_020740795.1). Taxonomy (NCBI): domain Eukaryota; kingdom Metazoa; phylum Chordata; class Aves; order Apodiformes; family Apodidae; genus Apus; species Apus apus. The sequence continues at coordinate 67,700,507 of NC_067312.1, read as the reverse complement.
ATTAAATACAAAGGAAAAAGAAAGGGACAGCAAGCCTTGTTCTGGGAGACCTCATTACATATCATAAAGCTGCAAAAATACCCATGATGCTTTTTGAATCTTTTCAATACTCTCAAACTGTTCTGATTATTGTTATGACAGCCAGATTCCAGCATCTTGACCTTCAGCCTTGTAAAAGGCAGACTGCAGTCTCATTAAAGGTAGGCAGAGGAAAGGTACAGGAGCAATTTCTTACTGCATCTTACAGCAATGAACACTGAAAATGCTACCAAAAGGCTTTTTCATTGCCATTATGACCATAGCCTACATGAACACCAGCATTTTTCTCTAAAACTTTCTGATTACATTAGACCTTTGTAGCCTTTAAGGCTTTCCAGATGCTAAAAACACTTTTAACATGAACTGCATTTAAACATAAGATTTAAAATAATATTGAAACAATTGTGGAACTTATGAAAGAAGCTTGACAGAACTGGACACTGCAAGCTTTTTTCTCTCAGGCTCTGCAATGGAATGACAGTATCTTTCCAACGCTTCCCATCAAAGTAACTTTGCTCTGGTTTGATGAGACATCTGATGGGGATAAAAAAAGTTAATACTGATTCAATAACTGTAACTCACTCCTCTGTTGCCAGCAAACAACAAGACAAATGAGATATTGTGCAAAATTCTCATGTGAATTCAAATAGAAACCTCTAAGTTTTTTATTTAAAACAAAATGTTCACTAGGTTACATTATACAGAGCAAACTGAAGAAGCAACAGCATGAATCTCTCAAAAGTCAATATTGCTGTTACTGCTAGTCAGTTTACTTGACAAATCTGGTCTCTTTTCCTACTAACAGAAATTATTTTAAGTACTTCCTTTTGAAGGGGTGAGCAAAAACAGCTCACAGCTTGGCTGTGCCTGGTTACCCATCACAGCCTGTTGTTGTCTTTGACTCAAATAACTTTAAGAGACAGTGCTTCTGCCCTCCTCTGAATAGTCTGCATGCTCTACAATCATCCCTCCAAGAGTTCTGCAATTCAACAAACCTATTAATCTTGCTTTCCACTTTATTCCTATACCCAGTCTTTCTGGAAATCTGCATGCATAAACCTCCCTGTGTCACCCTGCTATCCCACCTGACTTGCCATCCCAGAAGAGCTGCCTGACTCGGGTCCCATCAGAAGACATTCATGAAGCTGCTGCTGCAGACTTTTACCACTCACAATTGCATCTACCTCTAGACAACAGAGACACCTTAGCATCCTCTTCATCTGTATCTCTAGCAGAGAATCTATGCAAAATAGCTGCACTTGAGAGTAATTTTCCTCGAGTTATCCTAGCTTAGTAGAGAGCAGCCATCCTGTGAAAAAGTCTGCCACCTGCTCATCAGTGCTTCATTCCTGTTTGTGAGGCAATGAAGTGTCCTCCCAGCACTGACACTGCAGCTCACCTTGCAGTGGCACTTCAGCTTTCTCAGGGAAAGCTCTGAGGAAGCTAGTACAGCTACTGCACTGGTTCCACTTCACCTGAAATGAGACTCTCTTGCTTTTTAGCAAGGCAATGCCCTTACACCACAAAATACAGTCCTCCTTTGTCACAGCTGCAGTAACTGTAGATATTAGCAACAGCTGCAAAAGAATACTTTTCTGTTGTTTATCCTCCTGTGTTGCTTAAGTGTCTTTCATTTCAATGTACTCTAACTGTTCACATAAGTACTTTTTCTTTGCCTTAAATGTAACATCTTAAAGTTCCACCAGTTCTTTAGCACAAATGAGAAGGCCTATTATTACATTCTCTTTGACTGTTTTTCAGTTCCAGTTCAGAAATCCTGCTGTGCAGGTTTCTTTGTTGACTTGGACCACATGATCCTAGCACAACGTTACCGAAAAAAGGCATATTCAGTAAGAAGGGAAGAAGACTATTTTGAGAGATACTTATAATGAGAAACTCTAAAGCTGTGTAAAAAAACCCCATAAATGTCTCTGAATTTACTTCTATTTCTGGAGAATATGGTTTCCTGCAAAGAATTTTGATCCTGCAGATACTACACTTTCTAGTGAAATGCATTTCTTTGAAAGTTCTGAGAAAAAGCTTTTGTATTTTTTCATTAAATATATTAAAAAATGTCTTCTTTAAAACATAAAAATAGGGATGAAAATCTCTTTGTCCCATTCACCGCCTATTACTGTAATTACAAACAAAACTTGAAATTATTGTATTTCAGTTTAATTATTTGAAGCCAACATGAGGTTTTCCTAAGGCAAAACCAATTACACCAAAATTATTCTGGCAGATGTTTGACTAACACTCCACAAAGAATGTTTCTTCTACTCCTCCTCCTTAATTTTGTGAGCCAATTGTGAGCATTTGGATCCTGTTTGCCTGCTAATTTCTGTATTTTGATGGCTAGAATATTCTTTTTCTCTAAGGGGAAGCTGAAGTTTTCACATGGTCACAGCCAGTAGGAACCAGACTTTAAGTAAAACATCAAATAGCCATAATTAAATTGCAGAAGTTGGCAGCACTGTCTTAGCTTGCTGAGAAAGAAAAGCAGGTGAGTTTTTGAGTAGCTGGAGGCTCTCAAGTGGTGTTCTGACTCACACAGAGGGACACTACACAACCTTATTTTGAGAGCTTCTCACTGTACCTTACTCTAATTCAGCATTCCTGGGGATCAGTTGGATTTCAGAAGGGCAGTGTCATAAATCACTGTCATTGCTGTCCTTATGGTACACCAAGAAACACAGACACCATATTGTGAAACTCTCTTACACCACTTCTGCAGAGACAGGTTTGTTTGGAAGTGCTTTGAACTCCTCATCAAATGTCCTTTATAGTACCCATGCAAGCTTCACACAAAAGAGCTGGGTACTACTTACCATGAATTACTGAACCTGTGACTGGCTGACTGACTTCAAGGTGCAGTTGTAATGCTCTGATTAAAAAGGATGTGTTTTTTTCTGCTAAGATATCCACAGTGATAGGTTCCCTGTTTTCCCAGTGTCCTTATGACCAAATGTAACACTGTAAAAGGAAATAATTTTGGACTAATCCAATATGATTTTGAAAAGGTACTTCCAGAAGAGTACCATGTTCAAAGAAAATATCATTGTTTATTTGGCTTTGGGGACAAATAAAAACCCAGTAAGGACTGCTAAGGTAGCACAAGACAAAGCAACTAATAGGATGCAGATCCTGCAGGACATACATCAACCTTAAGCAGGTACCTTTTTCTACATAAACATACTGAAACTCAGAGGCTCAAGTGTGACCACAACAGTAAACCAGATATGGGTTTGAAGATGCAGAAAATGGTGAAACGTAGCTACACAGGCATGGTTTAGAAATAAACAAAGGAAACTCTTGCAAGAAAACTGATCACAAAGTCAAAGAAAAATAAAACAAGCGAACCAGGGAAACAGGTTTTGCTGCTCCACCAAGACAGAAGCAGCAACTGACAGAAAACTGTGTATCAAGGGAGAAAAGAAAGGAAGCAATCTGACAAAACAGAGATCAGGGCTCAAGAAGAAAGGAAATGAGCAAAGGCTCAAGAGAGACTGCAACACAGAATGGTCTTCTGACAAATAATGTTGTTAAAGCCCTGGTGCTAGGGAAGAATATGTCAAGCATAAGTGTGTTCTGAAGGATGGACAAAGAAGAGAAGGTTCAGGTTCTCTCCAAGGGCAGTCATTCCCTCCTAGGAGGAAAACAACAAAAAATAGGACAACAGAACAAAGGTCTATAGGTTGCTCTGTATTTGGATCCTTGAGAGATGGTGGTAAGCTTTCATAGAATTGTTTTGGTTGGAAAAGACATTAAGTTCATGAAGTCCGACCACTAACCTAGCACACTGCGAAGTCCACCACTAAATCATGTCCCTAAGGACCATATCTACACATCCTTTAAATACCTCCAGGGATGGTGATTCAGCCACTTCCCTGGTCAGCCTCTTCCAGTGCCTGACAAGGCTTTCAGTAAATAATTTTTTTCCTAATATCCAATCTAAACCTCCCCTAACAAAACCTGAGGCCATTTTCTCTTATTTTGTTACTTGGGAGAAGAGAACAACACCCACTCCACCACAACCTTGTTCCAGGTAGCTGTAAGAAAGCAGCAAGGTCTCCCTCCCCTCAGCCTCCTTTTCTCCAGAATAAACAACTCCAGTTCCCTCAGACACTCTCCATAAAACTTGTGATCTCCATCTTTGTTGCCCTTCTTTGGACAAGCTCCAGCACCTCAGTGAACATCTTGCAGTGAGGGGCCCAGAACAGCACACAGCACTCAAGATGCAGCATCACCAGTGCTGAGTACAGGGGCATGATCACTTCCCTAGTCCTGCTGGCCACACTATGCCTGATACAACCCAGGATGCTGTTGGCCTTCTTGGCTACTTAAGACACTCTGCTGTCTCCTGTTCAGCTGGTTGTCAGTCAGCACCTGCAAGTCCTTTTCCTCTGGGCAGCCTGCAGTCACTCTTCCCCAAGCCTGTAGAGTCGCTTGGGGAAGCAACTTCCTACCCTCAGGCAGATCAACACTCCCCCTCAACTTGGTGTTGTTTGCAAACTGATGAGGAAGCACTCGACCCCCTCATCTAGATCATTGATAAAGACGTTAAAGAGAATTGGCCCCAGCACTGAGCACTGGGAAACACCACTCGTGATCAGCCACCCACTGGATTTAACTCTGTTCACCACAACTCTTTGGGCCTGGCCATCCAGCCAGTTTTTTATCCAGTGAAGTGCACACCTGTCTCAGCCATGAGCAGCCAGTTTCTCCAGGAGAATGCTGTGGGAAATGGTGTTAAAGTCTTCACTAAAGTCTAACTAGTCCACATCCACAGCCTTTCCCTCACCCACTAAACAGGTCAACTTGTCATAGAAGGAGATCAGGTTAGTCAAGCAGGACCTGTCTTTCATTAACCCATGCTGACAGGTCCTGTATGGACAGGTCATGGCACATACAGGACCTGGTTGTCCTGTATGTACCATGTAATGACACCCAAGATCATCTACTCCATAACCTTCCCTGGCACCAAGTTCAGCATGGCAAGCCTGTAGTTTCCCTTCTGGCCATTCTTGTAGGTGGGTGTTACATTTGCTAACCTCCAGCCAACAGGGACCTCCACAGATAGACAAAACTGCTGACAGATGATGGAAAGTGGCTTGGTGAGCATTTCTGCCAGCTCCCTCAGTACCCTTGGGTGTATCATACCTGGCCCCCTAGGCCTGTGTGTGTCTAAGTGGTGCAGCAGGTAGCAAACCATCTCCTCTTGGCTTATGGTGGCTCCACTCTTCTCACCACCCCATTCTTCTCACCACTCCTATCTGCCAGCTCACAGGACTGCATACCCTGAGAACAACTGGTCTTTACTGATAAAGACTAAGGCAAAGAAGGTATTAAGTACTTCAACATTTTTCTCATCCTTTGCTACCATGTTTCCCCCCATATCCGATAAAGGATAGATTCTCCTTAATCCTCTTTTTGTTGCTAATATATTTATAGACATTTTAAATTGCCTTTTACAGAGTAGCCAGATTACTTTTGGGTTGGGCTTTGGCTCTCCTAATTTTCTTTGTGCATAACCTAATGACATCTTTGTAGTCCCCCTGAGTTGCCTGCCCCTTCTTCCAAAGTTCATAAATTCTCCTTTTTTTCCTGAGTCCCAGCCAAAGCTCTCTGTTCAGCCAGGCCAGCACTCTTTCCCTTCAGCTCCTCTTTCAGCACAGGGGGACAGCCTGCTCCTGTGTGTTCAAGATTTCCTTCTTAAAGACCATCCAGCCTCCAGCCTTATTTCTCAACAGATGGACTCTACACGAGTCCTTAAGTCACTTAAACTAAGCTGATAGATCTGGAAGAAGGACTCAGAAATAAACTGAAGTTATTTCCTGTTTTCAGAGGACGCCCTTACTGAAGGCAAGAATAAGTACAATGGCTTTTTGCTGGCATAATGTTTGGTGAAGAATAAAACTGGATATGAGCCCTAGGAATAACTGAGCATGCTAGTACTAGTAGCATTTCTTCTCCACTCTGTATATGAGAAACAGTAAGAACATAAAAATCTAAAATAGCTTTATAAAATAAAACTAATAGGAGAGGTAGCACAAAGGTGTCTGTGAAGAGAAAACAAGATGGCATGTAAGTGAGAAAAGCAGAGAACAAAAGTAACTGAAAAGGGATTCAATTTTAGAACAAAGACCCTTGCTATGCACATGGGGACAAACAAAACCTTCTCTTTGAAGGTAAGAATTGACTAACAAGAGAAAGGGAAGTATGTATCTCATCACAGGATGAGTACACATACTCCAGATAATGACTTAGGACACTTAAATTAGCTTCCTGCTGTCCCTTTAGATGGCTATCCATCTCTAGAGACCACAGATCTCTAGATACTCACAATCTCTAAATGCCATAAGCCCTTGCTGGTTATGGGTGAAAAGACAGTTCAGATGTTTCCTTGATTAATAAAATCAATCAGTTAGGTCCGCACCAATATATGTGGGGAATAATGTTAAATAAGCAATCCAACAAAGCTGTGCAGTAAGACATGTCAGTCACTATACTGTTTTTTCATTATTTGCTAACTCCTCAGGAAGTCCACATAGCTCTGGAAAAACACAAGATGACTGAAAGAAAAAAAGATTCAAATTTAATATAGAAATGTAACCAGAACTTTAGCATTAGGGGAGAACCATCCTCTCTAGTTCCCACAGTCTATCCTAGCTGCCTCTGCTTAATAAACTATTTAGTCAGATTTTTCCAGTTTTACCTACAAAAATGGTTGAAATTCAGATTGTCATAGTTTTTGTGTTACAAGTAAGCTAACAAAATTTAAGATGAGATGCAATTAGTGTGTTCTAATTTTTTACTCATTATTGACATCAATGAATGAGAGATCAAAAATTCTACTATATGAACATGCTAAATATAGGTATCTGGGTGTTGCAAAAATTCTGTTTTAACTATTTTATCTTCATGTTTCCCTGTTTCAAAGCATTGGAATACTATTACTGTCTTATTTAGCGTTTCTCACCAGTACTTACATGAAGCCATGATACTCTAATGTATCTAATTATATTCTAATTTTCTAATTACAAACTGTCAAGAAATATCCAAAAGGACAATGTCTCTATAAAAATTATTTGGGCTGAAATACTGTTTGTGCCTGACAGGGCATATACAGGTTTGTTAGAATAGATACATAACCAGCAGTAGCGTGAATCATGGCACAAAATTCTGTCAGAATAGGAAGCATGTAGTGAAATTAATCTGTCTTCATGTGTTTTGCTCACTTTTACCTTGGAAGATTGCTGTGAAGTGTATTTTTTCTCCCAGAACTTCCTTCTGTGAAGAATTTCAGACTCTTTAGCTTTCATGTCTATTCAAGATAACATGAAATTCTGACACTTGGAAAAAACACACTTGGGTAGGATGTGACTCCCATCCTCCCTGCTGCTCCCCTGCTCCTTGCAGCTCCCCCTGCCACCAAGGACATACAAATGCATATTTATCTTTTTAAAAGCCCTAATTTGTCATGTAATTAAATTGTGTATGTTGGGCATCTCTGGAGACATCCGTTCTCAAGTGTGTCTCACTGGCATTTTTCCCATAAGGATGGTGTTAGGAATAGAGTTTCCTCACCACTACCCTAGGATCAGGCAGCCTCTCAGTGTTTGTCTGGAATGAGCAAGAGCCACGTTTCCTTGCAGGCTGCAGTTGGACCCAGGTGTTTCCTCTTGTTCAATGACTGTTTTGTGACTGTTTGTTAACCATAATTTATATTTCTCAGCAGTGACAGGATGGGAGTAAATGCCACAGATAGAGCCTAAAACACTCGTTTTTGTGTTGTTTACCAAGAGTCCCAATCCACACTGAAGGAAGTGGAAGTTCTGTTCCAAAGTGTACGTTCCTGAGCAGGAATAGGCACGGGGTTAATATGAACAGGAAATAACCTGACATTTACTTCTTTATTAGCAGAGAAATAATTAGCCTAGGCTGACAACTTAGTTCTGGATAACACTACCAGATACATTTAATCAAGTGAAATGAATGTGCTATCTGTAAGTTACAATCTATCTGAACATCTTAGCAAAACAGCCACAACACCGAGATACTAAATAGACTTGCCTTTTCCCACATATATTTCTTAAAAATACCGAAAGCTGATGATATTTTCTTTTCCATCTAGTTCAAAATCTAAGAAAATAAAGTCTCTGCATAAAAGAGAGAACAGTTTTACAAAATTTTGCATATTCTTTGACTTACAGGAGAAGCACTGTCAATGTAGAGAGGCTGACATTGCCATAGCAGTTAGGAGTCAGAGTTGGAAGAGAGATGCAATACCAAATAATATGGATAGTGGAAGTAATGGGCTGAATTTCATCTGCTACAACCTCTGTTTAAGACACTCCAGTAAATAAGCACTACTTACAGTAGAACTCTGAAACAATGGGCTAAATACTCAGTTGTAGATTAGTTATGCTACCCTGACTTCATAGGCATTTAAACTACCCAATGATCTACAGGGTGGTATTTTTGAGTGGATTACATCTGAAACACACAGCCTATTAAAAAGTTGATTTAATTAGCTTATTTTAATTAACTTCTTTAATCAAAGTATCTGTCTACCCCTGTTGATGCAGTATGTTTTCACTTATTTGGATTTACATGATTAAAAATACTCTATCTCCACCCCTCCAAAAAATATAAAAAATCTAAGGATTAAAAAAAGAAGCAAAAACATTTCTGAGTCCTTGAAAAGAGCTGAATGTTTCAAATAAAGAAACAAAAAAGATTCCCTCATGGAAGGAAGGAGAAGAGATTGGGAGATTTCCTGCAGATGGGAAGTTATATAATCTTAGGGAAATTATCTGTTTTGGTTTTTAATATAAGGGGTTTTTTGGTTTTTTTTGTCTATAAAGCAAAACTTACTAAAAAGCCAATTTTATTTAAAAGACCTCTGTGGCCAGATTAAAATTATTTTCAGTAATTTTATGTCTTTTGAGCAAAACTTGGTCTCTGAGCATTTCCAAACAATTTAAGGAAAATATGCAATAGGATTTTACTATGTTCTGCAAGAGTACTTTTTACAAGTAGTTGACCTTGGTTCTGAGCTACAGAAGAGGGTAAAGATACCTGAGTTATCTTCAAGGTATTGTTTGGGGGTTATACTTCCAGTGGGAAACAATTTCCAAAACATAGCATTTTAGGCAGAAGTTACTGCACTGCCAACTTTAAAGCAAGCTAAATGTACTTTTTCATCACCCTAACTGAGCTCTTCTGTTCAGATTAATGACTGACCAGGAGATCTCAGATTTTTAAAGCATGTTTAGCATTTGTTTGTCACATGGCAGACAGCTGATCTCCCTACTGCTGGTTAATGACAGTCATTTATTTCTCACAAGGCTAAACGCTGTGGTCCCCTGACAGCCAGTGCCATCATGTGGAGACATGAACTGTTACCATCTGGATGCCCAAGAACATTGAGGAGCATTTGCCCACAGCCCCCTGCTTTGGTTCTGTAGGCACAGAGAACCTTAGGAAGGATATTTGTGTATGATAGACCTCCCAGATGTATCTTTAGCACTAGTCAAGACCAAGAGACAAAGTAGTACATTCATTTAAAAACCTGTATTTGCAATAATGAAACCAATTTAATAATTAAACCAATTAAGATCTTCCTCAGCTATTAAGATCATGCTCAAGAGTAGAGATATGTTCAGCTTGCTGCCATGTCTTCCCCTGGGTTAAACTACAACAATTCCTTCTTAAAGGAAGATGGAGCCTCTTCTGCTCTAATTGTCTAAAATGGTGCAAAAGCATCATCCTCTGGAGTTTACTGGGTACTACACTATTAAGTGGCTTTTCTCAGCGACAAGGCTACAGATTCTTTCCTCAGGAAGAAAAAAAAAAATATCTGTTTTTTACCTCTCGTTCATGTACACACACATATATATGCACACACATATACATATATGCACACATATATAAACACACACACACAACGTTGAACCTTCAGACAGAATTTGAGGGACATGCAGGTCTTCAGTGATTTCGATTTTCCTGAGCCAAGATTTCAGCCCGTGTGGGTTCCAGAGTAAATGGCGGCCTAAAGACACATCCATGTGAAGAAGCAGAAATAAAAGAGTATAATAGTTTGTTCTCACCACCAAATTGTCAGAAGTTTTAAGTTTTGAATAGTCAGGTGAAAGGTTAGACAATACAGGTGACAGCTGAGTGTCCTGTTAGCAAATGTCAGATACTGCTATGGATTGACTCTTTTTGGCCCGTGTGTTTCCTGGCAAGGAACACACACGTTTGGCTTTTGCATAGCAAGTCTCCCAGGAAGGTCAAAATGACCTTCAAACAAGTAAGATACCAGTATTTCTTTAAAGTAGATCCATGATGGGTTTTCTTGTCAGAATGCATTACTGAGAACAGCAACAGTACATTAACTCTATTCAAGCTGACAGTCTGTGGTCTGCCTCATTACTATGGCTCAAACATTCAATATCAAAACATAAGCCAAAATGAGTGATTATTTTTCACCAAGTTTCAAATGCCCAGAAAGTAACCACAAATAGCTGTGTGACTTTACCAAGAGTTCCTTTTAGTAGCTAGAGAATGAATTTGGGTTAAGTCTGTATGTCTGGAAAAATGAAATCTGAAATTCCTGCTGCGATGCTTTCAGCTTCCCTGAACACTCAGCCAGTTTAAACCAGGCCAGTAAATAATGGGTACCCAGGGTGGTGTCAGTAGGGAATAGACTAGGCGTAAGTACTCCTTGTTAAAGAAGCATCAGTAAACTGGGCTTTAGGGCACATTTATATCAGTACACAAGCAGAATTGAGGAAGAGTCTCAAGCACAGTCCTGCAGTGGGTTTAAGCTATAGGCATCACTGGCTTATGCCATACCTTCCTCTGCCTCATGATGCCTGGCACAGTTTAAGTCTAGCACATGAGGCCCAAATAAAGACATGTTTTGGATGTGATCACTCTGAGGCTGGCAAAAGCCTTGAAATGTTATTTTAGGGCTGAGCTTGACAAATGAACAGACTTGTGCAGCTGACCACAGGGGAAGCGATCTGACAGCTGCAATGCCACCCTCAGGCTCTATGGTCCTATGTTGCAACAAAATGATGGCAAAGCTCATCACATCAGCTTCCCAGACAGGAATCCCTGACTAGTGCTCCTGCTATCTTTCTCCCTTGCCCCTCCCTTTCCAACAGCTGTTCTGTGGGTTTGAGTCTGCACACTCAGAGGGAAGGTGTCTTACCAGACTTCAATGGCAGCAAGATCAGGCAATATATACTTTTCCTCTGTTTATCCTAGTCTGTCCCAGAGCTGATTTCTCCCATTCAAATTCACTTGGCCCTTTATTTATGCACTTCCTCAGCCCTTTAACATTTCTTTCTTCCACCACAAAATCTCTTGTCAAGCCATCAAACTCAGACTGCTTGCCTGTGCTTAGTGTCAGCCCTGCATGTATCCTAATTTTATTTTATACCATGCTTTATTTATTCTGGTACTTACTGAATGCCTGCCCATACCTTTACTTTTAGCAGTCCTGTATGCTGGATATATTCCCATAAACATTTATCTTGCTGATAATTCACTAGGTCTGGACAGTATTTTCCTCTGCTTCCTGAGCCAGTAACTGACAGTACAAGACAAGTCTGTAATGATTGCATCTAGGCCAGTTTAGGACACTGGCACTGCTGAAAATCAAGATCTGGATTTGCTGTACAGCAGATGGGCTCAAATTACTCCCCTACACAGTAAAATGAGTAGAGCAGTATTGCCTCCTGGAGTTCATGCTCCAAAACCTCACTGAAAACAGGAACCATTTACTTACTTGATCCTCCAGTATCAAGACTGCTTTCTAAGACCACCACTGAATCTCCACTCACTGTGCAACCCTGCAGGAATCAAATACAATCTAGGGTACAGGTTTTGGGGTGCAGATTTCCTCTTTTACTTAGTTGCTTTCTATCTTGTCAGACCAAGAAAAGGAATTCATGGAAAGTGTTAGGCTATCTGATACACAGCAGTAAACCCCAAATATTTTATGTGTAGGGAATTCAGCAGTAGCAAGCAAAAGCGTGAACATGAGAAAAGAAGGAAGCCAGGAGGTGTTTGTATTCAGAATAAAGGAGAGAAATAAATGACCACATACCACACTATGCAGATACAGACATTGCTCTGTAGAGTGTGGTAGTGTTGAAGAAAACAAATACCTATTAGTGTACTAGTCAGTCATGAATAAGAACTAGAATATAGGCTGATGAATATTTAATTTTAGTTTTAAAGAAAATTATGGAGAAGTACTCGAAAACCCATCTTACTAGTTAACCTCTTTAGAGAGTCCTACAGGATTTTGTCAGTGGTTCTCTTGCTGCATAAGATCATAACACCAGTGCTGAGTCAGGTAAAAAATCCCTCTGGCTACACATCATATTAGCACACAATGACGCTTCTCGTGCTAAGGCCTCCCATTCTCTAGCAGATGCAGTTTAAAGACAAAGTTGCATCTGCACCTTTGTGATTAATGGCATTTTGTGCTCTTCCCTTAGTCTCCTTTTGAATCCATTTATACTTTTGGATTTACATAGATTTAGTTCACAACAGTATTTGTTTTGACTCTGCAGCTGATATGTACTGCAGTATCCATAGTTGTTAGCTCTTCTGGCTTCTTATTTGATCTTTAACTCCACAAAACAAAGTGTGACCTTTTCTTCAAGAACAATACAAGAATCATTCAGGAAACACACACAAAAAATAATCCGTTTTTCTCTTTATGTTCATGATATTTGAAATAAAGACTGTAATTCAGGACACATCTAGGTAAAGATCTACATGCATCTGCTCTGGAAATCCTCAGGTTTTATCTTCTTGCTCACTTGGCAGGTTTTAAGCATGGGAGCCAAACACCAGCATGAAATAGGTGAACATAGTTAAAACTTTCCCAAAATGAGGTTTTGAAATAAAAGACATGTCTCCAACTAGAGCCTCATACTGTCTCTTGCTGATACTCTACTGTGGTGGTTTCTGCATGAACACACTGCCCTCCTCTGTATGAAATCACAGCTCCTTAGATGCATGTCCTGCTCTTAACTCCTATGAAGCACCAGTGGCTCCTTGCTATACATGAAAACTTCAACTAGATGACAAAAAACATCACACAGAAAAACACCACGAGAACCTGAAGCTGCAAGCACCTGTCTGTGCCTGACAACTCAGGCCCCCTCACTGGTGTTAGATGCTTAAGGCAAACAGAGGGCTGAAAGAGCATGAAGATTTGACTGAGCTGTTGAGCTGTTCTTTGAGGAGTAAGAATACAGTGAAACATTGCCGAAGGCTAGAGAAATCAAGAGGTCCCTAACAGCATCCTGGGAAAGGATGGCAGGCTTGCCACTGCAGTAGAACTTACCTAAAATGGAAGAAAGCCAGTAAAACCACATTAAGAGAATTAAAAGAAGAAATGAAGGTAAGATAAGACAGCTTCAGAGAATCACGCTAGGAGAAAATAACAGAAAAATTAGGATGGCTAAAATAACTCAAATCAGGAAATGAGAGTTAAAAGCACAGCTGAACAAATGTGTGAGAAGCACAATAATTATTTTTTCTTGTGCTTTGCTGCTTGCTAAAGAAGTATGCAGATAGCAAGAGTTTGAAACTGTAAATAAAACAGAGAACAAGAGGAGTGTCCTGGTTAAAATAAAAACCCAACAAAACCAACCGAGAAAAATAACAAACCAGCAGTTCTTCACTTTAAGACAGCAAAAAATTAATGTGAGAAAGTTAGCAGTCACAAAGACTACGTTCACATAACATTACTTTGTATCACATGCCTTACATCATCTTCATTTTGAAGTTTTTTTCATCAGCTGTGCTTGCCAAACAACACTAACACCTACCCAAAATAAACCATTCTAAAAAATTCTGCCGTTGGCCCCCAGCTTTGGCTGGAGCAGAACACAGCAGATTTATGCAAGCATTCATAGTCAGCAGAGACACACCAGGTACAAGCAGCTGCACCAGCTGCAACCCTGACACTGGGCTCTGGCACCTCTAGTGTTTTCCCTTGCTTTCTTGGCATTGGTATTCCCAGGGTAGATAATCACAGGTCTGCTTTCAGAGTAGCTCATCTCACTTTTAGAGAGGACACAGAAGATACACAGTGAGGGATGATTACACATCCAAAATTTAAAATGCCAAATGCTTTCAGTACACAGCACGTGCAACCCAGAAAATTAATATAGAAGTACAGCACTAAGGCTCTCAAATGGATAAATGCATGTAAAGAAGGAAGGAAGTGAACACAAACATTTACTTCATGGGAACTTGCCATTGCCAAAATACTGGCACGGTCAAACTGAAAGGGGTTGCTGTTGCATTTACAGTGATCTAGCTTTCTCAGCAAACAGCCTCACATCCCATCAGAGGAATGTCAAAACATCTGGATCCTTTCAATTGTAGCTTTCCATGAATATTACACCTTCACCAAATGAAGTAAGAGATAAAGAAATAAAAATGTTAAGGTGTTAGGGTATTTAAACACAATGGGGTGACTATAAATAAATACATGGACAGATACAAATTCCCTTTGTTCTGATACTTTTGCAAGCAACAGTCCCTTTATATAAATACCCAGGGAGAGGGTGCATAAACATATGGTGTCTGTGATTGCTTACAGATGACTGTTAGATTTTCTGCCTCTTAGCTGTCTTCCTACAGACCCTACAGCACTGAAGATGTGTAGAAAACACAACTCCATTCTTTACCAAGAAACATTACCCCCTCACTATACAAACCCCAGTAAATAAAAATACATGCACTCAAACTATACTATCGTAACTTATTCATACCTGTCTACTAGGAATTTGCTAGAAATTTCTGTACAAGTAGCAGTTTTCTGAGTAGATGCTTTGAATGGCTTCAAAAATATGGTTTTATTGTAAAAAACAAATTTAAAGGAAATCAGGCAGCTCCACAGTTAGAAGGATGCTACACTGGCAGAGGCAAGATGTTTTGCTCAACTTCATCCTGAAAATATGTGCCAACATGAACTGGAGAGATCTGCTCTCACAAAACAGTGTTTATTCAGCTCTTCTTTTTAATGTCAGATGAGTTCACCTAGCACTAACTAGAAGGGTGGTTTTGATCACAGCCAGTGAATAGCCGTATTTAAAGTAGCAAAAGATTGAGTTCTTGACCAAAACCAGTCATGCTTCAGTCAACAGAAACAGGCGAGAGACGTATGCTTCTGCATCAAAAAAAAGAGCAAACTGTAGGTAATATAAACAGCCTGCAGTGAGAGGTAACTAAGATTAGCAAAGACTAGATCACTTAAAAAATGATACAAAGGTATTTTGTCTGCAAAATGACAAAACTTTTCCTTTCCTACTACAAGAAACTTTACTACTGGACAGGAACTTAAGAAAATGTAGAATTGTTTTTGTTTCTTTTGTCTAAAATGGTGTGCTAAAACATTACTTTATGTTTTGTATTGTATGGACTTTGCTAGTAAAGCTTTTTGTAATCAGGTAACAGATGGTCTTTATTCCCTTTCAGTGTGCAAATCTAATCTGTAAATGTGTATGTTCAACCACTTCATACACAGTATCATACAGGCCTCCAAGAATAAGTAAGAAAGGCAAAGTTTCTCATGCAGTGCCTTCTGAAGTTGTTTTTGATAGTTACAGCAGAAAGAGAAGATACAGCCACATGTGCCATAATTAAGAGTGGCTGGATTTTCCACCAGGTCTGACCCACATGCTTTCACCCTCCTTTACTTCACTATCTTAGTCTCCCATATACAGCTTCAACTCTTCATCCTTATCCTTTCACTTGATACCCTCTGCAGTTAGGCTTCCCTCCTTCCCTCCTCAGCTTTGCCCTACATACTTCATTATTGGCTAGGTTTTCCACTGCTTCCTATGAGAAATGTACTGTTCCCACCATGGGTGGATTCCTATACAGCTAATGAGAACTAGAAACAGAACTCCAAAACCCACCTGAAGTTGGCTATGGCATTTGTAGACATCAGCTTTTTTTTTCTTGCTTGCACCTCAGGGCCCCAAAAGCAGTAAGAAACTGGGAGCTCACTCTCAAGTTTGTAGCCAGAGTTGCTCACTAATTTGGCTGTCACTGGTGGGAAGAGAACATGCCCTCAGATTCATGGGACTTGTAGTACTTAAAAAAAAACAAAACTAAAACACTTTACCCTTAGTGATAATTTTAATTTCTTAGACTTATCAATTTAAGACCAAATTTTGTATGTCCAGTATTGCTGACTTGCAATGTCCAAGAGAAAAAGCTCTGCAGATACAAAGGACTGCATCTATATAGAAAAAAGGAGACCTCGTAATGCTTACAACCTTTTAAGTATAGGAATGTGCCTTTTTATAAACAGTCTGAGATCCACATATAAAAAGAACCATGTAACAGTGCAATTATTGATTACATTATCTCCCATTACACTAAAACCAAATAGTCACCTGTCCTTTCCCCTTCAGACACGTTTGCTCATTTTGTTTATTTTTAATACATTGTATCAAAACCCAAATTGCAGTATCTGCCCTGCATGTGCATAACTATACTCATTCATTCCACAGCACCACCTCAGGTACACCATTGATTACAGGATAACTGTTTGGACTGTCTGGGAAGACATTCTAAACCTGTTGCTCTGCAAAATACTGCTTTTTACTGTGGAGGAATTTTTAATACAGCCAGTTGTGGCAGAATTTCTCATACAGAGGGGACATAATTTTGCAAGCTTGGGAGAATTTAATAATCCTTGCTGTAGCAGCAGAGTATGAAACTAGTCATTGTTCTTCTTTAAAGCCAGGATTGTCTTTAGCCTTGGGAACCTGAGGAAATGTATCTTCTTTGGGCATCCAAGGATGGGAAGACAGATGAGAAGACTGCAGAATGTATCTATCTAGTGCTTAGAATGCATAAAGGCCTAGTGTAGTGAACAAAGTCATAATGTAATGCCTAACCAATAGCAAAACAAAGTCTGCTGCGTGAACAGTGATCTTTAGCCAATCACATAAGGTATCTGTCTGCATGCACAGGTATGCGGACAGTAACTTAAAGTATATAAGGAGTAAATGAACTAACAATAAACTGGAATGATATACAAGATCATATTGGTCGTCATGTCGTTACTCGGCCCCAATAAATCCTGATTGGATTTATTGCAACACTTTACCTCTTGTTGGATGGCACAGCTGTATCAGAATCCCACTACTGGTCAATTTATTCCCTACACAAAATACAACTTGCTGCAAATTTGCAAGAACTCATGGAGCTTGCAACAGGTGTTCCTGCAATTGTTAAGAATTAAATAATGAAAACGATCACTAAGCACTATGCACTCACTTGTGGTCTACTGTAAAAGGAGACAGAACAGGTCCCTGTTTGACACTTGAGGAAAAAAATAAATTCAGGGTGCTTCTCACTGTGGCTAAATGCTGTTCCTTTCACAGCTTGTTCCAAGATGATAAAAGCAGTCAGTCAAGAGAGTTTAATTAAGCCCGTATCTTTTACCTACTAATTTTCTCACGAGAAGACTTAATCTATTTTTAGCACACAAGCAGGGCAACCACTATACTCTTTTGTTACCAGGCTGAACTTCTCTGCCCAGAGAAGTTGTGGAAGCTCCATTCCTGGAAGCGTTCAAGGGCAGGTTGGATGGGGCTCTGAGCAGCCTGATCTAGTGGGAGGTGTCCCTGCCCAGACGGGAGTTGGAAGTCAATGATCTTTAAAGTCCCTTCCAACTCTAACCATTCTACGATTATATGATAAATATAGATTAAAAAAGGCTTGAAAGCCTTGATGAATAATATTTAGCAGTAGGTCTTAAAAAAATATATTTAAAATCACATTTACTCCAGTCACTGAGCATACTTTTAAGGATGCATGTTTTTGTGATTAATACCAAAAAGTCCAGATGTAACACAGAATTCTGTGTAATTTTGTAAAGAAAGCCAACATAACCTTGGAAATACAACTCATCTGCTCTTCCTTCTACTATATGAGGTACTTCTGTATTTTACAGGGAAGTCCATGACTACATGGAATGTAAAAATACCTAGAAATAATACTTTTAAAGCTAAATCTACTTTGATTCCAGTACATGAAAAATCACTGCATTAGCTCAGAAGCAGCAGCTGACTAGTTTTGGATCTGTTACTCCTCTGCAGCGCTGTGTCATAATTGCCAGGTCATAATCTGGCAGCTTTACAAAGTCAACTGGCTGGAATACCTAAAGCTTTGACAGAATTCTGCACAATGAGACAATAAATCAAACCAATTGGCATTTTTTCCTTTTAGGAACTGTAGCTCTATACACCATCACTTTCATGTGAATAGTTTTTCCTTAATTGTATAACTATGGATGGAATAGAGCCATAAAGTCCAAGCCAAACGGCTGAAAGATTCAGGATGTCAAAATGTGAGTTCTTGATAGATTACAGACAGACTTAATTGTTGAAGTTAAAATCCACATCTGAAAATTAACCAAGTTTGAAGCTATTTTATTCTGGTTTTCAAATCTGTTAACAACTTCTAATGGGATACAGAATGTTCTCATTTGCTACTTATTTCAGTGACTGCTAACAGAAAGAAAAAAATTATGGCTTTTTTTTTTACATTTGCTTAATAAAAAATTATTAAATATAATGGTAAACTAGACACACAGAGTTCTGTCTTTCAGCAGGAGTAATGTTCAGTGATAAACTCTAATTTTCCATCTGCAAAGTTTACACAACACTAAAATAGTATTAAAATAGGCTACTTTTACAAATATCCTTAAGAATTTTTACTTTTTTTTTCACAGGTTTACACTTAAAGAAGTTCTTCAAATACCTACCACTTGAAAATCACTAATTGAAAAACCTACCCCATGCTGCATGCAAGGGTAGAAGTCAAAGGCAACTTGTTAACTTCATTGAAAACAGATACTGAATCACAACTGTGCTAAACCCCTCTGCTGCAAAGTTTGCATATATATGATTGTGCTCTCCTAAAGACGGCCAAAATCAGCAAGAACAGATACACAAATTATTCTAAATCCCAGTGTGATTTCTCAGCTACTCACTACCACCTCCTGCATCCAGGGCTGTACCTTCTCCTCCATTCCTCACTAGAATTTCCTGCTTCTCTGGTACTCTCCTGATTGCTTTCACATCCCTTCACACTTCATTATTTTCTTTGCCTTCTTCTGCCATGGCTCACTATCTTGGCCAAGTTGAGTGGGTGCCTAAAAAAGGGGACTGGTATTGGAACGCATTTCTAAAAACATTTGTCAGAGGAGAATATTCTGGGAAGTATATGAGCAGTCACCGAGGCTGGTTTGTTTCTGATTTTGGATCATGATGTTCCTCCAAATTATATTTGCTGTTTCAGCAGGCTCAGTGTGTGCCATTCTTTCTTCAAAGATTTTTTTTTTATGGCAAATTTTGAGAGGGGCAGCTGGGTAAAAGTTCTTAGTTTCAACGAATGTATGGGGAATTTCATAACCGAGATTTTTTCTAACAGAGTGGTACTGTTCTGAATGGTGCTGTGAGGAAAAAATTGAGGTCAGGCCCAGAGCAGCAACTTTTCAACTTCGTCCAGCTGCAGCCAAGACAGAGTGTGAAAGTAGCCCAAGGTAACTTTGGATGATTTTGAGAGAGCTTACTCTGCTAGGAGATCTGCAGGGGAAGAAAACTCCACCAACAGAGCAGTAATACCTTAAGCCACTACAGCTGCTTGAAAGGTCAATGTCTGACTAAGGCCACAGCATAAGAACTGGGACAACTATATACTTTCTAGGACAAAAAGCTGTTCAGCAGTCTGAGCAAAAGTTTTTGCGTCTTTAAATTTCCAGCCCTTCTCTATTGATAACACAGTCACACTCTTCTCAAAGTCCTCATTTGTGACGTCATGTCTGATATTAATATATCTAATCTTACAGAGAGGCCATGCTAGTAGATTTGTTCTAGAGAGTACTTACACACATTGAAGAGCTGAAAATAGTAAGTAATAGTTATTTGCTCCTACTTATGCCTGCTGCATCTTTAGTGAATTCAAATCAATCACAACAGATCTGTATTTGACCCTGGCATATATTTGCAGCACATATTTCATTTTAAGCTTTGCTATTCTGTATTGAGTATTCTTAGGGCAGGGCAACACAACAAGATAAAGATGGAAATGCAGCCCACAGAGCCACACTGCAACCACCTGTACCTTGACACAACTCACAAGTGTTTTGAAAAAGCATAGCTGAAGTTTTCACTGCAGAGTATCATCCAATCCAAAGGTATCTAGAGCCAAAACACATTCCTGTGTTTTCCCTTCTGTTCTCACCTGCACTAACTAGAATAAAATTAGACTATGTACCTGTCACTGGCAGGTATTCGTTCTTCTTTTTGAGGATACTACTACTGAGGCAAATATCTGGCTTCTTTTTGCAAAGTATTCTGCTTGGACCTCTTGGGTAACTTTTAAGTAAAGCTAAAGGTACTCCCAAAATTATGGAGTATCCTTTTTTTAAATTTTTTTTACAGAATGGATATACTAATCATGGGACCAGAATAGTGGGACAAGGAGATAAAACTAAGTCTTAATATGTGTTCTAAACACTCATTTTTTTACCAAACGGCCAGGGCAACTGAGTGATTGCAGCAAACTCCAGAGAAATTTCCTTTCTCAGTTCTGGCCTATCAAGTTCTTTCTCCTTCAAGCAAATGAACTAGAATTAAAAATAGGGGAAAATACTTTAGCCTCTGTTCTACTAAAATCTCACTAGCAAAACCAGACAAAAATTCTTCAAGTGACTCTTAGAGCTGGCATCACATAAGCAAGGAATTTTAAAGGCTTCCACACCCACCAGCAGGCATTGGCTCTCATTTATTTCAACAGTTGCATTAACTCCTGAAACTATTTTTTTGCCTAAGAATAAAAATCCAATATTCTTCCTACATATAAAATCCTTGTGCTGATGCTTCTGAAGATTGATCCATCTTTTATTAGCTTATACAAATCTTCTTAAGTTCAACCTGAAATAATGTTCTCCACAACTAAACTGCCACTCTGCAATGCACAAGTGACTTAAGTCTCTATCTTAATGAGAACAAAGCAGAGCATTTAAGCACTTGGCATGAGAGGGGTTGCACAGGAGCAAGTGTTGCTTCTTACGGTACCAGGCAATAGCAGAACTACCCCCACCATTTTAAAAACCCCATCTCAGTTTAAAGATTATGTGGATCTGCTTCAACAGCTTTGGCTTCAATTTAATGAATTTGGCTGCATCTGCCAAAAACACTCTTTTAAAAATGGTAGTATAATAGGCAAAAGCATTTTAGCATGCTCACAGGACATCTTTGTCAATCGTGAAACAGGGACTAGGCAGTGCTGAGAAGCACTGGTGAAATCACCTATCACACCCCAGACTCAAGGAACTGAACTGACCACATGTTGGCAGTGAATTAAATTACACTACCATCATACAGCAAACACAATCAGTGCCACCAACACCGTATCACAGCATGCAGTTATTACTACATTTTGGCTTACCTTCAGATGCAGACCATCTCTTGCAGCCTGGCCTTCTGCTCCCTGCCCATTTCAAGGCTTTTACATTTGACTGCAGCAAGGCAGGAGCTACAACAGAAGTGGGTCAGGTCAAGTTGTGTTCTTTTTACAATGTTGTTTATCAACATGCATTTCCTTGCTGAGGCAAGTAGCTCCGAAACGTCATGAGAGCACTGAACAAGCCCATGGTCAAGGAAAATTGCTTTCAGTGCTGCTTGTTATAAAATATACAGTAAACAAAACAACTAGAAAAGCAATTCCAAATGCAGAAATACAACACAGCAATTAATATGGCTGGTGTCTCCTCCTTCTGGATGTATCCTCAGGACCATTTTCAACATTCCTTGATATCCTCCATCATCAAATGTGGGGATTTCCTGCTCTTTCTTTTACGACACTCATATTTGAGCAAACTTACCCACTCACAAAGCTGCAGAAATGGCTTCTTCAGCTGTATCTATAGAGTTGACTGGCAGTTCAGAATTGTTTTTATGCGTCCAAAGAAGTTCTGCTTTCTGCTTTTCTAAGTTGATATATAATTTTTCTCTTATATCTAAGATTTTTAGATATAATATTTAACTTAGATATGTTTTAACTTCTAAGTTTTCAATATAAACAATGCATGATGTCTGTGTCCTTTAGCTTCCTCTCCTACTATTGCCCACAACATGACCCAGCAGATGGTAAAAAGCCAGATGTTACCTGAACTTTATCCAAAATTCATCCATGTCATTTTGGTTTAAAGAAAGCAAATTTCTAAAGGAGAATACACACCTAAAAAATCCTCTAAGGCAGGCCAGAGCACCCTGGGAGTATGCCACACTAGCAGCCTCATAAGATAGCTGGAATGCTGGACGAATGTCACCACAATGAACCAGGTGCTGCAAAATGAGAAGCAGCCTTCTGACTCTACTCTTACCACCTCTGAAAATAGGGAAGGCCAGGGTCAGGAAAGGGAGAAAGAAAATGGAAATTCCTCAAACAAGGTAGCCATTAAAGTATGTGTCAAAACTGTAACTTGACCATATAAATATAATTTCAGTATTCATCAGCTATATGAAAAAAAGAAATAAACCTTTTCAATAGATACAAACCTCTAGGAAAAAAAACATTTATTCAACTAACGTACAGAGTAAGCCAATTAAGGCAAAATATATTATTTGGAAATAGACTGGCTTTCACTGAGTACAATATGAGCTGGCTTAACAGTAGATTGTATACAAAAAGGTTCTCTGAAAGCATTTAGGAAAAGTAAAGGCAGAGTGATACAAGCTGAAAAACTGCTTCTTTAAGGCAAACAAAAAGTATTTATTCTTCAATTTCTTAAAAAAACTATTATTACCAAAATATTTCCTTCACAATTACTTCCATATTTGTAAATAAAGATTTAAGATTGTGTGAGCATGGACAGAGGGCATTTATAGCCAGGAAAAAAATCAGACACCACTGAAGACTTATACGAGAAACAGTGAGCTCATGACATTAAGAAGGCATTAAGACATAAAAATGTTTATAAAACCCAGAATAGCAAAGCAAGTGGTAAGTATCTCACAATTTTCTATATAAAATTGCTAGCAACCATGACTTGGTAGAAGACATTACATAATTCCATATAAGAGATGACGTTTGGAAGCACTGAGTAAATTATGTTGTTGAAACTACTGACAATTTCATGCATATGTGGTCCTTGATCTAAAACCCACTGAAGCAACTTGAAATTTGTCTAGTGTTTTAATGGGACATGAATTTCATTACTGTTACATAAAAAGAAAAAATATGCAGCATGGAAACTGAGATTTCAAAATTATCTAGCAATTACTTCAACTAATGGGGCATGGATTTGTGCTCTTCTTTAGCAGCTCACTGTTATGTATGGTAAAAATTACTCAGCATCACCTCTGAGAACTTCTATGCAGACACCAAACCTATGAGTTGTCTAATGCCACCTCAGTACAGGCCCCAAAAAAACATCTAACACAGAAGGTAGTCTCTCTGGATTGAAATGTATATATAACATACATGTTACACTGTCAACATGTTTATATAACTAATATAATAGAAATAGCTACACAATAAACTCCTTCTTTAAAAATGCATACTAACAAAAGTATCTCAGCAAATGCCTGGTAAAGTGTCAAATAATAGCACATTCCACTTTACAAACTGTAATGCTATTTGTGCCATATATCCCCAAAATGTATGTTTGTTCTGATATCCTTTTTTGTGAATCATATTGGAAATCATATAGTATTTAAAAATTGCAATTGCTGATTTCCACTATCAGATATTATCTTCACTTCTTAAAAAGTAAACCACAGTTTACAGTTAGATTACAAATCTGTGTTGTATCCACTGAGAATTACAACATGTAGCTTTTGCTTCAATTCTAGAATCAAAACCAGCATTCCTTAGTGTGATGGACCAGCCTTCTTTCAAACGGTCCTGGGTGGTAAGTGCTGCTTGTACATTCCTGCTAGAGCCTTAGCTGCACTGTAGATCATCTGTCGACGGGACATGCCAGTGAACACCACGTGCCAATCAGTCCTGTTGACGTTCAGTAAACTCTTCTCCAGCACTTCACCCACGGTCACCAACAGGCCTGACCATCTTAGATTGTAGTCCTGAGGAGTCAGACTCTTAGCCTGTGTAACATTTAGAGAAGTGGTTATTGAAAGAGTTAGAAATGCTAAGTTTTGTTTCTATCCTCACCATTACCAACTTTTGTAAGTAATCATTCTCGTAACAGTAGGATTACATGGCAAATTAAAGGGTGTCAGAATCGAAATTTCAGACTGACCAATAATTTGTCTAAAAGTTGTACTTTTTAGATTTGTATGTACCGTGATCCAAATGACATACAAACACTGTAAAATTAAAATGCAATGCTTAAGAGCATAAAGACATTTTGTATTTTTACTGTTAAAAACCAGTAAATTTAGAATAAATAAAAAACTGCAAACAACCTTGCAGTAGTATTCACATAATGGTTGCAACTGCAATTTCTGGCTCAGCAAAAAACAAGATGACACCCAGTCTGCTAATGGAAAAAGATTCTCAAAAGCAAGTCCTCAAATCCATCTTTTTTCTTCCTCAAATCAAGTAATATTCAGAGTTACGGTGAGTCATGAGTCTCATATTATGTGCTCAAGAAACTCTATGCCATCAGAAAAGACATTAACAAAAAATGTCTTTTATGTACAGACAGATTACCACAAATTCCATTACAATGAACAGTAAAACACATAGCAAGAATTTTGAGGAATGTAATTACTTTTAATGTTGCCTCTATTAAATCTTTAGTACTGCAAATAACAAGTAACAATGCCTAACTGATATTTCTTCTCAATTCTTAGTCTGTTGTAATCTAGATTTTGCTTAAAGATAATGGACTGCACTTATACAAATATATGTTTCTTGCACACCACTGAGAGAAACCCATTCTGATTCTAGAAAAGACATAATGGAAACAAAGGTAACAATGGGTGCATGCAGGTAATTAAAAGCCCAAAGACTCACCAACACGTTATGTGTAAGTGAATTGAAATATGTAACAGCATGACTAGGAAAAAATTAACTCTGAAGGTATGAAAAAAGCCATGTCTTGCTCTCTCACAGTATTCTCTTGGACAAAATGTCCAGCATACAGCTGGACAAGCACACCATACGATGGGTGAGCAACTGGCTCACAGGTAGAGCAAAAAGAGTGACAGTGGAGTAACATCAGGCTGGTGACCAGTCACTAGTGGAGTCCCACAGGGCTCCATCCTAGGCCCAGTCCTCTTCAACATCTTCATCAATGACTTGGAAGCAGGACTCCAAGGAATTCTAAGCAAGTCTGCTGATGATGCAAAGCTGGGAGGAGCTGTCACCTCCCTTCAGGGCAGTCAGGCCTTGCAGAAAGATGCAGAGACCTCGACAGGTTAGAGAGATGGGCAGTCAGCAACCACATGAAGTTTAACAAGGGCAAGTGCTGGATTCTGCACCTGGGACAGGACAACGCTGGTGGTCAGTACAGACCAGGAACAAGTGGCTGGAGAGCACTGTGGCAGAGAGGGACCTGGGGTCCTGGTTGATGGCAAACTGAAGGTGAGCCAGCAGTGTGCCCTGGCAGCCAGGAGGGCCAACCCTGTCCTGGGGTGCATCAAGCAGAGCATTGCCTGCTGGTCAGGGGAGGTGACTGTCCCACTCCACTCTGCACTGGTGCGGCCTCAGCTTGAGCACTGCCTGCAGTTTTGGGCACCACAATATAAAAAGGACATCAAGTTATTGGAGAGTGTGCAAAGGAGAGCCAAGATGGTGAAGGGTCTGGATGAGATGACTTATAAGGAGCGGCTGAGGTCACTTGGATTATTCAGCATGGAGCGGAGGAGGCTGAGGGGTGACCTCATTGCAGTCTAGGGCTTCCCTGCGAGGGAAAGAGATGGGGCAGGTACTGACCTCTTCACTCCTGTGACCAATGACAGGACTCAGGGAAATGGCAGGAAGCTGAATCAGGGAAGGTTTAGGTTGGGTATCAGGAAAAGGTTTTTCACCCACAGGGTGGTTGAGCACCAAAACAAGGTCCCCAGGGAAGTGGTCACAGCACCAAGCCTGCCTGAGCTCAAGAAGCATTTGGATGATGCTCTCAGGCACATGGTGTGATCCTTGGCGTGCCCTGCACAGGGACAGGAGTTGGACTCGATGATCCTGATGGGTCCCTTTCAACTCAGCATATTCTATGAATCTATGATTCTATTACTTATTTTATATTTTCAAGCAACTGATCAGTTCCGTGTGCGGTTTGTTTGCTGGTAATGAACAACGTAAATACTGAGGGTTTATGAGCTTTATTAAAAATTGAGTAGTAAGGTCTTAATTTATAAACTTGTGCCTAAATGAAGAGATAACTTCACTGCTAACACGTACACGTGTGCATAGACACCTCACCACTGCACAGTTTTGTTGGTATTGGATGAAACTCCAATACATGTGTGAAATAAATTACGGAGAGGAAACCAAGCCTTTGGATGGGTAAGACTGCTTACTGCACTTCCTCAGTGGATTACGAAAGCTGCAAAGATCTCCCCTTTATATTTACTTTTTGAGGGAGTATGCCTTTGTGGTTAATTTTTTCTTGGTTAATTATTTCCTCTTGGTTAATTTCTTCCTGGAATATTTATTCTTTGTTAATAGAAAAGTAAAACTAGTATTTCCAAGTGCTATGCACTGCAGAATGACACTGATGATCAAGAATTGGTTTGCCACAAATGCCTAAAGATTTTTAGGTAATTTATCAATATGACTAAAAAATAATTTTTGTCCTCATTTCATAAATTCAGACATTGAAGTGGAGTAAATGTCAGTAAGAATTGACATAAAAAATGAAATTAAAACTTCAGTCTTACGTCTCAACTATTAATCTAACGTTGGTATGAAAACGGAAAACTTACCTGCTGGACGTATTGCAAAGGCACTGGTGTTGCTTGGGTAAAAGCTTCCAGATGAATTCCATGAATTGGATCCTCAATAATCAGACATCCAATGTCAAACCACCTGTAACGACGTGCAGGTTACTTTACTTTTCTGAGTGATACTCAGTATTTTAATGTTAGCTGTTGAATTACGACCATTTTACAAACTCTACTAAAAATGAAATAATAATGAGTTTCATCAAAGTATTCTAGTATTTTTCAAGTAAAAAATGCATATATCAACGTTATGCATTTATAAAATTACCGCGCATGTTGTGCATGTAAAAACATCATATATATACAAATACATAAAATACATGAAACTTACAAATCAAAGAAACAAAGGAAGCTGGTGGAGTGGGCATATGTGCGGGTATGTTCTTTTGGCTTTATTTCTTATGCTACAGTTTTAATTCAATCTTTGAAATAATCTTTCTCACTGGGGTAATCTTCCCTAACAACTAAAAAAATTAATCTATTTATCATGCATGTTCTATATTCAGAAGATTTTTTGTATGTTTAATCCTATAACAATCTTTTATATTATTTATTCAGAGAAACACTTTTGTACCTTTCAGAGAAGGCACTGCCTGTTGTAGCAGACTCAGTAAAGGCTACTGAAACAGCACCTGCAATGGTTCTCTATCTAGCTTACCAAAACATTAAATAATTTCTCCCTATAAAAAATTACCAACATTGACATGATCCAAAGAAAACCGAGGTCAGTGTATCATCACTACCTCACTGTATTAAATTCTTGTAACAGTTGTACAGCTGTGTTGCCACAGGAGAAACATACTCCAGAACACAAAATAAAGGCCAAGGACCAGAAAGGATTTAAAAAGGAAAATATTGTAGTTGTTGTTTCATATATGTTGTGTAGTTGTCTACACATAAATTGTATTTTCTTCTTCAAAGCGTGGGAAGCAAGGATGTTGTTATAAAAAGAAATGCTACACTCCAATTTAAAGAAACAATTGGCTGGGCCACATAAGCTTCATGTTGAGAGTTTGGAAGACCAAGACAGGAGGAAGTATTTAATTTGCATTATCTTCATAGTGGGGAAGGGAGCACTGGAATGCTCTGGGAGAGAGGACCACCTCACTTGCAATAATAACTGTTCAGAAAGCTTTGCGGCTAAAGAAAACATGCTCCCAACTACTAAAGAAGTTAGAACCTAAAGGGTAAAATACAAATAAAAGAGTTTGCAACACTTTCTGCAAATAGTATCTGGGACATGTGATTGGAAGGGGGAGTAATGTTCTTCAGCTGCCTGATGGACAACTAAAAAGTTCAGCTGTGAGTAGTAAATCGTCTGTTAAGCGTTAGGTTCAGGGCTCTTAGTATTTGTGGATGCTCACTGGGAAACTCTCATTTGGAAAAGCACAAGTATCATAAACAGTATCAGCATAACACTGACTGCATCTCCCGTATTAGAACTGTAACACCACAATGCTCACTTCAGATCAATAATTAATCAACTACTAGCACCATGACCTATTATTTCATTGTAGAAAAAAAAAAAACAAGGGCAAAAATTAGTACAAGTGTTTTTTGTAACATCAGGCAAGGAAGCTTTCAAGGTCGCCTAGTGAATAAAAATTGAAGTATGCATTAAGTTTTTGTTTCTACTGTAACTAATACTGAAGATCAAGATGTTCTTGGAGCCTGTAATGTATGGACAGGAGCTAGCATTCCTTTCAAAAATGCTGAAGTCCTGACTGAGCTCTTTCATGTTGAGTAGAATTGTAGAATCATAAAATCATTAAGGTTGGAAGGGACCTTAAAGATCATCAGGTTCCAACCCCCCTGCCATGGGCAGGGAACCCTACCACTAGACCAGGCTGCACAAAACCTCGTTCAACCTGGCCTTAAAAACCTCCAGGGATGGGGCATCAACAACCCCCTGGGCAACCCATTCCAGTTCCTCATCACCTTTATAGTGAAGAATTTCTTCCTAATATCTAATCTAAATCTCCCCTCTCTCAGTTTAAAACCATTACCCCTTGTCCTATAACACTATCTTCTCTGATGAAAAGCCTCTCCCCAGCTTTCCTGTAGCCCCTTCAGGTACTGGAAGGCTGGTATAAGCGGCCCTGGAGCGTTCTCTTCTCTAGGCTGAACAGCCTCAATTGCCTTAGCCTGTCTTCATAGCCGAGGTGCTCCAGGCCTTTGATCATCCTGGTGGCCCTTCTCTGGACCCTTTCCAACAGCTGACTTTACTGTCAAAGTACTTCAAACAGTATTTTCAGATGTAGGAAATGAGTAAATTCAAAGGACAAAACCAGCAATTATTTTGAAACAGAGATCTCACTGTCACAGTTACTTCTTTGGGGAAATATGATAAAGCATCTAAATCAGACTAGACAGAAATAAATCCTAAGCAAAAATCAAACCACTTTCAAATTCTATTTATTTATAAAATTCACCATCCATCTTCCACCAAGGATACTAAATGTACCTTTAAAAATGAAGCAAGAGCACAGTTATATGTAAAAAAAAAAATGAAGACCATCACATGAAGAAAACAGTAAATAGTAGAAAAAAAAATATTTAAGTTCGCATTAAGAAAAACATGACACTGTCCTTAATGTTTCAAAACTTAATTATAAAGCTAATTCAAGAATTGCCTGTCAAAGAGCATGTATTTGGAAACACCACTGCTATATTTGTGCAGAGCAAATTAAAAGTCCTAAGTATATTTTGGTGAAAGGAAAACATGTAACACATTGTCTGACAAAATCACACTAAAAACAACACCAGAACATTTCCCAGTGTATCTTCTGAACCGAATACAATTTTAAAGAAAGAGCGTACACACTCTTTCTTGCTCCGTAGTGAGCAAGCCAGTAGCCATATTCAAACTTTTACATTTTCTTGTCATTTCAGTATGACTTCACCATGTTTTCACATAGTGAATCTTGAAAAACCCTGACAAGGATTTTGTATATTAAAGTCTCAAGACATCCAGATAAAAAACTGAACATCATCACCAAAATCAAGTCTTTCAAAGCAATACTGAAGACACATTCTGTCCTTTCTTCTGCTCAGTGATACTGTCAGCAATTCATTTTAGGTCCCCTTATACCAACAAAGAATGTTCCTTTATTTTGTTTGGGTTTTTTTGCCCCCCTACCCTGAATATAATTAAGGTTCTTACTTGTCAGGAAGCAATTCCTCAATGAAGTTTTCTACTGATACAGCAGGCTGTTTTTCATGTATTACTCCTGTCCGACGCAAGCTGTCTATCCTTTCTTGGGCTCCCTAAATAGTAAGATAAGCTGTAAATATTCTCTTTGAAGCACAACATAATACTATGTTTACAGATAAATGCAAAAATAAGTCTAGAACATACTTTTCAAGTTAAATAGAAAATACGAGATATTTTTCAAAATTACTTGTTTCAACATTAGGTAAAAAACCCAGTGCAACTACTCATGAAAAGCCACCACGGAATCCTCAACAGTAACAAAAACAAAGATAAAACTCACCATCTTTAGGTTATTTTTCCATGAAAAAGACCTAGATAAGCAAGTAAGGAATTCCTAACCTGCAACTGTGCCAAGTTTCACTAGCAGTTAAAGCATATATATATATATATATATTTATGTTGCTCAGAGTAACATTTTTACATCTTAAGATTT
This sequence comes from Apus apus, assembly GCF_020740795.1. Classification (NCBI taxonomy): domain Eukaryota; kingdom Metazoa; phylum Chordata; class Aves; order Apodiformes; family Apodidae; genus Apus; species Apus apus. The sequence goes on along the minus strand of NC_067312.1, from coordinate 67,669,840 downwards.
GTCAGATTCAGATCCTTTAAGAGCTTTGGACCAACTTTGTACGACCAAGGGAGAGAATCTCTTTGTTGTGGTACCTATCCAAGATGTAGCAACCATTTGCTCCAAACCTGCTATTACTCTGAAAATTGCAATAGAAATACTACTTCAACACTGCAATAGCTAAACAAGTAAAGTAACATACACATTAACTTCCTTTACCTTCATATAAAATTGTAGCAGTTAACATATTGCTATGAGGATAGGATTTACTTAGCAGAGAACAATGCACAGCAGCTAGGAGAAAATACTTTATTTTTAATGAGTAAATTATTTGCTTACATGTAAAAAACAGAATACTAAATAATGGTTTTCAGATTTTTTAGTTATTGGTCAAGGAGGTGTTTGCACCTATATCCACTTGATGAACATGTGCATTTTTTTAATCTGGTGAAACAGCCTTTGCTAACGTTCCCTTCAGCCAGCACAGCTGTTTGTAAAGCTGCACAGTGAATTATTACTTTATAATTGTAATATGGACTTATTCAGGAAGATCTCTAACAAGTGTTTATCAAGCTATCTTTGCTCTGCTGAAGTAGTGGGGAGACAACTCAGTCTCAAAGAGTCTTTTAATTCGTAACATTTCCAAAATGGTTCCTGGTAATAGACTAAGAAAAAGTTCTGATGTACTTTGAAACTACAGTAGCATCACAATGTCAGTTATCATTAGCTTTGATTATCTGATAATAATCAAATGACAGTATAAGAAAACTAACATAAATATTCTTAATTCACTAAGAATGTGTTGGCAAAAAACCTCAAAAACTATTTCAATATGCAACTTTAAACTAATCTAATCATTCAGATGGCCATAAAAAGGAAATGTTTACCTATTCCACAAACTGACCTTCCCTTTATGGAAAATCAGATTCCCTGGGTGAGTATTTCCACACTTTCTTTTTACATTGGAGGTGCTTTAGTGCTGTTATATATCAACTTACTTTTAAACCTGCGGCATAACCCACAGGTTGGGGTGCGATGTTAGACTGTGCAGCCTCTCCAGTAACAACCGCCATTCCAAAGACTTCTTGAAAGGCATCTCGAATTGCTGCAACTTTTACCTCTTTGTTAGAAGTAACCACTATATCCAGTTCTCCCCCTGTTTCTGCAAAATACATATACATATATTCATGTATTTTTCCCCACTCCCAAGATAAAACTAGTTCAAATACATTCTGCATCTTAAGAGTATGCTTTAGTTGGTCTTCTTTCCCTTGCACTGTACAAAAGCCCTTACAAGAAGCAGAAGTAACTTAAATCAGGAAGTAAAGGTTAAATGAACAGCTTATTGATTCATAGACAAAAGATAGACAACAGGAACTGATAGCTGATCAGCACCTGAAAAAAAAGACAATATACCACTCGTTTAAGATGACAACTCATGGATTTAGGAGAATAACTCAAATGTCATTTTCTAAGGCTGATTCAGTATTCTGGAAAGCAGCAAAGAATATGTTGGTGTGACACAGAAACTCTTCCAAATGAAAGAGACCAAGAACACAGATGAAGTTCATAAAATCCAGTGAAGACCTGTCAAATTACATAAGCGTTAAAAGAAAGGCTCACGTTACTTGCTGGTTGTCCTTAGACTGTGAATTTCAGTGTCACTTTATTGCATGTCTGCTTCCCTACAGCTTTATCCTAGTTTTAGATATTAAATAACTATGGAACCAAAAAGCTGTATTTCTGAACTGTTTCCATATGGTGGTATATCCACAAAGAAGGATAAGTTTTCACTAAGTTTTTTTAGAACAAAACAGTTCATGAATTAAAAGAAATCTAAAATGACTACAAAAGTGTCTTTATCACAGCTAGCTAATTTTTACTGCCTAAATTAATTTATGCAAAAACCATTTCATTAAACTTGTCCCTGCTCTGGAAAGCTGTCTTAAGAACAGCTTTAAATTTTTTCAAACATGGAATATGGCATCAGAGAAAGCTGCCTAAGTAAACTGCATCAGTAAGTGTAAAGGACAAATTAATGGAAAACGTGTGCACAAGCAGGTACATAATACCCACATAACAGGTATGGACATGCCTCTTGTTATCCTTAATCCAATGGTTGTGGATAATGGCAGAGTAGAAGGGGAAAAAATTACAGAAGTCACCAGCTCTACTGCTATTTACCATATAGCATCTCCTGATGCTTCTGTTGAAGACAGAATACTGGGTTAAATGAACCAGTGGTGTGGAGCATCTCTTCTATTAGGAAAGCCTGACAGAGCTGGGAATTTTCAGCCTGAAGAAAAGACTCAGGGGCATCTTACGAATGTGAATCTCTGAAGGGAGGTTACAAAGATGATTGAGACAAGTTATTTCCTGTGATGCCTGGTGACCAGGGCAGAGGCAATGGGCACAAACTGAAATACAGGAGGTTCCTTATGAACATCTGGAAAAACTTTACTGCAAGGGTGACTAAGTACTGGGACAGGCTGCACATAGCAGTGGTTAAGTTTCCATCCTTGGAGATACTCAAAAGCTGCCTTGATGCAGTCCTCAGCAACTTGCTCTACTTGGCCCAGCTGAAAGAGGGGGAATTGGACAAGACAACCACCAGAGGTCCCTTCCAGCATACACCATTTTATGATTCTCTGATCCAGCAGGGCATTTTTCATGACAACAACAGCAATCTAGTAATAAATAAAGTCTTTTAATCTGTCATTTTCCATGCCCACAGATTGTACGAAAGCATGTTAAGCTACCTCTTAAGAAAAAAAAGAACAGTGCCCAGCGGTTTTGCCTCCAAATACTAAAACTTGACCTAATTAAATATGATGACAAAGTCTGCAGTATTTATTCTGGTGTAAGAAAAATTCCTCCACTGATAATGATCAGTTTGAAGTTTAACATTTAAAGAAAATAACAATTTATTCTTTGGTTCGTATTCATTACCAGATCTGTTACTGGAAACATCATCTTTGTATGAAGAATCACCAGAGATATGCCAGAACAATAGTAAAACATTTGAATTTATTTTTAAGCTATTTTAAAACTTTTTATTTATCAATTTCTTTACTGAATGGAATGGGGTGTATGCATCACTGAACTCTGAGCAATTGTTTTAAACACTGGATAGGAACGGAGCTAAAACATTACTAAGAGTATACTTTTTTCATTTATTTATTTTTGATAGAAATCAAATTAACATAAATAATTAAAATTTACTACAGCCTTTTGCCTAAGTTAGCCTTGCTTGAGTATCCACAGATAGAAAAGGTGCTAAAAGACTTTTTAATGTAACTAAAAACTAACCCATAAAGTACCTACTAAATTACTGTATAGTAATTTAAGAATGGTAACCATGCCTCATGTTCATGTACTGCAACAGCAGAATACAGATTACGTTCCCTTGTATGAAGGATATTCATATGTCAAAAGTGTATTTTGGTTCATTACAGATACTACAGAATGGGAACAAAGAGACTATATGAAAGAAAAGAAACAATCTGTGAGAAGATCTGTCACACACTATGGTAATATGCAAGTATCAAAACTTAAAATATATGAATTAAATATACCCTGGTAAATTCAGACACAGAACTATAACATTAAATTAAGCTCTGAAACTTGAACATGAAAAATCATTATACCTTATGTATTATAAACTGAAATGACAGTTCCATGTAAAATTTAGGATTCCCTGTAATCTTTTGTTATAAAAGCACTGATGTTTATGCTTATATAAGGTGACTACTTCCTATGCAGAAAGAAAATTTTCTATTTTGGGTGCTTGCCTCAGATGACATCTTCGCAATGTAATAATGAACAGTTCAGCTGTTTGCAAGAAGATTACAGGTATGTATATTTAAAATAAAGTAGTAATTCAACTACCTAATTCAAAAGCTTTAGTAATTTCAGGCTTTAGCGTGAGGAATCTGAAATGCGTTTGGAACTGCAGCCATAGAGAGCAGAAAGAAGTGGGGTGACTTGTCAAGGACATGTCTTTTGTTGATCCCAGAAAACATTTCTAGATCAAAATAAATACTAAGTTTGCAAATATCTGCCCTATTTCCACAATCTGCAACTGTAAAAAAAGAAAAAAAGCAACATATTAACGGCCATGAGGTACACTGATGCTTTCCCTTCCAAGACAACTTTGAGAAAATTTGCTTACTCTAACTGAATCTTACAAGTAAACATTTTATTAGAATTACTTTCTCTTCAAGGTAATGTTCTGTCCAACGAATACTGTGTCAAACTATCAAACCATCACTGGGTATTGACACATCCTGTTTTAAAAAAGGGGCAGTCATGATAACTGCAATGGAAACCTTATACGGAGTTTGCCAAACTGGACATAGTCAGTATTCACTGTAGCTTTGCATTGCATCCCACTACTCCTGTCATATATTTTCTTAGTTGCTGGCTGACCTTTGTACTGATTTCATATCCCACTGTCTCCTCACTAGTCAGATACTGCACTATTATCCCTTAAATGTAAGACAATTAACTACTACTCAATAATTAGGTCATCTTCCCTGTTTATTCCACATATTGTCCACTGGACTAGTACAATAGTACAGCAGTGTGGTTAGCTAGATCACAGAACAGATCAAGCTGAAAAACAAAATGTAAAAATATTTTAATAGATCCTTCTCAGCCTCATCAGTTTCCTGCTCAGCTTCACCTACATGCAGACCAAGGGTAGACGAAGGAGGACTGCTTATCAGGCTGATAGAAAAAAAAGCAACCCAAACCGAAAAAACAAAATCAAACCATCACTCTGGACGAATTATGTCTTTTGCCTCTCCATCTTAATCAAGGAAAAATCTCAGATCAGTTCTGTGTGTCATGCAACATAGTCTAGTAGAACAAGAAATGGTGAATACCACAATGCTCCTCCTTCTCATCAATTTTCAAGCTGTAATTGAAGTGTTATGCTTTTCCTTCCAGGTTCAATGATCAGCAATACTTCAGACTTCATTAGACTATGCAAGAATTTTAATGTTCCTACTAAATGACTCAGGAACTGCTTCAAGCTGGTTGGATTTCCTAAAACTACTATTGGTCTAGAAAATTAGAACAACCAAAAGTCAGAAGAAAGCCTCAAAAGCTATGTAAATAGCTCTGTCCTGTGACTCTCTAAGTATGCCTACCTTTTGGCTTGTTTTAACTGTAATGTGATAGCTTACGAAGTAGTATTTAAGCATGTGGTCCATCAGAACACATACAGTGTATTTTAAATGCAGCTCCATAGGGTTTAAATAGAGAGACGGTGGGAGAAAACAGTTAAGGACTATAGACACAGTCTCTTCATGGTTTGTGGCATTTTCTTGGGTTTTTTTATAACTTCCTCATCTTTTACTGTAAGAATTCAAGGTATTACTGTGGCACTATCTGAACTATAGCAGAATACAAAATACAAATAAAAAATCAGCCTCTAGAATGAAAGTTTCACTGGAAAATACAATTGAGAAATCAGTACGGTACTGTGAATCTGATTTAACACAATACATAGACAAACTTAAATTGTAAAAGCAGCGTGCCATTATATTAACCTCTTTAATATTTACATGTATTACTTAATGGTTTGTCTCAAATACTTACTGATATATGGAACCATTCCAGGATCCAGTGTTGTGATCATGGTCTCCACTGAATGTTTGGTTTTATCAAGAACAGACTTCACCATGGGATTCTCAGCTACACCCTAAATTTAAGCAAATAGATTTCCATATTCTTGTTTTATTTTTTCCAAGAAACTAAAAATGCTACACCTACAAAAAAACCCCTAATATTAAGCTGCTCTGTGCTTTTCTTACCACATTTACACTATGTAACACCTGTTACAGACCTCACTCACCACCAATGCTACAGGACATGACTGTAAGTCCATGACTTCTCAATTACAGCATACAAAGTTTAAACATTATCTTTAACGTGCTCCTCTGCATTAATGCAGAAACAATCCCATCAGTGATGGTGGGAAACACACTTGATCTAGTCCGACTGTAGGGCCAGAAGCCTTGAGCGTTAACAAAATTGTAGATTCCTAATGCTAGCTAGATGCTAGTAGCTAGATTTAGACTGATAACTGAAGCTGAAGAGTCTCTTTTCTAACCTTTGTAAAGAAAACAGGATCTATTTTTGAATGGTCCATTACTAAGAAACATTTCTAGAGCAACTAAGTTGAAAGCCCTCAATTTATAAATAGATTCTAAACACTGATGGAAAAATGTTCTACATTCTCCAACAAATCATATGTGAAGCTACTGACAGACCCAAAGACACTTTAAATACACTGTCCTGTGTCCTGCCAATAGTCTTAATGAGTGTCTATAACTCATCAGAAGTTTGATAAATTCAGGTAAGATCACAAGGAGAAAACTACCAATACTGACTCAGTGAGAGAGAAAGCACCAGAAATTATTAAATAGAAACCTTTTAAAATATTTCTTAGAATCATAGATTTGTTAAGGTTGGAAGGGACGTTACATATCACTAGGTTCCAACCTCCCTGCTATAAGGAGGGACACTTCCCACTAGTCCAGGCTGCACAAAGCCTCATTCAACATGGCCTTGAACACCTCTAGGGACGGGGCTTCCACAACCTTCCTAGGCAACCTGTTCCAGTGCCTTACTACCCTCATGATGAAGAATTTATTTCAGATGTCCATCCTAAATCTACCCTTTTTCAGTTTAAAACCATTGCCCTTTGACCTATCACTGCCCTGTCTGGTGAGAAGTCCCTCCCCAGCTTTCCTGTAGGCCCTGGAAGGCCACTGTAATTTCGCCCTGGACCCTTCTCCATGCTCAACACCCCCAATTCTCTCAGCCTGTCTTCATAGGGGAGGTGCTCCGCCCTCAAATCATCTTTGTAGCCTCATCATCTTTGGTAAACTGCTTTCAATCTAATATTAGAACTGTACATGCTTGTATTTGCTTCACTAAATAACATGCATTACACAGGACAGCATGTTATGTTGTTCCAGAAATTTAACTTTCAGGTCTTGAAGAGGTTCTAAATCTTCACCTGATTAAAGAACATGTGACAGAACCTGTCAGGTATGTATATCCTCCTGTCATAAGCACTCAAATTATCTTAGAACTTGCATCTGTGTATTCCTCCCTCTTCTGTAAAGAGCAAACGCTTAGCTTCAGCAAACTCCACTATTAAAAACAGCCCCCTTGCACATGAGGCTGCAGAAAAGACAGAATTTATGGCAACATGTATTTGAAAAATAAGGTATGTTTTATTCTAGTCGGTAAAAAAAAGTTAATTCCTTGTGAAGGGTAACTGGCAAAACCACATACCTTTATAAAACCCCATAGTCCTCCAGCAGGTGTTCCACTTGGGGCAGTAGACACCCTGGGGTCTTCATGCTCCTCGGGAAAAGTGATTGCAGAACCAGTTCCAGGAGCCAAAGGTGATGAGAAAGTTGCTTGTTGAGTAATAGGATCTGCCAAAACACCTAGTCAGAGGGAAAAATAAAAAACAAGTGTTCATTTATATTACTGCACTTGAGTTGTTATACTGTAGCAACACACAATTGTTTAACAGGAAAATGAGCAGGAAGAACAGAAGAATACTGGGCTGATTCACTTCATTTCTTGAAGGCTGCTGAACAATTCTTCTTATTAAAGATTAGCAGATAAAACTACTGTACATGAGTCCAACTATATCTACTAATAGAACTGAGACTGCTTGCACATTATGTACAAAATTAAACTATAATTATTATTTTTCTTAGCAGATCAGTTTAACAGTGGTGCTTTTTATTGTACTCAAATTTTCATAATAAGCCCTTGATAGAGGACAAAGAGGAATGGGTGTTACTCTCTGAACAAAGATATAGGAATGTTCTCATACATAATAAAAGAGAAGTAGGATATTTTCTAACCTTGAGTACTAGAAATAAGTAGCAATAGAAAAAGAAGCAAACAAATTACTAACTTTACATATTGTAAGGAAAACAAACAAAACTCAAAGAGTAGAAAAATCTAAGAATGAGCCATTGCTCAAGCCTATTTTAACAGATTTTCCAAAACCAGCCTTAATCAGGAGTTATTTTTATACTACACTGCACAATTAATACGTGTTTTTAGACATTTTCCTAAAACAAACTACTTAAAAGAGATACCACTAATAATAGTAAAAGCCTAACCTAAGAGCAGTTGAAGCCAAGTTTCCATTCTACTAGCAGAAAATTACATCAGTTCAGCAACTACAGCAATTGCTTGCATGGAAGGTAGGTATTTTTAGCTGTCCTAATGCATTTTAGTGGCTGGAAACAGGAAAATAGAAGCTGGGGTCACGTGATAGACAGCTGGTTACAGATACTTTTTCAGAACAAAAATGCAAGAGTTAGGATATTACAGCTAGAAATATTGTTCTGTTGAAATACAATGGCTGAAGGTTGATTCTCTGATCTAAAAACTTATGTAGAGATGTTCAGCTGGGGTTTTTTGTGCAAGTTAACAAAAATTAAAGCTCTCAAAAGATTCTTCTGTGAGCCTGAATGCTAGCAGAAATCTATTACAGAGGACTCTGTCCTTGATCTTGACTCTATTTTAAAGGCTACTCTCCATTTTTCTGAGTGTGCTGCATTAATTAGGTGTGTCCAGAAGGATAAAGAACCTGAACTTGTAGGACTCCAGCAGGGTAGTGGAAAAAGGCCACCCAGATCCCTCATCCTGTCTCACAAACATGAAAGCATATAAAGAAAAAGTTACCTGTGACTGGAGGTGCAGAAAATGATGGCATCAGTGGGCTTTGTGGTGCTCGACCAGCATGACCTCTTGTAATGTCATAGGTTGCAGACACAGAAAATCCTGAAACCGGGGGACCAGTGGGAGGTGGAGGAAGACCAGGACCAGTACTAGAGCTTAATGGAGGAGGTGTAGAGAACTGGGACATAGGGGTACTAAAAGATAAAGGAGCAACAGGAGGCGGGGCAGGAGTTAGAGGTGGTGCAATAGTAGAAACCATTGTAGAAGGCACAAGAGGAAGAGAAGTTGAAGTCATAGGTGAAGGAAGTGAAGACACTCCAGCTGGCAAGGGTGAGGAGCATGCTGGAGAAGATGACATGCTTGGTGTAGCAAGGGGACTGGACAAAGCTAGGAAAAAAAGAGAAAAAAGGAATTTTAGAAATACTGAGCCTTAATCTCAGAGACTCAGTTACATAATTACTCAGATTTTTTACAAATAAGTTTTGACCTGGTCTGGGTATTTTTTCCCTTCACAATGAATTTTAGTTCTGCTTGAGTTTGCATACATCACCAATTACTCTCAGTTTTTATCCTGTAAACCACAACTCTTTTTCTTGCATGACTCTATTTGTCATACACTTAAAAAGATAAATCAACAACCCACTGCTGAATTTATAGCAGCTGATCTTTGCCTCAGAAATTTCAATAACTGTTTTTTCGAGTAACTGCTTAATCAACAGTAATAAGGATGATGCAGGAAGAGCACGTTTAAGAATAAAATGTACACTCATAGTATCTGTGAGAGTGGGAGTTACTTTAGAGGTATGGTTCTATGAGATGGAATGAGCACCAACGCAGTCCTCTTTTCCCTGCCACCCAGTCTCCTATTCCCTCTGCTGTTTGTTTCAGTCTGGCCCTCAGCTGATCCTTGGATAAGGCAATTTTGCTCTCTAAGACAGTTTTAGCAAAAAAATGTAGTAAAAAAAACAGAAATTACCATTTTTATATAACAGTAAGCTGTTGGATCAGCTCAAGCACCTCACTGGCCTTAGCCTGAACATCAATGACAGTCAAATGGTATACCAAATTGAACTAATCCTAACTTCATCACGCACACCTGTCAATAAAAATTGAGCATGCCCCCCCCCACACATACACATTTATTTCTAAATTATTTACACATACCACTGTACTACCATATTATGCATATTTTAAAACACAGAAATTGCAAAAGGGCGAGATAAAAATAAATTTTAAAATATACAAATAATATTTTATTTATTAACAGTATAAAACGTTTTCTGCTCCCACTGAAAACTGTTTCATTAATATCCTATTGCATGTTAATAACAGCATACTATATATAACAATTATTAACACCAATTTTTATGCATGAGCAATGTGATTCAAGAAGCCTCACTATTTTTTAAATCTGGGTTTAACATCTCATGATATAGCAATTTGAAAGACTAGCTCTGTATTCAGATTATTCCCATACTTTGTTTTAATGGCTGTCACAGCTGAAAAAGACACCTCACTAAGATACATAAATCTATACCTTCAGATAACTGAACAGCAAGTCTCCCAAACTGCTATTTGTTCTAATACTTGTTTCATTAAATCTTCAGCAATGTTTTACATCTGTCTTCCAACAGTATTTGCTGACAAACATATTTTAGTTTGCCATCGTATTGTTTTCCATGTATTATTTCAGACATTTTTATCATGTCAGAAAGAACAAGTGACTCTTCAACATACATAGCTTTGTGCCTTCACTATTAGGCAAGAAAACTCCAAAGAGACTACTAAAGGCTTGCCAATAAATGTACTGAATTTTTCTAAGTATTAGATTAAGTACAGTATGACAAGAAACATTAAATTAAAAAAAAGTAGTAGAGGTTTGTTTTCATGTTCTGCTTTTTTTAGATGTGTTACAAATCACAGTGCCTTCACAATGTCCCTAGCCAATACCTCTAGGCACAATATACGCTTAGGGCAAGGTTCATCATTAACAATGGTGGATGGGAATTTGTATTTCAAATAGTCCTCTTGAAAATTTTGCATTTTTTTTGGCCAACTTTTTGTCAGATCTGTTTAGATTGTTAGCCATACACATGCAAACAATGGCAAAGACTAGGAGTTGGGGTACTAGGAGTACTAGGAGTTGGAGTACTAGGAGTACTGGGAGTTGGAGAAGCAATAGCTCTTCCATCTTGTTGTTGTTTGCCTGTGCTTGCATTATTAGCAGTATTTTTTTGCAGGAATTTTTTTAAGTCGTTCAACCATTTAGTGAGGGTCAGTATTGCTAAAACTAGGTTACATAATCCATAAATCCACTTAAGCAGGCACACAAACTGCAAGGTGTCATAACATGAAGAAAGTGAAGGAATGAGTGACAGGACTTCTGTCAACCCCTTTGCATTGTGGAACATGCTTATCCCTCAGGATGTACAAATGTCCTATGTATGGATCAGCTGACTGAGGAGTGTCAAGCCACATATTAAATATTAGTAAAGCTTAATTTCTTTTTTATTTTTAGATTAAAATGCATATTAATAGAAGTTCTAGTATTTTCTTCCTGCACCCCAATGGACTGCCTTGCACACCCCTTGGGGTGTAGAGTCCACTTCACTAGTGTGAATCAAGATAACTACCAGATGTGTCAGAAAATGAAATACTTGTTATTCAGAATATGGTGTTCAGATTCTTGAAAAATCAGATAATGTGCTTTGACTGCCACCCACAATATTAAAAACCAGGTTTACCACTATTCCCTACAACACTGTCAATTTTTGCTTTTAACTTCCTTCCATGTTGCTCATCTAACAAAGCACTGCAGCGTAACGTATTATTTCCCTGGCAATATGTCTCAAAAAAACTCAAGTACATCCACATTACTTAATTAAAAAAGGTTTCAAGAAAAAAAAAAAAAAGTGTTTAAAATATTCTTTGTGTCAGATGCATGTCAGATAAGAAGCACACTTCCATGATTAAGAAATAATTAAAATTATTTCAATTAGTCTGGAGAGGAGCACTGTAATTATGCTGATTGCAACACTTTGGATGAATTTTTTTTGCTTCAGAAGACATGAATAAACGTGACCAAGTTGCTGATGAGGTTTCTGTACCTAATGAGACAGGTATAGCAGCAGCAGCCCCTGCTGTACTTGGTGGGGGCGTGCCAGGTGGCGTTGTTTCTATTCCACTCTCCTCCATCATTTTCCTTCAGCTATGAAGAGCTGTAAGATAAAAAAGCAAACATGTAAGAAACAAGGAAGAAGATTGTACATTAGAATGTAAAGGCCACAACACAGTGACTTATATTCCTGAGCAGAGCAGGCAGTTCAAATTCCAACTTCAAATCAAAAAATGGACTGATCTCAAGTACATAATTATCCAGCATGTTTCACTTCTCCTGTTTTCTTCCCTTTAATTTTAGCACTGTGATAATATCTCAGACTCCAAGCCTTCTTCTAAAGCCCCTACTGCACATGCTTCCAACACATATTGGTGGCACTTAGATGAGTAATAACAGAGAAGTAATTACACATTGAAAAATCCACACCTCATTGCAAGAAAAACTTAACTACAGGGTAGTAATTTACTGTGTTAGGGAGCTGTAGTAACCCAAATAAGGACCTGTTATTTCAAGAGCTGATGCATGACAGGATAGCAAACGTGGCAAGAGGCAAGACAGAGGACTGAAGTCTTCCCCCTTCTGGCACCAAAGAACCATGACTATTCAAGAAGCTGTCACTCTCTTGGGCTTAAGCATTTCAGTAGAAGCATCACACCTAAGCCCTGTGCTAAAGAGCATGAACAGCAGCAAGGCTGACAATGGCCCACAAGCCCTGGCTCTGACCTAAGCTCTAATCTACCTTAAAGCAGAAACATTTTGGAGTACGCTAAAGAAATCTCCAGAAGAGCCAAACAAAACCAGCTGAAACTCACTTCCAACATTAACCAAATCACATTGAAATTCATCTACACTGAACAACCTTTCCAGTACAGCTAACTCCTGTAAAATCCAAATACCATGCTGCTTTGGGGACACTATTAGAAGTTGAAAACTTTGACTTTTATTGTGAACACCAGATTATGTCTTAAGTATCTTTTAACAACTTTGAGTAAACCTTTAAAAACATAGACTGCTTCTGGAAAAGTAAAGGTATATGCTTATTTACAAAATATTAATTTAAAAAGGGCTTAGAAGAAGAAGAAAAGGGGGGGAGATGGAATTAAGACTTTCATGAACACCTGGGGAGTTATGTTCTTCAGTGCAGAGGCAGGTAACAAAAAATGCTGCTGCCTCCCAAGTCTGGCACACCAGACAATAATTAATTGTATCACTCCCAGAGGTATCAATTCTTAAGGAAGTTTTAATGAAATAAAAATCCTGTATAATGCAATTTTATCTGTATGAAGAATAGACAGACTCAAGCATTTTCCACCATACCCATTACATCAGCTGCTACTAAAGACTGACAGCTTATTCCCTTTAACAATTTTCAGAGGAAAAGGATGAGATAATGTGTTGAATAAAAATACCCATATGTATATAAAAAGAACTCCACCTACAAGAATACAAGGTTTTTCTTCTTAAAAAAAAAAGAAACAACAAACCCAAATCTCATTGCATTATTGTTGTTTTAAATGTGTACACAACCTTTAATTTAACATGGAGGAAAAAATTACTGTCATTACCAAATTGAAAAATCAAAAAGTGGGATCTGAATGTCAGTGCTGACAGGCTTACATAGAGCCTCAAAACCAAATGAAAGCATCAAAATCACACAGGAGAAATTATAGTCTCTCTGAGAAACCAGTACGCTCTGTATAAATGAGTCGAAATTAAAATTTTGAACCCAGCCTCACAAAGCAAGTAAACGTAGCTTATGTGCATCACTCTTCATGAAAACTCTTGTGACAGAGGAATTTTAGATTCCAAATACCACTTCAATTCCTTTAAAAACTTCTCTTCAAATCGGATGAAAGGGTCAGTAACTGCCTGGCAGGGAACAGACTGTCCTTGCAAAATGAGTACATCTCATCATCACTTAGCAAGGAGCTGCATAGTCTTCTGTTAAAACTTCACTAAGCAGAAGAATTTGCAATAATCAGATTTTGTCTTTTAATCAATCTACCGGAGTTTATATTCCCCCTCATAAAAGTATTTCTACAGTAATTCCTCTTCCAATTACACACTGCAAAGCAAGAATTATATTTTGTCAAGGCTTTTTTAATCTGCTGCTTAATTTCACCTAATACCATGATTAAAAACTGCTAAGAAGTGCTCACAACTTAAAACAAATACTGCAACGATGTAAAAAGACCAAAAAAGTTCCTCAGAGTGGCTTTTCAAAAACTCCACACACACCTTTTTCAAAGCTTCACAGTTACTGAAGCTGAGGGGACGGACAGGAATAACCCCCTGAAAAGTAACCTAAAAGTTAGGAATTAGCAGAAATGCAAGTAACTGTGTAGTTGCTTTACTCTATAAACTTTACAAAGAGAAAAGTGAAGCAACCACTAAACAGAAACAGCAATCCCAAACTTTCAAAAATTCATAGAATCATAGAATGGTTTGGGTTGGAAAGGACCTTAAAGATCATCTAGTTCCAACCACCCTGCAAGGGCAGGGACACCTCCCACTAGATCAGGTTGCAGTTGCTCAAGGCCCCATCCAACCTGGTCTTGAAGACCTCCAGGGAGGGGGCATCCACAGCCTCCTTGGGCAACCTGTTCCAGCATCTCACCACCCTTACAGGAAAGAACCTTTTCCTAATGTCCAACCTGAATCTCCCCTCTTTAAGCTTCAAACCATTGCCCCCTGTCCTCTCACTATACCCGTGTAAAAAGCCCTGTCCCAGCTTTCTTGTTGGCCCCCTTCAGGTACTGGAAAGCTGCTATAAGGTCACCATGAAGCCTCCTGTTCTCTAGGCTGAACAACCCCAACTTCCTCAGCCTGTCTTCATAGGGGAGGTGCTCCAGCCCTCTGATCATTTCTGTGGCTTTCCTCTGGACAAGCTTGAGGAGTTCTATGTCCTTCTTATGTTGGGGACTCCAGAACTGGACACAGTACTCCAAGTGGGGTCTCACCAGAGCAGAGTAGAGGGGGAGAATGACCTCTCTTGACCGGCTAGTCATGCTTCTTTTGATGCTGCCCAGGATATGGTTAAAATTATTATAAAATTAAAATTATTATAAATCCCATGGAATCATCTTAAAAATTTGAATTAAAAACAAAAAAAAATTAGTACTTTCGCATTTTGTCCTCTCACTTGTAAACCTCTCTGAAAAATCCAAGCATCTACAAATCTGACCTGGACAGGAGATGGAAGCTTGAGGAGAATACTGCCAGTTGTAGGGTTTATTTCCATTCCCTTGGACTTTGCAGGTCTCAGTATGCACCCCCAGGCAATGTGTCCTACTAAGCTGGAAAGCCTCCTTGTCATGCTGTCAGAAGCGTATTGCTATCACCTTTCTGTTCTAGCTTAAATTTTATCCTTTGACCCTAAGACATCCCGTTCTCTTTCAAATATTCTCCACTACAATAAACCGAGGCTTTCAGACTAGCTGGGGAAAAGAAGTCCTCTCCTTGCCTATTGCTGGAAAAGTAGACAAGTTCCTTTTTTCTCTCACATAATGCACAACCACAACAGCCTGTAGTATTTTCCTTCCAGGCTCAACTTTTTCCTTCACTATTTTCCCTTTCCACTTACTCAACCCCATGTCAGAGAACCCTGAAGCCTAAATGCTGCTATATTCTTTTCCCTTGAGCTTATCTATCCAGTCATACAACCATCTATCTCCTGATGAAGTCCTGACCTGGCAGCAAATAACACAAAGCCTGCACAAATAACAGCTATACACTGAGTTCTCAACATAAGCCAGCTGTAGTTTCCATATACCACATGAAAAAAACATGAATTAGTTTTTTAATAGGGTTAGGGAGAAAGGCAAGACCTGGGAGGAGGCAATACACAAAAGGAAAGCAAACCAAAAAGTACACATAGGTGTGACCAGAAGGTAACAGGCTCATCACATTGAAAATAATCCAGCACTACATATAATTAAAACTCTTCCTACAGGATATATAGTTTAACACTTGAATCTTGGCCTAACTGAAATCAATGATATGTGAGAAACTGGGAAGCACTGGGCATGGAAGCGGAACATGGGGCAGAGAGGAGGGGTGAGAAACACAAGCAATCCACAGACTCTACAACAGTGTTCAGTCCTCAGTGAAATTTCCAATCAGGGTTTCCAACTTGCCTTATGGGATTTGCAGGGTGAAAAGTTCCACAGTAAGATCAGCCTATAAATGCTTAAGCACTGCTGGGTATGGAACTGGATTGTTTTTTCAGTGACTTAAAAAAAACCCCAGTAACAGTAATAACTCCTCATACCCCAAGCTATAAATACTAATTTGCAGCACGCAGTGCCTAAAAATACAGCCTATCATTTTAAGAAAGTAACTTTTGCACTTTCTTGCAACCTAGAAGATTTTGTATTACTAAGTTGAAGAGACAAAGAAGAAACTCTGAGGCAAAGTAAAGAAAGTTGAATAAGGTGAAAGTAACAGCAGTACTGCCATCTAGTGATTTGCGATACTGATTTCATAAATTCGATAATGCTGTCACATGCAGGTAGAAGAAAATCTGGTTTCACACATACATAAAAGTAAAAAAAGAGACATATAGAAAAACACAGAAAAACAATGGTCCAAATGATCCTTAAAATAATGTCTTTAAGAAGTATGAATTTTGTTAGGTTTCCTCCAATTATTTGGTTAAAAAAAAATCCTTGTCAGTACCAACAAAGACACTTAAAGGAATGATGTCAAACTGCCACACTACACAAGTGAAATACAGTGTATCCACAAGGTCTGCCCCTAGTTGACTGATGTTTTGATTTTACTGATCCTCATCAGCTGAATCTCATTCATTAACCTAGAACCATATCTCAGACATTAACCTAATTCCCAAGTGTAAGGCCTGTGTACATTGAAGGGAAAAGAAGGCAAATGTCTTAGAGAAAATTTTATCAGGGCTTGCACTAATAGCAGGAATTAAATTATTTAATTTAGAGACTAAAAGGCCACACTGACAAATTATTCATCTTTTGACTTTAGTTTAATACGAAGTTGTCATGGTTTGGGCCTAACATGACAACAAAGATCCAGCCACATGGCCGTTCACTCACCCCTCTCCGCCCACACCCACACACACTGGGACGGGGAGGACAAAGGCCAACTAGAAGCTCATGGATCAAGAAGGACAAGGAGGGTTCTTTGCCGATTAAGGTCCTGGGCAAAACAGACTCAACTTGGGGAAAAAATACTAATTTAATTTCACACTCATCAAACACACACAGGACACACACAACACAAAGAGCAGGGCTTGCATATGTTACCCCCACCTCTCCCTTCTTCCCAGCCCCAAATCCCTTTGTTCCCGGTTTCTCTCCCTCCTTCCCCCCAGCGGCACAGGGGGATGGGGATGGGGTTTAGAGTCAGTTCACAGGCTGGTGGTTCCTGCTGCTCCTTTTTCCTCAGGAAGAAGGATTCCTTGCAGTCCTTCCCTGCTTCCCCACAGGGTCTTTCCCATGGGAGAGAGTCCTCCATGAACCTCTCTGTCATGAGTCTTTCCCATGAGGTTACAGTCCCTGAGGAGCAAGCTGCTCCAGCCTGGGCTTCCCACAGAGTCACAGACTGATTTGGGAACAGTTACCTCCCCTGGCACAGTGTCCTTGACAGCTTCAGTTCCAAGTTCACAGGCTGCAGGTCCACATTCACCCCTCCTGGCACCTTGAGGGTATGTTTCACCATGTTCCTCCATGAATGCAAGGGGACAGCCTGACATCTATACATGGGCTGCAGGGAAACTTCTGCTTGAGTACCTTCTTCCTCACCAACATTGATATCACCTCCCCAGGTCACCTCCTTTCTCCTTGCTCTCTGCTCAGCTCTTATCTCAGTTATTTTGTGTGTAAATAGCAGAAACGCATCCACTGTCTCTCTAACGGCTCCTTGGCTGGTTTTGGAGCTGGGGGAGCTTCCCAGCTTCTTACTGGAGGCACCCCTGAGACCCCTCTCCCATTACCAAAAAACCTGCCAAACCAAACCAGCACAGAAGTAATTGAATTTGCAATATTCTTAATAATATAACCATACTCCAAAGACATTATTCTGGTTTTTACCCTAAAATATAGAAATACACGGTTAATTATAAGATCAGCTACAATCGGAGACTGGCAGATTTCACATGGATAACACATTATGTAGCAATCAGCCATAATTCAGTTTAAAATAAGGCCGTATTCTCAGTCATCCTTAACTAACCCTTTCTTCTATTTCAGTAGATGATACTGCTAATAAAAATCCCAAGATACACCTCAGAACCCTAAGAGGCAACACTATTCTCTAAACAGAGCCTAAAATGAAACAACCCCCCAGCTGGAATACTAAATTCAAATGTTACTATACTCCTTGTCTTTAATAATAATAGGCATAAGTATTTTAATCAAGTGTGTGAAACAGTACTGGAACACACGCTGTTAATGGCTAAGCACAAGTGGACAACTGTGCAGAATAAGAAGTAGTCATTTATTTATTTATTTGAACAAATAAATTGTTTGGAGCCATTCCCAGTGCAACAAACTCTTAAAATCTAATGTTACATTCTAGGCCACATTAACTCATGAAGAGATTCAGAGGCACATATTTCTATTCAGCAGAAAAGAAGTCAAAGCAGAAAAAAGCCCACAAATATATGAAGATGCCAATGAGAGAGATTAAAAGGGGAATGACCAAGACAAAAGTAAGAAAATGACAAAAGAAAAACCTTCAGTTTTTAAAGGGAGTGAAGGTGATGTCAATCTTCAGAGTTGAACAGAATACTAAAGTTTCATATGAAAATTCTCTCTCAGTGGATTATTCCACTTTGCAAAGGGAGAACACATAGTCAGCAATAAAACTGCCTTCAGACTCTATATATAGTCTCCTAAACATAGGCAGGTCCCACAGAACATACAAAGCCTCACTGAAGCCAAAGGAAGGGCATAGAGGGGATCATCAGTTTAATCAACTGCTGTTAGATGACACGTTCTAAAGTCCAGAGAGTTAGAAGGAGGCAATCCGGAAAGAATTAAGAAAAAAAAAAAAAAAAGTAGGAACTCTCCTACACCTGTTTTATATTCATAGCACAAATAATGTTAATCACAACACTCACATAACTTTTTCACCAAAGATGTCTTTACTAAGCAGAATCCAGTATGGCTTCGACTTAAAGCAGATAGTTTGAAACACCAGGCATGCCAGAAGGGCTTGACCTTAACTTGAGACTACTGCAGATAGCTACCATAGTCCACAGACATAACAAAAAATGGCAAGCTTCACTTTTCTAAAAGCTTCCTAATATTTGACAGTTATTTGCTTCCCACACTCTTAGTGCCATTGCCAGCCCTTGAGATTTGTTCCAAACCACATGCACCCTTACTATCAAATACCTACTTTTAATTATCACAAATCTTATGTAGCTTTATGACCACGTAACTCCAGATCCCTCATGATATCAGTTACAGAACCACTGGTATACAATGTTACATATGACTACATAAAACCATCAAAGAAACAGCTAAATAGAACCACCAATTCTACTAATTTGCAACAATAGTTCTATTATGTTATGCAATGCAACAGCTCCAGCACTTTCAGAGGTTTTTCCCCAAAATAAATACTGCTTTTTTCATATGAAAATAAAAATAAACAAATCATATAAATAAAAAGGCAAATAATTTCAACTTCTCCAGAAACATTACAGTAACTAATAAATCTCCTGAAGCACCGCTTCTATCAGATACCAAGAGAACCCCAAGGGTAAGGATTTCCACTATCACCCTAATTCAAGCTGAAACCACAAGAGTTAACCAGAACCAGCATTTTCATTCCTAGCTGCAAGGCTAGATTGCACAGCCCTTCGGCCAGGCATCCATACTCTACATAGCAGCTGAGAGCACGTCGGTCACTCGGAGAATGACTCACAAGAGCGGAACGACATACGTGGCCTTGCTGGGTATCAGGAACCAGCCAGATGGGAGTTCCATGGAGTGCTGGTCCCTGCGTGGGTGTTTGCACCGCCACCAGCCACTGAAGGAGCAAGGCGTCCTGTTGTAAGACCTGCAGACATTGCCCACTATTCTCCCTCCACATCAAGCCCCAAGGCAGGGAGTCAGGGTGTCAGCAGGGAGGCCAGGAATCGCCGTTGCCCTTTGGAAGGACAAGGGGGTTCAGAGCAAGAGGAATAAGCCAGGCTGCCCTCAGCAGGCTCCGGTCTCCGGCTGGTCTCCGGGACGGAGCCCGCTGAGGGTCTGACACCGTGGGTGCGGCTCCCGGAGACCCCAGCCAGGCACACAACTCGCGGCCGGGCCGCAGCCGCCCCGCAGGGCCCCGCCAGAGCGGCGCGGCCTAGCGCGGCGGCCCCAACCGAGCGGCGCCGACCCCGCCAGGAAACACCGCCGCGCTCCCCAGGCCTCCCCGCCCGACACACCACGGCCTCCCGCCGTGCCCCCCCGCCCTGACCTCCGCACCTGCCCAAGCCGCTTCGGGCTCCAGGGGCACCCAACGGCGGCAGCGCGCAGCAGGGAGCGCGGGGCAGCCACGGCTGCGGCTCACCCCCCGGCCCGGCCCGGCCCTCCCGCCACTCCCTCCCCGCCGCCGGGTGGCACCGCGTCCCCTCCGCCCGCCACGCCACCAGGCCTCACCGAGCCCAGGGCGTCCGAGCCCGCGGCCTCGCACCGGAGCAGCCCAGCAGGCCCGGCCCGCTCTCTCTCCCGTCGCGGGGGCAGCCGCGGCCCGTGCCCCGCCGCCCAGGAACGAAGGCACCGGCCCCGGGGGCAGCGCTGACTACAGCTCCCGGCAGCCGCGGCGGCCCCGGCCCCGCCCCGCGCTGCCACGTCTGCCGCTGCTGGGGCGGGAGAGGCGGGCATGGCCCGCCCGGCCCGGCCCAGCCCAGCCCAGCCCCGCCCCGGCCCGGGCCGCTCCCCGCCTCCCTCTTCCACGTCTGCGAAATGGCGGCACTTGTGCCACGTTCACGGGCGGCCGCGGGGCGGGCCAGAAGGGAGGGCCGGGCCGCCCTGATGGCTCTGCGGGCCGCGGCGAAGCGCTCGTGGGGCGGTGCGAGGGCTCGCCCGCCGCTCCTCCTCCTCCTCCTCCTCCCCCTCCGCCATGTCGCGGCCCGGGCACACGCTGGCAGCTGCGCTGAGGTTTGGCCGCGTGGGCACGAGGGTACGGCGAGGAGGGGTTACGGGGTGGACTTAAATTGCACAGCCCCGTCAAACCATCTGGCTCCCTTTCCTGGATGGATGATGATGGGAAATGAAAGTTTGTTTCAGTTACCATCACTTGTATCGCGTCCCTCAGGAAAAACAAGCAAGCAGCTCTGCTCAAGGGTGGCAGGATTTCGATTTTTTTCTTGACTCCTGTCCCCACAGGAGGTGAAATAGGGCCTGGCAAGACCAGTGTGACTCCGTGACACTCAAGTATCTCCAAGAGGTCCTTCGGGTCTGTATGACCAGGCCCCACAGAACTCACACCTGGGGAAAGGTCCATGCTGATGCTCAAGAAAAACCACAACAGATACCTCAGGAAGCTGGCATGACGAACAGGGCATTCATTGCAGAGTACACAAAAAGATATATACGGGTGATGGGAGCTGGGACAGGTTTCACAGAGGATAAAGAAACACTGCAGAGGTGTGCAGAGATGTAGGCAGGGAAACCAAAGTTAAGCCAGAGCTAGCAAGGGCTGTGAAGAGCATCAAGAAGGGCTTCTGCTGCTGTGTAGGTAGTAAATCAGGCAAGGAAAGTACGTGTCTGCTTGACAGGTGTGCTGAGTGATTCAGTAACAGCAAATGCAGGCAAAGCTGAGGTCCTCAGTGCCTTCTTCCTCTCCATCTTCACCAACATTGTTCCCAGGCATTTTAGCCCAGAGGCATGGATCAAGGAGCAGAGGAATTCCAACGTAAGAGAATGTTCAACTCCAGGACCTCCAAAGAAGTCTTGTCCCACACGTGCATTGACCCTAATAGAATCTGAGTGTGTTGAGTAAGCTGTCTGTTGTCACTGTGAGGCTGGTTTTGGTCATCTTGGAAAGGTTGTGGAGCTTGGGGAGGGACCAAAGACAAAGAGTACCAAATGGTGCACCCCGTCTTTAAAAAAGGAAAGAGGATGATCCAAGGAACTGCAGGGCAGTCATCCTTGCATCTGCCCCTGGGAAAATGAGGCCAAGTCCTCTTGGTAGCCATGTCTGACCATGTGAGAAACCAACATGGGTGGCATTATCAAGGCCAACTATGTTGTTAGAAATACCCACACTATTCTTGTACTTTCATACATTTATTGTAGTATTTGAACATTAGAGTTGGACTAATAATGACTCCTTTTGGGGGCTGGTGGGTGCCCCAGCTGCTGGCCCAGTCCTGGTTTTGCCAGCTCCCAGGGCACCCTCCTACAGCTGCTGGCGGGATGGCCTCTTGTTTGGAGGTGAAGTCCCCTTAGGGCTGCCAAACCTCCTCTTCGGGGGTCACCAGGGCCCTCCAGGGGAGCCTTTGCTGCCCTGGCTGGGAGCAGAGGGCCCAGGCACAGCCTCCTCTGGCTTCTGCAGCTCTTCTTGTTCCCCACGGGTGGGAACAGGGGCAGAGGTGGGAGCTGCTGGGACCCCCTTGAGGGGCAGCCGATGAGGTGCTGGGGAGCTCTTCCACCTCAGCTCAGCCAGGGCTGCTGGAGGGGGCTGGGCTGGGGGCAGGAGACCCTCCTCGGCAGGCAGCGGGGCCGGGGACAGCTGCGGGGCTGCCCCCCCAGTGCCCGGCAGCAGGGACGTCCCCTGAAGCTCCTCTGCTGCCTCTGCCCCTGGAGCAGGCACGGCAGCACGGAGCTGCAGGACAAAGCGCCACAGGCTTTCCCCACACCCCAGCACTGCTGGCCAGGCCTCTGGGCTCCCCTGCTTCCTCCCATGGGGGGTCACAGGCAGTACTTGGCTCAGTCTGGTGGGTTTTCTCCCATCTTTCTCTCCTTCCCATCCAAACCATTCTATGTTTCTGTGATTGTATTATTAGTTCTAATGTCAAATTTCTCATCCTTGATCAAACTGTGATAGTAAAGGAAAACTTCCCACACCATTTATCTGTAGCCAGTGTTTTAGGGGGTCAGAGTTGCAAAACAGAAATTACAGTATGTTATCCTCTTTTATGCTCTGTTTGTTCTTTGGTTACTGGTTGTGTAACACTGAATGCAAGGATATTATCCTAGTCTAAAGGAGAAATGCCTTGCTTTTGGCAACTCAGCTCCCCATCCTTCTCAAGGTGAAACCTTTAAGCATTTAAGAGCCAAGACTGAAAGAATCACCTGTTTACAGAATTAATTCCTGCTGGAACAGACACTAATCACAGAAGTTCAGCAGTTCAAAATCAGCCTTGATTTTCCGCAAAGCATGTAATGAACTACTTGCTTTCTGTAAGAGGGAAAATAAAATACATTATTTGGTGGTCCAGCATGGGGAAGGATTACAATTCTTCTGTTTCCCATGCTATTTCAAGATCCACGCTAAGCAAATGAAAAACAAAGGAAAAAAATTCAAAGCATTTCCCATCTTCCATTAGAAACTTTATTACATTAACCTACAGGTATGTGAAGTAAAATAAATGGTAGTAAAGGGTAGAATGATGAACATCAGTCATCTTTGGAAAACAGATATATTTTCACAACAAAACACTTTTTTTACTACAGCTAAGAAGCTAGGCATACTTGATAGGTTTTCTTTAAAAATATATTACAGTTCAATCATATCAAAGTGAAGTCTTGTGGGCTAAAAAACTGTAGATATCAAGTTAGGTTCAGTGCTCTAGCACTAGTATGAGCATACCAAATGGCAAGATTTTCTGCACGGTAATTAATAAACATGCACCCAATTGTTTTCAGTCATTTAAACTACTATATGTACAATCTTTAATATAAAGCATTTTTGTCAAAATTAGCTCTGTATTGTTCAGTCTGGACTTTAGAGCTTCAGCATCAGGATTATTATTTGGACACATATCTAATAAAAATTCAGTTGCAGTCACAGTACTTGGAAAATCCAATATATTTCAAATAACACAATCCGCATTTTGATTTTGTTTTGTCCCAACTTCCCTTCAATGTTAACATGACTTGGCAGATTGTCTCAGCAGAAAGTATGAGAACAATGAATTCTTCTTTCCTCTGTAATCTGCATTTGAAATTAATGGGAGTTCTCTGGGTATATCAAGATAGGGACAAATTCTATGTGTAACCATGTATTGTGATTGAAAGTCTTTGATATAGTAAAAAGCCTTGAAGTTCATTATGCTTCTAAATGACCAGAATTATAATGCCAACATGATTTAAAACCTAGAGCTTATACTCACTACTTATTTTCAAATCAGCTATTAACTTTGTGCCGCATTTTGCACATTATTAAACTGTTAAGAAGTTGCTAGGGCATAGCTATCTCCATTTTCAAAGTTGTCTTTCACTATTGTCATGTGAATATACAGAAGCAAGACATCTCTTTCCATCCTGGTCTGTTGTGAAGCCAATTCTCTAGTAGATGGTGTTTTCTAAAATTATTAGATCAACTTACTCATTAAATTCCCACCACAATATAGTATGCAAGCAAAGAAATATTTACGTTCTCTGCAGGACATTCTGGGATCTACAAAAAGGGTTATGTGACAGTCATGAGAATTGAGCTGGAGGGGTCTCTTAAACTGACAGCAGAGTGTACTCCAGAGCAAGCCTCCCAAGCCTAGACAGCAGGACTGCTAATGCAAGTCCTGTGTGCTTTTTTTCCTCTGGAATGATAGGTGGTTATCATTGAACAAGAATGTATTACCCCTGCAGGCAATCTGTTTACTGATTGTCTACCAATGATCATTCACTGAAGTTGATTCACAAGTTTTTTACTTGACCTCTTGTGTGTTGCAAATCCAGCTCAGATATACGCAGGCCTTGCTTATGCTGACTGCACAGCCTGAGTCTTGCCCACATATAGAAAGACAAACTTTGGTAGTGGGTATATTTGGAACATACACAACAGGCAAAATCATTAGAAATTCATCTGTTTTCATCATGATTTGGCTGAATAAGTCCCTTGAGGCTATGTGACATACTGGAAATTTTCAAACAAATAATTAATTCAGCTCTTCACTTTTTCATAGAAAAAGATCAGATTATATTATTAAGATTATTTTGTCTTGTGGTCTCCAAGTTTTACAGAGTAAGAAAATAAATTTTTGTGAGGTCACCATTGCTATAGACATCATTTGCTGTTCATGGCTTCAGAGAAGAAAGTTTTTATTTTAAAGTCTGTTTCACACCATACAAACACATGTATATACCAGTAGCTCCACATATATTCAATATGCACGCAAACCAAATTAATCCTTTGTCTTATGGCGGGATTTAATGGCAAGTGGCTTTTGAAATCTTGGAGTCAATTTCTGTACTTACAAAAATCCAAGGATAAGAAAGTTATTTATTCCAAGGATATATGAGAAATGCCCAGGGAAACAGCCAGGCCTCATGGACAGTGAGAACCAAGAATGTAACAGGGCACTTCATACAGCCATGTAACATTCTCAGGTTTAGGCACATCTGCTAAGATGTCTTCATTGCACCTCTCTCATTTATCACCACTTAAGTGAGAACAAATAAAAGCAAATTCTATTTCCATTTCATTCCTGGGAATCCTTTTCAAAAAATTCCCAGAAGTTCCTCTGCTGCTGTTAGTGTCCCAAAGGCAACTGGTTGTGAGTTTCTTTGGAATATATCAAATGTCACAGCTGTAGTTATTTTTTGACTCGGACTGTACTGCAGTACAGATGTAAAGATAAAAATGGTCATGATGCTCCCTGTGCTAAGCTGGAGAGCACACACATCAATATCCTGACCTGCTGACTGCCCTTCACATCATTATAGTGTATCACAGGTTTCATGTGCCAAAATGTGACCCCAACACAGAAAGTAGAGAGGACTAATGCTTCCCACTATAGGCCATGCGATGCAACTGCTAGTATACTTTCCCCATCAATCAGGGATATACAAACCCTGGGAACAAGTTAGGCACATGAAGCTACTGAGTGACCACCAGGACAGGGTAGAAAAGCCTGCTGAGGATTATGTTAGAAGCATGTGAGCAGGTAATACTGCCACAGCATTTTTAGGTCTCTAAAGGTAACTTCCCACTGAAAGTCCAGTCTACATCAGTCATTTTATTGATAGGCTGATGTATTTGGGGACAATTTTGCTTCAGTGGATGGACACCTTGGCAAATTTAATTTCCATCAAATTGCACCGTTCATAACACACTTTTGGAGGGAGAGAAAGTAGCCTTTTGGAAAGATGGTGTCCATCCATATAGTCAACAGAAAATAGATCAACTTTATAGAAGGACTGCTTTTTACTTTAGTTCTGCATTTTTGTTATTATCCTCAACAAAAACACTTAATTTTTTTTCCCAATTAACTCACCAAGCTGAACTACTAGGTTCTGAAAGACATCAGTGTGACATGACTTCTTCCTTTAATCCCCTCCCTCTGCCCAGAAGTCCCTTAACCAGACAAAATAAAGGCTAGTTGGCAAAAATGCAAAAGAAATGGACACACAGTAAAATATTTTTGCAATTACAACCTACATAACTAGAAAAACAGACACACGGTGTAAAAATGGAGACACAAGTTAATGAAGACTGGGAGGTACGTGTGTCACATTATTAGCAATGCAAAAGACCAGCTTAAGCATATGTTTCCCTATACAACTATAAAAAAGAAAAGGTGCCTTTTTAGCAAGTACGCACAGAGATTGCTTAGTTATTCCTAAGAAAAAACATCAGAACACCTTACTATTTTTATCCTATATTACAGTCATTATTACTACCTTTTTATAAAATGTAAACCTTTCCTTGCAGTTAAGATTTACAGCAGTCATCACCTTTGTCCACTCCTTATATAATCAGTCCATGGTGACAAAAATAAACTGATTTAATTTACATATTTTATTGAGTAATTACTGATATGTTATGGATAATTAGTTGTGTATGGCAGAAATAGTGGTCAGAACTGCAACATATGCAGTTGAATGGTAGCAAAAGATTTGCTGAAGAGTGGTTCTGGGTATGGAATACCAAGAGATCTTGAGGCATCCTATAATCCTGATGTATCCAATCTTTCTGTCTCCAAAACTATTCCAGCAAGGAGTGCTCACCACCGATAAAGGACAATAAAGCCTGATGATGGATTTCCCAAACAACTGCAGTATTGTGCTTACTTATCCCCATCAGATCTTGTTTCTTAATATGTCTTGACTAAAGATCAGAATAGAAAGTAAAATTTGGCAAGGCCGTTTTTTTTCTACATAACTAGTGAACCATATGACTCGTACTGGTGGTAATTTGCTAATTGCACTGTCCTGGGAGTATTTCTATGCTGAATCATGACAAACATGAAATCTATATTTAAAGTCGCTGAAATGGGATGTTATGAAAACTGATCTGCTAATATTTTCAAGCCAGTATATCATAGTATAAATGTGCTGCGTACCTGTTGCTATAAAATTTGCTGCCATGAAAAGAAGAATGATCAGGATCCCCAGAGTGTGGCATTTCTCCATCTGTCACTTGTATACACAACACAAACCTCATGTTGAGATTCTGTTCCATGTACAGCAATTCTCTGCTGGACAGATTAGGAGCCAAATATGATCGTAAACTAGAGGAAGGAGCACAACCACGCCACTTTGCCCCTTCAGAGTCCCACTGTGCTACATGTCAGTTTTTGGGGTCATTCACTGCTGACCTCCTTCGTAGAGGATGGGGAGCTATCTCGAACTGGTAGCAAGTCATAATGACATGGAATATGGCTGTTTTTTGGAAGATCATAAGGATCCTGGCTGAAACGTCCACTGCTGCTGAGTGATCCCTGGACAACACTCACCGTAGGTTCTGTGATAAAAGAAAGCACATATATTCAACACTGGAAGCAGCACATGGAAGACAAATACTGTTATTTCATTTCAGTCTGCATTACAGAATGTCATCTTCTTTCTACTCCAGTATCAAGATTTGTTGTCACTCTGAGTCCTGAAATGCAGGTGTAGAAACAAAGGTTGATGTTAAGGTGTTTTGGCTTTACACTAAGTTAAACCTGTGGGCTTGCAGCAGGGCCCTGCCACGAGTGTATTCAGTGACAGAACAAGTGGACCAAAATCTGTTTTTTGTGTGTGGACAAACTACAAAAAACCAAAGCCTAACTTTGGGGGTTTTAATCAAGACTTTATAAAAATCCTTAGAAACACAAGGAGGATATTGATGGAGTTAGAGGAACCTCAAACTGGGGACAGAAAAGGAAAATGGTATCCTAGGATATGTGACATACAATTATTTCCAGTCCAGAGCCCATTAGGATAACAACCACTCCACAAGACCCCCAAGTTTTTTGTAACTATATTAACTACAGTAATGCAATAATTTGATAGGACCCTCATCAGTGAAATACTACCTTTGTGGGTGAAGATGCTGTTTTTTCTGATCAAGAGGAGGAAACAGAACTTTTCTATCCCTCCCATGCACTCACTCCAGCCCTTTTAATTACTTAGCAGCCTAATATAGGTTGACAGATGTTGGAGGCAAATGCTAAAAGCTTATTTTATGCTGCTGTTTAAAGAAAGGCTTTCAAACCAGGGAAATTCAGAGGTATCTCTAGATTTTAGAACAGAGCTGAAAGTACTTCCAACTCTGTTCCTGGGAGTTACACCACTTCTCTAAAAAGAGTAAGACTGTTGTTACACCTTTTGAGCAGAAAATAGAATGATAACCCATTGTAATTTTTTTTCAGTGGTTTTTCAGGTGTTTTGATTAAAACAAGTCAAAGAAAAGAAGTCCTGTGCTCTTTGTTCTTAAACTTCAACATCTAGAAGTAGATTTTGTACTCACCAACTTCATAAACATTCTTAGTAGCTGAAGAAGAGCTGGCAATCTCAGCATATGGGGAGTCCCTGCGTGCTGGTGACTTCATTTCAACATATCCACATTCTGAACTTTTTGGTAGAAGAGCTGGTGGGTCTTTTATAGTAGCATATGGGTTCTCAGAACTGCTTAATGAACAATTACTTAAATTGTATTCTGAGTTCTTCACTAGATCTGCAAAAAGAAAAACATGTTACTCTCTCAAGCATGCTGCATACTACAGACATTGCTACTAACCAGGGCATTCTTTGAGTTCTGTATAATCACTCATAAGTGAATATTTAAATGGAAACTGGTCATAACACTTCAAAATTGTTATACAGCAGTTAATGAAAGCACCTGCTATGCTCTTTTGTGGGCCTGATTTTGCCATCAGCAAATTCCTGTCGCAAAGTCTGAGCACCTTCAATTCTGGTCAAAACAGTAGCTAGCATTGAATACTGATAATGTACAGAATCGGATTTTAATAGGCACTTCCAAATACTGTTTGCCTCTCCAAGTGCTGAACTCATGACACTCTTAAAATTAAGTGGTCAAAGACTGTTCCCAGTAGCAATGCCTGAGCAGAGGATAAGGTGACTTCTTGGGGTGGCCAGTTTGGTGCAAAGTTTGAGTATACAGCCACACTAAAGGAGTAACCAGCTTCTTCTAAGATTCTGTAAGGTGCACATAGGAAAACTGAAAAGAAAACATGAGGTAGCTTGTGATTTCAGGTTTTAAATGAAGGGCAGATAAGTGCAGTTTAAGAGAAGATGTATTTTCTTATGCTGGGAAGAGATTCTGTGTTAGCTGTGTTGGCTCTTTTCGCTGTGTTGTTTTGTGATATTGCTGTGTTATTTAATTTTTAGGGCCAAGACTCTCAGCTCGTTCCTCACTGTGAATATCCAGGTCACCTTGGTGACCTGTCAGTGGAGGGGTGCTCATAACTTTGTGACTCCTTTAAAATACTTTGAATTGGGCATCTCCTAATCCTCCAAAACCAGGAAGTGTCAGGTATAATAAATGACTCCTTCAGATTAATTGTCCTGTATTATACACAAGGTGAAAAACCAGCTGCTTTTGTCTACATATTTAACTCATTATTCATATGGACTTAGCTACACTTTTTTCATTGTTCGGATATCCAGGCATTCTGGTCACCCTTGGCATACCTTAATCATGTCACAAAAATAGTGTAACACACCAGTATGGTCCAGTATAAAGTCTTATGAGAAAACTGGATCATTCAGAACATCAACATTATCACTACCCTGAATTTCTGAAGCTTTTCATTCCTCTCTGTGGATTTATATTTTAATATCCTTTCCAAAGGCCTGCAGGGAATGTAATGAAGCACTGCAGGCTTGTAGTCATGCAGTTCCACATTGACCATGCCACTTGCCAGAGGAATTGAGTGTCTTTTAACACCTTTCATCAAGGCAGGATGCATCCTTACCTGGCTCACTAGGCTGAATTCAAGGGCTGTCCCCCTTCTGCTGCCTAGAATAGAGCCATTTTGAGACTCAAGCATTGCAAAAACATTTGATGTATGTTACACACTGGGGACTTAGAAAGCTTGGTTTGTTGTGGTTTTGGGTGTAACCCCCACCTCAAAAAAGAAAAATTAAAGAAAATTCATGCATTGATTGAGAGTCTAGGAATAATTTAGTCCAAAACTGTTTTATATTCTCTTCACACAGAAACCAAAGATAATTTAGAAGAGTAAACTGAATGTCTACATCATTTTATCTAAATGCATCAGAAAATATCCTCACCTTTCAAGGATTTCCCCAAATATCCCCTATCAAGTCCAAAAGCACCTGTGAAAAATGATACAAAAAACCAGAATATGTTTAAAAAGAAAGTGATGAGATAACAGCTTCTAAAGCTTAAAACTTGCTTTGGGACTGATTTCTACCTTAGAAGAACAATTCTCTTTTAAGCACTCTGAAACTGCCCAGTATAGGGTTACAGAAGCATTGTTACTATTTGCTTGCATACTTTCAAACAGTAGCTTCCTGAATAGGGAAATTGGTTAAGGTCGTAAGGGGTCCTTAAATTATCTATTTTGACCTCACATATGTCACAGGCCATTACATTTCCCCCAGTTACTCTTGAATGAGCCTAAAAACTGCTGTTGGATTAAAGCATATATTTTGTCTGGATAAACCATATCTACCAGAACGGCATCCCATCTTGATCTGAAAATCTGAAGGTATGCAAAGTTCACTCCAATTATTGGTACTTTACTTCCAAAGTTAATTACTTCCATTTCATACTGTTCCAGTGCCCTGACCTGCAGCAATGGCCTAAACACCTAGCACCCAAGTCTACAGCTTTGCAATCTGTTAGTACAGGATATCTCTCATGAAAAATCCCAATACAAACATCAGCAGTAAGCAATGCCTGACAACTGTCTTCAGAGATCTGGAACTTATCTAGGTACTAATCCATTCAATAACTTTGATTATTATTATGGAGTGCTAATTTTTGAAACAGATTGTGTTGTGGTACTATGCTAGATACCTTATAAAAGCTGAAATAATTTTATCTATATCATATCCCTATAAACAACACTCAGAGTTTCCAAGAAGGAAATTTTGTTTTGAGAAGAAATAAACCAATTAATTTTATTGTTGCCCCATCTTTATTGTATCCCATGTCAGCTATTGTGTTGTTTTTACTAAGACTAATGTCCAGGTCACCAGCACAGAGTTACTCAGATAATCCCATTTGATCTTTTAGAAAACATGCACAATATCAGCACTCATCCAGTCCTCTAGACTCACTCTGTTACTCAAGATCTACTGCAGCGGGTTAACCTCCAGCAGCATCTCTTAGGAGACAATATTAGTACAAATGCTCTAAGAACACTGAAAGCTGAACATTAAGCATTATGACTGAAACCCTTTTCTAAAAAAATCCACAATGCAGATCTGGGCCTGAATTGTGGTTAGACCAAGACGGGGGATGAGCGGGAAAAAAAACAACAAAGCTGCATTCTGCTGTTCAATTACCCAGAATCTGACATGGCTAAGGAACGTGATTTAATGATCTATATTATACTGGCACTGAAAGTCCCTTTTAAGGCTTTCACTGGACACAGGAACCAGTCAGTCCAATCCAGCCTTTTTGGCATGCATGAGTGATCCAGTTTGGTTTGGTGGGTTTTTTGGTAGTGGGAGAAAGGCCCCAGGGGTGGCTCTGGTAAGAAGCTGAGAAGCTCCCCCTGCTCCAAACCCAGCCAAAGATCCATAACATATGCAAGCCCTGCTCTTTTTGTTGTCTGTGTCCTGTGTGAGTTTGATGAGTGTGAAATTAAATTCTTTTTTTTTTTCCCCAAGTTGAGTCTGTTTTGCCCAGGACCTTAATTGGTGAAGAACCCTCCTTGTCCTTTGTCTTAACCCATGAGCTTTGTCCTCCTCATCCCGGAGCGTGTTTGTGGGGGGGAGCTGAGTGAGCGGCCAAGGGGCTGTTCTTTGTTGTCTGTTGGGCCCAAACCACAAAAATGAGATTGGAAAAGGATGAAAAGACAGCAAAGGATCGCATAAGGCGGGATATGGAAACTCTCACCACTTCTTAGTTACTATTCTTCTATGAGTTAATTCCTCATAGCCTTCTATGAGGAAGTAATTAACTGGATAGATGATGGTGGGGCAATAGATGGTGGTTTATCTTGATTTCAGTAAAGCATTTGACACTGAGGAGGTCTGTGACTAGTGGAGTCTCTCAGGGGTCAGTACTGGGACCAGTACTGTTCAATATTTTCATCAAGGACCTGGATGAGGGAACAGAGTGTGCCCTCAGCAAGTTTGCTGATGACACTAAACTGGGAGGAGTGGCTGACACACCAGAAGGCTGTGCTGCCATCCAGAGAGACCTGGACAGGCTGGAGAGTTGGCTGGGGAGAAACTTGGTGAAATTCAGCAAGGGCAAGTGTAGAGTCTTGCATCTGGGGAAGAACAATCCCATGTACAGGTTGGGGGCTGACCTGCTGGAGAGCAGGGTAGGAGAAAGGGACCTGGGGGTCCTGGTGGACAGGAGGATGACCATGAGCCAGCAATGTGCCCCTGTGGCCAAGAAGGCCAATGGCATCCTGGGGTGCATTAGAAAGGGTGTGGTTAGTAGGTGAAGAGAGGTTCTCCTCCCCCTCTATTCTGCCTTGGTGAGGCTGCATCTGGAATATTGTGTCCAGTTCTGGGACCCTCAGTTCCAGAAGGACAGGGAACTGCTTGAGAGAGTCCAGTGCATGCTAACAAGCCTGGCATTACCCTGAGTAGAGAACCAGGAAAACATCCCTGCTTTCCAATCCATCTCAAAGACAGTAACATTCACATTCTCCTCCTTTTATTTTTTTTGCTTACCAAGCTCATTGAGGTAGCCACCATGTTTCCAGTCTGCAGGCAGTGTTCCTGTGTAGTCCATGACAGTGCCTCGTTTTCCAGGTTCCACATTTTTAAGGTTCACAAACAGATGATTATTTTTTGCCTGTTTCAAAGAAAGATAACTAATAGAATCTGAAACTGATGGAAGCTTGCTGAATTTCTGCGTGATAAGTAGGGAAAGCAAAAATAAACCAAATATGAAACATTGGGAAACAAAGGAAAACAAACCAAAGTCTTATTTACACAGAAGCATCCAGATGCTTATGCTTTACCTTTGCCAGAGTCAGCCTGTCCATGTTGTTGACATGAGGTGGGGTAGTGCATTGAGTTAGAGTATGATAACTAGGATTAGAGAAATAGTGACTGTTAGCATTTCCACCATTACTGTGAGGGATGGTTTCTGAAAAGAAAAAGAAAAGAAACCAATAAAAATAACATCCTTCTTAGGATATGTTTTTGTCACTGCTGCACTGATGTCAGGATCTGACTTAGAGTTTCTAAATCTAAAAATGTTGCATTCATTAAAAAAATATTAAAGATAGAGTAGTAACCAGCGAGTCATGTCCTCACTTTCAGCAAAGAGCATCCACAACTGTTACTTGCTACCTGGTGCACCAGTTCACCAGCACCACTGTCAGTGTGGTCTGAGGGGCTGCTCTCCTGTGAAAGGCAGTTGAGAGCAGTGTCTCAGTCTTACTAAAGAGGAAGACTCTTCTAAAGAGGATGACTCTCTTCTGCCTCTCTTGCCAGGAAGCCTTCTAAGGCAGAATTGCAGACACCCTTTTCAAAATCAAGTATGTTCCTGCTCACAGCAGCAGCCCCTGCTAATGTGTAAAGGTGAAACATGCACATTCAGGTCCTGTTAGGTACAAATCTGAACCCCATTCAGAGCTCAGCTAAAAACGAACATAGTCAAGAGATGGAGCAACAAATCTAAGTGTCACTTACCTGAAATGGTGTAATCTGCGTTGATGACCCTCATAGCAGGGGTATATGTCACTGCAGGCATATTTGTTTCTTTTCCTTTCTGCTTATGTCGGTAAATGATGAATAGCACTAGCAGGAAAAGCACAACCAGGACAAGAATGATGATCCCTGCTATAGCCCCTATCTGGTAAGAATCAGCAGGGATGGCAGTACTGGTTCGGCTTAAGCTGTTCAAGTTTCCTACTATAATTACACCAGCTGAAATACAAGAAGGAATTAAAATACATGACATAAATTCAGAGGCTTATGTATCAGGAGCAGAAAATAATATTTCAGTTCTAAATCTTTCTGCTAATTTAACTGTATTCAGTAATGTCAAAATAGACCTGTCTCAGAAACCAATGTGAAAACAATCCTAGCCTTAAGGAAAATCATTCATCTTCTTCCTAAAATGAGTTTTTTTCATAGAGTTAAAAAGGTGAGAACATTCTCTAGGCAAAAACACAGAGCAGGTAAAGCCATGTTTTGTCAGCAGCTTTGGAAAGCACAGCACTGTAAAATATTTCATGCCATCTACACTTGAGTGCTTTGGTCCAATGAACTATCACTGAGGCTTCTGATACTTAAAAAGTCTACAGAACATACACATAATTTAATAGAATGGATCATTTAAAAACACATGCCGTATTAGATCAATTTAATTAATAACACAGAGCTGGAATTTAATACATTAATCATATTTCTATCTAAAACAATTACAATAATTTCATTGCACCTAGGCTTTACCTTGATCACACCTGGCCCCTTTCCAGCCTGGGCTGCAGTAACATGTTCCTGTGATGTGGTCACAGGTTGAGTTGTTTAGACAGTCACATATCTGCCGGCATCCATACCCATAGGTACCTTGAGGGCATTCTGCACAAAATAAGCATAAACAGAAATCAGACACAGTCAGTACTTCTGAAATGTTTTGATCTTGCAGATCTACAGCACCCTCCATGCTGCCGTTTTGTCTAACTCCATCCATTTTTCCACATGGCCAGCAGATGGCAACGTGTTATTAGTGGAAGACCTCTACAGAGAAGATTCTACAGAAAAGAGGACCTCCCTGCGCATGTGTGTGTGTGTCCGTGCAGGAAAGAAGGAAGAAAAGGAGAAGGAAATTGTATTCAGAAGTTATTTTCCTTCACCTGTTAATGTTGCTGCCACTAAGGTAGTGAGATTAGGAAGGAAAAAAACGCAATATAGATTAAAAGGGTATAACGCAGTGAAGAAACTGACAAAACATGACTAAAGTGCCAGTTTCGTGCCACAATATCAGATCTTCCTGGTTTCTTACACCCCAGTGCTTGAAAAATAACATGATCGCATGAGTGGAGCCAGACATCTGGCTGGCGTCATGTCACTCAACAGATGTGCTGATGTGCTAAGGGAGAAGAGAGAAGGGCCATATGAGTGGGTCTAATAAACACCACACATTTATATAAAACCAAAAACTGATCCTATGCTGGTTGTAGCATATTTTGATACTGTAATGTATACACTGATAAACTACCTGCAGGAGAAAATGCTAAATTTTGATGAATAAGCTAATTGGAAGAGGTCTACATGATTTATTCTCTCCTAGAATGATTTGAATACAACAATTAATTACTGATCAAAGTGTCTGGTACATCATGTAATTAGCATGGTAGAGAATTACCCTACATTGATAAAAACTGTTTCTTTTATACAACCACCTCTGTTACTGTGGCTTGATACGTTACTGTAGTACTGATGGTTTTCAGGAACTGTGGTATTTCCCCACCTTCTGAGACTCAATTTTCTGAAATCACTCAGGAGTTCTTTAACTATATTAATTTGTCTTTATGTTTTTCTGTTTAAAATAATTTAACTTATCTGTTATGTATTGCTGATTTAGAATAATTTACAAGATAATGTAACCCTGCAGGTGCCCAAGAAATGTTCCTGCAGCCTTGCTGAATCCTGATGCAAGTGGAATGTCAAGCTGATATGCCTTTTCCTTCTTTTGCTTACATTAAATGAAACAAATTATAACTACTGACGTCAATGGCTGGGCAAAAATCATCACACCACAGTATTCTGGCATTTTGAAATCTTAATTGGAAGGAAAAGTAATTTTTTTTACAAGTGATGTTCAAATTCAGAAATACAAAAACATTTAGTTAAATACTTTAAAATCATTATTATTAAAGTCTAGGGAAAATATTGATTCTATAAAACATAATAATAAAGTTAGATTTGCCAAAGTAATCAAAATTATTTCTTGGTATCATGACATCAAGAGAGGCTCTTAAAAAGTTTATATTTTCCTAAACATTATTACTCTTTTGAAGTGAAAGATTGAAATCATGAGAGTAGAATAAGAAAATGTAAATAGCTAAGAGTTACATATTGCCAGCTATTATTTCACTGAAATGAATATATTCCTCTAAACCATTATGATTTTTATTGCAACTGCATTTTTCTTAGGAAAACAAAATCTGCTTCAGAATTTTTAGACGTTCTGCCATAGATGCTGATAATATTAAAAAGGTAACTCCCATAGTAGCTGGGGCTAGACCCACTGCTGAGGGAATTAATTGTGTCTATAGGGATGGTAATCTCCTCCTCGTTCTGTTCCAGTGCTGCCAGGTGTGACACATCCTATCTCAACCAGTGCACAAGCCTTCAGATCCAGATACATCACTCCTGGTTTTATGTAATATGCAGTGTCCTCCACACATCAAAAGCAAAGCCCTGTGCACAACGCTGGTGCCAAAGCCAGGTTTCAAGCTTCACCACAGCAGGTTGAATGGATTGCTTTGCAGTGCAGTATAATGCATGAAGTGTGGGAGCACCACTCTCTAATGTTAGCAAAATCTGGGCTAACAGTTGGTGCTTATGACCCTGATTATTCTTTTAATGTTGTACAGTGTTAGACCACCACTGACATCAGTGGTGGTATTTTTTATTTTCTTGATCAAATAACTACACATATATGAAAACAAAATGCCACCTCTTAAGCTTTTATAATCCATTTGTATTGTAAAACCACATTGCAAAGATTAATTTTATCCACCAGGATTGATGTGGTACTTCTTATCTTTAGTTTTCTAACTGTTAAGTTTTCATTGTGGTTTACACTAATGACAATTACTTGGATATATGTGTTAAAGCAACTACAATGTAGTACAAATGCTTCTTTCATGTAGCTACAAACTGAAAGAAACAGCCATCACAATAATTATCAGTCTTATTAACTAATTCTGTGGGCTTTTATCTTCGGAAAAAGCCTAGGTCCGATTCCTGAAGCTCTCTACCCATCAAAACTCCCACTGAAGCCAGGAGGTTGTGTCACAACGCTGGCCAAAAGCAGAGGGTCAGCTCAGGCAGGGTTTGTATTTGCTCCAGGCAGGAAGAATCCCCATCCCAACTCACTCTGCTCGCAGTGCTTCCCCATGAACCCGGTGCGGCAGGTGCACTGCCCGCTGATGTGATCGCAGTCGGCTCCATTCTGACACTGGCATATCAATGTGCAGTCCTTCCCGTAGAACCCTAGGGGACATCCTGCAAATACAACGGCAGGGAGGGGAAAAGGGGTTGAAACCGCCACTCTAGAAATAAAAGGCAAGTATTCTGGTGAAGTGTATTCTTGAGGAGTCATTTCTTTAGCCCCTCTATTCAACATGGCATTTTGTAAACACAACAGAACAAGATCTACCCTGTTTCAAGCAGTTTAAAATACGTATTAGGCAAAAAGTACATAAAAAGGAGATTAGGAAATTGTGCAGACAGCAGATGCTTAGAAGGCAGCAACAATGGCTCTTAGTGTAAATTAGTTTCAGGTACTTGAAGGAGGAGAAAAAGGGCAGTTTGTGAACCAGAGCAGAGGGTCTGTTCAGTGATGAATGAATCTTTGGGTATAGTTTCTGCATGTTCATGTTGAAGCATAAAAAACCCCACCAAAACATATTTTATCTCAGCTCCTCTCAAAGATACCATTTCAGTATGAAGAAGGCATACCACCACGAAGAGGTCATTATTCACCAGCAGGAAGCAAAATAACCATGATAGATGACAGCTGAACTACTATAGTGAATGTCTTCCTGAGCTGGATCCATATGGCCCTATAATGCATTTGTTATTTCCTGCCATTATGACTTTATTCAGTTGAAAAAGTCAAGAGCTCTGATTTTATGAAAAATGTGTATTCAAGCACAGAATGCAGAACACAGTTAGCATCCTTATTTTTCTTGAGTTTAGAGATAATGGTTGCATCCAGATTAGAGACAGGGGGGTGCCTGGATTGAAGATAAACCAAATTGAAGTTGTATCATGATAAAGGTAAGAAGCCAGCTTTATCAGTAACTATCTCTAACAAATGCTTATTTCTCAAACTTTTTATGAACCCTTACCTAGCATATACTGAGTGCCATATACCTGCACACAGTCACTGCACTGCTTGTATTTTTATTTTAATAATTTGGAAAAAAAGGAAATTAACATATTAATTACATTAACATATTAATTACATTAAGAAAATTTCCAAATAAGTTATAACACTATAGTCTAGTGAAGTTAAGTTTCTAAGTTGCAAAAAAAATAGCTTCTGTGTTAGAATTTGAATTACAGGTGCTAACACTGTCATTGCAGTTGCCCCAGGAAGTAGCCATTACAGATAGGAGATGATCTCCTGTATGATCACTTTGCAGTGACAACAGGGGCTGTGCCACAGCAGACCACAGCCACTGCTAAGCTAGACACTATTCTAATGGCTTTAATGAGCTCTGTGTTACCTTATAATCTCGGTTGTTGGGTCCCTATAGCTAGAGTACATCCTAGGGAGGTCTAAGAGAGAGGGAATGAGACAGCACTGTCATCCCACCCCGTGGGGAGTGCCTACAGAGCAGACACCATCCATGCTATGGACAGCAGCCGTAAGCACACAGCTGCAGCGGTAGCACCTGAATGTCACAGTCATTAATTCTGCAGGTGCACATGACAGACTAATCTACAGGGATGCCCAACTGCAGCCGAAAGTCGTCTTCCTCTGAAGGAAGGCTAAAGAGGAGCATGAATGTAGTGGCCAGCACTCTGCCAGTGCTTATACAAGGGCCTCACCTGCAGCCATGGAGGTAATAATGTGTTGCATCTTCTGGATAAGAAAGGTTCAGCAGCATGGGAAAAAATAATTAATAAAGTAAGAAAACACTGAAGGAAAATCCTGTCACTGATTTGTAGGCTAAGAATGGATAACAAAAGTCTCTTACTTTGCGTACAGTAAAGGCCAGTCCATCCTGGGGTGCATTTGCACTCCCCATCATAGGCACTGCAGTAAGCTCCATTATGGCAGTTGCACGTGTGGATGCAGTTCGGTCCCCAGTGGGAAGGTGGGCAAGCTAAAACAACCCAGAGCAATTAATTAATCACAAATGACAAAGAACCTTGGCACCCATGAATAGAGTTGCATACATTCATATATGAGCACTGCTTCATTTGCAGATTGTTGTTTTCCTTTTAAAGACTTTTTTGGGGGGGCTGCTCCATTCTGAGCAAATAGCCACAGTTTGTTGGGTTTTTTTTAACTAAGGAATAATTTTGCCCTAGCTAAGAAGTGAGGAAAAACATTAGAAGTGTGAAAGAAACCAGTAATACATATTTTATCCTCAGTAACTAGGACACACATAGAGAAAGCCATGTAAGTTTCCTTTTTTAATATAATTTTTAATCTGCAAACAGTTCAATGGAGCACATCCAAGGGGACAAGCCTTTTAAGCCTCCAAAGCAAAGTAGAACAGAGAAAGTTGAAGCACAACATATAGCCTATGGCTTTAGATCTAATACTTAAGAGTCTACATAATTGTTTATTTTTGATGCATTTAATCAGGGCTGTACCTAAATCAAGTTAACTCAGTTGCTTCCATGTGTCCATTATTCAATGTAAAATTTCTAAAAAGCAAGTAACTACCAATAGAGATTTTTTTCCACTTAAAATCAATAATGTCAACTGATTATGAGATAGAATTTTACTGATCCCTTTGAAAATGTTGTGTTGAATGACTTTGAAACTATGTGCTGCCATTAGAGTAGTGAAGTGGTTCCAGAATGCTAATTACTATTCAGAAACAGTAGAAGATAATTTTCTTGATGTTAGAATATCACTAAGTGCAGAAGATACTGTAAGAATAGCCTCTCACTGTTGATTAGAAGTCCCATCTTGAGGTTTTTATTTGGTGTGGGTTTTTTTTCAGTAAAAAGATACATAACTTAAAAAAAGTTCTATGGAAATACGAGTACTTTATAGGAGAGAACACACAGGTCACACAGGGAAGCTTTAGCTTTACTCCCACACAAGTTTAAAAAGGCTGGTAACTCCTTATTGTTATGTACTGATTTGGTTGTCCAGAGATCTGTCTAAAGCTCTTTAATCCCTTATATTTGTGCATAATGATTCATCTATGTGTTATCTTTGCCCAAATTAAACTTCATTGACAAATATACCATGTTGTATTGAAAAATAGAAGCACTACATTTGTTTTTGTTGTTTTCACTTCAGTTGTGCCTTATAATGTTTCGTGGGTTTTTTTGCTTGTTTGTTTAAAATTAATGGTCAACTAAGATGGAATGTAAATCACATGCAGATGAAAGGTCAGAGGTTTCAAAAAGGTCGCTAGTTCCAAAAGAAATTCATGGAATCATTATTTTGCATGTGAACGAAACTCCTTTATACAAAGCAAATAAACTTCCTCTTTTACAGTCCACGAGCACAGCCTCAATAGACACTTCCATTCATATTGCTGGCACTGTTTTCTTGTTATTGATTCAGTAAGTCCCTCCTCCTCCTAAATACCCTTATTCTGCTACTCTCCCAACTACCTACTTATTTAACCATAAAAACAGGAACCTTTGTTGCTACTGGCTTCCACAGGAATAGGGTGAAGATTTATTTTGGTATCATATTGAGTCGTGCATGCTAATCACTTAACAGAATTCAGCCAGAGAAGGTTTTTTTCCAAATTCACCAGATGTTACATCACAGTAGTATAGAGCCAGTTAACCTGGACCAGTCAAACCGTAAATGATATAAACCAATGAGGCATGTTATTAGGAAATGCACCTCCCTAGAAACCACAGCACAATGTCTTCAGAATTTTGATGTATCAGAGTCTGGTACAGATTCTTTTATTAAAAAAATACAGGTTGACTCAGATTTTGTCATCTGTTTCCTACTCTGTGGATTTTGGTACCTTATGGAACAGCACATTATTCCTGTGAGATTTTTACTTCAGATTATTCCTTTCCTGTCTTCAGTCATTTGCATAGACCAGGCAAGGCATGTGCAGAATGGCTAATTGGTTAATAAAACAACTCCATGAAATATAATAAAATTAGGGCCTAGCCCTTCTCCTTTTTAAGTAAGTAACAAAATTTCAACTGAGTTTAGGATACCTAGACAATACTCATTGAGTGAGGCAGAATGACACTAAAAATATATATCTGTGAAACATTTAGAAAAGGAAGAAAGTTATAAGCACTTTAAGTAGTCATTGTGAAAAAATTCTGAAGAAAATGTTCAAATGTTTAACAAGAATAAGGATGGTCTTGCATCCAAAGCACTAACTAGTATCTGACAAAATCTTGTTTGTTCCTTGCCAGTAGCTCTCTATGGAACTGCAGTGAGAAAAAAACCCCTATAATTAAGTGCCTCAGTTCCTTATTTGTAAAATAATATCACTGCTATTCATCAGATGGTCCTGAGGATACAAGCCCTGTGATGTTCACAACACTACTGTGATATGACTAAATAATTACAGACAAGCAAACAAGAAAACCCTCTCTGCAATGCAAGATTCATCAAGTCACAGACTTTTTCATGTTGGAAGAGACCTCTAGAATTACTTATTCCAATATCCTACTCACAGGATCTTTACCAAAGATAATTTCACAACCTCTTCCATGCTGGAGACTTCAGAGCCTCTCTGGACAGTTTCTGTGCTTGACCACTCATGGTTAGGATTTTTTTTTTTCTTGTACCTAGTGAAAGTCACCCTTGCTGCAACCTGTGAACATTGCCTCATGTCCTTCACAGTGTAATTCTGCAACAAGTCTGATCCAGCTTCTCTGCAACTCTTCTTTGGGAAGTGAAAGATTGAAAACTGATCCTTGCTGTTGTGTGCTCCAGCTTACTTATGAGAAAAATTGTTGTTCAAATGTGTTTGTGATAGTGCCAATGAAATGCAGAGAAGTTTAGAAGCAATTAAATATATACCTCATTTCTGACTTAGAAAGTGTTTCTTTACCAAAAGGTAGACAATTTAAGTAGCTGAACCCTGATTGTTTAAAAAACAAAGGAAAAAAAGCTGATACTTACGCTGAGAGCAGTCACTCCCAATCCAGCCAGGGTAACACTGACAAGATCTATCAATAGGATTACATGTTCCATTATTGGTGCAGGTGCATATTCCAACACAGTTCTTGCCAAATCTGCCACTGGGACATACTGAGAACAAGTTGTCAGAATTAGAACTCCTTAGTAATCAGAACAAAATTGTATTTTCTTTATTCCAAGAGAAAGCAACTGATATTTGGATCAAGAAATGTATAATGCTGAAGTAAGGCATTATAAATTCTGGTAAGCCCATTATACATACTCAGTATACAATTAAAAATAAAGTAGCTTTCTTACTTAAGCATCAAATGTTTAAACAGCTTAAACATGCTTAAGACTCCTAATTTATAAACTGCACACACTACAATGGAAACTGTTCTTGGTTTTATAGTTTCCAAGTGATAGAACAATAATTATTACAGTGTTTGGTCTCTGCACCCCATAGCGACTTTAATACAGCTTGTACCTTCATTACAGAGGGCTCCTGTAAATCCAGGTAAGCAGTCACATAAGCCAGTAATATGGTGGCAAGGACCACTGCTGTGTACACACTGGGGACATGTCTGGCTGCAGCGGTGTCCATAAAACCCAGGGGAACAAACTGGAATCAGAAGGAACAAACTGTCATCATTTCCTGCACTTTCTATGCAGTGGGGAATGCACTTGCTCCTGACTTTCAATTAGATCTGCTTTCTACACGCGTTAAGAGTTGCAGTGGTGGTTGTTAG
Source organism: Apus apus (assembly GCF_020740795.1). NCBI lineage: Eukaryota > Metazoa > Chordata > Aves > Apodiformes > Apodidae > Apus > Apus apus. The sequence goes on along the minus strand of NC_067312.1, from coordinate 67,626,706 downwards.
TTGTACAGTTCAATGCTTTACACTCACAAAATATTTGCTTGTCTTCCTCAATGGTTTACTATATTCTAATTAGTAATGACTTAGTTGACCATTTATTACTTGTCAGGCCTCACTGTACTTGGGTTATGTTTGAAATGCGTATATATTTTATGTATTACACATACTTGCCTGTATCTTATATGTCTTCTACAAAATGAAGAGCTTTTAAATCATATTGGAAGAAAATTAATTTTTAAAAAATAGAGCGGGCAGTTTTATTTCTAAATTAGTAGGGTCATCTTATACCTTGACTTCTTATGTGTTTCCTGACTTGGAATACAAATAACCATTACTTCACTGAGAAAAGTCTACAAATGTTTTCCAGTCATGCTTTCATTTAGGTACTCACTGTACTCATTACATGGTACAGACAGCTACGCCACCTAACTTTTAGAGAACCTAAGACCAGAAATACAGAGTTGTTCATTTAATTATTATGCTAAAGGCACTAGTTTAAAAAAAAAAAAAAGAGAGAGAGAAAGAGAGAGAGAAAGGGAAGTAGAAAGGCTGTTGCATAAAATCTACTTCTTTGTTGCTCTAATCCCTTCTGGCATTTATTTCCTGATAAATTATAATATTAGGTAATGCATCAAGAGAAATACCTGTTGCATAGCAGCAATTAGCACTGACAAAAACTAACTTGGAATCTTTTCAATATTTTAATTTCATTCAAGATTCAGTCTTTTAATTATACACTTGATACAAGTTATGTGGCCAGATCTCTCTAGAGAGATTAACTTTTCCAAGTGAAACAGTGCCAAAGGGTCTTCCTGTTTACTGAAAAGGCAGTTTCTGACTGTGATCCAAATTATTCATATGACCTTTGTCTTCCTGGCCTCCAGACTATGCATCAGAGAAGGGCTCTAAGAGCCACCGGCCTGGAAGCCTCTTGTCCAGGTTATCGGCACAGTTCCAAAACACAGAGAACATTTTTTACATGTAGTGTTACACTTATTCTGCTTTCGGATTAACTGATTAACTGCAAGGCCTTTGCAGATTAGATAGTGAGAATAATTACTGCACTTAGTTAGAAATGCTTAAGGAATACTAATGCCACACTAATGTGGGATTTAGGAGTGCCACAGGCAGTCACATTCTTCAGCTTGAAATCTTGCCGTTCTTGGATTGCTAGGACTTCATCCTCTTCTGGTTCTCCTTTCTGCCTTCTAGTAATAATTTCTATGTGCTTTCCTGCCTTTTAAGCCTCTTCTGAAGGACCCAGTAGCATCTTTGCTTGGCTTTACTCCACCTGTTTCTTGACCCTGTTTCTGGGAGATCTGCTCTGAAAAGAGGGCTACCCTTCAAGTGCAGAGGACTCACATTTCTTTTCTCTAAGCACTTTTCACTCACAACTCCAACAGTTCAAACTGAAGGCAGTTAGACTGCTGGCAAACTGTGATGAATCTTCTTGGGAGGGCAGATACTTGTCTTATTTTTGCCTCCCTGTTTCTGGTATGATTTGCCTCAGTTCATCTGTATCTCTCTTCCTGTAAGACTTAAATTTTACTGAGCTGTATTTTCCAAATGCAATTATGAGTACCTGTGATATCCTCTATTTACTGTTGATGCCTGATCCCACTGGCCATTCTTTGCTGCTTCAAAATAAGTGTTAAAAACCCCAGTAATTAAGCCAATGATTCCTACTAGACTCAACGGGAAGCTAAGGTTTCTAGCTTCTAGCTTCATGTATGTTTTATGTACCTACCAAAATATATATTACAAAATTAATGTTCATCAATCACATTTGGAAATGCTTGCCTTTAGAATGGAATCCCCTACAAAATTTCTTTCTTAGAAAGCCATGTGCATAACAATGTGATGGTACAGTGAATAAAATTAGTAACAAGAAGAGCACTACTAGTTGGAAACACTGTTGATTTCAGGTAACAGTAATTTCTGTATATTCACACATTTTAAAAAAATGTGCAGTTAAGGGGTGTTTCATAGTACTTCATACTAAAATTAACCAAGCACTACAGTGTTATACCATATGTATTCCAAGTAAAGGAGGAAGAAACAGAGATTTTAGAGCATTTTAATTTGTCCTTACTTCGTTGACAAGTGGTGCCTCTGTATCCTGGTGCACACTCACAGATTCCATCATCTGGAGAACAGGATGCTCCATTTTTGCAGTAACAAGGCAATGAACAATTTGGACCCCACTGTCCCTCAGCACACACACTGTCACAGTGAATGCCTGCAACCATAAATAAATGAAATGGTCAGCCTTTGTAAAAACTCTTATGCATAGTTAGTTTAAAACTTTGGTGATCAGAGGACTAATTTTTAAAACATAGAAGAAAAAAACCCACAAAAATAGAGCAAGGACAATGCAAACTTGCATCTCTGCTCCCACCTTCCCCCAGAACAGGGAATTTCTTTCATATTCCAGTTTTGACAAGATGCACTCAAGGGCTGATCCTAAATTCTGCAACAGGAAAGTACTTTTGATTATTTGCTTGGAACATAAGAGCTCCATGGGATGCTACTTCCAGGCTTCCTGCCCACCAACACTTTAAGATCTACAAATATGAATGCAAAACTCTCAACAGTATAGAGAGTTCCATAATTTTCCAAGACCTTCATAGACATAAAAAATTTAAAAAGGTCTTTTATTCCTCTCACTTTCATGACTGGTATCTATAAAGAGAATCAAAAAGTAAAAAGTAATTCAAATGCAGCAAAATAATGGCTTTTGCTTCCTCCATAATGGCTTTTTCAAATCAGCAACAGCTTATTTTCAAATTTTACACTAGGAAAATGCATGACAAAAGGTGTTCCAGAAACTTTTCCATCTGAATGTAAAAATCCTTAGTCTGACATAATTTTGCGTAATAATGGGGTGCAGGACACAGACTGATTTCTAATTAGTGGTGAGCTGATTACTGCTAAGCCTCATACCAAACGGAAAAATATAGTGCACACAAAAGGTTTCCAAACACACCATGTGAGCATTCCAAAATGCTTAGCTGCAGTAGTCTTAAGGATGCTGGTCAGTCATTGCTTTGTCTAGCCATTTTTGGCATAGAATTGAATATAAAACGGCCATAACTGAAACTCCTGTACCTATACCATAATACAAACCCCTAATTATAATAATTCAACCATGGGATGGTTTTCTTCTTTGCAACGCAGCAACATTAAATATAACTTTCCTGTTTGTTTTTTCCACTATCTGCTCTTAAAAAAAGCATGCTGCATGTTAAATGCCAGCGGGCACCACTGTGGAACTCAGACCGTATTGTGTCTACAGTACTTTGCATTAACAATTAAGTATTATTGTAGCGCCTCTTCTGAATGAAGCTTTTTGCTAAGGGGAAAGTGGATTGAATCCAACCACAAGAATGTCTTGCTTTGTAAGTATTTCCAGCAAAATATGCCACAGGTTCACCGGTTGCCAGAGTCTTGAAAAAGCAAAACAGTTTCACATGTTTTTCATTTTGCAGAGCAAAACCTACTGCTCATAACATCACTGAAAAACAGTTACACTTTTTACTGATAGAGCAGACTCAGAGGTGATTCCTTAACTCCCGCAGCATGTGTCTTTTAAAGCTGCCTATATCCAAAGACTAACTCTCTAGTTAGAGGAAAGATCAAACTCCAGACTCTCAAATTCTTTGTTTCTCTGCAAGACAATCAACAGACTGGTTAATCAAAAGTGTGGTTCAACACACTGCACCAACAAATGTCAGCAAGAGAGAAAGCACTTGCCTTTTAGAATCCAGTTGCTAACCAGCAGCAGACAGCACATGGGTCACCTAAAAGCCCTAACTGTACAGTGATCACTGGTTAATACTGACCTAAAAGAAATTTACTGTCAAAAAATGAAAGGCTTCTTATATTATTATTTTCTAATTTTTGCCTGCATAGGCAATGTCACCCTCCTATCTTTATCTACATTTGAGAGGCAGAAGCTACTGCTTCTCAGGAGCTTGGGTCAGCTTCTTCATTAACTCACTGTTCAAGGATAAATACATAAAATAGATTTGACTTTTTATTTTAATTTGATTTTCAGAGATGCTGATGTACATGAACAGGATGAGATCACAGCATATTTTTAAGGAACAAGACTACCTATTTCGTTGAGTAAGATTTCTCTGCTTGAGGTTCCCAAATTTGAGAACTTGAACTTTTAAGTCTGTGAAAGCACAAGCAGATGCATGTAATGTCTTTCAGAACTGAGCTTGGAATTTTGTTCATGTGAGGGTTATCTGTCATATCCCACAGAGCTTCACTCAGTGAACCTTGCTAGAGAAAAGACATTTTTCACAGAGTCTTAATGGGTTCCAGTGGTGTTCAGTATACAATGGTCACTATTAACAAGTTAGTGGTTGCCACGAGTTACCACAGTGCATTATCTGAAATTATGTAGACCAGTGACATACAATAACACCAGGCTCAATTATATCATCTTGATCTGTGCACAGAGGATGCTTTATGACAGCATGGTGTCAAAGGGTGATACTGGGCACACTGGGATAGAAAAGACAATGGGCCCCATGCTGCATAAAGCCACGATACTTTAAAGAGCCAACAACTACCATTAAAAAGGAAAAAGTTCCTTCAGTACACAACAGGGAAAACTATCATTAGGGAAACTGAAAAAAAAATCACCTTTTCTCCCCCAGTTTCATCTCTTTTGAGCAGGGAGTCTGGTGAAGAATGTTACCTCTCTAGTTAGTAAAGAAACTTTGCATCCTGAATACTACCGAGTAATAACTACGACAATATAATATACTGAAAGAGGCCTGAATATTACTTCTGTTGTACTATTAAAGGAGTTTAATTATATTCACTATTGATCATAAACAAAATCAATTTCAGTTCTATGTATGAATTTCAAGAATGATTGTAGCAAAGCAAAAATATTAATGCATTTAGCGATTTATTGCGTCTATACTTATAAAAATAGTTTCAAATTTCACTCACTTTTATTTATATAAAGTTCATAGAACACTTTAAAAATGAGAAACTGAGAAATTCACATCTTAGTGATGTAAAAATCTATGGCGGGTATTTTTGAGAAAGAACAGGTACAAGTATTAAAAGGAATTAAAAAAAAAAAAAAGTTTTCCAGACTCTGATCTTTCTTTGAATTTCTTTGAAATTTCGAAGAAAGATATGCACTCATAAAAACGCTAGAAATTAGTGAGGAAAAAGTACCATTTTTACTAGAACTTACACAGCAAGATTTGATAGCTTTTCCAGCAATGGTATCATGTGTGTATCATGGCTTATGACTGCCACAATTTCAAGCGAGCATTAATCTCTTTTGCAATAAAACTGCTTTTGTAAGATTTCATGTTGATTTTGATACTGATAAGGATATCTGTGAGGAAATATTTTTGCCAGAGCTATGGACAAAGAGCTCTTTGATGGCCTTCACAAGTTGCTAGGCAATGGCTGAATGGTCATGATAAACTCCAGCTAAGCTCCTCTGAAGTAATGCTCATGCATTTAATGCCCAGTGCTTTATGCTGGGGGCCTCACATCTAAATCAGCATTCCCCCAGCATTCGTAATTGCATGAATTGAGTAAATAATTCTTTAGGGATACCAGTGTTTCTGTCCATGCTAGCAGAGTGTTTACATACCCCCTATGCTAGATTTTTTAGTTGAGACTCCATAATCCATCCAAGTCAGATCAAAGAGGAGCTAATCCAGTTTAGCACTCAAAGGGGAAAAAAAAATCTCCTAACTATTTCTTATGATATTCCCAGGCAAATTTATTATTGGACAAAATGCTGTTTTCCAGTTTATTATGTTTCCATTAGTCTGATAAAAAGTTATCCAAAATATTTTTTTTTCCCTAAAAAAAAGAACATGCATTTGCTATACAATTTTATCCTCAGAACACATAGAATCATAGAATCATAGAATCGTAGGGGTTGGAAGGGACCTCGAAAGATCATCTAGTCCTACCCCCCCTGCCAGAGCAGGGTCATGGAACTTCCCAGTATAGTCTCTCAGAATTAAAACCTATTTGTTGGTGTGCTTCTCATATGTCAGAGCTAAACTGGATGCACAACAGCCTAAACATGAGAAGGATCAAGCCCTTGAAACCTGTGGAAATCTTGGCGTCATTAAAGCTAATGACACATTGCCATTATGGTCTAAGATGTCATTCTTATGTTTGGTAGAAACAAACACTAGATCACTTCCATTCAAGGAAGCTGAGGCTTGGGATGGTGAGAATTTCTTCCCTACTTCTCTGTCAAATGATGGATGACCAGCTCAAAGAAAGGGGAGAAAGCACAGGGAAGTGATTAAAACCTTCACAGGCACTACTTAGAAGTACCCTCATTGCCTTTAAAGAATGAAAAGTACCTTGCTCTCTAGCTGAAGATAGCTGCAAGACTAAATGTCTCTCACATTACGGAGCTAATGAAAGGATCCATGATTTTTCTCTAGAAGTTCAGACTGCTGCTTCTGCACTGTGGCTGCAGAAGAGTTTGTGCCCCTGAGTATTGGTAAGAAGCCAACTACAAAAGCTTGTCAACAAAAACAGCTCTGTAACAGAGCCTGAAGGCAAACATGAGTATTTGCAAATTTTAGTGGAAGAATCACTTTTTAAATATCCCTGGTATCTTTCTGAAGGCCATAGTGTTGCTACATGCTGTCATCCACTCTAGTGACGCCCTTCTGTTCATCTACCGCATTTTAGGTAGCCATTTTCCTTTTCTTACCTTCTTGGTACGTAGAAAATAAATTTACTTAATCTACTGACAGGAGGTTCTTCTAAAAGAGTGGTATTTCTTCCACACAGAGGTGCACTGCAACACATATGTAATGCATACAGGCACAGTGAAGTTCAAATGAAGGGCTGGCCAAAACTCTTATTGAAGAACCTGTCTCCCTAAGTTTGGAAAGTAAATATGTCATTTATCATCACACAGTGCCCACATATGATTTCATTTTGTGTCACACTGAATATTCCTCACACTGGAACCTTGTCCTTCAGGAACCCAGGGGCAACTGGCCAAGGTGGAAGGAAATACATGTTATTGCATGAGGTTCTTGGGTTGTGTGCACAGGGGTGCCAGCACCACATACACCTCTCCAGCAGCAGCTTGTTTCTCAGTCTTACGGTGAGGAAGACCCATGACAGTATTCTTTTATGTCTTTTTCTCTTCTATGTAGGAGTGAAAAAAATGCATACACAAGAACAAGGGAGAGTTTTAGTTCTTGGCCAGGGAACTTGGTTATTTGCATCAATGGGGTGGGTGTCAGATGACAGTCCTCCCTGTTATAATCCAGCAACAAATGTGTCTCAGAAATAATGCCAGAAGCACATGGAAAGACACAGCACTTCCTCACATAAACAACACATCTGGTAATGGACAATCTGACTAGCATCAGCAGGTGTCCAGCACAGCAAAAAAAGTCACCAACACCCTATCTGCTGCAGCATATGCTGCAGTACACTGCTGTGTGCATATGTTGTGTACACTGGTAAAATGTAGGCTGGTATTACTGCATCTGTCTTTTCCATAAACCAATGCTATTGTTTTGATGCAGATTGCAGACTAGTGGTATTTCATAATCCCTGGCATCGCATAACCTTTAAATTGATTTTTAAAATAACAAATGTTGTACCAGTATGACATGACATTTCATCCTAAATAGAAAGGGCCAGCAGAACTGCACCCAAGAAAGTGTAACAGTAATTTTTTATCAGTATCACTCACATTAAAGTAATACAGTAAAAAAACAAACTATCGAAAGAAAAACCTATGCCCTTTTAATAATGCTTTAATGCAAAATCTCAGCTTGCAAGAATAAGAATTCTCTAATCTTTTACGCAATTTGGAAAAATTGTATTTTGACAGCTGTTTGCAGAACAAATAAGATTAAGGGATGAAATTAGAGATTTCTGTGGTGCTTTCTGGATTGTGAACACTGAGAAAAGCATCAGAGGTGGTTCTTTAATGGAAGGCAGCTTAATTTTTTTGTAGACATTATTAGGAGAATTAATTATCTTTACCTATTGAGGCAATACATGTTCTGTGTCTTTCTTCTGCTGTTTTAATGGTTGTTAGTCTTTTCCACTGTCTGGCTATTGCATTCCCTCCAAATAATAATAATAAAGTTATTTATAAGATACAGTGAAAATGTCAAGGGATGAGAGTGTTTGGGGCAGACATCATCCTCCATGTGGGCGGATGTTTCTTGTCTGTGCCATTCTGTCATGTGGCTCCTGGAATGTGATGGAATGGTCAGATTGCCAGGAAAAAAATATCACCCTTAACTCTTGCTTTTCTTAGCAGAATTAAGTTGCTGTATAGGGATAGGATTTATAGCAGGACTCCTATAAATGATGTCACTTTTGTTTAGGATAAAAAATCTAAGTATCATCCTAGGCAACAGAATCTAACTTAAAAACAAGCCTTAAAATAAACCAGAACTTAATTAAAACAAATTTTAATTATTTCTTGAACTTTACAACAGCTCCTGACAATGTAATCATCACTGACTGAACTTACACTTTTGTTTATAACTAGGACCTTAAAAAGCAAAAGAAAATAGATTGGGGTTGTTAAAAAATAAAGAAAAAGCTACATAAAAAAATGAAACCATACAGCATCTTAATGTTGACCCATTGCTCAGCTGCAGCTACAACTTGAGACTAAAGTAAGGTATGTTAGCTATGATGCTCCTTGGTACATGACAATAGCACTTGTGCTCACTTCAGCAGCTCAGAGGTAGCTGAGGGAGCGTGCACCCTTCCAGGCCAGTGACCCCTCTCCCTGTTCAGCATGTTTTCTGCTCCCCAGTGTTACAGTACAACTATGGCATCCAGCAGTGGAAAAATGTTCCACCCTTCATTTATTTCTGCAAAGTTACATAAACTATTTCCTCTGATGAAATTCCCGGGGGAAAGTGTAGACAACTGCTCTCTTCACAGGGCTGAGAAAAAATATTACATTTAAAATAACTTCTGGGCACTATTTAATTTTGGTGGCATCAAAACATTTGGGGAACTTCACCTTAGATTCACCAATTTACTCTGTTGAAAAAGAAAAAAACCCCACACTTTCGCATTTTTAAGCTTCTTCAAATGTGTTTATTTTTAACACTACTCTCTCAATGTTTTTTAAACAACTTATACTTGATTCAGTTCAGATAAGCATTAGCTTGATCCAAAATCAGTTTCTCCCTCCCTTTGTTCTTTTTGGTAGGTAATGCCACCAAAACAAAACCAATAACCACCAAAAACTAGTAAGTCTGATGGTTACTTTAAAATATATAACAGAAAAATATCTAAGCTATTCTAACTTTTTTTTTTTTTTGCATTTTAGTACCTTCCTATATTTCCACAAATGCTCCATTTGCTTCTCCACCTATTATGCATACAAATATGTACTACAACCTGTTCTCTTAATCCTACTATCTAATGCTATCTCTGCCATGTAACATTACAGCTATTTGAGGACCTCTTTCTAAAGTATTCTCTCCTTTTTTTAATCATTCTAAATATAAGTATCTACACAAAGACCAGATTCTTCATGGGTATTATTCTGACATGTGAAGTGTGGGAGGAAGTCTCTTTCTAGACACTGAGTATAAAGCAAACTATGCCATTTATGTCATATTGTGTGTCTAGACATCACCAGCATGTTGAAACTAGTCTGTTACACGCACTGTTGTGATTACATCATCCAAGGACAGATAATTAAATGTTATCTATAATCATGCATGAAGTCTCTTTCTAGTGAAATCTTTCTCCTTCTTAAAGATGAAGATGAAATATGATTTCACTAAAGACAAAAATATTGTCTTCTTTTCAATACCTGAGTTCAAGCACAGTTGAGGTTTGTGCTATGCTTGAAGACTTCATGACATCCCACGTTATTTACATCACACTGGCGAGGTAATTTTTTTAACCTGTTATAAAAAGTTACTAGATTTTTACTGTGGTCTTTCAAAACTACCTATTTAATCTGGCTTCATTCATTAACACACTTTGGGTATGTGATGATTTGTCTCAGTTTCAGAAAACTTGTAAGATGTATTTTGAGCAGCACATCTGGAACTTGTGAACAGCTCTAACTGCCTACACCATGGTTGCTCAAGATCAGAAATTGTTCACATGTTCAGTGAGGGTATTCTTTGCTTAATACCTTGATTAACTTAAAAAATAATATTTCGAGCAGATCAAAATACAAGTTTCAGAAAGTATGCCCAAACACCCACAGTCATCAAAGGCCACTAGTATCATAACAAAATAAACACAAATTAGTGTAGAACAAAATAGAAATAGATGGCATAATTATAATAGTATTTTTTCATAATTCACTCAAATAACTTTTAGTATTTTTGCACTCTTGTGGTATCTGGGTGGCTGATGGTAAGTCACATTGCAGCTTGTGGGAAGAGAATAAAACCATCAAACTCCTGGCTCAGTAGGGTAAGTGCTGCCTCGATGCCTCTCTCTTTCATGGTGAAAAGGGTGACAAAAGGGAGACCTAGTGGTGAGCAATACTTTCTCAAAGAACTTGTCAGAAGCTGAACATACAAACAAACTGCAGAAATAAAAAATGGGTTTAGAATCTGTACTGCTTTGGTTTGGCAGGTTTTTTGGAGAAGGGCCCCAGGGGTGGCTCCAGTAAGAAGATAAGAAGCTTCCCCTGCTCCAAAACCAGCCAAGGGACTCAGCAAGTAACATACGAAAGAACTAAGATAACACCTGAGCAGAGTCAGCAGTTAAAGTAGAGCTGAGCTGGAGAGATGAAAGGCAGTGCTGGGGTGAAGATCCCTGTGGTTGGTGAGGAAGGAGAAGAAGGTGCCCAAGCAGAAGTTTCCCTGCAGCCCATGGCGAGCTGGCAGCTGTCCCCCTGCACTCGTGGAGGAACAGGGTGGAACATTCCCTGAAGGTGACCAGAGGGGTGAACTTGGCCAGTAGACTTGGATTTTATGGCCAGTGGATTTCCTGCCAGTGGACTCTGATTACGCAGCTGTGGAAGACCCTGGAGCCAGGGGAGGTGCCTGTTCCCTGAGCAGCCTGTGACTCTGTGGGAAGCCCAGGCTGGAGCAGCTCCGGACCTGGTGGGAAGGACTCATGAAGGAGAGGTTTGTGGAGGACTCTCTCCCATGGGAGGGACCCTGTGGGGAAGCAGGGCAGGACTGTAAGGAATCCTTCTTCCTGAGGAGGAAGGAGCAGCAGGAACCACCAGCCTGTGAACTGATTCTAAACCCCATCCCCATCCCCCTGTGCTGCTGGGGGGAAGGAGGGAGAGAAACCTGGAACAAAGAGATTTAGGGCTGGGAAGAAGGGAGGGGTGGGGGTAACATATGCAAGCCCTGCTCTTTGTGTTGTGTGTGTCCTGTGTGTGTTTGATGAGTGTGAAATTAAATTATTACTTTTTCCCCAAGTTGAGTCTGTTTTGCCCGGGACCTTAATCAGTGAAGAACCCTCCTTGTCCTTCATCTCAACCCTTGAGCTTTGTCCTTCTCATCTCAGTGTGTGTGTGTGTGTGTGTGTGTGTGGGGAGCTGAGTGAGTGGCCATGGGGTTGGTTCTTTGTTGTCGTGTTGGGCCCAAACCATGACAGAATCGTACGTCTTGGGTGGAAGTGACCTCTAAAGGTCATCTAGTCCAACCTCCCTACAAGCAAGGATGTCTCATGCTAGAACAGACTCCTCAGAGCCTCATCAAACCTGACCTTGAATGTGGATGGGGCCTCCACCACCTCTTTAGGAACCTGTTCCAGTGATCCACCACCCTCATATTAAAGAACTTTTCCTAATGTCCAAAGTAAATCTACCCTTTTCTAGCTTAAAACCATTACCCCTTGTCCTGTCGTTACATGCCCTTGTGAGCAGCTCTTCCCCAGCCTTCTCTTAAGTCCCTTTCAGGAATTGGAAGGTCACTCTAAGGTCCCCCTGAAGTCTTCTTCTTCTTCAGGCTGAACAACCCCAACTCCCTCAGTCTGTCTTCTTAAGAGAGGTCCTCTAGCCCTCTGATTTTTTTTGTTGCCCTCCTCTGGACATGCTCCAACACGTCCACATCCATCTTATGTTGGGGGCTCCAGAGCTGGACGCAGTACTCCAGGTAGGGTCTCACCAGGGCAGAGCAGAGGGACAGAATCACCTCTCTCGATCTGCTGGCCACACTTCTTTTGATGCAGCCCAGGATGCAGTTGGCCTTCTGGGCTGCAACTGCACATTGGTGGCTCAAGTCCAGCTTTTAATTCTCTAGTACCCCCTAAGACTTCCAAAGCAAAGCAGGAGCCCTTCCTGCCCACATTTGTACCCTCTACAGATTTCCAGTTCTTACCTTTCAATAATTGTAAAAGTCATGTTCATCTGACCAGAAAATAGATAAAACACCAGGTAAGTTATAATCAGCCACAATTAATCAACCTGACCTACAGACACAGAGTATTATGTACTTAGAACAAAACACCTGTGATCCATCTACAGATCTAGGGGGGGAAAAAAAGCATATAAAAATTAAAGCCTGGGGAAAAACCTCTGTAAAGACTGTATCTGAGGAATATATTTCTTTTCACAGTGAAAACATGCTTTGCTCACTTAAGGTATGCTTTTCATCATGACCTCTCATTATCAAGTGGAAGGAGTCAATACAAACATGTGACATGAAATCTGTCTGTTGCAACACTACAGTATCACAGTGGGACACAGAGTCCAGAACACTCCAAAACCAGCAAACTTAAGTCAGTTAATCCTTATTGAAGTTTTAAGAGTTTTCCCAACACTTAGAGCTTAGACATATATGTGAGAACTAAAACCACCCCCAGAGATAAAGGGAAGACTTCATGATAGCCTGCTGTTTTGCATGGTTCTTCTTCATCATGTCTTTAACAAATCTTGCTTCCCACAAACAAGAGAGTGCAACAACAATTTCAAACACAAATGCCAATGAATAATTAAATATGTAGAGTTTTTTAAACCACAACAAAAATGCTGGACAAACTTTGTGAAAAAAGTGCAAGCATTTTCATACAGAACAAAACTTGTTCAGAGAAACTTAATTTTTTCTAAAGTTTGAGATACTCAAATGGCAGCACAGGTTCTGCACAATTTATACTCTTTTTGGTTGTCTGAGCAAAGCTTTATGAGTTTTTGGATACGGTGCTCTGCCTCTCAAAGCTGCCAGCACAACCTTGAGTATTTACAGTTTTTCACCACTTTCATAAGTAATCATACAGTAGAGGTGCCCAAGTTTTAAGATTCCCCCTTCCACTCCCAATTTCCTGCAGTCGGCATAGTTTCCCTGCCTGCGAATCACAGAAGGGACACACCAACCACAGAACTGGCCCTTGTCTCCTTCCAACCTCATCTACTCCTCCTCTACCCACAAAACAGAAAGGTAAGACCAAATCCTCCTGTAGTGGAAACTCTCATTGTCCTTCATGTCCATCTCTTTCGTACCTGACCATCCCGGGAGACAGCGACAGTAACCTGTGGTGGGATGACAACCGTCCGCGTGGCTGCAGTCACAGCGCTCAGCACAATCCAGACCGTATGTGCCGTCCTGTGGCAACAAACAAAAAACAAACAAACCCAAACAATCCAGAGATGATGACCACAGGGAGCTAGAGGAGAACAAGTTCTGGTCAGCCTGCCTCAAAAAGCAACCACAAATCTCTCCTGAATCTGTAATCCTCTTTCTTACTATAAAACACTTCTAGATTTCAAAACATTTTAGAGTCCTATATTTTCATTCTTTCATTTAAGAGAAGATGATAAATAATTAATTACATTTTCTTGACAAATCCCAGACTAATAGACCTGGGATTTAACACAGCAACTTACACTATCAGAGGCTGCCATGAAAGCTCTTTTGTTTTGTCCCTTTAATTTTCCTTAGAGCTGAATTTCTGCTCCAGGAAGTGAGGCTCCCTGGGTGGGAAAGCAATTCAGTCTACTTTCAGCCTCAGACCCTGAGCTCTCTATGTATTGGAAGCCACAACTTCTAAAATAGAGTAGCAAAACATTAGATTAAAATATGTCTTCAGTGTGAAGTTTATTAAATAAACAATGCAAACTGTATCACTTTATTTTGACTAAAAATCCTTCCCTCTGCACTAGAACACACACAATGTTAAAAAGAGAAACTCTGTGGCTATGACAAAGTACACAAGACAAAATTATTTTTCAGCTATGCAACATTTTTTTATCCAACAAGAGAGATTAAAGAACACTCCTCTTTGTGTACTCAGCTTGCCAATAGAGCAGAGCTGATTTTCACAAAACTATATCTAAACATTTGCATTTGCCTTTTCTGCTTCGTCACTAGAAAGTGGCAGATACATTTTGAGGTAATTCCGCACAAAATCAATCTGAGAAACAGGAAACAGGGAATTTTTACAATTGCGTTCTCAAAAACAAGGCTAAGTACAACAGTAAATTGATGTTAAAGATGAATATGTCAAAAACAATTTAAAAAAAAATATAAAAAACCAGTACAATTTAAGGTAATACTTTGGGGCTTACGCAGAGCAAAGGTAAAAAAAGGAAAAAAAACAGGTCAGGTTTAAAACCAAGTAATTAAAATTTAAGGCTAAAAACTGGTCTCAGACACATAAAAAATCAGAGTTACAAAAAAATTCATCTCATCTTCTTTGATGCCCATGCCTACATTTCTAACAACTGCCGCAGGATTTACCTGTTCAGTTCTTGATCTTTCAAGTCTAAAGTAGAAAAAAACTTACATTACTTGAGTGCAAGGAGCCTTTTTCTCATCCCAACAATTCTTTTTTATATAGACAAAAAGCATTAAGCATTTCCTTGCATATAACCAGATTTGGAAAGAAAGGAAATAATCAAGTATGTTCTTGAAAAGTGGTATTTTTAGTCTGCTACATATTTCGACTGAAGTAAAATCTTCAGTAAAATCTTGAGTAACCACCTAGGCATTGGTATTAATTTTCTGTAGTTATTGAAACAAATTAAAAAACATTGATTTCATAAACTGCCTGCTCAAGCAAGAAAAAGTTTTCAGACAACACTGGATACATTTGATTTAATTTTCTGTTTATTCTCCTGCTCTGGAATGTTGAGGCAGAATATGCATTTGAAATATGTAAATTCTTCTGGACATCATTTGACACAGATGGAGAGAGAGCAAGCAAGATGATGGGTATGGGCATGCTAAATTATCAGATATAGAAATGCTTTTAATCATTATTTTGCCAAATTTGGAACAGTGAAGCAAATGCCATGAAACAATACCCATCTTTTTTAATAAGTCAGTTTGGAAGAACTAATGGGGCTTGGGAGATCTCATCATCCTTCAGAATCAGACACTAAGTGACAAAAAAAGCTGCTTTAGAAAAAAGAAAAATTAGTCTTCTGATGGAGATACATTGTTGAAAACACTGCATAAATGTGCACAGATGGTACTCTAATCAGCGTTCCAGTATACTATAGAATTTGTTGGCCACTTTACTCACTATATCAGTGTATGCTATACCCCAACTTAAAACCAAAACCAACTCCCCCAAAAAACCCAACTTAGATACCTACTCCTGTTATGTTGTTGGTCAGAAGAGCTAGTTCTAACTGACAGAAACTTGAATGTGATAAGGGAGGGGAATTTACAAGGTTTATTTTCAGTTTAGGTGATTCCTTTACAAATATATTATACCAACAATATGCTATGCAAATAGTATTGTAAAAGTGAAGAAAACACAGTGGAGAGGGGAAAAAAAAGCAGAGAGAAATGTATTTTTTAAATGAAGTTTGTTAAAAATTTCCCACAAAAACTGAAGTCTATCTTTGAAAACAATAGAAACGCTGATTTTTCATAAAATATTTCACTTTTTGTGTATAAAATGTAATCTAAACCAGTTACATAATAACACAAAGCAGTTTTTAATTTTAAGATTTTAAAAAAGTTGAAATTATCTTTTTTTTATGGCTTTGCCAAACTACAGAATACAAAGTGGAAAAGAACTGATGAACAGCACGCCTTTGTCGATACAACTATTTTTGATTTCTCAAATTATACTTTTAATTTCAGTTATCAAAGTCTGGGACATAGTGGAAGTCAGAGCCCCAGCAGAAAGGTGAAGAAAGACCCATCATGGGGCTTGGTAGTCAGTTTGACTGAGAAGGCATGAAAGTTCTTCATTCATACTGTACCACAGATATAAGATTATTTAATTGAAACTATGTTGTTTGATGTGGCGTTTATTTTTTGCACATTTCTCACCATTTTTACTTAAAGTAATTTAGCAGATGCAGTTTGGATAGCGTTTGGTGCTGACAGAGAGGGAAAATTCTGTTTTCCAACAAATTTAAGAGGAGCTGGTGAAAAGTTTGAGGTCCAACTTTAAAGTGTGAGAGTAGAAAAAGTGTTCATCTGTCCACCTTCATTTTCTGTTGTGACTTTTATGTGCTCTGGCGTGCTTTACAGCAGAGCTCCTCCAGAAGAACTGTTGGTGCCGGTCCCTGATCTTGAACACAGCCATGTATGGGCTAGCAGGTGCAGTGCTCCTCCTAAGGACTTATCCCCACAAAGTCAGAAGAATGACAGGAGCATCTGCCTGCTCAGTATTATCCTACAGTGCAAAAGTCAGTGAAATTATTAAACTACCTGGCAAGGGAGTTCGCATTTTTCTCCTCTCCAGCCCGGGGCACAGGTACAGGTTCCATCCAGAGCATTGCAAGCTCCTCCGTTAAGACACTGGCAAGTTAAGTTACAGCCAAGTCCCCAGGTGCCACTGGGACAATTTATCGAGCAATCTACACCATGCCAACCTGCCAAAAGTAAGAATTAGAGTGACAAATTAATTAGGTTTTCCCTCATTCCTCTCTGAGAACAGGTTTCCCTCTGCCTACCATGTGGCATCTCAGAGATGCACAATACAGGGGTCACATTAACTACAGGCTAGTATCAGCAGTTCCAGCTGAGGGCTTGTCCAGGTTTGAACAGAGGTGCTCAAGGGCACCTTGTAACATCTGTGCACAGTGCATATTTGCAGATGGGTGCCAACATACAAAAGCAATTTATGTGAGATCTGAAATGAAAACAGAGACACCTTGAAATTTCACTGAGAAGAACTAAACTACACTGAAAGTTCTAAAGCACAGCCTGAAAAAAAATCAGGAATGTTTTCTCCAAACTTCAGCTGCTGCTTTCATCATTCTCCCACCAGTGTTCAATACAGACAGTTCTGCAATATGGCTTTAAAAGAAATCTTATGCATGCACAAAAAAAGAAAACTTAAAAGCAGTGCATAAGTTGTATTTTTCCAAGGACACATAAAAGACCTTTTAGATTATTTCTGTGCTTCTCTCCAAATATAAAAAAAAAAAGAAAGAATGTAACAGAAAATGGTTCTAAAATGCAGGATTCACCACTGATTATGCCTGATAGCAATGATTTGCAGATTGTGCACCGGACAGACAGAAATAGAAATAGATTTTTTAAAATGTGAACATGTATTGGATACAAAAGAAACGGCATGAATCAGTCATATGTTATCATCGGCTATGACATAAGGCAAGTTTCTAATTTTGTACCTTGTTTACAGTAAGCAAAGGGAAAAATATTTATGCACTGAGCCTGATCAATAAACTGTGCAAAACACATGTATTGAAATGAACCTGCCTCATGCCCTGGATTGGTAACTTTGATTTTAGGGGTCATTTCAGGAAAAAAATGTTATATTGTACTAGAAAACTAAGACACTCTCTCCATTGTCTTTTCAGGATTTCTGCATTTCCCTCATTTACATGACAAGTATCCAAGTTTAGTTTTAATTTCTTTTTTCATTGTAGTATGACTAAAACTGCATGATGCATAAGAAGATAGGATTATGCATGGTTCAAAGAATATTTTTTCTCCATACAGCTTAGCTACTCTGCCACTTTAACAGAGTTAAATCAGCTCCACTCTCTCTGGCAAGAGCAGAAGCTGGAAACTCTTCACGTTCGCTATATGACTGATTGGATTTTATTGATCCCTGAAAAATGTAGTGGATATTTGTCTAGGTAACTCTACCACTTCTCCTTCACTCTCAACCTCCACAAATTTTTAGAAAAACATTTTTAGATGGGAGTGTCTACAATATAGGCCCGGCATGGGATTTGTTTGGGAGCATTCAACAACCTGCCGCTCTCTTCTCAGCAATCCAGCATCACAGCTGAGGGACAGATAAATGGCACGCTGGTCCTTCTAGCAGACCACAGCACTGTCAGAGGAGACAAGTGGTGGATCATCTCAGGGTAAACACTAGTAATTCACCCAGCCACATTATATAGTCCAATGAGAACTGTGTTGAGAAAACATGAATAAGAGGTACATTTTGCTTTTGCCTCTCACAGCAGCAGAAGCATAAAGTATCTAGTGACATGGCCTTCAAGGTGGCCTGCTTTTTATTAAGTCTCTTTCATCTTCTCTACTTAAAAAACTCACTTTAATTTTATAATTACAGAAAAGGAAACACTCTGAAGAGACACTTACCTGCTTTGCAGGCACAAGAACCATCTACTGGTGAACAGATAGCTTCATTCTTGCAGTTGCACACAGATGAACAGTTTATGCCATATGTCCCCGGAAGACAAGGAGTACCACAAGCAGCCCCCTGAATTATACAAAAATATAGTCTAAATCTATCTGAAGAGTTTCAAACAATGCAACTCTTAACTTACCTAGACTGAACTCAGGTGCTACAAAAGCCAGAAAACACAAAGCCCACGGGTCTCCTAGGCTGTCACTAAGTTATTCTGATTTTAAGGGAGAAAGTTCTTCATCCTTTTTAAATCTACAGTAAGCATTAGTTTTCTATTCGTTGCTGTGAGAGCTCAGGTTAAGTAGCTAGCAGCACTTGTTTAGGTCAATGGGCAATGATTTCAGTAATAAAGAAGCCCTTTGTGACACAAAGGAAGACAGCTGCTAAATTGAAAATAATGTGGATATGTAAAATATTTTTTAAGAATTTATTTGGCTTATCTTTTCACAGTTACTATTCCTGGAAGAACATAGAGAAAAAAGTTTTCTGTGTTAGATTAGCATCCAATGTATAGGTAATAGCAAATGTGTGTAAAGGCTGTGGAATAATCTGTCCTGAACTACAAGAACAAATGGCTTTGTCAAGAGTTTCTCTGGATGGAGCATGATGAGTTGGTGCAACAAAACAATTTCTGAAAGCTGCTGTCCTCTCTTCATCTACACCTCAACAGCATACCCTCATTCTTATCTATATCTTGCAAAGCAACTAACATTTTTTTCCTTAAAATGACTTCAATATTGTGTCTTATAACAGACCCAGTAATAACCAAATATCCTTAGCTCTCTCGATTACTGTGGTGGAGAAAGGACACTGTGACATTCTGAATAATTTGGCACTTAACTAAGGCAGTTGAGTCAAAAATGGATTGTGAAAGTGAGACTTATTTACCTTAAATCCAGGGGCACAGGTGCATCTTCCAGTCACACTGTCGCAGTCAGCACCATTTTGGCAGCTGCAGATCTGCTGACACGACTCGCCATAGAATCCCGGGGAACACGTCTCGTTGCAGTAGAGTCCAGACCAGCCAGGCTTGCAGGAGCATTCCCCAGACATAGGGTGACAGCTGCCAGGAGGGGATGAAAGAATGAATAATTCAGGACTAAATGTGATATCAGTATTTTATTATTTTTTTTCAAGAGAACAAAATGCTATTATAGATAGGTTGCATGAAGGATTTTGCATGTTATGCACAGAGATAGTTTTACTCCCCAAACCACAAAGCAAAGGGCTTTGTATATGTATATATAAATGCACATCAATTAAGATAAGAAATGTAACATCATGCAACATACAGACACTTTGGGAGGACAGGGAAAGAAAAGAAGGGGCATCATTTTTCTGTAGCTAGTTTAAAGGAAACCTATCTGAAACACAGGTTTTACTATAGAATAGATAACCGTGGTTACAAATATTAAGGTGATTAAACCATTAAATTTCCCAAAATGTATTGTTAGGTTTCCACTCTAAGCATAATTAGATCATTTTCATAACACTACCCAAATTCAGCAGCCTATTGTCTGAGAAATACAATGCTTTGGTAGAATAGCATGGCCTCCAACACATAGTAATAACATAGCACCCAAGGAGTAGCAAACACTCTCTTTTCTCTACATCATTAGTTGAAAAACCGGCATATTTTCAGGAACTATACAAAATTATTTGCATTGTGCAGCATTCAGATACACCATCAGAGCAGTGGCCTTTTGGAGAGTATCTTCCCTATGTTGGCCATACCTGGTGGCAGACCAGCTGTCCCTACCTGGAACAGCAGTTTCATTGAAGAGCCAGTCAGACAGCTGTTGCCTCATAACAAATGGACATCATCAGCTGTGCAAAGATGTATGTGCTGGAAAAGCAGACACAATGGGGTACTCTGTAGTGCTCTGGCAGACAAAGAACTTGCTTAATTCTCACCAAAGGAAAGCCTTAATATCCAAATCCACTATATTTACAATGGGAAGACTGTTTTAAAGATATTTGTCTGCCACCGATTAAAGTAAAGTTCCTTTAAGTGTGCTGGGGAAAAAAAAAAAAAGTGCCTTTGTCCAGACATATTAAATGACCCATGACAAGGGCCTGATTTTGCAATATTTGCTGACTCCTTGTGTGGGTGTGTTTTTTAAACTGAGTATTTTTCTGAGCATTTGGCATTTTGAAAAAATACCTACTGCACTTTTAGAAGCTATAACATAAGTAAAAACAGTATTCCTTGAAACAGTTGCAAAATAACAACGGAATGCAGTATTAGCTGCAACCACTCTTAGACTTAAGGACTACTTTTGTCCAACCAAGAGTTTACTATTGCCAAGTACAACCAACAGACAACACACTGCTGATCAAGGAAAGTATGAATTATAAAGGTTGGCATGTCATTATGTATTTTGCTCTCTATATATTATTGCATACACTAAGACATCATAAGGATTTGGGGGTCTTGAAAATATTAAAGTATATTCAACAGTACTAAAACACATTCAACAGCATTAAAACATATTCAACAGCATTAGAAGTGAGCATAAAAGTCTTTTTAACTAAATGATAGATGCAGAAAGGGTTCAAAACTTATGGTGTTCATAGGCAATAGTCCTGTTTATTTGTTCAGTTACAAATATGCCTGCCATGAAATCTGTTGAAATGGAACAATTCTCACACAAAATACATACAAAATCATGAAAACACATGATACAGCAAGGTAATCAGGCTTGTACCCTATTCCTAATTGCTTATAGGCACCAGAGGCATTTTGAATCCAATTCCCATGTATCTTACCAGTGGAAGAATACAGGGCAGGCAATATTAAAAGTTTTTCAGGCCACAACTGAATAGGCATCAGGACACGAATTACAGTGTGTTTATAACATTAAATTAGTAGTACTGTAATTTTAAAAAAATAAATCTCAGAGTTGTTTGTCATTGGGATTTTTTTCCTTTCAGGAGAGGGGAAGGCCACATGCATGAGCAAGCATTGGGTATGAAGCAGAGGCATTGATATTCTGTGCCCCTCAGTGAGTGTTACTAAGGCATACTTGCACATATATTGATTTGACACCAAAATTAGTATTCCATAATTTGTAATTAGATGTAGGATGTTGGAGCACTTCTGAAGCTTTTTGATGGGTTCTTGTGCAGATAGCTTAATTGGCAATAAGATTTATATATTAAGATAGAGAAATAAAGAGATGCTTAGAGATACTGCTAGTACATCTGCTTTTATTCCTTGTCTTTTGTTAATACTTTCTGCAAATACAACCCTGCTCTGTAGAGAGACCAAAAAATACTTGTGGGTAGTTGATATTATGTATTTGAAAGACTTACATGAACTTACTAATTTTCCTATGATTTATATAGGTTTTTCACTGTTACAATATCCAAGTAAATTCTGTAGCACCCTATGCAATACAAGATTTCCATTAAAAGCTCTTCTACATGCACATACAGAAAATTGCATAGTACCCTAATCTTAACTTTAAAAACACCCACAACTAAATGAAAACCATGTATCACACCATAAAATTTCACTCAAGCCTATACAGGTATCTCAGAACACGAGACAGAAAAAACACCATTAGATCTCATGTATAAACCCAGCCTGAACTATACCAAATTAGCTGGCAATATAGAACAACTCCAGCTGATCTTACCTAGAGGTGTAAACCAGTGGTGGATGATGATAAAAAAAGGCTTACCAGAAAAAACAGAACAGAACAAAACAAAGCAAAACAGGGACATCTCAAATTTAGCGTTGAGATCAACCCAAAACCAATGCATGTGCTCTAACACAGGTGTGCAAAATGTTCTTTGTAAATCTTCCAGATAAATATGCAGTTACAGTCTGCCCTTTTTACATTTTCTAAATGATTATGAGGTGCAACAAAACCCAGCTCACAAATGGCTTAGGCTAGAATAATATTCCTGTACAAAATTATATTGATGAAGGCAGATCGAGATCTTGTTTTGCTCATTCCTGCAGACTGGACCCTTAGAACAACAAGTTTCTATAAGCCTGTTCTGGTTTGGTTTGGTGGGTTTTGTGGTAGCAGGGGAAGGGCCCCAGGGGTGGCTCTGGTAAGAAGCTGGGAAGCTCCCTCTGCTCCAAAACCAGAGAGCCAAGGAGCCGTTAGAGAGACAATGGATGCACCTTTGTGATTTACACCAGAAAGAACTGAGATAGGGGCTGAGCAGGGTGGGCAGTTAAGAAGAGCCAAGCTGGAGAGACAGAGATGTGCTGGTGGTTGGTGAGGAAGAAGAGGAAGAAGGTGCCCAAGCAGAAGTTTCTCTGCAGCCCATGGCGAGCTGGCAGCTGTCCCCCTGCACTCGTGGAGGAACAGGGTGGAACATTCCCTGAAGGTGCCAGGAGGGGTGAGCTTGGCCCGTGGACTTGGATTTTGTGGCCAGAGGATTTGCTGCCAGTGGACTCTGATGATGCAGCTGTGGAAGACCCTGTGCCAGGGGAAGTGAATGTTCCCTGAGCAGCCTGTGACTCTGTGGGAAGCCCAGGCTGGAGCAGCTCCGGACCTGGTGGGAAGGACTCATGAAGGAGAGGTTTGTGGAGGACTCTCTCCCATGGGAGGGACCCTGTGGGGAAGCAGGGCAGGACTGTAAGGAATCCTTCTTCCTGAGGAGGAAGGAGCAGCAGGAACCACCAGCCTGTGAACTGATTCTAAACCCCATCCCCATCCCCCTGTGCTGCTGGGGGGAAGGAGGGAGAGAAACCTGGAACAAAGAGATTTAGGGCTGGGAAGAAGGGAGGGGTGGGGGTAACATATGCAAGCCCTGCTCTGTGTGTTGTCTGTGTCCTGTGTGTGATTAGTGTGAAATTAAATTATTATTTTTTCCCCAAGTTGAGTCTGTTTTGCCCAGGACCTTAATCAGTGAAGAACCCTCCTTGTCCTTCTTCTTGACCCATGAGCTTTGTCATCCTTATTCCAGAGTGTGTGTGGGGGGAGTTGAGTGAGCAGCCATGGGGCTGTTCCTTGTGTTGGGCCCAAACCACAACAGAGCCAAACAAACAGTGGATGGAAGTGGCAGGGACATATGGGTCTGCTCATAGCAGTTCACAGAGCTGCTGTTGTACTCCCCTGAGGAAGTATGGTTTATGTGGTCTTTGTCTCAGCCAGACAGTGGTTAGTCTAGTTTTTCTTGACTACAAAGTAAAAAGGAAGAAATCAATAGTGTCTCCTAGTCACAGAGGTCTGTCTCTGATTTGCCCTCTTGCTCAAATTCTTTCATATATATCGAAAGACACAATAGAGAAGAACCATTTGTGAAAAAACTCTTGACCCTAAAGGACTGTTACCTGCTGCTGTCCTCTGAGCCCCTCAAAAAGAATAAAACCTGTCCAGTATCTCTAAACCTTTATGAAGCTGATACAACTAAGAACAAGGATGGGCTTGCCTTTCATCCCCAGGAGATGCCATCAACCAATGTAGCAGCAAAATCATTGTAGCTTAGACTACTCAAAAGACAAATGCTGAATTATTGCCAGAGTTGTTTTAATTTGATTTCATCACGCATAAAACAGTAATATAAATGCGTATACTCTTTTGAACTATAGTGTGTCACAATGTTTTTGAATCTTCAAGTATTTGAAGAAAATGGCTAGACATGTGCTTGTATACTGCAACTTATGTACATATATTTTACAGCAATATTTTTTGGTGCTAAGTATTTTTTTAACTAACCTTTAGTCCATTTCCATATCTATGAATACTACGATCCCATGTAATAACTCTAAGCCTACCCATAGCTCCTCTTCAAGAAAATCTAATCTAGTCGTCATACGCAGATGAAAAATGCTTTTACAGTATCAAAACCCCTAGACCTGCAGACACACAACGTATATTTGAAAAAGAAATTGAACCTCCTGTTTCATGCCTTGGGATTATTGGTTGTTAGACTGCTGCTAAATGCATTAGTGCTATGAGGAATATCCTTGGGCTACAGCCAGCCCAAACAGCACCTGTGATAGGCAAGTAACAGGTGAAGACATTCACTGATGTGCTTAATAAATTGTCTCCTGGCTGACTTATATTTAGTGAGAGATTAAGACAGCCAGACACAACTGGCTACTCAAAAGATTCTCAAAAGAGTAAAGAGTCCTCAGGGAGCTTTGTCTTCTGTGCCATTACTCAGATGCTCTTTGATTTCTGTTATTTGTTGGTCTTAATCACTTCCTGACCGAGGGGTAAGGAACATATGGTGCGCTTTACATAAAATATGTAAAATACACCTATGAATTCATGAAAACCCTTGTCTTCCTCACAGATCATCATGTCCTTGGAAATACACTCTTAAACAGGACTCTTAAGTGCCTCTCAATGTGTCATTCAGAGGGGAAAATGTTCAAAAAAAGGCCAGTCACATGCTCCTGTTTACATCTGAACATTTGTGATCAGATTTGACCACAGGCTGTCTTCCAGTGGTATAAATGAAGGAACAGCTGTTTTGAACATGAATCAGAAGTAATCCCTGTAATATCAGAAATACTATACTGTGTAACGTGTTCCTGTCAAACAAGGCTGTTAGAAATGTCTGCAGACAAATATGCAGGAAAGCAGCTAACCATAATTCATGATACAATAGGATTTGGTCTACTAGCATAACTTGAGAGCTAGCCAGATCAGCATTATGGTGCCATTTATTCTTGAATGTATTGCCCAGAGAATGAATTGCTTGATTTTATGTTCAAAACTCTGCATTTTTTTCAGAAGACATTTCAAGTAAATGGGATAAACAGAAGTGCATGCACACAACTATGAAAGCATATGGAAAGAAAAAATAATTCAGTTTGCTGTCACATGAAAGGTATGTTTGAACAATTCAGACAATCCACAAAGTAATTTTTCACAGAGGCCTAGCAGAATAGGTATCTCCATGTATGTACTTGAGTGCTTTAACATCACTGCTAAATTCTGACTAATGGCTTTTGTTTTATGTATGAGAAAAAAGTGCATCTTATATACAAGATACAGCAGCATTCTATGCAACAGCCAACAGTTTCTGCAAATTTCTTTCACAGCTATTTCAACAGCAAAAAACGAGATTACGCTCACAAACCTTATCTAAGGTAGTGTGATTAGTAATGTAATTAAGTGTAAGTGAATGTGTAAGTGAATACACAACGATCAAAGTATTTAATAAGAGGAACTGTGTTTTGTAACAAGAGAAAGCTACCCAGAATTGTTCTATAAATATGTTGGCTCGCCTCTACTGACATCTGACATTCCTTCCTCACAGCTGAAAGTTTGTCTCCAAATAGATAGTTTTTTGTATTTTTCATAACAACACAGTGAAACACAAAGTCCACAACAACACATTAAACTCAAAAATCAGGACTCATTACTGCCTGAATAAAGAGAGGCTGGTAAAAGGTGTGCCACTCACTTTCCAATTAGATTTTGCCTCCTTTCACTACAGGAATTATTATATACAACTACAGAGAGACAGAAAGAAAAATGAATTCTTCTTCCATGCCTGACTCATAAGACTATACATCCATTGATTTCAATTCAATTATTTCTCATCTGCAGCACACCAGAATATGTGAGCAACGGATGATGTATACTGACTTTACACAGTGAACAATATAATGGTTTATTCATGTGGTATAGACAAAGGTCACACTTTGTCTTAGCATTTATTTCATGGGCCAGAGACAAAATACAGTGGTCAGTATTTACATAAAATATAGTTGCAAACACTGAAATTCAGAAGCTCTTTTGGATTGATATTTTCTTTCTTGACAGGGTTAGAGAATACAAAACATTACATGTTAAATTTGAATGAAAGTACTAGTAAAATCAGGAAAATATTTATTTTCAGATTATTTTCAGATTTTTATGTTCTACATAGAAAAAGAAATCAGTATGAAGGCCTACCTCCAGGTATTGGGCATGTGGCAGGGACACTTTTTATCACACTTGAGACCATAAATTCCCTCAGGACAAAGCCTTGTCTCGCAGTGCTCTCCAGTGAATCCTGGTTCACAGAGACAAGCACCACTAATATGGTAACATTTCCCACCATTCATACACTTGCAGGTCTCAGCACATCGCACTCCGTAAGTCCCAACTGGACATTCATCTTGGCATCTGTGAGAAGAACAAGCAAACAAAAAATAGTTTTATTTCCCATAAATGACAGCTTTTGGAAATTTAAGGGAAATATGGTTTATACGGAATCTCTTATACTGGTCTAAAATGCCGCTTAAATAGAGCAGTAATTTATAAAACTACATATTTTAAAGTGCTTCTCTCTGGTTTCTATTGCTCCTCAGCTGGACAGGCTTAAAAACATTGGCTCCGCAAATTCGTTTGGAAAACATTCACTCCAACAAAGGAGACAACATGCCTACACAAACCACTGCACTTCATATTCAGGAACCAGAACAAAACCAAACCCTCTTAAATCAGACCTGAAGTATGAAGGAATACCTTTTCAAGTATTCTGTTTAAAAAACTGTCCATCTGTAAATTTTTTAAGTGGTCTAGCTTCTCCCCTTAGCAATCATGTGAACAGCCAGCAGACACCCAGGCCAGGAATCACAGTGGCAATCACACTCAGCAGTCTCTGATGAGAGTATTTTCTAATTGTGTTTCCAATCATATGATGTTTCCAGAATACCTTTCTTTTCAGAATTTCATTTTAAACCTTTTTTTTTTTCTTTTTTCTTTCTCTTGCCTCCCCACCCCCACAAAAAATCATAGGATGACATGGAAAAAAATCTTCAGGAGCCCAATCCCCTTCTTCTGATCTGATTTTTCTAATAGATTAAAGTGAAAATCAGTAGAGACTTGAGTTTAACATATATGGAAGAGTAGCAATGATCTGCTGCTCCTTAAGGGAAATATATCCTGATAGACTTCTTCACCAAACTCTTCCTCTTTCATTCAAAGCTTTTAGAAGACAACTACTTAGCTAATAGTCTTATTTCCTTGATGTTCCACATATGAAAAACAATATTTAACCTGAAGATCAGACTGCATGTTTGGCTTTCCAGCCTGACTAAAGGACAGTTTTCAGTATCCGGATTCTAAAACTTCCAGCAGATTTACTAATGAGTAAATAGCAATGTCATTTGGCAAAGAATTTAAGAGATACAACATGAGTTTGATGTTTTCAGCTTTAACTTCTCTGTGTTTTATAAGCGAATTGTTAAAATTCAGAATGCCAGTACTAGTACAGCATTCCTGAAGTCCTCCAGGACTACAGCCACTTAAAATATTTGATTATTTATGTATGAAAACAGACTTCGCAGCTGCACAGGTTCATGCCTCAGAGCCAAGGATGTGTCAGGGAAGCTTATGTGTGAGGAAAAATCCCCATGTTTTTTCAGTATAAGCATCCTATGAACTCTGACATAGACAAAAAGACAAAACAGGTAAATCCCAAAGCTTCAGGGCCAGAAGACGCTGACACTGAAGTCCTGAGGTGTCCTGAGAACTCAGCAGGTGGTATCAGGCACATCATATCTGCAATTTGGGTACCTCTAAGTTTTACCAAGTTACAGTTTATACAAAAATATTACTTGATAATATAGCATATTATGAATGGTTTTATCAGCTTCTAACCTGCTCATTTCCTGTGTCCTGTAAGATAATTCCTTGGTGGTCTCTTTACATTTTTCTCATATATTTAACTTTTTTTGTTTGTTTGTTTGTTTTGCATGAATGGTGGTTTATTAGATGAGAATTTCAAAGACACATGACACAGGGCACTGCAAAATGTAACAGTATTTAGTAGAGCTCTCTGAAGCAAAATGGGTATGTATGTTCACTTCATGGTTCTGCAGTATTTGCCTCAATCCAGAAGTTTCATAGTATTCGTAACTCTGCCCTGACTGAAGCTATCAATAAAATCCCCTTTCCCTCAGAGGTGTAGCATAATAATAGGGCTTAACTCTGTTTAAATGTTTCCTAATGAAGTTATACAAATAAAGCTGAGAATTTTTTTTTTTTTTTTTTTGCCAAATGACAATCTGGAATCCCAGCCAAATCAGACAATTCTATTTTTTTGAATTGCATCTTCATCAGCTTCTGAAAGATCCTTTTCCACCCCATGGTGAGGACAGGAATGAATAAAAAACAATTGAGCAGAACGATTATAACAGCACTTTAAACTAGATTCCCTTGTGTTAACTCAGATCACCTAAAAACCGATACAAGCTCAAGGATCCTCTTTTTCTTGCTGTATAACCAAGTTTCAGGAGTCTCCACCACACTGGAATCTCAGACAAATACAGCTGAAGCTACACATAGCTCAGCACTTCTAAAAACTGCCCTTTTTGCTGCTGCTATGTATGTGCTAGCTCAGTGAATGCGCACACATTTCTGTAATGCTTCCTTCCTTTGCCAGTCCACTGACATGAAATAAGAAACAGGCCTACAGCCTCGCTTCTGACCCATTCCTACCCTTGGGGTATCTTGAAAAACAAAGTAATAGCAAATACAGTCTGTTTTGCAGGAAAAGAGGGAGCTCAGACTTGAAAAAGTTATCAAAATGCTGCAAGCATTTCAGATTAAAGTCAGATTTAAATTCCAAGATAAAAAGATGTAACTGCTTTTAGAAATACCAGTGTAGCACAGTGCATAGACTCTTACATGGATATTCCTTTGATTTCCCTGCAGACTTGTCTTTTTCTCTTGAAATGCATCTACCACCTTCTGCACTGTTTCTTCACAGATGCAAACTGAATTTTGGCATCCAAATGGCTCTAAACTAACTGTTTCCCATCTTCATGAGGTTTTTTTTCCCCTTACGTCTGGCACACCCTCTCCCCATGTCCTGTGAACACTCGCGTGGGAAGTGCATGTGGTTATAGTACCTACTATTGTTGGCAGAGATCCCCTGGACTGACCCCAGCGATTAAGCTGCTGGTGACTTCAGCAAATGAGTTGTGTGCTGTTTAAAACATATGCAGAGAAACACTTCTTTCATCACTGTCCTCTGCCTTTAAAAGTTATGCCTTGCTGTATTATCTTTCCAATCCACCAAAGACGATTTTTAACAATTAGGCTGGAAAAGAAAGAAGTTCCACTTCTTCATGTGAAATTACACACTTTAGGAAACAACTCACCAGCTTGCTCACTTTGAAGAGGAACCAAATGAGCCTCCTTTGCTCGTATGACTGCCAAACATCTGCACAAAACCAAGAGCTTCCCTCCTCAGCCCTTCAGCATACCCCAAACTGCGTCACTCTGCAAGCCACTCAAGTGAACGCTAACAAGATACTGTCAGCACATGGGCCACAGCAGGAAAATCCTGAAACCAAGCACCTCCTAATAGAAGGGCCCGGAACACAGGCAATTCCAAAACTGTGACTCAGCATCAAGTAAGTGACACAGCAAACACTTCATAGAACTCTTTTAAGCGTATCACAGGTATTTTCATTCTGCTTTCTACCAGCTTCTTAAATTTCTCTGCCACAGCAGACCCCCTGCACGTTCAGCAGTCTGGCAAAGACAAGTTTTCCTTACCGTTCCCCTGTGTAACCTGGGCTGCAAAGGCATTGACCTGTCGCCGAGTCACAGGTCCCTCCGTTGTGGCACTGGCACTCCTGGGAACAGTTTGTCCCATAACGACCCTCAGGACAAGGCTGACCACAAACCATGCCCTGTGTGTGCAGAAAATAAATATTAATATTGGATTGGGGCTTACAGGCTGAATGGACAAGGAAGAAAGGTTTGCAATGAAGGAAAATTAAGGAGATCTCATGTTACTTGTCTAGTGCTGATCTTGGAAATTACAGACTCTTCTCCAGCTTTAAAAGCAGGGCAATTTTTCAGCATTGAAGGAATAATCTTCTAGGATTTCCATTTTGGAAGCCAAAGCTAATGAAAAGCACTATCTCTAAGCAACACTGAGAACACTTACGACATTTAAGACTAATTGATGTCAAGCTCTTCCCAATTTATTTATCAGGAGTAGCACGTATCAAGACACCCAGAAATGCCCTCCAGTGCGTAGTGGTGTAAAAATCAGTAACTGCTGTAATGCCTCAATTATACTACTTTATGATAAGTTGTTTTTTCCTGATTAAAGGAAAAGTTGTTTATAACTCCACTGAAAGCAGCATATCTTAAAAGCTTAGATAGGATGTCTGCTTCCTTTCTACAGGTTTTGAATTTCTACATTGCTATATACATTCTTAGAATTAATTACACCTGAGTAGTGAAGGGGGCATCAGATCTTAGGACTTTTAAGAAGACATTTAAAGAAAAACATATTTATAGGCATTTCACCAGGCAAAATACATGTACTGCAGCTAACATAAGACACTGCAGAACTTACACCTGGCTGGTTTAAACTTTGCTGTCATGAAAAGCCAGAAAATTTATGCTGACAAAATTCTCTTCCATAGAACTGAAAAATCTAACATTGACAAAGAGTTATGCTTTAATAACTACTTGGAAAGGAAAATTAGTCAAAGGATTAAACAGTAATTTATTAGTTAAGACACACCCTTGCATAAAATTTCCATCACTTCTTCTGATGCAATCTCGTTTTTCATTAGTTGTATTTAGGCAGATAAAGGGAGTCAAGAATTCATGCAAACATTTGTGTCCTATGATTAACAATTTAATTTTTCTAATATAAGTGGAATAAAAAGTAAAAAAAGGCTATAATCCAAGTTAGATAGTCAGGTGAGTGCTGCTATTCAGACACACAGAGATAATAATTGATAGCTATGTCCTCTAGTTGGTGAAAAACTGACCTCTGCCACAAGTTATCACAATATAATATCCCAATTATCATGAGATTAATAAAAGTCCAGTGAATGCGGATTTTCACCCAAAATTTATATATAAATAGAAAATATTATGAACACATACTAATGATAAATATTATCTACAAATGTATGTAAATAAATTATTTGGGCTTTGATCACCTTCCTGTCTTTTGATGACCTTCCAGCTCCATTATTTGCCAACTCAGACTTGGCAGCCTGGTACCAGGGGAGGCTACTTGCAGCTCCAAGGTCAATTCTTCTTTCCCTACCCACTGACAAAAAGGCAGAAAGTCTAAAAATAATGTCAGAGGTCTGATGGCCCATTTCCACCAATAACATTTAACACAGTATCTAAAGGTTTGGGGCTTTTGCCATGCGTACTATAGATACAAAACAGGCACAAAACCCACTGCTAAAATACAGAATGGTGTCACCTCTGTATATCTATCTAGAAATGAATGACTTCTAAGAGGCACCTAAAGGATGTGGCCTCATCAAGGTATGATTCAAGTCTTCTGCTTCCTAGAATCTAATATGGTTAAAATGCAGCACAGAACTGGAGGCTTCTCAGGAACAGATGGTTTTGCAAGTATTTTATTCCAGTCCCTTATGCTAAAACATGTTTTTCATTACTCCTGGCTACAGGTAGGCTGCATTTGCTATTCTCATTTGCTACCCTTTTCTGAGGCTGCCTGAAATCTACAAATATGCGAGTTTTATAGGGTTGTCTCGATTTCAGAAAGTGTTTTTACCATCCATCCTGGTGGGCAGGCACACTCCCCGGTGACGTGGTGACAGACCCCTCCGTTCTGGCACGGGCACCTCTCCTCACACTGCGGCCCATGCTTCCCGGGGGGACAGAGGTCCTCACAGCTGGGGAGATGGTGGTGTACAACAGAGACAACCGTTACTTCGGCACACGCCCCACTCTCCAGCCACCTCTTCATTTTTAATGCTATCATTAACTTGTCTGGACAAAAGTATGGAACAGAAAGCAGTCCAACATAAAGAGATACACACTGAATATTGCAGTGCATCGAAACAGCAAATCTAAGGAAACAGACCTGGCAATCAAGGCATTATTTCTTCTTAAAAATATTTATTTCTGCACCGATTACCGCTCATTTACTGTTACTGACAAAGCTCAAAATCTATTTTGGAATGACAAAACCAAGTAACTCCAGATTTCAGTGTTTTTCCAAACTTGTAGCCAAACCATTTTCATAGCGGTCATGAAGAAGGTCCTACTGCTACATTTTTTTTGGCTTTTACTCAGCAGTCTGGATTAAGAGTGCTGTCTCTCAGCTACACATCTTAATGTGCACTGCAACGTGGTCTGAACAGCTGCTTCTTAGCCACCAGCCCTGCTTCCCTGCATCACACAGCAGTCAGGCCAAGTTCATCTAAACTTAACTCATCTTGTTAGCTCTATTTACAACTTGTGTCTCTCCCCCCCCCCCCCCAAAAAACAATATATTGTTAATAATTTAGGTTAGATATTAGGAAGAAATTCTTCACTAGAAGGGTGGTGAGGAACTGGAATGGGTTTCCCAGGGGGGGGTTGTTGATGCCCCATACCTGGAGGGATGGACAGGTTGGGCAAGGTTTGGTGCAACCTGATCTAGTGGTTGGGTTCCCTGCACATAGCAGGGGGGTTGGAGCTTGATGATCTTTAAGGTCCCTTCCAACCTCAACGATGTAATGATTCTATGATTCTTACAAGGCACCAGTGTATCCAGGAGGACATCTGCACTCTCCAGTCACGTGGTCGCAGGTGGCCCCGTTTTGGCACTGGCACTTTTGGTGGCAGTCGTTGCCATACGTCCCGTGGTCGCAGCGCTCCTCGCAGCGCCAGCCCTTGAACCCCGAGGCGCAGTGGCAGGCGCCAGTGATGGGGTTGCACAGGGCGCCGTTCTTGCACTGGCAACGGCTGCTGCAGTGAGGCCCCCAGTGGTCACTGTCACAGGCTGAAATGGCAGGAGGAAAACAAATTACAGCCGTTTTGTAACAGCCCTGGGCAGTTACAGCGCTGAAAGTACCGTGAGCCAACTGTAAAAGAAGTTATAAAATTAAAACAGTTACATGTTACATCCTCAGCTCTCCCTGGTCCTCAAGGATCTTGGCGGGCAGATGGAACTTAATTTATGCACACAAATTAATTTCTTATGCATAAAAGCAAACACTTTAAAATGTGAAGCTGTGAAGTAAATGCAAGCTCTAGCCTCTACATTGTCAAAACCCTTCATTGTGACTTTACAGCGTTAAGTAACAGTTATGGTTGCAGTAAGCTTCCATTTAGACAGAGAAGTCTTGCTAACTTCAAATAGTAAAAAGATATAGTGTAAAAAGATATAGTGCTGCATCCCACACAAAAGATGAAAAGCTTACTCAATACAAGATTATATTTTTTTTCAAATCCAGAAGGTCCTACTTGTCTGAATAATTGCAGATACTTATTTTTCAACCTTGCAATATACTGATAGGGCAAAGAAAACACACAAAGTGTAACACCAAGCAATAGAAATTAATAATTATATGGCTAAACTTCATCTGGATGTTACGAATTTGGTTATCCAATTTGTCTTCATGATCATTCAAATGCATCTGTTTTTGTCTGACCCAGTGCAGCCCATTAAAACCCTACAAGCAAGCCACTCAGATCACAGAAAAACCTTAATGTTAAGGAAGAAATTTTTCTGAAGTGAGAAACGTGGCAGTACTGTAAAAAGCCAGAGGATTAAGGTCACCTAGAATTCAACAGGAATGTGTCAATCATATGGTCAAATGATCTAATTTTATTTTTACGTTCAGGTTGATAACTGCACAACGGGAAAGCCTCAGTTGCAGCGACTGGAAGCTGGGGCTCTCCTCTTGGAGACTGACAACCATTGTTCTCCCAGTCTTCTCCTGGGGCAAAAATGGCAGGCAGAGAACAGGCCCACTTTCCAAGACTAATGCAAAGTAATTCAAGAATCCTCCTCAGGGTACGAATTATTGAATTACAGGAGCTGTTCACTCAGGCTACACAAACAAAAAGGGATTAGGGTCTTTCAAAGAACCTACTCTCTAAGATTTTATTTTTTTTTCCAAGACAGGTCACTAGAACATGCATCCATAATGGAGATATTGTGAGCGACACACAATAAAATACATAGCAATAGAATGTATTATGTGTATTATAAACACCCAGCAATGCTGTCAAACTGACAGAACAACTGTTTGTCTTGTTATTGACCTTCCTCTTTGAAGATGTGTGGGTTTTGTTCTGGAGTGTACCAGAAAGCATTGCTGCCTACAGCACACAACATTTCACAAGCTGTCTCTCCCCATGGTAACTCACATGCATTCAGAACTGTGATATGTTTATTTTTAACATTTGCATGGAATAGGAAGTGTAATCTTCATGCTTAACCAGTCCTCCAGTTGTTGTCAGAAAACTAGTTATTTTGGGATGTACATAAATATATATATGGGTGGTGAGACATCTGAGACAGTCACATATTCTATCATGATTGAGCAGACACCTCTACTTTTCTTTTTGCTAAACACATTAGGTTGGATTCAGATATACAAATTTCCTCCTGCTCCCACACAAAAAGCACCAACTTCCATTTCCATTCCTCATGGCTGATTAATAGGAAAATATAATAAATTAACAAAAATTAAAAACCTGTTCTGCCTGCTAAACAGAAGAATTCAGACAGATCAGCAGACCACAAGTGTTCCAGTGCAAAGCTCAGTAAGGAGTAAGTGTGGCCTGAACACACCCTAGATACAAAGACATGACAGACAAGACAGAACTTTTTCCTGGTTGATAAGCACAAGCTTGTGTTCTTTTGCCAACAGCTGGAAATGGGATATTTGGTGCAGTGCAACCACATTCAGGCAGCTGCTTGGAGACCTCATGTAATAGGTCTCAAAGCCTCACCAACCAGAAACATCTACTACCACGTATCTCCCACTGCATCCAACACCAAGGCACCAAGCCTGCCTTGCTAGAAATGGTTTTGCTTGTGAAGCAGCAGAGGCCTTGTACTCCCTCTTGCTCTTTTTAGAACCTCATCCCCACTCTGCCTCCCTAGGATGCACCCCACTGTCTCCTGCAGATTTACACACACACAAGGTGAACACGCTGTGCCTGTGAACTTGAACCTTACTCAACTGCTTTACTGTAGGAGCATGTACTGCAAGGTACATAATGATATATTAGTTTCCTGGCGTGATCTCCTCACAATGTTTGCAGGAAAGCATTAAAATCAAAAGCATCATATGGATGCTAATAGAATGTCCAGTCTCACAACCATTCTCCTGGCAACAGCTAGGTGGGAAACAAATATTGACTATGCAATTGTTCACTACAGCACAACGGCAAAGCATGGCACCAGGACAACGGCAGCCCCACCACTGCCCAACAGTCCTTTGTGCAAGGTCTGTTAATCTGTGAATTATGGGCAGACTTGTGGAGAAATCTGCAGGATTAATGGGAATAAATTGTAGTTTTGAATTAGATGGATAAATAAAGTATTTTACCCCGGTGTCCTCTGATGGAAAATCAATAACGCTTCCCATAGGAAATTAATGTGATTTGTCAGAAACTGAAGCAGAGTTTGTTACTAAAAAAGAAGAGGGTAAAAGGGTGGAAATGTTTCCTGTGGTGAGTTTGGTTTATTTTCAATTAGTTTTGGAGGCTAAATTTACCAACTATTACACCAGACTACTTCTGCTTCTTCCTAGTATTCAGACACTAAGAAAGCCCAGCTGAAAGTTGCACAGCTGCTAATCTGGTGGAATGGGATAGTCTTTGAGTTAATGACTATCATCAGGTTACTGACAGTCAGCTGGAGTTTAATCAGAATAGCTGCTCTGACTGTCCTGACTGCACCAAGGTCACAGGCACTAGAGCACATACAAACACTACATGCAGCCACACGCAGAAGTGTCAGCTACTGGCTCTTGATCAGATTTGGAGCCGTAAATCAGCTGTCTTCACATATGGTACATATGAAAGGGAAGCAAAGTATAGAGACAAGAGCCCTATGATCTCCACCCCAATAACTCTTCAGACTCTTTGAAGCCAGCAGAAATGCAGAACTAAATCAGCAAATCAGGGTTAATTTCCTGTACTCATCATAAAGAACTGGCCCAATGGTGCTCTGTTTTATGCAGAGCACCTTCCTTATAGAAGCTGTTCTCCTTCCCCTTTTCATGGATGTTATATTCATGCTCAGGTTTTCCTGTTTTAAACAGAAGAACCAGCTAGTTGTACTTTCCCTGTAAGCTTTCACAAGAAAGTGAGAAGGTTCTTTCTGCCTTCACCTCATGCTGTAGGGGGGAAAAAATAGCCAAAGTAAATGTTTAACAAACACTGTGGCATTAATGCCACATCTTGTAATTTTTATACGTTCTGTTCATCTGAGAATATATTTTTTGTCATAGCAATACCTGCTGTGCATATCACACAATGCTGCAGATATGGGACAGAGAACATTTCTTGCAAGACAGTACCCAGCGAAAGCAAAAGTTTGCCTTTGGGAACAAGGGCAGTGCATTGTATAAACCCTCATTTAAACTCAGTGAGTCTCCTATGAAACTCTTAGACAATTCACGTCTAACCATAACCCTCTATTCTGCATTGGTGAGGCCGCATCTGGAGTATTGTGTCCAGTTCTGGGCCCCTCAGTTCAGGAAGAACAGGGAACTGCTTGAGAGAGTCCAGCGCAGAGCCACGAAGATGATGAAGGGAGTGGAACATCTGCCTTATGAGGAAAGGCTGAGGGAGCTGGGTCTCTTTAGCTTGGAGAAAAGGAGACTGAGGGGTGACCTCATCAGTGTTTACAAATACGTAAAGGGTGAGTGTCAAGCAGATGGAGTTAAGCTTTTTTCAGTGATGACCAGTGATAGGACAAGGAGTAATGGATGCAAATTGGAGCATAAGAGGTTTAAGGTGAATATCAGAAATTTTTTTTTACCGTGAGAGTGACAGAGCACTGGAACAGGCTGCCCAGAGAGGTTGTGGAGTCTCCTTCACTGGAGACATTCAAAACCCACCTGGACACGTTCCTGTGTGATGTGATCTGGGTGACCCTGCTCTGGCAGGGGGGTTGGACTAGATGATCTTTCAAGGTCCCTTCCAACCCCTAGGATTCTGTGATTCTATGATAAAGAAATGCTCACTAACACTGAATGCCAAAAAATTACTTCAGCAACACACTGATGCTCAAGGATTCAAAGGTGAAAAAACCACCTTCAAGAAGAAACTGCTATATGTGATTGAAATTGCTATCATTTCGGGGCCTTTTGTAGCACCTTTGAAGATTGAAAGTTCTGTATTTTCTAGTGTAATCATTTTAATGCACATTGTTATTTTTGCTGGGCTAGGTGTGGTTTTATGCATATGGCTTCTGGTGATTTGCACATCAGGATGGAGGGAGCCCTGATATTTGACAGCACAAGGTATGAATTTTTATAATACGAAGCACATATGAAGAGTTCGGTAACTTCTTTACTGCTGTTTATAAACAAAGACATTTTAAACTAAGAGTGGCCATGTACTTGTAAGGTTTGTTTTTCTGGTTTTGTTTTTTTATTTGTGGTTTGTTTTCTTGTTGTTTTTTTAATTTCATTAAAGGGCAACAAAAAGAAAAGTGCAAATGAGTCCAGATGAGTCCAAGTTTGTTCCTGACAAAAGCACCCTGATCACCTACAACTCTGTACCTCTCTAAAGAATGGCCTATAATGAGAACAAAATAAGGCTATCAAATCAAGTCAAAGAACAATTCAGAAAAAAAAACAACCCACAACCTTCTGAGAGTCTCTAGCTTAAACTATCTTTTAAGTATGCTGCGGTTTCCTTTATAACATAATTTTTAAGTCAGACAATGTTTTTTCTAACGCTTTTTAAAAGATTTTTTTGCTTTGTTTGGGGGGTTGGTTTGGGTTTTTTTTTGCTAATGGGGAGGTCAAAGTGAAGAATCACACCAAAACTAAGATTTACTCTTCTTGCTGTTATTTTTTGTACTTGTCTTACATGTAGCACCAAGACAACAGAATGAGATTTTATCCTGGTTTACACATCTTTCTGCAACACACACTGCTGTGTGTCTCTGGAAACACGTACCATAATCATCAAAACAGAAGAGACTCTTGCTGCAGCATTAGGCTTACGTATTTTTATGGTCCTCTAAAACAACTGAAAACAAAATTCCCTACCACAGAGAGCAGGAAGAGTGAACACTCCCTCACTTCTAATGCAATACTGTGAAGTACAGATTTAAAATAAGCAAACAGTGGCAAATATGCAGAATGCCTATTTCTCTGTCTCCTCAAATCTCCAACATAACTTCTTCAGATAGGTTCAAGGAGCCACAACCTTTAGTAAGTGAAAACTTTATTTTCTTGCTCAAGAATATAAAACAAACTGAAGCTTCCCATAACTTCAACATCATCTTTGACTGACCTTTCTTCCTTTCTAAGCTGTCACATCAAGGACAATTCTAAATCTTTGTGCCTTTTTCTGCATCTCTCCCTCGACTCTCAGGTGTCTAGTGCCTTGTCCTTACTTCTGTGGCCTTTATGGTCTATCCCTCATCTATCACTTCTTACCCAGTATCCAAACATAAACCCCTACACTTACATCTCCCATGACAGCCCTTTTGTTGCACTTTCAAACTACCATCTTAACTGTTTCTCTTTAGGTTTCCTGTACAACTTGGCACAGCTCTTCACACCCTAAAACATTAAACTGCCATGATGTGCTCCTCCACGTCCCTATCTTGTAACTCCTTCCTGTGAAGTCTGCAAAAAGTTGATGAAGTAACTGTGTCAAAAGCCCTAACTGCTACAGTCATTTACCAGTGTTTGCCTTCCTCCTCATCTCCTGTGTGTTTTGAGCTTTGTGTTACTTCTGTTCCATCACAGATTCTCTGGGGCAGAGGCAACTTTCAACATGTTCCGTATTTTTACTTATGGAAGTCCACAAATACCCAGCAGGGAGAGCTATGAGATGCACCAATGAGCAAGAATGACCATCATCTACAACTTGAAGTAGACCAATGGTAATAGGCCCTGTATAAAAACTTCCAGACTTTTGGAGGTGAGACTATAAATAAGAAAAGAGTAAGATTTCCAGGAGGGCCCACAAGTGACTTACAGTATCAGGCAATAACCACCACAAATAGACAAGCATACCCAGTGTAAGTAAAATAGGTCAGTATTGAAGAAAATTTGCTAAAGGAGTAGCCTACTTAAAATTTTGTTACCATAAATTGCCCTAAGGCTGTCCAGAGTTCAGCACTCTGAAGAATGACTCTTCCCTCCATTCCTGAAATAACAAACATGAACAACATAAATATACATTAATGGAACTAATACCTTAGCTATCTAACTGGCAGTAAGTAGAACTGGATGAATTTCTGTAAGAATTTCACAACAAAATAGGATAACTTTCTATGAAGGCTGCATTTAAATTCACAGGTGAGAGGAGCAACTCACCTCAACTCTTTCTGATGACCTCAGCAAGGAAACACACCCAAGGCAAGTCCTCCCTTTTCTCCATCAACAATGGATACCCATCTACTTTTTAAGTGTCAACAGAAGGGAAATTTAATTATAATTTATGTGATAGTATTGTTTTTTGCATAACTGAAACTGTGTTTACACAGTTATACAGAACTGTGTTTTACTCAAAGAGAGTGCCATAATAACAGTATGAAGGCTTGCAAAGATATGGTGTATACTCCAGATTAAAATTTTGTGAGACAACTGGATTGATGTCCCTCTTAACAGGAAAGAAGGTATTTCACACAGAATGACAACAGTCAAGTAAGTCTTACATGACATCAAGGCATGTACCTTTAGTCTACGCAAAATTAAACTTGGATAATACTTTCTGGATCCTAAACTACTCTTAAATGACAAGGATACGAAAAGTCATACCAATGAAGATGCTGCTCTTCATGATCTTTGTTTCTGAGTTTGTTTGTGTTCAGAACAACATTCATTGATTCACCAAGCAAAAAACAGGATAAAAATAGGAATGCTGTCCCTAATCTAAAACCACATCATCATTATTGGAAAGTTTAGAGAGTATTCCTGGAATTACTCTGCTATTATGATTTGATTAGCTGTGGATGTATATTAATGGTGTTCATTCCTGCAGGATAGAAAATAGGTAATAATTGTCCCAACTGAAATTCAAATGAAATAAAAGTAAATTCCCGCTGATTCCAAAAGGTATAAATACTCAAGTGCTCAGAATTCAACAAGACGCATTAAGACCCTAGAGTCATCAACCTGTATGTCAGTCTGGATTGCAAGAGAGTACGTGTAGAACGTGACAAAAAAAAATGTCAGTCAAGTCAAAAAAGCCAGAAGACAATTCCAGCTATTCTGAAAAGTAGAATAAAAACATCTTTTAGAAAACCTTCAAAGTTTAATTTAATAAAAACATGAAATCATTCTCCATATATTTTTATATGCTGTTCTAGACACCTCATGATTTTATTAAAATACATGCACACTAATATCAGAAAATAAATCTTTTTTTCTTTAAAGAGTCACTCATAATAATTATAAAATATCAATGCCTTTTAGTAAAATACTTATTTTACCTCCATCCCAGATACAAAAACGCACAGCAGTGGGTTTTTTTTCAGAACACATTTTCTATTAAATATGGATTTTCTTTGAGTCTTTTGTTTCTATCTGATTTCATTTGTTACACTGTAAGCTTTTTACCCTGTAGCATATTTTTCATTCTTTTTGTTTTGTGTATAAGAAAGGATTTTTATTCAAAATGCTAAGCTTTAATTTAATTTAGGGATTTTTCTTTCTCACTTTGTGAAAGCCTCTTGATCCGTGAAGTGGAAGAACAATGAAGATGTGTTTTTCAGATCCCAGAAAAGACTGGAACTATATGCCTTTCACATGCCATAAATTTCAGAAGACTCTTTAAAGTGCTTTTGGACATCACAACACGAGGTTGGATAATTGCTAAGGAAAACACACACAGATGGCTCTTGGTGTTCATTTTTTCTTGCTACTGAGATAAAACATGCTAAAAATAATAAGTATAAATAAATATATCTATATTTAATAACTTCAAATAAATATTTATCAGATTGTTTATTGTAGCATATATATAATATAAATATCATTATTTAAATCCATTCTACATAATATATTTATATAAATAAATAAGTATTTAATAACTGTAAAAAAAAAAATGGACTGTTGTAGATGATCCTCATTTTGCATATGTCTCCTTTTAGGACCATAAATTAGCCTTTTCCCTTTTATGCAATGACTTGTAAGGCCATCTTCATTTTTAAATTAGAAAGGAAAAAAAAAAAATGCTATTCTTCACCTCCTTGAAAACCTGCTTAGTGGGCCACCAGCAACACAGAAGTCTGCCAATATATATGGCAGGTTGAAATTAAACATAGTAAAAATACTTCTGCACTCTTACTAGAAAAAAACAAAACAAAACAAAACAAAACACAGACATTAATTAGCAAATCAACTTAGGTAAATACCACAAATATATTGAGTGTATAAAATGGTAAAAGGCAGAAAAGAATAGCATCTCTGATCCAGAAAATGTTTACAAATTAATAAAACTATCACCATTTACTGCAATACCTTCCTTCAGTAAATGTCAATGTAAGTAAATTCAATAACTCAGTTTTGTAGAAAATGTATTTTTGTTTCTGCTTTTGCTTGAAGATTGGAACTGTAATGCAGCAAAATGCTGAAGCATGTCTATAAAATCTATCAGTTTCCCTTGAACTTCAAAACCAAAAGGTTTCATAGGACATAAATTACATTAAACTCAAGAATAGAATTTAAAATTCATTGTTGTACTGAACTCTAGAAAAACACAGCTGCTCTGTAGCCCTGAGAATTTTCGTAACACCTGCCTTAGTGACACTGTAGTGACTCTGTCAACAATGAAGGTGATGATAATTTCCACTAATGTTTGTTCTCCCTGTTTGCACCGGATCTAACTTGTGGTTGTGTTGGTTTCTCAACCTAAAGATATTCAGCCTTGTTAACGGAGAAGAGTTCAGCTGACAAAACTGAGAAGTCAGTTAGGGGAACTACAGAAGTAGTAATTACAGAAGAATTAAGGGTATGGGGAAGACACATGTAATAAGAAAAGGTTAAATTTAAGACTGTTAATGACCTGCTGTCACATGTGCTAAGAGGATGCGTTTGCACAAGTGGTCATTTGAGAGCTGGAGGGGGGGGGATGCAGTTCTGCGTTACTTGAACGAGCTATTTCTCAACATTTCCCATAAAAGCAAGTAACTCTCTAGGATACTCTGCAGCCTCACTTGCGTGTTTAGCAGTTTCTCAGTTCTGTGAATCAGGACTTTCTGGTGAAGGCATCTGGTTGAAGCCAGAACCTATTTCTGCAGCCTGTTGAATGGCTTGGAAAACACAAGGATGTGCAAGCTCTCTAAGCACATCTTGTAAGCTCTGTCAGTCATAATGCTTTTCACAAACAAAACAGGAAGGCACTGCATTGGTCAAAGGAATTAAATTCAAGATTTGCAGGTTGTGCCATCAGATTGTACAAGATGCTCTCAGGATCCTTGACTGGTACCCACACCAATGGGGCTGTGTCACTTTGGGTGCAAGTGTGTCTGTGGAAAACAGTTACACACCCACCTCTGCAGGGTCAATGGAAATTACAAGCTCCACTGAGACACTGGCAGTGCTTGTAACTCACGTGAATGTCTCACACAAGCTATGCCAAGGGATCCAGTTTCTGCCATATTCTGCATCTGCCAAGTCCCATGAAGAAAACAGTGAAATTTTCAAGGGATTTGTGAACTTAACAAACATCCAAGGACATCTGACAGTAGCAGGGCTACTGTACCTTAAAAGTTTTCTTAACAAGTGAATTTAAAAGTAAGAAGGTATTTTCTGAGATGCCAGCTCTAAATGCTCAAGAGAATGTATTAAAGAAAAAGCCAGTTCTCTTCTCATACTTTAAAAAATGCTGGAGCCAAATAATTTCTTAGTGCCACTTGTTCTACCCCCTTGCCCTCAAACTATAGTCCCAATGAAACTATTCATTACCAAGATAACCAAATTACAAATTAAAATACAGTGATTCAAACAAATCTGTTACTGAAAAAAACAACTAAAAGAAATAAATTCCTGTTCACATTACCACAAACAATCCTATCAAGCTTATCATAAACCAAAACCATGTCATTCCCTTTTCGCTTTACTGCTCAGGCCAGTGGGGGGATCATGAAGGCTACAACCTTTGCAGACGAGTCAGTGCAATATTGATTTTGGCCTTTTGCCTCTGCTCCAGCTTATTCAAAATGTGTCCTATTGATTTTGAAGGAATTATTTGTGGACTACTAGTCATGAGAAGAAAAACAAAGTGAATGTCCTGATTGCTTACTGGGGCTCCATGTTAGGCTGCATGTGTATCTATCTTGCACACACATTCAAAACTCACAGTCAGGTTCATACATTATGTATTGCAGCAAATGCTGTTCCAAGACCGTGAGCAGAAAACAGGCAGAAAACATAATCTACAACTGTAGAACACAGTTTGATCGTCTCTGCATTTCTAGACAGCCAACTATCGCTACATGTAGCAAGTTTTTACAGAGGACTCCTTTACATACAATCTGTAGCCAAAAATGCCTGTATTTTGTACAAACAATAATTCAGTTTGGGA
Organism: Apus apus; assembly: GCF_020740795.1. NCBI lineage: Eukaryota > Metazoa > Chordata > Aves > Apodiformes > Apodidae > Apus > Apus apus. The sequence goes on along the minus strand of NC_067312.1, from coordinate 67,582,754 downwards.
GGGAAAGGTTGTGTTGGTTTGTTTCTCAAAAAACTCTGTTTACATTTTAATCTGTAAGCATACCTATCTTTACCACTGTGTTCTTTTTGCTAAATTTTGTCCTTGTCCCCAGCCCAGAAGTGATGAACTTATACTTCTGATGTTCACATACATTTCTTCAAAGGAATGGTGACAGCATGCTGGTTGTGCTGATTCAAGGGACAGGTCCAACACATCTGTCCACTCATCTGTCATTGACCTGACTACTGTGTTGGGTCAATAAATCTTTATTAGAGTAACTTGTTTTGCATGACTGTCATCTCTCCCACTAGAATGGAAGTGTTCTGCAAGCAAGTGATCTCTCAATCCAAGTAGTATTTCTTTTTTCAGATGTATGTATGTTACCATAATCTCCTTCATCACCTCCCACTGAAATTCACTGCAAGCAAACAATGCCCAATACAGCATATTTCCTTTAACTAAAAAGATAAGGCCTGAAGAAAGAAAAGGTCTCACATGGGAAATGCTCCCCAAAGAGATACTGAATTAACCAAATTCTGACACCACCATGCAAGTTTTACTCACAGAAGAATACATGAAATCCTATTTTCCTCTCAGGTGGGATGTAAGGTTTTCAGAAAGGCAGTATGGGTTGAACTAGAATTAACTCTGAAAGAGGACAGCCTTAGTAACCATCAAATCTTTGTATCTCTCCTCCCTAAACGGAAAGCAGCCACTGATCTAGGCTACCAGGAATTGGATAAGACTCCTCACACAAAAGAGGTAATGGCTGCTACAAAGGGAATGGTAGCCTCCCAAAAAGTTTAGTCCCTAGAAAGGTTATTAGGCCATAGTACACAATGGTATGCAAAGACAGGGGAGAAAGCTTGCTGATTCAGCTTTTACTGCACAATGCACTGATTTAGTCCATGCAACCACTCCTCCATTTTTGGAGACAATATTACAGCATTTAGGAAGCACTGCTCTGCAGTTACCACACAGAAAGCCACTGTCACACAGAAGCCGTGGCATATGGTTGAAAAATTAAATTTAAACACACTGGGAAAACACAACTGAGAAACAACAGATAAAACTGCACTGGGGATTGGACGATGGACAGATGCTGTAATAGGAGTAATGCTATTCTCAGATACTTACAGATGAAATTCCTTTGTAAGAAGAATAATCAATCCTGATAGAGAAAGGATAAGGATAGTACTTAGGAAGAAAAAGTTTAGTTTTGCAGTTTTACAAGAAGTTTAATGCTTAGGTAGAACAGCTGTTTCCAACATGCTTGTGTCCATGAAAACAAACAGATTACTAAATCTGGAAGTTTGCCTACTATCTTACACTTTGAGAATAATCTCTCTCTTTCAGTCACAGTATTTTATTTTATTTTATTTTATTTTATTTTATTTTATTTTATTTTATTTTATTTTAGTTTAGTTTAGTTTAGTTTAGTTTAGTTTAGTTTGGTTTGGTTTGGTTTGGTTTGGTTTATACTGGCTTGCCATGTAATCACCATTCCTTCTCCATTATCTAGTATAGTTTAGTTTAATTTAAATTTCACTCATTACATAGGTGAAACATTTACATTATAGACATTATTACAGTATGGCAATTTGCATGGGTTTTTTTAATTAATAACTTGCCATATTAAGAAAATTATTATTTTTAAAAAGTTATCTCTGTATTTTATCTCATTGTACCTTTCTGTTACTAAAACTAACCAAGTTGGAGATCATGCAGAAAATACAGTCAAAGGCAAAATATTAAAACCTCCTTTGTAGGGCAAGCAACAATAAAACTTAGTGCCAGGGAGCCAAAACCCTATCTCTTGATTTCTCTCCAAGACTATCCACTGCTCTTCAGTGAACTTGATCTGTGCTGTAGCTCTCAGACAGACAGATTAGGAAATCATGGACAGCTAGAGACAAACAGCAGCACTCAAACTCAGAAGGGCAACCTGGTGAAAGCAACATCCTTTTCTAGTTTGTCCACATGAAATGGGATAAAATCCAAAGCAAACATCCCTGTAGCACAGGCATAAAAGTATCCTCTTCCCCAGCCTAACCCCCTTCTCCCAAGACAACACTAGCAATCCGAAACAAATGTTGGCAAGTCCTTTTAGCTCGAACCCCACGCAGAAGCCTCTCAAGGATCACCAGTCTCTCCAGAGATCACACTGTTCAAAGGTAGAAGAACAAAGGCTCTCTCAGCTTTGGCCTGTTGTGCACAAGACACCTGATATTTTGAAAATATCATGGCTGCTGTGGTGAGTAATCAAGGGCATCTGACTGAGGAAAAAGGAGAAGAAAAGAGCTGCACATGTATTCAGAATGAATTATACCAGACAGGTAAGGGAAATGAGCTCTAGAAAGCCCTGTGAGAGGAAGGATTATTTCTAAAGACAGATTTAGAGTTTTCTGTCTCATCTGAAGTGCTTTTTCATTGGGTTTCAAACTTGGAAATCTCAATAAATAACAATCTCTTCCTATTCTACCTTGTATAGTGATACATGGTTCTTCTGCATATTTGATTAGTTGCAGAAGAGCTTGATACATAAGGCTTTCAGAAAAAAAGGTAACTTTTTTTATAATTTCTTTAAACAATTCAGCACACTAAATTGAGAGCTGGCTTACAGTAATGATGCATTTCTAACTCTTTCCGTTTTATGCCTTACATATAACTTGGTGGTTTTTTAGAGCTGTTTATGAAAAAAATCTCATGTAAGTATAACAAATGACTATAAAACAAATGTAAAAAAAAATAAATAAAGTCCTCCCTCATGTAATCTATTATTTTTTTTAATTCACTCTCTCAAATTTCTCCAATATATGCTGCCTGAACAACAGATCAGTTCCAGATGAAGACTCACTATAGCACCTTGCTTGCAAAATAGAAAGGACATTTCCCCATTTGTTTATTTTTTAATCAGAAAACAATGGGGATGAAAATACAAACATGTTTTTGTACTGTTGATGATCTGTTTTTTTCACAGTTGTTATTTTTATAGAGATCCCATACTAAGTAAACTAGCAGCATAACATCTTTGCAAGACATCAAGGTTTTGCTTATGAATTAGAATTTTATATGGTCTGTGCCATTCAAATTATAAACTTTTTTTTTTAATTGACTAACGTATTTTCCTTTCAAGTGGACAGTCACTAGCAGTGACCTCATTTGAACTTGATTGCAAAGAAGTATAGTGTTGTAATGTTAGCCTAAACATTACATTTCCAAAGACCTTACCAAGGAGAACAGAATGATGGAATAAATAAAAAATTATAACCAATAAAAAAAATAAATAAATCAGTAATTACCCTGAGAAACTCTATTTCAGGCAAAGGGAAGAAAAAGCAATTCACAGTCTGCACAGACCTTTGCCAGAGGCAGGGACAGTGCACAAACACACAAGCCCTGTCACTGGCAGGTCTCTGCCCTGTGTCCAGAACTTAGGGCCTTATTGCAGCCTGCAGTGCCTAGAAAGACACTCAAGGAGTCTAGAAAACAGCAGTGACTAAGAAGGTCTTGAACTGGTATTATTTTACTACTTTGCTTTGTGTTTTTGACATTTTGCCATGTTTTTGCATCAAGTGTGTGATGGCCTTGATCTTAATAATTTCTTCATGAAGTGTGACCACTGACTCGCTGGGTTCCATGTGTGGGACCCACATGACAAAGCAGGAAAAGTGCCAGCCTCTCCCTGTCTCCTGCCACATGGGTCCTCCACAATCCTCTCTTGCTCCCCTTGTCTCCTGCATATGCTCTCATGGGAAAGTGCAAGAAGAGGTTGGATAAACCTGCCTAGTGAAAGTAAAATGGAAAAAAACTGAGCAGATAAGGAGCAACTAATAATGGAAGAAGGGAACACACTGAGGGGAAAGAAGGACAAGTCAGTGGCTGAGTGAAAAAGGAAGATTAGGTTGTGAGGAAGAACTTTGCTCACAGCTTTTAAACATGACAACATCATTCTTTATGCATTAGGAAAACAAAAAAATCAGGTATTTTCTTATAGTTAATACATAATTTTATCTACTCCAGATACTAAGTTCTGTATTAGCTGGCTTGTTTCTGAGCACAAAATAGCTCAGGACATTCAGTGCTGCTAGAGGATAACATGGTTTGCAAGTAAATGAAAAAAAAAATCAGGTCATGCAGTGTAACCTGATAACTCAGAATGACCCCCTGGTCAGAAAGCAGGAGCCCAAGCACAGGATCAGCGATATTCTGCCCAAAAGAGAGGACAACAGCATGGAAAGGGCATGAGACAGGCAGAAGCAGGTGAAAACTCACCACTGGAGCAGTTGGGTCCTCCCCAGCCAGGCTCACACTGACAGGTGTTGGGAGCAATACAACGACCATGAACACATTTATCAGCACAATGAGCTGTCAAGAGAAGGAATTAAGAACAGAATTAAAGGAGGATTCTGAGAACTAGGAAAAATATTTTAAACTTACTTCTAAGTCAGATCTTTCATTTCTCAAATATCTTTTAAAAGCAAAATAAACATTAACATATTAATGTTTGATGGCTTCTTTTCCAACTAAATGTTCTTACTTCACTCTCTTTTATTTCTCCCAAGTTTGAAGGCCCCAACTAAAACCATGTTGGAGCTACTTCAAATAAATACATCACAATTTTCCATTAGTTTTACAATTAGAAATTAATTACTTGTATCTTTGAAGCTCCTTGTCTAATAAAAGCTGCCTTGTTTAACAGATGCTGCCCATCCCAACACAGTCAACCTAAACTGCTGAGCACTAAAGCTAAATACAGTAAAGTGACATTCCATCACATACTCTGCATGACAGACAGAAAAAAATGACAAAAACTAAAATGCAGCCAGAAACTGGACTCAGTGAGAGGTGCAGAAGAAGCACTTTGAACACCTGCTTGCACTGCTCCTCACACCACACTGGGCACATAGAACCTTCCCACAATCCCTCTGTAACAACACACGCTGTGGCACTGTGCAAATCCCTGTGCAAATCACCATCAGTTGCTTCCAGCAGTGAAACAGAGCTGTCTTAGAACAAATGTACAACCGATGAAACTCCGGGTTACAGTGTTTACATTGTCTTAGCCGCAAAAGCATTAATCAACAGTAGCTTCTCTTCAGCCACTGGTGTCTCAGTTTTCCAGAAGCAGAATGTAAATCAGACATAACTCTTCAAAATAGGCTATCACTATTAAGCCTCCATAAAAGGTAGCTAAAAGCAACAAAATCAGCCCAAACTCTCCTGATTGTAATGACGAAAAAATCATGAGATAAGGACCATCAAAGGAAATTGTATAATATCAATATGGCTGTTTCCAAATAATCTTAATAGCTATCAATTAAATAAAAAAATAGATGCCATACAAATATACAAATTTCTTGCTCAAAGAAGGGGTAAATGTAATTATTTACTTTGAAGAATGTAAACAAAGTCCAGGAATATTTAAAAAAAAATTTCAAGATATAAAAAAAATTAAAGATACGCACTATTTCCTTTTTTAAAATTTAAGTTTCTTAATGCCCTAAAAGATATCTGATCAAAAAAATATTTATTTCTACACTCTGCATATATGTGAAAACCTATTTTGTAACTCACAGAAATTATTCTATAGATACCTTATCGGCTGATTCTTGGCAACTAAATCCTAATCAACATCCCTAAGAGACAGCATTTGTAAAAAAATTGTTGCACTGAACATGAGGATAAGAGAACCAAAACTTACTACATGACCTACCAAAAAGCATAAGGTGAGGACAGCACAAATAGCACTAGGACAAGCTGAAAAGACATTAATGGCATCAGGGATGGAGAAAATCTTTACTCTAGGTTTTCTATGGGAGTGTTGGACATGATTTAAGAAAATACCTATGTTTCAGAGCAGCTGAAAAACTTTACATGAGGTCTTTTTGATACTTAGTAGTGTACATAAGCACCAAAAATTCAATTACAGCAGGAAATTGCATCAATCATATTTTCTTCTTTTGTAAAGGATAAATCAGTTATCATACGAAAAGCAATCTGAGCTTGCTCTAGCATATTTTCTTCTTCATCTCTTTTTCCCTCTTCCTTGTCCTGAAGTTTCCTTCAAAATCTGCTCTAAAATCTTCCTTGTCCAACTTACAGATCAATTTCAGTGGATCATAACCTTTCATTTTCTTAAAAATCAAAAGGTAGATTTGCTCCTTCTGTTTATAGAGTATCTGTCAGCCTGACATATCTATAAAATATCTACTGCTGCATGTGCAGTTCCCTGTGGCAGCCTTTTCTATACCACGGGAGGAGCAGCCCTGTTCCCTGGATGAAAGTCCACCAGGCTGCTGAGCTCTGTTCCCACCTCAGTTAAAGCAACGGCACTTCTATAACCAGCTGAATGAAAAGGGCCTGCTGAGGAAGTTCAGCCAAGTGAATCAATGTGAAAAGACATGTCAGTCCCACCCAGGTCATCAATGCTATTATTACAGCAAGAGAAAAGTGATGTGAGGCAAGGGCTTGGCCAACATTCTCACAGACATGCCTTAGCACCACATCTCTGGGAGGGAGAGGAGCTCAGACAAGGGGGATTAAGCCAGTCATGCTATAGAATGTATAATACAATTTTAGGTCAAGTTGCCACTTTCAAACACTGAGCAAGTATCTGGTACTGGTATCAGTGAGAGAGGGAGACAGTGCTCCAGCTCAAGAGAAGACTGCAATTTAAACACCTGCTTGTAGGTGATGAGCTCCAGCACATCCCTTGTGGTGCAAACACAGATTGTTCCTCCATTGATATACCTACTGAAAGTGTAAGAGCTGAGTGGAGACTCTCGTGCGCTTCATACAAGTTCCACTTCTGAACTAGAGCGTAAATGAATAGTGGAATATTGTGAGACTTGAAATTTCTGAATGGCATTTTATGAGTCTTCTCTCTGTGATTAAGAAAGTGACATAAAGCTATTTCATTGTAAGTCACCACAGATGATGTTTAGACAGCCATGCATTGCGCTATCTGATGTGAAAAGAAGAACCACAAGAATTTCCAGCAATAAAATTTGAAAAAAAATGTATTTTTACCTTTAATGAAAGTTTATACGTATATTTTAGCATCTGTTGCTTTTCCATTTTGAAATGCCAGACATAAATCAATTAGCGCAAAGCTGAAAACAACTTGGCTGTCATTATGCACATGCATAAGAGATCAGAAGAATCGACTACAGTTCCACAGTTAGACTTTCACCTTTGAAAGAAATCAATCATATCATCAAATGAGCAAATACCTGAAATCATACCTGATTTAATGAGATTTCATACTGAAATCTATCGAAGAAAATTCCTCTCAACTTTACAGAGATTTTATATTAGGAAGACTGGAGTAATATTTGAACTGAGTCTGCTTTTGGATTCTAAGTAGATCTGCATATTCATACTTTCAGATAAATTACTTCAACAAAAGAAGTCATACTACATGCCTGACTGTGAAAAGAGCAAATTGAAAGAGAGAAAAAAAAAGGGGGGGGTGGGGGGGTGGGGGTGAGGGTGGGAGGCAGGGTGGTGGAAAAAGCTTATTTAGCTGTTGAAGTTCTCCAAATTTTGTGAATACACCAACCATTTTAGACTGGAAACAGAAAAACAAAGCTCTTCTACAACTTCTAAATAGTCCACAAGGTTTAATTTCAGCTTCCTCAAAATTAATTTAAATATGGTCCCTTAGCACTTATTGTGTAAAATAAAATACAAAGATCTTGTAAACTCCATTATAAACTTTTTTTTTTTTTTAATGATCCTTAATTTCCATACTGTATGCTAGGACATACCCTTTGGTTAATCCTTTTTTCTTATGCTTGATCACTAGCTGCTATTAGAGTGAGTGATACCTAGTTTTGCATTAAGACAGTGGGTTTATTTTCTATTTCACATGTAGAGGAGCTTCAACAGGCACAATTCTCCTGTAATGTTCTTAGAAATGTGCTACACTGTCAGAAACTGTATGTGAAGTTAATGTTCAAGGTACTAAAACGCAGCTAGGATCAATCTACCTTTTCCATGTGTGTCAATCTACAAGAAAGCCATCAGAAGACACCTGAAAGTTTTTCAACTTTCATTTCAGAAACATGCTAAAAATTGACTTTGTAAATGAAAAAATAAAATAAAATTGAACTTTTTGTAAAAAAATCCTCTCTGCAGCTCATCTATATGCCAAAACTCCTAGGGATTGCCACTGACATTAGGAGATAAGCGACAGTAAATTATTTGGAATAAGTAAATCAATCACTCAATCTGGTATGGACTTTCTAAAGCCCAGAGTATGTTCCTCTATAGAATTTAACAGAATGATTCTATCTTTGCATCTGCATATCAACTCTATTCAGATCACCTCAGAAAGTCCATCAGATCTACACATTGACTACATGCACTGAAATTTTTAAGAGCAAAAATAAATAATCACCTGAACTCCAGCTCCAAAAGTTTTCAGGAGTGATAAAAAAGGCCTGTTTTTATCTTTTCCATATATTCATATATTCCATATATATATATATATATATATATATATATATATATATATATATATATATATATATATATATATATATATTCCTTACGTATTTACTCATACATATATATAATAATACTGAATCCAAAGAGAAAACACAAGAGGAATTTCCATCAGAAGGTGAGAAAACACAAGTTACACCTGTTGAAAGTTTTCAGGAACAAGTATGGAAGTTAGTGTCACAGTTCCACAGAAATCTTGTATCCCAGGATGAGTTCAAATTCATCTATTCAGACTGGACTCCAAAAGACTCAAAAAAACGCCCTTAAATTTCAGCCAGTGCTTATCTCTTGCTGTTGGTCATTATTTTCCTTTGCAAATACAAAACTGTGCAAAAGTATTTACAGACTTAGCAAAAGGACACTGGCAAATTCTTGCAATTCTTTCTGCAGTGACAAATAATTTTCTTCCCACTATAGGCAGTGAAGTGGTACTACCACTAGTAAGTCCTACTTCTAGGGGAACAGTGACTGCTAAGTATTCGTGTTGTAGTTTCCTAATTATTATTTTAAAAAAGAAGTCACAAGATCCCAATTCATCAGCATATACACTGAAGTTCTGAGTCATGCCAAAATCATCCACTAGCACTATTTTATAAATAGAGCTTTCTAAATTGAGAAGTCAATAAAGGAACAAAAAAACAACAAAACTTCAGGAGCACCACATATACTTTAGCATTTTAAATGCATCCTACATCCTTCACTAAGTAAAAAAGTGAGCCACACTGCATGGAAAATAAAACTGCCCTAATGGAAATGCTGTGCATATTGTGGAGCAGCAACAGCATAAAAGAAGACAGCCATAACACTTCAAATGGCCCTGATTCTCTTCTATCTTTGTATGCCAAAAAGGGGGTAGGTGCTTGTGTTTTTCAATGTAGTCACCATTATTTTGTAGGGAAAAAAAACTGTTGGCTTTCTGCCAGTGATATTTCTTCTATGATGACATGGGAGAATAGTCCTCCCCATATCACTATCTCTTACCATTTAGGCTTAGCTGGCAGCAGCACACTTGCTTTCCAAGTTGAACTGGATGACTAGTATTATCAAAGTGTATGCAGGCATCATCTACTCCAGTGTGTACAGGCTCCCTACAAAGAAGTTGGTTGAAACGATGGAAAGCATTAAATGTTTGCTGCCTTCTATTAATTACTGAGCTCCTCTTTTGCCCTGAATCCTCAGATCCAGCTGAAGATCAGGAGGACTGAAGGTCTCTCCATGTCTTCCATGGTCAACCATTACAGAATCAAATAAATGCAAAGGTAGCTCCATTAAAAAAAAATGCCAATCTGAAACAGATGGATCAGCATTTTTAAAGATAGTTTTTTCTTTAAGATAATTTTTACTTTGTTTTTCATGTGCAGAAAACACTTGAAAAAAATCAAATATCTTACTGCTGCATTTTCAAATTTCAGGAGTGCTGTAAAACAAAATATAAAGAAGGATAGTGTGATGTGTTATGACATTCTCAGGGTACGATTTTCTAGGGATACAAACAAATCCTGCTGGTCACTTCCAGCATGTACCTCACAACATGCAGACTTATCTATCACCGTGCCACTTCCTAAACTGGGTCACCAAATCCAGTGGCAATGACCAATCTCTTATCTGTTGTTTCACAGAACATTCTCCTGGACAAGCTTCTCCATACCTTGAGTGCTACGCTTCACCACTTTCATTACAGCTGTACGGCAGGCAATGAAGCAATGAATGTATCTCACTTTTTCTCATTCTCAGCTGAGAATGAAAACCACCAGGTAAGGCAGTGTGCCTCAGAAAGTCAGGCTGCAAACCTGCTGTCACAGAGTCAGTGTTTCACACATGGCTCAGTCCCGGCCCTGTGCCGACGGGCTCCCTGAACAGACCAGCCGAGTCGGGGGTTGACTCAGGGATGTGACGCAGAGCTTCACATAAGAGGAGCCAAAGCAGCTGCCAAAACAGCTCACATGCTGTGGCTTTCCCAATAAACTGAGCTTTTCACTTTTTTTTCCCTTGCCAAGGCTTGCCAAGCAGTTGCCTGTTCAGAAACCAGGCAGCAAGCCCAAGAAGTCTAGAGGCTCCGGCCCCTCACCAGCCTGCTCTTCCAGAAACAACTCAACCGTACTGCCCCAGTCCCTCTTGTCATTGTTCACTAAGGTTCTGCAGCATTTTTAGATCTCATTATTACAAGAGCTGAAGCAAAACCAAAGAATGGAAATAGATATTCTCCCACTATAATGAATGCCCTTTCTGTCTCCCAAAATTCATAAAAGTATATGAACAGGTCAACATCACAACAGATGTCACAGACAAAAGATTGCCCCAGATGAACCCAGTTTTTAAAGGAGATGAAAAGATAAAGAGATACGGTTCTCTGACTTCTGGATAACTTACTATTGTAGAACAAGCTGTGCACATGCCCTCACAGAGACAATTAATTTGAAAGACTGTTGAATTAATTTCATTTTTAGCTGTATACATTTACCTATCTCCAAGAATATGCTAACATTCACAATTGCTTCCCTGTTGTCAGTTCTGCTGAAATGACCGTCTAGCTACCTAAACCCACTTGTAGGGCTTTTAACAACCCTGTGTTAAACTACTAACCATACACTTCCAGGGACCTCCTCTATTTTCATTCTGCTTTTCTACTATGCAATGGAACAAATACTGCATAAGCACTGAACAAATAGGTCTGCACAAGGCCACACAGGAGGCAGAGACAGAACAGAGCCAGGGCCACAGCCAGGCACTGGGCACACTTGTGCCCTCTTTAGACTCAGGAAGATGTGGAGGTAGGGGCATGTGCCACATGAAAAGATGGTGCTGACAGCCTCTCTTGCAGATTCAGTGTTTTGTAACAGCTGCTTGAAGGTAAGTGTGGGGATCAACTGGGGCTCACGCTAGGGAGAAAAAAACCTTTATTTCCCTTCTGGTTTTGAACCTCGTATTTCTTTTTATTTCTTTTAATTTATTTACTGTGTTGGAGAATGCACTGACACTTGTGCTGTGCATTTTCCATACGATCATTAGCTAGAATGACATCAAGGCTGGCTACTTAAGACATATGAGATCCAATTATCTTGTGATTTGCATATGTGCAACACCAATTGACTTCAACAAGAGCTGCACGTGCACCACTGAAGAGTAACTAAACCCCCACCACTCAGCTTCCACAAGTCACCCATCAAAGGGGAGTTAAACCACCATTGTGACAAATGCATGGCATTTCAAAGCAAGAAGAAGCTAAACTTACGGACACACATTTCCCTGCTTTCATAAAATCCAGGGCAGCACTGGGATTTACGCCTGTACATTGTTTTTTCACCATGTCTGTAGGCGGTTCGGTAACTGATCCTAAAGACAAGAAGGAATGGTTATTACACACAGCTCCTGGTTAAGAAACAAAGTAATACATATTCTTACACATTAAAAAACAAACAACAAACCACAAAACCATTCAGGTATCAGCAAGAGGACAGAAATAAGCTCCAAGAGATCTTGATGTATCTGTTGCTGAGTTCCCCAACTATCCTTATGTCCATGGGTGGCCAGACAGCAGGAAAAAACCTCAAGGATTTTGGTCACTTAACTAATATGCAAACCAAAGCATCACTGACTTTGCCATCAGCATCCCCTGCAGAGGGTAAAGGCTGGTAATACAAATCAGTTTGCTGGATCATTAAAGTTTCCAAGCAAAAGATTTCTGGGGATCATCCTCTCAAGGGTGAATCAGTTTTCTAGGGGCAGAGATGTCACAAGAAGTTCTGGTGAAGGCAAGAGACAGGAGGGCTCACTGGAGAGCTCTCACCTCCAGGGCAGCCAGCAGCTCTGTATGGCTTTTGTCATGGAATGCAGCCCTGAAGGGCAGTGGTCAGCAGTACACAGAGAAATCAGCACATAGACCTGACAGGAATTGCAGAAATACAGCTTCCTTCTAACACTGGCAAGTAGTATTTAGCAGAAGTGGGATCTCCCACCACATTCATAAATCTCCCCCTCTGACTCGCCCAGCTGCTGACCACATACTCCACCAAGCAGTCATCCCCACAACACCTGATAAAAGTCTGAACTCCCAGCAAAGAAGAGCTCATCTATAAGTGATGTCACAGGTAAACAAAGTGTAATTTCTCTTTGAACTCAGTATCTGCTTTTAAGATACTATTGGTACTGATCTGTCTCCAGCTGCTTTGCCCCAGGGAGCCTTTCCCACTGCTGATGGTTCATATTTTTTGACATATTCCTTTGAGGAAAATGCTTTTTACAGCTGTCACCAGTTTGTAGTCATTCACCACTTGCTTACTTTCTGCAAGCACAAGGAGCTTCTTTTAACAAATCTTTTTATTTTCCTTTCAAGTAGCTATACTTTTCCCAGAGCATAAGGTTGCAAGCAGCAAGGGGTCTCTAATGAGATTTCTGAATAAATACATCTTGCAGGGTGTAGGAAAATTAACTTTGCACATTGCACCCTTTTTCCCCAGCCTGTTCATTTTCTTTTTGCACTCCATGGGACAATGTACCCTGACCTGCTAATAAAATTTATATGACATTCCTTGGTCCGCAACAGTTAGACAGACTAGTCACTATAACTAATACAGCCTACGTATCATGCTTGGTTTTGACAGACACAAAATCTTTATTAGTATCTACAATATCAGCAGCTTGACAATGTTAACAATTATACATCACCTGTGTCGTGTGCATTTAAACCAGTTTAGGATGTCAGTACAACTGGTGTAGTAAATTTGATCAAAAGGATGTGGATATGACTCTTGCACTGTAACTGAATAACTGGGGAGAGAGAGAAAGCAAGTGGATTAGCAAGCAAGCCCTTTATAGTACAGTCTGATTTAAGTAAGTCTTTTACAGAATCCTGGTATAGAAAGGAATAAATATAACAAAAGACTCACGTATGATCAAAAATTCACAAAAATTCAAGTAAAACATGAACCAGCTAACTTTACAGAACTGAAGCTATCAACTGAAAGGTTTTTCTTCCACTAATGAAACAAAAACATGGATGCAGAGGGCCAACATGTCTCTGCTGTGTCTACCTTTGATGAAACAGTACTACTGGATAATTAAAAATTAGTGATGTAAGCCTACACAAAAAGCAAACAAACAAAATTATATAATAATCAGGCCATCAAATAGTCCATTCAGCAATTGGAAATTATAAAATATTAAAGTTCTTGCCTTAGTTTGTTTACCAGCTGATTTTTAACAGAAAACCTTTTATATATATACTGAAGTTCTGTTATTATTTTCTGCCAAATTGTAAGTGCCCTGTCCCAGAAATAAATCTGTGCTCTGACATCCAGAGCCTCCAGAACTGTCAGTGGGACAAGAGGAACACAGCCCTGTTGCAAAAGGGAAAAACACCAAATCATCCTACAAAATTCTTCAGCAGGCTGTTTGTGCTGGCAATCAGTGAGTCCTTGATTGCGAAAGGGGGTTGGAAAATACAGGAATGCATGGCAAGTTCCTGCAGTAGGATTAATCCCAAGACCAGCCAAAACACTGACCAAGTATGTAGCCCCGACAGCTTTCAGTCACTTTCACTCACGTCCTCTTTGACCTCTGGTACCTACTGCAGGGTTAACAACTACAACGTTTCTTCCTACTGTCATCACCTCTGCTGAGGGAAAACACATCCAGACCCCTTTATTGCCCAGAACTCACTCCCTGTTTTCCTGCCTCCCTAGAAAGGCCAGTCCCCATAATCCATCCAGCTGTCTGACCTAGTCCGACCAACACTGCTGGGGCTCCAGGGCTGGCCTGGGGCTTCTGCTCTTTGCTCAAGGCAGGACACGTTCTATCTCTTCTGCCTGTGGTCACAGTTCATTTGTAAAGACCATTTTATTACTGGCTGGGGCAGATTTATTTAAAGCATACAGCACTGCCAATGACAGCAACAGTGAAGAGCCTGTATCTGGGGTTTCACTCGTCCATTCTTAGGGACATTTGTTGCCTGCTCTGAGCCACAGTGTGAATGTTGTGATAACATTTCCTTGGAGTTCCTCCCCATTTCTGAGACTAAACAGAAGAAGGAAAAAAGTTCACACAACAAAATGTTCATGCTTGCTATATATATATTTTTTTTTCTTTCCTCAGACTTTGAATTGTTTGTTTTAAAATACATTATGCAAAGTAAATAGTTGTATTTTGGGTTTTTTTCCTATTTTACTTTCTCTGTGTTGAAGCTTCCCTGAAAACCACTTCTATCTGCAAAACCAGTAAACAAGGCATATGGAATATAGAGCAGCTTCCAGTAACATTCACAGACACATGCTTGAATACTGGAAACAGGAATTTAGTACGGTAACTACTTCATTTACACTTTGTTGTCTAAGCCAAATTGTACACAATTGGAAGAAGCAGAGGCTCCAAATGCTTCCCGTGAAGCTCAGAGAATCTCCTTGGGAAAGTCCTTATGTCATCATTTTTTTAAAATATATATAGAGATTTTATTTTAAAAGTAAATAAAAGTTTCGATTTTCTTTGTAAAGACTCAGCTATCACAATCACAAATAGAAGTACAGCAGCTTAGTAGCCCTCCTAGTGCTTGAGCATAAAACAAAGTTTACCTTAAATTCAAGAAATACTGAAGTTAATCAAGTGAACAGTTAAGACAGGCTCAGGGACTAGCTGATCAATCATGGTCATTATAATCATAATGACACCACAAGGCTCGGTTTCACTAAGATAGTCTTTACACAAGAGAACAAGTACAGCAACTGCTTGTGGCTCAGCCTCTCCTCCCACTGTGTTGTTCTTGGAAGTAACCTGAAACCGGGTGAATGAATGGACCAACTAAAGCAATTAATTTCTTCCAGTATGTTATACATTTCTGCATCTCTTAAAAAAGGAAATATTACAAAAAATTAAGCAACAAATCTTAATTCAGAATCTGGGAATGCAGAATAGGAAAGAATCAGCATAATCAAATTTGGCCAGACGCCAATATGGTTAATTATATTTTGCATATGTAAAAGCTTATTTTCACTTAAATTGAAAAAAAAGCTGGTTTTATTCATTTCTTATACCCAGATGGTTGTGTAACAGTGGTTCATGCCGCTGTCATGTTTTTTGCATCCTAATCTTTACTGCAAAAATGACTGCATTTCACAGTCACACAGTGCAAAACAGTGTGGAAGTCTTTTGCTTATCCATGAACTTACCTCACCCATGCAAAAATACTTTTCTTTCCCTAGCTCATTACTCAACTAAAAGCTTTAAATACTTTAAAATGTGCAAAGTAAAACAAAACAAAATTATTACAATCAGAACTTGTGTAATGCATTTTCCAGAAGAAGATATTACCTTTCCCAGTGGCTACAAACATTGGGATCTTCCAGATTCAAAGATAAAGTTGTCCCCATCCAATGGTACAGGAGTATGACAGGGAAGCCAAAACAGGAGTTCAAATGAAGAACCATATTTCCAAAAAGGTGGCTATAAAAACAATAAAAAAATTACAGTAAGTTACCAGTAGTAGCCAAATGAAAAAGGAGAGAAAACTATTAACCTATATATAATCAACATATATGATATAAAGCAACAGGTACTTCAAGAAACACACACTTCTTGCCTAGGAGGAGCAATATCATGCCCATTTTGGAGGAACCCAAATGGAGTAGCTTCACACAAGTGGAAAGGTGAACAAACCACATTTTAGAGGTCCCACTGTCCTATCAAACTGCAGGTGGCTAGGCTCGGTCTGTTCAGTGACGGTTTGGTCCGCACCAAATGACAGAGTTGCAATTTAAAATAAAGGCTGGCATTTGCTCAAGACTGCAATAGTAGAAAGGTTCAGCAGATGATACACAAGTCATAAGTTCTGCACATTTACTCACAGGTGGGTTTGTGCCACTCCATTCATTGCCAGCAGCACCTCCAATTCCTGCAGCCTACATTGACCTGTTTAAAAACTCCAGGCGCCACCCCATCTCAAAGACCATCTTTTGTGAAAAGCTCTTCCCCAAAATTACACAGCGACTTCACTACTGGGTCCTCCTTGAGGATGCCTGAGCACCCAGGGTCTGGGCCAGGAAGGGGTGGATGCCCAGGGTATGGCTGGGAAATGCTGCACCCTAATACCTGGGCACACCCCGAGCTGCCTTACCACAAGCACCGGTAACAGCATCACAGGGTCAGACGCAGGTCAGAGGAACAAAAAGCAACACAGTGAATTTCTGCAGGGGTCAGGGGGCAGTGTTTATTTTTTAATGCAAATATATACATTAGATTACATATATGCATGAATACCCCTTTATCAGTTCTTCAAGATGCGAAACAACACTATTAGAAGGTGCAGTGTGACCAGAGTACTTGCAAAAAATGGCACAGTGCTTTCACTAACTAAGCAAACAAATTAATTAATCAGGGGGTTTAAATGACTTTGCTTTACATTGTTAGCAGACAGCTTCATGTGTTATCTTGCATTGTTACTGCACTTTAAAGTTGAATTACCAAAACAGTTTGCAAACCTACCCCCTTCTCTGCCAGTCATACAATTCCCAAATAGAAAAAACATTATTTTCATTAAAAAGTTACCATAATAACATAAACATCTAAAAAATTATACTAAGACTTTGACTAGGTCTATCTCTGCAAGAAAATATTTTAATTTGCATACTGAAACACTTTAATCCAACCTGCCATTAATCCACAAACACCAGAGTGAATGCTGGTAATGGGTAACTTGTAACGACTTAAACTACTGTATTTCCCTTTCAGTGAACATTTGACCTTATATCCTAATTTTCACAAAAATTTTAACACTGTCTATAGAGACCACTCCAAAATATGAGATTGTTTAGTATAATCTGTAATATAAAGTGAAAATAATTTCTACTAAATTTATTTGTTTTGAAATAATACACATATTTATCAAAGTAAATTAATGAGAAATAGAAATTTCTTACTTTAAATATTATGCAACAGAATAAAGCAAACCACAGCAGTAACTTAAAAAAAAATAATAAATAAAAAGCCACTGATCAATGAAAAAAAAATAGAGGTAGTCTTACTTTACCACACCTTCTTCAGAAGTCAGCATTAAAAAGCTAGGAAACAGAAACTATTCTATTTAAGATACCAGAGGATACAAAGATGATCCCATTTTGCAAAATTCTTGAAAAATCAGGGCTCCTGAAAGACATTTCATGGTCCATAACTGTTTCTCTGCATGTACACTGCATAGCAGAGTTGTCAAAGTGCAGTTAAATAAAGCAGTAAATGCAGATGTATTTTCAGCTAATACTTTCAACAAAGTGATTACTTCTGTCATTGAAAATAGTAACTTTGATGATGCAGACTGTAAACTGTATTTTCTATTTTCTCTTTTATTCTCAACTTCAATTACTTTCCTTTTGGATCCATTTAACAAAATTTAAAATTAAAAAAAATAATTTGCATAAGCCCCCTACTGTAAAACTTGATTGCATTCCAGATCTTTTGCTTAATTATTAAGGAAAATCAAAACAGAAAATCAGTACAACTGATTAGCATTGCTAAAGTGTTTATATTAGCAATAAAAAATGTAGATTACTCATTTAACTCTTGCTGTCTTCAGTTTGCACTGAGATACGCTGTTCAGAGATTCACTCTTCTTATTACATGTTGCTTAAATTATGTCACCCATATACATACATCAGTATCTTCACTATCTACATATACACAGTACCTATGGTTTAAGTACAGAAAATGCTCTTATTGGAGAACTCCTTCTCTATGCAAATCACTGACGAGTAGATATTCAAGAGAGTAATAAAACAGAAAGTTCCTCTGACATCCTACAGCATAATGTATTTTTTTATGTTCCTAAGTTGTAAATGGGAATGTTGCTACCAGACCTGGAGCTTTGTACTGTAAGTAGCACCACTGACCCCAAGAAACAGAACTTCTAAAAGGCAAATGGTTGTTCCCAAAATGCTCTCCAATATCTAGTGACACATTTGTATATATATAGGAGGTTGAAAAAAAAAAAAGACATTTTTCAAACTTCTGTGGGAAGTTACATTCAAGCAAGACAGATATATTTTCCACTACTTTTGGCTGGTAACCAGCATGTATGACTCTCTCAGCGAAGGTGAAGTCTCTGACTTCACAACCCAGCTGAACACACAGCAAAGTTAACCTACCTTCTGGCATTTTACTGCCAAGTCTTTCTTCTACTGGAGTACATGACAGAACACGTATGTCTCAATAAACTACTAAAACCTTATTACCCCTTAGCATTTTTTATACCATTTGAGGCAAAAACTTCAGTTGGTAAAGCTACATCTTTACCCTCACTTGGGCAGGATGTTTAAGGCAGGTCCTGTGCAATATGAGGTCAGTTTAGCTCAGAGACTTCCTTGTTTCCCTGGAATTTAATACAGGCCCACGGTTTTAAAATATTAGCAGAAAAGCAACGCAGCTGCATAAAGCAACCACAGACCACTCCCCTACATTTGTAATTAAGGAAAGTTGGCTCATTATGCATTTATTGTATCAAAGGAAGATACTAATAGTAATCAATACAGTTATATTAAAGAATTAACCTGATCATCCCAAGATATATTATACTGCTTACAAGCTCATTTCAAAATGGCACAACACATGTACAGGTTTCCCAGAAAAATATGCCCATAAATTACAGGAGCTCCCCTAAAATATGTCTTAATGTGAGCAACTACATCTGCCTGTATGTGCACTATATAAATACAGACAGCTAACCATTACTACCCATCATCTGAGATTTGTAGGCATTTCCTCTGCCACTACCAACTGTGTTGATAGTTTTGCACACCTTTTGCTTTGGTTTATATTTTTCCTGTAGAGTTCAGGGTCAAAACCAGAAAAAGAACGGGTAACTAAAAAAGGCCAACAAACACTTCTCTATGTAGTGAAAACTGAGACACGATTACAAATTAATCTCTCCACCCACCCAGACCAGAACCACAAGCAAAACTCAGGGCACACAGCTCTCCTTCAGATTTGTCATAACAAAAGGCACATAAAAATGCATGGGACTAGGGGAGTAGGGGAAGGTAAAACAATGCAGAACATCAAAGAAATGAAGGTTGCTCAAGGCTGCAAGCAAGTATTTTTTGGTCAGCAAAATCAAGCACTGCTGGTGAATTAAGCAGGATTAGAACTGCATGGGCAACAGAGAATAGCACGACACAATTGCTAACATGACATAATGGACCCAAGACCAAGGGAAGTGCTGATGTAGCTTACTCATTACTGTAGCAAAAGCATTTTTACCACAGCAACATAAAAAACAGAGCAAGTACATGTCATTTAGTTAAGATAACAAACTTCAAAATAGTAAGATTTTGTGCTCTGTCATGGTATCTCTAACAATATTAGCTTCTGCCTTTCTGCAGTGATAAGGCCCAGGTACGTCGTACTGTTCTCTGGGCTCTAATGTGCTGTTCTTAATTACACTTACATCGCATTAACCTGTAGGTACAACAAGTGCTATTTCAAAAAATCTTCATTCTGTCCGTCATAGTCAAAGTTTCAGACTGAACTGTAAACCATGCAGTCATTACTGCAGAGTACCTCCCTTGCTGCCTCTGCCCTTACTCTCTTCAGGGCATGACAAAGCCAGCACCCCATAGCAGACTTAGTCTCTGCTACCTGCAACTGGAAATCACAGCTCCAGACAAGATAAAGACCTTTTCTAAAGATTTTCTGGGGAAGAATTGCTTGGTTTTTCCCTTCTTAAGTGGTTTTTTTCATAACATTATACTGTTCTCAGTCACAAGGTTCAGCTCCTCTGAACACAATTTGTGGCACAATTTGTTTATAAAACCATCTCGTACACTACCAATGTCAGGCAAAGCAAAATTTGAACCTGACCTAATCTTGTCAATGATGATTAGTCCTGTGTTATTGTCTATGAAAAAAACCCTGATTGCTTTTATTGATTACTTAGAGAATTAATGGGTGAAGAGCAGAAGGCGTTTTTCCTTTGGAAATCAGTAAATCAGTTTGATGCTCTGTCACATGAAACCTCACTCATAAGCCAAATGTGAATTAACCTAAATAATAGCATTATAACACTGATTGGCTGAGAATCACAATCACAGCAAATGTAAACTGACCAGTCTTTTCTCAAATCCTGAAAATATGTCACTCCAAAGGATCACTGCCAGTTAGGGGAGTTCAGAAGAGACTGACATGCAACCCATCTGGAAAGGATGAGACTCCACAGAAAATGTGTGGGATCTGGACAGCAGCGATGATGGTTTCACAGAATTACAGAATCACAGAATGGTTTGGGTTGGATCATCTAGGGGATGCATGGGCAGGGACACCTCCCACTATATCAGGTTGCTCAAAGACCTGTCCAACCTGGCCTTGAACACTTCCAGGGATGGGGAAGCCACAGCTTCCCTGGGCAACCTGTTCCAGTGTCTCACCATGCTCACAGCGAAGCATTTCTTCCTAAAATCTAATCTAAATCTACCCTCTTCCAACTTAAAATGACTACCCCGTGTCCTATCACCACATGCCCTTGTAAAAGGTCCCTCCCTAAGTTTCTTGGAGCCCCTTCAGGTACTGGAAGACTTCTATGAGGTCTCCCCAGAGCCTTCAACTCTCCAGGATTAGCAAGCCTAACTCTCTCAGCCTCTCTTCGTAGCCGAGGTGCTTCAGCCCCCTGATCATCTTTGTGGTCCTCTTCTGAACTTTCTCCAACAGCTCCATGTCCTTGTTGTGTTGAAGGCTCCAGAACTGGACACAGTACTCCAGGTGGAGTTGCACAAGAGCAGTGTAGAAAGGGAGGATCAACTCCCTCAACCTGCTGGCCATGCTTTTTTTTTTTTTTTTGACATGGTTGGCTTTCTGGGCTGCCAGTGCACAATGCCAGCTCATGTTGAGCTTCTCATCAACCAGTGCCTCAATGTCCTTCTCCCCAGGGCTGTTCTCAATCAATTCACTGCTCAGCCTGTAGTTGTGCTTGGGATTGCCTCGACCCAGTGCAGGACCTTACACTTGGCCTTGCTGAACTTCAGGAGGTTGGAATTGACTCACCTCTCAAGACTGCCACAGTCCCTCTGGATGGCAGCTTTTCCTTTTGGTGTGTCCACCATACCATTAAATGATAACCCTAATAGTGCCCAGAATTGAATGACCCTTTCACACACCCCTGATCAGAGATTACAAGGGCCCTCTTGATGCAACATAATCAAATCTGACTCTCTCAGCTCATGCTTCTTTACTCTCAAACCTCGCTGCTCATCTGAACACATGCTAACTGACAGTATTTCCTTATCCAGGCACTCACTGACAGCCTGACCCTGCTGGATGAATTTGCTAAATATATTACTAGCCATAAACCTTACTATCCCAATCACTGAGCCCTCCCTCAAAACACTGTATCATTTCCTTATTTCATAACCTAGCACACAAAAAAGAAACAATAAAAAACTCATAATTAATGAATTGCCATTTTTCCTTGGTTAATAGATTAGATAACTGTTATTTTTCCTCTCTTTTTAATCATCAGAAGTTTCCAGGAAAGGAAGTTTATGTAATCAAAATGTTTGTTTGCATATTCTGTCCTTGTGCCCAATAACTTCCAAATACATTGGTCATTTAAACCAGACTTAACCGAAGTGACAAAGTCTTGACTTATCAGTTTCCAGAGAATCCAATGATAACATGCAAGTCTGGAGGAGATGAGGCTTTATTTGCCCAAAATCTTGGAAATAAATACCTGTTTTGAAAGCTATGGCATCCATCAAGTAATATTATCATTTCACAGACTGCCTACCTGTATAATTCCTTCTAAATATAAATGCAATAATACATGATCTGATCTTAAATAACAGAGAGCACAGTGTTAAATTGCATATTGGAGGAAGCATCTTCTACTTAAACATGAAAACTTTCAGGTGGAAGCCTGGAGAGGCTGGGAGTTGCCACATTGCACACAGTTATCTAAGTGTCAAACAATCTCTTGGACTGCAATTATAAGAACAGTTCAACTTCTGGACAGGAATAACCTAATTACAAACACGGGAGGAACATCAACCTTTAACTCTCAGAAACACATAGCCCTACACCAGCAATGCCTACCAGTGCCACAGCTCAGTCCTGGATGCTGGCCCTGAACGCCCCAGCAACACGCTGCAGTACAGACCCAGGCTACTCCACCATCAGCATAAACTGCATCCTCAGGAGCTCCCTGCAAGTGACTCAGAAGTATTGTTTAAAAGATTTGTTCTTACTGTAAAAGATCAGATGACAGTTTCTCTTTTGTTCTCTTGAAAAGTGAGACTCTTTCTGACCCACCAACTTCGCCTGCTGCCATGCAACACTCTCAGCATACAGTGAGAGTTTCTGCAGCTGATCAGCTGGCAGGAACGATCTATCCATTTATCAGTCCTCTTCTCTCTCAATTCAGTATTAAAAGGGAAAGAAAGTTCAGTGGAAGTCAAGTTTGCACAAGGCAAATAGGCATGGTGAAGACAAACGCCAGCATGCCAGATCCTTTGCAGAGGGACTCATTATTATTCCGCCGCGACCTGCTGCCAAACATCACAAGCATGGGGTCACTTCACTGTACCTGTCATTGTCCACTAAATCAGAGCACAGTTCACATTAAAAGATTTTTTTTTTTTTTTTCAGGCAGATAACACATATAGGTATTGAACATGCAAATGTGTGATTGTTAAGGTTACCTATAGTACATGGTACTTCCTCCATGTGTAAAGATTATTTACATGGAGGAAGTTGACAGGACAAACTGTTAACAAAAATCTTTTGGCTAAATGTGCTGTCTGGTTATTTTCCATCCAGATGGAGTTACCAAATAAAGACAGTTAAAGCTGCCTAGAATGGAAACCAAAGCACATTTATGTGAAAAACCATTAACTGAAAAGCACACTTTCAGAAGACGAAATAACAACTAGAACACAAACTCTGCTGCACTTTTTACACAAGACACCCTACATGAACCATATAAAACTTTTTACAGGTAAGCACACTTATTATCTATTTCTGGTCCGGCTATTAGTGAACAGTAATCTACTGCTTTACCTGCAGGCACTCATACAAAAAATAAAGCTAACAATCAGTTAACAGTAATTAAAGCAAATAACACAGAGCCTACAAAGTACAGGGCTTGATACAAAAATCATTTCCTTCTCTTCCTCTTATTTATTTTTTTAATAAAATAATGTATGTGTTACTGGACCATCAATCTGTATATTAATCCCAGGGCTGCTTTAATACCACAGGTGAAGGCTAGAAGGTTAAAAGTAAAAACAGCCAGATGCATGTTTAAGGGAGATTATTTCTCAAGTTAGATGCTATCACCATGTATGAAAGCTCAGTTTATTACAGAATAACATAATAAGAAATTTGTATTAAATTTTTAGCATAGTCCCTTTAAACAGATATCCTCACCTGACATCTGATACTTCAGGGTTTATTTGTTTTGTTTTGTTTCTAAAGGGAATCATAAGAAAGGATATTGTATAAATGGATGATACTGTGAAAACTTTCTGGTGGCTGACAGGTTGCCTAGGACAATCCTGTGGTTGCCTAAACACACCAATGCCCTGGTTTCACTGCTGCGGAAATTCTCATTCATGGTTTTACTCTCTCTTCACTGTAGCTTTTGTGACCCCCCCCTTTTCCTATTATCTCAAGTACCAGCCTTTCAGTCACTGTGTCACTTCCAGTTTATCGCCAGCCCATAAAGGGGTACAATCACAGGACTCAGACGATTCTTTTAGCTTCATATGCAATTTAGGATCCACTTCAAATATGCTCACCTTCCTTCAAAAGTCTGTGGCTCTCTTGTTTCTCTTCAAAGGCCACCTCTATTTCTTTCCTTTCCCCCTTACTTGCGTGTTGTCCTTTACCACATACATTTCCCTCATACATTAGATTCTTCCCTTTCCCAGACACAGCCTCTGTTAGCACCGGCAAAATTCTTCAGTCTGCAGCTCCCCACACTTGTCACAGCTTTTCACTGGACCCTTTCATTGCAAAATTCAGACATACGAACACCCTCATATGTTTACATCTTCTAGGTGCTAAAAAGTTGTTAGAATATGCAAACAAATTTGTTTGTAACACTGCTTCAGTACATTTATCTATGTAAATCATCCAAAGAAATGCCACTTTGCATATAACGCTCTACAGTAAACCGAGTTGTCATTCCAGTTAGCTCCTGTCTTCATGATGTAGACTGAGCATTTCACTCCTGTAAATCCATGTCACAGTACTTTGTTACACCCTTCAATTTTCAAACTAGTTGCTTTATTTAAAAAAATAAAAATACACACACACAAAAACCCCACCAGAAATGAAAGCAACCAAAGTTCATTAACTCTGCTGTAATCTCATTTTAACAGCTTCTGAGCATTTCAGTGCACTACTTATCAGCTTCTCTTTTCCACCTCTAGTAACCTAGTTCAAAGAACCCATGATTCCATGCACAAGCCTCCCCATTAAATCCAAAATATTCTGACAGAAGAATGGGGAACCAAGAAGTCTTTCCTTTGACACTTCATTCATTAAGTTAGTTCCTCCATCTTTTATTTTGGCATTTGCAAATGCTAGAATGGATGTAGTATTCCTGCATTCTTTCCTCAAAGGAGAAAATGGAAGACCATAACACAAAATCAAGAGATCGGTTAATTCTTTTTTTTTTTTTTTTTTTTTTAACAAGACCACAATCTACAGGACAAATTCTGTTCCTGTTGAAGTCAAAGGAAATTCTGTCCTGAGAAGCTTGCAGTACAACTACATGTGACTGGATGAGGCCACCCTAGAGTTAGCGACACGTAAGACTGTGGTT
This sequence comes from Apus apus, assembly GCF_020740795.1. Lineage (NCBI taxonomy): Eukaryota > Metazoa > Chordata > Aves > Apodiformes > Apodidae > Apus > Apus apus. The sequence goes on along the minus strand of NC_067312.1, from coordinate 67,557,454 downwards.
TCCACAGTAAACTGGCTCAACAACATCAGGAGATACTTTCAGTGAATCCTTCACAGTTGCTACTAGCTGGAACAAATGGAAAGTGCTCTATAGACCAGCATCTGCAAGACCAGACCTATTTTCCCACCTACCCATTTCATTTCACACCCCTCTATCTCCCTGTCTCTCTCTCCACCACAGTTTATTTACTACTACTGAAGGCCCTAATGAGATGCCATCAAATGATCGTAATTTATCAAATTTATACTGGTGGCAGCTGAATAGCACTGCTACTGCTCCAGGAGAGCTGGGGCAAGACGTAAGTTTTATTCTAACTGTACACCTTTCATAACACTTGTAAGCATAAGCAGTGATGGAAACAACACTTCTATCTGTAACTTCTCCCTGACCTTTACTTACTAGCTTGTTTGATTTGCACTGCTCCTTGACATTGCAGGGTGACAATTTGATCTCATTTTCCCCTCTGTGGCCTGTAATATCTATAGACATAATACAAACAAGCTGAAGAGTAGCTGAACATTTGAGACACCTAATCTCAACACTGCAGCCTTTCAAAAAATATTACAAACTTAAAATCATGTTGGCAGTTGTTTAATTTTAGTATTTGGTCTCCCCCGAGGGCGACCAAATATTCCTAGGGGGAAATCCAGCTTGTCAGCTGCCAGTGGCATCTGCAGGTTTTCTCTCCTTCATGTGTTTGTGCTTGTGTGTATGCATGCACACCTGCACACTGGTGCACATATATATGTATGTATATGTATGTATATGCAGGTAAACGTACACAGACACATACATTCAGTATACTCCTAGATAAACTGTTGAAGCTGTAAAGACAAGTCACTGTCGTTTAGCAAATAAATACAACCTGTAAGAAATAAAACTGCTACTTGTGATGGGCAGGAAAAAAATCATGTTCTTTCCAACAATGACAGAGTAAACAACTTTGCATTTTATGCATAAAAAGGCTTTGATACAAAAGAGTAACTGCATATCAAAGTTTCAAGTTCTGATTTATATCAGTTTCAGATTTCTCATACCATAATTTTAAAGACATCTCAAATCATTAAATTCTTAAATTAATTTATTTTAATGATGAATCAGACTCTTTTTTAAAGAGTGCCCAGTACATCATTAAAAAGAAACTAATGAAGGCAAATGCCTCAGAACCTCTAAAAATCAAAAGAAGACTTTTTTGGTTGCAAGTAATATCCTTTTTCAAGGTAATTTCTCTTATTAAAATATGCTAATTTACTTTGGTTGCAGGTTGTCTGAAACCTTCCTAAAGTATGCTTCTAATTTCAGCTGATAGTGGTGTAATTTGAACCCAGAAGAACTGAGACCACATTTTTATTAACTTGAGCATGAGGCCCTAAAATCCTCAAAAATGTTATGCTTCAGGACACATGCTGCCTTCTTTAAACTTGTGCTTTGCATTATGGGTTGTAAAAGGACAGCAGTGGCACAAACACATATCTGCCATCACAAAAATGGTCTATTCATAGCATTTTCTGACAAAGCACCTTTAGTAACAAGGCACCCTATTTAGAACCCTAAGTTTTGCAGACATTTGTATGCCAAATTGAAAAAAATCTCTATGAACGTGGGTTTAATGAGGTACTTTGTTATTCACTGTAATAAAAATTAAAAGAGAGAGACAGAATTATTCAGCTTAATTGCCACATCTGTTATTAGGCACTTTACTGTGATTGACTGGAGTGTATGTGTCAGAGTCTGTGCCAAAAAACAGGCAAACTTTGTAAGCAGACTTATAACTTACAGCCCAACTGGCATCAGCAGCATCTCTGTTACAACTTTTACTGCTGCTCTGTTAAAACTACAGGAACATTGGCCTTGGTTCAGTCATTCATTAAAAATAAAAAAGCAGTATTGCAAATTGTGCATGGGGTTGCTTGCTTGTAAGAAAATTAAAAGCATTCACTGTTTTCAGAAGGCAATGAGGTGGTCATCTCAACGTGTGAGTGTGACCTCTCTCATTAACGGATGAGAGACATAAGCAATGAAGAGTTTGGAAACTGCACAGGACTAAATTTGACATTCAGTAGTACACGTGCTGCTTTACTTTGCTAGCAGATGAGCAACCAGCTGAGAGGACAATGAAAAACAGAGCAGCACTTAAAGAGAGATCGACCATCACAGTGAGGGAGCTTCCGCAAAGAGTGAAAACAGAATGGACACTCTCCTCTGATCTGCATGGAAATTAAGGATGAAACCCAAACTCGCTCACAAAACTGCTTGCTCTTCCTGAAACCCAGAGCAGTCTAACAGCTCAACATTGCCAGCATCTGCCAGGTCACCTTGCTAGCTGCAGAAAGGACACTGCAGGCAGCTTAGCACAGTGCTTGATCCAGAGATAGCAAACCTGAGGGCAGCTACCTGGCAGCAAACAGTGCAAATGAGTAGGGGAAAGCGAAGCCCAGGTGAAAGGGAGAGGTTAGAGAAGCCACATGGAGCAATCACATGATCTTGGTAGGAAGTGCATCCCTCCTCTTGCCCATAGCTGAATGCAGGGGGGTACTGAAAAATGAGTTCTGGTGACTAAAGACTTGGATCCATGATCACAACACATGGTGAAAACTCCATGCTGGGCTGGCCAACAGCTGCTATTACACTGTTTTTTTTTTCCTACTAGCTGATCTTCTTTTGGCTCTAAAAAAACAGGTCTTAGCATCTACCAGTCCTGACACAGCAAAACAACTCTGAGCTTACACACACTTTCTCCCTTGACTAACTGCTTCTTTCCAGAATCACACAGGCTTTCTACTAAGAGCACATGAAAGTATGTTGCTATTGTCACCAATGAAGATGGACAAGTCAGATGCCATATTACTTGAAATTACTCCTTTTCATCCATTTCACCAATAAGGAGCAATGGTCTGTTTGACCTTCCTTACTGATCTTCTGTGCTACTCTAGAGAGAGCAAACAAAGGTAGAAATGCCTTTCTGTTGAAAGCTAGAGCAAAGTGGCTACCATGAGCTGGGGCAAGTGACGGGTGCTTCATCTGACCCAACTTATCAGCTGCCCAGTGAACGAACCCATGAATAAATCTTTCTTCTCTCTGGAGGGCAGATTGGGACACTCTAACTGCCTCTCTCCAGAAGAGCAAGTGACTGCTTTTTTGGAAAGAGTCTCACCCGACGGGTAAGATGGGCCAGGGCAGATGCCCTCTGTCACTGTCTGAAGGTCTTTGTTGTGCTATCAGAAGTCCAAGGCTGCTCCACACTGAATGGGGTTTCAGCAAGTTTCCATGTGGCTTGCTCTCTCTGGGATCTCCTTCCTCTCACATGCCTTTTGCAAATACCTGATCTCATTCAACCTCTTAAATTTACCAAAAGATAGGATTCACTTAAGCACTCTTACTTTTAGATACATGTTATGTAATGATATTATATGCAGTATTTTTTTCAACATAACACCCTTTAAGATCTACAGCACTTTTCCTAACACTTCTAACACTTTTCTAACACTGTAAGGCTTTGTGTTCTTAAGGCTACCCTTAATAACGACATCGTATACGGAAAGTATTTAGACTCTTGTCTAAATGTTTCAGCACTCTTCCTACAACAAAGAGCAGAGCTGTAAACAGAACTTAGGTCTGCTAGTCTCCACTTGCAGCCTACCCTTAAGACCCATGCTTCCAATGTGATACTTTGCCACAGTGGCAATAACCAAACACACTGTGCTTACAGTGCTTACTGTGGGTATAGCACCAAAATCATGAAACGCAGACTTTTTGGTCTTACAGCTGAGATAATTTTTAACAGATTTGGGTCACCTCTGCAGAGGTCAGTAATGCCCCCATGTCTGTTTGCTTTTTAATTTCTTTATTTTTCCCACTGGTAGTCTTGTTGGAAACTGCAATGAAGACAAACACACATATGCCTACGATAAAGCCTCCACGTACAAAACTTTGGCATTTCCTTGGAGATAGGCAATACAACAGAAAGTGGGGGAATTTTGGAAGTGTAGTGAGAGACTCCCAGAGAAGAGGAAACTTAAAGTACATCCTAGGATACAACCTCCAAGGATGTTTCTGAGTGCCACTAAACATTTTTGGAGTGACTGCAACAGATTACTACTTCATTCCAAAAGTTTGCTACTGAAGACCAAGAGGCAGCAACCTCAGACTTTTTTTTACATCATCTCTCCTTGGCAGATGAGGAAGAGCAATTCATTCCTGCATCCCAGCACTACTTTAGCAAACCAAACCACACCAAATCTGTTTTCTGGAGTTAATACCTTCAAACACCTTAAAAATCTTAAGAGTATCTTGAAAAGTGCATTACAGTTGCATAGGAACAATATTATTCCAGAGATGAGACTGGCCCCCAGTTCTCTAAAATGGATTATGGAGATGGAAAAATGTACTGACAGTAGCAGAGATACTTAAAGAAGCATCTCTCTTGTTATGTTGTTTTGTTTTTCAACAACTACTCACCTAAGCTTCTTGTTCAATAATCAAAAACGCAGTCTTTTGTGGATTCAGAGTTTCAACAGCTTCCCCAAAACTAGTGAAACTCACTTCTCTTCAGTCCCATCTTCTGTCTTAAAGTGATGAACTCCTGTGGCATCCCTGCATAGGATTATTTGCAACATGCAGTGCCTTCAATCCAGAACAACCCTAAAGGATAAAGAGCATGAATGTTGCCATGCATTTTCAGCAGAGTCCATTATAGAGCTGGCAATTTAGCTTTTTTTCTAAAAGAAAATTATTAAAAGAGGCCAGTTGTTCTGGCTTTGGTGGAGGCAGCTCTGGATCACCTGGACAACACAGACACGTGTGTATGTGTGTTCACCAATCCTACAATGCATTACCTCAGCAATGCAAATACGATCCATGTTCACTCACCTCAGTGACTCTGAAAGTTCACTGATTTCACTTGTGTTATTTCTGATTTGCTCAATGCAAGTAAGAAAATCAGTTCCTCAGCCTCTTTTAGTCTATGCCTTCTATTTTAAAATAAATTAAACTAACTAGAATTATACAAGGGGGAAAAAAAAAAAAAAGGTATATTCTTTGCACACAGCTAAAATCTTCACTAATCAACCGCTCCATTTAAAAAACGCATTTGAATCTACTGGCAGGTACCCTCCAGAAACAGTTGTTATTTACAATACCAGCCTGGAAAGAATTAAAAAAGAAAAAAAATTAAATAAATAATTAAAATACCAAATTTTTCTTCACTTCCAAACAAGCCTGGCCACAGCTGTACATCAGCTTCCGAGCAACTGGTCCGCAAGCACACAACAGAGCTTCTGTCTTCCCACAGGGTTTGCTCGGGTCACCCGCATGTGGCGCGGATTAAAGCAGCACTAAAGCTCCCTTCCCGAGCAGGCGGAGCCGCGATTTCAACGCACCAGCCGCGGTGCCGGCGGGGAATGGGCCGTCACCCCCATCCCCCGGCTCCCTGTCCCCAGGCTGTCACCTCCCTTCTCCAGCTCCCTGCCCTAAGGGGTCTCCCCCGCCCCCCGCAAGGAGCCAACCCACAGCTCTCGCAAGGTCCACGGCTGGAATGGAAAAAAGGACCCAAATTACTTTTCTGCTTTTACACTTCCACTGTCTGAGCAGGAAGATGTCACAGGGAAGGAGACAAGTGTGTTTCAAGGGGTTTTGTAGGAAAAAGGAGGATAGCAAAGACACAATCTGTGATTTTGGTGGTGATGGTGCAATGGGGTCACAATTTGCACAGGCTGCAATTGTCAAACCAGTGGAAGGCACAGTCCCCACGGCAAACACCTGCGTACATGACACAGAGCCTCCCTGTGCAGGGACAACTTCTCAACCTGCTGGAAAGGCAGAGCTTGTCTCTCAATCCTGGGCAAGCTACAGCTGGAGCACCCAAGCCCACATGAAGCCCAGACCCTGGGCCAAGTCCTCAGTCCCTTGTATGGAAAGGGAAACACAGTTTTACCAGGGCTGTTACACATGGTAGAGGACCAGACTTCCTGCACTTTAGCAGGCAAGAGAAACAGCCAGCAGGGCTGGGAAGATGGGATTTTGCTCCTGGACTTCCAGTTCCTCTCTTCATAAACATGACATCGACAAACTGCAATGTTAGATATTTTTTCTTTCCTGTGTATCATGCCAGCAAGAGACCACCAGGACAAAGCAGCAGCAGCAGCACCCATCCAACCCCAGGTGCCAAGAACTTCAATCATGGCAGGAAAAAATTCAGTGTCTTAACTGGCATTCTTATGCATAAAAAGCAATCAAGTGGTTAATCAGAATCCAGATAGATAGATAGATAGATAGATAGATAGATAGATAGATAGATAGATAGATAGATAACTTTATTATAATACTAATCATAGTGCACTGCTGCCAGGGAAACTCCTTAGTTGCAATATTTTAGAAACTCCCACCAAAGGGCAAAGCAACAACACGCATTTCATTCTGCCTCTGTTCTATGCACTCCAACCACCATACAGCCAATGTTGTCAGATACTGATTACTTCTTAAACAGTTTCACCTCTCCTGCTTCAAGGAGCATAACCCTTGTCTGGAAGAAGTGACTGTGAAGTAGCAGTGGGGGACACAAAGTCTCTGATGGAAGAACCAACCAGGGTTTGTGGATACTCACTTGCTCACTGACAAAGCACGAGAGAACTCATAAAGCACATGAGTAACAGCCCTGGAACATCACAAGATTTAGGGGCAAATAGGACAATGGTACAAATGCGCAAATGGTACTCCCATGACTGTTTATTCCTGTAATAATTATCTAGATTTTCCATGAAAGTAAATACTGCTCTAGAGAGAATATAAAATAAGACCTGTTGAACGCAACTGGTAGATCTCCTTCCCATCTTTCCACAAAATCTTCTGGAGGTGTTTAAATTCCTGAAAATCTCCTAGTTGCATCACGAAAAACAAAATTTCACAAGATTCAAAGTTCTTGTATGTCAGTGTTCCTGGTAATTTGGATACTTCAATTACAAAAAGAATGGAAGAACTTGACAACATCAAACAGGACTGTGAAAGCCCTCCTCACAAGAGACACCAACACCTAACCAAACCACATATAGCAGGCAAGAATCACACAGTACCATCTCTGCAGCAAGCCCTACCCGTAATTTTTATAATACATAGTCAAATGTCCTTGTCTTCCATGGTCCCAAAACCAAATATGGTACAGGCGGATACAATTTGAACAATAAAGCATACCCAGGACATGAGTTCACTTGTACAAATCCAAACATTAGTATTTGGAAGTAGACATTTCCTTTCATTGAGTAACAGTGCCACATGAGAGGTGGGACTTCAGATTTGGAGAGGCTGTTTGCTTTGCTTTCCTCAGGAGATGGACAATGTGCTGCTTCACATGACATGCACATTTAGAACATTCATACTGATGAAAAACTAATAAATGGATAATTAAAATCCACTGCTGTCTTAAGGCTGTGCAGTGCCCTACAAACATCCTCTAATGGCAGCAGATAGAGAGACCACAAACACCATTTCCATAGTGCTTGCAAGAGAAAAGGAAATCCTAATTTCTGTGCAGTCTGGCACCCTTCTAACAGCTTAAAAAAAATTTGTCCTCAAACTAGGACAAGTACTGGTCCTTTTATCAAGGTGTGTTTGAAAAAAACAAAACAACCTCTCTAGCCGAGTGTTTACTCTCCTGACTTACTCAGACAAATCACTGACTTTCTTAGACCACAACTCAGTCCCTCTGACACCAGCTGGGCTGAAACCTCAGTATTTCTTTCTATGAAAAAGATTCATTAAAACATGTAATGTAAACTCTGCAGGAAGAAGCTGGTCAGGAGTCTTTAACTGCAAATGCTGCTTCCTGCACCAAACACCTCCTGGTGTTTTTCCCAGGAACAGTAGACTCTTCGAGCACACTAACGATAAAATAAGAAGCAAGAAGCACCAAAAACCCCATTCAAGTGGCAGGCCAAAATTGGCTGGGGTTTTTACTGATGTGTAAAACTCAGACAAAATCCCTAAGCCCCCTAGTTTAGATCCTCAACCACAAGCCACCTGGCACAATAAGAAATAGGTGAGCGAAAGTGCCACGTTTCTACAGAGCCTGCAACCACCCTTGGGAGTCATGGCAGGATGAGTGAGGGGAAGGGCTGGCTGCTGAGGGCAGCCCTCACCACACGCTGGTCTGAGCCTGGCCCTACACTGGTGCAGACAGAAGTAACAAAATCACCAGCTCTTCAGGCACTTGTATGGTGTATTTAAATAGAGCTACCAATTTTCCATGCGTCTTGATTTATCATTTATACCCCAAACACAAAATAGAGCCTGACCTTCTTCAGATTAATTCTTGATGACAGAAAGCTCTTAATATGGGCATAAGTAATTTTGGTAATTGTCTCTCCCAAAAGTATAGACAAAAAAACCTTCCAAAGAAAAGCCTAACGACAGAAAACTGAATAAATAAAAAGATTAATTATTCAAAACTACTCTGTCACCAGTTGCAGAATATTCTTTCTGTTCCTCTCTAAACTTCAAAAGCTTCTCTAAAGTAAAATATTCACTAGGAAAGTGTAAGTAAAGTAGGAAAAAATGTGTCAACTGCAGAATATGAAATAATTGTCTATTTTGAATGTCTGTGTTCAGAAAATGTAACAGTCAGGGCAAAATTAAAAAAACATATTTGAACCTTACATGAAATTAAATAACTTGAACTCATGGTGCTTTGTCTTTTGCACCAGTACCAATAACCAACAAACAGGCAAAGACTGCTCTGGTGGAATTATGTCTTTCCCTTCTCTAAGTGTTTAGGAGCAAATACCACTGAAAAGCGCAAACACTAGTTTAATACGGTCTTCAATCAGAATAAGAAAAAAGGAAGAGAGGAAGAGAGAAGAGGAGAGAGACAGAGAGGAAGAGGGAGGGAGGGAGAGAAAGGGAGAAAGAAAAAAGAATGGGAGAATAAAGAAAGGAAGATAAGGAAACAAAAAGGAAATCAGGAAAAAAAGGAGGGGAAAAAAAGTAAAATAAAGGAAAACAAAAAAATAGTCACATACAGTAGTAGCTAGAGAATGAGGCCAAAGTGCCCTTGCTGGGTGTGATAACCAGGACTTGAGTTGTCACCAGATGCCACCTCCTTGTGCCCTGAAGAAGACAATCCATCCCTCAGGGCTGCAAATGTGAAACAGTTGTTTTTAAACAAATACGTCTCTAATTGAAGAGCTTTTCACTCCAGCTGCTGTATACTGTTTTTTAAGTAGATTTACAAGGGCTGATGCCTTTGGGGCCAAGATTGCCACAGCTCACAAGTTGTCAAGGACATTTCTTCATATATTAAGTGCTCTGATTCTTGCCAGTGGTCTTGAACCCTTTGAAGAGGGTTTTTAAGTCCCTGAACAAATGCTTCCCACGAACACACATAAAATTATTTGTACCTAAGTTCCAGTGATTATAACATGTGTGTTGACAGAGCAGTGCAGTCCAAAATTTTATAAACACTTTTATAAAACTAAACTCAGTTTCACATGCTCAAAAACACAATGTAGGAAGCAATCTTGCAGCACAGAGCAAAAGAACTGGAACATCTACTTGGTCTGTTGATAGTCTCTTATATTCCCACCATGTCTGTCCTCAGTGCTACGTTACATGTTTTTTGGTGATTTCTTACAGCAACTTCCAAAAAAACCATGAACAAATCAATTATGTCATTTTGTACTTGCAACTTAAATGGACCTTGGTGCACACATATGTATGTGCACACACTCACACGTCTTTTTCTTCTTTTTTAACATGCAAGTGCTTCCAGTAAATTCACATTCTCGGGGCAACCAAGCTTTGTCTGACTATTGGCTTTAGGAGGATCTGATGCCAGCCAGCCGTGCATAATGGCCTCTTTGTCTAGCTGTCACATGAACAGCGTTTTGTTACAATCATTGTCACTCCAGGCTTAAACTACAAGGCATGCTTTCACACAAAACATTCACTTTGGGGACTCTTTTTGGCAGAGCCCTGTGATCGAAACTCTTTCGCTCCTCTTTAGTTAATCAGTTTGGCAACGCCAAAACTTTCAAAGTCAGGATTCAAAAGCTCTCATCCAAATCAACTGATTCTGAAACTTCTCCATGGGTCAGATGAAGAAAAGGGGAAGTAAAATAAAATAGCCACTGTGCTGTTCACTATGCTTGAATAAACACCAAACTCAAGAGTTGAGAAACACAGTTAATAAAAAATAAACTTTTGTGGTACAAAAGGTCTGAATGAAGGCAACAACAGTGAAAACACAGAAGTAAGTTTGATTTGGTTCACCTTTGCCATATGCGAGGTCAGATGGATACCAGCATGGCAGTGGGATTCCCCTAAAACCCAGTCTAGGGGAAGACAAGCAGCTGCAAATTCCTGCCCTTTGTTCCAGCAGCGAACAACCTCCCCGTTCCTGCCTGCCTCTGCAACACCAGACAGATGCATCCTGTAGCCCTGATCTTTAGGTATGAATTAAGACGGTCAAAACTATATGCCACAGCAAGATGCAGCGTCCAGCTTCCTCCAGCCCATCTGGCTCCCCACGGACACCCCAAGACACAGGCAGAGGTGGGGAGCTGTGAGGCAGCTCCCACCCCTGGGCTGGCAGTGCCGTGGAGCTGCGGCACCGCTGCAGAGGACAGGGGCTGTGCAGCACTGCCAGACACACCATGGATCTCGTTGTGACTCTTCCTAAGCCCTTGGATAGCAGAGTATTTTGTTCCCAGTAACAGCTGGGGATGAGAAAAATCCCAAGTCAAAGTTATCTCTGCCTTGAATATTCTTCTCAACAAAACATTTTTCCACAAGGCAAAGATGAGTAACTTACCAGGTGACAATGTTGCTACTTGCCGAGTAAATCCTTTACATTCATCAAGTACACAAAAAAAAGTCCTGAAAAGTGGATAAACAAGATTTCTGTATAGGAAAAACTTCCAAAGATGCTGTGAACATGCTGAACTCATGGAGACCCTACACGGATGTCTTTGTTTTCATTCATGAAAAATATTCTCACAGGGCTAAGACCAAAATATGTTAAGAATTACATCCTCCTGCCCTTCCTGTGTCTCTGAATCATTTTGTGCTGCATGAATTTGTCTTGTACAGTTACTTACAGAATACAACACTCCTCACTTTGAAGCAGGCTCACTGCACCTGCCTCTGAAGTACCTGCCCCTGATATGGCAAGAACTCACAGCATAAAGCTTGCTATGTACAGAAAACTTTACAAACCAATGGCTTCTTTCCAAAAGAAATGGGGATGTGTATGGAACAACAAACTACCAGCTTACTTATTGTTTCTATCTGGTTCATTCTCCCTTCCTTTGCAGTCCATCAAAGTAACCTACCTTCTGCTAAACTCCAGTTTAGCATTCCACTCCACTAGTGCTCATAGATCTGTCAGTCACCCTAAACACACATTATGGGTCTCTTGATCATCTTTCTTTCTTGAGCAGCCTTCCTTCTTCTGTATGTCCCCTGCCACTGCAAGAGCACAACCTCCCAGACCAGCACTGATTATGAGAGACACCACGAGGCTGGTGCAGAGTCTCTCAGTCCCCTGTCTGGACAACTTCACCCATGCCACAAAACCGGGTTGGTGTTCTCTTGTCCAGCCTGACAAATCCAACTACTGCATTGCCCTTCACTGAGCCTCGCCTTGCCTTTCATCATTTCTTCCCATGCCCAGCATTTATCCTAATAATTAAGATGTTGACCCCTTCTCTGTCAGGGCCATGGTACCAGCCCTTATTGGTAATACACTGGTGTTTCAGAGAAGTGGTTATACACTGTCTCCTTATTGAAGACTCTCACCTGAAAAAAAACATAATTAATCTCTTTAGACATGTTTAATTTCCATGATTTTTGATGAATAATAATATGACTGTGACTTGACAACTGTTTTCATTATTTCATTGTCCTTCCTTATTTCCCATTGTCTTTTGTCTTAAATTTTAGATTTTTAATAGACAAGATCACTTTCACTACTGTTTTTGTGTTGTTGTACAGCTCCTGTGACTGGAGTGGTGGGACACTAAAGCTGTACAAACTACAGCTGTTGGTGTCTCTATTTTAAATATAACACATCAATATCTTTATAGCAAAATTTCTTTGCAAGAGTTAACTTGCATCTCTGTGTGCTCAACAAAAATAATTTGGTAGGATTAGAAAAGTGTTTTTTTACAGCAGCAGAAAAAAGATTGAATTTCTTTCCTGAGGTCACACAGCAAGTCAGTGTCAAAGTTAAAATCATGCTTTCCCATCTATATTCTCTCATTGTCTTGCACATCAAATGTGCTCAGAATTAGTACCTCATTGCTGACTATGGGCTAATTTCTCTGACAATCAGATACAAAACACAGATAAAACATGAAGAGCTAGCTGTCTACATTTTAATATGAACCTAATGTGTACTTCCAAAGGCATGAACCACAAATCCTTACACAAGCAAAACATCAATTAAATACCAGACACTTTGAATGGGTTAATTAACAAGAATGCTGACACAATCAATAAAACTGTTGTAGTAAAGCAAATCCCTCCCCAGAATACTACTCCTGTTTTTCTGACAGATGGCTTTAGATGAAACATACACTTTTCATTAAAAAACATTCGGAATACCAAGACATAGATTCTTCTCATAGATTAAAAAATAATGCAGTTACATTTAAGTTCATGATATGCTGATTCTAGCTTATCTTTCAAATCTTCAAAGGGGAATATGAGTACCAATTACTGGGAAACTCATCTCTTATTATTAAAAATCAGGGTCAAATTCTATTGCTGACTGAGAGTCAGTAACTTAACTACTATATAGATAAATTCAGTGCCACTGGCATACTTCATCAAGGAAAACACTGCTTAATGGGAATAAGGATGTAAGAACTTTGTAGTTCCACTACACCACTCCATTCCACATCTAAAGAAATACATATTGTAGATTTTTACTGCTCTACACTGTGTTCCATTTAAAGAAAATAATATACTGGATCACATCTATGTTACAGTATTATTTATGAAATAAACAATATGTTTTAATTTCTTCTAAAATTGTAGCACATATCCAAAGAGTGTTTAATTTTTCCTTCCTCAAAAGCTACCTACTTCCCCTAATCAGAAGAAGTGAAAATGCCTAGGCAAGATAAAGGTATGTTAGACACAAGGTGCAAAACTCTTGCCAAGTAATCTGAATATAAATTCAAGGGATCCTTACCAGCTGCAGTCAAAAGCCACTCCAAACTCTGTTAGATGTTAATCAAACTTAAGTATGTTAATATACAGGTCCAGCATTCTTCACACAGATGAGTTACCTGCTTTTGTTAAACTGCATTTCCTTCCCTATCTGTCTGTCCCCATACAGCAGAACACATCCTTTTGCAGTAAATGAGGTTAAGAGTCACAAAAAGGACAGTTCACTTGGTCAAACTCTCCTGCTCATCTGCAGGGCAGGAACAGCTCAATGAACACTGTAATACCTGGACAGGTCCTCCTGCTGCCCACCCTACACCTACAGTTGCATTTACAGTGTTGACATTAGCTATGCACATTTTAGCTATAGCAGCAAAATGGTAGAATTTATGGCATACCAAGGGCTAAAGCATCACGCTGTTGAGGCAAAGGCAGTACAGTTTCTTTCTACTGGGGCTGTCTATGGGGAGTTGAAACTGGCATGCACAGCCCTGCCCCTGGAGAACAGTGCAGACTCTGGACCATTTCACCACTTCATACTCAAAACAGTGGAACTCTGATAAGAGATTTCCAAGAAATGAAATGGATACAACTAGCTGACTTCATATAGGTGACTAAGCAGCCAGCAGTTGAGAATTTTTTTGCCAGATATGGATTGTAATCAGTGAGCGAGACAGAAAATTCATTGCCAATCCTGTGAACTGCTAATTTTCTAGCAAAGACCTGCAACACTGCAGACTTAAAACCGCACCAGCTTAAGAAGCCAAATGCAAGGCCATACCATCTCCACAGCATATTAACTGTCAATACTGACATGATGTAACAGATCTGCCTCTTGTGGGAGCAATATGCATTTACATTTGATTGTATGACAGGGACACACAGTGACTGCAGTTGTCTGTATAATAAAATTAAGTAAATTCTACTAGATAAGTTCCCATGTTTTGATGCTGTGCAGGTGCATGAGTTAGATGAGCAAACAAGTGGAAAGTTGGGCCTAAATAATGTTGTTTGTCCAGCTTATTAAACATCTGGAACACACCTGCCAAACTGGCCTTTCTGACTTGAGATGTGAAATAATAATATGCTTCCCACTAGCATTTAATTTGCAGGTCCATTGAGTAGCAACTGATACAGTTAATCTCACCACCCAGGCTGTTATCTTCCTAAATTCTGTATTCCAGCACAGACAGTTGCATGCTCCTCTGCACTTCAAGAAGCATCCACATACCTAATTACGCATGCTTTCCTCCCAGAATTGTGTTATTGGGCACAAATGCCATTTAGGGGTGTTGACAAGGAAACTGAAGCCTGAAGCCAGCTTTCAGTTTCAGTCTCCCATCAGACATGCTGCTCAGTCAAAGCATCTTTCAAAGACTTTGCAGCAGAGGTCTGTGGCTTATCTGCTGGGAAAAAAATGTCACTCTTCAGACTCAGTGTTTTTTGTTGTGTTTTTTTTTGTTTGGGTTTGGTTTTGGTTTTTTTTATTCTTTCAAGTTGCTGGATAAAAACATTTTTCCTAAATATAGTCACTATGTTAATCTGCCTTCCAAACTGCTACTGCCAAAGCTCAGTTACAAACCTGAGGAAGTATGCCATGAAACATCTTCAGTACTGACAGCATGTTCCAAACCGAGGTTTTAAACTCACTCTATAATCAAAAGTTGGTACTTGGAAAGAACTTCAGAGCTGTACACAATTTTGGGAACTACACGTCTGCTTTGACTACATTTAAGCACTCAATGACTGGCAGCAACAGTCAAGTCATTCATAAGATTACCAAAAATCCCTGCATTCCCAGCTCATTCTAAGAAAAGCAGCTGCTTATTTTCCCTAATCAATTTGTGCCTACATCTCCAGATCGAGCCTACTTCTTGGCTGAAACACAGAATAGGAAGTATTTATGCTACTGTCGCCAAAAGAAAATCTGTACAGGATACCACCCAACCGAGAATTTCTCTAGGCAGCTTCTGCTAAAAGACGTACAATGGAACGAAGTCAAATTATTAAACAGATGTGCATTTTCACGTGCAGGTCATGCTTATTTACATGCATACACAAACATGCCTCTGTCTCAGTATGCACCCTCCTTCCAGTCTCTGCTTAGGAAAGCCAAAAGCTTTCCGTGAAAACAATCGGTGGCCTTTAGAAAAAGATCTTTCGCGCAAATCCTCTGCCTGAACTGACTCGCCCCTCCAGACTCCGGACCGCCAGGGCCGGAGGCGATGGCTGGGAAGTGCGGGATCAGCCCGCCCGGAGCCGCCGCGCCAGCCCGGCCGCCCACCCGCGAGAAAGCACTCGGCGGCCCCGGCACCCCACCGCGATCTCGGGGACACCTTCGGTAAGGGCAACCCCCGCCCTGGGGGCGATGCCGCCTCGACCCCTCCGGGGCGCCGACCCGACCAGGGATGCCGCCGACCCAGCCCGGGATGCCGCCGACCCGGCCCGGGATGCCGCCGACCCAGCCCGGGATGCCGCCGCGCTGCTCCGCCGCAGCCGCTCCCGGTCCCGCAGCTTCCCGGCGCCGCACCTGCCAGACGGGGCGGGACGTGACGGGACGAGTCCCTGCCTACCTGTCCCGCGGGCGCCCTCCCTGTCCCACCCGCCGCCGAGAGCCACCGCCCGGAGCCGCGGCTGCTGCGCCGACCGAGGGGCTCTGTGCGGCGGGGCTGGCGGGCACAGCCCCTCCCTCCTCCGCCCGGCCCCGCCTCGCCCTTGGCCCCTCTCCCCGGCCCCGCCGCCGGGGCGGGCGGGTGGGCTGTACCGTCCGAGCATCGGCGTGGAGCCAGGACGGGCAGACGGGGAGAGAAGTTAACCGCTTACAGGCTTTGCGGGCTGGTGTCATGAGTGGGGCGCTCCTTGGCGTGGATGCTGCCACCCCTCCCCCCCCTTTCGCTCGCCCCAAAATACCCTCCTCGCCGACACTTGCCCAGGGAAGTTGTAGATGCACCCTCCTCGGTCAGGTTGGATTGGGGTTGGAACCACCGGGTCTAGCTGTCCCCATATGGGGGAGTTGGAATTAGATGATCTTTAAGGACCCTGTCAAGCTAAACCATTCTATGAGTCTATGAAAGCTGCTTAGGTCCCACGAGCAGGAGCAGGTCCTCAGGTCTGTTAGGAGACCCAAACCCACAGAAAAAGAAACGTCATGTGCTCCCCTCTGGTACTGCTTGCGAAAGGAGGGAGGTAATGACTTTTCCGGTGCTATATATTTTCGCTGTATATTTAAGTGGAGATACTTGCTATTCCCAAAATATTTCAGGTAAATCAGACCTGTGAGCGTGCCTTGTGACTGAAGTTGCAGCATGAGCACGGGAAGGAAAATGTCCTGTGAAATTAAGGAACTGCTACTTTTAAGCAAGAGTCCAAAAGATACCGACAAATGTTGTTCCACCCCACCCCTCCAAACACTCCTTTTAGCACGATAAACGCATGTTAGGATGTTTGAAATATGAAAAGCAATCATAAAAAAATGATGACAGCAGCCAGCCTGCCAAATCAGCTTTTGCCAAGGAAAATCTGCCTTGTGTAACTGGCGGGCAATGATTTGCCTCTAGAAGGTATTTCGCCCGTCGCGTTTCACATCCTAGTTAAGTTCTGCCACTCAAAGCACCTTCCTCTCGACGGAGGAGCGGGCAGGTTTTACTGCCGCTGGTGGCTCAGGCCGGGAGCGGAGATGTGCTGGGGAGCAGAGACACCTGCTGTCGCCTCTGGCCTCGGGACACGGAGGCTGGCCTGCAAGTACAGGGCAGCAGCTACACAGCTGCAACGGCTGAACGGATTGATACCTGTAGAGAATATCTTCCCTTGCCGAAATAAATAAATGAAGAGGCAACAACCTAGATTTTCTTGCCACATCCCTTCCTAATCCCTTCACTTAACCCTGTTAAAACTAATGGCAGTTTTCCTCTGCTGTTGAGTCTGCTGATTCAAATTATATATCCTATTACAGCTATCTTTTTTTTAAGGCAATCCAGAATGAAGTAGTAATTCTTTTGTTCTAGCCAACTGAAGGTCACTTCTAAGTTTGGTTCATTTAATTATCCCTCACGTTTCTGTTTGCTCCTTCTCAACGTGCATGCCTTAAGACTTCTTAAAGTTTTAAAACACTACAGGTTCCCCGAAGTGTTAAGTTTGTAATTTAGTTGCACATCACCATTCCACCAATTTTGGTGTCAAAAAGATATATTCCTTTTCAGATCCCCAGTTACCATATCAAATTAAGCTATGCCAGTTGTGTGTTACTCCTTTTTGACATTTCTTACAACTTGAAGAACTTCCTCTGTTTCTTTTAATAATTTATTTATCTGTAATGTATGCATATAAATGGTAAATAGTAAGAAAAGATATCTATGTTTTTCATCTCCTTTTTTACTAAGGACTACATTCTTCTGTGAATTGTCTACTTTTCTGAAAGGGAAATTGTGGGCAAATAGGGAACTATGTTGTAAGAATAGGGCCCAAGGTGGTCACTTGAAGATAACTTCTTATGTAGTACATTTGCCATGGAACTGCACATACCAGGTAGAAAATGAACAACCTTAGCAACAAATGATGCAAAGAGAAGATATTCTACCAATTAACTGAATCACCTTTGATAAGAAGTTCCCCCTTTTCCTTTTCCTTTTTTTTTTTTTTCTTTCCAGGGGGCTGTACCTCTTAGAACTGAACTCATCAAAGTAGCCTGAAGCCAATATCCCTCTTTTACTATGAGGATAAGAACTAGAGATATACAAGACAAATCAAGGCCAGAGCCAAAATAATTTGCTTTAAAAGCTGTTTTTCACAACTCTCCTCAGTCTGAAACTCCACACTGTTTCCTGGTAACTTGGGGCATTCTTCTCACTGTTAACAAATGGAGAACAAGAGCATATTTTAACTTCCACCATCCTAAACTGATGTCCTTAATCACAACAAGTTTAAAACATTGTTCAGTGGATATGCTCAAAAGCAATCTGAAATACAAATCAAGTGTCTCTATAAAAAAAATAATGAACCTGTAGAGGATCAAACATTATACTAAAATGTAGTTGTCTCTAAAAGTATCAAGTTAAGCTACTCATCATTGCAATTAGCTTACCTGTCACAAGACACTTGTCTTAGGATGGGGTGAACTGGCTTCCAAAGACATTTGTCCATCACTGCTAACTGGCAATGACTTAGGTATCTTGAGGTTGTAATAGGTGGCATGAGAGGAAAGCCACCCTATGTTTCATCCTCAGGGACATGCCAGGCAGTGTATCAAGATCACTGGTCAGAAGCACACACTAAGCTGCAAAGCCTCTCTGTGAAGGAGCTGCTATCAAGGAGTCATGATTCTCAGCAATTATTTGCAGCAATCCAGATTCCTGTTCTGAGTGCAGGAGAGAACTAGGTATCTTTAGCACTGCAAAACAATACAAATGCATGACTTGTTAATGAAGCCTGAACACTCTTATAATTCTGAGGAGAACAGGCCAAAGAACGAGACATTATGTCAGCACCCTGCTGTTATCAAAGTGGTCTCCAATTCAGCCAGTAAGGTTCAATTTCATATCACTCTAAGTGTTTTAAAATATTATGGTGCCCACATATGGTCCACAGAATTTTTGTGTAAGCATGATTATTTCTCCACACAAGTAGCACTTAAAAATCAGTGATAGCCAGTCTCATTCTCTGACTTCCTAAGAAAAATTAATTGTATGATAAGGTCTTGATCTGGAAATGAGTCACAGTATGGAAAATTTCTAAATTACTGTGTGGAACACCTGGATTCTAGACACTGAGTAGAAAGCATGGGGCCAATTGACCATATCAGCATCTCAAGGCCCTCAAGAGGTTGTGGACACTGCAAGTGAGACTCCATAGTAGTGACAGTTCAAAAGGGAGAGCACAGGTCCAGAACAGAAAAGGCATTGAACACTGTCTACTGAGAAAAAGAGTTATATAAGCATAAAATATGCAAGCATACTGACAGAACAGAAAGTATTATCTACAGATATACCTATCCAATATTTTCCACTTCTGTTTACTGCTTTGCCAGCCAAATTACTTGATCTGGAAATAACTAGATGGAAAAATAGATTACAAGTCTGATCCAGCTGATACACAGAAACACAGTTGTGTTGGAACACAAAATTTGCACCCACAGTCCAGGTTGTGTGTATACTTTCACATTGCCAGGACTGCAGGATGAGATATTCCTTCTCAGAAAATGAGATATAAAGGAGAGAAGTAGTGTGACTATGAGTTACAAGAGATTTCATCACTCTCTGCCTGTGAAAGAGTGGGAACACAGAGCAATGCTCTTGCATAACCCAAGTGCCTCATGCATATGCTGCTTTTCAGTGCAAGTGCTGTTTCCTTTCAAACTGTGATTGCAGGGAATAGGGAGGGAAAGTGAAAGAATTGGATCACTGAAATCAGGTTGACTGTCACTTTTGCTCTGGCCTTCAGAAGACAAAGGTGAAATGAAGAGGTGGTTGTGGCTGGCCCTAGACTTGAAAGTAAAAGCTTCTGGGGAGTGGAGACAGGAGAACAGAGAACAAGAGTAAAAAAAAAAAGCAAGGAAACAAACGGAAAAAATATAAAGATGGTAAGGAGAAAAAGCCAAAGCAATAACCAAATTAGGAGGGAGAAAGGAAAAAGCAAAATAATATAAGAGAGATGATACAAGAATGGTTTTTGAATTATCAGGTTTTTCAAAGGCATCTATGCTGCATTTCAAGACAGGCAGTATTTTTAACCATTCCTTATCACCTTATAACAAAAGTATTTTGGTCCTAGTTCTGGACATGAGCACTGGTGGTAATCCAGCTATGATATGTGATAATGATGTGATATCAGAGAGAAACAGGACAATTTAAAAATCACTGACTCTCCATTTCTTTTTGGCATTAATTTGGGGACATAGCATAACAGGTTTTCAAATAAAACTGTAAGTGAAAAAGATGATAAAAACTTCAGGATGACAATGGAACCATCTATGATTTGAAGACACAGGTAAAAAACAAAGACATTGGGTATTGGAATACATACATTTTCTTCTGTGTAACAGTTAAAATATGTTTTATCTTTACCTTTGAAAACAATCTTTCTTTACAATAGTGATCTTGAGTAACACCCAGGGTCACCATCAGGTGGAAAAAAAATACCTGCTGTGGCCAGTAGACAACTACTCAGGCTCAGGTGTGCAGGTGTTTTTTTCATTAGTCACTCAAGTGGGAGAGAAAAATACTGAAAGAGGGAGGAAAATAGAAAATATGCATGGCTCAGAGGCTGGTGCCACCATCCAAATTTTGGGTTCTTCTGTCACAGGGAAGTTTATATGGCACTGGGTCTGCTGGTACAGATGGAGTACATCTGTCTCAAAGGGGGAAGACGATCCTTGTGTGTGAGTTGGCAAAGGTCATTGAAAGGGCTTTAACCTAGGCTCCCAAGGGGAAGGGGATAAAACCAGGCTCATTGGAGAGGAGCCTTAGGATGGCCTTCAGTCAGCTGTCTCAGTTGAGGTGGGAGATGGTGATACATGCGACAACAAAAACACAGGGGTCACTGATAGTTTAGTAACCACAGAAGTGGCTGAGAATGGTCAGACAGCAATTAGGACTTCTCTCCCCAAAGTGGTGGAAGGATCATTAGCCCAGATGAAGTGCATCTACACCAATGCATACAGCACGGGCAATAAACAGGAGGAGTTGGAGGCCACTGTGCAGCAGGAAAACTATGCCATAGTTGTCGTCGTGGAAACCTGGAGGGATGACTCACACAACTGGAGTGCTGCAATCAATGGTTACTAACACTTCAGAAGTGGTAGATGAGGAAGAATAGGCTGTAGGGTGGCCCTCTATATTAGAGAGACATATGAATGCCTAAAAATAAATGAAAGTTATTATAAGATTAAGTCCCTATGGATAAGAATCAAGGCGACGGCCAACAAGGGTGATACAGAGTTGGAGTCTGTTACAGACCACCCAACCAGGATGAAGAAGTGGATGAAATATTCTATAAGCAGTTGGAAGAGGTTTCACAATCACTACCCCTTGTCCTAACAGGCGACTTCAACTTCCCAAATGTCTGCTGGAAATACAATACAGCAGACAGAGAACAGTCCCAGAGGTTCCTGGATTGCATGGAAGATAACTTCCTGATGCAGCTAGTGAGGGAGCCAACCAGGGAGGGTGCCTTTCTGGACTTGCTGCTTGTGAACAGAGCATGACTTCTGGGGGAATTAACTGTTGGAGGAAGTCTAGGACATAGTGACCATGAACTTACAGAGTTTTCAATTCTTGAAGAAGTAAGAAGGAAGGTCAGTAAAACTACCACATTGGAATTCCAGAGGGCAGACTTTGATCTGTTCAGGAGACTGATTGACTCCCTTGGGAGACTGTCATTAAGGGTAAAGGACTCCAAGAAGGCTGGACATACTTCAAGAAGGAAGTCTTCAAGACCCAGGAGCAGGCTGTCCCCATGTGCTGAAAGATGAGCCATCAGGGAAGAAGACCATCCTGGCAGAACAGAAAGATTTGGCTGGAGCTCAGGAAGAAAAGGAGAGTTTATGGCCTCTGGAAGAGAGGAGAGGCCTCTCACAAGGGATACAGAGATACAGTAAGGTAATGCAAGGAGAAAATTAGGAGGGCCAAAACCCGGCTTGAACTCAACTTCACTACTGCTGTCAAAGACAATAAAAAAATCTTTCTATAAATACATTAATAATAAAAGGAGGACTGGGGAGAATCTCCATCCTTTATTGGATGCAGGGGAACACATCATGACAAAGGATGGGGAAAAGGCTGAGGTGCTAAATGCCTTCTTTGCCTCAGTCTTTAGTCAAACTGGTTGTTCCCTAGTGTCATGGTTTGGGCCTAACACAATAACAAACAACAAATGGCCACTCACTCAATTCTGTCCCTCCCCCTCCCCACACCCACACACTTTGGAATGGGGAGGACAAAGGCCAACTAGAAGCTCATGGGTTGAGACAAAGGACACGGAGGGTTCTTCACTGTTTAAGATCCTGGGCAAAAGAGACTCAGCTTGGGTAAAAATAAGAATTTAATTTCACACTAATCAAACACACACAGGACACAGACACACACAGAGCAGGGCTTGCACATGTTACCCCACCCCTCCCTTCTTCCCATCCCCAAATCCCTTTGTTCCCGGTTTCTCTCCCTCCTTCCCCCCAGCAGCACAGGGGGATGGGGATGGGGTTTAGCGTCAGTTCACAGGCTGGTGGTTCCTGCTGCTCCTTCCTCCTCAGGAAGAAGGATTCCTTACAGTCCTTCCCCGCTTCCCCATGGGGTCCCTCCCATGGGAGAGAGTCCTCCACAAACCTCTCCTTCTTGAGTCCTTCCCACCAGGTCCAGAGCTGCTCCAGCCTGGGCTTCCCACAGAGTCACGGGCTGCTCAGGGAACAGGCACCTCCCCTGGCTCTGGGGTCTTCCAAAGCTGCGTAATCAGAGTCCATTGGCAGCAAATCCTCTGGCCACAAAATCCAAGTCCACCGGCCAAGCTCACCCCTCCTGGAGCCTTCAGGGAATGTTCCACCCTGTTCCTCCACGAGTGCAGGGGGACAGCTGCCATCTCGCCATGGGCTGCAGGGAAACTTCTGCTTGGGCACCTTCTTCCTCTTCTTCCTCACCAACCACCAGCACATCTCTGTCTCTCCAGCTTGGCTCTTCTTAACTGCTCACCCTGCTCAGCCCTTATCTCAGTTCTTTCTGGTGTAAATCACAAAGGTGCATCCATTGTCTCTCTAATGGCTCCTTGGCTCTCTGGTTTTGGATCAAGGGGAGCTTCCCAGCTTCTTACCAGAGCCACCCTTGGAGCCCCTCCCCCACTACCACAAAGCCCACCAAACCAAACCAGCAAACCTAGACACCCAGTCCCCTGAGCTGGAAAAGAGGGGGCTTTTGTAATCCAAAAGGAGATGGTCAGTGATGCTACACCACCTAAACATCCGTAAGTCTATGGAGCTGGATGAGTTGCACCCTAGAATACTGAAGGAGTTGCCAGATGCACATACCTAGCCCCTTTCCATCATTTACCAGCAGTTCTGGCTAACTGGGGAAGTCCCAGTGGACTGGAGGGTAGCAAATGTGGTACCTATCCACAGGAAATGCCTAAAGGAGATTCCAAGGAACTACAGACCTGTGAGTCTGGCCTTGGTGCCAGTGAAGTTCATGGAGCAGATCATCTTGAGTGCCATTATGCACCACATACAGAACAACCGGGTGATCAGGTCCAGTCAGCACAGGTTTATGAAAGGAAGGTCCTGCTTGATTAACCTGATCTCTTTCTATGACAAGGTGACCCACCTGGTTGATGAAGGAAAGGCTGTGGTTGTTGTCTACCTGGACTTCTGTAAGGCCTTTGGCACTGTCTCCCAGAGCATCCTGTTTAACAAACTGGCTCCTCATGGGCACATGTTCTGCGGGGTAAAACACTGGCTGGATGTCCAGGCCCAGAGAGTGGTGGGGAATGGAGTCAAATCCAGATGGTGGCTGGTCACAAGTGGGGTTCCTCAGGGCTCAGTGTTGGGACCACTTCTTTTTAACATCTTTATCACCAATCTTGATGAGGAGATAGAATGCACCCTCAGTAAGTTTGCAGACAATACCAAGTTGGAAGGGAGTGTTGATCTGCTTTAGGGTAGGGAGGATCTACAGAGGGACTTGGACAGACTAGATTGATGGGCCGAGGTCAAGAGTATGATGTTCCAGAAGTCCAAGTGCTGAGTCCTGCACTTGGGCCACAACAACCCCATGCAATGCTACAGGCTTGGGGAAGAGTGGCTGGAAAGCTGTCCAACAGAAAGGGACCTTGGGGATCTGATTGATAGGTGGCTGAATATGAGCCAGCAGTGTGCCCAGGGGGCCAAGAAGGCCAGTGGCATCCTGGCATGAATTAGAAATGGTGTGGTAAGCAGGACCAGGGAGGTGATTGCCCCTCTGTCCCTCTGTGGCATTGGTGAGGCCACACCTCGAATACTTTGTCCAGTTTTGGACACCTCAATACATGGAGGTGCTGGAGTGTGTCCAAAGGGCAGTAAAGCTGGTGAAGGGCCTTGAGAACAAGTCTTATGAGGAGCAGCTGAGGGAACTGGGGCTGTTTAGACTGAATAAAAGGAGGCTGAGGGGAGACCGGGAGACCTCACTGCCCTCTACAACTGCCTGAAAGGACATTGTAAAGAGGGAAGCGCGGGTCTCTTCTCACAAGTAACTGGTGATAGAACAGGAGGAAATAGCCTCAAGCTGTGCCAGGAGAGGTTTAGACTAGACATTAGGAATAACTGAAAGGGTTGTCAGACATTGGAACATGCTGCCCACGGAGATGGTTGACTCACCATCCCTGGATGTGTCTAGATGTGGTGCCGGGGGACATGGTTTAATGCTGGACTTGGTAGAGTAGGGTTAATGGTTGGACTCAATGATCTTGAAGGTCTTTTCCAACCTAAGTGATTCTATGATTCTGTGAAGTGTTCAAAGCCAGGTTGGATGTGGTTTGGTGCAACCTGGTCTAGTGGGAGGAGCCCCTGCCCATGCAGGGGGTTGGAAATAGATTATGTTTATGGTCCCTTCCAACCCAGACCACTGATGATTCTGTGATTGTATGAATTAGGCCATTAATAGCACATAATTGCTCACATAATCAAGCAGATGCTTACTCATCCTCTTGAAAATAAAGCTATTTTATTTTTTTCTTTTAATAGCTGGTATTATGATTGCCCTGTTATCAGATATCACTATCTTGAAGGTTCAAATATTCTCTAGGACTTTATTTCAGAACATAAGAACCCAAGATTTTATATACATTTGTGCATATGAATTTTATAGATATAAAATGTTATTTTATATATATATTTAATAAAAATTATTATCTTGTTAGTGTTTGAGGGGACATGGACTAATTTTATGGTATCAATATGAGGTGCTAGAGAGAGGGTCTTTAGCACCCTGAGGGTTCCTGGAGACAGAACAGACAGGCATCAGTATTCCCACCCATTTCCTGCCATACTCTGTGAAAGCCAGGAGAGTGGGAAGTCTGTCCCTTCTGCTCCCTTCTTCCTTGCTGCTTTGCTGTTCTAGGAGGTCTTGGTGAGAGGTTCCTGCTCTTTGTCATCAGCTCCCATGTGCTCTGCAGGATCCAAATCCACTGGGTGCTGGGAATAGCCCTGGACCCTCTTCTCTAGTCAGCTCTGCCACGAGGGATCTTTGGACTCTTGTATCAGCAACCATCAAGATTGTGTTTTGTGTAGATTTGTATTTTTGTTCCTCATCCAACATGTTACAGTCCATTCCCTGTTCCAGTAAACTTGTTCTAGTTTTAACTTCTAACCTTGAAGTGTGTCTTCCTTATTCTCCTTTTATCTTGGGAGAGTGGAGGGAAGTAACAGAGAGCAATTCTGTTCTCTAGATTGTGGTTCACCCTGACTACTGAACCAAACTATATACTATTATTCAATACGAGACACACTTCTGCAAAGAATTTATCTCACCATCAATGCCGCATCCATGGATTCTGTAGCATTTAAATGAGCGGAGGGTTTAATTAACCCTCCTTAAAGATTTAGTTCTTTCTTATTTGCATTTTTAAGAACACTGTGTTTTGGGATTACTTCTTTTGAATTGCAAATTTACTTTAAACAGTTTATTAGTCTTCTGCACTAAAGGGATATTCTTCAAAGTTCATGCAAGCTATATTAGCAGCTACATTTTCTGGTAGATCTTGGAATCTAAAAGAGTAGAAGAGCCTACCAAGCTAGAAAGCCAGAAGTGGGAAATACTGCCACATTCCTTCCAATGTAATTCAGTAGCCTAAAGTTTAGTTAGATGCCAGTGGTTATTTGCTACCAGAACTCAAGCTGTGAGAGAGCTCTTTTCATGATGGAGTTGTGCATTTCTGATTGCAGCATACCAGGGATGGTTGTATTGCAAAGTGTGTGTGGAAATAGGATTGCAAGGAAAGCATACAGATGTCACCTGCAACTCTATGACAACCAACACTCAGCCCAGCTAACATCCTTTATACTTCCCTGGGTGCTTTAGCCATACTTTACTCATCAAAAAACACTATTTATGGTTTATATTTTATGGTCATGACCAGGATTTTGTGTTGCTGCAATAAAATCTGTTCACTGGAGTTTTTGTTGTTTGAGCATGAAAATTTGGTGGCTAGCAAAACAGAACCAACCACATCAAGGTTTCAGTTTCTTTCTAAATAGACCATCAGTCTCTTGAGTGATTTATTAATAGAGGCACATAATTACATAAGCTATGCAACAAACTGTAGTGGTTTTAGGGTTGGTTTACAGAGAATAAGTAAAGCAATAGAGTGCAAATGACAGTATCCCTTTTGATTATGTCACTGCCTCACTTTTATGGCAGGTGTGGCATGATTTTTTCAAAATGCCATGAGTGACAGCGGCACTCAAAGGTGTCACAGAGGCTCCACTCTCCCAATCCTGGTCCCAGCGGCCAGGTGCACACAGACACAATAGGTGTGATACTGTAATGTGCTCAGAATATTGTGTCATTATTTAGAGTACTTTGCAGTAACAGTAAGAGGGGCACACAGGGCCTCCAAAATTACTAGCAAGGGCCTTATTTCAGAACTGAATTGAAATGATAAATATTAGATTTCTAAATATTGGGAGACTATGTTGGCAAAGCCCTTCCTAAGGCGCTACTTGAGGTTCAGTTCAATTTGATTAATTGTAATCCGTCCTGTTGGATATATACATGTTTGTTTATGAGCTAAGAGATTGCTTTGTAGCTTTCTGTGAAAAATGAGAAAAGCTGACACAAAGTAGTGAGGGGGAACAGCAGAGGGTGAAACCTATTGAGTTTTAATAACTTTTTGAAGATGGAGCTGTATTCTTGCCCTGAATACATTCTCTCTCGCATGCAGACAGTCAAGGTTTCTAAAACAATATCCACTGTCTTTCAGGTGTGTTATAATAATAATAAAAAGCAGCATACATCAGAGGGAGTCAATCAGATTTTACTCTGCGGTTTTAAAAGTTGCAAAGCGAAGTCAAGCACACGCCACTGGGTGCCGCTATTGTCACTGTCAAACAACTTTTTCTGCATTTTACTTGCCCAGTCAATTTAGAGCAATAGGAAAAGTAGTTATGATCCCTAGAAATGCAGAGGAATGACTGTGCATCCTGATGACTCTCCTTGAGGATTTACAAGGTACATTACTATTGCTTCACTGGAATCAAGCCCATTAAAATGGGGAATGAAATTCAACATGAAGAGAAGAATGGAAGGGAGTACAAGACAGAGATAGAGCCAAACTCCAAAGAACTCTTTGTTGTTTTCCACTTCATCATCCAGCAAAACTCTGATCAGATGCTTTAGTCCACGGTGTAATTAGTCTGTACCATATTTAGACAGGCTCTTAATGTTTTGGTGTTGATCTCCCAAGACCATGGTTCTCCACGTTATAGTCTTATGCTCAGACTTCTGTCTCCTTTACTTAAAATCAGTCTCACATTCCTCAGCTGCAGTTGCCTTCTGGCATCCTTTTCCTTCTGTACCTGTGAAGTCTATGAGGTTAAACCGTTAATGGCATCTTCCAGTACTTGCTTCAAGAAAAACTGGTCTGCACTGATTGATTTAAAATTCATAATGAAATGGCCTTGGTTCTTTAATCAATAGAAACCATTAATTCACTTGC
Source organism: Apus apus (assembly GCF_020740795.1). NCBI lineage: Eukaryota > Metazoa > Chordata > Aves > Apodiformes > Apodidae > Apus > Apus apus. Next base: position 67,529,632 of record NC_067312.1, on the reverse strand, counting down.
TTTGTAAGGAAAGTTGCAAATACCTTGTTAAGAAAATTATAACACTTTGCAGATGGTTCTTGTAATAACCCCAAAGTTCTGAGGTGCTTCCTGAAATGTATGATGACTTTGTAATAGCTTGCAGAGAAAATTCACAAGAATAACAGATTCTGCTGGTTTTTAGTAGCTGCTTTACTGAGAAGAACCAACTACTGTAGAAACATGGACAAAAAGAAGACTGTCCTACTTCAGCTCATTGTGGGACCTAATTTATTTATTTGTATGCTTGTTTGTTTGTTTATATATTTATTTCTGTTCCTTACACTTCTCATCTTAGGTCTCAGCTAAGAACTGGATCCTACGTCCTATACCTTTTTCTGACGTTTTAACAGACAAATGAGCTAGAACAGGTTACCCAGAGAGGTGGTGGAGGCCCCATCCCTTGAAACATTCAAGGGGTTTCTGAGCAATCACTTCTAGTTGGAAATTTCTCTGCTTTTTTAGGGGGCTTGGACTAGATGACCTTTATAGGTCACTCCCAACCCAATGCATTCTATGATTCTATTATTCCCTCTCCTTTCCCTACAGGAGAAGGAAGAAGGGTTAATAGCATCTGTAAGTCATTTAATTGCCAGCCCAGCATTTAGATGAGATGAGATGGCCCAACACCCTGTCAAGATGAGTCTTAGAAGTGTCCAGTGTTGGGGAATTGACCACTTTCCTGGGGAGATTATTCCAATATCCAGCTGCTGTCATAGTGAGTTCTTTCCTTCTGTTCTATTTCAGATATACCATAACATTTGGGTTCAGTTCTGAAAGTTCTTTTTAGTTGTCCATACAACTACACAACCTCAGATGCTTTCAGAGTCAGTGTATCAGATAATCTCCAAAAATGAACTCCTCCTGCTGGATCAGTTGGTGGCTCAACTCCAACTGAACAGCCTGTATGCAAGGAAGGAAGGGTCGTAGTTAAGGTTCCGTGGTGACTATAAAGGATAGCAGCTCGAACAGGACAAATATCATGGCCTTACTCTGCAGAGTAATATATGCAAACTGCCCTTTATCTAATTACTAGCTATAAAAACATGCTATTTTGTCTATGTTTATTGTATTTACTTAATTACTGAGAGCATCAAATCAAGACCCATTTCATAATCACGAAGTTAGACAATATTTATGAAGATTAGCTTTTTGACTTAAGACTGTGGCTAGTTGTTTTTCATTGCTTCAGCCCACCTGTTTATTTTAAAATAACTATTTAAAGTAATTCTAAAATAACCCATCCTACTATACCTAGTTATAAATCAAAACAATTTTAAATGGGGAAGGGTGGCAGGGGAAACAGGTGGCAAGAACCAGATTTTGCAAATGCATTATGGAAGAACAGACACTCTTCCTCAACTGAAAATTTGTACAATCATAGAATCATAGAATGGTTAATGTTGGAAGGGACTTTATCATCATCAGGTTCCAAACTCCCTGCTATGAGCAGGGACACCTCCCCCTAGACCAGGCTGCACAAGCCTCACCCACCCTGGCCTTGAACACCTCTAGGGAGGTGGCTCCTACAACCTCCCTGGGCAACCTGTTCCAGTGCTTTACTACCCTTATGGTGAAGAATTTCTTCTTTCTCTTTCAGTTTAAAGCCATTACCCCTTGTCCTATCACTATCCTGTCTGGTAAAAAGTCTCTCCCCAGCTTACCTGTAGTCTCTCCTTAGGTACTGGAAGGCTGCCATAGGCCTTTTTAAGAAGAAACAAGTTATTTTGCATAATGCCTTAGATATTCAAAACTCCCCTCCAGAAGGACTTATCTCAAAAGGGTACAATTAGGAAATGGTACAGTCAAATTGAATATTATTCGGGCCTATTCCAAACTGAGGAATGTCCTGACAAGGAATTGAAAATACAGGACCCAATTGGCTCAAAAAATGAAGTTTTGATAATGAAAACTCCAAGTCCAATTAAAGAGGCTCCAGAATATAAAGATGGGATGACCATCACCTGGTTCACTGATGCCTCTTCCAGGAGGGAAGGCAAAAATTGGCTTTTTAAATCTTCTTCTCCACAGGCGAAAAAGTAGTCAATCAAGATAAAGGTAGTGCCCAAGTAGGAGAGCTGGATGCTGTCTTTAATGTGTTTGTAAAAGAACAAGCCTCTAGGGAAGCTGTGTTACATTTACACAGACTCCTTTGCAGTCTTTAAGGGCTGTGTGGAGGGGATAACACACTGGGAACATAACAATTGGGAAATCAACCGGGTCCCAGTGTGGCAGAAAGAAAAATGGCAGCAGATATTGGGCACAGCTGAATCAAATCCAAATTTCCACATTGGATGGGTGCCTTCCCACCAATCGGTTTTAAAGGATGAAGCAGCTTTCTAGAATAACTAAGCTCAGGAGCTGGCCCAGATCAGCATACTAGAAATTCTAGAAGCCACTGCTCAGGGTGAGAAATCTGAGTGGGGAAGACTGCTTGAATGGCTCCACATTAAGAGAGGCCGTTCAGGAACCTTAGACCTCTTCAGGGAAGCTCAAGCACGTGGATGGCCTGTTAAATGTGAACAAGCCAAAACTGCAATTTCAGATTGTGAGCTGTGTAAAATTCGCATGGGGGGACACCCCCTAACAGACAGCCTCCATCCTTGTGGTACGCCTGGCAGGTGGACTACATGTGACCCTTCTGCAGATCAGGGAATAAACAATATGTTATTGTTATGGTAGAGGTAGTCTCGGGTCTCACCTGTGCAGAAGCCACTCTAAAAGCAAATGGGGAAACTACCTTGAGATTTCTAGAAAAAAACTTCAGTACTTGGCCCAAGCCAAAACATATCCAGTCTGATAATGGAACACATTTCACCTCCCAGCTAGTCCAAAGTTGGGCAAAAAGGGAGGACATCAAATAGACTTTCCACACCCCGTACTACCCTCAAGCAAATGGGATTGTGGAAAGAACCAACGGAATGATTAAAAAACTAATCCGTCCCCAAGAGTCCCATTGGGCCCAACGGATGAGTTATGCAATTACCACCATTAGGCTAATGGGTGTCCCCGCCTAAACGGCTTTTTCCCTTCAGCTCATCAACAAACAGATATGAAAGATAAAAAACCTCTGAAGAAGGTGGAACATTCCCTTCAGCCAGGGCAAGCTGTCCTGGCTAATTTACCTAACATTGGGAAAACCTCCCTGCCTGATTGGCTGAGAAGCCCAGAAAGAAGAGACTGGCCAGTGGGGAACCAAGGAGAGCCATGAAGAGACTGCGTGCTGGCTGCTTGCCGTCTGCTTTTTGGATAGACACTGAATGTGCTGCTGCTTGCTTTCGGGGGTTAGCCTGCTCCTTGGGGTCCCTGCCTGCCTGCGGTCCCTGTTCCTGTTTACCTGCTTGCCTGCTGCCCCTGCTTGCCTGCTAGTCCCGGCTCGTCCTGGCTCCCTTCAGTCCCAGCTCCCGCCTCGCCCGCGGTCCGTCTGCCTGCTGCAGCTGCCTGCTGCCAACCACCTGCGGTGAGACTTCTTGCCACCCGTGGGTTCTAAGACCGGGTTGCAGGAGAAGTCATCTGCACCTAATATGTAAATACCTCGATCATTACAGGAATAATGTAAGAGATCGCGACACCACTCCTGCCAGTCACCTCCCGTCCCGGTACGGCCGGGTAGCCATGGCCTGCTGCCCTGCCCCAAACATCCCACCCAGCCATCCCTCCTCAGCCATCCCACCCAGCCATCCTGCCCCAGCCATCCCTCCCGGCCATCCCACCTGGCCATCCCTTCCAGCCATCCCATCCGGCCATCCCTACCGGCCATCCCACCCGGCCATCCCTCCTCAGCCATCCCTCCCGGCCATCCCGCCCGGCCATCCCTCCCGGCCATCCCGTCCGGCCATCCTGCCGCCCAAAGCTCCCACCTCCCGCAGCGAAGGCTTCTTGGCCACTCCAGGTGAGGCCTCCTGGGCAGGACGGCGCTCGCATCCACCTGGCCGGAGCCCGAGGTCACCCAGTATCATCAGTCACAGGCACTGCATGTCTGCAGGCTCTTCCCTGGTGCCCTCCCCTGCCCAGCATGTCAGCAGCCCAACCACCAGCACACAGACAGTGCTCTCAAAGCAGCCAGGAAGGGCTCTCTGAGGGCGGCTGTCAGCTCTGTGCTGTGGAGGTTCTTGCTGTCCATGTGCCAGCGAGAGGCTGGGGACCCTCTGGGGATGCAGTGTGATGCCCACCACCCCCTGTTCCTCGGAATTTCAGAACTTGGCAGTTTTGGGAAGCAGGCCATCTGCACCAGGTTCAGCAGATGATGGGAAACGGGGCTCTTCATGGCATGTAACTCCCTCAGCAGCTGCATCCCAGCACTTGCCATGAATCCCTCCCCAGGCACAACAGAGGGGGATCCCTCCTAGGAACCCATCTCCAAAGGGGTTCCCTGATGGATCAGGCACGGGCTTGGAGGGAACCTGCACTGTCCTCCTGCAACCTGTGTGCCTGAGCCATGCTGAGGCTTTACCTGTCTTTGATGTTGGCAGTGCTGTCCAGCCTCAAGGAATCCCGCCAGGCCAGGAGATAGGAATTTTCAGGAAAGAATCCAGGTACTGAGCAGTCTTTCAGGAGGCCTCAAGTGGGAGAGAAGCCCTGCAAACTAGGGGCATGCAAGCAGTGCCCGTGCTGGAGAAGAGAGAGCAAGGTTCAGGTGTCTCCTGAGAGGGCCTGACCCCGTCCCCCCAGGGTGTGGGTGTGGGGCTGGGGAGGGAGAGCTGGAGCTGGCCCTGCCTGCCACAGGGAGGGTTTTGGTCCCTGTTGCTCAAAGGAGCGAGTGGTCACATCACTGTGCTCCCCGTGTGTCTCCCTCTGACCTCATGAGGTCTGTTCAGTGGGACAGCCTGTCCCAAAGGCTCAGGGAGCCTCTGTGCAGCAGCGCTGGGAAGTGGCACAGAGTGAAGGGGGTGAGCACAGAAGAAACTGTGCCCACGTGGGAAGGAGGGCCAAGAAAGGGGGGCAAACCTGTGACACCGGGAGCACTGGGTTACAGCCATCCCAGAGCGTCAACAAAGCTGAGAGGAGAAAGAGAGGCTGCAGAGTGCCTTGATTTTCAAGCGCTTGGGGCATTTCTTTGTTGCTGCTGAAGGTGAGGAAATGTTACAGCTCCTGTGAGATTACCCATAGTGTTCACTCTTAACGTGCAGAATTCTTCTTCCTCCAGGCATAGATGGGAAGACAAAGTCAAATGCAGGAAAGTCTACTTCAGTCTGGACCTACTTCATCATCGGTGCTGTGGGATTCTTGGTCTTCCTGGTGCTGTGGTGGTTGTTGTGCATAACCTGTCTGTGCAAGCACTGAAAAGAATGAGTTGTTGGGAGGGTTTTCTTCCAAACCTCTGCATTAGGTGGCTGCAATGAGCCAATGCCTAGTTAGTTCCTGGCTAGGCTCCCCTGAGGTTTCTGCTGTCAGATGCTTTAAATTGCCCTTCCGCTCATGGGCACTCTTCTGAAACCCCGTCTGACTTGGCAAGTGTTAGTGAAAAGTGACCCAGCCTGGACAAGAACAGACCCAGCAACAGAGGCAGAGCAAAGTCAGAAACTAAGGGCAGCAAGGGGTGGCATTGCCTTAGGCAGTGAGAACTGCAAGGGTGACATCTCCCTCCCTACCAGGGAAGCTGCCAGCTGAAATCACCCTGTTAGCTGGTGCCATAAATGCCAGATGTTCACCTCAGCCAAGGTGTCCTAGCAACTCAGGCTGTGGTGAGAGACCTCCCCACAAGAGGTAATACAACACTTAGCAGCTAACAAAGAGGTAACAAAACTTAACAATCAATGAGTTGTAACAGAATAAACTAGCTCTTGATGGAATGAGTTCTTTCCCTCCCCCGTAGGGGCAGCCCAGGTTTGGGCTTGGGCTTTGTGAACACTCAGACGGGCTTTCCCTGGAGAGAGGGGCAAGCCAAGGGCAGTTCTGAGGGCAAGGGGTGGTCCCGGTCCATCCGTGTGTGTGGCAGCTCTGGCACTGTTGGAAGCCAGGAGGTTCAAGAGGCGAGAGTGTGAAACAGAGCATTAACCAAACTCTGGCTTCAAATAGTTAACTGCTTGTAGGGTGTACATCTCTCATCTGGGCCTACTGCTAGGGAGTTGTAAAAGCCTTTTGTGTGAGCTTATCTGTAGTTTTAGGGAAGAAATACAAGGGTCCTTGAAGAAGAAAGAAGCCATTCAACTGCGACTGGGGATGCCCACTGTAACCAATTCTGCTGTGGAGTTAGCAGAGATAAACGGGACAGGAGACAGAACTCGTTGGCGGCCGACCCTTCTCCTGAAACATGGGGGGATTGGCGTGTTACGGGGTATGGGGCTGGGTTTGTTCTGATGTTGGTTGTAGGAGTGGTGGTGGGAGGTTTTGTTGAGGGGTGGAAGTTGGGGCTGGTGACTGTTGATAGTGGGGGGATATTCTCTGTTCGGTTGGGTTGTAGTGGTGTGGCTATGTTCTGTTCTTTGGGGGTGGGGATGTTTTTAGTGGATGGGTGGGGTTTACTGTTGATTCTGTTTGTTGTGTTGGAGCTAGTGCAGGGGCTTTCTTGTGGGGTGATTCAGGCAGTTAGGTGGATGGTCAGAGAATAGTTTAATGAAAAATGCCAGCTTTGGGAGTTGGAGATAGAGGTTTGAGCCCTTTTTTTCTCATGCTTTGGTTTGGGAAACTCTAACGAGTATAATCTTCATTCTTTGGTTTACAAGACTAATGTTTTTATAAACTTGTAGAGTATTTTAGTAGTTGAATATCTTGTTCTCTAGGGCCTCAGTAAGGGGGAAGAGGACTTGGAGGATGGTGATGTAGGTGAGGGAGGCTAATTGACCAATGATGATGAATGGATGTTCTACTGGTTGGCTACCGACTCAGGTTAGGATGAGTAGGTTAGCTACTAGGGTTCAGAACAGGATTTGTGACAGAGGTCAGAATGTTATTATGCGTTGTTTGGACTTGTGGAGGAACGGCCTTAGGAACAGGATTAGTACAGAAGCAGCGAGAGCTAGGACTCCTCCAAGTTTGTTGGGGATTAAGCGTAGGATAGCATATGCAAATAGGAAGTATCATTGTGGTTTAATATGGAGTGGTGTTACTAGGGGGTTGGCTGGGGTGAAGTTTTTGGGGTCTCCTAGTAGGTTGGGGGAGAATCGGGCTAGGGTTATTAGTGGGGTGAGTATGATGATGAATCCTAGTAGGTCTTTTGTGGAGAAGTAGGGGTGAAATGGGATTTTGTCGCAGTTTGATACGATTCCTAGTGGGTTGTTTGATCCTGATTCGTAGAGGAAGATGAGGTGAATGGGGGTGAGGCCTGCGATTTGGAAGGGGAGGAGGAAGTGTAGGGCGAAGAATTGGGTTAATGTGGGGTTGTCTACTGAAAATCCCCCTCAAGCCCATTCTATGAGGGTTTGGCTGATGTATGGGATTGCTGAGAAAAGGTTGGTGATGACTGTAGCGCCTCAGAATGATATTTGGCCTCATGGTAGGACGCAGCCTACAGAGGCAGTTGCTATAACAGTTAGTAGTAGGATTACTCCTGTGGCCAAAAGTTCCTGTGAGGAAGACTCAAGGGTGAAGTAAATGACCCCCAGGAGACCCTCATGGACTTAACATGCATGCGATAATGGGCGGACACTTATTTAAATGATTTCTCAGGAGACTAATGAATATCTAAACCATTTCTTAGAAATATTACACAGAATTGAGTATCAGCTGTGTATCTATCTCTCACTTTACCCTGTAAGGTGCAAACACTTTGGAGGAGCTATCCCCTGTGCGTCTGGCGCTGTGAATAGAGAATGCCAGCTGAACAGTACTTGGACTGTTGGGTGGACTTCCCTTGTTTCAGGTCGGGGAGGGGCACACCGGGGCCCTTGGAGGCTTTGCTGGCCTTGGGCTGGTGCTCATGGGCTGCAGCTGTGGCTGTGGCTTTGAGCTCCTCTGGCAGGGGCATCCAGTGAGAAGAGCTGAGGGGACTGTGGCCTTTGTGGCACATGGGGCTGGGCTGTGAGCCTCCCAGCTGCTTGTTGACCACACTGCTGGGGCTGTCGTCAAGCTGGGGGTGGAAGCATTGGTGAGAGGGCTGATTGTCTTGTTGCCCTTCCCTCTTCTGCTGCTGCTGGACCAGGAGATCCTGGGAGGCATAGATGTACTGGCACTGCACCTTGGCCTCCCTGTTCTCCAGCTGCCTTTGGCTTCTGGCCTGCTTGAGAGGCCTGGAATAAAATCAGTGACTGGTCTGATGGAAGCAGCTGAGCTGGTACAGCACAAGCTCTCCTTTGCAGACAGATCCACTTTGCCCTTATCCCTCCTGGTGGGAGGGATGCCACTGGCAGCAGGGTTGCTAGTGCTGTGGGAAAACAAGGTGTCTATGGAGCTAACTCAGAACAGATGAACTCTGGGCTGAAGGGACATTTGGCAGATGCAGAGGGTTCAGATTTTTCCCCACACCCTTCAGCCACCTTTGCACTGTCATCCTGGAGATACCTCACAGCCTGGTGCACCCCAGAGATACCAGAGCCTGTGCTCTCCTGCCAGCACCCATGTGCCAAAGCAGATTCTTATTCACCAGCTCTCAGAGGCACTTCAGCTGACTGGGAATTTTCTCCAGGAATTGCTGGAATTCCTGAGCCATTTCTGCAGAGGAAACACAAACCCAGGCAGGAGGGTCAGAGGCAGGCAGGCCACCATGAATCCATCAAGTCAACCCCCTAATTACTAAAGAGTGGAGCTACAGAGGAGGTGGAGCTACTCCGGAGGGGAAATACTGAGAACTAGTATCACTGACCCCATTGCAACTCCTTTCCCTCTGTGCCTTTTCTCGTCTCTGTTGTGCCACAGGAGCTGCTGCACCTGCCCTGCAAACCTTGGCAAGACCTGCAGTCCTGGACACATGACAGTGGTCTCCCTTGGAGGGAGAAAGCCAGTGGCTGGGTCACTTGCCAGCCTGCACCTCTGCTCCATTTGAGAAGACCATTCCCAGTGCAACTCCTGGGATGGCAGTCAAGGAGCAAACTGGCCCTCTCCAGGTTTCAGGAAGGCTCTGGTCTCTCCCAAAGGATTTTTGGGCAGAGCTCTGAAGCTTTAGCTCTAAACAGCACTGGAGTGTCTCTGGAGTGCCTGCAGGGAGCCTGGCCACCTGCTTGAACTAACTGCCCCTCAAAGAAGGCAGTAAAGTTCCTGAGCATCCCATGAGCCTTGCTGGGATAGCTGGTTGCACAGCTGGCTTGGACTGCCAGTGAGCTCTTGCTAACCCAACCCAGTGATCCCCAACTGCTCGGAAGCTACCCAGTGCCCCAGGGATCCCCAGCAGCACATCTGCTCCACAGAAGACCCCTGTCCCACTGGGTTCCATTATGTTGATCTCCATGAGGATAGGGAGGCTCTAGAGAGAGACTTGGATAGATTGGATAGTTGGGCTAATGTTAATGGTCTGGGCTTCAACAAGGCCAAGTGCCGGGTCCTGCACTTGGGCCGCAACAACCCCAGGCAACGCTCCAGGCTTGGGGAAGTGTGGCTGGAAAGTGTCTGGCAGGAAAGGACCTGGGGGTTCTAATTGACAAGGGGCTGAATATGAGCCAGCAGTGTGCCCAGGTGGCCAAGAAAGCCAATGGCATCCTGGCTTGCATTAGTAATATTGTGACCAGCAGAAGTAGAGAGGTGATTGTCCCCCTGTGCTCAGCACTGGTGAGGCCACACCTGGAGTCTTGCGTCCAGTTTGGACACCTCAATTCAAGAGAGATCTCGAGGTGCTGGAGGGAGTACAGAGGAGGGCAACAAAGCTGGTGAAGGGCCTAGAGAATAAATCTTGTAAAGAACACTTGAAGGAGCTGGGAATGTTTAGTTTGAGGAAGAGAAGGCTGAGGGGAGACCTCATCAGTCTCTACAACTACCTGAAAGGTCACTGTAGAGAGGTTGGTGCTGCTCTCTTCTCACAGGTAATTAGCAACAGCACAAGAGGGAATGGGTTCAAGCTGCAACAGGGGAGGTTTAGACTGGACATTAGGAAATTTTTTTTCACAGAAAGAGTGGTTAGACACTGGAATAGGCTGCCCAGGGAGGAGGTTGAGTCACCGTCCCTGGATGGAGTCGCTTGGATGTGGTGTTGGTGGATCTGGTTTAGGGGAGAACTTTGTAGAGTAGGAATGATGGTTGGACTCTGTGATCCCAAGGCTATTTTCCAACCTGAATAGTTCTATGATTCTATAATTCTGTTCTATAAAATAATAACCTCTTGGTCACCAAGAAATAGGCAGTTCAAGCCACATCCTTGCTGGCTGAAAGAGAAAAGGAAAAAGCCACATGTCAGTCTGCACAGCCTGACAAACCTCACTCCATTGTAGCCAAGAGCCCTGGGCCTCTTGCCACCACACACAAAACAAGAGAGCCAGCATGGTTTGACTAACTCCATGCCACAGCTAGAAGCCCTGTAGGTGGAGAGCTTTGTGTGGTTCAGCAGGACCACAGCATCACCTCAGCCCTTTGCAGTTCCCTCTGTTTTGACCCCATTTGTTGCAGTCCCTGAAGAACCTGTGTCACAACTGGCATGATTTGTCAGGATGTTAAAACACTGTTTGCCTTCCTTACTGGAAAAATTTGTTAGTGGAACCAAGGGGTCTGTACATGGCACTGGCTTCTCTGAGGAGCAGCCTCCACAAGCTGATGTTTAAGGTGGAATACTGAATTTTGCCTCCCACCACACCCACAAATTTAGACTGACTGCAAATTTATAGTTTAACTAATTAAAATGGTTTATTAGGGAATTTAACACAATTTAGGGGAGGAAAGGTTCAGGAGAGATAGGGTCTTTGAAACACCAAATACTTATACATGTACTCATATATAAATACACCTCAATATTTACACACACTATTGTTATCTAAGAGGGGAAGAGGAAGGAGGGATATGCCGACGCCTCTCCTGTACTGGGTTGCGGTTTGTGTGGAGGTAAATCAGGGCAGCAACATCTTAAGGAACAAATGATACCAAAATGCAACCCCTTACTTTATTCCTGAGATGGTCTCGGTATACATATAAAGTGTGGATGACTTCCCCTGCAACCTGGCCTCAGAGCCTGCAGATGCGGGAATAAGTCTCACCACAGGTGGTTAGCAGGCAGAGAACAGCAGCAGCAGCAGCTACCTGGCTTGCTTGTTGACTGATTTGCTCCTGTTCCTTCAGCAGCAACTGACCCTGACTGTTATAGGTGAATCATGAAGTTAATTTGCTGATCAAATGTGATTGTATATGATTGAATGTTAAACTGCAATGTTTGTTAAATGCTAGAAGTTATGTTTGCTATATGTTGGAAGTTATGTTCATGTTTGTAAAATGTTGAATGTTATGTAATGGTTATGTGAGGGTTAATGTTGGAAGCTATACCCTGTTATATAATCAGGTGTATGGAACCGTAAGTTAAATAACATTTTGAGTGACTGCGCATGTCCTGAAGAGCGGCAACCACAACGCAGAGGATGGAATTTTCCAAGAAGGGGGCAGAGCTTTGCAACGGCGGGAAAAAGAACTGTGTAAGAAAGGACCCCGCGAGGAGCCGTGTACGCGTCTTGGTGGAGCAGTGACGCCCGGCGTGCCCAGCGCTGTTTGCTCATTTATCTCAAATAAATTAATTAATTCTAAATTCTTTTCCTGGCTGGTTATTGCTGATTACAATTTGGTGCCGTGACTCGGATACAGGCATTTTGGCCAGAGTTCCTGCCCCCAGGAGGGCGCCCCCATCTTCGGATGGTCTCAGGGTCTGGAACGACCGTGCCAAATCCTGTATTCTGAACCCTGAGATAAGTGAGCAAAGAACTAAAATAAATACTGCAGTTCCCCATAATTTTTGTGCACCAAGATCTGGACAAGGACTCAGGAAAGGGTACACAGCGGTAAGCGGATTCCGTTCGGTCGGAGAGTGCGGGTTCCCGGAAGTGCGAATGAGTGAGACGTCCTATTAGGATGAAGCGAGTGCAGACCCTCTAGTAGTGTGGTTCTCATAGCCCGTGAGGGCGTGAGCCACGAGCGAGGGGAAATGATTGGTGTGTAAGAGAAGGCACTTTCGGAAGATCAGCCCACAGAGAGACTGATAGGAATACAAAGTTCGGTACCCTATAGGAAGCTCAGTCCCAGGGAGACTGATAGGCTTCGGAGGATGGGACAGAAGATAACCAGAACTGGTCTCAGCTCCAAGGGAGGGTTGCCAGCTATCCCTCCAGATAGTCCTTTAGGAATAATGTTAAAACACTGGGGAGATTGGCCCTCTAGGAAAGGAAAAGGCAGAGAGAAAATGGTACATTTTTGTATGGTAGTGTGGGGTGGGAAGGAGATTAGAAAAGATCATCTGTATTGGCCAGTATTTGGATCATTTGAAGACTGGATATGCCAGGCTTTAAATGTCTATGTTAACAGTAAGGAACCTCATAGCCTGGAAGAAAGTGAGTATGCAAGCTTATGGATTAGATCAGATACTAGAACTTACTTGTATACCCTGCGGGGGGGAGAGAGTTCAAAGAAAAAGAATAAGAGATTGGAGGAACTACTACTAATGTCACCCCCTCCTTACCTTCCCTCCCCTCCTCCTTCTGTGCCAGTCCCCAGTTGTCCTGTCCTAAAAGCTTCAGAATCCACCCCCTCTTTTTCTCAGGAGCAGGACTCCTCACCCTCATTACCTCCCATTCTCAATCATAGTGGAGAAAACAGGAGGGTTACTAGGAGCCAAACAAGGGAGCAGGAAAAATCAGAAAATCATCTCTTTCCCTTGAGGAAAATTGCAATGGGAGGTCCACAGCCAGGAGTAGGATTTGTATCAGTACCCCTGAATTCAGGGGACATGAGGGAATTTAAAAAGGAGATGGGAAACTTATTAGAAGACCCTCTGGGAGTGTCTGAAAGAGCAGATCAATTCCTTGGCCCCAGTACATATACCTGGGATGAAATGCATGCAATTTTGAGAATATTGTTTACAGCTGAGGAAAGGGAGATGATTAGGAGGGCAGGAATGAGAAACTGGGATCAAAGACATCAGCAGGGACCTGGTGCAGATAATAAATGGCCTTTACAGCGGCCCAATTGGGACAATCAAAATCCAGCACATAGGACTAATATGGAAGATTTGAGAGATATGATTATCCAAGGAATTAGGGAATCAGGTCCCTTAGAGAAAACCTGGTCAGCCCAAGCCTGTGAACTGTATGCCCTATTGAGGGCCCTACAAGTGCTAAAGGATAAGATAGGAACAATTTACACGGACTCTAAATATGCCTTTGGAGTAGTTCATACTTTTGGAGAAATCTGGGAGGAAAGGGGATTAATCAATACCCAAGGGAAAAGATTGGTCCACGAAATATTAATTAAAGAAACATTGAAGGCATTACGGGGCCCACAAAAGATAGCTGTTTTATATGTAAAAGGACATCAGAGAGGTTTTAAACCCACTACTCGAGGAAACAACTTAGCTGATGAGGAAGCCAAAAGGGCAGCACTATTAGTATTAGAGCAATTGGATAATGAAGAAGAATCATTCCATGTGGTTAAAAGTTTTACAGATAAAGAAAAGGAAAAATTACAGCAAGTAGGAGCAAAGGAACAGAGTGGCAAGTGGATGTTGCCGGATGGCAGAGAGGCCCTTCCGAAGGGATTGGCCCAGAAAATAATGGGGAAATTACATCAGCTGACCCATTGGGGAACTCAAGCTTTAGTGGATCAATTTGAAACTAAATATGTCTGTGTAGGGGCTTATGGAATGGCTAATAAGGTTTTGGAAGGGTGTTTAACCTGCCAAAAGGTGAATAAGAGACAACTAAGAGAGAAAATTCAAGGTGGTAGGGAAATAGCCAAGAGACCATTTGAAAAGATCCAGACAGACTTTACTGAATTGCCTAAGGTGGGGAGGTATCGTTACTTATTGGTGCTAGTGGACCATCTTACCTATTTTGTAGAAGCTTTTCCTGTAGACAGAGCCACAGCCAAAACAGTGATTAGAATCTTATTAGAAGAAATCATTCCCAGATATGGAGCTATAGCTGTGGTTGATTCAGATAGGGCCCTGCACTTTACCTCAAAAATTATTAAAGAAGACAACAGAGCTTTTTGGGACCAAATGGGAATATCACACTCCGTGGCATCCACAGAGCTCGGGAAAGGTAGAATGAATGGAGAAATAAAGAAACATGTAACTAAGCTAATGATAGAAACTAAAATGAATTGGGTAAAATGTCTACCACTAGCTCTATTATATATCAGAACCCAACCTCGTACCGATACAGGAATCTCCCCTTTTGAAATGATGTATGGGATGCCATATGATTTTGGGGTTCCAATAGAACATCCTAAAATTGAAGATAAAATCTTACAGGAATATATAGTTGAATTGATGAGACGAAGGCAGGAGTTGAGAAAGAAGGGGTTGGTGGTCCAGAGACCTCCTTTAGACATTACAATACATAGGATTCAACCTGGAGATCAAGTGCTAGTAAAAACCTGGAAAGAATCATCTCTGACACCCCGCTGGGAAGGACTCTTTGTTGTTTTACTTACAACAAATACAGCCATTCGAACAGCTGAGAGAGGATGGACTCATGCAAGTAAAGGACCCATCCGACCGCCTGAGTGGACGGTGACTCAGGGACCAGATCCTATGAGACTAAAAATCACTTGAAAGGCATAAATCCCATGCAGACTCAGGACGAGTGGGAAGCTCGACGGCAGTCCCGGTGGACTAAGCTGTTGAGACCATTAATTGAGGAGCTTTTTGGATCGATTTCTGTTGCTGAGGCAGTCTTCCTGCCTCAGGAGCTGTTAGCGTCAGGAGGAAGACATCTTCTACGCTCAGCACGAATAGACTTAGCTCTGAGGACTGCTTGTCACTGTGGGGATAGAAACTGTGAATTTTGGGTAAAGATTCTGTGTGGGCATTGCAAAAGGATTCTGTGGGTAAACAGGGTGGCCTTACAACGTTTATACCTCTGCCAACAGTGGGATCAGAAATTTAGAAATGACACTTTCTTTCAGTCCTGGCAAAGAATATTAAACAGACAGTGGACAAAATTTGATGGTCAACCAGATGAGAACCACTGGGGACAGGGGCAATACGTGTTAGAAAATAGAGATCACTTTGAATTAGTTCCCTTGCAATACTTTCTAATCAATCTAATTCACCATGTTAGCGGAATAAAATTCACAAGGATTATTAAGCAGTTTTGTGGAAAGCAAGTTATATTTGCAAACTTTCAGGAAGTCACTGAGGAAGAGTGGGATAGGGAAATTGGGAGAGGCCTGAGGGATTAGGAAACAAGATAAACTTAAAAAGACCTCTGAAATGCCACCACAGGGAGTTGAGCAGAGAGAGAAATTGTAAGAGAAAAGGCTCCAGGAACTCCTGAAGACTACCACTGCTGCCGAGAAAAGAATATACCTCGTTGCTCCCTGCAAAGGAGTAGACGAAGGAGGCAGAGGGGTAGAAGTGTGGAGACTAATAATGCTGGGCCTGATGAAAAGAGATGTGTTCACTCCCATGGGGATAAGAGGTAGAACAAAATTCGAATGCAAAACAGGAGTTTGGCTTATTATAATTTGGATAATTGGCATACAGGGAGATAATCCTCATAAACCTTATGAATGGACCCTTGCAAGGTGGGGGGACTCTCAAATAATTACACGCAATATCACAGCAGGCTCTCCCAGCTTTGTTGTCTCACTCTGTGACTTAGTACCTATAAAACCATGTCTGAATCAGAGACCTTATTATCTATGTCCAGCTTCTTATCCATGGAGAGGGTATTGTAATAGTCCTAATCAATATTATTGTTCATACTGTGAATGTGTTACCATTGCCTCCTCCTGGACTCCTCCACACAGAGACAAGTTTTTAAGGACTGAATGGACACAAAAAGGTTGTACCCCACTCTGATCTGAAAATGAACAAAAGCAAAAGAATAAACGGAGTGCAAGCTGGCGACCAGGAAGGGTAAAAATAAGAGTTAGTAATTGTGATAACATAATCCTTAATGTTATACAGCCAGAAGATCCAGGATGGCTGTTAGGAAAAACTTGGGGAATTAGATATTAGGAACCTGGGACAGATAGAGGAGGCCTAATCTCTATTCAAAAGAAGGAAATTATAGATCAGCCACCTATAGGTCCCAATAAACTTCTAAAAGAAGGTAAAAAGAGGGAACAAAAGACTACACCAACTGTTTTAGGTTCTACAGAAACCCCTATAAGGGTTACCACTGCGGAAGATGATGATATCGATCCATTGTGGAAATTGATTCAAGTAGCATATCAGGTCTCAGTCACACAAACCCCAATGCTACCTTCTCTTGTTGGCTGTGTTATGATATAAGGCCTCCCTTTTATGAAGTAATAGGACTTAATAGCACTTATAATTTAATTAATGAGGATAACCACTTACAGTGTAAATGGGGAGAAAGGAAAACAGGGCTTACTCTACAGCAGGTAAAGGGGAAAGGAACTTGTTTAGGGAATGTACCCCTCTCAAAGACAGGACTTTGTGGTCTCTGGGATAAAGAAATAAGTAAGACTAATAGTAAATGGGCAATACCAGAGCAAGAAGGATGGTGGATCTGCTCAAAAACAGGCTTAACCCCATGTTTATCATTAGCAATTTTTAATGAGAGCAAAGAATATTGTATTCAAGTAACAATTGTCCCACGAATATTATACCATCAGGAAGATAGCATGTACATATATTGGGATAATGAAAATTACAAAAGACAGAAAAGAGAACCTATAACAGCTATAACTCTGGCTACCCTAATTGGTTTGGGAATTACAGGGGCAGCAACTGGAATTAATTCTATAGCACAACAAAATCAGGGACTGACTTCGCTGCGCGCGGCTGTAGATGAGGATTTAGAACGAATTGAGAAATCTATATCATACTTGGAAAAATTGCTCACTTCTCTATCTGAACTGGTGTTACAGAATAGAAGAGGGATGGACTTGTTTCTGCAACAGGGTGGTCTTTGCGCAGCATTGGGGGAAGAATGTTGTTTTTATGCAGATCACACAGAAGTCGTGAGGGACTCCCTAGCAAAAGTTAGAGAAGGATTCGATCAGCGAAGACGTGAGCAAGAAGCACAGCAGGGGTGGTTCGAATATTGGTTTAATAAAACACCTTGGATAACAACTCTAGTGTCCACTATATTAGGGCCCTTGATTCTATTTCTTATTACTCTCACTTTTGGCCCTTGTATTTTGAATAAGCTCGCGGCCTTTGTCAAAAACCAAATAGAGACTGTGCAGCTGAAAGTGTTGCAAGAGCAACATTACAAACTGACTGAAATAGAGAATGCTTCCTTTTTTGGAGCGGCTAAAGAAGCCGGTTCAAGATTTGATCAGCAAATTGAGGATAAAAAGAAAAAGGGGGGAATTTGTTATAGGTGAATCATGAAGTTAATTTGCTGATCAAATGTGAATGTATGAGGTTGAATGTTAAACTGCAATGTTTGTTAAATGCTGGAAGTTATGTTTGCTATATGTTGGAAGTTATGTCAAATGCTAGAAGTTATGTTTGTTAAGTGTTAGGAGTTATGTTCATGTTTGTAAAATGTTGAATGTTATGTAATGGTTATGTGAGGGTTAATGTTGGAAGCTATACCCTGTTATATAATCAGGTGTATGGAACCATAAGTTAAGTAACATTTTGAGTGACTGCGCATGTCCTGAAGAGCGGCAACCACAACGCAGAGGATGGAATTTTCCAAGAAGGGGGCAGAGCTTTGCAACAGCGGGAAGAAGAACTGTATAAGAAAGGACCCCGCAAGGAGCCGTGCGCGCGTCTTGGTGGAGCAGTGACGCCCGGCGTGCCCAGCGCTGTTTGCTCATTTATCTCAAATAAATAAATTAATTCTAAATTCTTTTCCTGGCTGGTTATTGCCGATTACAATACCAAAATGCAACCCCTTACTTTATTCCTGAGATGGTCTAGGTATACATATAAAGTGTGGATGACTTGCCCTGCAACCTGGCCTTAGAGCCTGCAGATGCGGGAATAAGTCTCACCACAGGTGGTTAGCAGGCAGAGAACAGCAGCAGCAGCAGCTACCTGGCTTGCTTGTTGACTGATTTGCTCCTGTTCCTTCAGCAGAAACTGACCCTGACTCATCTTCCTGAAGTGCCTCCTCCACAGCCTCACGCTTGGCCTCTTGAGAAAGACAGTGAGAAAGACATTTTAATTCTGCTAATGCTTAGGAACATAGCCAGGGCATTTGGGGGTGCAGCTTGTCACCAATCCAAACAATGTGTCATTCATGGAAAACACTGAAGAGCTGGACACTCTGCAGCTAAACCATCCTAGGCTGAATTCATAGCCCTTCATTTCAGCTGCCTTCAAGCTGGGTGTCTGGCCTCAAGCTGCATGTCCAGCTGCCTCCTGTCCTTGACCCCAAGGAGTCACCCAGAGTCCTCAAACCACGCAGAAACACAGGACAGGAGCTGGTGAAGCTGGGGCTGTTCCCATCCTGGCCAGGACCTCCTGCAGGCCCACAGAGCCTGCTGCTGGTGAGCCCCCAAGCTGCCTACACAGCCTCTCCCCCCACAGGGCACTCTCCCCTCTGGCAACTGGCAGCAAGGCATGAGCACCGCCGGCTCTGCCAGCTGGGCACCACTGCCTGCCACAAACAGATCTGGCCAGTGATGGTGTCACTGGGGCAGCAGCTGCCCCTTGACTCAGCTCCAGCCACAACTGGCAGCAGAGTCTGCAGCTCACCAGCAAGGCATGACACTGAGTGTCAGGGCAGCCAGGCTCTGACCAACCCCTTTCTGCTCAGGCAGGCTATGGCTTCTGCACACATGGATCTGCACACATGCACATCAGCTTCCCAAGTCTCCTGCTTAAGAGAGAGAGATGCCCACCATGTGCTGCCTTCTCCAATATTTCCAGGATGTCCTTCAGTGCTCCTGGTGGATGCCCAGTGTTTCCCCTCAGGGGAACTGTGACTAGCTCCTTGAGGACCTTAAAAGAAAGTATTTAGTTAAACTTCTCACTAATAAAAATACTAAAAACGAGTACAGGGGCTGTAAAGTCAGCCAAGACTGCTTGCTGACCCCCGGGATGTGAGGTGACCACCAGTGCAGGATCCAGCTGTGGAGATGGAGTGCGAGCCCCATCTGCAACCAAATACCAACATGAAGTTTCATCATATATTGTGCTGGACACAGAGATAGAATCCAGCCAGCCACTCAGAGGGCACCAGCAGTTGTGTGGTTCTCTCACCCACAAGGGGCTCCTTGCCCACATTTGGGCTTGGAGCTGGCAGCTCCCGAACAAAGCAGAAAGCCATGACTTAGCCTGCAGGTGTCCAAACATCTCACCTGTGTCTCCTTGGTGCTGAGGCTTCTCTGGTGCAGAGGTCGGGTGGCCACAGCCTGCAGTCACAGCTGGAAAGAAGCACCATGCCAGGACAGATTGTGATCTACCTCTGTCTTGCTCAGCCATCTGGAGGGACTGGAGGGGGGGCAGGTAATGGTGTGGCCCTTAGCCGTGGGGGGAGATTTCCAAAGCCCCCCAAGCACTGCCCCCACTTGCCACCACCTCGGGAGGGCAGGGCTCCCTCAGGGGAGCCAAAGACTGGGGCTCCCAGCACCTCACTGAGCCAACACAGCCTCAGTTCCTTCATCTCCAAAGCCTCACGCTGAGCCTCCAAGACTCCTTCTGAGGGTGGTGCAAAAGCATCATTTCAGGGCGCAAACCACAGACCCTCATCTCAGGCTTCACAGCCTCATTCTCAAACCCAAAGCCCCATTCCTGGGCCCAAACCCTCCTTTGGACAGCAGAGACTCCCTCTGAAGGGAGCTCAAACCCTCTTCTACAGCTCCACGTCTCACTTGCAGTGCCCACAGCCCCGGATCCAGCAGCAAAGCTTCGTTTCAGGGGGCCACAGAGAAACCACAGGGTTCCCCTCTGCTGCAGGCTCTGTCCAAAGCATCAGGCAGAGCATCTGGGCCATCCTAGTTAGAGCCCAAAGCCTCACTCAGAGGGCCAAAGCCTCCTTTTCAGGCATCATCTCCTCATTTCAGTGTCTAAACTCTCTTTTCAGGCTCCAGAGCCTCATTTTTAGGGTCCCAATGCTCTGTTCCTTTGGCTGTGTCTCCGGTTTAGTGTCCAAAGCCCCGTTTTCAGTTTCCCAATGCACATCTTCGGGCTCCCAAGTGGCATTTTGAGAGTCCAGCCAGACTTTGTGTGAAAGCCACCTCTGCAGATTAGAAACCCTCCTTCTGATGCAACAAATGCCTGCGTTAGGGCTCCAAGTCTCCTTCCTGAGTGTCCAAAGCTTGGATTCTAGGATTGAATGTCTCATTTCTATGCCTTGCTAGGGTCCAGAGCCTCATTTTCAGGACCAAACACTCATGTTGAGCTTCCAAAGCCCAATTTTTAGAAGTTCCTCTGCAATTCGGAAGGCTCAAAGCCTCATTCTGAGGGCCCACACACTCATGTCGAGGGCTCAAAGCCTCATTTTCGGCTCCAGCCTCCTCACGGAGGCTACCGAGCCCCATCTGCACCAAAACACCCATAAGAAGGCGGGCAGGGACCGCGGGCAGGCAGGGACCCCCAGGGAGCAGGCGAGCCCCCAAAAGCCAAGCAGCAGCAGGTTCAGTGTCTGTCCAAAGAGCGGCAGCAAGCAGCAGACAGGCAGCTTCCCGATGAGTCTCAGGGACTCTCCCCTTCGTCCCCGGCCGGCCAGCCTCTTGTTCCCGGCTCTTCCCTGCCAATCCCGCAGGGACCTTTTCCCGCCCCGCTGCTCCGTCCCTGGGCAGGCTCGCTGCTCGCAACACTGTTGCGGTTTTCCCGCCACGTCCCGCCCGGGGCTGGGCACTGCCTCATGGAGGCCGAGGTGTTGTTTTGTGGCAGAGCAGGCAGGCAGACAGCAGAGGGTTGAAGTGCCTGAGGGAGCAGCCATTTTAAGTCAGTGACGGCTGCTGACCTGAAGGACATAGTATGTTCGTGAGAGGAAAAGATGCATTCTCACAGCCCTTCTCTGCCAAGCTGCTCTGTCACAGAGGAGAAGCTGCGGGCACCCGGCAGAGCTTACCTGTGTGATAAATGACTCGGTCCCAAACGGGATTTTAATTCAAATCTACAATTTATTAAGCGAACAGAAGCAAGCAGCGCTGGGCACGCGGGGAGTCTCCGCTCCACCGAGACGCGCGCCAAACAGTTCCAGGATTTGACTTATATCTTCTCAACTGATACATATTCATTACTATTTCGAGAAAAGGGTCAGCTTATGCTAATTATTTCCAAGAATCTGCTTTATAACATTCTTGTGGTTAACAACAAAGCTGGTTTATGCTAAAAAAATAACTTTTAAGATGTTTGCCCAATGTCTGCTACACAATAGAAAAATCACATGCAATGCAAGCAGAGGATACACAATACGAGAGCAACATGCAGTGCAAGCAAAAGATAAAAATTTTTTTACACTATACAAAAACAGGAAGCACAAGCAGAGATAAAAATTTTACTGTGTACAAAAGTGTGCAATACTATACACAAAGAATTATTCTTCATTCTATGACTCTTAACATTGTTCCATGTTAAACAAAAAAATTATTCTTCACCCTGTGACTCTTAACATTGTTCCATTTTAACACGAATTAGGTGAACACATTTCACACCTGGCACGAGCTGCACACACTTCACCACGTGGGGAAGGGGGTGGTCAACGAGGATCTCAAACCCTGGAAAAACACAGACGTGCAGCCATCAGAAAACCAGCAGCACGCCCTGGCAGGTCTATGAGTCTGCTGTGTCCTGCTCCTGGGGGACAAGCCCTTCTCCCCTTCCCTCCTGCAGGCCCTGCTCTCTGCCCAGAGGCAAGCAGGAAGAGAGCACCTGCAAACTGGCTCTGAAGTGGAGCAGGTGTCACTAAGTCCAGCTGTTAACAGTGTCTTTTAGAAAGGAACAGGAAAGTGAACCCAATGGCCATGGGCCTATGCGTAGCCTCCAGTTTCTTCTTTCAAAAAGACCCCCAAACTCTTGCTGTTCTTTTTTCCTCATCTTCAGCTATCTGATCAGAACAGTAACTTTCAGCCTAGCCCTTGCAGACCTCATCCCTGCCACTGCCTGGGACGCCTCCACAAGCAGCACAGGAATTAGCTGCTTCTGGCTTGTATTCTTCCTTAGGCTTTCTTGGATCAAGCTGCCCCTTTTCAGCAGGGCTGGCTGCTCAGTCCCAGGTCGTATCCACAGGGAGTTTTATAGGGCATGGATCTGTACACACCAAGGACAAAGTGCCTCAGGTCTGTGCTGGGAGGGGGGAAGTGCCCTCTGCCCCCTGTGCTGAGTCCCCCTGCCCCAAAAAGGCTGCAACAAATCAAGACAAAAATAAATAAATACAAGAAAAGATAAAAAAGTGACTTGAAAAAAAAAGTCTTGAAGAGGGAGGAGAGCACACAGCCTCCCCAGCCAGCACAGAGGGTCCTGGTCCCCCCGCTGCCATGGGGGGCAAGGGCATGGGAGTGTGCAAGGGCTCAGGGGGGCGTGCGAGGGGAAAAGGGGGCACACCAAGGGGTGTGTGTAGTCACAGGGGTGTGCCAAGGGGTGTGCAAGAGCTAAGGGGCCTGTGACATTAATATGTGCACAGGGGTGTGTGAAGGCCCCGTGTGCACAAGGGGAGGGGTGTGCAAAGGGTTTGCACGTGCAAAGGAGTGTGCGATGGCAAAGGAGCATGTAAAGGTCTGTGTGAGGTCCTTGGTGTGCAAGGGCTAAGGGAGTGTGCAACACTAGTGCATGCAGACATCATGCGTGAAGGCTGTGTGTGCATAAAGGACAGGGTGTGCAAAGGTGTGTGCAAGGGGCACTGTAAGGGCTAAAGGACATGCAGCATCAGGATGTGCGAAAGTGCAACATCAGCATGTGCCAAGGCGTGTGTGAGGACTGTGTGAACACAGGGGAGCAGGTGTGCAAGGGTTTGGGTATTCAGGGACCAAAGGGCGTGCAAGGGCTTGAACCCCAAGCGGTCTGCAAAGGCCATGTGTGCAACGGGCAGAGGTGTGCAAGGCTTAGCCTATGCAAAGGGGTGTGCCTCCCCACTTCAGAGCCCCCCCTCCACCTCCATAGGTGACCCCTACTTCCACTAAGGGGGACTCAGGTGTCAGGGAGGGCCCTTCACCCCCCCACAGAGGACCCCTCCCATCTCCAAGGGGGACCCAGATGTCTGGCTGACCCCTGGGGGCTGGGCAGGGTGTGACATGGAGGCAGGGCCAGGTCTCCTCCAGCCACTCCCTGTCCCTTGGGGGGTCACCGGGTCTGGGGGGACCCTGAGAGGGTGACATTGTTGGGAAAGAGGGACCCTACTGGGGTCACCATCAGCCTGGAGAGGGATAAAGCTCAGTCCCATAGACCCCCCCAGGGCCTCCCAGTCTTCTAGACACCTCCAGCCCCATAAATCCACCCAGGGACCTCTCTGCCCCATAGGTCCCCCATGCACCCTCACCCCCCCAGCCCTATAGATCGCCCCTGGGACCTCCCCAGTCCCAGAGATCCACCTGCTGTCCCATAGATCTCCTCTGGACACCCCCTGCCCCATAGAATTCCCCTGGACCCCACAATTCCTTCTGGGCCCTCCCTGCCCCATAGATCCTCAGTGGTGCCTCAGCCTCATATGTCCCCAATGACCCCCACTGAAGTCTATGAACTTGACTGCACTGATCCCCATTGACTCCCATTGACTCTCATAGACCCCACAGACCTGCATTCATGCCACAGCCCCCAAGCGACCCCAGGGATCTCCATTGGCCCCATTGATCCCATGTCACGATTTAACTCAGGTTCGACAATGAAACCAGCAGCAACAATGGTAGGGACACTTCCCAGGTAGGGAAGTAGAAAGAGAATGTGGGAGAGAGACTTTTCTGGATTGAAAACTAGACAGCATTCATTAATACTAATGATAAAAGTAAATATGTACAATTATATATAAATGTGTTCAGGAATGTGCAAAACCCTGTTGCCTCCCCCCACTGCCAGCAGCTCCCACGGCATCTCCTGAGCTGTAAACAGTCCCCAAATGTCCCGGAGCTGCCGGAGAGAGCGGCAGAGCAGACAGGAGCTGAGGGCAGAGTGATGAGGGTCAGGGATACATGAGCCTAGGAATCAATGGTGATGGAGAGATGGAGTCCTCCCCAAATGCCAGCCATAGATGGAAGAGAAAGGAGAAAGAGAAAGGAAGGGGCTTGACTTCCATGATCCCTGACCTTACCCCAAACTGACCTAGCTATATGGAATGGAACTTTGGTCAGTTTTGCTGTCTGTCTAGTCCACTCCTGCCTACAGGAGGGCTGCAGATGTGACTCTTCTGCTCCTCTAGTATCTGAGGCCGCAGAGCAAAGTGTCCTTGTTTCTGGGAAGTAACATAAACATCCCAGTGTTATCACTCCACTGGCTGGAACACTTGCTGCTAGGCAATAGAGAGCTCAATGAAGAAAAAAAATCAGTAAAAGAAAGTTGGCTTTATCCTGGCTTAAACCAGGACGTATGGAAAATTAAAGTTGAAATTAATTATGTTGCATAACAGCTTCACGAATCCTTGGCATACAACAGAGATTAGATTCAGGACTCCTACTGTCCCACCACACAAAACCACAGATATTTTTCCTCTAACCACATGCACAGAGGCTAATTAACACAAAATAATTTTTCCTCACTGAAAAAGAAGACTTGAGGCTTTATTAGAAGAACAGGAAAACAATTAACTAAAGATTCAATGGGCTCCACGTCCATGAAGCATGATGGGAATTGCCAAAAGGAGCAGGAGGCAGGTAACAGGGGCTGTTATAAAAGAGCAGAAGAGAACGAGCAATGGCAAGTTAAAAAACAAAACAAAACAGCAGCCCTGCTCCCTGCAAATATGCTTTTCTCTCCCAAAAGAGAAGGCTGGGGGCAGCACAGGTTGCTCAGGTGCCTGAACCCCAGGGCCAGCACTCAGCCCCCGCAACCTCCTGCCCCCGCGCTGAGGGAGATCCCGGAAACACCGGCTGCGGGGGCGGGCAGGGGCTTCAAACACAACAAGAAATCTCAGCACAGCCCCTGCCCTGTGCAAACCGACCGCCCCTGCCGGCCACGTTTGCCTGAGCAGCCTGGCCGAGCCCTCAGCAGGCCTGTCCCACCGCCCTCCCTTCCAGCCCGCTGCTCCCTGCACACTCCAGCCCATCCAGGCCCTCCTCCAGCTGCAGGTCAGAAGTGCTCACCTTCCAGATGACAGCCAAGAGCAGCACAGGCTGGCTTCCTAGGTCCAGGTCTTCGCTGTGGTCCAGAGCCTCCCACAGCTCCATCCTGCTGGCAGCTCTGCAGAGTATCCCCTTCTCAGCCGGTCCTTGGCGCTGCAGGACATCCAGCCGCTCCTGCAGCAGAGGCAGGAGGACAGTGACTTGGCTGAGGAGCTGCCTTCCAACAGCAGTGGCCAGAGCACTGCCCCAGACCTGGCTCCTTGCTGGGGTTGGACAACTCAGCCTCCCATCCCTGCTGGGGATGCTGCCTGTGGAGCAGGCAGAGGGAGGGCTGGGACCCCTGTCCAGGCTGGCTGACCTGGCTGGGGTGGGGCATTAGGTCATCCTCCCTGCAGAGCGCTGCCAGGGGCTGCCCAGAGTATCCTGCTGCAGCAGAAGCCCGCCTGCCCTGCAGCCTGGGCAGTGGACGGGCTCTGCTGCAGAGCAAAGGGCCAGGGCAGCCCCTTGCTCTTCCTCCTGCTGCTGCTGCTTTTTCCTGCTGCAAAGGAAAACCGTTCAGAGTCCATCAATGGAGACCACCAGGCCAACACTCATGGAGCCTGCCCTGCCTGCAGCTCCGTGTTGAGCACTGCGGAGGGACAGGCAGGGAGCCAGCAGCTGGACTTGTGGCTCTGGCTTAGAGGCTCCTGAGAGCTGATAGGACAGCAGAACAGCCTGTCCCAGCCCTCATCATCCTGCCCTCCTCCAAGCTGTGTCCCTGAAGAACCAGGTCCAGTGGCTGCTGCCCAGCAGGTCTCCTTGCTCCTCGCTGTCCCTTGGGCTGCTCAACCTGCATGGCAACACTCAGGAGACAAGTGAGTGCAGCTCAACCTCTTGCAGGAGGTTGCGTTTCTTTCCAAAACTCACCTGGTACATGGAGAAGTCCCCCTCTGCTGCTGGGTGGGGATGTCTCAGGCCCTTCCTTGGGATCAGCCTGCAAGAAGCAGGCTGCGCTTCGAGAGCAGCCCTGCAGCAGAAGGGGCCACCAGCGAGCTGCTGCCCAGCAACTGCATCCTGAGCGTGGCACAGCTGGGAGCCTCTGCCGTCCCAGGATCCCTGCCCCATACAGCAGGTTTCCTCCCAGCGCCACCAGCCTGGATATGCTAGTGTTTCTGGTGGCTCCCCAACCCTCTCTGCTCCAGGAATGGCATCGCAGGAACCTCCCTCCCTCCTGCACAAGATGATCCCTCTCGCTCCTCCCTGGCACCCAGAACAGCCCAAGGCAGGTGAAAGGCAGCCATGCTCACCTCTGCCTGGCCCTCCAGTTGCCTCTCCAGGCCCCTGTCGCTGAATGTCCTCCACTGGGCAAGAGAGAAGGAGAGGAAGAAGGTGAGCAGCGATGCCTCTGCTGCGGGGCTGCAGAAGCAGTGCTTGGGGGGACAGAGCCCAGAGACATGGCGTGGCGGCAGCTGAGCTCCTTCTCCAAGCCTCTGAGCAGTGGCAGGCGGGTGCCGAGGGCTCCCTTGGCTCCTTCTGCTTTCCTGTGCATGAGGCAGGGACAGGCAGGGAGCTGGCTGAGCCCCCAGCTGCCTCTTCTCTCTCGCCAGGCACCTCTGCTCTGCCCGAGAGCTGCCGCAGTCGCAGGGGCCCCTCTCCCCAGCTGAGAGCTGCGCTCCCCCATCCAGCTGTGCCTGCAGCCTCCCCACGCCTTACCCTGCAGGTTGCCCGGCCACAGCTCCTCCAGCACCTGGGAGCTGCAGGACGAGAGGACACCGGGCATCAGGCCCCGCTGCCCCCCGCCTCGGGCACAGGCCATGCACAGGGTGGCAGGGGCATGGCTGGGAACCTCTCCTGCCCACCCATGGGACGTGGCAGCAGGACTCAGCCCAGAGCAGCAGTGCAGGAGCCGGCGGGCCAGGTGAAGATGAGGGAGACTGAATTTAAGAAAACTGGTCACCAAACTCCCTGGTTTTGGTTTGTTGGGGTTTTTTGTGCTAGAGGGTCAGAAAGAGGGGAAACATGGAGCTTTGTTTACCTGCTCTCTCTGCTCTCTTCCTCTGTATTTATTTCAGCTTTTTCCTCTGGGGCCAAAACGATTGGAAACTCTTCCTTTTCACAAAAACAGCCATTCCTAAGTACCCCTAGATATTTAGGACTTGAGCTTGAAGTAAGACACAAATGACAGAGAAAGCAGTCAACAGTAGAGAAATGCACAGTTAACTCTTCTTCCATATTTAGGCAGCCACATGAACAATGACCAGTAGGAAAGGTTTCTAAACAGCCCAGGCACAGATTAAAATGTTTGTCTGATTGAAGCAGAGAGACAGAGAGAACAACTTCGGATAAGTGTAATGTAAGCAAAGAAAGGAATTTGTTTCACCTGACTTCAATCACAGGCAGTGGGCATGTTTTTGCAGAAAGAAACTTCCCCTAAAAGGAATATAAATAATATCACTTAGCTAAGCTGATAACCAGTGCTTTTGCCAGCATCTGAATGACAAGTAAAGAAAAGTTTTCTTACCAGCTTTTTTGGTTTTCCATTGTTACGGGTGTCCTGTGGTCAGTTAGGTCCTTTCTGCCTCTCTGGATCAGTCCAGGAAGGTTACCTGGGTAACCAGGGTCTGTTAGTTGTGCCCAAGCAGATGTTCCCTTGAAGCTCCCCACCTGCAGAGTGGCACTGGGGACTGCGTGCCTGGACACACAGCTAAAGCCTCGTTTCTGTCTCCTGCATGTCCCAGGTCTCCTGCTCTGTAGCTCCTCAGCCTTGCAGCTCTCTTCAGGCCTGTGAGGGAAAGGGAATCGGACATGGGGTCTTGGACCATGGTGTGTTTGCTGACTGGATTGAGAGTACAGTGCTGGCTAACGACTTCACTCATCGGGGCCAAGTCTGTAATTTCTGAATCGCTGAATAGTTTCTGAAAAGTTGCTAAATACACCAGGGTTGGCTGTATTCCTGTAAGGGTACTTTTTAATGTTTTGATAGTGGGCAGTACCCACCCCTGGCTCTGCACAGAAAAGTCCCAAACTGGACTCGGCAGCAGATGGAGTGTTGGAGTCCAGGGTACCCATGAAACCAGAAAAGCCTTGGAGGAGCTGCACCAGTTCTACTCAGGGAGGCAGGCAAAGGCCACCTGTATTGATGAATGATGATATTCTCTGGCGATGAAACAGCTTGCTGGAACAGCAGCAGCAGAGGGAGAGATGATAGCCAGAGAAAACCCGACCCAGCCAGCATGACTCGTTCTACTGCTGCTGGCGGGGTGGCCTCTTGGGGGGCTGGGAGGAGTCCTGGGGACTGCTGGCTCTCCTCTTTGGGGCTCGCCGTGGCCTCCCAGGGGAGTGGTCCCTGCCCTGGCTGGAAGTTGAGGGACTGGCTGCAGCTTCCTCTGGCTTCTCAACCTGCTCTTCCTGCTCCCCACAGGTGGGAGCTTGGACACTGGGGGGGCCAGTGGGACCCCCCCGAGGAGCAGCAACTGGGGTGCTGGGGCACTCGTCTTCAGGGACCCCAGCAGAACTGCTGGAGGTGGCTGGGCTGGAGGCAGGAGACCCTCCTTGGGAGGCAGAGGGGCCAGGGACAGCTGCAGGGCTGCCCTCGCAGACCCCGGCAGCAGACACCTCCCCCAGGCCCAGCAGCTGGCGGGCCTCCCTGATGCCCTGTTGCACGGCGGCCGTGACAGTTGGGTGCAAAGATGTCGCCACGGGGTTTTGGAGGGAGGCCCCCAGGAGCTGGTTCAGGTTGTCTTCATCCAGCCTGAAGAGGACCAGAAGGGGCACAGCAAGACCCTCTGCCACCTCCGCCACAGAACGCTGGTTCCGAATGGACAATTCCAGCTCCTGAAGGATCCAGGGCATAAGGGTCTGCAGGAGAGCTGGGCGTTCCTGGAAAAGAGCTGCCCAGATGTGGGGCTGCAGGCCACCTGGAGGAGCCCTGGGCACCAGCCCTCCAGTCTGTTGTCCTGCTGCTGAAGGACTGTGGGCAGCTGGATGGCCAGGAACTCCTCCTGAGTCGTGGTTGATAACTGATGGAGCTGCAGGTGACGAAATGACACGATCCTCAAAGTTGTCATCCGCCCGCACTGGGTGCAAGATGGATCTCACCCTCCTCTTGCAGAGGGGGCACTCAGGCTTGCTGCGGGCCCACTGCAGGATGCAGGTGTAGCAGAACTGGTGGAGGCACGGCAGCACGTAGCTGGCATCCTCCCAGTTGTCCAGACATATTGGACAACGCCTGTCCAGCTCCGTAGCCATGCTCTCCTCAGGTTTTGGGGAAGCTGGGGATGTTGAGCTGTTGAGCTGCTCCCTCCCAACAGCTCTGCAGGAGCCGGTGTCACTCTACAAAAGGAAGAGAGGCCCTGGTTATGGGGTGGCCCAGGGAGGAAGACAAGAAATGCCCAGGTCCCTCCCAGCTCCCCAGGGTGAGGATTCCCCTGCCAGCTCACCTCTGCTGCTGCGAGTGTGCCCCTGGCTGCCCCAGCTCCCTGCAGCTGGCAGGGCTGGGGAAAATCCTTTAATGGCTCTGGTGTCGAGGGTGAAGAGCTCCCAAGAAGAGCTCGAGGGTGAAGACCTCCGAAGAACAGCTCCACAGTCACAAGACCAAGGGCCGCTGACTGCTCCAGCCTCACCAACAGCTCAGCTGGTGCCGGTAACTGCAACTCCCAGCTGATTGGGCAGCATGAGCACCTGTCGCTTGGAACTTCACCAATCACCTCTCAGGGTTTCACCACAGCCTGTCCTCCGCCTCGGTCCTTGCCCAAATAACACGCAGCGCAGTGTGCAGCCCAGAAGGTGCCGGGGCACCTCTCAGCCCACCCTGCTGCCGCTGGGGAAGGAGTCAAGGGGATGGGGACGGGCTCTTCCCAGCGCTGCCTGGTGGGAGGGGTGGGTGGCCCAGAGAGAC
Organism: Apus apus; assembly: GCF_020740795.1. NCBI lineage: Eukaryota > Metazoa > Chordata > Aves > Apodiformes > Apodidae > Apus > Apus apus. The sequence continues at coordinate 67,499,595 of NC_067312.1, read as the reverse complement.
TGTGGGATCCCTGAGTCCAAAGGCCAGCCTTCAAGACCTGAGTGGCCACGACCCAGAGCGTCCAAGTCTGTGTTCGTTGCTGACCCTGCCCTGAGCCAGTGGTTGGACAAGAGACCTCCTCAGTCCCCTTCTTGTAGAAGCAGTTCTGTGGCTTGCTGACTGGTAGGACCAGGTATGAAGAGGAACATCTGAGCATGAAAACCTCAGGACAGGCAGAAAAGGGCTGTAAGAGGGGCAGGTGTTGATGGCACTCACACTAACACTTCATCAGGATCACATCTACGTGCTCCTCGGAACACCAAGCAGGGACCATCTAGGGGCTAAGAAGTGACCTCTGAAGGTTGTTTCTCTTGCCCCCTGTCTCTTGTCCCCTGTAATCCTGTCCAGGCCAGGGGGAGCTCCAGATTTAGTGGCTTGCAGAGAGAGGGATATGACAGTGTGCAGGTGAATGAGTGAAATCAATTTGCGTTTGACATAGAAACCTCCCTCCCCTCCTCACTCTGATCTTTGCAACATTCTTCAGGTTTCTTACAAGAGAGGTTTTGAGCTGTTCACTATGAAAAAATTAGACACTGCAATAATCTCCCAAAGGGAAGTCGTGCATTCCCCAGCACTAGGTTTTTTTAAGACCCTGCTTGACAGGGTGCTGGCCATCTCATCTGAACCCTGCTCTTCCTTGGAAAGTCTGGGGCCTTGAGGTCCCTTCCAACCTGGCACTCTATAACTCCAAATGAAAGCTGATAGGCATCTGTCCTGACTACAGCCTCCTAGTCCTGAGCTTGCCAAAGGACGCTGAATTCTATGAGACCTGTGATAAAAATGCTGAATATTTTCAAAACCATTAGCATTTTTGCCTTAAACCAAACATAGAGAAACCTCCTTACCTAAAGCAAGTCTGTGACTGTCAGCAGCTCTGGTGCTCTAACTGAAGATCAAAAATGTGCAGTAACAGAATTTGTAACTTTTTATCATCCTTCACCAGGTATTAATTTTAAGATGAAATCTTAAGATGATCAATTTTTAAAGTTCTTTTTTCTTCTGCTGCAGAAAGCAAATCTCAGCACCTGTTTCTTTTTTGTTTTAATTGTCTAACGTGTTTTAAAGAAAACAAAAAAGCAAAACAAAGAATGGTTGCAGCTGTATCTTGGCAGTTATATTTCAGTGGCTGTAAGAGATTTCAGTCAAAGTCCCACACACCTGATGGATGTTCACATAGCAGTTAGCATGATGGAAAATTACTACCAGAAAGGATCTTCCAAACCTGGCAATACTCAAAGCGATAATAAGAATTCAGCCAAAAATACTTTGGAAAAGCCAAAATTTTGTCAGTGACTTTCACCCTCACTCCAAGGTATATCTGCCTCCAGATTTAGCTTAGTGTGAGGCTCTCAGTATAATCGTGCTTCCTTTCCTTTGTCTCTTCATAGTCACTATAGTTTAACTGAGACAAACACCTCTCCACGGCTGAGCTTTCTTGTCGAATACGGATAAACAGCCCTGTGAGGGTGGCAGAAGAAAAGGGTTGTTGACTTCTTTCCAAACATTGGACAAATCCATGCCCTATTCAAGCCAAAACAATAATGCCAATCCTGCAGTTCCTCTTTGAAACAAAACTGACTGGGAAGGAAAATACGCTGTGTGAAAACCTCTTTGTATACACAGTAACAGGATTGGTTCTGTTCATGAGCGTGCCAGATCCTGTGTGACTTCAGTCGGTGGGAAACTGTAGGAATGGCTCTGGAGTTAAGGAATGTATTTTGCAGACTTTACTCTAGAGGCCCCAGCATCTCTGTTCTAGCTCGCTAAAGCCCGTCAGCTTTTAAGAATTCCAGCTTGGCCTAAGCCTGTATTTCAACTGACTAGCAGCCCTCCAGTCACTCACAAAAGACACTTCAGACTTGGGTCATCCTGATGCAAAACCAGGGAGATTCTTTCCATCTCTTAACTGCACAGAGGCCATGAGCTTATTTCTCTTCCTATGGAGCAGTCACCGTGAGATTCAGGAGACAGACAGGCAGTGCACAGCTAGGCAGTACAGCACACACAGGAAGACTTTTCCCATTTGCAGACCTTCTTCTGAGGCCAAGACATTGTCAAAGAATTCAAAATTAATCAGACGAACCTCAGGCTTAGACCAATGGAGAAATGAAACCTGCTGGGACTCTCCCCAAGTGCCAAAGGAAGAAAGTGTCACTGCCAGTCACCAGTGAATGGCAGCTGACTGAGGGCCTGGCTCCTACCCACATGTGAAGTTTCCAAGGAGTTTGTCTGAAGACAATCATTCTCTCACAAATAAGTGTCTTTTTCTGCCATAGACGATAGCCGGTCTGGGCACCTGCCTGAGTTAAAGTATTAGTTGCTCATAATGGAGGATCTCTTGTAGGTAAGGGTCACGTTTATGCTCTGGTTTGGAGGGGATAGCTCTTCTTGCAGTTCATTTCTGTTTCTTACTTTGGTCAAAAAGAGAAAGCAGAGAAGTAAAAGGGGGGGGGGGGGAGGGGGGGGGAAAGAAAAAAAGTTTACTAAATGTTTTCATGGCCAAAGAAATTTTGTTTGGATTTGCCACAATGGGAGAGGACACCCAGGCACAGCTTAGAGCGTGTTCCTCCCTTTTGTCCAAAGAAGCAGGGACATTTAAGGTTGATAGTCCCGGCTCGCCCCTGCAGCCCCGGCTCCCAGCTAGTTCTGGCTCCCGGCTCGTCCCGCAGTACCTGCAGTCCCGGCTGATCCCTGTAGTACCGACTCATCCCAGCTCCCTGCAGACCCAGCTCGTCCCGCCTCGCCCGTAGCTCTTTGCAGTCCCAGCTCCTTCTGGCTTTCTTGCGGTCTTCGCCTGCCCATGGTCCTGCTTCCCTGTGGAACCTGCCTGCGGAACCTGCCTGCTGCCAGCCACCTGCGGTGAGACTTCTTCCTGCCACACGTGGGATCTAAGACCCGGTTGCAGGGGAAGTCATCTGCACCTCATATGTAAATACCTAGACCATCTCAGGAATAAAGTAAGGGATTGTATTTTGGGTATCATTTCTCTCCCTAAGGTGTTCCTGCCTCACTTACCTCCACACAAACCGTAACCTTACACGGGTCAGGCCTCGGGCATATCCCTCCTTCCTCTTCCCCTCTTAGATAATAATAATTAATCAAGGTGTGTAAATGATAAGGTGTATCTATATATAAGTATTAGGGCATATATGAGTGTTTGGTATTTGGTGTTTAAAGACATTTCACAGCTCCTATGTCTTTTGATTACCCTCTTTGAGCCTCCTGCCCCAAATTGTTTTACTTTTCCCCTCGATAAACCGTGTATTCGTAAATTCTAATTGGGGGCTGTTCTTAGAAACATTAGTGAGCCTTGGACAAGTGTCTCACCCGAAAAGTCAGTGCCGACGTTCACTGCTCCTCTGTGAGAGGCGAGCGCCGCGTGCGGACCTCTCGGCAGAGCCCAATAAGTTAAAATCACTCCAAAAAGGAGATACAATAGGTCGCAGATCGCGTCAGCTTTCCTAACCTCTGTACACTCAGACAACTTCTTTGTACTCATTCCAGGCTAATTGTCCCCGCTTCCACCCTCTGTAGACTGTGTCCAGGAGTTCCCTTTTCGTCCCTGCAGGCCTCCTGTCATTCTTCTCTGCCTTGCTTTTTTTGGATTAGGCTACTTTACACTGTTTTAGGAGGGACACAAATGACACAAATGAAAATTTGCTGATCAAATGTCAGGGTAAGAAGGCTCAACATAAAACGTACACTTAAAACAATTGTGAGGCAGCTCAAACTTCTGCTCCATTGCCTATATGGAGTCAAGTATCAATTAATTTCTGTCTTAGGAACAGATTATCTTGTTTAGTGAAACTACTTTTTACCAGATTATCTGTGTCACAGAATGACCTAGAAGTAGATTTGACATACACAAAAAACATTGTAAAGTGGCTACACAAATTCTACATTTGTGTTCTACAAATACTTACTACAAGTTGCAGTAAGTAGGTCCTGCAAGCTGCAATAGTTTAATCGCTTTGTAGTTGCCATTTTAAGAATTTGTTTACAAACAATTACATGCAGTTCCACGCTAGTAGATGAATAAAGCAACACAGTCCTATTTCTTCTTTAATATGCAGTGTTAAAACAGTATTAATGGGATCAATAAGTAACTCAAAGCTCAGACTTTCCTCAGCTGCTCTCAAGACAGCAAGTGGCTAAAAACACTTCAGGCATAAGTAATAGTGCATAAAAAGCCTCATTCAAAGTGTTGCAGCCAGAATATCTTCTTTTACAAAACAGTTTCAAGAACTCTTCCCATTTCTCTTTATATAGCTGTGGATTTTTCTATAGAAACCTGAGACTTCCCATTGTCTTTGAATTTGTCAACTGGGTGCTTTGATGTTTAAACTCCTCAAGCACAGACCTGCATTTGAGTCCGCTTAAAACACTATCATTTGTTTCAGACACAAACAACAGTTTCCATGATCCTATTAAACTTGTGATTTTGAGAATTAAGAATAAGGATTCACAGACTTTCAAGGTTATTTCATTGCCAGCTTGTCCACTTTTTCAGATAATGTGAATTTATAAGCAAAGAAAATGTCTGCAAGCCTGATGTAAATTTTTGTCCATTCTAGCACATTGTAATTACGATTAAACTTCAGATTAAAAGTACTTAGAACTTTACACGGATTTATGAAAACTTGACAAACACAAAAAACTATTGGAAGTTCATTACAGTGTAGAACTGTTAATTAAAATTAAACACTACACCTGAAAAATCTGATGGCTTGTTTCAAAGTCTTTGTAGGATTTACATTGTCTGGCTGAAGAATGACAAGCACATTTTAAAAGAACTAGATATGTACCAGCTCCAGCCTTTGAATCATGGTGTATTGTTCTGTTCTGATAAACTGGAAAACCATGAACGCATAGTTACATACAAAGTCTTGAGGCTCAGTTTTGCTTCCCAGCAAGCACTCCACTTAGCTGAATCCCAAGGAATATCACAGCATATCTTCTGAATCAAAACTGAACTTCCTTGAATAATTAGTCTTACTATGAAAAACTGAGGCAAAGAAGGCATGAAGAACCTCAGCCTTTTCCTCAGTCTTTGCCACTATGTTTCTACCCACATACAAAGAAGTATTGAGATTTTCCTTAGCCCTCCTATTGTTTTCATTGTGTTTGTAGAAACATTTTTTCTTGTCTTGTACTACAGTAGAAATATTGAGTTCTAGTTGGGCTTTAGCCCTTCTAAATTTATCCCTGTGAAACCTCATGACATGCACTGCTGTGTGGGGTCTAATGCCGTGACAATGCTTTACCTACAAAACTGGTTGAGGAATTTGAATGCATCCAGAGGAGGGCAACAAAGCTGGTGGAATGGCTGGAAGGAATGTCCTGTGAGGAGAGGCTGAGGACTCTGGGTTTGCCTAGTTTGGAGGAAAGGAGGCTGAGAGGTGACCTTATTGCCCTTTACAGCTGTGGTGGTCTGAGGCTGCCAATATAGGCAGGGCACTGGACTGGTCAGGATGGAACGTCCTTCCTTATTGAAAGAATTTAATTTAAAGGGACTGAGGGGTCTGCGTGTGGTGTTTTCCTCTGCCAGAGGATCAGTGAGCTTTGGCACCAAGTTTTAAGGTGGGAAAGTAAAACCCTCCCCTCACCACAACCAAAAGACTGCAGTTGACACCACATTTTTAAGGTTCACGAATTAAAACGGTTTATTTAGGGAAAATTTAACAAATCTAGGGGATAGGAGTTCAGGAAAGGTGAAAAATAAAACACTGGAGTTAAAGCCCCAACAATAAGAATCACTCACTCACCCAATAATAGTATAAGGATGGGGATTAGGAATGGAGAAGGAGAAGGAGAGCAGGACAATGCCTGACGCCAAGTTTCCCTCTGAAGGGCTGCATTACGTGTGTGAGTATAAGGGTTATGGTCAGTAGGGAGAAGGAATAGGATTTGACCCCTTACTCTGATCCAGAGAAGATCCAGCGTCTAGAGAGTTTTGCAGGCAGCCTTCCTACCAGCATGGTGACTGAAACACGTGCGGTACAGAAGGATGCGCTGCAGCCGATGGCTTATCTGAATGGCTCTTGCTGTTAGAGCATGAGAACCTTTTCGTTCTTGAAGCAAGAAATCCACTGGGACCAGAACAAGCTCCCTACGTTGGGTCCTCGGCGGCCGCATCAAAGCATCACCTCCTCTTTCACCCAGCAAGTAAGAATCCAGCCAGCAGTAGCAGTCTTCTTTCTTCTAGCAGCCCACACTAATGAACCAGCAGGCAGAATGACCGGTCCTCAGGCAAAGAACCAGCCTACTACCAGCAGCCAGCAGAATGGTTAGTTCTCAGGCAAAGATCCAACAATAACAGGCTGGCATGCTCTGCCTTCTATAGTTCCATATCCAGATTTACAGTAAAGAGTTCTGCTGTCTCTCCTCATTTACATGAGTAGTCACTTAGCTGATCAGGTGGCTGTATCCACGTCTGGGAATGCTGTGTACTGTCCAGCAGGTGCTCATTGAAACGATTCTCTTTTCCTGCCTTGTCTGCTGTCACTCATCCAGGGGCTCTGTCTTTGTAGACAGCAGAGGCAAGGAGATAGGGAGCAGTTCTTCGGTGGGGAGAGGTACCAATTCCCACAACAGCTTCCTCAGGCAAGGAAGTGGAAAGGAAGGTGCTGAGTCCTTCTTCCTTGGATCCAGTGACAAGATGCATGGGAATTATTCAAAGCTGTACCAGAGGAGGTTCAAACTGGACATTAGGAAGCATTTATTTACCAAGAGAGTGATCAAACACTGGAATGGGCTTCCTAGAGAGGTGGTCAATGCCCCATGCCTGTCAGTATCTTAAAAAGAGGCATTTGGACAATGCCCTGGAGAGGTCACACAGTCAGACTAGATGACTGTTGTAGGTCCCCTCCAACTGAAACCAGTCTAGTCTAGTCTAAGTCTAGATGATTTAAATCTAAATCTCAATCTAGCTGAAAGCTGCCGAACCAAAAGAAACTAGAAAGTGATCTTCTAATATTGCAGCTGATGGAAGCTGTTGCACCTTAGGAAACCTTTCCTTCATTTCCCAATGGCAATGCTTTCTCCTCCAGGACTACAGCAAGCATCCCTTCATAGGCTTCATGATTGTCACATGGATTTTAGTTTTGATTCCTTACCTTCAGCCTGGACCTCTCTAGTTTCAGCAGATGTCACCATCTCTCACATCCCACCAGGCAGTACTAGGAAAAGCCTGTCCCAATCCCCTTGATGCCTACCAAATAGGCATCATGGTGTGCTGTGAAGTGCCCTTGAGGCCTTCTCTGCTCCGTGCTGAACCAGCCATAATCCCACAGACTCTCCTTGCCCCCATATTGTTGTCAGTGCTGGTGTCGTGTGTAGGAAGTTGCTCCTTGCAGCTCTCAGGGCCTGACCCCGGAGCCATTAAAGGACCTTCCCCAGCCCTGCCAGCTGCAGGCAGCCGGGGCACCCAGGAGGCAGGCTGGCAGCAGCAGAGGTGAGCTGGCAGGGGAAACCTCACCCCGGGCAGCTGGCAGGGTTTCCTTCTGCAGGGACCTGGGCATTTTTCACACCCTCCCCAGGCCAGCTCCTGACCGTGGCCTCTCTTCCTTTTCCAGCACAACACCGGCTGCTGCAGCACCCGTGAGAGGGAGCAGCTCAACATCCCCAGCTCCCCCAGCCCCCTGCAGCACATGGAGAGCGTGGCCATGGAGCTGGACACCCGCTGTCCCGTCTGTCTGGACAGCTGGGAGGAGGCCAGCTCCGTGCTGCCGTGCCTCCTCCAGTTCTGTTACACCTCCATCCTGTGCTGGGCTGAGAGCAAGCCCGAGTGCCCCCTCTGCAAGAGGAGGATCTCTCCATCCTGCTCACAGTGCGGGCAGATGACGACTCTGAGGAGCATGTCATCACACCGCCTGCAGCCCCTTCAGTTGTCAACTGCCAGTCAGAGGGAGCTCCTGCGGTTCCAGCTGCCCACAGCCCTGCAGCAATGGAACAAGAGCCTGCAGGGTTGGTGCCCAGGGCCTGGGCAGCCTTTTTCCAGCACTATCCAGCCCTCCTCCAGCTCCTTCTGCTTCAGCGTATCAGGAACTGGGACTGATCTTTAGGAACCAGCATCCACTGGCAGAAGTATCAGAGTATCTCATTGTGTGCCTTCTGGCTGCCCTCAGGCTGGATGATGATGTAATGTTCCAGCTGCTAGAAGCCTTCCTCCCAAACCACACAGTGGCATTTGGACACCAACTTATTGAGGGCACTGTGCTCCGGTGGGCAGGGAGGTCCAACAGCTGCTGGGCCTGGGGGATGCCTGTTCTGCCTGGGGCCGGGAGGGCAGCCCCGCAGCTGTCCCCGGCCCCGCTGCCTGCTGAGGAGGGTCTCCTGCCCCCAGCCCAGCCCCCTCCAGCAGCCCTGGCTGAGCTGAGGTGGAAGAGCTCCCCAGCACCTCATCGGCTGCCCCTCAAGGGGGTCCCAGCAGCTCCCAGCTCTGTCCCTGTTCCCACCCGTGGGGAACAAGAAGAGCTGCAGAAGCCAGAGGAGGCTGTGCCTGGGCTCTCTGCTCCCAGCCAGGGCAGTGAAGGCTCCTGTCATGGGCCTCAACGATGCCTGAAGATGAGGATCAGCAGCCCCGAGGCCTCTTCTCCAGCCCAGAAGAGGTCACCCTGCTGGCAGCACTAGAAGAACCCCCCAGGCGCTGCTGTAACCAGAGCTGGGTCAGGAGCTGGGGGACGTGTGGTTCTCAAGGGCTTCTGGCCCTCTACGTCTCATTATTAAACAGTAAAGAAATAAAGGCCCGAATACTGCAGAAAAAGTTTTGTTGTTACTAACAGTGCAGGTGTTGTTGCTATCCCTGCCCGTGCTGCTTTCTTCCCCTCTTAATGGGGTTATGCTGTTTCCTCTCGTTCTTAGCAGAGCACCCCGGGGCTTCTCTCTCTGGCCTTCCACAGGCTTGTTGCTCTGCTTTTGGTATCATGGGGCTGGCCTTGTGCTCTCAGAGAGCACCTCTCCCCAGAGCACATCAGTCTGGGTGATGGTCCTCCTCTCTTGCAGGCCCCCTTTCCCTTAAGCAAGGTGCCATGTTTCCTGGCCCTGTGCTCTTTCAGGTGCCCTTTCCCCAGGTGTGAGTTCTGTGGGTCTGGTCATACGGAACTGAAGGACCTCTTTGAGATACTGTGAGTGTCATGGAGTCACATTGTCTGGTATTGCTGGGCCTTATTTCACCTTTAAGTGCTGTGGGGACACAAGAAAAATGGACATGGTGTTACTCAGGCTTACTTCCTGCTCTTCCAGATCCAGCCTTGGTGCTGGCATTTCTTCTCCTCCACTTGGAAAGGACCCCTCTTTGGCAGATGACTGCTGTCAGTTCATTAGCGCCCCACCCTCCTGTAAGGCATGACCTCTCCTCTTATGTCCCTTTGGGTATAGAGTAAATAAGGATTTTACAAGACACCTGCCACAGCCTGTCAAGGACACACCCACAAACAGGGCTGCTAACTTGATAGACGCTAAAGGCAGGAAAAAGGATACACCATTGTAGACCACATCCTCCAGCTCCTGACTGGACATTTGAAAGACCCTCTACAGCCCTGGATTGGATCTGCCAGAACCCAAGGATTGAAAATGTACCAATCGGGAACCAAGGTCTACCTCCTGAAGAAGGATAAAAGAAGGAACACTGCAGAACTGGGCATTGCAGACTCTACTGTGGATATGGGGGACTCTGTGAGGAGCAGACCTTGGAGCAGTGGCAAAAGCAGCAGGAGCAACAAACGGTGAAGGCAGCAGCATGACTCTCCAGCTGTGGAGGGCAAAGCCTATGAGCAAGCTCCACAAGTGGCCAGAAGAAAGAGCTAAAGCACTTGTTGGAACACTAGCTGAATCACTTACTTGGCCATGTAAGGTTAGGTGACTTATACTTTGTTGTCCTTTACTTTCCTGTGAACAGTAATAGTCCCTCACATGCACAAACAACAACAACCTCATAGAGGAGGATGCAATGTCAGGCTTGGTTAACATCTCTATCTTTGCCTTTATTTTCACCTTAAGCATTATTTACCTGTTCGGGCAACTCAGGAGTTCAAAAGAGAACCCACACACTCACCCCTAATATCTCAATACCCCTTACCTTTCCTGAACTTTGTACCTGCCGTACCTTACTGTTAGCAAACGTCCCTCTTATTATTACATTACGTGTCCATAGTATTCATGTGGGCGCGGCGTAGGTTGATTGGAGGTCTGTCACTCTGTAAAATTCCATTCCAAAGTTGCCGGATCCCCATGCGAGGTGATCACCATGTGAACTACTTGGTGAGCTAACTATCCCAAACAGGATAGTCTCGGCAGCTTCATCCCATCATTTCTGGGTGGGTGTGTGCAGTGGTCCACCCAGCCCAGCAAACCACATCCCGCCATTGCATGCTCTCTGCAGGGTTTCCCTCAACATAGCTCCTCTCTGCTACAAGTTAGCACCTCAGAAAGGACAACACATTTTCTCCATGGTCTCCAGGGCTCTTTATCCTCCTCTCACGCACTGCTTCCTGACTCTTTCTGCAGCCAAGCTGGACATGCAAGATGAGGGAACGGACAGAAGGCAGCTGTTTGGTTTGGCAACAAAAGCTGTTATCTGGCCTCACTGGAAGAACTAGGTCTCAATGACATGAAATGCCAAAGCTCTACTAAAGTTGAAACTGGCCAGTGTTTTATTAGACAACAAGAAAGAACTTTAGAGTTTGTTTAGTATGTTTAGAGCAAGAGGAGGAAATCCCTAGGCGGACACCTGATGAATATGAACTGGAACTATTCTGTTCTACTCTGGTATTTTACTAGCTATTGATTGAAGAGATAATGGACAATTCTTTAACAGCATTATGCTGCATTTTAAAGACAGCATTTGTTAAATGTCCAAATAAAAGAAAACATGCAAGATAATGAAAAGTGCATGGTGATATATATCAGATTTATATAACAAACGTGAAGCTATACATTAAGTCAAAATACTAAGGAGATAAGAAAGAAATCTGGAAGATAACATAATCAAAGGCCATTGAGAACAGCAAGCTGTCACAACATGACTTCTTAGTCCAAAATTCTGGAAAGATGTCCACACTTCATTTAAGAAATATGCAAAAAAAAAAAGATAGGAAGACTTGTGCACCATAGCAGAATGCCTATGCGACAAATTTAACCGTGGAGTCATAACTGCCCTTGATATTTAAAGACATCCTCTGTGCTAGAATGAAAAATAGAGTGGAGCTGAAGTACTTTCAGATCTCAGTACATGTTCTTAAATAGCAAACTTCTCAGCAATCCACCTTGTTCATAAACACAGAAATAGTGACACCTGTTCTAAGGTAATATTTTTTTCTGCAACTACAAGATTATTCTTCTCAAATCACAACAAATTTTAAAAAACATTCATCACATAACTAATGTATTAAAACCAAAGGTAATTTTGTGCTAACTATCCACAATTGTGTACCAGAAACCTGCCAAAAAAACCCCTGGTCAATTACAAAGGACTCTAAATAGTAAATCCTCTTTGCAGAAGTTTGTACTATAAGGAAACATATTTTTTTACATATTCATCCAAGATTATAAACAACCTGGTTTAAGGATAAAAACAGTCCATACTAGATACACTAAAACACAGAACAAATAAATACAAGTGGTAACGTAAGACTCAAAGCTCTTGAAAAATATTTTTCTCTCGCAAACAGCACACAATCAAATTAATGCCATTCTGAACAGTCACCTTGGCAGGGCAAATTAATTATTTGGTTAATAATTGAACTGAGTTGTTAAGCAACATGACAATCCCATTGAAATTGGGGGGGAAAAAAAACAACCAACCAAACACTGTCAGAGCACCACTTAGCGTCAGCAGCAATCCTGTCTGACTAAACTGACCAGTTTAGGAACTGTGTGCCTCTGTCCTCTAGGTTCCTAGGTTTCTGTAGCAAGAGGGATAAAACTGGGACCTGAGATGTCAAGAACATCCTTGTCTTTTTACTTAGCCCTGCTTTTCAAGAAGCCTCTGCTTAAATTGTCCCCTCCCTAAATGTCTTCCTTTCACTACTTTTCAGAAATTAAAAGCCAGGTGGGAGGCAGTTCAGCAGCTCCTTCATGGGAGGCTTGACAGGTCTAGCATGACAAACGTTAAGTCTCATACTGTATTTTCTAATTCTGGCACTAAAATGAGCAGCCAGTGTCAGCTGCCAGTGTTAACATTTCTTTCCAACAGAAGGGATTAAGATGGTAGTTAAAAATGAGTCACTAGGATCTGGAGATGAGTAATCCTCCTGTTAGTCTTCTAGTTAATTAGGTATGTCACATCAGCAGGGTCTGCTCTTCTGGAGGGCCTTCCCACTCCACGGTGGTGTACTTCTCAAAGCACACATGAAGAGGGGAAGCTGACTTGAGTCTATACCCCGGAAATTTTGTCTTCCGCTCTCAGCATCAAGAAGCAAACAAGGCCACACGACATGTTTATCTACATGGAAGCCCTCTCTCGTTGCCAAGTACATGTCACAATGGAAGGGACAAAAAGCTCACAGTTTCAGACAAGATATGGTAACTGTTTTCAGCAGGAAAGCATTTTTATTTATAAAACTGCTTTTATTGAATCCCATTGTCTTAATTTGAGCCTATTTCAAATTTAATTTGGATTTATTAATATACTCCAAAATATTATTGTGTGACCCCAGCCTCGTATTACCCACTAATTAGCTTAGCATGCATACTGTGTAATATTTCAAGCTGTTAATGAAAATAGTAGAGTATTTAGAATGCATTTAGAATGGATGCTTGTAGTCTCTTCTTCCCAATGCTATACTCAATCATGACTATACTTACTGCCTGCATTAAATTTTAAATTTTAGTAAAAACTAAAAAGCAACATACCACATATTTAATATAAATCTATTTTATCTACATTGCTGCTGCTTGAGTCCTAGGGAGGTGGAAAGTCTCATTAAAACTGAAATATATACTGTCAAAAAACCCTAGTTTCATTGCTGTTATTAAACTTACTATGATTTTGAAGGCCCTTTGCTTAGGGGAAATTTATGCTTTCCTACCTACACTGTCTACAATTTCTCTGTGTATTTTTCCCACACCTTATCATCCACATGTGCTCTCATTGTTGTGACCCTTTTTGCTTTGATGATTGACATTCAATATGATGATGTTTTGTTGTGGGGGTTTTCCCCATTATACCTAGGGGTTATTCCTTTGTCAGCTGCAGTAGCTGGTCAAAATCCAGGCACTTCTGTCCAGGAGGGAGGAGAAGATGATGAGACAGTGAGCTGCTTTTTGACAAGACAGCAGAGGGCATGGAGAAAAAGAGAAGCAGGGGAGCCCAGCGCTGTACAGTGTCAAGTCTGCAACCCAGAAACCCTCTCCAGTGGAAATTGTGTCCAGTTCTGGGCCCCTCAGTTCAGGAAGGACAGGGAACCGCTTGAGAGAGTCCAGTGCAGAGCCACAAAGATGATGAAGGGAGTGGAACATCTCCCTTATGAGGAAAGGCTGAGGGAGCTGGGTCTCTTTAGCTTGGAGAAAAGGAGACTGAGGGGTGACCTCATCAGTGTTTACAAATACGTAAAGGGTGAGTGTCAGGGAGTTAAGCTTTTTTCAGTGATGACCAGTGATAGGACAAGGAGTAATGGATGCAAACTGGAGCATAGGAGGTTCAATGTGAATATCAGGAAAAATTTTTTTACTGTGAGAGTGACAGAGCACTGGAACAGGCTGCCCAGAGAGGTTGTGGAGTCTCCTTCCCTGGAGACATTCAAGACCCACCTGGACGCCTTCCTGTGTGATGTGCTCTGGGTGACCCTGCTCTGGCAGGGGGGTTGGACTAGATGATCTTTCGAGGTCCCTTCCAACCCCTGTGATTCTGTGATTCTGTGAAAGAAAACAGCTGCCCAGTTCTGGCTGAGCTCCCAGTGCCCAGAAAGCTGCGGGCAGCGTTGGCTGCCAGCGTCCTCTGGCCCGCGGAGAGCACCCACAGAACCACAGAATGTCAGGGGGTGGAAGGGACCTCTGAAGATCCTCTAGTCCAACCCCCCTGCTAGAGCAGGATCACCCAGGAACACATCCAGACGGGTTTCGAGTGTCTCTAGAGACAGAGACTCCACAGAGCCTGTGGGCAGCCCGTTCCAGTGCCCTGTTACCCTCACAGCAAAGTCTGCCCTTACATTTAGCTTGACCCTCCTGGCTGCAGTCCGTGCCTGCTGCCCCACGTCTCCTCACCGCATACCGCTCGGCAGCCCGGCCGCGATGCCCCTGACACCGGCCCCTTCGCACTTGGGGAGCGCTGAGGAGACCCACTCCCTCTCCTCCCTGCTGAACACACCCAGCCCTCTCCGCCTTTCCTTGCCGGGGCAGCCGCCTCGCAGCTGCCCCTCACAGGCAGCGGGCACGCCTGGAGAGGCGGAGGCTTCGGGGGCAGCTGCGGAGGCTTCGGGGGCAGCTGCGGAGGCTTCGGGGGCAGCTGCGGAGGCTTCGGGGGCAGCTGCGGAGGCCTGGAGAGGAGCCTGCGCGGCAGGGGGAGCCCGGCAGGGGGAGCCGAAGCGGCGCCGGACGCTGCCCAGGCTGGGCCCGGCCTGGCTCGCCCCGCCTCCCGCTCTTCCCTTCCCGGAGCCGCCGGGGGCCCGCGCCGCGTTCCGCCGCAGCTGCGGCCAGGTGGGTGTCGGCAGCTCGGGGCACCGCCGTGCCCCCAGCCCGGCCCGGCCCGGCCCGCCCCGCAGGGCCCCCCGGGCCCGCCGGGCCTCGGGGCCTCGGAGGCCGCCCCGCGGGCCCGGGGCCGGGCTGAGGACGTTGGGGTGAAGGGGCCTCGGTGGGCCCTGGGCAGGCGGGCCTGGCGAGTCTGTTGCGTTCCCGTCTGTTTTTTATAATGGGCTTTGATTCTTCCTGTCTGTGGAGGGCTTTCCTGGTTTCCTCATCACAGGAGGTACTGAGCCCTGGGTACGGTCCTCGCCCCGCTTTGGCTCACCCGTGGCTCTTGGGGGGAGCGTGGGTCGTTCGGCTGGAAAGTGTTCAAATGGAGAGGTTTAAAACAGTCTTTTAATCTCTGGTGCATTTGCACTTTATGCTGATGGTCCAGTGCACAGGCAAGTTCTCCATTTTTCTGAAGGGGTCTGGTAGCCATCCCAGCAACTTTCTGAGTGTTTTCCGAGTTGTCTGAAATGAAGGCCCTGGGTTTATTAAAGCCTTGTGGGGCTCTCGGCAGCTGCAGGGTGTGGGGTCTGTACTCACACAGGCTCCTTGTTCTCGGGCTGTGGCATGAGCTTCACCTCCTCAGCGTTTCCCTTGTAGGTATTCAAATAGACAACAGCAGACTGCTAGCAAGTTTGTTTTCCTCGATGACCGTAGCTGATTTTGAATGAGGGACAACAGAAAAAGGCTGTTTTAAACCACCATTGACTTGGGCCATCAGCATGTCTTCTTGTATTTGTTTTCACTGTTCTCTTTAAGTTTATATTCCTTTGTAATTCTAGAATGACGATTAAATGGAGAGTAGGAGTCAGTTTAATAAACATGATTTATTTATTTTTTTAAGATGCATAGCTAGAAATTGTCTAGAACATTTTCAGTTTACATGTTCTTGCTACCTTGCAGGAAGAGGTGTGATTTTCCAGGTAGCCCCCATCTTCTCTGTCAAACCCAGGTTAGGGTTGCAAAATCAAATACTACATAAATGTCAATTGTTTATAGACAAATGCCTGTGAGTTCATAGAAATGTCATCCTTGTGGGTAGGTATACAAATCTTTGGGGAAAACATGACATAATCCTGTCCAAGTGTGTTGGTAATTATGCACATAAAACATTAAGAAGCACAGAGCAAAAATACGAGTGACTTGAAGCTAAGATTATTTAAATAGCATTGTAAAAAGGTACATAGTTGGAGGAAAAGTCAGTCATGCCTGTCTTTTCTCCATTAGTGCTAAAACAAGGGTTGTACAGATAATTATCTTGTCTAAATAACAGCTAGTTTTACTGTCAAGTTTTGTTTTTTTCCAGCAGATGAGGATTTATTGGGTGATGGAAATTCTGTTTACAGGAAATGAGTCCAATTTGGCTTTGCAAAATACAGCATGGGCCAAGTCCAGACTTAAAATAATTTTTTAAATCCTTCTGTGGCAGTGGAGTTTAGGGGAGGGTGAGTCCTGACTTTCCAAGCATCCTTCTTTGCATTTATGTACTTACTATTTTTTTCCTCAAACAAAGCTTGTCACTACCTGGGGGTAGGCTGAAGAGAGGTCCAGAATAATCACGCTGAAAGATGCCTGCTTTTAGTGTTCTAGTTTCTCCATAACAAAAGACGGGCAAGACACAGATGTGAGCAGAATGCAAACACTGTGGGGCATCTGTGCAACACTCTCATTTGTCAGTGATTAAACGGGCAGTGACCGTGACCTGTGAGGCTGCAGTTCTGCAATCTAGAAATGTTGCTCAGCTTATTGCAAACCGGCGTTGGGAACTGGGTTGTTCACACAAGGGTAGTGTGCATGCACTGAGCACCTGTGTGGCTCTGGAGTCAGTGCTCTTCAGGCAGATGGAGCTGCTGCAGTAGATTTGGCTGACGAGTGGTCGGTTATTCGCTTTCATCATTTCCCTTCACAGTACTGGAACTCTTCAATGTTTCTGCAAAACCACTGCTGTTTCTTTTTATGAAGGAACTTTTTACTTCAATACGTTAAGATTAGTAAATTCTGCTGATTTGAAAGCAAGTTTATAGGGGGACACAGGCTTCATTGCAGTCCTGTGAAGCTGAAGGTGAACCATGTGTAGCCCAGATTAAATGCAGCAGGTCTGATTGTGCTCCCTCCTAATGATGCTGCGTGGCAACTGTGAGCTTCACAAATGTAGGGAAGTCAAACTGTGTCATCTGTACTGCAGTTATGTGATGCCATCTGACAGTATCTTACCCTCCCTCAGGGCTACATGTCTCAGACTGCTTTAAACTGATGGAAGAGCAGAGCATGACTGAGGCCTGGACAGACGTGTCATTTTATAAATCGGGATTAGTCCTTGTAGTCTTTTTGGAACTAGCATTCCAGTGTGGTCTTAGTATCATTCTGCAGAGATTTGCATTTTTCCAAAAGGTTCCCAAACGATTAGATTTCCACATGGTTAAGTAAAATAAATGCAGTAGCTACCAAGGACTATGACCAGTGGGAGTGTGTGCTGTGCCAGTCACCTGCATCTTTTCAGTGATAGCAAGTGTGCCACTCCACCCCTGCAGCTGACTTTTACTGGTACCAAGCCTGACTTGTACAAATGAGGAACCCTTTCTGTCCCAAACTAAACAGTAAACACTGTTCATTGTAGAATACTTTATTTTAGACAATTTTACTTTAGACAACTTTATTTTTATGTGGTCTAAGAAAAAAAAATCTGATTCTATCCTAGCATCTGAAATTTGATAATTCTGGCAATTTATTTGATCTCTTTAAATTTCTTCTGGAAACATGGCAAGGTACCTTTACCAGAGCCATCTGGAAAAAAAATACGTCTTTGACAGTGCAGTAAGGCTGATGGAGCAGTGTCATGTCACCCATTTGATTTTCTTGTCTTTGTTAGAAGCGTAGCAGTTAAGTAGCCTTAAATGTAGAGTCCATTGCAATGTTTTGTTCTTTAGTAGTTACACTGGCTAAACTGTCTATTTTAGAACTATATGATACTAGTAGTGAGGGATTCAGTGATTGCATTAGATTATTGTACTGAACATCCTAAATCATGTCAGTTGCAAAGTAGTCCTGCTTATATTTAAGTTTAAACTTTTGCCCCTACATTGTGTTTGTGGTAGCTGCAGGTAGTAGAACTGCAGGTAAGTTGTAACTGAACAGAAGCAGTTTGGCTTTTACATAAATGGGACTTGATTTTCCCAGTGTAAATTCTGATGTCAAGTGTCACATCTGCCAGTAACCTCTGTTCAGACTCCCTCTTGCTGCTGGGCTTTGCCTGTCAGTCCTAAAATGCCTTACGAACGCATTGGAGGAAGCGTTGTTGTTATTATGAATAGGAGGCTTCAAAACTCCAGTAGGGCACCCTTCAGCAACACTGAATTTACTTAAACTCTCCCAAAGAAATCACAAATCCATCACCATCTTTCATAGATGAATTTGCTGTTGCAGAAGGACTCAGGGTGCTGTGCCAGCTTTTAATATTACCAAGTTAAATTGTCTTGGCTGCAGCTTTTTTATTCACTGCAGAAAGCATTATATTAATATTCTGATTAAGTACAGGTTAGGTTTTTGATGGAATAATTTTGAGTAAGTAGAATATCTCAAGCACTGCAGCAAGATTACTGAGGTTCAGAGCCCAGCACTTTGCATTTTCTTAATATCATTTAATTCTTACTGGCACGCATGCAGTTTAAACAGCATAGTGCATTTATGTCAGCATTTGAGTTAGGGAATTTATAAGAGGCATTTCAGCAAGGAAGCATGGAGGTGGTTGGGTTTTTTTAATGGAACTACACTTCCTGAGCTATGCAGTGTTTTTGACCTGCTGTTTTCTAATTAACATGCTGCTATGAACATAGAAATCCTGGGAAAATGGTTTGATTGTCTATATTTTAGAATTATGATTGAAGTATTACATTTATCTTCACATTACCCTTCATGAGCTATAACTTGCCACAAAACAATGAAACATTTTATTTTTGCCTATAACAGGACAATGGTGCTTTGTTTTCTGAGCAGAACACTTCAACTAGCAAGACATTCATCCAGTCCACTGGGAAGACAGCTCTGTGCAGCCAGCACAAATAAGCCAGTGTTGACTTTATTCACCAAGGTAAAAGTTCTTTACAGAATAAAGCTAGGCAACTCTGCATAGTTACCATCTTTGATTTTCATTAATTCCAGATGAAATGGCTTAGTCCCTTCAAATTTGTGTAGTATAGTTGTATAGTTACAACCAATAAATGAAGATTTCAAGATAGTTGTGTCTCAGTGACACTATGGTCCATTACTAGTTGAAAATTACTGTATTAACTGCCTGTGCTTCATCCTGGAAATGGAGAACAAAGATGAGTTGGTATACATAATTTGCCCAGGACAAGCTTCAACAGTGAAAGTAGTCTCTCCAAAGCATTCATGTTTAATTATAACACTACCTGTGAAGCTGAAAATATATCCAAGTGGTTCTGGTAGCACCTGAAGAAGTATATTGTGCTTTACCTTCTTTGTGTTTTATTGGCTGTGCAATGCTAACCGGAATAAAAGGCAGGCAAAGGTTTGCCTGTCGCATGAGCAGATAGGGTGCTTAAGCATATTTAGAAAATGCATGTGATGAGTAGGAAAGCTCGTTTGTGAACTGTTGCCTTCTGTGAACTGTCACCAAGAGCCTGCATTATCTGCAGAGGTCTTCTTTAGATTAGATGGCACGTGGCAGGCTATGCTCTGTTTACATGATTGATGTAGCCTTCAAGAGGAGAATGACTAGACATGCAAAGCACTGGCAATGTTCAGATCAGAATGGCAGTATTTGTTGGAGATGGGTGCTATTAAAATAATTTCCTCCTCTTGCACAACATTTGTTCATTCAATTCCTAGCCATAAAGTAATGTTTAAACTGTAACATAGGAACAGGTTAAAAAATAAATGGTCACTATCAGATTATTAATCAGAGCAATAAATTCTGTAAGAACTACACTTCAAAGTTTCAGCTTCCTCTCCCCCTGCTCAATTCAGCATCAACTTACTCATAATCCAAATGTCACAAAGTAGGGAATAATGAGCTTACCTTTAGGTTAATAATTGGAAAAAAGCTCTTTGTATGATTTCTGTGTCTTAAAAATTTTAACTAGCAAGACTGTATTAAAATAAATTTTCTAATAGCAGGGTTCAAGTAGTCCTCTATAGTGCACCAGATTTTTTTTTATTTATTTATTTTTATTTTTTTACAAGGTTACTATAAACTCAGGTCAGTTAACCTGTCTAGCTCTGCTGTGCAGGTGTTTGGGTGCTTATACAAGCACAAAAGAAGCAGTGACAGGAAGATGGGTCTGCTTCCTTCAGTATCAGTGCCAGCTTAAAATAACCACAAAACTGTAGTTTAAGTATGGAGCATAAATAACAATTATCTGTAGAAATGAAACAGTTTGTTCCACCATGTATATTGTCTAACAGATCCAGCTGTCAGCACAGTGTGTCACTTTGGAAAGGGATTTTTACAGCCTCAGGAGTAGGAGTCCCTTTTGTTGCTGTAATACAGATCTGAGAGACAAAGTTGTCCAAGACAGCTTTATCCAGGCAGCCCTATTACAAATTAAAATAAATGATGGCAGAGACCTACTGTTGAACTGTTCTACTGAAAAATATATACTAATATAAAGGTACTGTTTAGACAGATTTCACTGTTAGTTGAAATAGTTCACTGTCTGAATTTAAACCCATTCCAATCTTATTAGTACCATGTAGTACTTAAGCTTGCCATCAAAGTAGGAGTGAAAATGTATTCTTTGCTAAGCGTCAGCTTAGTTTGTCAGATGCTTTTATGTGACTGTTAGAAAGCTTTCCACAGGCCTAGGGGAACTGAGGATGTCCTAGTTAAAACTGTAGGAGCCTGGCATGGTACATAACTGATGTGCAAGATTCTGGGATGTCCTGTTCAGTCACCATTATCAGATATACCAGTGACAAGAATACAGCACTACTGGTCTAGCATCTTGCATAGGTTTTCAGAGCGTAGGGACTTCCCTGTATGGGAAGGACAATTTAGATGACCTATTTATTAAAAGTAGATTATTTAATCAAAATTAGTACATACACCACAAATAAGTAGTGGCTGTTTCAGATTAATTCCATGTTTAAACAAGCTCTAGAAAAACTTTGAAGTGGAAGGGAGAGGAGGTCTTTTCCAACTGTAAGAGTTATTTCATGGCAGAGGGACAGAGCCATCACCTTTGCCTGTGTATACTTTGCAACATGAATTAATGGCAAACTTCTGATTGAGCAAACACTGAAGCAGCATGCCTGCTGGTGAGTTACCTCCTCAGGCACACACTGCTCTAATGATCACAATGCATGATCAGCATAAGTCAGCAGTGTAACTGCAGTGGAAAACCAGGGGGGTTTAAAAAATAAGAGGGTTTTTTTATCCTATTGCAGGCCAAAACACTGCAGCTGTTTGCCAGTTCTCCCTGCTGAATGTTACTGTCCTCCCAGGCCTGCTGCTTAGAGCATCACACTTAATTTCTTATAGAAAAAGTCAGTCAGGTTATCTTAAATCACCCTCTTTTGCTATTTGAACTGACCCAAGTGACTCAGGCTGAAGCACAGTAGAAATTAGTCGTGCAACTTCCTCATTCCCCTTCTATCAAGGGGAATTTTTTTAATCAAGTTTGGTACTTGCTGTTGTTTTCAGCTGGCGATGGCAATGCTTTGAATATTCCTTCTTGCTGACCCAAAGAAGGGGTCTGTGCATGACCTTCCAAACTATGCCCTTGAATCAGCCTTTGGAAGAACTGTTGCAAAATGTTAATTTGCACCATGAGAAAAATAATAGCAAATGAGAAATAATTAAATTCTAAGGCTGAATAGTTTTATTTTTATCCATTCTGCACTGATAAAGACAGAAAGCAAAAAGACAGGGTATGAGGGATGGAACCCACATTTACAGTAATGATCACTTCTGTCTGTGTATGTTACTTTACAGTACAAATTATTTGTATTTTTTACTGACTTTAAGTTGGTCTGACTGTTTTTCCTTTAGAAACCATGTCCTCTATGTGATGAAGCAAAAGAAGTGCTTGAGCCGTATAAGAGAAGGGTAATATATTGGAATACTGTATACATTCTCTATATAGAAGGAACAGTTAATTGGTATTCTTTCTTTGTAAAAGAAAATTGCCTGGTTCTATTTGCATCTGTTATTCTTTCATGGATGACCTCTTCAAGACAATTTCAGCACTGATTTCCATAAAACTCATTATCCAAAAGCATTTTGTGACAATGCTTCTCAAATAAGTGTTGGAAAACTAAACCAATATACACCTTGTTGCAACAATTTTTAAAACCACTGCTTTTGTAAATGCTGTTGCCTTGTCTGATGGAGGAGTTTGAAACTTCTATGAATCAGATGATATAATTTGAGAAGAATGTTAGTAAGTGGGTCTTCAAGTATTTGGACTATACGTGATTGTAGTTTTTGCCCTTCTTCAACCACGTTTTGATCTCTTGAAGTAACTGTTAACAGAAGCATTAAGAGGTGTTGCTCTCTGCTGCGTAACTACAGCTGTTGTGTTGTCAGCTGCACATTTGTTTTGTTTGGTGCTCACAAGAGAGAGGTTCTGCACAGAAGATCAAGAGTATTTTCCTGGACTAGGGAGGGAGTTGTTTGTGGACATGCAGCCAAGGATTGTGGCTGCACACATTTTGTTCCCACAAAATGGGCAATTGTCTACAACATGGAAGAATAATTCCAAAATCACGAAGAAAATAGCCTTGCATTTTGGAAAAAAATAAAAGATCAAAAGACAAAGAGGTATTGCTTTTCAATGTCCAGTAGGTACTAACATACTTCATCTCTGTCAGTTTATTTTGCAGGAGGTGGATATTACCCATCCAGACAACTCGGTGTGGTATGATAAATACAAATATGACATTCCTGTTTTTCATTTAAATGGGAAGTTCCTAATGAAGCATCGAGTAGACATTCAAAAGTTTGAGGACCGGCTTGCGAAGCTAGAGTTGCAAAATGAGAGAAACCAATGAAGAAAATGCATCTGCCTCTGGTGTGAATCTGAAAGGACTGTGCAATGTAAATTGTGTGAAAAAGCAGTATTAATTATCTGGCCTTATGTTTCTTAGAACCTATGTTACCAGTGTCCTAAAACTCTTGAGTGACTTTTGTGCTGTTTTGTATTAATCATTCAGCCCAGCTGCACCAGTAGCAACCTCTTCTTTACCACTCATTTGCTGCTAATCTAGACTGGCTTTTTGTTAATACAATAAATGCTGCTCTGTATCAACAGATTAAGTGAAACATGTTTGTAATTGGGTTCGTGTGGCAAGGTTTTGGTAGCAGAGGGGGCTGCAGGGATGGCTTCTGTAAGAAGCTGATAGAAGCTTTGTGCATGTCTGACAGCCAATGCCAGCCAGCTCCAAGATGGACTCACCACTGGCCGAGGCCAGGTCCATCAGTGATGGTGGCAGCATTTCTGGCATGACATATTTAAGAGGTAAAAACTGCTAGGGAACAGCAGCCAGAGAGCGCTAGAATACGTGAGAGAAACAACTCTGCAGACATCTGAAGAGAGGAGGAGGGAGAAGAAGTGATCTATGCAGTGGAGCAGAGATTCCCCTGCAGCCTGTGGTGAAGATCATGGTCAGGCAGGTTGTCCCTCTGCAGCCTATGGAGGTTAACAGTGGAGCAGATACCCCCTTGAAGCCATGAAGGACCCCATAGCAGAGTAGGTGGATGACCAAAGAAGGCTGTGATCCCTTGGGAAGCCTGCTGTGGATCAGGCTTCTGGCAGGACCTCTGGACCCATTGAGAGAGAGGAGCCCATACTGGAACAGACTTGTTACCCATGCAGGCTAGAGCAGTCCGTTCTGAAAGGACAGCACCTTATGGAAGGGGCTCACACTGCAGCAGTTCATGAAGAACTACAGCCCATGGAAAGGACTTGGTTTGGTGAGGTTCATGGGGGACTGTCTGCCATAGGAGGTACCCCACACTGAAGCAGGGGGAGAGGGAGGAGGAAGGAACAGCAGAGACAATGTGTGATGGACTGACCATAACGCACATTCCCTCCCCCTGCACTGCTTGGGGGAGAAGGTAGAAGAAAATTGGGAGTAAAGTTAAGCCTGAGAAGAAGGTGGGGATGAGAGTGGGGGAGGTGTTTTTAAGATTTGGTTTTCTTTCTCACTATCCTACTCTGATTTGATTAGTGATAACCTAATTTCCTTGAGTCAAGTCTGTTTTGTCTCTGTTGGTAGCTGATAAGTGATCTCTCCCTATCTCAACCCAGTAGCCTTTTGTTGTCTTTTCTTTCCCCTGCCCAGTTGATGGGGAGAGTGATGGAGTTGCTTTGGTGGGAGGCTGGAGTCCAGCCATCATCAACCCACCACAATGTTTTAAGCTTTGCACTCCTACAGGCTACATGTACTGACAGACTGCCTTGAAGAAGACTAGGAGTATACCCTAAGTGCTCTTTTGACATGGAGAAGAGGGCATTTACTGTAAATGAAATGGATGCTTGAGTAAAGACAGTGTACTCTGACTGAAGCAGAGTCCTATCTGTAGAACAATCATCACAATGTAATACAGCTGTTACAAACGGGCACTGAACAGTTTTATTTTTTTTCTACTGGGGTGAATGTATGTTCCATTTAAGACTATTTTACATACTTCACCAAGCTTTGAGCTCTTTAGTGCTTGAGTTACACCCAATCACAAGAAAAAAAGAGTGAAGTATAGTTGAGCCAAAAGAAACGAATCTAATGAAAAACAGCACTTATTAGCTCCTTAATGTCTCTGAATGCTACTAATTTCAGATACAAAAGAAACCCTGAGATGGTCTTAAAAAATTTCCTGACCTAAACTATGGGACGTCTCCCCTAGACTCCATTTATGTTATTTTAAAAAAATCTATGCTGCTATATGGTCCCTTTCACAGTTTAGAGGTAGTTGTGGCATAATTCTCCATCATTAAAAATCCAGTGAACAGAGATTTCTTACATTACAGGAACAGTGCTTGGTCCTGTGCACTAGTAATTGAGTCCAATCATTATGCTTTCTGACAGAAAGGAATCATATTTCAGTTCTGTCTGCAACGCAATTGCAAATCTGTTTATCCTAATGCAGGAATACCATTTTATCAAGGGTTACTGCAGCTGTATTAGTCTATTATTGGCAATGTAGGGATGTAGGGTAGACAGAATACCTAGGTAAAATATGTTTTCAGGAGGAGGAGAAAGATTAAGGAAAAGTCAATTGTTTTAGGTTGAATACTCTGTAATAAGCACTGGAGAAAGTTGTTAGTTTTGTTCTACTTAATAGATTCCATAACACAGAAACTAATCCCTACCTGCTGTGTTCCTGTTTTTTCTACCATAGTGGTACTCAGCCTTCTCTCATCACTAAGAATTTAAACAGAGACAGCTGGTGAGTATGTCGTTGCAGGAGGGAGAATCCAGGAGCAATACACAGAACAGCAAACTGAAATTCACCAGCATTCATTATGGACTTCAGCTTTTGGAGCATGGTTCAAAAAGAAGCTACCTGCTATGGTGGAAGTGGGCAGTTCATATATAGCGCCATCCTAGAGCATCTTTGGCATTTGACAGATTATTTGCAACCCAATTCTGATGTATTCTGCAAGATGAAAAATATCTGGGCAGTGGGGTGTGAGAAATTAAAATTTTCTTCCAGTTCAGCAACTTGAGTGCATGAGGAAGGGTTCTGAAACTACTGAAGAGTTCCCAGGAGGGAGAGCTTTGCCCTTTTATAGCAGAGAGCTTTAGGTAAGTTCAGCCACATCATCTAACTACCCTGTGATTTTCAGGACTTAAGAAACATCCATTTCATAGCACTTCACTCTCTCTCCTGAAGAGGCCTGCAGAAAGATACTGGCATCAAACAGAATGAATTTACTTGATTTGCAGGAACTAAAGAGAATCTTAGAAGTTTAAGCATCTCCTTAAACCTTCTTAAGGCTTTTTGTCACTAATTTTCTAACAGTTTGATCCAAAACTGCAATTACAGCCAACTGTTGCTTCTAAAGGAAAGCAGTCACCCTGGCTCTAAAGAACCAGTTCATTCTTTTTTGTAGTCTCTAGAACCTCCAGTTTTACTCTGATGTCATTTACATTGTAAAGGAAAAGTAAATTGAGGAAAATGTTAAAAATAACAAGCTGAAACTTCTTAGGAGTGACTGAACTTGAGTAGTCTGGCAAAGCATTAGGTGTGATGCTTTCTCCACCATGAGTAAAAAAATAAGGCACGGCAAAACTTGAAATAGCAAGACTTTTCTTGAACAATGTATTGCAGCATTGCTTTGCCCTATCCACAGTGTTTTTCATCATCACTGACAGGACAGGACCCTAGAGACAATAAACTTCTATGCTTTCTGCAGTTGATAATGCTACAGTCAATTTTCTAAGTGTACCACATATTACTGTTAAATAATGGGTCTGAATTACCTCTGTAACAGCATGGAAGTGCCATTTGCTTCCTTTTCTGAAATGGTTTCCAAGGAGCCAGGTTTTTCCTTATTGAGGTTCTGTAATAAAAGAACTGGCACACAGCACTTTTCAACCACAGTTCAAGAACTTGTCTAAAATACAGCATTATTATCTCAAATACATGGAGGACAGAGGTCATGTGGATTGCCCCATTTCCCAATATACATCACAGACAGAGGCTAGAATAGCCATCAGAGAGCAATTTGCCTCTGTTTGATTTTTAATAAGGTCTCTTTGGGGAAGAAAAAAAATGGAAGCTAAAATCAAACTCTTTAATCATACAGATGATGGTGAATTTCTTGTTCCTTATTTGTTCAGACCATGGAGGTTTTCTTTTGCAGCCAGTGCCAGATTCCCTCCCCCCTGTATTTTTTAAAGTGTACAATAAGATTTTTATAATAGCTTTTGCCTATGGTGGAGCCTTTATCAGTGAGATGGAGGTTTTCCATTAGTTCTGGCTGTGGGCACTAGTTGCATATAATGTACAGAGAAATGACTGCTTCATCCAGTTCTTCTTCAGGGGTGCAAACACAACCATGCATTATGCATGCCTCAATCCTATATTCCTTGTCAACACAAGTAGAAGATTATGGTGTGTTAGAAAGGTCATCATGGACCCATGTGCAAGGAACAGGCCTGGACTGCAGGGTTAATGTTCTACTGTGTGGGAAGACACTGCCAGCCACTCCTCTCCAAACACCAGCCTCTCCTTCCAAAACCAAAATAGGGGATATGTTGCCAAAACCTTCCAGAGGTATAGGAGAAGATGCAACTGTTAATTCTGTTTTAAGGGAGTGGAAGCTCTACTCTTATCAGTTTGGAAACAAAGGAGGTGGAAACATCAGTATGGAGTGTTGGTGGCACACACCTCAAAGAAGGAGCTATAGGTGCTACAGTAATTTCCAGGTAAAAGCACCAGAGGACAAGGTGATGAGCAGAAGGCTGACAGTTCATTTTGGACCATAGTGCTACTGCAGGTTTCTCATTGCAAAATTAGGTTTTGTCAAGGTTGCTGAAGGTGTTGTTCCCTTCTCTGAGGAATAAAAATACCAAACTAAAAACTCCAGGAGGCCACGTTCTCTTCCGATGCAAGCAGCTCTGCTCAGTGGAAAAACAAGGCATTCAATTACAATCTTCACACATGAACACTTAGAGTTCATATCTTCTAAGTAATAGATCAGAGAGATTTGTATTTCCCTGCCAATATCAGTCCTTAAAATAGTCATGTGAATGTGTGATCCCACAGGCAAAATAAGATATTAACCTCAATGGGATGAGAATTTTACCTCAAATAGTTAACTACTTTCAATTTCCGTTGACAAGTGGGGAGACTGAACAAGTAAGTGCTTGTGTGACTTAGCATGACTATCAGGTCTGCCATCTTTATCTTCCAAAAACAAGAAAGCATGATTCATACATAAATTGTCTTCTTTTTGAATATAATAAATGCAGCAGGCTCCCAGCACATGTGTGTCTCTAATCAAATGTTGGAAAGTATAACCTTAAAATGACAAAGCATACACCCCTGCTGGGTATATAAATATGGAGGCATATGCAACTTTATGGAAACTAGCAGTTTACCCTTTTGACAGTGAAAATTGGAAGGAGGGCAAAACTCCATAGTGTACTAACCCTCTAATGTAAAAAGAGCTTGAATATAAGATGAATTTATTTCCTGTTTCTGGCCAATTGAACAGCACATACACAATATACTATGTTTTTTCCAATAGCTATAAATAACAGATACTCACCAAGCTTACATGCTTATATGTTCTACTTCTCTGGCTCTTTAGTTGTGTTTTTAAACTACACAAAGTAGAAGGGATTGTCTAATTTATTTAAGCATGGCTCTCCTTGAACAGTGTCTTGCCACCCAAACTGGCCTGTAGGACAAAGTTTCAGATTCCTTCCTAGTTCCTTAAAGAAAACTTTCTGTAAAGTGTCATTCTCATTTATATTGTACTTTTATCTCCCTTACAGCAGCTACCCCCATAAAATAACAAAGAATCTGCATGTAGGCTTAGCCAATTCTTTAAGTATTAAGCTCTATTTCAGTCTTGTGCATGCATTCACCTTTGATCACATGGCCATCTGAGTTAACTATGAGTGCAGCAACACCTGGAAGTAAACAAAGCCATGTGTGCAAGTGTTCATAAGATCATAGCTCATTTTTTTATTCAGTGACAGCATCACTTTTCAGTCAGCTTTGCCCTATATGGTACCAATATCATGTCTGTTTTCTATCACATCCTGCTGGCAAGAAGGCTCCATCCCATTCTCACGAAGCTGCTGGACCTTGGAGACCCAAACCTGAGTTCTTCTGGAGAAGGATGGGAGCTGTGAGAGACACTGTAAAGTTCAGCAATTGGGGAACTCCAACTGAGTACTGACTTGTGTTGCCTTGGCAAAAGGCACAGTAAGAGCAACAAAAACACCCACTATCCTCTACCCTCACCTCTTGTAGCACTTCAGATCAAATTCTAGTTCTAGGTCCTTATCTTCAGTTGATAAATGACACATGCCCAGGATATCCAAAGGCTAAAATGCATTTCTCCAAAAGACAAATATTCTTGGGTGTCCATCTTGTCTGTGGAATGAAATGCAAGGACTGAGGGCACTCCAAACCTCCCATGTTTTTCCTTTTGAAGTGTATATGGTTGATCAAAACTCTATGCACAGAATATAAAGTAAATCCTCCTCAATCATACACACAAACACAAATATTACTGCAAGGAGACAAACACAACTGAACCAGCTTTTCCTGGGGAGAAGATGGAAGAACAACACATGACATGCATTAGTGGAATAGACCTACACATAAAACTGTCAGCATTAATTCAGGGCCTTACTACAGGCCATGTATTTTTAGCTTATGTCTCCTCAAGAAATGAGACTTGGACCAGGTAATCATGTATCAGCACAATTCTTTTTCCTCCCTTCTCCCTGTCCTCTCTGACTCTGACTCCTTCTCAGGAATGTTTAACCCAAGGACAACTTCAACAAGGTATTCCAGCTGTCTCGGTTTTGTTTGTTTGTTTGTTTTGTTGGTTTTGCTTTGTGTTGTTGTTGTTGTTGGTTTGGTTGTTGGTTTGGTTGTTGCTGTTGTTGCTTCCCCCCCGCTCCATCCCCCCCCCGGCTATTACATTCCTACAGCTTTCCTGAAGATCTGCTCACAGCAAGGTGACAGAAATCTCTCCATCCATGTCCCCAGGGGAGGAAAAGTGTGCTGAATGAAGTCACCATTGCACTTTGGCCAGCTGGCTGCTCCCAAGCAAACAGCAGAAGGGTAGCTCTGTACTGACTGTGACATTCAACATCCCTCATGCAGAAGGCGTATCACAGTGAATATGCCAAGGAGTCAAGTTGCTGCAGCAGACCAGAGTGTGTGGGATACAGTACATCAATCCAGTGGTAACAAGGCTCCTTAATTTTGTTACTCAGAAAACAGTCTGTTGAGTAGGAGACCAAGTGCTTGAAAAGAATCCCTGCAAAATCCAAGTGCTTAAAACCAAAACATTTATACACAGATATTTTATGTGTGTATAGGCCTAGATGCGTACTAATTTAATTTAACTAACCTGCCTTCTGTGAGTTACTGGGTAATTCTAACAACCAGGTTGGGGCCCTCTCCTATTTTAATACACAGGCAGCACCTGTATGCAGCTTTTGCTTACACCTGGCAGAGCACCAGTGTTACTGGGGGTGAACACACAGCCAGGTGCAAAGGTAGGTGGGTCTTTTTCCTTCACTGACTTAAGTAAAACAGTCCAAAGGCAAAACCCCGACATGATTAGGCTTCTAGAAAAAAATTAAGTATATCTTGGTGTTTTACTGTGCAGTTGTATCAAGAGAACACAGCAATTTTATAAAAACACAACAAAAACCAGATACTATCTCAGTCCTGCAATGTTAATTTCTTTTTTAACAAAGCAACGCTGCTGATGAAATGCCACGAAATGCAGAACTACAATTAGGCAAGTAAAAAAACACTACCCTTCAGGCTTCCTTTCTGTTATTCCTTGTTATCTGGAACGGTCACTGAGATAGAGCTATGGGGGCGTCGACATGGAGTTCACAGGCACGGAGGTGCTGCCGGCTTCAGAACGGCTTTTTCTCTCGAGTCTACCCAGAAATAGGTATTTTGAAGTTTTAACTTATTTTGTGATGAGGAACTGATTAATCGTTTTCTCTTTCTTTCTTTCTTTCTTTCTTTCTTTCTTTCTTTCTTTCTTTCTTTCTTTCTTTCTTTCTTTCTTTCTTTCTTTCTTTCTTTCTTTCTTTCTTTTCTTTCTTTTCTTTCTTTTCTTTTTCTTTCTCTTTCCTTTCTTTCTTTCTTTCTTTCTTTCCTTTCTTTCTTTTCTTTTTCTTTTTCTTTCTCTTTTCTTTCTTTCTTTCTTTCTTTCTTTCTTTCTTTCTTTCTTTCTTTCTTTCTTTCTTTCTTTCTTTCTTTCTTTCCTTTCTTTCTTTTCTTTTTCTTTTTCTTTCTCTTTTCTTTCTTTCTTTCTTTCCTTTCTTTCTTTTCTTTTTCTTTTTCTTTCTCTTTTCTTTCTTTCTTTCTTTCCTTTCTTTCTTTTCTTTTTCTTTTTCTTTCTCTTTTCTTTCTTTCTTTCTTTCCTTTCTTTCTTTTCTTTTTCTTTTTCTTTCTCTTTTCTTTCTTTCTTTCTTTCCTTTCTTTCTTTTCTTTTTCTTTTTCTTTTTCTTTTCTTTCTTTCTTTCTTTCTTTCCTTTCTTTCTTTCTTTCTTTCTTTCTTTCTTTCTTTCTTTCTTTCTTTCTTTCTTTCTTTCTTTCTTTCTTTCTTTCTTTCTTTCTTTCTTTCTTTCTTTCTTTCTTTCTTTCTTTCTTTCTTTCTTTCTTTCTTTCTTTCTTTCTTTCTTTCTTTCTTTCTTTCTTTCTTTCTTTCTTTCTTTCTTTCTTTCTTTCTTTTCCTTCCCTCTCCATTCCATTCCATTGTTGGGTTTTATTATTTGCTGGGGGTTTCTTGTCTCCCCCCCCCCCATCTAGACTCGGCTCCTCACGACCCCGCAGCCCCGGGTGCTGCGCAGGGCGGGCCCGTGTCCCGCAGCTCCCGGGCTGGAGGGGGCGGGACCGGGACCGGGACCGGGTCCGCTCCGCGCTGCGCGGCTCAATGAGTTGCGGGAGGCGGCGGCTGCGCTGGGGCTGCCTTTCGCCTTCGGAGGGTGAGCGAGCCAGGGAGGAGAGGCTGGAACGGGAACGGGAGCGGCGACGAGCGCGTCCCGGCCCCGCGGGGAGGAGGAAGGTCTGTGCGTGGGCCGGGAGGGCAGCGCAGCCCCGTGTCGCCAGCCCACCCGACGGCGCGGTGCCCGGGTGGTGGCACAGAGAGCTGGGCGGCTGCGGGTGGTGGCTTTTTTTTTTCCTTGTTGGTTGTGCTGTGGAAGGGCAGGTGAGAGCCCGGGTGAATGAAGGAATTCTAGCTGGACACCGGCGGAAAAAAAAAAAAAAAAATTCCAGCTCTGGGAGGAGCAGGTTATGAGAGGGAGAAAAATGGATTTTATTTTCTAACTGTTGTTTTTGTTTGTTTGTTTGTTTTTTTCCTGGTCGTATAGCTGAGGTTTGATTTTAACTTGATCATTAAAAAAAAAAAAAAAAAAAAAAAAAAGACAAAAACAATGGCAACAATACAAATGTCCAGGTTACAGCGATCCAGTTGAAGACACTTTCAGCCAGAATTACCTTCAGGACTTTCCAGGGAGGATGGGGGGTGGGAAAAAACATAGGAAGCACATTTTTTTCTGTTACAGAGATTCTGAGAAACCCTAGCCGTTTTTGGGATTCAGCCTTGGGAGTTTCATATCCTTTTGTCTCTCTCTCTTTTTTTTTGTTTGTTTTCCTTTTAATAACCAGGGACCATGTGGCTCTTTGCAGATACAAGGGATTACAAAACTGCTCAGTAAAAATGCCCGCATGCATCAGAGGAGTTTAACTTTCAATGCCAATGCGTTTTTAAACTTAATTTTAACCATGCTTTGCTCTCATCTTTGGATGTGGGCTGTTGATGGCGTGTGTAGGGGGTATGCCAAGTGGTGTCTCCCCTCTGTGTGGAGTAATCTAGCCATTTGAAAGTCATGAAACCAGTGAAAGCAGGGGATATTTATCTATTAGAAGGGATGTTCACAGCCCATCCAATGCCCATTGAAATAAACAGAAAAACTCTCACTCGTGTCAGTGGGCTTCCAGTCTGGGCTGCCAGTGCCTGGTGTTGGAAACCCTCTGGTGCTGATTGATCCCCAGCAGAGCACTCCTGTGGGTATCCATCCCTCCCACAGTCCCCACGGTTTTTAAAAGGGAGGGGGATAAGGTGGAGAGTGGCAGCAGAAAACAGCCAAGGGGATTATGACTTGCTGAATGTGTTTGGCAATTATAAATAGTTCCTTAGGGTTTTAAATATAATTGACCTTTAATTAATAGCTAATGGCTTAGTCCATTGCTGTCTGTTAGATTAAATGAGTGACTTGTCTTTCTGTATAAATGACTCTTGTGACAGTATCTTGAAGTGTGCACTGTTTGTTTTAAAACTCCAGATCATGGAATACTTGGTGAGGTAGTTACAGGCTTGCCTATGTATGTTGGGGAACAGACTCACCTGGGAACATACAGATTACCTGGTTGCCATATTTCCTGGCCAGAGGGGACTTGTCTGTCATCTGTTTTGATCTCTTGCTTATTACAGGCCACAGGATTTAAGAAGTAAATTCTATATCAAGCCCATAACCTCTGTGTGGTCTTTGCTTGCTGTTAAAGACAGGCTCCATCTGCAGCAGGAGTTCAAGCATGTTTCAGACTGTCTAGCAGCTCACAGGCTTGAGATATAAATGGGTGAGTAATATCTACTACTTCAAATATCTGTAATTGGGATGAAAGCTATTTTGGTCTATCAAAACACAGTTTTTCATACACTGCTTATTAAAAATCATCAGGATAATTACAGTTCATTTGACCTGTGTACTGGGTGAGTCACCTTCACGTCATTGTAGGATGATGAAACACTTTTGGGGGCTACTCAAACTGACTTGCAGTTGGAAAGTTCTTCATTCTGTCTCAGCTGTGGTGCAAAGAACAGTACCCTAGTTTCTTCTTTCCTGAATTTGCCTGTCTTGCTACAATCTGTTGAGGCTTTCTGCCTTACCCTGCCATGTCTTTCTGCAGAAAGGGGTGAAAATGCTTTGGGTCCCATCTGGACTTTTCAGCCCAGCATAGGGTTGGGAAGGTGGGCTGCTTCTGCTTTCCTGTGGTGTGCTGATGGTCAACTGTGACTTCCCATTAGATGCAGCTTGTAAGATGGTTCCCACAACTTTTCCCCTTTGGATGAACTTTGCTGCAGAGTATGCATCAGTGCAGCAGAGGTGATGGAACATCACCTCTGTATGAGCAGATAGTTAAGACTTCTAGAGAGTGTTGAAATGGCATAGGACAACTGGTACGGTACCCAAGAGAGCTCCTCCAAAGATACCACAGCTAATTAAGGCTGGTGTGGTAGCACAGTCTGTGTTGTAGCTTCAAATTTTCTTCTAAAATTCTTCCTTCAGTACTGGTTAGCTGCAGACACTGAGGCTACTGACCTTCAGGACCCTGTCCAGAGTTGTCTTTGTGCAGTGGCTGGACAGTGGTAGAGAGGGACACTTTATTTTGCATCCTCCTTTGGCACCACCGGAGTAGGATTAGCTTCAAATGTTTCATATATGGTTGAAGATTAAAGAGGTAACAACAGCTGCATAACATAACCGTATGGTAGAGCCCTGTAAAACAAATATCACAGCCTAGTGTCACACTATTGCAGGGGCAGCCCTGTCTGTGGGAGGCAAAAAGATGGAAAATAAGCATGAAATGAGAGATGCAATTTTCTGGCTCACTCAGTTGCTCTTCCCTACATCTGGGGGCCAGTGTGGTGTGTGGATGAAGTGGGACCTCATGGGGAGAAAAGAGCCAGTCCTGCTTCACCAAACTTCTGGCTCCAGCACTAGGTAGAAATGGGCAAGCTCAACTGTTGGCTGTGCTTTTACCATGGTCTTAGTGCATGCCAATTTGACTTCTCTGTTACCTGCCTGCACTGCTTCTGGTGCCTCAGCTGAGCCCTGCAACACTAGTTGTAATGTGTATGTTCACAACCTGCAGGGTTGTGTTGGAGAACATCTGAAGGGAGACGGAGAAAACAACAAAGACAGTGGAGAAGACAGGAACTGTGGCGTGTTGCTGCTGAAATGTGCAGCTTACCTAAAAGGAAAATGGGCATGTCTGCTCTCTCTCTTCTACAACACTTTCCTGAGTTTGTAAAGAATATTACTTGTTCCTCCTGCAGTAGATGCAAACACCTCTTTCAGAGATATGTGTAGTAGAATTTTTATCTAAATTTGAAAACACAGCTAGTGTCTGCATAGCTTGTTCTTTGCAATAATTTTTTTCTCCAGGTCCCTTGATACAAATTTTAGAGGGGTTGTTTGTGCCACCCTTCTGACTGGATTAGTCCTTAGCCTTTCACTGATGGAATGACCTGTTACCCTAAGGATAATTCCAGCTAGCTAGAACAAGCCCAGAAGAGCCATTGCGGACATCCTTCATTTAAAATAGAACATAGATCAGGCTGAGGAAAAAATATATGAGAGCACTGCGAAGGCAGGCACAACAGATTTCCACTGCTGAGAAGAGTGTCTTCCTTTCCTTCTGAAAGCTGGCAGGAAGAAATACTGGTGCTGCTTAAAGCCACAGTCTTACAGGGAGGAAAAATATTACTGAGGCTGTGCACGAAGGCTTGTCACAAAATCGAAGTACTGAAAATCACCAAAGTGATAATGCAAAGCAGAACACTTACCAGGGAATTTGCACCTTACCCATATGTCATCCTCACTGCATCAGTCCATTTGGTGCTAGGCTGTAGTTTAGTTCCCTTACTATGATACCCCCTTCCCACAAGAAGGGGGTATATGTCTCTCTCTTACATCTCTCTCTCTTCCTATTACTGAATCTGTTTTCACATTAATACAAAATAACAGGAAGGGGAAAAGAGCTAGAATCTCTCAGTTTGCTCTCAGATAAGCTTCATGCAAGGCATTGTAGACTAGAATTGATTATTAATTCCAGTTATATTTTGCATCCTGGAGATACTGATAATATTTTCCATTCCAGATTGATGTACCTCCAACTTCCTTTTTTTCACTGCAGCAACAAAGACAGCAAAGCTCTTAAATATACGCTGGTGTTTAAACTTGCCAGCAGTGCCTTTGACTTAATTTGGCTGAACGGCCCAGAGTGGCTGAGGGCAATAATTTAGTAAAAAATTCTCACTGGTCTGATGGCTGTTTAAGTTATTGTGGTTTTGTTGAGGTTTTGAGGGAGGAGCTGTTGCTTCCTGAAGATCACAGAATCACAGAATCTTAGGGGTTGGAAAGGACCTTGAAATATCATTGAGTCCAACCCCCCTGCCAGAGCAGGGTCACCTAGATGACAGTGCCTCTGCCATAGCTCTCCTGGATAAACTCTCGAAATGGGTATTCTTGTTGCATTAAAAATTCTGGTGTCTTGGTACCTTCTTGCATCCTGAAATTTAATGGGAAATTCAAAGAAATTGCCCTAGAAGTATGATTATATTTTGTTTTGGTGTTTCTAAGTTGAAATGTTTGGTTTCCAGACTTTCAGTTTGAGGTCAGCACTACTCCCAGCAGAAACCTGTCTCAGCCCAACAGAGTTCTTGGGCTTTTGACTATCCTTGGTGTGCCCTCCCTGTAGAACCTCAGGCAGGGCTGCCTCTCCTGTGGGACACTGCAATCTCAGATGTACTCACAGATTGATTGCTCCCAGAAACTAAATGCTTATATTCAGATTAAGACCCAAGATGAAATGCCTCAGTATTTTTCTTTATATAAGGATGTGGTATCCTGCAGGCAGACTTCAAACTGAAAAACTTCTGGTTCTGATCTGAGACTCATTCAGTCAAAATAGTTTTACCAGGCCTTGTTCATTCCCGTTGAAAAATCTGAGGAATGGCATTTTAAGATGGAATTTAAAATGGTAGCATCCACACAACATGTAACTGGAACAAAACCACATGTTAAATCTCAGGCATATCTGTTTCTCCATACCTGGAGTATGTCTACATCCTCAATCTTGACTCTTCAATGTCCTTGCACATGTACTGTCTTCACCTTTTTTTCTTCCTTGAGCTCTTGTGTTTTCTTTTTTTCCATTTTGCCAGTATTTACCTCACACTTTTTCTTCTCCTGCTAGCCTTCCTCTTCTAAAATGTAGGTGGTAGAACCAGTATATTTGCTAACACCATCATTCTGCTGTTTGTGTTTTGCTTTTCTTTTGTCAGTGTCAGCCTGTGTACTCTATAAACAATTCAAAACAAGGATTTCAATCACCCTTCTGTGTTTGTATAGTGCTTGGTGCAGTAGGTCCCCATTGGACATTGTCATGCACCACTGTAGTAGTTATGGTGATAGTTCATTTATTCAGAGAGGTCAGAAAAGGAGATAACTTCCTTAATCCATTTGTGGTTTTCCCCTCATTTATGATTTGTTTTGTATTGTGTCCCCTTCTAAGTAGTGTGGAATAAACAAACAAAAACTTCTATTATGTGGAGAGGGGGCAAACATGGAGCAAGTTGTGCTTGGGGCTCTCACCCAGAGAGCTTTTCAATGTCCCAAGAAATTTGTACATGTAAAATATGAAACAAGAATGAAACAATTCAGCAAAGCATCATGAACTGGCTGATGTCCTTATGTCCTTTCTACATCAGAACAGAGGTAGGCTTCTGGGATTGGGAAATGAGCTTCCTGAGCTGCTTATATGGGAAATTCTTTCCCTGATTGTCGGGAAACATACACAGGAGATGAGCTGATGGAGAAACTGGCAGAAGATACTTTTACACCATGAGAGCAGACTAGCACTATTCCTTTAATCTAATCCCCACAAAATCTATTGTCTTTCTGTGGTGGAGCCAGTTCTGAAGCTTTGTGGGAATTTAAATGGAGGGATATGCCAAACTTCAGCTCCCTGCTCCGATTTTGTCTTCTCTCCCTGTCAGCCAAGGAGCCTTCAGACATCCTGCTGCTCCAAGACATCCCCACCACAGCTGCCTAGGAGACATTCCTTCCTTATTGCCAGGTGCTCAGTGGAGCTGAAGCAAACCTTCAGCACCTGAGGCTTTTCAGAGGCCATAGGGCTCTCAGCATTGGTTGTAAGAAGCAAGCAGCCCCCTTGGAAGAGGGAAGGAGCCTTGTCAAAGGTCCTCATACTGAGAAATGGGCTAGAGCTGGTGCTGAGGTGGCTCAGAGAGGTTCCTCAGCAGAAAACTGTTTATTTTCTAGTGGGGCTAATTTGGGCATAATTCCACACCCAGAGTTGGATCACTGTAAGTTACCTTTGAACTGGAAGAACAAGAGTCAGTACCAGGGGTAAAGGGGGGAGGAGGAGGAATGTAGTCTTAACATTTCCGTCATTTGTCTTAAATGGAGGATCTGTAGCCCAGTGTGGTTTGCTGAATGTCACTTAGACAGTTTCTGTCTCCTGGCACCATAGCACTTTGATCACTACCTGCACCTTTCTGTTCCTAAATTTTTCATCTCAGCAGCAGTGTTCTTTAGAGTTGCGTTGGTGCATGCTGACAAATAGAAACTCTGTTTGCAAATTTAAGTTGCCTAATTGTGCTGGTTTGGTTTGGTTTGGTTTGGTGGTTTTTTAGTAGTGGGGCAGATCTGGTAAGAAGCTGAGAAGCTCCCCCTGATTCAAGAGAGAGACAATGGATGCGCCTCTGTGATTTACACCAGAAAGAAGTGATAAGACCTGAGCAGGGCGAGCAGTTAGAAAGAGCTGAGCTAGAGAGGCAGGAGGTGTTGGTGGTTGGTGAGGAAGAAGGGGAAGAAGGTGCCCAAGCAGAAGTTTCCCTGCAGCCCATGGCGAGATGGCAGCTGTCCCCCTGCACTCGTGGAGGAACGTGGTGGAGCATTCCCTGAAGGTGCCAGGAGGGGTGAACTTGGGTTTGCTGCCAGTGGACTGTGGAAATCTTCCACAGCTGCATAATCCAAGTCCAGCGTTGTGACTCAGTGAAGCAGCCCTTTCTCAGCTCACTTAGGGTCTGTGGATCAAAACTAGCAAAAAACCCAACATTTTGAGTAGGCTTCACCAGATAAGGAATCAATTTAACTTAAGCAAGTCTTCAGAAAGGTAATTTTCATTCAACCAGGTGTTTAAAAGAAGAGTGAGATTTTTAAATCACAGTTCTTCAAATATCTCTGAGAAAAAAGTATTAGCATTTAATGCAGTCTTTTAATCCCAGGGATTAATTAAAAGTAGGTTTTAGTAATTTCATTTTGCTTTCCAGAATTGTAACTCTTCCTTGTCTTTATACTTTTGTCCCTTTGAACTGAATTTTGCTGTTTGTACTCCCAGTGGCTGTGCAAGGAAGTTTGCTTTAGTGCAGCCATAGCTAATGTAAACCCAAGGAGCCATTTTAAGATAGTTTTGAACATTGTGGCTGTAATAATTTTTATCAAAAACACATGAAAATTGCAATTCCGCTACCTCTGTGAAGATAAATTAGCAGAGTTCTCATAATCTTTATAGAGTGCTTACTGTAGTCTTAGCTTTGTGTTAAGAGCTCTTGTGGAGGCCTGCCATAAAATTGAATGGAGATTAAAACTAATTGGTTTCTCTGTAAGCCACTGTAAAAATTTGAATAAAAATTTGAATAAATTGTCTTTTTAAGAAGTTTTTTCCTGCTGTTGAAAAACTTTCTCAGAAGACTTACTGTCTAATCCCATTCTATAAGCCTTTTTGCAATGGCAAAGATCATTCATTACATGTTTTGAAAAACTGTAAACAATGAAAATAAGAAACAATGTTGTTATTATTGAACATCATTTATGTCCCTAAAATTTCAGTGATGCAAAAACAAAGTACAAGAGCATTTCCAGTATCTCAGATGGAGATTTTGCTGATATTAATCATAGTGGGGTTTTGGCCACAAAGCAGAGATTTTGTGAAATGCAGTATTAAAATTTCAGATCTGAGCTCTAAGCTTTGAAAATCCCGTGTAAAAAATGAACAGTGAGGTTACTCAGCAGTGTAACATGAGACAAGAAACACCACAGCATCCAGAAGCCAAACCAATGAATGCATCTTGCCACCCTTGGTATCGCCCGTTGTGCGTATCTGAGGGACTGCAGAGGAAAATTCACTTAATCCTGGCTCAAACCAGGAAACTGAGTTTCTCAGGGTTTTGTGGGGTTTTTTTTAGTTTCTTCACCATTGTCTCCAGTCAGCTCAGTTCTATGGTGAGAGAAACTAAGGACTGTGTAGGTTTAATCCACTGCTGACCGACTCACTACAGTATAATTTTCATTGAGCACTTCCTGATTTTATGTCTTCTCTTCCCTGTGGAATAGCTGAGCTTTAGTATTTGTATCTGAGAACACATTTAGAAGGGGTTAGTTAATGTATGGAAGTCAAGACACTCTTGAAATAGTATATACATGCATAGCCTTAGAATCTGAAGCAATTTTGTGTCCCTATTAGGATTAGTTTTTAATTTAATTTACTCATTGTGAAACGCATGGACTATGATATCAAGGGAAAAGATACTTGCCTGTAATCAGGTAAAACTTATGTAGCTTCCTTTACTTAAGTTCCCAGGTTGCCTGACATACTGTTTTATTTAGCTGATCTTAGCTATTAGTCTTCTGTCACCCACCCCAAATACATGACTCGTGTTTAAATTGAACAAGATGACTACAAATGACCTATCAGTGTTTTGTTTGCTCACTTTTTAATCAGAGAATCCTATGACTGTTCAGCTGTTCTTTTCTGTAAGACATATGACTCTCAAATGGAAATCCTTGCCTAAAGTATCTTGAATTTCCATAATGGATTACAAATTGACCAGTGAGCCCGAAAAGGGGAGGCAAGAGGCACATAATTCCACAGATCCATGTGAATCCTCAATCTTCTACAAGAGAATCTTCAAGCTTCTCTAGGAAATGAAAAATAAACAAGAAACCCAACCCAGTTATCTTTGAAAATTTTCTTTCTTACAAGAAAAGAGAAAGAAAGCTTGATAGTAACTTAAGCATTGTTTTGGGAAACAGAACATAAATCTTTTCTGCATCCCCTCTGCTTATGGGAGTACATTTGCTGGTGCCAGACTGAGACCTAGCTTTGGTCACTGATAGGAAATATCCCCTCATGCTAGATTAAGCAATTCAATACATGCCCAACAAGGCCAGGGTTATTTGGATGAGCACATAGAGTCATGCATTGATGACTGAATTTTAAACCATTATGAGAACAAGTATTTATTCACTCACCAAAGTGAAATAGCTTAAGAAATAACCTAAGCTTATAAATACAGGGTACACTGTGCAGGTGGCTGCTGCAGTAACATGCAGGAACTTCGAGACATTTTCTCCTACAGTTCTCTGGATTAAACACTTATAACTTTAGGCAACAGGATTCAGATCACTTTCTCATGACCTTTTGAATGGAGTATTCAGGGTACACTTTTTCTTGTCTGGGGAGCTACCAATGGTACATGACCCTTTAGGTAAGTTTCAGATCCATAATCTTTGTCAGGTCTGTAGGAGTCTTCTGGAGTTCCCTCTCTCCACAAGCAACACATTTGTTTTAGGACTGTTAGAGGGAGCTTGAGGTCTGACAGAGTATAGAGTTGTGCAAGAACCTGGTACAGATCATTGAGCAGCAGTGGGATTTTGCTGAATGTTTTCATAGTCCAGTTTCACTCAGAGAAAATAAGAAGCAGGTCAGTGGTGCTCTGCCCATGGAATTAATATTATGGACTGCACTGCAGTGCAGAGCTGCAGTCTGTGATGCAGCCATTCTGCAAAGTGATGTAATGGGTGACAAGTGGTTAAATAGATTAGTTTGGATGCTGTCCTACATAGTGTAAACATGTGTTTCCTAATGAGGAATAAATAACTTAGTTCTCCTTTTTGTGTGTACTGCAGTCACACTTAGGATTTACAAATGATGCAGCAATTATGAACAACTGTGGCTATTTAATCAACTCAATTTTTATTTCCCTATTAGGAATTCACTCAGAAGGCAAAAATCACAGCCTTGCATCACACACCTAATAGGAGACTAATGAAAGAGTGCTTCTTTTCCCTAGGGACTAGTGGTAGGACAGGAGGAAATGGGGTCAAGTTGTGTCAGGGGAGGGTCAGATTAGATATTAGGAAAAATCTACACAGAAAGAGTGGTGAGGCTTTGGAACAGGCTGCCCAGGGAGGTGGTGGAGGCACAGTCCTTGGAGGTGTTAAAAAATGGGTAGACATGGTGTTTCAGGAGATCATGGGGGTGTAGGGCTGCTGACTGGACTTGATAATCTTAAAGGTCTTTTCCAACCTTTAATGATTCTGTGATTGGATGAATGGCTTGTGCTGTATTAGAGATCTCTTTAAGCTACATCAGTGCCCTCTTTTTCCCCCCCAGTTTTTCAATGGGAAAAGTTGCTTTACCTAGTTTTGATGTTTTGACCTCCTAAAGTATTTGACATTGTCCCCAGTCCTAAAAACAAGAGTTGCTGTCATTAGTCAGAAATGCTGTCAGAGTCAGCATTTCATGATGAAAAATTTGTACCTCAGTAGATGATGACAGCAAATTAGGAAAACTAGTTAAAAATTTCAGAATAGACTGCTTCCCTAGATGAGGGAAGACTTAGAAGTTGGAGCCTTGTGTGCTTTTTCCTTTAGGAAGATGCTAAATCAAGAGATAACAGTGTGGTTAGATCACATGGAAGGAGTCCCCAAACTTGAGTTATTAACATTGGTGTCACCAAAGCCTAATGCAAATCACTCCATTTTAAACCAAAGTCTTAAATACATTTTCCAGGCAACTCTTACCCTTTGGTCCTTCCTGCTTCATTGAATGAAATTTATCTTATAGATATTTAACGTTTAGATATGGATCTCATTGGATCTTCACTGGACATCCCAGTGTCTTAATCTTTCTCTTTCCCTTGGCTCTGTATATTTGTCAGAACTCAAAGAAAGACCTGGTTTCCTTTGTAAGAAAATTCTGACTGCAGGCAGGAGAGTACTGCAGTGAGCTCCTACAGATGCCCTGGGTGACTGGCCATTGTGGCTGGACTATGGGTAGTACCTGTTTCACCATCAGGATGTGCTGGTGTGTGCACAGAAACTGAAACTGTGGAGCACAAGGAAGAACTGTTCTGTCCTGCTCTGCAGACACAGTCTGTTTTAAGTCCTTTCTGATCACATGCCTTGCTCTCCACCATCTCGTTTTAGATGACCCCTGCAGTTGTCATTAATGGGTAACAATTAAATCTGTCTCTCCTTTCTTAGCATTTATCCCACTGTTACTTCCTTGTTAGCGCTTCCCTCTGAGGCTTTCTGAATGAGGGTCTCCCCAAACTTAAGCACAAACAAAATTAGAGTGCTTTTCCCTTGTATGTGAATTTGGTTATTGTTTTTGCTTCTCCTTGTTCTCAGTCTAGCTTGTCAGACTCGTAACCAAGACCTGTAATGTCCTACACAATTGTACTGCATACCAAGAACAGCAATTTTATTTCTTTATCTATGTTATCTGCAGCTGTTCATTTTATTTCTGACCCTATCCTGTAGGATGCTACTGCCAATTCTGTCATCTGTTTGACCATTCAGGCCTGCTTCCTTAATATCATTGGACTGAGTCTTTTGTAATCATGTCTGTGTTTTCATTTGTACTCCTGTATGTGGGAAGCTGTTAATGACTTTGTCCTCAGAAGATTCTTGTCTCTCCTCCTCCAGACCCTTCTAGAAGATAAAAGCCTGCCACAGTGTCTGCAAGGAAGCTTGCTGACCAATGATGACGCATGAAGGCTCATTGCAAATAACTGATATATTCCTGCTGGAGCAGGGGGGGTGGACAAGATGACCCCCAGAGGTCCCTTCCAGCCTCAACCATTCTGTGATTCTCTGGTTCCACTTGGAAGAGTTATTCTTGGCCACTTGTCCAGTAGTTTTCAACATCAGCTATATATCATTAGAGCTGACAGACTATTTTAGTTAAGCAACAGCACTATCTTGTAAATATAATCACAGTAGGATAAAAGGTGAATTAACTAGATATGAGTGCCCTTTACCCAAATAAAATTTATTTTTCTTCTGTAATTCACACTGTTGCTTTTTTAAAATTTGGGTTACAGCTGCTGAGGAGTTTACCTATTTTCTGTTTTGCAAGTACTTCATATATTAGCACAGCTATTAACAAAGAAGTAGCAAATTATCTTTGATTGTAATGCCACTGTCAGTACAGAGCAGGTAGCTGTGGCATTCCAGAGTTTTGCTGTAATTTTGCATGTGTCCTTGTTGCCACATTCTACCAAATTTGGAAAGCCAAAACTAGAGCTTCAGGCCTAATCCAGGCTGAAGGTTTGGATGTGCAGTGTTACCCATCATGCAGTCAGATAACAAACTGCTTCAGACAAATTGTGTGTTTTAAGGCTCTGATTTCATAAGTTACCAAGAGGAATGCCAAAGCTAAAAAAGGCTGACAGACACTTCTGCAAGTAATAGTTTCCTTTTACTGTTTAGAAATTTGAAGACACTGAGGAAACAGAGGAAATGGTTTGGGAAGAGTGGCTTCACATTAATGTGTGTGTCCTACCCTACATGCTTAATATTTTGGATTAGGAGTCTGATTTAGCCTGAAAAAAAGGATGATTGAATTATCTCTAAACTGGTGGTTAGTTCCTTTAATATTTGAGATGGTTAAGCAGCAACATAAAATAACAGAAGCATAACATTGCTTAGAAATACAACTTCCAAGACTGTTCTGCTGACTTGCCAGCAGCTTGTGTTCAGTAACTATAATGAAAAAGGCTGGCAATAGTTTGGATCCAGTTGGCAGCCAGTCACCAGGGCTGTGTTGGGGCCAGTCCTGTTCAATATCTTTATCAATTATCTGGATGAGGAAGTCGAGTGCTTCCTCAGTCAGTTTACAGATGACAACAAATTGGGTGGGCGTGTTGAGCTGCCTGAGGGTAGGAAGGCTCTACAGGGGGACCTGGACGGGCTGGATGGAGGGGCTGAGGCCAATTGTGTGAGGTTCAATAAGGCCAAGTGCTGCATCCTGCACTTGGATCACAACAACCCCAGGCAACGCTACAGGCTTGGGGAAGAGTGGCTGGAAAGCTGCGCAGAGGAAAAGGACCTGGAGGTGCTGAGTATCAGCTGAGTATGAGCCAGCAGTGTGCCCAGGTGGCCAAGAAAGCCAAAGGCATCCTGGCTTGGATCAGGAATAGTGTGGCCAGCAGGACTAGAGAGTT
Source organism: Apus apus (assembly GCF_020740795.1). NCBI lineage: Eukaryota > Metazoa > Chordata > Aves > Apodiformes > Apodidae > Apus > Apus apus. The sequence continues at coordinate 67,455,109 of NC_067312.1, read as the reverse complement.
GATCGTGCCCCTATTCTCAGCACTGGTGAGGCTGCACCTTAAATGCTGTGTTCAGTTCTGAGCCTCTCACTGCAAGAAGGACATTGAGTTGCTGGAGCATGTCCAGAGAAGAGCAACCAAGGTGGTGATAGGTCTAGAGAACAAGAGATATGAGGAGCATCTGAGGGAACTGGGATTGTTTAGTTCAGAGAGGAGTCTGAGGGGAGACCTCATTGCTCTCTACAATTACCTGAAAAGAGGTTGTAGTGAGGTGGGCATTGGCCTCTTCTCCCAAGTGAATAACAATAGGACAGGAGGAAATGGCCTGAAGTTGCTCCAGGGGAGGTTCAGACTAGATATTATGAAGAATTTCTTTACTGAAGAAGTAGTCAGGCACTGGAACAGGCTTCCCAGGGAGGTGGTGGTCATCTTCGCTGGAGGTATTCACAAAACATGTAGAGGTGGCACTTCAGGGCATGTTCAAGTGGGCATAGTGTTTTTTTCACGGTTTTGTGGTGTTGGCTTTTTGGGGTGTGTGGTTGTGGTTTTATGGTTTTCTCTTTTCTTCTCCCCTGTCCTCCTCTCCCACCATGGGTGGATCTTCAAGGTCTTTTCCAAACATGACAATTCTGTGTGATTCTGTGTCCATGTACCTGTGTGTGGTCAGTGTTACAGATACACTGAATTTACTTTCACAGGAGTTGCAAGTTGTAATACAAATAGACCAGTATGTCCCACCTCTTCTGTGTGTTGTGTTGGAGCAGCCACCAGAATGTCTAGCACCAGAGACAATGCAGGCTTTTAAAGTGGTATAGAAAATACGGATGAGAAGCCTTCAGAATACTGTTTATTAGTATAGGAAGAAATCCTGTGAATAAAACTGCCCTATTAAGTTAAATACTGACTCTCTCTGGTTTTCCCCACAGTTTGTCATGGCTTTATAGACATGTTGCAGGAAACAGCAGAAGGCAGGCATTTCTCCCATAACCTGTGATACATAAATATTCTCAGCCTTCTCTCCATTCCTTTCTCTGTGATAAAGGAAATTGCCAGGACTGAAATTTATTTCTAATATGCAAAGTGTAGTAGTGGATGTTTTTCCTTCTGTAGCCTCTTTCAGTTCTGAAACTGAGGCTTCCTTGTGGAAGGGCTTCAGACACGTGTGGTTTCATCCCTAGAGAAGTCTGAGGAAGTATGTATGGACAGGCTGGCATGGAAATTGGAGTTTAAACTTAGCAGCAGTGAACTTGAACTGGGCTGAGTAAATTTTCAGGTGGAAAGCAAGGCTGTATCTAGAGATGCATTTAATCTGACTGTGTAATGTTTGTTTCTAATGAGATCCTCTGCTAACATTTAGCTATGGTGTTTGGAGCACAGTACAGGATGTATGTGTGGTACGTGGTGCTCTGAGGTGCAGCCATTGGAAGTGATGCCAAATCCTCCTTGGAAATTGTTAGAGCTCTGCTGTTGTATAAACTAACTTACTTTTGCTTTTGGGTTGTACTGAATATTGCTACTGTGGCAGCATAGCCTCTGGAGAGGGCAAGCTCAGCTCAGCAGGTAAAAGGGGAAACTTGGCAGCCAGGGCTTCCTGTTCCTGTGACTGATGTTAATTCTGGGTGCAGGCAATTTTACAGTTTTCAAAATTAAAATGACTGCTTTAAAATGATGATTTGAGTAATATTTTAGTACTAATATCCTTTTCTAGAAAGGTGTAGTAGGTTTCCATGCTACGTGTAACTTGGGTAAACAGTCAATAGCAGTGTGGTTTGTCTGTGTTGGCTGAACGACCATGTTCCTTCAGGAAATCTTTTGAAGTAGTACCTGGTACATTGATTTTCTTCAAGTAGACTGCATGACACATCCATTGGTAGATTATTATCCCTCTCAGCAGTGAGCACTAATCACTAGATTTTCTTTAATGATAGCCAAAGGGAATAGTGATTTGACTTTTCTCGAGCTATGAATTTTATTTTCCTGTGCTGAAGCAGTTGTGTAGTTGAGTCCATTTCAGGGTTGCTTCAGTCTTCTATATAACATGATTGTGATCAAAGCTTCACTTCAGAAAGGAGTTTGAAATGGTTGTTAACAAGGACAGAATAGCATTTCTTGATTTTTAAACTTGGACAGCCCTCAGTTTATTTTCATAGTCTTACAAATGTATTCTCCCTTTGAGAAAAAGCTTTGCTTCCCCCCCACCCCAGTTCTGGTTTGACTTTTGTAATTGATGAGTTACTGCTGTTTGATTACCTTTTAATTCTCTTCCTTTTCTCTCTGTATCTGCCATGATTTGTTACCTGTCTTGTCTACTGCTTCCCTTGACCTTTCTCTTCTGTGCTGTCCTTGGTGGTCCCCTCAGCCCACAGCCCTCAGGGCTTCTTAGCATCAGCTGCTACCAGCATCTCTCAGTTCTAACTCCAATAATTCCTGTTGGCTGGGCAAGCACTATAACCAAGGGCTGTGTGCTGAGCCTTCACACTGCATTTTTCATGCTGACAAAGAGGTTCTTTGGATGAACAGGGCACTCACCCGTAAAGTCAATTGTGTGTGTGATAAATAACAACTAGCACCATGATCTTAATGTCTCAGACTTTAATAAGCAGTGATTTTAGTAGTATATGCCCAGAAAAATAAATAAACACACGTAGAAAGAGATTATAATTTATCTCTGTTGTTTAGCTGAAATGAGACAGAAAGTCTATGAAAGTTGAGGAAAATCTGATGGTGAATATCCAAGGGAGCCAGTGCTAACAATCTGCCTCTTTAAGAACATAAGATGCTCACAAAAGATTTGATGTCTTTTTTGGGTTCTCCATGCATACTCTATGAGAACAGACTGGAAAGATTAAAATCTACTCTGGAACATTTCAAAGCTGATGAGTAAACCTTTTTTGTAGTTTATGCTGGTGCCTCATCCTATCAGAAACAGTGCAGTAACCAGAATTTATTTTATTATCCACTGGGAAAAAAAATTGTCCTCTATAGCTGTCTGCTTCTGATAAAATCCAGGTATGGATCTGTGAACCTTTCCAGACTGAGAAGCAGAAATACAAACACAGTGCCCACTTAATTTAATGTAGCCATGGATCCAGGCTATCATCTGTAGAGTTCACTATTCTGTATGTAAAACTCCAGCCTGTATGTAAAACTGCAGTAGGTCTTTTCATGATGACAACAGATAAGGCTGTGTCATCAGGGAGCAGTGATTTGGTCACCTTTTTGTCAAGGACATGTTCCTGGACAGCTGTTTGGTACGTTACCTCTGCCCTGAACTACTCTTGGGCTCCAGAACGAGCAGGAATAGGACCATTTCATTACACTGTAGATGCTGGAGGAGAAAGCAACGCTTCTCTTTTATGCTGAGTAAACATTTTTTCTAGAACTGTTAGTGTTTTCATGGAGAGTTAGGTATATGGCTTCTCAGTGTTCACATGGTGTGGGCAAAGTATCACTGGCAGGAGCTATAAATAATTCTGAACAGTCATTAGTACATTGAAAAATCTAAGGAGAGTTACCTTAGCTTGGTGTATTAAGCCTGCACTCTGCTAGGCACATTTGTCACTGTGGAATGCATTTAACAAGGAACACAACACAGTGCTAATGAGTACAGAGGAAAGCAGTAATGGAGGTGGCTGTCAGCTGTTGATTTTTTGTTATTTAAGAAAGGCAAGTTTATACCATATTAAAGATTTTTAAAGTGTTATGCAGTAATGTAGAGGTGTGTATGAGGATGCTGAGCTGTTTCAGACAGCGTTTTCTTGGCAAAAGAATTTTTTTCTTTCTGTGTGTTTTTATGGTTTGATTCACTTTATCAGGGCTGCTGGCAACTCTCAAACCTTGCGCTCCATCCAGAAGAAGCAGCCAAAGTAAAGCTGTGCCAAATCACAAGTAATGCAGCGTTGGTTGGTCAGTTTTCTTACAGGTACAATTTACGGTATTGAGCAAGTAGTCATTCACTAACATTCACAGCAGTGGCTCAGTTTCTCAGTATATATACTGAAATAAAAAAAATTAAAAAAAAAAATAAATCAGGAAAGACCCAAAACAAAGTCTTGGGCCTCAATACTTACTGACTATGCCTTAGATATGACCTGAACCTGAATCTACTCCAGGATTTTGGGTCTGTTCTGCTTTTGTAAGGGAAGAGATTTTTATTTTTTTTTTAATACATTTTTTTTCCCCAGACTCCTTTCTAAAGCTCTTTTTTTGGTGTGTGTTTGGTAAGATGGTGTGACTTGGAACCTCGGAGTAAAAAACTACTCCCTCAGCCAATATCTTAATGGTCACTCCCATGTCTCCCCCACCCTGCTGCTATCAGAAAATCAGTAGGATAGGCATGTGGAACAAAGGCAGCATATAGTAAGTTATTTTTGTTCTTTTTAATGTAAAAATAGTTTTCAAGAAACACTGACAGGTTTTGTCAGAATTGAGAAACTAATCACAGTATTTGTACCTTCCCATTTAAGCATTTAGCATCTGCAGGCTGTTGTATTCCATTTGTACAAAGCTGTCTGATCTAATACATGGAAAGGAGGAAACATGCTAAAAACAGATACAGGCAATTGAAAAAGGTACCTCTGAATAAAAATATGACACTTAATTCATAGACTGCCTGCGTCTTTGTAATCACTCTGACAAGTGCTAAATGGTAGTGTTATACCTACTTTTCACATAAAGGATTATGCAGAGTAGTATCAGCGGTAGTATCAGTAGTATCTGTTGCACCACACAGCCAAGTGCACCTCTGCTTTTGCAGAAATGTCTTGGGATGTTCTCGTAAAGCAGTACATTCAGTAAGAGAGATACAGAGAAGTCTAAGCCATCTTTGTTCTTTTAAGCCAGCTATGGTCAAGGAACAATGCTTTTCATAGTTCCCAGTGCTATTCTGGAACTACATTATAATTTATAAACAAAACCAGATATCATAAAAATGTTTGTCAGTTTTTCTTGTATTAAAACTTCAATAGAAAAAGGGTAGCCAGCTGATTAAAAAAAATCTGTCTCCAAAGTTTCATGTTTAAATAGTCTTTTTCTAGGGTAGTCTGTATGGGTAATGCATCGCATGGAAGTCTGTTCATCCCTCTGCTGGTCTAGTGATACATTAAGTTGAAACAACACATTCCCAAAGCCTTGAAATCGTGTGCCCTCTATCACTGACATCATGACCCATTTCCTTAATGGATTCAATCATAGCTCTCTTATCAATCTGTAACGTTTAAAAATGGGTGCAAAACTGTGATGTTTCAGGGTTTTTTCCTTGTGGTTTTGATTTTCGGGTTTTTTTGCAGGCTTTTCTTCCTTTCATTTCCTTCCTTTCCTTCTCCTTCCTTCCAGTATTACAGGGCGAAGGGTGCAGAATTGGTACTCTGAGAATGGAGATTTTTTTTTCATTTAAGTCCCTACATAAGTTCATGCCATAAAGCCTTAGCCAGGGGAAGAAATTATTTTTCTCCAATTATGTAAGTGAATGTCAAGGCATTACACTAGAGCAGGTTTCTCTTTTGTATCCAAGAGATAAAAAGTGATCAAGGCAAATAAAACTGCTTGGTAATAATCCACTGCTAGTCCTTCCTCATTAAAACACCTATAATTTTGAGTTTAAATATTTTCTTTCTTTAGCTAGGAGTTGGTACCTATTGCTGTGTCATTGTCTAAACTGCTGAAGAGCTCCTAAATGCAGGTGTTAAACATGCTTTTTTTCCTCCATATCTTGGCATTTTCTGCAGTAAGCTTTCTTTCCTCCCTGGAAAGACTTAACCCACCCCAAGCAAGACCAGGGTCAGAAACAAGTCTCACTACAGCAATAGTGCAACCATGTCTTCCTCAGCAATATTGTTTCTTGACAAACATCTAACCAAACCCTCTTTGAGCTTCCTCAAAGAGTAAACAGACCTTTTCTATCACCATGACTGTGTTGGCTGTGATGACTCCAGCAAGAGCTGTTTCTACCTGTTCTGTCCCAAGCAGAGGCAATGTCTACTGAGAGGATGAAGATGACTGGGCACACAAAGCAGATACTCTCATTTTAAACTCACAGAAGTGCAAGGTGGTTTTGTTTTTTTAAGACCTTTTAGAAAGCAGTTACTGTCCCCTCTGAGGGTGGAGGACTGCCAGAATGCTGAGTAACAGCACTTTGTTTACTTGCATTGATCTCTGTCTATGGTTTTAAGTGTCTAACCTTGAAATGAGTGGGTTGGAAAACTACTAATTCCACAGGTAGAACAACGTCACAGACATATTTTCTATGTAATAAGTTTCAGCTCTATCAGCCTTAGAAGCATTTATGATTAATTATTGCCAGCATTTTGGGAACACATGTAGTTCTGGTTTTGTGTGGATGTACAGTTGAAGTAATAAGTTCCTTTTAATTATCAAGCGTAGAAATGTACTGAGAGCTAACTTCTGCCTGGCAGGTTGCTTGTAAAAGGCTTTTACATTCCTGGCTTTCCAGGTGTTTCTTGATTACTTTTCTGATCAGACGTGTTTGCAGCCTGCATCCACTGCCTCTAAAACACCTGTCTTTGTTGTATGCAGGTACTGAAACAATCACAGAGCAAAAAAAAAGAAAAAAAAAAGAAGAGCAGAAAGCAGAATTTATTTGATTTTTTATATGACTGACTGGATGATTAGCTAAGTTTTTATTGTTACAAATCTCTGTCTTGCTGTAGAGCTGTGGCAGCTAATCTGTGATGTAGGTAGAGCATAACTTTAATTTTGGCATTCTGTAATCATAACTGTTAAAAAAAAAAACAACTGCTCAGTCTGCCTTAGGGCTGGTATGAGCCATTTCTGGCTGACTTGGAATTTCTAAGGTTTGAGATAGTGAAAGTAAAATTAGCAACCAAATATTTGACACGGAAGAGCTGAATACCAAGTAAAGAATCAGAGAGAAATAGCTTCATATTAATTTTGTCAACTAGCGCAGAGGAGCTAAGTTTAATTGGTGTAAATCCTATTTGTTAGGTTGATTAGCATTTCTAATTAGCAATCTGTAAACTGGGTATCCAAGCCTATTCAGCAAGTGTGCAGAATACTTGATGTTGATGTTGCCAAGAGCACACAGAGATGGCCCTGTTAGGAACCAGTAAGGTGATGATGGCAAGTGCTCATTTAACAGCAAGGAAGTCTTGGCCCTATTGAAGTCCATGGCAAACCTCTCCTTAAAGTCAGTAGATTTGGGGGCCAGCTGTAGGTGCTGTATGAGAGCTGGTGTTTTCTACCTATTCCAAGAGAAGGGGAGTTAATGATGTAAGATGATGAGGCCTCAGCAAGAGTTTTAGCAAAAAGATACCACACAGAAAAAGCCATCGAAAATTATATACCACTTCAGTGGCTGGATTTTGAGGATGGGTGAGGAGCTTGTCACCTGCAATCTGGATACAGCTTCATGTCATATGGGGCAGAACCACGTCAGCATGTGGAAAAAGAATTAGTGCTGCAAATGTGAAAACCTTATTTTTCATTTCGTTTTGGAGAATCTCTATGGTACATGTTAATGCGTGGTGCACCAGAGATACCTGAAAGTCTCACTGGGTTCCTCACACCTGGTTGAGATTAGGGGAAGTGCCAAATTCATCACCTTTATAAAGGCCTTAGTGGCAGCAAATGTGTGTGCTGAGAGACATTTCAAATGCTGACGATGTGCCAAAGAGTAGTACCAGGGCTCAATATTGATGCACCTTCAAACAGGAAAGCAAGTGGCTGGTAGCTTCCTTCCATGGTGCTCAGACTGCATCCCTACAAGAAAAAAACAGTCCTGAGAGTTGCTGGAAGTAGATAGAAAGCTCCTGGTAACATGCCTAGACTTTGTATGCTGAGCCAGTAACCAGGAAAGGACCATCATCTTTGCTTCTTTATTCTGCTTATGTTGTTTTATTCAGTTTGTGCCTAACTAAACTATTTCCTGCTGAGCATGCCTCATTGTTTGCTGCTGTGCTTTGTTCCTGTCCCACACTTTAAAAAAATCTGGGTTTTTCCCAGTCTGAAGCTTAAAAAAAATTCATCATTATTTGTAGGTTTAATGGGGCTGATTCTTGGGCCAGTGCAACAGCATGTCACAGGACCAGGCTGCTGGGCCAAATTCAGTTGCAAAAAAACATTGGAAGCAAACATGTCTGTTGTTCTGTATTCCATTTTATTGTATGGTGCCTAAAGATGCAATTTTTTAACAATTTAAAGTCTGAAATTAAGAATAGTGTTATGCTTGTTAACTTATGGAAGACAAGTAATTACTTACATAGGCAATCAGGTAAAATACTGTTCCTGAGAATACAAGGATTGCATTTTAAAAAGAGAATAAAATAAAGTCAAAGACATAAAAAAAATTTATTTGGCAGATGGACAGAAGCACTGGATTACAGCAGGCACAGGTTTAGGAATAAAATGCTAATGGATGCAGTGTTAAGACTGGTCTCCCACAAAACTATACCAAGCATTTACGGTGAAAGTGGTCAAAAATCATGCACAAGACCCAGCCTCTGCCTATAGAGAAAGCACAGATTCCTTCCAACATTCACTAAAAACCCCCAAAATTCTCATATTGAAAGCCTCCCAAAACGGGAGGAAGTGCATTTCTTCCTGAAATTACAGAATTCTCCTTAATAAGTTAAGCACTAAGCTACAATGCTTACCAGTTATGGAGTAAAGCTCATGTCTCCTTATCAGATATTAAATGAAAAACTGTATGTGATTAGCTAATAGTGCAAGTTAAATTAACTGTTTTGCCTGCTTTTTAAGCATGCTTAGAGTCATGCCTCCAGCTCTCTAGACAATCCTGAGTTTTCCAGGAAAGCCTGCCTTCTAAAAAAAATGTATTAATGTCGGCATCGCTTTAATGTGACCAAAATTCCTAGTTTTATGTAACATTTTTCCTTACAATTTAACTGTAAGTGCTTCTAAAAAGTCCAGAAAATTAAGCATAAGACTCAGTTTGGCTTGAGAAAAATGCCTGTCTTCCTTTAAGTACAGTGTTGATTTCCACAGGTTGGTATATAAGGAAGCAAATGTTACTGTGTTGTAAAAACAGGTTCGAGGTGTCTATGTGAGAATCCCACTGGTCATTGCACAGAGCAGCCCTAGAAGCAGTGGGATTATGTGCAGGTGCATGTTGGGCAAAGTGTTGAGATGCCCAGACTCGCCCAAAGAATGAGGAAAAACCATGTAAGTTTATGCCCAAATGTTGAATTTTATGGGAGAGGCCCAGCCTTTTCCTCTGTAGATTCTTCTCCGTAGATGTGTGGCAAAGAAGCTCCTTCACGAATGTCCAAGGTTTCAGTCTTACTGACTTACTGAAGTAAGTCTTCTCAGTCTTACTCAGAACTGAGTTCTTTTCGTAACAACACAAGGACTTTTTCCTTGGAGTAATTAACAGCTCACTGAACTGAGAATTTGGTTATCAGTAGTGTCAGTTCTTTGTGGAAGAATAATAAAATTGGTAATAGTTGCCATTCATTTTTACTTAATAGAGTGGTGAGGTTTTTCTGGTAGCAGAACTCAGGAATTGGAACAGTTCCTGCTCTGACTTGTTGGTTGTCCTTGCAACACAGCTCTGCCTAGGACAAAATAATAGAAAACTTAGTATAATGTAGTTGTATTTCATCTGAGTTACTTTCACCTGAAAAGTAAGTGTATTCCTGTTCTGAACACATCCTAGAAAAATGAATTCTAATTAACTGACTGGTATACATTTATTTTAATTTTTTTTTAAAAATGGCAAAGAGAAAATACGGTTATTAAAAGAGGAGTATCATCTCGTTTTAAATTTTTCAGCAATATGTAGTGGTGATTAATCATTGCTGGCATTACCAAAGTGAAGACAAAATATTTAATGTAACACTTTGTAAAAAAATCTCTAAATGCTCAAGTCAGATCTTGGATCCTTTTCCTTTTATTCTTGCAGATTTTTACTAAGTTTTATCTTACCTATCAGCCACTTGTCAGAAACTCAGCCACTTGTAGACAAGACAAATCGACTGTGATACCTCATTGTGTATTAGCCTCATCCATAACTTTCCACGATGGTATTTGTTTTTCAAAATAATGCACTGAATGATTTATCTAGTGATCTTTCTGTCTGTGGCATGCTCACATGCTGTTTGCCACAGCTTCTGCCATGAATAGTCACTGGTTGTTCCATGGAATTGCCAGCTACTTAGCTCTAGTTATTTCTGCGGCAGATTGACCGACTCACAAACCTACAAACCACTTTCAGGATAGTCCTGTGAACACTTTTGTGTTTTTTCTGTGTTCATGTATTTGGACTAAGCTGTGGAAGTGAAGCAAGCATCTCTTTTTTCCCCCTTCTTAAAATGTATTTTTATTTTTAAGATTGAATTAATCTGGTTTGAGTTGTTACACAAGACTGCTGAGTTTTGAGAACCACGTATCCCTGTCTTAACTGTCATGACTACATGTAGAGAAGCACAGTTTGATTTGTTCTTTTACTTCTATTCAGTTTTACTAGTTTTGGTGTTTGTTTGGTTTTTATATTGGCTGTTCTGTGGGAGAAGTGGAGACATGTCATGCCCTGGGGCAATCCATGCAGGATTGAGAATTGCTAGAAAAGTCGTCAAAGCTGTGAAATAAATCTGTGGATCATGCAGCTTGCCAGAGGACCTTGATAAGATGCTACTCAAATGTTGTGTAACATTTTAGAACAAACAATTTAAAGAGGTGAAGAAAGAAAAGAGAAACCCGTGTTTTCCAGCCTGGTGGAAGGTGGGAGTAGAGATGGCCACTGGTGTCACTTGACACAGCTTTTAAGCTGATGACCTTGGAAGTGGCCATGCACAGATCCCCCTCTGGGAGTTGGGAGAAGAGCTCTGCTAGATAGAGTTGACCAATGCTTTTAATATTCTGCTACATCTAATGCAGTATCTGCCTAGAAACACTTAGGGTGAAAAATCAAGCAAATGTCACTTTTTTTTCTGTCTAAATTACTTCAGTCATGATGAATAGGAAAGCTTGGCAGAAGGTTTGCCAAAAGATACAGGCAAGTGGCATAAAATTTTTGTTGCTGGTGATATTTATTGGGATGTAACAGTAAACGCGAATAAATACCAGTGTAAAGCTGTCACAGCCAGGCTGTATGAAGCATTTTAGTTTTGGTACTTTATGAAAAGCTAGTAAAGAAAAAAAATGTACCACATTGCAGCTCTGCAGTGGGTTTTCATCCTACATTTTAACTTCCATCCAGTGTTTAGGTTCTAGCACCATGTAGTGGCTGCCAGTCTTCTCTGGGACTGTGCCCACCATTCCATTTACTTCTCTCTTAAGTTCCTCTGGTTGGGCAATACTAACAGCTAATGCTTTTGGGTGCTGGGGGGCCAAACATCTTCACGGGCATTGTGGTAGAAACTTCTGGGGAGTTCAGCAGCTGGAGATCAGGTCTGAGGACATCCAGGAGGTATGATGCAGTTGCAGAGAAAGGTGCAGCTTTTCAGCTCTCCCTTTTGTTATTTTAGTAGACATCTAACCAGGGATTCTCACAGGTCAATGTGCAGTTCAGAGAGTTAGCACCTAATGAGGGCTTAAAGTTGCACCCTCAAAAATGTTGACTGCTGCACTGGGTTGGTCAATGTGTGGTACCTACCTGTAGCTTGGTGTTCCTTGCTGATGCCCAATTCTTCCATTAAGCTGCCATCAATCATGTGAAGGAAGAGGCAATAATCCAATGTGTGCATTGTAGGTCAAGTGCAAAGACCTTCCTCTTCTTCTGTTGTCAAAACTGAGCTCTGATGTCCCAGTTCTTACTGCACTTCACCAGTGCTGTGTCAGGAGAGACGGCAGCATAGAGTGAGGTCAGAGCTGTAATAGCCTGCAGTCCTTTCTTATCCATGTGGTTCTTCCTTTCTCTGTGTGAACTGTGCGAGAACTTGCCTTGGCATTGTCTTGGCATCATTTTGAGGCCACCTTGAAGGTTTTTCCTCTCATTTCCAGAGAAATGGCCCTCAGCTGAAACTGAGTAACATGGATTATGTAAATCAGGGATCTGCCCTAACATTTATTAGTGTTTGTGTAATTCTTTGAATATGCAAGCTGCCTCATACCTGCTGCATATACCTACTCTCCCATAACACTCCAGTAGCACCTCCATTTGATCCGTGTTGGAGATTTTATTGGTGGACTTTGGCAGTTAAATTTTGCCAGGGCTGGAGCAATGAAACCAGGAAAAGCTTGTTCTGTCTCTGGCACAGCATTGCACTGAAGGGCAGTCTTGTGTTTCCCTCAGCCATATGCTTCACAAGCCTCGCTGGACTAAAGACTGTAAGATTAGTTTTCTTCTAACTAGCTTACGGTTAAGGTAATTGGTTTTCTGAGGCCTTAAAAAATAAAATAGAATTGTAAATCTGACACAAGGTTTGTGGTAGTTGTTTGCTTATCTGCTCTAGGCTGTTTGTAAGAAGCATCTAATGCATTTATCTCTAAAATGTTTGGTAATAAAACGCTGTAGCAGTTCATGTTTTGTAACTGGAATTAGTAAATATACAGGCTTTGTTTAACCTCTTGGTGTTGACTAAGTCATTGTAGTATCTTCACATGAAGACAGCCTTACAGCCCCATCCTTTGGGCTTTTTGAACCATCAGATCAATCTAAGTTCTGATTACTTCTCAGCTCAGGTCTCTGTGAAACAGAATAAAATAAGTTCTCTGGATGCCACTGGAGACGTTAAGAACTGTTACAGAGATCCTCAAAGTGACTTTTCCTAAGATGAACAGTGCAAGGGCCATGGTGCTGATGCAGATCCTTGGTCAGTGGAGGCTAACCTGCACAAGGCACTTGTCTGGGCACTGGAGGTCATGCAGATATGGTTGGTGGTGGCAGCTGAATGTGGCTAAGGCTAAAGTGGGCAGCTGGACCACAAAGCTGACAGGCAGTTATCTTCCTGGATGCTTCATGAGAAGCCATGCTGGGCACTGACTGGACCCCAGGCCTCTGCACCAGCTGCTGCCCAGAGCTAAGGAGTCTGCTTAGAGCCCTGCATGCTCAGAGAGCTTGACTTTGGTATACACTTGTGGCCATCACCTAGGATGTTGTTTATGACACTCTCTTTCTAAAGCATGCACAAGAAATAACAGTTTGTAGCCTGACAGCTTAAATCATGTCTGAGGGAGAGTGATGCAGCAGGGGGGGTGGAGAGTTACTTAGTGTGCATGGGAGTATTAATAAGAGAGAAGAGACTTTGTTTTCTGGGACTGGCCCCTCAAGATATTAAAATCTTCAGAAGTTGGAAATTTAATCCTGCCTCTTCCTTTTCCCCTCCCAGCATGACTGCTAAAGTTGTAGTTTCTCAAGCTTAGTGCATGGGTCTATGCCAAGGCAGGCAGGAAGATGAATGCGGTAGCTAATCTTCCCCTTCCTGCTTTCCTCCTACTTGTGCCTGTAACCTGTCAATCCGTATAGCTCAGCTGCAACATAAAAGGATAGGTGCCCTTACAGCAGCTTATTTTAAATTTGTTCTGTGCTGAAACGGGAGAGATCAAAGTATTTTCAATAGCACAGGAGGAACTCATCCATACTAAAACCCTTAAAGCTAACCTGCTAGCTGTAAGCTGATTTCATTGTGCAGAAATGGTGGCTCAGTCACTGATTGTGACTGTAGGGTTGGGAGCAGAGGTATGATTATCCTGCTTATAAGGATGCATCTTGAGCTGGAAGTAATTGACAGCTGCAAGGGTAGTGTAAGCTTTCAGCTGTGACCTGCAACATAGAGTTAATTCCTAGTTGCTGTTTGACTGCCGGTCCATCAGGTGCTGGCAATGTGAACTGTGCTAGCACTTTACACAAACTGCAAAAAGCACAACAGGGAAGAAGTGCTAGTATTTGCCTGCATGTTACTGTTGTAATCATGTACTATTGCTGTTAGACACTAATGAGCAAGTCTGTCAGTCCTTCATTGTGTTTTATATAAGTGCATGTTTCTCTTGCTTGTTTGGTCTCGTTTTCCCTCCTGCCTGTTAATATTCTAGATAATTTTACAAGTTACAGGCAGAGTTTGATCTGGTTAGTTTCTGTTAATTAAATAGAAGTGGAATACAGAAAAATTCCAAACTTGAGTGACTATGGCTCAGGTTTTGTCATGGGAATTGCCATGGGAATTTTGTGTATGTCTGTGTGTTAAAGCCAGATGATACAAGGACATCTTCATCCAAGCTTGTGGGTAGTGTCTGACAGACCTTCACCATTGACTTGTTCACACTTGGTTAGGAGCACAGCATGTTCAGTAGTATATGCAGGTACATTTTCTTTTTCCCTCCTAAAGACTCAAATGGCACGCCTTTCCTTTGCACAAAACAACCCAAAACTCAACAGCTGAAACTTGCCACCATCTGACCCCCCTTACCTCCTCCTGCACTGGTCTATTGCAGTTAGCTGCTTTCATTGAACATTAAGCTCCTGTTGTTTGTCTTTCAACAAGACACCTGAGCTCTGGTGGTGACCAAGGTTGTTCAGTATTTGGGGTCTGAGGGTATTTTCTACCTCTGTTGTGTTTTTTTTTCAACTCTGCTTAGCAGTGATGAGCTGATGATTATATGCATTCAGACAGATAATCTCAGTTTAGTTTCTGGGAACACTCAGTTGCAAATACCTATCCATAATTAGCCCATCCACTAGCTGTATCAGTAGCCAGGAATGTGCACAAAGCAGATACTGTCAGAAAGGGCAAATCTCACAAACATTAGATGCACATGTGGTTTATTTACTCCAAGGATGTTTAGCTTTGGAGAACAGCAACACTGAGGATGGATTTGAACAAGACTAGTTTACTTTCAATTAATTTTGACACTCTTTTGAATCAGTGTTCTTCATTAAGGTTACAAATAAATTGTATTCCTGGAGGGTGTTACGCAGACAATTATGTCAAGAGCATTAAGATATAATATAGAGTTATGTGATATCAGGCATTCATCCTGCATCTGTGGCTGTGGTAAGAGATAAATTAGGCGGTAGAAAGGAAGGAGAGTTGTTGAAGGATTTAAGTTTCCTAACAAAAACACTGGGGGTGCTTTTGATGAAAAACAGAACAAGTTTAAGGACAAGTATGACTAACTGAGAGCAATGCCCAGATGGTATGGGAAATGTAATTAAACTTCAGCAGCAGTCTCAAAATGATTAAACAAAAATTCACTAAGATTCACTAGTCTACTAAGATGTCCATACATAAAGCTATCAGTTTTTCTACTGATCTAGGTTTACTATCAGTGTCATAGTAAAAAGCCATATGGAAATTATAACAAGACCCAGAAGAAATCACTTAAAACCGCAGTAGCCAAAGACAAGAAAGGTAAAAGTGATGGAGAAAGCCTAATGTAAAACAGAAAATGATTGACTCTTAGTTATCCAACTCACAGGGTGAAAAATGATCCTACTAGCAATAGGAGAAAAATAGGAGACACATTACTTCATGAGGAAATTTGTTTCAGTGCTTCTCTCTAACAAGGTGTCCTTTCTTTCTGACTTGACAGGCTGATAAATCTTAGGATGCCACTAAACTTGAAATGAAGCACCATGCTAAAAATACTCTGCTTTTTTTTCTGGTTCCCAGAACCAGAAGAATCACCTGTGTAATCAGTTTACTACTGAGTTCAAGATACCTCTGTGTGGAGGCCTCCTGGGATGAGAAGTGTCATCTTTTCTCTCGGACAGTCAGAGCAGAGTTCAGTGCTCATCATGTTCTAAATAAGCAGGTAGGATTGGAAACTAGTCATTGGATCCTGTTTGTTCGCTCACCGTGTCTGAATTATCATTAAATATGCTTTAAAAGCTTAAGCCCAAGTATTAGTTGAATGAAGGAAAGTTCTCTTCATAGAAAATGTGGTGCATTTGTTTAATCTTTTAAATTATGTCCAGTTTTATGCAACCACTTTGAAGTCAGATCCTCAAACTTCACATTTCGTGGGCTATGTAACTTTAAACTGGTCTCAATTAAGAGACAGAACTAGAGTACCCAGGAAGGTCTATTGTGTAGGATGTTTAAGGTTTCCATTTTTAGGTTTCATTGGTAGCCATCTCTAACTGCACTCTTCTCAACTGCTGCGTGTAATCACTGGACCGTAGGACTTTCAACAGGAGATAGTCACTAATAGAATCCAGAAATTTCCACAGTCTAATGTGGGGTAGGGCTGACTGAAAAGAAGTTGTTAAGAGTAGTGGATGGGACAGAGATCTGCAAAACCCTATGTTGTGGAAGATGGAAGTTAATCAATATATTATTGACATCTTACATCCTAAACCTCTGTCAGAGTGTTGCTTCCTACCTGAATCACCAGCAACCAAGGACAGGAGGGCAAGTCTTGTCCTGCTTAGGAACTACAGAGGAGAATCTGTAATCACTTGTGGATAATGTTTTGGAGGGTGAAGCAGATTGACAATGCTCAAGGCAGATAATGCTTTTATCTCAACTTTTACTTCTGGCTGTTCACAGCTTCTCCAAAAACCCCAGAATTTTGGAGCCCCTGAGGCAACACTTTGAGCTCTTTAATAATTTTGCCCTTTGGCAACAATTAACTTCATGTAGGTTTGCCTGCAGCAGAGCCAACGTTCTCAGCCAAGTTTCAGTATTTCCACACTCCTGGATGCTTTCTGTGCCATCAGTGATGCTTAGTGCTATGCAAAGTGGTATGTGCGCACATTTCTTGATGAGAAATAAGCAAATCTACAATAAGATACTGCTTTGAAAGGGTGGCTAGAGGAATATCATAATCATTACATCCTTAGACCTAAGGGGACTTGGCCTTCTTAGGGAATTTGGCCAGAGTCCTTTCATCATATCTGTATACATAGGAAGAGCTCCAAACCAGGGCACGCTGGCAGTGGGGTAATGGCCCTCTGCTCTCTAATACTGTTCTCTGTCCCTACACGTATTAGGTTTGACAGATGTGCTTGGTATTCCAAAAGGTAAAGTTACCTTTCAAGCAATAAATAAACTTCAAAATAATGAATATTGAGCATACATTGGTTATGGGACTGAGTATTTCCTGTGAGTTGATGAATGTTGTCCCTTTTGATACGGGTATGTGTTGGTTTTTTCATCTCATTCAGGCCAAAGTGATGTAAGTAAGTTCTTCCATGATTATGACCTGGGGTGTGTTCCTATGAAGTATGAACATGAAAGCTGATCTAAAAGGCATTGACAGAGTTGTTTCAAGGGCATTCCAAGTGGACAACTACATATTTCTTCTCTTGTTCTTCAGAATTGTCCACAATGCAAGTAAATAAAATATTTTTCTCAAAGATCTGGGACTTGCTGCTGTTGGATGAATTTCCTAGACTAGTAAGGCCTCACTCAAAATTCCTGCAGCTGTAGAAGACATTTGATCATAGTGATAGGGGGCCAGAATCTAGCTGTGATGGCTGGCTAGGAATTTCACCAGTTCAGAGAGCTATATAGTGGTATAAATCTGGTAAACGATACTGTGCATGTAGCCCCTGAAGAATTATAGGGCAATGGTATAATTTAGACAACAGTTATGAGACTGCTGTGAAGCTCTAAGGTTACTGGTGCACACTGAGATGGTGTCATCAAGCTGTTTCACTATCAGAGTCCTATACCAAGCTTATCATGGGCATGCAAGAAAATATTGCACGCAGGGTGGATTACAGTGCAGAAGTCACAATAACATTGAGATTAAAATTCCACCTGAGATGAGCACCTACTCCAGGCTTCTGTTTTTCTTGTAGTATTAAGGCTAATACCTAGTTCACTTCTAACTCCTGTTCTTACTGTTTTCCATGTTGGTATTTCTCTTGGATTTGCATAAGGAGAATACCCAGTCAGATTTTACCTGTGCTGTTTTGATTTAATTCTGTCGTGTGATTTTGATTCAGTAGTAAAACATTTCAGTAATTTGTTCAACATATTACTGTACAGAAATTAGATTTTTTTGTGCCCTGTTTATACCAATTTTTCATTCCCAGGTTTGCATGCCAAGTCTGACTTGTTTGGTCTGTTCCAAGTTCATTTGACAGTGACTAAGACCATTCTTGGTGTGCTTGTTGCTGGAAAAGGGATTGGACTCTCCTGTCCCTATAGCATATAGTCTTAAACTGCACAACACATAGTGTAGGGAACTACCACTGGTTTTAATTCACTTGCAGGGTTCCCATGGGCTTGTCACATCTGGAGGAATCTCTAGAGCTCAAGTCTTGGAGTTTATTGTTTGATGAAAGACTCTTTCCACCCAGAATTCTAGTTCAGAAGAAAATCTTTATGTAAACATTGTAGGAAACCCGAGAGTCTACATTTTGTTCCTGCTGAGACAAACAATTTTTGTTCTGATATTAGTGTATTTTCCTGTGTGGAGGAAAATACAGTGAGAGTATTTTTAGCTGCTTTTGTCTGAAGGGTGAAGAGAGAAAAGGAAAATATCTGAATTCTGAGTAATTTTTCTTTAAAGAATATTGTCTTTAAAAAAAAGGGGAATTTTTGGAAAACTAATTCCTTCTTCAGAAAACATCAAAAGATCAACTACTGCCAACTAAACCACTACAAGATAAAATAATAGGAAGTAAATTCTTTTTAGTGAAGGAGAAGAGCTTGTTAGATGGCACCTTCAAAAACACGTGAGGTTATCACACAGTTGTAGAATAAGAGAAAGCATATATTTTACAAATAAATATGTTTGTTTGGGGCATGCTTTGCAAAGCATCACATACAGGCTGAGTTTTGTGTATTTGCAAAGTCTCATCCGCTGATTCATTAATGAATAAAACATTAGAAGACTGGAATCTACCCCAGGGAGTTTGCAGTCTCATTGTAGTACTGACAAACACACAGTATCTAGGGAAGAAGAGGTAAAATCCTTCTTTTTCTTCAGTCCAAGTCCTTTATGTAGGCTTCACTGCAGAGTACAGATGATGCTTTTACTAATGCAGTTCTCTTGCATACAGCACTACTGAAACATTTCACAGGGTAAGATGTTTGAGAAGCATCACATGGGAAGGAAAGAGGTTTTCATAGAGGAAGTAAATTTTAATATTGAATACTTATTCAGATGAAGACTAAGCAAAAAATGAAATTAATATAAAGGTACCTGAATAATTTCAGGTTGAATTACAGTGCATCAAAAAAGAGGTTTTCAGGGTAAGATAGTAATATTTCTTTCTCTGTGTCAAAACTGAAATCTTTAAAAGAAGCCACAGTGGTTGAGCTTCTAATGACATTTTTGTTAACAACTGTAAGACTGACATCTATTTTGTGAAATATAGCAAAACTCTAGAATTAAAATAAAAAGTTATTAAAATAGAAATGTGTTTAGTTTTTCTACTTATTTGAAAGTGGTTTTAGTGTGTTTTTTTAACTTTCATACACTTTAACTGTTCTTCCATCAAGGGTGAGGACTATAAATGTGATATTTTTAATGAGATCATATTTGAGTGCAGTCTAAACAGCAAGAGGTGGAAGAATAAAATGCACTAAAAGCGGGCAACTAATTGCCAGTGAAAGTGAGCAAAACAATTAGCATTTTAATTAAGCTATCTGTAGAAATACTGTGACCATCTTTCTCCAAGTATTTCCCTTTAATAATTAAAAACATTTTGCTTTTCTTGTCATTCCTGGCTCTGTTGGCCCTGCAGTTTTCAGACTCTTGGCTCCCATTGCCAGCCAGTGCTGCCTGTGTTTTGTGTCGTGCAAGGTCTTGTGCTTGGTCATAGTCCTGCTCAAGATTTATAAGGACTGAACCACTGTGAGCTACAGGTTTACAAACTGCTCACATTTGTCAAAAAAATATTTTACACAAGCTTTATGCATATGGGAATTCATTACTAAACCCCAGGCATGAAGTTAAGCAATGCTTCCACTGATTGCAGTTGAAGCAAGTTATTTTTAGCTTGACCTCACCTGCTCAGGTGTAATCAGTTGAGTTCAGCTGATGTTTACCTGTGTGGGTAGAAAATGAAGCACAGTTAGGGATTTATTATGTGGGTCAGGGCTATAATTCATGTGATGTTAGCAGCCCTCCTTTTAGCCTTGTGATGGAAATGGTGAGAGCTATTTTTTAATCTTCCCTGGGGAAATCATGGCCTTGGGAGTACACAAAGATTTAACTTTGGACATGTTCCCCAGAGCTTCATCCTGCAGCTGCTGAACAGTAACTTTAAGTCCAACATAAAGCTGATGGAGGTCAGTGGGTAATATTGCCATCAACTGCAGCACTTTTATATCAGATCTGACTTAGCTTGTTCTCTTAAGAATTTGTGTGTAAGAAGACTTGGACTTTGTATTTGACAGAGACATCGGTCCTCTCACAGTCTTGGTCCTCACCATCTAATGAAAAAATAGTTAGCTAAAAAACATAAGGGTGCAGTAGGTATAATTTCTGTTACATTTCTTTGGTGCACTTATCTACCCCAAAGTGTGCAGATGTAGCATGAGTGCCAGAGGGCACAATGAGGTGTGCTGTGTGGAAGGAGAATCCCATGCTCTTGGATTGCGCTTTCTCTCAGAAAACAAGCACCAGAAATGAAGAATCTGAATAGAAGAGGGGCTAGACAGAGTCCAGAGGCACTGACTGGTCTGATTAAAACTGCTGCTGTTGGAAATTGCAAAAGACAGGTTTTCTGATGAAATCCTGGGTACTTGCAGGGAAAGGGATTTCTGAAAGTTTTACAGTTCCTGTGGTAAAGAAAGTGCAATATCAGTAATACAAATTGTGCAAAAAAAAAAAAATTGCCACTCTTCAGAACAAAATATTTAGTGATTTTTAGAGAGAAATCCTGGCTTTAAGGGACTGACGTGGGATTCCTTGTGCTTTGTCACTTTTTGAAGATAGATTAAATTCTCATGGTGCAAGCCTCATCTTACAGGTTTTAGGCCAAGAAGTAGACTTTTTTGTCTGGCATTTGATTACAAAATCTGCTTGTCTCATTGTATAAAACGACCTACTTTAGAAAAATGAAAGAGAATCTATAACTGACTTTTTAGTGTTTAACTGAGCTTCCAGGCCTTTTAACTTGTAAGCTTTCAGCATGTAAGTAGATAGTACTTAAGTGTGAGAACACCTGCAGTTTAAGCAGTATCCTGGAATGACCCAAGGTTTAAATAAATCACTTGGAAACAGTCATTCAGGTCAATGCCATCCCCACACCCCCCTGGGGAAAGCCACCTTTCAGGTTCATTCTGGGTCAGACCTCAGGATCTGTACTTTGTCACTCAGTCACATTATTTCTGTGGGAAGCCAGACTTCCAGGTTCATACCCAGTAGTCAAAAGAAATGAAGAAAGCACGGTCACAGCACTTAGCCTAATTCTAACCATGATAATAATTTTGCAGCCTTAGACCTAGTCTTTTAATAAAGGCTGCTGTAACTTGTGCAGTTGTGGCTGCACCCTGCAGAGGGTTTGATAAGAGTCAGCCCTGCTCCCCAGGTACAGCCACTGGCAGAAGGGAAAGGAGCTGAGGGAAGATTTGTCTCGTTACCCTCCACAATTTGTCATTAAGCGGGGACAGAACAAGCAGAAAGCAGGAGTGGGGAAAGCAGATACGGGGAATGTGAAAAGGACATGGCAATGGAAAGAGTGAATTTAGAGCCATGTTAGGGTGAGTGCCTTCCTGCATTTGCAGGGATTCAGCCTGAATCCCTGTGTTGTCCAGAAATAGATGCAGGCAAGTCTTAGCCTCCAGTGCCAACTATTCTTAGCTTTCTCAGTTAAGGAAACCTAGAGAAAAATGGTTATAATGGCAAGCAGCTTAGAGGAGGTTGGGGAAAGAAGCTGGAAAATACATTTTGACTCCTTCACTCAGCAAAACTGCTACATCCTTCCTCACTGAGGATGCTTTATCTCAGGGCAGCATGTCTTTAGAACCCCCCCTCCAAAGCAACCTTTACAACTCAGGTTCCTGTCCTCCTTCCCTAATACATCAGGCACACACAGGCACAGGATGTCATCCAGCATTCAGAAGCCAGTGTGCATCCCTCTCCAGGGAGCTGAGCTCTCAGGGGACACTTAAACCAGAAGAACTTGTGTTAGCAAGTGAGGTCTGGACTTGAAGCTACAACATGCAGTTGTATAAGCTGCGTAACTGGAACAGAGAAACTACTACAGAGTGCTGGGTAGGCAGAGAGAAAGACAGACTTCAGCAGAGCTTGTGCTTGTCTGGTGCAACAGGCAAGTGCAGATTAAGTGGCTATTCTGGGAGTCTGGTTTGCAATACCAAACCATTGCCAGGAACTTACAAATACAAAATTGGCACATATAGACAAACACTCATTTATTTCCTGGATTATTCTTAGTAAGGGTGCAGTTAAGCACATTGTTTTTTTATTCCTGCCTGTGTTCTACCAGCTTCTGCAGGCACAGAGAACCTGTTCACACAAAGGACCATTGTGGAAATGTTGGTTTTCTGCAATCCATGTTGCTTCAGAGAACCTGGAAGCAGCTTGTTCAGCTTAGGAGGCAAAATCTGTTGGCAGCACTATTCAGTGTGATAAATCATAACTTCCTCCTGTTTGTCTAGTACTCCAAAATGTCTTCTAGGAAAAATGAGACAGACAGGTCTTGCAATCCAACTCCTATGAGAAGAATTTCCACTACAGAAGACTAATATTAGAAAAGAAAATTTGCATCTTTCTTTACACTTTGAAAGAAACTATCATTAATGTATTCAGATCAGTATAAACTATATTTTTATCTTCTGATTTTTATTGCTAATGCAAGACTAAAATACCACCAACCTAAGTACTTAAGGCATGTGTTATGTGACACCTTCCATTTTAACAACCAACAAAAGAAGAAAAATCTTAGCAAAAGACTTAAGTTAATGGCTGTGCAGAAACAATGTGTTACAAGTCCACATGCCAAAAAGGTAGTCCATTGGTCTTATGAAAAGTGGTTCAAGGTTCAGTACAGAACAAAGAAGCATTGATTTATGGGAGGGCACTGATTTTTTAAATGCATGGGAAGATTCATAAGGACTATTCATGCTGAACAGCTTTGTGCTGCTGCTTCTGACTAGCACTCAGTTCTTCGATGTGCTTGCTTATAAAACTACACTTTACATGCAGCCTTCTGCATGGTAGTTTTTATGAGGCCCTGGAGGTTTATGCAGTCAGACCAGCTGAGCAGAAAACACTACCTATGGCATGAAAAATTAGTAAACAGTGGGTTGAAAGCCAAACTAAAATTGCCTAGTATCAGTGGGTTTTGGTATTGCACTACTTTCTGTATGTTGACATGACTTAAAATGAAATATTGCAAGGAGTGTAAAGTTTACTGCCCTTCTCAACTGGTGAGCAAGTATTACATCTTCCTCTTGCAGAACTGAATTGTCTCTCTTAGCTCCTTGAGGAGGCTTGGTGGTGGTGTTGGTGATGCTACAAACCAAATGCTGTTGTCCATGTTGTATGCATTCTTAACAAAAATGTTCTCCAACATCATTCTCCAGTCATTGTGTCCCCTGTGCTGGCTCCCTCTGCCTTTCTCACTAATGGCTTGATGCCAGTGGGTGCCTTGCACCTCCGTAGTGGAGAGGTTAGGCAGCATCTTACATGTCTTCCTGTATATTAAGCCTCCTGTGACTATCAGATTTAGGAGTTACTTCATCTTCTCAAGCTGCAGAAATCAATTTTATATTCTGGAGGACCCAAGGGTCTTATGTACACCTCCTGTGGAGTTAAGATGGTTTTTGCTGGAAGTTTTCTGCCTTTTATTTTTTTTTTAAGAAAAACAGCAAGTGTACCAATTGTATTGATCCTTACTAAGGCTGTAGGAGAGCTGGCATTTCCCATTATCTCTCTAGCATGGAGGACTGAAGGGTGACCTCATTAGTGTTTATAAATATGTAAAGGGCGAGTGCCAGAAGACAGAGCCAGGCACTTCTCAGTGATGTCCAGTGATAGGACAATGGGGAATGGGAGAAAGCTGGAGCATAGGAGGTTCCACATAAACATAAGGAAAAACTTTTTCACTGAGAGTGTGACAGAGCACTGTAACAGGCTGGCCAGAAAGGCTGTAGAGTCTTTGTCTCTGGAGACATCCAAAACTCACCTGGACATGTTCCTGTGTGACCTACTCTAGGGAATCCTGCTCTGGCAGGGGGGTTGGACTAGATGATCTTTCAAGGTCCCTTCTGACCCCTAGCATTCTGTGATTCTGTGATTATGAGTTCTGGGCTTAGCTGCTTACTTCAAAGAACAACCCTGGTACACACACAGGATCACACAACAGGACTGGAACCAAGTTCTGAGGAAAAAGTAAGAGTAGATGATGAGCTGGGGGTAGGAAAGGAGGCAAATTCAGAAGGGACAGTGCATGGCCAGATGTATGCCACAGGAAACAGGAATGGCAGGTTGCCTGCATTTCAGGCATCTCCCACAGTGTAAGGTTCCTAGGCTGTAGTTACCAGCTGACAGTTGCCAGCTGATTTCTCAGAAACATACTGAAAGGAGTGTGCATCTGTCCCCCATGTTATCGAATAACGTGTAGGCCTACAACTGGAAAAGCAAGTTACTCCATTTGTTTCTTCACTCAGTAGCCACAGTGGGATTGAAGGCAGGAATGGGATCCATGCAGCTCTGCATGGGGAAGTGTGAAGGAAGAGTCAAGAAGCATGTAAAACAATATTAGGTATGAATGCCTTGGAAATTATGTGCAGCAGAACCTTTCATTCTCAGAGATACACTAAAATACGAGTTTTAGGTGCCCCAGGGTGTCCTGCTCATTTTGAAAGGCTCTGGCCATGCCATCTTCAGAGTACCTCGTATCATTTCATAATGGGTAAAAATTTAGGAAGTTTCACAGTACTCCAAGTTGAGAATTTTGGTTCTTTTGCATTTTTCAGTGGGAAGGTGAATCTGAGAGACAAAGCAAGCAAGCCATCCAGTCACTGGAATGCCTGCAATCCCTGTTTTAGTCTCTGGAGCATCTTAATGTAGCTGGGGTAGGCTGGAGCCTAGGCACAGCAAGCTTCACCACCTGTGTATTTAGCTTGTCACTGACTTATGTCCTACTGTAAATAAACTCCTAATACTAGCTTAATCAAAACAGAGGTCTTTTGTGCACAGTGGTTTTATCTCTATAAGCATCACGCAAAGTCAGGGTAGTGGGAAGATGAACATGTTCTGTATTGAGAAACTACTAAAAAAATTACTGTCTTAAGAGGCAGGATAGCATAAAAAACTCTCAGCTTCAATGAGGAGAAGACGAATTACTGTTCTCCATTTCAAAAACAAAGCAAAGTATACACTGCAATACTTGTTTGATAGGTTTGAAGCCAGTGAAGAACACCTTTTTCACACAGCTTTTGATAACTGAATTCCAGAAAGTTTTTGAAACCAGTAATTTGTTTATTACTTACAGTGCAACAGTTTGCACTCTGAGTAATGGAGTAGGATCAACAGAAGAAATAAAGGTGAAGACATTTCTCCACAAGGTGCACCATTCTTCCAGATTGTGATGTAGAATTGCATCTGTGCTCCGGCACTGCTGACCTTGTCCTGAAGCAGAAATCTGTGCAGGTACACAAGTCACTGGGGGCCAAACTGCTAGAGTAATCTGTGCAAAAGAAATTGGTTTGTATGTGTAGAATCTGTTTGGCAGACTGAGGCAGCCACGGGCCCATGTAGGAGCCCTGTCAAGTCACACAGTGTCAATATGTGGCTAAGTTTCACTCACGGCTTTCAGCAACTAGTTTGCTAATTCTACTTGGTACTGAATTGTAATTTGAATCTTGAACACAGGGCTGTGGACAAAATGGTGAGAGAAATATTCTTCTGGCATGGGAAAGTACATAAATAGGTAACAAAAATACATCTCTAAAAGCTGGTATTTAAAAAAAAATAATGGCTGTGGGTTTTTTTAATAATGCAGCATTTCTTGGGAAAGTGTCTCCAGATGGGAAGGTAGTGGTTTTTCGTGCTTGTTTTTAAGTCTTGAAGCTGATTAATGCATGCTTGAGTTGCATTTCTTGAAACTAATAGGGTGACTCATGAGAACATGGAATAAAAAAGGTGACTTTTGTTGAGTCTCATGGTTTCTCTTGATGCAGAAGTTGTCTCTTAAAAAGAAATACAAGCATGGGAAAGAAGATAGGCTATAAATACATACCGGCATATAAATAAATGTTTGCTGACCTCAGTGGGGATGTATTATTAGCAATAATCAGCAAATGTCTAAGCCCAGAAGTAGCTTGTCTCTGAAATAAAGATTGAAAATGTTTGCTGGCATTTGTTTGTGGCACTAAGCCACTTTTCCAAAATACTTGCATTCATTCATGTAATGTCGAGAAGAAAAATGCTTCCAGAGATCTCTTAATAACCACTGAAACCCTAGAAAGCAGTCTGAAATGAAAGAGTAGAGAGCAGAGAGAGGCAAGATCATCAGATGATGTTGACCTACATTTTAACACTGAGGATAGCAGCCAGCATGTCAGGAGAGAAAAAAGTGTAAGAAACCACTAATGTTGTAATAGCATCCTATAAATTATTAGGGGCAAAGGATATAGGTTGAACTTCAGACACCTACCCAGCTTTAACATGACTTCTGGAGGAAAGGGATGGCATGCAGAGATGACAAACTTGAAAGGTGGGCCCATGCCAGTCTCCTGAAGTTCAAAAAGGCCAAGTGCAAGGTCCTGCACCTGGGTTGGGGCAGTGCCAAGCACAAATACAGGTTGGGCAGAGAAAGGATTGAGAGCAGCCCTGAGGAGAAGGACTTGCTGGGGTGTTAAGAAGGGGTGTTGGTTGATGAGAAGCTCAACATGAGCCGGCAATGCACGCTTCCAGCCCAGAAAGCCAGCTGTGTCTTGGGCTGCATCAAAAGACACATGGCCAGCAGATCCAGGGAGGTAATTTTGCCCCTTTACTCCACTGTCATGAGACACCACCCAGAGTACTGTGTCCAGTTCTGGAGCCCCAACATTAGAAATACGTGGAGGTGTTGGATGGGTCCAGAGAAGGGCGACCTACAAAGACAGGCTTAGAGATTTGGGGCTGTTCAGCCTGGAGAAGAGAAGGCTCCATCCAGAGAGACCTTACAGTGGCCTTCCAGTACCTGAAGAAGGGGGCCTAAAGGAAAGCTGGGGAGGCACTTTTTACAAGGCCATGGAGTGATAGGACAAGGGGTAATGATTTTAAGCTAAAAGAGGGTAGCTTTACATTAGACATTAGGAAGAAATTCTTCTCTGTGCGGGTGGACAGACACTGTCACAGGTTGCCCAGCAAAGTTGTGGCTGCACCCTCCTTGGAAGTGTTCAATGTCAGACTTGATGGGCTTTGAGCAACCTGGTCTAGGGGGAGGTGTCCCTGTCCATGCAGGGGGGTTGGAACTAGATGATCTTTAAGGTCCCTTCAAACCCAAACCACTCTGTGATTGTATGAGTCAGATAATTTGCTTGAGTACACCAGATCTCATTCACTGCTCTAGATTCTTGTTTCAGAGTGACAGGTAGGTTTAGTTTACTAACTTTGTATGTAGTGTCTGCAGTTTTTTGAGGAAATAGCATAAATAACTTCAAGCTACTGAGATCATCTGTAACTGTGTAAAGTGAACAAGGGAGTAGACTTGTTATTATGAGAGTTATGCTTTTCATGTCTGTAAACCAGAGCACTGAATGCAAAACTAACAGGTCTGTGAAACCTGCAGTGCTTGCTGGGGGATATTTACTTCATAAGCAAGTGAATGATGTGGAAAGGATAAATCACAACTAGGACACTCAAACCAGCAACCAGTATAATGCTTTTCTACTATGTCCTCCCACCAGAAAAACCTATATTGACCTCTTTATTTGAATTTTCTGAGGACACAGAACAGCTCTGAATATTTTACAGTTGTTGATTGGGAGTTTTTTCCCACACTTGTGGTACAAAGAAAATTAATGCAGTATCTTTACTTTTACTCTGATACCCATAAACCCATATATATTTATATAAACTGGCATATATATGTAACACACTAGAAGATAATTTCTTCTTATCTCATGATTTCTCAATTTGTGATTATTAAAGAATCCTGAAAATGGATTTTTAGATAGCTGATTAAAGGAATTTCACAAGAAAGTGAAGAAATGTACCAAGAACTATACTCTTATCAGTGACATCTGGAACAAAGTGCTGAAGTTGGAGAGTCATTCCAAAAGGCAGTTAGACATTGCCATGTCCCATCAGATCTCATGTCATGGAAAAGAGAAAAGGGAGTCAGCAACTGGTACCAAGGGCAAAGCAGAAAAGCTAAAAAATGGAAAAGATCTGATTTAAAGATTACAGTAGCAAGGTAGTCTTTAAACAGATTTTGGCTACACGAGAGATGCAAGAGGAGTGGCTGTAGTAACATGGAAACAAAAATAACCTAATTGCTGGATTTGTTCAAACATACATCCATCATGCCAGATTCAGCCACTTTTCTCTGAATTTTCTGGTATCTGAAGTAAATGTTGATATTCTGCCTTCCCCTCTTTAATACTGCATCTCTGTAAAAACATCTTCCTGCTCTTGTTCTTCATGTTTCCTCTTCTGAGAAGGTATTTATAACAGATGTCTGCCTCTTTCAGGTGAAAAACATTCTGACAGAACATAATACATACATATACATAAATACTGACCTTGGGAGTTTGTGGATATTGAGATTTACAGTTCCTTAATGTCAGTTTTGACTTCAGGTTTGCTTAGAAACTCTTGAGTTTCTCAGGACAACTAATCTTCATAATTTACCACTGGGTTTAGTATTAAAGCACATTAATTCTGTTTTTTTATTACTTTCACGTACATACACTGATTTTGTGTGAAAATTATTCTTCTGAAATCAGGAAAATACGTTGTAACTTCCAACTTTCTTAAAGAAGAAAAAAGAAGAGTTAGGTAGAAAGGGGTTTCATAATATATTTCCATGCCAAGGAGGGATATCAATGCAGTAGTGTATGCAGAAATTTGAATTAACGTCACTGCTGGGATATGGCTGCATGATTTCTGGTGTGCTTTAAAGCTTTGCATTTAGTTGCATCATCTGATGGTTCAGCAAGTGCTGTGAACTCAAGTGGTTGATGGATGTGTTTGTGAAGGCTTGGATGGATGCTTTATATGCAACAGTAAACCCACTACTGTACTTAATGAGGTTAGGGAAGCAACCAGAAAACAAATATATAAATCTGTAGCATGAGTCTTTAAGTATGGTACTGTCTGGGCTTCATTTTCTAAGAAGCAGCTACTCAGTTGCTGAATATTCCTGTTAAACAGTCTCAGCATGGATTTAAAAACTAAAATGTTGCTGATATCATGATCTCCTTGGAGAGTTCATAGCTCTTATTCTCTTAAAAAGTCTGCAGCTTTTATGTGTAAATGGTTTTTTAATCAGCCATTTGCTTCATTTTCATTGTAAATGAGGGTCAGACTCTGATTTCCTTCCCCATTTTCCTACCCTGTATCCCCAGTAAGCCATCTCATCAGCCTCCAATTTGCTCTCTGGGGTATGCATGGTTTGAAAACAGCTGGAATAATCCTGTAAAACAAACAGTTTGCCTAGCATTTTCTTATTTTAGATGCCTTTCTAAGAAAACAAGTCCCTACACGAAAACTCGCACGGTACAAGTGCTCATGCCCATCATATGCTCACGGTGCTACCAAGTCTGACTGCCGAAGATGTCTATTCAGGAGATTTCAGAAAGTTAGTAGAATTAATTGCTCAAATGCATTGAGATCAAACCACAAGATTTCTTCTAAAACCCAGGGAAATACCGCTGTTTAAAAGGGTGGGTTAATGTGTAATTTTAAAGACACTGTTTCCTGCTGCAGTCCTGGTACTACCCAAGTAGTGGTGTCCAAGGCAAAGTGCTTCTCTTGAGGGTGCAGTGCAGACAAACGTGCCTGGTTTCAACATGTGAGTATCACAGTAGTAACCTGTAGCATTGACGTGGGACTGTGGCCAGGTGTCTCAGGGCGTGCTAGGAAGTCTTTCCCTCCTTTCGCAGAGGGATTAATCCACCCCGTACCTCTGCCGTGGGGGACCGATTTGGAGAGCAAGACTGCAGGCAACATAGCCTCGTGTGCTGCCTGTTGAACCACGCAACCTCCCCGCACCGGCCAGCGCAGCCAGCCAGGAGCATCGTGCGGAGGTAACGGGGATTTACGTTCCTGGGCTCTTTGTTACCCAGCACAACCGTTGCTTTCCAGTTACCACGGTTGAAAGCATCGCAGAAAATGCACTCTTAAAGTGACGGGAGAGAGGCACAGGCAAACTGTGATTTCTGCCTCACCTTGTGGCATAAATTATTACTGCACGCAGGCTGTTATTTAAGTGGGTCTCTGTGACAAAAGCCCTGTGCAGGATTGTTTGCTGGGTCCGTGCTCTGCCGGGGGTTGTTGATGGAAGGCACTTAGCAGCAGTGGAGTGTTTTCACAGGGGATTTGGAGCTGATCGGCCACTTCCTCCGCCGATGCGTAACTTTCCCGGCTGGTGGACGGGAGCGCAGAGCCCCGGCTTGCTGCTTCTGAGACGTGCAGCCTGTCGTTCCGCGGCACAACACGCTGTAAGGCGCTGAGGGGCTTTCGGAGGGCTGGGGCGGGGGGCGGGAGGGGATGTGTTTTCTCACGCCTGGTCTCGACCAGTGCGGCTGAGTTTGCAGACGGGGAGCGACGTGTCCCTTCTCCCCAGCCCGCCCTCTCCCTCCTCCCTAGATGGGGACCCGCCGCCCACCGCCATGAGGACGAGCCGCTGCGGGCACCTGCCGGGAGCCCCGCCGGAGCGTCCGCGCCCGACGGCCCCCGACGGCAAGACCCTGCCCGGCGGCCCGGGCGGCTGCCCGCACTATGTCATGCAGGTGTCGGCTAAAGACGGGCAGCTCCTCTCCTCCGTCGTGCGGACTCTGGCCACGCCGAGGTAGGCTGGGGGGGAGTGGGGGGGGTGGAGGGAGGGCCGGGCTGGGCCCCTTTTCTGCGTGGGCTGAAGTGCCCCCTCCCCAGCTGGCATCCCCGAGCCCCGCGGGATGTGGAGGTGTGCTCCGTGAAGGCATGCCCCTGTGCAGTTGTGATTAAACTCTTGTCCTGACCATCATGGGCGTTCTACCTCAGTTCATGAAGGCCCCACCGTTATGCTGAGTGAGGAAGGGGAAAGCAAGCTGTCTGGGGCTGCTTGCTGCTCAAATACGCCTGCTGCAGTGATTTCCCAGGGTATGTCTGAGGAGGTGTCATAGGGCACAGGCTGGCACGGGGTGCTGTGCTCAGCCTGCATGCTGCTGCCACCAGGACTTCTGCCACACGTTTCCTTGGCACTTCCTAAGCCAGCATGCTGAGCAGCTAGACAAGCTACTTCTGGCAGAGGTGGACACACAAGTGTTGCTGCTTCAGCCATCACTGCTCAAGTGGTTGAGAGCAGCCCTTTCTTCTGTCAGTTTAGAATGACAGGTTAATGATGAAATACACATTTAAACCACATCCCTCCAAACACTGTCCTGCTTTGAGTTGGTTTTCTTTTCATTAGAAGCAAGAAAGAGGATGCATAAGGCTTGGCTCTATCAGACTTGATAGTTGAGTCAAAATTAAGTTCCACTGCACTGGTGTGAAGCTGGAAAGAGTGTGTGGGTCTTGAAGTAGCCCTGGATTTTCACAAAACAGCAAACATAATCCAGTCCACTCTACTTCTGTGGCGTGAAATTATTAACTGCTCCTGCATGTCTGATGTGACAGCCAGAAAAGGCCTTTCCCCCTTTGTCTGTACCAACTTTCTTAAGCCCTGTTTGTTTGACACAGCTGAGATGTGTGTACAGAGCCTCAAGCACAACTTCATACCATATAACCAGGCAGATCAAAAGGAGATTGCTGGCTTCATTACACTTTCCTGCAGTTACATGAGTGAGGTCTACCTAGGGAAGCTTGCAAAGTGCCAGAAGAAGGACAGAGGGAACAGTTATGTGCCACCATATGTTATCCAATAATGAGATTTTGTCAGTGACAAAACCTGCTTTTCTGAAGAGGTCACCTGAGGTGGCATATGTGGTTGGGAGAGTTTTTCATTTTGAGACATCAGCCAAAAAAACAAATTTCTCAGCCTTAGCAGTCGAGGGGAGCTGAGTTGAAGCTTCAGTGGATTCATGGTTCAGCAGCACTGGTGCTTGCAGCCTGATCCTGCTTTCCTCCCACTGCTCTAAGCCCAGCATCCCAGGAAGCCATGTGGCTGCCTTCCTCTTTCCAAAGGATTCCTCTCTAAAGCAGAGAATCCCAGTAGTTAAAATCAGAGTCTTCAGATTTTCAGTGGCAGGAGGAGCACCCATCCTGCTTTGCATGTTAGCACCCCATCACAAGAAGGGTGGGTGCTTTTTGGGAGACAGTGCAGGAGAAATAGCCATGGGCAGCAGCAATGAGGGAGGAATGTGTTTGGCAGTCCTCCTTTTCAGTGCTATTAATACCACTCCTTGAGCTGGGACATCATCCCAAAAAGGGTGAAATCCTCCCCAAGGACAGGAGCTTCTTGCCTGCACAAACCTGCCTGAAGTTGTGGCTTTGCTTTCACACCACTACAGGGCAGGATGCTGTTTCAGATCCAGCAGACCTGTGCTGTTGATCACTGAAAACAGCTTAACCTCTAGGTCAGGGCATCATCACTAGCTTAAGAGATGTTGCCTTCTAGTTCTGGAGTGATGGCACAGATCATCCCTAGTGTAAGAGGTGCCCAGCTGAGGCAGGTTTAAAACTTCCCTGATGTATTTAGACATTTCCTGAAGTGGCTGTTTTGCTGCACTGTGAAGAGGTGGGATCTGCACAGGTACAGAAGCCCTTGGTTATTGGTTCCTCATCTGCCACTCTGATGTGTTTTTCGCTCTCCACTTCCCCCCCCACCAGCTCCCAGAAGAGATCTTTTAAACAAAAATGCCAAGTAGCCCAGCAGCTTTGTGTACTGACTACAGAGCAAAACACACAAGCTGGAAATGTCTCCTGCACTATTAATTTGTGACATACAGAGAAAAAGAGAGAAGCTAGATCACAGCCCTGTATGCTGACCAGCTATCTTCTCTCCTCCTCCAGCAGCCCTTTCAACGACCGGCCGATGTGCAGGATCTGCCATGAGGGCAGCAGTCAGGAAGACCTGCTTTCCCCCTGCGAATGTACAGGGACCCTGGGGACT
Organism: Apus apus; assembly: GCF_020740795.1. Taxonomy (NCBI): domain Eukaryota; kingdom Metazoa; phylum Chordata; class Aves; order Apodiformes; family Apodidae; genus Apus; species Apus apus. The sequence goes on along the minus strand of NC_067312.1, from coordinate 67,422,084 downwards.
ATTCACCGCAGCTGCCTGGAGCACTGGCTGTCAGCTTCAAACACCAGCTACTGTGAACTCTGCCACTTCAGGTTTGCAGTGGAGCGCAAGCCCAGGCCATTGGTGGAGGTCAGTACCTGGGATAAGTCCCTGAAAGTTCGGCGTCAAAGAGCAAGTTGTGTTTGTTTTTCTGTAGCTCTGCTGAAACCAAAGCAAGCTGTGAGTTTGGGGCTTGGCAAGATGAGGGCAGGAGCTCAGGAAAAGGGCAGGAATAACAAAACCCGTATTTTGAACCAAATCAAAACAAGTGAGAGGAATGGGATCAATGGGTTTGCTTCACTGTAAACATGAGTGAAGACCTGGGGAACAGCATGCAGGAATTTCCCAATATGCCAGCATGCTTGGTAGAGGGTGGAAGAAAGTTCAGTAACAGTTTCTGTGGAATGAAAGAGAAGTGTCAGTATTCAGCATATTAAATATAGGTCATGTTTATATTTTTTTCTTCTTTTGAGAGAGAGGTAACAAACTGAGGAGCCTTAGAAACCTAGTTTCCATGTCAAGCTGACAAGAAGGAATTGTTCTTGCTCAGTGTCTGGCATGTTTAGCTGTTTGTGAGTGACCTTTTGGCCTCCTCTTGCCTGTGTGCCAGACTCAGCAGTGAATTGGACAATTGTTTCTCCCTTATCAATTAAAATTAAGTTTTTGCCAACTATAGATTCTTTAGTGGCTGCATGAAATCTGCCAGTTTTGGGGTTCTTCATCCTCAGGAAAAGAGAAAAAAAGAAAACCAGCCAAGATCACTATCTTAACTCTGCTAGTGATCTTTCTCTTCCCCTGTTCTAATTTGGGGAAAAGAAGAGTAAGAATTATGGTGTGTGTTGAAATTAAATTTGCATTACAAGTAACACCTTACTAAAGTAATGAAAAGCATCTTATTGTACTATCTGATGATACAGGTGCTGACCTGCTAAGCTTGGGTTCAGGATAACATGTCCTTCCTGTGTACCTTCATTATTCCTGTAATTGCAGCAAAATTGGTTGAAGGAGATACAGTATTAAAAATTTGGGCAGTGGGGGGAGCATCTCATTTTGCTTTTATTCACAGATGAGAGGATACAGGATAAAATTGACTGCTGGGAAGTGGGTCAGGGGCCTATGCAGTGATTGGGTGAGCAGCTCTCACTGAATACTACCAAAATTGCTATACACTGGATTAAGTTAGGCGTGCACATTTTGTGTCTAAGCCTAAGGATATCTTCATTTGTCCTTAGGATCAGCAGAAAAGAGATACATGGCATGGTATTTAGCACAAGACCTGTATTCTTGTCAAGCCTTAACCGGGGCAAGCCTAGGTGAGCTGTGTTTGATTGCCTCTGGCTTGTTGCTTGATGCTTCTAATAGCACTCCAGCCTCTTCCAGGAAGCTGGTCCCAGTTTGAGAAATGCTGCTGTTGAGTGTTCTCAGGCTGTCAGCCGCCAAGCAGCAAAATCTTTATGACTGATCATTCACCAGTAAAGATGGTGATGTCTTCTTTAGGGAAGCTGCTTTGAGCCTGCACCAAACAGGTTTTGGTTGTGGTTTTGGTGCCAGGACAATGCCACTCTGAAGTTGCCTTCTGGAAAGAAAGATAAGCAATGCTGAGGCAGTGCAAAGTAAACAGTATGATTTTAGAGTCCAGCTTCTTCAAGCTGTTCCCTTTCAACAGCTGCTTGTGAGGCTTGCTTTCCACATTGTTCAGAGCTAATGATGATTGAAGAAATTGAAAGCAAAGCTAATCCTGCCCAGGCTCGGCGAGTCTGGTCCTTGATCATTCCCTGATGAAGTGAGGCTTCTTTTTGACAATGGCACTAATAAATAATAGCAAGAACAATAGCAGTAATAATAATAACAGTAATAATGTTAAAGCTGTCTTTTGTTTCTCAGCTGCAGACAAATGAGGACCAGGTGCAAGAACATATCTGAAACACACTGTTAATTGATAGTTTTTTCTTCTCTGCCTAATCTTTTCTTGTTTCTCAGCTACCATACCCACAGTATTTTAGTGCAGTAATCAACAGCTATGTGCAGTTGCAGGAAAGGTATTTTAAAAAAACAACTGACTTTTTTTAAGTCCTTGGTGATCCTACACAAGGAATATATTTTCAGTTTAAAAAGGAATTGAAGTTGTTCTTTTAAAGTTGAGAGCAGCAGAGAGAAAGATGAGTTGTATGAAAAGAGACAAATTAAGCAGAAAGTTATCACTCAAACTTCTTGATTTCTGTTAGTATAAATTAAGTTTGTCCTTAAAATTTGTACTTATTTAATACCCAAAGCTTTGAAATCCAAAGATCTCGCCCTGCAGATAATTACAGCAAATCTGGAAGTTCCTAAAGCATGACTAAAGCAGATGGGAGTTGCCGGATTCCCCCATTTTCTGTGTCCTGAAAGCACTGCTCTGTGTGTCTCCCTGTATTACCTACTGTATGAGGTCACGGAGGAAGGTGTATCAGGTATAGCAGGACCCTCTTTTACAAAAACCCACTCTAATCTTTGGACAAGTGACAAGCCAGAGTGGCTACCTGCTTTTAACTCCATCGTGTGTGTGTGTGTGTGTGTGTGTGTGTGTGTGTGTCTGTGTCTGTGTCTGTGTCTGTGTCTGTGTCTGTGTCTGTGTCTGTGTGTCTGTGTGTCTGTGTGTCTGTGTGTGTGTGTGTGTGTGTTCAGGATGAGGAGTCTTAAGTCCTCTTCGTTTAGTATGATAATTAGTTCTCCAAAGATTCGTCTGAGCTAGATAATGGAAATGGTAAATGGTGCTTTCAGTGGAGGTGAATGATGAGTTTAGCAATGCATTTTAGGAGGTCAGGAGGGACTATTGTACTCATGAAGTAATTTGTAGAGCATAGTTTATAGAAGCTTATCCAGTTAACTCCTCAGCAGGCGCTACTCATGCAGAGAATAATATATCCCATCCACTGGTCAGTGACTGTTAGTATAAAAATGCTTGAAGCAATCAATCATCACATTCATCTTTTTCTCCTGCAGTTTTTCCATCAGGAAAAAAAAATTGTATTTCTGACTGTTCAAAGACATTATTCACTTTCTTAAAGGGAAAAAAAGATAATATGGTATTATGTTTTCTTCTCATCCCTTCACTGTATTGATCACTGCTTCTTAGCGTCTTGGCCATGGATGTGAAGGGAATATCAACAGGAAAAATTGAGATACTTTATGTGCTTTATCTAAAAATCTCATATCTGACTTCATTCTTATTGTTAGTGCCAGGTGAGGCTGCAGCAGTCGTGGGCTTGAAATGAAGTGAGCAGAAGGTGCCGTGGATGGTTTTTCAGCCATATTCATTCCTCCCTTGTGTATATTATTATGGAAGCAGCAGAGGATTTCTTGCTGTGCTTCATGACCTGAAAAGAACAGGCTAGTGAACCCATTTCCCCCCACTTGACTCCAGTCCCTGCTATGTTACTAGTTTCCCATTAGTTCGTTATTAAATGAAAATGAGCGCTCCATAAAAATTTTTTACAAAGTGGCTTTTTGCCTTCTTTTAAGCAGTTGTCCATGTTCACATTAAGGATGTGGACCTGTGCACACAAACAGGCAATTTTTAGCTCAAATACAAGGGAAGAGACCTACAACTATATCCTGCCTCCAGTGTACATCTGTGTAGGATGCAGAAGGGGAGGATGCAGGTAGGATGCAGGAGGGAGCTCACCTTTGCTTTCTTTCCCAATTTATGTTAAACACAGTGGCCTGTTTTTTCCTGGATTTCCTTTGCAGGGAAAAGCAAAGGAAAAATAGCATTAATTTTGACCTCCATTTCCTCTTTTATCCTTCCTGTCTTTTCCCTATCATATAAGCCTTTCTCTGGTCAATTGAGTTTCAAAATATGTACCGCTGCTCAAGGGATAGATTCTCCTACCTGTGCCACAGGACATGTTTTTGTTGCATAGTGGAGAAACTTCTCCCAGGAAATGTACCGTCTGATAACTCTTAGATAGCCAAAGCTCAACCAGAGGGGCAGGAAACCATAGTACAGTCTGTCAGGCAGATCCATCCTCTCAACATTGCATTTGTGAAGCTTCAGACATTCTTGATCCACTTTTTTTAAACTCAAATTATTTTCCTAGATGAACTGTGTTTCTGAACCATTAATAAGGCATTATGGTGCAGATTAGCCACTCCTTCAGCATTCTAGGAAAGTGGTTTCTTCATTGCCATCCACCATTTATGTCTTGCCCCCTGCTACACTGGGTGGAGGAGCTCTGTGATTTGTCCTTCATCAAGTTAAAGAAGCACACACCAGGAATGCACACGTTTCACCACCTCCACAGGTGTTTATCAAGGGTTGGTCAGCCAAAAGGAGTGGTCTCCTTTACAGTTCCTTGTCTCCATTCAGTTGGCCTGCATCTATCAAATGTGCCCTCTATAATTTTACAGTTGTTGGTAAGAATTGCTTTCTGTTGAGTGTTCACAGATTTTGTTAAATAGGTGATTAATGTGATGCAGGTAAGTGCAGAGCTTCCAAGCTGGGAGGAGTGGCTGACACACCAGAAGGCTGTGCTGCCATTCAGAGAGACTTAGACAGGCTGGAGACTTGGGCGGGGAAAAACCTGATGAAGTTTAACAAGAGCAAGTGTAGAGTTTTGCATTTGGGGAAGAAAAACGCCATGCACCAGTACAGGTTGGGGGCTGACCTGCTGGAGAGCAGTGTAGGTGAAAGGGACCTGGGGGTCATGGTAGACAGGAGGATGACCATGAGCCAGCAATGTGCCCTTGTGGCTAAGAAGGCCAATGGCATCCTGGGGTGTATTAGAAAGGGTGTGGTTAGTAGGTCAAGAGAGGTTCTCCTCCCCCTCTATTCTGCATTGGTGAGGCCACATCTGGAATATTGTGTCCAGTTCTGGGCCCCTCAGTTCAAGAAGGACAGGGAAGTGCTTGAAAGAGTCCAGCGCAGAGCCACAAGGATGATTAAGGGAGTGGAACATCTCCCTTATGAGGAAAGGCTGAGGGAGCTGGGTCTCTTTAGTTTGGAGAAAAGGAGACTGAGGGGGGACCTCATCAATGTTTACAAATATGTAAAGGGTGAGTGTCAAGACGATGGAGTTAAGCTTTTTTCAGTGAAGACCAGTGATAGGACAAGGGGTAATGGATACAAGTTGGAGCATAGGAGGTTTAAGATGAATATCAGGAAAAATTTTTTTACTGTGAGAGTGACAGAGCACTGGAACAGGCTGCCCAGAGAGGTTGTGGAGTCTCCTTCGCTGGAGACATTCAAAACCCGCCTGGATGCCTTCCTGTGTGATGTACTCTAGGTGACCCTGCTCTGGCAGGGGGGTTGGACTAGATGATCTTTCGAGGTCCCTTCCAACCCCTAGGATTCTATGATTCTATGATTCTATGATTCCTCATGCCCTGCCTGACTTTCATCACTTATACTGCTTTTGTTATGAGCTGAGCTAATTTTCCTACTCCCTCCAGATGAACCTGCTTATGCGAAATCTGCTCAGATGCTGGGCTGGTGCTCATCAGCTCTCCTTTGGGACCTGGGACTTCCTTATTTCTCAGTCACTTGTGAATTTGTTCACAACAGCTTCACTGGAGAGAACGAGATAGATTGTTGGAAAGGAGCAAGAGATGGATTATGACATAATGTCGTGGTTTGGGCCTAACGAACAACAAAGAACCCTGTGGCCTCTCACTCACACCCACCCCCATGCACTGGGGGAGGACAAAAACCAACTAGAAGCTCATGGGTTGAGACAAGGACAAGGAAGGTTCATTCAGCAATTCCGATCACAGGCAAAACAGACTTAACTTGGGGAAAAATACAAATTTAATTTATCACTAATTGGATGCAAACAGAACAAAGACAAAAGAAAGAGCGGTACTTAAATACCTGACCCCACCCCTCCCTTCTTCCCAGGCCCAAATTACTTTATTCCCCATTTTTCTACCTCCTTCCCCTCAGCGACACGGGGGACTGGGGATGGGGTTTAACATCAGTTTGTCATAAGTCTTCTGCTGCTCCTTCCTCCTCAGGAAGTAGGATTCCTCCCAGTCCTCTGATTCCCAGCAGGGTCCCTCCCATGGGAGAGTCCTCCACAAACCCCTCCAACATGAGTCCCTCCCATCAGGAGCAATCCTCAGGAACAGACTGCTCCAGCATGGGCTGCACACAGAGCCATGGGCTGCTTTGGGAACAGTCACTTTCCTTGGCACAGGGGTCCTCTATGGCTGCAGATCCACATCTGCTCCACTGTGGTCCAAGGGCTTACAGGTCCGCCTTGTTCGATATGTGTGTACCTGATGTTCCTTGAGATAAACCTGGAAGGATCTCACTACAAACACAGTGGAATCAAACTGCAGTAATTTCAGTTAGTGACTTTTATAGACCTTCCACTTTTATATAAGCTGCTTCTGTAATGCAGTCAGTCCACAGAAATAAATCCACTCTAGAAAAGTGACATTATTCACATAGATTCTTCATTATTCGTGATGCTCATCGTATTGACAGCAAGAATGCAAACAGAAGTTCCCAGCTGATTCCAAATAGCTGCTTTGGAAAAGGCCAAATGCTATTCTTTAAGGACTAGCAAGATGAGAGAATTTGCTGTGGTTTGCAAAGGTACAGCTATTTTTGGTTTAGATCATGGTATTGATGACTTTACTTTGGACATCATGACTTTATAACACAGTTCTAAACTACCTGTCCTGCTGGTAGAATTTCCTACTGCCAGTAGGAGTCAGTCAAAAGTAGCTTTTTTCTAAGATTAAAAGTTTTATTGCATCTGTCTTTTGGAGAGCTACCAAGCATTTACTGTCTATCAGTTCTTTAATTTCGCTATATTTTAGCTTGTAGATCAGGACATTTGCAATGTGTTGAAATACATGTTGCCAAGAGCAAATCTGCCTTGATTTTGATTTAAAACAAAACACATACTTTGTTGATTGTTTTTCTTGAGTGCATACATTTGTCTGCCTAGTTGGAAATATATTCCTCCAAAATAGAATAGGAGCTTTGAAAACCATGCAGATAAAAGGAATTACTGCTTCTCCCAGAGTGCTGCAAAATTTTTTTTCTTTACACATCTTGAAATCTTTTACCTGATACATGCATCACCTGGTATATAAACTAAAAGTGGATAGCTGTAAAACAGAATAGCAGGAAGCCAGACTAATGTTAAAGAATACAATAAAGTTTAATTTGACCAGCTAGAAATTTCATAGAATCATAGAATGGTTTGGGTTGGAAGGGACCTAGAAGATCATCTAGTTCCAACCACCCCCACCCCCCCCCGGCAAGGGCAGGGACACCTCCCACTAGACAAGGTTGCACAAAGCCCTCTCCAGCCTGGCCTTGAACACCTCCAGGAAGGGGGAATCTGCTGCAGGAGGTCCTCTACCTGGGCAAACCTTATGCAAGACCGTTTCCCCCTTACCCCTGCCCCATGCAAGAGCTCCAGGCACTTCCCACAGCCTGTGATCTGTACAGCAGCCTCTCCCTGCAACAGCTCTGAGTCGAGGCATCAACCACCACTGGGATGCATGGTGTAGAACCTGCAGCCAGAGCTGCAGCCTTTGCCCTCTGCTGAGTGCTCACCATTTTGCCTTGGTAATTCAGATGAGCACCCTTGACCCGTGCAGTATCCCTTGGAGCTGAGTGCTTGGTGACTAAATGGATAGATGCAGAGAGACCAGTGCATGTAGTCTGCCTTGACCTTAGCAAGGCTTTTGACAGTCTCCCATAATATCCTCTTGAGTAAGCTCGGGATATGTGGGATAAAAGAATGGACAGTGAGATGAATTAAGAACAGACAACACAACAGATCCTAAAGAGTGTTGATCAGTGGTGTAAAGTCCAGGTGGAGACTTGTAACTAGTGGAGTCCCTCAGGGATCAGTTCTGGATCCAGTCCTGTTCGACATCTTTATCAATTACCTTGATGACAGGACAGAATGTCTTCTCAGCAAGTTTGCTGATGACACGAAACTGAGAGGATGGCTGATTCACCTGATGGCTGAGCAGCCATTCAGCAAAATTTGGACAGGCTGGAGAGCTGGGCGAAGAAGAACCTAATGAGATTCAACAAGAGCAAGTGCAGAGTCCTGCACCTGGAAGGAACAACAAAATGCACCACTACAATTAAGGAGGTGATCTGCTAGAGAGCAGCTCTGTGGAGAAGGACCCTGGAGTCCTGGTAGACAACAGGTTATCCATGGGACAGCGATGTGCCCTTGTGGCCAAGAAGGCCAGTGGTATCTTGGGGTACATTAGGAGGACTGTGTCCAGCAGATTGAGGGAGGTTCTTCTCCTGGTCTGCTCTGCCCTGGAGACCTCACTTAGAGTATTGTGTCCAGTTCTTGGCTCCCCAGTTCAAGAGGGACAGGAATCTACTGGAGAGAGTCCAGCGGAGGCTACGAGGCTGATGAAGGGGGCTGGAACACCTGCCTTATGAGGAAAGGCTAAGAGACCTGGGGCTTTTCAGTCAAGAGGAGAAGACTGAGGGGTATCTAATTAATGTCTATAAATACATGAGGGCTTCAAGAAGGCAGGGACAAGCTCTTGTCACTTGTGCCCTGTGATAGGACGAGGGGCAGTGGATTCAAACTCAAGGACCCGAAGTTTCACCTCAACACGAGGAAGACCTGCTTTCCTGTGAGGGTTACAGAGCACTGGAACAGGCTCCCCAGAGAGGCTGTGGAGTCTCCTTCTCTGGAGACTTTCAAGACCTGTCTGGATGCCTTTCTGAGTGATCTGCCCTAGTTGTTGGGGTTTTTTTGCCCTGCTCTGGCAGGAGGGTTGGACTCTATGATCTTCAGAGGACCCTTCCAGCCCCTAACGTGCTGTGATTCTGTGATTTGAAGGAACATCCCCCCCCCCAGCACGCCCTTCCTGCACGAACCACCCCAGCAACCTGCCCCGTCCGCCCCGTCCGCTCGCCGCAAATCCCTCCTCCACGGAGGGCTCATCTGCACTGGAGTCTGTCCCCTCGGCGAGTTTTTCAGCTGGCTAACCACGCAAGGTCTAGATTGCAAATTCGGTTATGGTGTGATAGCAACAGCCTGAGATACTCTCCCTACACTTAGGTACCCCCTGGGGTTGGTTATTACCCATACTGTGCTTTATTCTTTTTACAAAATAAAACAAAAACTCCAACAACGTAAAGATTTATCATATACCACCCTTACAATGAATAATATATTGTTTCCACTTCCAAAAACATGCAAATGACATTAATTTGCTATTTAAAAAAAATAGATTTGGGTCATTCAGACATCCACAATTAACATATTCCCTGGAACTTGAGTTAAATTAGGGTTTAAACTTAAATAAGAGCAGACTCCCCCCTTAGAGAGAGGCCATAATAAAGTTGCAGAGATGAAATCGTTTAGTTTCCAGCTGTCACATAGACAGGCTTCTCTGGGACCAAAAGAACATCTCTGAGCTCTCACTAGGGCCTTTCTAAAAGCACCCACTGAAGACAATAACACTGTGTCAGTAATTGAAAGTTTGGTCTGAACAGGAAACACAAAACCTGAAATATTTATAGTTTTTCATCTGAAAAGTTGCTGTCAAATGTTTCTTTTCCTTGGCAAAACATTAACCTGGGAAAGCTCCTCATCACCCAAAATGTTTAATTGCACAGAAAACAAACATACATACCATTCTGGCCTGGGAGACTTTTATTTTGAATCACATGTAGTTAAGCTGACGTTCAAAAGATTTTGCTGAGAACTGTTAAAACAAATTTTTCAAGTAAAAAAGTATTTGAACAAAACTGTTCAGATACAGTGTTGCTTAAATTTTCTTTTTGCCAATACGTGGTCCTCCTGGGCTCTAAAGATGTCCTTCATTCAAGAGAAGCACTCTAAAGACCAGGCAATATCAGTCTGTCTTTACATAAAGCCCAAGGCAAAATGTTCCCATTGGTCACTGCTGGCATAAAACCAGAAATGACAATAATTGCTAGCAGTTTTGACTGTGAATAGGCTGCTTTCATCAACATTCACTGCAGCGCTATCAGTGTGAAGAGAATTAAATTATCTGATACGTTTGATGTGTAATAAGCAATTTTTAGTTCAAAGGGAAGCACGTGTGAGGCAGGCAGTTTCTTCCTCTTTTCTCCCCCCAGTTTCATAGGTGATATGCCTTTAACTAAGAAACAGTGTGATGGATTTTCTTCATTCTCTGCAGAATCTTACTTGCTGCTGGTGTAACTCCAGCAACACTTACAGAAAATCAATTTTTCAAGGAAAATGGAGTGAACTAAGAAGGGCTTCCCAGTAGAAACAGGTTGTAGCCTTAGGATCTGATCTGGAGAACACTATGCACATACTTTGCTTTTGTGAATCATCTAATTGAAGTTAGACCTATGGAGATGATTGTGTCTAGAATTTAACCTTATCTTCACTTACAGTGGGAGGGACTTTGTCTCTCTGGTCTGCATCTTGTGGGCCATCAACATGAGAGTTGTGAGGAGAGGGGTTGCCAGTGAAGGCTGAAGGAAAAAGGTTGTTGAGAACCTCTGCCTTCTCCTCGTCTGTTGTTACCAGTTCACCATGTGGCTCAGCAGGAGGGGTCAAGCTTTATTTAACCTTCCTTTTCTGGTTTATGTACCTGTAGAAGCCCTTCTAGTTTTTTCTTTACATCTCTTGCCAAGTTCAGCTCCAGCTGTGCCTTGGCCTTCCTGACCTCATCCCTGCATAACCAGGCAGTGTCCCTATACTCAGCCCAGGATACCTGACCCCTCTTCCACTGCCTGTGTAGGTCCATCTTGCCTTTTAGTTTGACCAGCAGGTCTTGCCTCAGCCATGCTGGTCTCTTAGCTTCCTTGCCTGATTTCCTATACCAGGGGATTGAGACCTCTTGTGCCATGTGGAAACCATCTTTAAAGATCTGCCAGCTCTCTTCTGCTCCCTCGTCCCTGAGGGCCATTTCCCATGGGGTCCTATCTTCCAACTCCTTGAAGAGCTGGAAGTTTGCTCTCCTAAAATTCAGAGACCTGACTAAGCTTTTCATCTGCCTCTTACCCCTTAGGACAGTGAACTGCACTAGTGCATGGTCACTGCAGCCCAGGCTGCCTTCAACTTTGATATCACCAAAGAGTTCACTTACATTTGTGACAATCAGGTCCAATAACGCATCCCCCCAGGTAGGACTAACTTCCTGACTTAAGAAGTTGTCATTAAGGCATTCCAGGAGTCTCCTGGATTGCCTACAACTTGCCATGCTACTTTTCCAACAGATGTTGGGGTGGTTAAAATCCCCCAGCAGGATGAGAGCCTGCGATTGCGATGTTTCCTCAAGCTGCAGTAAGGAGGCTTCATCGATGGCTCCACTTGATTCGGCGACCTGTAGTAGACTCCAACCACTAGGCTCCCTTTGGTGTTTCAAGTAGTGGATATATAGACCAAAAGTTTCCCAGGGACTGTTGCAAATCCACACTAAGTTCCCGAGCACTTGCATTCAGTTGAAGAAAGTGTGGAGACCCTCTAATGAAGGTCCAGAGCTCAATTTAATCTTTCTAGGGCAGATAATTTAAATTCAACTCCACTTTGTGAGGTAACTGCAACAAATCCTTGTATGTGTGTTACTCATGTCAGCGTGTGAGGTGAGGGAGCCTTGGGTGTGTTAACAGTATTTACTTATCTCAAATGCAGTACATTAAAAATCCCTTTCAAAATGTAAGCAAGCTCCTTCATAAAACTGTGTCATCCTACATCACTCTTCTCAGGTGGCTGTCCCAGCACTGAATTCTCTGAAGGCTGGGAATTTTTTACGGGTTCTGACCCCAAATTTATTGCTTGCCTTTTGTTCTTAAGCCAACATTGTCCATTAGCTTAAGCAGCTTTTCTCCTTCACTGATGCTCCCTTTCAGTTCTCCCTCCTTTTGGCCATCCCCGAGATGCATTTAGAGTGTGACTTTGCTGGGATAAATGAGTCAGACTTTTTTTAAAGTCTTCTTTCATGGTGTGGGCTTCCTGTTCTCTTGATGCCCTTTCTGTTTTCCAGGTGAAGCCATCCTGTCTGAGCACAGGAGGTCACCAGTGTGTCTCAGCAGAGCTTTTTGCCACTGCCTGCAGACTTAGGCAGACATTTGCTGGACAAAGAGACCTGTGGCTGGAGAAGTTGCCCTGCCCAGACTGATTGCTACAGCTGCCCTTTGAGGAGTGCCAATTCCTCAGTAGACAGTTTGGGTCATTTCAGCAGCTCCTTCCCCTTTTAGGTGAGCTGGGCTGAGTGGGAGCCCCGTGCCTGTGGTCCACACCACCAAGGCAGCAGCACCCACGGCCAAAGGGATGGCACAGACTGCTGGGGCAGCAGAGGGGTGTTGTGCAGCCATGGCCATCAGCTCAGGGCTTGCAAGGTGTTTTGCTTGTGAGCAGACCCCATTTGGTATGTGTCGGTGTGAGGGGTGAGGTGGGGCCTCGCATTTATGTGAGAGGTTGGATTCTCATCATTAGTCTGCAGGGACAGGATTCCTTTGCTTGTGTCAGTCATGAGCTGCTATTGGGTCATGCATCAGGCACTGTGTTTACCTGCTCTTGAATTCATCTCTTGTTACTCTGGCACTCCAGTTACTCTGGCACTCCACTTGTGTTTCAGGGACAGGAATCACTGTTCACTTTAAGGTAACACTTGACAAAACAGTGCTTTGCCAGGCAGGCCAGCATTTTGCTTCAAACATGACCCTCTTTTTTCCCCAAAATGGAAATTATTGCTGTGAGAGTCTCAGTTTATTGCAGAAATAATTGAGCACATTGACACATTTTAATAGGACAGATGTTAGAGTATCACATTGCAGATCTGACAGTTGCATCTGGCTTCACATCTTGTTCTTTGCCAGCAGGGTAGTCCCTACTGTTCTGCCACACTAATTAATCAGCTCAGCACTTTGTTGGGAGCACTGTGTGGGTTTCAGTTTCACAGAAGGATTTGCTGACTTGGCTTTTTAGCTATAAAGTAACTTGACAGTGCCTATTTCCAAAACAAAAGACTGAAACCTAGAATCTAAACAGAAGCAGATTTAGAAACTGGTGTGCAGTACTTCAGGAAAAATACATGCTGTGATTGGAATCCAACAAGCCATTGAAATTTCTTATTAATTGCCTTTGACTTCCTCTTCAGAACCACACAAGGAAATTTCTCGAGCTTCTAAGATTAGACTGTAGAATGGCAGAGAGGGGGATTAATTATTATTTAATACTGTGGGTTTTGCCTGTCCTAGCCTTATCTAATATCTGAATTGTTTGGGATTGATTCTTTGTTCACATGTGTCAGACAAGACGTAAGGAGTGTGGGGAGCTGTCAGCCTGTGAAGCACACTCACACCATTTTTGTCTGCACAAACTTTCAGTCAATTTGGACAGCACGCTGTAAACTGCTGTTTTAATTCAAGTACCATGTCTCGTGAGAGTCGTAGGGTGGAGATGACAGCACTTGCCTTAATATGTGTGCTTTGTCGCATGTATGTATTCTTGCTGTTACTCCTTCTCACTCAGATCTGTCAGCAGTATTTCTTGCACCAGCTGAGCTGCATGAAGGTCAAAGGGATCACAGCAGACTGCAGTTTGAGGGTGCAGCCTCCACTAAATAGACTTTGAAACGCTGCAGCGTGTTTTTCACTGCCCAGTTACAGGGAGGACACTCATGGCACTGAAGTAAGGAGATACTGACATTTTTAGGCCTGCTCTAGGAACGTCATGAACACCTGCAATTCCCATTGAGATCAAGGAGAAGTGCAAGTGCTCAGCAATTATCTTGCAGGTCAACTTACAAGCTAATACTTTTCACAGTCACCTTTATGAGCAGAATCTCCACAGCTAGGCACTTTCAGTTCCTCTCATTTTTGCACGACAGGGATTTCTGGAAATCAAACAAGGTGAAGGTTGCATTACTAGAAGCAACCTGGAACTATGCACATATCCACAGGGGTGATTCTAAGTAAATGGAATGAAAGCTCGAAGAAAATGGTGTGAGCCTTCCACGCATGGTTTTATATAATTCTCTGTAAAGTTACAATGACATAAAAAGCTGTTCAAATGTAAATGTATGTCTTCTTATTTTTACAAGCTCTGGAGAAGCAAGCTGTGCTTGCAGTCTCCTCCCCTCCATCCTAACAGTGAGGCTGGGGGATGAGTAAGCAGCTGTGCGGGTGCTTGGGTCACCTGCCTGGGGTGAACCCACTATACCTGGTGTCCTAGTACTGTAAATAATCTTGAGCTTAAGACACTGCTTGAGCCTCCCTCTTCAACTAGCATCTTCCTTTACAACTTCTTGCTTATAGTATCATAGAACTACAGAATCATTTGGATTGGAAGGGACCATAAAGATCAGCCCCCTTGCATGGACAGGGACACCTCCCACTAGACCAGGTTGCTTGCAGCAGTTATGAAGCACTTCCTAGTTCTTTAGAATTTTTAAAGTATTCAAGTAAATTAAAATCCTACATCCTGCAAAATATGTTTATGAACATATTTTTGTGTTCTCCTAAATTTCTCAGTCAGACATGAAAGTGAATCCTAGGCTTCTGAGTTACTGTATTGCAATTAAACCTCACAGAAATCCTGTGAAGTAGATAATTTATTATTTCTGTCTGAGGGATGGTTAGGCTGAGGCAAACCTGTCTACTGATTTGTGCCTTTCTGCTACTGCCAGATCAGTGGCTTTCCTGGTTGCACTCAGTTTCTTGACTGTTGTTTTCCACCATATGAAGATGGAGAGATAAATGCTGTGTTTGTTTTCATGGTGTGGGCAAAGTGAGAAAAGATGAAGCAGGGTCTGAAAATATAAAAGGGTAGGACACCTGGGTGAGAAATATTCATTAGCTTGCACAATGCTCTTAGCCTTGCCCTCTCTTGTCAGAACTCATGAGTCTTGCTGTTCCTCTTGGTCATTGTTGTAGCACTGTAATGGGGAAAAAGAAAAAAGCCAAGGTGGCTGGGTTAAAGGGCATTAACTGGTGAAGAGATGAGGTTATGTCTACAAATCTAGTTTCTAGCGCTAAAGAAACAGGATTTTTACTGCCACGTATAACACGCTGGGAGGAATGAGAAGGCCAAACAGTGTAAGGATGCATGAGCCATAGCCACATCCACTGGCACAGAGCTTTGGTGGCTTTGATTTCTTGTTGTGCTGATGACAGATGATGCCATAGCTCCCTGGAAGAGCATGACTTTCCTTGCCTTCTGCATGGCCTCCACACTTGGAGCTGGGGGCCTGGGAGGGATGTGCCAGCCTGGGAATTGATGGTCTGCCCTGTGTCTGGCACAGGCCATGCAGGCAGCTGGGGTTGTGGCTGCTCCACCTCTGCTGCCCATTCCTGGCTTTCTGCTCAGCTTGTGGGCTTTCTGGGGCAGACACAGTCCTGTGCAGTATGTGGTGTATTTGCCCTTGGTGGCTGGGGCAATAGGTGCAGCTTGCTGGCTGGTGGGGGTTCCTGAGTGCCCCAGCAAGAACTATTTGCTGTCCTTGGTGGTTCTGCACATCTGGGGGATACATGCTCAAAGAACAACAAAATAAAAGGATGCTGCAGAGCGGTTTTGACCAAATCCTGTAGCTTACGTTGGCAAAATTGCAAGCTGTGGTAGTCTTTCCTGTTCAAATATTGACTTGAGTGATGAGGGTTTTTTTTTATTAAAAGGTCTCCATTTGCTTTTGTGTGCTGAACTTCTTTCACCTCTGCAATCTAAAATCCTGTTCATAGAAACATGGTTGTGTGGGTGCAATAGCTGTTCAGTCAACCTTCAGTTCAGCAGCTGACTTTCAGATGCTCTATTTAGCAAGGTTAATCTCTTAATAAAGGTAACCTGGCGTGCATTCAGTTGTGCTTGCAAGGAGACACCTGAAAGCAAGTTGAAAATGGTTTTGCCAGTATTAAAAATAGAATGTAAAAACCAAAACCAAAACCAAAACCAATCAAAAAACCTTAACATAGCATCCAAAGTATTAACAAACATTTTCAGCACTCTCAAGTTGTCAGGAGAATGTGTGATTCTTTCCACATTCAGGAATTAGTTTCTCAGACAGTTTGGCAGCCAAATGCCAGGGGCTGCACTATTTGAAACCCTTTCCCTTCTTGAGGCAACATCAGCAGGCAGTGATGGGGAGGAGTTCAGGTGGGATGTCCCTGGGGACAGCCAAAGGCACGTCCTGCCTGTGGTTCCCTCCTCAAAGGGGAAGGGGCTGGGTTTGCAAGCCAGCGACTCATCTCGGGTAAAACGTCCTCCCGGTGCTGACACTTGCTTTGTCTGCATTTTGCCTGCAGTGGCTGAGGAACCCAGGCCCCCAGCACGAGAAACGGACTCTCTTTGGAGACATGGTGTGCTTCTTGTTTATCACTCCACTGGCAACCATCTCTGGCTGGTTGTGTCTACGAGGAGCAGCGGACCATCTGCACTTTAGTAGTAGGCTAGAAGCAGTTGGCCTCATTGCACTCACGGTCGCACTCTTCACTATTTACCTCTTCTGGACCCTAGTAAGTATTTGTTTTATTTTCAACTTACAAGAATAAGGGAAAGAACAAATCAGAAAATTAACTACACAGAGTGTGGCAGAGGAGGTGGAGCACTGTACAGAGGATTGCTTATTTTTACCTTCTGTACTGGTAAATTCAAGTCACATCTGCAGGAAACCTCTGGGTTCCACACCATTCAAGTTATCTGGAAAACCAGAAAGACCATTTGCATTTGGGGTCAGTAATTCCCAAATCCCAAACACCAGAGGGGCATGACAAGAGGGAGACAAGGAAGTAATGTGGAGGAGGTCAAGACTGATGCTTGAGGAGGGAGTTTCATCAAAGACAGTGTGCAAAAGGTGAAGGCACAGTGCACAAATTCAGGTGAACAATCTGGCTTCCACAGATTTTATTCAACATCCAGCCAATTTTAAAGGCAAAAGCCTTGGATGTGGGTGCATTCCATGCTTTTGCTTTCCCGATGCCTTATGCTTCTGGTGCTGTGGGAAACCCATGGCAGAACACCTACACCCATGTCTGTAGAAATGTAGCTTCTTCTGCAGTGCAGATTAAATAGCTTCCTTTTTCTCATCCTGCACCCAGGTGTGCTGTCATTTGTGTGGCAATCCATCCTAGAAGCTACTTGTTTTGTGCCAAGTTACTAAGGTGAGATGAGTTCCTGGCCCCAGCACACTAACAACAGTTGGCCCAATGGAAATGAAGGGAACCCAGAGGATAGCTGCCAAAATAAGTGTCTATCAAGCCATGGTCAAGCAGTTCACTGAAAACGCAAGGTTACTGCTGAGTTTCATATTTCACACCACTAGCAACTTTTGATGGGAGAAGGAGAAGAGAACAGTGGATGCAGACAGGGAGCATTCACACAAAGAGGGTAATGCTTGGATAGTGGTGCAGGGCTGTGCTGCTGTGAAAGGAAAAGCTCATCTGAGCCTGTATTGCTCTGAGTGGGGCAAGACCACCTTGCCTGTGGTGCTGGCATGGCCACCAATCCCACAGGGCCAGCACCCAGCTTTCCTCTTCAGTGGGTATGGCCACATGCCCTATGGCTACCCCTTTTCAGCAGCTTTTCATCAGTGTAATCTGCTGGGGAGGTATCACTTAAAGAACTGCAGTAGTAGTGCTGGACCACAACAAGAAATCCCCTATGCTGAGCCCAGAGTAAGCTTGGAAAAGGGGGAAGCAGGGGAAACACAGAAACTCCACCCTACCCAACGACTAGCTCCAAAAAAGCTGTGAAAGTTACTTTCATTTATTTCATTCATAGCAGGGAAATGCTTTCTCATCCATAGAGGACTGCAAGCTAATTTTAGCACAACAGTAGGGAAGGCTCAGAGTTTCTCTTTGTATTGTTCCTGCTTTGATTTTCTGTGGAGGAGCAGCTCTCCCCTTTGACAGGATGGACGCTGACTCGAGCAGTGAGGTGGCCTTTGCATTTCCTGCAGCACTGTGTGTAGATATGTCTGTCAGGTACTCAAGCAAAGTTAGTTCCAATTTCCTCTGTGTGTGACTGTCTTAGAAACCCAAATGCTGTCCAATTTACCTAATATATGTAATTCACAAGCACCAAAATAGTTGGAAGTTGGAAAGAGTAGTCTGGCTAAGTAGCTGAATTTAAGTACCCGTGACACGTGGATGTATGAGACCTTGCTCATTAAAACTTCTGCAGCATCTCAGTTGTAGTCCCTAACATCATCTGTTGCATTTGTATTGTGTCAAAAATTCCCTCCATTCACTTTATAACTTTTAGCCCTTCAAAAGCATACAGAGAAATATGTCAATGGCACTTGAAGAATATGGTGATGTTTGATCTAAATGCACACACTGGTTGATTTAATTGCAATACAGTATCTTTAATGTCCACTGAGTTGTGGAAGATGTAATTAGAATCAGAATTAGAATCATGTAATGGTTTGGGTTTGAAAGGAGGACCTTAAAGATCATCTGGTTCCAGACTCCTGCCATGAGCACTAGATGAGGTTACTCCAATCCCCATCTAACCTGGCCTTGAACACTTCCAGGGAGGGGGCAGCCACAACTTCCTTGGGCAACCTGTGCCAGTGTCTCACCACCCTCACACTAAAGAATTTCTTCATAATGTGTAACCTAAATCTCCCCTCTTCCAGCTTGCTCATCCTATCACTCCATGACCTTATAAAAAGTCCCTCCCCAGCTTTCCTCTAGGTCCCATTCAGGTACTGGAAAGCCACTGTAAGGTCTCTCTGGAGCCGCTTCTCCAGGCTGAACAGTCCCAAGTCTCTTAGCTTGTCTTCATAAGTGCTCCAGCCCTTTCATCATCTTCACAGCCCTTCTCTGAAACTGCTCCAACAGTTCCATGACCTTCTTGTGTTGGGGACCCCAGAGCTGGACACAGTTGGCTTCAGGTGGGGTTTCACAAGAGCAGAGCAGAGGGGCAGAATCAGCTACCTTGACCCACTGCTGGCCATGCTTCTTTTGATGCAGCCCAGGACACAGTTGGCTTTCTGGGCTGCAAGTGCACATTTTGAGCTTCTTTTTTTGAGCACATGTTGAGCTTCTCATCAACCAGCACCCCCAGGTCCTTCTCCTCAGTGCTGTTCTCAATCCATTCACTGCCCAGCCTGAATTTGTGCTTGGGGATTGCCCTGAGCCAGGTGCAGGACCGTGCAATTGGCCTTGTTGAACTTCAGGAGGTTGGCATGGGCCCACCTCTCAAGCCTGTCAAGGTCCCTCTGGGTGGCATCCCTTCCCTCCAGCATGTCAACCATGCCACACAGCTTGAGGTTGCCTGCAAACTTGCTGAAGATGCACACAATGCCACTGTCTGTGTCACCAACAAAGATATTAAACAGCACTGGTCCCTTTGTGGACCCCTGAGGAACACCACTTGTCACTGGTCTCCAGTTGGACATTGAGCTGTTGAGCACTCAGGTGAGCTCTTTGAGTGGAATCATCCAGCCAGTTCTTTATTCACTGAGTGGTCCATCTGTGAGGTCCACGTGCCTCCAATTTAGGAAAAAGGATGTTGTGCAGGACAGTGTTGAAGCCTTTGCATGAGTCCAGGTAGATGACATCAGTTGCTTGCCCCTTGTCTGCCAATGCTGTATCTCCATCATAGAAGGCCATCCAATTTGTCAGGCACCATTTGCCCTTAGTGAAGCCATGATATTTGCTGTCACAAATCACCTCCTTATTGTCCATGTGCCTTAGCAGAGCCTTCGGGAGGATCTGCTCTATAATCCTGCCAGGCACAGAGGTGAGACTGACTGACGTGTAGTTCCCCAGCTCCTCCTTTCCTTTTGCAAAATGTGGGTTATGTTTCCCCTTTTCCTGTCAATAGAAACTTCACCAGACTGCCACTGTTTCTCACATACAATGGGTAGTGGCTTAGCAACTTCATCTACCAGTTCCTTCAGGACCTATGGAATTCCAGCCACTCCAGCTGTAAGTCAGCTTCATCAGGAGCCCAACTTAAGTGCCTCTAGCAAAAGCATGCAGCATGGGTAACACCCAAGAGGAGTTACAGACGTGTGTGCCTTCAGGGCAGGGCTGGCTCCTGTAACTGGAGTGCTGGAATGGAAGCTTACAGGCTCTTTAGAAAGGCAAGGCAGGGCAGACATGGAGGGGTTGTCACCTGCTGTGTTGATGACCAGCTGAAGTGCAAGGAGCTCTGCCGGGGGATGGATGAAGAGCTGACTTCGAGCTTATGGGCCAGGGTTAAAGGGAGGGCAGGGACAGGAGACAGTGTAGTGTGAGGCTGCTGTAGGCCACCTGACCAGGAAGACAGAGCAGATAGAGTCCTTCCTAGGAGTACCTTCACATTCATTAGCCCTGGTCCTCATGGAGGACTTCAATCCCCCCAGTATCTGTTGGAGGGTCAGCACAGTACAGCATAAGCAATCCAGGAGGTCTCTGGAATGCATTGATGATAACTGCCTTCTCCAAGTGATAGAGAAGCCAATGAGGAGAGGTTCTATGCTGGGCCTTGTTCCCACCAACAAAGATGGGCTGGTGGGGAAGATAAAGGGCAGCCTTGGCTGCAGTGACCATGAGATGGTGGAGTTCAAGATCCTTAGGGCAATGAGGAGAGCACACTGGAAACTCACTGCTGTAGACTTCAGGAGAACAGACTTTGGCATCTTCAGGGATCTACTTGGTAGAGTGCCATGGGATAAAGTCCTAGAGGGAAGAGGAGCCCAAAAAAGCTGGTTAATATTCAAGGGTCACCTCCTCCAAGCTCTGGAGCAATAAATCCAAACCAAAAGGAAGCCAAAGAAACACACCAAAAGGCCTGAATGGATTCACAAGGAGCTCCTGTACAGGCTGATAAAGACAGAAAGTTTTTTAGGGTACCATAATCCTCCTGTTTAGAAGCAGATTAATTCAGTGGGCAGAGCAGACATGGTGGGAAGGACTCTCAGGCTTTCTTCACAGCACCGATGCCCTCATTGGCCTTGCAGCATTAGTACTGGATGGAAGATTTTTGAGGAGGCTTAAGTAAATGGGCAGGTTAAGTCAACAGGCTTGAACCACTGTTTTCACACACTTTCTCAGAAGCCAGATTTGTGAAGGTAGAGATTTAAAGCAACTGCTTTACAAATGGCTCTGAGCACACTACACATGAAGACAAGCCTGCTCTCTGCCCAGCAGCCTGAGACCCATCAGTCATGCAGGAAAGCCCCAGCCTGCATTTGGCCTGGGAGGCTCCACTCCCCTTACTGTATAGCAAGGAGCAGATCCATACATGGAAGTGCTAACGACATCAAGTGTTTAATTTTCAGAAATAGGAGATTCCTATTCTGCTTGCTTAGCTATGGTTGTGCAGGGAATATATTGAGTGCTGTGGTGTAAATTACACACAAGATGGGATATAATGCTCCTTTAGGTCCTGAGAAAATTTAGAGAACTAGAACTTCATTTTGCTTCCAATAAATCAGCTCATTTTCTCTGGAGGCAAAAGCTGGCATATAGATTATTTACACACCATAGTTAGCCCAGTGAGCAGAGAACGGGAGAGATGCTGGTACTTGAAATCCAAAAAGCTATTTTTTACCTCCCCCTAAACCAGCCAAGTGCTCAATAGAATGCTGTTGCCTTTCCTCTGCATTTAATCACTGTAACTGATGTACATACACACACACACGCACAAAAGCTTCATACTCCTAAGAAGAAAGTTTCAGACAGAAAATGGAGATTGCTGTTTAAACTGAGAATTCAGGGCCACGCTCTGCTCTCTGTTGCATGCAGGTGATACTGACTTCTGTAATACCAAGGAGCAGGTTGGAGTACAACTGGATTTGGCTCTGTAGCTTTCAGTGTAACATCACTGCTGGTTTAAAACAACAGCTAGCCCAAATTAATTCAGAGTAAGTTAGAAAGATAGACACCCCCTTTGCTGTCCTATTGAAGAAGTGAACAAGTGAGTTTAGTGTGACAAGGGGCAATGTAAATCTGGCCTTTGTTCAGCATCTCAAGAGCTTTGCATCCAGTGATGCAGAACAAAGCAGCTTAAGGTGTGCAGGCATGGCTCTACTGAAGTTCAGTAGCTGATGTCACTTAGAAGCTGCCTCCAGGCAAAAACCCAGTGTAAACAACCTGTCAAACTTAACTAGGGTGTCCTGTGAAAATGCCTCAAACGAACAAGCAGTTAGAGCCTGGCTTAACAATGCAACAATTCCTCAAAGAGCCCCATGTGTTGCTACTTGAAAACTCAACTCTAGCTCACTCCTCTGAAGCAGT
Organism: Apus apus; assembly: GCF_020740795.1. Lineage (NCBI taxonomy): Eukaryota > Metazoa > Chordata > Aves > Apodiformes > Apodidae > Apus > Apus apus. The sequence goes on along the minus strand of NC_067312.1, from coordinate 67,399,922 downwards.
GACTGCATTTTGCCTAGCATTTGTCTTTGGAGGTGTTTGTTTGGTGGTTGTTTTATTTTTTCCTCTGTCAGCGTTTGACTCAGGTCAGACAAAAATGCTCTTGATCCCCTCCCCCTCCCACCCAGGTAGGGAAGGAGAGAGAGAAAAAGAGAGAGACTTGGCTGGATTGAAAACTCAACTACACAGCTTTAATTAAACACTAATGATGTAAGAACATATATACAATTATATACAGATATGTTCAGGTATGTGCAAGAGCCTCTCACCTCCCCCCACCCCCAGCAACTCCCACAGCATCTCCTGAGCTGTGAACAGTCCTGAAAAATCCTGGAGCTGCTGGAGAGAGCACAGAATGATGAGGGTCAGGAGAGCTCCAGCCTGGGGGTCAGTGGTGATGGATGGATGGAGTCCTCCCTGGATGCCGGCCATGGATGGAAGAGAAGGGAAGAAAAAGCAGGAAGGAAGTTTCTTCTGTGATCTCTGACCTTCCTCTGAGCTTACGTAGATACATAGAATGGAATATCTCTGGCCAGTTTTGCTGTCTGTCTAACTCAGCCTCCTATGGGGGGTCACAGATCTCCCCATGGTGTCTGAGCCGGTAGAGTGAAGGTGCGACCTTGAAGCCCCAGCAGTTAGAAAAACATTCCAGTGTTACCGGTCTTAGAACACACTGGTGTTAGTTAAAAGAAAGCTTACTGAAGGGAAAAAAAAAAAAAAAATCAGTAAAAGGCAAATTGGCTTCATCCTGGCTCAAACCAGGACATCCTCCCTCTACCACATGATACCTGCTGATACTGCAGTGCCTTTTTAAAAGAGATTCCTCATGTTCTATCTTCCACAGAAATGAAGATGCAGGCTGCTTTACCTTCAGGGAGAGCAGAGGAGATTGAAAGGTGGGGAATCAATCTGCTAGAAGAGATATCTTTGGGCAACTGCGAAGTGAACAGCAGGTCTATAACTTCCCCTTGCTAACACCAGACAGCTGTATAAAGATCTGATAAAAAAACCCAGAAAGTCTTTTTTTGCCCCTAGTAGGATTTTATAGATTTATTACTATTTTAAAAGCACCCTTTTTTTGCAATAAGGAAAGATGTTTGAAGGATACATTCATAGGTGTGTCTATTACTAAATATGCTTCCCTACCTCACTGGCAGCCAGGCTGTCATTGCTGTAGGGGTAGGAAAGCAAGCAGTACAGCCCTGTTTCACAGCAGCATGGAGACCCACTGACAGCAAAGTCAGCAGCATCTTCCACCCACCTGACTAAGTCAAGTGTGACGACAATTAAAAAATTCAAAGACAATCTAAATTGAAACATACACACATTGGCAGCTGGCTCACACTCATCTTGTTGCATCTATGCAATCTTGAGTTTGATGCATTCCGTGATAAAGCTTTACAAGGTAGAGCACATGACCCTGTCAGTGGTTGCACCCAGCTTAGCTACCTGCAAGCCTTCCCTGTCCAGCCAATTGTATTATTTATCAGTTTAACAGCTTGCAGCATAATACCCCAAACTCCTTCTCGTTATTAGTGGCTGCCAGTAATTCTAGTTCCTGAGAAAGACTGAGGCAGGATGTCAAAAGTTTTCATGGTATGAAAAAAGGGAATGAGGTAGGCAACAGCAGAAAGAAGGGCACAGGCTGTTTTTCTTCTCTGCTGTGACAACTTGGGGAATAAGTCATCTACAGGGTAAGTCTTGTCTTTGCCCACCACTTTTTTCTCACTTTTATCCCACCCAATTAGGCTGCTTATTAGCTTTTTGTGCCACTTGAAGGTGTCTCCCCACCAAACACCACCTGGTTCTTTGAAGGACTGCAGTGACTCTAAACACAGTGCATCTCTCTTCTCTCCCCAGGTATCTTTTAGGTATCACTGTAGATTATACAATGAATGGCGTCGGACCAATCAGCAGGTGGTACTGCTAATCCCAAAGTCTGCCAACATCCCCTCCAACCAGCAGTCCCTGCTGGGCTTGCAGTCCCTCAAAAGAAACTCAAAGGAGACAATTGTTTGATTTGAGCAGTTCTGCACAGGGGACATGCACTATAATTATAATCTTCAAACTTACTGGGGTCAGACATTGCCCGGAACCCAGCAGTCTGCTATTCTGATTTACAAACTCTTTGCAGAGGTTTAAATCACTTCCAAATGCAAATAATGGATGCTGCAATCATATATTTGCTAAGCTGCCAAACTTGTTTATTTAGCAGATACTGTATGGAATTCTACAAACTTGTGTTACTACTTGCATCATAAAGTGATGAAAGCTTTTTTATTGTTTAAGTATTAAACTATTATAATTAAAAATGCAAAACAGGTTTTAAAAGTACTTTGTTTTTACAGTTTCCTGGTCCTACAGTATCACTTCTTTAGGTAGCTGGACAGTAACCAGTGCTGGTTTTTTCTTTCCTAAAGCACAGCAATGACATTCCCTTGTTGATTTTATTTGAAGGTCACTTGTACCAGTATTTTGGATTATTAAAATTTGTATGTAATCAGTTTTACAGAATGGTATATTATTTAAACACTGTGATTAGAAAACTTCTCTTCCCTGTTTGGCAGGGAAGTTCCAATAGGACAATTCTTCAGTAATAAATTTAGCATGTGCAGAGAAGACAGACATGACACAAATACCAATAATCTTCCTACTCAATATTATTCTAGTACTAGCACTCAGGAAAAAAAAAAAAGTACTTTTTCCACTCAAAAGCAACAAATCAGGCACCACATTCTGCACTGAACTACACATTCTGCTGGTGTGCATTCAGACTTTGCCAATGTACTCTGCATTTACAACAAGCTGAATTTAACCCTGATTGTAAGACTTATTTCTGTAAGGAAACTTGGCTTTATGCCCCAAATTCAGCAGGTGTTCTTTCTCAGAAGAGACACTTACATACACAGACTTATTTTACAGGACTACACACAACTTCATTAACAAATGCTGCTAGAATTAGAAACTGATCTAGTCTCTTTGAAAAGATAATTTAAAAAAAAAAGTGTGTAGATGGGAATGCTGCTATGTGTTGTTTTCAAAACTCTGCAGGAACTGAAAATAAAAAGGAACACATAGTAAGGAGGCTAATAATTTATAATTCAGATAGTTCAAGGTATTACAAGTGTTTACCATCAGACAAGAGCTTATTTGATGTTGTGTGTGCTTTATGGGAGAAAAAGCTTAGTACACAAAACTAAATCTCTTAGTTTCTCTATTGTGTCTTTGGACCAATCTCGCTGTAGGTGTGTTGTTTAACAATCTTCTTTGTAACTGTCAACTTAATGGGGATATAAGATTCAGCTACCTCCATAGAGCAATAACAGCCTCATTCAGACATACAGCTAGTTTCACAGCAAGCCAAGATGTGTAAGAAAACAGTGAACTTGCAGATGTGTACTGATTAGTCTGACAGTAAGGTCAGTGGTTGATCCTACTTCTCTTCTGGAGAAAACTAAACAAGATTGTGAAGACACGGGTATCAAACTCTTATGATGGCCTAAAACACATAGTGCTTCTTTTTTTTATTTTAAACCCTCATCACAATGGCAGCTAACTGGATAGAAAAATGAACATGTATGTAGCAGAGAGTTCCAGGTTAAAAGAAAACCTGCTAGGCAGAGGTGCAGAAATAAAACAGATCTGGCTGGGTCAGGACACTGTCAGACAGTGTTCTAATGCCTACACATTTGCTTCAGATAAGCTTTCTTCAGCATTGTTACGACTTTTACTTCTTTGGGAGATACCCCAGAAATAAGTGTTATTCTTAAGTACTATTCATGGGCTTGTTCCATGAAACAAAAAAATAGTATGATACTAATTTAAGTAGCAACAAGGAAAACGATTATTCAAGTCAAGCTGCGAGGTATACACACAGCTAAGCATAGTGACTTGACCCAGCTCATCTGTTATTTCAGATTTCATGTTATGTTTAAAGACAGCTTATTTAATCTGAAGACCTACTAAAGCAGCCAGCAAGTCTCGTCCAGTTTAGCAAATACATTACTACTACAGTTTCTCTACTTGGTGCACAAGTACAGCAAAACTGACTGTTGAAGTCACTAGCAATAGTCTCCTATGCATTTTCTTGAGGAAAAAAAAAATGCCAGGAAAGATCCAGTCACACACTTACCCTTTTGCATTAAACCCATGGAAAAAAAAGCATACTTCATATTCTTCCTTGTTTTTCCTAAAACACAAGAACAGGAAGGTGGATGGTATTAATTCTTATTCTCACTTTTGTTATCAAGTGAAGACTTGCAGACAGAAGGCTCCTCCTGATGAGTATTGCTTTTCCTTCCACTAGTTCAGGCTGTTGTTGCCACACCAAGTCCAAATTTCCTTTAACAATGTTTAAATTGGATCAATACAGCAAATACTTAACAACAACAGCAATATTAATATCTATCTGAATAGAAACAAAACACAACACTAACTGCAGCAGTACCTAGAGCTAGCAAAGCTCCTGGCAGTACAATGACATCTTTGTTATGCTATCCTTACAGTCCTCAGCTAAGCAAAAATTAGAGTTAACTAATGAAAGATGAGGGAGGGTTTTTTGTTTAGTTTTGTTTTTAATAATGTCCCTCAGTTTCCCTCTCAGCAACATTATGCTTTCTTCTCATGTAGTTGGCCTTACCATTTACATTCCTTCACCATGTAAGAAATTACATAGGAGCAGTATTCAAATCAGTATTTTGAGCTGCAAGTGAGAAAATCAATAGCAACTTAGGTGACCCAAAAAGCCTTCTCAGAAGCTGCAGAGGTAATACAGCCTTGTTCCTTTCTTTCACATCCTCCTTGCTTGATGATAGGATTTGCCATCCTAAGTGTACAGAACTAAACCCACATAGCATCCACTACATTTCAGTATTTGTGATGAGTGTAATGCAGACTGAGGATGTTTTAATTCTACATCAACTTCTCTCTGTAAGACTAGTCTGCCACATTACATACAACAACAAAGACAAAGTAAGATTAAGCAGTAGTATTTGAAAAATTGATGCTGAAAAGTACAAGATAGAACAGGAGGAAGCTAGGCAACTCCTCACTTCCCCATGTAGTGAGCAGAATAAAACAGAGGAAGCAGCAGTGTAAATCACTTAGGTAAAAGGAGGGCAAGCACATCCAGTGGATATAAGAAATTGATGAGGAAGGATGTAATTAAAGATCTAGAACTACAGTTGCCACCTGTTCAACAGGAAGGAAGTCAAGGCACAAGTAGGATGAAAGATACTTCAGGTATTTGTTTTGGTTGGTTGTTTTTTTCCCCATCTTTACTTAACTGTATAGTTCTGCCAGACTAGGACTTCAAACTCATTTGCATCTCATTTATTAAAAACAGCTTTGCATCAGTTTCACAGTAGGGAGTTGCACAGGGCCATGTGACAACTCAGTAGATACAGGCAAAGGGGGCCAATATTTGCAGCTGGCCTCAGATGGGTGGATACCATCAGAAAAAAGATACGAAAAGCTACTGGGAGAGACATGCACTAGAAGAATATAAAAAAGCTCTTTTTCAAATTAAGCTAAATTAAAAAAAAGGCAACTATTAATAATTAAGCTCTCTATTACTGTTTGTGAGACCAAGTTCCATTTAATGTACAGCTGGCTAATTAAAGCATTTTCCTTGCAAGCAGAATACTGTATTGCCTATTTACTGCTAAATACAGGTTTGTGGTATTCAAAAGTATTTTTAAAACTGTAAGACAATACAGTATGTACAGAGGCCCCTAGCTTTATAAATACCTAGCAGGCCCATAAAACAAGAAAGCCTACAGTATGGGTGTATAGTATATAACTAGTGTTGACACCACACTGCTTACTAATTTGTTGCTGTTATTCTGTATTTTAGAATTTCCACATAAAGCTTTTTCAAGAAATCAAGAATTTTCTCTTAAACAGCTGCCAGGTTTGCTAATACTTGTCACTGCCTTCAGTTCTTAAATTTTTTTATTGACAGCCTCTTACACTTAATTGTGGCAATGCTACAAAATGTTTTTTCCTCCCTTTCACGTTGAAGGGTATAGAGCTGATTCTTCTTCCTCTCTATCATAAGTGTACAAAATACTTCCCCAATCAAGTTGTTTAAAATACAGAATCAATGTTGACATTCTATCTACAACATCCCATTACACACAACAAAACCCACCAACATCAGAAACAAAATACAGTTGCAGAGAAAACCAACTTCAATTCTATTCCATGAATTACCTTACAAAGGTCAGATTTGCTTGCCAATAATATTTCCTGTTCATAAAATGCAAGTCAAACCAGCTAGGAAAAGTCACATCCAAGAGTTAACTGTAGGAAAATCCTACCAAATAATCATCTTAAGCTGAAATGTGCCTTTATTGATGCTACCAAATATAACTTTTATTCCTTCAGGGTTAATGACACAGAACAAGCCCTATACTTATGGATACCCATAAAAGGAAACCAGAGGAGAGCAACAAAGGGCTCAGGGCAACAAATGCACACTAAGCAAAACCTGAGATAAAATAGTTAACTTTTGCCATAATCCTATGATGGACCTAGTTGAATATCATAAATATTTAAGTTTCCCAGTGTTCCCTTGAGGTTAACCATCATATACCAAGAAAAGCTAACCAAGCTTTCACATCAATCATGCATAACCTCCATTCCCTTTATAAAAATCACTATTTAGTGCTGGCTGTCCTATTTGGGACAAAAGCTTTAAAAGCTTTTATTGCCCATCAACAGCTTAGTTTCTCTGGCTGGAGAAAAATACCATCTAGCCATTTCTGCAAAAGCAAGTATTTTTTTTCTCCTACTATAAGTACCTATACTGCTTACAGTGCAGCATAAATATAAAAGGTGACATTTCTCAGACTTGGGAGTTTTCCCCTTATACACCCTTTTCACTCCAGAAACTGTCAAATTACTGGCAAAATGATACACTGACAATTTTTCTGAAAATTGAAGACTGGTATTTAAAATTGCTTTTATAGAAGCAGAGAAATGAGTAATTAGCATCATTGAACAGAAAAGGTATATTTACTTTTTCATTATGTTTCTTCATTCTATGTTTTGCTGTCTCCTCAGGCAAATATGATATAGGTATATGCAGTAGGGATCAGCAAGTCTGAGGCATAAGGTAAGTTGTAGGATAAAGCTTCAACTGACTGTACTATGTCAAATATTTTGTGCCATAGGGCTACAATTGATTCCACAGAGGTTTATTAATGAACTTACCCACTATAAGCAAAGAATACGGTTTTGAGGTTTGCTGCTTTTGCTGTGAATATCTTTGGAAATGGGACCAGATGACAGGAATGTGTATCTTGCCTCAAGAGTTTAATCATACAATACTAGTGCTGTAAAGTCAAACAACCTGTTTTCAGATTTTTTCTCTGGTTTTCACAAGAATAAATGTATTTGAGTAGATACATCTCTGGTAAAGTGTTTTTCTATTTGCAAGCAGTAAGTTACTAAACAACTTTTACCTGCCAGAATGATAAAAATTGTATCACATCAGTTGCGTATGACATCAGTATCAAATAATGATAATCCATCTCCTGTCAACTCCAGAAAGGACTGAATGTATCTAAAAAAAGTCTGCCTATTACTGTAGTAGTAAAAATAGCAACCAAAATTTTAATCTCAAGGTGGAGACATTACCTAACAACCTCCAGAAAGTATGAACACATAACCAATTAGTTAACTTTTCAGTGGCCAGATACCTTTACCAAATCCATTGTGCCTTCTCTCACCCAGACTAGTGTAGATGAGGTGGTGTATTTTGACTAACTCCAGACTAATAGAAGCAAGAGTTTCTGTGGACATTGTGTTACAGAGGAGACAAAAAATAGTATCATAAAAATTTGCATTTGCTGCCTACAGTGGTGCAGTGCATTCCTCTCCACAAGCATGAGGCTGGTGTTTCTCAGTACAGCAATGAAATGTCTACGGTACCTTGCAGTAACCAAAATGCTCTTTGGACTGCAGTGTGGGAAGATGGGGAAGAGGCAGAACAGAAGCTGTTTTGTTCAATGAAGCAGAAACTTTCAAAATTCTGGAACTCACAGGGAACTGTAGTAAATTTGGGGGTTTGCTGTTTTGTTTTTTTTAATATTCAAATAGTAAGATCTCCTCCTGGTGGTAGGATGTTTCACTCTAAAGATAAAACACATGCATACCCACTCTAGAAGGGTCTATGCTAGTTAAAGAAATACTTACAACAAGTATTGTCTCTAAAATCAAATTTTGTCCCACTGTGATTCATTGCAAGAGTGCTGATTTACCAGAATATTCACAAGACTCATGTAAAAGCTCTCTTTATCTAGAAAATCAGGTTCAAAGTAGCAGCTCCTCACTACACATTCAGTTAAGTTACAGCACTGTTCATCATCCTGGTGACAAAACAGGCTGTACAAGAGCTATAACCAAAAATGCTTGATTATACTGGCAGATTCCTACTATGAATTAAGAATTGCCTTCCCAATGGTCCTAACTGCCCAAATACAGTATTTATTGGAATACACCACTAGCCTGTGTTGCTAGTTTTGAAAAGAAAAACAAGGAATGGAATTAACCATTTCCTTCAATATACATTTTCATTTATATGGGGTATGCCTATAGATATGAGGCTACAATGACTAGTAAGCCATTAATCATAAAACAAGTGGAGGAGTATTCAGAATGCTATGGAATACAGAGCAATGTGTAAGAAGCAATGACATTTATACTGTGTAAGCACGCAAATATAAACAGAAAATTAAATCAAATATTACCTTTTAATGCAGCTGTTTCAGACCATGTTACAGTCACAAAAGCTATCCCCCTAATCCTCATCCATCTGTACCCCTGGCCATCTCCCTCCCCCCTTACCTTCTGTTGGCACAATGTTGAAATGCCAACACATAGTTCACCAGAAAAAGAGAACTTAAAGATGAATTACATGTTATGTCTGAAATTTGTCATAAGACTAATGCTAGAAAAAAGCTCAAGCCAGATTCCCAAGTTCTGGCCATACATTCAAAAATACTGCTGCCTAAGTTGAAGATAACTGTTTACAGTGTTTGTAAATCTGTGTTATTGTGTCATGGTTCAGCTGCTCACCCTGGTACTTGTACTATGTTGTAAAAGCTAGTCCAGTAAGTATTAACATATGAGCAAAGATTATGCAGGAACAGTTCTACAACAGAGTCTGAATAAAGCTCTAAAGGATTAATCTTCCAAATGTGGAGTTACACTATGCATCATTCTAGAAGAAATCATTACAAGTTAATTACCACCACTCCATTTACATGGATGTTTTCCCAGCTTCACAGCCTATCAGTTCCAAGTATTCAACACCCATTCAACTTTTAGCTCAATTCTAGGAAGAAAACAAAGTCCAAAAGATTTGCTTGATAGCATGTTGAGTATTTTATTACAAGTTTTTTCAGACATCAGATTAATGCAGAAAGGTCAGGGAAAATTTTCACATTGACAAAATTATAATTTTTTTCCATACAAATTTAGACTAGACCCCTAGAAGACTTGTTTTTTCCCCACAAATTGTCAAGAAGCAAAACCATCCACATTAAAACAATCTTCTATTTCTGACCAAATTGTATAAGGAAATTTAAGCTGGTTACACTGTCTTAACAAAAGTAAGAAATTTAACATGAACCTCTCTGGAATAAGAAATCTAAGTTAAGAAAAAGAATACCTATAAGGAGTTTTACAGCATCCTTCATCCTCTTTAAGTGCTCACATGAACAGCTGGGCTACCTTCTTTTTGTATATGGTTTTAATTTGGTTTTGTTTGGGATTTTTTCAGATTCTTTTTTTAACAAATCTTTTCTATTCTATAAAAAGTTTTATAGCCTTGATTGCACTATAGGGGAAAAAAAAAGTCTCCAGTACCAAAGAGTTCATAGTATTGAAAATGCCCTCCTAAACAGCACCTAGATTTAAAGAGGCCAACAGCAATTAGCTAGTCTAGAGTGGTATAAGAAAAATCAATCCCCAAAAACCAGCGGAATATTTCTATTCCGGCAAGGTTTCAATAGAAAAAGACTAGCATATAGATCTGCATGACACGGACATAATTTTTCTTCACAGTCAGGAACCCTGCGAGAAGGTTAGATACTTCTTTTACAAAACTTCCTTTTCAGTGGCAAAGGAAATTAAGGCCAGACTCGCAGATAAAAATTCACATACAGAAAATACAAAAATATGTTGTGCTTCTGAGAAGGGACTCTTCTGTAGACAAGAGTTACCATGACTTGAGGAACCTGGCTGGCTGATCTTCACATCATCACACAGTTTCTGGCAGATGTTCTCAGCTGTGCCTGTTAACAGAAAGAATCTTCCTTGAAAAAAAATCCAGCAGTAAGATACAGCAACTCAGAATAATGAACTGTACATTTTTTAACACAGGAAATAGTTAGCCTGGCATGGTCTGAGCAAGAGGCAGCATGCAAAGCTGTATACTCTGTTCTCTCCTGTTAAGTAAAAGAATCCTAAATATCCTTTCTTATGAGAGGTAATGAAGACTTAAATAAACAGTCGTATTTGAATCTCAAGGCAAAAAGCATCACGAGTGGCAAATACTGCAGGGAGCATATACAAATACATTGAGATTTTTATCAAAAGAAAGCTAATCTCTCTGTAGCATTTTTCTAAGTAAAGCTGCAAAGACACTTCATCAGAACTACACAATCCCAGAAACCAGGAAAGGAGCTGGATGCACTTCAGTACTTTTGTATAACTGCCATAAAAACCTGACTATATTAAACACCACACTTAGGATTCAGTTACATACCAGAATCCACAGTTGTCAAAAAATAGTTTCCAACACAGTCAATTCTTTGCATTTCCTGTCTGTTTACATATGCACACTTAATCACTGTTCCATATTATTTTTTTTAACTAAGACATACACTAACTGAAATGTAGCAAAGTTTTAGGCAAGGCAGCAAACTTGAACATCACATTACAGAAACTTAGGTTTTTTTGAAGTTACCTTTTTTTATGAAGAGCTACTCAAAACAGTAAGGTAATGGTTAAAATTCTGAATGTTAACAAGCAAGTGTATTACATCTCAGTATTTTCCCCTGTATTTTGAAACATATTGTCAGTTCAAGTTTACATCTTCCCACTGCCTTCAGTTGCATTTCTTCGGCATGCAAAAAAATCTGATAATGTCCTGAAATCTCTTTTTCTCTATCACAGAAAATGATAAATAAGTTCTCAAAACTGGGTAAATTGAGGTGTACCTGCTTAAGACAAACTTTACCATAAGCAAGTGTGAAATCGTATCAGGAAGAGAGTTTAATTTAAAAAGCATCCCCTGATCTTTAATCTTTAAAACCAAAAGGAATAAGTATTTTTTTATACTGATATTAATAACACAGCTTCATGCTTTCATTAAATTACTGAGGAAACAAATATAAAGGATCACCCACACTCCAACAGGTGTATCTTTTCAACCTGAATAACCTTGTTAACTAAACCAAGATACCTGTGGTTGATGAAGGCCTTCTTCCACAGTTTCATCTAGTTCTCCCTCTGCTCCCACCTCTTCCCCTTTATGCACAGTTGTTTTAAAGACAGTGCTTCTCTGAGCAACCTCCTGCAACAGATATTTCTTTTTAAGACATGAATCATGTAAATATCTGGTGCTAATCTACTTAAGTTTTGATAAATGGGAGTTCCAGTTGTAGGGAAAGCTGCTTATAGTGATTTTGTCTATATACTATATACTTCTGTATACTATTACATTCCAATATTTTCTTTCAATTGCAAGATGGCACAGCAACTGTCCGACTCAAGTTTTAGCTCCCATGTTACCAGAATTACTGATACCTTATTGCTTATAAATTTCACTGTAGCCTTATCCACTCTCTCTAACCACACAGTTTTAAGGAAAAATAATTTAAGAAACAAGTCACTGAGGTAAGGTTTACTCAAACTTTTTCTTTTCAAAATGCTATAAGGCACTACACAATTCCTGGCATAAGGGCAGTGTCTAAGCAAGTCATGCTACTTATACACAAGATAGGGAGAAAATTTCACACACTTCAATAAATTGAATTCCTGAATTGCAGTTAGGACAGAACAGGGGCATAGGATGCTTGACTGGAAAGCAAAACGAGAAAACTTTACTGAACAATCATATGCATTTAGGTGCAAAGTTGTAACAATGGTTTTACCTGCATCTTCATAGGAGATAGCACCACAGAAAGACAAGTTTAAACACATCTGAGGTACTTTACCTCTCCGTAAGAATTTTTCAGTACAACTTTCACATCTTCACCAGTGCCCCAAGAAGTCTGATTCTTCCAGATGAGATCACTAGGAGGGTTGGCATCAACACCAGAATTTGAAGCCCAGATCTGTTAAAAGAAGTCACACGTGAGCATTATTTGCCAGTCTTACACATTTCCATGTTACTTGAGTTAATGTATTCCATTTAAGTGACACTTGTGAATCTCCTCCAGTTAAGAAAATATGTCTCTTACCTTCTTCCAAAGTTTCTTACAGTAAAAAAATCCCTACTTTCTTAATGCAGTTTTGAATATGTAAATGCACAAATTTATGGTCAAAGTTACTGCTCTACATTGAGACTTCCTGAAAAATGAGGCTCAAACTTCTTCCCAGCAATTGATACAACTGATGCCCGATACAAAATGTAGGTGATTAGTTTCTGAACATGTACCTAGAATAGACAAAACTAAAAAACATTGTCTTGTTGACACACACAAGTTGAACTAAGCCCATTTCAACTGAGCAGCTGAAGCTTGACAACTTACTGTAACAGTCTGACCCGCCTTTAGTGTGTATCTTAAGGTAAATCTGTAACTGACAGAACTGTTCCCGATTTTTCGGATCATCTCCCAGCCTCCCATAGGTTGATCCTAATGAAAAGGAGAAAGAATTTCCATCAGCAGTCATTTCCTGTTACACATACAGATATTTTACATATAAGGCTGTGAGGCACAAAATTGCAGTAAAAGCATTTATCACTTGATCTCCAGTATGCAGTTAGAATAATTTCAGTTAAATTTGTTTTACTTATTTCAAGTTAATGCTGCTTTTTAGTTCTGATGTTGTATTAATTGATATTTATAGTTTGCACCACTTTTGCTATAGCTTGGTTCAGAAAAATACATAAATATGTAAATCCCTTTGCAAATTATATAATAGTTGTTTGAAGCACAGAATGACAACCCGGCTTCTTCAAAACGAAAATATTCCTGTTAGTTATCTTAAAATGCATTTTCACATGTGCTCACCTATCACCACATGCTCCTTTGCAAGACCAACATAATTTTTTCCTGTCTTCTTTTTTTGCTTATTAACTACTTAAAAAGCACTAATATAATAAACATATAGAAATCATAACAGAATGAATACTTCAAAAGAAAGGTAGAACTTTAAATTCTCCCACCAACAGTTTCCAAAAATTGAACAGTTGCCACTGCAGTTTGAAAACAGAGTCACCTAAAAAAACAGATTTCTATCTTTGACATATGTATCACCAGCTGGAGAAGTCTGTCTCTTCACATAGCCTCATGGTCACAGGCCAGGCCTGGTCCTCATGGGAGACTTCAACCACCCTGATATTTGCTGGAAAGGCAACACAGCTAGACACACTCAGTCCAGGAGAATCCTGCAGAACATTGAGGATAACCCTCTAACATAGGTGGTTGAGAAACCTATGAGGAAAAGTGTACTGCTGGATCTTGTATGAACAAAGAAAGACTGATTAGGGTTGTGAGGGATAGAGGCAACCTCGGCTGCGGTGACCACAAGATAGTGAACATCCCGCATGGAAGAAGAACTAAGTAGAATTACAACCCTGGACTTCAGAAGAGCTAAGCTGAGTCTCTTCAAAGAACTACTCAGTGAAATACTTTGGGTTAGGACTCTAGAAGGGGCATCCATGAGCTGGTCAATACTTGAACACTGCTTCCTCCAGGCTCAAGATCAGTGTGTCCCTCTAAGTAAGAAATCAAGCAAAGGAGGCAGGAGACCTGCATGGATGAGTAAGGGTCTTCTGGAAAAACTCAAATGAAAGGAGATTTACAGAATGTGTAAAGCAGGACTGGCCACTTGGGAAGAATACAGGAATGCTGTCAGAGGATGCAGGGATGCAATGCCAAAAGCTAAGGCCCACCTGGACTTAACGCAAGGAGTATCACAGACAACTAGCAGAGCTTTTCAGTATATTGATTAAAAAAAAGGAAGACTGGGAAATGTGTGGGCCCACTAATAACTGAGGTGGGCACCACAGGGACAGAAGACAGGGAAGGAGTTACTGAATGCCTTCTTTGCTTTAGTCTTTACTGCTGAAGCCAACTCTCATGAATCCCAGATCCTGGAGGTAGGAAAGGAAGTGTGAAAGAAGACTTTGCCTTGTTAGTAAAGGACCAGGTTAGAGACCACTTAGCCAAACTGGACATCCATAACTCCATAATGTTATTGGGAGTGGTCAGCATTGTTTAAATGAGGGGAAATAATGCTTGCTCAGTCTGATAGCCTTCTATGCTGTCATAACTGCTTGGTTAGATGAGGGACCCAATGAGGTTAACAAGCCTAAATGTAAGGTCCTGCAAGGAGAAACAACCCAGTGCTTCAGTGCAGGTTAAGGACTGACCTGCTGGAAAGCAGCCATGAGAAGCATCTTGAAGTTCTGGTAGACAGTAAGTTAACCATAAGCCAGCAATATGTCCTTGTGGCCAAGGAGGCGAATGGTATCCTGGGACACATAAGGAAGAGTGCGGCCAGCAGGTCAAGGGAGGTCATCTTTGTCCTCTATTCTACCCTAGTGAGGTCATATCTGCCTCCAGTTCTGGGCTCTCCAGTTCAAGAGGGCCAGGGAACTACTGGAGAGAGTCCAGCAGAGGGCAACAAAGATGATTGGGAGACTGGAGCATCTCTCTTACAAGGAAAGGTTAAGAGAGAGCTGTGACTCTTTAGCCTGAAGACTGAAAGGAGACCTAGAAATATCTACAGGTGTAAGGAGGATGGAGCCAGACTTTTCAGTAGTGTCTGGTGACAGGACAAACAGCAATGGGCACAAAGTGGAATACAGGGGGTTCCATCTGAACATGAGGACAAACTTCTTTACTATGAGGGTGTCAGAGCACTAGAGCGGGTTGCCCAGGGCATTTGTGGAGTCTCCTTCTCTGGAGATGTTAAAAACCCACCCAGATGCAATCCTGTGTAATGTGCTCTAGGCAATCCTGCTTTAGCAGGGGGCTTGGACCAAATGATCTCCAGAGGTCCCTTCCAACTCCAACCATTCTGTGATTGTGACTAGCAGAGACTGAGACAGTTGGAACCAGACCTATCTTTGTCATCTAAAACATCAAGATGAGCTGCCTTATAATGAAGGTAAAGGATCTGATGACATTGGACAAAGCCTTGCATGCCACTGAAAACAAAGAATGCAGCTCACACTTCCACACAAACCTGAGGCACAGACAGCACAGGAGAAGGCAAGAATTACTGAAACCTTCTCTGAAACCAAAGCTGAAAGAAGTTAAGGCTTATATGGCATCCTAATGAGACAATGCTTAATTCTCTCTTCTCCCAAAGGCTTTAAGAAATCAGTCCTCAGTCTCCAACCTCTCCTGTGATGACATGCAGGAGTGTCTATAGTGTAGGACTTCTTATGCAGAAATTATAACTAATGCTAAGGGGGGAAGAGGGAGTCAGGGGTCACATGTACCCAATATAAATTAGTATCATACTGAGAGCAGCATAAGGAAAAGTATCCTTTAATAAAAAAAATTGTGTTCCCAGTATAAACCTATTCACAGAATGAAATCATCTGAGTAATCATCATAAAGATAGCTTTGGCATGAGAACTAAGGACTACTAAAAACTGTGGATGCAGGCAAGGAAGAAGGAAAACTGATTTAAAGGACCTATGTGCAAGTCCAAGGCACACAGGTCATTACTTACATTTAGACATTTATTTTGCATCAGTAGGTATTTTTTTAATGGGGGCATTTAGGGCAAAGAAAGTTTTTATAAGGCTTCTAAAGTAGACTAGCATCTGCTTGCACTCCTTCCTATCAGTGCCTTTACAGGCACATCACTTGCAAGGCAGAACTGAGGAATGATTTAACACTTTGATGGGTAAGCAACTTAGCAACTGAACAAGTGCTGTGAGAAGCATTAAAAACTACTAGAAAGTAGTAATTTTCAGTCCATGATACCATACAAACACTTGTTTTGTGACACTAGTTTCTTAGTGCCATCTCTCAGACAGCATGCTTTAGCTCCAGGGTCAGCATGAAGCCTGTGGGCTGAATGGGTGCTGAGGATGCCTTCTATCTCTCACCACCCCACTGTAAAGAAGTGCTATGTGTACGTTTTCAAACCTGTTTGGAGGTGTTCTTCAGCTGGATAAATTTTCCATCTACATCTATCTCCTCAATGGAGACGTTACCAGTTGTAGAAGCTAAGTGGGAAATGCTGACACTACTGCTAGCTTCAGATTCCTCTACATCAAGCCTCCTCCTCTTCCCCCTGGTTGTACGGACGCTGTGGCTCGATGAAGCCTGTGACACAGTCACACGGGAAGATGGGCTTCCAGAAAGTTGCAATCTGTATTGAAGAAAGGAAGAAATACGCATATATCACACTATTTTTACTTCGTCCACTTTCATAAACTTTCTTCCTCTCTTCTTGTCTTCTCATAGACTTACACAGAAAAAAGTACAGGAATATAGCAAACAAAGTATGTTACATAAGAGAAGCCTTGGGTACTTTTTAAGAATTGAATAAAATCTTGTCAATCAGCTGACTAATGCTTTTGGAGCTTAAGAGCACTGACAGAATGCTACATTAAGGCCATCTCTATGCATTTGTTAAAGACTGCATTCCTGGGTAGATGGAACACAAAGAAAACACTCTTTGCGGGACTTAAGCCATTTGAGGAAGTTTATGCAAAAACCCAATGGCACAGGAGGTTTTGCTGTTTGATCTCCACACTTGAAAGGAACCACCCTGGACCAGTAGGATGGCATTCAGAGAACACTGAAGTATGACACTACTTTAAATGACAGCTGTGACTCACCAGGTGAGAACTTTCAATATTGTTAAAATCAGATGTGGAAAATGCAGCTAGCTGATAAGCTGGGCAATCATTAAAACTACTGCTCTATTAAAATGGTGTGGTATTGTTCCAGTACTCAAGCAGCTTGGTCTCGTGGAGATTAGAAACATGTGTTAGACAGGAGAGGGCAAAAACCAACTGCCCTAGAAACTGCAGTAAGGCACTTAATGAATGCATTCTCAGTAAAACCTGCCTTTTCAGAGGAGAAAAGCAAGGGAAGCACATGAATACCAACATTTGTTGCTATATTTTCATACCTTGCCTCTTCACCTTCCAGCAACTTCCTGTAGGCACTTATTTCCATATCAAGGGCCAGTTTCACATCCAATAGTTGTTCATAGTCACTGAGCTGCTCCTGCATCAGAGTTCTTATCTCTTCCACTTCCTTATCCTTCGCAAAGAGTGTTTTGCAACAGTTTTCCTTTTCCTTGGCCAAGGTGACTTCAAGCTCTTCCACTTTCTTCTGCCATACTCTAGACTAGAAAACATTGAAAACACCAGTAGTGCAAAGGAAAGCTCACTTAATTCTATTGAGGCAACAGAATTAAAAATATTAGGCTAAGCAACTCCCTTCCAAATTCAAGCTTGCCCATATTCAACTTCCTGTTCTCCTACCTCAAATTCCAATGAACTTACAACATACTGCTCCATTCTTGAGATTTGACAATGTTACAACACCTGAGTTTACTCAGTTGAGAAAAATTAAGCCTAAGAGTCAAACCATTTAAAATATTCTGGACAGGACACAGAATCAAAGAGCAGCTCAGTGTACTTCACATCCTATGGTAAGTAATTGCTCTTTAGCTTTCAGATGTCAACTTCCTGCTTCAGTTTACTGCTGCCAATTCTGAATTGAGAAGTTCCTCTAAAGGAATAGGGGTTGTTGTCAGTGAAAACCTGTCTGTCTGCTTTCATAGCCTTCAAGGCTTGCTTAAAGTACAGTGGTAAGTGTTTCATGAACGAAGCTAATTTGCCCCATACTTCAACAATCATATCAAACCAGTAGAACTGAGTATTGTACATACCAAATGGAATCCTTATCAAAGAAAGGCCAAATAATGACAGTTTTAAGGTTTACTTAAGGTTTACTTTAAGGTTTACTTTAAGGCTTTCTTCTGGTTGACAGTCTCTTGAGTTTTACTGAAAGGACACAGGAACCAATGTCCCATAATTACCTTGGCCAGCTAAGTCACCAAGTTTGCTAAGCAAGCACTCTACTTCAGAAGTCATTATAGTCCATAGACAATGAAAACAGGGAGTCTAAAAGGCTGACACACAGGACCAGCATAACTGATCATTAATGTTAGAAGCCAGATAAGGAATTAAATAAAGGAAGCATCACACAAAAGATCCCAGTGGAAACTACTACAGAGCTCAGTGTTGGTAACTCAAACCAGACCAGCACTGGTGATGAGACTTGTCTTTTCCAAGAGAACAGTGCTGGCAAATGGAAAAACTCTGCTGGTTGACATCACTAGCACTACAAAGCCCCAACAGCACAGCAATAAAATGGGATTTTTGGTGGACAACTGAACTTCTGCCAGTTTGAGCACATTTCAATAGCCAACACCTCTGCAAATTCAGAAGCAATTCTCTGAATCTAGCTGTCACTCTAAAGTAAACAACAGAACACAGGTAATTAACTGAAGTAAGAAGGCAAGTAACAATCAGATACACCTGTTAACTGAACCACCAAAAGATGATTGTAATCTAAAGGCAAAAATAAGTAGACAAAACTCTTGATCTAGTTCTTCTGTGACCTCATGCATATTCATTACATCACCTGATCTTTTCCAGAGACTAACTTGTCTCTAACAGAAAACTGGAAAGACTAAAACTAGTATCTGCCAAGTTATTTGAAAAATCATGAAATAACATCCCCTGCGTTTATATTCTTCACTTGAAATACAGAGCATTTTGAAGTCCTACAAGAATCTACTGTACAAAACTAATAGAATTCAAAATATATTGCAGAAAGGATCTAAGCCAAGTATTACTAATATTTTATGTTATAAAATGTTTTGTTGCCTTTTCAACTGATCAGTAAGTTACAAAAGTGCACTTCAGAACCAACTGCTAACATTTCTCATTTTCACTCTAGATTTTCCACTACAGCACATGACATTACTCCCATCAAGTAAGCTAATACTGCATGTATAGCTTGTCATAGGCTGTGTCATACTTCTTTGGGTGTGGTCTATGTGCTTCCTCATCTTGGTTTCTGCTCAAGACCTTGCTCTGAAAACACTCTAGTACAGTTATTTAATGTATTTTCTCAGTCTCACTTTTTATCCTAATCCTAGTAAGTTTTTAGATTTCTAAATGCAAATAGGATCTGGGACAAAAAGACTCCAGCTCTGCCTTTAAATATTGCATTGTGGAATCCCATGCCAGGCTGTCCAATTACTACAGACCAGAACTAAATTGCTTAGAATCTCAAGAACATTTAAATACAGAGCCCTTGTCTAAAATGTCCCATCTACGTGCAAAAGTTTCCACAAAATCCAGTTAACAGTGCCACCTTTAAAATACTTGCACTGCAGCAGGATGCATAAGGAATTCAACTGTGTTGAAAGGAAACTTTGAGAATTTTTAAACAGTACAGTAGAACAGAGACAAATTCAAATAATGATGCTGAAAATACTTACAAGTTAAGGGAAAGACAGTCCTTTAATTAAAAAAAAATCAACAACTGTAACTGGCAAGACTGAGCAGTCAAACAGCTTGTTACCTCTTTCTGAAGGTTGCTGACATGGGAAGACAGATTTTCAATTCGCATGTGACTTTCATTCAGTTCTTCTCTTACTGACTTAACTGTGGATTCACTCTTTTCAGAGGCAAGCTTAGCATTTTCAAGCTGCAGTAGATCAAGGTAAGACATCAGTTTCACAGTAACTTTTATAGGAAAACTTAAGTCCCTAAAAACCACACACAGCACTAAACTATCAAGTTCCTTTCTGCAGCTCTAACATGATGAAGCATCTTCTATTTAGGGGTTAAATACAGTGGCTCAATTACCATGCCAGATTGCCCTACCTGAAAAATCCCAATCTTCTGAATATTTATTGTAGGATTAGTAAATTTCCCTTATAGACATTACTGAAGTTGGACTGCTAAGTTGAGTTTCCATGCTGGCCAGTTTTTATCTTTACATATTTGATTACTGTCGATCTGAGTATGCTTAAACAGAAGAAACTAAACTGAAATTGCCAGTTCTTTAAAAAAAGCAAACTTATGTTAGTTTTCAGCCAACATAATGTTGGCTCAGCCAACAACTTGTAATGTGCCTTCAGATTACAGCAGTGCCAGATGTCACTACTGCTTCATTCTGTCACAACTTCAAGCTCAAATAATTTTTTTTAAACTAGCAAAATCCACTTGAGCAGCAGACTTATTATTGAATTTGTAGTTGCAGATGAAACGGAATCTAAAAAAGCTTTAAAGTAAGAGAGTCCAAAAGCACAGAAACTGTATACCTAAAGAGATGGAGCAAGAAAATCTTAATTATGAAAGGATTTTTAGACTAAAAATGTTAAAAAGTTTTTGCTGTATCTTATTTAAAGTAAGTTTTCCAAGTCAGATTGAAGCCCTGAAGATAAGCAACTGTACAAGGTTAACACAGTAAAGACTGAAAAGACTGAAAACTATGCTAACAAATTCAGTTTGCATCAACTTTTCTGCTGTAACATCCCACCTTGTTTTAAAAACACAAACTGCAACAAGTATAGTCACAGAAACCAGGCTGAGTTGAGACATCAGAACCTCCCCTGAAAGAAATGTCATCTAGGCTCATAGTTGAGGAAGGAAATTATGAAGTATAACTGATTTCAACTTGAGTATGCTTCCTCTCAGAAGAGTGAAAAGCAAAAATCATTTGGTATCGTAAAACTGTCCCTTGTTTTGTACAGGATCAGAACTCAGAAAGCTGTCTTCTCAACATGCCCTATTATGAAAAAAGTTTTATACAAATATGGGAGCCCATATATTGATAATCAAGACCATGTTACAGCTGATACATGAACTTTCCTCATAATAAACACAGTATGAACACTTTTTCCACACAGTTCACCTTCACATGGTGCTTCCTACTCTTACATTATTGCACTTTCTGGGGTTTAAAGCTGCTCCCAGAATGAGACCTGAAAATGCAAATTCATATTCAAAAGCACAGTAATTTTAAACCAAGCTCCAGAACAAAATCCTCTGTAATGCAAGTAAGTAGTTTATCTTTCCATTAAAATAAAAACTATATCAGACAACTGCATGAAAAATATGTTCTCACTTTGGCCGAATAAGTCTGTTTAAGCTCTTCTTGGTAGAGCTTCAGTTGTACATCATGCTGTTGCCTGATTTCGCCAAGAGCCTGGGCCAATTTTTGTTGATACTCAACACGACATCCAGAAGAAGCAAGCTGAGCCAAGGAAGTTTCATGTTTCTTTTTTGTTTCATTCATTTCCTGAGAAAAATAAAATCACATTCAGTAAGTACAAGACAAAAATTTTGGAAGACTATCCACTGAGCAGCTAGCAATACAGATTTTAACTAGTCTTGTGGACCAGCATTAATCTGACATTGAAACTCTCAGTAGAAACACAGGCTCACTTCTCCTGTCTGTTCTGCATACAACCTTATTTTGCAATAGCCAGTGATTAAAATAAGAGCTAGGATACCATCAGAATGTAAAGTCACATTTCCTTCTGAGAGCTGTCTGCATTTTCAATAAATACATCTCAATATGATTAGATCTTAGAAATACATCCTGACTTACTTTAGGAGTCTTGCACAAAATGGAAGTACTGTAAAATAAAGTTCATTTTCAGTAACCAACATTTTCCCCATATATGTGTATGCTTACCCATGGTGTCTAGAAAAAAGGATTTCAACAATGTGAACGAAGATAAAAATACAATTAGCAAGAACAAAAGACAGTATGGTTAGATACATTCGTTACTGCTCTAAGGTTCCTCCTGGAAAGCTTTAAGTACTGCAAGTGAGAGTGCCATCACAAGCATCCTTTTAGAAAGTTCTGAAATTAGAAAACCAGCACCTGTTGGAGTGTTTCTCTCCACTTTGAGAAACAGAAATTTTATGAAAAATTATTAACTTACTAATTACTATGGAAAAGTCATGTACATCACAATGCCATGGGCAGAATTCATGAAACAATGGAATATGTGTAGCTATTTTATCACAAGAGCTCCGAGTTTTTTCCTAGAAACCTAGAGAAAAGGTTGGAAATCTTCCAACTAGAGGTAAAACCTGTTCTGAGTAAGAGTTCAGACCAGACAACTTTTGAGGTCCTTCCCAACCTAAGTTATTTTAGTATTCTAGAATGAGCACCCCAGCTGTCCTCTTCCCTTTAAAAATGTGCATTCTTGAGACTGATGCCTTTACCTTCTCATACATGCTTTTACGAAATTCCATGTCCTCAAGGAGAGACTGACAACGGTTTTCAAGATCGACCTTTAATAAGGTTTCACTTGCGAGTCTTTCCTTGGCAGCAGCTAATTCAGCTTCAAGCTTTAAGAAAAAAAATCAGCACAATTATTAAGTAGCAGAACTTGTGTAATGCAATGACCTCAGCTACCCAGAAGTACAGCTAACTGCATGTTATGGCTGAACTTGGCAAGCAAATCCAATATTCACACCACTGTCATTCCCCAAAACCCTTTTGAAATCACTTGCACCAGTAAATTCTAGATTTTTCTCATCTGTAACTATCATTAAAGTGCTACTCATCTGTTTTCCTTACAAAACTTCAGTTTTTCTACATAGCAAATAGTTTCCTGGTCTCCTCAACTTATCTTCCTAGGGTGGTATTGCTTAAGATCACAAATCATGTTTCAAAGGGTTAACAAAACCAGCATTCCTCCCACCTTGGTTCTATCAGATGCCCAGAAGACCAAGAACCACAGGCAGAACCAAAAGGAGGGCAGAGAATCACAAACTGTTACGTGTTACTCATTATAGGCATTTGTGAAATCAGTCTCTCCCCAGAACAGTTCTACAATTGGTCAAGTTGATTTTGACTCCTGATCTGCTTTCTTCAACACATGTACAACCCCTTGCAATTTCAGAATCTATTACACCATTCCTTGTGTTAATAAAGTAAACAGTAGTGGATATGGTCACCTACTCACCACTGCTTCCAATGTTGACACTGAAACCATTTATAGTTCTAACTACATGACAGGTTTGCACCATTTTTTTTTTTTACTACCAAATTGCATTTTACCAGAATGACAGTTCTTATTATAAATACATCTCACTAATGGGCAGAAGCTTGATGGTTAAATATTTCTTCTTCTCACCTGCCCAATTTGATCTTTCAAGTTGTCAGTCTCTCCTTTCAGATTCTGATTTTCACCAAGGACTGTGGCCAGTGCGGTTTCTTTAGCGTTGAGGGCTATTTCCAGCTCTCTGAGTTTGACATGGGTTGTATTTAGATCATATTCCTTTTTGGTGTAACTGGAAAAAACAGTGGTAAGAAAACCCAAAAATGCTGTTAAAGTAGACTAATAAAATAAGGTACAATCTGAATCCTGAATTTGAGAAACACCCAACAAAAACTTTCTGTATTGTCTTAATTTACTCTAATTTAAATCAACTCCTGCTTTCTCATCTGAGAGAAGTAAATTACCTTTGCAGCCTCTTAACCACAGAGGAACTTGTGCAGATCCACTGTCTAAGCTGACAAAAGCCTATTTCCAATTAACAGACCAGCTTCTCAATGAAAATTGACATTTACTATCTATAAACAAGTCCTCCACAAGCAGATGTAGCATACTGAACAACTATGCAGGACCCTTTTAACTATACGTAATGGCAAAGTTCCACAGATTGCTGGAAAGATACCCAAACCCTGTCTTTATAACTGTGCCACCACTGAAACACCATTGGTGTGTAGGTATAGGTCTTTCTTTCCAAAAGCACATACAGAAGCTTTTAAAATATCCACTTAGTCTTTGTGCCTACACAAGCAGTCAAACAGTTTCCAGAGATTTACTCCATAAAATGGCATATACAAAGAAATAAAATTAAAATAAGAAATGCCACCAACACAAACTCACTTTCTTCAGCCTAAAATAATTATTCACAAATAATGCTACAACAGGCTACTATCAAAAATAGGGGAAAGGAAAATCTTGATCAGGAATTATAGTGACTGACATTTAGCTGACACAAGCAGCTGTGTTCAAACGTGCAACACAAATTCTTCCACCTTGAAGCTGCTTCTTTTACTCTCTGGGATACCAGCAATTCTTTAGTAAGAGCACTAGCATACAGAAGTTCTAGATGTTTATAATCAAGTTATGAACATTTTACAAGAATTGGCAGATGCAGGCTTGATGAGACAACAGCTCTCGCATTCCTCCTCACTCCTCACACTTCTCTGCAGAAGTGAAAAAAGTTTACAACAGTAAACAGAAGATACTTAAAATTGGATACAGATTCTTAAGAACAAGATTTGAAAGTGCCAAAACAGTACATTCACTACTTTTAAAATCACTGTACTGCTTATAAGAAACAACAGAAATGCTTCTCAGCAAAATGAAGCTAATGTAAAATCAACACACAGCTTTAAAAGCACAGACTCTCAGATTTAAATTATGTTCTTCCAAGACTATATGCGAGCACATGAAACTAACATCATGCTCAAGAGAGGTGTGTGCACAAAGGCTTGTCAAAAGTTATCTGTACAAAGAAAATTAGTGTGTGGCTGTCCTGGCACTAGAGCCACAAGATGGCAGGCTTTACATAACAGACTTAGCACTAGCAAACCCCGCGCCTGTTGAGTAACATCACACTCAGAGGAAGGCTGCAAGAGCCTCGGACACAGGCAAGATTCATCAGCACTCAACTCTTTTTTTCCATGTCAAGCTTCTCGGCACTCTCCAGTCCCTCCATGGCATTTTACATACCACTTCTTAGACTCCTTAGTTCAAAGCAGTTGGGTCCACAGCTCAGAAAAAAAAAAACACAGAACATAGGTTTTGGACAGATGGTCTCCTACTTCCAGCTCTCTACAGTATTCACTGGGTATCTCTGTCCTGTCCCTCCCACCCAGGCCTGTAGGAACTTCAGCACAAAGGGAAGCTGTACAGCAGAGGACCAGAAAGAGGGAAGGAAAGGTGTTTTGCTATTGTAGGTCTGTAATAAAAATCTCTCCATCACTTACTGGGAAGTATGAAGGCTCACACTAAGCCTTTGTTTTTTGATCACTGCTGGAGAAAGCTTTACTCAAAACTTGGAGAAACTTCCACATGGGCTCTCACAAGACTTCGTGATGAAACCAAGCCTATCAAGTTGGATCCTGAAACTAGGAAGTTGCACATAGACAGGGACATAGCATGCAGCCCTAAATTATCCTGGACTCTGAAACAGGAAAACTCCTCACATATCTTAAAGCTACTGGCTTTTAAATTTTTAATGCAAGTACCTCTACCACCTGCAAACAGGTAGCCAGCCAAGAAGAAAGCTTTTGCAACTAAGGCAGCAGAGAAAAAGATGAGAAAGATGAAAAGATGAAAGAGAAAAATATACAATTAAAACCCAATAGACTATGTGTACCATTAAATTAGGTATTATCAGTTGCATCAGCCCAAAACACCTTCCTTGCTTGTTTCCAACAAAACTGGCTGTGAAGTAATCCTATAATTTAATGCATCTGAAGACACAGAAGGGGAAAAAAAGAATTAAAGTTAAGCCCTACTAGTTGTTAGTGTTATCAGTTGTCTGAGACAGCTCATCTGAACACACAGAATGAAAACAGGAACTGGAGCTCAACGCTTCAAACACTGGAAGCCAGATGAAATCTCAGCAATTCAGCACTGTCATCCCAGCCCTACAGCAATACGGGAAACAAGATCAGAGAAGCCTCTGTGAATTATAAGAGAAAGCACAAATGTATACAACTTACTCTTCACTCTTACACCTACTAATTTTTACCAGAAGACCTTCAGCCTCTAGACAACAGCTAGCTTCTTCCTCCACAGAAAGCCAAAGCTGCATCTTGAAACAGCAAATAAAAAGCTCCAGCACATTCCTGTTGAAGTGTTCAGAAATTAGCCAGAAACTACTCCCAGTAGTTTGGCTCATGAAAGAAAAATAAAAGCAAATAAATAATTGCTGACTTGACTTGTTGTCTCTTCTGACTTTCAGGTGCAGAGATCTTTTTAATTATGGAATTGCATATTTTATTTTAAATAGCATACAATAGGATCTACCCCCCCAAAAAGCACCAGTTCCCATTAATTTCCACTGTACTTTGTGCACTTCAGAAGTTTAACCCACAAGATTTAACTCACATAGACACTACAGAGCATAAATAACAGCCTCCCTCCTGCCCAGCATTACCAGTACAACTCTATCTCATGGAGTTACAGCCACTAATATTCCAGAAATGGCTCGGCACGGTGCATACACCTTGCAGCTTTGAGGAGAGCTGGTCACGAATCTACCTTTCGCAATAACTGAATACCCAGCAAAGCGAAGAGAAACTGTATTTTTTAAGTAAGCCTGACTCGTCGTCTACTCCTCTCTGTCCGTATTTTTCACTTAACACCTTTCGGACAGGAAGCCTGGACCCGCAACAGCCACGATACGGGCTGTCGTCTCTCCCAAGTTTTGCATCCTGAAGCAGCTCGCGCGCTACGGACGCGCGGGGGGGATGCGGGACGGGGGGTGCGGGGACGGGGGGTGCGGGGACGGGGCGGGGAGGAGGTGCGTGGGCGTGCACAGAGGGGGGAGTGGGGTGTGCGGGGTGGCGAAGCGTCACCCCGAATCAAACCCAGCAGTTCCACCCCCCCCCAGTATCAGTGACGCGAGGGTGAAACCGGGAGACGTCCCCAGCGTGCGGCCAGTCCCCTGGGGGCCGGC
This sequence comes from Apus apus, assembly GCF_020740795.1. Classification (NCBI taxonomy): domain Eukaryota; kingdom Metazoa; phylum Chordata; class Aves; order Apodiformes; family Apodidae; genus Apus; species Apus apus. The sequence goes on along the minus strand of NC_067312.1, from coordinate 67,372,963 downwards.
TCGGTACGGGGACGGACACACGCCGGGGGCTTCCCGGTCGGCAGGGCACCCAGCACCGCGGGGGCAGCGTTTCGGGGGTCGGGACGGACCCGCTCGGGGGACCGGGCCGGCGCTTCCCGCCGGGGCGGAGCGGGGCGGGGCGGGGCAGCGCTGCCGCTCGCTCATTCATTCAAAGCCGAGGCGGCCGCCGGCGAGCGGGGACAGGGGGGACAGGGGGGACCCCCCGCCCCGCGCCCCTGCTCACCTGCCCCGCAGCTGCTCGTGATCGGCGCGGATCTTGCACAGCTCGATCTGCAGCTTGGCCCGCTCCCGCGCCGTGTCGTCCAGAGCCCTGCGGGCGTCGGCCAGCTCGGTTTCGAACACCGCCTTCAGGCTGCTGAGCTCGCGGCTGCGCAGCTCCTCCCGCTGGGTCACCTGCAGGTGGAGGGAGGTGTTCTCCTTCTCCAGGCTCCGCACCTTGTCGATGTAGACGGCCAGGCGGTCGTTCAGCTGGCGCAGCTCCTCCTTCTCCTGCAGCCGGGAGATGCGCGTGGGGCTGACGCCCGCAGCGGCCGAGGCTTGGCCCCGCGATCTCTGCGGCGCGGAGGCCGCCATGGCGGAGCGGGGAGGGAGGGGGAGGCGAGAGCGACCCGCCGGGGCAAGCGGAGTGGCCAAGAGGGAGGGAGACGGGGCGGCAGGTGCCGCGGCAGGGACAGGACGAACGAGCCGGCACCGGCGCGGCCGGGTGCGGGGGCCGGGCCGCGAACCGGCGGCACCGCACGGGGAGGTCCCCGCTGCCCGCGCAGCACCGGCCGCGCTGCCGCCCCGGGGGCTCCGCGCCGCAGCCTAATATGGCTGGCGCCCCGCCCACGTGACCGGCCGCCGGCCAATAGCCAGCCGAGGGGGGCGGGGCCTCGCCCGCCGGGGGCTCCATTCAAACGGCGGCACCGCCTCCGGCTCCAGACAAAGGGGCCCCGGGACGGGCCCCGCAGGGTGGGCGGATGTGCTGTGCCCTCGGGGGTCCCGCCGCCTTCCCTCCCGTCCCAGGGGGGCTCCCCAGGGCCGACAGCCCCTCGCCCCCTCAGCCCTTCGCCTGGCCCCCCGGCCCGTCCGCGCCGCTGGGCCCGGGGATCGTGCTTTTCGAGGAGAGGAGCGGTTCTGCTGCGCCGGGCGTACCCTGTCCCCAATTTACCCGTCCCTCACCTGCAGGCTGTGACCTGAAAGCCGTGCTTGGCTCCTGAGCCTGAACGCCCGGTTTTTCTTCAGTATTCAAAAGGCAATTGCTCCCAGCCTAGCGCTGGAACATGAATGTTCCTCATCTGGTGTCAGTCTGGCTCCTGGGTTGCTTGTGTCCTTGTTGCGAGGTGAACGTGAGTGCTTCAGGAAAAGCCTGAATCCTTCAGTGCTGTGCATGCAACAGATTAAAAAAAAACCAAAACCCACATGCTCAGCTCCTCGTGGAGCTGAATTCACTGACCGCCTGGTTTCAGGCTTTTAAATCCGCACTATCCCCTCAGAAACAAGCAGGCTGCATGTTCGGGAGGCTGGTTAACATTAGGACCACTGGGCATTGTCAGTGGGATGTCAGAAAGTAACAACTGGGAACACTGAGAACAGTTACAAGTCTTGATTGCAAACCCAACAGTTCTTCTCACAGAAATCCCTGTAGAGAGGAAAGACGTTTTTTCCTACTTAAATTTCCTTGAAGTCTTTTACTAGGGTTCCTTCTAGAATAAGCCACCACAAGATTCCAGAAACCTAGTAGTTTTTCACTGGACATGAGATCCCCCTGCGGGATCTAGGTGCCTCTTCTGAGTTCCCGGACCTTCATTCTCAATTCAGTTAGCTTAGCAAAGCAATTTTTGAAAATTTCCACTGTTAAGTGATGTCCCTCCAAAGAAAAAAAAACCCAGCCACAGGGCTGTACACAACTAAAGGTAACAGCCATAGTGTGGAGCTCCTGCTTTTCCCCACATGGTGCCTTTCTTGACACAAACCATTTTAGGTTTCTCCTTTTTCCTTTCTTGCTTGTTATTACAATATTTTTTTAAATTTATTGTTTTTCCCCTAGCCCTTTGGAAAAACATTAAAGCTGGCTAAAAAGACTGACAGCAGCTGGGGAAAAAATACATAGCACCTGCTGCAACATAACATTTTCAACAAAGTAGAATTATAGCCTAAGTTAATTTTACACTACAGCTTGCATTAGAATGAAAGGGTCTGTATTCACAGGCAGTACAAGAGACAAATGAAGTTTGGGAGATTTTATTCTTGTACAAACTGACCCCTCTGCAGATGTATAGTGCTGATTAGTTTTGATTCTGTCTACTTCCAGGATTTAATTTTGTGCTGGATTTCAAATCACTGAGTTTTCGTTTAATTATTAAAATGTATATTATTATTCCCTCTCCACCCTCCACTATTTGTTTTGCAGTTAGTGTGACTGAACCAGAACTTTGCTTCAGGTGGGATGTGTTTCATTTCACCTCACAAGTTTAAATAATGTATTTAAAATCCAAACTATTTCTAAGGAGGTCTTTCTCCTCAGAATCCTGGAGCATTAAATCTTTGTTGTTGAAACTACTGCATTTTATCTTCCCAGCCTACCACATGAGATGAAGTTAGATGGGGCTTACTTAGCAGACTAGGTTGGCTAATGCTGTAAAAATCAGATGGAAACAAATATTGCAGTAGTAGGGGCTGGCCAAATCAATTTGCTCGTTATAATTACTCAGTGAGAAACAAGATGTTTATCTTGCCAGTTCCCTGCTTACTTTACACCAGTCTGTGTTTTTAGGTTGTTGCTTCCATCTAATTAAAAACTAAATATTGTTGTAGCATTTCCTTTATATATTTAAAAATAAAAGTACAATAGTTGAAGGTATTAAAATCTTGGTATTAAAAAATGTCATGTTTTCTGTGGTTTCAGTGCCAGGATTAGGTTCTATGTTGAAGCAAGCTAATCTCCGGTACTTGTGCCACCAGGTTTCTCTGCCATTTCCTCACAACTGAGGTTTCTTGCTGCTACTTGTGTGGTTAAATTGTTTTTTCTCTACTGGATTGAAAAAGAGAGTAAGAAAAGAAACAACTTTTAAACTGTGTCTCAGCTGATGTCAGACACTTTAGTTGTGAAACTGAATAACGACATTGCTCCTCTTTGCCCTGGGCAGCTTGGCTTCAGTTCAGGGTGCATATGTGATATATTCCTTTGTATAGAAAAGCCTGTAAGTGCCATTATTAAGTCAGCTCAGAGGCTCAAGGCAGCCCTGAAGGACTGAGCACTGACACTCCCATGCCTCCAGACTGAATCCCACAGGAATCAGGAGTGTTTTCTCTACCTCAGAAAGACAAAACAAAGCAAAGCAATGTGATGTTTACCCGTGTAGCTGACAAATTGACTGTAAACATTTTCTCCTTATCGAGTATGACTCATACAGTTCACAGAATGATAAAATGGTTTGGGTTGGAAGGGACATTGAAGATCATCTCCTTCAAAGCCTCCTGCATGGGCAGGGGCACCTCCCACTAGATCAGGTTGTTCTAAGTCGTGTCCAACCTGGCCTTGAACACTGCCAGGGCTGGAGCATCCATACTTTCCCACTCTGGGAGCTAATCTCTGAAATACATCACAAGTACTTCAACACAGCTTCAAAACACCACTGCTGCTATAATTTAATACATTTATAATCAGCATAAATAGTATATATTGAGCATGTGCACATCTGCTGTGTCTTGTAGACTTATAGACTATGTTTAGGCTTGTCTACCCTAACCATAGAAGTTATTTCATTGGCTGAGACATTTTTAAAGAAAAGCCTTCCAACATGCACCATTTAAACAGCAAAGGTTTTCTTTGTACACTGATTTAAATAAGCAAACTTCTAGAATCTAGAAAAGTTTATGAGACATTATTATAGATGCTATAATTCCTAGTAAATGATCCATATTTACTGTTGCCAACTTATATTGTTAAAATTGATTTTTTAATATATAAAATAATTTGTATTCATAGTATATTTGCTTTTAAAGCAGAAAAGAATCGCAATTCAACGGGCAAATATTTCAAGATGATGTTACCTAATCTGAGTATTTATCAGAAAATACCATCTGTTTGTTTGCACTTGGGGAATATATGCTAAAGAAGAGTCAAAGAGAGTAAACACTGTGATCTGTGCTTTCAAGAAGCAGAACAAAACAACAAAAAATTAACTCAAATGGTTTTCTGTAACAGCAAGAGCTACAGAGAAAATAATTACAGCCCCCTACAGTAGCAGGGCTGTCGTTTCTGTCAGCTACAGTCAGTGTTAAAAAGTGAAACTTCACTATTTTTACAATGCCAGAGCATGAAGCAAGCTGGTACATACATGACACCATACCTGGGCCTGATCCAAAGACCAATTAAGTTTACACCTCAGTGCTAAGAAAACTCTAATTCAGGAGATTCCCTTTTTCCTGTGTTATCATGTATACATAATAAATACTACAGTATGGAATTCTGGTAAGTCAACCAAAACGTTAATTTCCTTGCTAATTTTTTAGTGCTGGCTGGAGACTACTTCTGGGGACAAAGTGACTGGGAAACAGAATATTATTCTATTTTTCCCTTGAAGCTAAATCTCACTCTGTTTTTCCCTTGAGATGTTTTTGCAGCAGGAGGGGGAAGCACGGGGGTGTCTGCAGCTGTTTAGAAAGATGGCAAAACCTGGAGACTCCTCACTTGAGCAGATGTGGTAACAGTAATACTCCTCCCTGTGTTTGGCTTCAGTGATGAAAAAAACCTGCCAATTAGATAACTATAAGTGCTACATGGTCCCTCTGCTTCTAATTGTTGTTCTGTATAGTAATAACTCAAATATGACTACTTTACTCTTAATAAGTCCCCTCACTTGAAGCCTTGCTTAAAAATACTTTTTAAATATTTATTTCATACTATCAACATTGCCTGCACACAAATGAAAATAAAAATAAAAAAAAATCTGTGACTTTTAAAAGAATTACTGTGTACAGTACAATGAAAACTCAATTTTTCATTTCTGCTGAATCTTTCACACTGAAAATGTTATTAGAAAACTTCCTTTAGTTTTCTGCAGGATCTCTTCCTCCAGGATAAGCCAAAATAGAATGAATAAACACAGATGGGATGCAGCCATGCTGTATGTGCACAGCTAGGACAGGCTGCAAGATTGGTGAGGGCAGGGGGATAAGAAGGGAATGTAGCCTGGAGAAGCAGAGCAGGAGAGAGCAGGAAAGACCTCCAAAGAATAAGCAGGAAAAAAAAAAACCTGTCTCAAGAACTGCAGTGCTTCCTGGTATTATCAAAACCACCACTCTTCAGTTTGCCTGGTTTAAGCAGATCCTAAAGCATGCAGGGATGCATGTTTAAAGGAATGCACACATGGGGCTGGGTGGTTGATTTTGGCCAAGATAACGTCCAGGGAATATTCTACCCACACTGGCAAAGTACCCACAGGGGAGATGTAGTGATATGACAGTCTAGTGAAGGTCGCTTCCCACAGTGGCTGCAAAACCCCAAGGGAGAGAAAAAGAAACTGCAGATGGTAAAGAAGAAGCAGGAACTGATAATTATATGGCTCCACATGGAGATCTGATTAAGCTCACTTTAAATATGGCTGCACAACTCTAGAAAAGTTGTGCTTTTGCAGAACAGGCTATATACCCAATTACAAACACAGAATCTCTTTGCTAAGAATACAACCACTAGCACAGATGTATTATGCTTATCCAGAAGTACTTGTTTCAGGGAAGAACATTTTGCTGAGAAATTACAGGTGTATTAACTCCACAAGTACACAACAGTGCTTTGCTGTAGCTGGTGACAACAATTCTGATTGACTTTATATGTGTGTACTTGGAGAATACATCAATTGTTGCCAACTTCTGTGACTTTGTTTTCAAATACTAATTCCATTAATTCCTCTGATTAATCACATCTCAACAACAACCAGGTGATCAGGCCCAGTCAACATAGGTTCATGAAGGGCAGGTTTCTGCTTCATGAATTTGATCTCCTTCTATGACATCGGCCAGCAGTGTGTGGCTTGCAGCCCAGAAAGCCAACTGTGTCCTGGGCTGCATCAAAGGAAGTGTGGCCAGCAGGTCCAGGGAGGGGATTCTCCCTCTCTGCTCTGCTCTTGTGAAACCCCACCTGGAGTACTGTGTACAGTACTGGAGCCACCTACATGAGAAGGTAGGAGATCAGAGAAGATAGTGATAGGACAAGGGGTGATGGTTTTAAACTGAGAGAGGGGAGGTTTAGGTTAGATATTAGGAAGAAATTCTTCACTATAAGGGTGGTGAGGAACTGGAATGGGTTGCCCAGGGAGGTTGTTGATGCCCCATCACTGGAAGTTTTTAAAACCAGGTTGGATGAGGCTTTGTGCAACCTGGTCTAGTGGTAGGGTTCCCTGCCCATGGCAGGGGGGTTGGAACTTGATGATCTTGAAGGTGTCTTCCAACCTTTATGATTGTATGAAACATTTTATATTTTCTATGAGTGGCAGAGGGGGTGGAATTAGATGATCTTTAAGATCCCTTCCAACCCTCTTTTGTGATTCTATGATTACTTTGTTCCCACCAGAAACTTAGCTCCAGACTCCCTACCAATAGATTTATGATACAGTTCTTTTTGACACCTTCAGAGAAAATACTGAAATATTGGAATATGGACAGTCTGTGTGCTCCTACAGTATTTGCTGTGGATGACAGTGCAAATACAATAAACATGCAGGAGACTTCAGGTGCAGACAAGTTCTTATATTTAGTTTTGTATCAGTGACCTCTTTTATGTGGCTGGGAGTGTCTGTGTTTGTTCTAAGGGTATTACAGGCATTGGATATGCTAGTTTTCACACTATACATTTGAGGACACAGAAGCATATGAAAGCTTTATGAATTTTTCAAATAAATTTGCAAGGTAGTAATTATAATTTTAAAGATTGTCATCTAGGTTATAGTTATTCTTTAAAAGTCTTATTCATAAAGAAGTCATATAAAAACTGTAGAGTGTTTCAGAGTTAGGAACCTGTGCTTACCTCAACAAGTCAGGGTTTTATAATATAAAGTATTTGCAAAAGGAAGTTACAGTAGACCTCAAGGCAATTTCAATGAAATTAAGGCAAGTCTTCCTCCTAAGCATTTTGCATTTTCCTGTAAGAAAAAAAAAAATCAGCACATTCACTGGTATGGTATTCACTGAAAATCAAATTGGTTAGTAAGTTTTTTCTTTACTAGAGCCCAACTCTGCTTCAGTTAAAGCCAGTATAGAGTGGCTGTGGGATCTGGCCAATGAACAGGATAACAAAGAGGTAGCATCAATACCTTACAATATTACCCCAGAAATATTTTAGGATTTGCTTTATTACTGTTTGTGGATTAGTGTGTTGAAATATTCTCAATTTAATTACTATTATAAGCTGCAATAACATAATAATTAAAATATGGAAGAAAGATCACCATCTGTGTTAATTTCACTTGCAAGTCCAGAAAATAAAAATATACGTCTGAGACTTAGTTTGACCAACTAATAAAACTTGGTATTAGGCAGAAGTCTAATAAAGTATTGTAAATCATAAGACACCAGATAATTATGTTTAAACTATCAGAATCACGTACTTAAAATACATTAGAAAATACTGGTTTCAGTACTTCATCTGAAGTCTTACATTTTTGGCATAAATGGAAGAACAGAGAAGTACTGTGTATTTCTTATCTGGTATTGAGGGAGATAAATATAGTATTTTGAGATATAAACATATAAACACATAAACATATATCCAACAACAGCAATGGTATTCTTCTGGCAGTTGTAAGCATTTGGGAGAAGTCTCATAACTGCCTGCCCTTTTTCTTGTGGGGGTCTTCAGATTCACAGAATCACAGAATTGTCACAGTTGAAAATAATTTGTAAGATCACCGAGTCCAACTGTCAACCCAGACAAAACCACCATGCTCATTAGAGCATGCCCTGAAGTGCCACACCTACATATTTTTTAACACCTCTAGGGATGGTATATCCACCACTTCTCTGGACAGCCTGCTCCAGTGCCTGAATACTTTCAGTAAAGAAACTCGTTCTAGTCTCAACCTCCCCTGGAGCAACTTCAGGCCATTTGCTCCTGTCCTATCATTATTCTCTTGGGAGAAGAGGCCAATGCCCACCTCACTACAACCTCCTTTCCGGTAATTGTAGAGAGTAATGAGGTCTCCCCTTAGCCTTCTCTTCTCTGAACTAAACAACCCCAGTTCCCTTAGCCTCTCCTCATATGACTTGTTCTCTATATCCTTCACCACCTTGATTGCTCTTCTCTGGACATGCTTGAACAACTCAATGTTCTTCTTGTAGTGAGAGGCCCAGAACTGAACACAGAACTCGAGGTGCAGCCTCAGCACTGCCAAGAACAGGGGGACAATCACTTCCCTAGTCCTGGTCACACTGTTCCTGAAACAAGCCAGGATGCTGTTGGCCTTCTTGGCCACCTGGACACATTGCTGGCCATGTTAAGCTGGCTGTCAACCAGCAATCCCAAGCCCTTTTCTTTTGGGCAGATTTCCAGCCACTCTTCCCCAGTCCTGTAGTCCTGCCTGAGGCTATTGTGGCCAAAATGGAAGACCTGACACTTGGTCTTGTTGAACCTCATACAATTGGCAGTAGCCCATTGATCCAGCCTTCCTAGTTGTCTGCTGGAAACACAATACAGCAGAGAGGGAACAGTTCCGGAGGTTCCTAGAGCGTGTGGAGGATAACTTCCAGACACAGCTGGTTAGGGAACCAAAGAGGGAAGGCACCCTGCTGGACCTGCTGTTGGTCAGCAGGGATGGGCTTGTGGAGGATTTGATACCTGGAGTCTGTCTTGGGCATGGTGACCACAAATTGATAGATTTCTCTATTCTTGAGGAAGTAAGGAGGGTGGTCAGCAAAACTGCCACCTTGGACTTGAGTCAGGCAGACTTTGGCCACTTTTGGAGACTGGATGACAGAGTTCCTTGGGAGGCAGTTCTGAGGGGCAAAGGAGGCCAGGAAGGTTGGACCTTCTTCAAGAAGGAAGTCTTACAGGTGCAGGAGCAGGCCACCTGTGTGTGCTGAAAGACAAGCCAGAGGTAAAGACTGAGCTGACTGAATAGTTGCATCTCAGGAAAAAAAAAAAACGGAGACTTTATAGCCTTTGGAAGAAGGGGCAAGCCACTCAGGAGGACTACAAAGATGTCATGAAGCTATGCAGGAAGAAAATTAGAAGGGCTAAAGCCTATATTGAGATTAATCTAGCTCCAGCCATTAAAGACAACATAAATGCCCCTACAAATACAGTAGCAACAGAAGGAGGAATAAGGAGAATAATTTATTGGATTCAGGGGGAATCGTGGTGATAAAGGATGAGGAAAAGGCTCAGGTATTTAGTGCCTTCTTTGCCTCAGTCTTTAGTAGTAGGATCAGTTTTCTGCTGGATTCCCAGTCCCTTGAGTTGTAAGACAGGGACAGGGAGCAGAAGGAAGCCCCCAGAAACGAAGAGGAGATGGTTAGTGACCTGCTGCACCACTTAGACTTATACAAGTCTATGGATGGGCCCATAGTGTACTGGGGAAACTGGCAGAAGTGCTCACCAAGCCACTTTCCAGTATTTATGAGCAAGCTTGGCTAACTGGGGATTTCCCAGTTGATTAGGGACTGGCAAATGTGAGGCTTATCTACTAGAAGGGCCAGAAGGAGGACCCAGGAAACTACAGGCCTGTCAGCCTGACCTTAGTGGCAGGGAAGGTTATAGAGCAGACAATGCTGAGTGTCTGCATGTATTGGACAACCAGGTGATCATGCCCAGTCAACACGGGTTCATGAAGGGCAGGTCCTGCTTCATGAATATGATCTCCTTCTATGACATGTACTGAGTGAGGGAAAGGCTGTGTATGTTTTCTACCTAGACTTTAGTAAAAGACTTCAACACTATTGCCACAACATTCCCCTGGAAAAACTGGCTGCTCAGGGCTTGGACAGGTGTATGCTTTGCTGGGCAAAACACTGGCTGGATGGCCAGGCCCAGAGAGTGGTGGTGAATGGAGATAAATCCAGTTAGTGGCCAGTCACAAGTGGTGTTCCCCAGGGCTCAATGCTGGGGCAAGTTCTCTTTAATAACTTCATCACTGATCTGGTTGAGGGGATCAAGTGCACCCTCAGTCACTTTGCAGATGACACCAAGTTGGGTGGGAGTGTTGATCTGCCTGAGGGTAGGAAGGCTCTACAGAGGCACCTGGATGGGCCAGGGCCAGTTGTATGAGGATCAACATGGCCAAGTGCTGGGTCCCACACTTGGGTCACAACAACCCCAAGAAATGCTACAGGCTTGGGGAAGAGTGGCTGGAAAGCTGCTGCACATCTAATGCTGTGCTCAGTTTTGGGCCCACCACTATATGAAAGACACTGAGGTGCTGGAGTGTGTCCCGAGAAGGGCAATGAAGCTGGTGAAGGCTCTGAAGAACAAGCCTTATGAGGAGCATTTAAGTGAACTTTGGTTTTTAGTTTGGAGAAAAGGAGGCCAAGGGGAGATCATACAGCTCTCTGCAAATACCTAGAAGGATGTTGTAGTGAGGTGAGGGTTGGTCTCTTCCAAGTGACAGGAGATAGAACAAGAGGAAATGGTCTCAAGTTGTGCCAGGAGAGGTTTAGATTAGGTGTTAGATTAAACTTTTGTCATTCTATGATTTCTTGCATGGCTGTAATTGCAGCTAGGGGAATCCAGAATAAACATGATTTAGTAGCTGTGTGCTGTTGTCTGATAATGTACCCTCTCTAATGAAAGTTCTGTATGTGTTTTCTGTAATTCTGAAAATTCAGAAAAAGGGAGGCTTGATTCAGGGTTCTCAAGCTGATAGTGATTACCTCTTACATTTTTAAGTGTTGCTTTAGCTATATCTGTCCAGTTGTCCCCAGTCAGTCTTCAGAACTGTTATAGCAGTGTCTTTTCACTGCACAGCTTTTTGTATACCTGAGTCAGGAGGCAGAAGGGATTAAGGATGCCAAAAAAACTCAAGTTTTCAATGGCACTCAAGTTGCCATTGAAAAAAAAAAAAAAGTATTTTGAGAAAAAAAAAAAAGATTCCACAACAATTCAGAAGGAAGTTGCAGCATATTTTTGTTTTATGTTACTAAGCTTCTAGTTCTGACATTCTATGGATACCACACACCAGCTACAGGTGACTATAGAGAAGTTTCACCTCAGCAAGTTTAAGATATTTTTATTTTTTTTTTTTACTATGGCTGCATTTGATTTCAGCATGTTGCTTCTTACTTCCTGAAAGCAATGCTATTTATTACTCATTATTCTTTAAAACTCACATGTTGAATCCTACTAAGCAGGCTCTGCCAGTACTGGAAGTATTGTTTAATTTCACCTGGCTCATAGTGGTAATTAATAGGCAGAGCTATATTCTAATAAAAACCGCAAACTGCATGCATATTTTAGACTTCTGGATGAGGGCTGGTGGAAGGGTGAAGCAGAAGCTGCACATCTTGCATCACTCAGCTGAAGAAGTCTGAATAGTGAAGACCAACACACGTCAGTGAGCAGAGGACTTGCAGGGCAGAAGTGCTACTGCTGACACACCAAAGCCAAACTTGGCACTCCAGAAAAAAACTTAATTCACAGAGTTGTGCGTTCTAAAAGGTGTAGAGGTGGTGTGCTTCCCTGGGGTGTGAAGCTGTTCACAGCTGATTTCACTACCTGTACTGAAGCAGAGAGAGAGAAGAGGCAATCTTCCCAGAAGCACAGGAGCAGAGCCCATGTAGGCCCATTCACTCTGGAATTACCAGTGGATTTCTGGTAGAGATTTCAGCAGCCACTGAACCCGTGTACATCTATCACCACATGCATACAAAGGTTGTTGGATTAATTGCTACTGTTACAGATGAGTGTATATTAACACCTGTTAGCTGAGAAAATTCGTATTGAGGTGTACACAGGTAGTACACCTTTCTGTTAAAATACTTTGTGCATTGAAAAAGCCTAAAAGTAGAAATTAAAGTAGGTGCAGAAATTACTAGCAGGGTCTTACCTTTAAAATTACCAATAGCATCATTATAAATGTTTTTCTTTTGTGTGTCAGCAGAGAGTAAGCGGGCAGAAGCAGTCTCTTACCTACAATGTTTTCCTGATGCATCTTCCAAAAAGCAAATGCACATCTTTCTTTGCATTGGTGTGTATGAGACATATTATTCAGAAAGAAGGACCTATATTAGGATGCAGAGCTCTTTTGTACAGACTTCTGTACTTCAGCAAAAGTGATCGGACTCTATAATTTTTATTAATAACTTCCTTTCACAGAATTAATGATGCTCACAAAATAACACTTCTTGAAGTTTTTCCTTTATTGACACCTGCACTAACTGATGTGGGAGTACCTAAAGTTAACTACAGAAGTTGAAGAATTGCTTATTTCCGTTCAACTTCAACGTCCAAAATAACATTTTATTCTTGCTTCTGTTGTCCCAAAATCAGGGTCCATCACCCACTGTGCAAGAAGCCAATCGACACACAGGGTTGAGATATTTGCTCTAATACCCAGTTCTGTGCAGAAAAGGGAGCAGGGTGATATTCCACAAAGCTTCCTGAAACACAGGGTATACTTTTGTACCCAAACACATGAGAAAGAACTTTACCTCTAACATTATTCTATCATTTGCAAACATGATTGGTTAACTCATTCCTCACTTCCCTTTAAAATCATAGAATGCATTGGGTTGGAAAGGACCTTTTAAAGTCTTCTAGTCCAATCTCCCTGAAGCGAGTAGGGATCTCTAACTAGATAAGGAAGGTTGCTCAGAGCCCCATCAAACCTGACCTTAAATGTCTCCAGCGATGGGACCTCCACCTCTCTGGGCAAACTGTTCCAGCGTTTCAACACCCTCCTAGTAAAGAATTCCTTCTTAATGTTTAATCTAAATCTACTCTGCTCTAGTTTAAGATCATTGCCCCTCATTCTTTTGCTACATGCCCTTGTATACAGTCCCTCCCCAACTCTCATTTATGCCCCTTCAGGTACTGGAAGGTGCTATAAGGTCTCCATGGAGTCTTCTCCTCTCCAGGCTGAACAGCCCCACCCCTCTCAGCCTGTCTTTGCGGAGGGGTGCTCTAGCTCTCTGGTAATTTTTGTGGCCCTCCTCTGGACCTGCTCCAACAGCTCCGTGTCCCTTTTGTGTTGGGGGCTCCAGAGCTGGACATGTTACTCCAGGTGGGGTCTCACCAGAGCAGGGTAGAGGGGCGGAATCACCTCCATTGACCTGCTGGTCACACTTCTTTTGATGCAGCCCAGGATGAGATTGGCCCTCTGGGCTGTGAGTGCACATTGTTTGCTCATGTCCAGATTTTCGTCCACCAGCACCCCCAAAACCTTCTCCACAAGGCTGATCTCAAATACCTAGTGCTCAAGGCTGTAACCAAGAGAAGCTGTGAGGAGTGCTCCTTTCCATCCCTTCCACCTGCCTTCCAAGTTTCTTGCAGGCCTGTCTCAAGGCCGGGCTGCTGACCTCGTGGGATGTGTTTTTCTCTAACTGGAATCTGATTTTGTCTAATTCTTACTGTTTAATTCCTATGAAAGATCAATTTTTATTATTTTTTCCCTCTTATGTGATTTTTTTTTCAAAATGTGATTCTTTCCCCCAGATTTTACTTCTTTCAATTGGTAACTACATCACTTCTAGTTACCCTAGCAAGTTCTCTGAAAAATGAGCTCACTACCCCAGCATGAATGAGCAATTAAGACTAAATAAAACAAGAATCAACAACACAAATCTGATCTTCCTATGTCCATGTGTGTCCCTCTCCCAGGGGCTCTATCCTGCTGTAAGGCACAGCTCCCAGGTTGTGCCCAGGCAATCAGCTTGACTCACAGCCATGCTGGCTGCAGCTGAAACTCAAACCCAAAGCCATGAGAACTAAGCAGTAAGCCATGCCCAAGGGTGGCAGGGCAGGAGCTGTTAGCAAGGAAGTATAGTGGATGGACTTGGTCAAGGTCAATCTTACAAGTTTCTGAAGCAATGGGACACTCTCCCATGTCAGCTCAGGGATCACAATACCTACAGTGGGCATGGAGGGGAAATGTATCTTCATGCAGTTCTGCTTCCAGGCTTGGTCATACAGACTCCTCTGTGGACAACTCCCAGTACCTAAACAGAGCTAGGAAGAGCGGCTGTCTCTTGAAAGAGCTATTAGCTTTTGATGATTGTGCTCTGGGTAGCATTTCTAAGGTAATAGCTCTCTGCTACTAAATTAACAAAAAACTGACTAAGGATAGGATTATTTGTTCTGTAATGGGATAAAATTTTCAGCAGCTATTTTCAAGAAGCTCTGTACGTATGCTTGTAGATCTGTGCACCTGCATTTTGATTTCTGTCAAATAAGACCCTGAATTTATTACTATTCTGATATCCCTGTGTGTCTTATTGGGAATTTGGACTTTAATGGTCTCAAATGTGTAGGTACTATTTACACTTGTTTCCCCAAATAATTTTCGTGTTTGCACTGAGTACACTCAGTGTACATGGAGTTCTTAGATGCATATGAAAACCCTACATGTACTACTACAGTGTTCCCTGCTCAACTGCAAGAATGTAAATTTAGAATGATGTTTCCTCTAGAAATTTCTCTAAGCAGGACAGGAAGGTTATAAATGGTTTTAAGTCACACCTTTCTAAGTTTCAGGTACTCCGTTGATTTTCTCCCAGGCAAGAGTTTTACTTGGATCGTTGTAAAATTGTTTTACACTCATCATTGGCTGCCTTGCACATGAAGAATTTTTGGAATCCTAAAGCTTAGTTCCTCATGGTTTAAGAGATTTGGGTATTAATTCCAAATGGCATCTCACAAAGGGCCAAATTCCATCCAGGGATAAATGACTGCTCATCCATGCCAACTTTAACAGGATCTGCTCTGCTCAGCAGGGGATAGGATTTTATAAAAGGCTCTTGATTCTGCACCCATTTGCAGAAGTAAATACTGTATAGTTCTCTTGAAGTATTGAAATGGCAAACAACATTAATAGCTGCAAAGGGGACAAGAATACCTAAGAACTTGAGTTAACATTCCTACTGATTAAAAAAAAAAACAAAAAAAATTAGACTTTGTAGTCAGAAATCTTACCTCATTAATGAAAGGTGCTATGCTTTGTAGTAGCCAGTGAGTGGGAAAACAATTTTTTATAATGAAGAGCAGGGAAACAGACTCACTTAACATTGATAGCAAAGATCCATTAGCTCATTTTTATTACCTTCTGTAGAAAAGGAAGATTGTATCAACCATAGTTTTTTATCCCCTGTGACACAAGTTCTGCATGAAGAAACAAGATGCAAGACACAGACTAGATATTTTCTAAGTAAATATAAATGCAACTTATTAATATTTAAAACATTTCAGGAAAAATAACACTATTTGGAGATCAGTATTTCTATGTACACAAAACCAAATGGATATTAAGTATGTAAAAATCTTCAAAGTCCTTGTTATTTGTTTCCACAGAAATTTTGTATTTCTATGACGAGGGACCTACAGCTTTGAAGCCAGCTTCTGACCGTTGGATTAAATAGACAGCCAGCTACAAAACAGAATATGAAGATGCAGTAACCTGGAATAAACCACATTTTTCAGGAGAGTAATCTAAAATAAAGCTTCAGTATGTAACATTTTCTAAGATGATATAGAAGTGTCTAACATAAAATTACAATAGACAAATTTACTTGTATCAGGTAAGGCAAACATCCAACAGGATACTTGTTTAGACACATTATGGAAAACTTAAAAATACTCAAACTCATGCAAAATTAAAGAATTTTTTTCTCTTTAAATTACCCACTTGGCATCCTCCAGCTTGACAACTGGGTATTTTCAAAATGGGGACCTGGGGAAAAAATTGCAAGACAATGGAATGAGACCTCTTAGATGTGTGCATCAGTTAGGGCTTTTTTCGCTCTTTACTTTTACTTTTTTTTCTTTTGGTTTGGGCTAACATTTACTTCAGCTTATACTTCACCTAGATTCTCAGCACATTTTCCTGAGAATCTTTCTGCATTTGCCTCCTTTTATTTTAAAAGGTGCTAGAGCCTGTAAGCCAGAAATTATTCCTTTAGAAAATCTTAGGTCACTTCATTAGGTTTGGGAATAATTTATTTCTGCTTCAGCAGAGTTAAGAGTGCTTTTTTAATGTTTCAGTTAGGTAGAGAAACAGCAGTACTGCTTAAACAAGTTACAAAAAAATCCCCAAACTGAAAAGGTTATGTGGATCACAATAGTATCTCCAGGGCCAGCCCAGTGCTGCCTGTGACCCCCCATGGGAGGAAGCAGGGGAGCCCAGAGGCCTGGCCAGCAGTGCTGGGGTGTGGGGAAAGCCTGTGGCACTTTGTCCTGCAGCTCCGTGCTGCCGTGCCTGCTCCAGGGGCAGAGGCAGCAGAGGAGCTTCAGGGGACGCACTGGGGGGACAGCCCCGCAGCTGTCCCCGGCCCCGCTGCCTGCCGAGGAGGGTCTCCTGCCCCCAGCCCAGCCCCCTCCAGCAGCCCTGGCTGAGCTGAGGTGGAAGAGCTCCCCAGCACCTCATCGGCTGCCCCTCGAGGGGGTCACAGCAGCTCCCACCTCTGCCCCTGCTCCCACCCGTGGGGAACAAGAAGAGCTGCAGGAGCCAGAGGAGGCTGTGCCTGGGCCCTCCTTGGCGATCTTCCCTTACCAAACCTGTCTATAGAATTAATAACCCTGCATGTGCCAACTGCCTGCCTCTTGTAATGTCACACAGGAGTCAAAGCCACATGTTTTTGTTTTAAATTATGGTCAAAATAAGGAAAATCAGAATAAAAGATTTAGACATCTTTTAGATGGTAGTAAGCGTCAGGATAAAGTTTCCTGCTAGCACAATGAAGTTGGTACAGAGACTAGCAAAGCACTGCTGCCTGGTTTTTAACTGGATTCAATACTAGTTGTTGCAGATGCCCAGCAGCCCCTTGGGGAATGTGGCATAACTATTAAGATGTATACAGTACAAAGCCACTTTCTGATCTCACCACCACTACCTTTCAATTAAAATAATTATTTGGATCTTCTTTTGAAGGCATCACAGTAAACACTGGGTCATCCCATGCTTGCTTGAGAACTTTGGTAAACAGCAGTTACTAAGCCTGGAGGGCATAAGAGCATTTTAATGAGATCTACCATCTACCAGGAAGGGGAAGAAAATCTGTAATGTTGTAGTTACACTTGAAGTGGTGCTTTCACAATCCACTGTAAGACTGAACCATTAATAAAATAATTTTTCCTGTGACACCAAAAAGCACTGCTTTCTTGTCTGAACTTGGGATGTAAGGAAGAAAAGCGTCTTTGGTCACAATCAAGATGTGTTTTCAAAGCACAGCATGTTTCCCTCATTTTCATTGCCCGCTTCAGGTATAACAGAGATGGCTTATTCCTTAAACTGCTGTAGCTTAAGAGACTGAGCGGGGCATTTGTCCTGGCCATATGCAGCCTACATTTGCAGTAAAATTGATGCCTCAGTCATACCTGCCCATCAGAGAAACTTAGGAATACAAAACTCTACCCTTATAATTGCATTTTCTGCCTGTAACACATCAGCTACTAAAAGCTAAGCAGCCAGGCATATCTGTTGCTAGACAAAACAGACCACACAATCCAGTTTGGTATAATCCACAGTCAACTAACAAGCACCTCAGAACTGCTGTCTTCACTCAGGACCGACTAAACAAGTTGAGTATGTGGGAGCAAGAGAGAAAACTTTTAACCTTACCCTTGCTTCCTACTTTTGCAGTCAAAACTCTTAATTAAATTTAGCAAATCATACAATGGGATGTGCTCTATGTTTAAGAACTCTTTCTTCAAATATTGTTGCCCTTTAAATACCAGCTCTTGACAATACAGAATTGCTCAATATTGTAACTTCATTACGAGTTTCAGTGACATGCTTCACTTCTGAGATTCTAGGACTCCAGGTGAACAAAATCTACATGCAGAAGGTTGTTGTGGTGCTTGAAAGTTAATAAATTCATAAATATTTCACAAATATTTTATATGAGAAATTAGTGCCTAGTCATAGAAAACACAACTTACTAGTGACAAAGTATTTTAGACATCACACGTCTGTCACATCTGTTCAGTTGTATCAAAAACAACACTCAACTTAAAAGTTGACTTCAGCTGAACTTACAGACTGCACAACAGCCTTCTGCATCAAGTAAAAACAATATTTTACATACTGCTGTTTTTTATGTCTCACCATAGAAAAACTAGAACTTCTGCCAAGCTATACATTAACTTTGTCCTACTGCACATGTGGGAAGCAACATGGAAACATGAATTGCACAGTAAAGGGTGTAGAGTCTACCTGGATGTACAATCTACAGACCCTTGAGAGGAACACAGGTTAGCAAAATCTCACTAATGTAAGCGGGGACTTGCAAATGAAAAGGTCTGCTTAAGCTGGGTTTGTTTTTACGTATGGAAAAAGTCTACCCAGAATAGGTAGAAGCTCAAGCCTCTATTATAACATGGGGGATTAAGCTGCTGCAGAACTGTAAAACATACATCACTCAAGAGTGCCTATTTACAAGGTTGATATTCAAAGGTCATTGACCATTAAACTTCAGTTTCTTTCACAAACCAATCTGTTTTTACAGGTCTTAATCCTCTAATACTGCTATTCTTGTCAACACATTATATAAAGGATTGTATGTCCTTAATATGACAAAGACTAACTTTATACTGTTTTTTCCATTCAGTTGTAATGAGAGGCACTGCTCACTTGATGACTTTGTTAGCTTTAGCAAATTAAGTATGAAGCACATGGTTAAAAAATAACCTTCAATTCTTAAGCCTAACATTTGGCTAAAAAAAGATCTTACGGAACAATCACTGCAATGCAGAGCTGTTACCTAGAAAAATCATAGCAGTTTTTGAAGACTTAAACAAGTAATAGGACCATTAACATCTTTCATGCTGTTAAAATTAGCTAAGAATTATGTTAAGTTCTTCAGCATCAAGTATTTCCCATGTTTCTGCAGGTTATGAAAACAAGAAGCCATGGGATTAAAAGAAAGGCTCATTTAATGTTTTAGAGACTTTGTTATAAAGAACATCAGTAACTAGAAGATCTCCAAATCATGAGCATTATCAATCTCAATAGTATCTTCAGGTTCCATCTTTGCCTCATGATGCCCCTCCTGTAGGTCATCCAGGGAAGCCAGAGCCTCATTTGTATCACTAGCGAAAGTCTCACGAGACGCATCATCATATTCTTGCAGGTTAAGCCCTTTAATGGCTTTTTTCATCTTCTTCCCTAGGACTTGTATTCTCCTCTTCTTAGCAGCTTTTTTGTTTTCATACTCCTTTTGGTTTTCCAAATAGAATATTTCCTTGAAAGAAAACAAACAAACAACTTTGGCATATTCATTTTAATAATACTTACTAAAGAAAATAAAGACGTAAAAAATTTCTTTCTTACGAACAGTATTAAATAATAATTAAGATACACCTTAGTGATAGTAGAAGTATGAGGGCAGGTTGCATTTAAGGAAAATGCCCCATAATTTTATTACAGAATTTCTTAGCTATCTTAGTGATGCTTATTTACATACACCTCAAGTTTTCATTTCAAGTTTGATGATATAAATCTGAGAGACATAGGTGGCAGAGCAGAGGGTCATGCTGCCATATAGAGGGGACCTGTAGAGAAAATACAACCAAAGTTCCTATGACAACTTGAGAAAACTTTCCTCCACAATTGAAATTTGAGACCAGGTCATACTAGAAAATAACTCAGAAATTTAGAAAGATGCAGTTATTTTGTGTAAGATGTACTCTGTATATATGTACAAGTTAAAGTTGCAGTCAGAGAGGCACACAATAAGCACTAAGAAAGGACATCCTGCAATTACTAGGCCTTGAAGAAACCAATTAATCAAGAGGTTTAGAGTGTTTCATGTAAATCACCACCCTTGGCAGAGAAAACTTGAGGCCTATACAGATAATTGGACCTAAGGAATTCAGGAGGTAATAAAGAGAAGCACAGTCAAGAAGACTGATGGCTAAACCAGTCTTGGGCAGTTGAAGCTGTAGAACTTGTGATATTTTGTCCTTTAGGTGAACTTAGCTCATTATAATGTCATTGTAATACAAAAAAATCACAACCCCAGGTCAGAAGGACCCCTGCCGAGGTGAAGACCTGAGCATGTGTGATAGCAGAAAAGTGATATAACTATATATAAATCAGTAACTAATCACCACAAGGAATGGATTTGGAAACTTACTTACTTTCTTTTGCATAAATATGTAATGAAAAATTTCAAAATCTCACCTACATGCAAAATAAGCAAATGTTTCCTTTAACAAAAACTTCATTAAAGAAGAAAATAGTATGAAAACAAACCAAGCTGTTTGAATTTAACTAAGTAAATACCACCTCAGTCTACTTCATACCCTAAAAGGAAAGGCAGTTATGTTTACAAGCTGACAAAACTGATTTGGTGATCACCACAAATGAGGCCAGTGAGCAATTCAGACTAGGTGCAGACCAGCAAGTGACTTAATTGGAAATACTGCCTGGTGCTAAAGCTGGACCTGTATAGGGTAAAAATAGTCTATTAAGAGAACAGCCATTCAATCCACACACAATGCAGAGCTCTAAAGGGAGAAATAAAGCTGCAGATAATATTGCTGTAGAGTATCTTCTAAGTAAGCAAAATACAATGTTTTTCTCTTCAGACTCTACAGTTTCATCCTCCTGAACAGGTTTTTGTGACTGACAATACATAAAAGACGTTCTCTCTGCCTTGTATGAATGGCAATCCATATATTTTGAATGTGAAAAGCTGTTTTCTTTGTAATATAGAGTTAAACTCGCTAGAAGTTATAAGACAGTAAATAACAATATTTATGGTAGAAAAAAACCCCCAAATTTACTTTAGTCAATTGTTTGCACTCTTGACAATTTTACCTTAATTTGTTCTTCTTTGATGCTAGGTGTGTTCTTCAGCAGGTTTAAATAAACGCCCCCTGGTGTTCTTCTCCTACTGCCGTTCTTAAGAGGGAAAGTAAATCAGTAATAGCAAGTTAAGTAAGTTAACAGTTGATGACTGAAATAGCCAGTTGAATAGACAATTATTTGTATTGTGACAGAATAGTTAAATTTAAATTCTGCTATGTTTGGCAATACATAAAAACAACCCTGGCTATATTTTGTTTGTGACTGAACATAAGGTCAACAACCAGAGTGCTACATCTGAAGAGGTAAATGATGAGGTTACAAAAAATTTGCTTTAGAACATATACCAGACAGCTCAACTACATATTAAATCTGATTTTGGTAGTGAAGAAACAAAACAAATAATATTCTAAGTACTCTCACACTCATCTGCAATAATGCATATACAAGCTTAAATATTCAAAACACTCCTAACACATCAGCCCAGCAAAATGTCAAAAATGAATTTAATAAAATTATGTAGATACGTTTTTTTATAAACTGTGCTCAGCAATACCACAACTTACCTGCATATATGCAGGATTTTATATTTCTCCCTAAGGGATATGAAAACATAACTTGTAAGTTTAAATTTTCTCCCTACAACATACTAGTTCTATGCTTCAGGTTCCAATGTAGAAGCACTGGTGCAACACGCGATACTGCAACATGAAGGGACTCAGCTTTAAAACCTCCATAAATTATAAGAACTAATTATCTTACTTTTCATACTATTATTCAATTACCTCCTATACTATATAAAGTTGAACTGTTACTCCAGTGCTCTGATACTGTATTAAATGTATTTAATTTCGTTATTTAGCAGAAAACAATCAAAACTCAAATGTTTCAGGAACAGAGAAGGAAAGTTTTTACGTATGTTCTTGAGACAGCAGATACCACATACTTATCATGCTGTCAGCACAAAAATCCCAAAAAGAAAAACAGTATGATGTGCCTTTCAAATGGCATACTCTGATCTGCAGCCAAAGCAATGTGTGCCACAGGAATTGTGTCCTTTCATCTCCTTGGTAATCTCTTGTTAATAGTACTTCAATCTTTCAAAACAATAGATTGCTTCTAAGACAAGTTTTTAGCTGGGAAGTGTTGCTTTTTTAGGGGCAGGCGGGCAGGTGATGGCGTTTGTTCTTTGTTTTGCATTGTTGTTTCAGTCTTTTTTGTTTGTTGTGGGTTGTTTGCTTGTGGGTTTGGGGGTTTTTTGCCTTTTTTTTTTTTTTTTCCTGTTTTTCTGTTGCCCTCTTTTTTCCCTTCCCTCTACTTCAAATGATGAAACTTAGAAGATGTAAATTATAAACAATTGCCTTAAAAACTTACTAGCTCCCTAACACTTTTTTCTTCTGAACATTTCCACTGAGGGTCATTATTTAATAAAACCAAAAACATACTGAGTAATTGATAGCTTAATCATTAAGTATAGGATTTTTACCATGATTTATAATTATTTTTATAATTTTTAATAATTCAGTACTGAATTTTGCTCTATTGATAGACAAACCAATGTTTCTCTAATAAGGCTAACAGATTCTCTTTTGAAAGTTACTCTTCAAATGTGACATTAAAAATGCTCACTAGTGGGTATGTTGACCTCCACGCTGATTAACCCAGCAGTAGATAGGTCAGTGCTGTCAAACATCCACCTGACTTATAGAAGCATTGTGCCAGAGGCTTCACCTGGATCCTAACACTACAGGCTTTTAGACAAGCTTTAGAATCCTTCACTCATAAGTCTGCCAGGGAGATACCCCAAGGGCAGCCAGAGTAACCGATGTTATCATTGGAAATTAGATGCCAATCTCAGTTCAAAGAGTTGGGCAATTTCCAAGTTCATTTAGGTCACTGTTTACTCAAATGCTGCCTGGAAGGTTACATTAGTATTTATTAAGTGAGAAGGGAAGGCCATGAAATTTTGGGAGAACCTGTCCAACGTGAATAGTACTATGTAAATATTCTACAAGTAAAATGCTGTTTGTGTTGTGTGTCCCCCCACCCCTGTGACCACTTGCAAAACCCACGATATCACATTTTTCTTACCACTATGAACATTCCACCATTTTGCTCCACTTCAGTTGTTTCCATAAGCAGCTCAATAGCTTTTCTTTTCCCAATTATTTTCACTACTCGGGCAATTAAGTCTTTCTTTGGCTCACAAAGCCTGAGAGGAAGGGAAGAAAGGGTACATTACACTTTGGGGAGCAACATACCACCAACATCACAAAAAAATTATTAAAGGCCACTGTCAAGTCTTAATTGGTTCAAGTGACCTTACTGTGCTATAAGGTTGCATATGACACAGTGACTGCATAATACAAGGTTTCTGACCACAGATGTAAAGAACTATTTAGAACCAGGCTAGTTTCAACTGCATCAATTGTCTGATTGAAGTTACCTGAAATCAAACATTAGAACTGACATTTTAGCAACAATTGTCCTTAACATGTAAAGGACTGAATACCCAACCTGCTTGATGTTATACTTTGTCTTTAATCAATTAATAAGTTCAATGAATGAGGCACCAGAAAAAGTAAATGCTTTCTTAAATATTTATACCATTGAGTTCTAAATTGTGAAATACTGGAAAAGATGGAAATATTTCTCAAAGATGCAGAGAACTTTTAAGAGAACGAGAATTCCCAAACAAGCTTGTTAAAAAGACCTCCTGCTGGTAGCAGTGGCAGCTTAAACAGTCAAATCCCTACCCAGTGCTTGTTCTAGCTTTGCACAGTTCTCTTCTATGTGCTTTAACAAGCAGCTGTGCATTGCAACAGGAACTGGATGAGATAAAGGGCAAAAAATGGTGAAAGATGGTCAGAAAATCTCAGTTCACTGTGTGGGCCAGCACAACGACACATTATAAATCCAGGCATAGATGGCACTGTGCGGATCTAACAGTGCTGTCATGTGTATATCACAATCCTACTGATGCAGTGCAGCAACACTACTACTATAAACCATTAGAAAAAAGAGGCTTCTGCACTATTTTGATGAAGCTCAACATAACAAAGTAAAGTTTATTACAAGAGACCTGCTCAAGGTTCTCAAATTCATAGCTGAGAAGCTACCAAGAACTGGTAACAGGATTAACAATTCCTGTTTTTCACACCTCGCAGATCAAGTATCACACGTAAGAAACCAACAATGATCAATAAACCAGGTTTTATTTAAATGTCAAGCTAACCATTAGTAAATACTGTTCACTATTTAACATCATTTTCTTCCCTTGCACCACTGAAAAAGGATTGTGGCAGCTTAAGTCAATCTAAGTAAGAATGACTGCAGTCACATACCCTTCCTCACACCATCAGTCCAGTGTTGCCAGTACTGGCTCAAAAGAAACTGTGCAGCGAATTGGTTCAGGAAACGCATCTGCCTGCAAACAAACTCTTTTAAAAAAACAATGGGCTCTGGACAGGTAAGCTTTCTGACTCAGCTCAGTGTACAATAGCAGGATTGTGAAAATAACTGGAGAGTGGTAAGTGTGCAAACAACTGGAGCTTAGTATCCCCAACACTGGCTGCAGCTCAGTCTCACAACACAGAAAGAGCCAAGACTTGATTCGGGAGCTGGTGTTTAACCTGGGAGCAGCCCTTGGTTATAACACCAGCAAAACAGCAGCAAGTTTTCTTCAGACAAGTGTGTTCCACATGAAGAATGCGTATTTCAGAAGCTAAGCTCTCCAAAACACTACACAGCCTGAGTCATCTACAGTTTCAAAGATTTATAACTTAGCCAGATCTTCATGGGGACCACAGCAGGTGTTCACTGGTGTCCAAATCCAAATCCAAATCTTTACTCATGGGGTAGCTCCTGAAAGAGCCACTGCTAGATCTGTATCATGGCAAACAATAATTTTCCTTGCCATTTTTCTCAAATAACAAAATCTTTTTGGAGGATCTTAAAAAAAATAATAATAAAGAAGACAGTATTACTGGATGCTTCTACAAGATTCCAGCCATAATGCTGCATTATAATTGCAGTTTTGGAAATACACACAAGGCACTCAAGCTTTTTTGTAATGTGGTATGACATCTTACTTATTTAGCAATAAAAAAGCTTTTTTCCTCTTGTTATTTTCCATCACAGTTTACCAATACTTAAGGAAGTGAAGATATACTGTTACTGAACTCACCGATAAGTAATTTCATCTGCCACTTTTTCCTCTGAATCTTCTTCTGTTATCTCATACCTTCCTTTATATTTCATTTCTTGTCTTTCACCTAGTCTTTCTTTTACTGGCCGCTTCCGTTTGAGAAAGCCTTGCCCACTGTCTTCTTCTGCTGGCGATGTTTTCTTGTCATCATGCATGTATTCATCCAGTTCCTTATCTAAAGTCTCTGCCTCCTTTTGCTGAGCTTCCTTCATCAACTTTTTAGCCAATAAATAGTTGTAAGTCTCAGACTGCCGGCTCCTGTCAATGCTACCATCCATGCCTAGAATCCCCAGTTCAGTAGCCACTGCGTCCTGATTCTGCTCTTGGAGCACTGCACCCCAAATATTGTTGACCTTCTTGCCACCTAGAGCAGTTTGTTTTTGGTGGCTCTGGCTAAGCTGAAAAGGCTCAGATTTAGCAGGAGGGAAGTTGAAACATTTCTGTCGTTTTCGTTTCCACAGACAGCTGTCATCATCAGACTCAGAAAAGCTTTCGTCACTTGAATCCACACTTTTGGTTGTCCGATAGGGAACACTTGGTGCACATGATGAAATGCTGCTCTGGAACAGCCTGCCTGAATCATTGCCTTCATGAGACTTCTGAAATGAGAGAGTAAATATTTGTTAACTACTCTTGTAAATAAAAAGCTATCAAGTCACACCAAAGCTTTCATGAGCTAGTAAGCTTAATTCTGACGCATGTGACTGTCCTCTATGAGAACCTTTTAAATTACAGTTGACAGAAGCATCCTATGAAACTTCTGTATTTTGAATGCTTGCAGATGAAAGACAGCATGGCTGGTACAGAAAACATGTTACCAGAGGTCTGCTAATCTACTTAATGTAATCTTTTTTGAATGAAATTAAAATTGCGATGAGACTGGAAGAATTACAGCATCACAGACCATTAGGGGTTGGAAGGGACCTTCTGAAGATGATTGAGTCCAACCCCCCTGCGAGAGCAGGACCAAAAAATCACACACAACTAGGGCAGATCGCTCAGAAAGGCATCCAGACAGATCTTGAAAGTCTCCAGAGAAGGAGACTCCACAACCTCTCTGGGCAGCCTGTTCCAGTGCTCTGGAACCCTCACAGTGAAGAAGTTCTTCCTCATGTTGAGGTGAAACTTCCTGTGCTTGAGTTTGAATCCATTGCCCCTCGTCCTATCACAGGGCACAAGTGAAGAGCTTGTCCCTGCCTTCTTGATGTTCTCATGTATTTATAGACATTAATTAGATCCACCCCTTAGTCTTCTCCCCTTGACTGAAAAACCCCAGGTCTCTTAGCCTTTCTTCATAAGGAAGAGCTCCTAAAATTCCCAAATCTGGAAAAAGACACAACATGCACAGCACTTCTAAGAAAGATTAATAAATCAAACCACGACAGCAACTTACCTTAAGGTTAACAGCATAAAAATTACTATTCTCTCTGGAGTCTGAAAGGGGTCATGACTATAGTGATGTGCAACCAGAACAATGTTCCCAGACACTCAAGTGAGAAGAAAAAATGACCAAAAAATCCCAAACCAAACCTATAAAACTTGGATGCGGCTCACACTTTCAGAAGCCAACTGTGTATTGTGATTCTGACTGCACATGACCAGCTGCAGACAGCAGTACCTTACAGAAGGCCTGGGGGTTTCTTCCTTTAAATCAACAAGACAAAACAAACTCAGTCTGGCTTCTTATTAATTAGGACAAAACCTTAAGAGTTCAACATACTTACCAAACAAAGTCCCACGGCTATAAAAATGTTCAAGAAATGCTGTTTTCCCCATATATCTGACAAATAAACTAAAATACGAAAGCCAAACTTGTGGAAATCTGCATAACCTGTGGAAGCACTATGAGTAAGATAACCCAGAATTCCTATTTGTTGGAAACCTTTGGTCACACTGTCTGTGCTAATGTGCAGTATTTTCCTTACTCATAATTCCAACATTTCCCTAATTGATTTCCTATCACAAAGTTACATGCTATTCCTTGGTCTTTAAAAATAAGACCTCTTCCTTCAGTTACAGGTGAGGTAAAAATTCTTTCTTTAACCTTACTGCTTTCATCAACATTGTGGCACTGTTTCTTCTTTCTCCAACTAGCAAAGAGAAAACAAGCCTTCAACGTACTTTATCATGTTATGAAATATAAGCCTTTAAAATGTGTAATGCATATCCACAACGCATGACAAAAAAACCCCAAACACACAATAACGCAAACCACTGACAACTCCCACAAATCAGAAAAAAAATACCACGTCTGTTATAATTTCCTTTGTGCAACACACTCCGGAATAATATTTTAAATAAATGAAAACAACTAAGGAAAAGGAAGATGTTTAAATAGAGTGTCGTACACCGGTTTATCTTATTTTGGAATTTCTTCCTGCCCACGTGCCACCATAAATTCGTCATAAACTTCAAAATGCAACTCGTAACGTGAAAACAAAATAAAGCATTTGGAAATAAAAAACACATCTTCAGCAATTCACGGATGCAAGAGAGCCATCATGTCAAGGGAAAGCACGAATCGCCACTCATCGCTTTCACGCGTTTCCACAACAGCTTGTGTTGCCTTTCTATTGTTCTTGAAGCGACCGAGGGTTCCGGGGAGCTCCCCTCGGCTCACCGAACCCAGCGCCCAGCAACAACACAAGCCTCCCCAGCCCCGCGGTTTTCCCGAAGGAACAGGCACCGCAGGAAGAAGCCGCCTCCTGGGCCCAGAATACCGGGCAAGCGGTCACTCCCGGGGAGTGGCGCCCTGGCCCAGCTGCCGGGGCCGCACCGGGCACACCTCCTCCCTCAGGCGCCGGGCACTCCCCCGGCCCCGCCTGCCCTCCGGCCGGGAGCGCCGCGGGGGGGGGGGGGGGGCGGCCGGGCCTCTGCGGCCTGCGCGCTGCGTTCTCCCGGCGAGGCCTCCGCCGGCCTGCCGCCAAGGCTGGCGCGGCTCCGGCTGCTCCCTCCCTTTCCTCACCTGCTGCGGGTCCCCGGGGGAGCCGGCGCCGGGCATGTCGGAGTCGGAGCCGGAGATCTCGCCGTCCTCCACCTCCACCTCGCCCTCCATCCCCCGCGCCGCGAGCAACGGCTGCCGGCAGGGGCGGCGCGCGGCGGGCCCGCTGGCCAATCGGGAGCGCGGGCGGCGGTGACGCGGCGCGCGGTGCCTGTCGGGAGCGGCGGGGAGCGGGCGGCGCCGCCATCTCGCGGGCGGGGGTTCGGGTCCCGCCTCCGGCAGGTGGTTCCGTGGCGGTGACGCAGGAAGCAAGAAGGTCAGGTGAAAAATCCCTCCCGGTCGGCTTTACGGCGGGCCGGGGTCGGCTGGCACCCGGCAGCCGCGGCTTGGGGCTGCTCAGCCGAGGGGCAGCAACAACAGCAGTAAGCTGTGGTATTCGCCACTTGGAGAATCTGTTTTGGCCTCTAGAGCAGATTCTTGGAAGATATCTCAACGAATACTGGATGAAAAACGTACGGTGTCCCTCAGACTCCCAGAAACCCGAAAAAAATTCTTTTTTCCTGCTCGTCAGCAGCGTCTAAGTGACCTCCCAGGATTCAGCTCAATTTAAGTCACTGTATAGTCCTTTGTTACTTAAGGCCCATGCCATCGTTTGTGGACTGTAAAATGTCGCTCTCCTAGAGTGTATCTGAAAATGACACAAGACACTTGAATATTAGGGAGTGATTTTGATTAAGGGATTAATTATAGGGATTGGAGCGATTTTGATACATCACAGTAGTGCAGTTCAGGTCAGGCTGGCCGTGTAAAGACTTGCCCTGCACCCCCCCCCAAACAACAGCAACCCTCAGAATAAAACACAAGATAGAAAAGTCCTGCTGTAATTGCTAGGGCTGTTCAGATTATGTGTTAAGCAACCGAAAGTCTCATCAGGAAGTTCAAACTCTGTAGTTTCTGTCAGTAACAACATAAATGTGAGGGTATTTTGTGACTCAAGAACAAAACGGGGAAAATACACATGAGAAAGGCATGAGTGTATATACACAGCATTGGACGGGTGGACCAAATAACCAATATCCTCAGCTGGTAAAAGCAGATGCAGATTAGCTAGTCTGGATCTGCAGAAATTCAAATACATTGCATTTTACAGTATTACATTCCTGCTTGCAAAGACAGTGAAGTGTTATGCTGCTCTCTTATATCAGGCAAACAATCCGTTTGATTGTAATTTCTTCACAATTTTTTATGGATGCTGATTCCTCAATAAAGGGAAAGAGATCATACTACCACATTTTGCCTAAGCAGATGAGTATTTTTCCAGTTGGTGTGCTACATAAATTTAAAGTGCAAAGAGATTGCTGGTAGGCAGCCTTCAAATTGAATTTGAGAAAAGGAGCATTTACTTCAATGGTAGATGGTGATTGTCAGTGGTCAACAACTTCCCATTTGACTATCCCAATAAGGAGTTCAAAGGCAGTCCTTCTGGTTGTTTTAGCTCTCATTCATGTCAGATGAATTTAGCTTATGTATTCAGTAATTAATATATTTTCTTTGTTAATTAATACATACACAGTCCCTCAGCTGTGTACACAAAGCAGTGGGGCAGGGTGCAGTGTCACTTGAAAGTGCTTCCTGTGTCTCTAGGTGGAATTTGAAAATCTTGAGTTAGGCACTGAGTCTCCTTGTACAGCGAAGCAGAAATCCTTTCATTAACACCCAAGGCAAGGAGCTGTCCAGGTCTGCCTAATGAGAACAACTAAATCAAGGGAATGGTCTTTTAGGCCTGTCGCTCTTGGCACCATGCAGAAAAGCAGTTGTTGAAGCCTGCAAAGTAAGATGTCTTACTTACCTAGAAATAAAATTTTCTGCAAGACTAAAGAAGCCACAGGCAGTTCCCCCCCATATATGTGTTGTACCCCTTCTCCCCTTAGTTTGAAGGATGATTAAATAAAAGTGATACACATTGTGCCACAATGTTCTAAATCTAGATAAAGGTTAGATCCATATTGAAGTACCAAGTAGCTGGTGGTGCAGGATGGGGTGTTCTTTAGAGCTTCAGTGGATCTTCACAGAATTTTGATGCAGGAAACAGAATCCAGTGGTAGCTGCCTGATGGATAGAAAGTTAATATGATGCCCCTTTTTCATGCATGAGAAATTTTGCACGAATTAGAAAGGGATTGTAATTACCAGTACCTTATTCAACTTCCACAACAATTGCAAGCTAAATTGTTCTGCCTCAACACCAGTAAAATGTCTGCATATATGTACATGACAAATAATTATTGAAATAGGAAATGAAGTAAAATTTTAAACGCAATATGAATGTATCAAATATCTGTCAAACTGAAGGATTCCGCAGAAAAACACAGTCACACAACACATGGCACATGATCTGGGTCAGACAACAAGTACTGTGCAAACTGTATCAGAAAACATCTGACAAATCCCATCACACGACACACAGTGTGATACTGGTATCCTAACAGTTGCACCAGTCTACAAAAAGGCAAACTGGAGAAGCATCTCTATGCCTTCATTTAGGCTGTGTGAGACTTTCCGTGGCAGGTGATGCAAGAAGTACATCAGGCAAATGACCCAACTGAAAACTGGCTCAGCCAGAAAAGAGGTTATTCTTTAGGCAGGCCAGTTCACCAGGTTTTTTTAAAAAACAGTGACGGACCAGACACAAAAAAGCACGAGAAAAGAAAGCACTTGGGTCTAATGGCAGCATGTGCATTCATCCTGAAGGTAATGTTAGCAAAGGTGGTGGAGCAGACCAGTTACTAAAGTGCTTCAGGTGTTACTTCATGCAGAAGAAAAATCTTCATGGCATTCTAGCCTTGGAGACTTCAAAATATTTTTATTCCTTCCTTTCTTCCTGAGCACACAGCACTTCGATGGAGCTTTCCAGTCTTTAGAGCTCCTGTTTTGGTTCCAGAGATTATCCTTTTCCCAGGAACAAAACACTATCACTGAGTCTTCTGGCATTTTGAGTTATATTTGTTGTTTAGCATTTTCCTCTGAAACTGTGTCTTGTATAGCATTTTTGTCTAAAAATAGAAAATTTTCTCAGCAGGTATAAACTGCTCATTTTGCCTAAAATCAGGATATTATAATTAACAATGCAGTCAGAAACAGCTAGATCAAGACCAAAAAACTTTTAACCTATGCACTTTCCTTTCTATTCTTAATTTTAGCTGACCTTAGGAGAGTACAGATTTCTCAGATTTGAAAACCTAGAACCCTCAGGATATGTTGTTATTCTTGTCAATATTCTCCAAATGGTTGAGACCTGTGCAGGTGTGACTCAGTAAATTTAGTCATTAAGGTGCTGAGACCTTGCTATTCCTCACCCTTCAAAATACACAGCATGTGGGAATGTAAAATCTGGAGTGTAAGAAACCTTGGTTCATTGAATCTGTTAATAGCAGACAATTTCTTTGACTGTTCTTCTCAGGGGGAAATGCTTCTTAAGGATGATAGTCATGGGGTTTAGTCCAGACTACAACAGAGCAAATAAATTCCTACTGTGGAACTGGGCTGCCCTTTCAAAATAATAAGCAAGTTAAGGCTTTCAGAATTGCAAGAGATACCCGAAAGATATTCAGAATAACAAAAACTTTTGCAAAGCATGGGACTAATTACTCTACTCCACACATTTTGGTGTGTAACAGTATTACACTTGGCAGTGAAGTATGTCTCTTATGCATGTGACTCTATATTCATAGCCAGGCTTCAGAGTGCTCCAGGTTATTCTGAAAGCTGTTGCAGTGTGAAGTGTATCAGTTCTTTGTAGGAGTAATATTTTTGCCTATTACCTTTTCAAGCTTTTGTGACCATTTCTTTACTTCTGTGTCAGGTGTGTTTTCTTTGTTGATTTATGAACAAGAATCACTCTCTCAGAGTGTAGCAGTGTGCTAACTTTTTACAATTACTAAAACTCTCACTGGTATCATGTCTCACATCTGTTATCTATCAGTATATAAGGTAGTTTGAAAACCAGCCTCTTAAATAGATCTATGTATGCATCTCTATACCTGTGTCTGACTTCTAAACATTTTTAAATGATAATGAAATAATTCTTCGAAGATGCTGTCTGGGAGACTGGTTCTGTGAATGTGACAGCATACCAAAGACCCTGTCAGGGAAGACTTTGTGCAGCCACTCTCTTGAAGTCTCTTCAGATTATACAAGGCTCTAACAGGCTGGTCTTACAGCCCAGGAGGAGGGTAAAATCCTTTTCTGCTCAGTAAACCCTTCTCACTCTGGCTCTAGTGTTACATGCCTCACCGTTTTTGAACAGTTCTCAGACTAGAGGTGGCTCAGATCTGGTGAGCCTACTCACAGCAGAAGGCAGCTGTCTGGGTGGGCTGTCTTCAGACAGGAATGGCCCAGCCAAAGTGGCAGAGAGTAGTAGGTGTGCCAACCTCATGGCGGTCCTGTGAGCAGAGAGGGTGCATGCTGTATCCTGGCTAAGGTCAGCCATTTGCTCCAGGACGCAAGAAGCTCAGGAGGTCAAAACTCTGGGCAGCAGCCCCCAAAGGAATTATTTCTCTTGATTTTCAGCTTTGATAGTGTTCAGAGGATGTCCACATGTACAAGAAAAGTCTCTGGTTGTCATGTCTGGGTGGCCATGGGGCCTAAGAAAGGTATCTCAATTCCATTTTGGTGAAAATAAAACTAAAAAACCACTGTATGCGGTTTGAGCAGCTAACTCTGTCAGGTCCCACAAAGTGGGCACAGCTCCTCAGAGGTGGGGGCCCAAATTAGATATTATGTCCCACAAAGTGGGCATGGGCAGAGTTCCTCAGAGGTGGGGGTTGACCCAGGGAGATTTGGATTCAATCCTTCTCTTTTAATTAATCTCTTTTACCAACCCAGTTGGTAAGATTAACCTCTGGAATTCTCTGCATGGTATTCTAAGAGTAAGACCATTACCCAGGAGTCTTATACAAAACATTACTTAAAATTGAGTAAGCTTATAAAACTGGTCAAAAACCACACAACGGTATCATTCTCAAAGCATGAGATTACAACTAGCAGACCTTAGCAAAATGGTACTGTCAAAACAACAGGTTACAAGTGGAGGAACCTAGCAAAATTAGAGCTCTGTGGACTTGTAAGTTGCTATGACTCTGAAACCATAACCCTGGAGGATTAAATGCTGTTATTCACTTCCCAACACACAATTTTCAATCAACCTGGCATATAGATAAACCCATGGAATTCAGTTACTGATTTAATGATAAGCTATGAAGAATAAGCTTTTGGCTACTGTCTTGCTGCTCATCCTCCAGTCCCTTACTTCTCATACCTTCCTAAATTTCTTAAAAGCACACCTTATCTCAAGCAGAGCAGGTATCAGCTAAGTAAGTGGAAGAGCTCTTCTGCTTCCTTTCCATGAAATGCTCCGTAGCATCTCTAACTTGTCTTTAGGACAGTTAGGACAGCTGTGTGCCAGGAGTGTCCCAAAGGCAGAGGTAAGAAGAGAGGTAGTAAGTTGTGGCCATACGTTAGAAGGCAAAGTCATGAAAGTGCATCAGGAGGGTGAATGTACTCATGCATTTGTAGTCTGCAGGAATAAGCCTTAGGGTGCCTTAGAGTCTGACTTTGTCTCATTTTTTCACAGGTAATGAAAACTCATAAAATTTGGATTGGAATCCTAACCTTACCCAGACTTTTTTTTTCTGTTATGACCTTGGTTATGTCCTGTATTTTTTTCTGTCGTGGTTGCAAGATTTCAGGACACATTAATACAAAGATATCACATAGATTCTTCATAACCTGGCCCTCATTTTAGTGTAGGCATTAAGCTACACTGTCACAGAAATGATAAGCATTTTCTGCCAAATAATAAGTTTCTGCTTTCTTTTCTAACTTAGTAATTTTTTGCCTGTCTTTTCTGAGAGACACACACTATGAGGAACACTTTGCAAAAAGACCTCATTTCTTGAATCTTAGGAATAGTTTAAACCACTCACAATAATTTGACCTGCAGCTGAACGACAACAACAACAAGTTGCAGATAAACACATTTTGTTTAGAACAAACTCTCCAGAATACCGAATGCCTTATTTTTAAACACTAAAAAAAACAGTTCATGGCCAGTAGAGGGCATTTAATTTCATGACTTGGACTCGTGGCTGTGGTCTCATCATCTTGAAATAAAAAACACCCCAACCATTCTAAATTACTAGACATTCATACCACTAGTGCTTACTTCCATATTTGCAGATGTTTAAAACTTTAAGTTGAAGTTCCTCCTGAAGTCAGTAGAAGCTGAAACCTGACGACCAAAGAAAGAATCACTGATTCATCCTTCCCTGAATTATCCGCTTCCTACTTTCTAATATCAAGACAAGTAGGAGCTTTAGTCAATCAACATTCAAGAAAAAGGATGACTGACATAGGGACTTGGTTGTTCCAAGTTACAGGGAATTACTTGCTTGTCTGAGCTGGTGCAGTTATTCCTTTTTATTTTCACTGTTGTTTGTTAAAACCTTTGAAACAAATAGATTGGACTAAACTAGATTAGACTAGAATAGAATAAAACAGAATAGAATAGTTCAATTGGAAGGGATCTGCAGTGATCATCTGGTCCAGTTACCTGACCACTCCAGGGCTGATCATGTTACAGCATGTTATTAAGGTCATTGTCCAAATGCTTTTTAAACACTGACAGGCATGGGGCATCAGCCACCTCTCTAGGTAGCCTGTTCCAGTGTTTGACCACCCTCTTTGGTAAATAATTTTTTCTTACTGTTCAGTCTGAACGTTCTCTGATGCAGCTTTGAACCATTCCCATGTGTCCTATCACTGGATCCCAGGGAGAAGAGCTCAGCACCTCCCTGTCCGCTTCACCTCCTCAGGAAGCTGTAGAGAACAGTGAGGTCACCCTGCAGCCTCCTTTTCTCCAAACTAGAAAAAGCCAGCATCCTCAGAGACTCCTCATAGCACATTCTTTCCAGCGCTTTCACCAGTTTTGTTGCCCTGCTTTGGATGAATTCAAGACCTTAACACCATCCTTAAGCTGTGGGGTCCAGAACTGCACACAGGATTCAAGGTGAGGCTGAACCAACACTGAATACAGTGGGCTAATCACCTCTTTTGACAGGCTAGTCATACGGTGTGTTCTTGCACCCCAGAATGGTGTTTGCCCTCCTGGCTTCCAACCACACTGCTGACTCTTGCTCAGCCTGCTGCCAACCAGCACCCCCAGATCCTGTTCTGCAGGGCTGCTTTCCAGCCACTCCTCTCCCAATTTATACTTGTGCCTGGAATTTCTCTATCCTAGGTGCAGAATGTGGCATTTCAACTTGTTAAATTTCATCCCATTAGTAGTAGCCCTATGCTTCAAACTGTTTAAATCTTTCTTCAAGGTGTCTTTTCCCTCAAAAGAGGCAGGAGCACCTCCTTATTTGGTATCATCAACGAACTTGTTAATGTTGCATTCAACCCTTGCATCCAGATTGGTGGTGAATATATGAAAAGCACTGGCCCTACGGTTGAGCTCAGAGGGGCACTGCTGGTAACAGGTCACCAGCCAGATGCAGCTCCATTCAGTAGAACCCTTTGAGCTCTGCTCTTCAGCCAGTTCTTCACCCAGCACACCATGAACCTGCTCGTTTCACAGTTGGACAGGTTCTCCAGAAGGATAATGTGAGGGACAGTGTCAAAAGCCTCACTAAAATCCAGAAAAAACTACATCCACCACTTTCCCTTCATCCACTAGGTGTGTGGCCCTGTCGAAGAAGGATATTAAATCAGTTAAACTGAACTTTCCCTTGTGAATCCATGTTGACTGTGCCCAGCAACTGCATTGTTCTTTAAATGCCCTTCCATACTACGCGATAAAATCTCCGTAATTTTTCCTGGAACTGAGGTCTTGTCTCACTCCCTTTTTTGAGATTGGAATAACATCAGCCAGCTTCCCAGCTCCCCAGACTCCCAAGACCTTTATTAGATGGTTGAGAGGGGTCCTGCCATAACATCCGCCAGCTCCTGCAGTATTCTGGGGTGAATCCCACCAGGCCTTAGGGACTTGTGAACATTCAGCCAGTCCTTTACAGTTTCCACTTCCACAAATGGAAAATCACAATCCCCACACTTGTGATCCTCCAACTCAGGGGAGCGGCCAGCAGATCTGTCAGTATTATTAGAGACTGAGAAAAAAACACATTGAATGCCTCTGCTTTTTTTAATGCTTATTATTCAGACAACAATTTTCAACAAGTATCAGTCCAACATTGTCTTCATTTTCTTTAGACCCCCTCTTGCTATTAATGTACTTAAAAAAGCCTTTTTGTTGTCTGACATGAGAATGGCCAGTTTCAGCTCCCATTGAGCTTTGGCCTTTTGTGTCTTTCCCCTATATATATGAACCACAGCTCTATAATCTTCCTGTGAAGCATGACCTACCTTGCTTCCAGAGATCACACCATTTCTTCTTCCTCTTGAGCTTCACGAGGGGCTCCCCTGTGCCCTGCTTGCTTGACTTACAACACAGTGGAGTCTCTTGCTTCTGTGCTTCTAAAAAGTGGTTTGTAACAACTGACCAGCATTTGTGTACTCCTAAGCCCTCAAAAGCAGATTCCCAGGGCACTCTGCTAAATAGCTCCCTGAATAGCTTAAAATTTGCTCTCCTGAGGTCCAGGGTAGCAACTCGCTTGTTTTTTCTTGCTACACTGAAAATTTGAAGCTCAACTGTTTCATGATCACTGTGGCCAAGACAGCCACCTACCATCACATCCCCCATGAGTCGTCCTCTATTCACGGACATCAAGCCTAGCAGGGCATCTTTCCTAGCTGGCTTGCTGAGGGCTTGTGGCAAGAAATTATCTCCTACAAAATTCAAGAATTTCCAAGCCCTGCTAGTCACAGCAATGTGATATTCCCAATGGATGTCTGGGCAGTTGAAATCTTCCCAAAGGACAAGGGCTACTGATCCAGAAATTTCTCTGAGTTGCCCACAGAAAACCTCATCAGTGCTTACATCCTGGCTGGGTGAACAGTAGTAGACACCCTCTACACATCTCCCTTGTTTTCCATGCCCCTAATCCTCACCCACGTGTGCTCTGAACCACATCATCACTAGCTGTAAGGGCTGTACAATCAAACCTCTCCCTTACATATAGTGTGACACCTCCACCTTCCTGCCCTGCCTATCCCTCCTGAACAGCCTGTAGCCCTCCATCCCAGCACTCCAGTCGTGGGACTCATTCCACCAAGTCTCACTAGTTCCAGTGAGCTTGTAGCTCTGGGACCTGACCAGCACTTTCCCAAAGGCCCTGGAAACTCAGTGCAGAGCCTCTCCCTGGGGCATTCTGGGCATTCCAGCTCAAAACCTCTGTTGCAAACGGGATCAACAAATCTCAATAGTGTTACAAAGTTCAAAGCAAGGATGGGAGGGAGGTTTTTATTTCAAAATAAAATTGATTTTACTCATTCACATGCATGCTGTCATATGGGCCTATCTGCAAGCAGCTAAATGTGCATTTCCACCTTGTCTGGACAGAATTACCTGAGGCAAGACAGAGGGACAAGAGAACAACATAGGAGGCTGCTTCACGTCTCCTGGGTTGTCCCTACCTGGGTATCCTGAGCAGCTGCATGTAGATGTGATCCTGACGAAATGCTAGTGTGAGTACCATCAACACCTGCCCCTCTTACAGCCATTTTCCTGCCAGTCCTAAGGCTTCCACATACTTGGTCATACCAATCACTGAACGACAGAACCACTTCTAATAGAGGGGGACTGAGGAGGTGTCTTGTCCAACCACTGGCTCAGGGCAGGGTCAGCAATGACTATAGACCTGCATGCTCTGGGGTGTGGCCACTCAGGTCTTGAAAGCTGACCCCTCAGGGATCCTACAGCCTCTCTGGGCAACCCACTCCAGTGCTTCATGAACCTCACAGGGATTTTTGGTTTTGATTCCTTATCTCCATCCTGAAGCTCTCTAGTTTCGGGAGATGCCACCATCTGTCACCCTCCCACCTGGCAGTGCTGGGAAGAGCCTGTCCACATCTGCTTGATGCCTTCCCCTTAGGCATGGGGATGTGCTGTGAGGGGCCCTGATGCCTTCTGTGCTCCAGGCTGAACCAGCCCCAGTCCCACAGACTCTCCTTGCCTCCACTGAGCCCCTCTGGTTTCTTGGCCTCCCTCCTGTCCAGGACCCCTCATGGTCTCAGCGCCTGGATGAGGCCTGATGGGTGCTGAGCAGAGGGGATCACCCTTGTGTGCTCCTAGGGGAGAAAGATGGGAGAAAAACCCCCAGGGCAAGCCCAGTGCTGCCTGTGACCCCTCATGGGAGGAAGCAGGGGAGCCCAGAGGCCTGGCCAGCAGTGCTGGGGTGTGGGGAAAGCCTGTGGCGCTTTGTCCTGCAGCTCCGTGCTGCCGTGCCTGCTCCAGGGGCAGAGGTAGCAGAGGAGCTTCAGGGGACGTCCCTGCTGCCGGGCACTGGGGGGGCAGCCCCGCAGCTGTCCCCGGCCCCGCTGCCTGCCGAGGAGGGTCTCCTGCCCCCAGCCCAGCCCCCTCCAGCAGCCCTGGCTGAGCTGAGGTGGAAGAGCTCCCCAGCACCTCATCGGCTGCCCCTCAAGGGGGTCCCAGCAGCTCCCACCTCTGCCCCTGTTCCCACCCGTGGGGAACAAGAAGAGCTGCAGAAGCCAGAGGAGGCTGTGCCTGGGCTCTCTGCTCCCAGCCAGGGCAGCGAAGGCTCCCCTGGAGGGCCCTGGTGACCCCCGAAAAGGAGGTTTGGCAGCCCTAAGGGGACTTCACCTCCAAACAAGAGGCCGTCCCTCCTGCTGAGAAACTAAAGCATTACCACAGCAATACAACTACCTTAGGTCATAAAAAACCCCAGCAACAGTACCTTTTAACCTTATTTTGTAATGAGGGACAAAAAATTGCTGCAAGCAAATATTTTTTTCAGCATCCCTTTTTTTTTTTTTTTTAAAGAACTTCCCTGTGCTTTGAGAGACTGGAAATATCTTAGAAGGATAAGTGTCCACTCTGAGTTAAAAGCTCACTCAGAAGCACAGGGACTGCAAGCCTCTTGAAGCCTCAGCAGCAGCAGCTCTGACTGGTAAAATACAGAGTTCCTCACATACGAATGACAATACATGTAGGCAGTTTCTTGGAAAAGATATGCCAAAGTCATGACAGTCCAGTAAAACCCAAAGCTGAATCCAGGCTTCCTGGTATTTTGTTAAGGTCCTCAGGCAGAAGTCCCATTTCCTGAAGTCTTTATGTTGTGCTGAGAATTATTTTTTCCTGTCTCTGTTGAGGCCTCTTGGCACTGTTTAATGAAATCAGGTATGCATAAATTCATATTTCATGTCAAAGTAAATTACAAAAGGCAGGTAAATAACACCAGTGCTACATGTCTTGTATCTGAAAGGTTGGCACAGTAGTTAGTGCAGTTCCTTAGAAGAACGTATAAAGTGACCAGTATGGTGGTGTCATTTTCTACTCTAATTCCTCCAACAAAAACTCAAAGGAGATAAAAAGTAATTTTAAAAATACATTTTAGAGATAGGCTCTTTGAAGACATTTAGTTGCAGAAAGCAGCTGGTAACAAAGCAGGCACAGTTTGTCCTTGGCACAGCCACAGAGCCATTGGTAGGGCTGAGGAGGGGTGTCCTGTGTTGACATTCACGTGGTGAGACAGAGTAAGAAAAATAAATAGATAAGACTAAACCCAGAGAGTAAGTAGATTAAACAAAAAGAAGTTTATGGTTAAAACAATCATGAGATAGAAGGTGAAAGGTAAACAGAAGCCACTGAACAAAGAAGAGAAAAATCACTTTGAACACTAAAACACAGACAAAGCATGTATCTTAAGGTGATTATATTTCTACCCAAGACTATTCCTTCCAGTCTCAATGGTACAATCCTGGTGCAGTTCCACGTCTTTGGGGGTATCCCAGAACTATGTGAGTCCTTTAAGGATAATTCTGTTGAAGCACCAATAAGGTATTTGGAAAAGCAAGCTCCTGACCCCAACTACAAATCTTGACCTGTAGTGCTGCCTGGTGTGCAGATGCTTCCAACAGGATGGACGGTCAAAATAACCTTAAAGGACAGTGTCTCCATCCTAACCTACTCCTCATGTCAGACATCTTTAAGAAGTGTCAGTCCCTAGATACGAGATGATAAGCTCTAACTCAGCACAGAACAAGAAGATAATTCTACCTTAACTACTAAACAGCTAAGATAGTGAAGCCTTGCTTATTACAGAAGAGAGAATATAATACCATATGACACTGTGTTATTACAGCATCTTTGTAATACCAATTATCGCTAATTGGAGAAACAAAAGGAAAGATTTTTTTAGTAATGTCCATTCCTAGCATATACTCATAGTCTTCAATAAATTTGACGTTTTCCACAGATTTTTGACCACAAAACAACACCTGATGAGCAGTCTTCTATTCCACACTGAGGTAGTCTCGTAGGTACTGTTGGTACCGCTGGCATGGTGAGCGCTTCTCCAACACCTTGAAACTTGTCAGCTGAGCAGGTTCTCAGGTTTATAAATCATTCCTCTGTAAATAAACCAACTGATATTGTAGTCTGGAGAAAAGGAGGCTGAGGGGAGACCTTCTCTCTCTCTACAACTGATGGAAAGGAGGGTGTAGTTTCAGGTGAGTTGTGATGCCAGGTCCCAAGGCTGGGCAGGAGGGCTTCCCACCAATGCTCTCCCCTCCTGTGAATGGCCTTTACCCTCTGCGGGATCCTGGGCAAGGAGCAGGCATCCACTGGTCCCCCTTTGGTTTCCCAGAAGAAGCAGTTGCGCTGACAGTACGTCAGGAGCTTGGGCAATGCCTCCCTCCAGCCCCATGGAGCTTTGTGCAGCCCCTGTGTCCTTCTCCATGGTACAAGTGCCCACCTCTGCCCAGGGCTGGGTGGCATGGGGCCTGATGCTGGCTCTGCTCTCTTCCTTCAGCTCCTGGGTGCTGAAGGA
Source organism: Apus apus (assembly GCF_020740795.1). Lineage (NCBI taxonomy): Eukaryota > Metazoa > Chordata > Aves > Apodiformes > Apodidae > Apus > Apus apus. Next base: position 67,331,900 of record NC_067312.1, on the reverse strand, counting down.
GCTGTGGCTGGGCACACACAGCTCCCAGCTGGGGAGGGGTGCCCCTGTGGCTGCAGGCAGTTCTCAGGCACAGCTGCCAGGAATATCTCTCTGGTCTAGGCTCTGTTCCCCTGAGCACTGCTCTTGCAGCCCAGCAGCAGAGGCATTGCTGCTCACCTTCTTCCATTCCTCCTCTCTTACCCAGTGGAGGATCTTCACTGCTAGAAGCCTGGAGAGGCTGATGGAGGGCCAGGCAGAGGTGAGCATGGCTGTCTTTCCCCCACCTCTGGCTGTGCCAGGGTGCCAGGGATGAGCAGGGAGGGGAGCAAGCCTGTGCAAGAAGGAGCGAGGGCAGATCCTGGGGTGCCACTCTGGGAATGGAGAGGGTTGAGGAGCCACTAGGAATGCCAGCACATCCTGGCTAGTGGTGCTGGGAAGAAACCTACGACACAGGTCAGATTGCTTGGGAAAGCAGAGGTTCCCAGCTCTGCTGCCTCCCGCATCTCTTGCAGGAACTTCTGACTGTCCTGCAGCAGAAAGGGCTGACAGAAGAGAAAATATTACACAGAGCTGCCAGTGGGAATGCCTGCTCGATCCTGACAGAGCTCCTGGACCGCAGTGCAGACAAGGACCTGGGAAACCAGCCTGCTCTGCTGCTGGCTTTCATCTTGAAGGGTCAGTGCTTCTGACCTGCAGCAGGAGGAACTCCTGGCTGGGCTGGAGTGGTCAAAGGCTCACTTGCAGCGCTTGGCACTGCAGGAATTCCTCTGAAGCATCCCTTCCAAGCTCCTCATCAAAAACCTCTATGAGAACTGGATGGCAGCCATGCAGAAGACAAACAAGGAGAAGAAGAAGGAAGAGCTGTAAGTGTAAATGTGAGCAGCAGCCTGCCTGTTGAGCAGGAGCCCTGACCACTGGCTGAGAGCACCCAGAGAGCTGCTCACACAGCCACTGCTTTGGGTGAGCCTGGGGACAGCTGTGGGCAACATCTGCTTTATTAACCTTGTCTTCCTGTTCCCTCAGGATGGCCAATAAGTTACCTGTGGCCAGTCTCTTCCTCCTCAAACATCTGCTGTTCCTCCTCCAGCACATTGGCCACAATGCAGCCACCAGCAGGAAGACCTGCAGAAACCTGGCCATCTGCATTGGGCCAAACCTGCCAAGCCCACCCAACAAGTGGGCTCCTGCTGAAGGCCATGCTGGAGGTCACTGAGAAGGTACACTGCCTTGAGCAACTGGTTGCAGCCTTCCTGGCCCATCAGAGCTTGGCTCTACCTCCAGCATTTCTCTGCATTATTACAGATCATGACATTACCACAGAAGTCTCCACCAGGTAGTGTGCCTGTGATTAATAAAACTAATAAAAATAGCTATCAGCAACAGTAATATAGCCAACTTATTATTAGTGAAGCACACTTTTCAGCAGTATAGCAGCAGATATACTTATGGTAGATTACCTAAATGGATCTATGCTACTCGTATCAAATGAATTAGATTTCTGAAGAGGGCAAACAATGCTGGAGGAGAGGACAAACTGATCTGAGGGCAAGTTTCAACCATCCCAAATGCAGGAGAACACACTGACCCAACACCATCAGTGGCCCCAGAGAAGGACCATGAAGTAACAAACAGAAGTCAGTCTTTCACTTCAAAAAAAATCATAGAATGATAGAATGCTTTGGGTTGGAAGGGACCTTAAAGATCACCTAGTTCCAACCTGTCTGCCATGGGGCAGGGACACCTCCCACTAGACCAGATTGCATCAAGCTCCATCCAACCTGGTCTTGAACACTTCCAGGGGATCCACGGCATGGAATCTGGAGTCAGTTGGGCATCCCCAGTGGGAGTCAAATATCCCATAGAAAATTTGTGCAAAGCATTCAGCCTGTTTTGGAAAGGAAAAGTAAGTGCAGCATGGGAAGTTCTCAGAGAAAGAGACTCAAATTTGGATAAGAGTTAAGTCCTTTTTATGTAATAGAAACATAAAACAGTGTAGGACACCACCAATAGATGCTGTTATTTCATGTTTTCACTTGTTAAAGCCATGAGATTATTATGTTTTTTGAACTTTCCGATAAATTTTATTTTCCTAGACCAGTTCCACTTTTTCAGACAAAATCACACTGTTACTGTTCTTTGTTTTTGCTTTTATTGGTGGTATCTCAGAAAGTCTCCAGAACATTTCTGGGTACACAGCTATTCTTCAGAGAGGCAGGCTGCACTTTTCAGTGCTGCTTCTGGTTCCCAGCCTCACAGCTCCCAGGCTGGCAGGCAATTTCCCTGACAGTATTTTTGGCAGATGCTTTCTTCTTTTCTGTAATTTTCCCTTTCTAACCAGGCCACCTGTCATGATCTGTTATTCGGATATGTGACAAAACAAAGATAACACAATATCTGGTGCACAAATAGGCACTGGGGTTGGTGTGTAGTCTTATGAGGGATCAGGCAGAACCCCCTTGCTTTCTAATACCCCTCACTGAGGTGGGATGCTGGGCTGGATTCTGCCTTCCCTCCCCTGGGATAAGCTGCACAGCAGCTGCACCCTTTGTTGTCCAGCAGGACCTGTGAAGAGCTTTAAAGGTGATCCCAAATGGTGAAATTAAGACACAAACGAGGTCAGATGTCATGCACACACCCAACTTTATTGGAGTAACACAACAAAGTCCTTAAAGCAGATAGGAAAGGGCAGAAAACAGAGAGAGAAAAGAAAGGAGAAAGCAGAAATATGGAGGACAGCAAGTGATAGAATAGTTACCACCACGGTCCAGCGATGTCCTTGGTGGGGAAGCGCTTCCCTGCACCCATAGTGTCCCAGATTTTTATACAGTTCTTGGCCACTGTGCTCCCCCCGCCACTACTCTCCCTATACAGGGGAGAAAATCTGCCTGTCTTCTTCATGCTCCTCTGAGATAGGAGGGGGGGTATGGTGCTGGGGCTATGTCCTGCAGATAGTCTTTGTTTGTCTAATTACTAAGATCAGCCATTGCAAAACAGGAGGTTGAGACAACCTTGCAGAGGAGGTTCAGTCTTAGGAGGTGGCTTGAGACTGGCACTCTATCTTTTCCTGCTAAGTCGGTGGTTTTTATGAAATCTCAAGGCCTAGTTATCACTGGATATTCTGTTTCCAGTGCCAGCTGTAGAACTGCTATGTCTCCAAACTCAGCATGTCCCACACTGAACTCCCCATTTCTCAGGTACACATCACAGGGGGAGCAAGACAGCTTGGTGGGTTGCTGAGTTGTCTCTTTAGTCCATCAACAAATTCTGTTTTACTCTTAGATGTCTCAAGGCAAATAACAGATATCCTAAGTGCCTAAGTACACCACTTATCTCTTGGAATGTTCGAGACAAGCACTATACATCCTGAATGTCACACCGCTTTTAAGGCTGTTCACATGAACAGGCTCAGTTCCCCACTGAATAATTACTGGAGTAATTCTGCTTGTGGGCTCAGGTTACATCTGACACAACACAAATTTGCTTTCCTTATTCAGATATTGAATGACAAGGTGAAGGGATAGTAAATTCTGGTTGGACACTGTCAGACCTAACAGCTTCTAGGTCAAGCTAATAAAGGAACAGCTGAAGTTTCTCTTTTTCCAGCTAAGTTATTTTGTATGCCCCTGGCAGTCATGCTACCTGAAAAGCATTGCAAGCTATTTTGTGTAAAGTAGCAGATTGAAAGGCAGAAGCAGAAGTAAACAGAAATCATTAACATGAATTAGCAACAACCCTTGGACCCTTAAAGAGGTTTTGTAAAGGGCAAGTTCATACTCACTGGGGATGCTTCCTTGCTGTCAGCTGCCTCCCTAATGAATTGGGCAGCTACGGAGAAGTATAAACCATGGCTGATTATGATTAGTGACTGAAGCTGAAATAGATAAAGGAGCATCATGGGCCCCAGACCAAACCAGTTGCACATGCATTTTTGGCCTCATGTTATGCAACCTGGGCAGGATGACTTATGACACATTGGACCCATGTATCAGAAACTCATCCTCCTTGTAAAGGGTGTACAAACTGGGTTCTTCCCCAAAACTGTAATCTGTAGTACTGCTTTGTATAGGGAATTAGTAGGTTAATAGATTGCATCTGCATTGTGATTGGGAATGCAGTAAGAGTGTGGGAGAACACCATTGGTGAGAAATTTTCTTTGGCTGGTCTCTCACAGCCACTAGGATCTTAAACACACTGCTGCACCCTGTTGTAGTGATACCATTAATGCAAATCCGTATGTACTTTGTTACAGTAGTAAGTTGTTACTGTAGGAGGCAGGTGAAGCTCTGCATTGATAAGCAGGTGAAAGGACTGGGGCTGGCCAAGGGCTTCCTACCACAGTCAAGGGCAAGACTGGGTTGGCTTCTGTTTGCCACCAAGAAGAACCTGAGCTCCACTGTTGGCTGCAACCCAGCAGGCATTGAGTGGTGGAGACACATGCCATACCAGACCTTGATGTGAGGGATGGCCTCCTCTGTTATAAGAGGGCCATCCAGGAGGGGAGGGGAGGCTACAAAGCCTGCAGCTGGCATGGATCACGGAATGGTTGCATCTGGACATCCATTCAGTGATTGCAACACACCAAAGCCCAGATCATGTCCACCCTCATCTTGAGTGGCTATTGAAAAAAACAAAAAAGGGGGAGATGTGGAGAAGAGCCATGGGAAAAGAAAAAGGGCTTCCTCTATCTGTAAAGAACTAGACAAAACAATATGAGACCAGGTAAGGGCCAGGGCTTTCTGTGAGCAGCACTGTGAATGTTGACAAAAATCAGAACAGTGTGTATCGTGTGTTTGGTGTGTGATTGGCTACATACTGGGAACCCAAGGTCTGTGTATGTCCCAAGGAGCAGGTGTGAGTGCTGTTTACATTCTCTACCCTGATTGCTTTTTCTCACTTCCCTCTGTAAAAGTATATAGGGGAGCATTTTTGTCTTAATAAACGGTTCCATTGCTTCTCACCCTGGAGTCTGTGTCTTAACCATCACAGGTAACCACGATAAAAAAAAAAAATAAAAAAAAATCACTCGCAAAACCCAGCAGCAACAGAAGCAACAGTAGCAACTAGAAACGTAGTTTCTAGACATCGAACTCTACAATGACACCAAGTGGCGAAATACCAGCCTTCAGGCTGCACAGTTAGGTACCTGTTTTGACACAGTGCTTTGGGCTCGTATTTTGACTTCTCTTTCCCCCCTATGCAAGTCAGTGTCAGCATTAGTGTTAGAACATATTTACCTTATCAGTATATTGCTTTTTCTACAGAAAACATTAATAAAACTCCCTCTTCACCAAAGTTCAAATTAATTATAGGAAAAGAAAAGCAAAGGTTTGATGTTTTATATTCTCAAGAGGTGCTTTCTTCTCCTGCTTTTATCATCTGAGACAAAGATAACAATTAACCAACAGTGAATGTCTCTATACATTAAACTGCTGAGGATTTTTTTTCTTCATTCCTTCCTTCCTCAAACAAACTAGAGCTATACAATTTTTAGAAACAGAGAGCAGTAGTTCTTTGTAATTTACACTGATTTTATGAAGAGCTTTTCTTCACTAAGCCCTTTGTTTGAACAGCCTTCCCCCCAGCCCCAAATGACCAACTGTATTGTATATGCACACAAAGTGGCTTCCAACCTGGGTAATACTTATTGCTTCTATATTCTTAGGCCTATTTTAGTTCAGCCAGTGCTTCCTAGAGGCAACTTTTTTCACCTTATTTAGAAATTGTACTGACATAACATCTACACTAGAGAAGAAAAAAATAAAGTGCTTGGTACTGTCATTAGATATATAATATTGGATTGCATGAAACTATTATTTTTTTTTAATACTACTATTCTACCTCCATAACTGTTTACTCGCATTTGTGATATAATCTCTTCTTCAGGTTGGGTTATATTAGCTTTATCATGCAATTCATGGCTTAATAAAAAAGTTATTCTGGCTTGCAGAACTTATATGGGATTGTTCCAGAAATGTATTTGCAAGTAATATCAAGACTCTGACAAAAATTTTCACTTTAAAGGCACACTTAGAAGTACACAGTTGATATTTCTCACATGCTAATTCAGAAAAGCAATTAGGATTAATTAATTTGTATGTCAGCGAAGTTAAACATGTACTTTGAAAGTCTAGGTGTTCACCAAACAGAATAACAAAGTATTACTTGCACTGGTTGTAGATACATTGACATATTTGTTAATTTAAATAGCTAGACCATAATGGAAGAATTGCCTTGCTTTCTTACTGGAAAGGGACCACATGACACTGAATTTCTAGTCCACTGGCTCTGATTTATTAAATAATGTCCTGGTAGATGTTGGTACAGATGTATGCAAACCATGATAGGAAGTCTTGATTTCTTCTGTTGATGTGGAAAATCATGCAGGATGAAAACAGGAATTCAAATATCCTCCATTATGAATGAAGGTCGAAACAGTGGGAGGATTTATCTTTCTAGTTTTCTCCTGTTTTGTTTTTCCTCTCTCTGTGGTGTACACGGTATGGTTAAAGATAAAGAGTTAATGGTTAAAAATGTTTTTTCTAAGGTTATATTGCCTGGCTGTAGCGGATTTGATTATCCAGTCAAAAAACAGAGAGTGGAAAAGTAAAAAGAGTGTTTTAGAAAGAATACTTTTAAACTATAGACATTGTAAAGCCAGAAGTGTGTAAGGGGAGTAGGACAGAGCCTCTGTTTTTTGGCAGGGGAGCATCACAGACCACTTCTCCTCATTGACTGCATTAATTAAGATGAATAAGCAAGATTTTATAGCTGTGCAATTCCCACCACTTCACAGTAACAGCTTTCACACCACTGTGAGCATGCAGGTAGAGCAATAAAGTTAGATTTAGCTCAGTTTGGAAAGATCCAGAGTTGATCTTGCTTTTTTTCTATTTTCTGTTGGGTGAAAGCAGTCATGAAGAAAGAAAATACTAATCCACTTGGCTGTCAGGTTGGGCATTTTGTTCTTAAAGCACATCGTAAAGTGCTGATCACTAAGTCATGTGTAACAGACAAGCAGAGTTTGAGTATTTGGAATTTTACAGCCCCTCTAGACTTTGTGGTTTAAAGATACTCAGATGTTTAAGGTGAGAAATTCAATGAAATAGTTCTGAAAGTGTAAGCAATTAACAATGCAGAGATTTAGAATTGTAAGTTTGTCTCTGAAACGGTCAAATCCTTTTTGTAAAGGCTCAGACTTTGCCACTGGTTATGAAGGCCTGCATAGAAACCTTTACTTTCACACATGTCAGGGCAATGGCACTCTGCTTCCACACTGGGGACACTGGAGAGGTGTAAGCCTTTCAAGAAGCTGTACTTTTGGATAAAAAGTGAAGAATACAATTGCACAGAAACTGCAGAGCCAAGTTATCAATATACGTGAAATCCCTCTGTTTCAAGCTAATAATATATATAGATTAAAATAAACCAAAACCCCACCTGTGAAAATCTGTGTCCTCAGATCAAACTGTAGAAAGTAGATAGAATGGTCTTTTTTTCTTTGTCTCCACTGATGGGCACTGCTGAAGACATAGATGTCCTTTGTTCTGTTTTGAGTTCATCAGTGATTTATCTTGACCAGCATATAGAAAAATCAGAACACAAAAATGGGCCTTGCTGTGCAACGAGGGGATACCAGGTGGCCTGGAATCTTACATTAACTTTTTTAGCTTGGACACACTCTTAACAACCTGTATGTGGCAATACATCTAGGAAATGTAGTATTTTATTTATAATAAGGTTATATAATGAAATGGATTTCCTAATTGTAATAATAATTTTAATTTGTCTAATAAATCAAATGTCTGGTAAACATGAGGTGCAAAATATGGGCACTGGCTGGGAAGGTGTTGTCATTCAGAATAGAGCTGCTAGGCCTGAGCCATCAGTCAACCAAAGAAACAGTGGGGAAAAAAAATTCTGGCAAGTGTACCTTTTTCTGCCTTTCTAAAGCACAAGAAGGGACTCTGCTTAAGTTTAGAAACACAACAAAACAGCTGTTCTTACCTTGCTGCACATTTTTATATATTCAGGTGGTGTTTTAAAAGCATGGATTACAACCAAACCTTTCAGGGGAAAAGAAAAAGAAGACTATGAGGAGTCAGAGATGTTGGTTTTCTATCCACAAGGCTATATATAGTGAAGGGAAAATATTTTTTCATTCTTAATTTGATATGAAAAGATCCCATGAGCAAAGAAACAAAAGTCCCACAGGTTTCACTAAACTAAGTCCAGCCTTCTCTTGAGGTTAACAACGGTTAACACCATCAATGGTTTCTTAGTAGTTGAAAGCAAGATATGTTTCATGTGACTTTTCAGCACCTGTTCTCATGACATTATGTGAATATTTGCTATTCTTTGTGCTTTCAGCATGTTCCCGCAGGTGCTCTGTTTTGCTTTCTGAAATTGTCCAACAGGTCATGATGATGATTGTGATGGAATAAGTGAATTGAGAGAGTCAACAGTCTCGTTACAACAAAGGAGAGTTAAGGTTTTGGGCTGAGGCAACATGACCTGGTTTTTCTGGCAAACCCGTGATGAAGTCTGCAAGTTTGTTAGGTTGGGATACATAGTACAGCCAGCTGCTGAAGCTAAGACCTGTCAATCTGAAAGACTGTCTAACATTTGAGCTGTTAAGTGCATTAATGAGACTGAACCTGCATTGCTTCCCAGCTGTTTATTAAAGCAAAACCAAACCCTTTGCCAAACAGCCTCTTTGGCAGGAGCTTGGGAGCATGGCTTCTGCCGTGTGGATGCTTCTGAAGCTGATTCACAGGGTCTCACAGTTGGGCCTGGTGGGTCAAAGGATTCAGCTCATGGTTCCTACAGAAAGGTATCTCCACCAGAAAGGGACCTCAGGAATGGCCAGGTCTGTGACATGAACTGACTCGCCAAGAGAATAAAGCAGAGGGCAGGATGGAGGGGAGAAGTGGCTCGCCACTTCTGGGTGCTGTTACACCAGCTCAGCCATCTCACCTGGCCACTTCTTCAGGACTAGGTGTGTGGTCCAATTAGTTCACTGTTCTGGCATGAAAAATGAGAACCTATAGAAAAGAAGATTCTGGTGATGTAAGAACAAGGATTACTCAAGTGAATGAAGCCTGGAGGAGTTCCATGGGCCAAGTCCTCCTGCAGTGGACAGCTGGCCTGAGCTTACCCTGTGCCATTAACTTGGATAGACACAGAAATCTGAAAGCCAGGAAAGAGATTTTGCATTTTTGTTTGTGGTGGCTTGAACCAGTAAATTCTTACTCCAGTAATACTTGTGATACTCTACCAGTGTGCCAGAGTTTGAAGGACTTGTGTTTTGGAATAGCAGCAAAAGAAAAAGGGCTAACTGTGCCTGTTGTATACCTTCAAATGGAATTTCAGATTGACTTAGTTCGTCCAAGAAATTACAAGTCTTAAAATAATTTTGTGTGTGTCTATCAGCAGTTCTATCAGAAAGTTTTCAACAGCGACTGAACAGTTTGCTTCAGTTGCATTCACTTTCCAGAAAGATCTTATTGAATGCTTTTTCTGTTGTGAGCACATCTTAGGGAATACTGAACTTGCAGCAAAGATTGCAGAGAATACATTCTATGTGCTGGACATGCTTCAGTGGAAACTAGATGACGCTATACCCATTCTCTTAGTAACAGGGAGAACTCTGTGTCATGCATGCCCAGCTAGAAGACAGCCTTCTCTCCCCAGCCTTACACTTTGTTTGTTAAAAGAAGCTCAGAGTGAACAAAAAAAAGTCTGTTGGAAAATTTCTTAAGTTCTTCAGAAAATTTTCCTGAAGAAAATCTTAAGTACTCATGCAAGTAATTTCCTTTGCAGAGCTGTACAACCAGAGTGGTATAGACGTGGCAGATCAGATGAAAGGAATTCTGGTTGCTGTAAACCAGATTTATGAAACAGTCTAGTTTTAAATAGACCCTTAAAAATGCTAGCTGTGAATTCTGGGCAGGATCCCCCTTCTTTTGGTTTTGCCAGTGAAAGAACCGCAACATAGGAAAACAGCAGAAGAACAGGGTCTGTTTTTTGCTTTCACTGGCAATGGAAATGAGTGAACATGTTTCTTTCTCTAGCTGCCCACACACTTGCAGCGTGCTGAAGTCCACTGAGGTCTCTCCTGTGCCAGGATAACCTTTTGTAATGCTGTGCTGAATTGACCCCATTTAAGACAATTCGTTTTGCTTTAGACCTGTGCTCCAATTTACACCTCAGCCCTGCTGTGACCTGGATCTGCATGCCTTGCTGTGGTGTAAAGGCAACTGATGCCTGGAGAAAACAAAAGTTTTACAAATTCCCTCAGCCATGACAGCCTTAGCCCAATGTAGTGGTGCATAGCTATGGGCTCCCTAGTGCTGATGTGAGCACAGGGTCAGGGCTATATGGCTCCAGGTGGGAGGAAGAATTGTCCCTCTTGGCAGCTGCAGGACTGTAAACCACATACTAGCCTGATGATGCTCTAAGCTGTATCTTCTGTGCTGTTATGCCAGGTTTCAGCTTTTATTTCCATTTCATCAGGCTTCTGCGCTTGAAGATTTTTCTGAGGCCAAGATAATGTACAATACACATATTGTTTCATTGATTTATAAAGATAGCTTGTGTGAATACACTTGATCTTCATCACCTTCATCAACAAAAGAAAGGCAGACAGCACCTAATCTCATATGAAGTCTCTTACCCCTTGATATCAGTTAGAATGTATCTGAGTAAGTGGAGTGAGTTTGTACTAGAGCAGCACTTTGTATTATCTCTCTATGGAGCCAGTGGTGCCCCATAATGACTTAAATGACAGACTTACCATTTCATTGAGTGACAGCCTAAATGACCAACTGAGGAAATTGTGAGAACTGGAATGTCATAATTTCTCTGGCAAATGCAAAATACAAATGAATTTGAAAGAGCAAAAGCAAATCAGCATATAGGTTGCCTCATTAGGAAGAAATAACCATTCTGGAGGAGTGCCAAGTGGTTCAATCATGGTGAGTCTTACTTTCCAGGGGAAAACACAGGAAAATAATTTATAAAGAAGAATACGGTTCCAATGGGAGTTTAAATAATTCAACTTGTATATCAGCTAGTTAATTTGGTGGGATAGAGTGAACAGCTCTGTGGTAACAGGGAAGACCTCCATCCACTGCAGACAAGCTGGAATCAGCAAAAGTTTAGAAAATTACCTTCAGAAAGCCAAATCCTGATACTGAAAGGAAGTACTCTTGAACATTTAAAGATAAGCCACTTTCCTATGAAGAAAATAAAAACCTTTCATAAATAAATTCTAGTATATTTTAGCTTTTATGGTCAGCTGCAGGGCTTTGCTTCTAACTGAAATTAGTACTAGTAAACAAATCTAGAAATCTGCTTTTATTATACCAATCTTACTTCTCTTCATTCTAGAGACTTGCACACTTAAGTAAAAAATAAAATAAATAAATAAAAATCAGTATTGTATTAAATTTGACTCTAAAGGACTAAGAGATAAATTCTGAAATAGACAATACAGATGTGCTTTCTGGACAATGGCTCTAACACCAGATGGAGATTCATGTGAAGTTTTATGGGTTGCTTACAATGCGTAATGCAGATCCAGTTTGAGTTAGTTGAGATTCTTTTTGTCTTCAGGTGGGCTACACAGCACAATTGGAGGTACAGTAACCAGCAAGAATATCTGTTTTTGAAAACATTTCCATAGCCACCTTGGAGAGAAGATTAAGTTCAGTAAAACATACCACAAAAGCAAGATTTTCTTCTCTAAACTGGAACATTAAATTCTTAACAGTCCATGTATTACTGTGGAGATAGTATTTGCAAATAGCATTTTCTTTGTGGAAAGAAGTCCTTCAAAATTTATTGTGTGCAATGCAGGAAGAGATAAGAATTTCTCTGAGTTTATCTGCTGAACAGTGCTCAAAAACAGAGCTGCTGTGCAGTACAGAGTTAGTATGATTTAGAAAAACACCAAACAAGTACTTCCCTAGTGAACACCATCCCTTTTTCTGAGTATGAATGTTTACCTTTGCCAAAATGATGCTGTGGATAGGATGGCAGACAAAGCTAACCATCACCCAGACAAATAACAGTGTATAAATAATGATCTATATTCACAACATTTAAAAAAAGAAAATCAGAACACAGGAACACATGCACTCACACAGCTGGCTGTGACTCCCTTGTCCCCATAGCCAACCCCCCCGTGCTCTTGCCTTCAGAGACCCATACCCTGCTGGCTCCCAACCACTTCACCAGCCCAGCACCCTGTCTGGCACGAGCCTTGCTGGCACTTGCACACTCACACCCCCACCCGTGCTGGGGTCACCGCACCACAGACACGGAGCTCCCACCTGCCCCCACACAGGCCCCATACCTGTGCATACACACACATGCATGTGTGCACACACAGAGAGACACACGTGCACGCACATACACAGGCTGGAGAGCTGTTGGTGACAGAGTGAGGAAGGACTCTGGTGAGCAGCCAGGACAGGCTGCGCTGGCCAGGAGTAAGACCTGGCTGATAAGCATTCTTAACAGCCAACTACTACTGGTCTTTTTGCTCCCCTGCTCCTTATTTTGACACTCCTGTTCCTCCCTAGATCAACTGAACCTTCTTTTCTCACCTTTGGCTCCTTCCTAGACATCCTCTAATAAATTCTATGGGAACTCATGCTGCTCTTCCCCTGCACCCAAAGCGTGTCACCCAGTCCTGGACAGCAACCCCTTCAGTTAGAAGCATGACCTGGGGGTGCTCCTGATGGCTGGTGGTGATGGGTTTCATGCTGGACATGGGCTGGGGCTCTCCTGGGACAGCTCTGGGAAGGCCATGGCAAGGTGGTTCATTCCCCAGGAGCTTTTTGTTTGGGTTCCCACCTACTGTCCTGCCCCTGGGGTCCTTGGGACTTGTGTGATGGACCACTGATGAGTTGGTGGTCCTGGAATGAGCCTGGGACCAGCAAGGGCAAAGTGTTATTTTGAGTTTCCCTTCTGCCATTGTTGCTCTGTACTCCTTGGTGGGTGGGCAGATGAGTTTTATCACAGAACCTAGCAGAAAGTCTTGAGGATATTGGAACACCACTCTCAGATTGCAAAAACTAGCTGGTGTCACCAGTTCAAAGAACTCCTGACATGCTTTTCTGCCTCCCACCTCCTTTCTAGTCCTCCTGCTTCATGGAGATCTCATCCAACAATTTGCAGCAAATATAAAAAGAGCAGGAGAGATCAACATGGAAATAATAAAGATCTCATGGAAATAAAGTTATCCAAATATATTTGTGAAAAGCATCGAGCTTCTAGTGACTTAAATACACTAGGTGAGATAGTTTCCAAAGCAACCAGCCTGACCAAAACACCTGCTATTTGCATATTGGAGCTAGTGCAACCCTTTTGACACAGTGTAAGATTGTATTGAAAATAATCAGAGGTCTATACATGGTGGAAAGTTGCAATTTATAAATACCATTCATTAAGTTGTCAGAAAAAAAATATAAAAAAATTATAAAATTATCTATTAATGGTAAAATCCTGCAACATAAAACCAAGTTGATATGTGAGGGTTATTGAATATTTGACAGGATTCAGTCCTTACTTCTAAATGAAGCTGCACAATGACCAGCATATGACGTTTTGTTAAAAAACAAAGGCCTTTTTTGTGCAGATCCAATATCTATCTATACAGTTCCGTTACACATGCCAATGTACAGTGCCTGTCTTCATTTGGTGAACCACTCCCACATAGTTACTGTGACCAACTTGTTTTTCAAATGCAGCCAACACAATCAAAGAGAAAAAAAAAGTACCTCCTCTGTTCATGATTTCAAGAGGTAAACATTTACCAAAGCAAGTGAACATAACTAGTTCCCTATATTCCAACTTCAGCTTCTCCATTTTCCTTTGATAATTACCAAGATTTCATAAGATTATTCTGGACTAAGATGTATTGCCCTATGGCTATATAAAAATACAACATCAGCATGAGATACATATGTTGTTTCACAAGTTTCTTAATGGGAATTACATATAGGGAGCATTTATTCTGCTGTTCTGAGCATCCTGGTCTTCAGAGGCCCTCTAACATGACAGAATAGCAGAAACCAGTGCCAATAAAGGTCTAAATGCCTTCCCTAAAGAAAATCTTATGCATTACTGCAACTGTTGTAGAGACAAAAGAACATGCATCATGAACAGAAGGCATGTAATCACTCACTGGCAGAGAAAAATAGGCTAAAGCAGGAGTCAGGATGCATGACAAGGTTCATAACAATGTGAAATCATAACGAGTTGTGCGAAAGCAGCCACCCTCATGACACAAAATACAGTCAAAATTTCAAACACTGTGAATAGCTAACAGATCTATTTTTGTGAGATGAAAAAATGCAGCTTAGCAATTTGCCATGGCTGGAATCAAGGATTCCAAAATACTGGATTTGCCAGTTCAAGACAGACAGGTTCTGAGAAGGCAGAAGCCAAGACAGCCTCCTCGTTTCTGATTGCTTTGTTACAAAACAGAGGACATAATCCATCCTAGGCTGTTCATCTGTTTAACTTCTAATTAAACTCAGTGGGATGGAAATCTGGCTAAGAATCTGCAGTGGTATGAGATGGACAGGGAGAATACAAAATTACTCTAGTATCTTCATGTTGAAGTCTTGAACTCACTACTTTATTTAAAAGTAAATTTTAAAAAGTTAGTGTTAGGCCCACAGAAAGTAACCTGAGTGCGAAGCAAAGGGGAAAATGAGTCACTTCCAATTAGCAAACTAGATATATTAGATTCACTGATCTGTAGAGACCAAAGTTTAGACTGTTCTATTTAGGATACATCTGCAGGGGTTTAATGAGCAGAACAGTCATGAAGCATCCTGCACCTTTTTCAGTACAGAAAATCAGCTTATGTCTGGTAAATCCTACGCTGTGCAGCTACAGAAAGGACAAAGAAAGCATCTAAACATTCTGTCTTGAAAGTTAATGACCCCTTTTCCATGTTTGTAGCATGATGTTCCATCTCTCGATATGCCTCAGTTTCCCTCTGTGTTTTGACTGCTTTTGTCTCTCAGTTTTGCAGGCCTAGGCCTGAAGTGGAAAGGTTTCCATGAGAAAAGAAAAGGTCTAGCAAACTTTGAGCTGGTAACAACCTTGAAAGGTACAAACAAAGGCCAAGTTGATGTTCATAACACCAGCTGCTCTCCGGTGTTGAAGAACATGGAGCCCAGCCCGGCCACAACTAGGCCTGAAACAGAGATAAAGTAAGAACCAACAGAAAAACAGGAGATTTTGCTTGGTGAGAACAAGGCCTTCATGAATTTTTCTGCTTTAGTTTACTTCAGTGATAAGATGCCCTTTGCACTCAAGCTGCACTTCTCTTCTGGTCTCCCAATTTCCCTGCGCTTTTGCTGTGCTTGTGCCTTTCATTCTGAATAGCTGAGACCCCGACATCAGATGCAATAAATCTTGATCAGTGCATACACATCTCATCTGCCATGCATTCTGCCCGGGACAATGTTGAAGTACAAATTCTCTTCCTGAGTTTTCTCAAAGTTCTATTCTTTTAAATGTAATGATCTGGGAAATAACACTGTGTTGCTTGTACAGTCACTAATGGTTCACAAGTGCCAGTCACATTTCTCTGCCTCTTGGAGAACTTCATAATTCTACCAACCATCATCAGAGGGTGATGAGGACTAGAGAAGTTGTTAGGCACATTCACATGGGATTTACTATATCAGAACACACTGTCACCCTGACCATTTATTCATTTTGGTGAGGATGTGTCATCTCTTGTATTATACACTTCTAGAACTTCAGGATTTTTGCTTGTGATTTTTTTTTGGTGATGTGTTGTGTTTATTTATTATTATTTTTTTTTATTAGTACTTTTTAATGTTGAATGTCACATTCATTTAGCCAGGAAAGATCACAGCTTCGTGCAGCACTGAGTGCTGTCAGTTCCTATTGATGTTTAATTCACAGGAGGTGTTCATCATCTCCAGGGACCGAGTTTGAAGGAATTAGAGCTCATTGCTGCAGTTTGCTTTAAGTAGGATATTTTCAGTGGAGGGAGCTAGCACTGGCAGACAGACATTGCCCATTTGACAAGCATATAATCCAAGCTGACATTTCTTCTCCCAAAGGGACAAGTGAATACCACAGGTCAACAGAGCAGCTTAAGCTACACTGCAGTTCTACAGTTGAGAGTGATAGCCTCTTCTCAAGCTGCTTCCCTTGTACCACCCACACAGCTGCCCCTTCCTCCATCCCTTTCCTCAAAACTGGGCTAAGTGAGAAAGAATGACCAAAAAAGCAACTATCCCCATGTCGTCTTCCTGGCTGGTGATTTGTTGCCATCCTGTCTGACTTGCACAATTACTGTAGTATTTTTAGAAGCAGCTGAAAAAATAACCAGACTAGAGGGGATGGGCAGAATGGGAAGCTGACCCTGAATACCACTTGTATTATTTTTAAATCTAGTTGGTCTGGAAGACAGTCCTGCCCTGCATATCCTCTGTCCCACCATTACAGGGACAGGTTGCTATTAGGCTGCTATTGCACACGTCCTTTACAGCACAAAGAGCAGCTGCTGTGATGGGCCTCAAGGCAGCAAATGACAAGCAGCAGGCACAGGAGGCAAATCAAACCCATAGCACCTGCAGGAGAATGACATCTTTTTCTTCATGTCTTGCTTTTAATGCAAGCGTGTTCAAAAAACTACTCTAAACAACAGTTGTAAAGGTTTGGTCTCAGCCCTGGATGTTGCAAGTGAATTTCATGCAGTACCTGGTGAAGAAGGAACTAGTGAAGTTTTTGAACAAATAATGTCCAACTATTGATTTCTTTGCAAAATATCATCCTGTCAGAAGGTACAGTGTTATTTACAGTGCAGCTGAAAAGGAGGAAAAGTGAAATATCACAATAGGAAATGCTAGTGAATCTCAAGGATGGCTGTTTTATTGGAAAATAGCCTGGAACTGACTCCATGCCAGTGACTGGTGTGCTAGGCCTGAGGTTAAAGGTACTGCCGTCCTAGAAGGAGATCAGGAGTGGGATCACCTAGGGAGCACTGGTGAGATCTGCCAGGCTCCAGGGCAGATGAAGAGAGCAAGCAAAGACAGGACAGGCAGACTTTCCTAGCCTCTCCCAGCAGTGGGAATTAACTCAGAAAGAAACATACTTGTTGTATTAAAAAAGGTTAATGGTTGTATGAGACAGATACTTGCAATCTGTCTTATACAAGTGACGTGTGGTTGATGGATTCACTTGATCAGGGCAGAAAAGGGGAGAGACATCACAGATCCAGGCATAGACTTCCAGGGGGCACAGCTCTTATAGAGGTGCAGAGCTATAAACCAGCCCTGTCCCTGAGGGAGGGTTGCAGAAAGCAGCTGCAGAGCTGCATGTCAGGAGTGCGCTGGTGTGCAAGGGGAGGGGAGCTGGAGCTGAGGTGGCACCAGTGCCCTTCCCAGCAAGGAGAACAGGGTAGATCTGGTGTCAGCAGCCTGGGTCAGCCAGGGTTTAGCCCGTAGAGTTGGGGTAGGTCCAAAGTCAAGCCAGGAAGTAAGGTCAGTGTGTGATGATCAACAGCATACATTGCCAGGTGTGGATATGGCTGCAACATTGCTCCAGCAAAGAGCTCCAGAGAGAGGGGAGGCATGCCTGGTAGAGGCTTCTCATGGCTCTTCCTCAAACAGCTCTTTTCAGGGCTGCACAGCAACACCACAATTTATACTGACTTGAGATCAGGCAAATAGACCCTGGGGATGGGGTGTGTGTGCATGCAGAATCCTGACCCACTGTAACTCAAACACTGTTAAAGTATTTCCTTTCATTTGATACAGATTGTGTAGCCAGAGCAAAGTGTTCAAATGGTATTGACCTAAGTTCTTTGTAAGCCTGAACAGGTCTTGCAGTGGATAAAAATAATCGCCTCCACCTCATGGATGCCAGGGTTAGATAAGAGGAAAAGGAAGACCCCTTCCTGCAGTCAGACTGATACAAAGATAATTAGTTTTGTGGAGAGCCTTCATCTCTTCCTGCCTCATAGTGCACAAGAGAGTATATGCAGAAGAACATATTTTCAGAAGCATTCAGAGTGCTCCACATCATCCTTTATCTTAAGCTCATGAACACAAACAACAGAAACAGAGACAACCTTGACCATCTAGAAATCCAGCTCGTAGTTCCCCTAAAACAGTATGCTGGGGTCACTTTGCAACAGATTTGACTATCACTGAAAGACACATAATAAAGATTGTAATTTTTAAAATAAGGTTTTTAAGAGAGAGGGAGAACTGATTGGTGCAAAAAGGACGAGGATAATTCTGGTCCCATTCATTTCTCCATGCCTGGCACTTCCCAGCATTTCTATCCCATACTTTCTAAGGGTGCCTACTGCTTTACTCTTATTTACTTTTTCTGCTGGGGAAAAGGGACCAAATGATGGAGAGATATCCCAACAAAATCTCTAATTATGCATTTTTAGTTCTGAATCTGATGTTGACATTTACTATAATTTTATATATAATTAATTGGAAAGGTATCAAAGTGGATCATCATAAAAAAGTGAAAGGTAGTATTTTTTAGAGAACGAGGAGGAGACAGGAAGACATATTTTTTCATTGTGTTTCAATTGATTCAGGGAGTACTCACAGTGAAAAATTAAAACCAAGGTGCTGAAGAAAGAAAAGAGAGGGCTGAAGGGCAGGAAAGCAGGCTCATATACAAATGTGTTTTCTTGCTCTTTTTAATATCCTCTTTTTCTTTCTCTTGGTATAGAATTCTCTAGTAACTCTTTTCTCCATTTATCATTATAGCTAGTTTTGGGGTTTTTTTGGAGATTTTTCTTATATATGA
Source organism: Apus apus (assembly GCF_020740795.1). Classification (NCBI taxonomy): domain Eukaryota; kingdom Metazoa; phylum Chordata; class Aves; order Apodiformes; family Apodidae; genus Apus; species Apus apus. The sequence continues at coordinate 67,313,090 of NC_067312.1, read as the reverse complement.
TTACATTTCAACACAAGTATCTTTTACCCTGCCAGTTTTACCTCCTATGAAAGACAGCACATATTCAGAAAGTGATAAAAGACAGGCATCTTTTCTGCCTTACCTAATAAAAGCCTGCATACGTATGTGGGGCTGTGCTCATATAGACTGTATATGCCCACACACAGAGGCAGGAACAGCTGTCTCACCAGCTTTCTCAGGAATGGATGGTCCTGGTCCAGGATCTGAGCTGTTCTTTTCCATTATGTGGTGCATCAGAAATTATTTCCTACCTCCTGCCAAACTCCTTCAACTGAAAAATTACTTTTACATATGCTACTGTTGCTTCCAATGTGCAGGCAGTTCCTTCTTCTGTGGTTGCATAAATCCAGGCTCCAGATTTTTTTATTTTTTATTTTTTATTTTTTTTATTTTTTTTTTATTGTGAGCTTTCTGAGAGCATAGCACACATTCAATCCTTATTCATGGCAGTACTTCAATTATATCAACATAAGAGCATAAAGGGAACTACAGTTTCTTTTAGACCTGGATATTTAAGTCAGTGGGGTGTTGCAAAGAGGTCACCCTAGGAGCAGAGGCACCAACCTTTAAACACATTTATTGTGTAGACTGGTTAGAATACTTGATAGTGTAAAGAATTTTTATCAGTTGTGTCTCCTTGCCCAATAGGAAACATTGAAAAGGAATATACAGTATGGACACAAATATTAGGTCTCCTATGTGAATCTGTAACTTTAAAGGTTTTCTTCATCTTTTTGCCCCTGTTCTATGTCCACGTATGTTGGTGGATGACTCCTGTTGTGTTCATTGAGTGCTGGGCTGGCACAGAAAGGCCCTTACTCTTATGGGGGCCTGTGTCTCCAGCAGGTAAAACAATGAACACTTGCACTGATTGTGGAATAAGTGATACTTGGCAATGGATGTAGCTGAAGTCCCTTCTTCCACATCAGAACTGTGGTGTGCTTGTTCTGTGGAGAGGATGATGGTGTGAAGGATGAGAATGTACTATGAGAGAAAATAAAATACCTAACAAATTCCATGTCTTTTGGGAAAGGTATGTTATGGTATGCATATGAACTAGAGATGGAAAACTTTGTTCTCTTAAAGAAGGAAAAATACTTGCCCTCAAAATACAATAGTGAGTTGATTCTTTCCCAAAGGAGATTCTTCCATCTCTGTAATTATATACAGACATCCTCTTGAATTTGCAACATTGGCACTTCTTATGCCCTGCCACAAGCTCCTATTCAGACAGTGTGGTCATATACAGCAGATACAGCAAAACCATAAACCTAAACATGTGATACTGTTTCTTTTCCTCCTGTCAGCTCTCAGACTCGGGGAGTCGTCTGGAAAGGATTGTTCTCCTCTGTCAGGTGTTAACCACCCTTCTTATGTGTAAAAGAAGAAAGAATTTTGAGGTTAGAGAAGCAGCTGCAGGTTAAGGGAGGTTATAAGCAAACAACAAATCAGGTGTACAGAGAAATGTCTTTAAATTGCTTTGTCTGCTCCATGTGTTGTTATGCTGCAGTTATGGGCTACTCTGTGTCAGAGGCTGCAGGAGGTGTAAGAGGAGTTAATATTTGGGAAAGGGTGAGCAAACATGCATCAATCACCAAAGGAAAGGTACTGAGCTCTGCATGTCTTTGCTCTTTCATCACAATCTCTGCCAAAATATTCCTTCTAGAAATGCTGTAGGTTTGACATTTTGGCTCAATTTTTGGTATTTTGGTACGTTTCAGTCCTGGTCCAGGTGCAATGGCAGCACAGCACCTCGCACAGTCCCTGTAAGGCTCCAGGGTCTCAGACTATGGCCCGTCAATATTAACAATCAGTGTTGAACTAGTCAACTATTTAAACAAGACAACTGCAAAACCAATAAAGAACTTCAAAAGGCTTATTTCCATATGTGTTAAGATCAGCAATTGATGGTTCCCATGGGATAAGAGGTTGAACTTTTATTTCTAAATCATCTACATACAGCACCTCACCTAGGAGGACAGTGTAATGTCTGGTAGGATGCTGAGCTGAACAGGAAGTCAACTGTAATTTTTCAGGCAGTGGTTATGTGAGGGAAATCTTCTCTTCCAAAGAATCTTGCCTGAGATTCTGCCCTAGTCCACAGAGATGTCCCAGAAGACAATAATTTAGTTTAAAAACATCACTTTTAAAGCCTTTATGCAAAACTTCTTCAAATCAATAGACAACCTCCAAAGAACACAAGATAAAAACCTTGATTGAATCTCAGTTTTCCCTGAGTTGTTTTAAATTTTGACAGTATAAAAAGACATATTTGGAAATAGACAAACACATATATTTGCCATTACTTTTATTTGAGAGTGGGCTAGTTTGAAATACCTAAAGAAATTTCAGTGAGGATGAAAATAAGGGAAAAAATGCAGACAATAATTTAATCTCATTCAAACTTTTCTTCAAATAGCTTAATGCAATAACAAAGGAAATATTTTAATTGAACCTTGATGTTAAATACCATTTGACTGAATAAAGGGATGGCTATTTAAGAAACAGTTGCTCACAGACCTTGTTTGTTGCCTTAAATGATTGATGATGGTATTTGATTACAGTACTTTGTACAGGTCACTTGTCTTCATAGTTTTGAAAATATTACTTGAAAGAGTTCAAATCTGATCTCAAAAAAATTGCAATTCTATCAAATTATGAAGAACATGAACAAAAAGATGTGTTCAGAAACATTTACTAAAAGTAATTTATTTTTTATTTTGGGAGAGCAGCTGTTGCACAGTTTCAACGCATCTGTGCCATAAATAACTCTTTAAGAAACCTTACCCAGTTCTTTCAGATTTTGTAATTTATATATTCATAGTTTCAAACCCAGAAAGAGACCAGTAACTCATCCAGGCAGTCCCATATAATAAAACTCAGGGAATTTAGTGCTGTTACGATCATGTAAGCAAAAATGTTAAGGTTAAAAATGAATAATTCTGAGAAACTGAAATAACACACTCACTGGAAGTTGCTGCTACATAGGAGAAAATACAATAACAACAAATTACACTATCATTAATTTCATCTTTCCTATAGGCAGAAGAAAGGAAACTTTTCAGGAATCCTGAGGTGTCCTGGAGGGTCATACAAAAGCAGAGATGTACTTCTCTCAAAATTAAGTTCCTTCCTTGAATCAATAGTCTTCGTTGCATCTAATTAATGGGCAGAAAAGGACCCCTCTGAGCACATGGTCACTAGATATTCTTACTCGAGGAACGTTATGGAGGAAATACAGCTCGACCAGCCGCAGTTCTTTCGGTGCAGGTATTTGTGATTCCCGCTAGAGAGAGCTCAAGCACCACGTTCTTCTTACAGCGAACAACAGTTGCAGTAAGATCTTGCCTTTTTCTTTCCTTAGACCATTATAGCTGATCTATGGGGCCCGAAGCGTATGCATATAATATTTTAAAAGGCAGAATACAGCAGGAAATAGTTGAGATATTTATGCCTATGCTCTGCTTGTAATCAAGTTTTCCACATTGTATCTGAGGTGTAAGATTTGGTAGCAAAACCAAAATAGAGACTGCAGCTGTTGCATAAGTTTTGGGATTTTTTTACCATGGATCATAGAGTACAAATAACCAGCTCCCTCATCTCTGTTCCTTGCACACATGGCTCATACTAGGAACCAATATTTCTGCACCTTGGTTTCTTATATATAAAACTGGGATAATTATACTTTTTGCACCTGCCTTTACTAGCTGGTTGGCACAGACTTCAAAGCAGAGACCAGATGTGCCCTTGCTTTCAGTTGCTGCCTCCTGTTTTCACTGTATCCTAAGTAAGATATTATCTGAATTGTATCCCCAGCATTAAAAGGAAATATTAACACTTGTTTGGGGAAGATGTTTTTTCTTTAAAGTTGGGCCAAAGAGAAGAGAGTGGCATCATTTTCTAATCTTGAAGATTCACTTGCATTAAAGAACAATTTCCATCTGGGAACTGATACTGATGTTTCTAACACAAACACTTCCATAGCAGGCTGCTATTCACTAGGCAGCTGCCAGGGCTGGTATAAACCACCAGAGGTTGCTATTACCAAATTAAAAACGTCTACCTCCAAACACTCTGACCCATTATAGGACAAGCAGGTCTTAACCCTTCTTCCCACATCTATTCATATTTCCCTTCCAGTGGCTTGCCTCAGTCCTCCAATCCTCAAGTCAGGCCAATTTGGAAAGAAGAAAAGGAAGACTAGGAAAAGCAGGGATGTTGGGTCCCTTAACAAGAATGGGGATGGGGTGGGGGGGTGAAGTTTCCCTTTCAAATTGAGGTCCTGGGGTGAATTTAATTGCCTGTACCTTTTTTTTCTCTGCCTGCCTCACACAGACCCTGGTCATTCATTATACTCTTGCACATGGAGAAGCTCAGTGACCACAGTCAAGCCTGAGGAGGAGGACCTGCCAGAGCGATGCTAAAGCCATTCCTTCCCCACATCAAACAGGAACACAAAAGTCTGGCTCACATAACCAGGCTTAAGCAAACCTATTCCCATCGTATGTCAGGGAACATCTTCTAGCCCTGTGTAGAAAAGGTACAGGCAAGAGGAACAAAATCTTTCATTACAGGTCTCTTATTAGTGGAAGGAGAAGACTGTTTTAAAATTCAGAGTTACCTGTGGGCTAAGAAATGGAAGTCAGCTTTTGAGTGATCCATATGTCTAAAAAGAGTATATATTCCTAAATATTACATGTGATCTGAGTGGGGAGTTCACATAACACCAAGCCCTGGGAAAGCTGTACTAGGTAGTAGAGCAGCTGAGGAGAAGTAGTTTGGGGAGTTCACCAAGGGGACATGGCTCACAGCACCTGAGCAGCATTGACTCAATCTAGATTTTGTTCCCCTGCAGGACTGGTGACATCATCCAGAGCTTGCTTATTTTCATCTGCAAGAAAGTTCTGCTCCAGGAGGGAAGAAAAATCCATCTGGCCTTGCAGGTACCTTCTTGGGAAAAAAAAAGAAAAAGACTGTAAAATAGCTACTGCTCTTTCAGCCATTAAGTACCAGATATTACTCCAACTTGTTGTTTGGCTTATTTTCCCTCTAAGAAACTATTTTTGTACTTTTTTTTTCTCATTTCCTCCCACCCCCTTTTTTTTTTTTTTTCTTTTTTTTTTTTTTTTTTTCCCTGAAGTGAAGAAAATTACATTCTTGAACATCTGAAAAGTTAGTTCAGTCTTTTCCAAGAAAGGGAAAGTGTATACCCAAGGCACTCCCTTTGTGAGTGACTCCCTTTGAATTTCAGCTGAGCCCGTGATGTTCGTGACTAAGCCATGGAAAAGGGATTGCACAGAGGCAGACACAGTGCATACCCTTGGTAAGACAAAGAGAAAACTAGTAAAGTTTGCCTGTTTCTTAGAGGAAAAATACTGTCTATTAATTAAAAAGTGAATAAGTCTGTATCCCTTACCGTCCTTGGTTTATCTTAGGCAGCCTTGTACAGAGATAAGGCTAACTGTCCTGACACACAAAACAATGTCTGTTTTAATGTTCTGGCAGTGGATTTTACCGCAGAGCTTTCAGACAGCTCTGCAGCAGGATCAGAGCAAACATCATTATTATTACCACAGGAGGAAGTTTTCAAAAGAAGCTATTAGGTACACTCATCAGTTAACAGGCGTACAACCCCAATGTCTGAAGAAACTGTTTTCTCTCAGAACTACTATCACTTAAGTGCTTGGGAGACTCTCTTCTCCTGGTGTGTAGTACACATTTTCAAAGTAGGTCAGCCATGCTTTGGGGATAACTTACTGATGATTGATTTTCTTACAGGAATAAAAATGAGTTGCTTTAGTCTACTTTTTGGAGGCAATATGTGCTGTGGGTTTGGAGAAGAATAAATCAGGTTTGAAAAGTGATAACCTTTATTATGCTTTATTTTGTTTTACTTAATAAGAATCATGGAAGCTTTAGTTAAATTGAATCAATTTTCTCTATTTCAGAGCAAAGCAACTCTGGTAAATATTTTCTCATGCTGAGCAAGCCAGATGACTCTCTGGCAAAATAAGACCAGCCTCTTCTCTTTCAATCTTGAGCACAATGCAACTGTCATGATGTTTTTCAAAAGGCAATTCCAACAGCAGCTGACCTCACGAGATAAGTTATTTTCATATAACTGCATAAATCACATGGTTAGTAAACTTCCAGTAAACAGAATGAAGCATGTGTGTCAGGGCCAAGGAGAAGGAACATCTTTAATGCCCACCACAACCTGGCTTGAGGAGAAAGTTCTTGGATGCATTATCTATCTTTAAACATGCCTGGACTTGACTGCAAATTAAGTGCAATATTTGGATACAGAACTGGTATCTGAGAGGCAAAGTGAACCTCCAGGATGTGGGGTGAATGACAAACTGCTCTGAAGCTTTTTTAGCTACTACTCCCTGTGTGGGAAGAGGGGCTGTCGTCACAGATCTCGTGATGCTGGGGAAGGTCTCAGTGTCTTCCCTTTCTCTTTTACCACTTTGAGAAGAAATGCTCAGAAGGAAGTGTGGTGTGGCACTCAAAAACAGCACAACAAGATATGCAACCTTACAAGATTTTGATCTTAAAATCATTACAAGTTTACTGTCCAGCATAAAGTTTAGATGCAGCTTTTGTTCTCTGCATATTTCTTGAAATCCTTTAATGATCACACAAGCAATCATTATATTACTTATTATCTTATATTACTTAAAATTATTTTTATAGCATGAATTTGCAGAATTCTTAATTTAGGAACACTCACCTCTAACGAATTTAAAATCTTCCTGTGATAGTCTGAGTAATTCCACTGTATTGAAAATAAATCTAATAAATAACGTGTTTGTTTGGTTTGTTTTTTTTTTTCTTAATATGGATATTATAAATTAGGAAATGTGAATGCTAGATTATATTACTAGGAAAAATGCAGAATACCTGTTCTACAAATATGCAATGTAGACAACATGTATAAGTTTGGTATTTTTCCTCCTAATTGTAAGTACTGCTTCACAATGCATGAAAATGGAAAACAAAACATGTCAGGAGGTGTAGGCATAAATTTAAGAGCACAGTTTGGAAGAAAGAAAAGATGTTTTATCAAAATGACAAACTCTGAAGGTAAATCCAAATGAAAGCAATGGAATGAAGGCTGGCAAAACCAGCAGAACTGAGGCAAACAAAGAGCTGGCAGAGATTAACTCAGGTGCTAGTTCATGCTGATTGTGTGCAGTGTTCAGTCTAGTATTCAGTGATTTTACAGGTGTTGCCTTTGCTTCCCACAAGAGCCCAAGATCCTTGTCTCTGCTTGTCACAGGCTAGTCTGCTCCATAAAGCTATTAACTGCACATCTGTGGAGGGAAAGCTGCATGCAATTCCTGCGGGCTGTGGGAGCACAGTGGGCTCATGTACGAGTAGTAGAGTTCATCTAGATTTGGCCTTTACTTTGAAAGCATTTCAGTGTTCTGCTTTGCCATAATTCCCACAAAATAATGCAAGCCAAGGGAGAGAAACTGATTTTAATTGGTAACTCAGTGTATTAACTTCAAAGGGAATTTAGAGATTGAATTAAAATTTGAAAAATACAAGTAAAAGTATCACTGCTTCTTAAATAAAGGCAATGCAAAGAACTAAGTAGAAATACTCTGTCATGTACCTCCAAAAAGTCATTTGTGCCTTAGTTTCTCTCATAAGTAATGAGGGCATAATGCTACTGAGTTCCTGGAAGATTCTCAAAGAAAGGTTTATTGGTGTCAAATATGTCAAACTGTTTTAATATAACATTATTTTCATTCACAATGTCAGGCAGCAGAACAGTGTTCAGCATTGTGATGAGGGCCTGTTTTTAAATAACTCAAATATCATCCTTTGCAACTTTCAGAACCCTCTTTTAGATCAGATTATGGTTTATTCCCAGCAGGAATATGGTATTAAATTGCATAGCATTTCCATTCTTTCCCAAGCAGAGCGTATGTATTTGATAAGAGGAATCTGTGCGAAAAGGGGGAAAGTTTTAAGCAGAGAAAAGATATATATATTTTTGTAATATTATTGAGTAAAATTTAGTAATAGCATTGAGGATGACTTGTGAAGAAACTCCTCCAGATTTTTTTAATCATTGTCAGAGAATAGTTTAGATTTGCTGGTTCCAAAGTACTTATGGAGGTACATTTGCTGCATATTAAGGATTTTCTAGGCACTAACTAGGGCAATGTTCCAAGTTTACAGAGCAATGGGGTGCTTTTGCATCCAGTCTTGGCTCTGTAGAAGAACAGAATCACGTGATAAACTGTTTAGAGTAAAAATCTTAATGCTTTTCAATATCAGCTGTATCACAGATATTCATACTGCTTCCAATCCTACACTTCCTTCTCCAATACAGATATCTGGAGAAAAACATCTATGAAAAACCATCCAAAAAATACCCCCAAACAGAAACAAATTCTGTCTGAATTTCTGATATCGTGTCTTGACTCCTAGAAACAAACTCCCAAGGCAGACTAGTGCATAGCTTGCATGTTAGTTAATTGCATACATAGATTTTAAAAGCACATATCTTCAATACAGTTTAAATTCTGAAAAGCTCAAAGTCCTTTCTCTGGTCTGACAATAAAAACACACACACTTCATTGTTTGATTTCAAAGCCTGAGCATAGACTGAACAAGCTACACAGAGGTTACCAAGGGAAAATCAAGTAGAGATACAGAGGGAATATGGCCATAAGATACGTCTGTGTCAGGGATAAATTTGAAAGCCAAAACACCTGAGTTGAGATCACTGATCTCCAGTCTTATGTACCATCTCAGTTACTAATCTTTTCCTTGGCTTCTAGGATCTGGTTTTAACATACAGGCCTGTGGGATCACAACTTCTGAGCATCTGGTTACAATCTGAAGAAAGGAAATGTTGCTCCCCCAGAGCCTGACTGACAAATCATAGCCACAGGAGTGGCTGGCATTGGAAGGGACCTCTGCAGAGCCCTCTGCTAGAGCAGGGTCACACAGGAATGTGGGTTTTGAATGTGTCTGGAGAAGAACACCCCACAACTTGGTGGGAAGCCTGTTCCAGTGCTCTGTTACTCTACAGCAAATAAGTTTTTCCCATATGTTAAACTTGAACCTCCTGTGCTCTAGTTTTCATCCATCCTCCCTTGTCCTGTCATTGAACACTGTGGAATGACATCCACCCTTGAGATATTTACAAGTGTTTATGAGATCCCCCCTCAGTCTCCTCCAGGCTAAACAGACCCAGCTCTCTCAGCCTTTCCTCATAGGGCTCATGGTCCCTTCCTCTAATAATCTTTGTGGCCCTGTGCTAGACTCTTTCCAGTAGTTCCTTATCCTTCATAAGCTGGAGAGCCAGAATTGGGCTCAGTATGTATGTATTAATATGTTTATAAACTATATATGTATGTATGTATGTATGTACACACATCCTTGAAACATAATGATGAGTCAATGAATACCAGCCAATAAATCATACCAAATAAGACACTGTGATGCCTTATTGTGATATGATTAGGGCTTTTTCCCTATGTAATCCTCGTGGTAAATTTAATTGTGAAAGATCTATTGCTATAAAAAAGGAACATTACATTGCTTCTTTTATGTGGAAGAGAAACAGCTTTGCATTTAAATAGTTACCTGCTATCCACAACTTCTCCTCTTCCCTTTGTTTCCACAGCTGTGAAATGGTGATTTTGCATACTTTTCTTTATTCAAGTGTAGAGTCTTACAGAACAGTAAATTGTTTGCTAGGTTAATACTTTTTCTGGTCTATTTAATATGTCTTGAGTTTTAGAGTTCTTTACATTACAGCTTATTTAACATTAAGAAATTATCACAAAATAAAGCTGAGCTGTGAAATTTGGAGATGCTAAATTAAGCTCGGTTCTTTTCAGTTGTCCTCATATTTTTTAATTTCTATATAGCTAAATGTATCTTTTTTTCCTTCAATACTCATTCCATGCATTCCCCTTGCGTTACGTTTGATGAATATATGTGAATATAATCCTGTCGACAAAAAGATGTATTCATGTGGCATAGGATTTTTCATCTGAGCAATGGTTTGCACTACCAAGGTTCTAAACATTGGGTCTTGCCTTTTTCCCATGTTTTCTCACACTTGAGTGAATGAATTTGAAACACTCTGTAACTGAAGACAACTGCTATTTCGTGTTCTGTAGATTTCTGATACTGTGTGAGTGAGGGATAGATACCTTTCCTGAAGAAATCTTTATGCCAAACAACCGCTGAAGTTTCTTCAGCAGAAAATTAGTAGTTAAACATATGTTTTAGGGTCAAATTAAGTTAAAGTGTAACACTTTTATAATTGTTTTGCACTGCTACTCTTCAATTAATTTTTCATGAGAAGAAAGACAAAACCAGTCCAGTACAAACCCAACAAAAAATTGTTTATAATTGTTTTGAAAATAAGCCAGCTGACTACCAATTCCTGATACACCCAAACTCTCTTTCCCCCTGCTAATATCAAACATGTGCAATGCAAGAGCACATGAAGTAGAAGAAAAATATCATCACGGATCTCAGACTCCCTACTTTTTCTGTCAACATCAACTGTGAAGCTTACATGATATTGTAAGAAGCCTGGAGAACCTTAAAAGAAGGATACAGAATAAAATGCACAGGCAGAGATCATTGTTGGTGCTGACATGACTTGGGGTGAGGAGCAGAATCTAATTGTACTGCCCTGAAAAAAGAAATTATCTCTGTGGCCATTTCCCTCTGTGCAGCTGCTCAGCAAAGTTTTGCTGGTAGGCAGGGATGGGAAGGGTGAGGGCTAAAAACCTTTTCCCTGTCTCCTCCATCTGTTTTTCTCCCCAGTCAGGGGAAGTGGTGTCACCCATGGAGAGGAACATATCTCTGCCACTCACAATTCAGAATTCTCATACTTCATGTGGTGCCTGCTAATTAACCCAAATAAACTACTTCAATAGGTATTGTTACATGAGTGTTTCAGTTAAACAAAGACATTTGTTATATTTTCATGGTTTTCTACTACTCTGGATCTTTCAGATCACAAGGCTGAAACTCAAAGTCCTTTCTTACCTATTTGCTTTCATCCTTTAAAATTCAGCCTCTGGAGAGAGGTGAGTATGTGAGAGTCATGGCTTTTAGCTGAAGCAAAACAAACAAACGACCAACAACGTTTCTTACTTGCTAAATAATATAGAAAAGCCGGAACACATAGTATGACTGCATCTTGCAGCTTCAAAAACTAAGGCAAACTCGAAGAATTCAAGCCGCACTTCAAAACAAACATGTATCAAGGTGTATCAGGAAACAGCCAGCCTGATACATAGTATCTGAATATTTGGTAGGTTGTGTTGCAGGTGGAATACCACTATTTCTGATTTCCCTGAGCCATACTGCACCAGAAAGATTTCATGACAAAAGGAAGGTGACGTATTTACTAGCTTGAGGGAAAATGATTATTTTTTGGATGAAGATGCAAAATAATGAAATGTTGGATGAAACCCTGGTGAACTCTGAAGAATGTTAATCTAGAATTTATGGACATTAACTAAACACAGGGTACCACTACCTATTTTTACCACACCAGCAAAAGTATTTGAATTTCCGTGTAGCTCCTGGCATTCACATGATGGTTGCCACAAGCTTACAACAGGCCTTGGTCGCAGTTTAAAACTGTGGTTTTCTTTCCAGGAATGTGGCTACAAACAGTTGCCAGGGGAGAGGAAGAGATTCAGCTGTCCTGCCACTTCGAGATTTTGTGTGTTCAAATCCAAAGTTACAAGCAGATGACAGGAGGATGCTGAGCTAGCTCCCCCTAAGCTGCAGGCTGAATGGGAGTCTGCTACATGTCATCTCGGTCCTGAAATAAGCCCATTTGTACCTGAATTGGGGCCTGAGCTCAGGGCGTCAGGAAAGCAGTCGGAGTACCATAACCAATTTATTTCATTCCTAATGTGTTGGGTTTTTTTTTGTTTGTTTTTTTCCTTTATTTCTTTTCTGTGTGATCCCTTCTTTATTTGGCTATTCAGAGCCTTAGATGATAGAGCTGATATTGTGGCATGTTAACATGTATTTTGGATTTCTCTTTAAGTAAGATAGAGTTTATTCTACATTAAGCACCTTTCTAATGTAACCACATTATGATTCCTACAGCTTTTCAGTGTTTGGAAATCTTTGCTTATTGCCCCAGAGCATAAGGTAAATAGCTTCAATAAACTCATTGTCACTCATAAACATCATCTTCCTCCTCCAAAGCCACTGCTTGCCTGATGATTTTCACTCAGATCACAAACACACAAATTGTTCAGCAGCAGTCAATTAAATACCATGGTAACCTGCTGCTTTTAATTATCCTCTGTGCTGTAACAGCTGTGAAACACAGAGTGACAAGCCAAACATAATTTAAATACTGTGCCATGCTCCAGATGTTGTAGGGCTTTGCCAGGTGTTTTTTTTTTAATGTATAACTTGACATTTTACCTCATTAACTCCTCTTTTGCCCGAAAACCTCACTAAAAATGTAGGTTTCATGCCACAACTGCTTTAATATTATCACAATTGTGACTATAGTGCTTTCAGTTTTGGTAATGGGGGACAGCTTTTTTACTTCCCCTTCAGGGCTAAATATTAATTATAAACATTATTGCTACTATTTTGAACCAAGGCCACACCACAAATAACCTGATCCAAAAGCAACTGAAGTGCAGGGAAAATTTTATGGGTTTGCTGTTGTTTATGCCTGTGGGGTGCAGGTCTAGCCTTAATCTAGCTACACATCATACTATACCTGTGCAGCACACTTGCACACACACTTTCCCCAAAATTCACTGGTGCTACGAATGTTGGGCTTTGTGCTCATCTTTTTTACACAACTGTTCCACAGCCATTAAGAAAATTACCACAGTTTTTTTAAACTGGGGTTTCAAGACCAGACTCTAAAGGCAATAAAAGCAAGCTGTCAGTTTTGCTACATTATAATGCACTTTCTTACACCTGAATTGGGAACTCATAATGTGTGTTAAGATCTGGTGGTCCACCATTTAAAAAAACTACCGAAACTCCAATGTCTGTTCTTTAAACGGGGGGGGGGCAAAAATAATAAAAAAATTTTGGCTTAGATCTCAGAACAATAAAAATGAAGGGGCAGTCATTCTATTGCATTATATCGATCTCTGCGTTTCTTGCATGAAATAATAGACTTTTCATGATATTGGCTGCAAAAGACCTTCTCATGAGCACATGGTTAAAATAGGGAGAGTGAACCTTCATAGCAATTATTAATAGGGCCAAACAGCCTGTACAAAGATTACTTGCAAGCTGTGTTCCAACATGACTAAAAGAGCCTTTATTGCAGTGCTTCTACCTATAAAACAGTGCTGGATTTTTTTAAAAAGCATTTTGCATACAAGTGTAAAGTTTCTTTGCATTGTTGACATTTAATCTTTTAAAGAAATTAGATTATGACCTTAAGGGCCTTCTGAACACCAAAGAGCTGCTGCAACCTCTCATGAGTTCCCAACAATAATAGAAAGAAACTACTAAATTCTCCTTTTGGGCTGAGCTTGATGCGGTCCTCACTGTCCTCTCTTTGCTTTTGGTCTTCCAGATGGAATGTGTCAGAATTTAAAAGTTTCTTCTTCAGGTCTGGAAAACATAACTGCTGGGACTTCAGTTTGTCAGGTTTTTGTTGCATGAGTCATCACAGCAACCCTGAACACACAGCACTGAGAAATGAGCACATTTGGCTCCATAACATGGCTAAGAGAATGACCCAGAAGAACCTGTGTTCACAGATGTCACTGTAGAACAAATAGGGGAAGGAGTTTGGCAGGAATCAAAACCAAACAACTCCAAGATAAGCAAGCTCTGTATTATTATCCAAGAGTCACAAGGCTTCCTAGCATTGCTTTCAAGAGGCAATTCCCAAAATGGCAAACCAGAGACTTTTCCTCACTTCTCCATGGACAAAATGACCACCCTGTGTTCTGGGAATGGCAAACAAAATTAAAAGCTAATGAACTTTTTCCTCTTGGGGAAGAAGAAGAAGATGGGGGGTAATATATATTTCCTGAGAAATGTTCCGCACTTCCCATCATGTCTTCAATATGAAAGTCATTCCCACCTGTCACTGAACCTACTTCCCCTTAAAACTCACTTTGATGGTATTTATTCCCAGTTTGAACCTGATATTTTTTCCATTTCTTTGTTACTTTAAGCTGGAGATCTAAGTTTAAGCAATGTAACTCTTAAGTTTTAAAATCAGAAGCACCTTATACTCTAGCATACTGCATGGGTCAAAGACAAATAACTTAGTCTTTTAGCTGTTATGACAAACCTTGAGCAATTCCCACTACTTTTCATACTGATAGTAAGAAATTATGAGCTTTTTTTGAAAAAAATCCATGCTTTGGACCTTTAGTCTAACCTATTGCTTGAAATAATTAAATTAATGCCTGGAAAGGGAGTGATATGATAGTCTTCAACACCTGCCAGATTATTAATGTAATTTAAAAATAAATTTATTTTTAATGTAAAAATGAAAAAGATCAAAAAAATAAACCTCGATTTAACTATCAGCACATAACAGATAAAATTTGGAAGCCACTGCAAAGCAGATACCACAAAAAAACTTCATAGATTAAATTTCTGATTTAAAAAAAATACAAGAATCTGCATGAGCTGTGCTCAGGATGCAAATGTTCTGATCTTCTGTGCTTTGTGTGGTTTTAATTGGGATGTTTAATTAATGGGGTGTGTCACATCTTTTAATGGTGGTTGACATAGGAAAAAAAAAGGTTTATTTTCTGAATGGTCAGACTATTAGTGCGATTCTGGCACATGAGGAAATCAATTATACCTTCTGAGGAACTGGTGCTATTTATTTCTTTAAATTATCTGAAGATCTTTCAGTACTGCTCATTATTGTACAAGTGAAGTGATTGCCATCATGTAGTAGAGCAGAATGTTACAGATACTTCGTAAGGGCTTTATTAGCCAGTGTTAAACCAGCAATATTGCTTCTTGATCTGAACTGGATCATACACAGTCCATACAGATATTTCTGTGCTGTAGTTTCCAGGACCTCTGTTTGCAGGACAATGGACAAAGTTAACTTGATTATCTCTGAGCCCATTTATGACAGGTCAATTTGCAGCAAAACTCACCTTCATGCACTAAATAGGAATTACTTCTGAAATTCACCGCTAAAGAGGTTTTCTAACCCTTTTCTATCACATGGTTAACCTCAGACTTTCTTTTCTCAGCCCTAGACAGACAATTGTGTGGTTAAATATTTGAAGGTAGAGCTGATTCAGCACCATCCAAACTGATGACATTTTCTCATGGGTTACTGATACAAACCAAAAAATGAGTAGCACAGCATAGCACAGAATGCAATAGCCTGTTTCAGTTGGAAGGTGCTTACAACAATCACCTAGTTCAACTGCCTGACCACTCCAGGTCTCACCAAGTTAAAGCATGATATTAATGGCTTTGTCAACATGCCTCTCAAAGACTTAAAGTCTCTTAAGCCTCCTAACAATCTTGGGGCATCAACCACCTCTCTAGAAAGCCTGTTTCAGTGTTGACCACCCTCTCTGTAAAGAAATGCTTCCTAATGTCCAGCCTGAACCTCCTCGGATGCAGTTTTGAACCATTTCCTTGCATCCTGTTGCTGGATCCCAGGGAGAACTGATCGTCAACTCCTTCTCCAGTTGCCCTCCTTAGGAAGCTGCAGAGAGCCATGAGGTCTCACCTCAGCCTCTTTTTCTCCAACCCAAAGTCCTCAGCTGCTACTCATAGGACATTCTTTCCAGGCCTTAAATGGCTAGCATTGGAATTACAACACATTAAGCTAGATCTAGTTATAAAAAACATTGCTGACACCTTAATAAACTATAGCCTAGAAGTCATACTAGGAGGACTAGGAAGACAAAGGTAATGAAAATGACATCTGGTTCATAGCAATGTTCTTACCAAGCTTCCAAATTCAATGAACATTTACTTATTTTAGGATTGGAATTGGCCATGAGAAAGTACTGAATCGTTATATTTCCTTGATATTTTTCAGATACACTTTTACAGCAATCTTATCACAGGAGATAATAATGGACATGTGCTTAAAAGTCTTTGTTTCTAGAACAACATGGAAATTGTCACACAGAGTGAAAATACAAGGAAAATCAAGGATTTGCAGCTAAATGACTAGTTTTATCTCTGTTGGGATTTAATAACTACATTAGTCCTGATGAACAGCTGATGTAACTTACCAATGCCAAGGACTCTCAGCATTAGAGTGTGTATACAGTGTAGATTCCCTCTCTCACAGACTTTAGCTGCCCATGTTCCTGTTTTAGCCCACTTGCAAAAACAGTAGCTGTGCTAAGCAATAATATATATGAGTTAATCTATTTAGTCTGATACTGGCGTCCAGTTTGTGCTTGCTTGAACTTAACACTGCTGTTACTTATCCTGTTCAGGGCTTCCTGAAGAATCTGTGGGAGGAGTTCATCCTTCCAGAATATCCACAGTTACAGTACAAACTTGCTCATGGGAAAGCATCACCAAAATAATCACCTGGCCCATCACCTAAACCATCACTTTAGTGGCTTATGAGTAAAGGCCAGCCAGGTTTTGATGGGTGACCCCTCTCATGCAACAGCTTATGTGTATGGTTGAGAGATAATATTGGTTAAGTGCAACTATAAAAAGTCCCTGTGGAAAAAAAGGTTGTAAATCAGGTGCACCAGGCCATTCTCTGCTTTTGAGGTGGTTCCTAGAGAGTGTACCTGAGCACTCAGGTACAAGAAAAGCAAGCTCTTTCACTTAACATTTTACAGACTATTTCCAGTGCAAAAGCTTTTTAATTTAGCATTACCACCCCACCGGTAACTTACTGAAGTAAGAAGATATACTTACAGAAGGAAGATTTGGACTTTCAGTCTTAGTGAAATTTCTGCTGAAACCAGCAGGGGTTGCAGTTTGTCCCCAGTGTTCAGAGCAGAGGATTCCTATGTTTATGCTCCCATGAGCCAGAAGATGACTGTCAGAACAAGCATGAAGCCAAGGAAGGATAGTCAAAGAGATCTGCCAGAAGAGGTGTTTTGTTGACTTCTCTCTTATCATGAGAAACCACTTCAAGACTAAAAAGTATGTCAAGGGTAGCTGCCACTTGGTGGTTTTGCCTGCTAATAGAACCAAATGGCCAATCCTCACATTTGCTAGTCAGAGAGAAACATACAGCAGGGTGCTGATCTTAATGCTGCCACTACTGTGCATTGTGGTCATTTCCACAGGAGGCAACTTCCCAGGATATAAACAGCTGTTTTTGATTTCACCGTCCTGCCAGCCACACCAGTTTTTCAGATTGGATTCTGCAGTGGACTCTGCTCCCTCTTGGGCCCCAGAGCTGCGTGGTCAGACTTTCAACAGAGCTTAGAAACTAAGTGGTTTTAGAAATCTGTCCAAAAATGTGTTACAAATCTAGGGTTGGAACATGGGGCAGGGGAGAAAAAAAATAGTAAAAAAAATAGATAAAAGATAAATCAGTGTCCCTTTCTAGAAGATGAAGTCCCAGCTGAGCTTGCTGAAGAGCCAGATGGGTGTGGACTGCTCAAAGGTCTACCCACAAGGATTACTTTAAATAATAATTGAAACTAGTAAACACATAGAAGGAGCTAATGCAATCATCTACTTGAGATTTTGACCATGCTACTGTCATTGAAAAACATTGATATTAGCTGGAGAACAGGAGATCCAGAGAATCTTGGCAAGAAAGACATAGAAGGAATTTCAGCTTTGCCATGTCAAGATACTATTTGTTTAAATTTAGATTAGTGAATGCATTTCAGCCTGCATGTATCTGGCTGTCCAGGAGTGTTTGTGATTAGATTTCCAATGCAGTATGCAGAAGACCCTAGATGTGATCAAAGGAAAAGAAGAGAAATAAATCTACAAGCTCTGATGAACAGAATTTTTCCTTTAAGCTCTAGCATAAAACTAACATAGAAATGACTGAAATCCATGCAGATAATGTTTGTTTGGACATGTAAATTAGTAAAGCAGAGTGTACTTCATCAATAGAGGTTTGTTTTAAAGAACTTCAGAGATGTAGTTTCTATGTTATGCAGTAATTATTCATCCACTATTCTGCTAAGTTACAAAAGGAAAAAAAAATTACCTTTTCATCACAGTAACCATAGTGATGTACAGAATAATGATACAACAAGGACACAACAAACATACATTATTTGAAAAGCTTCCATATATTTTCCAGATTCTATTATCATATTAAACTATCAAATGTTTAAGTGGCCAGCAGAGTGAAGGAAAAATAAATATACAAAATCTCTTCCTTATTCAGGCTATAGTCCACACTAGGTCACCTTGCCTGGTAGGTTCATCTTGAGGAAAACTCCAAGTTACAGAAGAACCTGCAACCAAGAAGGCCTTTTCCATAGCATATTTTTCCTTTCCTTCTTTACATTCAGGAATTCAGTAACAAATGAGATAATGAAACATGCATTTACTTACCGTAGCCTTATGTGATAAGGTGGTGTGTTTTCTGGCTTGTAAGCATTTGACAGGGAGGCCAAAACTCCAGAAGTGATTTTGATACATTAGACCAGACCATATTTTTCCATAGAATGTATTACTTTCCAAGATAAAGGGCAGGATTCCTCTGCAATGTGAATCCTTAGAATGTGATCATATGCCTTGGGAATTTCTTAAGGTGGCTGAGAAGAAACAGTGAACACAAAGAATACTATCAGTCACTTTTAGCATCCCCATTATGCTAGCTTTATAGATTAAGTTCTTCCTTTCCATGGAAAATTTGAAGATTTTCTTCAAGTAAGCACATTTTTTTCCCCTTTTTCACATATTGTTACATGCTAGTACCTTGTAGCTATGATACGAAAGATGCAGGTTCAATGCCATCCTGTTCCTGATGGTGCTAAACCCCAGTGCTTCCACCTCCCAATTGGTTGGCCAGCCACAATCCCTTTAACCACAAGACATGCTAGTCCCCTTCACTTTCTATTTCCATACTCATTGTAATTAATGCTGAAAAAGACAAACCATGAAATAAAACAGGGATGGAAAACCTAATTTCCAGATGAATGCTGTGTCTTTAATCATCGATACAGATTGGTATACAGGGACAGTCTGTATGTCTAAACAGTACATGAACCAGTGAGGTTCTGGATGAAAAAGACGATCTTCCTCTGCTCCGGACAGTGCCTTGAGGAGAGGCTGTTTGGGTAGCAATTTGCTGAACATACTCTTTGGTCCAGCTCTACGGGTTAGATGGAAAGTGAAATTCCCAAATCAGTGTTTTCAAGTCTGAGGCAGTCCTGGGCACACCAAGCAGACATTTAGGAGCCAGAAGAACTTTTGTGGATGTTAATAAATGCCAGGACGAGACCACAGCTGAACAAGGGCTTTGAGAAACTCAGGTTTGGGGCACTAAATGGGTCAGTTATAGATCTGAAATATAGATGTTCACAATGACCACCTAGAGCAGAAAAAGCAAGGTCTGCTAACATAAACTTGTGTGGCCAGACTAAGCTTCTCTCAGCCATATTGGACAGATGACATTTTGCTATGTTGGCATGACTTTATTTTCAAGCTAACAGACACAGCCTGTAAGTACAAGGCTTCTGAGGTCAAGCATAAGACCTTGTTAGCACAGGTCTCTAAATTCCAAGTAACATCCAGCTGCCACCAAGCATAAACTGAGTTAGCTTGGATCCACCTGTTCACCTCCATGGACGGATGTCTAAATGAAACCTTAGAGGCAGAGCAGATATTTATTCTCATTCTTCAGGCTAAGAAAAGGTTCTGCATAAGGCAAAATGGAAGGGGTGTTAAAAACAACTTCTAAATCTAATCCAGTACCTTAATCACACAACAACTCTTTTCCCCTTTACTTACCTAGGTTAGGTTTACCTAATCTACAGGAGTTACAGGGGGCAGAGAAAAATACATATTCTGCAGATTTCAGTTTAAGCTTTGTTTCTTTGTCAGAAAGATAATTAGGTGCTTACAAGCCAGCAAAACCACACTTTATATTAAAATGACAATATAGTGAAATGATCTTAGAACTCCAGCCAACTCTTCAGCAAGATTTTCTGCTCCACATTTAAGATCAGACAAGGGCAAGCAATGTGAAGTGAGAGCAGTATTCAGCCATGTCAAAGGCTCCAGTCACACTGAATTTTGTTAATAAAAATAACTGCACCAGTTTGTATCTTGTACCTCAGAAAACTCACTGTCATGCCTGTTTTCTCTCTCTTTAACAATATTCAGGCCAAATAAGATCATGTAGCACTTTCAATCTGTATTGTGTTTCTAAGTACACATAATTTATTTGCATCATGGATTTCTCAGAGGTCAATGATTAAGCATTTACCTCATGGCATTTTACAAGCTTGGCATCAGTACTCCATAATAATGATGTGCAAACACACTTTTACAAGCCTTTCATGGGATACCACATATTATATCATAGAATGAATGAAGCAACTGATGACAATTAGTTAAGTAATGCAAGAATATATGCCGTAACTTGCATTTCAAGAAAAATCAGAGGTGGAAAAGGCCAGCACTATTAGGTCATCTCACAGGACAAGAATGTTCACGATATGCTAGTTGTGAAGTACTTTTTATAGATGCAACACAAATTCATCTGAACAACACCTGATCGCATGGCAAACTTTGCTGCCTTTAGAAGTTCTCACAACTATGTGCACATTGAATCATCTTTTCACACATGATGTAAGAGTCTATTCTCAGGAATTACATACATATTCTTTCCTTGAGGTAGGGAGATGAGTAACCTTCCATGAATCAAGATGATGAGAACACTCCACTGAGGGAAAGTATTGTCTACATATTGCAGGTTTACTTAAAAAAGCAGTTTATATTTACCCATTGCAATTCAAGAGCCAGGGCTCCTTCTTCCAAGTTGATATTGGTCAAAAATGTAAAAATGGATAAGGAAATGCACTGGATTTAATCATAAGCTCACAACAGTTCTTATCACATAGGATTTAAGTGTGGTAGTTACAGAAGTCTCAAAGCAGGCAGACATCGGTCAGGCACTTTTTACGAAGTCTGAAGTGCAGTACACCTTTCTATGGCACTGATACCAGGGATCATTCCTAAAGCCAAAAGATGTTACCTTTTGCATTTTATCTGTTACCATTCACCCGAACACCCCAGAGACAAAGCAGAAGCACAAAACCATACACCTTTTCTCAAAGGGAGAGAGACAATCAGATCCCTTGGCAGTTAACTTCCAAGTTCAGACTGTAGTGCTTTCATGAAAACTCCGTACCATGGTCCTTATGTGCTTATTCAGTGACCAGTTCTACACACAATCCTATGCATAAAAACTATAGCAGATTTGATAAATTAGATTATCAGCTTCTCACTTGCTGTTTTTGGTTCCATTTGAAGAAAACAACTGATCAGTGAAATATTAGTTCTGAGGCAACAGTATGATTTTATTATAGACCAAAATATATTAGATAGAGTTACATATGCTAGTAAAAAATTATTTCAGTCTTTTTGTCCTGCCTATTTGATAAACATACAGTAATGTTCAAAGCTTATAACATAAAAGCTTGGTGCTGAATGTTACTTAAATATTCTTTTATATGTATACCTAAGTAGACCCAAAGGACAAATCGATGTGTGTGTATCTATATAAGATATGATTTTTTCCACTTTGTGCTGACTTTTCCGTTACTGATTTCCTAACAGGAAAAACATGAAATTAAGAAACTCAAGCTTACGATCAGTATGTACTCCATTATATGAAAATACTTTATATTTCAGTCACAATTAAAGAGATAGGAGTAGTTTTGGTGATAGAGTGGGGGAAATGGCATAAAAAGAATATTTCTTCTCTCCAACACTCACTGAAAATCACAGGCTCAAGTTCAAAATTAGAAATGAATAAGACATGTTTTCAACATTCACAAAATAAAATGCATCTGATACAAGCTGTATGGATGCCAGCCACAGTTAGAACAGAAGTGCTATCAGGCCCTCGTGAAATTGCTTTAAAAATACTTAACTGGTGTTTTATGGAGGATTTAAAAAAAGTATTTTTGTTCTTCTTCAGTTTGACCACGTGAATATGCTTGACTTGACTGTAGTTACCACCTCCCTGTGTGTAATATACACTTATAAAAAGAATAAGACACCCTAGCTTGTGGGAAAGGCAGCAGTGTACTCAGGTTTTACCAGCAGGTGAGTGACTTCATGAGACATGAAGTCAGTGGTCACCCAGAGGCTTTGCCCAAGTAGATAAGAGAGTGGGAATCCCTAGATGCACAAGCATTTCTCTGTCAAACCCACCTTCAGGTCTGCTCTCAGCCACTGGCTCCTGAAGGTTAAGACCAGTCATAAACATGTTTCTCTTACCCAAAGATTTTCATAGACTCATAGAACTGAGTTGGAAGGGACCTTAAAGATCGTCTAGTTACAACCCCCCTGCATGGGCAGGGACACCTTTTACTAGATCAGGTTGCTCAAAGCCCTGTCCAATTTGACCTTGAAAGCTTCCAGGGACAGGGCTTCCACAACTTTGCTAGGCAACCTATTCCAATGTCTCAGCACCCCATGTTTTATAGACTTGCTTCAACCAAAAATATGCTGTTCACTTGTTGGCATAGTAAATTGACTTAACATTATTAAGTTAACTTGGGAGTGGGGGCTTTTCTGGCACAGACTATCCCCTGGTTGAAGAGGGCCCCCAGCTGTGTGTGACATTGGTGGGTTTCCACCAACACAAAGGTCATGAGTACTTGCATACCCATGGGGACATATGTAGTTGCACGTTCTCCTCTGATCACACAAGTGAGAGGTCCTATGGCAACGAGGCATAAAAATAGCTCCTCGGTGAGAACTTGGCCAGCAGTGTTTTGGATGGCTGTTGCAGGTTTTGACTGGCAGTAGCTCTGGTGCCTGACAAGCAAGTGAGAAAAGCAGTCCTGAGAGACCCTGCCAGCAGCTGGCTGTTCATTCCCAGCTTGTATGCAAGCTTTTTCTTCCCATCCCCTGCCCTGGCTGTGAGGAAGTTTGAATGAACACAGGTGTGTATTTGGCTACATGGGAGCAACATCCTACAGTGTCAGTTCCCAAATATGGCCCTAACAGTGGCATTTCTGTTGACTTAGATTAGCTTACACTCTGCTGTTGCTTGAACATGCACCCTCTGCCAGGCGGACAGTAACGGCACTGTTCCTCTACAGAATGGAAATCTTTCTACACAAATAACAAATGACAATTTCATTATATCTCCTGCAAGTGCTTCTGAGAAAGCCATGACATCCCACTTTACTCAGAAACACCACATGGACATCAGGTCTCTGAAAATTAAGTTTTCTTGGAGCACTGCTGTTTACATGTATGTGTCAAAAACAACCCCAGATAAAGAGGCAGCTTGCTTACAAACCTCGAATTTTGTTTGTTCTGAGTTTTAAGGAAAAATCTGATGCTGAAAGTCATCCTGTCCTAGGCTGCAAAGAAATTCCTTCCAAAGTGAACAAACAATATTACTACGAACACTAAAAGCAAATTCCATGGCAGTGTCCACCACAGAAGCCTGCATAACCCATTTTTCTTGTTTTGAAGTGACCCCTTTCAGCAGTATCTCATCATCACAAATCTACCAAGATGCAGGTTCTGCTCTACCTCTGAAGATCCTCTAACTGCCTCTCTCTTCTTCTGTGCTGTTCCTCTCAATCCAGATGAGCCTTGAATGTTTTTGGGAGAACGAATCATCAAAGTCTGGATGCCTTTCTGAATTTTATGAATCAGCCTAGCAAGTTAATGGGAATAGCATTCTCCTTCTGATGAACTAGAAATAACCGTGGCAAGAGGATGACTTGAAATATTTTTGGCTTTCTCAATTAAGGAAGGAGAAAAACACCCCAGACCAACCCAGGTAAATTGCTTGACCTGAAACAAAATTATTAATTTTAGGCTTAGTTTTGTAAAACTTTTTATTCACTTATCTTCTTTAAAATTTAGAATATGAAAAAACTCACACTTTTTAGAGAAAGAAACTTTTCTGCAGATAAGTGTCTCAAAACATAGATTCAACTTTTTTTAAACTAAAAATAAAATAAATAAAAAAAATCCAACCTTAAAACCACATTTGGTCCTCTCAGTTTTTCTGGGCCTACATAGAAATGTAATTATGTAGTACTTCTAAATTCTTCGGATTACTTAAAAAAATGAGCTCAAGATGCAATGAGAACATTTTTCTGGCTATATTTTAGGGTCTAACCTGGAGTGAACTTTTGCTGAGATGGCTATGCTCTTGTCTCAACAATGCTCCATTTGAGTGAACCTATTCCAGGTTTATAACACTACACTTTGAAGAGAATAAGGCCTTAGAAACCAAAGTCTGTTTTGTGGATTTCTGGAACAATGGTTTACAGTTGCCAAAACCACAATGCTTCCCTACAATATTAAAAAAAAAAAAAAGCAAAAAAAAAAAAAGCTCTGTATTAAAATTAGATGCTATCTCCTTTGCCTTCTGTGCTTGTAAACAGCAGGCATTTATAAACTAGGTATCATGAAAATATATTGTGTGTCCATACTGGAGGAAGAAATACAAAACCTGGATTCACAGCATGACAATAATTAACCCTCTGGATAAAAAAATGTAAAAAATCACTCCTTTCCAAGGAAAAAGACGCTTGCCATGAAGTCTTTCCGGAACATCAGGCTTTTCTGTGAAAAAAAGATCTTCTGTCTAGTATCAGCAGAAACACTGGGGAGGTGAGATCTGAGGAGCTTTTCAGTTGTCACATCCACGTTTGCACATGCTGATGAGGCTAGAACATTGCTTCCTCAGCAGGTGATGACACTGGGTTGACACAGATTTCACTGCCTGATTAACACAGCAAACAGCTGCATGAATAACCAGATGCTGAGGACATGTCTCATTGGAGCAAGCAATAGATTCCAATTAGGTAGCTAACTAACCTTGGCTTGCCAAGGGAAGTAAGGGCCTGTTAACAATAGGTTTGCTCACGGCAGCCAGTTGTAAAATCTATGTGTAACTCTTCACATAACACAACAAGATTCATCCGAGCAAAGAAACCAACCTGTGCTGTGTGTCAACTCACTTTTGTCCTGCTCATCAAAGGCAGACTGAGTTGTCATCTTTTCCAACATACAACAGAGGGGAGAAAAGATTTAGGGCTCACCAGTTTTTTTTTCGGATGTTACACCACAGAGAACTACAGAAGACTTGCATTTCCCAGCAAGTAATGTTTTAAAATACAAAGTCTACTGATTTTGTAGAAAAAACAAGACATAATTGGATTATTTGACCTGGTTTTTAAAATAAAGCCTGTCAACTGCAAGTGCCAATAACACTTAAACTATTAGAAATGAAAAAAAAAAAAGCATCAGATGGTTGTTTTCTGTTCTAAATCTTTGGGATTCCAGTCATATGCCATAAAATTTCCTATTCATTTAAAATTAAAAATTATTTTTTATTTGGAATTTTATGATGTTCAGTCAAACTTAAAACCAAGCTGTTATCTGTTAACAGAACAGTTTAAACGTCTGTGTTGCAGGATATTCAAGTAAGTGTGGCCTCTCCTGGTTAATTCATTAGGTCCTCAGTATACAGGAGTGTAAAAATATTCCTATTCTGCTAGCTTTAATGACTATTTCAACTCATTCTTAATTATCTGGTTAAATAGCTGCTGTCACCAATAGACCTTTAATAAATTTTGAGAAAAAGTCGAACAACTCATAACATATTTTCCCAAACACACTGACCATGGTTGTCAAGTTATGCTGTACTGTGAATTTCCCGGCTTTGGTGGGGTGAATATATATTTTATCTTTTCCTTAAATATAATGACTTTAGTCTTCAAAAGCTGGAGCTAAAACTCCAACTGGTTTTATAAAAAGAAAATAAAAAACCAAAGATTACACTGGTTCCAAATGACCAGAAGGCAAAACAACATGCTAGTTGTCCTTTTCCTATCAATCCTACAAGGAAATAACAGTTTTTATTTCTATTTAAATGCTTAGGAGTATTTCTTCATCTATTGAATACACTCTCATGATATATTTTTTGAAGAGATTGTAAGGAATTGATGTTTCAGTTAGCATTTGGGGGCTGTTTAAAAATCTGGATCGTGACAGCAGTCTCTAAAATACATGTTTGAGAACTGTTTATTATTGACCCAAAGTACTGCACTATAATACAGGGCAGGGAGGGAGGGAAAGAAAGGAAGGAAAGGAAGGAAAGGAACGAAAGGAAGGAAGGGAAGGATCGGTGTTTTGTCATGCTGCCTACTGGGAACAAAAGATGACAAATGCATCTATCTGAAATTCTCCAGAGGCATAGGGTTTTTTTCTTATATAAGGGATCTGTATAAATGTGGGCTGGGAAATGTTTCCAAAAGAAGCTCTGAATTGATTCAGTGCAAAATACATCCTTTCCAGAGAAGATATAGCCAAATTTGTGTAATTCAGACTAAATTATAAATATATACACGTAATACATAATATACATAATATATAATATATGAATATATAAAATACAAATATAAATACAAATATATATATATAAAATGATTAATTTATCCTCTCTTCCACAAAAGTCTAATTAACTATTTAATAGAAAATTGTGAATTTATGGTGAGGGATCCTGTCATACATGTCAAAGGTTAACAGCTTAACTTCACTGTCCTGATTATGATGACATTTAGAGTGGTTTAGAACCCATCAGTGTAATATATATGCTCTCACTCTTACATGGCAACTACTACTATATTTTATTTTTTTTTAAAGTGCTCTAGGAAGATGCGTTTGAAGATAATTTTGTTCTAGGGTATTGGGGTCAGCCTGTTCCAGAAGCAAAACCTCCCTCTATAAGGATACAGGTTCTTTGGAAGTGGCAATGAGCTGTTTGACTCACTGTCTACACTTTTGTTTGTGCTAGGAATCTAAACTGCAATGAATTCAGAGGAGTTAAGAGGAAAGAGACAAGGGTTGTGATGGAAAGACTGGAGTCAGTCAGATGCTACAGTTGCTGTGGTTCACCTTGAGCTGAAACAGTTTACAAAAGACTTCAAAACATGGGTAAAAGTTTTTATTCTTCGGCAAGAATCTAGTGCATCTTTTCCATTCTCTGGCTGCTATCTATACAATAGGCTGGACAGTTGTTAATAAAATGACTCGGTGCCAAAGACCTTGTACTTCTCAAAAAATATTTTATTTGCTTAGGTATTAAAAACTGCATTATCATAAAACATATAGACTTATTTATTAGTAGTATTTCTAAAGATGCCAGTCAAGGTCACCAGATTCAGTTAGTACATGTGCATATACATCTGGAATTACACACCTTCTCTTGAACAATTTCCTGCAAAATAAGATGTGAGCAACACTGAGGATAGCATTGGAGATAGAATAAAATGAAATTACTGTCCCTGGGCCATGAATTTGCCTGCTTTTCTCATTTGTGCCATGTCTGTTAGGCAGCAGATAAGAGTTTAACCCCAAAGTGATGCTAATGTGTCTCTTATAACAAAGGCCTTTCTGTAGATACTACACATTCTCCAGAGCAAACAGTCCATCCACCACCAGGAATAGCCATCTTACTCCTTCAAACAACATTTACAAAGTATTATCTTTACTGGATTCACATAAAGACAATATCTGCTGTCTCTCCTGTTCCCCTTCCTTGCCCATTCCCACTAACACCCAGCATTTCATGAACAATACACTTGTAGTCATATCTTGTCACATAAAGAGACCCTGGAAGAGATTCTGATAGTCCAAAGTAGCTCTGTGATCTGCTCATGCATACACACATGCCTGCTTTAAGCAGACATTAATGAGTTACACCAAACTATGTATGTGTTTGTCTCTTTTAATCACGTCCATTTGTGGTTCCTTGGGCTGAACGCTGAAGAAAAAATTCCTCTTTGTGTTTCACATTTGTCATATACATAGTAATTTCTGAAGATCTAGGAGTAACCAGCCTAGCTGGGTCATAAATAATTTTCAAAATTCACTTGATGGTGAAAGCATAAAATAGATGCTTTTAATCTTAAATATGGAACAGTCTTTCTGGTGCTACCTAGACCACCTTCTTATTTTCACAGAGAAGACCACTCTCTGAATTAATAAGTACAATTCTGGTTTTGCTGTGACAAGTTTCCTTTTTTTCACGTGCCAAGGGAAACACTGCATTAGGCCAAATGACTCAACATTGTTTGGAAAAAGATATAACTACCAAGGGCATTTGTTATGAAAGTTCATCTCATTAAAGGTGGTTAGGAAGGAAATCTCGGGATGAAAGGAGGATTTTGTGAACCTTTCTCTGAAAGCATATTAATTCCACGTAAGATGAGACATGATACAGAGCATGCCACTGATTCGACCTGTGGTAACTCCTCTGAAATTGTTCAAGGGATGAATTTGTCAACCTTGATCTGTAATCTTTTATTTATAGGCAGAGTTCAAATTGTTTTCATTGGGCTCATCCTCACTTTCTCTTCTGCAAAAGCCCATGGAACACAGAGTAAAAAGAAAATCAGCAAACTGGTGTGGTATTAGTGGAACTTGCCATGAGAAACCAATATAGGGACTATGAGACAGTTTGAAGAAACAGATGTGTTTGTAGGAAGGCTTATTCATCACCAATAAATCCATGAAGAGCCTGTTTTTATGAGAAAGGATGAATCAAGATAGCAAAAAACACATAGTTGCTCAGGAGGAGTATAGTAGAACAGTACACATACAGTTTTGCTATACATGCATATTTCCACAACACTTGAGTATTTCAATTTCTGACCAATGCCTACAGATTTTTCTCATGGGTTCCTGGTATTCCAAAATGTCCCACCTCATTCTACTGTGTGGGCATGACCTTAATCTCCCAGTGTACTGCCTGTGCAAGAGACCTCAAAGCAGTTCACTGTGTATTTTTACCTTTACTGGTGACATAATTACAAGAATGGGTTTGAACTGTATCTTTTTATCTAGTCAAGATATTTTTTCCCTTGGCAGAAACCTGATGAGAAGCTCATATAAGATATTTACTTCCTTATTGTATTAGTCCTCTATCTGACTCAGTCTGAAGTAATGAAGGAGCAAGGACAGGACCAGAATATTCACAGAATCACAGAATTGTTATGGTTGCAAACTTTTAAGATCACTGAGTCCAACTGTCCACCCAGGAGGAAAAAAACAAACCCAAACCAAACCACAAAAAACAAACCAAACTAAAAACCACCAACAACAACCCACCATACCCACCATACCCACTAGAACAAGTCCTGAACTGCTATATCTACACTTTTTTTAATACCTCCAGGGAAGGTGTCTCTACCATGTCCCTGGGAAGCTCGTTCCAGTGCCTGACTACTCTTTCAGTAAAGAAATTCTTCCTCATATCTAGTCTGAACTTCTTCTGGTGCAACTTTAGGCCATTTCCTCTAGTCCTAATGCTGTTCACTTGGGAGAAGAGGCCAATGCCCCACCTCACTACAACCTCCTTTCAGGTAGTTGTAGAGAGCAATGAGGGGGCCCAGAGCAGAACACAGTACTTGAGGTGTGGCCTCACCAGTGCACAGTACAGAGGGACAACCACTTCACTGGTCCTGCTGGCCACACTATTCGTGATACAAGCCAGGATGCTGCTTGCCTTCTTGGCCACCTGGGCACACTGCTGGTTCCTACTCAACTGTCTGTCAACTAGCACCCTGTGATCCGTTTCCACTGGGCAGCTTTCCAGCCCTTCTTCCTAAAGGCTGTAATGTTGCCTGGGATAGTTTTGACCCAACAGCAGGACCCAGCACTTGGCCTTATTGAACCTTATACAATCGGCATTGATCCATCGACACAACCTGTCCAGGTCCCTCCATAGAGGCTTTCTACCCTCAGAAAGATCAACACTCCCACCCAATTTGGTGTCATCTGCAAGCTGACTGAGGAAGCATGAAGTACCTTCATCTAGAAAATTAATAAAGATATTGAACAAGACTGGCCTCAACACTGAGGGGACACAATTGGTGACTGGCTGCCTGGTGGATTTTTGTAAGTTTGTATGTGATTTTTATCACAATTTGCAGAAATAAAGCTCAAGATATCACCTGCCAAATATAAATTTAAGACAGAGAAGATAGTGTGGACTCAGCTGGCACTGAAAAAGCAGACATTTCAAGTTTTTAAAAATTAAGTAATCTTTCATGTGTTCTCTCATTGCCCCTGCCTGTGGGCAAAAGAAGAGAGAAGCTGTAGTTGGGTTAATCCTCTGTATTGTGCTAACAGGCATAGGAAAACACATCCTGCTCCAAGATACCTAAGTAAACTCTATTTATGATGTTCTGACTCTGCAGCCTGATTTTTCAGTGCTTAACATCTCTTTGGGGTAATACTATCAAAATAACCCATCCTCCTCTGAAATGGAGAAAATTCCAGCTGGGTTACTGCTGACCAGTTTTGCACATATCTTTGCATAATTTATTTACTACTGGGACCTGCTCTTTCTGTGTCACCTTCTCTTTTGTTCACATTTTTATCCTTTTAACAATGTGTTTTATCTTATTGACACTTTGGAATGAATATACTATTCTGTCTTCCACCTTTAAACATATCAGGGCAGCTAATTTTTTTCCAGAGCCTTTAGAGATTAATGCCTTCCTTTGCAGCTGCCTTGTTTTCTTGCTTACCCCTCTGCCAAGTTACCTTTGTTATGAATATATTCCAGCTTTGCCTTCTAAAAGAAGGCTTGACACTTCCTCACCCATGAATCAGCTTCTTTCATTGCACCTTTACTTTTCTTCCAAAACCCATGTAAACACAGCCTCCAAGGGTTATCCAGCAAACTATAAACCAAACTTTGCAGAACATTGCATGTGTCCTCAATAGGCAGATAATAAATTATTGAACTAATTGAAGATTTGTTTTAGAAAAAAATATTTTAACTGCTTTCTAAAAAGTTTGATCATGACACTTCAGATCTGCAAAGTAAGACCATATGAATGCTGAAAAAAATTGGATTTTCTCCCAATCTTACATACCGATTACGTTATTACACCTAAAGCTCCAAGTCTTTATTTCCCACCAGTGAATTGAGAAGTCTTCTGTTCTCTTTCTAGGGAAGAAAAAAATAGTGGAGTGAAATATGGTAAGCATTAAAGCTTTATAAGTAAAGACAGATTGAGGATGCCAAATTTGAAATTACACCACATGGCCTCTATGAACACAACCGGCTTATTATAAAAATCTAAAGTTCTTTCACTGTAGTTTAAGAATATATACTAAAGTCTAAATTACAGAAAAACACATTATATATATGCATACTTGTATGCAGAATCTGGGTCCTTCTTAGACATTTGAGATTTTCTTCAAAATGACTTGATGGAATATGTGCTGTGTCTTGGATTTTTGGACACTTGCGCACAACATTTCAAGATTTTCCTCTGCTTTAGATCTTTTTAACAGTGTATTTTTATGTATGTTTTGTGTACAAAACATATTGACTTTCCTCTGACTTAGGCTAATAAGTAATATTTAGCTTTAGACCAATTCACCTACATAGAAGAACTGGGATAAAGATTTGTGTACATATTTGAGACTGCAGGCTTCTCACAGTCTTACAAGCTCTTGTGAGGACTCACATCTCCAGTTTTAGTGTCTTCATAACTCTGGACATTTTTGTAAGATCTCATTCATCCCCTAGTGGCATCTAAGCCAAAGGAGTGGTAACCTGGGTTCAAATAACCTCTGGAGAACTCTGATGGCTTTCTGCTTGAGTTTCAAGAAGGGGTAACTATTATATTGAAGCTAGGTGGTACTTATTTCTGTCACTCAGTAAGAGCCTATTGACCATAAAACTAAAAATCTTTCATCTCATAATATCCTTAAGAATGTTATTGTTGTTCATTTGTGGTTGATTTTTCTCTTCCTTTAGATATTTTGGCTTCCATTGCTGAGTTTACTGAATGGCTATTCTAGCTAATTGATTCAAGGATGGGATCATTGTAGCTTTAAGGGTAGACACTTGATCTGTTTCTTCTTTCTGAGGAAAATTCTTAGTAAAGGCTCTGTAATTAAGGATGAAGACATTTTGTCTGGATTCTCAACTCTTAATACTCCAAATTCCAGCTTTCAGTGAAAACAGGTTAATGTGTTGAAAAGCTGATTTTGAAATCTAATGGTGAAATTCCAGGAGGTATAATTTTTACCCACTTATTTCATGGTTTTTGTTCTGACAGATTTCGTATGATTTATAAGGTCTGTCAGCTCTATTCCTTCAAGCTGAATTTCAAGTTTGAAGCTCCCAATGCTCTTTAAATACTATCAGTCTTCCTTAATATTCATTCTGACTTTTTTTTTTTCCCCTCTTGTATCTACCTTTTTTTTTTTTTTTTAAACCTAGTTGTGTATCTTTGCTTACTTGATGCAATAATTTCTTGAGCACCTTTCACTATTGCTTACTGTGGTGTCATGTCTTGCCAAGAGGTAGGGAGGGGAAAGGAACATCTTCCTATTGTGTGACGTCTTTCCTCTTCTGCAATAGCTCGCCTTAATTGTATGCTGCATTTGGCCTCTTACATCTTCTGTGATTAATAGGAGTGAGTCTTGGCTTGGGCTTGTGCCTCTGGGGCCCCTTCCAATTATTGTCTGGCACCCATTAGTCTTGCCAACTTTACAGAAATGTATGTTTCACAAAACTTCTGAGGCCCAAAATGGAACTGTTTTTTTCTTTTCTGTTTTGTTTTTGGTAGCAATTCAGATAAGATAGTGTATTTCTCCAAAGATACCCATTTCCATATCCTATACTGTACTATTTTACAAAGTGAGTTGTTACAAAAGAAAGCACAATAAGTTCTACAGCTGACAACGCAGAATGATTTCCAGTCATCTTTTCTCAAAACTCCCTTTCAGAACAACTTTTTATAAGAACTTTATTTTCTCAAAAGTTTCTGGGTCATTTAGCTTTTTTGGCATACTCCAGCAGATAAAACTTTTGTCCCTCAAGATTTTTGGTGCTATAACATGGAAGCAGAATCTAATTTAAGTATCTAGCATTCACTGAGAAGAATTTATCTAGAAATTCAAGAAATCTGAGATTTTGTGGTGAGATTAGACATTATTTGAGTCATGGGTCTTTGAAGATATTCCTCTGCACAGGTAATTAAAATACAATTTTCTTGCTCAGTCCCACAAGTGCAGTAGGCAGCAAAACTTTTTTCATACAGATTTGACTAGTAGACACAGTGGCTTGGTGAACAATAGTTTGTACATATACTGGAGAACAAAGTTAAAAATGTTTCTGCTAAAAAATTTCACCGTCCAAAACTTAGGTGTTAAAGTACCTAATCTTTAGTCTGTTACTTTCATGACAGGAATACAGAGACTGTCTGAGGTGTCCAGTCATCTTATAAAATGTTTGTGAAAAGTTAATAACTTCAAATGGAGTCCAACATATGGACATGGACAACAAAAAAAGCCGAGAGGAGCCAAGGAAGCTAGGGATCTATCTGAAATC
This sequence comes from Apus apus, assembly GCF_020740795.1. NCBI lineage: Eukaryota > Metazoa > Chordata > Aves > Apodiformes > Apodidae > Apus > Apus apus. The sequence continues at coordinate 67,279,558 of NC_067312.1, read as the reverse complement.
TCACCATTTTCTCAGCACCACCATCTCACCCAGGGCTACCTTAGTTTTACTGACCATTTGCTTTGTAGTATCACTTCATCTTTAACAAAAAATGGGTTTAAGCTGCGCTTTTGTCACCATAGCACTCAACCACAACACAGGATACCCAGGTTCAGTACCATCTCTTCCCTTTTAGCCTATGTCTCCTTGCTCCCCCAAAAATTATTCTCTAGACCCTTCAACAACTTGGTTGCCCTTCTCTGGACTTGATCCAGGAACTCGATGTCTTTCTTGTAGTGAGGGGCCCAGAGCTGAACACAGTACTTGAGGTGTGGCCTCACCAGTGCCCAGCACAGAGGGACAACCACCTCACTAGTCCTGCTGGCCATCCTGATACAAGCCAGGATGCTGCTTGCCTTCTTGGCCACCTGGGCACACTGCTGGTTCCTACTCAACTGTCTGTCAACTAGCACCCTGTGGTCTGTTTCCACTGGGCAGCTTTCCAGTCCTTCTTCCTCAAACCTGTAATGTTGCCTGGGGTTGTTTTGACCCAACAGCAGGACCTGACTCTTGGACTGATACACCATACTACTTCTTCTGCATCTTCCTGATTGGGATAATAACTCTGTCCACCAAAGAACCAAAGACTTTCCAGGGATGGGGAGCTGTGCAGGGAGGAAACTGAGAAAGATAAAGTGCAAGAGGGGCTATAATTTTGTAGACTAGTGGTTAGAGTAATCTTCAGCAAGAGGAAGAGTGTCCTGAACAGGGTGAGATAGCAGGTGAGATGTAGATGCACAGAATGAGATTTATTTGAAACAGCACTGGGGTCTTAGCTGTTTTAAAATAGAAGGCACAAGCACAGTCAAATTGTGGGGAAATGGGGAGATCGATACAGGAATTGAGGTTACAATGCAAAAGGTATTTTAACATAAAATATGCTACTAGTAGTTGGATCAAACAATAAATGTTAACCATTAAAATGCTGGCAACTTACTTATTACAAAGTCTTATACTGGGCCTAGAAAATTAATGTTTGACTTTAAATGGATTCTTGAATATTAAAATTTAAAACTTAACGATGAAGGATTGCTTAATGTTAAGTCAGCTAATAAAGACAATAAGGGAGGTAGTATCTCTCCCTTGCCCAGCATAGCTGGGTGTCCCTGGGTGGGTCTTAATTTTCAAAAATTAATCTCTCTGGCAGGTGTCCCTGCTGGAGAGGAGGAGGTCCAGCAACATCCTGGGAAAGCGTACGGGAAGTCTCCTGATCAAAGATGGGACCAGGCTTTCATAGAATAAAGTGGATTGACTGCTGTCATTTAGCTATTTAGCTGTACCTCCAACATCTCTTATGGGAGAATAAAAGGAAAGCAGTAGAAAAAACCACAAAGGCCATGTTCCCACCAAGCAAATTCTTATGTTTATCCAGTCATTCTTATTTTATGTCCATTTCAAGCCTAGTTGTGGCCGGGCTGGGCTCTGTGTTCTTCAACACCGGAGAGCAGCTGGTGTTATGAACATCAACTTGGCCTCTGTTTGCACCTTCCAGGTTGTTATCAGCTCAGAGTTTGCTAGGCCTTTTCCTTTCTCATGGGAATCTTTCCACTTTGGGCCTGGGCCTGCAAAACTGAGAGACAAAAAGCAGTTGAATCATAGAAGGAAACTGAGGCAGGCATACTGAGAGATGGAGTGTCCTGCTACAGATAGAGGCCCTTCCAGAAGTTACATCTTTTTTTTCCAATCACTGTTTCAATGGATACTGTCCTAAAATGGTGATTCAATTACTTCAGTGACTGGTTTGAAGGGTTTAATGACACAGTTACTTAGCCTATGCAAAACCAGAGCAGCCCCAGGCTAATACAGAAGGACAATGTATGTATTGAAATTGCAGTGTTAAGCAGGATTTTGCATAGAGTTTAGTTGCCGGAATCTGGGGGCTTCATACATTGCAGTTTCAGATTGCAATATCATGTCTATGTCAGATATAGTTCTGAGTTAATGAAATACAACCAGACCATGTGAATATGCTGAAAATAAATTGCTAAACAGGAATGCATGGGATAATATACTTTGCTTATATACTTGCCCGCAAAATGTTACACAGATCTAATTTACTGCCCCTGTTTGGGCAATAAGCATTGCTGCACTAAATATATATCCTTTTCCATGAGAAGAAGCAGTGGTAAAACCTTGTGTTCGTTTATCATCACTATCCCCCTCACCCTGACACTAGGAGACGGATGAAACCCTGGAACATTCCTCCTATTTTGGCAAAACAATAGCCTGAAGTCAAATTGGTGCAATGCATTCATTTTTTGGTGTGCACATACTGCCTAGATAACCTTAAAGAGAATTGACTGGCTTGATGCACCTTGTGAGGCTCTTGCCAGGAAGTTTCCCAGTAATTTCAAGGGTAATCAGAAGAAAAAAAAATGTTAACATGTTGTGAGTAAAATAAAGGGAAAGCACTATCTGTACTCCAGCCCTTAGCAAAACGGTCCTCCCACTTAATCAGATGCAGCAATTAAAGTAAATTAAGAATATTTTAAGTATGACTGTAGCCTGGAATACAAAATTGTCCCGAGGAATTCCACGATTCTGTGATTCCACTGGCACAGGATTTAATCCACTCTAATCTGATTACACCTAGAACTAAAGGAAATTAGGTTATGGTAGAAGTTAATGGACAAAACTGTGTTATATACCTCGTGTGCAATTTTGTTGAATTCACCTGGTTACACAAAGAACACTAAAGTCAGAATTTATTTTGACAGCCCTCTACTCCAACACAGCTTTCAAAGTAAGTTTCAGTCTGATGCCCAGCTCAAGTTTTTTCTTACATTTTAGCATTCATCCTTCTCTGTTCACTTCTGGGACAAACAGTTTTGGGGAGGGATGTTCAGACATGGTTGAAAGGTCCTCAACATTCTATATACCTAAAGAAAAAATATTAATAAATCAATACTAAAAGTTAATATTGATTTTAGTTTTGTAGTTTGAAAAAGGCAGATTTTCTAGTGCTGGCATTCTTCCAGTGCAACTTGTCAAACCAGGTTACATTTGAAGTGTGCCTGCAGCCAAGAATGTAAGAGCTCAGTCTGATGATGTGCAGAGGCTTGTTTGATTTGTGGTGATTTTCACTTTTCATCAAAGAAACTACCTGATCCTCTTTCATGGGTACTATTGATGAGGTTCATTATTATTCTTTTATTTGCTTTGGTTACTGAGCCTTGCTGGAGGAAACATCTAATTTAATGTCATTTCTTCATTATGAGACATCTCTTGTAAAGATGCAAAATTCTGTTTTGTTCTTTTGACTTCTAATCCATAAACCCTTGCTGCTTTTACCATTTATATTGACACCCAAGGGAGTCTGCATTGTATAATAAATCAGACTTGATTTGTTTGTTGTCTCTTCCCAATTGTCTCTGTTTTTCTAGGGAAAAATTATCCTAAATTGATATTTTTCAGAAAAAAATGACAGGAGCTTATTTTTGAAACATTACTGATCTCAGTGTATAAGGAAATTAATTTCATATAGCAACATCAACACAGCAGATAAATAATCAATTTATTCTGTCTGAGCTTAGAGGCAGTAACATACAGATGAAAGATTTCAATTTCTTTAAACATGGTAGCTCAACTGGCTGTGATTGTCCAAGCACACTTATAATTAATATTTAAATAGAAGGAAATCTCATTGGTTTTCTATTTGAGTAAGTGCCCAGTTTCCCTGTCAAAGTAGTCATAGCAAAACAGGTCTGACTTTAGTGATTTTAACTTACAATAATTCATGACTACGACAATGCAAAAGTGCCAAACAGACAAAAGAAGTCCAGCTGTCCACATCATTGAAGCTTCCTGGAGTTTTTGTATGTGAATGAACGATCTGTATAGATTGTTACATGGTTTTATTTCAGTCCTCACTTTCTAGTTAATGAAAAACAGTTATGACTTGTTAGGTGAGAAAGTAATGAAAAAATATTGAGTGTTAATTAAATAAATATTATGGTTTTGCAATATTTCCTTTCTGTCTGTTCTCTATTCTTTCTTGCTCCATTATCCAAACATATTTTCCCATCCCTATATCATACACTACTTTGAGTTCTCCCAGTTTCAGTTTTGGGTTGTCATTCATACAAATTGTATTTTTTTACTTGAGAATGCCTCCAGTCCTCCCTTGCTCTTCAAAGACTATGACCAAAACTTTCACTTTTGCTCTGTAGTTTGGAATAATGTCTCATTCTGCATCTTCCATTCCACCTCATCCCTATTTTGCTGATTGAATTAAAATGCAGTTTATTGTCCTTCATTCAGAGATCAATAAACCAATGGTTTATGGTACTCTCCATGTCAGTTTTACACACAGCCTATCACCCTAACATTCTTGTGGTTGGTTTTTTTTGTTTGGTTTGTTTGGTTTGGTTTGTTTCTGGTTACTTGGGGCTCCTCACCCTTTTAAAATAACTTCTGCAAGGTATACCACTCCCAGTATTTATTGCTGCTTCTTTTATAAACATTTCTCAATGTAATATCACCAGTTACTTGACAGCATCCCTATGATGAATTTATGCTTCAACTTGCAACAACAGTGTGGAGATACAGATCCCAGAGTATTTATTTCATAGAATACCTGTGTTGTGTAAAACATGAAAAGCCTAGGATCCTTTAGAAGACCTAGAGGTAACTGAAGGGAGAAACACAACCACTTGTAAATGAGAAAGACTGAAAACAACTTCTTGACAACAGTAAAGTGCGGGAGCAACTTTGCTAAACAAGTTGGAGCTGGTTGCTGTTTTGCACCCAGCAACAGCTGATTATGCTGTGCTGATTGGCTGCAACAATGACAGCAGGTGAAGAAAATTTCTGTCAGACTCCTTGACTCTGAGTGGTTTCCAAACAATATAGATACTGTGGTGATGGACCAAAGAGAGAGAGATAGGAATCTGCCCCATTATTCAGTGTGGAGCCATTAAGACATAATTTTTTTAATTAAAAAACTTCAACTAGACTCCAGGTATCCCTGGCTGTTTGCTATACAGTTAGCCACTTTTACTCACACTAGATGAAACCACTGAAAATGTGTGGGTTGCCCCAGGTTAATGTAAATGAAGAAGGGACACCACCAACAAGAGAAGTTAAATCCAGAATAATTTTTGATGGGTAAAAAGGAGGGAAGCAGCATACAATGAGAGGAAAATCCTATTGAAGACAGCTTAGGAACACCATCCTACTTTCAAGAGGTAACTTAAACAGTCAAAATATAAGCATTTATTTTGAAGCTAATACCCCTTATGATAAATGTAGGTTTGGTTTCATCTGAGAACATGGAGAAAGTGCTAGAAAATGACAACACATCTTTCAGCCAGGGGCAGATTAACTTTCAGAAGCCAACATGGACCACTTTTCACAACAGTGTTCTGGCCCACCCTGCAGACTGAGTGGAAACCCTTTTGTGGTCTCCTGGATTAAGACTCCTGGTCTTAATCCAAGTCCCACCCATTACCCTTTGAAGAGTGAGTCAGAGCTTCCCAGACATCCATGATATTGTGCCAACATTTTCTTCTATGATAGGTAAAGTGTCATCTACTCTGGAGTATTGTAGCACACACACCTAAATAATTCAAAATATGTGCTGAGCTGAAGTTTCTAAAATACAAATATTCAAGGAAAAAAGTAGGTTTTGGAAGTCAGTTCCTGGAGTGATCAGGGGGAAGGCAGAAGAGCAGAGCTAGTAAGAACTTTTTATGGGAAGATATTCCTCGCTTTCTTGGCTCTACCTAATTTCTCCACCCTCCTTCCACATCCTTCTAGCAGCACTGAGCAATCTGTTCCAATATTATTTCAATATATGAGTAACAAAACTAGTTTAATGTTTTACTTCTTCACATAAACCTGACTGTAAACCACAATTTTAGTAAAAGTAAACAAACAATGGTATATGAGGCCTCTCTTGAAGCATGCTTGTGCAAAAGAAAATGAAGAATATGGTGAAGGTAACAGAAGCAGTAACATACAAACAGCTTAGTATGTTTTATCTACTTCCCTTCAGTTCCTGCAGACATATTAAATTACTCTGAATAAATGTGCATTTTTCTAAGTGTGTGTTTAGCTCTGATATTCAGAGTAGTCACTTGTTTCAGGACACTCATATTAGCCTTTGAACCCTTTTGTGAGCAAATGAAACAGTGGACTTCACAGAACCACAGAACGGTAGAGGTTGGAAGGGCCCTCTGGAGATCATGTAGTCCAACCCCCCTGTTAAAGCAGATTCACCCTCAGCAGGCTGCAAAGGTCCAGATGGGTTTCAAATGTCTCCAGAGAAGGAGAATCCACAGTCCCCCTGGGCAGCCTATTCCAGTGCTCTGCCACTCTCAAAGTACAGAAGTTTTTCCTCATGTTTAGATGGAACTTCCCCTATTCCAGTTTGTGCCCATTGCTCCACATTCTGTCTCTGGGCACAACTGAAAAGAGTGTGGCCTCATCCTCTTGATACTCAACCTGTAGGTATTAATAAGCATTGGTAAGATTCTCTCTCAGTCTTTTCCAGGCTAAACAGACTAAGGTCATTCAGCCTTTCCGCATGAGAGAGATGTTCCAGTCCCCTAATCATCTTTGTAGCCCTCTGCTGGACTCTCTTCAGTAGATCCTTGTATTTCTTGTACTGGGGAGCCCAGAAATAGATGCAGTACTCCAGATGGGGCCTCATCAGAGCAGAGTAGAGGGGCAGGATAAACTCCCTGGACATGCTGGCCACACTCTTCTTAATGCACCCCAGGATACCATTGGCCTCCTTGGCCAAAAGGTCACATAGAAGGCTCATAGTTAAATTGTTGTCCACCAGGACTCCCAGGTCCTTCTCCACAGAGCTGCTTTCCAAATTGTCACCCCCCAGCTTGTACTGGTGCATGGGGTTATGCCCTCCTTGCTTCAGGACCCTACATTTGCCTTTGTGGAACTTCATTATGTTCCTCTCTGCCCAACACCCTAGCCTGGCCATTTCTCACTGAATGGCAGCACAGCCTTCTAGTGTGTCAGCCACTCCTCTCAGTTTTGTATCACAGCAAACTCGCTGAGGGTGCACTCTGTCCCTTTCTCCAGGTCGCTGATGAGTATATTGAAAATGAAAGGATCTAGTACTGATCCTTGGGGAACACCACTAGCTACTGACCTCCAACTATACCCTGTGTCTCTGATCACAATCCTCTGAGCTCAGCCATTCAGCCAGTTCTCAATCCACCTCACTGTCCACTCATCTAGCCCACACTTCCTAAGCTTACCTATGAGGATGTTAAAGGAGACAGTATCAAAAGCCTTGCTGAAGTCAAGTTAGACCACATCCACTGCTCTTCCCTCATCCACCCAGCCAGTCATGCCATCATAGAAGGCTATCAGATTGGTATAGCACAACTTCCTTTTGGTGAATCCATGTTGACTACATCTGATAACTTTGTTTTCCTCCACATGCGTTGAGATGACATCCAGAGAGAGCTGTCCCACCACCTTTCTAGGTATGAAGATGAGGCTGACTGGCCTGTGGTTTCCTAGGTTCTCCCTCTTACACTTTTTGAAGATTGGAGTGACACTGGCTTTCCTCTAGTCTTCAAACACCTCTCCCACTCTCCATAACCTCTCTAAGATGATAGCAAGTGGCTTAGCAATAACATTTGCCAGCTCCCTTAACACTAATGAGTGAGTGCATCCCATCAGGGTCCATGGTTTGGTGGGTGTCCAGTTTGCCTAAATGGTCTCTAACATAATCCACCTCAATGAAGTGAAAGTCTTCCTTTCTTCATACTTTATCTCATGCCTACAGGGTCTGGGACTCCTGAGGGCTGGCCTTAGTAGTAAACACTGAAGAAAGAAGGCATTCAGTAACTCTGCCTTCTCTGTATCATGGCATCCATCTCCTTCAGCTGTGAGGTTACACTTTCCCTAGCCTTCCTTTTGCTACTGAAGAAGTCTTCTTGTTGTCTTTGACATCCCTTGCTAGATTTAATTCCAAATGGGCCTCAGCCTTCCACATTTCATCACTGCATACTCTGGCAACCTTCCTATATTCCTCCCAAGTGGCCGTTCCCTTTTTCCATGTTATGTAGAATTCCTTCTTCCATTTGAATTTTTCCAGAAGCTCCTTGCTCATCCATGCAGGTCTCCTTCCTCCTGTACTTGACTTCTTACTCACAGGGATGCACTGATCTTGAGGGTGGAGGAAATGGTGCTTGAATATTAACCAGCTCTCCTGGAACCCCCTACTTTCTAGAGTCCTAACCCATGGGATTCCTCCAAGTAGATATTTGAAGATACTAAAATTAGCTCTTCTGACGTCCACAGTTGTAATCATACTTATTCTTAATCATACTTATTCTTCTTCCACGCAGGATCCTGAGCCAAGCCTACCTCTCACCTTCACATCCCCAACCAGTCCTGCATTTGTCTGTACAAGGTCCAGCAGCACACCTCTCTTCATTGGCTCCTTCACCATCTGTGTCAAAAAGTTATCATCAATGCTCTGCAGGAACCTCATGGACTGAGAAAAGCTATATTATATCAGCATAAATGCACCCAGACATTAACAGTGGGGACAGCTGGTGATATATTCAGGAACAGATATTTAGTAAGGGTACAGATGGGAAGATAGCAAGAAAGTTTATCATAAACAAGCAACTTCCTGGAGACCTTAATTAAGTCATGCTGCCAGGTACATCCATGAAGTGCTTTGCACTACCACGTGGAGAAAGCCATGGCAGGTCAGAGGAGAGGTACTGCTCCATCCCTCTGATCATCTTTGTGGCCTCCTCTGGACTAACTCAAACAGCTCCTTCTTGTGTTGGGGGCTCCAGAACTGAACAGAGCACTCCAGATGGAGTCTCACAAGAGCAGAGTAGAGAGGGAGAATCACAACCCTTGACCTGCTGGCCACACTTCTTTTGATGCAGCCCAGGATATGGTTGGCCTCCTGAGCTGCAAGGGCACATTGCTGTCTCATGTCCAAATTTTCATCCACAAGTATCACTAAGACCTTTTCTGCAGGGCTTGTCTTCATCCATTTGTTCTTCAGTCTGTACTGATACTGAGGACTACCCTGACCCAAATGTTATGCAAGACTTACACTTGGCCTTGTTTGACTTTATGACATTCACATGTGCCTAGTCCTCAAGCCTGTCAAGCTCCCTTTGGCTTACATCCCTTCCCTGAAGTGAATGAACTGCACCACTGAGTGTACTCAGTCCCACTGTGCATGTCATTGATGAAGCCATTAAACAGTGTTGGTTCCAGTGTGGATCCTTGAGGGATACCAATCCATTACTGGTTTCCACTGGGATGATGAGAAATTAACTGCAACTCTTTGGGTGCAGCCATCCAACCCATTCCTTATCTATCTAATGATCCCTCCATAAAAACCTTATCTCTCCAATTTAAAGATAAAAATATTGTGGAGGACTGCATCAAAGGCCTTAAAGAAGTCTAAATGGATGATAACAGTTGCTCATTCCTTGTCCACTGATACAATCACTCTGTTGTAGAACGCCATGAGATTAGTCAGGTATATTTTGCCCTTTGAGAAGCCATGCTGACTGTCTCTAATCACTTCCCTGTCTTCCATGATTCAACATGTCTTCCAGGATGATCTGCTCCATGATCTTACTAGGCATGGAGATGAAACTGCCTGGTAGGTAGTTGACCATGTCCTCCTACTGACCCTATTTTAAAAAAATAACTGTGATATTCCCTTTTCTCTGGTCACTGTACTTTGCTCACCTTTCTAATACTACAGGTGAGCAAAGTACAGTCATGTTAATAATCTATTTGCAAATAACTGATGAATTCATCACATCAGTATCAGCTTTCATAATTTAAGCTCTCTGTGTCAATATTACGGAATTTCTCAAACTTGGTGGTCTCAAACTTGATTTTCTCGGGATGGTCTCTGATGAGACATTGTTTTTCAAGAAAGAATGGGCTCAATTAAACCATTGCATTCTAAGTTTTCCTTAGGAGCCTTTTAAAAATAAAGATGAAAAAAGCGGGACTAAGGATGCTCCTGGAATTACTTCTACAAACCGTGCAGCTCTAGTTTTTAAATTTTTAAGAACATGTCCTTGTGTATTTCATAATTATTTCATAATTTTATAATTGCTAGTTCAGAGATGAAGTCAGTAAAAAAACCCAAACAAAACAAAAACATTTATGCATATTCATATACACGTGTGTAGAATCATAGAATAATTTAGGTTGGAAAAGAACCCTAAGATCATTGAGCTCAATTGCAAATCTAACACTGCCAGGTCCACCACCAAATTATGTCCCTAAGTGTCACAGTTACACATCTTTTAAATACATCCAGAGATGGTGACTCAACCAGTTCCCTGAGTAGCCCCTTCCAGTGCCTGACAGCCTTTTCCATGAAGAAATTTTTCCTAATATTAAACCCAAACCTCCTCGGCACAGCTAGAGGTCAGCTCTTCGCATCCTATCATTTGTTACTTGGAAAAAGAGTATATAAATTTAGATACATTGCTCCTAATCTAAACAGCACATAATTTATACATAAAATTTGCAATAATAATTGTCCAAATACCTTCCTAAATTTTAGAACAGAAAACCACACATTTTCCTCCCCATATGCTGGAAACAGTTTACTGTCAGAATTTCCATAAAAGGGAAAACAGTCTAATCATATCTTGGATGTTTCCTTTCATGTCTAGTATAACAAACTAGATCTGCATTTTCTATCCTGTTTTGAAAAGCCAGGTTCAGTCTTCTCTGAAAGCACTGAACAAGTGTTTCTCCTACTAACTTCAATGTAATCTGGAGCCAGGCAACACTGTCTGAAGTCACACCACTTCTGCCAACATTGAGTCCCCTTTCAGTAGCCCCAGTTGACACGCATTGTCTAAATCTATCCAAGAGGATGTACCCTCGGGGAGCTGAACCTAAGAAAAATTTCACTGAGAAGACTTGAGGCAGGGTGCTTCATCTCAAAGTACATGTAATACAGTGAGATCATCTGGCACTTTCCTAACCAAGTACATCAAAAGCATGTGTTGAACAGGTTTGGTTAGCTAAATCCATTGCATTTGCTGGAGCTGAAAAATGCAGAATTGAATGAAAGTTTGGATTGCAGATGGATTAAAAACATGACAGTTGGGTTTCCATCCTTACTTCAAGAACTGTGTGAGGCATGGTGAAATCTGGAGCACATAAACCATGCTCACAATTAGCTCCAGTTGAGGCCACTAGCAAAATTCAGATTGTGGTGTCAAATTTCCAACAGCCTCAGGATTTTACTGGATGTTTCCAACTTGCTATTACTCCCCAATATCCAGCATGTGGCTCAATAAATTACTTGAATTCTCTTCAAAGCCCTTACAATTAGCTTAGTTTCTTTTGTCTCTGTAAATCTTGGCAAGTTACATCTTGTAAATCAACCCCTTTATCTCCCTGAGCAAAGTATAGGGCAAGAACTACAGGACATACAAAAATTAGGTAAGAACAGAGTACTCACTTTGCAACACAGAGCATAGAAACTATTCAACTATTCAAATACTTTATTGCTATTCAAATACTTTAGGCATGCTCAAATGCAGTTGTCACTCTAAATTCCAGCCATCATGAAGGCTAGTAGCAGTTATTCTCACTGGAATTAACTTTTATTTGTACAGTTCTAAACAAGATTACTTGCAATGGTCACTGTGTTTTTTTCCTATTGACAATATTTTCTCATCTCCCCCTCAAATTTCTATCTCCTGCATTTGGCGAGTGAGCCCCACATGACAGAAAGAACTTGTGGTCCATGATTCATTTCACTTATTCCCCAGCCACTCCCTGGGTGTGTTTGTATAGGAGTGGGCTCTTTTGCAATCTGAGCAGTACAGCTCTGCAACAATGTGGCATCACCTGCCTGCCAAGGGCAGGGACTATTCTGACTAACATCTTCAAGAGGAAAAATGGAACTTCCACTCACAGGGCTTCCGTAGTTTGAGTCACGATGTAACAATTCTGCCAAACTAAAATGCTTTCAAAACATCCATCCAGAGGCTCTCAAAAGTGCCACTTGCACAAACTTGACATGCCTGTGCTCTGCCTAACTTCTGTATTTGGCCATTGCTTATTATTGGAAAGTATTTCCATTAAAAAAAAGAAAAAAGAAGAAGAAGAAAAAAAAAACTTAGAGAAGATGTCCTTTGAAGAATGTCATATACACAAGAGCGTTACTAAGGTTGAAGCTTTTGCAGAGTCAGCTGAACTTGGCATAAAAGCAGCTATGAGCTACAGCATATCACTTCATTTTTGTTTTTGTTTTTGTTTTTGTTTTCTTTTTTGAGTTCTTCTCATCCCTTTGCCTTTACATTTACAGGTACACTTTTTGGGACATTAATTGTCTCTTTCTGATGTTCTTTTGGAGGTCAGCACATGTGGTCTCAGTTTTTGGTTAGCAACACTAGTCTTCCTCAGTGAGAACAGCTGAAGACATAATTGCATGATGGAATTCATATGGAACTCAGGATGAGTATTTCTTATTCGTTGTATCTGACCTTTGACTCCTGGCTGAAGGACATGGTTCATAAAGTCCACAAGAATTTTAAGTAGTGGCTGTGCTCCAAAAATGGAATCCTGATTTATTTCCACAGGGCTGAAAAGCCTACGCAGACCTCTGGGGACCCCGCTAGATCACTAAAAAGGATCATTGGGGGATGAATAAGTTAGGGCAAAATGAGGGAAATGTCCATCTCCAGAGTAGCCTGGCACATAGTATTGCACCCAACAGGAAATCACAGACTTGTCTTTGCTAAACTGAGATTCTCTATCTCAGAGCCAGAGGAAAGCACTTACATAACCTGCAAATTGTCAAGGAAAATGTTACATTATTGTAAGAAACTGGAAAACTCTGCATGCGAGCAGAGGTGATAAACTCAGAATGCATTTGCTACGAGATGCTAAGTGACTAGTACTTATATTTGACTTCCTACCTACTACAAAAAGTAGTCATTGCTGTGATGGCTGGAAAGCTCAGAAAGCAGCTTTGCTACATGAAAGGCAGTAAATGACCAGTCAATTTTAAATGAAGAAAAAAGGAAAAAAAAAACCCAACAACCCATGACTAATCAAAATACATTCTAAAACTGTGTGTTCAGGCACTTTTTTTTTGCACAGTACTTCCATTTACCTTCAGCCATGTACCTTCTCAACCAACTGAAAAGGGAAGCATGAGACGGAAAGATTTTCTTTCTAAAATCTCCACGAACTGCAAACTATGAGTTTTATATAATGGAATCACAGAATTGTCAGAGTTGTAAGGGACCTGTAGAGATCATCTAGTCCAACTACCCTGCTAAAGCAGGGTCACTTGGAGCACATTACTCAGGACTGCATCCTGGTGGGTCTTGAATGTAGTCTATAATAATGGTAACAAATAAAAATCACCTAAGTTTTGTCTTCATAGGAATGCATAATGAATAAACAGTGTTTAGTTCTGGTGGAAGTAATAAACTCACAATGACTTTCCATTCTTTGATGCTAACAAAAAAATTCACTTGAATAACCCAGACAGAAACATTAGTGGAACATTCTTTGAGGTCTCCAGTGAGGCATGGGCACAATTTTACCCATCATATCTGTTAACAGATCATATCTTAGTCTTAAATGATATTTACACAGCAATGGTCTTATGTCAATAACTAGAACGCACACTTGGAAGATGAAAAGATTTTTCATGGATTATTTGTATATTATTCAACAGCATCTTCAGCATCTTAACACAAAGCAATTGAGATGTGTCATTCTTAGATGTACATCTTTCTTAGTACGTAAATTGCCTTGCAGGATAATTTATTTTTTGCCACATAACCTTGACTCAGAGAGCACATGTATAATCTTGAGCAAGTGCCTTTTCCCATTCATTTCAATAGATGATTCACAAATTTACTGAATTACTACCTTAGTCTTACCCTCATAAGTTCTTTTCCTATAAAGAATTCCTTACAGTTTTAATTCCATTGCATACTCTAATAGTTTCTTTTAGCATTTCAAGAAGGCTTTGGGGACAATATATTTATGGCTGTAGGTCTTTGGGCAAGGTGGAGAATATTATACTAAAAGTCAGTCACTTCATTCTCTTCACCGGGCACTTACTCTGGCAGTTCTTTATTTGGTTTAGTACATCTAACATTGCCTCCTTCCTAATCCAACCACTCATATTTAATTGCTATTTTTGTTTTTATTTTTATTTTTTAAATTCAGGTGGAGATAACAGTTAATTGCTTCTAGTTTTCTGTCTGAACACACTGCAGGCAGTTGTTTTTGCAGGATAACCTCCTTCTCTTTGAAGTTTCCTTTCCCAACCTATGAGTTTGCAGGATATTTTTCTACTCTAAAGAATCTTCCCATAGAATTTGGAAGACAAACTAAGCAGAGTCTACTCATGCATTCAGGCAGGCATTTTTCAGGACCACAGTGTAACAGCACCAAGTATTTCTGCCTAGGATTATCAGACTTTTCTGACTGGCATTCTACTGCAGCTTTCCCACAAGTTGTAGCAGAAAGGACCACGAGATGGCAGTACTGCATGAGCAATTGAATGAAAAACTAAATTTTTATAGAACTCATTCCTCGGGAAACACATTATCTACTGTCAGCGTCAGAGCCTTTGCTAAATTAAGTCACCCCTCCACCCTGCTTTGCAACAGCAAGGAAATAACACTAGTGAAATCTATACCCTCCACATTTTAAAATGTGGTGGTTAATGGTGAGATTCTTCTGCTAAGAAAATGTCATTTGTTTTGATACAGTATGTACCAACATGAAGGATGACACGATATTCTTGGGCATCACAGAAAGCCTATAACTGTGAGATAAGAATTCTACTATATCAGGTCTTGCCTTCCATCTGAGAATGGAAGTGTTCACAAGAAAATTAACTCTGAAATACTGAATTTCAAGGCTGAGAAGAAAGGAGTGAGTTTTTTTCAAACATTTTTACAGAAGTGTTGACTTCCTTTGCAAATGAGTGAACTTTATTGCCAGCACAGTAGAGTTAATTATAGAGGGGAAAATAACGTGCTAATCTAGCTAAATTGTTCTGTTTCCAGAGGCTGAAGTACCTGGTCATTTCTGTGTAACTGTCAATTTTGTGTAACAGTAGGCCTGTTTAGTAAGGCTGACCCAGAAGCAAACAGGAATGTCTGAACAATAAGCACTGAGATTTTAAAGGTCTGAAGAAGCATACCTTTCCTCTGCTCCTTCATTTCAAAATAGTGTGGAGGCAAAATGCCTTTTGTGAGAAAAGTAGTCCTAGTGAGCTGCAGACTGGAGATTGGTTCAGGTCCTGCTTGAGGACTGCTGGTGTAATTTCTCTACAGTGGGCTGCACAGAGTCCAGGGAGAGGTCTTTCGTTGGGGAAATGCTAGTGCACTGAATCTTCCAAAAGCAGGTATTAGGCCACTCTACATCTCCCCCAGGACAGCAAGTGACATTGCCATGAGTCTGCCCCTTACTACAGCAATAGCAACTGCCACTGCCTGTTCACAACTCCTCACATGAAGCTAGCCTTTTTGTTGTGCC
The DNA here is from genome assembly GCF_020740795.1 of Apus apus. Lineage (NCBI taxonomy): Eukaryota > Metazoa > Chordata > Aves > Apodiformes > Apodidae > Apus > Apus apus. The sequence continues at coordinate 67,264,012 of NC_067312.1, read as the reverse complement.
CATAGGAAAGAATGGACAGGTTCGGTTTCATGGATCATTGCCTCAGGACTCCTGCAAACTTTCTGAGACAACCACAAATACGGTGTGAGTAGATTCTCTGATCCTCATTGCTGACCAACTGCTGGCAATCACTTAAGCAAAAATTGGGGACAATAACTTGTAGGTGGTGTCCACCAAGACAGGGCAGCTGTCAGCTTTGTTGCTCTGAATCATGGCACAGTTCTATGTTGATGTGGCACCTCAAGCAAGCAGGATGGCTCCAGCCAGGCTTTTAATTTCTGGTACTCAACAACCTTTTGTCTTGGAAAGCAGAATCAAAAGCAGCTCTTTATTTCAAATACAAAGAAACAGCTGTGCCATGCAATGCAGAAAAAAATGAGAAAAAGAAATAAATGAGCAGTTATCCAAATGAGCAGGATCCACTACCTATCCATGATAGAAACTGTCCCGTTAAAGCCTCATTTTTAATGCAGTATGACCCAATGCAAAATGACCAAGCAAATGAAAAACTGAAGCTCTCATTGAAGTCAGGTTTCCTTCCCCCAGTAAGAGAAGAGATGGGAGGAGATAAAAGAAAAAAAGAAAAAGTGGTTTCTTGCTGCCTGATAGTTAACAAGTAACAGGGACCTTTCCTCCACTCTTTTCCTTAGGAGGACGCAAAGCAATAATTTCACTGGCAATGTTTACTCTGGAGATATTCCAAAACAAGAGGAACAGTCGACACAAAAGCATGCACAACAGACTCCTGTCAAATCCATCATTTCATCCAAAGCATGGTTAAAGGCTAATTGAGAGAAATGCATTGCTACACAAAGGCTAATATATAGAGATTTAGGTATGTTTGGTTTTGTTTACAGAAATACATGCACATTTGTTTTGCTGTTATGTCTTGCCTGGAGAAATAAGCTGAAGTAATCAAACTCATGCTGGGAACAGTAATGCTAGCTGCTGACGGACACTGAAGTTTACAGCCTGTCACAAAAATATTCGCAGTCCTACTGTAGTTTAAGGAATACCAAGAGAGGGAAACAAAGAGAGTCTGGGGAAAGTTTTACCTTTGTAGATTCCTCTCCTCTTGCACTGGGAATCTCAAACATTTGAAGACCTGTTTGAGCCCACCTGGTTGGTGGTTTTCCAACTTGTGTTGAAAATGTTATAGTCAGCCATTTTCCCTGCAAGGTGGTTGGAACACAAAGACAAGGGAGGGAGAAATCCTAACACAGTTGCTTTTGAAATCCCTCTGCCACCAAGACTTTGATTATTCTTCATCTGAGGGAACAGGAATGAAAAACTAATTTAATTCTGACAGCAGTAACCACAGAAGCGTTTTACACTGTTGGAATTGTACCCCTATTAACACCACATGGAGGAGAGGGACATTCGGTGGCATTCCCAAATAACCCATTTTCTATTGCTAAATCCTTTGTCTTTGTCCTTTTCCCCCTTTCAGAGTCTCACAAAGATTAGTGGTACTTGCCATCTTTGCTCCCTGTGACAAGTTTTTGGACTAATATCTCAGAAAATGTATTGTCTATCAAAGCCAAGGTCCATTTCCAAGTGCATGATAAAGAATCATGTGGCTCAGAAAGTCACAATGCAAACTGTAGCGGAAAACATTACCTTGCAGGAGATTATGTATTTGTTCTCCAGGGAAGTACAACTGGACTTTGTAAAAGCTGTAATTTCCTCCCTCTGGAAAACATCTCATCTTTGGAAAATTTTGCCATTGCATTGATTTATGATTCTACATTTTCAAATATCAAATTATATAATCTGAAAATACATGCCTAGGTCTAATTACTACATCTACATCCAGCTAAGATGGCAGGTGGCTCATATTTAACTAGGCTTCCTCACTGTGCAGAAAAGGCCATCGTCAGGTGATGATAGGCTGGGCATAATAAGGTCCTTCTTTGTTCTCTAGGTCATTTCAATTCTACTAACACCACAAATAATCAAAGAAACAACAACAACAAAACCCCCAAATTATGGAGTTCTAGGAAATACTTCAGTATTTGCATTGTGGCTTTACATAAGAAGGTTCAAAAACTCCTAATTGCAGTCATCCACTGTTTTTATTACTGCTTTTATACTCAGTAGACAAAAAGAGGAACTATTTGCAAGCCATTTTGAAAATAAGTATGTTTGGGACTGAAAATCAGTATCTGCCAAATACTGCTTAATAATCCACCACGAAAATTTTCTTTGCAACATTTTCTCTTCCCTTCTGCCAATGCTTAACCCCCAACCAAAACTCCTGCACGAAGCTATGCCTTGATTTTCATCAGCCATGTCAAAAGATGACCCAATAGATGTATAAATCTTTGCAATACATTTTTCTTCTAGGAAAAGCTTTCAGGAAAGTGCACATGCTCACTCCATGCATATTCAAAACTCAGCAGATGTATCATGATGAGTTTCCTTGACATGGTTCCAAAATTACAAATTATAGCTATCAGCACACATCCTGCCAAGAACAGAGAATGAAACTCTGTTTAGTCCAATCATCCTGCTTTAGTTGCAGTCATGATTTTGTCCATCTCAGAAATATTTCCTTCTAAAAGTATCCCACTAACATTTGTTAGTCTAACTATTTTGAAAATATAAAGCAGTTCTTTTGTTCCCTTGCAAGGGTTCTGTCTCTCACCAAATTTTATCATGCTGGTTATTACAGCTGATTGGAACTGACCTGATGAAATATCATTTCATTGTAAAAGGCTGGTTGCTAAAGCCAAAGGGATTCTCTCAAAATATTTGGCTTGAGTAGCCTCTACCAAATCCAACAGATGGTTCCAATGTGGCTGAGCAGGCATGCCTGGCAAGCTTAACTCCATAACTTGGGCTGAGGGGAACTCAGCAGTTCATAACCCAGGGTGATCCTGTCACCTTGTATTTCCTTTTTTCTTTTTCTTTTTCTTTTTCTTTTTCTTTTTCTTTTTCTTTTTCTTTTTCTTTTTCTTTTTCTTTTTCTTTTTCTTTTTCTTTTTCTTTTTCTTTTTCTTTTTCTTTTTCTTTTTCTCTTTCTCTTTTTCTTCTTCTTCTTCTTCTTCTTCTTCTTCTTCTTCTTCTCCTTCTTCCTCTTCTTCTTTTTCTTCTTCTTCTTCTTCTGGAAGTGTTGAATATTCTAGTACTTATTTAACATTACTGAAGAGAACATATCCTACTGGAACTGTCTCGAGTAGAAAATATTTTGAAAGTCATCTCTCGATTGCACTTTTCCCCCCCCACCCGTGGAAACAGCTAGGTCAGTTTTAATGCTCTCCTGCAGCTGAAAGAAGGGCTCAGCAATTCTGCAATTAAGCCAGATCTCAGTACAGGTCAAGAGACTAATGAAGAAACTGAGTGTTAGAAAGATTAAACATAAGACAATGTTATAGTTCAAAAACTGTTTGAGAAGCAGAAAACAGGATAGGAAGCTGTAATCAGTGTCAAAATGCAACAGTGCATATCAGCTTCAGCAGATCAGCTCATGGTTATAGGATTTGATGGCACCACATAACAACTGTCAAATCTTGCTTTTTCCTATCAGGTGTCCCACACTCCATGCTACCAAAACTTCAGAAAGTGCATAGACACTGTTAACAAATGCAGTTATCAGACATGGCTCCAAAATTCTTGACAAGGTCCTGGCTCCTATTGAGCTCACAGCACTTTAAGTCTTTTCTGTCTGGTGATCTTTCAGACAGATAGACATTTTCACAGTATGTGGTTATCAACTTTTTTCTTACTATGAAGTGCCAGTTCACAGGCTAGTATTAATAAAATGTTGTGGCAGATGACCAAAAAAATTTAGATATATGCATGGAATAAAATATGTTCCTCGGGAAGGAAGTTTTGCACATTTTCAATAAGATTTTCAAGATAAATTATTAAATATTAGTGAAGAAGTTTCTTTATCTGTTGCTGGAAAAAAAGTGGGGTGAGAGGAGGTAATTTCCTCACACGAACCTTCTGTTATATTGTTAGGCAAGCAAATAGATTTAGCTCACTATAATATTTTAGAATTATCATGTTCCGGTTGCATGCAAGAAACTTAGAACAGGCAGGTATTTATTTAAGGTGGAAATCAGGCTCTTATCATATATCCCGATTTGATATACAATGTTGTATGTTTACTACAGCTACAATGTATTTTTCAATGAATAGTCTAGCCAACAACCTAGCATTGAGCAAACGATGGCAGTTTCATGTCGTGTGGCAATCGAAACCATTCTGTTTCAAAGAGTGATTGTAGTTTAAGAAAGCGTTTCATTGCTAACCACCAAACAGTGTCAGATTTCCACTGGCAGGTTTAGGCAAAGAAATTTCTTGCTTTTTCAAGACCAACTGAATCAGGGGTGTGTCATCAAGAGTCAGCCTTTCTGTTTTAGCTTTATAGTCATTCTAAAAATGGCTTGGAATAGCAGGTTGCATGTTAATAAAGCAAATGGATACCCAAATTCTGCATGGCCTGCAAGTATCAGGTCAGGCTTCTTGGAGCACTCTGAGTAACTGAAACTTTGTGTTTGTGAGAGAATGTTGGAACTTAGTTGTGCACCATGCAAATAAAGCAAAAGATTTACGGGAAGATAACAATATATGCAGAGCCAAATGCCACATGGTGGACAAAATTCTCTGCTAGAGCAGATCCAAGGTACAGCTCTGAGACTCACAATCAATTCTGCTATATCTGACACTGAGACACACACAAATGGAAAGCACTGGCCATGCACTTTTCGTGGCCAAACAGTCTTTAGGATGGTTTCAGACACTGAAAGTAAGACAAACCTGGAGCTTAATCTAGGTTATAAACCCACTCTTTCCTTTGCTCTGTTTAACTGGAAAGTGAGCATATGCCACAGTTCTTTCATTGGTTCTCAGTCCATACAGCATGGGAGTTCACAGCAGCTTGCAGACAGAAGTTGTTAACTCACTCGCATATTGCAATTCATGCTTTCAGAGCTGGGAAGGACGGATCCTCGAACTCAATCCCTGATGGACTCACACTACAGAATAAGAGCTTTATTTCACTTAAGAGTACATGCACCGAGTTCTCAGTAGAGGAACAAAGCTGTGTTTGGTGGATGGAGCTGTTTACATACAATTCAAACAAAGCTTAAGTGGCTGATGACTAACTTAGAAAGCACAAAATTCCAGCTCTGTGTTGCTGAAAAATGTAAAAACAAAGCCATTCTTGCCTTCACCAAAATATGTTACTGCCAGAAGCTAATTCAGATGTCGGGAAAACTAGGGTCCACTTCAAAGTTAGTTCTGGGGTTGCCCAGTGTACAAATTACAAAACATACTGGAAAAAATCAAGATATGAGTCATTCACACCAACCCATCAAGACATTGTGGGAATCCACTGCTATTACCCTTTGGGCTAAATGACATTTTGGAGAAATTCCATTGAAAACAAGTCACAAGAGACTACTTTGGCCCTCTATGGTTAATTCTTCTGTTATTTTATTTCTTTTCTTCTTACTTTATTGCATTTGATTTCTTGCTTGCTTACTTGATTTTCCTTTCTTTCTTTCTTTCTTTCTTTCTTTCTTTCTTTCTTTCTTTCTTTCTTTCTTTCTTTCTTTCTTTCTTTCTTTCTTTCTTTCTTTCTTTCTTTCTTTCTTTCTTTCTTTCTTTCTTTCTTTCTTTCTTTCTTTCTTTCTTTCTTTCTTTCTTTCTTTCTTTCTTTGTCTCTCTCTCTCTCTCTCTCTCTCTTCTTCCTCTCTCTCTCTCTCTCTCTCTCTCTCTCTCTCTCTCCTTCCTCTCTCTCTCTCCTTCCTCTCTCTCTCTCTCTCTTTCTTTCTGTATTTCTTTCTCTGTTCCTTCATTCTTACCTTCTTTGATCCTCAGTGTAATAGCAACAAAGAACAAGATCAAAGCTAGGGCAGTGGTCTTCAGGACTAATGTACCTTAGAGGAGGAGCTATACCAAATAATAGTTCAGAAACACACAGTGAATGGCAGGGATGGACTCAGAGAACTTAAGCATGTCACAGGGTAGTGAAGAGTCAATTCCAGCATTATTCTCATACCTTACAAAAGAAGGATCTGGTATTCTGAGAATACATAAATAAGTTGAGCCAATTCACACAGAGTTGGCCGTAATGAAATCAAGCTGTAAATGCAATTAGTCATTTGCTCAATCTCCTCTCTCTGGAGAGCAATCTCCAGCTCTATGCCTCATACATCCATTCTGTAACCCTCCAATCTTTCCAGGATTTTTCAACCTGAAGTGCATTTTAAGGACACCGCAGCAATGAAAACTAATACAAGTGCACTGTGATGTGTTTTCAGCTTTTATTAGGACTGACAGAAAAAATATTGATGGAAACTGTCTGAGGGGAAAATTTGGCTTTCAAATATTGTTTCTGGTCCCCAGACAACATGCTTACTTTTCCACAGAAAATTTAGTATTTTCTTCCTGAGAATCTGATGGTTTTAAAACAAAAGACAATTCCCATGGCAGTCACATAGCAGCTATATTATGTTACTTTCCCTCTACCAAAATGCATGAACACAGTGTTTTCTGGCTGTTGTGGCCTAAGAATGGGATCTGGGCTCTCCTGAAAAATGGGAATGTCAGGAACTCAAATTCTCACGAAGGTTCCCACAGACAAGATGCAGAACAAGATTTTTCTCTCCTTGATTTTTACAGACCCCTCCTCTCTCTCTCTCTCTCAAAAACAAACAAACAAACAAACAAACAAAAAACCCAACAAAACAGAACAAACAAAAAAAACCCTATCAATCAACTTGGATTTTATGTTATTGGGAATTTTCTGTTGTGGAAAGAAAAAGCATCAGCATCTCCAGGTCACCAGCATCTTCCCTCTGGGAGATAAAGGAAAATATTGGTATGCTTATAGACATATTATATTTAACATCTGAATTGCTGAGAAGTGGAGGTTGAAATACCAATGATTCTTCTCTGTACTCTGAAACTCAACAGGATGAAAGCTGCAACTAGTTGACTACTCCTGTAAACAAACTACTCTTACATCACTAACTCTGTGCACTCATTTACATTTATGCTGTACACACCTGAAGTTTAAAAAACACTAGACTTAAATTAATTAGTAATTGTAATTAATTTACCTGGGAGTGAACCCCACCTCCTTCTCCCTTCTGGCAGTAGGAGTGTTTCCCATTTTGGATTAAACTTGTGTTAGAAGATTTAGGACACTTAGTAACAGGCGCTGCCGCAGGGCTCTGCTCCATCTTCTACAATCCAGCAGTGCTTCTTGTCTAACCCCTCAGACTTCCTTTAACTCCTTGCATTCCCCTGCACCATAAAGACACATAATCTCTTTGAGATGCAGGTCAATTCTACTTGATCAGTCTGATAATTCTACTGAGAATGTTCTGCTTTTTGTTTGTTTGTTTGTTTTCTCTGCAGAAGTGAAGAACTTCCTTTGCTTTCCCACTTCTTTCCCACCCAATTGCAAGGTTTTGGAATGAAAATTTTCCAGAGGAGCTTCAATGTAATCCATCACATTTTTTCTGCTGCTTAAAGGGGTTAGTGTCTCTTGCTTCAGTGACAGAGACGCTAGAAAGGGGTTTTTAAGGCTCTCTCTCTCTAGCACTGCCCTAAGACTGTGCTCAAGGTCAGGCTTTGGTTTAAATGGGGCGCCACTGCCAGCTTTTGTTTGGTTTGCACATCCAAAGGCAGTTTTTGTGGTCCTGGTTTCAGTCACTTACAATGTCTCTTGAAAGCAAGTAGGCACACCACTACCAGAATTATTACTAGACTTATACTACCAGACTTGCTTATATAGATACATCTGCGTAAATATGCAAAACATCATTAGTCTTCAGTTAACATCAATGCTCTCATATTGCTACTAATGAAATACTTTGCCCTTGCTGAAGGTTAATAATAGCAATTTGTATTAGGATAAGAAAACAAGACCTTATGTTGCTGAACAGCTTTTAAGTAGTTACTTTGTTCTAAAGAGTAATCAACAAAATTAACAAACCTTCCATCTCTTGAAATATCACTTTTCAGAAATTAAACTATGAATTCCAATAGATGGTTGATTTGAAAATGTAGATTAGAAGAGATCATTATTCTCCTCTTCAGAAATTAAATTGTACAAGACCTCAACCACAGATCCACCTGCAAAATAAAATTATTGTTTGGGAGGAACACTAAAGCTTGGAGATTAATTTTCCATGGTTGCCAGCCTTCTTAGTAGCCAGAACTGGAACTGAGTCTGGTTCTGTAGACATCTAGTACAATGACCTCTGAACTACATTTTCTCTTAACCAGTCAATGAAGAATTAATACGAATTTATCAGCTAACAATGTTACCAGAGGTTTTTGTCACCTTATTATTGATATAAAAGGTTATTCACCACTAGAAATCTGGTATTGTTCAATAATTTGCATTCTTATTAATCTGTGAGAAAGATAGTGTACCCAATGCTTTTTTAAATGTTCCATTAAGTAAATGGAAATAAGGAATTTCTCTGCCAACATATACTTTGTCTTCTAACAATTGTCTCCAACGAAGTGTGTTAGGGAGAGCTCTTGATGAAAAGCACACTTCAGCTCTAAGGCCCGTATTTGCAGCACAGAACCAATACTACTTCTGTGTCAGGTCACTGCTCAGATTTGTTTTGCTTTCAACCTATTTGGGGCCAGAAATTTGTTTGAATTCTAATCCTCTGAAAAAAGTATGCCTGATACTACAAAATTTTATATACTCCTACCCCAAAAGGGTGTTAAGGACGATATGTGATCAATGACATTTATATGGCAGTTCATTAAGAAGTCCTTCTTGTCATTCTCTTCTGCCATCACTTAAAAAGGAGATACACTTTAGAGTGTATCTTTGTTGTTATACTCTGCCACGAAGAGTTTAATAGCCCTTCACTTGCGATTCACTCCAACAGTTACAAAAACTTTACAAACACTACTGAGCTCACACTGTTAAGACAACAGCTGGGCATTATGATTCCCAGTACATGGTGGGAAACACTGGCATCTGATGAGAGAAATTTCAGGAAGGAACTGGAGAAACTCACAGAATATAAAAAGCATGACTAATTAGCAAATACAGTCACTGAGATGTGAGCTTAGGAAGTTCCTAATGCACTGATCCTAATAAACTTGAAAACCAGAGTGGCTGTAGGATTTTGCAGTGCTTGTCCTGGTTCTGATCTCATCTCATCACATGTTCGCTGGTGGCCAGTGCAGGAGGAAAGGTTTTACCTAGTCCCTTTCAACTTTTCCTCTGTTGTAAGGGGATTATTGAAGCCACTTTCTTTGGGAATTGGATTTGTGCTTCTGATTCTGAAGAAGCTGAAGTTATGACTTTCCACAATACAATCGACAACATAGTTGCTTCCTCCTTCCAATTTTCTTATCTGAGAGCACTTCACCATAAACTGTGTGCTGGGAGTGAGATTCTCCTCTGAGTCATACCCATGAAATCTCTTTTGAGTTACGTGTGTTGCACTAGGTTTTTTTAGGTGAATGAGAAGCCAATGAGGAGAGTAAGCCATGTCTTGTCAGTTTCTACAGAAACAGTAAGTTAAACATTGTACGATATCATATCACATTATTTAAGCAAGCGTAAGATTTTGGTTTATTGTTTAAAGGTAATAATTTAAAGATACAAAAGTAGAAGTGTAATGATTCCTATGAGCCAAGTAACAATTTTAAAAACATAAGGCATGACAAGTGACACACTGTCCTTTGCTGCACTAGGTGTGGAAATACTACTTGCCATACTGAGGACAAACCACCAATTGCACAAGAGCAATTAACTAAATCTTCCTTGCAGAAGAATCTGTAGACACACCTTGCCTTCTGTAATGAGATCAAAGAGGTCTAGAAATACATTTGCCAAGGCTTCCACAGGGCATTATCCTCAGATCACCTGAATTGTGAGTGACATGGTGAATGTTACTGTCTTTGCTAGCATTTCTGACCTCATATCTAGGGTGGCACACAGCTCACATTTGTATGCTTAGAGAAATTAATTAAGTAGCATTACAAAGAAACATGAACAACCTGTTGTTACAAAATGGATTCAGGACTAAGGAGAACTAAAAAGCTTTACATTAGCTGAGCAGTCCTACCTGTTATTGAATTACACCTTTGCTGTCTCAAATTTAGTTCATAATTCTTTATCTGTTTTGTTTGTTTACTTGTTTGTTTGTTTGTTTGTTTTTAATGACAAAGGGTCTTACTAAGTCCAGCAGATATTCTTTGTGTCTGTCCTGGTTTGGCAGGATTTTTTTTTGGTAGCAGGGGAAGAGCCCCAGGGGTGGCTCTGGCAAGAAGCTGAGAAACTCCCCCTGCTCCAAATCCAGCCAAGGAGCCATTAGAGGGACAATGGCTGCACCTCAGTCATTAACATACGGAAGAACTAAGATAGAACTAAGAAAGAGATAAGATGTGAGCAGGGCAAACAGAGGAAAAGAAGAACTGAGCTAGGGAGGTGAAAGGCAGTGCTGGCTGAAGATCCTGGTGGTTGGTGAGGAAGAAAGGAAAGAAGGTGCCCAAGCAGAAGTTTCCCTGCAGCCCATGGCGAGATGGCAGCTGTTCCCCTGCACTCATGGAGGAAAGTGGTGGAACATTCCCTGAAGACACCAGGAGGGGTGAGCTTGGCCAGTGGACTATTTGCTGCCAGTGCACTCAGCTTTGGAAGACCCCAGAGCCAGGGGAGGTGCCTGTTCCTTGAGCAGCCCGTGACTCTGTGGGAAGCCCAGGCTGGAGCAGCTCCGGACCTGGTGGGAAGGACTCATGAAGGAGAGGTTTGTGGAGGACTCTCTCCCATGGGAGGCACCCCGTGGGGAAGCGGGGAAGGACTGTAAGGAATCCTTCTTCCTGAGGAGGAAGGAGCAGCAGGAACCACCAGCCTGTGAACTGACTCTAAACCCCATCCCCATCCCCCTGTGCCGCTGGGGGGAAGGAGGGAGAGAAACCAGGAACAAAGGGATTTGGGGCTGGGAAGAGGGGAGGGGTGGGGGTAACATATGCAAGCCCTGCTCTGTGTGTTGTCTGTGTCCTGTGTGTGTTTGATGAGTGTGAAATTAAATTCTTATTTTTCCCCAAGTTGAGTCTGTTTTGCCTGTGATCTTAATAAGTGAAGAGCCCTCCTTGTCCTTTGTCTCAACCCACGAGCTTCTAGTTGGCCTTTGTCGCCCCATCACAGAGTGTCTGTGTGTGGGAGTTGAGTGAGTGGCCACAGGGCTGGTTCTTTATTGTGGTGTTAGGCCCAAACAGTGTTCCAAGACAGAGGTGCCTAATTAAAGATTCCTAGTAATTAACCAAAAATATAGATCTGTGCAGTGTTTATATGTTCACAGATAAACAATTAAACTTTAATTAGAAAATAAACCATAGTTAACAACACCTCTAGTAGAATAATATGCGTAAAATGCTCACAAGATTTAAACATTTAAGTTAAATAAGCTTTTTATTAATCTGCAGATTTTAGTACCAACATTACACATTGAAAACACTAAGCACATTGTGGAAAGACCATAAAGACATTAATGGGAATTTCTAATAATTCTAAATAATAATAATAATAACTGTAATTTTAGATTGTACGTTTCTATAATCAGCCTTATATGCTACACCTGAACAGTGATGATTCACTTGTATTGTACTGTTCTGCAAAATTTAACGGGGAACTTATGAAGGCATAGGTAAATAGGCAAAACCATGCTACAAGTTCACTGTTCAAATGGGTGCCAGTTGTATGCCCCAAAATGAAAAGAAATTGAAAATGAAAAAGAAGTTAAGCCAAATGTTATTACCACTGGCAGTCAATGAAGTTCTGTGTGATGAGTTTGACAAAGAGTCCTTTAAACTCAGTTGCAGATTTGTCTTCCTTTTCAGTGCCAGCCCTAATTCACTCTAAACATGGTAGCACATCCCGGGCACTGAGTCCCCTGTGAATGGGTTGGAATTTCCCTTTCTCGACAAGGGCATACAGCATTGTTTTCCTTTGTACTGACACATATTTAAGCATTTACAAAATATCTCAATTAACGAAGCAAAAATTTTCAAAGGTGGTCATGTTCAGGTGTGCCACCTTCTGAAAGCTCCCTTAATTTGCAAGCAGGAGTAGTGTGCACCACCCTCTTTTTTTTTTTGCTGTCAGTTTTATTGTCTTACTTTTTTCCTTACACATTGCTCACAGATGAATTCATACTGTCCCAGTCCTAGTCTTTTTCTTTTGCCTGGTGTAGAATAGTCTTAACCTCCTAGTTCCTTTTCAAAATAGGAATTTATGACACTGTTGAAATCTCCAGTGGAGGGAAAAGGTCTGACTGGTAAGATGCTTCCCTAAGCTCTCCTTGCTTTATCAAAACTTTATATGGAAGATCCTATCAGGTTCCCTCTTTTCTTCTTTCTGTACTTCTCTCTAGGAGGGAGATCTTTACTATCCTAAAACATTCTTGCACACTGTCAGCAAATCAGATATTTATCTACAATTAACCTGCAACTTCCAATTTAATACAAAGCAGCTCATTTGCCTATGATGTTCAGATAATAAGTTAATTGAAGAGTTAAGCATAGGTATTAACATAGCTAATTGTCTACTTAAAGCATAAACTGACCAAAGTCAAACTAAAGTAGTAATTATTATCAAAACAGATAATTCTGTCTTACCATTAAAATACCTGCCAGGGAAATTCCTGTCATTGACAGAAGCATGTGCTTTCAAAGAACACTTCTGACTGTGTTCTAAGAGAAGAGGACTCTGGATTCTTTAGACCAGACTTTCTAAATTGAAAGGGACTTGTAAAGATAATAAATAACTGTAACTTTTGCAGAGAAGAAGCACTTCTGATTTCTCCGTGTGATTTCAATGCAGATTTTTATAACTGTCTAGCAGTAATTAAAAAAAATATAAGTCCAACTTCTAAGTCAGTTATGGCAAAACTGAGAAATGTATGACATGAAATATCGACATTTCCACTGCTTTGGATTACAGTCCAGAAGTTAAGCCTGAACACCATTGATCCAAGGATTAAGGGCCCACAGGTCAGGGATGGGTCTCTGGTTCCAGTTCTCTCTATAATGTGTTTTGGCACACTTCTTGGCTGCAGTGACTATGAGTTGGTGGAATTCAGGATCTGGAGGGCAACAAGGAAGGTCTACTGCAAGCTCTGTACCCTGGACTTCAGGAGAGCAGACTTAGGCCTCTTCAGGGATCTGCTTCGTAGGGTATCATGGGGTAAAATTCTGGGAGAGGAGCCCAATACAGCTGGTCACTATTCAAAGATTACCTCCTCCAAGCCCACGAGCAATGCATCCCAAGAAAAAGGAAAGCAGGCAAGAATGCCAGGAGATCTGCATGGATGAACTAAGAGCTCCTGAACACTCTTAGATTTAAAAAGAAAGTGTGAAGAGGATGGAAGCAGGGACAGGTAACCTGGGAGAAATACAAAGATGGCTGAGAAGCCAGGGTTCAGGCTAGGAAAGCTAAAGTCCAGATAGTGTTAAACCTGGCCAGGGACACCAAGGGTAACAAAAAGTGTTTCTGCAGGAGCATCAGTGATAAGAGGCAGAACAGGGAAAATGTGGATCCTCCCCAGAAGTGGTACTGAACAATATTTTTGCCTCAGTCTTCACCAGTAAGGGCTCTGGCCACACTGTCCAAGTCACAGAATGCAAAGGCAGAGACTGGGAGGAGGAAGGTCTCCCCAGTGCAGGAGAAGAGTGGTTCAAGACCATAAAAAGAATCTGAAAGTGCAAAAGTCCTCGGGACCTGGCAAGATCCATCTATGGCTCCTAAAGGAGCTGGCAGATGAAATTGCAACCCTGCTGTCCATCGTATTTGAAAAATTATGGTAATCTGGTGAAGTTCCCATTGGCTGGAAAAGGGGAAACATAACTCACATTTTCAAAAAGGGAAGGAAAGAAAACCCAGGTAAGTACTTTGTTAGCATCATGGACAGTGGGATCTAGTGCACTCTCAGCAAATTTGCTAATGACACCAAGCTGTGAGGTGTGATTGACACACTGGAGGGAAGGGTTGCCATCGAGAGGGACCTTGATAGGCTTGAGAGGTGGGCCCATGACAACCTCATGAACTTCAGAAAGACTAAATGTAAGGTCCTGCAGCTGGGTTGGGGCAATGCCAAACACAAATACAGGTTGGGTGGAGAATGGATCGAGAACAGCCCTGAGGAGAAGGATCTGGATGTGATGGTTGATGAGAAACTCAACATGGGCCAGCAATGTGCACTTGCAGCCCAGAAAGCCAGCCATGTCCTGGGCTGCATCTAAAGAAGTGTAGCCAACAGGTCGAGGGAGGTGATTATGCCCCTCTACGCCAGACTTGTGAGACCTGACCTGGAGTAATGTGTCCAGTTCTGGACTCCTCAACTCAGGAAAGACAGAGCTCTTGAAGCAAGTCCAGAAGAGGGTCACAAGGATCATTAGGAGGCTGGAGCACCTATCCTATGAAGATATGCTGAAACAGTAGGGCTGTTCAGCCTGGAGAAGAGAAGGCTCTGAGAAGACCTTACAGTGGCCTTCCAGTACCTGAAGGGGCTACAGAAAAGCTGGGGAAAGACTTTTTACCAGGGTGTGTAGTGATGGGCTGAGAGGTAAGGGTTTGAAGCTGGAAGAAGGTAGATTTAGGTTAGAAATTATGAAGATATCTTTTAGTGTGAAGGTGGTGAGACGCTGGAACAGGTTGCCCAAGAAGTCTGTAGATTCCACCTCCCTGGAAGTGTTCAAGGCCAGGCCAGGACTTTGAGCAACCTGGTTTCTTTGTACTCTTCTAAATGAAAGCCTTCATGCACATTATGTCTCATTCAGTTTTGACATGAGGAATTAAAGTGCTCATGACTTAAATTGACGTAAAGTGCCCTCAAAGATGGGATCTGCTGTAAGATGTGGGAGATACGGAACTGAAATCAACATTACAGATATCAGTTAAATATAGTTTTCCAAAAATGCATATAAACTTAGCTTGGAATAAAATTAGAAAGAGAACTACACTCAAACAGTTAGTCTGCTGCTTGTTTTTTTCTATTCATATTGTTTCCTTCATGGCGTTCTGTCCTTTGATGTACTCAAAAACATTCAAGCAAATTAGGTAATATCTGGCTTAAAATCAATGCAATTTAAAAGGAGGACCAAATTGAATTAAAGTAAATATTTGATACAGTTTAAATACTAAATAAGTAGCTCAAACACTGATGAATTAAACCAGTTTTTGGGGAAAAAAAATTAAAAAACACCCCCAAATTGGCTGCTCTTGAAGCACAACAAAAGCACGGTGAAAAAGATGAAGAACCGTCCCTGAGATTAAAGCAAATTTAAGCTCATGAACTAAAATTTTATAGTCCTTATGCAGAAAGATACTATGCCTAACTTGTGCAAAGCACTTCCTACAGATGCTACCTGCTCTACAGTAACTTTAATCTTCACCTTAATTAGTACAGGTTACTAGCAAAAAGTATAATTCACTATTTGGTTTTCAAACTAATCTCAGAGAATGAAGAATCTTCTTTTCTATGTGTTAGGCTTTTTCAATTCCACCAAGGTCAAGGTCAGTTCACAGAGTGGTTGGATGCTTGAAGTGTGGCAAAGGGCATATGCCTGTCAGTGAAGAGCAAATTGAATGTCTGTGCCAGACAGCTGAGGTATGTTCATTCAATAGATATTCTGTAGTTGAGGACATCGATAGGGAGAGTGCATAACTCACTAACTAGCCTTAGGTTTTCTACTGTCACTGCGAGTGGGATTTCCAACCATTCCTGTGGCCAACATGGCCTTCACAGGAACTCAAACTGAAGGCCACTCAGTTTTAGGCAAGAAAGGTCTGTGGTCACAGCCACGGAATTACTATGCAGGACCATATCCTTCCCCGTGGAGTCACATGGGGGTGGAACATCTCATACTCCACAGGAAATTCAATTGATTACATGCAGAGATTAATTTATTTCTCAGAATTTCTCTCTGACCTGTTAATGAGTACTCAATTTTGCTCTAATTTCTGTTTGTATTTGGTAGTTTGCTGCAGCAGGGACGAATGAAAGCAGCATGGAAATCAAGGTGTAATTTATCCTCCTTCCTGAGGAAAGTTCTAGCAGGTTTTTTGTTGCTTTTGGAAGGTGGATAAAATGTAGTTTTTCCCCCACCCCATTTTTGTTTCAACAGTTACAGCTCTGACATGTTCCTGTAAGTTTGACATGTTTCTGTTTTTCTGATGTACTTGCTGAATGATTAATATCTAAGATACAATATTAAATTTGGACAGAATAAGACTGTAATTATTTCATGGTCTTTATATCTTGCCTCCAAAGAGAATCAACATTTGCAACACAGAAACAGGAGAAAGAGGCAACAGAAATGTACCAGAAGGAAAAACCTATTGCTAGGTTATTGCTTAAGAGACGTTGTCCATATAATAAGATTATATGTATATGTGTATATATATATAAAATGATAATGTTAAAGCTACTTCTAGCAGCTTCAATAGAGTTGTATTTAACAAATCCAAGTGCTAAGGAAAGGACGAGTGACAACAATACAGTAGCATGGAGATAAAGTATGAGTATTTTTCTGTAGCTTACTCCCCAGGTACTCAAGGATCTTCTTCCACCTTAGATATCTGCTATATGGTCACTCTTCAAGTGCTTAGTAGGTATGATGATGCTTCATCTGCCTCACTGTACTTCCTCATGAAATTACTACTATTCTTTATTTCGACTTATCTTTTATAAATATTTTTACATTTATATTTAGTTAAGATTTGAAACATAAAACTCCTTCAAGGTTTTTCCACTTACAGAAGGATGTCTATATTCCACAATACCTACAGTGTAATGGCAGGTTACTATGATAAAAGTTTCAATTTCTGAAAGTCAAAACACTTCAGAAGATAATACCACATTTACTTGGACAGGGAAAAATTACATTTATGACTAGTTTTAAAATCAAAGAGTATGCCAAAATACCAGCTTACCTCAGCTCTGCTAATCTGTTCTAGTAACATGTAAGAACACATCTTAGAGATTTTTTTATCAGGTGCATGGGAAGCATTTGGTCTTCCAGCGTGATAGTTACATCAAAGAATTTCTTTATTTTGTTCCCAGCTAAAATCTCAGAATTTTCTGTTGAACATCATCCTATGCTTTGGAAAGTGATCCATTCTTGAGCTAGAGCTAGCAATTTCAAGTTACGTAGATTACCGTTAGTTAGGAAAAAAAACAAGAACAAAACAAATCCACACACAGAATGTATATATTTTCTGGAACATATGAGTTCATATTTTATTCAGCTGAGATTACAAAGTGAAAGTCTGAAATTATATATAAGAAGAAAGCTGTTTCAAACCAGTCTTTAATACAACAACATGGGGTTTGGGTCTTAGGCACCAAATCTTTATCTGGTGGTGTATTTTATCACAAAAAAAGAATATTATACTTATCCTGAGGAAAGGTTAAATTTGGTAAAAAGAATGAACATGTTTTCCAAAAAGGTTTTCCACAAAATTATTTATCTATGTATGAAAAAATCTCTCTCTGAAAAAAATGTTCTCTGTTATAAAAAATGCTTTGGCAACATTATTTTCATTTATAATTTGCATGTTAATTGAATTTGTCTGTCATGAACTGCCAGACAGTCTTTATTGACTTTGCTTCAGAGGCAGGGAACAGAATGACAATCTTCTATCAGATCCTGCATCTCCTGTTTCAGATTGTAATCAAGTCATACTTAAACTTCTTTTGTTTTAGAAATGACAGTTCTAAATCCAACCTTTTACCATCTTTCTAAATCCAGCCTTTTAGCACCAAAAAAACCCCTAACAAACCCTAAACAAAAGCAAAATTATTTTTAAAGGAGATGAAATGTGGTTTTTGAGTATTTTGTTCAAGAAATTGCCAAACAATTCACTGGGTATTTTGGGCACCATATCCCTAGCATCTGTAGATACTCATCTTGCAGTTTTAAAATGAGCACTTCTCTATATGCAATAATGCAATTCATAAACTGCTCTTAAAATATCTGTTTATGCAGCTGCCAGAATGACAGTACTGTGCTTAGAAGATGAACTAAACCTTTCATTATCCTTAATAAAATAAGAATCAGTTTAAAGTAAATCTGTTGTGATCTCTCACTATCCTTTAGAAGGAAAGAAAACAAAAAAAGTTATTATAATTTAAAAAAAATAATTCCAACAGGGAAAAGCATGTTCAGCAAAGACACAGCTCATCTCTTCTTACAAGCAATGTTTCTGCTTATCCTTTAAATATCAAAGGTGTCTCCTTTAAGTTTTATTTCAAACTGGGCATCAGAAAAGCTTTGCTTCTTGTGTCTCATGAGTTAGGAAAAAAAACAAATCAAAATCAGCTACTACTATAACATTTAATCAAAGCATTTCTAGCTTGTCTCAAACTGGGACTACAGAGGAGATGAAAAGCAAAACCCCTCCTGATTTCCATCTTCCTCTTTTCCCACAGTAACAGGATCATGGTTTCGGTTTCAGTTGTTGTCAGATGGAAGTGAATTTAATTATTATGAATGTCTTAAAACCCCCGGAAAATTTACTAGTTCACAACAAAAATAGTACAGGAAGATTTTGGAAAACAAGGTTTTTATTGTTATCCACTAATTTTATAGCTTTTATTCTTCTGATTCTCTCCTCCATCTCACTGCAGGAGGGGGAGGGGAGTGGGGTTGGAATAAGAGAACAGCTGGTGAATACTTGGTTACTGGTGAGAGGCCAACCCACCACAGCCTTGAATGTACAGGATTACAGAGTTCATTGAGACAGCTTAACCATCCTCTGGCACCACAAATAGCCTTACCATGGTCTGCAACGCTACACAAGAACTGAAGTTCACTAATAACTCAGTTTTAATAGTGTAAGTTCACTTCCTGTGGAATGCTGAGATCTGGACAAGCCAGATTCCTGGCACTTGCTGCTCAGCTGTGTAGATGTAACAAATAGCCCTGCAGTAAGTCCTGAGCAGGCTCATCTTTGAAGAAAGCATAAAGCTGGCCAAATCTGTGCAACCCCAAAGTGTGAAGTGGTTTAATTCATGACAGGGTAACCACAGACCCAATTTGCTTGAAATCAGAATGTGAACGTATGTGGAAGATACTATGGTAGGGAAGATAATTTAGTCTGCAATAATGACAAGGAATTTGTATTGGCAAATGTGAAGAGGAAATCTGAGGCTCGTATAAGAGAAGTAATTCACTGCAGTGTGTTAAAAAGCCCAACGGCAAAGCTAGGAGAACCTCAGTGCCATGGATATCAGAACACACGAAGCACATTATTTTTCAAATATGTTTTGCTACTCCCTTATGTTACCTGCTGAAACTAAATTTGCCCCTTGAGGCCTGGAAAGCACTTTTCAGTGGTAAGGCAGTCGAGTGCTGAGAGCATGGCCTCTCACTGTAACAGTTCTCAGAGAAACATTAAGGACCAAATTTCCTTTTTCTTCCCTTTGGCCATCTCTGCTACCTGCCTTCCCCCTCAATCCCTCTCTGGTTGCTAAAAGAGGTGATATTGCATATCAGCCTACAGTTGCTGTGCTGAATTTGCAAATTCCTGGATTTTTTTTTTTTTTTTTTTTTCCCCCTGTCTCATTTGATTTATAGTTTGGAACATTATTTGAAGGCTTGCAGCTTGTTTTTGGAGAACTCTGCTTTAACAAATGTCTGCTGTCCCTCCCCCACTTCTCTTAAAGACAGTTCATGATAAGACTGTTTGCAATACCTTCTGCCTCTGACTGTCTCTCCAGTCCAGGAAATGCACTTGTCCATTCTCAAGAAGTGACTCAGTACAGGTAACAAATCAGATCCTGTCCTTTCTTTGCTTTATGCCTGAAAGACTTGCTCAGCTGCTGTGTACTGTATAAAAAAATGTTGGTCTGTAAGTTTTCTCCTAGCAGCTAAACCATTCTGACATAAAAAAAAGTGTTAAGGATGTCCAGGCAGACAAACCATTTACATTGCCTCAGCACTTGAGTGTTTTCTTCGCATATTCTTCAGGCCTACAACAAACAGCACATAGAGAGAAGTTTTTATTCCCCTAGCAGGTAAGGGGAAATCTAACTTATCTGAGTGAAGAAAATCTTACTGTCCTTGCCAAAACATGACCCAAGTGAGATTGTAGCTGTTTTCTGTAACTGTTCATCTTTGTGTGAGCCAGAGGTGTTAAAAATAATGCTTCCTACATGTAAGAGGTTGGATCAGCTTTGTAGTGCTGTACATAGCCATCACAGAGAGATGGTCACTTTCTGAGACAAAAACCCTTTGAGTTTTCTCTCAAAATTTCTTCAGAAGCCAGATCTGAAATGGACTTTTCTTGTGGTTACAGCACAAATGCACAGTACAGTGACCCACAGAAAATCTAAGCCACACTGCCTGCTTGTGAGCCATGGATCTTAGTAAGTTCTATGAAAATGCTGTAGAAAATTTCCTGCAGAGCATTTCTTAACCATCTTCTACATAAACATGCTTTGAACCTGCTGTGGACACTTCCATGTGAGATGTCTAATTTGATGCTTTGTGAGTCACCTCTGCCTTGTGAGTCACCTCTGCCCTGAAATACATAATGCGTAGAACAGTAAATAATCCTTGGTCAATGGAAACTCCTAACAGAGAAGAAAAAAATTAATGCCTTGTATACTTATGGCAAGGAAAAGAAGAAAAATGAGCCAGAGAGCATGACCAAGTAACTGGAAGCTGATGTGACCTTTGAAGTTTGTTGTCACTCACTTTAGCTTTTTTTTTGTTTTTTCTTTCTAATCTTGTGGTTAATATTTGTTGTTGTTCTGTTGTTTGTGTTTTGTTGTTTTTTATTTTTATTTTTATACATTTTTATTATTTATTAAATATCTAGAAATTTACTCATTATATTTGCCTATTCATCTTTCTGGATCAAGCTAGCAAAACATTTCTCCCTTCTTGAATGTTGTAAATGAAGACAAGTAATGCTTTCCTCACGAGATGAGAATCTCATATACATACGTAAACAAAAAACTCAATTACTGACATGGTTTTCCAGGAGATCTTAAAAAATGAGTTCTATTCCTGCACAAGTGGGATTCATCTCTCCTCCTTCTATCAAAATAGAAATACAGCAAATATCACCAACTCTCTCCTACATACAAAAGGTGCTGATGATGTCTTAAATTAAAACACTGAGCTTGTAAGTCAGGTACAACTTGGTGAAGTCAGGGTCATGAAAATGAAACACAATTCCCACCTAGCCATTTTTAGCCAATTTTATTCTGTATGTTTACCAAACATGAAGGGAAAAAACCACCCCATTTTTGCAGAGCAGGAGCATGTTATATTGATGTCAATCTGAAGGAGAGGGAAGAGAAAAGTTGGCTAGTCTGACTGAGTTTGTTTTGGGGCTGCACTGGGTGATTCTTCATGCAGCCACCTGTAGGTAAAGATGCTCTGCAAAATTACAATGTCACAACACTATCAAATGCTATATCTGGTCACCAGAATGGAAACAGGACCAGCCCTTCTGATTTTGTTGTGATTGTTATGATGGGAGGGAAATCAGTTTTAGTGTGTTTTGTTTATTCCTCCTCATAGTTGGGAGTGTTTTCTAACTCAAGCATATATTCCACAGGAAGAATTGACAGCTAAAAATCCCACATGCATCCATATACATCCACAGCCCATTTGCCTTAGGAAACCTGTGAACTTTGTGTTTCTAAAACATGACAAACATCCATATGCTTCCTTTTGCTAATTTCCATGGTTGACCATTTGAAAAACAACAGTGCAGAATGCTAATTTCACTGTTTCTACTCCAGTTCTTTATTTCTGCATATCTGTGTGTATCAGCTGTATTTCAAAGTTAATATTTTCATAATGACAGTGCCTTGAAGGTAGACCTCATTGCCCTTACTACTGATGTCATGTAAAATGTGATTCTCATGCCTGAAACGAAGAGACTAGTTCTTGTGGTAGGTCAGCAGCTCAAGGAACCATTTCACTGAAACAATGATAAACAAAATATGCTAATCTGTTGACATCCACACCTTCCATCCTTATGTTTCAACTTTTTGTTCAACATTTGGGCACGGTCTTGCACTTCCAGCCAGGAACAAGACCTACAATCTACTGGAAAAGAAAATGTTTTATGGAGAGACAGACCTCTGAGGCTTTGTGACACACATTCTTCAAGTTCTGTTTCTGACTGGTTTTGGGGACTGGAAGATGAAGGTCTTGCGCTAAAGATCAGACTGAATACTGCATCTGTTGCTCCCACTCAAATTCATTCACAGCACAGTTTCTGTGACTGCTACCCTTCCTCTTAGACACTACCTAGAGTTGACCTGGGTCCCAGTGTCTCCCTAAGAAGTGCAATATATTAAAGAGGTGAACCACCCTGTACTGGTTACTGAAACGATGCGTCAGCCTCTAACACCTCTAACATCTCCAGCACACAACATGCTAACGGGAAAGTCAAAATACGCTGAGCAAGGGCTGAAGCTGGACCAGCAACAAGTGTCAAACTGAGGAAAGTGATTTGCATGCTGTTAACAATTTGTTGATAACTTTCTTGTTAAAGTGCAGGCGACAACAGAAGAGAAAGACTTATACAGTAGGAAATGCCTAGAACTACTGTTCAGCTTCACTTGCAACACCATGAAAATAAATGTAAGAATTAAAATCTTTGTTTTAATACTTACACATCCTTAGAAAACAAATTGCTCTCTCACATGTATTTCAATGAGAAAGGAAAGACATGATCTTTATTTGCATATCTGACTACTTAGCTTTTACAGAACTCACAAGAAAGTGAAAGATTGTCAATAATCTCTCTTCATCCATCCAGACTAAATGTTAGCAAAGAAGACAAAAATCAAAGTCCCTGATTAATGAAATTAGCAAGTTGAGAAACTGAGTGGATGAAAACACATCATGTCCAAACAATGTTCCTGCTTTTACCAAGGTTTTAGTGACAAGCCTGGTGATTTTTTTGATCTTCCTGCAGGAAACGCTCTATTTCCTTCCTCCCATCCCTACCTCCAGTTCAGATACAAAAAGAACTGCCACAATGGAAAAAAAAAAAAGCTATTTGCTCACAGAACTCCTTCACAATCTCCAGATTAAACACGCTAACTGAAAGTAGCTGCATCTCCACTGTGAGGTTCTGCAGCTTGCAAGGAAGATTATTTTAATTCAGTTTGTAAAGAACACCTATCCAGGCAAACAGATGCTGACCTTCTTCCACCCCAAGAATTTACAATGCATACACTGTGCTTGTTTTTTGTATTTAGACTTCAACAGTTAAACAGGTCCTTCTGGCAGTATGTGGAAGGTCAGAATATTTTTGCAACTGCAGCAAAAGCCTTCCATGTATTTTTTATTTTTCCTATCTTTTTAACTTACCTTTTCTTTCTCTGTCTTTCTTCTTCCATTTTTCTTATTTTGTTAGCAATAGACCCTCAGAAAGCCCCCTGTATGTTACAATGCCTGTTATAAGTGCTTATTCTGCATCTGAAACCGAGCAAAAGTGTTTGGTATTGATTGTAGAGAAAACTCCAAAACACTGCTGCGGGGTTTTCTTGTGTTTACTTACTGTAACTGATATTTAACTCCAAGCAAAAACCAATGGACTGAAGTAGGAATAAGCATGAAGTAAGACGCTGTGTTCTCCTATTGCAAACAGACTGTTTGTCAATACATTTGAATTCTGTCTATGCTTGTGCTCCTGAAAGCAGATTTTAAAGTCAAAAGGCCACATAAGGATGTGGCCTAAGGCAAATAATGAATGACAATAGCTGTACAAAAATGGATTCAAAGCAAGTGGAAAAACATTAAGGATGTGAACAAGTAAGGACTCTAAACCACTGAAATTTGTGTAATCGAAGAGGCTTCCCAGAAAAAAACCCAACTGTATTATGGCTTGAGCCTTGATGGAGGCAAGGCATTTTCAACATGCAACTAGATCTTCCACTGCCATTCCATTCCTGATTCCAAGCCATTATAACTGTGGTGAGCTTTACACCTGACTGAGAAGAAAACTTTATACCTGAGAGGAAGACTCAGGGAGCAGTGAAATATGAAAAAATGCTCCGCACATTGGCATGCTCTAACATACTTGTTGACCTGGAACTGCTATCAGAGAATGGTGATATAACTGGCATTTTTGCAAAACGGAAGTGGGTGCAACAATCAAAATAGTATGGTATTCTTGTGGACCTCAAACCACAAATAACAGAATAAAAAGATTACAGAAAATCTCAGCTTCAGAGGACTTTGCTCCTCTTGTTGTTTAGGATTTTACAAACTGTAGTCTGAAACACACTTTACATTTCATAGATCTGTGACGGTACTCAGATAAGACCTTAACACCTCTAAGCCCCAAAAGTTAGGTTAAAAGATTGGCTTACAGCCTACAGACATAAAATACTGAAAGCACTTGAGTGGTATTCCGTGTTGTATCAGTGACAGAGTTAAGAAGAAAATATAGTATATCAAATTCTAACTGCTGAGATAAAGAAATGTCTTCAAATAAGACATAATATATAGGACTGGCCTGTACTGAAGACTCGTGTTCCACAAACTAGTTTTGTACTTGAAGTGTGCTGAGGACTGAAAAATCTGCATGGGAAGACAGGTAAAATATTTCATGGAGAACTTGATATTCCCCTAAGCAGACTGCTAGCAAGACCCTTGTTTAAAATTATGAGCATTTCTAAACTCCTCTTAATTTGTTTGATGGGCAAGTTTCATTTTAAGTGAGCAGAAAGATAAAAATCCTCAACCACCCTCAGGAATCTTGTTGGAGCTTCTATGCCTTCTGCAGGCCTTTTTTTTTTTTTTTTTTTTTTTTTTTTTTTAAATGTTGAGAGATACAGCTCAGTTGATGGACATATTTAAGCTCCTACAAGGAGCAACACTACCAAAATTCCTAAGCCTACAAGGGACCATCATACTGTGTGTAATTTCCTGGATTGTGGAGAACTGGTTTTACTCTGGACCGCTGGAGAAGCCTCATGTGCCATCTTGGCCTAAGGGCTGTAATACTTGAAAAGGGGCGTGAAAAAAACCAACACCATAAAGAGACTTACTAGAGTTTTGGAGCACTTAGAATCATGATTTTGGTTACAACTAAGACACTGAAAGATTTTCTCCATCTTAAAAAGTTTTTTTTGTTTAAGAGTCTGTGATCTGCACAAGCCTGTTTCAGATGTGGAAAACTTAGCTGGGGCAAAGAGTGAATTCAGCTTACAGACATCTTTCCATCTTCAGAAGACTAGATACCTGCAGCTTGAAAATGAACCAGGAGTTCACACTAACCTGGTAAATTAGACTTACCTGTGGAAAAAAAGGCATGCTCTAAATTCTGCATCCTTTTTTAAGGCTAATAGCTATGAGAAAGTTTATAAGTAGACATTACAATTCCTACAAGGGTTTATTTTTTTTAAAAGCATGAGTGCATATTTATAATATG
The DNA here is from genome assembly GCF_020740795.1 of Apus apus. Lineage (NCBI taxonomy): Eukaryota > Metazoa > Chordata > Aves > Apodiformes > Apodidae > Apus > Apus apus. Next base: position 67,238,604 of record NC_067312.1, on the reverse strand, counting down.
TATGTATATTTAGTAACAGGTACAATTATACTTGCATTCTCGCATGTTCTCTGTTCTTGTCCCTTTATTTGTTCTTCATAATGCATACTATCATCTGGGAAGCCAAAAGAAGATGTTTTGAATAAACATCATCAAAAACTTCAAAAATACATTTATATCCTCAAAAAATTCCTTGTTTTCCAAAGTTTCACAGACTAAGATCTGAAATTTACATTGTGTGCTTCAGAATCACAGGTATCTTGACTGAATTTTTTATACTGAGGGTGAAAATAGGAAATAGCTACATATTTTGCTTAATAAATTTGTTAAAGAAAAGTGTTCCAAAAGAGAGAGTTGTCACACCACAATATACTTTGGGAAGATAACAAAGGATTCTACATTTTTTAAGAAAATGTCTTTAAAAAATTATCAGCATCTAAAAGCATAACAAAAAATGTAAATTTCAGGATTTCTACATGGAGAGAAATAAGTGGGTCACCTTGGGCTGATCCTATACCAGTTATTTAAGTATATATATTCAAACGTTAATTCTGTTTACATAGATCATAGACTCATAAAATCATAGAATCATAGAACAGCTTTGGTTTGAAGGGACCTTAACAATCATCTCGTTTCAGTTTAAAGCCATTGCCTCTTGTCCTGTCACTCCATGATCTAGTATAAAGTCCCTCCTCAGCTTTCCTCTAGGTCTCATCAGGTACTGGGAGTAAGTAAATAACTACTTATTTGTAACTACTTAGATATTCACCTTGATATGGCTTCACCAGCAGGCTGTGATTAGTGAGAACAAAATTCACCAGAGTTCATACCCAGCTGTATTGTTGAAAACCTCCCAGATTTGTAAAACTGAAATTTCACAAGAAAAAGCTCCCTTGCAATACTGCATCACTTTCATTTTGGTTATAGCTGAAAAAGCCAAGAACATCCAACTGTGGTTTTGGCAAGGAAGGGCCTGCCTAGATCCCCTAATGAACCAGTTACCTTAGTTTTCACTGTTACTTGAATAGGAAAATGTGGTCAACTTTTTCTTCCTTCACATTGACTACTCCTTACCTGTTCTTGCCAAAGGCACAGAAAGATCCTACTGTACCTGGCTATTGTTCTGCACTGTCGCACTTACCCAATGAAATCACAGAATCTTAGGGGTTGGAAGGGACCTCGAAAGATCATCTAGTCCAACCCCTCCTGCCAGAGCAGGATCACCCAGAGCACATCACACAGGAAAACGTCCAGGCGGGTTTTGAATGTCTCCAGTGAAGGAGACTCCACAACCTCTCTGGGTGGCCTGTTCCAGTGCTCTGTCACTCTCACAGGAAATAAGTTTTTTCTGATGTTTACGTGGAACCTCCTATGTTCCAGTTTGTACCCATTGTCCCTTGTCCTATCACTGGACATCACTGAAGAAAGCCTGGCTCCATCCTCCTGACACTCACCCTTAACATATTTGTAAACTTTGATAAGGTCGCCCCTCAGTCTCCTCTTCTCCAAGCTAAAGAGACCCAGCTCCCTCAGCCTTTCCTCATCAGGGAGGTATTCCACTCCCTTCATCATCTCTGTGGCTCTGCGCTGGACTCTTTCAAGCAGTTCCCTGTCCTTCTTGAACTGAGGGGCCCAGAACTGGACACAATATTCCAGATGCAGCCTCACCAAGGCAAAATAGAGAGGGAGAAGAACCTCTCTTGACCGACTAACCACATCCTTTCTAATACACCCCAGGATGCCGTTGGCCTTCTTGGCCACAAGGGCACATTGCTGGCTCAAGGTCATCCTCCTGTCCACCAGGACCCCCAGGTCCCTTTCTCCTACCCTGCTCTCCAGCAGGTCAGCCCCCAACCTGTACTGATCCATGGGATTGTTCTTCCCCAGATGCAAGACTCTATACTTGCCCTTGTTGAATTTCATCAAGTTTCTTCCCCCCCAGCTCTCCAGCCTGTCCAGGTCTCTCTGGATGGCAGCACAGCCTTCTGGTGTGTCAGCCACTCCTCCCAGTTTAGCGTCACCAGCAAACTTGCTGAGGGCACACTCTGTTCCCTCATCCAGGTCCTTGATGAAGATGTTGAACAACATCGGTCCCAGTACCGACCCCTGAGGGACTCCACTAGTCACAGGCCTCCAACTAGATTCTGTCCCATTGACCACAACTCTCTGACTTCTTCCTTTCAACCAGTTCACGATCCACCTCATTACCTGATCATCCAGACCAAACTTCCTCAGTTTATTTATGAGAATGCTGTGGGAGACAGTGTCAAATGCTTTACTGAAATCAAGATAAACCACATCTACCGCCCTACTGTCATCTATCCAGCTAGTTACTTCCTCATAGAAGGCTATAAGGTTGGTCAAACATGGCTGCTCTTAATGACCCCCTCATCCTTGGTATGCCTAGAGATACTGCCAAGAACAAGTTGTTCCATCACCTTTCCAGGGATGGAGGTGAGGCTGAGCTGTCTCCTTAAGCAGGTGCTGACAGACAGACCTGAACTCATTCTGCCTGCCTTTCTCACTGCCTGGGTTAAAGCTAGGTCCAATCCAGAAAGTATATCACTGATTTTTTCTATAGGTAAATCAGCACTACCTGCATGTTGTGGTAGTAAAAGCTGTTATCATAAGGTCAAAACATGCTCAAAACAGTGAACAGAAACAGTTGTCTCACAGTTGGGTCTTCTGAGATTAAATTGTTAACAGAGGACAGAGGTGATTTCAAGGTCAAGAATTCCTGATGACCAGCCTGGTGTTCCACAGCTCTGGCCATTTATCTCAGCTTGTTTAATACATCAACTATAGTGAAAAATCTTAATCTTACTTCAGAGCTGTGTAATATCAAACAGTATACTAAAAGCTGCTAGGATTTTGTGGTTCTGAACTCCTAATAGGTAGGGTGTGTCTTTCTTGTTGTGTCTCACCCACCCAAAGATAAGCAGGCATCCTCACAAGGCATTTTAGTATTCTTTTAAAAGGACAAAACAAGACCAATGAAACAACAACAACAATAACAGCAAGAATAATATCTCAAGAAAACTTTTTTTCTCACACATATTTTGGGTTCCTGCTTTCCACTGAAAACATTTTCCCCTTCTCATTTAATGTAGTTGGTTTCCCTGCCTCTGTACCTGTTGGTTCTATGACTCGTTTCCTTGGTTCCCACCACACTGTCATATTTTGTAGCTCAGCCTTGCAGAGTTACTTGTGAAAAGAGTATTTTGCTCTGCAGATGGCATGTACAGTATTATAAAACAAGCCCAAATGTTTGTGGTCTGTAGGTGCAAAGAGAAGCCAAGTGGAAATGGATCATAAGAGCGTCCTTGGCTGATATGTTGGCTGTCTCCTGAGCCATCTGGAGAGGCAGTGAGGGGAGATGGTGCAAAGGCATATAGTACTATTAGGACAGCAGACCCAGTGACAATTCTGTCTTTTATTTTATGTAGCTGTTTTGTCTCTTATTTTATTTCATAGTGCTCTTTCTGTGTCCCACTGAAAAAATGTATGAAGTGCAAACCAGAGGAAAATATCTTGTTTGGATAACCAAAGCATACATTCAATTTTGAATTAAATGAGCAGTTTTTATTATGTCCAAAAGTAAATGGAAAAGCCAACAGTTTTTGGCCAGCTTGAGCTGAAGGTGGCAGTTATATCTGACACCAGGGAGTTCACATTTGAAAACATTTAAAAATACTACCTACTTGTACTGCAGTACCTCTAAGATGTCTTGGATAATGCTCAGGACTTTGAGCAGCCTGGTCTAATGGGAGGTGTCCTTGCTATGGAGGGGGGTTTGAATGAGAAGATCTTTAACGTACCTTCCTACCCAATCCATTGTATCATTCTATGTTTATATGCCCCTTTTATAGCTTGTACATTGAGTAGTCCCATGCATGACAACTATGCATCTCCAAATTTATTTAAACCTACTGTCCTGCTGCTTCACACAATGCCTACTCCTGCTATAGGGGAAAAAAACCAAAAGCATGCACTATTGAGTAAAATTCAAGCATTATGGTGAGGTGTGCATAGTGTAAAGCAATGCGACTTAATACACATGTGCATGAGGTGAAACACAGGTCTCTTTCATCATCTCTTCGTTACTGGAGATAAGGAAGGAGTGTTAGAGACAGCAAGCTTTTTCTTAACCCCAAACAAGGTAAGTATTTCACTACTAAGTGCAAGATAGAATCTTCCTTCCTGCTGTGACTCTGTTTTTGTTCAGTCACATTTATCAGCAGCAGTTCAGCTGAAGATGATTCTAAAATACATATTTCCCAGACGTGATTTATAATCTCAGGTGGGGATATGCAAATGCTCTACCCTATACAAACAAGAGTCATAAGAAATTCAGAAGTCCTTGAGGCCAAAAATGCACACTGACTCATTTAAGGTCTTTGCCGGATCTAGTAAGTTCATCTGGACCGGAGCTGCAGAGATAGTTTGGAGTTTTTGGCAAACTAGGTGCATGAAAAATTGCTGCCCTCCCTTTTCATCTGCACTCAAGGGTGGTGTCTTCCCTGTGTGGGAGACAGGGGCTCCTAGCCAATGCTGTCATTCAAAACAGGTTCCATTTTCACTCCCTAGACCCCTGCTTTGAAGCAACCCAAGATCTGACCCTAGCTGACCTGTCCTTGTGTTCTGCATTTTGGTTTGTGTGCTGCTGAGCTGCATTCATGAGTAACCACTGGGGCAGTTTAGCAAGGCTCTCTCCACCACTGCTAGTTCTGTGTGGAGCCAGAGGAGTTCCAGCACAATTTATTAGTTCTGGCTTCACTCCATTGGAAAGCAGCCACACGATTTCCAAAAGTGGAGATGACACTGAACAGAAGATGGCAGCACTAGTGTGGTGCTGAGCTTTAACAAATGTCCTGGACCCAGCCTCCCTCCATTTCTCTGACACAAATACACAGCTTGACAAGAAATGATGGATAGTGAAGGGCTGATTGCAATATGCACACTATCCTTCTACATATAGCTGTTTGCAAGGATTGAGAGGAAAGGAAATTAAATCCCAGAATGTCCATCCAGAATACAGCTATCCAGTCCAGTACAATTGTGCCACTTGAGTATCTCAAGTGACTGGATAAAGCTCTAAAACATCTGATACTTCACTGCACTGGTGTTTTACAGATAAGTGGTGAGAGTTACGCTGGCTTGGATTTTTACACAAAAGTAGAAGGAAGGAGGCAGACTTTATAATTCAGATGGATTAAGGACATACTAGAAGGTGAGCCTAAGTCTCCTGCAAAGTGTAAGTCTCCTCCCTATCCCTGTAAATAGCAAATTACCTTGTTTGCTCAGTGTCTGGCCTGCTTATTATGCATGTATAGAAATGGAAGAGCTTCAACAGCAGACCTGGTGGCAGCTAGGCCTCCGGCAAACCTGTAATGCTAGCAACCACACTGTTTTCTTGGGCTGCATTAATTACAGGTATTAAAACATATTTGTAGGTAGATTCTCTCAGATGTCCCCTCAATATGTAGTTGTTTGGCTTCTGGTGGCCACTGTGGCTGGGAAAATAACTATCTCATCTGTCTCCTTTGTTTAAACACAAGCAGTTTTGGTTTGAATACACTGCAAGACAGGAGAATATGGTTAAATCTGAATTATTTATAGAAAGAAGTATCATTTCTATCTCAGCTGTAATTACATTTTGTAAACCCCGATATGTTTTTTTTCTTCTTTCCATGCCTACAATGGAAAGTGTAGAAAGAGAGAGGACTGTCAAAGTCCTTAATTTTAAATCTGGAAGGGACCATCACAAGGATGCATATGACCCACAGCACAACTTCTACTGCAAAAGCTCTCTCTGCTCTTCCATTTAAAAAAAGACTCTAGGGGTTTGTGAGTTTCCCTTCTCTGGAAAGCTGTTTCAGTTTTTGTTCAAATAACCTTTAAGTGGTTTGTCTCCTTACGTTTTAAGCTTTTATTTATTTATTACTTCCATGTTTTTAATTATCTCATATAAAGATAAATTTCTCATGAATAAGTGGCTGTCAGAGATTTAACAGGCTAGCTACATTTTTATGCTGAAGGTATACAATAAATCATCCAAGTTTTCTAAGATGTCAGTTAGGAACATCATCCTGTTTTCACTGTAACAGCATACTTTCATGAAAGGGCTTAGGAAGAGTTCTCTGGTGCCAGGTACTTTGTTTGATGTTGCCTGCACAACGCCCTATGGTTTGTATGCTTTGAACACTTTGATTGTAAGTCCCTGGGCATGGCGCCAGTGCCACAAGTGATGTTTGGATGGGTTTAGTCCAATTCCAATGCTCTTACATTTACCTCACATTACTGGGGCCATGCAGAAACAGAAAAATAAAGATGTAAGTCACAGAAAAGACACCTCCAAGATGAAGGCAAAGAACAAGCTTTCTAAATGTGTAAACATTATTTTGTGTACACTTCCTTTTCCTCAGATATTGCTTAAATTTGGAGTTGTTGCAACTCAGTGAGTTTTTTTAATAATTGGATCACTTCTTTAAAGCTCAGTGCAAGGCAGTACCATGCTTACAGTGTGCTCTGATGTACACTAGTGGAGATTTTGTCCTCTATTTTCACCAGTATTTAGAAAAGACCTTGCGTTTCACAGAAACAGCCACACAGATTTAATAAATGAAATTCCAGCAACGATTTGTACACTTAATACTTCATAGAATCAGAGAGTGGGTTGGGTTGGAAGGGACCTTAAAGATCACCTAGTTCCAATCTCCCTGCCATGGGCAGGGACACCTCCCACTAGACCAGGTTAGATTAAATAAATAAATAAATAAATAAATAAAGTTTTGAAAAACAGTGCATGACAAGGCAGGGTAGAGTCCACTGCTCACAGAGGAGCTCTCCTGTTTTCAGGAAAGCCACACTTAGCAACAGCTGATAGTCAGGAGTGGCAGCTAATCAAGGAAGTAAAGTGCTCTTTAGGGAAGACACTGGTCACTGGAGAGGAAGATTTATTGCATCCCAAGCCTTCATCCCTGCCCACATATCATCCTTGTTTTTGCTGATCTCTGGGATCTTCTCACAGAAGCAAAGCACTATCATCTGGCTGGTCTGCATTGCTGGTGTCAATGCAATATTGGCCATGGGGCTGAAGGGAGGCATTTTTTTCCTATTGGAGAGGATACAAGTATGCACAGCTTCCCTCTTCAGCCATCACCACCTTCAGGTGGACAACTCCTGTAAAGACCCCAACTAGAAGAACACAGATGGTAAAGTGTGAGAATTCCTCTTGGGGAGAAGCACAGCAGGCCCTCCAAGGATAAAATTATAGAATCATAGAATCAAGGCTGGAAAAGACCTCTGAGATCATCAAGTCCAACTGTCCACCCTACAACTCGTAACCACTAAACTATCTCCTGAAACACCATGTCTACCCATTTATTTAACACCTCCAGGGATGGTGCCTCCACCAACTCCCTGGGCAGCCTGTTCCAATGCCTCACCTGTCTTCAGTGAAGAAATATCAAATCTGAACCTATCCTGGAGCAGCTTGACCCCATTTCCTCTTGTCGTCTCACTAGTCATTAGGGAGAAGAGGCCAACACCCACCTCACTACAACCTCCTTTCAGGTAGTTAGAGAGCAATGAGGTCTCCCCTCAGCCTCCTCTTCTCCAGGCTGAACTGCCCCAGCTCCATCAGCCTCTCCTTGTAAGACCTGTTCTCCAATGTAATGGGGCACACTGGAGAAAAATTACTTCCTCCAGACCTTGTCCTGCCAGCACTCTGCCAGGATGCTTGTTCCCAGACTGGTGCCTGCTCCATCCTACCACAATACTCCTTGTCTGAATGCAGCCTCTGCTCTGACACTGAGTGCCATGGCCCCTGCCTGCACAGGTTGTTTCTTTTCAGATTAAGAATGTGTGAGAGAGAACTGACTTTACCACAAATGAAGTGAAGCTCTTAGTCACCAACCGAAATAAAAACAGCAAACTGAAATTTTAAGGGAAAACAGCAAGGTTAATTTTCAGATCAGAGACATTATATTAATTTTCATTAGGTCCTGTGCTTTGATTTTGTGCCATTGCCTCATCCTCTTTCTCCCTGACTCTTAAGAAGAGATAGTGTGCACTATTGTGTTCAGCTCGATACACTAAAACAGCATGAGGATTAGTACCTGGTTACTTCCATAGTATTGTCCTTAGGAAAGAATAACTGAAGTCTGACTTTACTCCAAAAGCTTTAAGTATTCTTACTGCCTCAGAGATACTGGCTCATATGTGTTACATGGCTACATGCCTACTGTCTAACTCTGCTTCTTTCTGTGCTGTTAAACACCACACCACCAGCAATTAATCTATTGTGCATTAAATTAAGACTTTGCAGGATCTGCCAGAAAGTTATTTTCAAGTAATATGTAATTACATAAAAACAAGAAAACAGAGATTAAGGATGTTAAAAGTGTTTCTAGCACTTCAGTTAGGCTGTGTGGAGGGGCTAGGATCTTCATCAGACAGAGATGTGGGCATGTCAGAGTGGCCTGGCTCTGAATTTGTATTTAACAGCACTTATTTGTTCTGAGCTCTTTTCAAATCAGAGGATGCCATGTACTGCAACAACATAAACGCACTTGGGAAGAATTCAGACCATCAACGGGTATTGACTAGCAGAGTTCAAGTGAAGTCACTGATCCTTTAAGGATCCTTTCTTGTAGACCCAGTTGTAGCTGACCATTTCCAAGCTGCCACTAACCCAAGAAGTCACATCCATGACATCTGCTTTCTTTCTTCTTTCCTTCCCTTCTGAATATCCCCCACTGCTCAGTGCAGCAGGCTGCTGCACTTTGAACATGCCTCCGTTCTTACCCATGTGAAATGCAAATGTCTATTTCTATGGTTATCAAGGGCTGTAATCAAAATGTTGTGTTCTCCTTTCATGTTGACTTGCTGGCTATGTTTACATGCACTTGGTTCAGGCTTGGGCATTGGTGTACTAGAGAAACCTTTACTAAATAAGAAATCCAGCTTATATGGTCAGGGCTGCCTATTTAAAGAGGAGCAGCAGAGTTAATTTGGATGGTGAGAAAAGTCCCTCCAATTTTTTCTCTATAGTGGTAGTCTGGAGATGATGGGAAAGAATCCTTAAGCCAAAGAACACATAAACCAGGTGTTCACAGCAAGGCTTTAAAACAATTCAAGGTCCTCAGGTGAGGAGTGCAGGGTGGCTTAAGAGGAACATAAAATGTAAACAAGAACACTAAAGGGAGCAGAGAAAAAACTTTCATAACTGAGGGCTCCAGTTTACAAAAAAAAAAAAAAAAAACAAACAGACAAAAACCATAAAACAAGACCTTAAACCAAACCAACAAACAAAAGGTGTCTCCACACAGAAGAGAAGAACACAGGAATTTGCCACAGAAACTATCTTCAGCTATCCTTGTCTCAGAATGTCACCGACTGAACATCAGAAGAGAATATGAACAGGAAATAGGTACAGAAAAATGTGTTTCTTTACACTACCTGTTTTCTTTTGTTGGTGAAAGTAATATGCAACTATACTGAGAAACCTTTTTAAAGCCATGTGTCTTGACAGATTTGTTCAGTATTTCACAGTAAACTCAAAAAGCAGAAGCTCTAGAAAAATGCTATGCTTACGTTTGCTGTTAGGGCACCAGAACCAGCTTGGAGCAAGGAGGCTATGTATGTCACAAGAAGCAATGCGAGGATGACATTCTCTAGAAGCACGTTAGAGTGGCAGGAAAGTGAGACAATAGGGTTGTTGTTTTGTTTTGTTTTGTTATTTTTAAATTAGAAGGTAAAATTACACACCTGTGCCTTTTAGCTATGCCAGTAGTATGTTACTTGATCCAGGGAAAGTTTCTTCTACCGACCTAGACTGTCAGCTACCAGCCTCCACATGTGTGATGTGGAAGCTGACGCTGTGACCTTCCAGCCTGATCTGGGGAGTTCACCTGCATCTGTGAGGACCTTAGCAGGCACAGACACTGCTTGTTCAGAGGGGACCCCAGGAATCACAGGGGTGTAAGAGCCTGACTGGCTCTCATCCAATGGCAGAAGTGGGGATGGAGCTTCTCTCCCTTAGAAGAACTTGTTCTGTAATGCATGACGGCTGTTCACAGTACTTTCCAAGAGTTTGCTCCTTTTCTCAGCACACTTCTGAAAGGGCTTCTGCTGAAAAAAAAATAGTGAGCACTGCTTATAAGTGTCCTCCTTCTAAGTAAGTGGAAGAGCTCTTCTGCTTCCTTTCAATGAAATGCTCTGTAGCATCTCTAACTTGTCTTCAGGACAGTTAGGACAGCTGTGTGCCAGGAGTGTCCCAAAGGCAGAGGTAAGAAGAGAGGTAGTAAGTTGTGGCCATACGTTAGAAGGCAAAGTCATGAAAGTGCATCAGGAGGGCGAATGTACTCATGCATTTGTAGTCTGCAGGAATAAGCCTTAGGGTGCCTTAAAGTCTGACTTTGTCTCATTTGTCACAGGTAATCAAAACTCATAATTTTTTTGTTGAAATCTTGTCTGTATCTCAGATATTTTTTTCTGTTATGACTGTGGTCATATCCTGTATTTTCTCTTTTTCTATTATGGTTGCAAGCCCTGATTTTATTGTAGGCATTAAGTTACACTGTCACAGAAATTATAGTCAGTTTCTGCCTTCTTCCCTGATTTGGTAATTTTCTAGCTGTCTTTCCTGTACAAAGATTTGGCAAAAAACCCAGCAACCTGTCTAATGACAGAAATAGCTTAAGCCACTCAACAACCTGACCAGCTTCACAAGCAATAGATAAAAAAACCCAACAACATACAACTTTAAAAGTATTGCATTTAAACACAAGTTTTACTTTGAACAAACTCACACTAAACACCTTATTTTTAACACTAAAAAATCAGTTCATGGCCAGTAGAGGGCATTTGACTTCCAGACTTGGGCTCAGGGCTGTGGTCTCATCATCTTGAATTTAAAAAAAAAAACAAAAACAAACCCAAAAAATATTCTACATTACTAGACGTTCATACCACTAGTGGTTATTTTCGTGCTGTACCAGATGTTTAAACCTTTCAGTTAAAGCTCCTTCTGAGGTCAGTAGAGGCTGAGAACATGACAACCAAAGAGTCGCTGATTCATGCTTCCCTGAATTATCCGCTTCCTATTTTCTAACATCAAGACAAACAGGAACTTTACTCAACCAACATTCAGAAAAAAGGACCACCTAAAAAGAGATTTGGTTGTTCCTAGTTACAGGCAGTTTCATGCTCATCTGAGCTGGTGCAGTGGTGAGCGTACTGGAATTTTGTTGTAATCTCAAAGTTTGCAGTGGGGGAAATTCATACCGTTGTAGAGGGCTGTTGTAATTCTAAATCGATACTGTGATTAATAACAGTCACAATACCCCAAATCAGTGAATGTTGCTTGTTGCTTTCCACAGTGTTGACAGTGAGCAGAGGAAAAATACACTCTCTGAAATGTGTGTGTTTTTGAGATCTCAATTTAGAGCAATGAGAGGTACTTACTAGAGGAAATGTTATCCTGTAGCTGAAAGATGAAAAGTGTGCATAAATGGCAGAGGTGGGTAAAATAGCTAACCAAAAGAAACACTGGATTTGCCAAAACTACACATTTCATGGTTTCACATTGAATTCTCCTGAATGTTTTACTTCCTATTTAAAAACACTGAAATTCTCAGTTCTAACATTTTTAAGGAAAAAAATCACTTCCCTACTTTTAAATGTCAATAAGTATATTGATATTCCAAGAAGTCAGAAATTTGTTTGGATCCTGTTGATGCCAAACAAAATATTTCTGATCACTTCCAGAGTTTTAACTTTCTCTTTCCCTAAAATGTATGAATTGGAATTGTCCCAGATAAAATTGCTGATAGTAAAACCAAAGGAATCTGCTTCCATTTCCTTTAGTTACTTGTTTTCAATTATAAGCTTTTACAAATACTTACACTTCCATTGTCACTGTCCTCAGGAAAGCCTCCAATTTTATGCCATTCTGGGAAGGAATTCTGGCCCTCAATATATCTAGGAGAAAAAAAGTCACTGTCTTGCATGACCAGAAGAGTCAGGTTGTTAGCAGCTCAGGCAGCGACAGCTAAAAGTGGTGTAAGCCAAGTCCAGATCCAGGACACCAAAGAAGGGAATGGCAAATTATTTCTAACAGATGTTTAGGATCAGGTTTCTTGCCAAAGTTTGTTTTCTAAATGGATTCAGGATAGGCTGGGATACCTTGATAGGTGATATCTGAAACAAAGCAAAGAAATTATGTCTTCAGCATTTTATAACAGACTGATACTTTTCCCTTTAGAATTTTATAGATACACATGTGTCTGTGAATGACAATAGAAATTAAACATTACACACATGTCAACTTCGGAAACCAGAGTAACAATGAATACAGAAGCTGGTTAATAGATAAACACTTCAGTTTCAAAATGACACAGAGAAGTCCCTAAAACTATGAAGCAAGTTTGCCAAGTGCAGCTGAGTAGTTTGAATTGGCAACAGACAGAGTTCAACCTAAAGCAAGATATGCGATTTTGCGAATGAGGAAACGCAGTCATAGGAGGTGATGATGGCAGGATACATTAACTTCTGTATCATGTGGTGTTTTCAGCTCAAGTTGGCATGACTTACATAGAAGAAAGTACTTGTTCAGTCACCAGTGGCTACAGAATGAGGTGGAGTCACTTGGGGAAACATCCGTGGTTTGCCTTTTGTAAGAAGCCCAAGTCCATTACTATAATGGCCTGCTCCTGGCCTAGGTTCTAATATAGCAACACTTCCTTAAAAAAAAAAAACTGCCTAGCATGAAAACGTATGGCTTGGAAACTTTTGCTGCATCTTTGAATAACAGGGAAGTCTACTCATTGCCAAATAAAATAATGTGCTGGTTAGTCAAGATAAACAATACTTGTGAAGTACTTATTAAATAATTATATAGTACTACTAATTTTCATGGATGCTGGGTAAACAGATTCCCCTTACATACCACAGCATTGCTTCAGCATTTGGCCATCACTTTCATCATCAACTATTTTATTTCTTTTAATCCACAGGTGTGCTGTGGAAAATCTACTGCAAAACACTGCCAGAGGTATCAGCTACATCTTTACATTCCCTAAGGGTTTTAATATCACATCAGAGCACCAGTGCAACACTGCCATGTACCTCAGTTATGGTAAGTGTCTAAAAGCCCAAAGTCCAAGGTTTGTGACACTACACAAAATAACTGTACAAAGGAGTGCCAGCATTAGAATGGCCACCATCTACTATGCAGATGTGACACACTATGGGAGAACTAGAAAGAATGCAAAAGTAGGGAAGAGGCTAGTCAAAAATATGAAATAACTTTCATAAAAGCTACAACATAAAACTTCTTGAGAAGACTTCTTGAAAAAAGTGATGAGGGAGAATGGTGATGACAGATATGTAAAATCCCAAGTACTTTGGAGAAAGATGTCATCACACAGGGATAGTATTTTTTGACATTTAACATAAAGGTACCCAGAATTTAACCAGATTTCACGAGAAATAGCAGAGGAATTTACTACTGGTTTTAATTTCTAAACTTTTGTGCTGTATACGCACTAACAGTTTTTTCTATCAAAAACAATCCCAACATGTATTATCTCTGGTACAAGTTGGAAGTCTGACATTCATTAAATATGAGAACGGACAAAGTCCCTGTATAATGCACTTTGTGTGACACTCCTGTGTCAATCTCCACCAAAATTCTCACCCCATTCTGGAGAAGAGGCATACACTTTTCCTCTGGACAATGAGCTGAAACACCACAAGTGTTTCAAGCAGTATGTCATCAGGTGGTGTAAGTGCTGTCGATTAGAAGACAGTGACCTTAACAACTAATGGGAGAAAACCACTGTGTGTGAGGGGAAGACAGGAAGCTTGTCTTAGCAAGACAGTAATCTGTACTTAGTAAGCTGAAAGATGCTGACCAAGCATTAGAAATGGTCAGAGACATACTTCTCATTTTCCTTTCTTCAGCTGTCTACACTGTGAAGAAGATGAATGGGGGAGAACTGATTTTTCTTTAATCTTCCCTAAATCATTGCTTTTTCTGATAAATAAAAAACATGTAGAAAAAATGTGTAGTCTCTTGCAAAGCCTTTGTGTGTTTCTGTATGTTGAAACAAGTGCCTCGTGAACAATCTAATCTGGGGCATTTCCCTCTCCCACATTTGTAAGAGAAAATGTCCACTGATACGGCTTAAGGCTGAACAGAAGAAATTGTGCACTCGGCCTTTGACCACTATAGAGATTTGAACTCCAGGGCTAAGAAGAGATTCTCAGTATCCTCAGAGTGAGGTCAGTGACTGAAAAAAGGAGGGAAACTATAGAAATGTCACATTCTGTTTTGTAAGCTCTGTTCTCTCTACTGCTTTCTAGGCATTATCTTCCCAAGGTCACCTCCCTCTTCTCACTGTGGTGATGGGACCTGTTTATTTTACATGGAACAGGCTTGCTATTTTACAGAAAAAAGCAAATCTGTTTGTCCTTAGTGTTTGTAACTGGTTAAAATAGCCCTTAACAGCCTCTCAAAAGCCTCCAGTGATTCAGAGTAAACTCTTCAGTTGTGAAGCCTCTCACTCTGTGGGTTATTTTTATGAATCAACACTCTTCTGCAGAAGTTATCTGTCAAGCTGCCAACAATGTAGTGCTGAGTCTAGGTGGAGCCAGACTCAAAATCCAAGTTTCAGTGAAGTGCAAGAGCGCTCTGAGAATGTTATTAGCTGTGCTCCATCTCTTTTCTCCCAGGAAAACCCCTAAATATGTTACTGGGACCAGATAGCTGAGTGGAAAAGTGGTGGAACTCACACAGAAAGTGTGGGTGGAAATGCCACACTCTTTTTCTAACGAGGCATGCAATGTCCCACTCAGCAGACACTGGATATGAAATGTGAGACTGTCTCTTGTGCATAGACCTAAGCCAGGCTGATCCTCAAAAGAGGAAGGACCAAGATGCAAATACATTAAAATTCCATTAATATATTGAGTAAAAGGTGTATTTACCTCAAAATACATCCCATATGGACATTCAATTCAGATAAAACACTTCAAAGACAAAAATAAACCAATAACATACATCCAGGCCTATTTTACATACTTGGATTACAGTGAGGGCACTTTTAGAACTTGGCAAAGTCTGTATTTGGTGGAGCTAAACAATCACATAAAAATTTAGCAAGTGATTTAAGTGAAACAAAGAGCTTTGTAAATGTAAAAGGTCAGGGATCATTTTCAAGCTGCAGTTCATCGTTTCCAGAACAGACTGCAATTTTCAGCTTTGCATAGCGTGTTTGATTCCACTGATGGTTTCTCTTTATTCCCTCCTCATACATTCAACCAGGCTGTGCACAGACATAATGTTTACATGCCTGTATGTGTGTGTATTACCTCTTAATATTTAACATAAATTCTCATGAGCTGTTACCCAATATGAAGACCATGCACCCTGAAGAATAATGCATTTAGTGTAGAGTGAATGTACAGTTCTTTTTAAAAAGTGTATAAATGATCAGTCCAGTGTTTCTACTGCTTTCTACTTTCTACTCCTACTCCAAGACACCTAAAACACAAGCATTCATGAACCTCATCACTAAAAATTTTGTCTGAACAATAAACTATAAGACAAATGGATGGAAACACTTGTTCTTGTACAGAGAGATTGTAAAGTAATGAGAATGCTCAGTACCAAATAAAATAAATGCCAAACACACAATTTTGTCCATTAGGGTGCAAACAGTATTTTACACACTGAATACGAGAAAGATTTTAGTAGTTTTCTCAGAATCATTTATGAGGAGAAGAGGTAAGGTAGGAACGTCCAACACCCTATAAACAAATGCTGTTTTTATTTATACATGAGTGATAGGATTCAGTGAGTTGATCATGGCAAACAGGAAAGTTGCCTGAGAACTGGAGGCAAGCCAATGTCACTCCAGTCTTCAAAAAGGGCAAGAAGGATGATCCAGGAAACTACAGACCAGTCAGCTTCACATCCATCCCTGGAAAAATGATGGAGCAGCTCTTTCTGGAGGTCATCTCTAAGAACATGGAAGAAAATAAGGTTATCGGGAGTAGCCAGCATGGATTTATCTAGGAGAAATCATGCTTGACTAATCAGATAGCCTTCTATGATGGTGTGGCTGAATGGGTAAGATGAAGGGAGAGTAGTGGATGTAGTCTACCTTAACCTTAGCAAGGCTTTTAACACAGTCTCCCACAACATCCTCGTGAGCAAGTTCAGGTAGTGTGGGGTAGAAAAGTGGAGAGTGAGACGGATTGAGAACTGGCTAAAAAATAGAGCCCAGAGGGTAGTGATCAATGTGCAGAGTCCAGTTGGAGATCTGTAACTAAAGGAGTTCTCCAGGGGCCAGTGCTGGGTCCAGTCCTGTTCAACATCTTCGTCAAAGACCTAGACAAGGGGACAGAGTGTATTCTCAGCAACTGGGAGGATTTGCTGATTCACCTGAAGGTTGTGGGGCCATTGAGCAAGATTTGGACAGACCAGAGAGCTGGGCAAAGATGAACCTAACAAGGTTCAACAAGAATAAGTGTTGAGTCCTGCACCTGGGGAGGAATAACAACACACACCAGTACAGATTAGGAGCTGACCTGCTAGAAAGCAGCTCTGTGGAGAAGGACCTTGGAGTCCTGGTGGACAACAAGTTATCCATGGGACAGCGATGTGCCCTGGTTGCCAAGAAAGCCAGTGGTGTCCTGGGGTGCATTAAGTGTGTCCAGGAGGTCCTTCCCCTCTACCCTGCCCTAGTGAGACCACATCTGAAGTATTGTGTCCAGTTCTGGACTCCCCAGTTCAAGAGCGACAGGGATTTACTTGAGAGAGTCCAGAGGAGACTGCAAGGATGATGAAGGGACTGGAACACCTGCCTTACAAGGAAAGGCTGAGAGACTTGGGGCTGTCTAGTCTAAAAACTTCACCCTACCATTTTACTCTGCAGAATGTCATATTCAGTCATCACATTTTACAATTCTAAATCTGGTCTAGGTCTCAGTAAGAACAACACTGGTACTTGCTAAAATTAGGTGCATGCTTAAATGTTTGGTAACAACATCATGCATTTTTCATGTTATAATTTTACTCTGTGAAAGACTGTTTATTACTTCAGACAGATATAGAACTGGCAGACAGTGAAGGTGTGGGTGAATGAATGCATAGTCAATAAAAATCTGAGGTGAAAAGCAGCAGAAGAATTTCTGTAGCAGAGGAGAATCTGGAGGCATTACTACTGCTAGTATACACCTCCAATGCTGGCGATTGTCAGCCAAATTATATATGAGAATCCAGTTTTCAATCAGTAATAATTTTGTGATGAATAAAATATCTTACACTAAATAGCAGAGAAGTAAAAACTGAATCCCCAGTCAAGAAATGCTAAGGAACAGACCAGAATTTGGTAGTGTTGTTCTTCCTGGATTTTGAACACATCCTTCAGAATACTGAGTGAAAAAGTAACAAAGAAAAATTTCAGTGGACTTTAAATCAGAATATTAAGACCAAATCACTGCAGAAAAATAACTTATGTTATATATTGGTTGGCTCAGAGGTTCCTCTTACTTTTTAGAGTAAATAAAAATTTATAGAAAATTTGGTGCTTTGATCACCATGTCAGTCTGAGTTTTAATCGCTCAGTTCTCTGCAGTCACAGTCAATATCATACCTATTTCCTGAAAGATGAGGATCACTGGTCCTTCTACTTTTGAGAATACAGTTTGGCAAAAAAGGTTTAGATATACCACAAGAGAACTGTAATCACACATGAGTGTGTGTTCAGGGCAGATATGAAATGTGCAGGGTGTGTGCTTGTGCTCAGACAACTATATATTTATATATTTTTTTTTAAATGAAAGCAAAATGTGAATTCTGAAGCCAGTTAGAAGAGTGTGAAACAAAAATACATCTAATTATAAATTTGTATTTTCCTTAACCTATTAATTAGATAGATAGAGTGAGACCACACTGATTGTTTTTCTCACTTTCTCCCATTTTAATCTTGTCTTTGAACAGGGAAGTATGTTCATGGCTTAGTTAATGATGTCAGACATTATATTTACTTGTTAAGTTAAAAGAACAAGATCCTATTCTCCTATATTCAAAACATAAAAAAACTTTAGTAAAGGAATTAAAACTGTCAGAAGACAGGGTGAAAAAGAAGGAGCAACGGAGGTTGACTAGGGTCCAGAACTTCATTGGAAATTCTGATTTTTTTATTTTTTTATTTTTTTTATTTGGGCTCTGAAAAAGAAATGCTACAGTTCTGAAGCTTCCTTGGGAAACATTGAAAGCAACATTTCATTTCGACTCCTCAGAATGGAAACTAGTACAACTCCCTGAGCTGGGCAGTAGCACTGCCCCCAGCTTGTGTGTGGAAAGAGCACAAAATAGTCCTGCCATCACCCAGGAAATAAGTCTCCCACTTCAATACCTCCACTCCCTCAGGCACAGGACTCCTCCAAGCAGAACCTGAAGAGACCTAAAAGCACCAGAAGGCAAGTTTTTGCACTCTGCCAACAGGCCATGTGGCTTTGGGGCTGCCTGAGGGGTGAGGGACTAGGAGTTATCTGTGTTGATGTGACATTTCCCTGCCACAGCTGCTGGTGGGGTGCCAAAAGCGTGGACTGCTGCCTCCACCAAGCACTGGGAGAGGGTGTCACACACAGCATGTCCCAAAGCCCTTCCTGCCTCACCATGGCTTTCTCCCAGTGCCAGGGAGCACGGACAGGTGCTGAGCACCCAGCCTTGGCTGCAAGCCCCATAGACACAATCCCTCTCACCACAACACAGCAATTGTCTTCAGGGTTCTGAGGCTGTGAGTTTAAAGCCTGTTTTTACAGCACTGTCTTCCAAACCCATGTTGCAGGGCAACACAGTGACTGCCTTTTGCCCTGGGGTTGCCTGAGGAATTTTGAGTAGCTACCTCTTCATCTTACTTTGTAATAGGAGTCTGTAATGCAAGAACTGAGCATAAATTTTCCTGTAGCAAAGAAATTACAGGGTTAGTAACACATTTGGGAGCTATGGTGACCTACAACATCTAGAATCTGTGGTATTTTCCATAAGTAAGTTGCAGTTCAAATGTTAACTGCCAAAACACAAGGTGAGGTACATAACTTACCTACATTCAATAGATGCAAAGATGTTGCCTGAAACAGACTACATAATTTTATATAATCTTCCCAGCAAGGCATATCCACAAAAATGGAACATCACAAAACTTTTTTCTACTTACACAATTGCTTTTACAATAACTGACTGTTGTTGAATTCAAGGGATCAAGAAGTAGAGTTGATCAAACAAGGAAAACAAATTAATTCAATTTTTTGTTTTATGATTTTGGCCAAAAGAACCAGTTTGAAACAAAGTGGCCATTTTAATTGAATTTAAAATTCTTCCTTGGGAAAAATAAATATGGCTGAAGCTGAACTGTTATTGTGAAACATCTGGATTTCAGCTAACACATTCCAGCTGACTAAGAGAGTGAGTCAAAAAGAAGATTGACTGTAAAACCAGGGGACTAAAATCAATGACTTCAAAAGTCTTCCCAGTTAAATGTTAAGAAAATTAAAAGAAAGAAGCACAAGAAAACTCTGGCTTGGTATTGTCTTGACTTCTCCAATACTTACTCCTTCTTACTTTCTTCCTTACTCTTCCCATACTTACATACTTACTTACTCCTTACTTAAATACTTACATACTCCTCCTATACTTACTCCCATATATACTCCCTCTCAATTTTTTTCATGACTATGAAAAAAATTTAAGAAGTGCAGTGTGCTTTGGGGATTTGGTTATAGTTTTGGGGTTTTTCTTTGTGTCTCAGTTTTGTTCTACTTGTTTCCTGAACTTATCATGGGGTTTAGCATATTTTACACTTCTGATGGTGAAATTTCTCTTAAAACGAAAACATTACTTCCTATCACTCTCAAGAGAAAAACAAAAAAGGGTAGAGAGAGCTTTCTATGGCTAAATGCAGAAATTAATATATTTGGCTACTGAATTCCTTGGAATCATTACCATAATAATACAAAATAAGTTTCTAGTTTCTAGTGGTCTAGTAGACTGCATTATTTAAAGAGCCTTTACACTAATTGCAGGGAACATTTTGTGCCAGGAAATCAAACATTAGCTTCTAAAACTTATTTTGGTAGAAGTAAACCACTGCAATACTCATTGAATTTGAGATTTCTCTTGATTTTCATCAAAGACTTTTCTTTTTTCTGTCGGTAATGTTCCAGAGTTACTCTACTCAGATATTGCAGTTCTCCTTTTGCAGCAGATGCTTAACCGTGGCTAGCAGTGCTAAGAACTCCTCAGTTACTAATCAGAAAGGCTGCATGGGGTAGGGTATATTATCAATCCTGGGAAGGAGCACAAAATAAAAAAGTAGTAAAACCTAGTAGAACAAGGTTCTACTAGGGACCTGTAAATCCTGTTTTCTCTTGTAATTTTTTAATATTTTTTTTCCCCCTGAGTATAAGTCTTTCTTTCAACACTTGAAGTCTTCCACAGGGACGAACACCTCTTTAAAACAGTGCAGATGGCAGTTTGGATGGCCTGCAGCACTAAATAAACCCATCTTGTGGACTGTCTCTGCAGTCGTATTTAAAGGAAATAGGGGGAAAAAAAAAGTAAGATTAGATTAGAAAGAGCAATAAAACCAAAAGAACTACGACAAAATCAGATGACCCATTTTTACAGGTTAAATTTAATGTCCCACAGGGACATAAGAACTAAATCTCATCAAAAGAAATTTCCAATTAAGCTTCTAGGTCAGTTACAGATTTAAAAGCTACCTTACATTTGAATAAGAATGTTCCCATCTTTGTGGAGGGGAAAAATATAAAGAATAATCATAAAAAAATCACTGTTTAACATTACAAACAGCAAGTGTAATTTAGTACATGGCTTATGAGTCTAATTTATAATCCAACACTTCACTCCCACCAGGTTGCACATCATCTTTGCCTATGACAGATTACTGCTTATGTTCTGACTCCAGTTACTTCAGAGATGTTTTTGTTTGATGCAGTGAAGAAGCTGCCTGTTTTCTGAATAATTCATTTCGTTTCACAGTTAATGAGTACCATTGCCTCAGAAGGGCTGCTTTAATTTTACTATGCAAATTCAAATTATCTGTAGATTAACTAATATACCATAATATCTAATTGCAACACATTTTCAGCATCAACTAGTGTTTAGTTTCTCCTGGGTACAAAACTCTACAAATCACTAGATGGTGCTGTTTCTGGTTGGAAATAAATATCTATATATTGGCTAAAGTAGCAGCAAAACTATTAGAAATGCTTTACTGCAATGTTTGAATAAATTTTAAAAATAAAATAAAATTAAAGCCTTTATAACTGCATTAAGTTTTGTGTAGTTGTCTTCTCATATAACTGCACTCTGGTTAAAAAAGAACAATAATTTACAAGATCTGCAAATTCCTCACCTGTAATTCTCTGAATTTTAGGAAAGCAAACTTCAACTCTTCAAGGAGTTAGTAGATAGGACCCCATGGGAAACAGCCCTCAGGGACGAGGGAGCAGAAGAGAGCTGGCAGATCTTTAAAGATGGTTTCCACAGGGCACAAAGAGGTCTCAATCCCCTGGTATAGGAAATCGGACAAGGAACGTAAGAGACCAGCATGGCTGAGGTAAGACCTGCTGGTCAAACTAAAAGGCAAGATGGACCTACACAGACAGCGGAAGAGGGGTCAGGTATCCTGGGCTGAGTATAGGGACACTGCCTGGTTATGCAGGGATGAGGTCAGGAAGGCCAAGGCACAGCTGGAGCTGAACTTGGCAAGAGATGTAAAGAAAAACAAGAAGGGCTTTTACAGGTACATAAACCAGAAAAGGAAGGTTAAATAAAGCTTAACCCCTCCTGCTGAGCCACATGGTGAACTGGTAACAACAGACGAGGAGGAGGATGAGGTTCTCAACAACCTTTTTCCTTCAGTCTTCACTGGCAACCCCTCTCCTCACAACTCTCATGTTGATGGCCCCACAAGATGCAGACCAGAGAGACAAAGTCCCTCCCACTGTAAGTGAAGATAAGGTTTGTGACCATCTGAGGCACCTGAAGATATACAAGTCCATGGGACCTGGTGAGATACTGCTTAAACCAGTGGCAAAGAGCTGAGGCAGCTCCAGGCCCAGAAAGGTTTTGAATATCTCTGAGGATGGACACCCCTTAGCTTCTTTAGGCTGGGGTGTGTTTAAACATATATTGTTGAAAAAAATGTTATTTTGATCTAGTTAAACTTTCAATTTTTGAAATTTTTGCCTTCTGTACCTGCCTGATTTTGCTTTAAACTTCTCAGGAAAACATCACTTCATTTTCTCTACATCTACCTAGACTTCCATAAGATGACTCTTCTTATTTTAGACTGAACAATCCACCCTAGGCCAGACAGAAAATTTGTGGAATTACAGGAAATAGAATCCACACTTCTTCTGTCCCCAGCACTGGGCCACACCTCCTTATTCTAATGCTTCTTCAGTATAGTAAAAAAATCCACAATGTGTGAGAGGAAATTAGGTGATATTTTCTGAGCAAAGTGTGAAGAGCCACCATATATGATTATGATGTACAGCTCCATGTTGGAGGATGCTGAAGATGCTAGACATTTGCATGGATTCAAGAAGAGATGTTAGACAAGTTTGCAGAAGGAAAATCTGTTGAGACAAAATATAATGCACTTCAGTTCTAGGAATACCCTGAATTGCAAACTGTTGGAGATCAGAGCAAGGTTAAAGGAAAATACTAATGCTCTAGGAACTTCCTTCTAGGCCTTTTTTAGGGGCAGGTTACTGGGCTGAATGGACTTTTGTTGTGATTCAGTAAAGTAACATTTTTAAGACTTTAGGAGAAGACTGAAAAGTCCAAGACTGAAAATGCAAAATAATGTAGCCATGGAATAAGCATGTGGGTGCAAAGGAGGTGTGATTTCTTGCATTGATATGATTTAACCAACTTTCAGATTTTATGTTCTGGGAAAGCACACATTCTCAGATTCATTTGCATTATTCTTTTCTTCCTTTCTTTTACAGGCTGCTGCTATGTATTTGTACAATACTAATCTTTCTGTTTTGGTAAGCCACAATAGTGACATATCTCAATGTAAAGCAACATTTCTATCATGTTTAATTCAAAGACAGGTCTTAATTAAGGGTTTTTTTTCAGTTTTTTTAGCCCTGCTGCTTCCTTTGAATTAACCATATAGAAAGTTTTCAAAGATAAAAACAAAGTTGTTCAGCTCACTTATGTAGCAAGCATACAACAGCAGCAGGTGTTGAAAGAGAGAACATCTTAGACTATGAATTTTGGTGAGTAGCAAACTTAGAGAGTCTGTATAACACAGGCTGAATAACCCATGTTCAGATACAATGCTCATTTAATATCTGATACTCTAGTACTTCTGAATGGGTGGTAAGAAAAATTCCAACATTTACTATATTTTATACATTCTAATATGCATCCTGGTGAGTAAAGCTGTAAAAAGTGTGGAGCTGCCACAACCAACACCCTCTGTCATCATATTATAGTACAAGGTTTATAAGGAAGTGTGATAGCTTAAACTGATCAATACTACTGAAATAAAATCTGGGTTTTGTTGCATTATAAACCCTTTTTCTTGTCTTCCCAAAATTTTCAATTTTATTTTTTTTTCCTCAACATCTCATTATTGCCATATTTTAACATGGGTTTCATTTCAAAGGGTTGATTAAAAAGACAGAAAAAATGTCTTTATATTGGCCCCACTCTGCCATCTTAAGTCTTTTGTCCCCTATCCTCCATCAGGACAGAGGGAGAACTTTTACAATTTATTTTTTAAAAGTTTATAAACTTTTGAATTAAATACAAATATTACACTAACAGAATTTTGGCTTAATTACTTGCAAAAATGAGTAGCGTTCTTAGTAAAAAGTTAGCACTTCTCTTCAAAAGATCTACTCTATTTATTATCTTTTTTCAAGAGAAACATATATTTGAATCCATTTTATAAAAAAAACCCTTATAGTTCTGATCAATGTAAGTTGCCTATAGACAGATGTTTCCCAGAAAAATTAATGACCTCTCACATTTGTAACCAAGCACTGTCTTTCTGCCAGAGCACCCAATTCCATCTGTAATAGAATCTGTAATAGAATCTGTAACAGAATCTGCTCAGTCAACATAAGATTTGAAACAGGAGGGATCTTTTTCTTACATATTCAGCTGTGATCCAAGAAAGCCAACAACAGGCTTCTGGGTACTGCAGTAACACACACATATTATTATTTTTCTTCTGAAAAGGTAAAGAGAAGGAGGAAGCAAAGATTCTATTAACTTGAGAATAGTCTAATTAACACTAGAATAATTGTAGTAAATCTTCTGAAAGCCGCATAAAATTTCTTTTTTTTTTTTTTTTCCCTTGCAGTTTCTCCTTGCCTGATGTGTCTGAATTTTCCCCAAGAAAATACTTGCACCATGTCATCACAGCAATTTTATAAAGCTGATGCAACTTTCTTTCCCATAGTTCTAGTCAGTCTCATTTCTGAAGAAGGGAGGAATATAATGTGAAATAGTCTGAGTAATTTAGAACCAAACCAGAATCAGATCTGAAGGGCAGTGTGAGCTGCAGCAGTGCTACTCAGTAGATCCATGCAGAATTATTCCTGTTGAAAAGGAGACACTGCTTCAAGAGGAGACAAACAAAATTAGTGGGCATCTTGACGCAATATTATTTAGCGTAAGTTACACAGCATATCGTCCATTCTTAGTTATCAATGTAGAGGCAGCAACATTTCCTGTGTAGAGACCATCATACAACCTAGCCCTTACTGGAGGTGAACACACATGTTTTCAAGCATAAATATTGTGTCTTGTCTGTATCATTTTTCCCCAACACACAGATGTAGAAGCACAGACCAATATGAGCTGGAAGGGACCTGAAAGACCATCTAGTTCCAACACCCCCCCTGCATGTGCAGAGACACCTCCCCATAGATTAGATTGCTCTAAGTCCCATCCAACCTGGCCTTGAATACTTCCATGGAGGGAGCATCCACAGCTTCGCAGAGTAACCTGTTCCAGTGTCTCACCACCCTCAAACTACAGAATTTCTTCATATTTTCTAACCTAAATCTACCCTCTTCCAGCTTCAAACCATTACCCCTTATCCCATCACTACACACCCCAATAAAAAGTCCCTCCTCAGCCTTCCTCTAGGCCCCCTTCAGGTACTGGAAGGTCTCCCCAAAGCCTTCTCTTCCTCAGGCTGAACAACTCCAGCTCTTGCTTTCTGTCTTCATAGGAGAGGTGTTCCAGCCCTCGGATCATTTTGTGACCCTCCTCTGAACTTTCTCCAAAAGTTCTATGTCCTTCTTATGTTGGGGGCTCCAGAACTGGACACAGTACTCCAGGAGGGGTCTCAAGAGAGCAGAGGCGGACCTCCCTTGACCTGCTGACCACCCTTTGACACAGACCAGGACACGGTTCGCTTTCTGGGTTGCAAGTGCATATTGCAGGCTCATGCTGAGCTTTGAATCAACCAACACCCCCAAGTCCTTCCCCTCAGGGCTCTTCTCAATCCATTTTCTGTCCAGCTTTAATTTGCGCTTGAGTTCGGCTGGCTGGAAAAGACTTAAAATCCCAAGATATATTTGGAACTTTTTTTCAGAACTAAATTATATGCTCAAAATTATGGTAAAGTTCTTCACCTAAAATGGTCACACACTGATAAAATCTTTATCACAGCACCTGATAGATCCATTTATGGGTTAGACTAAATTGCCTGAGATACTGTAGAATTCTAGGAGAAAAAATGGGTTTTCTTGGCCATCCTGTTTAATCTCAGAAAATGAAGGGAAACTTCATGAAGGGAAAATTCTTCTCCGCACCAAGTAATACATCCTATTTTCTCCCAGGGAAGAGCTGGCTCAGTGAGCTTTAGCATCACTCTTTTGTATAGGTTTCCTTGCCTGGGGTTGAAACAAGACATGGGGAGAACAATAAAGGAGATAGCTGTCCCAGTGACTAGCTCCTGGAGTCCTTTGACCACCACTCAACATTAGCTTTCTGGTAGAAATGAAAAGAAAATTTCTTGCCCACACTGGTGAGAAACAAGGTTTGGAGGGGTATATAAAATGAGAAATAAAGCATTCCACATGGAGCTTTGGCACTGAATTATTCCTATTGATTTCACTTCAGATTCCCTGGTCTTTCAAAATGAAGCAGGGCCATAGTATTGGGCAGTGCCTGACACCAAGCACCAATTTACTTTGGTTCTGTCGCCATGATCTTGCTCTTCAAGTTGCCCACCCATATACACCTTTCTGTTGCATCTGTTTCCTTTGCTTTCTGTTTTATTGTTACACTTTTGAAAGTGATTAGAAGTTTAACTAGCAATATTTAAACAGAAAAGGCACAGTGATACTCTAGAGACAGATCAGCTGGTGGAAATCAGCCTAATTACACTAATTTAATTGAAATGCTTCCAGATTCACCTCTATGGAGCATCTGGCCACATGAATTTAGAACAACAAAATTCAGATACTAACTGACCCTGGTACTGATTTTGTAAAAACTGACAGTCCAGACAGAATGGCTTTGGCTTGAGCTTTCACAAATTACTCCGTGTCCCTCTGTTCTTCATATTAATGATTTGTCTGGCTTCTTACCAAATCAGTGTTTATTTGCAGTAATTTAATATAATGTTAATTGCTTATTCATTGAAATCTAGTTGGCATTTTCCCCCCTGTAGGGATCTGGCAAGGCAGCACCCGCATGTTGTTCCATCTTCAGTTGTCTGTGTTTAATATGCCAGCTGCTTTCCTATCAGCCAATTCCCACCCACCCTGCATTCTTGCTTTTTTTGCTCTCCCTCTCTCTTTTTTAATTTAGGCATAATTGTGTGGTTGGGTAAGCTCAGAGGGCAGCATATTGCCACATCTAAAGACAAGACTACAAGGGTGGTAGTTTTCATTTATTGCCTGTTCTAGAAGTGGCATAAAATAGTATACTGCGTAAAATACCATGTTGTGGGGGAGGAATGGCAGAGTTTTAAGACAAAATCTTCATAATTTCAATAAGAAATTTTGACAAAAAAATAGTGGAAATATCTGAGTCCCACAGCGGGAAGGGTGATGAAGGATCCTAATTTATCAAAAGCTGCCTTAATTTGTCCTGTAAGCAGGACAAATCTTACAGGAGATATGCCAGAAAGTATTGCAAAACTTTAGTTCATTCCCGAACACTTTGATATCTCTGCATTCAGTGATTACAGGTTAAATTCCAAAAAATTATGATAATTTGAAGGCTGAAGGCAAGGCAGAGTTTTGCCTCATGGAACTCGCAGCTTGATTTTTGAAAATCATGTTCTTAAACAGTTCAAAATCACTACCTATTTTTGAAGGTGTTGTCCTGTGTGAATTATGATGTTTTCAAGTATTATCAAGTGATGTTCCTTACTTAGCTTTAACTGAAAAATGTTTTCTACATATCTGTCTCTATAAAAATTTTACAAGAAGAGATAGAAACCAAAAGTGAAAAGAAAACAAAAAACAGAAACATTTTGTCCACATCCTCCTTTAGCCTGAACACTGATTAGATTTAAGTACATAACCACAAAGAAACTGAGAACAGAACCTTTAAAATCCATTATTTGTTTTTCTGAAAATCTCAGAAAACTGAGGAATTAAACATATAAAAATGTAAATTAATTTTAAAATGTAGTTTTAAATGGGACTGTCTGCTCCTTCTTTCCAAATACTTTTAACAGAATACCACATATTCCTTACTCTCCTGTAAGACAGAGAAGATAGCAAAAAGTTAGCTGCCTTCAGCCACAGCTTCTTGCCAATTAAGAAACCATGTTGCTCATCCAGTCAGACACGTATCAAAGATTATTACATCCTGGTGAACACCAGGGTACTGTGGTCACAAAGGCTTTTGGAAGTTCACATCTCTATTAAATCCCAGGGGTGTTGTACTGCTTACGATAAGTTTTAGATTCTCTGGGTACCTGCGTGTTTGGCTTTATACTTCTCTTACCTACTCAGCTTTACATAAAATGAGAGTCTGTTTGCCTCTCTAATACTCTGTGGGACAGTAATATGAATGAGTCCTTTTTTTCCCTGCATTTTTATTATTTACTTAGAAGTCAATCTGTAAAGGATTGGGCTAGCTTTTTGCATTTATAAAACATCCAGCACTGTAGGATCCATGCATACACCTATATAAAAAGTACTTGGAATTGGCCATCAGTGCTTTTAGAACAAGCTAATCTTTCAGAAAAGATGACTTCATCAAGTCATTAATGCTGTACTTTTCCATTACTTGACCTACTATGCTGTAGCTTAGCAATTAGTTTACAGTAGTTTATCTTTGTTCTCAGAAAGAAACAATTATCTTCAAAGTGTTATTCTTGCCTGTGGCATATGACAACAAGAAAACAGTACATGTAATAACCCTCTGGTAACCATTTTTCTCATGATAATTCCAAGAGCACATTGAAAAAAAAAGAAAGATAAATTACCGTTAATATTGCATCTTCAAACATCTGGACTAATGAAATTCACAATGCTTTTGATTTTAAATGTTAATTTAGACAAAAAGACGTGGAGAACTGAATGTTTTCCAGCCTTCTAAGCTCTTAATATCACCTCATCACTCTACGGTTTCAACATGTCAGAGCTCTCTTTCTTTATCAGCGTAACATGGAGGGACAGTGAATAAAATGTTCTAGGACAGGCTAGCCTCAAGGAGAACCTAAACCTATTATCATGCAATGCAATGGGCTGGACTGTAGCTTCAAAGGGAAAATGCTTCCCCTGGAGGAATAAAGCAAAATTTGAGTTGGGTGAGCCTCAAAGAACTGCAAGCTCTCAAGCCATTGCTTATGTTTGGATTTGGAACTCAAACCGGCTCCAGTGTCTCATATCCTCACCACAGGCTGTGAACAGCACCAGCCACAGAGCAAAGGGGTTAGAAGGAAGAAGCCCATAACAGGGAGGGTTTTTTTTTCCAGAAATAAATGCACGTGATAAAATTATTGTAAAACCATTTATATTTAATTTGTTACTTATTTTTCTAATTTAATAAAATCTCTCTCCTGCCTTTTCGCACATCCTCCTGAATTTCTGATTTCCTGGATTACACATTTTAGCTTTTACTTTCCCCATGTAATTCCCACACATCTCATTTCCTTTTTTTTTTTTTTTTTTTTCTAATTTTGCTTTAAACCCTATTCTGCTTGGGAGGTCCCAGATTTCTGAAGGAAGTGAGGGCTGCCCCGAGTCTTCAGTACTCTTTCCCCCTTCCAGGGATAGACTAGTGAGAACAAAAGTTGAAAATCATGTTTTCCATCATTGTTACATGTTCCCCTAAAGACATTGCCCCAGCAGTGCAAGGCAGAAACAATAGGGGACAAGTCATCTGCTGAAAAGTAAGTCTGTCTCATTTCTTTGACCCCATCTGGAAATCTTTTGTGGGTGGTGTTGTGCAGTGGCAGATCTAGGCATGAGAAGATTGTGATCCTGGGCCCTGTGCACCTGTCTGGGTTACGCCTCTGAGACTTAGTTATTCATCACTACACACACACACCAAAAATTAGAAGTCCCCTACGAAGTTCTTCAAAGAGGTTTTTTTCCCAATTGGACAATTTGCCCCACTTTTTCCTGATTAATCTGTTTACTCTATAAAATTTTGGAAAATCAGTTGTTTCTTTGCTGACTGAATAGTAGCTGGGACTCCATGCTACTAACCAGATATACTCATCTTAGAGATTGAATTAAACCTCAACAAAAACCTTATAAAAAACTGTGCAAATAGAATGAACTCAAAGAGCATGTCTATCCCATGACTTCTACAAGATCAAAAGAACCAGTGTTAGAATAAACTGGAATTTTTTGGTCTGTTATTCTAAATTTTGGTCATCCTTTAGGAACAAACCCTGCAGTCATTGGAATGTCAATAGCAATAGGTATCATTAAAGGAATAAACCAGCATAAGATGGACCCAAGTAGTGAGTACCTTCAGAGCCTGTTAGTGTGAGAGTACCAGTAACAAAGATACATTTGGTCTGGACAGAAGCAAAAGATAGGTAAAACAAAGCAGTAAAAAATTTAGGTTATATCATGGAGTCAGTGGATGTGAACTATGGGACCTTTTGCCCATGATTCCAACAACTGAACTACAATCAAAGACTTCTTCACCTCTGTGTGAACCACTCACCTACACAACAAAACTGCAGATTAAAAAATTGCTTTGTAGCTCAGTCTGTTGCATTTTTCACTTTTGGCAGCCTCATGATGACACCAAATGCACATTGTGAACTGCAGTTAAATGGCACAGTCATATAGCCAGCTCAGGAACATTTGTAACACCTGTAGCAGCTCCAGTGTGAGCCCTCAGTCCATCCCTGTGCAGATAAGAGAGATATTTTGGTGAAAACAGTCTGTGTAACCTCAAGCCCAGCCATTGCGTAGGGGAGGCACAGTCGTCAGCTCTCAGGTGGCTACTTCTCACATCACTACACTCCCCTCCAAAGCCTTCACCCCATCACTGGGTCAATAAGCAAATTTTTTTCCTCATAACTCTGTCTGTTGCTACACCCTTTCCTTTGCTTGGTAAGGTAGCAGTGAAAGATGAAAAGCACTGTCAGCAGAGAATCTGATTTGTCTTTCTGGGTGCACTTCCACCTGAAGGAAGGCTAGCTCACATCTGCTGGACTCTCATGTACTTTTCTTTATACACTAGGCAATTAATTTACAGTTTTCTCTGACTATGAGTTTTGTAATGAAATGGTGGCTCTGAAAAGAATTCTCATCACACTCCTTGCTAAGGACAAAAAAAATATTGCCTAAGCAATGTCCTTTATTGAGATTTACTTACAATAACTCTGGTACTGTTGCATGCTTCAGCTTTGGATTTCCACACATTTCAGTGGATCCTGCATTCCCACCAACATCTCTTTCCAGCTCACCCTGCTCTACCAGTCATATGCCACTGCCATTTTATATGTTGGGATACTCTATAAAAAGAGTAAACAAATCCCAAGGTACCTTATCATGTACCTATGATCAGAATACCAGAGCTGAAAAAACTTAGACCCTCTAAGTTTAAATAATATTTGCAGTATGAGCAGCACACTAAATGCATATGATTTCTCCATGTCATTTGCATTACCTGTGCAACAGGGAGCTGGTCTCATGTATTTCAACAACATTTGTAAAGCTAGGGCAGTTTCAGCTTCCTGAAATCCCCAGGAAGAATGTGAGGAAGGATTGAATGTATTCCCTGAAGGCCACAAAAAAACCTGTTAGATGAATTGTGTTGGGTTAAATCAAGGTCCTGCTTGTTCCAGTACCACTGGAAGACAGCAGCCACTGTAGATGGCCAAGAACAGGGGCTGAGAAGAGGGTGTGAGAACATGCAAGAACAGGGCATAACACAGGGATACTTCCTGTGCCGGGAATGCTGCCTGTTCTTAAAAGGTACATCCACCACTTACCAGAGTATAGCTGCTAGCTGAACATTTTGCAACACCTCCATGTAGTGATGGTTGATCTTGAACTTAATATGAGACAAGAAAACTGTAGTTACTGTAGCTTTTTTAAAAAAGAAATATTTTTGTGGTTTGGGTGCCTGATGGCATCTTTTATGTTAAGTATTCAAGTACCAAAGCAGATAATAAATTCCAATGAACTAAGGATACACCAATCTAATTTGCATGTCTTGCCTCTCTGGGAAGTTTTGTTTGGATCGACATTTCGATAGAGTGAAGAGGATGAGGGCAAGGGAGAAAGCAGTGAGGACCCTGAAAATGGGGAAACAAGTTGGACACAGCTCTATGAAGAAGAACTGTATGCCAGGCTACTGCTGTCCTCCAGAGTGTCTTTTAGTACCCCAGAGGTGCGAGCTCCAGCCACAGGCACAACATTCTTCCAAGAATCTCTTCCAAACCCACCACACTTACTAGTGTAAGGCTATTTCCAAAGATTGTAAACTGTTTTATTGCCACCTAGAAAATTCTTCTCTTTGCCAGGAGAATTCCTGGACAAGGGGAACCAGCTACTTACCAACTCCTGTGAAAGTCACTGACATGAACTGGGAATAGCCCCTCAAGCTTTAAGAAACTGTTATTTCCAAAGATGGATCTCATCAGCTCCTGTGGAGAGGAGCCAAGGTGAGCAAGCTCTACTGCATGAGTCGGCCATTCCACTGCTGTGCAGTCCTGGGTGTGTGACTGCTCCCATAGTGCTAGATGCACAAGCCACACCCTTACACAGGTGAAGTTGCTCAGCTCCCAGCTTGAGCAGTGTAACATTGGTGGCGACAGAGCTGGAGCCAGTTTATGCTAATGTGTGTAAAATTCCTTCCCAGTGTTCTTAGTCTGCTAGTAGTAAGAAAAGACAGAAACCACATTTGTAAGTAAAACTGGGACCAAAGCTGTAGGCAAGCTGTATATGCATTTATTATCTTTTGGAAATCACTTATTTTCAGATTTAATCTCACTACTGAAGCCCAGCTAGCATACTAGCTTTGGCTAGTTAAGGATTTTTGGTTACTTACTTTAGCCTGGGTTAAATATAAGTTTTAAAGAGTAAAGGGAATGTACAATACAGACAAACCATAATTAAAAGCTGCCATGGCTCGAGTTGGGATTAATCTTTAATTTGAGTTAGCAATACTGAATTAATAGGACGACTGTGAACACTCTCAAAACTTTAGTGGTGTGTTCTTCTTGTTGAACCTCCTCCTTCTGCTTCCAAATGCCACCACAAACGCACCAGATGAATTCAGATTTTTGCAAAAATCAGGGGACCAAAATCAGCCTGAGTTATATGCTAAGTCCTGCTCCCCAGTAAGGTTTTAATGCCCAGAAAAGAAAACAGCTGGTGAAAGCTGGTGTCACATCCAGTTGCTGCAGCATTAGAACACCCCAATACAGACCAGACATGGAGGGACAATAGACTAAGAAATCTGAAAACTGGGCTATAAACATCCTGGGGAGAACAGTTTCTTTGTGTGGTTTTCTCCTACGTAATCGGGACTAGAGCTGTTAGCATCCTTATGAGGTCTTAATATTTTTAAAACAAAAATAGAAGAGGAGAGGCTCTATCATCCCTAAAATTACTATTTTTTCCTCAAGTCCTGCAATAAATCTGAAAATGACCAGCAGATGTATTGCAGCACTATGAAGCATACTTGATATTTTCTATGTCAAGAGATATCTCCACAGCCTCCAACCATGGCTAAAAGCTGTCTTTCCCAGAGGGACCAGACATGTCTGCTTGAGATCAGTTCCTCTTCATAGCACTTAATTCCTTAGGGAATTTGGTGGAAACTAAATTTGCTGTTCCATAATTTTAATACAACAGAGAAATGACATGTTAGAAAGTTCTGCCTCAGTTTCAAAGGGCCACAAAAACTTCTGATGCAGTAAAATTAATTGATTAGGTCCCAAAGCAGTGTTAATCAATACTGCTTATGGACATGATATTTCTAGTCTATTTCGGGAAATACTAGTCTTTTGCAGACACATGAGATTGTATTTCAAGGTATCTTTAGGATTTTGACACAACATGACCTTTGCCTGGTAAGGTATTTCTGGAAGTTTTCTAATTACCTTGACATTGAAATTACTTCTCAAAGCAGAGTCAACAGAAGTAAGTAAATAATTACAAAGCTCTAGTGATGTTAGAAGTAGCTTCAATCTCTCTACAATATTTTTCTTTTCTTCCTTGTAAAAACATACCAAGTGGCAGACTCTTTATTTCTAATATCTCTGAAGCCTCCATTTGCCTAATCCAGTTATGAGGAAATAATATTAAAATCCTTGACTTTGTTTGAATAAAAATAGCTTCTGCCAAAAATTCCAATGTGAGGACTAATGAGCTAAGGACTTAGCTGAGGTACATCCCTGCTTGCTTGTAAAGCTGGCACTGCCCTAGATAATGCAGGAAGGTAAATGTGGTCACATTGACCTCCATTCTGCCTGCAACTAGGCAGAATGCAGATTTGCTGTTCTTATCCTCCTGTACTGTGGAAATACACAGGGCTGAGACCTCAAATCATGCTTAGAGGGAAGTGAGAAAGAAAAAAGAAAGCCTTTGTGTCACACAAAGAGTGTAACAATGAACAGTGACAAAGGCTGAAATGAAGTGATGCCTTTAAAGCTGCCTTGAAGGAAGACAGACCCAGAAATGCTAAGGAACTGACTGTGAAAGTCCAAAGACAGCTTGCCAGTATTGTCAACAAACACTGAGTTGGGCCTTGCATCTTCCAACTAGTGCTTTCACCACATCCTCATAGTATTTCTCTACTGCCATGGCTGTGTGTTCACATGGGTATAGCTGCATGAACTTTAAACATATTAACTCATCTAAAATTAGCAGCCTATAAGCAAGAAGATAAAGTTAGCTATGGATAATTTACCCTGCATCTTGGGATATCTTAGCTGCGTAGCTTTCCACCCCCAGAGAATGGATTTCTTAAGTCCTACTGAGAAACAAGCTTTTAAAGTGAAAGTTTCAAATTCTGTTTTTTTTTTTAATCACAGATCTTCAGATTTGTTTATTCTCCCTCAGTTCTCAGCTGCAGGGAAATCTCTGCTTCCATTTTGAAGCTGACACAGCCCTCAGAGCTGACAGGAAGAGCCAACGCCATGAAAGCTCTGCAGGTAGCACTGAGGAGGGGGCCTGAGCCCCATGAGGAGCTCAGGTTCCTACCCTTCTTTTTAGTTTCTCCAACATGGCCTATGTTTAAAATAACAAGACCTGTGTTAACTTCTGCAGCTACATCTTTGGTTATTATGGATTCCCACAAGTCTTCTGCCTTGGGACTTCATAGGCTTGCCAAGCAATGCTGAAAGTGAAAGTTTGACTCTAGCAGTTCAAGAGCTGTGACCTTAGGCTATATGATTTAACACTGCTATTAATTCTGAAAGGCAGAGACATCTTCTAATTTATTTCTTCAAAACAGACTATTACTTCAGCTCCTGTCCACCAGTTTGTTAAGCTGGATATAAAGCACTGAAAACTTAGATAAAATGCAAACATTACATCAGCACAGCATTAAGCTTCATTAAGTTCTTAATTACATCAAATAATTGAAGTTCTCTTGTTCTTTTCCTGTACTTTTCATCAGTAAATCTCAAAGTACTTTGCAGAGAGGTCACTTTCATTATTTTCTCTTTGAAGGAGGGAAAATTAGGGCTTAGGGAGGGTGAATCGCTCATCACAAGGGGCTGGATTTGAAATGCAACATTCCAACGTCGAAGTGTCTGTTAAAAGGCACTACCTTCACCACAACAAAATCACCTTCACAACATACTGTTCCAAACTGTACAATATGTACAAAACCCACACATATATACATCTATATTTATATAATACTTTAGAACACTGTGAAATTTTACCTAACCCTTTACTCTTCTGCATTTTTTATTGAAAGCTGGCTGTAGTAAAAATGGTTTAAAATTCTATTTTTCTCTCTGGCTTCTGGTGGATCCTGAGAAAAAATATTTTTCTGTGTTTTAAAAGCACTACTTCCACTGTTGCTAAACTGGGCCTGAATTAGTCTTCATTTCTGTGTAAAAAATTTAGACATCTCCTGAAAGAAAAAGCCAAATAAAAAGCTACGGTATGGTCCTTAGTACTCATTCCAGCTGAAAGTTTAAAAATATCTCACAATGCCAAGGACAAAGTTATATGACAACTTCCTGCTAGAGGTAAAAATGAATATTCCTGAGCATTAAATGTAAATAGACACTGGAGTATCACAAATCAGCTTTCCCTTACTGGAAAGTGAATGTGCAAGTTTCTGCAAGATGCTTGCTGTGGGAGCATATGATTCCTTCTCTGAACCTCATGAAAACATTCATGCTCAGTTGAAAAAGAGGGAGCCTGCAACATGTGTAACTGAAAACTACCAGTAGCAGCATATTTAATTGCTCTTAGATCCTTCACCAAAGTTTCCTGGTTAATATGGCAGTCTCTTTTGCACACCAGCCACAAAGAAGGAAAAAGGAATTCTGCAGACTATCTTGAGCTCATTGAAATTGATTGCTTTGTCAGTAGATAAAGTGAAGGTTCTTTGTGCTTGGCTTAAATTGCTTGCAGAGTGGGCAGGACATTGTGGAGTAAAATCTGAATTATATTTCCAGTTGCAGAGGTACAGCAGAAGGGCATCTGGAAGACAGAGTTGTCCAAGTGAGAAAAAAAATATATATATAGTCATATGTGATAAAATACTGAAGTAAGGGTTGCCATCCAGAGGGACCTTGATAGGCTTGAGAGATGGGTCAATGTCAACCTCATGAGGTTCAACAAGGCCAAGTGCAAGGTCCTGCACCTGGGTTGGCACAAACCCAGGTACAAATACAAGCTGGGGGGAGAATGGCTAGAGAGCCAAAAATTCCTCCCTGTTTTTCTGTAGGCCCCTTTTAGTTACTAGAAGCACTCTATAAGGTCTCCCACACAGCCTTCTCCAGGCTGAGCAACCCAAAGTCTCAGCCTGTCTTCGTAACAGAGGTGCTCCAGCCCTTTGAACATCTCCATGCCCTTCTCTGGACCCTCTCCCACAGCTCCATGTCCTTCCTGTGCTGAGGGCTCCAGAACTGTACACAGGACTCCAGGTGGGGTCTCACCAGAGCAGAGCAGAGGGGCAGAATCCCCTCCCTGGCCCTGCTGGCCACACTTCTTTGGATGCAGACCAGGACACAATTGGCTCTCTGGGCTCCAGCACACACTGATGGCTCATGTCAAGCTTCTCATCAACTACCACCCCCAAGTGCTTCTCCTCAGGACTGCTCTCCAGCCATTCTGCTCCAGCCTGTGTTTGTGCCTGGGAGTGTGCTGATCCAGGTGAAGGACCTTGCACTGGATCTTGCACTTGTTCTAAGATCTATACATTGCAATACTCTTACTTAAATAATAAAATGAAAAATATATCAGCAGTCACTCCAACAATGTCAGCTCCATGTCATGTAATAAAAAAATTATTGAGTTTCAGGCCCTGAATGGTCACAACCTATGTTTCTCCTCACAGACCTCTAATTTGGAACCCATTTTCCAGTTTCCGTTATAAGTTACACATGTAAAGAGAACACACAACAGCTGTGGGGGAATATGACTGTTTTTTTGTTGAAAAATAATTCAGTTTCTGTCAATGTTTACTTCTTAAATAAAGTGATGTCTCCAAAACTTTTCCAAGTAATTCATGCCTAAAATTGAAGAGGGATGCCATGAGTTTTTGTTAAAACCTATATGTGCTGCCATAAACACTACTTTGGTCATAAACAACTTAAAGAACCTACAACCACTGCTTTCTTTGGACTAAGAAAGTATATTAAGTGTTTTGGTTTTTTTTTTTAATATATTTGTTTATATAATTAAGATATTTATTGTTAAACTTGGGAATAGGAAAATCCATTTCTTTGCAGGGACCAGATCTACAATGAATAACAGCAGTTATTCTTCTTTCTTGTTTGCTAGACCACTTTGTTGTCTAAGCTACTATCTAGCAAGGGTTTTGCAAGATATGCTAGCTGCAGCTATCAAAGGTAGACTTCTTTCCATGACAGCTGAACTTGCACTGATAGCTGACATCTCCAAAAGGGGTGACATCTTAGACCATCAGGGAGGAATGGCTCAATAATGTTCAATAACTGAGTTTTATCAGGAACTGAGGGCATAAAGGACCATTTAGAAATTCCTGTACATGATAGTCCCGAAATCTTGTTAGGTACATAACATAGCAGTAAGTTAAAACAAGAGCTTTGACTCAACTAGGCTGCAGGTTCAGACCTTCATGCATGAATCACTGGATGGGCACCGATAAAATCTGAGAAGTGCTGCAGAGGAATGTTGCAGATGTGCAGGGGAAGGGAAGAGAGTGGGACCACTGATGGCAGGAAGTGAGGGAAGTGTGACAGGTAATGAAACTGGAGAGGGGATTTCTTCCAGCAGAATTGCCCAAATGTAGGTTTGGCAAGTAGAGCAAGAAGAATGCCTGAGTGGTTGCAAAGAGTGCTTTGGGATCTGCAATGACCACAAGAGCTGAAGAGCAGAGCTTTAGTGACTCACTTGAAGCACAACATCTTCAGCAGTATTGTGTGCTCTGTGCACTAGGGCGTTGATTCAGTCCTGACTCAGAAGGAAGAGAACCACCTCTCTGAGTCACCACTACCAAATATTTTCCTTTGAGGCTCTCAAACAAGGCATGCAATGTGAGTGCCTATTTGAATCCTGGGAAATCTGGTATCAAGACTTCAACTTGGCAGTCGTGTATATTTAGTGGGAGGACTTTTTCCTCAAGCAACCTAACTCGTTAAAGTATTCTATCTGGACATACAGCTATATTGAAACACAGTATAAGATCTGCTCTTATGCTATAATAAAATGCCAGTGCCATTTTATTATAGGAGCAGCTTATTCTCAGCTAAAAGTTTAGAGTGGAAAATTGCTTTTCTACAAAAACTCCAAAAAAATCTGCAGGGAACTCCACAGAGAAAGATGGTGAGAATATTATTCATTTGATAGTGCCATCCATCTGGAGTAATTCTTGTGGGATCTCATTTATAAGATTATTTCTATAGCACTGAAATACTGGAAAAAATATCTGTTAGAGGTAACAATTTTTCTGTCTTGTGCTGGTTTGGTTAGGTGGGTTTTTTGGTAGCAGGGGAAGGGCCCCAGGAGTGGCTCTGGTAAGAAGCTGAGAAGCTCTCCCTGCCCCAAACCCAGCCAAGCAGCCATTAGAGGGACAATGGATGCACCTCAGCCATTAACATACGAAAAGGACTGAAATGAGATCTGAGCACAGCAAGCATTTAAAGAAAATAAGAGCTGTGCTGGAGGAGAAGAGCTGTGCTGGGAAAGGAGAGCAGTGCTGGTGGTCAGTGAGGAAGAAAGGGAAGAAGATGCCCTAACAGAAGTTTCCCTACAACCCATGGCGAGATGGCAGCTGTCCCCCTGCACTCGTGGAGGAACGTGGTGGAAGATTCCCCTGAAGGCACCAGGAGGGCTGAACTTGGCCAGTGGACTTGGATTTTGTGGCCAATGGACTCTGATTACGCAGCTTTGGAAGACCCCAGAGCCAGGGGAGGTGCCTGTTCCCTGAGCAGCCCGTGACTCTGTGGGAAGCCCAGGCTGGAGCAGCTCCGGACCTGGTGGGAAGGACTCATGAAGGAGAGGTTTGTGGAGGACTCTCTCCCATGGGAGAGAGGGAAGCAGGGAAGGACTGTAAGGAATCCTTCTTCCTGAGGAGGAAGGAGCAGCAGGAACCACCAGCCTGTGAACTGACTCTAAACCCCATCCCCATCCCCCTGTGCCGCTGGGGGGAAGGAGGGAGAGAAACCGGGAACAAAGGGATTTGGGGCTGGGAAGAAGGGAGGGGTGGGGTAACATATGCAAGCCCTGCTCTGTGTGTTGTCTGTGTCCTGTGTGTTTGATCAGTGTGAAATTAAATTATTATTTTTTCCCCAAGTTGAGTCTATTTTGCCTGTGATCTTAATCAGTGAAGAGCCCTCCTTGTCCTTTGTCTTGACCCATGAGCCTTTGTCGCCCCATCACAGAGTGTCTGTGTGTGGGAGTTGAGTGAGTGGCTATGGGGCTGTTCCTTTGTTGTCGAGTTGGCCCCAAACCATGACATGTCTGTACTTACAAACAACTGTATTTCATCACACCTAAGACACAATTCTTGACTCTGCAATAAAACATTCTTGCAGATTGTCTGTAAATTTAATCTGGCAAGATGTAAATGAATTTGTATACAAGCAATTTGGGTTGTGTGTATAAATACAGAAAGACCTGTATAAATATACATACATTAACCATTCAAAATTTCTTATATATACTTCCTTGTGAATAAAGAAGTGAATATAGAAGCAAATTTACGGTCACTTAATAAATGGTTAACGTACAACAAAGAGCATTTGAGTTGAAGAAGACTAGATATAGAAATATAAAATATGAGTATGAATTTGAAAGAGTGTATTTATAGTTACTTATATAGTGGTATAAAGTTCAAAGCAAAAGAAAATAGCCAAAGAATATTAATGGACTATAATTTAAAGTACTTAAGCTCAGTCATTTAGCTGTGCCAAAGGAAGAGTTAGTAGTATTTGGAGTTACAATTGGAAAGGAGTAATGCATGGAAGGTAATAATAAATTATAAATAACTTGAATTAAATTTATTACCTTCATTTTAAATAATATTAGATGGTACAGTTAGCACAGTCAAGAGAAAAAAACTTCCTCAGTATCATAGAATCATAGAATCATAGAACCATTCAGGTTGGAAAAGACCCTTGGGATCACCGAGTCCAACCACCATCCCTACTCTACAAAGTTCTCCCCTAAACCCTAAACCAGATCCACCAACACCGCATCCAAATGACCCTTAAACACATCCAGGGATGGTGACTCAACCATCTCCCTGGGCAGCCTATTCCAGTGTCTAACCACTCTTTCTGTGAAAAAAAATTTCCTAATGTCCAGTTTAAACCTCCCCTGTTGCAGCTTGAAGCCATTCCCTCTTGTTCTATCATTTGAAGACTGAAAAAATGTAGAAGATAATAATTTGTAAAAATGAAGAACAGGATGCAACAAACAACCCCTTCTGAGAGTGAAAGACAAAAAGGGATTCAGCCTTCCACAGAATATTACAAAAAGTCAACAGATATGAGGAAGCCCTTGAAAGTGCAAAAAGCTTACACTTCTCATGCTGGCAAACAATGGCAACTCATGGCCCAACTCTTAGCTGTTTTGAGTCATCCCCCAACTTTTAAATTATTTTTTCCTAAATAAAGCACATTTTAATACATGCAAATAAACCCTGAGGAGTAGAAGCTTTAACTTGTGGTGCTGCTCAAATGTTAGACCAGAAAAGACCCAAACAACTGGCATACTGCACGTAGCAGAGCATCACTCAGAAGTGCCAGAAAAGTGTTTGACTACATACTACCCGGAGTGTGAGGCTCTGTGGGATATCGCCAGTCCCATTACAGTTACAGGGCGGTGACAAAACTTTCTTCCTCCTCTGTGGCTTTGCTGTCCTGTGACAAATACCTCAGAGATTGGCAGCTCCATCTATCCACAGGATTGAGCCTGTGGACTGATGGACTCAGTGAAGGTCTGCAAAGCAGGCTTGCCAATGCATGAGAATGCTGCAGAGAGGATGGAAGGTGTGGCCAGGAAGCTCTTGCAGGAGGCTAGCAAAGGGATAGTGTGAGCCTTGGGCAGGGGTGGAGAAACCTAGTGGTAAAACACAGTGGTGCTAAAACCAGTAACTGTTACCCTGTTGACTGCTCCCAGACACTATCAGCCATCAGTTCAGAGGCCCCCATTGGCCAAAATTACTTTCCTGGGGCTT
Organism: Apus apus; assembly: GCF_020740795.1. Lineage (NCBI taxonomy): Eukaryota > Metazoa > Chordata > Aves > Apodiformes > Apodidae > Apus > Apus apus. Next base: position 67,197,257 of record NC_067312.1, on the reverse strand, counting down.
TTCCTATTGAAACCAGGTGCCATAGGAAATGGCAGCAGTGACTCAGCCACAGTGGGATGCTCATTTTCTTCCAACTTGTTATTCTTAAATTCCCTCTGAACAGTGCTGGAACTGTCAGTCTTCTCAAAGAGTGACATACCGCAGTAGAAAATGCTAAACCATTTGCAGCAAATTAGGAACCATGTGTCTTTTTCCAGCCTGGAGCTCTGGCTTGGCTTCAGAAAGAGTCCCTTTTACACCTATTGCCTGCCTACAGCGTTGAAACATTTTCTGTCTCATTTCCCTGTTCTGAAGCCTTCACTACCCTGGCACGCTAGCCACAGGTGTAAATGTGAGGGTGTGGTCATGATTTATGCCAATAACACCCTACTATAAACAGCACAAATATAGCTACACCCAAGAGAAATTAAAAGATGCTCCAAAATGCAGGCGGTGCTTTCTGTTATTCCACACCTACTGTCAGATGAAAGGAGACAGGGTTGCATTTTCTTTTCCAGATGTCACTGAATGAGGAAGAGGATCTTCAAGTTATTGCACCTCTGTGATGGTGCAGCCCTTCACCAGATGACTTTGAAATCTTGGGACAAACCGGTATGGGGTTCTGGTGTTGATTACAAGTGCAGCAAGGAGTGGAAAAGTTTTAAGAAGTCTCTTAAAGAAATATCAGGATTCTATAAAGACAGTAGTAGATTGTGGATTTTTTATAGTAATTTTCCGCTATTGCAGTAAGTTGGTTTCCTTGGATTGAGTTAAATTGATGTATACTTAACATCCACCTGTATATTTTAAAGGCCAGTGCACACAGCAAGGGCTGTACTTTGCGTAAGTTTTCCCATCCAAATAAGGGGTTAAAGCCTTTAAAGAGTATCAGCCATGTGTAATTCACAGTGTCTGCATGAAGAAGGTCTACTTTGTTTTGGTAATTCATCAAATGAAAACATAGCTGCACTCAGATTAAGACTAAATTTGGGACTATAGTGACTTTGATTAGTACATATACTTCTGCTCAGGCTGACAGGCAAGGAAAAACTAAAAGATCTTGGGGACTAAGCAGCCAAGAAATACTTTAAAGATTGTCTACTGTCTTAAGTCTTCACATAGCATCAGAGTGTCTTCAACAACTAGTCTGATCAAATTGGGGCAACTTTTCACTTGTGTGTTACCTTCACTTGTAAAAATATGGCATGCATACAAATTAAGTGATTTTTATCACTAGATTCAAGAAGTTGTTTTCAACTTGCCTAAAAAAAAGCTATTATTTCTAAATGAGAAAATTACAACAAAACCATAATAATGATGGTTACAATAATAATAACAATAACAGCAATAATAATAATAATAATAATAATAATAATAATAATAATAATAATAATAATAATTTCCTAAGCAATTTATCTGTAAAATAATAATTCAGTTCCTATTCAACAAAAGCACTAAACTTTATTCATTCCCAGATAACAAAAGCATACTTGTTCCAGACTGGAGCCTGCTACAACCTGAGCTATTGCATGCTATTTTGGTTGTATTTTGTAGCTTTAAAGTACCACTTACAAAGATTTGCAGCAAAAATATTGCAGTTCACCACACTACACAGAATCCGTGGATAAATACAGCACCGTTTTTGTCATCTCATAATCAGTTTTATATGAGTGTTAAAAGAAAAGTCAGAACTGTAAAGTGTCTCAGGAATAAAAAAAAAAAAAAAAAGAAAAAAAGAGAAGGAACAATCAAGACATCATCCATATCCCAAATGTTCTTTATAACACAACTTCAGGCAATTTAACTCTCTAGTGATCCTTGAAAGTAGTCCCTGTTACTAGTATAAAACTTCCCTCCACCTAGCAACTTTTGCCAGTATGGCTGGGATGATAGCCAGTTGCATGTGTGCGTCTCTGTATCTGTGTTGCAAATGATCCATGATCCTCCTAACCACCGGGAACTGACATGTGATCTAGCCAGAGTTCAAGTCTGTGAACAGGACACATGAAGCATACAGCTCCCAAAGACTATTACTGCTGAAATTGATCTGCCAATATCCTTCAGTGAATCTGTGGGAGGCAACAAAAAATTAAAGAAAAATGATGGGTGGAGGGGGGAGCTAAGTTTTGCTTAAAGGAGAAACTAAGCCCCTCCCGGAATGCTACAAATATTCTATAAATAAAGACTGACCCAGTTTCCTTTTATACTGCCTTAGAAACTCAAGCCTTTATGCCACCAACTTGATTCTTCCTTCCAAGAATTCTTCTTATCAAGCTCCATCTTAAAACCACTTGGATTCCTTACCCTGTTTTGAAGACCTTTCCAGACTCTTCACTATTTGGGCGGTTAGAAATTTTGTCTTAAATTCCAGTCTAAATTTATACATGACCAATTTACAACTATTTGATGTGTTGCCAGAATTAGTTAATTTCCCCCCTCTCTTGATGTATAGCCAACTTGAGCATATTTTAAAAAGCTACTAAATTGCCCTTGTTTAGCAGGCTGAACCAAGCCACACTTTCTAATTTATTTTCTAACACAGATACTGCCCTTCTATCATTATACAAGCAACCTTGCCTGACATGTGCTGCAGCTCAAGATCATAATCATTCTCAAAGGACACGAGAAAGGAACCCTTCAAGATTCAAGACCTGTGCCTTATAGAAGGAAATGTACATACCACTTCCATGCTAGTATGTCACTCCACGTATCCTAGCAGGAGTCTTGTTAGTTTTGTCTTCAGTGGGATGACTTAGGCAGTTCAAAGCTGTAAAATTATTTACAGCTAGTACAAATCTCCTTCCTTTTTACATCAAATTACTCAATGTTATAACAGAGAGCCCAATTACTGATCATTAATATAATGGTTTTACATTTTTTGCGAAATTTATCTCTTTTCCACCACTCCAGGTAAACAGTTACTTATATTTTCTTTTATGATTATCTAGTCTTGAACAGGGAATGCCTACCAACTCCTTATTTTCGTAATCAATCTAAAGAAAAATGTTTGCAAATGAGCAGTCTCTTTCATTATATTTGATAAGAACAACAACTCCACTTTGTATTTCAAAGTAAAAGATTCTTTGTCTTCTGTCAGCAAATCCACCAACATTTCTGCCATCTCAGGCCTCTCCCACGAGTGTAATGGAAAAATAGATTTTTAAAAAACTCACTATCAATTACAAGGTATTTGCGTGTCCTAACACCAAAGGAGGAAAGGCAGTGGAAGAGGTAAATGACAGACATTTCTGAAAGCTAGCCTGTGATTTAAATTCTGAGGAAACTTAGAAGCTTACTCATCTGATGTCCTCTGTGGTATCTTCAATTCAATTCATCACAAGTTGCCTTTTCTGTTTAAATTTGTGGTAAAGTTCAAAGTGTCAGCCTGGATGGATGTTTCTGTCAAGTGTAGGTCTTCTCTTGCATAGTACATATTTCTGCCACACGTAGCAGTCATCTCTGAAAGCTGCAAAACTTTTCCACCAAGTTTTAAATATGGGCTGCAGAAATGCAAGTTCTGTGAAATGTGAAATGTGCATCAGCAAGCAGCAGGAAAAATTAATGACCTTTTAAATGTTAATAACTTATTTGAGATGGACTTCTCTGATGCTCACATTATTTTCTTCTCCATTGTCCTCAATTCAACAACATCCTAGTTTGCCCTTTTCCTTACCATCCAATGCTGATTCGAGTTGAGACTGAGGCTCAGTCTTCTTTTAAATTTCTTTTAAGCAATTGTCAGTACTCAATGCTGTTTCATGATTTTGTTTGTTAGAAAATTTCAGAGGTATGCAGGGAAAATTGAGCAGGGACTGGAGTATCCTGGATTGAGTGAGGCATGTTGGGAGGTGAGGACTAGATGTGCATCCTGGGAGAAAAATGGTGCCAATGAATAATTACTTTTTACTTAAAAAATAAAAGTCAGTCCCCTTTCTTTTTAGGAAAATCTGGGTGATTGGAGAGAACATAAAAAAAATTCAGGGTACCAAAACAGCATTTCAGATTCAGAAATTGTCAGGAATTCCTTGTCACCTGCAGTTTTTGGCTTGTCTGGACTTCTTTAACTTTTGGAGAAGAGTTTCTGGAGAGAGAAAAATCTTTTAATAAGAAATTTGCCTGGAAAAACACTTTTGGTGGAAAAATACTTTTGGTAAACTCCAGAATATGTTCTCCACTGCTTATTCAGTCCCTAGAGATGTGAGATACATGTATGCTGGAGATGCACAGAGTTAGGCACCCAAGTCAGCTTTGAGCTCCCTTTAATCAGTATCCTACTGAGTGATGGCACAGGATCAGCACCAAGTGAAAGAGTAATTTTTCTGTGCCACTTAGTGTTGACAGCAATGCTTAACCTAATCAGTTTAACAGCTAACTTAAGTATTTGTATGGAGGACCCAGATCTGACAGCATATGCATGCTGTAAATTTGCCAAGCCATCTTCTTACCTGACCCACAGGTGTTCTGAGCAGCTCTAGGAGATGAAATCTAACCACATATGTAAGGTTGTTAAGTAAAAACTGAATACAGTGATTTAGGGACAAATCACCCAAGTTAGCTTTTAAGTAAAGTTAGTTCTGCTGTATTCAGTGACACTACTGACAATGTGATACACCAGCAAAGCAACCTGTATGATAGGGACTCCTCCTCTCAAAGACAGGAAGGGCAAATGGAGCATTTGGCTCCTCTGTGGTATTTCATCTTTCCTTGAGGCCTCTTATTTGGTTGGTCTTTACTTGTCATTCTTGATAAGATAATAATAGGCAATCTAGCATATGAAGCAGGGGTTTATTTCAATTTATGTCTTTCCAGTTTAAGTTATTACACAAAACACATTTTTGGCCTTCATGTTATTTATAAATTGTCTCTGAGGGTGGTATGTTCTTTAGGCCAGTGTTTGCTCAAGGGAGCAATTAGAAAGAAGACCTATGACCCTGTTAGGTAAAGATAAAAAGCAAATTCCACTGAGGCTTCCCCCTTTGGGCATCACTTCTGCTGTCTTCTCTGCATCTTGTGGAAATAAGCTAGCTGGTAGATACAGTGTAGCTGTAGTTGTCTCAATAAATAATATACCTCTCAATTGAGAACTCTGGAATGGCTGAAAAATACTGTTCGGCACATACACTGAAAACCAGGATAACAGGAATTTATTGAATTAAATTACCTCTTTTTTCTTTGGAAAACAAATTTGCTGCAACTACTGAATGAAACAAGAGCCTGGAGTAAGATAAGGTAGAAAGAGAATTAAGATAATTATTTGCTCTTAAGAACAGACTAAAAACCAAAATACAGGTGAACAGAAGGTACAATGGAGAAACAGGTTTGAAATAAAATAGTTGCATTTCTACTAAAACTAAGAAATTACAAGATAAACCTGATGGCAATGTCCTTGAAGATGCATTGCTTTTTGGTAATATGTTTGATCAGTAGTACTCAGTCTGAGATGAAGACTGGAACATGCTAGTCTGACTGGTGGGGATGTAGCACATACAACAACAAACCCTCACACAAGAGGGTCTGCCATCCTTAGCAGGACAGACTTATGCACTATGAAGTTGTGCGTTTTCCAGTAAGTCAGCCAGAAGCAGCTCTGGGCATCACAGACCTTTGACAGAGGCTAAGATTTGAAGCTGCTCTCCTGTGGATAAACCTCACGAAGAATTTGCACTGTTTCACCTTTACTTTTAGTCAGCTTATGCTCAGCTACAGAAAATTGTCTTACTTAACTGTTGACTCAACTCATGAAGCTGCCACCACTTTCCATAATTTCCATCAAGCTCAGCGTGATTTGACAGGCATTTTAATCTGTAATTTTTATGTTAAGTCATCCTGTAAGTTATGGGGCAGCATGGTAATTTTGAATTAAGAGGTACAACAGACATTACAGTCTCAACTAGCTACAACTAGATTCTCCAAATGTACAGGAATTTTGTGCCCATTTTCAGTGAGCTTTTACTGTTACTTAAATGCGGAGGGAAAAAGTTGTTGGCCAGAAGAAACTAAAAAATTACTTTCTTTTTTTAATGAGAAGCTCAGTTTGTCTCAAAAATATGTACTGTAAAATAGCTTCAGAACACCCAAACTTCTTTAATTTTACAACTCAAATTCAAATCAAGCAAATTTTCTTTTTGTCACAAAGAAGAAAGGCTGATGGCATACAAAATGTAGCTTTTATATGCTGATAATGCCAAGTCTGTTATATTTCTCTGCTACATAACACCTTTCATTGTGCTGAAGGGAGAAAATAATTTACTTTGAGTCACACAGAAAATCACAACTGAGGCAAACTTGGTCTTTTTCGTTCTTTCTTCCCAACAGTACCAGCTATCCAGCTCACAGTACCTTCAAAACACTGTAAAACCTAGGAAAGTAAATTAAACTTTTACATGACCATAAATGGATAACTAACAACCACAAGAACTGAGGCAGTTGGATTGAAATCCAAAATTGCAAATTGCTTAAGGTTAACAAGCACCCACCCCTACCAAGTTGTGTCCCTTTTTACTTCCTCTTGTTTTCATAATCTGTGCATTACCTGCACACGAGGGTAAAGAGTGTCCTGGTAAAGGGTTTGCTCCCAGAACCAGAATTAGGTGAGAGACTACAGGTAAAGCATCAGTCCTAAGCAACTAGTGGAAGCCTCTACCTACAGGGAGCATGTTAGTCCATTCAGAGTCACGGAATTGTCATGGTTGGAAAGGACCTCTGAGATCACTGAGTCCAACCATCAACACAAAAAAACCCCAAACAAAACAACAAACAAACATACAAACACAAACTACTTTGGGATTGAGTCTTAAATTCTATGACATGACAGATTTAGTCATAATGGAGGACTCCCTATGCAATTTTGCTAACAGAAGAGTGAAAACTCTTTTTAATGAGGTATTTCATGTCATTGTATACGACCAGGAACACCGAAGCAAGGCTTTTTACCTCTTCATGTGCAATACTAATAGTGAATGGGTATCAATGCTATAACTTCGTTACAGGTCTTCACAAGAAGTTTCTGCAGATACAGCAACCTCTGAGTTCTCTGTTACCTTGTGTATAGAGACAATCTGATATTTTTCCACAATAACTCATAACTTTTATTAATTTTCCCTGTCTTTTATACAATGTTCTAATTTAAAGACTGTAGTACTCAACATCACAGTATATTGTCAGGAGCGATTCTATTTATACCATCTGTCAGTATCTAAATCTGAGTTGTGTTTTTAGTGTTGCACAATGCTTCAATTAATATACCTGACATCTGCATCTTTGTCAAAGACTATGTTGCAACCTCTTTTCTCCTCTGCTTTAATAGCAGTGAGATACTCCTCTGGAAGAACTGAGTTGCATATACATATTTTGCTATTTGCCTGAGGCCAGACTACAGATTTTTGTTTTAAAATATTTTGCCTTGCTTTCTTTTCCAGTTGAAGTGTTTATGAGTGACTGGATTCACATTCTTGCTTTCTGAAACCTTTCTGTCCTTTACTTTTAGAGTAGATTGACAAAACTTCTCAAATTTTCTCTCTTCACTTCTAGCAGCCTTTTGTCAAAGCTACATAAGAGAAACAGGCCAACTGATATTTTTCACTGGGGAATCAAGGAAGACAATTGTAAACACTCAGGAAGTCCTTATGCTACACAGCACAGGGTCATATAAACAGTCCAACTTCTCTGGTACCTTGTCTCACACGGTAACTTGTACAATGCTCCTTTAGTACAAGCAAAAAAGTGTGCAGAATAATGGCAGGTAACCAGATCACAAAACATCCATCCTATTCTTCTCCATTAATCAGATATTCCTTGATGTAACCTTCCTGCAATTTAGAATTGTTTATTCACTCGTTTATTTTAAAATATGTGCTATGTGAATTGTGTATATTCTTTTTTTTTTGTCTTAGAAAGACTTGATGAACTTCTCATTAATTATAGCTCCTCTGTATCATATTCATATCTTTAATCTCTTCCACCCTTAAGTTTGCACCTTTTCGTAATATATTTTCAAGTGAACATGCTGCTTTTAAAAAAGAAAATACCAATACATATTTAATTGCTAATGAGCTTTCTGTTCCTTCTTTTTTTATGTAGCTTAAAATACAGCAGCAATTGAGTTGTTGCTTCAAATTCTGCTCTTCATTTATTCAAAAGACGATATTTAAACAGATTTCTTTCTATCCTGTTGTTTGCTTTGTTTAACAATAAGCTGCTCCATGGAAAATCAAATTTGCTCATCACAACACCTCAATTATTTTGCTGGCAACTATTTTCTCTTGAGCTAGGTTTAGATTAAATAAGAAGAATATGCCTTCAAATTTCAATGCATTTCAGAAGTTTGTTTGAGTTACCTCTCACGAGAGGGCACATGTCACAATTCTTTAGGTTTTCTGTAAGGGAAGTCAAAACTCACTGTGCAACGTTTTTTTTCAGAGGAATGAAGAAAGACCACATTGTTCAGCAAACCTCTGAAACATTAAATGAAGTCACAGCATGCCCACCAAAATACCTGCCTGTCCCAAAAGTGCTGGCTGGTGGCACCACACAGCATCAGAGTTCCCTTTTTAAAGTCTGTGAATGGGGAGAGAGGAACATCAATGTCAATGAGTAGCAGTCAACTTAATTAAAAACATTCAATCAGAACTTTCTTGTCTAATGGAAAATTGGAATTTAACTAAACATAAATTTTCAGGGGAAAGTCTCTCCAATTTAAATTAGGAATGAAAAATAATATTGGCAGTTTTTAAGCCCCATATAAAATTTCCAATTGTTTGGGGTCTGTTTCTTTTCCTTTTTAATTTTTCACCTTGGAGATTTTAAAGAAATAATTTCTGATGAAACTTTAATACTTTGCAACTAAAAGATTTCCTATATTTTGTAAGGCCAAATGCCTTTGAGACAAAAATGATACAGAAAAGGATGTTGCAGAAATGAAAAAAAACCACAGAAGTTCAAGAGCATCTAATAAAATCTTGTTTCACTTGCTGCAATAACACAACTGGTTCGCTCTTTTACAAATGTGTCTTCAACAAAATTAATAAACCCAGTTCTTATAGAAGACTACAAACCATCACTGAAGATTTCACAGCTGCACTGAGAGAACAACACTTTCCCAAAATAAGTACACTTTCTATTTTTGTAGCTGTTACATGTTCCTTAGCAATTTCAAAAATCATTCAACTGGCTCAGCCAGCAGACTTTACTAGGTGTGCAAGTGATTGCAGGGGAAAGAGAAGAGGAAGGTGCCTTTTGTCTCAAGGTGAAGACGGCTGAGATCTCTGAAAAGTTTGGCTTCAAAGTAGTAATACTGAGGGTTTCATCAACTCTTAGCACATCATAATTGAAGTAAGAAACTGAGCTTGACTTGCCAAATAGTCTCTATGAACAATTTATTTCATAATTATCTGGGGGTGGTTAAAATCAAGAAACATTTTTACTGGCATACAAGTCCCTAGACTGAATTTCAGACATGTCCAGACCGAGATTTCTCTTTAACCCAGGGTATCATATTAATGATGGCGGTGTTCTTTCTATGGGACTGCACTTTCACCTTGGCATTCTCATTGCCGCAAAGAATTTTGGAAAAATTTAATTGCTTTCCTGGTGACAAACCATAAATCTTGCTGGAAGAATGTAGTGTGTTAATTTGTAAGTTCTGGATCATAGTTTCTGAAGTACTTGAAAAGCTGTCAAGTACAAATGTGCATAATTATATAGTTAAATTTTTAATTGTGAGCTCCCTTTTCATACATGTAAGTTTATATTGCAATCAAATTTTTAAAACTACATGTGACACATTTGTTATTTTTACTGAAGCACACTTTATTCCTTTCTGGTTCTGGAGCATAAGATGTTTTTTAGAACTGAGCAGTGGCCTTGGTCCTGCATGCCATTGTCCAGCAGTAGCTACAAACATCAAGTGTTATTGGTCCTAGAAGCAGACAGTGACTGAGAAACATGCAGTTAATTTCTGCTGCAAGTGCAGCTACTTAGAAGGGACTTAACTGAAAAGTAAAAATCACTTAGAAGAAAATTGGTTCTATTCTGGCTCAAACCAGGACAGGAAGGAATGCTAAACAACAGGGAAGGTGTTGACTGTTTGAGAACTTCAGCCTCCAATTTTGTCTGTCTCAAGGAAACTGATTTTCCCCCACTCTAATAAAAGATGACAGGTGGCATTTTTCTGTGCTACACTGATTGCTGAGGCCTGACTTCACAAACAGCAGCATAGAAAGGTTAGATATTTTAGTGGATTAGTTCTACCTTACTATTACAATAAGAGTTTGGATTTTTGTGCTCTCTGAATCACAGGGTTTTGTTTCCCGTTCTCTGTTCCTCCAGTACTTAAACAGACTTAAAAGCAGCTGTGTTTGGCTACTCATTCACACTCCTGCTGCACTCAGGTCTTCACCTTACCAATTTGCAGGCTTGACAGAGGTGTATATCCACCTGAAGGTTTCATGTGCATCTGTCAGTCAGCTGTGTGATGCAAGGGGAGACACCAAGCAAGAGCAGACCACATTTAGAAAGAATTAAACTATTGGGAACACATCTTGTCATAAATTGTGGTAAAGACATTATTCCTACTCACACATACACAATCTCACACGGGCATACTCTCTTGCACTCCTCTCTACCTGAATCTACCTGTTTGCCTTTTGCCAAAACTCATTAACTCTAGTGACAACCAAACAGTAGCTGGTAGCTTCAGAGGCAAAGAAGGGTTCTTCTCTCGTAAAGGTCCTTGTCTTCATGTCTGTCAGTTCTGGGTAGCATTTGTGTACCAGTTGGGCACATGAACCTATGAGGAGCCCCTCACACACAAGGGGTCAAGTTGGGAGAGAGTAGATTTTTTTTTTTTAATGTGCTGGGATCAGCTGGACTGCCTACAAGGAAAACCTGGGCTGGATTGGTTGTGTGTCCCTGTCTTACATGGACATACTCTGCCACCAGTTGAACCAAAGAAACTCAAAGGAAAAAAAGCTCCAGTTGATCTGTTCTTCTGTAGTGAATTAGCAGCATTTACAGAGGAAACCACCTCCAGCTTTGTTGTAAATCCATCTCTCTGGAAAGTGCTTATGACAAAACCTTCCATTTACCTAGTAGCCCTAAAAGTAGCCAAGAGCTGTCACAAATTATGGTGAAACATGTCTCATCATGACTCAGATCAGAATGTTTCCAAATTAGCCTGTACTGTACTGCAGAGGAATCAGGCAGTAGGCACTCAGTCAGCATACTCTGCCTGCACAAGAGACTTGTCATGACAAGACAAGCTATTATACACTGTCATTAGAGAGAGGACATTACCTTCCATCCTTGTTCAGTATTCTTAGTAACAGCATTTCATTACAATAAACATAATATCATACAACTAGGCCTAGATATAAATTGAATTAGTGCCACTGAACTTAGTGGAATTTATCAAAACTGCAGCAGATGAAATGGCAGTGATTAAGCATTCATGGAGCTGGTGATGGGTTTTAGTGCAGAAAGTAAAACAATGTTTTGGTTTTGCTTTGTTTTCTTTCTTGTTCCTTCACTGAAAGTGATGGGAGGCATCTTCTAGCCTTTGATGAAATCAGCAATGGGCTTTCATTATTGATTCTGAAGGATTTTAGAAGTGTAATTTTTATAATTTGTATAAAGTCTAATTAAGCTTCTGAAATCTATCAACCATCTCTACTTGCAGTTGCTGATATTGATGAAGGTAGTGAAAACTCGTTGACCATTTGGTCCTCTGTAAACTTCATAAGCATATTTTAGAATACTTTATACAGCATCTTAAAAATCATCTAAAGTTTCCTCAAACACCTGTCAATAAGGAAAGTGAGTGTTTGAACCGTCAGAGCAAACCCCAGATTCATATAACATGGAGAAGCCTCCATGCCCCATATTCCAGACCCACCCAATGTGTGGACCTTTCATTTGCTTACATTGTGCTATGAATGTAAACAGACAGCAGAGTATGCTGTACTGACAGATCTTTTTGCATCTATCTGCCAGTAATAAGGCAAGAGCATCTTTACAGCAGACTCTTGTCTCCACCTCTGGTAACATTATAATGGGAAAAGGCAAAAAGCCTTTGCATTATTTGTCGAATCTGAGCTATTGGTTTTGTTCAGAGAATGTCCACAATAAAGGCCATGTAAGAACATTTTACAAGATCCATCATGGCTCCTGAAGGAACTGGCAGATGAAGTTGCAAAACAGCTTTCCATCATATTTCAAAAGTCATGGGAGTCTGGTGAAATTCCCACTGACTGTAAAAGGGGAAACGTATCCCAAATTTTTAAAAAGAGAAAAAAAGGAGAACCAGAGAGCTACAGGCCAGTCAGTCTCACCTCTGTGTCTGCCAAGACCATGGAGCAGAATAACCCCCTGAAAATTCTGATAAGACACATGGAAAATGTGGAGGTGGTTGATGGCAAACAACATGGCTTCACCAAGGGAAAATCATGCCTGACAAATTTGGTGGATTTTTACAAGGAGATCACAGTGTCAGTGGACAAGGAGAGATCAACTGGTGTCATCTACCTGGACTTGTGCAAAGGGTTCAACACTGTCCTGCACAACATCCTGTTCTCTAAATTGGAAAGATATGGATTTGATGGATGGAGCACTAGATGAGTAAGGAACTGGCTGGATGGTTGCGCTCAAAGAGTAGTGGTACCTTGATGTCCAACTGAAGAAAAGTGATGAGTGGTGTTCCTCAGGAGTCAGTAGTGGAACCAGTGCTATTTAACATCTTTGTCTGTGACATGGACAGTGGCACTGAGTGCATCCTCAGCAAGTCTGCTGAAAACACCAAGCTGTGTGGTGTGATCAACACACTGGAGGGAGGGGATGTCATTCAGTGAGATCTGGACAGACTTGAGAGGTGAGCTCATGCTAGCCTCATGAAGTTCAGCGAGGCCGAGTGCAAGGTCCTGCACCTGGATCTATGCAATCCCAAGAACAAACCCAGGTTGGGTGTAGAATGGATTGATAACAGCCCTGAAGAGAAGGACTTGTGGATGCTGGTCGATAAGAGGCTCAACACGGGCCAGAAATATATACCTTTGGCCCAGAAAACCAACCATATTGTGGGCTGCATCAAAAGCAGTCTGGCCAGCAGGTCAAGGAAGGTGATTCTCTGCCTCTGCTCTTGTGAGACCCCACCTGGAGTACTGTGCCCAGTTCTGAAGCCCCCAACACAAGAAAGACATGGAGCTGTTGGAGGAAGTCCACAGTAGGGCAGTAAAGACACTCAGAAGGCTGGAGCACCTTTACTATGAAGACAGGCTGAGACAATTGGAGCTGTTCAGCCTGGAGAAGAGAAGGCTCCAGAGAGACCTTATAGCACCTTCCAGTACCTGAAGGTACTACTTTTTTATAAGGGCAGGTAGTGATAGGACAAGGAGTAATGGCTTTAAAATGGAAGAGTGTAGATATAGGTTAGACATTAGAAAGGAATTCTTCTTGATGAGACACTGGCACAGGTTGCCCAGGGAAGTTGTGGGAGCCCCACCCCTGGACATGTTTAAGTGCATGTTAGATGGGGCTTTGAGCAACCTGATCTAGTGGGAGGTGTCCCTGCCAATACAGGGGGGGCTGGAATTAGATGATCTTTAAGGTCTGTTCGAACCCAAACTATTCCATGATTCTATAATTGTACTAATAGATGCCAGTATCATTTATAGGGAAAGATGTTGCTGTCTGAGCTCCATTTTTACTGCATTTGCAAAGGTCTGACTACTATCAGACATGATGCTTGCTTTCTTTTACTTTTATAGCCTGCTTGTCTGGAAATGCTAAAGGCTCATTAGCAACTTCAAGACAAAAAGAATCTGTGGTTTCCTCTGAGATGCCTCAGGCAGAAAGCAGGAAGACCCAGATTTTTCGAAGTAGTGGGACGAGGCATGCTCTTGAATGGATAGCTTCTGAAAGCACAAAAGCCACCCAGACTTAAGAGTCTGGAAGCAAGGAGGTCTGGCAGAGACTTAATATTCAGAGCAAAAGGGACATTTTAGGAAGCCTCTGTTATCCACAGGACAGAATGACTCATCCCATGCTAGACATGGCCCAGGGACAGTCTTTCTGTTTCCCTAGCTTGGACAGCCCTCTACCATAACCTAAATCCAGCCTTTGTGGGAAGTGCAGAACCAAATACATGTTAATCTGCTTAATGCTTGATTTTAAGTCTTTTAGAGCAATGAGAAGTCTTCCTTGAAAAGAGCTCATGGTATTCTAGTTAGTATGGTTTCCTGGCTTTCTGAGGCAGAGGCATTGTGAAATGTTATTTGGCTTGACTTGTGGGTGTTTATTTATAGATACTTGCCCTTGTGATTTATTTGCCATCAAGTTATAATTACTAGTAACAGTGCTAGCTGTTCTCCCAACTATCTGCCAATTACCTCTTTGCTTTTATGAGGTGAGGACTCTGAGTTTAGAATTAAATTGAGTGGCTTGGGAGGTTTTCCGCTTAATCTTTACTTGTGCTTTTCAAAATCTGTAGTTTTCTTTGTGTGAAAAGAAAACTGTACTTCATATTCCCATACATAATTTGTAGTCCATCATTAGATCATTACATCAGAAGTAGCCAGCATGGATTCACCAAGGGAAAATAATGTCTGACTAATCTGATAGCCTTCTATGATGATGTGACAGAATGGATAGATGCAGGGAGAACAGTGGATGTAGTCTTCCTCGACTTCATTACGGCTTTTGACACTGTCTCCTGTAACATTCTTGTGGATAAGCTCAGGAATTGTGAGGTAGAAGAGTTGCCAGTGAGATGGATCAAGAACTGGCTAAACGATAGAGACCAGAGGGTTGTGATCAATGTTGCAGAGTCCAGTTGGAGACCTGTGACTAGTGGTACTCCCCCAGGGGTCAGTACTGGGCCCAGTCGTACTCAACATCTTCATAAACTACCTGGATGAGGGGATGGAGTGTATCTTCAGCAAGTTTGCTGATACAAAACTGAGAGGATTGGCTGATACACCTATAGGCTGTGCTGCCATTCAGAGAGATCTAGACAGACTGGAGAGCTGGGCAAAAATGAACCTAATGAGGTTCAACAAGAGTAAGTGTACAGTCCTGCACCTGGGGAGAAAAAACGCCATGCACCAGTGTAGATTAGGGGTTGACCTGCTGGAAAGCAGCCCCATGGAGAAGGACCTTGGAGTCCTGGTGGACAAGTTATCCATGGGAGAGCCCTTGTGGCCAAGAAGGCCAATGGTATCCTGGAATATATTAAGAACAATGTGACCAGCAGGTCAAGGGAGGTTCTCCTCCCCCTCTACTCTGCCCTTGCCCTTGTAAGACCATATTTGGAGTATTGTGTCCAGTTCTGGGCTCTCCAGTTCAAGATGGACTGGAAAGAGTCCAACAGTGAGCTATGAGGGTTATTATGGGACTGGAACCTCTGTCATATGAGTGGAGGTTAAAAGACTGTTTAGTCTTGAGAAGAGAAGACTAAGAGGGGAACTTATAAATATCTGAAGGATGGATGTCAAGAATGGGACAGTCTCTCTTCAGTGGTGCCCTGTGATAGGATGATGGAAAATATCACCAAGTTACAACACAGGAAGTTCCACCTCAACATGAGGAAAAACTTCTTTACTGTGAGGGTGATGGAGCACTGGAATAGGCTGCCCAGTGAGGCTGTGGAATCTCCTTCTCTGATGAATTTCAAGACCCATCTGGACACATTCCTGTGTGATCTGCCCTAGGTGTTCCTGCTGCATAAGGGGAGGGTTGACTTGATGATCTTGAGAGATCCCTTCTGAATTCTGTGATTCTATGATTCTAAGATTCTATGATTACTGGGATTTCCTGACGGTCCTGTGGTCTTGAGAAGAACAGCAGTATGACAGCTGGTAACACAGATTAAGAGAAATGTGAGGCAGATCTCTTTCCCCTTTTCTAGCAAAGGCAGGTGATGTGCTTAAAAGGCTTGAAAGTATTAGCTCAACTGAGATTTGAATACAGTTCTTAGCCCTCTGAGAAAACTACAGTCTTAACTAAATTTGTGCCTGTGAGCTACGGTGAAGGACAATCAGGCTTACAGTATGGGAAGAGGACAACAGCTAGAGCTTGTGGCATCTACAAGCAATGAAAGAAATGAGGAAGGAGAACTTTGGGAGTTGAGAGCAATGAAGGACCAGAAAGTAAAGGAAAAAGTATTATTCCTTCCTACAGAGCTACAACCAAGAAATAGGAGCATGAGCCTTTCACTAGGGTCCAGGGTCATCATTACACTGACTCTAGGGGATATGAACATGGCATTTTGTGTCAGGAGCCTTTCCTGAGTTATTTTAAATATTTATATTTTAACATGTTTTACAGTCCCTAAGTGGTACCTTGGAATCTATTGACCTCTCTCACACAACAAAGGTAAAAGTTATCATGTCCTCCTTTACATCTTGTGTTTTCTGCCAATAAATGACCCATGTGTGATTCAGGTAACCAAACTCATATGTATCACTCCATTCACACAATTTGCCAGAAGACTCATGTGATTTACAAGCTCTTTCCTGACCTGTAACCCAACTATTCCTTCCGGTTTGCATACCATGTTCTTTCTCTGGACAGTGTGTATTGCTGCTATGAAAGATATTCAGCTTTTAATTCTTAGTTACTCCTAAATAATGTAGTAACATCTTTTCAGTTATATTTACATCACAGTGTCATGCTTACTAGAGCAGGCTGGGGAAAAAAAAAAAATCATATCCCTTGGTGAAGTGGATAGCTGAATATTTTATTATTTATTTTCTCCTTAATAAAATTTCCTAATTAAAATGAAATAGTAAAAATAGAACTATTACAGAAAAAAAATTTAAATTACTAATTTTAAAAAAACATTGCCTTCCTGCTCCCCATCTGGGAGAAGATTTAACCAAAAGATCACATCTATCAGATGTATGTTTTGATGGGGAAAAAAGCAATTACAGAAAGAAAAAAACAGTATTCCATCCTGCTTTCTTGCAGCAAGAAGTGTCTCAGTATATGCCTCTTAATGAACATCCAATGAGTGTCTTCCAGAAATTCAATGAATAAAAAATAAAATAAATTTATTTTGCCTGTTTCATGGCAAACAAATAATAGAGTATTTTTTCAGTCTCTTTAATGCACAACAAAGTGAGAAACTTCACTGACTGTTCTGCCCATCAAACTAGGAAGGAACTTATCTACTTTCCGTGCAGACGGAAAAATCTTCAAAGCCTTCTCTTTCTCGCTGTGTGTTACAGGAATGAAGCGTCTTCAAATGCCAGCCCACAAAGAAATGGCTACTTCAAAGAGAAGAAAAAGGTCATCATGGAGGCAAGTGCAAAGGCACAATTAATGTGCCTTGCCAAAAATGGGCCACAGAAAAAACACCTTGTCCTCTTCTGTGGTAGAAGAATTCAAGTACACATATTTACATGAAAAATATGGTGTGGGAGAAAAAAAAATAAACCTTACTTGGCCTTCAGTGTAACACTTCTAGTGAGGAAGATCATCATCATACCCTTTTGGTAGATTTAGTGTTTGAAGTTTGATTCCTTGTGCATGCAGGAAATACACAGTCAGCTTTACTCAGGCTGAGGACTTGGACAAAGGACTTGGACACAGAACGTGACCCACTTACAGGTACGAAGCTTCCTAAATCTTTTGTTCTTCTCTGGAGACAAGAAAAGGTTAAAGTGTAATCCCAGAAACAGCAGGATATATTTTCAGTTGCTGTTCAGAAGAGGCAGAAGTTCACAGTAAAATTCATTATTTGCCCTATATTTCAAATCTTGATGAGAACATGTCAACATAGATCTTCTTAAAAGAGAACATGGTGGTGAATAAACACAGAGAAGAACGTTTAACTTCATCATACACGGAGGAAATATTTGCTCTGGAAGAATATTCATAACAACTAACCAAAGATAATGCTATGCTTTTCTTCTTTTTTCTAAACAGTAACTTCCACTTTATAAGGACAGAAAAAAGAAAAAATAGAGGGAGAAAAGAACAAAACTGAAACTGAAACTAAGGTTGCCTATAAAGTCAGGACATCTGGAAAGGTTGCTAGAAAATGTACATGCTTGTCACATCTCAGATTACATATTTTCTATTGCTTTGCAACAGGCATCAAAGTTCCCTTTCATGTTTCATTTTTCTCTGTACCCACTGTTTATAAGGTATTTGTTACTGGGACACCAGAATCCCATCATTGAATATCTGTCATTGGGTCTGTCTCCTGAGTAAACATTAGTTTTCAATCCTGACTTCTAAATAGATCAATATTTGGTTGATACTCAAAAGGATTAGAACATGGAAAAGCCTCCTTGTTTTCCCAGGGTGCAGACACACCTGAGAACACTGTAAGAAAAAGAAAAAATGTGGACAGCATGAGGGGGAAAATAAACAAAAAGGAATCAAAGAGAAAGAAAAAAATCCCACGTATCAAAACCTGCCAAATGTTCTTTGCAAATGACTTCACAATGAAAAAAAGCCTGGGTTAAAAAGTCAAAAGAAAGTAATTTTGTATTTGCATTATAGAAACTGAACTACTGTTTGCATAAGACTGCTTACCTGAAGCGCCTTCTCTGCCTTCTGCCAGACTTAAGAAAATGTCAAGCAGCAACAGTTCTTTCATGCGTCCTGGTACTGCTTAAGTTGCTTCTGGATCACTGTAAATAGAATCTTGGAAAACTTTGACTCTTAGAATCTGGACATCCAGTTTGGCTGAAAAAACTAGATTATCAGCTGTACAAACATATTTTTAAAAGTTGCTAAACAGATGGTGCATGCAAAAATTTTCACTGTTTATTTTTTTTAATCTTTTCAAATAAATCACATAGTTTGTCAGAGAGCTTTATGTTTTTCCTAGCTCACAGTCTTGTTTCATTCCTGTTGTCAAGACTGTGAATGGTGGCATCTCAACTCCTCCTCACACTGTCTAAATGGTGATATAAAACAAAGGGTTATGGAGAATCAGGCTCTGCACAGAGCAGATGGCAGCCATCCAGAGGCAAGAAGGGAGTACTGTCATGCTTATTGCTCAAATGCACAACTTCTTCAGCAAGCACAACCCAAAACCAGCAAATGCTAATCGAACATCTGGCTCACAAATATGTCCTTCAGCACCGTGTTTCCTGCATATGTTGTTGCACAAAGTATTTTTATTCTGGCCCCACTACAGCGTCATGGCTAGCAGATGACTGACTGCTCGGCTCAGCTCCGTATAAAATTTGAACACAATGTTTCATCAGCCTCACAGCAACAAATTCATGACTGTATTGGCTGGTCCCATTAGCTTCAATGTTGGTGGGACTGTCATTCAACATTCAGGCAGACAGTGTATTTTTTTAGCAGCCAAGGCTGGATCTGGGAGAGTGGAAATAAAACTTCTGCTCCAGGGCAGCTGCAGTATGGTCACGTTTCCCTGGCTGCTTTCCAGCCAGGCAACTTGTTGCATGTGCTGGTGCCTTTGGTATCACAGTACCACAGTATCACACATTCTGGTTGGAAATGACCTTCAAGATCATCAAGTCCAACAGCTATCCTAACTCTGCCTCATCCACCATTAAACCCTGTCCCCTGGCACCACATCTGTCTTTTTAGATGCCTCCAGGGATGGTGGCTCAGCAACCTCCTTGGACAGCCTGGATTACCAAGTCCATCTCCCACCCCAGAACAGGACAACCCCAAAGTTCACACCATGTGCCTGAGGGTGTTGTCCAAAGGTTTCCTGAATATTGTCAGGCTCGGTGCCATTACTGCTTCCCTGGGGAGCTTATTCCAGTGCTCCACCTCCCTCTGGGTGAAAAATCTCTTCCTAACGTCCAACCTAAGCCTCCCCCTGCACATCTTCCTACCTTGGGTCGACCCTTGGGTCCTAGTGTTGGCCTCTAGAGAGAAGAGGTCAGCACCTACTCCTCCTCCTTATCTAATGAGGAAGCAGTAGCTGCAATGAGGTCTCCCCTCAGTCTCCTCTCCTCCAGGCTGAGCAGACCTTTAGCCACTCCTCACAGGCCTTCCCCTCTAAATCCTTCACCAACCTCCTGGCCCTCCACTGGACACTCTCCAGTAGCTTTATATCCCTTTTGTACTGTTGTGCCCCAAACTGCACACAGGACTCAAGTTGTGGCTCCACCAGTGCAGAGTAAAGTGGAACAATCACCTCTCAGGACTGGGTTGGTCCTCCTGGCTGCCAGGGCACCCTGCTGGCTCATGTTCAACTTGCTATTGACCAGAACCCCCAGGTGTAAGACTTCATGTTTCCACTTGTGGAAATTCCTGGTTCCCCTGCCTTGGCAGGGTGCAACCCTACCATGATGCAGAGAGCAGCACCAAGTTGTGACTCTGCACAGGAGGAAGGATCTGAGAAACATACCATAAAAATTACATTGTTTCATGGCACCAGTGAGCTGACTGAAAATCATTCACCAAAAGATAGATTGTTCATCCTTAGTCTTACTGCATATTATTTGCTAGGCATTCTCATTGCCAACAGCATTGGTAAATTCATGGACTTTTCTCTGGCTTCTGCTGGACTGTTTGGCTAAGTAGAAAATGGTGACTGTGACATAGATTTCTCCTTTTCACGGGTAAGAAGCTTCTTAGAAGATAGGTTGAGGCCTTAAAGGGGGAGCTCTTGCCTTGTGGCAGCTCCCCTGAAACCAGTATTAAAAAACAACACTTGATCACTTGGCATTTCATCTAATGCCACATTGAGAAGAGCATTGTGTTCTGGTATTGCCCTTATCCTTCCCTGCAGACAGATTTTTAATTTTTTTTAAATGGTACAGCACAAAAATAAAAAAGAAAACAAAAGAGAAATGTAAAAGTCAAATTTATTCTTATCTTGATACTTCTCAGCATGTGTATTGATTTGATAAACAAGCCAAGACAAGCAGCATTTTGTCATACAAATAAGGAAAAGGTGTTCAGGGCTTCCACTCAAAGTCAGGTCCTATCATTCAATTCAGAGCCCATTCAAATTCAAGCCAGTACGCACAGAGCTATAAAATGTCTTGCCCCCAGAATATTTTCTGCAGCTAGTAGTAAGCTATTTAATGACATGATTTAGCTCTTCTTTCTGATGTGCCTATTTGCAGTATTGATTAATCTGATTAGTTTTAATACTGAACACATTACTACATAAATAGAATGTTCATGAGAAGAAAATTGTCTCTCCAGTGTATATGCCTGAATGATCCTTAAAATAAGCCTTCAGAAAAGCTTTTAAATTAAGGTAACAGGAAAAAGAAGCTAGATAAAAACTGGAAAGGAAAAGATTAAAATGTGACAATAAAACTGAATACTTATTAAAATGTAAAAGGAAAATTGTTAACTCTATTAATAATCAGCTGGTAGATCCCAGATTTCACTGCAGCAAGTACTTCAAAATACGGTGAGACAGTTTTATGAAGAACATCAAATGAGCAGAGGTATGAAGAAACCCCTCAACCATGCCTTTCAGTAGCCTGAAAGGCTACATTCCAGTAGGCTAGTAGATCCTCTTACTGTAAAGTCTATGCCACCTTCTACCATGGTCAGGTTAAAGACTTTTCTTTCACAGTTGTTGAAGACTTAGGGGGCAATGGGGAAGGAGAGAGAGAACTCCTCCTTCCCTTGACGCAGACATCATTTGCCTCTGTTAGAAGATGGCTTCTTGGAAAGTCGTCTTGAATCTGATCCTCAAGGACAGTTTTAGCCATGCAAGATCATGCTGTAGCCATCTCTCATACACTCTGGAGGCAGATTCCACTAATGGACACTGATATTACATATTTCTTCAGAAGTGTGAAGGCCTTTGCCTGTGTACTCCATTTTAGCCAGTGTCAAATTTCTAGTTCTTCTTCATGTATTTTGGCACAGTCTTATTTTAAATGATGTCACTGTTGGTGTTTAACTTAACAAAAGAGCTGGGCTGGCTTGACCAAGAGAGCTTGAACATGGATGCCTCATGATAGCATAATTGTTCCCAACTTTAATCCTTTAAATTGTGCTATTTTTCCTATAGAAAAATGGCTTAGTTCGATAATTATGCTTCTAATTGTAGCATCATTATTTTAATAAAACAGGGTTTAGCAATCAAAAAGCAGCTTAAATTCAGCAGAGTGCTTTGAAATTATGGTATTTCCCACAAGATGTCTTGCATTTTCATATTTTTAGTACTAATAAGATAAAAAGAAGTCTTATGCTTTAGCTACTGCCTTCTTATCACTATCATGATACAGATGACTGTGTCTCAATTAGATTGACACCAGAATGTCTGCCATAAGAGTCACACTCCTCTTCAGCAAGTGGATAAGCTTATAACTGAGTGCACAGATACTTTTTTGGAAGAGGCCACTTTTCAGGAGGACTGTGAATTCAACAGCTAAGAAGGCATCCTGCTTATGACAGAAATTATAAACCTTTATGGAAAGTTAAGTATCTAGGTGGAAGGCAAGAGGGGCTGGCAAGGGACAACATCACAATTTGCAGCATCCACAAGTTTCTCCTGTATGAATTTGGGAAGCTGGTTAGGTGCTGAAGGCACACAGAAAGTTAGTATCTCCCTATGCTTTCAGTTCTCGGCTATGTAAACTTGACTTGGATATTTTTGGACTGTGAAGGATAACCTAAACAGGTATAAAGTCCATTTCTTTGCTGTAAACTTTGATTAAAAGCTCCTTCTCATAATTACCTGCGTTACCAAATCAGATATATTTATTTTAATTTTCAAAAAAGAATGTGACAAAAATGTTATTTTCCACATTTCATATCAGATTGTTATTAAAAAAGAAGAAATTGAAAGATACCACATCCCCAGCCAACTATTCACTTGAGTATCCTGTGTCTTAAAGCAGCTTCATAACAATCTGTAACCTTCAAACATGAAAATTCAGTTTGGCCAGTTTATTTATTGAGATTTGTATTTGAAGTGGAAACACATAGAGGTGAAGACTGTATTAATGAAGAGGGGAAGTCAGGGAAAAACACTTTTCTCTCCAGTTTTCTCTTCTCTACCAGGAAGGTTGCAGAGCCATGGAGAATTCTCCTCAACCCACGAAAACCTAGCCCAGTGTAGGTCACACATTTTACAGAGAGGTGTCTCCAAAATGCAGCAGGACTCAGGCCCTTCTCCCTGAAGTGATATCTGGCTCCTGAGCTGCAGCCATTCCAGAACCAGCAATACTAAGAAGGAAAGAAGACCACACAAACTGAGATACTGTTTTCTAACTTTGAAGGCAGACATTTGGAGAAACAGGAGACCTCAGAGAAGGGCATCGTGGTGTTTGTTGTTGGAAACTTGCAGGTGAGAGACCTTTAATTTGGTCTCTAGTGTCATTTCCATGGAGCAGCAGGATCCTTGAGATCCTGAAACATGAAATAAGTCCAGCTCAATCTATCTTTGAGATGCTGGGTAACACTCCTGCTGGCAGCCATGTCACCCTCATGAGCATCAGATACCAGAGGGCAATGTGCTGTGCTCTGTGGGGAGGCAGGACCCAGACAAGAGAGCCACAACCACAAAGAAAATAAAAAATCCTAACTAACACTGTAATCAGGCAGGATATGCTCTCAGCCTGACTCAAGGTGCACTTCATATCCTGGTAGAAAACATAGTGCACTGTTAGTAATGTGTGTGTCACCATTAGATTATATAAAGTAGTACATATGAGAAAACATATAACTAAATTTTGCCATTTTTATTATGAATATAAATATGCCTACATGCACATATACATATAGGTATACACATTACTTTCAGTCATGTATCTCAAGCCCTCTTAAAAGTTGCAGTTTCAGTTGTGGGAATTATTTTTGCACCAGTCATTTTCATTCCACCAAAAAAAGCACAAGTAACTACCCTTGTTCCCTGGCACAGTGATCAGAGAACAGTGATTAACCTCAGCAAGTATTTAGTCTTTTCACAAGAAAACACTACCAGCTGGGGAAGCTGCATCCAAAATCTCTAGCCAATGACAGGATAGGGGGTTGTGCCAGGGAAAACAGAGAAAGGGGAGAAGGATGGGTGTCTTCCATCTCTGCTGTACAGGATAAACATTGAAAATTGCAGAGACTCTCACAGACAGATTTACTGGGACATGCTTGTATATGCAAGAGATCTGGGCTGCATTAAGTGAAGTGTGGCCAGCAGGTGGAGGGAGGTGATTCTCCCCCTCCACTCCACTCTTCTGAGAGCCCACCTGGAGTACTGTGTCCAGTTCTGGAGCCCTCAACATAGGAAGGACATAGAAGTCTTGAAGAGAGTCCAGATGAGGACCACAAGGTGATCCAAGGGCTGGATTACCTTTACTGTGAGAGTATGAGGCTGAGAGAGTTGGGGCTGTTCAGCCTGGAGAAGATAAAGCTCCAAAAAACCATATAGTGGCCTTCCAGTACCTGAACGGGCTACAGAAAAGCTGGGGAGGAGCTTTTCGTAAGGATGTGTAGTGATAGGATGAGGAGTAATGGCTTGAAGTTGGAAGAGGGTAGATTTAGGTTAGAAATTAGGAAAAATTTCTTTAGTGTGAGGGTGGTGAGACACTGGAACAGGTTACTCTATTTTTTAATATTTTTCCTCCAAGCATTTTTTTAATCTATTTTTCTGCCAAATTAATCCATTGAGACCAAAATTTTTTACCTATCACCAATTTTGCCTATAAGAAAAGCTCTTTGATTTAGTTTTCTATCCGTAAAAATCTTTTTGTACCTGAATACAGATCAGTATCTCCATAATGAAGGGAGCAGAAAGCAAGAATTAAAATAAACTTCTGAATCAGATCTTATGTAAAACCTTCTGGAAGCTGACAAAAATTAAGAAGCGAAGTAGCTTCACATACCCTTTTCTTCTTTAGAAACTCAATTTTACTAGAAGTTTAGTTGTGCTCTGTATTTAATAATACAAAGCTAAGCACTGAAAAATCATGAGCCTAAGCTCTCTCATTGCATGCAAAATACACTATTTGGCATATACTTTTTCTAAATTTCTTATGCTAATTTTCAGGCTTATTTCAATAACAGTATGTTGGAGGCAAAGAAAAAACACACAAAACCAAACTCACCAGTTTAAATGAAAGCTGAGCATCACCTGCACTGACCATGGTGTCCTAGTCTTGAGCTTTTGGAAGGACATTGAATTTTATGAGATGTGATGAAAATTCAGTGTTTTTTCAAAAACATATAATTTTTGCATGCTTCTTCATGGTGGAGACAATCTCACCTTACAGTATGACTGCAATTTTCTGTCTCTTAGACACTTAAAATCTCTTTCAGTGGAAAGAAATATGGGTGTTTATCAAAACAGTAAAATTGTGACTTTACTGCCCCAGTGCCTACCTTGTGCTGTGCCTACTCCAGGGGTGTGGGAAGAGAGGTTGCCAGTGAAGACTGAGGCAAACAAGGTGTTGTGTACCTCAGCCTTCTCCCTGTCTGTTAACAGTTTGTCAACCTTGCTCATCAGGGAGAGATGTTTTGTTTGACCTTTATTTTTTCACTGATGTACCTGTAGAAGCCATTCTTAATACTCTTCATCTCTTGCTAAGTTTAGCTTCAACTGTGCCTTAGCCTTCCTGACCACAGCCCTACACAATTGTTCAGTGTCTCTATGCTCTCCCCAGGATACCTGGCCCTGCTTCCAGTGCCTGTGCATTTCTTGCTTGCCCTTTAGAGTTTGACTAGCAGATCTCAACTTGGCTATGCCAGTCTCTGGCCTTCCTTGTCTGACCTCTTAAACCTGAGGTTCAAGAGCTTTTGCATTCTATGGGAAGTGTCCTTCTAGATTTGGCAGCATTTTTTCTGCTCCCTTGTCCCTGAGGATAGCTTTCCAGGAGGTCCTGTTCACTAACTCCTTGAAGAGCTGAAAGTTTGCTTTCCTAAAATTCAAAGTCTTCATTTTACTCTTCACCTGACCCATATCCCTCAGGACTGTGAACACCACCAGTACCTGACCACTGCAGCCTGGGCTGCCTCCAGTCTTTACGTCACTGATGAATTCACTTGTATTAGTGCCCATCAGGCCCAGAACTGTCTCCCCTTTGGTCCGGCTATTACTGGGCTGAGTAAGTTATTCTTAGTACCTCCAGGAGTCTTCAAGATTGCCTGCTCCCTGTGCTGCTTTTCCAGCAGATGCTGGAGTAGTTGAAGTCACCCAGCAGTACGAGAGACTGTGAGTGTGATGTGTCCTGTAGCTGGAGCAAGGATTCATCCATAGGCTCCCTTTGATGAGGCAGTCCATAGTAGACAATAGCCACAAGATTCTCTTTGTTGCTTCAGTCTCTGATTCTTACCCATAATAAACTTTCCACCTGCTCCCTTCTGAACTACCTGTTTGTTTTCTGAGCTCATTTCTGAAGTCCTCCAGTTTGTTGCCCATGCAGTGTGCATCTGTGTAGAGGCACTTTGCTTGGAGTACTGGCCAGGTCACCTTCTTTGAGGAGCACCCTTGAGTTCTTTTGACACCAGTGCACCAGTGAAATACTGATGTTGCTCTGTTGGCTTCTATTACCTCAGGAGCCCCTGGTTTGTCTCTGTAAGACTTCAATTGTACTGCAGGGTACCCAGCATTTCTCAAAGCAACTGGCTGAGAGGCCTATGCAACCCCTTGTCCCTCTGATCTTAACAACAGTCCAGCTGGCAACATTGTGAATCATAACGTGTCAACAGTACCATTTTCCTTTGTATAATCTTAATTTAATTCATGCCACTGAATGTATACATGAAACCTCTGCAAGTACATTAGGACTTATACTTTCAGGTAAAAATGTTAGACTCCAAACCATAAATGCCAGCTACCTTTTCCTTCAAGATGATTGCTGTCTGAACCAGCATTTGGAGCCCATCTGTGTATTCTTTTCTGAAAAGAAACAAAGAAGGGGTACATGTTCAAGTCTTGAAAAGAGTAAGTTGAATAATAAAGAGAAAATAGTTATTAAAATCAGACCATGTTTTTTAACAGGTTGTACAAACCCATTCTGTTCAAAACTGAAAACAGAATACTCCCACAGCTCATAAGGAGTCAACACATTTTTCACACCATGTCAGATATTGGTGTGTCAGATATAGATGATAGACAGATGATTTCTTTATCTTCTCTAATGCACATAACATTAACATCTGGCAGCAAGAGCAACCTCTTGTTTTCTTTAAAGTTCTGGGGACTGCAGTACACCATTGATATAAAACAAGACAACCTACCCCAAAGGAGAGGGACAACAAAGTTGTGAGTGTTCTTCTGATGCATTAGTCTGGGAGGGTGTCATCAGTCCTCATAAGGCTTTTTGAGAGCAGTGATAGTTCAGTTAGCTAGGAATACCATGATTCTGGTGGCTTGGACAGAGGAATCAGTACTCATTAAACTCAGGAAGCCAGTTCAGATTTTATTTCAACAAGATGAGATGTCAGCCATAGTGAATTATATTGCAAAAACCTGATCAGACTTAACAGGATCAGACAGGCACTGCAAGGTGTGAGTAGATAGGTTAGAAATCTCAGGAAGTAGTTAGTTAGATTTCAGGTGTTCTCTAACCTTATCCAGCCCCATGGTGTTTACCTGCCTTTCTGTCAAGGCCAGACCACAGAAAATTGAGTGAACAAAATAAAAATAATAAAATTAATTATCAACCTGAAAAAGCATAAATTATGAGTCTCAGAAAACAGTTCATTCTCTGAGGAATCTTGAGCTCGGTAGTAGAAATTACTTCACAGCCTATTGTACTTCCTAGTGATCTTAGTATTCTGGAAGAACCCCAGCCCTTCCATTCTTGTCAGGCATTGCTAAAATATGCAAACAACACATTTGTTACAGAGTATTTTCCTTACCAATTACTACACTTTCTTTACATGGGGTGCTAAACACAGAGAAACATCCTCTACACTGGTACCAAGAAACAGAAATATCCTCTATTTTGGTCTCATTGGCTTCAAATATGAGCTGCTACTGCTACAAGGTAAGCTATCACTTTCATACGAAGATCTATGTAACGTCTCACACAGCCATGGCACCAGGAAGTGCATGGAACAAGACATAAAAAAGAAATTTTAGTAGGCTAAATATTAGCAACAACTAATGCAGGATCTGCATTTTGGTATTTTTCATGGCTTATTGTTACTGCCATTGAAATGTAACAAGAATGTGGAATTTTTCAACACGTTATTGGGCACCACCGAGTTATTAGCACCTTCCAGAGAATTTGTGACTTCATCTATATAGTATTTGTTTCCACAGAAACAAAATTTAATGTAACAGTGCTGTTAAACTGTGATGTATTTTATTTCCTCTACGCCTTAGTGAAAGACATTGAGTATAAAGACTCATCCTGGAATGCTGACTTCATTGTAAATAATTTAATAACCATATCTTTTGAATTGGTTATTAAACTCACTCGGTTTTCAATTAACATTACAAGAAATATCACACTGCAAAAAAAGCAATCAAGTGTATGGCATTTATATGAAACATTAACAGAAGAAGATTTGAAAATATAAATTGTTTACAAAAGAATACACTTTATAGCTGGTATTTGTCTTCTAGAAAACATTTTTTTAATATAACAATAATACTAACAACAACAATAATAATAGTAATAATAATAATAATGCCTCAAAAAAAAAAAAAAAAAAACAAAAAAACCAACTGCATTTGAATAGTCAATAGGTGCTGGGTTAAAATTTCCAGTTACAACCTTCAGTCAGGCCTTCTCATTTCCACTTTCTGACCAGGTGTTATTTTATCTGTAAAACTGTCTTTTGGAAATTTATCAGATCTTCTCTTACAGATGAATATTGGAAAAGCCACTTACTTTTTCTGTATTTGCACAGCACTGTGCAGAGGAAAGTGGAGATATGGTTGACCATTAATTAAAAGGAATGTAAAGGCAGTGTTTGTAATAGCACTACTAAGCTCTTTGTAAAATTATGAAGTCTTAGAGACAGTTCTGTTGTACACATAACTGAGCTACCACAAAACCACCACATGCTACCCACATGTAAACTTGCTTATTTAAAAATGTCAAAGTCTGAGCTGTTAGGAAGCTGAAAGTGTCAGACATAACTCCAGATTTCAGGCTCTGCTGTTCACAGCTCATGCATCTGCCTGCCTGTCACAAAAACATGCAACCTTGCTCCTCTTCTCTGATCGGATGGCTGTCATAGCTGCAAAAACATGTCATTGACTGGGAGTGTGAGCAAATATATACACTGGAAGAGGTGGCATATCACCTTGCTTTGTTGCAGAAAAAAGTTCTGATTGATATGAGCATGGATGAAAGAAAAACACAAAGAGGCACAGGGTAAGTTATCTGTACTGTTTATGTGTTTCAGTGAGCAATGACAGAAAGAGTCAAGACAACTGGGAAGATTTTCCCCTGTGCTTTTCAGACAGCTTTACATGCTATCCAAGTGGAAGTCCTCAGTTTGCTAGTTAGATTGTTCTTATAATTGATATATCTTTCCTTTAATTACTATTGATACATTAATAAATGTTCATTTTTAGTGTCCCACAATTTTCTCTCTACAATGATTTTTCAGCCTTGAATTTTTGATGTATTTTTTTTACCATATATCTGTTACATCTCCTGTGTTAATATGAGCAAGTGTACCACACAGGTGAGCTTTGGAAAAGCAAAGGTTAACACTTGCCAAAAATCAAATCTTGAGAGCATTGCTTGGTAACTACATAAATGTATCATCAATGCCAAAAAGCAGTAGTATCTATCTCTAGTCTTCTCAGCTGGAGCTTTATATTTACCCTCCCCTTCTGTATAACTCAGCCTCAGGACATATGAAAGTCCTAAAAGGACATATAGGAAGAAAAAATATAATACACATGCAAGTATAAAGGGAGAGCAGCAATAGCTAATTCATGAACTTGATATTTGTGTGATCGTTAGATATCTAGATGAAAAATTGATCTTGAATCCTTATCTTCACAGCACAAAGTTTTGGCTTTTTTTAAAGAGAGGGGTATCCACTGTTCCTCTTGGCATCACTATAAACCACATAATTTTACACTACCTTTATTACTGTTCCCTATAATATGCATTTGACTGGCTTAACAAAACAATTCGCATTGCAAAAAGCTGTATTTTTGACAGCACTCTTCATGCATTGTTAAGGCATTGTGCCTTGCTAAGTCAAGGCAATTCAGAAGGCAACACTAAAATAAGGAGTTTCATAAACATTTTTAAGCCTGTAGTTGTCCAATTTTACTAAGCATATGGATTCTGTAAGTAACAGTCAGTCTATGCATAGATCCCTGTGGATTTTGCAGTGCTACATAGACTCGATTGACTGCTGAAATGGACCTCATTTATTCTTGTGTCATGCAGGATTGAGCTATTGTGCTTTCTCAGTGTGTGTATGTTGTCTTCTCAGAGTGTTGATCCCTGAATCCACTGACACTAAAATATCTCTCCATGATCTCGTTAGAATATTACATAAGATGGGAAACACAGTTTCTGTTTATTCCCACACTGGAACCAATTTCAGTTTGGCTTTCCCAGATGACACTTTGGACCCACAGACCAGCTTTTTGAGGAACAGTTTCCAATCACCCTACTGGAAGCTGCTTTTCTTTATATGGAATAAATACATGTTTGCTTGAGGAGAAGACAGAAGATAAATGAACATATTTCTAATAGCTAGGAGATTTTCAATCATGGTTATATTACTCATATTATATATAGTCATATCTTTGGTGACCTCATTGAGCCCCAGAGCCACTATGAAATTAAACAGAGTTGGATGCCAACATTTTATTTTCCCTCTGTGGACATGTTTTGCAATGAGGACATCCAGATCACACCTTCTGCTGTGACAGACCCCAGTATAATCTTGAGCAGGACACTGAAGACTGCATGAGGTATCTCAAATCTTTCTCCTTTCCTATTTCAGCTGGATTTCAGCCTAGTGTCCAGGTTTTGGCAGATATTCTTGGGTATCTATTATCAGTTTAACTCAGAGCTACAAACTGCAGCTGGGGAGACATGCATCTGTAGGTTAAGTCTAGCCTTGTAGTCTTTTTGTGAATCTGGTCTTAGAAGATATTTGTAAATATCTGTGCCTGCCTTGCCTATTGCCTTCTGTTGCCATTGTGGCCTATGCATATAACCTTGCTAAATTAAAGTCACCTTCTGTAGCACAAAACTACAAGAAAGAGAACACAGGAGCACTCTCTGGGAGCTCGCTAGCACCTACTGTACAGCACAGGTATTAGTCAGGTAAAAGGGAAAGGAAAAGAGAAAAGAAAAGGAAAGAAAACACATAAAAATATATTTTGGTCCCTCTGAACGATTTTACTAGAATAGGGGTGATAAATCAGACTTAATATGAGATAATCACATCACTTATCTAAGGTTGAATCTTCTCAAATCAACCCTTTGTAGCACAAGACCATCATCATGCTCATGGTCTCCATACAGATTCACTTGTGTCACCATATGCAAATCACGCATTTGCAGGACAAAGTAGATGCTTCATTGGAAATGTTGCAAGATACCCATTTTTTGAAAAACATCATTGCTTTTCTAAAAGCAGTATAGTGGCTAACAAGATGAATTTATCACCTTGAGTAGAATAAATCCATTAAGTAAGAAAAAGCAGACCTCTGTGATCAGGTAACACAAGCTTTAAGATCTGAAAGGATCATTACTTATTGCAACTTCTTGTATAGTGCAGTTCCTAAAATGTTACCCAGTAATTCCTTCCTCAAGCTATAGTTTTATATATAGGCAGCTTCCACTGAGAATGACTTCTGGACTATGGGGAGCAGGTTTTTTTCCCACTAGCTGAGTGGTGAGGTATATGTTTTAAGCAGAGATAGACACAAATGCCTGTAAGCATAAAGCACTTCAGAGTAGCTGTGCTGTGTTCCAAGCCTTATTTCAAACTGAACACCTTCTGCCTTAATTTATAGGTATTTACCACTCATGCCAAGATCCCTTTCAGCATCTCTGGCTGTTCAGAGGTACCCCAGTGGCTGGCCCTGAGTGCAAAAGAGACTCAGAGTCCTAAGCTGCCCACTTGAGATAGCTGTCTCCTTCCTTACTCAAATAAATGTTTTTCCTTTTCTGTCTGCTCTCAGTGGGAAGCATCACACGAGGAAATGCAACCAGAGTACAGAACTCTGAAAATATGGTTCAATTCCTATTCACATTTTCCAAGAGTTACTAGGGTATCTATCAATTCCTGATTAGCACAAAGCTGTCTACAATTTCTGCAAGGCCCATCTGTGCTTTGGCAAGCAATGGAATCTGAAGTGTCAGGTGAGGTTCACTTTTTGGGAAGATACCTTACATGGACTATATACTATTACTGAAGAGATTCTGTCTTAATAAACATGGAGTGAAGAAAAGAGCAGGAGAACAGAGATGGAAAGGGGTCTAAGAAATATTGGAGATAACATTTCCAGTACTCTGGAATGCATCAAGCTAAAAAAAAAAAAAAAATAAAAAAAAAATTATGGAGGCCATATGATACATGGCAAAAAAATATAAAATGTATTTAAAATATATCTATAACATCCATTTAATTACTTCAGTTTATTTTTATATGAAGTTAGAGGAAATTGAATGAAAACCATGTATGTTAGTCTCAAAACCACAAAAAATATACTTAAAACAAAATACACAGTTAAGCCATGAAACATCTTGCTGCAGTATATTAGTGATGACAACAGATTGCACAGGTTCGAAAGGAGGATAATGAAATGAATAGGAGAAAAATATTTTAAGGACTATTGAACACAGATAAACTGTCTCTGGCTCAGGGGATCCCTGAATTCCCATTTCACACTCCAGCTGTTCCGAGACATGCCACACCATGCTCTTTCTAGTTTGTGTTCTTCCCTTGGCACCTGATATTGCCCACTGCAAGGCAGAAGATGCTAGGGCTAAACTGTATGACCCACTTTCATCCTTAGGAAACTTAAAAATCACATCATTTGGACCAAGTTGGAAATCCTTCAGTCTTTGGGGAGAAAATCTGTTGGTATCCTAGGATCATAAATAATAATACTTGCTGTGTAATTGCTGTGAATGTCTGGGCTGTTCTCTTGCCAAAAACTTGTCAAGGTGAAATATTATTCATGTGGAATACAATCTGCCATGAGATTCTGAAATCAATCTGGTGTAGATGAACACAGCCAAACTAATCACAAAGTAATTGTATCTGAAGATTATTTTTATTAACAAATAATATATTTTAGGCAATCTCCTGAGAAAACCAACAACATTGAGTAATCTGACAACCTGGCCAAATAATTTTCTTGTCTATAACATTACATTTAATAGTGCAGGCTGATTTTTAAGTCTACTTGCCTCTATAAATAGGAGCTGATGCTCCTCCTTTCCCCTTTACCAGGCAGAAATGCATCTTCTATAAAGCTATGAGCCTTATATCTCCTGCACAGTACTTTGCATCTCAAGGTGAAAGCACAAAATTGCCTCACAGGAAGGAACATGTTGCATTATAGAAAACAGAATCCTTCAGCAAGTCCATAAAAATGAAAAAATGGAGTTACGAACAATAGCTTCCATACAGCAATAGACTGGTATGCTAATACAGCATTATGTTTCAACTGAGTGAGAAACCAGAAATATTTAGGTCAGGTCCACATATACAAAACTTCTGTTTGGGTTGGTCTTACCCCACGCACAAGTAATGGCACTAATTAAAAACAAACTGACAGGTCAGCAATAGCTACACATGGTCATTGCTGCTGAATCAAAATAATCCTCTTAGCCAAGCCCCCTTTCCAGCCCCATTATGAAACTGTGACTTAAGAAGTAACTGTTTCCATGTTTGAAGTGAGGTACAGCATAAACTGTGTGGCTGAGGGAGAGAAGCAGAAATATAGTAACATTGCTCTGAGGACTTCTCTGAGCTGTACAGTCTGTCACGGCAGGTCCTTCCTTGGAGCCCTGCGGGCACTGCTCTTCCATTCATTTCTCCTTCAGTTCTGGCTTTCCACCTGTCTCTTCCCAGCACTGATCAGTCTCACTATACTCAGCTGTTGTAGGAAACGTGGCTGTTTGAGTTGAGAGAGTGTTGCAAGGTAGTAGTTTTTTTTGTTATTACACAACTGTAGTCTTTCATGTGATGTAAAGAGAAAGCAGCTGGCTCTAAAACCTGCTTCTGTGCATTTGTTTTAGCAAAACTATAAGCATTTTCTCATTGCAAGACATTAAAAAAAATTAAAACTCCCAACTTCTTTTTATGTCTCTATCACAGAAGATCAAATGCAAATGCAAAATGAAGCCAGCATACTTCCTCCCATTGTGCCTGTTCACCTGAATGCTTTCAAGTGTGTGTATTACAATTTAGTCAGCTTCTGGGAGTAACTGAAGTTACTTAAAAGTTAGCAAGGCTTCAGCTGAACAAATAGATTCCAATAGTAGTAACACCTTTGTTCTCTCTGCTGGAAAGAGATTCGACAAAAGTTTCTGTATTTTACTATGTGAGAATTTCCTTTGGCTAAAATTCACTCCACTTGCCACTTCATATTCCTTTTTTGTTGTTGAAAACCATTTACCCTAAATATCATCACTGAGCTGATCCTAGAATCATAGAATGCTTTGGGTTGGAAGGGACCTTGAAGATCACCTAGTTCAAACCCTCCAGCATGTGCAGAGACACCTTCCACTAGACCAGGTTGCTCAAAGCCCCAACTAACCCTCCCTTGAACACTTCCAGGGATCAGGCAAACATAGCTTCCCTAGGCAACCAGTTCCAGTGTCTCACCACCCTATCACTGAAGAATTTCTTCCTTATGTCTAACCTATATCTACCCTCTTCCAGTTTAAAGCCATTACCCCTTGTCCTGTTGCTACCTGCCGTTGTAAAAAGTCACTCCCCAGCTTTTCTGTAGCCCCTTCAGGCACTGGAAGGCCCCTATAAGTTCTCCCCAGTGCCTTTTCTTCTCCAGGCTGATCAACATCAACTCTCTCTGCCCATCTTTACAGTGGGGGTGCTCCAGCCCTTGGATCATGTTTGTGGCCCTCTTCTGGACTTGCTCCAACAGCTTCATGTCCTTCTTGTGTTCAGGGCTCCAGGGCTGGACACAGTACTCTAGGTGGGGTCTTAAGAGAGCAGAGTAGAGGGGGAGAATCACCTTCCTTGACCTGCTGGCCACTCTTCTTTTCATGCAACCCAAGACACAGTGGCTTTCTGGCAGCAAGTGCACATTGTTGGCCCATGTGAAGTTTTTCATCCGCCAGAACCCCCAAGTTCTCCTCAGGGCTGTTATCAATCCACTCCACACCCAATCTGTGTTTGTTCTTAGGACTGCACAGATCCAGGTGCAGAACCTTGCACTCGGCCTCCCTGAACTTCATGAGGTTGGCGTGAGCTCACTTCTCAAGTCTGTCCAGATCCCTCTGAATGACATCCTCTCCCTCCAGTGTGTTGATCACACCACACAGCTTGGTGTCTCCAGCAAACTTGCTGAGGATGCACTCAATGCCACTGTCCATGTCACAGACAAAGATGTTAAATAGCACTGGTTCCACTACTGACTCCTGAGGAACACCACTCATCACTTTTCTTCAGTTGGACATCAAGGTACCACTACTCTTTGAGCACAACCATCCAGCCAGTTCCTTACTCATCTAGTGCTCCATCCATCAAATCCATATCTTTCCAATTTAGAGAACAGGATGTTGTGCAGGACAGTGTTGAACCCTTTGCACAAGTCCAGGTAGATGGTACCAGTTGATCTCTCCTTGTCCACTGACACTGTGCTCTCCTTGTAAAAATCCACCAAATTTGTCAGGCATGATTTTCCCTTGGTGAAGCCATGTTGTTTGCCATCAACCACCTCCACATTTTCCATGTGTCTTATCAGAGTCTTCAGGAGGATCTTCTGCTCCATGGTCTTGGCAGACACAGAGGTGAGACTGACTGGCCTGTAGTTCCCTGAATTTTCCTTTTTTCCCTTTTTTAAAAAATTGATGATAAAAAGAACTTAACAAAATAAGTAAATATCAGAATAGTAATTCTGTGACTTTTGTGAGACAGTGTTCCTCCTTTAGCCATGGCAATTTGGGAGGTATTCTGAAAAAAAGTTGTTTTCTTGTACTGTATTTGGCTCAAATGGCTGTTAAAAAATATTTTATAAAAGGAACTGTTACTGGAGATAAACAGAACAGTAAAAAAAGGAATAAATATTTGTCCTAAGAAAAAGAAATTACAGCCCTATGCTATTTACTGATTCTCTATTTTTAATTTTTAATGGTAATTTGTAGATTTCAGAAAGCCTGTATTTTTTTTTACAAGGGTGCAACTCTCAATCCTGCAAGTATTTTCCAGTACTGTCATGGGCTTGCCCAGAAAGAAATCTGGGACTACATCTCTTTTCTCGGAAATCTGGGACTAATCTTCCTTTTACAAGAAATAAATCTGGGACTATCCTTAAAAGCACAAGTAAACAGGGACAGTAAGTTGCTTTGCTGCTTTAAGAGAGTCTACTCATGCAGAATGCAAACTGTCTGCAACAGAAACTGAGGAGGGAAAGGGGAGGAAAAACCTGATTTTCAGTTTTGCATTCAAACTGGTCTCAATATTCAATATCTAAACCCTTTCCTTGCTTAGACTGTTGCCTGCAGTTCTCTGCCTGTTCTGTGGTTATTTGACTTCTAAAAAATTTATTTCTTTCCAATTTACTGAGTTTTGTCACATAACAATCTTTCATATATAAATCTGAATAAAAACAACTGAGAAGTCAGCACCAAATTTTCACTTTAGAAAAATGAACACATTATACTTATAAAAAAGGATTTGCTAAACCACAAGTTTCCACCTAGAAACTGAAAGCTTTTAGAAAGCACTATGGTCAGTTTTTAGGCTTCAAAGCCACTCCATCCCCCTCTTCTTATGTTATCTGTGAGCAGAATTGAAAGTTGCCTTTTAAATTCAAAGAAGAACTAAGAAAAAAAAAATCAAGAACTCCGGAGCCTGCGAGGGGGAAAGAAAATGTTTTGGAGTATGGTGAAAATCTAGCAGTATAGAATTATTATTGTTGTTGTTGTTGTTGTTGTTGTTGTTATTATTATTATTATTATTATTATTATTATTATTATTATTATTTTCAAATGCATTTATAATAAAATGTTTAGAGTGAAAATGTCTGATTTTTAAGTTTTTGGTGGTGTGGTTTATTGTTGTTTGTTTGGGTTTTTTTGCTTTATTTTGTTTTGCTTTGTTTTATGTTTGTTTTGTTCTTTAAGAAAATAGATCCAGAAGCTCAAATTAGGTAAACTCACTGTGTGAAAATTACAGCTATGACCTGAACTGAAATTTTAAAAAAATTGTTTTTACACAGTTTGATTTGAATGCAGTTGCAAATCTTATTACACCGTGAAAATGCTGTATTTTAGTAAGATTCCTTTAGTCCTCGTATCTGTTCCAACAGAGCAACTCTCACAGTAGTCATTTCAGTAGTTTTCTACTGAAAATTAGGGTAATTTTAAAATTACATTAACATATCCTCTGTTTAAATTTGTTTTAAAGGGGAAATGCTTGACTTCTAAAGCAAATCAAATTTTTGTTTTATCCTGCTGAATTAAGCAAAATAGAAGCCCATTATTGTATATTTTCATTTTTTTTTTCTTCTGAAGAGTCCATTCTCAAGGAACATCTTTTCAATATTAATAAGGAAGAGAAGATTCAGTATTTGTTATTTTTATACTGTTAATAAGCAATCAAATACAGAATTATATAGAAATTGCCAGCCTATTAAGTAGATTTATCTGCCTTTCGTATCTGTCTCATAATCTATTTGATGGTTATTTCAATGTATTTTCTCTCCTACTTTCACACATCTTTTGCAGTTATATAGGTTGGACATCATGTACTCTATACGCTGTCACAGTGATCCCTCCACAAATATTTGGATTGAGGGTTTGCCTAAATATTTGTCTATTTCAAGACACATGCAAAATTATCTTCTGAGTAAAAAATAAGCCAAGTCTTCTCCAGGTTATCCTACTTATTTATTAGCATCTTTGCATTCACGCTAAGTTTGCTTCCACTCATGTTCTAGCTAAGTCTTATCAGTATGTAAAGTGTAGCTTTAAAAAGCTACACTTACTTGATTTTTAGATACAATATGTGTTAGGAGAATCTTCCAAGCTTGCTTCCTAAGGAGGAAAAAAATGTGCTCAGTGTATTTTTAATACACTTCTGCTTTGGACTGTTACTTTGAAATGAGGATTCTTCTTCATCTGAAAAACAAAAATGTAGCACAAAAGAACCTCATATATTTGGAGGCCCAACATGAAACCAGGCCTCAAACCCAATGAATTAGAGCTGAATTTAAAAGAGAGACAAATAAACAAATAAACAATCCTTTCCTTGTAGGTCTTAAATGTAAATTATGACCTTCTGAAAGGTGCCAATCCAGAAATTCTGGAAATTGAGGGTGCCTGCTACATTTTATTCCCACTGAGGTCAAAGAAAAGGTTCACATTTACTTCAGTAAGCTTTGTAGTAAGCCATATCTCCCAGAGCATGTAATATCATAGCAATACCAGTGGAAAAAGGGAAGTGGCACATGGCAATATAGGCAAACAGCTGTAAAGAAGACTGATGTTTTTACCTTAGTTTCTAAAAGCAGGTCCAGATATCCTCATCTTCAAAACTAAAAAGGGGCACTGATCTCTGCTCTCTATGGGCCCAGTAAAATGAAGCATCTATAAACTCAATATAGATGCTATCTCTCTACAGTTGCTTCATGCAAAAACAGAAACATCCTTCTAATAAATGTGACCTGAGTTTTTTGTTTATTCTTTTAATAAACTTTATCATAAGTGTAAGTCTTGAATTTAAGCAAAGATGAAACAAAAAGAAAATAAGATGGCACCTTCTTCAGAACATCTCAGTAATATTTCATTCCTGGTAACATGATATACATACACCTTAGATATATTTTTTTTTCTTCAATATAAACATTCCTTATTTTTTAATATGGCTTTTTTGGAAAAGATGCACTGTCTGCAATTAGAGAAGTAGTTGTCAAATGGCTAAAAGTTACATGGCTTTTAAAAAACCTTCAAATTTCAGATTATTTCTGGAGTCTCTTTTCCTTCTGAACATCTGCTTGTGAAGGCACATAGGATGAAGTTCTCTGTCTGCTGTAGTAATCCATAGGTTGCAGAAGCTAGACTTGCTTCAGTGGATATTTTTACTTCTCAGCTGTTTTTAGTATCAACAACTTTACCATTGAGTTGAAAAAGCATGGTCAAGTCTATTTTTCATCTCATTGATTTGTTTCACCCTGTTTCACACTGTTGTCAGTTTAGTGCAAAGCTAAGTAGAGGTTTATCCAGTTATTGTTATGACTGGTAAAATATTTTCTTAAGAATTTTCCTGTCTTCTTATTTTGTATTTTTTTTTCCTTTTCTTCCCAAGAAGAAGTGATCTTTTTCTCAAAACAATTTTTCTTTTATCCTGTCTCTTATATTCAAGAAAATATGTCGTATAATTTCAGAAAAGATATGATGAACATTTTTCCAAACAGTTATCCAAATTCTGTCTATTTTTCTCTTCTGTGTTCTCCTGAATATCTGATGCACTCTAACAGTTTGAGAATCACAGAATCACAGAATGTTAGGGATTAGAAAGGACCTCTGAAGTTCATTGAGTCCGACCCCCCTGCCAGAGTAGGACCACAGACTAAGGCAGATCACTCAGAGAGGCATCCAGACAGGTCTTGAAAGTCTCAGAGAAGGAGACTCCACAACCTCTCTGGGAAACCTGTTCCAGTGCTCTGTAACCCTCACAATAAAGAAGTTCTTTCTCATGTTGACATGTCTGACAGACAGCCAGATAAAGTACACAGACTAGATGCAAATCTCAGGCATCTGAGGTGGCTAAAGATGAGACAAGGAGAGCATCAGCCAAACTTTCATATCTTTAATGAATGGCAGGGACACACTAGAAAGTGAGCACAGTGTGGGTAAAAATGAGATTTTCACTGTGTCAAACAAAACCTCAAGGTCAACAGGAAAATTATCCTAAGTTACATATTTAGGTGCATGCAAAATCTTTCACTCTGGTGTCTTTGAAAAGGGATTTTCTAATTAAATAGCAACACTAAGTTTGTACTTAGAACAGCTTTAATAGGAAAAAGGGTTATTAAAGCCTAAAGGCCTTTTGAAGGAATAAAACTTTTGAGGTTTTGGCGAAGAAGTGTGGGTCAGCCTTGAATGAATGAGAAGACATGCTCAAGCTCAGCTGCAGGCTAAACTGGGAACAAAATCCTCATTTAGCATTATAAAAAGTTTTGCCAATTTTGACTTCTAGAAGAACTGCTCTCAACTCTTCTGACATGAAAGCACACAATTCCTGTTCTGTGACAGTGTCTTCCAGTCAAGCTTTACAGACAGTAGAAAACAAAGAACAAGGAAGACTGTCATTGAATGTATGTCTGCACAGACTTCAGAGATGCCAGATTAACAGCTGTGATTGCTAGTCACATATAGCTCTTTAGAGCAGATCCACAACGTAAAAAGTTGTTTCCAGAAGTGTAATTAGAAGCACAAACAAATCATATGCAAATATTTACTACTGACTATTGTGAAAATTTTTTTTTAGCTTTTTGAATCAGACTTCTAAAAAAGTGTTAAACCATCAGAAAATATTTGACTTCAAATAAACCAAATAATTTTTGATAGGCCAAAAATAGCTTTTTCAATCAAACTAAAATAACATTTTTTTAAGTATTTATGTGGCATGGGGATGGGTGATGTTTCCAAACCAATAAAAAATTACTGAAAAAACCATGGTTTTTTTCTGATGATTAAAAAAAAAAGCCAAAATACCTAACAAAATAATAACTGTCTATGATAAAAGAATTGATGAACTTCCTTTTATGAACTCAGAGACCTCACATATTGCAGAGAACTAAAACATAGTATTAGAAGGAAAATTAAGGTGGAAAAAAAAAGGGGAGAGTGTTACCCTCTAATCCTGAACTCTGATCAAGCCAACACAACAGCAGCAGCAGCATAGCAATTAAATCTGAGCTTAAGATACAACCATTTCCTTTTTTTAGAAAGACAGTGAGAAAGGATGGGGCAAGTGTCAGAAACTCAGGAACATCAGGTGTGTTCACAGTTTCTTCCACTTTCCAGTAGCATGATCTCCACGCAGAGATTGGGGGTGGGATCTGCCTCTCATTTTGGGACCACACTTACAGCACACATGGTAATGACAAGCAAGAGGCACGATGCAATGCTGTAAGGTTGCCAGGCTGGCAGAGAGGACAGAAGCCTTCCCCATCCCACAGATCCAGCAACTAACAGCTGTGTGAGGTAGTTTTATGACTTCCTAGTGCCTAACCAATTAGATAAGAGTTAATTTGCATATATCTGTGCGTTCCACAATCCTGTGTCTGACAGCAAGAAAAATATTGCCTAGAGCTGCTGATGTAGGGCCAGATTGCTTCACCTCCCAGCAGACAGGTGAAAACCTTGTCATCAAAGGCACTACACCGTACTAAAGTAAGGACTCCTCAGAGTGAGCAGATGCATCAGAGTAAGAGACTACAGTGATCAATCTGAACATTAATCACTTTTAGGAAAAACAAAAGCCCTCACTGTCATCAGAAAGCTTTGGGTCAAGCCTCTGCCCCTGTCAGAGAGAGGTCTTATGCTCACACACGTGAGAAGGAGGTAAGGTGGGATATGTCAGCTGAGACACTTCAGTACTAAGCACTAGATCACTGGCTAAAAATGAAGTCTGTGTTTTCTCTTCTTCCACACCATTTTTCAGTCCCCTAAGAAGTTACATGATCTCCGGTGGTGGTCTGAGAAATTAACATGTAACAGCAGTTTGGGAGGCTAATTTTTCACTCTAGCACTGCCTTTTGTCTTCCCCAGAAGTCAACAACTCAAGGGCCATGCTTGTAGGAAGATAGCAACAAATATGAAGGAGACTAAGAGGTCTACCAAAGAATTAGGGCCCCCAGAAGAAGACAGCCATGGGCAAATGAGCAGCTGCCAAATCCACTACTTTATTAGTTGGTACCACTAGATGGTATACATTCTCTAACTTTATCTTTTTTTTTTTTTTTTTTTTTTTTCTGGTTTCTTTGTCAAGTTGCAATGACAAAAACGTGCTTACAGTCATGCTGAGTAAACTTGAACCAGTATTTAGGGAGTCTAAGCAAGTGAATAGTTCACTAATCTTCATTTTTTAATAATATTTTTTCTTCTGTTAGACTTCATACTCATGACAAAACATGCAAAAGGAGTCAGATGAGTACATCCGTTGTATCTGTCTCGGGTGCTAAGTGCAGTGATCCCCAGCCAGAAACAGAAATGTCGACTTAATAGCCAGGTCTGCTAGTAGCTTGTTTCAGCCTCTGAGCAGTTTGCCACAGGCATCTGGTAGCCTGCTACCAGAGAAGGACTTAAGAACAGTGCTGTGCAAAGCAAGAAGTGTGTGAACAAGTTGGAATTCAACAAGCGACGAGCCTAAACCCATCTTCTACACCCAACATTCCCCAGTTAAATACAATGTAATAAATGACATGAAAAATCTTTGCTCCTGTAGCAGGAGTGTCAGCTGATGGCGTGATTGAAGAATTACCATTCCGTTGGTTTACA
The DNA here is from genome assembly GCF_020740795.1 of Apus apus. Lineage (NCBI taxonomy): Eukaryota > Metazoa > Chordata > Aves > Apodiformes > Apodidae > Apus > Apus apus. The sequence continues at coordinate 67,154,739 of NC_067312.1, read as the reverse complement.
TTAGAGTGAGAAACATTTTTTCGGCTAATCTAGTAATGGGTCAACTCTCTTTATTTTTCATTCTTTAAGGGGGGATCCTTTTTTGGAATTATCAGTAAATTACACTAAAATTTTCATATTATTTTGGCTTTCGTGATTTTACTTGGAAAACACCTCTAATTTCCTTCACCACAAGCAACATAAGGGAAGACTCATTCTCAGTTGTTACAAGAGTCGGTTTCCAGTGTATTTCTTCAGAACTGTAATACATAAGAACACTTGCCCACAAAATGATAGAGTGCACATTTTCTGCAAAATGTTAACCCAAGTTTCCATAAGTCTTTAATATTCTTCTACCTATATTTTTTATACTTCTTTTCCTGTATATCTAGATAGAATTTTAATCTTTGCCTTGCTTTTCCTTGTTAATGGAGCCCCATAATCAGACAATAACATGTTTTATAAATATATGTTCTTCATAACAAATTAAACAGCAAGAGTTAATCTGTCAGATGTTCTGTCAATAAAATAAAGAATTGTTTAATGTTAATTTCTTTCTTAGCTCTGTTAGTCTTATTTGTGCTCAGTTCTGGGCTCCGCTCTACAAGAAAGACATTGAGTTGCTTGAGCGAGTACAGGGAAGGGCAAAAAAACTGGTGAAGGGGCTGGAGAACAAGTTCTATGAGGAGAGGCTGAGAGAGTTGGGATTGTTTAGTTTGGAGAAAAGGAGGCTGAGGGGAGACCAAATTGCTCTCTATAACTACCTGAGAGAAGGAAGTAAGGAAGTGGGTGGTGGCCTCTTTTCTCAAGTACTAATAGTAAGACTAGAAGAAATGGGTTGAAGTTGTGCCAGGGGAGGTTTATACTAGTTATTAGAAGAATACCTTTACCAAAAGAGGAGTCAGGCACTGGGATGGGCTCCCTAGGGAGGTGGTGGAGTCACCATCCATGGAGGTATTTAAAAATTTAAAAAACATATAGATGAGGCACTTCAAGACATGCCCTAGTGGGCTTATTTTATTTTTTTTTCTTGGGAGGGGAGGGTGGGTCAAGGGGCAGGGTGGATCAGGTTGATGTTTGAATGCCGTGGTCTTAGAGGTCTTTTTCAACTGTGACAATTCTGCAATTCTGTGAGCTTAAGCAAGGAAGAAGGAAAAGGAATTTCAGTAGAATTAGTTGGTGCAGCAATGCTACAGGTACAGGGAAATAATAGTAAAGCTTTTAGTTCTCAAAACCTAGGACTATCTTCTTCTGGTCTGGACTGGAAGAAATCAAATCCTTGGAGTCACAATGTAGCTCTCAGTAGCTTGCCAGAGGTGCATCTGGGTAAGCAAGAACGTGAAGCAAACTACAGAAGTTCATGTCAGTATTTCTGACTGTGACAGGCTGCATAAAGGAAAGCAGCTCAGAGAAGCAATTCTTTGTTGGTATATAGAGGGAGAGAACTGTGATTTAGAAAGGGCATTGGGAGGAGATCCTGCAAAGTGCTTCAGACTTCTTCATGCTTGGAATCCGAGTGATCATGATGTAGAGTATTAGATTATGCAAGTTACTTTTTGTATATGCATGTGAATATATTGATGTCCCTACTGAGCACGCAAACTGCAGTAATGCTTACCCAAAGCACCACTGTGCTGGGTAGTGTACAGACTAAACAAGCCTCCCAGTTCTGAAGAGTGTGCAGTCAACCAGAGTCAGAGTTATGGACTACATGTCAGATCCCCAGAAGGGCAAGAAGGAGGACCCGGGTAACTACAGAGCGATCAGCCTCACCTTCATCCCTGGAAAGGTGATGGAACAACTTGTTCTTGGCACTATCTCTAGGCATATCAAGGATGAGGGGGTCATTAAGAGCAGTCAAAGTGTTTTTACCAAGGGAAAGTCATGTTTGACCAACCTTATAGCCTTCTACGAGGAAGTAACTAGGTGGACAGATGATGGCAGGGCAGCAGATGTGGTTTATCTTGATTTCAGTAAAGCATTTTACACTATCTTCCACAGCATCCTCTTAAATAAACTGAGGAAGTGTGGTCTTGATGATCAGGTAGTAAGGTGGATCATGAACTGGTTGAAGGGAAGTCAGAGAGTTGTGGTCAGTGAGGCAGAATCTAGTTGGAGGTCTGTGACTAGTGGAGTCCCTCAGGGGTCGGTACTGGGACCGGTACTGTTCAATATTTTCATCAACTACCTGGATGAGGGAACAGAGTGTGCCCTCAGCAAGTCTGCTGATGACACTAAACTGGGAGGAGTGGCTGACACACCAGAAGGCTGTGCTGCCATTCAGTGAGACCTGGACAGGCTGGAGAGTTGGGCAGGGAGAAATTTGATGAAATTCAACAAGGGCAAGTGTAGAATCTTGCACCTGGGGAAGAACAACCCCATGTACCAGCACAGGTTGGGGGCTGACCTGCTGGAGAGCAGTGTAGGAGAAAGGGACCTGGGGATCCTGGTGGACAGGAGGATGACCTTGAGCCAGCAGTGTGCCCTTGTGGCCAAGAAGGCCAGTGGCATCCTGGGGTGTATTAGAAAGGGTGTGGTTAGTAGGTCAAGGGAGATTCTCCTCCCCCTCTATTCTGCCTTGGTGAGGCTGCATCTGGAGTATTGTGTCCAGTTCTGGGCCCCTCAGTTCAAGAAGGACAGGGAACTGCTTGAAAGAGTCCAGCACAGAGTCACAAAGATGATGAAGGAAGTGGAACTATGAGGAAAGGCTGAGGGAACTGGGTCTCTTTAGCTTGGAGAAGAGGAGACTGAGGGGTGACCTCATCAAAGTTTACAAATACGTTAAGGGCAGTGTCAGGAGGACAGAGCCAGGCTTTGTTCAGTGATGTCCAGTGATAGGACAAGGGGCAATGGGTGCAAACTGGAACATAGGAGGTTCCACGTAAACATCAGAAGAAACTTCTTTCCTGTGAGAGTGACAGAGCACTGGAACAGGCCACCCAGAGAGGCTGTGGACTTTCCTTCTCTGGAGACATTCAAAACCCACCTGGACGTTTTCCTGTGTGATGTGCTCTGGGTGATCCTGCTCTGGTAGGAGGGGTTGGACTAGATGATCTTTCAAGGTCCCTTCCAACCCCTAAGATTCTGTGATTCTGTGGTTTCAGAGCTCACATTTCAAACTGCTTCTTTTCTGGTCTCCCACTACAGTTATTCAATGAAAGCATTTCTGTAATCCCAGATGGCCAGTGTCACAGCCGACACAGTAATTCACTTGATATTTCTACTTTCAGTTCTCTCCAGAATGACCAGCTTTTCCCAATGGATTTGCAACAAAATTTATGAAGCAAAGCTTATTTTTGTTGCTTCAGTGTTCTAGAATAACCTGACTTATGTGAGGCTTGCAGACACAGACTTCTTTGCCCTGCTGATCAGAGAGAAGATGAGTAGTAAAACCGTTCAAAACCACGTAAAAAACTAGGTATCGTTTACAAGCACTTTTTACTAGGGTCTTGCCTGAGCTTTTTGTGTCCCATGATACTCACTATAAACTATGGGAAATAAAGTTTTCTGTGAGGCATCCAGGAGACACTGATCTGTTTCTGAACAGGAACTTCTTAAAATAGCCCACACCTTAGTAAACGCAAAGATGAAAATATCAGCTCATGTTCCAAATCATGTAACAATTTCTGCATTATCTGTGTATTTGCTCCAGAACAATTCTGAGACAATGCAAAACAGGGAGGAGAGTAGAAGGCCATAAAGAGGAGCAGGCTGACATGATGTTCAGAAAGCTTCACTCCTCTGAAGACTTATTTCATTTATTATCATCTGCCTCAAGCTTTCTCTATTACTGTCATAGAACAAAAGTCATTTAGTCACTTACCTGCTATCTCCTGTCTTTGTACCAATGAACCAGAGTGAAAACGGGGACAAGAGTGCAACTGGCGCCATGCAAGTGTCTTCATCAAGCACGTACCAACCTTAGTAGGATTGATTTTTGCCAACTCTGGAACAAGTTGTGCAGGTGCATAAAGATGACAGCGAGTGACATATTTCAGTTAGGCAACCATGTCCTCTTCCTAATGTAGACCAAATTCATATAGGGAAAACTTGCTCAACATAGAAGCTGAATTATTTTCACAGGTTTAGAGAAGTACAAGGGATTCTTTGAGTCTTTAGCAAAACTTACTGAAGTTGAACTCATTTGGACTCCTTTGTAGTCAAGCTACATATCTCACCTCAGCCTGGGAAAACAAATAAAACAAAAGTAAACTGAAACAAAATAATATAAACTAACATTTCTTAAGCAAGGCTGATTATATTTTGCTTCCTCTGGATTTGCAAGTCCCAGCCGATATTCTGAAGTCTAGTAACATGCAGGTATCAGCTGAGGCTTTTCCTACATTTGGGTTATGTATGGAAACAGGCTTCCATGACCTTATTAATTTTCTTTGGACACCTAAGAAATGCAACTATGCACTGAAGCTTTGAAGGTAGCATTTATCATAGGTTGTTGCTCTCTCCAGTTGCCCAAATTCATAATTTTTAAAGTACTCTGCATCTGCAAGATGTCCTACTCTCTTTGTCAAGTAGGCTTGAAATTGTCCAGTGGGTCCTGTAAGTCGTAAGAATGCAAACTGACACACAAGAATTCAGATAGACACACACAGTCCAGGGTAATTTTTCTGCTGTCTTCAGGCTGAAATGCTAATGCAAGACAGCAACTAGAGAGAACTACAAATAAAATCAATTTTGGTTATTTATTAATTAAGACTTCACAGAACAAAATGCTGTGCTACTCCAGGTACAAAGACTTGGGTTTGCATATTGGGCAGATGTATATATTTCCTTGGCACATAGAGCTAGGTTTTTCTGAAAATGTAGCCATGGCAATGCAAAGTTAGATATACTCTGCTGTAGTTGGTACAAAGCAATGAACAGTCATACAGAAAAAAATTGGTTCCTACAGGAAGAGAGAAAGAACAAAAGTAGAGCATCTCTAACCATTCCTTCCAACCTGGATAAGGCAGCCATGCCTCCATCTTTGTGTTAAGCCACAATTGCTCTTTTTTTTCTCTCTCTTTAAGCTCTGATTACTGACATACCTTAGCTTCTACAAAAATCATATTCATCGGGACAGGTGAGTAAGACTTTCAGGCTCTGAAACCAAAGAAAGTCACTCCAGCATCTGCCTGAACAATCTCTTCAATATTGAAATTCCAAGGTTTAGGAAAAGATGATACACAAGATACTGGAACTTGGGATTTATTTTAGGAAGTATTAAAAAAAAAAAAAATAGATCTCTTTATTACCTAAAGTGTGTTTTGTGGTTAGCATTACTTCAAAGTAATCAGGTTATTTCCTGCATCTGAACAAACTATCATCGTTCCTTTGGCATTAGTCTGACCTGTTGATTACATACTTCCATACACAGAAGTTGCACTGAAACCAGCAGATAGTGCAAGAACTATAATATCTATCGCTGTTTGGAATCCTCTCCTAATAATTTTTCCACCAGTAAGCTATGGCAAAAAAAATTGGAATGATATACAAGACAGTGGAATTACTTATGAGTCATTTAGGATACTTTAGTCCATATTTGATGCATGTGAAGTCTATCTGACTTACTACAGAATCCCAAGTTCTAGTGTTGTATTATACAGATTTGCAGAAGTCTTCATTCAAAGCTGAAAGACCGAAGTGCCCAGAGGAAGTGCTTGACCACTTACCATGTGTATTTCTTGGAGATAAATAATACTGCCATCTGATCCAGGGCTTCAAAAGAACGAACAATTTTTTATGGTTTGCTTAACAAGGGAGCTGATGGCATGCCAGAAATAGTCTGTACTTAACTGATGCATTAAACCTCAAATGAATAGTTTGACACAACTCAAAAAGCTGAATCATATGGACAACACAGGCTTCAAAAAGTCAGTCTGTACTCTCCCTCTCACTGAAAAAAGCAGCATATCTCACCCCAATATATATCAGTTGTTCGGCAAAATGTTTCACATAGCCATATTTAATCTACACATCCTGGGGTGTCAGCCCTGGGTCTTAGTGAGAATGTTGTCTCATTGCTCACTTAGGTTGTTGAATATTACTAGGATGGAGTTTATAAAGATTGTACTCAAGATTAGAGGCCAAACAACCTGGGAAATGCACAGTTTGAAAAGCTGTTACTGCCAGACCAATACAATCTCCAAACTCCAGTTGTGCTGTGGCTTCTTCCAACCCAAACCATTCTGTGATTCTATGATTCTGTATATGTATTAGCCTACATGAAAAGATGGAGGACACGTTTTCTAATATACGATAGTTGCTTAATCTAGCTAATAAAGGCTTAACAAGATTCAACAAATGAAGTTAGACAGATTCAGATGAGAAGTATTAATTGTATTTTTAAGGTTGGGTGGTTAACCACTGGAGTAAAATATGCCGTGCCTGTGCTATGTAAGTCCTTACTTGAAAATTCAGGGTAAAATCCTTCCTCCAGTTAGAGTTCTGAAGAATTTTGAGACTCATGAGTGTGCTCCATTCCTAAAAGAAAGTTGGTGGAGGAGTCATGGGCATCTGTGTGACTTATTTTGCAGGATGTGAGATCAGGTCAGCACAACAGTCTTGTGTTTTCTCTAACTCCTGGAGTAACAGACAGCTTTTGCTAGCTGTTACAGCTAGCCATCCAAACAGGGAATACTTGAGGGAAAGACCAAATAACTTGGCCATGACCATAAAATATAGCATCACCATGATTAGATTCCTTCTCTCTCTGCTCTTAAAATGGGTGTTCTCGAGTAGACTGTATTGTCTCCTTCTGTGGTGGGTTATGCATGTTTATTTGGGAAACATCTGACTTGCATTAAAACTTCTAGTCCTTTAAGTAATTAGCCTCCCATAGGATTTTGCTCAGAAACTGGGCAAGATCTGCTGTTAACTGACTTCTAAACTGCTAACTGTATGTGACTGAGGTCTGGATTTTGTTGCTGAGAGGTTGTTCTGGTTTGGTTTGGTTTGGTGGGTTTTTTGGTAGTGGGGGAAGGGCCTCATGAGTGGCTCCTGTAAGAAGTTAAGAAGCTCCCCCAGCTCCAAAACCAGCCAAAGAGCCATTAGAAGGACAATAGATGCACCTCTGTGATTAACATATGAAAGAACTGCATATGCAAGCCCTGCTCTGTGTGTTGTCTGTGTCCTGTGTGTGATTAGTGTGAAACTAAATTATTATTTTTTCCCCAAGTTGAGTCTCTTTTGCCCAGGACCTTAATCAGTGAAGAACCCTCCTTGTCCTTTGTCTTGACCCATGAGCTTTGTCATCCTTATCCCAGAGTGTGTGTGGGGGGAGCTGAGTGAGTGGCCATGAGGCTGGTGCTTTGTTGTTATGTTGGGTCCAAACCACATTATTGGCGAGCCAGGCAGGAGAGAGACAAGGAGCCATGACAGAGATAATACATTAAAACACATTTCTATACCTATTAATTTGTCTTCCTGAAGCTTCAGCACCTTGGTCTTTTAAGCACTGTTAGGAAAAGTACCATTAAACTTTGATTTGTTTCAGAAACCGTATTTAAAGCTCACTAGGGTCCTTCATGAAGCCTGATGATCTAAGTGATAAGATAGTACACTAGTACTAAAAAGAACTCAGATTCGATATTCGATATAATCCTGGGCCATGGAGGTTTGCCTTGGTCATGTGATATGATCTCCCTTTCTCCTAATACTTCTTTTACTGTAATACTAAGATATATTTATAAACATTTTAGTTGTACTAGTCTTTATAGCTATGATGGTTTAAAATAGAAACAAACAAAACCAACAACAATAAACAAACCCACAAAATCTGCAAGGAGAGGTAGTATCTTTGACTAGCCAACTCCCATCACTGGAAGAAAACAAATGAATTTTCAGGCACATAAATCTTCACCTCCTGTCTGTAAGTGACGTAGGGAACACCATTTGTCAGCACTGAAAGAGATACAGATGGGATGTCTCACAAAATTCCTTCTTGAATGCTTTTATTTGAATATCACAAAACCATTAGGAAAATAATTCCGTGTGCAAGTAGTAGGTGTGACAGAAAGGATCAGATCCTCTCTGAGATCTGTAGCTTCTTCTCAGATACCAATAACTGTCTCCAATATATTAATCCAGAACTATTTCATCAAGCTTTCTTGCACTGCTGCATATATGTGGATTTGTTTTCAGAACACTATTCTAGTGTCCTCACAGGAGTTTTTAAAATTAATAGTGTAGACTTGTCCAAAAAAAAGCCCATTTCTAAAGAGTCCAGAGAAGGTTTTCCTGAAGAAGCACAATACAGCAGGTAAGCCAGTGTACTGTTAAAAAAAAAAAACACCAAAAACAAACTTCTTCGCAAACTATTTAATTTTCAGACTTCTACAGTTGTTTAGAATTTACTCTTTTTATCTGTCACGTTTGTAAGCCTAGCTTTGAAAGAAACGACAGAACTGCTCTGTGGATTAAATTCTCCACTTAAAGAAGCACCACACTAGGAGAAAAGCCTGAAAACTGAAGCAAACACCTTTATAATTGTTACAATGCAAGAAGAAAGGCAATAGAAATTCCATGGGCTATACAGTGATCCTTTGTGCTCAAAAGGGAAGAGACAGCAAAAATGAACACAGGGTCACACTTTTTGGCACAGTGTACCATTTCAGCCCCTGACTGTCATAGAGATCCAACCCAACTTCTGCTGTAGAGTGTTGTAGTCTCTCTGTAGTGTAGAGTAGCATAGTCTCTCCCTATGGAGAGTTCTCCATTAACTTTTCTGAAGGGAATCTGCCTTGCAAGAGCAGAGATGTCCTTCAGAGCAAAGAGGAACTTGAATGGATGTTTTCCCTCATAGATTTCATGCAATCACTTGCAGCATTTTATAAATGCAACAATTCTGTGTGGGTGGCTTTCTGCACTTGTATCCTATTAAAATGAATCATCATCACAGTGATAAGTGAAGCTCTGGGAGAGCACCATAAGTTTCTACTCACTTTATTTTACTATATAATATGTCTTCAATGAAGAACTGAGTTGGTGTCAATTGTACGTGCAGACCCTGAGCAATCAAGTCCAATAAAACTGAGTTCTCAGCTTGTTTACAGCTATGTCCATAAAAGGATAACACAAAATTGACAGTGTTCATGAATTTTTGCCATGACACCAGACATCTAGCATAATTCTTGACTGTCATTCCAGCAATTGTGGCAGTCTGTCTGTTGCAAATTATCCTTAAGTCTGGTCAACCTACATTCCATTCTTCCTGGATTTCACGTATCCATAAAACTCCTAATGAAGCTTTCTAGTACTACAGACTTTTATTTCCTCTCTTGATTTCCTGCTTTTTTCCTCTTGAATTAGGGTTCCAGTGCTTTTACTTAAAATATATATGCAACAGTCAAAAAGAAAACTCCAATAAATCAAACTCTTACTGATTTTTATTTGAGTATTTAAGTGCTTCAATTCTTATTCATATCTGGAGCTTTTCAACTCCTTTTTTCTTGCTTCAAACACCAACCTCTTGATACTACCCTTGAGAGCAGGGGTGATGGTTCCTGTTATCTTCATACTACACTATTCGTCTCTCAACTTGGGATGTTTCAAGCAACTCACTTACATTGCAGCTTCTAAGAACTGCCACCAGAGCAAACAGGGTCTTACAACATTCACAAAGGCCAGAGTTAAATTATGCTCTTGCTTCCCAGCCCTGTAAGCACTTTTGATAGCTTTATTGCTGTTATCCTTTCAAAATAAGGGATCAAACTGGGAGTTGCTGAGGTTATAGTTTTCTGCCTGAATCTAGTTCTCTGTTAAAGACATGGAAGATGATTCCCTTCAGGTTTTGGATATTTCTTCTGTCTTCCCATCCTATTCAACCACATTTTCTAGAAATGTAGACAGTCTTGGTGGCTGTATTTTCATGTGCTTCTGTAGCCAGTTTAATCCAGTTCAGAACAGTCTGTGTGGGTGTGTTGTTCCTATATATACCCTAAATGTCTTCAGAACCTGCTAAACACTTACCATTGCCTCAGAAAATAAGGCTGTTTCCTTTAGAGCACTGAAGAAGGAATATTTTCCATATGGCTTTTCCTTCCACACCAGAGGGACCTCTGTCATCTTCCAAGTATGCATCAATTCCTTTGTGTCTACACTGCCAAATGAAGCCGGAATATACTCATCAGCTCCTTTCCAATATGGAAGGCTTGCTTTTTGTTGTTTTTTTGCTTGCTTGGTTTGGTTGTTTGGTTTGGTTTTTTTCTTTGTTTTTGTTTTAGATTTAGAACATGAAATGTGTTCCTTATGGATCTAAACTAGTTGCTCATTAAGTACTGACAGAAATTTCCAAGATATGCTACCACTCTTTTTTTCAGTAAAGGTGTGAACCCCTCCACAAACTCAGAGTATTCTTTCACCTGTCTGGCCGGCATATACATATGCAAATTAAGGCCAAGTCCAGAGATCTGTGGAGGGGAGTAGTCAAGCATCTACGTATCTTAGTGAAAGCCTGTATTTTTCTTTTTGCAGATGGGTAGGAAGGTTAGAGCTTAGTCCATTTACAGGTTTTCATCTTTTCTGTAGTAGAACAATGATTCTTTGCGTCACACTCAATAGGCAGAAATGTGGACTGTAATACATAGGCTGAAGGGATTTTCTAGGGCCCACGTGCCACATATGAGCTTGTATATGCTTCTATTCCCTTTCCTTACTTCCGTGCACTAAGTATAAGAAAATAGGCTTGCCATCTGGGGCAACACTAACAGTGCTTTACAGCAGCTGCCCTGGCCCCAGCCTGCTTTTGCTGTTGTTTTTTTCATGTAGGGTTTCTGTCATAAGTAGAATTATGTGGAAAAAAGAGCAATACAGGTGCCAGAAGTAACTGTGACCAGAACGCATGGATCCTGGGCCATCCATTTATTTCTATTGGTGGGATATATGGAGTTACTCAGGTCTAAGACACACTGCTCTGGCTCTTGGGGAAAAAAAAATAAAATCAATATGGAGTTACAATTCCCATTTCTCTGCTTTTGACGCTACTCAAATTACAAGGGTGAACTTATTGAAAAGGAGTAGTTTTCCTGCTGGCTAGATCCACTATAAAAGCTCACATGAGAGCCCAGTGAAAATAGTAACACCCTGAAGGGCAATCCCCAGAATAACAAAATTTATTTTCTTCACAAAGTTCAAAAAGGTCAGGGTCTAGTATTGCATATTTATGGAGTCAAATCAATGGATTGGGACTGTGCCACATAGAAAAATAGATGACAGTAAAAAGTCAGCTGTTCTCAGAAGGAAAGACTCAGCTCCATTAATGGAAGAGAGAGGTCAAGGTTTGTTCTGTAATAGTGTACAAAACAGGGAGGTGTGGGAGCAGTAGTGTAAAACCTAAGTTACTCTTAAGAGCAGGCAGTCAAATGTCAACATTGAATCAGACTCTTCATCAAAAAGAGGGCTTTAACTAATTTTTAAAGGTTTTTAAAAGCCTCTACTAATTTTTATTTCACTCACTTCCAAAGAAATCAATGATTGACTGAGACTCTAAATCCTAACTCCAGCACAGACAAGGAGCAAGGGAAGTGTGGTTTGTTCTTTCATTTGTTATTCAAAGCAGGCTGTCTATATCTCATCAGCTATAGTTCAGCTTAGGGAGCTCTGAAGCAGCCAGTCTTATACAGAACACAAAACAGAGCTTCAAGTGTTATTTCATACAATGGTAATATTCAACCTTTTTTTTTTTTTTTTTTTTTTTTTTTTTTTTTTGTTTTGTATATTTTTATAGCATCAAACTGTTTCAGAAATGCTCATAAAATTGTCATAGCCCAAAACCATGCCTCTGGCTGATTTCAACCCTAGAACATAAAAGCCCACTCCTAAAAATGCCAGTTCAGCAATAATGCAGATGGGATTTCTCAGGAATGCTGCTGCTTTGCATGTGCTCTTGTACAGGTCAGTGATGGCTGGAGGAAAAAAACAAACAAAACATTCACAAATCAGGACCCAAGTCTAGAAAAGCTAAAGCTCTCATTCTTTGAAGCAAAGTAATGATGTATTTCCATGTTGTCTTCTGTTACTTGTAACAGCCATCCAGAACATTCCTAAACATTTTTTTAATTAATTGTACTTGGTAATGACAAAACAGTTTTAAAAAAGGAGTCATACAATGTGCAGAAATTAATTAAACTCTAGAACTCTAAGGATACAGTGCTAACTATTCTTGGCCACGTGGATGTGATAAAAATACATTTAATGTTAACAATTCACTTTGGATTAAAAAAAATGCTTATTGCAAAAAAGGCAGATCTAGCAGGAAGGAAACAGGTATTGAATATATGCAGTGGTACAGGCCACATGAGTGTATTAGGTAGTATAAGAATGTCATCTATCATAGGAGTTACCTCTAGCATATTTAGCCAAGATATTTTTGCCAGCTATTCTATTGCTTTATAATTAACAACGGAAGAACTGGATTGAGGGTTTGGCTCATGGTGTTTAGCTTTCATATGTTAACAATTTCAGAGATTATTTTGTTTCTTCTTTTTCTCTTTTTCTTTTTCTTGCAGCATTAGTTTTTCAGGTTTTATTCATCACCAGTTGTTGGTTTGGGGCTTTTTAAGGGGGGAGGGAGGTATGATTAGCACGTTTTCTCAAATTACCAGTAACTTCATTAAAACTATTAAGAAAATGTCATACAACTGAGGAAATAAATGTGTTTATTTGGATGCCTGGCTTGAATAAGGCTATAATAAGATGAACATCTCTATACAGATCTCAAAATGCTGTCTCTCTGCAAAGTGTTGAGTTTCGTGTGTCGGAAAGCTGACAGGCTTCTTCACATGCTTGTGGTGCCTCTTGTCTTCTTTTCTAACAGCAAGATAGTTGAAGATCTTTGCTTTTTAAACCAGCACAATCTGGATCAAACTGCTAGCTGTTACATACTTCACATTTGTTTTCCCTTTTCTTTTTCCTGTCTAAGTGGGAGTGAATACACAGTAATGTTCAGACCAGCATACCAGGAACAGGCAGTGATTTTTTATCCTCCCTTCACTGACAGGCCACTCAATCCCTTCGAAGATAACTGGGAATTGCAGACTATCAAATAAAGAACTCTTTTCAGGAGAGAGAGGTGGTTAAGAAACCATTTCATTTAGGTGAAATCAGATCAACTTCAGTGAACAGGGCATACAGTTAAGATGCTGGGGGACATCAGAAGACAACAGAGGTAAAATGAAGACACTAGATATGAAGATAGCATAATGTGAATTACCAGCATTGGGAAAATACACACCAGGCTAAGATAGGTCCTAAACAATGGGTTGGACCTACAGATCAAGGCAGTAAATTTGTATTCTACTCTCAATCAGGAGTAGGACAGTTTAAAGCAAAAATCAATTGCTTTAGATGTAGCTATGCCATCACTCAGAAGTGCAAAAAAATGTTTCACTGTAATCCGCATAAGTCTTGGTGACCTATTGATGAAGTAATCTTTGATCTGGTTCAGCTTTGCCTTTCAAGCACACACAGACTTTGCTCCCTTATAGTTTCAAATTTGAAAAATAATTGAAAATTGTTTGGAAAAATAATTCAAAAGTTCCTGAAATTGATTGAAAATAATTTAAAGATAGAACAAATGTCCCAATTTACCTTTTTTTCACAGAGTAAGGAAAAATAAAAACACTGGGAAAAAACATTCAGAGGTTTTGTTTGTCTGTTTTTCCTGTGATCTGTGACTGCGTTTATTTCCCTGGTCCTTTCTGCCCTTCTATCTACTGACAAAATGCACCACCACACTCATAGTTGGCAATGTTGTCATGTTTTGCTAGGTACGAAAGCACAGACAGAGGTACTGTGTAATAACATCCTCTCTGTTATTAGCTCAAGGCATGTCATACATCCCACATTGTTTTAGTGATATTAAAAGGACTTGTCCATGTCTATGCAAACACATGGAGAAACGTGATCAAACTGGGTGTTGGAAAGAAGAAGTGAAGAAAGGTAACCATGGTATTGTGCTCTGAAAGAGTCAAAAGTCTGTTCTTCAGTGGTTCTCTGTTGTTATACCTTTTAATGAGCACATTTTCTGAATTAAAGAGCATGGATTTCAGCATAACACTACATGAACTATTCTGAGATTCTGCAAAGACTTTAATTTGATATTGCATTTAAGGAAAATTGGTAAACTTACACTGCTTCAGTGCTGCAAACAAGTCCACTAAAGCCACCCTCTAGAAAACACTTTCATGTTAAAAAATATAGACAAAATATTTCCAGCTTTCACGTAGGCTTATTCAATTGCATATGTGTAACTACACATAGATTACATTTTGTTTCCTGTTGTAGTAATTCCTGGTAAAAAGTTAGAAAGGCCTGTTTTGCTTTCTACCTTCTGCGCATAATTTTCTGTGGTGCTGAAATAATGGGATTTGCAGTCCTCTTTGAGCACAGTTGTGACTACATCTCTCCTCACTGTTAAGGGATTTATTGACACACCCAAGTTTTATTTCAAGTGCTTCAGATATTCGATGTAAATATTCTTATCAGCCAAATAGTTTCTGAAAATCAGCTATATTAAACAACAATAAAAGATCGTACAAATAAATCTAAATGAAAAAAAAAAAGTGACCAAGCGTTATAAGTTTTGCAGCATGCATAGCTATGCTTTCACTATAGGTAAAGATTATATCAGATTTTCTTCTCTGATTTGCTCCACAAACTTTGAATTCAGCTCAAACATGGGATTGGTGATGGGGAATCTAAGAAAAAAGAGGTAATTGGGTGAATTCACATTGGTGAACAGAGCACACAGAAGTTTCAATACGATGGATGAAAGCCATGCATTTTTACTTACCATGTTTGTCACTTCTATTGAAGAGCACATTATGGCTCTGTGTTCTTAGTTTTGCTGTATAGATTTTGGACAGATTGCAGTTGTGACAACTGTCCTCATTTATGCTAATGATCTTACTTGGAAGTAACCTCATTTTATCGATGTTTGTTCCAATAATAATTTGAATTATTGCAGGGAGATAAAGATATCCCCGAAGGTATCCTCCTTCCAGCTGGATCTTTGGGGAGGAACTCCATGGGTCTTATCAATTGTATGAAGAGAAAGTAATTCACATGTCTCACACTGATTAACAGCCTGACTTTTTCATTTTAAAGGAATTTGGCTGATTTCCTTAGCTTGCATAATAAAATAACTAAAGGTTTATAACAATGAAGTTGGAAAAAAAGCTCATACTTAGACCTTTTTTTTTTTTTTTTTTTTTTAGTACTAGAAATCTGGGGACAAATCACAGCTGCTCATGTAAGTAAAAACATTCGCTGAGCTAAAGGGGAAACCCATCTTAACTATGGATGCAGGAATGATGTCTCCATATTTCAAGTTTTAAGAGGAGCAAGCATAGCAATCTTATTAAAAATGGCCAGTGCCAATGCTATATATAAACAGTTATCTTGAAAATGGGTCCACACAGGAAGTTCAGATTTATGCTGTAATATGTTTTCATGCAGTAATTCATCACTAGTTCTCAAGCCATGTCACCAATTAATTTCCTCTAGATCCAAAACTTCTTTTGACAGTGCAGTGCTGTGCTGAATGCAAAGGATGGTTTAGTGTACCTGTTGATGACATGATGTCCCTGTGGGAAAAGCTAGGAGAAAAAATGCAAACCTGTATCAGAGAACAAGAGTCTGATCCTCAGAGTCAAGGGAAGGACTTAATATAATTAATATTTGCCTTCTTGTGGTATCGTAGGGACTGGAAAGTGGGAGTTTCACAGAAACAGAAGATGGGAGATCTGTGGAATCCTACAGTAGTTTAGATTGGATCTCTGTACATGTATGTGCTCTATCACCATTGTTAACTCTGATTCTTTAGCAACAGCACTTCCAGGAGATATGTACTCCTGGAATTAACTAGGAATTATTATAACAAAATTTCTGTGGAAGAACACAGGGTAGGTTGAGTTGCAGTCTAGATTACAGCAGGTTTACTTGGTTGGCCTGCCCCTGCCAAATTTAGAAGGCAGTTTTCCCCAAAAGCTTTGTCTGTTTGAATGGCCTGTACTGAAATTTGAAACAATCAGAAACCTAAAGAAGATCTGTCATTCATGTTGAGTTACTTTCAGAAATTACCTGAGCTATTGTGTGAGCTAACAGTGAAAACCTTCCTTTCATAAAAACCTCGTGCTTGACACCAAACAGCAATGCTGCTGTTCTGGGTTGGAGGAAGTATATTTTTTGTTTGTTTTAAATCAGTTCAATTTCTCAATCAAAGAGTCATATTTTCCAAAATAGTGATGTTAAACATTTCTAATACTGTGCTGTTGAAAATCAACACCTCTGAAATAGGGGTGTGTATGTCTGTCTATCAGTTCAAGCAGGGACTAGTATTTCTGGAAAAGTAGAGGGATACTGCCTGGTTGTGCACGTATGGGATCAGGAAGACCAAGGCACAGCTGGAGTTAAACTTGGCAAGGGGTACTAAGAATAGCAAACAGGGCTTCTACAGATATATCAATGAGAAAATAAAGGTTAAAGAAAGTGTCCCTCCTGATGAGCAAGGATGGCAACCTAGTAACAACAGACAAGAAGAAGGCTGAGATTCTCAATTACTTTTTTGCCTCAGTCTTCACTATCTCGTCATACCTCCCGAATGGAAGGACCTCAAGAAGGTGACCAGGGGGAGGAATTCCCTCCCACTGTAAGTGAAGACAAGATTCGGGATCACCTGAGGAACCTGAACATACATAAGTCTATGGGACATCATGAGATGCATCCAAGAGTCCTGAGGGAATTGGCTCATGTAGTTACCAAGCCACTCTCCATGATGTTTGAAAATTCATGGCAGTCAGGTGAAGTTCCTGGTGACTGGAAAAAGGGAAATACAACATCCATTTTCTGAAAGGGTAGAAAGGAGGACCCTGGGAACTACTGACCTGTCAGCCTCACCCCTGTGCCTGGGAAGATCATAGAACAGATACTCTTAGAAGCTCTGATATAGAAGCATATAGAGGACAGGGAGGTGATTCAAGATAGCCAGTACAGCTCTGCTAAGGGCGAGTCTTGCCTAACCAACCTAGTGGCTTTCTGCAATGGAGTGATAAAGGAAAAGCAATGAATGTCATCTATTTGGATTTCTGCAAGGCCTCTGGCACGGTCATCCACAACATGCTTCTCTTTAAGTTGGAAATAAAAGGGTTTGATGGGTGGACTATTTGGTAGAAAAGGAATTGGCTGGATGGTCATATCCAGATGGTAGTGGTCAATGGCTTGATGTCCAGATGGGGATGGGTGATAAGTGTCCCTCAGAGGTCCATACTGGGAACAGTGCTGTTTAATGTCTACATCAACAATATAGATGGTGGGATAGAGGACACCTTCAGCAAGTTTGCAGGTGACACCAAGCTGACTGGTGTGGCTGACACTCCAGAGGGACAGGATGTTATCCAAAAGGACCTAGACAAGGTAGAAAAGTGGGTCCATGTGAACCTCATGAGGCTCAACAAGGCAAAGTGTAAGATCTTGCAACTGGGTGGGGCAATCCACTTTATCAGTACAAGCTAGGGGATGATGTGATAAGAGAGCAGCCCTGCAGAAAGAGACTGGTGGATGAGAAGTTATATATGAGCAAAAAGTGTACATTTGCAACCTGGAGGGACAATTGCATCCTGGGCTGCATCAAAAGAAGTGTGGCCAGCAGGTCAAGGGAGATGATTCATGCCCTCTACTCCACTCTCTTAAGACCATACTTGGAGTACTGTGTCTAGCTCTGGAACCCTCAACTCAAGAGGGACATGGACCTGTTGGAATGAGTTCAGAGAAGGGCCACAAAAAATATCAGAGGGCTACAGCACCTCTCCCATGAAAACAGGCAGAGAGAGCTGGGATTATTCAGCCTGGAGAGGAGAAGGTTTTGGGGAGAACTTATAGTGGCCTTCCAGTACCTGAAGTGGCCTGCAGGAAAGCTGGGGAACAGCTGTTTACAAGGGCATGTAGTGAGAGGATGATGGGCAGTGGCCTTAAACTAGAGCAGGATAGATTCAGACTGGATATCACAAAGTTATTTACTATGAGGGTGATGAAACACTGGAACAGGTTGCCCAGGGAGGTGGTGGCCCTGTCCCTGGGAACATTCAAAGTCAGGCTTGACAAGGCTCTGAGCAACCTGATCTAGTTTAAAAGGTCCCTGTGCACTGCAGGGGGGGGGGCTGGACTAGATGATCTTTTAAGGGTCCCTTCCAACCCCACACATTTTATGATTCTATCATGTGCGTGTGTATATATCAATATATATCTACACTTTTTTTTAGGAAAATTTTAAATACAGATGTATTTCTGTTAACCTTTATCAGGTTAACCTTTATTTGCCAGTTATGTTTCTGATATATTCTGGCTCCCTGTCCTGTAGATCTTGTCTTTATTCTGAGTTGAAAATGAGGCTTGTGATTAAGATGGTTGAATTAATAAACAAGAAAATCCAATTTGTTTCCTAGCATCACCATGCATTGCCTTAGCAATGAGGAATGAGTGAAAGCGAAACAACTCTGCAGACACCAAGGCCAGTGAAAAAGGAGGGAGAAGAGGTGTTCCAGGCATGAGAGCAGAGATTCCTCTGCAGCCCATGCTTAGAATCATGGGGAGGCTGGTTGTCCTTTTCTGGTGCCTATGGCAGATCCCAAACTAGAGCAAGTGAATGACTGAAGAAGGCTGTGACCCCTTGGGAAGCTTACCCTGGAACAGGCTCCTGTCAGGAGCTTAGCAGGATCTGTGGATCTGTGGAGAGACAAGTTCACGCTGGAGCAGGTTTGCTGTCATGGAGCAGTCCATTCCTGAAGGACTGCATCCTATGGAAAGGACTGACACTGGAGCAGTTAGTGAAGAACTGCAGCTAATGGAAAGAACTCATGTTGGAGATTTTGTAGGACTGTCTCCCATGGGAGAGACCCTCAGTGAAGCAGGGGAAGGGAGGAGGAAGGAGCTGCAGAGACAATGTGTAATGGACTGACCACAGCCCACATTTCCCTTCCCTCTGCACTTCTGGGTGGGAGGTAGAGGAAAATCAGAAGTGAATTTAAGCCCAGGAAGGAGAGAGGGGTTGGGAAAAGGTGTTTTAAGATTCAGGTTCTATATATCATCGCCGTGCTTGGATTTGATGGTTAATGAATTAATTTTCTAGAGTTGAATCTGTTTTGCCTGAGATGGTAAGGGATGAGTGATCTATCCCTGTCCTTATCTCCACCCAGATGCCTTTCTTTGTGTTTGCTGTCCCCTGTCCAGCTGAGGAGGGGAGTGGCTTTGGTGAGCACCTGAAGTCCAGCCAGGGTCAACCCACCACAGGTCCTGAAGAAAAGCAATAGCATCTGGGTATTTTACACTAAGACCTCTTTGTACTGTGTGAATATTTTAGCAGAGATTTTATGATGAATATGAACATGATGTACTTAACAGAAGGTATCTCAGGTTCATAATAAACAACCTACTACCTTGAGATTCTAATGACAAAAATTTGCCTTTCTTTTGACATGATGTACAGCTTTGAAAAAAATTAACTTAGCATTAGGAAAGAAGGGAGTGGTGAAATATTTTGCTACATATATGACAATTTTTTTTATAGCAGTTATTTAATGTCTTCCTCTTCATCTGCCATCAAAGGTAAAATAAACAACTGTGAATGAGAATTACCTCATCATTTGACATTTGAAGTTGAACACTGTTTCACAACAAGAGCAGACATCTCCTGTGCCAGACTGTGAGCTCAGTCCCTGTTGCAGGAAACAAGAGCGCAGGAACTGAACTGGTCACTGAGTCAGGAGGGCTGTTCTGGATTGACTGGGATAGCCACAGGATGGGGCTCAAAGTGCAGCAGTGTCATATGCTTCCATTCTGAAACTTTGGGCAGATGTCCTTCTGCAACTTGCATTTGTTCTGATCACCCTAACAATTCAACAATGATTCCTCTTCTCTTTTTCCCATTTGTGTCCTCCCTGGCTTTACTGAAGCTGACACGACATTCTCTGTATTAAAAGAGCTCAGAATTAATTCTGCCTCCCCCACCTCCCAAATGCCTGACAGGGGCAAAGGTATTTGGGGTTTTGGTTCTGCCTTGTTCTGTTTTTCTTCTGTGTTTAACCTACTGACTTGGCTCAGTGAGAGCTAATGTTGCAGCTACTGTGGACAAATAGATGTACAGTAAGAAAAATGAAAAGCAAGAAACATGGTTCACTGGTAACTTCATAGGCTTGGATGATGGAGGGGAGGGGAGAGAAAACAAATATGTACGCTAACGTGTTCACGAAAGAGAAACAACAGCATATGAAATTCCTCTATTCTGTGTAGGCAGGGTGAGGCCAGAGTCAATATTGGCATTAGGTAATGCAATCAGATGTTTCTCATGAAGTTATGTTAGCTGAGGATTGGTAATGTCAAAAGGTATATGTACTCATGAACACACCAGTATGCTGGAACCTGATTTAATGTGACACACTCCTGCACACCTGGAGATAATATCTGTGTTCCCAACAGCAAGAAAAGGATCTGGGCTACATATAACCCCTCCTCTCCTGTGGCATCCAGTTTTCCCTTCATTTGTTCTGCCATAAAAGCTCTCTAGAAGGCCTATGTGGCTCCTCTTCTTTGATGGTAATAAAACTACAAGGAAAGTAAATAGCACCACCAGGCTTCAGCAGGTGTCAGGAAGGAAATGAGAACCAGATACACTGCAGGGCTATTTGAATGCCCCTGTGCAACCAAGGCCACCTGACCTCATTCACTACTACAGCGCTATTACAGGAACAAGAGTTTGGAGCTGCAGCCTACCTACATGTGCTTCTGCTCCCTAACATCCCTTACATGTGCAGAGCTAGATGAGATGTACTGTGTGCAACAGGGACTCAGACTCACTGATGTTTAGAAGAGAATAGGAAATGGCTTCTTAAGACATTAATGAAGTATTTAGCTTTCTCCAAAAAGAGAAGAAGGTAGACTATTTTTGTAGGAGAGGATGTAAAGCTCACAGTAGTAACTCTTACTCTCTCTTACATCAGTTAAGGTCTGGGTAACCCTACAAACTTTATTTGAACTTACTATCCCTTTTATGCCTTAGAGTGAGTTTTCCTTCACACAGTGAAGGCCTTAGTTGGGTGTTGAAACTCCTTCAGTTGCTTTCCAGCAGGATTAAGTGTTCTCTTCATGCAAAACTCAAACCAAGGCAAAAAAAAAAATACACGAGAGAAATGCCACTCCTATAAGCTACTCATGATGCAGCATTTCTACATGCTTTGTGTGCTCTCAGCAACTCCTTCCTTTCAGATACAGTAGGTTTCTCAACAGTGATCTTCCTCCAGTAGATGGATGCAATATGGACTTCATCCACTAGCTTGTTACAGGCTGAGAAATTGCCTCTGAAGCTGAAACTTGTAACTGAGCTTGAGTTAATTTAGTAAGCAAAGATCTGGCTGCATATTGGTCAGTGGTTTAAGATTTTTTTGTGGTCAACAGTTTGGATGTAGTTTGAAAAACACTCTGCAGAATTTTTTATTTTCTTGTCCTACAAAACCTCTCTGATAGCCTGACTTCAAGCCCAGCAAAACCTGCAGAAGTTTTCCTTTAGTAGACAGCAGATCACAATCTGAGTTAGAGCATATCTCTATTCTCTGCCCAGGGCAGTGTAATTTCTAAGGCCACTCTATTCACCTAGGGTCTGTGCAGTGGTTTTAAAGCTGAAATAAACCATAAAGGCCATTCCCCATCAGCAGTGTCCCAGGCACCTTACCCAGTTGCAGTTTTGGGAAGAAGTAGCTATAAAGCTGTGACACTCATACACGCATCCAATTGTGTCAGCCTCCTAAACTGGCACTTTATCCCAGCTTAGCTGTACACATTCTAATTTTTTCTCTCACTTGTTCTTTCGAGTAATAAGCAATAGGTAACTTCAGGTCTAACGGCCTTTCCTAAACTGTTGCAATGAGCAATGAAAAAATTATTAAAACCAGTCACGCCATTCCCTCCCTCCTCCATACACACATGTATGTATACATAAGCACACATTGATGTGCTTTCATGTATTATAGCTTTCTGTTGCTATTTGAAGAAATTAATCCTCTTGTTTTTCTTTTACTATCAGGTGGCATGATAGATTATCTTCACTCTGATTTAATTCAACAGAGGATTAAAATGTGAATATAAAGGCAGACTAATGCTGGTTGCTAATAGAAATCCATGTTTGGCTTCCCTTTTCCTTATAGAAATAGAGTAATGGTTTCAGGTAATTCTCAATGGATGTCATGTTTCAGAGGGAAAAAAGACCCTTTTCTTTCTTTGAAACCAAAATATATGGAGGACAAAGACAATAATTTCAATGAAATCTGGTTTTAATGTGTTTCTTTGATAAAGGTATGTTAAAACAGTTGTTCTTCAACAATATTAAAACTGTCTTTATTTCTGATTGATTTTGTTAATTTTTACAAGTGTATATTTATCTTTGATTTTACAGTATAATATTTTGACAGAATGTAGAAATTAAATAAAAGTATCCATGAAACAAATTAAAATTTTTTGTAAGATTAAAAAAAAAAAGGGGGGGGGCGGGGAAAATAGACATTTCTCTGAATTTTTCTTTTAACAAATAACGGTGGCTTTTCTGAAAAGCCTTGGACTGCTTTCTGATCAGTTTTCTCTTCATTTCAGGGCTTTGCTGGAGTATCTTATTCTGACCTAGCTCAGGGCCAGAGCTAATACATTTGCCTTAGCACAAAGCCTCAGTTGGGATAATTTATTCTTTTTCCCAACATGTGCACAGCTCTTCCTGGTGCCTCTGCACACTTGGTTTGCATCACATCTTCACACAGCTTTTGGAATTCTCTCCACAAGAAGCTACAGCAAAAGTCTGACCCCCATTTGAATCCCTCTAAGCAATGCTGAAACTTCACCATCTCATGATATTTGGTAAGAGGAATGGTAGGGATCTTCTACTCTGGGAATCTGGTTGTCTGGAAGCTGTCTTGCAAACATACAGGGCACTGTTGGTTCTGCCCAGGGTTTGTGCACAGATATGAGCATTCAGTGCTTCCTTTGGCTCCCTAAGCGGTCAGTGGAGACCTCCTCTCTCCACAGTTAACTACAGAAATGACTAGACCTAATGTGAATATCCCTTAATGGATGATGTTTTTCCGTGCCTGGACTGCATCCAGTTCCTTCTATGTCACACAAGGAGAACACCTTGGGGTTCCAAAGTTCAAGGGATCATCCCAAACTGAAAAAAACCCACCAAAATCGGAGTCAGTGAAAAAATAAATAATAATAAAAAATTTAAAACCAAGTAAAATAAAGCCTAAACCTAGATGCAGTTGCTCTGATTCTTCATTTGAAGAAATATGCTGTGCTTTAAAAACATAAAGCCATCTCAGGGTAAGGTCCTGGAGAGCTTCCAGATACTGGATGCTATTTTTAAACCAGTTTCTTCCTTCTACACCTGAGTGTTGTGGCAAAGGACACATTGATCTCAGTCCTGTGAATATTTGATGAGAAATCACACAACTTTTAAGAAAACCACACCCCTAGAGAAAAGCTGTTTCGTGAATGTCCATTATTCTTGTGTTCAAGTGAGACATTGCCCAGTTTCAAGACTCAGCACTTTACTTTATTCTCTCCCTTCTGCAGGAATCATTATAGCATGGTGTTGCAAAACAGATTTGGTTTGTTCCTGCTTGAACTCTGAATAATTCTACCAGTCGAGGGAGTCATAGTCTTCTGAATGCACTTGTATTGTTTTGAGGGATTATGGTAGAAATGTCCCAAAAGTTCAAACAAATATATACGTCAAGCTTCACAGCTCTAGGAAAATAGATTTTATTATATATATCACCAAATATTTAAGCAGCAAGGCAATATAAACACATAGCCTATTTTTTCATATTTACACTGCAGCGTTGGTCCTCTCTTTAGAGAACTGTAAACAAAAACCCTGTTTGCTACTGTACCTTATCACAATATCATCATTCACAGGAGAAACCATTTAGAGCAACTGCCAAAAATATATGAGGTAATGATCACTTATGACCCACATGCACAAGGCCTGATCTTTTCCCTCCATTGGAAGTATTCACCTGCTGGCCCCTATTTTGATGAAAATGCACTGCATCTGATTCAGATCTGAAGCCAGAGGGACTGTTTGGTAGATGATTCAGGGAAGCTTTGCAAAATTTCCTTTATTGCCCTCTGCCCTGAAGCAGTGGACTTATCTCCATGCAGAAAAGCAATTGTTTCCTACATCTCAAGACCTTAGAACACAAAAGCTGCTATACAGAGGCTTCACTTTCATCAGAGACAAACAAAGTCTGCAAGGAAGCCTCAGTAAAACATTTAAAGAAGAATGACACAGTTTGAAGGGAGGAAGGGCTACTAAAAATGTAGCTGAGCCTCTTCCTCCACAGAATATGCCCCTTACCTCCATGGCACCATCCCACATACAGCACATCCTCACCAAAAGCATACCCAAAGGTGAAACACGTTTAAGAAGCTCAAAAGATGAAGACCAAAAATATATGATTTTTCAAAGTGTTTATGTGTTCAGCTAGGATTTAACTAGTTACTTCTCTTCCATGGCATAACCCACATGATTAAGGAACACCCTTCAGTGAGCTTTGGATATCGTCTGAGTTGTTTTATATGAAAACCTGCTCCTATTTATGCATATTGGGATTCTTTGGATACAGCAGACCACCTACACCTTTCCATGAAAAACTGCAAACCAGCCTGCCACCTGGACCTCCAGGCTTTCACCCAGACACACAGGCTGCTTGTGCCTAGTTACAGAGGTGTCAGCTTCAGTCCTGAACATTATGATTTGTATGTTAATAAACAGAATTAAAGTTAGCAGAAGATGCCCAGCAGTTAGGACCCTCAGATTTTATTTTAAAAATATTTAGATATTTTTTTTTTATTGTCAGTTTAAGCATTAAACTACTGCTGTATCCTGTTAAGAAAAGAAATAATAAAATAAGAAACATACTGTAGCTTTAAAATACTCTTGATTGCAAGCCAAAGAGAATTCTGTTGAAGTGGATCATTCCATCTCTGAAGAGAAAACACTTAGGAGATGGAAAACCAGAGCTGTTCACTGGGGACTGATGTCTATTACAGGCTGATGATCATCTGTGTCAACTCTAAATCCCAGCAGGTGGATACACAGTTACGGCACCTTCCAGTAGACAGCTGGCACCTCTGTTAAATATTTTGTGGCAATAGGTGAATGCAGAGATGACCACAAGAATGTACTACACATGCTGTACTGAGATCCAGTTTAACTGTCTGAAGCCAAGAAAAGCTCCACAGACACTGCCGAGGACACACGCTGCATAAAGAAGCTTTTGACTGCTCCATGACTCAGAGGAAAACCCAGGATGCTCATTATAAAATGTGGTAAGGTCACTTCTAAAAATGGACTTCCACATTCCCTCTTTCACTTTTCTTTCTTGGTCAGCTCAGTGCACGTTCTTCTTTCAAACTCAGTGGAGCTGCTCCCTCCACCCCAGGCCTCACATGACGCTTTCTCAAGGCTTCTCAAGCTTTTGTAAAAAAGTCCCTCCACAGCTTCTGTAGGCCCCTGAAGCAACAAGATCCAGCCTAATACCATTGCTCTCCTTCTCCAGTTTTCCCTACTTCTCATTAAATCTACAGGTGGCATCAGAAAAGGCTCTTCACTTTTAAGGAAAGCTATCTAGTGCAGTCAAGCTCAAGCCATTCAGGGTAATTTCTGTTCTAGCAGTTATGTCCCAAGGAATTTCCTCTGCAAGGAACTGAGACAGTCAACAGCCAACAAGGCAATCTATGAGGGAGGGATTACAACCTGGACCAAAAATTTGCTTTTTGCAGAGCCCTCTTATGCTTATGCTGTAACAGAAGCTGCAGCTGTGCTTCAGCCACTCCCTCTAAGCACAAATGCTCCATCCATGCTCTCTTCTCACTCTGGAGTAAGCACAGGCTTTTGTTACAAAGATGCACAAGTCTCTTTGTGGTAGCTGAATAAGGCCCTCAACTTTTATGGATGAGTACAGAAGCAGCACCAGCAGACTGAAACATGCACCCAGTCTGGGTGCTGACCTCCTTGGCAGCTCTTCAGTGCAACATAGCTGAAGTGATTTCAGTCCTATTTCTTCCCTTTCTGCTTGAGCCCTCTTTTGTCCTTATATCTGAGCTGATGCTGGCTCTGCTGTAGTCAAATTCTGAATTCAGACTGCTGAATGCTCAGCAGAAAAGAGAGGGAAGGAAGAAAATGAGGTGACCGTTACATCTAGATATGTTTGTGCCACACATATGACAGAAGAAAATGAAGTTGCAAGATCAGTGAATATAAGCCAGTTATATGTATTACTTTATTCTCCTTATACAGACCTTGAACAAAACATTCCCAGATGTCTCCCACCATTACTATTTTAGGCCAAGGAGTAAAATCTCACAACTGCAGGGATCTTAGCTCAGTCCAAGGGACTGTGAGTTTATTTTTTTCTTGGGGAAGCAAAGTTGCTGCAGGTTAACTGTGTAACTTGAGGAAAGGATTTGTCTCTGTCTAGTAAGATTAATGCACACAGTAAAAGAAGTACTATCACCATGCAGAAATAGGTTTTTGCCTATGTCTCAGGCATAATTTTCTTTTTCCAAAAAATGTTGTTAGACCACAGCAAAAAGATATTTTAAAAGTCTGTTTTGCTTAACATAGTCATAGCATGTCTCAAACATGTCCTTTCATTTTTAGAAAAAAAAGGGGGGAAACTGCTATGTACCAGTGATACATGGACTGTTTTTTTCCTCAGCATCACCAGAATAATTTTCAGACCACAACCATCCCACCAGTACAGCACACCATTTTAAAGAGACACTCCAATAACATAAAAAATGGCAGAACATTATATTATTAATTCCATTGAGTTTCACTTGCTGAAGAAGTCCAAATTCAATATGTATTGCAGTCTGTTTATCTATCTAAGATACATTACAACATGACACAACTTTGCCAAGACTGTCAAGTGGTGCAATCTAAATATTTTGTTTGCAATGATTAGAACACTAAAATATCCTCACTTTCTAATAGTTTCAGAAATTTTATTTTATTAAAGATATACTGTAGGGAATAGCCCTGCATTGGCAATGGAAGCGACATGAAGAACTATTACTTAAGATCCTCTTCATCTCACATTTCCATGGTTCCAAATGAATATCTTTTTAATCTATTGGAGAGTGTATATTCTATCTGATAATAGCAAACCTTGTGGGGTTTTTTTTGCTGGGGCCAAAAATCAATCAACCTAAATTCTTCCCAAATTTATTTAATAACTTAGTTATAAATCTTTGGGGAAAAATGAAGAATGAAAAGAGAAAGATTTATTAAGTAAACATCAAAAGCCTCTGAAAGCAAAGATTCTACAAATGGACATTGTTCCACCTAATTAGCTGAACTCATTAAACAAAACAGAAATGTGTATTGCATGTAATGGATGAAAACTGGCAGCTCCTCAGGTCACAGATGGAAATTTTCCTACCATCTAATAGATAAAGTACTTTGCCTTTCCAGATTTCTAGATGTTCACTTACACATGTATGAAAAAGAGAGAAACCACAGATTCAGTGCCTTTTTTAATTGATTAACACAAGTATATAAAATTGATCTGGTAGCAATACAGTCTTGCCAGTAGTGCTAAGCATTTATACACTGTTATATTTAGGTTTTAGAAGTAGGACTTTTCGATTTACTGGCTTCATTCAGCTTCTGCAAACCTGGTACTCATTTTGACCCAGAGAACTTGGAACATCTGAGGTACAGCTAAGTGTGAGGTGGCTCAGTGTTTACCATCAAATGAAACCTTTTTGTCATAAATCAAAATTTCTGCACAGCTAACTCTCCTCTCAAATCGCAGATTTACTTCTGAAGAGCATGCCTTTCAAAGCCAAAAGTGGTTGCAGAATTCAAAACGCTCCTCCTTTCATCTTCTCTGACCAAGTTGAGAAAGAATTTGGTCAAAGCTTGCAGTTACTGGCTAATTACTATTTCAGTTTTTATTTATTTAATCTTGTCATTACAGAGAATGCCTTCCTGACCTTCACAGAAGATGTTAACAGTTAGCTTCTCAACTTCAAGTTTTAAAAGACTGTGACCTGATTTCAAATGTGTGCTGATAAGCAACTGGGTATCCCTGCTGACCTCTAGTTATTACCACTCGTTACTTAACACTATTGGGGAAATTATCTGTTTATTTGGGTATTTTATTAAGCATTTAGATGCCAAAATACTGAAAAATCTTACAACTAATAAATTACAGTAATATTTATGCCAATTCTCCTTTGGAAGCACAGACAAAAAAATATATTTTTTTAAAGCAGCTGCTTGAGGATTTTTTAGGGGTGTGGGAGATTGTTTTGTTCCGCTTTATGTATGTACAAGCAAATAAGACTAGGGCAGAGTGTCTGTTGGAAGTAACCAGGGTCATTCCTACTGGTGCAGTGAAAACAATTCAAGAGGTCTGCACTCAGAGCACTTTGCACAACACGTAACTACTCCTTCAGAAGGAAACAAGCATGCGCATCTTTCTGCAAGTTACCTCTGCCAAAGGCAGTGTCTCCAGAAAGAGACCAGGTGTTCCCTGTGGCCTCCATGCAAAACACAGCAGCTTCTTGGAGCCATATGTGAAAACATTGTCTTCTCCTGGGGCATCTGGCTCTCTGCATAGCTCTCTACTGGACACCTGCCACATAGTCAAAGAGGACTATGCTCATGGCAAAGCTAATTTGCCATCTTACAACAGAGACAATGGTTAATAATATCCTATTATGGCTATATGGGGAGTTGATTTGGGAGCATATGTCTTTTTTTTCCTTCCCCCTCCCCCCCCTTTTTTTTTCCTTTTCTACACCAATTATTTAATTTTTAAAAATTATTTTCCTTCTGAAAAATTCAGACATGAATATATGCAGAAAACCAAGACAAAGTGGGTGTATGTCAGGGAAAAGCAACTGGAAAAAATGCTTTACTTTTTCTTGCTACTTATGACATGTCAAAAAGAAAGAAAATGTCATAAAAAGAAAAAGATGTATAAAGAGTACTTTATCCTCAGAATCACTCAAGCCCTTTTTGCTCATTCCCACAGTGAGAATAGGGGAAACTGGCTGTTTGCAGACACCTCATGTATGCCACATTTCACAGAGAATTTCATGAGTCAAGTATGTGCCTTTTGGGAAAGTGCAGGGAAGGGATTAAAAAGCAAAGAGCACTGGGCATCTGTTCAAGTCATTGAGGCTAGATGAAACACAAAGTTCAAAATACCAGCCAGCTTCCAGTTTAGTAACTGTTGAGAGTGAACCCCTGCCTTCAACTCCAGGGGCTGGCACTTGCCTAGCAGAGAGATGTAGGCCAGGCTGTGCAAGTGCACCCTGTGCCCCAGCACCACAGTGCTGGTTGCCACCAGCAGCTGCACAAAGCCTTTGCTTTTTCCCTGTGTGTTTGTTGGTGTCCGCAGCCACTAATTTTGCAAGGGAAAGAAAGCTTATGGATTTTGCTAATCTGCAAGTCACCTTATAGTTAATACCTTGATAACTTGAGGACTCTTGATACAGGCAGTGGAAAGGAGAGACTGGATTTATTGTTGGCTCCTTTGGAGGACCAAATCCCTGGTTATTTTTGTTTATATTTGCCTTGTTCTCTGTAAACAGCTGATTTACTCTCATTTGTAAAGAAAGTTTGGATCAAATCATGAACATTTAATAGCAACTGGCTATATATATTAAAAATTTATATGCATTCATGAAAATGCATCAGTTCACTGTGACTTTTTCAGCGAACAGGTTTTTAAAAAGCAGATTGATTTAAATGAAAAATGTCTCCTTTTCAACTTGACTGATCCTGTATAATTTTATATTCTGTACAAGTCTTGATTTAAAACAAGGTATTATGTGTTACAACTGTCTTTATTGCAATTTCACGTGATAAATAACATTAAAAAGTGTAAAAAACATCTTGAATTTTTAACCAAGACCTTGTTTTTTTTGACACAATAAAGATCTAAAGTGCAATGACAACGCTTTCTGCTTTGAAAGCAGATAGTAGCAAGTATTAAATAATACATCAAAATATGAACTATATTTTCCTCAAATATTAAAAATATAAACCTGTGGTGTATTATTTTAGGTTTTATTTTATATATTTCTCTTTCAACTTGTGAATTACATTTTTGTCAGATTAACTTAGTCTTGAAAAATTAAAGTAAGATTTTAAAGATGAGATCAGACTGTATAATCTTAAATGGAAACAATATTTAAGTAACATCATGTGTTCAGATGGAAGATCTTTTGTCTATAATATCACAGCAACAAGACTACTATAAACTTCTTCACAATATGCTCAAACATTTAAAGGACATAAAACTAGTATCTCCTTTAGGTTTCTAAGGGCATCGGTCTTCAGTTGCTGCTCTAAACTCAGTTGCTGCTCTGTACATTTGCAAAGCACTCATTATCCTGCAGTGCCCTCAGAGCATTTCTATTGGCTTTGTACCCATATATAAAGCAAGGCTCTTACAGGGTTTTGGAATGGTGCTGTACAATAGCTTTTTTTTTTTTTTTTTTTTTTCCTCCTTCCTCCAGGCTATGTTTTCAAGGGTCCAGATGTACATATGTGGATTGTAAAGTACACAGAAATGTTGCCACTAAACAGGCCAGCCGGAGAGCTTCATTGGCATAGAGTGGTGGAAAATGCCTGCTCTACTGTCAGGGCTTAGAAGTCCTGGATAAAACAAGAAAATCTGGAGCAGCTCTGAAGTTACAGAGAATATGCCTGACTTGAGCACATGCAGGAAAAGTTTTCAGATTTCTTGCTTCCCTATCCAATCCTTCCCCATAAAAAGCCTGCATTGAGACTTTGTCTGTCCTTTGATAATTTGGCTCTTTTCCTTTCCCTCTGTCCTTCTTCACTTGTTCCTTCCATTCCCAGACCTGTATTCCCTTCATACGCTCATTCGATAGCTGACCCTTGCTTGTATCTGCTGTATTTCTCCTCATTTGTACTTGTAGAGAAATATTTACTGATACTCCCCACTCCAGTCAAATCCTCCATTCTTTCCTTAACTCCCCTCCATAATGTACATAATATTTGTGACTCATGTCCTGTTCTCTCACTCCCTGCCTCTCTGTTGTGTCTGTCCTGGCAACAGTTTGTGAGCTAGTAAAGGACTTCATACCATTCACTCATGACAATGATGAACAAGGCTCTTGGTTTCATACTGATTATTTGATTCCACAGTATATCAATGTGTTACCTAATCTCTATCTGTCTTACTGTTTATACAAGAGACCTCCAAGTAATGTTCCATTTTCTATTGGCAGGAATAGAGCAGAATATAGCATGTCTTCGAATAATGTTCCTAGGAATAAACACAGAAAATTTCCCAGCTCAGTTCCCACAGAGATACAAGCTTGATTTGGAACATACCACTTGTTCTACCTGCTCCTAAATTTTCTACCTATTTATTTCCTCAACACTGCTTAAAATCCATTTAACCTTTTTACTTGTAAATTAAACCAGGAGAAACGAAAATGGAACTCAAGAGCTGCATTTGCAGCAGACAGCTGAAGGAAAGAGACAATAGTATGATAGTATCACTCTGGTTGGAAAAGACCTTCAAGATCATCAAGTCCAACAACTACCCTAACTCCGCCCAATCCACCACTAAACCCTGTCCCCTGGCACCAGATCTGTCTTTTTAGATGCCTCCAGGGAGGGTGGCTCAGCAACCTCCTTGGACAGCTTGGATCACTAAGTCCAACTACCACCCCAGAACAGGACAACCCCAAAGTTCACACCATGTGTCTGAGGGCGTTGTCCAAAGGTTTCTTGAATATTGTCAGGCTCGGTGCTATTACTGCTTCCCTGGGGAGCCTATTCCAGTGCTCCACCTCCCTCTGGGTGAAGAACCTTCCTAACTTCCAACCTAAACTTCCCCCTGCACATCTTCTTACCATTCCCTTGGGTCCTATTGTTGGTCACCAGAGAGAAGAGGTCAGCACCTACTCCTCCTCTTTATCTAATGAGGAAGCAGTAGCTGCAATGAGGTCTCCCCTCAGTCTCCTCTCCTCCAGGCTGAGCAGACCAAGTGTCTTTAGCCAATTCTCACATGGCTTCCCCTGTAGACCCTTTACCAACCTCCTGGCCCTCCGCTGGACACTCTCCAGTAGCTTTACATCCTTTTTTGTACTGTGGTACCACACACTGGCATTTCCTGAAGGAAGAATGAATACACAGCATTTTCTCAAAAGTGCCTTTTTTTCACTTATAATACACTTAAACTTCACTAGAAATGAAAGTAACCCTCTAGCCTTGAGATCTCTCTTGTTATTTAGAGGAAGTGTTTTGGGGTTTGTTTGCTGTTTTGCTGTTTTGTTCATTTATTTATTTACTTACTTGTAGTTTACTTCTTTATCCCTGAGCAATTTTTATTCTTTGTCAGAAAAGTGTACATGGATTCTTCTGACAGGGATTGAAATACACCTGAAAATTACCAAGTAATGGGGATGATTCAAGATTCTGAATATACAGATAAGATATTGGGGGGAAGTAAGATAGTGGATATTGAGTAGTGAGCATGCTGGTCCACAGACATGCAGATAATCTTGACTCATATTTTCATGTAAGAAATTTCTGTAAGCTCTCCACCAGATAACTCCATACCCTTTAACTACTTATTTCTGGCCAATTTTCCCCTAAAAATCTTAATCAATCCACATTTCCACTGGAATAAAATAATTGTTGAACTGGGGAAAAAGCAGAGTTATGAAGTTGCATTTATGACAACATTTATAAAATAAAAATTTTTAGATTTTCACCTTTCAGAAACAGGAATGGGGAAAAAATTCTGAATCTGTCCTTCCACGTCTATCACTGCTTATGAAACATGCACTTAATAAATTTTGATTATTTTTTAACTAGTTGTTTTACTAATGGTTAAGCAGGTGTGGCCCAGAACAAAGTGAAATACGGAAAGTTGTTGGCCTCGGCAAGCAGACATTTTGAGTTAACAATGACGAGATTAAGAGCAAGAGAATCAGAGGTAGAGCTTTTTGAAAGCTTGTCATATTTCTGTTGAACGTAAGCAAGGCAATGTGTGGGTGGTAAAAAAACAACCCTTGCTATAGGCAAACTTGAGAAAATCAATGCTAGAGTTAGAGATAAGTTACCAACACTTTTTTTGTTTGGGTTTTTTTGTGGGTTTTTTTGTTTGTTTTGTTTTTTGTTTTTTTTGGGTTTTTTTGGTCATATCTGTGTTATTGTGATTAACTAAAGAAGAACCTGGGGCAGATAATCTGTTGTGGATAAAGAATATAATAGTGGCTTTAAGCAACAACGAGGAAAACTCAGGATTTTATGAACTGGCTTACACTGATGGTCTGAAAATTCATCAGCTCTTTTACAGCTGAACTCCCCCAGTTTTGTCGTAAGATTGAGAAGCTGATGAGATCACTGAACAAGCATCTCTATTGATTGTTTAATGAAGCAAAGGAAATACTACCACTAGACTACAGCTTGTTTTTATTGTTGCAGTTCACAAAGGGAGTGCTAGAGGTGTTCAGTAATGTCATGTTCCCTAGGCATACTGATGGTCTTCTGATTGTTCCCCAAACTGTTAATTGATAATGACCCATGGGATCAATATATTTTATCATAACCATACCTGCTTTTAGTCAGTTTGAAACAGGAGCTAAGGAGTTGAGTTGATGTATATTTCTTCTTAAATTAATGATCCAACTTCATTTTAGCCACAC
Organism: Apus apus; assembly: GCF_020740795.1. Taxonomy (NCBI): domain Eukaryota; kingdom Metazoa; phylum Chordata; class Aves; order Apodiformes; family Apodidae; genus Apus; species Apus apus. The sequence goes on along the minus strand of NC_067312.1, from coordinate 67,121,016 downwards.
TCTTGTTGTGTTTCTCTACAGCTTTGGTAGAGGTTTTGAAAGAACTGAGCTTTGATATCTTCAGTCACAAATACTGCCGGTTCCTGAGAGTACTTTCTAGTTCCTGCACTTCAGTATTCCCTGGATTTCAAAGACGACGTTAGTGTGTCTAAATCTTGCCAAGATTTATTCCTGAGACATCATAATAAGCCAAATGATTCAACAAGAGCCAAGAAATTGATGGTTCTGATACACTTCAGCAAGATGGTGTTGAAAAGATATACATTGTCCCTAAAATCTCTTACCCACCCAGTAAAAAAAGAACTAGTGTCCCCAGAAAACAAAACTAACTGCAGTGTGGCAGCTGCTCCATCAAGAGCTGGGACCCAGAACTTAATTTCTGCTTCATCACTCTCCACCCAACATTTGAATAGTTATTTAATTGGGGATGGATCAACCACAGTACATGCAGTAACAGGTTGGTGTAAATATTTGAGTGCAGATGGACAATGCATCCAAGCCACTCTGGCAGCTTCATGCTTCCAGAATGGCCAGACCTGTTTCTTATGCCCACTTTACCCATTGGGCTGACTTAAGCATGTTGTCTCACCCAGCTGCAAGGTGTCTTATAGCAATAGGTTGACAGAAGCTGAGTCCTACAGAATCAATGGTGTCACCTGCTGCTGGTGACCCTCCTGGCACTTGGACAGCAGTGGCCAGCACAACAGGGTAGGAGCATGTAGGATGGGGCAGGTGGAGCACAGGAGCACTCCTCTGGGCAATATCAGGCCTTTGGGTAGCTTTAGCTCCATATTTAAACCACACAAATATCCACGGGGTTAGTTTTAACTCCTCCTGCCAAGAAGTGCAAACCAAATTGTGTTGTCTGGTAATGGACAGTTGGAAGCAAACTTTTACTTTCCTTCTGCTGTGGGCTCATCTTCTCTTTCTGTTTTTAATCTGGCATCCCTGTTTCCTAGCAAGCAGCACATATGTTAGGAATAAGCATGCTCATCCAGATCCTAGGAAGCAGAATCAGTTTATTTAAGTCAGAAGCAGTGTAATGCACATCCGCAGCCCTGCATACAACAGACCTGAATTATCTTACACATGGCTTTTCTGGGTAGGTTTCACCCAGGCTGTTCCATGTTCAATACAGCAAAATGCTAATCAACACATGTAATTAATTAGTGTCTATATGTAGGGCCTGAAGCCTTAATTAACATTCTTCTCTGATTAAATTATCACTGATGATTCCAAGTCTCAGGTGAAACTGAGTGTCGGAACTTTTCAGTGCTTGATCTTCCACCCCCCTATCTCCCAGGACTTCAAAGAGAACAAGAGGTCCGTTTCTTAAATCCAGTGGAGCTTTGCCATGCCCCTTTTTTTTCCTGGTCATATCTCCCGCAGCAAAAACCCTGCACTTAGCAGTTTTACCTGTTCCATAGTCCCTTGATGTCACTTGGTCTCTGTGAGTTAGTTTTGTAATAGGCTTAAGATGCTAGCCCACAATTTGTCAATGTGAAAAAGCCACTGTTTTTTTTAATTTGTGGCATTTCACAATCATAAGTAAAGACAGCCTGTGTAGCAACATGTACAAACAACCCCAGTCACTTGAGAGAACAATGTTGACAGCAAGTTTTTGTTATCTTGTCTCTCAAAGTCAATTCTCTTGTCTTAAAAATCTTTCTATTGTGTTACTGTCATCCTTTATATCTCTCACTGTGATTTTGCCACCTATCTCCCAAGTGGTTCAACTTCTGAAAAGGTAACTACTCGTAAATCTAGCTAAATCTGTATTTGTAACTAACAGGTTGTTTCCTCAAAATGTGCATAATTTTATTAAGTCAAAAATCAAAAAGTATTCTGAATTATTGCAGAAACTCACATATTAGTATACTGCACTTTGCTAAAATCTTGACATAAGAGTAGACATAATCCTGCTCAGACACTTCATGTAATGAACAAATGTGTCTGAGTATTGGATGAACTGCCTGGAAAACTACCAGGCTGAGATGATTAATAGTGAATTCTCAGCCAAACTTCTTGCTCTCTAGGAGAGCATAATGGATTGAAATCTGACCTCAAGCTCTAAAGAAAATGTGATTAATTTATTTTACTGTGTTATCATCTTCTTTGAGAGGACTAGCTTAGAGTAAGGCAAATTGTAATGGGTCCTTAAAATCAATTTTTCAGAGAGGCTGAATTAATGGGGACATCCAGAGGTTTCTCACTTTTGTAAGGCCATATACTATACCAAAAAAAAATCTCAGCTCAGCTGCGCAAGCTTAAAAAGTTTTCAATAGTGAGGTTTTCTTTGTAAAATAAAGACAATAGTACATTTTTATCTGTTAGATTAGATGCATGTTGAGAAATGTGCTTGGGTATTCACAGAAAAATTGCAATAGATATGCAAAGATTTTTGTACAGAAATATATGTTGATTTAGATAATTATTTTAGTAAATTGGTTGTCATATAAAGAAAACTGATTTGGTCTAGATAATAACTTCCGCTGATTTGCAACTTGCAAATGTTTTTGATATTTGATTCTAGTCCTTGGAACTGTGAAAAATGAATGTTTCAAAATCTTCTAAATTTGCATATGGTGGGGAGACAAAATTTTCTTCTCATCTTCTCTGCTTATCTCTATCTCCATGTGAATTGTCATTCACCTTTTAGCTCATCTTTATTCTATGTGTATTTCTTTTTCATCTTTTCATAGTACTTCACAGCTACCCGAGCTTAATAAAATCCATTGTAGTATGCTACTGAGAGTCTGTATCAAAAAGGAAACAAGGGTGTAGCTATAGTATTAAGTAATTGCATCAGAGTGAGAGAAAGTAACAACATATTACAAAATCTGGCTGAAAAAACAGACTATACCTCCCGCTTGATACTGTATCAGTGTAGCTTACAACTGGAAAACAACTTAATAAACGATTTATTTTCTCAGACAATGTTTTCTGGGAAAAGAAGGAAAAAACACAACAACTGACAATATATGCTGCTTTTGAAAAGATACAAATTTCTAGGAAAAGCAGAATAATAAATATGTTTTACCTATTAGCTTTAATTCTCCTGAGGTATAACAACAGCTCTTAAGCAAGTGTCCTGCTATACCTTTGGGTGGGCCATTTTGGGCACTTCATTGTTTACCGCCTGATTAGGCTCTAAGAAACACAGATATGGCAGAAGGGAGGGAATGTAAATTCAGTTCTCAAAGTAGGAGGGAAAATGCGTGAAACAAATGGATGATTCCTTATAGCCAGGAAATTCTGATCCTATCTCTTGACCTGAATTTGACAAAAGACTGTGATGAGGAGCGGAGCATATCCACTCTTTTTCACCTGTGGCCAACCACACAACCAGGAGATACTGCTGCCTGCTCTACCTCAGCAAGCAAAGACAAGTATGGATGCTGTCACCTCCTAATGCAGACTGGTGATCTTTGACACCTGACATGTAAAAAAATGCAGGGCTAAAGAGAGGCAAATGGCAAATTTCCTCAGTTAGTTGGGGCTGGTTGCTGCTGCTAATTTATTGTTTACAAGGGCTCTGAAGCTTTGGCTGCCCAGTTTGAATAATACTCCTCTTTAAACTACTTATGTCTGATTTTTGGCAGTGCAGTTAGAACTATTTGTGATGATTATTCAGTGATTTCTAGAGCAAAGTAGAGTGATTCACCTTTTGCAGTAAATATTTCTTTAAGAGGCTTGGACTATAAAGCAAGACCTGCTTGACATGTTCTGGTTAAGCCTCCTGTTGCTTAAGTTGATTGATGAGTCCTTAAAGAACGGCACAGATCCCTGCCCCTCCTATACAAGCACTTCCTACGTGATTGAAAGCTGAGTCAGTGTTATGTTCAAGAGTCACCGTAGCTACAGACCTTCTCTCAGAGCACCTATCAGTCACTGGCCAGGAGCATTTTCCTATATATCTATGTGTGTGAATGTGAAATACTCTTGCTTCATGCCCCACGCAAGATTCTTAGTCAAGTCTTAATGCATTAGAGTCAGACAGTAATGTTCAGTGTCAGAAATTTATTTATGCTTGCTTAACAGAGAGCCATACCTGGGTTAGGGAAGTGTTGGACAAGCTTCTAATGAGAAAGAACTTCAAAAGCAGTGTCAAAAAGACAAATACAGGATCACGGGTTAAGGTGGGTGACTGAATTCACCAACAGTTTTCTCCAGTCACTGGTGGCTAAGAAAGAAACTGAAGGAAAGCACACAGCAAGGATAAGCCCACATATCCTTCACATTCCTGTCTTACTCTTAGGGGTGATCCCTCAGTTCACAGCTGCCAAACATAAGGTAGTCTTCTGATATGCCAAAACCACTACATGCCAGGTGGTCCCTCAAGTCTAAGGAAAAGCAAAAAAGGCAAACTCTGATATTCTGTTCCATACCTGCCCTGCTGAGACCAAGGGTCAAAGGCAACACATTTTCCATGAAATGACCACTGGGTTATGGGCTTTTTGACAAGGCAGATAGATAACAGTCAGTCTGAATAATTGTTGCTGTCCTGCTGCTGCTCATTGGCAAACATTTTGGTTTGACAGCAGCAGGCCTTGATGAAATGCTGAAATATATTCATAAATGCCTCCTTTGTTGAGTAAATATTGTTGTTGGACATTACGATGCAGCAATATAATGGATCCCATCTGTGATACCAGCCTTGCCTGTACATGGATAAGTATGAGTTTAATCCAAGTAATCAAAACCTTTGACATGGACTCAATCATTTCAAATTCATGCAATGCATCAAATGTCAGTCCAACCTACCCAGAGCTTTCTGGAACTCTCCAGGTTCCAGCCCTGAAAAGTTAATTTACTTTTGCCCCTTAAATCTCTTTTCCATGTTGGGGCATGACTCACATGCATATTCCTCCTGTTTTATCCCTTTATTTCTCTGTTCTTTTGCCACATATCTCAGATATTCTTCTATTTATTACCAGGAAGCCAACAGGTGCTTGACAGATGGCAATTTGCCTGCTATTAATTGCTGGGAAACTGCTCACTCAGAGATCTTATCCCTTCATTTTCTACTCTTTATACTATTTGGCATTCCTGATTGGTGATAAGAAGGAAGAATATTTAGATATAGATGGAGAATTTTGACAGATGCAATCTACACAGCAAATACCTGTACAGCAACAACTGCAACTGCACAGGAGCTGGCAGGAAGCTTTGCACAGAGGTTGGTGCATGTTATCAGAGAGGCAGAGAGATGCTGAATGACCATATGTTTTTCCAGCACAACTTGATAAACCTATGAAACCCAGAATGCATTATTTTCAGAAGGTATTGATTAGTGAAAGGCCTTTCTCCAATGCCCCACACCTTTGGGAGTGGGAAGCCTCAGCCCTTTAAACAATTAAGCAGGCCTGCTACTGGAGACAAGCAAAAGGCTGTTAGCTGCTGCTGATTCCTCCCCAGCAGGGCAGCACACCTGCACACCTCTCAACACCTTCCTCCAAGAGGGGTAATCCCTAACATCTCTGCAGGTGCTGTTTTTGCTCTGAATCTGTGAGGACTCCACAGGCTCCAAAATCTGCATGCTCATGGCTGTGCTCACACTCCCTGCCTGTGGAGCCCAGGCTCTGCAAGTTGTTACAGTAATCCATTCCACAAGCCCTGGTGCACATGTGCTCTGCTAACACCAGTTGAGGGAGATCCTGACCAGTCAGGACAACAGAAATGAACAACAAATGAGGTTGTACAAAATAAAATAATGTTTCTCAACACAAGCATTCAGAAACATTTATTTTATGAACAAAGATTATTTTCCTTTAATTTTTTTACATTGGGTAACTGTTTCAGACTTGCCTGCTGTAATAAATGTATAATTAATAAAAATCTGGAATTAGGCTTGGCCAGACAAGAAGAGTTTCCTGAATGCTAACCAATGGGATTTCAATGCAAATGGAAGTAGCATGTATTTCGCTGGGGTTTGCACGTTTTCAAAGGGAATATAATGTTCTTTTAAGGTAATAAAAATGCAAAAGTGAAAGTCCCTTCTGCTCTGCAACTCAGAGTTCTGTGGAAAGGGTGCCTCAAATTTTTTAATACTCATTCATTCTTACGAATAAGTGTCCTTTTTGTATGTTCACAACCCTTTCGTTTTGGCCTTCTGTGACTCTTCCACTGAGCAGCACTGCTGACAGGATCACTGACCCCAGTGGCAAATTCAAAGCCAGTTCTGTGGAATTTCGGCAAAACACCAGGTTCCTGTCCACATCCAGAAATAATCTCCAGAGAAAACTGATACTGGAATCTTGCCTCAGCTTGTTTTGAAATAGAAATATACCATGTAATTATGCATTAACAAAACACCTCACATGGTACAGACTAGATATTAAATTTCAGGACATGTTTACAAACAAATTAAAAACAAAAACATGAAGAGGTGTTCAAATTAAATAAAGGACCAGTGAAAGAAATGTAAAGGGATTGAGTTCTTCTAGCTACAGCTCTCCTGCCAAATATTCACCTGAGGATGACTGGAACCCATCACCTTCTTTCTTTAGCTCCTTTTTCTTCCTCCTCCTTCTTTGCAGCCTTCTTTCTAATGTCAGGAGCCTGTCCTACTGTAACTTCTCTATGGACAAGAGAATAGGAACACTTTGAAGTCTGTAGGCACATTCTTTGCCAAAACAAGCAAGCAGTATGTTCACAAGCTGTTATGATCAGATAAAGCAAGCAACTAATTTTTCTTGCAGCAATTGGACATAACACAGGATGAGGATTTGGCCTCCTTCACTTGTCCTTATTTCTTTTTAGTGTTCTTTTATTTCTTTTATTGTACTTCTTCCTTTTTTTTTTTTTCCTTTTTTTTTTTTTTACTAAACTATGTTCCACACAGTGTATAAAAAAACCCCACACATCCAGATATTCCCTTCTTTCTGCAAAATTGATTTAGATATAACAATTTAATAAAAAATGCCACTACTTCTTGATACCACCTGCAAGAGAAAAATCAGTTTGGGTCTGTTTTCTGTGCAAAAAACCTTGTGAGATGAGAGCTTTTCTACTTTGTAGATCCTAAGTTTGGGTCCTATTTCATGTTGTTGACTCTGTAGGACTCATTCCCTCTCAAAGGTGATGACAGAAGTTCCATGGCACCTACTACAAAATGAAAAAAAAAAAAACCAAACCAAAAAACCCAAATCTGATTCAGGAAGATAAAACAGTCCACCAGCTAATTAAATTCTGTGGTTTGTGTGTGGTCTTGTGCTATGGAAGAGCTGAAAGTCTGACCTTTGTTATCTTTATGGATCTAACACAAAAAAGAAGTGGAAGAGAAATTCACAGGAAAGTGGTGAGGTATGGAGATATGCAGCTCCTTCCAGGAGAAACAAATGCATTTGCTTAATTTATTGGAACATCTCAGTTTCCTCCCAGAAATTTCTACCTTCTTCTCACATATATTTAGCAGTCATAGTCATCTCTCCTGCAGAGATAAATCTACATTGGAGAGGAACAATTACTAGAGATCATCAGAGAATAATTTCCTCTGAGACTGTGGTCCCGGCTGCATTTGAAGCTTCCCATCGAGTGCTCTTCGATCCCTTACCTTGTGCTGCTTAACTCCAGCCTTCATAACAGGCTTTCATAGAATCATAGAATCATAGAACTATTCAGGCTGGAAAAGACCCCTGGGTCCTTAATCTACAAAGTTCTTCCCATTAAACTATATCCACCAACACCACATCCAAACCACCCTTAAACACAACCAGGGATGGTGACTCCACCACCTCCCTGGGCAGCCTATTCCTGTGTCTAACCACTCTTTCTGTGAAAAGGTTTTTCCTAATGTCCAGTCTAAACCTTCCCTGTTGCAGCTTGAACCCATTCCCTCTTGTTCCGTCGCTAATTACCTGTGAGAAGAGACCAGCACCAACCTCTCTACAGTGACCTTTCAGGTAGTTGTAGAGACTGATGAGGTCTCCCCTCAGCCTCCTCTTTCTCAAACTAACCATTCCCAGCTCCTTCAAGTGTTCTTTACAAGATTTATTCTCTAGACCCTTCACCAGCTTCGTTGCCCTCCTCTGTACTCCCTCCAGCACCTTGAGATCTCTCTTGAATTGAGGTGCCCAAAACTGGACACAAGACTCCAGCTGAGGCCTCACCAGTGCTGAGCACAGGGGGACAATCACTTCGGCTTCTGCTGGTCACACTGGGCTTTGTCTGTGCACTCTCCAAAGACACAAATAGTACACAGGAATCCTCCAGCCAACCATTTGTGCTTGGCCTTTCTGAATTTCTTCTTGTTTGCATGAAAATAAAATCATAGAATAATAGAATCATAGAATATCCTGAGTTTTAAGGGACCTATCAGGAGTCCAACTCTTGTCCCTGTGTCAGGCACCCCTAGAATCACACCATGTGCTTGAGAGCATCATCCAAACGCTTCTTGAGCTCAGGCAGGCTTGGTGCTGTGACCACTACTCTGGGGACCTTGTTCCAGTGCTCAGCCACCCTGTGGGTGAAAAACCTTTTCCTGATATCCAACCTAAACCTTCCCTGATTCAGCTTCCTGCCATTTCCCCTAGTCCTGTCATTGGTTACAGGAGTGAAGAGGTCAGTACCTGCCCCATCTCTTTCCCTCGTAGGGGAGCCCTAGACTGCAATGAGGTCACCCCTCAGCCTCCTCCTCTCCATGCTGAATAATCCAAGTGACCTCAGCCGCTCCTCATAAGTCATCTCATCCAGACCCTTCACCATCTTGGCTCTCCTTTGCACACTCTCCAGTAACTTGATGTCCTTTTTATATTGTGGTGCCCAAAACTGCAGGCAGTGCTCAAGCTGAGGCCGCACCAGTGCAGAGTGGAGTGGGACAGTCACCTCCCCTGACCAGCAGGCAATGCTCTGCTTGATGCACCCCAGGACAGGGTTGGCCCTCCTGGCTGCCAGGGCACACTGCTGGCTCACCTTCAGTTTGCCATCAACCAGGACCCCAGGTCCCTCTCTGCCACAGTGCTCTCCAGCCACTTGTTCCTGGTCTGTACTAACAACCAGGGTTGTCCCATCCCAGGTGCAGAATCCAGCACTTGCCCTTGTTAAACACAAAGAAAAAAACATTTTAGGCAACCACCCAGAAGGTTTCTGCTGCTCAGGACACATAGTGCCAGGATGCATGTTACTTGCCTTGCTCTCACAGCAGCACGAATGGAACCTCAAGAAAAGTTGGTTTGTCCTCTTCTTGCTAATATTTTATTGCAATCACTTGAATCAGCTATCAATCTCTTCATACTCTGAGTACAATACTGTGAGGACTTGATTTCATACCAGACCTCAAGGAGCAGCAAAATCTAAACAGTAACTGCTCAATACCTTACAGAGTGAAAATGTATGTATCCCCCTGTATTTACTATTTCAGACACACAGTGCTTCAGGCTCTGATTCCTCTCCAAACAGGTTCAGTTTTTAACTAAAATGGAGTTTTCAAAGCACCTGGGTCTTGGCTAAATGCTAGTCCAGAGGAAATTAGATGATTGCAGTGGTAGTAATTGGTATGTTGGACTCTAAGTCAGATGTAGTTGCTTTATTTTCAGTTTATCTGCCCATGTTGATTTTCAAAAGAGGAGAAAATGATGAGGTAAAAATTTGCTTGAGAAGGCCACTGGTTTCTTAGTCAGAAGGTTAAAAGGGTTTGTTCCATTTTCATTCAAATGTTAAAAATAAAACACAAATTGACAGCCATTGTAATATTAATCATATCTGACTGGATGTTGTACTGCTAGTGTAGCCAGACACATGCTTGAGTTGTCAGGTTCAGTTTTCTTCCGATGCCCTTTGATTGTATTAGTCAGGAACAGTTCACATTGCAGCTGAGCTGACAGTGGCAGGCTTTTCAGGGAAGTGCTCCTCTCTGCATGACTTAAGGGTTATGGAATGGGAATACCTGTGACAGAAGAATGGCTGGCATCCCTTGTCCAGTCCTATGCGCAGTGCTGGTGCTGGGGACGGTAAGCCTTGTTGCAACAGTCAGAGCCAGCACTGCGAGGAACTGCAGATTTGTTCCTCCCTCACGACTTCTGCAGGGAGCAGTTCAGCTGTGCTTAAAGAAAAATAAGGACTTTGAAACTGCGTAAACATTTTTTGTCAGACTAAGTTGTTTATAGCGATGGTGTTATTAAAGTGCAGTGCAATTTACCTGTGTTGACTTTTCCAGGCATCTTAGCTGCTCTACTTGAACCTCCAAAAGACCATGAAAAAGAAAACAAGAGTAATTCTAATGGTTAAAATATTACTATCAGGACACAGTAATTCACTCCTCTATACTTTTTTAGTCTTTTGATTTTCGGCCATGAAAATACAAACATTGACAGAAATTGCAAAAACGTCTCTCAATATCCTGATAAAGAAATCTAAGAAGAAAATATTCCTTACTTATTTTCTTCCCAACAAATTTTCTTTGTCATTTTGCTCATGGCTAGGGTGTTCACTTTCCATATACACTCAGGCAGATCAGCTTTAAGCAGGCATGGAAGTTTTTATAACGTCACACCTAAGCCCGCATGAAGTTAAATAATACTTCAAAAACCATCCTGGTGGCATAATGGTTTTCAGCTGAACTGTTTTCATGCATAATGCTGGTTTCTCAACATACTTCACAGTCAGTCTTAGAATTTCTATTTCTTATCTAACATTTCATCATTTTGCAAGTTTATTTCTAGAAGCATTGTTTTGATCATTCAAACTTGCAACTTTTTTTTAAATTGGAATGTTCCTAAAAATAAAACTCTGGAAGTAATTTATTTTTTTTTAGTATGTTCAATATCATACTATTTTTTCTTACAATTGTGGATCTTCTTGAAACAGAGATTGCTGCTTCACAAAGTTATTTGCTAACTACTGTTGTTACTTGCTAAAATATTGCTGACATAAAAATACAAAGCACCTTAGACTGAATGAAAATAATACTGAGAAGGATTAATGGTTATTTTGCCCTATATTGTGGTTCATTGATACCTGCACAAATTGGTGGACCTAAGAAAAATCTGACCCTTATGATTTGAGGTGCGATTTCCTCAACCCAGGCGCAAGTTAAATGGCACATTACAGAGCTACAATGCTATCAGCTCCAACTGATTGAGCACAGCTGAGGGAAAAATTCTGCCTTTTATCTTGCAAATTAATCCTTCCAGAAAAAAAACCAGAAATATTGGAAATGTTTTCCAGGTCTTTACAACAAGCAATGCATAAAAAGAAGAGTTATGATCTACTCTGGGATTTTGCAAAGGCAAAATACAACATCAAATTACCCTGGTGCATTTAAAGACTCACTCACTTCTGCTGGTGGTGCCCTGTGAGTTTCAAGTGTCTGAAACTGCACCCAGAAGCAGGGATCTAAGCTGGTAGGGGCTGGCCCTGCCAGGTGTTTGTCAGGATCTGACACCAGAAGAACAGCTGCACCAGGGCCCTTTTGGAGAGAGTTTCTTTTCCTTGATTTAGTAAGGCTGAAGGTGCAAGCCCAAAGCTCAGTCCTGAGAAGGAAGACACAAAATGGCTTTGCGAGTCCCTCCTCTTAGCTTCAGGAATATGGCTCTGCTCTATCATGAACCAAGAGTCAGAAAAACTCCTTCAGGCCAGCAATTAAGGCAAAAGTTTTTTTTTAACTTCTAGGCATCAAAGTCACATGCATGGTTTTAAAGTAGTAAAAACAGTAGCAGCATTATTTTTGCTTTTCAGTGTATAACATTATGTTCAGATTTATTTGGTGATGAACCTATGTGTTAAATGCAAACACACAGAATGTGAAGCAGAGAAGATCAAATACCCTCTGAGTGTGAAGTTAACTATATTTATATATACATGCAAGTATATATGTTTTATAAACGTATTTTATAAATATGTCCTTCCTCCCCTGTTCTGTCAAAGCTTTCAATATCTTTGTTCCAAGTCTGTTGAGTTTTGTTTAGATAACAGAGAATGTGAGCTAAAGCAGATCTTACACCACAAAGAACCTTGGAACTAAAATACGTGGGATTATGCCTTACAAAAAATTACCGTTAGAAAGTTGCACCCATTGTCAGACAAACTAATTTTAGGTAATTTAGGTATTCTGTATGCTTTGCTGATTTTTCTTCTCTTTCAGAAAAAAAAAGTAAAAATTGGAAGAGTGTATTTCTGCATATCAACTGAGAAAGAAGATGATGACACTTGTCTCTATGCTCCACAGATATCTCCTTTTCCAGATCGAATCCTGTAGTTTAATGAAATTGAGTACTAGTCCCTTGAATAGTCTGTCTTCCCAGACCCTATATTTTATTGGGGTAGTTCCTAAACCTGACAGAAAAATATGACATTTCAGTAGCCAGGTTATTAGTGATAATTTATAGGTAGTAAAAATGCAGAATGGAAACCTAGTAACAAAATTGCCTTTTCCACCCCAAAACCCATATTGACTGTCAAAGTCCTGTCCAGAAAGCAGCTGCTAATGTCTTGAATGCTGCCTCAGATTCAGTTTAGTATTTGGATTAATACTTTCAACCTAGGACATGATTTTGGACCTTGCATCTGATTTATTTAATATTTGTCACTAGTGCGTAAGTGATCATGTGCAGATGATTCAAAGGGGTATTTCCTCAGTTAATCAGATGACTAGCCATTTTCCTTCTCTTTACAAAGTTAAGTGGAAGTAATGAAAAATAGCAACACAAGAGGAAACCAGGAGATTCTTTTAAGGTTGTGAAGAGCAGCTGCACCTTCGCTATAGCAGCAGGAAATTGAGATCAGGGCCAATGCTGTAAATTTTTATGAGAGTGTGGAAGGTTTCCTTTTTTTTTTCTTTTTTTCTTTTTTTTTTTTTTTCATTTCATCATTAGTCAGCTCTTCTGCCTCACTTATGAAATTCTCAGCTCATTTTGGAGTTGAAGAGTAACAAAAAAAATTTAGTAAACTACGTTTGACTGGGAACTAAACTCAAGTCCCCTCATTTAAACTGAGTAGACCAGGAGTCTTCTTCACTCAAGAGACATCATTGATTCAGAATGTTGCTTTGATTCCAAAACACAGGAAACACAGGTGGGAGGAAGTGTTTTGGTCTTGTACTTGTTTCCTAACCTGGCCAGGATCAGGAAGTAAGGAGATAAGCATAACGATAACCAGTGTTTTAAGAGGTCTGCAAAAGCTACTCCCTTCTTTTAGGAGCTTTTCTGTCCCCCCCATCTCTTCTCTCTGTGTGCCACCTGGCAAGTTATTCCCTCTCCCCAAAAGCCCATTAGGCTTTGTAATACCTGAAATGCATAAAACTTGCCCAGCTCATGTAATTATCTGATCATATAAAATCTACGTGCTGAAATACATGGAGAAGAGGCTCCCAGTTCAAGGCAAAGTAATGTAAGATTGCGAAAAAAGAAAACACTTCAATTGGCAAAGATTAAGTGCCTGTGACATAGGAAAGGAATGAAGGGTTGTAGCTGTCCAGTTTTGTACTGTTTACCATAATGGTAGTCTCTGGGCAGACACTTAGCATTATTGAAAGCTCTGGCATGATTTATCAAGTGACCACAATCTGAACAATGTCTTTCCTTATTGTTGTAATGACGTTGAAAGTTGATAGCTAATGCCTGTGATTTATTATCATATGGGTGGATCTGGAAGTTTCTAAGACTTCTGCTATCTACAATTAATTTTGCCCATCAAGACAATCTAAATCCTCCCAAACACAGTTTTGCACCTAATTAATTTCAAGCCCTTTAGTTTATAGGCACGCTGTTGTGCAGAATATGAAGCACAAATATAACTGCGGGGCTGGATCCCAGCCACCGATTCCTCGCCTAGAAAATCTCTGACTTGTTGCAGAGAAGCCTGGAACATGACCATTTTGGCCAATGCACAAATATTTTGGCTGGGAATGTGGCTCTGACGTCTCCTGAGAGCTGTCACCAGCCTTCTCCTGCTGCACTCTCCTCGCTATGCTGCAGGCTGGGATGAGGACTTCCATGGTGCCGGGGGCTGAGGGCAGTGGTGGTGGTGATGTCAGTCCATGCCCTTGCCACACCACATCTGGAAAGCGAAGCCTGGCTGGAGGACCCAGCCCTGTGAAAAAGTAGCAGGCATGGGGTAAAGCAGGCAACCAATAAGGCATAGCATCAAGACTAAGGGCAAAAGCAGTTATTTTTTCAATAGTTTATTTTATTTATTTTACCAAGCTCCTAATTTTGCCATAAAATCTCCAAAATAATCACAGCCAAAACAAAAGAACCCTGAAAATTGAATGTCCTCGTCCAGTGCTATGACATTATTTCTTAAAAGTGATGGGAAATAATAATTAAAAACAAACCAAAAACAAAAACCAACCAAACAAAAAATGAACCAACTAAACAAAACCAACCAAAAAACCCCAGCTTTTGTTAAAACAGTGTGTTCAATCTGAAGACTAAAATGAAAACATATCTCAGGAGACTGCTTCAGCACTACTTCTCTAGGCCTGCTAGTTACTACTGTTTGCACTCTAGTTATTTACCTTAAGTCACACATCAGTTAATTACTATATTTTGTAAGAACAAGAAACAAGTCTAAGGCTCCACCTAATCCAGACAGGTGATGTCACTGGATGTGATAATCTCAGGCTGTCATCTGCCATCCATCTCATAATTCAATTACCATGCCTATTACTTTGCTTATGCAACATGAATCAAAACCTACTTGGAAAATAGAATCTGTATGTGATTCAGAGCTGGAGTGTAGAAAACGGGCTGTAGAGGCGAGGGGAGGAGAGAGGGGGGGACATGGAAAGGGTTTGGATGGGGAGGAAGCAGAGGGAGAGGGAAGCAGGGTGGCTGGCTCTGCGTCTGGGTTCCAGGAAAGCTTCAGATGTTTCACTGTGTCAGGCAGGTCAGGCAAAGATTTCTGCCAAGGGTGTGCAAGCTGGCTGCTATGAAACTGAAAGGCAAGTAGTCACAGTTCAACACATGAAAAGAATCTCATTAGAAGAAATTGAAACTAATCCAGTTTTCTCTCTGATTTGCCATATCTTAAAAAAGAATTTCTTTATACATTCAGGGAAGTCCATACCTCATGGGTTTAAATTTAGTTTATGCCTGCCTCCCCCTTTTTTTAACTAAGCAAGCATATTATTTTATATACTAACTTCTGTAAGAAAGTCTACATGTTAGAGGACAACTTTTTGGCCAATATTGAGTTCTTCTGTTGTGCATTTGTAGGACACCAGGGGTTCCAGCCAGGGAGGTAGACTGGAAGTAAAAAAGCAGTGTGATGGCTTAAGCTGGGATTTCTGAGGAAGAGGGAATACCAGGAGAAATCAAGGAAATCAGATTGAACACGATACTAGTTATTTGTAAGTACTGAACTATTTTACTAGCAAGGAGTAATACTAATCACCTGATTCTTCTAGCAAAGGAAGATTTCTCACGTAAGTTCTTTCAAACAATGGAATAATAGACTGTAAACAAATGGTTGCTTCCACCAAAGGCCACCAGTGCCAAGGCAAGGATGAGCTTAGTTGTATCTTGAAGAAGGATATTGAGGTGCTGGAGGCCGGTCCAAAGAAGAGCAACAAGGCTGGTGAAAGGACTAGAGGCAAAGTGTTATAGGGATAGGCTGAGGGAGCTGGGCTTGTTTAGCTTGAAGAAGAGAAGACTCAGGGGGGGCCTTCTCACTCTCTTGAACTACCTGAAGGGAGGTTGTAGTCAGGTGGGGGCTGGGCTCTTTTCCCACGCAACTAGTGACAGGAAGAGAGGGCATGGCCTGAAGCTGTGCTGGGGGAGGTTTAGGTTGGGTATTAAGAAGCACTTCCTCATGGAGAGGGTGATTAGACATTGGAATGGACTTCCCATGGAAGTGGTAGAGACACCATCCCTGGATGTGTTCAGGGAAAGGCTGGATGTGGCACTTAGTGCCATGGTCTAGCTGATGTGGTGGTGTTGGTCATGGGATGGACTTGATGGTCTTAAAGGTCTTTTCCAGCTTTGGTGATTCTGTGAGTCTGTATCTTCTTCCCACTTTGTACCATTTGTGCAGGGAATCCAACTGTTGGCTTACTCTGCTGCATGTGGGGGTGGTTCAGACCAGTAAGAAATCCAAGGCTGCATTGGCACCAGTATGTCTGTGAGTAGGTCAGCTTATCCTGAAACATTCACAAACTGGTAGAATGCTACACTCCCTGGAACAGCTTGTGAGAGCCTATGGCTTGAAAACATGAGGTTAACTTGAGAAATCTATCATTGAGATATCCTGCTAAGAAAATTTACTGCTCTGAGTCAGAAGGACTTTCTCAGCCTATGAAATCTAGTAGATAGCTGTTTATATTGAAATTGTTTCACTGTTCCTGAAACAGGCTTCATTGCCTGACAAAACACTTCCTTATAGTACATATATGTTGTCTTAGCCACAAAAATGTGTGGAGGTTCATCTGAGATAACAATCCATCTTTTCAGATGCTTATTCACAGGTTTCATCAGTTCAAAGTTGGATTTTCTGCCAATACCTTTGTAGCTATATACCCTCCAAAATAAAAAAAAAACAACTTGGTAAAAATATGAAGGGGGAAAAAAGAAAAAAGAAGGAGAAATGTGTCAACCGAATCAGGCTCTTATTTAGTCAAACTTAACCTCGTGCTGACTGGTATTATTTCTTCATCTTTGGTAAGCTTTCACCATTCAAAACTGATGAAATTCACAGAATAACCTAGGTCCATGTCAAGATTAACACATGCTTTTCTTTTAATAAATACTTACATTAAATTTAAATACTGTAAAAAAAAAATTGCAATTCTATATTGACATTTCATTCTTTTCCCTAACTTAAAATGTTCTATCTCTTCTTGGGGTATTTCTACATTACCTGCCTTTAGACCAATCAAAAGGGAAGAGTACAGGTGAGTACTACTGTTAAGCAGTGTGCTGCTAAAATAATAATAGTAATGCATTCCACAGCTATGATTACTGTGCCTGCTCTGTTAAGTCTTGACATTCTCAAAAAGGAGAAGGAATTCAAACAAAAGATCTGGTAGCACAGCATGATTCTGGAACTGAAAGCATCTGGAATAACCTGAAATCTGAAGACAAGAAGTTCAGATCAGAAAATAAACTAAATATTACAGCTCAGATTCAGTGATGTTGACTTTGCATCCAGGACACTCAGAACCAGATTTAAAACTGACTTAGGAAGAGCACAAATTTTGTTGGTTTCAAAGAGGGTTGCAGAGCATTCATAGCTTCTTAAAATGTGATCCTGGGATCCTGAATAGTTCAGAGAACCAATGCATGGATGAGACTGGAAGACTCCTCTGGGGATGGCCTAGTCCAATTCCCTGCTGAAGCAGGGTCAGCACAGCAGGCTGCTTAGGGCTATGTTCAGTCAGATTTTGAATATGTCCACAGACAGAGACTCCACAAGTGCTTTGCAATCTGTACTGGTGTCCAACCAGATGATCAGTTTGGGGTTTTTTTATATTTAACTGGAATTTTCTGTTTGGTTTTTTTTGTGCCTATTCTCTCTTGACTTTGGCCAGGCACCACTGACAAGGATCGGGCTCTGTCTTCTTTGAAACTTCTCACTGTGTACTCTTACACATTATTATACGTATTAGCTTACATATATTTCCCACCAAGAGATACCTTCCACACAAAATACCTCATTGTTTTCTCCTTCAATAAACCTCCATCAAAGAAATAATACACAAAATTTTGGTAAGTATAGTAAGTGAAGAATCACTCACAAAAGCAGATGGTTTTGATCATACTATTTCTGGCGAAATCTTTAAAGCAGAGGACTTCATCTCATGCACTATGAACAGTGTCATGCACATGTTAGAATCCCTCTGTGAATTGGTTTATGTTGGTATAGCCAGCTGCCAATTCAAACTGTGTGTGACAGAAATGGAAAGGTCTTTTTCACAGGAATGATGAGGAATATTCTGTGGCAGTCCATCTGACTTCATTCCACCAAGATGTTTCCACTCTCAGAGTTAATTAGAAATTAAAAAGTCATGTAGTTATACTAGGAAAACAAAGATGGCTCAGGTGATTTAAAGTATGGTTGTGGCAGAGGATTTATTTTGTTCCATCCTCCACTTCTTTTTTTTTTTTTTTTTTTTTTTTTTTTTAATCCACTGTGTTATTTTAGCTCCTCACAAAGACAAAAAGAGTAAAGGACAACTTTTTCCTTACTCTCCCTGTGTTGTTAGTTTTTATTGGCTTTTGGAGTTTTGTTTTGTTTCCTAAGAAGTGTTTCACTGAGAAAGCCTGATTTATACCTAACCAAAACTGAGTATACAGAGAACAACAGCAAACAGCTCTAAATATCAGAGGTGACCTCTCTATTTGTCCTGCCAAGAGGCAGGATTAACTATAGCTAAGGAAATACATGTTTTCTTACCCTGATCTTCAGAGACACCTACACTGGAGAAAATATATTTTTTCTTGTATTTAACTATAAAGATTTTTGGTAGCACTAAAGCTGATACCTGGCCTTGCGCACATCATTACACATAACCTCTCTTATGATGATAGCAGTCTTTGGGCTAGGTCCATAGCTCCTGTTTAAATGCCTGAGTTCATCAGTCCCAGCTATCTCTGGAAGAGGCTGTGTCTGAGACCCACAGATCTTCTCTGTTCCTGATTTGGTCCACAACCATGACTGCTGCCCTAAATATTCTAATGTTCCTATCATGTTTCACTCTTTGCAGTATGAGTTTATAAAATTGCAGCTGAAAAATTTCTGATCTGAGGCTGAGGTTAATGATTTGCATGAAAGAGTGAACACAGACCACCTCACAAACTCAAGTTTCTCTTCTCAATTGTACTGTCATTAATTGTATTTGCTGTCAGCATATTCACATCTTGGTATTTCTTTTGCCTGCAGGAACCCAACTTAGCAGGACTAATGGCTGTTTTCCTCTCCAGTCCTCTCCAGCCTGGACGCAAAATCTCTGCTTAGTCTTTGGCATCACAAAGATGTGTTGACTCCGTTATGAATAAACAGTCAAAAGATACAGATTTAAACCAGCAGTCCTCAAAATTTTGGCACCACAAACCACTGTCACCCAGCAGGATATTCACTGACCCGCCCTCATACATCCAGTCAAATATTAATTAAAGGCACTAACAAGCCAATATGGTTGTGTTGACTATGTCCACAGATACAAATGGCAGTCTGCAGACCACAACTATATAAACTAACAGTGAGAAGAATTTTAAGCTTTATTGCCACTTCTTTGTTTCATCTGATATTATATCCATATTACAGAAAACACATGCAACACATGGCATTTGCAGCTCACAGCCAAACTGGGTTCAGTTTAAAACCAGTGCTTGTTTGCTCAGAACTAACCTGCTTTTAACATACTTGCACAATATGTTGATTTTTTTAATTTTTTTATTTTAATTAGTGGGGTTTATTGAGAACATATTTCCATAGATTAAAATTTTAAAAAAGTACTCCCAAGAGACAATTTTTTATCCCAGCTTTTGCAGAAAAGTACCATGATGAAAATCATGCATTTCAGAAAATAATTTGAAAAGAACACTCAAGGGATTTTTATTCTTTTCTGTAAGACATCTGCAGTTATGCAGAATAAATTACCATATGTTAAAGAAGTAACCATTGCTAAGCAGATAAGATCAGCTGAATTTGTAAAATCAACTAAGTGGCTTAATAGGCTTATTTCATGTTGATGGCTTTATTACTAATTAATAGTCATTATTATTATTCAGATGGTGGTGTACATTGTTCCTGGTTCTGACTTGAGAAGAGGTATGTTCTGAGAAAAATGGATACATCTGTCATTTTAATATTTCCTATTTTGTTTGCTTCTTCTCCAGTGTCGTAGAATTTATATTATATTAAAGAAAATGAGATATTTTCAGAAGCATTCATTCCTAGTCAGTCACTCTGTTCTCAGAACAGTAAATATATTATGGAAAAATATCAGTTGGAGTACAATTAAGCAATCTCTGATTGCTTTTGAAAATTCTTCCTAGAAGAAAATATTGCCTCTTCAGCTCCCATGGCACACTGTAAAACAGATACTTCCCAATACCATCTGTATTTTTTGAATGGCCCAATAGTGAGAAAAATTGCTATTACACCAGGACTATTCATCTAATTCTGAAAGCAATGTAGTTTCACTTGACAGGTTCCTTCCTCTGATGACACTGTGTCTGCCTTGTTCTGTGGAAGCTTTCTAGGTGCAAGGATTTGGGCCTAAGTATTCTGAGGTGAGTAGCAAGGAAGGGGAAAATCTCAGTTTTGAGTGCATAGATTTAGGCAGTGCAAAGAGGCATGTTTCACAGCAAGCAAGGGCTTACAGCTTCTGCGGAAACCAGCCTCCTTTGAAGCATGACAATCACTCAGCTTTGAGTATGCAGAGCTAGAATTGACCACTACAGCATGGATATGCTCTTGTGCATGCACAGAACATCAGGGTTTCCAATGGACAAGGCTCTGTCTGGTTTCCCTCCACTTCACTTTCAAGCGTCAACTTACAGAGTCGGTTTGTCACATCACACAGTAGGAACCACGTTCCTCATGTTTCAGACTTCAGAAAGAATGCTTAAACATGACCAATACATTCACAGAAACACAAGACAATGTATGAAGGGCTTACATTCAGAGGCTAAAACATTTTAGCAAACACTCAAAGTTAATAAGGACTTCAAGAAAAAAATTACTGCCACATATAGTGAACTGAGTGACACACAAAGAGTTCATGGTAATGTCTGGACACTGTGTCTAAACTAGCATATGAAAATGTTTTAAATTGGGTATTTGGCTTCTTTTTGTTTTTAAACTTCGGATTTTTTTTTCCTTTGTAGCTGATATTTAAATAGATATGGCAATAATAGTAAAAAAAAAAAATAATATTTGGATTATAAGTAAAACCAAGGTGTGGATATATATTTTTTTTTTAATAAATTCCAATCTGTGTATTTTATAACTGACAGAATAAATTTAGAGCAGTAAAAATCTAACTATTTGAGAGAAATTAAAAGTTCTTAATGAAACAGAAAGTAAAAAACCTATTCCTTAGCACAACAAAATCTTTTACCCAGGTGTAGTCAATCCTGCTACTGTTGGTATAACACAGTTTCCCTTTCACAATGCCTCTGCAACACTGCATGTTGGTCCATAGAGGTTATCCAGTCCTCTAATCATGATTACCACTGCAATAACTGAAATTGGTACTTAAATGAGGTCAGCCAGAA
Source organism: Apus apus (assembly GCF_020740795.1). Lineage (NCBI taxonomy): Eukaryota > Metazoa > Chordata > Aves > Apodiformes > Apodidae > Apus > Apus apus. The sequence continues at coordinate 67,099,858 of NC_067312.1, read as the reverse complement.
AGTAAGAAAAAATAAATGAAACATCTGTGCTCTTTAGCATTCATCAAGTGTGATTGTTTTCCACAGGTCTTTTAAATTAGTTAAAATTGCTTCTCAGTCATCTGTCCTTCCTGCCTGTCTATCACTATGTAGTACCCCACACACAAACATACCTGTTATTTACTTTGGCTAAGCAGAAGAACTTTGACCTTGAGAAAATAATATTATTTCATGCTTCTCAGCTGGAAAGGACCTAACACCATCACCATCTGAAGTCCCTATAGCGGTGTGGACTTATTAGGTAACACATACTGTAACAGTCTTATACAGAAGAGCAAATCCCTGTTTTTTCTCCCTGCAAGGTGGTTAATGTATACTTTACAGGATTATTCTTCACCTACCTGACAAAGTAAAGAGAGTTTTGTCCAGGTATCTGGCTGGGTCTCTCTGGAGAGCAGAAAAAGTGGATGTAAGACTTGGTAGAACACTGAAGCTGCTTTTCCCATTTGAAATCAAGCATTCCCAAGCCTTCTTATTAGATTGTTTTACTATTTTCATAGAAAAATTGAAGGGGGTAATAAAAGTAATTTATCCGTATTGTTTCATACTTGTTATGCTACTTTAAAATTTGGTTGATGAGGCGCTATTGAAACTTGCCCAGTCTCCTTGGTTGGACCTCAGACGCATAAAATTCAATTCTTAGTTCTGTGTCTACAGCTGAGGCTTTTTCACAGCCAGCCATACTTTGGGTTTAATATCTTAATAAACAAGATGCATTTTAAATTAGTATCATCATTTTTTACAGTGCAGGAGAAATGGAGAGGGGAGGACTTTCATTTCAATTTGATGTAATATTTTGAGCCAACACAAAACATTTTTTGTTGTTTTGCCAGAAAAAAAATAAAATTCAGCTGTGAGTCAAGGCAAGCCGCAACCTCCCAACTCTGTTTTTTTCTGGCTGTTACACCAAAAAAAAATGCATTAATCACTCAGAGGTATGCTGCTGTACACCACAGTATGAGTGTCCATTTGTTTTTTCACTTCTTTGGGTGCAGAGAGAGACAGTGCATTTCTCCTTCATATCCTTTTTTTTGGTTGTTGTTGTTTGGGTTTTCTTGGGGGTTTTTTTGTATGTTGATTTATTAATTTTTTTTAGCACATTGGTATTGATATCTGCCAAAACCAGTACTGTGCATAAGCGATATCACATGCCACTGACAAAAGAGTACATCCTGCCCTTTGGCTCTGTATTCCATCTAAAACAACAAAGGAAATGGTTGTTCAAGTTATTTATGATCACAGTTCAAGGATCCTGCTGCTCTATGCTTGCCACCTGTATGTTTACATCTTTGGAAAAACCATAAGCTCAACAATGCTGAGGTTGTGCTGCGCATCTGACATGCATGGTGTAGCACTATCAATCAAACTTCTTAAATGTCAGAAGTGTTTTACAATCCTAAGTTTCAGGGCATTAGGTTTAATGTCAATTCCCAGCCATTTCTGAGAATTTCTGAAATTCTTCTGTGTTGTAGAAATTGCATTTTAATTTCTGAAAAACATTTTCAAAATGGATTTTCCAGCCTCAGAGTAATACTTGTCATTTCAGCTGGTGTGAAGTGATTTTAACTTTGTAGTCCTCGGACTTTATGCCTATTTTGTACAAGTGTAGCTAGTGATACTGTACATGCAGTAGTGGAAAATCACATCCAATGAACTCTACACCGTGTCCGTGAGAGCTGAAGGGCAGATAAATAAGGGATGTATCCCATCTTTTGAGTTAGCAAATGTGAAATAACTGAGTCACATTTTGGTCTCTTGGGTGCCAGTGTGAAGTGAAAGAAAAGATACAGCCTTAAAAATAATACCATGGCAGATGTAGCAGATAAAATTCAACAATTCTTTATAATGAGAACAGCATCCAGGGTGAAGTTCAGATATAATTTGCCATCTCCCCACAGCAGGATATCCCACCACAATTAGAAATGGAAAACAATGTGTTTAATTAATAACCATGCAATTCCTTGAGTTACTATGAAATTAGGTTAAGCTTTACATTCATTTAGATTGCACTCATTTTCTTGCAATTTTTTCCATGTCTTTTCTGATAGAATTCAATTTTCTGAAATCTGATGCAGGAATAAAAAATCCTGGAGGAAAAACAAGAACCATACAAAACCTGAGGAAAAAATAGCCTTTTTCATTTGTTAGTTGCAACTAAGAGCTTTTATGCTCTTATTTCCCCAGTGAGGACAGCTTTGTGTGGTCAGCTGGGGGACAAGCTCTAATGATTTTGTTTTTCATGTCTTGCTTTCTTTTTTTGACCAATCTAGAGGTTAAACAATGCAATTTCCCCACAATCTTAAAATTAAAGAGCGAAATGCAGAGGATTAATAGCCTGACAGGATACAATATGCTCTGCACTTAGTGTGGAAAAAAAAAAAGGATTTTTAAGCCAAACATTTAGATGAGATAAAAATGTCCAACTCAGCACACATCCACAATTAACTTGAAGGATCATAAAGTCATCTTTCTGTGTTTTATTTTTGGGTTTTGTTTTGTTTTGTTTTGTTTTTTCCAGCCTGTCTTTCCAGAAAAGAGCTCTACGAGCATGTTTTATTTCTGCTGGATTCAGTGGCATTCCTCGACAACTACTTCCTCAGACTTGTCCTGTTTCTTATGTCTACATTTATTGTTTGCTACTGTTTCCCCAAGCTTCAGTTTTCCACAGGGCATTTCCTTTATTGCTGGAGCCTGATCGTCGCACTGATTCAAACGCGAAAGCAAAGCAGGTCACTTCAGATGTGATCTTTCATTGGGATGAGTCTGCATTGCCTCTCATTTCACAAGCCTGGAAACACCAGTGAGAGCTTGAGCCTTTGAGGCATTGTTTTCCGTACCTTTTTAGATTTTTACATTCTTGCTTTGAGGTTCCTGTGCATCCAAGAGAGCTCAGTGTGTCCACATATTGCAGTGAAATGTGCTCTAACAACAAATTTAAAATGTTGGTTTTGACACAGAGATATTGCAAGAGCTCTTATCACACTCAAAAACTACCCATGCCTTTTTATTTGGGAAAACTGGATAAATGAACACCTCTTACATGATGGTATTTCTTGTATGGCAGTGCTCACCTCCTCAGTCTAGTGTGCCAACCTTTCCCCCAGTTGTGTGTACCTGATATCCTGCATTCCTAACTCTATCTACAGTTTGGCCCACCTCTTCTTAGGCAGACAGACTCTGCTGCATTGTCCCTTTTCCCTAAGTTTTGTGACCAGAGGATACATCCGTGACTGGGACCCTTTCAGGACAACTGTTGCAGCAAGGGAAAATGCTGCCTCTTCGTGTTTTCTTTCTCTCTTCCCTCATGTGGCAATAGGCTAATAGTGAGAAGTGAGGAGAGATGTGAAAGCTTTGACCTCCATCTCTAGCATCAGAACATGAAAAAAGGCTAGGCAAATAATTACAATGTATTTTTTCCAGGGGAGGCTAAAATCCTTGAAACCTTAGCTTTGTTTGTCAGTACCATATGTTTTCCAGCTCCTGACAAAATCTTCCTGTGTGGTTCCTGGGAGGTAGCAATGCTGTTTCTGCTGTTTCTTTGCTGTTTGTCCAATGGAGGCAAACTCATATACACCAGCTCAGCTAGAAGTCAAGATCAATTGTCTTGGTGTATATTTCCCATTTTGAAGCGTCCACTAAATTCTTGAAACTTAGTTTCCCCATCTAAGCATGGATATGGAGACATAAGGTCCTCCAGTCATCAGCAGTCTTTAGGTCACAAAAGGGGCTCAGGAAGAGAAAGTTTTATCATTTTACTTTACCAATTCCATGAATAGAAGTCTTCATTCCACACTGTTTTCAACCTGTCTCTTTCAGAGCAATAATTTTTGAGAAAAACAAAACCAAACCCAAAAGAGAGCCCAGAAAAAAAGAAGAAACATTATCTCACTTGGTTTTGAGTCAGCCTCTCCAGAGTCCTCAGGGAGCAGAAGAGCAAACAAGACTATGTTCAGAATGTTCCCGTTCCTAAGCTGGGCTAAAACAAATACACTGGAGCAAGTAAAAACACATCCAAAACAAATCCAAAAGCAAATCTACCTCCTGAAAATTAAGACACTGGCTGCAGCTATGAGGCAGCCAGCAAAACCAGGGAAAGACATTACTGTAAATCTACAGGCTGTATCTCTCAGCACAGATAATAGAAATGGGTATCTCTTAGTGCTGCTCTGCTTTTGACAGGTACTGCATTAATAAAGCATCCAGTTACCTCCAGACAGTGACTTGCTATAGGTATCTGGGTGCAGCAGCTTCCTTTAGGGACCTACCTGATTCAGAAAAGAAAAACAACACCACTCTGAGAGCTTGTGAATTGTGGGCTGCATCACACATGGAGTTCTACCAGAGTTGCCTCCTCAGATTCAGGGTGTCTAAGCAAAAAGAACGCTGGCAGTGCTATAAGCATGTACCACTTGGTATTGTAATTGAGTACCAGATGTTTAGCTGAGAGCACAGCGAGCATGGAGACGCATTATAGCTACAGTTATGTGGGAGTAGGGTGGAGGGTACATAGGCTATGAGATGGGGACCAGGGAGAGAACTTTCTTCTTCACAACTGAATGAATGGGGTGAGTTGTAAGAAGACAATGTAGGTGACTCCCTTGTTGATTCTCAAGCTGCTTCCAACAATATTATTTTTTATGCAAGGAAAGCTGACCAAGTGCACTCACTGTCTGTGTATTTCAGTATTTCACACAATGGGCTTGCAGTTGATTTGTTCCATTCTCACCCGTCTATACTTAGTACATCATCTGAGCTTTGAAGAGACTATTATTAGGTCATATTGGTAGCTGGTGTGACATGGCAATGGAAGCTTCAGTGGAGCTGAAAGAGCTATTTTTTTTATTAACATTAGCTAAAGATATTTTCTGACTAATAAAAAACATAAAGGAAGTGGCTGTGGGAATGGTTATGCACAGTTTAGTCTCCACAGACATAGCAGTTGCAGAAAATCTTTAAGTAGCTTTCCTTCCATTAGTTAATCTGCTTTCATTTAATTTTATGACATATCAGTAGGTGGTAATTCATTTTAAGAGCTGTTTTGCTTTCCTCAGAATCATGACGTGTATGCAAATGCAGAGAACAAACTGCAACAGCCTTTCTGACCCACCTCCTGAGTACAACACTGTTTGTTATGGAAAAACAATTAACAAGAAGCAATGAAATTTGATTTCTTTAATCTGTGTAGTGATGAAAGCTCTCCTGATGTGTGCTTGTCTTTCTGGAAGCACTCAATGCTGCCACTAATCCTTTGCATTCTTTAGAGAATGCTCATTGATTTAACTACCTTCAAATGTAATTATGTTGTCCACAGGTATGTTTGTCATGCATTACACTGACATACCTTTGAGGCCATTGAGTAATTTCTCCAGAACATAGAAAGGTAAGAAGGGACCATTTACAACTTTGTTTCTACAGCTTTCTAGATGCCTTTCACCTTACTTTCAGCTGCTTTTACACAGGTATTGTACACACATGGAAAGTGATCTAAACAAACCTCTTTTCAGAGGCCCTGCAGTCCCTACATTTAGATTTAAAAAATAATCAAACAAACATGATTACACTAAAAGGCTGAAGGTTTGAAATTGAAATTTGGAAAGAAGGTTATGAAAGACATGAAAACTGCAACCAGCATTCTGGAAAACCCTTTCTCAGCAGCTAGTCTTACTGGCTGTCATGGAGATGGAGCTCACAAGAGCCTCCCCAGATGTGATGGTGCAATAACATCACCAACAGCAAATCAAGAGCAGTTTGGATTGAATTCCAGTCCCTCAGTAAGAGGAGAGACCGGACCCACTGACGTCAGGGTTTATGCTAGCGCAACAAAATCAGAACTTGTTTCTGAAGAACCTCTTGCCTAAGGTAATATGTTGCTACTCTTCTTCACTTTAACTTACGATCAGTGCTATTAGGTTTCTTAGGGGCTATTTTGCACCTGCAAAGGACAGCTCTGCCTGTGTGGGCAACTTGCAGACAGGAATCCATCCACTCAGACATTATGCACAGTGAACACTTGTAATGTTGAAACCAAAGTCAGAGATTCAGTATGCCCTGCAACTAACATCTATGGAGGAGTTTTACCTCCTCCTTCATCTCCTGCTAGCTGCAGAATGTTCTTTCTGTGCTTCTTAGATTGAGTCTACTGCTTTGTCTGGCCAGCAACCCATCAAGCAGAGAAATCCTATGGCACCAGTGAAGAAGTCTTATTTCAGATTTCCTGCCCAGTCCAGTGCCTTGGACTAAGTATGGCTACCTGGCTCAAAACATTTTCAGAAATCTGATTGCAAAGTTTTAGGTGCCACAACAGGCTCCACACTAATTGCAGTACTCATGCCCTGGGTTTTTGTTCGTTTCTAAAGACAGAGAGGGATCTGCCTGTAAAAAGAGATCTCTCCCTAAGAAAACCTGTGGTCATGGTTCGAAACTAAAACAAATTTAAATCAGATTCTTCATTAGTCTTACAAATGCACTCCAGGAGGTCGTGACAGTGTATATTTTCAAGTCAACTGGAGCATATTTACTTCTTTTGTGGCATGATATACCAGTTGTGCAGGTAAATAAATGATTTTAATAACTGAACTAACTACTTTCATGAACATTAAAGAAAGAAGAAAATTTGTTTCTGTAATAAAATCCATGGTCATATAAAGATAGTTAGACTCTTTAAATGTGGACATGACAGACTGCTTTCTAACATGAAGTCATCCTCAGCTGTTTATTCTGCTGTAAACATTGCCTTCCCAACCTGAAATGTCATTTCAGCTTCACATGGGAATACAACAAAGTGAAATGATCAGTTAAACACAGCTATGCTGAAACCCCAAAGTCTACTTACTTGTCTTTTTTTCTAGCAGCATTATAGAAACTAATGAAAAAATAATACAAAATATTTTGATTGGTCCTTCCAACAGTATCTTCTTATGTTAAAAACACCACCCTGTCCAGCTGTGCCATTGACATAAATTACTAGTTTTTCAATTTGCCAGCCAGATTTGACATTGACCCCTCCCTCTACTAATTTGTAAAATATTTTAAAATAAAGTAATATTTTTTGAAAATGGGACCCATACTAGTTTCTCTGTGCAGCCAGTAAATGTTGCAGGGAAAGTGTATGTGGTCAATGAAAAAGCAAGCAACAGGAAGGAGGAATGTCTGTGCATGAAAACAAAGAAATTACAGCAGCGACTAGTGATGAGGACTGTGCTTGCATTACTCTTTGGCCTTCGCCAAGAAGAACTAGGATATGAGGGCACGATTTAAGCAGCAGTGAAACATGAAGCTTGGAAAGGCCCTCTGAAATTCCTAGTTATGTAGTTTTCTGGTGCCTTCATAATGATGTTGCAGAACACAGACTACTGGGACACACACAAGTCACAACAGATTTTAGCAATCCATAATTTACAGCATTATAATAGTAGTAAAACTGTAATAATGAAAAAGCTTTTTAGACCCACCGGTAAGAACTGATTAATTCCTGAAGTCAGACATTTTCATTCATGTTTAGATCAGGAAAGAATATGTGGGTAACTGCTCCATACAAGAGAGATAAGAAACAAAACTGTTGATGCAGTGCAGCCTCATTGCTTACTTACTGCCTAAAGTCTTCAGTTAAGCAAATAAGCAAAACTATTATTTGTTCTTTCCTGTTAAGCTTAGGTTTCTGTTGAAATTAATTAACTTTCCTAACAGAAATGAGAAAGTTTCAGTAGGGAACAAGTTGCAGAATAGAGCTGCAGTTGTAAACTGACCTAGCTTTATTGACCCTATTAGAAAGGTGCCAGTTTACACCTGATAAAGATTTAGGCTTTCCATAAAAGGAAAGGAAACCAAGTCAAAGTGTGCCTATTTGCAGAAATTCAGTTCAACGAAGTTGTCTGGTCCTACTGCAGTTCCTGCGAGGTACCCCAGTAATGTCGCCGGCTCTGAACCTATCAGCCGAAATTTTACTGCACAAAATTTTCACAAAAATAAAAACAAAAATTAAACTCATCTAGAACAAAACCAGTATAACACCAACATTATTTTTTTCCTTGTTCAGGGGCCCCCAGCATTCAAAAAGAAACACGTCTGTAAGATCTGATCTCTACCTTATTCAGTTTCCATATCGCCTGAGGATGCAATGAGGATTACAAACCTTGATGTTTCATTAAAAGATTAGCAGCAGCAACAACTTGTTGCACTAGAGACTAAATGAAAAGTGAGATTCCATGATGCTAAGATAAGAATACAATTTTCTGTAGTGCCACAAGCTGTTATGATCAATGCAATCTTTCATTGGGTCAAAACGTGTTATTGCAGTGCACACCATGGAAAACCCAGTACCATATCAATACCTGACACAAGGATCCTTTTGTGGCATCCCAGCAGTGCAGTGTGGATGGTGTGGATTTAGAGTTGCCTGAACCAGCAGTTGCTGCTGCTCTTCTGGTGAGTACAGAGCTGTTCCTATCTCAGCAGAAGAGGAGACTCCAAAGCAAGTGGAGCCATGGCAAGATGTACTGCACTCTGAGAAGCTGATACTGTATGAGTTGCCCTGCAGGAGCCCTTCCAGCTGGCACCAAATAAAGCAGCCCTGTAGCTATTCTAGTTTCCATTGTGGGGTGGCTCTGCAACAAGTGCCAGATTTGAAAAGGCTTGAAATCAACAAGTATCGAGCCTATAATCCTGAAGAGTAATATTCAGGCAAAGAACACTCAAAGCAAAGCAAAGGTGGTTATCCACATTTAACACAGAATATTAGGCCACAAAATGAGTTTTGTGTAACACTTAGTTAAAACAGAATGTCTGTTGGATTATAAATACTTTGCCTTGAAGTGCAACATGTTGGCTCAGGGAGCAAATGTTATTGTGGAAGAGTTATTTCATCGCATGACAGTTGAAATAAATGTTGTGGAAGCATTTACACGTGTTTCTTTGGATGTTACCATTCCGTTTACTTAGATAAGATGCAGGCAAAATAGCTTTCATAACTTTAAAAATCCCTTTTCGCTCGTATTTTATATAAGCTCTGTAAAATTGAAAGTACAATATGTTTCCTCACTGCAATCAATCTCTCTTACACACAGCTATTGCCAGAAATACAGAGAAACACCTGGTTTGCTATTTTGGGATCTCACATTCAGGCTACAATCTTGCCACTATTTTCTATCAGCTCAGTATTTTATTTAAAGCATGCACAGGTATACATACGTAAACACAGGGATTTCAAAGCCATGCAGATGTGGTGCTGAGGGCCATGGTTTAATGGTGACTTTGGCAGTGCTGAGTTAATGATTGGACTGGATGATCTTAAGTTCAAACTTTTTCCATGAGTCTATTAATTTATGTATATACCTATGTATGTATAGATATACTTACAGATATAAAATTGCCGGAAATCCAATATCAGTTTGGAATAAAAGGTAAATACATCAGATGTATACCTATATGAGGATTTATTACAAGAAAAAATGGAAGATTTTTGGGAGTAGAAACTGTTATTAGATTTAGGCATGTGCATTTGTTTCAGGTTCCCAGGAACTATCTAATACACTACTTCATTTACTAATTAAACAGTGCATTTTATAAATGTTACTGATGAATGGCAAAATGCTGCTCAGGAATGAGCTAAGGCCCTCTCATCTTCTAACAAAGTAGTTTTGAAATATACCTTGAAGGATTCAACCATGCTAGAAATAGAACTAGTCTAACTTCTTCTGGATGTTTCCCTGATGGGAGACAGCTTTTTTTTACAGAAAATATTTTCATAAATATATTTACATTTTTTAAAATTAAGATAGGGAGTGATTTGGTTAGCAAAAAGTATGTTGGAAGAAAAAATGAAAGCCTGCATTCTTTCATCTACATTCTTCATGCTGAAGAGATGATTCTCTGTCATTTAATTATAATCACAATGTGAAACACAGCTAGAGGCTCCAGGCTTCAGTTCATTCCCAAAGCCAGAGTAAACCCTCAAAAAAATTAGATAGCCCAGGAAGACCTGTCCACTTCCTCCTGTCTGAGTCCACACAAGTTGGAACAAAAAAGTATAACAATTTCTGTTTCTACCTAGAAGTTGACTGATATTTTGTACACAGGGGATTCTTCTACTGGGAAAATTATTTTTTCTAAGAAGATAAATCTTAATGGGATACAGCCAAACCCAGTTCTTTAGCATTGTGGTATATGACTTCCCAGGGAAGCAGCAGTAAACCCCTTCTCTGCTTCTCAGATACACAGTAGTTATTTTTTCAGATTCTGTGCTCCCAGGAAGCCACAAAATTTTTATAAAGTATTACAGAACTGATTTTTCTTTTTAATTTTCCTTATAAGAAAAGATGGCGCATGCAGTCAACATTCTTCTCTAATGTGAAATTATTTTCCAGTCTAGAAATTTGTGTTCTCTCTAACACTGAACTCAAAATGCAACTCCATATAGGCACTAGCACTTTGAATCATTCAGAAAATTACAGTACAATGAAACAAAACCAACATAGCTTCACAGCTATTCTGAGCATTTAAAAGCCATCTGCAAATTTAAAGATCAAAGAATCTGACTGATGACTAACTGGGTTTTAGAAACAGACTTTTCAGCTAGAAAAATAACCTTGTTCAAAAATTCTTCTTCAGTTAAATATAAATAAATAAATAAAGGGTAATTTTAAGACTTTTAAAACCCCAAAATTGTCAGCAGGTTATAGATTATAATTCTTCTTTTGTTACCCTCAACTTTATGCTGGAAAAACAGATGTTAAAAACATCATAGTATCTCAAGTACTGTTTGTTTGAGAGGAGAAAAATGTGCTCACTGTGTTTGATCTATATTTGGACACTGAAATATACGAGTCCACCCTCAGAACTGGCAACCTACTTATGTGTCCTTAAGCCGTGTCTGCAAAACCCATACATGTCAATTCTCATGGAATATATAGTAAGAAAATTTTCCTTAACCTTTGTGGCTTGACAGCACTTGGAAATAAAATACTGAATCTAGTTTCTGAAATAACCTGTCATCTTACAAGCTTGAGAAGTGGGTCTGTGTGAATTTCATGAAGTTCAACAAGGCCAAGTACAAGTTTGTGCTTGTATCCCTCTGGTATCAATACAGGCTGGAGGATGAAGGTATTGAGAGCAGTTCTGAGGACATGGATACGTGGCTATTGGTTGATGAGAAGCTCAACATGGGCTTGCAATGTGCATTTGCAGCCCAGAAAGCCAGCTGTGTCCTAGACTGCATCAAAAGAAGCATGGCCAGCAAGTCCAGGGAAATGGTTCTGCCCCTGTACTCTGTTCTCACAAGACCCCACCTGGACAGAGTACTGTGTCCAGTTCTGGGGTCCTCAGCACAGGAAAGACATGAATCTGTTGCATCTGGAGGAGGGCTACAAAGATGATCTGAGGGCTGGAGCATCTCTCCCATGTGGACAGGCTGTGAGAGTTGGGGTTGTTCAGCCTGGAGAAGAGAAGACTCTGGGGCGACCTTATTGTGGCCTGTCAGTATTCACAGTATCACAATATCACAATATCACAATATCACAGTATCACAGTATCATTCTGCTTGGAAAAGACCTTCAAGATCATCAAGTCCAACAACTACCCTAACTCTGCAACATCCATCACTAAACGCTGTCCCCTGGCACCACGTCTGTCTTGTTAGAGATCTCCAGGGGTGTTGGCTCAGCAACCTCCTCGGGCAGCCTGGATCACCAAGTCCAACTCCCACCCCAGAACAGGACAACCTCAAAGTTCACACCATGTGCCTGAGGGTGTTGTCCAAAGGTTTCTTGAACATTGTCAGGCTTGGTGCCATTACTGCTTCCCTGGGGAGCCTATTCCAGTGTTCCACCTCCCTCTGGGTGAAGAATCTCTTCCTAATGTCCAACCTACACCTCCCCCTCCACATCTTTCTACCATTCCCTTGGGTCCTAGTGTTGCCACCAGAGAGAAGAGGTCAGCACCTCCTCCTCCTCTTTATCTAATGAGGAAGCAGTAGCTGCAATAAGGTCTTCCCTCAGTCTCCTCTCTTCCAGGCTGAGCAGACCAAGTGCCTTTAGCCACTCCTCATAGGGCTTCCCCTGTAGACCCTTTACCAACCTCCTGGCCCTCCGCTGGACACTCTCCAGTAGCCTTATATCCTTTTTTGTACTGTGGTGCCCCAAACTGCACACAGGAGTCAAGATAGGGCCGCACCAGTGCAGAGTAAAGTGGGACACTCACCTCCCTTGTCTGATGCACCCCAGGACTGGGTTGGTCCTCCTGGCTGCCAGGGCACACTGCTGGCTCATGTCCAACATCCGTCTCTGCAGGGCTGCTCTCCAGCCACCCAGAAAGATGGGGGAGAACTTCTTTGCCTGTTGAGATAGGACAAGGGTTAATAGTTTCAAACTAAAAGAAGGTAGATTTATAATAGATATAAAGGGTGGTGAAACACTGGAACAGGTTGTCAAGAGGAGCTGTGGATGCCCCATCCCTGGAAACACTCAAGGTCAGGTAGGATGGGGCTCTGAGCAATGAGATTTAGTTGAAAATGTCCCTGACCATTGTAAGGGTTGGTGGTAATAAAGGAACTTTGAACATCCCCTGCTAGACCAAACTATTTTATGTTTCTATGGTTCTATGATATTGTCTGAACAAAATTAAATCAGAGTGGGAAGTTTGCATTTCTTTTCAGCTAGTAATTTGTCTAGTAATTAAGCCTTTTGTTTTCTTTTATGAAAAGTGTATTCAAGATAACCTCAATTTTAATAAATATACTGATAATTATGAACTCTTTCAAGGATGAGATTCATTTGGTGTCCTATCTGCAAGCTACTCATTTCACCCATTTTCCACTCTTCTTTAGTCATTCATGATGTTGGCTGGTCATGTGGTATTTCTGTTTCCATATTCAGCAGATGCATCAAGGCTTCCATTAAAATAGTGTAGGAAGACGAAAAACATTCCTAAAAGAAGGGGTGTCTGCACAGAGTGTGAAACAAGTTGCCTGAGCACCCCCACTAAAAGCAGCAACAAACTTAAGCAACAGCTCCAAAAAATCAAAACACCCAAAACCAGTTTTGCAGCAAAACTGGTTTTGATAAAAAGATGAGTCTTACAAAGCTGATTTTGTTTGGTTTGTTGAAAAACTCCACCACAATGCCAGAGTCTTGTGAATCCACTACAGATCAATGTTACTTTCCATAGGCTACACTCTGCAGACAGATTTTATCCACTTTGAGGCAACACAGATTTCCTTTTTAAGAAGTAAGGTCCTGGTACATGATGGGATATACAGTGCGGGATGGGATATAGAGTTTGTCCAGAAAACAAAATAGTAGGATGGAGCAATCAAGCCATAAATTGCTTTTTTATCTGTTCTGGGTTTTTTTTACAAAAAAAATTTCATGTCTCCCTTTGTGTAAAGAGCGCTGCACAATGAGATCTTTTTTTTTTCAGTTCAGTGTTCAAAGAAAAAAGAGCATAAAAACAAAGATCAGCTTGATCCAAATTAAAGAAAAAACATATAAATTCTTCCCTTCAAACGAAAACCTGCCAAAACCATTCTTTACCTAATAAACATTTTGTTAAATTCCAGGAAATAAAAAAAATCACATTTGGAGAATCTGGCCTCACTTTCTTCAAAGTTAAAAAACCCAGAAAAACCTTCCCACAGACCTAGTGAATTTTATCATGGAAGTATCAAATAAAACATTTTGATCTTTCTGATTAACCTTATTCCCACACCAACCATCCACTCCCAAACACTTCTTTATTAGTTTCATCCAAGATCATAAATGTTATGGCTAAGAAACTGTAGTTTTGGAGAAAAGAAAGAAGGTATGGGAAGGAAGGAGGGACAAGACAATTAGTAACAAAAAGATTTACATAGCTCTACAGTGTCTTTTGAACCCACTCAGTCATATGCTACTTAACAGAAAATGAACATTTACATGTTTATCCAAAGCCTCTTGAAGTCAATCTAAAGACTTCAAATGACATCACTAAGCAGTGGATAAGGCTCTTTGGCATCTGGAGTTGGAAAGATTAGTTGCTCTTTTTGCCAATTCTGACAAAATCTATTTGAATCAGATGTTTTACATCCAAATGGACGGCAAATATCTAAACAGAAAAAAATAAAAATACATGTTTTCATTTAAATTGTACTGCTTAGGTAGTCTCTACAGATTTATATCATGCTACATTTTGCCAAGTTGGCATTTGTATTAGTTCAAATAGTGAGTCCATCCGGTCGAAAGTTCTGAAAGAATTAGAAACAGATTTTTTTAATTTTTTTTTCCAAATATTTGGAAATTTGCAGATCTGAAGGTGTCATCAGCTACCCAATCTCTCTTTTTTCTCTCTTTATTTCCTGTAACACTATCATGATGATAGTGATTTTGCCACGATCTCTGCTAAAGCACAGGACAAGAACTGTAGCAAAGAAAACAGCTTGACTTTAGCCAATCTCATTAGCAGTTTTCTTAATATTTGAAGAGTGAAAGTGACTCCTTTTTCTTATGAGAAACAAACTAGAGCCTGTGAGAATTATGTGTCAGGCATCCACCTCCATTTTGATGATGACAGTTTTTGCAGTGAAAAAGACCTCAAAATGAGCTTTAGTGTTACTAGGAAACCAAAACTTGTATTTCACCCAAGTCCATAGGTATATTGGACCTGATCACTCATGATCACACTAAGGAAACACATGCTGCCAATTAAAACCACCATCTAAATGCTTTGGTTTTTTTGCCCCAGCATCTCAACTAAGCTGCTTTGAAATGCCAAGTGGGAGACGTGGAAGTTTTAAGTAAGGACCCAGAAATAAAACAAAACAAGTCATGAAACAGAGCACAAGATTTCACTGGCTGGAAGTGGCTGGGCCACCTGTACAGCTTCGCTCTGGAGCTTGTATTACCTTCAGTGTTTGGCAAGGGCTTGGTCTTCTCAGGACTGTAAATCCTGCACGATCATAAACTCTAAATGTGTGGCATTAGTCATGAAACAGTGTGGTGTGCTATAAAGCATTAGTAAGATTTAGGGTAAGAGATTTTGAGCTTTCTGGACTCTGGACATAAATTTGTCCTCTCTTTTTCACCTTAGATCTTCTCAAATTAAATTTTACTAATTGAGGCAACCGTGTTTGCAAAATAGTGGAAGACCTAGGCTACAGCCGTGAGCAAGTCCTGTCACTAGTGAAGAGCATCAGGCAGAATGAGGATTTCTTTCTACTGTTGCACACACCTTGAATGAAGAAAAGACCAAAGAGAGAAGTTTTCAAGACATTCAGCAGTAGGTGTCTGCTTTCCTTCACTGCATTCATTTTGACAGCAATATAAAAAGGTATCCAATGCTTTGAAAACATCTGAACACTGCTTTCAGCTTGAGTAACAAGTCCCACCTCCTGGAGGCTGTAGAGCTGTTTCCTTACCAGCCTGAGATCTCTACTGATGCCTTTGCTGCTTGTCAGCAGCAAGGCCCTGATTTTTTCAAGTGCACTTCTTGTGCACATACATCTGATACTGTAGGCCCAGTGAAAACGCAGCCTCTCTGGTTCACAGGTGCTGCTGCCCTCTCCTAAGGGGAAAGAGGTCTGTACTTGAGACATTTGGTTAGTCTGCACCCGTTGAAGCTTTAAAGTGATGAGCTCCAAACGCTCGAGTCTCTACCAGCCTTCTGCAGAGCTCTCTCAGCACAGCTCTTTATGCAGCCTTACCACTGCCTTCCTCTCACCTCCTGTGGGTGCCTGCAGTGATCAAGCAGGAGTATTTGAACTGGAAATAGAAACTGTGACTGATGGATTGGCCTGACTAAGCAGCGTGGACTTGGATTCCCACCAGAAGGTGGAGCAATGCTAGCACCCAACAGGAGAAATACCAGACAAATCGAGTCTGATCACCCAGCCCCAGGGAAAATGAAAATACTTCTCTCCTTATTTTCCAGATTTCCCTGACTGAATCAAGAGAAGAGGGGGCCCACAGCATCCACAGTTTGAACCCTGGCTCCAAGGTGGAGCTGTAGTCCTCTCGCATTGTATTATTTGAGCTGGCCTCTCATCTTTGCCACAGGCCCTCACCATTGCACACTAGCCCTGGCTTTCCCAGTGGGAGCTCCTACATATACAGCAGTACCTGATACAACAGGAACACACTCTAAATCACTGGCTGCTCAGATTGGGTTCATACACCACTTGCTGGCTCCTTTTTTCAGCTTTGTAGGCTGCAGGGGGAGAGAAGGCAAAGCATATGGGAGGGGAGGTCAAGGAAGATCCCAGCAATGGTGAGTCACTAGGGCTTGATACTTATTTAGCAAATAGCATGAATCTAATTACTGCAGAGGCAAATAGCTGCTGTGAAACAGCATGAGACAGCATGCTTTTCATCAATCTCAGCGGTGTGAACAGTAAAAGCACAATGGGGGAATATGGTTCTGTGTTGACCTGCTCTTACCCTGTTGCTTCATGCTGCAGAGGAGGAGAAGCGTCTCCTCAGTCCCGTGCTGTGAAAGAAGTACAGAGCCTGGCACCCACAGGAGAATTAGCTGTGTGCACACTTTTCTGCTCATCGACTTCCTAAAAGCCTGACAGAAACTGATGGCAAGCCTCAAAAAAAGACCACTCATAATCCAGTCAAATTGAGCAACTAAGAAGTACACTGCTTCTCTTTTTAGACCTGACTTCCTCATTATCCAGTTGTTCTTGTCCTGAGAGCAGTTGTCATCAATCAATGCTGTCACCATTACAATCTGGATCAGGCTTCATTCCTGTTTCCTACAGGGCTTGTTCCTGAAGCAGAGGTTTCATAACAAATGTGCCGCTTTGGAGCATCTCTTAAGGCTGGGAGACCAACACTGCTGGGAGTCACAAGGTAACACACACATTGCTGAAACAGCTTTTGAGGCCCACAAGTATACAAAACACACACATACACAAATCTGCAAGAAACAAAACACTGTGTTCAGTCAGCACTGGTTAACACTGTTGTCTAGAGCATGATTTTCAAATAAGCACAGTATTTGTTTTCCTAGCTAGAAGGGTAAAGTAAGCTACAAAGCATCAGACATAAGCCTCTGTCTCATGCTGGGTCACAAAAAAAATCTATGCTCCTTGTGAGCTTGGCAGCAGATGCTGACAGGGTGACTATCAAACACAGGAGTCAAATAAGATAACAGAAACACATGGGATCCCCTAGAGAAAACAGGATAAAACCTCATACCTCCCTTCTGCTTCTCTCAATCTCTCTATGGGATCAAATGGGCTTCCAGTTCCAGAGAATGCCTGCATCAGCATCCTTCTTTAAATTATGAGCACCACCACTTCTCCAGCAAATACCAAGACCTGTCAGCTTTACAGATAAAATTGTTTCGTGAAAGGGCTTCCTGTTTTATTACTTCTTTGCTTAATGTGACAAGATTTCCCTTCCCATTTATACATTATCTGGGAAAAAGGTAGTCAAGGTAAGGTGCTGCCCCATAGTAGTTCCTCTACTCTGCACTTTTCACAGCTCTGGATCTCGGAACACCTCTTGCGTAATAGACAGTGAGAGATATAAGAGTTATACCATAAGGAAAATTAATGAGGGAACACTTTGAAACACACAAAATAGACATTATCATTGCTGCCACTTGCACAATTACACCTTAGCCACTTCTCTTTAATTCTGCCCTATATCCACAACAATGAGAAGCAGAAATATGTCCTTTTGCTCCCTTTGTGGGGGTTCAGACTCCTGAGACACATCATAGGTTAACTAATGTTAGCCTAACTATATTAACATGCCTTTGGCAATATTTTTTTAATTTTCAAACTGAAATAGCTCAAGATCTTCAAACTAGCACAGCATTTACTAAGAATGTGATGTAAGAACTGATGTATTTAAAACACTCTGAGCTTTGTATTAATACTTTATAAAGAGAAAAAGACTAAAATCAGCTTCTTAGATATTAGTACTAATGCAGCAGGATGTGTGCTCACTGCATGCAGCCATTAATATTTTCAGCAAGGTCAGAGGAGATCTCCACCTTGCCTTGCCAAGAGCCTCACCCAGCCATTTCTGCATGAGGCTAGAACTTCTGTGTGAGTTATGCTGTATCTTATTTTAAAAGATTCTAATCTTGATTTAAAGTTTGGAGAATTCCTTATGCCCCTAAGGTAAGTTATTCTAATAGTTAATTACTCTCTCTATTAAAAAAAGAAAAAAAAAGAAAAAAAAAAAAAAAGCCCCTTATTACTTGCTTAAATCTGGCTAGCTTCAAGTTCCATGTACTGGCTTGCACTCTGCTGTTTACTGCTTTAAGACCATTTTGTATCGGAAATCTCTTTCCCATGTAGGCACTTTCTTGTTTTAATGATGTCATTCTTTATATTTCTGAATGAAGTAAGTAGATTTAGTTTCTTAAAATTTCTTACTGCAAGGGGGATTTTTCCCAGCCTCAAATGATTTCTGAAACTCTTCTCCTGCACCCACTCAGATTTTCCAAAATTCATGGTGTGTGTGGACTGCAGGATTAAACACAGTGCTCTGGTGCTGCTCTTGGTTTACAGACTTAATGCCACTTCCTCAGGCCTATTGGATAATCAGAAAGACTATATTTGCTGCCTTGACTACAGAACCACTCTGGAAACACTTGTTCCTATGGGTTACCCACGATACATGGACCTTTTTTGAGGTCACTCTGTTCCAGATTTTGGCAGTCCATGTCCAAATGCCACATACCATTCTTTCTTCTTCAGTTTTGTGGTCTTGCATCTGGGGGTCTATAAGCCAAATGAAGTCAGGTGGATCTTCATAGCTACATTGCCCTCACCAGAATTTCTCTTCTCTAGAAGTTATTTGAAAGAGTTATTTTGCTTTTCATTTTTTCATTGTTGCTGGTTTTATCTAACAACATTAATCAACAACATCTGTTTTCTTTTAAATACATATTTCTTTGCCATATTTATTACCAGCACTTGAAAGCACAGAGCAGAAAGTAAATTTAAGAAAAAATTACATATTTAATTCAAACTTTCCCCCCCCATTAATTCTTTTGTTGTTGTTTAGAGATATACCAATATTTCGACAAATATTGTCAGTTTCTTTTCTTACATTCTTTGTCCTAGTGGAGTTCCACATTTTTTTCCAGACTAAGTTTTGACCTTCTTCCTGACTTCTGACCACTACAGGACTCAGTAGCTAAACTGAGTATGTTTGTGAGCATGTTTGTTTGGAAAACAGTTTTAATTCTAGTTCTCAACTTTAATGCCACATATTTAAAACCTCCAAACTTCTTTCTAGTGTATCTCCGTGTTTAGTATCTACATTTACTGTCAGTAACAATGAGAGTTCTAGCACACACTGATTTTATCATTGCTTTTTTCTTATACTGCTGATTTTGGTGTTAAGACTGAGTTCAACCCCACTAGAGTTTCAGAAAAGATATTGTAACCCCTCTGCCAGCTTGAATTACCCCCCATAAAACATAGCTGGAGAACACTGAATTCACAAAAATCAGCACTGCTTGTCATCTGAAGGTGCCATTTGCCTTCACAGGGATATTAACACCAATGGTTTCTGAAGTATTGTCCTCCAGACCTCCTTTGACTTCAAGACCTCGGTTCCTTCTCTCCCAGATGGCATTGGCATAAGAGATTGAAGTCCCAGATTTAGACCCTCTGAGGCTGTGGATGCTCAATGTCTTTCATGTGAAAATGAAGCAAAGTGGAGTCAGCCTGTTTATTTCAGTTAGTGCTTGGATTTAATGCCTCATTTTCCACAGTGCTTCTCTAATGTAAGACTGCAAGAACTGGTGAGGACAGGTAACACATGCCCACTTGTGAACAGCTTTGCTGCTTTGTACTGCCCAGCAGTTGCCAGTCCAGAATTCTCATGCAATCTAGGACAGAAGAAGGAGAAATACCAGTTATGCTGATTTTAAACCAGAGCATCTGCTCTCACTCACCTCCTAAAATAATGTTCTCCTGACAGAGCTTCCAGGTGACTGGCTGAACAAAAATCACTACAGAGATCTGGAGAATCCATACTGACTTGCAAAAATCAGATCATAGTAAAGCAGTCCCTCACCTTAGACAATATTTGGTGGGCACTTGTGTTTGTAATTTACTATGTGCTCATTTGGTCTCAGTAATGTTGTTTACCCTTTAAATGAGTCAAACAATTCTTCTGAAGCTAAGAAAGACTTGTTGGATTTTTGGCTTGGAAACCAAAGGAATTTCCCTGACCACAGGGAAAATGACTGAATATTGACCCATACAAATCTTTCTTCATGGAGCTACTTTTTAGAGTGGTCATGTGTGTCAAACCAGCAGGAAATTTTTGAACACATACCTTCTGTGAAAAGCTCTAAGAAATCGATTGTATGGCTTCCTAGGAAACATGTTACATGCTCTACAATGGAATGCAGAAACCAGCCAAAGGGGCAGCCTTCGCCATACTTGGAAGACCTCTGCAGTTGAATGCCTGGGATACTTGAAGCTTGTAGGACACTGAGTGCCACCCAAGCTGTGCTGGAGATGACTGTTTCTCTCTCCTGTTGGTCTTTATTTTGGTGTTTTGTTCTGTTGGGTTTTTTCCTGCTCCTGCTCTGCACTGTATTTACCTCTGACCTCTTCCCACAAGTCAGAGGGTCCACGCTTGCAACATAGGACACTATCCTATTTTGACCTAATTTTCTTTGTTGTGCATCAAGATTCTCAAAATGTACTTCAGGATGTTAAAAGAATATGGTCTGTTCTCTAACAGAATTCTGAGAGCAACTACTGAAACTCTTCAGTTCACAGTATGCCTCTACTCACATGTAGATACAGTTATTCACAGAATAAAAGAGGATATACTTTTTATGCTGATTACAAATATTTGATTATTTAAACACTAACCTGAGTGAGGAGTCCTCTACTCACAACCTACTAGGTCCAGTTCGTCTGTTAAATTATGAAGCAAAGGACTAGGTGAAAAATGGAATTTATGAAGAAACAGCAACATGAAAACCAAAGAAATTTTTTTTCTTCATCGTTAGAAAGAATACGAAGAGTGGAAAATTAATCACATGAACATCCTTAAAATCAGAATGGACAGTGATTTAAAAGACACTTTGTTAGGCATTACTGATACAGTTTTTAGTGTATATATGTGCATTCATATATTCATGTGTATGTATACATGTGTAGATACGCATACACAAACACTTAAATTTTTTATTAAAATATATTTCATAGAACTAAATAATGATACAGATGTAGTGCTTTCTTTTTTTTTTTTCCCTTTAAAAAAGGAATTTTCTTTTCAGACATGCAAAATTTTGAAAAATTCCAGACCCTCAAGACTGTATCTTAAGTCTCAATAAATATGTATAATGCCTCTGACACTATTTGCAATATATCAGATAAAGCAGATAATTAAAAATTGTAGTCATTAAGTGTCTGGAGAAAAATTAAAAGTGGAACATAAAATGTGAATCTCTAGCGAGGAAGGAACTGGAAACCAAGTTCATCTCTGTTCAAATATTTATAAAACAGAAGCAATAAATCCTATCCTCTCTCTCTCCATCTAATAGTGTCATTATGCAAGAAAAAGGTTCTTAAAATAATGATGACAAGGCTACTTGTAAACAGTCACTTGCTTATGAAGAAAATATATTTTTTCCAAATAAATTAATTTCAAAATTACATCCTCAAATCACACTGAAGAAGTGAACTGTGATGCTACATAGATGATAATTTATTTCATTCTAACTTGAACCAGGACTCTTACAGCTTTGTTTGGAAAAACGTTGAGAACATCTGAGAAGAAAAGACAAAGTACACCAGACAAACACAAATAACATACCAAAAGTTACCTTCCAAGTCAGAGGCAGAACTACAAACAAACTCCAAACCATCCAGTCTACTGATCCACTTTGTCAAATTCTCAAAAGTTGTATGTGTAATCTGGTGGCACACACTTCCCTCTCCTGCTCCAGTGACATCTCTCTGCAGTTCCTTGTACACATTCCAGGAAACGAGCAGTACCACACCACTGAGGGCTGAAAGGATAATCTCAGGTGACACGTCTCCATCCAGCACGGTTCAGACAATGCCTTGTAATCTATATTGACTCAGCCTCTCAGAAATCAAGAGCTTTGCAATATACAAATAATTGTTTTAGCATAGATCAAATATATTTTGGGCCATTTTTAAAACACCAGACAATAAGAATGTTTCATCCATCAAATATTTGTTTCTGTAAGGTACAATGCAAAATAATTAGGACTGACAGAGATACTATAAATGTGATACATTTATAATGTTACATATTTTCTTTCTCATGTGCTCTGAGTGAAATAGAAACACAATGAAATAGTGAAATATATTATGAATAAATACATGCTCATCTTTATCCAGTGTTCTTAACAAAAGCATTTGCTTTATGGGTAATTCGATTAGGACTGTACTCACTGTTCACACTTCCATCTTATTTCAGCAGTGTCTCTTTGTGATCCTTCTTTGTCATAAAAAACAAGTTTTAACACCTCATTTTGTTCTGCAGAGTAGCAAATAGCCACCAATAATTCAAAACATTACACTGTTCAAATACCTTTACATTTCTTTAGAAGATTTGAGATCTTCATCAATGAGTGTTGGTACATCTCTTAAGGCAGAAAATACATGAGTTAAATCTAGGCTCCATGCAGACATCTCAGCATGGAAGTCACCCATGTATGATGCTATTAAACATGATGAATGCTGAAAGATCATTGACACTTTTTATGCTGATAGAATACAAACCAGAAATCAAGAAGGCAGCCACCGCCCAGTTCATAAAGAAATACCCTGCTGTTCTCCTGTAATTTCTTATCAAAGAACGGTGGCCTTTAATTTAGGTGGGAGCAAAAGAAGCCCTTTGGTTTGCTCGTAATAAAGTAACCCTAGTCCCAGCACATGTTTTTGGTGGAACAAGAAGGAGCCACAGCTTGAATGAGCCACTGAACTCAATTTCATTATATTTAAAGATGTGGTTTCAGCATGTTTATGTAAACAGCAATCTGACTTAGAGCAGGAGGACGGGTCTTGCACACGTGTGAAGATTTTAATATGTGAAGACGGCATTTTATGTTGAGGAAGGGCTGGTTGGGCGCACGATCCTTAAGATAAAATGGATTCAAGCATCATCAGCTCTTTCTGTCAGAGGTTTTGACAACTGCACTGTGGCCTATGCCAGACCACAGAAGCCAAAAGAGTCCGAAGATTGATGCAACCAGGCTTTTCCCAGGAAACAGACATCAACACAATTTCATTCTAAGGTGAACTGGTGTTCCAGATAAGCAAAATGTGTGGCTGGCTCACAAACAGAAAAAGAGAGAAGCATCATATTTCCTTGCAGCTCTCCAGCTGAACAGCTTGCAAAACTATGATTTCAATCTAACATTCATCCATAACCTTACACTCCCATAAATCAATCACCAAGCCCCATCAATAGCAGTGGGAATACGCCAGATATTTAGGCAAGCTGCACCACAAAGCAGTATTTTCTTAATGCTGCATTTGAATCCATAGATGTATCTAAACACGCTTTCCACCTGACAAATTTTTGCCTCAAAAATATTTTGAAGATACGTATAGTCTTTCTAAGTTTTGCTAACTTGAAAAGGAAAATGGCCATGCAATTACAAAGAAACAAAATACATTTTGGAAAAAGAGAGTATGGAATCAGAATGTAAAATAATTTTCCCAATTTTAATTGTATTTTTATTTGTTTACACAAACACATAGTATATATACACATATGCACACAAAGTAATATTTAAATGTGTGTTTGTATACTTACATGTGCATATACGTACATTATATATGTATACCTCCATTGAATCATAAATGTTATACATAAAAGACTTTATTGATTTTATCCTGTTATAAAAATCTTTAAAGGCATTACTACTTAATATATTAACTGTGTTCCTTTGTCTTTTGCGCATTTTAAGATAAGCAGTAGCACTGTTTTACAGTACTTTTCTTCCTTCGCTTAAGTGCCTTTGAATTTCTTAAGTTTTTCTCATTACCTGTGTTTGTTAAAGTGACTTTTAACTTCCTCACTGTTCTCCCTGTCTTATTTCTGATTGTTCCACACATTTAGCTGAATTTCATTAACATGGGCAAAGCATCATACTCCTGCTGAAGAAAGTGAAAAAAAAAATTACCATTTTTTATGGCTGAAAGCATTTATATATTTTGGTACTTTCAGTTTTTTCTTTTTCACTCCCCTTCCCCAGTTCAGCTGCCTCACCAGCTGTTAGTATATCCTGTATTTTTACACATGGTTGTGCCTAGGTCCACATAAGCACAGGATTGCCTTTACTCATGCTGAATGATATCCAGTTTTTCTTAACTCTACATTACCAAAAGGAGCTAATTGCCAGTATCTGGACTAACTTGTTTCAACTGATCTCTCTACACTACACGATAGTTATTTTGGTGTAAAAATGTCCTAGGAACTTATGAGGAATCTCACAGCAAAACTATAATACAACCAGAATAGACCAGGATTTTTCCAAGTCTTTTCAGGCTCTGAACCCTGAGTGATTCTTCCTCTGTCGCCAAATTCAAGGCTTTTTGATCTTCTTGGAGAAGTCTGCAATCACCACAGCTGGAGTTAGACTTGTTGCCAGCAAGGTTTTTGCATTTTCATGGAAAGCTTCTAGAGCCTGTTATAAATCTGCTGAAGTGAAGAGTTATCTGCCCTCTCTTCTGAGGGCTGAGGTGACACTTGCAAATCTTTGTCTCACACACAAGAAAGTTTTGAGAAATGTGTTCCAGTAGTGCCTATACCTGAAGA
This sequence comes from Apus apus, assembly GCF_020740795.1. NCBI lineage: Eukaryota > Metazoa > Chordata > Aves > Apodiformes > Apodidae > Apus > Apus apus. Next base: position 67,075,064 of record NC_067312.1, on the reverse strand, counting down.
GATGGGGAACCTTTTTTGATCTCTAATGGAATAAGATTGCATTTGAAAGCTGAACAGAAGAAAACTGAGAGTACATCTAATCCAGTAAGCACAGAAAGCTTTGCTGTTTTATTTGGTTTGGTATGGGCTCTACAGAAAAGCTCTAGAAATTACTACACTTAAAGGGAGACTCTGCAGAGAGGAACTCTTTACCTCCCTTCCCCTCAGTGATGTTTTATGATTTTTATGTAAAATCACAAAGGGAGTAGGAAGGGAAGGGAAGGGAAGGGAAGGGAAGGGAAGGGAAGGGAAGGGAAGGGAAGGGAAGGGAAGGGAAGGGAAGGGAAGGGAAGGGAAGGGAAGGGAAGGGAAGGGAAGGGAAGGGAAGGGATGGGTAGAGGGAGAGAGACGGGAGAGGGAAGGGAGAGGGAAAGGAACTAATTACAGAGTTTAGCTGTCCTAGTCCCTTTCAAGGGGTTGTCACAGTGTGAAATGAAAGGTTAAACAGGTTAGCTGATAGCAGGATAAGATGAATGCCCTGTGTGAATTAACACCAACAGAAGGACCGTTAATGCTAACACATCATTACCATAAAAATGGCTTTTGATAGGCTGAACAACAGTGGTGTGAGTTATCAGAGTTCCACCTGAAAAGTCATTAAGAGCACAGAGCTACTGTCTTTGTCAATATCAGATTCAGATTTTCTCATTCTTTCTCAGAACAGCTCAGCATCACCATTTGCTAAGGGAGTGACTTATGGAAATGCCTCCAGATCTGATGTGCAGTGGAGACCTGCCTGCCAGGTGCAGTTTACAGGATGAATGACCATCTCAATTATTTCCTAAGGTGAAACAAAAGGAGTGGGCATAAAGAGACATAAATAATTTGGGTCTATGTCCTGCCTGAGACCTATGCATATGCTCATCTTCAGGGACCAACTGTGTGAAATTCTATGTCCATTTACAGGATAAACAAATGCAAATAAAAACATAAGAACTGCAAAATCCAGTGACAATTTGGTGAGGAATGCACAAACAATTAAACCTAGTGTTGCTTTTATTGTAGCTCCCATGACAGAGACAGGACTAAGCACTTATCATTTATACACATCATTTGCAGCCAGTAAATGTTAGGAATATTTATTATTTCACATACCAATAGCTCTGGGTTTTCTCTCAGCCAGCATGTCATCATTCTTCTTTTACTAGAGTTTCTCCTCCAAGTCCACAAAAGTCCATTAACTCTAAAACACACTGAGAGTGTTATTTTCAGCTAAAAGTACCACCAAGGAAGGAAGTCATAGAGCTCAGATGGTAGTATTTCCTTGATCCACTCAACTGCCCCAACACCCACACACTGGCAAGAAATGGGAATACCTCCCTAACCATTAAAATTACTTAGCTTCAAGGGCTTCCCTTCAGCTGAGGAACTGTTGGGCCAAACGTCAATGTATTTTGAAAAAGAGTTGAACATAAGTAAAAGACACAGATAAAAAAAAAAAAAAAGAGTTACAAAAATAGATCTCACTCCATTGAAGTACTGAAACCTCAGCTTAATTATAAGTATATAAAGCAACACCTTGTATATAAATGAACCTATTTTGAGCCTGAATTTAAACATAGTCAGAACAGCTTGGTGGGGTTAGGATCATAAATCACAAACATCTAGGTACATGGTTATTTGGTTTTCTGTGGATTTAAATAAGGAGGTGTATATTTATGTTTTAGATCATTGTTTGTTTGTGCTCTACCATCAAACAACTGGACTTGGACACTTCACGGAATCCAGCATTTCCAGGGATTCTCATGAGAACCACACCTGTGGTATAAGTGTGAGATGGATCCTCATTAGAAGGTACATGGAAATTTGCTTTTAGATACCATGTTTTTCTCAATCTGAGGAGACAGTTCTCTTCACTCAGGCATAAGGTGATCCTTTAGTCCACCTCAGACATATCATTTTTCAAATACTTAAATAAACTGCTAAATATAGAAAGATCTGGCTTTATCCAATGGCATTGTCCACATCCTTTACCTAGGGAAGTCTCCATTTGTTATATCAGTGCCTGTAGTAAAGCAAGTGAACTTTATCTTCTTGTGCTTGGGCATTAAGTGAACTCGATCACTTCTTTCTTTGTAGGTGCACCAGAAAGTTCTGTTACCATATGTTGAGTCAGGGCTAAATGATTGTGGCAGTGATGCTTTCATTTTATTTTTGCAGTTTGGGACATGAGTTGTTAAAGCCTCCCCACATCCCACCACACCCCTGAAATGAAACAATTATTAATGCATGTTTCACTTAATGATATTAACCATTCTTATGTAATTTAAATAATATTTATTGAATAAAAATATTTGAATATCAAATAAGAAAAAAATAAGAAAAGTTAAATAAAAATAATTAATATTTATAATTTTGAATTTTTTACAAGGAAAGAGAGATTCTCCATATTCTTTATTATATCAGCATTTTTTACTTTTCATGGTTTTCTTTCAGTGGATATTTATGTTCTTGGTGGTTTGCATTTAGTATTTCGGTTTTATTGCAACACTGTGCTGTTAAATTGGTCATCAGGGAACAGTATAACGTCAGTCCAGATGGAACATGACGGAATGACAACCAAAAATATGGTGTTAGTTTGTAAGGATGGGTCATTAAGGCAAGAAATGTTGAAAAGGACTGAACAGGCAATAAAAAGATTGGAAGAAAAACATGAAGGAAAAAAGGCAAGGGTGTGAATGTTAAGATTTCAAGATACAAATGTTGTTGCACTGAACTAGATCATAAAGCAAATGGAATTTCAGAGCACATGAAATCTGAGTTGTGTCAAATCAGAGCTCTATATGGAAAAATAAAAAATCACAAACTGTACTGGAAACAGGTTTAGGCTGCATGTTTCTAAAAGTAAAGCTTACAGCTAGCTTCCCATGTTATTTAGCACATACTTCATGCTAAAAGAACATCCTGTTTATACATCCACAAGTCACCTACTTCCTTAACTAGCACATGTGCACATTTTCCAACAAAAATACCCTCCTGTGGCAAGGCAGTCCAACTAAGTCTTCAAATATTGTTGGTATTTTTGTTTTCATTTTGAAGCAGAGAAACCACCTGGAGGGAAGCTCTTCTAGTTTTGTTTCTACGCAACAAAAAGGAACTGGTTGCAAATTTAATAGATCAGGGAGAGATTGAAGTGTTTAATTAATACCTTTATTGCATAATGCATAATGAAAGATCAGATATGAGCAGCTGGCAAACACTGTATCAACACCAAGAGTTACAACCTTTTATATTGAAAGGACTCAGTCTGGGCTAATACATTTCATTCCAAGACAATAGTCTAATTCTATACAAGAAAACTAGAAAGTGGAAGAACATATATTCTGGATTATCTCATGTTGTTTGATCACAAGCATAATATTATATTCTCTCAACTTCCAAAATAGGGAAGACACCTGGAAGCTGCTGATTGGCTGGGACTACCTCTGTAAGCATGTCTGGAAATGTTTTAGGAGCTAGTCTAGACTGAAAATCTGGGGGGAACTGCTCATACAGTTAAACGATACAGATATTGTTCCAGCACCTAGATACAACCTCTGGTACTGTTCAGCCCAGTAGCATAAATGTTTGATTGAAGCAATCTCAGGCTCTTAATCTGCATATAATGAAGTGCTTCATCCACGCTGCATTTCATGTTCTTTTGACCACCTCATTCCAGGTGCAAGAACACCCTAGTCTGCATTCCTTAGTTTCTTCTACATCAAAACAAGGCCATAAGGGCTGGAAGTTGAACATTAAAATCTCGTCTGAAAATACTGTCAGGTGAAGAATAAGAACTTACTTGGATACAGGGTTAATGAGGTTTAACTTCAATCTTCAGAAAAATTCTGGGATAAATATGTATAAGTACCTGGAAGAAACTAAGGAAATGAGTAAATTACAAACATGGGTTTGTCAAGCATAAATAATTGCAGATAATATAATTTCTTTTGATGATAAAATCAAAGCTTCTATCCATTGAGAAATAATAGTTACAAAGCAGCTTGTACCCAAAGAAGGCTCCTAAAAGGGTTTTGTGTGATGTTTTTTGACATCCTTCAGCCCAAGAACATGAACTGTGAAATGGTATAAATGGTATAAAAACTGCTTGGAAAAAGCACTTAGAAAGCATTAGGCACAGTTCATTATTAAAATGAGAGGAAGGACAAGAAAACATTCTTTAGGTGCCACTTTATTCTTGGTCCTGTCCGATGTCTTTAGGAATGGCTAAAATGGAATAATACAAAGTAAGTTTATAAAATCTGCACGTGAAAAAGCAGGGTGGTACTGAAACAACTCTGAAAAAGCATATAAAATGTTCTGAAAATGGTCTAACCTTAATAAAAAGAAGGGCAATATTCTTTCCTCAAGCAGGGAAAATCAGAGATGCAAGATGAGGAGCAATGTGCACGGGAGCACTTCTTCATCTATGCACCAGGGCTGAGGTGTTTCAAAGCTGAACATAAACCAGTAATGTCACAGCTTTGGGAGAAAAAAACACTCAGAGGTTTGAATGTAACTTTGTCCAAGAAAGCATAGAAAGTTATGTTCCCTGTGTTTTACCCAGCATATGCCTAACCAGCATGTGTTTCAAGAAATATGCACACTAATTGTTAAAAATGCGGAAGAGGTCAATGGGAATGAAAAACAATGAGAAAACTAATCCTTCAGAGAAGGTTTCAAAAGCTGGCATCAGTTAGCCTGAAAAGAGAAAATAAAAGTGGGAGTTATGAGAAAACATACATGAGGATCTTCCAGGAAACAAGGAAAGTGCATCTTCTAGGTAATGTATGCAATCTCCATCCCTTGAGAGCTTAAAAATGAGATTAAACAAATCTCATTCTGAAATTACATAGATATAGATTATTTGACTTTGGCACAGGCATTGGTCTACTTTATGTCTAGAAGTTCTTTCCAGCCCTATTTTTCAATGGTTATAAAAAGTCTTTGAGCACTGTCCGAGTGAAATTGTGGATTGTTTACTAAGTCATATTTTTTCTGTAAAAGTTGATGAAAATCTAGAACTGGAAGGATGTCCAAAAATGAGTGGACTTATAATAATTTTTGTGTGTGAAATCACTGAGGGTAGAATACATGCCTCAGGTTACAGTTTTGTATCCCTCACAATGCTTCAGCATTGCGCCTTTCACTAAACAGTTTTCTGGAAGGACCCAAGTTGTCCTGTAAAATTTACTGACACTAAATTCAAGTTTGTCTTCATTGCCTGCACTAATCCAATTATTTTTTAGTCCATTTCTTTAACACTATACAAAACTTTAGATTATGCTAATCTCCTAAAGCAGGTGGTTAGTTCACTACTGTTCTGAAAACCATACAGAACAAAAACATAGTAATGCACTTAAAAAAACTGGGAAAATACTACCCCTTACCTTCCCTTTTCTCCAAAAGACTCTAACCATGAAATTAAAACAGGCTTCTAACCTAAGCTCCTGCTCAGATGTGACAAAATCTACAGGGAAATCTGTGAAAACCTTCCTTTTTATGTTATTTGTGTAAAAATAGTTTTTTGCATACTATTTTAGCTAAAATTTACAGATGCAAAGGAAAATGTAAAGACAGCACCTACTAACAGTTAAAATGACAGGAAGGAAGTACAAGGAATATCAAATAACAGAAAGACACTACCAGATACCAAAGAATCATTAGGGTTTTTTTTAAAGTCTTCGCTTTATCAGTACAAAAGTTTAGGTCTCTTTTAAAAAGTTCAGGTTTTTTTTTTTTTTTCACATTTTGACATGTGACATGTGAATGAATAATTTTAATGAATCTCTGAGCAAACTGAAGGCAATGTTGAAAGATGTATGTGGCAAATAGCAGTACTTGTGCTGAAATACATGTAAAAATAATTAAGTCCAGTGCAAAGGTTCATCCCATATACCTTGGAGGGCTGAATTCAGAAGACGGAGTGTAACCTAAAAAACTGAAAAATAGCAAGCATGGTGACAGATGTATGTAATCTTGCTCTATCAGAGATAGTGGAAGTTGCAAAACCACACACCTCCTGCTTTCTTTTGAAGCCAAATTTTCTATGTATGCAGAATGCATAGCAAAGGTTTTGTCTTCTTATCTTTGCTATCTGTAGAACTGGAACCTGTCAGAACGCAACCTGCTAAGCACCATGGTACAAACTGTGAAACTAATGAAGAATAGTAACTTAAAATAAATGTTAACAAAAATAAACAAAACAAAAAAATGCACTCTAAATATTAATTTTCCTTCAAAAATCTGGCCAGGTTCCATCTCAGCTGTAGCCTACATACAATTCTTACTTTCTTGCACTGTTTCTTGAAAAAGTTCCATAAAATTAAACATAATACAATATTATTTTTTCCAGTCATATTTATTACTAACTTAATTATATATTTACAGATGGAGACAAACTAGGCGCTTCTTTGGATAAATCTGCTAAAATAATGACATAAAAAGTATTATTTTAATGACCCTGAGTAATTTTACAGGAAACTAAATTTCAAGTTACAAGGTTACAAGAGGGTATAAACGTGTAATCCCTCTGCCATACTTTATCTCATGCCACGTTCTCTTACTCTTTTATATGAAAAAGAAAGACAGATGGGCAGACAGATAGATTAACATTGTGAAATTAATGATCATTACCACCACCTGACATCATCATTTCCTCATGTAAGAACATGATGGCTTACACACTGGTTTGCCAGGTGCATGTCTCTCCATTTATGCTTGGAAAAATGCTCCTACGCCAGGAATATGACAACACAACAGCGTGATCATGTCACAGGCAGGCACACCTATCTGGGTTTTCTTTGAGCCACTATTACTAAAATGACTGTGACAACCTGGTGGCAACAAGTCTATTAATCTCCCCTTTGCCTCCTGCTTGGGACAGGTTCTTGTTTGACACCAAAACTTATACTGGCCATTATTTGAGCTGTGCCAGCTTGATTAAAACTAACTCAAATATTTTTACTCAGACTTCATTCACATCTCCATTTAGTCGTGCAAAAACATTTCAGGGAACACCACCGTTTTATATATGAACAGAGTACTCAAAGTGGCAGATCTTTTGTTAGCAGAAAGTATATTGTTCCTCATTTTGCACTCAGACTCTGGAACTGGCTGAAAGCTTCACAGGAGTGGAGTGAGTGAACAGCTGTATTCTGTCAGTTATATATCTGAGAAAACTAACAAGTATAAATTAATCTATCCTGGATTGTTTGTGATTTATGATTCCTTAACTTGCCAAACATTTCAAAAAGCAACATGTGACTAATATATGGGGGTTTTAATTTTCTTTGTCTTTTTCATTTACAATATCCATTCTTCTTCCAACTACATAACATAACCTCCCTTGTGGGAATCCTGCCATTGCTAGCTAGGGGCAGTCAGGTACAGCAGTGTTCATGGTGGTCTCGTCTTACATGCAGAGAAGTAACCTAGTCAGAGTTCAAACCTCACTTCAGCTGAAGACTTATTTTCCTCATTTGCAAAGCTTTCCTTCAAAAGGTTTAAAATCTTTTAGAGGCTTCCTCTCCACTGTCACCAGAAAGCAAGGTCGATGTGTGCATAAACACCTGAGGTAAGTTTTCACCAGACTAGCTCAGACAGGTAAAAACCATGAAGACATTATTTCAGAAGTTGGGCTTTTATAGTCTTTATGCCAAACTTTTGCTGATACATTTATCTGAAATAGTTTTGTGTCTTGGCTTCAACCTTACTTTCTTGAAGGTAACCCATTTATCCATAACAAGTGCTTGTGACTAGAGAATTTTTCCAGGTTTTGGGTACATGTCCAAATATAACTCCTAATAAAACAGATGCCCAGCTAAGCGATTCTAAAAATCTTGTTTAGAAAGGGCTATAAAAATGCATGTATGACTGCTATCACCATCTGAAATTCCTAAAGAGTGACAGAATATCATCCAGCTACTACAGAATTATGGAGTTTATTGCCAAAGCTTTCAGAACTTTGTATAAGTACATAATTAAGTATATATAAACAAATAAAGATGTCTATGCATGAATATGTACAGGACTGAGTAGCTGAGAATGTAGGGTAGGTGACAACCTTGAAGGCAGGTCTGGTCTGAACTGGATCTTGTAGCTCTACTTGGAGCTGTAAATTACAGTACAGAGGTGGATTTATTCCCCAGTTCACATACATGGAACAGGAGAATAAAGCAAAAAGTGAGAGAGCTGAATTTATACTCATGCAGCGCCTTCAACTTTAAGGCACGTTGCTTAATCTTGATTAAATTTCTCCACCCCCAGAAGGCCAATCAAGCCAAACAATGCAGGAGTTCTCCCTTGCAGGGTTTCTGCTGGCAGTAGGAGTGTCTCCCTCCAATCATGCAGCTCCTCCAGGAGGGCCAGACACAGTGTAGCCGACCCTGCCCACTCCTTGCTGCCTTGGCAGAGGGCCCCAGGGAGTAGAGGGGAGATAGCATCCTGTGCACTCCCACAAGGCATCACTCTGCCTTTCTGGCCACTTCCTAAAATGAAGGAGGCTACTGCCTTATCTCTGGATAATAGCTCAGCAAACCAACAAGAGGCTCAAAGGGTCGCTTTATACACGAATGAGCATCTGGTCTTTTGTCTCCTCAGTCTTCCCACAGAGTGGTCCAAACTGTCCTTCTTTCTTCATTCAGTGATTTAATTCCCAAGGTGAAATTTGCATCCCCTCAACTCCAGCAGTACCTTGGATTTGTGCTAGCACAAGGAGGAATAGCATATACATCTCTCCTACCTCCCTCCACCCAGACACACCCTTCATTTGGAATGGAAACTTAGACTTTTATTCAAATCTTCATCTACTTGTTGCTATTGACTAAGGAGAAGGGAGTGAGAAGTTCTGGTCTTCCAAGCAGCTGTAAGTCTTAATTGGTGCCAGCAAGCAATAATTTACATAGTTTGCTTGTTTAAATTACCAAAAAAAAAAAAAAAAAGTATATATATATATAAAAAATAAGTCACTCTATCCAATAGCAAGGGGGGCAAAGGAGAAGGAATGTCTACCAAACAAATCACAATATAGTGTGAGGAGTTTTTTTTCCAAACCTGTTTGGAAGGAGTGTTAATAGCCACACATTCAAAAATGTGTTGACATCATCACAGTGATGGGCTGTGGCCCAAGGATTACCCCAGGGACAGCAGCTTGTTCCAATCAAGAGCAGAAGAGCAGTGTAGAAAACAATGAAAAACATTCCCTCCTGTGAGATACAGATCCAAGCTGCTTATGAGCCATAACCACTGTGCAGGAATATTCACTGAGAGATGAATTGTCTTGCAGTGACCTGCAGGGAAGGTATTTTGTAGACAAAATGCCATGGTGAATAGGTCTAACATGCTTTATCTCACTCACAGCTGTCTATTTTACAAGCAGTGCTGACTTTGGGCCTGTTGTACATGCTGTGTAAATAGTCTATAACACATTTTTGCATAGGGATGGTCTTTTTATTTCTTTTGTATTTTACAATACATGTTACAATGGACACATACTGACTTGGAGACACCACTGTGTGAAGGGGGTCTTGCAGTGTGAGCATCCGCTTAAGTGCTGGTCACTTGGAAAGGCTCTTGTGGGTCCCTGAATTTCAGAGTATCTTGAAAACTAATAGACCAGACTTCACTGAAACTTCTTATATTTAAAATCACAGACATTAAAAATTGATCAGTGTAAATGTTCATTGGAGGGTTACAAAGGTACAGCCTAGCCCTAAGAAGCCAGAGGTCAGAGGTTTCTGTTTTTCATTGTTTTTGCTCATCTCTAAGAAACTTAAAATTAAAATAAAAATAAAACAAAAAAATAATAAAAAAGAAGGATGGAAAAAGAGAGGCAAAAGCAAGAGGTTCAGGGGATGCACAAAAAGAAGGGGATGTCCTGAGTCCTTTCCTGCGTCTCAGAAGAGTGAGCAAGCAGAGTAGAAGCCCTGGGTGGGCAGCACCAGCTGCCTGGTGAGTCCCTGCCAGTACAGCCCATCCCTGAAGCCAGCTCTGGCAAGGCTCTGGCTGTGCATAGCAGCTCAGCCTCTGGACATACTCAGCAGCAACTGCAATGAGGAGGTGGAACCTTGGGATCAGTGGCGCTGACCACATCTTTGACCAGGTGATGTTTGGCATGACTTAGACGATCTGCATGCAGAGGGTCCCTCTCTCTGAGCCTCACTGCCACTACCCTGCATCTGCTTCACCGTCTCGTCTGCCTTGCTCCATCTCCTTCATACCTCACTGGGTGCCTTCCCTCTTCTGCTCACCTCTATTTCCACTGTTTCCCTCCTGATTAAACCAAGAAAGGAAGGAAATTTGGATGTGCAAATAGACCATCTTGGCACTCACAACCAAGTTTAACTGGGGAGAAGTGCTCAATGCTCAGATAGAAAGTAGATCTGCTCTGCTAGCCAGTCCTTCCTCTCTTTCATCATCCTTCACTATCATGTTTCCTGGGTGGGATGTCAAGAAAGGATATGCCACTTCACAATGAAGATGAACAACTGAAGTTTTCAGCTTCTTGGGTTCATCCCTTTCTTTGAGAAATTATCCATTGTGAAATCCCAAAATGTGTGAGATTCTGGAAAAGCCAAAGACAGAAAAATGGGAAAGTGAAAAAATGAGAATAAATAAAAGTATGAGGAGATGAGCCCTTAGAGTTCCTCAGAAGGTATAAAATTAAGGAAAAAACCCCACCCAATTGGAGAAATTTTCATAAAAACTGAAACAAACAGCATTTTGAGTTGTAACAAAGGGATGGGGAGGGAAAGATATTCCTGTTGGCTAATTACAGCCACCGCAAAGATGCCAGCTCACTGCATTAAATTATGAGAAACTGAGGAATTCTCAGTGCGATTAAAACTTGTCAATTTAATTTCTTGTTCTATACATTCCACTGAAGAAAATTCCATTTTTATTTTTCTGTCTCTTCTACATAGTGGGACATATAAAGGAAGAGTGACAATACATATCCTATTTTTTTTTTTTTCTTCCAAGATTGCCTCCTGCAAAATGCAACTAAAATATTATTACAATGCTGACCAGACAAAAAAAAAAGCTTTTGGCAGAATCAGACTTCAAGTGATAAGTGGCTGTGCTGAAAACTATGAAAAGCAGAAAGGAAGAAAGGAAAGGAGGAAGGAAGGGAGGAAAAGAGGAAGAAAGGAAAGGAAGGGAGGAGGGAAGAGGGGAAGGAAAGAAAGGAAGGGAGAAAGGAAGGGAGGGAGGGAAGTAAAACCACCATTCATTGGGTGCCAGAATTTGCATTTGACAGCATGACCCCATATCCTTCAGTGTCAGGGAAGCAGACAATGTTGTAGGAAAGGATTTTCCACAGGTGATAGAAACTTTCATCCCCACCAACACTGGCAGAGGTCTGGGTAGAGTGAAGGGGTCTAGGCCAGGGCTGCAGCACCATAGCATGAAGGAGGAAGCCAAACCAGAGAAGAGGAACTTGCCCTGGTTTCTTAAGTTGCATAGTACAAGCAACAGGATTGTGGTCTGATTGGTAAAAGTGCTAGTGATCCTGGGCATTAACCCAAACCACTGTTTTACTTAGCTTGAAAGGGATTTCCTTGCCTTCTAGAAATAGCCATAGCACTTCCTTTATTGCAAAACAAACTCAACCAATGAGTTTAGTGTGCTCTGAGAGCACGGGTAGTATTGATCAGTCAGATGCTAGTGAGGAAACTCACCCTGAAATGAAATGCAGCCTCCCATGCTTCTCACAGCAGCATGGCAGAGGGACAAAACTGTTCTCAAATTAGACAGAAAGCTTTGAGAGGAATCAGAAAATGAGAAAAGTGAACCAATCTCCCAGAGGAAGCACTGCAAACCAGCTACTTCCAAAAGAAGCAAGCATTTAATAATTTTTATTTAAGCGAAACAAGAAAATGTTTGCAACTTTTTGAAATGCCCATTTGGAATGGAACATCTTGTTTGTCAGTGCTGAGTCAAAACATGTTTAATTTCTCAGATCAAGGCACTGAAGAAGGAAGATCTTAAAACTTTAAGGTAGTATTTCTATGACAAGTAAAAGTTATCTTTACCTGTTAACATGATTTTGTCAAAAAAACCCAAATAGTGTCATTAATGAATCACCTGAAAGGGACTGGGTAAGGGTCTGGAAAAGTCTGAAGGTATTTCTTACACTGTTCATTCTACCATACCTAACTGTAATAAGGACTCACAAAATTTTTTTCCTAGAGCTGGTCATCATCTCCAGCATTCTTCAGCTCATTTTTTAAATTAAAGGCTCTGCTATGCCTGGTTCCTCAAAGTGTTGGTTTCAATTTGTTGGTAGGCATACGAAGGAAATGGAAGTCAGGGCAAATCCAACAGATTTGGAGACGTCAGACTAAAATGTTCCCATATTTCTTCATCCAGCTACAAAATGAAAGCTCCTAGCTGTCATTCTGACATCAACTGATCTCTCTCTTTCAAACCTGTAATGTAAAAAAGGCCTATACAATTTTATATTATGCTGAAAAAGTTCTTGCACCACGTTCTTCCTGCTAAAGTCAATGCAAAAGCACTCCCCTTGATTTCCATGAGTATTACAGGTTTTTCTTACCTGGAAGGCTGAAAGTCCCAAGCACTGTTGCCCCAACATAACCTAGTTAATCACCGGACATTAATGTGACGTATATTAATTCCTTGCATATTTTTTCTTAACAGCTATCTAGGCAGCAATGAACACTTTAAAGCAGTTCCTGGCTTGCACTTGTCTAGAGTCTTAACAAAGTTTAACTGTAATTTACTTGGCCTGTATGGTAGGAATATCTAGCATATCAGAGCTTATTCTTCCTACATGTAAAACTATTTCTTCTAGTTGTTTCATTGTAGCATGTACAACCAGAGACACACTCAAACAGAAGGAAAATGAGATTAATTAATCTTAACTAAACAGGTGGTTTTGAAATTAAACTAGGATTTACTAAAATAAGTACAATTATGCTGCCTTGGTTTTCCATAACAGAGTTTTGAAAGATGCAGTATTGCCTGTACACACAACCACTGTCCCTCAGGGCTGATGATATGAAGATACTTGTTTAAATTCACTGAGCTTCATATATGTGGAAGAACTGGATAACTGACAATAAGATCTAATGATGGCTAAAAAAATGACACAGTATTGTACCTTGCTAATCTAGCACAGCACATTTTTTCACTGATTCTGGCTAAATTCAATAATTGGCTTTCACAGAGACTTTGCTGGGCCACAGGTTGAAGAACAAAATAAAAGGTGAAAAGAACCGATTATCAGTAAGAGGTCAGAACTTCAGAAAAGCATGAGAAACAAGGAAAATTGGGAAATTTTGGAAAATGCTAATCAAATTCCTTTCTGGGTCGTGCAGACCTTTGCTTGAACCATTCCTCCTTGAAGAATGAGTCTGCTGGAAGTAATATGCACTGGCTGTGGACCTTTACTTTTGATCTTCACTTGTCACAGTCTCAAATTAACTGAAACACATGTGGGGACCTAGTTGAGAAAAGTGTGTTCAGATTTCAGCTTGAATCATGTAGTTGTCCCTGTATTAGGGTTCTGCAAAGTGGTTCTGTGGAAGCCGGTCTTCCTATTGTGATAAATAGCAACATCATCCTGCATAAACTGTATAATACCTGACATGACTATGAGCAGGACCACAGAGCAGCTAATGGAACTGGACAATGCAGTGGATTGCTGGAAATTAGCATTGCTTTGCAACTGCAGGAACCAAATTAACTCCAGATCAGGGCAAATGTTGCAAAAACATTTGCATGATTTGTGCTGAATAAATCTTACAAGCTTATCTGTGTTACTGCAGTTTAATCTCTGATAGTGTTTGCATTTCAAAGAGAAAGATGGGTTGAAAGAAGAAGGAAGGAACTGATTCAGCACAGCACTCAAGCAGCTGCTATTACAGTGATCACAAACATTAAGTTAAGCTTGTACTAAGTATTTTGCTGATTGGACTAAAAGACTGTCAAATATCCTTTTATTATAAAGAGAGGTTTCCACTTGCATCTCCTGGATCAGATGACTAAGGAAAATTGTACACTGATGTGGTCTCATAGACTTCAAGATTTTCAGCTGGTAAAAATTGCCTTATGACAATTGTAACAATTATCTGAAGAAAGAAAGGTTTAGAGCCATGGAAAATCTACCTTTAACTTCAACAAAGTAGTTTACTATTAACATTTCTACTGAGAGAAACATAAAAAAACATTACATGGTTTATTCTGCAAAAAAGGTGAAAAATGACAGGCAGAAAAATATCCAAATGGTGGAAGACCCCAAAACCTTTAATTACAGGTGCATCTCAGCAATGTGTGAAATTATTCCTGTACACTTTACACACACTGCAATGAAAGTGAGACAGAAAGGCCAGTTATTTTGGTAAGCGACAAGATACTGAATTTGAGAACTATCTTGAAAGGACAGAGACACCTGGCTTTTTGGGGCTCTGTGAGCTTGAATTTTGTCCTTTATTTCTCCACCTGCAGGAGGAAGTACCTTATTTTCTTTCCTCACATGGAATTTTTTACATTAAATTTTCTCCTACCAGCTGAAAGATTGCATGACACTTGGTGCCTTGATTGGTGAGGGTAAAACAAAATCTCCATGTATCATGACTCAGGTGCTTGCAGACAGTTTCTGGTCCTTAACATTTTATTGATTGCTTTTGGCTTGAAACTGCTTTTCTTAGACAAATGAGCATGACAGCTTCACAAGTTGGTGAATTCTTCTGAGGTTGCATTTTGCACATTCAGGGATTGAGCTGGGAAGGGCAATCATTGTAATTACCATTGAAACCCCAGATCCTGGAGTCCCTGTGAATAACAGCCACAAACTGCATTCATGTCAGACTCCCTGCAGGCTGTGGTGCCAAGAAAACAGAGAAGACTGAGGCAAAAAAACAGAAAGTCTCATAAAAACCTTAATTAATAGAATTTTAATAATTATTTGACTGAGGTTTATAGCTGATCCTGGCCTCAGTGGGGCCAATGGGAGATCTTTGTACTGACTTCTATCTTTTCAAGGTAACATGAAACTGATATGTAAGTGTGGTGGGTGTAGAGCCACTTACATTTCAGCAAAGTAAAACAAAACTGGAGTTGGAACCACTATTAAAGAAGTTGATTATGAATTGTCAATGGACGTATGAAATAAATAATAATGGCTTTTATTTATAAATAAATAATTTAAGTTTAAAAATTAATCCTTTAATTGCAACACTTGAAAAAACAATAAAAGAGTCCCTCATATTTTTGAAACCCCCCAAAAATCGTAATACTGAGATTGTGGATAATATAATCAACATCAGTGGCACTACATTGAATTGCCAGCATTGAAGAACTGGCCCATCATCTATGGCTCCTAGCTTCATATGTGACAACATACATCATCTACCAACCTACACAGGCCCAAAGAGGTCTCAGAATCCAGTTGATACCTCTTTGGCTTCATTTAGATGACCCACCAGAAACTAAAACATCTCTTCTGGTGGAGCTTGTTGAAGTAAATGGTTTTCCACAAATTTATGTGCAAACATGCTGAAAGAATAACATATTTGCAGTCAAAATATTTGTGGTCCACTAAGGGTCTGAGTCATAATAAGTTCAAAAGGACAGGAGTAAGCCTCAGAATGCACAAGAGAGTATGTCATTTTATCACCTTTATTTCTGCAACTCCTTCACAGCCTTTTAACAGCACTGAAAATACACTGCTGTGTTCATTATCCTAGTTTTATAAAAGCCGGATCATAAGCATACAGCTGGGAACATTGCAACACTTTAATTGCACTCATTGTAATAAATAGAGCCTGTCTAACAAGAGCCTTCAAGTAATAGGTACAGGAAAAAAATAGTATCTGAATTCATTTGTGAGAGTTCAGGTTTTCATAGTTGGTATGTCTGGCCCCAGAAGTCTCATCACCATTAAAAAAACCACACCTGTCTGTTAACAAAACATATCACATGCACACACTTACTCATACATACGTGATTGACTGAAGACTGCAGCATGGTTACCCTACTTGTATACATTGAGATTTAGGAACCAAAAAAATTTTATCTAGATTCACAAGGAATCAAACCTTGTCCAGTCTTATGGCCATCAAGGAAATGTTAACATTCTACAGTGAGAACTGGAATCTGGATCCTGACACCCAAGCACCACCAAATCTTTCCTTATACCATGACACATATTCAGAGCTTTTTAAAGCCAGTGCTCCCCTATCTCCCTGACATTTCCATGAATAGAGAGTTATCATCTTACTAGTTTCACAAATGCAAAACCCGGTAACCTAAGTCTATCCATTTGAGGGCAAATTTCTTTTTGTGCTGCACCTAACACTCCAATAGGCAAGCTTAACTCTGGCTGGCATTGCAAAGGAGGAACAGGAACACATGCGTGCATCAGTTCTTTGCTGAATAGAGCTTGAGCCAGGAGCAAATTCACATATACAGGATTTTTTCTATCCAGTTCTTTTTGCCAGCACCAAGATAGTCCACTTCTATTTGTAACAGGTATTTGGTTGCTTTGATTCCTCTGGTGCCTCTAGTATTGACAGAAACAGGAAATAACTGACTAGAAAGCACCTCAGAGTAAAGCCCTTCTTTGCTCTGGGGTGCAGGAATCTATAGGATCATTGCTTTTGCTGGAGAAGTTCTGAGAGTTTTGTTTGGCCTGCATTTTCAGTACATCTTTGGCTACATCTTCAGTAGCTATCATTCCCTTTATACAGACTACTATCATGAAACATTGGATCTTGTTGTCCTCAGTGCTGTAAGATTACTTACATAGAAAGAAAAGGTCAAAGCTACAGGAGGAAAGGAAAAAGGAAACTATGGCTGTGAGAACAGTAAGGGAGGATAACAGGTTAGTGATGGTGCTGCTGCTAGAATTGTTGAAGAGCCCTAGTACTACAAATTAACATAGGAGGACTGTAGACCTTCTCTTGGTGTCCTGAACATTATTTCTTGTCTAGACATAAGGATTGATGTCCATAGGCCAAGTTGGAAAACAAGCTGTGCTTTTCATACTACAGAGCCCTTTGTCATTGAAAGGAGAATCCACAGAGTTGTTGTGCCTGGGGTGGCTGTCCCATGGATCTCCAAATTCTGGCATGATGGGCTCACTCATTAGCATGGCAGGAAGATGGTGTCACTTGGCAGTGAGGGCAGCATGGAGCACAGTGGTCCGCTCAGTTCAGTAAGGGTACCAGCACTAAGGGCTCTCTAGCCAACCATTCAACTGATCAAGCAGTCAAGCAAAGGAAAAGAGAAAAATAAAAGTATTACAAACTGAGAAAGAGAGAGATAAAGCAGTCTACACTTCTGTTAGCCAGATATTCAACTTAATGTTTACAGTGGTATTATGTAGAAACAGAAGCAAAACAAAAGTTGTGCATCTTGTTAAGAACTGGTGATTGCAAGGAAGACTTCACCCCTCTAAGACAGGTTACATACAGTCTGAGATACAGCTTTTCACTCAGTGTGTAAAGTAAATCCTAGAGAACAGTAAATATGAAAATGTAAAAATAAAATGTGTGTGTCAGGGACCTGTAGTCACTGTTGAACACCAGCAGGCTCTTCAGCCTTGTGTCTTTGTCCCTGACACTTGTCTGAGAGAAAGTTCAAGCTTTTCTGAAAGAGATTCTTTATTAAAAAAGTGCTTCCAGGCATGTGGAAAACAGAGAAAGTCTGTTACCTTGTTTAACATTGTTATGCAGTTAACTGTATTAACCCATCAGGGTTTTAAAGGCTCCCTTTTAAGAAACAAATTCTGTTTCTATCACATGTACATAAACCTCTATTTATCTATCTATTTATTTATTTATTTATTTATTTATTTATTTATCTCCAGTTTCACTTGGAAAGCCTCACTGCTCTTATACTTCATTATTCTTCAGGATAACCTGAATCCGAGAGTCTCTACCAATGGAGGCAGCCAAGCAGACAGAGGTCATTCAGTTATACTCAGGCACAGGCACAACTGATTTACAGATTAACTGATTAACACTGTTCCATAGCTGGAAACAACAGACCTAGCCATCCAAGAGCTCACCTCAGGTCTGGAGAGGACTCTAGAGGACCCTGTATGTAGCAGGTGGTTGTAGGCAGGGACTGCTGCTTTATTTCTGTTGTTCAGAAGTATATATGCAGCCTTCTCCTCACATCTCATCCTGAGATGCAAAGAGATTGATCTTACTTGCCTTTGTCATCTTGTAGGGTCCAATCCCATGTATCCTGTCACCACTGTATTTTCATAGGTGGTCTCCACCAGGCCAAGTTCCTTCTATTATCCTTTTCACCACTAAAAGGTGGTTTCACCAATACAAGGGTAACACCTCTTTATTATAGTCTTATTACAGTAAAGCAGCACTACAAGCACCTGAGGCTCCTTCACTGTAGCGTAAAAGAGCAGCCAGGATAATGACAAAAGCTGCTACATGAAGCAATTACCCAGGGAGTGTGGTAAGCAGGAATATAATAGGGCTGTGCCTTAAGTGCAGTAAGCACAATTTGGCTCAAAGGAAGCAAAACAAGCCATAGAAATTCCTTCCCACTGCTGGTGGGTTGTGTTTTTTTTGTTTGTTTGTTTATTAATTTTAACTCCTGGACTAATTAGTCATTTAAATGGGATTTGCTGACAGCATAATGTGCCCTACGTCACTGCACCTGCTGACTGTTGTGAAACTGAAGCTGTGTAAGTGTTGTGTGATGGCAGTAACTGGAACAGCACGGGCCCCAGAGGCAGTTTCAGAGCAGAAACTTATTGCAGCAAGTGTAGGAACATGCTAAATTACTGCCTGGCTTTATTTTCTCGTTTGTTTCTTTCTGAAAATCATTCTCTGAGGACAAAGCTGACTTGTTGAACATGGGCACCAAGAGTGTAGGAGGTTTTGCTTTGAGGCTGTGGGGAATACAGTGCAAGGAAGAATCCACAGTCTACTTCAAACCTGGCTGAAATCTGCCAGTGAAAGAAGGAAAAGTAATGCTATAATGTACAATACTCCATTTCTTTCTGAACTTAACAGAAACCCTTTCCCAGAGGCTGAAATTCATTACTCCTGAGCATTCGGGGAAGAAACCTTCAAGCTAGTGCATGTAAAACTTGGTAACTAGCTGTTTATTACTTCTGATCAGCATTCAAAGAGAAGACAATTTAGTTTCATACCAAAACAATGAATGGATTAAAAAAATATATAAATATTGTAAACACAGTAAATAAATATTCAGGATGCTGCCAGTGATTCCAGAGCACAAAGAAGTAGTAAAGCACTGTGCTTGCTGAGTCCTTCATGCAAACTGCTCCAATCAGTTGCTCTGAAGTTCAGGTAAGTCTGATAATAAACATTTTCATAGTCTGCCAGATATGAACAAATTGTCCTCTGATTTTGGTCAGTGACCACAACATTGAAGTCTCAAGACTATTGTTATTTTCTCTCTCCACCCCATTTTTTATGAAGAGGAGTGATGGAAGGAAGAAGAGGTATTTGTAAGAATAGCCTGATGCTCTGCTGTAGTTTACATATTTATCTCTTTGCCCACCAATACTGCTCTGAAGGTTGAGACTTGGTGTGTTACTTCCTGCACTTGGTAGATCTGCCATGCTCCACCTGTTAGGAACCTCTTCCCCAGAGATAATATTTACTCTCTTCCCAGGTGTCCTTAGGAACAACAAGCTTTAGCCTGTAATGATCCTGTCTCTACCAAAACCATTACAGATTCCTTCCCCAGTTCTCTTCCACTGCAGAGTGCTCATGGCCATTTGGACAGGTTCCCAGAAGAAGCTGTTTAGGGTGATTAAACACATAGGAACCAAACTGGGTCATGAAGCTCCTGAGCTGCAAATAGGCAGTGGATGCCACATAAACTCTTCCCTGTGAATCTGTCACTGACCACTGTCAAATGTAGGATACAAAGTGGAAGGGTCTATTTTTCAGTCTCAGTACAGTCAACTTAACTAACGACTGGTAGAGTTAGTCAGTCTTCAACCTTGTGGCCTATCTCCACCTCCTCCCTCTCGGTTCTTCTGCTGGCTCAGCAATTTAGAGGGAAGCAGAAATACAGTTTTTGATACCCATGTTCGCTTTGCATACCTTCCATAAATACCCAGGAGCATCCACAGGGAACAGCTGAGAATTGCCAGGTCCCACTGCTGGATTTTTCCCATTACTTTCTAGTGATGTTTCCACTTTCACTTCACAAAAGGCAACAAAATTCACCAAGGTACTTCTCCTGCTTTCCCCTCGTAGAGGCTGCCAATGACACTTGCTGGACAAAGAGTATAGATAACACTGTGGTAAAACAGGAAGGTGATAGTTATGTTTGGTGTTCTGAGAAAACTTAGAATGAGGTTTCTAGCAGCATGTGTCTCAGCGCCAGCAAGTGAGAAAGCCATCATCAGCTTAATATTTTAGGGATGCTATAACAAACTGATCACAGAGCATCAGAGCATGTGGAGTGGCCTCTTGCCTCCTCAGGCAGTCCTGCCATCGTCCCCAGAGAGTGCAGTTCAAGCACTGAGGTTACCTATGAGTCATGGTGACCCTAACAGTTTCAGGAAGGCAACTGCTTTGCTGGTCTTAGAAAGGGGTGGAGAAAAGGAAAAGAGAGAAAAATAATAACAAGAAAAAGGAAATTTCACTCTACATCTCTGCAGTGATACTGATCATCAGACTATTTTGTTTATTTTGGCACTGCAATAGCTTTTCATTAGGTCATTTGAAAAATAGCCACTGCAGGAGAATGGAATTCCTCCTGATTAGTCTTGTGCAGAGGCAACTTAGTAAGAGTGGAGAAGGAGATAGAACAGAAGAGCTGAGTACCTTCCAAAGACAGACATCTCCTCTGGCTTCTGCTGGTTTTCCCTCTCTGTCTGGAGTATGGCTGTATCTCCATGGTGCATAAATAAAGGAGGAACTGAGATAACAATAACCTGAATGAATTTCACATCAGGAACTTGATTTCAGCTGGCCTGTCAGTGACCCCAACTGTGACCTGAAACAGACCTCTTTAGTGGTTCAGGAACAAAATCTGATTCAATATGCTCTTGGATTGTTTGCTAACTCCCTTCCCAATCTCTTCCATGCAGAAAATGACCACATTGACAAATGGATATTTATTACACATGCTAGTTACCATCTAGAATTAAACCAATTTATGATGAAGCAGGCATTCAACACTCCCTAGGGGTAAGCAGAAGGGGCATGGTTGTCCTGAGAGAAAGATTGCCTTCTTTCCTGCAATTAATAAGAAACTGTTACTTGTAGATGAGACTCAGGTTAATGTTTTGGGTTTTTTGCATATCTTTACATGTGGCTGCACCTTTCAAGGCATATCTATGGCTCAGAAGTGCTTTTTAACTTCCTTGATAAGAAAGAAGCATGATCCAACATCCTGCGAAAATCTGAAAATCCGGACACCATGAGGAGTACAGAGTGAAGCCTCTCCTCTGATTTATAGTTCACATGGCTGGTGATATCCAGCCTCTGGCTCAGTACAGAGGGTGCAGAGGCAAAAGAGCTATGGACTATCTGCCTGCTACAGGCTTACACTCTAGGTGACAGGATGAACTAAGAACTTTTCCAGACCTCATTTTCTACACCTATCCCTGGTGTTCAGCAACACCAACTTCATTACCACTAACCGTTTGAGATCCCTGGATAAAAGGGCACAATTATGTTATTAAATTGTAACTGTGCTGTCTAACTTGTTATTAATAATAATAACAACAACATTTATTTCTTGCAAAAGAGATTTACTTTGGAGCAACATTTTTCATCTGCTAGAAGTAATTACTAAGCAAGATCCTGCATGTCCTCATTCCCTCAAACTGGCCTTCCCCCTGCAAGGATTCAATTTAGTTACAGGCATACCTCCCCTGAAGTGAAGGATGGAGGTGGGGGGGTCAAACCAGTGAAAGGAGTAAGAGCAGAATTAATCTGAGAAATCCTGCTGATATGAACAGGACCACATTGTCCTATGTTTACTTATCATCAGTTCATCTGGATACAAGCTGAGGGTTTCAACACAGAAAGCAAGAGACCGTAGTCTGGTGCTAAATGTTTGTGAAGGAAAGATTGAATATTCACACCACAGGGCCAGATTGTCCACAAATGTTCTCACCTTTTTGATTACTGAAGAGGGTATTGTATCTCCCCTAGCTTTCCACTAGTCATCAGACCATGGATTCTTGGTTTTCTTACTCTCTGCCACAGCCTATCCATGCTGTACTGCATACCTGAGCTATGAGTTGTGTTTGGGGTAGGCTGCAGAAGAAGCAGCCCCACACTTCTGCAAATGAGTACTTTTGAGCATTAGTCCTACTCTAGAAGCTGTTTGGAAAAGAAACTAAACCCAAGCAGGTTTAGGGATGATTGCAGGACTCCCACTTTTCCTACATGGAAAAGACATGTTCTGTATGCAGGTAGAAAGGGTAAGGAATTTGCTAATCACTGCTTAATGTTGTTGACTTATGAGGGCTTCACACTCCATCAAGCTCACATCAATGGCCCTGGAAAAGATTTGCATCATGAGCACGGAATCCCTGAGTTTTATGCTGTCTCTAAACAAAAGCAATCTGGCTGTACTGTCTGCTGCCTGTCTCTGTGTTGAGAGACAAAGACTGCTTTGCTGTTCTTACACCTTGGAAAACAAAGAGGTGAAACAAAGAGGGATAATTGTCAGGAGACAAGTGCCTTCCCAGCTCATCAGCCTGAGGGTGGTGCTTCCATAACAAAGTGGTGATAAGAAAATGTAAACTAGTTGCACAAAAATTACTAGTGTGTTCTGTATGGGTTACTGTAAGGGATTCAGGGTAGCTGTCTAGGAAAATAAATGCGAATGTGATATCCCTGAGGCCATAGGTCACCTGTGTGGCCTAAGAGGTGACATTTACTTATGAGTCTGAATAAATAAAATTGGTGCTGTGACTTCTGAAGAAGGCAGTTTGAAATGGACTGTTTATGACATGGTGCTGCCTGAGACAATTTCCTCGAGGGTCCCTGGGGAGCTGTGGGTGCAAGCTGGTAAAGGGGTGTCTGCTCTCCTTGTCCTCTGTCTCCTCTGAATTTTCACAAAGTGGGGGGGAGGAGGGGAGTGGAGAAGGAAAGGGAGGGCAGATTTGACTGGTGCTTGAGTGTGGCAGGTCCAGGGCAAAACCTGAGGGGATCTACCTCACTCTTCCTCAGTTTTTCACTAGCTAGGGTATTAATTATGTTCCCTTACAAGTCAGATCTTTATGTAAGTAGTGCTTATTTACACAAATCAATAACTTAAGTTTACAAATCTTGATATAACAATAGAGATTAGAGCATAAAACCCATTAACTACACTTTTTGTAGTTCTTAACACTGTTCTATCCATCTAAAACTGAAATGTTTTGTTTTCACACAGTGGAAAAGAAGTTAATTGAAGTAACTGACATCCTGTTTAGGATGGAGATGACAGGGCACCAGTTCAGGTAAGAAATGTAATCTTGGGGAGCACTTCTGCTATAACAAATCTATAACATGTTTACTTCATGTTTGAACACGAAGGAAAAGTGGGAAATCAGTGCCAGTGCCATAGGTTGGAGATGAATGTGACTTCATGAGTGATACTCAGAGATGTGATCAGGGTCTTGAAACCAGACATTTGATTGCACTAAGGTACTCTGCCATCCTGCTGTCCATTCAGGACATGGGTATCCTACATGCCAGACATTTGAGGTTGTCTTTCATCCCTTGAGCAGCTGAAATAATACTGGATATCTATATTTAGGCAACTGAGTACATCCACTTCTTCCCCATCTCCATGCCCATAAGCCCATGCTATGGCCAGGCTCAGTATCTGCTGAATGTGGAGTGTGGAGTGAAAAGACTTTGTCACATCTGCAGAGGTGGCAAGAAAACAATGTCCTACATTTTGCTTCTTTCCAAAGCATCTGCTTTGGTGGTCTTGATGCCACTGTCCAAATCAGCCTTCTAAGAGAAGGCAAAGCCATCTCCCATCTTTCATGAGAATCCTTGTGCAGCTGCCATGGTGCAAGTGTGGTGTTGCACTCCCAGCACCAACGTGAGACAGAAGAAGTAATTGCTGCTCTTATACTGTTTTCTCTCTGACAGATAAGTCAGAGATGAGGTGTGTTGTGTTTTCTAAAAGAGCAAATAAGCTGGAACCAACCAAAGACCGTGTCAGAATTGCAATCTGCAAAACATTATGCCGCGTCATATTTACTGATGAAGCTAGATCAAATACAAGACCAAAAGCAACCAACCTTTTTATGTGCAAATCTGTGTCATATGCTAGTATAGAGGTTTGGAGGTAGCACTTTAAAACCAGCACGGAGTTATCTCTGCTTTAGTTAAAAACAAACATAAAAACCAAACCAAACCAAACAAACCAACCAACCAAACAAACAAAACAATCCAAACATTTTTATTTATTTCATTTTTTGCTTCCCTGATTTGAAAGAGTAGAGCTGGATAAACATTACAGTTGATCAAATCTCAAACAGCAACATTTGCCAAACCAAAGACAATTGTGTGAGTTGATTACTATTGGTTCTTCTTCTCTTTCCTCAGAGGCAGAGAAATCACAATGATGTATTATTACTCTCCAGGTTAAATAGCTATATTTTACAGATATTATATACAGGCAGGTCCTAAGCCTTGATGTTTGCAGATCTTGCACAGTAACTCTTACTCAGTGCTCTGTGGAAAAAAACAGAGCTGCGTTACTTGGAGAGTAACAAGCAGAGGTTCGTGCCAAGGAGATTTGAGTTGGCATTTCTTAGAGAACTCTACAATACACTTGAGGAAAGAGGCCTATTCTAGAAATGAATTTCATTTATACTGGCTTGAAAGAACGGCACCTCTAGGAAGATACACACATGGCAATTTTTCCATCTAAAAATTCCTGTCACAGATAAAATATAAAACAAGAATAAAGAGCTGTCAAGTAACATGATACACAACAGAAGAAAAAAATACAGCTAAAGCAATCAAAATAAAACATCAGGCTGTGGTTCACTGAAGATGGAGCCAGCATTGTTCCTGCAGGCCCCAGGCCCTCCTCTTGCCCTTGCCCACTTGCTTCCACTCCAGGTAGCCCCATGATGACCACCGGTCAACTCAGCAAAAAACAGTGATGACAACATTTCATTTTCAGCAGAGTTAACTCTCTGTTTTAGCTTACCACATAGGCACACAAACATCTGGAATGGTGTCCTTTGGCAGCTGTGCCAGTTTAAATTGTGCATAGAATTACACAGGCTCCCAGAGAGAAGCGAGGAGCTCTGGAAAGGATTAACAGAAATTCTGCAGTGCTAGGAGGAGGCTGATTTTGTCACTGCTGTCCAGGCTGCCAAAGCAGATGCTGCTTCTTCCATGCTAAGGAAAGAAATCCCTATAGATTTACACACAAACAGATTCTGTCATATCTCTCCAGTACAGGAATGGGAATAGCCTTCTGACAGTCCTGTGAAGGTATGAAAGTGTCTTCCCATCAGTCTCCACTTTTAGCATGAAAGGCTTCTGACTAGAAGATGAGCTAACATAGAGCAAGTTAGGGAGCAGGGCATCCAGTTCAGTTCCCTCAATGTAGGTACCAAAATATCATTCCTTTGAGCACAGCACTCAAGTGTGCTCAGGGGGACCAGGATGCACAAACTACACATTACCAGCCCTTTTGTCCATTTAAGACCCCCACCTCTCATTTTGAATCCAGTAGAAACATCTTTAAAACCTGAAGTTGAAGCTGTGTTCCACTTCAGAACAGACCAGAACTCATTTCCAACTCAGGCTTAGCACTCACAAGCCCTGTCTGGTTCAACTTCAGTACCAAGGTGGAGACATCAGCACCCAGCTGCCCCTCCCTTCCCCAGGCATCATCCTGGATTGGTGAGGTCAGTTCAGCTCCTTCTCAGCCAGTAGTCAGGTGCAACGAACCATCCCATGCAATGGAAACTGCCAGCACTTGACTCTGCACCACCCAACGTCAGAGTCCGACTCATCTCAGTCTTGGAGGTGCTGACTGCCATCCCTGGTGGAAGGGGAGCAGACTATCTGAAATCATACATCGCTGATCCATTTGGGAGTTGGAATTTTTAGAAAACTAAGCACCATTTTACTTTTATCACCCCAGAACTTCCTGTCTAGTCATGTGGATGTGTTAGCATCTCGTTGTACAGACAAGCTAACATTGTACCCTTTATTGTGCTGTGGGATGTGTGCTGCTCCTGTCTGGTGTCCCATAAAGGAGGAAGATGAAGACAATGGATGAATGGATGAAAACAGAGTATCCTAGCAAGATGAAAAACAAAGTAACACTCCTTGTACATACCACATGAGTAATGCCAGTCCAATGCAGTCAGTGATCCATTATTATAATCCTCTGCATTGATTTATCATTTACAGAATTTAATGTATGCAGAATAAAGTTTGTTCTGATGTAATGGTTTTCATTGTTCTCATGCATCTAAAAATTTTTGCCCAACAAGTAAAGGAACAGGCAAATCAGACAGATTTTCACTGGAGTTCTGTGCCCAGTTTTCTTCATTACCTTTCAAAAATATTTACATTGCCTTCTGCTTCCCATGTAACTCTGATCTTACCTTTTCTCTAGACTTATGTAGATAAAGTCTAGATGGAATTGTTTTCAGTGCAACTACTGGTTTTCATTTTAAGAACAATGGATATGAGTGTACATCCATTAAAAATAAAACTGAGATGATTTCTTTCAGCATGGTGCCACTGTGAAATCTTAATTATTTTTTTTTCAGTCTTGATTTCTGGTATTTAATCCTGTTAAAACAGAAAGCATGAAGCTGTGGCACAGAAGTAGATGGAACAAATTTTTTTTAATAATGTTGTTTGTGACTCTGGATACCAACATTTCTAATGTGGCTTTTTTTTCTCATGTACAAAAAACTGGTGCTTAAAATTAAGGGGAAGCAGAAAGTGCTGGATTTATAACAAGAGATACATGCTTCCTTAATGAAGACAACTGATTTCAGATTTTTTCACATTGTTATCATAACACTTCTCAGTTTCCACCCAGCTGTCTTCAGGCTCTGATATCAATTTGTGTGGTTACTTGAGTGCTTACCTCCACACCTGAATTTTCCTCTTAAAAAGGCTGTTTTCTTTTCTAGCAGAAGCTGATGAGTAGTCCTAGGGAATATGTCAGGTTGCCATTGTCACATTTTCCCATTTTGGGAACTTCTTCTCCCTCTGAAAAGAGAGACCTCTTATTTATCATCCTGCATCTATAGGGTTGTTCTGCAGCTAGATGAAATGCCTTACCCTGTCATTGGTTCATAAAGTCATAGAGGAGGGACATAAAGGCCATACGGTGTCTGGGACTTCATAGTCGGAGTCTGGGACTTCATAGTCAAAGTCTGAGCTGATGACCAGAGAGAAGGACTGTCAGCACTGGACAGATAAGGAGCCTCAGGAAGGTACTTTTCAGTGGGAGGTTCAGAGAGCACCTGCAGTCTAAAGAGGCTCTGCTGCCCCTTGCTCTGCTCTCAAGGGCTCTCTTAATAACTTATTTCCCTTGGCAGCATTCCCTGGACCAAAAGCCCAGGTACTTAGGAACAGTAAGACACAGAAGATAAAGCTACCAGTCTTCTCAAATCCCTCTGCTGTGGCCAGCCTTTCAGTCTGCCCCCCTGTCTACTTATCTAACACACATTTCATCTGTGTGTCAGTGAGGATGCTATGGGAAACAATGTTGAAAGTTTTGCCAAAGTCAAGATAAAGAACCCAGTGCTTTCCCTGCACCTATCAAGACAATAATCTCATTCTAGAAGGCAAACTTTAGGCATAGTTTCCCCTTTGTAAATCCATAAATTGTTAGTGCCTACTCTTGATCAACTTACTGTCCTTAATATGTTTGGGAAAGGCTTTCAGGATTGTTCTCTCAAGGACAAGACTGTAGCTCCCCAGATCATCTTTCTTGGTCCTCTGGAAGATACAGCTTACATCTGCTTTCTTCCACTCCTCAGGAATCTCTGCCAGTCACTGAGGCCTTTTGAAGATAATTACCAGTGGTGGAGCAGTTATATCCACCAGCTTCCTTAGC
Organism: Apus apus; assembly: GCF_020740795.1. NCBI lineage: Eukaryota > Metazoa > Chordata > Aves > Apodiformes > Apodidae > Apus > Apus apus. The sequence goes on along the minus strand of NC_067312.1, from coordinate 67,047,005 downwards.
ACCCCTGGGTGTGTACCAGTAAGGATGTTAGAGACATGCATTAGGGCATACTGACTAGATTCAGATTTGGGTAGGTTTTTTCCTGATACATATCAATTTTAAGTTAGGATATGTTTGCAGGAGATGCTGTAATACTCAGCTAAGTGAAAACAGAACTGCTTTAATGGCACTGACCTTTCAATACACTGAGTCACTATGACTTTTGTGTCAGCCTCAAGTATATCCTTTCCAAGTAAGTTCCTTGGAACTATGGTGTCAGATGAAGAAAGAAAAATAAGCCAGAAATTATTGGAAAAATCCTGATATTGTGTAAACAAAGGTGTTTGAATAAATGAGGTGTGGGGGTACCAAGGAAAAAAAAAAAAAAAAGAGCCCTGCAGGGGTCTAAAGGGAAGATGTGATTTTCTAATTCTTATCAGGAATTTTCTCTTTATAATCAGTCTTCCTGACAGAAGAGTCTCCCAGCTCTTGATGAAACTACCACTGTCACATTCAATGCTGCAACTTCCAGAGGGAACCCAGGGAGGCAGGAGCTGAGATTTCAAAGGAGCCCATAGCCACACGTTCCAGCTGGACTGCAGCCAAGGTTTCCAAATCGAACAGAGCACAAAAAACCAAGAAGAATTCTTCAAAATGAGGAAATGGGGGCCCCTCTTTGGAGGCTATAACAGAAGTTGAGTTCTTTTGACACAAGTCCAGTATGCAATTACAAAATACCTCACCAAATCAGCTGTCCACTTAACCCCTCCGGTTTCCCCAGAGGAGACGGGAAATACTTTAAATTATACCTTTCAGTTTGCAGTTATTGACTCCATACATTTCTAAGGAGGAATGCAAGTTTTTTTTCTTACGATGGCGAAGAAGTGGATCAATTTTCAGGTGACTAATAAATTTCCATAATTCATGTATTCCCCAAATTATCATTTGTAGCTACAGATTTCTATCACGTCTCTCCCACATAATTTTGTGTTAAAAGCATCCTTAACTGATTGCACTTTGTATATTTCTCTCAAATTAACCTGAGCCCACTAGGTCAAACAGATCCCAGTGTTGTTATGAATATGATTTTCCTAAGCTAGCTACAGTTTATGAGCTTTAAACTTTTATCAGTTCTAACTAAAATAGCCTAGCACTAGAGGGAAGATGGAAACAAAGATCCACCCAGCTGGGACCCGTTTGATTGCTTCCTAAAATAAAGTCTAAAAGCAAGAATAAGAGAAATTCCTCAGTTTTTCTCAGACAGATCTCCAAATCTGTATTCCAGCATCCATTGGGTCAGTAACAGTGCATATCCAGTTGTAATAGAAATTTCCCAGGAACTACAGTAATAAAAGTACATACAAGATTACTTTATCAGACCTATTCAGATTTTTCCGAGTTTGTTAAGAACTCTGACATCCTTCAGTGGAGAAATTAATGCAGTTTTTTGGTGGTTTTTGGTTTTTTGTTTGTTTGTTTGGGTTTTTTGTGGTTTTTTTTGTTTGTTTGTTTGTTTTTGTTTTTGTTTTTATGAAAGTGGAAACTGACTGAAAGGGCTGATCAAAAGGATTGCTGAGAGCCTGAAATATTCTTAGAGTCTAAGTAGAGAAGGACAGCTTGGAAAAGGATGAATGTAGGGGCGAGGTGATAGACACCTATAAAATAATGAATGATGGAATGAAGCTAGAAGGGTAAAGATTTGGTCTATAACACAATGGAGGAGTTATGAGACACGCAGTGATTCCAGGCAGCCCACAAAGTGCAAAAGGCAGCAACTTTTAAGTAAAGACCAAAACAGAAAAAGAAGTGTGCTTTCATCTATTTCCTGTAAGGCAGGAAATGTGGAATTAATTGCCTTGCAATGCAGTGGAGAGTGAAAGGATGAATGGTTTCAAGAAGGATTTTTACAAGTGCATGGAAGTTAGTTCCAGAGGTGGTTCAGAGATTTCCAGGTTTGGTAAAACCCCTGACTACTAACTGAAAGATTACTGAATATAGCAGGGAAAGGACCATATAACATGTTTCTAAAAAAGAACAAGGGCTTTCTTGTGAGAAACAGAACTTCTGTCTTATCCAGCTGAGCAAGTCTGGGAAGGAAGCAGGCAACAAAAGAAAGAAGCATCAGCAGCAGTAAAGTACTGTTTTATAATTCATATTTCCTCAACATGACTTGTCCCCAGACCTACAGGTATAGCAATTCAGCACTAGTACTGTCAGCGTGTAAGGTATTCTCATTCAGTACTATGTTGACACCTACTTTGCACTATGCAGAAAATGTCTATACCAGGCTGTGGAGAAAGGAAGGATTTCACCCTGTGTACATGTTGTTGGTTTTTTTTCCTCTGACAGGAACTTCAGCCTACATGCACAAGAAACTGGTACAGAGAGGAAAACCCTGCTGTCTTCCTGCCAGGCTGAAATGTCTGCATCATTCTCAGGGGGCTGATCCAAAACAAGCTGAAGTCAACAGCAAAAGCTCCTTCACTTTCAAGGGGGCTTATGATGAGTTCATGACAGAGAGGAAATCCCAGGAGACATCTTCTACAGACAGACAGGAGAGCATGAGATGATTAGTAAGAGTGTTTCAGTTTCCCTGTTAAGCAATGGTATAATAAAAGCAGTTTTCACAAATGATGTTTCACAATAACCAGAGCATGTTACACTAGTGGCTACACATTCAAAACAGCTCCGCAGGCATCAGCAGATCAAACTATTTGGCCAAGTGAATGGAGCTACAAACCAAAACAAACAGATCCTGGCTCCAAGCACCAGTAACAATCTTGCCATTAATTTGTGCTTTTTCATAATGAAATAGCACCAGGCAACCCCAGCAAATCCATGTGAATCCACTTGCTAGCTTCATCAGCAAATATCCTTCCAGGATGTGATTGCAGGGCAGGGCTTTCCCTGTGGGACAGCAGAGCGCAAGCGTGTATAACCCAGCAGCTTCCCACTTGTGTCTGTTCAGTTTGGTCACGCCATGGCCTGCCTCAGTGCAAGGTGTGGGATGATGTAAGGTTATTGTAAGCCATTTGGAGCCCATAGACTTCCAAGTAGCAAGAGATATCTGGGTTGGGTTTTTTTTTTGCTTTCCGGGGTTATCAGGTCAAAGAGTCTGTGTCAGTATGGAAGGAGAATCACAGGAATGCTAGCAACTTACCCCACCTGAGGATCTGGCCATTGGCATGCAGCACTTACTTGTCAAGACAGCAGCAAGCACACAGAAGTGCTGATCCTCATTTGTTTGTTTTAGATATTCTTAACATTGCAGAAGAGTCAAGCAAGAATTGGGAGGTAGGGCTGCAGCCCCCTGTGTCTTAGATATTACATTTGGAGGAGTTCAGCACTCAAGCAGCTACACCCTCAACTGTTCACTGCCAAAAAAGCAATGTAAAATAAACTTTTATCTCTCCTGGAAAAGGATGCATTTATTTTTGTGGGGTTTGTTTTGTTTTGTTTTTTTTCTGAAGTCCGGGGCTCATGAAATGCTCCAGTAAAATTGCTGTCTGGGCAGCAAGAGGATTTGTTACCAGGGTTGTTTGTTTTTTGGGTTTTTTTTTCCCTCTTCTCTTTTGCTTTTATGAAGTATTCATATTTATTTCTATGCCTTGGCGGAAAACTCAAGCCATTTGGCTGCATAAGATACCCACAGTCAATCTGAACAGTGCTGCATCTGTGGTGAGAGAAAGAGACAGCTATTTACAGTGCTGGGGATGTTAAACTTGAAAATATGCTTTTTTATTATTTTTAACCTGGAACAGAGCTATGTATGGCTGCAGACATTTCTCCATTTAGACTGTGGGTCTTTCCAGTAATTATGGCCCAAACCCAACTCCAACTGACGTCAATGGGATTCTCTCCATTGACTTCAAGGGGAGTTAGACTAGGCCTTGCCTTGAGGAACACAGCCAAAGCAGAATAAAGCCTTCCGCTTTCCCACCCAAGGACAAATTCTGTGGACTTACTAGAATTTAGGGATTGCTCTGAGCTATTCCTTCTCCTTCCACCTGGGTCTTTTACATAAATTCGGAGTATACATACTGGCCTTCAAATTTTCTCAAACTTCCATGAATGCCGCTCATTTGCAGCACTCTCCCACTCTTCCTCAAAGCCTGTCTGTAAGACTGTCAATGCAATGCTCAAATCAGGCAGGAGGCTGCCTGCCCTTCTGTGGTACTCGCTCTTTTACTGCCTTTCTTTTCCTTTCCAAGACCTTCTTCTGAAAAGTTTCTGAGGCCAAGCTAAAAAAAAAAAAGGGACCAACTTCTTACTTTCACACTTTTGACTTTTTTTATTTTTCACAAGTGTTTGCTCTGCTTACAATGAAAATAGCTACAGGCAGCTGATGCTCTAGCTGGTTTCTCCTCTATTGACATCAGGTGGATGTCTCTAACAACCTCAGCAGGGAGTGGGAATCTACAGCAGGGCAAGGAAAGGGACGCTGATGTGTTGTGTAAGAGAGGTAATTCACCTTCCTCTCTTCAGTTAACAGCCCAACCCAATTAGCCTTGAGACACAGCACTAATTACCCTGGGCATGCTGCCATGCTAACATTGCTATTCAGCTTCCAGGAGCCAACTTGTATCACTGTGTGGTGCTCTGTGAGCAAACTACTCATCCAGCCCCATGAACTGAGACCTCTAACATGATGTGACAGTGAAGGTAAGCATTGGTTTTGGACACAAAGGACAAGTCAGAAGGTTTACATGTAGGGGTGCCAGTTCATTGGCTCTGAGAGAAGAGCACAAAAGTTGTGGGAGAGAGGAAAGACTAGAAGACATGAGGCATTTGAGAGCAATCTGTTGGAGTTTGGAGGAATTGGTTCTCCTGCCCTCCTACCCTCTTCCTGCTGTGTTTTCTCATTGGCTTCATCCTTCATGTGTGTCAACCTCCCAGATCCCTGCTGTAATAAAACTGAGAGAGAGGTGAGGGGATCGCTTCTGGTTCTCCTCTCAAATGCAAGACTAAGCTGAGGATCTTGGCAGAGTTCTGCAGAGTTATCTGGGCTTTCAAGTCAACTGCTGCCCCCAAACTCCGAATCCTACTTTGCAGAGGTAGCAGTTTCCTGACATAAGCAAAGTAAGTACATTGGTGCACTTAATCACAGCCAGTCAGAGACAAATTCTTAGGACCTTGAAGATCTGCACCTAAAACTTCCTGAGAAGAGATCTTACACAAGGAAAATACATGTCCAGAATGTGACATTGTGGGATTCCAGCTCATTCTTGTAAAGTTTGTTGTAGCAGTGGTAAAAGTCTGAGAAATCTTTAGAACATAACAATAAGCCAGTACCTACATATTCACATTTGACAGCTTCAGTAGCGGAACTATCTTTTGATCATGAGGCAGGCAGTGGTCAACAGATCTGCATTCTTGTACCTGACCGTTAGCAAAAAATAATACAAAAATGATAAACAATAGCATTATTTGAATAATTTGATCATTTAGGTCAAAAAAGACCTTAAGATCAGCAAGTCCAACCATTAACCTAGCATACTACCAAGTCCACCACTGAATCATGTCTCAAAGCATCACATCTACATGTCTTCTTCTTAGCTTACTTTTTGTTTCTCCTTTTTCTAAGAAAGGCTGAGGAAGGCATCATCTTCAGAGACATGACTACAACATTCTGAAAGCAAGAAGAGAAAAAGTCACTTTGTGCCATGCTTGTGGGGAAGCAGCACAAGGTCTCGCAGTTACTTTTTCTGGCTGAATGACATCTCTGGTGGAAATCTCCTAACCCAGACATGTTTAGTATTACAAGTACTGATCCAATTTATAACAGTGTCTAGAGATTGTAACTTAATCCACAGTCGTCTGAACCTGTACACAAACACAAAGGAAAAAACCACATTTTTCTGCAAATAATCCTCTTTTGTGAGTGACAACAGAAGCAGAAAAAACAGGGAGGGTGCAGTGACTTGTGCAGTGGCACAATGAGAAGGGAAAACATCTTGGGTGTAAGACTGGTGGTATTTTCATTAGAGTGAAAACCAAGACAATATGTACTCCATGAGGATATGACTAGTCTGTATCCTTTTAGATAATACCATGGATGCATCTTCCAAATGTGTTTTCTTTTTAATTCATTTCACGGTAAGCCAGTAAAAGGTGAAGAATTTAGTTTCCTAAGTATTTTGAGTCAGGGTAAAGAGGAAAGAGGAAAAAGAATTTTCATTACAGCGTCCTCTAGCATTGATAAATTTATGCTTAATGTACATGGCCTTGAGCAGAGAATTAGAAAATAGATGTAGATAGCAATGCTGAGAGCAGCAACAACTCAAAAGACTTCTGGCCAAATTCCTTCTCATTAAGCCTGAATGAGGCTGAAGGGAAGGTGATAAAGAATCATATGATTTCAAGATGAGAAAAAAGTAAACTAGTCTTTCCACCTGATAGTGCAATACTACTTCCTCTAGCACAGCCCCTTGGCTGGATTCATCAGCTGAATCACAGAAAATGCTAGTGATAATGTGCATCAAGTAATAACAGGTTGAATCATTGTGCAGCAAAGTTCAACTGACAATGTTGGTGTTTATGCCACCTTTCCTTAGTATTTAGCCTAGTAAAGGACAACTAGCTTTGGAGGTGTTTTGGAGGGCTTCCAAGTTGCATATCACCAGAACCAAATGGCGTCAGTGTATCTGTCCTTTATCAGCCTGATACTCTCTGGAAACTGAACCCTTCTGCTACTCAGAGACAAATCACTGTCATTCTTGCAGATTGTGGGAGAAGGGGAAAGAAAGTAAGGCTAAAAACACAGGACCAAATTAGACCCAGAATGAGAGAAGCTCACAGAGGACACTGACATTACTGGCTAAATTACTGTCCAAAATCTTAGTCTCATACTCATAATTACTTACTGTCCTTGTTGCTTGTCAAATCACACAGTCATCTCTCACATTTTGTTTTCTCCTCTTGCTGGGACCTATGTGGGTTTTTGGTAGCATCTGTAAGTACCTAAAAGATTTGAGATTAGCAATGGAGGAGTATGAGAAATTTGCCTGCTATCATAGATGTACAAAACCATGTAATGCGCATGATATTTGTCATCCTGGAGGTCAGGTGCTAGACATTTAGCAACATTTCCACCTGTGACTAAGTGCAGTTCAGAATATTTAGTAAGTTTTGGTGCTCCACCAGAGTGGCATTGCTACCAGTCTTCACAAATCCAGAGATAAAATGTATTTTCCAAAGAAGGCAGCACAAATAACTGGATGTGCTTCATACAGAATTCCGCTGCTGGTGGGGTGTGTGTGGGAGCTTGTTGCAGGTCAAAGCAAAAAAAAAAAAAAGCCACACCCTTAGAAAAAGGACATTTCACAAAAACAAAACTTTTCATCTTGTTCAAAATTATTAGTTCTAATGCTTAATTTAAAATAACTGAATTTAAGTATTTGACAATGAAAAAAATTGTAGATCCTTCTCACAGAATAAAAAATATATATTTTTCAAAACTGTCACATTTTTGCAAAGCATTTTGCTGCAAACGAAGTGATGTCTACCATGACATAAATACGCCTTCAAGAATCATCTCGCTTGCTCATGAGCAACTCCCAGGTTTTTTCATCCCCTTACAGTAGCACAATGAAAAATAGAGATCTAAAGATCCAAAGAGACAGTCTTCACATCAGATATGTAGCTGCTGCAGCAGCTGTTTATTTCTAAATTTTGCAATTTGAAAATAGTCAAGTACACAGCCAAACTCCTTTGTTATCTGTATGGTTGTCCACCTTGAGTAAATCCATTAGTCAGCCAGGGTTTGGTTTGCTGTAATTTTCTGTATATTCTTGTTCTGCTTTGGGTTAGCACCTGTTTTACAGAGATTCAAAGACCAGAATACAGCCCCAGCTAGCTGTGAGTATAGGCTCATGTACTCATTTGTTGTTTCATCATACACAATCCATTTGCAGGGCAGAAGACAAGCTGTGTTTTCAGTTATGCCATAATATACCTGGATTATTGCCATTGCCTTTGTGGGTTTTACATTGGCCTAGAGTAACTCAGATCAAAATCCGGATTGGAGAGGCGAGGTGCAAGGGATATTTTAAGAGAGGCCTGTTCTTCATTGACTTTTAAAGAAAGCAGTAGTCAGGCTTAGGGTGGGTGAAGTAAACAAGCATACATGCATCCATCATTGCTTCTCCAGTTCAGAGACTGTCTGTGGAATCTCAAACATCTGGAGCTCGTTACTGCACTAGCTTCATTTAAATAATTATTTAATTAGCCTCCTTTTCACTTTCTATTTCCCTCCTCCCTCCTGTTTTCTTCACTACCCAACTCCCAGATGCAGAACTCAGTTTGAAAAACCCTACCAGAACTGAGCTTCCTCCATGGGAATTTGGTATGTAAGAAAAGATTTCTATTCAGTCTTGAACAAACATTTTCAATACTTGCAGCATCCATCACTAAAAAGCTTCACACATCCCCCCACGGCAGCTAAAAATGCCATCATGTATTTTCCATTAGCTGATCATAAATTTTCAAGCAAGCAAGCCAAGCAAGGTACATTTTCTCGGCATATGAATCCTTAGAGTGGGTACTGTTTACTGGAATGTTCAAAGCTAAATCCATGGCAAATCAAGATTCCCTCATGACCATAAACTGAGACTGCAGATCTGAAGGATCTTATCAGAAGCTTATTTAGGAATAGAGCGTCCTTCTGGAGTGAAAGATGGAGAATGTTCCCAAAAAAGCAGAAACATCAATAAACCTGGCCAAAGGTGAAAGCTGCAACTGTCAGAAATGCTGTGTCAGCACCACCAGTGCTCAAAAACATACATGTTTCAAAAAAGACCAACTGGAGTGTAACAATTCTTCTCATTTTGCCTATCCTATTAAAAAAATAATAATAATTAAAAAATTTAAAACTTGCAGTATAATGATGTATTCCACTGTAGCAGCATGATGACTTAGAGCCTGTCTCAGCAGTGGGCCAGAGCTGAATAAAACCTCATCAGTGAAAACAGAGACCTGGTGAAATGCATATAGTTTCATACCCCTGCACAAAGCCAAGTCCCAATATATAGTGCTTTTTGAGTCATCATTTGCATCTCTCTAGAAGTGTCTCTCTGTACATCTGGGACTATCTGTTTGCTTAGGATCCCCAGCTTCTATACAAAATAGTCTAAGATCTCAGGATCAAAGGACCAGTGGAACAGGACAAATGTGAACATCTCTATGCAGATCTATGTCCCATCCCTACTCTCTCCTGTCACTCACACAGTCTCCTCTGCTCTTCAAAAAGTTGAAAGAGAAAAATATGAATGATCTTGCAATTCTCTAGGTCATCCTTTAGGCACACCAGGTTTTCATTTTGCAAATTTAGCACAGAGAGTAAAATGCAAATGGGTTGTTTGTCCTTGTCATAGTTTATAGTTTGGATGAAGTACACCATTTTCTCTGTGCATTGCAGAAGCAATGGAAAATCACTTTTTTTCTATGTTCTGTGAAATTTGTCTTTGTACCTGCAGCAGAAAGATTGGTTCTGGAACCTGGAAATTTTTGTATTGTAACACCAAACACTTGAGAGGTCCCATCTCTGAGTAGAGCTCTCTCAACACAGGTAGTTTTTCTACAACTGTATCTTTGGTGAGGAAACAGCTCACCAGCACCTAGCGCACAATGCCCTTCTGGAGGCATTTGGTCCCAGTGAACCTTCTTGCAGACCAAACTTGTACACCCACACCTCATTCTGCAGAGAAGACAAATTAATTACCAGACCAGAGAGGATTTCAAACATCAAACTTCAATGTTGCCCTCAAGACTTCATTCTTGGTTGCGAGAAAGGGGAATTAACAGTAACAGTTGTTATTGTCATGTAATGAAACACAGCCTTCAGAAAAGGCTAAGACTGAACAGTCTAAGCAAAATCTGTTTATACTGAGGAACTAAAACCCCAGCCCCTGAGAAGAAAAATTTCAGTGTAAACAAGTACAGAAATGTCACCCAGCCACTGCAATTTGGTCTATGAGAGAGTAGTGAAAAGTGTTAGGATATAGAGGGCCATTCATTGTGTTAAGTCTCAATCCTTGTGACTCTGAGAGGATTAATTAATTTTAGGCCTACTATAGCTTTAGAAATTGCTATAATCATAATTAGTGATTATTATTTTCATTCTAGGAAATGGAAACGGAGGCCAGAGTAAAACATCCAAGTTGCAATCCTGTCAGAAGTTCCCTTAGCAGGAATCCAGACAGTTAAACAGGCAAGTACGCAGTAACCTGATGCCATGGCTTTGTCAAAACAGCAGAAGTAGCCTGAGAGTAGGAAAGTCTTTTGCAGACTGAGGCACTCAGTTCACAGCTTTTTTCAGGACAGAGTATTGTGTGCTTCTCCGACAGTTGTATATCCGCTCTGCAGTGATACAGCAAAGACATTAAAGGTGTTTGGATGTTACTAGCAGATACTAACTGCTACGTTAGCACAGATACCAACATGCCTGAGCCCCCAACCTGTGCAGGCAGATTGGCAGGCAGGCTTTGCTGCCGGCATTATGCTCCATGCTGCCACACTGGAGTGCTGGAATGCTGGAGCTACAGAGATGGCTGCAAAGCTCACCTATCTGCCTTTGGTAACTGGTGTTGGCACAGTAGAAATCTATTCACCTGAAAATCCACAATGAGCTTATCCTTGCCACAAGCAAAGCACAGTACTCCTTGTTTTACAGATTAGTTTGTGTGAAGACCTAGCACCATGAGATGTAGGACAGACAGCAGTAAGAGCTCCTGCCACCCCAGAGCACCTGTCTCTGATGAAAGGGGCTAGATGCAATTTGAGCAGATTAAATCATAGGCACTATTTACATTACTTCAATGATCTCTGGGTGCTGCCTCCCTCTCCCACCCTGCTGCCTTCACAGGGATGTGCAGTCATAGCATTATTGGAGCCAAAGGGCCACTTTAGCCACTGCAACACTAGTAGGAAAAGGAGTGTTACTCAGAGTGCCAGACAGCCTGCTCAAAGATTTGACATGTCATCTATTGGAGGGTAAATAAGCCTATCTTTCAGCTCATGGAAAACTAGGCAATGTAGAAAAACACGAGTGATGCAGAAAGCATATTTAGAAGCTGACAGTTCATGTGTTCCACCCCAAAAAACTGGAGAAGCCAAATTATGTTTGTAGACATCGTCAAAAGATAACATTCGTAATCATCATTGCAAAGACAAATGGGAGATATTTCTTCTACAAAACCTCAAAGTAAACTGCTGAAATCTTTGCTACTACATAAGCAGACAGTGATGGCTGAAACAGTTTCAGGGAAAAAAAAAAGCCCCAACAAATAGTGGAACAATAAGGAAATCACCAAAACAGTACCATAGACACAGCCATAAATAGAAGTTTACCTAGTCTGGAAAAAGAAATCACTGATAAACTTGCCTGGAAGATTATCACCTGTTTCTTTCACAGTCTTCTAGGCTCACAGGCAGGGTGTCAGGTTAGATGTACTCCATCTGCTGTTCACTTGATTTCATATTTAGGTCTGCAATGAAAGCAGGCAATAGAACTGAGAATTGGACTCTGACCTTCCACATGCAACCGACAACTATATGCTACCCCTTACTTTGTGAAGAAAAAAAAAAAGATAATTTTCTGTCCTCCAAAAAATAAATAGTCATACTCTAGTGTCCTTGAGGACATAAGTAGGAGTTGCTATATTTAACACGACTCTTTTCCAGGAAAAATTTAGGTCCTGAGGAAATTAAGCTTTCCTCTCAAGAGCGCAGCATCAATACTGTAGATCTGAGCTATGATTTAGTTCCCATTCACAAAATGAACCTTCTTTAACAACCTCAGAGAAATATTTTTGCTTTACACATTATGACAATTCATTCCTTCTTCAAGAAATCTTCCTAAACTGAGGGCATCAGTGTGGGTCTGCATCTCACCTTGGTATTAAGAATGTTGGTACTTTAGATACTTGAGAAAATAACACCTCCACTGAAAAGTTAAACAAACTTTTCAGCTCAACAAGGCACATATGCATCTGGCACAGCAGTGAATTAAAGAACATTATTACTTTCTCTAGATGTTACAGGGGAATCAGTGTCTTCCACCGAAACCTTTGTTGTTGGTCTGTTTCCATTGCTGGGTGTAACACTAAGACTGTTGTTAGTTTACACCAAACACTCTTTAAAACAAGCATTATCTCCCATTTTATATCTGTAAAGTATAATCGAGCTCTGATTCTAACTAGGCCCTTAGTCACTGTTATCTTCTTAGGTAAATAAATAATAATGTTATTACGATGATGGGGCAATAAATTATATGTACTCAAAATATGTCTGGGGCTTTGGAATTAGGGTTTCCTAACAGAGGGGAATTCTTGGCTGTCAAGCTATTTCCAGAGAGAGTTCTGATGTATCACTGCTTTGAAATATCTTTCATTACTCAAGACTTCTGATTTGGACTTCAGACATACTTGCATTTCAGCTGACAGATAAGGGTATGCTACAGATATGTTTTTGCTTTCTGATGACTTGTTGTTGTTTTGGGCTTTTTTGCTTGCTTATTTGTTATTTTGTTGTGGTTTCTTTTTTGTTTGTTTCTTGCTGTTTTTTTTTTTTTTTTTTTTGTTTTTTTTTTCCCCATGCTTTCTCAATGTACTTATATTGGATATATTGGATTTTTCTTTTAGTTTTCTTTCTCTGGAATCAAGCAATATTGTTTTGCACATATCCATTCATCCTAGAAATTTCTTCCTAAAAAACATTCAAACAAAACACATATTATAGTGCCAAAAGTGATGCCTTATATCTGTTTCACTATGGGTATCTGTAATTATTTCTGTTTTCAAAAGTTTTGAAGAATCAATTGATTTTGGATATGTTATCAGGAGAAATGGGCTTCCACAGCCTCCAGAAACCTGGCAAGTTAACATGGTGACTTGTGTTTAGATTTACTTATGCAGAAGTACAGGCTGAAATATTACACTGGAACTTATTTAACAGGAAATTTATTTTAAAAAATCACCAATAAAACAAAACCAACAACAAAACAAAACACAAGTCTGTGTGTGCTTATAATCTGTATTGTTTTATGGAAACTACTGATATTTGGTCAAGAAAGAAAGGATACCTATTACTTGTTGCTGGAAATGTGAAATGTTTTCATCCAAAAAGACACAACAAAACAACACTGCTCCACAGCGTGGTGTGAGTAGTAATTCAGAGTTCTTATGTTCTCTGTTCTGGTTGCATGCTGCACTCTGCAACTAGCTTGCATCCTTGTGGTGCATCACAAGCTACGACTTTTGTGGTGCCCAGAGATGGTTAGAAAACTGGCAAAAAGTGTTGAGATATAGCCTGGTTGTAGGGGCAAGAAAAAGCAAACAGCAGAGGCACCCAGAGCTGGGATTCTTAAGTTTCCCCTCTTCTCAAACGGTGAAAAGGAAACAACATTAACCTGATGCTAGAAGTAATTGGGACATTACACTGCTGCCAGCTTTGTTCGATGGAATTGAAACTGCTGAATATAATTGAGCAAATAAGAACTGGACTGTTAATGAATGTTGCTACATTATTACAGTGTAGATCACATGGAGCCCATGCAAGTTAGTTTTCTTTTCCTGTCTGTACTTCTGACTTGCTCAAGACTTTGTCCTCCTTTTTTTGTTCTTCTGGTTGTAACATTTCCATAGACATGCAAGGGAATTTTTCAAAACTCTGGAAGGGTAGTTATTGCCATCATAAAGGTTCTAACGTGCCCATAGAGGTCTTGTGTATGGATGACAGAGCCAGACCTTCTCTTTTACACAATACAGTGTGACTTATCATTGAGATTGTATCACTGCATCTCCAAAAGAACTTCTGGTTGTATTCCAAGGTTATTTCAAATTTATTTCAAATTTGAACTTGCCAAAGCAGAGAGATCTCCCCTGATCCTTTTAGTTCAGGCAAGAAGTGCTTGAAGATCTCTAAGTGGACTAGAAATGCTTCTTACTGTGATGGGAAACTACAATTATTATGGTTGGAGACTAAAATTATTCTTTATTAATTTAAACTTATAGTATAACTTTTCAACTTCAGATTTTTAATTATTTTTTTTTTGCAAGAATGCCAAAAATAGTTTATGGCTCCAAAACAAAATCCCAGTCTCTATAAGGTGCCATGCCATCTGCATGGCAAAATCTGGTCCCCACCAAGAAGATCATGCAACACAGGAACAACTTATCCACAAGGCCTGTAAAACTTCCATCCCAGGATGCTTCCCAGATGCAGCTAGACAAAGCTGGGGTGCCCTGAGATACCGCTGAAAATAATCTTGTTTCTAGAGATGATTTGGACTCAAGACCTCCAGACAAATATCTCTGTGGTTCTGTGAAATCCTCATATGAGAAAGGGTAACAGCAGTCTCTGTTGCAGTGTCAGCACTGCAGACTAAACGAGCTAGTAATGGTTACATATGGTACAGTCCTTAGGAGACAGGTTAAACAGATTAACTTGCATTTAAACTTGTCCTGCAAAATAGTGACTGTCACTTCTGATTTAGTAGACCTATATCAAAACCCCTGTCGATCACTGGAAAAGTTTACTGGCTCCTCTTCCCTAGCACCCATTTTCTGTAGTAGCCTTTGAGTTGGTGCCTCAAATCCTGAAATAGTCTTTGAAGGGAAAATATTACCCTAGGCAGCTGTTGCAATATCTCAGAGGGATAGCCATAAATTTAATGCTTTCCATGGCTTACTTCCTTTTCCCTGCTACTGCTATAACTCTCTTTTGCTAAGTTAATCCCTCTCTTTGGTTTGCATTTGCAAGCCCCCATCTTTTCCCAGAGAAGGGCAAACTTGTCAGTGTCACTCAGGAAGGCTGCCAGATTTGCCACAATTCTCTGAGACCCTGGGGCTAAAAACTGATTGTCTGTCTTCATTTCCAGCACACAGGAATCTACATAGCTCTCAAACTCATTGTGATTCAGCAACAGCCTATGCAAGATGTTACAGGGATTTTCTTCTCCTTGACCATAACAGATCTCGCTAGGGAAGCTTAAGGGACTGCAAAGAAGATATAAAAAGTTTCCATGTAACAAGGACAAGCCTTTCATAAAGGAGGCCTCATGCAAGGAGAACAAAATGGAGGTAACCCAGGCTGTGTAAACTCTTTGGAACAGGACTGACATTTTTTTTCTCTCCTTGTTTATCTTCTTGTGCATGACAGTTTGGAACTATGGGTTGACATCTAGAGATCTTCATAAGACAAAAAATAACAGATGTTATTTGATGCTTTTCTTAATGAAAGTAAATTAATTAATAGACTAGTCTTACTCCTCCAATTTTATTTAAAGACTGGGAAATTTCCTAATCACTTAGCTACTTTGAAATCACCAAAAGGTAACTTAAATGCTTTGCATGATCTCTTCTGCACTCTAAACTAAAATACCAAATGCCTACCACTAAAGAAAAAATATAACATCAATATGAGTGGGATTTTTTGAAGACAACAAGACTATAAGACAATTTCACACTCAGATTCAGCAAAAGGAAGCTGCCATCAGAATCTGTAACAAATCACTAAGGAAAAAGACCTGTTCTTGAGACAAAGTTCCCCCTTTTCTGCAGTGACTGACTTTGGAAGGATGTTGGTGCTTATTTGTAATCACAAAGTGCCAGTAGCATTTTCAGGCAACAAAAATAAATGAAGACCTACTGTCTATATAGAAAAAATCAACATTTAAAAAGCCCATTTACATACAGATTGCAGTCCAAATTGTGAAAAGGCAAGAGAGTGTAAAGTACTGTTCCGAGCTACAGAGATGTGACCACAGAGTACATTTCTTGACATGCAATACATAGTGTATTTTGCAAGTCGTATTATGTATTTTCTGAATCTGTCCTCATGCATGTGCATCTCCATTGCTGTTAGTCTCTGAGGCTCTCCTGGGTGCATCTTCAGTTGGTCTAAAAGAAGAAATAGAAGTTCTGAAAGAAAAAAAGACATTTTCTCGCAGTAATGGGGAATTTTAAACTCTCCAAAGAGCTGGCCGTTTGGTCAAGACCTCAATAGAAAGAGCAACTCTTGACTTTGCTCTAAAAGCTTGCATCTTTTTTTCCACTGGATAAAACGATAGCAGGAGTTATAATAGCCTGAGCTCATAATGAGTTTTGGTTAATACCTATCACAGGAATGCGGGTGATGTAGTGTAGGCAGGGTGTGCATAAATTTGGTTAAGCTCATAAGATACTCTGGTATTTGATCAAGCCAGAGGTTCATCTACAGAGGTATTTTGTCTCCAGCAGTGGCCAGAGGCACATACTTAGGAAAACCATACAAGAAACAGGATGAATATTTTATAATTCATGTTTCCAGCTTCCACTGTGGTTTGTGGATTCTCTCTGCCTTACATGGTTAATGAACATTAAATGAACACGTTAAATGAGCATTAGTGAAAAATCATTAGATTTTTCTGAATCCCTTTTGAAGTCCTCCTTTATTACTGACTTTTCAGTGTCCTGTAGCAGGAGTTCCACACTTAACTGTGCATCATAGTAAAAACAGTTCAATTTACTCCTCGGTCTTAGCTTTGTGGTTACAGTGCTTAACAGATATAAGAAATCTTTGGTTTGCCAAGCAGGGCAGGCAACTGGGTATATAAATGTGGATATACATGACAATTGTGCTTGCTTTCTGCAAGACAACACTGATACATTTACAAGAGTTTATGCTTCTAAGAAGCTGAAAAAATTCAGATAAACACTGGTTTTCCTGTTCACAAAAGCATGTCTTGCAGTACCCCAGAAAGAGAGCAGAGTAACCCAGAATGTCACCCTCCCTGTCAGCAGCTCACATTGCTGAAGTATGTTGCTGTGTTTGGTTTCACAGCACAGGAGGTGACTCTATTACACCAAGGAGGGAACAATCGAGATCCAGCAAAGTCACCAGGAAAAGGCAGCCAGAGACACATCTGGCTTGATCAGGATGTCACCAAACACATCATGGTTGTGGTGGAGGGGCAAGACAAAATAATCCACCCTGAATGTGTCCATGGCTACTGGATTTATCAGACTGGAAGAAGCAACTCCTGATTATCACTACATTTACTAGGGTAGTGGTAAAGACTGAGAGTCACCAGCCCAGACGTTCTACAGCTATGAATGAACAGTTAGAGTTTATTCAGTCAACACATCCTAACTGGTCTATTAAAAGATGCTGTTTTTCCCAAGAGAAACCAAGGGGGTTTCATAGGATTGAGCATCATACTAATCCCAGCAGCCTTACAGCAAAATGGAAAGTATCAACATATGAAATGCAGACCAACTGTATGGAGACAAGAAGACTGGAGAAGTCACACTGAGTGGTGATGCCTGTGTCACAGGAACTGACACCTGCCATGCCCTGACCATTACACATGACAGCATCATCAGCCATTTGACTAAAAACTAGATGATGCTGTGACCTTCGCAATCTTCCAAAGTTAGACTATCACTGCTATGACAATGTTGTTGTCTAACATTGTTTCTGTGTTTGTGTTCTGTTTATTTCCACCTTTGTCCCTCCCTAATGGCTATCACATTGCGTGTGTCAAGCAGTGGGTATATTAAAGGATTTTTCTCATGCAATATTGATGCCAGAAATTGCCAAACTACATTTGTTTTTTCTCCTGAGCAGAATGTGACTTTGTTCCTCTAGCTAGTCTGTTACCAAAATAGCTGTTTATTTATTTTGTCATGGAGAGGTCCATAAACCTCAATTGCATCTTCTCTGTGCACATCTGTGTCCCAGAGCCACCCAGTAAACCCTGCACCACCTCTTCTCTACTTTCCATAATCAGATCGTCAAGGATCAAGGCAGAGGGAGCCTTAATGTCCTGTGAGGGACACTAGAGATGGAAATGTTCTTTGTACCTGCTTGATAATTCTTCATCAAGAGGATGACTGGTCACTGGAACAAGCTGCCCAGGGAAGTAGTCATGGCACAAAGCCTGTCAGAGTTCAAGGAGCATCTGGACAATTCTGTTCATCATATGGTTTAGCTTTAGGTAGTTCTGTAAGGAGCAGGAGTTGAGCTCTGTGGTCCTCAGGTGTCACTTCCAACTTGAGATATTCTATGATGCTATGACCTAGAACACACAAAAAAACACTCTGGGGAACAGGGACTAGGCAGGTCAGGTTACAGCATTATGAGATTTATGTAGCTATGTGAATATGTCTACCTGTGAGCAAATTGCCCCAGGCTCTTCATATTGACAAGGGGACAAAATATGCACCTGAATTACTTTGTGAGGCTGTAGCAAGTCATAAACAACAGTTTGCTTGATTTTTACCACCAAACTTTTGTAAAGGTGCATGTGTGAAAAAAGAGGTGAGGAGGCAGTTCCTTGAGAACATTTTTTGCAGAGGACAGTGAGATAATAGGGACAGCCAAGTCCCACACCCTAAGCAATCTCTCAGTGTCCTGGTCCATAACAATCTCTGTGTCTGCCCTGTCTCAAATGAGGTCCTGGGAGACTTTGAACTGTGGCTTGCGTGTCAGGAATCCTCACATGCATCACTTGTTACTCTCTGGAGAGCAGAGCACCTCCACAATTGCCATATCACCCTGAAATCAGTCTGCACAGCAGGCAAGATTTAGGTAAAAAAAAATAAGACGAGTTTTAGCCCGCTACAATTACAATCTAATTACTAGATTTGGAAAATGGATACAAGGAGACAAGGCTGTAATGCAAGTTTTTCTCTGCTTATGCCTGGACCTGTTCCCAACCTCCTTTCTGATTTGCTCAGGGAAGAGCTGATGAGACATATTTGCAGCTTGTTAGTGCTAGTGCCAGTTTCTAAGATAAGGCCTGTCCCTCTGGCAGCATCTCCTTGCACAGGAACCATTCACTTGGGGCAAAACCTCCTCTACAGATGCCTCTCCTCCAGGATACTACTCAGGAAAAAGCAGCTCCATTGGAGTTTCCCACAGTGCAGACCCTGTATAATTAGCTCTGTTTGGGTAACAGCTTGGTTGAGAGGAGTGTTGAAGAGACGTCTCATGCTGTATTTGCTTGTGCAATGCAACTTCGTACTGGGTAGCCAAGACCATTACCATCTCAACAGTCTATAGATCAGACAGTCACATACTGCAGGTGTGTTCCTGTTTGGCAGAGGAGCTGCAGAACTGGAGCCAAAATGCATGTGAGTTGGCATGTTTCATTGTCTATAGCCTGTGGCTCTAAAACCCCATCAGTGGTGACAGTGAGCTTATTATTTGTGTCAAGAACTTTAGTAAGACCACCTGCTTCTTTTAGTTTGTGGCTCTTGGATCATATAAGAAAGAAACTTAATAATGTTAATGCCACTTTGCATTAGTGGCATTAATTAATGCCACTGTTAGTCATACCCTGTGAGGAAAAGCTAAGTAGCTTGTTCTGGAGTGAAAAAAGCAGATCTTGTCCTGTCTCCTGTCATTTCAGTATTGATTTGGAAGATTTTACTGAACCACTGGAGCTAATTAATGTGTGGCCAAAGGTGTTTCAAACACACTGTCTCCTTCGTAATCTTCTACCCTTGTGTATGTGTAAAGAAGGAAGAGATGTATATAGAAGGAAGAGATCTTCCTTGATGAGATTTCTCATGTCTTAGTGAACTCTTTCCAAAAGAAAATCTTCCCTGAAACCTCCTGCTGCTTGTACTGTCTCTAGGAATGGGATCCTGCCACTTCAAAAAACCAAATAAATCATGGAGATGTACCTGTTGGAAGAGTGCAAAATGCAGCCTCTTGTTCCAGTGCATCTCCTTGTGGTCCAGTTGAGCTTTCTATTTGAGATGTCCTGGAGATATAAAACCACCTCCCAATTATCTTCATTGTCAGTGTTTGAGGTACCTCTGCTTGTGACCAGGAAGAGGAAGAAACCAGGCTGTCAGAGGGGAATGCCACTACTTGCTGTTGGGGAACTCCCTTCCTAAGACACCTCAGGGTGCAGGGCTCCCAGAAAGTCACTGAGCCACAGGTGCAAGACAGCAAGTTGCCATCAGCAAGACTTGTACATTCTGTTGGGACCGAAGCAATTATTTATACCCTCTGTAAGTTCACAATGGACTGTATAAAAATTACATCACTGTTCTTGAGAAGGTCCTCATTAGTGGCAGATGTTATGTCACTATTTGCAGATAGGTCCAGATTTTCAAAGTGTTTATTAAAGAAATCTCTAAACTTTGTTTCTAGATGAGGGAATATGTAGGAATCTGCTTATATGAGAAATAAGTCACAGCTGGAAGAAAGTTCAAGACATACTAATATCTCAGAAGAAAAAAAAAAAAAAAAAAGCCACAATGCATGTAATAATAACCTCTGCCTTTTTTTTTTTTTTTTTTTTTTTTTTTTTTTTTTTTTTTATAATGTGTTTATTTAACCAATCAGTACAATGTGCTGCTGTAATATGCTCTCTGCCTAAGGCCTGGCCTTCCAGGGTAGTCCATAAAACTTCAGTGAAATTAGCTTGATGTCTATTTACTCTGACTACAAGGCCTGCAAAGCTCTGATCATGACTATGCCACCCAAGTTGGGGAAACATAGGAGTAATCCTCTCTCCTTCTGGGACACATGGCACTAAGGAGTCTATGGCAGGGTGTGCAGCTGGAAAAGGATGCAGAGTCTCAGTCTGTGGTTGTACTCTCCTTCCTCTCTCAGCCTCACAGGGAACCTCTTCAGTAGATCCAGGTTCTGGTAGACAACCGTGAGGCTGAAGACCTGGTGTCAGTGTGGGACCACAGTAGTGAATTGCTAGGGTTAGAACTTTGGAGGACTGAGGCAGGCAGGTGAACCTTGTACAGAAGGTATCAGATCTGAGAGATATATCCATGGGGAACAATGATGAGAGGGGATAGGGTGCACCCGTTAAACCTCTTTGCAAAGACACATTCCTGCTAGTGGAAACACTCAAAAACTCTCCTTTGATTCTCCCACTCACAGGGAGATGTCATTTTGACTTTGTTTATAGCTGTCCATCCTTTTAAAAATCATGCTGTTGCTTTGGACTTTTAATTACTGAAAAGACCTGCAGATGAGGTCTCCAGAAAAAAAGAGAAACTAAATATCTGAAGCTGGAAAGCCACTCTAAAAAATAAACCAGTGCCAAGTTATGCCAACAGATTTCCTTGCTCTGGACATGTAAAACTTCCCAGAGTGGCACTCTTAGTAACTTCAGTTGAATACAGTGGGAGCCTTATATGGGGACCTATTTATGCTGCAGGCATGATGCTCTAACTTTACTTATTAACCAAAAATATAAATCCTTCTCTATTTCAGATTGATAGCTCTGGGTGTTGGATGAACTCTTGTCCACCTGTTTTTCCTTGACTTACATGCAGTGACTTCCTGCTCTAAAAGGCACACCACATCATAGATGGGGAACTGAAGTGGCTGGCAGCATTTTCCCAGGGACACCAGTTTTGTGCATTTCCAGTATGTTGAAGCATGGTTACCCAAGTGGATTCAGGTCCAGATTCCAGCTATGAGTAAATTCTACCTTTAACTCCTCACAGGACATTTTCCAAATTTTAGTGATAAATATGACATTTTCCACATTTTGGTGAGAAATGCTACACTTCTTACCCTTCTGCTCCAGAGACATTGTCTTGTTTTTTCATGTTGTTACATGTGGCAGTCAATGGAATTTAGTGGGGAAAAAAATCAAAACAAACAAACTTGTTTTGCCCACTGTTAGACATTCTTTCTGGCTGCCAGATTGCTTTCTCCTGCCTTGGCAATAAGAACTTTGATAGCTGGTTGGAAGTGTTTGGAGCCAGAGTTGGTCCATCACTTTGCTCATCCTTTTATATCCCCTTTCAATAGAAACATTAAACATACCTGAAACATAGCTTTGTCTCTGGCTTTTTGTGAAGATGGTTAGATCTTGCTATTACACACATTGAAATGCCCTGATCAAGCCACTGTAAAAATGTATCCACCAGACCTTGGAAAGTGCATGAACACCAGACTTCTGGAAACAGAAGGCATCCCACCAAATCAGCAGGTTGTTACGATGCTTCTACATCTGTCTCACCTGGCCTGTCCCTACTTGCCCACTCTCACCTATTCCTTTATGATACTGATTTGGTTTGTGCAAGACCACCTTCCTCATCCGCTCGTGGTGCTACTTCAGCAGGTGAATCAAAGTCTTAAGTCTAATATTTTGTTTGCCAAGGGCACTAAGTACCTGGCAAAAATTGTGGTGAAGTGTTTGGAGGAAGATAGTAACATTCAGTTGTCACAGCAAACTTTACTTCATCCGTTGGCTATTGCAGTTTTAGTCCACTACAAAAGGACTGAACACTAGTAGCCTTAGGGATAAAGGACTTTTTCTCATAGGGCATCAGTCTATATTTGTAGAGGTAGCTTACAAGTTTTAAGTGTAATCTGGAGGTATATTTCAACTACAGAAGGCTTTTTTTTATCCAAGGAGTCTGAGTGGGATTTTTTAGTTTGTTGTTGTTACTCAGTGCAGCAGGCACACACTATTAGCTGTGACAGCTTTCCATAAGCAGTAACAACATTGAACTCTACACCACACTCATCTGCAAAAACAAAAGAGAGGAAATTCTCAGAGTATGGCAAAGGGAGAGTCTCTTCATTTCGCTTTGGATAACACTTCTTTCTTACAGTTTTTTTTGTTGAGAAACACATAGCTGTGATGTTTATCATGACAGCAACAGTGTTTATCTTACCAGGATTATGTTGAAGCAAGTTTAATTTTATTAGCAAAACACATATCCATGTTAGTACTGATGGAATGTGTTTTGCATCAATATAAAGGTTGCTAAGTTTTATGCTTTCAGCTGGAATTAGAGCAGCAACAGAACACCGGAACATATGGATTGCATTTTAGGTTTTATGTTCATGTCTCTCACAGAGGATTAGTACATTTGCAAAGATTCTTTATGTAGTCCACCATGGTCAGTGATAGTTCGTGTGTAACAGCATTGCCATTCCCTCTCCCTTCTCCCCATTTAAACCTGAACCCAAGCACTTGGGAATTCTTTAGAGGCTTGACAGCTGGTTCTAGCTTGCAAGTATTATTACATATCTTGATGGGTTATAAAAGTAGCACACTCTATATAGCAGAGCCATTGGCATGATAGATTGGATGTAAGATATTGCCAAGTCCCTCCTCATCTGTATCTATCATGTGTTAGGTCTGCTAAGGTAAAAACTGTGGAGGAATCTGGAATTTTACTTCTGCCTGGTAGGGATGTCTTGGTTAGCTACAGCCTTCACTGCCAAAGAGCTGTAAGGTCAGGAAGAAAAAAAATCCTTCTTTGCACCCTACACAAGTATAGCTGACCATAAAAGAAATTTTTTTCAGCTCTTCCAAGTGACGTGCTCAGAAAAACCTCAAACCTTTATAGACAAGGAAGGCAGTCCCTCCTTACTGATGAATGAACCAAAACATGAGCACTCAATTTCTGTGTGTGCCTTTTGAAAGCTACTGTTTTTTTAATGGTTTTATTTGCCTCAAGTACAGTTTTCTTCATTACTTAACAGAATTGCAGTTTTTCAAAACTGTTAATTTACAAATTAACAATATGCACACAAATGTGAAACAGACATTATGTCTGGAATACACCTGTGCAATGGATTATGTCTCCCTCTGCAATACACATACAAACACTTAAATGATGGGTCCTACTGCCTAATAATCACAGACTATATTGAAATTAAATGCTAGTTGTATCCTTCTACCTACATTTTCCCTAGTAATAAGACAAAAAGGAAAGCCTTGAACAGTCTGAGAGAAACGCTGCCCTGCAGACTTACATAAAACCAGCAGGATACACTTCATAACATGTTCATACCTACATAGGGTAGCCTTGCTGTCCTTCTGCGAGAAGGATTTTATCCTGAACCATTGAATGCACTTTCATTTTCCCTCCCTGAATGCTTGTTTCACTGGGAGAAAATGTAACCTTTGCACAAGAACACAAGGCACCAGGGGGAGAGATGAGGGATCAACGAAGGAACCACTGATGCAGTAGGTGCAGTCCCATCAGAGCAGCAACAACTCAGCTATCTCCTGATGTCATCTCTATACACAGATCAAGACTGAATACTTTTCTGCAGTTTATTACTTACTCCACTGCCAATTACTGCACTCAGCTTTGGGGTAAATTAATGAAATAATACAGAACAAGAGGAAGTAATATACAAATGTTTTCCTCCTGTATTTTTATTGTGTTTTTTGTTTGTTTTTGATTGGTTGTTTTTTTTGTTGGTTTTTGTTTTGTTTTGTGGGTTTTGTTGTTGGTGGTTTTGTTTGTTTTGTTTTGTTTTGTTTTTTACTTTAAGCTCCAAAAGTCTGAGAGTATCCAGTTATTCTTCCAGAGATTAAACTATAATCTAGTCAGATTATTGTAGAGACCCATCTGCAGCACTCTAAATTGGGCAAAGTTGGAGGCTGAATATCTGGAGATCAGTATAGAGATGATGTAATTGAGAAGTTAGAGACATTACAGAAGAGAGAACTTTAGCATTCCCCTCTAGCATTTCCCTCCAACACTTCCCTCCATGCATGCAAAACCTCCATTCTCAATGGACTTTCTCAGAAAACATATGGCTAAAATACGGAAAGAGAGCATTTTAGAATTAAAAGCTGTCAACCTCTCACCCCGTCACTTGTAGAAGGGGTAGAAAATCTAATATATTCTTTAGCATAAGAGCTAGTCAGAATACTTTCCCCTGTAGAAATGTGCAATTTTGGAAGCTGAAACTGAAGCTTTGGAAGTGGAAATGTCAGAAAGCCAGAATACTTCAACAGAGAAACATTGCTCATAGATTTTGTAATACATTTACCTCCTTCTCAAATAATCCTCCCTGCTCTAGATTGCATGATCAGAGTATATCATTGCCAGGTTCTCTTCCCTGTTTCAAAGCTGGTCTTTAAAAATATCTCCAACAGATCTCAAACAGGTTGAGAACTGCTGTGAAGTGATGAAGAGGACAGGACAAGCATTTTTTCTTTCCCTGAGTTTGTATATTCTAGCTGTGAGGTTCTACTTTGTCTCACACCTCTCCTATTTTTGTTGCATTCAACTATAGCTGGAGAAATCCACTGAGAAAAAGAGGAAGCTGGAGACTCATTACCAAGTCTGAAAAGTTCTACAAGTTCTTACTTCTGGTCTAATAAAAGAGGCATGTAACTCCTTCTCCTTACAAATCCAGCCTAAAATGACAGCAGATCAGATGCTGCAGAAAAGCTTGCCCATGGATCATGAGTTCAGAGTTCCAGTCCCTCCCTCTCTTTTACAGCTCATTTTCCACTACTGAATGACAAGTTGTGTAAAAGCCACAAAATTCCAAGCTATATGTAGCATACAGCAGCTGTTTGCCCCAAAATCCCACTGAGCTGACCCTGGCAACACACAAATTACAAGATTTACCTAGTTACAGATAACGTACCAAGTAATTTCTGGCTTTGAGCTATGACAGTCAGTGGGGTTCGCTCTTGCACTTGGTTCATCTCTATTTTTGAACTGCTTTTCTCTTAGTGCCCCTGGTTCAGCAGTGCCTGGGGTCAGAAAAGGCAAATGGGTTACTGACTTGATGTTACTGTTATGGTTTTATCTTTACAAATATGCATCCAGCAACATCCTGCATAACAGTTGACTACTTACCTTGTTTAGGAATTCAAAATTATGCATAAAATGCCCTCCTGAAACCTAGAGATGAGGTGAATAGGGAGGGTGTATAGTTGCATACCATTTCATATTTGTTTCCTTATTGTGTATTAAATTGTATTAGACCCTACATATCATTGAAAGGCTTCCATGTTTCTGACAATGGAAGTTGTCTAAGCAAAGCAGACTTCACATCACAAAGTCAAACCAGATCCTAACCATTAAAAAATTGAGCCTTGGTTGTGTAGTCCCACTGATTTCAGTAAAAATTTGACTTGCAGGCAAATGTTTTATTTTTGAAGGGCATCTCCACACAGAGTGAATGGGCAAAGCTCTCCATTTGTATGAGGATCAATATAATTTAACTGAAAATACTGCAACTGTCAGTGCCATTCAGACTGAAAAGGCCAGGTACTGAAGGAGTAATGGCCAGATTTGTTTGGTGTTATTCATGAGCCCCTAAATTCTGTGCTCTCATGGGCTCTGATACCTCTGGGTGCTGTACTAGGAAGTCTGGAATGGTCTCAGTGTCCCTGTCTTCATCTTTACCACTCTTCAGACATAAATTTTGGTACCGGCTCACGACAACTTGCTACATTTCATTAAGAGAGCCTGTTTAAAGAGACTAAGCCCCTCCCTGTCACTAATCTTTGCTTCTTACATGCTAAAAGCCCCAGGAAATCTCAGAACAACTCCAAGACTTCCATGACACCTGTTTAAGGACAGGCACAAAAGCTTTCCTGACAGACCGGAGGACCTGGAGACATATATCCATCCCACATTGCTCAGCCTCCAGTTCTTTTATGCTCCCTGGGTTGCAAAATGGAATAGATAAAATGTCAAATAGGCAGCAATGGAAAACATTTCTGTGGTTGAGCTGTGGCTTTTGCTCCAAAAATACACTGAGCAGCTCTGTGCCACAGGCATGCAAATGAGCAAGGGCTCAGTCTGCATTTCACATGCGGAGATACACTTGATGTATTTTCACCTGTTACCTCCATCAAGATGTCACTTGGAACAAAGTCAAATAAGTCAATGATGTGAAGTATTAGAAGCAGTAAATCCTTCTTGTGTACAGTACTTAACAAGTACCTCTCAAACTGGAGCAGGCCAAGTCAACCTGGTGGGTGCTGGCACGGTCATTGCCTTTTGAAAGCCAGCACTTCTGCCAGGGCTTCTCAGTGCGCTGGAGGTATCACCTCAGGAACTACACTGCCACAGCCACAGTCACCATGGGGTGTTAAGGTGGGTGCTGCAACCTTGTAAATAAAAGCGCAAGCCATGAACAAGACACTTATCATCTCTGTGCCTTGTTTATAGGAAAACAAAATTATTTCTTTTTCTTCTGTTTGTATGAATAGTGCCTTGTTTTGTCAGCACTTTCCATTCAACAGTCATTTTAAAACAGGGGGATGACTCCTTCTTGACAGAGGTGTGTGGTCACTGTTTGAATCTAAGAATTGCTTCTGTTTTGACTTTTTATATATGTTGTACTACTTACAAGGAGATATACATGCATGACTTCCTATGTAACTGTCCCACAGCAGAGCTGAAGAGAACAGTGTAGACATCAGTCCTGCATATCTGAAAGTAAGAACCTGCAGCTGCTCCTCTTGCAATTGAAACAAGACTGCCAGGCTTTCATTGTGTGAGCAGAGAGTGCAGAAAGTGAACAAAAGAGGCAGATCGAATTATTTGTCTGATTATATAGAACTGTAGTAAAGTCAGAACACCGTTGTCTCAGTTAATACTCCAATACTTTTCCCATGGGACCATCCTTTCCCCAGCAAACAGCTTCCACAGAGCTCACACCATGCACACAAGGACATTTATCACCAGAGAGGGTAATAAAACGCTTATACGAAGGCCGAATTCCAAACTCAATTACAAGCAAAACCAACAGCTCTTAACAATGAATGCTGGATATCTTGCATTTTGTTATCACAGTGCACACTAGATAGCTTTTCCCTAAAAGGAAAGCTTGTGATCACACTGGGATTTGAGATGGGAAATGGCAGAAACACTGGCTCATTATTTATTTTTACGCTGCAGTATTTTTGTGTAACCAGATGTTTTTAACAGTTAAGCATAGTCAGGCTAATCTGAACCTAGATAGACACAAGCCCACCAAACACTGCACTTAGCCTATTACCTCTCTCCAGGAAGCCTGCATCTAATCAAATCTAGGGGACATGGCAGTGCAGCTGAATAAAAGACTGGACAAGTACCACAGGTGAAGTCACACCCACGTGCTTTATGGCCTCTTTCCTCTACAGCTAACCTGGATATACTCTGTCACGGTTCTTTGTCTCTCTCCTGCCTGGCTTGCCGTTAATATCGTGCTTTGGGCCCAACACGTCACCTTCTTCCTCTTCTTCCTCATGAACCACCAGTACCGCTCTGCCTCTCCAGCACAGTTCTTCTCCCTCCAGCCCAGCTCTTCTCCTTTCTCCTTCTCTGCTCAGGTGTTATAGCTGTTCTTTTGCATGTTAATTGCTGAGATGCATCTATTGTCTAATGGCTCCATGGCTGGGTTTGGAGCAGAGGGAGCTTCTCAGCTTCTTACCTGAACCACCCTGGGGACCCTCCCACGCTACCAAAAAACCCACCAAACCAAACCAGAACATACTCATACTGTGTAAGACTTTTCACAGACCACTTTTCCTGCCACTTGACATTACTTGTATGATTTCTATTCTGTCTGCTCAACCAGTCTGAAATAATGTGAGACTGGTTATAGTCCTCCAAAGTGCTATTTGTCTAGGAAAATATAAGAGTGTGAATAACATGGGTTTTGATGTAAAGGCACGTGGAGGTTCTTTGGAGTGTTAAAAGACCTTGCAGAACTGTGCTATGGGATCCCATAAAGCAGAGAGATCCCAAACCCAAGCCCACACTGGAGTTAACTGGGGCATCCCAAAGCAGAGTGAAGCAGTAAACCAGCAGCTGGGTAACCAATAGTCAAGTCTGAAGCTTGTTTCCTAGACAGATTTCTATCATAAAGCATGAGTAATATTTCTTTCAATGCAGAAAAAAAGGATTAGATAACAACAGAGATGCAGGTTTCTTGGAGATAAAGCACATGACAGTGTATGTGGGGGTGCTGGCAGGACATTCACTTCAAGGTGTCATGGAAGAGACTCTCAGTGAAGAAACACATCTCATTGACCTGGAAACAAGACCATCACAAGCACTGACATGCAAGGGAAAGTAACAGTTCAGGAAAGGCAGGAGTTCTCACCCTCACCAAAGTCAATTAATAAAGTCACTGTAGTTCTAGGCCTGTTTACGGCTGCCAGAAATCCAGTTTCTGACTTTCAGGCAAATCTCTGCAGTGGGAAAAGGTGGGGAAAGAGGAAACAGATCACAAAATGACATGATATAACATATTTCCTCTAAATGTTTCAACATGGAAAGACTGGTAAAGCTTTCCATGAGGTATTAGTAAGTCTTTCAGTGAGTAACTAAGGGAGCAGAAGCAAAATTAAATCATGCCAGAGGCAACAAATAAGTTTTTAATTGCGGAGTTTTTTGGGGGGTTGAGTTGTTGCTCATTGTTGCTGTTTTTTTGCTTGTTTGTTTAATTCCACTCTCTCATTTCACTTTGTATTAGGTAATAGGTAATTCGTTATCTAATTTAGAGCAGGTATTACGCTTTAGAGTCTCCACATTTTGCAGCTGGCACGTTTAGACCATCTCCTTTGCGCAATCTGTTATTTTGGCTGCTTGTGTTGTTTTGGCTGCCAGAGTAGAAATCCTTTGCTCTTGACTTCCAGAAAATCTGGATCCTTATTTCCCCTTGAAGCCAGTTGGAGCAGCCGGTGTGCTGACTGTGCAAGCAAGAGACAGAAGACTTCAGAATCACAGCTACCTTTGGAAAAAGTGTCTGAAAATGTTTTAGGTACAATTTTCAAAGTGTCAAAGTCTTTAAGATTGCAAGTAACTTACCTTACAAATGACATTAAAAATACTTGTCTGGACTACACCATATGTTGTGGGCCGTTTCCCACACCATAGCTTCCTCTTCTGCAAAGCTTGACATGTTTCCTCTTGACTAAAAGAGCTGCTGTAAATAGAGAGTGAGCTTGAAGGTCATGTAAATTAAACTCCCTTCATTTGCTCTCTTTTAGGACTACTTCTACCTATGGCAGAGAGCCGAAGCCGAAGGTGTAACTCACATGGCACTTGATCCAGTTCTTATGAAGTCAGTGAGAGTCTTTCTACTGACTTTTATAGACATCTGATCTAATCCACACTGAGGAGCCGGGAGGTGAAGGGTAGAATATCCCTCTCATGTTTCCTTTTACTTATCCACAGTAATCCCCTCACCTGTAGCTTGTTTCAGTAACACTTCATGGTTTTTCATCCAGGCTTCTTTGTATCTTCTATATGTCGTATGCAGCTTCTGTAGAGTTACTACCCTGAGGCTGGAGCAAGGCTTTGAAAGTCTGGACTTCTGAGGTTTAAGAGTCACTGTTAGATACAGCTTGGCTAATTTTTATCTTGAAGCTTTCATTCTACCCCACCCTGACAGTTCGAAATCCTGCTTTTCCTGGAGAGGTAAAACCTCTCTCATCTTGCCCCAGGCCAAGCTGAAAAATACTGCTACTAGGAGGTGCTACTCTCAGGAGATGTCTCTTCAGCTATAGTAATACCTGAGACTGTTTAGTCTTATCTTG
Organism: Apus apus; assembly: GCF_020740795.1. NCBI lineage: Eukaryota > Metazoa > Chordata > Aves > Apodiformes > Apodidae > Apus > Apus apus. Next base: position 67,016,758 of record NC_067312.1, on the reverse strand, counting down.
CTGCTTGTTTCTACAAAGCATCCTCTGCAGTGCCCTAATGAAATCCTTCCTCATGCTTCCCCTTGACAAAAATTGCAATGCATTTATTTTTTATTTAGACAGGTATTTATAGACTGTGACAGAACTGAGATAATTATAATAATCAGATTTGACACAATATGAGCAGCAAATGTGCAGAAGAAAGGAGTGGCTTCATCTGAGTTTCATCTCAAGTTTATCTGGAGCCAGGGAAAACTGCAATATAAGTTTTCCTCTACCTTATGACCAACAAGATCTGCTACAACCTTGTAATAATTCCCCATATAAAGTGAGCTGACTAAGAGTATGTTTATTTAGGTGTCTGTGGTTAGAAGTCAGAAATTAAGATGTGAACTGCAAAAATTAAGTAATTTAAGGGATGAGGGAGGAGCATGGGGAGCTCTTAACCCCTAAACCTGTTTCTGCTGAGATCAATGGGACTTAGTTCTGAAAAACCTGTAGGGGAGATCACCTGTCACCAAGCAGAACACAACCCTTTTTAGGTACCTTCTGGGAAGCAGTCATAATAGTAAGCACTGATCTATCCCCAGAGGGTAGTCATTCACAGACATCGCACTGAGCCATGCTTACATCTCTAAAATCAAAAAGGGAATGCTTGGAAAGAAAACTCCACAGGGCCTGGAAGCTGCTACATAGCCAAGAGACCAAGTCCTACCTTTGTATTAGAGGGCACTTTCCACCTCTTTACCTTGCATTGTCTGCAAGACCGGGCTGGAATTGGATCAGTCTGTCTCACATGAACCCAGCAATCATGAACTGAGAGAGAAATAAAGGAAATTAAATGTAGGCTTTTCAGTTGAGTTTAGGAGCCTGCCTGCTTTTCCAGAGGATGGGTTTGTGGACAGCTTTACAGGAATACTCCTTTTGATTAAAGAACAACTCAGGTCTTTGATGCAATCTTTGTTCAATTGCAAAGTCCACATGCTCAAAAATCATGTTTAGGTCCCTCTCTTCCTCCTTACCTGCCTCTCTAAGGGAAAAAAAAAATATAATAAAAAAAATCAATTTATAGACTTAAAACCTAGGAACTCTCGAACTCTCTAAACATTATAGAATGAAGAAATTGAGTCCTACAGCTGTGTATTCATGTACTTTGAATTCAGCCCACACTGGAGTAACAATGCTGAGCACAGAGTTTGGAATAAGGCAAATGGTTTGTAACTGTTTGCCAGGCTGAACGATTGGAACATTTCACAGTAAATCCTTAATGCAGCAAAGTTGCCAGGCAGTATGATTTTGGTAACACGGAAATAATTTAGAAATTCAGTTTGCATTTAGTGACTGCTTTCTTAGCCCAAAATATTTTTTTCATGCTGAGATTAATTCCTTCCCTCCTGTCCCAATCCCCAGGACCTTCCAGAACAAAATGCGTTATTCTGGGAAAAACAAACTGTGATACTTGGACATTTTTAAATAAAGTTAGGGAACTTTGATTAAGCTTTATTTTTCAACTTGGGCCACTCTTAAATGAAAAACTCTTATTTGAAACAGCACTGAATAACCAAAATAAAACTATTTCATTCAGTATCACAGAGTATTCATGTTAAGCTAAATTAATCCACTTCTTTTTTCCCACCATTGCCCTTCCAAACACTGAAGAATTTATTTTCTGACTCAGCTGGCACTTTATTTTCCTCTTGATATCTCTGTTAACTCATTACACTGAAAAAAAGTCCTGAAATCAGTCACCTTTTTATAACAGATTGGCATGGGGTATTGTACCCTCCACCCTCGTCCCTACCACCCTGGGGTCTTTGACCCCAGCAGGTTAGAGGGAAAGCCGATATTATAACAAAACCAACATCCTCACCAAAGAATGTGTGTTTGCATATGCATCTCTCACTCTGTAATTTATTTTTTTCTCTGATTATATACTACTTCAATGCCAGCTTCCAGAGTAACCACATACTTCTGAATAGTTCAGACCTACATCCCTTGGGGGTGGAGGAGGGAGTACAGTGTAACAACAGAGAATCAAGACTGATGGAAGGCAAAGCACAAGCCCCAGGTAGAGGTCAAGCTCCACTGAAGGGGTGTTAACTTAGAAAGGCAAGCAGAAGAAATTTTGGGAATCGCAAGCAGAAAATAATGTGTGCTTCATGCAGAAAAAATGGGCTATGAAAAAACACACAAGGACAAAGCGAAGCCCCCAAAGACCTGTTTGGAAAGGTCAGCTGAATTCAGAGCAATTCAGGGCCAGAGCCTCATCAAGGAAGTGAAGCTGAGGTTTGCCAGGTTACACCCTCTGGAGTAAAAGGAGTAGAGTGGAGAATGCCAGAGAGACAGAAAGGGAGAGAGGAAAACCAGGAGCAGGATGCCAAGTGCTTTGCAAATCATCAAACCTCAGTGGAGTTACGTCAGTAGAGGGACTAGCCCAGAAGCTAACCAAAGGCACATTTCCCAGCATAGCAAGCTTCAGTCTCTGCCTCAGACACCAAACTGAGCAAACCTGCAGAAAAAGACAAATCTAAGTGTTTAAATAGGTGAAATCTCCCTGCAGATTTCCTCTGACTAATGAGATTTATTCAGAATTCCTATGTCTGGTTTGTTAAAAATTTACATTAAAGATCCTTATCCTTATAAGATATTAAAAATGTCTTACCTTTTCTACTCTGTCCCAAACCCACCTGTGTTGAGGCCAACCAGAACCACCAGGTTCACTGCAGCCCCTCACAGGTCTACAGGCTTCCAAGGTGATGGGATGCTTGAAAAGCAAGCTTCATGTGTCAGACTACCTGACTGGAGCAGATGCTCATCATTCAGAGCAGCTCATGCTGATGTCACAGCACAGAGCAAGTGTGTCTGCTCATCAGTTCACAGCACTGGGAAGCTACATGTTCCCTTGAGACACCAAAGTGCATTGCTGCTGAGGGATCTGAGGCTGGACCCAGCATGGTTCCCAAGGATTCAGAGCTTAGCATGACACAGGGCTGAGCCTTTGTGGAACAATATACGCAAAACACATTGCAACACCACCCCATTTATCTGCACCCATGGGCTTCCTCCATGTGTGTGCATGTGCAAACCAGTCAGGTGCACAGAGGTGCCCTTTTCTAGCACAAATACGTACCACAGCCATCCACTTTCAGTTCCAAAGATGTCAAAGAAGTGGGAGGAAAGTGACATTAATTTTGAAGAACAAAAGGTTTTAAAAGCACATTTTGGCCCCAGCACAGAAGTTTTTTGACTGCTTGTTTGTTTGTTTGTTTCAAAGCAACATTTTCTTTTTTTCACCCAGCTTCAATTTTAAAATTTGGACTAGCTAGCACTTCGCAACCTAATATCCACCTCCAGGCAGACAAAAAATATTGCAATTTACTGTCTGACCTACAGTTTCAAAAACATGCCCACCATTCTTGGGGCAGTTATGTTGACCTTACCACTGGCCAGCAATTATCAGCTCAAATTGAGGCATGACCCCAGTTACTGGCACATGGACACCCAAGGGTGCAGGCAACACCTTGAACAATGACAAGGGTTCCTGTGTTGGGGCAACAGTCCTTCTGAGGTTCATAAATTCAGATTTTTGCCTCCCTTGATGAGAACACGGAACAAATGCAGGTTACCCCAGTGAGCTGGGGCTCCAGGCATTGTTCCAACAGCCCTTTTGGGGTTTTTTCTCTGTCTCCCAGGGGAGGGCTTAGAGCTCTCAGTCATGTTCTGCTGAGTGGAGAAATTACTTCCCACAAAGCAAAGGATTTTATAAATCCTGTAATTAGTAAAAGTAATCTTTTAATCCTAGGCATTATCTTTCTATCTTCCGTTTAATTTCCCACATCCTCCATCCAACCTTTTGTTGAAAGCTTCATCTCCTGAGGATACTGAAGGAAGTGCAAGTCTATTTTTTCCATCCATCTTCCTTAAAATATACCCAGCTAGGCCCTCATCCACTACTGATTTAAGCACTTGCTTGAGTTCAGTCTCTGAGAACATAGGCACAGTGGCTTACATGCTTTGAAATCAGCATGTGTTTAAGCCTTCACTAATTTTAGGACCTGAAGACACTAGTCTACAATCAGAGCAACATGCAGTTATCACTGTGGAATGGCCAGTTGCGGAGACCAACTAATTCAGTTTTTCTGTTTATTCCCTGTTGCTCTTCACTAGGAAAGGCAAATGTATCTCATAATCCCAATGCAGAAAGACTTGAAGATGGTGTCTTTAGGAATCACTGCTGTGCAAGGCCCTTTTAACAAAGGCTCACTCTTTTGTGTCTTTGAAAGAGGCACATCCATATTCATCAGCTAATGATTTCAGCTGGTTTTGGAGTAGCTATCTTAGAGTAAATAGCCATAGGGTAGCCAGATGAGTGAGTTATATGGTATGAAATGGTAAATTCAGTTTCAACAATAATAGGAATTGGCTTTATGGTAAGCAATATGGCTTCCAAGAGAGCATTTCACTCCTCTTTTCCTACAAACAACACTCTTAACGATCACATTAACTCCAGTGTGAGTACAAAGAATTTTGCCTTCAGATTAGACTACTAAACTTAAATGCCATCTGCAAAGATATTCACGAAGTGACAGTTTTGCACAGGTCTGAAATCTCCATTGTGTAGACATTTAAAACAGAAGTCCACAAGATCACCAAATGAGAGTAAATCAGAGTAAACTAGTCACCACTTCACATTGAAAGGAAAAACAAATGAAAGCAATGTTTTTCTGCTATTTCATGGGGTTCCTGGCTTCTGAACACAAAGATCCAAACAGCAAAACCTTCGGTCTGACTTAGTATAGCACTTCTTATGCAAAAAAATCATACTATCTGAAATACATATGTTATCAGGATAACAGCACCCACCAAACCCTTTTAACCAGTGTGCCACACCAAGCCATGTAGTATCTGAGGGTATGGCAGAAATCAAACTATTGCTCCCCACACAACACCATTAAGGCTGAAAGGTATTAACATCTACCATGTGCACTGGGAATTAAGGCACAAACACAGCTATTAATCGATTTGTCCTAGGGTGCTGAGCCTTGTAAACAAAGGTGGAACGTTCACCTTCTCTCTATCCCACCAGAACAGCTCTCCAGTAGAGCCTAGTGCCCTTCTATTTCACATAGCTCATACTAGGGAGTCAACCCAAATCCCATTGCTAGGCTGCCTTTTGTGTGTGAGCACAAGTAAAACATCCTCCTTGCTAATCTGAGGTCAGGCCCCAGGTCTGTCTTCTGTGGGCATAAAACCCTGAATTTCCAACCAGACCCTCATGGGAAATTTTTTTCAAGTATTTGTAAACCAGAATTAGGTCACCTGGCAGAATTTTTTCTTGATAAGACATGGATTTTTTCTTGAAAGATTTCCAGATAGCCATAATGTGTTAAATGAATTTAATACTAGGTATCTTATCCTCCTGAGACATTGATTCTGTATTCCAAATAGTCAGAGTGAAATTCAATCATAAGCTGCAATCTTTATCCTTTCCATGTATTAAAACCATCTATTGGACTTTTGTGCTCATGAACTTTTTAGCTCATTCTCACAAGATGAAATATTTCACTAGGGGTTCAAGGACATTTCTGCCTTCTTTTTTTTATTTTTTTTTTTTTCCTTTTTGGAAGAAAAGGAAAAGTGTATTTACTTCATGTCACCCTTTCCCCCCCTTTCCTACATGTTTTCCTTACATACAGTAGTGATTTAGAAGAGCAAAAGGCTGTTCGGATGCAGCTCATCCCTAGTCACAGCTAACAACATAGTTTCAAGCATTTGTGTATGTGGAAGAATCACACTGGCTCTGAACAACAGAGTAAATTGTCCATTTGGTTTTCAGTGTGTCTAGTAGGCAAACATTGGGTATTTTTTAGGGATCCTCATTAAGCCGTGTTTGTACTCAGAACATTTCCACTCAATCATTCAGGTAGTAATGCCTACAGTTGGAGATCAAATCAATACACAGGTGCTCCATATCAGCACACAGGAAGCTGTGCGTCTTGTAATGTGCGTTTATGATGGGTTGTGTAAATGTCTCTTTGTTGGTAAAACAATCACACTTCTAGCTATCATGGATTAATGCATGCAAAACTGTGCATAAGCCATCTAGTTATATATGTCTCCAGAACAACCTGTCTGTTTACTCAAACATAGAAAGGCATTCAGCCACCTCCTGCAAACATCTTCTCATGACAGAAGTAATTTCTAGTGATCGTTGAAAGTTAATTAACTACTACATTCCATGAGTTCAGAATGTCTTAGAGTGTTTCTTTCATTTCTGCTGCTTATTATTTTTTTGTAAGGTTTGTTTGCCTAAAAGTGAATGAAAATATCATCAGCTAAACCTGAGATGACTCTCACACAACAGACAGGTTAAAGAAATGGAAAAATCTTCCAACAAAAGAGATATTTAGGTGAACAAGCACATCCACAAACATGTGCACACGTGCACACAAACATGAGGACATGCATCCTTATGCCAGCTCTGGCAGCAGCATTTCTCCTGAAGCTTGCTCAGAGTGCTCGTGAGGTAGGCAGGCCAGTGTTTCCACTGACAGTGAAACTATCTGTCATCGTGCACATCTACAGTTGCCATTTATTCAATAACACACTTAAATATGCAAACAGACAATGTTTGTAGCTTTTCGTGTCACAGTCTATGTAGAGACAATGGAAAAATCAGGAGGTAAAGTAGGGCACTTTAGTGCAGAACAAATCATAGTAGGCAAAAAACATGATTGCCCAAATGTTTTACTCACTGAACGACATTAGCCTGCTATCTAAGAAATGACATAATTTCTCACTCTGCCTTTCTCTCCTTTAAGCCTCTGAAGAAACTTTTTGTATACAGGAATTCTGAAATCTCAAGGACTGTGTAGGAAAGGGCTCTTCTTCTTCCCCATGTAAGTCTAAACAAAACGCCTTTTAAGCCAGCAGAGGACTTCTGCTGAGTATTCCCAGCTAACAGACAAAAACAGGCCTGCTGCTCAAGGACAAAAAGAAGCAAAACAAAAGATGTGATACAAGGCAGGAAGGATGGGCAGCAAGTTATGAATTGCCCTTAATAATTACCTCCCTAACCTGGGGCTCATGGATGCCAATTGGCTCTGGACATTAGTATGCTCATGCATTGTGGCGGTGACACTGACTGGACAGGGGGTCACTGGGATGTAAAAGGCAACAGGTTTTGCGGGTAAGAGAGCGGCCTGCTCAGATGCTTCCTGTGTGGGACATCCCCCTGCTGCTTCTCGGACTTGCCCTACTACAGAGCCTGGCACAGCACTTTTGCACGACTTCTGTGATATATCCCTGGTTGCCATTTTCACATTTCCACATTTTTCCTAAACCTTATCCATTAGTGTAGCTGTTCTTTAATAAACCAGTTAATTTGTAAAATAAACATTGGTCTGAGGAACAATTTGTGACTGTGGTGAGGGTGGTATTCTAATGCCTGCTCTAAAATACAGTCCTGCAGCAGCCGTTCCTCTGAGAAGCACCTCGTATACCCTCGAGTTCATTTAAAAACAAAAACCCCTCCAAATTGGGGGGAGAAGTTGCAGAAGCATCCTGACAGCCTCTAGCCTCTATGATGGCATCGGCTCGTGACACACTGCCAATTATTTATTTGCTGGTACTTGCACTTGCAGATGATTGTCCCATCACCTGTATAAACGAGAAGCGTCTTGTAGGAAATGTGGCAGATGGCTACATTCCAGGTTCCCCCAGCTGCAAAGTTCCCACAAAGGCTATATTAGGCCACGTACCCACCCTTAGAAGTGGTAAGTAACCTAGTTAAGTAGAAGTGCACAATACTCAAGAATTTTCAGTGTTGGAAAAAAGAAGCTGTTCAGTTAAGAAACTGTAGCTTCCACCTCCTATTTCTCTTTCAGAAGTTTATTACTTTCTGAACATGCATCTCTGGAGTTTTTAATCTTCCTCTTACTTGTTGCCAATCTCATGTTACATACTCAGCTGTACCAATATATCACACTGCAAAAGTGCCTAATAGACCCAGCAGAGATATAACGCTAGGGAAAAAGAAAAGACAAGACCTGGGCAACAGGACATAGAGCTGATCATGTGGCTGCGAGCACTGAGACACAGTGAATCTGGATTCAAATGCCAAGTCTGCCACAGTGTCTCTAAGTGACCTTGAAAGGCATTGTTTAAGACTTGAATTGAGATCATAAATACAGCAAGGCTAGCCCAATAAAGATCTTAATCTCTTTGTGCCTCTAGTCCTAATTGCCAAAGGAAAGATACTTTGAACCTGGCTGAAAAGGAATTTTCAGCAGGACATCTGTCAATAAATGCTTCTTCAACACAATTCAGTACATTGATGCATGTCTGTTTCTGTCAGAAAACGTTGAAATTATTCAAAGAACAACACAAGTATTTTTCTTTTTCAATCTTTGACTTTCTACCTCTCATTCTGCTGTTTTGACTAGCCTGGGGTTTTTTTACATGCTATATAATATGAGGTAAAGCAATATTTTTTCAGCAATGACAAATCAAAATATTTTGATAATAAAAACCAAAGTACCAGTAGATTTGAAAGTCCTTGCTTTCATAAAACAACAATTCCCTATGTGATAGAAATTGTACTTTCTGTCATGCTATCAGATACTGCTTTTCCTGCCAATATTTTCCCTCTATTTTAGATGTATTCTGCGGCAGGAATTCCCTTCTACTCTCCACTTTCACGTTCAGTTTTTATTTTCTCATTACCTCTCCTCCTCTGTAGTAATAAGTAACTGGTTGGAGAAAAAGGCCACAGTAAAATCAGAATTCAGATAACTGTCTGGCCTGTAATACCATTTGCTTTTTCATGGCATTTTTCTGTGTGTTCAGTGGCCACAGCAGTCAGTTCTTTGGTGTTTAACTACCAGGGTAATAGCTCAAGCAGTAAGACTTTCTGAAACACTTTCTCTTTATTGTTTTCCAGTGGGGCCACTGTTGCCATCTCCCTAACTTGTTAGCTACCTGTTTCCTTCACTTTCTGCTTTCCTTATAGGAAAGATAGGAGACAGATCAAAAGCCATAAGCAAAGTCTCAAGAAAAGGGTACCTGAGGCTTTTTTCATTACCTAAGGCATGTGCGTAAGTTTGCTGAGGGATTTAAGCAGGGAATATGGTGTGATTGTGCAAGATTACTCAGGAGCAAGGGTGTTATGCAGTCTCCAGAACAGAAAATCTTGCATGAGATTGGTGGAGGAAGGAGGCAACACTGGCAAAATGGCACCAGAATCCACTTCCCTGAGGTCTGGTTCTCCACTGCTGTGCTGGTGACTTGAAATTCCTTCAATGTTCACCCTTCTGACCCACTCACATGAGACTTACACACTGAAGCTGGACTCAGGCTGATCAGAAGAAAATATTTTTATGTCCACACAAGGAATGGGTCTGAGATCTAGAAATGACAGTGATAGTAAATGGACAGAGTCCTTAATCAAGTGCTGCTTAATATGACTTATGAATCCCTCCACTCTACCTCAGGCAAGCTCGAAGAGCATCGTGGAGAGCAGAAGCATGGATTGTCAGCACCAGCCACATTCCTTAAGTGGCCCTGAGGGTGGCACAGACTGCACACAGGATGCCATGCTACCATAGCACCCAGAGCTGCTAACGAGTTTTATGGGGTGCCTTTATGATGCCCTTCCATTGCACTGAGCAGGCTTTTAGTTGGAAGTGACCAAAGTTGGTATCTCCTCTCCACATACAAAGGACTGCAAACAGTAGGCAGCACAGGTAACACTAAGGGAAAAATCAGCTAAGTAACAAAGCCATTACTGTCTCGATGCTACCTGGAAATAAGCAACTAGAAAGCATGAAGTGGGCAAGTATTTTCTTTCTCTTGTTCTACCACTAAAAAGCAAAGTTTGTTCTGTGCGGAGTCTCAGGACAGGGAGACAAGTTGGCATCTTCTCGTCCTGGCTGACACCAAAAAGCAATTGCATGCCATCCTGTTCAACATTGATAAGTCTAAGGGGACAGGCTTCTTCTGTAACTCCTCTCTTTGCACCAACCCAGGCATCGCAGTATTTATCCTGTGAGAATGCCTCACATCAGGGATTTCCCACTGGTGCAACTTTGTTCCTGAACACAGGTCTGAGCAGTCAGTGCAGACAACAAGGGAATGAGCACTAGTACCTTTCTTCCCCTGTTTTTTGTGGCCTCATCTATATGTCACATGATGACAATCAGTTTTTTCATTAACAGATTTGGGCTGGCACAATTTGGAGGCCAGGTTTTACCTGCAAAGCAGAAAGGAGAGCTGGTACATGCTCAGCAACATCACAGACCACAGAAGAAAGATTAATTCCACCTTCTCACCACTTCACAGGGGTTATGGTTTGAGTCTTTAAAGTATGTCACATAAAGGCACAAGCACACTCTGTGAACACACTGAGCCCACCAGAAGCAAGCCAGAACCAAAAGCTGTATGACTGTGGTTAATGTGTTGCTGCATCTGTGGCAATAAACACTCTACAGGGGCAGGCTGACTTGTGTGCCTGTCCTGAGCACAAGCAGAGCAAAACTATCTGTCTACAAAAGACCTTATTTTTATACCTTCAGGTAGTTAGACTAAGAGACCTTTAGATCTTTCTGGGTGCTGTAATTGATTCTGAACTTCTGCGCAACAAGTGCCGAAACTCTCTTAGAAGCTGGCTGAGGGTCACAGTGAGCAGCTTCTCTATGGTGTTTCATGACACGTGCTCCTTCCCCTCAAAGTAAAAATAAAGGCTTACGGTTAATTAGCCACTCAGTTGGGCACCCACACCTCTAGCCTTAGGCATCGTGTTTCTCCAGCCTAACAGGACAGAATATGTCCTGCTCAAGACTGGCAGGAGACCCACTAACAAAGCCTAGAATCTCTTCTATGGAAGAAGATGCATCATGTACAGTGAGGTGGTCAGGGAGCCCTGCAAGAGCCCGTGTAATGTTTCCCAGAGCAATGCTGGTATCTGGCATGCTTTTGACAAAAGAGCCTTGCCCTTCACACCAAAGAGGCATGTCTACAAGCAGCTCCATGGCTCAGGCTCACAAGTGTGGGATGTTTGCCATCAGAGGTTTTTTGAACAGACTCCTCCAACTGTCTCCCAAGCCAGGGTGCTAGTGACAGAATCACAGAATTACCTTGGTTGAAAAAAACCTTCAAGACCACCAAGTCCAACTCCTAACCTAAAATTGACAAGTCCATAACTGAACCATATCCCTAAATACTATGTCTACATGACTCTTAAATACCTCCAGGGTTAGTGGCTCCACCACTGTGCTGGGAAGCCTGTTACAATGCCTCATAACCCTTTCGGTGAAGAAATTCTTCCTAGCATCCAATATAAGCCTCCCCTGGTGCAATCTGAGGCCATTACCTCCAGGTGCTTGTAACTTCACTGAACAGCCCACCTCTTTACATCTTCCTTTCAGGCAGTTGTAGAGAGTGACAAGGTCTCCCCTCGGCCTCCTTTTCTCTAGGCTAAACAACCTCAGCTCCCTCAGCCACTCCTTCTAGGACAGATCAATGTGCTGCAGGAATTGTTAACATCATGTCCATCTCCAGAGGATTCAGCACACATTTGTCTGTGCCCTGAGCTAACTTTTCACAATGGTTACTCCAGGACATCTTCCCTGAGCTGTATCTTGCCTGCCATCTCCACTCTTCCACGGCCAAAACCCCCACTGATCCTGCTTCACTTCACTGGCCAATGCCCATTAGCACTGTCACCTGTATTAAGGAGAGCTGTGGTTCCAAACTCCAATGACTGCTTGATAGAACGTGCCTGGGAATGGATCTCGTAAAAGCTGCTGCATATCTGAATGCACTGAGAGAGGGCCACCCCCACTAACTTGCATCTAGCAGAAGCGGAGGCCAGGGGTCTCCAGAGCATGTGGGATCTGTGGTTCAGAATCATGCCCTTCCTGGAAATGCAGAAGCTTGTCTCAGCTGGAGAGCAAGCTGATGGATCTTTGCTCAGGAGCCTACAGCTGTAGCAGCTGAAGTGGAGCAGCCTCCCATGAAGCTGAGCTAAATAGACTTATTTAGCATCATCTCACTCCACTTCACTTGTAACACCACCTTATTCCCCTGAACTGGGCAGCTGTGCCCCAGGGTCTGCTTGTCTGGATCATGCAGCTGTTCATCTTAGCAAATGTTGTTTTGCTTGGTTCTCCAGCACCTTCCTTGCAGAACTTCCACCACAGCTTTTGACTCTTCAGACTTTTGCAGGAAAGATTTCTTACTTTTTATTCATTGTGCTGCATCTTTCATGACACTGTTGAAAAATCTCTTTTGGATGCAGTTTCAGAGACCTGTGTTGAATGTCTCCCTTGCTGTCCTAGGAGTAACTGTACTGAAATGAGAAGAAATGGGATAGTGAGAGGCAGCAATAGAAATACTAGAACCACTTTTTGCATTTTTCAATCAGAGGATGAGATTTCAATGTCAGTTCTGCTTCTCGGGTAACATGGACACAGATGGCTCAAGCCATAAAATAAATAAAATTTAATGTACCCTCCAGCTCAGATATCACAGACTTTTGCAGAGGAGATACCACACAATTTGACCACAGCAAAATGGGACAGCCAGAGATTGTACCCAGATTGACTTGTGCAGTGCTTTAACCACAACACATCCTTCCTCTCTGATTTAAACCACTTTCCATTCTGCACCCTGACAAAGCTGAAAATCTATAGCACTGCAGACATTGTAAAGTGCCTTTAGTAACAAAACTGATATACAGATATGACTTACTGGGATGTTTCCAACCAATGATAAGTAAAAACAAAAGCAGAAAGCAAAGCAAATGCAATCTGAAACTGCATATTTGAGTTGGCCTGTTTGGACAGCCCTAGCCTGACTTGGAGGCTGCAGGACAAAGCCCTGCTTGCAGCTTATCTGCAACACTATTCTTGGCTTCTCTTTCTCAGGTCATAATTTAAATATCTGCAGTTATTTACCTACAGCATGTACCAATTTTTTTCCTTTTCTTGAACAATGACTAATTGCCTCATGTGAAGGTAAATATTTGAGTATGTGTACAGGAAAGCTTTTCCCTCCCAGACAGATAGCAAGCAGCACCATAAAAAGCCTGGTGTTCATGTGTGGGGTTTCACGTTTCTTTTGCTTCCTGGAACTTACTATTTCTAAGTTCTCTGAGGTACCAGACCTTCACAAATAAGGACCTCAAAAGCAATGCTTGCATGAAGATCTATTATCACATAACTCACGTCTGAAAAATTCAGTCTGATAATCTCACAAGGTCTGACAGGCTAGTCACAGGACCTGTGTCATTTGGAGAGTTTTGCTCAAGCACAGGTATTAGGATATGTGTCAAAGCAGGCCATGGTGCACGGAAGCTGCTACCAGTGGTTATGTGAGCTTTTTGCTGGTTGGCATTCACCAGGGTGACTTTCCCTCTTAAGGTCACTTCTTGCCCTCAAATAACCGTCTCAAAGTTTAAGTCTACCATTGAGAAGGCTCCACAGACTGACCCTTAGGCAGCAGAAATGATTTCCAGGACAGACTGTGAGTTAAAAACCCTACATCCAAGTTTAAAAAGTACCAGAGTTTTCTTATCAAGGTTTTAGAATACAGACTGACAATTTGAGGTGTCTATTTCAATATGAATTGCACACAAATACATGTGTGTGTACAAGACATAAAAGCATTAGAGGAGGAATTAAAATAAGAATAGATTTATGGAAAATAAAACCAGGAACTAACTAATCAGTCAAATTTCACAATTTTCTTCAGTATCAAAAAAACTGTAAGACAATTGCAACTCTTGCTATTATAAAGAGCTGCTCAGAAATACAATATAAGAATTATTGTATTTCTTATTTATTATTATTTTAAAACAAAAAGGCAAATCTTTCCAAGTAACCATGCCCTCCACAGTAGACTTATGATTAACTAGTCACAGTACTTTTTTGCAACAATAATATCCAGGCACTTGGGAAGAAAACCTAAGAAGAAATTCAGGTTGAAAAGGTCATTTTGTTGTACTTAGTACTGCAAAAATTTAGGCATATACTTAATTTTAAATGGATTAATAATCTCCCCAATACTTGTTCGCTATTCACTAACATGCATTTTATGTCTCAACAGTTTTCTGCATCATAGACAACAGGATAAAGCCTGTCAGTGATCTTTTATCACTGCAGTGCAGATGTAAACAGAAAATCTGTTTGTGCTAAATGTCAGCATGGAAAATATTATATTTAAATATTAGAAATAAAATTATAAGGAAAAAATACAATTTCATATTCAAATTGCCCTGTGAAAAAGCACATGTTAATGATAATAATTAAATGTGCAGATGGCAGTTTATTCAGATAATTTCTGAGCATAAGCCTGGTCATTTCACCTCTGAGAAAGGCAGGCTTATATAGCTTATATGCTAAGCTCAATACCATCTTCTTAATTTTTCCCTATAGAGGATAGGAAAGAGTTTCTAAACTAATCAGCCTGGAACTGACTATTTTACCACTTAAAAATTCATAGTGATCAACAAGTTACAGTTCTGCCTCTTCCAGATGTGTTTTTTAATCTTCATTTTGTATTGCATCGTTTAGGATAAATCACATCAGAATGGTAACATGAGCCTGCAGAACAGCATGTCCTGCTGTAGGCTGTAAGCAACATTGAGCAACAAATTAAAAAGTCCCTGGTTTCAATTTCAGATTCAATAGCTGTCAAGATACCTTTTACTTTAACATGGAAATAATAATTTTTTCCTGTAAATTAAAGCATCTGGGATTGCAGGAAAATACATCCCTTTCACATATACCACAGGACCTGCTTTTTCCAGAGCGTACATGAGCTTTTAACAGTCAGGACCTTTATTCTATAGTTTAATATGTGGCCTTAAAGTTGATGTACTTCACTTTAAGCCCTTTTTGTACTTTTCCTACAAAGAGATGAGTTTCAGGGATAACAGTACAAAGAGTTAAATGCTTGATAGTTTAGAAAGCTTTCTTCCCACCTGTCCTCATTCCTGCAGGAAATCTGAACAACACACGTGTACAGCATGACTTGTTCTTGTCAGCCACACTGAAAATATAAACAACCACAACGTCTTCCACTGATGGTGGAAATTAATGGTGTAATCATACACATCTGAAATTATTCTTGCAAATACAGGATCATAAACATAAATTGGCCTGCCCATATTGAGTCAGCACTGCTGTCCTCCTGCAAATACTGAATATCCTACCATGATAAACTATATCCATTGAAACAGGGCACAAAGCATGGTGGTCTGCAAAGCACCCAGTGCTCAGGGTAGTATCTTTCATACAGTTTTGACTGAAATATGGTACAAGGCATATGTGGAGAACATATGTTCACATGTTCATATGTTCACAACAGCATATCTTACATAATACAGTCCCAAGACAATCCAAAACAAACAATGCAGTCCTAAATAATGGATACCATTTATCATGAAAAATCACTGTCTGTCTGCTTCTCACAGCTGGTGGCCACAGCCCTGTCCCTGCTCCCTTGTCATTCCCAACAGCAAGTATCTGGGTTTATCCCTCAGGGAGACCCCAAAATTGTTTGCCTAGATGCACTTCTTGTTAAGTTTTCACAGGGCATCATAATGTTGTTCACTCTTTCAATGTGAACTCAGCTTGAAACTATTTGTGTTCATAACAGAAGGTCTCCCAACACAGCTTAGTCTGTGTCAATCTAGGTGTAAAATCATTCTTTAAGACAGCAGTGATCTTGGACAGACTTCACTCTCCTTGAAGTCAATGATGAATCTTTTGCTGACTTTAATAAATACATGGCCCAAACATCTGAAGTCTTATGATTCTGGAGATTAAAATAGTAACAAAACCAAATAATTCAAGTTTACCCAATCTGAATTTTATTTTTTTGTTAATACAGTATTCATCATCATAGCATGAGCATACACTTGGGTAATGTGGATGCACTCTTTTTGTGTGTGTGTAGTGTATGTGTATGACAAAAATAGTACTTGCATAGCAGACCACTTGCTGTGAAATCCAGGGGATGTAACTGAATCTGTATGCAGAGGTGTGTACATCTCTTATGTGCTGTAGGAATCAACCTTGGTGAGGGGGCTTAAAGAGAAAAGAAATTTCCTCCAGCAGTCTGGCAGGCAGAGTTTTTCCCTGAGCCAGCCCAGATGAGTGCATCCCAGGTCCCTGGCAGACTGCCCCACAGCACTGGCCTACAGGTTTCCCTTAAAAGTCTGTGGCAGCCAAGCATAATGACACTATACTGATACACAGGTCACAAGCCTTTTCAGGAAGGTAGGACCACCACAGAACTCCAAAGAAAAGTGCTGAACTTTCATTTTGCAAATGACAGATCAAATCCGGACCACCGATTGTGCTTGACAGTGATCTAGACATAGCTGGATCTCAGTTGACACCTAAGACTACCTTTTCTTTGAATGACGTCTGATTTCTTCCACACTGCAGAAAATCAGCCTAAAAAGTCTGGAGGAAGGTTAAGGACGGACACTACTGCCATGGAGCATACAGGACCCAAAAGATTCACGTTCAAATAAACTACTGCAGCAACAGAAGACTTTTCCAAATACTATTACATCATGTTTGCCCCCTACAGCTTTGTCTATTTAGGTCACCCTGATGGTCCTTTCTCCATTCATGCATGGCTCTGAAGATTGTCTTCACACTTGAAAGCCTTAATGATCTTTTCCAATGTTCATGGCAGACAGCATGAGCATAATAAGCATCTTCCCTTTCTCCAGCTTTTCTCAGGAAGCTCGTGGAACACATGTCATCTGCCAAGTCCCTTGTTGGAAAACTTCAACCAAATATAGAAAATCTGGACAAGAACTGGACATTTTTTTCCCTTCTTCTGCTGTCTTAAGTTTGTCTGCAGCTGCTGGAGTTATACAGAGCCTTGAAAGAGTGAGGACCACTTCTATTTTTTTACTAGATTGCAAGCCAGCCTTACCACAAAACCATTTTTTATGGTTTTTCAAAGAGCACATAGCAAACCTTTGAAAGCTACTTAGTCATCCCAATAGTGACCAATGTCTTCTGTAGTTTTTCACTCTTCCCTCTTCCTTATAGAGGTTTTTATGTCCCTTCCCAGAGATGAGGCACATTTTTATCAGCTACGCAGTATATTTAATAAGTGCTTCCCTGCTGTTCCTAAACTATTTATTTTCACAGAGCAATGTCTCCCAGAGGTGATATTTAAAGCATACTTTATGAGAAAATTGCAGATTAATCACAAAAACAACCGTATGCTGATAAAGCTGAGAACAATTACTTTTGTACACGCATGACATCAAAACTTCTGTTGTAGAACTAGACAGCTACTGGGGGGGAGAAAGTAGTTTTCATAGATCATTAAAAACAACAACAAAAAATCCAGGTTGTGGCTTTTTTAGGTAGAATGTGAGAGAAGCCCATGTTATTGGCCAGGTTCAGCTGCCAGTTTTGGCAGAATTTCTGTAGGACTACGTTAATGTGTAGACCTCATTGAATACCAACCTCAGCCTTTGGCTTAGCTCAGACCACCTCTCCATTTTCCACTGATTTCAAACCCTGGTAAGCCTTGCTATCACCGTCCCAGCTACAAACTGAAGAAAACACTATTTTTACACCCTCACTGCCTGTCCTATCATGTCACACTATTATTTTTGTCTTGGCTTGGTGGAATGAGATAATTTTCTATCTTCCAGTCAGTTCTCTATCCCTTTGAATTAACCCATTCCACATCAGGACAGACCTAAAGCCCTTCAAACATTTCCATGACACATTGTGTAAGAGAAATGCCAACCTGGACTGGGGAGTGATCCACGTGATCCTAAGGAGGGACTGCGGGGGAACAACATATTTTGCAGGACAGCAGCCTACTACTCCTGAGGCACCTAGTTCTCTTTGCTGGACATAAGCAACATGGAGCTTATTTAACTTAAAAGCAGACTTCTGCCTTAGCAATGCATAGCACAAAGAAAGGTGAAGTGTCATGAAGGGTTTGGAAGAGCAGAGGAGGCTGTGCTAGGTTTCTGACAATTCCATTCTGAACATAAGAATAATGTTTTCAACAGTCACCCATCCCCACGAAGACTTGTTTTCAAAATTAGGCATTTGTTCACTAAGCATTCCCTAGTGCCACTCCATCTTCAACCCAAAAGGTGGAAGGTCTATGTCATGAGGTCACTCCTCAGCAGAATGAATGCATCTCACTCACTCTCTCACGTGAAGACATCTTTATAAGGCATCAAAGTCAAATGGAGCAAAGTTCAGTTCGTGGCATTTGTGGGTGTACCACACCTAGCTCAGTCAGTCCCCACAGCAGAGCTTGAGGTGCAAAGCAGTGTAAGCAGTGCATTCAGAAGGGCCTGAGGTCATGCTAATTTTTAATTTTAATATTTTTTTTTTCATCAGTAGTTTCACTAAACAAATTAAGGGGAGGAAGTCTTCCAAGCACTCGAGGAAAAAAAAAATATTAAAACAAAACAAAGAATAGGTATTTAGTTTGTTTTCCTACCGTCATCTCTTCCAACTCTTTTCCCTCTTCATTTCCTTTTATGTGGAAGGAAGATAAAAAAGAGGAACAGCTGAAGGAGGCTGTGGTTGAAATAATCAGGGGTAGAAATAACCAAGTGCTAATAAAAAATAAAGAATGGGGGGATGGGGAGGGAGTCAATATAAACTTTGTTTGTACTGTTCATGAAGAACATTTTTGCCAAAGCTGTGGAAGAACCACTGGAAGCTTTTCTCTCTTGATCATTCTGTGCTAAAGAAAACAATCCATGCCTAAAATATTGTGCTACATTAATGGATCACTGAAAAAGATCCACTAAAAATACAAATCTGGGAAAGAACATCTGCATTTATGAATGTAGTTTCTGAGCAGCAGAGTATTCCAGCCGAACTCCAGGAATCATGCCTGCCTGTCTGGGAAGTGAGCAGGCAACTGCACCTGCTGAGCGAGCTGATGTTGCCCTGGAGATTTATAAGCCACAGTGAAAATGCAAAGAGGAGCATGTTTCTGCTGAAGGCATGTCAGCTTGGGGTAACCTCGCTTGGTTGGGAATTCTCCTCAGCTCCTCTGGGAAACGATCTCAGCTCACTCCACCCAGATTATGTCATATAATTTCTATCACTCAGAAAAAGAGCAGAAGCCAGTGAAACACGCTGCAATGTTAAACTTGGAGTGGCAAGCAAAGCAGTCTACACAGAAGGATGTTGTTTAATTCTACAGGAGTAAAAGCAAAATAGAAGAGCAGCTTTCTCTAGCAGAGGGCTGTGAAGTGGGAATCAGATGTCCCACAAAGCATTCAGCATGTGTAATTCCAGGCACTTCACTTCTGTGTGTTATTAAGATTAAACTGTAAACATATCCAAGTATATCTGTACACATATTCCCAGCTTCACCTATAAATCAAGTAGGCTCTTAGGAGTCAGTAACCAGCTAAAAGCTATTATTGATGGGGTTAAGGTACATCCTCTGGCAGCAGCAGAAACTTTGCTTCCTTAACATACTAGAAAGGCAGAGTAAATTGTATTTCAGATTACATACATGTTTCCAGCTCTCTGAAAGTCCATTTGCTTGCTGGCATTTACCTTCAGAACATTCAAATGCCCTCCATCCGTTAGCTAAGTTGTATTTATGGTGCAAAGTATAACATAAAATATTTTGTTACTATATTTCACTAGTGTATAGGGATGGATATAGAGGATTGCAAAACACACATATTTAGAAATTTAGTCCTCCATGAAGTTTGCATGACCAGACAGAAACATGGTGCTTTTCAGTATTGTATTACACTCACCCTGCAGAGCTGAGATTCAAAGCTCTGCTGTGTGTGGCAGTCTGCATCCACAAACTAAGGGATGGACACTTTACTGGAAATTTTATAGCAAACTGTTTACATTGACAGCCCAGTGAGTGTTTGATGAAGGAAAAGACTGCATACAGAGATTAAACACCATCCCAAGGTCATACAGTGCCTCAAGGGCAAGAGCTGGAAGAATACCATAGACTTGCTCTCCACATAACAAAAGCTACTGCAGTATCTTGAATGCTCAAAAGAAAGTGGCTTTGCTGAAAAGTCAAAGCTGAGAAAAGAGTCCATATGAAAAAAATAATAAACTTCTTTGGGTAAAAAAAAAAATGGAGTAGGAATTAATATTTGAAAGCAAGTTACTACCTTCAACCATCTCACAAACTATAATACAAACTTCTTTTTAGTAAGTGAATACAGAAAAACATGTTTATTGCCTTCATCTAAATAGGAATTTCCATGACAAAAAAAAAAGGACTTGTTTGTTTGGGTTTTTTTGTTTTTAAGAGGCTCACAACAGACAGTGAAACACAAAACAATGCTGGATTTTCCCATCTCTAATTACCCACAAAAACTTATTTGTACTGAATATAAAGGTCTAAAACTTTCCCTAGAGAACCTACAAACATCAGACTTGATTTTAGCCTTAGAAACACAGTCTTGAGAATATATACTTATGAGTAACATTCTGGTAATTTTGGTCAGCCCGCTCCAGAACCCATCAAAGGCAGCAGAGATCACTGCTTTCAAAGAGTTCAGATTAGAAATGACCAATACCCACTCTAGAAGAAAAAGGGGACTAAAAAGCAGTAGAGACTAGCTCTGTGACAAAGGAACCATCCATCAGAAAAGGAGCCAAACCAGAGCTAAAGTTAAAACAAAAGTGAAAAGCATAATTTTTGTCCTGTTTACAAAGACTTGGCATCAATCTGAGTATGCAATGTTAAGCATTATTGGACACTGAGACTCCTATTCTAAACATACTGTCAATATCTCTCTTCTTTAATCTCAGCAAACTGATGGGTGGTAGCAATTATACAGGATGATTTATTTAAAGTGCTGTAATAGGCTGCTACTCTGCCTTGCAGGCTAATCCATGAGCTCTTTTCCCTTATCCCAGCCATGTGGAAATTGTCCTTGATTTCCAGAGCAATATATTATAAGAATGCATCTCATTTAACTTTTGTTTTTCAAGAAAATCTGGCCTTGGAAGAAATAAACATCTTTGCTGTACAAGCAGCCAGTTGAAGTCCACAGCTGAGTGGAAAAGCTGAGCAGGAACAATAGAGCACATCCTATTATTTATCCTCTTAATTTCAGGTTAGAAGGTGGGATTATCTGAATTTCCCTCTGACTCAAAACTCAATCCTGTCCAGCCTCAGGCCTCGTTTAGCACTAGTGAAAGCAATGCAGATGACACACAATGCAAACGAGGTGCATTTGGCCCCACAAGACAAGTGTCCATAAAACCTTGAGAGGCCTTTGTGGCTTTACCCTTTGCAAATGCTGCTGCACGAGCTGCAGAGGCAGGATTCCAGGTTCACACCCTCCTCCTTCCAGACGCTTGGAGCAGCTTTGCTACAAGACAGCTTGCAGGAGCCTGGCTAGAGAGCCCTGGAGGGACAGATGCCTCTGTGGTGGGTGGGGACCTTGGTTACAAGTCATCTTCACGGCATCTTCCCCTCCCACCCTCCCACCACCTGTCTGAGCAGAGGAGAAGTGCCAAACTCACAGCCGGAGCACTGTGCTTGCTTTCTGGACATACCCCAGCGCTGGAAATAAGACTCTGCAGGATAAATGTCCTGTGATAACCCAGCCTGAGCCAGCAGGAGAAACAAGCGTGTCTTGCAGAGTTTGGAATTCATGAACCCTTGGCAGTTCTCTAATACAAGAACCACAGAAGTGCAAAGTATTCTTATTATTGGACAAGGCAATCTGCAGAAATATCTCTGCCTGATCCAGAAATGGGGAGGGGCACTATCACTCCTCCATCCTTGTTCATAGCTCTTCTATAATAGTTATAGTGCTATATATATATATATATATATATATATATATATATATATATATAATATATATATAGTGCTCCACTATAATAGTTAATCTGCTGAATCGAATTCACTTACCAAAACTGGGATCTTTCCCAAAGATCTGAGTAACCAGAAGGAAAATAAAAAAGGAAGGAGAGGAAAAAACTTATATTTTGCTGGATATTTAACATCCCCTTTAAGTATCTTTTTATGATTTTATCAGTTTCCAGATATCTTTTTTATCTTGCAACTTGATTAGGTGAAATATTGTCTTCCATCCATGTTAATTTAAGAGGAATTATATTTTAAATAGATTTTGGAGTTTCACACATGCATTTCGTACTGAGAACATTTTTTGTCTTCGCATTTCTTTATTAGCACAAAATGCTTTACAACCCTGCTAAGCAGCAGAACTGAGAGCAGTACAACTGAGAGCTGATGTTCAAAAGATCTGCTCTTATTACCCATGATGGGTGTATCAGATGTCCTGGAAAGACTTTTTTTTTCTGCAAACAGGGTAGCATTTACTTACAATTCAATCAAATTTCAGAATAAAAATACTGGTCTTTGCTCCAAATACACCAAGTATCATTTATACCTGTTTGACATCTTCAGAGTTTTTTCAAGCTTGACATTTGACATTAGAGTAATGTATGACCATCAAAATCCTCTTTACAAAATGCAGCTTCACTTTCAGAGAAAAAAGCATTCCTAAACAAAGCACCACATTAAAAGTGTTTAAGGTGTTTAAACAGAAGCCACTGCAATTAAGCACATGTGTCTGAGACCAGAACTTTTCTTCTGAATTTTTTTGGATGCTTATGTCAAAAGAGTGTTAAGGATCACAGTCATTCTGAAAGACATATGGTTCTTCTGATTTACACCTTCTCAGAATCTGACACTTCGAAACCCTCCATGTTTTCAAACCTTTACTTCCACAACACTTCTAGAGTTTAAATTTCTTTGATAAGAGTACTGAAAGATAAGGTAATATTTTTATTTTATCCATTTTCCTTACCAAGATTAATCCCTGTTGCATTTGATGACTAGCTCCTCTACTAAAGGGAAAAGGCTGATATTAATTTATTTATTTAATTTTTGTTATATCATTACTTTCTGTAAAGACTACAGCTACTGCTCCATGGGGCAAAACCTGTTATCTGGATGCACATAGTGGTCCTGTCTCTAAACACTCAAGGCAGCACTCAAACATAATGGCACTACACCTCAGTGTCTCAACAAAAGTTTTGAAGCCTTACCCACAAGTGATTTAACCCCACAACAAAAAAAGAGAGTGAGAAAGAATGCCTAAACTTTGATTATACTTAATGTTTCCAGATGGCTGGAGGTCAGGTCAGAAAGGCATCTGAAAGGACACTGTGATAGGTACAGTTATATCTAACTAGCTAAAAAACCCATCTCCAGCTCCTGTGGGCTCTGCAAACAAACCTCAATAAATAACAATTACAATATGCCCTATGTGAAATTAGTCTAATTTCCCTTTCAATAGTGGGTTCATTTCTATCCAGTTAAAAGCTTGCTCTGTGAATGAGAAACCCTTCACAGAAATAAATTAAGCTGTTTCTGTGTTTAAAACTTTTTTCCCTGTGTTTGGTAATAGCTAAGCATTGTCTCTGAAAGAAATGAAAATCACTAATGGAGGCCTGGAAACTCATTTTTTCAGCAGTTTTTCACCTCATCTATCCCATTTACTTCCTAACAATATATAGACTGCTTAATGATGCACAGATATATTAGGTCTGTTAGCTTGTCTGGATGTATTTTTATGTGTCCATTCTGGATAATTCTGCAGGTGTTATGAAAATACAATTTTTTTTCTTCTTTTTTTTTTTTTTTCTTCTTGTATTTAACTATTACAGGATGACAAAAGCTGAAACACTTTTAAAAGTCTGATGTCAACATAAAAGTCTCTCGGCCTCACTTGGGTGGAACGTGGTCCTTCTGACTCATTGAAGAGACATTCATAACAGACTGAAGGCCTGCAAAATGCCAAAAGTCCCTCTGATTATAACAGCAGAAGGTACTTTTCAAGGGAAGGATGAGAAAAGGTCTCTTGAGCCAGCATGCAAACAGACTTGGCTCTGAAACTTTTCAATTTCTATTTCAGTTTTGAAGCTTAGACCAGTTTGAAGAGACTTCCCCCTCTATCCTGGTTCAATTTCAGTACCTCTGCCTTTCTTTTTTTTCATCTGGGTCTGCATTTAGATTACTTTGGCCTGTACTCCAAATTGTGGCTTGGTAGGGCCTAAGGAAGTCAGAACTGCTTCTTCAGAGAGACCCTTCTAAAGCGCACTCATTACTCTCTTTTCCAGTATAGCACTTTTGGTTCCCAGTTACCATCTGTGTTTCATGAAGCCATGCAACAAAATCCCTACTGATCACATGGAAAGTACATCTCTCACATTTGAGGCAGACAAATACCAGAGGCTGAATTCTGTGCAGTCCTTTACAACTGGGGGAGGAATAGCACAATATCTAGTTGAGGTTGTGGATGGATCATCCAAATCATATCCATTCTGACTGAGAGAAACAGACACTCAGGGCCATAAGGTTGCTTAAAAGGAGTGTAATTAGAATTGAAGGGACAAACCGACTGGACCTTTTACGGTTTTGCCCCTTAAGCTTGATGTTTAGGAGCATCACTGAGATCAGCCCTTCTCAGTACTTCTTTGCCAGCAAACCTCATACTGAGTGCTCGGACATACTAATCAACAAAATAGCTTTGCTTTTGTTGCCAAAAGTTCTTGAAAGGTTTCGGTGCCATTATTTAACCCCCACGTAGAAAAAGATCAGATGGAGACAATACACTCAGAAGACACTATTTACTTAGTGTAAAAGAAGTGACAGTTTGCTGATAGTCCTGCCCCTGCATTGCTACCAGGAAGCTCTTCTGAGGGCAAAATTCACCCTATGCTGGTGTGCATGACAAGTCAATTTCTGCCTGATAACTAATGACCTTCCTCGATTCATTCATTTTTAAGGGAATTAAAAAGGCCTTGTGTAGGCAAAGTTTCCCTCGTCTTCCAATATGAAGTCACTCTGCCTCTCCACATTAGAATAAAAATACCTGCAGGTTATGTATAAACAGTTTTTCCCTTCTATAATAACTTCAGCTCCAGGGTTTGTGTGTGTAGGGGTTGGTGGATGTCTTTTTTCTTTATTGGAGAAAAGCAATACTAATAATGACTCTGAGAGTGAACAGTATCTTAGTGGTTTATAGCATTCATACCAATTTTACAGCATTTTCCTTTCCTTGTCTTACATTGTTCCAGTTCTCCCAGGTGTGGACTGGTTCTTAGTGTGAAAACAACTTGCTATGCACATATCTTGGATCTCTTCCTTGCAGACTTCATTCAGTCTCCTAATCAGGCTACATGCAGGCAGCTGTACCTGCCTCCATCGACTGCTCCACAGTCAGCTCATGGCTACACTGTGCTTTTCTTCTGTCACATCAGCTTGCTATATTTTGGACTCCTGAAGCTGGTGCCTTTATAAATTGAACATAGCTTACTTTTATCAGTAATGCCAGAAGAAATAGTCATATTGCTTTGCCAAGTATTCCTACAGCATGACCTCGCAGGTGTGAAGAGCAATGAAAACATGCCACTTCAACCTGAAGGCAGGATTTAAAAATTAAGCAAATTCTCATTATGGAGAAGAGCAAAAGTAGTGAGTATAAAGTACTGATTGTCCAATAAATATGCTCAAGTTGTTTTCAGTGGGTTAGAAGTTTGATGAGCTTCTATAGTTCTCATATGCCACCTCCCTGTTCTTGTCTTCCTGCTCAAATAACTTGATTAATACCCTGTCAACTGTAGCAACAGATTTATGCTCAGACACCTACTGTAATTTCCTACTGTAACCTGGCAGAAAAAGCCATTCCAGGCTCGAGCTCCTGCCATGCTGTCCTCAGGTCACCCCAGACTGTTGCGGCAGCCTATAGTTAGTAGTAGTATAATAAGCTTCTATTCAGGACATTAAGCATGTAAAGGCTTGTCTTGACTGTAAAAAAGCTATTTTATAAAAAAAGAGAAATGAAGAGCCCATAATCTGAGTAAAACTTTACCTTGGTGGACCTACTTAATGAGAAAACTACACCTTCAGTGTGTTTTCTCTCCACAAAAGCACGTATATGCCGTGTGTTTTACAGCAGCAAAGACAAGCTCGGAGAGAGAAAGTTGATCTTAAAGTGGCAAAGTGCTACCATTCCAGGTTACCAGGCCTTTTGTGCTGCAAATGAAATCCCTAGGCACTGTGGAAGCACCCATCTGTAATGGTTTGTAGCAGGTTGGTTCCTTATGATAAAATATCATCATGGATGTAAAACTTTGGAGAGAATTGATAGTAACCTAGGACTCCTACCAGGTGCCATCAGAGCCAATTAATTTCTCTGGATTCACAAGATGCAGTAAGGAGAAGAGAGGCCTAAAGCTTATTCATAAGTCTCTCAAGGTGTCCTAAACATGTCTCTGGGGATTTGTCATCCAGATTACCCACCTTAGTGTTCCTGAAAATCAAGTGTTTGTAAAGTCAAGTCTTGTATCGCTTCAAGTGTGGGCCCTTGGGGCTTTTTCTTGCTTGCTGGGAAGTGTGAATCTTCAGTGTGTCAGACAGAGAGGTTGGGCCTCTTAGTTCTTTTGCAAGACTAAGTCACCATGCCTTGCCCAAGCCCCAAGCCATAACTCTTCTTCTAAGTAGGTAAAACCAAGTTTTCTCAATGGTATTTATGTGAGAAGGGTTTGGTAGAATTTCACTGCCTCCTAAGCAGAGTTTGTGCCAAAGTCATCTAGATTCAATGACATTTGAGGAAAGTCATCAAAGCTATTCAGAAACAATATGGCCCCGTCCCTATCACAGTATAGTATTAAAGTCACAGTCAAGCAAGGATGAAATCTTAGCTCAGAAATCCTCATGTTTTTCTTTGGTGAAGCAGATTTACCAAAATAAATATTAAGAGCATACTTGCTGTGCTGGCAAATATCACTACCTGATTTAAATTATTAGTCCTAATCCAACCATGCTACCATGTCTGCCGGATGTCTCTAATCCGTGCACTTTAGCAGCCTTGAAAGGTCACTGTTGATTTCACAGGAATCTTTTCCCACCCTGAACTTGGCCAGACAGACAAAAGAGTGACTCCTGAGCCAAGGACAAGATGATACGAAAAAATTAATAGGCAGTATGAGCAAACAATTTCATCTTAATGTCATTTAGAGTACTGTCTGTTTCATAAATATTTATAAGGACAGAGATACCCATAAAAACCTTAAATCTCAAGGCACTTAAATCAGAAAGACCAGGAGTGGAAGCAGCGTACAGGATTGTGATTGTACAGCTAGGGCTTCTGTCACCATGCAAACAAATGAATCTCCTCATGAAGAGCACACAGCCTAAACCACACTAGTATTATTTAAATTGTGCATGGTGTTAAACTGCTGACAGCCACAGGACAGACCTTCCAGAGCTTATGTTATCACAAATATCATCAGGCCATGTTTCATGATTTATCATTAAATCCCTACCATGAAACATAGTCTTTGATTTCTTAGTGTCAGTCATAGTTCCTCTTTTTCCTTAACAGCATGGGCAGGTCATTACATTTTTTCTTAAGGTCTCTCATACTAGGATAGCATACAACTGACTTCATTTCTCTCCCAGCTGTGCCCAGGTTGGATCTGTTTCTCAAAATTGGTCTGGGACCCAAGAGCTGTAGACGGGAATTTGGTAATTTTAGATGATGGAAGAAATAGTGCTGAAGAATTCCACTGGAAGACAGCGTGAAGTTTACCCTTTTCTAGTCCAGAACACTATAAACGTAGTCTCTAGACTATTAAGAGGCTGGGAGGAGCAAATTCTTTCAGTGTAGGTAAATTTGTTTCCCAGTAATACCAAGGTTAGCAAATGCCAAGGGGAACTTTTGCTCTGGTGACACATCTCCTGCAGCCTTGTCCTAGCATCTTTTTCCTCCCTTGCAAAGGATCATCTGAGGACAAGGCCAATGCTTTTAAAGATGTGTGAATTACAAGCAGGAAAATGATGTACTACGTTTGAAATCAGAGTATTATTCTGAAATGTTAAGGTGTGCTCTGGAACATTCTGAACCTGAGCTTTCTCTCATGTGCTGTGTTGGCAAATCAGGAATAAATCTACTTAAGTCTAAAGTTACGCCAGTGTAAAAACTACAAGAAAGTTAATACAATTAAGAAAGGGAGTAATTTATTTCCTAATAGGCCAACTAGTCCGTTTCTGAATCTGTCTTAATCACACAGTAAACCCAAGCAGATTTAGAGATATGGCACCTTCACACATTGTAGAAAGTCTAGCACAGAACTAACTACCATGTCTTGCTCTGGCAGTTTACTAACCTTAATGCTGGGATTTACAAAAAACTGTGTTCAAACAAACGAAAAAGAAAATAAACACACTTGCGCCATGTTTCAGCCAATGTTTACCACTTGGGCAGACCACCAAACTCTGTTGTCAATTCTGGCATTTGTCACAGAGTCAGAAATTTGCCAATGTACAAAAACAAAAACAACAACAAAAAACGGGCACTTAAGCAGAAATAAAAAAGGAAAAAGAAAATTCCTGGGACCTGGCAACCTCCAGATCTGATCTGTAAGGCATAATTGAGATCCTTATGTTTTTGACCAACAGTAAGGTTTGCTCTATGAAAGCATTTTCATCAGGTAGCAGTTTTAAGAGTGATGTTTACATCAGTACAACAGATCACAACCACAGACATAAAAATGCCTTTAGCTGCACAGCTCTCTTGCCTGCACCAGCTTCTGTTTGGAATGCTGGCATGATATACCTGCATATCACTGTATGCTTGGAAAATGTTCTGAAGCTCAAGACACTTAGACTCCAAGCAGACAGGCAGTAGGTAGCAAAAATAATTTTTTATAGAGAGCTGAAGTTTCAAGAAATTACACAATTTAAGGCCACACAGAAAGCCTATGGATGTACTGGGGATCAAAGCCAGATCTCCACTGTTCAGCCCCCGCTTTGCTTTAACTGCCAAAATACCCTTTGTTCTCCCTAACCAACCTTCACCTTAGCTGGCAACAGAAGGACCTCCCATCACATTCTAAGGCATGCTGCTAATTAGCATCCACCACAATAGTGGTGCTGGATTCCTATGCAGCAAAACCTCACTTCATCTTTTCTTTAATAGTTCCAGGAATTATGTCTACACTTGCACACACCGTACCTGAACATAGAAAGTCACAACTGACTTCAACCTTTCCCTGGTATGTTTTCATCACCTGGTTCAGACACTAACTGTTTCAGCTGACGATAACCTTTCTGTCACACGTATCTTGTGTGGGGAGGGGAAAGATCTGTTAAAGCAAGAAAGCCACTGGGGCTCTCCCACGGGAGATCCTACAGAGGCACAGATTTAAGTCAGCTTTTCCTTTCCACTCTGCCTTTATGCTAAAAAGCCCTTAAGAAATTAGAACAGCTGGAAAACATTCCTGCTTCTCTTGAGGATAGCTGGAGAGCCACAGCCTGGTATGACTGGTGTCAATAGCCAAGGGAAAGACAGTCTCTTTTGTACTCAGTAAGCCTCAGCACACCTCAAGCTACACATAGGTACTAGGAAATCCTGTTCTAGCTGGCTAGGAAAGAATCCTACATGACTGTGCTCCTGCAATGAGTTTTTTCTCCGCTCCCTCTGGAAGAACACTGCAGGCTCCTCTAGAACAGGCAATGCTGAGCTGCCGAGCAGGATGACCCCTGTCTTTGGGCACACCATGGCACCAATACACACTCACACTGGCAGCAAACAGCCAAGCTTTGCTAGACACTTAGAGCAATTGGATTTAATGCCCACCTACTACTTTCTTAAAGCAAACCTGAGGGCACGAAGGGAAGGATGGGTGTGAAGCCCCTTAAATAAGCAAACATAATAAATAAAAACCAGAAGTTTGGGTACTGAAAGTAATCAGATATGGTGATGAGTTTTGGGCACTAGGAGGCCTCAAAATTATCTAGCATGCTTGTTTTTATTTTAAAAGAGGAAATGGCATGGAAACTCAGCTTCCTTCACAGTACTACTACAGAGAGCTGAGAGTAAGAAGGTGGCAGTACTTGGAACCAAATTTGGGGTGGTTTGTCCTGCCACTCTCCTTTTGAAAGGGCTAGCTGGAATTCATGGTTCTTTGGTGGGCAAGAAAAAGAGGAGGGGAAGGCAAATCTCTGTAAATATTTTCTATTACTTTTTCCTTTCACCACTAAGTCTTCCACAACTTGAATTAATTCAATTTCTTTGGCATCCTGGTCAAAACCACTGTGTTTCAAGGAAAATCCATATCAAACCCATGCCAAAATTATACATTTAACTGGTTTTGGTGCAAACTGGACTCAATCAAGAGATTAACCAATAAAAAGAAGCTTAAAACATTAAGCATTTATGAACTTACAGTCCACTGGGAATTAAAACCAGATTATTTCATGAGTGCTTTCTGTTTGTTTGTTTTATTTCAGTTTTTGAGGGGTTTTTGGTTTTGTTTGGTGCTTTTGTTTTGGTTTGAGTTGGTTTTTTGTAGAAATGGCTTAAAGAATAATTTAATTTACCCCACGAATTAAAAGCAGAATTTCAAATACACATTACTGTGTCAATATAGAGAAATTCTTTTAATTCATACTTCCTTTGTGAGGATGATCAGAAGTTCCCCCTAAAGAAAACCACTGAACTGAGGAGATTGGTTCCTTAATACAGCTTTTGCATAAAGTCCAAGTAATACTTTCTATTTACTCCTCATACCCTTTAACATACCCTTTTGTATCACCTGAGTCTGTAGCATATTTTCATTCTTGGTTCAAAATTAAATACTTCCTTGATTCTCATGGGCACAGTGCAAATGCTCTGTACAGGTGTACACAGTAGATGTCATCCACTTTGGGTGCACAGGGATTGTGCATCTCCCTATACCACAGCTGGGATCCTTTGCCACATTCAGAGAAAAAGTAGCTATGGCAGTTTTAAACATTACTTTTTTAAAACTGTTGTCCATCCCAGTGTCCTGATCAAGAGACATACTTTGTCACAGAGATGAGGCTATGTATAGCTTGGTCTACTATCTCTCCAGCACAGCCCTGCAAGCAACGATCCCATGGCTGGTTTTGCTACCTCTGCCTATCATGGCCTCACACCGGAGCAGGCGCAAGAACACTAAATTTTAGATGGACAAACTCAGTACGTAAGGTATGTACTGAGGTCTTGCTGTCCTCACACTGGCTGTGAAAGGAGACATAGTAAGTGATTAGGTATAAAGCTTGCAGAATAACAGATAGTATCTCATCTGTCCTGAAGCTTGCTGTACAAAGTCAGCCTGTCAAGGCAGTTTGTTCCACCTCAATCCAGGAGAGTGAGTTTATACAAAAGAACAGGTGACTGTGTCTCTTGGGATCACAGTATTTCTAATAATGTTCTTGCAACCTTAGAGCCAAGTTTAGGGAACTGCTGTACCAAAGCCTTACTGCAAACAAACCATTCTCATACAGTGGTTGAGGCCCAGATGTAACTTTTGCCTCCATCTGTCAAATACATGATACATTAACAAATGCAACAAGAGCCCCAGAACCAGACCTCCAGAGTCCTAACCAGCCATAAGGACCCTTATAAATGCCATCAGCCATTTCCCAGGCTAAGCTGTGAAACTTGGTGTAAATGATACCAGAAACACACACAAAAGAAGCCTGTAGAGCTGGGTTCTGTGGTTGGGAAAGTCATTATCCTCAGCCTGTAATGTGCGATTGCAAGTAATTCTCCAGCTAGCAGTGCCTTCAAATCAGAATGTGCTGTCTGTCAAAAAGGCACGCATAGTTCAATTCTCTTAGCCTTGTTCAATGACAAATTACAGACTTGACTTGGGGGAAGTTTTACAGCCTGTTGTTAGCAGTTGTAACAGCCCCTCCTGGTCTTAGAGCTCTGGGTTCTGCGTACCCTTTTGCCGAAGGAAGTCTAAATCATTACAAGTGTATCACTGCACTGGGAGATTCCCAGATTTGAAGAATTC
The DNA here is from genome assembly GCF_020740795.1 of Apus apus. NCBI lineage: Eukaryota > Metazoa > Chordata > Aves > Apodiformes > Apodidae > Apus > Apus apus. The sequence goes on along the minus strand of NC_067312.1, from coordinate 66,984,902 downwards.
AGGTTCAGCAGGCCAAAGAAGTGAAAGGATATAAGCTCATAAGGAAAATGAGATGCTGTAATTGCTGAAAAGACATTTTTGGACTAGTCAGTACTATGTACATAATACATGTTGCTCCTAGTAACAGAAAAGCAAACATCCTCCAGAGGATGCAACAGCAATTTGGGTGGGATTTTTAAAAGCACTTAAGGTAGTCTGAAACCTGATTTCCATTGACTTCTAGGTGTGTTTGCAAACCTCCACATGTGTCCCACCCTTCCTTCCCAGAGTGCCATTTGCCATCCCAGAACAAAGCCCCCAGAACACCACTGCAACTAATTTTGTAGGAGGAATTTAAAGAGAGTTCAGGCAGTTTGTGCCTTGAAAATTACAATGGGATTACCTTCCTCAACTAAATAACTCCACCAACGACAACAGAAAGAACATAGTAATATCTGGCAGATTCCAGCAGCTCAGCCCTGAGCCAGTATTTTTTCACATTAAATATTTGCTTATTTGCCAATAAAGTGACTTTCTGAGCTATCTTGTAGTCAGTCATTGCCAAGGTATCACAGTATAAATTTTCAGTTCACAACACCTATGAGAAACTTTGCATGTCAAATGTACTCAATAAAGGTGTATGCATAAATGGCATTTCAGCGATACTTAAAAAACCACTACTTCTGAAATTTTGTGTCCTGGATATTGTACTTTCTGTATGTGTGGCAGAAAAGCTGCGCAATGAAGTTTCACAGCAAATTTTAATGGGGAAAAAAAGTCAAAGGAAGTCAGGAAGACAGACATACATTGAAGAGCAAGTTCTTAGAACAAACATCAATGCTAGGAAGCCACAGGAGCCAAAAAAAACCCCAGTGTGCAAGCTATAGTACCATCTGACACAGAAGTTCTGGAAGCAAAACACTTCTGAAAAAACAAGACATCACTTTTTACATTGAACATAAGTTGCAGGCAAATGTATCCACCTTATTTCCTTGTCTTATCTAGGAGAAAGTCTGACAAATCACTAAGTATAGTCTGCAACCGCCTAGCTGCATTGAAAAGATGAAAGGTTTTGACATTCTTCACATAAAGAATGTTCCCTGATGCTTTTTAGTATTAGAGTTGAAAATCAGTAAGCAGGAGAAACGCTCTTGCCTTTACAGAAAATTTTAATTTCACAGCATTTGAGAATGAAATAATTTTGTATCTTAGACCTTTCCTGCACACAAAATATGTCTAAAACTTGCTTTTCAGCCAGCAGGTTTCTATTTTTCAAGAAAAAGTGACCTCACATACACTTTTTGAAGAAAAATCTGCTTTCCTCATGGGGATATGCGTACAGTCTTCATACTTTAGTATGTACATCAGGAAACCAGGCTTCCACAGCTTCTTCTCATTCATCTTGGGCACTAGAGGCTTAGATTCCAATACTCAGAATTACTCTGGTTTCAGTCAGGAGGAACATTCATTCCTCTGTTTGCTTCAGGCACCAGGATCTGAAGGGAACTGTATTTGGTGCATATTTAATTCCTACTCTTCCCTATGTGCTAGCCCTCTGCTGGACTCCTCATCCCTCAGGACCTCAAGATGTCCTGTGCAGCTAGGCCAAGCAGAGATAGCCTGTCTGGGAGCCCAAACCATGAAGAGTGGCAGAATAAAAACCAACAAAACTGCAACCCTCTGATGCACAACCAAAGCTTCAATGGTCTCACATCACACTGTCCCAACAGGAAAAGTCTGGATTTCCTTTCCCTTGCTACTGATGAAGGTAGGGAAAACCCACAACTTTCATATTGCAAAGTAAGATTACTTTAGAACAGGTAACTTTGTCAAGAACCCAGCTTTACAAGTACCTTACTGTACACATACCTGTGGCAACTCAACGTCTCCTCTCACCTTGTATGTCATTGTGCATGTGCTCATTAACCTTTACTCCAGTCTTCAGAGGGGTACTGTGTAACACTTTCCACAAGAAAATCAGTCTCAAGAGTGGGCTGAAGAAGCCTTTGAACTCATTTGTATCACGTACAAATTTGGCTGTGTGCTCCTCTTCCAAAATAAGAAAATGTTAAACACAAGCAAGAGTAGTGTAACCAAACTTAAAACATTTTCACCTAACACATTTTCTTCCTTTGAAAACAAAAAGGATTTTTAAATCAGAGAAGGATGGGGAAAAGCAGAAGTTGTTTTTGTTTTGTTTTGTGTTGTTTTTTTTTTCCCCTGCCCTTAGTAAGTAAGATTGGAAGCATTCCCATTCTAGGTATTGACTAGAAACAGAACTCAGGTAAACTGATTCCACTTCCTGACCTGAATTATGTACTTTACTCAAACACTGCAGCTACAGAAAAGTTTACTGAAGTGATTTCCTTATAAAAATCACATCATATGCCACTTTAAAAAAGTAAATATTTTCTGCTTAATGTGCCTACTTCAGTCTTCCTCCTGCTTGCCATTTCACAACTGTAAAACACTGGCTTCCCCATTAGCAGATATTGTTAACATGTCACAGGAGTGAGGGGTAGGGATGAAACAGTATTTTTGGTGGAGTTTGGTCAAACAAGTGTGAGGATGCTAGCACAGAACTATCCCAAAGCAGGCTTATGTTGCTTAGATGTAGCAAGGATTTCAGACCACAAATGGATGGGTGATAGTAGAAAATAGTTATTTAACATAAATTATTACTATCAAAACAACAAGATAAATAGGTTGTTCTTTTTTGGTAGCAACACATTTGGTAGTGTGCAAAATGTTGACCAAGAGCATCAGTATTTCCTGAGGACATTTGCTTCACGTCAGCAATTCATGGCAATTTGCAAGCTCACTTCTCACAGCTCCTCTGACATACAGTTTTTGCTATACTTATGTGTGACTTCTCAGATGAACATGCCAAAGCACAGAGAGTAGAACATTTCAATTTTTTCCAAAGCTGATTACCAAGTAAAGGATATAAAGGCAGATGGGGAAAGAGTTTGTACTGTGGTTCATCCCAATGTCTCAAGTCCAGCCCAGACAGTAAGCTTCAAAATAGCAAAGTCAGGGTGAAGCTTCTCCTGGCAAATGAAGGCATCTATGTCCCAGGAATAAATTTCTAAAAATAATATTAATAATTAAAAAAAACCTACTACTGACGTTATAGTGGTCTTGAGCCACTACCACTTTCTAGCTTTACTAAGATCAGGGAAGTGGCTAACATTTAAAAATGCAAGCTCTGACAGGAAGACCTGGATCTCTCCTGGATCTCTGTTCTTGCTTAATGTATTCTGGGACTTTGTTTGTCATTAACTGCTTTGAGAGAGAACAGGGAATAACCTGTTTTGATATGCCACATATGTCATTTATTCACAAAATCTCCTCCCCAGAGAGACAGGTGAACACTTTATGAACATGGGAAGAACTGCAGCAGGAGAAATTACATATGTGCCTCTGAAACACTTTTATGTTTCTCATTGCACACCAGTATTTATCCCTTGTTCCAGTTCCTTTCTACATCTGACTCCACAAATCCACATAGACAAGTCTTCTATGAGACAGGTACTGACCTTAAAGTACAAGACAAGTCCAATGGATGCAAGGTAGGAGATCATTAAATCCTTCTCTATCCCCAGAAAAAGGTTTGTGTCTCTAGACCCCAAGTAATTTATGTTGTAAAACTCTGGCACAGAAACAAAACTTTGTGTTAAGACTTTGGTGTCACTAAAACAAGAGAAATCATAATGTAAGTACCTATTGTACAAGAACTGCATGGAGAACCTCTGCTTTTCATCAAGTAGTTAAACATGCACAAAAATACACAAACTCAAACAGCTATTTCTAATCAATATATTTTCTTTTGACCACTTTAAGATGGAAACACAATTAGGAAGCAGACTATTTATCATCTGATTTTCTCACTTGGTCTTGTTAGCAAAACAAAACTGATCATAGTGTACACAGAACTAGGAATTATTATAGGCAAGTAAATCATAGCGTAAAAGGAATTTGAATACATATAATCCATCTAGGTTATTCACAGACTGTTCCAAAATTGTTTTACCAGCTCCCCTCTACAGCCTCCGTCTGATACATTCGTTAGTGCAAAAATCCAGAAGTAAAGAGAATTATTTAGAATCTGACATTAAAAATCCCAGTAAAAAAGCTGTTTTAAAACTTGTTCTCATGGTGCAATATAACACAATAATAAACACAGCAATTTGTTCAGCATTAAATAGCAAATAGTGGCTTAGAAAATATAGGTTTGTTGAAAAAAAAAAAATTCAAACCAGCTTGTCACATATCTTACTAAAATCATAGTGAGCTGTAAAGGAGACTTTCACACTCCAAAAGTGTGTAACATTTTAAACAAAACACTTCAATCTTTGTTGATTTTGTGAAGGGGATTTGTTAAAACATGTCTTCTTTCTTCCCTTTGAAATATAAATGGGCACCCAAGGCAACCTAATGTAAGAGAGTCTGAGGTCATCTAAGATTCTGGAAATGCAGGATAAAGCCAACAGCAAACCCCTCATTTAATTAACAGAGGTGGGAATTCTCCCTGATCTGAGTTTACAGCTTAGACACTGAGCAAGAAGACTGCTTAAAGTATGTCATTTTATGTTAAGCCCCCTGTTCTATGTCCACACACTGCATCCCACCAGTTCAGGCTGCAATCTTGCAGCTGGAAAACTGCTGTCTGTGCTAGCACTGTGTGATGCTGGAGTCTGCTGAAACACACAAGGTGAAGGAAACTGCTTGATAATTTGATGTTTCAACCACTGTAACCCACTGTCTTAGTATTTTCCCCCAGTTTTACTAAACTGCTGTGTTTGTGTAATGTCTTCAGGGATACCAAATTTTTAGGACAATACTATCCATTACTGAGTGAAATAGCAATGAATTACTGTTATTTAACATTGCCTTCAAGTATGTTGATCTTCCTAGGAAAAACACAGAAAAACCACTATCTTATGTACTTCGTCATCATACAATGTTCAGAAAGGAAGGCTATTTGTTCACATCATGGGATGCTGTGTCCCAGAGGTGACAAGCAATTTTGAGGGAATGGATATTGAAGAAGATACTTTCAGAGTATAAGAGGCTGAGGCCGTGTGGATTATCAGTAAAATACAAAAAAATCAAGCCCTTTTCACAGCAGAGTCTAGTCTGTATCCTACTGAAATTAGTGTATACCTCCATCAACATCCATAGCTCAGGTATGTGGAATGTCAGAGTTTTCACTGAAAAAGCAAAAAAATTTGTGAATCAACTCTGGTAGACTCTTTGTTCACTATGCTGTGATGTCCTCCATGAAGGTCAGATCTGCCCCAAACAAAACAAGTAAGCAAAAACTGGAGAGATCTCAACATCTTAGTATTCCTGTATGTTTTTAAATGCCCCACTTTGAGTCTAAGTTGTACCAACAGCAAGCTAGAGTATTATCAGCCCAGGCTGGTACTGTTCTCAGCCTAACTAGCCATGAATGTCTCACTATTTGTTCCTTACTGATATTCTATTATGTTGGTATAATACAGGTGAACTTTTCTAATATTTACCATGTTATCACCTATGTACATCTCTTGACTTCTTTGTTTGTCTTCCTCCTGGTAAATTTGTATAGTGTTCCTGTGGCACTTAGCCCTTCCCTGGTGAAAGCACACTGTGCTCCAGAAGTGAGTGTGCAGAGTGCTCCAGGACCTTGACCTGTCCCAGAGAAGCTCAACAGATTTCACTGTGGGCCCTGCATCCTCCTCCCACAGCCCTAAGATACTTTCCTCATTATTTTTAAGCCTCAAAAGTGGCCACTATGGTACCTCTTTTAGCAGCTTACCACTGGTATGCACATATTAGATGGCAGAAAGCCCTTTAGGCTAACAGTGAAGCACCATGGGAATGGAGAGAGATAAACCTGCTGTGTCTCAACTGTACTATCTACAAGGAACGTTCCCTATTATGCACCACTCCACACCCAGCTTTCCTCTCAAAAGGAGCTAGTTGGTTCATTACAAAACAAACAAACAAACAACCAAAACACACACACAAAAAAAGCCTAAGAGTATGTTTACATTACATTTATATTAGTTACCAAGGGACTGAGACCCAGTCAAGTAATGGATAACCAGGTTATCTGATGGAGTGTTGTTAAACAAAATGCATGCCTATAATGAGGACGTAACTGGTCCATGAGTCATCATGACAATTTTTTTCAAGTTGTTTGAGATTCTGGTCTTCAACCTAGAAATAACTAAATTTAATTTCCAGCTTCAGCAGGACAGCACTCTGATGTTGACATATTTTTTTGTAAACTACAGAACCACGTATGGTGGGGTGAAGGGGGAGCAGTATGTAGATTTAATAGCTGCAGACAAAAAACAAAGCAACTAATTCTCAGCTACATACCATTTAGAACATTATGTCAAAATAAGGAATGTAAATTACTGCTAGTTCTGCACATTCATGGAGAAAAATGTGGCTGGATTAGCTGCATTCATTCAAAATACTGAATCATCTAATCACAAGTTGAGAGAGGAAGTATTACAAAAAAGTCCTAAATTCAGATGGTCCTTGAGATCATTGGAACAAGTATCAGAGATGGCTGATCCAATTCAGGAAAACTAAAAAAAAATCTTTTCAATTTGAAGACTAGCTGATGATCTGAAAAACTTTAAAATCTCTCTCTAAACATACTGTGAATTAGCATTTAATTTCATCTGGGGGGTTGTCTCTATGCATTGTTGGGATGTGGCCATTTACTGGCAGAGAGATTGGCAAAGAAAAGCTAACTCTTGTGACACATCCAGTTTTGCTGCATCAGGGAAATCAGACAACGCAGCTGAGTATGTGATTTTTGCTGCCAGTTAGAACTGACCTGTCAGATGCTTGGTGTTCATCAATTGCTACAAGAACTCCAGATACTTCTAAGAGAAAATACTTGTTTTCTATAAAGAAGAATAAATTTTTATGTCAACTATTATTACCTTCTTTTATGGCCTGCTTCAACAGCTCCTATTGAGGAGACAGCTTATTTTGATAAAGCACAATTCTGTGTCGGTCTCCATGGGCTACTGGTCAGGAAAACTCATAAGCATGTAACTAAGAGCTTTAAAGAATACCTTTCAAAACCAGAGCATCCAGGCTCTGGTGGAGGGAAGGGAAGCAGGGAAATGTTTCTGCAAACTGAACTTGTTGGACATGGCCTCAGTAAAATCCCAAAGTATGTGTTTAGCTCCAAGCCCATTCAGCAGTCAAATCCTATTTATTGAAAGACTGAAGCAGGCAGAAAAAGGGTGGACTTGATTATACGTTAATGGTCAGGCATTTAATTAGGTGGCTTGCTGAATTGTAGACATACATAATCAGGTGTCTAAATAGACCTGCTCTGTCCTGGGGAGGGAGGGGTGTAAGGCATTACTAGCATTTTGCTTTTGCCAGTTGCCTGGTCCAGAAATAGGATGAAGAATCCTGCAGCTGGGTCACTCAGAGTTATTTCAGCAGAGTATTTTGACTCTAGATTAAGACACATCCACACAGTTCAGGAGTCATATCAGCAGGAGACTTGGCCCTGTCACGTGCACTGTCCTATGGGAAATGTTCATAGCTCCCTCTGTCCTGTCCTCCCACAGCAATTTTTAACATCTCTTTTCAAATTCAGTGTTGCAAGTGCAGACATGATATAGAACAGGTTCCTCTGCACTGAGGCAAAGGCAACTTTTGGTGAAACATGGCTATGCAACAGAGCAGATATTCTACTTTACCTTTTCTCTGTAACCCAGTTTTGTGGGAAACGTGCTTTCAAAAAAAAATCTGGTTTTACTTTTGGTTCTCAGTTCATAAAGAGATACACTGCACCTTGAAAAGGAATAAATATTTATTTGTCACTAAAAAGAAATATCTTGTTGCCAGTTAACTTTATTGTAAGACATATTATCCAAGACATGGGAAGCAGTGAATGTGCAGATGCACTCTATAAATACAGTGAATAAGTATCTTGAAATGTCTGCCAGTTAAGGATTCTTAAAGCTTTTTCTTAATATATATTTTTGTTAGTACTGCCCCAGATCCCTGCATGTCTGCTAGAAACTATGAGATTCAGTGTTGTTGATGGTTCCTGTGATGTTCTGTCAAATTTCCATGCAAATAAATATCATTTTGCTGATGTCTGTAAAGTTATGCTTTAGAGCAGAGATCTCTCAGAGCTCTGTCTTCAATAAAAAGGGGTAGGAATGGAACTACTAATTTAGTTTATTTAAAAGGCATGTATTTTCATGCACATTAAATCCATCTGTTTCTGAAATGTATGCCTTTCTTTAATGTGTAATTTGATAAAACCCAAAAGAAAGCCTTGCAGCTCCAAGCTTGAAGGCAAAAGGGAGAGAAAGTGAAAAAGACCAAGAGCATAATATGGTTTGGAACTTAAAAAAAAAAAAAAAAATTCACTGTATTTTTAGAATGCAAAAAACATTTACAAACCACTTAGAGGATCTTGACAGAAACTCTCCATGCATTTGTAAACTTCTAGGGCAAAAAGGAAATTAATCCCAAGAATCTGTAATCTGGACACTGTTGTAAACAGGAGGCATGGGTCTGTATTAGTGAAACGTTCACCTTTTACACAAAGACTCAGGTCCTCTTGTTTAAGGTGTCTTGGCTATGCTAAGGCTACTTCAAACATCTTAAATTCATCTATACTTCAGGGAGCTTTTAGTTCAACACATTTCAAAAATATGACATCTGTTTCACCAAGTTAGCAAAGCTCTCAGATCTCAACAGCAGCATTATGCAAGGGCAGGCAGGGGGGTTACCAATATGATTACACTTAACCTACCTGCATCACTCCCATGCTTTTAAATTATCTGCCTTTAAACCAGTGTGTGAAAAATATTCTCTGTGTCAGGGTTCTAATTAATTTGGGCATGTTTTTTTTGAAAGCGTCAAACACCCCTACCCCAAAACTTTTCCAGAGCACTGATATCATTATCCATGACCACCATGTGACTAGGCAGGATTATTCCACAGATGCAAACAACTGGTTTTGATTACAAAATGGTGATACCTAACTATAATATGGAAGCCTAAACTTCACTTTAATGATCAATCTGATTTCACAGACTGACTTCTGCTGCTGTTTTCAGCAGAAAGTGGAAGATCTGTACACAAAATAGAAAATTTTTAAGTATACCAAGGAGGAGCCTGCTATTCACAATTTATATTGTTTGGACAATGTACTGCAGTTTTGTAATTTCTGTGTATATGGGGCCACATTTAGGACTAAATATAAAAGCTAAAACATTACTTTTATACAACACTTTTTCTTCATAGCTGGGTTTAAAACTAAACAACGGTCTTTTCTTGTACTTGTTTCACATGCATGGGGAAATAATTCCAAGGATGCCCTTAAGATTCCTTCAAGTGGCTTGTTTGCTCACTGCTATGTAAACATGTGCTAAGAAATAAGATGAATCTAAGCATCAGGGCACTGGGACATGTATGGTTAGGACTGCACAGTGTGAGCTCTTGGAGTTCTGCTCTCTGCAGCTGCTGTTTTGTTGACTTGTACAGCATGATGCTCATCTGTTTTTCTTACCTTTCCACAAGGAATACATCTTGCTCTAGAAATCCATTCAAAGCTTCTGCATACCTCCCCATGGCATCCCTCAGAAACGATTCTCTTGCTTCCACTGTAGGGCATGTACTCCTGAGACTTCTTTTGCTGACATCCGCCTGCCCAGAGGTGAGGTACATTGTAAGGAAAAGCTTCCTGCAGGGAAACAAATTAGAAGAAGGTAAATGTAATTGGATCTTGAAAAGACTGGCACTGACTTGCTTTGATATTAAACCCTTCTGTCCTGGTTTAACACCACTCTGATCACAGAGAAAACTAAAAAGGGCAGTTCTTATATGAGACCCACAGGAAGGACCTAAATTTAAAGTTATACCACCATAACTTTATCAGTGAGGCTGGGAAAATAACAGGGGATATTTTTCTTAAACAGTTGTGTCGGGGAAAAATCCTTGGATAGATGCCAATAAGAATGTGTCCTTCACAGAAAAAAAAAATAAAATATTTTGCCTCCTAATCTAGGATTAACTATACTGACAATTTTTTTTTTTTTTTTAACCCCATCATTGTTCTATCCACACTTACAGCTTTAAAAGTATCAACACCACCATGGATAAGGGCAAGTCCTTGCTGTAAGAGTCCATTCTATTGAATTATGTTACTCACAGATATTTGCAGGGAAAGCAGAGACTTTTTGCAGCTCAGTGACAAATACTTCTCTCTGTAGGTTCTTTAAAGGTAGAAACTTAGAGCTGGTCTTTTAAATGTGGGTGGCATAAAAAAGGGTGGCATTCCTGTGAGTGTTCACCTTTAGTCATTTTAATACATTTCACATATAATTTTCAACATAATCTCACCCTGACCCTTGTGGCAGCCTGGAAATGAGGATGGACTAAGAGACTGCCACAACACCTTTGTTGTTTCCATGACAGCAACCTGGGTACCACAAACAGACAGGTCTGCAAAGTAAGTTTTGGATTTCCAAGCAAAGCCTGAAAGTGCAGCAGGAAAGTTCATACCTGTCCCTAGCAACAAGAGAAATAAAGAACCTGTTTTATAATTCTTCTAATGCCTGGTGGGTGGCTAAAAAATAAAAATCCCATTTTATGTGGCATGTTTCCGTTTCAGTTGGAATTCACTTTTAACCAACCATTCCCTGATGCTATCAGACTAGTTCTCCAGAACAGGAGTGTAAGATATTATTAAAAAAATATTTTTGTCATGAAAACTTGCCAGTTTCTGTTGTCTTTTTGCTGTCTCACCTCAGAAGAAAGGATGGGATGGATTTACTCTCTAACGCTTGTATGTCAGAAGTGAGGGGAAAACTCATGCTAAAAAATGATGCGGAAACTTCCTCCTTACTTATTGCCTTCCTGAACAAACAGGCACACACAAATAAATCATTTATGCCAGTATTGCAATCCGTCAGAATTTCCTAGAGTCAGTTAGTTCATAAGTTACCATTCTTGCTGGCTTCCTTACATTGAAATGGTTGGGTTGACAAAAGATAATGGGAGAACATCACTGAGTGGAAATCAGTCCAGCTAATACCTTTATGACTCCTTTCCCCTCACCAGTTTTCACTAGTCTTTAGACAGATAATAAAACAGAGCTTTCTCTTCTTTTCTACACTTAGCAGTGAGATCGCCATTTCTGACAAGAAATGACGAGTCAGAGAGTAAAAGCTTCATCCTTCCCCCAGGTATCATGCCTTTTCAAGTTTTCTGGTGCGAAGACCATCTTGATGGACCTTTCTAAAGTTTCCTAAGCACCTTGATCTTCACTTCAGACTCCCACTGCTACCATTATTCTAATTACATTGCCTTATTTATCTCAAAACAAATCATGTATCATTCTACATTCATCCCCAGGAGAAAAAAAAAATGGCCTAACAATTCTGTTTCATTCAGACTCTAATCAAAGTTGGCTCTAGTTTTTAAAATATGTAAATATAGGCAGAGATTTGCTTGCACTTCATATCTAACTCTGAAAGAACAACCTTTTTCCAAGTGCACAAAGTAATTAAAACCTTATGATATCTTTTTTCTCTTTGCCAGTAACATAAGCCCCTACAGCCCCTCCAAGGAGAAAAGAAAAATAAAAACAGATAAAAACTGAAACAGGCCATGGGTCCTCTATCTATATCCTTTGAGCATTTCTGATCATCTGGGGTTGCTGCTTTTAAACTTTCCCATCAAAGTAGGTTTCTCTGTACACTCAAATTGATTGCAAAGTTTTTCCACATCACTTTCATTATGTGAAAGCACGCGGATGTGCCTGCAAAGCTGAGTGCCAGGAAGTTACGACTACAAGTCTCCCTCTACTCGTATAAAATCTCCTCTTTGGCAAGCACATCTTACAAGGACAGGCAGATTCAAACATGGAACGGTCATTGGTATTAGCAGGGATGACTCCCAGGGAAAAGTTTCTTTTCCACAATGCCACAAATGTCCTCTTGAGCAAGTGAGGTCACAGATCCTGCTTGAAAAAATGAGACACATGGGGAACCTCAATAGAAAAGAAAAAGCTTTGCATCATAGAAAACATCACCCCTGGGGTTGAACTATGGGTATGGGAACCCTTTCAAGAGAAGGATTTACAGCCCCATATTTATGAGAAAGTGTTACATTGCTTTGAAAGTATTCTGCCTTGACCAGGACAACCCCACCTTCAGCAGTGCTATTTACTCTTCCAACACTGTAGCACTAAACTCTCCTGAGTGTGCCATTTCATACAGCTTCCTCAGCACTCAATTCCTTCAGTAGCAGAGCACCTAAGTGTGTCCATGCTCACCCACTGGCACAGACCTCACCTGCTAGCCTCTCTGGAGTTTATTTTCCCTCTAAGTGGATCCTTGCAGATGGAACTGTAACAACTCCAAGGTAGGGACCATTTTTCAACCACATTTCTACAGGCCTCAATGTAATACAGATTTCCATTGTCAGCTAACTTTGTGATTAAATAATAAAAACTGTCCAAGACTTTGATAATAAAGAACAGCCAACTTCCTTGAAAAGTAAATGGTAGCATGCAGAAAATTATAAAGGTTATGGTTGTTGGAAAGGTGCAGGCGTTGAAACATGGTCTTCTTCCTATCGTGAGAAGTGCCCAATTTCCATCAAGTGCTGATAAAAATAATTGTTCACAAAGATAATCCATTGTTATTACAACTGAAGGGTGTGCTTGTACTGGATTTACAGGAATGCTGGGAGGATAACAACACTGAAGATCACAGTGTTCAGGTATCACAGTGAAGAGGTCCTTGGAGACAGAAAGACAAAGGGGTTGTTTAGTATGCTGTGCATCATGCATGAAGTCAGAGGAGGAGCAAACTGACACAATGAAACACCTCCTCCCTGCTCCTCTCAAGATTATACACTGCCGACCTGAACTGAAGAAGTTGGAAACAAACAGCAAATCCTGTCCCAGATGGAGAAGTACCATGGAGCTGTTTTGTCAAGCACAGCTCAGCCCTCAGCACCTGCTGCCCTGCATAGCTTTTGGCAGGCAATAGGGTGTAAGGAAAGAAAAATCAGAAACCCCTTGGAATCAATAAGACAATTAATCACACAACACTTTCTCTCATTCACTAGTGCCATGAGTTCTACCACCACCATCCCTTCCTCCTTGTAAAATAATTTAATTAAGAGATGACAGGGGCTTCAGACTAAGCCAAGGCAAGCAAACACAATATGGGCTCTGATTTAAACCTTGAATAATTTACAGGAAACATCAAAAAATAAGAAAAATAAAAAGAGGGGAATATATATATATATGTATTAGAAGTGGTCAATTCTGTACAAAGCAGCAGCAGTTACCTGCCAAAAGATATGCCCTGCACCACTGCAGTAAAATCAAGGAACTGCCCCATCTCCTTCCCCTTGAACCAAATGTAGCATTTTCAGATCCAAATCACACTTTGAAACACCACCACTGACAGCCCAAGACAACCTTTCTTTTGTGAGAGTACATTAATTGCTGGTCTCCAAGAGTAACCTGTAAATTCTGTATACACAAAAGCAGCTGCAGCACCATCTCCCCTGTGACACCTTGGGAACCCAGATACCTCTCAGTGAATTACCAGGGTGAAGCAGAACAGACAAGAAGTCTTCATTTGACACTTCCTAGGTATGTAATTGGAAACTAGTCCACATCCAGAAGAGCAAAATCCTGACTGCTGCTCATCCACTTGATATCTCTCCCTTCTTGTGAGAGTATTTTTATTGATCTGTACTTTAAACAACAGTTCATGATGACTCTTGACTGCCTAGGAAGAGCACAACTCCAATTGTACCTAACTTCTTGTATCCCTTTCTTTTCTAGTGTTTCCTATCTCATCTGCTCAGTTGAAGTTCTACACAGAAAGGATTGCACTGTACCTTGAAAATTCTAGCATGATATGGCTGGACCTCTGGTTTGGGCTTCTCTTAGTTTAATGAGGAAAAAAGTTACATTAGCAGTAGAACCAAAGGAGGTCTTAGGGATCTCAGACATCCTAGCCTACCCTTAAGGGATCCTTTTCCTTTAAGGAATCTACAAAATAAATTTGATCTCTTCTATTAATAGCTCTCCAAATTAACTACTTGAAGGTGTCAGTAAATGTAATAAACTGATACCTACACCCAGTGCAGAACAAGACAGCACAATCTGAAGTTCTATGCTTGTGAACACTGTTCTGAGCCAGTTGCAAGCAATGGAATACAAATTTGCATGGATTTCACAGCACACATTTCTTGCAAAACCAGGACTCTGAGACATGATCGCTTGTTTCAGGTTTATTAGAGGGCAGCATGACACTTCCAAACTCTATCAAACATCTGCCTGCAATTAACTGCTGATTTACAGCCTCATTCAGGAGGTCATTACTTCCTGCTTTTGCATAAAAATTTCCCCTTCCACCACCTTTGGGCAAAACCTTTTGTATTATCTTTTGTTAGATTCCATTTTGCTCACCTTGTACAACAATATATCTGCCAAGTCATCTAGAGGTTTGGATTTTGGCTGTTCATAATGAAAGGAAAAAATAAAAAGGCTACATTTCTTTTTAAAATTTCAAACAACAGGGGAGATAGAGAGAAAGACAGATATTTCATAAAGGAGAATACCATCAGAAATCACTGAAACCTCTTGATGCAGAAGCTAGGTTCTACAAACAGATCTTACCACAAAATACTGGCAAAATAGGAAAAACTCTCTGAATACAGTGCTTTTTCTTCATTGAGCACAGAAACACCAAAACATAAACTTAATAGTACATTAGCTGGACACATCCAAATAGCAAGAAACCACAAGATGGACACCATCCTGACTCTCCATATGACAGATGCACCTGACAGTCCTAATAGATGACGAGTCCCCTGAGGCAGATTGTGTGACAGTGGTGCAAAAGTGTCCTTACCTTCAAAGTAACTTGTTGATGAAGAAACAACTGGCAGAACAAGGGATTCCTGCAAGACTGAGAAAGACAGTGCAGGCCCATAAGACTGGCACACAACCACGTAACCATGAGGGATTTTTCTTTCAGAGCTATAGAAAGCTCACTCACACCAAAGACTACAAAACAAGAATTTATTCCTGAACTTGTGCTTGGTATCCAACAAAGAGCTCCACAGCTGACCTGACCACAAGACATGACAGGAGATGTCAAGAGTCTCTATGCTCATCCACAGAGTCTCTATTTTGGCATGAGCACATAGCTAAGCCCCTGCTGTAGGTGGTTTCTCATGTGCAAAGTCAGGCCAAGGAGGAATGTGAGAGTGATTCAGTCTGCATTATCGTGGTCTTGGCAGGAGGCCATTTCTTCCCTCTCTGTATTGCACTCCATCAAGAAAGGTCCAGCCTGCTATGTCATTTTAACAGCTGCTAAACTCAGAAAAGATCTTGAGCTCAGTAACACAGGATGGTTTGGGTCACTACCCTGGCCAGCACAGGGCTTCTCCTGGAGCTCACCAGCTCCACCACTCTCCACAGAGATCTCTGCATGCCTTTCATGGTCCTCCAGTATGGCCTGTTATCACCCAAATAACACCACCATCTCTCCAAGGTAAGTAGTCAGTCCTGGAGCACAAGAAGTTTTTCCTTTTAAGCTTCAAGGATGCTAGCTTGGTGCAAAGTTACCATTCTACTCTAAGAGATCTCTGGTCTCACCTGACTGTGACAGGGTCCTCATCCTGCACCACTGCATAGTGGAGCTTGAGTGACTTTGCCCCCTTCATGCCTTTCAGATGATGGCTGACCCCTTCTAGAGTACCTGCATGATGGGAAAATGGTCACAGTTAGTGTGGAGAGGTATTAGTATCACCATCCGAGATGTGTCAATTATGACCAGCACACCTTTAAAGAGCAGTTTGATCTTCACTGTTGCTGTGCACTCATAATCTTTTCCACAAGTATCCACATTCACATGATGCCAGGAACGTAATCATCGAACAGCCTTTCTGCACAGGTGTCACTCGATTCAACCGTTCTTGAGTAAGGACTCACAGAAGTAACAGAAAAGAAAAAGTGACAGCAGCTCATATGGAAGGTGGTGTCTTGCTAGAACAACAGGCAGATACTTCAACATAAAGAAATCCAAGCTGAAGGGATAAAACAAGACCCACCCGGTGCAAAGCTAGGTGCATTATGACTTGCATTATTCTTAGGCAGCAAAGCATCAGCATGAGCTGTTGTTTAAGGTACTGATAAAAAACTTTCGTTTCAAAAATATGGAGCATAGAAGGGATATAAAACCCTTTCCCTGTAAAAAAAGAAGGAAATGGAGAAAATATATCTTTTTGCTGAATATTTCCTGTGGGAAATTGCTTTGGAACATCAATTACCTTCTTATTAGACACTTTTTATGTATCCATTAAAAAAATAAATCAGTGCTTCCAGAGACAATGTGTAAGTGAAGGAAAACTGGAGCTTATCAGCACATAGGAGACAGCTAAAGTAAAAGAGCATTTATGTCAGATTAAGAATATGAAGAAATTAGGTGCCCAAAATTACTTGACTGCTAGCATTTTAACTCTAAGACCCTTAGGCAAGCTGAATTACATCTGAACATCCATACAGAGGTGCATATACTGACTTGTTCTCTTTCTTATGGGTAGTTTTACAAATCCACAAGTTTTCATTTGCCTAGAATCACTGATTATGTTCCAGGATTCAGAAACAATAATGTAAGAGGAAAATATTAATAAAACAGGAGCAGACTGAGGAATAGTCCTGGTATCCCAGAGCATCCTGGAGGAGAGCCGAAAAGGTTAAAGAAGCAAAAGCTGATTAGAACTGTACTGATCAGCTAGCTGGGGGCATGTTTCTTTTAGTAGTAAGCTGACAAAAACTCAACAAAACTTGATTTTAAAGCAGACAACTGGAAATGTCAAAAAGAAAATGCTCTGTACCTCTCTCACCACCTCCGTAAGCCCATCTCTAAAGTCAATTACGCTCTTCAGGTCATTCTTTGATTCAGACAATTTCTGTCTAATGGAGAACAGGACTTCAGGAAAATTATGCAGACCTAGGGGTGAGGAGAAGGGAGGAATAAACAAATCTCTCCACCTCTTACAGAGCAGCCACAGCTTCAATGGATGCAGGCAGTACAACTAGAAACCATAATGGCTCTGCAGTCCTTTGTAAGGACCATCAGTTACAGGCAGTAGCCACTCAGCTCCCACATTATCATGTGTATACTGTGCAGAAAGAGCAGGGAAATGGAAGAAAAGGAAAGTACTGAATTAGCCATGAAACACATAAGATTTATAAAGCAGAGAAAAACTCAAGGGGAGGTCTTCAATGCTGTCATACCAGCACCACTTACTTTGACCAGCCTTTTCTCCTCAGCCCAAATCTGTTTGCTGAAGTAACAACACGCATTTTGAAAGAAGTACACCATATTTCTAAATTACTTTGCCTGGAAAACTGTTATTCTTCCCAGGCTGGGGGGGTTGTGTGAGGTGAAGAGTGGGGAGAGGGTTGACAGGGGGAGCAAGTGTAAAGCAGAATGAGAGATAAGCAGGCATTTTTGTTTTATCTTCAAGCCTCCTCTTATTTGACTGAGCTTATTGCAGTGCCTTTCAGCATAACTGTCACGCTTACCAGTGCATTCAGTTGTATCTCAATTCATCTGAAGAGCAGCAGAAAAACTAAGAATTCAAAAAGCTGAAGCTGTTTCCAGGCAAAGCAAGTAAAGGGAAAATTAACTGTCGCACTAAATGCAGACATGCAGGTGAAACATAGGCTAAACCAGCAAAAGGATGTGAGCTCTTTATTAAGCCTTCATTCTGCAGCACAAGGAGCAAAAAGCTCAGCAGAGTCAATGGGTCTGACTGACAGGGTATGGGACGAGGGCTGAGAGCAGAGAATAGTGTTGTGGGGAGGTTAGATGAATACTGTGCGCCAACACAAACTGCAGCAAAACTGGGTTGATGGCCCTAAGAAAACTCTTTCTTCTGGGGAAAAAGAAAGGCATGAAGAGGCAGCTCCCCAGAGCATCTTACTCAGACTGAAGTTGCTGTGGAAGAAATTACAGTACAAATTGACAAAATGAACAGTAACAAGTCAGCAAAGCAGAGGGCATTAATCAAACAATTCAAAGGTTGGAATAGCATACGTAACCTCTCACTTCAGACATCTTTGGTGCTGGAGGACTGAAGACTAACCTTTTTTAATATATATATATTTTTAAGATTTCCAGAACCAACAGGCCTGTTACTGTAACAATACCAAAAAGCAGAGACTACAATGAAGGGCAGAGGCAGAGAACACCTGGATAAATAAAATCTAATTGAGAAATGTTAGCACAGCTTCTGTAAAGAGCAGTCCCTTCTTACAAGGCTCTTACAGATCTTTGAAGGGATGAACAAACATTTGCATAAGGGCCATTTACCTGATACAGTATACTTGGATTTCTTACAGATTTTGACAAATCCCTCTAAGAACACCAAACAGCCATGGTACAGCAGGGATAGTCTTGACAGGTAAAAATCATTCATAAAAAGGAAACAGAAGATCTGGGGTAATGGTCAGTTCCTGCAAAAGAAGGAAGTCACCCGTGGACAGCTGTGCTCTGTGACCTGTGCTTTTCCACACATTCCAAAGTGACATAGAAAATGAAAGGTGAGCAAGGAAGGAAAGTTTTCTTGGCGGTACAAAGTTTCTCAAGTCAGTAAGAATAACAGTGAAGAATTACAGTGAGGCCTGGGTGTGATGATAGATAGTTTAATGAAAATGTCAGCTCAGTGCTTGACAGCAGCCAAAAAAGCAAACCAAATGTTAAGAACAGCCAGTAAAAAAATGCAGAGCAAACCAGATGACATTGCAATGCTGCTGTGGAAGCCTGAGGTTTGCCCATACTTTGATAGCGTGTACATTTCCTGCTTGTGTTTGAAATTCATTGGCTGGAAGACAACAATACTACCTTACATTCTTCTGACCAGGCCTGCTGGAAATGTGAGTCTCCGTGAAAATTCCCATTAAAGAGGTAAAGAAATAACAATTATCACTTCCTAGTGCTATATACAGGACATCTAGAACCAGAATTGTCTCAATAACATTTGTTGATTCTATCTAAATGTCCAAAGATTTTAAGTTGTCAGAAACACAAAGAAAATGAGTGTAACTTTTTTTCTTTCCTTTGTTTTCAAATAGAAAATTGTGAGAGAGCAAAGCAAAATAAGGAGTATCTTGAGAAAGCTTAAAATGTTTTCAGTATCTTTGTCCAAAGGAAAAAACCTTTTGTCAGCTGGTTCTTTCTCAATATTATCTACACTGTGCATTCTGAACATGACTGCAAAACATATGTACTGTACATATATGATTTTGGAGAGAAGCTGGCAAAGCAGAGTCAGAAAAAAGGCCGAGAAAAGCAAACCACATTTGTCATCAGCTTTCAGATGTGCATTCCCAATCAGAATGTTCAGATACTGTTGTGATGTAATCAATATATCTTCACAGCGATTGAAAAAAGCATTCTGATTATGTATTAGTTTGTGGAATATCTCCTAAGGAGACATAGTGAGAATTTCATTGCTTTCACTGCATTTAAAAATTGATTGTGTAAACACTGGAGAACATGAGTGAGTCATTGTTGTATGACCTTGTGCAGATGACCTTAAAAACATAAAGATCTGTGAGCTTTCAGTCCCATTTGATAACATTTTATAGCAAGAAAAAATTACAGTAGTCAAACTCCCGTCTTTTTTTCTAGCTACTGGAGGAAACCTG
This sequence comes from Apus apus, assembly GCF_020740795.1. Taxonomy (NCBI): domain Eukaryota; kingdom Metazoa; phylum Chordata; class Aves; order Apodiformes; family Apodidae; genus Apus; species Apus apus. The sequence continues at coordinate 66,965,182 of NC_067312.1, read as the reverse complement.
CAAGATAATAAAAAATCGTAACAAGTGTTACTGGCTAAAAACTGAAATTATTCTTTATTTGATAGCATATCATTAAAAAGATTAATAAGAAAGCAGTAAGTTAACTTTTTAACATGATTGCACATGTGTGAAAAGGTTTATACTTCAGTGGAAAGTCTAATCTACTTTAAATTCTGTATCCAGATCCAGGTTGTCAAAGATTGCATGGGATCTTGTGCCACAAAGATTTGGGATCTCTGCATCAGTTTACTATATATGCACGTCACATGGAGAATTCATACTGCTACTTATCAAGAAAAATTATTAGGTCATTATTTTATTTTATTTTTTATGGTTCCATCATTCTGGATGTGGAAAAGTAAGGCACCATTTCAAGAAGGATTGAGATACATAATTATCATTCTTTGATTGGTGGTTAGAAAAACTACATAGGGTCACCAGCACAACAATCTGTTTTGGTGGCCTATGATAAAGATCTGACTCATCAAAGGACCCTTTTACAAGCCCTTTTTAAAACTTTCTCTTTGGGAAGGATGCAGCAGCACCTCTGCCCAGTAAAATTTCTTACTAAAGAATGGAATTTGGGACTGGACAGTGTATTTTCTTGTTGTATAGCATATCTCAGAGGAAGTATTAATATTCCCTCCCATGGTCTTTTAATGACTGGAGACTCAAAAGCTGTTTTAGTCCTGTGTTTGACCTTAATCCTACTTTTAATGATGTCCTCCACATCCCCTGGTGTGCCCATCCTCCTGCAAGGCCTGTCTTCCTTGAATAAATCCCAGTCAGCCACAACACACCCAAAAGCAATAGGAACATTATTTTTCTCCCCCTAAGTCCTTGCCCTCTTTAGAGCAAAGGTCATCAAAACCGTGGCTCTGTGGTTAGTTTTGCTTACTCTCTCTTTCCTTCTCAGTCATCACAAAACCTAATTCAATATGTGTTTTAGGTACCTGGCTTTCAGGTTCACTTATAGGCTTGTGCTTTAATTTAACTTAAACCCATTCAACAGTGGACCAGCCATGGTCTTCCGTGGTGTCTCCTCCCACACTGTCTCCATCTTTAAAGGATTACCTGAATTTCTCCTTTTTCCTGCTTTCACAACCTCAGCTGACAAAGCTTCTTGGCTCTTATGTTTGTGGCTGCCATTGCATCCAAGGAATTTTGTAATCAGTGTGTTGAAGAAAAAAATTTCTGCAATTTCATTATATGAAAACATAGTATCCAGGGTGATCCTATTATGACAAGGTTGCTGTTGGTTTCAGCTGCTTTACCCCTGCTAAAACAACAGAGTAAACAGTTCCTGACAGTGCCCCCACATCCAAAAGAAAATTCTAATTTTTCAGCAACTCAACCATATGCTGAATTTCCAAAACTTAAAAACTACAAGCTGCAATCTATCCTTTGCCTTCCTCCATACAGCACAGATAGGCTGTCCAAACATCACTTCCATAGGTGTAGTCCCTTCATAGCCCACAAAGAATTGGTTTCTTAAAAAAAAAAATAAATAAATTGTAAAGGGAGGGGTTTTTTTCATGCCCCCACTCCCAGCCTTTCTCCGGAAATGAAATGACTAAAGCAACAGGCATCTTGGGCATATTAACCACCCTCCTTTGGACACGTGAGACCGCTGGAAACTCTGTGTCAGTTACCATGTCCAAGAGCAGATGTTATGCCAAGCCATTCATAAATGCCAGCATTCTTGTCCCTATTTTAACTTCTTTTTTCTTCTCTGTCTTCTTTTATTTTATTTTTATTTTTTTTTCCAAGCCACTCACCAACAGAGCTGTTCCTCACCCTCCCTCCGGCCAAGGCAGTGAGCTTCAGAGATTCGCTGCCTGCCTTTCCCTCTCCTGCCGGCAACAGGTACTGGGAACAACTCAAGTCCTCCAGCTCCTCAGTGAGCCCCCCATAGGGTTAGCAAGAGGAGAGAAACAGCCCAGCTAGAGAGGGAAATCCACCCTTGCCACTCAACATGGCCTGCTTCTGCTGGCCTCACTTCTGAATGTGCCTTCCAAGCCCCTGGCTCCATTCTTGGCTATACCTCCCCTTTTGAAGTGCAAACTGCAGGGGTGAATGAACATGATTGAAGTAGACAGGCAGGGGGAGGGTTCCTGAGAGCTCAGTACTCAATACCAGTATGCCCATAAATCCCATGCATCTTGGAGTAACAGACAGTGCCGTGCAGCACTGAGGCTGACCTCAACAGGATGAAACATTCCCTGGATTCTGTTCTGGCACCAGCCATGATTCACTGGACCAACAGATCCGCACACATACTTTTCCCTCAGCACACACTGAACACAAATCATAGAATCATAAATAATAGAATAATAATAGAATGGTTTGCACTGAAAGGGACCTTAAAGATAATTTAGTTCCAATGCCTCTGCCATGGGCAGGGACACCTCCCACTAGACCAGGTTGCTCAAAGCCCCATCCAACCTGGCCTTGAACGCTTCCAGGGAGGGGGCACCCACAACTTCACTAGGCAACCTGTTGTAGCAGGGTGCTCCATGTCTCAATATGCCTGCCTCAGTTCCCTTTTATGATTCAACTGCTTTTTATTTCTCATTTTGCAGGCCCTGGCTTGCAGAGAAAGGTTCCCATGAGAAAGGAAACGGCCTTGAAAACTCTGAGCTGGTAACAGCCTTGACAGGTATAAACCGAGGGCCAAGTGGATGTGCATAACACCAGCTGCTCTCCAGTGCTGAAGAACATGGAGCTCAGCCCAGCCACAACTAGGCCCTAAACAGAGATAAAGTAATAACGAACAGATAAACAAAAGAGTTTGCTTGATGAGAACAAGGCCCTCATGGATTTCCCTACTGTTTGCCTTTTATTCTCCAATGAGAGATATCAGAGGTGTGGCTAATGGTCAACTGACAGCAGCCAATCCACTTTATTCTATAAAAGCCTGGTCCCATTTCTGATCAAAAAAAAGATATCTGTACACTTTCCACAGGAGGTTGCTGGACCTTCTCTCCTCTAGTGGGGGTGTTTACCAGAGAGACAAATTCTCAGGAGCTGCAGTCCCACCAAGGACACCTGGCTGTGGCCTGACATGGGTGAGAAATACTACTCATTCATTGTCTTTATTACAAACTTAACATTAAGTTAATTAACATTGTTAATTTTAGGATTGTAAAATCCTTTAAAAATGATGGTTGATATTTAGGCCTAGTACGGTATTTGATAGTAAGTCAGTTGCCAAGGTTTTAGTGATTAACCTTTGTCGTTTGACTTAATTATAAGTAGTAAACTCACTGCTAATATACCCTTTGCATCCTAACTGCTCTTCTGTTCTTATCTCCCAGTTTCCCTAGACTTTCACTGTACTCGTGCCCCTCATACAGAATAATTAAAACCCCCAACGTTGTATGCAATAAATCTCAATGACTGCATATAAGCATTGTCTGTCATCCATCCCATCTGGGACACCTGTGCCAGTGTCTCACCGCCCTCACAGTCAAGAACTTCTTCATAATGTCTACCCTCTTCTAGTTTAAAACTACTACCCCTTGTCCTTCCTGTGTTGAGGGCTCCAGAACTGGACACATTACTCCAGGTGGGGTCTCACAAGTGCAGAGTAGAGGGGCAGAATCACCTCCCTCAACCTGCTGGCCACACTTCTTTTGATGCAGCCCAGGACATGGTCAGCTTTCTGGGCTCCAAGTGCACATTGCCAACTCATGTGGAGCTTTTCATCAACCAACACCCCCAGGTCCTTCCCCTAAGGCTGTGCTCAAGGCTGTTCTGTGTTACCTCCTTCAATGCATGAATGCTTTGACATGTATTATCTGAAGAAGGGCTAGACTCCACCACAGGAAGTCATAGAAGCAATATCAGGGAATAATTGCCACATGGCTCAGGTCCTGTGAGGTCCAGGAGCCTCGTGAGTGAGACAAGACATTGTCTCCTTCCTCCTCTCTGCTCAAAGCATTATGCTGGGCTTCCCCTGGAAAGAACCAAAGTGTCACCCATGTAAGCAGCCCTGGTAGAGGCACTATGGCTGAAAGAGCGGCTGGGCCATTGCTGTTTATAAGCCTAGGACAGGGTAATGTCATTACTCTTTGCTGGTGACGAAGGAGACTGCTAAAAAGGAGTTTACCAGGAGGTTATTGTGGGAGTCAGTATCTGATTGAAAGCAAAGGCTGTGACTTCTTGAAATGGGAAGAAAAAGCCTTTCCACAGTGTTACAGACAGTTGTTAAAAAAGGCTTAACAGCTCCCATGTCCATGAAATAATTTGAGTAAAGTGGCTCGTAGAGAAAATATGCAAATTTTAATCATTCCTGACAAGGGCAACTTATCTAGAGTATAAGAAATTTATCCTTGCATACCAGGATGTGCCCTGAGAATTTAATCTGAAGTAAACAACAGACAAGAAATTAAACTGGCTTCTCCACAGCCCTTGCTATGCAAATCTTTCTCATTCCTTAGTGTTTCTTTGGCGTCTTCCAAAATCACTTCAAAATCTACATTGCCCTGTGACTTGAGAGGGGGCCTGATGTAATGACAGGGAGAGAGATGAGAGCTCTGATACTGCTTCCATGATGCTGTAGGCTAAACCAGATGGAGACAAGCCTCTTGTTTGGGATAAGACATTAAACAAAAATTGTACTTCTCATCAGTGCTGTGGTAGTGGTCTATAATCAAGTCTTCCTTCAAGATACAAGTGGGTATGAAATAGTCCCTTGTTTGGTTTCTTAGATAGTGCCTTAGTGTCTAAGACAGTCAGGAAGCAGCACAAATAATCCCATCCTGGCTTGGAGGGAGTAGAAAATTCACATGCAACACTGAATGAACGTCCCAGAGAAGCAGTGACCAATGATTCACTTTGAGTAATGCTGACTCACTTCAAGGTACTTTCCATGTACACACGCACACGCTGAGAGAGAGAGCAAAAATAAATGCCTGATCTTAAGAAAGTTCAAACTAAATATTGTTATAACCTTTTGCTTTACTCAGAGAGAAAAATCAGTCTCATTTTTCTGGAGAGAGACTGCTTGGCAAAGCAGCCAAAACCAGTTGTTTTTGTTTTTACAGGAGTTTCAAACCCAGAGATAACTGTTAAGGACAAGTTTTTAGGGTGTGGGGGGCAGGCCACAAAATTGCAAGTGCTTAAAGCCTGGAGTATGTAAACAAAGACCTGTAAATGCTGCAAGGGTCTCAGCATGTACGTCTGTCTTGAGGAATGGAGCAAAGCTCAGCACAACAGCAGTGGCTGTCTGTAGAATTAGAAAACTTTTGTCGTGTTGAGAATGATATCAGAGGTGTATTTCTTGTGGGCCAGGAGCTACCAGACCAGTTCCTGTCCTACTCCTTGGTGAAATCTTCCATTTAATGAGATGCATGTACTGGGCTGAAGGTAAGACCCTGCTTTGGATCAGTGGTACTTCTGTTTTCCCTCCCTGACATCTAGATCTGTGCTCTGCTTAGCTCCACTCTTCCATTACTTATCCATATCTGCTGCAGCCTTGTTGCTCTCTCAGTTTCTACTTTTTTTTTCTTCAATCCTTTGCAATTCCCCAGGCACAGGCTGCTGTTTGTGTACTTATCTCATGGTCACAGCAGCAACACACTTCTGTGCTGCCCAGAGTCTTATCATCTCAAGACACAGTGAGAGATGTCCTTGGGCAACTCACTAGACTTCCAAATTCTCTGTCCTTCTTGTTCTCTCTGTCTCCTTTTCCAAAGCCAGCTGGAAGCAATATGGCATTCCCTCTGGCTCCCTGGCTGGATCAGGTTGAACACAGAGCAAGTCCCACTGCTTTGTGGAATATACTCACTAATTATTTCATGGGTTTGTTTTGGGGTTGGAGAAGTGGTGTTGCCTCTCTTGACTTTGTTTCCCTAACCCCAAATTAATTCATTATGAATTAAAAAAGCCTAAGAAAGCAGCAGAGCTCTCAGAGCCCTCTGATATGGGCACTGAGCTGTGCAATGTTGCTCTCAAGAAGGTTCTGGAAGGCTGGTGGGATGGCGCAGGAGGCACGGGAAAGAGACCAGGAAGAAACCACAGTGTCAGGCAAAAAGCCGTGAAACTAAGCACCCCTTGCACAGCTGATTTAGAAAGCAGATCTTCACACAGTGGTACCATTGCCCTTGTAGTGCCTTTCACTGCAATACTCCTTTTCTTGCATACACATGCACAGAAATATCTGGTCAGGAAACATATGCCAGCCCGTGCACCTGCAGGGAAGTAGAGTAAGTCTCAGCAACCCTTAATTAATCCCACCAAATGTTGGCCAAGAGGCTGCCATTATGCCTGGAGGCAAGCACAGATACTGCTTGCCAAGAGGAAGGACGCAGAGCACCTCCTTCTACACAGTAGCCAAAAGGCTCTTCATTAATTAAATCAGACAGAAATAAATAAGGCCAGTGAAAATAAGAAAGTAAAAATAAATACAGATTATTAGTATCAAAGCAGATCCAAACAGCTGGTACACAAAACCTTCTCATTGCCATGTGTTATTAAGTGGAAAGCTTTCCACCTCTACCCCTTCAATGCATTAGAAACATGATTGTTCTCCTCTTTCTAAGCAAGTCACTGCCAGCCCTCTTGCATTTCTCAAGGGAAACTGAGGCAAAAGAATAAGGCAGGGCTGAGTGCTGCAGCCATTGGCAGCTTGGACGCCACATTGCCCTCCCTCATTTCACTGTGAAGTGCCAAGGACTAGTGGTCACCACCACAGAGATTCCAGACTGTCTGCACAGCAACAGGATCATTCTGCTGCGAGGCATACTATGGTCCTACAGACCCACAGCAAAGCCTCCACACCAGGCCACATCACCCAGACCCTTGCTTGCTTGCTTTCCAGTGAGCTGACTCCAGCACTGCTCAGAATGCAGTACAACATTTGCTTGGAGGGTGCTTGCTGTGACAGAAATGAAAGGTTTTGACAGCCCCATAAGCCTGTTCATCAAGGAAGCCAGGGAAGCAGGGCAGTAGAGGTGGAAACCCACTTTGTGAAGCCAGAGGCAGAGGTGGAGATTTTCCTTACCAGTTTCATGGAGGCTACAGTGTCCTGCAGCCATCCTGCTTCCAAGCCCAGCTCCCTCCTTGCCAAATGAGAACCTCTCCAACCCACCAGCAGCCAGCAAAACCAGCCAGGCATCCTTGGGCCAGTGCTGCCTCACCACCCCGCTGTACTAATGCTTGTCCCAGCCACAAGCTGGAGGGAGACAGCAGGAGGCTGGGTTCAGCAGGACTGGCTTTCAAGCATCACTGGTGCTGGCTGAGTGAGGCATTTCTCATCCTGAGCAGGAGCTGCATACTTGATACTCCACTGGGGGATTTACAACACAGCAAGGATTTTGTCAGGGATTTTGCAGAGGCCATCTTTGGAGAGAACATGCTGTGCCTGACCTCCCTGCACTTCATTTGGCTCAGAAGACACCTTGTACTGGATTGTGCTTCTCCTCCCCTTCCCCTCCCGGCTTCTGGCCTTTTCTATGAAGAGAATCAGCAATTCAACCAGTCGCTCTTCTGAGACGTGACAGTGTGTGTTTGCAGGAGAGGAGAGGATGAGGGGGAAGGTGCTTTTTCTCACCTCTGACAGTGCAGTGCAGCCATGCAGCTCCACACATCCAACATCCCTGCAGAATGGCATTCTGCAGTCTGCTGTTCCAGTGTCAGAGCCCACTGCAGCTACAGAGAAATAGAAAAGCATACATGCATAATCTTTACAGGCACCATCAATAGTATGAGGCAAAACAGTTTTGAAAGTATCCATTTTCCAGCCAGTCTCAATACTGGAAATATCATAAATGATAAATCATATCTTTCAATTTACCTAGATTTTTTATATGTGTATATATATATAGTACAAAGCTAGCCTAAAATTTATCATATTACAAATGTCTATGTTTTTTTTTCTGTCTATTAATGCTCCCCATATTTTTTTTCTGAAGTGTTTTGGCCACTCGCTTGAAAGACTAGAAGAAGAGTACGGTCACTTTCCAGCTTCAAAGATGGCAACAGAGACAGCTTGTCCTTGGGGCAGAGGGCTACCTAAATATAATGTCTTCTCAACACCTGTACTACTTAGAATTTAAGCTTCCAATTGTCTTGACTTTAGTGGCTGCTGCTCATACCACTCAGTATGAGCAAAGGGGCAAGAAAACAAATTCTCACACATTGAGATGAGAAGAGAAAGAGATCAGTTGAATGCACAGCGTTCTCTCCCACAAGACTCTGCCTGCTCATTTAGGCTCAGGAATCATTTAGACCCTAAGATGTATCTCCTTAAGCAGAAATACTGTCTGATTTTCAAATTATGTGTGTAGGTGCAGTCACAAGACTACAAACTAAAAACAGCAAGGTACTTTTCAGCACACAGCAATTTTCCTGAGTTTGAAAAATCTGCAAAAATATGCCTCTGGTTTTAGATGCTTAGAACCTCATATGTGTCACATACTGATTCCTTAATCCTCCTCTATATGGGATGTTTAGACAATGTTTTTAACATTTCTCTCTTTAGTTCAAATTTCCAGACATGTAAGATCCTACCCTAATACTGCATAGGTTTTTAAACACCTTTCAACATCTGTTTGTCAGTGTCCCTCAGATACAACATGCTTAACAACAGCTACGTCTTCTCTATATGCTTCCTCTATAAATACACTCTACTCTTGATTTAGAATAGACAGATAACAATAGATTATCCATCTCTTTTGGGAAGTCAGTCTCTTTCATAGTGACACTCAAGGCTCATCAGGTTTTGGTCCATGCAGTCACACTTGCTTATCCCAAAAGCCACAGGAAAGTCTCATTGATGTAGAGCACATCCCAGAGGAGAAAGGGGAGGAAAGAAGGAAGCAAAACCCCTAACACCCAACTGCTGACTCCCTATTCCTTCATTTCACCTTCAAGCAATGATGCTCCATAAGAGAAGGTGCCATTCCCTTTTCAATCGTCCTTCACTTTTCCAGTGTCCTGTAGGACTGCATGAGTGGGAACAACTTGTTTGTTCAGGGTGGTTTTATGAATTAGCCTGCATTTATGGGCTTGACATACATGAAGTCTGACATTTCAGTAAGTATAGGAATTTCCTGTATCTTATTATGCTGCAGCTTCAGCAAACAGATTTAAAGTGCCCCACACAACATACGTGGATTCAGCTCTTGTCAATAAGTATCAGTGAGGTGGGGAAGGGAAACCAAGGAAGGAAATCTTTGAGACCTTTGAGATGGTATGCATCAGGCCAAGGATCCATCAAGTTTGATTTTGGTGGGTCTTATTAGGGGCAGTTGCAATTATGAATCGCTGACCAAGGAGGAGGGAGATGATTAGGTTTGATTTGCTATCTACTGGTAGTAGCTCTGACATTAACCCACTGGGGTCTTGCAAGGGGTCAACAAGGAGATTGGTCTGATTCCACAGCTATGTCTCTTACACCACCCCGGCTAATTAGAATGTCTGTTTACCTGCAAGTATCCATGGGACACTCAAAGAATATCTGACCCCTACCTCACCTGCTGTTTCCAGCAACACACCATTCATGCTAGAAATGCAATAGCTGCCCATGAGTGTCCAGAAAGTGAGAAAATACCATCTTTGAGATCTGAACAAGAAATAAAGATCATAGAACGATAGAGCCAAACCATTATATGATTCTATGATTCTATGTTCTTTCTTTTTTAGACTAACAATATTTTCTAGATAGGAAGCAAAGGAAAACATGGACTGAGCTGGGAGTAGTGCCATTTGCTTTCTACTGTCACTGAAATGAGCAAAATTAAGATTGCAATAAAGACAGGCTTCTTATTATCCACATCAGAAATGCTTCCATTTTTTTCTCCAGGAAAATGTCACCTTTTCAATGGACCAGTTTAACATCAACAAGAGAGAATCCACTTCTTCCCTTCCCACAAGATCTGAAGAACTTTCACTAGACCAGTTCATGATAGTGGTGTGGCTGGACCACTCCCCTGCTTCCACATAAGCTACTTGTGCTTATGTGGAACTGATTTCAGTAATAAAGCAATTTCTGTAGAAATGTGGATAATTGTCCATGTTCTAGAAAAGAAAGAGGAATTGCTTTTTCATCAGATGCTGGTTGCAAAGAATGCAGGCTCTTCTAGTGCAAGGTTTGTGTCTTAAATTTGGACATCAGCTGTTAACTGTCTAATCAAATCCTCAAGACTCTTCTGGCTACTGCACCAGCTAATGAATTGGCCCCCAGGCTCAAAGTAGCATTCTCAGCCTATGAGGAGTGGCCGTTCTATGTAAAAATGAAGATTTCATTTTTGCATCATGAAATATTCACATGATTAAGTGCTGCAAAGCATATGCCATGTAGCGGAAAGCTAAGTGGCTAGAAGTAAGCTTGGAGTCATTCCCAGATAGGGCATTACAATCATCTTCCCAGGGGCATAAGGGAGAGGGGCTGGGTTGGCTGGACAGGCACTTGTGTCTCAGAGTAACACAGCAGTGTCAATTTCTTCTGCCTCTGCTGACTCAATTCCTTTTGGATTTTACAATCCAGATTACCAAAAATCCCTCCCATCAGCTGTGGTCACCTGAAATAACTCCAGCCTGAGGGCTGTGCCCAAACTGCAGCCCTCACAGGATGATTTCTGCACCAGCGAGGCTGCACCTCTGCAGTCCCTGCTGGTTTCCAGCAGGTTCACAGAGAACCTGGCATTTTGGCATCCTTTCCTGCAGGGCATAAGTTTGGCTGTGATTGGCCTCCTTTGGAAATGACTGAATAAGGGCCCTTGGTCAAATGCTAGACTCAGATACGTCGAGTACAACTTTCAGTTACTTCAGAGACAGCTGTCACTATAAAGGACAGAATTCAAGTTTAAGCTTTCTAATCCCCCTACAGAGCCAACATTTGAAATAAAAAGTAAGCTAGAAAGCAAGAAAAGTTATTCCACTAGTTATTGAATGTGTTGCTCAACCCTTCAGCTGTCAAAGGGAAAGTACTGAGCTTGAAATAACAGTCCAGGTCTATTTCACAAATGAATGTCTAGTAACATATAGAAGACACGAAGAGTAGCTCTTACTCATAGCCCTCTATGATTTTCCCCCATCCTCAAATCCCCTAGTGCCCATGCTAAAATATGTGACTGTGATGTGTGAGTTGCCCCAAGACAGGTCATTCCCAATGTGATGGAGGAGCTCATTAGCATGATCTCCACATCTCTTCAACTGAAAGGTTGTCTCATTGCTCAGAGACAGATGAGAAAAGTGTCAGATAACATTTCAGAGCAAAGATTCCTGTAAGAGTTTCAGAACAATGTCATGAAAAAGTTCTGCGGGTTTACTTATGTGTTCAGTAGTCTAACTTCAGCTCCTGAACTGAGAGCTGAAGTAACACATCAGAGACCAAACAAATCTACTCAGTCAGTGACATTGGATAGCCCAGTGCCACCAGGTAATTGCTGTGTGTCTCCCATGGAAGTCAGCTTTTGACTGTTCAGGTTTTGCTTTGTCCTTTCTTTTTCACCTCTTATGCTTACTGCTCCAGAGTGTTTGTTGCTGATTTTCTAAAGCAGGAGGCAGTCATCTTCTCTGAGGACATCACGTGCATTGGCTTTATTAGCTTTTTCATCTTATTTTCTCCACCTGTCCTGTTGAGGTGGGGGAGTGAGTGAACAGTGTGGTAGGCATCTGGTAACCAGCCACAGTTAATCCATCACACCATGGCTGGTAATGCCCATGCTGGCGAATGGTTTTCCTCCGTAATAACATACCTGGAGGCACATGTGGGTTAGGCAAGAGACCTGGTCCTGACACAACTGTGAAGAAAATGGTGTTTTAGCTATGCAACAGATATGGACTGGTGGTATTTATAGTTTTGCTTGGGTTTTTGCCTAGATTTTGTTCTTGCAAGAAAAAAAACAAATTAATTCAAGATTGTTCAATTTAATTTTTTTCTTGGTTGCCCGTGTTTCATACACTGGTAATGCTTTCTTCTTTGCAAGTACAAGTATTTTTATTCTGATTAACTGTACTAATATTCAAATAAAATTATTATTTTAAAGATAAATCTCAGCTTCTTAAACGCTTCAGTGATAAGCACACAGTTTTTCCTTTTCTCCCTTGGCTGCTGGCGAAATAAGAAAAAAACAATGCATATTTGACATTTTTCCCAAAAGTGATACTCACTTCAGGTTTTGTTGAGTGTTCAGGTCCAATCATTAATCTTTTCTTTAAAGAGAGTTATGGATCTTCAATCATGAGCTATATATGTGCTGTTGTAAGTACAAATATGTTACCCAAATTTTGCATATGAAATTACTATTTATGTCATCCAATTCTTTCTTGCAGAATTGCCTAGGCGTTTGACTAACCACTTGCATATAAAAATATGTATTTTTTGCTTGAGCAATTGAGAGCTTATATTTTAAAAGTAAAACAGCTCTCCAAATGCATGTTAACTACATACTCTAAGTTCTAGAATTGTTATTGTTCAGATTGCAGAAACTGAAAACCATACTCCCTGTTAAAATAAATATTTCACTGGACCCTGAGCACTGAAAGTGTTTCAGCTAATTTTTTTTCAAGCCAGTAAGATATATATTTTAAGATACAGCTGTGCCTATGTAAAGGTTACAGATGATTGTAAAGCACAATTTCTGTTTCCCTGAATGCCCAATGATTTTTCAAATATCTTTTCCCAAGTGAGGACATCAGCATCTCTCTCAGTCAGAGTTTTTGAAAATTGAAATTTTTGAGATGTTCAGATAATTTTTGGCACTTTAAACCCTTTCAAACAGAAACCTCCTATCGGATTTTAAAGAAGCTGGCACATTCCTGCAAGCACTGTCTTTAGTTTAAACAGTGTATTCCTACAGAGTATCCTTTAGGAAAATCTCTTTGTCTCACAATATTACTAGGCTTGTCTTCAAGGGCTCAATGATGCTCCTTTTCCCTGCTGAGAGATGAAAATGCCTTTCCCTCACATTCAGTGGGTCACATTTAACAAACCTTTTCACACTAACCAGTTGTAACAATAATTTTTTAAATGTACACATTGGTATGAATTCAAGCACCAGTGTGCTAACCCTACTTATAAAAGACCATGGAAGATTCATGGATACATTTAGCTTCCATTGGCACAGACGTCAATCTGGCTTAGAGGCTGCCTGCTTAAAATGGGTTTATAGTGGCTTTGCAGCAGGAGATAGAGGTGAGGGAGCCAAACGCACAGGCACATCTGGCTGACAATACCAGGGTGGCAGAGACTGTCAGAGCAGCAATGCCTGACAGTCTGAAGCTCCAAGGGCAGAGATCTAAACTGTGATCAAGCCTGTTGTCAGTCACAGTGCTCCAAAGTCAGAGATGTTGCAACCAGTGGGAGGGGGAGATGTCAAAGAATTTGGTGAGACTTCAGCCTGCTGCCCTGTTTAGGACAAAGAGTTTCCACAGCCTAGTGGTTTGCTTAAGTGTCAGGCTAGCATTTTTTTATCTCCTGACATAAGTTTCTTTCTTTGGAATAAAGGTTCAACCATTAGATCCAGCCTCAGCTGACAGCTTCATTCTATCCCAATTTGATGACTTCCATCTGAAGGTTTGATCCTACAGTTATGTAGGTCTCTTTAATTAGACAATTTTCATTTCACAATTTTCATTTCATTAACTCTGCTTTCAGAATATAAGAGCTTAACAGCAGGGACTGATTATTTTTTCAGTGCAATGTAGATAAATTTTTGTTATGATCCAGTTGGGAAATACTTTTGGGAAACACTTGTTCAAAACAAAACAAGACAAAAAAGAGGATTTGTCTACGCCAAGAAATAATTCTCCTAAATAAATACTTTGGCTGGAGAAGGTTGTGCTGGGGTAGTACTAAAAACGTACCTTTGTTGGTGCTCTAAATTCAAGGAGGTGAAAAGTGCAGCAAAGAGGAATCACCATAAACTATGGGGTGATTCAGACACAGGCACAACATGAAGTTATCTGCATACACCCTCACTAGTTCTCCCAATCTGTACTTCCCTTCTCCATCAGCCAGACCCCAATTCCCTTCAAAACTGATGGGAAATTTTCCGTCCACACACACAAGCTCTGGCACAGAACCTGCAGGCTTGCAGTGTATGTCCATTCCACAAGTTGAACTGAAAACAGGCTGAGTCAGGAGGGTGTAGTGAGAAAATTCCCAGACCTGTGCTGCTAATTTGGAAGATGCTTGTGAAAAACAAACAAAAAATCAAACACAAAACAAAACAAACAAACAAAAAAACCAACACAACCTACACCACAAGATCTTTGGTAAGTAGGTCTCTTGTGCCTGTCCAGGTCTCTCTGGATGGCAGCACAGCCTTCTGCTGTGTCAGCCACTCCACCGATTTCAGGGAGTTCCCTCATCCAGGTCCTTGATGAAAATTCTGAACAGTACTGGTCCCAGTACTGATCCGTGAGGGACTCCACTAGTCACAGACCTCCAACTAGATTCTGTACCATTGACCACAACTCTCTGACTTCTTCCTTTCAACCAGTTCATGATCCACCTTACTACCTGATCATCCAGACCAAACTTCCTCAGTTTATCTACGAGGATGCTGCAGGAAACAGTGTCAAATGCTTTACTGAAATCAAGATAAACCACATCTACTGCCCTGCCATCATCTATCCACCTAGTTACTTCCTCATAGAAGGCTATAAGGTTGGTCAAACATGACTTTCCCTTGGTAAAACCACGCTGACTGATCTTAATGACCCCCTCATCCTTGATATGCCTAGAGATAGTGCCAAGAACAAGTTGTTCCATCCCCTTTCCAGGGATGGAGGTGAGACTGACCTGTCTATAGTTACCCAGGTCCTCCTTAGAGCATGGTTCATCAGGTTCTTGCCCAGGAGAGAGGGGCAAGTGGGAAATTAACCATGCAGAGGACGTGCTCAAAGCTTCCATCAGTATCAGCACACCAGCTTCTAATTTCATAGTCTCTCTGGCTTGTGGAGAAGGATTCCCACTCAAGGCTTTAAGAAGCTGCATCCTGTTATTTTAAAAGTCATCCTCCACCAGACTTCAGCTCTCCAGCCACAAACACACATAGCCCCAAACGTACTGCTGGTGGAGCAAGGTCCACAATCTAGTCTTGCACACAGGAGACAAGACCTTGCAGTGACCAAAGAGCAGCCTGCAGCAGCTTGGGTGCAGACCCTCTGTGCATGCAAGCCTAACCCACAGGGACCCCCGCCCAATTCTATGTACAAGAGGTGTATTGCAGACTTCTTGATTTCAGCTCTTTTTTGGAGTGTGTTTTAGTCAATGAGAGCTGTGGCTGTGTAACCTGGCCCAAAGGCAAAAACTATCCAGGTGATTTAATTTTTTTAATCTTATTCTTTGGGGTCTTCTGTTTTTCAGCAGAAGTGTTTCATTATGTTATATAGTGCCTTGGCTCTGGAAGAGCTATATAAATAAAAGTACTGATATATTATTTTATTATACATCCTGCTTTCCAGAAATGCTCTAATTGATGAAGGTTTTTCTCTGATGATCTGGGTGCCTGATAGTATTGTGATAGCCAGGACAAGAAGAGAATGGGATCACACTATACTACAGTGAAGACCTGACAGGTTTTGCCATTGGATTTTGTGCAGACAAGATTTTGTCCTATAAATCTATGGAAGAACAACAGCACACAGCAAGAAGGATGAGACAGTCCATCTAGTGCAGCAAACCTGAATTAAATGTGAATATTGCAATGAATTACTGAGCCAAACAGTATGTGCAGCTCTATTTCCTTGGTAGGAGGGTGTGCAGAGAGAAAAACAGGTTGTATTAGTAGGATGTATGGCTGAAGAACCTAAATGCTGCTGTGAGTGACAATCCCTCTGCCACTGAGTGCCTACATGAGGTTGCAGAGCTCACTCCTTGAACTTCTTCATTCACAGTCATAAAAGCATATAATTATAGAATGGTTTGGGTTGGAAGGAATATGAAAGGTCATCTAGTTCCAACTCTCCTGCATGGACAGGGACACCTGCCACTAGATCATGTTGCTCAAAGACCCAGGCAACCTGGCCTTGAACAATTCTGGAGGGCAGGGAGGAGGCCATAGTCACAACTTCCCTGGGCAACCTGTTTCAGTGTCTCACCACCCTCACCAGAAATAATTTCTTCCTGATGTCTAACATAAATCTGCCCTCTTCCAGTTTAAAACTACTACCCCATGTCATATTGCTGCCTGCCCTCATAAAAAGTTCCTCCCCAGCTTTCCTGTAGCCCCTTCAGGTACTGGAAGGCTGCTATAAGATCTCCCAGGAGCCTTCTCTTCTCCAGACTAAACAACCCCAACTCTCTCAGCCAGTCTTCACAGCAGAGGTGCTCCAGCTCTATGAGATTTTTCATCGTTCTCCTCCAGACTTGCTTCAACAGCTCCATGTCCTTTTGTTGGGAGCTCCAGAGGGCACACAGTACTCCAGGTGGAGTCTCATCCTCATGAGGATGGAGAATGACCTTCCTCGACCTGCTGGCCATGTACTTTTGATGCAACCCAAGGCACAGTTGACTTTCTGGACTGCAAGTGTACATGTTGAGCTTCTCATCAACCAACACCCCCAAGTCCTTCTCCTCAGGACTGTTCTCAATCCATTCTCCACCCAACCTGTTTCTGTGCTTGGGATTGCCCGTGACACTGGTGCAGGACCTTGCACTTTGCCTTGTTGAACTTCATGCAGTTTGCCCAAGCCCACCTCTCAACCCTGTCAAGATCCCTCTGGATGGAATCCCTTCCCTCCAGCATGTCAACCACAACACACAGCTTGGTGTCATCAGCAAACTTGTCCCTCACATTGGATGACTGAAGACTCCACAGTACTATGTGTTTTGACTGCATACAGTGCTATCAAATGCTTAGGATGATGGAAAAACAGGTCCTACCTATCTCACTCTGGACTCCTAAAGCTTGGGTGAGCTTACTGTCTGTAGTATCTTTCTCTGCTGTTCACTTGTGATGAGGGGATTGGCACAGATGTGACATTTTCAGATGCCGCAATGAATCGTGGGCAGCAGGAAGTGGAGGAAATATGGACTGCTGTCTTTTGGTGGGGTTTGTGTGCTATAGATATAGCACAAGGAATATTTCTTCTATGGAAAGTGGAGAAAACCTTGGATAACTTCTCATTAAATGAGCACAGATTGTCTCATGTACAAAATCAGCTAAGAGACCCACAGAAAACAGAGTACAAACTTGTAAATAAAAATCTGTTGTAATGAAGATATGAGGTTGAGTTAAGGTTGGCCCAATCTGGAGATCGGGGCTCATCAGCTAATGAATACCAAGCCTTTGTGCTACACTTTCCACCACAGCAAATGGATCAGGATTTTGCATAGCCACTCAACTGAACTTTCACTGGAGCAGCTGGTACTCGTGAAATTAAGTGCATGACTGAGAGTTTTTAATCCAGCTGCAGGAAGTCAAGCAATAAACAACCTGTTACAAAGCACTGGGAGGCCAAAATAACTCACCACTATCAGCCCAGAAATGGTGACCTGAACCTGGGAGCCCTGATACTGAGTCTGCTGTGCTGCTGCTGGGTTGCTGTATATCTTCAGCTTCTCCAGCTCTCTAGCCCAGGGCCCTTTTGAAGGTGTGGGCTCTTCTCCATGTGTGCATGAAAAAAGATGGCAGAAACAGGGAGATAAAACATGCCTTCAACTCTGTGAGGGATTCAATGGGCGATTTCCACCCATACTCAAAGGTGGGATAGAGGGCAGCAACCTCAGGGAGGCCAAATCTCATCAGCATCATGCTGGTTGGTTTGCCTGGCCTGTAGCAACAAAATTATACCAGGAAGGGACTTTTATGAAGCAGGGAAGGAGGAAATGTCATCTCATGGTAACTAAGCCTGAGTGTTCGCTCTTTATCTCAACCCTGAAGGTGCCTGTCTTCAGGGCCCCTCATAGGATCTCAGCAGCCTTCTTGTTAAAATGTAAAACCCTGCAGCATGATGTGTTCCTCTCTTCACGTCTTTCCCTCTGGTGAGCCTGTGGTCAAGGTTTGGACTGAGAATACTTCTCCTTTTGTGATCAGTTCTCATTATGTGGCCTCCAGTGCTCTTTTATGGTGTTCTTCTCCTCTATTCTTCTCTGCACTTTGAAGTACTCTTGCATGAAACAGCATGAAATAAAATAAAATGACATTCATTATTAACACAAATGAAACATTTGGTTTCAATTGTCTCCCCTCTCTCCAGTTGTGAGGAGTGAAAAATCACTCATAAATGCAGGCAGCATTTTAAGAAATTGCAGACTTTACAGAGCAAGAGAAAGGAAGAAAAACAGGCCCTGAGATACTGAGCTTGTCACAGCATAGAAAATCATGACAGAGAAAAAGAGCCTTGCCTGGGGTGTTTCCAAAGTGCATGGACAGAGCTTCATGGGCTGAAAATAAGAACAAAATTAAACACCAAAGCAGAACCATCAATTAAGCCCTAAACTGACAATTGGCTCTGCTACTGACCTAGGGGTGACCTCTGGAAAGTCTCTTTGCCTCTTTGCATTTCTGGTTTGCCACAGGCTGTGTTTTTGTCCATTTGGTCTGTCAACTGAGGAACTGGAGGAGGAAAACATCTCTTTGGTCAAGACTTTTTCTTGAAATATCTCTATACTGCTCCCAGCTCCGGGAGGGTATTTCTAAGCAGAATTTTTCTAACTCTTCTCTGCAACAAGGAAAAAGAGCCCATTTAAAATGAAAATGAAAATGAAAATGAAAATGAAAATGAAAATGAAAATGAAAATGAAAATAATAATAATAATAATAATAATAATAATAATAATAATAATAATAATAATAATATCTTAATCTCCCTCCCAATTCTCCTAGTATAATTTTGTCCCCTCTTCCATTCTGCCAGATAACATTTAACCTTTAGAAATAGCATGCATGGCCTCTTGAACTGAGAGCAGTAAAAAGGTTTAATAGTATGCAAAACAGAAATCTATCCAACTTCAGGGTAGCACAAGCCTATTATCCCAGCCTGCTCCATAAAACAGCTGATTTGATACCCCATGACAGTATGGAAAGCAGTTAGCTCTGTTTTTTTTCATTTCTGCTTAAAAATAATCCCATTGAACCTAAGCTATGATGCACTGCAATTGGCATTCCTAGAGCTTGCACACATCTTGAAAGGACGACTAGACGAAAACCCTCTCCAGGGACTGTGGAACTGGCCATGGGCCTCAGCAGAATGATGCCCTTTTCTCCCTTCTCTTGAAGTAGTTTTGATGCACATCTAATCTCTCTCTGAGAAACTGTAGTATCAGGATTAGAAGTGTCTGGGCTGAACAGTTAGCTATACACAGGCTGCACCAGTGAGAAAAGAGTTGTCTAATTGTGTGCTTGTTGATCCTTGAGAGATCCCTTGTCTCTCCTGAGGTACAGCACAGCTGCTGTTTAGAAGTGTATAGTACCACAGCACATGGATGTAAGGAAGGGAGGGAAGCAAAATAGCATGTGCAGTAGAGGAAATTTTAAGTAAGCTAAGAGCTATTACTCATACAAGAGGCAGAACCTCCACCCAAGCTCTTCTAGTTTTCTTCAGCAGTGCAAAATGGACCAAAAGAACAAGAAAAAACTGAACCAAAAAAACCCACAACAACCCACATACACACACAAAAAAATGTTTTTCCCTATGTCTTCAAGGAAATAGATGGTATAGGCATTCATGGGACAGCTGTTACAGCTGTTTCTTTTTAATTTGTGGGAGCTGCTTATTGTAAAAAACAAAAAACAAAAACAAAACAAACAAAACAAAACCAAAACAAACAAACAAACAGAAAAAAACACCAAAAAAACCAACGCAGGGACTTTAGGGAACGCAGATAATTCTATGCGAGAATAAAATTATTCTTTTCAGCTTTTTCAGATTCCTTCACTTGGTCCTTCACTTGGTGTGTGATCATCAGAGATCCTCTGTCTTCTTCAGTGTAATTGTAGCAACAGTCCCATGGAGTGGTGAAGAGCAGAGCTGCGTGCTCAGAGAGGGAAGTACATTTGTTGTTACCTTTGGTGTCAACTTGCAGTGTTGAAAAGAAGATAAAGCCTGGGGTGGAGGACACACATTTGTTTTACCCTGTTCATCTCTTCAGCAGGAGATACTGTGACATTCTCACTATCAATTTCCTAGAACTGGTATAATGCAGGAGCAGTGGGACCCACCTTTGGATGCAATCCCTGGAAGGAGATATCTTCGCCTTATCACTTCAAGAATTTGGAGCTTTGCTTCAGACCTATCTTAAGCACCCTTGGGAGCTGGAGGCTAGGAGTATGAACATCTTTAGAGGAGTGGACCAGCCATTAGACATTACAGACAGAAGAGAGGTTTGCACATGCTTGTCCACTTGTGACCAATATGGTCTTAAGCCAGGGTTGGGTGATAGGAAGGAAAACTGAGCACAGCATGTACTGCTAACTGAAGTGTCTGAATGGGTTTTTCAGGCATCTTAGCTCTTCCTGCACACCTCAGTGTTACCTGGGCATCAATCGTGAAAGAATCTGTGACAGCTGGTGCTCGCTGCCTGCCATTTGAGTCCTTCATCAGCAGTTTGTCAGAGGCTGCTTTCCCAACTCTGGTGGGAATGCAGGTCCCTGTTGACAACCCACTGTAAGTTGGCAAAGACCAAGAGCAAAAGTGCTGACCCCTCCAGTACCTGTGTCTTCTAATACTCTCTTTGCTGGTTGCCACAGGAAGTTGGTGGGCACAGAGCACTGACCTGGGAGAAACTCCTTCTCTTTCTATCCAGGACAACAAGCCCAGTCACTCCATCCCGCTGTCCTTTCACATTATGTCTGTGGAGTCTCTGAGGTGAAGGACTCGGCGGGGGGAACATGTCCCTGTCTGACTATAGGACTTGTAGGAATAAAACACTAAAAAAAAAAAATCCAGTTCCCATATCTTTGCAGCTCCTCATTGGCCTCACCCAATTTCAAAATACAATACAATGCAATCAATTGATCCTTTTCCAGTTAAAAGAACAATTGTGAAGCAGGTAGGGACAACGGGTGCATTTTTTAGGGAGTATGTGTTTTGTCTTATTTTCCTTGTAGGGGTTTCTGTTTTCTGAAGAGAGAGTGGGAGAATACACCCTGTAAAATGGGTACAGCTGACCTTTTACAAATATAAAACCAAAAATCTGAAAGAGTGTTCCACTTAGGTTTTCAGAGAAATTATTAATACAAGCATACCACATGATATTAAATGCAGTTGACCTTTCTCTGTTTGCTGTTAATAAATCTTCAAAGACAGGATTCTTGAATATGTTATACTTCTGCACTTTGTTTCTTAAACAAGTTGAATAACCTGTGATTTTCATTAGACACCCATAATCATTAGCCTTGTCTGCCTTTCACTACAAAAGGAGTGGAGTTGGAGCTGTGCCCCAAATGCACCTCCTTCTTTCTCCCCAGAAACCACCTCCTTCCTCTGCCAGCTCTTAGCTCCAGCTTGGTTTTCCACCACTGTCATTTAGCTATGTCATGCAAAGGGCTGCTCAGATATACACCAGAACGTGGCCAATGCATTCCTCACAAACAATAAGCTGTCACCTTTGCTGTGGTGAAGTCCCCAGACCATGGCACATGTGCTGCCTCCAGGAATTTGGCCTATTGGTTTGTCATCCTGTGCAGCTGGGGGCTAAGAAGTTTCTATTGAATGTCAGCTCTTATTTATTAGAACTTGCAGTCAAACAATAGCCCACACACAGGGAGTGTCTGGCAGACCAAAAAATATGCATGCAACTCCGTAAACACCTCAGCATTGGTTTTGTGTGTGTGTGAAGGCAGGGGACACTCTTTCCTTCATACTTTGGATGCTACTTCTCAGCCTCTGCCTATTAACTGCTATGCTTCTCTGGGTTGCTGGTTAGAGATATGTGTATGTCCTCATCTGTGAGAACAAAAAGCAGAAATGCAGACTATGTTGAACTGCCACACTCCTGCAGAGGGTTTCTCTGTTAAGCAGATAGCTTCTCCCAGAGTTTCTGCTTATCCCCTGTTGTTTCCAACCCAGTGTGGATGTGCTGTGAATTTCCAGTGGGTTATAAGAGTTAAGAGACCTTATGTTCACTTTCATGTTGTGAGCACACAAGCTCATATGACATTGGGGCAGGGGGAATCACCAGTTGTACCTAGTTCAAAAGCAGAAAAACTTGAAAAAGTCCTTTTCCTTGTGGACAAACATCTTCTGAAGTTTCTTGGAAATTCTCATGTGAATGCTTTTAAGTCTATTTTTGTGGAAAGCTTGAAAATGAGGTGTCTCATTGAAATAAAAATGCTTTTCAACATTGAAATGAAGTTTTGATGGAGGGAATTGTCACTTCTTGGAAAATCCAGAAAGAAGACATTGCAAAAGCTGGGGAGTGATTGACAGTGTCCTTACTAGAGCACTTGCCAGCACTTCTGCCTTCTCAGACACCTTTAAGGCTGTGAAAAGGCAAAGGAAATGGAGACAATGGGAGAGGAGCCACCATGTCCAGTGTTACCTGACAAAGAGCCCCACTAGCAAGGCAGATTATTGCCTTAAGCGATGCCACAAAAAAGCCAGATTGATACACTTTAAAGCTTCACTCACTTAATCCAGAGTTACCACAAGCAAAAAAGAGTGTAGAAACTGATGAAATGGCATATCTAACAGCAGGTCAGCCCGGTCTTTCTTCCCAACAGAATTGGAACCACACCAAACAATAAATACAGTGCTCATGAGCTTGGCTAGAACATGGAGAAATCTCTTAGATGTTGTGCTGTTAGGACATATTATTTGCCTACTTCTACCATCTCTTCAAATGTCTCTCTAAACATAAATTTGCCCCTCTTCCTTCAGAGGTGTCCACCACATATGAGCACGGGTTAGTTTGTGAAGGCAGTCACATACCATTACTATAATGCTCCTTATGGCATTTATTCAAACTTTACAAATGACTGGTGAGTTTCAAGCAATCAGTTGCTTGTGTGAGAAAATCTTGCCCTTTTATGTGCCTCAGATCAGGCACCTGAAATTGCCAGCTGTCAACAGAAATGATGGCCTCAAGGCTCGTTGCCCTTGTGAATGCTACCCAAAACCAGAGGAGCATCAGGAAGTATATCTGTGACTTTTGAAGTAGCTATAGAGCTCTAACACACTACAACGCAAGAGGCCCAAATGAAATGTAAAAATTAAAGCCGAGGAAGTACATTTGAAATTAATAAAAGCAGACATATGATATAAAGCCACATAATGTTCATAAAGACTACTAAGTATGACAAGCTCCTCAAGGAATGCACGCAGCACCATCCCCAATAATGGGAAACGAGGATTTTTGAAGACGGGTTTATAAACATCTTGGGGAATAGCTTAAGTAGCAATCTCATGGGGATGCTCTGTTGCATGTTCCATTATATAGACAGTCTGACTAAAAATCTAAATCCTGGGCTGTATGTGTTTTTCCCTTTCTTCTGCACTTATTGTGTTAAGCTTTTTTCCTAATTAGCTGATTCAAAATCTCTCCAAAGAAAAGTTTATATGACACTGTTGCCACAAGGCCTTTTGCCAAGAAAATGAGCAGGGCAGATGCTGGCTGACTTGTTGATTCACTCACTCAACAAAAAGCTATGTGGATGATTTTGTTTTCCTCTGAGGTGCAGACTGTCTCTTTCCTCCATTCTTTCTTGGACCTGCATAATCCACATGCCTAACACAAGCTGTTGCTGTATTTCTGTTAACCTGCTCCTGTCTGGAAGCCAAGGATTGGTTTGCCATTGATTTCAAGACCTTGAGCCACTGTATCTTTCTCCTCTAAATCCATTCGTATCAGTTTATCTAGCTGAACCTGGTTTGTATCCTTCTTCCTCTATTTCCTACTAATGTCTAAGTCATAACCTGATTCCACTCAGGGAAAAAGAAGGAACATAACTACTTCAAGGGCTCACTGGAGAGCAGATTTTTTAGGTTTTTTTAAATGGAAAAATTAGGTATTGAATTCAATCAACATTTTTGTGCAGCATGCTTCCCTCAGATTGCTCTGATATTCCATGTGAAAGCCAAAAATTTGAGAAATGTGGGGTTTTTACAAAAGCAAAACGTTTTGATGAAGATGAACATGACGATTAATCACAGCTACATTTTATGCAAATGTGAAGAAAGTTATTTTCTAAGTGCCTTTGATAGACACTTACAAGACCTTTCAGACAGAAAAGATTACTAGGATCAATGGGAGGGTTTACTTCTGATTCTCTCCTCCTAATCCATAGAAACAACCCTGACTGCCCTTATGGATTATATCAGGGATAGGATCTGGGGCACAGCCAAAGTGGTTTGCCTATAGTGGGATTCACCTCAGTTGCCCACAGTGAAATGTCTTGTTCATATGCATTACAATGAAGCCTTTTGGAGTTTTTCTACTAAAGGGAACAGGTCTCTGCTGTTGCACTACCAATGGTCTCTCTTTCATAAGCAGAAACCTATGACAACAGGTTAATATATAAGTTTATGGGCACCATGTGTTGTTCTGTCTGGTAGATCTTTCTATTGTATTCATTTTGTATAAGTCATTCTGTATCCAGTTTGTTGAAGTCTGTATCTCTACAGTCATATGCTGACTGTAGAAAAAGAGAACAAGAAAGTAATATGTATTTTTAATATTTTTTTTCCAGAAGTGACATCTTTTTCACTTTTCATAAATGAGTGTATTTAATATTAAGTTCCATTACTAAGGAATTCTTAAAACTGACATTTGGGCACAAATGTGTTAAACAGATGGAGAATGGAAATTCTTTCTTCTGGGATTCTGGTGAAGTTCCTGGAATTACTAAGGATAAAAATGTAACTTGTTGTGTTATAAATCATAATTTGTATGTTCAGAGATAAATTTATTGCATCACAATCTTAATTAACTTTGATTTCAGCCACTTTAAAATGTTCCACCTTAACGTAAAGGGCAACTACTTTCTGTCAAAATGGGATAAAGAGCAAAATATCTGGAGGAATTAAACAATGATGTCATTCCAAGAGGGAAACACATATCAGCTGTAAAACTCTCTGGTTCTCACTCCACCTTGGAAATATTTGGGTACTCCTGAGAAAATAAATATGTATCTGATGGCAACTTGGACAGAATTAATCGTGCTACACAGAAACAAGAGGGAATGAAACATCAGCACACCCTGGGTATACTGAAATTATTTCTCAGCATAAACAATACTATGTGTAATGTACTGATTCCCTTTTCTTTCAGTGAGAAAAGAAAATCAGAGTTATTAGCTCAAGATGTTCCCTTTGATATATCTGGCTCAAGCTAAAAATGACCTGGCTTCTATGTTGATAAACCAGGCTTTCTTGTGCTATGACCCTTATAACTCAGAATTTTAAAATTGCATATACTAGCCAATTGAAATATATGCAAACACATTGCCTTATGGCGTGTACTTTTACAGGTATGAAAAGGAATAGAGCAGGAAAAAAAAAAAAAAAAAAAGGGAGGAAAAAAAAAAGTGAACTGAAAAGCTAAGACCAAGGCCTGGGGTATGGGAAAGATGGGTTGAGTGCTGGCTTCATCCTAAGATTCTTACATTTGTGAAACTGGTACTAGAGCTTACAGTTTGGTTTCAAAGCTCGCTTCCCACACCCTACCTTTCCCCATTCCTGAGGAAACTGACCATAATTTAAGGACTGAATCAAGTTCCATATTAGCCTTCCTAGCAATCATAAGGGCATAACTTGGCTGAAGCTTAATAGTCATCTTAGGGCACAGAGTTTCCTTATCCTTTTTTCCAGATGAAGAATTACTATGCCTATGACTAGGGCTCAGAGGTTCTGACAGGCATTTGTTTCTAATGCAGAATACCAACAGTATATGTCTCATGATTACAACAGAAGCAGCACAAAATAGCTTGGACTTCTAGTTTTACAGCTCCATGTAGACATGTAGGACAGAATATTTGTTTACTCAGTAGTCTAGCTCTGTTTTTCAGGCCCAGGTAAAAAGTTGAAATAGAAAGCCTAACTCTGAATTTGAGTATCTAGAAGTTTACACACTCCCACACCCTTTGCTTCCCTAGTAATATGTGGAACAACATACAAAAAGTCAAAGCCAGAACCAGACACTTATTCTGGGGATCTTGTCACAGAATCACAGACTAATTCAGGTTGGAAGGGGCCTGCAGCAGCCAGCATGTTCTACTCTCTGTTCAAACTAGATCAGGTTGCTGAGGAATCTGTCTCCTGTTGAATCTTGAAACAACCTTTACCATGCACATTGTCACTTGATCTCTGTCCCACTAAGCAGTGAACCCACAGTCCTCTTAGCCTACATTTGCTGACAATATTTTTGTAGAAAGACACTGTTGTCCTTCAGTTTCCCTGCTGGTTTCAGCTCCTGGTGAGCTTTGGTTTTCCTGGCCAATTCCCGCAATCATGAGCACTGTTTTGGTATCTTCTAAGCAGACTGTCTTTGCTTTCAACTTCTGAGTCCTTTCTCTCCACATGTGAGCTCAGACAGGAGTTCCATGTTCTCTGTGTTGACCTTTTGTCAGTTGCTCAACTGCCTGCACATTGTGTCAGACCAATCTTGTGGTCTAAAGATGCTGTCCTTGAAGATCAGCTGGCTTCCCCTAGGTCTTTTTGATCCCCCAAAGACAGCTTCCTATGAGACTGTAACATGCAGGTTCCTCACAAGCTAAAATCTGCTCTTTTGAAGCCCAGGCTTGTCATTCTGCTGCTTGTCTCGCTCACTCATCTCAAGAACTTAGACATCACAACCTCATGATCCCTGCAACTGACACTGCCCTCAGTCTTCGCATCTTCAGTATGTTCTTGTTTGTGGGTATAAGGTCCAACAGAGCATCTCCCTATACCAGTTCATCAATTGCATGCATCATGAGATTGTCCTCCATAAGCTCCATAAATCTCTTGGATTACTTGAAACTTTTTCAGCTGTTTTTGCCAGACAGCACCCTGCCTTTTCAAGTCTGTTGTCATGTATGCACACACAAAACCTAATAAATTTTTGCCCACTAACTGCAAAGCAAGACTGAATTTTGTTATCTTCAGAGGCATGAGTGCATTGATGAATCTTGCTTAATCCTTTCCAGTGACACATAAAGCATATATTGTGGGGTGGGATGATTCTCATCCAGTGATGCTTTTGTTTAATTAAAAGATATCTGGGGAGCCCCACTCAGCCAGAAAATAAATTTTATTGACTTCTGTTTATTAATCAAATGCCTAGCCAGAATAGTGACGTTTACGTCTCCTTAAAGAAGGAAATGTGATTCAGGCTCTTAGGGCCATACAAAGCTGGGAGAAAGGAGACGCCTGTTAACCTTAGAAGTTTTTGCAGAGGACTCCATTACTCCATGCTTTGCAGACCAGGCACATCACACCTCCAGCACCAACACAAACCTCAAGTGGTCCCCAGCAGACAGCTTCACCTGAGACCCATTTCCAAAGAGAAATCCAAGAGTCCATTCTTTCAAGAGGCAGGATGTGGTCAGCACTGATCACAGGGATCTTGGAGGTGACAGATAAGCTTATGTTCCTTTAGCAAAGAACAAGGCTGATACCTTCACACATGGCTGAATTCTTCACACCATCCTTCCCACCCTTTATAACTCACTGCTGCATCTTATCTTTGTCCATGCTTCCCTGTCTGACTGCATCCATATCTAATCACCAGACTGTGAGGTGTCACTCTCTGACGTCAATGACAGTCTTTGTGGAGGAAGAGGAGAGGATGCAACCCACCTTCTGTGATCATGTTCTCCTGCAAGCAGGTTGCTTTCCGAGAATTAAATTGTGAAACAGATAAAGCATTAATGGATTGCCCTGTGGTTTGCAAAAAGCAGCAAACTAGACACAGCAAGGAAAAGCTTAAAAATAAAGGCTCCGTGAGCCACCTCCCTGGTACTAGCCTTAACAATTTGATTTAAGACCTCTAGATGCATTTCAACTGACATGCAGCAGTAATGCCTTGAGAGCAGGAATGGGAGAGTCCATGTCCTTACCCATGGAAGGGAAGACAGTCCAGGGCAGGACCTCATGGTTCATCTATGGTGCATCCTGCCAAAAAAGCAGGAAACTCCAGTATCATTTTTGGGTACATGGTGTAAGAAGGTGAGAGAAGACTTGGTTTCAGGGATGCTGACTCCACTTTTTGCCTTTCTACAGGCAGCTGCATACCCTCACCTAAGGCACTGAGAAATGTTTAAGCCTTTCACTTTGGTGGCAATAAGAGTTTGACACCAAAACCACTACAAGGATGGGAATCTTATCCATGCGTATAACTTCTATGGGATGATGTTCATTTGCAGTTAGGATTGTGAACTGAGCAAATATCCAGCAAGATCTGTCTCAAGTATGTAGTTAAGACATAGCTTTCTTGCTAAGAAAGCAAGACCTATCTTCCTGTAGTAACAGCCCATAAATTGTTCAGAGGAGAGGATTTAATAAAAATGCCTTATACCAGGATTTATTAATTCACTTTGTTGCAGAGATGCTTTATGGACTTCTTATCCAAAGCTCTGCTACTTCTTACATCACAAGTTTCTTTGTTTTCTCACCACAACAGTAAGCAACTTCTTTTCCTCTCCCACAACCATTGCAAACCCTTAGTGTTGGCCTTTAATAATAAGACCAGGTCAAAGGCTTAAAGAAACTTGTCTGAGTACCACTACTCATGCAAAACTGTTCTTGTCCAAACTACTGAAAGACTTCGCTGTTGCTCAGAAACATGTACAATTCAGGATTAAATGAGACAGAAATTGAATTTCTATTGTAAGCAGCACATGACAGTACCAAATTGCAATGGGTATTTAACTCGGACCTGTTCTTTTCTATGTACTTCCTATTATTTTGCATGGCGAAGGACTCTCAGCCGAAAATTTCACAGCACAGCTCAGTGGCCAAGAGCTGTGTTTCAGTCCCAGATGACAACAGCTGCAGCCCTCCAGATCTGGAAGGCCAGGCAGAAAGGCCACCTGCACACAGACAGTTTTGCATTTGGAAGAAGGGCAAGGTGCATGCAGCAGTAAGAGGAGGCTGACGACAAGGCACCAGGCACCTTCCACATACTCATCCCGTTCACTCTGTGTGGACTCAAGGTCTTTTATCAAAGATGGCAATTTGGCCTTTTAAAGCAGCTTCTCTTTCAAAGACCTCAAAACAACTTTAAAAGACAGAAGGCCTTATGAAAGGCAACAAATAATTTTTTTTTTTTTTTTTTGGTAACATGAGGGCAGCTGGAACATGAAAAACATGGCTGTAGGAGAGGATTAATGATACGGCTGTGGCTCCCGACAGGCGCATGTCCAGTTCCTTTCAGTGACTCATGACCTTCTACTTCCTGTTCTGATCAGGTCAGACAATGAATCACCAAAAATTACAAAATGGGAAGAAAAAGTCTAACTGCTTGTCCATACATTTGATCGCTATGTCTCCAGAGACACTGGGATGGGTGGTGGAGGGCTGAAAACAAAGACCAGACTTGATTCCAGATCCTGGAGCCTAACATGAACTATGCCGGAGGATTTCTGCAGACAAAGCCAGTTCCTTGTGAGATTTACACCCTCAAACCTCAAACTTGCACTGCCTGTACAGGCCTGGGGCAGAATCTTGCCTCAACGTGGCTCTGCTGTTGATGGCACGATTGTGCTGACAGATCAAAGTGGAGAATTCAAGCCAAAATGAAAATGGCAAGGGACAAAACAGCAACAGTAGGGTGCCTGGCCACACACCACTTCTGATCCTTCCATGCCTTCAATCACTGCTGCCATACCAGCTAAACGTGCCCTCAGATTCAACTAAGCCTTGGGAGAATGGCAGAGCCCTCTCAAGGGGAAGGGCAGAAGAGAAAGGGTTAATGTTTCACAGTGCCCAAAGGCAGTCTGATTATGCTGTTATTCCAGTACACAACAGGAGGAAAAGAGAAGAGGGGAAACTCTGCCAAACTTGCATCATGGACAAAACAAAAGTTGGCTCCTCTACCAGGTTTGAAAGAAACCTGATGAATTAAGTTGACAGATGGTCTCCAGTGGTTCCTCACCCAAATGAAAATCCCTTTTCCTTTCCTGTCTGTCAGTCCCTATCCCATTCCCTGTGTCTTCCAGAGCTGATGAGTAGCTGCAGTCTTCACAGAAGCTTTAGATCTTTGGCAGACAGTACCACTCACGAGAGGTTTCTCAGGCAAGAGCATCTAATCAGCCAATTTGCCTCTCTTCTCCTTTCATCTCTTGTTTGTTTTCCATTCATATCCAGAGAATCCACCTCTTTGCCAGACCATTTGCAAGTTTTGTAATAGGTGCCGATGGTGGAAATGTCAGGAAGCACACGTTGTCTGTTGTTTATGCAACACATTATTTACCTCCAGGTTATTTACATTGTATTATGTATTTAGTTCCCTATTCAGACCTTGGCCCAGCAACAAACTCAAAGGCAACTCTAGGTATAAGAACTGCAGGTGTGCTTTTGAACAGATGGGGATGAAGAAGAAACTAAGCTGTTCGCTTAGACATTAGAATCCCTGGTCTAACCCATGCCTTGCCTTTGGCCCATTACAGTGTCTTGGGCAAACCCCTTTGTCTCTAACAGGAGGTAGAGGAGAGATGTGTTTGTACAGCTGCGTGCATAGTGAAGTGCTATCATCTGTTTTCATCAGGATAACATATTGTTCCACAGAGTAAGATAATTTTCCACCTCTTGGCTTTATGCGGTGAAGCATGTTTCCTCAGGGTACTACTGCAGGAAGTAGTCAAGCACCCTTCAGCACCTTTCTAGACTTGTGTCTCCGTCAGAAGGGATGGAGAAAGGTGGTATGGAGAAAGAATTCAGAGGTATCCTTACCTTATTGTCACCTTAGTTCACAGCTCAGGCCAACGCTATTGCTGGAGCCTGTTATCGAAGCATGCACTCGACACAGCTCCAGTGCCCTGGTAAAAGCTGAACAAACAGGAAAAATGAGCAGTCATCTGAATGGACTTTACAAATGACATTTTCAGAGGCTAGTGCCAAACAGTCCCACCAAATCAGACCTCCAGCTAAACTGGTCACTTGGTGCATCACAGGTTGTAAGGAACTTGTGGATATCTCAATAGCTCAGTAGTTATGGCATGTTAAAATGAGAAAATAATAGTTATTCACATGGACTGTAAGAAGTCTGTATTGTTCTTGTGCTTATAAATCCTGTCTCTAATGTGCTAATTACATCTATTGGTCATATATTGGCCCTTATAAAACCATCTTTAAAAGTGACTACACTATGAAGTATAGCTGTGCTGAATGGGCAAAATACAAGTTTGTCCTTGAGGACACATTGCCAAAGAACTTTTTCTTGTTGCCTCTTTAAGTCATCAAATTAACTAAGTCTTGCCACTCTTTGGCACATCACAGAAATCACAGAAGCCCACAGAGAGTTGTTTACAAAGTAGGTCATCAAACTTCATTCACTGAAGAAATCTATAAATGAGTCGATATTGTTGCACATCTGAGAAATTTACCACTGGTTCTCTCAAGCAACTTTAGAAACAAAGATGTATAAGCAGAACGAAATAAGATAAAAATCACCAAATCAGTTTGTAAACTAAATGAGTGCCTGTCAATTAGTAACAAGGCTTTGATTATAGTCATTTCAGGAAGTAATTACCACATAGAGAAAAAAACAACAAGAACAACAAAAAATAAAACAAAACCCAACAAACATTGCGACACAGGTCCAGGATAGCAAAGCCCTTCAGTTAACTTGCAGTGTAATTTTCAGTTCTCCTTTATTATCTTTCACTTCTACTTACCTTCATGAGGGTCCAGAGTTACTATTACCTGAGCTCAAAGATGTGCTTTCTTTTAGGAAGAGACCAATCTTTCACAGATTTCACACTAAATCTTCTTCAGCAGCATCTATAAACTTGGCTACCTCTTCAAAACACAGAAAACCTCATGGTATGAAATGAGGAACTGTCATGATCTACAAAGCAATGAATAGGCTTAAGTTCACTACTCTTGCTCCAAGAATGATTCTTCTGCAGGAAAGCACGCAATACAGTTTTATCTCCCAAACCCAAGTAATATGCCAAATTTTTCTGTAATGTAGTCCAGTGGGATTTTTGCACAGCCTGAAATCTAAACTCAGTTCTCAGTATCTTTAATTTTTTGAATCCATATTGACTTTGACTGCTATAGAATACCACCCTGATAATAATAATCCGTACAGAATTCTTCTCAAAAAGCAATTCAACCATCTCAAAACACTTCATAGATTCAGCAAAGTGATATGCGAGCCATGCACAAGGATCACATTGCATCATCCACCAGGACAAGGCAAGCGTCTCTGCAGTGATGGATAACAACTGTTTGAACAATGGGCACTAATATTACTCAACAGCTCAGAAAAGGAAGTGAAAATTGAATTATTGCATCTAATTGAAACTGCAAGAGGAATTTTGAGCAAGAGAATTCGATTACCCAAGTTGGAACTTAATCAGGAGTTAAACTGAATATGTGACCTGCTACGAAGAAAAAAAATGTTTTACAAATTTGGGCTGAGTTAAATATGAAATATCAAGCATAAACTTGTAAATATTGTCATAACTATGATTTAATTTTATTTCTTTCTTCCTTTTTTATTTTCATTTCTCTGTTGCAGCAAAGAAAATGGTTAAAACATATCCAACACTGTGATATGTGCCCAAGCCTTGCCATTATGTCTGAATGGCAAGGGTTCCCCAGCCATCCCCAGCCATAGGGTCTCTAACTCATACTGTCCTGGATGACAATGCTGCTGTTCCACCAGTATCAGTCTCTGGGCATCGAAGAGAACTGATCCATCCCATGAAACTCATATGTCCAGACAGGAAGAATGCTGTTATTCACACAGCAGAAGTTGTTCAGCTTCTTTGGAAATGCAAGAGACAGGCCACATGCCAGAGACCTTTTTCTTCTAAGCAAACTAGGACATCTGAGAAAGACTACCCTAAGACCTATCTAAAACTGTGCATTTATCCTACCAGCTGCATCTCGTGAGCAGTCACTGGAGACAATTAGATGCTCCATCATCTAGGGAAAATTAATCTGGGCCTAAATACTGGGGCCATCACTATTTCTCATACCAGCCCTCAAGATCAAGGGAACAGAGGCATAACAAAGTGTTCTGCTCCTTACAGCTCTCAATGGGTTGTCTTTCTCACCAACCACAGATGGAACCTGGCTAAATGGAATTAAGCCCATACTGCCTCACAGAGGTGTAAGGGTAGGTCTGAAGACAAAGAAACATTTGAGGAGTCAGAAGAATTGTGCTGTGATACCAAGGTCTTTCTGGTGAAAAAATAGATCCTTCCAAGAAGGTTGCTTGACTGACAGAGGACAGAGATGAACAAATCCTGCCCATTGCTGTGCCAGGGGATGGACCCTTTATTAAAAGAAACCATATAGTTACATGTCCCTGCTATATGTGAACTTAACTATTCTCCACAGCTGAATATCCAACTGTTCATAGCCTCTGTTTTTTCCCATGACACCGACTTTCACCCAGAACTTCAGAGCTGAAAACACAAGCATGCCATTTTTGTAAATACTGCTTGTGCCAGTTCTACACTTCTGGAAATGGAAGGCAGCCTCTCCAAACTGAGAGAGTGCACAGCATGGAGAAGGAGTGGAAAAATGTCTGTACTGTTGTTCAATTCACCTTGTTGCTGGGAAGTCCTGAGACACAGCTAATCCAGCCAGTTGCAAAATAAACAGGGCAAGTGCAACCTGTCCATCTGAGGCAATACATCTGCAGCAGTCAAGGGCTGAGGAAGATGTTGTTTCTGTGTAGCTTCTGCTCAGAGTCAGGTACAAGGGCTGAGGAGTCAGAGTTCACAGGGGACTAGTAAGATAAATCACTCCTATTTCTTAGAAACATGAGACTTCACCCACAGAAGAAGTAAGAGGGGATGACCTGGTCTCTGGTGTTCATTGGTCAGGAGTACACAGTTCAACACTGGGGGAGAGAAAAGAGCCAAGGTAAACCAAAACATACAGGTACATTTACACAGGCATAGATCCACTACATAAATATTGCAGAAGCCTTTTCCCTTTATAACTCAGGGAGGAATATCTCTGAAATTTTATTAAAAATCTCTCAAAAAATATTTATTAGAACACTGTGGCCAAGGACATTTCCTTATCACATCATGAGTAGCCTCTCATAATAGTTTAGCAGCTTTTGCTTATATTTTGCTATAACTCAGTAGCAACTGCTGCTTTCCATTTTTACAAGCTGCTGTAGCTGCTGCCTTCTCCTGCAGTCACCAGCTATTTCCAGCTGGCTGCAGCCACTTGCAGATCTGGCTGCTAAAGATGGCCAGCAAATGATAAAATACAAATTATTTGATTGCCTGAAGACGGCACCTACCTCCTGGAGGAAAGGGTTAGGTCTGCCCTGCATGCTGCCTAGCTGTGGTCAGTTATCTGCTAACAGTAGCAGGTTGTGCAACAGGCACAGCTGTTCCGGCAGATGGGCCTCTCAGAAACCCAGCCACAAGTTTCCTTTCCATTGCCCAGAGTGGAGAGTCCTTTTTCTTCAGTTATTTTTTTTTCTTTCCTTCTTTACACTGGGGTTACCACTTCTGTATACCAGAGACTGCTGGTGATTTATTCTGCTGTTACCCCTAGGGCCATGCCACCTGCCCACCCTCAGGAGGGTGAAAGAGACACTGGCACCTGTGACCCAGCAAATTTTCCTGCCTTACTATCTCCTTTTTCAATGGGGATGGGAATGGTAAAATAACCGCAGGGAATGCCTTAGGTTCCCTACCCCGCAAGCTGCTCTCTCCCCAGCCCTCTTGTTCCCTTCTGCTACAAACAAGGTGTACTTAAAACAGGAGAGTGCCAGAGCAGGACCTGAAAAACAAACTACTTCCTCCCTCATCCCATGTTCATTCCCCAGTCTTCTCTGCAGCACCTTGGTGTCCCTCAGGACATGCTGGGTGCTTCTGCCATGGGACCTAGATCAGGGCTGCAGTGACTCTGCTGCAGTCAGATGTCTGCTGAGAAATAGGTGCCCATGGTGGACAAGGTAGATGAGCAGATACCTCCATGAGAGAAGAGGTTAATGACCAAGGAGATACTAAGATGTATCCAATCCTGAGAGCCTGAGGCAACACTAATGATTTGGTTTGGTTCATCAGGTTGGCTATTTGGTTGGGACCAAGACACCTCAGTCACAAGTTGTCTCAGGGTAGAAGCTCTATCACTAACCATCTCACCTTCAAGCACCTGCTGTCTTTGGGAGGAGCTACTGAAAAGGTTTCTTCTGCTTCAGAACCACAGCACTTCATGCCTGAAGTACTCACTGCAGCTGAGAGGTTTGATCATTAGCGATGTTTACAGACTGTCCTCTGGCCATTGACCAGCTTCTTCTTTAGTTGGCATTATGAAATCTGCTCCTTGCTGCAGGGAATAATCAGTGTTGAAAGTGGAGCTCCAGCATGGAGCTGCTGGGTCTTACAGCTTTTTATCATAAGCT
This sequence comes from Apus apus, assembly GCF_020740795.1. NCBI lineage: Eukaryota > Metazoa > Chordata > Aves > Apodiformes > Apodidae > Apus > Apus apus. The sequence continues at coordinate 66,929,757 of NC_067312.1, read as the reverse complement.
TCATAATATCAAATATTTTGTTTAAAGCTCCAGTACCTGTCAGATAGTAGTTACAAAACAGTATCAAAGTATCAAAGGTTTTATGTTATTTTTTTTTTAAATATGAAATAATTCTCCTGCTCTCTGAGTTGCAGAGAAAAGTAGGAAAACATGGCCCAGGGCTCCAGAGGCAGACAAGCAAATGAAACTTCATACTTACATTGTATTTCCATGTAATTTGTAAGACAGCCTCACCAGCATTTCAAGGCTGGCAACACTGCAGTGTTTTCATCTGTGGCTGGGAAGGACAAAGGCCAATCTCCAATAAGATTTTGGCTGTGGTGGTTTCTCAAGGTCATATTCTGCATGACCTGAACAGACTTACTAAATTGTCCTGCTTAGAAAAAGGCAAATATTTTCTTTTTTTAATCCAAATGCATGTTTGAAGAAGCACGTAGTCCTAAGCAAGTCACTGACTCTGGCTCACTGGTGACCCCAGGAAAGCACCATACTGGCAGTGGTCTGCACAGGGGAAAGTAATTCTCAGTTTCACAGACAGATCTGTCAGTTTCTAGGTGTGGGTCCTAACCATGCTCTGCTTTCCACCATGCCAGCTCTACATCCTGAATTTGGCTCACAAATATAGTTTAGCCTCCTGCAGGTGTTGCAGGCCATGTCTTCCTATGCTGCTGTCTCACAGCAGGTGCTGTAAGAAGTCCCGTTTCCAAAGCAGCCCTGCAGTCTGGATGTACAATGGAGAAGTAAAAGGTGACGTGGTAACACTGAGCCTGTGCTACTGTCCTAAGAACAGAACGTCCTGTCAGTACTGGATATAGTTATAAAGGCAGTGGCTGCCAAAATCAAAGGGTACACGTATACAATAGAAATTACCAGGTCTGCCCTCCAGCCTTGAAGATAAATGGTCCCATTTAATCACATGCACATTACTGATTTGTCTTCAAATCCAAGCTTCCTGCTGGTTAACGTCCATGGCCTGGGCCAAATTGTGCATCAAGTATAGAAATGGTTCAGAGTTTGTCATCTTGGGGCAGGGACAGTCACAATAGCTTCACAGCACAGGTACCCCAGCTCTTGTGTCCAGGCATGAGGCCTGACATTCTTCCCTTTGCTTTCATAAATATAACCTAGGAAATCATCACACTTCAGGGCATGCCAGCTCCTGTAGACATGCGTGGTTATGGGCACCTAGCATTCATCTGATTTGGATGGGATAGGTATGCTTTTAGGCTTGGTCCACTCAAGTGTCTGTGATAAGGGATCTGTTGGAGAGCTCACCACCCACATCCTTTGCCCAGGTTTCTTTCAAGAGCAACCCAGGAGGAAATCAGGGTGCACATCACAGGACACAGGTTACATCCCTCCTGCCATGTAGACATTCTACAAAGTACCCACTCCAGACAGAGCAGGACAGCAAGCATTCCTGAATAAAGAGCTAGTTAATAACATGGTCCTGATGTCCATGGTAGGTTGTGTAAGAGTCTGTGGTTTGAACTGTAGCAAGGAAGATGCATTCAAGGAACTTTCTCATGGTAAGTATGGTCTCATAATGACACAGATAATCAGGCAGTTTCCCTCAGTGGAGGACATTAAGAACAGATCAGACAAACATCTGCAGAAGTGGCATAGAGTTGATCCTGCCTTGGATCTCTTGGCCTCCATACATCCCTTCCAGCCCTATTTCTCTTTTCTGACCACTTGTCCAGATAGATTATCACAGCCCTCCATAGAAGGTACTGATCAGGTGATGGCAGCTTTCAGAATACAGCCAGAGCAAAATTCCTACTTGTACCTCTGCATCTACAGAGAAAAGCTTCCACTGCTTTGCCTCACAGTGAACAATTCACAAAAAATCAAGTGTGTGTCCTCCTGTGTCCTGCTCTGACCCTTGCTCATCACTGCCAACCACTCTTCTCACACATTCTTTCCTTGAGTAGGTTATCAGGACGGAGGCACAATCCAAACAATCATTCAGGAGGGCTAGACCCTCAGTTGTACAAGAACTACTTTTATGTACTGGGTTAAAATTCAGCTAACATCTCCAGGTCTTACAGACACCAAGATAAAGATAGCCATAAGCCTTGTGCCACAATGATGCTTAGAAAATGATTGCTTTATATCATCCAGCCCTCATTATCACATCCAGCTGCTTCATGAGTCACGTTGCAGCAAGGTAGCTCCTCAAAAGCATAAGCCAGCTCACTCAGACTTGCTAGGAATCCCCCAGACATGACACCAGAATGTTATAACTTTGATAGACCCAGATCTTCTGTGGGCATGAGAATCCAGCTTGGAGGAACACCATCCATTAAAACTTTATTCTGCCCTTCCAGAGCCAAAAGGAACTTTGCAATGTCCCATCCCACAAATACCAAACAATCAATTTTGTTTCAAAAGCTCTTGATCTTGCATGTTCCTAATGTGTTGGTGTCTAGGTGGGAGGTCTGAGAGCCACACTGTATTCCAAAGAGTAGAGAAAAGAGCGCGTTAATGGCCATATTCCATCCATGGTTTTAATAAGGCAGCAGGTACACTGGAAAGAACTCCTCCAGAATTATCTGCCAAAAAAAAAAAAAAAAAGTAGCAATTGCAAAATATTAAATGTATTTTATATACTTAAAAAAAAAACAAAACAGCCTCCCAAACTGCAAACCATAAAGAGAAATAGGAGTCTGGGCTGTTAAATAAATAAGAAATGGGAGCTTCAGACAAAAATAAACAATGACTGGCATTTAGGGAACTTAATCTGCATCAGAAAAAGACTTCTCATTTGCTCTGGCTTATAACTTTTTCCATATTTTTGTCATTAGATGTTATTAAAGTACTACTGTTCCAGGGCTGGGTGATGAAAGGCTGAGATATGATTCAGCCCCCTACATTATATAAACAAACCCAGGTCGTTATGACATCCACTGCAATATTTTTTCTTAATTCTTTTTAGTCCTTCACTGTACCTCACTATTGCTTGTGCTGTGGAAGCTCCTTCAGGTGATCAAATGCAGTTTTAGGCCAGCTTTTTGGCTTCTAATGTGGTATAACAAGCTTGCACCCATATGTCTGCTTCCAAAACAACTCTCAGTGCCGTCTTCTCATGAGTGGGCCATGTTGAAACTGCAATGCAACAGCCATTTAAAACAGGATTTGAAAAGCAAACCAGGAAGTGTCAGTTTAAAGTTAGCTCTGATCCACTAATCAGCATCAGAGACAATTATGTCGGTGTGACCGGATGGGCTGACTTATGATTAGTTCGTATTTATCTGAGATATAACAAAAGGGCAATCTGCTGGTTTAAAGAGTCTCTTTCCCTTTTCCTTTGGCAAAATCAAGACATTGTTCACAACGCCAAAGAGAATGCCACTTAAAAGTCTGAGGTAATTTCCAAAGATAAAACTAGTAGGAGACACGACAAAACAAGAACCAAAAACTGAATCTCTTCCATCACAGAAAATTTCTCTGGTATTTGGAGGTGACCCAAAGCCAACTGAACACAGGCACTTAACTGAATGAAGCTTGTATCAGACATCATCATGGTGTTGCAGTCATCAGTTTCTTGACAGGTCTGTTCTCTGGGCCCTCCAAACCCAGACATTTGAGTGTTAATCTACATGTCTGGGACTACATAAGGCAGTCCCCACTGAGTATGAAATGTGGTACAAGATATGCCCCCAAAGCCACCAGCACATTTTATGTAACTGCAAGAGGGACATTTCCACCCTGATGGCATCCTGGAGTAATAAAGGTACTAGCCTGGCACAAGGAGCCGTAAAGAGAAGGGCATAAAGATGAGGGCAGTATGCCTGCTGGTGGGACACACAGCCTGTTTCTGGTCATCCTTTTGCACACAATCAGCAAAACATCCTCTGAAGGCCGGGCACGGTGAATGGTGTAGGTCACTGTGGAAGTGACAGTGCAAGCTTCATAATGTCATGAAGTGACTCTGTCATAAAACAGTGTTATGGTGCAAGAAATTATCTGCTTCTCTGACTTTAATTATTGGATTTTTTACACTAATAACAAAAGAGGCCACAGATAAAAACAAGTAAAAACCTCAGCTAATATAACATTAGCATAAAAATCGTTATCTGGCTGCATAAAATTTAAGTATATATAAACACATGAAGGGATTTACTTTTCATTTTAATTGGGTGGCCTGCTTATAATATGGATGGTTGCTGGCAATCTACAAAAGAGCATCAAACGATGTTTAATTTTATGCCACTAGTAGTTTGGCAAGGTCATTGAAACAGCCTTCTGTAGCCTTTTGGCAGTCATTACTTCCATGCCCTTGAACAATTCTCAAAGCGACCAAAAAAAAGTAAAATGTCCTGCTGACTGCAAAATTTTGCTGTCTGTGAAACTCCAGGGTACATCTTCCACAGGCACTTGGTGTCAGCACAGCTCCTGTTGTATAGGATTGTGAGAGAGCAGCAAAATGCAGTTATGTTCCACCTCATTGGAGACTGTCATTCTACAGCCTGCAGAAAGGGATGTGACACTCAGACTTAGACTGTGGGTGGGCCACATTGCCCTCTGGAAATGTCAGAATCTCTCCCTGGATGACAAATGGAGCAGAGCCCAGCACTGAGCTGTTCTTTGAGCTCTGACTTCAAGTTAGAACTTGGACTTGGAACAGCTATTGCACAGTTCCTTTTCCAGTGTCAGCTCACAGTACCTATTGACTATCAGGCAGCAGACTCTTGACTTCTAAACAAGATTTCACGAACCCTGCTGAGGGCTCAATCCATCTCTCATTGGCAGCAATGGAGAGATCCTCTTTGACTTGCTGGCAAGTGCCCCAAACACTGAAAGAACCAGAGGATGCAGCACCACCTAAATTGTGAGAGCTGCCTGCAACCATCCCATGAGACTTTTTGTGTTACTGACTTAAAGCGTCAGGCCAACAGCAGGTGTAGGTAAATTTCTCAGCCTTCATCCTTGCAGTGTAAGTATCTGAGCTTCAGTATCTGCCTCTGTAAAAAGCACAACTCTGCCTCCCTGTTTGCCTCATGTTGGTTTGTTTGCTTACCTCCTATTGACCATATCCAAAATTTCCACCGACTTTAGTGGGTGGACGAACAGATGAGCTGGGGGGTTGTTTCAGGCATGTTAAAGGATTGCCTGCTGACACACCACAGCTGAACACAGCAAACTTATCAGAAGAAGAAGGAACCAACAGAACTTCACTGAAGCACTGGTGTCCAGCAGACAGACCTATCCCACACACTGGCCAGGTGAAAGGCAGCATATTCTGGGTTTTCTTTTCAACATGCTTTTCTTCCACAGCAATGCAGAACATCAGGCCAGCAGTACCCACAGAGCAATTTCCTCTCCGGAAAACATGGGGAAAAAATGGGCAGGGAGGTATCTCAAGACAGGGAAACCTGGACGACCTGCACAAATCACCTAGACTCTGGTTCTGCCCATATGTGTAGGTCCTTCAATCTTGGTTCCAGTGTGATTTCCACACCCTTACTCCTTGTACCCTTGTCTCTCTCACCAGGGACTCAGTAAGAAAGTGCTTTTATGGATTTGCACCTCAGGACCTGTTTACCTGTCTCCACCAGTGCAACTGCAGCCTCAGCTGCTCCCGAGGTGGGACATCTGTTTAGCATCTTCAGGTACCTTTGCAACTGCAAGGAGAAAGAAGAGAGATGTCCCCACACCACCCTGTGTTAGCTGGCCTAAACTGCTTGATGCCATGACCTCACCCCTGTGCCTGGTGCTGTCAATAGTCTGACTGGTCCAGGTTCTGCAGTCCCCTCCCTGCACCTGCACAGAGCCAGGGCTGTGTACCAGGCAGAAACTGCATCCAGGGAACCACTCCCTCAAGGATGGATAACGACAGGAGACATCCAACATCTGTTTTGCTTTTGCAACCAGTTTGGAAATGTCTGCAGTGCTCCCGCTGAAGGAGAAGAGATACAACCCAGAGGACAATGCAGGCTGGCTTTGTGGTTAGAGCACTGTCTGGAGCAGTTAGAAGACCCATATTTTAATTCCTCCTCCAACACCGATTTGCTGTGCAATTTTTTTGGTCGAAATCACTTAGCCGGTCTGCTCCTCTCTTATTCCAGTTGGAATAATATTGACATCACGGGGGAGTTAGGAGACATATTTAATTAATGCGTGTGAAGCCTTCCGATACCCTCCCACGGCAGGAGCTTGGGGCAGACTCACCAGCCGGGCTGACGGCCCCGCCCGGGCAGGGGGAGCCCCCGAGCCCCGCTGCCCTCCCGGCCCCTCCGGCCAGTCCGGCACGGGAGGACGGCGGCTGCCCCGGGAGACCCCGCATCCCACTGCCCCCGGGAGCCCCCGCTTCCCGCCCCCAGCACGGCATCCCTCCGACCACCGGAGCCTGCTGCCAGGGACGACTGCTCCTCGCCGACCCCGCCCGGCTTTGCCTCTAAAAGCTCCTTTTTTCCCTGAGTAGTTCGTTCCTCTCAGCCTTTGTTTTTTAAGGGATTTGCTAGAAAACTCTCCTGGATTGTTTTTTTTTGGGTTTAGTTGTTTTGGTTTTGTTTGGTTGTTGTTGTTTTTTTAATAACTATATCATGTCTGCTATTGTATTTCAATTTTCCCCTGAGGAAAGAAGCCAAAAGAAGTAGGAACAACAAATAATGTGTGGGAGAGTGTTTTTTCTTTTCTTTTCTTTTCTTTTCTTTTCTTTTCTTTTCTTTTCTTTTCTTTTCTTTTCTTTTCTTTTCTTTTCTTTTCTTTTCTTTTCTTTTCTTTTCTTTTCTTTTCTTTTTTTTGTACCTCTGTTCAAAGCCTCTTTCTGTTTGGCTCCAGTGTTATTGCGACTACAATTCCCTTCTCTCTGATCTTTTTTTCTATTACAGTTGTATTGACTTAATTTGGGGTAATGAGCTTGTTTGTGCTGAGCGCCTCAATATTTTCATATTTGCATCCTAAAAGCTCTGCTCTTCTTCTGTCATGCTTACTCTTTTAACATGATTTTTCTCTTTCTATATTTTCCTTTTTTCTTTTCCTTCATTTTTCCTTTTCTATTTTGCTATTTCTTTTTTCTCTTTTCCATTTTTCTCCCTTTTCCTTTTGTTTCTTTTTCTTCTTTTCCTCTCTTTCTTTACTCTTATTTGCTTCCTTTCTTCCTTTCTTCCCCTTCGTTTATCTTACTGTCCTTTCTCTTTTTTTTTTTTTTTTTTGTCCCCTTAATTCTTCTGAAAAGAAAAAAATCCTACCAGAGAATTAAGCAAATTGTCTGTAGCAATTAAAGAGATGTCTCTGGGAAAACACTAGCTGTGAAGCATGTTTGCTTTGTGAAGTACTCTCATCAGACACCTTGGCACAGAGCCACCTATTTATTTAGGAGAGGGGTAAAAAACATGCAGTAGGGAGACTTTGTGATTGTTGTTGTTAGTAGTGGCAAATTCATCTTGCTTGTCCCAGGTTCCCACATGTTTTTAAACCATTATGGTATGTGGTTTCCAACCACGGATGAGAGATTACTGAGGAAAAATACTCCATCTGTTCAAAAATCGAAAGTGGAGTGTTATCTTTTCCTACTTTCTCTCTTGCCTTAGGCAAATGTGGCAGAGGCCACTTTGTGCCCAGAGGCTGTGCCGGGGATAATTTTAAGACCTGTGTTTTTCAATCTCCCTTCCGCAAACACTTACAAACCCCTGCTCACCCTCAGCCAGCAAATGCACGGCAGCAGCTCCTGTTCAGCTTGACAGGAGTTGATCCCCATTGAGACTGGAGGGTTTGCAGGGTCCCTAAGCAGGGGCCTCTGACCACTGCAGCCCTCCTGACATGCCCTGGCAGAGCTGTCCCTGGTGCTCTGCTCCAGAGCTGTCCCATGATGCTGCTGCTCCAGGGAAGCTCGATGCCCAAGAGGTGTGCTAGGGAAGGTAGGCGAGAAGGGAAGCAACCCGGGAGAAGGCATCCTCAGTCAGCTGCAGCCTAATCCCTGGAGAACTGTGCTGGCTGGTAGGAGCTCCCCTGCTTGCACCCTGCATGAGAAAGAGATGGGAACAGAGTTTTATTGCTGAGGCTGGTTAACAGGAAAGCGTAATTCAGGACTGGAAATCGGTCACAAGTCTGCAAACACTGAAGCAGCAACCTTGTCTGCTAGCTGCCTTCCTAGCTCAGGATTTTCTGGGTTGGGAGTGCTTTTTCCCAGCAGGGAAAGTGAGATGCATCCCAGCCTCTCCGTACACTGCTGTTAGATGTAAACCAGGGACCAGGGACTTGCACTTTTCCTAAGCAAACAAAAGTAACAGGTATTTAGCATCCCTTTCTCTGAAATCAGCTTGTCCCATGGCAGCAAGAGAAGTCATATTAGTCATCCATTAGCAGTACAAAGTAAAAATTCATTGTAAGCTTTTCTCTTTGTTTCTCCAAGAGTCTGGTGTGGGGAAAGGGTGAAAACAAGCAATCCTTCCTAGCACCTCACCAAGCTGCACCCCACACACACACAGAGCAGAAAATGTATTGGTATCAGCTTCTAAGAGGTTTTCACTTTGAAGTGGGTCCATGGGTTCCTCAATCTTTACTAGAGAAAGCTGTTTAATAAACAGCAAGTAATTTCTATGCTCCATCTCTCTTTGGGCATTTCACATACACATGCAGAAGTCTGGGGAATGCAGAAAACTGTTTTTAAAACTGTCAGAAACCTCTCAAGCCAGAGCAGCATCATGGACATACTCCAGCCGAAGATCAGCTGCCCGAGTCTGTAAAGGGTGTGTATGCTTTCACTTTTTTGGGTGCTTCAATTTAATAAAAGATTGCTAAAGGAAAAGAAAAAACTATTCTACCATATAATTAAGGGACAGGTTTTGAGTTTTTCAACTCTGCCTTCTTTCCATCTCCCACTAGAGAACTTGGAGTCATTAAGTTTCAAGCAAAACTCATTCTTCTCAGCTCCTTCCATGCCAAAGAGCTGCAACGTTTTTCGCAGGCAGCTCTGTGCTCAGGAGCTTTTAAGGGTTTCTAATCCTGGAAGGCCGTCTGACATCACCCTGCTTCTTGTCTGCTGATGTTTCATACAAGCCTCACATTTCCTTAGTGTTTTTCAGAGCCACCAATTACTGCAGCAATCTTGTGTTTATGTTCTGGTTTTGTGCTTTTTTTTTTTCTTTCCCCTGATGCTTTCCTGGCTTGTGTCCCAACAGGCTGCTCTCTCTTAGACATGTTTTGTGCCAAGGGTTAAGCTGGACCAGCTTGTTACAAAAGAAAAAAAAAAAAAGAAAAAAAAAAATATGGGAGGGAGGAGGGTTGTTTTTTTTTTTTCCCCTAATTTTCTTCATTGACTTCAGGCACCATGTGATCAGGAAGCCTGGCCTCTTTCCATTTCCCTTCCCGACTAAAGGGAAACATTGTGTAGCTGTTGCCCTGCCGCTTGGTGGGACGGGCCTCTCGGTACATGACGTAGGAGGCTAAAAATAACTGGGATATTTAAGGCCGGCTGTGGAATCCCAGCGCAGGCAGAGGGAGGCTGGTCAGCCGCCGAGCAGCAGTGGCCCTGGCTGCGGGCGCACACACGCACCCGAGTAACGTGCTGCCTCTGATGCAACTGCGAGTATGTGCCTGGCAGCGACCGAACAGCTGGACCCTGGGGAGGCCCAGAAGAAAAAAAAAAAAGGGGGGGGGGGGGGGGAAGAAAAGAGAGAAGAAGAAAAAAGCCAAAACAAAAAAAAGAAAGGGGGGGATGGGGAGGGAGAACTGGAGTGCTTTTTCTGCTTTTTTAACACACTGGTTTTAGCCCAGCAGATATTTTTTTCAAAAAGGGAGCAGCTATCCCTGGTATTTCGTGTGCTTGCTGCGGGGGCATCCAGAGAGAGTGTGAAACCCTCAGCAGGCTAGCTTCTTCGGGGCTTGCTCAGCTTCGGGTGTAAGCCAGTGTAGCATGCTTTTGTCCTGGGGTTTTGTAGAGGTTAACAGCAGGAAACTACGCTCAGCCCCTGAGGGTGAGAGACTGGGACAGCACCACGACCCCTTACAGTCTCATTAGGCTCTTTTCTCCCAATCACAACTGTGGCTGAGTACAATGTGTGTCTTGTTTGTTGATTAAAAATAATTAAAAGAGCAGCCAGCCCACAAAGCTCAAGCCAAAATGGCAGCCTCCTTTATATTTGGTTCTTTTGGGAGTCCCAGTTGTCAGAAAACTCTGAAGGTGATTTTTTTCCTATTTGTTAAGCTGGTTTTCACACTATCCCCCACCTCTTTAACTTTCCAAAGAGTAATACTGGACAGTGTCTGCCACAACTGTACTGATGAGAGGAGACTGACATTACAGGGAAACCAGTGCCAGCCCTTCTTTAAAGCTGGTCTGACATGCAAACCAGTGCAGCTTCAGCTTTCCTTTGTCCATCAAGGGTTAGGACAGGGCAGGTGAGGAGAAGCAGAAGATACCATGGATGATCAAGTTACTCCTGTATTTTGGAGGAGAACTTCCTTACTGCACCAGAACATGTCACCACCTATCTCTTCTCTTTTGGTCAGGATTGTCAAAAGGGCCTGAAAGGAGAGAAAAAGGAACCCAGAGGAGACTTCTACCTTAGTGCCACCCTGTGCTGGGAAAAGCTGAGGACATAGCAGTGGTCGCAGCAGCTCCCAATTTCCCTGTCAGGAGCTGAGCTCTTTGGGGGGCTCATGCGTTTCCATGGGCTCAGGTACATGTCCCCATAACTTTTCAAAAGCTTCTCCTACTTAAAATGAAGAGTGCAGCATCTGAATAACCAGCTGGGAGCAACGGAGTCTTAACTGCTGTGTGCTTTCCACTCTCCTTCCATGTGTGCTGCCAAGGTCTCACTTGCCCAAAAGGCCTCTGCTACCTGTGTTCTGCAATGCAGAGGCTGACAGCCATGTTGCAAACACCTGCAAAGGACCCAAGAAATGACCCATTCTGGGCAGAGAGCAAATACTGGAGCAGTCTGCTTTTCTGGCATACTCAGGGAACCTTCCAATAAGAAACTATAAAGCTCTGTGGCTCCTTCCTGAAATTTTGAGTGGCCTCCCTCTCCTCTTGCAGAGGAAAATCAGTTATAAACCTTGATGAGGACAGAGATTGTTTCTGAGATCGTTTCTGAGTTCATTTCTGCTGCAGAGCTCTGTTAAATGTTAGCCAGAGAATAAAATTACTATCTTTGGTTTACCTTGGAATTTCCCCTTCCTTAATCTGTAGGTCTCAGTGTTACAAGAATCCCATTTAGAGAACTTGTGACAGTTGCTGGGCACAAACTTTAACTTTGTTTATGCAATCATGTGGGTTTATTTCAAGGAATTAAGGAAAAAAAAAAGTTTAAGGGCATTTGTAAGGCACTACACCTGCTTGGACTTCCTGTTTATTTTTGCAAGCACTTACAGTTTTACTGTTATATGTTCTAGGTTTATTCTTTCAAGTTGAGTGAAATTCTGAAACCTGCCAGAAAAACAGACTCTTAAGAGGAACACCTAGAGCCTCAGCTTGCAGCCTCACAAGCAACCCTCCATGTAGATAGTTCTATAACCATTAATATTTAACAAGATATTATTTGAGAACCCCTGAGAGCAAATGGACTTTGATCTTACAAATCCTTTATTGCACAGGGAAATATTATCACCACTTGGTATAAATATGGAGCTGCATAAAAGGAAGAGCAAAGGCTTGATGCCCACTTATCCACTTCAAGTCCCTCCAGTTTCACTGGGAATATAATTTTACATGTCTAGGTGTAAGTGCTAGAGCTGGGGTGTCACCCTGCCATGGTGCATGTCAGTCTTCTCCCCAGCAGTAGAGGAGCATCTGGTGAGTCACTTTCACATGTCTACACATCTGCTGGATGGGAGCTGTTTCCTCCTTCCTTCCTCTTATATTTGCCTAGAGAAGAAAAGCAAACACAGCATCAACTCTTCCTGCACAAGGAGCAGGCTGAAACGTTGTTCAGCCAGGAGAAGCCATGGGAGGCAACTGGGCAATTCAGGCTGCTGAGTGCAGCCACCTGCATTTATGAGTGCCTGCCCTGGCACCCACATCCCAAAGCAATTCCCAGCCTTTCTGGAAACTGGTTAAACCTCTGGGTTTGTCTAACCGCAGGGAGTAACACCAAGTTTTCAGGGGCTTAATGCAGACCACAACCATGTTTGCATCACTGGGCTGGCTGTTCCTGGCCATTTTGGGTGCTGGTGGCAAGGGAGCAGGAGATACGGCCAGGGAAAACCAAGACTCTTGGCTTACCTGGCAGGAGCAGCAAGGCTGGCCATGTGAAACCAGCTCATTAGTCTATGAGGACCACTTTCACCCAACTCTGGTGCTGGCAAGCATCCCCTGGTGAATCTTCCTCCAGGCAGTTAAGGTGTCATCAGCTCCTTCCTTGCTGCCACAGGGATAACAGGAGCTGCACAAAGTATTGAACATGTGCCCTCACCTTGCAATCATCTCTTCATGACATGAAAAGTTAGAACCTTCCTGGAGGGAAGGAAACTGCCCAGAATGCCTCAGCAGATTCAGCAGATGGCATCAACCAAAACTCTCCTGCACTGAATTCCACCCAGGTGACAGTGAACTGCACAGGGGAATTAGGCTTTCGAGGCACCCAGACCTTGTGCCACTGCACATATCCATCCACTGCAGTTTGTATAACCCACCTACCATGGTGTTGGCACATGGAGACACTTGGCATTAAACCATTTCATCCTGGGCTGCCACGGCCGTGCAGAAAGGGTGGCAGGCAGGGATGTGTGTTTGGGTGCTGTCATGCAGCCAAATCTTCTCTGCAGCAAACACAGCCTGGCAAGTTTCACATGCTTTGGAGTTTCAGAACAAAAGTTTCACACAAACTTAATTGGCCCCAGATTTTTAACACTAGTAAGTAGTTATAATGTCTCAAAATGAGCTATTTCTTATTGACCATTTTGCACCAATTTGTTTTCCAGTTGTCGCTCCCATCACACCTTTACTAAATGCACAAGAACTCCAAAGCCCTGAACGCTTAAGCCATTTTTCATTGCTTATATTTCACATGTAGCTTGCCGTGTTGTTATAATTAAATTTCAAAGCTCAAGTCTCTGCCATTTTCTTTTTCTAGCCTTGTTTTTGATCCAGTAGCCACTACAGACCAAACACAAACCAAAGTTTCCCCTCTGAAGGTTAACAGATCTCTCTTCTTCCCATCAAGTGTCCTGGTCAGCTTCTGAAAGATAAAAATGGATGCTGTTGAGTCGTGTAAATATGAATGGCAGTGTAACAGAGCCCTCACTGCTTTTTACCCTGAGATTTTATTTACCCTGATATGGTAAATAACAGGATAAATGCCAGTTCACCTCTCACCTATGTAGCCTTGGTCATAACACTTAACTTATGCCTTGCCTGTGTTTGCAGCTGTCTCTAGGCTGCAGAAAACCCTGTGGGTCAGGTTTCCTTCATGGGCTCTTTCACTCCAAGTGTGTACCAGCATGAAAGAGCCAAATCCCATGTAGGACCTCCTCTTGCTACAGCCAGCCACGGTAGTTTGAAGCTGAGGTCAGCTGCCCAGCAGGGTAAGGGATCACACCTTATTACAGAGTGGGGGAGCCTCTTCTCCCCCTCAGCATTTTTAGCAGAAGCTGCTTCTTGGAGAAGTCAGGTTTATTTTACCTTGCTGACACCACTGTGTTTTCTCCCATTATTGCTCCCTTCATGCTTCTGGGCAGAGCCCAGCTTCCTTAGCACTCAACTTTAGAGAAATAAATGTTCATTGGTACAAAAGAAAGCTGCTGTGCTCAGTTTTCCATGATACTTTCCAGGTGGAGGCAGCCTGAAAACACATCTAGCCATTTCAATGTTTCTCCCCAAAGGTGGCAAGCAAGCAGAGAAAACTCCCAGCCCCTGCACATCCATACCCTACAATGAACTGCCTTCAACCACCATAAATAAAACAAAGGTACAGTCTTCAGCTGATCTCAATTACTGGAGAGCAATTCAACTGAACAGAGCTAGGATAATTCACACCAGATGAGCATCTGCTCTCAACATATGTTGCATTATGGTTCAACAAGATGGTCTCATTTTGCCTTGGGGGCAGAGTGGTTGGAGAGGAGAGTTAGGTTTCCTTATGTCTAGGAACGAAGGGCTGCAAAATCCCCGAGAGTGAGGAGGTAAGTAGAGAAAATAAGGCATTTGGTTATTAGGCCTTCTTATTTCCAGTGATTAGGGTGGGAAAGAGCAGACTGTGTGGGAAACAGGCTTCCCTACACCCATTTTGGCAGCTTTTGATTGGCCCACAACCAGACATTTATTAAAACAGCCTCGTAAGTTGCGGTCTCACTAAAGAACAATACAAAACCAACCAAATGTTAATGTTTTCAATCTGTTCCTGCTGAGATTTCCGCCTCCCCACCTCCTCGATTATTAGAGAAGAAGGGGGGGAAGGAAAGGAGAAAGAGAAACAAAAAAAAGAAGAATAGTTTGTATTCCCAACCTCAGCTGACAGATCTGCTTTAGCCTCCTGGAGTTTTTGTAATTAGAACAAAGGGTCCTCAGGACAGGAACTATAATTGGTTTTGAGTGTTCATACATTTTAACGCAGCCCGGGTTAGGCATCCAAACAAACTCAAAGCACTGACAGAAGAAGCTTGAGACCTAGGAGAAAAACTCCAAGAGGGGATTATGGGCCTTCAAAAGAGGGTAGTGGATCACATCTGATACTTTAAAAAATAAAATTAATAAATAAATAAATTAGTGTTCTCAAAATTGTTTTCCTCATCATGCCAGAGGAGGAGCTGTGCTACAAACACTTGTCTACTAGACATCTGGGATAATCTGAACTTCAGCAACAAGAGCAAATAACAGGGAGGAAATAAATGTTTTGGCAAGTAAAAACCCCAAGGCAGGATACGTGATGGAGCTTCTGACTGCTGGTGGGGAGTGGGAGGGGCGTTAACCCACCCCTCTTGCTGAAATTTATGAGGGCTGCACATCCCAAGCCTGCTGCCAGAACGGGTTTTGTGGTTCAACTTCTTCAAATGCCTGAACCTGCTCTGGACAGCTAGCTCTGTGGTGGTAAATCAGAGAGGCCAGTACCTTCCTTCTGGCCACAGCTGTCATCTACACATTCAACCGTGTCACCCTTCTGGTCCCTGCATCTCCTGGAGAGCTCCCTCCAGCCACACTGTGCCTGGGCATTGTCTGGAGAGAGCTGGCTGGCAACAAGCCCACACCATACAAGGGCATGTGCTGGCAATTACATAGTATAGGTGATCATGACAAGTGCTCAAGCCCATGATGGGGCTGTGCTGGGTTTACCAGTGTAGATACACACAGCAGCACCAGCTGCAAGCAGCCTTTGCATGGGAAAAAGATTAGACCCAGAATACAAAAGGAGAAAAATATACTTGTGGCCAGTGTCCCTGGTAACATTCTGGGGCTCTTTTCTCTAAGGTTAACATTCACTGCTCAAGAAAAACAATGCTTCTGGAGATCTGCAGGCGAGATGTGGTTACAGTGGGTCATTTGGATCCACAAACAATGGTCCATTTTTGGGTGGGATTTGCACATCTGTTATTCTTTGCCCTAAAAATGATTTAACTGGGATAAAGCTAGACAGCACTGGGTGCTTTCAGAAAACTCCTCTGTCAATTCCCAGCTCCAGAAACAGCAATGAGCTCCTTGAGAGTAGAGCATGAAAGTGATGGAGAGTGAGCAGGATTGGAGCCTACCTCCATTTTGTTACAAAGAACTACTTTTTAAATTAAAAAATAATAAAAAACCAACAACAAACAAACAAAACACCCCACAACCAAACCAAAACAACCAACCAAAAACCAACCAACCAAACAAAATCAAAACAAAACACATGAGGTGAAGGTGGAAGCTGGACTGAAGGTAGTAGTGGTATCTGTGCTGAAAGCTGTGTAGCTCTGCAGAGGGGTCTTGAGTGTTCTTCTAGCATGTAATAGGGAAAACTCTTCCAGGTCAATCACACATCTTGTTTATGCCAGTTATTAGTGGGTGCTGGGGACTTTCAAGCTCATCATGGCTTATTAAGAGGGTCTAATCCTGCCTGCCATACATTAATAATTTAGCCTCTGCCTCTATTCCCTGGTGCAGGCAGGGGGTTCACAAGAGGAAGCAACTGGGGGCAGAGTCCTTGATGGTTCAGCTGCTTCTCCTTGGCTTCCTCATATACCTGTTCCAAGCATTTTTTCAGCCTGAGGCAACAGTGGTGCTTTTTGGTCAGTGAGAAACAGTATATAGAAAAAGAGAGCTGACTGTTCTCACTACAGTTGGCTTTTGCTCAACAGATCCCAAAGACCAGCCTCATAAAAGAAGAGCTAATGTTAGGCATGTGGGTCCCAGTCCAACTCAGCATTTTCCCATGCTTCCATGCTCTTTTTCTGTAGGAACCAGGCTTTTAAGAGCTACTGGGGAAGAAACCAGCTAGATCAGCTAATGTCTTAAATGTGGATGATGTTGGAAACTTGAAAATTACTGTTAAAAAAAGGGATAGAACACACTCATCTTTTATGACATCCTGCCAGCAGCAGGTAATAACAAGGAAGTGTTGCCTTTCTTCAGTGAGGATGGGAGAGACATAGCCCACCTACTACAGGGACTTAGGCACTTGCATTAGCTATGAGCACTGCAAGTTATCCCCTAGCTGAAAAAGAAAAAAAAAACAAACTGAAATTAAGTCTCACAGACTACCAGTTCTTTGTAGAACTTCTTGCTGCTATCCCAGCCCATATGGTAAGTACCTCCCCTGGAATCACAAGGGAGAGTTAAAACTGCTGTCTTCAGTGTGGCTGCTATCCAAACTGCTCTCAAAGCAGCCACGAGCAAAGGCTGCACATGCCTGGCCACCAGGGCTAAAGTTTATTAATTTATTAATATTAATTAATGTTAATACTGATCCTTCTCCTCACATAGAGAGTGCACGGTCTTGCTCCTGTGTGGATGGGACGCACAGCCGTAGTCAGGCTTCTGTCTGCCAGGCTTTCAGAGCTGGGCAACTTTAATCCAAGGCAACTAATAGTAGATTGTCTCCTCATCCACTCCATCAACAAGGGAAAACAGAGTCATCTGGAGATGCCACAAATACACACTGTCCTTCTTTAGTTACCGAAGTTGGACAGACAGCCATGAGAATAGCTTGAATTCGTTAATTGTCAACTGCTGCATTTCAGGATCCAGTCTATTGGTGGATTGTAGAAAGCCACATTGTGGCATTCAGACTTCTCTTAGCTCGATGGTCTCACCATAGATCTTGTGTTAGCAGATTACAAAAAAAGAATTTCTTTGCACTTTCTACAGGGAAAAAAACCCACACAATAGTCACTGCATGTATTCTTTCCCATAACCAAATTATCCAGGTCTCTGTGCTATTTGGCAAGGAACAATGACTCTAGAAAAGTATGTCTTAATAGAAAATAATCTGTAGAAGTCATTCCACTGATGCAAAAGCAGCAGATCTTGATTCTAAAATGCAAATCAAGCAGCTGCCAAGGTAAGAAAACTGACAAATTAGGTGTTTAAGCCTCTTGCAAATACTTTGGAAATTACAGAGTACAAAGCAAATTTGTTTACAATATTTTGGCTTTTCCTACACCCCACTTAAGTAAAAAACCTCTTTATGTATACAATAAATTTCTTGATGTCTCCTGAAAGGTTCACAATAACACTACCTACAGAAACAAGTGTGTTTGTGTAAGTCCCTGTCCCATCTCCTCAGCTGAAGTCATGGGCTGGATGCAGATGTTATTCTGTGTGAGCAGGAGCAAACTGGCAGTAAATACACTGGCTCTATGCAAGGTGGTCTGAAACAATGTAGGAAAGCAGGGCAAGAGGGAGTAGTGAAGCTTCCCAAAGTGCTCATAGCAACTTGGCATTTGCCAGGGCTGGTCATGGAGGCTGAAGGAGAGCACTGGGAAGCAGTTTTTCCTGTGAGCAGGTTCCCCTTGCTACAGCTTGGTGGCCACACTGTTGACCACACTGCCACTTTACACTGTTCTAACCCCCATCTGAAACTGCCACCTGCAGCCAGGCCTGCAGTGGCAAGCAGCCTCTTAAACAAAAAGCTGGCTTTGGGAGGGCCAGGCAAGCTGTCAGGGGGTCACCACATGAAGCATTTTATAGAATCCCCCATCACTGAGGGAGTTTTAGAGGTTTAGACAGTCTTTCTCTGCTGAAGTTCAAGAAGGTGCAGGGGGCAGTGATGTGAGTGCATTGACTGAGGGTTTCTTCCTTGGAAGGGGCTGGTTTGGGCTGTGGACAAGAACAGAAAACAAGGCAAGAAGGGCTTTGGGTTTTTCCCAGTCTCGTAATTCCTGACGATGCTTCCATCTTCCATCCATTTTGTTTCCTTCTCCTTAGAAGAGTGCATTTCAGGATTTTTCCAGCATTCTATGAAGTTTTGTTCAACAGCAGGAAAGAGTTCTCACTGTTTGCCTTTGAGGCACTACAGGGTGCACCAAACCCAAAAGCTGAAACAGGCCACACCAGCACCTCCAGTCATGGAGGTCTTCTTACAGGGATGGTGGAAGCACCTGACTACAGACCAAACAAAGCATCTGATTTTTGGGGCTATGTTTGCTAAATTCAACCATTTCAACCACTGTTGGCACCTCAGATGAATGTCTGAGTTATCAAGAACTGAGAAATTGTTTCTCAGAAGATTGTTTTCTCCAGACTTCTCTTTTTGCTCGCCCAAGGATATTGGCCCTTCTTGAAGAACCGGACATATAATTAGAAATTAATGTCTATTTGCTTTGATGGATTTTGCCTCTTTTCTGAATCCTGAATTATCCACAAAGCAGTTACAAACAGAATAGAATGTATTTGTTCATCAAAAAAATGATTCAACCGTTTCTTCAGGGATTAATTCTCAGTTTTGTTTGTGAGTGGCTTGTTGCAAATAGTCATAAATTCTACCATGTTGGGTTCCAACCCCGGAGTGATCTTTGTCTGGACTTCAATGGGGCTTTGCATGGGGGGGGCCTGGCCACACAGATCTCATTGCAGGATTGGGCAATGCTTAGTTACATAAGTCATATGATGTTGTTTCTGTTCTCTGACTGGCCGACTTATGTAACTACAGAACAATAGCGTGTATTTGAATATAAAGGCAAAAATCATGCCTCATATTTGTTCTTCGTGAGAGTCTGTTCAAGGGCTGGATTCTTCTGTCCATGCAAGCTATAAAGATATTTTCTTTGACAGTCTCTTGGTTGGTGAGGACATCTGGAGTAGGTGACACTAATAGAGCTACTGAGATGCTCTGTTTGAGTTCATCTGAGGACTGTTTGCAGACACTGGGCTCACTTATTCTCCCCAGTAGCAGCTGAAGAGAAAAGGAAAAAAACCAAAGAGAACAGCTAATGAAAATGGACCATCCAGTGACCCAAGTCCCTGACTGCAATGCAACTGCACTGATTTACACCTTATAAATGTCTAGCCATTGAGTTTAATATTTCCCTTATTCTGTTTCAGGGGAATAAAAAGGCTTTAAAGCATGGCCAGGGTTAAAAATGGACAGTTTAGGGCAAAATATTGTAAATTTAATGTTGGTGTGTTTATTCTTAAATGTAAACATTTCCCCCATTTGTTATTTTTGTTAAAATCTGATGGTGATTTCTATTCAGGCAGGGTAAATAAGAATACACGGCTTTTGTTTTCAGCTGATATTTAATTTTTGTTTATTTGTATGATTAATCTTCTGAAGATTTACTCACAGTCTCCTGGAGTTTTAATCAAAAGTTTTCAGTTCTGGTTTTTGTTTTGTTTTGATTTTTTTTTCTCCTAAGGTCCCAGTTCTTGGAGTCATGTGATTACACAAACATTCCCTACTTCCAGTGTTTTAAAATTAAGTTTCTAGCCGGCATTGTTGCAGAGAAAAGACTAAAAACATAAACCCTCAAGGCTGAGAAAAAGAACACACAATTTAAATTTTTTTTTAAACCTCATGATTTCTCAATCTTATGTTTTTTGAGGATAGCCTGACTAATAAGTTTTAAAAACCCAGGGCTGACAATATTAAAGCAGAATCAGGAGGAGAACACATTTCTTCAATTCATACAACATGACCTGATAGTCTTCCAGACTCTTAGGAGATGTTACCATGCAGCAAGCAAGTATATTTTCTAAGTTGGTTATGAAAGTATAAGACCATCATAACCCATTAAAAGCAATTTTGTTCTTTATGCATGCCAGCTTTTAGCACAGTCCTAAAGTGTACATTATTTATGTGGCAAGCTTCAACAGCTCAGGAAACCTTATTGCAAGCCACAGTGTAAATACCTGTTCTCATCCTTTACAGTCTCCAACATAAACATGGGTTTTGACATGAAGACTGAACAGAGCAAGCCACAATTCCATATGTCACAGATGATGCTCTCATGCCATCTTCTAGCCTCACTGAACCTGCTTTATTGGTTATTTTTAACCGAGTCAGTTCCTCAATTCCCAATGTCTAACCTGAATTCACAAAGGCATGTGCAGCAGTTTGTATCTTGTCATGTGCAGCACAGCCATGGAAGTGTCCGCCTTCATGTCCTTATTTTTAAACTTATTTAGGAAACACCTTCATGTTCTTGAACTTGGAATTTGCTTAGAATTTGCTTTTTAACAGATTTCATTCAGATGCCACTAATACAGATTTCCTTAAGCCGCTCTGCTGATAGCAGAAAACAAAATTCCATTTGAAGATGGCACATTCTTCATAGCTTGAGGGAAGCTTGCACCAGCCAGAGTCAAAGTGAACTGTGTACATTTTGGTGGGAGGACTTCCATTGCTAAATATAAATAGGGTATTCCTGGAGATCCCAAGTGCTGCTGAAAGTCGGGACAGGGAGCAAGCACTGACATCTCAGGGGTTACGTGCCCATTGCTTTGAGGATCTCTTCTGTATGGTACCTCCCAGAAACAGTTCCTCTCACTCTTGCAAAAGAGGGCAAAGCCCTGGCCAGGTACCACAGGACCTCTATGCTTAAAACCAGCCAGTGGAGACCACTATGTTTTTGAAGAGAACATGGCTATTTGAATAGGTAAAGAATCAGTGAACAGCATTAATTCACTACTTAGACATGCAGTCAAGCTGCTGCATCTCCACCAGCTAGCCTCTTCCAGTTGACTGCATTAATACAAATAATCTGTAGCAAATGAGAGGATAAGCATGTCACTTAAAACCTTTCATTATGATCCAGTTGATTTTGCAGGGGTCTAAGACCATGCTCTGCTGACATGCCATTCTCCATCAAGACATGATAGCTTATGAAGCCGAAGTCCCAAGGAAAGTGAGCAGCAACAGATGCAAAGCTGACAGCATTTAAAGGACAGTGATATCATGTGTGATGGGACTGGGATGAGTGTTGGTGGCAGGGGAGTTTGTTAGTACATCATTTCTGGACACTGGTAAGGCACCATGGAGAAGAATTAATTACTTTCCCCACCTGAATGGTATTTTATTAATTTTGAAATATCCTCCTTAGATGTCTCATCATTATTCCTGTAGTTAGAAGCTGATTAATGGCATGCCCCTCAAACACATATCTGGGCACATGTACAAAGACTTTTTAATAGTTCCTAACAATGGCCAACAGCTGGCCACAAAACCAGATGATTCTCCACCCTTGTAAACCCACACTCGCCAACAATAAAAAACCCTTCTGGCTACTAAAAAGCCTGATGGAACAGATGAATCTTGTTATGAACTGGATTTTATAAATAAAAATTAAAAAGAGGAAAACATTTTAGCTTGTGCATTCATAGGCTGAAACCAGATATAGGTTCCACATTCTGGAGTAGCTAACTGCAGAGGTCTAATTTTTTTGAGTTAGACTTTTATCTTCCAAAGATTTCTTCAAATACATTGCTGGGTTGGGTTGTTGGGATTTTTTCATTGGTTGATTTTTAAATTTTTTTTTTTCCCCAAATTTTGCTGCAGACCCAATAAAATACTTCCTCTGTCTTCTGAGGTGGGAGTGGTGTGTCTGTGTGACTCTCAGGCAGAAATTTCAGAAATTATCTAAAAGGCTTTGTTCCCCCTAACAACACAGACAGGTAGTCTGGGTGCATCAGCCCAATCATACATTATGCCCATGCACTGCAGAAGGTGTGTGCTTGTCACCATGAGCACCAGGGTTTCTCTGTGCCCTTCAGGAGATGGCAAGGTGAGTCTGGAGAGCTGCCTGACCCAATGGCCAAGGCATGACCCTGTGAAGCCAGAGACAGGGGAGCCAGGCCAACACTTTTCTCCCTGCAGTTCGCAATAAATCTCTCAGTTGGATCTATTAGCTTTGCATCCAACACGGCTACATGGTTTCTGGAGCAGAACTGGCCACCCCAGGCTGGCACCAGCAGCCTGGCCACACACCTCGAGCCATCTGCACAGACATTCCCTGGCAGCAGTGGCCCAGTCTCAGGCAGGAAGCTGTAGCCATGCCAGCAACAAGCACAGATCTCCACAGACAGCACCTTCTCTCCAGCATAGTCCTGTCCTGCTTTCAAGAGACAGTGGGAGAGGCTTCCAGTCCCTTCTTTTTTTTTTTTTTTCCCCTTTTCTTTGATTTCCCCCTACTGTCACTTTTCCTTAGCCTGGGAGTTGGTGTACAAGCAAAAGAGTGCAGAGTCAGGAAGAGGAGCAGATTCACACAAAAAAGAGAAAGGGAAAAAAAAAACAAACAAACCTCTAAAGAAGCTCTTCTTGTTTGTTGTTAACAACTATTTAACATCAGGGCTAATTCACAAGTTTAATAAAATCAGGCTTTGTTAAAGATTCAACACCTTCAATTATGTTATTAAGAGTTTACAATAATTACTCCTCAGACCTTCCAAAGATCCTTCAACAAAGTATGTGTGTGAGGAGGAGTCCAGCCTGCAGTCCTCAGTGTCTTAAAGATTAAAAAAAATTAAAAAAAAAAAAACACACCACAAAGCAAGCAGAAAAATGCTAGTTCTAATAATGATGACAACTATGACGTCAGTTTCTCATTATACAACAAAAAGCAGCAAATAATGAGACAAGCCTCATTCTTAGTTAGTCACCTTAAGTATGACTTCTCTTTTAGTGTATTTCTGCAGGCATAAACAAAGGACTTTCAGAGCCCAAGTATGCCGAAAACAGGATTTCTAGAAGTGAGGAAGTCAGGAGTTTGACCAAAGTCTTCACACAAGCTTTATTTTTACTGGCCTGGGCAGGATTTGAAGACACTTGAGCCTCTGCTTCATCAGGTCCTGGCATAGCTGAGCCCAGCACCTCATCACTCTGAAAGGACTCTTATTGAAGTTAAAAATGGCTGGTTATATTATTTCCTGGTGACCACATGGGAAGTGGCTGATATGGTGACGAGCAAAGGGTGGGGAAAAAGACTTCATTCCTGTGGAGAAGGATTCCTCCTCCTACAGAGACTAGCCAAGATTTCTTTAAGCAATTAAAATGATCAGGGAACAGTTCAGCAGCATTGAGGCATGGCTAAGATTGAGTAGAGTCACATTTTTTCTTCCCGTGAAAACAAGGGAAATCTTGTCCTTTGCAACTGAAGAGACTAGGTTTGGGCTCCTCTTCTCCTGTGTTCAATCCAGCCCTTATAGCTCCTTAAAATGTTTCCAAGGCTCACTGAACAAAGGCTAGAAAGGGATTTCCACAGTGCAGGAATGGAACACCTTAGCTCTTTGTAGGGTGAGTAGCTCGTCTGAGCTGCACTGCATTTTAGAAAAGCCTGGCATACATTAGAGCAGCCCTGGGATCACTCTGAATTACAGCAGGGACACTTTCAAACTCTCCCAAATCCCATAGTCTCAACAGTACTGATTATAATGTCAGATCACATTTGCTCCCCCCTGCACCAGATTGCAATTCCCAAAATTTCATTCAGTTTGTGAAAGGTACCTTAGAATGAGTTTTATATCAGACAATATATTTACATATGCAATTCCTCTTAACACTGCAGAGACGGATAACCCAGAGTGTTTACAGTACTTCATGTGTACTTACAATTGCCTAGAAAGAGTTTTTAGTACAACAGTTGGGTTTTTTCCCCAAGCAATACTATGCAGTTACACTGGTAGAATTTCGTCCAATGTTTGTTTGCTGACATGCACTAGCTTTTTTGTAATCCCAACTCCATGCACTGCCAAAACACATATGCATCCAGAGAGGGTTGCTAGAAATAGGAATTTACTCTAGAATGCCCTGGAAAGGCACTCAGATCATTTATACAGTGGGGGGTAGATGTAGGATGAGCATTAAGTGCCTTGTGCTCCCATCCTTCCTGTACAGTTTCAGACTGTGCTGACAGTATCACTGAATGCAGGACAAATATCACTGACACCTTCCAAGGTAAATGAGGTGGGAAGCAAACTTCTGTGGAAGTGGCATATGTGGAAGGTGAAGAAGATGTCACAGGTTTAACCAATGCCATTTGGTCTGAGGTAGACCATGTTGAGAGAGAAGCTTGCAAAGAACTTCAAGTAAGGAAGGAAAAGCCACCCTGCCACATGCCCTCCAAAGAGTTCCTTTTCTGCCTGCAAGAGGCTCCACATGCCCTGGAAGAGTGGGGCAGGTTTTGGGGTCAATGCTGAGAGTGGACTGGGAAGAAGGCTCCTTTTGGAAAGGCCTCATGGAAAGTATGTGTTGTTCTAAGCAAAGCTGGGTTGCTTGCCCAGGTGGGTGGCAGCCCAGAGCAGCAGTGCCATGTGGAGCTGAAATGGCTGCCAGGGCCCAAGTAAAATTCCTCACCACAGCCAGGCCAAAATCCATAGCATCAGATTTCTGACCTCCTTAAACCTGTTTTCAGCTTTGTTGTCCCAGGAGCCCTGCTGTTGCAGAGGTACTGCTTCAAGTGGTTTACTTCTACCAGCACCAGCAGGCTGAAGAGCTTCTTTCACCTGCAGCAGCTTTAGAGCATTACAACTTAATTTTAAAGGAAGCTACCTCTCATGTCCAAAAGAGAGGAGTAGGAGGTGGTGGCCAAGGTGATGCCTCTCTGATCCACCCTCACATGAACAGTTTAACAGTCAAACCATGAACATAAAAAATAAAGTCAGCTAGATTTACCTGCAGGTACCCTTCAATTTCAGCCCATGCTCACTGGACCTTTGCATCACTCTAAATTAGATGCTGGTGCATTGTATTTACACTGAATTTAACATAATGTGCTTGCTTGCTAACTTCCTGCTTATCTGGATACCACATAAGCATATGCCTAATCAAATTATGAAAAGAATGAGAAATAAAGTGAATGCTACACATTTTAAGTAAGCGTGTGAAATTACCAAAGTTGTGGCACATACCTGTGCATGTGAGAGAGAAAAATAATTAGCAAGACTTGCACAGATTTTCCAAGGTGAAACTCATCCTTTAACACCACCTGGAAGCTTCATGTCATGGTAAATAAGAAAGAGCTGTGTTACCCAGGAGTGGGAAGAAATATAGAAATATTAGCAAGAAGCAGGCTTCTGTAGGCTGAGCTGGGTTTTGATGAACAGCAAGTTGAAAGGCACAGTAAACTGTAACGAGCAACTGCAGCTCCCAGATCTCCTGAAAGAAAAAATTCTAGTGGAGAGTTTCACAATTTTCCACCACATGAGTGAACTATTTTGGATAGCAGTGAGGCAATACCACTTGTATGAGATTGGGAGTGGTGGCTTTATGTGCCTCCAGTGAAAGGAAGAGAGTAATATTTAAGTGATCCTATCACTAAATGAATCAGAAGTTGAGGAATAAGGCAAGTTAAAAAAAAAAAAAAAAAAAAAAAAACACACAAACAAAAAAAAAAAAAACAAGCATTGAAGCAGGGCTAGGGAAGATGAAGAAAGCAGAAATGGAGAATGTGTGCTTCAAGCTGTTGCTTGTGACACATTTTTTAGCCAACAGAAGCAATCAGAAATATCTGTTTCTAATGTGTGTATATATATGCCTATGTATATATATGTAAAAAATATATATGTATTTCTGATATATCTAGGGGCATAAGCAGACATCTTTTGTTCATAAGGGGGTTTGTCATCTGTAAGTCAACCTGTTTCAAGGAGGCACTGCTTGCAAGTGCTTCACAGAGGAGGCTGCTCCAACCAGGGCATGGGGACAGGCTGTCTGCTGCACCCACAAGTCTGAATTCACCAGTAAAACAGCCTGTCCTGGAGAGAATGAGTCCTGGCTTGGTGTGTTTTGCAGCCAGACTTAGTGTCTGAAGGAAGGGGAGGAGGGATTCCCTGCAGCTGCCGTGCCTTGTTCACACAGGGCAGCAGCAGGGAAGCCCAGGCAGGCGGAGCAGCCATGCTGTGACAGGCAGGGATTTTGCACAGTTCTGTTGCAGAGAGGTTAGTAGGACACTTGTAAGAGCTGGACACCCACTGCTCATGGCAATTTCACCTCCTCCTCCCCCTTGCCTCAAGATCAACACCAGCGGTGCTGCCAGACTCTAATTACATTTTTTAAATCCTGTCAGGTCACAAGGACGTGATGAGCTCTAATTGTGGAAGAGTGTTTAGGGAGACTTGTAATTACACAGTCATTAAGCCAGTTAAACACACCATGGTCTCTTTTGCAGTGCTGTGTCAGTTGGCTCTCTCCCAGTAGTGATACAAATGCAGGATTAAGCTGGCAATTAGTAATCAGCAGGTACCAAACAATAACTCCCCCCTCCACCGATGAGTGAGACTCATCTTTGTCCAGGCCTGATGCTGTGGCTTTCGGTGCCGAGAGGTGCCCAGAGAGAGGATGTTTGCTGCTGTTACCCAACCAGCCCTTTTGTTTGCGGTCCTGAGCAAAATCTTCCAGCTCATTGATGTTATTCTCCGGCTTCGGAGGTGTGAGACTGTTCTCGGCGCCCTCAAAAACCAAAAAGCTTGCACAAGGAGAAGTAGATGAATGGCATGGTACAGGGGGGCAGGAAGCCCTTCCAATGCACTGCACCAGAGTTACACAGAGGTGAGGGACCCAGCATTGAGCTCCTGCTCCTCCTGACACTGCTGCATCTGGGGTGGGAAATCCTACACAGGGACAAAGCAGGGACCTGCAGATAGGTCTCACCCCATGCTATCTCTGTGGCCTCCTGTCTCAATTCTCCTGCACCACAGTCTTCCTGACAGCATTTGTTGAAAATCACTTGTACCCTTAAAAAGCTCTAGGTTGACTAAAAATGGCTTTTTAAAATTTATTTATTCTTTTGGCTTCTACCAGGAAACACTCCCCAACCATTTTCTTAATCGCCTCATTTACTAAACAAAATGAGTCTAGAAAACACAAAATAAACTTCTCCTGCCTGTGTGGGAGGGGTGGGGAAGAGAGATCATTAGACCAAACTCTCCTTGTGTTTTATTCAGCTCTCTCAATTTCTTCAGTCTATTTTCATAACTGTTCACTTCATGAAGGTCAGTTATGCATATAGGACACATTTTCCAGATTCAAGCAAGGATGGAGGAAGACCTATCAGGATGCAAATCTCAAGGACAGTAAAAGCTGCATACAGAGAAGGTCCAGCAGTGAGCAGCTGAGGAGGCCTTTTCCTGAGATAGACCTGGCTCCAAGGCTAGATTATCTAATGCAGTCAAATAACAAAACTGGAGGTACTTACATAAAGAGAAGAAGTGGAATAATATCAGCTTGTATGTCTGAATTAGCCCCAAAGATTTGGTGTAAAGGCTTTCCAAGCAAATTCTTGGCTTTTGGCTCCACATCCTAGAGGAAGGGGATGCTTTGGCAGTTGCTGCATCCCAGCAACTCAGCTTATGAACTCGGAGGAGCCAGCCTTTCTGCCCCCTCGCAAAATGAAAGGATGAAGCTGCCACAGGATCACAGGCCCACAGAGGCTTAGTAGGTGAAGTGGGTTGTTCCCCAGTACCCTGACATCCACATGAGGAGGGAGGAGCTACCCAGACACATTCAAAGAGATGATGGCAGTGCCCCCCTCTCTGCTCCACAAGGCAGATGCTGAGGGGGCACGGGACATGCCCTGGGAGGAGGACGGACCCTGTTGATGGGGCCAGCTGCTGCTCCCCTCTGCAGCCCAGGCACGAGGCACTGCTCGCAGCCCTGCGTTCCTGCACATCATGACACCTTGCCCAGGGGATGGGACCTACAGGGCATGTATGTGGGAACTGCTGCTGGGGAAAAAAAGTAGTAGTCCCCTGCCAAAAAGGCAACAGGTCTTATGCACCATGCAAAATATCAGCCAGGCCAGTCAATCTTCAGGTAAACTGAAATTACCTTTTATTTTCACTGTTACCTGAGGTGGGATCCCTGTATGCGACTGCAGCAGCCCTGCAACACAGGAACACTGTCACGTCATGTTATTTGTTTACTTTCTTATCACTAGAGCTGCCTCACTGAGCCATGCCTGGAGGAAAGTCCTCTTTTGATGCAAACCTGTTATGAACCAGCTGCTAAAAATATTACTGGTTCCAATCCAAACTCATAGAACAGAAAGAGAAAAAAAAACACAACAAAAACAAACAAACAAACAAAACCCAAAATGAAACAAACAAAAAAACCCCACAACAACACAGGAGATGCACATTATTCCTGAATGTGTAAGAGGGTATTAAATCAATTAGTGACAAACTTTAACTGTAACCACAGTGTTACTCACAGCAGCTTGTCCAAGCATGCAGAAATTGTGGTCAGAGAGTCTCCCAATCAGTAGAGGTGGACAGGGATGCCAAGAAAGACAAGTCTTTGCGGGTCCTGCTTTTTGTGGAGGATGATCTTATGAATGGTTTTAATAAAGACTCAACTGATTGTTCTGGAGTCCATCAGGATAATAAACATTTATGGTTCTGACTCAGTCATCTAGAACACATTCCACAAGGCACTTAGAGGCAACTGCACAAGACAGCCAGACGCATGTCTGTCATATGCTGATGACGTCCATTAATCATGCCCTAATCATGTGCAAGTCAAACCTTAAGAGAAAGTGGGATCTCTGCATCTCTTTAACCAGCCAGGAGGCAGAATAATAATTTTTGTTCATGTGGCACCAGGCCAACATTTGGGAAGTATCCGTTCAAATCCAGGTTCTGCAGCAGGTTTCCACATATGCCCTGCAGTAACTCCCTTAAGGATGTCACCACAGTGCTGATCAGACCTTTCAGCTCTCCTGCTTCCTGGGCACAGACCAAAATAGAGGCAAATACAAGGAAGAGACAACCATAAAGGTGCAAATTAAGATAAAACCAGATTCCCCTGCTGCTTAATCATGTAAATGTACAAATATAGCTTAATGACAATGACTCAAGGGAAACAATGACCTTATCGTCACTCTGAGGTAGGCCTGAGCCATAAATGAAAATAAATGATCTACTGACTTTCCTTATCATCTCCCTAGTGTCTGCTGGAGAGCTCAATTTACTTCTGCCTATCTAATTTCCTCTAGCACATTCAGCATCAGGAGAGTCTGTTGCCCTTCATAGGCTTCCTTTGCTGTACTGGCAGCAGCACTACAGGATTTCCAGCCGTTGCACCAAGCTTACCTTGGCCTTCAGATGGTGGCTCTAGCTCTGCCCTACCTAGCAGACCATGGCCAGCATAGAAAACCATCTCTCTCTGTTTTTTAGCTTCCTGAACTGTGGCCTTACTTCCATTTTCAATCTCTCTGGCATTCATTTGCACTCCCAAGAAGCAGTCCAATGGGAGTTTCATCAATCAAGTCCCCACAACTACTGGGCATCAGCTGGAAAGAACCCCATCTCTTTGCACTTAGGGCTTGGAAACTCAGGAGGGTACAAGCAGTCACCCAGAATCACTTTACACACTCACATTGGCCCCAACTCTGCTGATCCTGACACAAGCATCCGCAGTTGGTCAGGGAACACTGATGCAGCGGGAAAACACAACACAAAAGGGAAGCTGCTGTCATGGGATGAGATCTAGACCTCCAACTCTTGCCTGTTTGAAGTTAAGCCAGAGGACTTAAAGGGCTGCTTCTCCTGTTAAGATAGCATGATTATTTCTGTTTTGTAGACAGGTAGCCATTGAAACCAATTCTTGGGTGAAGGGAAAAACTTGTAATTGCTTGGCAACTTGTGCTGAACTACATGTAGGCTTCCTAGTTCATTGGAAGTTCAAGTATTTGATATGTGCCTTCATTTTCATTTGGAATTGAGGCAAACATATTTTTTTTAGTTTCCTGAGAAAGACCAGTTCTAAAAATTGCTACCAAGGTTCAGGAAATCGGTTTCAAAACAAAAAGCATACCTCTGTAAATTTTCTAGAATCAAAACTTGTTTTTTATTTCTCTTTCCAGGGAAGAAGTTGCCTAGAGTCCAAAACATTTTAAAGTATTTTTATTTCAAAATAAACCAAAATTGTGCCAGCATTTTTTGCTACACCTATTAATAATCATAAATGTGAGACCATGAAGACCTGCACAGGAATCTTATAAAAGAAGCATCAGGAAGGGATTTGCTTGCTTTCTAAGTGATAAACCAAGGAGGAAAAAAAAATAAAAAATAAAAAGCACTCTGCACATTTCTTAAAAGGAAAAAAAATATATAAAGGAGAAAAAGGAGTTCTCTGAAACACAGTCATAATAAAAACTCCCAGATGAATTTGTGTTCAGTCATACTGTCAGTCACAGCACACCTGAGCTGGTGAGGCTGTAAGGGCATTTAACAAGGGCCGACTGACAAGCCTGGTTTGGTTTTATGGTGTCACAGACCTCAGCTAACCACCTTCATCCCTCTGCTACAGGACATGGATGAATGGAGCAGGCATCTTCTCCCCAGCTGCTCCTATACAAGCATGGCCCCAGGGGTTGGAGGGGTCCATCTGGCTGTCATGCATGTCCACATCTTCCTCCTTTCTAGGTCCCTTATCAGCAGCAAAAACACCAGCTGCACCTTGAGCTGGCACAGCTAGGCTGAGCACAGGATGAGTTTGGTAACCCTCATAGCTGTTTAGCAACACGCAAGTGACAGTAGGCACAACAGGGTCTTTTTTTCTCCATGCCAACCTGCTGTGTCCACAGTGTTGTGGATGCCCTGGAACATCTGTTTTACCTTGCCAGCACAGTTGTGTGTGATGTACCTTACACTGGTGCAGGTCTTGCACAATCCTCTGGCAGGGGGTATTTATCTTCTGCGAGGATATACAGGACAAGAACAGGTTTTGGGTGTCTGCAGTCACTGCAGATGGCAGGCTTTCTCACACAGGGCTCAAAGCCCTTCTCCCCTGTCCATGCCAAAACACACCATACACCAGGGCCCCCACAGATTTCAGCAGGGCTCTTCCCAGAATCACACACTGAGTCACCGTGAGTAAGTGCTGCATCTGCCCCTCACTCTCCCCTGGTCCCGTGGGCCTCCTGCCTTTGCTGTTATGAGTAAGGTCTCCATCACCAGACCTGGGATCAGAGCCACCCTCCTGTGCCAAAGCAGGGAGCCAGTCTGGGTGGCCCAGTGGCAAATGGCAGCACATCCTGGGAGCTTAGCTACAGGCATCAGTGTGGCTAAACATCCCAGCTCTAGACTCTAGGAGCAGTGGAGAGGCCTGCACTCACTGCAGCTGGCTCCCAGTGAGATGCCAACAGGGAATTCCAACCAGCAAGCCACGTGCCAAGCCCAGAGTGGCTGGTGAGGCCAGATTTCATCCTTCTGAAACTCATGGCAGTCTTCCGCACCTCCCCACCCTCTGCCTGGGAAGAGAAAGCACTGAACTGTATTTTCTTCCAAAATTCCTTTTGTGTCCAGCAATATCTGTGCTATGCAGAAAGCAACAGGAACAATGAGTTGTGGAGATGGGGAGCAGCCCATGTCCCAGGATGTGAAGTCACGTTTTCCCAGGGCATTTCAGCACCTCTTAATACCCCAGGAGAGTTGGGCATTTAACCTCTTCAGGTGTACGAGCCTCAGATCCCTCTCATCGGCTACATGCAAAGTGCCTTTTTTATAGCCAGACAGGGAGAGGCAGCTCACCAGCACCCCTGAAAGTCTGTGTGGAAGAGAAAAGCCTTTTTCCCAGTTGGATACTGCTTGTAATGCACCTTGGCCATTGCTTTATCCATGTTTTGATGGTACTAGGGAATTTGTTCTTGCTGGATTTGGCACTGTGAGAAGCATGCAAGGAAAGGCAATGGTCAAAGAGCAGACTGGAAATGAATCTGCCATCCTCTTCCCATTTTCCCTCCCACCTCTTTTCTCTCACCTTTACACAGAGGAAAAAGTAATGGTTGAAATAAGTTTGATCTGGGAGAGGGCCAGCAATTTGTTTTTTTTAAAAAAATGAATACCCCAAAGGAAACTCCAGTTACAGAAAAAAAAAATCAGTTTCTTTCAAAACCAGATTGTTTCTGGCCATAAACCATTTTCATCAGATATGACCCATGCTTATCTAAGTGCCTTCTTCCTCATCTCACAGTATTTTTAGCTATATTTGCCAGAGGCATGTTTCATTAGCAGCAGTGTCTGTTCCAGGATTAGCTCCCCACAAACTGCCCTCCTCCCCCTCTGTATTTGGCTTCATTGAACATGGTCCTAAGTCAGCCTGGGGAGTCTGTTTGTAAGGGTAAGCCTGGAGAGTCCCCAGGAGAATAACTGATGCCTGAGGTCAGGAGGAGGTAAGCCAGAGCTGCACCCAAGCTTTGGGGAAAAGTAGGGGATGCCCCTTTGTGCAGAACCAACCTTGGCATCTGTGCAGGATCCAGACAAACCTGCAGCTGGCAGCCCAGCTCTGGGCAGCTTCCCATGCTGGCCACCATCCCAGCAGCAGGGCAGGGCAGTGAAGGGGAGGAAGAGAGTTCATCACCCTGCAGAGTACTGGCCAGGCACAGGGGCTGCTCTTGTATTCCCCAGCACCCACTGCTGCTTGCACACAGACCTGCAGACCTGTGATCAGTCAAGTACCGCCTGCCTTTGCCTACCTGCAAGGTCTAAACAGATAAGCTGTTGTTGAATGGCCATTGTTTAACACCACCGTTTGAGGCATGGGCTTATGGCTGTTGTTTGATTGGGTCTTTTATAATGTTTGGGTCACAGATAAAGATTCTAGTCCTGCTTCCACACAAGCAGATGCAGGCAGATGAAGCCAGCACGTACTCTTTTACCCTCAGTGCTGCCCTGTCCCTGTGCTCACTTGTGCACAGTTGTCAGGGACAAAATAAGATAAGTGGATGCATGCAAATAAAAGAAAGACAGTAAGGAAAGGAAACACCCTGAAGACAGAAGTCTGTGTGTCTGCTGCCAATCATTATAACAATAATGGCCATCAAGCACAGACACAGATTACTCTGCTGTCTCCCGCCTGGCTGCCCGCATGGTCAGGACTTTAGTCCAACACATCAGTTAGACAGTCAAAGACATTGAACTTGGGACCTCATTTTTCTCTGATAAGGAGAAAGTGCGACAGCCAGGCTAAGAGCTGAGAGCTAGCTACCCTTCACACACTGCAAGTAAGCCCAGCTTCATGCTGATATTTAAAAGATCTTTGCCCTTTAGCTTGAACAGGAAATCTTAAAATGGAAAATATGCAGCTTAAAGGAAAGGGTGAGGCTTACTTGAAACATAAGAATGTACATAAGGATAGGAAACAACAGGTTGTTAAGAAACTACAGTTCAGTTGTTAAAAAAAAAAAAAAAAAATTAAGCTCAATGTGGATTTTATTTCCCCTCCTCATTTATTTTCCTGCAGTAGGGATCAGCAAAAATTATTTTTCATACTATTTTTTTTAAAGTTGTGCCATGAGCAGAGGAAACTCTTTCTCCCTCCCATGTCCTGGAGCATCACCTCATCTTGCCAGCCACCAAAGAGCAGAAGGG
Source organism: Apus apus (assembly GCF_020740795.1). Taxonomy (NCBI): domain Eukaryota; kingdom Metazoa; phylum Chordata; class Aves; order Apodiformes; family Apodidae; genus Apus; species Apus apus. The sequence goes on along the minus strand of NC_067312.1, from coordinate 66,896,099 downwards.
CTGAAGAACCTCTTCCCCAAGCACAGGGAGAGCAGCTGGGTGGCAATGCCAAGAAAGGAGCAGGGTGACAAACTGCTGCCAGATGCATGATAAATTCAGATCTTCACAGCCCACCAGCCACCAGCACCTCATTTTTAGGTGATGCCTGTGCTAGTAAGCTGAGCAATGACAAGGCACAAGTTCGAGGGCTTCGCTGGTTACTGCAGAACTGTACATCCAGGTCAGTCTGAAAGCTCTTGAGGGATGAAGGTAGAGATTTTTAGATTTTCAAAGGCTTCCTTAAGGTCAAAGTGCTTCTGAGTATAGCAGAAGGGAAACTTCTACTGCATACACAGCTCTGAGGTTTGGTGCCTTCAGAATTAGGTAGCAGCAGAACAAGGTGATGTTTTAGCAGCAAGCACTCAACTGGGGCACCTCTTTTCCTCTCAAATCCTGTCCTGGCATCCCAAGTCTTTTTAATAGTTGGAGCTGCCTGTGTAAATCAGCAGTTGCTCTCCCACATGCAGATTTTCTTCCATCACTGACTTCAGTGGGGTGGGATGCCAGCCCAAATGCCCGCCCAAGACATACGCAGTGATCAGTGAGAAGGACTGACCTCTTGTCATGCAGTAGCTTTAATGAGGCCCATCCACATGTGTCCCAAATGGCATCATCAATGTCAGGTTAAAATTACATGCCTCACTTCCTTGCTTAGTAAACATTTTGTCTCTTTGTTATATCCCCAGTGCCAGATGGCAAGAGAGGGAAAAAATTAACTCAGCGTGATTAACAGTACTACAGCCTTACAGCCTTGCCCTTTAAGTCTAATTAGAGAGAGAGAGTTACTGCCAAGATATACAGCATCTGACAGCCAGCTGGGTTCACCCCAGCACATTGGCAGGACTGGGCTGCTCATGCAGTGGAAAGCCTCCTTCTCCAGTCTCTAACAATGACACTGAGACTGCAAATGACTCCTCTGAACTACCAGTTCAGATAGACTACCAGTCTCTCTTTGAATTACTGATGGTGGGTAAATGTCAGTGTGCCGGTGCTTACTCTCAATCCCACAGCTGCAACTAGCTTGTAGGAGGAGCGTGCCCTCTGCCTGGGAATATGAGTGGCTCCTGAGATGCCTGACACCCCCATTTTCTCCTCCAGTTGTGCTGGGCATCTCAGAATACTCAGTACTTCCTCAGAGAATGTATGGTTCCTCTGTTTCCTCCTACCCCTGCCACAAACCTGGATTTCCACAAGGAGCAAAGTTGCACAGGTCCCTGAAGGCACTGAGGAGTTAGGGTGATTTACATCACTGTGGAGACATGGCACCTTATTTAAGTCCCTCCATCTCATCTTCACTGGGATAGAAGACCTTTCTAGACTCCCAGGTACTGTCCCATGCTTTCATCAGGACACTGAATTTTCACAGCTTCATCAGTTCCCGGGAGGAGCCCCAGGCTTGGAGTTTGTACTGCACAAGGGCAGCTCTGACCTTTGAATCAGGGCATGAAACCCAAAACAGGGGACATGCCTTCTGCTGTGTGGCCTGTGTCTTGTTATGTGACCTGACACTATTTCCAGGAGTATGATTTGGACATGAGATCAGGTCTTCTCTTGCTTACCCTGATGGGCACCAGTATAATTCCAACGGTATCCAGGGAATTACTATTTTCTCATCACCATTATGGCCAAGAAAAACCCCAGCACTGAAGTGAGAGAGTTCTGGGAACTAGCTAAGGAGATGAGCAGTGCCAGCTGTGAGTCTCTCAGCAGTGTAAGCAAACTCAGTACTGTTGTTCAAGATTGATTGCAGCTGCTCCCACCGCAATCAGAAAGGTGGTGGCATATGGGAAGAAACAGCTTCTTTTAAGGAAAACCATCTCCACCCAGCTGCAGTATTCTTCCCCCCCACCCCCGCCTCCACAACACATCCCTTGATTACAGTCTCCATAAGCAGCCCGAAATGAGTGAAGGCAGCAGAAAGAGTACCTTTTGGTAGTACAAGCAACCCAAAGCTCAGGTAACAATTAATTTGCTCAGCTCTGAAGCTGTACCTGAATCCAGCTCCTTCCTTTTTCCTTCTGTTGCCATGCTAAAGGCCTACTAGCTGATTTTACCAGGAGATTTTTCCTCTCCCTCTGGCTTGGACTGGACTCTGGGCAAGTGCTTAGGCTGTTCACTACCTCTGCTGTTGAAGCAGAGGTGACTGGGGAGAGAGCAAGGAAAGAGGAATAAAATTACATCTATGGGCTCTGGCACATGCCATTGCTGTAACAGCACTGCCAGTGATGCTACATCAAGAGTTTGTCTGCATGGTCAGATTGCAAGATGCTCCTCACAGTCTGTCTCACCTAAGTGAGACACTGGTAGGCAATTCCCTGTGTTGGACAGGTACTCCATCACAGACAGGAGGCATGGGGATCATTCTTGAGAAATAACTGTGCAGAGACAGTCAGGTGTTCACCAGCCTTTTTTCTCTCTCTTCTACTTCCATTCCCTACAGCAGCTTCTCAGCCAGGATGAAGGAATTCTGGTACCTGCAACCCAGTGGGCACCATCCAGAGACAGGCAAAACAGTGTCTCCCCTCAGGACTGTCCTAGTAAATCCTGCAGTTGGTTTACAAAGCTTGCCCATTTTTACCCTGGAACATATAGGAATCAGGGTTCTTCAAGTTCATTTGTCTTCCATAAGGTTTTTCCAGTTGTAAGCTGTTATTCCTCCACCTGTCAGAACTATTCAGAGTCTGCCAGCACAGGAGGGCTGAGACACAAAGCAGGCATCCTGAGTAGCATCCTCAAGTTGGAAAAAACTGTACTGTGGGGCAGGGTGCACTGGGGCTGGTTGCTTATTGGCTATGGCACAAAGTCTAAGGTGGTAGAGTGTGGTTTGTGGTAACAGCTGTTTATGGTCAAGTCCAACCCAGTGTCTGCAAAGCTGGGATGTGTCACAGCTGTCATCCCTTTGCCTACTAGGTGCCAAATGGCATCTCCCCAGGGACATAAAATGAGCAACAATGGCAGGAAAGTGGATGCTGTTAGCCTGCCTCATGTGTCTCTCAGATTGGCACTTGGTCTCAGAAGCAGTCACAAAGCAGAGATGTCTAGCACTAGTTGTGTGTGGAGTAATTCAAAAGCAGGTATTTCTCGGCTGCAAGCAGAGATGACTGAAAACTTTCTGGCTGTCTTGCTGTAATATTTGGTCTGCTTGCACCAAGGCTAACTCTCAGACTTTTATCTGAAGCCAAACACTGTTTTTTCCCTCCCAGAGAAGAAGTAACCCATCTCTCACCCTCATTACCCTACAGCATTCTGTTTCATTTTACAGGCTGTACAAGACAGTAGCATGTTCTCACCCAGATTAATAGGACACTCAGAGGTATTTGCTCTATGGGAGAAAAACATCCTGAGCTTAGTAGTATTAACTTTAGAAAAGTTACTGCTAGACTGCTGGACTCCTTAGGCTAAGTTTAGGACCTTTCTTCTACCTGCATATTGGATGATTTGCCCTGATATTTTTAGGTTAGTTATCATACTCATCCCTGCAGCTGTGACTGTGTCAGCACCCAGTCCTAGAACTAGATCTGACCTTGAGCTGTTGTTGAAAATTAATCCCTACTTGCCTACCGGCGTGCATGGAGGAGGGTGGGTCATGAACTAACGAGCTGCTGGATCCAGTAGGACATGTGCCCATCACAGGGCAGGCTCCTGCCAACTGACCTGTAGTGCCTGCAGCAAGGCTCATTTTTCCAGGCAGCTGAAGGAGTAAAAACACCACCTGGGTAAATTACTATGTTACTGTGTGGCTGGATAATCACTGTGGGGTAGATTTCCAAGTGCTGATCCCCTCCAACACATTTTATCTTAGGCCACCTAACTTCCTGTGGGACATATGTGGCTGGATTTTCCAACATAACATCCCCTAAGTAAACAGCATGGCTTGCAATTCTGATGAAGACCTGTTTCTGACCTCAAATAAATTGTCCTTGTTTGCAAATCTAGCTGGGCAGGTTCTGGAGGATGTCACAGAGTCACAAAATGCACAAATGGAGTCAAAGTCTCAAAAAAAAAATTGACCTTTGGAAAAGAAAGGTCACTACCACTGGACTACCAAAGAGTTGGAGGGCAGACAGCCCTAGGACCCAGAGATCTCCTCTGGGTTGGGTTGTGCATTTTAGGCCTTCCAGTGTGGAGGGTCCCAACAGATCTTGTAGCACACAGGTGCCTCATCCCAAGAGCAGGCTGTCAAGAGAGAGAAATAAGACTTGGATACACCGTCTGTTGGAGGAAGCATGCTTTTTGCCTCTTCTCATGTGGTTCTCACTTTACACCAAACTGTGTGGCTGGTAACTTTTGTTGCACAACAGGACATCAGAAAAGGGATGGACCAGCACAGAGCAGGCCAGCTTACCCACAGCTAAAGATTTCATGTGGTCCTTATGCCCTCACAGCCGCCCTGAATGAGGATTTGCCTCTGGAGCAATTACAATTTCAGACAGGATGGTGGTTTCCAGAGAACTCATTACTAGATGAAGGGGTGGTCTACAGACAGTTTTACAGCATCTGTCACAGCTGGTTATTAACCTCACTCTACATATCCTGTATTAGAGAGAAAAGTGATCTTCTCAAATGGCAAAAAAGAAATAAACTAGCAGTGGCCATAGAGTTCACTTTAATGGTTGTTTCAGGTGTGGTGTGTTGAACAGCTTGAGGGAATTAACTATCTTTGTATTCATTAGTCAGATTATCTCCATCGTTTCTCATAAACCCAAAAAATTGCTAAAATTTGTCACTGCTTTTCAGTCAGATAAAGAAGAGCAAATGAATTTTTTCCCCTAATTCAATGCAAACCTAATGAATTTAAATTAAAAATATATTAATATATTGTAAGCTGGGCTTGGTTTTAAGCTAGATAGTTTTTGGCAAGCCATCTTTAAACATAAATAAGAAGGAATATAAGACTTCTAAGAACTTTTTGATCAAAGGTTTTAATTAAAGCCCCTAGATTCTTTTGGCCTACCTGATACGATAATTATAAGCACTATAAGCAGGCTGATAGATCCAACAATGATAGTGATGATGGCTGTTAAAAATACAGCTCAAGCATTATGCAAAAGGGAAAAATCTTGCAATGTAATTAACTATAATAAAGTGTATTAAGTTTAAAAGGTATTCTGGATTAGTGATTTTAAATCACTAACTTCGTAGCTAGTATCAAAAGAAAAAAATACATATACATCTCTTTCCCTCAGTCATTCTATGTTAAAGACCAACTAACTACATTTGTTAAAATTTACTTTCCAGGAAGGATAACCCTAGTTGTCACTTCCTAGTATATTTTGGGTTTCTATCCAAAACTACCTGTTGCACCAAAGCTACTCAAAATTCCACTATAAGCTTTTTTAATAAAACAATGCCTGAGCTGCTGGCCTACCTTGCCTGCTGTCAAAATAAGAGTGCTGATTACGATACAGTAATAACTGGCTTAATTATCAACCAGCTTTTACAAATGTATCCTGTACAAACAGTTTTGATGGGGTTTAATTGTATGAAAAGTATGAAGGGTGTGGTTACTACAGCAGCTCTTCAGGACAAGGAAAGATTCCCTTGTGGAATGCAAACTAGAAGTAATTGATTTGGGTTTTGACTTAGGTGCTGTGTGAAAAACTGTGTCTTCCAAACTATTGTCAAAATTTTGGACAAACTAAAATTGAGAAGAGATATGTTACAATCAACCCAACCCAACATGTCTTTGTCTTTTTATTTGGGTGTTGCTTTAAATTATTTACATGAAAGAAGTTTTACAACAAAGTTCATTCACATAAATGCATCTTCTAATACCTATAGTTTGACACAGAAGAGTTAGGTGAAAACGCAACAGAGTAATAAAACAGATAAGCTTTGTCAAGTCTGGAAAAAAGTCTGGAAAAATATCCTCAAAGGGCCCAATTTTAAGTTAACTTTAATCCCCTGGTGGTGGAACATATCTGTAACCTGCCCAGAACACCCATCCATGAATCCATAGTCACCAGAACCAGCTAACCAGCACCACAAAGTCAGTCTGGATCAGAATTGATTGTGCTCAATCACACCTCTATTGACTTACCAAATGTACACAACAGAAAACTTAACCTCAATTTGAATTTTTTTGACAGTTCCATGTCAGGTGCAGTGAGAAAGACCATACTTAAAACCTTTGCCTAGAGCATTAACCCACCAGCCTTTCTTAAAGGATCTGAGCAGCAGGACAGGTTTATGCTGGATCAACACAGTGTACTTTGCAGCCACAGCACTTTTGATCCAACATGAGGAAACCAAAGAAGCTGAATTTGCTGCATCAAAATGCTGCCTCAGAGCTGATCTTATTAATTTGGCAGAGAGTATATTCTTCATAATTACATTTCTCTCTCTTACAGGAGCTAAATGCTGTATCATTTCTCCCCTCGCAGATACCCGTCTCAGCTTTACCAGCAGGAGCTGACTCTTCCCTCTGCTTGTCTAGTTAACATAACTGAATCATATAGAGAACAACTCTTTTCAGCTCATACTTACCCTGAAGTCTGCTGCTTTAGGCCTGAAGAGCAGCTTATCTGCCTGATTTTTTTCTCATTTTCCTGCTAATTTAGTCCAATAAAGTGTGTTATCTCTCATCACAACCACCACAGCCTTAGACCTGCACAGCTATAACCTGACAGTTACTTCTTTTGAAATAACAACACAACCAGACCTGTGCTTTTACTGCAAAGCATCTTAATACAAAAGAAGCCTGATGTGTTTTGTTGTTGCTTATCTTTGCATTGTGCCCTTGTGTATGCAGCTGGGCCTACACAATATCTTTACTGTAGAATACTACTCTGATGGGCTCTGCTCACTACTTCAGACATGTTGAAGCCAAGGGAACACTTACTTAAGATGACTCTCTCTCAGACGGAGCATTGCATGAGGCCCAGAGGAAAGCTAAGCACAAACACTATGTAAAGTGTCAATAAAAGCTAGAATTCATTGGATATTTTCTATAGTAATTTAAGACTCTGTAGACTGGATGCAGGCACAGAAGATGCAGGATGAACGAGACCCAACCCCTTCTGGAGTAGCAGCTAGAGACCAGGTGGGACGCCATAAGATGTCTCAAACAGTGCCAGACACCTCTTTTCAAGCAGCAGAATTCCACCTGTCCATCACCCAGCAGCCCCCAGCACAGCGAGCCTGTTGGCACCATGTGGTCCCAATGCAGAAGTGTGTCCCCAGACCTTTCTGTTCAGCAGCTCAACACAGTTGTGCAGGGGTGACCAAGTTCATTTCTCACTCCTGGCCAGTTGCATGCTTATTTTTAAAAAAATAATTGCAAGCAGGAGCCTGCATGTGTTTTTTTTCCCCTTGTGACTTACACCAACCAGTATGAAACAGCCAAAAACTGTTCTGTCACCCTCTCCTGTTTTGCACCAGTTTGCCCTAGCTGGAAGGTGGGGCATAGTTGAACTTGCCTTACTGTAATGAGCCTTTCCATTTTTGGCACGGGACATGTGTTTACAAAATGCCAGGTCTTATTTTAATTTCTCCCCATGGAAACTAATAAGGAGCTCCCACTTGTTGCAGTCAGACATGGCACAGCTCAGCAGCTTCCAGCAGCAGAGACCATGCTGGTGCTCTGATAGGCAAAAACACCAGGATGAACTGCAAGAAGGCATCCACACTTCCAAATGCGGCAATATTACATTTTTTGGTGAGAAAGATCAGCTCTGCTTGTGCTGGAGGTGTGTAAGTCAGGTCATTCACATTCACTCACACTCACCTCTTCCAATGCTGGCAGGTGCTGTGCTCCTAGCCATGCCCAGGCTCCTAGTGATGTTGTGGATAAGGAATAATGAAACAATTTAGCTAGCTGTTGTCTCATCACCTTGATTATCTTAAGTCTTCTGAGGCCAATCTATAAGCCATTAGCTTTGCAAATGAACACCTAGAGAAACCATAGCAGAAGGGGCTTTGGGGGAGAATGCATTAAACCTGGCTACTCCTATTTCCCAGGCAGGACTATTTAGAGCAGTCCCATTTAGAGCAGTCCCACTCTCTTGCAAATAGCCTGTTTCCACAGAGGGGAGGGATGTACAGTTTCAGCAGCCTGTCCTGCTGCCTGTTTTTCTGGAAGATCCTGAGAAGTCTTTCCCTTCAGATCAGGGAACAGGGCTCCACAAATAGTAGCATTCCCAGCTGGCTGCAGTCCTACCTTGGTTTCTCAGAGGATACCATTGCCTACCTATTAGTTATTTCAATTATGGAGAGAAAAATAAAAATGGAGGTGGGTGCAAGAAAAGTTTGTACTGTCAATCCTTTTCCCCATTTTTAAATTACATAAGAAGCTGCATTGTTTTAATCATAAATCACTGATATCTAGGCTGCTATGTGGGTTAATACCAATCTGTGGTTTTAAAAGCAAGCCATGTGAATGCTGTTGGTTTTTTTTTAAAATATTTTTAGGTAACAACTTAGGCACTGGAAGAGCTGCTCAATTTTAGCTCATTCAACCTGCATCAACTCATATAACTGCCCTCTGATAAGCACACTCATCTCTTTTTATCTTCAAATAAACTGGTTTGGCCAAAGGAGCCAAATACATAGATTGATTCCAAGGGCTGAACTAGAGGAAGTGCATGCTTCTGTGGGATTTGCACCACTGTCCTTATAAAAACCCTTTAGGTAAGTCACAAAAACCTTTGCACTACAGGCAAGTCAATGAGAGCCTAACTTCCCCACACCATGGCATCTTAGATGTTGGGGTGACAAACCCATGCAGCAATAGGTCTTTACCAGCCAAGCTGAGTTTTCCACAGATCCAATATCTGTGCAGACTCTAAGAGCTCCAGCAGACTCCTGCAGATAGTGTCACTGGTGGGTGCTCTGTGTAGCTTGGCATGAGTTTTGGCTCTGGAGATGGACTAAACTGAGAGAAGTTCAATCTGAATTCCACCTTCCCTCCCAACCTAGGGAAGTTTTGGGTTTCCCACGGGAACCATCAAGTCTCTTCTGGCCTGTACATCCCACCAGTGGAAGCCCAGTATAGACCAGAACTGCCAGGAGAGTGGAGCCATTTGGACTACAGGACTCTAAGGGCTCCATAGCATAGAATCATTGAAAGTCTTGGGTTGGAAGGGACCTCTAAAGGTCATCTAGTACAACCCTCTACAAAAAAGCAGGGATATCTCACATTAGATTACTCAGAGCCACATCAAGCCTGACCTTGTGTGCTGGTTTGGTTTGGTGGGTTTTTGGTAGTGCGGCAGGGGCCTGATGGGTGGCTCCTGTAAGAAGCTGAGAAGCTCCCACTGCTCCAAACCCAGCCAAGGAGCCATTAGAGGGACAACAGATGCACCTCTGTGATAACATATGAAAGAACTGAAATAAGACTTGAGCAGGGCAAGCAATTGGAGAAAGAGCTGAACTGGAGAGACAGAGCAGTGCCCCGTGGTTGGTGAGGAAGAAGAGGAAGAAGGTGCCCAAGCAGAAGTTTCCCTGCAACCCATGGCGAGATGGCAGCTGTCCCTCTGCTCTCGTGGAGGGATGTGGTGGAACATTCCCTGAAGGTGCCAGGAGGGGTGAGCTTGGCCAGTGGACTTGGATTTTGTGGCCAGTGGACTCTGATTGCACAGCTTTGGAAGACCCCAGAGCCAGAGAACGTGCCTGTTCCCTGAGCAGCCCGTGACTCTGTGGGAAGCCCAGGCTGGAGCAGCTCTGGACCTGGTGGGAAGGACTCATGAAGGAGAGGTTCGTGGAGGACTCTCTCCCATGGGAGGGACCCCATGGGGAAGCAGGGCAGGACTGTAAGGAATCCTTCTTCCTGAGGAGGAAGGAGCAGCAGGAACCACCAGCCTGTGAACTGACTCTAAACCCCATCCCCATCCCCCTGTGCTGCTGGGGGGAAGGAGGGAGAGAAATGGGGAACCAAGTGATTTGGGGCTGGGAAGAAGGGAGGGGTGGGGTAACATATGCAAGCCCTGCTCTGTGTGTTGTCTGTGTCCTGTGTGTGTTTGATTAGTGTGAAATTAAATTCTTATTTTTTCCCCAAGTCTGTTTTGCTGGGGAACTTAATCAGTGAAGAACCTTCCTTGTCCTTTGCCTTGACCCGTGAGCTTCTAGTTGGCCTTTGTCCTCCCCATTCCAGAGTGTGTGTGGGGGGGGAAGCGGGGAATTAAGTGAGTGGCCTTTGGGCTGATTCTTTGTTGTCATGTTAGGCCCAAAACACGACACTTTGAGTATCTCCAGGGATGGGTTTCCACCTCCTCTCTAGGCAATGTATTCCAGTGATCCACCACCCTCATATTAAGTAACTTTTTCCTAATGTCCAACCTCGATCTACCCCTTTCTAGCTTAAAATCATTACCCCTTGTCCTATTGTTACATGCCCTTGTGAGCAGGTCTTTCCCAGCCTTATAGGCCCCTTTCAGATATTGGAAGGTCACTATCAGGTCCCTTCAGAGTCTTCTCTTCTTCAGGCTGAAAAACACCAACTGCCTGAGCCTATTCTCCCCTCACGTTAGTCCTGGTAACAAGAAAAAAGAACAAAACCCACAGAATCTTCTCATTTTTAAGATATCTTTCCTTTTTCTAAAATGTTACTCCCAGCCTTAGGCTTGCTTAAAGTAGGACCTTACCCAGAAAGGAACAGTCCTGACGTTCATCCCATCCTGAGGTGGCTCACATGACACCACAAATCTTTTCAGACATTCCTGTTTCCTCATTTTCCTCTAATACCAAGATAAAGCACACCAGACTCTGCTGTGTTTCTGTTTTATGGAGAGACAATAAATCACTAGCAAGTCTTTCTTACAAGGCTAATCAATAATTTTACATTGTTGCAGAGCTCCAGAGATGAATGCATTCTTTATTACCATGTCTTAAAACCATTTACATTACCTTCTCTTGATAACATAACTTCAGTATGCATGCTAACCTATATTCTATTTATGGCATGAGTTGAACTACAAATGTACCAATTACCTAAAATTCTGGAAATATGGGAGGTGATTCATAAATTAAGGTCACCAGGAGCAGACATGAAACACAGTGTAGGCATAAAAGGTGTCATGACATACTTCTTAATGAAATCCCTTTTGCTTCTGAAAGGAGAAAAATTTCAGAAATAATAGTCGCTCTTGCTTCACATACAGGCCATTCTCTGTGAAACCTTATAGCTGTGCTATACTCACAAACAGCCCTGCAATAGCAAATGAGTTTATTCACAACAGAAAAATATTTTTTTTATAAAACATTCCACATTGAAAGCCTCTGTTTTAACTCATCTTCAAAGAAAACTGACAATGTTTCTAGCCTTTTTAGTTCCACTGGCCAGGCTGTGAATGCCATCGAGCACAGAGGTGGAGGTTTTTGCTGCTGTGCAACTTCATGGGTTTTGTGTAAGGAAAAGCTGCAGGAACAGGCTTGCAATGTAGTTCTGCCATAATTTCATATATTCAAAATGACATGCTGTACTTGGCAACCATTCAGCATTTGACTTCAGCTGTGAGCCTTCAGCAATAAACCAGCAGCAGTGAGGTGACTTAAGGACAGAGCAACTACATTTACTTTGACTCCAAGTTATGACCCAAAGCTCAACTGCCCTCATCCAATTTATGGGGAGGGAAAAGGGTTGAATTTCACACATCTGTGCCCCAGGCGTAAGAGGAAAAAGACCTTTTAGCACATCCCCAGATGCCATACAAGTGAGGCTGAATTAATCGATCAGGATAATGTATGTTCAGATGGGTTTTCAAGGGTCTGACCCCAGAATTTAGGTGTTAAAAAAAAAAAAAAAAGTTCCTCCCTTTGCACTAATGATAGAGGGCATGGCAATAAAGAAACAAGATCTGTCTTGTAAGAGATATCACACTAACTCCTCATATGCTTTTCCTCTTGAAGGTCACACCTTCAGAGGTTAAAAATACATTACTCCATAGACATAGAGCTGGCTATATCAATAAGGAAGCTGTGGCACCCTATCTTTGTGGTATCTCCCTACAGTTGTACAGCTTGAAGGTTTGCAATGAAAAATTGCTGCTGCTTCTGTTGCTGCTGTCTAACCACAGAGATGCTCTTAGTTTGCTGATTCATGAACTAGAGCTCAGTCATATCTTTTTCTTTATCAATCATGATGTCCAAGTACTTTCTGTCAATAGTGGCAGCACAAAGTCACCAGCTCAGCTGACCACAGTGGCAGGTTAATGGCTGTTCCATACAATAGCAGCACTTGGATTAGCGTAGGCAAAGGTAATGTAGTGCCAGAAGGGGGGAAAAGACACCCAAGTGAATTTCAGTATCTGTTCTGTTTTGCTAGGCTGTTCTGCTGTATCTAAAAAAATAATCATTTTTCTAAAAATTACTTCTAAAGCTCTTGGCAGTAATCAACACATTAAAGACTCAAAGTATGTGGAATTTCCCACAAAAAACACTGCCCTAATAAAGCTCAGGTATCACAGTTGTGGGAGAAAGTACAAAGTTTTGCACAAGAAACCGCCTTTTGAAAAGGTGAACTAGACTTTTCTAATGACACTTAGCAGGAGAGTATTAAAGTCCAGCATTATCCTTTCCTGCCCAGTCACTGAAAATGAAAGGGTAAGTCATTTTGCACAGTGTAGATGTCAGCAAGCCATTTAGGTAAACTAGTCCCAACAAAACCATAAGAACAAAGGGCAAATCATGTTCAGCCCTGTTCCTGCTTGAATGTTGTGTTGCAAACAGGGAACTGCCCCTACTGTTCAGCTCAAATTTTGAGCTCAGGGTTTTGAGTCCTGTGCCCATGAACCACTTCCTTTTGTAGGCTTAAGAGTCCCATAGCCAGCTTTTGTAGTCTGGCGTTATGCTTTGGCACTTAATAGCCCTAATGGTTTTCCTCTGGTAAATAGTCAGCTAGCTGACCTAATGAGTTATTTTTAGTAAATACAAGGAATTACATTTTATTCAGACACTTTCAAACATACTATGATCTGTTCATCTGCAATAGACAGAAGAGAATGGAAAACAAGAAGTGGGTCTGACCCAGGATCCACCTAGATCTGTATCTCTTTTCTGAGAATGGGCAGTATGCAATACCTGGGCAGAGAAAACAGCCTGCAGACCCTTGAAATACCCTTCCTGTTAGCTTTGAAAAGCTATACTGTCAAAACCATACGTTGAAGCTGCTTCTTGGCAGATATAAAAATCATTACACTAGGAAAAGAGTAAGTTTTTTGTTTCCGGAAGAACTGGGTTTAGGCCAAGTAGAACATACAGAGACTTTCTAAGATAAACAGCAGTATGATGTACTAACCAAGATGGAAAACTGGTGCTTTGGAAACATCATTCCCAAGGAAAATGCCAGCAAACAAAACAGCAGCTAGTCAGGAAATTAATAGAGATTTGCTGGTAGGAACTAACTTGCATACGTGCTTACAGTGCATATCATAAATGTACTTCTGCATGTGTGAGAAAGCTCACTGTGTGGTAGGTAATGAGCTGGTTCTGGTTTCTGTGTGGCAGGGAGTTTACCTCCAGGCCTTTGGTGAGCTAATGAAGGAGTTCCCTTGCTGTCTGGCTGCCAAGAAGAAACGAGAGAGCAGGAAGGCAGGGACAAGGCAGGCAATGAGAGGCCCAGCCTCTTCTGGAGGTCTGCATGAACATGCATGACACTAACAGAAGAAACACTATGCTTTTCCATGGCTGGAAAGCCCAAAGCCACCCTCCCCAGGTGAATACCCCTCAGCTCAGACCAGCCTTGACTCTTTGCAACCTCTCTGCAGAAGATCACCTGCACGGGTCCCCGCGGGACAGGGAGGCAGGGCACCCAGGCAAATCTGCTGGTCGCATGCATGTTTTCTTCAGGACTCTTCCCTGCGAAGGAAAAGCACTGTTCTGCCCTTCCTCACTGTAAAGGCTCCAACTGAGAAAGTTCCCTGGACCTGCACCATTATCTCCCTTCCCTGAAATCCCTCCTTTTGTTTGAAAGAGCATATTTGGCTTGGCTCAAGCAGAGGTTATCCATCTTATCTCAACAGTGCATTAAAATCTTCCTGGCAAACACAAGGCATGCACCAAAGCAAAAGAAAACAAATGCTTGTTTGTTCTTCACATGGGGGTTGCTTTTTTACTATGGTTGGCAGGATGGGAACGTCATTGCGCTTAAGGCATCTGCACAAGGAATAGTCATGCTCTGGAAGCAACACAAGTCAGCTTGTCTGTGATACATGGGGCAACTGCTGATGTCCCTCTGACATCCCTGCAGGGAAGCAGGGTTGTCATTATCTTCCTTCTGAAGGCAGAAAATTGAGGCTCTGAGAAGGAGCAGCAGAGTTTCTCCTTTTCTTGCCAGCTCAACCTGTACTCTGAAAGTGAACCTGGATCTACCTGTGCTGAATCAGTAAAGTTTCTCCAAGAAGAAGTAGTTCTCAGTATAGCTATCCAAACAAGTCCTTGTGCAGATTAATCATACTATCTGACATAGGAGATCTTGTCAGGGCTTTGCCAGGAAGACATGGAAGGAAACCATAGATGAGCTGACCAGTTTCAAAAGGACATGATGAATGGACAGCGGGAGGATACCCCCCCTTCTGCCCCTCAACAGTGCTACTGCTACAGCATCTCTGACCAAAGTCAAAAGAGAGGAAGAAAAGATGCTACAACTAAAGAAATTAGCTTCATTGATTTTCCACATCAAAAAGCCATGTCTATTAAAAGAAGTTCAGCCCTGTTATCATGTTCAGCAGTGACAACAAGCCTGTGACTGTTCATCTCCAGTGTTCATCTGGCTGCCTCATATGAAGCCAATCCTGAAATGCAGGTCCCCATCAGGCACTGACACCAACATGACTCTACATGACTCAGAGGCCTACAGATATTGTCAGTCAACACAGAGTTTCAAAATGTTCTTGTCTTCATTCCTCCTGAAGCATCTTCAGAAACTAATGCCAAAAAGCTCCCTAGTTTGTTTTGTTTGTTTGTTTGCATTTTTCTTCCAGCAGTATCTGAAGTTTTTTTCCAGTGTGGATAAATTGCAGTACTGTGACGATTTCTCCATGGGATTAGAGCTGGCTTCCAGAGTGTTATACAGTACAATGAGGACTTTGACTCATAAGGAAAATTTATGGCACTGACCATCTCCAGCAACTCCAGAATGACAGCAGGGAGAAAGTACTTCAGCAAGGAAGATGTGGGCATACCTGAGAAGGGGACCACTGTCTCACACATTAATCCTACTTCTAAATAAAAACAATAAAAACAGGGTTCTGGACACAAATCTAGCATTTGCCTATGCAAGCAAAGCTTCCATCACCAGGTTTAGACAGCCATCCAAACCTCGTAACTTTATTTTGCAGCCAACACAAACTATCTCGTGCAAGAGGAACATGCAACTGCTGGGGATGGGGCAAGGAGAATAAAAAGCTGATGGTGATGTTAGGAGGCTCTGTAACATCTGTTCTGTTTTAGTCATACAACTCTTATAATGATAGTGCCTGGATGCCTTGAAAAGACTAGTGTCCCTCCTTGCTACACACCACAAAAATGTGCAAAGTGAAAGTTTTTGGACTTACAGAGTTCCAAGTCTCTACCATCAATAGTCAAGAAAGACAAAAGACATGTGGGGAAGGGAAATGGGTTGCCACATGGCCAGCGGCAGAACCAGAACCTCTCCAGGGCCTCCCACTGGCTGGTGAGGACTAGAAAACAGACCTATGCATTTGTCCTTTTGACCAAAGGGAGTGAAAAAACACATTTCCAGCCAGGAAAATGCCATTTCTGCTCTGCAGCTGAAACATTCTGAGATTATCAGCTGAGAGTCACTGGTCCCACCTCAGACCCCTTCAGTGGTCTCCTCCAGGCTAAGCACTCCAACAATGCCAAGCCAAATGTGTCCTGGCACCACAGCTTTCCCACAGCAGAGGATCTGTTGTTTTACAAAAACAACAGAGCCACCTGAAAATTCACTTTGGCCCAGCAGCTTCTGCCAGACTTCAGTGCAATCTGGGGCTTGGAAAACACAGCTTTACTTGTTTTAATTAAAACCAAATCCCTCCACCCAGACTTCCCTCTCCGTCACTCTCTCTTTCCCCAACTGTCTGACGCATTTTAGCAGACATGTCATCAGACTCCAGTTCAAGGGAGGGGAACAGCCATCTAATACAGTGTCTTGCATCAGTATCCCACCCTTCTCTGGGGGAACTGAGATGATGGACTTGGCAGGCAGGAGAAGGACTGCCGTGTAACTGAAAGAATACATGTACGTGTCAGCATGTATGGGTTTCAGTGGGAAGAGAGGGGATGCATAAACATAAAAGCCCCAGCTTCATCCACTGTTCCTGGATCAGCCAACTGCTTCCCAAGCACCACCAGGTGCTGATGTTAAAAGACTGGTGTGGGGATGATAAAACAGGCTCCTTCTTACTGATAACATCACCAACAACAGCCAACTGAAAACAAACATGTGACTCTCTAATGGTGCCATAAATTGCCCCCCTTATAGAATAAATCTAAACGCATGAGGATTTAAAAATTAGGAGTGGAAATGTATGTTTCTCCAGCCTAACTGCATATGTCTTCCAGTCTGCTTGAATTCCTGTGCCTCCTCTGTCCATCAGGCTGGCTCCACACTGTGGAGCTGTGGATGCTCAGGCCTAAACCCTTGCTCAGAAATCAAGGGAATTTGGTACTGTCTTCCAATGATGATACAAGTACTGAAATCTGTACTTGACGTTCTCACCAGGCAGCCTATGGGTGTTCAGGCTTTTAAAAAGCCCAGTTGTTTATTTAGCTGTCTACCTGTGGCTTAAAGACCTAATTTTAGACTCCTGCTTTTGAAAATGTATCTTGCCAACCTTACCACATGTAGCTAAACACTATTTTGCCATTTACCTTGCATTCTAGAATTTCATTTCAAAACATCACTGTTTTATTTTAAGACATGGGAAATACCAATTCTTAGGCTACCCATTAATTATCAGAGTCATTAGTAAAGATTTAACCATTTTAACAAATAATCCAAAGGCGTATATGTCTAAGTAAGCATATGTGTCTAACAGTTTCCACAGAATGACACATGCATGTGTCTTGCAATTCAAGTCAATCCGTACATCTCACTGAAGCACGACCTGAGAGTTTAACTGGGGCCAAACTCAAAGCAGAGCCAACCTGGCCTAGGACCAGAGACCTCAGTGGAATAACTGAATGGACCTCACCCTAGCTTCCTCCTCAAAAGAGGCCTGGGCTTATATTTTTACATTAACAGGGCATACAGATACTTAGTGTTGGACAGAGCTAACTCTATCCCAGCACAAAATACTAGTGCACAGCGCCATATTCTTCACTGAACTCATTTTAAGCTGTCGCTATATCTGCACAAATTAAATAAGAAATAGGCTGGACAGTATGAGGGTGGTCTCCTAGCCTAAGTAAAGCTCCAAATCAATGCCCCACAAGCATCCTGGCAATTCCATGCCTTTTTTATCCAGATGGAAGGTATTCTGGGGCAAGTAAAGTCCCCTTCTAGATAGTTGACCACTGCCGAGCATTGCAGAGCCCTGCATTCAGCAGAGGGTTCCGAATGCCACATCTGCACTCATGGCGTATTTTACATTTTGCCTTCTTTCCTCAAGTGAAGACCACTCAAGGTTTGCAGCTTGGAAGACTGTTTCTTGTCTAGGAATCATTTTTTATCAAAAGGGTTGAAGTGATTCATTGAACTGCCAAGCATTCTGAAGCTTACCCACCACTGAATGTAATAAACTATCATAACACTGCTTAGCAGCTAATGCAGAGAAGACTGTGTGACTGCATTATGGACGGAGCACACAGACTTTTGCCAAGCGTACAAGGATAGTTAGATGTCTGTGAAAGCCAAGAGCAGGCAGACTAGCCAACCCTCTGCATTGGCATAAGGAAGATAAGATTCACGCATCAGCAAGTTTGTGCTGCTTGCTAAATAGCCCAGTCAAGAACTTTGCAAACCAAAACACCAGGTACCAGCACCGTATCAAATGAAAAATCTGATTGCCAGCTCACAGCTTCACTATGTCTGTGCTTTCAGAGGTCATATAGAGACACTTTCCTCTACAAGTCATGTCTCTGTTGAGAGCAGTTTGAGCACAGATACATAAACTGAACCTGGTGCATTTCTGCTTGGATTCCAGGCCTCCTATCACCATTTCACCATCTGGCATGCACACAGTTCTGGCTGGCCCATGTGCAGATGATGTGCACATTTTTTTCCTCACCACAACATGGAAATCCAGAAAGCTACAACAAAGAGCAATTTAAAAAAGACTTCAGTTCTGCTCCAGTAAAATTTGTAAACAGAAACGTAGATGGTGTCCCAGGAAACGGAGACGCAAAGTGGACTTGGTCTGCAGCAATGCTGCCTGGTGCCATGCATCTCTAGCCATGGACACAATCCAATACCAGAGGCTGGAGAGCTATCTCAGGGCAGCACCACACACAAGGCTGAAAATCCCTGCATGGGAGCCTGAGAGCTGACAATTCAGGAAGCAGGCAACCTACCACACAACCAAGGGGAAAGTCCTTTGGCTTCTTTTCATGCAGTCTGGTCACGCCTCACTATAGACTGGGGACAAAACGGAAACCACCTCTCTTATATTTTGGCAGGATGCAAGGTTGCTTCTCTGGCTCTTGGTACGTGTGGGAAACTGTTCTTTTCTTCCCCCCCCCCGCCCCGTACCGGCTTGCGACAGTGTAGTTCAGATTATGTTACAAAGTTATTTTGTACTTCCCGCTCTGTCCCCAGCACCAAGAAACAGCTAAGGGACTGTCTCTCCCTGGTGTCTGAGGTTCTCAGCTGTGCTTGAAGGGCATCAGGAATAAGAGGGTATGATGCTGGCAATGAAGGTGAGGCCTGGGGCTTGCAAGATGACTATTCCATTGGCTTGATCCAAAGCTCACTGAAGGACTTCACAGAAAGACTGCAGGTGATTTTTTCATTTGCTTTAGTAGGAAAAATTGGAAGCAGCCCCAGAATAAGTGAAGGTTTACAGCACAGAAGCTTGTTTATTTGCTTTACTGGTCAAGATCGAGGCATAGCAAGAAAGACTTCCAATTTGAAATCTGTTTGTGGAAAACAGGGGGTGTAAATAATTAAGGAGAATTTTGATAAAACACACTGAAAAGAAACAGGACATTTAGAAGTAGGTCTGTCACCTTGGAGGCTCCTTTGAAAATCCCAGCCAACCTTTTATTTAGGAGTAGAGATTTCAACTAGCTATTGTTGGAGTTAAGGCCAGGTATTCAAAGAGCTCTAGCAGCTGCTGTAGTACTCTACCTGTAAGTATTATAGGAAACACTAGATACAGCAGAGCAACACAGAAATTTAGCCTATGCTAGCCATGACAAAAGGATCAACTGAGCCTGCTTCAAGGGTGCAATAAAACCAAGTCACCCTGCCTCTGAAATTATAGCCCTGGTCTAGCTGTTAAGTGCAGTGCCTCTCCCCTTCCTTGATCCTGATGCTCATTTCATTCTTCTGTGCCTCTGCTTCTTCTGTTGCAAGAGGAAGATATTACAGAGCAGAAGACTTGGTCATCTGTAGTCCTCTAATGTCAGCAGATGCACAATGCTGCAGTAAAGGCAACAACACAATTAAAAACCAAAATGACGCCTGTAACTGAATACCGTGACGACAACAAGCATGCCATTGCGAAAATATTATTCATATGCCAGGTAGATAATTACAGACATGCACTAGTCTGGGAGCATTTCATGTAGTGGTGATAAGATAGTAGCAACAATAAAGTTAACTGTGTCTCCACTAGCTGTTAAGAGGCTGCTAAAGAAGAAACAAGGTTCTTTGACCTCTGGCATTCCAGATGTCTCACAAGATTATCAAAACGGTCTCTTCCAGCCTATAAACCTTTGTCCGACTCCACAAATCTGTCACACATACTAGCTGAAACTGTAAACATGAGCCAGCAATGTGCATTTGCAGCCCAGAAAGCCAACTGTGTCCTGCGCTGCATCAAAAGTAGCATGGCCAGCAAGGCCACGGGGGTGATTCTCCCCCTTTACTAGGCTCCTGTGAGACCCTACTTGGGAGTACTGTGTCCAGTTCTGGAGCCTCCAACATAAGAAGGACATGGAGCTCATGGAGAAAGTCCAGAGAAGGGGCATGAAGATGGCTGAAGGGCTGAAGCACCTCTCTTATGAATACGGGCTGAGAGAGTTGGGGTTGTTCAGCCTGGAGAAGAGGAGGCTCCAGGGAGACCTCATAGTGACCTTCCCATTGCCTGAAGGGGCTAAAGGAAATCTGGGAGGTGACTTTTTACAGAAGCATATAACAATAGAACAAGGGGTGATGGTTTTAAATTGGAAGAGGGGAGATTTAGGTGAGACATTAGGAGAAAAGTCTTTAGTGTGAGGGTGGTGAGACACTAGAACAGGTTGCCCAGGGAAGTTGTGGCTGCCTCATCCCTGAAGTGTTCAAGACCAGGTTGAATAGGTTTCTGAGCAACATGATCTAGTGGGAGGTGTCCCTGCCCATGCAGGGGGGTTGGAACTAGATGATCTTTAATGTCCCTTCCAACTCAAACCATTCTATGACTCTATGAAAGCTTAAGAATACTTTTCCTTTGTGAGAAAAACACTCTTCTCAACCAAAACGCATAGACATACAAAGTCAACATGATGTAAACATGCCCCTGACAGTAAGTATGTCCTTAAGGGTCTTTCTAAGAGAGCCATAAGCCTTTACTTAAATGACCTGTGGTTCACTGACCACAATAACACATCAAGGGAAAAACACTGCCCTATCCACTGCAAGCTGTTACAGCTGGATTCGAAGATCTTGTCCATGAAGGACAGAGGCCCAGCACAGACCTGTCAGTGCAACCACAATGCTTAATTCATAGCTTTCCCCTAAAGATCAGATTGCCTGGACCTATATAAAAGTGGAAAGGGAAAAAAAAAAAAAAAGATGGGCAAAAGTTAAAACAGGAGGAGAAAGCAAAACAAAAAGAATAAGAGGTAAAATGAAACAATTAGGGAATAGTCAAATAATCAGATGCAGCCAAAAGATATTGGCTTAGGAAAAAAAAATAGCTGAGGGAAGTGTATGGTGCTGTGAGTAGGGGAAAGAAAAAAAAAAAAGGCAGATAAGCTGGTTCTTGTTTCAGGAAATGAAAAAAGACTGGGCAGACTTGAGTTCCTGCTTCTTCCAGAAGCTGGACAAATTCACTGACCACGGTTAATGAGCAACATTGATGTCTCATTATCCCTAAAGCAACTGCAACATAGAGGCTTAAGCATCTGTAAGAATCCCTTCCCTTATTCCCCACTCCAACCCCTCCCCCATAAAGAATGGGTAGAGGAAAGTTTTTCACCCCAGAGAAATTTCAGGAAGAAAAATGCCTACCTAGCTAAATCACACGCAGCTTGTATGGATTCTGAGTGATGGAGGGGCAGGTGGTAGGGACATATTACAAGGGGAAATCTGATCACAAGATAACATGACCTGGCATCTGTGACACTGACATAAGAGTCACCACCAGCACCACCAGCAACAACTAGCTATGCCAGATGTAGGTACAGAACCAAGCACAGTAACAGGACATTTCAATATCCCCAAATGTAAACTGCTTAAATTTATATCAGCAGATTGAAACACATTTGTAACCATTGAAATATGCAGGGTATCGTGTTTGCTGAAGAACTCCTGTTCTCTTGGAGACTATTTTCTTTCACAGTTAATAACCAGCTGGAGGTTTTTAGTTCTGATGTAATCAAAATGTTCACAAAGTTTATGAAGGAACAGCTTCAACATCTATCCAAGACATTCTCAGAAACTAGCAAGAATTCACTAAGAAATTGCAGGGAAAAATGTTATACTCAAGCAAAACATTCTTCTTATTCTTCTCTTGTCATTTGCTTCATTCAGAGCTGGTCTGTTTCTCATCACTTCTGGGCTGCTCTGTGAGAATGCAAGGATAGAGGACAACAGGACAGAAGATGGACAAAGAAGGCTGAAGGCCACGCAGTCAGGGTTGGTTGCTGAGCACTTCACAGGAGACTACTGCTGGGCCTCCAAACAAGCATGAGGATAACCAACAGCTGAAGTAGAAGGTGAATAAGAGGCATTCCCATTTGTGTACTCTTTAGACTGAAGTCTCAAAGGTCCTTGAATCCCAGGTGCTGCTCCAGCCCCAAATGGTCAATTTTTTACATGGGAAACCCTCCTCAAGGAGACACTGCTTTATGTTATTTTCTTTACTGTGCCCATGTGCTGAGGTTCATGTTCTCCCCTTCTTAGCACTAACCCCAACTCTCCTTTCAGCTGCTGTTTCAATAAGACTCAAGAGATTTACATTTCTGGTTCAGTGAAATGACCCCAGACAAATGATACTTTCTGTAGTTTTTCCTCCAACTGTTTATCTGTCTTCTCTTCAAGCTTCAGGCTTCACTTGCCAGATGACTGAGTATCAGAAGAGCATTACTGGAGCCTCAATACTGATGGTACACTACTCACACCAATAAAGTAAAATTTGCTCCTAGGAAGAGGTAACTTGGTCATAATCAGACTTCAGAACACAACAGATGTGCAGTCCTAGTACCATTCCTCATAGGAGTCACTGCCTCTTACTTTGGTACACCCCTTTAAAGTTGGGTGCTGAGAACGAGTGCTTTCAGAAGCCTTTCTGTTAGCTGCATCTAAATTGCCTGATACTCAAGTACCTTTGATCTTCCTGTGGTTTTTCCATTTTTGCAAGGATCCCACAATCTTTGATTTAATTTTCCTTCTGTCTGCCCCTAGATGTTGACATTTGCAGTCTGGTCCCCTGAGGAGTCAGTGAAAAAGAATAAGTCCTTACTCTACATCACTGTGTGGAAGCATCCATCTCCCCTGTTGACTGCAAGCCCCCAAAACCTGCTTAGGCCAGGGCAAGAAGGTGCAAAATTCCTGCCCCAGGAGTGTAGGTTAATTCTGTTTTTTTCCCCTCAGCCAGATCCAGCACAGACATGGTTTGAAAGCTGCAGGAACAACTGCTTGCTCTGCAGCCTGAGAAGCAGGCTCAGAGTCTTTGCAGAGCTTCTGGGTACAGATTTAGTGCAGGAAGCTTCTGAGCCCTATGCCAATTACATCCAAAAGAGATTTTTCAGATTAACCATGCAGGAGCATTTGGTGGCATCAGTACATTTAGCATGAAGTTCCTTGTGCCATTGCTCTTGGAGGTAGATTTGCTATCAATATTCACTGTGAGGCCCAAGAGAGCTTTACTGTAAGCATTAGCTATGTTAAAAACTTCACATCTTTGCACTGTAATGATGCTAGAAGATGTTACTTCCTTAAGTGCACGCAGCTTGATGCAGCACAGGAATCAAACAGTGCAAAAATGCTCCATCACCACATTGTGAAATAGTATCTTTTCTCTGGCTGTCCACAAACTTTGATACATCTGAAAAGCTTATGCTTCTTGGAAGAGAAATTGTTCTCAAACTCCACGCTTTAATAAACTACTCATCAGAATTAGTGTTGAGGGTGAGACTGAGTTTAGAGATGTTAGTATCAGCACGGAGCAAGAGTCATGTTTGCTATAATCTGTGACACTCACTGCAAAGAGCTTTAGAAGGATGGTTTGGTCTTCATTTCAGACTTAGCATATTGCAAGAAACACATTTGTTTCTCTGTAGCAAAGTTAGCTCCAAGGCTCTAATAACATGAGAGAAACATGAGCTACGCGAAGTTTGAGAGTACAGAGCAGAACTGCTTACAAATCTGGACTTGTGCAAAACAAGTGCCTAAAAAAATTGTTAAAAATCAAAGCTCAGAGGTGAAGTCTGGGTCCAAATCCAAACACCCCTGAAGTCCTGCAACTTTTCAACTTATGATGTGCTGGAGACAGGGGGAGGAGGGGGAGGGGGTCATCTCTTGCAATACTGTCATGTTTTTGAAAACAGCACCTGAGCATTTGTTCAGAGCTGCAGTTTAAAATACAGGCTGGCTTTTGTCCATCAAATACACTAAAGCATGCTCACGCCCTGGAGTGTCCTGCAGGGGCTCTTCTGAATCAGGACCAAGAAGCAAGGTGGACCTCAAGCAAACAGCTGATCTGTCTCGCAGATACTTTTTTTTTTTTTTTTTGTCACCCTGTGCATTCCTAAAACTAACAGGAAAACAGTGTTGTGTGTGTATAAACAGCCCTGGATCAGTGCTGTTCTGCTGGGTTCTTATGTTACATTCTTTTGTGCTACATACAATTTCCACTAGGACATTTTGTCCCCCAGGCTTCATCAGCCAGTCTATTACATCCACCCCCCAGAACCCCCGCCTGCCTCTGGTTGCATAACTTTAGCCAGGATGTTAAATTAACTCTCTTCCAGATGACTTTGACATAATATTATTTACTTTCATAGCGCATATGCCAGTATGCAAATACATTACTCAGCACTATCAATGCTGCACTTTCACCGAACAATTACTATCGATGCTGCACTTTCACCAAACTATTACTCTTTGTTTTTTTAATGATGGTTCACTAGATACGAAACAGGAACATTGCTGTGCCAAACAGCAGAACACTCATGTCAAGCAGGAGAAATCTGGTGACATTAGAAAACAAAGTCTGGTTGGCATTTGTAAAGGTTTATGGCCAACTGAGGAACCCACAACAGCATCTCCTTTTTAAAGATCTCAGGTCATGTTTTTATCTTCTGAGGGAAACCTCAACCAGCTTATTACAGGCAGCCATGATGGTAGAGCCATACAGATTTTCTTTGCATCTAGTGGTGACATGGTATCTATGTTTAAACACCTTCTCAGCTGCCAGGCACATTCCCAGCTGCTTCCTGACTGCAGGCACAGCAAGAACAGGCTCACACCTCACTCCTTCTGCCTGTGTTTGCCATAAGAATCAAATCCAGTTACAGAAGCAGAAATAAGAGATAGATAACCAGGAGCCCCAGGTCCACATGAAGGTCCATCCTGCAGTCGAAGGACACACATCACCCATGGAGGTGAAGTCAGTCCTTAACAGCACTGCTGCCCACACACAGGTAGTGATGGCAAACACACAGGTCCATGAGGAGGCAAAACCAGTCCCAGGTATTTATCTTGCAACTGAGCTAACATCTGGGTGAAAACTGGTCATGCTACACTGTCAAAATCACTCATGACTGATTTGTGTGTCTACCTGAGCAGCTCAGGCTGGTACAAACACCCAGTCACAACGAAGTTAAACATGAAGAGTAACCAAACCCTCCAACGCAAGGTATGCTGTAGCAGTCCCAGTTTATGTAAAGTAAAGAAAACACAAAAACACGGGAGAAACTGGATCAAAGGAGACTTTCCACAATCTCACTTTGTATTTGCTGTGGCCTACCATAGACTTTCAGGGTGCAAAACTGCACATGGAGCTACACTTTGTATTTGATTCCAATACAGCTAAATGCACAAATAGGCACAAAAAAGAATTGAAAACAGCATTTCCAGACTGGAAAACAAAGGCACAGCAAGTAAACACGAGGAAGTGAGAAGTTCAGCTTAAATGCCAGAGAAGCATATGGTGTGAGTTGCCTTTCCTACTGCTGTGGTGGGTCTGGGGATGATCATGGTCCTGCTGGGCTGCCCCTCTTCTTGCAGAGGCTGATGTATGCTCATGGGTTGCTGTCTGCTACAGGAATCCGAAGCTCTAGGAAAAGAATGAGACACTATGCAAAGGGCAGGTGTCCACAGACAGCTTTCAGAGCTTCACAGGCTCAGGCAGCTGTCTATTGAAGGGAAAAAAGTTCATGCTACCCTTATTTCTTTTGCTAAGACCTCAAAAGTGAACCACCAACATGTGCAAATAGAGAAGAGGCTCTTTGACACAGTGAGAAACACAACTCCAGCTATCTAATAAATATTTCATTTTCAATAGGACTCTGGCCTAACTAACTATATCTTACACCAGTCTATTTATGGCAGAGTTAAAAATATCACAAGACCTTTCACCTGGAATTAGCATTTGTACTATTTTTAATTGTTAACAAACTTGGAACTACTAGTTCCCTAATACCGGAACTTACTGTGTTTCTTCTTCAAGTGAAGGAAGTCTATTTTTTTCTGCAGGCTCATTTTTTTTCACTTTCTTTGTTTCATGTCTGATTACATTTAGCATGGATGTTCCTGATATACTTGCATGCCAAGAAAAATTATTACTTTGTTTTATCCTTGAACAATCCAAACTCATATTTAACAACTGAAACTTGGCGTGCTGATCAGTTTTCAATAAAGGCTACACATGCTTTGACAGGGAAGTACATTTAGCTAGGGCTGAACTACCTGTTCCTGAAAAAATTAACCAACTTGTAGGGTCTGGACTTTTCATCACATAAAGGGCCTTCATCTCGCAAACATCCATCCTTTCACAGAATCATGGAATTGTCAGAGTTAGAAGGGACTTCTAGAGACCATCTAGTCCAAGTCCCTTGCTAAAGCAGGATCCCCTAGAGCACATTACTCAGGACTGCATCCAGGCAGGTTTTGAATATGTCCAAAGAAGGGGACTCCACAACCTCCCTGGGCATCCTGTTCCAGTACTTAGTCACGGTAAAGAAGGGTAAAGAAGTTTTTCCTCGTATTTAAATGGAACTTCCTGTGTTTCAGCTTATGACCACTGCCTGCCCCTCCCCCCCCCCCTCCCCCCAAACCCCGTCACTGGGAACTACTGAAAAGAGTCTGGCTCCAAGCTCTTTTCACCCAACTTTTACATACTTACAGGCATTAATAAGGTCTCCCTTCAGCCTTCTCCAGGCTAAAGAGTCACAGCTCTCACAGCCTTTCCTGATAAGAGAGATGCTCCAATCCCCCAGTCATCTTTGTTGCCCTCCGCTGGACTCCCTCTAGTAAGTTCCCTGTCTCTCTTGAACTGGGGAGCCCAGAACTGGATGCAGAATTCCAGATGTGGCCTCACCAGGGCAGAGTAGAGGGGCAGAATGACCTCTCTCGACCTACTGGGCACACTCTTCCTTATGTAGCCCAGGATTCCAGGGGCCTTCTTGGTGACAAGAGCCCATTGCTGGCTCATGCATAATTTACTGTCTACCAGGACTCCTAGATCCTTCTCCTCAGAACTGCCTTCCCACAGGTCCACCCCTAACTTACATTGATGCATGGGGTTCTTCCTCCCCAGGTGCGGGACCTTACACTTGCCCTTGCTGAACCTCATTATGTTCTTCTCTGCTCAGCTCTCCAGCCTGTCCAGGTCAACTGGATGGCAGCACAGCCTTCTGGAGTGTCAGCCACCCCTCCCAGTTTTGTAATCGTTGGCAAACTTGCTGAGGATACACTCTGTGTCCTCATCCAGGTCATTGATTAATATGTTGAACAAGACTGGACTGAGTATTGGATGACTTAAGACCAAGAATTTGAATGACTTAAGAAATGCCTGTGTCTTTTGATTCTGCTCAGGACTTACAGCTCCAGCCTGTTTCCAGCCCAGACCTGGCAGAAAGTCTTGTTATGCTGGGGGTGCACAACTGATACCCACAGACTGCGTTGCTAAGCAACAGCCCCTAGCAGGGCCAAGAGGTACCTGAGTAATGATATCCCCTTTTCAGAGGGAGGAATTGCCAGGCACAAGCACTTTGTAGGAAGTGCTGTGTTTGTCCTGTGAAGCAAGAACAGAGCCCAGCTCAAGAGTTCTATTCCTTCAGACCTCATTACTGTTCAACTTCAGCTCTACCGTTTTCTGCTGTCAGGAAACTCAGCTATCAAGAAGCTCACACTCATGAACCAGACTCTAACACTAGCTGCTAGTCAAGATCTAGAAATGGTGCTGTAAGGTTGACTCAGATTTCTCTGAAACTCCACGCTTAACAATATTGTTTATTTTATATACGTTACTCAGTCCCAAATAAATATCAAGAAATTAGCATCCACCAAAGTAGTGTTTTTGCTTTCATACAAATCCCATGTACATAACGTCACACTCACTCTTGCACCGTTTACCCCATTGAATAGGTAAGCACTGGAAGCAAAATACTACAAGCTTTACTCTGGCATCAGTTGTCATACACTTTGACAACACATGGAGGGAGCATGGAGGTGTATCATGGGGTTAATGTGGGCAGAACCTGCAGTATTCCTGCGGTAGGAAGAAGAGGAAGGGCAAATGCTCATCTCTAGTTTTTCACTGCTCTGCTTTCAGAAAAAAAAAATAGCACTACCACTGAAGTCAGTGTGAACCAGCCTGACTGTCTTCTCTTACTAATCGGTACAGCTGCACTGCTCTCAGATGATCTCAGCCAAAAATCCACCAAGCAAAGCACCATCCCCTTCTCATCTCATGTCTTTTGCCTAACCCAGTTCCTGTGGGTTCCCTATACCCAAGAGAAAACAGAGAGGTAGGGCTGTGAGGACACTGATAAGACCTTCCAAGACAGGATATGTGTGGGTGAAAAAAAAGAGTGGACATCCTTCAAAGCCCATTTTCTAGCCTTTCCTTGCCACTGTTGGAAGCAGGCATCTGAGTAAGCTTGCTCCTCCCCTACAAATGGCTCAATGCTGGAGTGAAATCATAGGTCTGTGCCTACTCCATCATCTATTGACATAGACATGACTGTGACTCACAGATTCAACACTGTGACGACTGCTGCATGATACGCTGGAAAGTTTTCCTTTTCTCAAGAATTTCAATAAAAAAGCAGTTAACTCACATCATAGGTAGTATGTTCTTCACTGCCTATTACACTTTGTGTTTACTCACAGTCAAAATTATATGTTTTCTTTTGCCATGCAATCTTTCTCCTGCAACAGTAAAAGCTTGCTTCTTTTCTCCACAATACTACACTTAGCACAACACATCCGGGGACAATTAAGGTCTAGAAATGGAGGCTAAAGTAACAGGTTGACTAGAGGTTGGTAAATGACCAGCTGTCTATTAAGTCATGGTAACATGTTGCACGTGGTCTTTAGTCTGCCTTAATGATGAAAGGAAGATAACACCCTCATGAAGACTTAGTTCAAGACCAGGTGAGACTAATAATGTAGATTGCAATAAATCGGCAGACATTTTATTACTCATAACAGTGCTAAATGCACAGGGGAACTGGTCATCCAGCAGCAGAGGCTGTTGCTACTGGCTAAATAAATGGTTTGGGTTTTTTTGTATTAGCAAAGTTAACACAAGTTTGGCATAAGCTAACAAAAAAAGGAAAATTAGTTAGCACTGAGCTGATCCAAGTCACATTTTAACAAATGTGGCAGCACAAAAATAGTTTTTCATTTCCAAACAACGTTACTAATGCAGCCCTTGCCTTAGATTAAATACAAGCAGTTACATATTTCTTTCACAGTATTTACATTTTCTGTGTGATATGCTGAACTACTGAAGATACCTGATTCAGGGGCTTCAAATGCACTGGGCCTTGATCATTGCCAAGCACCTTGCCAGAAAATTCAACATTTGTCTTTCAGGGTCATGTCTTCAGTGTGTCTTAAGATGCTCCACACAACACTGTGGGACACAAAAGGTAGTTAAGTATCTTCCATATTCATATGGACTGTGCAGAAGGGAGTCACTGATGCCTGAGAAGACCTTCTGTGAAACACGAGTGCTTAGGAGAGAACTGAGTTCATGAGTTTGACAGAAGTCTAGTGCTCCACAGCCCTGGAAGAGCCATGTGTCTATGTCCCTTTGATGGCAGCTGCATTGAAGGCTGCGGTGATGAGCACACGCAGAGAAGGCATGCTAACTAGCAGTAATGAAACTGCTGTGATACACATGTCCTCATGCATCTGCTTTATTCTGCAGTCTTTTTCACGTCATACTTCCACCATAACCAAGAAGACAGATGATCATGTAACGGTGGTGCTCCAGGCTGCTCTTAAGAAACATCACGTGCACCGTTCTGGATGTCTGAAACACACTGGGTCTGTCTTGGCAGTCATACTGTAAAATTTCTCCTGGCCTCCAAAATCTGGAACAGACAAAGATGTTACCATTCATTCCTTAAGCACAGTAATCTGACTGCTGAGAGTTAAGGCAGCATTTTCCGAAGGGAAGGAAACATGAGTGAATTCAGTCAGCATTACTTGTAGCGTACATGTTAGGACATTAGGGGCTCTTGTCAGACCTGTAGCTTCACCAGACAGCTGAGGAGGCTCCTCTCACCCAAAATATGACAGCTTTGAGATACAGGAGGGGAAGGACTTTATTCAGACAGGTATGTTTAGCTATCAAAAGAAGAGGATACTGGAAAAAAAATGGGATGGTAGATAAAGAAAATGTGGACCTGGGGCAAGCTGAGAGAGTGAGAACATAAGTAATATCCACAAAGGAGAGGCCATAGATAGGACGCTTAGACACACAAGAAAGTAGTAGCCTGGAGAAAAGCTCACAGAAAAACTGCAAATATCGTGTGGAACAGTTTTCCAGTTATGAGGTTTCCACAATTTGGTAGGACTTAGTGACAGAGGAAGGTCTCAAAGAATGGGCTCTGGGTTTAAGTGAATTGCCTCTTCATCTAATATAAAATACACTGCATATCCTAACTCCCAAGAGGTGTCTACCTACCAGCACCACATGCCAGGAACTGCAGTCTTTTAAAACCTTTCAAAGGACCTCCACCACCTGCCAGGTCTGGCATCCTGCCTCCAACAGGCCCCGAGCTGTGCTACCCTCTGCTTCCCACTTAGCTACATCATCTCAGCCCAGGCTTAGAGTGGTGGAGAAACTGGGACTCCCAACAGCTGATTATCTACCTTCCATAAAAGAAATCTAATTTGAATTCACTTCCAGGTGATAGGTGTTGCTAGGACCTCATCAGTGAATTAAGAATGCATTTTATTAAGAGATTTCTTCCTTTCCTTCACAGTCTAGCCTCATAATATTTCCTTTGTTCATGACAAAAGCAGAGTGAGATTTAGGATTTCACTATATCTCTGTCACAAAAATGTGAACATTCAGAGAAGAAGCCACAGGACTTACATAATCATCCTTTGTGATGGCTGAAGTTGCAAAAAACATGGCGCAAAAACCAGCCTGTTTTTAGCTGGTGAAACATGGCACCACAGCTACACACACTTGGATTTGGAAATAGATAAAGTGTCACTGTCTGGCTGAGAAGCTTTTAGTCACAGCAAAATCTAGTTTACCTTTTAAAATCACTTCTGGCACTGAAGATCAGAGCTGCTGGTATTGTATAAGCAAGTCTTTGGGGAACGACCATACAAACTCTCCTAGTCCCCAGCTTAGCCCACCGGCCTCCTTAAGCTCATTCTACGACCTCTGAACAGAGGGGCAGTTTAGTGCTTTGAACAGGTTTCTAGGCTCACTCTTTCTTTCTCCCTCCCTCTGGACACAGATCTACACTCCAGATTTGGCTGGTAGGTTAGGTGCCCTCCACTAAGTCATGACCACCTATTGTGTAAGACAATGGATTGTAAAGCAATATAGATTTTATCAACAGAAACACTCTTTGACAATCATACTTTTGTGGATAAAATAATAGATTCAGTTGACAATGAGTGTGTCTTTTCTTATGGGATGCCGGGTTACAAAATTATTAACTGGGGTAAATACCCTACTGTATCTTAGTTACTTATGTATTTATTCATAGCCTTGGCTGCAGTGGTTCTGGTAAGTACCATAACTGCACTACAAAGGGTTTAGCCAACTCACTCAAGGAAACTTTAAAGGAGTACAGAAACAAATATTTATTTTTTTTAATTTGGCTGTATCATTTATTCACAAATTGATGGCATTAGGGCTTCCATTTAAAAGAGGGGGGAAAACAAATGTTGTGAAAACATCGTTGTTGCAAAATCAGGCACACAACATTGTGTGCTAAAATAATGGATGTGCCAGAATTAAAGTTGCCCACGCCGCCGTCTTTTGGCTCCTTTCTTGCATTACAAGATCACAAGCTAATTTCCAGAGCAGCTCTGCCTCACCAACTGCTCAAGGTAGATATTGCTCAGTGGCAGTCAAATTTAGCCCTAACCTAAATTCCACCTAGGGCTTCCCATTGGCTCAGCATCCCCCAAGGGCCCAGAGCCTGCCAGTAGGAAACAGCTGGCACAAGGTCTTAGGTGGAATTTAGACTGGCTGAATCTGGAGCCTAATAAGCAGCTATTCCTTATTTTGTTTCTTCCTCATTGTGCAGAGTGTGGCCCCGGGCCTCAATTACTGTACACTATTCAATCCCTGCTCAGAATGCAACATTATTAATTTCCTCATGTTTCCTCATTACTGATTTCCTATGGCACTCTGCATCCCCACATCTCAGTGCCCTGCAAACACAATGTGCTTCATAGCAGTCTGTGAAGTGAGCAGTGGATCTGCCATTCAGCAATGGTTGCAGCTGAACAGTTCTGCTAGCATGGGGCATCCATGGAGGAATGTTTTCCAGGGCAGTTACGATTTTATGTCACCAGCCATCCATGTGCTCCTTGCAGGACAAGGTCCCAGCTGTGCTGCTGTCTGTGGCAAAGGTTCCCTGGAAGCAATGGGTCCACCAAAACTGGCCCTCAGCAATACCATTCGAACATCGTTCTGTAACATCTATGTAAAAAATCTGAGAGTGGTTGCCATATTGCTCTCATTAAGAGAGCAAAGGACTGTTATCATAGAGTAATGGGCTCCTGCTGCTGCATTAATATTGAAGAAGAGCTGGAGGCATTTATGGAAACAATGTGGAAGCCTGGTATTTATTCTCAGAGCAGGCAGCATTGATCCTTTCTCCCCGTGTTTCCCTACAATGACTTTATTCTTGTTCAAGTGAGGGGAATATTTATCTAATAATTTCCTCAGCTGGATGTTGGTGCAGGGAAAGAACAGATGTTCTTGACTTCAGCATGGCAAATAGTTTAGAAGACATCTTGGGTGAATCAGCTATCCAGGTCAGTTTATTCACAACACTGCGTGGGAGGAACCGTGGAAAGATGGCAGAGGTGTTGTTTACTGTCCTGTGATTACCTAGCTCATCAGTACAAATTTAATTTCAAATACTTGTGGTTCAACTCAGGAGCACTTTACTGCTAAGACAAAGCACTCTCTTACTCTCTCTTCATGCAAATTGAAATGCGTTATGCACTAGGAGCAGCTATCTTGCATTTTCTAGTTTTCTTGTGTCTTGCACCTTAATGTATGTTTTGTTTGGAAGCACGTTATCAGCTCAGATTACATTCCTTAGAAGCACCACTTTTACACAAACAAAAGAAACTTGGAGCTTAACTAGGGAGAAAGGAATTGAAAAGTCCACCAGCAGCGAAAACAACTTCTCCTTAGTGGGCTTCAAAACCTACTCACAAATTTCTGCAAAATTAGGCTTCTTTAGGAGCAAAATGTTGCCAGTTCTCATGTGTTAAAAGAAATACCAAATAATGATGCAAATGTGTTATTAACATAATTCCGTTATCAGTATTATGCACTTGTGAGAGGAATATATGGATTTTACATTGACACTGCTTGGGAATGTTAGATGTAAGATGCTTCGGTTTTATTAACAAATATTATTAGTGAAAGATTTCTAATTTAAAAAATGAGGAAGACTGAAATGGGGAGAATAGGGAAGATCTCTTCCATGTAGTTTTTCCACAGTAATTGAAGGGGCGAGGAGATGGCCAAAGAGTAAAACCCCTTCTTGCAGCAGAAAAGAGATTCTTCCAGAGAGTCAGAGAAGTTGAAAGTAACTTCTCCTTTCCAAAGGCTATTGGACAGCAGTGCCTTAAAAATTTCACTCAGATAATAATGAGAAGAGTCTGGTCCCCAAGGAGGGTGCAAGAAGGTGAATTAATAGTAATCCCAGTACCTGGCTTCTTATTCAGAGCCAGCTCCATAAAGCAACTTGGACTTCTCACCCATGTATCTTCCAGGATATACCAAATCTATCTCCCATCAGTGGGGACCATACTCTGGTTAGCTGACAGCTGGTAATTTTTCAAGTTTTCTCTATTTTTCTGTGACTCTTCCATTGGGTCTGGAAAAAAAACAATGAACTAGCCCCATGCACACAAAAATCACAAACAAGCAAATAAACAAGAATTCATCCTCTTCGCTGTGAGTGTCCCCACATTACATGCAGGACTTTGAAAAGGATGCTTATTGTGGAGTTCTTGTTTGCACCAGTCCCACTGTGGGAGCCGCTTATATAAGTCATTGTTAAAGTTTGGGGAACATCTGAATCCAAAGATGGGGCAAACCCATTAAAACCATGACAGATGGGACAAAACCAGTAAAGCAAGGATGCCTGAACTTGACAAAAAA
Source organism: Apus apus (assembly GCF_020740795.1). Taxonomy (NCBI): domain Eukaryota; kingdom Metazoa; phylum Chordata; class Aves; order Apodiformes; family Apodidae; genus Apus; species Apus apus. Next base: position 66,861,924 of record NC_067312.1, on the reverse strand, counting down.
AAAACCAACACAAAAACAACAACAAAACTATAAAGCTCTTTCTATCCCATAAATAATTCAAGGTATTTTGCCTCTTGCTGAAACACAACAACCCTTGGATTGCTTAGAAGCAGAAGAGCTGTTTGCATGCAAGACATCCTGGGTGGTGCTAAATTGCATGAGGCTGTGTCTGCCAGGGGCTGGTGAGGCTTAGTGAATGGTATACACAGGAGGATCTGTACCTCTGAAAATAGATGCCTGAATCTCTTAGGGAGTTATCTTCTTGAGGGGACATTCAGTGGGAATCAACAGCCTGAACTCGCATTGAGAATCGGACCCCCAAGGTTAAGTCCTGCTTAGTTACAGGCTCTCAAGGAAGAAACACTGGGCTGATACGCTCCAAGTACAGTGCAAGTCATCATCAGGGCTCTCCCCCACACAAAGACCCCTTTCCTCTGGGGTTATGAAAGCATGCTGGCTGCCCAGAAGAAAAAAAACTTGTGATCCAGAGATGTCCTGGCATCAGCACTGATAACAACCTCAGCAATACTGGTTCTTGCAAGGGACCGAAAGACCAACAGCACAGACCTACAGCACCTCACAACAGGATGTTTGACCTAGACCAGCCCAAGGCTCTTGGATGGTGACAACGTATATCTCTGGGTCTTTCTGACCTTGTTCATGTAGGAAAGTAAAGTCACTATCAAGAAGATAGGGTTGGGTTTTCACAAAGCATGTGAAAACAGATTTGACCACAGACACTGCTGATATTCTCAGCATGAATGTTTATGATTTTAAGTCTGCATGTGCTGTCTGTGTATATATGCACTTGCTACTGCTTGAAACCTGCCTGCAATTGGTCACAATCTTCAGAAATGTGCCCTTTACACTATACTAATAATCCACAAGTATAACTGCCAACCAAGCCAGGTTTTATTTCTGCATTAAAAAAAAATGTCCTGTCGCAAGAAAAGGTAAATAAAACTTGAGCTGCATTGTATTTTTATGAAGAGTATGTAATATATGGTAGAAAGCAGATCCCCATAAGGCTGCTATGCCTTGGCCAGAGCCCAGGAAGGCAGTTTGAACTGTTCCACCTTCTTGTGCAGAGATCCAGTGGGAAGAGAAGGAATCCTCAGCACTGCATCCCCCCAGATATACACCTTGCACTGCACACATATGAGACCTCTCCCACTTCCCCCTGCCCTGAGACACAGTGCAGTTAATTTGGGTGACATGTGATGTAGGAAACCCTACAGATGCCGAGTCTCCTTTCATTAACCTACCCACCTCCACCTGCTTTCCAGCAACCTTGTAATGGTAAAACCCAGCACAGCACCAAGGATTATGGAATCACTTTTGATTTTAAGGAGCAGCAAGGAGGCTATTAGATAAAACCCAGCATCATGGGTTTCTTCCCAGTTCTCCTTCTGTTACTTTATGCCAGCTCTGGAGTAGGGGGCCTGGCAGCTCCTGGCCCTGTAGGCTATCTGCCGCAGCATGCTGCAAAGAAAACAAAACACAATCCCTAAGATGCCACAAAAGCATTTTGTTGTCTGACCCCAAAGATGCAATCTTTCCTAAAGTCTGTAGTGCCTGATTCCATCAGCTGCTGTCTCAGACAACCAAATCAAAGGGGATAAGCTGTACATTGTGGTTCCTGAGAGGCATTTCATTGAAAATCAAGTTCCAAGCTAAAGCTTTAAAATAAATATATCAAGATAAACAGGTCGGTCTTTGTTTCAGGCACAATCAGCTCGACTGTTTTTTTCTTGTTGTTGATGTTCCCTAATGTTTTTAATGTGGGATGCCATTTCCTGACTACTGTCTCTGCTCCAAAAACCTGTCCTCCTTCATTAGCTGGGCGTTTTCTCTGTCTTCTGGGGTTCATATTCTGAGGTGATCCGTTTAGCACTGGTTGAGGCTAGCCACTAAGGCTTCCTCATGATCGGACCTGTTCAGCAGTCATTTTACTCTGCCCTGCACTTGCAGTGAATTACGGCTTGGGCTGGCCTTTGATGAATGGTCAGCATCAGGTAATAGTTCTTTTTCCAAAATGAGTGAACAGCACCTGTGGCAAGGCTAGAGCAACCCTGCTCTCACAATAAGATGTGGCTGATGTGGAAGAAACCTCCTTCTTCTACCCAGGGAGGGAGAGAAACACACAGAGGCCACAGCAGTCCAGTGCAGAGAGTGCTGCAGCAGACTTCTGTCCAAGCAGAGTAACAACTGGAAAAATGTCACTGCATGTCCCAAGGCAAGAGGGACACAAATTCTGTGCAATTTTGTATCTGGATTAAGCAATCCCTGAAGTCAGCTTTGAACAGCACAGAAACATGCTGTGTTCTGAGTTAGTGGAAGGAAAGTTTTAGAGAAAATTGAGAAATTTTCAGAAAACTGAGACTTGGATAAATGGTCGGCTGGCAAGAGAAGGCCTATTAAAACAAATCTGACTTAAGAAAACAACCTTTAGGTTATTACATAGGCTGGGAAAGCATCAGCTGTGAGCAGTTGCAAATGTAATGTATTTAATTTCCACATTCACAACCATTAAATCATATTCCCTCTCATTTAAGGGAGGAAAAGAAAACCTTTTGCCTTGTGTTTAGTTAGTGAAAAAGAATGTGTTGGCCTTTATGCAGATTGTTCAAAAGCAGATGTACACAATTCAAAATCAAGACTCAGATGTAAGTGGGCCACATCTTTTTAAGATAAACTCACACATACCTCACATATGTCCATCAGAATTACCCAGAAACATCATGACCAAGTCTAATTTAATCAAAGATTGTGAAAGGAACCTGTATTGTTTTAGCTCACATTCTTCAGGCCTTTTCTACCTGAAGTCAGCAAAGTTCTGCCATTTATTTCAAAAAGATCTGATCACTTACCCACTTTTGAAACTTTACTGTTCTCCTGCTTTTAATAAGGGATGTAATTTTAATTTTTATGCTGGCCTTCAGGGATTCTGAGCTTGAAATATGGACCTGGAGCACACTGCATTGCTTAGGAGATCCGTAAATTAGCATTTACACTAACAGGAAACCAAAGAAAAAACAATTGATGGGGACAAACTGTCCGGAGACCTGCAAGCTTCCACATCAGGGGCTTCCTCCCAAGACTAAGCTAGAAGGGAGGTTTAGACTAAAAAACGTTGCTGTTGGTTTGGATGCTAATTCTTGAAGTAGTTGTCAAAGAGACTGAGAGCACAAGCCCTCGATAAAAACGACAGCTGGGAAGAGGCAGCAATGTTGTGAGCACAGCTGTCCGGAGGCTGTCGTGCAGCACAACACCAGCCCTACACCTCTGAGTGGAGAGGGTGACTCCTTTCCCTTTCCAAGAGGCCTTCAGGCATCCTCCCACTGTTTCACCAGCCTTCATCTCTCCACACTTGTCCTTTCTGCACCGGTGGTTCCCAGCACATCTTCTTCCAAGACACGGACTTTGTGAAAAAAAAAAAAAATTAAAAAAATCCCTATTTTTTAGTGCCAAAGTTATTAATAATTAACACTTGTTACGCAGAACTGGTAAAGCCAGTTTGCTAAAATAAAGCCGGGCATTTCGTTATTATTTTAGGGCTTAATTTAGTCATCATCAGTTACTCGGGCTCATGTTTGCAAATTACGCAGGGCAGGGACTTCACCCCTCCGGCCCGACCGGTTCTAGAGCGCGGCCCGCAGCGCGGTGAGGGGCGGCGGGGCGAGGGGCAGGACGGCGCGGGGGGACGGGGCAGGAGGTGCCTCCGGTGGGTCGAGGCGGCCGCGGGCTCCTTCCCGCGCCCCGCCGGGCCCGGAGAGGCGACGCCCCCCGAGGGGGCGGCCGCGGGGCCGGTGCGGGAGCCCGGCGGGTCTTTCCGCGGCCGCGGTGGCTCGTCGTTGCCCTCTGGAGGAGCGGGGCCGCCGCTCCCTCGCTCGCTCCTAATCGGCGAGCTCGGTTCTTTCTTTGAGTTTTCCGTGGGGACCGGCTTTGTTTCATGCTTGGTTTTTTTTTAAATTATCTTTAATTCCCTTGTTTTGTTTTTTGTTTGTTTGGGGGTTTTTTGTGTGTTTTGTTGTTGTTGTTTGTTTGGGGTTTTTTTGTGGGGTTTTTTGTGGTTTTTTTTTGTTTTGTTGTTTGTTTTTTTTTTTTTCCGGAACGTCTCCAGTATCGCACCCCCAGTGCCGCACACAACCCGCTTCCCCGTCACCCGCCCCGTCCCACAGGGGTCCGGCCGGCACCCCGCGGCAGCCCCGTCCCCGCCGCCCGCCCCGCACTGTCGCCGGGCTCCGCCGCGACGACCCTCGACGCCGCCGGTCCCGCCAGCGGGGGGAGGCTCTGCTGCCCCCCCTGCAGCTGCGCGGCCCGGGCCGCGGCGTCAGTCTGGGGAGAAAAAGTCAATCAGGAACCAAAAAAAAAAGAAATAATAATTTTTAAAAAGGCTATTATGGGCACAAAAGCAAAAAAAAAAAAAAAAAAAAGGGTCCCGCCGTCGGGGCGAATTTCAGAAGAATAATTTAAAAAATAATACAATAAGGTAACAAATTAAAAATGAAAACGGAAAGGAAAAAACCCAGGAGAGGAGAGACGAGTGGAAGGGGGAAAATAAAGAGGTAAGTAAAGAAAGGAAAAGGCACAGCCCGGCGCCCGGGCCGCTCCACGTCACTCCGTGTCGTGCCATGTCCCGGTATTCCTGCCGGCACCCCGCGCGCGCCGCGGGGGCAGGGAGCGCCGTTGCTGTCGCGCCGCACAGACGCTCTGGCTCCACAGGCGAGCGGGGCTCCCGAGCAAGAGGGAGCGCCCGGCGGGCGCGGCAGGGCGGGATGGTGCGGGACACGCGGGGCGGGACACGCGGGGCGGGACACGCGGGGCCCGCTGAGGCGCGCGCTCCCGCTTTCCCCCCTCCCCCCCAACCCCCTCCCCTCCGCCCCCCCCCCCCCCACCGGCGTCACGGGCCGCGCGCAAGCGAGCCCCTCGCGCTGCCCCCCCCCCGCCCCCCCCGCCCGCCGCTCGCGCGCTCCCGCCCCCTCTCCCCACGTGTCAGTTTGTTTTCGCCGTCGCTCCGGCGACGGGGGGCGGGGCGGGCGCCAAGTGAGGTTATAAGATGGGCGGCGGCGCCGGGCGCCCGGCAGTGCCGAGCGGGGCGCGGCAGCTGGCGGCGGTAACGGCAACGTGCGGGACGCCCCGGCCCCTCCCTCCCCGCTGGCACCACCGCGCCCCGTCCGTCCCGCCCGGCTCCCCCCATGGCCGCGGTTCCCTGCGAAGCACCTCGCGCCGCCGCCCTGCCGCTGCCGGAGACGCGTTGCCGGGCGGCGGCCGCCTCCCCGCGGCGCCGCTAGCGCCCCGCGTCCCGCTCGCCCTCCTCTCCGGGAGCGCACCGAGGAACGACGCTCCCGCAGCACCGCTCCAGCGGCGCTGGGCCGGCTCTCCGCGGCTTGACGGCGCGCCCCTGCCGCTCCTCCTCCCTCTCCTCGGCGACTCTCGGGACGAAGACGGCGGCGGCAGCAGTTCGGCGTGACGCCCCGGCGCGAATGCGGTGGGTGCCGGGCGCGCGGCCCCCGGCCCTCCCTGCCTCCTTCCCTCGGTGCCGCTGCCGTCGCCTGACGCCGTTCTGCTCTCCCTACCCGCAGGCAGCCCCCCGGCGAGTGCGAGATGGCGCTCAGCGGCACGCTCCTCCCTTCCATCGCCACCTTCGCGGCGGGCGCCGCGGGCCGCGAGAAAGCGGCGCGGTCCGCGGGCCCCGGCAACGTGAGTATCGGCGTCGTGGCTGCGCGGGCCGGCCGGGACGGGGCCAGGGCGGGGGCGGCGGGGGCCGGCCGGGGCGGGCGCGGCGCGGCGGCGGGACGGGGGCTGAGCCGTGCCCGTCTTCCCGCAGCGGTGGCGGGAGGAGCTGTCGCAGCTGAAGCGGCCGCCGCCGGCGCTGGCGGCGCGGCCCGTGGAAGCGCCGCCGTCGGATCTGGAGACCGCCGCCCTGGGGCCCCGCCGCGACGCTGAGGAGTTCAACGAGCTGCTGGACTTCGACTTCATCCTCTCAAACTCCCTCATGCACCAGGAGCCCGCCGCTGCCGCCGTGGTGGTGGCCCCTGCCCCGGCCCCCACTGCCAGCCCCTGCCCTGCCGGTGCCTTTGCCTACCCGCTGCCACGGCCTGAGCCTGCCGGCCTTCTCTACGGTGGCGGCAGCAGCCGCGACGGGGCCCCCGCTGCCGGGCCCGCCACCCCCTTCAACCTGGCTGACATCACCGACGTGTCTCCCTCGGGAGGCTTCGTGGCTGAGCTAATGCGGCCCGACCTGGACCCGGTGTACCTGCCGGCGCCGGCGGCGCTGTCGCCCCTGGGCAGCCTGCAGGGCAAGTTCGTGGTGAAGGCCGTCGGCGAGTACAGCCACCCGGGGCTCAGCCCCAAGAGCGGGCCTCCGGCTGCCGCCCCGCCGCCAGGCACCGAGGGCCCCGGGGCCCCCTACAGCCCCCTGCCACGGATGTGCCCCAAGATCAAGCAGGAGGCTGCCCCGCCGTGCACCCTGGCCCCACCACCACCACCGCACGGAAGCGGCCCCCGAGGAGCCCCCCAGCATGACTTCCCCCTGGGCCGCCCGCTGCCAGCCCGGACTACGCCTTCACTGGGGCCTGATGAGATGCTGAGCGGCAGAGACTGTCTCCCCGCTGCCCCGGGGCTGAGCCACCCACCACTGCCACTGCCCCCGGGGTACCCCTCAGCCTCCGGTTATCCCACCTTCCTGCCGGAGCAGCTGCCACCTGGCACGCTCCAGTACCAAGGTGAGTCCCAGTGCTTTGGCAGCGGGTGGGCAGGGGCACCTGATTTGGCACTGGCTGTGATGGTGCTCACTCCTCCCTGTCCACCTCTAGAGCTGATGCCACCGGGGAACTGCCTGCCTGAGGAGACCAAGCCCAAGAGGGGACGCCGGTCATGGCCTAGGAAGAGGACAGCCACACACACCTGTGACTATGCCGGCTGTGGCAAAACCTACACAAAGAGCTCCCATCTCAAGGCACATCTGAGAACCCACACAGGTTAGTCCCAGAGCACAGGGTCATCAGTGGAATGCCCTAGGCTTAGGGGCATGGGGTGAGCCCTGACGACAGTAAAGAGAGGGGAGCTCAGGAAGGGGGCTAAATGTAGCAAGTTATAACCCTTCTCTGCAGTTTTTCTGAGCATTTTTTCCTCTCCTCTTGGCTACATGAAGTCCAGTGCAGTCTTTACTTACCGTCTTGGCATTTCACTTAATGGTTCAAAATTACTCTGATGTGGGAACGGGTGAGTTTCTTGCCAAGGCAGAGGTCTTTTGTTCCTGTCTGTGTTGCTGGCTAATTAGCAGGTAGTTGAAAAGTCAGCTGGGCTTTGTTACTCTGCTTCGTGTTGGCCCACTTCAGAGAAGGGAAGAAGACCTTTCTGTAAGATACTCCTTTTTTTGCTCGTGGTTAAAACCCTTTACACATGCATGCCTCTTGTCTTGGCTTGCTCTCTAGTGCAAGGAGGAATTGTGCACCTCTGCGAGCCGCTGTTCCCTTAGTGAGGAAACTGCACTGGGCCCCTTGTGAGTGGGGTTTTCAGCCATGTCAGCAGCACTGACAGGATGCTTTGCCTGTGTGTGGAGAGCACATCTTGCCCTGCACTGGCACCAGAGAGGCAGAGTTTAATGGTTGATTGGCTGTTGCTAGAATTCGATAAAATCTGCCAAAACGTGTAACTGAACCTGAGTTAAAATTTCTTACTGTGCAGCTGAATCTGGTGTTGCAGTTACTGAGCTTGTGAAAGCAGGTACATTGTGAGCAGTTTTGCTAGTGCAGGCATTCCATAATAGTGATTCAATAACTTGGGAATTTGCATAATTTAAATCCCTGGATTATGAACTAGATTCGGAACTTTATCCTGAAGCGGAGATGAGGAAGGGAGAAGATGCTGGTTGTGCAGTAGTTAGGCTACATCTTCAGCTAATGGCACTGGGGGTCAAGTGAACAGTACTTCCCATCTGCCCCAAGCTGGTCTGCGTGGTTTTCAGTATGTGTAGGACCAGGGGTTTGCAATTGCCAGGAAAACTCATAGTGCCATCAACAGTGATTTTGTTGCAGTGAAGACAGTAAGATTCAGTTCTTAATCAGGCTGAGCTGAAGACAAAGAGTTTTCAGCTGTTTTTTAATTCTTAGAGACCTACAATTATCGAAATACCTTATATCTGCTGAGCTATTTCTGGTTGATATGTCATCGTATAACATTAGCTGCCAAAAAGTATGTCATCGTATAACACTAGCTGCCAGAAACGCACTATATTATTATCTGAACTTGTGTGTTCTTGAAGCCTTGTGTGCAAGACAAACAGTGGAAATGAGGGTGAAGTTTTCAGTGACTCCCAACGTCTTACAGTACCTGTACTGTACCTGTACATTTTGAAAAGACAGTCTTACTCTGTTAGTCTTGTAGTTTTCTTGCTATTGTTTCGAACTGCATTTTCTTGGATGTCGCCCTTTTTCTTACCCAGGACAGCGTGTCTTAGTTCTTCTTGAAAGAAAGGTGTTAGAAGTGGTACCTGTGAAAAAAACAAAACAAAAAAACCCCCAACTAACTGCAGTGTTTTATTTTCTGTACTCCTAAAGGTGAAAAACCTTATCACTGTGACTGGGAAGGCTGCGGATGGAAGTTTGCCCGATCCGATGAACTTACTCGTCACTACAGAAAACACACAGGCCACCGCCCTTTCCAGTGCCAGCGGTGTGACAGAGCGTTTTCCAGGTCGGACCACCTTGCCTTACACATGAAGAGGCACTTTTAATTGGAAGCAGTGGATCTTTTCCCCAACTGCCACAGATTCAGTATTTACAGTACAAGGACTGTCTTCTGCACGCTGGGGAGAACGCAGTTTAAGCACTACAGATAATCAAGGAGAAGTTTTCCAAAGAGTGGAAAAGCGGGATAATTGCATACAGACACTGCAACTTTTTTTTTTTATGTATCTACATTGAAAAGAAAAGAGAACCAAAAACATCGGGGTCGATGACTGGATCTTCTATCATTCCATTTGTAAATCCAACTTGAATTATTTCTGGACTACAAAATGCCAAGGAGTGACTGGAAGTCACGGATATCAGGGTTAAACAGACTGTGTAGTTCGGAGGGTGGGGATATTACACAGGGAAATGACATTCCCTTCATTTTCTTTCAATGCAATATTAGATGTAAATGTTATCTTGTATTTTTCTTTTTTTTTTTCCTTCTAAAAGCCATTATGATGTTAAAAGAGGAGGAAAATTTCAGGTACAGAATTATATTTTAAAAGCCTATTTCATGGTGCTTAGTGACTGTTGGTTCTAGAGGTACCAAAACCAGGAAGCCAAAGTTCTCAAACTGCTGCATATCTGACAAGGAAATATTTTTTTCTTCCGATGGCTGATTATGACCTAAATCAGGTAAATAAACCTGGTTTACTTTTTTTAAGAAAATAACTTTATGCAGACAGTCTGTAATGCACTGTGGTTTCAATGTGCAATAGTTTGTACAATGGTTTATTCCCAAATATGCCTTAAGCAGAACAAATGTTTTCTATATAGTTCTTTACATAATAAATATGTAATATAAATTTAAGCAAACTTCTATTTTGTATATTTGTAAACTACAAAGTAAAATTGAACATTTTGTTGTAATTTGTATTTTGCATATTCAAGTGGAAAATAAGTTTTAAATAAACCTATAATATTTTATCTGAATGGCTGCCATAATTTTCTTCTGTGCATGGATTTGGCAAAAAAAGCTTATTAAATATTTGTTAGTGGTTGAGCTTCCCAGGGTAAAGGTATGGGGGTGGCTGCAAACACTTGTCTTAAGACTCCGAAAGATAAGACTTTATAAATGCAGGGCAGATGTAACATGCCTTTTTAGGGAAAATGGTGTACTGAAAATTTTTGCTCTATATCAAATTGCCACTTACCTGCCTGATGAAACTGCAATTTAACCATTTTTAAGGTGACTCAGTCTGAATGTTAGAGGGGATACTTTTATTTGGGACATTAAACTTTTTGTTATCTTTGAATATACAGTTCTAGACATTTTTTTTGTAGTGGTCTTTTCAGCATGAAAAATTCCTAGTGTAGTTTTCTTGCCCTTCTCAGATAAGCTGGAACCAGTTTCATGTGAATTAAAGAAAATCAACTGAGTAACATTGCAAAGACTAAGCTTGACTCAAGGAATAAATGCATGCATAAAACACCTTTTAACAATAAACTGCATGGAGCTTCATTTGAAACCTACTATGTCCTGGTAATTTAGTAATTTGGCAGTATCTGAAGAGCTGAGATCCTAGTAGGAATCCTGGTACACATATGTAACTTGTGTGAAGTTATAACTTGTAGGAAGGCTGACTGACCATGCAGAGTCTACAAATGGTATCACTGTACATTCAAGGCATGTTGGTGTAAGGTCTCTGATGTACCTTCAATTGCACTAATTCTCTGTGGCTAAATGCAGTGAGCCTGCTGCAAGCCTCAGGTCGTTACCATTTTGTTGTAGTTGTCATTGCTCTAGTTTCTTTACGGATGTTTAGCAATAAGATGATTTCAACATGAATGCTCAGTGAACAGGACCTGTTCTTCTCACTACTCTTTGTTAAGCGAAGAAAGAAATTATTCGTCTTCCATTGGTTTAAAATGTCAGCTAGGAATTTGGTTAAATATAATGTTCAGTACAGCTGAGCATAGAAAACAAATTGCAGGAAAGAGCCATTCATATTTTTGCAAAAACAAGAGTGGCATTATCAATGTTTTGTTCCCAAATGTGCCTTAGGAATGTTATTGAATTTCACATTTTGATGTGTTCTTTGTGTGGTTAGTGGTGCTGTTTCTAAGTCTTATGTATGTAACATAATGATGCAGAAAATATTTCTCACCCCTTATCTCCTAGGTGTGCTTTGTTCAACTGAAAGCTATCTTTGTTGATTTGGCTTATGGGTAATGCAAGGAGTAGGGAATGTCTTGTTTGGTTTGCAAATAGCAAGTATTTAAAGCTAAATTAAAGTTATGAGTCATCCTTTATCTGAAGCTTTATTCATGTGAAAACTTTTTACTAGTCTTTTTTTACCTCTTCTGTTGCTCTGCCTGTGAGCTGGATGAGACATGCAAGCTCAGTATTGCAACTGGTGCATGCAGTGTGCCTGACACGTGTTGTCCTATCTCAATACTGCTGGAGCATACTTGAGTAGCTGCAGGATCACCTCTGTTTGTATGACTGCCATTCAGAACTTTCTACGTCTGTGCACAGTCTATGTCCTAACACATCCATAAGTACTGAAATCTGAAGATTTCATCTGAGAAACTTGTTTCTTTTGCTTTTCAGGTATTCTGTCATTATCCAGCCTTAAGAATTGAATAAGATACTGTAGCATTTAGTAATGCATTATCTGCTACAGCCAATTTCAGTTTCTGCTTGATGACCTTATAGACAGTAGGCTTATAGTTGCACGAACAATGGCATTCATGAAATGGGGCTTTGTTGTCTTTTCCCTTTTGATTTTTTTTCTTGTCTTTTTTTTTCCTGATCCTACCCAAGCTGTCGTCATGTATGACTTTCTTTCCAGACCGAAACAGGGTATGGCTGTAGCTTGGTTTTTAAAAATAAACGTTGCTATTTCTTTAAGTGTTTCCAAAATGCTAGTCCTATACTTTTGGGACAGGAGCCAACACTCAATTTTTGCTGTACAGCATGCAGCCCATGCAAGGCAATCCTTGTTCATAAGGAGGTCTCTGGGGGAAATGCTGAATTGAGCAGTTGCAGCAGTTCTGGTGAGTTAGGTAGAGCTAGGAACAGCACATTGTGTTTGACACCTGTTCCATTGTCTCTAGTGTCCTGGAGTTGCACTTGGGTGAAAGATTGTTCAGGGATGCAGTGGAACAACATATATCAAAAAAGCATATCTTGTAAAACATATGTAAAACACCAAGCAATCTTGTAAGGGTGACTTGAAAAATGAGATTTGTTTTGCGTTACTAAAGCTATATACATGTGCTATTTTGCTCAAGCTGGGGCATCTACAAATAGGGTTCGAGATTATTAGGGGTGGCCTCCCTGACTTGAGGTGAGCAGCTCCAGAATTGCCCCAGAGCACTATTTTAGCTACTGAAGGGAAAAAACTCTTGTGGCAGAGAATAATCTCTGCAAACTACAGCCATCCTTAATCCTGCTCACCCCTAGCCCAAATCTCTATCAAGCACACTTAATGTGTGAAGATGGAGCTGTTTAAAACAAGATGGCACATGTCTGCTTACCAAATGCCAAGTATTCAAAAGTGGCATTGGAATAAAGATCTTCTCTGAGCTGCAGTGCTCCTGTGTGCTTGTCTGCTGCACACCACAGGCTGGAAGTTTGCACACTGCAGACTTGGTTGTGACTTAACATCCAGTACAAATGCTTGTCAGCTTTCCCCTGTCACATGACTGTGTGGTTGCAAGAGAGTTGTTCTTCCCCTATGGAGGTTACCAGATCCTGCCACTGCTGAAGTCAGTTGAGAATCTCACAAGGATTTATATTAAGCTGATATGAATCAGTGAATTTCATTCTGCTTCTCTTTAATAAGGAGAGATCAGAGACTCCTGCGGTTAATCACCCCGAGTGGTAACGGTTCAACCGAATTAGTTTACACAGGTTTCCTATGGGAGTGTGCTAGATGTTAGAGCTCGCTTGCTTCCACCAAAGTCCCTGGCAAACACTTTAATGGCATTCAAGTGCAAGAATTTCCAAATTAACCCAGTTGCAAACTGTGTTCTTCCCTGAGTTTTCCTCCTTCCTGAGTGCGACTGCGTTGTGTGCTGTAAAGCAGCAGGAGAATAGGAACAGGTTGCAAATATGGATGGACAGACTGGTAGTTATGATGGTAGGGCTCAGGCAAGGGTCTGGATGTGGTAGGGGTGCTGGTTGGAGACAGTAAACTCAAGGTACAGTAAGCAAGACTCATATGGAGAGGAAGAGGAACACTACTGCTGCTGCCACCACCACCACCGGCATGTGATGTCTTGCCTTGCCAGGAGAGCTCCCTGCATGGAATAGCTGTGTGTAGGCTCAGTGGATATGGCTTTGCAGACCAAGGAGAGGAGCATGTACATAAAAGAGGGGAAGGCCCATCATTCACTGAAATTTAAGTGAGGTCATGTTGGCCTGGAGCCACAGGGTAACACACCCACATTCCGCTGTCTGCCATACACCTGGATGACTCATGTTTCGTCTGCCCTTCACTCCTGCTGTGACTTACTGGGGGACGTTTTAATTACTGCTGAGAGCATTGCCACCAAGTGCAGAAGTCATCTCTGTGGCACAGCAGTGGGTGGTGGTGGTGTTTCCGCAGCCTTGTTCTCCACCCTGACTGCAGATAGGTATCTGTTAGTCTCCTTTTCACCTTTGGATGCTTACCTGTGAGCCCTCAAGGCTAGAATCTTAATGGTGTGAAAGACAGCAGGGGGGAAAGTGGATTGTGCTTTATTAATGTTTATTCTATGTTTAGAGTGTGTGTGCCCAGAGTGTTACAGAAGACGAGTGGCCTTAGAAGCTGCTCACAGGGGGTCTTAGGCAGCTGAATTTTTCCCTTTGGTGATGCTTTCTGGACTCTGGGAGCTGTGACTCCTTTTGTAACCTACCTGGTGCTTTTCACATGGATGTGGTCAGCTTGAGGTCAGCCTTGGGACATGCTTATTAACAAGAAGTTTTAGGGAACATGCCAGGCTCCTTTCACTCTGATGCTTAGGTGAGCAGAAGGGTAATCATGTGCTGCTATCATAGCAGCCATCCTGCTTCAACTCCGAGAAGTTCTGCATGGTTTTGCTTTGGGTACAGCTTACTTATCAAACACAAGCTAAGGCTTGCTTAATTCTTGCCGTTCAAGTTCTCTGCTATTAAACTTTCAGCCTTTATTCAACAAAATGATGCAGCTTTCCTGTATTGGCTGGCTGAGGACCCTTAGTTTTAGAAGCAGATACCCTACAGTTACTCCGAACTATTTCTTCTGCTGCCTCAGCAGTTAGAGATGGTCTGACGGGAAACGTTGCACCTCCAGCAAGCAGGGGTTTATTACTGGGAATCTCCTTGATGGCATTCAGTGTCTGTGCATGTACTAGAGTCAGTGCCTTTGTGGTCGGCAGGCACAGAGCATCAGGTTTGCTTTGTCCTCCCAGCCCTAGAAAGGCAATGGAAGGCAATGCAATTTTGCTGGGCCACAGAAGCAGACTTCCAGCTGCACATGGAAAAACTTTATTTTTCCACTGGCCTCCCTAGTCCACCATGTGCTTCCTGCCATGTAAAAATACTGCAGAGAGGGCTTTGCTCACACATACAAAAAACTGGTTCTGGAGGTTCATGTGTGAGTTTGATTTGCACACTGGGCCTCTTGGAGGGTGCCACAGTGTCAGCACCATTTGATGTCCAGATCTCAGCTGGAATCTTCCAGGATGAGGGATCTCCTTGGGGCTTAGCATCCATTATTTTTATGTTCCTCTTTCCTGATGAAAATTAATATTGTATGTTAATACGTTCATGAACTACTAAGGGCTACATTGACGGTGATTACTGATGCATGTTGGAATTTAATCTCTAAGCTCTGGATGAGGTTGTATTCTGTGTTTATGCTCCAAAGATACAGAGTCAATAATGCTACTGGCTACTCAAGGAGGCTACCCAAAGAGATATGTTTGTCTTTGGGATGTACTAGGTTTGGCTGTCTTTTCTCAGTTTCTGCATTACACTATTTCAGCAACAGGCTCCCCTGCCTGACAAGGGATGGCTGAATTTGTTGGCTGCGCAACAGGTTATTAATTGTTTTAAAATATCAAAATGTTTTCCAATGGAAAAAAAAAATACTTTACTGCTCTCAGCCTTCCAGCCTCCCTGATAACCGTTCATGGTCTCTTCAGCCTTAGAGAATGTTATAAAGCTGCTTCCACCTGTACAAGATGTTTGGCCACCTTCCTATTGTAAACACTTTCTAACCAGCATTTGCTTTGACAAAGTTCCCATGTTCACAATGTAAAACTTACTGGCAAGGCTTCATATGCAAAGAGACTAACTTGTTATGGTTAGGGCAACTGGGTTTTCTTTAACTCTGCTGTAGAGGAGGATAGGCCAGAGCAGCAGCCAGTTTAGTCTGGCCACCAGTATCCTGCCTCAGCCGCTGGCCATAAACCTGAACCTCTGGGGTGATCCCACCTTGCTCTCCCTGGAAATCTCCATTCTGAGCCCTGATGATTTGTTCAAGCTCAGAAACTTGAGAAGCCCAGATGCCTTTCCAACCTGTGTTTATTTTGTGCTGTAGCTCTACAGATTCCACTTACTCAATAAATATTTGATTCTCTCTGGTCCCTTCCTGACCTTGCCTTCAGAGAGATCTTGTGTGAAGGAGTTCCACGGTTAATTACGAACTAGCCTAAAAATAGAGGTGGGGGAGAAAGTATTTCCCTTTTGCAGTTTCTGAGGCTCCTGCCTTCCAGATTCCTGCCGTTTCCACTTTCCTATGTACTGTGAAGAAGGGAATGATCTAACCTCCTACTCTAAATCAGCCTTGATTTTGTTGTTTACTGCCAAAGGCTGGAAAGATTCAACTTCAGTTGTATTTTTTAATGAATTTGGGAAGAGAAAGTGCCAGCTCCATCCTGGGCTGTATCAAAAGAAGTGTGGCCAGCAGATTGAGAGAGGTGATTCTCCCCCTCTACTCTGCCCCAGTGAGACCTCACCTAGAATACTGCATCCAGCTCTGGTGCCCCCAGCACAAGAAAGATGTGGACCTGTTGGAACGTGTCCAGAGAAGGGCCATGAAAATGATCGGAGGGTTGGAGCAGCTCTCTTATGAGGACAGGCTGAGGGAGCTGGGGTTGTTCAGCCTGAAGAAGAGAAGGCTTCAGAGGGACCTCGTAGTGGCCTTCCAGGACCTGAAGGGGGCCTACAGGAAAGCTGGGGCCCTGGGTGCTTGCAGTGAAAAGATGAGGGGTAGTGGTTTTAAGCTGAAAGAACAGAGATTTAGGTTAGAGATCAGGCATAAATTCTTCAGTGTAAGAGTGGTGAGACACTGGAACACGCTGCCCAGAGATGATGTGGGGGCTCCATACCTGGAGGTGTTCAAGGGCAGGTTGGATGGGACCCTGAGCAGCCTGTTCTAGTGGGAGGTGTCCCTGCCCATGCAGGGGATTTGGAACTCAATGATCTTTAAGGTCCCTTCCAACTCAAAAAAATCTGTGATTCTATGATTTTTACATATGTGTATTCTGACATATGGATGAGTTCATCTAGTCTACTGCACACTGGAAGAATGCCAAGAGAATTAGCATAATATGATATTTCAGTCAATATTTAAAAGATTATTTGTCTTACAGTTTTTTTAATACCTGGAACATCTGAGAAGCCTTCACTCATCAATATTTTTTTTTATTAAGGATGGGTGTTTCTTCACATTTTATTCAAAACAGATAAAACCCATACTTTTCAGAATTTCCTTTGAATGCATGAATCTTAGCAAGATGTAACACTGTTGGTTAAAATGTTTTTCACCTCATGTACCAAAACATTCATATGGTTCAAATTACTCATAATTTATTTGTACACATTTATTACTAAGGCATTGTTAATAATGGTTGGGTTTGCATGTTTGCTATTGTTACATTTATACGTTGAAGGAGACACTGACAACAGCAGTGTTTACTGGTCCAAATCTAACCTTCTTGAGTTAACTTCAGCTTTTCCTTTTTTGATTACACTTTAAAAACTCTTTTTCTGCATGTTTTTTTCTGTTGTGTCCCACATTTCAAACGGCAAGTGTCAAAAAAACAGTGTCCCTTTGTACTGGTGCTGAAATTCATTCCAGGTGAAAGAATTAGCTTTCTAAGAAGTGATCAACGTGTATCTTCGCTGTCTGGGAATCTGACTACTTCATTAGCAAACCAAATTCAGATGGTTACAGGTAAATCCCCTTGGTGAGATGAGGTTAGGGTTTATGCTGATGTGGGGCTACGCAAATGAACCACATAGGCAAATGCATAGCATTATAAAAATAGGCAGCGCTTTGAAAAAGTTTAAGATCTGAATCTTCAGGGTCCAAAATTGGAAGCTGTGTGTGAACAAGGGAGGGAGGAAGGCAGAGGGAGGAGAGGTATGGGAGAAAATGGAGTAGAGGAACAATTTAGGTATTGCTCAAACCTTTGGGTAAATCAGAGGTTTTCTCTGACTGGCTTCTCCCAGCATTTTCTTTTGTGCTAAACATAAGGTGCCAGTTTAATAATTCTGCCCAAGTTAGTAATTTAAATAAATACTGACTGTCCATGAATGCATCCCACTATGGAGAAAAGAAGCACAAGACAGGAAAGAAATCTCTTCCTCTGCAGATATACATTGTATATAAATCATGATATATTAATTTCCTCCAGCCTGGGGAGGTCACTCTGCAGATTTTTCAGTCTTTCACCGCCTGCTGCTTTACACTGGCAGGCTACTGTGAGCGAGGGGACAGCAGAAAGACAACCTCCCAAGGACAAATGTAGTGCCAGCATCTCTCTTTTCCCAGGCAAGACTAACAGCGAGCGCTCAGCGAGATGCTTGTGGCTGGAGGCATGCAGGGCTCTGGGTGCATCCCACTGCTGTCTGCACAGCTCCTGAGAGAGGGTTGTGAAAACAGGGGAGAGCTTGGTAGGAGGAAAATTTGCAGACAGCCGAAATGGCTCAGCAATGCTAGAGGGAATAATAGAGCAACAGCTGTTCCGATTTCCCCCCCTTCATCTATAAATGAATCAAAACCAGAGCTGTGTTGAGCTGGAGCAGACAATAATTCTTTGAAGTACACTGGGCCTGCTGTTGTTGTTTCAGCGCTCTTTCTTGCTTTCTTTTCTTTCTTGATGTCTTTTCCACCTTCCCATCTTTTCACCTTCCCTCCTCCTTCCTCTTCCATTCCTCCTCCCCTTTCCCTCTTTTCCTCTCCCTCTGTCTCCTCCACCCCACGCTGTGCATTGCAATGACACCATTTAAGTTTACCAGTTTAGTGCAAGGGAATTTGCAATTGTGCTGTAGAGCCAAGCTAACAGTTCTGGTTGAGAGACGTAGCTCTCGTGTCCTGGCTGGGTGCTGCTCATGAAGATCCAGCCCTTAGAGTTCTGTGACTTAAGTGAAGCAACCGCACACATTGTGGAACAGAGGAGTTCAGATGAAAGGCTCAAAAACATGACAAGAGGGATAGGAAACCAAGTACTCAAGGGGTCCTCACTCAGCACCTTGTCATGTTCTCCATGTCTATTGGATGCAATGAAAAAGCAAGCAACACATCACCATTCGAGTGCCTTTAGGGCTTAATCTTATTTCCTTTACTGCAATAAAGAAAACACATAACATGGACAGGATTTTCAACTTCAGGTGTGTGTGAAAGCTCAATTTTTTCTCCAGATTCAAATGACATAGAAGTTCATGAGGTTCCCAGTGCTCTGGGCCTTCATTATTTAGTATGCACAAACAAGTTCTCAGGTGATGAGGATTCATATCTGCAACAGGAAGAAGAGGCTGGTGAATGCAAATAAAGTTGTGCCCACCTTGTGATTCTTGATGGTGACAGGAGTAAGTCCAAATGAATATTGGGTCCTATGTCACAAAGATGCAGCGGTGAGCTTTTCTTTCTTTAAAACAAGTGACTGCGTGTAAAACTCCAGGCAGGACCTTTTTGGTTGTTTGGGGTTTTTTTTTGGTTTGGGTTTTTTGAGTTTTTTTCCATACCCTTTTGCAGATGTCTGGTTTTGCTCTGTGTTGTTATTTATTTATAGTCATTTCTATGGCGCTCATCACCATAGTATCTGGAAAAATCTTCTTTCTTTTCTTATATCATGTAATTAAATCTATACAAAATGTGTATGTTCTTGGCAGAGAGGAAAAAAAAAAACCAACAACTCTGCTTTTGGAAGGGATTTGTGCCCTGCAATTAAACACTGCTTTTGCAATGCTGTATCTTTCCACGAACATGTGAGTGGGGAAAAATACAGTCTTGTTAAGGTGGTATGCTCACACACCCACTACCCTGGTGTGCAGGGCTGTGGCACCTGACTTGCAGCCCAGTGCGGGGTGTAGCAGGGGTAGCAGCAGGCAAGTGGGCATTTTTGGGATGATTGGTTTAGATACCTGATTGGGGACCCAGAGGAATGCTTCTGCCTCCCCTGTTCATCTAGGCATTGCCTGCATAACAAGCAGTAGGTTGAAGACACACACACAAACCCTAAATGGGGAAGTACAGTATCACCATGAGACTCTTTTTGAAAGAATAGCTTGCTATTCTTATTCTCTTTGTGCAGCCAGGGCTCCTGGAAAGGTTGGCACATCCCTTCAGTCCTGGATTTGCAGGAAAAGAAGCTGCAAGCACTGGGGAGAGGCCAGAGCTTTCTGAGGATCCAGCAGCATGAGATGAGACTGGTCATCTCCCCTCCACATGTGAGTCGTGTCCCATTGTTTAAAGGAAGGTCATGGGTGTTCTGCCAAGCTGATCTGAAGGACCATGAGGACAAGCTGACGATAGGTCAAGCACAGATTTGCGCTGGAAGTTGGACTAAAGATCTGCCAGTCACCCCAGTCAGCTCTGCTCCAGTGGGACCCTCAATTTGACAGAGCTTAGGCCAGCACTGAAGCCTTCCACAGCACCAGATGAGGGCAATTCTCCTTTCATATAAATACACAAACAGATCTGATCAGGTTGTGTACCAGCTAAGGTGATGGTCCTGCATGAGCTCTTTGACTCAGGTGGGAAAACAGTGCAGTGCTGCCTGGCGTGGCAGTACTTGGGGGGCATATATGTACTCAGATGAACAGGAGATTGTGTTTAGAAATACAAACTGTCTCTTAGAGACAGCCTTCCTTCATCAGAGAAGTCATCCTCCCTCCCAGGGCTGACCAGCTGCAGGTATACCTTTTAGGTACGAATTTGGAGGATGTGCAGTGGTCTGAGTGCCATGGTTGTGCCAGCTGCAGCCAACATGAACTCATGACACATTCCTGTTGGAGGAAATGAATCCGTCCCTTTCCTTTTGAGAGCAGTTTGTTTCTCCTATTTCAGAAAGAAGAAATGGTTGCACTGCTTTGATGCTTGAAGATGATCTTGTAAAGAGGCCTGGATCCACAGAGGCAGAGTAATCAGCTGCCCTCCTAACTGTACATGCAGCACATACCTCCATAGCATCCTCAGTCTTCAGGACATCCAACACCATTAGTTACCCATGAAAACCTTTGGCTGTTTTGGTATTCCTCCACACATTCTGTTTTTGGCAGGCACTCATGTAACCCAGGGTTTGCTCATCTCCCCTCAGGTTCTGCTCACATGCTTTATTACCTGGCTGAATCAGGCCCTACAGAGACACAGCTCTCCCTGGTTTCCAAAGGCCACGTGAGCATGATTTGGCTCGTCTGAAGCTCCAGCAACAAATATGGAAGAGTTACTGCCTTTCTCCTGGGAGGGGAAACCCATATGCTGATTTTCAGGAGTGAGTAACCACAGTGCTAATTGAATGCTGAGAATGCTCGTATTGCCAGATGTTTGAGTTGTTGGGATGTGTGTTGGTGGTGTTTTTTCTTTCCTATAAATGCTAGTGTTTTATATAAGGCAAAATAGATAACTATTGTTGCTAGAACATGAAAGACAGCATTAATATGAGGTATCACTTTCTGGTACTTGGAAGGTGGGTGAAAGCCTTTTAGCAGGCATAAACAGAGCAGGCAGCATTCAGGCCTAACTAGCTTAGAAATACTGAGATATTTCAGAAGTGGACCTCACCCCCAAAACCTCTTTTGCAGGCGATACAGCCAGGGTGCAACGCCGATCTGGCGGAGCAGGTACCGGCCAGGCAGCGGGGGCTCGGCAGCCCTGGAGCAGCGGCCGCAGATGGGATTTCCGAGCCGTGATTAATTGTTTTCTAGTGCCACCGTGAGGACAGCGGCCCGACCGCCCGTGCGTGGAGCGGCGGCGGCTCAGCCCAGGGTGGTAATAATAATAATAATAATAATAATAATAATAATAATAATAATAATAATAATAATAATAATAATAATAATAATAACAACAACAACAACAATTATAATAATAATCGTAATAACAACAACAACCCAGGAACGCCGGAGGACAAAGAGAGGAGACACCTCAAAACCAGCGCTGGGGCTATGCCTGGTCTCGGGGAGCTGTGAGCAGCCTGGGAGCCGCGGATGCGGGGCCGGGCAGGGTAAGGCAGGGCAGGGTAAGGCAGGGCAGGGTAAGGCAGGGCCAGCAGGGCCGGTCCCGCACCGGCGGCGCCCGCGCGGCGGCAACGAGACCCGGGAGAGCCCGCCCGGGTTCCGCGGGTTGCTCGGTTTGCCCAGCATCAGCTCCCGGCGGGAGGGCTCGCCCCGTTTTCATCGCTTTCCTGTCGTGCCCAAGCACCAGCTGCAGCCCCACGGCTGGGCACCGAAGCTCCTGCACCTTTCCTCTCAGCGAGGCAGGCATAGGCAGCCCCACCTGCCCGCAGCTTGTTCATTGGGGGCGGGGGGAGGGAAGAGGCTTTGTCAGGAGTTCAGGCTGGCAGCAGCGTTATCGGGCAGAGCAAACCCGAGTAATTAAAAAACTGCACGGAGCTGGCTGCGTGGTGCAGCCGGTGCTGGAGGGAACCTCTGAGCAAGCCCAGCCCAACCGTGCCTTCCAGCTGCAGAAACCTAGGAAAGAAGATCAATACAGCAATAGGTTACCTGCATAAGCCCATAATGCCATAATTATTGGCTTTTAGCTGTATGCTTTACTGATACATAAAACCAGACATTCTGTGATAATGTGCATCACATAACACAATCCTCCATACACATGCATTCAGATTTTTTGTTTCTTTTTTTTCATCTTATTCAAACATCACTCAGAGGATTAAATAAAAGCTGTATTTTTCATCTTGCCCTCCAAAACTGGCCAAAACAAATGGCAGGCTTATAATAATTCAGGGGTATTTGGTGTATCTAAGTATGTTCAGTGATGTTTTGGGAGGAAGTGTGCAGTAAGTTAAAAACAGGTTAAGGCACTTGTTTGGGACTCCAGAGACCTGGCATCTGTTCCCAGCTCTGCCACAGATTCCCAATGTGACCTGAGGCAACCTATTTCCCTCACAAAACACTCTCATAGTCACAGAAGGCAAAATCCTACTTCATGTGAGTTTTGCCTTTGACTTCATGGAGCCAGCTTCCACCCACACATTTCAGAGTTTAAAAATGAAATACAGGCTTAAGCACCTTGCTGAATTAGTGCCAGAACTTCCCTGCATTTCAGCTTCCTACACCTAGGAGAACGAAGATCACTTCCCTATTCCCACTCGCTTTGCATGCTTAGGCTGGAGTCTGGTGTAGGACTGACTGGGATTGTGCTTATGTGCTGGCCTGCTCCCCTGATAAGCTTCAGCTCAGGCAAGAGCCAGAGCTGTTGGAGGCCTCCTCGCCTTTGTGCTACATTTGCACTCAGACGCTGTTGCACTTTTTCCACACTGAGAGGGACTTTCTCTACTGCAGCTAACTGGGAATTAATAGTTTGCAGCCCACAAGAACAGAGATAAATCAGTGTCTCTGCTTAGAAAAATGGTTAGGTTGGTAGTGAGGGGCTCCCTTACCTGTAACACCTTTTCGTTTTTTCGTGTTGTGAAAGTATACATCTAAGTTTATATAACTGGCACCTTGGAGCACTCCCTAAACAGGATATTCCTGTTGGCGAAGGACTGCGCATTTGCTTAAACCAACAGTTGTAAGTTTCAGCAACCCTTGACAGGTACAAACAAGGAACCACACTGATAGCTATGGGGAGGAGGGATTACTACGCTTAACAAGAAATAGACTTTGGCATTTACATGCATATCGCAGATATGCTCCACAAGGTAAACAAATACAGCATAAAAGCATATTTGGCTATTCAAATGACCTGATTGTTCCTATTATGATGGTGTCTCCCGGCATGTAGGTAGTAACACACTAATTGACTTTGCATACATCAGGAAGAAAACTTTTCACTATCTGTTTCAGGATGGTTTCTGATGACATTTTCTTTCAAGTTTTATTTATATATTTATTTTGGGGACTGTTTGAAATGAAAATAGATCTTGACTCTTGCTGACACACCAGGCTGCTTGTGCCAGGGTTGATGTCACTGGGACAGAGGCACCGTGGCCAAGCTTCCTCAGATCTCTGTGACCAGCACCTGATCAAAGTCAGGCACTCGTGGGTCTCTCCATGTTCAGGTCCTCCTCTTGCCTAGACACTTGATGTGCCAGTGGTGGCTCAACTCGGTGAGGCATGCAGCTCGACTTCTGAGCTGCCTCCACTTACAACCTGAATATGCAAAGCAGTAACCAAAGACAGCCTCGGTGAGACTCGGGTTATTTAAGCCTCAAGTACATATGCATGGCTCCAACCTGACGGTTACAGCCAACATTAAGCCAATGAGCATGACCAAGGCCCCCCAGGACATTTAGCAAACTACTCACCCTCTGCACTAGGTTTTTTATTTCAGCATTAAATGTGTCAAGCAGTTTGTTCAGCTCTTCTGAAGAGGAAGGTAAAAAGTCCATGAAAGAAGCAGAAAGCAAACAGGCCATTCAATTCAGCTGCCTTCCATGCTGAGGATGTGCATTGGAGCAGCATGTGAGATTTCTACACAACTGACTGATAAAATGGCTATTAATGCTTCTCTAGTTAGGAGAATAAATTTGTTCTGGTCATATGGCAACAGTTGGCAAGCTGAATCATAACCAGCAAGATAAACACTCGTGGTAAAATAACCTTTGCCCCCACATTCAAGCTAAGTGGGTAAAATTAATCTAATCGGTCTATATATTTTACCCTTATTGTATCTACAAAACTTCTGGGAACTTGCACATGATTTCCCTATGTACTAGTTACAAACACATGGTTTGAGGGTTATCTTCCTGGAGAAAGTCAGACAGGTCAATGATGTGCAAAGGTTTAAAAAGCAGAGTGTTTCTTGACTGTGGGGGGTATTAGAGATGCCAGGCCCACGCTTCCGTTCCTGCCTTGCTGCTGAATCCACTCAGCTGTGGCAGGGACCACTGCAGAGCAGCACTCAAAGGACAACATCAAACATCCTTGCCCCAACTTGGAAAATTGCTTTGTGAACTTACTCACAGAGGTGCACAGCTTGAAACTTCATCAGCCAGTACTCAGGCACACATGAAGCTCCCTTCCCCTACATTTTGTATGTAATCATGCTAGCAAAGCCTGATAATGCAGTAATTCACAGGCACCCCACAGCAAAAGGATGTCAGAAGCACATGAACTGAAAAACTATCATTTGGATAGCACTTCTGGAGGAATTAAACTCAGTTTCAGGCCCGGAGTAATCTGAGGAGCATGTAAAAATTCAGCCCTGGTTTATAGGTCTTGGGAACATGGTGTTTTTAGCAGCAGACCAGAGGTCTTATAGCCTCTGGAGGTATAACCCATCTTTATCCATAATCATGGGTGCTTTTTAGAAGCAGAGAGGCTCCAGGTACCTGCCAAAATAACCCCTGGTAACCCAAGTTGTCCCCTGGGTTGAAGTAATGCCAGAATCCCACAGCCATGCTGCCAGCCCCAGAAGGAACCAAGCAGACCCCAAGCTTCTGCTGCCTCTCCTGCTGCACCATGAGGGCCTAGAAGTGTGTTTGACATAAGGGAAAATGCATTTAGAAGGAAAGCAAGTGGAAAAAGAAAAGTTATGGGGGAAGGAGTTAAAAGTCTGACAGTGTCTAAGAATAGTCTTCTGAAGCTTTCTCAAGTCACTGCAGCCAGCAGCCCAGTTTTAAAGATGCAGTACACTGACATTTTTGGAAGTGCAGCCCCAACTGTTTAAGTGGCAAGAGTTGTGCATGGCCAGTGGGGCCTTGATTTTGTCTGGGCTTGAAGGCACTGCCATCATATAAATAATCACCAAACATTTCAAAGCCTTTGAAAACATTTCATTTAATTTAACATTTTAATGCTAGGAATGGGCTAGGGTTTAGGTGTGGTGGTTTCACATATTTTTGGAACCTGTTTATCCATCTTTTATTAAGGCTCTGAGAAGGCAGCTCAAAATACTTCATTGACTCTAGTGATGCTGTAATTTCTGCTTCTTTGTTTTCTGAATGTGATTAAGTTAAATTCCTGTCTCCATCTCAAGCTGCTTCCTGGAGAGATACTTAAAAAGGCCAGCACCACCAGGCTTTGTTTGGTATGATTTGATTTCAGATCAATGGCTGAGCTTTTGAGCAGACATGAATACTTATTTTATATCTGGCATATCTCAAACTTACCCTAACAACCTACATTCCAGCTACATTTTGTATTGTATCACCCTGTATTTAAGATGGCAAGTCAATAATTTTTAATAAAGTATATCCTGTCCTTGCAATGCTTGCTGTCCTTTCACGAACTGACCTGCTTTAAAGGTTGAAAATTAGTGCTGGAATCATCACTCTGATTGACAAAATTTCAGCCTGCATCTAATCACAAGGGATTTTCAAAATGTCTTTGGCCATCATTGCCCCATCTGAATCAGCTTGAAGGACTTCAGCATTAAGATACTTGGGTTTTTCCTGCCTTGCCGTTTCTTCCAAAACAAAAAGCAAGTGACAGTAGCTCAGCTTTATTGGCCATCTTGGTATTGACAGAGCCATGAGCTTTGAAGGGGTGTTGCTGTCACCATGTCTCTGACCAGCTGTTGATAATATCAAGCAGTGTGTTAGTAAAGCATAAGGAGGAAATGCAAGTGCTGTGCAGCACAAGGATTGTTTAAGGAAAATTCTGTGCATGTGAAGAAGCAGACCTTAGATCTGAAAAGGTCTTCCTCTGTTAAGTAATTTTCGGCCAATATTAGAGTACATGCGTATCAGGCATTCATCAACCATGGAGCCCATGCTACTGCCCACATCACAGATTTGGCCCTTTTTGTGGCTTTATGACTAGTTATGGACTGAAACCACCAAGCAGGTATTTAAGAGCTTTAGCTCTCCTGTGCCTTATTGTTTTACAGTAAGTTAATCCCAGGTCAGCTGCTTCATGGATGCAGTTTCTTATGACATACACATCACAAGCTGGTTTTCATAATGTGGTAAATGGCCTTCAAGTGTCACTGTTGAAGTTTTTCAACAAAATACTGAACACAGGGTATTACCAACTCACAGAAACTCTTCCTTGTGACTGAGGCAGGATATGCACAAAACTGAGATTCTCAAATGCCTAGTTTAAGCACTCTGCTGCTATGAACTAGGACCTTTGATTCCCTAAAGCCTTTGGCTCCCTGCCTACCTACAGGTTTGCCAGTCAAGACTCCCTTTTTGTTTGGTTGTTTTGTGTTTTCGTTTCTTTGTGGTTTTTTGTTTGCTTGTTTTGTTGTTGTTGTTTTTGTTTGTTTTGTTGTGTGTTTTGTTTTGTTTTTACAAATTGCATCCAATACACTAAAGAGAAAGGCAACTTGCAGAACTCATAACTGCATGTTGCTGCATCTTGGCTGGTAGGGTACTACTGGATCCAGCAGAGATTATTCTGAAAAAGACCTGGCATCTGAAAGTGCATTTCTAAACCTGTCCACAAAATACAGTATTTCTATCAGAGAATCATAGAATCACAGAATTGTCAAGGTTAGAATAGACTTTCAAGATCATAAATTCAAACCATCCACCCTATAACCACTAAAACTAAAACCACTAGAACATCTCATGAAACACCATGCCTACCCCTTTTTTGAACACCTCCAGGGATGGTGCCTCCACCACCTCCCTGGGCAGCCTGTTCTAAATGCCTCACCACTCTTTCTGTGAAGAACTTTTTTCTAATATCCAGTCTGAACCTTCCCTGGCACAGCCTGACCCCACTTCCTCTTGTCCTATCCCTACATTAGTCACCATCATGGGAACAGACAGATAGCCTAAATACCTTTACACTGCTTCTTTTTTTTTACAGTTTCCCATCCCTAGGACACGGGCAGGCCCAAGCAGAAAGATCTCCTTTTCTACACGACTCCTTGGAGTAACAAAAGGGGGCAGTGGCCACAAGTGTACTCTGCGTCTTTGTGTCACTCCCTCGCTTTGTTCCAAAAAGTGGTAAACATGTTAACATCCTGGGAGAAGGAGCCCTTAGCAGTGTACAGTAGAGATCTTTCTTCACTGAGATGAACGGGACAGTTCATATTTCACCAGAACAATGCAGATGAACTTCTGCAGGGCTTCCCTCCACTGACTTCCTTTCCACTCACCCACCTGGCTCTTCCTCGACCCTACAGCAGAAGGACATTTAACTTTTTAATTTGGAGTGAGAACTGCAAGTTTGGAGCAGAGAACACTACCACCTTCAGAGAGTTGGTGGTAGAGCAGCTGGAAAGCTCACGAGCTGTCTCCAAGCCTGACTGCATGAGCTGAAACCAAACACCGAGACTGCTGCTAGTTCTCCTTCTGAGTTAAGGTGTCTTTAGCCAGCACCATGCACAGTGTAGTAGATCTCTCCTGATCATTCTTTGTGTTCAAATGCAGTATCAGATATAATCTTGGATTTAAAATAAATCCTACTTTTTTCTTTTTTTTCCCCAATTAGTTGCTTGACTGAAAATGGCATTAATTCAGTTTGAAGAATCTGGGCTTCCCACAGGATATTTAGAGCCAGTCAGGAAAAAAAGCCTAAGCTACAATAATCCAGCAGCAGTCTCACCTCAGCAAAATCAGATTCTTCAGTTTTCAACATGAACTTTCATGTTCTGTCCAGCTATTTTTTCCTTGTTTACAGTGGGTAAACTTGCCTGCACGGCAGTGCTTTTGCACCAGGAGGTGCTGGTCTGTCATATTCCCTGTAAGAAAGGCACTTCGACTTTGTGAAGTATCATTTTACTTAATTTTTATTAGAGCTAACACTATAAAGAAAGAGAGAGAACTGTAGATAATGTTACATCCCTTCAGATGCTGGCAGCTGTGAGCTGCACAGCATCTAATGATCCAAACCATGTGCATTGTGTTGTGAGGATCCAGTCCACAGAAGGGTTATCCTATCTTGGTAATTTGAGATATTATAGAATTTTCTTACAAGAAAACAACTCTTTTCATCATTTTTACTGTCAACCAAAGACAATGTTCAAATGAGATATTCTTGCTGCACTTTTAGGTAAAGGCAAGGCAGAGCAGAACCTGAAGGCCATGCTGAACCTGCAGCCCCACACAGCCCAGCACTGGCCTGAGCCTCCTCCAGCTAGTTGCATGGGTCACTGATGCCTTGGTGCACCGTGGTCCTCTGGTCAGAAGTACACTACACCACTAAAATCTTTTATTGCATTGAGGTTTCTGGGAGAGTGACTGTGGAGACATCTCAGCCACTGCCTGAAACAATTATATGGGGTGGAGGGTTAATGAGGAGAAGCATCTGAATTTTGTTTTGTCTTGCTGGCTTAGATGCATCTGCTCTGGTGGCAGCCAGAGTCACAGGTGGGTTACCTCACCTCTTGCTTAGGGACCCTCAATCCAGTTTGGAGACAAAATGCACTTAGCACAAGATATCACAAGATAACCTGTTGATGAGGTACCAACAGGTGCAGGAGGGCAGGAATGGCTCAGACAGCCCACAGCTGGCCTCGAAGCCACAGTCCAGCTAGAAACACTTCAGAGCATGCCTTGCTATTCCAGGAACATGGACCTGCTGGCCAAGTAAGCATGTACTGTAAGCATCGTCCAGTGATCCAAAAGCACTTCTAGAAAACAGCTGTTAGGCTAATGCATAATATGCCCTAGAGCAGAGGTTTTGCACCAAATTACTGCCTCATGCCTGCTGCTGCAGAGATTTCCATCGGAAAACCACAGGAGGGCTGTTAATCAAAGTAAACTGCCGTTTGCTCCAGAGCGCTCTTGGTGTGCCAGGAGGGCGGCTGGTCTTGGATGCTGCTCTGTGTGCATAATTGGACACGCCTGATCTGGGCAGACTCGCCAGGACCCTGGTGAGGTTTGCAAATGCATTTGGCAAAAAGCATGCCAGGAAGAACTGCTGAGTCTTAATGTCCTGGAAGTTTCTCATCTTCTGGGAAATCCTTCTCTGGCATGTGAAACAGCCACCTGGCCAGCCACAGTCAGAGCACAGTGGGTGGCAAAGATCAGCAAATCTCACACTTGCTTCTTCAGAGATGCTTCAAGAACATCAAGCCAACAAAATTCCCAAATCCCATGCCATTTCAATCAACAGTTTTTATATTTTGGTGCAAGGAATAAAGGCCCATCAACCAAGAGATAATTTAAGGTGCAGAAAGATTATTTAAGTTTTGCAGCTCCTGGATGAGACAGTGAGATATTTCTCATTAGTGGCACAACTAGCTGAGATTTGGACATCTAAGAACCAATTTCCTTCCAGCTTCCTACCCCTGCTTGTTGTAGGAAGCCAAAAAAACAACTGTACAGCAGTGACTTATCCTTGTCATTTCGCCCTTAGGGGTAAGCTAGTTGTTCTTATTGCTTTGCTTTGAATGATGAGAAGATTCACAGCTTACAAGAAAAATGTCATTACAGATTCCTCTTCCCAACAGAGTCTCTGATTTTATGCAGTTATTTTTCTGTTTATACCAACCAGAGCAGACCCCAAAACACAAACACTTCTGCCCCATTAAAACAACCAAACCCATTCACACTCCTCTCTTGGAAATGTACAGGACACATCAGAGTTGAAAGAGATTTTTTTCTCTTCAGACCACAGCCAAACTGAAACCAAAGCATAAATGTGGAAGCCTTGCTTAGAATATTTGGGTTTGTATTGACAAGGAGGTTTGTGCTTCACATTGAGTGTGACATGTTTGTACTGCACATTGTAAACCTTTGATTACAGACAAACCTTCCCCTCCTGTAAATAATAATGAGTGTTGACGCTGTAGCATATGCTGATGAAAGCAAGTGAACATATGCTTCATGAGGCATCCACCACACCACATGTCTAATGCAGCAACAAATTTGGCACTTTGAAAAAGAAAAACCCAAGCAACCTCCAAATTAATAAGACAGTCACCAGTTGTGAGCCACCTGAAATGCTGCTGAGCTTTGTACCAGAAGCAGTGATCTGGCTCAGAGCCCCAGGTGAACAGCTTTGACATTAGCAAGGCACATGCCCCCACCTGCCTCCCCTGCACCTGGTCCAGGAGCACAGGATTTGTGCTCACCCCTGGTGTCTCTCGTTTCAGTACAAATTAAAAACTAATTGAAGGCCATGAAGGATGCTCTCCACCTTGCAGCAGGGATGGGAAACCTGAAGGGTGAACGCCCAGTCCTCTGACAGAGCTGGTATGAGCTGAGTGCCTTGTGTGTACACCCAAGGGGCACCTGTGGGATCAGGTGGATTTCTGATGAGGAGCAGCTGTGGGGCCAGTTGGCTCTGGCCAGCAGGTGAGCACACTCAGCTGCACAGTGCTCACAGGGATGAAACACTTTAAAACTGAAACGCCCTGTCATACTGTCACACTGACTGATGTGTTGCCAAGTGGCCTTAGACATACCTTTCCCCTGTGTCTAGCACCATGGGGAGACTGCCACTGACCTGAAGACCTTACAACACAGCAAAAAGGCCAAGGGTGGGACATGGAGCAGCTCACCCAGGATGCCTGCTGAATTAGCAGTGGGCCTGGGAGCAGATCCCAGCCCTGTTGCCACTCTCTTTGTGATGCAGGGTGCAGCAGTGCTACACTAGCTGCTGATCCACAGCATTTCCTTTGGCAGGATGCTCATGCTGCCATTGCAGCATTTTGTGTTCCAAATGTCATATGGCTGTGAGTGACAAGGACAGGAAAATGGGAACCACTGCCCTAAGTCAGGCTGACTTTTCTCTGATCTTGAAAAAATGCCATAAATTGTAAAGGAATACTCCTCAATGATCATGGTGAACAGCTTCAGCTCTTTGCTTTCCATGTACCTTACAAAAGTTTGGAATTTGACTTTTGGATCTAGATTTTATCCTGACTGTCTGCATCCTGGAATTTGACTCAACCGAGGTCCATATTTTGCTGTGAAACTAAATACCTCCAAGATGGCTCCTTTTTAGTAGGTGTTCAAGCATGTTTCAGGGTGGTATTTAGCATATGGGAAAAGCACAACAAAACAAAACAGACCCACTATTTCATCATACTTCTCTGAAATTTGTATCTAGCATCCTAGAAACAAAAAGCTGAGTGTTTCTCAATAAAATATGGCATATGACCATGTGAGCTTGAACCGACTCTTAACTTTCCCAGGCTTGGATCCCCTACCCCTCCAGCTTGCAAGTGGAGGGAAATGTCTCTCTACAGGGAGCTTAGAGTAAGTGCTGCACCAGGCTTATCCCCTCCATCCTTCCTGGTTGTCAAGACAGTGCCATCACCACTGGCTTGGCCAGTAGGGCAGATAACACTTGCTATTCACCTTCTGGCTCAGCAGAGGTTTAGCACCAGGCTGAACTTACTTTAGCACCATCTTACTTTCAAACTCGCCTCTCTCAGTGGATTTGAAGAGCAGTTGTGGCTTAATGCAAAGTTATTGTTAAGCCATCAGCCCTTGACAGCCACAGTTAACACAAAGGTGGTGCCTGCCTCCTCTGTGAGGCCAGGTGTAGGAATGAGCTTGTTCACGACACCCCGCTATGGCAGAAGACAATGGCCCAATCTGTTTTTTCCAAGTCTGAGCCCCCAGGAAGATGTTTGTCTCTCTCTGTGTAGAATTGCCGCTCATTGGAAGAGGCAATTTCACACAGACTTGCATGAGCTTCCTGCAAATACTGTACCTATCCAATGCCTGGAGACTGTGGGAAATATTCAGGAGGACACAATCACCAAAATATTTAGTATGAATGAGATAGGAAGCCATGAAGAGGCTGCAGAACATGGATCAACACAAATGCAACAGCTAGGCAAGCCAAAGTATTCTTGGGAGCAGTCCAGACTTTATTTTTTACAGTGCAGGACACAAAGCTGGAGAGACACTGTCATGGACAGCACTT
The DNA here is from genome assembly GCF_020740795.1 of Apus apus. Classification (NCBI taxonomy): domain Eukaryota; kingdom Metazoa; phylum Chordata; class Aves; order Apodiformes; family Apodidae; genus Apus; species Apus apus. The sequence continues at coordinate 66,830,025 of NC_067312.1, read as the reverse complement.
CATGAAGGGGTCAGACAGAAACCAAACTGGTTCGCCAGCATATAACATCAGCTCCATGGTAGTGATACACTTGCACTGGAGCCACAGCAAGTCAGAATTGGCACAGGGTGTGAAAACTGGGGCCACGCAAATCTGAGGAGAGCTAAGCCATGTATTTAAGATCCTATAATTATACTTTTTAGTAAAGGCAACACAAAGCACTTCAGGGCTCTCACTGCTGTGATGGCAAGCGATAGCATTTCATGTTATATTTTCAGAAATACAGAGCAAAAGGGGTTAAGGATGCCACTGAAATGTCCTAGTACTCTCATATTTTGAGGCAAAACGCTGAATCCAGTTATACAGACAGGACACTTAGGTAGAGAAAAATACTAATTAATTGCTTAGCAAGGCCGTGATTGGAAAAAACAATCCAGCACATGCATTGGTGAGGCCGCATCTGGAGTATTGTGTTCAGTTCTGAGCCCTTCAGTTCAGGAAGGACAGGGAAGTGCTTGAATGAGTCCAGTGCAGAGCCACAAAGATGATTAAGGGAGTGGAACATCTCCCTTATGAGGAAAGGCTGAGGGAGCTGGGTCTCTTTAGTTTGGAGAAAAGGAGACTGAGGGGTGACCTCATCAATGTTTACAAATACATAAAGGGTGAGTGTCAAGAAGATGGAGTTAAGCTTTTTTCAGTGATGACCAGTGATAGGACAAGGAGTAGTGGATACAAATTGGAGCATAGGAGGTTTAAGGTGAATATCAGAATTTTTTTTTGTTACTGTGAGAGTGACAGAGCACTGGAACAGGCTGCCCAGAGAGGTTGTGGAGTCTCCTTCTCTGGAGACATTCAAAACCCGCCTGGACACGTTCCTGTGTGATGTGCTCTGGGTGACTCTGCTCTGGCAGGGGGGTTGGACTAGATGATCTTTTGAGGTCCCTTCCAACCCCTAGGATTCTATGATTCTATGATAAATGATTTTGCCTTCCTTAATCACATGCTGGGCAAAGCTCACTCCCACCACAGCTGTTGAATGAGAAGCAAGTCAAAGACCTAAGGATGTCCTTCCTGAGTCCAGCTTGTGCTAGGACAGCTGACACCACTGTCCTGGATATATTATGCCAGTGCCCCATCACCTCCCTGCTCCAGGTGGGAACAGGGATGGTGCAAACTCCTGAGCAGGACAGTGACCCACCCAGCTCATGCCACAGCAGAAGGAGGCAGAACTGGTCTTCACAGCAGGCTTCTGACCACGGTGACTTGCTCTGCTGGTTGATACCATGAGGGTGCCTGCTGAGAAAAAGATCTCTACCTATTTTAGTCCATTTCATTGCCCAGACCCCACAGGAGTAAAAGAGATTACCACAACATCCCTCTTAGCTCATTTTTTTCTGAGGTACATGATAACTCATGCCCATGTTTCATTAAGCCACTCCAGAAGGAGAAACCCAAAGACAGATGCCACTGTGGGAGCATTCACATTGAAGTGTTTTCCTACAACTCTGTACCAAATATTCCCATGTCCCTTTCTTTTCTGAGAACCCCAAGCATCCCTGGATGCTTTCTGTGTCTCCAGCTCCTTTTTTTTTGCTGTGAAACCACCCCGTTTTTTACACCACTTTACCCCTTAGGTTAAGCAAACAGAAGCTGATTCACACAGGCATGTGGATTCCCTTGCCAGCGGGATAAGAGGCTGTTTCACCAGCCTTTCCACTTCCTCATGTGAAAAATCAGTTATGATGCTGATTCACATGCTCTGAGGCTTTTTGCTGCAGGGTCACCTGTCGTTAGCAAATGCATTCAGAAGTTATTCAGAGGTGAGCCCTCAAAGACAGAGATGGTCAGAGAGGGAGAGGCAGAGAGAATGCCTAATCCCTGATTTCCTTAGGAAACCAGTTTTAAAATAACTTTGCATCTAAATAAGCACTTGGGTTTTCCAAAGAGCTAAAGCTCCTGGGAGAATTTGGCCCAAGGTGCTGTAAAATGCTGACCTCTGCAATCAGCCAGAAAAAAAGATACTGGAAGTTGTGGGGTATCACCGCCTACCTTTGCCCTTAATTGTGTATTTTACATCACCTATTTCTTGATATAGAGCCATTACAAGTAAAGGAAGTCTGCAGAAAGTGCTCATTTCCATTATGCAGACTTTTCCCTCTGTAGTTTGTTCCCTAATAGATGTGTGTTGCATTTAGATACCTCAAAGCACTGTAAAAGAGGTTCACTAAGTATTAGCTATGAATTGCATTTCAACTTTTTTCCCCATAGTGGACCTGGCAAGAGAAAGTTAGTTGGAGGAAACTGAAAAACCAAGCAGCACAAAAGCAATCGAACTCATGCAGCAGAGCAGCGCATGGTCTGTTTGCTCTGTGAATTTTAAAACATGGCAACACTGACAGCATTAAGCAGGGTTTAACACCTCTTGTGACCTCGCACACAGACATGCAGATGCAGCCTACCACGAGGGCCTGCAGACTGCAGGTACCCCCATCAACCCCTTCAGCCATCCTCAGCATGCAGAGGGGAGCATGTCACAACCACCTGGCCTTCCACAGACAACCCCTCACACTCCACACCTGCAAGATGCACACGTGCACACACACATGCCCATTCCCATCTCACTGAAGCAGTCTGTGGACCCCAAGAGCTCTATGCAAGCTGATACAGTGCTGGCACAAGTGGCTTCCATCCAAAGAGACTGCTGTTTGAGGGGATTAACGACAGGGACACCCTTCTCCCCCAGTTAATTCTAGTTGATCCAAGGACATCTGCAGCAGAAATGAATGCCTGGTGTAGGAATACTTGTGCTTGCAAGGAATTACAAATGTTTTCTAAGTCTGTAAGAATCTGCAAACAGCTGGCACATAAAGTGCCACCTCATTTCTGCTACACAAAGTTTCAGAGTAATGCCTCCTTCAGGGAGCAAAACGACAACTGCTTCTGGGTTATACTGACAGAGTCTAAATGACACAATTAATATCAGCCAGCACATCTTATGAAATAAACATTTTATTTCAATGAGATTACTGTGCTGACTTGATACACTTGAATTTTCCAAGGTGTCACCTTATAGTCTGTTGCAAGATGTTGCATTATGAAAGTTTACAAGGATAGACATATGAATAAACACTCTCTCCAGTGACAGGTCTTCCAAGTTCTGTGGTTGCTAATGAGATCATGAGAAATGTGTGGGTCTGTTTTACTAACACCCCCAGATGCAATCCTTGCTGCAATATTGTTTTGTTTGACTACCCGCTATCTAGACAATGATGCCGAATCTTTGCAGGCAAACTCAGTGGATGACTCAGAGGCTATAGAATAGTAAAACCTCAGGAGAATGGGTCATCCTTACAGAATGATATGAAATGACTGGTTAATGGTTACATGACAACACAAACTTATTGTTGTACAGCTAAAAACTGGGTACCATCTCTGGCCACACAGCCTAAATCATACCAACAGGGTGAGACGCTGTTCTGTGCCTCCTGGGACTAACAGCAAGGATCACATGGCCAAGTCTCAGAAATCAAGTCCCTGGGACTTCACCTTTTGTGCTTGGCATAACTTAATCTCCTAAAAAGAGTAATACCTTTATTCAGCCTAAAACTCTTGACAGGAGAGTAGGAGGTATTTTACTGTAATGCTGATCAGTTTCCCTGGTTTTCAGCTCTGAAGATCTTTGCAACAGATCTTTGTGGCAGGACAGTTGAGTGGACCTGGGGATTCAGAACACCTCAGAAGCCCTAAGGACAGACATTTTCAAAAGTAATGCACAATTTCCAGGAAGTTAAACACACAAGGCCTCAGATTTTCTAGAAGTGTACCTGGTACCTCCTGGTAAAGCCCATCTAAACAATTTTCTAATTTCAACTCCTCCCTGAAAATACGACTCACTACATACTTACAGACTTCACTCTGTGTCATACAAAATGATGTCTCCTTTCCCTTCACCGGCTTTAAACTGTCTAACTACAGATTACAAACTAATTTATCTAGGATGTCCCTTTTTTTGGAAAAAAGCTTTCAGACTTTCATAGGAAGTGAAAACCACTATTCAGAAAACAGGTCACAGATGCTTAGATTTTTGTGGTCAGATTAATATTCATTATGCCATTCAGTCCAACCCCCTACATTGCACAGGCTGTTAACAAGAAATCTTGGACTGCCTGGCAATGTTTCACTGGTTCAGATCTGGAACCCAAACAACTCAGATTTCATTTTCAACTCAGTAATACATGGACTTGTCCTTGAGTCCTCAACGGCCACTGGGCAATAAGCACAGGACACCTCATTCTTTCAAGGATTATACTTCACCCAGACAACAAAATCAGAAGAACACATCTTTCTACTGAAGAAGCTTGCACCCCAGGCTTGGAAACACAACATCAGTCTGTGCGCTAAAAAGGGGAAGGACTTACCTTAAGATGCACAGGAAATCAGAGGTTACATTAACTGTTGATATTTCCACGGCACTGAACCAATACCCTACCTTCTAAACCAAACTGCTCCTCAAATGCGGTGTGTTCACCAAGATGCTCAGATTAGCTTCAAACTCCATGTGGAAAGGACATCACACCACTGCTGCTTCACAGAGGTTGTTAGTGGTTTTGTGTCTCAGCTTTGTATAACAACAATACTGTCTCTGTCTTGAAGAGCTATTAAACCACAAAATTAGTCAGCTAGCAGTCCTTGTGGATGTCTGATCGGTAGCCTCCCAAGTGTTTCCTTTGGGAAAGCTCAAAATTTTCTCATTCTGTACAGTGCCACATCTGTGTCACTTGAAAGAGGGCATAACAGCTTTTGCAGATGGCTTTGTCAAGGCTCAGGAAGAATTAGCTGTTCACTATCAACTGTACAAGTTGTTTTGAATAGCTGGGTTTCCACTATTTATACTCTGTTGGCTCAAAATATTCTTGAGCTCATGGGCCACAAGCTTTCATTAACCAATGACAGCAGTACACATTTTTCAAACCTTCAATTTCTTCCCTAACAAGGCAGTTTCTGGAGAAAAGCTTGGTCATTGCCATAGTCCAGAGGTTACTTTAACTATCTCTTCCTACCTGTCTGTCAAGGTTGCAAGTGTATACTTCAGTGATCCTTTCTGGCAATCATTCAGCAATACTTTCATATGATGGCTATCATTAGCTGAGCAGTCACTTGCTTACCACAGAAACACCAGTCCTTCTCTCTGTAATCTTAGTTACTCAGTTATGGTACAAAGTGCCCTGAACATGTACCACTGAAACTGAAAAGAAAATTTGGTCAAAGGGACACTTTTTCTATCAGAATAGTGATGTTTCTTATGAGTATGGGCAAACGTCTGTCCTGCTGCTTCTTGCATTCCTACCAGCACACTTTAGTCTGTCCTTCATGTGGTTGTGACATACTAAGGAAGTGTTTATGTGCTTATACATTATTATTATTATTACTATTAGACTTTCAACATTCAGAGACTTCAAAGATTCCAGGTGAAATTCTAGGTCTTCACATCTCAAGCCAGGCTTTAATGAGGGACTCAACTTTTGGAGGCATAACTAATTAGGAGTGTAACTAATTGCTATAGTGTGCATATCTGAGCACCTCAGAGCAGCTGGAGGTTGAGCTGTTTTATGTCGACATGTAATAGGACTTTTTCTGAGTGTTTTGCAGATCCCTCCTCCCTGTGCCTCTGTCCTGGTTTTGCTGAGACAGAACCATAGACATTTTTCTGTTCAGAGAAACTGTGTTTTTGAGAGGCTACAGAGTCCAACTCTATGAAAACAAGAGAGATAAGATGTGTTGCTTTCATTTGTCCCCAGCTCTGGTACGTAGGTTTCTGTAGTCACCAAGGTTGAGAGTAGATCTGAACCATGCAGGCACAGGGGGCTAGGAGGGTTGAAACCCAATGCAGCTGACCCAAGCTGGTCAACCAAACTATTCCATACTGTAAACATCAGCCTCACTACATATTGCTAAATTTGCAGGGATGTTTTTTTCACCCTACCATGGCTGCCTTCCTGAGAGGGTCCTGTCATGTCTTGTCAGTCGTTTGGCACCTAAGACTGACTCCCCTGCATGCTGTGACTGCTGGACCTGTCGTGCATTCAGCCTGCAGGGCTGGAAGGGAACAGCTCATGTCTGGAGCTGGCTATAGCTCTGACTTTTATATTTGTTTTGGGGTTAATATTAGTTCATTATTATTGTTATTCTATTAAATCTGTTTTCATTTCAATCCACAGGTCTCCTTTTCCCATCCTTGGGTGGGGGTGGGTGATAGAACAACCTTTTAAATTCAACAGTCTCCTGTATTATTACTATATAAAAGGACCAAGTCACTGGGCTGCTCTTTACTTCTGAAATCTTATTCATAGTCACATAATTGTCGCTTTCTGAGATTTGCACCTTGGAAATATTAGTCTGTTTAGATTTCTCTTAAATCATACAACCAGCTCCCTGAAATGGAAACTGGAAACTGGTAACTAAGGGAAGGGAGAGAAGCCCTCAAATGCTTAAATATGGCCACATCCACCATCACATACTGCAGATGAGTGGCTTTCCACATAGGGTTCCTCTCTGGTGTTCACTGCTGACATTTTGCTTGTACATCCAGTGCATAGAAAAGCCCAAAGCTAAGAGGTGTTTGTATTTCAGAAGACAGAGTATTCAGAAGCAGATGTGGCTCTGCTCCAGCCCTCTGGTCATCTTCAAGTCCAGAGTAGGGCTATAAAGATCATCAGAGGGCTGGAGCACTCTTCCTCTGAAAACATGCTGAGAGTTGGTGTTGTTAAACCCAAAGAAGAGAAAGGAGACCTTATAGCCACCTTGCAGTACCTGAAGGGGGCCTACAGGAAAGCTGGAGAGGGACTTTCTGCAAGGGCATAAGTGACAGGATAAGGGGGAAGTTTAAAACTGAAAGAGGGGAGATTTAGATGAGATATTAGGAAGAAATTATTGAATATGAGGGTAGTAAGGCAATGGAACAGGTAGCCCAGAGAATTTGTGACTGCCCCCTCCCTGAAAGTGTTGAAGGCCAGGTTGGATGGGGCTTGGATCAATGTGGTCTAGTGGGATGTGTCCCTGCCCATGGCAGGAGGGCTGGAACTAGATGATCTTAAAGGTCCCTTCCAACCCAAACCATTTTCTGATTCTATAAACTGATGCCTCTGCAGCTCCTCTGCCTACAACCTTTTTCACACTAATGCTGGGTCTTTTCAGGTTAGTTAAGGGTTTAAAGAAACAGGAACAAAGTGGTGGTATCTGAAGCATCTAATTATCTTTGAAAAATCACACCAGACATTCACATCTTGAAAATCTGGCCTTTCATCTTTGCCACTTATCCTCAGTTAAAGATGGGGACATGCAGAATAATGGGAGACACTATTATTCCCCAGCCTCATAAAGAAACAGAGAATAAAAGTACCAACACAGGACAGAGTAATCTACTGCTAACTGAAGTGCTCAGACATGATGGGGACAAAGACCAGAACAAGAATAACAAAAAGGGACCTGGACCAACCAGTGTCTAGGAAGGAAAGATGAAAGACTCCAACTGCTATTGAAGTGAGTGGAAGGATTCTCATGGACTTTAATGGAAGTTAGATGAAGGAGTTGTTTGTGTTTACATTTGTGAAGTAAGAGGCATGGATACAAACGTGCAGATAGGCCTGGGAAGTGTCAGAATTGGTTCACTGCAGGGGAAGGGAGCAAGAAGACCATTTCTAATCTGGTTAAAAAGCAAAGCTCTACACCCCTCAACAGAGTGCACAAAGTTACATGCACAGCTTCAGCGGGTAATGGAAGCAACATCTGCCTCACAACTTTGGTGGAATCTAGTGCATTCAGCATTCAGAACTAACTAGACAGAATTAGCCAAGCCATAATGCCCTTTGCTTGGGCCAGATATACCTACGCTAGGAACTGTATCTGTAAACCAAGTCACTTGAGTCTTCTGAATATAAAATGCAGCAGTAAATGTGCTGTACAAACAACTGAGAGTGCTAAACAGGTTTGGTTAGCTATCAGCCCACGGGACGACTTTATTGACCTCTCCTCCTTCCCTCTCCAATCCCATGCAATTGGACAGGATTATAATTGTGAGAAAAACAGCAGAAGCAGAGAAAAGGCAGACCCCTACCAAATTCAGCAACAGTGAGACACTCTGCTCCTTGCAACTATGGCTGTGATAGTCTGGCCTTGTTCAGGCCCTTGCCCAGACCAGAATGTCCCCTACACATATAGAAGCTGCCTATCCCAGAATGAGGTGAGTAATACATCTGTCATGTGTCTAAGTGATGAGACTGCAAGTTCTGGCAGGAGCGTCACCAGCCAGAAGTTAATTTCAGCCTTTTATTAATACCCAGGAAGCAATGCACAGCAAAGTAATCTACTATGTGGAGAAGTTAAAAAAAAAAAAGGAAAAAAAAAAAAGAAAAGGAAAAAAAAAAAAAAAAAAAGGTGCTTATTAGCAGAGATTACTCCAGTAATTTCCAGAGGACCTTAGTCTGGTTTTCAAAATGAAGTACCAGAAGTTACACTAGGAGACACCAACCTTGAAGAAAGAGAATGAGAACAACAGTTTTGCATTTCGTTTTGCTCAGGTGAGTAACCCCTTTGAAGTCTCAGGACCCACTTATATGAATACTTCAGCATTTACACGAGCAGGACACTAATTGCACTTGCTTAACATTATTTAATCTGTAAAGCTAGTAATCACAAACAAAAAGCCTCATATTTAACAAGACCACCTACCCATACAATCACACTACTTCTATGAACTAGAACACGATTTCCAAATTAAATACAAAGCATAGGCTTTTCTATTTTTGTTTGGCCTGAATGCTTTTTTTAATGTTGCTTTTTTGTTTCCCTCAATGTTCATGGTATAACTCACTAAACTATCTCTCAGTGACACATTCCCAACTGGAATGAAGGATATGAGTCCCCTGACCAGTAAAACTATGATAGGCAGATGGTCTGGTCCTTGCAATATCCTTTGTTGCTCTATTGCAAAAAGACAATTAATGGCTCTGTTTGTCAGCCCTCTATACTCTAAACCATGTCTGATTCTTATTTACACTTAGCCTTCTTTATGGCACTCTGGCTTCAGAAAGAGTCGTCCAAAAGAAATGCATTTCCAAAAGGCAACCTCACAGTCTTTGTTTCAGTTCCTCCTCCTGTTCTGTAAAGGGTCTGGAAAAAAATCAGCATTATCTGAAACTCACAAAGCAGCCAACATGCTGTTAAGGAATCACAGAATAGTCATAGTTGGAAAGGACCCCTGAGATCACGGAGTCCAACAAAAAAAAAAAAGACAACGAAATAAACCCACAAACAAAAAAACATCACCACAAAACTCCACAAAAACCACACCCAAAAAACCCCCACAACACACAGCCTACAATCTCAGCCACTAGAGCATGCCCTGGAGTTTCACATCTACATGTTTCTTGAATATGTCCAAGGACCGTGACTCCACTACCTCCCTGGGCAGGCTGTTCCAGTGCCTGACCAGTCTTTCAGTAAAGAGATTCTTCCTACTGTCCCATCTAAACCTCCCCTGCCACAGCTTCAGACCATTCCCTCTGGACCTCTCCTTACCTGGGAGAAGAGGCCAACACCCACCTCCCTGCGGCCTCCTTCCAGGCAGTTGTAGAAGTCAATGAGGTCTCCCCTCAGCCTCCTCTTCTCCAAACTAAACATTCCTAGCTCCCTCGGCCGCTCCTTGTATGACTTGTTCTCTAGGCCCTTCACCTGCTTGTTCTCTGAACACGTTTCAGCACCTGCATGTCCTTCCTGCAGTGAGGGGCCCAGAACTGAACACAGTACTCAAGGTGTGGCCTCACCACTACAGGGGCATGATCATGTCCCTTCTCCTGCTGGCCACACTATTCCTGATGCAGGCCAGGATGCTGCTGGCCTTCTTGGCCACCTGGGCACACTGCTGGCTCATGTTCACCAGTCTGTCCACCAGCATCCTCAGGTCCCTCTCTGCTGGGCAACTCTCCAACCAGTCTGCCCCAAACCTGTAGTGCTACCTGGGGTTGTTGTGACCCAGGCACAGGACCTGAAAACTGGCCTTGCTGAACCTCATACAACTGACCTTCATTCATCAATCCAGCCTGTCCAGGTCCGGCTGCAAACCCTTTCTACGCTCAAGCAGATTGACACTCCCACCCAATGTAGTGTCTGCAAACTTACTGAGGGTGCACTCAGTTCCTTCATCCAGATCATTGATAAAGATGTTGAACAAGACTGGCCCCAAAACTGAGCCCTGAGGGACACCACTGGTGACTGGCCACCAACTCAATTTGACCCCATTTACCACAACTCCCTGAGCTGGGCCATCCAGCCAGTTTTTTACCCGGTGAAGAGTACATTTGTCTATGCCATGATTCGCCAGCTTCTCCAGAAGAATGCTATGGGAGATGGTGCCAAAGGCCTTACCACTGTCCACAGCCTTCCCCTCATCCAATAGCTGGGCCACATGGTCATGGACACAGATCAGGTTGGTCAAGCAAGACCTCCTTTTCATAAACTGATGCTGGCTCACCCTGGTTCCCTCCTGCACTTGCTGTGTGAGCTCACTCAAGATCAGCCTCTCCATGATCTTTCCTGGCACTGAGGTCAGGCTGACAGGCCTGTAGTTCCCCAGATCGTCCTTTGAGCCCTTCTTGTAAGATGAGTGTCACATTAGCCACCCTCCAGTTATCTGGGACCTCCCCTGTTGACCAGGATTGTTGATAAATGATGGAGAGAGGCTTAGCAACCTCCCCCACCAGCTCCCTCAGTACTCTGGGGTGAATCCCATCTGGCCCCATCGACTTGTGGGTGTCCAGGTGCAGAAGCAGATCATTAACTACTTCCTCCTGGATTACAGGGGGGTTGTTCTGCTCTCCATTCTTATCTTCCAGCTCAGGAGGCTGAACACCCTGGGGTAGCTGGTCTGACTACTAAAGACAGAGGCAAAGAAGGCATTAAGTATCTCAGCCTTTTCCTCATCCTTAGCTGCAACATTCCCCCCCCTCCCATCCAGTAAGGGATAGAGATTCTCTGCTCTTTTTATTTTTGATGAATTTATTAAAAAAAATTGTTGTTATCCCTTATGTCAGTGGCCAAGCTGAGCTGCAGCTGGGCTTTTGCCTTCCTAATTTTCTCTCTGTATGACTTAACAGTATCTCTGTACTCCTCGAGTTGCCTGTTCCTTCTTCCAAAGGTGATAAACCCCTCTTTTTTTTCCTAAGTTCCATCAAAAGCTCTCTGTGCCAGCTGTGGTTCCCACCTTTTAGTCTTGCAACACATGGGGACAGCTGCTCCTGGGCCTTTAAGATTTCCTTCTTTAAGAGCCTCCATCTTTCCTGGAGCCTTTTGCTCTTCAGGACTGTCTCCCAAGGGACTCTCTCAACTAGTGTCCTGAACAGGCCAAAGTCTGCCCTCTGGAAGTCCCAAGGTGGAGGTTTTGCTAACCCTCCTCCTTACATAACTAAGAATTGAAAACTTTACCATATTGTGACTACTAAGCCCATGATAGCCTCCAACCATTACATCTCCCACTAATCCTTCTCTGTTTGTGAGCAAGAGGTCCAGCAAGGCACCTCCCCTGGTAGGCTCACTTACCACAGGAAGTTATCTTCCACACACAGGCTTATCTAGCCTTCCTGCTCTCTGCTGTGTTTTATTTCCAGGAGATGTCCCCAAACAGAATAAGGGCTGGTAGTTGTGAGACTTCAGCAAGCCACTCACAGAATACTTCATCTGCCTCCTCATCCTGGCCAGCCTGGTCTATAACAGACTCCCAGCACAGTATCTCCCATGTTCATAGAATCATAGAATCATTAAGGTTGGAAGGGACCTCCAAGATCATCAAGTTCCAACCCCCCTGGAATGGGCAGGGAACCCCACCACTAGATCAGGTTGCACAAAACCTCATCCAACCTGGCCTTAAAAACTTACAGGGATGGGGCATCAACAGCTTCCCTGGGCAACCCATTCCAGTTCCCCACCACCCTTATAGTGAAGAATTTCTTCCTAATATCTAACCTAAATCTCCCCTCTCTCAGTTTAAAACCATTACCCCCTGTCCTATTCACCTTTCCCTTCATCCTTACCCATAGACATCCAAATTTGTCATCACTGTAGTCAAGCTCTATACAACCAAAACACTCCCTAACATACAGAGCCACACCTCTGCCTCTCCTTCCCTGCCTAACCCTTCTGAAGAGCTTATATCCATTCATTGCAGCATTCCAGTCATGACAGTCATCCCACCACGTTTCCATGATGGCAACTACGTCACAGCTGTGCTGCTGCACAACGGCTTCCAGCTCAGCTTTGAGAAGACTGGAACATTTGTAGCATACTGAATTTTATGGGATGCTGACAAAACCTGCCGAGGGGTTAATGGGAGACCCAGGAAAGTTAAAAAAAAAAAATAGCTGAAATGTAATTATGCAGCAGAGATCATACTATGCTTTGGCTTGAAGGTCACTGCATCCTTATCAGACACTTTAAAAATAAAGGTTTCTTTAAAACGCCCTATTAATAAGGGCAGTTGGGAAAACTGGAACAGCTGTCTGTGATATCCTTCAGCAAATAAAAGAGCAGCTCTATAATGAGTATTAATCAAAAAAGTTCTGGATGGGGTGAGGCATTCAATAAGAAGGAAAATGTCCAAAATGGCACACAAGGAACTCATGGTCACAAGTTCATATGCCACTGAGGATTTAAGGTTCAGTTCTAGGGTCTGGGCTTTTTGCTAAATTTCTGAAGAGAACCTTGTATCAATGAGATGGATATATTAAAGTATGTTGTGGTTATATCTGTTCATTTAGCCATCTCCAAACCTCTCCCAAGCATATTCAACAAATTTGCCTGGGAGAGAGGTTTGCACGCCTAGGAGGTTAAGCAGCCAAAGACAAATCCATAAAGCTACAAAAAAGCAGACTATCGTGCAAACTCACCCATAGGCAGTTAGAAATTAAAAAAAAAAAAAAAAAAAGTCACATGAGAAAGAAAAGTTTTATAAACATCTCAGCATAGGGGAAAGTTCTTTGAGGGCTAAATGTATTTCAAGAGCCACAAACCCACATATAACAGGGCTTTATTATTTCTGGCACTCAGAGGACTACTTGGTGGGGTTATTTTGGTTTTTGTTATTAGGAAAAGTAAGACCTACTTACCCCATTGACTATTTTACTGCAGTTAAGTGCACTCAATTGATCAGATCACCAAAGACAGCTCAACTTTTTGAAGTTAGACACATTAATGTTCACATGACAAGCAGAGCCTCAAAACAGGCTGCAGTGTCTTCTGAGATGGGTAATCACCAACCTACATCAGATCTAAAGCAGCCTAGTACTCAACTTCAGCACTGCCATCTACTTCAAATGACAGCATACAAGATGTAGGCTAACCTAGAGGAGTACACATTGGGTTACATCTCAGCCGACTTGTTCTTTGCAAATGCCCTTTGTTCCAGTGACTGAAAACTCCCATGAGGCTCATTTCTAATTACACCTTTTTCTAAACTTCTTGCTATGAATGATGAAAGTCACTAGTGATGAGGTGTTGACAATTGACCAGGCTGCCAAAAATTTAATATGAGGGGCGCACTTTAAAAAATGTTTCAAAGATGTCTTTCTGAAGAAACCAAACACTAAAATCCTCAGGAGGGCTGAGCTGCCATTTGGGCACTGAAAGCTCTGCACTTTGTATGAACCCTAAAACTCAAACTTACATTCAAGCTGAGGTGTCATAGAATCATAGAATCATAGAATCCTAGGGGTTGGAAGGGACCTCGAAAGATCATCCAGTCCAACCCCCCTGCCAGAGCAGGGTCACCTAGAGTACATCACACAGGAAGGCATCCAGGCGGGTTTTGAATGTCTCCAGCGAAGGAGACTCCACAACCTCTCTGGGCAGCCTGTTCCAGTGCTCTGTCACTCTTACAGTAAAAAAATTTTTCCTGATATTCCTCTTAAACCTCCTATGCTCCAACTTGTATCCATTACTCCTTGTCCTATCACTGGTCTTCACTGAAAAAAGCTTAACTCCATCGTCTTGACACTCACCCTTTACATATTTGTAAACATTGATGAGGTCCCCCCTCAGTCTCCTTTTCTCCAAACTAAAGAGACCCAGTTCCCTCAGCCTTTCAGGCTCACCCAGAGCCCTACCTAGCTTGGTATCACAGGTGAACTGCATTCAGGCTGACAAGAGCCGTAAGCAAGAAAACCTATGGATCAGCTTGTTCCTCATCTGAACAAGGTTTCCACAATGACTACAGGACACTTGCAGTGACAAGAGGTGATCTAACATAACATGGCACTTTACTGTACACTGTAATGCAATATACCCTTGAGCCAACTGATGTAAATTGCACTTCTATTTTTATTTAGGTATGACCATCTTTTTCATAAGGCAAGATAGAGACGCAAGAAGGTGATCCAGGGGGCAGCAGGGTTATTTTGGCCAGAGAGGTTGAGAAAAACTTCCTCCATCCCTCATTACATGAGTTATACCTTCAAGTCACCACAGAGTTTCCATTTATTTTCTGAGTGGTTGGGCAGGCAGGCACTCAAAATGCATGCCTTCATTCAGGAACACAGCAGAGAACTCTCTGAACCTGAATACTTCTTTCCACATTCACTGCAGAAAGTCTTCTGTTCATTGGTTTGTCAAGATGCTTTCAGCACCCAGGAATGAGCTCAAGAATTTACAGGCTCCAGACAGCTCAGATTGTGTATGATAGCAAGAGAGACAGGCTTGAGAAACAAATGTTTCTTCTATCCCTCCATTTTTCACAGCTAGAAAGGTGCATGGTAACTTTAGGACTGATAATGAGGAGATCCTCTGAAGCGAAACAGTTGACAGGGCTCATTTGGGTCATTCCAGAACAGGAACTCTTCCTCCCAACCCCAATCTGCTCTTAATTGTTCAGAGATTATCAGGTGACAAACCCTCTGAGAAGTTTCCACATGGACATTCCTTTCTTATTGTCTTTTTTCACTGAACTAAGGGATTTAGGGGCATGGTGACCCAAGAAGTTCAATCTCAAAGGATCAGGTCACATTTTACCAAGCATCTCCCAAGAAGCAAATGCATTACTTTAGTGGATGAAAAAGAGCTCTGACCTCTGGCTGTTGATAAACACTTCTGCTATTTTATGCCTCACTGATTGGCAACAGATTTAAGATAATGAGACCCTCATTTTTCATGGTAGACAGCTGGAATGTGCCAAATTCCAAAGCATAAGAACCTAAGGAGAAGACACGACAGAGGTAGCCACCGCATGATGGCAAGTGGTAAAAAACTGGTTTTGTTTCTAATTTTTCAGTACCAGCTGTTACAAGAAATATGACAGATTTGCTCTTCCTTCCCAAATTCCATCCAAAGAAGTAACTTGTTTACAAAGAAAATTAATTCTGTTTAGAAATGCCACTGTGCTACTTCCCCACTATTCAACACTGTTACTAGCTGAACTTAAGATATACTGACAAAGTAAATGAACTCATCATGGCAGTCCCACAGTCAGAGAGCAGCAAAGGAAATGATAACCAGCTGGACACCAACCCAGAGCAGAAAACAGAACAGCAAGCACTGGCTTGTGCATCTGCTTTGTTCCATGCTCAGCAGAATAGCCTGAAAACCCAACACACTAGCACACTGTGAAAGATGACCATATTTCTTCCAGCAGAACAATCTTGGCACATGATTTTTAAGCACACCCTGTTACAGTCTACAAGGACTTGCTATGCAGTTTTGTCCCACCTTCTGACAACTCACCCAAGGGACTCAAGAGATTTTCTCCTCAAGGCCAGCCTGCGAATCTAGGTCACTGAAATCTGTATCATATTCATAATTTACTCATTTCTCCCCAGCGCAGACAGAGTGAACAAGACTGTTGAGCTGTATGGCTGATCTGAAAATACTAAGGCCTTTCTAGTAACAGTTTCTAAAATTAGTCCGCACTTTTATAAAATTAATGTTCTCACTCATCTGGATGATTTGTTTAAAAATACATTAAGCTTTTTGGAAGTGCTTTTGCCTCTTGAAAAGCAGATTTTCCACGAACACCAGTAGATGCTCTTAGGAGGAGGAAAGATGGAAAAATAAGCCCATTGTGGAAGCAATGTTTTTGAAAATAAAAAAAATGGACAGCTGCTTCCATATCAGGTGAATGAAGCCAGACAATTTTACAGTACATAACACAGAGAGGCAAAAGGCATTTATATTATATGCCATTCAAAAATATTTTTGCAGTTTATGGTACTGTCACATATGATTGGATAAGAATTGTCAACTAATTCAGGATAAGCCTTTACAGAAGTTATGCCCCCACTAGAATGTTGAAAGTATTCACATTTCAGACACTGGATCAATCAGGGACCCCAAGAAATCCTTAGCACAACCTCCCGAGTCATCCATACAATCATACCAGAATGAGGACGGCTTCAACCCACCTGGACTTGAAAGCCTCCAAAGACAGAACAGCACAGCTCTATGGGCAACCTGTTTCAACATTTGACTAAAATCTTACTTCATTTTATTAAGAAATATGTCCTCTATTATTCAAATAAGCTTAGGCACAAATGATCCTGAAAACTAAAGTGATCCTGTGTAAACAGCACAACCATCTGCCAATCTAATCATAAAGTTAAGGTTGCTCATATGAAAAACTGATTCAAATTCCATCCCTTGGTGCTTCACAGATGGTAGTCAAAACCACACAGCCTTTCCATTTCATCTAAAGAAGCAACTTATATGTGTTAAGAGTATAAACCTTCAAGCAGAATAGCAATGGGAACAAGATGACAGAAATGTTGTTAGTAGCTTTCACTGACATTTGCTGACAGCAGAGGACAGGTGATGCTCCAGGTTCTCAAAGACTCATTTCAAGAGTTGAATGTGCCATCACACCATGTGGTCTGCCAACAAACTGCTGCTGAACAGAGACTGAACTTCTCAAAAAATACACATGCAAGGACAAAACAGTGAGGAGAAAGTCAAATTACTAAAAATGCCATCAATGGAGAGCTCAAGTTTTACATAGTTGTAAATAAAAGTTACTTAACAGCACAATTGTCTCATTTGCTGTTTCTGTTTGGTTTTAGTCCCAGTAGCTCAAAAACTCTGCCTCTTTTATCCAAGGCCTGATTACCTGGTGCTTTTCCTTTCTACTGGTCCTGTCCAAACTTCCAACCTTCAGATTTCAAGTGCTCTCACTTACCAAATCAGTCATGAATAGCCACCTTTCCATGCCTACAGTGGACAAGAGGTCTGTGCATTAACAGTAAATTGGCATATTCAGAATAGGTCAGGTAATTCCTTATGCACACATGAGAAACATGAACTTGCTACATACAAGCTCTCAAATTTGTTGACATGGGCATGCTGAATATAGGCAAAGACTCTTAAGACTTGTGTCATAGAAGCTCTGTCTGGGCATTGAACACAGGAAATAAAAACAACCTCAACCCTCATAACTACAGCTAGTAATGCTTGCTTGCAGCCCAGAAAGCCACTGTGTTCTGAGCTGCATCATAAGAAGTGTGGCCAGCAGGTCAAGACAGGTGATTCTGCCCCTCTACTCTGCTCTCGTAAGGACCTCACCTAGAGCACTGCATCCAGTTCTGGAGTCCACAGCACAAGAAGTACATGGAGCTGTTAGAACAAGTCCAAAGGCCATGAAGTCGCTGAAGAGCTGGAGTACCTCTCCTGTGAAAACAGGCTGAGAGAATTGGGGTTGTTCAGCCTGGAGAGAAGGCTCCGAGGAGACCTTATAGTGGCCTTCCAGTGCCTGAAGGGGTCCTACAGGACAGCTGGGGAGGGACTTATTAAAAGGGATACGAATTAATGGCTTTAAAGTGGAAGAGGTTAGATTTAGGCTGGACATTAGGAAGAAATTCTTCACTATGTGGGTGGTGAGACATTGGAACAGGTTGCCCAGGGAAGATGTGCCTGCCCCCCTACCTGAAGAGAGTTTGGATGGGGCTTGGAGCAACCTGTTCTAGTGGGAAGTGTCCCCATCCATGCAAGGGGGTTGGAACTAGGTGATCTTTAAGGTCCCTTCCAACCCAAACCATTCTATGGATCTACAAATTTTCCTCTTCCTGCCCTGATGCACACAGGTGGAGGAAAAAAAAAAAAAAAAAAAAAATCACATCCAAGAACATCTTGATATCCAGTTCCAGGGCTCAGCTAAATGAATTTGGGGGGAGAGGGAGAAAGCATTCTCCTTATCCCCAGTATTATTTTTCAACACAGCAGAACTGTAAGATGGTCACAGGCAGGTCAAAGCATGGGAAGTTTCTTTCCACATAGTTTAAACTTTAAAAGAATTTGAAAAGTTAGAAAAAACTGATCATAAGAGCTGAGAACAGAGGATGTAAATCAGAGTTTTAGTTAGTGAAGTTAGCTTTCTAAGAAGTCCCAGAATGGCAAATATTTCCAAACCCCTCATCCTACCTCCTCTGTAACTATTAATTATTCTGAGTGTAATTGTTAGTCCTTTACACTACTTAAGCTGCTCACCTCTGCCAAACAGCCTCTACTCTGATCAAGCACATTTCAGACAAACTCAGATGACTGTGTTTCCCATGTCTACACTCAAGCACTCCAAAGGTTTATTTGCCTTCAGATTTATGTACTTAGATTTGGGGTAAGAGACTCCATTAAGCAACAGCACACCTTCTTGCATCATGAGGTTATACTCTGTTTACATTAAAAAAGTGACACAATTTTGAGTAGAAATAACAACTTGAGTTCAACCCTAATACTGCAAGCAATATTTTGATATGTCTGTAAAACCCTTCACGTAAAGAAGGGAGAGGCTTCTTCAGGTATCTACCCTCTCTAGCCACCTTATTTTCATGTTGTTAGACTCTCTAACCTAGGCCTTAAACTCTACAGTCCCAGCAGTTTCATAGACTGTAGTTCATAGTAACCTGGCAAACATTTTACCTTCTCTTGCCCCGAATGCAAAATGAATCATTTTGACCCTTTCTCCTCTCTTCTCACAGTCCCCAGTAAGCCGGCCATACAAGAAGACTGGCCAGCTTTGTGTGATCTCTGTCTGCTTCGGTAGCTGCTAATTTAATTTGACAGCTGAACTGTTCATTCTTTCATCTCTCAAGTGTAGTTCAATTCACAATTACAAAATCTGCCTGATAACACGAAGACAAGCAATACTGTGGCTGGGGTGATAGTTGAAGGGACAGGAGGACTGAAACTAAGCAACCTGTATGTCCATCTGATTAAGGCCACTGCATAACAATGCTGCTGCTCCACTAAAGAAAAAAATTGCAGTCCTTTTCAGGGCACTGCAGTGCCTACAAACATACAAGCCCAGAGATTAGCAGAATCTGGTAAAAGCTAAGTACTTAAAAAGCTTAGTTTCATTTGTCTTGGTGCTCTAAATAACTTGTTTTCTTCTTGCCACAAAGCAACTACCTAAGAAGAGGGACAATCTTCTAGACACTTGTAAAATAAAATAATTATTCCATGCAGACTATGGAGATGATGTGACAATCAAGTAGAGATAAATTTTTCAGCTGGAGTGAGTAATATGATGACAAGTTTGCAGTTTCTCCACCTATAAACTGCAGTCATGTAAATAACATTTTACCACTAAAATAACTATTTATGTAAGCACAGGCTTAGTCACTTAGATATAAGGCATTCAAAAGATATTAACAGGGCATGTTAAGGCTTATTAAGGCATAATACAGCATTCCAAAGACGACACAAACTCTAGCCATGAAGTAATGAAAAGAAACTGCAGTATCAGTGTCTTCAACTTCAAACTCTACACAGAAGATGGCAGAAGTGAGCCCATGCGCTAGAAGCAGCCCCATTAGTCAAACCTATTTTTCTTACCACACTAGCTTCCAATAGGGTATTTCTTCCTCATTAAAAACACTTTATCTCTGTCACTGTCAGTTTGAATGTAATGAAGACCAGATACAATGCATCAAATGTATTACTTCAACTTCAGCTCCACTTTGTTCCAGAAATACGACTTTCCCCAAAAACAGGCTAAGGTCTTATCGCTTCATGAATGACCTTCTCAGTTCTCCTCACATTCTTTGCTTTCAAATTGTGTCTCCTTTAAGCAGTGCAGGATGTACAACTCACAAGTGACAAAGATGACTCTAAAGCTTGCAAAGCAGTAGATCCGTTCCAACAATTCTGAAGAAAAGCTAATTCTGAATTCAGAACACAAGGCTACCTTCATTGCTAGCAGCAGTTAACAAAGACACCATTAAATGCTACTTACATGCCTTTCACATGGTTCTGCTCATCAATAACAGCTCTCAACTTGGCTTTCCTGCACATGAGCAGAATCATCACACTAAACTCATGGCAAACTTAAGTTTGATGTTTCAGGAACATCAGTTTCCATTGATTTTGAACAGCAATCTAGGTACTGCAGGCCCACTTTAACTAGGTGTGGAAAATGGTCTTTTTTTGTATTTTACCTCTTTAGTATTTGTGTACCAGTGAGCCAGCTACTTCAAACTCTGAGAAATGGGAGAAACAATATAGCTATGTATTAATTTATCAACAACTTAATTTCTTACTGAGCTGAAAAAAAATGTCCTTGTTGATTCATAGCCATACTTCACATGTACTGATAGCTTCTCATCTTAACCCTGCTGCTCTTCTGAGATTGAGTATTCCTAGTTTTTCTGGCAGCTTCCCACAGGTCACAATTTACAAGGAGAGACACCTACTCATGGGTCATTAATTACATTCACACTCAAGAGGCACAATCCCAACAGGAACAGCTGTCCAAATGAACTTTGCAGCACTGCTCCACTGGTATGCTGCACAAATCTGCCCTTGCCAAATGGGAATTTTGTGTTTTACATGTATTTACAAATAAAGCAAACAGCAATGCCACTAGGAAATGCACTTTTTAAGCGGATGCCTCATCTCTCTCATTTCAAACAACAAAGGCTCCTGAGTTGACAGCAGATCTAGTGTAGCTAGAAATAAAAATCTTATTACTTTTTCTCTTCACCTTTAAGCAGGAGCACTTCAGTCTGTTTAGACTACCCAAGACTACATATGGTCTGTGAGATCTATGCCAAGGTACAAACTGGTTAATTTCTTTTTATTGCCCTCTTTCTTTTGTAACCTCTTTATCACTTCTCAGTTAAGAGATGGTTTTAGAAGCAAAGTGCTATTGACTGAAAAGGAACCCATAATTTGTCTTTGAAGTCTCTCTGAATATATCAATCCTGTTCCCAACTTTTCTATCAATCTAACTCTTGTTTATACACGCAGAGCCCCAGCAAGTTTGCTCTGACTGTCCATTTGGTCCTGTCCCACCACTCCACTCCTCTCAACCTTCAACACGCTGTGTAACTCTTTAAGGCATGCCCTTTCACAATCACTGCCTCTTCCAGGTGCAGACTCCAACTTAACCTCCCTCCTTACAGGGGCAATCTCTATCCCAGGTGTCAGCACTTTGTTTCACATCCCA
This sequence comes from Apus apus, assembly GCF_020740795.1. Lineage (NCBI taxonomy): Eukaryota > Metazoa > Chordata > Aves > Apodiformes > Apodidae > Apus > Apus apus. The sequence goes on along the minus strand of NC_067312.1, from coordinate 66,808,583 downwards.
CTCAGAAGACTGATCATTTTATTCAACACCTCAACTCCTGCTTCTGAAATCTTGTTCTTCCATTCTCTAACTGGAGCTGGTAACACTACCTTTGCATCTTGCACACTTTCTTCAATAGTGAAGAGAAAAAGAAAAAAATATGGGTAAAAAAAAAGTAGGGTAAAGACAAGGGGGTGAGGGAGAGAAGGGTGCTTAATTTGAATATACAATTAAAAAGATGCATCTCAGTTTACAAGACTTTGACCAGTTCTACAGATACAGCCATGAAAGGCACTTGAGATACACTGTCTATTTTTTCTTTGGTTGCTGCACATTTTTAAGAGTCAAATGCTTCACACTGCAAGGATAGCAATGAATCCTTCCCTTGGGATAGCAAAAAGCTGCCTGCTAGAATATCTGGTTACTCCTAGTCTATCACACCTAAAAACACTATGTCAGGCAAAAAGAATTCCAAGGATGTTGCTCCTTGCCCTCTGTAGCACACAGTATTTGCATTAATGTTTTGAGCCACATCAAAACAGAAAGGTACCTGTTTAATAAGCAGAAAAAACTCTGCATTCTAGGTCTCTAGGCACTGCTGCATAGGTACACGCAACACAAAACTTTCACTCAAGTAGGATTTTAGCCCTTGATTTTCAGCAAATGAAAGCATATAGTAGATGCTGCTTTGTAAGTGTTTACTTTGAGGAAAATGCCAAAGCAAAGGGATGAAGTGGAGATAAGTATATTCAGGGTCTACTGCTGTTTTTCCAGACTACTACTATTATTGAAGAATATGCATGTGTCTTGTAATTTCATTGCACTCTAGACAGGAAATGCCATGGATGCTAGGGTCTTTATACAATGTATTTTGATTAGAATGAAGTTAAATTGTGTGTTATAAACATTTATTTTTCTTGCTGAAGATTTCTCATTATCAGGAAGGAGGAAAGATAACCAAGAAAGTGAATGCCCTTTTTTTTTTTCCCCCTTGCAGGTCAAATATTCTATGAGGAAATATATATATACAGCAGTGGCACCTGACAGTTAGGAAACAGCAGTATCAGCTACAGCCTACAGTCATAAATGTCAACCCTCAGCAATGCTGTTAAGTCATGTCTTTTGTGGCAATTTAATAATTATTCCCGTGCACCATTTCATGATGGGTGGAATAAGCCTACTCTTCTTGATAGTTTATTTAAGTCTCAAAATATTATACTTCCAGGCTTAGCTACCACATAGATGTAGGCTCAAAGTAATGTTTTCAAAATAATGTTTTTCAAAAGATACTGTGTTAAAACACTTCTTTGGCATCCCAAACCAGGCAAGGAAGAAGAATTATAAAAATGTTATTGACAAAGATGTTCTCTCTTCATTCCCACCTAATTGTTTTGACTGAATTATAAAGTATATTTAAGTGCACAGACAGAGCTCGCCTTGAAATAAATAAGCAAAAAAAATGTATTTGTGTTATTAATTACAGCATTCTGGACTACAATAAAACTGTAGTATTAAAATGCAGCTGTATAGAAGACATAAGAATAGACAGCTACAGAATTAACGAGTTCAGAGTAATTTTTTAATTACAAATAAAAGTGCATCATTATTAGATTTTCACAGAGAAGGTATTTAGAAGTCTTACAACAAAGGTAAGGAAGGACTCCAGTACCAAAACTTAGGAAGAAATATGCTATTTTCTTAGACACTGTTCTCAAAGTCTGGAGGAGAGTGTTCCCCAAATCCCTAAAAGATGGGCAGCAGAAAAGCTAAAAAGCTCTCTGTGGTTGTACTTGGTGGAAAAACAAGGCACAGCATCCCTAGGCAACCTACACAACTCGCCGAGGTCATGCTTTACCTTCTCAACACCATGCAAGTTCCAGACATTCTTCCCTCTTGGCTGCAACACATGGTTCTCACTGGCAAATATGCCACTATTGAGCAGCTAATAGTTTTTGCTAGTATGTAACATTGGACACCTGTAGTTCATCAGATGTCATATATTCACCATTCTACTGCTGAACAACAGGAAGAGAATTCCTAGTAAGGCTTCAACCACAGCACCTATAAACCCTTCAGTCACTCGGCACACAAAGTTATAAAGGATCAAAAATTACTTGCATTTTTACGAAGACCAAGCTGAACAGTCTTTAATTGAAATACATTTATAATAAGTACACATTTCAGAATCAGAATTGGAAGAAGTAGAACAGAACACCCACAGACATTTTTGCTTTACTCTCCATCCGCCTAAAGGAGGAATGGTTATTTCTGATAGCAGTTTGATCAGTCCAGAAGACTCTTACAGACTAAAAACTTTTGTCTTAGGTATTAGCTATGTAGTAAAGTACATTCAAGAAGTCCTTGTATGAATTTGGCATGTTTCAAGTACCTGGCAGCTGGTCCTTTTACAGGTAACAGACACTTTTTGCCTGTTAATTCAAAATCCAACTCTTACAGTCCACAAAACATATACTGAGACTCCAAGTCTGCTGGCTGACCAGGCTATTAACATTAACTTCTCAGAAATTGAAGTACTATGAAAGACTTACTTCCTATTTAGTGATATCACACATCCTACTGATACATTTGGGTTGTGCTACTGATACACCTATGGAATTTTCAAATAATAAAATAGAATAATTAAAATACACACTATCCAGAAAAACATCACAGAGGTCTCAGGATAGAAAGACAAAGTAAAAGGCTTTAATATATTTCACTATTTTGTGCAGATAATTATTTAACAAACTGCCCAACCAATGAATAAACAAAATACAAATACAAATGTTTCAGTCTTTCTTTTCTCACACACTTGACTTGTACTTTGAGCTTAAGTAGCAGTTAAATTCACTGATACACAGCCTAAGCATAAAATAATTCTTCAGTTGTAATACTAAATTGTTAATATCTTTAGTGGTACAACAGCTCAGTGCTATGCCACTAATAGTATTTTCTTGGTTACAGTAGAGATAAATTTTTAATCCAGGTAATTGGAGTACAACAGTAAAAACTCAAAATATCCCCAAACTGTTTTCAGGAAATATTACACATAATAGCTTTAGATTAAATCAGAATTTGTTTTCTTTGCTAGCATTGCAACAATAGGTAAAATTGTCTTGGAAAGTCAACATACATTAAATGGAAGATTGTTATATTTTATGACAATTAAACAAAATAAATGACAAGTAGGTACCTAGAAGTAAGATTCAAAACTCTACAAGCAGAGCTTATTTGCAATAGAAAGGCTTAAGTGCACATTTTTTTCGGTTAGAATAACTTGACTGTTTGCTTGATATCTCAAGTTATCAACTTGTTTTCTTCCTTAAGTAAATAAATCTAGAAAGGTTCTTAATGAACAGAAGCAGCTGGATCATTACAATATACTCAAGAGCAACAGAACACCAGTGTCTTCAGATGATTAAAGCTGTGTTATAAAGGCTGGTTTAACAAAGGTAGGAAGGTGAAATTTCACTTGCTAAAGTCATTTTGCAGCAGACAAAAAAATGAAGCTTGCATTTTGTTTGCTGGCAAAAAAAGAATATTCAATTCACAAGAGCACATTAAAAAAACCAAACATGCAATCTATTGCTTTCAAAAGTTTTACTGCAACATAATATTGATGTGAACAGTAATTAGATATCTAACATTTTTCCCCAAAAGAGATGTAAACAAGACAATAATTTTACCTGTATGTATATAGCTTCTGAGATAATTTGGGGGGGCAAGGGAGGAGGTGGTTTTTCTCAATGATCAAGACTTTTGACCAAAATGCATTTTCATTTGGAAAAAAGCAGCCAACTTTGCTTCAATCCAGCATTAAACAGAATACTGTGCTTCTTGCTTTAACACATCTGAAAAAGCAAAATAACTACCCATGTTTTGGCATTCATGTTTGAATTTGCTCAGACCTTTTAGGTTTCACACAGCTGCTATCCAGTGTTGCCATACATATTGTAGAATCTAAGTAGCACAGGCTACTTCCAACACCAATACTAAGTACAGAGGAAGATGAAGCAGGGCATTATACTGTAATTCTGGAACTAGGACAGTAAGAGTGAAAACCTAGAAGAAGTTAACCTACAGTATACAGAAGGAACTATCTGCAGAAGCTGATTTTGGTTGTATAATATTTTACACTGTGTGATTTTCTGAATCTGCTAATTTAAAGCAGACATACTTGCTGCTTTCTTTGCTTTGTTTGTTATATTGTCTTCTTGCTCCCTCCCCATATGACCATACAGCAAACATCACGAATATAAGCCAAATTATCCCAGACAATCCAGTGAACAAAGTTAGTGTAATGCACTGGTGTGAGGTGTGAAATTATAAAAATTCTTTCAATCTTCATCGAAGTTCTGTTGTAGAAGAAAGTTGGCAGCCAAGTTCTCATTCTTCTCACAAGCAAAATACGCCTGTATCACAAGTCCTTCCGGAAATCCTAATGCCTTTAACTGAAGAAAAGAAACACATTTAGGAGGTACACACTGTATACTAAGCTTCTTTGTATGTCTATTATCTTGAGTTGCCACTTAGGCATTTATTGCCTTCTTGAAACCAACATTGCTGTCTAGATCAATACAGCTTTCAGTGAGCAAAGAATAAGAAGGTGTTGCCCGTGCCTCTAGAAAACAGAATTCTCACTTCAGAAAGTGATTTGCATTAGTCTGATGAGGCATCATAAACCATACCACTTTTCTTTCACTGCCATAGTAAGTCACTATAACAGACTTGGTTCAGTGAAGTCAGGAAGTAATGGCACACTGTACTGCTGCAGAAAAAACTTAAAATGATGCCTTTTTTTAAACTATTAATTATAAAAAGCTCAGGATTTTTAACAAAAGTTGCCCGGGGCAAAAGCTCCCAGCCAATGATCACTAGTAGGCATCCCAACACATCACATTAAGCCATACTTTCAATGTTTCAACTGCACTTTCACTTTTTAAAACTACATGTTGTAGCCACAGAAAGTAAGTTGAGACCAATCTGTTTCTCAGAAGTCAAGGAATTAATGTCTGGGACACAATGGCAACAGGGGATGAGAATACTAGAGAAAAGCTTATTACTGTAGCCAAGGAAAATTAGTTTAGCCTTCAATTAAAGACATTCAGGAAACCAAGCCTTGCTTCAGCTAAGGAGAAGCACATACAACCATTTGGACGTTTTCTTAAAATCCTAATAGCACTTCAAAGGCATTTTACATACAGGGCAGATCAAATCTCTGTGAGAAACTACGTCCCATTACTCCTTATCAACCATTCTTAGATTTGATCTTATGCTTACAAACAGCATGAATGTGTCAGCTGTAATACTAAGACACTGAAATTTTGAGGTGTGTCATTCATGGAAAGGGAAATAAGCATATAGGTCTCTTTGTTGGAAGAGTCTGCAGAGGTAATGCTCTACTCCATAAAATGTTTTTAAAAGGAAGTGCAGCAGACTAGAGAGAATGATCTGTAAAGACATACATGGGCAACAGTTTTACTAGACTAATTTTGTTGTCTATTTCCTTGAGATCTAGTGAATTGACACCTGTAACAAAATTGTTCTGTTCTGATGATCCTTACAAAACCTTCTGCTTTGCCAGTCAAAAAACAGCCTTTGGTATACAAAACCACTACCACCGTATGACACAAGTCTCTGCAACTTGCTATAAGAAAAATGTCAGAGGTACTGCCACCTATGCATATCTATATTTAGTCCATTTTACACACTTTATGAATGCAATAAGCCACCTGAAGTGTATTTTTATAGACACGTTTACTTGTATTTTTAGAAAGCTATAATTAACTAATTCTCATGGATACACAAGGAACTGGGTTAAGTGGCACCTTCCAACTAATCTACTTAACTATGAGAGCTCTTACTATCCAAGTACTTTGCAAAGAGCATTCATACCGACACACCTTTGTATCCAGAAACCTAGCACAGCATGATCTAGAACAATAATGTCTGAGGCTTTTGTAAAAGGAATTACTGCCTGAGGGGAAATACATCAGTTATTACAGATATTCTCTGATGACTTAAAAGGCTCTTCTAAGACAGATCCAAGAGATTTTAGACTCAATAGCCATAAACCAAGAAAAAATGTGATTTGAAACAAGACTGCAACAGCCACAAAATATCAAGCGTGAAATATCTAAAGTAATGCAAAAGTACTGAGAATAAACAAAGTTTAAGTTAAGGCCTGTCTGAAGCATGCACCAGAGTCAACATTCTACAGGAACAGACAAGCAACATTTCAAAGAAGAAAGGCTCACCCTTTCTATAGCTTCTTTTTCCTGAGGTGTTACTTGAATGTAGTTCATATGACCATTTCCAGCTTCTGCTACTCCTCCAGTGCTGACACCATCATCACTGCCACTGAAACCTTGATGGGACTCTAGAACTGGCTCATTCAGCATATGAATAAAATGTTCCTGGTGCTGGCTTATTTGCTGTGATACATGGGAGATTTAAAAAATAAACATATTGAAATAAAACACATTTAAGCCTGTCGACAGGCAAATAAGAATGTTTATTTTTAGTGAATTACTGGTCAGAAGAATCTGTAAAAAGTGTGTATAGAAAAATTATTAGATCTAAGCATGGGAAATGCAATTGTATGTTTATTATGTTCATGTTGTAGTGACACTTCCCTCTTCCTGATGCCCTCTAAATCTTTTATTGACTCAGATTAATTTCTAATGTAATAAAAATGTTTTGTACAGCAACAACTGTATGTGGTATTGGTGGATATGGTTTATGAGAGAACTTTGTAGAGTAAGGGTGATGGTTGGACTCGGTGATCCCAAGGGTCTTTTCCAACCTGAATGGTTCTATGTTTCTATGAACTGCTGAAAAGCCAACAATAGAATGTTTTAACTGCTGTTAATACAGTATTCCAGTTAACATCAAGATATCCTTTTCTTCTAAAGCAGAATCAAAATTAGCAGCATTATTTTGTTGTTCTAAGATTCACCTGTAGTAGTTGAGGGTTTTCTCGTCCAATCTGCTGTAGCAATGCTGGTAACAGAGAAGGATTTTGCTGAATAATTTGTCTCATCTGCTGGAACTGAGGCTGATTTCGTAGAAACTCAAGTGGATGTCCTGAAAATCAATGAGATAACATTCTTTTTACAGTTACCACGATTCTTATTAAAATTCTTATTAAAATACATACTTACCATGTAAGCGTACATAGAAACAGGACATGGAAGTGGACAATCCACCTCTCACTGAAGAACAGAAGAGCATGCTTCCCCACAATAACTTACTCTAGCTTTAAGCAAGAATTCTTTATACTAAGGCTAAATGATGGATTTTCTTGTCACCTAGCCTTCTCTTAAGAGCAAACACCCTTCTGTTTTTGATCTCCAGCACGTCTCTTTATGTCTCATCTCCAAGTAATCTTCAGAGATACCTACTCAGCCTACTGTCTTGTCACTTTGTCTACAACAGTTTTCTACCTTCTGCAATAGGTCAGTTCTGTCCTCCAGCGATTCCTGCCTTCCCATATATTCCATGCTGTTAGATACTGCCTTGAATGCAACAATGTCAAAAGTGCTTACACCTTGAACACCATCTCTGCCACAGCCTGTGACAGACTTTTCTGACTCCTTGATTATGCTCCTTTCATATATTTATTTCTCTTTAAGACAGAGTTCTCTTCAGCAGGCACTAACAACTCTGTCCACATGCTGAACTGCTGCCTCTGAAGTCCTAGGTTATGGATAGGTTTCTCAGGTGCTGCACCTCCTGCCCTTACTGCAAGTTTCTCCCTTGAAATTCCGACTTCCAAGCAGTAAATGCTTTAATATAGTCACCGTCAACAGTGCACAGTTAGCCACAGATGTAGAAGTCAGAAGTTGAGAGAAAACACAACACCCTCCACAAACGTGATCATACATTTAAGTCCAGAACACTGATTCAAAGGAATTGTGCAGGATCACAGCATTTTTAGAAACTTCATGCTTTACTCCAGACATATCTATATACAAGAAGCTATTTTTTCCAAGCAAGTACCATACTTATAGAATTTCCATGTTGCAGCTTTTATCCAATTCACTTTGATCCATTCACAAACTCTAGGAACTTGAAATTCACTGAAGCAGAAAATGCTTAAAAGTGTGAGTTTATCACATCCTCTCAAATAGAATCTTTCTCACCTCCTAATGAACCAGTAGTTGTAGGTACAGTTGCTGCTGCTGTTCCTGAAGATTGAGAGGTACCAACACTTGCTGCTTGAGGATGTTCAGCCACGGCCTGGTTATCCCCCGGTATACCCTAAAGTCACAGTTCACATAATTACCTACAGAATGCTAAAAGATACTTGTTTTACCACATATATTTGTTAAGTTTTCAGAATGCTTTTCAGACCATTAAGGGTTTAACTGCAAATACAAAGCAAGATGCTGTGATAGGTATGCACTTCAACTGGAGGAGAATACTGTGAAAAGAGCCATTTATTTTTTTATAAGAAAATGTATCAGTTTAAAATGCACCCTACTCCATAAATACATGCTTTGAATCATGGTCAAAGATATTTGATGTAAGTGAAAAAGTTAAACTAGGTATCATGTTACAGTATTTTACAATGTTTATAATAAGTAATAAAGTTACACTATAGCAGCCAAATTGTAGCACACAATGCTGAGAGATAACAGATGCCATACAATCTGGAAAGGTATTAAGAAGAGATATAGGAACATGGCTCTTCGGACCTCTTTCCTCAAAGCAACAGTGTGACAACTGTCATTTACTGTATCTTAAGTGTGGAAGGCCTATATATTATAAAATTTTACCAGTTAAGAAAACAGTTAACTTTCATTTTGCTTATTTTCCATGTGCAAGCAATTTTATTTAGGAACTAATTGCTCTGGGGGATGAAACTGAGATATCTAAAGGAAGAGTAAAAGTAAATGAGACTTTACTCTATTACCTTTCTCCTTTGTGGAAATGCTTCAAATTTCCCACCCTAACCATGCTTTCCTCACTGTTACTGAATTCCTGCAGCACATCCTCCTCCCCGACACCTAGAAATTTAGGCAGCTTGGCACTGGACTGACATGAAGAAAAATTCCTATATGACTACAAGCCCTGGCAGTACCAACAAGGGAAGTTGCCTGATAGGAACCCAAAAGAGGCCGACTCCACAGAGCAGTAAATCTGAAACACACAGTAGTAGTGGGAGGAGCAATGTTAAACCCAACCCGAAAGGGGAAACACTATACAAGATCCTCTACCTCACAACACTCAAATTACCAGGGCATCACAATATTCCTATTTTCTAGTCTTCCTGCCTACTCAATTGAGTTAAGTCTGAGAAGGCAGAAGTGCTGGTATGACTGAATATATTTCACCTGCCTCAAATGAAGGAGGCACCCATCATTTTGGGAACCACAAAACATACGGAACAGGGTGGGTGGAAATAACTACAGAACTTCAGAGTAACCAGACAAAGAACATGTTTGGCAAGCCTACCACAGAAGTCACTGGTAGGTAATGTAGATTAAAAATCCTGCTGTAACATGATCTTCACACAGTATGTTCATCACCACAGCTGAACAAAGAAGACAAATGCACACCTAATAAAAAGGCCACATCTACAAAGGGAGAACCAGACAGTGCTCCAGGAAAAACTCTGCCTTATCTGCGAAATAAGAAGCACATCAAGACACAAATTACCTAATCTGCAAGTCCACCTTTAAGCCACTCAGAGGAACAAATACAAGTTTTCCCTGTCACACATTTCATTACCATTACTTGACTTGGTCAGCTTGCTACACATCCCTCTGTCCACAGAGGGGAGAAAAAATTCCATTCATGACATAACACTGAGGTAACTTCCTCTTTCTCTTATCAGTGCTTTACAGAACACTGCTTAAATATCTTTTCCCATCAAATCAGTAATTTCTGGGATTCTAATTATAATGTAGGAACTTGGGTTAATCTTGGTTAAGCTCAACTACTGGCTGAGTTCACCTATTTGCAGGTGTATGTTGTTATAGCAATCTGTGCCCAGATGGAACAGCACATGTCTGCAAACCATAAGTTTGCACTTGAATGGAAGAAGTATGGGAATTTGTCCAACCAAATTAACTTAGAGATGACTTGTCATCTTGAACATTACCTTAGCTCTTAAACACAAGCTTGAAGTATTGCTCTCCAAATAACCAACTGTAATCAGGAGAGACTACCAAGATGTACTTTGTTACCCAACAGAATAAAGCATTATATCAATTCACATACAATTAATTTTGAATGTAAACATTGCTTGGACAGCAAAAAAAGAAGACATTTTTGTCTCATGGTGGATTAAACAATTGTTTACTGTTTAATGAGTACCAGAGCAGCTTTCAGCTGACATTGTACTCCACAGCAGAATAATCACATCAGGCTCAGCCCAAGGAACACAGATTTAGAACAGAACAGTTCCAGCTGAAAGTGACCTACAGTGGTCAATCTAATCCACCTACCTGACCACTCCAGGGCTGACCAAAAGTTCCTAAGATCATTGTCCAAATGCTTCTTAAATAGTGACAGGCATAAGGCATCATCAACTGCCTCCCTAGGGAGCCTGTTCAGTGTTTCACCGCCTTCTTGGTCAAGAAACATTTCCATACATTTCCAAACTAATAGTCTGGTTGTTGAAAGAAAGACAGGACTGCTTCCCAATTAAGGGCTAAGGAATCCTTGGGTCAAAACCAAATACTAATCTAAATGCCTTCAAATATGAGCCTGGGCATAGAAAGAGACACAGTCTCTTTTGGAATCAAGAGCTCCTCCCATGATCACAGCTCAAGAACATCGGATTATACACAGGTCCTCAGCCATGAGGCCTTGAAAACTGAACAGTTTGTTATTGAACCATGGACAAGTTGAATCTTCAGGGCTCATTTAAGGAAAAGCTATGCTTTAAGTGTAGATACTCTCTTAACATTTTCTTTCCAACACTTTACAGGTACCTTTGGTGTACTGATTATTGAAAGCAGGACAGTGGCATACACTCACAGCTCTCAACACCCCAATCCTATTTTGCAGATGATATGAAAGTTAACACTGATGATGGAGTTAGATAGAAGGTTAAAGAGCACTGTCATAAAAGGACCAGTATTAACTAAAGAGAAGCTTTTTTGATGCAGCAGGATGGTAAAGAAAATGTTTAGACCACAGCAGATCAAGAATAATTAGAAAGACCATTTGGAGTAACACTATCCTTCTTGAAGGAAAACAAGTCTGCCAGCTAATTTGGTCTCCAAGAGCAAGACTGTTCCTCCCCACTCCCTTTTCCCAGAAGGAAGAAAAGAACAAAGATACTTTCAGTAAAGGCTAACATGAAACAGAAAGAGACCAGCTTATATAACAGAAGGACCCATTTTAAACAGCAAATTGACCAAAGGAGTAGAAATTAACTGCTCAGACAAAGTAAAATAATCCATTTGTCAGATACGCCACATGTTGAACTCCCTTGTAGAGATGCTTTACTTCTATTCAGGGCTTCCTGAACAGAAATAAACTAAAGCAGGGAAATACCAGACTGAGTGTACAAGCACTGCATGCTGTACATCACTGGCACATGCACAGGAAGCTCAACACAGGAGGCACTGGATTGATGGTATATGTACAGGCTAAATGCACAGTACAATCAGCATTTTTAAGGCATGAAATACAAATGTTTGAGATTCCAGACAACTGAGATTCTAGATCTGTGGTAGACAGACGGGAGGTACTGCATTCACCTTTAGGGCAAGGCTGTATTTATGACCTTGTGCTGGTCTGATACTAGATGAAATCTGAACTTCTTCCATCCATGCACTCAAAACATTTGTTACCTGTTTAAAAACTGCAGGCTACAAAGTCTTGAGATCATTGATGTAAATGGAAAGTCCACCAGCAATTTGTAACTACTGGGGAAAAACTTCACTAAAAAAAGGTAAATTTTATAACTGGAGGTAAAGATGCCAGTTTTCTTAACTTATTGGAAATTCAATCTGCCTATTTTGAAAGGACTGGCTCAAGATTTATGGTTTCAAGATTTTTTAAGAAGCTTGTATTTGGAACAAGGCAAAGTCCCATCAGGGAAAAAACTGTATGCTAGAGTGAAAGCTAAATGTACCATAAATACTGATTAAACAACAAGCTCCCAGACAGACTGTCTAGTGGTTACAATTCCCCTGCCAGATTAAGGTATAAAATGAAAAGGAATTCAAAAAGCCCCTAGAACAACTCACAAGTTTTCCCTTACAGTGAAGCCATATTTCTATTTCCTCTGATGCCAATGAAGAGAGGAATTGTTTCTTCTCCAGAATATTGCTTAAATTAAAACACCAATGAAATTAAGCACACTTCAAAAACTCTCAAACCTTTCTGTTTGGAAACCATGCTACTAAGAAGACTGTAAAGTGTTAGTTAAAAATTATTAACTGGCCACCAAAAATTTTATGACAAGGCTACAGAGATGGTGGATAATGGCAGAGCAACTGAGTCAACTACTTGGATTTGTGCCAGGCATTTGACACTGTCCCACATAACATCCTGGTCTCCAAACTGACAAGACATAGATTTGACAGATGGTCCACTTAGTGGATAAGAAATTGGCTGGATGGCCACACCCGCAGAGTTGTGGTCAATGGCTCAGTGTCCCAGTGGAGGCAAGTGGCGAGTGTTGTCCCTCAGGGGTCAGTATTGGGACCATCTTTGTTGGGAGGCATGGACAGTGGGATTGAGTGTATCATCAGCAAGTTTGCTGATGATACCAAGCTGTGTGGAGTAGTTGAAACCCTAGAGGGAAGGGAGGCCATCCAGAGGGACCTTGACAGATTGCAGAGGTGGGCCAGTGCCAACCTCATGAAGTTCAACAAGGCCAAGTGCAAAGTCCTGCACCTGGGCCAGTGCAATCCCAAGCACAAATACAGGCTGGGGGGAGAATGGCTAGAGAGCAGTCCTGAGGAGAAGGACTTGGGGGTGGTAGCAGATGAGAAGCTCAACATGAGCTGCCAGTGTGCTGGAGCCCAAAGAGCCAGTTGTGTCCTGGGCTGCATCAAAAGAACAGTGGCCAGCAGGGCCAGGGAGGAGATTCTGCCCCTCTGCTCTGATGAAGCCACACCTGGAGTGCTGTGTCCAGCTCTGGAGGCCTCAGCACAGGAGCGACATGGAGCTGTTAGAGAGGGTCCAGAGAAGGGTCACAAAGATGATCCAAGGGCTGCAGCACCTCTGATATGAAGACAGGCTGCAAGAGCTGAGGCTATTGAGCCTGGAGAAGAGAAGGCTCCGGGGAGACATTGTAGTGGCCTTCCAGTACCTAAAAGGAGCTGGGGAGGGGCTTTTCACCAGAGAGGGCAGTAACAGAACAAGGGGGGTAATGGTTTTAAACTGAAAGAGGGGAGATTTAGGTTAGACATCAGGAAGAAATTCTTCACCATAAGGGTAGTAAAGCACTGGAATAGGTTGCCCTGGGAGGTTGTGGGAGCCCCCTCCCTGGAAGCATTCAGCACCAGGTTGGATGAGGCTTTGTGCAACCTGGTCTAGTGTGGGGTGTGCCTGCTCATAGCAGGGAGGTTGCAACCTGATGATCTTTAAGGTCCCTTCCAAACTTAAGCATTCTGTGATTCAATGATTCTGTGATTCTAACTGGGACTTAAAGAAAAAAGTCTTTGTGATAGTACAGATACTAGTGAAAAACACAGCTAATGCTGTGACACAAAGTAATTCCTTGAGCCAGTCATCAGCAGCTAAAACTTCCACTGTAACTGGACACGTTTTATGTACATATGCATACAAATCAACAAAGAATAAAAGCAAAGAAGTGACAGAGGTAGTTAGGGATGACTTCAGCATTTTCTGTAACGTATTATGACCCTCAAAATCTGAATCTCATCCTTCCAGATGTTTTGCTTAGAGGTGGTATTCCTCATGAATATGTACTGCTCTTACAGATTGGGTACTATTCAAAATAACAAGCAAATCAAAGTTAAAGTTATTCTTTAGTGAAGACAAAATCAAAAATGAAGGAATAAGAGTGCACATAAAACAAACTGCTCACCATTAAAAGGTATTCCACTGCTCGGTCAGGATTGTTGAAGCTGGCTCTCAGCGCTGCAATTACTTGCTCTCGTTCATAGCCCATTGACATGATCTCAGTCACCATGTTCTCATAGGATTGACCTGTCACTAGAAGTAACATGACCACCATTTTAAGGGAATAAGGGGGAAAAAAACAGCACAAAAATGTATCAATGGATAAATGTAATTTCTACTCATTGAAGAGTAAAGAACAGCTCATATTAAATTTGCCATGGTTCTCTTGCTTTACCTCCAAATATATTCTGGTGGTTTAACCGTGCAGCTGATTGGAGTACTAGAGACTAATGAACACATTGCAAACTTCAATTGAAAAAGAAGTAGCTTTTGTGATACTCCTGTACTCGTAATTGAAATAATACTCCCTCTCTATGCTTTCACCTAAGGTCAGGGGCATTCTCACAATATTAAACTCCTGATCTAATCAAGAAGTGTCTCCTGCACTCTAAGTTTGGAAATTAAACTTTCTAGGCAAAAATCATCCTGTCAAACTGGTGGCCATTAAGGTTTTTCCAAATAAAGACTTCACACTGTGCTACAGTTACATATATGACAAACAGCGATGACCAAGTTACAACTGTGCATCGCTACACAATGGTGATGATGATCAAATTAACATGGATGAACTCAAATCAGGCAGGGCTTAGTTATATCTAGGGCAGTAACTGAAGACCTCAGTGAGTATTCAGGAGAACAAGTTCACTTATTTAATTCACGCATATTTGACTAGACATCCACCACATCTCATCTCCCACCTCTTACCATGTAAGTGGACTAAACTGTCCCATACCTGCAGCCATCATGACAAAGGGGTCCACACACACTATACGGAGCAGCTTAAGGAATATTGATCACTACACTAATAGTACTGTAGGAAAAATTATTGTCTCTTTTCATAATCCATTTTATTTCTCTTCCTTTAAAGCAGACAGCAGGTTTAACAATTAAAAAAAGATATTCTATTATAAAAACTAATGCATCAACATCTCAACAAAGGCATTAAAATACCATTTCCTTCCTTGAATAAAGGTATTTCTGATTTCAGTGGAATCCTACTACTGATTCTGTGACACTAGCAAGTTAGTGGCAGAAGAGTTAAATAATTAAGTCATCATAAAATCAACATTTTTAAAAAGTAGAGAATACAAATACTGCTAGAGCTACTCTGATAAATAAGTCACAAGTATAAGAACCAAAAAAAAAAAAAAAATCAAGTTTTATTCCCTAACAGAGAAAGTGTTTAACTCAAGCCAACATTAAGACAATCACGTTGCTCCATTTTTAAAGGATCCTTCTAAATAATCAGTGGATGTATAACTGAGGACAATACACTCAAGAATAAATAATAAAACATCCTTAGCACAAGGGTACTTGTGCATTACCTAGGAATAACTAATGGATTTACTACCCTTGACTGATTTTAGTATTTAGTGTTCAGACTTCTAAAAAATAGTGCCAACCTGAGTTCAAGGAATGGTCAGTTCATGTCTTCATAAGATCAATCATTTTACATCTACTTGAATTTTTTTCAACGATTAAAAAAAAAAATCACCTCTGCTTTGCTCTAAATACACATATTTCTGTACATATCTTCAGAGAAGCAAAAAAAACCAAGCCAACAATTGTCTCAACACAGTGATTTCGATTAACTTACTGCTCCACGGCCTTTCTTACACAGCATTACTTTACCCTTACCATTGCTAACAAACTAATCAAAGTAAACAGAAAACAGAACACCTTGTGATCTAATTAGTTAATTCTTAAACACTTCTGTACTACTCTTTCAATATAAGTTCGGTAGAGACTAGAATAGAATAAGAGATTTGGTACAGAAAAAAAAAAGAAGCAAGAAGGCTGACTTGCTCTGGACAGACTGCTACAGAAGCCATAATTAAAAGCCAAAGAAGGAAACAGAACTACAGCAAATTTAGGCACATGTACTCCATATACATTCTACTTAAACAAGTGATGCAAAAGGAAGCACAAGAATAATAATAAATTAATTGCACACTAGCAATTTCGTTATGTAGTCAGGCCTGTCTCTACATAGTGATACTTGCAGTGTTTCAGAGGTCAATGCAGAACTGATTCTGCTCTTTGCTTTTGTATTTCTAGTAACATTTTATAGTTGGATTAACTTTCAAATCCACTTGATCACACTCCCCACAATAAATGTTGTCTAGAAAAATTCTTGCCCTAAAGAAAGCTTAGGCTGCTTCAGTGAAAGACTTCATTGCACATGAACTGCATGTACCACACAAAGCCACATCAGTTTTCAGGCAATGTATCTAACTGAAGACAAAAGCAATTCAGTAGAAACCAATCCTTGTCTTTGAACAGAAGTTAATGATCTTCAGACAATGTAATTGAGAAGACAAGGTTAAGAACTTGCCTGGGACACTTACTAAGGATGTAAAAACATACTATAGGAATTTGTGCAAGCAAATTCCTTTCAAGACAGTTTCTAAAGAAAAAGAACCACAGAGTTCATGCCTATTGCATTTGATAGTTTTTTTGTCATATAGCCCTTGCAGGATGGTTATCCAGGAAATTACACTCAATGTCTGTTATTTCCAAACTGTTAGGGACATGTGGGCTTACTGTATCAGGTAATAATCAAAGAACTTAGATATAAAATGGATAGTGAGGTGATGTTCTCCTGCTACATGGAAAAGAGATTTATTTTATTTTATTTTATTTTCAATTCTGAATATAACTGAATCAAGACCACTAGCTTAATTAAACTTTTTAGTCACTATTGTTAACATGAGTATTTGTGATGACCACATCTCAGTACAAAGGTATAGCAAATGGTTAATGAAGTCTGCAGCAACTTCGGTAGAAGCAGTCACTTAAAAAAAATGTAACAGAACTCTACTGGTTGTCTCCTACAGCATCTATTAGGTATTTCAGTCATACATTTCTTCAGCCTAAATCAGTATGCCGTAAGACCTAAGATGCAGTTAGACAGACTAAACCTGGTGGCTACCACCAACTACTGCTCCTGAATCACTGTGGGCTGCTTAATCACAACACCTGCCCCCAATACAACCACATAGCCCTACACAAAAATGTAAGCAAAACTCTGGAATTGGTTTAACTTTTTGTACCAAATTGTATCTTAACGTTTACAGAGATACAACAGAATCAAAAACCCACCACTCCCTTGCTTCTGTGCCTTAATTTGTTACACTCTAAAAATAATTTTTTTTAAAAAAAAAACCTCCAAAAAATTGAAGTAGGAGGGTTGTGGGTTTACCAAGTAATTTCCCAGCTACCATAATCTGCATGAATGCAGGGCACAACTTTCCACTGTTTTTACCCTGTTTATTCCACTTTGAAACAAAGACATTTACACTGTTAAAAGAAAAGTGAATTGACTGCAAGTATATGGAGGCATTCACTCCTCAACCCAGAGAGCACCAGATTTGGTGAATTTATCTAATCTAAATGTGTCAAAAGACAGTACTATCAAGGCTGGAACAAGAGAATAATAACAGTAGTAGTTTTATCAGACCTGCACACTGGGAAGTAAAGGTGGAAAGCATATACATATTCATGTCCAGTCTTCTATTCAAGGCACTTCAAACTGAATAGTATAGAAGAGAAATTAAGGCAAATGGGGAAAAAAAAACAGGATTAAGAATCTTCCTTTTACACAACAAAAAATCATGAAGTGAAATATTCTTCAGTAAAGAAGTTATTGATGCTGGTTCTAAGATACCAACTATCAGGTCTTAGAGAAGAGTACTGTGATGATAACTTTAACAATGACAGATAGAGAAGAGAACGTCAACATCTGCTAATCCGTCATTTGTTTCTGCTGCACCAAAAGAATGTCTACATTAAAAAAACACTCCACTTACCAAGTGCACTTATAGCATCCTCAAAAAGATTTGATCGAGATGTATCACCTGTTGTACTGTAAGATGAAGACAAGTGCAATGGTAATTACAAAACTTTGGAAACTTCCTGTTTTCTTAAAAAAGCAGCAGCAGCTGTAACTCTAATAGCCCATTTTTTTTCTAAAAAAACAAAGCCCTCCAGAGAGCTCTCTTCATCTTATATGAGACCACATTTTACGAACCTTAAATACTATAATTTTTAATACTTAAAGGTCAACCTTCCCCCCCTACCCCCCAATAGTTGGCAGTTGCCCATCTGCTCAGGGTGGTCATCTGCTTGCTAAAATGCTTTAAAGGGTGGGAGAACAAGTTGGATTTTCAAAAGCACACAGCATCTGCTTCCCCATTGTCTAGTTTGACCTCAATGAGGACTCATGGAGGCAAGCACTAAAATCTCAGTATCCTACTTTCCTAGGAATGTAAACTGCTAACATTTGCAATCACTCCATCTCCAGTTAAGAAAGCTGTTAAATTACATTATTAAGGGCTTACCTCCATGAACACCAAGGAACACAGAGGCACAAGACCCGGCAGAGGAACTCCAGTTAACTCAGTCAGAGCCAAAGGTACCCCTTTGCAGCTCCTTCCAGGGCAGCAACTTAAATCACCAGCCCCTTAGTCTCTGAGTAACAGCCCTGTTTGGCCAACAGGAGTTGCTCTCCAGGTCTCTTTACAGAACAAGGCTATTCCTGCCTACAGGGTGGTATGACTCACTGCACGGTGCCAGGAAAAAGTGTTTTGGGATTGTGCAAGACTTACTACGGGATATCTAGGGGAAGAATGAAAGGCAAGGAAAGGGAAGCATCAAGGCACCCTGTAGATGAAAAGCATGTGTAAAGGAAGCAAAAAGGAGTAGAAGGGCCAGTCACATGTACACAGCACTTGTCTGGCGAAGCCCTGCACCTGATCACCCGCCCAGCCTGCCTTCTAATTGAACTCCATTTCTAAATATTTTTCATGCTGGGGGGCAACCTCTCTATTCTACATGCACGTGTGTGTATGGAAGTCTTAAGTGCCCACATCTGGACAGGAAATCATGACTGCAGGGGATATACACACACACCTGTGGAGCCAGCAACTGCAGAGACCAGACACTGGAAATCTCTCTGCCAGCAGCTGCAGAATGGCCTACAGCTTTCCATGCACCTGGCATGTCAGCAGCTGAACAGACTAGAGTGTATGCCTGTTCTGTGTGGATGTATACACTAGATTGTGCGCAATCACAGGCAAGCATCAAGCTTGAAAAGTGAATATTGCATGGTTGTAAGCCAGAGCCAGCTGCTGGAGAGACCAGAGGATCCGAGAAGTTGTCTGGAAGTCAGCTGCTGGTAAGGTCATATGCCTTGGTCAGCTAGTGTGTCCATGAAATTAGGTGACTGGGAAACCAGGAGACGTAGGAACTAGCTACCAGGTTCCCTTCGTGTCTACATCCAGTTCCTGGATGGATCCTCTGTATGTAAACACATAGATGCATGTGAAGGGAATCTGGGTATCAACAACTGGAGCAGGGTTACAGTGTTCAGGCAGTCATATGCCCAGGTACCAAAAACCTGGGAGACTGGGAGATCTAGGGGGCTGGCTACCGGAAGACCAAGGTCAGCTACTGGAGAAATCCGTATTGTTCATTTGTCTCTCTGTACATATGTATTTTGCACTAGTGGATTTTGCCCTGAGTCCTGAATAGCAAGAGGGGAACAGGATGTAACTGCTGGTGCTGTAAAGGTTGCTTGAGTGCTGTTTTTTTCTGCCTGTGTTGACCTATGCTGCCAGCCATACACACATACTGTGTGTATGTACTGAAAATCTTGATACGTGATAGACTTGAGGACATGGAGCTGCAGCAGCCCTGCATCTATCAGACTTCCAGAGTCAGCAACTCCCATCAGCAAGTGAAAGATCATCAGATTAATCTGATGCAGTTTTCAGAAGATGCCATTAAAAATCAGACAAGGCATTTACAGAGATGCATTTATGTAAGAAAAAATTTCTTCTAACAAGAATGCTTCACTAGTATCTATCACTAGTAAGATTTACAAATGAAAAAGATCAGAGGTGAAACAGGACATCAGCTTGCCTAGACACAACTCAATAAATCTTCACCAGCCTTAGTAATTTAACTTCTAAAGCAAATCAGAAACAAGCAGCACTCACTAAAATCAAGGCAGGTGATAATTACAAAGCATTCATTGAATTATTCTCTTGCTTCCTGTTAACTATGTACATTGAGGCTCCCTTACTGCAGTTTTACAACACTAAAATCTGCACATGGAAAAGTTGGAAAGCACTGTTTCAGTATTAAAGACTTCATCCAATCTTTGAACCTGCTGGACAAACTCAGCAGAAAACCCCACCCATTGACATAAATAAAAAAATATTCAACTGATAAATGAAGCCTCATTTGTATTCCACTTCAAAAATATGCCCATTTCTCAGAATTGCAAAATTAAGTAATCAATTAGAGTATTTATTGCAAGAAACTTGTGATGGCATTTCCAAGATATTAGGCAATTGCAAGTTTTGTGCCCTTATAATCAGATCAATATTTGATCATGCTTAAATACAACCACTTCAAAAGATATTTTCTTGTGCACCAATGTTCACATACATAACACAAATAATTTTAAATCAGTGTATCAAAAAAAGATTTGAAGTTAGCCAGCAGTTCAAGGGCCATTACATTACAGCTAAAACCTTTTTTTTCCCATGCAATACTTAAGTAACATAAAATGAGCAAAAAAAAGGCTATAGTACACAACAGTGATGAAACCTCCAACTTCCTTTCTATTTTCTAAATGTAGAGAATCAAGGTTAAAAGCTATCACAATGCCCACAACTACCTGCAGATGGGCCAAAGAACATTCAGAACAAATAAGCTAACAGTTTTAAAACATGACCTGATTAAAAGCAATACTATATCCTAAAACATGAAAGAAAAAGCGCTTTCCAGAAATTAAGAGAGTCCTACAGCAATAAAGAACTTATTGTTTAACCAAAATAATTCAAAACACAGAGGTCTCTCAACAGGACAAGACACATACCTCTAAAGTCTTAAAGAGCTTTGTGCACAGTAGCTTCCCATGCAGGTGAATATCCTTAGTCTGAAAATAAAACTTGTGCTACTCTAACTCAAATGCCTAAGGGAACCACAAGTCCTGTGTCATTTAACTCTCCACTCCATAGTTAAGTTTGAAGACCACACTTCCCATAGGAGAAAGTGTAAGGAGGGAGGGGCACTTCTTACCATCAGTAATATACTTAAGCCAGAGACTGAGGCTACCATTAAGAAAGATTACGTAGAGCTGAGAAAATGGTAGGGCTTAACACTGTAGTGGAAAGTTCAACTTAAAATCAAAACGAGAAAGAACAGAAATGGACAGAGAAGCCATTTTTGGAGGCTCTTTCATACCTGTCAGTTGATGATGGGCTGACAGCAGCTGATGCCTCATGTGGTTTTTCTGCTGGCTTGTCTTCTTTAGGAGCACTCACAGGTGCAGATTCACAAGCAACTGCATCTGGTGCTGGTGGTGGAAGGACAGGAGCTGGCACAGGGGAAGCAGAAGGGTTTGGTGCAGTGACTGGTGCAGGAGCTGCAGCTGTTGAGCTAACAGTGGTAGTAGCACTGGATTGCTGAGTTGCTCCTGCTGCTGCTTTGGGCTGTAGAGAACACATTGATTAGGTTCTGTTAAGACCATTTCTGTGACATTGCTGCCTCAACGTCAAGCATAATATTACATCATTACAAGACATTAAATCTATAATGCCTTCATTGCGTTTAAACAGGCAACTGATCGTGTCACTGAAGTGCCTAGACACCTGAGCAGTGACATAATTTGAGTGCAAAGTGAAATGCAAAGTTCTAAATATTTATAGACAGCAATACTTTAAATGTAAAAACAACCATGTGTTTTCCAAAAGCACATTTTTCAGAAGAAACTAAAACAGCTGTCAAAAGATATCTGACAAGCATAACAGTTTTTTCACCACTCATATATGGAAAAAAAGATTGATTAAGACAGAAATTACATTTCATTATGAATGCTATTTGCTGGAAAATGAGATGCAAAATATTTAACTTAACCTGCAACAAATTTTACTTGTGCACTCTTCACATCCAAAGCAATACTCAGTGAGCACCAAAATTGTAGCAAAACAAGGACTCCCAAATCTACAGCAACAAATTTATAGTGGCAATATTTGCATATAATTGTAATTCAATCTTTACATCTCTATTGGAAACATGGATCTTGCTTGGATGCCATATTAATCCTACTACATAGAAA
This sequence comes from Apus apus, assembly GCF_020740795.1. Lineage (NCBI taxonomy): Eukaryota > Metazoa > Chordata > Aves > Apodiformes > Apodidae > Apus > Apus apus. The sequence continues at coordinate 66,786,361 of NC_067312.1, read as the reverse complement.
TTACACTTTTCAGAGTGCATGTACTTTCAAGCTAAGGTAAAGAATTACCTTTCTGAAAGCTGTATCACTGTAGTCCCTTACCTATTAATATCTTTAGGGACTGACAAAGCTGACCCCCATCTCTGCCTTACCAAGGGAAATAGGTGACCTTTAACAAAACATAACTACTTATTCAAGGTGAATCACTTTCAGACAATGTTTACTTAAACTAGGAAAAATTTATTTCCTCCTTTGTCTGAAAGGACAGGAGAGACTGAGAATGAATATGTTCCAAAATAATGGGCACAATCAATAACATTTTAAGAAGCAGTCAAAGAAAAACACTGAAACACATCTGAGCCTCAGGCAAAGCTAGTGGCTGTGCCTAAGTGACAGGGCATGTCTTATCCAGGAAAGTATCAAGGAAAGTGAACTAAGCTTATAGAGTTAACAAAAGATCATAAAACTGAAGAAGTGCCCAAATATGAAACACAGGTCCTTTAAAATAATAAAGCATTGCATTTTGCAATGCATGAAGGTCTGTGTTTCTTCTGATACCAACAAAATGAAAGCTGTACTATGAAATCCCATCTGCATCTGTTTTCTGTATAGAGGATTCAGTAACAAACTACCTATCTTCCCCTTTTAATAGTATCACTGGAAAAATAACACCGAGACAAGAAAGAAGAAACAGTTAAGTCAGCCAATGGCAACTTTTTTCTCTGATGTAAATACCCTGCACAGAACAGCAATAACAATCATCATAGACAAACTAGGACTATGAAGCAATACTTGGTATCTCTTCACCCAAGCATTTTTATTTATTTTTTTTACTTTAGACCAAAACTTTCCAAATTATCGAATTCCACTGGTTTTAAGGACAGGTGTATACAATCACTCATCACAATGAAAATACAAAACAAAACAATTAAATGAAAGCAATCTCCTTTTCAAAAATAAGGACTACTTACTTTTGTCACCATAACCACAACAAAGTTGTTCTCATCTATTTTGTATTCCTTAAGAGCAGTATCATCATTAAGGATTTTACCTGGCAAATAAAACAGATGCAAATTAAGAAGTTATTTAACAAATCACTAGATTGCCCTGGGATTCCCTCATATAAACACAAAAAACATGTTTTAAGCAGATTTATAAACACTATTAGCCCTCTTAAAAGTGTTTTGGCTGGTAAACTTTGGCAGTAGAGTTACAAGTAATTTTCCTCTTATGATGTCCGCAGTACTGCTAATCTTGAACTCTGTTGCCGTAAGAGTCGAAGATGCTACAAATAATTTAAAACAGAAGCTTTTAATCTAGAGAAATATTTATTGGACCTTTAAGACAGGTAAAAAGGCTTTAGCATAAATAAGCTTAAATGAATAACTTATGCCTGCTTACACACTCTATACACAGTAAGAAAATTTATTCCTGCTTATTTTCTGACTGCCCTTCAGATGTAGTAAACTATCTACAGTTCCCTGCCACACTAAGTTTATCTACATTTTACAAGTTTGTGACTTCGCAACTTGAACAATTTCTTCTTAAAAGAAGGCTAGAGAATTAGAAAAAGCTAAAACCATTCCATATTCTGCTACCTTGACTAAGGGATTAAAAAAAAAAAAAAATCAGACAAAATCAGAAAACGTGTTTGTTACACTTTTGATGCTTCACTGCAAAGAAATTGAGCAAAACATAGACATTATGGCACTTGGAACACAAAGCATGTGGCACTGTCCTACTCTCTACCGGTTCAACCAGTCTTGCAGGTCAAATGCTCAAGAATGTATTATATGCAATATAGCAGTAGTTAGTACTTGGTGCAGCATCTGACTCAGAGCACACACAGGCTTACCCACAGTTTTCTGGTTTGTAGACACTTTGGGGCACTTTTGTCCTGGGTCTTCCCAGGACACACCACTCACAGGGTTTCCAGATTTTACCTTAACACAACACAACTGATCTACCTCGCTGCTGATTATTATAACCTTCTTTAAAAAAGCATTTTTAGTAACAATTTGTATACTTTTAACCAGGTTCAATCAGCATATGACTCTGCTTTTCCAAATAATCTAAGGCTCATTTTAATCACAGTAAAAATGCCAACAATACACTCTTGTATCTCTTGTCCAAGTAAAAGCAATCATTTTTTGGATGATTTTCTATTCTAAATCTTTTCTTCCCACATTTTCTCAATGTTTGTGAGGATCATACAACACTGTAGATAAATTCTGGCTTATGAAAACACTCAAGTCGCAATTCATATAATCTTATGCAACCCTTTATTTTTTTAGTTATAGAAATATAGTATTAAGAGTATCATGCAGCTATGCATACTGCACAAGACTTTCCACCTTGTTCATATATATTTATTATACATGCAACTTTCACCTTCATGTTCTTTGTGTGCATTATCTTCACTGAAGGGACATGAAATTTGCTAAGAAACATAGTGAAGAGTCTATACAAACACAGGGAGGCTTCTGACTTCTCTCTCATTAGCATCTTTCCATTGTGGCTTTAGCTTATTAGAAGTAGAAAAACAATACTATTTACAAAGCAATATACTGAAGAAGTAAAAAGACTAGTATTTCTTTCACGGTTTCAGAGGAAAAAGCCCCAGATGTGCTACTGAAAAAGAACTTTTTAAATTCCAACCTGAAGAGAGAACAGAAAACTGGATCTCTGTATTAGTGCCAGACTGAATCAGCCAGGTAGAAAACAGTAAAACAATATTGCCAGAAAAAAATCAAACCACGTTAGCTCAAATAAATTAAGTTCATGTCTTTCTCTGACATTAGCCTGCTTTTTGCTAGCACATAGTAGGTTGCAAATGACTTTAAAGTAATGTAAAGATTGTACAGTAAGGATTTGGTAGAGGGTTTCTTTCATAAATACAAAAGAAATAACCCAATTTTTAAATGAGATACATATATGAATGCTTCAGCTACACACAGCATAGACTGAACAAAAGATGAGAGTTACCCATAACATGTCATCTGCTTAAATCCTCATTTCTTGTAACAAAAGCTGTTTCTACTTCACCTAGCATTTCCCACTTAGGACTACAAGATTTGTTATTCATTTGTTTTGGTTTTGGTTTTGGTTTGGTTTTAACCTATTTCTACTTCAGTACTTATAACCTTTAGATGACTTAACATTCATACCAAAGTCAAAGGACAGAAAAAAATGAAGTAAATTCAGTATTTTCAGAATATCCATTACCTGCATAAATTAGCTTTTGGCCAGCTACTGGAAAAGCATCTTTCCCCCTTTCTGATTCAATCTTCTCTTTCAATGCCTTCACCTAAAGAAAGAAACAGTCTTAATAAAAAAAATTAATTAAAAAGTTGTTTCACAATACAAACCTAATTAAGTACACTTTGGTGTACACATTACGTACACATTTTTCAGTTACATTTTGATTATGTCAAGTGCATCAGTCTTCCAAAAATGTCACTGTAACCACTTGCTCAGCAATGTGTTCCCAAATTATCTCTTGTGCTTAATCAAATTAGGTAAGTAATTTTTCAGAGAGACGTCTACATATATTATAAGTGCAAAAAACTGATAAATTTGGGCCAAAATACTTTTACCTACTGACCCATTTGCCCTCCCTGTTCTTTCTCTGAATGCAGGGGGTACATAAGCTACACACAGCTGATGGCTTTCTTTATCATAAAGGCACTTCAGGGACTGCCTGTCTTTTTGGTTAAGGTCACCATGACATTCAGCTTAACTTACTGGAATGACCTGAGGCCTTGATATGCAAAGACTTGTGCAAACTGTCCAGATGTTAATTTTGTACAAGTAGTTTTCAACTCTTTCCCCTCCCTTGTAATTTCTGGAGCTTTGCATAGCAATTTTAAGTCTACACATGAAAGTGTTTTGCCTTACTTACTTGCTTATGCAGACCACTGACACATAACCCATACTTCCAGAGCACCACATACAACAGCTCAAATGACACTGTGTTAGTTGTCATGTATCAGAATGGCTGTATTTTCCAGACAGACTTCAGAACACTATGCTGAGTAGATGAAGGATGTACCTATAGAAGCATTTCTGTATTGATACACTCAAAATAATGTTTTAAGACAAACTGCCTGCATACAAAAATTCATTCTTGCTTCCTGAGAGACATTCCCAATATATATAAAGCAAAGACAGCCAACCTGTTACAAAGTTATTACTACAAACTAATTCCAGAAGGTTTTTTCCTGAATAGTCATAAGCTTTTTTGTTTAAACACTGCAATCAACATGCATATACCTAGTTATTTGACCAGCTAATCACATGAAAATGTGTTTATCTTGACAGCTCAATCGGACTGGCAATTACCTGTGCCACAAGTAGCCGTAGATAATTATAATTTTGGGGGTTTTTTTTGTTGATTTTTAAAGCTGTAGCTCACCAGAAGGGTTGGTTGAGTAGTAAACACACTGAAACAGTATTTCAGGTACCAAATTGTAACCAGTTCCTGAGAAGCTGAACTTTGTGATTCTCAGCATAACTGGAATCTGTCACCCACTCCATTTCACATGCCAGTCCTGCTTCCTGGTTTCACTTGATTTCTGTGTTACCGATGTCTTAGCTCTGTGTTACCTTTCTCTTAATCTTCACTCGTCCCCTTGCTTATTCTCCCTCTTCCATTCAGATAGTATTTCCGTATTACTTTATTGATCTCTTTACCATGCCAATCCTTTCCATTTGGATGTTCAGTTCAAAAGGGATGAACCAAAATTTAACACTCACAACAGAGCTGCATCTTTTAAGCAGTGTACATAAGGAGGTTTTGTTCTAGCATGATTCAAAACCCAGCCTAGGAGGCCTTGCATAATAAGTATCTTCTCCAAGCTTACACCTAATATAGGTGATTAAATCACTAGCCACACAAAGATACGTAACAGAAGTCACAGCTTCCCTCTATGGGACTACTCCTAAATAGGAAGCCAACTGTTTTTTGCCTCAGCAGATGGAGGAAGAATGAAGCAGACATGCCATCCCACCACCTGCCAAAAGCTTTAGAATCAGTCTCCAGCTAGACAGTTGCTTTTCCACAGCAAAACTAAGCAGCTCACTGCCAACCACTTGTCTTCAACCATTACTCACTTTAATAATTTGCTGATAGCATCATCATTCTCTTTCTTTACACAAGTTTGTCCTATCCCTGGATTTACATTTATTTTAAAAGAGTATTTACTTGAAAACTAAAGATATAATTTGTGAATTCCTCCCTAATTATTATCTGACTGGAAGTTACCTTAAAACTGAACAGTCTCCTTAGACATAGATAAGCCATCAAGAAGTTTTTCCTGAACTTTAAAGTATTGGATACTTAGGGAAACTCAAGTGTTCTGCACTCACTAGGCCAAATTAACTCCCTGAATCATGTTAAAAGCCTACTATGTTTTCCAATGCCTACTTTTTAATATGCTGCTTACCTATTCATGTATTTAGGCTCTTGCTCTAATCCTTTAAAGATGATGTCTCAAAGCTGCTTCTTTATTCAGTCATCGTATGTCACTGATTTGTAACAAATATAATAATGTAATCAGGAGGTATAATCTATTTTGAATGAGAAAATTAAGGCTTGCTTCATGTCCACTGCACTCAACCAAGCTACTGGTTTCAAACTTTGTCCACCTCATGTTTCAGTGTTTTGAGTTTTATTTCAGAACACACTTTTTTTCCTAAAAGGAACAAAACCAAAATCTGTTCTCTCAAATAAAATTGTCTGAACAGCTAACTGTAGTAGTGTAGGTCAGGACACACTAAACACATGTGTTAATTACTACACAGTAATTGGATCCATGTGAAAGAGCTACAATATTTACTGTAGCAGAACACTCACAGAGTGCAACGATCCGTTTGCCTTTGCTGTCCACCATTTGAGTTGCAGCCAACACTAATCAAAGTGACACCTGTAGTCCTACAACTAACACTCCTTCTAAGAGGTTAGGCAGTTCAAGTATCAAAGAGATAACATTACTCATTTCCACAGTAGCAATGCTAAATATGCAGTGTCTTCATAGATCCTTAAAATGTGTTCCTCAAGAAAGCCAGTGCACAAGATGCAAAGGTAAAGTCACATCACATCATTACATTTAGTTTGCTTTAGGGAGACTGAACTCAGCTTCTACTACATGCTGTTTCTGCTGGCCTTATAAAGTAGGTGTTAGTGTTAACCTCCCTATGAGCTACCATTATCCTATACACACTACTGACATACACTGTCTGCTAGGCTTCTACCCCAAGCATGAATCTTCAGGTTCCACAAAATTACACCCAGGAAAAATAAGTCAGCAGCCACAGGTAGTCTCAGTCTCATGGACATGCAAGAGACCACTCTCCAGCTGTAGAATCCCCTTTCCACCATCCAAAAACCCCTTTTGGGTCCCACTCCTGATAGAATTTTTATTAATGCTGTGATTTAGGTCAGAACAGACTAAACACATAAATTACTATGCATTACCTGGATCCATGTGAAGGAGTTTGGTAATAATTGCGTTGGTGAATTAGTTCTTATTAATGCAAGTAACACAGCCAGGTGTCATGAACCATGTACTGACCATAGGAACAAAGTACACACTTGCTCTTCGAACCAAGGCAATCTTTGGCTAAAGCCTGCCAATACAGCGACAATTCGGAGCTTCTCAAAGGAATCAGAAAAAGAAAAAAAAGGAATTCTGAAGACAGAAGGCCATTACAGTTTTCAGAAGTGGTCTTCTTTATTCTCTGTACTTGCTGTATATGTCAATTAGTTTAAGAATAGATCATAAAGTAAATTCAAACACAAACTACTTCAGTTCTCAGATGCATTTCTTCAGCTGACAGTTTGCAAAAAGCTAAAACAAATTTCAGCTTGACACAGCTCAGCTAAGATACACTATTTTCCTAACTATATCCATAGATACACTGCCCTACGCAAAGGCAAAAATTACCATCATTCAAATGGACATTCACTCTACTGTGACCTTCTGACATTCAATCTCTAACGTGTTATGGTGACTGACAGTAACTTAACAAATAATGAACTCCAAATTGTTAATTAAAAATGCTATAATGTGGTTCAAGTTGCTCCTGTAAAACTGAAATCAGAAAAACCAGCGAAGTAACTTCCAGAAAATACATTTCAGAACACTGATTAATGCCTCTATACATATTAGTAATTTACCAAAAGGAATCTGTCATATATCAAATGAGTGCACTTAAATGATCACACCTATTTAAAGGAGAAAATGAAAAGGACTTAACTACTATAGCTTGACTCTGCAAGAGAATGCAGTCAGCTGCAGTCATCAGCATTTTCCAGTTAGAGGCAGAAATTAAAAAAAAACTCAGGCAAAGTAAGTTTTTATACAGTGCCTACCTGTTCTTTTGGCTTTCATCAATGCCTAGCCTAGGCCACAAACACTTCATTTGCAGAGGGTACAATGCTAATTCTCAAAAAAAAATAAAATGGTAACATCAGACACATCCAATTTAACAGTAATATCCTAGTGGCATAAAATTTCCTCTTGTAGTTCTAACTGGAGTGACTGAAGACTTTGCACCCACTAATGAGAAGATACCTGTGCCCTAATTCTGGCCAACAGAAAAGAATACTTAGGAGCACTCCCTAAACAACCTGTATGCCATCATACACAGCAGTTTAAACCATTTAAATTGCAAATGTCCTTTTTTCAAGAAAAAAAAATAATAGATGAGAGATGCCCTCTCATTGCTCTTCAGACAGTGGTACAGTGAGCTGCTGAAACACCATCCTAATCTTTCCCTCTAGCAAATTATGTCGCTGAGAATCTATACTTTAGCATCACCATCAGCTTAGGGTTATTAAGTGAAGATTAATTTCATGAAAGCACTCCGTGCACATTGATCCCTCAAACCTAGAAAGCAGGTTTAAGATACACACAGTCAACCTCAACACTCGCATTACAAACCCTCCAAGGCTACTTGCTTTGTTCCACTTGATCTGAGTTCAAAATATACTTGAGTCCTTAGGGAAAAGAAATTTTCTTCTGCCCTAGTAATTTTCACAGCAGAATAAAGGGAAACCTCAGTTTATGATAACACCTTTAAGAATGAGCATCTGCAAACATTCACCCTAAAGATTCAGAAACAGCACGCGTATACACTACACGGGCCAACTTACAAGATTATTTTCTTCTGCCCCCCTACAAATATAGATGTGAAACTCTCATTATTCAGAAACTGTATGGAACACAATGTCCTCAAGAACAGATGTCATGCTATCTGTTTAATTAAGAATTGTAGTCAATCAACTCCTACCTGAAAAACTAAGGGCTTCCAAAGAAATACCAGCTCCTAACTCCACCCCAGCTGGGAATCCTAAAAAGGGGTTACATGAACCTGCTACTGCCAAGTTGCCCAGTTGTTCCCTACAGTTAATTTAGCCTGCAAAGCAAGAACGGCATGCTGTGCTCCATCTAGGAAAGTAGTTCCCGTAACTCAATACACTGAGCAAACTCCCTCCCTTCCCTCTCACAACCCAGTTTCTATTTCTCCTACCTCATAAATTACACTAAAACAGAAGGAAAACATTCAGCTGGTTCAAAGATATTTCATAATTCCTAATAAAAAAGTGAACAGTATACTTCCATCAATTTAATTTACATTTACAAAGGATGTACCACAAAACAACATAATTTTCTGAGTTTCCTGAGAGAAACAGAATACAAAATTGTTAAGGACCCCTTCCAACATAAGCCACATACCAATCTTCATCAAGAATCTGATCTACCTTCACCTGAAGACAAGTAAGGCTGTTTGCTACTTCTTCTACCACAAGGCTGCTATGAAGTTTATTGTCATGAAGGAAGACTTCTCCTAATTTCCAGCCCATATTAATTAATGGACTACTAATGCTTGTTTGTTCTGATGTTGATGTCATAATTCAAACATGAAAACCCTTCCCACCTCTCATGGTGCTAACCACTGTAAAATATTTAAACAGCATTACATCTTTCTCCCAGCTCACAAGCTAAGCTAGCCAGGGCCTGTTAGTTTCCTTTCACAGTCTCAAGTCTTCCATACACTCCCTAGCAGCTCTTTCCTCTGCCTGCTCTGCTGGAAATTCATTCCCCTTGGGAATAGGTGGCCAGAACATATGTAGAAGAGTGGCATCACTACTCTTACTGGAAGTTCCAGGATCCAGGAGCTGCAGGGCTTAATCTTTAAGAGAATTCAACTCATTCCTCTAAGCTGCTCATTTGACAGCCATTTCCAAAAGGCTGACCCCCAATCAGCCAAGTACTAATGCTGAACTTTGTCTTCTTCTATTCCATCATGTTTCTACTGATTTGTATTCAAAATTATCAAATTCTTATAAAAATAATAAAAGGACCACAAAGAGATGGATCCCAAGACTAACTCTGAAAGACCTTCTCTACCAAGCTACCTACAGTTGAACTGCTTCTCTGTTTGAGAATGAGCTCCAAGCAAAGGAGTTTTTAAATCTACCTTTTAATTCACTACCGATCTCCACCTTCTCTGGAATAGACAAATAGGTTTCTTCCAGACTTCTAGAGAAGTCATCATTTAGACAAGGATGAGAGTCCAAAGGGCTTTGTTCTACTCCTCTTCCCTGTGGGAGGACATGCCACTCTAAACACTGCTTAGAATTTACACTTAATATTCCCAAGTTTTCCCCACCACTGCCCTTGAAAACTTATTTACCACACATTATACTGCCAGAGAGACACTGCTCAAGGTCCGATGATGACGATTTCATCATAGCAGATAATATACCACCTAATGAAGCAACAACTGACCAGTGCAACAGGTTTTACTATCCCTAATCAAACTCCATGATCAGCATCAGATTAATGGCATATATAGTGCCTACTGTTGAAATGTCCAGAAGGCAAGACAGTACTTACCTCATAAGTAAATGCTTTATAGGAGCTTTACTGGTAAGAACACATTTGGTTCTAGCTACTTCCTTCTACAAATAGTAAAAGCAGATTTTGCTGGCACAAAGCTAGATTTACAGTAATCTCCTATATTGGCTTCCTAAACAGGAACTCATATTTAGTCCAAAGACCACCTCAACAGTCGCATGAATGGATTACTGCCCTACTTCAGGTCCCAGAGGCACAGCAGATACAGTAATTGAGAAGCACCTTAGAAGAGGAAGAGTCTTATGAATCCAGTCAGGTTTATGAGGTGAGTTGAGTGAGTGACTGGAAACAAAAACATTTGTCCTCCACTAAGCAAGGCATTTAAAATTATTCCAGTATTTCACAACAGCCTCACAGACTGTATAAACCATTCATAACCTTCTGTATTTACTATTTGTATTTACTGTGTTTAAGTTTGTAAACAAGGAAAAAAAGAGCATGGTCCGGAAGATAAATAGGCTGGGAAAGGCAAGGTAAAAACTGAAATTTAGTTGTGACATTTACTTCCCCAGCAACTACCTCTGCCTTTCTAATTTCCTCAGTCTACTACTTGCCATTATGCATTACCCAGAGATGAAGAAAATTATTTTCTCAAAGTTGGCCTCCACACACTTTTACCCTGCAGTTCAAAACGGATCTAAGCACTGTTTAAAAGGGAAGACACTAGGACCAGTTCTCTGATGCTAGTGACTGAAGGACTCACATACATGCAGCTTTGTACTAACACCTGAACACATAGATTTCACCATAAAGCAGAACTTTAGGCAATATGGAAAAGAAAAGCTCAGCTATTGGCACCTTTTAAAAAAAGCAGGAAGATGTGGCTACTGATAGCTCTGAGCATTCCCTCTAAAACCCACAAGGGCTTGTTTTAAGGAGAAACCTTACATTCTCTGAGCAGTGACTCTTGCATGATTATGTTGATTAGCATAAATAACCTTCCAGTACTTTTAAGCTGACAATTTTTACAACAGGGATATTTATAAAAGCAATATAGGCACTTCAGTATAAAAAAAGTTAGCAAGATTTTTTAAAGTAATTATAAAAAGACACTTAAAAAAACCATTCCCAGTGCTGCATACTGACAAACCAGTTGGAAGAGTGAAACAAGTTTATTTAGGTATGCATTAATGACCTTCATTTAGATAACCAAAAAAAACCCAAGTTAGAAATACAAGGTATCAACTCAAGCTGGAAGGATAGGGATAAGGATTTCAGCCCCAGTTGTTTATTTCCCTGAGCTTAACATGACTCCGATACAAAAACACAGGGACTGACAGAGACAAGGAGAACTAGAGTCAGCCTTTAGACCACACTCGGATGCAGTATGCTTTTAGCAGTCACGAGCACCTCATGTTCATTTGACTCTCCTTGCAGGGCACCATGCAGTGGAGAGCTGATAAGGCCTCCTGTCTGGCCCTCAGAGGGCCTAGATAAGCATTCTGTGCTTCACCATAATGTGCAAAACAAAATGTTCTATGTTTTAGTGAGCCCATTCTGTCCATGTGTTCTGTCTGGAAAGGTGACCGAAGATGCAAACCCTGATGGGAGAAGACACTGGCAGCCATACTCTTCAGCTCTCTAGGTTTCACAGCCCTGTAAATTTATGTTCAGGAAAGTATTTTCCCATGTTTCAGAAATACATTAAATTACTTTTCAAGGCCAATGAACATGCCCTTGTATGCAGATGGGCAACATGGAGACTGCAGACAGTAACATCATTATTTGCTCATATTATTCTTTAATTAAACATGTACTCTCTGCTCCTCATAAGTTCCAAAAGGAACACCTTCCAGCCTGTTAGATAAATCAAGGACAGATATCTCTGCTTACCAAACATAACTGAAAAACAGACTTTAAATGTAAGACATAATTATGTACAGAGCTGTCTAAGCACACAACCTGCATGTTTAACTTCTCTGCTTACTGGCCACACTGGGAATGGTGGTACAAGAAAGTTTGGACTCTTGAGAAACGCAGCACATAATATGAAAGCATTACTAAAAAGGTAGTTTTTTCTTGCTTACATCTAAATCAGATAAGAACATTCCAAATAAAACAGCTGAAAAAAATACGGTCATAGAGCCAAAAACATTTGAGAAATGGCTAACATGTAAAAGCATATTGTAACATAAATAAAATGTTATTCTTAATTCATGCTATCTTAACATTTCCTTTATTAAATTTTAAAGAATATACGGCATCCTCTCCAAAATTCTTTGGAAATTCTATTAGATAGCTCACTAGAATTTAAGGAGAATATCCCTGAACAGGTGAAAGCCTAGCGTTTACCAGCCAAGAATTAGAACAAATTTCATTGCTTGAAAATTAACCAGGGAACAGACTAGCTACCAAAGAAAAGCACTAGCAAAAATCCTATACAGTTAATAAAACAAACATGAATTTTCAGAAAACACGACAAGAAAATGCTACAGTCTGCAAAGAAAGTATAAAAGTAATGGAAGAAGTGCAAATGCTACCATTTTTGCTGAGTCATATATCATATTTCAAGCTCTTCAAATTCACACCTCCTCTGACAGTGCAAGTTATGTACACTCACCATTAAAATCCTAGGAGATGCAAGGGCAATATAGCAATCCTCTAGAAGAGGAGAAAGATACCTGCTATAAAATCAAATAACAATTAGAGAAAACTACCGGGACATGAGACAGAATCACATCTTTAACCTAGAATGATATCTCTGCATTTTGAACTGCATCATCAGAGCACTTTTCCTCTAACCACTAAGACCATAAACTCCCAGGAAAATATAAAAACAAACCTACAATAAACATATGTAGGAAGGAGGTCATCAGAGTAAGCTCATACTTCATCATAAGATACAAGCCTCAGAGTCAGATTTTACCATTTCACTCAGCAATATCCTTTCACTTTTGCAGAACTGTTTCTGAAGTTAATTCTTCTTACTAATTCAATAAACTACAAGTTTAGCAAAACTAAAGTTACCAAAACTAAATCTGTTACTTTAATATCTTCTTATATCACACACACAAAAAGAAGAAAATCACTTTCTAAGGACATAAATGTACTACTACTTACAATTTTTTCACTTATATATTGAACTGTATTAATCCTTATTCTTCACTAACACTGCTAGATCAGGTGTTTTTCCAAGAGAGGCCCACAGTTTACCAGGAGAGCTACAAGAAATGATAGATATCTTTTTCAACAGTCCATAACACAGAAAGAACTGATGCAAAGTATATTTCAAAGTTACATGAGCTTTTAATGCTCCTTTTTTTATTACATGCTTTACTATAGCTCTCAATACACCAGATACAAACAGATGTAACTAATAAAATTTTGTGGGTTCACAAACAGTATCTGCTTTCATATGGGTTTACAAATCATATTCTATCCATTCACATGATAGTCTGCACTAATTCAGAAATTTACCACTGCACTCTCTGAAGAGAAGCAGCTTGTCACTCTATCAAAGACCCCCCTGAGTACATACTCATATGTACCACCTCGTTGTTACATAGCCAAAAATGTTTTTATAACCCCTACAAATTAGAATATACAAATTCTTTACAATGTTATTGCCTTTTGAAAAATGAGAGTAGTATCTCTCTTTCCCTGCAGTATACCTGTTTTATTTGGAAAAACAAAACACATATAAAACCTCACTCTTTACTTATTACATACCAGTTGGCTCATGCATCATACCCACACATTCAAGACAGCTTTGGTTAGTACCTAGCCTAAATTTCTAAACTTAAAAATCAGAAGCTTCCAGCACCAAAGGGACAGGCATAATATTAGCATCCAAAAATCTGCATACACATTTAACAATAAAGCATAAAAAAGGTTGCACCAGAATGTACAGAAGTTCAAACTTACATAACTGTCTTGTTGATGTGCTGTGGAACAAGAAGGTATTTCCCAGGTGTTCAAACATTGTAACTGAACACCAAAATGTGAAAGCCCACATTATGAGACACAGAGACTGTGGCCAAAAAGACTACTGACATCCGGAATATTCCTAGCATTTTTCTGCATTTTGACAATTGGGTTACAGGTTAACAGCACAAAGAAGCTGAAAAAGAAAGAAACAGGACAAGCTGACTTTCAACCAGTATCTCACTTCAAAAGGAATTTAAGTATGTTTGTGGAGATTTTTTAGAAGTCCACGAGAAGCACTAGATTTAAAAGCCTACAGTGTCATCACTGACACCTCAGTCAAGATGTGGCTACATAGGTCTGCATGAGTTTCAGTCAAGGCTTATTATTACTTGCTTCTAACACAATGTTTAATGTATTTTCTCTCTCAGTCAACAAATGCAAGGAGCAGCTTGTGTAGATACATGCACACTTTCCTTTATCCTATTTAAGTCTGAATGCTCAAGTACTGAACTGCCCTGCTCAGAACACCTTTGAATTACTGTAACAGGTAAACCCACCCCCCTACAGAGCATGATTAGTACAAAATCAGTTCCCATGCAACACTTTCACAAACTAAAAATCACAAACCGTGCTTCAAGTCTGATTTTTATTCTGGCAAAATGTTCAGTGAGCCAATACTTTAAAACACATCTAAACCAAAACTAAAGTTACATTATTAAAAGCATGTTTTGAACGTTAACATGAACAGCCTGATTAAGCAGGGAAAAAAATCAAAATCAGCTCCTTGCGTAAAAGCTGTGACAAGTCTAATTAGTTATTATGTTGATTCAAATTCTCACTGGAAGGTTTGTTTAAGTATTCCTTAAAATTAATGACAGCTTTTGGTTACAAGCATAAACTCCTGCTAGAATGCTACCTTGCACTGCAACATCAAGTCTCTTCAGAATAATTCTGCATTGAGAATAAGATGAGAAATTGCTAATACCAAAAAACAATTCTAAAGAACCAGAATGCAATCTTAGAGAAACAAGTTTCCTGGGCCTTTCACAACCAGATGATTTTTGGCCTTGTCACAGCATAGGGCACAGCTCCAAGTAAACAAGCCTACCTCTAGAAAAGAAACTCATAAATATAGTTCAAAGACTAAAGGTAATGTTCCCTGAACTCCACAAAATAAACACATTTATTTCAAGATATTAGCAAATTAATCTAAGAAACCCAGTGCACCTAGCTAAAACTAGTATTTTTCAAAATCAGACTGAGAACTTTCAAACATATATTGTTAACATATTAAATTATGAAGCATTTTCCAATTTTAACGTTTGGTTTCTAACAGAAGGCACAAACCTGTTTTTCTGTTTATTTACAATTTAAAGCAGTATCAAAATTAATTTCTTAACAATTTTCTAAAAAGTCAACCAAGAAAATTTAAATACATTTTTCACCCCAACACCTCTATGGCTAATAAGATCAAGACTTCACCCTGCTCACTTAAAGTTCTCCTCAAATCCTACCCACATTTCCTCTATCTTACTACCCATTCCTTCCTAGTTAAAATGAAGTATCACAGTCATGAGGAACATTCTTATTTCAGTTACTGAGCTACTGTACCAACTACATTTACAATCAGAGTGCAGTCCAATTTCCCATAATCCAACTTCTAGCTAATCCATTTTGCTGTCTCATAAGCTGGTGAGCCTTTTGACTGGCAACATTCCTTCAGTTCTCCCCTTGATTTTATTTCCCATGACCTTACTGGATACAGTGAACAGGAGTAAAGATGAAAAGAGAGCTTTTCTCAGCAGCAAGACTAACGTTTTAAAACCTCTGACGGTTTCTAACAAATGCTTCAGCTAGACATTTGCCATGTCCCTCTGCCACTCTTCAGCCAAATGAATTCCTAGTCTGACTTTCACTATGGTTACTTTACTTTTCTCAAGATGGAAGTGGATGAGTGCAAACCAAGAGACTTTATAAAAAAATATGCAATGCTCCATAGTTTCACTGACCAGATGTCACGTGAAGGGCTGCTGCAGACCCACCTTCAGATACTAAACTTCCCAAATCCTGCAAAAGGCCACAGGCTTGTCTTGATTCGGCTATCAGAGGCAACCACCCGTGCTCAGGCAAGTGACGGAGGCAATTTCCAACCCTGCAAACCCACTTAGGGCTCTTCATCTCATCTCAGAACACCGTATTTCCCCGAGGATCTTTCAACAGACTCACATGTGCCAACAGAAAACATTCACCTGCAATGAAAACAGATCCTCTCCCTTCTCCCAGTACAGAAATACACAGTCACTGCAATCTGCCAATAAGGGAGACTATTACACACCTAGCCACACAGCCAAATACCTGCTCTGCAGGTGACACCAACACTCACCCCACAGAGGTCAGCAGAATGTCACATGCACTCCCTTACCTCACAAACGCAAATTAATCACTGCTGCTCACACCGTAGCCAAAACAATAAAGTATCTCCACAATCACCCACCTTCATCAAACACAATATACACTAGCCTCAGCAAGTGTACAGGGAAGCATCTAAGAGGAAACGCTCACGAGCTCCTCTCCAATACACAACCCTGCAGAAAAGATCCCTACAGCTCTCCCAGCATCTTCTTTCTAGGCGGGAATCCGTGGAGAGCAAGGACCACATTTTCCTTCTGCTGCACTACACCCCCTGCCCCGCCCCAAGAGGTCACGACCCCACTTCCAGTGCTCCCTATGTAAGACAGCCAAGATTACCGCTCTTGAGTAGTAATCTCTTGAGTAGTACTTCAGAGATTAAAATAAAAATTTCAGATTCCTGTAGCCCAGCTCCTCTCCCCCAGAGTACGGCGTGAGACACTCCCGCTTCCACCTTCTGAGCATTCTCCTCCAAAACGACGAGGAAAGCCCACCCGGCTGGCAGACCGGCTACAAGAGCCCCTCTCCTCCAGCTACGAAGTCACTCTCACCCAGCAGGAGACACCTCGACACCCCGAAGCACAGAGGACCCCCCACGACCGCCCGTGCCCCCCGGGAAGGGGACGCCACTGACCCCGCACATCGTGACACTGCAGCTCCTCTCCCGACACCCGCAGACTCCTCCCAGGCGATCACGTCTCCCCCCACAGCCCGGGCCTCAGGCCCTCATTCCGGCTCCGGCGACCCCTCCCCCCGCACACGCTGCCCGCCCCTCCCCCAGCGCCGGGGCCCGTCCTCTCCCTTTCCCCATCTCGCCCCCCGCCCAGGGATATGGGAAAAGGGCCTTCCCAGCTCTGCCGGGGCCCGGGCCGCGTTCTCTCCTCCGGGAACGGGGTGGGCCAGACCCGAGCCCGGCAGAGGACGGAGCGCGGCCCTCCCACCCCCAAGCGGGCCCGCACCGTCTCCTCGGGGTCGATGTCGATCAGGAAGGTTTGCTGCTGCAGCGTCTTCAGTGTGACCTGCATGGCGGCGGCTGCGGGCCGCCCGTCGCGCTCCTGCCCCCGCGGCGCAGCGGGACAGGCAGGGAAGAGGAGGGGGAAGAGAGACAGGGAGAGAGGCGGGGGGAGGGGGAGGAGGAGGAGGCGGAGGAGGAGGCGGAGCAATGGCCGGGCCGGTGCCGCTCGGCCCCGCGGCCCGGGGGGACGGCGGCGGGTGAGGGGCGGGGGGCGGGGCAGGCGTACTGCGCCTGCGCGGGCTCTGCGAGCGTCTCCCGCCCGCCTGCCTGGGAGGCGGAGTGGAGGGCGGGGGGGGGGGGGAGGGAGGGAGGAGAGGTCGCGCATGCGCAGAAGCCGCGGTTGGGTGTTGCCTCCTGCTCGTCCCTGCCCCAGCCCGGGCTCCCGCACTGCGCAGGCGCGGGAGCCGCCGGGCGGCGCGGGCGTCAGTGCGCAGGCGCGGAGCGGGGCCCGTGCGCGGGCGCGGGGGGAGCGGGCGGCGTGTCCGGCAGCGGTGAGGTACCGGGGCGGGCTCGTACCGGGGCGGGCTCGTTCGTGGCTACGTGCGTGTTTACAGGGGGCAGAGGAGCCTGGAGGCTGTGCGTTTCTCCCGCAGGGTGGCGGTGGGTGGTGGTTGGGTTGTCAAGGGCGTGTGGCCGCCTGTCCGTCTGCAGGGGCTGGGAGCTGGAGTTGCCCGGCGTCCCCTTGCTGGCACGTCCGTGGTGAGGGGCCCTGGCCGCTGAGGGAGCCAGCTCCTCGCCTCGGCACACCAAAGGGCCGAGAGTGCTGGTTCCGGGGGCAGTCACGTTTCCTCCCCTCCCCGCAGCGATGCTGCGGGACGGGGGGCCCGTTCCGCAGGAGGGAGCCTCTGCGGCTGCTGCGTGGAGTCCTCAGCTGGCGCCTCAGGAAAGAAGCTCGTCTGTCCCCATAGCAAGGCTGCAGCTCGGCCTGCCGGAAGACTTTCCTCCACGAAATTGAGAGCCGTGAATCGTTACACCTAGAACAAGATTCTCGCGGACTGAATGTCTTTTCAAAATCTTGACAAGCCATACAGTGTGAATTCTGTAAAAGTTTAGGCTGCTTCTCTGCCATGGTCATCCCAAGCTTTGAACTTATATTTAAACTAATACATGTCGCTGCCCATACAGGCTATTTGGAACTAGATGTTCTTTGAGGTCCCTTCCAACCCAAACCATTCTATACTTCTGTGATTGATAAGTTGTTTGTCTGTTTTTCCTAAAGTCTGTGTCATCTTTTCTGCATTATCATTTCCACCTCACTTTGATCCCATGCATACAAAGAGCCCAAGAGGGTTACTTGCTTGTTACAGAAAAAGATGCAGTGGATGGGACGATGTAGTGCCTCAAGCCTGCCAGTTCTGGTTTCAAAAGTTACTGTTTGCCTTTGATGAGTTAGTAACCAATGTCTCACTTGGTACTCCTTAAGCAGTGGAGGGAGTGCCCTGCTACAAAAACCTTTGAGGTTTAGCCAGCTATACTGGTAATAGACTGCTGTCCCAATTCCTTATAACCTCTTCCATTAGTAAGTGTGGAATCTCACAGTACATTTTCTTGGTAACCACAGCTGTCTTTCTACAAGATAAGATGCTGATGTTGGGCTAACTTAATATTGTAATGTAATTAAACCCCACATTTATTAGGATTGTGTAATGCCTTGAGAAGTTTTTCTCTTGCCACATTGTCAACATGATGTTTGCAACAAAAACATCTTTTAACTCCTTATTACAGTAAGCTTGGCTTCATACCAATTTTTTACCAGCAGTGCAATAGAGCAGGGTTCAGCTGGCTGCATTGCAATACAAAGGGAAAGTGGGAGACACCTCTCCCCGCAGGAGTGTATAAATGTGGACATATGTTGCACACACATCTGATTTGTGCTGTTTCTGTCATCATCCACCTCAGACTGACACTGCTGCTGGACAGACAAAGCCTCTTAGTTCTTTCACAACCAAAAAGAAACTGCTGACTGGTGCTAATAGGAATCCAGCATTCTTGGCAGCACAACCTTGCATTGTATGGAGAGCCGTAAATAATTTTTTTTTTTTTTTTTAAAAAGACAAGCCTGAGATAAAATATCACTTGCTATTTTTTGTGTGGGTGGTTACAACTTAAAATACGCTTGCTTTCACTATTGCCCAATACCAGATCTTATTCTGTACTCTGCAGATAAAATAAAAGGGATTTTTTTTTTTAAGTTCTCATTCAGCAGTCCACTATATGTAAATGCTGAGATTCACATGCAAATGCTGAGGGTTTTGTGACTTTCACTGCTCTTTTCTGATCAGACTACGTTAAATTTAAACTCATATTCTGGTTTTTGTGGTTGTGGGTTATAGTACCAAACAGTTCTGCCTAGTTTGTGGTGGGGTGAGAGTTCATTTACATGGTGGCTGTTAAGATCTGCTGTGAGGGCTTGTAAAAGCTTCAGCATAACTGTGAATCAACTCCTAAGCCTGTGAAATGCTAAGGATGAAGTTTTTTCAGACCATTTACTTGACCTTTGAGCGAATAGAAGAAACAAAACAAAACAGTGATTTTTTTATTATTTTTTTTTTTCCTTTCTAAGAGGTACAGGAACATGAAACAACTCACTGTATGGGGCCTAAATTAAGTAAATTATTTCTTGGTGTTTCCCCAAGCTCAGCTTGTTCAGCTCCATCAAACAGGTTATGGCAAAGGTTGGCTCTCAAGGTATTTCTTCAAGTTGCTTCCCATCAGCTGCAGAATTTGGAGTTGGTTGTTGCTTGGTTTTTGTTTGTTTGTTTTCCTAGAGTACTTGTCTTTTATTTTTGTAGTGCTTCTTCTTAACAGCCAGCAATTTGTTTTTTTCATCTTCTTTGTGAAATATTTTTGATAATTGCCCTGCTATCAAACTGGAGTATTACTTTTACTGACTTCACTTAACATTACCTTTTCTGTGCAAACAGAAAAACTTAGATGTGAAATGAAGCCCAAAAGTTAGAAAGAGATTTTTATGTCAAATGTGTACAGCAATTACTTTCTGGTTTTCAGAACTCCTGGATTTTTTTTTCAAAGTAACTTGATCTTCCCAGAGCAGTTACTCTAACTTCATGCCACTGTGGCTTTGTCCTGCTTAATGCTTTTCAGTTGTCCATGATTCCCCAGTAACTACTGTTTCACAAATTGATGTGTATATTTTCATGGTTTACAAGTTACTAGGAGAAGCCATTAATTGCAGCTGGCTTTTGCAAGGGGGAAGAAAACACATTGAGACTGAAATGTCATAGGGAAGATAACTGGAAAGTATTTGCCTCCAGTACATCTTTCCCTGCAGCCAGGTTTCCTGATGTAACCCCAGTGCTTCTGGAATTCAGAAATATTTAAATATAGAACAGGGACAACAGACAGCAGGGTCCCCTTTCTGACTGAGAGTTATCCAAAGCTAAGGGACTTGCTGGTGTTTATCAGAGTGCATATACACGCTGTGGAGCCCACAGTATCTAGCAATTGATGTCTGTGACATCTCTCAGTAATGTTACATTTAATGGAAGGAGAATCTGACAGCCAAGACAGTGAACAGGTCTGATGGAAGCCTGCTTATTTACAGCAAATGTGCAAGGACCTGATTCACTCAGCTGTTGGTGGCCCAGTAAAAGCAGTTTTGCTGTTGTTGGTATCAGACCAGAGTCCTTATGCTAACTTTGTGAGGCCAGAGGACCAGAGCCTATTGTGCTTGTTGACTTGTGAGGCCCTAAGTTGTGAAAAGAAGTTTTGTAATGTTATCATATGTTACAGTGTGCAGTTCCTGTATAAGGTAATAGCAAAAGCCTTGAAAACATGGGTGTGGGCTAAAAGAGCATCCCCGAGGCTATAAGAAATTCACCAATAGCTCATGGACTAAGTGCAGCCTTGAGACGTGAGAAAAACTATGTCATCAAGAGAAGAAAGAGGAAGCAGCTACACAAGAAAAATTGATAATATGCCTGACAACCTAGGAAAGTAACACCTTGAAGCCTTGCACTGCATGAAGTCCATCAGGCAGAGGCCTAAGACTTAGCCCCTACTTAGAGAATCAAACATCTTGAGATAAGATCTGACCAGTAAGTTATTTCCTCACTACATATAGCTGTCCAAAGCTGTGAGCATACTCCTGACTTCGAGGATCCTGACTGTTATGGACCCTTAGTCTTGACAGCATTGTCCAGGGTTGTGCATAACAAGATCAGTGTGTATGTGTCTGTGTGTCTTCACCTCAGATTATGTGTGTTCCACCTCTTCAAACGCTAAAAAAAACCCTGTTGCATGTAACTAGTTTGTCTAGTTAGTTACTACTGGTAAAAGGCTTTGCAGTTTCTTTAGCAAACATTGAGGCAAATAGTCACATCAGTCAGTGCTCATGATGTCAGTGTATTCATCCCATCGTCTCACATACCTGTCTGTTATTAAGGCTGCCAATCATTATTAGCATTACCATAATTTTATAAGTCCTACCCAGATTGTAGGACTGATGGCAGATAAAGAATATGAAAGTGTTTCTCACCCCAAATAACTGACAGACTAAGGAAGGAAGGAATGAAATGGTGGTTGCAAGAAAGTAGCACATTCATAGCACAAGTTACGTTTCAGACCTTTTGGAGACGAGTGCTGACTTTTCAAAACCAAGTGAAAAGCAACAGGAACAGTAGCGTGGCCTGCACAAGGCCATGAAGATGGGGCAGCTGCTTGTGTTGGCTATGCTGTACAGTGGGGAGGTAGGGCAGTACTCCTGGTGGTTGTCTGTGAGGCTGGGTGCCAACAGCTGAGCAGCAGCAGAGATATGGGAGGAAAAGGTAAGATCTTGAGCTTATTTAGGTAGACGTGTGGACAGACTCCAGAGGGGCAGCACAGTCTGGAGAGGCTTTGGATCAAATGGAGCACACACTGATAACCAGGAGGTGAGGGAAAATAGCAGAGTGACTGGCAGGTGGTAATATGAAGAGCTCCTTCCTTACTCTTAATGAAAGGCAGCATTTATGCCCTTCACAATGAATGACCTGTCCCAGAAAAATGTTTCAAAAGCAGGCATTTTCTACTAGCTGTTGACATTAAATTGGCATGAATAAGTGCGAGATGTCCTAGGATGTAATGTTTATTTTTCTGTTAGGGTGAGATTTTCCACTGAGTTGACAATCTCTGTTCCACATGCCTTTATGCAGAGCTCCCTTTTGCTCTCCCTGTAATAGGTATTAGCAGAAAACACCAGTGCATCTTTCAGGAAGGCTGAACCAGCTGCAAGCATGTCTCTGGAGTAGGTGAACTGGCACTTAGATTCCACTTTGCAGTAATTGATACAGTGTAAATTAATTCGTTCTTAATCTAATTTTGCATGCACTCTGGAGCCTTCCCTGTCTTCTGTTAGCAGCATAATTTCCTTCGCTACAGGAATAATTCAGAAGTTTACTTGAGGTATGAAACTGCTACCAACCTTCCATAGTCATTCTTGTTTATTGTGCAAGACAACACTGAAGCAGCTTCACGCTATGTTGGTCATGATAGTAAAGGGCAGCTGCTCAGGTTACTAGACTGTGAGCTAGTAGGAAGTGACTGTGGTATCACTGGTAACTTGCAGCAATGTAGTTGTAACCATTTCAGCCACTACCAGCTGAAGGCAGAAGCAGGTCTGGATGTTACTTTTTTTTGGCTTTATCAGTGACTTCTCATGTCTGTATGCCTCAAGGTCTGAAAAAAGGTCATCAGAAGGGACTGGAGCCTTCAAACTTGGAGAAATCAAGGTCTAACACAGTAGTACTCCCTTGGATGAGGGAAATTGTCACGTGCCTTTTCAGCACCACACCCAGAAGCATGGAAATGCGTTAAGAGTTTCCATAAGTGCTTGAACACCATGGAGTCTGCACAGAAGCACCTGTAGTTCATACATACTGACATAAAGTTAGTAAGAGATAAAAATTAAATCCAGTCTTTAGTGATAAAGGGGTCTGAAATTTCTTTTAAGTAGTGATTCACTCCTGGGGTCTTTTATTATGAGAGCGATTTCTTTTTTGTTGTTAACCTTTTTGATTTATTGGCACTTAAACAGCTGCCAAGAATATTGGGAATTCACAATAAAATAGTGCTTGGCAAGTGCATTAGACTATCATCTTGACAGGCTTATATATTTATTACAGTAATTATATGGCTGTAGTAATTGTATTAGGAATATCTAGGTGGTATTTCCCATCTGTAAAATCAGTATTGGGCATGGGAAAAAGATTTCTCAGCCGACCCTAATCTGCAAATTTTCCTTAAATATATAATAAATGTTCTTAGATGGCAGCAAAATCTTTGATTATTTTTCCCCTCTATACAGAGATTTAGGTACAATAACTATAGTAAGTACATGAACTTCCTAATTTGAAACCACTGTTAATTCATTTTACCCCATTTATTAAAGAAGCAAGAGACAATGTGTAGAAGGGAGGAATCTAAATTCAGCGAGTGGCTCCAAGGACTGTTGCCTCTCAAGAGCTATTCCTAGAGGACTGCATCTGACAGTCATAGAATAATAGAATGGTTTGGGTTGGAACATAATCTAGTTCAAACCACCCCGCCATGGGCAGGGACACCTCCCACTAGATCAGGTTGCTCAGGGCCTGATCCAACCTGGCCTTGAACACTTTCAGGGAGGGGGCATCCACAACTTCCCTGGGCAACCTGTTCCAGTGTCTCACTACCCTTACATGAAATAATTTCTTTGTAATGACTAACCTAAACCAACCTTCTTCCAGCTTAAAACCATTACTCCTTGTCCTATCAGTACACACCCTGGTAAAAAGCCTCTCTCCAGCTTTCCTGTAGCTCCTTCAGGTGCTGGAAGGCCACTACAATGTTACCTTGGATCTTCTCGAGAATGAACAGCCCCAACTCTCTAAACCTGTCTTCATAGGAGAGGTGCTTCAGCCCTTTCATAATCTTTGTGGCCCTTCTCTACACCCACTCCAAGAGCTCTGTGTCCTTCCTGTGTTGGGGAGTTCAGAACTGGACACAGTAATCCAGAAGGGGGTCTCAGTCTGGCATCATCCCAGCACCATGCCTGCTGTTAGAATCTAACTCTTTATTTGTTAGCTTGCTTGTTTATTGGCTTTCTTGTAGTCACATCAGTGTCATTTTGCTACTTCAGGATATGAGGTTTACCAAGACAGGCCATATGGGAGCTTCCAGTTGAATACCAGGCTGCATACTGCATGTTGCTCAAAGCATTTTAATGCAGAGGTCATCTTTGCAGCTTCTGACAGTCATGACTAGTGATTCTGGAAGCTTAGCCCATCAGTGCCAGTGCCTGGAAGAAGCTGTTGACTGGGAATCAGAATTAAATTCTGTAAATCTTTATATGCAGACTGCTTGTCAGTGAGCAAAGTATTAAATTCTACATACTTCACTAGAGTTTGGAAATGCACAAATCCTTTTAGCTGTGAAGTTTCATTCTTTACTCACTGGTTTCTTTGGAGTGCTAGGCAGGGAAAGGGAAGGGAATGAAAATTTTTTGAGTTTGACAATTGCCAATGTGTGTCTTGATGACGGTTATCTGATGTTTGGGTCTGTTAGCAGGAAAGGCTGTTGTTACTATAGAGGGAACTTCACAGTGGTTTAGAGTGTAAATTCTTTGACAACTGTTTTAATATTTAGGCTCTATTTGGGCTTCTGTCCTGTCTTTGTCCCCACCTGTGCTGTAGTAACCAGTATAAATGGAAGTCAGAAGCTGCATATTGGCCTTCTGTAGTGCTGCAGGGCTGCTGTGGAAAGGCCAGATGTCTGAATATTTCCAAAGCAAGAAAAATTATTGCATGAGATGTTAGAATGGCAAATAATGTCGTCAGCAAGGGAAGCCTGTTGTTATTTCTGCAGTTTGATAGTATCACAGTGAGGATCCTCCTAACTTCAGGACTGGACTGAGCAGTTGCAAAATGGATTGCTGAGAGTACTGTGAAAAGCTCCAAGGGAAATGACATCAGAAATTGGCAGCAATTAATCTGGTACATTGATTCCAAGAATAATATTTATCTGGAAAATAATGAATAAAATCCTACAGGTCTAACTGGGCCTACTATGAATAAATTAGATCAGTTTGGTTTTGTATGAGTCATTAATCATATTGCAGTCATCACTGTGGTTATCTGAAAGTATTTTAATGTAATCAAAATGCAGCTAAAAATCATTTAAACAAATTTGGCCTCAGTTGTATTGCCACACACAGAGCCTAATCTTTTCCAGTGTGGTGTGAGGAATCAGACAACAAAACAGATCTTTCTGTAGAGACCTGACTATGGGTTTATGCTTTACTAGATTTTGAGCATGCGCTTTCCAACACTTTGCTTTTTTATCCTGACTGCCAGATAAAAGAGAACAATATGCTTTGCTCTGAGGCTTTTGTCACCACATTCATAGCTTGTGAAGGCCATCTGCTGTGAAGTCATGTAGCTGCTGCAGTATGTTGCTTTCCTAGCATATGTATAGCCTGACAGCTGGGGAGTGTGAGTCCTCTTGATTCATGAGGAATTCACTTGTGTGTATAGCTACTTTATCCACCTGAATCCTTATGTAAAACAATACTAACTCATAGGCATAGAGACCACAGAAGTGTTGTAGTTTACAAGGACATGTGTAGCTTCTGGTCCAAACTTCTACTTGGAGTGGGGTCAAGAATTAATTTAGAACCTGGTGCTCAGAGATTTCTTCAGCCAGGTTTAAAAACCTCCAATGAAAGAGATCCCAACAGCCTCTTTGGCTCTTGCTACAGTACTTAATTACTCTATTTTTTTCCCTTTAACCAAGCTGAATCTGTCTAGTTTCAACTCATGTCACTGTGTCTTGCCCTTCAGACACCGCTGGGAAGAGACTCTGGCTATCCCCCTAATCCCATTCTCATGGGCACTGAAGTGTGCTGTGAGGTGCTCCAAACTCTCTTCTGTTCCATGGTAAACCAGCCCCACAGACCCTCCTCACAGGATCAATGCTTCAGTCCCACAGTTCCTGTGCCCTCCCATGATCCCCTCTGGTTTGTTAGTGTCCTGTTTGGGACCCCAAGTACATTGTAGTGCCTGGATGAGGCCTGACTGGTGCTGAGCAGAGAGTGTCAGCCCTGCTCACCTTCCCCCACCTTCAACAAGAGAGAAAATAGGAGAAAATCCCTGAGAGACAGCCAAGTGCTGCCTGTAACCCTGCATGGGAGGAAGCAGAGGAGCCCACAGGGGAGCCCAGGGGGCTACTTAGCAGTGCTGGGGTGTGGGGACAGCCTGTGGCACTTTGTCCTGCAGCCTCACGTCACACCACCTGCAGCCCCATCAGTTGTTGACTGCCAATCATGGGGAGCTCCTGGGGGTCTAGCTGCCCACTGCCCTGCAGCAACAGGACAAGAGCCTGCAGGGTTGGTGCCCAGGGCTCCTTGGCACTACGTGCACCCTGAGACCTGGGCAGCCCTTTTCTGGGAAGAGCCAGCTCTCTTCCATCACCTTCTGCCCTTGTTGCCTCAGGAGGCAGCACGAATCATTCAGATCCAGTGCTCAGTGACAGGCGCAGAGGAGCTTCCAAGGGACGTCCCTGCTGCCGGGCACTGGGGGGGGCAGCCCCGCAGCTGTCCCCGGCCCCGCTGCCTGCCGAGGAGGGTCTCCTGCCCCCAGCCCAGCCCCCTCCAGCAGCCCTGGCTGAGCTGAGGTGGAAGAGCTCCCCAGCACCTCATCGGCTGCCCCTCAAGGGGGTCCCAGCAGCTCCCACCTCTGTCCCTGTTCCCACCCGTGGGGAACAAGAAGAGCTGCAGGAGCCAGAGGAGGCTGTGCCTGGGCCCTCTGCTCCCAGCCAGGGCAGCAAAGGCTCCCCTGGAGGGCCCTGGTGACCCCTGAAGAGGAGGTTTGGCAGCCCTAAGGGGACTTCACCTCCAAACAAGAGGCCATCCTGCCAGCAGCAGTAGGAGGGTGCCCTGGGAGCTGGCAAAACCAGGACTGGGCCAGCAGCTGGGGCACCCACCAGCCCCCAAAAGGAGGAGTCATTATTAGTCCAACTCTATTGTTCAAATACTACAATAAATGTATGAAAGTACAAGAATAGTGTGGGTATTTCTAACAACATAGTTGGCCTTGATAATGCCACCCATGTTGGTTGCTCACATGGTCAGACATGGCCACCAAGAGGACTTGGCCTCATTTTCCCAGGGGCAGATGCAATGATGACTGCCCTGCAGTTCCTCGGATCATCCTCTTTCCTTTTTTAAAGACGGGGTGCACCATTTGGTACTCTTTGTCTTTGGTCCCTCCCCAAGCTCCACAACTTTTCCAAGATGACCAAAACCAGCCTCACAGTGACAACAGACAGCTTACTCAACACACTCAGACTCTATTAGGGTCAATGCACGTGTGGGACAAGACTTCTTAGGATGTCCCGGAGTTGAACATCCTCTTATGTTGGAATTCCTCTGCTCCTTGATCCATGCCTCTGGGCTAAAATGCCTGGGAACAATGTTGGTGAAGATGGAGATGAAGAAGGCACTGAGGACCTCAGCTTTGCCTGCATTTGCTGTTACTGAATCACTCAGCACACCTGTCAAGCAAACACGTACTTTCCTTGCCTGATTTACTACCTACACAGCAGCAGAAGCCCTTCTTGATGCTTTTCATAGTCCTTGGTAACTCTGGCTTAGCTTTGATTTCCCTGCCCACATCTCTGCACACCTCTGCAGTGTTTCTTCCCGGGCCCAAATTACTTTGTTCCTGGTCTCTCTACCTCCTCCCCTCAGTGGCACAGGGGGACAGGGGAGGGGGTCTAGAGGCAGTGCGTCACGTTTTCTGCTTCTCTTTCCTCCTCAGGGAGAAGAATTACTTTCAGTCATCCCCTGCTTCCTTATGGGGTCCCTCCCAGGGGAGAGTCTTTCACAAACCCCTCGAAGATGAGTCCTTCCCACGAGGAGCAGTCCCTCAGGAACAGACTGCTCCAGCATGGGCTGCCCACAGAGCCACAGCCTGCTTTGGGAACAGTCACCTCTCCTGGCACGGGATCCTCCACGGCTGCAGGTCCACATCTGCTCCACTGTGGTCTTTCACGGGCTGCTCCGCTGTGCTCCTCCATGGATTGCAGCGGGACAGCTGCCGTCTGACCACAGGCAGCAGATGAACCTCTCCTCGAGCACCTCCGCCCCCTCCTCGTTTGCTGATATCTTGGTATCTCTGCTCCATCCGGCGTTGCTCTCACCTCCGTTCTCCACCTCCCGTTCTGTCATATGTTAATCGCAGTGGCACATTCATTGACTCTGAGGGCTTAGCCAGAGGCGTGGCCACTATTGTAGAGATGGGCGAGCTTTTCAGCTTCTTACATGAGCCACCCCCGAGGCCCCTCCACTGCTACCAAACTGGCGCCAGACCAAACCAGCACATAAATCCAGGACTGCATCACCCCAGCTTGGCCCCTCCAGCATCTGTGTTTATCCCTGACACCTTCCAGATATGTCCCTGACGGGCTTTTCCTTGCAGCAGGTACCAGGGAGGTTGCAGTCCCCAGGAGAACTACTGCCAGTGACCAGAAAGTGAGCCATGCCAGGAACACGCTGTAGTTCTGTGTCCACACGTGGCGCTCTAGCTCAATCCTAGAAACTAGGAATACGAGACCCGGCCAGCAGATCAACTGTGATGCCTTCTTGACAAGAAACATCTCAAAACAAATTAAGGTTGTTTTGTTTAATTCAGGGTGTTGGGGTTGTGGGTTTTTTTTGGCCTCATGACTCTAGCAATAAAGTGCAAAGGGTCAGAAACTCCCTCTTTTGAAACGGAATGTTTTCCTGTCTCCAGCATAAGTGTATTTGTGATCAGTTTAAGCCTGTTTGGTCATAGGGCAGCATGACCATCAGGATTTCAGCATTCATACCGTATTCAGATACAGTCATTTTACTCCTCTTGGCTTTCATTTTGTGAGACTAAATATGCCAAGCTTCTGCAGTTTTACCCCTTTCATATGATTATGTTAGCTGTCCTTCTCCGCACCTGTTACAGATTGATTTACTCTTTCTTGAACTTGAACTGGGCCCTACATGACATCTCATTAGTATGATGTGTGCTTCTAGATCTTGCTTTGCACGTGCCCTGTGAAAACACTTGCCCTTCTCACAGCGCTGTCTTCTTAGTGACTTAAAGACACACTAGAACTAGTTACGCACACTTATCTGAGTGTCTTGGCAATTTTCAAACACTGATCTTCAGTTTAGAGCAGAAAGTCCTGCTATTATTGCCAAAGGGGTGACTTACCTTTATATGCCTTCTCCCAGTTCTCAAGAGTCTTTTTTCCACGGGCACATTTCCTGTAAACTTTGAACTAATCACTAAGTTTCTGCCTAGTGTTTCTGCTTTTTTGCAACATAGTAATTGAAGGAAATTTCCACTGAGATGGGTACAAACAGCAGTCTCTGAGGAATTTCTCATATAATTTACTACTAAGCTAATGATCCCCTGCTGTAATTACAGATCCCTCTGTGCCTCTTCTTCCTATAATCAGTTTCTTACCTGCTATACCACGACATGTTGCTAA
The DNA here is from genome assembly GCF_020740795.1 of Apus apus. Classification (NCBI taxonomy): domain Eukaryota; kingdom Metazoa; phylum Chordata; class Aves; order Apodiformes; family Apodidae; genus Apus; species Apus apus. The sequence goes on along the minus strand of NC_067312.1, from coordinate 66,756,670 downwards.
TCCCTGTTTTTTGCCAGTGTCACTAATTCTTTCTAAGATGACATCCAGTTAAATGGATACTCTTTCTGCTGTGCAAAGGGCATCAGCAGAACACCCAGTATTTTTTGATAGCTCTTGGCACTCAAGGCTGTTTTTATATGACTGTAGTGGAAGGAGGTACAGCCCAGGCTCTGCTAGCAAGGACAGGTTTTGGATTGCTTCAGATGTCTTGGGCTGAGTGATGCTGTTGTGTCTAGGCGTTGCTTAACACGCAGGTGGGTACACACGTATACATCCCTGCTCTGTACTTCTTCCTTTCTTTGTACAGTTGTTGTCATTTTTCATCAGGGCATTCACAGATAGTTGCATGCAAACTGGCACAGCAAATGTTTAAATGCTAATGGGGCAGCAGACTCACTGGGAATGTGTCTTGCTTCATTAGGTGACAGAGAAGCATGCTGGGTGCTCTTTTAGAAGATGTATGTACAGATTCTTAGCTGGCTGTAGTGCAGATTCCAGTTGAGCACTACTTACCAGCCAAATTTCAAGGTTCAACAAGCCATTCAACTAGGGCAGAAGGAATAATTACAGATTTGTGAGAGGCTGAAATGTAAAAGAGATTAACAGATTGTTCCCTCCATCTGCCAGTCTTGGGGAGCTTCTAAATAACAGCAAACTCTCTTAGCTTGACCTTCCCTCCCTCCCAAAGCTATGAATGGCAGACCACTGTAAGAGATTGCATTGCACACTGCTTGTCAAAACTTCAGTCTGCATGTTGTCTATTTCTGATATCCAACTTATCATCAGGGTTCCTGTGCTCACCGCAAATACCAGGTGCTCGCAAAATACCATAACATAGAATCATAGAACAGTTTGGGTTGGAAGGAGCCTTAAAGATCTTCTAGTTCCAACACCCCTGCCATGTGCAGGGACTTCCCACTAGAGCAGGTTGCTCAAAGACCCATCTAACCTGGCCTTGAACACTTCCAGGGAGGGAGCAGGCACAGCTTCCCCAGGCAAGCAGTTCCAGTGCCTCACCACCTACATAGTGAAGAATTTCTTAATGTCTAACCTAGATCTTCTCTCTTCCAGTTTAAAGCCATTGCCGCTTGTCACTTTGCTACTTACTCTTATAAAGAGTCCCTATCCAGCTTTTCTGTGGGTCCCTTCAGGTGCTGGAAGGCCACTATGAAGTCTCCTCAGGGTCTTCTCTTCTCCAGATTGAACCACCCCAATTCTCTCAGCCTGTCTTCAGAGAAGAGGAGCTCCAGCCCTCTCATCATCTTTTGTGTCCCTCCCCTGGACTCACTCCAACAGGTCCATGTCCCTGTTGTGTTGGGGACCCCAGGGCTGGGCACACTACTCCAGGTGGAGTCTCACAAGAGTGAAGTAGAGGGGAAGAATCACCTCCCTTGACCTGCTGGCCATGCTTCCTGTTATGCAGCCCAGGACTGCAAGCACACATTGCAAGCTCATGCTGAGCTTCTCATCAATCAACACCTCCAATTTCTTCTCCTCAGGGCTGTTCTCCATCCATTCTCTGCCCAACCTGTATTTGAGCTAGAGATTTTCCTGACCCAGGTGCAGGACCTTGTACTTGGCATTGCAGTGCTTCATATGGCTTGCACAGGCCCACCACTCAAGCCTTTCAAGGTCTCTCTCTGTAGCATCCTTTCCTTCCAGGGTGCTGGCCACACCACACAGCATGCTCTCAATTCCACTGCCCATGGATCCAACAAAGATATTAAACAGTACTGTTCCAGTACTGACCTCTGAGGAATGTCACTCGTTTTTGGTCTGCATTTGGACATGGAGCCCTTGACAACAACTCTTTTGAGTGCAACCATCCAACCAATTCCTTACCCACCAAGTGGTCCACTCATCAAGTCCATGTCTCTCCAATTGAGAGACAAGCATGTTGTGTGGGACAGTGTCCAAGGGTGCTGTTAGCAAACTGAATTCTGCAGAGTCCATCAAGTTGATTGCTGGACTTGCCTGTGGAACTGGCTGTTCCACATTCAAGGTTGTGTCACTACTGAAAGCCTTTTCTATTGCTTTTGTCACCTTGAATTCATAGGCCTCTTTCCATCACAGCATTTTTGGCTCTGTCTGCACTGTTGTGAGGGATTGCAGTACATGTGAGGATACCAGGCTTGGCTCTGATTTCACATGACTACTGGTAAAATGAAATATGGATAAAATGGTAGGCTTTTTTTCTTGGGATTTAATAGTATGCTTTTCCTTCTTTATTCCCAACCAATTGATTTTTCTTCTACCACTGTGTTTCTAGGCTTCCAACTCCATGTTCAAGACATAGTTCAGAGCAGTGGGTAAGGTGCCTGACCAGGAGTAAAGAGGCCTGCCTACTAGTCCTGCCCAAAGTAACAGATCAGCTAGTCATTTTTATTTTAGCTGTATGCAGCTCTGTCTTCTCTGTGAGGAAGACTGAATAGATCTGCAAAGTGTAATCACTTAAAAATTAGCTTAATAATATTTTTTTTGTTAAAATGGAGATACAGATTAAATTACCAACAGTCAGAACGAGAAATAACAGTCAACCACTAGTTGTTTGTCAGAAGACAGGTTCAGTGAATGGGAAAATCAAATTAGGTAGGTATTGCTGGGTTTGTCTTTATACTTTCTCAGCTAAATGGTGGGTTTGGACATTGAGGAGAGGACAGAAGAAGCATCAATCCCATTTCAAGATTTATGTAGCGTACACTTCTATGTCTGGTTACAAATATTGATGGTTACATTAACACTTTCTGCTACAGTTGTCACATGCAAATAAATTTATTAGGAGTTCAAAAGGCCCAAAAGGGTTGATTTGTTTGAGGTGAGAAGGGCTTTAGAACTGCAAAGCTGAGCATAAACTCATTCAAGTTGAGTGTAAAGGGCAAACAAAATCAGACAAAGCAAGCAGACTTTAGTGAAGCTTCAGTGAGATGCAATGGAGAGGTTGTGCTGTCCAAGTTTATCTTCACTGAGGAGAGAAAATCAGGAGTTATGAATTATTCTTTCTTCTGCTCACTGCTGTTGCATGGCTGCTTTAGGAGGAGAGACTGAAAGGATTCTTCTTCCTTAGATGTGCACACTTGTAAAAAGAAGCAGTGGAGGGGTGATGGAGTAAGCAAGGTGAAACTGATAGCAGAGCAACACTAGTACATGATCAATAGCTCTCCACATTGAGTGGCAGAAGACTAAAACTGGCCACAACTCTCAGCAGTGTGCTGCTTCTTATAAGAGACAGGGCTTTCATGTTTCCAGCTGAGGTAGCAGGGACAGACTGTTCATATGAATCACATGCCTTTGCAAGTATACATGCTGCCCAACACACTCAAGATGCAGGAAATCACTTATACCTGCTGAGAAGACCAGAGTATGTGCTCTGTGTATGAAAGCCCAAGTGTTCAGCCACAGCTACTCAGCCACATGCCATAGCTGCAGCTCATCACAGTGGCCCAAACAATGCTGTGATCTCCTCAGAGATTTCCAGCAGTGCAGAAGACACTCCTGATTTCCAGCTGGTTAAAAAGGAGAGAGCAAGGGACCATCCAAAAGGCCCAGAAAGCTCCACAACCAGGACTGCAATACAGATGAATTACCTTTGCTAGAAGATTCACATCTGCAGTTCCCACAGAAACAATGATAAAAGCCAATGTTGATCACACCTGCAGTAAAAATGTAATTTTAATTTGATAAGATAAGACTTTGTCAAACTTAATGAGCAAATATTAACAGTATTTTATTTGGAAAAATTGGTTGTGCCTCAACATACATTCATCAAGCATCTGATTGCTGTTTCAGGGAAGATTCCCAGATCTTACTGCTCACTTATTATAGTCTCTTTTTTCTTTCCCAAGTGGCACTGATGTTTGCCCTTTGAAGTGAAAGTATCCCTGAAAGCTTACTGTTTTGCATATGTTACAGTATTTAAAGCTTGCCAGTGTATCCAAACTTGTATAGCAAAAATCTGGAGTCCAGTAAAATAAACTAAAATTTTTGCTCTTATTGGTCTTCAAAGGACGTATAGTCCTTCAGGAATCTTTTATTCCTGGAGTTTAATTTGTCAGTCTTCTGTGGTTTACAACTGAGATCTTAAACTGTCCTCATAGTTTTCTTGTAGTTCTTATGTCTCTCATCTTTGAAGAGTAAGTCCTTTTCCATAAACTTAGACTTAAATGCTGAGGGTAGAGCTCAAACTGAGAGGTTACTGTCTTGAAAAGATCTTGCTGAAGAAACTTCTTAAAAAGATTGAAAGTTGGTGTCTACTTTCCTTTTTCCTGAAGTGGTTATTTTCCCATTGTATAGAATTAAGATGTCAGTTCACTGTTTTACATCTTATTTTAATAATCTTTTTTCCATTCCTTGGAATGTTGCCCAGTTCCAAGAAGGATTTTTTTCCTAATTCTGAAGTTACCTTGCTAACTACCAGCAGTTCTGGGGACTGCCCACCCTCAGATTTCCATATGGCAGAAGTACCACCTAGATGTGTCAGGCTCATTGCATTCTTTTTACCCATCCAGCAGGTGGCATCGAAGCTCTAGAAAAGTTCATCCCTCGTCATACGGTCCGGTCCTGCAGAGATTCTGTCTTCTTTTGACATAATCGATTTAAAAGACAATGATGCCAACAAGAGTATTTTAGGAGACTTCAATTTGGTTTGCTATTAACTTAGAAAACTTCTCATGATAGCGTAGGTATATTTTTTTTTAAGTGTTTGATTTTTTTTTTCTTCTGTCTACTTACAGTAAGTTTAAGAAGAATTTATCTTATACTGCTTTCGAGTAAGGTTATGTATTATTTCTCAGTTTGACTCTGATTTCCCAAGTTCACTTGAACTAATGTCTGTTCTCCAAATATGTGTGGTATTCTGGCTATTGTGAATATGGACATAATTAACACAGCAAATGTTGATCAAATGTCATGAAATAATATAACTTCTAAATTGTATTGCTTCCTGATGCTCTGTTTCACAGTGGTGGCCCCAGTTTATGTACAGCATTCAATAATATATTTAACTACTCATTTCAAAATTACTGCTTATAGGCATTCATAAGAAAGCTAATAAAAAATCTTATTGTGACTGTATAAGATCTAATACATTCAGTTCCATAGTTACACATTTATTTAGTTTACTCCAATTCCTACACTTTGTTAGGAGAAATGAATTTATAATTATCACTTCAGTTCTTACAAGAAGCCAGATACAATCCACTCGCTCTTTCATTTCCAGGATGGCAAAAAACTTCTATCGGTGTCTAATCCCTCACACACTAATCTTCATAGATATTCTCTTGTGCCAGTTTCTTCCCTAGTAAATCCTTCTAGTGGGGGCTAAGATAAGAAGAAAGAGTACTAGATTAGTGCTTTTTTCTTCTTGTTCTCTTTTACAAAATCATTTTAACATTGCCAGCCACAGAAATATTAAATTACATATGAAAGGTGTAAAAATAATACTTTTGTTTCAATGGAAGTTATGTTTGGTAGATTTTTTTATGAATCCTAGAATATGCAATTCAAGTAGTCCTTTAGCAAAAAAGTATTGAGGTATTTGTCCTCATGTACTGAGGAAATAATTGACAGGCAATTATAGCTGGCCCCTCAGTTTTAAATCTGAAGACTCACATTTAAAATACCTTCAGCTTTGGCTGGAGTGAACCTTAAAGTTGAATTATCCATGCTATTTAAACATGTCTGTCTGTGGTATTCAGGTAACTTTTTTGTGTTGTCCCGGTAGTAATGATGAACAATTAAGTAGGTAGCAGAAGTTTAAGAATTGAAGTCAGTTTTCCCCATAAATAAGATTGCAAGCTACCCTGACAACAGGAATTGACCTGACTTTCTTAATGGCGGTTTGCTCAAGCTGTACCTAGACATCAGGTATGTCATTTTTGCCTGTCTTTTGTATATACATTAGAAATTTCTTTACTGATGTTGAAAAAAACCCCAATGTCTGGATCAACAACTTTTTATATCCCTCAGTGACATGCATTCTGGTCAAGGTATTTTGTTAAGCATTTCTTAGAGTATTGCTTAGGTTTTGGGCAGAGATTATGTAGCACATTCTTCCAATCAAGTGTCTTCCTCTGTGATTGTCTTCCCTGTTGTTAAGACTTACACCTAATATTAATTCTATTTATTCTTAACACTACTCTTTATACTTATTCTACTTATGCTTAATTCTGTCACACTGAGATTATCCATGATGGTTAATAATAGCTGTTTTTCAGATGTGTAGTATGACTGAATTTACCACATTCTTAGTAAATAAATCAATAATAAAGATGTAACATTCTCAGTAAATGTATAAATAATGTCAGGAGTTAGTACTGTTCCTTTGGTATATACCTACAGGGTTGCATACTTGTATAGCTCTCCCAAGAAGACAAATATTACTCGTTATTAAAAGATGCTCCTAAAAGATCTAGGTTTTTTTAGTTAACAGATGTATTAGTTACACTGATACCCCAACACTGAGGTAAATAAAACTAACAATTGTGGAAAACAAAATGCAAAATGCTGCTTGTTAAATATTTAACGAGTACTGAAAATTTCCAGTGTAAGTGATCATGTGACTGTCTCTGTAGTTTGCTACTTGAAGCCAAGTTTACTCTCAGAACTTCTGAAAAAGAAGGAACAACAGGTTGGGATGTTTGTCAGGATCAGGTTTTGGTTCAGGCTGCTGGACAAGGTCTCCCTGCTTGTATTCACTGCTAGTGACTCAGACCAGGGCCAATGGCCTGTCTAAAACCTTTTAAGAGCTCCAAGTCTGTGAGCCCCTGTGTCAGGGCAGCTCCTTCCCAACACCAGTCTGCTTGCTCTGTTTGGATGGTGGGCTCTCAGGGGTATAGAAAAGAAAAAGTCACCATGAGAACAATTAGACAATGGAGCCAGAAAAGTACTGTACCTTCCCATGATGAATGTATTCAAGATTTCATTTTACAGAGCCTGGATAACCTAATCTAAGGCACTGCTTTCCACAGAATCTTGGAGTCCCTTCCTAATGTGGACCTTTCTCTCATTTTTATGATCCTCTCAAGTTTCTGGAACAGGATCACAGTGAGTGAGAAACAAGTGATCTGGTTACAAAACCATCTCCATCTCTAGCGACCACTTTCACAAGCACAAATACGTGACTCATCCTTTTGACATACACTTTATTTCACTTTTTCTTGCATCCCTCCCAGTCCTGTGCCCCTCTGCTAAAGACTGCAGTAGATGCTGTAAAGAGACTTATTTTGTTTCCCCAAATGTTGACATTTTAATTCTGAATTATTTGCTCACAATGTTCAAACTCTGGCTTCTGGCAATGGCTATGGCCTTCTGTTTCAGGGTCAGTGAAAAAAACTTTTAATGATAAAATATTGTAATTTCTGGTATTTCCAGCTACTCGCCAAGTTATGACTTGTAAAACAAGATGTGAAAACTTCTTAATAGGTCTCATTTGAATAAATTCTACCGTATTGCTCTGTTATTTTGGTACATCCATCTCTGCATTTTTGAAAGTTATTGTAATATTACATGGAAAGAGAGAGGCAAGCATTAGTACCTCTGTTCCAGGAAATTCTATCCTGAAAACCATCACATGTCTCCTGACTTTTGAGGTCTTAGTGAAAAATATCTGAATTTCCAGCCCTAACCAGAACAATATCCAACTACCCTCTTATGTTTTTTCAGTAGTGAATAATGCTTGCTTTTCTAAGGCATACTGAAGCCAATTAGATTCTCACCTGACAGCACTGGTGTGCCTACCTTCTGTACGGGAAAAGGCTGTGCTGTCGCTAACCTGCACACACTCGCCCAGCTGCTGTGTTTTGAGTCCCACTCGGCTGAGTCAAAGTTGGGGTGATTCCAGGCTCTACCTCTGTCTCTTGGACAAGCCAAGAGACTTTGTGGCAAGAGTTTCACAAGCTAGCATCTAGGACTGGTCCTGATACCCAGTGCTCCAGTTAATTTCTTCCTGCATCTGCAAGTCCAGGAGCTATCTGACACACAGGAGCTCCAGAAAGCCAAATTACTTTTTGGCTGATGCAAGAAATAGGGAGGGGAAAAAAAACACTAACAAAAAAAAAAAGACGAACTGTACACATTGGCCTGCCTCTATGCCCCTGTTGCAAAGCAACTGTGAAGTTTAGATGAGAGGCTTTTAAAGAGTACACCCTTCTTCTCCCCTTTTCCTACTGAAAGTGCTCTTTTCCTCTCCCAGAAGTTGTTTTTCTGCCCCCAGTTTTTTCTTATATTTTGCACTACTGAAGAGAATCTTTCCTGGATTGTTAGTGATCTCCTTGTCAGGAACCTCCTGGATCAGACCTGTCAGATTTTCAAAATCCATCACCACCTCATCCTCAGCTCAGTTGTCACCCTGACGAGCTTCAGATTGGAACAATTAGTTTGCCTTGAGCCATTGCCAATTATTTTGCTGCTGTATGATTAAATGGACTGTAATTGAATAGCTGATCACTAGGATTTAATGACTCTCCACTATTGTATCCATCCAAGTTAAAGATTTTTTTTTTTTCTTTCTGTCACCTCCCAGGGGACTTCAGCTAAATCTGGAGGCAAAAGGTCACAGAGGAGAGAAGCATGCACAATGAGAACAGAATTTGCATTGTGATATAGAATGGCACAGACAGTTCCTAAGACTGTCTATGCTATTCTGTGCATTAATAAAAGCATGTCCAGCAGATCCATGGAGTTTTTCTTTACCCTCTAGTCTGCCCTGGTGAGATCACACCTGGAATACTGTATCCAGTTTTCAGCTTCCCGATTCAAGACAGATCTACTGCAGAGAGTCCAAGGGAGAGATACAAGGATGATTACAGGACTTTAACATCTCTCATAAGAAGAAATGCTGAGAGAACTGGGGCTGTTTAGTCTTGAAAAGAGAAGGCTGAGAGGGGATCTTACTCATGTCTATAAATATCTGAGTCTCTTTTCAGTGGGCCAGTCTCTTTTCAGTGGTGCCCAGTAATGGGACAAGGAGAAATGGGTATAAGCTGTAACACAGGAAGTTCCACCCCAACACATGGAGAAACTTCTTTACTGTGAGGGTAACAGAGCACTGAAACAGGCTGCCCAGAGAGGTGGTGGAGTCACCTTCTCTGGAGACTTTCATAACCCACCTGGATGCATTCCCGTGTGATCTGTCCTAGATGTTCCTGTTCTGTCAGAGGGCTTGGACATTATATGATTCTATCAAACAGTTTATAAGCAGAGTGGTTAACAGGTTGTTTTGCACACATACACACACAAACACACAAGTGAGAAAAGACGTAAGAACTGTCTTCTTTCCTAATTAAGAAAACCTTCCTATTCAGTGTACAATCCAGTTGGGTTGGAGAACACTCTTAAATATAAAGTTATATGCTGGAAAATATATTCTTAATCTATGACTAAGATTCTTGTACTAGTAAAATTTTCTTTCCCCAGATCGGTCTCCTGGAACTTAGCCATTTCTTAACTATTGGTAAGTTACCCTCAAAAAAATCTCACTAAAAAGGCTAATGTGTCTATACTGGGGTTTATGTATGTATTTTTTTATGTAACCCAGCTGTTTAAATGGTTATAAAATTAAAGTGTTTTTATTTAAGTCTTGGACTGAAATATTGTGGGTAATTAATCTACAGTCTGGACCAGCATATTTGAACACATCAGGAAAGGATGTAAATGGTTCAGTGTGTTGTTTAGAGAAGAAGTAATGATGTTCCTATAGTACAATTTGTTAAGGAAAGCTGTCATTGAGTGTTTATTTGTGGAAAATCTGCAACAGCTCTGATGTGACTTTTATAGTTGGAATATAAACCTGATCTATTAGGTTGATCATGTGCATGCAAAGCAGTCTCCCCTGCATTCCTTGATATTGCAAACAGCCAAGCAATGATTCATCAAATCAAAGTCCTCTCTATGAGAAAATGGAATAATTTAATACCTTCTGTGTTTGGATTAATGAAGAAAAAGATGTTGTGATTAGTTCACATTCTTCTGGCATCTGCAATATGTGGGTACTGCCCATGCATATAAGGGTATGTTCCTTGCCCTGTAATGTCCCCTGTTCACAGAACAGGTTTTTCAGAGTGTACTCATGATGATTACAATGTGAAGGTTCTGGACCAGCAAGGTAAGCCCAAGCCATACATTTTCAGGTCATTAATGATTTTTGTTGGTTCATAAGTGACTTCATCAATATTGACAGGACTGTTTCTGCACTGGGTTTTTCCTCAAGGATTCTGGGTAAGATGCCATGAAAAAAAGCCCAATATCTATTAAAAACCCTCTCACAGTCAAAACATACATATAAAAGTCTAAATTTGATTTAGCCATTTTTCAATCCTATTGACCTTGAAAAATGAAGGCTAGGTAAGCAAGCACAGAAATGAGGTGCAATGGATGCATTTACAGACAAGTCATACCATGAGCAAATTCAACCCCAATTTCTATCGTGTTTGCCTGTGTAGAAGCTCCAGTATCCAGTGGGATAAGGCCATGCATCTGGAGGGATACTGATACTGTTTCCTTCTTTCCTAACAATCAACAAATTTTCACAGATCTTATGGGAACACCATTGCCAAGTTTGGATGGAACTGATGAACAGTTTTGGAGGTCATACAGACTGTTTAGAAGCTTATTCCTAACAAGACCTGGCTAAAGCAGGTCTGCTACACCTGCAGGTACCTCTGTATAAATGCACTAATTCATTTTTGCTAATTACAATTATTCCTTGGATTTAATGTAATCACTAGGTAAACCTGGGTGGGAATTGGAAACTTGTTTTTTGTCTTCAGAAGTTGATTATGTGCATATCCATCTGTGCAAAAGAAACATGATTCCCTCCTGCAGACAGCTGACAAGTATCATGTCAGCTCTCCTCAGCTGCAGAATCCCTGGATGGTTCTGTTATCTTTCTTTCATTGTTATTCTCACTGGCAGCAAGAGCCCTTCAGCAGTCCTTACTTTGGGCCCTAAGTGGGAGGGAACTTGTGAGACACTCAGCCACAGCACCCCCAGGCATATCCTCATCTCTGTTTCAGCAGGGAGAAGAACTGGGAACCTGAGCACAACACTTCATTTGTGGTGTGCTGGCTTCTTCTCCACATTTTTTGTTTCTCTTGTCTATTCAGCCTGAAATCTTTTCAAAGGCTGGGACTGTCTCTGGCTGTCTAGACATACAGGACCTATTACAATGGGACATTGATTTCTGATGGGGTCTCCATCTGCTTACTGTATTGCAAATAATTACTGCTAACTTTAAAAGAGCTACTTTTTAGCATCAGGGTTCAGCAATAAAGAACATTTGAACTTTATTACAAAGTTAAATAATGCCTCTTACAAATGAACAGAGAAATAATTTATTTCAAAATCACAGAAGTTTGTAGGTTAAAGGTGAATTTTGTGGCTTTCATGTTTGGCTAACGATGTATGCTCTTGGTTCTTTCTCTATCTGCTGAAGCCAACTGAAATGTCTGATAAGTTGCTTAGGTTTTATGTGCAATATCTGTAGTATCTATTGTTATTTCTTGGCACTTTTTTTTTTTTTTTTTTCCCCCTCATCAATGCAACCTCCAAATGTCTCAAAAGAGTTCAAGAATTTACCCATGGTACGTAGATGTTTTTGCACAAATTTACAGGCAGAAATTTAGAGCCATGAAGTGATCCATAGATGTACAAAAAAATGTAACTCCTTTAGGAAGAAAAATACAGAGGCCACGTCTAATACTTTAATAATGGTACAGGATTTTATTGCAAGCCTGAAGGAAATCTCTCAAGATCTCTAATGTCTCCTTGACATATGAAAAATATGAAGTGTGATTCCTGAAAAGATTCTTTTTTTCAGTTGACAAAACCATTGCCATCTCAAAAGAGTTCTCAGAATTGCATATTTTGTTGGATTTTTCACATCCTTCTCCTCTGCTTATGCAGAAAGCAAGAAGATTTTGAGAAGGTGCAGCTTCCTTTACAAATATTCCTTTCTCTCTAGTGTGATCACCTAAAAGAGCAAAGGAGAGACATAGGACAGTGACAATGATTGGCACTGGGTAGATTAGTAACAAGACATAACTTTATGTCTCTTAATAGGATAACAGCTGCAATACCGTCACAGGCTCTGAGAAGACAGAAATAATGTGTCTGTGGTCAGTTGTTCAGCTTTGGCAAGTGAGCCTGGAGATTCAGTGTTAGCAAAGCTCTCTTCCTGCTTTTGTAAAAGTACACTTTGGATTACCCAGGGTGCTCTACAATCTTTCTTTTGAAATGTGCCCGACTCACCAGTCATCCCAACTGAAAGAAAAAAAAAAAAATCAGTGGAGTCTGTTATGCAGAGCAGCATTTGAATAGCCAGCAGCCAATTTGCCAACACAACAATTCTGCATTGAGCTGATTCCCAGATATGAATATCCCTTTCAGGGAGAGCTTCCCAAATGAGGGAAATCCAGAAGCTGGCTTTTGAGAGTGAAATTCCCTGGGAATTCAGCATACGGCTTTGCCTGGCAAAGTTCCCAGCCAAGAACCAACAAAAAGCAACTGGCTCTGATCCTTCTCCTTATGTATTTTGGCAGCTTTCTTCCATTTAAAAAGAAAATAAAAAGTCCATCTTGCTCCCATATTGGAAGAAGTCCAAGATACACACATTGGGAGTACAGGAACTGGTATTTAAAGTCCTCCTGACACTTTTTATGCTTGGTCTTTGATCACGCTGAAAAAGGCAGTTTATTTTTGCCTTTTATGGTCTTGAAACAAAAAGTTGCTCTTGGACGCTTTCTGCAATATAATTTGGTGCTCAGTTTTCTTGATAAAACTATTCTAAATAGCGCCATAAAACAATAAACACCCCAATAATCCTGATTCTGCCCTCCCCTGTGTCTCTTCTGAACCATTAATTTTGTGAAGGTTAAAATAAATGTGAGATCAAAACTGGCCCTTTCTTTTTGTTTGTCAGTTGTGTGACCATTCAACAGTCTTTCTAAGATGTTTGGGTTTTTTTTAATAAAAAAAAAAAAAGCAGCAGCTGTTTGGAAGTTCAAGACCAAACTGAGATAACAATACACATTATTTTAATATCATAAGTGCTATTGCTTTTCAGATAAGATTAGGTATAAGACAAAACCATGAGGAAGATATAATGGGAGATGATGGCAAAAAGCCACTTTTGCCACTTTTACTGCCCTTCAGGCATGCTGCTTGCAGACAGACATATCAGAAGATCTGATCCAAGGTTTTTATAATTTCTGCTGCTATGTCCAGGTCTGGTCTAAGTGATGTGTTATCTCTACCAGGCATTTAGCCATGCAGAGTATTAGCTCCTACTATTTGTAGAGAACCTATGTTCACTAAGACACTTTGACCTTTGTATGGAAACAAAACCAAGAGATTGCAGTTGTCCAAGTAATTTAAAGATGTTACAAATTGACATTTAAAATAGGTATCATTCTTGTTTAGCAAATAATAGGTCTTGGATTCAATCAGACACCACATCTTAATTTTGGCTGTCAGGGAAAAGTCACATCTTACCAGTATGAAGTGATCTTGTTTATCCCAGGAGGTTTTTTAGAATAGAAACCAACAGATAAACCTAGAAGAGCAATACTGAGATGGTCAGCTTAAAAGATGAGTTTCTCAGATATTCTGATGACGTAGAATTGGTGAAAAATCTGACTTACACCTAGTGAGTGTGCAATTCTAAAATTCTGGAACATAACAATTTAGACTAGAAAATACTGAAGAGAAAGGTGTGCCCTACCAGATATACTAAACAAGTATCAGCAGAGCAAAATTCAGTGCTCATTTTAAAAGGAAACTGGCAAAATACAAGGTCTGAGATCTTGTATAGCATGTTTTAATACTCAGACAAGAAAGACTAAGCCGGATAGATTAACCATGATCGTTTCTGCCAAAATTTCTGACTGGGTTGTGTATTCTTTTCTGTACTGGTGCATCATCACTGATGGATTGGTCAAATAGTTTGGTAGACAAAAGAGGCCCACATTTTGACTTTCTGTTTGTTCTTACGTTGGATGTATGTATGGATGTAATTTTTGCTAGATGAAGGACAATTGGGCAGTTGTGATGAAATAAGGATGTAACTGATGGAAGTAACAGAACTAAACTTACATGAGGATATTTTCTGATGTATCAGTACAGGTTGGGGACTCTCTTCTTGGGGAGCAGTGTAGGGGAAAGGAACCCAGTGGACAGGACAACCATGAGCCAGCAATGTGCCCTTGTAGCCAAGAAGGCCAATGGCATCCTGGGGTGTATTAGAAGGGCTGTGGTTAGTAGGTCAAGGGAGGTTCTCCTCCCCCTCCACTCTGTCCTGGTGAGGCCACATCTGGAATATTGTGTCCAGTTCTGGGCCCCTCAGTTCCAAAAGGACAGGGAACTGCTTGCAAGAGTCCAGTGCAGAGCCACAGAGATGATGAAGAGAGTGGAACATCTCCCTTATGAGGAAAGACTGAGGGAGCCGGGTCTCTTTAGCCTAGAAGAGACTGAGGGGCAAATTCATTAATGTTTATAAATATGTGAAAGGCAAGTGTCAAGAGGATGGAGCCAGGCTCTTCTCAGTGATGTCCAATGATAGCACAAGTGGCAATGCGTGCAAGCTGGAGCATAAGAGGTTCCTCATAAACATAAGGAAAGACTTCTTTACTGTGAGAGTGACTGAGCACTGGAACAGGCTGCCCAGAGAGTCTGTGGAGTCTCCTTCACTTCAAAACCTGCCTGGACACGTTCCTCCTGTGATGTGCTCTGGGTGATCCTGCTCTGGCAGGGGGGTGATCTAGGTGATCTTTCAAGGTCCTTTCCAACCCCTAAGGTTCTGTGATTCTGTGATTCTCAGCATCTTGCTATGAGATTCAATGAGTAAAAGCTTGAGGCAGCCCGTATGCTGGTAAAGATCCAATGGCCTGGAAGATGCTCTCCTCCTTATCAACCTAACCCACTTCTGCCTGAAGTGGGGGATGGCATAACTCTGCCTTGGGTAGCACCTGGATGTAGAGGATGCCCAGGGATGCCTGACACCAAGCTGGAGCCACCATGCTCAGCACCCTGCTCCTCCCAACTGCTGAGAGCCTTGCTCCTGTCCACAGGGAAGAGGAAAACTGGTAACTGCTTTTCTCCATGTTACTCTGTAGCATTCTCTGCACTATTGACCACTGTTTGATAGAGGCAGTAAACACTCAAACTCCATCACTTAGATCTTATTATTGCGTAGTAACTAAAGCATATAGTTTGTCTCTCCTGACTTAAACTACGGTACAAAGATAAAGGCAATAGAATAAAAAGAACCATCAGAATGAGGCTCCAATTCATGCCACCACATACCTGGGTTGACAGCAGCATTTCTCACCTCTAGTGAAGATCTCACCAAGCACGGCCTTGAGGATAATAATAGTTTTGCCATTTAATTTGCAATTAAATTGGGACTGTTCTGGGGTGCGCTTGGACCTCAAAGTAGAGTGTAATATTAAGTCTAACCTCAGTAACACCCCACTCTGCTTGAGCTAACCAGAAGAGAAGTACAAACAAATCCCACAGACTGAACAAAAATGAGTTTGCAGGGAGGAATAGGATACAACACTGCACACTCCTGCACATAACCTCTGTCCTGGATCACAGACCTAGCACAGTATACAAGTGAGGGGACACTGCTGCTGAAGAATAGTCTAGGGTGGTGCCTTCAGAGGGCACTGGGCTATCAATACAGCCAATGAAGAACTGCCCCAGCAGAAACTAAGGGGTCCTTCCACCTGAAATTCTTGGCATCATCTTTTATTTTCACTGGACATGCAGGTTTCCTTTGTGATTTCCTTTTCCTCAGTAATGTTTTACTTCCTCCAGGTTTAACTGAGTTCTGCATGTTTTCTTAAGCTATTTCACATGCTAGACTTACTGGTTGAAAGTGGTTTGGATCCAAATGAAGCAGCAAAGAAGTGAAGTTCAGAGCAAAGCTGCAATATTTAGTCTGGAGTTCTTTTGTTTGTTTGATCTACTGTCTTAAAACTTGCTGAAAACTGATTCCAGTGTCCCAGAGTTGTAAGGCTTGAAGCCTTAGAAAGCCCACAGATCCTTGCTGAAAAAGCAGTGACTCTTGTCACGCTGATGAGGGTTAGGTACAGCTCAGCTTCTGTCTTGTTGTATAGGCCAGGGAGCTCTTCTTACAAGCTAGTATTGAATCAAGCAGGAGTTGTTCTTTCTTTCTTTCCTTGGGAACAGGTAAACAAATCATCAGTGAGGTTGTTCAGGGCAAGAGACAGCAAGTCTATTTATATATCAGCAGATGTTCAGGTGAACAGATAGCAAAAAACTAATGACATCTTAGATGTCATCCAGTCTAGAACTCTGAGAATTCTGTGCAGTTTGGAGAGGGCAGAATTCCCAACGTGAAAAGAAAAAAAGTATCTGCTTCTACCCAGTGATACTCTTTCTAAAATTAGCAGGATGTTTTGATGGTAATTCTGACCTCAAACCTGCTGACTTCTCTGTCTGCTATGTATTCTTTTCTATAACAAAAATTAAGAATGTTTAATAAAACAGCATGGGGAAAGCAGCATGTTCTGAGATCTGATCCTGTCCTTTTCCATATGGTTTGTGCTGGCTTTTGTACTCTGCAGCACCCAGAAATGCAGAGTACACTTCATTTAATGTGTGGTACCTGGATAATTAAACCCGAGGCCAGCAATTTCTACTCTAGTCCTCTGTGCTATTCTTGACTGACACTTGTCTCTTACTGAGAAACTGCTTGTTGGGACTCTGACCCATGCCCTCTCTTCATCCTTGCTGGGCAGGGACAAAGGTGTTGCTTACTTTCAGTATCCTGCTACCAAAGTTTTTCTGCTTCCATGAAAAGGGCAGCAGGAGGAGGCATGTGTGTTTGTCTCAGCTGCTACCGTTCACAGCCCAGCATGGTTACTGGCAGGCAGAGCTAAAACCCTGAGGGAGGCCAGACCAGCAGAGGCACAGACATATGCTCTAGGCCCCTTCGCTCTTAATGTGGGCAGTAACCTGTAGGGAAATCAAATTTTAGCCCTTTCAGTTATGGAGAAACTATCTGAAACATGAAAGAGACATTAATCAAGACAACAATGCCTGCTTCACCTGACAGAGATCCTAAGACAGGGAATTATGACAAAATTCCATTTACTCAGTGGTGTAATAGCCCAAAGCTACCACTTCCCCAAGGGTCACAAGTTACCATGCTCTGTGTTGATGGCCTGTTTGGATGTTTTCACCTGCAGTAAATGCAAGGTAATATAGTACCCCATGTCAGAAGGAAAACAAGTGATTTAATTTGCTGTGAAATGCCATGGAAAGAGCACACATACTGACAGGTGGTATGGATAGCAGACATGTAATAACCATTATACAACCAATATTGACAATCTCAGGAACCTATATATAAAAAATAATAAAAAAATAATAATAAAAAAGATAAATAATCACATTCTGAATATCTTCATTATTTTAGAACCTCCACTGGATTTGGTTTGACAGGTAATAAAGCTGGCTCACCATAAGAAAAGATGTCTCTTATTTTAGACCAATACAATTGTTGAAGGTATGGAGAAAGACAGTACAAGAGAGTTTCTCAGCATCCAGGTGGGCCCCATCCTATCATATGTCTGATTCCTGCATAATTTTCTTCCTGGAAGACAAGGAGGAATCTGGTACACTGTTTATCTAGAAAAAGAGCCATAATGAATAGAACTATAAATGTGCTAAGCACAGTCCTCTTTCCATTGCACAGGAGCAGCTCCTCTCTTTCCCCCTCTCACACACTCAGACAACCTGAACTTTACACCCTCACAATTGTGATGTCTTGAAGTTAAAATAGAAGCTGCTGAGCCTCAGATGTTTGGAGTGTTGATCCCTTAGTCATGAAAAAGTGGATGTTTGTGAGTCAGCATGGGATCAACTAACCATTCCCATTGCTTTTCCTACTTGTTTGCTTGATCAAAAAAAATGCTATCCACTTAATTTTCAAGTTGAAGTAAAAATGATTCCCTGCCATGTCTGATAGAACCACAATCAGAGCGGAAATGCCTGGATGTGTCTCACTCCACTGGTATAGATTTTGCAGGTGTTTTACTCTTAGCTAACTGCCAGAGAGCAGGTACAGTCAGAGCACCAGACATTGCTGCTCGATGGGAGATGGCTGCTTTCAGCTCAGGACTAATCACTTTAAGCTGTTCCTATAAGCTCTGCAACTTGGTTCCTCAAACCCTTCTGATCAAATCCACACGATGGAAAGCAATGTCAGAAAAAACACTGCACTTGTTTTGTCTCACCTTCTGCTTTGTCTCTACTTTGATTTGCCTTTGCTGCCAACAATCCACTGGACTGTCCCACCATTGAGGAAACACAGATGCCTTCCCTATGCTATTCCCTGCTTTACAGACACCAGTGGCTGGAATAAATAACCCAGGATACACTTATGCCCCGAGGACCCAGTGTGGTGATGTTCTCATGTACTGGATGTCTTGTACTTATTTTTGGTAGGAGACTCATTCACAGGATGTACTGTGGTCCAAGAAAATTCATTCTGAGCCCTCACCCTGTGCTCATCATCAAGTTTAGCCATGCTATTTTCGCAGTGGATTTCTTCATTTCAGTGTCTGAAAAAAGGAAGTGTCTGAGTATAGCAATTTCAGGCAAAGGACCCTTTGTAGAGTTGCAGAAAGCTTTTTTAAGTGACACTGTCTTAAGGATCTCTTCACTGTCTTAATAATCTTCTCAGTTTTGTGCCCTTGTAGGTCTGCCCTTGGTCAGGATTGCAACCTTGGCAGATGTCGGTGAACTCCTCAATACCTCTCATTCCAATTCAACTGGGGTGCTTGAAAGCTCAAGGCTTTGGCTTCTTTCCTGCAGATCAACACAAGGTAACAAACTCTTAAATGGGAAGGACAGGGCTCTGCACCAGAGTCTTATTGTTTGTTTTAGAGTAACCACAGAGTTACTACTTGAGACCAGGTGTCAGATGCCTCCACACAAGCACCTGGTAAGAGGCAGCTCCTGCACACAGACCTTTACAGCGTAGGCCAACATGGCTTGCCCAAAGCCACACAGATGAGGCCAGATAACCACTGCAGGCCAGTGCTGCTGCTGTCAGGACACCTGTTGGAATTCCAGATGTGAATCCTCTAAACTTGCCTCTGTTACTTTTCCTGCAGTGCAGCTCCAGAGCCTGGCTTCCTGTTTGTTTTTATTTGTCTGTTTGCTTAGTTTTGTTTGGTTTTGAGGTTTGTGTTTTGGTTCTGGTTTTCTTTTTTTGTGTGTGTGTGCATGTGTTTTGTTTTGTTTGTTTTTCCTGAAAGTCTTCCAAGAGGTTAGCCAAGTGTTATCTTGCAGAACTGCCAGCATACCAGGTAGAGAAAATCTACAAGATCAAACAGCCCTTAGAGCTTCCTGCTGGCAGCTGCTTCTGAGAGCAGCTTGTAAAACTCAGTGCTGATGACTGTGAACATGACCCCTGCTCTTGCTTTGGTCTCAGTCCAACACCAGAATCATCACCTATACCTAACCCAGACCCAGCCTGAGGTTTGCCGTGTACCCTGGTCTTCTCATCTGTACAGCATGCTAATCACAGTGCACATAATGGGGCAAGAAATTGTTAACTTTTTTGAAGAATAGTTGCCCCCATTCTTTTGTTTGTTTGTTTTTTTTGTTGTTTTCTCCTTGAAATTAGATTAGTAATTCCCTTCAGGATTTTGGAATGTTAAAACCTGGATCAGCTCTAGCACTCACACATTATCATATATTTTATGTCCTTATTTAGAGCCAAATGCTGATCCATGTGCTAAGTTTTCAGACAGACTGCTTATTCCTTGGCATGGGCTCTTTGTTTCACAAGTACCCAGGCAGAGAAGCCTGTCAGCCAGAACCTGGCAGTCCTGTAGGCAACAGGATGAAGAGGGGAAAGAAATGCGATTTTGTGATCGCCAGTGCTGCAGGAAGCTCAGCAGAGCTAGCTTGGAAGAGAAGGAGCAAATGAGCAAGAGCCAGAATAGAGGAAAGAGCTGATCATTTTTTTCCCTGGGGTGAAGGCAGGGAAAAATAAAGTAAGCTCACAACTCTAACAAGCTGCTCCCAGGCAGTGTAACTCAGTGTTGCTTTGTACTACAGCCTATTAGCAACACCTTCCTACATATGCGTGTATTTAACACTGCCTGGTCCTGAAGGTCATTAATTTTGGTGTCCTCCTGTCCAATTCACAAGGAAGCCAAACCCTTACTGGCAGAAATAATGAGTTCCTCTTGATCCTCCCACTTGATTGCTTAAATGGCTGATGCAGATAAGAAATACCACTTCTCCCAGTGGGAAGTTCAGCAAAAAGCTCCCTTCCATATTTGAGGCAGCTCCCATAAGCAATTCCCTTTGCTGTATTTAGGCACTTCCTCTTTATTTTTTTATTATTTATTATTATTATTCACTGTGGTGTTAGAAACTCATATTCAACTTTTTATAATGAAAGGGAAGCTTTAAAGTTATTCTGTCCCCCATTGATGCAACATTGCTAGGTTTGAGGCTTTCTCATTTTGCATTTGTATTTTGCAGCCCTCAAAGCTGAAGCATGTGGGAGTCATCCTGGCCCCCAGAGCATCCAGTCTGATAAGCAAAGTAGCACCAGAGGAACGAGTCCTCTCTGTTGCTTTTCCCCTGCAGCTACAGAGACTCATTACTGCTGGCCTTTAACATGAGAAAATCCTACCTCCTCCAGCCTGATAAGTAAATAGAAGAGTCGGTGCGCTGACCCTTTCCTCTCTGCTTCCTGCAACGTCTTCTTCCTTCTAAGGACCTGGGGTCCATCCCTGCTCCTGTGAATGAGCGTTCATCACACATTATACCATGCAAGTGTCAAGTCTGAGCATTGTTCAAAAGATACCACAATTTCCCTTTGCCCTGCTTCCACCCACCTTTTTGCCTCTATCCTCCTCCAGGTTTGCCTCATTTCCTTTTCCTGCACCAGGCACCCATTAAAGTGAAGCAGAAAAGGAAAAGAGGTGTCTTGTAAAAACAGGCATGGGGGTGGGTCATAACTGTTGAAAAAGCAGTTAAGTAACACAGCAGCATTCTTATGGGACTTTCGTTTTCCAAGCACTGTGATTTTTCAGCTGGAGTGTAGTCAGGTTATAAATTTTCTATTAGACATGCTCGTGGCAGTGTAAGCGATCAACAAATTAGCACCATTTAACTTCTTTTCATTGCATCTATTGGGCACCATCCGGTTCTCACAAAAGAGAGCTGTTTTTTTCTTTTTCTTTTTGTTTTTCTTTTTCTTTTTTTTCTATTTATTTTTTCTTTTTCTGCTTTTTCTTTTTTTCTTTTTCTCTTTCTTTTTCTCCTTTTTCTTTTTCTCTTTCTTTTTCTTTTTCTCCTTTTCCTTTTCCCTTTCCTTTTCCTCTTTCCTTTTTCCTTTTCACCTTTCCTTTTTCCTTTTCCCTTTTTCTTTCTTTTTCTTTTTCTTAGAAAAAATAAAAGGGAAAAAAAAGCAAATAAACTTGAAGTGTTTTAAGGAATACAGCACTACTGCATCCAAGCTCTGGCACCACACCACACGTACCACACGGGGAATAGAGATCAGGGTGGGGAAGAGTGTCGAATTCTTGCACATGAAGCTGACTGGGCAGTGTATTGGTAGAGCTTGCCCCCCACACCCTGCTTGCAGAGCCCCAACTCCTGCGCTCATGGAGCCGGAGCCGCTATTCCCAGCTCCCTTAGGAAGAAAAAGGCTCCTTGCCCTGGCAAAGCAGGAGAGCTGGGACAGCCGCCTCGGCGGAGCGTCAGGCAGCTCCACGCTGGAAGCAGCTGCAGCAGGTTGCCTCCGCATGGCCAGATCTGGTAGCTCTTCCGATGTAGGTGGCCTGCCAAGCTCCAGATGACAGGGCGTGAGTCAACAAGTCCCGCGCAACAAAGCGACGAGCTCCAGCTGGTGGACATGGCAGGAGGGTGCCCCAGCGGGTCCTGACTAGGATTATGAAAGGTTACAGACTTTCATCCTCCATCTGTGGTGCCTCATCATAGAAACTGTCTGAATTTTATCAAAATTATTTATTTCTGTTCCTAGCAGAATAGCTCCAATTTCCATCTCTGTAACAAAGGTCAAAATCAGATCTGCCCTTGCAAAGTTCCTCAAGGATTTTGGTTTATCTTTTCCAGTTGTTAGACCTTTTGTCAACTTTTAAGGATGTCCAAGTGTGTTGTCTTTGATTGCATGACTTGCTGCTTGACCCTAGTCAAACCAAGAAGAAAAACAGGCTTTGGCTTTGAAAAAGCTGTAGTGGTCAGGTGAGCATGAGTCTGGTAAATTTTAATTTGTGGGGTTACCTTCTTTATTTCTATTTAAGAGGCTGTTTCTCTGGTGGGTGACATTTGACATGTCACTTCACTTGCCTTGTTCCCTCTTAAAGTGTATTAACCCATCTCCCTGTTTTTATACTCTAAGGTCTGCAGAGCAGGTGGTGTGGTTTTGTTTGTGGTTGCTCAAACCTTGTCTGCAGCTTGCATTTAAATAGTAATAATCTAGAGGTGAAACTGTTCAGATAGGCCCTGGACATGGTCACATGCTACTTCACCTGTGAAGGTTGTGCTTTCACCATCCTGCTCCATCCAGGAGATCTGCTAGGGACTTTGTTCCTAAACAATGAGTAAAGTGGATACTTCATTGTGGCAAAAAATTGTTAGTTGGAAGTTGTTAAAGCATTGAGAAAGAAATTATTAAAGGTGTAACACTGCACAGAAACAGTTGGACTTCTTTTGTCATAAGGCAGCTAATATTCTTGACTTAGTGCAAAGAGTAATAGAAGATAATTTGGTTTGGGATCCTATCTTAGATATTTGCCAAAGGGACTGAGCTGTGGTAGTGATGACTAGCCCCTGCAGCAAGGGGGTTGGACTCAATGATCTTCAGAGGTCCCTTCCAACCCCTAATAATCTATGATTCTAAAAGAGAACAAAGAAACACATAGAATAAAAGCAGAGCTTACATAACACTGAAACAGCAAGAATTAAAGAAAAACACATCCCAAGTTGTCAAGAAACCATCGTTGAGACATAAGCCTGCACGACAGAAGAAAGGGACGGAAGGGAGTACTTCCCACAACTTATCTTGGCCATAGCCTTGAGCACGAGGTGGAAAACACTGACTAATTGGACTTAACCATATCAGCATCTCATCAGTATATTAATGTACTGTTAGCACACTAAAATACCCACCCATAGGCTAGAGGGACCCCTGCTAACAAAAAGCCCCCAACTCTTTGAGCATGAGTAGTGAAATTTTTAAGCACTGTCACTTCAAGGTGAAGAACTAGTTAACCAATCATATATACAAGTGACAGAATATAATCAGAGATAATTTTACATATGTCTGTGTATAAAAGTGGCCCTGATGTTTCAGGAAGCTGAACTTGCTTTGTTGAACACCACCCTAGTCCTTTTTCTGTGCAGAACTGAAAATTAAGGCAAGTAGCTCAACTCTGTGTGTGGATTGGCTTCTTGCACATTAGGTAACAGACTGCCTTTTTTGGGACAACAGTAGCAGTTTTGCAATGTGTACCCAGCAGCAAATGGCTCTGATGTCAGGGTAACCTGGTAGTTACGTGACACAAAATAGGTAGTGACCAGAATGACTTACAAAACAGTTAAAATTTCATAACACAGAACTTAGATATATTGTGTTCTGGAGGGGAAAAAAAGTCAATCTTATATGAAAGAACAGCTGAAAGGACAGTGCCATTAAGATGTGTCCCACTTACATGCTGTGTGGGTGGAACTGTCTAATAACAATCTGCTGAAACAATATCTTGCACTTACAGCACTACCTCTGCATCTTTTTTATTTTTATTTTTTTTTTTAGTGTAAAACTATACAGGTTGCTCAGCTACAAGGTCTCTTAATGACTTAGGCCTAGGAGCGGATCAGTGTGTTGCTGTCTGCCATTCCTTCTCTTGCCTCTAGAGACCAGGGACTTTTATTTTATTGTGAATCTTACAAGTCCTAGCACTGTGAAGCCCTGAGCTTACTTGTGTTTTCAGATGTTACTGTTATAGAAGAACTGTGATTCTGTGATTGGATTTTTTTTTTGTTTTTATCTTTGTGCTTAAATATTCTGACCCAATGCAAGCAGGGGATACTTGCATCGTGTCTGCTGCTTGTATGCTGCCTGAGGATAATTCAGCTGTATTAGGGAAAGATGGGTCACATATGCACAAGCTGTCAAAGTCAGAGCTTTGAAGTTGGTTGGAAGAAGGACTATAGGCCCAGCAAGAGCTTAACAGGGTAAGTTTGACAAAGCAAGAATAAAATATGGGGTTTACACTGTCATTTTTTCTACTGGCAGAGGTGTATTCTGTGAGCTATCATATTTTCCACAGTGTCTGACTGTATGTAATAGTAACATACCTCTCCCACCACTTGAACTGAAGAAGGTTGGCAAACAAAGAGTGCAAAAAAACCACAGGAGCAACAGCAGGTAGATGAAGTCAGCACCGCACTGCAGCAGGTTGCAGAATCAAAATAGCCCTTTTTGTACCCCAGTAAGAGTAAAGAACCAGCTTTCTTTTCCTTTCTCTTCCTTCTGTCCTATTTTCTTTGTGATGCATATTTTTATGTCCATGGTTAAGAGAAACCGAGAAAAATCACGTCACTCAGCAGGCAAGCACCAGCAATTCTCATTTCTAAATCTCACATTCTTTCTTTAGCATCTATGTCTGCTGGAGATACTCAACTTTCCTGGGTGAGTTATCAAGGGGAAGCACTCACTTCCATGAGACATATGGGCAGTGAGTTTTGAAAGTTGTTGAGGAACTTTCTGAGGGTTTTTTTCTGATTGGGAATTTCTAGTGGAGTAGTGGGAATACTAAAGGCTTGTCTAGACTGGGAGGAAACGTACACACTGTTGGTGCACAAACATATGTGTTCCAGTTAGTTAGAAACAGCTATTGATGCACGTAACAGCTAGGAGAAAATCCTTTTTTTGTCATTTGCTTTATATTTCATTCCAGTTTCTGAGGTATCTGAAAGTTGCTTGAAAGTCACTAGATCCAAGAGTTATATGAATTCATGAGAAATTTCAGCAAGCACTATAAAACCCCCAAAACACAAAAGGCAAATTCATGAAGTATGTTAGGGTCACTGTATTTCCCAGGCTATCTGTGACCTCCTTGGAGACTGCGAGCTGGCCTCAGCTCACAGCTGCTAGATAAACTGGTGTGGTTTATGCTGGATGGAAGTAGTACTACAGATCAAGGGATTCATCCCACACCAACTATATTTGCTGCTAGTGGCAGACCATCTCACACACCAGCTCCCAGCTTCACCACTGGGTAGGCTGATCAGGATGTATGTAATTTTTAACCTGGTTAAAAAAAATAAATAAAATCAAAGTTTCCATCTTTTGCTTGCTTTGCATGCAATTGCTTATCCAGCAGAGCCATGCTCAGCCCACACCTAGGTAGGCAGCTGCAAAGGCAGCCCAACAACCTGTTTGAACCCACCCCTGCTGTACTTGAAAAACTTTGAAGAGCACTGAGGTTCAGATGAACTTGCATGCAAACTGTGGAGATGGCTTTCCACCACCTGATGGGCCCAGAAACGTAGAAGTCACAGCTGGTGCTGACCGAGGTCCCTGTGAAGCAGAAGCTGAGAGGAGATGGCAGTGGAGTGCTGCAATAGGGGGCAGGGGGTAATAAAAAACAGAAACCAATAAAACAAAACAACAAACAAACAAAAACTGTTTGTCATGTGCTAACAGGTTTTCAGATGCAACGCGGGGAGAGAAATTCCCTTCTCCACTGGATGGCAGCAGTACTGTATCCCATTATGGAAACCTTTCTCAGTCCACGCCACGACAGTGGGAAACAATGAGATTTCTAGAAAGTAGCAGACTGGGAGAAAAATTGTCTCTGTTGAGACTAGAAGAGATTCAACATGGACATGACAGAGAGTTTCAGATATTTAAGAAGAGAAAGGAAAGAAAGAGAATACATTTCCACAGCTGGAGGGGTGATGTTTTCAAGCTGTGACAATGAAGCTTGGAGTTGACCTGAAGGGAAAAGTTCCTGCAGTAGTGAGGCAGAAGGAGAGGTGGTGGAGCCTCTATCAGGGCACATCTTTAAGAGTAGGTTAAGCAAACCTCAACCAGGAATAATCTAGACACAGCTGAGTCCATCTTGGACCCAGAAGGTGGACTTGATGATCTCCTGCTCTCTATCAGGAAAGACTTCCTTGTCTTCTAGTAGTGGTGATGGCAAGAAATGCAGCACCTAGGCCATTCTAGATAAGACCAGTGACTAGGCTTAGTTTGGAGGTCAATGTCAAATATCCTGTTCCATCAATCACCAACCCCATCTGTTGGATAGTGTTGGATATACATGCACTGTGGAGTCCACGACTGTTTTTGCACTCACAAACCTCTTCTACTTGGTTTTCTAGAGATGCAGCCTCATCCTTGAATTAATTACTGAATTCTTGGTTCACCACTGCCAAAACAAGGGCTAGATTTGTGCTGGGTCAGCAGGGCCAAGGATGTGGCTATTGTCCTGCTCTGAGTGGAGGGTAAAATAAGAGTAGGACTTAAATGTGCAGTGGTCTCCTCTTTCCAAATAAACTTCTTCTACAAAGGCAGTGCTTAGGAGAAACATTTTGGGCAATTCCTCCTGCCTTACAAGGATGCAGATGAGCACTACACCCCAGGCATAAAGAGCTGGAAAACCATTTTGCACTCACACAACTCAGGAGGGAGCAGCATCAAATCCCTTGGGCTATAAGCTGCTGGCATAAAATGGATCAGTTTCCAAAGCACTGAAAAGCCTCACTGAGCTCAACAAGTTCAAGCTTCTCACCACGTCATTACACTGGTATTTAATGGTGACTCACTAGCTGCATGGTAGTGACAGCAGCTGCATTAATGCCTGTGGCTTCTATCACCCACCAGCACAAGTATTTTTACCATTGTGATCTTGAAAACAGTGTTTGGGATATATGAGCTCAGTCTAGAGAAGCTGTTGTCTCATGGCAAGTCTCTACTGCAAAAAAGCACACTAAGTCTCCCTGGTTCGATACACTGTGCCTATCAGATGGAGATAATACTGGTGAATTCTTCAGTAACTCCTTCATCCTTGAGAAGCTTCTGGCAAGATTTATTTCCACCATCTGTGTAAGGAGGCACACAAGGCAATGACAGTGATGTTTACACCAATGTTGCTGATCCCTTGTTGTGCTGGTTTGGTTTGGTGGGTTTTTTGTTAGTGGGGGAAGAACCCCTGGGGTGGCTCTAGTAAGAAGCTGAGAAGCTCCCCCTGCTCCAACAGGAGCCATTAGAGAGAGAATGGATGCATCTCTGCAATTAACATTCAAATGAACTGCGAGCTCTGCCAGCTGTCCCCCTGCACTCATGGAGGAACATGGTAGAACATTCCCTGAAGGTGCCACGAGGGGTGACCTGGGATTTGCTGCCAGTGGACTTGGATTACACAGCTGTGGAAGACCCTGTGCCAGGGGAGGTGCCTGTTCCCTGAGCAGCCCATGACTCTGTGGGAAGCCCAGGCTGGAGCAGCTCTGGACCTGGTGGGAAGGACTCATGAAGGAGAGGTTTGTGGAGGACTCTCTCCCATGGGAGGGACCCTGTGGGGAAGCAGGGAAGGTCTGTAAGGAATCCTTCTTCCTGAGGAGGAAGGAGCAGCAGGAACCACCAGCCTGTGAACTGACTCTAAACCCCATCCCCATCCCCCTGTGCTGCTGGGGGGAAGGAGGGAGAGAAACCGGGAACAAAGGGATTTGGGGCTGGGAAGAAGGGAGAGGTGGGGTAACATATGCAAGCCCTGCTCTGTGTGTTGTCTGTGTCCTGTGTGTGTTTGATTAGTGTGAAATTAAATTCTTATTTTTTCCCTGAGTCTGTTTTGCCTGGGACCTTAATCAGTAAAGAACCCTCCTTGTCCTTTGTCTTGACCCATGAGCTTCTAGTTGGCCTTTGTCCTCCCCATCACACGGTGTGTGTGGGGGGGGAATTGAGTCAGTAGCCACGGGGCTGGTTCTTTGTGATTGTGTTAGGCCCAAATCACAAACCTTATGCAGAGGCAGACTTGAAAAGCAGTGGTAGCACTTCAGTGCCTCAGTGCAGAAAGTCCTTGATGTTTTTGTTCTGCCCTCCCTCTCACATTCCTCACTCATGCCAAGATATCACACTTCATCTAGTCAGTTCTGGAGCACAGAGACCATGTCTCTGCTTTTTTGCTCTGAAAAGCCATTCCAGAAACTGCTTGCCCAGGCCAAAAATAACAATGAATGCCTGAGTGTCTTTCCACAGTGAAGGGAATCATGTGGAGCAGCCAAGCATGTGACACCCTGGTGGCATCACCTCTCTAATAAATCCCAGGACGTTAGGAGCTGCTGCAGCTCCACCTGTAAAATCTTTGAGGCCCTGCATGAAGCTTTGTTTTACCTCCCAAGGAAGTTTTAGCTGCGTAAGTCCCCTTCCTCCACAGCTCAAGCTGGGTTGAGAGCTGGCACTCAGGTCTTACACCTTGCTGTACTGTGATACCTGACCACCTTGTAGGCAAGTTTGGAGGATGTGATAGTAACGTGGGCTGTATCTCCTTCACTGACCTTTTGCAAATCAGGACTTGAGTTCTGTAAACTACCCGACCAGCTTCCCCTCTTTTTTCAGTACACAGCATGAGAACACCCAGAAGTGACACTGATCCATTCTTTACCTTTCTAGTGAAGAGCCTTTAAAGCAAGAGATACAACACAGATAAATACAGATAAAAAGTTAGGGATTTTGGGTTTCATTCTTTGGTTGATTTTTTTGGAAAGCAATCTAAGCAAAACAACACAATTTTAAAAAATACTCAGGTTTGATGGTGCAAATCTGATTTTGATTACCAAAATGTCAATTTTAAAGTAAAACATCTCATTTTCTATGAAAGATAAATAATTTTCAGTTCTCATTTGTATCAATGCAAAGTATACAGGGATTCTTTTTGTTTTCCTTAACTATTACAGGACAATGTTTTACTTTTCTTCCAACTGAGTAAGGAAAAAGTATTTATCTCCACCACATCTATTCATGACTGCTATAATATAATAATAATAATAATAATATAATAATAAGATATATATTGTATATTTAGCTATCTTTTTGGATTTGCATTCTTACCCCATTAAAAATATAGTGAATAGCAGTCTCAGTTCCCTATGGGAACTAGGAAGTACTATTACAGCATAAAGTAATTAACTTGTTACTAATTAATAATAAGCTGGGCCTGGGTCCACACAGCGCAAACTTCGGTAGGAGCTATTGGGGAGCAAGGCTTCCCCAAGCCCCCATGCTCCCTGCCAGGGAAGCCTTACTCCCTTTTTGGGGCTGCAAGTGGACACCATCCACCCTTGCTTCCTGAACAGAGGCTGGAAAAAAACTCTGATCTGTAACACAGGAGCTGGGAGAGTTATGCTTCACAACAGAGTTACCAAAATAAAAGGCAGGCTGGGGGCAGGCAGGGAAGCATAAAAATCAGTTTTGTCCTGCTTAAGTCTGCATTTTATAAGAAAAAAACCCCACACCTGTTTACTCATGGAAGCTTGTCCTTGCTTTTGCAAAAACAACACCAGCACACACTGGTGGTTTGGGCTGTACTGAGACAGCATGACACTTGCACAAGTGCCTGCAGTGTTTCACTGTGTTGTCAAAGACAGCAGGGAGCAAACATGCACAACAGGAGCATCTTCCCTGTGGGTAAGTTGCAGGGAGTTTTGTTCAGGAAGTCAGCAAGTCAGTTTGAGAGTGAACCTGATTCTCACTTGTAAACCAATTCACTCTCTTCACGTTATCCTGGTGTAGAGCTAAAGAGACCCTCGGTGCTAGTGAGAATTGCATTGACCTTGAATGAAGAACCTGACAAAAGGTTTGAGCCTACTGTGGTGGGCTGATCATGGCTGGCTGGCAGGTGCCCATGAAGCTGCTCTATCACTTCACCTCCTCAAGTGGACAGGGGGAGAAAAATATGACAAAAGGCTCGTGGGTCAAGGACAGGGATATCACTCACCAGTTGCCATCATGGGCTGAAGAGGCTTGACTTGGGAAATTAATTGATTTGATTGCCAATCAAACAGAGTAGGATAATAAGAAATAAAGACACATCTAAAAACATCTTCACATCACCCTTCCTTTCTTCCTGCACCCTATTGCTGCCAACGTCTCTACCTCCTCCCACGGGTGGCGCAGGAGAACAGGCAATAAGGTTGAAAGTCAGTTTGTTGCAAGTTGCCTCTGCCACTCCTTCCTCCTCAGGGGGAAGGACTCCTCACACTCTTCCCCTGCTCCAGCAAGGGATCCCTCCCGCGCAAAACAATTCTCCATTAACTTCTCCAACTTGAGTCCTTCCCATGGGCTGGAGTTCTTCACAAACTGGTCCAGCATGTGTCCCTTCCATGGGGTGCAGTCCTTCTGGAATAGACTACTCCAGCATACACCCACCACAGGGACACAAGTCCTGCCAGCAAACCTGCTCCAATGTGGGTTCCTCTCCATGGGCCTCAGGTCCTGCCAGGAACCTGCTCCAGCACAGGCTCTCCATGGGCTGCAGCTTTCTTCCAGGTACAACCACCTGCTCTGGCATGGGGTCCTACACAGACTGCAGGGTGGGTATCTACTCCACTGTGGACCTCCCTGCAGGGGGACAGCTCCCATGCAGGGATCACCACGATCTCCACAGGCTGCAGGGGAACCTCTGCTCCAGCTCTTGGAGCATATCCTCCCTCTCTTTCTTCATGACCTTGGTGTCTGCAGGGCTCTTTCTCATATATTCTCACTCCTCGTTCTCACAGAGGCTCTACTGCATTATTACAGAGGTGCTATCACCATCACTGATGGGCTCAGCTTTGATCAGCAGTGGGTCTATCTTGGATCCAGCTGGCATTGGTGCTGTTGGAGATGGGAGCAGCTTCTGATGTCTTCTCACAGAAACCATCTCTGCAGCCTGCCTCTCCAAGCCCCCCCTACCAAAACTTTGGCACATAAACCAAATACACCTACTCATAATGTTTCCAGTTGCAGTTGATACTTGCTCTAAAGCTCTTCCCAAGTATGTCTGGTCAACTTTCCTACTACCAGCCTTTGTCAGATGTCTCCGGTAGGTGTTAGGTCCTCCAACTTTAACCATCCAAAGACAAGAACACATTAAAAAACAAACAAACAAACAAACAAATAAATAAATAAATAAAAGGGAGGGAGAGAAGAAAAGCCGAGGGAAAAAATGTTGACAATCAAAATTCAGAATAATGAAAAGAAACAAACAGTCTGACTTATTAAGCTAGACATGTTAGATGATGAGCTGCCCCCAAACCTTCCAAGTCCCGCTGTGTCATCCTATTTGTTGTCTTATTTTATTTCCTATATAGTCTACAAATTATTACTAAAAGTAGTAAGCTATCAAAAGAAAATGGGCTCAGGGTTTTGAGAGGCCATAAAGTAAAGAAAAAAAGTTTGAGAGTTTAAATTTGTGCTTTAGATATTATAATTCAAGATCTTTCATCAAATAAGGACAATTATACCTTTTCTTCTAAAAAACAAACAAGACCTTCAACTCACAAACTGATTAAACAGCTCAGTGAAAGACAGATGGTGTTCTCTGCCTTTGCTGTTAGTAATATGCTGTCAAGCCTAAAAACAGTAAACACCTCCAGCATCAAGGACAGCAGGATTTCTTCTAAACCTCTGGGTGCAAAACAAAGTGTCAGGACAAGTGCCCTGCTTTTTTCATCAGAGCACTTCCCAGCTGCTGCCTGGTGGGGTGGGTCACCCCTCTCCTATGATTCATTTGTAGTGAAGATATGACCTTTTCACAGTGTTGCTTCTGTTGAGCTTTTTTTGGAACATGAATGCAAAGAAAATTATAATTTCAGATTGGGAAAACTTCCTGGTTTTGCCTCCATAACTCAGAAAGCCCTAAAGTCAGAGATTAATGGCTCAAGGCAATGCAGTGGAGTGTTTACGGTGTTCATAGGCCATGTGGGCGTGTAGGCCTCTTCTTTCACATTAGTCAAGGTCAACAACACAAGGCCTACCCTGATCTGTGTATATGACTTCTTGGTCAGGTGAATAAAAAAGACAACAAGCTTTAAACCTGAGTGTTAAACATGAAAAAAAAAAAAAAGCTGGCATGGGGCTTCTCCTTTCCACTGAGGGGCACAAGCAGTACTCACTGTCTTAAGCCTCCATGGAGACATGCTTTTTGTCATGCTCAACTCTTTATAGGCTATGCAAAATCCAGAGGTGTGTTTGAATTGAGTGAAGATTTAAGGGGAGGAGAATAAATTTTGTGTTCTTTTTATTTGTCTACTCAAAATGAAAGCTGCATCTCCTGGCCTTTACCTGTATAACCTGTATATGTTTATGCTTCTGCAGCTGTGTGCTGTATCACACTGGGAATGGAGAGCACAGTGGAAAACATCTTTCTATCCACCCATGGAGATCTGTGCTGTTACGAACCCTGTAAAACAAGTAAATGACTGTAATGTAACACAGGCTGGACTAACAGGACTGAGAAATCCTACTTTAGATTAAAAGCTCTACAGGGCAACATCTTTCTCTTCTCTCAGGGGTATAAAGGGCTCCTGCTGGTGATCCCATAGTATTGCTTGGGACTATTGAGTAATGCTGCCATAAAGATATTGGGGGGGGGGGTTCATTCTAGTTCTGTCCTGTTCAAACAAACAGCTAGGTAATTAGGGAAAAAAACCTAACAACAACCACCACTGCCACCAACAGAAAACCACAACAACCAAAAAACCTGTCAGATCAGAAGCAAGTTCAACTGACACACTCCTCTTGTGGTTCCCCCAGGCCTAACCACATCTCCCTTTTCACGTACCAGGTGGGAAGACATCCCCAGCCACACGTCTAGGTGAAATGATGAGACAATCTGCTCCGCCTCAGACAGATGAGAAGAGCTGCACCTAGATCATCTTTCCCACAGAGTGGAGAAGTGGACAGGATTTGGTAGGGCTGGCCACAAACATACCTAAGCTTAGCAGGAGAAGGAAACCTCATAGCACAAATGTGTACACCTAGGCTCCAGCCTCAGTGTCTTTCTTGAGGATTGCCTTCCCTAAAACTCTGTGGGGGCTCTGCATGGATAATTTGAGTGACCTTCAGCACAAGGCATTTTGTTAAAGTTCAACAGGATGCAATGCTCCCTGTGTCTTTGCTGTCCTTAAACATACTTCCTTTTTTCTATGCTTCTATTTCAATATTTCATTGCTCATTTTTATTCAAACATTACCAGGATAAAAAGGGGCCTGTGGAATGCACAATGAAAAAAAACCAAGCAAGATCCTTAAAATGGACAAACCCAACATCAGATTAAAAATCTCTGCTGACGGAGGTTCGTGCTTTTCTTGGTTCAGATTTAAATAGAAGATGCTTCAGATAAATGAGTGTGGGACATGTATTGCTGCTGAAGTGACAGAACTTTGTCTCCCTGTATGTACAGATCAGATTTTCTTCCTCTGATGTTTCAAGTTACCATTGCCTCATAACCAAGATCATGGGCACCCTCTGTCTTCCTCGTGCCAGGCAGAGAGCAGTAGCTTAAATGAAAGTAGTAAATGGAGGCAAGTCCATGCTCAGAGCTGCAGGTGAACCGCCTCACCCCACCTTCCCAGATGCCTCTGTACAACAGGTATAAGGTTCTCGATGTGGAAGGTCAATCAAGGTGACAGAGATGATGGTTAATCTATACCAGAGGTGTATAGCCTCCCTCTATGTGAGGCCTACCCCTTGTATCACGACCACCTCCATCAGGAAGAAAAGACAGGTTATAGCTGTAGGCGACTCCCTTCTGAGGGGAACAGCATCCAATATGCCAGACAGACCCTTCTCTTAGGGAAGTCTGCTGCCACAGTGGGGCATCACCAGGAGACTTCCTAGTCTGGTTTGGCCATTGGACTATTACCCATTACTGATCTTCCATGTGGGCAGCAATGAAGCCACAACCTGTAGTCCCAGAAAAATCAAACAAGACTTCAGGGCCTTGGGAAGGTTGGTGAGAGAAGCAAGGACACAGGTTATTTTTTCTCTCTCCTTCCAGTTGCTGGTAGTGACATTGGAAGGCACAGACAGACACAGTTGATTAATATATGGCTCCATGGCTGATGCCACCACCACAATTTTTGTGTTTTTTTTTTATAATGGGTTGGCCTACATGAAACTAGGCTTGCTGGCATCAGATGGGATTAACATTTCTGAAAGAGAAAAGAGGATCTTTGCTCAGGAGCTTGTGGGGCTCCTTGACAGAGCTTTAAGCTAGATTTAAAGGGAGAGTGGGATAATATCAGGTTTCCCTGTGACAAGCTGTGGGATGACACTCCAAGTTTAGAGAGATGGGGAGCTAAGCAAACACCCTGAGCCTTTGCTCAGAAATACACTGGACACACTGCAGTGCACTTGAAGTCTTACAGAGGTGAGACTGGGGCTCCTGGGGTAATAGAAGCCAACATGGAAGCACTGGAAAGATACCTCAGAGGAATTACAGCCACTCCAACTAGTAAGTCAACTTGATCAGGGGCCCAACTTAAATGCTCCTATGCAAATCCATGCAGCAAGGGGAATAAACAAGAGGAGTTAAAGATGTGTGTGTGCCTGCAGGACTATGTTCTTATTGACATCACAGAGACATGGTGGGATGGGTCCCATGACTGGAGTGCTGGAATGGACAGGCTCCTTAGGAAGGACAGGTAGGGGAGACAAGGAGAAGAGAGTTGCCCTCTACGTCAATGACCAGTCAGAGTGCATGGAGCTCTGCTTGAGGATGGATGAGGAGCCAAATCTGAGCTTATGAGTCATGGTTGGAAGGGGCACAGGGAGAGGGGACACTGTAGTGGGGATCTGCTACAGGCCACTTGACCAGGAAGACCAAGCAGATGAGGTCCTTTATAGGAGTAGCCTTGCATTCATAAGCCCTAGTACTCATGGAGGACTTCAACCACTCTTGTATCTGTTGGAGAACCAACACAGCAGGGCATAAGCAATCCGGGAGTTTCCAGGAAAGTGTTCATGATAACTTCCTTCTCCAAGTGATAGAGAAGCCAATGAGGAGAGGTGCTAAGCTGGACCTTATTCCTACCAGTATAGAGAGGATGGTGGAGGAGCTCAAGGGCAGCCTTGGCTGCAGTGACCATGAAATGGTGGAGTTCAAGATCCATAGGGCAGCGAGGATCACAAGCAGCGAACTCACTACCCTGGACTTCAGTAGAGCAGATTTGGCCTCATCAGGAACCTGCTTGGTAGAGTACCATGGGATAAAGCCCTGGAGAGAAGAGGGACCCAAGAAAGCTGGTTAATATTCAACGGTCACCTCCAAGCTCCAGAGCAATGCATCCCAAGAAAGAGGAAGTCAGACAAAAGTGCCAGGAGGCCTGTATAGATGAACAAGGAGCTCCTGGACAAACTCAAACATGAAAATGAAGTCTACAGAGGGTGAAAGAAAGGACAGGTAGCCTGGGAGGAATACAGAGAAATTGTCCGAGCAGCCAGGGATCAGGTTAGGAAAGCTAAAGCCCAGATAGAATTAAATCTGGCCAGAGACATCAGGCGTAACAAGAAAATACTATATTGGTAAACCACACTGCCCGAGTCACAGAAGGCAAAAGCAGGGATGGGAGAACTAAGAACCACCCACAGTAGGGGTAGATCAGTTTCAAGCCCATCTACGGAACCTGAGGGTGTGCAGGTCTTTGGGACCTGAAGAGAATAACCTACAGGTCCTGAGGGAACTGGCAAGTAAAGTTGCTAAGCCACCACTCATCATATCTGAGAAGTCGTGACAGTCCAAATAAGTTCCTGGTTACAGGAAAAGGGGAAACATAACCCCCATTTTTAAAAAAAGAAAAAAAATTGAAGACCCAGGAAACTACAAGCCAATCAATCTCACCACTTTGCCTGGCAAGATCATGGAGCAAATCCTCCTGGAAACCATGGTAAGGTACTTTGAAAATAAGGAGGTGATTTGTGACAGCCAACATGGCTTCATTAAAGGCAAGTCGTGCCTGACAAATTTGGTGGCCCTCAATGACAGCATTACAGTGTTGGTGGATAAGAGAAGAGAAACTGATGTCATCTACCTGGACTTCTGCAAAACATTGAACACTGTCCCACACAACATCTTTGTCTCTCAATTGGAGAGATTTGGATTTGATGGATGGACCACTCAGTGAATATGGAATTGGCTGGATGATCACACTCAAAGAGTTGCAGTCAATGGCTTGATATCCAAGTGGAGATCAGTGACAAGTGGCATTCCTCAGGGATTGGTGTTGGGATCAGTGCTGTTTAACATCTCTTTTGGTGACATGTACAGTGGCATTAAGTGCACACTTAGCAAGTTTGCTGATGATACCAAGCTGTGTGGTGCGGCTGACATGCTGGAGGGAAGCGATTCCATCCAGAGGGATCTTGAAGGCTTGAGAGGTGGGCTCATGGAAGCCACAGGAGGCTCAACAAGGCCAAGTGCAAGGTCCTGCACCTGGGTTGGGCAATCCCAAGCACAAATACAGGTTGGGCAGAGAATGGATTGAGAACAGTCCTGACGAGAAGGACTTGGAGCTCCTGGTTGATGGAAAGCTCAACATGAGCCAGCAATGTGTGCTTGCAGCCCAGAAACCC
Source organism: Apus apus (assembly GCF_020740795.1). NCBI lineage: Eukaryota > Metazoa > Chordata > Aves > Apodiformes > Apodidae > Apus > Apus apus. The sequence continues at coordinate 66,720,042 of NC_067312.1, read as the reverse complement.
AACTGCGTAATGGGCTGCATCAAAAGAAGTGTGGCCAGCAGGTCAAGGAAGGTGGTTCTGCCCCTCTACTCCACCATTGTGAGACCCCACCTGGAGTACTGTGTCCAGTTCTGGAGTCCCCAGCACAAGAAGAATGACATGGAGCTCCTGGAGAGAGTCCACAGGAGGGCCATGAAGATGATCAGAGGGCTGGAGCACCTCTCCTATGAAGACAGGCTGAGAGAGCTGGGGTTGTTTGGCCTGGAGAGTAAGAGGCTCAGAGGAGACCTTATAGCAAGCCTTCCAGTAACTGAAGGGGCTACAGGAAACCTGGGGAGGGAGTTTTTATGGGGCTTGTGGTGATAGGATGAGGGGGAACAGTTTCAAACTGAAAAGGGGGTGATAGGATTAAATATTGGGAAGGAATTCTTTACTGTGAGAGTAGTTGCCCAGAGAAGTTGTAGATGTAAATGTTCAAAGCCAGGTTGGATGAGGCTTGGAGCAACCTGGTCTAGGGGAAGGTGTTCCTGCCCATGGCAGGGACATTTAAACTAGATGATCTTTAAGGTCCCTTCCAATGCAAAACATTCTATGAATCTATGATAACCATTCTGATTAATGTAGTAATCTACTAACATAATTGTATCAGCCATAATCAAAGCACCTTGAGTATCTGTCTTTTTGGATTTTTCAGAAAAGTTATTATTACATTTAATTTCTCATTATTTCTACGTTCTTACGAGGGAGTGCCCTCTAGGGAGACACTTGGCTAAGCCTGCCCTATGAGTAACCCTTCATGACTTTTTTGGTAGAAATATCGGAGGTTTAACTGAACAACACAGCTGGTTTCTTGTTTGTCCTTGGGAGAAGAGAGGCTGGGAGGAAAACAGTGGTGTGTAGGTCTGTGATCTGAATCCTCCTGGAAGTCTGCTAGGGCAGATTCAGACCTGATGAATAACATCCATCTGATGTGTGAAGGGACTGAAGGTGCCACACTCTGCTCCCAGCTTGCCTTCCTGCAGCCCATGGCAGAGGGCTAAAAGGCCTGTGTCTGTTTAATGTGGGCAAAAGAAGGCCGAGGGGAGCCGGGGAATCTTCAGATGCGGAGAGGTTTGCTGTATGGTGCAGAGGAATAAACCAGTCCTCAGGGTTCACCAAAATAGAACCCAAAAATGAGTCTGAATTGCAGCAAGAGATTTGGGAATGACACAGTGGGAAACAAAGTGAGAGAAAGGGCAGAAAGTGTAGGAATTTATTTATTTTTTTAAAAAAAGGGTTGTTTGGAGTGGAGGACTGGTACAGAGAAATGTGCCTCAAGAGCAGTCCTGATCCATTGAATCTGCTGTGGAGCAGGGACACTGGAAGATATCTTCTGGTCTTCCCTGGCCTGTTATTACATTTATACAAGCCAGTGAAGGTTCTAGTGTTTGTCGGTGCCTGTCTGATTGCTTTTAGCTAGGGCAGGATTAGAGCTACCCTAAACAAGTATCTCAAAACTTCTGCCAAAGCAGGAGCACCTCTCCTCTCACTGAAGCTAGTTTGCATCTTAGTAGACTGCTTTGAATGCAAGAGAAAGGGGAGTCAGCCCTTAGGTCCCAAAGGAATGACTGCATATCAGTGTTCTAGGGCAGGATTATCCCTTCTGTGTGCACATGGTCTGAAGCTCACCTGTAAAAACCAGAGAAACAGTTCTTGAGTGCTGTAGAATGGGAGCAAGCAGACTCAAATATTAGACATGGCTGTACATCATGGAGCTAGAATGAGCCCTCTGTCCCATGACCAAACGGCATGAGGAAACAGTGAAAGTCAGCCACCAGTCTCAGTCATGATCTCAGCTCTGCCGGCACATGAAGTGAGGAGCCCCAGAACTCACTCCAAGACTTGAATGCAGAAGGTTTGTGGCCAGGAAGAAGAAATGAGATCATGCAAATGCTTCAAAAGGGCCATGTAAATATTTTTGCAAGGAGCCATACACCTTCTCTGAGCCAGAAGGGTTGAACTTGGCAGGCAGTAACATCTTCCTATTGTGGATCTCTCTCTGGGATGCTCTAAGATGGTGGGATAATGGAGAAGCACTGCATTGCAGGTGACACAAAACAGCCATTCACCAATACATCCAGAGCTCACAAGTCTGCTCAAAGCCAGGTCTCAAAAGAAGTAAAAGGGCAGAAGTTTCTTACACTGTCCAAGATGGATTCAGCACCCTTCTCACCACACTCACTTGCTGTGAGACAGGGAGGAAACTTGGGAATTAGCTTGTAAAATGCTCACAGGTTGTTGACCAGTTAACTCAAAGTGATGTTTTAATCCGTCAGTCCAATTATTAGGACAGGAACATGTGACTGGGTACTCAAAGGGTTAAGCTTCTTGAGATTCACATGCTTGGCAGGCAGCTTGGGTAAAAATGAGTTCTCTCTCCAAACAGAGTTTTGCCAAGCTTTTATGGCCCACAGGACAAAAAAAGAAGTGAGAGGGGCAGGGAGAGTGATACAGGCTGAGCAGGATGGAGTAAAGAGGTGGAGGCTGGGAGGCTGCTGCTGAACCACCCACAGCATATTCTGCCAGATGTCAAGAGACTTCAGGGTTGGGGACTGGTAAATGCAACCTGACTAACCCCCAGAGTTGGAAAGCCAGGAGCTGCCACGCAGGCAGCACAGGCTGACCTGAGGGTTTTGGGTCAAGCTGAGCAATTGCTTGATTCCCAAAAAGGAAGCTCCTGCACAGATGCTAAGAGCCCCAAGGACTCCGGTGGCACATTGCATGGAAACAACAACAAAGGAAAGGGGACAGGGATTAAAATGGAACAAGCCAGAGATTCCCAGTGTCTGAATCACAAGTTTAACATCCAGGTCTGCATTATTAGTTTGTAAATCGCAGGCAGCAAGCCTTGGCTCAGATGGTTTTCCTCCTCCCAGTCCCATTTGTACACTGGGAGTGAGAGGCTCAGAGAGCAGGGCTTTCCTGCTTCCTCCTCTAATCCCTGGGACACTGTTCCCACAGTCTCTGGACTATGTGAGGAGGCCAGGTGGTGGACCTGAGTTCATGGTGGGGTGGTAGATGGAGCTGAGCCAGGGTGAGTCCAGGAAGGGCAAAGGCACAGATGTAGAGCCAGCATGAGGCGAGAAGGCATGCTGGACAATGGCCTTGGGAATATGAGAACCAGCCCTGCTCTTTCACACTTCTTGGTTCCAGAGAAATGCAGGGAAAGATGCTTCAGGGAAGTCTCTCTCCTCTGTGAGATTTCCTCCTACCACTTCTCCTGAGGTGGAACATGGTTGTGTCCTGCACTAAGCTCCTCTACACAGATTGAAGAGAAAATGATGGGCAGGATAGCTTTGAAACCAATCAGAGAAAAGGCTGGTGGAGTTCAGTTCTTATTCCAATCCTTTAGAAAAATGGATCCAAAGGATGTAAAAAGCAGCTTTCAAATGCCATGAATTTCAGCCTAACTTTGGTCTCACAAAACTCAGCAGGAATTTTACTCCTGATTAAAAACAGGAACAGAATGAAGTTGGAGCTCAGCTTTTCTCCAAATCTCACCTTTAGAGAGAGGTATTGTTACCTTTACAGAGCAGTATTGTTCCTTCCCTCCAGAGCTGAGCAGAGGCGTGTTTCAGATAATCAGCAAGAAAGCCTGTATTTAATGTCAGCCAAAGAGGGGAAAGTGTTGGAAACCTCAGAGAAACCCTGGGATGTAGCACCCAAAGAGGGGGCTGTACTGAGCAGGGGATGTAAAAATAAACTGGGTGAAAGCAGCACTCACACAGACTCTGACAAAGAAAGACTGAAGGAGGGAAAGAGAGAGCAGGAACACTCGGGGAGCAAAAGGACTAACTAACTGCTTTTACCCAAGCTGAAACAAATCCTGCCGAACTCAGTGGTAACTGAGTGTATCACCCCAGTAGCAAATCTGGGGAGTATGGGAACACTTGCTTTTCCTTTTATTTTTCACAGAGGAATGCATTTATATATATATTAAGTGTCATAGCTGTGCCACACAGATCTGGGTGCAGCAAGTAACTGCTCTGTCCCAAAAGAAAAGAAAAAATAAAACCCCAGAAGTGCCCATTATCAAACCAAAAGGACAACCTTAGTAAGACTTTATACACTCTAAAAAACAGTGACACTTTCTGACTTCACATCTATTACTATAAGGGGCCCAAAGCTGTATCCCTTTAGATCATTACTCCAATACCGACACTGAAAATTAATTACAAAAAATAAAATCCAGAGAATAAAATGCGTTGCTCACCTCTTTCTTTTATATTTGTAGTGGTGAATAGACCTCTAGTGGCAACAGTAAAAATATCTTATCAAGTTCTTGGGTAAGGAAATATACTGGGTAAGAAAGATAAAAAATACCTGAATCAAGGTGAAAGTGAGGAACAGGTACCTTGAGTAAACATAATATTTTTGCTTGTAAATAGCAATGTCATAATTATATCATTATGCTACTAATTTGCTGGTTTTGCCATAGCAAATAATAGTGTTAATCGTGAAAAACAGTTGAAAGTTTCCTCCTAATAGCTATAGCCCATTTTGTGCCTCTTATAATTTTTTTCCTTTTTGTGCAATGGCATCAAGATTAGCTTTTGTTCTTTGAAGCTGAAATTTATACCTGTGAAATATGAAAGACTCTGAAACAGTGCAGAAAATTAGTAGATTCAATCCATACTCATGGCAGTATGACAGCATGGCAGAGTTGCTCAGCTGAAAGATTTTGTGTAGTTTACAAACCCAGACACTTACTTCCAACTAATTCTTCTTGCCTATCATTGCAGTAATATGAATTCCCCCAGGACTGGCCCATGAATTCACCTCACTTTTGGCACTTTGAAAATAGACAGTTGATGTGTCCTTTCCAAAAGAGATTCAGAAATTTAAAATCCTAAGTCTTATTCATTCTTAATAACGCATTAAGTTCTCAAGAAGTGAAGCTAGCTTTGAAAATGACAGTGAAGCACCTGAGATTTTTCTGCTGAAACCTCCAACCACCAATTTTGCAACTAAAGAAGAAACACAAGGATTACGAAAGTACTGTTAAAGCAAGGGCATGTGTGAACATGGTAGAATGAAAATGTGAACAAGGTAGAATGAAAAGCGAATACAAAGAGAAGATGAAGAAAGATAACCTAACAGAAATGTAAATACAACTACACATATGTATACACATATTCCAAATAAAGTGTCCATTTGTGCCTATTGGCCTATATGCAAAGGGATATTGTCTGTCACTAATATGAGTCACAGACCTCTATTTTGTTTAAAAAAAAAAAACACAACTGACATTTTAGGGTCAGATTACAAAGTGGCTCACACAGGACACGCTCACCCATGGTAAGCTGGCATCTTCAAAAGTGGCTTTAACTGGTTTCCCCACTCTGCTTATTAACTGTGCTGAAGCAGAGTGGAGTAGGGGAGACCCAAGTCCTCAGGGATCTGTGGACAACATTGCAGAAGGTTTTGGACCATGAGAGAGCCCTTTTCACTGTTCCTCTGGTTTCTCCTCTTGACAGTCCTTGCCTGGTTTTCTGGCATCTTACTCTCTTTGACTACAAAATCTGTGAATGTCAGAGGTTTTATCGCTGGTATTGACCTCAAAAAACTGTTCTTCACCTGACATAAAGCTCCATTGTGCTACCAAAGTAACAAAAAGCAGCCACTGAATAACAGAAAAATAGGCCCAGATTGTCTCAATTAGATTACTAACTGAGGTGCTGTGAGGAGTCCTACTGCAGCACAGCAAGTCTTGAAGAAACTGTAATGAGCCCAGCTCTGCATAGATACTGTTGTGCCTCCCTAACAGGATCTGAGTACCTCATGCTTTTCATTTTCCTTTAACTTTCACTGGGATGGGGAGGCTTCACTCTTCCTTTTTTTCAGGTGGATAACTGCTGTGCCAAAGGACCAAACAGCCTCAGTGGATCAGAGAGACTAATTGAGGTGTTGGGTTTGCCCCCATCCACCAGTGCCACTGTTGGCCCCAACAAGCACCTCAGCAGGAGCTAGAGAGGTCTCAGCCACCTGCAGTGTAAGCACCTCAACTTGCAGCAGGATTATGCAATGACTTACAGTTCCTCAAGCCAGTGAATGGCTACTTGGCAAATATTTGCATGGGAGCCAGCCCTGAAATGGGGCAAGTACAGGTGGTATAATTGAAGTCCATCTGGCTGTAGGCACAAGGAGTCAGCCTACACTTTCAGTTTAGAGAGGCCAGGTTGTCTCAGTTTTTTTCCTCACGGGAGAGTAAATCCAGGCATTCTAAGTTTGCTCTTTAAAATTAGCAGCTTTTGTTTGTTTGTTTTTCTTTTTTTTTCTTTGTTTTGTCTTTTCTTCTGGAAGTTAGCATCGCACACACCCCAGCTCAGCTCCAGCAAGTGCTGCCATATGTGCAATGACAGGCTGTTCTTCCCTTTGGTATGGCTTTCCCTTTTCTGGCCCCTTTTCACCACTCCTGCAGCAGGAAGGGATGGGAGAGGAGTATGGCTTCCCTATTTGTGACTCGTGGGGGATAGCTGGGTCTTTTAGCAGGCATGGGACTACCTGTGGGCCAAGCTCCATGTTTCCCTCCTCCTTGGTGGGGGAGAGTCAGGAGTCTTGTGCTTTACTGTTGGTCTCTACTCTTGCTTTTCTGACCAAGTTATTGCAGCAACAATGGTAAGTCTCCCTCCTCTTCTGTGCCACATTTATTTGATTATCTACTAGTGGATAACTGAAAGGGAAATAACAGTATATTCAGGTTTAACTTCAGATAAAAGTTCACTTTTTGACCTTGAGGGGGCTGCATCATGTGCAAAGCTGTGCTAGCCAGAGACCTGCCACACTCTGAAGGCTGCTTGTCTTCTTCATATTATTTCTAACTGTATCACTATTGATTAAACAATGGAGTGAAGAAGCCTAGTTGGTCCCAAAACTTGGAACATGGCCTCATTTTGCTAGGCCCCATACAAAATGCTCTTCTTCCCTGAATGACCTTGAAGCAGAGGTATATATGAGTGCTTTACAGAGTTGGATTTCAGGCTGAAGGAACAGCACAGAGCCACTGAGAATCAGGTTTGGAGCCAAAACCCATGTGTCCTAGAACACAGTTGGCAGCTGTAAGCCGCTCCTTTTACAAAATGAAAAGAACAGACCAGCCTAGTTGAAAGAGAAGAATGAGAGCAAGCATTTTCCAACAACTTTCAGTAGATTTCTGCACAGGTAGGACTCCTAGCAGAATAAATCTTTCAGAAGCTAAACCTCTCAACTCTCACCCTGATGCAAACTGGGAATGCCATAGTGCTGTGGGAGACAACTGGGGTACACTGGGGGAGCCTGGCTCCAAGTGGTGCCAAAAAGATTGACATCCATAAATATTTTCAAGACTTTTCTGGCATGCATTTGAAGGTGTGAAACTGCCATCATAGTTTTAATCATGCAAATTTGACAGCCCACCTTGGCCCTAGAAAAGGCTCTTTCTCAGAGCATGTGAGAAATTTATCTGGACAGGTCTGAGGAAGTTTGCACTGCTGCTGCTCTTGCTCTGCAGAGGGGATGATTTTGACTAGTTTGAAAGATGTCGTGCAGATTGCTCATTTCTCACTGTCTCCAAGTTGTCATTAGACAATAATTATTATTAGACAATGTGTTCTAGCTGGGTGGTGTTCATCTCTCCCATCCCATCACTGACAATGCAAAACCTAGTCAACCAGGTTTGTAGCACAGAACAGCTTAGGATGTAACTCATGGGGAAGGAATCTTTTTAGGAGGAGGAGAGGGAGATCAAGCAAAATAAGGCCTACTTTTCATAGAATCATAGAACTATTACAGTTGGAAAAGACCCTTGGGATCACCAAGTCCAACCATCATCCCTACTCTACAAAGTTTGCCCCTAAACCAGATCCACCAACACCACATCCAAACAAACCTTCAACACATCAAGGAATGGTCACTCAACCACCTCCCTGGGCAGTCTATTCCAGCATCTAACCACTCTTTCTGTGAAAAAAATTCTCCTAATGTCCAGTCTAAACCTCCCCTGTTGCAGCTTGAAGCCATTCCCTCTTGTGCTGTCACTAATTACCTGTGAGAAGAGACCAGCACCAACCCCTCTACAATGGCCTTTCAGGTGGCTGTAGAGTCTGATGAGGTCTCCCCTCAGCCTCCTCTTTCTCAAACTAAACATTCCCAGCTTCTTCAAGCGTTCTTCATAACATTTATTCTCTAGGCCCTTCACCAGCTTCGTTGCCCTCCTCTGTACTCGCTCCAGCACCTCGAGATCTCTCTTGAATTGAGGTGCCCAAAACTGGACACAACACTCCAGGTGTGGCCTCACCAGTGCTGAGCACAAGGGAACAATCACCTCTCTACTTCTGCTGGTCACAATATTACTAATGCAAGCCAGGATGCCATTGGCTTTCTTGGCCACCTGGGCACACTGCTGGCTCATATTCAGCCTCTTGTCAATTAGAACCCCCAGGTCCTTTTCTGCCAGACACTTTCCAGCCACACTTCCCCAAGCCTGGAGCGTTGCCTGGGGTTGTTGTGGCCCAAGTGCAGGACCCAGCACTTGGCCTTGTTGAAGCCCAGACCATTAACATTAGCCCAACTATCCAATCTATCCAAGTCTCTCTGTAGAGCCTCCCTATCCTCATGCAGATCAACACCCAGCTTGGTGTCATCTGCAAACTTGCTGATAATACACTCTATGTCCTTATCAAGATCATCAATAAAGATGTTAAGCAGAAACAGACCCAATGCTGAGCCTTGAGGAACACCACTTGTGACTGGCCCCAGCTGGATTTGACTCCATTTATCACCACTCTTTGGGCCTAGCTGTCCAGCCAGTGCTTGATCCAGATCGTGTGCTCATCCAGGCCATGAGCAGCCAGGTTTTGTATGAGAGTTCTATGGGTAACTGTCAAATGCTTTTTGGAGGTCCAGATCGACAATATCCACAGCCTTTCCCTCATCCAATAGCCGGGTCATCAGGTCATTGAAGGAGATCATGTTCGTCAGGCAGGACCTGCCTTTCATAAACCCATGCTGACTGGGCCTGATCCCCTGCTTATCCTCTAGATGGCTTCTAATGACACTCAAGGTGATCTTCTCCATGACCTTCCCTGGTACCGAGGTCAGACCAACATGTCTGTAGTTTCCCATGTCCTCTTTTTTGCCTTTCTTACAGATGGGTGTTACATTTGCTACCTTCCAGTCCATTGGGACCTCCCAAGTTAGCCAGGACTTCAGGTAAATCATGGAAAGTGGCCTGGCAATCATGTCTGCCAACTCTTTCAGCACCCTTGGATGTAGCCCATCCGGTCCCATAGACTTGTGTGCATCTAAGTGGTGTAAAAGTTCTCTGACCACTTCCTCTTTAATTGTCATGACCTCGTTCTGCATCCCCTCCCTGTCTCCTAGCTCATGTGGCTGTGTATCCATGGAACAGCTAGTTCCACTGCTAAAGACTGAGGCAAAGTAGGTGTTGAGCATCTCAGCCTTTTCCTCATCCTTTGATACTAAGATTCCCTTTGCATCCAGCAAAGGATGGAGATTTTGGGCCATGTCTGCCTAAACATCACATTTTTATATCTTATCTGCAAACGATGGCTGTTACCAAAACTCTTTCGGCTTATTTATTTATTTTCAAAACTAAAGTCACAGTTGGAAATAAGTGTTTTCATTCAAGCTCTAAGATTTGATTGTCTCTGAACAAGTTTTTCCCCACTCCGTTTATTTTATAGGAGAACAGTCAAGTGAAAGATAGGGTTATAAAATTGTCCATGGCTAGTAAAGTTAAAATAAGGTAAAGACCTATTTTTCACAAAGTTCCAGGTTTACCCAACTCTAATATAGACAAGGCAGTACAAGTTTCAGCATCCCTTGTCTTGTCCCCATCTCTAACCACATAGTTTATTGGCATATTCTAAAATGTATGCGGAAGTGCTGCAGATTCAACAGTGCCCAGGTGATGTAGGAGGATAAGCCCCAATGAATATCAATGAGAGCTCAGAATATCAAAGCCTTCTTCAGTGTTTTTAAACATCAATTTAAATTGGCACCTACTTGACTGTTATTTGTAAACTTTATGTGGTCCTCTATGCTGGAGAGATTTAGTTGTAACAAACTGAGAAAACACTTCTTTTCACTACATGCTGCTTGTCTTGCAGTCTATCTATTATGTATGTATACAGTGCATGTCAAGTATCATTGTGGGCATGGTGGTGTCAGATATATCACCACATGTATCTTCAATACCCAAATCAGGCTTATGAGGCCTATGCAGGTTTCCAGGTTCTTCAGAGACCTTATAAAGAAATAAGCAAAGAGGTTACCAACCTCCTCTCAGGAAACTGCCTTTTTGGTATTTGTTTGTTGATGAACATTTACTAAGCCCTCTAGTATTAGTAAGCTATTGAAGTCCATGCTTGCACTGTAATAATAATTAAAATATCACCAGTGGGAATCTGGCCCTGTGTGAACAAATCCTGTGTGACAGTTAATGTAGTAGTGAGGTTTGCCTAGAAACAATTAAGATGTAATTGGATGAGCTGATCCAGAAAGCGTACAATTTATTTATAAGAAGACAGAGGGGGAAGAAGTAGGTATTCTCAACATGGTACAAATTAGAGCACAAGAATAGACTACATTATTGCACTCTAATTAATTGAACAGTTTAGTGTCTATTTTTAATTTATATTTTGTCATAGGGAGAACACTGCCTAATCATATGATTTCACAGGCAAAATTTCACTTCCACAAGTTCTTGTGCAGCCAGATGATGCCACCCTCAAATAGATAACAAAGCAACCCTTTCTTTCTTGCATGCAAAATTGCAATCACTAACTCCCTTCTCCTTAGGCCTAAATTTGCGTGGGGCTGGCTTATCCTGACACTGAAATAAGTTAATGCAAGGTAGAGATCACCACGTGATGACAGGAGTGTGGTTTGACAGCAAACAAGAGAGCTAGAACCATTGGAGGATTCTTAAAAGATGCCCCAGGGACAGCCAGCTACTGGTTACTCACTATGCTTTCCTCCTCTCTGCCCAGTCAAAGCTGACCCCAAAAAGCAGTCAAGAAGTACTGCCTGAGTATTAACCTGCTGTTCTGGGAATGATCCCAGTTCATGTCCTTTGCTATGCCACAGGCATCCCTCCTGACTGTGGCTGGATTCATGACTACCTTCTGCACTGTCCATTGACTGTAAAGTAAGATGACCATATTAGGCTGTTAGAAATCCAATGTTAGGCTAAGATCTTTTTCATCTATGTCTATTACATGATTTTATTATTTATTCAATAAAAGGCAATGCATTTCCTTCTTCCAAGCAGTTTCTGGGATTAAAACATAGAAAGAGGGTGTACAATATACACTAACTCTGTTATAATAGGTGCCGTAAAAACACAAGCAAGAAGAAAGTAAGATCTCCAAAATGGCTTAGATAATTTGCTTGAGGATTATATATACTATGAAAGGTTGAGGAGGTCCAATGAAAACACTCATAGTTCCAGTGCTGGGGGGTGAATGATGTTGTGCAGAGACAGTATAAAAACATGGCTGTTTTATGAAAAATCCTGGTCTAAAAGACTTCCTAGACTTCCTTCCATCAGTGCTTGGACCTCTTAGGAACAGTCTTTTCTTTTGGGCTTTATGATTACCCAAAATAGGGCAAGACCACTAATACTGTAAGAGCTCTCCTTCTCTTCCAAGAGAATGAGCAACACTTCGACTCCCACAGTAAATAATGGCATTCTAATAATGCATTAAGGGCATTCACTGAGACAAGCAAGATGAGATCATAACATCTGGATGAATCTTTATGTTCATGATGGGCAGAAAATAACTGCATTCAAACAAATTCTCTCCTTTTTTATGTCCTCTCCCCAGCAAGAAAAAAAACTTATATCATGAGCAGTTAGGTCCACACCACTGCTGTGGTTCAGACCACCTGAAGCCTGGTTGTCTCCACCCCTGTCAGTATGGACTGTTTTGTATCAATAGTGCATGAGACTGGAAGCTACTAGGGGCAGCAGGCTACATTCACACTGTGCCAGTTTTGGCTGACTGGTACCTCCTGATACCAGATACCAGACTGGTATCAGGAGAGCAACCAAAGGTGTGAACAAGTGCTCAAGATTTCCACTGGGCACTTCAGGTGCCATTTACTGAATATAAGGCAATTTTCCCATTGAAAGTAGCTCATACTGTCTCAGTCCTTAACAGAGCCTGAGGAAATCTTTGGATTACGGTAAATATAAGATTAGATAAAGCCTGTTTTTCCTTTGTATATTTTGAACTTTTTCTACCTGCTGCACCGGGAATGATGTAAGGAGGTTACAAACAGTTAGCTATGCCTGCACCAAACACTTTTCCCAAGCAACAGTACCAGTTACAGCTTCAGTGCAGTTTTCCAGCCTGTGTTGTTTCTAAGGACAGAAATTTTGCTGACATGCTTTCCAAGGATGACTATTTAAAAGCCCAGAGGAGAAAAATTCCAATGTACATAAAATACGGGACCCTTGAAACACATCTGGATGCCTGCAAGACACATTTAATCAAGTCATTATCCCATTGGAAATCCAGATTTAATTACATTGCATCAGGAAATGAACCCACCTTTTTCTATAATTAAATATATACTTCAGTGCTCAATCAACAATATAGTCTCAAACTGACAGGGTAGGCTGGATCATCTATAACTTGGTGCATTCTGTTAAATAAGTGAGATAGAACATAGGTACTATTGCTTAAAGAAATTCTGAACCTGAGAAAACTGGTTCAAGTCCTGAAAAAGTTAGAGATGTCTTATATCAGCTAAAAGAATCAGTAATATATAGGTGTCTTAGGCCATATTTTTGGCTAGTAGGACATGCAGACATATCTGTTGCAACCTTTTCGCTTCTTATGTGAGCCCTTCCAGCTCTGGCTGTTGCAATAAGACTGGATTCAAGAATCAAAGGAATTAATTGGTACAGGGGGGAACATGAAGCCCAGTATTATGCATACAAAACACTCCTGGTAACAGATAGTCTTGGGCAATCTGTGTAACTGTTGGTGAGTATCATAGGAAGATTTGGGTATCTGTGAAGTAGTAAAAGAAAGTGAAGGAATAGCACTTTTAAAGTTTTGTACCTTTTCAGTGCTGAGTGAGGCACTGTACTCTGGCAGTCTCTGAAAGTCACATTCCTGGCTATACTGCTTGGTGAGGAAGAGATTCTTAATGCCTTTAGCAAGTTTGGTGAGACCCAAAGCCAGACAGAAGCCTCAGCTATAAAAGAGGTCTGTGTCTCAACTCTGCATCCTTTCCTTGTACAAATCTGTGCTTCTATGATGCATATCTGAAACTGGTATTTTTCTGCATGAGGTAAAACTGAGACATCTTTGAGCTTCCTTTTAGGGAGAAATTATTTAGTGGAATGGAGATTATCTGGGCATAATAAACAGTCAATTTGCAACAATATTCAGATAAAGACTGTGTTCAGTATTTTTCTATTTAGTATCTTTATTGATTTGAGGGACTTGAAAGTATGTTCTTTAGTTTGTAGATGGTAAATAGGGCTTTGGAAATGAGGCTGAGAATTGAAACTGGTCTTGACAAAATGGAAAATTAATCTGGAAAAAGGATTTTAAACTGTCTTAAAAATAATAAAAAAAATTAGGCAGGAACAATCAAAGGTACAAATACAGGATAAAAATACCTGGAGGTCATAGCTGGTCATAAACTAAATGTAAGCTGTGATATCTAAGACATTGTCTGTCCGCTTCTTCACACTTTCAAGTCTTTACGTGTATTTACTTATTTTGGGCATTTTGGGGCATCAATTTATTATAGAAAAGAAAAGAAAAGAAAAGAAAAGAAAAGAAAAGAAAAGAAAAGAAAAGAAAAGAAAAGAAAAGAAAAGAAAAGAAAAGAAAAGAAAAGAAAAGAAAAGAAAAGAAAAGAAAAGAAAAGAAAAGAAAGAAGAAGTAAATTTATTGCAGCAAATTCAGAGGAGAGTGATTGAAAGGCTGGAAATCATGACCTGCAAAGATGGACTGAAAGCACTGCTGGTTGTTCAACTCTGAAGAGTGCAAAGGGTGGTATGACAACAGTCCCAGGCTGCTCTGAGGAAGAATAAAGTAGCCTGTTTTCCATTTACATTGCATGTGGGATACAAAATTATGCTGTGATTTGCAGGAAAAGGTTTTCAGCTCTGTCTGCAGGAAACAAATATTCAAACATCAGGAATAGCTGAGCCCTAGAGCTGGTGTGTCACACCTTCACCTCTGCAGATAATAAATAAGAGATTAGATAAATATCCATCTTGGATAACTTTGGCAAGACTGAACCAGCCTTGCTGCACAGTGATGGAGTAGATATATACCTCTTCCAGGCCTGTATTCTGTGGTTTCCCAATTACAAATTGACTTTTTAAATAAATGACCTTCATAAACTTATTATTTTACTCTTTTCTGTATGAACGATTTGCTCATGCTCGGATTCACTTCCTCCGCTTTTCTCAGGCTCGTTTGTGGATTTTACATTGCAGACAGTCTGAGAGCAGACTTCTCTAGTCATCTGATCACTTCAAGTGTATCACTTGTTTGGAGACTGACACATCTGAAGATTGTGGCCTCAGAGCAGGGGAGGCACTCAGAATACATGAGGTGGAGGTATCCTGAAGTCTCTGAGTGAGAGACTGAATTATACAGTGACATTACTTCTACTTAGTGAGTTGATTGTTGTCAGCCTAACCCACAGCAAAACCAAAAGTGAGGGAAGAGGTTTGCTGTGAGAAGTCTGAATTGGTTAGCCTAACTTCTCTGCTGGAACAAGCAAAGCACTCTCAGCTGTGAGCTACCACAGCTCAGCTGGTACAAGGCACCTCCTCAAGCTATGATTGATCATGTGCTTGAGCCCTGATGATCCTTATGTTACATCCCCAACTCTATTTACTTGTGAAGAGCTTGAAAACTCTGGGGCAGTCACATTTGGAAAGATCACACCGCTCTTGACCCTTCAGTGCTAGAGCTCTATGTGGAGGCAGAGCTCTAAATCACACTTATTTTTGGTAGAGATAAATTTGTAATTAATAAGCCTTTATTCCCCTACCTAAATATCCTCACATGATTCAACTCCTACTCCCACTTCTCTTAAGTCTAGTAACTGGGAGTGCCCAACCCAGAAATTATGGGCTTTCTTGCCAACTGCAGGAGTGTGAAATCAACAGTTTGAAAACTTGTTGATTGTGTACCTGCAATGGATAATTTCTTGTGTGCTGTGTGTTCTGATGCAAGATCACACATGTGATTTAGATAAGAAGGAACTTTGCCGCAGGACTGGGTGATAAGAGGATCCAGAAACTAGTGTTGAGAGGACAATAACAGGAGTCAGAAGAAGGAAGGAGTAGGAGGAATTTCCTGTTGAATGCACACACAGACACACAGAAAAAACAAAATAGCAGCCAGAAACCCACAAAACATATTGCTTACCCCAGAGCTGATATTCACTGCTACCATTCCTTGAGGGACAGGAGGGAGGAATGTATACATTGTGTGGAAGGATGGCAAACTATCACCCAATTTAAAACCACTGCTTTTAACAGAAGACACCTATCCACATCAGCAATCATGGTGTTTTTAATGGCTTGATCCAAAGTGTAGCAATTGTTGGAGAGGAAAACTTCTGTTCCATCCATCAGTCTGGGTGGATGGGGGCCCACATCCTTAGCAGCTGTCCAAAAGCAGCGTAGCTCATGATCATCTGTACAGATATGCTTTCCCAACAGAAAGCCTAGCTGTCTGCCAGCAAAATTCCCTCACTCTAATTTTGGACTTGAGATAGGAGAAACATTCCCAACTGTGTTGCTGTGGCACTTGGATCAAAATGAGTGTTATCAGGGGAAGGAGGAGGAGCTTTTTCCTAGTGTATCTTATTTCTGCTTATCTTTTTGTCTCACAGCCTGAAAAGTTGTAGCTAGAATATGTTGGGGATTTTTGGTTTTGTTTTGTTGGGTTTTCTTGTTTGTTTGGTTGGATTTTGTTGTTGGTTTTGGTTTTTAAGAATAAGATAATCAGGGGAAAAAAACTCCAAAACACTAGTGCAAAATTTGGGGTTTACTTCAGAAAAATATTTGTAGGAAACCACCTTTTTCTGTTCAGAAAAGCTTCCAATAACCACATTTTTCCCTCCAAATGCTGCATTTCTCATGGTCAATTGTTGCCATGTTTAAAGCAACTCGATCGATATGGCAATTATCAAGAACTACCCCAAAAGTGTTATTTCTAATTAAGGATTTCAAAGCTTTTAATTTCTTACACCACATTTGATACTATCACTATTGCTTCATTTGTCTGGAAATAGCACCTAGCAACCTCAATCATTTTGGCAGATGTTATGCAAACATATTGCACATTTACACTTCTCTACATGTCAGCCAGTGAGCTCTCCTTTTATTGTTAGGACTGATTTGCATAGCTGGTTAGTGTTACTATGCTACCTGCCTTTCAGACATCCTTGTCTCAGCGAGATCTCTCAGACAGCTTCTTTAAGTATAAGCAAGCCAAGACTTGGTTGAATCTCTCTTCAAACTGTCATACTCCCTGGGACAGTTTTTTTTGGTCAAAATTAGATGCACCAATGCAAATGGATCAGAAGAGCTCAATGCTTTCTAAGCACTAGGCAGTATGTCATTTATATTCCCCTCACTTTTAGAAACCCTTCTCAAGGCTTTGTTTGCTTTTCAACTGCTGCCAAACATTGTCCAGATGGTCTTAATGTCACATCACTGTAGGTCTTTTATTTTCTAGTCTGTGCTCTGTTTTGTCCTTCCTTCTAAGCTAATGTCTCTAGGACTATTTTTGGCCCCTTACTTCATTTCCTCTCCCTTCTGTACATCTAGCTGGGTGAGTCACACTCATCCACCCAGGATACCTCATCTATTACCCCAATTGTTTTGGATTGAAAGGAGGAGAAGAGCAGTCATCTCCAGATGACATTATTTGCACTACCCTGAAGTGTCTCACCAAGGATTTAGGTACTTAGCACCAACTACTTACTTCACACACACACAAGGCTGCCATAGGGTGTGTAACAACACTGACTGCACCTCCGGGAATGTGCTTTGGAAAGGACCATCTTGCCAGGACCCTGTGGTTATCACACTCTGCTGTACTTTTTAACAGTACCAAGAGATCCAGTTCTCACTATGCACACATGCAAAAGGTACCCATGCATGCCAGTGGAAGAGAGTATGAAAATGTCCAAATGCAAACAGCTGAGCCTGCTCATGTAGAGCAGGTAAAGAAAGATGCACAAAACCTTTGGCTCTTAAATTCAGACAAGTGGATACTTTTATCTAGTGTTTTCCTCACCAACATGGTCATTAGAATCCTCCATTTCCCTCCTTCTTCTAAGTTTCTCTCCTGTATTGCAAGTAGCTATTAATTTTAAATATAACCCAATCATCATTATCTCTTTCCGATTCCTTTTGTCCCATGCTCATTCTCAGGGAAGAAAACTTTTCAGTCTTCTACTACTTCCTTCCAAATTCTGAGATACTATTTTTCCATGCCTATTGCTTTCATCATTGTCCTTAGTCTTCATGCTTACCTGCCTGTTCAGCTTGAAAACCAAATCTTATCTATCACATTCCTCCACAACAGGCAGCTCATTCTCTGGGATGCTACTATCAATTTTGGCAAACATGAAGGCAAAGAAGTTATTTAAGCCTCAAGGAACAGCTATTCCTACACTTCAGAAGTGGAATAGAGGAAGACTGCAGGTTTTGGAGACAAGGCTCTGCATGGTGGCATCCTAGAGCTGCAGACTCCTTTGCCATCCATAGTGTAACAACCCTAATTCACGAAGGAAGTGGAAAGATTCCTGATTTCCTGTTGAGGAAGGATGTGATCAATAGGTCTCTCACCTGTTTGCTATCAGGATCTAAGTAACCAGTGTAACACTCTACCCCCAGCTTCTAGAAACTGAAATGTCTGGTATGAAGATCTGTACTCATAATCTGAACTTGTTCCTACTCCATAAATCCAAGCATTGAGACAAAATGGCGGAAAGACAATGCAGCTCTTCATTCAACACAGTGTGAAAAAGTACTTAGCACCTCAAGCTGTGGATGCCTTGTCGTATTGTGATGGACAACAGGGGTGAACCAGTGTATCTGAGCAGAATTCTAATGCTCTGCAATTTTAAACACTGAATCACAGAATTGTCATGGCTGGAAAAGACCTCTAAGATCACCAAGTCCAAGCATTAACCCAGAAAAAGAAAAAAACCCAAACAATTCCAAACCAACCAAACAAACCAAAACCACACCAAACAAACAAAAAAACCCACGCAGAAGACAAACAAAACCAAACAAAAAATAACAAAAAAACCCCACCATGCCCACTAGGCAATATCCTGATGTGCCACATCCACACGTTTCCTGAATACCTCCAAGAATGGTAACTCCACTACCTCCCTTTGAAGTCCACTCCAGTGCCTAGCTACTCTTTCAGTAAACAAATTCTTCCTGTTACCCAGTCTCAACGTCCCCTGGTGCAACTTCAGTCCATTTCTCCTGTCCTATCATTATTCACTTAGGAGACGAGGCCAATGCCCACCTCACTACAACCTCTTTTCAGGTAGTTGTAGAGAGCAATGTGGTCTCCCCTCAGCCTTCTCATCTCTAAACTAAAAAGTTCCAGTTCCCTCTGCCTCTCCTCATAGGTCTTGTTCTCCAGCCCCTTCACTAACTTGTTTGCTCTTTTCTGGACATGCTCCAGCAAGTCAGTGTCCTTCTTGTAGTGAGAGATGCCAAACTGAACACAGTACTCAAGATGTGGCCTCCCCAGTGCCGAGTACAGGGGCACAATCTCTTCCCTACTCCTGCTGGCTACATTGAGAAGATGTGGCCAATTTGTGCAACTGCACCTAAACTTCTCACCCCCTCTGCTCTTAGCTGACCTATTGCACTATAATAATGTGTGTTAGATGTTGCTGAATTATGCAGTTGGGTGCAGTTCAGAGATGTTCAAACCAGTGTCAACCAACCTCACTCTGGCATCAGAATAGCCCCATCATTGTCATACCCAAGCTAAAATTATTAAGTAAGATGAAAACATTTTGTAAATGGAAGAGTTGATTGACAGGAGTCAAACAGGATTCCCCATGTTCAATTGCCATCATACTTTGTAAGACATGGAGCCAGATTCTCACATTGTTTACCATGTAGATAAGATCCCCTCTAATTCCAGAAAAAAATTTATTTGGAGCTACATACTGCTGTGCTAAGACAGTTCCCAAGAGGAGAACTTGGTGTTTGCACCCTCATCCAGTTCCACAATTACAAAACCAGCTCAGAAGTACTGCAAAACTTTCAGTGGGGAGACAGCCTTTGTATGCTTACCAACATAAAACGTGAAGCAAAAAATTTCTGCAGCCAGCAAATTAACAAGGTAGCAAGATGCTGAGGATTGCAAGCCCTGCATACAGATTAATTTTGATAGGGAAGGAATTTTTATCCTTGCAATCGAGAAAAAATAAAAATGAACTCTACTTCAAAGAAACCCCCAGCTGACCTGATTTTTCTAAAAGCTCTCAATTCCCATAAATCAAAGACACCTGCAACCATTCAACATCTCTGTGAAATCAGGACAGATCTTGGGCTTTTCTTATTTCTCAGAGTAATACAATACAGCAGATGCAAACCAAAGGATCCCTCCCAGCCTGCTCCTGAGACCATCCCATAGGTCCTGACACAATGCTGTCAGTTGGCTGATGGGATCAAATAGCATCCAGGTCAAAACCATGGTAATCCAGAGAACAATGGTTTCAAACTCAGTGGGCTGGGAATGTAAAGGTATGGTGTTCCTTTTATTTTTTTGTACATACACAATGCGACCTTAGGCATATTTTTCATGCTGAGAAAATGAGAGTGAAACTCCCAAAGGTCACACAGCACCTTGCCTGCCCACCAAGGCAATGATCTAGGACCTAACAGCTTGAACTACACAGACGGCCACAGGAGATTACCAAAACCATATATAAAGCAGAGATGTAGTTTACAAAGTCGCTGCAGCAATGATCTAGAGAAAGATGAGTAAGGCAAAGCAGTGTTTGTTAAGGTCAGATAAATGGTTTGGTAGTAATTGACATGCATGGTTTTGTTTGAATGGGTGAGTAGAAAGGGCTGATTTTTGAGTTGTTATGCAGACTGAATAGGCAAAGTCAGAGCATGACCTGAATACACAAGTCTGGTGAGAATCCCAAATAAAAAATTCTTATGAACAGTTTTCCCTGCCACTGTTGCTGTTGTTGTTGTTGTTTCATCAGTTCTAATGGTTACATTTATTCTCCATCTGTCAGGCAGCTGCTGCAGGGCAGGAATCCTCTGTGTATATACAGCTACTTTGGTGACCCAAGTAATTATAGAAGTACTTCATAGCTTTTTCATCCCTAGCCACTACAGAGATGACATCCCTGAGACAGCAGGATACAGCTTTGGTCTGTGACTGTGGATCATCATTAAATTGTTTCCTGAGCTTCTGTTACCACCCTGTAAAGATTAATGTGAATGAAATGGAAAGCAGTGTTCCTTTCATATCCTTCACTTCTCTTGCTTACAAAGGAGGATGAACAACATGCCACGTGTTCTCAGCACTTGAGGTAGAGCACACAAGCCTGGCAGGTGAGAAATAAGGGGCATGTCATTGCACATTGAGGCGCTGTGGATGGGGAGGTCAAAAGTAAGCTGAGCATGCAACTCCATGGCCTACTTCTCCAGGCACTTCTGAGAACAGAGCTGTAATAAAACAGGAAAAGGCTGAGCCTTGGTAAGGGACATCTCTTTGTCAAGAAGTGCACATTTCTTGTTTTCACACCAGTTAGAAGCAGAACAAAATATGAGTGCTACCATGTCTTGAATCTTTTGTGTCAAGAATCACTCAACCTCAGAAAGCAACACTCAGTCACAGCTGAGTCCATACTACTCATGCTGCTTCACATCCAGATGCTCAGCACTATTATATTAGGCCTCTTAGCTTAGCAGAAACTCCAGTAGTACTCTGTGCTTTTGAAATAATGTATACAGTGACCTCCTGAGAGCTCCTCAGTTTTTTGCACTCCTGATATCGGGAGCAACAACTCGCAGATCTGCACAGATTTGTGAGCCACAATTCACCTCATTGCAATCACCATCAGAACATTAAAGAACTAGATCTAGCTGGCTATTTATAGAGCAACATCTGAGAACCTTCCAAATCACTGAAAAAGCTCAAGGGTGACTCATTTTGTCACTGGAACCAAAGGATAGAATTTCAAAGAACCTGACCATGCAAATCTGCACCCCTGAATGCCCAACAGGGCAGCAAAGGATAGAGCATGCATCAGGCCATATTCTTCAGAGGGCACACAGGAAAGTGAATCCATCAGAGTCAGTGGACAGGTGCTGATTTATGCCAGTGGAAGAGCTGATGCCTTGGGGAACTTCACAAGTACATTAGTCATACATTCCAGTTTATCAGGAATTTTTTCTTGAATAGACACTGCAAGATGCATGTGTGTGCATGTGTGAAGCTAGACAAGTATTTTTTTGTAATTTATTTTCTGCCACAGGTTGCGAATAGCTTCATCAAGGCTTATTATGGCCTTACCTTTGTCATTTTTCCCTTCCCAATGCATGTTCTTAACATTGCACCCTGCACCACCTACATGCCACACTTCTGTCATGCAGCACTTGTCCTGGTGATGCCCCAGGCACCACAGAAAAGGATCTGGAACAAGACTTAATGCCACAGCTGCCCACATCAGAGGCCAGAATCTTCACTGTCACTGCCATAGGCTGGGAAATACCATTCAGAAGGTGTCCTTCCGTTGCATTGTTTTCTCTCTTTTTGCAAAATCCTTTTAATAGTACTCAGAGTTTTGTTGTAGATACTCAGTCTTCCTGGAGATAACTTGACAGATCTCATTATCTTCTTTTTCTGCAACAGCATGAAGTGCTAGAAGAAGCAAGAGCTGACCAGTGTGGGTGGGGAAGAAGATGCTGACAAAACTTCTGGATTTTTTTGCATTCTCCTTCACTGAGAAGAACAGGCCACAGATGTGCAGTTGAGCAACATAGGTGTTATTGTAAAGAAGCATTAAAGTTCTGGGTATTGTGTAATCCTCAACATTTCCTGAATTACGGAAACCTCTAGGTAGCAAGAAAGAATACTGAAGAAGAGCAAGTCCACTGACAGTTCAAAACTCTGTTTATTTCCCTTGGTTATATCCCTGTCAAGGCACTATGGGAGGAAAAGTCTCCAGTTTTCAGCCAGGAGCAGATGGTATGAAGACAATAGGGAAAGGAGACAACCAACGTGCTTACATGCTTTAAGACATGCTCCAGCTCCCTGAGACCTTGTTATTTTTCTGCAGAGTAGTATGAGGTACATGCAGTCCTTTAGGATCCACTGTTCCTGTGACTCCTTGGTATCTCTTCTGAACTTCAGAAGATGAGAAGCTGAGCCTAGTGAGGTAATGGGAACACCATCACCATAACACCACGGAAATGTTGCCTGACATGCTCTGCCTTTCCTCAGCCTGTGCTGTTTCTGTAATCCTGACCTCATCCTTTTCTCTGGTGTCCAGCCTGGATCCAGAGATGGTAAAAGAAACTTGTCATCTCAGTTGCTTGACACTTTACCAGAGAAGTTGTCACTATGAAGCACTGACTCCCTGTCTCCTCTGCTGCTGTGGCTTGAGATGACATCAACCTTTAAAGCTTCCTTCACCCTACACCTCAGCTCCAGGTTCACAGAGATGAGGTAATACAGCTTTAATCCCTCCTGTTTGCTCTGCTCCCATTAGACACTCCCACCCTCTGCATTACCTTTAATAGAAATTGGAGAATATGGATTCCTACAGCAGAGTATCTGTTTCACTTTAATTAAGTCTCCAGTTGTAGAAGGATATCAAATGTCTCCTGCACTGAGGGAATTTTGTGAATCTTGGTGAAACAGGAATGCACAAAACCAAACAGGATTCTTGGTTAGGGCTAGACAAATGTATTGCCAGTGAGCAGGGACTGTGGGACGAGCTGCTGAGGTGGGGTTGCTTGCTGCCCCAGCTGGAATGTTCCACTCTGAGGCATCTGAGGCCAGGCTTCAGTGAGGGAAGGGGCAAAACTTCCAGTCATGTTTATTGAAGTCACAAGACAAAACATGATTGGACCCTGCCAGCCTGTAGTGCTTCTGCTCAGTGCTTCCCACAGAAGGGAGCAGAAACCTCTGGGGCCATGCCAAAGGCAGGCAGTAGGAAGGAAAAACTGCAGTTCCCAGCCAAATTGAGGGCCAATGTCAAATCCCAGGGAAAAAGCAGATCCAGCTCTGATGCAGGCCTTAGAAGCCAGCTCTCCCCAGCCAAGGACTCTGCCAACCCACACAGCTGGGGGTGACATACCACACATCCACAGAACTAATCCTTGGGACTGCTCTTAATCCTCTGCCACCTTGAGGTGGAGCTTTGGCTCCTTACACAGGCAGACAAGCAGCCAGAGCCAGGCAAAAGGCAACAGGGTCCCTCCCAAAGAGGAGAAAGGAAATTGTATGGTTCAATCAAAATTAAAATCTTCCATTCCAAATTGAACTCTCAGCAGCATTTTGTCTGTAAACAAAGGCCATCCTTTTCAAGACTTCAAACAATTGAAACAATTGTTTTGATGCGAAAGGAGATTCCAACCAGGGCAATGCTCTTGCAAGGCAGGATTTGCATCCTATGAATCAGCACTTCTCAACAGAAAACCTAGCTTTTGGAAAGTTTACCACCATCTCTGTTTTGGAGACGGTTCTTAAGACAAATCACATTGTCACATCAACACTGAATCATAGTTCAGATGGAGACACAAACCTATAGGATACCCAGAGATACACACCCTTCGTGCAAAATCTCTTTTCCACTTTGAGTTCTTTCAACAGGCAGTTAGCACTGTTGTAAGTTGCATTGCTGCTTTATACCAAATTAACATGGTAACTCTCACCACTATGGGGGCTTCTAGGTAATGCTAGTTACTTGCAAAAAAACAATTTTAGAAGCACCAAAACCAACCAGGATAAATGGTTACATCTGACTGAATCTGCAGTGAAAAATTCTACTGCAACAAACAAGCTTAAATTGTAAACTATGAGGAAATGCTAGAATTTCAGATTTTTCAGTACCTTTCAGATACTTTCAAGCAAGTTGCTTTGAGTGCATACTTTGTTGCTCTTCATTCTTTCAGGCACCATTCCATGGTTGCTATCATATCAGAAGGTAGGTAGTTAGACGTAAGCAAAGCACTACCTAAAATACAAGCTGATGCCATGAGCCAGGTTTGCACAGGTCATTTGATGATTGCCTGTTTTTCAAAAGTCACCTTTTGGCTGCCTTGAACCTCCTAAGGAATTCACTTTCACCATATTCCTGCTATGTAGGATAGCATTGTCCTGACTAAACGAAACATGAATCATAGTGTGGTGCAGAAGACTGAACAATATTAATCTGAACCTTACCCCAAAGACTGACCTTTAAGACTACTTTCCCTCTTCCAGTTGCATGTGGCAAGTCTTGATGCATCATTGTCAGTGGGAAAAATGTAACTGCACTGAAGGAGGAAAAGAACTGGGAGATGTGAAAGTAACTGAGACAATGCACATCTGCCAGAGCTGCTGAGGGCAAATTTACAGTTTGACATTATGCAAATCCAGCTAAATTATCACTTTTACATACAGTTTCCTGGGGGCACAAGAACTAGCACAAATGCACAAGGGATTTTTTATTACTGTCACTTTGTGGGGAAAGTATTAAAAGCTCCATTTCACTAGTGACCATTTCTGGAAGGGGAAGAAAACCAGTGGAGTTCCTCTCAAACTCTCTAAAGTGGGTTAAATGAAGACATTCCTTCAAAAATGTTACACGTACCACGATAATACAGGGAATTACACAACCCTTTAGCTTGCCAAAACCTCTAAAATTAGTTTTCCAAAGTTTTCTAAAAGCTTCTATTAGTTTTCAACAACAATAACAGGAGCCTAAACACTGTAAACAAAGTATTTTTTTCCATGCTGAGCAGTTTAAGGAAAAAAAAAAGAAAAGAAAGAACCAGAATGGAGAAAGCACTGGAGCATCAAGGCTCTCCCTGTTTCTGTGAACGCAGCTCCTCAGTCTTGGCCTGAGTGTCCCACATCTTCAGATTGAGCCCTAACTTTGCCAAACAGGTTCTTGGCTGGTCTCAGCTCATGCTGTTTCATCAAGTCTTCAGCACGCTGTAGGAGAAAGTACTTTCCCTGCTGATTAGTGCTGAGTGACTTACAGCTTGGTGCAAGCTGAAGCAGCATAGCCCTGAGCCTCTGCTGAAATGCACAGTGCTGCCTAAGGGACTTCATTTCTTAAGTCTTGTTAAAATCCATGTCTCAATATTCTCCAGGCTGCCCAGAAAGTTTTGGCCAAGCTTCATCAGTAAGATAGGATGAAATATGCCATCTTGTACTGGAAATATTAATTAGTTACTGCTTCTGAAGTGTATTGAACGTGAAAATGCTTCGTGTTATTGTATCTCTGTCTTTTCTTATCTGCAATATGGGCTTTCTGGCCCTCCTATCTACCCCAGACAATATTTTATATAAACCTGGAGTGCAAAGCTTTCACTGACAACTTAGGGGATGAGCCAAGTGACTATCATTCAAATATTTATTTCATGAGAAGTTAGAACATTTTGCACTTTCCTCCACAACTCTTTCAAAAGCAGCTCATTTCTTCTCACTGGAAGAGTGCCCATTGTTCATTTGACGCTAAAGATAGGGCTTTGCTGTGTTCTTTTAAGTCAGCAATTGGAGGGTGGAGAGCAAAGAGGGAGTTAAGCTTTATTATGCTGCCTTGTCAAAAGGATACAACATTATGCAAAAGGAATGATGTGGAACAAAAAATTGCTTTATTTTCCATGCACTCTCTCTCCCTGGCATACAGATTTCCAACAATATTCTGTCTTCACTTCGACCAGTAGATTGGATTTCATATGGTTGTGTCAATTAAATGGCAAGTTCTCTGTGTACCTTGCTGCCTCAGTCATTTAGGAAGCAGACATCAGTTTCTTGTTGCCCTCAAAATTTCCAAATTGCTGGGGCAGGAGGATGGTGCTATTTGCCTAGTTTTAAATCTGTCTTAAATATCCATTAGATCTCTTCAGTGTTGGAGGACCCTGTGGTCTGGAATGAACAGTGTTCCCTCAGAGTAAAGATGGGCAGAGTTTCATCCAGAGAATGCTAAGTGAGGCACTTACTGATTTTCCTGAGGTCACACCGAGATTCCATGGAGAAGCAGGGATTTAGCCTTACAGCTTCCCTGTCTTTAAACTAAAGGCAAACACAGAGGAACTCTGTGGTCTACCAAGAGAAAAGAGGACAGCCAAATGCTTTTCTTTGTGGCTTCTCAGGATAAATCAGAAAACCCTGAGTGATGCCCCTCCTGATTTGTTTTCCTAACAGTGTGTCCCTACCTCCCAGCAGTTCTCCTCGCTGAAGCATGTTGTGCAGCAGGATCATTTTATAGCCAATAAAGTGTTTCTTGGCATGTGTTTATCATCCCTGAAAGTGGAATCCCTCATGGCTGAACGAAGCTCGCACAGTGAGCGGTGGGGAATGCGTGGCAGACTCCTGGCGAATTCCAGCGTGGAATGTGATTAGCTTCCCTCTACCTCTGAGGAATAGTACCAGCAAATTGCTAACACTGTAAATTGTCTCAAATATGCACTTAGTAAAGCCTTTAAAGAGCAATTACTGTATGTTAACTGAACACCAATCAACTGTAAAAACAGCAGTTATGGGGGTTTAATAGGTATATAACGGAGAAAATCTCACCACCCTGCAATTAATTCTAAAGCATATAAAAAGTATAACTTGTACACTTACTACTTATTAATACCTTAAACATGTATGACATGTTAAAACATTTAATTAGCACTTACATAACAGGCTAAAAGTTAAGCATCAAATTATCACTAAAATACTGTTGAGCTCTTCATTAACCATGTGAAACAACCCCCCAACATGCAGTGCTCAGGTCATTCTAGCAATTAGATGCTTTCAGCTACCGTTCAGTGATTTTATATTGGCTGTGTCCCATGATCTGTTGGGAACAATGATATATTGTCCAGTTTCACTGTCTCCAGAATCACCTTTCTTACAGTAGGGGAAGTTCAGCATGGGCTGAGAAAGCCAGAAAACAAAGAAGGGACATCAGGAAGAGATGCTCCTGAGCAAGCTCTCATGTCTGTGTAGCTTTTTGGAAAACTCCAGCAAAAGATAGCTTAATAGTAATTCACAATGTGTGGGAGACAGCGAGGAGAGTAAAACTGCAGTGAAAGTCCACATGTGGAGGAAGGGAAGATTAGTGCTAAATGACAGCAGCTGGAGGGCTTATGGCAGAGGCCAGGGAAGAGGGGAGCCTCCAGCATTGCCAGGAGGAGAGCAAGGGACTAGGTACAGCACCAGGAGTTCGAAAACATAGAAGGGGGAGCCCTGCACCTTAGACTTGACTTGCCGAGATGGATGCTTACTGGGGATCCCAGAGGGAAGGAAAATAATAGCCAATATATGCCATTGGGAACTTCATCCAATCATACAGTCTGTTGACAGAAGGAAACCACAACATAGAATTACCCTTTGTTTAGTCTAAATCAGCTGCCAGTATGCACATGCACCACATGAAAGGCGAAACCTGAACACGTTCCCAGAAAGTCTTCCTGAAAAAGCCATCTGCTGCCCAAGCTAATCTTACCATCCTCCCCATCACAATGAGTTTTGAAAGGATAAATTCCATTTTCCAGGCAAGATAACATCCCCACCTCAGCAACACAGCTTAAGGCTGCCAAGTGCAGTCAAGAAACTGGTTTCTTTACAGAGGTTCTCAGCTATTGAGTTCAGACTCAGATAAAAGGCACAAGTGTAGAAGGGCTTTGCACTCAGCCAGCACAGCTCATCATTCTTGCAGGTTTGTGAAGGGCTGTGGACTTGGACCACAGGTTCAGAGAAAAGGAGAGATTGCTAATGGCCAGCACAGAGGAAGACAGAGGCACCAGCAAGCTGGACACGGTATTGGAGGGAGACATGTGCTATTGTTCTTCTCTGCTTGCAGAAGGAAAGGTTTACCTTTCCCTCCTTCTTTGCTGCCCACCTTGCTGTTTCTCACACATTTTCTCATTTTTCTCTCACAGCTGCTGCTGTGCAGCATTTCTTGGCCTTTCTTAAATACAGTACCACAGAGGTGCTACTAAAATGGCTGGTAGGTTCAGCTTTGGCCAGCTTAGGGTTGATCTTGGAGATGGCTGGAGCTGTCTCTGTCCAACATGGGAATAGCTTCTGGCATCTTCTTGCAGAATCCACCCCTGTAGCCCTCCCTTCTACCAAAATCTTGCCACATAAAACCAATACAGTCCTAATCCCTGGAAACTGATTCTCCTCAATAACCGTCATCAAGACTACCAGTAATCCTGCTATCAACTAACTTTTAAAGTAACTGATTTGTGAACTTACCAAGACTTTGAAAAGCACAAAACTGCTGAAAGGAAACAAATATTTTGTGGGAGGAAAAGATTTCTCCTCTCTCCTGGACCTGCACATATCTTGAAACCTGTTGTAGACAAAAAAAATCTTTTTACTTTACAACATAGCATGTTCTGGTCTATATTCTTTGTTCAGGGGATATTATTCCTCATCTGGCATTTGTTGCCTTTTTCTGAGATGGGTTTAGTGTCCTTTTATGCACAGGAGCAGATGTTCAGTGCATTTCTCAGGGCTGAACCAGTTTTTTTGTTAGCTTAGTTTGGCAGAATCCAGCTCCATGATGCAGACAGTCCCTTCTGGTTTTACATTCTTATTCCAGTAAATGAGAAGGAAAGGTCTTCAGGAGAAGGCCATGGACAAGGATCCAACTGGCCAGAATTTTTTTTTCTGGTTATGACAGACTTCCCCAAGACAACATGATTTCCTCTACTTCTTATACCAGTTCTCCCTCTTGCAAATGGATATATTAAAACCTCCTTCTTCTCCAACAGTAAGCCACAACTTGTTTGTGCTTTAGATGGTAGATTTTTTCGGTGAACGATTTGTGCCCTTTTCATACTACAGCATGCACCGTGTGACATGACTTCCTTATGCTATTGCCATGTACAAAAAAAATGTCTTGCTCAATTCTTTATTCCAATTCTTCTAACTGTGATTTACTCTCTTTGAGAAAGCATTAGTGAAAAAAGATACTAGCATGGAATACTAACAGGATTTTGCTCAATTTATGACTACCATTAGTAAAAAGAAACACAAGAATTAATATAATTTAAATAGTTCATGAACAACACAAGCCTTCCCAGTGCTATGGATCCTCCATAAAATGGACCTGTAAGAGCTGATAGGAGACATTTACATATAATTTTAAGCCTTTGTCTGTCACTTGACTAAAAACAGGAATTAATGGTTAGGAATTTTGAATGCAAGTTTGAACAACTCTTCCTCCTTTGAGAGGAGTCTTATCTGTCTAGATATTACAGATTCAGTGAATGTTATTCACTACATGGGAAATCTAGTCAAGGGAGGACTATCACTAACTTTCAAAGAAAGAAATTCCAGCCTGAAAGTGGACAGAATCTGGACTAAGTAAAGCTGTGCTGGAAACCTGCTGCTGAAAGAAGAAAAAGAAGTTTCCTCACTGCTCATGGACAACTAAAGATGTCTGGAAAACTTTGTGCAGAACAAAGCAGTCCAACAATGAAACAGCTGCACAGAGAAGTTATTTAGGAACCATCAGTTCAGATGTGCAGATAGAGATGGATTTGAGCCATGAAGTTTTCACCAGGATTCAGACATGCTATAAGTTTTCAGTCTGACTTATCATGGGGACTGGGCAGTATTCAGACCTGACTTGTCCAAAGCTTATGCACAATTTGGATCTGAGAGGACAGTTCACAACCAGCTCCAGCTCCAAGAGATCAGATGCCTCGGTGATGAAAAGAGGAAATGCTTGCATTTTACTCACTTCAACTTCTTCTTTGGGGTCTGCACTATGTCAACGTGGATGGTAACTACACATAACCCATGGACAGAAAAAAATTAGGAAGTGAGCTTGTGTCATGATCCTCTGGTTTTGCTTTTTCTCTTTTCAGTCATTAGCTTTCAGATAACATTAGACATCCAGAAAATACAAGCGTAATAGCCAGTTTTGAGATACTGAAGTCACCTTCATAAGAAGGCAAACCACCTACATGTGCACAGGAACCAAACATGATATGGAGCTCTTGTTATTTGCACAAAGTGCAATAAGACAGTAAACTCTCATAAAGCAGAAACACATCTGAGTGCTGCTCATCTCTATTAGACCCTTAACATTTAATTTACAGCCTTCATACTAGGATGGATCTCTATGAAGTTGAATCTGGTCATTTTAATTGAGAAATCTTGGAGGCTCATCATATTCAAGGTTCTTCTTTTGTATGAAAATCAAAATTATCACTTCTTCCCTGAACAGAGTAACCACCTGTCAGCACAGCACTTTTCCATTGTTGACTGATGGCAGTGCCTGATTATGCTCTGCTTGAACGTAGGGCATGTAATCACAAGGTTGCTCCCAGGGATGACACTGAGGAGGAGGTCTCCTTTTTTATTTTCCCAGGCAAAGACCAAAAAATCTGCAGCAGATTACTGAAGTCCTCTGCTCTAGGTGAATGTATACTCCCCATGAAAAGCAACTCTTCCACATCTGCAATCAGAAAGAAGTGCCAGGAGATTCTGTTGATCACCAGGACACCTATAAAATGAACTCCAGTATTAAGCCCTTAACTCACATCTCCTGCAATGGAAAGCGTGATTTTAAGACCTTTTCTGAAATGTTCAGTTGCCAAAGTATGTCAACAGTCCCCCTGTGACTTCTAAAAATCCCCCTCTGCCATTACAAATGTTGAAAGGGAAGGAGGCTGCCAAGGAAGTAATGCATTCGCTTGTTTTTGCCACCATATGTACAAACCAGTATATTGTTTTGGAGACCCTTAACCTTTAATTCCTCTCTTCCATCTCTCTCTAAGGCTCTCCCAGACTGCACAGTGTCCCCGGGACCAGCCCACTCTGTTAGGGACAACACCCATTCAATGTAAATTAATGGGAAAAAAGCATCTCCTTGTCAGCTTTCCAATTACATTCCATGGAAAGAACTCTTAAGCTACAGCACGAATCCCTGCAGAATGAGGTCCTGATTGCTAAACGTGAATTAAATGGATTTAATAACAACATGCAATTAATCTGATTATAAGAATATAATTATACTTTTATTGCTGCTGTTAGATGAGTTAATTAGATGGGATATGATATCTACATCTGATCACCTGTCCTTCCTGCTTTTGTTGAATAGGACAGAAGAACAACCAGTTGCTCAGACAAGGATCAGGCACCTTTAAATCTGTTCACCACAAAAAAACCTTTTTTCTGCATCTGAGGTGAAAAAGCACACCTCCTGTTTGCACTTCCCCTCCAGTATAAGGATTGATGAAGGCAAACACCAAGATACTCTTTTGATCACCAGGCGTATTATGTCTAGTCCCAAGTGAAGCCTAGCAGACACCTTTCTTTTCTTGCCTTGCTTTCTGCTCCTGCCTGTCAGGCAGGGATAGTGTCTGTATAGTCTCAGTCTTGCATGTATATGAGCCTGGGCTTCCTCTAGCACCAACAAGCACGATGATGTTCTCAGTCTCCTAAATAAAACAGCCCATCTCCTACAAGCTCCAGCATGGCCAGACTTTGTTGTCTGGTTACTGAGAATAATCCTGCAAGGGAAAGTTGAAGAGCTGATTACAGGGGCAGCTGAAGAACAGGAGAAGAAAACCTCATTTTCTAACCTGTTTTCCAGGATGAGACTCCTATACTAACAGCAAGAAACATCTTGCACCTGCAGCAAGGTGGCTCAAAGATCTTACTTCTTTCTACAGACATCAGGCTGTGTTTTTATTTACCTGTGAGAAACCAAATCCTTTCTACTTCTGAATGACTGTTTTTCTTCAATCATGTATTTTCAACAGTCACATACCTGAGGTTCTGAAGAGTCTAAGCAGAGCAAAACATTTTCTCTGGATGTAACACATCAAAGACTCATTGCTTTACAGAGCTTGCCTTCCAATAATCCAATTATCTACTAATTCTAAAGGGCCAAAACTACCACTCCTTGTACTGCAGCATCTCTGTTAAAAATCTTTGGTGACTTCAGTCTGAGTCTACAAAGAACCTGAAGCATCATTTGGCCCAGTAGCTTAATATGATTTCCTTCAGTAGTTTGAAAAGTTCAAATTTCAGCCCAACATTTTCAATTCAAGCTGAACTAATTTGAGGCATAGCTGATAAATATATTTCTCTCTTTAAACACTACTCAGAGCACAACAAAACAGCTGCAGAGAGACATATTTTGCTTAGATTTGGAAGCCATGCATGTACATTTGGCGAGACTGAGTTAAGCTCTTCATTAATAGAAGTGTAAACTCAACAGAGAATTCAAGAATCAAGATGAGGTGTATTTGCTTTTACACCAACTATTCAAAGAGTCAGAGTATTTGAGAAGCAGAGAAGCATGTCTCTTCTCATTCCAGCAGCTGATTTCATTTTGTCCTAAGCATCTTAGCTGAAATGAATCAATTGGAATTCTTGACATATTATTTTAAGCACACGAAAAATGCATTTTATGAACAACATAAGAACAACAGAGATCACACAACTAAATTTAGGGAGTATTTATTTTTGAGATAATAAAATAACAATTATTTTTCTACCATAAAAATATCTTCCCTCAGTTCTCATCAGAGAAAACAAGAGCTGAGTAGAATTTAAAATAGCAAAAGTAACAAAAGTACTGTAACTTACATTACTATAACATAAAATGAATGTGAAAGAGGTAGAACTCCTTCAGCATCTATGCATAAAGCTGTCATCAAAACAGATTAAGATGAGACTTTCTTTAGGGACAGATTATTATTCCTTTCCTGCTTCCGATGGTATTTCCTGCTTTTTCCTTCAGGAGTCAAGACACTGAACGGGACAGGGAACAGATGTGTTCTGATAAATTCCCACATTCTGCTAGTACAAAATAGATCTCAATGCAGTAAAAGAAAAGCCAATAATGCTACCTGACACTTAGCTGCACACTCCATCTGTTGCTCCACAATGGAGTGCATTGCACGAGAAGTTATTTTGCTTTTTCATGCAGTTTTCCTCATATTTTTTCCAAGCTGACATAACTTTGGATTGGATTCTTCCAATTGTAAGAAGCGAGAATACTGGCTCACAAAACAAAAGCAAAAACAAAACCTCACCACACGGACACTACTTTTTTGGGTATTTCACTTGATTTGTAGCATATCTGGGGAGTGCTGGAGAAAGGGAACTGCAGAATCCAAGTCTGAACTAATGAAGTAGTTTGGGCCAAGAAGAAATGCAGAAATACAGATCCATATCTTATCCTAAATAATAGCAATTTTCTGTGGCTAAGAGCTGTTCAGTGCTGCCCCTGCTAATGATGCATATAAAAACATAGAGAAAGTCTGCTAGAGACTTGCTTTGATCCTGCTAAGAGACCATTGCCTTAGGTACATTACATGTCACAGAGCATACATCTCCATGGAAAGCATGCCTTCTGGTAAAAAATGTCTGGACATAGGACAGACAGAAATTCTGGTCAGGGAGAAGTCTGTGATTCAGTGAGCATGTCCTTGAGGTAGATCACACCTCACCAAAAATGTGGCCTTGCAAAAAGTCAGCCAAGCTGGAGAAATCAAAGAACACCCAAGAAATGGGGAAACATGAAATTCAAATAGGAAATGGCCTGGCAGTGAGTTCTGGTGGTCTCTTATCCAACTTGTTGCCAAAAGCAGGGTTATTGCCAACACTAGACCAGGTCATTCATGGCTTTGTCTGCATTACTCCAGAAAACCACCAACACTGAAGACAGTACGTGCTCATGGGGTGACCTGCACCAGTGCTGCACCACTCTCCCAATAGGAAAACTATCCTGTTGTCCAACTGGAATGTCTTTTCCTTTTATAGCCACCCATGCATGAGTCCCATGAGTCTGGTGAATCCAGGTTTCTTCTCTGTCTCTGCCTTGCACTGTACTTCCACACACAGGTAAGTAACTGCAAACAGCACGAAAGACAATGCTTTCAGCTAGGCTCTCTGAACACTATTTGAGCCAAATAGGCACCAGCATTTTTTACCTAGACTTTGGCTGAGAGGATTGCCTTTTAACTTATGTCACCCAGCCCCACCTTTGGTACACACAGCATTTTCACCCATTTCATTCATCTGAGGACCATTTGGTATGTGCAGATGAGAAGACACTAAAAGGTTTACAAGCTGCATCCTGGATGGACTTTAGCCTTCAATGCTCAACTTTGTACTACAGGCTGGTCAAACTGAAATCCCCATTTCCAGCAGTGGTTGGTGTGAAGGACATGGAATTAATGATGCTGCAAATAATGAGAAGTTTCTCTAATATCTTAAGCCTATCTTGGATTAAAATATTCCCTTTTCCAAAATTTTCTTACCCAGAATTAATGTTGCTATCTTGCAACTTTGGAGCCAGACAGCTGGCTTTCCAGGTAAAATAGTCCTGTGCTACCAGAAAAATATTGAAGAAAGATTTCAGTGTGAGGAAGAGTGGAGAAACTTGGGGCAGTTTCCATTGAAATGTACTGAACGTCTGCAATTGTATTAAGATGTTTTCTTGAAGCCAGGAGACTGACTTTTGCTGTCTACATTCACATGAAGTCTTCTGCGTGGCACCATTTTCCAAGATAACTGGGCCACAAGTATCAACTTTTCACACAGTCCTTCTCACGTTGGCGATGAGTGGACTTTCTGCTGGAAAACCTACAGCTCTGGGCCTATAATGCTTACTTTATGTGCCCCTGCCAGTCCTGTGTTGCTCCTGAGTCACAGGGTAACCTTAACTGTTCAACTCTTCTCCAGGGGGGCTGTGTGTTTGCAAGGGAGGCAGATAGCAGGGTCCCTTCCTATAGCAACTCCTGCAGTGCCTTTGCACCGGTGTGAATATGATGGCAAGATCTTTGCATAGAAGGCATTCAGGCACTCTAGATCAAAAGGAAATGCCAGCAGTCACCTAGCAATAACATGGCAAACATTTACCCAGACTTCTTAAGCAAAAGAAGGACAATGAGCCTGTGAATACAGTGTGTGCAGAACACCAGTTGTCCCACGGTAGAAATCCTCCCTATGAAGTCCAGGGCTCCCAGTTATGAGAAAGGGAATTATCCTGCAAGGCAGAGAGGTAATGTGAGTAAAGGGTCATGTCAGAAACTATTTCCTTCGCCTCTTCCCTCTAACCCACTTGTAATTCAGTTCAGCACAGGAATGTCAAAGCAGGTGGACCAGGCATATTCAGTCAGAAACCTAACATGGGAAAACCAAGGGCTTTGTTTCAAACTCACACAATCCTGCCATGGAGGCAAATGGGAGGGATAATGCAACTGTAATACTCTGGAAATCATCTCAGGGTCTTTCACTACTTAAGTTGTGTAGTTCTTGCTAAATGATGTGCCGCTGAGCAACCCTTTCTCTTTTTAAGTTGGTGGAATTGCAGGTTAGCTCTGGGCTAGAACACACAGTGTGCAAATTATTTGTAAGTCTCCCTCATGAACAAATATTTCCAAAGACCCCTTTAAAAAGGCAATGTCTAAGAGCCTAAAACACAGGGGGTTTTCTGTCTTGTGTTTTTGTTTTGTTTTGTTTTGTTTTGTTTTGTTTTGTTTGTTGTGGGTTTTTTTGTATGGTTTTGTTTGGTTTTGTGGGTTTTTTTTCTTTTCTTTAAACATAGGATATGGAATTAAGCACTTTAATAGAGATGTATGTTGATTCCTAGGGAGAAAGGTGGAAGTATCTAAGCTACCAAGCAATCAAAGCTTTCATACTGTTTAACATACACATTCAGTTGAGATCCAATTGCAACACAATCTAAAAGCTACTTCAACTGGAAACAGGATCTGATTAAAACATAGCCAAGAAACCCCTCTGACATCTTCTGTCTTTACAATTATAAGTCAGTGTTTGGTAAAGAATGATTCCAAGACAATGCCAAAAAATGATGCCAAAGCATAATTTTAAACTTTCAATGGAAAAAAGGGGAAAAATAGCACCTTCTACTCCATCTTACTGGTTGTATATTCAACTCCAATTAAGCACAGCCTCAAGAATGGATCTAGGAGGTCTTCATATATTTGAGAGTACAGTTTCCCAACTCATGAAGAGACTGAGTTGATATTTAACAGCCTGTCCCTACTTACTTTGATCTTTCAAGACAGCCTGCAAAATGTCTTCATGTCTATGCTTAGGTTCAGGGGGAGTCAGCAGACCTTGGTACTGTGCCCTTGACCTCTAACAGATGTTGGGCTGTGGATATTAAGGCATTCTTCAGGCATGTGGTAGACCTCAGCCTTGTGTAAGCTAGGGAAAGTCACCCCCCACCCTGCCAAGATCCCCCTGTCCATAACCTAAAATCCCCTGTGAAACAGGGGAACAAAGGGGAAAAAGGGTGCTTTGCTCCCTCCCAGAGCTGCCAACTGCAGCAACAGTAACCTGTGCAGACCCATCATCAGAGCAGCAAATAAAAAACCACACACACACGAGCACACACTCTTAAAAAGTTTTTATTAAGTTTCATTGTTTTTTTTTTTAAAAAAAACAAACCCGTCAGTGCAACAGTTCAGTATCCCCTTCCTATCCCCCATCAGTAAGCAGTAATTTTAAAATGAGGAAATACCGAGTGCTGAAGCCAATGGGTTAGCATTTTGCTATTATCTCCTTCTGTCAAACTCTGAAAAAGTCCTCTGTATAAATTAAACAATGAAAAAAATGTTATTTTTCAATTCTATGCCATTACAGTCAACAGAATCATAATAATGCATCTAAAATGTGTGACCACAATATAGCAGGTATACATTTTTGAGAAAAGAAAAAAAGGAAAAAAAAATATGACATTCTAGGCTTGTTAAAAGGATAATGGTCCCGTATTTTTTATTAACAGGTTAGCAAAACAAAATCCAATGGATTACAATATTTACATGTTATTTGAAAAATAAAGTAGTGATAAAAGCATGTCACAATCTTTTTTTTTTTTTTTTTTTTCTTTTTCATTTTTGGTAACCATTACAAACACCCAATCCAGGTATGGAACTGTTTAAATACATTTGAAATGAGGCCAATTAAAAAACAAATACAGACACAAAATGTGTATTTATACTTGTCCCTCCAATGTGTGTTTCCATGACATTCCCTCCCTACTTCAAAAAACAAAACAAAAACAAGAAAACAAAAAAATTCAAAAGAATCCCCCTAACACACAACTGATGAATCCCCAAAAAAGCAAAACACCATGCTTCTCAAGTAGCACTTATTCCACAAATGCAACATTTTTGCCATCAATTTAATGTGAAGCTCTCTAGGACACCGTTTCCCCAGCAGCTTCCTATTTTCCCCCCTCCCCCTCCCACAAATCCCCCCGCAAAACAAAAAAAACAAACAAAGACACATGCATTTCTAAAACTAGGTTTCAGTCAAGTACTTTCTACTTTTTGGAAAGAAACTTTTTTTTTTTCTTTTTTTCTTTTTTTTAATTTTTATTTTTGTTCACAATCAGAACATACCATGGGCACCAGATCCTGTATTCGTTGCTTAGGCAAAATTCCCATTGAGTTTGGTAGGCTTTCCACCCAAAAAGTAGTGCAGGATCAGCCACTTAGGTATGCAGGTTCCTATTCACTCTACACTGCTCCCCTCACGCTAAAAGCTAAGGAGGAGGGGAAAAACTCCATCTTGAATCGAGTAAAAGTAGTTCTCCAGGCTCAATGTCGTATGTAACTATTTCACCTCCGCTTGCAAAAAGATGTGTTAACAGACACCCCTCCCTCCCACCACACTAAAACAAAAAGAAAACACGCACACCACAGACAGAAGAAAAAAGGCAGCCAATCTTAATGAAAAGTTACTGGTGTGAGACTGATAGATGTTAATATGACAAGCAACAGAACGGTTATGAGGACCTATGTGTTTGGCCCGCGAGCTGCATAGCTGTGCCGTAAGTTTGGTTCTTTAGTTTTTTTAAAAAAAAAGTTAAAACTTCTTTGTTATATCCACATGTTTAAAATTAACAACAACGACAACAACAACAACAAAAAGTTCTATTCACAAGATCTAGTCTCCTTTCCCTGTCCTCCCCTCAAAAAGAAATACTCATTTTACATGAGAAACTTAATTGTGCTGTATTTGTAACACCTCAGGTTGATAGAAAATAAACATGTGGCAAACAAAACCGCACAATAAGTCACATGAAATCTATCAAATCCTAAAATTATAACTGAATACTAACAAACAGCTTACCTGGAATAAAGGATGACAATTCACAAACAGTTATCTAGGAATTAAAGTCTCTCTCTTTTTTTTGTTTTTTTTTTTACTAAAATAATTAAAAAAATCACAGTATCTTAAGAAATAAAACCCACACTGGGATTTTAAGCACAATTTGTTTTCCTTTCTTTAAAACTTTTTTTCTTTCTCTGTTCACCACCTTGCTCAGCAGTCTCTCTACATTTTAACCACAATGACAACAGGTAGTACTGACAAATGCAGAGATCTCCCTTGGTTAATTCTGAGGTACTAGGAAACAGGTGACTGTTTCAAGCAAAGCAGTTTCTGTTTTGTTTTTGTTTTCTTTTTTTTTCTTTTTTTTTTTTTCCTCTTTTTTTTTCTTTTCTAAAGCAGTTGCATTCAGTCTGGAAAAGCATTAGGTATTAAAACTATAAAAACGCACCCAAATTTGTGCGTTGAAAAGTTGTCCCCCCCCACTTCTTCCATGCTCACGATGCTTCCACTCACAAACAATCCAAGTCTCCACTGCAAAGCACGATGTGTAATGTAGGAATACAGGGAGTTGCTTCATTAGTCCAAGATGAATGTAACTTCCCATTGTCAAGATCCAGAAGAAAAGATGCAGTGATGTAATGGAGCCACTTATTCCATCACTTAAATAATTTTAATATACACACACTCACACGGGTACCAGTGCTTTGAAAATAGATCATTCAGTCCTAAAAGCAGCTTTAATTCTTCCTTCTGCCCACCCCACCCACCCACCCCACCCCATTCGTTACGTTCAAGTACGTTGATTAGAATCACACCAAATGCTTATTCATTTTTGGCCTCCGAGTCGTCTTGGAGAGGTTTGTCAGCAGCTACCATGCTGACCGATGTTTCACTGTTGTGGGAATAGTCGACCACCACTTCAATGTCTTCTTTTTCTTCTGGCAGTGTGCTAACCGTTTCTTCTATATCCTCCTTCGGCTGACTGTCCTCACTGGTCCTGTGCTTGCTTTCACTGAGTGCCCTGGAAAGCCAAGCAGCAGAAACACAGTCAATAAAGAGAACAGCAAAGCCAATCTGCTTGTATCACATCAGGGAGAAAAACAGATCACGTTCTGAAAAGGCAGACACAAGCAGCCACACCACTGCCACCTCATGCTCAGGAGGAGAGGCAGTGGCATCAAGTTACCAGTGGGACCCATGACATTCTAGCTTTGAAACAAAATCTTTATTTGCTCTACACTGGACAGATATGAGATGAGAGGGAAGAACTCCAATTCTCATGTTTAAAAGTTTATTGCCATTTCCCCAGTCCCTTGTAAACAAGACTTACAGGGCACCAAACAAAGGTGCAGGAAAAGAGTACTTTTCCAACAGTTAACGACCCAATAAAACTTTTTATAGGTTGCAAAATTTCAAGTACTCCTACTTAGGCAGAGAAGACAAAGGGTAAGAGAAGTACTATTTCTCATCCTATTAACCTACAATATTGTATTCAAAAGTCTTCTACATGTCAGCAATCTTGAATGAAATCTGCTCTTGGAAGAAACTCTGGTTAGCAAAGGTATCACTGCTACTGATGAGATCTTCATCAAAAGAAGAAAAATTACTGTTCAGGAGATACCTATTTGTGTTTCGTGTCCTCCCAGAGTGTGCAAACTGCTATAGATACACAAAGATCTTCACTGTGAAGATGAACTACTGAGCTTCACTATGCACTTTTTGGGAGTAATTAATTCAGATTGATTTTACTCCCCTTGAAGGTCTTGACATTTCTCTGCATATAACTCTTTGCACTGTTATGAAAGTTTAGCTGCAAGCATGCAAAAGGAGATATAACAATAAAGGGGGGGAAAAAAACCCAGTTCCTTCCTAGCACATTGTGTATAATTTTCCTTCATTTTTATGCTTCTTTGATGGCAAGCAAAAGCAACAGTACAGTCAGGTAAAGTTAATGCAGGGCCAAGTAGTATTCATCTTGGGACAATCTTAAATTCAGAACCACAGTTAAACCCTGCAGTCTACAGCCACCCTGGGCAGCAGAGTTGCAAAGGATGAACTGGAAGTTCCCATGCAGAGGTACCTTACAACGGTACCCACACTTGCGACAGACAGAACTGTTCTTCACAGAACTGTTTGCCTTCACCACTTTAGCTTTTTGGGAGGCAAAGAATGTGGTGGGGGAACACACATATATCTACTGTTACCTCTGGCTGTTTGGCAAAGGAGTGTAAATCAACTTACATGCCGTGTCTCAGCACATGTCGCTCCCACTCTGAGCCTTCTGTAAATGAGCGGCCACAGAATTCACACGGGAAGCGTTTCTCTGGAGCGCCACTGTCAGAAAACATCATGGCATCTGGAAAAAAAGACAGCACAGCCCATGAATTCAGAAGTGCAAGGGCAAGAAGATCCACTGTGATCCTACTCTGACCCCTTCTGCTAAACCGTCTCATTCTTGAGAAGCAAAATTACTTACCTATCAAATAATCGTATTTGTGAAAATGCAACTCCCCCAAAGCAAAGTGATACTGAAAGTGACAAACCCTGTCCTAAGTCTTAAAGCATCTCTGAAAATAAGGGTAATGCATTTCTACTCCCTGTTCCTGTATTTCAACAAATGAAGAGACTGTGGAGCTTTAATTCAAAACCAAAACTGAGGAGTTGAGGGCTGAAATGGCTTCAAAGCAAAACAAACAAAAAAACCCCCACTTAAAGCCCTTCTCTAATTTTTGCATTGGTAGTACAAATTTTAGGAAACAAAGGTCTGTTACATTTAACCTGTGATCCTCATAATAAACAGATAGCCATTCCTCATGAAGTCTCACGGGTAAAGTCCTACATCTTATTGCATAGGTGTGTCATCCCATCCTAATCTTTTATATTAAGTGCTTGGGGCCTCATTTGCAGAAGCATCAAGCATCTAGTAATACCAGTGAAGTCACTGGCAGCTCAGGGAGCGGTATTTCTGAAAGCCAAGCTCCATGTGAACACAGTCAGCTTTAACAAAAGATGAAACATTTTCTCACAAATTAAGAAGATCACCACACAAGCCATTAAAAATAATTGCATGGACTATCTCACTTGCTTCTTTTGCTGGAAATGAGACAGCACCATCTGCTCAGAGGATTAATTCCTTAGCAGGGATCATTTGAACAGAGAAATCAACAGAATGTCTTTCTTACTCCTCCCAAACCACACAATGAAAGAAAAGGGATTTTTCTTCATTTTGGTTCTGCTCACTTGGTGTCTTCACTCTCAGATTTAGTCTGTTCAAGATCAGCCTATGAACTTAAAATTGCCCACACATTCCCTATTAACCTTATTTTAGTCCTGTAAATGTTTTTTTGTGACACACTTCCCACCAGTTAGCCTTTTTCTAAAGTTCCATAAGGAGTAGTTTTTAACATTACATTTTTACCTTTCCCCCCAGAAGAAAAAAACCCTCACTTTGTATTTCTTACTATCAGTGACTTATGTGGTTAAATATCACAAAGCAAGGTGCTGTGTAAAGAGGAATACCAGAGCACCAGGAAGTCAGTGCCGTTTGCTCAGTTTATATATGGATTTTAGTATCTTGTGTGTGGTACAAATTTATAAACACACTGAAACATGCAGATTAGTCATGCCATGGAGACAAATATTTATGGAGGGTTTTGGAGGCAAACTCTGCTGTTCTGTACAAGAACACACCTGCCATATAGTACAGAACAGGAAGTTTATTCTGGGCCTCTGCAGAGAGGAGACAGGCAAGACAGACGCTGCTTTGCTCAAACAGGGAGGAGCTGGGGCTGTTCAGCCTGGAGGAGATTCTGGGGAGACCTTATTGCAGCCTTTCAATACTGAAGAGAGGCTTATAAGAAAGATGGAGAGGCTTTTTACCAGGTATTATAGTGAAGGTCAAGGGGTAATGGTTTTAAACTAAAGGAGGGTTAAGTTTAGATTGGATATAAGGCAATACTTTTTAAGATTAGGGTGCTGAGACACTGGAAGCAGGCTGCGCAGAGGAGTTGTGGCTGCCCCCTCTCTTCAAGTGTTCAATGCCCAGCTGGATAGATCTTGGAGGAATCTGGTCTAGTGGGAAGTTTGCCTGCTCATGGCAAGGGAGTTGGACTTAAGGTCTTTTAAGGACCTTTCCAACCCAAACAAGCTTATGACTTACACCTGCAACTTCTGTTAAGATTAGCAAGTGCTATTTTAGTATATCTATCACCTCTTCAGAAAACACTATCTTGTTCACCCTACTTCCTGATCAGTTTAGCTTCTAGGGTTGGGAATTTGGATCGCTTCTCCGGAGGAGCACCAGAAGCTACTCTCCTCTGGGGCTTGCAGAAGAGAGGTAACAGACTGCAGCGACACCTGACCTCTCTGCAGTTTTCCTGTATCACACACATATGAGCATTCATGGACATTTATTTTTGTTTACTGTGGAAAAGTATCACTTGACTCCAGTTTCTGTTAAGATCAAGACATAAAGGTTGGTGAAGACAGATAATCCCTCTAGGATGCAGTCCCTACCAGTGGCAGCTGTTCTGTCCATGGTGTATGGAAAGACATTATCTTTTTCCTCCCTCATCTTCTCCCTGGGTCAATATATTTCTACTATCCTGCAGCAGCAGCCAACCACTCCATTTCCCATCCTAGACAGCAGTTAGCTCTGCTGCCCAGCTCTGTTCACACGGGCAATAACCCTTATTTGGTCCACTGTCCAACAGCCCACTCTTGTTTCCCCTTCTGTACTACACATACCAGCCTGAAACCAAAGTGGCCAATCTAGGCAGTTTGACTTCTGGGAAGAAATCCTGATTCTGTCAAAGTCTCACTCTTCAGAAGGTTCAGACAGCATTTGCTTCCAGATACTCAGAGGCACTCTCAGCAAATCCCACTTCCTGCTAACACCACAAAGGCTAGAATTGTCAAAGGCACCCGAGTCGCATACAGGATTACACAGTTTGATGTGGTTTGAGTGCTGTGACAGCATTAGCTCCTGTGACAGGCTATATTTAAAACCATAGGTCTAGCCCTCTGCTAACAGGGCAAACCATTTCTGTGTTAGAAC
Organism: Apus apus; assembly: GCF_020740795.1. NCBI lineage: Eukaryota > Metazoa > Chordata > Aves > Apodiformes > Apodidae > Apus > Apus apus. Next base: position 66,676,638 of record NC_067312.1, on the reverse strand, counting down.
TGTCTTCTGAAAATCCACAGGGAGATGTCAGCATGCATCTCGGCATCCAACCACACCTTCAGTTCCAGTCTCACCAGGGTATTTTTCAACAGTGTATCTTATATCTTGCACAGTCATAATCCACAATTTGTCTGGAAAAATATTGTCAATACAACTGGATCTTTTCTAAATGCCCTTGCTGTAGCAGGTGTAAGGGTTTTATGCATTTTCTATCTATTTTATTAAAATATATTACAAATGGTAAGAGATTAAAAAGGAAAAAACAATGGTGAAACACGGGCCCTACAGGCCAGTCAGGAAAGAATAGCTGCAAAACAAACTCGGATATATGCATGGCATTTTTTTTAGATTGGTCATCTGAATGATCATGCTAAGCATTTTAGCCATTCACAGATTAAAATAACACAGATACAGATGAAAAAATGACAAAAGAAAAAAAAAAATTACTAAGACACTGTCCTTTGCTCAACTTTTGAACACAGGAAACATGGGGATAACACTTCCCTATTAGCCCTGCTAATTTGTATCTCCAGTATAGAAGGTATTGTTTTCCCAGTGTAACCTAAAGCCAGTTTTAACCATGAACTTCACCTTGTGCTGTTCCCCTCCTCATGGTGCATTTACAGAGATTTTTAAAGCCTGGCAAATAGCATCTTCTTCTCCTTGGTCTAGATACCATGCCTTCCAAGGTCACTTCAGCACCTGTGCTTGTATGTAATGCTAAGGTAATCCTCACAAGGACGGCATGACTCTTCATATCCTACTAGCTGTGGTCTCTATGAAACATTAATCAGCTTGCAACATCTGCAACTAAGGTGAACTGGTCCTTTAGACAAACCGTATCACAAGTAATTGTTCCAGCCATAATGCTCTGAGGGACAAAGCTGTCCCTGAACAAACACCCAAGTACATTTCCAAATGAGTTACTAAAGTTGAACTTTGAAATGCATTATTGTCAGCTATTAATTGAAATAAGTAGAACTTTGGTTGAAAATCACATAAAAGAGAACAAAGAAACATACAGAATAAAAGCAGAGCTTACATAACACTGAAACAGCAAGAATTAAAGAAAAACACATCCCAAGTTGTCAAGAAACCATCGTTGAGACATAAGCCTGCAAGACAGAAGAAAGAGATGGAAGGGAGTACTTCCCACAACTTATCTTGGCCATAGCCTTGAGCACGAGGTGGAAAACACTGACTAATTGGACTTAACCATATCAGCATCTCATCAGTATATTAATGTACTGTTAGCACACTAAAATACCCACTCATAGGCTAGAGGGACCCCTGCTAACAAAAAGCCCCCAACTCTTTGAGCGTGGGTAGTGAAATTACTAAGTACTGTCACTTTAAATGGAAGTGAAGAACTAGTTAACCAATCCTGTATACAAGTGATAAAATATAATTAAGAGATAATTTTACATGTTTCTGTGTATAAAAGTGGCCCTGGTGATTCAGGAAGATGAGCTTACTTTGTGGAACATCATCCTGCTCCCTGTTCTGCAGAGAACTGGAAATTAAGGCAAGTATCTTGACTCTATATGGATCAGCTTATTGTATACCCAGTGATTGACTCTGCTTTTGGGACAGCATTATGGAACAAAGATCCCTCTAGGTCCTCCTCTGATTTTTCTGCTGCTCTACTGAAGATCTTGTGAAGGATATTTTTCATTAAAACAAATGGTTTCCTATCCAACTGGCTTCCTTTCTCATTTAAACAAAAAGTAACCAAACTTGAAATGATGTGCTAGTGATAAGCACCAGCTGAATTTATGCAGGGTCATTAAACAAAAGGCAAGGTGCTGAGGTCTTGCTATTAAAATGTTAAAAAGCATGATCTGAGCCCCTACTGTTCTGTAAAAATCCTGTGAATCCAGAAGTTGAAATTTTTCAAGGCCTGGAAAGATATAGGAAGACACATCATATTTTGCGAACAACTCCTGAGTGAGTTTGAAAGCTGAAAATTCAACAGGAAAAAGGTAAACATGTTGGCACACCTTCTGTTAGAAGTAACTAGAACTTGGCTAACTGCAGTTGTCAACATCAGGAGAGTGGGTGACCCCATGAACCTGACATTCAGACATCACAGGGCTTAAAATGTTAAAAAGCAATGAATATACTGCATTTGACTGATTAACTGTGCAACAGAGCCAACTAGACAACACACAGTCTACAATAGATACTGCAATAACCTGGTTTTCATGGGGGAAGGCTGTTGCAAGGGAAGGTCAAGAAACCCATAGTTTAATTTACAGAAAACTTAACATTTTTCCTGCTGATCTAACTTTGACCAAAACAAAACCTTATTAGCAAGCATGTGGCCTAGTCTTGCTGAAGTCAGTCAGATTAGTCTTAGATACAAAATTAGACAAATACAAATAAATGTAATAAATGTATTTATTTGTTTAATAAAATTTATCTCAAATAAATTTAGAGATACAAATCTCTAAATATGCAATGGTACAGGTGGGGCATGGACCTACCCTGGTTCCAGAGTCACCTACTGCAACAATTGCAACAGGACTGACTGCAACAGGACTGACTCCCTCTGCTAAGGAATGCTGGGCACAGAGTTAATAACAGCACATACAAAAGTTTGTCCATAACCCCATCATCCCCCAACTGAACAACATCCAATGAAAAGTTGAAAACTGGTCACCAAAACAGAAAATCTGACAGACCACTGAAGTACTCCACTCACATAGTTTTCCAAGCCCTTATAGATGTTATCTGTATGGGCATGTAAGTCACAGATGCTATCTGTGTTTTCTCATAGTACTTATTTTCCTAACAGACAGAAAACTTGTAACAGGGATTAGAAACACGAGACTCCCTCAGGAGCAGTGTCTTCACAAAAGCCCCATTCTGCTCCTGCTGGCATGTTTGCGTGGCTCTACAGGAATGTGCTGTAGAGTCAACAGCTGACCTTGGTGGGACTGGTGGGGCATGCTGCAATGCCAAAAACAAAATTTAAAAAATAAATATAAAAAAAGAGATGCACTGACCTCTCTCTTCAGTATTGGGGCTTAACTCTTCTTCTTTTTCTTCTTCATCACTGCTGGAGGTCTCTGTTTTCCCCTTCATTTGTTCCAACTGGTCCAAGTTAACCCGTCCAACCAGCTCAAAATTACGACTCACCTTTGAAAGAAACACTTTTATCAGCAATTAGCAAAATCATCAGCTAATCAGAAAAATCACCACTATGCAAAACAAAATCTACTATACCCCACAGCCTACTCAGCTTTAGGTGACACGCAGTCACCTGAACAAATTAACATTAATTTCATTTCAATGAGTGAATCTTCTTTTGCTGTGTATTCTGCATTTTTCATCTTTGGTTTTCAAAAATTAATGACATTCAGTAAAACTTCTTCCTGTTTTCCATGTATTGAAAAAAAAATAATTCAAGAAATGCAAAACACTAAATTGTATCCCCTTTTTATGGCACTACTCAACCACTGTAATCAAATGCTGCTGTTGCACATCGACATGGAAGGAAAATTCTTTGTGACTGGTTCATTCAACTTCATGCATGAAAGGATGAGGCCCTCACTAAGCACATGGCTGCTGTGTGCCCCATACACTTTCACTCATTAATAACAGATTAATTTTCATTACCAAGGGCTGCAAAGTGCTTTGCAAACTGATATACAGACTATAATGGGAACACTTCACCCAGCCGTCAAATTCAGCTAGCCCTAGGGAGAAATGTACCAGCTACTTAACAGCTCACAGCAACAGCACCAAAGCAGCAGCTTAGGGCACAGAAGTCAGGAACTCCACCACATCCAATAGAAACAGCAGATGAGCAGACCAGATTTACAGTAGAGGCACAGAGCGTGGAGCATGACCAGGACTAGGGCTAAAACTTGTTGTATGACAAGCACCCTCTGAGCTCATTGATCACTGCTGGGAAGGATTCTGGATTCATCTTTCATGCAAAGAGACAGCTCGCCAGAGCACAAGCACTGAGCCACAACGGAGGCACAGAGAGAATGGAGGCAGGGGCACCTCTTGCAAGATGCTGGATGAAATATCAACACCCATTGGCTATTTTTTATCCCTATGCAGAAAAGAAAACATGAAGGAACATAAAGAGCTTGTAAATTTGACTGCAGTGTATCTCCAAACAGCATACCATCCTAAATGTGGTGGTGTGCAGATTCCTAGCACTGCTCCACAGAGACAGCTGTGATCAGGTTCTCTGACTTGTTATCCACTGAGATGTAAAGAAACAAGATCACATGCAAGGCACTTAATTCAACTCAGTTCATGGCACAGGAACTCTTTAAGGTGCAATATATCACTTGGGTGTCTGCACCCAGATGACAGGACACCAATTAGCAAAACATAAATTACCAAAGAGATATGGGGAAAAGATACCCTAAACTAGAGGCATCACCACTGCAGGTCTGGATTGGAGGGAGAGCTAACTAAAGGCATAATCTTCCCAGCCTAATGCACTGTGTCAAAAGAATCTCCTGGATATGCCAGACACCTTGCTCTGGTGACTAGAAGGGGTGTGGAGTATCTCACATGCAGTGTGAATTGTGGAAGACTCTTCAGAAGTAATAAAGAAGAGGGTAGTTAAGCACAGCAGGCAAACTTAAGTTTACAGCATTTGTTTTTATGAGGCTGTCAAATATTTTAAAGTTTTGTCTGTACTTCTACTGCTAATGCTATCAATACAAATGTATCAGGCTGTAAGAAAAGTGGTGTTCAATCAGTGAATCAGGAGTGGGTTGTTAGTAAAGACCCGGGCAGTGGAGCTCCAGCAGGTGGAGACATGTAGCTGCCCTCTCCCCCCGCCCCGGAAACGTGAAGGAAGTACTCTTAACAAATACTCCAAAACACATCTCGGTTCTAGAACTTAAAATGCCTCTCAGCTACATAGTTCACAAGTACAGAAATTGAAAAACTAATACTCGGTGCAAAGTCTCTAATGACTTCTCAAAGTTTGGATGAGGCCTGCATTCAGGCACTCCACAAAAACTCCAAAGCAGTCTTAACGTAGGATCTGGCTATACTTACTGTTTCTCTTTCCCTTGAAAAATGTAAACAGCAATGTGCCAATGTACTGCCCTCTTTGTTATTAAAATATGCACGGCATGTCATGCTGCCAGAGCAATCTTATGTTTGCAATCTCCTGCCTTTTAGAGAGCCTGAATAACACAGCCTTAATATTGTTTTACAACTCTCCCCCCGCCCCCCCCCCCCCCCCCCCCCCTCTTTAAATAAACTTAGCAACACAAGTGTCTCTTCCAGATAATCATACTCTGCATAAAACAGTCTGTCAATTCTGGTCAATCTGAACAGCTTTAGAAACCCTCAATTTTATGTTTTTAAAAAACAAAACAAAACAAAACTGAAATCAGAGGAAGTGAAGTCCAACACAAAAGGGATTAGTTTCCAGATTTAGGGAGGGAGAGAAAAAAAAACAAACAAAAAAACCTATGGCAAGTTGGCTACTCAGAATTCATATGCAAACAAACTAATACAGCATTTACAAAGAGCAGATTGCTACAAATTAGAACTATTAGGATCTTACCTTGTGCTCATCTCGAAGGTGAGCATCCAGCTCCTCTGTATGTTTGGTCTCATAGTAGCAGAGTTGGCATTTGTAAGGTTTCAGTTCATTGTGCTTCTCTATGTGCTGCTGCAAGCTCTCATCACTGGAGCAGGTAAAGGTACACTTATCACAGCGGAAAACAACTCCCTGCAAGTACTTTGACAGTTTGGAACGGCAGACTTCAATGGGAACGACCCGCTCTTCTGTAGGGACAGGACAACATTCACTTAACAAATTTTATGAAATATGAGGCCCACTTGGGCACTAATACCCACACAAAGAATAGGATCTGCTATATGGCAAGGCAGTCCGTCTATAAAGGAATAAGAGCTAAGCTGAACAGAACAAAAAACCCACAAGACAAAAATTCTTCCTGCTATGACAGGGTTAATCCTCCAAGGCTACAAATGCAGGTGTCCTCACAAATTTAACTGCCTAGTGGGTGAAGAGAATGGGAATGGAAGCTTGGGGGCAAATTAGACTCCACCTGTAAGACAGAGTGGTAGAGCCTGGAAATACAAAACCATCCAAAAAAATCAGCCAGACCAGAAGTCCATTTTGGTTCAACACTTAATAGGAGCCAGGAACGGCTAATAGAAATGTAGTGAACAGGAAAGCTGCAGGGCACTTCCCAATGCATCACCTTGCTGGGTCTATAAAAACTGGAGCTGGTATCCTCATCATCACATCTAAATGTACTCTCTTGGGACTAAGGGGTCATAAGAAGATCATCATCATGGGCTTTTGTTACTCAACTGGCCTTTTGAACTAGAACAATGAAATTTAGTACTGTTACTTTTTACAGACTGCAGATGAAAGGAGGAGTTTGATCCTCCTTACTAAAGTTAATGGCAGATTAAAACAAAAGAATAAAAAACACAGGCCTGAATCTCAGATGGTAGATTTGAAGGCTAGGGGAATCTGAGATGTGGCAATCCACAGATGGATCTGAACCAATGGCCCCTTTTCTATAGTGATGATGATAATATCATATCCAAAGACAACTATAGAAATACAGCTCTTAGGGCTTCTCGAAGGTGGCAAAAGCTCCACTGTTCATTCACTTCTGACCAATCCACATGCCACCACTGCTCACAACACTTTTTTCACAGCCCAACAAAATACTTCATCCTTCTCAGCTACTCCCTGAACACAAAAGTTATCCTACCTCAGAACTTCCCCTCTGACCATTTAAAAAGTGGAAGTTTCCCCTAAAGCTATACTTCTAAAAAAAGCTGCAGACTTGTAATTCTTTTCTACACCAACAACTGCTTCTCTAGCTATAAAGACAGCAAGTTGTAGACATTCAGGGTAGGAAAAGGGATTGGAGGTGGGCGAGAATAGGGTCTAGGAGACAACAGAATTTAAAGCTGCTGTTCTGAGGTGGTAAGACTTCTTACAAAGTTGTTGCAGCTGTGTGGTTTGAACTCACTGAAATAAGTGATGCAGCTCATTTCAAAAGTGAGTAAGTCAAATAAAGTTTTCAAAAACAGAACTACTAATTAAATTATTTGAAAATTCACTTTTCCTGTAGCAGCTGGCACAGATTAAAACAGCTAAAATATAGGATGATGCAAATTTTTTAACCTACCAGCACGAAGTAATGCAGCATTCCCCATTTCACATTAGCAAAACCTATTCTCCCACAATCACACACACCCCATCCCAAATGAGAGGCAGTACAACAATATGAGGAGAGCAACATAAATATTAATTCTAGCCTGAAGCATTTCACTTTCAAGGGACAATTTAAAACTTTGCAATGGTGTATTCCAGTCAGTGAACTTCTTCCAGGCAATGAATTTGTAACTTCAAGGGTTATTCAGATCCAGAACCCCACATTTTATAAGGTGATGCTCTCATCTCCAGCCTGCCCCTACAAAGCTCTATTTACTTAATTACTCATTTAGAATGCACTTACGTATCTGGCAACTCATAAAATTACAGCAAACCATAAAGCCCAATACACAAATTGGAAGAGGTAGCTTCTTCATCCATGTTCAAGTTCAGCTATATCTAAACAAATACTACTGTATATCCCTCCCAAAAAGGTGTCCTGAATTGTGGAACAATTTAGCAAGAGGAGCAATTAAAAAACCACAACAAAATACACACCTAAAAAGTATCATCTCAGTTTAAGAAATCCAGTCCTTCCATTAGACTGAAATATTCAGGCTAAATGTAATGCAGATCAGAGATTAAACTAAAAGGCTATTAATGCACTAGGCATTTACAGTACAGTAACTCAAAGCAGATATACATTATTTTGCTCAAGGCATAAAAGAGCCCATGACTCTTATCAGTTCTTCGCTGTAAGGAAAAATCTTTACTCAGCAACACAACACAGCATATAAAAGTTATTTCCTTCCCTTAAAGGTAAACCAAGTACAAACAAAAGAGGCCTACTCTCTAGACATAGACCAATTATTTGGTCATGTTGAGTGTTTGAAAACATGCATTTTTGCCTGCAAATCCAAGCTACAGTCAAAGAACATGTTGAAATTGCATTCCAGTAGCTAAAAGCAAGCACAGCACAAAGGGGTCTGCATGTATCAATGAAGCTGTGTGTACAAGGCATAATGCCAGAAAAAATCATGTGCAAGAAATCCGTATATATAACAATGAAGCCTTTAGTAAGGTAAATGACTTTGAAAATGTAACTTTCTTAAAAAATCTTAAACTTATTCAAGAGAAATGGGTATGCTTTCTATTCTCTATCAGGAAGAGAATAAAATTATCACTAAAAGAAGAAAACATAATGCTCCAAGGATTTTTAAGTAGACCAAATGCTGATCTTTTTAAGTTCATTTAGCCCTGGAAAAATACCAATGTGTTTCAAAATGTGTGATAGGAATGCCACTGGAAGGGATAATGAAAACTGATTTAATTGTTTCAGACTAAATTAAAGATCAACACCTCTTCTAGCCACAGAGCAAGAGTTCACCATCTCCTCTGTCTCTCCTCTCCCCAGGCTTGCCTGTCACAAAGGTCAGAAGAAACCAAAAGCCAAACTTCTTTTCACCTACCTGCACAGCAGCTTCTAGCCATGTCAGTCCCCTGCTACAAGCTACCTGTAAGGAGTCTGTGCTCCATCTCTGTCTGCAGAAGGCATGGTTAACTGCTTTTACACTGATGAGGTATAGGTGATAACATGGAAGAAGGCTCTGGGAGGCTTCCTGTTTGCCAAAATTCAATAGGAAACAAATTTCTTGCCTTACTTTTTCTAACTAGGCATTCAGCCTTCTTGCTGATAATGCTTTAGGCCTGTAAAACTTAGCTTCTGTAGCCACTTGTTAAGAGGCAAATACACTCTTCATTTCAAACACATAGTGTTTCACCAAGGATTAGGGGTGCAGAAACTTGGACGTAATTTTAAAAGTCACACACCTGTAAACATATCATTTATACAGGGGGAACATTAACTATGAAATTAATCAAATCCTTCACTCTTGATTTTACACACTGCAGCACTCCATCTACCTCAAAACTAACTTTCTTGGGCCACAGCTGAGGGTGCCCTTGTTTCACCAACGCAATGTCTATAAAAAAGGAAGGCCATCTCAGACTACACTCGCAACAGCTCAGTCTGTCTTTCAGTACATGCTAACTATTGTCAACACTGGCTGCTTCAGCTGCAGCACAATTCAACATTAGAGTATTTTTTAGCTGGATAAAAGTGCCAGAAAGAACTTTAAGGAAGGACCTTACTTCCTCTCTTATGTGGATGCTTGATGCTACAGAAAATCCTCATCCTTTCCTCAGTGGCTTCCGAGCTTTTTTATGAGATAAAATTCTATTTGCATTAAAACTTGTTTTACTCTGTTCTACCTCTCCCAGCACTCTAGCAGATGCATCATTATGTCCTTTGCTATCAGCATTACTTCAGCAGGACAAAGGCTCAAGGATGGTTTGGGCAACTGAAGCCAACAGCTCTACAAAACGACTAAGTGACTAAGTGTCCTTTACTCAGGAGGTAACCACCTCCCTGCTACTGGTCAGAAACAGCTCTGTATGGACAGTACAGCTGTTGAGCTCATGAAGTACTCTTTGACTTCTGCAACTGGATATTCCCAGTGTCAAGTTGGAATGGTGGAAAAATATCCTAACTAAGCCCATCAAGTTCTCCCTCAGCCTGTCTATCTGTGTTTCAAAGGTCTGGTGGTGTGCACTGGAGCCCTGGCACAGCCACAAACCCGAGCACACTTCAGTAGCACTTGGAACTGCACGGTCCCCTGCTCAGGGTTAACTAAACCCTCCTCTGCTCGAAAGTGAGGTAATTCTGGATTATGCCCTGAAGCTGAGCAACATCCACACAGTAACACCTTCAAAGACAGGAAGTAAAACCTAAAGTACCTGCCAAACTCATACAACCAAATAAAGCAGCTTTGTAACATGCTTTCTGCATGACTGACAGGTCATTTTTCCCAGATGTTCCTTCAGAATACCCCTGCTAGGAGAGAGAAATTTGTATGAACTCTGCCAACCTCACTGCTTAGGTACAAGAATGACTTTAAGCTACCAACACTGAAAAGGGATATGTTACATGGAATTATGATAGTGCTTGTCACACCAGGATCTCCTCCAGGAAAAAGATGGCATGCAAAACTTGTGTTTGCTCACCACCAATAGCGTACAGTGAAATTCTGCCCAACCTGCAAGCAGGCAGAGTGCCATCCCAACACATGGGTTTGGATTTCGGCAGCCAACAGACCATCTACAAGCATCAAGTGTGATAGCTATGGGCAGGAGTCCCAGCCCAGAGAGCCCAAACAGCTGTCTCTTCTGAGCTAGCAAGCCTGCAGTTAATGGAATACAGAAATCCCTAATCCCACTTTTAACTGGCTTAAAAAAAGGAAGGGAGAGGTGAAGATAGAAAAGGAGTCTTTAAGAGAAACAAAAATATCATAACTCATTTTTGATCCTAAGAATGCTCAAGAGAAAAAATTCAAGTGAGTAATCAAATGATATTTTGGCAACTCTATGGTTAGTTGGTACACCCTGTCACAGAGTTTATTATACCAAGGACTTTATGATAACAAGGACATAAGCAGGAAACAACTCTGGCCTAAATCAGATCTGTAAATTAGGGCAAGTCTTGCTAAACAGGTGTTTGATGACTGTTAACCTCTCTTGAGGAAAAGCTTAAAACCAATTTTAAATCTGCCCTGTTTCAGCACTGGCTAACTGAATTTTACAGGAAATAAATAAGAAACCTCATTTAGAAATTAAACACAAGATACTCAAGGGCTGATGACTTATTCAACATACTTGTCCTCATGTACAGAGAGGAGAAAATTTAATCATGTACACAGATGGAAAATTTTAATGAAACCAGACTGAAAGACAAGGACATTGTTCAGCATTCCCCTCATCAGATACAGACACATACAGGGATATTGTTACCTCTGTGCAGAACTATATGGTCAATCATGTTGCGTTTATATTTGGTGTGATATAGGCAAAGAGGACAGCGAAGGTCTTTGGGTCCTTCCTCAGGAACTGCCGAATGCCCAGCTTCCACGTGCATAGTAAAAGCAGATCTGTGAAACGGGAGGGAGAGATGGAAGCAGTCAGAAGAAGGTGAGCAGGGAATGATGAAGTGTCATAGCTCTATAAGGGACGTGTTGTGTAAAATGGTACAGATACCACTCAGCCTTGTCTTCACAGCGCCGCATGGCATTTCAGCAGGGCTACTCACATGAGTAACATGTGAGCAGAGATATTTGCAGGCTTGTATCCTCAAGTAACAAACATTCATTCTGGCAAGATACTATTTTGCATGGGTTGCTATACAGTCATATGGCTATAGTTAAGATGGCAGAAGAACTCCCATCTTCTAAGATCATTATTTGTCTTCAGGCTGAAATATTCAGTGCACTTACTCTGGCAAAGATTAACATTTTACCAAGTTGTACAAAACCTGTCAATTGTTCTGGACTTGAAGAAGTGAGGACAGACTTATTTCTGGAGGCAGAAAACACCCTTAACCACCTCTGCCTTTCTAGGACAAGCCCAAAACCAGCTAAAACGTTTAGATTCAGGAGTCAAAACAGTCTTGTGTTCACAGTGAGTTTGCACCGAGTTAAGTTTTAAATCAGCTATCAGGAATTGAAAACCTAAGACTAGGAATACTTAGTAATGCAGAGCAATTAATGAATACTCTACAGTATTTTTATACAAAAAGAATAAAATAATGCTGTCTTTACAATGTCTGCATATATAAAAGTTGCAAAAGACATGCATACAGGGGAAATTAACTATACACTTACCTAATCAAAAGCTCAACTACTGAAATTAGAAGCATCTGTAAACTTGGGGAACTTGGTAATTTTTTTCCTAAAGCAGTGGTAAATCTTGAAAAAGCTAAAGAGCTTGCCACACTGAATTAGAGTAAGAAGTATTTTTTTAAGCTCTTCAAGACTGTTACCTTGAACACAAAAAAACTTACTAACACAAAGTGGCTTTGGGCCTAACCCAGCAACCATTAATTCTACAGGTGCACTTCCATCAAACTCAGGGAGTGCTTTCATACATTTAACTTTCTCTAGTGAGTTGAAGAGGGCATTTGTATGGGAGTTTCCCAAACTCCTGTTTTTTTGCTGTGCTTCTAAAAGATGCAAGACTTACTAATCCCTGAATGTCTGAGACACCACATGAAAGGAACGGTACGCCCTTATGCAACTATGAAGGTGTTTAACGCTGCTTGATTTAAGATTATTTCACTGCATCCAGGTAGAAGAAAATGGCACTCCCAAGACATGGACTGACTGAATGGACCTGGCAATTGCTGGTATTCCTTAAGACAGATAGCAATCGGGATATAAAGCACAAGCAGCAAATTATACCATAGTGGCAGCAAGGGGCTGAAGAAACAGCAACTAGAGACATGTAACTAGGTATTGCTCATGTAGATTCTCTCAGGTTTGTGCTCCACATTGGCTTCAACAGAACTCCTCCCATTTATCCAGTCATACTGCTTATTGTCACCAGACTCCTAAGTAGAATTTAGCAAGTTTGAAACTTGAAAATGTCAGCTGAGGGCGTTATGCTCAAGGGTCCAGCATATCAGGAAGAAATGATGAACAGCACAGGTGCACAGGCCTTTATTTTTTCCCCTCATGGAACAGCAGCTAAAAACACACATAGAGAAACACTCAGAGCACCAAGTTTTAAAATTTTGCACATCTAATGGGATTTTCTGCAATGTCTCTATATGCGATCAGATATGCTAAAGAATGCTTTGCTTTTCAGCTAAAGAATGGTGGGAGAAATAAAATTACATGAGAGAGGTTTCTTCATGAGGCAAATTCTCCTGCCTCCCTAGGACACGTGATTGTCCCACGCATGCTTCATGCTGGTTGCTCCAGGAAATGACCTTTTGTAAAGAATATTGTCACATAAAGATAGCCTTCTGATTGCCTAGGTTGAGGAAAATGTACTACCTGTACCATTTGCTCCAGCAAATAAAACCTACTGTAAGGTCTTACTGTGCTTTCGCCTGCAGCAGATGGTACTGGCTGTTGCAGGAGAGAGGAAAATGGATTACATGGATGCTGCTGTGATCTGGCTTGGCATTTCCTACATTCCTATCCCTGGTCAGCAGTAGCCATGTTTCTATTAGCTACAGCCAGCTCTCAGAGATCTCAGAAGTCTTTTCAAGTGCCAAAAAACCCCTTAGGAGTTCAGTTTATCTGTTTTGCACTGTACTTACTTAAAGCCTGTATAAAAGGAACAGTCTTTGCACTTGAAGAGCTTTTTTCCTCCATGCTTGTCACGGTAATGACGACGAATGCTCTGTATGTAACCCGAGGAGAATTCACAAAATTCACAGTTAAGGATGGCTTCTGTTTTTTCCAATCCTGCAGCATTCCCAGAAAGTGGGATTGGGCTGATGTTGTTGTTTTTCCTGGCCAAAGCTGCCGACTGGTAGTGGTTCAACTGCTGCTGAACATCAGGTGGCTCAGAGTATGAAGAGTCTGTAGAGAAACAAAGGGAAGTTGTTATTCCAGGTGAATTGACGAATCTTAAAAAGGTTTGAGGCCTGCTCCAGCAGCTATTGGCATTTTGAAGCGGTTGATCAGGATGTTAGTTTTGAAATTTACTGACAGCTTTCTGAAGGGATTAGGAAAGGAGTGGTGTACCACTTCTTAATCTAATCTAATGTGCATTCTACAATTTAAAAGGTGATCAGTATAAATGATGCTTCTTAGATCTCATTTGGGGGGCAAGAACTGAGAGATTTAAAGTAAAAGTAGTCTAAAAAGAAGTCTGGTTTTAAGGCATTTTTAATTTGTGAAGGTAAAGTACATTAATCATACTGCCAAGTGTTACGTGTTTTGTGCATAAATCAGAGCAGATCCTCCCAAATGCCTCATGCCAGTTTACATTAGATGAAGATCTGGCACAGTATACATGTAAACAGCATATCTAAAAGAGGGTGGGTTATAATAAAAATTCTTCTCTTCCCTGCTTGTTCGTGGAATTATTTAAGAAACCCGTATCTAAAGTTAACTAGCAAAATGATACAATTTTGTCATATTTGAAGCAGTCTTCACAAAAGGTAAACTGAAGTTCTCCTAGATGATGATGTTCAAAATGAAGTCATCATTGCAAGAAAAGATATTGAATCATAAATTCCAGTAAAGCAACTTCTACATCACATTTCCTTAGAAGATGCTAACTTTTGCTCTACTGAGAAAGAGATCTCATTATAAAGGTACTTCTGTATCGATGCATCCCTTCTCTAACCCAGGAGAACTTTCTTACACCATTTTAATGGCATGTGAAGAAACAGACTAGAGATGTCTTAGCACTTAAATGGAAAACTCTAATTCTTTAGTTTGATCTCTCATAAAAGGAGTAGGTGCAGGGGGGTGGTACTGAACCTTTCCCAACACACTGCTTGAATATGGAAGTTAGGAATTCATCTGCTGTGTCCTATGTAACCCACAGCTGCCCATGAATGGCACAAATTAAAGCACATGAATAAAGCCCAGATGAATTTCAGTGTAACTTTTCAGGAAAGAGGACAAAAGGCTATCCTCTTAAACCTTCTGGAAGAAGGAAAAAACATCCAAGGAGTGGGGGGAGGGAGGGAAGTCATGATACAAACTGTACCAGTTTTCCAAAGGTAATTCCCTAAGGCTGAGGATATGTAGGAATTCTATAACACACATACTTGTGGGAACTTAACACCATCCATTCTAACCAATTAGTACTGAGAAAAAAAAGGCAAACAAGCCTATTCAGCACTCAATGTGGGGACTTCTTCACCTGTCTTGAAAAGTGCAAAATGCTTGCTTTCTTTTCTTATTACCACAGAAAGGGGTTATACATGCCCATGAAATGAAAAACAAACTAACCAAAAAACCCAAACACACAACAAAACACAAGGAGATGAATGTCTCCAGGCTTCCCTGACTCCAACACCAGGTTTACAGCAAAGACAAAGGCAAAGACATGAAAGATTCTAGTAAAATAAATGAAATAGTTTTTGCGTTTCCTTTCTAAGCCTCCTGAACTCAGGCTGGATTATAATGCAGCATTTATCTCGTTTCAAACATTTCTACAGCAGGTTTGCTGACCATGGGGGCTGACAAGTGTGTTCCACTGGTCAAATGTCAAGGCCTTATTTTCCTTGTGTTTGAAACTGGCTGCCCACTTCCTCTACTTTGGCACAGGGCAGACCAGAGGAGCTGCAAACCTCTGCAGAAGCCTCTTCTCCCTCAAAGGCAGCAACTGTGTGCTTGCCCTCTTCTGGAACAGGACTTTGAGGTCCAAAAGGACACATAGCTCAGAGCAGATTTGCCGACTTGCATATCTGCAGCCTGATGCCTGGACTAGTGGGTTGAATGTTTCTAAAAGCTCTAAGCACAGTTAAGACAGATTTCCTGACAAGGACATTACAGCCTGAAAAAAGTTCATAGCACTGGAAACAGGTATTTCTGTATGTGTACTAGTCAGGTTACTTGTAGGGCACTGATTAAAGTTTAATTTGTAGCTTACTTTTCACTTCCTCAGGAAGAAAGGATGAAAAATTTCCATCACATCTTTAAGGTTCCTAACCAAAGCCTCAATGATATCCACTGCAGAGAAAGTTACAGGTTTAAAAACTATTATTTTCATAACAAGGAATTTTTGTTGTTGCTTGGAAGATACACTATACTTTGTAAGTTTTTACTTCCTCTATCATCTGGTGTCTATTATTTCAGCTTTCAAACTTTCAGTCAGATATTTATATACTTCTGTGGAATCTGGTAGAAGACTACAACAGTAGATAGCCACATGTCTATTTCTACAGAAAAAAAAATAACCCAACAACAACCTACAGAGTAGCTTTCCTTGTCATCAGCTATAGCCAAAAGCAGATTCTTCTTTTAATATCCAAATTCTTATTTTCTTTCAACCAGGATTCATGTTGTCCACCTTACAATTTTTAGTATACTGCTCCATTACAATTAAGATTGTTATGTTTTTTACCGAAAGAAAAAAAAAAAGCCACATGAAGAGCTTATACAGTCTTAGAATTAAGCAATGGTTGCATGCATGTCCCTACTCTACCTGTGTACTCTTCACCTCTTCCCTTACCAAATGCTTTCATTATTTTGCAGTCCTTCTGGAGTGCAAGATTTAACATTTCCTGAAGAAAAACAGCCAGGATTAATGCATGTGCGTAGGGCTTCTGTCGTTTTCTGAGAATCAGCTTGCCAAAGAGATATCCTAGAATGCAGGTGCAACCCAGCTCCACCAGAAATGCTTTGGACAGAGCATGAAGCCAACTAAAGGCAGGGGAGGTTTTCCACTGACTTCAGTGAACCGCACTTTTTCATGTCCACTCCAAAACCACTGAAGGCAGTGGAAAGATAGCAACTGACTTCTGTGTGTTTCCAAACATGCGTTTTAGCACACAGCACAGAATGAACTCCCATCAAATGAGAAGCAGATGATGGGGTTGAGATCTGGGTTTTTTTCATTTATTTTTCAAAAGCAGTACCTGAGAAAAGGACTAGGGAGACAAATCCACAGCCAGGGAGCAACAACACCGCCTTGAAGTGGCAAAGCACTTCCACACAGGCACCTCCTCTGTTTCTGCTGGAAGAGCACACGGATGTTCCAAACAGCTCTGCATGTACTTAAGTGCTATGCTGACTTAAGATGATGACCAAGTATTATAATAACCTTAGCATTTACACAAGCCTTGAACATCTGTGCACCGAAGAGCTGGACACCTTTTGGCAGTGTTGCTGCAACAACTGGATGCTTAGATGTACAAGTGGAGAATGAAGGGGGAGGAGAGCAGAGCTTTTCCTCAGAACTGACCAACAGCTGAGCTATGGCTGTACCCAATGCATGTTCCACCTCAGTCTTGTTTCCTGCACTCAACACACAAAGGGTTGAGAGCATTGCAGGAAAATGTTAACAGTGTTGGCCTAGAGGATGAAGAGGGTCTAGCCATCCATGTCTGAAAATAGTAAATGGCCTTAGAAGCCTACGTCAAAGTCAGAAAAGAGACAAAAGACCTAAGAAAAGGGATGAGTTCGAGAACTTGTATTAAGTAATGTAAAACATGAGGGCAAATAGAAAACACGAAGGGGGAGAAAATGAAGAAAAATGGAACATCAGGAAGTACCACTTACATATTAAGGAAAAAAATGTCATTTTTTTTCTTTGAACAGCTTGGAGGCAGCACAAGTAAATAAGGATGTTGATAAATGCAATGCAACAAAAGAAAACTGAATACTTAGCCCTGATTTAAAACAATCGGATAAACAAACAAAAAAAGCTCACTCCAAAAACAGTGAGATCCATTTTTTAAAGTAAATTATAAAAAATGAATGGAGGGACTTCACCATGCAGCTCCAAAAGCAAGGCATGGGATGATCTGACATAAAAGGAAGGACACCGATAGTCATGCCAAGAGGCAAAAATTAAGAGTAATTGATGTAGTCAAAAACAGAAGAACAGCAACAATGCTGGAGATTTCAATTTTGAGATTTCATGTATCACATCTACCTACAGACTACCTGTGTAGGAAAAATAACAAGGTTAGTAAGTAGTGTAATCCCTGGCAGCACCTATGGATCTAAAAGACCACAGAATCTACACTCAGTATACAACAGCGTTCTCATATGCAAATGCAAAAATGAAAGCAGTGGATATAACTGTCCACATGGTGCCCCATTGACATGGTCATATCTAAATTACTACTGCATGCTGTTAATAATCCTTAAGTAAGTCTCACAGTGTCTCTGCATGAGGTAAAGAGAGACAGTATTTCCAGAGTGCCTAACCCACATAAATGCCTTGTAAGTGATGTTGCCATCCCAAAAATTTTATTCAGAGTACAGACACAAAGATTGGCACAGTAAGTCTATCAATAGTACTACAAGTTGCTACCTCATCCAGAAGAGCATTCACAGTCTCTACAACACAATGCATTAGTGAAAATGCAGTTTAATACACACCTGCATAACCTGGGATCATGCACTGGGGAAAAAATACACAGTGGAAACCCACCACAAAAGCAAAATAAAGATCCGGGTTTTAATTGATCCTCTGCAGCATGTAGTGTGTTTCAGGTACCTTAAAAGACAACAGCAAAATACACTAAAACAAGCCATCTAAACCAAACACCAACAGACCAGAAAACCATCTGGACATGTCTAAGTAAGAGCTGCTGAGCAGCGG
The DNA here is from genome assembly GCF_020740795.1 of Apus apus. Lineage (NCBI taxonomy): Eukaryota > Metazoa > Chordata > Aves > Apodiformes > Apodidae > Apus > Apus apus. The sequence continues at coordinate 66,658,379 of NC_067312.1, read as the reverse complement.
TTGAGAAACCAAAGGAAAAATATCTATTAAAGGAAATAAATCAAACCACTGCTTCACCCTTTGAGGGTGAATAGAACCAAACATATAAAATACAAGTGTTTGTATGCCTGCACAGTGAGTGATAGGGATGGAGGGAGAAACACTGTTCAGGAAAAGCAACTGTTTGAGTACACTGTAAAGCAAGCTTATTGTATTTGCAAACTACTAATAATTGAGTAGCTTAATGACCAGGAGACAGTAGAAGACAAAAATGAAGACACAACAATTTCCTGGTATATCCACACACAAAAAAACAATCCAAGTCAAAAGAGATCAGCATTTGTATGACAAATGAAACTGTGGAGGGGCATGTTTGGCTCCTGATATTTAAAAATAATAGTATAAAGATCAAAAAGAGCTTGAAAACAGTTTTGAGGAAAAAAAATCTAATGTAGCAACAATATAGGCTTAGGACATTATGGACTAAAAGGAAAATACTTGGAATGTTTTTTTATTTTCTCTGAATTTCTTCACATAAATAGAGTATTTCTATGAAGAAAGACACAGAAATTCCAAGGAATTAAGAAAAGCAGCAGACAAATTGTTTCCTCTGGATTTCACATATTTGTGAAATTAAATCAAGATGCAATAATATATTAAAAAAAAATTATTTAAAAATGTACTACCAAAAGCATGTAGGATAGAAATAATAAGGAGAATTGTTATTATTTTAAAAAGACATAAGATAAGGCTTAGAGTAAAACCTATGGCATTTAGGAACACAGTCCCTTCTGAAATCCTACGAAACTCAAAATTACCATCTCACTGAATGGTAGGATAACATATAGTCTTGAATGGCAACAGCTTGAAAAGTGGGAAGGTGGCAAAGCAGGGTGTCATACAAAGATTACACACATTTGTTCATTTTATGCCATGCAGCATTGACCTGGAAGGAAGACTATGTGGGAGGGTGAAATGTTCTGGCAGTAAATTAAACTGAGGGGAGGGGCAGATAGAAGAAAATAAGATTCAGGGGGATGCAGCAGAACATTCAAAAAGAAGCTGAGAAAACCATACAGGACAAGGAAGCTTTAATCACTGCATGTTTAAAAACAGAATGTGAACCTACTCCTCTATATAAATTCTGAATTCCCATGAAGAACTTTTACACTGCTAGGATGTTGTTAACAAGATGAAACAGAAACAAACTTTTGCACACTCTGAAAGACCAAAGAAAAGAGTAATCACAGAGGAATAAAATTGCCATTTAAAGGATTTACACAAAAAAATACCCCAAAAAAACCTTGTGGGAGGAATTTATTTCAGCGTTATCCATAAAGCCCAATTTTTGGATCATTTTGGGCCAGATTTTGCGAGAAAGATATTACATACATGTCTAAGGCTCAGAAGAGGGCAACTAGAAAGACAGATGGACTGTGAAATCTTGTTTATTTGTAAGAGATGAGACACTATATCTGTATTTCTTTATACCTTTTAATTTCCTTCTGAGTTATGTGCATACCTATCTCTGAATGGAACTGAGAAAGAATATATACTATGCAGCTTGCTGTGCTAATAGGAAAATCATCTCAAAGGGACATAAATGTCATTTAAGAAGAAAATAATGAATAATTTTATCATCTAAATTCCTTTATACAGAGAGAGTCTTCATGCTGCTTCCTATTGAAGAATCTTTTGAGTTTCACAGTTGAGATAAAGGAGGGAGTGGCTATAAAACTCTTTTATAAGATGATGCAAAGGAAAGCAGTAAGCATTGTATAATTCTTTAGAAGAAAAACTCATTAGGAAAGAATAAGGTGATTAGTAAAATAAGTTATATCATATTATTTCCACCATAGAGAAGGGTCGTTCCAAGAGCTTCCCATGCCCTCCTGTTTTTTTATCCAATGCTTCCAGGAATTTCTGTTAGCATCAGCTTTCAAGACAGGCACAACATGGTCATGACCACTGCCTGCTTCTTTATCCTGCTCTGCAAGTGCTGTGATTTGCAAGGATCAGTTTTAGAGGTCAGGAAAAACATCATCATATACCCATTGAATTTCTAGTTATCCTTTCTTTTCATCCATCCTCTTTACCACAAATTTTCTTTCCTGGCTTCAACTTTATTTAACTCTCCTATGGTTCTTTAGGTGACTTGGCCTCTTACTAGTCACATTCAGACTGCACACAGCCCTCCCAGTATAAACTGGACTCTCAGTACTGCTCTACTACTTGCAAGCTTTGGAACATCAGTGCCAAGCCACTACAGCTTTTCAGCCCCACCGGTTGCTTTGTCCATTGCTATTTTCACTTACAACACAGAGATTATGCATGAGGAGCACATAGTGTTTCTCTTCCTCTGGCATTCATATTATCTCACCTCTGTTTATCCACTGCCTTCTGTTTAAAAATTGCTGCAGGCTAAGAATCTGCTGCCACTGGCTTATACTGGGTGAACAGTTCAAACTGTCATGTTTCAACCCTATGTTTTTACCATTTGTTATTCAAGGAATAGATTTCTATTGTCTAAAACCCAAGACTTTTGTTACATGTCAAAACACTGGGATCTCCATGTGCTTATCTATTTCTATAAAATGCATACAAGAAAAGTTCTCTAGCTACTTCTTAGCCTGTTGAGCTAAACTCAAACCACATGAATGGAAGTGCACTTACAGAAAAGAAGAACACAACAGATCTGTAAATAGCTTTAGCAAGATGATGACTTAACCAATCTGTCAAAAGGCCTTACTGGTAACAGGTTCTTTTCTGAATTTACAAAGATTTCCTACCTTGATTGATTCTTCACTCAGACAATAACACACTGACCAATTTAAATTTTTTTTGGCACTGGTAACAGAATCATCCTCATGCTACTATGCTCCATGATTTCCTTGTTTTTAAGGGCAGTTCATAAGGTACTTCCCAGAGCACTCCACATTCCCTTCCCTATTGCTATGGTCCTTTTAAGTATTTGTATTAATGCAAACACATAGCCACAAATTCACATGACGCTATTGCCTAAATCCTCGCTTGCCTCTAAGCTTGAAATGAAGAGGGGAAAGAAGTCCAGCATTATAAAGTGCTGCATTTTTACATTTTGCTTTAAAACTGACCCTAAAATTACAGTGATGATACTTAGAGGTCAGGAACTTGTAATTTGTTTTGGTGACTTCCAGCATAACACCTTGACATTATTATTATTACAGCCAACAAAAAAACCTCATCTCTATCACCAGTTCTGTGTGATCTCAGATCACTTCAGGCAGTATTTTCAAACATTGGTACCCCAATTTTTTTTATTTTTTTTTTTACATTGGCAGTAACAATGTCCCTTAAAGATGAAATAAAACCAGCTGCTTAAATGTCAAACTTTCATCTGTCAACTATGACAATGGAATACGCCCATTTCGACAGAGCTAAAATGGGCAAAGGAGTTTTACCTCTCTGTGAAGCAGCAAATCCCTCTAGCAGGTTTTAGATCAACAGAAAGTAACTGGAGTCTCAGGGGACAGGGACAATATCAGTTAGTGTACACAAGAAGGCTACTAACATGTGGGAATGATAGCCTTAAGAAATACTGTCTTGCACAGCACTGATCAAGTCATACCATGTACCGCTTCACAGCAATAGCATTCTTTTTATGCTGTATAGAGTGTTCACAAATTCAACAGACAGTAGTAGTATGTAACAGCTGAGAGCATCACCTATCACTTTGACCCCTAATCTGAACATAAAAATCAGAGCCAAAAGCAAGCAAAAACCTCAGAGGAAAAAAACCCCACATATATATAAAAAAACCAGCAGGATATCCTTCTTTCTTTCCCCCTTGAGTGGAATCAGGTCATTTCTGTCTGTCTGGAAGGAATCCAGAAGATGTTTCTTCCTTCATTTATTACTTGATCCACCCAAACAACTATTTCTGTCTTGTCTCTACCCTAGGCAATTCTTTCAGTATCACATCAATTCTGTCTTAGCAAGCTGGCCAAATCTATACAAAGACTGGCAGCAACCTTCTCCCAGCTGCATGAGTTCCTGTCTCCATCCTGTTGAATCTCCATTTTTTGCTTTACCCATTCAGTTCAAGCACAAAAAGCTCAAGATCAGAAAAGTGCACAACGAACAGCAAGTTGACACCTCCCTGAGCACAGCCAGTAGCAGAATAAACATATCCCTCTGTTCCACTAGCCACAAAACTCTTCTCAACACTCTGTAGGAAAAGGCCAAAAGCCAAATAATGCACCAGTGGAAGTGAGCTGCAGAGAACAAGGTCATCCCCAGTGCTCTAGGTCCTTGAAACAGTGAGGAGTTTGTTCAGTAAACTTGGGAGGTGAACAAGCCCTGCACTTGTTTCACCAGTCCCTGACAATTTGATGCAGTAGAAAAGTTCCCATCTGATCCAATATCTGATAATTACTTTAATACTGACCAGAAGAAGTAAGACACCAACAAGTACCAGAGAGTTTTAACAAGCACTGGCAGGCAGTGTGGCCACTGGCAGGACCTCTGGGACAGAAAGACAGACAAAGTCTGAGGGTAAAGCACAAAGTTGCCCTAGGTTACAGAAGGAAGAAACATGGCTGGGGGGAGAAAAAGCAGCCTGCAAGGAATAAGGGTTAACCTCATACTTAAAAAGTGAGAAGATGCTGCACCACAAAAGCAGGCAGAACAAGTAGACAACTCTTTGCAGCCTGACAGTAACTAGAAAAGCACTAGAGGCATCTTCTGTTCTGCAGTATGCAGATCACCATCTTGCATCCTTAGCATAGATGCTGTCCTTCCTACTCACCTTACAATTAAAGCAATCAGGTGTTCAAGGTCTGCCTGAATTTGCCCTGTAGTTATGACTAGCTCTCTGCCTACCCAGTCAAACAACAATGAAATAAAAGGTTCTCAGACCTCAAAAGAGTGGGGTCCCAGCCCTTCCTCCTGGAAAAATAAAAACTGAAAACTAAAAGCAAAGAAAAGGGTATTATTCTGCCCTCATACAAGGCTTATGGGCTGTGAGGACTTTGACCATTGTGGTCTGCCCCGAACAGCAGCAGCTATAAAACACTAAGATGCAGTAGCAATAATGAGAGAGAAATGGCACCAAAGGTGAAGAGTGACCACCTTAGAAACTTTCTACCTAGACTGGAAGGTTAGAAAATATCCCTTACCAAGAGAAACAGTGCACATGACTAGAAATAAACAAATCAGCCAAAAACTATGGTGCAGATTAAAAAAAAAAAAAAATATATATATATATATATATAAAAAAAATAATCAGGGGTAGTATGTCTGAGCATATGGAAAGCACACCTCTTTTCTTAAAGGTGGAAGGAAGAGGAAGGGAGACCTATGGCTCTGGGGCTGAGTGGATCACTTTAACAATCCTGTCTCACTGGCACCAGCTGAGATAATTTTGTTGAAAAGGCTACTTGCTTCCCTCTGCTCTCCTCTCCTTCTGGTAGTACCTGAAACTGCTTTAGCAAACCTGCTGAAGACCCTCTGTACCCTTCAGGATTTCATCTGTCAAATGACATAGAAGACTGTCCTGGTTTGAGCCAGGAGAGAACCAGCACTCTTTTAGTAGTTTAACTTTTCAGTTAAGTCTCTTCCAAGTAACTGCACTTGCTGAAGTTAGTGTCATGTTTCTCAGTCACTGCCTGCTTCTAAGACTGATAACACTCCATGTTTATAGTTACTGCTGGAGAATGGTATGCAGAACCAAGGCCACTACTTGGTTCTGACAAACATACTATGCTCCAGAAACAAACAGGAGTAACAGGGGTCATACCTGCAACCCTCCACTGGGGAAGAACGGACCAGACAGGTGACCAAAACAGGCCAAATAAAGTATTCCATCCCATTATGTGTCATACTGAGTATAAAACTGAGATATCACAAAGGTCAAGCTCCCTCTTCGTCCATCTGCCTTTAATCCCAATCTGTGCACTCCTGAATCTGTGTGTTTCTGCATCCAGCACCTGTCTGCTGCTGACACTAGGAGACCAGTGCAGGACTTTCCCAGGGCTGTCCCTGCAGCCTTGGTGGTGATGTGACAATTACTGGGGGAAAGCGTGATAGTGGGTTTTGTATGCATTTGTATATATTCCATTTTTCTTTTGCATCATTGCAGTTTCATTAAAGCTATATAGCTTATTTTCAAACTCTTAAGTCTCCCTCCCTTATTCTCTTTCCTTTCCCTTTCTGGGAATTGAGAGGGGTAAATAGAGAGTGTCTGTCATTTGTTTAATTACCAGCCCAGTATTGACACAGATTTTGATTATGTATTATCTACTTTGAAAAAGTCTACAGAAATGGGAAGGCACTCACAATTCTTAACAGTCCCAGGAACAAGACTTAGGCAGTTTTGTACCCAGCCTAGCTCTGGCAAAGCAAGCCAGATGTATTTATACTTCAGTCTCTAAATGAGGCAAAGTTCTTTTCCACTGGCAAAGGCTAAAGTTCAGAAAAAACTGGAACAGGGCACTGGGTGTTGCACTTAGCAGTTTTCAACGCATTTCCTGCTGCAAGTAATTAAATTTAATTAAGATGTTGACATACCATGTACTGACATAATCTAGTTCTGACCCTGCATGTGTTTTGTGATCTGTGCAGGTATTACTGATAGATCCTGTTTGGCTTGCACAACAATTTAAGACATAATTATTGAGTTTCAAGGACACACATCAAGTGTGCTGCTTTCTACATTTCAAGAACTGGTTACTACTAAAAAGGAATAATCTTGTACAATAGCAGCATGACTGAGAAGACATTCGAAGCCACATTCAGATCTGTCTAGTTTATCACCTGACTTTACTGTTTAACAATTTTATTTTCTTATCAGTAAAATTTAAAAACTATTATTTTGAATTACTGCACACAGTCATGATCCAAAAAAACCTGAGGTTCCAAATCTGCCAATCCTATAAATCAAGAGTAGCATTCTGCTCTACAAAGAGCAGAAGAGCCAAAAGTGTTATTTTCACAAAAATAAAGATCTACTCAAAAAAGCAGTAGTACTAGCCAGGGCAATTTAGGGCAAGTATTTTACATGCTCCCAAGAATCTTTTGCTGAGGGTGAGGTAATAACAAAAATCATAATTTGTCAATCTATTGAGACATTCTGCTTTATGGGCTTTATGACAATAGGCTGCACTCACGGATTTATCCAGTTTATAAAAGGGATGCAGTTCACTACTTCCACAGCCCTTGAATACAAGCAAACATGCACAGCACCAGTAGTTACACAGGTGGTACTTGTTGCCACATGCTTGCTCCTTGGCTGATCACTTTGCAAGTAACATGTTGCTGCTATTCCTATTCACATTTTCTGGTATTCTGTCACCAACAATTTTTGTGTCTCTGCTTTGCTTCCAACTCTTCCTCACTGAAATATACAGTAGCCTTTTAATGTTATGCCTTGAAAATGTAGGTTGTGGTATTGCATTGCTGTGCACCCAAGTCAACAGGGACGGAGCTGGCCCTACACAGTGCAACACTGGAAACACTTCTCTATGACACACACTGCACCACCGGTATCATCAATACATCCATACAACCCTTCTCAATAGAGATTAACATGAATATAACTATCAATTCTCACAAAGACTGTGAAAGATCACAGAAACAGATCTTGTTAGGGTTTCACCCAATCCACATAGCAGTTGCAGTATTTCAATTTACACTGTATTTTTACTTTGTAAATGCTCTGGTGTGTTCAGTCACATTTCAGTGTAAAGGGCAAGTAAGTAAGTAAATTCAAACACACAAAACCCCCAACTACACTAATGCAAATAAATACTCAAACATCGCCATTTATTTCTTGCAACAGGAAACAGTGATCAGGGATGAGTAGAAGGCTGAGGTACTTAATGTCTTCTTTGCCTCAATTTTTAGTAGTAGAACCAGTTGTTTGCCTGGGTACCCAGTCCCCTAAGCTGGAAGACAGGGATGGGAGCTGAATGAAGACCCCATTATCCACGAGGAGATGGTTAGAGGCCTGCTGCACAACTTAGTTACACAGAAGTCTATGGGGCTGGATGGGATCCATTCCAGGGTACTGAAGGAGCTGGCAGAAATGCTCACCAAACCACTTTCCATCAGTTACCAGTTACCTGGCTAACCAGAGAGGTCCCAGTAGACTGGAGACTGGCAATGTGACACGCATCTACACGAAGTGCTGGAAGGAGGATCCAAAGAATTACAGGCCTGTCAGTCTAAACCTGGAGTCAGGAAAGGTTATGGAACAGGTAATTTTGAGTGCCATTATGCAGCACATGGAGGACAACCAGGTGATCAGGTCCAGTCACAATGGGTTCATGAAGGCCAGGTAGGTCATGCTTGACAAATCTAATCTTCTAAGACAAGGTGACCTGCTTAGTGGATGAAGGAAAGGCTGTGGATGTTGTTTCCCTGGACCTGAGTAAAGCCTTTGACACTGTTTCCCACAGCATTGTCCTGGAGAAACTGGTGGCTCATGGCTTGGACAGCTGCACTCTTCACTGGGTAAAAAACTGGATGGTTGGCCAGGCCCAAAGAGTTGTGGTGAATGGTTAAATCCAGTTGATGGCTGGTCACAAGTGGTGTGTGGTGTTACCGAGGCCTCAGTGTTGGGGCCAGTTCTCTTTAATCTCTTCATCAATGATCTGGACAAGGGGGGATTGAGTGCACCCTCAGTACCTTTGCACTAGACTGGGTGGGAGTGTTGATCTGCCTGAGGGCAGGAAGGCTCTACAGAGGGACCTGGACAGGCTGGATCAATGGGCTGATGCCAATTATGTGAGGTTCAACAAGGCAAGTGCTGAATCCTGCACTTGTGTCACAAGAACCCCATGCCTCGGGCAGAGTAGCTGGAAAGCTGCCCAGTGGAAGAGGACCTCAGGGTGATGAATGACAGGTGGCTGAATATGAGGCAGCAGTGTGCCCAGGTGGCTAACAAGGCCAACAGCACCCTGGCTTGTATTAGAAATAGTGTGGCCAGAAGGACCAGGGAAGTGATTATCCCCCTGTACTCAGCACTGGTGAGGACACACCTGGAGTACTGTGTTCAGTTCTGGGCCCCTCACTGCAGGAAAGTGTACAGGAATGTCTCCAACATTGAGTTGTTGGAGAGTCCAGAGAAGAGCAATGAAGCTGGTGAAAGGTCTAGAGAACAAGTCTTATGAGGAGCATCTGAGGGAACTGGGGTTGTTTGGTCTGGAGGAAAGGAGGCTGAAGGGAGACCTTATCAGTCTCTAGAACTACCTGAAAGGAGGCTGCAGCAAGGGGAGGGTTGGTTTATTTTCCCTAGTAACAATCAACAAGACAAGAGGAAAGGGGCTGAAGTTGTGCCAGGGGAGGTTTAGATTGGATCTTAGAATAAACTTCTTCACTGAAAGGGTAATTAAACACTGCAACAGGCTGCCAAGGGAGGTGATTGAATCACCATCCCTGGAGGTGTTCAAAAGATATGTAGATTTGGTGCTTAGGAATATGGCTTAGCACGGTCTTGGTAAAGTTAGGTTAATGGTTGGACTCAAAGATCTTAAAGGTCTTTTCCAACCAGAACGATTCTGTGATCCTGTGAAAAACAGCGGTAAACTATCAGGAGAGCAAAAGAACATCTTATGACAATGGCAATTGTGTAATTTCAACAAGAGCTGGATAGCACAAACCATTCAGTGCCTCTGTGCTAGAAAAGCTGCACTGGTGATAAACATTTGCTGTTTTTCTGTGGCTGTTAGAAAAAATACTCCCAAAACAGAAGTTAGATTGGGATAGAATTAAATCAGGCTCCTTACATATCAAGATAGGCTGACAGCACTGAGGTTGTTCAGCCTGGAGAAGAGAAGGCTCTAGGGAGACCTTGTAGCAGCCTTTCAGTATCTGAAGGGGGTCTACAGGGAACCTGGGGAGAGACTTTTTACAAGGGCAGTTAGCAAAAGGACAAGCAGTAATGGCCTTAAGCAAGAAGACGGTAGATCTAGGCTAGACATCAGGAAGAAATTCTTCACTATGTAGGGTATTCAAGACACTGGCACAGGTTGTCCAGGGAAGTTCTGCCTGCCCCCTATCTGGAAGTGTTCAAGGCCAGGTTGGTTTGAAGCTTTTTTTTTTTTCCATTTATTCCCAAAAAAAAAACCCCAAAAATCAATGGTGTCGTAAAAGCAGCCATCATTAACTTGAATGTTAATATGATTATTATAACACCTGTACTTGTCTGACTAGCTCCCCGGTGGGGGCTTCTATTATTGTCCAAGTAACTTAACCATGAGCTGCTTAAAGATGATAAAACTAATTGAGACAAATTCTGCCTTGATTTCAGACTGCAGTATAGATCTAGGTAACGGAGTCAACCTCATGAAATGTTTTAACAGAGTCATCATTTCATGCATTTTTGGGAAAAGTTCCTAAAGGCCAAAAACTATCTTCTACTGAGAGTCTGAGCTCAACTTTAACTTCACCAATCATGACTCTGAGCTCCTTGGACAAGCAAAAAAAGGAGTAAAGGAATGATAATTCCCAAATTAAAACATTGTCCTTCTGTATCTCTCAACGTACCACTGTTACCAAAAAATTGCAAACACACAGGTAAGACAAGGACAGCCACTGAAAATTATTCTCCATTTCTTATTCAGTAATGCAACTTTTTTTTTTTTTAAAAAGCAATTAAAAAACCCAGCAGAATGCATCATAAGGTGTACACTACATGTTGAATTCGTGTAAGCTAGCATTAGCAAAAATAAAAGCTCAGTTACTAAGTCTTCATTGCACTGTTCCAGACAGCCCTTTGACAAAAGGTAGTCTGAGAGCAGCTGGTCAAAATCTTTTAATCTGATCCCAGAAGAGACATGGTGAACCACAAAAATACTATTCCTATCTCTTTCTTCAATAAGGTACTTCTGTGATGATTACTTTTTTTCTCTAAATTCCTTTCTGCCATTTTCTGAACTTATTTCTTATCTTTCACTCCTTTTCACTTCACATTTTCTTCAGGTGAGGAAGGAAAGAAGGGAAGATGTGAGAAGAAAAATGCTGCAAAATGATTACTGGTAATATTTACAGCCCACCCTTAGTTTGCCAGCAATCCAAGCAATACAGCAACAAGAAAAACCCCTAAGAATGTCTCAAACTTCTGGAGAAACAGGTATTTTTTGCCCTTTTCTAATACACCCTCCATTCATCCCAGTTCCTTGAACATCTGCAGGTCTCAAGCTTTCATTTATAGCCATCTACATTCTCCTCCTCTCAATGCAACTCATCCAGGATTCAAATATTTTTCTCCAAGACCATCTCTTCTCTTAATTGGCAGGAAGTGACACCCAAAACATGCCTCATAAGCTACCACCTAAAAAGCTTTAACATTTGCTGTGATACCACACAGCACCTCTTCTATGAGTCTGCAATTTCTCTGTTAACAGTGTCCCTTCCTCTGCTGCTTTCCAAGTATCTTCTGCATACTCTTCCAGTACAAGGGGATTAACGGCTTTCAAACAAAGCATGGAAAATAAAACCATTCTCAGATTCTCCTTCCTGCAGATGCAGCTTAATATCTGAAGGTACTTTTGGTGTCCTCTGTAGCAAGGACAAGAAGAATAATTACTTTTTCTATTATTACAGGTTCACATTTTAAGCTTAATCATGTGGTTTCACTAAAGTCCTCTACTAACAAGATAAAGGAGTGTTCTTCAGGAGCATGGATGGAATTAGATGATGCATTTTCCACTTGCTATCAATAGAAGCTCTGCCTTGGAAAATTTTCTACAATTTAAATCTCTGCTAAGACGTTAAGCCAGCACTGACATATTCCAAAGTCTACTGGTGACAGGACAAGCTAATGTAGAATGAACTGGCGAGGATCTAGAGCAGGTCACTTCCTATAGCACCGTGTTTACTCTTGGTCTTGATGAAACTTCTGTTTTTTCTTAATGATCAAATGAATCTGCTTTTTGGGCAAGCTGCCTGCTCTATTTTTTTTTAAATTTTTTTTTTTTTGTAATAAAAAAATTAAGTGGCACCTTAGACAATTAAATTCTTGCTCTGAGGCACCTCTTACCATTAGAGTCCTCCACTTCTTCAGCAGGAGTGTGGTTCTTGGAGGTGTGGTGGGCGTATGAGGCTGCAAGGTTGACAATGCGGGGTCTTGGTAGTGTCAGTGCTTTCCCATGCACTTTCAAGGAGTGCTCTTTCAGCTGGCTGATTGTCATGGTGGAAAATGAGCAGGAGGAACATTTGTAGGCATGTTCACCTGGGTGAGCGAAATACAGGCAAGTCATCAGCTCACAAAAGAAACAAAACGGGGCCCCCATACTTCTCTTACTGAACTCAGCAGTAAAATTCCCGTGGACTCTTCAGCGAAAATCTGATCCCAAAGAGAACAAGCTATGCATGTCTCCTTGTTGAAGCAGTCGAGTCTGTAGGTCTAGATACCTGCTTTGGACCAAAAAAATCACTTTCTTAAAACTGCAGATCCTTGTAAAGTGACCAATGCTAAAAAACAGAGACCAGACTCTTAGCATGCCTGTGTTGCATGGTATGAGAAGAAAACAGACTCTGGGATGAAAATGGAGTCACTTAACTATAGCACTTCCAAATTTTTTTGGGAGCACAGCGACTGGAGAGGGTGAAGTAATCTGTTTCTGCATGCAGCACATCCAGAGGTCATTATTAATGAAGAAAGGACACTACAAAATGCTAAAAAATGTCCCTCTAGAAAAAACAGAAAAAAAAATGTGGGGGGAAAGAGAAGGGGAAAAACATTTACATTTGGGGAAGGTCACATTTTCCTTATGAAAAATCTGCCATTATATGGGAATAGTCTTCAAAGAACCAGCAATGAAGGCAAGGCTGATTTAATAAAAGAAGTGAATATGGCAATACCAAGAACAGTGCCTTTCTGTAAGGCTACATGAAGTGTGTTACCAAAAAAGCACTAAAAGAAGTGAGAGAACAGAAATAATGAACAGCAGTGCATTTAATTTTTAATACATTCCAAGCCATAGAGACAGCAAACAAGGGGAAACAAATCCTCAGACAAGATTTGTTTTGCTTTAAGCATGGAGGCAATCGGAACACAAAGTGAAACTGTCCCATTACAATGTACTATTATACAGGTTCTAAGTTATTGTTTTGGAAGTGCCACTTCCATGTGTAAGAGCAACACTGGCCACATATGAATTGTACATGAAGTGCCAAAACTAATGTAGGAGTGAAATATTCATGAATAATAAAAGAAGGACACGAGTTCTGGTAATGAACGAAGCAGAACATGTTTTCCACCTCTCAACAAACTTCGCAAACAAGGTTTTCAAAATGCATTGTTTCCAACACCAGAAATAAGTAAACCAAAAGAGAATGGGAAAACACACGTATTGCAGCAAGTCAGAGTAAATACATGTGAAAAGATTAGCAACCATCCTACATAAAAATAACTCCCATCCCTCTCTTCCAGAAAAACTATCCTAATCATGAGGACAAAATACAAACTCTTAAAAATCTTCTCTTAGCACCTCTGTAAAAGAACAGATCACTTAAGAGTCTGAAATGGTAAAATATGAAATTGTCCCACATGCTTTTTCAAATTACATTCCTCACCTGTATTTTGTATCAGTTATAGATCACCTTTTTACAAATAGAAAGAAAACATTTTTGTGTAGTACATACAACAAGTTGCTCAATGGAACAGTATAAGGTAAGGACAAAAGAAACTCCATGGTGTAAGATAGCAGTGAGATGCAGATATAGAACTTCACAGTTTGTCAGTATAAGAGATTCCTGAACCACAGTAGGCACCAACCGTTAACTTAAAAGCACCACAAAACGTTTAAGCAAATAGAGGACGATTACAAATTAAGCAGTCTAGACACAACTAATAAAAATAGCCACTATTCAGCCACAACAGTTCAGGTAAACATCAGCATGAAAGGATGTGTCTAAATGCAGAGGAAAGGCTATAGTTCGGCTAATAGAAGCCTTCTGCACTTTTTGGTCATCTAATTTTGCATTTCATAAAACCATTCTATTAATACACATACAAATAAATTCATCTAAAAATTTACATGGTAGGTCTCAACACCCAGGAGGCACTCAAAGCATTATGTTCCAGATTGCATAGAAACTGAGAAGAACCAATACTCTGTCTTACAATCATCCATTTGTGCATGCAGCACATTCAGTGTCATGACTAATGAAACAAGGACACTAGAAAATTCTAACAAAGGCCCATCAAAAAACATAAATAAAAACAAAACAAAACAAAAAACTCCACAGGTGAAAAAGTTCCTATGAAAACAACAGACACTCCATGTAGAGATACTGTAAACTGCTCTGCTTAGTGCCAAAGGAGATGGCACATAATAGTGGATGAAAAAACAATTGCCAGAAACTCTGACTAGTACCAGCTGTTAGGCAAGAACACATTTTATAGCCCCATGAATTTTGACCCATGCCCAGAAAATAAGGGAGAGGCCATTTAAGTGAAAGACTTCAGGATTTTACTGAATTTTAAAGATCTCTGGGAAACTTCAGAAAAATTCAGGAGAACTGAAGTTTCCACTTCTGAAAAACTAATAATGAGATGACTGACAAGAGACAAAAAAAATAGTAACATTCAGAGAACCACTGTGTTATTGAAAAACTGGGGAGTCTGAGGAAAAGTCTTTATAACATGTTTATTCAGTAGTATTTATTTCTGAAGGTCTGACTCAAAACACAACAAAGCAAAGCTTTGAAAAACATACAAGCAATTTTTCTTCAATGTGAATATTCATTTGGTAGAAATGGACAGAGGCAGAAAAAGATCATAAGCATTTGGAAACTACACAAGACATTGTGCAAGCACTATCTAGGCAACCATGAAATTGTGTTCTTGTATGATGCAAATCATGGTTCCTTTCAGTGCGTGTCCACTGATCAAGTCCCAGAGCATGAATTCATAAAAAATAAATCAATGATTCTATTAAGAGAATTGTGAAATATTATCAGAAATATCAGTTGCATGCTAACTTTGGCTCTAAAGATCTGGCAGATTCAAACAATGTAACGCAAAGTAGCCCAACTGTACAATAGCATAAATAAAACATTGTTTTATGATTTGTGAAGATAAAGAACCATGTCACCTCCATACAGGATGTGGGACTCTGTAAACTGGAACTGCTGCATACAGTTGTATTTCCTAGAAGGGATAGAATGCCATAGTTCCATACTACAGGAGATGGCAAAAGTTAAGCCAAACTACAATACCAGTCCAAGTACAGAAAAGGTTCCTGGCACAAGCTCTGTGAAATCCAAAATCAGTAAAGAAAATGAAATATAAGTGATCATCAATCCCTTTTTTTTTAAGACTAAAAATGCCCTGGATCAATGATGTCAATTACTTAAAAAATAAAAATTAAAAAAATAAAAAATCAGACAGTTATAAATTCCATCTGTCTTTCCCCCCGTTTTCCCATCTTCCTCCTCCACCCCAACCTGAGTGTCAGACACAGTGGAAAGAACTAATAAAGAAAGGAACATACTTCTATCCCTTTTGTAATCTGTGCCAGGAGTTTCTACTCTTTATCAACAAGTTTTAACAACTGGGCTAGTTTGCAGTTTTTTCAGGTTGGTCAATATTCTGTTATTTGCATCAGAATGCACATTTGGAGCATGGTTTGATGGTTGATGTTTTTTTGTCCTTTTAATGACCAAGGTGCAACTGTAGCCAATGGAACCAATGTTTTTTTATTCCGATCTTCTTACAGCATATCAATGCATGATGGTGCCAATATTTTAGGGCCAAGGAGTAAACAGGAGGAGATTCTGAGTCTTGCACTTTTTAATAATCAAAGATGCAACACTCCAAGGTGACCTATCCTGTATGATGCATCACCTTTCCAATTCCTGTTAATCAGAAGTATGCCTGATTGCTTGCTTGTACGGATTCCATACTGCAATACAGAGATTTGCAAGACAAATTGCCATGTACAATAATGGAATCATGCTACTTTCAGTCTGCTGCCCAGAGATCTGACTCCCAAAGTTTGCTATTTTTGGTTTTAACATAAAAGCCGGCATAAGACTGTACCAAAACCAAGGTGCAATGCACAATCCTTTTCCCAGAGTCACCTGAAGCACAAAAGTAAATACAAATGTAGTGGAGCAAAGCTCACTGCCAACCTGTTAAGACACCAATGGTATAAGAGGACTGATTTCCAAATTATCTCAGAAAAAAGCAGAAATAATTGAAAAAAAAAAAAATCATGGAAAAGAAAAGTAAGAAGTTCTTGAAGAACTCATCACTATTTTAAATTCTTGTCTTTCCAAAAACATCCAGACTCCCATTGATTACAACAGATGCATAAGCTGGCCAATCCTGATTTGCCTTTGAAAATCTTACCCAGAACTTGGTGACAAATCACGTGATTCAAATCAGCATCTCTGATCAGCAACAAGAATACATGGCCCATTTCAGCAGCTGCACTGCAAAACTGAGAGAGGTAACTTACCAGCATGAGCCTTGAGTATATGGGTTTTCAGGCGGCTGTTGTAAGAGGACTTGAATGGGCACAGTTTGCAACGGAATGGCTTGTGGTGTCCATGATGGGTCTGCATATGACGATCCAGACTTAAAAAGAGAAAGACAGAAAAGGGAAACACAGAAGAGTGAATAATTTCAACTGCTTTTTCAGATGCAAAGCAAAACATTTAACAGCATTAATAAATTAGAGGCAGACCAGGCTCAATTATAATTTCTCATACTCTCTCTTAAAATTCAATAGGTTTGCTTGCAGAATAAAATAATGTCTAATCTGAGGAAAAAGAGCAGAAGCTGACACCAATTCTGTAAGGCAGAAAGCAAGACACTTCAAGAAACTTACAGGGGAAGATTAGTATAAATTAAATTATGCCTGATCCAGACTTAAAGGAGCAGTTGAAGAAATAAGAAACACACAATAATAATAAAATTATTATTACAGAATTTTTCTCCTGGCAAACATATTTGTGAAAATATGCCCCCTTTCGTCTTGTTGAGAAAGGGAGGAGGAGAGGGGGAAATTTGACCAGCTTTACTGAGGAAGCCTTCTCTTGGTTACAGCAGCAAAAGCAGATTAGAGATCCTGCTCTGAGGAGGGTGCCAGCAGGCTGCAGTTGATGAGTTCCAGGATTAAAAGGCAGCAGAGTTCCAGTAACAGTGTGGAAGATTCTGCATGAAGCTCAACAACAGAAGAAGGGATGGCAAACACCAGCCTCTGTTTTCTTCAGGGAAACTGGAAGTTACGGACAGTGTGAATAATGAGGGGTGCTCAGTACCCACTCTCTCTCCAGTTTCTCTTAACAGCTCTGTGAAGTTTGGAAGGGGAAAAAGGAGGTTTTCCACATTTTCTAAAAGAAGATAAAAATCATTCTATCTGAGTGAGTCCTGCAGAGCTCTGCAGTTCCTGCACTGCCATTATAGTAATGAATTCACAGTCTCCAGGTGGCAGGAGGGTAGTTTCAGCTCAGTATGTATACATTTCCAGTAGAGCCTCTTCTTTGGAGACATTCATGCTTTGTGACCCACTCTTAAAGTTTGAGTTATTTTATACATGGTGACAGAACAACAGGGCAGATACAGCACACTCATTGGAGGAGTGGCAATTTGCCAAAACTACCCGTCACCTTAATTATGTATGTATTTCTGGCTTATTTCCTTTTATTTTTCCTAAATTGTCCTGTTCATTTGTTACTGAACATCAACGCACAGATCAAGTGGAGTATGTTCCAGCCCTCTCACACTACAGAACACTGTAATGGGATCTTAAGTCTCACACTGACAAGAGCTTGAGCCAGAGAATCCCTGTTCACGTGAGCTAACACTGAAGTCTATGTATTGAAAGATCTGGTGACAGAAAAAACAAACCAAAACAAAACAAACAAAAAAAGCCTTATGTCTCCTCTCAGGGCCACTTCATACAAATACAATTTAATAGAAATCCAAGATGGAGTTTGTGGCAATATAGAATGTACAGCTTCTTCAAAGAAATGGGAAAAACATCTCTTAAATAAGACATTGAACACTTTCAGCGCATACTTCACAGAACAAAACTTGTTTTAAATAGCTGACAGGGAATGAATGAGCTTACTTCATAATTAAAGCAGACTGCCAAAGGTGTATATAATACATATAGGTCTTGTAATACCTTAAGGTATTCTCCATAGTAATAATTAAAACTTTATGTATAACCATATACTTTGCAACATTCTTCCAAAGGTAGGTTTTAAAGTTTTGGTCAGATCTGGGAGAACAGTGGGCTGTTTAAATGTTTGGTTTAGTTTCTTTCACAGACATCATCTCCCAGGAGAGTAATTCCATCAGAAAGAAAAGTAAGAAATGAAGCAGACTACACTACTTCAACAACACCTATCAAGTTAGGTGATAACTGCAGAGTTTGCCTTTGCCATCCACCACTTTCTAACTTACCTGTCCTACTTGGAGGACACAACGTTATTTATTTCCTAGGTAGGGAATAGAGTGACTAGAGACCAAACTCAACACAACTCTGATTTTGGAAGCAAACCAGTTTACTAGACAAATAGCAGGTTGTGTAAGCTATGTGATGTTGGGTTGTCCCCCCACTGTCAGCCTTGCCAAAGCAGGGTGGTATATGCCCAGTAGTACCCATCCTTCTCCCAGTCCCTTTCTTACTGTTGGCTGCTCACTCCCCTAGACCTTTACAACAACTGTGGCATCCATTTGCAACACTGTGACATTAGCAGAAATCTTGGTTTTTAACATAAAGAGTTTAAAAATGCTTTTTATCATCCTTTCTCTCCCACATGCAAAACACGTGACATGCATTTGATTGCAAAGCAGTGAATCTTCACAAGTTTTAAGAGTGCTACTGACAGTGCCATGAATTGTCTACATCAAAAGAGCACCTGAACATCTCCTGTTTTGTTAAAATAATAATCATCTCTCTCCCCAGAAATTAGAGAAAAACATGTACTTGAGAGTGAGTCCCAGATGCCAGTGGAAAGTATCCCACAAACCCCGTATTTTGGTGGCATGACTTTATAGATATATAGATATAATTACAATTAAAGTATATTTGTAAATTACCAAGCTCAAGGAAAAACCAACCTTATTGAAAAAAGCGTAAGAAAAGAGGCTATTAATGATAACTATGTAGTGTTCACATGCTACATCAGACAAGGAAACAGGCGGAGGGAGTCACCAGTATACCGCACTGGTGTGATCTTGGAATATTTATAGACTGAAATAGCATAACATAATTAAGAAAAAAAAATAAGGCAAGTTTATGATAATTATTTTAACACTAGATGTGAAAACTCAATCATCAAAGAGTTGTAATAATTATAAACAAGGTAGTTAAATGCAGCAGAAATTCCTTATATATGAACGATTAACAAGGAAAATACTTCCCACCTTCTTGACTTAAGTCTCATGCATTCCACAAGGCTGCATAAGTGGTAGGCTTCACTGCCTACTGAAATTTTTAAATTCTTTTCCTTGCATGCTTTTCCCCTACATGTAAAAAAATTAAAGACTTAAATAAATTCAAGAAGACACAATGACACGAACTTTTATAGACAGCCACTTATAACGGCCAAAGATTCTGCAGCATAGAAAACATCTACACGCTGAGAAAAGTGTTGCTTAAGATCAAGTTTGAGGATGCTCGTCTTCAGTGTCAACCTACAAAACAGTAGTGCTAGTTTATGCTTCTTTTGAAAACAAAAATAGAAGCCATAACTTACTTGTGCCTGAAAGCAGAGACAAAGGAGCAATACTGGCAGCTGTACTTGTCTTCCCGGGCAAACATAGCCAGAGCCAAGTGACTCCTCTCGTGAGATCGCAGACCCTGCATAGACATCAAAACCCGGTCACACTGGCTGCAGTGGTAGCCCCAAGGCCTGGTTTCATCTTCCAAGGATGCTCCAAAATCAGCTTCTGTAAATTCCACAATGCCAGGGTACTGGGCTCCCTCAAAACCCTCCATGAAAGTTGTGTTTGAAGAATCTTCAGCTTCCTGCTAAAAAATACATACACCCCCCCCCAAGCCATCAATTCTCTCTCCCTTCTGCCTCTCAGTCTTTCCCATGTGTCCATTATAGTGCCTAGGTTTCCCACTGCATTACTTTTCTACATGTATCCCTACACAAACTCCTTATCAATGACTTTCTGAAAAAAGGGCCTACTCTTGGGAGGGAAAAACATTATTATATCTGAATTGTATCTGTTCTATACAAACATGTGTATGTAAAAATAAGCTCACTTCTTGATCCCCTTTGTGTCAGATAATGCAAAAAGAGAAGAAACTCAATTATCTTTCCATAGTCTGGATATAAATCTCCTAAATTTGATCAGATAAGTAAGGTATAGAGCAAGTTCATTTTAGTTTACTGTGCTCTACCTTATAGTGTACCTACTCTGCAGACTAATCAGTAGTCTAGTCTAGAGCAGACTTGTCCATCAGTGTCAAAATGACAAGAAAGAAGTTGGTACTCTAAGACCATAGAATCCTCTTTAAAACTAAAAAGCAAACACAAAAGGTCTTTTATTTCCCCTATCCTAACTTTTCTTTCCTTTACCTTTTCTAACCAGAGCATGTTTTTTTGCAGCAACCTTAACAAGCTCCTAAGATTATTTCCATCACATCCTTTTGGCCACAGATTTCAGCTTTTGTTCCCTGCTGCAAAAATTTTATTTACTCCAAGCATTGACCCTACACAAACTTCACTCAAGAAGCCTGGAGAAGAGGGAATGGCCCATTAGGAGGGAAGCATCTGAATTTGTCAGTAGTATTAGGTAAGGTAAAGGAAGGTCAGTGGTAGGGCAATGAAAGCTCCCCCAGGAACCATGAGTTAGGCAATGAAGGACTCAGCTTCCTCACAACAAGCAGACAATGTCTAGAGACCTGCAGCAGGAAGGAGTCCTTGCTGACAGTTCACTGCAGCACAAGGAGGAATACACAGCTAAGTTCCCATAACCTTGTTGCACTTACACTACCCTTGCTGATACCCTGGAAATCAAGCTGTGGAGCATCACCTATCACTGGAGATGTCCTAGAAGGCATCCCTTTTCACAGGGAGAAAGGAGTAACACAGTTACGCCTAATCACCTGAATGGGACCACTGGCTCAATTGGCCATTGAATGTTTTGTTTGGAGCCAGTGTGCAAATTTCACGTGGGAAGGTGTACTGCAAGCAACTTCGCACATTTGTATGTGCACACTTCTTAAAAAAAAATAAAGAAATAAAAAAATTATCAAGCAGCTCTTTTAGGGTTTAACTAAGCAGAAAAGCAGCCCAGAATAGCTGAGAGAAAGCCTCCTGATCATAAACCAAGTCTTTCGGTCATCAATGCCATCAGCTCCTTTGTGTCTGAGAAGAAATTAATTAGTCTTCATGCCCCTGGAGTGGAAAGAAGTTAAAACATCTTAAAATAAATCAAACGAAGTTCTGAAACTTAGTGTTATAATAAAACATCATGCTGAACTGGAGTACCCAGTTCAAAACCGATTCAACTTCACAAGAGACTTCCACAGGTTTTCAGTAAGTTCTTTATTTTAAACAATGCAAGAAGTCCCAGTCACCTTCAGTCACCTTTTAAAATTCTTACCTTTACTGTAGCTGACACAGAAGAGACATTCCCATACTGGACATGCTTGCGGAGGTGATTACAGATGGCTCGAAGTGTTGGATGAACTTCCACGCAAAATTTGCATTTGTAGCCAACCACCTTCCTCTCCTTAAGTTTTGAAACATCTTCCAAGTGTCCAAAAGCCTGTTCAAGTACACAAACATACAACACTGAAGTATGCTTTGTTACCTCAGTTTTAGGGACAGAGACCAGATTTTACGCCTAAATTCTTGACGCACACATACCCTGTTTTGCAGAACTGCAAGGTGAAATTTTATTGATGTCTATTAATAAGTGGATAAGAATAAGTGGATAAGAATAAGTGGATAAGACATCCATGCAGGAGAAACCTTCAGTTTCTGCAGAACAGCAGGCCTCTAGAAGACCACTCAGTTTGGCCTCTTTAATGACACCACAACTTCCCCAACAGCTGTATGAAGCTTTTCCACAGCAAGTATGTTTCAAACTGAAGCAGAACGAAGCAGGTAAGTGGACATGAAGAACAACACGATTTGGTCTTCTGCTTATGAGACACTTGCTCAAAGCTTCAGTCACCAGATAGATTCTTATCATGTTAATATTGAGTGCTTAATCAGACAAAGTGCTTAGAGAGAGAGTTTGAGAAGGACACATTTGTTATTCAGAGGTACACTGAGGAGGGGGGTGGGACATTTTGTAAAGAATATGCAATGAAGTACATGACAGCCTTGACATAAAACAAGAAGGAACTGTCAGATACAGATGGCTTTCCAGAAGGAAGAGAGGAAGGAAAGAAGATAAAAAAAATACTGAAGGAAGCAGTAAGAAGAAGCAGAACTTCCTACAAAACCTAAGGGGAGTGGAGAATGGATGAGGAAATTAAAGCAGAATGTGTAATTGACTTATGGAGCTCACTGGCAGGCCAAGTCAGTCCTTAGCCTGTGGTCATTTGGCTGTCAAAGAGAACATGCAAGTGGGCATTAGTAACAGGCAGCCTCTCAGGGTGTGGAAAGAAGGTAGTGGTTTTGGTTCTCTCCCCTGGCAGGGAGCAGGGATCAGGGAAAGAGACCAGACACACAAATCCTTACCCTCTCTTGTTTGAAATCTGCAAAAGCACCATCTGCATATTTCTGCTTGCTCAAAAGCTGCTTCCTCCTCTCCTGACGTTTGGCACGCTTCTGGAATTCCTCGTTGTGACCATTCAAGTGTGCAGTCAGCTCTGCCGTGCTATGCAATTTCATGTCACAGTGCTTGCACTGGTAGACAGGGTTCTGAGACCGAGTGCCACTTCCCAGTATGGCAAAGTCCCTCTTTAAATCCTTGCTGTGGTGGTCAGTGTAATGCATGCACAGCAGTTCTGCTGTGCTGAAGGACAGCTTGAAACATTTTATGCACCTGAAAGGAAGCCACTCAATCTCCTGAGCCTCAGTCTCCACCTCAGGCTTTTCAAAGTCATTCCTTTCCTCAGCTGGAGCCGGCTTTTCATGCTCATCGGCATACACGGCAGTGAAGTAACCCCCCAGCTTGCTAGCATGCTGCTTCTTAGGGAAGACACCAGGGTGACGCTTCATGTAGTGGGACACAATCCCCTTTTTGCTAAAGGACTGGAAGGAACAAAGTGAGCATTTCTTCTTCTCTACAGCCCTCCTCAGCTCCTCACTTAACTGAGGAGTGTCATCCTTGGGAGGAGATGGAATGATCACTTTATTGGGTTTGTCACTCACTGTCCTGGAGGCTGCTAAGCAGTGAGTGTAGTAAGCATCAATGTCATGCCTTTTCTGGTAGTGTGCTGCAAGCCCTTTGCGGATAGGATTGGTGTATGAACACAAAGCACATTTGAAGAGGTTGTTCTTGCCCTCTGGCTGTGCCCGAACATTGTTATGCTTGATGCGGTAGTGCCTCGCTATCCCCTTCCGGGTTGAGCAAAAATATTTACAGAGCTGACACCGGAAAACTGTGTGAGACACTAAGTGAGAACTGGAGAAATGAGGTGCTGGTAGAGAGACTTCTCCAATATCCTCAGCAACAAGTTCTGGGGACGCCTTGATTTCAGTCACCAGGTCTGGCTCCACTGAGGCAGAAACCTTTGGTGGTGACTGGGCAAAAACATCAAATTCAGGTTGATTGTGATACTTCTCATAGTGAATTTTCAGTTTCTCAAGTGTTCCATGGGTGTAAGGGCAGAGTTTACACCGATAAGCACCATAGCCTTGCTTGAAAATCCTACTTGTCTCTTCCACATCATTCTGAGCAATATCATTTGACTGCTCCACATCATGCACAAAGTCTTCAGCAGTGACCTTTACTGATGGGTGCCGTTTCTGGTAGTGTGTGAGAACGCCATGAATACGTGTATTAATGTATGGGCAATGTCTGCACTTATATACAGCCCCTGGGTTAATATCTATATCCTGAGCAAAGTCCGCAGCTTTCACTTTCATGCCAGGATGCTTTTTTCCATAATGTGTCAGGAGACCATGCAAGTTATTGTATTCAGACTGGCAAACTGTACACTGATAAGGAGTGGAAGAGATGGCAGGATTTGCAGAAGACAGCTGGACAGTTTTCTCCTGGGAAAGGCTGGGATCCTCTCCACACTCTGCATCCTGATCCATGTGTGATGTTGTTATCTGGTCTTCAGAATCCATCCTGGCCCCAACTTCATCAGGCTGTGGGATGGATTTATCAACAGCATCTTTCTCCTTAATTATATCTACCAGCACAGATTCATCTCCATTCATGGCCCAAGGGTGAAATGCCTGATAGTGATTAGTAATATCCCAAATGGAAGATGCTTCAAAAATGCAGTCTCTGCATCTATAGGTTTTTATCTCTGTTGGCATCACTAGGGCAGGAGGGGAAGGATCAGGACCTGCCCAGAGTTTAGTTGCCATATATGTATAGTCAACATAATGCTCAGGATGTCTCCTTTGGTAATGCACAAGCAAACCACTTGGCTCTGTGTGTGAATAAATGCACCATTCACAGTGATAACCAGCTTCTATCATGCCATCCAAAAATGCCCATCTCAGAATGGATGTGACTGTGGCCTTCAGATTTGGGTGGTCTTTCTTAATATGCTTCCTCAATGCATAGAAGTAAGGTGATGTGTAGCTGCACTGCCTGCATTTGAGGGCTCTCAGCTTTGACTTGTCCCGTTCAGTGCCAGAGGTGTGTCCAGGCATACTGCCAGACAATTTCTTCTGGCTGCGATCACAAAGGCTTCTAATGGTGGCTGTATGCTGCCTTATCACATCTGCATTAGCTTTGAAGTCACGATGCTTCTTCTGATAATGAATGAGCACACCCTTCACAGTCCGATTTCCATAATCACAGTGTTGGCAGAAGAACATTTCATTCTCCGAAGGATTCATAGAGGTCTCAGATCCAGCCCGGCTCAACGGTTGCATTGACACTGGTGGTCTCTGAATACCAGGTGGCAACTCACTGGCTCTCATCATTGCTGCGGTGGGGGGTGCCTGTCTGATATATTTGGCAGTGACCTTTATTTCTGGGTGCCTTTTCTGGTAGTGGACAAGCACTCCCACAACTGATCGGTTGCTGTATGAACAGTGTTTGCAATAGTAGAGTTCGGTAGAAAGGTCTGGAGGGGGTGGTGGGCCATGTGGGGGTTGAGAAGCCAAGCTGGACAATTTTGGGGAGACTGGTGTCCCCAGCTCAAAAGACATCTGAGCCAGGGCAGAGCCCCTCTCTACGGAGACTACACGCATGGTCTTCTGAATTCTGAAATATGATGCTTTTTCTTCAGGGTGCTTTTTCTGGTAATGCACCAGAACTGAATGCATGTTAGGGCTTGCAAATGAACACACATCACAGTCATAAACAACCACAGAACTGACTGAAGGTTCCTTCTGATTTTCACATTCAGGACTAAAACTCTTGGCGGCACTTTTGTTAAAACCAGCTGGCACACCAGCCCCGCGAGCCATGGGGGTGGAGGTTGCCATAGTTTTTGGAGCAGAATTCAAGATCTCTCTCAGTGTCTGAGACTCTGTGTTCAGCCCTTCTTGCTGCTCAACAACATAGCTTGAAAATATCATTGCATTGTTAATTTTCACTGTGGGATGCATTCTTTGGTAATGTGGCATCAGGCTTCTAACATTCGGGCTTGTATAAGAGCAGAAGCGGCAGCGGTAAATCAGATCAGAATGATCAAAGTTCAGTACATTCATAGCTTCGGGGTGATGCTCTCCATAATGCTGCTGCAGGTCTTCAAAGTTTGTGTAGTCAATATAGCACTCAAGACACCGGTATACTGCACTGTGATCATTTGGATCCAGGATATACCTAAAACTGAATTTAATATATGGATGCATTCGCTGGTAGTGGGTGCTAACACTCCTGGCAGATTTGTTGCTGAAATCACAGTGTTTACAATAGTAAAGCCTGCCAGAGTCGTTAAACTCTGAATTTTCATTGTTCTGATCAGTACCATACATGTTGGTCTGGGTCCCCAGAACAGAGGCATTAGGGCTCTGATGGTCCTTCATGCTGACAGAAGAATAATAGTCTTCCTCATCTTCAGATAAAGTGAGCTCAATTTCTGCTCCATTTGTGGAATTATAGTCATGCTGCATGCTTCTAAAGTTTGTCTCCTTCTGGGAATCATTAGCCTCTCTGCCCCACATTTGCTGGGGTGTGTAAGAACTGGAAACCTCTATCATTGGCTCTGTTTGCTCTTCTTCTCTGTCTAACTCCACTTCTATCTCCACCTCATTGTCCTCCTCCTCTTCCTCATCGTCCTCTACATTAATCACAGCATCTTCTTGCTGTTTGTTTTGGTTGATTTTGCTCTGCAGATTGCTGGCTATTTCATCAATTCTAGTTCTCTTTTTCACTGGAGAGAGATCTAAAGGGAAGTCATTTGATACCTTTCGAGGGGCCTTCGCAACAAAGTTATTTTTAGATGACAGTCCAAGGATGGAGGTCTGGCTCTTCTTCACTGTGCTGGCAGAGGTGTGAGCATCCCCCTCACTCTCTTGTGGCGTGTTTGATGGCGGTCCATCGTATTTTGGCAAATTGTCACAGAATGAATGCTTGTGCTGCTGATGAACTCTAAGGCCTTTTAAAGTTGTGGTGGAATAGGTGCACATTGTGCACTTGTAGGGATGCTGTGAATGGGGCTGGGGTGACTGTTGTTGTGGCTGCTGTGGCTGTACTGGTTCCATCATCCCAGCTGACTTCCTGCCATTTATATTTCCACTCTCGTAAGACACTGTGCTGTCATTCAAAGAAGAGGCAATGCTTTCCGTCTGAGAGTTGATAGTGTCCCAGTCTGATGTTGTTCCTGTGTGACACTGCTTGTGGGCACCAAGCTTTAATGAACTCTTGCAGGTGAAAGGGCATTCATCACACTTGTACACAGCTGTCTTTCCAGACAGGTGGATGTTCTCAATGTGACGAGAAATGCTTCGGCGGTGCATTGTCAGGAAAGGGCAAAAAGGACACTGGAACCTGTTCATATACCTTCTGAAGGGAATCCCCTTTGTTTCCAATAGTTTGTTGCCATCAGATCCCATCAGCTGCTCTGCAGACATTCCAGAGGTCTGGTGATCCATGGAGTTCAAACCATTCTCGCTGTCCACTTCATTTAGCTCTTCATCTGAGCTGGAGTCATTTAGCATACTGCTTGTTTCCAGGTCAGCAGAAGAATTCGTCATATCAGCAATTCCATAGCGGGATCTGTCAGACAAATTAACCATGCCCGAGTTGTGAGGTGACTTAGGCTTTATTTGAGGGTAAGACACAGAAGAAAACTTGGAAGATGTAGAAGAGTTGGGCCTGATAAGGGAATTGCTCATAGAGCTCCTGAAGTTTGAGACATTAGCATTCGACATCTCACGCCCTGTTGTATTCATGGAGATATAATTAGAGTTTGGAGAGGCATTCTGGGCACTCTTACTCTGTACATCAGGTGCACCACTTCCATCTTGTTGCTGCCTCAGGCTTGACAGTATTTTTACCATGCTGCGGTGCTTCTTCATCATGTGGTCACACCAACGCTCCCTTCGAGGTGTCTGGTAGCTGCACCATTCACAGCAAAAGTTGCCTCTAGACTTTGTCAGGGGCTTGACCATGGATTCCAAAATGCTCCGCTCCACCACCTCTGCAGGCAGCTCCTTGCAGGCTTCCTGAACTGGCATGGAAGCAGATGTTGATTCGGACATAGCAGCAGCAGCAGGAGGAGTTGAACTCTCTTTCAGGTTGCTTTTGTGATACATTTTCTGGTGTTTAATAATCCTTGCGCGCCTGGGTGACTTGTAGGTGCAGAACTGGCAACTGAAAACTTTGCCAAACCCTTCGTGCATCATCACGTTGTAATTAAGGGAACTAGCAGTTGGTGGCCCCACCGAGCTCCCCCCAGCCTGTGCTCCATGAACCTTGCGTGTGTGCTCTATCAGGAGGTTTTTGGAACGGAAGTAACGCACACAGAACTTGCACTGGAAAAACTTGTTGGTTGGTTTAGGATTTGGAGCCATGTGCTGACCATAGAAAGTCTGGCTCTGGCTATAGTAACTTCCAGTCCCCATCTGACTTGTTGCATTTTGCCCTAAAATGAGAATTAAGGTGTATATGTAAATAAGTAAAATCAAATTAGAGGCTTTTTCTCCACCCATCCTGTATGCATAAGAATGCTATCACATCCTGAAGAGATAAAAATCACATCAGGATTCCCCCGCTTACTTTTTGTGAGATCCACATATCTGACTATGGTTACAAACACAACCATTATGCATAGTGTTTATGTATGTATGACTGATGTATAGTCTGGGACAGACAATTTAAAAAATAATCTTCTAATGGGAAAAAAAGAAAGCTACCACAGTAATAAAGTTGAAAATTTTGAGATGGTTCATGGTAGTGAAGAAGAACCATGAAAATCTGAAAACCAAACAGCAGTATGAAGAAATACATGAAAAGCAGCTGGGAAATAAAATCATCCGCCATGTTTGCATTTATAGAAAAAGACATAGTGTGAACCAATATGGCTGAAGCTAGACACCTGCTTAGCTGACATAGGAATAAAGATAATGTGAGTTTTTGAGATCACATTAAAAGCAGAAACTAAAACACACTGAGATAAGCCACATGTGAAATAGGGGTTAGAGTTGAGATCTGAAGTTGAGATCAATTTTAGAGTTGAGATTTACCTGCTATTTCATCTGCAATAGTAAATTCATCCTTTACAGAGGAAAATTCAACCTCAGTCTGGTTGCTAGCATTCATAGAACCAGATCTTGGCTGGGTAGGGCTTTCCTCGGAGACATCAGTTGGCTGCAGAAAAGCAGTATGAACATCCTGAATGTGAGCTTTTAGATCTTCATAAGATGGAGCTCGAAAATCACAGCCATCACACTGCAGCACCTCCATGGTTCAGGGATGATCTTTTACATCAGTAAATTCTGCAAGAGAGGGGAAGGAAAGAAAAAGAAAGAGTTACGTTTTACAGCAATGTCATTGTAATGAACCTTGAAAACAGGTAATACCAAGCTTACGATGACTCAGTCATTTCCAGTGATTCTGCAAATAGTGTGGTGTAAAAATCAACCTTTGCTTACCATATTAAGGAGCATAAATTCAGATTCACATGAAGTCTTATCAAGGTAGCTCACAAGTTGCTGATTCAACACTATGAACAGTAAATTTTCTGAAAAGTGACTAATGATACTTTGTCTTCTTGGCTTTTCTATTACACAGGATAGAGCTGTTGTTCAGAAATTGTCTTGTTCAAAGACCACAACTCAGAGGAACAGTACATTACCTCCAGTCAGGCACTGGCATTTATAATCAGAAAACAGTGCTTCTGCCTTATGAGACCCACTCTAACCTTGGTGTAAGTTGCTATGTCCTGCCTGTTTCACTACTATAGATCAAAAAGCCTTCACAGGAAGAAGTCTGCCTTCCTATCAGTCCCGATTTTGGTGGAATACCGAGACATAACAGCAAGACAAGATGCAGCTACATGAACCCAACTTAGAATGTTTTGCTCTGCTCTCATTCCACCAAGCTTTGTGAGGGTATCTCCGTTCTTTGTTAAAATGTTACAGTTTCATTTTAGTCTAGTCTAGGGATGTGACCTTTTTGTGGCAGGAGTCTGGGGAATGGAAACGGCTGGAGGAAGAGAGAGACAGCAATGGGAATAGCAATACTGCAAAAAATGCAATGGAAACAAACGCTACAAACACTCAGAGGCATCATGACTTCCTTTATTTATCCAAAAGCTTTGAATATGCTGAAGAACAAAGCAAGGTAAGACATGGTAATATGCATCATGTTGGTTCAGCTTGTGATCAATTACTCCTGCAACAAAGAGTTGTGTTTGCGTGATGCCATGAGAGGAGACACAAAGCACAAGCAAGACAAAAGCCTTATGCCCTCCTACTCTGTGCAGTACTTGACACAAAAGCAACCTATGTTAATAAAGGAATTACTTCTTTAAGCTTCCATATGCTGCACTGGGAAAGGGTGATAAACTGGGTGTCTCAGTGGTCCAACACACAAGGGCAGCCCAAAACACTGAAAATTCCTTGTGTTTATTGTATGTAGAGTATGAAGCTACTTCCACAGTGAGGAGAATGCTCCAAAATATTAGGGCACAAAAATAAGAGACAGTACTGCATCAGGATCTTACACGAAGGAATGCTTCTTCTGATAGACTACTAAAATAAACTTCTAGCAAGTCAAATTCTGGTCAGTTGAGAGCTCTTCACATATTTACCTACATTACTTTGCAGGCTGGACTGTGTCCGTTCTCTCCCCCCACTCCCTCCCACCACCAAGAAAGAAAATGAACGCTGGACCAGCTTCTTTTCAGCTAACAAAGTTACAATAATCGAGATACTCAAGCTTTTATGTGCAAGCACCAGACCAAATTGTGTGGAAGAGGTTGCTATCTGCTCTGGATCAAATTACAGCAGTGAGTGAAGCCCCACCCCACGTCTCCTTTAGCACAGTCCATTAGACCTGAAAACAAATTTTTCCATGGAGCAGACGACTCCTGCATTTAGAGCACTTGACAGAAAAGCAGATCATCCAGTTTTCACTACCCATCCCCCAAGCTTAGTCCTTTCATCTCAGCCAAACAAGCCACAGCTCCGATGAATGTGTTTATCACACTTTCAAGAGATACGAGCCCCTGCGTCACTGAAGCTTTAAGACTCACTAAGCTGCCCTAGTCCTCTGAGCTTTGGGAGCAGCCATTTTAGCTCAGACAACTCCTGCTCTCAGAGGCTCAGAGCTTCTCGGCTGTGCACAACATGGCCTCACTTATCTCAGCTTCATCTCAAACACACTAGGCTTTTCCTTTTTTTCCCTCCTCCTCCTTGGGTGACGCTTGAAAAATCATCACCCCCAGAACGTATCTCCCCTTCTCCTGCATGACTTGCTTTCCAGGTCTTGTCACTGCTCTCCCCCTGCACTGCCAAAGCAGCACCTTCCCACCCTGAGCTGCTGATTGCCGGCAACCATCTCCTAGGGTTGGTTCCCCTGTCCCATGGATGACAAATGTGACGGTTCGTTCCAGGAAGAGCATTACAGCATCAAGACACTGGTCCAAGCTGTCCTACAGGCAGAGACAACACACAGCTTAGCCTCGCAGAATGGGGGAAACGGGAGGGGGAGTGAAGGGGGGAGGCAGGCAGGGGGCCTCCAGCATGCCCTGTCCCTGGGGAGCCCTCCTGCTTGGCGGGGAAGACATACAACCCCACTCCCCTGCCAGATTCCAAAGTCTAATGACCTTTGTTAATTACCAGCCAGCCTGTCTGCATCAGCAAACCCTGCCAGCAGACACACCCTTCACACAAAGGCGGTAGCTATGCCTTTTAAGAGAGGTTCTCTGAAAGCTCCATTGTATAGAACACAGGAAAAACAACGCACTCAAAAAATCTCTCTCTTCCCCGCTCACAGCACCACCACCACCACCACTCCCCACGCCCCCCAGAAAACTTCAGACCCTTTAGAAACACCACCACAAAGCGCTTTCAGCTCTGTCTCTTTTGGAAACTTAAGGCCAGCTTGCTAAGTAGAAAACCAGAAAGGAGAGCAAACCTGAGGTTCTGAAAAATGAGAATCCTGGCGGCTTCAGGAGGTAAAACCCACCACCATCCCCATCTCCTGCAGTCACTATACATTGGTGCTTGAAAGTATCTTCAAGGATCCTGGTTGCTGTCTAAACGGTCTTAAACCAACAGTATTCTTACACAAATCAGAGGAAAAGGTTGAGAGATCATTAATAGCTGCTGACTACAAAAACTGATGGAGACTTTCTAATGGGTTCCAGCTTGAATTTCAGCAGGGTCTATTTCACAAAGACACTACCAATTCAGATAAGAGGTTAATCTTACTGCAGCTATGAGGAACAAACATCAGGTACAGCTTGAATGGACTTAAATTTGATGTTTTCACCATGCATCACTGAAAGCCGGGTGAAGCATAACAGATTTTGCTCTACCATTTCCACATTTTTCTTTAAAATTCAAGCATTGCACAAAAGCGAAGACAAACACAAACTGCTAGTTCAAGCTCATATATCAAAAGAAACTTAGACACAATGTGTGTCTTTCATCATTTTGTCTGCATATGATGTGGAACCGAGAGAGAGCCATCTACCCACCAGCAAAGAGCATTTTCAACTGCAGATGTTAATATACTGGCAAGACACAAACCCCAAGCAAAGGAGACAAAGCAAGATTTGCACGTTTCCATCACAACCACCTAGGGCAATGCATTCCATAATCATTTACATTTTCAAACAGCACAATAATGGAGGGGGAGAGGGAGAGAGAGAGGGAGAACAAGAGGGAGAGGGAGGGAGAGAGGAGTTACAAAATCCACTATCTCAAAACCAGAACAGGAAGTCTAGGAAAAAAAAAACCAAAACAACCAAACACAACCACCATGAAATAAATCTGTAAATCCCACAAACCTTCTAACATATTCACAACCCATCTTGAGACCACATTGCCCACAGATAATGCAACTTCTAAAATACCCTTACTAATGTGATACTAACCTCAGCAAACAGATTATTAAAATGCCATTGTCTGACTAATTTGCATTTACAACCTCTTCTTAAAATATATGGCTTTAATGCTTAGTATGGAGAAGAGGTATTATCATTTTTCTTACTAGTGGAAAGCTTCCAAAGCAATGGTCAAAAGATATTCTCATAGTTCTAAAAACCCAAGGTGAAGTCTCAAACACTCATAATGTGTGAGAACATCAGGGACACAGTTGCATTAGTTTTCTAGGTTTTTAAAAATCCAAAACAAAAGATAATTGTGCTTGTTGAACAACAGTCATTACAGAATTTGGCAGCAGCCAAAGTAGTACAACTCGTTATGTTTAAGTTGGGTTTTAAAGCTTCAAAATACAAAATTAATTGTGAAGCCCAAGGCACTGACCTCAAAATTGAGCGTCTGTGGTTTGACTACCCATCCGTTACATTTTGAGATGGAGTCAGAAGAGCTTGCAGAAGTTAAGAATATGCACATGCATAACCACAACTGAAAAGGTCAGTCAGACCACACACTATGTGAACTTCCAGCTCAATATTAGTAACTCTGCATGTCAAACAAAAAAAATCTCAAGTTCTCCAAGTCCTCCTCTAGTCAGATGATCAGAGGGCATCTTCATCCCTACCTCATACGTGCAGGCTGAGCACACAACTTTTATTTTATTCTGTGCCAAGGTGGAGATGAAAAGAGATTTCTTCACCAAAAGGCTTCTCAAGCATTGGCACAGGCTGCCCAGGGAAGTGGTGGAGTCACCAACCCTCAAAGCATTTATTTACGGATGGGGTTTAGTGGTGGACCTGGCTGGACTGGATGATCCTAAAGGTCTTTTCCAACCTAAATTATTCTATGTTCCACACCCCATCTCTGGCACAAATGGTGCCAAATGCCTTTCAACAGGACAAAGTCCCCCAAGAGATGCAGAGTGTGTTGGGGCCCTGAGGGCACCACACAGGCCTCACACCCCTGAACAGCCCTCCTGGGGCTCCCCCACAGCTCAGGACCCCTTTTCACACACACCCCCTTTCACTCCCCGGGCAACACCAGCCCCTGCCCCGGCAATGCCGCAGCAGGGCCATCTCCAGGTCCCCAACACCGTACCTTGGATTCTGGTGAGCCAGGCACAGCTGCAGGCGCTGGGCTCAGCTGGAGCTGGGGGGTGGGCAGTGCCCGGGGCTGCCCCTCAGCCTGCCCTGCTCCCAGGGGCGGCGGGAACACAGGCCCTGGCTCCAGCTCTCCATGGGCATCCCCAGCGGCTCCAGTGCAGTGCCTTGAGGCACAGCAGAACAACATCAACAAAGTATCTTAGCAGAGGCAGGAACCATCTCTAGAGCCGTATTTTTCCTTCAGAACATGCAGGAAGCTTCAGTGTTTGTCTGATCTCTTTGGTAATTTTTTTTCTTGCCGTTGGAGATCAACCTACCAGAAATCAACTACCAGATACTATGGCAATGCGATTCACAAGCAACTAATTGCAGACATGACAACTTTTCAAAATTCCCATGAGTAACACCACCTGCATTTGTCCCTGCTAGAAAAGCCTCAGTTTTATGAGGCACCAGTGTCTTCTTCAGCTGTGCTGAGGACCTTCCAGCCATGCTACCCTGGCTCCTAACCAAGTTCTGCTCATGCACGATAGAACCACTGCTATGATGTCCTTGGGTTTGTGGTTGTTCTGTCTTTTTTTTAAAAAAAAAACAAAACAAGACTTTTTTTTTTTTGGCGTAAGATTTGAATAGGGAATAAGACAACTAAAAAAGTAAAATCATCAGAGCAATGTAAAAATTTATACATTTGAGAAACTGGAAACCTAAAAGCTATTCCAACTGGAGAAAACCAGCTTCATCTTTCATATATGGAAAATAGCACCATAATTAATGAGGAATGCAATGAATAAATTCAGCTCTCAACTATCATCAGGCAAACCTACTCAACTCATGGGTCTTTTTCAATGACCAAACTCCAGTCAAGCTACTGTGATTCTTGGTCCTCCGAGGGTTTTTTTTGGAGGTGCTCCTCCAAGTGATATCAAAATAACAAAGTTGAAGTACCATTTGTTTTGTCAACTCTTTTTATTTGATAGAACTGGATTTTGACAGAACCCCAAAGGGGATTGCAACTGTCCATTGTATTACACTTTGTGGTTGTCTTTTCAAGTAAAGGACTTAAGGTAAAATTTTTTCACCTGTTACACCTTTTATTATCAAAATCTCCATACTGGTGTCCAGTTTTTGATAATTTATTACATTTTGAAAATCAACAGTTATACCTATGAGAGAAATATGTTAGCTGATACATGTCACCCCAATGCCCGTTTCTTCCAGTAAATATTTCTACAACACATTACAATGTAAGATATTTTCAGGAATGACCTTTGATTACAGACACATTACAACTCAAAAGTAAAAACAACGATCTAAATTAGGCAGAGATGTATTAATTTCTTTCCTAAAATCTACGTATCCAGCCACCTGGAAGACTGTTTGAAGTGGACTCCAGGTCAGATTCCACAAAAGGAGGTCTTCCTACTACACATTCTTTGTAAATCATACTCTAGACTTTTCAGAAATCTCCCAGTCATGGAAAACAGGACAACAAACTTTGTTGATCCCTATACAGTTACTGTTTACTTATTTGTGAATATGCACATTCATTTAACATACCTGATACCATAGCATGGATCACCATAAAGCTACCACATAGCTTGCAAAATCTTCCACACATTTTGAAGGAAATGTAAACCACATTACTCTTAAAGCTCGTGGAAGAGGCGGTACACAGTGGTAAGAGCTGCCAAAAGCATAAACAGGTTTTTCAGTTCAAGAAGAGAACAAGGGTTCACAGAACCTCAGGTTATTTTTATTTTGGGGAACTTAATACATAAACACATGAATGACCTGAAACCCTTCTAGATGATGGCTACACGTTGCTGTCAGCTCAATCAGTTCTCCAAGATTGTGACTTCAAAAAATAGAAAAAAAACCAACCAAAATAAATACCAAAAAAACCCCAAAACAGAAAACTACATTGTTCAGTTACTGAACACTACTGGGTATTAGCTATCTTACTGCAAGACCTTAGCAGAATAAAGGCATATCATAGATTTTTACAAGGAGGTATGAAAGAAAGCAGGATCACAGATAGGAACACAATGTCAGCTTCTGCAAGGTATCTTGAGGGAAAGACTGCAGCCTCCAGCCTCAAGCAGACACAGCAAACTGATAGTTATCTCACTGCGGAAAACACAGACTTCCCTAGTAAGGAAGACTAAAGTCCAAGATAGAATACTTGATGTTACACCCACGTGTTACTTGCAAGGCAATAAAATCAACAAAGACAATTCACATATTAGTAAATAAACTACAAAGAGCAACAGGCTGGGACTTCACTGATTCAAGCTACCTAAATGCTGACCACTTATTTTCCATTTCTCACAAGTAATGTCTCTTTTCCTTCTTTCTTGGGCTCCTGGATTATGTATATACATCTGTTATTTAAAGAAAAAAAAAAAAAGGTATGAAGAGTCCATCTAAATGTCTGAAGGATACTTTAAAACATCAAACCTCCAGAGTAAAAGCAGATTCAAATAAAATGCTATGACTTAATTAAAACACAAATAGAGAACTATACAAAGTATGATTCCAACATTTTTGTCTTCCCTTCTTGAAGGTAATCTGTGATGCATTACATGGTACAGAGCGTGTGCAACTGAATTTTAGAATGAAGATATTTGCTTATGAGAAGGCTCTCAAATATTAAATGCTTTTGCTCCAAGCAATACTATGATGGGCTTTTCTGATCTTTTGAATGACTTTCATGGCACATTATTAATCCCTACAGAAATCAAAAAGACTAAATATATGTAAGAATCTGACCAGCTAAATGGTCAGAATAGGACTTTTATTAAGTATGGCAGGTACTTCATTTACTGCACAAAAGTAGGTGAGGAGGTGCAAATACAGACACACAAACAGTTTCCAGTGTTGCACAAGAGTCAATAAACAGACTACTAGTTTGACCATGAGTTACAAGAAGATGCAAAACTATTTTATGAGGAAGGGGGGAAATTTCGATCAGGTAAGCTCCTCTTTTTTTACAGAATAACTTTGCTTCCTTTCCTACCAAAAAGTGAAGATGAGGAAAAAAACAAAAACATGCTCACAAAAAAATGCATTAAACTAATTTCCCAGCCAAAACCTGTAAACAAAGTACCTGTTTTAATCCTTTCAGGATTTAAGAGGAAGATGGAACAGCATAGGGAAAAGCTCTAGAGTAGAAACGTGGTCTGCCACTTGGTTCCCATACTAAATGCTCACAGGAAATGAGCCAAGTCATCCAACTGACACAAGCCAACCTCTCCAGCACCCTTCTGCATAGACATACGTGTAAGAGGCAAGTGGGCTGGCCCAACCTAGGAAGACAGATACCAGAGCCAAGAAACTTGGCTTTTGTACCATGCTCCTTAGTGCTCCCCATATGGCATAATGCAACTGAAAGCTGTGGGTCTGGGGTTTCTAATTTATAGCCAAGAGTGTATCATTAATCACCTAAGAAATCTAGTTCTTGCAGGTTAAAAGTACACTCCCCCGTGTACATGGACTTGGGAGAGGAAGATGTCAATAGGTGGTGCTGAAGAACACGGCAGCACTCTGCCTGGCTATTCCAGAAACAACCTAATTCTTTCTCATGCATTGCAAATAACATCTTCTAGGCGCTTTTTACACAAAGGAATCATTACCAACCTCACCCTGGAAGGAGCAGGGGGAGGAGCAGGCTTCTCAGTCTGGCATAACCCCAGCAAAGATCTCTTTCTTGCCAAGAAGAGTCAGAGCTGTTATAAAGGGGGATCTGCCAGTTGCAAATCAGATATTACAAACTCAGCCATCTACCCTGCTACACCATAAACTGATGTGGGAAAGAGCAAAGCTGTGACTCAAGGCAGAAAGGATTATCTCCTGATGACCATCTGCCCTTAAATGAACCCTAAAACAGATTTGCACAGCCTGTAGTGACTTTAAATGTAATCTTGCCATTCACCCCGAACTACATGCACCATTCTGTGGTCACTTATAGTGCTGCAGCTGGTGACTTGCAAGCATGCTTTAGAGAGGACCAATGTTAGTTTGCAGGGAGCCTGGTGGTTTTACAGAGGCTAAATACAGCTTATAAACTGGTGACAGAGCTAAACCATGGGAACACATGAACTGCTGGATTATTTTAGGGGCCACAGAATTTTAATCTTAGAGATCTGAGATTAGACCAGTCAACACAGCTGGTTCAAAACACAAGCAGGGACTCTTAATGTAGTCACAGAGGTGAAAATCCAGCACTCAGAAAACACAAATGCCACAGACAAAGCTCTGCTTTGGTACTGCTACTGAAAAATGTCTTCAAGAAGGCAAAATAAAGAGAAATTGTCACGATCTTGAAAGACAGATATGAAAAGATGCTTTGCTGGACATGTGTTCCTTCTTTAAGTGCAGAGATTGGACCTAAGTCATAGCAGCGGTGACAGACTGAACTTGGTTGGTGAGAGGAGTAATCTTTCAGCCAGAGATAATTTCCATACCTAAGTGATCAGTTTGGTAGACACTCAAGACTCTTGAAGCATTTGGGAATCAAAGAAATATTAGGTGGATCACACCCAAGCAAGCCAAAGCCCACTGCTTGCTTTTCATCACTGATATGAGCTCAGCTTAATAAGGACCTTGAGGATGATGCAGACCTCTCCCTCAGTCCATCCTGAGATCTTACATGCTCCGGAGGTACTCCTTTAAAGGGTTAACCCCATGCAGAGAGCATTTGGAAACAATGAAAAATGGCATTCAGATGAATGGGTTAAACCCTATAAAACCAAAGCACCAGAAGTCATGTTCTATACCAGCAAACAAAGTGGAATAGATCAGTACATAAACTCATGCAGACCCAAACCCATTTCTTGCACAACTCTAATTATAAAGCAGGATCCATGGCTAAAACCTTACCAGAGGACAAGAAAATGCTAATTAATGAAGTCTAAAGATTGTTCTGCTTTCCCAGTTCACTCCTTAGAAACACTCACTTGAGGAGCTCCACTGATATCCTAGCTATTTTAACACCATCTTTGTCTCCAGCTATCCCTCCCCTTCCCCCAAGCTTCCTGCTATATTTGACATTTGCTGGGCAGCAAGTAGAAGCCTCTCTGTCAGCCAGTTCATTTCCTCAGGTAATACAAATCCATCACTGACCCATTTATAATGCCAGACAGAATACACAGTTTTATTTGCCCACTGACTCACCCACAGTATGGCAACCAGCATCTCCACACCAGCTAGAAAAATATATACTTTTCCAGTATTTGACAGATCTCAGATAGGTGACTACCACTAGGCTGCTACCCTTCTCCCTGCCACGCTATCCAAAAGATCTTTTCCAGCTTTTCAAGTGAAGATCCTCTGGCTGTTGGGGATGGTGGCAGCAAGATGCCAGTCCTATCACTGATGGCTGAAAAGTGACACTGCTACTATGGAGAAACAAGTTGCAACTAACATATATGTTGTCCAAAATACTTTGTCCAAAATAACTTTATATAACTTTATATAAACTTCATATAATGTCATATAACATTGGATTACATGTTGGGAGGGAATTTATATACACTAGAATGCAGTATCCTGGGTCCAAATGAGAACCTTGTTTCTTTTACTCTTCCTTCAACCTCTACCCACTTGGTCCTTCCAGGAAACAAGTTTTTGCAGTACAAGCTATTGCTCAAGTACAAACTATCTAGAATAGCCTACCGGCTCAGTCATCATCATTTATGTGATATGCAGGTAACAGTCCTAGGAGAAATTAAGTGGAGCATCTGCAGTGCACTTCAAGGGATGGAAGGGAGGGGAGGGGACAGGAAAGGAATTCACAGTTATCTGAGCATCGTGGATCGCAATATCTATGAATTGACCAAGGTTAATGAAAGTTCTCCCACCAGAAAGTGTTTCAATCAAAGAGGCATTAGAAATTATTACATTAAAAGTGGGGGAAAACTGCTGTTTCCTCTCTATAAAAGAAACACAGGTTGTTATGTAGGCAATAATTAAGAACAATCTCCCTCACAAGAACAAACAAACCAACCAACAAAAAAAAAAACAACCACCAAACCAAACCTGTTGCTAAACTTATTTCTTATCTTTCCAGTAATGAGCAGTCCCTTCCCCTGACTACTCTGGACATAGGCAAATTAAGGAGAAAACTTAGGAGTTTTGTCCAAAGTGGTAAGATGTTTAAGCTCCTAATGCAGTTCTTCTGTTCTGGTTTAATCCTTTTTGGTTTAGATTAACTGTTTGAGAGTCAGCCATTAAGATTCAATTTCTTTTTCTTCCTCCCAAGAAATACCCAAACAGGAAATGGACCATAAAGAAGAAAAAATAATTAAGACTTTCTTTGTAATAATACCCATGGCTAAGAGGGACAAAGATTAGAACCAACTGCATCCTTCAAAAGCCACAATCCTTGTAAGTATGTAGACGTTACAGAAACATCGCAGATTTTTTTCTCTTCTGCAAGTCCATTACACAACACCTTTGTTTTTTCTGCTGTTGCAAATGCTTTACATTTAACCATTTAAAACTGAGAAATGTTAAAAGCATTTTAAATAACTAAGAAGGAAGCATTACATTACTCTCATTTTGAAGAAAATGAAACCATTCTTGCTTTACCCTAAAGATACAGGGCAAAAGCTGATAAGAGACACTAGTTGCCCAAAACTTTATCCCAGAATATGTAAACAATTGCAAAACAATATAAAAATAAAACAGTATCTCTTATAATAAGGAAAGTTCAGCTTAAGACTAGTTCCGGAACATTAAAAGTATTTTTTTAAAAAACAAGATAAAAGGGAGACCTGTTCTTATGTTTTATCAGCAATGTTTCACTCATTCCTTTTATTTAACCCAGTGAATTAAACGAACAACTTTTCATAATTTACAAATAGTTCATTAAGAATTTTAGCTGCCTCAGGTTATCACTAATTTGAAACCTAGTAGTCATATTTTATTATAACACTCTTAAAGAAGATGGCATATTTTCATTATGAAAAAAGAAAAGGTTAGGACAGTCCACTTCAGAGAAAACCTTGGGATAAATTACTTTTCCTAACCTTTGGAAATCTGTGCAACCTGGAAACTGAACCCAAATTCTTGATTTTTGTAAAAGGCAGGATACAGATAACACAGGTCATGAAATCTCGTTTCATTACAAAGTCAGGTATGTTATTGAAAATTCATGGAACAGGGGGTTTTCAGGACAGATACTTGGCTTTTGGCTACAACCAGAAGCCCATCCATGCTTGGCTCTAGAAAAGCACCCTGGGCAGAAGTTCTCCTCCCTCCCCATTGGCACACTTGTCATTGCTTTAGCTGCAGAGGGAATAACTGGTCCAGAGATACTCCTTCTCTGGAATGGACAGAACAGAACATCTGGACTGCCAACAGCTCTACAACCAAGACAAAGAAATACAGTGAGGTCATGTATCTGCATATGGAGCAGATCCTTTTTGCACTGGAGGATCTTCTTAGTGATACTGTTTTCACTAGAAGTCCTCTGCAACTCACCTCAGCATGTCTTCCTACAAACACTTCCATCAAGCCTCCAGGTCATCCTGCGTGTCACAACAAGCCATGGGTGTGAGAAGAACCAGAAGTGAGGTTGTACCCACACTTAGACATGGTGCAATAGCTCTTTCTAAATAACTCCATGGGTAGACAAACTTTGACATTTAGTCTGCATGCAAAACAGATCAAGTGGATAACTTTTAAGCTAACAAAGACTGCAAAAAATCTTTTTTAAAATACCCAATAGAACCCAGAAGATTCAAGCCCTGTGGTGGTTTAAAGCATCCAAAAAAACTTTCAACCTGATGAGATACAAACAAAATCATGCCATATAATGTGCCTTTAAATGAATCTCAGAACTTCAGAAGTAATGTTCTAAAAGCAAACAAGTAATCTAGCTCACAATGTCTTCAAAAAAATGGAAAGAATATTCACCTATGGTAATGACAAAGACATGCTGTGATGTTCTACAGTTCCAAAGGAGAAGTGTACATAATTGAAATTGGTTTTATTGATGATAATACAACAACATAGAAAAGGAGCCAAAGCTTAATTTAAAGGGAACTTCCCAACTTACTGCTTTTTTAGGAGGTAGACATAAATACGTTAGGTAGATCAAGTGTTACTAAATCCTCCAGCTCAAGAGGTTTTAAAATACAGCAGTTACTTCAAAGGAGAACCATATAAAAAATTATTTTCGTCTCACTAAAGAACAGAGATGGGAGACAGGCAAGCAAGAAGCAAAAAAAAAAAAAGCAAAAAAATGCCAACCTAAACCACCACAAACTCAATTGTTATAAAATTGTATGTCCTCAGATTCATGCTGGTTGAAAGGGACAGGATGCATTTTTTTTCAACTACATATGGAGAAGAGACGTGGACAGTCACAGAGATAAACAACACGTCTCTTTTCAGTAAGAGTCCAGCTAAGTGAACAGCCCCTTCAGACACAGAATTCGGCAACACCACTTGCCAGTCAGGTCAATCTCCCCCATGTTTATTCATTCCAAAGAAGGCATACATGAACCATATCACACAAAAATACATACATAATATTTTGAGGCACTTCATTTATGTTAACTAACATCCTTTAACACTATGGAAGAGAAAAAAACAAGAATGCAATCTGTTTTGTAGTCCTTTCCAGACTTTTTTTCCCTTTAAACTGCATTTAAAAGGCATTTGTACTTCTTTATTTGTTTCTTGCAATAAGCATTCATTCAAGCGTGGGTTCTTGTTTGCAGGAATGTATGCAGAGTGAAAGTTTCGCATTAATTTAGGACTTCATTGACAAAAGAGTCTATGCTAAAAGTATACAATCAATCCTACAGAAATTTCATATTTCCTTCTTCTGTTTATGGAACACCAAAGCAAGACAAAAGACAATACTGTATGTTTCAGGTTTCCATTCATTTATCACGAACAAGTAATTTAAGTCACTTGCTAACAGAGGGAGAAAAGACTAAAGTATTCCCCTGGTTTTTAAACAGCCTCATATTATTGAACAAAATCTGAATACTCACTACTAGACGGTAATATGTAAGGAACAAAATGACAAAATTAAATTTATCAAGTAGCAATAATGACACTCTATTCCTTGCAATTACTACCTATTTATTTGACTCACACAGCTTCAGGCCATGCTGCGGTGAAAAGCAAGATGAGAAAGTCTGCACCATAGAGAACCTTATTGCTTTACCTGGTAATGGAGAAGCACAGGGAAGTGAAGTAACCTGGCTTCAGGTCACACAGTTGGTCTGTCGCACAGCCAGCAGCAGAAAGTGGGTTTTCATACTTCAGCCCTTCCCTGTTAAACTCCACACTAGCTTTCTGTGCCACTGTGCCTAAAATCCCAGTGCATACTTTTTACAAGAAGAAGTACAAATGAAAGCTTTTCCACCACAGCGGAAGTTAAAATTTCAGGAGCAGGGGTAAATTATACACACCAGACACAAGTGTATTAACTGATGCTCTTTATTTATATTTGTATTTATAGAGTTGTCATTTCCAGATTTCTGCACAGAATCAACGCCTTTTGCTGAAAAATTTAGGTTAGCTCGGCAAAATGTCTGTAGAGCTGAGGAGAATAATACCAGGGGAGGGAGACTTTAGGGTTGGTGAACATGGTCTATCCCTTTTATTACTTGAAATCACAGTGGGAGGAAGAATATAGAAAAAAGGGTGGCCATACCAAAAGGGAGGTTCAGATGGGTGCAAGGAAGGATATTTGTTTTGAAGGTCTGATGGCTAGAAAAACTAAAATAATTATATGGTCCAAAAGGTCCTCCTAGTTTTTTCCCCAAACTTTTCTAAATAATGGGCAACATATTAGTAATTATTCTGTTCCAGAAAATGTCTGAACAAGAAATCATCAAAACTTACAAATCATCAAAGGTAATCTTTATAGCACCTTTATAAAAGTATCTGTAAGAGGAACATTCTGGGTCTTCCTTGATGACTTCTGTAAGCAGGAGATATTACTGACCAAAGAAGAGGAAGTTAGATTTAATCAGACTTCTCTTTCACACATGCTAGCTGGAGCCACAAAGTGTGTGCACACTTCCACTCCACCCTGGCTAGCTAAATTTATGAGAACAAACTAAGCCGTTAGTTTTCACACGCTGACAGTTACACATACCTGTCACTGTTAGGACATCACCACAAACACCACCTAGATATTTTATGGTTTTTTGTTTTGTTGTGTTTGGGTTTTTTTAAATGTTTAGATTATAAGATAATCAAGTCCTACAAAATCTTTAGGGTACAGCATCACCTTCTATGTCTTTTCAACTAGTATGTAAAACTAGTATATTTTTTTTCTGAAAAACTCCAAGAAAATAAGTGTTCCAATTTGAGAGTCTGGATGTCTAAGAAAGTACAAGTTTCCAGAAAAGCTGAGTAGCCTGTGCTAAGAGGCTACCAAGGACTCCTGCTCCCATTTAATGGGAATCCAAATTCTGCAGGAGGAGCTCACAGACTCAGAACAGTCTCTGCAGTAATCCAAGATACTGCTGGCATTCCTGTTGAAGGAAGCATACTGAGCATGCTTTATCCTGTGTCTGCAGAGCAGAACCAGCCTGAGCTCTGCCAAAAGCCAAGGGTGTCATGGGCAGCTCTGACTGCTACTTTGCCTGGGCAAAGATACAAAGTGGTAACACCTCTTCTTCGGCTTTTTTTCCCCCTGTAGCTCTCAACTTGAGATATACAAACATATTTGCTGCAGCTGGAAGAAGCACAGCTAAAAATCCAGTTTGTCTTTACTATGAGGTGCATCTGAGGATTAGGGTTTTTTTCTGGAAACTGCATCTGTCCACTCCATGCAGTTAAAAGTGTAGGCTCCAAACTTCTAGTGCACTAGCTTGAAGCAGCATTCAGGCAGATAAGACTATGCGCAGCTGCTACTTGCACCTAGTTTATATCATGTAACCTGAGAGAAGCACACTGTGCAGCTTCACACTGAGCCACTGGAGGAACCCTGACTTCCCACCCTTGTCAGCCCAGCTCAAAATTATCAAAAAAGTGTGTAGGTTGACATGACATCAACAT
Organism: Apus apus; assembly: GCF_020740795.1. NCBI lineage: Eukaryota > Metazoa > Chordata > Aves > Apodiformes > Apodidae > Apus > Apus apus. Next base: position 66,613,668 of record NC_067312.1, on the reverse strand, counting down.
TTTGAGGATACAGGCAAAAAATGGTTAAATCTTTGACCTTCATCATCATTTCACATGTCTTCCAATATTCTTAGGACTGTCTGAGTAGTGTCACCTTTTATTTCAAAAGATCATTACTTTCTAACATAACTTCTCTCACCTTCCAAGCTCTATTCCTGGCATTAAACATTATGTTTCTGCTTTTCATCCATAAATAATTCTTTGTCGTCTATCTACTACCTCCTTATTTAGACCTATACGGTCTCTCCTTTTCCAGGTGTTCTGCAAAGATACAAATTGATCATCTACTGTTTCCACAGCCAAAAAGAGAATGATGCTGGTGATGCATATCTTTAAAGTTGGGCTTTCATTTCTTCTGAAGATGTTAGGTGTGCTGATCCCTCAGCACTCAGTATGAAATACAAGCCACTGCTTTTATGTCTTTAAGAAAGGCACATACTTTTAAGAAAGACTGATCTGTCCAGAACCATTACTCCTAATTAGAACAGAGAAAATGAGGGAGAGAAAAAGAACGGCTGAGAAGGGGCTACAGACACCACCAGGAATGACTGACAGTCATCTGGTCTTAGTGTCTCTCAACCCTGCTGGTGATGAGGGGCCTCCCATGCACTCCAGAAACTAGTATCTGAGGCTGCAGCAGTCTTACACTTCTTCCTTTTTTCTTTTTAAGGAACAAGATTCCCCTTTGGTTGTCATTGTCTGTTGCTCTGAACTCAGTAACTGATACAACTGTGGTCAGTCAAGATACTGCATATGTGTGTGTGTGTATGCTATGTCTGGATCCTCAGGAAGGCAGCCTGGTATTTTATTTTTAAACTTTGGCTCCTGTTGCACAGCGCCACATATAATGGCTCCACTCCTGAAGGTTGGATAGTCTTCTGCTATCAGTTTTCAAAGAAAAACAAAGCCATGCAAGCCAATACCACCAAGAGGATAGGAGCAAAGTTCTCTCCTGAAGTTTTCTTTCCTTCATAAAAAACCAAGAGATCACAGAAAGATTAAGCCATCAGTGTCGTTCCAGCTTCCCGCTCCTGTATTCTTATGAGGTGCAGAATACTGTGCAAGTCCCTGTAACTGCTATGCTTTTGGAATTTTCTCTAGTTTTGTATTTCTAGAAATTTGCTGGAATTCTGCCAATTTTTCCCAGCTGAGGACCAGACCTTTATGTGGATCAGTACTTACTAAAGCCTTTTATTATGTAGTGGAGGGTGAAAATAACCATAAGTTTCTTCTTACCATGCAGAACCTGCAATGGATCTTCAAGTTCTCAGAAGCTGAAGGAGGCAGAACTAGACTTGTTAATCATACGACTTTTCTGAAAAGCCTGCCCTTCAGATGTGTTCCAAAGCTGACAAACTAACTTGTATCATATACCTCTAGCACCTGCAGTAGAAGATCATTTTGGCAGTAAAGCTCCACTGTCAAAAAAAAAAAAAAAAAGTGAGTGGTTTCCTTTTCAGCTGAGCATACAAGGCTCTATCTGTAGGCTTAATTACTAGAAGAAAGGAAACATTCAAGTTAATGACAAGGCACCCTATTTGCACCCCTGCCGGGGAGAAAAGATTTTACACAGAATATGAAAGAGAAATGGAGAAGGTACTGTTTGCCAAGAGGAAGTTACCTTCTCATCTTAACTTCACTTGCATTTCATTATGAAAGACAGCCACTATCTCAGCATTACATACAGGTTAAAATAATTAAGTCAGAGGGCTGAAGCACCTCCCTATGATGACACGCAGAGCGCGTTGGGGTTGTTCAGCCTGGGGAAGAGAAGGCTCCAGAAGACCTCATAACAGCCTTCCAGTACCTGAAGGGGCTGCGGGAAAGCTGGGGTGGGGGGAGTGGGACAGGACTTTTTTCAAGGGTATGTAGCAATAGGACAAGAGGTACTGGATCAAAACTGGAAGGCTAAACATTGGGAAGAAACTGTTAATTGTAAGAGTAGTGAGACACTGGAACGGAATGTCCTGGGAACTTGTGGAAGCCCCATCCCTGGAAGTGTTCAAGGCCAGGTTGGATGGGGCTTTTAACAATGTAGTCTAGTGGGAGGTGACCCTGCCCATGTAGGGGGGGGTGGAACTAGATGATTTTCAAGATCCCTTCCGACCCAAACCATTCCATGCTTCTATGATTCTGAAACCAAGAAACAGAGGAAACAGCTCAGACCTCTTTCTCCTTTTTCATTCCTGAACTCCTTTGTTCTCCCATTGCCTTCTAACAAGAATTGACAACAATTTGTCAATTAGGGAATCAAAACTCTCCTTCATTCTACTGTAGTAATTGGTTTATAAAATAAAAAAGGAGAGCATTTACATTGAGGCTTCTGCTGCAGCATGACCTTTGATACACCTTTTACTAGACAAGTTGTCCATGTCCAACTCAATGGTAACAGCCTGCCTCCCACTATAGCATCTGAAGAGAAACTACACTTAGGCTTGACACCTTAGGACCTTCTACAGAATCCACTGGTCATTCCAACAGCTCTTAATCTTTTTCCACTATTGAATTAGAAATTAAGAACTATTTATATAGCAAACATGTTCTAGTCTTAGGTTTCAGCCACTGCATCTTTTACAGCTTAGTACAGATTCCGTATTCCTATGATCTTGAACACAGCCTAGCAAATTAGCTGGTTTTAGTCCTTTAAATGTCACTTCTGAAAACCTCTGAAAGGGAGGAATGGACTATCTTAAAGCTCTCACTGTGAAGCACAGTTTTCCATACTTCAAATCATTACTATCCTCAGCGTTTCCACAGTTGTTTTTACAGACATGGCAACTTTAGGAATGGCTTTAGTATTCCAAGAGCAGTACTTGCACAGATGAGCAGGGGACAACAGTATCTCCTGTGTTTATAAAGCTAAATGTTGGCTGACTGGTTGACTTAGGTATTTTGACCATTACTCCTTTGCAGGACCACTGTTCTCTGATTTAAAAAGAAGACAGGACTCTTAAAGTCCACATAAGCTACAAAGCCAAGACATTTCTTCAGTGAGTCACAGAGCATTTTCTGTTCCACATTTTCTATCTGTTACAGATGTAAGCTGAATAAGGAGCTCTTAGATCTGATATATTTTTGAATATAAATTACTGGTGTAGAGAACTGAAGGAAAAAGGAAAAGTCTCAAAATCCTGTCAAGATACCCTTCTTGTCTGACCTGTAGGATGCTTTTGTTTGCAGTGGAATAGGTCCAAAATAAAAAGGAAAAACCTTGCTTTTCTCTTTGGGATCAAGGGCTCTCAAAGGCACAACACTGGTGTTATTTGTTTGATCTATCAAAGCGAGGTCATTATTTATTTTGGTCATGGAAAGCCCCAAAAGTCTTTTCTGATACACATGGCTAATAAGACCTGTTTTTCCTATGCATTCTCTGTGTGATGTTTTCTCATCCCACAGTGCTCTTATCCATAAGCTGGAAAAGCAAGGGACTCCCATCTGGATGATCCCTGAGGAACTGACCCAATTTTCAATACCTTTGACTTGAGGAAGAAAAAAAAAAGCACAAAAGGTGTTAAGACTTAGATCTAAATATTGCACAAATATGTTTTGATTATTTGCCTCCTTCAGCTCAACTCCTTTGTGAACATGTGATGACAGCCCAAAATTTTTCTCGTCTTTGAAGTATAAATTCCAAAATTCAATATTTGGTCATAGCAACTTCAGATATCCACCTTGCTTGACCTGATGGATGACTGAGCAAGCAAGCACATTGCTCTTGTTCAGAGTTTCATGCAAGCCAATCCTTCATGGTTCCTCTTACCTAGGCCACAATACAGCCTCTTGTTTTGTGGAAACATTATCAGCTTTATGACTGGTACAGTGTTCTGACTTTTCAGAAAACAGTGATTGGTCCAAGTGTCCTGTATCTAATTTTGCATTAGTATTTAACTTTGTATCTAGTTTTGCATTTGGGGAAGAAAAATGTCATTCACCAGTAGAGGTTGGGGGCTGACCTGCTGGAGAGCAGTGTAGGTGAAAGGGACCTGGGGGTCCTGGTAGACAGGAGGATGACCATGAGCCAGCAATGTGCCCTTGTGGCTAAGAAGGCCAGTGGCATCCTGGGGTGTATTAGAAAGGGTGTGGTTAGTAGGTCAAGAGAGGTTCTCCTCCCCCTCTATTCTGCATTGGTGAGGCCGCATCTGGAGTATTGTGTCCAGTTCTGGGCCCCTCAGTTCAAGAAGGACAGGGAACTGCTTGAATGAGTCCAGTGCAGAGCCACAAAGATGATTAAGGGAGTGGAACATCTCCCTGATGAGGAAAGGCTGAGGGAGCTGGGTCTCTTTAGTTTGGAGAAAAGGAGACTGAGGGGTGACCTCATCAGTGTTTACAAATACGTAAAGGGTGAGTGTCAAGAAGATGGAGTTAAGCTTTTTTCAGTGATGACCAGTGATAGGACAAGGAGTAATGGATACAAATTGGAGCATAGGAGGTTTAAGGTGAATATCAGAAAAAATTTTTTTACTGTGAGAGTGACAGAGCCCTGGAACAGGCTTCCCAGAGAGGTTGTGGAGTCTCCTTCGCTGGAGACATTCAAAACCCACCTGGACGCCTTCCTGTGTGATGTACTCTAGGTGACCCTGCTCTGGCAGGGGGGTTGGACTAGATGATCTTTCAAGGTCCCTTCCAACCCCTATGATTCTATGATTCTATGATTCTATCTTAAGCAATTATATTATTAAAAAAATAATTTAAAACATCCAACAAAACAAAGATAAGATCTGCTTAATATAAAGTTGGGAAATACAATAGCTTCAAAGGATGCTTTTCTGAAGATCTCCAAAAATAGCCAAGATCCTCTGTTGTGCCTTCTATTTCTTGAAGAGGTAATCAGAAGATAGTAAGAAATTATTTTGCAGCCTTCACTGATAGAAAATTGACTTTTCATCTCTGCTTAGCACCAGGCTTATACTGTTCTTTCAGAAAGCGCTTGCTTTCAGACCCAGATCTTTATCACTTGGGAGAATGCTTCTTGAGCATTTGTGAGATTTATGTCCACCCTGGAGATTTTCCCTCTTGTCTTCACACACTGGTATTGCTGGAAAGCTCACTGAACTCTTTTTGAATAGACATTTCTGGAATATATGCATTTTTTATTACCTTGTCCAAGTAACACTAATTTAGTGTAGACATGGGTGTAGCCTTGTAAGATGGTAAACAGCTGAAGAAAGAAGGCAAATCAGCCATAAGAGTCCAGCCATTGAGGAACCAGTATAATTATTTCCTCTCCCCAACAGTACTTCCTCTAAGTTGAAGCAGCTGGAAACAGAAGGTTCTGTTGAGTCAAAACCAGCATGGCACATAGTCTGGAATGGGTTTTAAACTTCTCAGAATAAACAGAGGTAATTTTCACAACTGCTTCTTGATACTAAACATGCCAATTGTGGACGGCCATTCATCGCACAATAAAAAGGCTTCCACTCAAGGGGTCTGATGACTTTCTGATGTGCTTTTATAATCTGGCTCCAAAACCAGCATCTTCATCCCACTGTACACTAATGAGGTACTCTGTCAGCATCTGTGGAACTGATTGCTTCTCTTTTGAATTGACATACCTTCTAGACAGTATGTGGGAGAACAAAGAATGGAAGGGATTCCATGGTTCACTAAGTCTGACTGTATTATCACAGACACAAATCTAATCTTCATTAAAGAAAAAAAAATAGCATGGTTGCTAAAAAAAATGACAGCTATGGGTCCCTGAGCCAAGAAAAGCTTGATTTTGAAGAAAACTGATTCCATATGAATGTATCTTCATCATAAGAAACCTGACTGCTAGCAGTTTTTAGTCCCAGTGACCATATGATCATAAATTGGTTTGCCTTAAAGATCATCTAGTTCCACCCTCCTGCATGGGCATCTCCCACTAGACCACGTTGCTCAAAGCCCCATCCAACCTGGTCTTGAACATTTCCAGGGAGGGGGTATTCAGCCTCCCTGGGCTACCTGTTCCAGTGCTTCACCACCTTCACAGAGAACAGTTTATTCCCAATGTCTAGGCTAAATATATGCTCTTCCAGTTTTGATCCATTACCGCTTGTCCTGTCGCTACATACCCTTGAAAAAAGTCCCTCCCCAGTTTTCCTGTAGGCCTCTTCAGGTACTGGACGGTGACTAAAATGTGTTACTGGAGCCTCCTCTTCCCCAGGTTGAACAACCCCAAATCTTTCAGCTTGTCTTTAGAGGAGAGGCGCTCCAGCCCTTTGATCATCTTCATGGCCTCCTCTGGAAGCTCCATGTCCTTCTTATGTTGTGGGCTCCAGAGCTGGACACAGTACTACAGGTGGGTTCTCATAAAAGCAGAGTAGAGGGGAAGAATCACCTCCCTCAATCTGCTGGCCACAATTCTTTTGATGCAGCCCAGGACACAGTTGGTTTTCTGGGCTGCAAGCACATGTTGCCCTCTCAGGTTGAGCTTTTCATCAACCAACACCTCCATGCCCTTCTTCTCAGGGCTGTTCTCAATCCATTCTCCACCCAGCCTGTATTTATTCTTGGGATTGCCCCAATCCAAGTGCAGGACCTTGCACTTGGCCTTGCTGAGCTTCATGCAGGTTGCAGAGCCCATCTCTCAAGCCTGTGAAGGGCCCTCTGGATGGCACCCCTTCACTCCAGCACGTCAGCAACACCACACAGCTTGGTGTCATCAGCAGACTAGCTGAGGATGCACTCCACTATCCATGTTGCTGACAAAGGTGTTAAACAGCACTGGTCCCAGTACCAAACCCTGAGGAATGCCACCCGTCACTGGTCTTTACTTGGACATTGAGCCATTGACAACAACTCTGAGTGTGACCATCCAGCTAATTCCTTATCCACTAAGTGGTCACAGAATCACAGAATCGTTGTGGTTGGAGAGGACCTCCGAGATCACAGAGTCCAACCATCAAACCTAAAAAATACCCAAAACCACCACTCCCCCCAAAAAATCCAAAACAACAACCCCCCCAAACCAATAACAATCACACACACCCCACAAAAAACTACCCACAAAACACCCCACGATCTCAGCAACTAGAGCATGCCCTAAAGTGCCACATCTACACATTTATTGCATACTTCTAAAGAATGGTGACTCAACCACCTCCCTGGGAAGGCGGTTCCAGTGCCTGAGCACTATCTCAGTATAGAAATTCTTCCTAATATGCAATCTGAACCTTCCCTGCCACAACTTCAGGCCATTTCCTCTGGTCTTGTTATTTACTTGGGAGAAGAGGCCAACACCCACCTCACTACAACATCCTTTCAGGTAGCTGTAGAGGACAATGAGTCTCCTTTTCTTCAGACTAAACAACTCCAGTTCCCTTAGCCACTCCTCATATGACTTGTTATCTAGACCCTTCACCAGCTTCATAGCTTCCATCTGGACACGCTCCAGCACCTCAGTGTTCTTCTTATAGTCAGAGGCCCAGAACTGAACACAGCACTTGAGGTGCGGCCTCACCAGTGCCAAGTTTAGGGACATGACCATTTCCCTAGTCCTGTTGGTCACGCTATTCCTGATGCAGGCTGGGATGCTGTTGGCCTTCTTGGGCACATTGCTGGCTCATGTTAAGCCACCTGTTAAAAAGCCACCCCCAGGTCCTTTTCCGCTGGGCAGCTCTCCAGCTACTCTGCCCCAAGCCTGTAGCACTGTCGGGGGTTGTTGTGACCCAGCACTTGGCCTTATTGAACCTGGCCTTGGGCCATCGGTCCAGCCTGTCTAGGTCCCCCTGTAGAGCCTTCCTACCCTCAAGCAGATCAACACTCCCACCTGGTTTGGTGTTGTCTGCAAACTTACTGAGGGTGCACTCAATTCCCTCATCCAGATCATTGATAAAGATATGGAACAAGACTAGCTCCAAAACTGAGCTCTGAGGGACACCACTGGTGAGTAGTCGCCAACTAGATTTGACCCCATTTACCGCAACTCTCTGTGCCCAGCCATCCAGCCAGTTTTTTACCCAGTGAAGAGTAGACTTGTCTATATCATGATTTGCCAGCTTCTCCAGAAGAATGCTGTGGGAGATGGTGTCAAAGGCCATCCATCACATCCATGTCTCTCCAACTGAGAGACAAGGATGTCACGCAGGACAATGTTAAATGCTTTGCACATGCAAAGCCACGCAAGAAGGTAATACACAAAGATCTAACTGGCTACGATATTGAAATAACTTTCTGCTCCCTCTAAATAATTAATTTCTTAGCTGAAATCCCCTTGAGGCTGGAAGTCAAATATTATAGCTCTGAATGTGAAGTAGCCTTCAATTCTGCCCAGCTTATCAAAAATCCATGTCCTGCTGTCTCTCACACTTCCTTGGCCTCATTATGCCTTTAAAATGAGAGCTTGCTACTAAAATCCCACTTTAGTTGGTTTGGCTATGACAGCTAGACAGCTGGAGCAAGAGAAACAGAGGATTCTCCTAAGCAGAAGACTCTGACTGTCTAGGTAATTTGATCAGTCCATTTCTATGTAAAAATCTCATCATGAGCACAACTGAGAAGCTTCTCAGAACTCACAGACGAGTTTTTCAGGGGAGACACAAAAAGAACACAAAAAAGCACACATCTCTGAATTTCCTCATGTATAGAAAAAAGTCTTAAATAATTTCTTACTAGCAAGTCAGAATTAATTGGAATTTTATACCCACTGAACTTCCTTCAAGGTAGGCTTGGTCCCATATTCCAAGCTTGGAACATTTAATCAGCTTCCTAATACCAGTTAGTTATTTCTAGGAAAAAGGAGAGAAAGTACTTGTTCAATTATCAGTAGTCCATTGCCACACTTTCCTATTAAAAGCTTGTCAACCTGCCAGTGCAGAGAACTTCTAGAACTCCTGGTTACTTTCTTGCCACAGAACACAAAACAGCATATTCCTTCAGAAGCTCTCTTCAACCTCCCTTTCTTCCACATGAGCCTGCATCTTTGAGACAATGGATAAGAGGAGGCAGACCACCTTCCTGCATTCATTTGCTCAGCCTGCTGAAGTGTCAAATCTGTCTGATCTTGCGGCAGAAGCATTATCCTTTGTTCTGATCAGGTTGCACAAATAGCTATGCTCGTGTCTGTCCCCAGAGCAGAGATTTTTTTTCATGACCAATATGATTGTAGCTCATTCAACACATTGTGTCCTACTAAAAATGTTGCAGTTTGTTTCACCCCAGATCCAGGAGTTCTACAGAAATACCATTCACTGTTATGCACTCAGGCAGAAGGTGACACTGTCATTACATGTATCCTAGCCAAATAAGCCAAAATATTCATAATCTCACCAAATAAGCCCAGAGTCATGAAGCACATGAAGCTGAAGGAGTAACGGGTACAAAATTATTATGACTTCCAGGACATCCCACCACTTCTCTGCAGGTTAGGCACTCCCCATGATGATCAGCAACAGCTGCCTTTACAGGTCCTGACAGCTTATATCTTCACACACACAAAAAACAGGTTGGCCCCAGCCACCCCCACCACTCTCGTGACATAACTTTGCCCAGAATTCACACCTGGACTGCTTGCAAGCCATCTGGCAACTGGAGAGAGACAAGTTATCCACTGCCAGGCTATATGAACATTCAAAGCAGTATGTCTGGTAAGTAGTTCAGTTTCCCACACTGAAGACTAATAAAACACCACATCTACTGATAGAGTCTTGAGCTCTCTAAAGGTTAGAAAGGATGGTTTTAATTTTCCCTCCCCCTGTTCTACTATAATGCACACGACTTATGAAAACAGTAATTATCGCACATCCTTCCTTTTCCTAGGGCAGAAAATCAAATTAACCAGAAAACACAGCCTATAGGTTCTTCAGCTTGTCAGAAAGTACTTACTCAGGCTGGAGGCTGAACTTTATCTAGCAACTGAACATTTCTTATTTTTTTGCCTCAGTGTAAGTATGTATGCTGGGTTGTCTCTGATGCTAGGTAAAAGCTTGAATCCCCATTTCTGGCTTCTAGACAGGATTTAAAGTGGAAAAAAAAAAATGCTAATCCATGGTTTGCAATCAAAAGAACACCTACCACATGGAAAAATCCTCCTGCCTTTAGCCAAATCTAATCTAAAATTTCCTCACAGCTCTAGTATCACTGTGAGTGCTTCACTCCCTAACTTTCACTTCACATATAGTGTGCAGAGAATTACTGATAAAAACCTTTTGCCAGTCTGAAAAAAAAATACATAAATGGGTCTGTAACATTCCTGAGTTTGCAGTCAGAATCAATACAGGTCTATGAAGATACTGCCATTTTTAGTAACTACAATAACCTCCAAAATGCAACAGCATTACATTGTTGTTTTTTTTTTTCATAAAGGCTTTGATTTTCCTTCTATTATCTCAATCTTGCTTTAGCACATATTTTATATTAGAATGCATTCCAGGAGGCATATGGCAAGAGAACTAGGTCAACCATTAACCAAATAACAGGAAGCTGCTCTGCAGAGCACACCCTTCAAAGCTTGCTTAATGAGCTAGCTCTTCAGAATGTGTCCTTCAGTAAGGTTGAAAATAACAGTTTCATGGGATTTTCTTTAAAGACACATGGTCATCCAAGTTAGGCAGATTCTGAATATGACAGACTCTGAACAGCCATCCCAAAATGTGAAGTCATCTAGGACAGATGTTAAGAGATGAAGAGCACTCCACAATCATGTATGGGTCATTGAACATCAGGAACCAGTTCCAATGATTTCTTCATCTTATCAGCCAGCAGAACCCATCCCATTCTTAACCTACTCCCACAACTTCAGCAAAGAACACACAGATTTGCCTTAATAGAGCTTATGGGGAAGGATACCCTCACTAGATAGTTACCAACTCTCTGCCTCCTTCTATGCTTTCCTTCCAGAGGATGGCAAATTATTTCCCAGATGACAGTCAACTCCAAACACTTGTAAGGTTTGAAAAAAAGGTTTGGCATTAAGGCTTGAAAGTCACTGTCTCACTAAATTCTTCATGTCTTGTTTTCCCCTTGATATTATTGAGATACATACAGGATTTAACATGACCTGTCAAATCAGGAAGGAAAAGAAATTCCAGCATCATTGCTGATACCTTCATTTGCTCCATCTCAATCTTACCAATTTCTTCCACTATATATGACATTCCATACTTTTAAACAGCCATAGATGCCCAAGCTTGAAATACAAGTTGTTAGGACTCTGAGAAGCATCAAGCACCAAGGAACAGAATCCATGAGTTAACACGGAGATTAGAAAAAGTTCTGATTCATATTATATGGTTAGCAACGCAGTAAACATGGCCTGATCGAGTGGTTTCTAAACAAAAAAAAACCCAAGAAAACACTTTCCAGCACTGTACTTGAAAACAATTTTGCATACAACAGCCAGTGCTATGCACAACTGTTGCAGTCAACAGCCATGTACCACAAACCAGTATTAACTTTTCAAATTCAAAAAAGTTACCATCAAGCTATGTGACTACAGTCAAATCTTGACACTAAACATATATGGGTATTAGTTTTCCAGTACCCTCAAAAACAGTACAGCCTCATCTTTTATTATAGTCTCTTTTAGTCAGTATTTCTACAAAACAAAACTTTCAGAGATCTTGACATTATTATTTACCCAAATAATACCAAACCCCCTCTTTACATCACTGCAATTGGTAGACTTATGTTTCTGCATAATTTCTAATAGGAAAGTGTGCTGTGAACATATTAATGTCAAGAGTTTCCCCAGTAGTTCTCATCTATCCTTGTGACATCAAAAATAAAATAAACAGAAAAAGGAAAAAAAAACAAAACACCCTGCAGCCATGTCCAACAGACATTCTCCCATTAGAGCTTCCATAACTGAGAACTTCTCTGTAACGTGATGTTTATGAGACAGGAATTTACGTCCATCTTTCTAGTGCTAGACCCTGGTCTACCAGATAATAATTCCAGTTCCTAATTATCAGACACAGGAAATTATGAGGCATCCATGATGACAGAAAAAATAGTCAATGTGTGTGATCATATGTCCCTGCAGATTGCTTTGTATCTTAAGCGACAGCTCCTTGCTGAAACAGGCTAACTCAGTGGAAGACTGCCAAGCATGCTGTGGTGAGATTATCATCTTAGTAGTTATTTATAATAAACTATCTTTGACAAGTAGCACCTTTTTCGGTATGAAAAAGTCAAGGACAATATATATATATATATATATTTTTTTTCAGTATAGAGATGTTCTTTGAGAAAAGGTGCAGACAAAATCTAGAAGTATTACTCATTTGCACATGAAGAAGCACTTTTTAATGAACATCCTCCAGTGTGTTCTAAAAACTGTTCAGCACCACTAGAAAACCACAAAATTACCAGCTACAAGAGAATAAAATCTGCAAGGGAAATTATATGGGCAGACACAACAGAGCAAGCAAATCTTAGGAAAAGACTCTTTGATTTCTCTGCATCCTTTATATTTCTGATGCTACCACAACTTGGGAGTTATCTATGGAACCAAGAAAAATTCTACCCTGAGAGATGTGTTCAGGTTTCACATAATTCTTCAGTGCCATTTTTTTTGCAACTGTCCTATGCAGAAGTGATAGACTGCCATAGCTACCATAAAAAAAATCTCCTGAATGGGGCCAATGGAGCAAGAAGAACTGAATAAGGATGAAGTTACTGCAGAACTGAGTAAACAGTCTTCACACACAAGCCATGTTTTCATATGCATCCCCTCCTCCCATCACCAAATTGCAACTGGGAAAACATACCTGTGGGTTCACTACTCCCAAACCTCCATTCCGGCTCTTCAAAATATATGAAGAATGTAATACCTTCGCAGAGCTACTACAGAACAGCATCTAAGACAAGGATTCATTCAAGGGGAGCTGTAATGTTCTTTGAAAACCCGGCTGAACAGGCAATAGAAACCATGAGAGCTCTGATTATGATGTTCTACTCTGCCATACCCATCAGGAATCAAGCTATGGTATTCTAGAGCTTCCAAGGCTGCAGATACAGGTGGTTATCTCCAAATGTTTTTGGGAAAAAAAAAAACAACAAACAATTAAAAACCTCAAACCAATTGATCAGTCCATGACTGGACCTCACAGAAAACATACCACTAGATTTTTAAGTCCACAGAATGCCTAGTAAGCGTATTTAGATTTATTTTTTTTTCCTTAGACTTAGACAGTCATGTAACAGTATTTTGCTCTTAAAAAATAAAAACGGTGTCATGTTTATTTGCCACTAGCTTTAAGCAAATAGGAAAACAGAAATTCTTATAGGACATTCCTAGTACAAGAGGAGAAGAAACAATTACAATAGCTTTCTACAGTTTCTTATTAATTACAGAGTTTCAAAGTGTACACAGTATCACTTATAGCATTTCACGCCTTTTTGCATTTTTGCACCTGCAGTACAACGTTCTCAAATGGTTACAGCTTTTGAAGAAACTGTGTCTGCACTAATGCCAAAATTTTCTACAATGAAACTTCATCTGAAGCTCAGGACTTTCACATGACTGAACTCCTCTCTCTTTTTCCAGATCTGCTTAGCTCTTCAGCCTTCCCCCAGCCTCTTTTATAATCCATCAGACACGCTTTTAGAGTGCACTTCACTTGTTTTAAAAAACAAACTAATAAACAAACAACAGGTTAAGAAATAAATTAAACCCTGCTGGGCTGAAATTTTCAGATGATAAAGCAGAAGGTAATCATTAATAAGAAAGTATGAAAGCAGCATAAAAGGACAAGATGCAGTGGGGAAAATATCTATTTAGGCTAACTGCACTGGCATGAAATGGCTGCTTTCCTTCTTACTGCCAGCTCCCATGCTTCATGTTGACATTACACATCCTGTACTGTAGATCCACCCCCATGCTGATGCTTGCCCAACAGAATTATCTCCTGCGTCACAGCAGTGGTAAGAGAACTGCTGGCTCTGCAGATCTGAAAGCACCATTTCAATGCTTAATACATGCAGCAACTGGACACACCACCAGATATTCTGGGTTGGTTTGTTGTCCTCTCAGCACTGTATTACTTGGCCTAATCTTCTGTTAACCAGATGGTCTGTTCTCTCTTTGGGACCAAACCATTGGACATTATTTTATTAATTTCTACCAAAATGCAGGGACAGTTTACAGCACTTGTGTCTGTTTTATCTCCAACAGGGTTGCTAAGGTGAAAATTACCTAAAAATAACTGGAAATGCTGCTTCACACCAACAGAGAACAAGATCTTTTGGAGTAAATATTTAAATGATCTGCCAGATGAACTACCATAGCAGTATGAACCCCATGGATAGGAACTTGTATTACATACGCATATGCAAAGGTAAACACTGTAATTGTAAAAGGAAGGGCTTAGGTTGCATTTTCCTTGATCCAGAGCACCTCTGTCTTGAATAGGCAATTACCATATTATATTAGTATTGATTCAAACCAATCACCCAATTAAAAAAAAGTGTGAAAACCCATGGCTTCTGAATATACCATAGTAAGTGATGGGACTCCAGAATACATTAGCAGTACAGCAGCATGAACATTCTGGCTAGGCCACCCACAACTCATATGAAATTATATTTCAGGGACATGCCAGCATTAACTGAAGTCACCCTTGGGTATTTATAACATACATGCTCCCCATTGACAAAAAATAGTGAGAACGAAAGGAGTACATGAATGAAAGCAAGAGAATTACCTAAAGCATAAGCTTCTGTTGACTCTTGGAAGTCAGCTACAACCATGCCCTCATATGCAACCACAAATGAACTTCGCATGCATCTAGGTGGTAGCTTTTGAAAACTAAAGGCTATCTTCTATTCAAGATGTAATTTCCAAACACCTCCCTGAAAACTCCACCAGAATTAGAATTAGTCCATGTAGCTAAGAATTTGATCTTCAAATATTTACTCACAGGAGTACCTGCAGTAAAATTAAAAATCAGATGACACCAACTAATCACATGAAGTCCCCATCTTCTGTTATATGCCAAATGTACTGCAGTAACAAGAAAATGAAATGGTAGCTGAGGTCTGACCTATTAAAAAGCCTTTGTTAACATTCCTAACGGTGGCAGTGAGGATTTACTAAACAAACAAACAAACAAATAAAGTGTACATGCCTGCACACAAAACAAAATCCCAGGAATGTAAGAAGCCTATAAAAGTTGCAGTTTTACTGCCTTCCAAAGAAAATAGTAAGCAAATCCACATAAAATCTAACCATAATAAATCATTAAAATCTGTTCTTCATGGCTACCACTACAGTGCAGTGCTTCCAAAGCAAGGTTGGATTTACTGTTGAGATTGCTGCATGCACGCATTTGTCTGAGGCAGTCTTCCCAACCTAAAGCTCAAAATCTCTGCACACTGGGGTGTCAAATATGTTTAAATAGGACAGGACTACTATTATCCAACTTGGCACATGCGACAAACTTCTGATGTGGAAAGAGATAACGAACCATCTTCTTCACACCACCTGAGCAACTAAAAGTCTTCTGGTCACCTATTACTAAAATTCTTACTTGGACATGATTAACCCTCCAGTCTGGAAGTCAACAGATCAGCAGGCATTGCCTTCAGCTCGTAAGTAGGCTACTTATTTCACCTGTAAAGAGGATTACGTGTCTTCAGCACATCAGGGAAACATGCATGAGCAGACTGTGTGGCATTTTAGCTCCATCTATCTTTAAAATTTCCCCAAAGAACAGCATTTTTTTTAAAGTCCCATTAAAGTTACTACCTCATCATCATATGACTGGCCTCCACTGCCATGACATACAAAACTTCAGTATATGGTAACAGGCCCCCCAGAAAGTCATTCCACAACCTGAAACATCATCTACCCTTCAAACACACTAAAAATAGGTTGCTCACCCCCCTGAGGTCTCAGCAGCCCATCTGATATTACAGTACAGTATTAACAAACCTATGTAGACACAAATTCTTAAAATAAGTCTCTTCAGAGATAAGAACAGAATACCAGCAAGCAACTTTATATTTCTGTACACCACTGAAGTACCATGGGCAAACCTGTAGAAGCACTGAAGAACCATGGAGGGCAATGAGCATTTCATGTTCCTTTTGCAAGAGCAAACCACATACAACCTTTGGTCAACCTGTCTGTCATCCCGCCAAGCAACTTCTGAACCAAGACTTTTGGTCTGAATGACATTTTCTGAGTGCAACCTCAGCAGTTTTTACATGGTTCCTTGGGAGAACAACACACTGGAAATCTTGTATTCTTTCCCTGCTCCACAGGAAGGAGAGCAGCACGCTTGTAGAGGACATGGAATGGAAAATTCATTGTAGTATGTTATCACATCTGCAACCTTATTATTAAAAATAATTCAGGTTTCATTTATTCATGCAGCTGGGAGACCCAAATATATTGACTCATTCTTTCAGCAGCTCCAGTGAGTAATACAGTTATGCCCTTGGAGCCAGGGATTTCAGAAGGTCTCACACATCCATGGATAACATGGCAGGAAAAATCTGCATGCTTGTGAGAAACGGCAGCTTCTTCTCAACCTGCCAGGGTGGAAACAAACCAGAAGCCAGAACAACTGAGGGGTTAAATACATGAATCCTGCAAGCCCTGAGCTGAGATCCATCATATATAAGGACTCACAACATGGCCTTCAGTCATACTTACCTCCAGAAGGCCTGATAAAGTCCTCCTTTCCTCAGGTCCTGGTGCTATCGCACACTGGGCTGTTTTACACCATATGCTTGATCACAGACAAGAGAACTTGACCTCTATACGACCTGACATAGCTGAAAGCTGATATGCTTTCTCCCCACTGCCCTCCCCCAATGAAGATAAAAGGTCATTTAGACCAAAAGGAACCAGTCCACACTGACTTCAAGTTACACGAATTCAACTTTTGGGATGCACTCCTGGCCAGGAACCCAAACTGCTTCTTGCAGGGCTGAAAGCCACAGCCATATGAGGGCAGGACCAACTCAGCAGTCAAGGAACTAATTAACCAGGCTGAGAGCTGTCTGGCTGCTCTCAATTTTCCATCAACCATTTGTTAACATTTTTTGCACTTGTCAGGTTATTTAGCTGAGCATGATAGAAGCAGTTTCAGAGTCCACCAGTGCTGGAGGTTCTATACCCTGCAGCCACCCAGATGTAGACAAGGAAGGGAAAAACTGAAATGCAAGAACAGAGCTTGCAATCAAATAAGGAGAGCAATCATTTCAAATTTATTCATATTGACATTTATTTATTTCTCTGACAGTACAACTTGTCACAAAACACAGAAGAAAACAAGATGACTCCTTATGGCCATTGCCTTCCAGACTTTGCTGCATTACCAACTAAATTAAGTAGGTACTGTATCTTCTTCCATACTCACCACAAGCAGCAACAAACCTGAGAACAAATTATCAGTCAGAATGACAGCAGTGACATTGAAACAAAGTGGCAGGTAACTCTAGTTGCCATCTCCCAAGCATCTGTAAACAGCAGAACAGGCCTGCTCCACTTTCACACACCAGAACCACTGCAAAAGATTTTTTTTATCTACATATTTGTTTGTTTCAACATACATGGCAACAAAATCCAGCATCAAGGTCTTAATTTCTAAAATCCCTGTTGAGTGCTAATTATGCCTATTTTACTAAGTAGAGGAATAGATGGTGAAAACAAAATAAAATAGAATAAAAAAATAAAAATAAATAAAAAAGCAAAATTTCAAATTTAGTCTTCCAAGCATTTGGTCAGAAAAGCTTAGAATGCCATTATAAAAAGCTACTGAAGTCTCCAAATCTGAGTTAAAATAAATATTCTGGGACAGTTTGCTCAACTAGAGATTAACGATCATGCCTGATTCACTGCATCCACCTCAAGACCAGCACTACCTCAAGCCATCTCATAGTTTAACCCAGAGTGGAATGTTCACACTGTTAAAAAAAAAATTAAAAAAAAAAAAAAGGAGGAAGAAGTTTTTAAACAACCATGACATCAGCCACCTTCACCAATCCCTCCAGAACTTCTGACGTAGGAACTATTTGAGCTGTCAATCTAAGATCAACAAGAGGAAGTCAGAAAGAAAAAAAAATAAATCACTTCAGACAGCTGAATTCTGGCATTTGGACCACAGCAAAACCTTCATTAACAATCCCTTTCCCAGTCAGAGACTAAAATAAAGTCTTCAACAAGTCAGTCATTAAAATGTAAAGGCACCATCCTGCATCTCACACTCATGCAGGACCAAAATCTTTCAGCACATGCAGTCTTCCCTTAGCTACTCAGTTTATTTGATAAATAAAAAGAAAACTCAAAATATGGGCTGCTGGAGCACAGGTTCTGGGTGTCACATTCCCTCATTCTGCTCCTTTCTTTGCCAGCAATGAAAGGTCTAGGAACAATGTGTGGGAGGAATGTGTTTGCCTGGGTCCTGTGCTAAGTAGCTATTGTATTTTGAAGCCATTTGCATGACAAGAGTCCAATCCAGTATGACCCATCTTCTTCCCAAAAAGAATATCCTGTGATGCCTTCTTTCCACAACCACTGATACCACCCTGAAGCAGCACTATTTGAACCTTATGAGCTGCAAGCGGGAAGGAAGAGTTTGCTCATTCAGGCAGTGCTAAGAAGCCCCTATTGTCCTACAAGGCCAGGGAAACAGTGACCACATGTACATCAGAAGATTCCATTTTTAGCATCTTTCAAAACAAAGTCTTCTCTTTCACATTATCACGAGCACACTGAATCCTCAGTCTTCCTATATCATTCACTGCAATGTCTGCTTTGTTTTGTCTTGAAAAATCATTCTCCTGCCTCTCTACCCCACGCAATTGCTCTATTAGCAGCAAGTTTCCACTACACATAATTATGGCATGCCTTAGCCTACTTTTCTGTTTGCTGAATAGCTCTGCCTATTTTCTACTTGTGCTGATGCTACCATTTACTTTTCCTG
Source organism: Apus apus (assembly GCF_020740795.1). NCBI lineage: Eukaryota > Metazoa > Chordata > Aves > Apodiformes > Apodidae > Apus > Apus apus. The sequence continues at coordinate 66,594,814 of NC_067312.1, read as the reverse complement.
ACACTCTAATCCTTGTATCCTTTGAAGGCCTGACTTCCTCTCCTCCACCACGACAGCAGCTGGGGTTCTCAGGCCCATTTCCAGGACTTTTTAATAGCAACAGTAATGGCATCGCTGAACATCCCACTTCTTAATCTTGAGGTCAGCATAGAGCCTGTACCTGTAATGGGTGCTGCAAATACACCACTCAGTGCTGCTGACCACCCATTATCTAAATCACTAGCAAGTTATTAATTGCATAATCCTGGCATTGAAAGGAGAAGGAAAAACAAAGGCACACAATCCAAGCACCTAGCTTCTCCTACAGGCAGGAAATAACTCAAATTTTCTGCATAATCTCAAGTAGATTGTTTTATCCAAGTAACCACTGACACACTTCAGCAACTGAATTCTTAATTTAACTGGTTCAAAACTAACAGGAGTAGTCCAGTGAGCAAGTATTTTCTCAGAATTATGTGTACTCAACACACTGGCCTTGCAATGATTGCTACCCTGATAAGCTCTCAGTAAGTCCTTCCTAATCACTCATGACATTGATGCTGTGCCTACAGCTCTTTATGCTGACATTATTAAACTTGTATTCTTAAAGAGACTGTGTATTTGACTCCACTCAAGAATGCTGACTGCATATCCTGAGATGTCTCATTTCCATCTTCCAACGTAAACTGGTTATTTGGTTTCTTTGAGCAATCTTTCCATCTTCTACTCAGAAAGCTTTGTTACCCCAAGTCAACCAATAGTGTTCCCTCTAGACAACTGCTGTGGAAGCCCACAATTATTTTGAAGAGACTTACAACAAACAAAGAGGCTTTTAGATCAAGAGGAAATAAAAGGTATAGCACTATTTCTAGGTCTGGAACTCATGTTCTGATAGCCAGTGTGCCTCAAAAATTACTACAAAGCCATCACAGCCAATGGCGAGGGAAGCTCCTTTTCAAACAATGCTTAAAGAAAAGTTATTTCAAGTAGTGACCAGGCAAGGATCTTTTGAGTTCCTGCAGTAACACATACTGCCTCAAGCTGAACAAAGCAACTGTACCAAGATCTTCAACTCCTGAAGAGCTGAAGAGGACACAGAAAAAAACTGAAATTGTGTGTAAGACTGTGTGTTTCAAATATGCCACCAGAAATAAAGACTCCTTTTTTCCCCATCTCAAACCCCCTCTTTCAAACCCCTCTAGAGTTGTCTTTGCACTGCAACATCTGGCACAGCTTCATAGAACTTGAGAGGTGAGGGACAGACTTTAAATCTTTGGTATTGTTTTAAAAGAAAAAAATGGAACAAAACCCAAAATAGTATCACATTATTTTTTATTTACCTTTGTGTTCAACTTCCCACAAAACACAAGCTGAAAGCAGAATAATACTTCCAAAACTCAGGACACACATGAAGACTGCATTCCATTAAATCTAGTCCTCTCTTTTGGAAACTTCTGCTAAAGCCTTTTCACTACAACCAACAAGATAATTATCATAAGTTGAGCTATCTCCCTTCCTCCCCCTTTTTCTTCTTTCAGTACTGGCATACAAACCATGCTATTTTAACTTCTTTCCTGTTCTCCCAGTTCTTCTGGAACATTTTATTTTCAACAGTCAACTCATTTGGAGAAGTGCCATGGTGAAGTTCAACCTTTTACAATGTTAACTGTGTCTCTGCCAGCAGCTGAAGACTCGCATCACACCACCTTCTCCAGCACCTCTAGATTAAACAGAGTTCCTGTCTCTTAAGAGTCTAGCACATATTTAAGCAGGCTTCATTCTCATCAAACTTTTTTTTCCTTCAAAATTATCCTAACTCTCTGAAGAGCCAGGTGGCATTTCTCATCCCCTTGTCAACTAATATTTCACAGACCTCCTACTCGCCTCCTATGGGCCCATAATATATTTTGATAATACCTGAAAGATTTCCATTAAACAAACCCTTTCAGACAGATTGTTTGATTATTTAGATTATTTACTCTAGAAGAAAGCAATGGTTTGAAAAGCAAGAAAGCGTTTAGACTGATGCAGTTGAACATTTTTACTGAAGCCACCAATTAGAAGTTCATACTTTATCATAATCTTGATCAAGTATGCAAGTTAAGTAAATCACAGTTCTGGCACTAGCAGCAGACTGTTTTCATCCAGAACAAATTCACAAAATACACTCCTGAATTTCAAAATAGAGAAGTATCTGTGAAGAGCAGTTACATTATTTTTCTACCCCAATGGATTGGAAGCATAACAAAGGATAAAGAAATAAAAATGTGAAAAGACAAAGACTGTGTAGACCTTTCCTGATCTGTCAAAACAGGGTTCTACTTCCTCTACCAGCATGCTGCTTCAGAATACTCAGTAGTTCACTGGCGGTTTCTGGATACTATAGGTTTTGTCCTTAAGTTTGTGTAGTGATAGATAGCTTCATAACAGAGCACTGTTAGTTAATGAGTAGTACACAGATGTTGACCAGTTTCACACTTTTGCCTCAATTTCTTACTACCAAGCAGCATTCTTCAGCTAAATTTAAGAAATTATCCACACCACCATGCAGAGAAAGTGTTACAGCACACTGGAGCAAACTCAGTTTATACTGTAACTCTACACATGTTGTTTGGAATAACAGGAAAACTCAATAGGAATAACTCATTTACACTTGTTTCTAGAAGTTCCAAATGTCAAGAAATATCTGAGCTTTTCTGAAGTACCCTACCTCAAACTGCAAGTTGTACTATTATAAGACTTCAGTTCTTCCCATTTCCTTTTCAAAGCTAAAATTAAACTTGTCCATTCCTTGGGGCCCAGAGTAACATCTGCCAGATGTCCAGATATCTATATGGAGCACAGTTCTTCTCCAATACTCATCTACTTAACAACTCTCTTTTCCATCACTTATGTCTTCATAAAAGTCAATCCTCCTGTAAGTCACAGTTCACAATACTAAAGAAATTGTTATAAACTTCACTGATTTAAATGGTATTTTTTTTCCCCCCACTTCTTCAGTTGTTCCACTTTCCTTTTCCAGCATCCAATTATGTACTCATATTGTTCATAGTTTGGACATTCACAACATATTTTTAATTTTCCTCTTGTAACAAAATTGTTTTTAAAAATTCTGGAAAGAAATTCTAAACATGACATTTTAACTTTCTCAACAATGTAATCCATTATGAACCCAGTAAAAACGCATAAGGAAATCAAAAAATTAATTTTTTTAAAAGTGGTCCATAGGCTATGTCCAATAGGGTTGAGAAAAGGAATCAAGAAAAGCAAGTTTATATACTGAAGAATAAACTATGAATGCCTTTTCTGTTAGAGCTTACACCATGAAAATGTTCTGGGTACCCACAAGCCAAAAAGCGATTGAAAGCCATTGTCCAAATGAAGAAATCTGTGCCTGATTACAAGAAACATTCTAGTCACCACCATCTCATTAATTAAGATTATCTTTATAGAGCGCCTTTCAAGGTCACTGCTTGGGATTTGGGTTTGGTTGGGGTTTTTTTCAGAATTTGTTTTGGTTTGTTTTTAAAAATAAAAGTTCCTCAGCTAGAATTTTAACAAGGTGAACTTCTGTCTGTCTGGGCAGCACTACAGCAAGGAACACCATTAACAAGAGTAAAGCATCATTCTCTAAAGGGATTTCGGTCTCATAGTGAAAAAAAACTCCAAAGAACTAACATCACTTTCACTCCAACTCAAACTCCTGCAATGATGTTTGATCTTCTAGGGTGCCTGTCACCACAGGAGGGTGGTAAGAGGCCCTCTCATAAAGATCCTCAGCCTAAATCTCAAACTTGTTCTTGGATTGCACGTCATGTTCCAAAGCAATGTACCTGCAGGGCACATAGTAGAGCATGCAGTAAGCTGACCTCTCAAGAAGACCAGATTCACAATTATCAATTATAAAGTACATCAAAATACCTAAGAAGACTATTAAGAAGACTGCATACAGTCTTCTTATATAGGGATTGGATATTTAGCATCTGTCCCAAACAAGCAAAAGTCAGTGGTGACTTTTTCAGTTTCTTCAGTGGCTGCTGATTTGGACCTGTGCAGAGATGCCAAGTGCATCAAAGAATATAACCTCAGGGGAAAAAAAGTTAACCTCGCTCTTTTCATTGTCAAAATCTAAGACGAGACATACCTGAAATGGTACATTCCATGGCCCACTTCTGAAAGATGGAGACAACCACAGGATCTCAGAAATTTGGGTGACATATCCACAACCAGAACTTAAGAAATGCAGTTGATAATGCAATATCCTTCCCAAGTATATTATATACTAAACCATTTCTTCCATAGCAAATATAAAACAAGAGCGTTGATTCTAACCTTGCAGCAGCTGGATCCCATGTTCATTGCTAGTCACTGCAATCTTCAAATCTTTCTGTTCTTTTCGCACATCTGGGAGCATGTTCTGATTGAGATGCAGTGGTCCCCTATCTGTCACACCTCCCATACGTAACACATACCTTCTTAAACTCTTCAGAGTAACCTATGTATGAACATTACTGATACCCTTCTATGGAGCTGTGCCTTCAAGCTCAGTAGCACTGCACTCTGGTATCCCCATCATGGATTTTAGTGTGTAGTTTCAGTTTTTTGAGGAACTGCCTCTACTATGTAACTGATGTGCAAATTTAGGTTGATGAGAAAAGAGTGAGGCCTGGTTTGAGTCTACTAAAAATTATTTCATATTAAAAGGTGAGTTAAAAAAAAAAACACAAATGTCTGTTCAACTGCTATCTCACTTTAAAGATCTTAGGTTTCCACAATTACATTAAAATCATAACAAGAATGATGCCGTAAGTTTTCAGAAAAAAAAAAAAAAAAATCTTAAGACACCAAAAAGACAGCTGTGGAAACTGTTTTGTTTTTTTCCAAGAGAAATTATGTATGTTATGATGCTCTGAGGAACCTACTAAAAGCTTGCCAGTATCATTTTAATGCAACCTAGTGAGCGGGGAGAAATATTCCATCTTAATTTAAAATACATCCAAAAGAAGGAATGCTCTTGAAAATCAGATGTTAAAAATCCCCAAAATCAGGCATCACGATCATCACCTAGAAAAAAAATGACATTTCATGATGTTCTCTGGAAGAACCTGAGCAGCCTCAAGCTGCATGCACTTACCTCCAAATGCTTTGAAAAATCTATAAACATATATATATACACACACTATGTCTTTGGCCAACTGATCAACCTCCTAAAATCTGTGGTCTTTAACCAAAGAAAAATATCTAGAAAGGTGACATCCGCATGAAAGCATAAGAGCAAAAAAGCCTGAGGATGTGTTTCTCTGTGTGAAGGAGAATCTGAGCAATTTCCTCCAATCCTCATTTCCTGATAGCATGAAGTCAGAGAGAAGACCCATCACAATGTTGTACATTGAAAAAAATGAAGAAACCTTAGGGGGAAAAATCATCATTAAGCCAGCTACTGGCAGCAAAGCTTCAAAACATGGAGACATCCACGATGTTAGGAGCACTTCCCATCTCAGCTTTGTCTACTCTCACTCTCCTCCATTTTCTGGTGGAGCTAGAGAACATGACATGGCTTACCTGACTCAGATCACAGCTCTCTGCCAAACTAGTCACTTCCTCTTAGACATGCAAGCAGCTTCATGAGACAAACAGACCCCCACAGACACACACACAAAAGCAGCAGCAGAAAGCACTCAAACTTGAAGGTCTTTCTCCTTCCAAACACCAGAAAAACGATTTGAAACTTTTCCTTTTTCTCCCTCAAAAGAGGGAGGTGAGGGGGGGAGAAATCCTATCAGATCACAACTACATGAAGCTCCAGGAGGATCTCTGTATGGAGAACAGAAACCACAATGCTAAGAGAAGCCGAGGGTGGGGGTGGGGGGGGAAGAAGAAGGTTACTCCAGAAGACATAAAGAGCCTGTAGACTGTGTGTGTGCATGTGTGCGAGAGCGAGGAGAAGCTTTGTGTTGTGGAGCCTGGACTGGAACCAAAGCAGACAGCTTGCAAATGGAGGACAGGGAGATAAAGAAAGGGAAAGAGGCAGAGATAGGGAGAAAGCTTCTCCGGATGGTTGAGAAAGGGGCACGGGAGAAAGAGCCTTCTCCCTCTCCTGGTTTAAAGGTAGGGACATTGGGGAACTGAGCAAGAAGTGGGCTCCTTCCCCTTCCTTTCTTCCCTTCTCGCTCTCTTTCTCTCAAAGGAGAGCATAAGCGTGTGTAATGGCTCCTGCTCTCCAGCTGAACGCTGTCCTCCTCCAAGCAACCTCCTGCGGGCACCACCAGCCCCCCAGCCCCGACGCCGCCGGGGACCCCCGCATCCCAACTCCAGGAGAGCCGCGGTGGGGGCACCACCACCGGGGTGAGGGACCAGCCTCACCAGCAGCGAGGAGGCGGGCAGCGAGAGGAGACGAGGAGAAAGAGGAGAGGAAGAAGGGGAGAGAAAGAGAGAAAGAAAGGAAGAAAGAAAGAAAGAGGTCACCCGATTGCCTGGGTCGTGCCAGCACGGAGCTTTTCTCTTCTCCGTGTCTCTCCCGTCTCTGATCCAAGTCCACACGCACAGCACCATCCAGACCTCATACACACACACACACATACACACACACATATCCTCTCGGGCACCCCCCACCCCGAAAGCTCGTCTGATATCTCACTTATCTCCCCATATCCACCCCCCCCCAAATGCAACAACAAAAAATTAATTAACCGCCTTCCTCCTCCTCCCACCACTACCACCACCACCACCAGCACCTCCTCCTCTTCTCCTCCTCCATGCAAGAGACTTCTCTCAAACAAAACACCCCGCTCTTGCTCCATTCTCTTCTTTTTTTTTTTTTTTCCTTCCTTTCTTTCTTCCTCCCTCCTCAGTTGACCGAATGAATGGATTTCAGAGGAAGGTGGTGAAGAGAAAGAAAGACAGAAAAGACCAAACAACAACAAAAAATAATATATCTATACACACACACGAGAGATGATCTCTCCAATGCCAAACCGGAGATGGGTTTTAATTGCAAGAACTTACAGGAGCGTCCCGGCACTGCTGCTCTTGCTGCTGCCTCCTCTCCTCTTCCTCTCTGCCTAGCTCTTCTTCTTGTTATTGTTGTGGAAGTTGTTTTGTGAGTCTCATGTGCTCCTTGCCAGGTCTCAGCAATGGAGGATCGCCATCTTTCCCTGCTTTTCCCCCCCCTCTCTCTCTCCCTCTCTCTCTCTCCTTCACTGGTTTGCTGCAGCTGCAGATGACCTGAGATATCCGTCTCTCTCTCTCTCTCTCACTCACCCTGTGTCTCTCTCTGAATAATGAGCAACCAGAGGGAGAGGGAGAAAGAAGACAATCTCCTCTCCTACCACACAAAACGCAAGAGCACCAGGGGGTGCAAGAATCCTTTCTAACAACAACAACAACGTGTAGGGGAAGAGAAGGAAAAAGAGAAAGAAAAGAGAAGAAAAGAGAGGAGGAAAAGGCAAGAAGAAAGAGAGGGAGGGAGGTGGAAGAGGAGGGGGGAAAGCAAGCAAACAAGAAGAGATCCAGGAGGCAGACAGATGGAGGAGAAGATGGTAGTGATAGAGGAGGAGGTGTTGAAGATGAAGGAGATTAAGAGGAGGAAGGTGGTAACAAAAAGTTAAGGTTTGGGACACTGAATCACTCACAGGCCAGGGAGGAGGAGAAGAAGGGGGAAAGATCTGAAGAGCTTCCCCTTCCAAGCTGTTGCCTTCACAAAGCTTCCTGTGCAGGAGCGCTCAGCAGCTCCTGCGATGCTGGGGGAGCCGCTCGGATGGAGCGCTCTGCTAGGTCATAGCTCTCTTCCAGCCATGGCAAAAACCGGTTTCTGCATGCAGATCTGCCCCTGAGGTGATCCCTCAGACACATCCATCTAGAGGCTAATCTTCCCTGAGCAGGGTAAAGAACATAAATGGAGCTGGAGGTTGCAAAGTATAAAACCAGATCTACCACGTGGTTGGTTTTTAATCCCCCTTCCAGCTCTCATTTGATGTGGAGAAAGGAGACTCAAATTGTCCATTTCTGGCACGTATTTTGAAGTCTACTCCCGGAAATAAAGACAGTCATCTCCAGGTTTTTTATTTCTCACAAGCATTTAGGAGAAAAGAGAGCTTGTACTGCCGAGCACCAAAATCACTTCCTACCTTGGTGAAACGTTTTTGGCTGTAAAGTAAAATAAATAATTCTACTTAAAATAACTTTTGTGCCTTCTAACACCTAGTTGTCTGCTCCTTTGTGACTGATTATTTAAAACCGTGGAAACTAACGATCATGGCTCACAAAGAAAGGTATCTTGATGATGAAGGCAAGCAGGCAAAGACAAAGCAGCTATAGCCTGCATTTTTATTTAGTGTTGCTTCTATTAAGCATTGTGCTGAGCTACTTCTTTTGGTCGTCATCCCCCCCTCTCCCCCTCCAGTCTTCCTGCAGCACCAGGTCAGATTCTTTCTAGGGTTATGTCTAGCACTGGAGGCGGGGGGGAGAGTGGGAGGGGTGGAGGTGGGGGGGTGGGTGCGGATTAGGGGCTATGTGCAGACTCAGAAAATCAATACAAGGGAGTGAGGCAAAATCAATTTGAGCACAAGGGCATGACTGGTATTGGAACATCACTGGGATTTCTCGAGCCCTCAAGCGCTGCAATTTGTATGGGTGGAAGAGAGACTAGAACCACAAAGCTCCGGTTCGGGTGAACGGGAAGATCCCTCCCCTGCTCCAAGGAAGTTTTATGTGAGTGGTGAAGCTGAGATGATCTTCTTAAAAGAGTCCAGATTTTACTAGCTATGGGAGAGGTCAGGCATGTTAGAACTTCATTGTCTGAACTCTCCCAGCTCATCTGAAGACCAAATGCAGAAATGCTAACGATAGCAATAAAACAAAATAACAAAAAATTGTTCGCCCAGGTACTAGTAAAATATTAAACCCGTGCATTCTCCGATCTTCACATCCACAAGACTGCCGTGAGTACAAAGCACACAGGCTAGACCTCTCCCATTAAATCTTCTCTTTCTTTGAGCCGTGCAAGTTAATCACTAAACGGGAGGAAGATCTCTCTCCTCCTCTCCCCTCTTTCTGCTCCCCCCCTCCTCGCCCCAAACAAGTGCTGTGAGAAATAGGAGGAAGGATACTATCTGGGCAGAAGGAGCATACTTGGATTTAGAGAATCCTTCTTAAGGGGAAAAAAACATCAAAACTGGGGATTCCTACTAAGACTACTGGTTTCTTGCAGACAAATGAAGCGGACACCTTCTAAGAAGCTGATAAAAGAACATTAAGGAAAAGGGAGGGACTGTCTTTACGGCTGCCAGAATGTGCATGTGTTCTGCCTGCAATTTTCTATAAATCATCCTCTTCGCAGGAAGAGAGAGCCTGGGCTTTGCAATCTTTGACGTACCATCAACGCCGAGGCAGATAATTTACCTCTTTGTCTCTCAGCATTACATTTTAAATTAAAACAAACAAACAAAAAAAAAACAACCCAAAGCAAACAAACAAATAAAAAACAAAACCACACACATACACACAAAAAACACCAAACAAAATTAAATAAAATAAATTAAAAAAAAAAAAAAAGACAGCGAGAGAAAATAAGAGCAACCCCACAACCACAAACCCCAAAACACCGGACTTCTGACCAGCCACTCTCCAGGGAAACAGCAATCCCATTTGAAAATGAAGGAAGGCTCTTGGGAGGAGTGGGCATCAAACTCCAGGGGAGTAGGGGGGGAGAGGGGACGGGGGGATTAAGAGAAGAGGGGGAAAAAAAGGAACGAAAGAAGTAAGATGTGTCTTCTTGGAGGTAGCCTGGAGATGTTTTCCCACACTGTCCTCCCGTCCTTTGGCGGGGAGGGGTCCTTCCAGCACCGGTCCCGTGGGCGAACCCCGCGGAGAGCGGGGGTGTCCGGTCACCCACCCGGGGTCCTGGGGAGGAGGTAGAGGCGGCCAGAGGAACCCTGGCACTGGAGAGCAGTGCAGGGGGGCAGGGGGGGGGAGGCTTCTCCCTAGGGGTGGGCTGGTCCATAACTTCCTCCGACAGGCTTTCTGCCATCCCCGCCATGCTCCGAGCGCCGCCGGGGAAAGCCAGCGGCGAGGTGGACTCGCTGGGCTAGGACAGCCCCACCAAGAATCAGCCTTCAGGGTAAAGAGAGGGGGGAAACCTCCCCGGAGCCTCCAGTGTCCGGCTGGTTTCGCGCAGGAAGTGTCTACCGAATCCAGTTGAGGCGAGGGGGCCAAGTCCTGCGGGTGCAGGACACTCGAGGGGTGAGGGGAAAGGGCTGTAAGCTGTGGAGCAGCCCCCTTGTCTACCCCCGGTGCAATGTCCTGCAATGAAGAGGTTAACTGTGCTGACAGCCCCCTGCTCCTAATTGCCCCGGAGGGTTAACAGCCCCATTAAGAGGAATGAAAATAGTTCGCATCTCTCCCGCTGCTGGCATTTGGGTCGCCAGGGACGCCCGAGAAGGTCGGGATGTAGACAAAGGCGCCGGTACCTCCTCTGCCAGGCAGCCAGGCTTCGGGACGGGAATGGGGAAGCCGGGACGGAGCCCACGCTGGGACTCAGTACCCCTGCTTCCTACCTGGGCTAGCGGAGATTTCGATTTCTGTCCGTCTTCCTAGAAGGAACTGTGTCCCACCTCTGTGTTGGCTGAAGCCGCAATAAAAGGGATATTCTTGGTTTTAAATAATAAGTGAACACACACACCCTGTCTACAGTCGACCTGGGGTAGACGGATGATGTTCCACCACGGGGCCAGGTGGAGGAGGGCCTGAGGTTGGGGGAAAAAAACACACATTTTCCAGCCTCTCAGAATGGCTAAATAGTCCCTTCACTCAGAAAATCTGACCAAGTGCTTCATCCCCAGGCCAGGTCTTTGCTGGTATGAGGTGATCCAGGTTTGCATGGGCCTGCCTGACACCTGCATTCTGCTCCTGCAGCCACTGGAAGCCCATGGGGGCTGCACATGGACCCCCATGGCAGCAAGACAGGAAGATCAAGATGGTGCTACTCTGCCTTCCTGGTTTTTGTTTTTATTTTTACTGGGTTTTTTGGTGTGTTTTTTGTTTGTTTGTTTGTTTGTTTTTCCAGCCAAACCCATTGATCTATGGGCTCTAATTAGCTCCTCAGAATGGTAAATTATGATATATTTTGCACAGATAGGGAACACAGCTTTAGTGAGCAGAAGACATTAGGAAAACAATATAGAAAATAAGACACTGAAAGCACACTTTATAAATTATCAGCTGTGAGGCAGTGTTTTTAATGTTCCCTCATAGAACTGAAAATGGCTTTTCTCTCCCAAAATTTGAAAGAGTTCCTTACTTTTCCTGCAGCAAGTTTGAGTGAAGTTCTATTGATTCTCCACTTCTTCATGGCTAGTTTACCCTACCACAGCAAGGTTTCGCAGCCCTTATGCAAGAGGCAAGCACTGTATCAGCTCACTGGAGAAGTGAATTTCACTCTCTCTTTCTAGAATATTATGTTCAGCAGCTATTGAGAGAATTTCACTTTCCTATCTAAGAAGATTAGAAATATGCTGTTCTGACCTTTACCCTGGCAACTCACTTTTTTCTTTAACGTCCAAGGGTTTCCTTATTGTGAAGGACTTTGAGGAGAGACTGGTTGGTTGGAAGCACATAAAACCTACTCTGACCCATGAAGGACCAGGGATATCTAATCAGCAAAATTTTATTTTAGCAAATACTCCTATAGAGGATAGTGGATTCAAAGAGGGGGAGGTAGTGCGTTCATGAAAATAATCCAAATCTAGGCTCTTAAGAACCCTTCAGAAAATCCTACTTTTAAAACCTAAAACTTCCAGCTTGTTAATAAAATTTTGAATGTTGTTTTTTTTTTTCTGGCAGAGGTCAGACTGTAATCTCCAAGAACAAGTTCTTCCCTGTGAGATCACTTTGTTATCTAAAAGGACACCTCAGAATGTAGTACACATGTTGCAGACCCATGGAAAGCAATATTTTTTTGTTGTTGGGAATCCTTAAGAGAAGTCAACTGGTGAGGACCAGGTTGGGTATGATAGTCACTTCCTTATCTGACAAGTGTATAGGTTGCAACTGTTAGAAATACAGGTTTGCTCCTTTGAGGAAACTAAATCTTCAGCAGATGTTTAAGTAAACTCATAGTTATGTTTTCTGCCTGTCCCCCAGCTCTTGGTCCTCAGAAAATCTGAGGACCAAGAGCCGAGAAGTCACTTACAAAGAGTGACTTCCAAAAACCTTTTCATTTAGGTGTGAGTCAAGAATAATGGATGTATGGTGTTGGAAGGCTATGGCAGTCATCAGAGTGGATTTGGTGAACACTCCAGGTCATCACCTATCCAATCTAAGAACACGTAAAAAACATAGGCAGTATAAAACCTTGTGTTTAAAGCCCAGTCAAGCTCCCAGTAGAGTTACTGAAAAAAAAAATCCTTCAGTGTTAAAATTAACTGGGTTGAAACAGAACAGAGCACATCGTTAGTAGCTGAAACATGAATCATCAATGGCCCTAGATCTTTAGTAAGTAATTCTTCAGTCTATGTCCTCTTTTTAATGATCAATTTGATTTAATAAAATAATAAAATGCAGTCTCGTGAAAAGAGTGTTTAATCCATAACCAGAAGACAGGCAACAAACTAATTTTGAGGAAATCCTTAATTACCAGGACAAGGATTTGCTAAGCAGCTAAAGGCACATCCTGACTCCACTTCTTACTGTTAAAAAACAGTGACCATGATGCTTAATTAAATTCACTTTGCACTATTAAAATTTTTAGAAGCAATACAGGCTTTTCTATAAGAGCAAATTAAGTTTTAAGAAATTCAGTCCTTCCAATTCCACAGCTGGATTTCATTTAACTTCTGTGTGTTTTTGATGGAGTCGTTGAGATTGAAACTGCAATCTCTTTAAAGCATCTGACCTTCTGGATCATGACAACTGTTTGCTGGTTAGTATAGAATCATCATATCCCACCATTATATTATACTCACTAATAAGAAGACTTCAAGAGAGAAACAGTTTGATTTTGTCTTCAGGAAAAACAGGTACTGAGTGATTGGTGAAATAGTTTTGGATTTATTGGTCTGATACAAATGGTCCCTAGTAATTTTTTAGTCCCCTCACCCTGTATATTTTACTAGATCTATACAGTTCAATATACAGCTATTCTTACTTGGATACCCTTGAAAAATGCTTTTTCTTTTTCTTTTTTTTTGAGCTTTAAATGCAACACATGCCTCTCTTGATCTGTCTCTGTAGCACTCCAGTATTTCCAAAACTGAAGATCTCAAATGCCAGTCAAATAATTTTTATTCTGTATGTCCTATTCAACCTGTATAATATACAGCCTCTGATAGATTTGAGTTCCACTTCCTAGACAGTATTTTTGATATCTAATTTTTCTAGACCCACCATAAAATTGAACAAGGCCATCTCTAGCTTTGTGGGGAAGTGCCTGGTACTGCTGAATAGTCTCTCTGGTATATGCAGTTTGATGACATTTTTATTGGTACATTACAAATTTAGCCCAAGTTTCATTTTTTTGAAGCAACTGCTGTAGGTATTTTCATTTCCCGTGGAAGCATTTCAGGCATAGCTGATTTCCCATCTTGCATGTCTTTGAAGATATAAAAAGGAAACAATGCATTTTATCTCCTACTTTAGAGCTACTTCAGCTTACAGTTTGTTTCCTAATGAAATTGTTTCTTCTTCAGCTTTTGCTGAAGTCCCAGTTGTACACATGGGTCAAGTCCAGTTCATTTTCCCTGTGAGCTTAGCAATGCACACTGCAGAAAGTTGAACATTGCTGAAGTGCATGCCAAAACTCTGTTCTTCTAATAATGTCATTTGTTTCAGGCACGCCTTTCCTATCTGTAAGCTTGCCACTGCTACTGCTAATCTGGAGATGTTTTAACAAATGCCGTTGAAGACTTCTCATGATCTTAAGTATTTGACCAAAACAAAATAAAGGTCTTCCTCATCCATCTGCTGTCCATTTATCTCTGGTAAAAGACTGATTTATATTTATTATTATTATTATTATTCCCATGTATTTATGACTGATTTTTTTTTTTTTCCCATTCCACGTCTCCACATTATCAGCCAAATCCTCAACTGATGTAATTTGGCTGGCTTCAGTGACTTCAATGGATACACTGCTAATTTAAACCTTCTGTCTCATTCTTGCATCTAATTGGCTTAATAATCTTCACAATTACTTTCAATAGTTTAAATATTTCTTTTTCCTTTTTTTCTTTTTTATTTTTTTTTTCACTTGTAGGTATTACATACTAAAATGGCATATTTTTCTCCATTGATGTTTTCACTGTGATTTCACTTTCATTGATATTTCATGTCTTGCATCTCACAAAGTGTTACTCTGTTTTTAAAATGTCGTCTGCTACCCTTTCTGATCTCTACAGTGTCACTCAGTTTTCTAATGCCCACCTTGACTTCCTACAGTTTAAACTGTAGCCTTTTTACAGAGTTTCTCTCTGCATTAATTTATTTCAATATGTTATATTTCACAGGAGCCTCTCTTCTCATCTATATCAGAGTTGTGCCATTTATGAAGAGGGCATTGTTTCCAGTTTTCATCTTCACAGCTAGCTCTTCTCTAGAATTGAAGAGACACCATTCTTTATATAAATTCATATTTACAATGTCCACTAAATACTCAAATGTGGACAGTCATGCTGCCACATATGTAAGAAAGCAGGTGCCATAGAATAAATTTCAAATAATATATCATAACCAATGGCTATTCTTATCTGTCCTGAGAATGGCCATAATGAAGTTTCTACACTAACACATGTAAATGGCTTGGTGTGTTTGGAGTCCTTTTTGGCAGCACCATTTCAGTATCAGAATTTTCAAGCTCTTTTTTGGAAACCCAGGCTACATTTCATCCTTCAAGGTGACTGAGTGGATCCTGTTAATAGGGAGAAGATAGGACAAAAGAAAGACACAAAGAAGAACACAAAAGGGAGTCCATAAATAGCACCAGTACACTAGGAAAAAATCCTCATGAATAATTACAAAAACATTTCAGCATTCTGTTCTGTCTTCAGAAAGGTAACAATTATTTATACATATCAGTTTCTATGTAAATGCCACCTGTCCAATCAATATATTAATATTAGAATTAATTTCAAAAGAAGATGGGAGAAAAAAAGCCATCATTTCCTCAGTAATGAACTAATTTATCTTAAAATTTGACAACTGCAAGTGGGTGGGACTCTTTTCTGTGTAGTCTTACAAAAGATACTGCAGCAATCAAGCTGGTACTTACTATTCTAATAGTAAAACATGCTAAGCATCAAAACTTGACATGGGATGTAATGAGAAGTGATATGATTCTATGATTGAGCAGAGTTTTAGCAGATACGTTAGGTATATTATGTTAGCATGATTTCTGCTGTGGGGCTTGAAATGTTTATACATGCACACCTGACTAGTGAGAAAATGTCTTCTGTAAAGTGTACCTTAAGGAAAAGCTTGGAAGGAAAAACAAGAAGATACGGCCAGTCTAAGGAGAATGCTCTAATTTTAAATAGCCAACATAGAATCATAAAATGTCTTGGGTTGGAAGGGACCTATGAAGGTCGTCTAGCCCAACCCTCCTAAAATAAGCAGGAACATCTCACACTAGAAGAGATTGCTCAGAGCCTCATCAAGCCTGACCTTGAGTGTCTCCAGGGATGGGGCTTACAGCACCTCTCTAGATAAACTGTTCCACCACCCTCGTATTAAAGAACTTTTTCCTAATGTCCAACCCAAATCCACCCTTCTCTAGCTTAAAACCTTTACCACTTGTCCTATTGTTACATGTCCTAGTGAACCTTCTTTTAGGCCCATTTCAGGTTTTGGAAGGTCGCTATAAGGTTTCCCTGGAGCCTTCTCTTCTTCAGTCTGAACAACCCCAACTCCCTCAGCCTGTCTTCATAAGAGAAGCGCTCCAGCTCTCTGGTAATTTTCATGGCCTGATAGAAGAAGTTTTTATGACATATGTAGAGTGCTTAGTTTCACAGGATCCAGTTCCACAGGATCCAGTTCCACTTTCCTGGTCCTTTTGGTAGTGTCCTGAAAGTGACAGAGAAGGGGATCAACCATGTCTAGTCCTCAAAGATAAGGGAGAAAAAGTTACAAAGTTTCATAATGCTGAAGACAAGCAAGGTGCTGTGTAAAGGGGAAGGGAGGAGAGGGGAGGGAAGGGGTGGGGAGAGGAGAGGAGAGGAGAGGAGAGGAGAGGAGAGGAGAGGAGAGGAGAGGAGAGGAGAGGAGAGGAGAGGAGGGGAGGGGAGGGGAGGGGAGAGGAGAGGAGAGGAGAGGAGAGGAGAGGAGAGGAGAGGAGAGGAGAGGAGAGGAGAGGAGAGGAGAGGAGAGGAGAGGAGAGGAGAGGAGAGGAGAGGAGGAGAGGAGAGGAGAGGAGAGGAGAGAAGAGAAGAGAAGAGAAGAGAAGAGAAGAGAAGAGAAGAGAAGAGAAGAGAAGAGAAGAGAAGAGAAGAGAAGAGAAGAGAAGAGAAGAGAAGAGAAGAGAAGAGAAGAGAAGAGAAGAGAAGAGAAGAGAAGAGAAGAGAAGAGAAGAGAAGAGAAGAGAAGAGAAGAGAAGAGAAGAGAAGAGAAGAGAAGAGAAGAGAAGAGAAGAGATGAGATTTAGGAGAACACTCAGTTGTATCTGGAATGAGAAGAGATTTAGGAGAACACTCAGTTGTATCTGGAATGACGGGCTAATATTTGGCAATATAATTTGGGTTAGATTGAAGGGGACATGGCAGGTATCAGGAAATCCAGCAGAACAGTATTTGTAATCAAGCCAAAGATTTGCAGAATGGGAACAAAGAAATTAATAGCTTCAGGTAAAACAGTAAGGATTCATGTGTTGGATAGAAGAGTTGAGGGCAGCAGCGAGTTTGCAGCCAGTTAGATCCAGTTTAGTTGAATTTGCACTGAAAATTACTCCCTGACTCTAGACTTGTCACTACTTCCTTGTTTTGTTCTCAGGTGCTGTTTTTTGCTGCCGTTGCTGTTGCCTGTGGAAGCTTCTGCCAGAAGCCCAGTTGTTCTCCAAGGTACATGCATGGATGTTGTGTAATGTATTTCTAGTAATTGTGACTGCAAAGGAAATTCTGATAAATGTACCTCAAATACCAGTAGGTGCAGATACTTCTTCTGAGTCTGCAGAGAGCCTGGAGCAATAGGTCCAAGAGGCTTGAACTTTCTCATTCATCTCAATGCGTTCTTAAATTGTCATTCTTCAGCTTTTAACTCAATCATCATCTTTAGAGATGGCCTCACATTTTAACTGCTTCTCTTTTGATAATTTCTCAGAAGCTCTCTGAAGTTTTTATTCGCTAATTTCAAAGTGTTTCTTGTGCCCTCCAGGTGAGAAAGTCCAGACTCACAATGATACCTATTTTCCCTATTTTCCCCAACTTTCAAACTGCAGATGAGAATTGCCTGTGCAAGAACCCATGGCATACTGGAAAAAAAGATAAGGATTCCAATAAATTAATTGGTTTTGCCTACCTACTTAATTGTCCCTGGGATTAATATACTGAATGATTAATTGCTTTCATAGCTAGTTAATCACAGATTTCAATATTATCAGTGTAAAATCTGCTGCCATATAATTTCACAGCAACAAGGATCCTTTGGTATGCCAGCTCATGTGTGGTTTGCTGGCAAGGAGGCATGGAGCCATAAGTGTCTTCCTCACTCTTGATCTTACACTCCTTGGGTTAGAGGGCTGGTGTTAGCCAATTTTGTTCCATCAAATACTACCTACTTGCACTGACCAAATGTCAAACCACAATGCTTTAGTGTTCTACAAACATCCATCTCCTCTTCCCATAAGTTAAACAACTGCTCTTCATCCAGTGGGCAGAAAGATTGAAGAACACAAGCAGAGAAAGTATGAGTCACAGGAGATGGACACTGCCATTCCTATGGAATGTGCAGCTCTTGTCTCAGTATTCACGAGCCAGAAGGACTCCAGTTTCTTATCTAACATGTCCATCTGTCAGAAGTTGTTTTCCTTGGTCTTTTCCAACAAGCAGGACTGAAAGTCATCTTTGGAGTAAGCCCATCCAACCTTGCATCTTTCCTCTCATAAGGACTTATTTGCCTTAAGGACTTCTTTACACTGGAAAACTGATCAGCCAAACTATAGCAATATTATTATCTCTATATAACCAGTCCATTTCCTGTGCAGACAAGCCCTTAGAGTAATCTTGCCTGACCCACAGCCTCAGTTGCAGAGACCTTGGAACATGATTTGGAGTCTTATTCCATTCCTAGATTATGAAGCTTGCCAAACCTTTTCAGTTTGTTCAAGACTTCCTACCATTTTAGCTCTGGAGCCCATCTGATTTCAGACCTTTTGCCCATCAGCCAAGTCTCTTAAGCCAAGCCACATACATCCTGCCACCAGGATGCTTTCGTTTTTGCCAAGCTCAAAATCCTTTTCTGTTCTTCTGCCCATGGATACCTAACCTTGTTTGAATGTGAACAAACTGAGCAATGGACATCTTGAGGCCAGAATTCACATTTGAAATTGAGCAGGTCTGTTCCTTTTCCTCATTGCTAACTTTCACATAGATGGATGTACAGGTCCCTGCTCCTGTGTCATGGCTTAGTGCTAGGCCAGCAATTAAACAAATAGAAAACACTATTAACGCCTCTCCCTTCCCAGAAAGAGAATAAGGAAGACTAGCATATTGAAATTAAGCTATACAGCTTGAATGGAACAATGAAGTACATACAAAACCACTATCAGCCCCCCCTTCTCCTGACTAATTCCCACATAACCACCAAGGCTGCAGGGCTGGCCCTGGGAAACTCCTGGATTTGGCTCCTTGTGTCAGCAGCAGACAGGAGCTGAATGCAGGAACACATGGATTCAGGAGTGCACAGATTGGGGTCCTCTCAGGATGCTTGCCATGGATTAAGAGAGAGCTTGAAGCTTGTGATCTCTTGGATTTGTACCAAGTATGACGTGTATGGGATGGAATACTTCATTTGGTCAGTTTTGGTCACCTGTCTGCTCCACTCTTCCCCACCTGTCTGGTCCTACCCCTCCCCTTTTCCTCCCTTTGTTTCTGGAGCATAGTATGTTTGTCAGAACCAAGCAGTGGCCTTGGTTCTGCATACCATTGTCCAGCAGTAACTATAAACATCAAGCATTATCAGTCCTAGAAGCAGGCAGTGACTGAGAAATATGCCATTAATTTTAAGCAAGTGCCGTTACTTAGAAGAGATTTAAGTAGAATTACTAGAAGAAAATTGTTTCCATCCTGGCTCAAACCAGATCATTCTAAGAGAGCTGAGTGATGTGAAGGCACCCATACACTCCACTGTCTCAGATAGATTTGCCTTATGAAGATACTTAAATGCAAGTACACATCATAAGGTGAGTGAATTTTTTTTCAATTGGCTAAGTGTAACTCTTAGTTTTAATTAGTATCACACACCATCCTTGGGGTTTTTGTTATTAGATTCCAAGCCAGAATAGCAAAAGCAAGCTTAACGGGGATTTTAGCATTGTGGACATGCATTATAAAAAGAGAGTTGCAACAGACACACAAGTTCCATGGCATAGCAGTTATTATTTTTCTTGCTATGTAAAATTCAACCAACAGCTAAAATGCTCTCAGGTAGTTTGTGTGGTGACTTCTGTAGCCTGCCAGTCTGTCCCTTCACTGAAAAAAAAAAAAAATACCACCACATCAAGATCACAGTTCAGGCTATTTTCTTCACAATTTCAACCTTGTCTCTACCAAGTAATGCAAAGCTATAGTATTGTCAGGGCCTTCCATTGCATTCCCAGTGTCTCCTAAAGCTCTGCTGCTGACTGCCACCAGACTGGCCTGTCATCCAGATCTTTCCTCTCTCATTTGACTTCAGACTTTGGGGACCACACCAGTGAATGGTCTTCACTTGTCATATATATATATAGGGATCTGCTTTCAAACAGGGCTAGGTAGCCTTGCTGCCTAAGAGAGACATTTGAAGTCCATTTGAAGTCAAGGAAGGAGTGTCTCCCTGCTTGTGACCTCATCTTTCATCCTGCTCTGCCAACCATTCTTTTTCTCCACTGAGTGCTGAAGGATAGAATCAGGACTGGGAAGGGCCTTGAAGATGAAAGAACCGCCCTGAAACAAATGCTATGAGGGACAGTGTGTCTAGAGGTCAATCTAACCTTTTCCTATCTCAAGAAAGTGGGTATGAAAGAAAAAAAAAAGAAAAAGTGTTAACATTTTTAGACTTGAATACTGTTGATTATTTTATTTGGTTTATTAAGAAATACTCTTGCATGTGCGGACAGAAATCCATTTAATCCCATTGCCTGCCATTGGCAAAATGACTCTCTTCTCTATGGTCTTGGGAACATAAATCATTATCTATTGTCTCTTTTCCTCAGAAATGTATGAGAACAAGATGCAGTGGCTTTCAGTTGATCTTCCAAGAAAAACAGGTATATTGGGTCACCTCAGCCATGCAATGAAACCAAATTAAACCTATCTAAAAGATTAAAAGACACATCACAAAAGTCCATCAATGATTTTTGGCACTTTTTATTTTAGGTTTCCTTTCATAAATGGATGTTATGTTTAATAAACATTAAATACAGTTGGCTGGAAAACACTTTTGATTTCATGAAAGCTTGGATATTTTGAAATTGGTTTTTAATTTGATTCAGAAGAGGAAGACAAAAATACTTGTGAATATTTCAACACATTTCCTTTTAATAATTCACTTTCTGATTAAAAGTAACCAAAATCATAATATAGCATTTTGGTGAGACCATGTTCCAAAGAAAACTGTTAACTCGGAAGTTATTTAACTAATTCTTGTATGCATCTATACATGTGTCTAGCAGTAAGTGACAAACTAATTCCAGCTGATTCAATTTTTAAAATAATTCATTAACAACATATAAATGAAATCCAAATAACTTGCTGATAGAGGTTTTTTTTTAAAAAAAACTGCCTTTCCAACTGAGGTTTGAATGGAATAATAGTTTTACTGAAATATTTTCTTTTTTATAACATTTGTTTGAATAAAATGTGGTAATTTGAAGAGGTTTAAAACATGGATTGAAGATTTTCACACTATATTTGTCACAACACTTTAGAAGTTATTAACATCCCAGCTTATTAAACAGATTCATCCCCTAGTATAAGAATTTAGGAATATTATAACCACAGTCATTGAGATTTACAGAACAGTTTAACTGGAATTTATAATTCATAGATCATGGCAAATTTGGTAGAAGAATTTGTATTACAGTTATATAAACAACTTCAGTATATAATGGAAGAAAACATCTTTTAAAAATGAGTTGGTATAGTAGATACTAAAGGCTGATACTCATCAAACTAAAGCTTTTCCGGCAAGTGTCAAAATGAGGTTGCTTACCCATATATTCAAAATAATGAGAGAAGTAAAACAGGAAGGTGAACAAACCAAAGTTTGAATGACCACAGTTAAGTAGAGTTGTAATAAGGATGAATCAACACATCCTGAGCTTTTCAATTCCAGTGTTGCCTGAGGAAACATGCAGTTAGCAAGGAAAGGGTGTCTGTACTCAATTTAAGGCATAGGAAAAGAATAATCACTAATTATTCTACCTTTAGCAGCTGTAAGCTTTTTAGTTTTACTACTCGTAGCAAGGAGCAGCACAAACCATCCTTGATCTGCATTGCAGTTGCATTATTTCCTGTAATTTGCAACGTTGCAAAGTGTCAATGTCTGTTGCCACCACTGACACATGGGCAGTCCTGATGAATCAGACATACACAAGTACCTACAAGTCCTGTCTGTCCTTCAGCCATTTGTTGGGTTGGGTGCAGGATGCTTGCTGGATATTCCATTAGATGAAGCAATTTGTTGGGAAATGAATCCTAATCCAATTTGATCCATCTGGAAACCAGGAGAGCAGTGCTACATAAATTAAAAAGCTTTCTGATCTCTGCACTCCTGCTCTTCTTCCATCCAGCATTTTTCAGCCCTGCCATTTTGTCACTCATGTTTGGTTGCAGAAGTGAAGTCTGTGTAAGAACAGAAACTATGGCTTGCAGCGGACATATCTGCTGGTTTGTGCATGTACTCCATGTTGCTGAAGGCAAGGTAAGAGTTTCCTTGAAGATCAAAGGCTTCCTGTAGTGCGATCTGTATCTCAAAAAGACTTAATGCACATGGTGAGCCTGCACCTTTCTGAATCATTCCTTTCTTAGGGAACTGCTCACTCACTACCATCTAAACAATATATGGCATGAATCATTAATTTATTCCACTCAAATTAATGGAGAGCTTTCCATTAACCACCATGGGATTTGACTCAAACCTTGAGGGCCTGGTGCATCTATTCTTCCATGCACTGAGTGCAGCTTCACTTCGGATGTGGTCCCACTGTCCTCACCAGTGGCTTCTGCCACCTCCTCTTTAGCTCAGTCACTGGCTTGTTTCTCTTTCAGCCACATGGGCTGGAAGCACAGTCTGCTTCAGGAGCAGAGTGTGAAGAGAGGAGCATCCTTGCTGGTTTTCAGTATGGCGCCCTTTGGCCTTAACTTTACAAGCAAGAGAAGGATGCTTCCCCTCTCTTCTCCTCCATGACCCTGCTTCCTCTCTCACCTCCTAGTGCAAGCTATCAAACACTTCAGCACACAAAGCAGCAGGATGAGCAGAATTTATGGGTTGCTGTTGCACTAGTTACGATTTTCTGTGCATTTTCAGAGGGTTCTTTCAAAAAACTTAGCTCCTTCCTGACACACCTCTAGACCAGTTGAGGGGGAAAAAAAACCCCAGTGTTTCCTTCTAGGAGCACTTGCACTTCACTCTTTCATAGAAGAATCCATCAATCCCTCAGTTCAGAAAGGTCTTGAGTCTGAAGAACAACATCCAATGGGGTACAAATCAGCTTTTCTTCTGTTTTCCAAGGTAACAAGTGGTCTTTATTCCTGTAACAGAGTGGATCCCCTCACTGCAAAAGACAACACTTGCTCAACAGAACAGAGGCTTGAGCCCATGCTAAGAAACAGCCTTGTAAGGGCAACTGTGAAGTGCACCACTCTTAAAAAAGGAAATGGTATTTCTTTGAAATTGCTTTGTCTCATGCAAATATATAGCCACAAACATACGTATATGTGGAGGCTATATGAATGCAAACACATTTGTAAGCAGTATATACCTGGTAGCCCAAGCAACCTGTTGAAAGAGGATAAGGGGACAGGCATGCAGCAGGCCTCCATTGGCTTGCTTCATGCCCTAGTGGAAATTCTCAGAGATCCGAGCATTGCACATGCTATATGAACCCCAAGTAGAAAACAGAAAGCTCTCCAACCAGTCAAAGTAAGTTACTTTTGGCTGGGCTACTAAAGAACATTTGATAAAGTCAAAGTTTTCGCATGTTCCAAGGTCCTCAGTCCAAGCTCAGTATAGTGTGGGATGTTCTACAGAACTGAAGAGATTGCCTCTTCTATTTTGGCTAAATAGTTTACAGGGCTGAGTATTAGTAACACTTGGTTTTGAGAGTTACTGTCATCCTTATGGTGTTAACTCCCCCAGAGGCCCTGACATTCCTCTGTGTTTAGATCTTCCACTGCACAGTGAATACTGTGATGCCATGTGGGTTTTGCTTCTGTTGTTTAGATGTGTGTTTTATCTCATTCCAAATTAAATCTATTTTGGGAGGGGGCTGGGGCATGTGGTGATGTTCAGGCTTCCTCTGGTGAATATAACTGGTCCAGCCAGAGCTGAAAATTTGAGCTGTCTTCAAGTAAAGGTGAATGACTTGACAGGATGCTATTCTTTGACAGCACATTCAAAGATTTCACTTTTAAAACTCTGATCTAGGGTGCAGCAGGTCAGATATTTTTTGTTTGATTTACTGTCCTGTAAGCTAGTTTTTATTCAAAGTATGAAACTGAGGTAAATTGACTGGAAGCCCCTTCTAGCCAATCATGCATGGCACTAAGAATATGGACACATACAAGTACACAACCTGTTTCTCACAGCATGTAATAATATATTCAGGTTTGCAGAGGCTTATCTTCAGGGTGTTTTTCATAACCTGGAAGACTGTACCAGAGAAGGATGTCTCCATAGCTGTTCTGGCCTCATATTCCTTCCTCAAGAATCTGCTATTGATTATTGTCAGAGACAGGACCAATACGACTTAACGTGCCAAATCTTTTGTACCTTAGGTAATTTAATATTTTTATTTATTTGGCTTGATGACTCTGATGAATTGACAAGCAATGGAGTCTTGATCTTGCTGGATGTTGTTAAAATAAATACTACTAGTAAAGAAAAATGGAACAGATTAAGTTCCAGAGTCCTGGCACTACAACATCTCTGTGGAACGATTTTCTGCATTAGGAACACAACTGGCATACAAAACTGATCTATATGTTAAGCTAAGCCAAAGAAGGCCTCCTCAAATTTCCCAGAGAATTTACACAGGCTTTCTGATGCTTTGATATTCATTTAATGAGGACTTCTTAAGTTTTAGATTAAATTCCTTGTTCTTTAACTCTTAAAATTGAAGAACGTGTCCTTTTGTACCTCTAGTTAAGGCTGAAATACATGTTAGCAAGAGGAACCTCACATTTTTATTTTACCAGGCAGCTATTGAGCCAGGCATCCTTTCAGAGGAGGAATCCAAGGCATGCTTGTGATGGAAACCCATACTTGTTGTGGTGAAGGGAACAAGGGAGCACAGATCTACATTTATGTTCCCATATCCTTGGTCTTTTTGTGACAGTGGAGTGAGGCTGGCTTCAGTGGAGCTGGGTTAAATGCAGTGGTTAATTAAGTGCCCATTCCACTGCAGGAATCCAGGTGCACACAGGCAATCATGCCAGCAACAACTAATCATTCACAGTTCCAGAAGCTTGTGTGCAATGAAGGCTGTATTTACATGTCTTTTGTATTGATTAGGCAACAAACCCACAGATGTTAAGGACTGAAGGTTTAACTACTTTGCTCCTCTCACAGAAGCGCTGTGATGAACTCCCATTTTTTTATAGGCCCATCTTCCACTTTTGATAAATTTGTGATGTCAGATACTAACCACTTGACCATCATTTTCTCTCATGACTTTTTAATTTAAAAATTGTAAATTTTACAAGGTGAAATCATTCATATGAAGTAACCAGCTAAATCTAAATTTGTCAGACTTTGTTAGCTGAATTCTAAACTTTTTCTATTTTTAATGAAAATTCAAAACAAGCAGAACATTTCAATTGCTTTTTTCATGAGTGAAAGAAATAAAATTATGGACAGTTATACTATAAAAATATTTAAGTTTTGGAATGTAAACATTCAGGGAAAAAAGAGGTTTCCACTTTCCATTAGCATGAATACCAGAGAGCTAGTAAGAATATCTCTGTGCTTCCCACTTGATTTCACCTCCTATTACCTAATTTGATAGCAGACTATAAAAATTTGAAGCATATATTTTGCATATCATGTATAAACAGAGGAATCCAGTGTATCATAGAGACATTCTGTATGTCTTTAAAAGAACCAGTCCTGGGGAGAGGTGGGTTGGTGAAAGGCAGAACAGAAAGACCAAAAAATGAATTGCAAGTGCGAAGTAGAGAAGTAGTTGGATGGAGTGGTAAAAAGATAAAAAAGCTGAAATCTGAACCAGAGGAAAAAGATTTTAAAGCTCTCTTGTGCCCTCAAGATACTTCATTTAATGAAGAAAAAAGTCCTCCATGAGTGGCAGAAATAATGAATTTTGGTTTTCGGCATCTCTTTCCTGTGTGTTTTTTCCCATCTCTAATAAAGGGTGAGGTTATTAGCCACTCTTGGGGAGAGAGGAGGAAAACATCATACACTCAGCTGCCTTCTCACTGGAAAAAAGGGCTGAACCTATTGTAAAGTCTGTGGAAGCAGGGCAAAGCCAAAGCTAAGAACATCCAGGAACGAAATAAAACATCTCAGATAAAATTATGGCCTGCTGATGTGAATGGCAAAGATTTCATTAGCTTCACAGTGCTGTAAAGTCTTTTCTTAACAGTCTGCTGAAGGTAAGCAGCTCTTTCTGTTTTCTGTGTGGGTAAGATGTGAAATGTTTAATAGCCTTTTGGTTCTTGATTAGTCAAGATTCCCCAGCTATCTGAGGATGAGCTAAAATGTTCTAAAATTAAAAAATACTCTAGCCATGAGGTTGGGCAAAGACACTAGTGTTATCTCAGGGTGAAATATCAGAAGGCTGCAATGCTGGAGGAGAGGCTTAACACATCGATTTTCTGTTAAAAAAAAAATAGTACTTCTGATGATGCAGTGATAAAGCTAACATGGTTATGAAGGCAAGTGACTACAGACTTTCCAAGCTTAAGGATTAAGGTTTTAGGTTAAGCAGTCCTTCTGGACAGAAAGGAGGAAGGATTAAAAATCAGAAGGAAGATCAACTGTCTCTGTTCATAATATGGATGATGGGTAATTTGGAAAAAGTACTGTTAAAATATTTTGCAGTTGGGACATCAGGATGAATAGACATGCAGGGCCACACGGCAAAGGGTGAGTCCTCATATGTCACATCACAGCTGTGTGATAAGGAGTTTTCACATGACATGGGGATAATCTGTTTACAGCAGTGATGCAGATGATCTCATGGCTTGTTTGTTTTTGCTTTTGTTTTGTTTTTCTTTGGGGTAATAAACTGGCATAATCCATAGATCTGAATCTGCAGAACAAAAATTAAAAATATCCTTCTGCTCCTCAATCTTACAGGCATCTTCAGAGTTGACTCTGAGCTCTCAGCAAGAAAGGAATTCTCCTTCAGAAGAGAAAGTAAAGGAAATCTGCCTCATTATTTATGCCTCAAAATTTTTCAGTGGACAATACAAGAGTCTTTGTGGTGTGTGTGATTGGCTATCTTTTCTTCTGCTGCTGCAGACACAAACAATACATCCACCTTTTTCCTCTTCTGTTTTGCAGAAACTTGACATTTTTACAGAAACTTATTTTATTTTTGTTAGAAATTTAAAAGCACTGAAGTATTTTTATAGTTCACATACCTTCTTGGTGGATAAAAGGTATAACAGAATTCGTTGGGGTGGAGGAGTGGCAAATGATGTGAGAAAACTTTCCTATCATCTCCAGTATTTACAAGGCTAGAAAAATCTATATTGATTTGCATAGTGCTATAGAAAAAAAACAGGAGCATTTAAATTTATGTTACAAGACAGAGTGAATAAACTATGACTTTTGGGGAAAAATAGAATGCTACAAAGACTGAGTTATAATCAGCTCAGCTGAGGTCATAGCAGGTTGATCCAACAGCCATCCTCAGTGAGGTCCCAGTTCCACACAGCGTTTAAATGCATGCTTAATTTTAATCACATACATAAGTCCTGCATGACCTTAATGTTAAGCACAGGCTTGAGTACATTGCTGAAGTGTGGATGGAGAAGTGGTTTCGTGAGCCCTGGGAGCAAGAAGAAGAAAGAGCCCCTTAGTGTAGGTCTCACTTACAGGACTCACTGCAGGATCAAAGGCTGCAGTATTAGTTCTGCAGCAGGAAATGTCCATATAATGCTGTGAAGCAGAGAACAAGAGTGAATAATTTTTAAGGGAAGGTGTACTAGGAACTGCAAAGCGTACCTCACAGGTTGACAATGCACTTTTCTTCTCTATGGGCTGTATTCAATACTATGGCCCTCATTCTGCAAGGACTTTAGCACAACAGTTGATGACTTGATGGGAAAGCTAATCACAGCTCAGTATTCAAACCATGCTCTGCTTTTTGCAGAATACAAGTCTACGGGGTTGAGTTTTACCATCTGATTCCTTTTCTTCAGACCTTGCTGTGAATGCTTTGATTTTAAAGTATGTTTTCCTTCTGACAGAAGTAAAAAAGCCCATCCTCCTAATCCAGGATAAAAGATGGGGAGAGTTTCCTTGCTAACATTCTCAGACTGGTAGGCAGATTTCTCAATCACGTTCACTTGCCAATGATGCTAAACTACTAGAAGTATCTTGATATTTATGCTTGGATTTTGGCAGCTCATCTGTTTCTGACAAAGACGTGTTCCAGAATAGGGATAGTCGAATAGGGATAGTCCCTTTCCCTTATTTATGTGCATCATTCTGACAATTAAACAGAATTCTGGGCAGACAAGAAGGCATGTTAAATGGGGTCCTAACATCAGTATTGTATTAATTGGGCCAAATTCCATTCTATTTGTATCACTACCCCATCAGTGAGACTTCAATAGAGTTTACTGTTTTAAACAGGAAAACAACTGGACCAAATAGCCCCAAACATGAAAACACTGCAGGAAAACCAACCTAAGTGAAGATATGGGTTCTCCTACTGCAGGGCCCATACTGGCAATCAGGCCAGTTTTCCCTCTCTGAAGTTCACAAGTCATCTGCGCAAACAGCTCTGCTCATCCATCCATGGCAGGGGTAAGAAAGATCCTCCATGCCTTTCTTGTAAGAGCCAGCATGGTAAGGACTACAGTGAACCCTGTAAAACTATTTTATATCTAATGGCATCTTGAGGGTGAAGGAAGAGCTGGAGTTGTTCACTATTCACCACCATTTTGGTCTGACTCCAGACAAGGGGACTGGCAGCACATGGACTTCTTTAGCTATCCTGCTGTTTGGGCTCAGCCAGAAAGTGTGTTCATGACTTGAGCAGATGTTTCTGCTTTTAGGAATCAGTTGTTTCCTCTTTTCCAGAAGCACTTGCCAGCACAGTCAATATCTGGAAACCTGCTGCTTCACAGTAGGTCCAGAGTCTAAACTGGTACTTTACTAGAAAATGGTAATAAAGCAGTTTGAATTGCTTTTCATCCTTCCTGCCTTTAATGGCTTTCAGGTTCATATGAGACTAATCAATTAATCCTGCTTCAGACCTAGAGGAATGGGATGTTTGTTACCCTCTGAACAGCAAAGAAGCCCATAACAGAGATTACCAATCTACTTATTAAGACTTATGTCAGCACTGTAGTCTAACAGAGCCTCCAGCTGGGGTGGGGACTACAGATTTGCAATCTTGTATAAACCTAATGTTCACTAGTCATATGCTAATTAATTGCTAAATCACAAAAGGCAAATCATAATTATTGTTTCAGGTTAGCAATTTTCCCTGACCTGATTGCACACTTGCTGTTTGGAAGAATTAAGGAATGAGGCTCATTTAGGAACACTTACCCATATAACCTGTGGTTCTGGTTCTGTTCGTTCTCGGTTTCCAGTGGTGAAAAATTCTCTTCAATTTGAACAATTCTTCGACAGGTTCTGCTCCCATTTATCATACTGTGATCAGAAGAAAAGCTCCTATTGATCTCAGGCATGTAAAGTTTAACTTTCATTTACTAATTAGTAATGGCATATTTGCAAACAACAGATCAAAGACAGCTTCCCTTCTTTTGTCACCTGGTCCTGCACCCCCAGAACTCCCAGTGAAGTCAATGGGGTATCAGGAAGCCTTCTGGTTCACAGTCTGACATATTCTTACATTAGGACTGTCTGACATGTGGCTGAAGTCACAAGGAGGCAGAGGATACTGCTTTGGCTCAGAAAGCTCTTACTCAGCTTGCTATCTAAAACTCTCCCACTCATCAAGCCTAACATGCTTAGATCTCTTCCAGTCATTATCTGTTAGTAGTGTGGTGAGAATGTTGACTTGGCGGCTTTGAAATGACAGCCTAGAAATTGGAGTAATTTCCTTGCTAGAATTAAGGTAGTTCTAGCAATCCTGAGAGTAACTAGGCAGGAGAGATGAGTCTGTTGCATAGATCTATTCTGAGGTTATCTCGCCAATAAACAGACATTGATCTGTCCACTATTACTGGACAGTGTCACATCTGAAAGATAGTGGTGTCTGCACTGAGCCAGCCAGTTCTCAGGACTGTTGCTTCCTGCTGCTCTGTGTTTTCTGGTTTTAAACTGGGACTGAAGAGGAACAAGTGTTGGTAAAGGACAGCTGTGTGGGTTCTTGTAGAAATAAAGCCAAGAGAAAAAGAGGGTTGTATCTCCTGGGCAGTAGATGACTCAGAAATGCTGAGGGAATTTTCCAGCAAGTGAGAAGCTGCTGCAGACGAAGAGACATTTGCATTTGGTTCCCTCCACCCTGCTGTAACTCTAGCCAGTCAGCAAATCAACACAGCAGACATTCAGTGGTACTGGCCCCAGACCAGGTCTCCATGCCAGACTCCTAGAACACCTGTTAAACAGATTCATTTCACCCAGCTTTCAGCTAACATTTTGGCTGTAGCTGGTGATGTGCTCTGCCTGCTGCCATCCTATGGTTGGTAGCTACAGTCATCACCCATCTTACTTCAGCACTCGCTATGGCATTGGGGTGTCAAAATCAGGCAACGAGCACCATTAACCTGAACTGTACAGGATAAACCACTGGAGTGGTGCAGTATTAAGTGCTAAGGGAACTGGTGGTTCTGTTTGTTTCAGCCAGCACTGAGAAAGGAAACACAACCTCTTTGCAGGACCTGCATTCTGTCATTGGTGCTCCATCCAGTTGCATGCCCCAAAAGCTTTCTGCTCAAGCACCGTGCCCTGCTGTGTTATCTTACCTGAAGGTGGTGAGACCTTCATGGCCTGCATGAGCACTACAGAGTGCTGGCTGGTGTTGGCACTGCTCTTCTCTTCTGGGTGCTCAGCACGGGCACTGTGCAGCGTGCTCAACTGAAGGACAACCAGCAGCATATGAGGAACATCTCCCTAAAAGGTGCAGAGCTCTGAAAATGGGGAAGCAGAGTGTGAGGGACAAGGCTTCAAAGCGAAAAAGCAGCTTAGCTGCCCTCCTTCATTGCTGAATGGAATCACTTTGAAATTCAAGTTTAGAGTCAAATAGGAGTTGGTTTAAGCTTATCATTAATTTCTTAAAAAAAAGTGAAACGGAAAGGAGCTACCAGGAGAATAGAAGCGGCAGCAGCAGATGCTTGAAAGGACAACTTGGCTTTCAGCTGCCTTTGGCACAATCTATAACATTTTAAAAGGCATATCTTCTGCCACACAATGCACATGGAGATTCAAGGAAGTCACAATGATAAGGTACTCTTCCTCCTCTCTTTCTGCGTGTCTCTTTCCCATGTTTATAAACATGTATGGAAGGTTTGCATCTTATTTGTTGACGAGGAAGTTACAGGTTTGCCTTAATTAGTTTTGGTCCAATGTTGTCATACCAAGAGGATTAAACTGGCCTCTCAGATAGTCTACCCACTGCTGGAAAGTCCATTGGGGAGTTCCAGTATATAGTTCTTACAGATAATGAACATTTTCATCTGAGCTTCTGGCTTAGAATCAGAACTTTTGGAAACCGCAAGGAGAAAGAAAAGTTGTGTACAGGAGGAGTCCACACACAAAGGTAGGATGATTTATTCTGTCCCAATACACAGCTACATATGTCAGTGTTGGTAATTTTTTCAAGTACTGCTGCTGAAACCAAACTTGGTCTTGTGTTTTACAAACCCAGAGACAAAGGCACAATACTTGCAATATAAGACGGTTCACAGAGAGTGATGGGTGAGGTTCACAACTGCTTTATTTCAGGCATCCCTATTTGGCAACTCACTAGGAGAAGGGGGAGTTACAGAGGTTGAGTATCTCCCCAAGAAGCTACAGCAAAGATATTCAGAATTATGAAGGAGACTTAGACTTCATTCCTGATCTTGACCCAGATGGGTTCTTGATCCTGTTCCAAGTGGCTGGAACTGGCTCTAAAATGCTTTGTTTGAATCTTCCTTTCTTGCATTAGGACCTCTCTCTGTGGTCGTTCAGCACAGTGGCTCTTCTCTCAGATGAAGAAAGCATTGCTTGTGTAGGATTCACTGTGATGAAGTGAAGGTCTTATTCTTTTAGTTAGCAAAGTCACGTGTGAGATGTTCACTCTTAGCACTGCTCAAGGGCAGTGCTAATTTAATTTTTTGTAACAGTCTTTTTTAGATGGAGATGTTGGTGGCAGCCATAATATATCCATAGTGCTATGCAGCTTCGGATAGCATGTCATACTGGCCTGCAGCAACTGGAAGTAGTTATTTTCTTAGGAAAGTGTAGAGACCAAACCTGATAATACACAGTGATGTGCAGGAATCTGCTTGTGTTTGGAGAAGATAATTCACATGAGCAAAAGGAACTGCAGATGGCTATGAGTCCTTGTTTTGCTTATGGCTGGTCCCCTTTCACAGCTCTCCTGAAGTCGAGTGTGTTTGACTTCATAAGAAGATGTTTACAGCAAGTAGAAATTATTTGCATGCATTGGTACAGTTGTTCACAGTTTATACAATCATAGAGAGTTGTGTTTAAGAGCTTTCTCCATGATTACGAAGAAAAGATGACGGTATAACCAGGTCTGCTCTTCAGGGATGAAAGCTCAAAGTCACATCTGCTCTCATTAGGTTCAAATTTGGCTATGCTGAACACATGCCATCATCACTAGCATTTCCATGGTAACACATTGCAATATTATACTATTCAAGTCATGTGACAGAAGGTCAGGCTGAAAACAAACCCAGTCTGGCAGAAATGAAGCACTTGTGTCTTAGGTGGTATTAATAAACAAAACAGCTACCAGTGAAGTAAATTGGCTTTTGTATAAATATTCCGTTCCTCAAGCTTGTCTGAACGAAAGCTGATCTCTAGGGCTCTGTCTATACTTTTGGTCTGACCCGGGCTGTAAGCTGCTTACTCTTCTCCCATGATCTCTCTATGGCTGGAGTGCTGGGTTCCCACAGAATTGTTGGGAATGATCTAGTTTCATTTTGCATGGTTTCTGTCAAATTAAAAAATAAGGTGTATTGGGAAACCAGACAGTCAGCTTCATTAAATTCATGAGAGTTAACCTCTGGTCAAATGATGGAATGCCATACATTATGTGCTTTATTTTTTGATAAAGTTGTTTGTTCTTCTATTCAAAGAACAGGGAAAAAAAATGAAGCTTTAAGACTGAAGGAACATATCATAGAATCATAGAATTACAGAATAATGAATAGTTTGGATTCATATTAATTTTTAAGAACATCTGGATTAAAAGAAAATTAAGCAGAAAGATAAGAAAGTAAAAATTAAGATTGTTGTTCTTGCTCAGGCAGTCCTGAGGTAGTTAAGTGTCCATTCTCTGAATTCAGTGGGCTTTATCAAGACCTCCAACAACAATAATATCCCAATTCTTCCCCATTTGAGATAAGAAAAGCAACATGAATATCACCATTTGTTATATCCAAACAACTTCTTAGTGTATGCAAGCTGAGGGTTTATTATGACAGAATTTACAAAAAGTTTTGGAAAACCTACCTAGCAACATTATCATATTAGTTTTACTGGGAAAAAACAAAAAATGTCATTTGGTGTTTTGTCATTGTAAAGACAGGGAGAATCACTTTCAAAGACAATGATTGCAAAATTCTATTTCAATAATTAAAATAAATGTTAATTAATTAGCACAGTTAATATATTTGAAGTATAGCTTATACTAAACCAGAGAAAGCAAAATCTTTAAAGACATAAAGGGGAAGTTAAGATGGCAAACACATTTTTGGGTCTTTAACATTCTGCCCCTCTCTATCATTTTAAGGGTAATCTTTCACTTATATTACCATTTCCCAGGGAAATAATGGAAAAAACATTTCTTTACTAGGGTTTTTGCACTTTATATGCATTTTTAAGAAGCCAAGCAAAAGACCCCAAAAATACCCAACAGTCCCTGAGAAACAACATCCAACAAGATTTGATTTGCAAACCACAGATATAAAAAAAAAGGGCTGCCTTTGATTTAAATGGTTGGACTGTTTTCATAGTGTCTTGTTATGAAAGATTATGCCAATCAAGATAAAAGGAGTTAATGCTTCTGCATTTATCATATTAAAAAAATAAAATAAAATAAAAAAATTGTAGATCTTTCTTAAGTATGTTGGTGGAAAAACAACACCTTTTTTGTAAAATGGAATTCGCATCACTCAGCCTTAAAGAAAACTTCATTAACACTGATACAGGAGAAAAAGATGTTTATGTATTCCTAGTGAAGTATGTTGTAAAATTTTTAATATCTTCATATTCTATAGAACCCAAACAGCCTAAGTACCTAAGATAACAAGTAGACATAAAACAATAGAATAATCTTGGTTGGAAGAGATTTCTGGTGGTCATCTGGTGATTCAACATTCTAGTC
Organism: Apus apus; assembly: GCF_020740795.1. NCBI lineage: Eukaryota > Metazoa > Chordata > Aves > Apodiformes > Apodidae > Apus > Apus apus. The sequence continues at coordinate 66,560,718 of NC_067312.1, read as the reverse complement.
AGACCAAGGACTTTTTTGCTTCAGGTCTTGTTCAGTTGAATGTTTGACATCAAAGACAGAGGTCCCACAATCAACTCCGGTCCTCTGTTCCAGGATTATATTTTTTTTTCTTAACATGTAATCAGAAGCTGCTGTGGTTTGCATCCATTGCCTCTCTTCCCATTGCTATGCAACCCCAAGAAAAGTAAGGTTCTGTCCTCCCTATACCTCTCCAGAAATGGCTGAAGTCTGCAACAAGGTCCCTTTTCACCCTCTCTTCCTAAGACTATGCAAACATATGACTGAGCAAAGTAACTCATACAAGAATTCCAGAAGGAAGAGTTTATGCAAAAGATAACTGATATGACATCTACTCAGTATTTTATGGACTGGGAGGAGAGCCTAGAAACACCAGTTAGGAACAGAGTATCTCTCTGCAGAGCACCAAGTAAGAACTATACCTGCCTGCATGCAAGTGTTTTGCACCAAGGAACAGACAATAAACAGACTGGAGGGGAAATAAGGTACAATGGAGTGAAGCTGTGATCCTATTAACCCATTTTGAATTCACAGAGCAAGATAGTGGCAAGTAATTAGTTTTCCTCCTGAAATATGGAATCAAGTTGCCAGGGCTGTAAGTACTGCATTCAAGGCAAAATCAAGGGGTCCTACACACATGGAGGTACTGGCTCACTCTCCTGTCAATGTGCCAGAGGTATTACTAATATGATACATTACTAATACATCTTGACTTAAGTGCCACTAAACATCTCTGGGCAGCTCTCTACTCTCAGAGCACTTATAAGCAAATCTGAGTAGCTTCCCATTTGAATTGGGCTGTCCACAGCAGGGAGTCTTGGAATAAACTGACAGTGTAACTGGTATTATTAAATATGTCAGCTGTTTTTTTATTTGTTTTTGGGTTTGGCTGGTTGGTTGGTTGATATTTTTTTTACCTCTCCCATTAGGAAGAACCAAAGAGAATTAGTGTCTTGTATCCACAATCAGACACAGAAGTTGATTAAACCTACATGAAAGATGGAGAATACTTTGAACTGAAACAATGATGGTAGACCCTGTGTCAGACTTTGGGTGCTATTTGCTCTGCCTGCCTTTGCCATCATTTAACAAGCATCTCTAGTCAGCAATATGCAGAAGAGCTGCTGCCAGTGTAACCCACTGTACTGTACATTCAGTAGATATGTGCCTCACTGCTAGCAACAGAGAGAACTGAGTTTGTTAATGACAAAAGTTTCTACTTGTGTGCAAATGCTTTTTTGGAGCTGAGGCCAAACAGATGATAAAAATACATGCATCTGAGGCTAACAAAGAAAATTGTGTAAGCTGAGGAGCAGTCAAGAGGTAAGAAAAAGTTCATTTTTCCTCTGGCTATGGCTACCTTTTGCAGCATTAAATGCTAAGAGAGGTTGCCTTGAAGTGCTGAGCCTAAATTCTAAACTCTCTTGAAAGAGTTATCTAGTTATTGTATGTCTCTTCTTCGTGGAATTAAGGAAGGAAAAATGTAAAATTAGACCTCATTCTCTTGCCTTCCTACACCTCCACATAAAACATTTTTCCTTCTTCATCTCAAGTGTTCTCCTTTTAGCTCAACTTGTTCTGGAGAACCTTTTTTGTAATTTACACTTACTTTCAGCTTTGGGGCTTTTTTGAGCACATTTGCTGAAGTGGACACATTTCCCTGAACATTGAGATTGCCTCTGCCCACTACAATGATGAGAAGTTTCCATCTACTGAAAGTAGATTATTTCCTACTTTGGTCCTGTTTCCAAACAGGACAAGAACCAGAAATCCAATCTGCTGATAGTTAGGGCCATAGTCCACTTGAGGTAATGGGCTCAAAAAATTGATTGCAATAATTTTTTTATACAATATATGAAGGAATGCATAATGAAAGAAACTGTGTAAGCCTCAATTAATTTTGATGCTAATCACAACTAATACAAAGAAAATAATTGTTTGAATATATGTGGAAAAATTTATTTTGATATTAGAGATCAAGCTCACTTTCTGATCATTCCAGGCACTGATCAGTGAAGCCCAATTGAACTCTCCAGGGCTGGATACATCATTAAGCTCCTTGCCTAAGAGCTCATGGAATCGCTTGACTTTTCCTCTCAAACAATTCCAGCGGTCAGCTAGAAGATCCTCCTTTGGTGCCATTGCTTGGCACAATGCAGAAGCTCTCAATATGTCATGTGTCCATAAAAATGGGAGATGCGATCCAGCCAGCCTGGAGTCCTGGAGCAATGCTGGTCATCCTGACTTGCCAGCATGTGGCATTGTTTAGAACTGAAGATAACAGAGGACAATGAGATTCACCTCCTTTCCGGGAGATACTTGCCACTGTTCCAGCACTTTATCTCATAGAAGGGAAATCTAGCTTTAGACCAATTCAAACACTGTTCTGCCTGGTTGCCTCACCATTCTTATTCCTTTCTGGCCCTAAGCATCCATTAAGGAGTTCAGGATGTTCCTTCCTCCATACACGTCCTCTTCTGAATCGTGCAGCAGCTGCTTTGCAGCCCAGCCAGTTTCCTTCTCCCTTGGCTGATCCTGCAAGTAAACAAAAAATACCTGCCAAGTAAGTACATCCTGCTCAGGGGTCCTCATCTTGGAGCTTCCTCTCCAGCTTCTCATCCTTTATGTTTTTTTAGAGGGCTGCATTGATACCTGACTCCTTTGTTCTGGCTCCAGGAAAATTCCACTGCCTGGAGCCTGCCCTCAGCATGGACTCCTGGCCTCAGCCATCCCATTGCATTACCAGTGCTTTCACATAAATGGAAGATGTTTAAGTTAATGATCTCCCATTGTTAACCATGTGTCACCCTCCTCCCTCCCCTCCCCCCTCTCCTCCCTACCCCCCTCCGTGCAATTTCGGTTCAAAATGGAAGTAAAAAACATGGCCAGGAGGGATAAATGCCTACTTTCAAAGCAGTCTGCCAAGGGAAGTCCTGCATTATCAAGCAGAATTAATAAGAGTTTCAAGCTATTTCCAAATCTGCGATTGTGCCAGTAGACTCTGGTTCACATTTGCTTTCAGAGAGGGTATTCTGAATTGACCAAAGGCCACGTAATTAAGTTAATAGCTAATAATCTATATATGTAATTTAAAAGAGTTTTTAAACAAATACCTAGATTAAGCTGATAAAAAATATTGAAGAAAGTAAATTAAGTCTCTGTCTTCAAAGTTGATATTTTTTAGTATAGTGGCATACCATAGCTGAAAAGTGTTTTGGGAACCCTTCATATCTTTCATATTTAAATAAATATTAGAGCTTTGAAGGCTATTTGAGACTGATAACCAAGCTTTATTTGGAGAGCACCTTGAAATTTACTTCATAATTTCACCAAGTTCACTTCTCTCCACTGTGCTCAGTTCATCTCTTCACCTCTTTTTTTTTTTTTTTTTTTTTTTTCCTCCCCCCCCAATTAATCTTTTGGATAAACTTTTAGGTCATAAATTTAAAAACAAATTATTCAAAATATCCACCATGAGTTTTTCAAAATTGCACAGCACTGGCCAACTGATGCTGTCATTGAAATCAGCAGTAAAACATACAGCAACTTCAAAAGAAGAAAAGCTAAGCCAACACGGAGTCCTTATTAAAACCTCACCTTTATTACTTTAAAAAGAAGGGGAAGTTTAAAAGAACTAACTAAGGAAATTCAATGCCCAAACCCCATTGTAATTCAATAGGAATGGGGCACCAAATTCCTTCAGGCTGATTTGCAAATTCTCTCTTACAATGGATGCCAAACAGTCTCCCATAATGAGCCAGTCATTCTGTAATGTCAGAGGTTCAAGGTGATTGCTGGGTGGTGATACCTGCCCATAGCCAAAATAATGCAATACTGTGGAAGTATTGCATTTCCATCACAGTGGGCTTGTGAAACAAAATCATCTGGATGAGGTTAGAATGGATTAGGAATGACCCAGCTGGAGACAGGAGAGGATGAGGCCAGTTGCTGAGTTTAAGAGGCCATTTACTGTCTCCAGGAGGCTTCACATCTGCCTCTAGGGACCTCTGAGCCCAGCCAGAGAGGGAGAGAGGAAATGGAGCAAAGAGCACACAGGCAAGATCACAAAGCCTTGAAGCATTGGTTTAAGAAATCCCTTAAAAGATCAAATGGCAGGTTTTATGACTGTCTCTCCAGATCAAGTAAAGGCAAAGCTGTAGCTGTTTCCTCAGCTATCCATCCCTTAAGCACACAGGCCAGGAGATGTCAAATCAACCTCTTCACTTGCCATCAGGCTGGAAAAAGCACTCCTCCCACTGCAGCAGAGATTTGGAAAGCTACATCGAGGAATAAGAGAGCCTCCACCCCATGTTGAGACCTTCAATACCACCATCTGCTGCTCCTGGTCCTGCAGTGTTTGCAGCAGAAACAGGGACCAGTGATGCTTGTTGTTCACAGCCCAGTGTGCCAACTTCCTCAAATGCTTTGTCTGTACATAATAATATTCACCTAGAATAGCAGAGGGTTGTAAAGCTATTTTAGGGAAAACAAGTTCACCCAACTTCATACACAAAGGTTTAATTTTTCCAAAGGAAGAGGCCCACAATTATTCCCATACTGGCATCAATCAATAAGTCATTTATATTGAAGTTTATTCATGCTTCCTTCCTCTGTGAAATAATCACCCTTTCCCAAAAATCAAAATAAAACCATCCTTCTCCTTTTCTGTCCACTGTTAAGACTGGTCAGCTACATGGGCTGCAACAAGCATTTTATATGGTTTCTTTAATTTGATTTGATTAACTCCACATGGGCTTGGATTCTCAGAGATTTTTTAATATACAAGTCAGAAAGGAGTATGGCATTTTGATAACTCAACATTTTAAACAGTTAATCAATTTTTGCATTAACAAACTAACCTACCAGAATCTACCAGAAACCAGGGGAAAGAACCTAACAGTTCATTGGTAGGTCATTTGTTTCAGGTGGACTCATCAGGGATCCCTTCAGAGATGTGTTCTCATGCTCAAATTACATCACATGGTATTGTTTTTAGCTGGCAAATTCTTAAATTATGTACAATTTAGGTTTTTTAATGAAGTTTAAAAGTCTACAGGCCATGTTTAATTAGCAATTCCCAGGAACAGAGATTTCCAGTTTGTTGGCATTATTTGCAACAGAGTAAATTAGTGTCGCATACTAGAAGCACAACATTGTGTGTCACAGGGATATGGATTCCTTAGCAATGAGGCATTCTTCATAGGGCATGCAGAAGCCCATGAAAATCTACAGAAACACTCCAATTGATGGGGCAAAGAAAACTTCTTCTAACATCAAGGGAAAGCTCATAGAGTTAATAATCCCCTTTCCTGAGTGCAGAATTATTATTTATGTTTTTCCAATTATTTTAGGTTCAAATTTTCTGAAAGTAAATATGAGTGTTTAAGCTGCTAAGAGACAGCAATTACCTCCTGTGCATGTGTTCATGAAATAAATCATGCTGTCCTGCCTGCACTAGGTTTTATGGGGGACTGTATCTGAATGCTTACTCATGTTGACTCTGAAACATTAAAGAAGTGTTGGATGGGCCTGACTTGAGGACTAGCTTTGGGGTTGCTGCTGGAATAACATAGAATTCTGACATTGTACAATTTAGGCAGGCAAATCACAGTGTGAAGCAGGACTGCATATTTGAAGTAATCTAGTGTTACACAGAGGGACAAGTATGGACAGCCATATTGTTTTTCTATTAAAAAACTGCTTGCAAATATTTGTGGTTCATTCTTCCTCAAGATGGTGAGTACTAGCAGGTAGGAGGTGGACAGGAAGTCAGGATAACTTAATTATTTGATTTTGCTGCTGAAGGAAGAGGGGTTTTGAGTGAGTAAGACCACTTTCCAGTGGCTGTTTTTCTTTTTATCCTCAGATTATTAAGAGCTTTTGTGCACACAACTGTTCTAAATCAGCTCCATGCAGAAATGTTTTTATTCAGAATAAGTACTTGCTTTCATAGTTTACTTTAATCCACTTTGAGAGCAGCAAGGTATTCCTAACAGTGGAAGTGAAGAAAACAGAACGTCATGTGTTTCACATGAGTTCCACAAAGTGTGAGAAAGTGCATGTAGCCTCTGCTTTCTGAATAGGGAGAACAAAGTCACTGCCATTGAGCTAGTCTTCCTCTAGAGAGTCCTCTTGTTCACAGCCCCACAATACTGAAGACCTCAGGTGGCCATTCAAAAAAAAAAATCAGTCAAGGTTCCCAGTCTAATGCTTTGATCCTTGTGCATAAGGACTTTGACAAATTACATCAAATAACTTTTTCCTCTTCAGGTGGTTGGTGCAGATACGTTTGTCTTCTGGAGTATAGCTACAAGGGAGCACAAGGCAAAAATACCTAATGGGCAGGATGGCTTCTTCCATAGTTTGCATGTAAGCTTCCCTAAAAATCTGTGATCATGCAAAAAGTTTATACGTAGCCATAAAAGTTACGCAGGCACCAGAAGCAAAATACCCCACATGGATAGGCCTTGCAGTTTATCTGTCTTTCTACCTATACATATCCTGCTGGCTTTTCCAGACACTGTGAACATCTTATATTAATTCCTTTAGAGTTATTGTAGTCAGTGAACCACAGCACCTTAGTGACATGACTATGTCACTAATAATTAATTACATTAATATACCATTTCATCAGTAATTTTGGATTTTCCGTTAAAGTGCTAACTGTATGCTTGTAGTTTTATATTATACTTCGTACTTATGTTATTCACCAAAAATGCTGAAGAGAATATAAAAACCTGCTCCAAGTAATTTAAAACTGAAACTAGGGCTCTTATTTAATCTATCTGTGTCATTTGAGGACAAACAAACAAACAAACAAACTTCTAGATGAGAGTGAAATGTACACTTGTCAAAGTATTTTTTTTTTTGGGGGGGTGTGGAAATTTAGTTATTCACAAATTACTCCCTGGTGATACACAAAGGCAGCTTCTTTGCTTTGCATTTTGCATTTGATGCTGTATAGACGCCTAACGCTTTATCCCAGTAATGTTGCATTCTGGGCAAGGACCACTAAAATTTCCTGTCAACAGTATCACCAGACATTTCCTATCAGGAGTATCACCAATCATATTTAAATTTTCATATATTTTAAAATGTAACTCACTCACACTGGCCTTGCCTACTTCTGGTTTCTAGTACGAGTTATCTTCTGTGAAGGTCTTCTCATGTTGTTGCACTATACAGTCTTAAGTAGATACACCCAGTAATTCTCCTCTGGACAAACCGAGTAACCCCCCTTTCATAAGTCCCCTCAGAACACATCCTTGTCCTTCTCCGTCCTCCCCAGCCATTCAAACATCCAAACAAAAAACACATAAGGACAAGCACAGTCATGTGTTCTGTTTCTTTCTCCTAAAGTGGTCAAAAGAATCTACCTGGAAATTTCTGCTTTAAATCCATAACCCAAACTGTAGCTTACCTTTTTAGAAAGAAGAAACCAGCACATTCCTGAAGTAACCATTAAACTGTTGCCCCCCATGTTTCCTCTCTAATTTTAACAAGCTTCATGTCCTACTTATTCAATGTTGATTTTTGTCATCTCTATCACCTAAAAGCAAGTATCAGAAACTGGTGGATGGTGCCAGCCGTGCAGGCTTGCCTACCTACTTTTGCACATGGCTGAAACTGTCATGATGCTATCTTTCTTCTAAGTGTGTATGCCTCCATATACCTGTTCCTCTCAAAACATTTAGTTTCCTGATCATGGCAAATTTCCAACTTTCTTGGCACATGAGAGGAAGGAATCCCACCAGTTATTCCTCTCCTTCCTCAGAACAGACCACTTTGTTGAAGCGCATGCTTTGCTCATTTACCAAGTAAATGCTTGAATGCACCTGTTTCTTTTTCCTACTGACCAGCTTGCAAAGCCCTTCTCTCTCTTACACAGTGAGTGGTTTGTAAAAAGTTGAACAACTCCAACAGAAAAAAATCAAGGCTGGAATTTCATGAACACTCGCTTCTACCAAAAAGGACAATTTGTTCATAGTTTGTCCTTTAACTCTTACTCCTGCCTACTCATTTGTACCAGCTTAAGTTTGTTGCCTCTGAACAGAATGAGCAAAAATATCTCGGTTAAAAACACCTCATCTATTTTTTCTATTATTTTTTTTTCCTTTACTTCACAAGCAATTGCAATATCAAAACTGGGGAAGCTTCTAGGAGGAATAGGAGTGCATCAGAAAGTTAAACCAGCCTTACCACTGAAAGAAAAGTTTGTTGAACCATAGTGGTGTCAGATAGTTCCACTTCAAACAACCTGTAGCTCTGAGGATAGAACACTGTCCCAGACATAAAGGACAGAGAAAAAGCACTAGTTCTTCCATTTGGTCTCCCAGGTCTAAGCAACACACACTCAAAAAAACCAAGACCAAAACAAACAAAAAAAACCCCAAACCCTAAGTGAAAAAAAACCCTAATAACTTTTTCCTGGTTTGGAAAATGTGACAGAAACCCTGAAATGTCAGGTGTCATATTTTGGACTGAACAACCTGGAGAGGGTTTTTTTGTGATTTGTTTTGTTTTTCTCTTTTTCTCTCTTCAGTTACTGAAAGGCAGCTCTGTTATCAAACAGATATGCTACTCTGAGCTCAGCAAGCCTGCCTGCCCTGAACTCCTCCAGGTCCCGTTAAATGGAGTGCAGGCACAGAGTGAAAATTATTGGCTCAGTAAACACCACTCAGGTCAGATCTGACATGCACCTGTATCAGAAAAGTCTAACGAGAAAACTGAAGTAGAATCATGGCAATCTGTGGCTTTGAATTAACCAGCCAAAATGGATCTGGAATGAACAGCATGCAGTGCTAATGCACAAACATAGAAACATTTTTTGGCTTCCAAGGGAACTCTGCTATGATTAGAAAGAAATGTCATTCTATCACTTATTCACCTGATTTAATGGGAATTCCCCCTGTTGCTTCCCAAAGCAGGAGCATCCTGTTAGCAGGACTGATGCTTTGTAATTTTGTCCTAAACACAGCTGGATGGGAAGGAAACTTGTCTTTTCTCTGGATGTAGAAACAGGCATTTGATCATGTTGAGTGACTTCTTACTTCTTCTACAGCTGTTTAGCTCAATGATTGGTTTGGGTTTGTCATTGGGTTTCCCCTTTTTTTAATAACTTGACCATTATCAAGTGGCCTGCAAATGCTGCAATGGGTCTTGAGTAGATGAGTCTGTAGACTAGCAAGCACCAAGCACCACATCTACACATCTTTTAAACACCTCCAGGAACAGTGATTCAACCATCTCCCTGGGCAGCCTGTTCCAGTGTTTAATAACCCTTTCAGTGAAGAAGATTCTTCTAATATCCAACCTTAACCTCCCCTGGTGCAACTCAAGGCCTTTTCCTCTTGGTCTATCACTTGTTACTTGGGGGAAGGACCAACACCCACTTCTCTACAGTCTCCTTTCAGGTAGTTTCAGAGAACAATAAGATCTCCACTCAATCTCCTTTTCTCCAGACTGAACTAATCCAGTTCCTTCAGATGCTCCTCATAAGACTTTTACTTAAGACCCTTCACCAGCTTTATTCCCCTTCTTGGGACATGGTACAGCACCTCAGTGTCCTTCTTGTACTAAGAGGCCCAGGACTAAACAAAGTACTCAAACTGCAGTCTCACCACCTCCCTAGTCCTGCTGGCCACCCTGTTCTTGGTACAAGCTGGGATGCTGTTGGGCTTTTATGCCACCTGGACACACTGCTGGCTCATACTCAACTGGCTGTCACTCAACCCCTCCAGGTCCTTTTCCTCTGAGCAGCTCTCCTGGCACTCTGCCCCAAGCCTATCGCATTGCCTGGGATTGTTGTGACCCAAGTGCAGGACCTGAAAACTGGCCTTGCTGAACCTCATACAACTGACCTTCATCCATCAGTCCAGCCTGTTGTGGTCCCTCTGCAGAGCCTTCCCACTCTCAGGCAGATCAGCACTCCTACCCATTTTTATATCACCTGCAAACAGACTGAGGGTGCCCTTGATCCCATCATCACCATTATTGACAATGACATTAAAGAGAACTTGTCCCAGCACTGAGCACTGGGGAACACCACTCATGAGCAGCTACCAACTCGATTTAGTTGACATCAGTCATGCATGGTATGCCTTTCATGAACCCATGCTGACTGGGCCTGATTGCCTGGTTGTCCTGCATGTGCCCTGTGATGACACTCAAGATGATGTGCTCCATAACCTTCTCTGGCACCAAGGTTGGATGAAAAGGCCTGTAGTTCCCTGGAACTTCCTGTTCTTGTAGACGGGCTTCACATTTCCAGTCTCCAGTCTACTGGGACCTATCCAGTTAGCCAGGACTGCTGATAAATGGTGGAAAGTGGCTTAGTGAGCACTTCTGTCAGCTCCCTCAGTACCCTTGGTTGGATCCCCTCTGGCCCCATGGACCTGTGTGTCTAAGTGGTACAGCAGGTCACAATCCAGCTCCTCTTTGATCATGGGGTCTTAATTCAGCTCCCATCCCTGCCTTCCAGCTCAGGGGATTGGGTACCCAACAAGAAGTGGGTCCTACTAGTAAAGACTGAGACAAAGAAGGTATTAAATACCTCAGCTTTCTCCTCATCCTTGATCACTATGTTTCCTCCAGCATCCAGTAAAGGACAGAGATTTTCCTTAGTCCGTCCTTTGTTGCTAATAGATTTGTAGAAACATTTCTTGTTATCTGAAGTCAGATTATTTGAAGTTGTGTTTTGGCCCCTCTGATTCATCTTCCTGCACAGCTTCACAACATCTCTGTAGTCCTGAGTGGCCAGCCCCTTTTTCAAAGGCCATAAAATCTCCCTTTTTCCCTGAGTAGCAACAGGATCTCTCTATACAGCCAGGCTGGTCTTCTCCACCAGCTCATCTTTTGGCACACAGACATGGCCTGTTCCTGTGCCTTTAAGATTTCCTTCTGAAGAGTGTCCAGCCTTCCTGGACTCCTTTGCCCTTCAGGACTGCTATCCAAGAGACTCTGTCAACCAGTCTCTGAAATAGTCCAAAGTCTGACCTCCAGAATTCCAAGGTGGCAGTTCTATTGACCCTTCTCTTTACTTTTCTGAGAATAGTCATGGTCACTATGCACAAGATGGTCTCCAGCATTACATCCTCCACAAGCCCATCTCTGTTGACCAACAGCAGGTCGCTCAGGGTGCCTTCCCAGTTGGTTCCCTCACCAGCTGTGTTAGGAGTTTAACTTTTACACACTCCAGGAACTTCCAGGATTGTTTCCCTGTGTTGTGTTTTGTTTCCCACAGACTTCTGTGAAGTTGAATTCCCTGACAAGAACAAGGACAAGTGATCAAGAAAGTTCTCTCAGCTGTGTATAGAATATTTTGTCTGTCTCTTCATCCTGGTGGAGTGGTTTATAACAGACTTCCCCCAAGATGTTTGCTTTGTTGGCCTTCTCCCTGATTCTTACTCATAAGCATTCAACCGTATTGTCACTAACATTAAGTTGTAAGGGTGTTTGAAAATTATGATGCACAGGTTAGAGAAGTTATGATATACTAATAACATGTATTACTACGTATAATAAATGTCCACAATGATTGGTTATTTGAATCTCTCTGTGTCATCAGCCATGTTGAAACATGTTCAGAAATTATTGCTGAATAAGTAATGCAGAGAAGCAAATTCAGATTAAAAGAGAATTCACCGAAGAGCAGTTTCCCTGATATGAACTGTTCATTGACAGCTATTTTTAGACAGGGACATCCCAAGCCCAATCCATTTGACTCTCAGCAGATGCTTCCCACATCAAATTGATCCAGTGCATGTTAAGAGGCAATGAAACCTCCCACTAGCACCCCTCCAAGCTGGCTCATGTCCCATCGTGAGCCATTCCTCCTCTTCTACTTTGTTCTTTAATTCAGACTTGACAATCTAGGGTGCTGATTTAAATTCAACTATAGGATAACTATTAATAAGACGACAAATGCTGAGGTTGAGAATTCTCAGTGAATTTAAAGCTGAGGGATGATTGCCAAGAAAATTTGGCTCTCATTCCCCCGTTGCTTTGATGCTCTTGCTTTCTGTTCTCACAGCATAAGAAAACGCTTTTCCCCTCCTCTTTGCTCTCTCCCTAATCTCCCCAGGTATAAGCAGGGAAGAAGATGAAGCCCCCTTTCAACAGCTGCCCAAGCCTGCCTCTCCTTACTTGTCAGCCAATTCTTCCTGCCTTCTAATGGTGCTGGCAACATTTTACTCTCCACTGCTCTTTTCCCACCACTGCTGCCAGCTGGGAGAGCAGGCTGGGCTCAGGGTGGGACCAAGGCAAGCAGTGGTGGTCCCAGGACTTGCAGGTCTGGATCACATGGCAGCAGGGCTGTGGATGGATGTGCAAGGCAGTGTGGTGCCCTTTCAAAGGCCATGACATAACACCTCTTCTTGAGAGGCAGCATCCACCCACTCTGAAACATTCACACAACAGGGACAGGAAACACGATGATGGCAAGAGTGCAGCAGAGAGGATAGCCCTAAACCAACAGCAGATTTGCCCTCCAGACTAGGAATTTCCAGGTTTCTGTAAGTATTTGCAGTTTCAGTCACAAGAACATAAATTCAGTTAAATAATTTTGGCTGGAGAAGGGGGTGAGAGAGGAATTTGTTTTGTTTTCTTTGGGGTGTTTTTTGTTGTAATGCTATGTTCCAACAATTTCATTATAATTTGGTTTGAGGTTTTGGGTTTTTTTTCCCCAGAATAGCTTTAATAATTTGTTTTGACAGTCCAGGAAGAGGAAGCTGGTGGATCTTTTGTTTTGAAGAAGTGAATGTCACTTAAAACAATTGACCTAAATTGAAAAGGAGAAGGAAGCCACACCAATGATTTCTAAGATCCAGAAAGTTAAACAAAAGTTTTCTCTTTAAAGCAAGAAAACATTCTAGGTTGAAGCAGCCTGAAAGTAATTTTTCCAAAAAATAAAGTCTCAGAAAAAACTTTTGGATTTCAACCAAATTTTTCTCCTCCAATTTTTCACCCATTATTTGATTATATTGTAGCAGCCAGCGTGGTTCCCCAGAGATTTTGGACATCTTGCTGTGAGCTAAAAAATCCCTATATTCTGGTATCTATATAGCCAAGGATTCGGGGGATGGCAGCTACTGTCATTTACAGAAGCTAACCACCATGTAAACACTAGCCTGAGGGTTGCAGAGGACAGCCCTGTATCTTGAGGCCTCTTCCATAAAACACATGTAAGTTATGGCCATGTCTTTTCCTGTGAAGGGATTATTCTCTTCTTCCTCATGCCTATGGCAAAACTCCCTTCAGTCTCAGTGGAAGCAGGATTACTCTGCCAACATTTCAGTAACCAACAGGGCCAGCCTGAAGTCTGGTTTCTGGCACTGGAGGGAGAGTTTCATAACCATGCATCACTGTAAAGTATACCAAGGATGATCCTCCTCCCTTGCCTTCCTCTTTGTCTGTTTCCTCAAGCAACATAACTGCTAACAGACACACCAGGGACATGGCTGGCAAGCAGTGGGAAATGCTGTTTCATTGGCAATAAGTGGGTAGACCAGTGTGTATTTGTTTCTACTTGCTTCCCATGAAATATTATTGAACTGAGTGCTGAGTGTGCCGTCAAAGAGCTGGAACTGTCAGCTTGAAACCAAAAAACCTAATGCAGGAATGGCAAGGCAATTTGAAGAATTTGCCTTTTCTGCCCCTGTGAAATAGGACACCAGGCCAGTTGTGCAGCAGTACGGATCAGTCCTCCCTCATTCTCTAAGGGAGGCTGGCTCCTTGGCAGGAGTTTTGCTGGCATTGCTGTAAGCTGCAGTTTGACTAGTGCAAGCCGGTGAGTCATCCCGTCTGCTGTTCTCCTGCAGCTGACCTCTGATCCTGCTGAATGTCCCTCTGGAGAGGGAGAATCTTCCTCCTGGAGAGAAATTCCTTCAGACGCCTCCTACAGCTCAAACCACAGACCCCCAAAAGCCAGGCAGCTGAAGGAATAATACATAATTGGGATGGAAAGCTTCAGAGCTAACCTATTGCTACACTAAAAACACCTACTACACCAGCTTCAAGATTCAGCTGTCCATTTTTGCACAAAGACTCTGCTCCAGCAAAGCACTTTAGTTCCTAAGTATTTGCCTACCCGTATGCTTTGAGTCATTTACAGTGTCTTAAGAGTGTTGCTGGATCAAGGCCTACTTTTTCTTAGCTAGCTCTGTTCTCAGACCCGTTTTTTATATATTAGATATTAGATGCCATTTCTTTGCTTTTTTTTTTTTTTTTTTTTTTTTCCTGTCTTGAGTCATAACATTACCTTTGGTTCTTCAGGTCATAATTCCAATGATTTCCAGGGCAGCTGCAAGGAAAAGGAATTGTGCACAGTCATTTCATCATGTGCTGTGTCTGCTGATGTGCAAGGACAGTATGCAACAACCCTCATACTGCTTCATCTCTAGCAGAAAATTCACACCTGTTCTAAAAATCTAATGAGATTGGGCCTTGCAGTCTTTGCTGAGAAACAAGGCGGGGTCCTTGCTGATGCTAGTGAAGATGGAATTGGGAAGAAATGGTTGCAAAGAGGCAAGAAGACTGGTTTGAATGTAAGGGCTGACTTTGACCAACACAGGCATATCCTCTTGACCTAACTCCTCCTGCAGCAAGCCTGTGACATGAGTGAGGCACAGAAAGCAAATTATGAAAGTGGTGAAAAGGCAGGTGTGCCCACTGCCTTCTTCACACTCATGCACACTCCTCCACAGCCTGGTGGTATTCCTCCACTGAAGGACACAACATGTAGCCTTGTTACGAGTCACGCTTAGGGAACAGACACCAGGGTTACGTGATCACTGAGGGATGCTGAGTAAGACGCAACCCTTGCTCCTTGCATTTGCAGTTTGCACCACTATGATAGAGAAGGAACATGAAGGCATAGAGTTGAAATGACTCGTGAAAGGTCATATGATACCCTATGCCATATTCCAGTGGAAAAAAGGGGAATACACACACGTATGTGCTCCCTGGGATGTTCCTTTGTATAATCTTTCCCATCTGCCCCGGGTCTCTTCTGTTCTGCCCTCTCATTACTTCTTGTAGTTACTCACTAACTACACTTATTTTTTTTTCTTTCCATCCTCTTGGATGGAAAAGTTAACTGTTAATTTGATTCTCATTTTTTTAGAAGCAATATAATTTGTCTATCAGGCATTAAAAACTTAACTAAAAAAACAGGTGTTTGGAATTCTCTTTAAATAAACATATTAATAAGCTCTGTACTCACTAGGTATTATTTTTAAAATGACAAAATTACACCATTTCAGCAATTCAAATAAAAACCATTAAATATATCTTTGCAATTAATTTTTTTCTAATTATTTCCTGACCAGCTTTTGCTTTCCCTAATACAGGTATTTCATCATTATGGTTAATACTTTTCTAGTGTGTGCACATAGTGCACAAAAGTTCCCAGGACCACATTCTTGGTGTTCAGTGCATCCCTCAATGGGGTCCCAGTCTCTCTAAGTCCTCTATCATCTACTAAAATAGGGATAAAATAAATATATTACCATAATAGTGATGTAACTGTCCCTTATCCGCACTAAAGGTGTCTACATTTTCCAGCTGTACTTACTTTTCTACATCCACAGCCAGTTCTATATGAAGATGGTATGTGCAGAAAGCAATATCCATCTTATTAGTTGACTAGCCAAGCACTAAGACACCAGTGTTGTGGTTGCTGCCCTGACCCAGAGACCCTCCAGTATTTGCATATTAGCACTGAAGACACTCAGCTGTGATTTGAATTTATAGATAAGACAGGCAGAGCCCTTGGCCAGAGGAACCAACAGATGTTGGTGCTGCTCCCACCTGTCTTGTTCATCCACTTGCAGCTCCTGCAAGTCCTCATCTTCTGTGTACACGGTGAGTGGAGATTTTCCCTGAATGGACAGAAGTTTGTGAATATTATGCCCCACCTGCATTTTTCAGTCATGTCTAACTGGGGTTCCTTCAGTGCACCAAATCTCTTTTGATGTTTCATCATTTGACAAACAGCTGGTTTAGAAGGAATAATAAAATTGGTGCTGTCTGTTAAGTTTGATTATTACCAGTCATGGCACCACACTTACTGGCCTGGTATCATTAAATATACAGCAGCACACAGTCCTACACTAGATGTGTATTTTTACAGCAAGTTGGATCTTTTATGTAGTACAGCGATGACTCAGCTAATCAACACCTTGCCCATTATGCTTTTGTTTAGGAACTGCTCTATTCCTTGAGTTGGCTTCCAACATATGCATTCAGCTATGGCCTTCGTTCACGTTGAACCAATCCAAATGCCTGATTAGGTACATATGAATAAATAAAACTGGGATTGTCCTTTTCACATCTTCTCCCAGATGGAAAATAAAGCTAGCTGAAAGGACATTAAGGGATCATTGAAGGTTATCTCCTACAGTATGCTGTACTAGTAATGTGTGCAATTTTTTTGTTATTTTATGTTTTCACCTTACATGTTCAGATGATCTTTTAAAAATATGAAAGTGTAGCCAGTATAATATTTACCATGCATTCCTTCCAGGCCTTACGTCTTCCAAGAAGATGAGGTGTGACATTTCATGATATATGTATTAATTTTAACTTGGAAAAGAAAAAAGTATTTCCAAAACAATAGGTAAATAAATACCAAATAATCTCATAAATATGGGTCTCTAGGTTTGATGGAAAGTCATATCCTGTTGAAGTAATGTTCCCCTTTGAGAGGTTTCACTGGTAACTTCTTGATGTATTACACTGTTCAGAGGAAATATTTAGAAAAAAAGTCAGAAATAATAAGCTACAACTCTAGATGCTGCCGTTCCAACAGTAAAATCATCTGCTGACAAAGACTTCATCAATCAGTAACCCTTACTGAGAATTTCTGGGCTGAAGAATTTTATATGCATTGCTATGCGTTTCTCCATATGAAGGGAAGAACCTGACAAAACTATTCCATTTTACCTCTGTTCCAGGAAAATGGGACAATGCTCAGCTGTAATACTTTGGAGAATTTCCTGTCTGGTAGTTCAGAAACTGCCAAAAGCAGGGTGCAGAAGCCAGAAGGTACACTGCTGTAATTGGCCCAAACAAACAAACAAAGATCCCCAACAGAAAATAACCCTCCCCAAAATAAAAATTGTTCTAAAAGATCAACAAAACCAAAAATGGACCAGATTTTAAATGAGAGCCTGTGTGTTACATATCATGTGGCTAGACTTAGTTTTTGGAAACAGTCCAACTCAGCCCACTTTTCCCCACCATCTGTCAGCAGTAAGTTTGCTGACTGCAGGAGCTTAGAGGCAATGTGTAAAAGGCGAGTGTTAGACAATCGAGTTTAAACATGACAAGAGCAGGGAAATTCAAAGGCTTGGTGATGTAATGTGCTAACACTTGGCTGTTGTGAGAAAAAGAGGAGGAGTAGGATACCATGTCACAGAGAACAGGGTTGCTCACCTTTAAGCTGAATTCTCTGTCTCTTATCAGTTTGTACTGAGACCCTGACACTACTTAAACATGAAGCTGGAAGTGTTTATTTTACACATAGGCCAAGG
This sequence comes from Apus apus, assembly GCF_020740795.1. Taxonomy (NCBI): domain Eukaryota; kingdom Metazoa; phylum Chordata; class Aves; order Apodiformes; family Apodidae; genus Apus; species Apus apus. Next base: position 66,543,169 of record NC_067312.1, on the reverse strand, counting down.
AGATTTGGTGTGGCTATTTAGATGTAGGCTATGGCCCTGGATTTAGACCTGCTGACAAACCAAGTCATATTTTACAGAAAGGAAAACTTCTGAGATCATGAGATTAATCACAGAGCTGGGGACCACCAGAAGATGAGCTGGCTGAGTTTCATGCCCTATGTCTATATTGCAAGAAAAGCTAGAAGAGAGGCTTACTGCATCCTTCTATTGGTCCCATTTGTAGACATGCACCTTCCACCCTTTTCTTCCTACATTACTATGAGTCTACAGCAAAGAGCAGGCCAAAATGCTTATCAGCTGCTTACCTCTAGGTTCTCTGAACTCAAATGGGTATACTAATTCAAGAGAATGAAGTTAAAATGGATCTGCTCTCCAGGCAACACAGAATTGTATTGTAAAACCATGTAAGTCCTTGCAAAATTAGACAGTATTTGTACCTTGTAGTCCAAACTTGACTGAAGTCTTGCTTATTTCTCCAAAACACCTTCCTGAAAGGCGTGTTATCACAATGAAACTTAAAACTGTTGCATATGTTTTTTAAGAGCATATCTCATATATAGAATATTAGGGGGCTTTGGAAAGGCATGGTATGAGCAGAAGGATACCTACTGAGCTTGCAGTGGTAATTACAGGATTGGGTCTCATTTATGTTGTTTTAAAAGCTTCTTAAAGAAATGTGCTTTTCATCTCTTCTTGAAGGTATTTCTTAAGGTCTTTTTGAACAGGTCTATGTTGGAAAGAGCTCAGTCCAGTCTAGTTAAATTGGCTGCTAAAATTACAGCTAGTTTGGGAACTGGCTATTAAAAACTCTCGAACGACCTCTGTTTCCTCCTGTTGCTCATTGCTTGTCTACTGGAAAAGTCTGTACTTGGTCCTGCAGACAGCTCTTCATTTTCTTCCTCTCTCACTCACACTGCTCTGGCTTGATCCCAAAGTTGTTGCTGCATCTGATGCTCAGCTCTGGATCCACCACATCTGCCAGCCTGACCCCTGGTATTCAGTGGAAGGCGAAGCCCTTCTTTCAAAGGCTATTTTTTGTCCTTTTCAGAGAAAAGATGCAGAACACGGGGCTCTTTGTGTCTCACTGTGCCACCAGACTCTGTTCCATTGAGGGACAGCATCTGAGGGAGAGCAAGGACAGCATCTTTTGTTTCTTGGCAGAAGAAACTATCTGCAGATTTTAATTAAATTGTCTGTGGATTTGCACCATTGGGCATGACAGCAGAGCCTAGCCCCGGAAGCCACAGATTACCAGAAGTCTTCTGAGTGCAGTATGAGTAGGGGAATGGTTCAGCACCTGTGGACTGGTTATAGATTTCGATGTGGTGCCATGCCTAGGATTCATGCCAGTAAAAATCCTTATAAAAAGTGTGGACAAAATTTACTGCCTACCTGCCATAATCGGTTTTAAAATCACAACATTTTCCTTGGGTTTGGTTGAGTTTTTTTGTCTTAAAAAAAATTGTAAGAGGGCAATTTCACCTCTAGATCAAAGCCATAAAGCTTCAAGAAACCATCTGAAACTTATAAACTCTCAATTTTGTTTTACATTTAGATAATTAAAAAATACCAAACTATATATATTTTTTAATTGGGATCTAAAAAATGACTCCCAGTCACATACCTTGTAAACTAAGTTTCATTGAGCAGTAAAGTTTATAAAGCTCAGTTAAAACAACTTTTGAAAAAGGTTTTTTTATTAAACAAAATACTGAAAACTGGTTAATATTGTAATCAGGTAGAAACTGCTGCCTGAGGAGAAAAAAAAAAGTATATTTGAAAAAAAAAAAGTAAAGTTCTTTGTTTCCATTAATATATGTTTCTAATTTGTCATAACCTACAAAAGTCACCATGACAAGTGACTAAAACATTAAAAAGTGGATTTGCTGTTGAATTCTAACAGTTCAAGACATCCCAAAATAGCTATGGCTGGTTGCTTCTGGCTGTGTTCATAGAGTAGGTAGGATGGCTCTCCTGAGCAAACCCCGTTCTGGGAACCTCCACTCAGCATTTTGAAGGACATGGAATAACTCTGTCTCTTCTGTCATCCAGCAGCAAGCCACTTACCGCAATATTAAAGGGACTTCAGAATGCTGAGAAAAAGAAGCAAACCTCTGCAGCAGCCCCCATTTACCTCTGAACACAGCCCAAAAGCATGGGATGCACCAGCACAGAGCTGAAACGTGCCAACAAGCCAGCAGCATTGAGGCCAGCCACTATCTGAACACTGCCAGCATCATTCTTTGAACCACCTGATGGGCTCAGGCATGTTATTCCTGGGGTCAGCACAGCTTCCTCAGCAAATGGAATGGACAAGCCTGCCTGCCCCAAGCTGCATGGAAGGCCAGGCCTGCAGGACCTGAACCTCCTCCAGAGATGGACATCCACAGAAAAGATCCCAGCCACAGGCCTTGCTGCAAGCAGGTCTGCCAGGGCTCTCCGTTTCTTCACAGTGCAGCTCTTCTGGCTAGAGCTAGACAGCAATTCCTAGTATGCTTTGATAAAGCCAAAGAAGAACCCGATAAATACAGTCATTTGGTTGAAACAAAGTTGAACTGCTTTACCTCGTTGTTGTGTATGTTGTATATAAGAGGCTCAACAACTGTCGTCTCCTTTCTATGTATCTTTCAGCCCCTACTGAATTTCCCTTAACATATCCTACACAAAATTGCTGAGTTCTCTGAGATTTGGAATATGGTCAAGTATCATTTGGTTGTAAAGTGGGAGACAGAGACATGCAAGATTCATATACAGATTTCTAAACTGTGTGCTGCCTAAGTGGCGGAAGGAAAATCTAAGTGCTTGCTGTAAGTTGAGCCAGAACATTTGTAGTTTTTACTATTTATTTTCAGCATTTTCAACATTTAAAATTTTAATTACTTTATTTTTTTCTTTTTTCTTTTTTATAAAAAGCATAATCACAGCTTGCATAAATGATCGTAAAACTCAGTAAATCTGGGGAACTAACCAAGAAGCCAACAGAGGTATATCAGCTTCTACCTCTCAACAATCCTAGCTGCAATCCTTATGTGATTTGCAAGACATACTGTTCCATTGTAATCATTATGTGACCAGCTGAGGCTTGCTTAGAACTACCTAACTGGTGGATTAATCTGGACTGATAGAGTTTTTACACATTCGTTAATGTCTATAATTGTGACACTGGCCACAAAAAGAAGAGTGAATTGAAAGTTTGTTTTGTTCTAAAAGAGTGGGCAAGGGCAGAATGAAGTACCAGGATCAGTGAACATTAAAAAATTAAGATGAAATTGCTAAAAAATGTACAAAATGCTCTGTTGTAATGTGAAAAAATGTGTAGGATAAAAGAAGGTTGGTCATTCTAGAGCCTTCAAACCTCCTTTAGGTTGGGTGTCAAAACAATGTTAGCATGATCAGAAACAGAGACTTAACTAATAAGCATCATCACAAAGCACAAAGTTGTCTGATGGATTGTACATATTTAATTTAGAAATGTTGCTCACCTGACATGATGTGACTTTCTCCAGCTGGTTGGTTTGAGCACTAGCCAAATTCTGGCCACCGGGATTTGCAACAATAAGAATTTGTCCGTGCTACAGACCCTGTGCTGTTGTCGCTTCTGTGCATAGACAGCAACAGAAGAATTTTTCCCGTTAGTGTCGTTACACCACTTCTTCAAAGCATGTGAGGTAAGCCAACAAAAGCTCTCCACTGTCAGTATGGCTATATCCAATTGGGAGGTTTTCTGGAATAATGGTACAAATGAAAGACTGAGAGTTTATCTGCTGAAAGACTGCAGAGGAGATGAGGTGTATGTGGAGGAGTAGTAAAAGAAAATGAGCCAGACTAGGTAGTAAATTTCAGATTAAATAGGCTAAATGAGAACTGTTGAGTTATTTTACACAGCTTGTATCAGGCAGCTCATATTCCTGATCACTGTTACATTCTCTCCCTAGATCAAGACAGATTATAGTGATCTCCATGTCCCTTACTCTTTTCTCAAGTAGTATCTTTGAGTAAAATGTTGACCTCAATCAAGTTAAACGGTGTATTTCCTCCTCTAGACATAGTGAATACTCTGGAGAGCAAAGTATAATAATGGTAACTGAGTCTGGCTTTCTGGGTCTGGTTAAGAAAAAGCCACACAAATATCTTCCAAAATAACTGCTGAACTGTGCAATCTTCCCTTATTCAGAGTTTTAATTTAGTGCTATAAATGTAGAAGTTCATGCTCTACCTGCAACTGCACTACTTTGCACTGCCTCAATTCCAGCAGGACTGTCCTCTGCTGAAGTGCTCGTACTCTACATGACTGAAAAGCATGACAATAGCTGCAATGATCAGTAATTTGAATGTCTTCTCAGAAGAGTCAGAGAAACAGATAGGAGGGAAGACTTCTTCTCTACTACAGCAAAGCATACACAAACTAAAGGTCCAAGGAAAATGTTTAGAAATTTAAACATTTGTCACCTCATTATTCAGGAGAAAGTTAATGATTTGTGGACAATGTTAAATGAAGAGTCAGGGGCAAGGAGCACCTGAGCAGCTTTCCCAGGTGGGTCCTTAGATGCAGATCTTGGAGCTGGGTTGTCTTTTAATGAGACAGGGCTGAAGACAGAGGGAATCAATTGTGGTTGGAATCTTTTAGAGATACTGCAATATAAATAAAAACAAAGGGTCACACTGGTAAACCACAGCATATCTCAAGAGATATAGGCAATTGTAAGTATCACTTGTCCCAGCACTGAGCACTGTGGAACACCACCTGTGACTGGCCACACGCTGGATTTAACTCCAATCTTTTGGGCCTGGCCATCCAGCCAGTTTTTTATGCAGTGAAGTTTATAGCAGTCCCAGCCACGAGCAGCGAGTTTCTCCAGGACAATGCTGTAGGAAATGGTGTTGAAGGTTTTACTAAGGTCCAGGGAAACAACATCCACAGCCTTTGCTTCATCCACTAAGCAGATCACCTTGTCATAGAAGGACATCAGTCATGCATGGCACGCTTTTCATGAGCCCCTGCTGACTGGGCCTGATTGCTTGGTTGTCCTGCATGTGCCCTGTGATGACACTCAAGATGATGTGCTCCATAACCTTCTCTGGCACCAAGGTTGGACAAAAAGGCCTGTAGTTCCCTGGAACTTCCTGTTCTTGTAGACGGGCTTCACATTTCCAGTCTCCAGTCTACTGGGACCTATCCAGTTAGCCAGGACTGCTGATAAATGGTGGAAAGTGGCTTAGTGAGCACTTCTGTCAGCTCCCTCAGTACCCTTGGTTGGATCCCCTCTGGCCCCATGGACCTCTGTGTCTAAGTGGTACAGCAGGTCACAATCCAGCTCCTCTTTGATCATGGGGTCTTAATTCAGCTCCCATCCCTGCCTTCCAGCTCAGGGGATTGGGTACCCAGCAAGAAATGGGTCCTACTATTAAAGACTGAGACAAAGAAGGTATTAAATACCTCAACTTTCTCCTCATCCTTGATCACTATGTTTCCTCCAGCATCCAGTAAAGGACAGAGATTTTCCTTAGTCCGTCCTTTGTTGCTAATAGATTTGTAGGAACATTTCTTGTCATCTGAAGTCAGATTATTTGAAGTTGTGTTTTGGCCCCTCTGATTCATCTTCCTGCACAGCTTCACAACATCTCTGTAGTCCTGAGTGGCCAGCCCCTTTTTCAAAGGCCATAAAATCTCCTTTTTTCCCTGAGTAGCAACAGGATCTCTCTATACAGCCAGGCTGGTCTTCTCCACCAGCTCATCTTTTGACACACACTCCAGCATAGTGAGGGAGGATCTCCTCCCCCCAGTTAGGCATTGTGTCCAATTCTGGGCTCCCCACTTCAAGAGAGACAGGGACTTCAGAGTGTCCAGCCGAGGGCTTAGTGGATGATTAAAGGACTGGAACACCTGCCTTATGAGGAAAGGCTGACAGACCTGGGGCTTTTCAAGTCTAGAGAAGAGAAGACTGAGGGTTGATCTAATTAATGTCTATAAATACATGAGGGCATCAAGAAGGCAGGGACAAGCTCTTTTCACTTGTGCCTTGTGATAGGACAAGAGGCAATGGATTCAAACTTGAGCACAAGAAGTTCCACCTCAACATGAGGAAGAACTTCTTTACTGTGAGGGTAACAGAGCACTGGAATAGGCTCCCCAGAGAGGTTGTGGAGTCTCCTTCCCTGGAGACTTTCAAGACATGTCTGGATGCCATTCTGAGTGATCTACCCTAGGTTTTTTTTGGTCCTGCTTTGGCAGGGTGGTTGGACTCGTTGATCTTTGAAGGTCCATTCCAACCTTTAAAATTCTGTGATTCTGTGATTCTGTGATTCAGGGATGACCTGTTCCTGTGTCTTTAAGATTTTCTTCTGAAGAGTGTCTGCCCTTCCTGGACTCCTTTTCCCTTCAGGACTGCTATACAAGAGACTCTGTTAATCAGTCTCTGAAACAGGCCAAAGTCTTCCCTACAGAAATCCAAGGTGGCGGTTCACTTGTCCGCACTCCTTACCTCTTGAAGAACAGAGAACTCTATTGCTTCATGATCACTATGCCCAAGACAGCCTATGACCATGACATCCTCCACAAGCCCATCTCTGTTGACCAACAGTAGGTCCAGCAGGGTTCCTTCCCTTGTTGGTTTCCTCACCAGCTGTGCCAGGAATTTATCCTCTACACACTCTAGGATCCTCTAGGACTGTTCCCTCTGTGCTGTATTGTTTACAGCTGACATCTGGGAAGCTGAAGTCCCTGACAAGGATAAGGGTGAGCATGTATTTTAAGCATGTATTTTAAAAGTCTGCAGGTTGAAATTATTAATGACCCCTCTTCTGCTGGCAGCATAAGCATGTACACATTCCACAGTTTCATGCTGGTATTTACTCCTCCAGTCATTATTGTAAAGATGAAAAATGCTGGGGAAAAGTTGCATATAATTTAGAGTTGATGTAGAAATACTTAGAGAAGTGAGTTGTTGACCAACTTGTTCTTTCATTGTGACAGTTTAATATATTTTCCTAGTTGTCTTGCTGTGCATTGCAAACTGAAATGTAGCTACATGAAGACATTCTTGATGTCCTACGAAAGAGGGGGAAGTCTTGAAGACTTCTCAAACTGATTTGTTACAGCAGCAGGAGGATGGATTTAGTTTTCAGGTGGTTGTAACAGTCTGAACGAGATGACAGTCTCATGCAGACTGTTTATACTGATATTGTAAATAAACCTGGAGGTGTGAGGCTCATTTTGGCCTCCTCAGGCTGGTGCTTTCTGATGGCTGTTAAACTGGGGTAACTGATGTTGGAATATATAGAAAAAATTATATTACATGTAAAATACATTCCAATACATAATGTGATACATATGCAATATGTGATATGTGTTATATTACATGCATAACAGTATATTAATAATTCACTGTAGTACATGAATAACCTACATATTAGTTGTAACAATAATGATCTTGAAAAAGACTGAGAGCTTGTTTATTTCTTCTGGTTTGAATTTATCAATAAACACACTTCTGGTTACTGGAAGTAACTATACAATGGGGGACCTGCTGAGAAGGCTAGAAAGAAAAGCAATGCCAGTAACGTGGCATCCATCATACACACAACATGCATTGCCTGTGATTCCCTGCTTCCCATCTGCATCCCCTCTTCTCAGATGGTAGTTCTTGGTCTGTAGGTGTGAGCTGGTGCTCTCCTGGCCATCTGAACTGCTTAGAGATTTTCATTATTTATAACAACATGGAAGAATTTTGAAGGAACAGGGACAAGTATGTGCTGTGGTGGTCGGTGACAGCTGGATGGCTACCAAACCTATGCACCCTTGTGGTCTGGATAGACATCACTTTGAGCATTCTCCCAAAGAATACTGCAAGTAGGCATAGGCTTGCACTGCCCACCCTTTGTGAAGGTGGCGAGCAATTAAGAAAGCATGCTCACAACACCATGCCCACACTAATAAGCCATTCTGGTGTCTTGGTGCCAGGCAAAAATGACCACATGATGAATGCAATGGAGTGGTCTCATGCTCTGCTAATTTAGAGTACAGGCAGACTGAGTTGAGGTCTGCATATGGTCATCATCTTCTGTGGTTTTGGGCAGCCTGAATGAACCATACAGGGATTGAAAGTATAGAAGGGAGAGGATTACAGGCACATGCTTAGCCTTGCAGAGATATACTGTCCAATTTAGAGCTGTTTCCCTCCTTGTTCATATTTCTGTCAGTATAAAGGAGAAGAGAATCAAGTCTTTTCCTTCCAGAGATTTTTGAAGCCTGAGGAAAGATCAGCAGAGAAGGTGAAAGAAGAAAGATTTTGGACACGGAAGGGAAGGGGAGGGAAGCTGCAAGCAACTGGCTTGCTGTCAATGCAGAGAAACCAGGTGAGAATCAGTGGGGCAGAGTCAAAGCTGGCTACACAGCTCCTCTTGAAGTGGAGGAGAAAGCAGCTCAGCAGTGCTTGCTGCTCCAGTTAAATGTCAGTGAGGTAACTTCCACCAAAAGAATGCCTCCTGAGGGGGGAGAAAACAAGAAGAGTGTCAGGACCAGCTGGCAGCTTGAGAAAAATAGCCGTACAATTAAACAGCACCACTGGGAGCACTGGACGGCTGCCCCTGCCTCCTCATCGTCACTATTCAAGGCTTGTCAAAAGAATAATAAAAGGTGCTATAAAGAGAAGACAAATCTCAGGCAGTTGGAGCAGCAATGGGACTGGCCAGAAGGGATAGCAGTCAGAGCTAGATTCCTAAAACTGTGTGAGCATTTAGAGGCTTACAGACGCGCCTCTCTTTGGAGACATGCTTTCTGTCTCCAGAGGTGACAAGGCAATGGGAGAGCCTGCTCATGACCTCACACTGTGCAGGGGTCAGGCCCTTCTGCTGATCAAAAATGCATGAGGATTGGGCTGTCCCTTTGTTTTCTTTCAGTTTTCATCTGTCAGAGTGCTAGAGAAATGCTGGAGGACAGGACTGTGCCTGTCAGGCCCCAGGTCTGGAAACCTTCATGTAGCAGCCTCAGCTCACTCCTAGTCTTCTTCCAGCTCTGCACCTCCCTCATAGTGCCACTGCTGCAATGCTGTCCTGGCATATCAGGATATGCCACGATGACGGGCCACTCACAACTGTCAGCCACCACAGCCCTTCCTTTCAAATGACCTGATCTGTAAAAGTTACCTGTTCAGTCTTGAGAGGAGCCAGAGATGAAATTTCACCCAGGCACAGAGATAATTTTCACTGTCTCCAAAACAGGAATCCTTGAGAAGGACAGATTCCTCCAAGCAATAAAGGCTAGGAAGGAAATTGTTTTTGAAGGCCAGAAGATCCTATTCTTTCCAGATTTAGGCACAGTGATAAACATCAAAAGGAAACAATGGATACCCACTTCTGCAGGTGTTTCCTTCGTACTTAACTTCTCCCCTCCAGCCTGTTGGGAATACTGTTCTTGCCTATTGTTTGGTAAATTCCAAGAATCATATTTATATCCATTATGTGAAGGACTGTGTGCTGGGTACAAATTCCCCTGTGCGTGGCTGCAATATTGAGCCAACTGGAACATTGGGGAAGCCAAAGCCCAGCTAGGTTGCCTAGACCAAAGCCCTAGGCTTCAAAGCCACTGTGTAGTTCAAGACACTGTCATGTTCCTCTGATCTGGAAAACAGCAAGTGTTTGCCTTCACAGACATTTTGTTTTCTAGTATTATAAAACATTTTTCATGCTCATCTCCACCATGCTAATAGCAAGACCTGTTTGTTCTATGTTGCTGCAGCTGACCTGAAAAAACATACCAGTAATAAAACTACAAACATGAAAAGACTAACCAAGGAGATGTGACATTCTTAAGCACAGTTCAGAAACTTTCCTAACCAATAAGGTGGTGGAACAAAAAACAAAAAGTTGGATGAACATTTCAGGAAGATGAGCTCACCCAACTGATGAGCCCTACTCCTGGAATTTTTTTGTCTCCACTTTTAAGTGGCGGAGGTGAATTAGATGGAAGGACAATGTCTGGAAACAAGAGTCAAATGAGCAAATGTTTGAGGGATATCAAACTTGGCATGTTAGTGACTATATGCCATTAGATTAAGCAACATCTTGGGATGCATCACTCTAATTTTCTGTCTCTTTATCTGTAATATGTATAATAACCATTCTAAAATAACTTTTCCACGTACGTCACTTTACAGCCTCTTACAGTGGAAGAAAGACATAAGGAATGTAATTTTCAGATAGGGAAACTAAGTCACCAATATCTAACAGATGTTTCCTAAGTAGCATGGCATGATAGCAGCACAACTGGAAAAAGACAGTCCTCAAATTTCTCAGTGAAGTGTCAGAAGTAATCTGTCTCTATGTGTGCATGCACACTAGTGCGCACACTCAGAATGCCAAGTCCTGTAGCCCTAACAAAAGGAATAATTATCTGAGTAGTTGTTGAGTTTGTCTGTTGAGACACCATAGAATACAAAGAAAGGCTTGAGATTCCCAGTTTCCACCTTCTGAGATCTGTAATGTGCAGCTTGAGTGAACCACTGTATATTAAAATTACAAAACGAACATCCATCAACAGGTAGAAAATTAAATTATAATAACACTAATTCCTAAACTCAAGTCTTCAGGTCTATCAGATTCCTTGAACTTTCAGCAGCAGCAAACTCAGTTCAAGCATTATATGCCCTCTAAGAGTAAAGCAGTCACCTCTAAGTTGAACCCAGTGTGCATCTTTGCAGACATTAGTACAATCTGTCAGTACACAATCAGTGATGCTAATTCACTCTCCCAATATATGCTCTTTTTTTTTTTTTTTTTTTTTAGTGTGTGGGAGACAAAGAAATTCAGCTACATGCCAGTTGCCACACAGAACATCTATGGCAAAGAAGTTATCCAAGATATGGTTTCTGATGGCCCAGAACTGATGCTGTGGTGGAAACCAATAAGCCCTCTACTGCTGTTCCTCCAGGAGAAAGTAAAATGCAAATTCACCATCCCTACCACCTGCCACTTGCTCTGGGAGATGCTGTTGACTGAAAAACAAACAAAACACCAATTCCCTCTAGAATCCCACTCTCAACCGAAGACAAAAATCCTGTCCTGCAGAAAACTAAGTTCCCATGTAAAAGGTGCATATGTCATAAGCAACAATGGTGAAATACTGATTTTCCATCTCAGAGAACTCTTCAGAGATATCATTTTCATCAGCTTTCTGTTTACAGTGTACTTCTCTACAAACCTGTTCGAATTTTTACCTCAGCTTTTTTGCATAGTGGTTAAATTGTGCATTTCTGATGTAGCAAAAGATAGAGGACATGTATTAGTCAGCAGAAGGAAACTTCTTAATGTATTATTTCTAGGAGTTTTCGTAGTGCTTGTCACCATTGTCTGTGATTTCACTCTCACAACACCTCATGGAAGTTGGTCACCAGTAATGTCCTCACTGCTGAGAGACTGAGCAAAGACCACAGGGCCAAACCTCAGCTGGAAATAGGAATAGATCCCCAGACCTTTATAACTCCTCTCTTTTGTCTTGTGCAGATGACAGATCTTCCTTATGCTGTCACCTCCACCTCTGCTTCTCCAAGAATTTTACATGTCAATCTCACAAAAAATAACACTGTCCTTATTTTTAACAAGCATGTCCCATCAGGCACAATGAGATCATTCACAATGCTTACAGTGAAGCAGGTGGGTGAGCCTTTCAGCATTGACTGTGTTGTTTGGCATGAGCTCTCTGTTGCTTCATGGAGCTGAAAGAAGATGTGTGAGGAAGGTTGACTTGTTTACAGCATCCAGATAATTAATAACCATACTGGAAAATGTTTCTAGATATAAGCATACCAACTCCCAAAGCATGACATGCACTTTGATTCATGTACCACACGCGCTCTCTGATACATAAAATTCTCAGTGGCCTGGAGTTTGTCAGCCTGTTGACTCTGCTGAAACATATGTTGGTCTATTGAGGGAGCTGCATGATGAGCAATTTCTCAAATGTCCCAATTTGGAAATGTAGTTGCAGACACTGTTTTAGAGGGAGTGCTGTGTGATTGAAAGCTGAAGCTGCACCATGCAGTTCAAATTAGATTTGGACATTGTGTTCACTGTCAATTTGGAGAACTCTTCACATGCTTGCCAGCAGTTTATAGGAAATATGGGCATGAGCTACAGACAACATCTAGTCTTCCAGCTTCTATTTAGTTTTAATCAGAAAAAACCCTTGAAACACAAAGAGAAGGAGCCTTGAATTTCAACAGGGAACACATAAAAGATCAGGTCTGGAAGGAATGAGAGAAGAAGCTTATTCAGGCATGATCTCTGCTCTTCACATGATCCACAAACTGCTAATCTTAGTTAGTTCAAGGGAGACTGGAACCCAAAACTAGTAGCCTGCAGGTCATCTGAAGGAGAGAAATAAAATAATCCATTTGGAGCTGGCTACTTTTACATAACTTCACTCATTTAATTCATCAGCTATTTTTCTGAAAGGTGGTGAAGCAATAAAATACATACTTGATTACCCCTTCCTTTTCAAATATTTTCAGCCTTTTTTTGAAGTTGAAGAAGTGTGAGAAAATCCACTTGCATCTACGGTCTGATGCAGCACCCACTGCCCTCAGCAGGCTTTGAATAAAGTCCATGAACCTGGGTTTGCAGAAGGCTGGATTCAGAAAGGCACTTAATCACATTATCTGAAATCCTGCTGGTTTCATTGCAAACTTTTTTCCATCATGCTGTTAAAGATGAGGGTGCTGTGTGCAATTTTCTCTTCATTGCATATGTTTAAGCTCAGCACAGCAAAGAAAGCTCAAACTGAGTTGGGGCCCAGTTGATTCCAACGGGATTAAGCATTTGTTTACAGGCAGGCATGTGTGTAAGCACCTTCCTGGATTACAGCCTTACATCTACTCAGGTCGAAATGACTGTGCTTGTGCTGTGCTAAAACAGGGCTTTATTGTCCTTTGAACTGAAGGTTATACGCCTCAGAGTCTTCTTCCTTCTGCTTTGATGGTTGCACTAAAGGACATTCTGAGTTCCTACAGTAAATCTGGCTCCTTGCAAGTCATGGTGATTTTTTTCCATGGTCTGCTATGGAGTTAAAATTCACTTTCTCCTCTCACAGGACCGTGGAAGAGTTTAAGGATCTGTTCCTCTGTGCAGCAAATGGCATATATTATTTTTAAAGTCCCACAAAACACAAATTACTATGATCCAAATCCATATTTGATATAAAGCAGGCCAGCTCCTTTTAACTTTTTTTTTGTGTTTGCAACTATTATTTGATAAGTAAGTTTTAACTAAAAGTGTGTATCAGCTGTGCTTTCATGACTGCACTGGCCTTCTACCAATTACATGTAAATTATGCAATTATATGTAAATCATGGAATATAATAGCAGGGGCCATCTATCGTCATACAAACATGTTCCACAGCCCACTGTTCTGGTGGAACACAATGATGTCAAAGCAAATGAGAAAAAGACAAAAGAAAGAAAAGGATCAAAAGATTTAAAAAATAATAATTAAAAAAAAATTAAAGCCAGAATAAGAAGTATTTACTTGTACTCTGATACAATGCAGACACAGTTCAGAGATCCCTTCTGCTGATTTCAGTGGCAAAAGGATTAGGTCCTTCTTTCCTATGCATAGAAACCACATAGCTAAGGATGTTTGCTTTTGTTGTTCTCAGCAATTTAATCTAATTTATCCAAACAAAAACTGTTCCCTTTTTTGCACTTCAGCTAGCACACACCAATGAACTTTAGTCCTTCCTCAAACCCTCAGCCTCAAGTTAGCAGTAGCAAATAAAAATAGCTGGGATGAAGTAGAAAACTACAACTTAAAGAAAAATCCAAGCAAAATAATCACACATGTATGAAAACACATCTTTCTGAGTGGGGACTATGCAGGCCTGAAAAACAGTGCCCACGGAGGAAGTCTGGGTGAAGCCTAAATCTGTTGTCCACATTGACTGCTTGATCTTGCCAAGGCTCTTGTGAGGTGCGATCTTAACAGAACTTTTCTCATCCAGGATTCTCCAAGCAACCAAAGGGACAACTGTCCCTTTTCTACCTCAGGGCTCTCAGACCTCACCCTCCTACATGAGACCTTCAGGAGATACAGTTAACAGCAGCGCTACCTTCTGCAGCAATATGACATCCTGACCAAGACAAGATGACTACTGCTTGAGAGCCTGGGCAGACACCCAGAAGAAAACAGGCCCACTGCTCACTGTTTGTGGAAAAATGAAAGGACAAGTGTGAAGCAGGTGGGGACTGAAAGCATATAGATTTAGAGCTCTGAGTCATGGCTGGAGATGGATTTAGCTGGGTTAGCTAAGGCAGCCGCTGTCTCAGCTGTTTGCCCCAGTCCTCTGCCAAAGGTTATTTGGGTCTGTCTGAAGGGGATGGGAACCTACTTGTGTCATGTATGGATTGAAGGGACCTTGCAGAGGCTGCAGCAGCTCAGGGGCTGGTACAGCTCCTGCTCAGTCACTTGGTCCTCCCCACCTGCCAGGGGGAGTCAGGGTCCTAAGCAATAGCATCACAGGCAGCTGGGAGCCCAAAGCCACATGTGTAAACTCATGTAAAAGCACTACCAGGATCATCACAAATGTCTAAAGAAAGATGGTGTTAAAGGAACATACTCTTCCTGTTTAGACATATGAAGCAGAATTTCTCTGAGGATTTTGGAAAGTAATTACTTTGGGGGACCATAGGTTTTGATATATAATTCACAACACCCAATGTGTTTATACAAAATAGGTCAGATAGAAAAATAGAATCATAGAATAGTTTAGCTTGGTAAAAACCTTTAGGATCAAGTCCAACAGTTAAGCAACCATTATCAAGTCCACCATTAAACCATGTCCATAAGCATCAAATCAGCTTTCCCAGTTGGGTCCTTAGATGCAGGTCTTGGAGCTGGATTATCTTTTAATAAGACAGGGCTGAAGACAGAGGGAATCAACTGTGGTTGGAATCTTCTAGAGGTACTGCAACATAAATAACATGAAAGGGACACACTGGCAAACCACAGCATATCTCAAGAGATATAGGCAATTGTAAGTATCACAGAATTGTTCTGGCTGGAAAATACCTTTAAGATCACCAAGTCCAGCCATTAACCCAACTCGAGCGAGTCCAGTGCTAAAGCATGTCACCAAGCACCACATCTACACATCTTTTAAACACCTCCAGGAACCATGATTCAACCGTCTCCCTGGGCAGCCTGTTCCAGTGTTTAATAACTCTTTCAGTGAAGAAGATTCTTCTAATATCCAACCTTAACCTCCCCTGGTGCAACTCAAGGCCTTTTCCTCTTGGTCTTCACTTGTTACTTGGGGGAAGGACCAACACCCACTTCTCTACAGTCTCCTTTCAGGTAGTTTCAGAGAACAATAAGATCTCCACTCAATCTCCTTTTCTCCAGACTGAACTAATCCAGTTCCTTCAGATGCTCCTCATAAGACTTTTACTTAAGACCCTTCACCAGCTTTATTCCCCTTCTTGGGACATGGTACAGCACCTCAGTGTCCTTCTTGTACTAAGAGGCCCAGGACTAAACAAAGTACTCAAACTGCAGTCTCACCACCTCCCTAGTCCTGCTGGCCACCCTGTTCTTGGTACAAGCTGGGATGCTGTTGGGCTTTTATGCCACCTGGACACACTGCTGGCTCATACTCAACTGGCTGTCACTCAGCCCCTCCAGGTCCTTTTCCTCTGAGCAGCTCTCCTGGCACTCTGCCCCAAGCCTATCGCGTTGCCTGGGATTGTTGTGACCCAAGTGCAGGACGTGAAAACTGGCCTTGCTGAACCTCATACAACTGACCTTCACCCATCAGTCCAGCCTGTTGTGGTCCCTCTGCAGAGCCTTCCACTCTCAGGCAGATCAGCACTCCTACCCATTTTTATATCACCTGCAAACAGACTGAGGGTGCCCTTGATCCTCTCATCACCATTGAAGAGAACTTGTCCCAGCACTGAGCACTGGGTAACACCACTCATGAGCAGCTACCAACTCGATTTAACTCCATTCCCCACAACTCTTTGGGCCTGTCCATCCAGCCAGTTTTTTATTCAGTGAAGTGTATAACAGTTCCAGCCACGAGCAGCCAGTTTCTCCAGGACAATGCTGTGGGAAACCATGTCAAAGGCTTTACTGAAATCTAGGTAAACAAAATCCACAGCCGTTCCTTTATCCACTAAACAGGTCATAGGAGGAGATCAACTTAGTCAAGCAGGACCTGCCTTTCATGAACCCATGCTGACTGGGCCTGGTTGCCTGGTTGTCCTGCATGTGCCCTGTGATGGCACTCAAGATGATCTCCTCCATAACCTTCCTTGGCATCAAGGTCAGAAGAAAATAAGGCATTGTAAGCTCAAATTTAATACCAGTGTTACCCTTGCCAGTAAGTGGTGGTCCTGAAGCTATAGACTGCCACTTCCACATAATAACTATATGAACTATGGAAGAGTGACACGAAAATGTGACTCTCTCTGTAGAGAGGTAGCAAAAATTATCTCACTGTCTTTACCTGCACGGACAGGTGGAGGTGGAGGTGGCTGGCCATGCAGTGAATCAGACATGTCCTGTGCTTTTCCTCATCTTCCTGTGTTTCCAAGAGCACTTCACTTTAGCAAAGTCCTGCTCTGAAGATATAGGGGAGGGGAGAT
Source organism: Apus apus (assembly GCF_020740795.1). Classification (NCBI taxonomy): domain Eukaryota; kingdom Metazoa; phylum Chordata; class Aves; order Apodiformes; family Apodidae; genus Apus; species Apus apus. The sequence goes on along the minus strand of NC_067312.1, from coordinate 66,526,534 downwards.
CTCCAGCTGTTGTGGAGAGGCCCCTCAATACCCAATCATCCTCTGGAGAAGTAGCTGGACTACAAAAATTTGTTGGTGCTACGACTTTGTGCTCCTGCACTGGCTCAGTCTCTGTGTTCAGGCTGGCTCCAGTGCTCCAGCATGCACTGTGGACTCCTCAGCAGCACCCTTGGCATGTTTTGGGTGTGTACAGCTAGCAGTCTGCCAACAGATAGCTTTAAAGCAAACATGGGTGCATCTACATCATCCTGGAGACAGAGCAGTGACAGCAGGGTAGACATACCTTGCAGCTAGCTCATTCAAACACTTCATTATCTGAGGCATTGGCAGGACTTTTTAGGGCCTCCACTGCATTTTCTCTAACTAATCAAGCTGAAGGCTAGGCATAGACCTCATTGCCAAGGCAGAGTACGAAGTGTCCCAGACAATGGCTCCTTCTGGGTAACCCAGCCAGCTTTGCTAACAGGAACAGTTCATTTTAGAGTAATGAATGTTATGTTATTGGCTGAAATGTGTTAGACACACTGAATTCTCTCAACGTGATCTCCTAAAAGAAGAGAACAATACAACCAGACTTGTATTTTACTGCTAAAGCATCCACGAAGAAATGGAAAGCCCTAAGAAAGTGCACTTGTTACCCACATTGAGCTCAGTGCTGACAGAGTTTGTTGAGGTGTTGGAAAATGTGTTTTTGGAACACTAAAACTATCATTGCCTCTGATTAAAACAATCCAGCTCCCAGTTTGGTATAATCATGATCACATACTGTTCTAAACATATATTCCAGCCTCTCTACTTATGTTCCCAGTTTCATATCTGAAACCCATGATTTCACAGAGGTCACTTGTACACCTTGAGTGAACATAGAATTACTTCTGACATGGGCCTAGAAATAGCCTCCCCTCTCTTTGTGCGTTTGTCGAAGTGCATGTCTGCAGGTGTGTATGTTCTTGAGCTGACATTTATTAACCACCAATCTCATTTGTGTCAAACATGCCACCTACAGGGAGCATTTTGGACCAGTCAAGTTACAGGAGATAGAAAAAAAGAAGACGAGGTAATGAATATGGAGTGCAAATGCCTTAACAAAGTAATGGAGACATGTACTAACAGCAAGTGAAATTTGACCTTCTGGCTCAAAACCTGATAGCAAACCAATTGGAGAACTTTAGAAAATTGGATCAGCCTCAATGGGCACAGAGTAAACATTGGGAGTGCAATACAGTCTTATTAAACATAATGCACATTTAATGCATAATTTTATTGCAACCAATTTCATGCTACTGCCTTAAATGAGTCTGGGTCTACTTCCACTGTAGCAGTCCACTACCATTAGAGCCTCTTAAAAGAATTGCAAGGCCAGTAAACTATCACTGGTCTGAACTCTCCCTTAGCCCATACTTTCTGCTTCATAAACTCTCCCAGCTCCCACAGTTTGTAGCGAGATCTTGTCTTCCTTCAGCACGCAGCTTTTGAAACACTAAACTGTTTTGGCAAGTCTTCACAGATGGGAATGTTACAACATTTCCATTTTGTGCTGGTGCAGTAAAGCAGTGAACCTTTGCAGCTATAGATCAGTCGGCTGAATCCCAGCCTTACAACAGGAGTTCCTGGAACCTATACAACCAGCCTGGTGCTGAAGATTTCTCAAGCACAGCAGGCAAAATCCTATTTTGTAAGTGACAGCAATAGTGTTTGCCCTCTGACAGGAACAAGGAATAAGGAAAACAAATGATGCTGAGTGCTAAGAGAGTGAGTAGCCCCCCTCACAAACTGAGAGTATGGCTGGATTAACTTCACACATAAGAAGGAAGGAACAATAAGTTCACATTCCGTGTTTCCACTTGCAGTTGCTGAGACATTCACAGACTTCAGAATTGTCACCTGCACATTGTTTAAACCCCAGCAAAGTATGAGATGCTTCAGCATCAGTCTGGAACTTTCCAGGTGTAAGGAACATCCTACATACAGTTAAGCTTAGATTTTCAACACAGTTGAGCTTCAGGGGTGTCTGAGTCCAGAAGTTTAATCTAAGCCCATCCTAAAATTTGAGATCAGTCCTTCCTATTCTACCGCAGTGAAGTTGTTAACATCTGCAGAACAGTGCTGCTGAAGCTCTCTGCAGGGGTCCTGTTTGCTAGGCACCACGCACATATGTACACAAGAGACATGTCTTCCCCTGACAAGTTTTAGGATTTCAGCTAGTAGCAAAATTCAGTGCAGGGCTGATACACACAGAGGAGTGGAAGAGGCCACCACTGTTGTCACCAAGCAGTACAATGTCATGAATCAAGCCTTCAGTGCTAGTGAAATAACACATTGGTTGCTTTGATTCATGTCCTGAATTTTCAAGCACTTCTCTGTGTGAGCACAACTAGGACTCACTTCACCATCTTTAACCACACAGCTACAGAGCTGGAGGTTTTCTGATGAAAGGCACAAAGACTGTGATATTTTTTATTCAAATTCTGAGTATGGGAACTGAGGAGGGCTAGAAAGCCTACTGGAGTCCTGATATCAGGGTCTTCTGGAGCACACAGGAGTCCATGAGCTCAGTCCCAAACTGTAGCATACTTCTGTTGATGTTATACCATGAAGTCTTTTTTCTGCTGTCCCATTCATTTGGACAGTGCAAGCGACTTCAAGACATGTAAGAGCTGGACATAATATTTTCACTCCTACAGAATAATTGGACTCTCTTGTGGCTTTGGTGCATTTGGTGGACAGAGCAAACTGGGAGCCTTTTCCAAAACTCCATTCATGTGGCCACTTTGAACTTCACCTGGTCACCTAAGTGGCACAACAAACCTATATAGGTAGGCTCAACAGTGGGTTCACACTTTTAAGCATAAACATGATTTCCAATCAAAGGACGCAGTATTTCTAAAAATAAGGGAGGATTTTGCATATTTATAGGATGATGCATTTTTGAAAAGCACTCTACAGATGCTTTTATTGCTGTTTCCGATAAATCAAACTGTGAGGATACGCATCTGATTCTGAACATATCTTAAAAATGCTAAGGTCATGCAATTTCCCTCCACATGTTTTAAACAAAAAAAAAATACTCAAAAGTTTTAATCACCTTTAAATCTAAATAGGATTTGATTAGCAACTCAGCAGCATTTACAATGGTCACATGTAGAATTATGGAGGGGAAAAAAAAAGAAAATGAAATTATCTACTGGAGGTGAACCTGCTCCAGCAGGGTGGTTGTACTAGATTATTTTCAGAGGTCACTCCCAGCCCTTAGCACTCAGTGACTCTGTGACTGTGATTCAGCATCAGTCTCACCAGGATTTGTAGACTGGGAAGAAAAATAAGGTAAAACAACTGAAAAGCCTTACAATGCTGTCATTCCATGTAGCGGAATTTACAGCTAGTAGACTGGATGTGGCTTTTAGCCTCATTTCACTTGTCCACACACATATTATATTGAGGGAATGTATAGGCAGGAGGTGGAAAACGTAACTTGAGACTTCTACTGAGGGATGTGCAAATGGGTAGTCCACCAATGGCAGGAGGAAAAGGTTTGTTTGGCCTCCAGCAAAAGAATTATTTCACCATCCCTGCTTGATGTCCACCTATATTTCAAAAAGATGAAGGGTGCCCAGCTAGACAGCAGCTGTCCTGTTCACACACTCCACATGTGTAAATGCATACACTTTAGGTGCATTTTTCCAGCATACAGCACACAGACACACAACTGTAGAAACACAGGCAAGGACAAATCTCTGACTTCTCATCTGAGAACTTCTGGACTTTTATACCTCAAAATATTAGGAGAAAGGATGGTCAAAACCTCTCTGAGGCTTCTCACAGAAAGGGGATGCTCTGTCTATTGTTATAGAAGACCTGCTGGAAAACCAGAACTTCAAATTTGCTAAGAACTGCTAGCAGATTTGGCATCACTCACCTCCTGCTGGTATGAAACCTGGAAATTACATATGAAATGAAGTTTTTTTTGAATACAGTATTCCAGAAATATCTAACTGACCTTGCTGAAGACACCATTTACCAGTTGAGGTAATATATTTAAAGAGACCAGCCAGGTGTAGCTGGAAAAAGCAAAAAGTATTTCCAGTCTTAAAAAGTTTTCTTTATTTTTTAAATACTTCAAAGCTCAAAACTTCTCTGAGCCAAATCAGATACGCAGCTGTTAGACCATCTCTGACAGAAAAGTTAATTGGAAACTATAAACTTTCTCTTGCTTATGTCCTGAGACTATCACAGCTGCAGTAAAGCTACTCACCCTTATGGGAATGCTTCTCTTTGGTCTTACAGCTTTGACCACTAACAAGTGAGCTAACTTTTTTCAAAGCATTTAATAAAATCTTTCAAGTTTGTCTCAGAAACATCTTCCAAATTGAAAATAAGTCTAATGCAAAATCACCAACAGATGATGGGGTTTTTCTTGTATGAAGGTTTGAATCATTATATCAATAATCGATTCCAAGGCATATACATTAATAATCTATTGCTTTTAACAGTGGGTACTTAAATCAGTTTCTACTGGTGTGTCTCATAATTTATTACATTCACTGTTGTTTCTATTACAGCTGCAACTGGAGACAGAGATGTCTACTGGTCCAAAAAACTTAACAAAAATTTTGTTAATCATAGTAATTTTGTAAAGCATAGTTTTGTATTCTGAAAGAGGGTATCACCATGGATTGCTTTATCATGGAAATAGGAGTAAACAAAAATCAATGCTTATAAAAGAATAACATACAGAAAACAACAAAATTGATGTATTCCATAGAGAACTCACTGGCACAGGATGTCAAAGAGAGAGGTGTCTTTTCAAGGGAGACCTGTCTTCCATCCTTCTTCAGGACAGAAGAGCATATTAAGGATAACTATATCTCAGGCTTTCAGCCGGGATCCAGATATTTCTTTCCATGGTGTGGTATCTCACATGCAGGCAAATTGTATTACACAAGGTGGTCATAATTCAGCATTGTGGAAAAAAAAAAATTGTCAGATAGGCAATGGTGGGATGAAAGGCACACTATCTTTTACAGCATGCCAAGACTCTGAACTTTTATGTCTTTCTACAAGAAGTAATCAGAAACCACATAACTGTTCTTGCACTTTTCTAATTTCTATTCCAATTTACTATAAGCCTAGTGTGATAAGACCAAAAATGTATTTTAGCTGTGGGCAGGTTTTAAGACCACATTGTTCTAAAATCCTGAAAATCAAGGTTCGTCACTGAAACTGTGATAAACCCCAAAGTCTTATTGTATTAGTAGAAGCTGCTATCATATAGATGATTTAATAAAGATTTCTAATGTTTCTTCTGTGTCCTAAAGCCATGATTCACTGCTAAAGAACCATAAATCACAAAAAGTCTCAGTAGGATTGAATTTGAAATATATCTATATAAAATATACATAGCTCTAAACCAATAAAAAAATTTAATACCAAAAACTTAAATCCCCTCTGTCTTTAGCTTGTTCCTTGCTTTAAAATACAAAACTCACTTAAATAAGAAATGTGGCTGTTTAAATACTTCTGCCATACTGGAGCAGTAGATCAAGTCCTTTATGCAAAGCAAACAAGAGGGGCTGTCCATTAGAGAAGACACAGTCCAATGACTCAATAAATAGATATAGGAGGAGGAGGGTCAGCTCCTAGTTTCACAGCTAGCTCATGGAATGTGGTGTGGTAGCAAATTAATTTGCCTCTTTAAGATAATTTTTCTCCTTCCAGACTGCTGTGAACTCCTTTGGGCAAGGCAATGTCTCTGGGCTCAGCTGTGCAGGAGACTTACTAGCTCCCTGGAAATGCTGAAGCAGAAATGGGAGGTCTCTGCTCTCACCTGCATCAGTCACTCTGATGCTGCTTTCCCACTGTGCATTTCCCCTCTCCTTCTCTGCTGGCTTTCTTGTGACCACCAGAGCAAGTTTGTGGAGGCATATCGAAATCTGGCTTGGAGGTAGAAATCGCTAATAGGAAAAAAAACCCTGGTGATTGTGATTTCTAGAGGTTGAGGTTTAAAGTTACGAGACTTCAGGTGTAGGGATTGCCCCTGCTTGGGAAAAAGCCCTGCATCAAGTAATGGTGATGCTTGCAAAGGACACAAGAGGAGAGGATTTAAACCCAGGAAAGCTGCTCTGGGGAACTGCAACCATGTCACTATGAACACATGGAAAAGTGGGGTGGACACAAAAAAAATCAGGTAGCTTTCTCTCTGTTTATAGTCCACAATAGTCCTTTCTACCATGTGAGAAAAATACCGATGAAAAAAAAAAAAAAAAAAAGGAAATTATGAAATACAGAAATAAAACCAACCAGAGACTTCAATCGAGTTATGATTCAAGAGTCCAAGAATCATAGTCCTACAGCTTAGTGGTCCTGGCAGGATAAGGCAATAAACCAGTAGTTTTATACCAAGTGTATCTGGACTGAGTGTCAGCAATTCCAAGCTTGTCTGCCTGGCAGAAATTAATTTGATGCTCCTAGCTTGTTTCATACTGGTCAATAATTAATTTTATGAAACATTCTCTTCTTTCTCCTTGTCAGATGATATTGGCAGTCACTCCTCAAGAGAAGCATAGGACCATCTAAGCACTCAGACTGTTTCATTCTCAGCATGGAGGTGGCAGAAGCAGCCACATTCTGGGCGGTCATGACAGCCTTGCCTGGTGTCTATCACACCAAAATGCATGAGCAGCAGCTGGGAAAGTAAAATGACCTCTAGCAGAGGTGAGACCCTCTGGCTCCAAGGAGACTGTGCTGATTTCCACCACAGGAGGATTTGGCTCACCCAACGCAGTGTGGAGGGACAAACCAAAACAGACGTCCCTTGGAGGGCTAGAGCTCAAGTCACCATTTGCCTGTCTGGAGCAGGATAATTTGTCAGGCACCAGCTGCTGCGAGTTCTGTCCTCCTGGGCACACTTGTTATTGTGTTACAGCCTGCCTGAAGAATGTGGGACGTTGAGGAAGACAGAACGATTGCAACCCTGTTTGCACAAATAATCTGCGGACTTCTTTATGCAAGATCTTCTATCATGCACAGTGTGTCCATAAAGCAATAGCCAGTGTTAGGAAGAAAAAGAGAAGGGGGGCAAAAAACAGGAGAGGGAGAAGAAGGAGAAGAAGATGAAAAAAAAAAAAAAAAAAAAGAGCAGGCTGGCAATGCTGGGGAAGTGCTTTTGTGACCACACAATGAGATTTAAGACCGGATCAAAGTGGTCCCCCCACTCACCCACTCCCTCGCCCCGTCTCTCCCGTCTCTGAAAGAGTTACTTGGGAGGATTTCAAGGATAGGTTTCTAGAGCGACACCATGTCTAATTATGTACAAGACAGACTGAAAAGGTGTAGGCCTGTCTTTCCAGCTCAGAAAAAAATGTGGTGTCCTGCGAATAAGAAATGAACAGACTGACCTTTTCAGAGCTGCTGAAAGAGAAAACCAGATGTATTCCTCAAGAGTCACTATGACTGAAGGGTGATAAAGGATTGCATTGTGCACTTGAATAAAAGGAAAGCTAACCAGAAAACAGCAGCTGATAATAGTCAGGCCAGGCTGTGCTATTGTCCAAGGCACAAATGTTCAGCATTGGCCTAGACCACACTGCTGGTATATACAGCACAGACTTAGGGGAGAAAAAAATGGGGGGGAAAAGTGGCAGCTTTTTTATTACTGTTACCTACAGGAGATTGCGTGAAACTGCGAGCAGTTATAAGACCACAGAGGGAAAAAATGATCTGAGATCTTTTCCCCACCACACACAAACACAAACATACACTTGGTCCATTTCTAACATTATGTTCCTGTAAGATCTGAATCTAACCATCTGCCAAATGAATAGACAAAACCCAGCTTGTCTTCCAGGGTTCAGATGTAAGGGGGTGGATAAAGAGGAAACATCACACTGGTGAAGAGGCTGGGGCTTTCTACACTGCAAAACAGGGGTCTCCAGAGCTCAGGACAACCGAGAAACAACAGTGGCTTTAATTAACTAAAGGCTGGGCGGGGAGCACTTGGAAGGTGTGGCCATTCCCCGTACCAGGCAGGTGTCTGAATCTACCATAAAACCCCAAGAAAAGGCAGGGGCAGGGGTTGTAAAAGGGGGAGGAAAGGAACAATTTGAGGGTGGGGAGAACCAAAATCCAGCAAGCAGACCCTAACCCTCAGCTCTTCCCATGCTTGGGGAGTGAACTGGCTTCTCTCTGGGCTGGAGGGACTTGCTTTAAGACCTGCTGCTGTGATCTCTCTGGATTCTTCAGCATCACAGACCTGCCAGAGAGCCTTTGTGCCACTTTTGAATGTCATGTCACTGTTTGAGAACCAGGGCTAGGTCTGAGTGAGCAGATCTTGCCCATTGGAGATCGTTATTTTTAGAGTGGGCACGATAAGATTCTGCCAGGCACCATCCACAGCCAACCACATCCATGCAGAAGCATAAATCAACCTCAGTGCTCCCTGGGAGACCTTGCCTTTTCTTATTTAAATATGTTCTCCAAAATAACTCTTTGGGGCTGTTATCTGTGAATGTGGGGGGAGAGGGGTTCCCTGCTCCTCGCTGCCCTTCCAGAAACAACAGGCTTGCAAAGAAGCTGTGGGGCTTTTTGTTTTTGCACAGCATTGGCTTTGTCCTTAACAAAATTAGTTCAAGGAGATTTATTGCTGGCAGCGGGCACTGAGGGCTGGCCTGGTGCTTGTCTGCAGAAGATGAGACAGGGTGTTCCCACCGCAAAGTGCCTCACTTTGGCTGTCAGAAGATGAAGTGGATTTTGCTTCCTGGCTACTGGCTGCATGACCTTGGTTGTGTCCCCTCACCTCTCCCTGCCTGCCTCAGTTGTTTCAGGACCGTGCACTCCTAAGGAAGTCCTCCAGAGCTGGAGCTGGCTGCCACAGTGCATACAGCTCCTAGCACAGCAAAACACATCACTCAACAGGGGATGGAGCAGCTGTTTGCATAAGGAATTAATTATACCGTCGCTACCAGATACGAGTCCTCCACTGATCAGTGAAGCAAAGAAATGTGGGCTCAAAGGAGAAGCACCAGAGAGAGGACAGAGCTATCTGCCAGCTGTGCAGTCAGACAGGAGTGAGTCTGTTTCCCTCCACTCTGCTTTTCCAATGTGTTTCAGCCCAAACCTGGGAAAATGACCCCAGGGAGCAGGGTATTTGGAGGCTCCTGGGCCATGGCTTTTCTGCTGTGATTACCCTGGAGGCATCTAATTAGTAGAAATAGGGCTGCCTTTCTTTCTGATCTCTGCAAGGAACTATCCTGAGAAGCTACCAACTCATCTCATGCTGTACCCATAAGACCTGTACAAGCTCCCTAGCCAGTTAGCTTTATTTTTTCCTGTGTCAACAGGAGTAGGAGAGATTTGGGGGGTGGTGTAGATGGACAGGAGGAGAGAGAAAGTGAATCACAGAGAAATAATGTATTCCTGCCATACATTCAGTGAACTAAACGGCACATGTATACACACATGCACACACTCATGAGGCTGAGGAAGCAGGCTGAATAACTTTCAAAAGGCTTGCTGCATCTTGCTCCATGAGTGGGTATTGCTTGGCTATTTCTAGGAGACAGACATTCAAATCCGCAGCACAGTCATTTAGAATTTCAAAGGATTCTTCTTCAGGGGGTGGAATACAAAAGACACCACAGTTATTCACATAATACAAGCAAGGTTGGGGAAACAGCAGCATACCATTAGGTAAGACTGAGCAGAAAATCTTTCTGGAGAAGGCTAAGATCTATTCATTCAAAGTAAAGAAGTGACCCTCATAATTTGTTACTTTTGCATTTATCTAGTCTGTATATATGTGTAAGTGGATGTGTACATATATAGAGCTATATTTGTGCAGCTATGTTTTCTACACCACTTGGAGAAGAGCTTGAGAGAGGATCTGAAATGTGTACTGTGGTGGAGGAAAGAAAAGGAGGGGGAAAAAAATATATATTCAAAATACATCACACATCATCCACGCATCTACACAAACATGCTCTCATTTCTTTCACTGTGAGCTTTGGGTGTCAATCAGCAGAGAACAAACAGCAAAATGAAAACCAGGAGATCCTTCTGTTGAGGTTTTATGATAATGTCCTCCAACATTCCCCTGGTTTTGTTTTTAATGTGCTAAACTAACTGTATGGCTGGAGAGGCAAAGAATGCAATGCTCACACATGTAAAGCATTGTGTCCTCTGACATACTATTACACAGAAGGCTCACAGTTCCCCCCTCTCCCTCCCCTTCCTGGTGTTGATGAATTACATGAGATGAATATCACAGATCTGGGTTTTTTAAACCGTGAGTTTAGGCAGCAACAACGACTGCAAAGCAGACATCGTTGTCTGAACCTCTATTGTTTCTATTTCGGGAGCACATTGAGTGATTAGTTTGGGTAACAGTAACATCACATTACCTTCTACAGGCTGGAAATGTCTTTTAAAACTGAGGCAACGCTGAAGCCATGTGATACAATACTGTAGACAGAGCCAAGTGGAATACATCAAAGAGTGCCTTGATGCAGATGTTTCATGCAGAAGAAAATTAGGTCAGAGACCACTTCAATTTCAGCTTCTGCCAGGCTTGTTTGAGAGCTTCCAGTGAATTCCTAATGAATAGCTTCTAGGGCACTTTTCTCTCATTCAGTCACAAACTGCCACAGCCAGATGAGCTTTCCATGTGGAATCTTTTCTCATTATTTAAAATACTATTACTTTGTGTTCACAGATTCCAGAATCTTCCTTTCAACAATAGCAACAACTCCCCCTCCTTCATCACTCCTCAATAAAATATAAGGGAAAAGGAAAAGGTAAGAAGAATAACCAATTGAGACACAATGTGAGCTATGAAGGAGGGAGGAAGAGGCGGGGGGGCAAAGAAAAAGAAAAAAAAAGGCAGCCTTTTACCAATTTTACATGGTAGATAAATACTTGCTAAAGATTCTTCTCAAATGCAGAGATTTTTGAATCTCAGATGCTTAGACTTGTGGAGGCAAAGCAGTCAGCAGAAACCCAAGTGTTTTGTTGATGTTTTGCCTTTTTTTTTTTTTTTTTTTTTTTTTTTTTTTAATAATACAAGGAAGCTTTTCAGTGAAAGGACTTTAGGAGAGAAACAGCTTTCCCCTAGTGATAAAGATGTCACATCTTGTTCTTCTTGTTCTTTACCAACAAAAAGAATTTTTTTCTTCTTTTAATGGGAAAGAGTGAGATGCTTTAAAGATGTTTTTACAGCCTGTGCACATATCAGCTGGCACTGCCTGCTATAGCCATTGGCCCATTGCACTTCTGATAGAAGAGCAGAGTCTGCTTCAGACTTGCACACAAAGAAACTACACAAAGCCTTCTGAACTTCTGTTGAGCCACAGTGCCCATCCATCTCTCTCCTGAGCTCGTTCCCCCTTCATGAGTGCTTTGGGGGCCTCTTTTGAACCTCACAACTGAAAAGCAAGTAGCAAGTATGTTCACTAAGCAGTTTTGAACAGGCTCTGGCATATAAAAGCATTTCAGCAAGCTGTATGCCAGAGTCCCAGACTCCAGTTCAGGCCCCAGTCCAACCAAAGGTGACCTTTTGGGTCTCAGGGACATCACTTAATCCACGCTATCCATATTCCTCTGTGGTTGGCAGTGAGTCAAATCTGAAGATGTATTGAAATCTATAGTGATTTGGGTTATCTAAGGAGCTAAGCAGGTGCTAGGACATGACATATTGATAAGGTAAGAATTTAAATCTGATTTTTGAGATGAGAAAAACCTTCTCAGTGGTTACCACCCAGACATGCAGGGAGGAGAGTCTTGACATAGCAGCAAGGTCTTCTTTGACACAGGAACAGGATCATCTATGAATAATTTTACCTTGCAATTTTGAGTGTCCTGTATACCACCCACATGTTACACAGGATCAAATCGAGACCAATGACTCAGACTGTCATCGGAGAGCATCCAGAAACTGACATCAGCCTCAATATGTCCAGCTGTTGTTGTTCGCTGAGTCGCAGACTCATGACAGAACAGTGTGAACTCCCTTGTGTTCCCAGGGGCTTAGGTGGAACATAAGCCTAATACAAATTTGCAGCTGAACAGCCTCTGTCTGCATCTCCATTTTCCTGTGCAGAACTCAGAGTCCTACAGAAGTTCACAGATGTTCACTTTTGTCTACTCCACCAGAACAACTGAGATCTTCATCCTTCAAGGCCAGCATTTTAGAGGTGGTTTGGTGTTTAGGATGCTTCCAAATTCATAGAACCACATTAAAGCACTGCAACATGATTTATAGGCATTTTTCAGACCATCTACAAATGGAAATTTCTATTTTCTTCTATGTCTAACCATGTGCACTCATAAATGAAGGACATCAGACCAAAGGTCATATTTGGCTTTCTAAACCCAAGTTGTTTGAGATGACCATGCAGAGTCAAAAGCAAGAATAGAGCCCTGAACTCATAGCAGAAATGGGACACACATGCTCATATGCACATCCACCAGTCTGGACAGAACATGACAATTTTTTGTCTCAGCAGTTACATCAGTAGCCCCTCCAGATATCTCTTTGGTGAACCGCGTAGCTAGGTAGCAGTTAATCCTTCTTCTTCAAATGAACCTGTTGTCCTCAAAATGCCCCACCTGGCTGCTTGCCTGCTCTTTGCTGACTCTGTAGCAGGTCTGAGCTTTCTTTCAGAGGCTCTCATCTCATCAGAGGGGAAAACTTTGTAGAGTAGGGATGATGGTTGGACTTGGTGATCCCAAGGGTCTTCACCAACCTGCATAGTTCTATGATTCTATGATTCTATCTCTTCTGGTCCTGACACCAATGGATATTTTTGGGGCTGTCCTACAATCAAACTCATCCAAGCAATTTCTAAACAGAGCAAATAGGAGGATGGGCATCTTTCCCTCACTCCATGATTTTAATTCCTGATCTCTCATACATTTGTATGACCTCTGTATGTCTGCAATATCTGTGCCCTTCTCCATGAGGTCATTCTTCCATATCCTCAGTTCTTAGGGCCCACTGGAAAGATACAATGGCTCCTCTAAATGCACATAAATGAACTTCTACCTCAAGTTCTCACACCTTTTAGTGCAATAATGTGCCCTATTTAACGAACTTCCTCGAGGTCTGACAGATCTCTTAGGTTTTTGTAACCTCCAACTTGGGTTAAAACCCCATTATTTGAACACTACCACCCAATCCTTGCATATGGGAAAATTTTGTAAAATACATTTGAATTCAATTCATCATGCATGCAATTGAGACACTTTTATTAATTTGTCAGTGGCTGCTAATAAACATAGGATACTGAGGTGGAAAACTGCTTACAAAATTAAAACATAACAAAAAAGCCCACTTACAGGAATTCAGCTTTTGAAAGTAAACAATAAAAGCTGTCTTATATCTACCACCTGTTTAATACAGCGGACCACAGCAGGTGATCCTGCTGGCTTGAAAAGCAATGAAGCTCTTTCTTTTCTGACCACTATCTGTAGAGATGAAAGCCTTCTTTCACAGCAGAGCAGACACAACTTGGCAGTAACTATGACCACTTCTCATCAGTGTCCTGCCTGCAGTTCCAGATATGGTTGCTCTCCTTGTTCATGCATCCACTGTTGTGGACTCTTTTTGATCCAGATCTGGATGGTGGCCATCACATTTATATTTCACACAGAAAACTGGACAGCCTTATATAGGAACAAAAATTCCTGCTGTTTCCTAAGCAGTTACTTTTCTGTTTCTGGAGGAGCTCTGTTTCTTGGCTGTACACAGCCTCTGTTGCTCTGGGTTCTTCTGGCCATCAGCCAGGATCTTGGTAGCATCCATGCCCTTCACTGGAGGAGTAATGGCCAGATCATCTCTCACTGCAGGTCTGGATAGAGTAGGAGTGAGGGCAAAATCTTTATTCCACATACTGTTATCCACTCAGAAAGAAAACTAGAGCACAAATATTACTGACAAAGCTGTGGCCCCCAGATGTCATCTGGATATCAGAGGGCTTAGCCCTCCATCACTCTCAGTGAAGTCAAAGACGTCTCTGATATTTTTGAAACAGCCAATGTTCAGTGATAATTTTGATGACTTAATTTCTGAACATTTCCCCCTCTTCCATGGACACTCACCCATGCAGTCTGATTCTCAATATTGGAGCTCAGTTGATTAAAAAAATGCCTACCACACCAACTATTTCTAGGCAAGGTTCAAAGAGTTTGCACAAATAAGGGGAGAATCTCAAAGACAGGAGACACATCATCAGTTCCACCAATATTAATAGCAAAAGTTAACACTGAATGAACTAATTCATGTGCACAACCCATTGAATTAGGAGCGGTTTTTAAAGAGCCTCTTGACAGAGAGTATATATCTCATTATTCTAAAGTATATCACATTGAGAGCCCTAGTAACTCCAAATAGAATAACTCTCCATATTGCAGAGACTGCAGTAGAGCTTTCACAACAAAGGCCTTCACTTTTATTTGAGACTGCAACAAGGTTCTGTTGTAAGTCTGATGGGCTGGTGAATATGATAACTCACCAGGTTTACAAAAGTATAGGCATGCTGTGTGGGACTGGAATATACTGCCTCAAGGGGATGTCACAAGTCCTGTACAGTCAAATGTCTTCAGAGTCAGTGTTGCCCATGGATGAAATGTGGCCAGTGGTCAGAGAGGAAAATGGTGCCTCAGTGACCTGATTCCATATCTGACTGCAGCTGTTTTGTGATGTGAGGCAGGACTCTGTTGTCCTGTTTTCCAGCTGCAAGCTGTAAGGGAAGTAACACTAGTTCCCCTCCAAATGTAGGTGGGCATGGGAAATGCAGAAACTGAACACAGAAGGTCCTTGACAAAAGCTGGCCAAAAAGCAAAACACCCATCAGCAGCCAAGTACACCTAGAGCTCAGCAAAAACTAGCATTCTTTTATCTTTCATTTTAATAACCATAATTAGATGCTTTGTTTTCTCCAAAAGCCTGCTTCCTCCTCTTTTGCCTACTCTTCTACTAGTCCTGGTTGTCTGCAGGATTTCATTCAAATTATTTTAAGTTATGGATAAGGTGGAGTTTTTGCTTCAGAAACTTAAGTTTAGTTACATGCTAGAGCAGAAGATAACCTCAAAATGCTTCATTATAAAAATGTTAAACCAAAATATTTGGACTTCTTCTCAGTTCTTTCTTCTTTTCTTGTCTTGGCAGTGGGCTGGAGACACAAACCTGCTAGTAATTTGAAACTAATTTAATAAATAAGTGAACTTAAAAGTGTTCATATATCTAAGGATGTCTGGTTTGTTGAGCAAAACTTACGGAGATTTAAGACATCACAGGGACAGACAGGACTGGCTAAGCACTTGGGAAAGAAGGAATGGTAACAGCAGCAGGGACTCTAGAGACAAAACAGACCTAGAGAAGCCTCTTTTCCAGCCAAGAAAACTGCAGAAATGTCCCAGTGCCTGTGCAGGAGCCTGCTGCCCATCACATGTGTTGTCTTGCAGCAGTAGGTTTCTTGCCCTCACAGCATGCATTTGCCTGCCTCCACCTGCCATCCTCTCCCACCAGCTGCTGGGTGCTGGCACTTGCTCCAGGTGCTGGGAGCAGTTCTGGTGCCTTCTTTCCAAACCAGAGAGTGACCTGGGGTTTCACATCCAAGAGACCTCCCCCTCCCCCTTCCACCTCTTGTCCAGTTTTGGAAAAGACCCTTAGCATCAATTGGCACAGGAGCCTCCCTGGCTTGTGAAAGGTACAAAAGAGTTTGCTTACAACACAGCTGGGGTGAGCATTTATCAAGTCCAGGGACTATTTAAGTCCCCCATGGGGGATGCTATAAGGACTCCTAGTGTTGCATGAATATTAGCCCAAGAGAGTATTAATACAACTTCAATGAAGATCTTATCTAGGCTTTTATCTGGCTTTTGGTCTAAACCTTCCTTCATCTTAGTGTGTATGGGCTTTGAATTTGGGCATAGCTGCTTTAGTGCTTTTCTGACCATTGTCCAAGAGGCACTGCTTTCCTGATTTTCTACCAGTTGCATCCCTTGGGATGCTGGGGTATACTCAGACCTGGACAAATCTTGCATGGACATAGCTGAAGGGCTGTTCAGCATTTTGACAGTCATGACTGGATTTGAGTAACCTTTTAAGGACTTCGAGAAACTCAGACTAAAAGACATATTCTATACAGGCTGGAAATCAACGATCAAGAAAAATCACAGAGTCTCCTAATTTGTAAGTAACTTCCCAGTTCACTACAGGCTTCTTTTCTCTCTCTCTCTCTCTCTTTTTTTTTTTTTTTTTCCTGAGAAGGAACTACTGGGTTGCTTGCCACAGTGACAAGTGAGAAGGATAACAGTAAAAAAACATCCATGATGAACTTCAACATTCTCCAAAGATGTATGGGGTAGGTAGAAGCATGGGCACACTGTCGTAGACAATCTGATGTTGTAACTCTGGATAAGGTGAATTTTTGAAGATGCAGAGGTAAACCAGGCCTTCCACCCTTGCCAAGCAGTAACAGACACAGTGCTGAAATCAGGAAGAACACCGAGTAGGACCAAAAGCACAGTTCCAGAGGTTAATGAGCTTCTTTCAAAGAGCAGCAATCTTCCCAGTCCTTCCACAGCAAATGTCTTGGTGCCCTGACAGATCCCCTTCCACACACTTAACCATGGAATACCCCCTTTTGTCCCTACAGACCCCTCATAGAGTGAAGTTTAAAAAGTCAAGTCATAAGACATATGTAAGTCACAAAGGATGCCAACAATTTCATCATACTGTCACTGCCAAGTACCCACAGTCTAGCTATAATGCAGACACTTTTCAAAACTCTCAGCTAAGTCAGCTGCTCCAAAGACAGGACACATTCCCTCCAAGCACTAACTCGTTGCTAAGTGCTGTAAGTCAACAGTTGGCTTCATGCCTTCCTCTTAAGCTATCTACCATCAAAACATGTCAGAATGGAGGAACATCAATTGTTGTTTGGTAAACAAAAGCAGATTTTTTTCCTTATCCTTTCTTGTTGGTCACTTCCTTCACATCAGCAACTCACTGTGCAGTTATCAAACACATGTTACCTGATACTTCATAAGGGAAGGGATCCTAAATGGATATGTGCAACTTAATCACTTTTGAGCAAGCCTGTCAAGCCAAAAGCTGAGATGTCCCAGAAATTCCTGCCTCATCTTGTTTTGGAGTAAGCAAGCCCTGTTGCATAAGTGCCTAGTGTTGATCCTTCAAGTACATGTGAGAACAGCAGTAGCTCCAGTGTATCACAACATCATACTCTTGACAATAACAAAGAGACTGGAGCAGTATCTTATAGGGTACAAGTGGGAATGAGACCTTCCCCTGTATCAGTCAGTCACTGAGAATTAGGACATCACTGTTCTCGAAATTTGGGAACAATCTCACAGGAACTGAGATAGTAGTTGGGTAGAAGAAGAGATGAAATTTTAGGAAAGTTACTTTTTTCCCTGGGCATGTGGTATTTGATATACACTGATCCCTGATCCTATGTACTAGCAGGTTCTTTGGAGGTAGTTGTATCAGTGTCATTATTTCAAGAAAAATTACATTATTATTATTTCCTTGAAGAAAATGACAAAAAGGACCAAGAAATAGTAAAGAACTATCTAGGTGGATGCTTCCAATTGGTTTCAGAAGCAGATTATACTGATAGTTGGAAATTCTCAGTCATTACTGATAACCCAAAGCTTATAAAATGAACAAGAGAATTTATGGACAGTAATAGCAAAGACTGACTGGGCAAAAACTAAGTAATAGAAATTGATAAAAGGTAACATTCAATCTCTGATGAAACCCTATGTCATCTGATTCAACTCCAGACTCCATTTGTGAGCCATCATTTATTCTGTAAAATTTAAGTAGGTAGAGGGGGTTAGGAAAGAGAGGGAGAGATCAACAAGTTGAGATCTAGCAGTTTGTATGAACACCTCTACAGCTGATTAGCTACAATCTTTTGTTCATGATACATTACAAATACAGCTAGGTGTAGCAGAACTGGGAAAAGTCTGATTGTATTGGTGATGTAATGCAAACATCCTTTAAAGACAGTAAATGCCGATACAAACAGAGACAGTGTAAGTTCCAGCTCTGTCTCCCATATGTACCAGAGACCACACACAGATTAGATTTTCACAAAGCCCACAGAGAAAGTTAGTAGCTGGATTGCAAGTAAACAATTTGCTACAAACATGAAATTCTAGATCCAGACATATCCTTTTGAACTTGTACAAACCTATCAGAAATCAGAAGGGGTTTTAAAATATATTTAATTTGATTTTTTCTTTGAAATATGAAGCTTCTCAAACCCACAATTTCACTCCAAATCACCCAGGAAATCTATCTTTCAACTAGGTTAGGAAGGGACTAGGCAGCCTTGGTAGACAAAAATGAAAAAGAACTTAGTCAGCTTCTCTGATTACCTGTGTGGACTGGTCCTGCTATGTAGGAGACAAAATGCCTGTTCAATTTGTTACTTTGGCAGAGCCTGATAGTCTCTGTTTAAAGTACCTTATGAATCCAGGTCAACAAATGAGCCCTGGCACTGAAACAAGTCCAGCACAATACAATAGCTTCAGGGCATACTCCTGAACATTGACTGAGCCATGCACAAAATATTTTCCCTATTCCTTCGTGACATTGCACTTGGAAGAGGTTGTGGGAGGTAGCGGTATCAACGGCCTCTTTGAGACCTGGAATATCCCTGGCTCCCTCAACCACATGGCTGAAGGTGATTTTCCAGTCCCACATCCTAAAAGAGACTGATATGATCATGGTCAGGTTTGTCTGTCTTTGACTCCACAGGTGGAATGAGTGCATATATATTTGCAGCTGAGTCAGTTCAGAGGAGTCCTCAGCATGAACCTGTAGCAAGGCTTAGTTTCCTGCCTCTGGACCCACAAGAAGTCATGGCTAACTTATACAACAAAATCACTTATTCATTTCAAGCATGTAAACTCTTTCTTGGCATGCTTGCAGTCTTGAATTCAGAAAGGAATTGAAGATTTCACTCTCTGAAAGATATCAAGCTGACTTGCAAAATACCATACCATACTGTCATCTCCTTTACCAGAAGAGATTAAATACAAGATCAGCTAGTGCTTTACCAAAGGGCAGTTAGGTAAGATCCCATAATAGGGAATGGTCAGGTATCTCACCTATTCATTCCATGGGAGAGACTGGAAGGAAAGGCTGCCACACAGGGCAGCTTGCCCCTGCTCAGTTCTGGCCTCTTAGACCTTTCTGGTCTTTGAAAGCAGAAACTGTAGGAAAAACCACAACTCATACTAGCCAGAGTGATCAAAGCAGCAACAGGCTGAAGAACTACAATAAAAATCTACTGCAAAGATGTTGATCTACAGGCTTGAAGGAAATTAGTTTCAATCACTGCTGGTTTCCACAAATGTGTTTTAAATGAGAAATTTTCATCTTTTTGAATTATTTTACATTTTTTTTCTTCAGATGGTCTTCTATAAATTTTTATTTTCACAGGAAATTCCACCTCAACATGAGGGAAAACTTCTTTACTGCAACAGTTACGAAGCACTAGAACAGGCTGCCTAGAGAGCTTCTGGTCTCCTTCTCTGGAGACTTTCAAGACTCGTCTGGATACCTTTCTGTGTGACCTGTCCTAGATTTTGGTGGTCCTGCTCTGGCAGGGAGGTTGGACTTGATGATCTCCAGATGTCACTTCCAACCCCTACCATTCTGTGACTCTGTGATTTTGTGATTTTCCGTGATGTGTCTCCATCTCTCAAAAAAACTGATTCTTTTCCTGATATATCCATTACCCTTCTTATATCTTAGGCTAGTACAACTTTCATTTACTGTTTTCTTGTATTTTGCCATGTAACAATTGGTGGTATCATAAAACTTTATTACACTGCTCACTCTTGCCTCTCTCTTCTCATCTTCTTAAAGATACACAGTAAATTATGCAGTTGTCTCTCAGAGGTGAGGCTACTTTCTCCACTGCCACAGTTTTCAGATCCTATATCCTTATTCTTGGCAATCTCCATGCTGTAAACCACAGCTTGCTTGTGGATCATTCCCAGATTAACCACACTGATTGCTGTCTTCTCTCCAATCTTAAAGTATGTCTGAGAACATTTCCTGAATATTCTGCCATCATGTAAAATGTAGCTTCTACAAAAACCACCATTGACAATACCCTGCATTTCCAGAACCTAAGAAATACCCATCTTCTGGTTCGCCCATTTCCTTTCTGTTTCATAGCTTTTTCCCCATCAGGCATAAGGGTTAGATTAACATCTGTAAGGAATTAAACATTTTCCTCTGTGTAGTAATCCTGAAAGGATCTAATAGTGAGAACGCAGCTTGTACATAGCATTGATGTCTTCCTACTTCTTTTTTTATTGGCCATTGACACAACTGCACAATAGGTGTAAGAAATTGAGCAAGGAAGGCAAGAGACTGGCATGGCTGAGTTGAAACCTGCTGGTCAAACTCAAAAGCAAGGTGGAGCTCCAGAGGCAGTGGAAGTGAGGACAGGTATCATGGAAAGAGTGTAGGGATGTTGCTCAGTTGTGTAGGGATGAGGTCAGGAAGGCCAACACGCAGCTGGAACTGGACTTGGGAAGGGATGTAAAGAAAAACAAGAATGGCTTCTACAGGTATGTAAACCAGAAAAGGAAGGTTAAAGCAACTTTTCCCACCTGATGAGCAACAACGATGAACTAGTAACAACAGACTAGGAGAAGGCTGAGATACTCAACAAGTTTTTTGCTTCAGTCTTCACTGGCAACTCCTCTCCTCACAGCCTTCAAGTTGATGGCCACAAGATGGAGACCAGGGCTAGAAAAGGGTAGATTTATATTGACATTAAGA
Source organism: Apus apus (assembly GCF_020740795.1). Lineage (NCBI taxonomy): Eukaryota > Metazoa > Chordata > Aves > Apodiformes > Apodidae > Apus > Apus apus. The sequence goes on along the minus strand of NC_067312.1, from coordinate 66,505,710 downwards.
AAAAGTTCTTTAATATGAGGGTGGTGGATCACTGAAAGCCTAGAGAGGTGGGGGAAGCCCATTCCTGGAGACATTCATGGTCAGGCTTGATGGGGCTCTGAGCAATCTGTTCTAGTTTGAGATGTCCCCACTTATTGTAGGGAGGTTGGACTAGATGACCTTTAGAGGTCCCTTCTAACCCAATAAATTCTATTATTATATGATTCTGTAACTATGACTTAGGTTTGCAGCATAGATCTTGAAGCTCAAAGACAAGTCAGATAAAATATGGATCACTTTTTGTCTCTCCCAGCCTGTACATTTTCTGGAGGCCTGTGTCACCTCAGTTCAGAGGAGAACTCAGTTTAGTGGCCTGCCAGGTTTCTGGCTGTCTATCCAGGCTGCCCACGCAGGCTGCCCAAGAGGTTGAAGCACTTTAACAGTGCTGTGAAACTCATCCTTGACTTTTTTTCTTTCTTTCTTTTCCATTTTTCCCTTTATCAGTTAGGTTTTCAAGTGATTTCTTGTAGCGGGACTCCTCCTCTTGTTGGCTCTAAAGCTTCTGAAACCCTTTCACTTGTAGCAAACTAGTCATGGTTTGCAAAATATGACCTACTATTAAATAGTCAAGCTCATCCGAACTTCCTGCATATATTTCAACGTACAATAACTGTGAACTATGTCCTTCTACTACACATATGGAGACTAAATATTCAACCCTTGTTATCTGTTCAAAAGCATTTATGAGTTCAAAGCCCTAGGAAAAACAAACATCCCCCCTGCCAAGAGACGGAAAGCACATGTAAACCTATGGAGAACAGACCATTCTACTAGCAAAGGAAGTGGAGAGCGCATTTTCCATAAGGCAGCTAAATAGCATCCCTGTGCCATAGTTGCAATGATGTTTTGTAATTGGGCCTGCAGTTAATGAAATTCCTGTAGGAGACTGTCAGAAGATTTAATTTCACTGTTTATGGAATTATCAGCACGATAGTGAATCCCGTATGCCAGCTCTTTATGCCAAAGAAGGAAAATTGCCAATCTAGAGACCAGGATTCATCCAGGGGGAGGCCTCCTGCAACAACGAGTGGTCGGCTGTCATTATACTCACAGCTTGTTGGGGCAAATATATCCCTGATGAAACTCCTTTAAGTTGTATGAAATCATAGTTCTCATCTCCAAACAGAGAGAATGAGTGAGATTGGGGATAATGTTCAGTCATAATATCAAGTGATGCTTCATGGACTAGCAGATCAGGCTCTTCAGTTAAAAACACCACCACATGTATTGGGCCTACAAGTTGTCTGCAGTGCAGGGGGAATATAGAAAATGAAAATGTAGGCAGTGAGGGGGAGACATAAAATAATAGTTCACATTTTATGAGAGGCTGCTAAAGCAACATCCTTCTGCAATGCAATTATGGAAGGACTGAGGCTCACGATAGAAGCAAATTTAATCTCAACCTGCCTTGTATTTTATTTTAACATGTCCATCCACTCTGATATTTCAGCAAAATACATTTACATAAAGAAATGATGCAATCATGATTCCTAGTTGCTGTGCACCCACTGTTACCTACACCTTTGCAAAGTGAGTGTAAAAAAGCCAGTGTGTCAGGATGGCAGTTTTTTCCTTACTTTGTAAAGGCAGCTGATGAAAGAACCAAAGGTAATGCAGGATGTAGAGCCTAGACTAATAGATTTTATTCGTCAGTTTACTTTATCTCGTATTACAAGTGTGCAGGTATCTTGTTTGTTTTGATTCTGTCAACTAACTCTGTGGAAAATTGAAATTAATTGTGAAAGGGAAGTCTATATTTTGTTTAGTAATGAACATATAGTTGGCTATTTAAAGCTAAATGTAAGATGTCAAAGAAAAATTTCTTGCTAAATTGCATGTTTAAATTTAATCTGAATTTTTACCCCAATAGTATTAAAACTTTTTTTTTCAAAGTACAGAAAAATGTTTTACAGATTTCTTTTTCCCAATTGCAGTTATTTGAATGTAGCTATCTCAGCTGGTTCTTCTATCCTCTGCTAATACATTAACAGTTAACACAGACAGAGCTGATCCATGAACTCAGCAAAGGACAGGCTAGCACAGGTGAGAGGTGGGCAGTGTCTTTGTGGTAAGTTGACTTGCACCAAGTGATGAATATGGTGTGATACATTCCCAGGCTTCAGTTATTCTGCTTAAGAAAGCTTGTGTTGGCTTTTATACAGGATACAGCACCGTGCAGCAAGACAACCTCTGCCATATGGACTCCAAATGTTTCAGGTCAGATCTAAAAGCACATTGTTAAATTATTGTATCAAATTAGTGATGATAATATCCATAAGAAATTACGTAGTTCAAGCTTCTGAGGGATGGAGGAATTCTCCAGGGCTTTAACATTAGGAAGACCACTGATGGTGACAAGAGATCTTCTCTATGCCTCTTAAAGCAGAAAAAATGCCATGTTTTTGTTTGGGTATAGTAAGAGCTCTTCCACCTGGTTCAATATATTTTAAACACTGAGCTTTTGCAATAGGTTATTTAATGTCAATCTGACATGTCCCCTGTCCCAGAGGACATGTACAAATACCCTTTAAATAATTATGTATTGATAACACATATGGAAATATTCAGACATAACTGGTTTTTTTTAAAATGGCCAGACTATGTTCAGCAAGGAGCTCACCATGGACTTGCTTGCTGAATTACACTGTTTAATTACTATATGGCAACATGTAATATGTATCAGAGTAAAATTTTACCAAATCATTAAGCAAATCGTAAGACATCACTACGTGCAGGGTAGCAGCTGATGGCATTCTTATGGGTTTCATTCTCAAAATTTCTTAAGGCAAAATACAAAATAGGGATAAACTCATGTAAGCCGAGGAGCACTGTTGTTATGTCCAAAAATGTCAGGCTTTAGTCAAAGATGCCACAATGCTCTGATATATTTTGTCATTTAATGTATTATTTTCTCTTTTTAATCCAATCTCTGTGTGCCATTCAACACTATCAACTGCTTTCCCCAAAAGAAATAAGATAACAGAAGTAAAGAAATTCTAAACAATAAATAATGAAAAATATTGCACTGAAACTGACAATTAAGAAGAAAACAAGTTTGGTTTAGGGGTGGAAGAAAGTAGAGCTGACCTTGCAGCTGCAACTAATATTCTACGTACTTCCAGTTTCTACAAAATAAGTCCATATCTTGACATAATAATGTGATAAAATCATTACACAGCACCAAAATCAACAGGATATCACAGTATCTAATAAGAAATTAAAATCTGCAAGTCTTATGCTTTAGTTTTGATTTCACTATGTTCATAACACTTTTAGGAGCTGGAACACCTAACAGTATGTAGAAGAAAAAGTAGTATTTTTATCAATATGCTCTAATGTAAACTAATGTGGTTAATTCTGTTTCTCTTTTTTTCCTTTCCACTTGATTACACTTGGTACAACAAATGCCATGAAAGTTGAGACCATCCAGTGCAAACATAGTTTGCACTGGCCATAGTTGCCCAATAAACAAATCCAGCTGTCCCAGCAGTAACATCATCAGGGGGAATGAAATTAACTTGTTCAACAGGACATGCCTGTTGCACAATGATCATGACAAATATATGTGAAGCAGCAAAAACTGTGGGGCACATTTCCAAATGTAGACTATCTGGGGTACAAAGCATGAAGAAATAGGTAATGTTTTTGCACATTGAAGATGTACTTGCAGTTGAGTTGCAGGTGTATTTCTAAACACACTTCCCTTTACCTGATTTACATACCTGGTGAGAGAAATACTCAATTTTAATCTCAAAATTCTTTTGCTTGAGCAAATCTTGCAGTTACAATTGCACCTTCCATGTCAAATTGCTGTGCCCAAATCCTTGGAACATCTTACTATGTTCAGTTTGCATAAATTACTTGTGGAAGTGAGGAGTCATGGATGGCAAATTACCAATACTTAATCACAAAAAAAACCCTGAAAACTGGGCTGAGTACTTTATGCATGGGACTAATTCCTGAAAGGGAAACTGATTTTGGGATAGCAGGACATCAAAAGTACAAATGAGACATTAAGAATGTGATTATCAACAACCATTAAAAGACAAAATGAACATGAAAATCAAACAGAAGGGAGAAACACTATTTATATACACACATATTTAAGTCCTTTGATAAACAGGCAATGAAGAAACTGAAAACATTCAAATAATGTGAAAGTGGGCTAACCCTTCCCATGGCTAAAAGAGAAAACAGGACTACATAGAATCCTGGGAGAATGTCTAAGCCTTCTGCCTAAACTAAGCCGGTATTTTAACCACACCTAAATAATTTCCAAGAAATGTCCATCCAGCCTCCAGGGAGAGACACCCATGTTAACAATTCAGAAAGTTTAAACAAGAAAGAATATGATCAAATGTAAGCCTGCCTGAATGCTACATGCTGAAGAAAGACAGCACTATTTTAAACCTAACAAACCAGTTGGAGATAAAATTGCTCAAATGTCAGCTGACATGCCTTGGTATTGACAGGTTAGCTTAGACAGCAAGTTACTTGTGCTGAGCACTTTAAAACACCCGGTGGGAAGAATTCAAATTCCATGGCTTAGCTCGTGGAATCACAGTCTGCTAGAGAATTGTTTCAGCTGAAAAATGGTGCCTTTTTTCAGTCTTAGCAGGTGTCCACAGCATTGCAGACAGTATGATAACAGAGGAACACACTCAGCAGGGACATGATCAGAAGCTAAAAGAGGTCACAAAATGAGCATAAGCAGAAAGCATCAAGCGTAATCAAGAAAGAAAATGCAATTCAAGACAAAAACATGGAGAAGAAGGAGGACTTGTGGCATTTTCTTTCATATTAAAGAATCAGGACAGTCAAGTTCACAGTACAAGGACTATTGAAGACAACATTCTTTTCAAATAGCAACCAGAGTAATTGTTAGGAGCTTTATGGCAGATCCTAAAAGAAGTATGTGGGAACTGATTTACGTTTACATTCTTAGTTCATCCTAGACCTTTCTGAGTAGTCCAAAGGTACTTAAGACGAAATTCACAACAGCAACAGAAATCCTCACAGAGGTCAACAACACAAAACTCTGTCAGGTCCTTATGGTCAGGTTATCAATCCAGCAAGCAACCATCTTGCAGTCATGTTGTGCTGATGAGTAGCATACTGGGTGTGCCATGTGAGACAAAATGTCTTTTTCCATTCATAAAGCATGGCTTCACTGTGCTAATATACTTGAAAGATTCAATCTTTGCTCTAATGAATTTTCAAGCTCAGTAGAGGCAAAAAAAACCCATCCAAGAGTAAAATCCAAATTATGTACGTATGCCAGAGAAATTCCTTGCTGACTTAATCAAGGAGGTTTCATTGTGGTCTCTTTGGGTGAAGCATTCATATGTAAAATGATGGTTAGTTATCCTGAAACTATCTAAATGTTTGGAAGAACAGCTGAAGTAACACAAAGAAGTCACCTACATACCATTTCATAGTCTATCTGGAGTACAACATAATCAAGTCAATACAGAGAGACTGTGATACAGCAGCTTCTAAAAGCACTAAAACACAGCAGTGAGTGGCAGGAAGTTTCAGATGAGCTAAGTATGATTTTTAATAGCAAAGATCTTTAACAGTGAACTTTCTTTCCAGAGGGCACCATGAAGAAAAAATTACTAAAGCAAAAGATACTGTAGCAATGAGTTATATATAGCTATATATAATGATTTGCATCCCACATTAGAGTAAATTGGGCTAGATGACCTACTGAGATCCCTTCTATCCTAAACTAGCATTTGATTCAGTGATCATCACAAAGAATCTGAATGCCCCCTACAACAGAAATCAGTCATTCACCAAGCAGCAAAATCGAGGAGCAGTTTCTTTGTGAAACCCATATGAGATACCAACAAACTTGCTAGGCTGGGAAGGTCATGGCTGCATTGAGCACTTCCTTGATCAAGTAGAGCCACTGAGAAGGACACAGGGCTACTCACTTGCCTGTAAAATGAGCCTCACCTCAGGTCAGCCAGAACTTTTGCCCTGAATACCAGTCTTTCCCTCACCTTTTAGAAGCCAGGCAACTGAAAAGGTCTGAGAGTTACATCAGGCAAATGCCCTTCCAGAGGGCAACAAGCCATGCTGGTAAGGGCCTGTTGTTTTTCCCAGAGAGTTCCTTCTGGGAGGTAGATTGTGAAGTAATTCAGCCAAAGTCTGACCAGCTTTTGTTCTCCTTATTTGGGTTTGTTTCTGCATGAAAGTGGTAATCTTCTGGCTATTTCTTGCCTGCCCTTGTCTTTCAACATGCAAGATCAGCAGCACTGTAATCAAACAAACAAACAAAAATCTGTGACTGCAAATAGGATGGGCCAAATGCTCTGCTGACATCTGCAGTGTAAATCTCAATTAATCGTTTCCACCTACAACTAAACAGAATTAACTCACTGAGTTATGCTTTAATTATGTTGAAGCTATTTTTTCTCATTTTGGACACTTCAGTGCAAACAGTTAAATTATTTATATACGTCCCTAATGCAATATTGCAAAATGCCTAAATTCCAGTGAGAGTGTTTCGTAGATACAACCACTTCTTTTTTCTTTTTCTTTTATTTTTTTTTTTTTCACTATATTAGTTTATTCTTTCAAATTTCATGCAGAACTGGATTAGGAAATGGGAAAAATGAAGAAAAAAGTGAAGTTGCATTTTAAGAGCAGAGATGAGTCAACAACAGCAGCAACACAACTGTAGGAAAGAAAGTTTCTGTCACATTACATGCTTGTGTAACGAGGTGTTAAAAAATACAGTGGCTCTGTTCAGCCCATTCCCAGACTTGGAGGAACTGATAAAATGGCATAGTTTTAAGATACAGAGAGCTGAGATACAGCAAAAGTCCTATATTGGCTTGGTACCCTGGCTTCAGTACAATCAAACCAGTCAAACCTCCTGCAGAAATACAACCCCACAGATACAAAACATGTTTGGCACAGTGCAGGCCTCTCTAGGAAAAATCAGTGCTAAACTTTGCAAGTTTCTACCACCACTGTATCCTCACAAATGGCTGTAGCAACACTAGGGTGAATGCAATGTTCCAAGTTGCTCTCATCAAGAACATCTGCAAGTGAACAAGCTGATGTATATCACTCCTTGCAGCCCCTTCAGCCACAGCAATTACATGAGGAACCACAGCCTACTAGGTCCCATTGAAGCCTATGAAAATTTCATCTTTGGTCCAAGGGGAGGAAATGGAGGTCAGTCATGAACACTTCAGAATGTTTTCTCTACTACAACTATCTCAGTTCCTCCCCCCTATTTGGAAACACTCCTATCCACACATAGGATTTGAAGAATTCACAGAAGTAATTTAGTTTGTCTAGTAGCTCTTCTCAATATTTATATTGTGGTAGCATCTACACACTGAGTGTTAGACCCATGAAATGTGGAAGAAAAAAGACATTCTTTGCCCAAAAGCACTCACTTTTTCTGTTTTCATACAAGAACAATGCATGACCTTTTAAATAACCCATTTTACATGTATCTCAGTGAACAACCCAGATAAATCTGGCAATTTAGCACCAATGTAATTCCATTGAAAATCAGCAGAATTACATCAGCACAAGATCAGAAAGGGGACATAGTCCCAGATTCTCTAGACACTCGCAGAACGTAGGAAGAGATGTAGAAATAAATTTGTATGGGCAGTAACTGTCTTCAGTAGAGGAAATGTGTGCTCAAACCAGCAAAAGGGAACATACCAATATGGTAACTATAGCAGGCATCTATTTAACTATGTTTTATGTTTGAACCATTTTATTTTTAATTAAAATAATTGAATTGATTAGTGCAATAGCAACCATGGAACCCTCATACTTCGAACACAAATAAATTGTCATTTATTTCAGGAATTTGTGCCATCTGTTTTGATTTTAATAAAGATAACAAAGAAAAAACAAAGACATGGATCCATACAACCCCATTAAATGAAACACATAGCTTTTCTCTGCTCAAATAAAGGAACAGATATACTACACATACAGTATGGATGTAACAAACCATAATTTGTGTTCTTTGCAATGGTTTTAAAAGGGATTTGGAAATTCATCTCACTCCAGATGTCATGCTTCACCTGCAAATTTTGAAGTGACTTCTGAATTACCTTTGATGGATTTTGCTGCATCAGATTCCAAAGAAGAATCTCCAGTATCAGTCCCTCAAACTACTCTTTCAGTCTGTGGATTGCTTGGCTTTGGCATGATTGTTCAGGGAAGCCTAGAGTCTATAGTTGCCAAGTATTTAGGGAGCAATGGTGGATGAATCCATGGTTTTGACACTGTCACAGGACCCAGTGATTTGGTTCTACCACAGGGTCCACTGCAGGTTTCCTATAAACCAGCCAGCAAATACCCATGTAAAACTTTCACAAATGATGAGTTTCAAAGGTGAGGAGGCACTGCCTTGTGTTTTCTGCGTTTGGCCTACATCACTCCATTGAAACATCGTTTTGAAAAAGATGGAAAATTCTCATAATTATAAGAGTTGGTATGTTTGAAAATGACTTAGTCTCACTGTTAAAAACAATGCACTTCTTTTTTGCTAACAGGGAAAAATTCTGGTGCAGTTGTAACCCTGAGAAAAAGTACACAGAACATCAAACTCCACAGGAATTAAAAAAGACGACCATAAGTAAATTAAGGGGATGAGTAAAATCCCATGGGTGATAAGCCCACAGAAAAAGAGAGACCAAACAATAATAGCAGGACAATAATAACCCAAAATTGAGGAGGGAGAGAAAATGCAGGAAAGACAAATCTGTTTGCATCACAACTGTTGCATTTTTATGAAGAACATACTAAAAAGTGTGCAGAAGGTGAAAAGTAGATTGAGCTGCTAAGACAAACAGAAAAGAATAGCATAAACACATAGGACCAAAAACCACAAAATGTAAAATGGAGATGCACATAGGAGAGAAGAATAACTGAAATTACAAAGTTTCTCAGTAAAGGAAAAATCCCCCGGCAGACCAAACCCCTCCAAAATCCCAGCAAAGGGAAGTCTTCATCTGCTGCTCAAGGGGCAGAAATAGACAGTGACAAAAAGGTGGAAGCATTTGATGTCTTTTTGCTTCACTCTCTAGTAAAGAGGTCAACTTCAACCAGGTGGTAAATCCAATGAATGCCAGCAACAAAGAGGTAATGTCAGGGCCAAAAAGGAGAAGAATCTGCTAGAGAACAGTCTGATCAGTTAGTGTTATCAAATCATCTCCACCTTTTGAACCATATCCCCCAATACTTACTAGAACAGGCTGAAGCAATTTCAGAGCTGTTAGTGTTTTTCTCTGAGAAGTCAGAAGAAAGGGCTATGTCCTAGAAAATCAGGAAAGAGCAAATACCACATGTAGCTCTAAAAATGAGAAGAGGGACCTAGAGTTGCAGGCCAGTCAATATAACCTCCATTCTCATCAGATATCTAGTATTTTGAGCTCTTGTCCCACATAAACTTATCTGTAAGCACTGAGAGCAAAATAGATGAGTTGCAGCTAACATGGTTTTTTGAACAGCAAGTCACACAAAATTAACCTTATTTCTTTCTTTGACAGAGAAACAGACCTTGTGTCGATGGAGATCGGAGGTGTCATCTGTCTCAAATTTTGTGAAACTTTTGACTTTGTTTCAGAAGGCATTCTCAAAAGCATTCTCAAGCTAAGAATATCTAAATAAAATTGAAATAATGTGGCTGCAAGGTAGCTGGAAATCATACTTAGAAAATAATTATCAAATGTTGCCTATCAAAATCTAAAGATGTTTCAAAGGGGATTCTTGAGAGTTCTGTCTTCAGAGGACTCCTATTCACAATTTTCATTAATGTCTTAGATGATTGATGGAAATATAGTTACATCTACAGAGAGCACTGAAGTTGGAAGGGCTGCAAGTGAGCTAATGAGAATAAAAGTTATTTGGCTATGTATAGAACTGGTCTGAAATTGGCAGAGCACAATTCAAAAGCACCAGGCTGAGAATAACCAATCACACAGATACACGATGGAGAAACAACTGGCTCAGCAATGATTGTGTTGAGAAGCATCTGGGGGTGATTGTCAGAAGATGAGTCAATAATGTCATGCTCCTGAGAAAAGCTGACTTCATACTCAGATGTATGAATAGGAGTGTCATCTAGCAGGCCCATGAAGTAATTCTTGTCTATGCAATCCCTCGGCTAGAACACAGTGTTTGGCTTTGGAGACAACATTGTAGAGAGACACAGAACCCCTGGAGAAAGGTCAACATAATAAAAAATCTTAAAAACTTGACAAAGACAGAAAGACCAAGTGTGGTAAGATTGTTCTGAAAAAAGACAATTGTGGTGGGTCATGAAGATAATACATATAGTTGAGTTGCTGCAGAAAGGAAGGTTACAAATGTTTTTCCACACCCAAAGACTTAAAATGCAGACAGGACAATTTAGATCAGGCAGATATCAAGGGAAACTTTCTAATGGTAAGAATAGTTAAGGACTGGGGAGGATTGTTGCTGGAGGTTGTGGAATCTCCAGCTTGCCAGCGTTTTAAATAACAGGTTGATGCAAATAAATGTAGATAGAACAAGAAAAGTTTGCTTTTAAATGTGTCCTTTTTTCTTCCATATTGCTGTGATTCAAATGCAAAATGAGAATAATATTGCAAGCCAATCTCATGGGGTCTCTCCAAGGAGTGTAAGTCTTGCAAGTGTTTACAAGACACTGAGTGGTGCATGCATACATATTCCAATGTAATACATAAATCACTATCCTTATGTCCAGTGGGGATGGAAAAAAATTAATGCTGCATTCTTTCTAATCTCATTGTCATGGATTTGAAAATGTTACATGTTATATGTGGAAACTGAGGCAAGGGGCACAACATGCCCAAAGTCACATGGCAAATCAGTAGCAGAGCTGGGAGCAGACTCCACATATTTTGTGGTCACTGAACCACAGCAGCAAATGCTGGGAGCATCAAAGGCCCTGTGTCATGACCCATAATGGGTGTTCTGGCACAGAGACATGCCATGGTTAACTATAAAAAAACAGTGTTGGCGTTTTTGGTATGAGAACATGCTGCTAGCCATCATCAGAGTCTTAGAATGGTGCTTGCTGTGCTTAAATGTATATGAAATTCAGGTGTATTATGCAAACATTATACTTCTACAAGGTAGCCAGTTATGTAGTCAGATTGATACAACTTTATTATAGTTTTTCACTGGGTGTCAGTGGATTTCCCTGAAGAAATGACTAATGACATGAGTTCCCATTTCCCCAGATTTCAGGCAAATCACAAGGACTTGGAGCAACATACATTCAACAGAGCAGTAATTAGAAGGACCCTTGGTTATCCTGGAAATGAGATTCAGATGGCAGAGATAAAACTGGTAGATGCTAAAACACAGACCCCCTCTCTAAAGTTCTGGGAGACAAAATGGCCCTGCTGTATATCACATCACACTGCAGTAAATTGTGGCTGATGAAGTAACGGACATGGGAACTCTGAACTACTGAGGTGCCTCTAAATGAGCCCTGGACTTCAGAGTGCTGAGCCCCCTCTCACATGAAGGGTAAGTAGGAAAATGCACACAAGACCTTATTCTGCCTCTCAGCACGGGAAAAAAACCCCTGCCTGCTGCAAGAAACCCTGTGAGGAGCATGGCTCCATCCTGCAGGGTGCTGGAGACTCTGGAGAGCTCTGCCCCTTTCCTTCCACATATGGATTTTGTTAGGAGGGCAGGAATCTTGGTGCCTCAAGAAGTGGCAGCTCAGCTCTGCTTTTCAGGCATGGTAAGTGCATGCAAAGAGATGACCCCCCAAGGAGAAGGGACATTTCCAGTACAGCAGCTAACGTTTTCCCAGTGACAGCAGGAGATGCTGTTGAGTCCTTATTTGCTGAATTTACTAGCTTCCATGCAGGCACGCTGCCGGGAGACCGCTTGCTGTTTGATGGGGGCCTGAAGTTTAAAGCTGCTTCCAGAGTTTTGTTGAGATAGACAGGATTCTGTCAACAGCACACCAGACAGAGAATCGTTAATATGAGCACACTTTGGGATGCTGCTGTGTGCATGCTCTCTTCCTGGTGGTTGCAGTTCTAAACTAATTAATTTCTGTGATCTGAGCCGTTCTCTTTTATTAGTAGTATCAGCATGTGCAGTGCTGCATAGTTATAGATGATGTGCTCTCTCTGGGGATCCTATCAGCATGCCATTGTAGGTCTTCAGAACATGGAGTGAAATGTCTCCTACATTTCTCCGGTAGAGTTAAAAATTTTTATGTTATTTATTTCCCCTTGAACTCTTACTGCTTTCTCCATCCTTGTGAGCTCTGTGTTTTCTCCTATGGGTTTCTTTGGCTGCTCAGCTCTGTCCTTGACTCTGGCTGCTCAGAATGACCTTTCTGATAATTCTTCTTCCCTCCCTGGGGCTGAGGTTTGTGGGTAAGGCAAACTCACAGTTTCCTTGGATAATCTGACTTCATTATTTTCATTGTCAGGGGAGCACGAGGTTCTTTTGCTCCTTGGTGCACAGCCTTCAGAATGAGTGATACATGGGTTTGTCCTGTCTCGTGACAGATAATCTTGACAAGGCTCCTCTCTCCTCTTTTCTATTGCTTGTCTCATTAGATACAGCACATAAATATAAATAGACACACACATGATCCTTCTCTATACATGGACCCATATCAGCGGCACTGCAAGGTCTTGTGGGATTCTAAGCTCTTTCTTGCAGTTTGGTTAGGAATATGTCAGCCAAGGTTCCCAAAAGCACCTGCTGAATTTGGATGCTGTCTCCATGCTTCTAAAGTGCCCTGATTTGCAGAAGCTGAAGGGCAATTGAGTCAATAATCATTGGCGTCTTCTGGAAAACAAATATAGGGTAAAACTCCTTTTTCCAAAGAATGCTTCACTAAAAATTTTTGTAATTTCTTTCTTGGTTTGTTTTACTCCCAGCTCACACTTTTAAAAATTATTTTTCTTTCTCAGAAATGTACAGAATTCCACATTTCACCTACCTTTGGATAGCGGCTGAAGTCTGTTTTTTCACTGAAACAGAGAAGTAATTTGGCTGCAGAAGATGTATAGATGTGCATCAGAATTTGTGAACTTGGGTATCACCAGGTTTCTCCTGTCTTCAAGAAGGTCTCAATGCAAATTTTTACTATTGCACTTTAAGTCTGCTTCTCCTACTTTGCTTAACACTGGTACACATGCACCTTTGAATTGAGCCCTTGACATCAGTGCTGGAGTGAAAGCTTATGTTACTGTTAGCCTTTTCTCCCCCTGCATCTGGAACATGTCTACCTAGCACATCTGCTACTCCTCGTACTGGCTTCCATTGGCATTTGCAATTTTTTCCTGTGTTTTACTTGTTCTTTTCAACATTCATCTTTGTCAAAACAGACTGCTATATTCTCAGTATGGATTTATCTGTACAGATCCCATTCCAAATAACTATCTAAATAAAACGTAATATTTCTTCTTCACAGCCATGCCATTTGTTTTTCGCCTGGGAGCCTGAACATTTATTGATGAATCCATATCTGTACTTACAGCAGGCTGTCCAATCACTTCTTTAGTCATGTTCTGTGTTGTTTGTAATAGTGTGTAAAAGTGGGAAGGGAAGGTATGCAAATATCAATAATAATTATGTTCTCTGTAGGAAGGTTTCCTGAATGTTTCTTGAAATTCATCTTCTCAATTACTTTTGTACAATTTAGGCAAATGTAAACATGCATTTTATTAACTGTGGAACAGTTTAGAGTAATTTACGCCACTCAATTAAAGGAGAAGTGTAAATAAAGATAATGTATATAAACTAGAAATATGCCTTAATATTTACATGTTTTGCAATTTAATGGCTTACTCTTCTAATACAAAGTGACAGTTTCATTTTTTGGGGTAGATCTAACTGTTTTAATCCAGTGCAGTAATGCCATCAAGAATTTTAAAAAAGTTTCTGGAACTAAGGCCTAACACTCTTGAAGATGCAGAGCTCTTTAGTCCATGATGCCTGCCTACTGCCATCATGCATTTTGCAGATGCTATAGTCTGATTTGTCCTGGATTTTCACTGTTAAAAGCAGCATATTGCTATAGACTGTATTTTTGAGAGGTAAGACTATTATTAATGTTGGTTCTTTGGCCGATTATTTGTTTTACAAAGGCTTCTGGTAGTCTTCGTTACTCCAAATGTGGCCAATATCTCTTTGACTACTTTGAAATCAGTAATATCAACAACAGATGCTGTCTGAAATCCCAAAAGCCTTCTGGAGTTAAAATCCTGGTTGTCCATGGACTCACCTCTCCCAGTCCCCCTGCCTTCTGTGCCACCACTGGCCTACCAGCACACTAGGGTATTTTTCCAGTCTTCATTCCCCAGCATTTTAAAGAACCACAGCTCTCAAAGAACACCTGAGGTGCATCACGCTTGTAGCAGACATCTGAGGGTACTACTGGAGCTCCTTTATTCCGAGACGTTGGAGCTTGGTATCTTTAAAATTCTTCATAGCAGCTTCAGGCATCTTCTGCTCTGCATGTGACATCTTTGCAAGCTAATGAAACAACTGGCAGAAGACAAGCTTCCTAAGAGCCTGAAACATCATCTGTTTCACTAAGGTTCAAATACTCCACAGCAGGATGCAGTAACAAAACTCATGCCACCAAACCAAGGCACTTTCATATGTGGATTGATCCACAAGCTAGGAGAGAAAAGGTGTATCTCACCCACTTTGGCCTCATCCCAAAGCAGTCTTATTGGGGACTTATCTATAAATCAACCATAATACCCATCTACAGAAAGGGTCAATCCTTATTAGAAAACATTGGTTACACAGAGCTGTAAATTTAAAATGTGTTTTACATAGGCTGATGAGTACTTTCCCCAAAAAGAACTGACAGCTACCTTTACCCAACTGAGCTACAAGAACCCCTTCAAAAGCAGTTGCTTATTCAGAAACGAGAATCAGCTGGTACCTAGCATTCAATAAATCACCACTTTCAGCTTTGGTTGTTCATTCTCTGATGTGCAATCAAAACATAGATTCATAGATTTTGAGGCCAGAAGAGACTGCTCTGATCATCCAGCCTGACTTTCTGCATAACACAGGTCAGGGAACATCACCCAGGGACTTCTGCCATGGAGGGAATAATTCTATTGCTCTACTTCAGATACTGCTGTTGCAATTGCTGTTGACCAGCGAAACGTGCTTATCCCGTAAAATACTATGCACAGCACCTTACTCTGGAAGTCTTCCAAGACAACAAGCGAGGCTCTTAGATTATATTTGTTAATAAGGGGATGAAAAAAAGAAAACAATCCTCCCTGAGAAAATTCGATGTTGCCCACCACCTTGTGGGGAATACAGCGCTGTTGATGAGGCTGAGAATAATGAAAAGCACATGGCTGGTTTGGTATATGCCTGGTGTTTCTAGTGCTCAGGGCAGAAACCTCTGCTCTGAAACCAGAGGAAAATAAAACCTCCATTACAGAAAATAGGGATACATACCTTAAATTCTCCCAGGGGACAGGAGATTTTGTATGCCCCATTTTATAGAGAGAGGAAAGGTTTGTAGGAAGAGGCAATATCTTTTATTGGACCACCTGATAGATTTGGGGGATAAAAAGGGCAAGATATCAGACACGCAAGCCCTTCAGATCTGAAATATTTTATTGATACTGGCCTTAGGATATCTCAAAGGGCCATGGAGTTCTTCTGCCTCATTTCTTATAGATTAAAACTTCTGTGTTGTCTGTCTGTCAGCCCCACCTAATTACTTTTGAATCAGTCAATCAGTTTCAATCACATTGTCAAGGGGAGGGGTAAATGTTTTGCAGATATTAAATTCTCTCACATTTAAAGAAAATAGGTCACAAGGTAAAAGACAGATACAGATGTGTACCACTACAAAGAAAAATTGCAGGTTGATCACAGGACAATCCACATGGGTGAGAATAAGAGGAAAGCTGTTTTCACCAGTTTTACTGAGTGCACTACTGTTTGTTTGCAAAATCAGATTCCTTTCAAAGAATCTCAGCAAATAATCCAGGTGTTAAAACCAGCTTATTTGAGCCTGCCTTAATCACCTTTCTCAGCACACTGTCCAAATTCTCAAACTTAGTTTTTTCATACAGTAATTGCAAGTACATTTTCCTTAATGTGTGATTGCAATAGTGGTAGCTCATGGCTGTGGTTACTGAGAGCCCCAGACAAATTTCCTTCTCCAAACATCTCATTGCTGACGGGTGAGCTTTGCACTGGAACACAGATAGGAGCTATGAATCAACATCTGTGCTGTTGCATAAGATGTGGCAATGACAATCTCTATCTCATGAGACCCTTCCTGTTTACTGAGGAATGGGTTGAGATCTAGGTCTGGAGTTCCCTTGGGTAACAATCTGCAACTGGGGAAGCTCCTCAGGCTGAGATTTGCTCTGAAAACCCTTTTTTTCACCCTGTCAGACGAACCCTGACAAGAAAGGAAAAGCAGCACAAAAGGTGTTGAAGAGACAGAAGGTGTCAGAAAACAGTGATTTGACAGCTTTTGCCTTGTGGGCAACTGTGCTGACACAGGGCTTTCTTTTCTTATCAAGGTGTTTTGTAGTCTTGTCTCATTCCCTGTGTCCAGTAGCCTTCCCTACTCACCTTCCCTAAAGGCTGATTAAAATACAATCTCACTCAGTTTCTCTTCTGTCTCCTCATTTTCTGAGTTCCATCCTTCTCTCCACACACAAAACTCTGAGTTTTCATCCTGCTCATAACACTTTGCTGTCCCAATTTTGGTAGAATTCCTGCTGAAAAAGCTGATTTTGTGTTTTTAGCTCCAAAGTGGGAATTGCATGAGTTGGTTGCCACTGCCAGCTTCCTGCATGATCCCAGGTAGGTGACTGAGCCTTACCTACAGACCCCTTCCTAAATCTGAGGTTACTAACCTACTGCACAAAAGAATGATAGGGATTAGCTCTTTCCTGCTTTTGAAACATATAGGTATGCAGGGGAACTACCAAGCACTAAACCTATATCTGTTTGTCTCCATGATTTCTGCCACAGGGGTAGGGCTGAGTTGAGCTCTGAGTCCTGAAGATCAGAGCATGAGTCTTGGGCAGGAGCTCAAGAAGATACCACAAACACTGGGGCAGCACAAGAGCAAGAGTAGTGCCTGGCATCAGTGTTGCTGGTGGGACATGTCATGAGGATCTCTGGGGAAGAGGGAGTAGGAGGACTGTGCTGGGTGGTGGATGTGGAGACTAAGGAGTCAGAGCAGAGAAGCAGCTTAGGGTGCTTTTTGTAGTGCTACTATTGCATGTTCCTCCTCTGTAGTAATTGAAACTAGAGCTTTCCTTCCACAGTTTTACTTTCTCTATATTTAGCTTCTCTACCTACTTACTTAACTAGGAAAAACAATTTCTCATTTATTAAAATTCAGGCATGTTAGACACAAAGAAACACATGGTGTAATTAGTCCTAGTACAGTTAACAGTGTCCCTCAGGGTTCTTTTACAAAAGCTCCTTGTAACTGAAGCCTAGAATTTAGCAAACTCTCTAATGGTGTTCCAGGTGCAAACTCTAGCATTTGACCCATCAGAAGACAAGTGTGTGAAGAGATAATCTAGATTATCAGCTCCATAAGAAGATAAGTTAATACATATAACCAATACCCAAGTGCCAATAGACAGCACCATGCTAAAACAATCAGTTAGTTAGGAATATAGATTTTCTGTCACATGCACAATCTCAGGCAGCTTCAAAGTGTCGTAATAAAATGTTAGCAACTGAAGAACCTGCAAGACTCATTTCAGCAAGACTTTTTTAAAACAGAACTCGTATTATAATCAAAAGGAGTGATACATTTATTTGATCTATTTTGAGAATGAAGTCAGCTCAAGGTCAATTGCTGATCAAGAACAATGGAGGAAAACTAGGTGAGATAATTTTAAAGCTGTTTGAAAAAAGGCACAGATCCAACCTGTTTGAAAGGTTATTTATAAGAAATTACATCAATTTACATAAGTGTTTTCATCCTGGTACCTCGAAAAGGTTGATCTACAAATGAACTAGAAGGTATAGTTACAGATATTTCCTCCCCAAAAACTCCCCAAATAAGAACTCTCACATGGAAAACATATGCTATGGAAGAATGACCTAGCAGATATGAAACTTCTGTTTCCAAGGGAGTATCTCAGTGTATCAGGCGATACACGTTGCAGTCTCCAAAAGGGCATCATTTATCCCAAGCAGCACTGTGATTCCTTTAGTGGGGAATTAGGCAGCCCAACACATTCTGGACTAGCTGAGCTCCTCTGGTTAATAACCAAAAGCCACCTGCAGAACTTCAGTAAGCACCCTTTTGTCCTCCTTTAACAAGCACACTCTCTCACATATAGAATAGCAAGTTTCACTGAAGACAGCCACAGCTGTCTTCCCTTTCCCTGCAAATGAAAGGGTCTGCACTCCTGCTACAAAATGGTTATCAAATGCAGTGTCAAAGCAAGTGTTTCCCCTCCATTGTAAGAGGCAAGCTGAATACTTTCGGCACAGCTTTCAGTGTCTTCAGACCCAACTGCAGCTGCACACACTCCAAACATTCTGCTGGCGGCTTCCTGTTTGCATTCCTGGGCTGGGGAGAAGGAGGACATTTCTTTCCAAGTCTGCTGCCTGCTCCTGGTTTTCCAGCTCTCTCTGTCTTTCTGCCTCTCTCTTTGTTCTTCCTTTAGGAAATCTTTGAGATTCATGAGCATAACAAGAATCCCTTCCCTCTGAATTGTGCTTTTAAATTGGCTGGTTGTTTCAGAAAGTGTGTGTGGGGAAACACTCAACAAAAACCTAGCTACTTTGACCGTGACAGTGTTCATTTACACTAACAGCATTCTGGTGCTAGACTGAACCCTCTGTGCATGTGTGCATGTGTGGCTTGCACTGACATGAGTAAGCCCAGTACTGTCCAAAGATACAAATGCCGTTGTCTCCTGCCAATGCCAATGAGGCAGGTTTTGCTTTCACAACTGGGTCAAGCATACTCTTTCTGGGGCTTTATATACTCACTGACCATATTCAGGAGACCACACTCTGCCCTCCAGGAGGGCTCACTGGGAGTCAGACATGCACATCGGAGGTCCAAATTAATGTCTGAATCAGTGTGTGTGACTCAAGGATGCTGTATTGGGACTGACAGGCCCTGACCATCATTTCAACTCTCACTGCAGCTATGAATACTGATGCCTCTCCCTTGCGGTAATTTTCCTTGCCCATTTCTGCAACCATGAGGGATCACCTCCCTTTCTCCCATCTCTTGTTCTTTCTTATGCAGGTGATCCTTTCTTTGCTGCACCTCCACTAACATCATTGTTAAATGTTTAAAGCTTGCATCCAAAACATCCATAAAATTATTTGTAATGAGAAAAGAACGTCAACAGTTTTGTGAAAAGCTTGAGTTTCCTGTTTACCAGTGATTCTGCAGGCAGGTCTCAACCAGTGAGTTAATGTTTCTTTTATACAGTGAAGACAACTGATTTCTGTCAGTCCTTGGTTTAAAAACGCACCATCAGCCACGGCTTCCTAAATAACCATATCAAATAGACAGAGAAAAGCAACCAAACCGGTAATCAGATTCCACTGAAGGGACACCAGCACACCTGCTGTCCCTGTCCTGCTTTCAGGAAAAGGACTTCTGCTGTGCAAAGAACTCTCTGGAGTATGTGGGGAAGATAAAGTTACAGCAACTTAGAGGATTTTGTTTCAGCTGATGCTTGGGAAAAGGGTAGACCCAGAGAAGCTTTTTCAGGTGGTGTAGAGGCTGGGGCTGAAGACTGACTTGAATGTCTCTGGCACTTGATTTGAGTCAGAATTGCAGAATTATGCTTCAACAAGAGAAGTGGGAGGTGTCTGACTACAACATAAATAGATGCAGAAGTTCTCAGAAGCTCTCCTGCACTCAAGCAGGAGCAGAAGGACTGTGGAGCACAACTGTACAAACTCTGACAGCTCCAAATGTTCTTTGTTGCTGCTCTGTAACAGAAGTTGTTGTGTCCTCTGCACCTTGGGAAAATGAGGGGAAAATAACATATTTGTGTAACTGCTGGCAGGCTTTGCCAATGCAGCTGCCATAGGCTCCATGTCAAAGCACCAGGGGAGCGCCTAATCCCCTTAGAAATTCAAAGGCATGTGAAACATTCTGTCATTACACTGTCTCTCTTCTACTCATCTCTCCTCTTTGACTC
Source organism: Apus apus (assembly GCF_020740795.1). Classification (NCBI taxonomy): domain Eukaryota; kingdom Metazoa; phylum Chordata; class Aves; order Apodiformes; family Apodidae; genus Apus; species Apus apus. Next base: position 66,485,500 of record NC_067312.1, on the reverse strand, counting down.
TTCTGCATCCAGTTCCAGCATCAGACAAGAGAAGCAGAGTTCAGTGGCAGCATGATAAAATCACATTGTCTCCAAAAAAAGAAAAGAAAGGCTACTGTCAACAACTGGCATTAATTGGATAGATGGGTCAAAGAGACAGCCTTTTCCCACTGCATAAGGCTGGAACATGGGGCAAGGGAATACAAGGGGGTTCAGGCAGTCTCCGTCCCTGCCATGAACAAGCTTTGCTGTACATGTTCCCTGCATTGTGCAGGAGATCAGCTGCGAGAACTGCAGCAAGATCTTCTGACTTTGAAAACAGGTAGCCAAAACTACAGGATTTTCGTACAGTTGTCCAACAACATTAGATTCGGGGGACACACACTGATTTATGCCAATTTGCTGCTTCAGCTTGTAGAGTTTTATTGGGTTTCACTGGATTTTATATAATAGAATCCAAGTAAACAATAACAACAACTTTTATACACAGGGAAAAATATCTCCCCATGAAGCCAGACTGACTCAGCAACAACATTTTCTCTTTGGTTTGGCTACTTAAACCATTGGCAAGCTAAATCACTTTTGTGAAATTTTTTTGCTTCAATTTAGCAGTGCTCTGCTAATCCAGAAGCCACATTGAACACAAATTTCTCATCAACAGCATTGTAACTGGACAGTTTTTGATATTGCAGAAGAAAGCTAAACACAATTCTGGGAGTTGGGAGTAAGGTGGACACTGATCTGCTTCTGCAATCATGGCTCAGAGACAGCAATCTGAGTTCCTGATGCTTTTGCATTTTGGAGGCAGTGAAGTGAGGCCCTCTGACAAAAATATCACCCAGTGTGTTTTTATTACCACTTAATCCATGCCTTTGCCACTTGTCCACATACCACTCTTTAATGCAAACCTCATGTCATCCTGTTCTTTTCAGGTTCTGATTAACTCTAAAATGCCCAGATTTACAAAGCCAGTGGAGAAACAGATCCTTTCTAGTCAAGAATGTGGAAGGGGAGGGGAAAGGGGGAAGAGAGAGAGAAAGACCTCAAATTGCTTACTGCTTGGAACTGATAAAATTAAAAGTAAAAATATGGAATGAATTGTGCTTTATTTGATGTCTTCTGTGTGTACAGATGAAACATCACTTGATATTATAAAGTATGCCACATGAAAAGATATGAAGTACAGAATCAATTCAACAGTTCCCTATTGTTCTGGGCAGCCAATGGTGTTGGTAGCTAGTTTTTAAAAATTATTCTTCTACTAGCTGGAGGATGGAGAACAAAGGTTTTTGCTGCCCCTTGAGTTTGCTAGGTGAACACTGAAAAATGCATTTATATTAATTTTAAATGGCTGCTCGATCAGGTAACCTCCTTGGAAACAGCTGGGGGCTTTTTCAGAAATACAGTAATCAGACAAGTCTTACACCAACTTACTTCCAAAACCACGTAAGACAAAGCCTCTTCTTAAACCGAAGACTGCAAATCTTAGAATTAAGTAAGTTCATTTCATGAGAGGCTTAGTAAGATTATTTTCAGGAAAGAAATCAGAGCTTCCGCTTCAGTATCTGGGCTGCTACTTCCCTTCTCTGAGATGTGAACCTACTACCTGTGTGATCACCTAACACATCAGGAAGTTCTGGAGATGACCACAAACAATGCGGGATTCTGCATGGAGATTTTGTGTGTATGTGTGTGTTTGTATCTTAGATTGAGACTTTACAGAATTCTCCAGGGAGCACCAGGACAAACACCTCTAACCTACTTTCTGCAAGGATATACAATTTTTTGGCTGAATTTATACTGCATTATACCAAAGATATCCCACAGTATATTGCTTGACACAAAATGGCAACAAGCTTCCTGTTGACCACCTAAATTTAATCACTGCAGTCTTCCTCTGCATCTCATCACAGGAAACAGAGGATAGTCTTGCTCATGCTACAGTCTCTACTCCACAAAACAAGTTAAATTTTTACTGTGTTACAGCAGTGCACTTAACTGAGAGAATTTTTCCTGAAAAATTTGTGCAGTGCCACCTATTATAAGATGCTTGGAATGATAAAAATCTGGAAATCTGCCATTAAGTTGCTATAAGTTCAGCAAGTAATGCTGATAGGATTTGAACATTAACTCACCAATGGAGAATGCCAGTACATTTGTAGGATCATCAGTGTAATGGATTCTGGCATTTCCCTCTTACCATCTTTACAAATGTCACTTTCATTCTATTGTAAATTAACCCCAGATTCTTTCAAAGCTCCAAAATAAGGTTTGCTTGTGAGCGACCAGCACCATCTACTTTGCTGCCCAATATATTACAGCAGGAAACATGTAGGACTAATAGACAAATCATTAAAGATATGTATTGGACATTCTCTAATAAATAAACAGACATCATGAAATATTACCTTAGATTTTATTTTCTGCCACTGGGGAAGAGAAACCAGAGGCACAAAGTGTCCCAAGTAGAAGGCAGCAGCGTTCTTCAGTTAATTGATCAGGTTTAGCACAATGTGTTGGACCCCAATTTTATGTAAATCAGCAAAGGGCTTCTGAGGAGAAGGACACAACACCAATGCGCACTACTGATGGATCTGCCCTCAACCCTGCCCACTTAATATTGGAGAATTTTATTGCTTACTGGAGTGTAGTCTCCCATCCCTTTATCAATTATTCGTTCTGGAGAGCAACCTTCCCAATGCAGTAACACGAAAATCTGGAGGTTAGATCTAATTTACTCTTTTAACCAGTTTACTCCAGTATCAAGCATTTAGGTTGGCCTCTGTGGTTTCATACATTACAGCCATATATCAAAGCAATTTGTGCAAATGCCAGCTGAGCAGCCAGCTATATGTATCATGTATTCTGAGATTACACAGTTCCAAATGCTTTTGTAAAGCAAACCTTTCATCAATAAATCAGGAAATACCCTGATGCATGCTTTATGTAGAGCAAGGTATTCTATTTAGGTCACAGGGAGGTTCTGCCAGGTTTGCTAAAATGAACAAATCCCCAGTGTGTGCTCTCGCTCCACCACATTTCATAACACATGCAGACATGTCCCACTCAGTCACTGCTGTGCATTTGTGACTGCTGATGACCCTGCACTTGCTAAACATTGGCTTGATGACTTGAAGCTCAAATAGCCTGCAAACTAGAAGACAATCTGCTCTGGAGCCTATTGTGGCTCTCTCCTGCACAAGAATTTACAATGGTAAAAAGAACAGATCCAAATTAAAATTAGATGTCTTTCTTGTGAGAAGGAATCTAGAACATGCACCTTTTCCAGAGGGCTGAAAAAGGAGTGGGCAGCAGGCAGGTCAGACTGCATAACACTCAATGAGAAGTTTCCAGTGCAGTTGGTGTTTTTTCTCCAAGGAGATGAAAGAGATAAGAATCAGCCCATTAAGTGCAGAATATCTAAACAGCAAACTCAAGCTAGGCAGTCATCCATTTCCTCTGCCTTGAATTCAAGATGCTGATGTTGGTCTGATCACTCTTCCTGCAGAGGAAATGTCTATGATAAGGTTCCAAGCATAAGAGTTTCCAGATTTCCAGACAGACTGAAATGATAAGTTATCTAGAGTGGAGGAACAAGAAACTAAATGCAGAGCTTGCTTTCCCTTTGAAAGATCTGGCAATAGACAGGGAAAATAGTTAAAGAAAAAAAAAGTTAGCAAAGTTAAGGGGAAATAAATCATATCCTACCAAAAATACGAATCACAGAAGTTTTCGTGCTTCAAAGACTTGGTTTCAAGCATAAGGAAATGGAGCCTCATGTCAATACATCGAAGGGTTTCCACACCACATTCCTATCAGTGCTTTCAGAAACATTTTCAACCCCAATGTAACTTGAATGAGTGGATGAGGACTAAGAGTGGTGCTCTGCATGACACTGTTCCTACTGTCCCTCCTACCTCAGCTACTGCCCACATGTTCCATGAAGGCCCAGCTACATCTCCCACATATGCAGCATGCCATCCCCCTCTCCTGGGCATTCTTCATTATTATTTCCCTTCCTTTCCTCTCCCTTCCTCCACTCTCCCCTCCATCATAACCCTGATTACAGAGCAGATTGGTATTCCACACTATTAGTTCACCCCCCAACCCTCGATCTGCTGGTAATGTACTGTGGCTGAGGGGAGAACAGCATCAGGGTGAGGCTGTGATGACCTAAAGCACAGCAAGATGTTTTTCTGTGCCTCAGTTTCCCCCCTGAAAAATGCAGCCCACATTTGCTTCTTTTGTAAAGCACATCAATGTCTTGATTAAAGAGGCCACCCAAGCATCACAATTAACAAACTGCCAGCCCCCTTGGAGAGCCTTCTCTGCTTCCAGGCCCCATCAGGGCTTCCCTCTCCCCTCATGAAAGTTCTTCTTCTGTTTGGCAAACAGCTCTCTTAATACTTTGTTACAGCATTTTATGGACCTGATTATGAGAGAAGGTGCCAGAATAATGCAGACAGATTCGTGTAAGTCCCATACTCTGCTTTCAACATCATTTGCCAGAGCTTTCTGGTTGTTTGGAAATTTGTTGGCCTGTCTACTTAAGAAGTATTGGAATAGGTTAGTTACTAAAACAGCAGAGTGTCCTGTGGAACATCTCCCTTCAACTAATGGGAAATCTTCAACCAGTGACACTTACAGCAGAGTGTAAATAAGTCCAGGACATTTTCATAACTATTTCAGGCTCCTTTTATATCACAGCAGAGAAGAGTAAGAGCAAACTACTCTCTGTAACATTTATGTCTATTTCATGCCTTTCATGCTTTTCCTTGATGTAAATTCAACCTGGATGTCTGAGGACATAATCAAGACTGAAGAAAAAAATAAACTGAGTGAGGGCAGGAACAAAGTGAAGAAAAAGTAAACTCCAAGGATATCAAGAAGAGAACTACAAGGGAAAAAATAAGAAGTCTGAGGGTGATAAAAATAAACCAGGATGAAAAAAATGAAAAAAATTGATACAATTAGAGGGACACTACCAACCTAGCCATAGCCATGATATTAAAATCAGTTTACTTTTACCTTTGTTCTCTGAGAACCATTGGGGAGCTCCTATTACACTCCAATTTATATATTTTTGCACAACTAAGACTATGCAAGTCAATATATGGATATATCATATATCCATTATGGAAAAAACAAAATATTTTTTTTTTTACAGAATCCTTGTTTTAATTAACACATTTTAAAGTATTTTTCTTTGCCATTCTGAGTCTCCAGAGCATACTTGGGAAATGTTTTCCAGCCTCCCTGTTACAGTAGGCACTACAAACTTGCTTGTTTCAAACTGCAAGCCAAGATGCTCAGGTTTCCAGGAAGTGGATCTTGACAAGAAACACCAAATATCAGGAGACCCATGATAAAATCACTAGTGCCAACAATGCTGCACATCAAGATTTTTTAAAATTAATATTACCTTGGGGATTAGCAAATGGTCCCAAGCTATACACACTGTGACTGAAAAACACTCTTGGCGCATTAATCTTCTCACTAATGATTAGCAATTTGCATTCTACTGGGGCCTGTAGGGCCCAGCCAACATGGAGGTCTCGTTGTTCCAGGGCAAGACTTGCATGCAGCAGGACGTTGAGCAGGCTTAGTGATAAACAAAGGAGGCTGGGAAGGAATCAGAAGGGAAAACAAGGCACACATAGTTGAACTCTCTAGCAAGAGATCATGTAGCAGGTCTGTAGTCCAGTCTCATGGAGACAAAAAAAATATATGTACAGCTCTTCAGGCTCAGGAAATATTTTAATTACAGGCAAACCAAACTAAGATAAAAATGATATAGACTGAGTGTGTATATTCTTCACAGGTAAGTTGAACACCAGCTGAGATGAGGAACTGAATTTCCTCAAGAGTAATTTCTTGTTAATTGCACAACTTCGGGCACTTTCTTGGAAGTCCTTATAAATTGCAGACATTAATTGTTATAGGAGGGTTGCAGCTTCTTCTGAAGTGTTAGGCACTGTCCACCCACATGTAGAGTGTACAACAGGGAGTATTGTCTATCCATTGGCCTTTCTTAAAAATGTCACCGTGCCTGTGAGCAGCTGTGCAATGCTGCTGCAAGATTTCTCTCTTGCACCAAGACGTGAGTTCCATTTGGGTAACAGGCCAAGCAGCCCACCTTCAGACATTATTCTTACTTCTCACAGGTGTAATAACACGTTTGTAGTCCTGCCTGTGATCAACACGAGAGTGGGTAAAGGCCTTACAGATCATGCTAATCAAGCAATAGTTGAATAATATATCAAGGTGTAATGCCACATACATTTTAGATAAAAACACCTCCGACCATTCAAATAGCACACAATCACTTATACGCAGACCTGCACTTTTAAGCAGGGCTGATAACAGTCCCTTTTCTAATTTATCTTCTAAGAAGGAAGATAAATTTTAATGCATTTAAAAACACTATTCTACGCTTCTTTATTCATTTCTGGTCAAAAATTTGGAAAAATTATTTGGGATCAGTTATTCTAATATATTTCTGTGAGATTGTTAAGATGCTGCTGGGAACTGTTTCCATTTTTTCAAAGTCTTTACAAAGTTACCTTTTGTCTCAAGCTTACCTGTGTTCGCCTGGCTGCTCACTTACTGTGTGCATCCACAGTTGTTCTCTCCACAGTTCAACAGTGGAGGTACAAATCTCTCCATGTTCCCAGAGATTCAGCTTGAACAGGTCTGACAGGACAGAAATATGTGAAGCATACCCCACCTGGGAGGAACTTTTTGCTGACACAGAAGGATCTAGCCAGTAGTCAACCGCAATTCTGGGAGGAAATAGTCCCCCCTGCAGCTGCCATGAAGTCAGCACTCCATCAGCTAAGGCTGGTTGAGACCCTTGCCTATTTTCCTGTGACACTGCAGTGCTATGGTCCAAGCTGCTGTGGAAAGTCGCAAGCCAAAGGACTGCCTTCTGTTTGATCTTGCATATGGAAGAAGCAGGTATTTGCACTTGTGTCCCACATCAAGGCCAAAGTAAACATCAAAGCAAAATAAACAATAAATGGCTAGCTTGCATGGTTAAAGCTTTAGCAGTTGTAAGAAGTGTCCATCAGCTTCTGTGGAGCTATTCTCATTTACATCAGTTGAGGGCTTCCCATTAGGCACATCTGATTTTATTGCTAGCAGCACAAACCCAGATTAAGATGGCATATTTTGTGGTTCAGATTAATACCAGTACTTTTTAAGTAAGTGTTTTTCCCCTTGTCTTTTTGGAAGAAGTGGTAAATTCCATGTAAATTACAAAGAACCTTGCCCCTAGGTGGTTTGACTTTCAGAGCCAGGGGCAAAGTGTTTGGAACAGACATGCTGTGCAAAAAGAATAGGGACAGAGGCATGTAAACCAACTCACTGCAGGGTACAAATGTATAGAAGAACTTCCCATATTATTTTGTTACTTTTGAAAGCTACTTGTCCTGAAATACATGTCTCTCCTCTTCTAATGCATGTATAAGCTAATTATTTTTGTAAACCTAACAAATGTTCGGTAGGTGCAAAAGTTCTGACTTGGCTTTTTGCGTTAGTCTTATGACTACTGAATTGTGGCATGGAGGTTGGAGCTGCAGTCCCTTACATCGGCTCTAGCAGGGGTTTTGGGTGGCACCTTGTTTATTGGGGGAATAGTATTTAGTAACTGCAGACGTTAATGTTAGATAAAAAGGATGATGGCGTGGCAATGTCAAAAAGTGGTAGGAATGGCAAACAAGCAGCTTTCCCAGCATCCTTTAAGAGCTTCCTGAAGTAGAAGCCAATGTAAAGCACCTGGCCTGTCAAAGCTTCCCTCGCTTTGATACTGAGTTGCTACCTTGCATGGACCTTTGCTGCACACCTAGCAGACAGCCTTTCCTCCCCCGACTGGCTTTCAGGTGAGCTGAGGGCTGATCTCCTTCGAGAAAGCAGTGGCTGGACACAGGCATTCTCAGCAGCAAGACCTGGGCTGAGCTGCATGCGAGGCAGGCGGGCCCAACCCTGCCTAGCCTGGGGCACATGTGAGTGAATTCTCACATGCTCTCCTGTCCCTTTCATCTGGAACAAAACCAGTGGCTCCAGTGGGCGCCAATCAGTCCCAGCACGAGCACACACAACAGCTTTCCTTCCTTTCTTTGTGGGCCACAGACAGCAGGAGTAAGGAGCAGAGCTCCAAACATCCCTGCAGGGCTCCTGCTGTGCCCGTTTTCCTTAAAATGGGTAATCTAGATGTTTTGGCAGATTGTTTCACTTCAGGTAGGATATGGTTCAGCAGAAGGGCAGTCCATAAAAGGCCTGAGACTCTGGCTGGTTCTAACCAGTTCCTCAAATTTTATTTTTTATTTCAGCTGACAGTACCTGCAGTAGAAAGTGTCAAGTACCCCTAACAAGTGATTAAGATGGGCAATACTGAACTTCACAAACAGGCTGTTTGACAAGTCTTTCCCATCAACACAGACTACAAAATCAGCATTCAAATGACCAAGGAAGCTGACTCCATTGACATCTGGCTCCTGTTTCAGCACATTAATTATCCTCTTGGGTTCTCCCATCTTCACCTGCTTCCACACAGATGCCATCTCATAATTTATCTGCTCCAACATTTTCTCCCCATTCTGAACAACTGAACTCTCTTCTTCTTGCATAACATTTCTACTCCAGCATATGCATTTATCCTGCCAAACAAGCCTACCCCATCAATGTCTGTCTCAGCAATGTCTTGAAAGCACAGTGAGCTACTAAAGAAGAATATACTTTCTAGTTAACACGTGGATTCCAGGACACAGCTGCATCACAGTAGGCTCTTTCCAAAATGATAAAGGAATCTCTAAGAAAGAATGCCCATCATCAGCAACTTCAAAAGAATAATGGGACACAGCTTATGCTGTCGTGCAGAAAGCTCATTGTGGTGTTGGGACAGCCGGAGGCAGTGAGAAGACTTGCAAATGCATGTCCCAGGAGAGATTCAAGCCCAGCAGAGCTTAGTAGAGGATCTGACATTCACCAAGATAAAGAGCCTGAAAGAAACCAAAGATTGTGCCTGGAAATTAACCAGGGAAATTCCAAGCAAGTAGGTGAGGCAGCACAGACTATTAGATGTGGGAAGGAAATAAAAATGAGGATCCTTACTGTCCTGTCCTGTATCTGGCCTGGTCTAGCTGCACTATCTCCTTAGAGCAAGCAGCTGCAGCTTACTCCAAAAAGGAGGATGCTATGAATTTTAGAGTGTTGTTACTGTGACTTTGGAAAGCTAAATAATGTCTCCTCCAAGGGACTGACAACAGGCTTGTTTGGATTTTTACAGAGCAAGAAAAACGGCTGGAGCCTTTCTGGAGCTCAGAGTTGCTTGTGCCAACAGTTCTCTACACTTCAGGATCAATAATCCTAGTGACATTCCTGGGCTCGGCAACTGCTCTATTATAATTGCAAACCCAACAGTTCTCATCAATAAAATAACCTAACAAGTAACCTGTCTAGAACATCCTATCAAGGGTGCTTCTGATAATGCAGCAAGTTGTTTCCTTCAATGCACAGTTAGAGCACAATATAATAATACTGTTACATTGCCTTAACCATGTCCAAGTATTTTGGGCACTCTGGAATACACAGAAAAATTCACATTTTCTTCAGCAAATAATGAGCAGTTACTTATTTCTTTTTAAAATAACTACAAGATTTAACCAAACTAAGAGTCTGTAACTGCTCTGCAAGGATGAATTGTTAGCCAATTACTTCTTACTTCTTGTAGTGGCTAATAACTGCTGAAATGTTAATATAGGTCTCTCAAATCCAGGATCAGAAATAATGTGAATTTAGCAAAACTCTTTGCAAGAGAACCCACAAAAAATTAAGGGCACCAAACATCAGCCTGCAGACCAGCATTATCAGGACAGGAAAACACCACTGTCTGTATCACTACTATGTACCATGTCTGCTTATTGATGTTTCTCTCATACAACTTACCATACAGATTTCATAATCATAAATTTACATCTTAGTTTATTGCTGTGTTACAACTGAGATATGTTATATTTGCCTAAAGTTGATTAATGGAGTCAAGCTCAGTGGAAAAAAAAAAGACTACTAAACAAATGTTAATATTAGGCTTCTTAATTTATAGGTGGTAGACCATACTGTTAGACTGATTTTCAGGAATTCTGTCCATCAGTAGCTATCCACCAAAGCCTAATTAATCTTATTAATGCATTAGCATTTCCAGGGGCTATTCTTTAGTCCAAAATAGATAAAAAGTGTCACCAAAACACATATTCACTGTAACCTTCTTGCTACGTGGTTCCTTTTAAAGTTTGGAAAGTCCTAAACCACTAGACAAGTGTCTTAATGCAAGATACAGGGAAGTCTTTCCATTCCTGTGGAAAAAATACATCTGCTCCTTCCTTTTACCTGTAATGTATTTGCTGAAAGAAGCTCACTGTAACTACCACACCTTTTTCCAGTGCAAAAGTCTGGAACAAGGAGCACTTACCCTCAAGGGAGGAGGATCAGCTAGAAAAACATTTAAACAGATTGAATGTATGTAAGTCCATGGGATCTGATGGAATGTACCCACAAGTGCTCAGGGAGTAGACTGATGTTATAGTGAGGCCATCCATTATTATCTCTGAACAGTCATTGGAGGTCAGGGAAAGTTCCTGAGGACTGTAAGAAAACAAACATGACTCCTATCTTCAAGGACAAGAAGGAGGATCCAGTGAACATCAGGCCAATCAGCCTCAGCTCAGTTCCTGGGAAGATAATGGAGCAAAGCATCCTGGCTACTGTTTCCAAGCAATTAATGACAATAAGATGACTGGGAGTAACTAGCAAGGATTTTTGAATTGGTTATCATGCCTGATACGCAATGAAATGCCTGGTTCAATGGATGAAGGGACAGCAGGAGATATTGTATACCTCAGTTTTTACAGGGCTTCCAAAACCGCTTCCTCTAATATCCTCATGGATAAGCTCATTAAGTAGATAGGTTAGATAAGCAGCCAGTGAGGTGACCTGAATGCTGACTGAACTGCTGGGTTGAGATGTCTGTGATCAGCAGCACAAAACCCAGCTGGAGGCTAGCCACCAGTAATATTACCCATGGATTTACACTGCAGCCAATACTGTATAACATCTTAACTTATAACCTGAATGGTGGGACTGAGTACATTCTCAGCATTTTTACAGATGATACAAAACTGGGAGGAGTGGATAACACACCAGACAGGTGTGCTGCTATTGAAAGCAACCTTGACAGACTGGAGAAATGGGCTGACAGGAACATGATGTCATAATGTGCAGCAGAGAGAAGATGCAAATTCTTCATCTGGACAGGAATAGTCCCTCTGCATGCCAGAGACCAGCTGGCTGAAAAGCAGCTTGGCAGAGAAGGATCTCTAGGTCCTGGTGGATGCCAAGCTGACTGTGGGCCACTAATGTGCTCTTGTGGCAAACAAGGCCACTGGGATCCTGACCTGGTTTAGAAAAAGCATTGCAAGCAAATCTAAGGAAGTTCTTCCACTGACAGTTCCACAGATACTTCCATGTTACTCAGCCCAGTGGGGAAACATCTGGAGTGCTATGACAAATGCTGGGCTCCTCAATACATTAAAGATACAGAGTTAATGAACAAAGTCTAGTGTTGGAGTCCACAGGACAAGAGAGACTTGCACATTCTGAAGAGAGTCTAGCAATAGACCATGAAGATAATTATGAGAATGGAGCATCTGTCCTACAGGAAGAGGCTGAGAGAGCTGGAACTGTTCAGCCTGAATAAGAGAAGACTAAGTGGGGATCTTATCAAGGTGCACAAGTAGTGAAGCAGAGGCTGTAAAGACAAAGCCAGCCTCTTCTCATGTCTCCTCACAAAAGGGCAAGAGGTGATGGACACAAATTGAAACACAGGAAATCCCTTTTAAGTAAAAAACATTTTTACTGGAAGATTGCTTAACCACTGGAGCAGGTTGCTGAAAGAGGTCACAGAGCCTTCTTCCTCAGAGACATTAAAAACTGGAGTGAAGAAATCCCTGAGAAATCTCATTTCATTGACCCTTCTTGTAGAAAAGATTTGGCAAGACAATGTCCAGAGATGTCTTCAGACTCAACCATGCTGTGATTCTGACTATTAGCTGCACTATATTTCTTACCTTGTTTTCCAGTTGAGCGGACCCTAGCATGCAGGGTTTCAAAATTATTTCCAAAGGTTGATTTCACTCTTTCCAGAGCTTAATTATGTAACAAAAGCAAAATAGTCCTATTATAAACTGGCAAAGACCTCGAAGGTTCAGTGTTAAGGTGGAAAAAGCTAGAAGGGAGATGCATGGTTTCAGCTTACATATAATTTCATGCATCTTACCACACAATGGAATGTTATTGTAGACTTGTGTAGCATTTGTGTATGTGTGTATAAAACACAAAGTACTCTGAATCCATCCCAATTCAGTTTAAGTCTGAGTGTATCCTTACTGTAGGCCATCAAGGTTTTGGAACATCAAATGCCGGCTTCACTGAATTGTTTTGTTTTGGTTGGAAGAGATCTTTAAGATCAAGTCCAACCATTAATGTAGCAGACTGCAAAATCCACCACTAAACCATGTCCCTAAGAACCACATCTACATATCTTTTAAATACTTCCAGGGACAGTGACTCAACCACTTCCCCGAGCAGTGTGTTCAGTGCCTGACAATCCTTTCAGTGAAGAAATTTTTCCTAATATCCAATCTAAACCTCCCTTGGCACAACCTGAGGCCATTTCTCCTTGTTCTATCACTTGTTACTTTAGAGAAGAGACCAACTCACACCTCACTACAACCTCTTTTCAGGTAGTTCTACAGAGCAGTAAGTTCTCCTTTCAGCCTCCTTTTCTCCAGCAAAGTGAAAACCCATCCAAGCCTTGAGCAGCCAGTTTCTCCAGGAAAATGCTGTGGGAAATGGTGTCAAAGGCCTTACTAAAGTCTAGGTAAGTAACATCCACAGCCTTTCATACATCCACTAAGTGGGCCACCTTGTCATGGAAGGAGGTCAGGTTGGTCAAACGGAACCTGTCTTTCATGAACCATGCTGAATAGGCCTGATCACCTGGTTGCCCTAAACATACTGTGTAATGGCACTCAGGATCCTCTTCTTCATAACCTTCCTTGGCACCGAGGTCAGACTGACAGACTGTAGTTCCATGGATCCTTCTTCTGACCCTTCTTGTAGATGGGTGTCACATTTGCCAATCTCCAGTCAACTGGGACCTCCCTAGTTAGCCAGGACTGCTGATAGATGATGGTAAGTGGCTTGGTGAGCACTTCTGCCAGCTCCCTCAGTACTCTTGGGTGGATCCCATCCAGCCACATGGACCTGCGTGTGTCTAAGTGGTGCAGCAAGTTACCAGCCATCTTCTCTTGGATTATGGGGGCTTCATTCTGGTCTCTGTCTTCCAGCACAGGGGGCTGTGTACCCAGAGAATGACTGCTCCTACTCCTGAGGACTCAGACAAAGAAGGAATTAAATACCTCAGCCTTTTCCTCATCCTTTGTCACTGTGTTTCCCCCCACATCAAATAAAGGATGGAGAATCTCCTTAACTCTCCTTTTGTTGCTCATATATTTATAGGAACATTTTTTATTGTCTTCTATGGCAACAGCTAGATTAAGTTCTAGTTGGGCTTTGCCTCTTCAATTTTTCTCCCTGCTTAGCCAAATCTTCAAATTATAATCTGCAGTCATCACCACAGGTTCAAAAGATCGTGCAGTTTGTATCATAGCTATCACATGCACATTTAAGATGTCTTCAAGAGAGCCAGATACTTACCCACTCTGCAGCGGGATGAACAGAAAACAACATTTGTATATTTGGGCCTTCTTGGAGCCAGTTTGCTTCACAGCCCTAAGGAGACTTCTGACAGACAATACTGGCACTCCTATGCCTTAGCTCACTTGAGAAGGGCAAATGGGACCTCTCATGGCCCACGAGTCAAATGACATCACATGAACATGGCTGTTCACTGCGTTCATGTTTGTCAGTAAAATTCTTCCAATGTTAGCAATACTGTAACATTCAATCTGGGGCTGTCTTTTTGACAATAAGATGACTAATTCTTGGCATTTCGGAGGCTGACAAATTGATGCCTCTGCAGGTGTGCATGTTTGTACGGCCCTTGTTAACCTTACTAATATCTTGAGAGTGTTCATGATGGTGAATGTACACCTCCCTTTTTATCTTTACAGATGAAATAAGATGTAAGACTGCCCATGCAACAACTGCCCCAAAGCCTCCATGTGACTTCACATTACACTGTCTGTGATTGCTGCTTTTTTGTGTGTGTTTATTTTTGTTCCATTTACATGTTTATTCTGTCTTCATGTAATGCCATTCATATTGCTGAAGAGTTATTGAGCTCATCTACCATTGTTCTTTCAGTTTAAGCACATTTATTTTGCAGTACATCTGAAGTTGTCTTCCATTAATTGATTGCCTACAAAGCACTGTGGCATATACAGATACACAAAAAAACCCCAAACCACAAAAAACAAACAAACAAACCACAAAAAGCCCACTTATCTTAAGGCAACTCTTGCTCTCTCCTGGATTTAGAGGCAATCAAAGAAGTCAGAGCCTAAAAATAATGACTTGTAAATTATCCAGTTACCCTTCTTGAACTGTGCTCTGCAATTATAACAGTGATGTGTCAAGCACTTCTCTTTGGGCACTGTAACTGCAGCTGACTTAGTATGACTCTTGGACATGTTATCATGATGTTGAGGTCACAGTGTTTTCCAAAAGACAGCAGTTACCTTGCAGTATCTGTAGTCTATTTTTGTAAGTATTCGGTGGCACAGTGCATCAGTGCCTGCTTGCCCTGAATACTAAGCACCATGTAGCAAGCATGCTATGCACAAAAATGGAGCATCCATATTACCTATTACAAACTCTGATGTGTTACTAAATGAAATAAATTGTAGTGAGAATGAAACATATTATTCTTGGTAGAATTTATTGCTAGAATTTTAGTCTTGAGGTTGAGGAATCAGCCTAGAAGTCACAAGCATTTTTCTGCAGTAGCTCAGCACCCTCGTCTTACGCTTTGGAAGGTTGCTCTGGAAACAGGCTGGATGGAAAACAGGCTTTATCACCTATATTTGTGTGCACATGCATTTACCTGTTTTGGGTTGGAACAATCATATCAGAAAGGGTAACATCTCAAGTCAGTACAAATTGTAATACAGAAATGCTTTCATAGAAAGTTCATGTGTTAAAACCACAGGCACATAGGGAGATGCAAAAGTTAACTTCTCTTTTGCTTCCTGACTTTCCCACCTCTAGTAATGCTGCCTGTGCATGACCTGCGGGGGCTGAGCTCTGGGGCAATCACAATCCCCAGATGTCTAGAAGACAGATGATCTTTCATCCCAACATATGGGAGCTCTGGCGGCTGAGGGGTGTCCAAGGAGTGTGTACACCAAGTCGGTGACCTCCCTGGGGACCCTGGACACCTCCAAGGCAAGTTTCTTCCTGGCAGGGGAGTTTCTTCTTGGTAAAAATGCTACCTAACAAAATAGAGGAACAATTCCAGTGTACAGTTTTAGTGCAAGTAACAAGTCTCTCAATTGCAGCATCTGAGGCAGCCACACAGCTGATGAGTTGTCTCAGCAGAGTTCAGGACCCAGTGACCCTGGAGATTTATAATGAAACTTGATACCTTTCAAGCAGAGTTTTGCATATGAACTGTTAGTACTATGTTTTGGGCAAGGAAATAGCTTAAACTACACTGTTTCTGAGGTCAGTGAGCAAAACAAGAAGACTGTGGAACTTCTCTGTGAGCCTAGGCATTCTGGCTGGTGATGGTTGGAGACCCTTTGCATCTCCTTCATTAGTCTCCTTCAAATTTTTCAAATTTCCTTTTTTGCTTCCTTCCTTTTATTTGTACATCATCCGACACACCCCCCATCCCTCATCCCCCCACCCCCCACCCTGATCTCCCCCAACCTATAGTGCTCCAGATTTTACCCATCAAGCTCCTCCTAATGCCATGTAAAGATCTGCTTAGAAACACAGGAAGACCATACTGGACAGGTTTGTTCTTCCAGACAATGGGATTTATTTTTCTCAGCTGCACACTTGTCTAAGCTGATTTCCTCTACACACCATTCACTGTCTTCTGAGACTCTGCTGGGGGTGCAAGGAAGATAACTGGCATTCTCTACAAGCATTTTCTCATTTCAGCTGGCACTATTTTCACATTTATTTCTTCTCCTTCTTTGTGTTCCTTGAGAAACTTACAGATCTGTAATAAAATCAGATAAAAGAGACCCTTGTAAAAAAGAAATATAATTTTATTTGAGATTCTGAACAACATTAAAGTGTTCCTTTACTTAGTGTTCAAAGTGCCCTTTGTTACTACCAAATATCCAAATAATTTAAATCACATTAAAAAAGGCAAGCAACAAAAAACATGAGGATGGAGGTGAAGAGTACTTTTCAGTCAAGCCATTCACTACACCTAGCTTTCTCTCTTGTAAAAATAGTGCTTGTATACGTATCTGCAATTTCCAAAGAAAAAGTCTATGTGTTATTTCTCCGGCTGCCGCATGGTTCAGTGTCAGGTTTTTTCATTGCATGTCCTTTATCAGATTCCTTTGGGATGTGTAATGCACATCACAATAAGAAGCTGAGGATGATACAAATAATTATAACATGTGATGCGAACCCACTGTTATAAAGTCAATCTCCCAGCAAATTCATCAAGTCGACACATGATCTACAGTACCAATTTTATGTAAATGACTTGTCTAATCCTGCTGGGCCAAATTACTCCCTGATGCAAACTCTGTTTAATTCAGTGGAGTTACTCCAGGAATTCATTGTTTTGCTCATAAGATCTGAAGCCACACTTTTTGTGTGTTGTTCATCTGGAAACCATGGTAATAAGAAAAAGATTGAAATCACTGGATCCTGAGGCATCAGAGGTATTAAATTATCTTTTGTTAAAACAAAAAGTTACCTTAAATATTACACATTATTATCATTTTACAAACATAAAATATTAACTTAGAAAATTACATGGATTTATAAAATTGCTTAAAAGCGCTTCACTTAAGAGAAGAACCCTCCTAAAGACACTGACTCTTGCAACATTTAGATCAATAATTTAAAAAAGTTTAATAATAGGAACATAAAATACATTAACATTGTAAATTGTCATTAAAAAGGCAACCAGATGAGACTGACATAGACATGAAAGACATTTATTTGTTTTGGTTAGGGTAATTTTTTAAAAGATATGTAGAAAAAAACAATATAAACCCACCAACCCACCAAAACCACCACAACAAAAAAACAAATAAAAAACTAAAACAAGTCAGACCTCATAACTAAAAACCTAATTACTCTAAGGTCGTAAAAGTGTGTCACGTGCTCTGAAATTTAAAAGCATACACAAATGGTATAATCTAGCTTTTATTTGTACAAATTACTTATTTTTAATGAACTATAGTGCTAATATGTAGGTAATTCAAATTAAACTTGGATAAAAAACAATTACTTGTGAAGTTTTTAGATACAACCAAACTTTGTAGCACAGCCTCAGCCATGATGGTCCTGACCTGGATGTCCCAGGCTTTGGAGGCAGTGGAGCTTTAGGGGGTAGCACCCTGAGATGTCAGCAGAGGTAAGTCCTACAAATTCCAAGTTTGGTTTTGTGTTGTCAAAGCCTGTCACCCATTCTTTTTAATTATGTGTCAATCTGAGAGAGGTCTTATTTTTTTACTTCACTTCAGAGATCTTACAGAAGGAGCATATTGTATGAAGAGTCCCACCTCTCTTGATTTTAGATTTTTGCTCAGAGGGGGGAAAAATAAGATACAGAAAAACAAAACAAAAAATCCCTGTTATGTAATTTTGAGTTTTAGATTCCATTTTTCTGATAGAACATTTAAGGACCATTTAAAATTGCAGGCTTTTTAGCAGAGGACAGATACCATTGCTATGATTCAGCTCACAGAGTTAGGTAGGATGGTCAGAATGTTTTAAACAGATTTCTCAGTCCACTCCTGCTAGCCAAAGCTAAATATGAGTGTGGCTGATGTTTCAGAAAGTCTCTTCAGCATGGCTACTGCTTGCTCAACTCTTGTTTTATGTACCACAGCCAGTTTTGTGACATCCTGCTATTACATTCAGCCCCCTCCTGAGGGTAAAGGAGTGACTCTAAAGTAATGACCCCCGATCCAATCCCTGCATTTCTTGGTACAGCTATTTGAGATGTTTAATCAAACCAAGTTTTGAGGTATGCCAGTGACAAACAAAAGCAGAGTCAGGTCCAGCAAAACATATACAATGTTTTCTTTCAATTTTGATAACTTCATTAAAAGGTACTTGCATGAAGAAAAACGAAAAAGGCAGCCTGGGTTTGTGTGAAAGAAAAAAATATCCAAAAGCTTTGTATATTGGAAATGTACCTTATTTCTTCTTTTTTTCAGTATCTTCTGCCCTCCAGATGGTCTACTGTGATGACATACACCTGTTCAGCGTCAGCTATTACCCATAGCGACATATGGCAACTCACATATTGCCTAGGCTGAGGGGATCTGGGATTCAGGTCACCTGGGGTCTGTTTTCAAGTGGTGTGATGGCAGCTGTGGGAAACCTGATGACTGACAGAAAATTGCTGTTCCTCTCACCAGCAGAAAAATTTAGATGTCTTTAAAAACCCAGCAGCTGTATCTTAACTTCACCATGTAGATGCAGACAATACAGTGAGTGGCTTCTTCAGAAACAGCACAGTGGAGGTTGTGGTAGGAGTTTCTTGATGTGGACAACAGGGATTGTTACAGTAATGAGTGTGTGAAGTAAAGTGTGCTGGCTAGAGAGGGCTGAATTGGTCCACAGCATAATGGTCTGTGGACCTCTCCCCGCTCTAGAACTACATCTGAAATGAAGTCTCTGTAGGTACTGAAACCTGAAAGTGATTTCTTTGTTCTTCTGCTAACATATGTGGGCTGCTGCAATACTATAGCAATAGGATACAAGAAGGTAGCTTAAGAGGGAAAGCATTTGGGGCTGTCTAGAAGGTGGGGTGCTAGCAAATGGAAGATATAAGAAGCAAAACATAATATGCATGGCACATCCCTGTTATCTAGGATGTTTTTGTTATCATTGAAATAATTTGACTAGCTCTGGAAAATAAATTATTTTTATTATCCTTCCAGGTAAAGCAAAGGAGGAAGCTCATGGATGACACTGTGGGTTTGAGATGTTCTGCTAAATGTTGTTGAGTTAGAATTTAGGTGGGTTTCTGGTGAGTAGCTGTATTTCTTGAAACTGCTCCAAATCAAACAGAAAATGGGAACTTTTCAGAGGCCCAGCATACCTCTCACATACCTAAAGATGACAAGACACATCTTTTTCTTCCCTGCTGGTGTCTTATTCTGTATTTGCAGCTGAGGAGGGCAACTGTCTTGCAGTTGAAGACCAGTCTGAAAGAGAAAAACACGAGTTTTGTAAAACATTATTTTGGGCATCTCTAGTTCTGAATCCAGCCAGCCACTACACTTAATGGACTGTGGAAGAAATGCATGGAATTCCAACAGAGGACCCCTATTTTTTTTCCCTTATCTTCTTATTTTCAGTGTCTTTTCAGTGATCCAGGTTGAGTTTAGCCATCACTCGACAGGACAAGCATGGTCATGGAACACAATCTTTTGTTGTGTTTATGATGGTTAAGATCTGTCCTTATAGCAACAAACTTTGATAAATTCTAAAACAGAAGTTCCTTGTGTTCTTGATTTAATAAGTTATTTCTGCTTCTACCAGATTGTAAGCGTAGAAGTTATTATAGAGAAAGCAACAATATTATATTTTAAACAGAGTAATATACAAAAAGGCACCCTTCCTTTTTTGGAATTCTTCTTTACATTCATTCTAAGTTCTTTGTCATTGTCCTATTTCATACCTAAGGAAGATGATTTAACAGCCAGCTCAGCAGGCAGATTTTGTAGACCTTACTCAAGTGATGATTCAATTGGGTGGGGGCTAAAGACAGCAAAACAGAATTAATCAAAGTTTTCATTCAAAAATACTTTCTAAATGGTGAATGATCTGTCCTTTTCAGTGATAATTATCACATTTTTTGTAGCTTGCAATGAAAAAGATCACCTGGCTGCTTCCAATAATACAGAAGTTTCACTCAGAAGTTCTCTTTATTCTCTTCTCATTTCCATTGTTTTTGTTTGTACAAATTAATGGTGCTGAAGGGAAGAAAAACAATGAGGAGGGAAGAGGAAGAAAAATAAGCTGTTAAAATTATTGTGAAAAATGTCATTTCCACCTCTTATGAAATCTGAAGTGCATATACTTAAAAAATGCTCTTACAGCATCATAGACAACATCCTTTTCCTGGCTATATCAAATAAACCTATAGAAATTTGTAGAATTACTGATATTCACCTGCAGAATGAATCACAAGATGTAGCCTCAAAGATGAAAAAAAAAGAAGGTAGTTTTCTATTACAAAGTGAACAGATGTTCATTTTAACGTGTTATTTTCTAACAATCCATATATATCACCTTTTCGTGCTGCTAAAAGAATAAAATCAAAATGAGAGAAGAAAACCAATGGAACACCTTTGTAGCATCAGGCAACTGAGTAATTTCAATTCTGGATTATCAATTCAGGACTTCGAGGAGTACAGATGTTTTATTTTCCAGTGCTGGACGATAACCATGTGGTGAGCGTCAATCGCTCCATGTTTATGAAATGGTATCTGGGTTTAATTTCTGCTGTCTGTCAATTGGAGGCTTTGATCTTGGCCTGGAATTTTTTTTTCCACTTCACTCTAAGTGACTAGAGGCTACTGCTGTCACTGACTCTTCAATTTCTGATTTCACTTTGCCAAGATGTAAAAGATTTATTTACAGGAATTCTTCCAAATATGATCTTTAACTACTTTTTTTTCCCTCTACCCTCAAGGCATTTTGCAGTGAGTTGTTGTAGGATTAACCTGAAGTAAAATACCTAGCATAAGGCAGAATGGAACAGTGTCCATGTGGACAAACAGATGTATTTAAGCAAAGAAGTGCAGTCCTGCTAACTAATTGCAGCTGGGACTTTAATATACTCTTCTTTTTTGAATCAAACTTAAATTCTTGGTGATATTTGTTAAAAATTATGGGTTAAATTTCTGATGATCAAGTTACATAGATTAAAGTAATGGATACCAGACTCGGCATCAATGCAGTTATAAATATGGATGAAATGAATGTACATTACACACTGTTATAAATCTGTGTGTTCAAGGAAAAGCATAAATCTCTATCACCTTTTCCTCCTTGGGATACGAAGGGTATGGCTGTTTTTACAGTGTTTTCAATGAAATTATAAGTTGGAGTAATTTGCTTGTTCTGAAAGACTTCAGGGTTTTTACAAGCACTTGACCAGCTTTTTATTTACAATGGCATATCATTAAAACACAAAAATACTGTGTGCAGGAAAGAGCCATGTGACTTTCCAGAGATGAAGACAAACAGGATCATGGTGCACTCAGAGGCATTTATAAGTATGTACGGTATTTGTAGAGGTTTCTGCCCCTGCAGCCATTTGCAAGGTGTGGCATAACTACATCTCTTTTCACTATTTCCTTTCAGTGCCTGTCAGTGTGCAGCTAAGGAGAGGCAAATAAGAGGATGTGGTGAAGCCTTATGGTTAGAGGAAAAGGTCTGATTGTAATCTGTGACAAACCACTCACTCGCTGAGTGCTACCAGGGAAAGTCCCAGAGCTTTTTCTTGTTGTTTGACATAGCCACAAGGACTTAATGAACATTAGGGACATCATGCAACTCTTTATCTCTGATCTTCAGATAATTTCTGATGTATTAGGAGATAGAGACCTGAAAGACTTGAGTTCTGCATGCAAGTCATTGTACCTCATCCCTCATCCAGATGAATATGTCCATTTTCCTGCTGGCTTTGAAGTAGAACCTGTGCTCTCCTGTGAAGCACAAAGGGAGAATCACCAGCCTGCCTCCTCTCTTTGAGAATGGCACTCCTGGGCCATTGCCAGTTTCCTGTGGCCAGAGGAGTTAGTGTCAATAGTGACAGAGGTGGCATTACTCTTCTATGTGTACAGTGAGCCATGTGTACAGTGAGTCTTTGGCATGATCTACTTTTTAGTCTTAGTGTGTGGAGACTTAATTCCTTGAGACACTCCAGGGAAGAGGCTGACAGGCTGCTTCCGTAATATGTTGTAGCTTTGGGATGATCTATTAGTCAATGAGAGAGACAACGATCTAGGATAATTGGAAATATCATGGGGGTAGGAGGAAAGAAGATGGTTTTGTTTACTTTGTGAGTGATTTTGATCCTTCAACACAAACAGAATTGCTTAAAGATAACAGGAGCTCTCTCTACTCAGCAGATTCTGTTGAGAGCAATTAAGGAGCTTTTCTGGTGTCTGGCAGGTAGTATGAAGCTCTCTTTCTGAACAAAGATGTATAAAATCATGCCCCAACCATGAAAGTAATGACTGGCTGAAAACTGAGCATGAGTTTAAGCCAAACTCTCTAACATCCTATGATGCAGTGAGATCCAGATAGGTGGATCATCATCAGGCAGGTGAAATGAGACCTTTTGCCAGGAAGACACCTGTGTATTTCATCACTTATGGCATAAATCTTAATGATGAACCTACTATCACAAAGCTACATTGCAAAGTTCAGTTGCTTTGTATGTTCAGCATTTTTAATGTTTTGTTAGATCCAATTCACATGTTTCAGGAAGTTTCCTTCACTGAGATTGATACTAATTAAATTCAGTTTTCCCTAAACTAGGGATTTCTTGCTCATAAATCTTCTCTCTGCTACTAGCTACTTGAGACAAGCGAGGCTGCTACACTGACAAACCATTTAAAAAATAGGACAATGCAAATTTTAGAGCTCAATGATCCTCTCCATTTAGACTGACCTACGTGCAGCTCTTGCAGGAATACTCCAGCCTTCTTCAGAATTAGAGGTGGTGTAGCAGAGCTCTGAACTATACTTACAGCTGTTGAAAATTGGCAACACCCACTGAAGTCAATGGATAGATGAAATAGACTGGATAACCAGGCTTTAAACATCTCCTGGTAGCCACAACAATTATGTAACACCATTAACTTAGGAGGCTCATTGTAAAATAAATCATAAAAATTGAGAGTTTGCTAGGATGTCAGGAAGTCATTTTTGCATTGAAAAGCCTCAAATTTGTCTACTGCTTGTCTCCTGTGCCCTGTCTACTTGGTAGACTCAAGGATAAACTACAAACAGTGGTCAGATCAAGTCTCAGAATAAGGAAATTCCACCAAAATGAAAATCTTATCCCAGCATCCTTCCCCAGTGCCTCATCTTAGCACTGGGCTGATGTAAAAAGTTCCTGATAGCTGGTGTACCCAAGGCTGGCCCAGACAAGCTGCTCATGTGCTAGGACCTGCATAACCCTGCTGAGGAGTCACAAGACAGCAGATCACTGTACACCTCCTCTGCCAGCAGCCTCTACCTGCTGACCACTACAGGCCCCTGCAAAACCTGCCTCTGTGCAATTCATGCGTGTATTTTCTTCCTCAGAGAGACCTGCACTTCCCCATGTCTCCTGCACATATGTGGGAGTGGGATGGAGCTGTGAGGGCTTGGAGACCAAGGTTCAGCCTGTCTGTCATCTCCCTTGCTTAGTTCTCTAATGTTTTATATGAACCTTTGTTCCCTCCCATTCACTCTGAAACCTGGAGCCTCTCTCACAAATCCCTGTTCTAATTAGTGCTTCCTTGGTCTCCTGCTCGTCACTAAATCAATGGGCACCCTTGCTTTCACCCAGCAGAACTGGGTAGGCCCTAAGGCAATGGGCTGAACCTCCTGCTACAAGGAGTAGCTGCCCAGCAACATCCTTGGTCTCTAGTCATCACTGGCTTGCCTCTGTGGCTTGTATTGTTTTTGGAGACTGACAACTTTCAGTGCCCAGTCACCACAGAAATTGCTTTCTCTAAGGACCAGAAGCTTCTGCTTGAAGTTCAGCTCACAAATGCAGCCTAAGGCATGGATGGAGATAAATGGAGGGCATGCATGCAAAAATAGAAAGCAGACCAAAGTGAGTGTAGCTAAATGTTCTTTTCAGTCCTGACTGTTGCACTTCTGTGACATCCCTCTTGATTTACACCAGAACAGAAAAGGAGTACAGCTTTTCCATGCCCATTCAATAATTTACCAAAAAATGTCCCTCATAACAGAAGTTTTAGCTTGCAGAGCCCTGTGCTGAAAATAGTAAAGCCCAGTCTTTCACTGAATGTTTTCAGCCCAGATAGACCATCTAGTGAAAACAAAAGCATGATTCATGACTGAAGACCAGAAACCCCTGCAGACCCAGACTGTATGTGAAGACAGAGCTTGGCCCTTTCTGTTCTCCAGGTTCCTGTCCTGCCCAAGGGTATTGCCAGGCAGCCATGGGCTGAGCCACAGTTGGAGCTTAGGGGCTGCTGGAGGAGGAAGTAGTGGCTGGCTCGCCATTCCAATGCAGACCCGTTGTCTGGTGCTCTGAAGGGGACAGGCCCAGGGTAACAAGCTGACCACACCACATCCAGGTCCCTTGGGTAGCTGTCCCAAACCTAGTTCTTCCTGTACAGATGCTTCAGACTACTGACCAGCTGAGTGCTGCCTAAAAGAGAATGATCATGGGGGTCAGCCCACATGAGTCTGCTCTCAACTCTGCAGTTTGTAATGCAATCACAGCCACAAAAGGATGTGAACCCAGCTCTTGGAAGAGATCAGCTTCCCTGGAGCAGCTGGATTTTCAGGTGTCTCCACTGCCCACTCTGAGAGGCAGGGCACCCAAAATGTTAGCTTCTGGGGAGAGATGTCAGGTTTGGTTGCCAACAGAAAAGGGGTTTTGCCACATTATTTCAACCCATTTAAGGTGTCTTTATAAACTGTTACTGCAAAAAGATGAAACCTACTTCTTGAAGTATGTGTCTTGATAAGATACCAGCAGTGCAGGCAACATCTACACCACTTCTCCATGGGATGACTTGCACAGCTGAAACACAAAGCAGCAGGTGTCCCTGACACTGTCGTCAGGGTCTGATTTGGTATCTGGCCAATCTTTGGACATGCCAATTTTTTTTATTTTTTTTTTTAATTAGTACAGAGTCAGCAATCAGACATAAAAAGAAATTTCACCCTTGATTGTTTATTGCTTTTCTGAGTGGTTCCTTGTTTCAAGTAATCGGGTTTCCACTCCCTAAGAATTATTTTCAAACACCATAGTTACACTGAAAACAATCACACTGAAAAAAAACCCAAAATTGTATATTTTGAGCCATTTTCTGGGGAAGATTATGAAGTTTTCCAGTGGAAGGTCTGTGATCAGGCCTCCATGATGTTGACAAGTTCTGCTGGGTCCCTACCAAATAAAAAACAGGAAGGTATGGATTACTTCTGACATCCATGAACATTGCTACACAGCAGGAAGAGGAGGTAGTAACACTCTCTGCATGGCTACCTCACCAGTGCTCTGAGATCAAGTTGTTTGGTTTTTTTTTTCATGCCCAATGCCCTTCCTGACACAAATTTGCCTTTCTAGTGTGTAGATTTATCTCAAATTCCTGAATAGCTTGGTACCACAATACAGGGTACATCTAGGGGTTACAAAATTCTGAGTAGCAAGTACTACACCAGGAGCTGGGGCATGGCATGTTATCCACGCCAGCTATTTGCTTGAAGGAATTCAGCTCCATGGAATCACAGTCTAATTCATTGTCTGCTGTTGGGGCAAGGAGGAATTCTGACAAACCACCATGGAGACAGAAGGTTTTAAGATCAAATGGCCTAGAAAAGGCTCAGTCCTGTCTTATTCTGCACATATTACAATTTTCTATTTCTGTTTTCTTATTAAATATAAACCATTCTGTGTGATTGCTTACATATTAATGTATACTATAAAATATGCCTGAGTTAAGGGCTGTGGGAGAAATCTTGTAACAACATTACACAAGTGATCATTTTTTTTTCCTCAGAGTTTAAAAATAGTGAATCTAAATTCTTTATGTCAAGAGATATTTAAGTTGGCTCCCTGGAAGGTTTTATTTATTTTTATTAGTATCCAAGAACATTGTGCACTGGAGGGACCCTTGTGGTCAACATTTTGGTGTTGCCCAACAGTGTTATTATTTCTCTTCTCTCTGCTTTCAGGCAGCTCCGCAGCCAGTCTGCAGAATAGGTTCTTCAGAGTTGTGCTACCAGGTTCTATTTGATTGAGATAAACTTTGAAAATCACTTGGTAATTCCATCACTACATTGTGTTATCTGTGAAGTCAGACTATCACCAAGGAGCCAGCAGCCCACTGCTCAAATTGCCCCACATCATGTTATCAGGTGAAAGTGCAACTGGAGCATAGCTGCTTGGTAACATCTTTTCAGCCTCTTTCCTACGTTTGTGTTGCATGGTTGGGCTGAAGTTAACTAAACTGCCTCCATTAATACCAGTTTAGCCTTTTGGATGCAAACATGGGAAGCAATGGCACAGATCCCATCCCTTTACTCTGGACATGTCTCTTGACCCCATGCATGCCTTACAAGTTTAAAGAGTGATCCAGTTATCAAACACACACAAACCAAAAAGCCAAATACTCTGGACCAGCAACACTATAAATATCTGTCTGGCATAGAAACACTACAAAATCGTAGCCTGCCAGTTCTGCTGAACATTTGGGTGGCACATTGGCATCCATTTCTTCTTAATAAGGATGTCAAAGGGTCATCCTTCAAACTCAGGAGAGACAACAATAAGTGGCTAACTTAGAAGTCTGGATATTTTGAGTCTCTGAAGGTTAAGGAGAATTTCCCAGGTGTCAGAAAAAAAAAAAAGAGTCAGAAATGAGAAACTGGGAACAAGCCATTTCAGATTGGATGAAATAGCCCTTCTCAGTCTTGCAGTCTGGCACAAACAAATATGTAAGTACACATTACAGATGTCTCCACATCAGGGTATGGGAAAGCAGAATCCTTTGATTCAGCTTTCACTCCTTTTACTGTTTGTTGTGCCTGGTTCAAGACATCCTGTAAGAAGTGTTATCATAGTATCATAGAATTATTAAGGTTGGAAGAGACCTTCAAGTTCATCGAGTTCAACCATAATCCAGCTACCACAACCATTAAACTGTATCCTGAAGTGCCACAATCCAGCTGCTACACAGGAGCTCTCTGAGTGTCTGTTCCTCATTCAGAGTTTACACCTCAAAATGGAGAAAATCTAGTTTCTAATTTTCCATGCCTCAGTTTCTCATCAGTAAGCTGCAAATCTCTAGTCTCTACTGGTATTCCATAGTAGTTTAATGTTTATACATTGAAAGCGGTGTATAATTCCTAGGTAGTTGTAGTGGGTATTGGATACACATGCACCCAAGTGTACCAATGCATACACACTCACAAACACATACATGCAGAAAGTGAGAGCAGTTGATAGGAAAAAACTTAACTTAAAAACAACCTTTTTTTGCTTCAATCAGAGATAAGTTGAGTGTCCTCTGTTCTGCAGGAATGATGAAACATCTTTTCAGCATGCCCAAAAGGGCAAACATTTTTGGACATGGAGTCACAATAAGCTGTGCCAGCAGCAAGACTGAAGCAATCAAAATGTAAAGGCATTGGTGGTGACTCTGGAAAGAAGAGCACTTACCACTGTAAGCAAACCAACAAAAAATATTCTCCCTAATAGTGTATAGAATAAATGAAATTGTACCAAGCAGAATGGATGTTTAAACTACTCTGAGTGGCATTCTATGAACTAGCAAGAAAGGCACTAATCAAAGCATACCTGCATAAACTCAGCTTGAAAATCACAGTGAATACCAGGGTACCAGCACATATGAAGAAATAAAAGGTTGTCCCAAACACAATAGATAGGGTTGTTAAGTAGTTCATTATTATTCGTATGGGGTCTTTCAAGTCCTTTACACAATCTCTTTCTGCAGTGAATTCATAGTTCCCACATACCTGAAAGTATCCGCAGGTCTTGCAAGTCTGAAGTTGGATCCTCCAAACCAGTCAGGACTTCCTCCTTCTTAAAAGTGAAATCTGCAGCCTGACATCCAGTGCTTATTCCTCATTATTGATGAGAGCTTGGTGAGAAACTATGAGGTCCTCTGCCAAGTTAGTCAGTTGAGTCCTTCTTAAAGAAAGACCTGTCAGCTTATTTGAAAGTTGTAACAGAACAGACATCACTTAAGAGACATTTCCATAATCTGACCTCCCATTGTTTTGCTACCCATATTGTAAAGTCACGTTCATTTCCTCCCCTGGATGCCAAACACTCAGAAAAAGATGTTTTTCATCTTCTACACAACAGCTTTCAGGTGACTCCCAAAAGACCAGCCCCACTACGCCTCTTTGATAACCGAAAGGGTATGGAAAGATATTGTAGACTCTGCTGCTATGCAGGGGCAGCCAATTCTTCTTAAATCATCTGTTGACTTCCTTTCGTGACCACATATGAATGAAGAGTATGTTGCTTGCTTGGTTGACTGCACGATTGAGTGAGGCAGGCAAGAAGGAGTAAATTGTGCTTGAAAGCCTGGATGCAACCAAACAGCCAGTTCAGCGTTTCAGTGGTGGGAGCATATTTAACCGCTGTCATTTTAAGAGGGCTGACAGAGTTCAGGACTGATCTGCAACTTGAGCAGGAGCACAAGGAAGGATCTATCACAGCATGGTTTGTAATTGTTCCCTCTCCTTGCTCCATCCTTAAGGACGGCAGTTGGCCTCTTCTAAGGATTCAGGATCTGCAACCTTCTAAAACCAGGCTGTGTCCACAGCACCAGTGCTTGATACTAGCTAATATTTTGTGTGTGAATCTTTCTTTTGTATTCAGATACAACTTTCACTGACCACAACTAATGCATGGCCTTTGAAGTTAAACCACTGTCTAAATTTTCTGCTGTTAATTAAAATTCTACTAATAAGGACAGAAATAGCTTAAGAGTATTTTGAGCTTAGCAGATCCATGCTCTTTTGAACTACAAAAGTGGAGGAATCTCTTCCACTCTGACTTTGGCCAGAAAAGTCTTTTCAAAGACCATACAAGGCATGTTAGTGGCTTCTAATAGTGCTGACTGTCAAAGTCCAGCATCAATAACAGGAAATAGCAGGAAACAGAAGCACCAAGTCAGCAGCATTTTGATAGCACATGCAGGAATAAAGACCTCATCCTTAACTAGATCACAAAGAACTGTATCTTTACCTTCACCTCATAAATTGTTCTGTGTTTAACATAATGAACCTCACACTTAGATTCATTTAGACACACTGCTTCATTAGGCTGCCCATGACCTTAATAAATTTGGATTACTAGGAAAGGGTAGTTTATATCAGCCTCTTAGTCACAGAAATTACTCATGATATCCACCCACACTAACCTTTGTTCGGTCTCTCCAAGTATGCCAGGGCTTTTCAGGCTTTCACAAATGGAGTTCTTTGATTCCCCCAGTGAGAGAAGGACATCAAGGAAGTCTGGTTGCAAGAACAAGCTCCCTATGCAAGATACAAAACAATAACAGTGTCCTTGAGAAGCTGAGGAGTTGTTTTCTCCAAGAACATGATGTACTGCTGGAGGGAAGTGTCCCACATGACCTGAAGTGAGGTAAGAGTCCAGAAAGGGGGAGCAGAGCTTGTGCTCTTCTCATAGGCTGCCAGACTGCTTCTTCAGGAAAATACTCTTAGAGGAGTTTCCACACACAGCCAGCAGCAGACTGAATACAGGGGTTTTGTTCTAGTTCTGAGCATTTGGCCATGCTCATTGAGGAATAAAAGTGCTGAAGCAAATAAAGTAACACGAAGACCAAGATGAATCCCAAATACAACCCCCTACATATTTGCTTTCTTTCTTACCATGGGGACTCCTACCATGGTTTTAAAGCAATTCCTTGGTAGCTATTTCTGGCAAGAAGTATTTAAAGAGTGACATAAAAAGCTATTTTAGTCACATAGCTTTGGGCAGAAGGACAAAAGCACTCAGACCAACCATAACTCAGGCTGACAAGAACCTTGAAAACTACAGCTTGACAATCTTTCCAGGATACCAGGAAAGTTCTTTAAGGAATTTTTATCTACACCAAATTCCACAGTAGACAACAGGACACACTGAAACCCTAAAATTTTACTCCTCTGGAGAGTGAGACCATCACAAGTAAGAAAGGCTTCATTCAAGATAGCTAGTGTAGTAAAGGATCTCTATTCCTCCTCCTCTCTTCTTAGATGGATGTATACTGTTCTACATAATTTGTTAAAACCACTGCTAGCATTCCCGAATGCAGCCTTGGAAAAGAGATTGCCTGGTGGGAGAGTTTGTCTCAGCATATTATTTGGTGTCATGCTTTGTCATGTCTAATGAAATGCACCAAACAGCCAAGCCATTATCACAAGTTCAATTTTCAAGTCACAAGAGACTGTAGGATTGGCCAGCCTTATAGCGGCTCTTGTGTGACTTTGCAAAATGAACAGAAGAGGATGAGGACTGGTAGAGCCTGACATTGTTTTGGGGCAAGATGCTCCTCTGCTTCAGGAGTTCACCGATTTGCAGTGATTTGAGGAATTACTGTATCACCTGGCAGTTAAAGAGCCTTTTCAAATCCATACTGGGGAAACTTACTTCATGTCAATTTGAGTGCTAGAGAAAGACCTCAGACTCAACTTTAAAATATTTGACTGTGAAATTGGTCACAGCTGTAATTGTGCCCCTAAATCCTCCCAAAATTTTGAAGGCATTGGAGTTAAAATCTGAGCAGGGCTGTTGAAAGATGTTCACTGGGGAAATCTGCATATGAAAATATGCAAATATATTAATATTTCAATGTACTTATTTTTCAACTAAATTATTCATGTTAAAAAGTATTTATCATCACTTGGAAACAATATTCACTTCCTTTCAAATCAGAAGAAATTAAAATAAATATGATTTGGTTTTCCTGTTTATCTTCTCAATCAAGGAGACAAAAATGCTCAGAAAAAAGGAGGAAAAAACCCCAAAACAACAGAAGAAGTAACTATTTTCTTTGCAGGTCTATTTTGTTTTGAATCAAGAAATGTATTTTATAATTAAAGTAATTTATTACATGTATCAGAAATTGTGCAAACTATTCTCAGCAAAATGAAAGGCTGTCAGTTTAATTAAAAAAAATGACAGGTAATATTTTCTGGTATTTAGATGTTCTTCTGATCTTGATTTTGGAGATTTAACATATCTCAAATTAAGCTTTTTTTTAGAAGATGGTCCAGTTATTTACTTGCACCTGAATCATCATATTACAAACTTAATAACTCTCTTATAACCTCTGGATGAAAAGCTTCTTCTTTTCCAGAATAAAGTCCTTTTGTTCTAGTTGTCACGTAGTTCGTGCTATCCTTGCACATTTTAAAGATCACTTTGCTCAAGACAAAGTTACGTACTTGGGACTGCAACACTCATTCTGCCAGAGCAGACATCTCATCTTTTAGAAATGATAGTCTATTTCACTGCCCTGAACATCAGAAATCTGGAGCACAGAGCAGGGACACAAAGCAGAATAACTCAGCATTCAGGGAAGCATGTCCTGAGAGGTGGAGCAGGGATCAGAATGAGCTCCTCTGGAATATTCCACTATCTTGACTAACTTGCTTATCTCTGCAGGCTTTGTTAACTTTCAGAATCTGTTCTGCCTTACACCACTGTCAACTCAACAAGTTTTTTGTATACTTGGCCTCTTCTGAAAGCTCTGACTTCTGACATAATATGAGCACTTGCAAATCTTAGATTTCACTTGAAAAGGAAGAGAGGAGAGAGAGAGAGACAGAGAGAGAAGGAAAAAAAGAGAGAAAGAAAAGAAAAAGAGGAGGAATGAAGAGAAGGAAGGAAATAAAGGAAGAGAAGGAAAAGAAGGAAGGGCAGAAGGGCAGACAGGAGGGCAGACAGGAAGGAATGAAGGCAGGAAGGCAGGAAGGAAGGCAGGCAGGAAGGAAGGAAGAGAAAGGAGAGAAGGTTGAATGAAGAGCTCTTTGCAGCAGGCTACAGTTCCATCTGTATGCGTATCCCAAGGCAGCCTTCTGAAGGTACCCTTGTACCTTCAGAATTACTTTTCAGAAATGTTTAGCTCTCTCTGTTGCCAAGGGTTGGGATACAGAGGGGAATTCAGGACACTTGGAGCTAACCCTGTATTCAGGCCTATATGCTAAATTGCTACAGGGGGAAAGTCCTAGCTTATTTCTGCACACAGATACCCACACACATACATGCACCCACAATCACAGGTTGGGGAGGTGGGGAACTTTTTTATAGAGGAGGCAGAACTTGAAGAGAAGATTTTTCTAGAACAGTTGCTAGGAAAGTTCACGCTTTCTCCTCAGCTCATCTAATGTCTGCCTGGTCATTGCCTTGACATCTGACTTACAAAATCACCAGGCTACTAGATCCTGAAGATGGTCTTAAAAGAACAAGGACATCATGTGTGAAAGGGAATATATAATGTGTTTGATGGTATCTTAGGGATCAAAACAGATAAAATAAACATGGGTTTAGGAGTAAGAAAAAATGTATTTAAAGCAGAACTAATACAGTGTTCAAACTTCTGGTTAAAAAGAGGGGACCAGTAAATAACAATATAAACTGGAAATGAGAGATGGGCTACAAGGATGATTAAGGGACTGGAACACTTGCCTTATAAGTCTAGAGAGGAGAAGTCTGAGTGGGATCTAATTAATGTCTATAAAAACATGAGGGCTGGACATCAAGAAGGCAGGGACAAGCTCTTTTCACTTGTAGCCTGTGATAGGACATGGGGCAATGGATTCAAACTCGAGCACAGGAAGTTTCTCCTCAACATGAGGAAGAAGTTCTTCACGGAGAGGGTTACAGAGCACTGGAACAGGCTCCCCAGAGAGGTTGTGGGATCTCCTACTCTGGAGACTTTCAAGACCCATCTGGATGCCTTTCTGAGTGATCTGCCCTAGTTGGTGTGTAGTTTGTTGGGGTTTGTTGTTGTTGTTGGTTGGTTTTGATTTTGTTTTGTTTGGGTTTTTAATTTTTTGGTTTTGGTTGGTTAGTTTGGTTTTGGGTTTTTTTGTCCTGCTTTGGCAGGGGGGTTGGACATGATGATCTTTGGAGGTCCTTTCCAACCGCTAATATTCCATGATTCTGTGATTCTGTGTGAGATAAGATACAGCAAGATCCCATGGAGTAATTAAGTAACAGAGAAGGAACAAAGAGACAAAAACAAAGTAGTCAGAGACAGACCCATAGTAATTACCAAATCAAGCATGTGGCCTTTAGAATGAGTGGGATCATTCATGTGTTACACAACATTAAATGAATCTAAGAGTGCTATAAAACTGTGTACTGCAAGTGGAAGAATTCAGAGCAAGACAAAATTTAAAGTCACAAACAGATGCTCAGTGAAATCTATTGTGAGTTCAGATAGAGGCTCTACTAAATCATTAAATAAAGACTTAGAATTCCTCAGTGCACAGTTTAAAGCAATGCAGCAGGAAGGGATACAATAAACCAAAATAAACAGGAAGAGAATACACAAAACTTGGTTCTGGGACTAGACAGAGGTACCCGCTTGAATTTTCTTAAACTCCTCGGGTGCTTGCATGGATTTGCAGAATAATAGGAAAGTCAAGGGTAGGAGGGGGAAGGAATGTTGTGCCTCGAAGTGAGGGAAGAAGTGGGATGAAGAGGGAAGAAATGTATCAGAAGAGGACAAAGAAGACAAGAAGAATGAAGTGGATATTTGGAAGAAACGTGCAACCATTACCATAGCAAGCACGGAGTGACAGATTCTCCTGCTGACACATCACCTCCCCATGATTCATTCAGACCTCCCATTCAGTACTGAAACATCCCTACAGTCTGTTGTCTCCATCAAGAAAAGTGACTATTGTGAGCAACAATGTATCCATCCAGTTCCTAGTTCCCTAAACAAACGATCTCCCTGAATACTTTACCTTTTAAGTTAAGAAACACCTCAAATTATTTGCATATCTGTGCAGTGTCAGAAGACTGTTCTGATTTGCACGTTGGTGTGTGTGCAGGATCACAAGCAATAGGCTGTTAGTGCAGTTTTCCACCTCCTTATGTTCTGCTGGATCCCATCCCTGCAAAACCTGCCAAACTCCTGGGACTCCATGGATACCTTCAGTTGTTCTTTAATTTTCAACAAAGATGTACACTTCACCAGGGAGACCACAGCTAACAGGTGCTTCAGAACACAGCCTTGGGCACAAATTACGTGCAAGCAAGTCTCCCCAAAAATATGAAAGTGCTTCACGTTCTGGTGATATCCAAGTAATACCAAGTCTGTGAGATGTCATGGTTCTTCTGCCACTGTTTAACCCAGGTTGTGAAGACAAATCCATTAGTTTATTAATGCTCCTTTCAGTGTACCACATTAGCTCTAGACAGTGATTCCTGGATAAAGTTATGCAGTACACAGGACTCCTCTGTGCCTTGTGCATTAAAGTAGTGGTGTGTAATACATGGGTGGCATATTCAGCCACAGGAAGAATGCAGATCCAAATCTCCTGTGTTCACCCCACATTTACTTTATTCCACATACTCTGAATTGTCTGCTTTTGCCAATGGTTGACAAAAATGAAAAAATGCAAACATGGCCATTTTTGAACTCTCAACTTTGTATTCACTAATATTTGCACAAAAAACAGTTTTAGGGTGTTTATAGGGCAGAATGTGACCTAAAATCAATTAATTTTTACAGTGAAATTCCATTACTCTTGATGTCTGCTGGCTGAAACTTGTCTGCTTTTCTTGTTGAGGTATAAAAGAATTGTGTTGTGTCCATCCATACAGAAGGAATTGCTGAAAGTTTTCCTGCCTTGCAAAGTTAATTATAAAAATGTCAATTAAATTAAACACTTTGATTTACCTAAGCCTGGAAAAATGGTGAAGAAGTTTTAGTTTAGTCACATGCCACTATCATGCTACTTATATTAGGAAATAACGGTATTGTTATGAATATGTTTTAATTGTAGATCTATTTTATTCTATGTGCTTATTAACAAATATATCAGGGCATAGCACGGAATTCTAAGCTCAACAGTCCTTTATTACATTAAAGTAATTAAATATATTCCCTGCAAATTTCTAATGTTAAGCTGAATTCATCCTACAGGGCAAACAATTATTTAAACTGGTACCTGTCTGTGCAAATACTGCATGGCTAGAATACAGATTCCTGCAAAGGGAAGGTAAAGATGTTCCCAGTGTCAATAGGCCATGACTTCGACAAAGCCAGTGCACAGTAGCTGAGCGAGTGACCACCCACAGTGACACATTCCTACACTGAAGATGCCAGGAGGCCTACACCAGTGACCTTTCCTGGAAACCAGGAGAATAAGGCTTAGTAATTCAGGATTTAGCCATTCAGAGAAGGTTTTTGGTCCCAGTTAATAAAGGGCCTCGCTAATCCAAAAGCTACAAACCTAACAAGATTCCTGATCCAGCAGCCATGGTTCAGGGAGGAGCTGGGATTTTACTTCGTTTGATGAGGAATTTATGCTGCTTTCAGCACTGTTTGTGAAAGCCCTTGGATACAGAGGCTGTGCTCCTTCAGCCTATGGCACTGCATACCCTGCAGACACAGTGTGCTTTTGGGGGCACAGAAGCCACGCAGTCCTCTAGTAGTTCACCCACACCATGAAAAATTGCTGAGAGAGAACAGTGTTGTAAAAATTATCACCTGGCCAAAATATTCATTCTCCTTTTGCAACTCAAACATACATGCTTGCTCTAGCCCACTGAAAGCTGTGAGCACACTTTCATACACATCCCTTCTGCAGGAAGAATTATTGCCTAAAATATAACACGTTATGCAAACAACTTAGTCACCCAAAGAGCTTTATAAATACATAATAAGAAGTTAACATGGAGCAATAAAATATATTTTACTGAAGTAACAAGAAAACATACGACCTCTCCATTCTGCCTTCAGCAGAGGAACAGAACCAGCCTAGTGAACCAGGTCAGCCAGCCTTATATATTTTTGCATAAGAATTTCACACAAGTGTACTATCTAAACCCTTTCCTAAGGACATGTTCTATTACTGAAGTCACCCAGCCAGAAAGCACAGTAATGCACCAGGTTTCTTTCAGAAGGGGGATGGTGGGGTAGAACAGTTTAAAGCAGTGGAACATGGTTTTAAATGTTTTGTGGGAATGGGAGAAAAGTGAGTGTGTAGCTTGAAGAATTAATATTGCAATTTGGGCTTTTGGGGCAGCCTGCAAGCCAATCACTTTGTAACCTGCTGAAGAACTGCGGAGGTTGCCAGAAGATTCAGCATATGTGTATATGTATTTGTATATATATATAATATGCCTGTCTCTCTGTGTGTGTTTGTATATAAATTAAGTGAAATCCTACTCTTTCTATGAAGAGCTAGCCTACCTAGTCTGTGGAAGAGCCTTATATTCCTTCAAGGCTTAATTCAAGATAGTATCCACAGTTAGGAAGCAATGAGAAAACCCAAGTACCAGGATTATTTGAGCAGTCAGGTATGACACAGTCATGGTTATTTAGAAGTAATCACACTCCTAGCAATTTAAAGATATTATCCCCTCCTCTTTCCAGTGGCATAGAGATAATAGTAAACTATATATTCTGAGACAGAGAGAGTGTGAGTGAGCAGACATGTGTCTTTTTCAGCATCTCTTGCCTGTTCACCCTCTGTCGAAAAGAGGATGAGAGAGCAGGTGCTGACCCGCAATTTCAAAGCAACAATGTTCCTTTACACCTTTATACCATCTACATTCTTCAATGGCCCATTAAAATGTCTCTCATTTTAAGCAATTTAATGAAATAACAAATAAAAAACCAGAGTGAAAAAAGGGGGAAAAAATCAGCTTTGGCTGAAGAAAACAAGAACAGAAGCAAAAAACCCTCAGAGGCTGCAATTACAGTGAAATAGGACAAAATGAAAAACAGTGGTGACAAATTAAGCTCCTAGTTTTCATGTGAATCACTTGTGCAAGCTGGAGGGAACCAAAAGAGGAGCTGTTGCTTTCCTAGACAGTGCTACCAGTGAGAGAAAGTGCAAGTGGGTGAGTGTGTCAGTGCCTCTGTGGGTGCGTGCATGAAGGCACCTGTGTTAGTGTCCTTGAGCACACAAATGGAAAACCAGAGTGACAGCTAAAAATGCCACAGGCAATCCAAGAAGACAAAAAGGGAATGAGAAGAACAGAAAAGAAATAATAGAAAACTCAATCACTGGGGTTGTGGGGAGAAACTGAAACTACTGGAGGCTTTTCAACAGGATGAGAAAGAATAGGAATGAAGAATGAAAACTGGGAAACAGAAAAGAGACATCATTGGGAAGAACATACTAGCTATCTTCATTTTATACTCTTTGAATGGTCACCCCTCCTTTGGAGATAAACGTAGCTATAATGACTCTTGCATACAAAATACTAATTTCCTTATTCTTGATCCTCAAGATTGCTCGTTATCTCACAAATACACATGCAAAGAATAATTTCTGAAATTATTTTCCTGATTCAGGTGAATGCCTTATAACCAGAAACAGTCTGAAGACAGGCAAAAACTGAACTTGGGAGAAGAACATCATCGTATATAATCATAATGTCAGTAGTTTTAATTCAAATTATATATGACCTGAATTGGAAGTACAAGCTGGAAAGACAGTCATTGCCTCTGAGTTGAGTGATGGAAATTATAAAGTCCAGATTGGCTTTCTGTAGTTCACCCTTTGAAAGCTCTCTATAATTGTCTTCTTTTCAAGCCATTACTAGATACTCCCTTCCAAACCAGAACAACGACCTACCAGCTGAAAACAAATGAGCTGAAATATTCAAAACGGTCAACAGTAAGAATACACAAAACAAAGCTGTGTGTTAAAGGAAAGGGACTTGGGCGTGTTGGTAGATGAGAAGCTCTACATGACCTGGCAATGTTTCAAAATTATTCTCCCCCTCTACTCCAGTCTTGTGAGACCCCCCTGGAGTATTGTATGTAGTTCTGGAGCCTCCAACACATGAAGGACGTGGAGTTGTTGGAGAACATCCAGAGGAGGGCCATAAAGATGATCAGATGGCTGGAGCACCTCTGCTACAGAGATAGGCTAAGCGAGTTGGGTTGTTCAGCGTGGAGAAGAGAAGGCTCTGAGGAAACCTCATGGCAGACTTTCAGTACCTGTAGGGGCTACAGGAAAGCTGGGGAGGGACTTTTTACAAGGGCTTGTAGTGGTAAGACAAGGGATAATGGATTCAAACTGGAAGGGGGGAGATTGAGGTTAGACATTAGAAGGAAATTCTTTAGTGTGAGGGTGGTGAGACACTGGCACAGGTTGTCCAGAGAATTTGTGGCTGTCCCCTCCCTGGAAGTGTTCAAGACCAGGTTGGATGGGGCTTGGAGCAACCTGACCTAGTGGGAGGTATCCCTGCCCATGCAGGAGAGTTGGAAGTAGATGGTCTTCAAGGTTCTTTCCAACCCAAACCAGCCTGTGACCCTATGATTTAAGTAGAGGAATCACTTGGAAGAAAAGCAAAGGGGAAGTGGAATGGGAAGGGGAAAACAAGGGAAGGGAAGGGAAGGGAAGGGAAGGGAAGGGAAGGGAAGGGAAGGGAAGGGAAGGGAAGGGAAGGGAAGGGAAGGGAAGGGAAGGGAAGGGAAGGGAAGGGAAGGGAAGGGAAGGGAAGGGAAGGGAAAGGGAAAGGGAAAGGGAAGGGAAAGGGAAAGGGAAAGGGAAAGGGAAAAGGAAAAGGAAAGGGAAAGGGAAAGGGAAAAGGAAAGGGAAAGGGAAAGGGAAAGGGAAAGGGAAAGGGAAAGGGAAAGTTAACACTTTGCTCCTTGCACCTTGCCTGTACTAACCTGGCCCAACAGATAGAGACTGGCTTTCGGGTACACAGAGTTACTGACATGAGTGTTAGACCTGGTGGAGTCTGACTTTTGATGATTATTCGACATGAAAACACAGGTTTTGTTGTTTTGTTTAACATTTCTTTGTCCCAAGCTGGAGATGCACTTTCGTCTCACTAATTGGCCCCCTCTTCATAAGTTGGAAGATGTTTATTCTCCTGGTAAAATTGGTTATTGTTTTGGATTCAGAGAAGCACAATAAAGCAGAAATATCTCTAATCTATTTAACACCATATGGAGTGGTATCACAAGTAAATGTTAATTCTGTATCTGTTTGGCAGATTGGGAAATGCTATACTGACCTGGCAGACCATGGTATCATATTTTATTACAGGAGTGTTTAGCCTATAATTTCAGCATAGGTGATAGCTAAGTATGAAGCAGATGAACATAAAAATGACTGATGAATGTATGTCTGAGCTTAAGCACCAGCAAGTAACACTTAATTTAACTGTTTTTTGCATAATTTCTCTTCTAGTAAAAAGTTTTTGCAAATAGATCATATTAAGAGAAATAGAAACACAAAAATCACATATTGTAATTTAGTTTTTTGCTTCACTGTTGGTTTACTTTCTTAAAGTGAAGACCTCATAATCAGCCTGGTGTTCTTGTTTATGAAGTTTATAGAGCAGAACTGTTGCTATGCACCTTAATGAAATTCAAAACTAATGTGAGTGAATTTTACCACTTTGTCGCTCAAAAAAGTGAATTTCTGACGTTTATTACATCACCATTTTATCATCACTGTCTCTTGAGAGACAGTCCTAAAGGGTAAAGGGCTCTAGGAAGGCTGGATGCTCTTCAAGAAGGAAATCTTAAAGGCCCAGGAGCAGCTGTCCCCACATGCTGCAAGGAAAGAGCAGGGAGAGGCTGATCTTGAGTGAGCTCACACAGCAAGTGCAGGGCAGGAGATAACCAGGGTGAGCCAGCATCAGTTTATGAAAAGGAGGTCTTGCTTGACCAACCTGATCTGTGTCCATGACCATGTGGCCCAGCTATTGGATGAGGGGAAGGCTGTGGACAGTGGTAAGGCCTTTGGCACCATCTCCCATAGCATTCTTCTGGAGAAGCTGGTGAATCATGGCATAGACAAATGTACTCTTCACCGGGTAAAAGACTGGCTGGATGGCCCAGCTCAGGGAGTTGTGGTAAATGGGGTCAAATTGAGTTGATGGCCAGTCACCAGTGGTGTCCCTCAGGGCTCAGTTTGGGGCCAGTCTTGTTCAACATCTTTATCAATGATCTGGATGAAGGGACTCAGTGCACCCTCAGTAAGTTTGCAGACACTAAATTGGGTGGGAGTGTCAATCTGCTTGAGCGTAGAAAGGGTTTGCAGCCGGACCTGGACAGGCTGGATTGATGAATGAAGGTCAGTTGTATGAGGTTCAGCAAGGCCAGTTTTCAGGTCCTGCGCTTGGGTCACAACAACCCCAGGTAACACTACAGGTTTGGGGCAGACTGGTTGGAGAGTTGCCCAGCAGAGAGGGACATGAGGATGCTGGTGGACAGACTGGTGAACATGAGCCAGCAGTGTGCCCAGGTGGCCAAGAAGGCCAGCAGCATCCTGGCCTGCATCAGGAATAGTGTGGCCAGCAGGAGAAGGGACATGATCATGCCCCTGTAGTGGTGAGGCCACACCTTGAGTACTGTGTTCAGTTCTGGGCCTCTCACTGCAGGAAGGACATGCAGGTGCTGAAACATGTTCAGAGAAGAACTACCAAGCTGGTGAAGGTCTAGAGAACAAGTTATACAAGGAACGGCTGTGGGAACTAGGAATGTTTAGTTTGGAGAAGAGGAGGCTGAGGGGAGACCTCATTGCCTCATTGCCCAACCTGGAAGGAGGCTGCAGGGAGGTGGGTGTTGGCCTCTTCTCCCAGGTAAGGAGAGGTCCAGAGGGAATGGTCTGAAGCTGTGGCAGGGGAGGTTTAGATGGGACAGTAGGAAGAATTTCTTTACTGAAAGAGTGATCAGGCACTGCAACAGCTTGTTCAGGGAGGTAGCTGGGTCACAATTCTTGGAGGTATTCAAGAAACATGTAGATGTGGAACTTCAGGGCATGCTCTAGTGGCCGAGATTATAGGGGTTATTTTTGTGGATGTTATTTGGTGGAATGTGTGTGGTGTTTGTATTTGTTTGGGCTTTTGTTGTGTGGGGGGTTTTTTTGGGTGGTGTGTTTTATGGTGGTTTTGTGGGGGGCTTTTTTTGTTGGGTTTTGGTTGGTTGGTTGGTTTAGTTTTGGTTTTTTGATGGTTTTTTTTTTGTGATAATAGTTGGAAAACAGCATTGAAGATTTCAGCTTAGTTCAAATGCAGAAGTTAAT
Organism: Apus apus; assembly: GCF_020740795.1. Classification (NCBI taxonomy): domain Eukaryota; kingdom Metazoa; phylum Chordata; class Aves; order Apodiformes; family Apodidae; genus Apus; species Apus apus. The sequence continues at coordinate 66,444,310 of NC_067312.1, read as the reverse complement.
TGAGATAGTACCTTGATGGATGGGCCCATGTGGTTGATATGCTACTGTATAAAGCTCATGATAGTATTGGACAGTCTACAGCAAACTAATAGTAATCTAGAAAGGGGATCAGTGATCAGAACCACAATCAGAATGAACAATGTAACAGCTGCCTCTCCTGTTTACCCTAATAGCTGGTGAATGTTGAAATGCTAGTTGCTTCAAATTGTTGTCACTATTGAAATAAGTTATTCTGGGCAGTAAGCTAGTGTTCAATCATTCTTCATTTTTTTAGTTTTGTTTTTTTTTTTTTCATGTTTCCCCTCTCAGTCATTCAAAGACAAATTATGATATTTGGGAATCAGAGTACGTGAAATGGTTAAAATGGCAGTTGGGAGCAGATGAGTGATACATAACCACATGTATTGAAAGCAGATGAAGCCCACTACTACCCATCAGTGCAAACTTCTGCTTCTGTTCTGCTGGATAAAGTGCTCTGCTTTGGTATACAAAAATTTAGAAGGCAGGGGTGGGGGTGGGGAGAATATCAGTAGCCAGGATGAGTGTTCTACCTGATATGAGCAGTTATGAGGAGGAATGACAGTGAAAGGAAGTAATATATGCATCTTCCACAGCACTCCATTGCTTGTTATGGAAACCTTGTTACCAGATGAAAGTGACAGGTGAGGTTCAGTGCTGTAAGAAAACAGCACATACATGGCATGATGACTGCCAAGGCTGGGTAATGGAGCAGTCTGTGAACAGGCTTGGAATCCACAAATTAAACAGGTACTGTTTCATTCCTAAATTCCAAAGACAAGCAGAAACATAGAAACTGACAGAAGAGGGAGTAGGAAAAAGGAGAAAGGAAAAAAAATAAAATAACATATATGTTTAAGCCTATGTCCTGTAACATCAATGGGCACTCAAAGGAAAAAAAAAGAAAAAAATAAAGAAGCAGCATAACATGTCACCATCCACTGTTTAAATCACTTGCATTCATGGTAACAGACCTTTCCCACAACAAATCGCCTTTGAGAGACTGCTCATGAATGATTTCTACTGTTGTTGTAATTTTAACCTTGGGAGTATAGGGGAAATTATCGCAGTGGACAGCACTTTCAGGATATTCAGTGTGGGAAGAGAAACAGCTTTGCTTCACCACTGTGACACTCATTTTTAAACCAGCTGCAAAATATCTCAGATACCAAAGTAAGTTAGGGAAGTCCCAGTGATCCATGATGTGAAAGAACGTTTCCAGAAAAAGCACAAGTATAAACTCTGTGAATATCTCTTGTTACTGATGTACAGAAGATGTAGGTTAATCCAAAAAGATCTCTTATTGAGGCATAATCTTGCCAAGTCAGAGTCACCAGTTTGTTTCAGATATAGTAAGAAAAAAGCATAGTGTACAAGATGAAGACCTAGTCCTTCAGTTTTACTCCTCTCAACACTTAATCCTTTTTCAAACTTGAAAATTAATTTACATAATTTCCTGCTTCAATGAGTTTCAATAATTAATTATACCTCTGAAAGGGACAGGAGCAGTTTTGACATAAATTGAATGAAGGAAGACAACGGCAGAGCTTGCAAATTTCTGATCTCCATCTATGACTTAAGTGCAAGCAGCAGCCAGTGTGATGGCCAAATCCACTTTATTTCATCTCCTGTCACCTTGACCCCTAACCTCTGTGCAACTCCACATTTCAGTTCATTCACGTTCAGTCATAGGTTTTGCATTTGTCACATCTCAAGTTCACCAGGAACTTCTTGCTTCCAGTCTGAGAGGAAACAACATTTTCAGAAACTTAATTTTTCTTTCATTACCCTCAATTAAATATTGCCATTTGTCTGTATATAGAGAAATAACAAAGATTATCTGAGATGTTTTAAACTTATTTATGAAACTGTCATGACTTCATTGTGGTCTCTCCTGGCCAGAGTCTCTCCTGGTCGGATTCTTGCTTAGTGTTATTTGGTACCACGTTCTAACTGCATCTAGGACCACACATGACCAGGTTCCTCTTAATGTTACACCCACATGTTTTGTTCCTCTCAAAATCCATAAAACATGCATAATGAGGAAAAGCACCACCCTCACATTCTCCCACAGGTTTTCTGCTCTGTTCCTCAAGATTTTCACAGATTACTTTCACTGTCCTTCTCTGCACTTTGCATTTCCTTTGGTGAGTTTGGGAAGAAGCAGGAAAAAACCCTCACTACCAGCAGACACCCAGCTAAGACCTGACAGCTACACTGATTTGAGTGAACATTTGTTGTCATTTGTCAGCTCAGGGCATGGCCTCATATTCAAGGTGGAGGTACCTCATTTGAAACCTTCTAGATAGCCATCAAGAGATAGTGTTACGATGTCTATAGATGGTGTCAAAAAGACCCATCAATCAGGGACTTCAAAATAACATGAATTTTAGATCATTACATGAGATACAGGTAATTATGTTGCAATCTGCATTGCTTCTAATGATAATTGTAAGCATTAACATACTATTACAATTACATTGCGAGAGTGTGGTTGTAGTATTACCAATATCAGGGTTTCTACTGATAATAAAGCTGAAATGGATGACCTCTAATCAACAGGGAGGACAAAGAGTCTTAGGAGAAAAAATTGTTGAGGTTTAAATTATTTCATATCTGGGTTGTTTTTAAAATTCTGTAAACAAAATAATGAGAATTTTTCTCCTCTCCCTCTACACTTTCTTCTTTCTCTCTCTCCTCTTCCTCATCTCTCTCCTCTCCTCTTCTCTCTCTCTCCTCTCTCCCTTCTCTCCTCCAACAGATATTGTCTCCATGGTTATTTCTTTCCATACAGTCCTCAGTGAAAGATATATCACCTGAAACATGCCTGTTTTGCCTAAAAGTGCTGGTCTACCCTTAAGATGCCATACTTTAGCAGGCAGCTGTCCATCTACTGAGCCATGATAACTTCCTCTGGACTTGCTTTCAGTCCACACCAGGGAAAGCTAGTTCAGGTTAATACAACACAGAGTGAGAGAAAATATCCTAGATGAGGTAAATCCTGCCAAAGTCATTGCTATCCTGATGGAGAAATTCCTGTTTTATTAGTTATGACTTGTCTCTGCCCACCTGACTGGTCACCAAACTGAGTACTTCGAAAAATGCCAAGTAATTAACTTGCAACTGAATTGAGTCATGCTTACCCACTGGAGGACATGAAAATGTATCATCTTTGAGGTATCCAAAATTAATTATTGAGCCCACTTGAAGACCTTAACAGGTCAATTTTTTGAATGCTTTACAACCCCTAGGACAACAAAAAGACTTCTTTGTTTTGGATTGGTTTCGTTTGATTTGGTTTTGGTTTTTTTGTGTTTTTTATTTTTTGTTAATTGCAGAGACAATCCTGTTTCCAATAACAAAATATTTGAATTTGCAATACTACATTTTGCTTCAGTCTCTGCAGGATAACCATCTAATGAAATATCACTGAAAGACACCTCCTTTTCAGCAGGCTTTGCAGAGAACCTTCCAGAAGGACTGAGACCTTCTAAAGAACCTAATTGTACAAAGAAACCCATTGTGCTTTCATGCCAAAGTGGTACTCACCACTGTTGCAGGAGAACATGTTGCAGGAGAACACAATGTTTGATTTGATTTTGGTTTCGTCCTCCTGAATGTATATAGGCTCTTGCCTGTTACTCTGTTAAAAGATGATCAAGCATGAGCATTGATTTGTTTTCACTGGAAGACCATGCAACTACTGTATCTTTCATATGCTACGTATGTGATCAAACTCCACATCCTTGTGATAATAAATGGCTGTGATCAATGTAGGTGATGGTGGGATAGAAAGAGGGGAAGGAACTGCTTCAACTAACAAAAACAGGAAGTCTGTGGGTTTGAAGAAGGCAACCTGATGTTTTCCAGGTGAGCTTTTCTGAGAGGAGGCCTGAAGTTTACACCAGAATGTATCAGTTTCCAGTTTCAGAAGTTACTTTTGTTTAGAATGACAGAGAGAGGTCCCAAGGGGAACATGAGGCCCAATAAACTCACGAGTGAAATGCATTTCTGGACTGAATGCCATAAAAAGCCATGAGCTGCCTGGGGGCTCACAAAGCATTTTGGTGGGATGTGCTCTTCATATTGGTCTTTTCTCAAGGCTGTATCTCTAATGTTTTCCATCCAAAAATATAATTATTTTTTTGAAAAAAAAATTCTTTTTCCACTCAAAAGGCAAGATTTTTAAACCACTTTTTTAGGTTATCTGGTAGTGTAAGAACAGCTGTACTATATTAGGCTGCAAATGTCACTGCATTAGGAGTGTGTCCATGAGCAGAACCAGTAGCATTTGCCTAAGGCAGGATTCAAGAGCAAGGAAAGCATGTAGTGACACTTCTCACACTACACCTTCCTAGGTCCAACAAAAAGCTTACTCTGTGTGTATCAGTAGTGTTGCAGAGCTGGATTTCTCTGCATGCAAAATGGGCAGCCACAGATGAGAAAGAACAGCTCATGCACCAGAGCAAACATCCTACCTCTGTTTATGCCTATTATATATTTCATATGAACAGCAGCTGCTTTCTGAAGTTTGATCTGGAGGGATGGAATAAAAATGCATGAGCTTCAAACGTGTCCCTAGGAAAATTTGTCTGATGAAAAGTCTAGATGTTTCTTCACAAAGAAAATCTATTCCTGTGGGGGGAAGGCATTTGCTTCTCAACATCTAACACCCTCAACCAGCATGATCACCTTGGAGACAATGCTAAAAGTTCATGCCTTCAGCAAGCTCAAATAACCTGGATGAAAGCCCTAGTGAGTAGACCATCATCTGTAAACAGAAGCTTGCCCAAAATACCTTCAATAGGCAAAGGGACAACTCAGCAAGATAAAATTGCTCTTGGTTTACACAAACCCATGGGATTTCCTGAATTTCATAAAACTGATTATTTTTTTGTCTTTCTCTATGGATTGTGTCCCCTCAAGACTTTCACTCAGCCCACCCTTGGGGACTGGCACTGACTCCGATAGCACTGAGAGTCTATCATTCTCCCAAACATTACCTCTAGACAAAGCCCTTTTCCTTATGGATGACATGTTCCATAAGTCAAAGAACTAGAAAAAAAGAGATGTTTAGAAACTTTTGTTAACCTTGCAAGACTGGTGAGAAACATGCATTATTACTACTATTATGATTATTGTTGGTGGTGATGGTGGTTTTGTTGTTATTGTTAATTTATTTTTCTTACTGCAAAATTCTGTAGGTTACTGGGCTTCTTAGGCACAAACCTCTACAGTGTAAATACTTAAGACCTTTCCACAGCTCTTAACAAATGGTCTGCTGAAATCAGAGGTGACAGAAACACATCTCCAGAACCCTCCTCTACCCTCTTAAGTTGTCTCCCACTTAGCTCTTTGCACTTTTACTCTTAATGCATATGGGGAATCATGGGTAGGAGCATTCAAGACCACCAATGTATTTCATGTAGACCCAATGGCCAACCAGTACAATTAGGTGATTGCCTTCCATCATGATGTGCCTGAGATGTACTTCAAGATGTCACTACCTAGTGCCACGCTTTTGTAAACTTCATATAGTTGTTACATCCATGCATTTGACCATCTTTCTCTGCTGTGTATGCTGCCCACTGTGTGAGTAAGATGAGTCCATCTGAAATGGAGACAGTACTAGGAGAGCAAGTGCTTGCTGGTATAAGAACCATCATCTGAGACCAAACCCAGTAAAACTAAAGCCAGCCAGTCACCTACTAGCTGAGACCAGAGCCTCAACTGCCATAAATTCATTGCAAGTAACAGCAAGATAGGAATTTCCACTTCAGTTAGACCATTCTGAGGAACAGAAAAGGACAATAGTTTTTAGCTCACCATAGAAGCTTCTATTCTTACTTCATTTGAAAACAAGGCAGCCATAGTAATATTGAACCAAAAAATAGTTAAACTTACTGGCTTGAAACCTGTGAAATCTGCATAAATATTACAGTGTGCAAAGTGGATTACTTGAACTTAGATTCAACTGAACACAGTGTTACACCAGTGTATGCCCTTCACTGACAATGGAAATGGAGTATAAACATTGGTTTACGCAATAGTCTACCAGATGTAACCATGGAAAATGTGTGATGGTGTCTCTGGTCCTAGGCATAGTGATAACCAGCTAAAGGAATATCTGCTACTTCATCCTGGGGGAAAAAAAATGGATCAGTATGCCCAGGGACTGCACTAAAATGTATATATATGTTTCAAAACCCTGATTTACTGACTGAGCCTAATCTTCAGATGTTGTCTGCTGGCAGACTTCTGCCAAAGTCAATAGAGTCATACTGATTTATACTTATAAAACACATAATCTGTTGTAGACAAATATGGACAAATGTCTCTTTCTTCTGTATCCCCTACACACTGTGGAGTTTAGTCTCTGACAAAAGGTTTAGGGACACTCAGCCTACTAATATACCATTTCAGCTCATATATGCCAAGATCTCCAAGTTGGCAGAAACTTGCTGAAAACCTACAACATATTTTAAAAGAGAAGTCTGTGCAGCAAGGCTGCAATCCCAGAAATATGTTCTATTAAACTAGACAAAATGAAGACCTGAGGTTGTGAATGCTCTCAGTATAGCACTCCAGCAACCACAGGCATTTTGAAGCATTTCTGCACTGCAACCACAATCCCATGAATATCCCAAGGAAAAGCAGACACAGGTGAGTGGCTGAATCTTCTGAGGCTGAGAAAATACCTTCTTCAGACACACACGAAAACAACTCCTAACTCTAACTCTAGCCTTGGATAAATTGCAAAATGTCTTCTTGTTATTATAATTAGGGAGATCCCAGAGGGTACATATAATTGAATTAAGGGGTGTCTCTACTTGCATACTTAGTGGCTGTAGAGCTGTCTTCAGCTTCAGTCTGTGGTGCTGTAATCAGTGTCCAGAACATGCACAAGACGCCCCTTAATTTGGTTATAAGTAGCCCTTGGGGAACCATAGAATTAAACAGTATCATAAGGTTCTAAACATGGTCTGTACGAGGGCTAATTCCATGCTCCCTCTCAATAGAGGATTTCTCAGCCTCATCAAAGTTTTATGCTAAAATTTTGGCTAATATTTTGAAAGCATGTTACTTCATTTGACCTAAATGACTTTTGCACATGTTCATTTCCATTTTACTCTATCAGCCTGTTTAACATAATAGCATATTAACAGTACATTTGAAAGAAGAGTCAGTGGTTTGGAGTCAGTCCAAAGCAGTCACAGCAGCAGGAGAGAGCAATAAGATTTTTGAAGAAGGAAAATAAGGTTTGAGTAGCCATTATTGTTTTGCAAAATGCAAATATCCTTGTGCACAGGGATGTTTTGGCGTAAGAACTTAATATTATTTGTACCAGATTACAAGATTGTTTCCAGAAGGATGGTCCCTGAGAAGACTAGACTACTACAAATGGCTCTTTACAACTGAAAAGTGCTGATGAAGTGAATACTTGAAATTATTATGCCTTTTAACGTCTATGGAAGTAGTATATTTTTATACAATATTATTATGTATCATTCCAAATATCTATTCAGCAGCTTGTGTGTGGACAGGCAATAGAAATGATTAGTAAAACCAAATACTATTAAACTCTTACTACTAGATCTTGTTATTTATAACTTTGTCAAACCAAAACCACTTATTCCTTAATTTTCTCTGATGATTGTCTGCCTCAAGTTAATGTATTTATTTTTTACTGAATGCAAAACCGCTCAGTTATTCCCAAAACTGAGGCTCCAGAAAACACACCCTTTCATTGTCAACTTCAAATAAAATTCTGGTTATCTTTTAATTGAGATGCTGTGATTAGAATGAGAGTGTTGATATTCACCAAAGTAGAATATCTGGGCCTATGACAAAAAGGGATTAATGCTTTAACATTATGTTGGATGTTTAAAACAGAGTATGCATGTGCTTATGGGAGGGTGATTGTTCATAAACTTAAATTGACAACATTTATTTGGGTCCAATAACTCAAGCAACAGAACAGTTGAAGTGAATATGAGACATCTGTATGTATTTGAGACTTGCAGATATTGGTCATAAAGCAAAACCAAAAATGCACCTGGATGGAGCCTGCCAACAATAGCTGTTGTGACTGGAAAGTCTTATTTGCAAAAAGAAAAGTAAAGCTGAGAAAAGGTTTTATGTGAATACTCTCTTCACACACCAGCTAGAAAGTAACACAGCTGAATAGGAAAAGCTAATACTTTTAGCTGAGTTTACAGTAGGTTACCCTCTCATCTTAGTGTCTGGTGTAAATCCCAAATAATACCATGGAATTGTGGTTCAACCAAATGGCATACTTCTGCTGGAAGATCCTGTGTGAAGGTCTTGTTTGACCTGTGGGCCACTGAAAAGCAGCTGCCTAGTCCAGTATAACTCAGACAAATGGCACCAACAGGCCACTGAGCCCAGCTAGAAATGCGTGTGTGTATCCAAGTGCACAATTATGGTCTAATTATTCTTTTTGAACCAGGAGTGTATGAAGTCAGCAAGGCACGAAGCTCACAGAGTACATCCCAGGGGTCAGTGCTAAACAAGAAGAGCTCAAAAGACTAGCAGCTCGATGCTGCTCTGTGAATCACAGGCAACCAAATGGCAGCCAAAATATTCAAACCCTCAAGAACCAACAAGATGGCACAGGGATACATGAGGAGTGAAGGGACATTTCCAGTATTTTAGATACATGTACAAACAAAAGACTCCGTGTGGTCCTAGGAAGTAGTCCAAACTGTACGTTCTGGGAAAAAACAAAACAAAACAAAACAAAAAAAACAAAACAAAACAAAACAAAAACAAAACAAAACAAAACAAAACAAAACAAAACAAAAAAACAACAAACAAACCACAAAAAACACCTTTTTCTGTTGAGCTTCCCTTAGAGAGTGAGAGACAATTAGCATACACAAGTATAAATTAATAAGAAAGGAAGATATACATCAAAATTTTAAGTACAGAGACAGAACTTTAATTTATATTTTGTGTTTGCAACAACATCAGCATTGTCATATCAGTATAATGCCGTAGGGAAGTGATTTGCAAGTAGAAAATAACTGTGCTATAATTATCACATAATCATACAGAGCTACAGACTTCCTTACCACATTAAAAGAAACAATCCAGTCTGTTATTCTGGCTTAAATGTGCAGGCTTGCTAGGTAGCACCTATGTGAATGAGAACCACAGTATGTTAGCATGTCCCTGGAGCTACTTAGAAAACCCGACACACACAAGGTCTCGTTACTGTGAAACAGCAATCAGGACTAGCTCAGCTTAATGTTCTGCACACCACTGCTTATCAGTTTTCTAACCAATTTCTTTGTACAGGAATTGGAACAGTTCGCAGAAACATTACAGATGGTGTCTCCCAAGGGAACTACTAATTGCAAAAGGGGAATTCTTTTCCTGTCAGGTTTATGACTTAAAATATATGGGCAAACACACCAACCATCTTCCTTTGGTTGCTATGAGATCTTAAATTCAAGGCACTGAAATGGCATAGTGAGAGGCATAGCTCTGTGGTGTATTGCTACTGGTCCCACATGCTCTCATGTTATACTGACTTAGCTCTAAAGCTGCTCAGACATTTTCTTTTGACACAACAATTTTTCCCCAGGAAATTCCAAATCATAGGCACAGATTTTGCTCAGAGGTTACACTGACATCAGCACAAAATACTCAAGAAATGGTCCTGCTTGCAACATCTGAACAAACCTTTGCAAAGGAAACTCACAGCTCCATGAATCCTCACTCTTTCCCATATGGCTTCTGTGTTAATAAGCCAACCATGTAAAATGAGTTGTTTTAAAATGCCTTATCCCAGCCAATAAAGCCAAGGATTTAGGTTATGTTTTTTGTGCATTCCAACTCTCAGCATCAAAAGATGAACAGGGAGCTGAAGGTCCACCTTCTAAAGAAAAAGGCAAAGGTTTTGCCTTGTTTCTGTCCCATGCCATGGTAAATTGCACGGGTGAGTGCAAGGTATTGCCTTATCTCCACATAAGCTGATTGCAATGAGAGCAACCAGAGTAGAAATGGGAAGGCTGCTGCTACCTCAAGACCAACATCTGCTTTCCTCTCTCTCTCTTCTCATTGGTATGAGCAAGTTTCCTCCTGGTTAGTTCAGCAGGAAATGTGGCAAGCAGATCACCAGACATGTGAAGGGAGTGACAAAGTCAAATGTAAGTTTCTGTGACAATTGCAATTGTTTGTGACTTGAAGATAGTCAACAGCAGGCAGCAGCAGTCAGGAAGTGCAAAGGTCAAAGAAAGACACATTGCCAGTTGATGGCATTATATTTCAAGGTCTGAGGAGCAGGAGTGAAAAATAAGGAGCATTTGGACCTAATTAAGCAAGAAAAGGAACCAGAGGTGGGGAAAACAAGAACATACATCTCAAATAAGGAACATCTCCCTGTAAAACTCCCTTCTTCATTTGGATGCCACCACTTTCCCAGATCTTCAGCACAAGTGAACACTGACCTCAAAACAGTCATACCTAATGTCCATTCCCATCATGATTCTTGTCAGAAGAAGCTGAAAGACTAAGGAGTGTAGGGAAGCTGAAAAGGAGATAAACTGATGGAGTCAGACTCTGTCCTCTTTGAAACAGAAATGAGAGCACCTGTAAGAAAGTATGCAGGATCTGGGAGCCCCTGTATCCTGCCCCTGCCAGATCAGAGGCAACAGCCTGATTGAGGGTAGTGAACAGAGGCAAGTTTGTGTTTGTGGCAATAGATGAACTCTTTCCTTGCCCACCTCATCATCCCAGGTGCCACTGAAAAACAGATACGAGGCTTTGGTTGAGAAAAACAAGCCAAAGGAAGATATGGATATTGGGCAGCCTACACCAGAGATATGTCCACAGTCAGGAAGACCTACCACCCACATTACAACAATAGTTATAGATTACTCCCTGCTGAAGGGAAAGAGGGTCCAATATGTTGGGTAGATCCTCCTAACGGAGAAGTATGCTGTCTCCCTGGAGCCTGGATTAAGGACACCACTAGGAAACATCCTAGTTTAGTAGGGTCCTCAGATTATTACCTGCTATTAATCTTCCATTTAAGTGGAGAGCAAGCTGAGACTTGCCGTCTAAGATCAATCAAAAGAGACTTTAGAGCACTGGGACAGATGGTGAAGTATTCTGGGGCACAGGTTATCTTTTTGCCTCTTCTCCCAGTGACAGGCAATGACACATGAATGAACGGATGAATACAGTCTGTTAATAGGTGGCTTTGTAGCTGGTGTCACTACAACAGTTTTGGCTTTTTTGACCACGGTATGGCCTATACAGCACCAAGCTTGCTGGCACCTCATGGGAAACACTTTTCTCAAAGGGAATAGGGTCTTTGACAAGATATCGTGTTGCTGATTGGCAGAGCTTTAAACTAAGTTTGAAGGGGGAGGGGCATATAACTGGACATGCTACTGAGGCCCCTGGATATTGTAGCCCAACATTTGTGAGGCAGTGTGCTAGCATTTTTGAGAATCAGAAGGTCTACCACCCCTTGAAAGCAAACACTAAGTGCTCAACTCCCTCTCTTAAATGCCCGTTCACCAATGCACACAGTATGGGGAATAAGCAGGAGGAGCTAGAAATCCATGTGTGGTCAAGGGGTTATGATCTGGTGGCAATTACAGAGCTGTGGTGAGACAGCTCACACGACAGGAATGTGTTCATGGATGGCTTTGTCCTTTTTAGGAAAGACAGGTCAGTGAAGCAAAGTGGTGGAGTTGCTCTTTATGTGAGAGAGCAACTAGAATGTATTGAGTTCTGTCCAGGGGCTGATGAAGAGTGAGTTGAGAGTTTGTGGGAGCAAATTAAGGGGTGGGCTATGATGGGTGATACTATTGTGGGTGTCTATTAGAGGCCATCTGATCAAGAAGAGGAATTTGATGAGGCTTTCTACAGGCAGCTGAAAGCAGCCTCGCAATTACAGGCCCTGATTCTCATGTGTTAATTAACTACCTGGATGTTTGCTGGAAGGCCTACTCAGCCAGCCATTCAGAGTCCAGGAGGTTCTTCCAGTGTATTGGTGATAACTTCTTGATGCAAATGGTGGATTAGCCAACAAGGAGAGGAGTGCTACTAGATCTTATATTCACTAACAAGGAGGGCCTGGTTGAAGCAGTGAAGTTTGAGGGCAGCCTTGGCTGCAGCGAGCATGAGATAGTGGAGTTCAGGATCTTGTGCAGTAGAAACAGATTCCAAGCAGGATCACTACCCTGGACTTCAGCCAGGCCAACATTGGTCTTTTCAAGCAATTGTTAGGGGAAATCCTATGGGAAAGGGTACTAGAAGGTAAAGAAGCCCAAGATAGTTGGTTAACATTCAAGGACCACTTCTTCCAAGCTCAAGATCAGAGCATCCTAATGGCTAGGAAAACCAGAGAGAGAGAGCCAGGAGACCTCTATGTTTAAAGAGGAAACTGCTGAGGAAACTCAAGTGGAAGAAGAGATTTTACAGGTGATGGAAGGAGGGGCTGGCCATTTGGGAGGAATATGAGACTGTTGTCAGAAGATGTAGGAGGCAACTAGGAATGCTAAGGGCTCCTTGGAATTAAACCTTGCAAGAGAGGCCAAGGACAACAGAAAAGGCTTCTTCAAGTACATTGCAAACAAAGCTAACACTAGAGACAATATAGGCCCATTGCTGAGTGAGGTGGGTGCCCAGATGACAGAGGGCACAAAGAAGGCAGAGTTACTGAATGCCTTCTTTGTCTCTGCCTATACTGCTGGAGACTGTTCTCAGGAGTCCCAGACCCCTGAGGCCCCAGATGAAGTCAGGAAAAAGGGGGAGTTTGTCTTGGTTGATAAGGAGTGGGTTAGGGAGCAGTTAAGCAATTTGGATATCCATAAATCCATGGGTCCTGACAGGATGCACCCACAGGTGCTGAGGGAGCTGGTGGAAGTCATTGCTAGGTCATTCTCCATTAACTTTGCTAAGTTGTAGGGAACAGGAGAGGTGCTTGAGGACTGGAGGAAAGCAAATGTCACTCCAGTCTTCAAGAAGGGCAAGAAAGAGGACCCAAGCATCAAGGTTTGAAGACTGGAGTAACCCAGTAACCTTGCCCAGCTTGGATGACACCATGAGTCTACTGTAATGGTTTTATATAAAACTATGGTTTGCATCGTTCACTCAAGCTGCTGTTGTATTTGCCACTGTTTCTCCATATCACAACAAAGCATCCCAAGGGTCTGAAATGTCTTCCATATGTGCAGCATATAAAAAACATAGTGGAGTCAGTTTCCCAACTGAGAAGAAACTGAGATGACAGCTGAGAAGAACTGCCCAGTGTTTTCACCGAAAGATTTTTCAGTCATCATTTGGGAACTCTCCCATATTTTTCCAGTGGAAGGATTTTCTGCACACTGACTCCAGGTTGCATTTCACGTCTAAACTGAAAATGTGCAAATACTACTCTTACAGAGAAGGGCGTTCTACAATTTGCTTTAATAGACTTCTAAAAAATGCATTCAGCTGGTGACATTTCAGTAGACAGATGTTGACCATTATGCAGGCAGCACAACAGGAGTGTGCACACACATTCACATGCATATTTGCTACACATGCACAAAGACCCTGTCCTCATAGCCACAGAATCACAGAAACCTCAGTCTTCACTCTTAGCATATGTCACAGGATTATAAATGATCATTCTTTGAGGAACATTCTGAAAGGCTATGCTAAATAAAATTCTCATGATACTCCATGACTCCTTATTTTGTTCCATTAGTGGTATTCTTCTCAGCAATTGCAGCTTCATTCATAGAACCTCATTACATCATATTTATACTAAAAAAAAAAATAAAATAATTAGATTTATCTGTCCTCTACAATTAATTAGCAGACCTTAGGAGAAATGTACTCAATAAAGCATCTGAAATTTCATAAATTATTTAAAAAGAAAAAAAAATATTAAAAAAAAAGTAAAATAAACTCTTCTTTTCCAAAGAATCTTTAGCGAGAATTGAGTAATACAGATGACACTGCGTAGCAGTGACCATATGATAAGGAAGAGAGGCCTCCAACAGCATTTTTAACACCAAGAAGAGAAAACTTTTCAAGTTACAAAATATTCTTATGTATCTTTCATTTTCACTTGAACTGCAATCCAAGAATTAAAAGAAGTTTTTGAAAAATGCCCTTGATCTTAACCCTAGGCAGATATATAAATAGACAGATGGACTGTAACAGCGTAACCAAAACATTACACTATTTCATGGAGCCACTAAGCCCTTCACATGTCAAAGACTTTCAAAGTTTAAATGAACACCTTGAAAAATAATTTTTTTCACAGTTGCTTATGAAAAGATATATTTTTTTCTTTAATAGAGAATTTTTTTCTCTCCTGAGGAGAACATTTGTCACATGTATCATCCCCCACCAAACTCCTTTCATCCTTCATTTGGTCCTTGACAGATATATAGGGTCTACATGAGTATTTGCAACTCAGGAAATACTACTAAGACTTACAAATTCCAGAAACCACAGGTGAGGTTCAGCAATTCCTTCCACCACTGCAGCTCCAGACTTAACTATTTGCCAATGGTAAAGGCAAAGCCTGGCTTTGCTGAGGCAGTAGCTTTTTAAAAAGCCTTACAGACTTAGAAGAATCTGAGCTTCATGCCATAGGATCATCCTGTACATGTACGCAGTCATTCTGAATCACACCCTACTTACCCACTCATGTGCAGAATCAAGACCATCATTCCTGAATCACAACAGTGTGAAAAAAGTTAGGATCAAATATACTATCTTGATTCCTGAATTCTATATGTTTCAAGTTTCCTTAGTGTATTTATGGTGGCCCTGACATGAGACCATATTATGCTAAACTAGGTATTGCATGGAACCAGGAAGAAAATGTAGTATGTGGATCTGTCTTTATATTTTGATCTGCAGACACTTGTTCATGCATACAAAACATCAAAGAGGGAACTGGAACAGTATCACAAGATCATCTAACCAATCAAACTCAGCTTGAAAATATTAATAACCTGCTTTCAAATATTCAATTTAAAATTAACTTGCAATGAAAACCCAGGGCAAAATTTTGCACTTAGTGTTTTCTTGCACAAATACCCAAAATCTGATTGTAGGAAGTGAATGGGAATGTTCCATGAACATCAGTGAATTAAACCTGACTTTTGCATTCCAGTGACTACTCACAGACCCTTTTCTGCATTTGCTCTGGTATGCACATACCACTCATTCTTGGCTCATAACTGTAGAGCCGAACATATTAGACATGGTGACTACTAATTATGGTTGATCTTTGAATGTTTCTAAATTACAATCCAGTCCACGAATAAACAAAAATTACTATGATTTCAGAACTGTTGAGCTGTACCTCTTGAAGTGTTTATGCCTTTCCAAAAGATTTGCTGAGAAAGAAATGCACATAAGAACAAACTTAGAGTTTGAATGAAGTACATTTTAAAAATGTTAAATCCATTCATTCCTAATTCAGAATAGCTTTCCAATGGTTTCCAGTCTAACTATTACTTTTCTACACTAGTAAAAACAAAGTTCCACAAAGTTTTAAGGCCAGAATAAATCAGTTAATATTTAGTTGAAATCTGAAATGATGACATTTCACCAAGAAACCCTGAAATACTTCTTAATGGTATTAGTTATACTGAAATATTTCATTATGTGAGGGACATGGCTGTCCAACAAAATACGCTTCTGAAGTAGCACTGCTCTGATATCTACATGCACATCTGGACTCTGAAGGCTTCCTCTTTAAAATTATTTTGAGCAGACAATGAAGAAGTCTGTGTTTACTGGCCAATTTCTTTGTCTTTGGTACTTCAAGTGGGCTTCCACACCCAGTCTGAGCATTAGTAGAAATGAAGAGATTATATATATGTATATATACCTACACACACACACACACATACAGAGATAAATAATATCTATGTATATAATTATTTTTAAGGAATAGCTCAGCATATCAAGTACAGATAATGTTAACATGCCTAACACTCTGTGTTTGAGAGGTGACAAACATCAGGCTTCCCTTTGTGATGGGAAAGCTCAGCTATTGCTTCCATTTCAATATTTGAATTCAGAAAAGGCAGTTTCTTAATTGAACAACACAGTGCAGTCTGCCTTTGGCTAAAGTTTGATTATAATTTATTTGGGGGCTTAATTTCAGGATTATGTCAAAGCAGTGAATATTTTCCAGTTATAATATTTTTCAAAATTACTTCTGTGTGATGTCTAAAACATCCAAAATAACTATTATTTTACCTGTCCTGTAAAGCGTTCTATGATTGAAATATAAATTAAACCTATCCTGGGTATGCACAGAGGTATTAGGAAGAAAACAAGAGACAAGACAAGGTCTGCTGCTTCTCCACAAGAAAAAAATCCTTCTCCTGGTCAGATAGGTCTCCAAAGGAGCAGAACTTCTGCCTGTAAAAATGAAAACAGCAAAACTTGTATTCAGATGTCAGTCAATTCCATTTTTTCCGCTGAGGAAGCTGATGCACGCTGAGGCCACTCAGCTTTGCAAAGAAGACAAAGAGATGCAAGGCAGCACCACCTCATGCACTGCAGCCCTGTCAGTGCAGAAGACAAAAGATGTCGTGGCCTCACTGAGGACTCGTCTGCTAACTTGCTTCTGTATTAAGCTATTGCACATTGACTTTGTATGTCGTCTTTGTTCAGAATAACAACTTCTTGCAGAGCAGCCTTTATGCTTTCAGGTAATCCAGGAAACAATAACCTCTTCAAAGTAACCAGCTGGGATACTGATAACTATACATATAAGAGCATCCCTGATGTTGTGGTGGGTTAGCTTTCTAAGTGCTTAACCAGAATGCTGTGTGTGTTTTGCAGCCTCCACTGAGCATTAGGAGTTTTGTAACTCCTGAATTATTGGAGCCTACTGACTTTTACAAACGATCAGTGAGGCCTTCCTTTTTGAAAACAGAGCTGTCAGGGATACAAAGCCATTATCTGTACTACCCCATTACCCTAAAACTGGGTCAGGAAAACTAAAACTCTTCCTGTCAGAGGTTCATTAAATCTTTTTTTTTTTAAGACCTTCCAGTAATGGAGACTCCCCAAGAGTTATAATCTATTCCTACCAGACTTCAGAAGCAGTAAAGGGATGTTTTTTAAGACTCTGAAGGCATCAAAGTAAAATAATAAAAAAATTAAAATAAATTTGTCAGAGTTGCAGTTGCATAATGTGAGATTAGCTCACCTTAGTTTCATAATTTATATATCTGCATACACTGTTCTGTACATTAATGTACACTGGGGCCAGTTGAAAATGAAATGTATATTCTACAAAAAGTTTTTTAAATGTTTTCACTTCAGAAAAATTTAGTATTATGGCTTTAAAATAAACACGCAAAGACATATTATTTTGCTGGACATTTTATCTTTGAAAAGTACTGGAAAATGCCAATGTAGGTTTTAAAAATCTCATAATTTTGTTATACAGAAAAATACTTAGGTTTTGGTGAAATAAAATTGTGAGTAATGTTTTATTTTAGGTAAAGGCAGAAAATTAAGACACGGAAACTTTTTCAATTAAAAAATTGTCAATATTTTTCCCCAAATCATTAAAACCACATTTACTAGAAAAAAAAAAACAAAAAGAAAAAAAAAAAAAGGTACAACAATAGTTCCTTTCATCAGAAGCAGCAGCCATCTGGTTTGTGTATTGAAAGGGGATGACTCAAATGAAGAAGCAACTGGTCATAGCAACAGTTCAACAGGTTTTATGCAAAAATGAGAACTATGTGGGTAGGATCCAAAAAGTATTAAGGAAGAAACTGGTTTTGGTTTCTACGTCATTTACACATGTATAAGATGTATTTCTGCCAATACTGCTTCCTGTATCAGTGGTTTAATGTGAAACTTCATTAAGGTTATGTCTCCTTCTGTATTTTCATGGCCTTTGTGCCCTCTTTGGAGAAAAAAGTGTGGTATGCACTATCTACAGCTCTTGCCAAGAAGATGCTTGAAAAGCTCCACTTCTTTTTGTTCCATGTGAAAAGTAGTAACAGATTTTGAAGAAAACCTCTGGTGTAAGGTCATTTTTAGCTTTCTTCTCTTTATTTTAAATGCTTTCATCTCTGTGTGGTTGTTTGCATCCAGTCTCTCTTGCAATGTAGTACAGCACGCTCACAGTGCACTCCCAAATAAAGCCCTTCAGCCTCCCTGGCCAGCCTCCTGCTCTGGGGAAAATCCATCCAAAGTTTTCAGCTCCAGGCTGCTGCATCCATAGACATACTGTGCTTCAAATGGACATCTCCCCATTTCCATCTTGAGGATCTAATTTACCTAAGTCCAGCAGTAATTTACTGCCTTTCTTCACAGCTGAGCTGGCTGATGGGCTTTCCTGCTCCAGGTTCTTAGTACTCATGGCTTCACTGACTCCCTGTTCAACTGCTACAATGACAGAGGAACGCGGGGCAGAGCTGAGCTTCCTCCAGCTTGTGTACATCTCCAAATAGAGAAAAGGAGGTGACTGTGTTCTGGTAGCTCATGTTCTGGTAAGTACTGACCCTCTTTGGCCCTGTGGGTCTTATTGTCTTCTGAAGAGGGAGGACACAATCTTGTTATTGTGGTCTTGATTTGCAACATAACATGACCAAAATGGAGGCCTCCAATCAAATGACAAGAATACACCATATGACAGGACATGGCCAGAAAAGGACTGTACATCTTCTGAGCGTGCACAGATGTACCATGTGAGTAAACAGCTATCATCACATGCCAGCTGGAAGTCCCTTACCATGAGATGGACAAGCATAGATAGGACAACTGGTCACACACGGGGGTGCACATTCATCATGCTATACAGAAGGGTTTAAGTAACCTTCAGAGTGAGGCAGTGACAAATCCACTAAACCCAGTTCACACAAAAAGGAAAATGCTGGTAAGATAATTTTAAATGAAGGAATTGGGGAAAAACAAAATAAAAACCACCACAAACAACAAAAAAAATGTATTCAATCTAGTGTTCTTTGCTCCTCTTGACCAGTAAAATAATAAGGAATTTATATAATCTAAAAATGAATTCATGCACAGATTTTGGTCTTGTTCAGATACAGAATCAATTTTATATCTAATTACTTTGCATGGGGACACAACATGCAATCCTGAAGTTCAAGCAGACCTGTCAATGGACCTGCAGGAACTGGAGTATTAGACTCCACATTATTAAGATTATACAAAGAGGTTTTTGGGAGTCTGCTGGAATTTTTGTGAGCTTACCAGTTTGCTGACTTGTCCTAAGAGCTGTCAGGTTAAACTCATTAATCATCTCGTTATGGCTACAGGAAGCATTGTGGGTCACTGTTGGTAAAAGAATAGAGCTTATAGGAGAGGAAAATAGCTTTGGAGAATATAAGGAGTTGTCTCAATGGAAAAAATGCCAGAATTTTTGAAAGATAAATTATATGCTGAATTATGTGCTGTATATACTTTGTCTGAAAGCATTTTTCCAGCTGCATCTCTAATAATGGTGCCTGTTTTCCAGAGCCAAGAGGTTTGTAGCTGATCATAGTGTCATAATCATAGAATCACAGAATCACAGGATAACAGAATTTTCAGAGTTGGAAGGGACCTCTAGAGATCACCTAGTCCAACTACCCCACTTCAGTACTTCTTTAAGGCTTTTTGTGATTGTTCTAAGCAGTCCCTGTCCAGATCCAGCTTGCTTTCAGGACAAACAGTGCTTGGGAATGAGTGTCACTGATACACGAGTGTACCTGGTGTAAGTTCACTAATCATGGCCCTCCAAAAAGGAATTGTCTTTTCAAGGTTTCTGCACTACAGGCAGGTGGGCTCCTCTAGTGTCTCCAAAATGCTAGGGATTTCTGAATGAAACATATGAAAGCTTAAAAAATTGTGAAAATGAACAGAGAAGGACTTGTGGGATAAGTAACAGTTGGAGGAAGTCTAGGTCATAGTGACCATGAACTTAGAGTGGTTCCAATTCTTGGAGAAATAAGAAGGAAGGTCAGTAAAACTGCCACCTGGGACTTCCAGAGGGCAGACTTTGATTTGTTCAGGAGACTGATTGACTCCCTTGGGAGACTGTCATTAAGGGTAAAGGAGTCCAGGAAGTCTGGACATACTTCAAGAAGGAAGTCTTCAAGACCCAGGAGCAGGCTGTCCCCATGTGCTGAAAGATGAGCCATCAGGGAAGAAGACCATCCTGGCAGAATAGAAAGATTTGGCTGGAGCTCAGGAAGACAAGCAGAGTTTATGGCCTCTGGAAGAGAGGAGAGGCCTCTCACAAGGGATACAGAGACATAGTAAGGCAATGCAGGGAGAAAATTAGGAGGGCCAAAACCCGGCTTGAACTCAACTTCACTACTGCTGTCAAAGACAATAAAAAAATCTTTCTCTAAATACATTAATAATAAAAGGAGGACTAGGGACAATCTCCATCCTTTGTTGGATGCAGGGGGAAACATCATGACAAAGGATGAGGAAAAGGCTGAGGTGCTAAAAGCCTACTTTGCCTCAGTCTTTAGTAGTCAAACTGGTTGTTCCCTGGACACCCAGTCCCCTGAGCTGGAAAACAGGAAGGTGAAACTTTCATAATGCAGGAGGAAATGGTCAGTGACCTGCTACACCACCTAAACATCCATAAGTCTATGGGTCTGGATGGGTTGCACCAAAAGTACAGAATGTGTGGGCAGATGCACTTGCCAACCCTCTTTCCATTATTTATGAGCAGTTCTGGCTAACTGGGGAGGTTCCAGTGGACTGGAGGATAGCAAATGTGGTACCCATTCACAGGAGAAGCCAAAAGGAGGTTCCAGGGAACTGCAGACCTGTGAGTCTGGCCTTGGTGCCAGGTCATGAAGCAGATCATCTTTAGTACCAGTATGCACCATATACAGAATAACCAGGTGATCAGGTCCAGTCAGCACAGGTTTAGAAGAGGAAGGTCCTGCTTGATGAACCTGATCTCTTTCCATACAAGATGACCCACCTGGCTGATGAGGTGAAAGACTGTGGTTGTTGTCTACTGGACTTCTGTAAAGCCTTTGACACTGTCTCCCACAGCATCCTGATCAACAAACTGGCTGCTCATAGCTTGGATGGGCACATGCTCTGCTGGGCAAAACACTGGCTGGATGTCCAGGCCCAGAGAGTGGTGGGGAATGGAGTCAAATCCAGATGGTGGCTGGTCACAAGTGGGGTTCCTCAGGGCTCAGTCTTGGGACCACTTTTTTTAACATCTTTATCACCAATCTTGATGAGGAGATAGAATGCACCCTCAGTAAGTTTGCAGATTACATCAACTTGTGAGGGGGTGTTGATCTGCCTGATGGTAGGGAGGCTCTACAGAGGAACTTGGACAGACTAGATAGATGGGCCGAGGTCAATTGTATGATGTTCAACAAGGCAAAGTGTCACATCCTGCACCTGGGCCACAACAATCCCATGCAATGCTACATGCTTGGGGAAGAGTGGCTGGAAAGCTGTCCAGCAGAGAGGGACCCATGTTTTCTGATTGATAGGCAGATGAATATGAGCCAGCAGTGTGCCCAGATGGCCAAAAAGGCAAATGGCATCCTGGCCTGTTTAGAAATAGTGCGGCCAGCAGGACCAGGGATGTGATGATCTCTTTGTACTCAACACTGGTGAGGCCACACCTCGAATACTTTGACCAGTTTTGGACACCTCAATACAGGAAGGACATGGAGGTGCTGGAGTGTGTCCAAAGAATGGCAATGAAGCTGGTGAAGAGACTTGAGAACAAGTCTTATGAGGAGCAGCTGAGGGAACTGGGGCTGTTTAGACAGGAGGCTGAGAGGAGATCGGGAGACCTCACTGCCCTCTACAACTGCCTGAAAGGACATTGTAAAGAGGGAGGCACTGGTCTCTTCTCACAAATACCTGGTGATAGAGCAAGAGGGAATGGCCTCAAGCTGTGTCAGGGGAAGTTTAGACTAAATATTAGGAAGAACTTTTTCACTGAAAGGGTTGTCAGACATTGGAACATGCTGTCAAAGAGGTGGTTGAGTCACCATCGCAGATGTGTGGTGCCTGGGGACATGGCTGGACTTGGTAGAGTAGGGTTAATGGCTGGACTTGATAATCTTATAGGTCTTTTCCAACCAAAGTGATGATATATGAAAGTCAGCCTGTTCTGTGAGACTTATTAATAATAAGATATTTACAGGCATTAAAAAGGTCTCCTCTCAGTCTTCTCTTCTCCTGGCTAAAGTGTCCCAGTCTTTCCCCATAAGGGAGATGCTCCAATCCCCCAGTCATCTTTGTTGCCCTCTGCTGGACAATCTCTTTTATTGTTTCCTGCCTTTCTTGATCTGGGGAACCCTGAACTGGGTGCACCCCAGGATTCCAGGGGTCTTCATGGTGACAAGGGTTTGTTGCTGACTCATGGATAATTAACTGTCTACCAGGACCTCCAGATCCCTCTCCTTAGAACTGCTTTCTCACAGGTCCATCCCTAACCTATATTGGTGCATAGGGTTCTTGCTCCCCAGGTGCAGGACCCTACATTTGCCCTTGTTAACCTTTATTAGGTTCTTCTCTGCCCAGCTCTCCAGCCTGTCCACGTCGCACTGGATGGCAGCACAGCCCTCTGGAGTGTCAGCCACCCCTCCCAGTTTTGTGCCATCAGCAAACTTGCTGTCCCCTCATCCAGGTCACTGATTAATATGTTGAACAAGACTGGACCAAGTATTGACCCCTGGGGGACATCACTGGTTACAGGCTTCTGACTTGACCCTGCTCCACTGATCACAATCCTGTAAGTTTTGTCACACAACCAGCTCTCAATCCACCTCACTGTCCACTCATCTAGCCCACACTTCCTGAGTTTCTTAATGAGGATGTTATGGGAGACAGTGTCAAATGCCCTGCTGAATTCAAGCTAGGTAGCATCCATTGCTCTCCCCTCATCCAGCCAACCAGTTTTGACATCACAGAAGGCTACAAAATTAGTCAAACATTATTTTCCTTTGATGAATCCATGCTGGCTCCTCCTGATAACCTTCTTCCTTCCATGTGCTTAGAGATGACCTCCAGAATGAGCTCCTCTATAATTATTCCAGGGATGGACGATGGTCTCTAGTTTTCTAGATCATCCTTCTTGCCCTTCTTGAAGACTGGAGTGACTCTGGCTTGCCTCCAGTGCTCAGGCATCTCTCCTGTTTTCCATGATCATTTTGAAAATGATGGAGAGTGGTAGAGCAATAACATCAGCCAGCTCTCTCAACACTTGTGGGTGCATCCCACTGGGGGCCACAGATTTGTTTACGTTCAGTTTACCCTACTGATCTCTAACTCAATCCTCACTGACCAGTGGAGAGTCTTCCCTCCTCCAGACTTTCTCTTTTACTTCCAGGGTCTGGGATTCACATGGTCTTAGGAGTGTAGACTGAAGAAAAGTTACTCAGTGACTTCACCTTCTCTGCACCCACTGTTACTAGGGCTCCTGCCTCACTCAGCGTTGGGCCCACATTTTCCCTATTCTTCTTTTAGCACTGATGTATTTGAAGAACCCCTCTTGTTCACTTTTACTTCTTTTGTCAGGTTTAGTTCTAAGAGGACTTTGGCCTTCCTTGTTGCCTTCCTACATACGCTGACAACATTCCTGTAGTTCTCCCAAGTGACATGTCCCTTATTCCACAAATTCTGAACTTCTTTCTTCCACATGACTTTTTTTCAGCAGCTCCTTGCTCATCCATGCAGGTCTCCTTCCTCCTCTATCTGACTTTTACTCATAGGAATGCACCTATCTTGAGCTTGGAGGAAGCAACATTTGAATATTAACCAGCTCTCTTGGGCTCCCCTGCCTTCTAGAGTCTTAGCCCATGGGATTCCTCCAAATAGATCTTTGAAGAGTACAAAGTTAGCCCTCTAGAAGTCCAAGGTTGCAATCCTACTTATTGCCCCACTTCTTCCTTGTAAAATACTAAACTCTACCATGTCATAATGGTTTGGTTTGGAAGGGACCTTACAGATCATCTAGTTTGAACACCCCTGATATGGACAGAAACACCTTCCACTAGACCAGGTTGCTCAAAGCCCCATCTAACCAGGCCTTGAACACTTCCAAGGAGGTGGCATCCACAACCTCCCTGGGCAATGTGTTCCACCCTCACAGTGAAGAATTTTGTGCCTAACATCTAATCTAAATGTACCCCTCTTACAATTCAAAGCCTTTACCTATCACTATGGTCCTATCACTGCCTGCCCTTATAAAAAGCCTCTCCCCAGCTTTCCTGTAGGCCCCTTTCAGGTACTGTAAGGCCACTATAATGTCTCCCTGGAGCCTTCTTTTCTCCAGCATCAACAACCCCAAATTGTTCAGACTGTCCTCATAGAAGAGATGCTCCAGCCCCCTTGAGCATCTTTGTGGCTTTCCTCTGGACTCATTTCAACAGCTCCATGTTCTTCTTATGTTGGGGGCCCCAGAACTGGATGCAGTACTCCAGGAGGGGTCTCATGAGAGTGGAATAGAGGGGCAGAATCACCTCCCTTGACTTGCTGGCTATGTTTCTTTTGATGCAGCCCAGGAAATGGTTGTCTTTCTGGGCTGCAAGTGCACATTGCCATTTGACACTGCACATTGATATTTGACTCCAGTTGACCATCACTGAAAGTAGCATAAGGAATGGAAGTACAGGTTACTGTAATTCTGTGGTTTTCTGTTATCTACTGTGACCCTGGGAGAAGATTCATCAGGTGAACAATTTATGGCTGAAATTATACTTTCAAATCTATCTCCATGATTCTCATTTATTTCCACAAAATGGCTGAAGTTGCAGAGTATTTGTGGCTTAGGACCAAGTCATTCTCTTAAAGAGATGCAAACAATACCGTTCCTGATACTGTAGTTAGATAGACTCACAATTCAAAGCTCATTTGTCCTTATTACCGAATACTAGTTGATTAATTGTAAAATAGAGTCAGTTTTCCTTCAAAAAAAGCACAATAAAAAATAAAGTAATTCACACAAGAAAGAACATTCTGTACTTCCCATCAGATTTGTTGTCTCCTCTACCACTCATTTTACAGGGAAATCCTGAATTGTCTCAGTGGGCAGCTCCAAATTTGGTGACAGGGTGGGACTCCCAGGTGAGGAGCAGTGGCTTCATGGAGCACAGCTCAATATGCAGAAGAGGCTGCTCTGCATTTGACTACTAGAACAAAACACGTTTCAAAGTACTGAAAGGTTCAAGGCTGCCTTTAGTTAGGCCAGTGAAACATTTCCAGGGGTCTGAATAGCCAAGGTAAAGCCACAATTCTGAAAACCTCAACTAGCCTGCTGCTCTGCAGGTAGGCGGCTCACCAAGGCCTGATGAATAATTAAGTGAAAATCTAAACAGCTAATGATTTCAAGAGAGGAGAAACATTTAAATAAGAAGAATAGAATAATTTCCTTTTTCTACAGCTTTTCCTTGCAAATATTTCCAACAGCAAATATTTTTCTACAACAGAGAGACACTTTTAGTGTTCTCAATTAAAGGCAAGATTATCAGTTCAATCTACATCCATGCAACTGTACCAGTTATATCAGTAGTACACATAGTCCATCACTGATCAAGTTTGGGGGATTTTTGGTCCAGCTTTTCATCAGTGGGTAGAAGGAGGAGGACACCAGCACCCTTCTTAAGACCCATTTAAGTTGTCAAACATTATGAGCCCTACAGTATGGAAGAACTAGAGATCATGTGACAAAAAGCAGGCATGCATGACATCCATTACTGGGCCATTAGTATCAAACCTGTTTTTAGCAGCAAGAATAAAATATACTGTAAGGGCAACTAGGAAAATATCACTGAGTCAGATACAGGGAGTTATGCCCAAAAACAAGAGAACAAATTCAGTTATTGCAGCAAGACAGTGAAGCACTTTTCCTGAAGTATCTGTTGCTTCTTTTCACACTTTCTTAGCACATTTCATATTCCAGGTTAGCAGTTTTGGTGTGCCTTTGATCTCTAGCAACAGGAGAATTACCAGTTAAATTGTCACTTTTCTCAAACCCCTTGTCAAATGCACATCTTCTCTCACATGCAAAATCAGCAGCACCCTTTAGTCAGGTTAAGTGTAGGATTAGTAAAAGGATATGGATGTTTGTATGCATTGATTTTCTTTTTTTTTTTCATTGCTTTATTTTAAAGGTATTTCCATAACGGTGATTGTTAAACTAAGCATGTCTTCATCTCATGAACAAAAGCAACCTAAATCCTTGAGAGGATCTCACTGTGGGTATCCACACCTTTACAAATATTCAAGGCCTACTCTTCCATAATGTTAAAACCACACTAAAACCCAAAGCAAGTACTTTAAAAATGGACTTGTAGAGGAAGCTATGGTCAGTTCCCATTTGAATGTTCATAACAAATAATCTAGGAGACAATAAAGCATGGGTCAGATTCTGTCTGACATACACTGACTCCTCTGTGATGTTGCTTCCACATTACATTCATGAAAAAGGAATAGTACTGGTACAAATGGTTTGATGGGTTTGATTTGACTTGAGGACTGTAAAAGTCTCTATTTCTATTAATGGAATTGCATTGTCTGGTCAGAGCTCTGCAACAACTTACTCTCTGCAAAGATTTTGTTCTGGATGCAAAGATTTTGTTCAGCAATTTATCTTGTCGCCCCCATGCTGGCAAATATTGCTAACTCTAAGGGAGAACAGAAGCCTACAAAAGAGAAGGGTAGATGCTACCACACTGAGTACCATGGTAGTACCAAGATTAAGTATTACCATTACTGTAACAGAAAACTTGCTGAAATCAAATTAATTATCTTCAGTACAAGCTACAGGTCATTCAACCTTTTGCATTTACCAGATATCAAGCTCATATTTTTTTCAAATAGTAGCATCAACCAGCCACAGCTTGGAAAGCTGGGAGCTTCCATGACTACTGCACAACTCTATGAACAAAAAAAAACTAAAAAGAAGAGCAAACTAACATTTCTAGAAAGACTCCACATCTTCAAGGAACTGTATAAAGAGGCAAAAATATTATCTCTAGCAGAAGCATTATGTTACAGGCTTGTGCACATTAACAGTTTCAACGGAAAGCAAAGATGTCAGTGAAGGAAGCAAATCAGATCCAGGTGGTGGCTGGAAAAAAATGTAGAATAATGGAATCATGTATTATTCAGCTGGCGTGTGATGGCTACAGCCAAGGATTGACTATGTAGTATAGTAGATGCCATGACATCTCCTCATTTACCACCTATTCACTGAAATAAGGAATCCTCCTATCTAATCTCATTTTATATTCAGGCTAAACATGGCAGAGCTGGGGAACAGTTTTCAGTTTCCACTTACTGTAAATCTAGGCAAGCACTGTCTATACAAAGTGGAGAAGCAAAGAATTTCCAGTTTTTCAAAGTCTGTTCCTTGTTTAATGAGCCAACACTGCTCCATATTGCAGTGATCCAGCTCTAACTAAAGCAATCTTAATGACCCACAGAAGAAATTAAGTCCTGAAATGAGAGTACAGTCTTCTTGACCACTTCTAAGGAGAAAAATACAAAATTTAGGGTTTAGTAGAAAATAATAACTACTTCCATCTGACTGTCCAAACCAATAAGAATCAGATATAATCAAAACACCACCTCTAGCAATAGAGACTTTTGAACAGATTTCTTTCAAATACTCACTTAGATACAGAAGGTAGGTAAGCAACAAACTAATCTCCATAAAAAAGACTACTTTTTACTCCTGCTCTGTTTTAGACATCACAGAGAAATGTGTTCAGGTTCTGCCTCTTAAAGCAGTGATAAGACACTGACTGTTTACATGGGACTGGATTATGGCTTCATTGTAAGCAGAAACAGTACGAAACTGCAACCAACAAATCTATGTCTAGCAACTCTTACTTTCTTCCTATCACCACGTTTGTAATTCTGCTCTAGTATTACTAAGGTGGAAGACCATTTAGACTGCTGCAATGCTATGTTTATTCTTTTCTCACCAAACTGGAGATGAAAGTGTTGTGTATCACACCTACTTGCAAAGTCACACACACACCTGAGAGATCACTCAGTTTGGTACACCTGGAGTATGACAGTTTTGAATGAAGGTACAATAAGAGTGCAAAACCTCAGGAGAGAGAAGGAAATAGCAACATTTTTCATGATGGTCTCCAGAAAGATGTAGAAAAGAGCAGCAGCCTGTCTCCCACTCCATTAAAAGCTCACCCACTGGTACTGTGCTTTCTTCCTTACTTCACGTATCTCTGAAACAGCTAAAAGCAGACTTAGTAGCACACTGTCACACTTCTCAGCATTGGAGAGAGCAGACGCACTTCTTTCAGCTTGACAAAGGAGACCCATGAATTCCCTCTAAGAGATTCAAAGAATTTTCCAGGTAGTTACCTGTTCAAAGTCTGTGGGGAGATAGCAGGGGAGGAGCATTGCCTTCCCCACTACCTTGTCTCAGACACTGAACAATGAAGGCGAGCTCTCCTCCCTGCTGCACTTTTGGGAAGGGAATGCACTGAAAGCTACAACCCCTTACATAGCACACAGAACCTGAGAGACCTCCTGGTGCCTAGCAGTTATCAGGAGTAAATGAGATACCAAGAAGTTGTTCCCTTTCTGAATATGGGAGACAGTGACCGATGTTAATGCCGTGATACATCAACTTCTGTAAGTGCTGGTGTTTCAAGGGGTGGCTGTTTTTAGTGACACAGCATTAGACACTTCCTCAAACCCAGCAGGAGTTTGCTTAGGTTTCAAATGTTCAATGAGCACCTTTTGATGTTTTTACTGGTTCTAGCGAGTCGTGTTATATCCACCTCCAACAAGAGAAAACAATTTTACAACACAGCCAGGATTTGGAAGCTCTCTAAACTCAGCTATGTGCCAGATAATTGAAACTAGAGAACCAACACAGCCCTGCCTCTGGGGATGCTGAGCTTAGTGAACTGCAAGAGCTGCAGTCTTCACAATTCATAATCTGAATGCCCTGAGGAGTGGTTTTTGTTTTTGTTTTTGTTTTTGTTTTTTTGTGTACAACTACTTCTGTCCCCCCAAAATAACCAAGGACAGGTTAAAACCCAAGCTCCAAATTTTGAAATTGAAGCCACAGAGTAGCCAAAGTTGCAGAGTGGAATCTGACTGCTGGATTGAAACCCATGCTCACCAAGGCGTGAGGGTGTTCATACTCAGCACCTATGTCCATACTGTTAATTATAGTTGGTGAATGACTTCTGCTCTGGATGCTGACAAAGGGAGCAGATGGAATCACATCTCAGTGACCAGACACATGACATCTCACTTTTCATTCTCCTGGAGAGATCTCCATTTGCAGGGCAGGACTATATCAGCCCTAGTCATCACTAGGCTGAAATTCCTCCATCACACATTCTATACAGACAGGTTTCTGATATCCTTGCCCATATCTGTCAGCAACTCATTTAATGAATGATTTCATCAATTTCAGTGTCCAGACATAAACGGAGTACTCAACAAAGTTAGTCAAGTTATTGGTGGAATAAGGCTCTGCATATTTGTAACACAGATCTGCTGGTACTAATATACACTGTTTATCCTTGATGCCAGATTTTTGGAAAAAGATGCTCAAAAAGACTGAGAAAAAATGAACAAATCTTGTAATACCTTATACGATATTTCTTGTTCAGTGTCTTGTCCTTTCTCTGAACTCTTAAGTATAATTCTCCACACTCAAGTCTAGGAGATGCTTTTAACTAAATCCACTCAAGCTGATTCCTCTAATGAGTTTTTCAGGTGCGGTGTACCACTGTTTTATTTTCCTTCATCAGACAAAACCAACAGTCTATGTGAGGTGATGCAGGACAAAAAACACACACATAGTTTAAAAGAAGTACACAAGTAATCAGTTGCTGTCTTTTTAGTGGTGCATGAGCATCACGTAAAACAAACTGAATTTTCCTTGACTAAACCTGACTAAAACAGTAACTTAGACCTAGGGTCTTTATAAACATGTATTAAAAATGCTAACTAAAGCGGCATAAAGAGTCTTTGCATTTGTACCCATGGAGTGTATTTCCATATTTTTGTTCCTGCAGGAAAAGGAGGGATTTCTCAGAACAGAAAATGGTTTTGGTACCTAAACCCTCTTGTCTGAAGCAGCCGTATTTTAAAAATCGATCGAGATCCTTGTGATATTTTCTTATATATGTTAAGACATTTCACGAGAAGAGAAGTAAAATGACAGGCTTATTAGTATCTATTTAAAATTCAGAAAAAATAATAAATACAAAGCCAAATACAAGGCCAAATACAAACTATTGGTCTTTTGTCTTAACTTCCTATGGTCAGCATAAAAACACATTTAATTAGAGTTACTATCCAGTAGGGGACACACAGATTTCACCATCTTTCATTAAGAGGTAGAATGGGAAAATAATGCAATACAGGTGCAGTTTGTATGTGCTATAAGCAGTTCTTTTTCTGTCTATGAAGAGTTATAGAACTTAAGTATCCAAATCTGTATTTTACTGTGCTATTAAAAGTTTGCATTCAGTAAATCTTGTTCAATACCATTATTTTTAGTTTAATACTCAACATTTCCCTAAAACTTCAAGAAAAAAGATGTGTCGAATATCATCGTATGTTAAATGTTGACTTTTCCTAACAGCAATCAGCTTATCTATGTTACTGATCTGACGTGATGTTGGCTTGGTCAAGATATAGTCTTGTACATTACAGTGTGTAAATAGGTCCATTTTTGTCTTGCAATTGTTTTAATCTGTCGTGACTACTGTAATCTAATATTTCTAACAAGATTCATCTGTATCTTACATAAATAGAGCTACAGCAAATTGGCCTTCAGAAAGATTAGCTTTGTTAAGGGAAGGTTTATTTTTTTAATAAAATATGTTTGGATCACCATACTTTGAGAACATATAAATAATATGTATAAATTTGGGATGTTGGATTTAATAGTCAATATTCTGTTCCTAGAGAATACCATCTTGGCTGGGAATAGCTGGCAGTGCTACACCACTGTTGTTCAGCTAACACTGCGGATGTTAGACAAGGATGATCTAAATAAGCTCCTAGCCTGGAAACTGCCTGATGTTTGATTGCTTCCTGCTTTCACCTTGCCTGCAGAATGACCTAACCAGACTGTCTTCCTAACTATGCTTAAGGAATGATTCATCTCACACACACCGTATCTGATTTTTTTTGTAGATTCATGCCCACAAAACTCTTCCAATGAGTTCAGCCAAGTAGAAGACTGTTCGTATAATTAGGGTATGGGGCTGGGACTTGGTTCACGTCAGGGTTTTTCTAATGGATTGCTATCTAAGCTGAGATAAGTCACTTTCACCTCCTGGTGACTCAGTACCTTACCTATAAATTGCAGCTATCATTATTTTCTTCTTCTATGACGTGCAACACATTTGTACCTCAGGTTGTTCTATAATAAAAGCAACAGCAATCCCTGGACAGAGTCCAAGAACAATGCAAGTAGAATGATCACATCATACATGTAGGTACTGGCTGATACAAGCTGTAGAAAAACAGCTAATATCTCTAATACCCTTTGCCTTTCTCCTGTAATATCTACAGGTAAATTAACAGGTGCTGAATTTCAAGAGAACAAGTGAGGAAAGTGAAGTACTCAATAGTGCCAACCAAAAGTTGTCAAACTCATAAAACCTAGGACTACTTTAACTGGTCTTTCTTTCTAACCATGTAGTGACTATGACTTGGTACAGTCTAGCTTTTGAAAAGTTGGTGAGAAATAGATGAGCAAAATATTATGTATGCCAATATATTCTTATTTATATTTATATATGTGTGTGTGTACACAAATGTAAGTGCTTTCCTCTTGTGCTGATGAAATTATGTGGGCTGAGAACATTTCCTAGTCTTCTGTTTTTTCTATAGCTACCCTAAAATTTTGTAGAAGCTTACAGAACACTGAACTGAATGTGTTTGCACATTAGACATGCTGATTTCTGTGACCATTTAAAGAGCTGTGTTAGAAGAAGTGTTTCAGATTTCAAAGTCAAAACTAAAAGAGTTAAGACAATCTAAGAACAACTCTTACAAACAACACCTCGGCATAGTAGACATATGATGCTTACTTTAGCTTAAGAATCGAATAATATTTTTTCCATGTGTCTCACTTTCCTGCATCTTGACTAAGGTGCCACCAGCTCTATTCCGTGCAAAACTGGCTCAGTTAAGGGCAGCTTTCTGTTTGTTTCGATTTGTTTGGTTTGTTTTTTTTTATTTCAGTTTCAGAAGTTTATGACAGTGACTTCCAAGAAAGCACAGCAGAGCCAGGTTAGCTTGCACACACTCTCATTAACAGCAGCCATCTTTTAGTGCAGCCAAAATCTTCAGAGAAGACTTCTCATAAGTCAAGAAGTTTCTGTTGAGCACACAGAAAATCAAAAGGATTGCCGCCTGGCCTTTGGAGGAAGTTTTCATATGGGTAGAAACAGGACTCTACTACAGGAAAGCACTCCTAACAAATGAGAAGAAACTCTTCAAAACAAGGAAGCACAGGAATACCACGAAGGCACTTGTAAAAGTGTTTATTATGGATGTATTCCCTCTGTTAGCATTCCCAGAAACTCTTGGACCCTTATAAAAAGTTTAAATGGAAAGAAATTCTTCTGAAAGAAAAACAAGAAGGAAATATATGAAGTGTTCAAAATATCAAGCCAAACAACTCTGTCTCGGCAAGGTTAAAAGCAGCTGACAATAGGGTCTTTGGTAAAACAATGTTACACAATCTTTACTACATATTGCTACCTGAACAGCCTCTAATATAAAACAAAGCTCTGATAAACACCTACCCTACTGCACAAAAGTGAGTTTTACTTGTCTTGCAAACAGTTCAAGAAGAGTTGCGGAACTCTTTCAATTTGACATTTTATTTTCACTTTGGATAAAAAGATTTCACCTGGCGATGTGACAGCAGTGCCATGTATTATATCTGCAGCATCATTGGCTTTGTCAAATCAACATGGATAATTGAAGGCTACTGCCTTCTCCTTGTAAAATACCACTATGCCTGGGTTTAATTTCATTTCTTACTTACCAAAATAATTCTGTATGGGAAAAGGAATGTTAGAGCCTTTGCACATCTCAGATTTCAGGAGATCCTTGGAGGAAATATTCCTTCACCAAAAAAGGAAAATATTTGTAGCTCAATTTTAATTTCTTTATTGCAAAGGAAATATTGCTGAGATACTGGAAAGATATTTTGTACCATCATCATCATTCTCCACACACGTTAACTATCACAGATACCGTTACTTTTAACAAGCTTGTTTTCTCCACTGCACAGCCAGAATATCAAGAATTTTCCCTGCATTTTTATCTTAATACCAGTATGACTTGTCTTGGTGAAATACTTTAAAACTTTATACCATAACAAAATATTAATGAATTGTTATAAGCCTTGAGTGTTGAAAAACAGTAAAATCAAATTACTCTCTAACAGCCATACAAGAGGGCTACAGCAGGTAAAATTAGGTATAGATTCCTTAGATTCCTGCTCAAAATCTTTCTGAGAGCATTATTTTTTCTAATTGCAAGACACAAAAGTAACAAACAGTTTTCCTCTAAATGCATGTTCTTTATTTGTATTCCAGTACCTTGCAGGAATTCTCAAGTGTGGACCAAGAATTCATTGTGGTAAGTTCTGCCCAAACTCAGCATAAAAATAAATTAAAGCCTTAGAAGTCCAACAGATAAAGGCAGCGACAGGGAGAAAAGAAAAAGAAAGAATGGAAAGGTTTGATGGGGGTGGAGAAGGAAACAACAGAACAGGATTAGCCACTGTGAAGTGAAACCATCTCCACATACCAGCAACTCAGTCCTCATAGCAGGGACCATAGGCACTCTAATAAAGAAGGGTTTCGAGGAAGAACTTGTGGTGGACATGAAGCAGATGTTAATGGGACCTAATTTTGAATTTATGTAGCAGCATAAGGAAAGCATAAAGGCTTCCTTTTGGAGATTTAAAACACCAAAGGTGGCAGCTTGGGCTGATCAAGGATGGGAGATTTTATCTTAATGAAGGTGATACACAGAACAGGAACAAAGAGCCTTGTAAATGAAGGTAAGTAGGTTATAGGCTAAAAAATGCTAAAGAAGGAAAAGTGGAGAGATATTAACTGAAGGGAATTTCAGTCAAGATGGCAGGTTGGAAAGACTTACAGGAGTGGCACAATATGCCAAAGACCAGAATATTTGTGATACAACATGAGGTGTGAGAAACCTGATCCGCTGTAGGCAGTGTGGACGGAGAAGACACAATCATGTAATATATGATGAAAAGAACGAGCAAGATTAAATCATAACCTGGATTCAAGTTTACGGAGAAATCTGAAGGCACTTCCCAGTGTGATAGGTGGCTTTCCATTGTAATCAACTAAACAGGTCATCACAAAAGTTCAGTGGACAGCAGGTTTAAGACCTGTTTTAGGTGTGCAGACATTGGTCTGAGGACCAGATATTCACCATAGGATTTCAGAAACGTGCTTAGATTCTCGATCAGAGAACAGGCAGGTCTGGGTAGTGATATTGACCTGCAGGACATCAGCACACAGGTAGTAACTGTGTTTGGTCTGCAGAAGAGAAGAGCAATAGAACAAGGAATATCAAAGATCTAGCTCTTTATTCCATATTCATCTGTGTATACATGCATGCATAAGAACAGTAAGTAGTCATATGAGACAGATCTTCACTATCCTATTTCAGAAAATGGCCAGAAACATATAATTACACAAAAATTGGGTTCCTTCTCTATTGTTGAAAAGAACATTGAATTGCAAGTAAAAAAGGGACGACTTCCAAAGTACTTTGTGTACATTTAATTCTACACAGTGACTCTCACACTGGTTGCAGCAAGGGTAGAGTTACAGCTGAATCTACATTTTAAGTGTCTTACTACATGTGAAAGAGAATTGTGGGGAGGTAAAAAGTTAACAAAACATATCAATGGCTTGTTCTTTTCAGGTGCACTGATTTAAATCAGGAGCAAAAGCTCTGCAAATGAGTAAGAGAAGAATACAATACAGAAGTACTTAATCCATACCCTGCACTCTGTGGAATTTGATTACTTTCCTCTGAAAATTATTAAGAGATCGTTTTGCAGTCACTCTTAAAAATCCTTTTCCCCCATGGATTTCACTTACTTCTCTGAGGACTGCAGTATTTTATTAAAGAAAATCAAATAAAAATTTTCATGACCCCTCATCCCATTCCAGTGTCCCTTTACTTCCCTTTCCTACACAACAAAATCTCTGAGACTCCATTCAGAAATATCCAGAAGTTTTTTGGACAATTTGATTAAAAGCACGTCAGAGCTCTCTGTATATTACACATACCAGACTTTAGAGGGGTAGCTGCATAAAAGAACAAAGAGGGTGCTTCCAAGAAGAAGTTGCTTGTTTCGAATCTGGTGAGTTGAACACTGAAGTCAACTGGTGGCCACTGTCACCAAGGTGCACAGTCCCATGTCCTCTGAGATGCTCAAATTCCTACTGATTTCTAGAGCTGATTATATACTTTTGTCATGGGGAACAACCACAATGCTTGACCATGTAGTGGAAACATTTAAGAAGGAGGGTGCCAGTTACATCAAAAAATCTGTCTGATACATTTCATCAGTCTTCACTGAGTTTTATACACCCTGCCAGAACTCCTGTGTGGAATTGTACCTTACTCTGGTGAAAGCTGCACGGAAACCATGAGAACACGTGAGGAATAAGGTGTGACCAAGGCTAAGGGTTTGAGGATGTGGCTTACAGAAAGTAAGTTCTATGTTATGTCATTTTACAAAGATGGGGCAGTCCTGTGTAGAAGTCAATAACTTCCAAAGGGTATGATGACAGCAGGTTGGGTTTGCTAAACAACTAGACTGTGTTAGCTGAGGGTGTTCACAAGCTCTCCAATAAATTATAGGCTGGTTTTGGTAGATCAAACATTAATATAAGCATCAAGGAGATTCCAGCACTCACAGTATCAACATCAAAAAGAGCATTTATGATTGTTGTCATACAAACACACAAAAAAGAAAGTAAAGGAAGAAGCTCAGCTGACTAACATTTAGAGATATAAAGCTTTTTTATCCCTTGGTCTTCTTTGTGATTTCCACAGGATTTTCATTTCCAGAAATGTTATGCACTTGCTTTCAAAGGAATTCAATATTTTAATTCAGAAAAGTAATTTGACAGCAAAGTAACAGAGAGCAATGTCTTCAGTATTCATTTTCAGAGCCAATATTTCAAAGTCAGTTTGTGCTGCAAGAAGCAGAGAAGACATGAAGGGGTATAAATCCTCTATACTTGGTTTCCACAACCCTCCTCCTCCACTCTTCTCCAAGCGCAGGCTGCAGTGATGCCTGTGCAGAGAGCATATGAAAAGAAGTACGTGGTACTGGAAGAGGAGAGCTCTGAACTCCTGCACAATGCAGCTGAATGCAACCTACCACACTGAGCCTGAGCCCAGCACTGAGAGATGGCTTTGTCTTTCTTGCCCTGCATTGAATATGGTATCACCATACCCATCACAATAATTCAGTCTATTTTCTCCTCATTGTTCTAAGAACTAGAGGAGAAAGCTGAGAGTCTAAAGTGAAAGGAGATGAGATGACTTGCTTCCTTGGTTACTTCTGTGCAGATAAAAAGCTAATCCTGATAAAACCAACTCTGAAATCCTTCCAACACACATAACGTCAAGGTCACACATTATTAGACAAGCAATGTTAAAGCCACACAATTGTCTGAACCAAAAAAGATGGCCAAGGATACAGGGGGAGAGTGGGAGGGGGGGTTTATAGGAAGCAGGGGAAGCATCTCCCTTCTCTACTCACGGTCTTTGATGTATTTCAGGAAACGAAAAAATTAGAAACCTTCACAAGAGGTCCAGGGTGCTCTGAGAACAAGGTGGACAAATAAGGCCCTGCCTACCCTTTTGTTTTGCAGAGCAGACATGCTCCACGACCTTGAGGATGACAACAACATTTCTTCCTCTCACAAAGATAAAGCTGGCCAGTGACTGCGCTTACCCCTCCCCTCGCCCAACCACAAGCAGAACAGGCAGGATGTCGAACAAAGGAGCAGCAGAAACAGCAATGTGCATTACGTTCAGATTAGAGGACATTCAGGGTCTGTAAAAGTTCCATTAGAATAAGCACAGACCCACTTTCAATGAGGAAGGGCTCTTTTCTCTCTCCTCCTTTGGTGTATATTGTTAATCTTTCTTCCTGGATGACTTCTCACAAACGCTTTTTGTTTTCTTCTGTGGTTTTACGTGCCAGGACTATAAGGAGGAAGGGACTGAGGCCCTTTCTTGGCAAGCTTTCAAATCACTTCCACAGGAGACATACACCCTGTTGCCATCTCTCTAAGGGTATAAATTAAAGGAGTGATGAGCAGTCCAGAGCAATTCAAATGCCAGTAAAGCTTAGGTTCTTCTCCAGTCCCTCATTACAGTGAACACTCTGGCATCTGCTACACAGACTCAGCTGGAGGAATAAAGCTACACACGGGAAAAAGTGGATGAGCAGAAAGCCTGCATTTACATTGCATCATCCCATGATGAAACAGGAATAGCTAATTACAATACAGAACGAGAGCAAAATAATTGCTGACGATTCCCCTAGCAACAAGGCTACCTTTGACATATATATGTATATACACTACAGATATATATTGGACATATTTGAGTAAAGACACCATTTCAGAGAGGCAGCTATTTTATTTTGTTTGCAAACATTTTTCTAGAGTAAACATCACTGTGATGGCATTTTTCTTTCAGTTTATTTGTATTCTTTCCTTATACATATTCAGAAAAATAAAAATTATTCTTTACGACACAAACCACATGCCAGCTTCATATTTTCTGCAGTTAACCTATTTTCATTCACCTTAAAACATACCCTATCATTTTTATTCAGGAGTCCAACCATTTATACCAAGTTAAACAGTGTTCAAGATGTCTTACATAGGTTTCTTTCCTTAGGATCCATATGGAAGGTCCCAAAAATTATCTTAAGAAAACACAAATAAGCCACAAAATAGGTGGCATAGCTTAAAGCAGAAAATGCAATTTCAAGTTTCCTGTTTATTTATCTGATATTTCTACAGCTCTTCCATCACCTTTCCTCTCTTTTTATTCACACACTATATAACTGGAATATGTCTTGCAACTAGACATCTCCTAATAACATAAAGTTGAGCTTCTCATTCAGACTTGGACTGAACTTACATATGATGAGATTTGGATTCACAAATCTAGATTGGAACATCTTTGCTCCAGATGGATGCACAGGAAGTATCTGCCACTTGAGTGTCAGATTGTGTCTAAGCAAGCACCACTCTGTGGAAGAGAGTAAAGATAAAGGAAGTTTTTTTTCTCCCCAGAGGTCTAAGCCACATGAACAGTCAACCTGTTGACTTTCATGAGCTTCTGATGAAGCTGGTGGTGTGATGAGGCTTTGCACTGCTGCAAAGGAGAATCAGATTCTACTGATAACTCTTCTTGTCTTCAGTTGCAGCTACTCTCTTATTCACCTTTGTACTGAGGCCAACAGCAGTTTCATAACCTGCTTACCCTAGACAGAAGACATATAAGGGTTTTAACAGTTAAACTTCTTTTATTATTGATTGTAACAAATTAGTTTTTCAAGTTGTCTCTAGATTACTCTCCAGCCAGTGTAACCATCACAATAATATTCATGTTGAGAACGAGATAATTATATACTAAAAAAATAATCAGATTTGGAACAAGGAAACCATTTTGTCAAGAACAGATTCAACGCAGGTTCCAGATATACACATATCCACATACAGCAAGTGTATCCACAAAAGCACTTGCATGTATTCATGATGAAGAAACTCAATAAATGGTAAAGAGCTTCAGAAATCAGTAGTGGTTTGGGATTAATTAATCAAAACACCACTAAGTTGTCTTCTTTTTCTAAAAGACACTGGAAAAGACTTCTGAATGCTTTCTAAAATCCCAAGTCCAAAAACACATCTCAGATTGACCACCTAAAATTCAAGGACTCATTCATGCAAAGGGGTTTTCTTGCTTTTCCATATTTTTAATCTTAATCACAGGATTTCAGCTGTCATCAGAGTACTCTCAAAACCAGACGTTAGAGTCTTCTCAGCATCATCAAAATCCACTTCCACATACTTAAATGCTATACCTATGCTTCTCTAAAGACATTTTGACTTTGTGTTTCGGAACCATTCCTTTCCCAACATTTTTATTTCTAGGTGGCTATTGTTGTTTATCAGAACTTAGGTGTGTTATAAAGCAGAAACAATTACATGAGGGAGGCCAAGAGCTTGTTAACTACAAAAAACAGTTGTCATAAACACTCTGCATCTTAATGCACAGCTTCAGTCTTTACGTAAGATTAATTAAAGAGCAGATGTTCTGTCATACTTTGCATTAGGTATGGTTATCTTTGAGATTCTAGCTCTTCCGTTTGCTGCGTTTTAATTTGCATTATTATGCATTTTGAGCCTGAGGCATGAGTAGTCAAGTGGTAAACATTAGATATACAGAACTATTTTTTCAAAATGCACCTTCATGAATAGGCTGGCTAATATAATTCTGTTCTATTTTAAGGCAGATTCCCTCCCCCTCCCTTTTTCATTTCCTTTTGACATGTTACATGGCAAGACGACAGACCAATGGGAGAAGACAGACAGATGTATTCTGTGTGAGTGCATGGGTTTGTACACACAAGCAATAGTAACATGAGGGGCTTTGTGTAGAGAGCCATATGTAGAACATTAATTGTAAATATCTGCCAGTGCTGCTGAAATTCCTTATCTTACATATGGAAGAAGCTTCCGCTGAATTCCATGCATTTTTCTAGAGGTTTACATACCAGCTACATGAAGACTTTTCTGCTTTTGTTGTTTTGAATCTGAGGCCCCAAAATGAATTCTCATTTTCTAAATGCAACTGCTGGATATTGATGTCTGAAAACTTTTCGAGTAGTGATCAAAGTTTGATGTGAATTAATTTGTCATCATAACAGAACACTGCTTACAAGTCATTTCAGGCTGGATTTCAGCAAAGGCAATAGATATCTAGGTTGACAATTTCATTTAAAAGGATAGAAAGCCTTACATTTTTCTTTCATTGGTATCTTGATTTAATGAACATACAAATACATCATCACCATATGTTCTAAATATCAGCTTCAGTGCTTGTTCTTAAGAAACATCTTGGAAAAATGCCAAAGAGAGAAGCTTGGAAGAAGCTTGAAAAGGTTTAAGACATATTGCTGCAACTTGGGAAAGCAAATCCACTGTTGACTAATTATTCAAGAATTTAATTTGAATAGCAATATCAATAAATTACCAATAAATACTTAACAGACATATAATGACAGAATTCATACTAAGGATAACAAAGCCAGTTGTGTTAGTGACTGCATTTCCAAATGTCTATCAAACATTAATCTCTAAAGCAGGTCATAAATATGTGATTAAAATGTCACACACTTCCCCATTACGAAACCCTTAGATAAGGTATTATCATAAACAAAGCTGCAAACCACAGAGATGCTGGAGACCTGTTCTTCCCCTCAAAACAACATACTCCAATGGACTACCCCTTTCTCCAATTCCCACCAGTTTTCTTATCACACACACAAGTACCCACAGACTAGTACACAAGCATACAGCCCAGCCCCACCAACCCCTCCCCCCAAATTTTCCCCACCCTTAACATCTCCATGTCTTTGATTTTGATTTTTCCTGACTGTGAAAACCCCTTATGGTATTTCTCATTGATTAGTGTGGCACTTATTTGTGTGAAATGACTCATCAACGAAGGCCTCCACTGCTGGCTTTTGCTAACAGAGTGCTTTTAAGCTCTAGCAGTTTTCTTTTTTTAGCCAGTTTTTCTTCCACAGCAGGAAACTCAGTGAGCCTGAAATAAAAAAAGTGCTGACAATGATGTCAGAACTTCAACCAAGGCCCCTAGGACAAGGTAGTCATATAGTCAAGTGAGAAGTGGTTTCATTTCCAAAGAACTGTTCCTATTCTTCAGCTGAGACTGTAATTATTGAGAAGCTCTTCAGGTTCACCCACATTCTGTGCTCTCAAGTTTCTTATTTGTTTTTCTCTCAATTTGATGAGAGCCTGACTTCTCAGCTAATGATGTGATGGAGGTGGTGGTAGAGGATTAGCAATAGATTTCTGTGAAGTGTTTTGTTCCGAACTCTAAAATATATTCAGGTGTTCTCTGCAGACAGATCGACAGCATGATACAAAGACTTACACCTCTGTGTGGTCAATTCATAGCCATTCCAGGTTAATAAGTAATGAAAGCCACAACTCCTGCATGGCTGCTCGTCAGACAACATGAAATGGCTTGGGGTTTTTGCACATTAGCCTCTGGTGGATGGGTCTAGCAAAACAAATCAAGACAGCTGATGTAATCACTGACTGCAGTAACAGGGCAACAAGTGTCTGAACTGACAAGGCATCTCCAGTTGTTCTTGCCCATGGATACTGCTTCTCACCATCATTTTTTAAGGTGATTACAAGCTTTCGGCAAGAAAGGTGAAAGGTCATTCCAGTTTCCAATGTTAATTCCAGTGCTGAGCTCCCAGTCCAACCTCACCAAAAACATGCTTTCTTTTACTTTTCAGCTGCATAAAGCAACACATCTACCTTGATAGACCTCACAACATTCAGCAAACACAGAGGACTCTGTTGGTGGCACCTGAGGATAAGAACTGGAGAATAACATATTTTAACATTGAACTACTAAGCGTGGAGTTCTCCAAATGAACTTGTGATGCAGTCAGAGACAACACACATGAGAAAACTTGCCATGCTTCAGGAAGATATTTTAAGAAATTCCTTTTCCTCTCACCTTCCTTTATCAGAAACGCTCACCAGCTCACCTTTCCTTGCAATCCTCTGGGGATTAACTTGCCTGTCCAAGGAGAGCAAACAATAAGCACCTCTCTGAGGCCCAAGAAGCCTTTGAACCTGTGTGGAGGAGGACAGTCTCTCTGAAGAACAGTCTTTGCTCTTTTAGATTCTGCTTTGAAAAGAACAGATGAGAAAGAAGCCAGGCATCAGAAGATGTAAAACCAGGGACAGGTGTAACAAGAATCACCAGCTGCTTCTGGAACAGCCCTGAAAGTGAAAATGAACAAGGTAGAAAAGGGAGGAAAGAGCATCGGTTTACCTTCCAGGGTCTGACTTTGGATTGGCTTATCATGATTAGGGTATTCCTTGTCCAAGTCATACTCCAAGCACTTTATTTTTTTCTGTTTTAATAAGCATAATATGATATTCCCAGAAGGCCAGAGCTCAAGCTCTAGAACTCAAGTTTTAAGTGAGCTCAGCCTTTCAAATGTAAAAGTAAAGAACATTACACTGCTTTTGCAGTCTGAGTGTGAATTAAGCTCTCTGTCTAGACACTACATGTACTTTGCTCAGACTTGTGCTAGGAACCTTTAAGATCTCAAAATCCAATGAGCCAATGAGATTAGTACTTGCATGGAAGAACTACATGAAAGGCTGAGTAACTCAGCTATGAGTACAAACAAACCAGCTGAAAATTAACTTGGTTCAGTCTTTCTTTCCTGGCTTAACAATGTGTTCTGCAAGTTCACTCTCAACAGCATTCTTTGAGTTTTTAATATAATTAGAAGAGCTATCTTAAAGAAAATAAAAATAAAGGGAAAAAGAGATCATACTGAAATCTAATCCAAAAGTAAATATCAGCCATGCACTTAGACAGGTTTATCTGAAGGTGCTTTTATAGCATACCATAATCTCATTGTTATTTAAAGTTTGTGAAGTGACAGTGCAGGCAATGAACTGACAACTGTTCATCCTTTCTAAGGATGTGTTTTATGGGGTAACAATAAGATAGAGACCGGTTTCATAGGTAAATGATGGCAGTGTTTCCCACTCTTTCAGAGTCACAGAAAAGATATTGGGAGAGGAAAATAGCTCATATTCTTTAGAATGCAGTCACAGCAAAGCAGCGTCAATTCAGCGTTGAAAGGAAAACATACCTCCCTGTCCTGGTTTGTCAAGGGAAAGGAGCATTCTGACTTCCCTGATCCATTTGTGGGTGACTGAAATGGCTTGTCTGCCACAGTTACACATGGCCATAGATCTCCTACCAGCCAGGAGGAGTAAAAAAATAATACACAATTCCCTTTCTAACATCACAGTATCATGGTCTAATTGGACTATGCATGGGATCCCGCTGCACATTAGGCAGGGATGCTGGTTGTTTACTAGTTCAAGCATTCATCATTCAAAGCAGTTCTTTTCAAAAGTGGATGTAATCTCTTGGGTATCCATTGCCAGTTGGCTTCATATCATGGACCTTTTTTCTCCTCACAATCAGCTTTCAAAGTAGTAGCTGCATCAGCTGGCAGATAAATATAGATATGCTTTTTTTTTTTTTTCTTTCTTTTTCTAAACTAACGACCATCCTTTCTTCATTGTCCACCCCCCATGTAAGACTTTTTTGAGAGATACACTGATAAAAGATAGGGGATGAGACAGTCACTGCAAAAAAGGCTTCTAATGAAAATGAGTAAAAAAGTAGGAGGTTGGGAGAACAGTCATGTCACCACTATTATATCTGAGTGGAGAAGAGATGCTTTCAGACAGCAAGGGTGTAAGCGCATGGCTGTACATCACACACACACACAGCTTTGAACAAACCATCTCAGAAATGTAGAGAAATGTGACCACATTAATGTGTACTCACTTGAAGAAAACATGCTAATAGCTCCTCAAATTC
This sequence comes from Apus apus, assembly GCF_020740795.1. NCBI lineage: Eukaryota > Metazoa > Chordata > Aves > Apodiformes > Apodidae > Apus > Apus apus. Next base: position 66,400,537 of record NC_067312.1, on the reverse strand, counting down.
AGCAAATCAGCCAAGCAGTATCCAATCTAAAATGATTACAGTCTTGTGGAAGGAAAGGTAGTGTACCTATCACCACCCACCACTGTCATTGGCAAGAAGACACAGCTGAGTGGCAGAGCCAGACACTAGGAATTAAGAATATAGTACATTTGGAAATTATGCCAGTTCCCTCAAGCTCCACATAACTCCTTCACCATAACGTAATTCCTCTTCTTGAACTATTTAAGCAGACGGAAAGAAATAAAATGTGTTCACATAGGCCCTATATACAGAAAGGTAGAAGGAAATTATTGTAAGGACAGAGACAAATACAACTTTGTCTTCTGGAAATGTTAGTGGCCTTATTATGTTTTCAAGACCTCTTGATTGAAATGGTAACCTATTATTCTTTGCAGCCATTAATGTAAGTTTGAGCTGACTCATCTTTAGTACTTCTCTAGTATCTATTATGTATGTGTAAGAAGCACTCTTAATGTGTAGGTGAAGAAAGGGAAGTTGCATTATCTTTCTGTTGGGGAGTTTTTATTCTTAATGATTGCATTAACCTGCAAGAAACACCAGAAAACCCTCTAATACACTTTTTCCACTCCACAACTCATCTGCTCAGCTCTCACAACTTGTCACAGCTCTCGTCTTGCAAGTGACCACTCACAATAGATACAGCATACAAGCTGTGGGAAAAATGAATCTGTTGCTGGAGACACTAGCCTGAGAAAGGTGTTTAAGAAATCTTCCTTGACTTCAACATCAGACGAACCAACAGTGGAAGACACCAGCATAGACAGCAGTGCCATCAGTCCACGGTGAAGGCAGCAAGTACTTATTATTAATGAGGAGCCTCACAGAACAGGCTGGCTTTTAGAAATCCCTAGCATTTTGGAGATACTAGAGGAGCCCACCTGCCTGTAGTGCAGACACCTTAAAAAGACAATACCTTCTCAGAAGGCCATGATTAGTGAACTTACACCAGACACACTCATATATCAGTGACATCCATTCCCTCACACTGTTTGTCCTGAAAGCAAGCTGGGTCTGGACAGGGACTGCTTAGAACAATCACAAAAAGCTTTACAGAAATACTGAAGGGGTAGCTCAGAAGTAGCATAATCAAGTGCAGCATGCACGGATGCATGGTGCACCAAACCTTATTAATATAAGTATCTAAAAGGTAGATGCAAGGAGGGTGGAGCCAGACTCTTTTCTGTAGTTCCCAGTGACAGGATGAGGGACAATGTGCACAAGCTGGAACACAGGAAGTTACATTTAGATGTAAGGAAAGAGTTCTTTATTATGAGGATGACAAAGCACTAGAACGGGCTGCCCAGGGAGGTTGTGGAGTCTCCATCTCTGGAGATATTCAAAACCCACCTGGATGCAGTCATGAGTAATGTGCTCTAGGGAGTCTTGCTTTAGCAGAGGAGTTGAACTAGATGATTTCTAGAGGTCCGTTCCAACTTGACAATTCTGTGAAAGCTATCATGCACTGAGTGTAGCATAGACATGAAGAAGACCTCCATGCATGAAGGCGGATTGTGGCACACACCAGTTGTAGACAACTGTAGACACACAGCCCAAGCTATGCAGGCTAGCTGGCTGGAAAGGCTTAGTCCTGTTGTTGCACACCAGGCCAGAAATAAGGAAAGACGTGTTTGCAGTCAGTTACAATAAAAACACTACAGATATAAATTATATTGAAACTTCTTTCCTCTTGGGCCTTACTAAAAACAACAAGGAGAAACAGATGTAGAGAGCATGGAAGAAACATGACTGCAAGATCCAGGTTGGTAGAACCTTAGAAGCAATCACCTCATGGTCAAGGCCACCAATGGATTCAGTAAGAATCTTGGGAAGTTTTAAACCAGGCTTGCATTGTTCTTCTTCCAGGAGTCATGTTCTGCTTCAGCAGATTATCACAGTTTGTTAAATACTATGATAAGAACTCTCTAATTCTTTGAGTTTTCCTCATCATCTTCTGAGGTCCAAAGTCAGCTGGAAGCTGAGGAATGAATTTAATATAAATGCTCCATTTTTGCAGTTCTCACCTAAAGGGGCCATAAAATTTTACAGAAAGTGTAGCTATTCTTTTAGAAAAAGGAAATCAAGGCAGAAAGAGATTGTGTGATGTGTCTCATGTAACATAGCAGCAAATAGGTAGAGTCAGAAAGATAATTCAGATCTCCCCCAAAATAGTCCCCATGTCCTGTCTACATATTGTTGCAGTTTTTCTGAGCACAAATGTATCAATACAAAAAGAGTGCACGAGCAATGTTATGTTGTAAACTACATTTAAGCCAGAGTACGTGACAGAGTAATTTTATTAAATTCAAAATTTATTAAAACCACAAGACAGAGGAGGCTTCTCCCAGCCTTGCCATTTTCTGTCAGCACAAAGGGTTTAGAGTAGCCCATACAATGTTCCTCACAATGATGCTCATCACAGAGATGACCTTTGAGTAAGCACCAGACCAGCCATAGGCATCACTACATGGCCACAGATTTGCTGAAACCTGACCTGTGACTTCACCAGGGAGGAAATGACACTCCTGATTTAGCTGTTTGTTTCTCTGAGGGAACAACCTTGTCTCCTTTGTCAATATATTGCCAGCTGGGACACTCCTGAGGAAATGTGGAAGTTCAAAGGGCTGCTACTCTTTACCAAGGTTTAATACTCCCAGTCTTAATGGTAGTTTATTTGCTACCTTTGTTCCTGACTCTTGTAATCACGTACTTCCTTGGCCTACAGGCAAAGCAACAGTAGAGCACTCCTTAAGATAACACAGCTAATCAGATCAACTGTTATATCATGCTAAAATAGTACCCCTTACTAACAGAACATATGTATGTGAATGCAGATATAAACACAATGCAACATTTGAGCTTAAGATCAGGAATTACATGTTTCAATATAAATGAAAAAAATACTTACAGAATTACTTTAGAGATAAATATTTCATGGTGTGGAAAACCTTAGCAGAACAGCATGTGTTGCTAAGGGTGGACAGAGTTGGGTGAATCTGGGATGTCAAGAAAAGTGGGATCTCTGAGACTGACTCTCCACTCCTGCGTCTTCCCTTGTGATCACCAGAATGTGAAACACTGCTGCTGATTCATCCAGTTACTACCCACCACACTGGCATGTAGAGAGACATACCTGCCTTTCCTGCTTCAGTGACTTTGCAGCATTACAATCCAGATTTGGCCACCAAGTAAAGAGGGCCATGAAACAATAAATTTTCTAGGCTTATCTAAGTGAGGTTGTGGGCTCCCACAATTTCTGACATAGCTCAGGTGAGTTTAGTTTCCCCAGAACATTTATCTTTATGTAAGTGAGCTTAAAAAAAAAAGCTTCACTGCTGGGCAGTCATATGCAAAGGAGTGTTTACATATTTAATCCCTATGCAACTGTAAAACTGGGTTTGTGGACCCTTGTATTTAAATCATCATACAATCTTGAGATCATACTGTCTTCCATACAGTATGGAAGTCTCAGGGTGCTCACCTGTTGACTACCAATAGCTGCAAAAACATCATGTCACTTATAAACATAAATTCTTTCAATTTTACAGTTTATGATTTACTGGTTAAGTACCTTGGCCTAGTGGAGGTAGTCTTTTGCCACATATACTGTAATATAATACAGAAATGTGGATTAGACAAAGAAGACCCTTTTAAATTTAGAACACACCTCCCCATCTCCATTGATCCTAATATGCATCTTTATAGCAGATTAGCATGTCATTCGACTATTGAACCAAGAAAACAAAGCAAAGTATCACACACAAAAAATGTCTATCTGACAGGGTTATATACAAAAGAGTTTAAGCAATTAAGAATAAGCAGTGTTTTCTTAACAAAAAAACAAACAACATAGATCATGCAGTAGAAGCAGTTCCTTCAGCATCCCCACCCAAGCTGTAAAGAAATATTCTCCATAGCAGCCAATCATGATGGATGGGAGAGTCAGTCAGTTTTTAACTACTGTAGTAATACTGCAGTTATCTTGATTTACACCAGCTGAGGATCCGAACACAGTGATCTCCAATGATCTGCCAAAAGCTCAAACTTCTTTTGTTCTTCCTTCAAAACATTTTTTTGTGGAAAAGAACAGCAGTTTCCAGGCATTTTGCCATGGTAATGGCAAGGATCCACCAGGATGTTGTCCTAGGAGTAAAATCACACTTTTAATTTTTTTTTATATATTTTTTTTTCCTTTCAGCTGTAAATGTTGCTTTTTGCATGCAGGAATGGCCACTGTAAGGCTAGGATTGATTTTGGCAACCCTCACAAACACGTCAATCTTTGCATATGATTACTCACAAAGTAGGAATGTATTATATAACTCCTGTCTTTGAAATTACTTGGTTCTCTCATTATTTAGTGAAGACTCTCAGATGTTCTTTCTCTTCTCCATTTACAGTTTTTCTCACCCTTGGACTTCCCTAGTGCAGCTCTCAGCATTCCAGAGGGAGAGGAATAGACAGACACTCCTTTGGAAGTTGTCAGTGCCTATTCCTGTAAGAGACAGAGAGGTTGCTCTTGAGCAAGGAGAGTAGATAGTCTTTTGTTGCCGCCTGATTACCTTTCCTGCAGTAATATTTAGCAGGATAAATATGTAGTTAAAATAAAATCTACTCCTGAATGAGAAGTCTTATAGCAGCACTGCTTTGTGAGCCGCAGTGCCCTCAGGAAGTCAAATTTTGTCCCAAAAGCATAGCCAGCCATACCACAATTCTATACACTATAGAATATACAATATACACATTCTGTACAATAATGGATTTCAAAATGTACATACAGTTAGAGGCTTTTTTCTTGTGCTACTCTTAATATAACTGTAAATTAGCGTATGATAATGCCATTTCTCTTATTAGACACCTGGTATATTTTGCCCTGTGCCTGTGACTAAGGAAATAAAAGGAGGATAAGCTTAAAACATTGGGAGTTTTCCCCCAACTAGGTTAATGGAAACACAGCCCAAGTAGTGCTTAAAAATAAGCCAATTTAGAGCAGGCATAATATTCCATGCCTGATATCAAAATACTTGAGCTCATGCTGAACAGATTAATAGGGTTGAACCAGCAAGAAAGAAATCTCATAAGGCATTGCTTTGCAGGGATTCCACATCCATGTCCCATTCTTCATCAAGGCAGGTGAAGAAATTACTTCACTACAATGATTTCGTTAAAGCCCAGATCCAGTTCTGAATGGTGTGTATTTAACACACACTCCCTTATTTCACATACCCAAACACATATATGTATAAGAGGACAACCTTTATAACAATATGTGGTCATTTACAACATATTTATACAAATGTAATCTTCTCTACAAATTGGTGTCATATTTGTTACTATAAATGCAACGCAGAGTGCTGGTGACTGACAGTTACTATCTTTCTGGTTCTGCTGGGTGGCAAAAGTATCAATTCAGCTGATGTGAAACTGAGAGGTATATTCAACCTGCAGAGGCCAGGAACCTACCATTCTGAAAAAGACATCTTATGTACCTCATATGCTACCACCACAGACAGAGTCCATGTTTGTGGCTTTGGCAAGCCATTTCTTTGCTCTGTGTCCAGATCTTTCTACTGCTGTCGTGTTAGCAACTTGCATGATCACCCAAGACAGCACTAATAAATATAACTTAATACCTCCTAAGGAGATTATTACAGAACTATTATGCTTGAAATTAGACACAATGATACATTTTGCATCAGAAGCAAAGTCTTGTCAGCAAAGCCAATTTCAGATGAAGCATATTAATACTGAGCTGGAAAAGGCCTTCTTATCAGCAATCATTTTGTGTGGGTAGTGAAATATTCCAGCCAGCCAGCCATATATCATGAACACCAATTACCACACACACACACAAAGACACACATGCATACACACAAATGCTAAGCTGATTTGTTAATTGTCTGATAAAAACTGTATAGTTCATAACCAAGAGATTTTAGTGGCTGCCAAAAAGAAAAATCTTGCCATGGCAAGATATTTCAGCAGAAGAACAGAACACTATTAGAAAATAGGATTCAGCTCATAAACAAGCAGTTTCAAGTGTTCTTGCTTCAGATGAAATCAGCACCTCTACCTTAAGATGGCCATTGGAGAAGCTGCACATTAGGCTGGAGTGAGGAACAGAAGACAGGGTGATGGATCTCTACGCTACTTGCTCTTAATATTCTGAGCACCTTCCCTTCCTGGTACCTTGCAACACACACAAAGGTGACTCTGTCAGGCTCTTGCTATGCTGCATATATGTATCTTGGAGTCTTACCAGATTTCCATGTTGGCTGTTGCTATAGTCTGAAGGCTCATTCAAAGACTGGAGTATATTTTGTTGGCAACTTGGGTAGAAGGCTCTTCCCCAACTCAGGGAGACCTTGTCTGATTTGAATTTTATCATGAGATAAGTAATTTTTACATCTGAGACAACAGCAGAATGGGAGGACTGGGAGCTGAAGAGGAGGAGTCACTGGTGGAAATACCAAATGGTGCATACTGTGTTAGTGATGACAGCGCAGGGAACAGCACATCTGCATGGAGATCTTACAGCCAAGTGGAGATAGACAACACACTCCACCACTGAGAGTGCCAGCTCCAACTTACTAGGTACACTCTTGATTTACACTAGTGTTTCATGCCACAAATCAAGCATTGAAACAAAAAAGCCAACACAGATACCTCCACAACCTACATGGAGAAATCTGTATCTGCAGAAGAGATAATAGTTTATGGCTGAAACAGGTGTTCTTCCTAGCTGTATGCATCACAGATATAGAGAGTTCTTGGCCCTGTTTGCCTCAGTAAATATGTTTCTCTCCCTCATGATGCAAAGTATCTCTTGTCATCTTAATGTAGGAGAGTACCACACCATGTTGTCAAGGACATTTTTCTGCTTGGTTTCCATACAGGTAAACAACTGATTCCATTTTAGTTCTCTCCTTTAATGTTAGGTTGGCTTGCTATTTTTGTTTTTCTGAAAAGCAGTTTTTTAAAAACTAAATAAGCCAGGTTATAGGAAACTATGTCTCTTACACTTGTCAGACTGACACATCATGCTCCACACTGTGACATGTCCCACCCAGTTCCATCAGTCCACTTTACATCACCACTGTCATGTAATGGGATGTGACTGATAAGAATAGATAAGAGGCTGGGAAATTTCCAAGCTCAAGAGGTGTTTTATTGTTTTGTTTAGTTCTGGTTTTGTTTTTTCTCTTAAAAAAACCCAACAACAAAACAGCAACAAACAATTCCTCAAACTAAAAAAAAAACACAACAAAACAAAAACCAAACAAACGAAACAAAGCAAAACAAAACCACAAACAAAACAAACAACAACAACAACAAAACTAACCCAACAACAACAAAAAAACCACCAGCTTAGAAAACAGTAGCTCAATGTATGTAAATATAATTTAAGAAGAAGAAAAAAGAAAAAAAAAAAAGAAGAAGAAAAGAAAAAATAAAGGAAAAAATCAAGGTCTTCATATTTTGGGTGGTGATCCATCTTCTCTCCAACCTTGTAAAAACAATTACACAACCCCAAATGAACTGTCTCACTTGGTGAATGTATCAGAAGCTGAGCACTTTGGCATAGCACTAGGTATTCCACAAGCTCATCCCATTTGCTAGTTTAATCCTCATCAATACTGCTATCCTCCACGCTCCACCTCATCTTCTGAAAAGAAATGGAAATGAATGAGATTTATAGCCTGGGATGTTTTCAAGTTTTCAAACAAGGTGGGGCTTCTACTGCCCGCCAGGCTCAATGAGGAGCCTTTGGTTGCAAATTCCTTTGACTGAGCAACTGTGTGTGCATGTCAGCAACACTGCCCAACAGTGCCAGCTTCCTCAAGCCCCTCCTTTTCTGGTTTAGAAGCACATTTCAAAGCCTGCTTGGATTACTTGGCCCCTTGCTGTGCAAACAAGTAATGCAGGACACATCTGTAATTATAGCAGACTCTTGCGCATACATTAACTTCAGCCTAGACTTAAAAACAATGGGTATGCCCAAAGAACTGGTCACCTCAAGATCATTTACTCCTGACTGGACAGCAGTCCAGCATCTTCTCAAGTTCAGTCCCTGCTTATGGTCCCTGAGAGCCCTCTCTTCCCGCTGGCTTTCTAGGGACCAGCAACATCTGGTCATGCAGTCAGAAGCTCAGACAGATTGCAAAATAAGTACTAACATCCCCTGGGCCCCCCAGAATGCAACATGAGGATGATTTTGACACAAGAGCTTTCCCATGAACCAGAAGTGGGGTCTTCATTAGGTTCCTTCCACCTCTGGGTATATTGGGGTTTCTTACTTTTCTTTCTAGAAGATTCTAAGCACTGGGAAGGACAGTCAGGAATACATCAGTGCTTGTGATGGCTGGTCCACTGACAGTGGGCAACACATGGCTTTTTTTCTGTGTGGCCTTTCTGAGGGATGGAGGTGTTTAAAATGACTTGGTAATGTAACACCCGCCAAACTGTTTCAGGGTAGCAAGACAAAGGTGTCCAACATAGCCATGATGAGGAGCTGTCAGTGCACAAATTAAATTTCGTGGTTTCTCTCCTCTTGTAATGGTCAGCTGTCCACATCATAAAAATAACCTGCACTAATTGGCACCTACCTCAGCAGAGAGCCTACTGATTAGAAAGACAAGGAGAATGAACCCCAGGCTTGAGGTGATACCTCTAGGTCAGAAATGAGCAAGAACTGGCAAGGTAAGAGAAATAGCCACTTCCTCTACCTGCGCTGTTGATGAATAAAGGACTTTATATTCCAAAACTGTCAATCTGGCTTTTTTCCCACAGCAGCACGAGTTTCCCTAACAAATAGAAATTAAATTTGTTCAAATTTCAAGCTGTAGGGAAAGGAGCTAGGCTCTATTTTAATGGCCTCTTTATAAAGGAGCAAGAAGAATAATGGTTAGCCTCCGTGTAACTGTGTTAACAAGCTTCCATTGCTGATAATGGACACCCTAATACACTGTGGAGAACAAAGAGCATCAGGTCTGCACGTACCAGGCAGGGAGAGGGCTGGCAAACCAAAACCTTCTACTTACTTTGCATTCTCTCCTAACTATTTCTACCTGTATTTCCAAGAAACTTTTTCAATGTCAAGAGGCAAAAATGACAACTTATGTAGGGAGAGATAAGGAGCAGCATCAGATACAAATAAAAGGCATTATAAATAAATGAAGGAGTTGCTAAATTATTAGAGAAGAGCAAATACAAGTTTCATGGATCAGGACCTAAAATTAGTCTATAGGAATGGGAATCATCTTAATATCTGCTTGCTTCAAATTAAACTAAACCTTGAAGAAATTATGAAGAGGAGCTTCTTAATAAACAGTATGCAGAAACTAGAAACAAGACAGAGAGCAGCAGACAATAAACAGGAATGCATTTCAGATGCAAGGCAGTACTATTACTGTGACATCTCCACTGCAAGGTATGCATCCTTAACTTTTGAGTGGAGTGAAATACAAAGCAGCACTATCACCTCTGAATCCTGTATTTACTTCTGCTGCAAAACACACCAACTGCAACTGTGACCTTATAAGATTTATAATAATAACATAACAGAAGAAGAAAATGAGGGAGTTCTGATCAGTGGAGAACAAACTTATCAGCCCCAGAAAAAAACAAACTAGAAAGACAGCTTAAAGAAATATGCTAGTGCAGAGGATCCTCGTTAATTGGCAGTGACAGATAGAACAGGCATCAGTGAGAGGAGGTTTGGAGATGAACAGTAATCAGCTGCAACCATATGTACGCCACATTGATACCAAGAAGGGACAGATCTGTGTCAGATGTAGCATCCAACAAATATGACCACCATTAGGTGGGCAGCCTCAGATACTCCATCATTTGAAGCCTTTGACCAGAGGGCTAATGGCCACATTGTAAGCTGACTTTTTAAATAAAAAATACAGGTTGAGCTGTTACAGGTAGGTGTTGAGAACTGGAATTAAAGGGTTTAGGTATGTAAATTGATGAAGTACTTGTAACTGAAATACAGTGGAGTATTGGTCCCACAGGAGTGGAACCCAAATGCATCCCAGTTTTGGATAAAATAGCAATGCCCTCCCATGCACACCTGAAGTGTGTATTTATAATGCCTGCAAAACAGTATCTACTGCACGATGTTTCCACCCAAGATCTCAGGAGCAGTGTTTGTCTTGCAGAGGTCTATTCCATAGCCATTAGAAGAGACACCAGAAAATTGATCAGCAATACTACTCTGTCTATACACGTGTTATCTACAGTGAATTGACACAGTTAGATTCTCCAAACAATTAAAAAAAAAAAAAAGTATAAAAAAATATTAAAATGGGCAATCCAAACATAAGCAGTTTGTATATGGAGAATTTCTATACTGTTTACAAACTAACAAATCAGATCTCAATTTCTCTCATACAGCTACAGCATATTAAAAGGTACTTAAGAAAAGTGGGGTTTTTTTTCCCTAGAAGTAGTGCAAAAAGTAAATTTCTTTTCACTCATATCAACATTTCCTTTTAAAGTTTTATTTCAAAAATCTATGAAAACTTAAAATTTAGCTTTCCAGTTGCTGAAGGAAAAAATGTTTCTTAGCTTCAGAGGAATTAAATAGTAAAATGTTGACATTTTAAAAAAAATAATATCAGTCAGTTTGAAATGCCATTCTCTATCAAATAGAAGTATCAATAAAAACATTTTGATCAACACAAATTATGTTCTGCCTAATCTGTACTTGCTTGATTGTGCCATCTGCTTTATTAGGGTGACTCTGGGAGAACTAATTTAGCCAAACAAACAAGAATGACTACTAATTATTCAGGACAGAATTTGAGTATGCTTCAGGGAAACTTACTTAGCCATCACCAAACAGCAGAGTAATGCTTTGAGGTGTGAAATTATACCCATTGCAGCAGAGTAGGAAGAAAAAGTTTGCCCCTGGAGGAGATGTAAAGGAGATGAACCTCAATCTTTTTATCTTTGTAAGAAAAATACTGCTGGGTTTGTCAGCCAGTAAGGGCTATGACACAAGGGGGAGGGAGCAGGGAGGAAGGAGAAGGAGGAGAGCTAAACACTAGGGGAAAATTCCCTCTTCTCACCAGTCACTGTCTGCAGTTCAAGAAAAAGCAGCAGAAATACCAAATGTGTACCACTCCCCCACGCCACAAAAGAGGTTTTCAGGTCTGCATGTTTATTCTCTTCCACTTTGCTACTGCATCCTTCACTCACCTGCTCATCTCAGGAAGCTTCAGAGGGCAGAGGAGACCTGCTCTAACCAGCTTGGAGAGCAAAGAAGCTGCCTTTGATTGACTTAGTATGTCCTCTTCCTAAATTATTATTCTGTTCATCATGCCACAAGGATGCCCCAGTTAGAAGAATGTGCCTGAAAAGATCAATGACCAGCTAGGACATTATGGTTAGTGCTCCACAATACAGCCATTCAAAGCTTCTCAGTGACAGCAAAGAGCAAGCTTGGGTTTTCTGATCTAAACACTCAAACTTTCCTATGCTCAAGTAAAAGGAGAGGCTTCACTGCCTGCAAGCTTTGAAGAGATGAGAACACAGGAACGAACAGAGCTGTCTAAAAATTTCCACCACTCATAACTTAAAATGATCTTCTGTGCTGGTGAGGCAGAGGCCAGAACCTGCAGCAGACACCAAAAGAGGTCTGCACTGAATGCAGTTGTGTGATACCAGGAGAAAACAGCAGATCTGGCCCAGAAATATATTTTAAAACCCTGTGTTTAAATTTTGGGGATAATTCCCCAGCACCAGTACAAAGACACAGGTACTTGATATTTTGGTAATTTCTAAAGAAATCCCAGAAGTATTCCCTGCCTTCTTCCACCATCTCCATGTCCTTTCAGACTTGGTCCAGTGGATTAAAATTATAGACCTATTTACCACTCTAAATTTGACAGCAGTCACTCTACCTCCTCCTAAGCTTCCTTTTCTTGAAGGACTTTATTGCTAAGCAAACCAATTACACTATAATTTAAAAACAATCACCATGTTTCCTCAGGTAACACCAATTCTACTGTATTTGTTAGTAGGATGTTATTTTCATTGCACATAACAGTAAATATGGGCAGCAGCTATTAATGAAGTTGCCTCTCTTTGAAAAGATATTAAGAGATTGGCCTGGTTCTACAGCACAACCAAACATATTTCTCCAGATCTGTAGGATGATTAGCGATTTCTTACACTAAGGGAAACTGTAAGCTGTGAGAATAAAATATTTTTCTGTTTACTTTGAGATTTTCATTAAAAACAAACAAGCAAGCTATCAAGCTGGCTGAGTTTGTCAAGTTACTGGAGACCAGTTAGCTGAATGAGAGCCACTGGAAACAGTTGAGTAAATATTTAAGAAGATCAAATGGAGGAACATTTGGTACAGCACAGCTTGCTGAAAGATTGCAAAGATACCAGCATGTTTCAGGAGAGGCAGGTCATGCCTCAGAAAATTGCTGGAATTCCTTGAATATGTTATATTGCTACCAGGAGAGACAAGGGAAATGGAGTTGACTCAGTTTTGTGAAGTATTTGACAAAGTTCCTTGCTTAAGGTTAATGACCTAAGGAGCCAAGGCAGAGAATAGAAGTTGCTGGAGTGAAAATTGACTTCAGGACAAAAACCACAAGGAAACTGTAAATATAATTTGTGAGGTGAGAAGAAAGTTGCTAGTGTGTGAGCAGGTGAAAAAATGTAGGGGCCTTGCTGGGTAATTTCTGTTATAAAAGACTTCATTTTTTTTTCTTCTTTTCTTCCTTCTCCTAGTCAAAGTGATTATTCATTAAAGGTACTGGATCCATAGCCTGAAGTCTGCAGAACTTCTCTTTCAACCCACTGGGCAGATGGTATCTACTTACCTGCAAAATGAGGATCCTCCCATGCTCTGACATGGAGTGGGTAGAAGGAGAGTTGCACGGGCTGATTCCCCATGCCCAATGTGCTCTTGCCCTCCCTGCTCCATATGCCACCTGAGATGTTGGTACCAAGCCCTGGCAAGCACAAACCCTGGAAGAACTGAAATGGCTGCCCTGCTTGATTATTTCTTCCAAGAAATGGAGGTGATACTCACATTGCAGTACATGTGATCCCAAGTTCAAGATCTTTCATGCTGCGTCACAGAAAAGGTGGCCATTTAGGCAGGCTAGCTCTGTGACAATGTGCTTTTTACCTTAAAATTTTCAAAAAAATATTTTTCTTTGACAGTTTATGATTAAAAAATATGGAGTTGTTGCCAAGCAATTTGTACCTCAACGAAAAAATTTAAAAACAGTAATATTTTCACCATTCTCAGTGTGAGCAAACAAGCAGTTCATAGATACTCTTCTTCAGAAGAAATGTTGAAGGCACAAAATCATATGAAAAAAAGGTAGAAAAAGACCTCTGAAAAATTTTAGTAAATCCATAGGGGGGTGCATTGAATATATTAAAGTGCCTATTCCTAAATAGCTTACAAGTGATAAATTAGATATTTTAATGACTTTATATAGAAGGCGTCTGGAAAGTCAGTAGTCACAGAAAGCCATTGGGCCCAATTTTGTGCTTATAAATGTAATTTCCAACATCATTTGCCGATAGAATAATTATTCCACTTATAATAGCTTTTATTTGCATCTGTAACGTCATGTATTAATGATCTATTAACCATTTGTAATGGTACATAAATGGACCAAGATACAGTGGGTACTTATTATGCATGAGTTTAATAAAGTTGCATCCCTTTACTCAGTTCCCTTTACTGTCACTTCTCAACATCCTATGCTTTGAGACTTGTTTCCTGACCCAGTGGCAAAACCAGAGATATTGAGAATGCAGAATGAGGTCTTTGGTGCAGAATAAAATCTGCTCCTTCCAACTGACCATGTAGATAATACATCGAAGGATTTAAACCACCTGCAGTACATGCACCAGTAAATTGTAAATGTGTCCAGGTACACAGCATATAAACAGAATAATGTCTTGAAGCAAAGAATAAAAAGCATCAATATTTGCTGAAAAGGCAATGCTAAGCTTTATAGTGAGGGAGTGAGATTTGGGAGCACTTGAAGAAAAATCCCTCAAGCCCTCAGCCCTATATCCAGCACTGTACAGCTGCAGTGAACAAAGCAAATGTGATTCTCTGTTATAGTGCAGGAGCACGATATAAATCAAGGAAGGTGGTAGTAGTGTAAATGTTGTATTTATAATGGAAATGCTGATACAACCACTAACTTACAGAGGTGCTGGCAGGAACTGCCATAATATGGCAAGATATCATTTAAGCAGTATTTGGAGAACTGTTCATTGTACCTCAGAAGGAACACCCTGTACTGGCTCTTGAAGATGCAAACTGCTGGCTATGAATCAGCCAGAATGACTAAATACATACAGCACAAGCCTAACGTGGAGAGAAAAAATCTTTATTCCAATATTGTGTTTGTTCTTTACATTTCAAAAGCTGGAGGAAGCAATCAAATCCATAGTACTTTCTTCTTCTTCAGTAAGTTATATTAAAAAACTCAATTGGTTCAGGATTTATTGATCTGAATTGACAGTGAAGTTCACAAATTCATATAAAAGAGCCATCTCATTACAAGCCCATTTAAAAAGTCTGTGGTTCAGAATTCACAAAATAAGTTTTCATGGAATGCTAAAAAAAAAAAAAAAAAAAGTAAGATGAAATAACTTCTGAGAATAGACACCATAAATCATTTTTGCTATCATGTATGATTTGTCAGATTCAGTCAGAAATTTTTGGTTTTGCAGGAAATGTTACATGCCTTGTAGCTTGACAAAACTAAAACACTTACAGAAACAATTAAGAAGGTACAGCTGGTCAGAAGAGTCTAACAATACTGCTGGATGCAAGGTGTGAACAAAGTATCATTAAATTTAATTCAAGCAAACGTATTAACTGTGACTAAAACCAAACTTCACAATTAAAGAGCACAACATTTTTATTTTAAAATCAAGCATCTTCTGTATCTTTGTGAAAGAAGCAGGCATTTTCACATCAAACCTCTGTGCTAAGTGTGGAAATCAAGTCTCTAACATTAAAAATCAGAGCTCTCAAAAATAATGTAGAAGCCTAAGAGTAAAAATTCAGCTTCCAAACATAATCTCAGGTACATCAGGGCATTTAATTTTATAGGACTCAAACAGCTGGAAGGCTTAAAAAACACCCTAAAGTGCCTATCATCTATCTGAAAGTAAGTCTAGCCCTAAGATCAGCACGGCCCTAACATAGCACATTGAAAGGGGAGCAGGTAGTATAGCTCAGTATCTCTGAGTTCCCTCTGCTAATCACAGCAAACAGATAATCTGCCAGCAAACAGATAATAGGCAGGGAAGATCTAAAAGTGATTGTGGAGAGAAGAACATGGAAACAAAATGGCTTTATATGTGAGGGACATGTTCTTGGGCTTGTGTGTTTCACGTGAGACTGATGGAATGAGAAAAGGATTGCACAAGCATTCGGCTATGCATCCCAACAAATGCTCACACAGGAGTACCTCAGGTTCCCAGGCAGCTTTATCTGATACAGAAGAGCACCACAACAGCAGGCAGCAGTCAAGATAGTCTAACCAGCAGTCTGGAACATACAGGAGCCCAGTGTCTCACAAAACCAAGGATTTTGATGAGATACTCCTGTTGAATAATTTAAAAAGAGATTAGAGAATCAAGTGCAAAAAGAGTGTCTGAAAAACTCTGAAGATTTCATCCATTCTTATGCTTTTTTCTTTCCTTCTTAACCGAAGTAAATAGTAAAATCCATCCATGCCTTGTGGATCTGAACACCACCTGCCCTACCTGTTTCAAAAGAAGGTGAAGTTTGTGTCCCACTTCAGGAGCTGAGGTGGCTGGGTTTAGGTAATCAATAGTTTCTCTGGACTTAAAAAAATAGTAATTTTTCACAACATGGGCTTAAAAAAGTTCTATGACATGAATATGGTTTGGTGGACTATTTTTCTCTTCCCAATGGCCCTTAAATCTTGCATGCCCTTTCTGTGGATGAAGTACAAAATCAAAAGACAATCTCCTAGAACTGACATTCTTTTCTGGTTTTGCCTCTGATTGACAACACCTGAGTTTTCAATGCAGGAGCTTAGGAACAGACTTTGGAGTTTTGCCAGCCATCTTCCCTTTCTTGACAGCCAGATGTGAACAGATTTCTTTCCAAAAGCTCTGTAGTAAGCCTAGACCACAACATGGGAAGATAAAGCACAACTAAAATTTTGTAGGCTGATCTAACACCTAAAAGTTTACCAGAAACACTGGGATATCTCCAAGTCAGATGGAAGGTTTACCATGTCCTCTAATGAAGTTTTTAAGCTTGCATAGCTCAACAGCCACTAAGCTTACACTCACGCTTTAGGTAATAGGCCTGCTTGTGCATGTAACCAGAGCAAAGCCCAAGGCATTAATTGCAAGACAATTCCATGTGTTGAAGATACAGGAGAACACAGGTATCACAGTTCATTTTCCATTAAAATTGATGCATGTCTGTTCTTTTGCTGAGGACATTTAAAACACCAATGACTCAAAAGAAACAAGGGCTAGGCAGGTGATCATGCTCATGAAACAGTAAAACCTTTATTGATGAACAAGAATAGCAGTAAATATTGTGCATATGCAGCATCTGACTTACATTGGGGGAATTATGAAGAAAGAACATCAGAGATATAGACCTCAGAGTCACATGAGCTGTAACACAACCTCACAGTAACTGGAAAGGTGGAGTTCCCTCCAGTATTTTCTGAGCTAGTCTTGATCTTCACAAAGAATTCTCACTGTTGGTATACTGGATTACAGCTCAGCTCTTTGCATAAAAATTCATGAGACAGTATCTATTTCAACTGTGTTATACAGCAGTAAAGAGGAAAAAAAACCAAAAAAGTTCAGCCCTACAACTGAGATAGGGTTCATTTTGAGTGATGATTGCAAACCAGCAGTGGAAATTACAGATGCTACTTGGTTCACTATTATTTCGCAGCATCTCCAGTAATCTTCAGTGATCATTTATAACAGCATGTCTGATGACTTTCAAAACATAACTGGAAAAGATACCTCTGTGGAGAGCATGACTACTGAAAGGAGAAATCAATCTTTGCTGCTCAGGGAGTCAACTTCACATCACTGCCATCAGAAATTTCAGTCAGAAATTTCAACACACAGAAATAGAGGGTGTCCCAAACTATTTCACCTTATTGTATCCAGTACAGTGTCATGCATCAAGATGTATCATTCAGCTCCTTTTCTTCTATTCAAAGGTAAATGTGGAAGAGAACCAATTTTAAAAGCAAATCAAACCATCTTATTGCCAGTGGGGGAAGTAAAGAGGCTCAGCTAGACCTCTGCCATGGCCCTCCAACAAAACACAGAAGGTTGTTGTTACACCAGTACAACACCCCACTGGCTCTTGCAGGTGAAGGGGGTCTCTGCACAGTGTTAATTGTAGGGTTGGCTCCTGGACACCCTGTGTCTGCAACTGGACCCCAGCCAGCTAGAGAAGTAATATGGAAACACAACAGTTGCAGCTCTTCATAGCAAGGATTTAATTTTTTATGTGTTCAGAGTACAAACAAAATTGGGCCCTGAACAGTGACAGGTGCTGTTGGGCTCTCTTGTAATAACATCAGAATAATCACGCCGGAAAACCTGACATTTGTATGCAAACTCTTGGGATGGATTAGTTACCCTCCTACTCTAAAGCCACATAAAAGTAGAGCATCACCCTAGGTAGCTAGAAAAAAGAGCAATTGCAGTGAATGTTTCAACACTGGCAAAGAATATCCTGATGTATTTATGGTGAAATGCCCTGGCAAAAGACATTACAGACAAATCTTAGTTGTCTAGAGTCATAAGAAGTTGAGGTCACCCAAACCAAACAAAAATAGGGTTAGTACAGAACACAATAAAGTAAAAACGTAAGAACACTCTATATTGAAAAACTATAAATTACTTCATGGTGATAATTGCAAAGACAACTATGGACTTTTCTTAGAATATTAAGTTCATTCAGAACATGGCAAATCAGACTTGCCACTAGGTAATTATAATAATCATGTTACATCACTGGCTGCTTTGTGGTCTATGCAAATGGATATGTTGATGTCTCCTTCATTCCTATTGGACATATGTCGGTGTCATGTGAGCCACAGTATAACACATCCGCAGGCACATCTGAGGAGCCCTAAACTCAACAGGAATGCAGAACTATCTCCTTACACTTTCAGAAAAGATTTGAAACTAATACCCTTCCAAAGAAAAATTAAGCAGGAAACAGTAGATGAAGCAGGAGAGTGTTTTAATAAAATTTATGTGGTTGCTAAGCTAGTTGAGCTTTCATATTAGTTCTGGGATTCTCTAGTTTTCTTCTACTGCATGCAGAATGAAACCATTTTCACATTCAAATTTCCAGTCACACCACTACAAAGCTCTTACAGCAGACCATAGACAAGGACTTCCCCTCTCCCTAATCCTACACTTGCCACAGAGTTTCCTTTAGCTTCCACCCAAACTCAACACCCACAGCACACCTTGCTGAGGTTTGCCCATTTGCTCTGCATCACAAGTTTGCTCTAAGTCACAGGCTCTGGCTAGGTCTGAATCTTTATTTACTGCATAATGCAGCATACACTATAATGGTCCTAGCCATTCAAGTTCAAGAAAAACACGTGGTGTGCACACACATGCATATCTATTTCAAAGAATGTATTAAGTGCAGGCCCAGCTAAAATGCAAGATGCAATATAATACCAGCAATTAACTGTGCATGTATTTTTTTGTACTAGTGAACTACAGCACAAGTGCTAGCAGTGTGATGCCTTTTCATATGGTGGAGTTTAAAAATAACTTCAGGGCACTCTTGTGATGGCAAATGCATGTATAAAGTATTATTAGAGCAGTTATTGACATAAGCTGCAGAGAAAATCTGCACCATGATAGATGGTAGAGGCATCTGAGAAGCAAAAGGGCAGAAGAGGCAGAAAACCAAACCAAGATATATGCAAAGATTTGCTTGGATTTAGACAATGTCTGTAGGCAGGAGAACATTCTGTTTGGTTTGATTTGTTCTAGAACTAAAAGGCAAAAATATCATAAGGAAAAATTGACCATGATGTTAGACCATAGAACAAGGTTCAGTCTCTCTATCTAGGCTATCTATAGCCTTGTACTGGTCAAACCTTTTCAGTTTCTTTCAGTCATTTCAAGTGTAAAGCATGAAAACACAATTTCTTATAAAGAAAATAAATGGGGATGGGAATGCACAGGAGCATATGTGAGATTCCTCATTAATTAATCCTAGGTGAGATCCTTTGCCATTTTATTTAGGAGAAACTGGAGTGCAAATCTGCCATATATTAATAACTAGTATATGGATGTGAGGTACCTTTAACTTCCTTCTACCACATTGTAACCTCAGCCTGAGTTAGCTGGAGTAGCCCTGGTCCTACGGGGACTGAATCCAGGATCAAAAGAATAAAGAAAAAAAAAAAGGGAATCACCTAAGTTGAACTAATGTCTGGAAGTCCTAAAGTCCAGGTTTTCTTTTGGAACTGCTCCTGTGACTACTCCCTGACAGAGTGCTATGTATTTTGAGTGGCAAGATTACACTGAGCTGCAAGACATGAGGCTTGGTGGCAGGAAGGCAGCCCTGACATGGTGGGACCATGCCAGTGTTGAGCAGAGTGAGCATTACAGGGCAGGGACCTGCAGGGAGGGAAAGGCAAAACCATCTCAGTACTGCCATGTCCACTCACATAGCTTCTCTGAGGTGGTCATTCCATTAAACTCTACAGATCTGCACACCCTGTGTGTCCAGAAAGTGCCTCCCAAAAGTGGAGGAGGTAGTGCCTTAACTCACTTCATGAGCATCAAGAGCCTATCCATACAAGTGACCCCTGCTATTTTCTGCTAGTCCAGAGCAAGAGTGTGTACTGTTTCACACTTGAAACATGTGGAAGCATTCAAAGGTATATCTGCATATTCTGTGCTCAAAAGCTGCAGAAAAGGTCAAATGAAAACTATTTATAGTTGCAGGTACTGCACAGTAACTAATTGTGATAAATGATGGCAAAGAATGCAGATGGATAAAGCAACCATTTCCTAGTATTATATGTTTGTGCTTAATCATTTCTGCTCATTGATTTGTTTCTGTCCCCTTCTGTTCCTGAAAATTTTGCTGTCACTTAAACAGCTATAGATGTTAAAACTAATTTTCTCACTAGGGTGCAGAATTTCAAAATTTGCCAGCCCCCCAAATGGAGTTCTTTCTCTGTGATTAATCTGTACATGAATAGAAAACTTATGGCACTCAACACTTCCAAAGCAGAGGTGGGCATTTTTTCCTGGATCTGTTACAATGACCAATAGGAGACATTGTGAGACCAGCCATTTTCAAAATATGCCAGTGCTGGAATAGCCAGTCTGCTTCGACAGAAGGCTCCTGAAAGCAACACATCCTTGTATCAGAAGGACAACAGCCGTGATACTATATAGTTATCCAACAATATTTCCATGGAAGCCGATAAAACCTGGAAACAAAGCAAGCTTATTTGGCTCAACACAAAAAAATATGTTTATGCTTTGCCAAAGCTACCATTTTATCATTAATGTCATGACACTTGACATTTCCATGAAGCTCTAGCTGAAGAAGGAATAAAACAGTTTTAATTCTTCATTACAAAATCTTTCTAGTTTTGTGGTCCTGATAAAAAAAAAAAAAAAAAAAAAAAAAAAAAAAAAAGGAAATACAAACAATGTACTTTTACAGAGAAAATGAGAAACCAAATAAAAAGAATGCTTTTCCATAGTTTAAAAGAAAAAAAATATTTCAAAGTGCTCTTGTGATTTTTGGAATCTGATTTACAGTTTTGAAGTTCTCTCCTAGCAATATACCAGTACTTGTTGACAGAACATAGCTCTAGTCCTAACAACATTTGTAACCCAGCTCTTAACCTTTCTCAAGTGATTGGTCACTGCATTGACTCTATGAAAAATATTATCTGTCTTTGTCTGCCTATCACATGCTCTCACAAGTAACTTCGTCCATTCTCTAATCTCTGTCTTTATGCATTGTAGGTACTCAGCATGGAAATCCACAGAGCAAATGCATCAGCCCTTTTCATATTTCTTCTTGTAACTTAGCCTGGAGAGGACAAACACTATCCAAGCTGCAGATGATCTGCCAGTTCTCTTTAAGGATACTCTGATACCTTGTACTCTCCTGTCTCCTGACTCATGCTCTCCTACCTTACCCTTGGGGGATGCATAAAAAAGTCACAGGCAAGTTATTGCAGCTTAAAGAGTTACCACTTGTTAACTGTGATATGTTCACCCATAGTGTGTCCATGCTTCAGAAGCTGAAATAAAGGATTAGCATAAACTGGTTTAGCTGACAGGTGAGACCATACTATGAATTCTTACAGTTGTCACCCATAACCTTTAGCACAAAATTTTAGGGCACGGCTGATCTCCCTGTTGCATGTGTAAACCTTGTTTCCATCCTTGACTATTATGTCCCCATGCATCTGTAACAAACACCACAGTAACAACCAAGACCTCTCTGCACGTAAGCACCCTTGGTGAAACATGGAGCACCCCCTGCTTGAAGAATATGCAGAAATACTGAACAATAGAAGGCTGCGGCCTTAAAACTAATGGGCTTTCTGACACCAGCAGAACAGAAGTAGAATAAATTCAGAATGTCATAGGCCCAGTTGTGCATTGAAAATGTCATTCCTGCCTTCTGTGTTTTCCTGACTGGGCTTACCGTTGTTCACACTGTAATTATTCACGCAGTTGGTAGCATACTGTAGACACTCTCCTCACCTTGAGTTAATACATTAAGAACAAGACAACAAAAAAAAGCCATCTCAATATTCATAGATGAATGCTGCAAGTAAATTGCTGACAGAATGTTTCCTGGGGTGGAAAAAATGGAGAAGTTTCTGTTTTATGGGTTGCCAGGGGGAATGGTTTCTAACGCACAGCTCGTGCATTGAAGGAAAATGAACACAGTCCCAAAACCAACACCCTTAGCTCAAGGTTTTCTGTTACTGAGTTATTGCTTTTATTTTATATACAGCGCAAAAAAAGATCTTATTATTATGATCAACATTCCCCAAGAGACACAGAAGCAGTAAACGCAGTAGGTAGGGAGATAGAGGAGGGACTTGTCACCACACCCAGATTGTAGCATTTCTATGGGTTTCAGATAGGGTAGGAGTCATGTTAGTTTGCCAAACACAGGCTCATAGACATTTCTTATAACTGATAAGAGGCCCAATATCTGACCTTTCTCTTCTGCCTTTCCATGGCCTTTCTTGAAATCTGTAGATGTTTCTCATCTTTTTACAATGGTTTTATAACATCTAGAGACCTTTTAAAACACTTACATGAATATACTCCTGAGCTAAAATATTCACACAGAAATGATTAAAACTCTGCAGCCATGGTACACAATAGCCTTATCTTGTCAAATATCACCCATTAGACACACCTTTGGGGCAGGGTCACATCTGAATCAATAGTGCCACCGGATGTTATGGGGTTGCTTAAGATAAAGACTTTCAGATAAAGCAGAAAACAAAGGTCCACAACTACTTCTCATCATTAACAATCTTGCTTAATTTCTCAAGCAGTGTGCTTGTGTTCTTAGTTGTCCCAATTAGCATAACTCCAATTTGGGCAACAATTCCCTGCCTGAATTCATTGTTAAGTCCCATTAAACATAACACCTTTCACATGATCGTAATCTGCTTCATGGGAGAGAGGGCACTTCAGCAATTGCCACTCAGGCCAGGAGGAAGTTTCACTGCACTTTATCGGTGAGCAGAAACTGTGCTGTCTCCAGTTCCTTAGGATCAGAAGTACTGCTTGTATGTAAGGTGCTACAAATAGTAGAGAATCTGGCTCACAACAGTGATGGGTTAGCCCTAATCAAACACTTCTCCTGACTGACATACTCATGGGTTTAATGGGCCAGCCTGCAACAAGCACGCTGCACCTGCTTCTTTTCCAGTAGTTCTGTGGTACATGTCCAGTCAAAAGCAACTCCCTTTCCTGGAGATACAGGCTAAGGGAGCTCAGGATGAGCACTTCCAGTCTGGGGTGATGTGCGAGCTGAAGGCCAGTGCACTGATGATGCAAAAACCTGCCTGAAGTCAATTCACCTTCCATGTCAGCAGCACAAGACTTAAACAAGCAGCAGGTACTGACCCTGCTGTGTGCATGCAAGCCTGTGTGCTGCCGCTTTCCCCTCCTCTTGCTGACTTTCTTTTGAACTTTGTCATTTGTCCCCGCAGCCAAGTTCAGCCTGGTTCCTGCACGAGTGGGGAGCTCATCTCATCGCTGCTCCCACCCTGCCCGCGGGTCCCCCGGCTCCCCCTCCCTCTTTCCCTGTCTTCCTCCAAAGGCCCCTCAGAGGCAGTAAGCTCTTACACCAGCACCTGGTTTCTTTGTTATGCTGCTGGGAAAATTCCTTGGTTCCAGGCCTCCTTCGGGGCACTTGGAGAGCCGTGTTTTCTCCCGGGGCCTCAGCCACTCCATTGTTCTGCCTGGACCTTGTCTATTCACAGCCCAACAGCTGTTAAGGATCACCTCTGTCCAGGGCAGAGATGGAGGCCCACTCCCGGGCTTCTCAGCACAGGAAGCATGAGCAGTACGCAGTCAAACACAGTCATGAGACATAAAAACTGTGCATAAAGTTACAGTGAATTTCATAAGCTGTAAGCAGGTGGATTCCCCCAAAGTGTCAAAATTATTGTCTTTAAGTTATCATCGTCTTATCCTGTTAGTCAGTGAAGACTGATGTTTGAGCAACCCTGCACAACTGGCCATGACTGAATCATTTGAGTTCTTCTCTAAACAACTAAACTTGATAGCAAGAGGAAGGACATGCTGGATCAGAAAGGGAAACCCTGACCAGAGGTTCATGAACTGATGGAGGACCTGAGTTATCTGGCTTCAGGTTCCCAGCCATGTATAACCTTGGTTATTCCACATAACCATACTTGACCTTCTCATGAAGGAAAGTATTTGGCAAATGAGAAGGAAAATTTAAGAGAGAAGGAAGAGAAATGGGGGACCAGAGACCCAGTGATGACATAAGGGCATATAACTACAGAGCATGGAAAGGCAGGAATTACAGACTCCATAAATTATCAGAAAGAAAAGTGTGTAATTTGCTTACAATTGCTTTGCCTGAGAGCTTGACATTCTTACAGCTGCTGTTTCTCTTTCATGAGGGATAAGATTTACCTGCAGGATTCAACCAGATTTTTCACCTGGCTCCAATTCATTCAGAAATCACAAGGAAGCACTCTGTCCATTGCAATAACTGAGCACCACCAGCTTGGAACAGCAAACATGGTCCCATGGATGAGACATCTGTAGCAAAAGAAACTCTGATGGGAAATTCTCTCATTTCCATATGCTTAGGATGTTCTGGGACAACTGCAAATGCAGCACCAGTTACACAGCAACAAAGGTGATCTCCATTGCATCAATTTAGCATACCAAACCATTAAAAGATATTGGATACAAGGTGCTTCCTACAAGGAATGTAATGATATGGAAACTAGATAGGGATTAGACTACCTGGCAGATGTTCAGGTAAAAGAGATGGTTGATATCATTGTACATTGCAGGGAAGATGACCAAATACAGGGTCAACCTACTGCTCTTCATCCACATTTGGCTGGCAAACAACCTCATTGACAGGTCCCCTGCCAAGGCCTTGCCACATGTAAAGGCTGTGCAGATGTTGGGGCTCCCAAGCAACCTGAATCCCCACTTTGGGAGGAGGTGAGCCACTGAGGCCAGTGCTGACAGGTCACAGTCAAAACTGACTACACACCCAGCCCAAGCCCACTCCACAATAGAGCAGCTTCCACTGCTTTCCCCTCACCTACCTGCAGAAGTCACAGCTCTTGTGATGTCAGTTATAAAGCAAATATCTCCACTCTGTATGTGTATCAGTGTCTTGCACACCAGGTAACAGACCTCACTTTTCAGGACAACATTTGCAGGTGTCAAATGTGTGCACTGTGGTTCTTAGCTATGAGTCAAATAGGTCAGATTCTGGCAACTGCTGGTGTGCTCCTGGGCTAGAGAGAGACAGGTTTAAGTTCCTGTCCTGTTTTTTTTCCTTTGGCATTGGACAAACTTCTGGCATCTCTGTGCCTTTATTTCTCCTTTGGTGAAGTGGTGGTGGTGCCAGCACTTCCCGGTTTGATGGGGACAGAGGACATTCAGAAACCCACGGGAAAAACTTCTATATGATGAAAGCCTGCATTACCATGGCATGTAAGTACCTAACACTGTACCCTTTCTTACCATGTTTTAGTGCCAAAAGGAGGTTTTTTGCCATGGATTTTATCAGGTTACAGAGATTAAAAATGGCATCATGTAGTAACTGTAATAGGAAATTTAGAATACATTTTTGACTTACATATGCAGGGAAATAATTTTCTCTTTGAAGATTCATTTATTTGGCATATCCATACTAATATGGCATTAGCATTTGTATTAAGACACCTGAATGACCCAGCTGAGGCCAGGTCCCTGTGGTACTAGAAACTGAATGCACTCAGGGGTTAGAAATCACACAGCTTCCTTCTTTAGATGTTTTCAAACCAAATAAACAGAAGAAATGTATATTCATATGTTACAGCTAGACAACTGAGGCACAAAAAGGAAAAAAAAAATATCCAGATCTACATCTGGAATTTACTTTGTAGTAAAATTAATTTAATTTTTGTTGTTGTTGTTTTTAAAGGAGAAGTGTTTCCCTACTCTTCAGCTTACACAGAAAATACTTAACATTCCTTTCCTACAGATAAGCATAGACTTTTGTTAACTGAGGTATATGGGTGTGATACAGTGCCTGCTACTGTTCAAATCCCAGGACACATCTCAATACACATGCTGAAGGTTCTGTCTTTCAGACAAATCTTCCTCCTCTTAAGGCTGCCTTTTCCCCTTCTGTACTGAGCTGGTGACCAGAAAATGTAGAAAAAAACCCAAGGCAATTCTTGACTGAGCCAGCAGAGGAACAGACCTTCTGGCACTTTTCCAGTAGCCCTGACATTGAGGTTATTACGGAAATCCAATCACACACTTTAGAATTAGAACTTGGGTTATCAAAATTACCAGCTTGTTTTTCACTACTACTAGGGTGAGAGGTGACATAAAAAGAAGAACTAACAGAGAACCGGTAAATACAATTGGCAAGCACATGGGGCAAGGCACAGAAATTAAGAAATTACCATTGGGATTAGATTCCTCAGCCCTATATTAGACCTCTGACAACGGAGTTGAAGCATGACTGACAGAAGATCATGACTGCACTGTTCAGAGCTTGGACTCTGTAAAGATTTTAGCCAGAACCCTGACAGAGAAGTAATTAAATAAATCAGACTGGAAAATGGCATGTTGTTCACATTTTGGGCCATAGACACCACTTGTCATTCCATGACATACATGCAACAATGGGAAAAGATGTAGTAAGGATATTCAAGTCTAGCCAATATTTTAAAGCTCTAAGTTTAGTGACAATTCTTCAGGCAGACACTAAAAAGAGTAAAAATATCCCAGTAATTCCCTAATCTTGTCTGCCTACCTCCTAATTCCATCATCTGCTGCCATCCAGAGAATCTAAAGTCAAATTACGTGATCGAATCTTCTCTGTCCATCCCAATTACAGGACAAACCAGCAAGGTGCTGAACATTTGCCTGGTGTCAGGATAGAGTGAGATGGCTGTATACTTCCAGAGATTGCCCCCTTATCCTGGGCCCTTACAGGATTCAAGAGTCAGATGCCAGTGACACAGATTTACTCGAACAGGCAACATAAAACAATGGGCAAATGAATGCAAACCTGAAAAATCTTAAGAGGAAAAGGATGGTGCAAACTCTCCAGTCTCTATTTACTTTTGTTCATCATCAGTGATTAGCCCTGTTCTGATATACTCCCTTGAGAATATTTGAGGAACAACATAGTAGTCAGGATCCAAGTTGGGTTTCAATTTCTTTAAGCAACAGCTGACATTAACCCTTCTTCCAGATTGTCTTTTAACATTCTGTGCAGGGCTCATGTATTCTGGGCACCAAACCAGCGTCAGCACTGCCAGGTGGGGGATAGCTGATTTGGGGAGAAAGACAAGTGGAGGTATCAATATCTCACCAAAGCAAAACAGCAGAATTTTATGGCTTCTCCCCAGTCTCCACATTTCTTGGTCTTCTGCAAGGGTGGAAATCCTACCAACAAGGATTTTTTGAAATCTCAGATTCTTGCAGATCTCTGTCCTGATTTGTTCTGGATACTGCAGAAAAGAATGCTTGGCCTGGACATGCAGGAATGGAAGTTTATGTCAAACATGGGGGGCAATAGATGCATTGGGGGATTATGTCACTTAGGAAGTAAAGAATTTTCTGCCAGCAGTAAGTTGAGCTATTTGTACAACCTACCTGAGAAAAAATAATACCTTTCTTTGTGAAGAAGCACAAAAAGTATATGGCAACACAGCTGAGACATGTTCTTAAGTAAATAGCTATTAAAAATAAAGCTGTTTAAAAAATGCAATGATTGGGCATTGAAGTTAATGCATTTGCCAGGGTTTCTACAGCAACACAGTGAATAAACTTAAAATCATAATGAAATAGTCTTTTATTTTAACTATGTATAAGAATTCAATTTGTATGTCTTCCACTTTCCAGCTTCTCTGTTCTCCTTGACACTTCAGGAGAGGAAAAGAGAAAGAAGGAGGCATAACCATTCAACTTGACAATATAGCTCCTGAAGTGCACAGGTATGGATTGACCACTTCACTGCATTTGCAATGCAGCTGTTATCTTCTGAAGGTTAATCAGGTACTCTACAATGAGCTCTAGAGATGGTGAGCACTTCAGAGTCCTGTTAGCTTCAAAGGGAACTCCAGTATCTTTGACAACCTTCCTCCACTCCAGGACCAAGATCTCTAAAGGCCAGGTCAAAATACTACTTCAACCTGCAGGTCACATTTAAAACTCTGGACTTCTCAACACCTTTTTTTTAGGCATGCAGGTATTAAAATTATTTCTTGGCATATTGAGTACCTGTTGCAAATATGCAGGCCGCATAAAACCATTTCAAATAAAGTGGTTACCACATTAGCACTGTGTTTCTGAGATCTACTGAGCTGATCCCCCTACTCTAACTGAATAGGCTTTGATCAAATCGTTGTAGTTTTGACCCTGAGTCTGGCACACAGCCTAACCAGTTACAAGTTTCTCACAAAGCCAATAAGCATAATGGTAAGCTACCTAGAACAGGACCTTAGTTTATTGTTCTTCCTTACTGCCACACACTGACACATCCAGTCCCTGACAAACCTGCCCCCACCCACCCGTTGTCTCACCAGAGTAACTAGTTTGCTCTACATGTTTTCCACCAAGCAGCACAATGGGTATCTTCCTCTGTCTGCCCTCATGTGTTATGTAGAAGAAACATAACTTGTATTAATGCTAGCTCAAAGTCACACACACGTGCACACACACGCTCTCAGATAAATCCCTCTCTCTATTACAATAAATATCTCATAAAAAATGACATACCCTGAAAGGATTCAGCAGCAAAATAACAGCTGTTGCATAGTTAAAGTTTGTGGGTTTTTTTAATTTTTAACTGATTAATATGCTGATCAGGTTCTTGTAATCAAAAGCAAGGGACATTAATCTCATAAAACATGTAAACTGTGTTGTAGTGGGGAGGAGGAAGGAAACTGTTGGCAAAGCTGTAGCTTCTTTTCTTTCTTTTCTTTAAGGGTAGAACACATCTACTAGTGGAGCTGAAAGTGACTTCATGTCACCCACCCAAGGCCCAGAGCAGCAGAAGGAGATGAAGAGAGGATAGAGAGCTTTTCACCTCTTGGCCTGTGGTTTAACTCTTGTCCTGACCTGCAGGCTGAGAGCTGTTCCTGATCTCTGTGTGAATGGAGTCTGTACCCACCTCAAAATAGTCATGAGTCATGACTGCAATTGTATCCTTTCTAGACAGACAGAAAAAAAAACCCAACACCTCAGGGATTTAAAACAGCACCTGTTGAAGAGAGTGGGGCCCTCTTCAATGACTGCAAAAAAAGTATTTTATAATAGCATTAGACAAGGAGAAGAGAGGCTGGCGTACTCACCTATATGGACAATTTCTTAAGGTATGTGCAAAAGTTTGTCAAAGAAAGAGGCAGTGGCAGGAGCTATTAATTGGCATGCAAGAGATTGATGTTTGAGCATCAAGTGTTCAGAGAGTGAGGTATCATATTGGAGATGTTTAAATAAACCTGATAGGGAAGATGTCATTTTGTTCTTTACAAAAATAATAACTTCTGTATATATAGCAAACTGAACAAGATAGAAAAGTTGAGGTACCTGTGTATTTAGTCAATCTATGGGGAAAAAAACAGCAAACAAATAACAAAAAAAAATCCAAACAAACAATGAAAAAAGCCAAACAAGAGAGAGCTGCTTTTTAAAAATAAACTCAACAAATGGTTATATTTTATTGAGCTAAGGACACTGAGTTCTTTAGATGTTTTAACAGTTTAATCAATACCTTTCTCCAGGTTCATTAAAAAGAGGAGTGAATGTTTCAAAAATATGTGCAGGGAGATAGCAATGCAAAAGGTGCATGAGTTTGATCAGTTACGATGCTTTCTAGTGGTGAAATACTATTAAAACTAATTGGGTCTTCTTGGGACTGTCATACATAACTTCTGAGGGAACAGGACTCTGGACATCTCCATTATAGTCAATAGAGAGATGCATTCACAATGATGATTATATCAGATCTGGTTTAGATTGTTCCAATAGGATTTGTCATCTAATCTTTCGTGAATAGATCCAGTCACTTGAAGTTAAATCTAGTGAGGCCAATCCACTTATATGCACAAAAATAAAACAACATTTGCAGAGGCTTGGAGGCAACCAGGTAGTTATGACCTAACTGACAAGCACTGGGTTGATGAAGCTAACAACTAAAACTTATGTTAATATTATTCCAAGATATAGATTGTTTTTTTAGCTGCAGCTTTTTGTTTACTTCCAGGACTAATCTTCCATAAATTACTTGAGAAGTATGCATTAAATATCAAATGCATAGCTGATTCTCTAAAGACTGGATACAAATTTTGGGTCTGTAGGAAACTTCTAGTTAATGCCCTTGCATGAGATGAGAACTTTGAGAAAGATGCCCCAGGAGCCACGAATTCTTGTTGAGACAAATGGTTCTTTTTGCTTGCTTTTTCTGGTAGGACATCTGTAGCACTGGATTAAGTCCAAACCTACCCTTAACATCCAAACAGACAGATTTAGGAATTCTAGGATTTGTTAGAAGCCACGTGAACACCTTGGGAAAATAATCATCCTGCAAAAATCTTGGGTCCTTTCTATTTCCCTATGATTCTGGTAGCAGTCAGAGGCAAGATAAAAGATTATGTATATCATATATATTAAGGACAGGTTGGATGAGGCTTTGCAGAGCCTGGTCTAGTGTGAGATGTCCCTTCTCATAGCAGACAGGTTGGAACTTGGTGATCTTTAAGGTCCCTTCCAACCTTAACCATTCTATGATTCTATGTTTGCCTTTGATATGATCTGTCATCCTTATATTCTGTCATGTGGATACAAATTGTGACTCTTGGTACAGCTGAGAGAAGAACTTAACAGAAGGTAGAACCAGTGCCCCTAGGGACAATCAAAGTTGTAGGGGTAGCCCTGGGCTGTACTACAGGCAACTAGACACAACAGCTTCTGTGGTCAAATAATAGTTTCAGTCAACAAACCTTCATATGCTGTACCAGAAGTGGAGCACTGTCACCACTGAATGCCTTACACTGCCCTGGTATTTTTCTTTGAATTAGGACTATAGCCATAGGAAGAGAGTAGCTAAACCACTAGACAGAAGTGAAAAAATTAACTGGAAATAATTTTTTGGTGCATTTTCATAGAAGCTATTTTACATATGATAACCTTGCCAGACAGGCCATTTACCCATGACGGTCACTAAAATTAAAATCAGCTGACATGTTTGCTGTTACTGCTCCTATTTCTATCACGCTGGTGAGTCATGTAAAATATTATTCCAATGCTGACCTTAGAAGAAAAATGTTCTTTAGTTCTTGAATCTCTAAATGCTTGGGGAAACCCTGGTAGATCAGCAAATTAAGGCACTCAGAGGACAGTAAAAGGGATTGAGCCTCAAACCCTGTGCTAAAACTTGCTACTCGTATGAGTTCCAGAATATACAAGGTACAATAACAGCTGAATCATTTCAATTCAGGCAATTCAGGCATATGCAAGATCTAAGATTTTAAGACACACAGATCCTGAAGCCTTGCTCAAAAAGATTCAGAGCAGCCAGATAAATCCAGTGCTTACTGATGAGGCAGATCTTGTCAGTCCATTGACTCACCTAGCAGTTTGCCAGGTGCTGCTGATGGCCTACTGAAAACAAAGTATCATAGGCAGCGTAAGATGATTGCAACAATTATGACCTCAGGAGTGATATTGTGAACAGAAATTTCATTAATCAATGTCCAAACAGCAACTTTGAAAGTGTTTTCAGACATCAGCTGGGAAAAAAAAGTGCTGATAAGGATGTCAGATCCAAAGCAAGTGGGAAACCACTTGGAAATACATTATTTGTGACTCAACCAGAGAAGTAGACATTAAGCTCTGCTTTCCGGGTGCTAGCAACAATGGATTGATAATCAGGTGTCATAGTTTGGGCCCAACACAGCAACAGAAGAACAGCCCCGTGGCCATTCACTCAACTCCCCCCACACACACTCTGAGATGAGAAGGACAAAGCTCAAGGGTTGAGACAAAGGACAAGGAGGGTTCTTCACCGATTAAGGTCCTGGGCAAAACAGACTCAGCTTGGGGAAAAAGTAATAATTTAATTTCACACTAATCAAACACATACAGGACACAGACAACGCACAGAGCAGGGCTTGCATATGTTACCCCAGCCCTCCCTTCTTCCTGGGCCCAAATCCCTTTGTTCTTGGTTTCTCCCCCTCCTTCCCCCCAGCGGCACAGGGGGATGGGGATGGGGTTTAGAGTCAGTTCACAGGCTGGTGGTTCCTGCAGCTCCTTCCTCCTCAGGAAGAAGGATTCCTTACAGACCTACCCTGCTTCCCCACAGGGTTCCTCCCATGGGAGAGAGTCCTCCACGAACCTCTCCTTCATGAGTCCTTCCCACCAGGTCCAGAGCTGCTCCAGCCTGGGCATCCCACAGAGTCATGGGCTGCTTAGGGAACAGGCATCTCCCCTGGCTCCAGGGTCTTCCAAAGCTGCACAGTCAGAGTCCACAAGCAGCAAATCCACTGGCCACAGAATCCAAGTCCACTGGCCAAGTTCACCCCTCCTGGCTCCTTCAGGGAATGCTCCACCACGTTCCTCCATGAATGCAGGGGGACAGCTGCCATCTCGCCATGGGCTGCAGGGAAACTTCTGCTTGGGGATCTTCTTGCCCTTCTTCTTGACCAACCACCAGCACTGCTTTTCTTCCCCAGCACAGCTCTTCTTCCACAAATCCTTCTCTGCTCAGGTGTTATTGCTGTTCTTTCTTATGTTAATGGCTGAGGTTCATCTATTGTCCCTCTAATGGCTCCTTGGCTGGGTTTGGGGCAGGTGGAGCTTCTTATCTTCTTACCAGAGCCTCTCCCGGGGCCCTTCCCCTGCTACCAAAAAACCCACCAAACCAAACCAGCTCACCATGAAAAAGAAGAAAGGCAATTCCAACTAGAGAAATATCACTGCATACATACCCTGCAGATGGAATAGGCTTGGTCCACAGTAAGAAAGTTGTTTACAACGCATATGCAGACCTTGTGAAATCTGATTATCATTAGCATGAAAAGAAGGTGCAGAAAGTCACAGAACTGTGGCAGTGTCAAGTTCCTTAAAGTTAGAAGGTTCTTAGATGGGCAACAGAGTAGGCATAAGCATTAATTTCCAGGGCAGAGCTGCAGGTGACACAGCTCAATAAATACAATTCTGCATAGCTGCAAAAAGAAACTTCATTTCTTCTTCCTGGAAGAACAGAATAAATAGCAGATTGCAAAGCTAAATTCTATTACACTGTTCTCTGAAATACCATGTGTGAGCTGCTCACCTTCAAGCTCACAGAAGACCATTATGAAGAAATCAAAGTTTTAAAATAATCTCCTGCATTCCATGCTTGAAATAAAGGATACTAATCAGTCATAATCTCTGCTGAAAACCCAGAAGGCTTCAGCAAGCCTACATGCTGCCAACTGTGTCAGAAAGATGGAACTCTTGAATCAGACTCTTAAGATTCACTGACTTTAATAATATGACATAGCACACTCCCTTGGGCTTGACACATGCAGCTTACTAACTAGCCCACGTGTCTTTTTGAAGTGGCACTCTTTTAGTACTGTGGTAGGAGAGCAGAATTTTTTTTTTAATTTTTATTTATTTTTTTTAATTTGGACAAACACAGAAGCTTTTCCCCAGATCCTTCAGAAGCTGCATGAGTTAACACACCCTGCGGATGTCCCTGAAGAGTAACAACACCTACCAGCAGCTGCTCTTGTCAGCTTTCTGCACCAAAAAGGCAAAATCCAGATGCAAAATGCCTGTTTTGGTTTGTTTGTTTGTTTGTTTTTCCATGTAAAGACCATGCATTTCAGTCTTAAACAAATGCAGTCACACAGAAGTATTTTGAGACCTGATCTGCTCAGTCCGAAGTTCTGAGTGGACAACTAGTGCCAAAGACAATTTGGAAATGCAAAGGAATGACTGTGTCAGCAGTGCCCACAGCACTCTAAGGCCTACAAAATGGTGCTATGCCTGCGTCTATCACACCACTGCAGATTTATGCATCTGCTACAGATTCACAATTGCATCAAGCTGTAGCAGCTGTAGATATATATAATCAGAAAGGCTGAGAAGGAAGAGGAGAGGAATGTGAGCCTGTTCCATGAAGATTTTGAGAAGGAAAATTATTTCAATATTTGAAAAATAGAGCTGGTGTGGGCATTATCTGATGCAGACATCTAAAAGCGAGATATCACTAACAGAGGCACTAATGTGGTCTCCCTTAACAGGCATTTCTAAGCCACAGAACATCTCATCCTAAGATAGACATTTGAAGTAGGTCACTGGATTGTGCCCTAGAAAGATATTTCCTTTCCATTGCCTATAAAAAGCAACCTAGATGATTAGCTCAGACTTAGGTATCTAGAATTAAGTGAGCTAAGGTGTTTTCATCATAAGAAGTTGGTGTTACTTGCTTAGTTATTTAAAGAAGAAATAAAAATATTACACTTGTTTTAAGAATCACTTTCTGACAAGTAAACAATTACAATGTTGTAAAGCAAAATTATAGTTTCCTTCGACAGAATATCAACATGAAGAACACAGTCACCTCAATGTAGCTTTCGTTCATTGCAGGATATCATGTCTGACCAAAGTTTGCAAGCATACATGAGTTCAAAAGCATTGTTAGAATGCATTACAGAAGTCATACCAAAAGCCAAAATTTTAGTCTCGCTGACTGTGTAATTGAAATACCTAGAGTCAGAAAAATATCCTATACTGTAATTTCAGACTTCTAGCTGCTGTAGTTTCATGCGTCTCCCATGACACGAGCACAAGGAATATGATGATTTTCACAAAACTGAGAGACTACGAATTATCAGAACATCCATTTTGCATTGTATTGTGAGTGCAGCTCCAGTATAACCAACTAGTCTTCCACAGAAACTTCTCCACAGTCCTGACAGCAAACGACTATTTCAGCTGCTCAAATACTCCAGCAACTCCACTAGCAAATATTCACTCATATCTGTAATTATTATATGCTTTTAAAAAACTTTATTGGAGTGGGTATTTTGTTTGCACTATTGTCTAACAGACAGTAGAGGATGCACAAAGCATACAGGGACTGAAGAGTACAAAGTGTTTTGTACTGTACAGGGCCTAACTTTGTGCAAAGCCTTTCACAACAAAAACACAGAGAAACTGTAGTTGCTGCTCCAGTTCATACATCCACTGGTGGGATGGACAGAAGCTGGATACACAGCAGCCCCCTGGCATGACCATTTGATTATGCCATTCATAAGAATACCTGAACATGGGTGAGTTTTCTCTTAACATAAAAATCTCTCTCATACAAAAATTAACACACCCTGTTCTCTCTCCTGTACCTTTTTTCTATGGGTATTTGAAGCATGCACCAAGATTAATCATATTAGTCACTATTTGTCATGTTCCTGATTGCTGACTGAAATATTTAAGTCAGGGGTTTCACCAGGAGGAAAGCCATAAATGGCTGAAACCTGGTGATACTGAGTTTGCAATTAAGCTGTCCAAAGTGACAACTGAGAAAATCTGAAAACAAGAGATAGAAAGGCTGTACAGGATCACTGAAAATTATGGCTTAAATAATTAAGGAGGAAAAATAATTTCTCTAATTGGAACTCTGGCCACTCATAGGTGAGCATCCATTTTAAGGGGCAATTAATATGTTTCCTTTGTTTGATAGCAATGAGGAGGGTGTCTGAAGGGTGTCTGAAAAAAATAATATCATGAATTAGCAAGGGAACAGATGCAGCTTGTTATTATTAAAAATTTGATGATGAACAACTTACAACTTGAATATCAGAAAACTATTTTTTTTACTTCAAATTTTATTTCTACCTTAGCATATGGATGTGAAATCTGGAAATCCATCAGAGGCATAGACAGATGTCTAAACTCCTTCAAAAGCAAACACCTAGAAAAACAATAGATACTAAATGGAATGAATTTATTAAAAGTGCTGAGATTCCTCAGACAATGAGTCTTTAACTCTAAAATTTTGAAGTAAGAAAACAGAACTACCTGTAGCATAAATTAATAATTAAATCAGAGCATCTGCCATTGCAAGAATGTCAGGAAATGCTGTGAAAAAGCACATGTAATGGGTTTGAACTAGTAAAACTGTTTGAACTTCACAGCACAGAAGCTTTGGAAATTACGTCCTATTACTGAAAACAATGACTGAACAGTATTTACATCACAACTGGTGTTTCTTATGGCATAAAAGATTCAGATTCAAATTGTGAAACAAAAAACCAGAGCCTCCTGAATTAGTAGACCAAGCATGTAAGCACATACAGCAGCTATACAGAGACAAAAACTGCTTAAGTTTGCTTGCAAGCATGAGGGTAAAATATGTTCTCAGAAATGTTGAGCAGCTCAATAAAAAAGTAGCAAGCTCTTTTTTATGCAATGAATAATTTTTATATTTCCAATGTATGTCAATGCCTACTTTTTCACAAACTATACTGTTTGTCCTTTAATTGAATAATGGGCATTGTTTTTAATGCTTTTTTTTTCCTTTTCATGCAAACAAAACAGCCAGTGACACCAAAATGATAATATATAGGAGACGGAAAAGATAGCTTATTATTCTGATATGGAATGGTAATTAACCTAAAATATAAATTACATTTCCTCCAAATGCATCACAGATGTTAATATTTTGGGGTTTTTTATAGATAGTTCTGCATCATGGTAGTTCTTAAAAAGCTAAAATAATCTAACCTTTTCCCTTCCTTCCTAGTAAGGAGTATAAACACATCTCTCTTTTAATTAAATGTTGAAAATATATGAGATCACTGAGATTTATATAGGCAGATTTGGCAGCCTTTTCATATTTACTTGGACGGTGAGGTATATTTTTATGTATGCCTCTGTCAAAATAAGTATGTAAACCATTCTTTATTTTAGTAAGTCTTTTTTATTAGACATGGATCAGACACCGATAGTGTCAGCAGACCTATTCTCTGGCCACTTAAAGTTGTGAAAATTAGAAATAGCATCACTTAAGTCAGCAGAGTTGCAGTGATGTAAAAACAGCAAGAGGAGAAGAGGGTCTGGGATGCTTGTAACAACTGAGGCTTGTGAGTAAAATCACTCCTGTCAGTCAACAATTGCAAACTTGTCCTATGAGTCAGGTTGGAATTGCATTTTCCTTCTGCAGCCTTATGTTGGTTTTTCATTGGTAGTTTCACCCATTTAATTTGTTTCCTTATAAATATGTTTTGTCACTGCCAGTTGTCAATGGGCCTACACCACAAAATTCAGATCCAGACCTAAATGCAGATCATGTTCCATTTTGCCCTGACCAAAACTTCTGGTTTGGCCAGTCACATTATTGAAAGTAAACCACAGCATGGGGATTTGGACACAGGTCCAGCCTCAACTCCCCTGGATTCTGGGAATCTTCTGATCCAGGGGTTTGTTTCCAGGCTCCTTGTAATTTGTGCTATTTAATATCTGCTAATCTTTTATTTTTATTTCTTTGTCTCTCATTTCAGACTTAAGAAACTTATTTGGGAAAAAACAGAGGGAGTCAAACCCATCTTAGAATACGTATTCCAATATCAGTAGACACCTGCAGGGAGATGACAGATAAAAAAGGGGGTGGGAAAGAGCTGCAGGGTAATGTTTAAAAACACAGGCCCAAACAAAAGCAGTCAGACACTGTTGTGAAGAGAAGAGTTTCCATCCTCAGGATGGCAAACTGCTTCCTGAAACCATCTAGGACAAAGGTGCATTCTGCAAGACAGTGCCAGGGCTGCTCAGAGCCTCTCCAACCCACCCAAGTGCTGCTGTGAATTGGAGACAGCAGACATGTCCAGCAAGGGCTGCAGGGGAAAAACTGCCACCATGGCCAGGGCTGCCTGACAAAGACAGTACAGGAGGCGGTCACAAAAGGATTGATTTCCTGCTGTCTCCCCACAAGCAGGTCTTTGTGCTCTTCGTGAGGTGCACTGCTTTTGGCCTCCCTGTGGCTGCCCTCTCCACAGATGTCTCCCACTGCAGCAGCACCTGCATATGCCAGGACCCGTAATCCAGGGAGCTGGGAGCAGACTGGAGGTGAATCAGAGAACCGTGAGAACAATTAATGCACAAGGGAATGCACCCCATAGCTTAAATAAATCAAGTCTTTCTCAGTGAAAAACACATTAAGGGGATGAATTAGTTAGAGATTACAGCCACCTATGAGGAATAAAAATTTGATAATAGAGGAGTCTTTGTGTCTGGAGACAAAGACATATCAAGGTTTAACATCTACTGAAGCTGAAGGTAAAACAATTTAGAGTAGAGAGAAAGAGGGACAATTAACTGCTAGACAAACACACCAAATTTGGATTTAAAGATTTGCTCTGAATTTCCCCCACAAATATTGGATTTTTTTTCCCTAAAAGATAGACTGCAGTTTAAGCAGGCATTAATTGTAGGAAGTTCAACTGCATGCATTGCAAAGGAATCAGAATAAAAGATCAAAACAGGCCCTCCTAGCTTTGTAAATAAGCAGTCCAATAATAAGCAGCTAAACTCACATTCCAGGCTCCTGAGGATGCATTTCAGGCAGGAACGTGACATGACTTTCCAAAGGCTGCATGACAAATCTGTGCCCAGACCTGAAAGGAGACCCCAGGATTCCTGACAGGAATGCTCTTTGTGCTTGCTGTGTTTCCATCCCTCCCTTCCCTTTTTGTCCCATTCTCTTCATACTTGCTTCTGTGCACATGACAGGTTTCATCCCTACCTGGTCTCTTCTCTACCCTTCCTTCTCCCTCTCACTCTTTCCTGTGGAACCTGTCAAGCACTGCACTAATGTCTTCTGCAAATGGATTGGCTGCTGCAGGATGCAGTGCTGTTGGCCACATTTTCCAGGAACTATCCACAGCTTGTAAAGATCAGCTAAAGGAGGCACAAGGAAAAGGAAGTCTACTCCTGACCTGAGTGTCAGAAATTGGGACCAAATGGCTGTGCCAAAGACACTGAGTGCTGCAGTCCTTCCTCTCCAGCAGCTGTCCCTGAGCCCTGCACTCAAGGAGCAGCAGCAAGTGACACAGGGAACTGTGTCTGCCTTGAAAAAGCATTTAAAATCTTGGACATCTGCCTAGCTGCCATGGAGCACTCTCCATGACCCCATGAGAAAACACCACCTCGGTCATTTTACTGTAATCCTACAACAGGGAGTTGCCCGTCTTAGCATACGGAAATGAGGGTGGACCTAGAAGTACCTGCAGCATTGGACCTCATCATTTTCCCAGTTTCATCTTACCATAATATTCTGCAATGTGTATCTAAAATCTCAACTTTGTCTATTGCTTTAAACAGTCACTTTTCCTCTATTTCCAAACGCCTTAGATCAGTTCTGTTCAAAAGAAGAACATATTAATAGCAACCTCTATATTCCCTCTAGGATGCTCTCAAGTCTTACTGTGTTTTTAATCTTTGCAGAGCCCAAAAACCCAAACACATCAGGTGATGTGAATACCAGCTTTTTTTCATTTCTTTATGGATGTGACTGGTTAGGAGTTCTGCAAAGATTAAAAACCCCATTCAATAAAACTACAGATTTGAAAAAGGTGCATCATGATATGATTAACAGGGGATTCAAAGGAGAAGATAAAAAGAATATTCCTGACATCCACGGAGTAGTAAAAATGTACAGAATAAGTGGAGCAGCATTGGCCTGCTATCTAATAACAGTGAGAGATAAAAAACCTCATCAAAACTTGGAAGCCATCACAAGTAGAAAGATTAGGATGAGATTTCTGGATTTCCAGATTGAGAAGGGAGAGATTCTGCTTAGATTAATCAAAAAAGATTCTGAAACTACAGAATAAGTAAAACTGCTAAAATAGAAAACCAGAACAATTTGTTTTGGATACAGGCTGCAGACTAATATTCATGGTCAGGGGGTAGAGAGGAATGAATTTCTAGTGTGTACTAGGGCAGCAAGAAGGACCTAAAACATAAGACATTTGGAATCACAGTCAGTAGGCAGAGTGATGTGACTGGTGTGTCATTTACCAGCTCTAACTTCAGTTTTCTCAGTTTGCATTAATGATACATTCAAAACTTACTTCTTTGAGTTTTGTTTTCATCTTGCTCTTCAAATATGTTTTACCCTTCTAGCACACAGTCACCATTTTGGTTTGTAATGTAACAATATTCTATGCTTCTTGTTTGCAACTTCAACTCTTTCCTGAAAAGTTAACCTCCATTTTTGGGGGAAACACAGTGAAACAGAAAATGACAGGCAGGAGAGATGCTTATTATTGCAACTTTTGAGTAAGCAACTAGACAGTGCCTTGGTCTTGGTGCATCCCCACAGAGTATCTTGACCATTTGCTGTAACATTTTGTAGGCTGATGCATAATGAGGCAATAAAGCTCATCAGTGGGTGACAATTCTGTTCCATGGCAACTTCCTGTGTTTCAGATTATTGTGCCACACTGGGGCATGAGAAGAATGTTTTCATGAAAGGCTGTAAATGCCTGCTCTCAGGCATTTCTGTTACCTGGTGACTATAGTCCTCACCCAGGATACTCCTTCCCCACTCTCCCCACCCGCCCATTCCAGTTTACTCAAAGAGAAGCATTTGTTTTCCTTTATTATAGTCAAGATATAATCCTTTTCCAAGCATGATTTCAGCCCAGTTTTTTACCTGAGTTGTTGGACTCAGTGATCTCAGAGGTCACTTCCAACCATGACAACTGTGTGATTCTGTGAACAACAGCTAGGAGTTACTTCCATCAGACTCAACTTCAAATCAGAAATCAAAACCCCCGTACTTGCTTTACTGCAACTATGCAGTCTGCCCCCATGGAAACAACAACAACAACAAATTCTCTTATAAAAGGATAACCCCAGGAAGTTTTTTCAAGTAACTGCCAACCTAAAGCTGTGCAAAAGAATCACCGTGAGGATAAGTCAGACTGAGCACAAAGCTGCAGTTCTGAATCTGTTGTGTGACTCGTGACACAGACTGAGGTCTTTGAGATACTACATTTCAGGGGTAGGTGTTTTTTTTGCTGATTCTCCAATATAAGCAAGAGACTCCAACAATCTTAGATACCCTGTGTGTGCAGCACCTTCCAAACACCTAGTGTCCCCACCCATTCTAAGCATCAATTACCATCATTACTTGTTAACATACTCTGTGCATTCAGCATCTTTAAGGAGAAAAACATCAAACAACACCAGCTCCACTGCAGTGTGTGACTTCATCATAACCTCTATGACACATTTAGCAAGGAAATATCGCATAAACAGCAGGGTAAATTTATCTTTAACAGGTGATGAGTGCTTAGTTTTGAATCAGACTTATTTTATTTGAAAGAGGAGACAGTTACTGTACTCTTGACATAGTGCTCTTCCCTGCACTGCCATATCTTATTAACAAAACATAATGACATGAAAAATTAGAGTTTCCTCCATGTGGTCACACAATACCATGCTTGATCGTCCTAGCCAGACTTCGCTTTCCCAACCCGCCGATACTCTTGCAGCTGAAATTACACAATGTTTTCTTGACCAGCATCTGTGGAACAGAAATCTTCAGGCTCCAGAAAGGCTTGGGAAGGCAGACTGCTTCCTTACACGTGGTTGCTTTTGTCAGCACATAAATCCATCCCTGAGAGGCCTCAGCAAAGCCTTGTTGATCCAGGGGGGAGTGCCTCAGTCAGATAGGAGGGGCCAGTTTTTCTCAGTCTGACTGAGAAATACAGGGAGCTGGGAAAAGCCCGGGCACCCAGAACTTTGTAGTTTTAAATTTTCAAGGTGCTTTTTGTGATAATGTAACTTTCTCAACAGACAATTCCACAGGAAATTACAGAACATTTTCAAGATGTATTATTTACCTGCAAAAGATGGGCATCAAGTGTTACAGAACATTGCAGACACAGCTCTGAAGTCTCCCAGAGGAGACTGTACAGGGAAGAAACTTGCAGTATCAGACTGTTCCTCATGGGCAGACACTGACCTCGTGGGGTTTGAAGGGACTTTTGCTACTACTTCTATTGCAGCAAAATAATATTTTCCCAGCTCTCCAGGGGGCCAGAAAATATTTCTGGTTCTCTGAAACATTCAAGGGTTCCCTTCCATAACTCAGTCATGAACCAAACCAATGAGAAAACAGCTCTGGCAAATGCCCTTGGAAGAAAGACCATTTGTAGCAGGAAAAAGATACGTGGTGAAACACTGGAGGTCAATCTGCACACATGAATTTAATGTGAAAATGCAGCTGTCTCTCTGAAGAACAATCCCTTCACTAAAACCCTGTATGGCTTAGCAGGAGTCCCTGCTTTGCATCAAGGATCATGGAGCAAACTCCTGGCACATAGCAGGGAAACTTCCTCTCCCAGATACAGCAGAAAAAGCTTCTAGTCCTCATGTGTCCTAACCACTTAGGGCTGCTTTGAAAAACCTTATTGACTGCTATTTCTCTACACGAACTGAAGCATCTGAGTCTCTATCAAAGACACTTGCAGGGTCTTTGGCATGCACAGAACTGATTTCACTATTTTCCTTTTCAGCCTCTAGTTTCTCAGCAACTGCTTTGGCAGTACCTTCAAGTGGATCAGCCTCAACTGTTCTCAGCTTACTGCATCCCAGTTTGCATGCCCTACTTAATTGCTTCAAATTCAGAGATATTGAGAACCTGGGACTCAGGTGGAATTTAATGAGAGCTGTGGCTGCTTCCTCACCTCTGAGAAGTAAGGCCCAGAGGACTTCTTTTGCAGATGTCAATTGCTATACTGTAACCCAACTTCCCATGTTATTTCCAAAAAAGTATCTATCACTCCCTGTGCTGGTAGGTTTAGCTTTTCAGTGTTAAGTGTCCCGGTCAAAGGTGTCAGTTTTATTCCAACTTTGCCTGTTTTAAAAGGGACAGGGATTATATTACTTTGTAATTCCCTCTTACCTTTGTTCTACTCTGTATCAAATATGAATTATTGACAAAATCACCCCAATCTGTCAATTTGATGAGACACACATGCCATGGGATACATTAAATGGAGAATATGCCAGGGAATCTGAAAAAGAATTTATTTCTAGTTCAGTGCATGAAACAAACAATGAAAAGCATTATGAAGCTTTGTGACTTAACAGTAATACTAATAATGAAAGGTTTCAGTGAAGTCTAACAGTGTATACTAGAGTCTTTTGTAAAAAAAGGCATAAAAACAGACACACACAAACACACGCATCTGGTCCAACTAGTAAATATGATTTAAGGACCAGATTCCAAGGCTTTCAGTCATGTTGAATCGTACCTTCCCATCCATGAATTACCTCATTGAACTAATGGGACATCTGTGGAACAAGGTACTATTCAGCTCAGGAGTAGAGCAAAGGGAATCAGAATCCAGCCCAAAGTTAAAAGTAAACAGGAAATTCCAGCAGCATATCTCACAGTAGTCAACATGAAAAAAGAGCCCCCAGTAGTGCACATGCTGAGATTCTGCAGCCATCACACACCAGAACTCCACACACCAGAAAGCAGCTGCAACATCCCATATGTACATTTGCAAATCATCTCTGCTACGTATTTGCATATAGGTGTTAGTTAGAGAACTCAACAGAGAACTAGCAATGTAATACTAGATAGTGCCTGCATCAGGGAAGTTATGATCCAGACAAATGTGTATACAGAACAAGCCACTATGCAACATGGTCATACACAGCTTAGTAGTGGAGCTAGAAACACAGTCTTAAAGCTAATGCAAGGTCTAACTCTTGTCTGTTACCACTGCATACCTTATGTTACAACCACCACTGCAGTGCTTCACAGGCACTGTACACATATTGCCAGATGATCATGGGAATCAATCACCTGGCTCATTAGGTATCCCTCAGGCATTGCAATATTTTGTTTAAAGACCCTTTATATGTAGAAGTGTTATTGCCTGATGCATGAGGAGTGGATTTGGCTCTGCTGGGTGGCTGCCTAGCTACTAAGCATTGCAGTGTCAAGTATATGTTCAAGGACACGACACATACTGCATTGTTAGGTCACATCATACTAAGAATCATAGAATCACAGAATCCTAGAATGACAGGTTGGAAGTGACCTCAAGGATCATCTGGTCCAACTTTTGTAGGTAATGATATAGTTTAAATGAGATGGCCTAGCACTCTGTCAAGCTGAGTCTTAAAACTGCCTTGTGTAGGGGAATGCACCACTTCCCAAGGGAGCTGGGGTTGTTCAGCTTGTTTAAGTGATCCAAGTATCACTTCATTGGTCTTGTTGTCTTGGTTTGGGGGTTGGTAACAGATGCCTCTTGTAAGATCTCCCTTGGAGATGACCCCTCTGATTTTGACCCAGAGGCATTTGATAGAGCTGCCACAATTACCATAGTTGACTTCTATACATTCAAGATTCTCCTTAATATAGAGTGCAACTCCTGCACCTCTTCTTCCCTGCCTGTCTTTACAATCTATAGCAGTCTACCAGGATCTTCCAGTCGTGTGAGTTGTCTCACCATGTTTTGATTATTCCTGTGATATCATAACTTTCTGACTGAGCACAGAGCTCCAGTTCCTCCTGTTTGTTTCCCACTGTATGCATTAGTACACATTCACTTCAGGTTGCTGATCTTTTGGTTCTCATTTCCAGAAACAGTTGAGGCACATTATACATTACTCTGGTTGGCCTGCTTTATTCCTCCATTGATTGTAGTGGTGATATTGGCATGAAAAG
The DNA here is from genome assembly GCF_020740795.1 of Apus apus. NCBI lineage: Eukaryota > Metazoa > Chordata > Aves > Apodiformes > Apodidae > Apus > Apus apus. The sequence goes on along the minus strand of NC_067312.1, from coordinate 66,355,990 downwards.
TAAGGAACCAATTGCATAAATTACTCTAAAATATATACAAATGGTTTATAGGGAAGAAAGATAGGAAAGAAAGATAGAATGCATGAACAGACAAAGGTGTGAATCAGACTGAACTACAGCAGACTAGCCTATAGGATCAAGTGTCCTTTCCTTCTCCAGTCAGTTATTCACTGTCAAAATAAAATACTAGCTCAGTAGCTAAGCCCCCCCCCCCCCATACACACACACAATTCTTCTTGGAATAACTTTGATGGAATACAAGATCTTGGTAAAATTACATGAGGTATTGTGAGGAAAACAGCAGAGAAGTGGAGTTATTCCAAAAAATAATTCTAGAGTACAAATGCTACTGAAATCCTAGAACATATATTAATTATAAATTAGAACAGCAATTTGTTTTGCACATTTTAAGCAGAGAAAAAAAGAACACTGAACTGGAAGAGTCTTCCTGAGCTACTGAGCTTGCTCCCCTTCACAGAGTACAAACAGACTGTAATTAACTAAACAGTAATTAAAAGCTCCAGAAAGAAGGTTGTACTGTAGTTGCTGAGAGGAAAAGCTTATCAATAGTTCAAATATGGTATCTTCATACCCAGGAAAAATCAGTAGCAGTGAAGCAGCTGCTGAACTACAGGGGACAACAGAAAATGAGAAAAGTAAGTTCAGTGAGAAAACACATCTCAGATACAAAGAACTGACACTCTGATGACCGTTAGCAAGAAACCAAATAATAATGAAGACCAAATCCATAAATAAAATTAATTTTAGTCCCATTTTAATTCAAAATTTTTATCCTCAGTGGAAGCAAAAAGAAACAGTAAACCAAACTTCCACCTCTTGCCAACAGGTATGATGAACAGAGCAAAATGCAAGTATGGATAGATGGACAGTCAACAACCCATGCCAGGTTTACTTATTCAACCACAGATGCCAGTAATGCTACCTTTGATCAAACTTATGTCTAAACAGTAAATCACATTACTGATGTAAAAGGTGTTGCTGAGGTCTCATTATGCCATTGAAGTCCTATTGCTGGGTTGTTGTCTACCTTAAGTGCCTTCAAAGCAGTTGAAACTCCTTCACATAAAATAAGGTTCAGACAGCACTCACAAGACCTTCCTAAAAAGCTCATGTTGTACCTGAAATTAAAAGGTTATATCTTCCTTTGTACAATGACAGCCAAAGGATGTGATTGTCAAAGGATGCAGCCATGGACTACAACACAGGTGACCACCCTTTCCTGCTCTTTGCAGATTTCTGTCTGTAGGACAGTGATGATACCATAAGCCATGCACAGTGCCAGAGTGCAGACCACAACAAAACATCCTCTTCCTACACATAGCTCTTAAATTTTAGGTCCTTCCTTACTAAGGAAACACCAGCGTGCCATTCCAGATTTTCAATTTTGTTAGAGGCACACCAGGCTTTTCTGGTGAAATTGGTATTTCTTCTCACCAGAACAGCAAGTACAAGATTCAGCTCTTGCCACTGGGGTTCAGAAATGCTGGAGTAAATGAATGGTGAACACTTCCCAGGAGTGTGAACACATATAGCACAGCCTCTCAGAGATGCCCAGTCCTTATCAATCTCCAGTTATTTGCATCTCATACCAAGGCCAAAGGAATGTTATTCCCTAGCTTCACAAACACAGCCCACCGTAGCTGCCTACTCTAAAGATTCAAGGGTTTTCACTCTGTGTTCTGTGTCTACATGCTGGCATTCACCATCACAGACTTTGCAACCCAGTCTTTCCCTATACCATGACCCCTTTCATCACTGTACTCTCAAGAAACTTAAATTCTAAGCTGAAGTAATGACTTCTGTGCCAGCTTAATTTACCAAAAGACTAATCAGACAACAGTTGTCTAGATGTATTGCTGCAGAGTCCCTTGGAGTTCTGTCTGAACAGGTTACCTGTAATGGTTAAGACATGGACTCCAGGGTGAGAATCAGTGGAATCCTTTATTATTAGAAAATGCTCCCTTATATACTTTTACAGTGAGAACTGAGAATAAGCAACCAGGATACAGATAGTGTAAACAGCACTCACACCTGCTCCTTGGGACATACACAGACCTTGGGTTCCCAAGATGTAGCCAATCACACACCAAGAACATGATAAACAGTGTTCTGATTTTTGTCAACATTCACAGTGCTGCTCACAGAAAGCCCTGGCCCGTAACTGGTCTTATATTGTTTTGTCTACTTCTTTACAGATGGAGGAGGCCTCTTTTCCCATGGCTAATCTCCACAGTTACCAGCATCACTGCTACTTCTTTTTCCTCCTAATAGAGCCGCTGAAAATTATTGCAGGAATTGTGTGCTGTTCTCTGATAGCTCAGCTTCCTCATTTGGAAACTTTACATCTTTTCTGAAGACAGCTTCTGGATCTTTCTCTCCAAACCTGGATGGACTTTATTTGAATGAGAAGGAAAAAAAATATTTTTAAAAGCACAGTAACAATGACTCCTCCCCTCTATTCAAATTTCTCAGCTCTCAAAGCTTTGAATATGCTTTAGAATGGGCAGTAACCTTTTAAAATTAGTTCTGCCTTCTCTTCCCATGCAGCAAAAATGACCTAAGGGATTCTTACTTCAGGATTAACTAAATCACACCCATTAATGTGCTGTAAGGCACACACATCATAGGCTGGTGACTTTGCTCTGTTTTCTGATCTGGATAATGACTAGATCTTGTATGACTATTCTCAACACTCTCTAAATGTCTAATATTACAAATAATAGGGACATTAATTTCTGTTACATAACTGGATAAGAATCAGAACCATGGGAGCTAAATGTTCAGTGGCAATTTTATATCCGATAATAAAAGAAGTCAAATAACACAAGAAACTAATTCCCAGAAGCTGAAAGAAGTCTTTATTTACACAGGATTTTTACCATTATTGTGCTCCTGCATAGCTAAGTACAATTTCAGGCATGCATTGTGTTGAAACAAGGTGTTGATTGCAAGATATCTTCTGGTTACAGTGTTCTTAATTCAAAATTTTTCTTAGACTGATTTACAAAAAAAATCCTGGAAAACCTTGCATGATATACCTTGTGACCCACTACCAACAGCTCTGTACAGCCAATTCATGGAAATATTAACTTATAAAGTGCCTATTCATTTACTCCAGGTCCTCAGCATACCTATAGAATTCCTGGCTGAGATAAGGTTAAGGATTAAAAATGCTGGGTACCGAATAATTCGTGCTGCAAGCTTTCACCTTGGCCACTGCATGATATCCAGCCCAAAATACTGTAGGGGAGGACACTACCATTATTACTGCTTGGTAACATCCATAAAGGGTAAACAAGGTGGAAGGCACAAGGCGTGTCTCATGGTGGCCTTTCAGCACTGAATTTGCTCCAGAAAGCAGTAGTCCTGAATCTATAGCAAAGGAAAACACCAGCTAGGTGGCCTTGAGGTGTTCTTAAGAAGGCAGAAGACCTGCACCATCTAGAGACTTATTTCAAGGTGAAGCTTGGGAATTACATGAGAAAGGGTCACTTATTCATAGCTCTTCCCAAAGGGTGCCACAAAAGAGGTCTTTCAAGTCAGCTTCAGTCAAGTGTGAACAGTGGTTTCCTCTGCAAAAAAGCCTGGCTTCCACATTTTCACACCACATTCTGTAACTAGAATCTATATTGAATTTATTTTTGCCTTCAGATTACAGAGTATTTAGCCATCTGCGACATGGTTGCACCAGCTACTAGATTCCCTTTGCTGCTATAAATGCTGACAATTCAATAAAGTCTAATTGACAACCTTTTTAAAAGGACCCAGATTAAGAATAATTAGCACACAAATGACTAACGTTCAAGATTCCAGTGATGTAGTGATTTGATCAAATTCAGCATACCTTAGGGGAGACATAGTGAGCAGCAGTATAAATAATGATCAGATTTATTGCAAGAAAAACACAAAACATATATTTTATATATATATTCTCACATTCCCTATTATTTGAAGATTAGCCTCAGGGGAAAAAAAAAATTGAGGAAATTGATAAATCCTTTAATTAATCATGATTTAGAAACTAAAGAAAACATACATACAGCTAAGTGTCAGGGCAGACAAGAGTGATGTAATACTGAAGGAAAGAGCTAAGTCATGTATAGAGAAACTCTATGCTTAGAAAGAGGTACTTACCAAGAGTCTCCTGTGTGGACATCTCCATGTCTGTACACACACTCAGACACACATACACCATTAATCACATATTCCTGTGGAGGGATCTGGGTAGTTAGGCAGAAAAGGAGGCTAATGTAGCTACCTACATTGAGGACCAGAAAGAAAAAAGGAGCACTAATGAGTCCATGCTGGCATCCTTTCTCAGATGTGACAGATCTTAGCATACCTTAAACACAGGTACTGAGAATATTTAACTAGAAGAATAATGAAATAATTCCATCCTGGTGGATGTTTGCTTTGACATTGGGTGAGAAATGCACAGCACAAAGGTGCCATGCAGACAGTGTATACTTGCCTTCTGGTAGTGCAGCCAGAAGTACCCTGTGTTTTACCTTACCAGAAATGGACTTTTTCCACCATGGAACATGGCAACACTGCCAGCGTGATGCAAATGTATGTCCCTGTGCCTCTCTGGAGCTCTTGGACCCTATGTTCTGCAACACAATGAAAACATAGTGTGCCTCTTCCCACTGCTGCAGGACCACAGGGCAAGTAGAGAACCACTGTGGCTTTCACCACCACTCCCATCACAGCCATGCAGCACAAGGAGGATGCAGCACATACCAAAACAGGAAGACAGAACACATAAGTATCACATAGCAAGGAGCTGCCAGCATGCTGGCCCCAAAATAGAAGTGCTACTTGAAGTGTTAATACAGACCTTACTGTCAGATTTCTAAAAGTTTGTCCTCAACACCAGTGGACAACACCATTACAACATCCCAGGTGGGGTGTGGAAGAGGGAGGGTTAGACGTCTTTTAACATCAGTGGTGCTCTCCTCTATCCCTCCAGTTGCAGTAATTGATGAGGGAATAAACAGGAAGAGCCAGCAGATCAAAACCTGGCTCCAAGATTGTTCTTACTGACAGGAATTTGGGTTCTTTGATCATGGGTTGATTTAGATGACACCAGGCCTTCTGGCAACAGATGGGGTACACTTGTCTCAAAGAGGAAGAGGATCCTGGAGCAAGAGCCAGCAGGGCTCATTGAGATTTGAAGGGGGAGAGGATGGAGATTCATGTGGCAAAAAAAGATGCAAGGGTCACTGGTCAGTTAGTTACCATGTAAGTGCCTGAGAACATCCAGTTAGGAATTAGGACTTCTCACAAAATGGTGGTGGGACCATCAGCCCAGCAGAAGTGCATCTGTATGAATTAGAATATATGAATTCTATATTGATTAGACATTGGAATGGACTTCCCAGGGAAGTGGCGGAGGCACTGTCCCTGGATGTGCTCAAGGAAAGGCTGGGTGTGGCACTTAGTGCCATGGTCTAGCCCATGTGGTGGTGTTGGTCATAGACTGGACTTGATGATCTTAAAGGTCTTTTCCAGCTTTGGTAATTCTGTGATTCTGTGAATGCATGCAGCATGGGCAAATTAAAAAAAAAAAAGGAACTGGAAGCCATTGTGCAGCAGGAAAACTATGATATCGTTGCTATCACAGGATCATAGTGGGACAACTCATATGACTTGAATGCTGCAATCAATGTCTACAAGCTCTTCAGAAGGGACAGGCAAGGAACAAAAGGTGGTGGGGTTGCCCTGTATGCTAGGGAGTCCTATGGGTGCCTGGAAGTTACTGATGGCAACAACAGTATTGAATATTAATGGATAAGAGTCAGACGAAAGACCAACAAAGCAGACATATTGGTGGGAGTCTGTTATAGACCACTAAACCAGTATGAAGAGACAGACAAAATATTCTATACACAACTAAGAGAAATCTTTCAATCACTTGCCCTTGTCCTCATCAGGGACTTCAACTTCCCAGATGTCAGCTGCAAATATAATACAGCACAAGGGAACAGTGCCAGAAGTTCATACAGTGTGTACAGGATAAATTCCTGACACAGCTGATGAGAGAGCCAACTAGGAAAGGCACTCTGCTGGACCTGTTGTTGGTCAACACAGATGGACTTGTGGAGGATGTAACAGCTGGAGACCATCTTGGGTATAGTGACCATGAAATGACAGAGTTCTCTATTCTTGGAGAAGTAAGGAGAGGGGTCAAGAGAACTGCCACCTTGGACTTCTGGAGGGCACACTTTGGCCTGTTTCAGAGAGTGGTTGACAGAGACTCTTGGGAGGTAGTTCTAAAGGGCAAAGAAGTCCAGGAAGGCTGGACACTCTTCAGAAGGAAATCTTAAAGGCACAGGAACAGGCCATGCCTGTGTGCCAAAAGATGAGCTGGCAGGGAAGAAGACCAGCCTGGCTGTATAGAGAGATCCTGTTGCTACTCAGGGAAAAAAGGAGATTTTACGGCCTTTGAAAAAGGGGCTGGCCACTCAGGACTACAGAGATGTTGTGAAGCTGTGCAGGAAGGGAAACAGAAGGACCAAAGTACAATTTGAATAATCTGGCTTCAGATAACAAGAAATGTTTCTAAAAATCTATTAGCAACAAAGGATGGACTAAGAAGAAACTCTGTCCTTTTCTGGATGCTGGAGGAAAACAGTCATCAAGGATGAGGAGAAGGCTGAGGTATTTAATGACTTCTTTGTCTCAGTCTTTAGTAGTAGGACCAGTTGTTTGCTGGGTACCCAGCCCCCTGATCTTAAAGACAGGGACCGGAGCTGCACGAAGCCCCCATGATCAAAGAAGAGTTGGTTAGTAACCTGCTGCAGCACTTAGACACAAACAGGTCCATGGGGCCAGATGGGATCCACCCGAGGGTACTTTCCATCATCTACCATCAGTCCTGGCTACATCAGTAGGTCCCAGTAGACTGGAAACTGGCAAATGTGAGGTGCATCTATGAGAAGAGCTGGAAAGAGGTGCCAGTGAACTACAGGCCTGTCCTTGGTGCCAGGGAAGATTATAGAGCAGATAATCTTGAGTGCCATTATGCAGCACATGCAGGACAACAAGATCATCAGGACCAGTCAGCATGAAAGGTTCATGAAAGGCAGGCCCTGATGACTAACCTGATCTCCTTCTATGCCAAGGTGACCTGCTTAGTGGATGAAGGAAAGGCTGTGGATGTTGTTTCCCTGGACTTGAGTAAAGCCTTTGACACTGCTTCTCACAGTGTTCTCCTGGAGAAACTGGCTGCTCATGGCTTGGATAGGTATATGCTTCATTTAGTAAAATATGGCTAGATGGCCAGGCCCAGAGTGTTGTGGTGAATGGAGCTGAACCTAGTGGGTGGCTGATCACAAGTGGTGTTCCCCAGGGCTCAGTGCTGGGGCCAGTTCCGTTTAATTTCTTTATCAATGATCTGGATGAGGAAATCGAGTGCTCCTTCAGTGAGTTTGCAGATGACACCAAATTGGGAGGAAATGTTGATCTGCCTGAAGATCGTCTACAGAGGAACCTGGACAGGCTGAATTCATGGGCCAAGGCAAATTCTATGAGGTTCAACAAGGTCAGGTGTCGGGTCCTGCACTTGGGTCACAACAACCCCAAGCAACACGACAGGCTTGGGGCAGGATGGCTGGAAAGCTGCCCAGAGGAAAAGGCACTGGGGGTGCTGAATGACAGCCAGTTGAGTATGAGCCAGCAGTGTGTCCAGGTGTTCAAGAACATGAACAACATCCAGGGTTGTATGAGGAGTAATATGGCCAGCAGGACTGGGGAAGTGTCCCTGTACTCAGCACTCACTGGTGAGGCCACACCTTGGGTACTATGTTCAGTTCTGGGTCCCTCAACTACAAGACAGGTGCTGAGATGCTGGAGTGAGTCCAGAGAAGGGCAATGAGGCTGGTGAAGGGTCTGAAGAGCAAGTCTTCTGAGGAGTGTATGAGGGAACTGGGCTTGTTTAGTCTGGAGAAAAGGAGGCTGATGAAGACCTTATTGCTCACTAGAACTACCTGAAAGGAGGCTGTATTGAGGTTGGGGGTTGGTCTCTTCTCCCTAGTAAGATGTAACAAGACAAGAGGAAATGGCCTCAAGTTGTACCAGAGGAGGTTTAGATCAGATATTAGAAGAAACTTCTTCTCTGAAAGAGTATTTAGACATGGGAACAGGCTGCCCAGGAGACAGCTGAATCTCTGGAGGTGTTTAAAATATGTGTATATTTGGTGCTTAGGAACACAGTTTAAGCACTAGGTTTGGTAGATTTAGGTTAATGGTTGGTAGAGTTAGGTTATGGTTTGATCTTAAAGATCTTTTCCAACCAGAATGATTCTGTGATTCTGTGATTTACAGAAGGAGGCTGCTACACCAGACAGATTCAGAGACTTCCCTGAAGTGGGAGTGTTAGCCCACAAAACTGTTGACTCCATATTATGTTGCAGCTTTACAACTCTCATTATTTAGTCTTATACTGAAAATTCAGCCACATTATTAATGTAATTTGTTTCAAAAAACACCAGCTGGTCTTGATAAACTTCTCGTTAAAATATATCACCATGATAGTGTACATACACACATATATATTTATATCACAGGTGGGCTGTACCTCTCAACAAAGAAAGTCTGCTCTTACTGATACAGTCACCTCAGTGGATGTACTTGAGCTAAGTCGTACTGGCAAGCAAGCCACAACTGGGCTGCTGCATGTACACTGGTGTTGTCTTTTTTTCATGCACAGCCCTGCAGCATCTGGATGAGTGTCTCACGTTGTTTGTGTTGCAGTAACTGGATCCACTGTGGAAACCCCATAAATCTACAGGAGGTACTGTCTGTCCCTTCAGGACTTTGGGAAGGAGATGAGAAAAGCACTGGAAATGGGCAGAGAGACACCATGTCCCACTTGCAAGGTGGCTGTACTCATCCAGGCTCTCCTATGTGTTTCCCCTTGGCATAACAGAGCTCAGCCTCAAGGCTTGGGGCTGAGAAACTCAAGTAGCTTCAGCAAGAGAATTTCAGAGACTTCAGAAATGGACTTAACCTCTTCTGCCCAAAGCCGGAGATAAGAAGAAATCTTTGATCTTAGCCAACATCACCCCTAAAATCTAAGATCTTTGCAGTGTAGTAGCTACAACAGGGATCTCTATGCTGGATATGCTCTGTGAGGAGCACCTGATCAGATTATTTCCTAGAGGTTACTACTTCCTACCTAAATTATTCTGGGAATCCAACTTTCATTTTATAAAATACAGAAATTTGGTCAGGAATTGTACTAGTTTTGAACTATGGGATTTGGGTTGGTTTTGCTTTGTTTTGTTTTCTCTCATGAGCCAGCCCCTGTCCTTGGTATTTTTAGCATGGAACTGACTGTATATATGTTCCAGATAGGGGAAAATGTCTTCCAAGGAGATGTCTCTAGTTGGTTGAGATGGAAAGCAAGGACAACCTTGTCTCATAGAGGGGAAAAAAGGCGTTATTTTTTGGCAGCATTTCAGATAATATTTTTTACTTAGTTAGGTTTTTTGCTCTTCTGTAAAGTTCACTCAGCATTGTCTCCTACTGTCAAGCCTACTAAGCACGCATGCTTACTGAAATCTGCCAATTTAGTCCAGCCTATATTTAGATCCAGGAAGTTTTATTTTACTTTATCTTTGATAATATCTTTTGCAAGGGATAAGCAGAAACAATCTTGGTTCCATACTACCACAAATCTTTCGTTTGTGGTAGCTAATGAAAGTTTAAAACCTATTAGACTACAGAAAGCAGGGGTAAAAGTAGCTCTAAATATGGTCCAGCCTCCTCACTGGCAAGTTAATAACAGTATTACCAGTGCCCTCCCAAAACCTTCTACCCCAAAATTCCCTCTTAAAAGTTATATGCTGCAGACCTCATTATAAATGTGAGTAGCAGTATATCTTCCTACCAGCCCAAGTATACTACACAGAGGGGTCACTATTCCAAATTTATTTTTCTACGTAACATCAGTAAAGTCTCAAAATAGTATTTAATTGAGACTTAACTGGTACATAAGGTCTTGCTAACACTTTAATAGAGCCTGGGGGCTCTGTTTTGACAAATTCAATTGCAAAGGAGACTGTTAAAACTCAGGTAAAACATGTATGCTAAAAGCATATGTGAATAAGAACAGGGCCAGAGCAAAATATAGAAAAGGGAGGTCATTAACATTATTAACCTTGGCATATAGACATCCATGAAGCACAGCATCACATTAATGTAGCCTTAGCACCATGTATGAATTTGACTCAAGCTAGCCTGGGAGCCTTCAAATGCACAGGAACACAATGCAGACTAACCAGCTCCCAAGAAATTAAGAGCTGACCCTGTTCAAAGGCAGTTACCTAGCAGCCGGTTTGCCTGTAGAATCTTCCTTCTCAAAATACGTAAATTTCTTTTCTTAGGTCCCCAGATACTAGAGAAAGTCCAAGTCCCAAACCTAGAAGCAGATACAGTCATCCCACCAGCAGCTGTGCAAAATCTAATGTTCTTGGTACCTGTATCAGAAAGGGCTTCACAGAGATGCAAAAGGAGGAAACCAGTTTCACAGCAAACCCAGAAATTATTTACTTACCACCATGGTTTTATAGCTTTAAAAAAAGGGTTTCCCAAATTGGTTTTACACAGGTGTCATCACAAAGACAAGTACATCAAGGAGAACACATTCTGCTCTTTTAGTAGCGCTTTGAGATAGCATCCCCTGCAATGCAGCGTGCAAATCCTGCAGTGGAATCTCAGTTAGATAGTCTAGATCAGTCATTTAAAACTATGATTTTTCTCATCATAGTCTTCACACAAATCAACACCTGATGACCAAGATTTCTGGCCTCACAGCTCTAAAAGAAGCTCTCACTTCTCACTACGTGTTTCAAGGATACTTTTTCAGATGTGTGTGGCTCATTTAGAAAATACAGGAAGATACCAAGAATTTGCTGCATTCTATCTAGGATGGTACCATAAATTACACACCAGCTCAAAATCATGCCAATAAAACCTCATAAAAGTGCTACCCAGTTTGTCCCATGTTTATCATTAAAAGGGAGCAGTCATGTTTATGTAGCTTCATTCTCAAACTCTGTAGCATCTTTATCAAAAATACAAAGAGAAAAATAACAAAGCATTTTTTACAGCAGCTTACAGCATATACTTTCAAGAAGGCATTTGGGTCTTGCTTTTACACAGTTGTAGGGCCAGCCCAGAAAAAAACACATTCTGAATTTCATGTTTGGATAAAAGGTAGCCCTGTCTAGCTCTGTAAACTTTCATAGAAGTATGGAATGACTAGTGACTTCTCCCCCTCTTTCAAGGCAAAGACAGGTGAAAAGGAAAGATCATATGATAAGTGTACATAAATTATAAATGAGGTTTTCAGGGGAAAGGTGGGAGTTTTGAAGGAAAATATGTCTGTGATTCTATGTCTGTATGTGTATGCATGCAATTCTTGCATATCTTGTTCACGTGAGTTTCTCTCTTGACTGAGGTTTATGAATTACTGTAGAAATGTAAAAGTAGAAGTGCTCTCAAGAGGACATCTGTTCCACATCACTGACAGATGTCTGTCTGACCCATTTTCAGGTTTTGAAACAAGGTTTCCTGAATATCCTTGGAAACCCTGTTCTGATGCTGCACCATCCCCATAGCCAGAACATCTATCTGAATTCTATCTAATCTGAGTATCCCTTGTATCATCTTTGTTTACCATTTTTAGACAGGGAGAGTAGGTAACTGTCCTTTTCTTTGTAACATTTTTAACAACATTTTGCATACTTTATGTGTATTATGTTTCTTTCCTAGAGAAAAACCTCAGTTAATGCAGCTTTTCCTCATAGATGTTTTCTAAGCTTTGTTCTGTCTCCTTTCAAAAAAAGAATGATTTCCAAATTGTCTGTACTCTAAAATATTCTCACCACAGTTGGGCACAGACATAGTATTCCCAGGTCAAACATCACTACCCAGGGCAGAACTAAATAGTTACTTCCTAGCTATTCCCAGCATTACAATTAACACATACCATCATGGAACTTACTCTTCACACATCTTCACATTTATACATTCTGTTTTGGTTTTTTTTTGTGCTCTGTATTAAGCCTCTTTTCTGAAAACTGTTCCCAGACTAGTTGTTTTCCATTTAATATTTTGGAAGTTGATTTTTCCTCCCTCAAAAGTGATACTTTGTCTTTGTCTTTATTGAATTTCATCCTATTGGTTTCAGATCCTTTCTTCAATTTATCAAGCTTGTTCTGTATTCAAATCCCATTCTCTGAAGTGTTTGCAGTTCCTTCTAGTTCAGTAGCATATGCAGTTTTAAAAAGTTTTCTACGTATTCCATCATCAGAGCTGAAAATATTGAGTAAGACCAAACCTAAGACAGACCTCTGCGGTATCTTATTTGATACATTTTCCCAGTGTAACAACAGACTATTGATAACTGCTTTGCCGATAAGCCAAATTTTTCAAACAGTTTTGCACCCATCATGTAATAACTTCATCAAAACCATATTTCTCCAGTTTACTTATGAAAATGTCATGTGCATGTGTGTCAAAAGCCTTGCTAAAGTCAAGATCTTATCACATCTGCCTCTTTCCCTTTATCCACTGGGCCAGTTACCCTGTCAAAGAAGGAAATGAGATTGCTTTGATGTGATTTGTTCTTGACAAAACCATGCTGGCTGTTTCTTATCACCTTATTTTCCTCTAGGTGTTTACAAATTGATTGTTCAATAATTTACTTCTGTATTTTTCTCAGTATCAAAGTCAACCTGACTGGCCTATAATTCCCTGGGTCTTCCTATTTGCCCTTTTTAAAGACAGGTACTATGTTTGCCTTTTTCCCATCCTCTGGGAGCTCACCCATCCTCCATGAGCTCTGAGATAATTGCTAATAGTTCAGAGATCACTTCAACTAGTTCCTGAAGTACTCCAGGGTGAATTTCATCAGGCCCTGATGACTTGAATATATCTAACTTATCTGAATATTCTTTAACCTGTGCACCTTTTTCCTGTAAATTAAACAACTTCCCTCCCAGCCTGTGTTATACAATTTTAATGCTCAAAGACAGTATTTCTAATACTGTAGTTTTAATTTATTTTGATGGGTAAAGCCATTACCCATCACTCTGGAATGTCAGTACAGAAGAATGGCTATACCCACTAAAGGGTTTATGCTCAGGTGAAAAGGCATCCCTAAAGTCAGATATAAGATGTTTCAAAAAGTGCCCGCTATTCTGCCTCTGGAGGTCAGACACTCTGTGGACAGTGGCCTGCATGAAACCCAGTTAGATATCACCCTCTCATGCTCCCAAAGCCTGCTTTAGGGCAAGTCCAAGGCAGGTCTAGTTGCAGTAGATCAGAATTCCAGCAGATGTTTTTGATTAATCCGAATTAAATCCAGACATTAGCCATTTCTCCACCTACTTTTCCCAAACCCAAAAGTGTGGCCAAAACATGCAACACACTTATACAATCAAGCTTCATATAAAATGCAGCAAGGCTACCCAGCAAGAGATAAAAATATATTGACCTAGAATTATACCTATGGGGCTCTACTGGTTCTTTTCCTAAAATAAAGTTTCTTTAGGCTAGGTATAGCTACAGAATGACCCTTACCTGCTGTCCTTCTGTTTTACCAGCTCTGCTCCTGTTTACAAAGCAGTCCTTACCTTTGTCTCTCAAGTGCACACTTGACATATTTGCTGTACTTGCAATTAGGGCAGAAGAAGCCCATTATTTATGCTTCTCCCTCTGTCTTTCCTACAAAAGTATTTCTCATTGGGGACTTAAAAGACAAAATATTGATTTTTTTTCTTTTTCTTTTTTTCTTTTTTTCTTTCTAAATAGCTTGTTCGTTTTTATTATGTTATCCTGGTGATTTTAATTTCTTACTGCCTACTTTGATGTAGCAACCTAAAGACAGTCAAAGATGAAGTTCTAACCCTAAGGCCTTGAAACAAAAGATACAGTATCTTCTCTTTGTCCCTCAGAAACAGAAATAAAATGGCTTAGTTGAAAGAAATCCACAGTAAGGAGGGTGTGAAGAAACCTTTCCATTTCCTTACCTGTCGATTAACACAAAGGATGCACTTTGGACACTGGAACTGCCTTTCTCACAAGCAGAAATTTATCTTTCAAACCATCCATAGGCTATGAAATTATCCTGACTCTGATCCCACAATGAGCTTTGTGGCAGTCAATGCTGTGCATGCCAGGGGGAGCCTCAGGGAAGTCACCATGAAGACACATGAGCATAAAATCACCATAAAGCTGGATGAAGCAAATGAAGGAACTTGACCAACTACATTTCACAAGCATGCAAGCATATAATCCATAAATCAAGTGGGGGTTCCTTATACTCAAGGAAAGCATGACTAAGTTAAAAGCTTCTGAATGAAAAATATTACAAGTTACTTCATTTCAAGAAAGAAGTTAGGGGGAAAAACTTTTCTAAGATCAAAAGCTGCAGAGGTAACATTGGTGCCACTCATAAGGTCTGCCTGTATTTCAGGCTGTAGTCATGGAGTGGGTCAGACCTGAACTCAGGCAGTCTCCAGACCACTCCACACAAAGGAAGGGCCAGCAGGTGCAGACTCTGACCCAAGATGGAGATCCCATGGCCTCTCTGGGCAGCCATTTCTTCATCAGGACACCGTCCTGGGGACCAAATTTACCATCTTTGTCCCAGGACAGCATTCCCTCTTGCAAGCTGTGTCCCCTCACCCTGTCAGTGTGTGCTTCCTAGGAGACCCTGGCTGCAGGTCTTTCTTGCCCATTCAGCTTTGTCCACATCCAGCCTGGCCCAGTGCATGTGTCTGTTCCACCCCTGGCAAAGAAGTTTGCAATTGCCTTTGCTGAATTTCATGAGGTTCCCACCAGCCCATTTCTTTAGCTGTCACTTGACATCCTGCAGAGAGACAAAAATGGAAGATGAGATACCTGGGGCCAATATCCCATAAAAAGACAACAAGGCAGCAAATGGGCAGGATAATAGGGTAAATGCCAATGGATGATTCAGAAACTCATGAAGATCTAGTACAGAATGCAGTGACATAAAACTGCCAGAGCTTCAGTCTTGCCAGTCCCTGACATGATACAACCAGAGCTCCTGACACTAACAAGAGCTTTTGCAAGGAATCTTGGCAGGGAGAAAACAACTTTAATGCTGTTAAACTCTTCTCCCATTCTCACAATGATCCATCCAGCCTAGGACTGACTTTTACAAATAAGAAAGCCTGAAGGAGCACTCTTAAAAATGTAATGGTGCTGTAGAGAAAGGTCTCGTTTTTCTTAGCTGTAAACCACACCTATTCCAGAAAGGAATAAACCTCCAAAATGTTAGTTGCAGATGAATTTCACAAACATAAACTGACAGTAAGCTCAGAAGGTGCTTTTTCAAGAGGGAAAATGTGATGGGCAAGAGCAGAGGAGTGCATTGTATCTAGACTCATATTTAAGGTTCTTTTTCATTTATGAAGAGTGAGTCTTGGAAGCTGAGATGCAGTTCAGGCCAAACACAGCTCCAGCAGGACTGAGAATGGGGGAAAATAAAGCAATTATATTCAACTTCAGCACAGATCAGTGATAAATATAATGATTTACGCACTCTAGAAGCAGAGAGATCAAGCTTATTGCAACACACAAAAAAGCACAATTCAACAAAAATATGTTCACCATAAAAACAGATAACCTGCTTTCTAGCATGAGCTGCAAAAAGAAGCTTCTATTACTGCTGTTGAAATAAAAGCACAAGCAATCCACAGCCCTTAAAATCATTCTGTCAGCTTTCTGTGGCCAGAGCAGGCTCAGTGTTTTCTGAAGCAATGGGACAGTAGGTCATAACAAGACACTTCTGGCCTTTACTTACAAGCACCTGCACCTCATCTTCTTCTCTGTGACTTGTAATGCACTCTGTGAAGATAAAGATCACAGAAAACCTAAAAATACACATCAACTGCAGATGTGCCCTATGCTATTGGCAGAGGCAACTCCACCAATGTCACTGTGTTGCCAAGTTTTGGTTTGGTTCCAGAGGTGAAGCCATACTTTCCTTGCCTTGATCAAAAACTGTCAAAAACTGGTCATCCTCAGCATATGCTGACTAACATCTTCCTCTTCAGTAATGTAGAATAAGGTGTCAGAGAGAAGAAAGCATCAGTCTCATGCATGTTTGTCCTAGGTACACTTTAAAAGCACCTACCCTTTTGCTAGTTAGGCTGGTGTTTTCCTCTTGCAGTAGTGTTCCCTCCAAAAAGGTGCCTCCAAAAGGTGTGTAGAATATGCACCTGCACACTGGAGAGTTAAAGGGCTCTCTTCACTGTCTGCAGTGACATACTTCAAATGGGATGTGATAGTCAGGGTCTCACTTCTTAGTATGTTGGACATGCTATGTTAGCATATATACCAACATATGTTGGCATGTTTCTGAAGTTTCCCTGCCAAGCTGAAAGTCAAGAGAGATCTTATGAGATCAGATGTCTTTGGTGCTCTGTAAGAAGATTCTTCTCTTTAATTTGGCCTGGAATGAGACTTGAACAGGTTTTGCCCCTGCTTATGCAGGATGCATTTCTTCCCCTAATTCACTAGAATTTTTGTCAATTTCAGTTCAGCTGCTGTGCTGAGAGCTCTGAGGTGGCAGACTTTGTTTGGTTAACAATTTCATTTTATTCAGAGAGAATGTGCAAAACCTAATGAAATTATTTATATGTGGGTAATTTTCTCAAAAATTTATTTCAAGGTATATCTTTCAATATGTTTCTTAGTCATGGTCTGGAAATCTGCCAATGAACAGGTATACCTGAGGCAGTATGGACCAAAAGGAAGGTCCAGTTTGCTATCCACCTCTGAAGGAATAATTATCTCAGAGAGAACTGAGGATCAAGAATATGCATTTTGCATAGAAATATCGTATCAGTAATATAAAAATTCTGAGTTTATTCCAGAGAGTCAAATCATAAAAGCCATCCTGAACAATTTAGTGGCTGGCTGGAGAACCAAACTCACTCCTTCCTCTGGCAAGGAGCATGCCTTTCTTTGGTCAGAGGAAATGCAAGTTTGGCAGGCCAGGTGGTGACGTGACCTTTATCAAAATGAAAAGTTAGCAAGAGTAGCTACTTACTCTTTTTATGCCGAAATTTGCCACTTGCCAAGGATTTTAGTCAGATGCTAGGCTTTTCTCCCACCGCTTCTTCTTTTTTTTTAGCACTCTTCAAGCTCACTTCTTTGTTCTTTCAACATAAGAGGTGATCTGTGTTGTGCAGCCACTAAAATAAATTTACGAACTGTCTGAAAAAGCACACCAGTGCTCAAGCAGATTCTGTTTGTTTGGGTTGTTTTTAAGGGTATAACCATGGTACTGGAGGAAGCTGGTCAGATCCCCAGCTGACATAAACCAACATTTTTCTACTGGCTTTAACACAACAGGGCTACTTCTGGTCAGCCCCTCACTCCTGTAACTTGGCTGCTGGAGAAACATCAGCAGAAGATCTGGCCTACCTATTATTTTGTGCATGCTAAATAGTAACTACCTAATTTCACTTCAGTGGAGTCAGGGTAATGTTGCTTTCCTGGGGTGCCACCATAAATGAGATGCTAAGTGACTTCTAAAAATGCTGCCTGAACTGCTGTGAGGCTGGATTCAAAACAATGGAGAGCTGAAAGCACCAAGCTATGTCTGCAAAATGCAAGCCTGCACTTGTGCATTCGGCTGTTCTGAGGACATGCAAAAGGTGTGCTGTATTTGCATACAGTTTAAATGTAGTTCTAGCATGTAAACAGTCCCTTCATGAACTGCAGCTAGCAAAGGGAAACAAAATTAGCCAAACAATTAAACCTGCTTTTGATGTCTTTCCCTTCCTCTCAGCTTCCCTTCTGTTTCTCAGCCAAGTACATGGTTCAAACCAAAATGATTAGCACACACAGAAGAGTAGAGATAAGAAGAGAGATAGATGATAATAGATAGATAGGTAGATAGATAGATAGATAGATAGATAGATAGATAGATAGATAGATAGATAGATAGATAGATAGATAGCACCTTCAGATTCCATTGCGTTTTTCACGTGAATACCAACAACAACGCCTGTGTCCTGCTCTGACTCAGGTAGTTATATCCTGCCTTACTAATGACCTCCCCAGAGTTTTTCTTGGATGCAGGTTTTCTTTCTTAGCTTTCTGTTCTAAACAGTCTCTCTTCCTTTGATGCAAAGCTCATAGCTACAAAGTATCATTTGAGCACTGTCAACATAAGGTTTGGCTTTTATCTGCTCTGCTTTTTAATTGCCTCTCAGTGCCATTATATCTTTGAGGGAAATTCTGGGTAAACGGACTTATGTGTCACTTTACAAATTCACCTTTGGTTTAAATGTGAAGTCCTCCATGTTTGCACTTAAGAAATTTAATCATAGTAGGAAAAGAGGGAAGACTTCTTACATGATTTCTTCATCACATAAAGTGGATAATACCTATTTATCTCAGAACTACACTGTAGAGGTTAGATTAGCACCTGAGGATAGTCTTAAAACACCATAAAAATATTATCTATTTTAACTCAAATACTATTTCTTTTTGAAGGCAATCTCATCTGCTACTCTCTTCCACTACCACTGACTCTCTGACACAAGTCCATTCTAACCAGGTCTGGTATAAGAATGCCTGTTAAAAAGACTTGCTAAACATGACTTGCGTTTCAGGCAACTTTTTGGCTACTTGTGGTCCTGCTGAGGGATTGGAACTAGATGGTCTTTAAGGTCCCTTCCAACACAAATTATTCTATGATTCTACAATTTCTGTGGCTCTGGGATTCCTGACATGCTAAGATTCCCTTCCACAGCTTAAGGCACAGTATATGTAAACTCTTTTCATGCCATGGAAGGATCTAAGTTTGAATTATTCACATGACCTTCATAAAATTAACCTCCTCCTATTTACTTAAACTCACACAGTGTCTGGTAGAAAGCTCTTCTGTGGCAAAGAGAAACATTTCTGGATTCCACCCCTCAGAGCAATGGAACAAAAGGTGATTCTCTTCACCTTGGATTGCTTTCATTAGCTACTCTACTTCACTACTACAAGGAGAAGATACATCCAGACTTTGAGCATGGTTTTCTGGATGCCACTGTCTTGCTTGTGTCATGCCATTAGCCAAGCAACATTGGCGTTGCAGTCTGTGATGTTATGCCACATTACTTCCAACCCCCACCCCTCTTTGATTACTTATCTTGGATGAAAAAAAAAAAAAAAAAAAAAAAAAAAAAGCTACAAGTGGTGAATGACAAATAACAGATCACCCATCCAAGAGTTCTTTAAAGAAGAATCAGATAAAAAGATGGAAGTGAGCTGGATAATGTTAAGGTTCTCTTTTCTACACTGTTATTTGATATGGGATAAAGACAAATCTGTGAGCCAAGATGTTAAAGAGAAAGAAAGGTAATGTTTTTAATGACACCCATAGACACCACTTCTGAGGCCAACTGCACATAATCTGGAGGTTTTCTGCAATAATAATGCCATGATGGCTATGAGAAATGCTTCTTGCTACTTTAACAATGAAGACTAGAGTGACTTTTGTTCAAAACTCCACATTTTAAGAAAAATATTGTCAAATACTCTCTTCAAAGATGGGAAAAAAGAAAACAGCAACAACAACAAGAAGATATTTTTTTTCCTCCTGTTCTTTCAGTGAGTTCCCAGAGTAGCTTTAGAAAACTAGCAGGCAGACCTCAGTATTTACTGCATATATGGACAGCTCTCACAGATTAGGAAGAAAGCAATTCTGTCTTGTGTCACACTTGGATCCAGCTGCCTAACTGCATTTTGGTGATTTTGTTCTCCACTTATACATTTGCAATTGGACTCCATCAAAATCAGCATGAAAATAACCAGTGGTCTGATCTAATATGCCTAAGCTATTCCTGCAAGTTTTTGTGAGATATTTGGCCTTGTATAGTGCTGGGATTTTAAAACTCACTCCAAGAATCAGTTCCCTTCCTAAGCACCAAGAACCCACCAAATAACAAAGAAATCCTCTTGAAGTAACGACCAGCTTGGTAAGAAACTATAGCGAATTCAAGCTGAGGAAAGGAAAGGAGGGCTGTTCCTACACACAGAGACAATTTGACAGTTAATTACTCCTGTGAGTCAGTCATGAAGTAGAATTCCTCTGATAAGAAACAAATTGCCATAATATCTTTTTTTTATTGTTGTTCCTTCCATAGTCTCATGATAGAGACTGCTGGGGGAGGAGAGAGTGCTCTATGGTCACCATCTGTTTAAGCAAAGAGGAGAGCCCAGCACATTTAGATTTACAGGTAAATACCACACTTACATGTTTTTAAAAGTGAATTACTGACTATCTTGAAATTATTGGACTTTCTTCAAAGAGAACTGCTCCAAGCAGGAGAGACAGGAATATATCTGGCTCAAGGTAAGGACAAAAACGGCTACATCCTTCAGTCACTGTTTTAACCAAATACTTTCCAGTTCTCAGTCACTGGTCTCTCAGTAGGAGACAAGAACCCAATCAGTGGTGGATGAGCATCATGTTGGGAATGTAAAGCACTTAATAAAAGGAAAACTAGCACCTCTGAAGCGCAGAAAGACACTAACATTTGATTATTTGGCAAGGCATTCCAGGGAGAAATTCATGACCACAGGAAAAAATTTCCAAATGAAATACAGTATGATGCAAACATCCAAAACTAGATGCAAACTATGTAAAACGGATTTTTCCAAAAGAGCATCAAACAGTGAATTTAGCAGGAACTTGCAATGACTGAGTATCCTTTGCTTGGAGTTCTTTTTCAACCATTAACACCCAAGAAAAACAAGTCAAAGCTTCCATCAGTTGGAGCAAGGTTGGTTTTTTTGTCTGCTTTCCATTGCTGCAAATAAAAGTGCAAGATATTAGCAAATAAGTTGCAGGTAGAAAGAAGAATGGCCACCAGTTTCACTCCTTCCACATTGCAGCAAAAACACAGGGTTATAGGGATAAGAAAAGTATTGTTTAAAGGTCTGTAGGAAACACTGAACAAAAAAAATTAAATCTAATGGTACTGCTCAGTACATTTACTCCACATGGTCACTTGAGGCTGATTTGAGCACTGCAGACAGCAAGACATATAGCTTTACAGCAAGGCTACTATCTTGCTAGGTAAGTCCTTCAATTTTCTGCATTGCTCCTCCTGACTCAACAGCACCAGGCAGAGATTATGATCAGAGAAGAGAGGTACACAAATAATCACAGACATTATTCAGAGCATCAGACATTTAGAACTTGAACTGATAGCCCACTAAACCCAGCAAGAGCCTTCCAATTGTTTCCAGGAGGCTTTGGATCTGCCACTAATCCATTAAATTTTAGGGTGGGATTTCCTCTTTCCAGATATGCACTTAACAGATACCTTTTTCATTTCATCACAGAGACACAGATGAAAAACCCCTTTCAAACAGTTATGTTGAGGATGGGAGGACAGAACATGTGTCCTGAAATAATTTAAATATTACTTTCTCTCACTTTTATTTAATATAATTTCTCCAACTCTAATACTAAAACTTGCAGTATTGTAGTGAGCGAGAAGGAAGGAAGTTTGTCCAGCAGCTGCCTGTATATCCTGTCATCACTACTGGGTACAGACCCCACCAGAAAGCCTCATCGGAGTCAAACTTCACCTAAGAGTCATTCTGCCTCCTCCTGGTAGGAAAGAAGAGAGAGAAATAACTTCATGGTTAATAAGCTGCTGAATACAAGTTTTCTGACTTTTGTCTTGAGGGGGAAGCAAGCCAAAAAGACCCTAAAACAATCTCTTGAGGAAGAATAGTTTTCTCCTCCTTTTTATGCAGGTTGGGCCTGCTAGATCCTCACTCCACTCACTCCACACCCATTCACCCACTACCTTCTTGTCATACTGCAATACTGCTATGCAAGTATGGAACATTATTTATATATTCTTCACCTCCTTGCATGGTCCCACAGTAGTAACCTGGGATTTCCAGATGGTGCTAGCTGAGTCTGTTTCATTGAGTGAGAAACCTTAGCTCAGACACATGATGGAACATGACTAATATGAAGCACAAAGTGAGCAGGCTCTGTAAACAAAATGCAAATAGACACATTCCCAAATACATGCTGATATGTGTATCAGAAAATACCTGCTGTAACAGCATACTGCTATTTTTTTTCTGCTTAACTAGCCCAAAAGAAATATTATGAGGCAGCATGAGAAAGATATTATAACTTTTCACAAGATGAAAATAGTTCAGTGCTTTAGCAAACACTCTGAAGATGCTTTACAGTGTTGGTGTTATAAAAACCCTCCAACCCGACCTAAGCCCCTATAAAAGCCAGCAGCATCCCACCCACTTATGTCTAGGAACACAATTTAGGCCCTGAGTGAGTAATCAACACTATCTCCAATTCCATCACCAGATGTGTTTACTTGCATGCTCAAGAGCAAAAGTCAGACAGGTGAAAATACCAGCAATGTCACATTTTCAATCCAGCTCTAAAAGCAAGACCTAGGAAGCACAGATTTTCGTGGATTAAGTGACAGCACATCTGCATCTGCAGAAAGACATGGTGCCTTGTCTCTGAAGCTAGCAGCATGCTAAGAACCACTACTATCCCAAGTGTCATATGGGAGATACAGCCAGCTTTGCCACAAACACCAGTCCCCAAGATGGCTGTTACAGTAGAGGCAGTCAAGCCAAGGGTGAAGTAAACAGAGGGACCCATTTGGAGATATGCAAGGAGGGATGACACATGTCCAATGCCAGGTGAACCACAGAGGGGTGTAAGGATGCAAAAAACACAGAGGAACAGTACAGGGCAAATAGGGCAGAAGAAATAAAGATATGAACGAAATGAACGAAATGAACGAAATGAACGAAAGAAAGAAAGAACGAAAGAACGAAAGAACGAAAGAACGAAAAGAAAGAAAGAAAGAAAGAAAGAAAGAAAGAAAGAAAGAAAGAAAGAAAGAAAGAAAGAAAGAAAGAAAGAAAGAAAGAAAGAAAGAAAGAAAGAAAGAAAGAAAGAAAGAAAGAAAGAAAGAAAGAAAGAAAGAAAGAAAGAAAGAAAGAAAGAAAGAAAGAAAGAAAGAAAGAAAGAAAGAAAGAAAGAAAGAAAGAAAGAAAGAAAGAAAGAAAGAAAAAGGAATTTTCTCAAATGCATAAGCTACTTTATCCCAATTAATAGTTTAGCAAGACATCCCACCAGGTCAGTAGGACGGGCTGACACCAGCCACTAAATTATATGCAGACCATGGTATATCTGGGACCAGTTAATCCTTTCCATTGCAGTTAAAGCAGCTTGTCCAGGAAAAGCCTATCAATTTAATCCTGCCTACAGAGCACCAGGGCGGTCATTTCCCACCTGTGCTACAGAACAACTAGTGTATATTCATGAGCAGTGGTCTTATTACCAAGAATATACCTAATGTGTATTTCAGTGTAACAAGAGACAAGTTACAACAGCCCTATTAAAGGAAATAGCAGAGATCACAGAATTGACACATTCTGTTTAAAGGCAGCCACACTTGCACTTGACTGTACAACTAGAGACAAGTTTGTTACGTACCTCTTCTTTCATGAACACTCATAGTTACTAGTTTAAAACATAAGATAAAAGCCAGCCATGCTTTGGCAAAGGAATAGGGGACATTATCAAATTATGAACTAGGCATATATATAAGTGCAAACAGATCTAGAAAAGGAAGAGTTAGATAGAATAAGCACTCAATGATATAGGACAAAGAGACTTGAAAGCAAGAAATATCCAACAATTTGTAACACCAAAACTAACAATTGCAGGTTTTAGCAGGCAAAGGAAATATGAACAACAAATAAGTATGCATAAGAAAGGAACAACCATGTTAAATACTTTGGTCATTGCTACAGAATGTTTTACACAAAATTGATCAGGTCATTATTCATAAATGCTGATCATTTTGATAGTACGTGTGGTTTGTTAGCTTAATACCAAGGATGCCAAGATGCATCTCAGCTAAACTGGTAATTTTTGTAAAATGAGCAAGGCATCATGAATCACTCTGAGGGAACACTGAATTGTTAGCAGTAAATTTGGGCCACAGGTTTAGGTGATACAATACTTTCAGAATTTAAAAATATTTATTCAATGTACATTGAATATATTGAATACATATTGAATACATTCAATTCACATGGAATATATTGAATACATTCAATATACATTTCAATATACATTGAAAGTCAAAGAAGCATCCTTGGATGTTTCCACATGAAGGCTGGGTTTAGCAGAGATGGCTTATGGACTCAAAAGTAAATTATATATGGTAGTTATATGTTTTTTGTAAAAAAAAATAATAAAAAATAATAAAAAAAGACAATGAGACATAATAAAAAAGGAAGACAAACTGGAGCATGTTAATGTCAGCAGCAGAGACAGCCTGGGAAACTATTTTAAGAGACCAAGAGGAAAAATATTTAGAAAAGCATGAGTTGATTAAGAACAGGCAATGTGAATATCTAGAAAAGGAGATCAAGTCTCCCTTGTTGGAATTCACTAAGAGTGATGCCTCCCAGGTCCTCTCAGCATTGCACATTTAAAACAACAGTAAGGTCTGCCGTCAAGTCCACAGAAACTCATACACACCCTGAACCCATTTATGGCTTTTTGTGTCCTGCACAGAACCGCAGCTCGTGCAGGAAGGAAATCACACAGTAAAGATCTTGATCCTGTGGCTAGAAAATCCCCCCTGAATTAATCTCAGAGAACAAGAGGAATCTGCTTCAGAATGCCTTAATGCTCTTTGATGCACAGCCAAACAAAGATCATTCTTCTCTTCATATTTCCAGCACATTTATCCCAGTCTTCTCAGCTCTGCATTTTTCACATAAGTGGACATTGTCAATGAAGGAAGAGCTTTGACTATTCCTGTACAGACTGGAGTAGCACAACTGTAGAGGAAGCATATCTGGCTCATGGGGAAAAAAAGTATATGCTTCATTTGCCTGCCAGCAGACATGCAAGTAGCTGACAGGTAAAAAGTAAGGCCATCTCATCCTCTCCGAAGAGGATGAGCCATGAAAATCAATGCAGCTCCGTTTATTTCAATTCTGTAATGTCCAGTTAGGGAGCAAAGACATGGCAAGTGACTAGCACAGGTAAGTTGGAATAGTGAACGTGCATTAGCTAACACAAATTGGGGATCTTGTCTGGCAATAAGACCAGGATAAGGCTGCCTGGGTTATTTACAGTCTCACAGCCTTACAAGTCAAGGACACAAGACAATTTGGGGATCACTTCAAGGTGCTATTTCTGAGAACTTTCTTCAGCTGAAAAAGACAGAAGTCAGTGTGATAGCACTGGAGCAAACTCCAATGATCACAGCCAAAAACTATTAAAAATGAAATCTCACCTTCTGCAGAACTTGTCATTTAGGGGCAAGTCCAAGATTACACCAAGGAACCTCCAGCCTTTCCTTTCAAACACCCTGTTACACTTAACAGACAGGAACCTTCCTTAAGCCACTCACTGCTTTGTAACACTCTAACCCGTGTTCTTATCTCCTCGTTTCTCAGGCGGTCAGTTCTGACCTTTTCATCACCTGATCCACTGATAGTCTTTCTTATATCCCTCAAAATGAATGCATCAGACTTCAGCAGCTGGAATATGTTTGCATTTGACAGGAATTTTGCAGCTCACCCAAGTCAAGGAAGAATGGTGCAGAATTCTTGGAGATGAATAGGATTAGGGAACAGAGGGCCTGAAACTGATGTGACTCAGTGGGCCCCTTGTGTACAGAAGAAGTGGGGGTGGAGAGATGGTGCTCTTATGGAGAACAAGGACAGGTGGGGTCTGTATACCAGTGCTGCCATCTCAGATGCCTGTGGAGAAGAAACAATAAATACTAGATAAAGTGCTTTAAGGGTTAAGAACTTCAAGGGGATAGCCTGCACAGTCTCAAAGAAGAGATAATAAAGAGCCTGTAACACTAGATCCAGCCTCTATGTAAAGATAATCTACTCGATGGGGGCTTAATCCTAGCAAGGGCTCTATAAAGTCTGGGAAAAAAAGGGGGTATAGTGTGAACCCTGAATAGTCTAATTGATCCCAAAAGTAGAGTCCCTTTTTATATGTAAATATCCCGTCTCTCTTCAACCTCTTGATCATGCAGGGTCTAATCAAGGAGTTTCCAAAAAGACATCTGCTGTCAGTAGGAAAAGCCATCCCCTTTTTTAAAGCTCTTCTCTCTCACCCAAGGTTTGAAGCTGTGACTCCCCTCATGTCACTTTAGTCTCAAAAGCTCATACTGCTCACAAGGACATCCTCTGGCATAGGCAATTTGGTCTCAGTGCAGACAAGAGGATCTCTGCCCATCACTCCACGGGCCACAGCAGGTACAGTGGCTAGAGAAGTGAAGCTGAAGAGCACAAGAGACCTAATGGGGTTGCTTCAGGAAGTGCTTTTGAGCACTTTCTTCTGCCTAAAGAAAGACATATTGGTGGGGCAGAATCTGTTATAAATGAAAGTCTCATGCCTTTGCATTGGCAGCTATCTCTGTTGCAGGACCAAGAAGAATTATCTGAGATAACAAGCTGATAGGCTTCTCAGATGCATATTTCATAGCAGCATTATTCAGTTTACTGTCCTCACAGCTTTGATATTTCAGAGAATGCAAGACAAGGCAGAAAAGGCTGTTCATGGAGGAGTGCAAAACACTAAGCTGATGATGGACAGTGTTGATCCAAGAAGGCTCACCCTATCTCCAACAGTCAGGATCATTGCCAAAGAAGTAAAAAGGACAGGGCTAATGGTGTTGATGCTGCCTCTCCAGGCTGCTCCGCTGGTTAAGAACTATGGCCAGATGGTTTACACAAAGCACTTGGAGCTTTTCTGCTACAGCAGCTCTTGGCTTAGAGAGGAGTGGCAGAGATGCTGTTCCCTGTCTAACACTAGACACTGGTGGGAATGGGCTAGGAATTCTCTGTGCCTTCCAAGTAATCTCTTTTGGAAGTCTGCTGCTTCAGACTTGCTAGTGGAGTTTTGCCCTTCCTGAGGAAGGAGGAGGTCTGAAGACATCTCCTTGCCATCAAGGAGCCAGGTAGGCCAGTTGAACTGGGACAAGAAGGGTTCCTTGCCACAGAGGAACAATTTCAGTGCTTTCTTCCTGGCTTTTGCTAACTTGTCAGCTGTTTTTTCTTCCTCTTTGATGCTGGAAAAAGAGGTGAACTTGGGAAAATTAAAAGCTCCAGACATATCTGGAAACTAGAGTGAGGGTCAGCCGCCTTATGTGCTCACTGTCTGCATAGCAGAAGGCAACAAAATGAGCAGAGGTAAAGTTAGCACATTCTACACACCACAGTTTGATCTAAAGCTTATTGAAAATCACTGACATTAATTAGATTTTTGCCCTGCTTCCTTCCAAGAGCTTAGATGGCAAAGAAAGGAAACCTATCTAGAAAGAGATTAACTTTACCCATTCTGTGAAAACAGAACAGCAGAACAGCAAAAGTAGCAAATGTGATTGACCAAATAGCCTCTGCTTGTTCTGCAGAGGTCTCACAACATATCCCTGTTACTTCCATTCTAGAGATATGTGCTTTTCTTACAAATTGCATTATTAGTGTGTATTTTCCTGTCTGAAAAATTTCCTTCACTCAGATAAAAATAAAATCAATGCTCTATCTGGTGCTTGGAATGATGTGGCCCCAACACACAAACACACACATCTGTTGTCAGAACTTTTCTGCCTTTCTTTTTCTTTCTTTTAATACAAGTCTGGAATCCGCTGAGTGTTCTTCAAGTCTAAGCTCCAAACATTTCAAACAGCACAAAAGGTATGACAAGATGAAAGAAAATGTCCACAAATAGACAGTTAGACAACTAGTTAGCAGCTGTCTGCTTTTCTTCAGGGTTTTTTTTGGTTTTGTGTTTGTGGGTATGTGGGTTTTTTGTTGTTTTTTTGCTTCTTGGTGGGTTTTTTTCCTTGCAGGGAAAAAAAAATGCAACAAAAAAACTTTATTTTTTCAATCTTGAAGGAGCTGACTACAGATTCTTTTGTGTTGGCAAGAATCCAACCCTGTTTAGCACTGGAAGGAGGGGGAGGAGGTGAACTCCTTATAATGCCATGTGTAACCTTGAACCTGAGAATGAATGGTCTAACACAGTATGTATACAGTTGCAACAGATTAAATAGCCCTGCTCATTTTCCATCTTTTGTATTGTACTGATCACAGTTTAATGAAGTTTTGGTGTTCTATCAAGTCAGGGCATTTATGTAGAAAAAGGAACCAAAAAGAGCAGGTTTTGATTAAAAATGTGTATGGGCTTTTGGGACCTGGTTTAAATATTTCAGATCTTGAGCAAGCATGGAGTCTGCAGTTGGAGTTATTTATCTTCTCCCCAGACAAATCTGGCTAGGGGGAGGGGTGGTAATGCTTAAATCCTTGATTTTAATTACTACTGTTGCTTGCAAGTATTTTTCTTCTCTAATTTCTGTTCTCCTTCTCCCCCTAAACAGATGATCAGCAGACAACATGGCCTCCTGTCTAACTTGGACATTTATTTTGGAAACCTGAGCATCCAATGCAAATATGAAACACAAGCTGCATTTGGATTCTCCTCCAAAACTTCACTGCTTGCTCAGAGAATTTGCTTACTCCCTTTGTGAGGCTTAGTGTGAGGCTGAAAAACTTTCCCTCCTGGCCTCCTTCTGGGTCCCTTTGTGTGTACATAAATGAATGTGTGTGTGTGTACTAATGCACGGGAGTCAGCATGCCAGACAGCATTCCACAGCCCATGATAATTCCTCCTTCCCCCCTTTATTTGCACATTTAGCATGAGTTGCATTCCTCCAGTACCTGCTGAAAGGGTGAGGAGATACTGTCCAAGGCTGGGCTGAAGAAGACGGATGGAAGGAACCTCCTTGTCTGGATAGATCTTACATAACCAGACATGGCAGGGTTTCCATCCCACTGAAATAAACTTGTATGACAACACTTAACTCTGCAGCTCTTTCCATTGACAGCTTTCAAGCCATTTTGCTTGTTTTTCCTTCCCCAACCATTATCTTCCTTGAGCTTTTAGATTATAAATTCTTCAAGACAGAGCCTTTATTACTGGGTTTGTACAGCACCTGCTACAATGGAATTAGTAGAACAGGACACTGCTCTCCATTAACACTTAGACCACCTCTCATACAAATAGTTAATGGATAAACAGGTCAGGTTAACCCCAGATTTGGGTGGCTGACACAGGTGTTCAGCCTTTTCCAAATGATACTTTGGGAAGCAGTGGCCAGAGAGACCATATTGTTTTACATCTCATTTGAACTGTGGAATATATTTTCCTAGGCATGGAGAAACCCAAATCCTAAGCTAGGACTGGAGGCAGCAGAATGGGTTTACACCACACATCTTGCTTCAGCCCAGCTGAGCAACAGTTGCCATATCTAGCAGTGAGGCTATTTGGAATTTAAACAATAGCTTTTCTTGTTGAGCTACCGATCTCATGTTCAACTGTTTCACCTCCTCCCAGCCAAAAAGCTACTGGGATTTTACTCCAGTGGCCCTGTATAAACTTCATCAGCCTTAATAACTAGTGACATCTTGTCTCTGGAGAAAGAGTAAGGATAAGGTTCAGTTTATAGCTGTTACTCACAAGACTGAACCATGGAGAAAAATTCTGCAGTTTCTGATTTCTGCAGAGCCATGGTAAATTTCTGCAGTGAAAGGGAACTGTATGGCTACACCTTGCCACCTCAGCCCTTCCCAGAAATACCAAAACCCCAAACTTCTTAAATCAGTGAGGACTGTGTGAAGCAGAGGAGGCAGCAAAGCACCCACCTTTCATCGGGCAGAAGTCCCAGTTGTGCATGTCAAGGTACCTCTGCAAATATTCATCTGCTTGGAGAGCTCCTGAGGCTGTGCTCCCAGTTGAAGCCCTCTAGGACTCTAAACAAGACACATGGACATGAGCTGAAGGCCTGCTTTTCTGTTGCTTACTGTAGTTTCTGAACTAGGGGTCATAAATATAATGAGGTCACTGTATTTAAAGGGAAGACATGAGCTCAAGGCAAAGTCTGTTAAAAAAAGTGGGAGTCAGAAGAACAAATGGGGCTAAAAATGGGATCAGCATCAAAAAGTCTGACTTAGTTCCTTGCCTTTTCACCAGTATAAAAGGTACAGCATGGTGGGACATTACTCCAGCATCTTTCTAGCACTGTTTAAGCATGAGTGATTGAATCAGCTGTGAAGGACTGGGGAACAGGGCCACGAGCAAGCAGAAGGTTAAAAGGACTGTGCAAATAAAAATTCGCTTCCAGCACAAAGGACATCACAGTTCAAGGCCAAAAGCCTCCCTCTGTTGTTCTGGAACTAATTTCAAACATGAACCAGAGGCCTAGCATGGAGAGGTTACTGTCAATAACCCCTTCCTGAGAAGGCCTTGCTTAATGGGATGTTTAACTGGATGATACAAGAACAAAAGGTCCATGGCTTCTTTTTTTCTCCACAAGGAAAGGCAATGAACAAATACCAAAGGAGAAGAAAAGAAACAGATGGACAATAAGCAAAAGAAAAATATGTGAATGTGCACACAATAAAAAGCACTTTACCTGAATTCAGCAGCTTTGGTAAAGACGGGGAGCATGTTCTGCTAATAGTGAAGCCTCTTGGTTTGTGGATGGGAAGGATTTAGGACCCCAGCACTGGTGGAACTCAGTGTGCAACTGCAAGGCTTGGAAAGTCACATTCTCTGCTGTAGTCCAGCCAGACAGCAACCAGACTTCAAGGAGGTCTGGGACCACTGTAATTCACTCAGTAGAACAGGATCCCCCTCTGTACCATTTTTAGGTCTACAGCAAAGCAAAATCTCACCAGTTTCAGGCCACCAAAACATTTGCTTCATGGTAGTTTCTTTTCAATCCTGTCATCATCAACACATAGTGAAAGAGAAATTCAAAATCTCAGGCCGGGATCTACAACAGATGTGTTTGCTACCGATTTACTATGTAGGCACATGGCTTCCACTGGTATCAAGGAGTGTTCTGGTTTGGTTTGGTGGGTTTTTTGGTAGCAGGGGAAAGGCCCCAGGAGTGGCACTGGTAAGAAGATGAGAAGCTCCCTCTGCTTCTAAAAACCCCAGCCAAAGATCCATTAGAGAGACAATAGATGCACCTCAGCGATTAACATATGAAAGAACAGCTATAACACCTGAGCAGAGAAGGATTTATGGGAGAAGAGCTGTGCTGGGGAAGAAGAGCAGTGCTGGTGGTTGGTGAGGAAGAAGGGGAATAAGGTGCCCAAGCAGAAGTTTCCCTGCAGCCCATGGCGAGATGGCAGCTGCCCCTCTGCACTCGTGGAGGAACGTGGTGGAACATTCCCTGAAGGAGACAGGAGGGGTGAACTTGGCCAGTGAACTTGGATTTTGCTGCCAGTGGACTCTGATCACACAGCTGTGGAAGACCCTGGTGCCAGGGGAGGTGCCTGTTCCCTGAGCAGCCCATGACTCTGTGGAAAGCCCAGGCTGGAGCAGCTCTGGACCTGGTGGGAAGGACTCATGAAGGACAGGTTCATGGAGGACTATCTCCCATGTGAGGCACCCGTGGGGAAGCAGGGAAGGACTGTAAGGAATCCTTCTTCCTGAGGAGGAAGGAGCAGCAGGAACCACCAGCCTGTGAACTGACTCTAAACCCCATCCCCATCCCCCTGTGCCGCTGGGGGGAAGGAGGGAGAGAAACTGGGAACAAAGGGATTTGGGCCCAGGAAGAAGGGAGGGGTGGGGTAACATATGCAAGCCCTGCTCTGTGTGTTGTCTGTGTCCTGTGTGTGTTTGATTAGTGCAAAATTAAATTATTATTTTTTCCCCAAGTAGAGTCTGTTTTGCCCAGGACCTTAATCGGTGAAGAACCCCCCGTGTCCTTTGTCTCAACCCAGGAGCTTTGTCCTCCTCATCCCAGAGTGTGTGGGGGTGGGGGAAGCTGAGTGAGAGGCCGTAGGGCCGGTTCTTTGTTTTCTTTTTGGGCCCAAACCACAACATTTAATGGCTAGCCAGGCAGG
This sequence comes from Apus apus, assembly GCF_020740795.1. Taxonomy (NCBI): domain Eukaryota; kingdom Metazoa; phylum Chordata; class Aves; order Apodiformes; family Apodidae; genus Apus; species Apus apus. The sequence continues at coordinate 66,323,956 of NC_067312.1, read as the reverse complement.
AGAGAGAGACAAAGAACCACGACAAGGAGTGAGGAGCTCAAATACCTCTGTGGAGCTGAGCCTTGGAGTGCAAGACAAAGACGTGGGAAGAAAAAAGGCACGGAGACAGTTGCTTCACAGCCTCCAGGAGGCTCTAACTTAGATAAAGGGACTAGTCCAATTTTGAGCTGACCCTTTGGAGATGCAACAGCAGCCCACATCTGTGCTACAGAGCTTCAGTGAGGACATCCATAAAGAGCTCCCAAGGAAAGACCTAGTGTTCAAGGAAAATGCACACTGCTGCAGAGTGTCAGGAGACAGGGTCTGAAATTTCCCCACGTTTTTTTCTGCCTGGGCTGTCACAGAGCTGTTTTAAGGAGGCCTTCTAGGCATGAGAGGCTCACTGCTTTCTGTAGGCATGGAGGAAGGAAGAAACAGGACACTTCAGGTATTTATTTTGAAAGTCTATAATGCATTTGGATGTCTGCTAGTGCCAAAACTAATCATGCTAGTGAAAGAGGTATGGGAGCAGAACAGGAAAAACAGAGCGACAGAATAAAAGAGAAGGAGCCTGGAAAGACAAGCAGAAAACGCAGCTCTACAGATTAGAGGGGTATCAGTGCATTGCATGTGCTTACTATCTTTTAAAAATCATATTATGGCTTCTGAAACCTTTTGAACAACATAAGATGACTCAAAGGTTTAAGAGTATGTCATGGCATCTCCAATGTATTACTCTGCTGGAGCCAGATACTGCATGCTGCTCTCTCAAATTGAGAGGAAGATAATTCAATTCAATGAGGAAACAAAATGCTCACTTTAATCACCTATATCCTTTGAGGAGTTTTTCTGTCTCCTGCATACAGTAATGCAGAGTAACAGGGAATTTCCATGTCTCCCACCTAATAGTTAAGACTATCCAGGATCCCAGGATTATAACCCCTTATTTTCTCTGACTTTCTTCACAGATGCATATTTATATACCATGACAACCACATCAGCACCATTACCTTTGGACAGAATATCCTGCAAAGTGAAAGCATTGGTAGACAAAGCAACATAATCAGCTGTTCATATTTCTTATAGAATATATGAGTTTTGTCTGTAGAAAATTACAGCGTAAGACTGGGCTGACTACTGAAAGTGGAGGAAAAGCAAGTACACGAGGCATTTGCCTCAGGATGAGGAAGTATAGAATCATAGAATCAGAGTTGTTTTGGTTGGAAAAGACCATTATGATAATCAAGTCCCACCCATAAGCTAGCACTGCCAAGTCCACCATTAAAATGGCCTCTAAGAACCATGTCTTCGTGTCTTTTAAACACCTCTAGGGATGGTGATTCCACCACTTCCCTGGGAAGCCCATTCCGTTGCCTGACAACCCATATGGGAGATGAAATTTCCTAATATCCAATCTAAACTTTCTCTGGCACAACTTAAGGCCATTTCCTCTCATCCAACACTTTTTACTAGGGAGAAGAGACCAACCTCCACTTCACTTCAATCTCCTTTCAGGTAGTTCTAGTGAGCAATAAGGTCTTCATCAGCCTCCTTTTCTCCAGACTAAACAAGCCCAGTTCCCTCATACACTCCTCAGAAGACTTGCTCTTCAGACCCTTCACCAGCCTCATTGCCCTTCTCTGGACTCACTCCAGCATCTCAGCACCTGTCTTGTAGTTGAGGGACCCAGAACTGAACATAGTACCCAAGGTGTGGCCTCACCAGTGAGTGCTGAGTACAGGGACACTTCCCCAGTCCTGCTGGCCATATTACTCCTCATACAACCCTGGATGTTGTTCATGTTCTTGAACACCTGGACACACTGCTGGCTCATACTCAACTGGCTGTCATTCAGCACCCCCAGTGCCTTTTCCTCTGGGCAGCTTTCCAGCCATCCTGCCCCAAGCCTGTCGTGTTGCTTGGGGTTGTTGTGACCCAAGTGCAGGACCCGACACCTGACCTTGTTGAACCTCATAGAATTTGCCTTGGCCCATGAATTCAGCCTGTCCAGGTTCCTCTGTAGACGATCTTCAGGCAGATCAACATTTCCTCCCAATTTGGTGTCATCTGCAAACTCACTGAAGGAGCACTCGATTTCCTCATCCAGATCATTGATAAAGAAATTAAACGGAACTGGCCCCAGCACTGAGCCCTGGGGAACACCACTTGTGATCAGCCACCCACTAGGTTCAACTCCATTCATCACAACACTCTGGGCCTGGCCATCTAGCCATATTTTACTAAATGAAGCATATACCTATCCAAGCCATGAGCAGCCAGTTTCTCCAGGAGAACACTGTGAGAAGCAGTGTCAAAGGCTTTACTCAAGTCCAGGGAAACAACATCCACAGCCTTTCTTTCATCCACTAAGCAGGTCACCTTGGCATAGAAGGAGATCAGGTTAGTCATCAGGGCCTGCCTTTCATGAACCTTTCATGCTGACTGGTCCTGATGATCTTGTTGTCCTGCATGTGCTGCATAATGGCACTCAAGATTATCTGCTCGATAATCTTACCCAGCACTGAGGTCAGTCTGACAGGGATGTAGTTCAATGGATGCTCCTCTGGCCCTTCGTGTAGATGGGCCTCACATATTTGCTCATATAGCATTATCTGAATCATACTGCACTTGGAAATCATCCCTTCCTCTTATTTCATGTCCTTCAAGAAATTAATCCCACCCACAAGGCATTTAATGGAATTTTGCAAGGGTCTTTATTAACTGAGGTTTCAAGATATCTAAAACACTTTTGCAGGCCCAGGTAAGTGAAAGGATTAAATTATACTTTACTTCGCTAAGCTATCTTTTATCTAAGTATGTTCCCAAGTAAACTATCTTTTACCCAAGCCATCTTTTTACCCAGGTATAAATTGCAATGGGCGCAAACTGCAAACTGTATTGCTTTGGGAGGAAGGAAAAAAAGAGGTAATCATGACAAATTATACTTTTTCCAAGTTATCATCATCTTGCTCTGTCTCTGTCAAATTGTTCCTCAAACACAGCAGTCTGCAAAGCTGCCTGATTCCTCTTCTTCGGTTGTTTTTTTTTTCTTCCTGCCTTTGTACTATTTGTACCTCTTGGATAAAACCTATACTTTTGCATATCTCAGCCATTTCAAGGGCTGAGATGATGAACTGCACTGTTTAGTCCTTTCCATCACAGTGTCACTAGTGGTCATGTCCGTGATTATCTTTAAGGGCAATGCATTCAATAATCGCTTCAATCCAAATCTATCTATAATTATGATCGAGGATGATATGCGAAGTTATATATGTGAAGGAATGGTTCATTTTTCATGCCTACACATTGTTTTTTCGAATTCTTTGTAGCTGCAACATAACCTTGGTCTGTAACTTCACCAAAGAGTGAATGTGACTTTTCACTAAACTCATTTCAGCTCTCATTAAAAGAAAACAAAAAAAACAAACAAACAACAAAACTAACCATTCTTACACACACACACGCCCCTTAGTTTTTTTCCACTTTTACCATTTCAGGACTGTTGGGTTTTCTGGGCTTTAGACAAAACAACTCCAGTTCTCTGTAAAGCACACTCAGTATCTGATGCCATCTTGGTGGTAATGAAAGAAAAAGAGAAATCTGCTCAGACAAGAAAAGGCCCACTCTGTAAGCAAATTCTGTGCTCAGGACTCCTTTGGCACATTAGGAAGGCAGGTAGAGCTCTATTATTGTCTGCTTGGACCTTTAAATTTCTCTTCTGTTCCTTGCCTCTGCTGGGAGCAATTTCACTGCAATTACTGAAACGAAGCCCCTGAATTCCACTCTGTAGCTATTCACATGACCCTCAGTGCTTTGGACTTGATTTTTCTCCAGTTTTCTCCACAACAGGAACAGTCGTGAGGAAATTTTTCTCAGTCAGTGGCTTCAGGTTTCTATTAAAAACTTTTGCTACTTGCAACACTTCTCAAAACCTTTAAACAACAAACCTTGCATTGGAATTATTCAATCAAATGGTATTAAAAGCACAGCTTATGCTTTAGAAACCACTTACAAAGAAGGTTTTTACAGATCAGTGAGGACGCTAGTGAGGAGGGGCCTCTGATATGAATGGAAACGTTTGTTTCGATCCTCATTTATCTCAAGGCCTGGGTGCTTTCTGGACAGTGAAACATTCTTCTCCTCCCTGCACTTGGAAAAGTGAGGATCGAGTTGCGAGAGAGTGCCCTTGAATGCTCAAGTAAGGAATTTGCTAAGTGGCCTCCTCAGCCAACACAGCTTCCACATTAATGGTGGCTTCTTAATTCCCTCTGCCCTCAGCAGCAGGATTACCCATCGTTTCTTATCACAAGGCATCACTGCCAGCTGGGCCCCCACAGGTGTACTCAACCACAAAATCATGACCACTTCTCACATTAAAATGTTTACCATTTATCCACCACCCTGAAGTTTTAACCAAGCCTTGATAAGGATATAAAACACAGTATTGCAAAGGTCATAGTGTTCTTAATTTTTACAGGGCTTCTCAGGGATCTCTGTAACTGAGTGTGTGCACAGGTCTGCCTCAGCCTGCCCGGAATCCACACACCCCTGCAATATAAGCATTAATTAAAGAATAATGACTTACTAGTGTTGATCTGGAACCCATCTATACTTAAGGAAATAGTGAGAAAACATTGGAATGTTTTGGTTTTCTTGTAAAGGAGCATCATGTTGGTTAAAGCTACTTTTGCCTAACTAACACATTCAGTGCAAACGTGAGGTCCCACTGGGTCTCTTCTTAAATCAGCAGTGAAGCTCTTTAAAAGAAGCAGAACTCAGTCCTTGGTGAGACAGGGACCTGTACAACTGTATCAGAAACCAAATCTTCAGCCCTAGTCTCAAATCCAGCATTCATGGATGGGAGTATAAGTTTGGCCAAAGTAAAGAGTGTAGTGTTTGTCCTGTAACTCACACGGCTAACCTCAAGCTTTTCTTCTTCCTGCCATCCAAGGCTTCTTGGGATTAGTCAGGACTGATATAGATGTATGAACATCTTAAAAGGACTGTACATAGCTCCCAGGCTGAAGACTAAACACTGCTGCATAAAACAGAGTTTGGCAGCGATTCTATAGGATGAACCTAATCAGAGCAGACAAACTACAATACATGATAAAGGCATGGAACTGAAAAGAAAAAAAAAGGACTTTCTCTGCAGCATTGTGTAATATATTCTGGAGAAACCAGAAAACCTTTCAGAGCAGCTGGGACAGAGGAAAACGAACCATTTGTTCCCATGTGAAATAAACAAAAGAAGGAAATACTCCAATCTGTCTCCAAACTAGGAAATGAATGGTGGAAAGATAAGTGACCAGAGACTGAACCAAGCTTTTCACATTGTCCAGCTCCTGACCGTAGCTGTGTTTGAAGTGCAAGGAAGATCACTGCACAGACACATACCACCTCATACCCTGGTCAGTCCTGGTGAGCCACAGACCTTCACAAGGAAATGCAGTCTCTGGCAGACGTTGCTGGATGCCTGCAGTACAGCACCAGACAACAGGGTGGCTCTTTTTTTTTTGAGTTCTGGTATACTGCCTGATAAAGGAAAAATCAAAGCAATGCTGTATTGCTCCAAATCACCTGCTCTGCTCTGTACCTGACTCAGAAAAGGTTCTTCCAAACACTTGAAACAAGTTTCCCAGAGGAAGGTTATTTTCAGTAAGAAAATCCCCACAGTGAAATACAGGCAGAATGGAAAGCCCTGCAATTCCAAAGAAGGGCAGAATTCTCTACAGCACTGACTGTGCAATGTTCAACACAGCCAGTCTTTTTTTTTTTTTCTTCTTTTTTTTTTTTTTTTGGTCACTGAAGCTTCACTTGCTGGATTTTGTTTACAACACGCAACAAGCTCAGTGAAAAAAGACTCCTGGTACTCCTGGTACCTGCATGACAATAGTGCAAGTTCTCCACATCACCCCCCTCCCTTTGCAGCTTACAGTTAGGGGTCATTCTAATGTTTTGATTCATGCAAGAAAGCATGAAGTGAAGCCAAGCAACCATCTTGTATAGACTTGTTGCCTTTGTAGATTTTGTTGCCTCTCAAGATGTTATACTTCCCATTTCAAGTCAGATAGAAATGCCAGTGCTCCTTCCTCTTCCAAGTAGAACCCAAACAAGGTTCTTGTTTGAGTAATAAGACCATGAGTCAGTCTGTAACAGGGATCACACTGCCTTTCTGTGGACATCTTATTAAATACTTAGGAGAAAAAATGCCCATTTTTAAAACAGCCTTACATTCATAGCCAGGGAATCAATGCAGACAGACAATGTTTGCAACTGACCCATAAAACCTAATTCACAGTTCTTCAGTCCACTTCTCAGTATAGACCAAAAAAGCTCAGTTCCCAAAATGAGCAGCTAAACCACATGGACACATTTGTAGCCCTGACTGACTGAATGCAATCACATTACTTAATATCTCTAGCAAACAGACACAACTCAATCTTAGCTTTCCCCTGAACACTTCTACCCATTGGGAGGCTGCTCTAGAATCTCCTTCAAGTTGTCAGAGATCTTCACTTAATTTCCAGGAAAAATCTCTCTACAACGAGCACATAACGATTTTTTCTTATCACAGCTCTGTTCTTTACCAAAACTTTTCTTTCCCAACTCTTTCCCCTCACCCTAGTATACTTATAATCCAACAGTCATGTTTCTTCTCATATATCATCCTGTTAAGATGAGCAGATTTAGCTTCTTAACTTTCTGGTCTTAAAACTAACTGCATGCTCAGAGCTGTACACAACTCTATATAAATGTGGTTTCACCACTACTTGGGGGTGCAGCACTAAACTGCTGGAAATATATCTTCTCATGAGCCTTAAAGCACACCTGAGTGCTCTCTTTAGTCCTTGGTTATGCCACAGCAGCTTACTGAACTGGGAATTGCACTTTACAGGTTCCTGTGCCAAGATGAACGAAGAAGGTAAACACGTTTCAGTGGCTGGGAAAATGAGACCCCTCTTGACCTTGCTTTTTCAGTCTGAGCACAAGGACTGTTCTGCTTGCCTAGATTCCCATATTTTTCCTCTTTTCACAAGGAAATAGTGGAGTTCAGGCTGTTGAGAGAGGTATTTGGAGGAGGAACAATCAGAAGAGGGTTTCATGTTGCAGCAGCTTCCTGAGTGAGAGAAGACAGGCATGGGAAATAATAACTCTGCTCCAGTGTCAGGGCTGAGGAGATTTCTATTTCCAATTTAAATGTAATTTTAAGAGCTCTTTGTAGCAGCAAGGGTTCACTTCAAGAACCTGGAGGCTTAGTACATATACTGTGCAGTCCACAGAAAGGTTCCCATCAATTTCAGAGTGGCATGGCTTATGAATGTACATTCTTATGCTGCAATCAGGAATGAGGGAGCACTTGAAAAATGCTGGTACTCTGCAATATTTATAGGGTCTTTCTTCTTGCATCATTCAGTTCTTGCACTTGGCTGTTCAGGCAATCCAAGAACCTCTCATCTGCAGTTTGTGATGCTTGGTTTGCTTCGGGGACAGCAAAAGAGAAACTGGTAGGGAGATCTTAGAAACATGGGGAGAATGGGAAATCTGTATTGCTGGGGTTTGATAGTCTTAGGCTGATTCACAATAAATAAAGAAAAAGTTAATGGCTGAGGACTAAAATAACAGACTACCCACATATGCAACACACAATGATTTGACAGACTGTAATTCCTGTAGCGCTCAGAAGGTAAATATGTGCTCATCATACTTCCCCACATAATGTTTACAAATCCTCACTGGTGTTTTTCACAGTGATTAATTAGGTTGAATAATCAGATGGACAAAAAAGGAAAGGATTCTTATTCTGGAAGGACAATTCATTGGCCAAAAAGAAGGAGAAGATTAAACACTGTGCAGGCTTTTCAACTTTGAATGTCAACAAAGTTCTTCTAAATAAATTCAGCAATAGAAAAGAAAGGCAGGCAGTTCTGAGAAAATGCTCACTCTAAAAAGTACTTGAAAGGAATCCAGTCTGGAGAGTGGAGAACTCTCCAAACCTTGAGGTGGTAAATTGAGACTCAAGTCATGTCCTAGTTTTGCCCATATACAGCAGTATTCACTCAATTTACATAAAATATCAAGTAGCTGAAGCAATGGTCACAGCACATACCTCCAGACTACTTAAAGAAAAGCAGGATTTCTGAGCTCCAAATCCAGTAGATATGTACTCTAAAAGTAGATATGGCATTCCTCCACTGTATCAATGCTCTGGGTAGTGCAGGACTGCAACCAGCAAGCATTAAAAAAAATATGTACAAATAGGAAATGTCATATCTGTTTTTTACTCTTGGCACTAGAGCTGCAAAATCCAGATATGTGGAAGCAGAGTATGAAGCCATGTTTCAGTGTCTTTGCAGCTGCATGAAAACCCTGGTTTTCTCAAAGAGCAACCCAAGGGGATAACTTACTTTCTCTTCAAACATTTTTCTGTGTTTTTATTACTAAAGGGGAAGTGCTGCAGGACTTATTTAGGGAGTGATAGCGGATGACAGATTAAATATGAGCTCACAGTGAGAGACTGTAGCACAAAGAGGCAAATACCATACTGAGATGTGGAGCAGAATTACTTGCAAGACTCCAGAGGTAATAATTCCTCCATACACAGCCCTGGTGAGGGCCCTCTTGGAAAACTGTGATCAGTTTTGGGAAACTCAATATAAAGAGGATGGCAATAAAATAGAGTGAGTACAATGAACAGTGATAAAGATAAGAGGATTGGAAGGTATGATATATGAGTGAAAGGTAAGGGAACCTATCTTCCTAAACATAGTTGAAAGATGGAGAAAAGGAAAAGGCAAGGGGAAGGAGGAAGGACATGGCAATGCCACAGTATTCCCAGGTGGGTGGCAAGCCTGACTGCTTCTGTAGATGTATTTCAGAGATAGTGAACAAAAAATGGCAAATTTCATGGAAAATTTAAAAATAAGTGTTATGAATTGCCTTGTTCCTCCCCATGGTTGTGGGAGGGAGGAAAGTAATTAATTAGGGGGGAAAAAAATAAAAAATAATTTAAAAAAGGAACATTTTGGAAAGAAAATATAATTTCTCTGAAGGAGAAAATAAATAAATAAATAAATGAAACCAACAAACCAGACTACACAAACACACAGACATATGTTCTCAAAGACATACACATTTAGTCCCTAAGAAAAAACATTCATGGAACATTACTAGCCAGCTCTAATCAGAGGCTGTTCAAACTTCATTCTATTCTTAAAAAAATTAGATTTTCCTGTGTAACTTTATCACATTCTGGCACACTGTTCATGTAACCACTTTCCCCTTAGCAGAAAGATGTCCATCATCATAAAAGGGCAGCACTGTGCTTGCAAAGGTTTCCTTCTACATGAGCTGGATGATCTCCATCTGGTCTGGTGGTCAGAGAAGAGCAGCTGGCATTTTTCCGACACAAGAGCTCTTACATTTCAAACTGCTGAAGCCTAGACTTTCTTGGGTATCTCCAAGCACTCAGGCAAACGTGATTAATAACAAGGTGGCTGAGCCAGGCTGGGGGTGGAGGTAGCAACTGGAGCCAGAGTAGAAGAGGAAGACTGTCAAAGTCAGCACTGTATAGTTCAGTCAAAGCTGGGTTGGAGATGGGGAAGAGGCATGGGGGGCAATGAAAATACTCTTTTGCATTGTTCATTCCCACTCATAGCTTTGCATTAGCTCAGCTGCACACCTGTAGTTAATACATTAAACTGTCTTCAGGAGACAGTCTATTTTATTATGTTGTTTGCATAATCCTTCCACCAGTTTGTCCATTTCCTGTGACTTTCCTTCAACTTTCTAATGACTTGCCTGGGGCAAACTTACTAGGGGAAACTCTCCCTCCCTTACTTTTTCCAGGACAAATAACAGAGCTGGAACCTCTCACTTTGACTCGACAATATCTTTCTCCTTCCAACTATTCTGCTTTTGACTGGCAGCATGTCCTGCTTATAAATCTTCTACAAAAATCAACTTTTGCTTTTCAAACCTTCAACTTCAAACACAACTCAGCCTTTGAATTTATTTACTGCATTTATTTTCACTGTATATTCTTAGAAGTTATCCTGGTCACTGTTCCAGTTCCTCTTCACTGTATTTTGTACATGAAAGCGTATTTTTTTTTGTTGTTAAACAGGTCCTCATCTCCAAAACAAATAGTTTTCTCATTCACTTTTTTCCATGCTTTCTTGCCTAATACAGTAGAAGTTGGGTCCAAACCCTTGGCATTTATTTGTTATTTTAGAGTGGGAAAGATGGCAAAAGACAGACACTGTCATCCCTTTTAAATTAACTGTTTGGTACTGGTCAAGTCAATAGGACGCATTCACTGTACAGTGAGCTATGATTAACCAGGAGCCTGACATACATGAACTCCCCGACTTTCACAGGGTCTATTCAGCAGTTTAAGATCCGTAGGCACCTTTCCACTGCTGAGACAAATTGAGCAATGGTTTCACAGCAGGATGAGTCTCAGAGTGTTGCCTGTGAAATTACATACTTTTAGTCTGAAAAAAAATTTATAATTTAGAGGTGAATGTATTTCTCTGCAATAGTTAGTGTTGCTTTTATTTACCCTTAAGGAGCAAGGATGAACAAAAATGCTGCCACCTGTTAAGCATTGTGGAAGGGAACTACAGCAGATTCATTTGCAAGATGGAAGATCTGTGTAGGATATTTGTCATTTCCATGGGGATTCTCACAGATCTTTACAGTGTCGTCTGATGAAAAGGGGAGCTGCCAATGCTGAGTCAAAAGCTAACACCCAAAAGAGAGATTTTATCTACATCCACATAGGATAAGAAACAGTGGAACACATGCCTTTGCTTATACACAGAAAAGTCACATCAGTGCATTTACCAATGAGATGTTCCTGATCTTTAAAAAGCTGTATCCTAGAGAGTTGAGTCTCCATCTGGACTTTGAACCCAATTGTCATTTTTTCTCCAGGGAGTTAAACCAAAACTCTTTATTCTCATTCAGACATCTATTTCCCACATGTAGACATCCACCAAATTGCATCCAGTTTACATCCACACTTACGCTGTTAAATGAAATCTTATTTGCATTAAAATTTGATTACTCACCCACTGCGATTCCACAAAGTTTGAATTTGGTTTAAAAAAAACAACTAGAGAATGTTGCAAGTCTGATGTAAATCCACCTCAGGTAATGTTGGAAACAACTCATATAAAAAGCTGCAATTAATAATTTAGATATTGTCAAGCATTGTATACACTACCCAATCAAGAAACATCTTCCCCTTTGAACGTCTAATGGTAACCACCTACTTTGGTTACCAAGAGAGCATCTCTACCTTAGAAACCCTCCATATTGTTTTGCTTTCAACAGAGCAAACTGTTAAACAACTAAACTCAGCAGTACTATCAACAGAGTCTTGATAATGAAGAAGTCAGAACTTTCTTGAAGATAACAGCCCCCAACTCCCCTCTAGTGTGGATGTAAAGTTTAAACTCCCACACTGAGATTTTACAAGATTTCTCAGTTTGGTTTGCATATTTGGTACAGGCTCATATAAAATGTGGAGGCTCAGAACTATCACCACATGCTTGCCTGGAAGTCCAGCACTGGTACTGAGACTGTGTACAGAAGCCTGACACACAGCCTAATTCTGATATCTTTTCAGATATTATACACTTCCTGACCATCCAGAACTATGATGTAGTTGAAAATACCTGAAATCAGATGTTCTGAGAATCCCATGTATACCAAAAAATACTTTAATGACTCCTTCCAGTCACTGGGAGAAAAAAAAACACTCTCCAGTAAACACAGTAATCACCTCCGAAGAAACATACACAGTGGGCACAGAATATTTTGAAGTCACAGCACCATTAGCATTCAGGTCAGGATCAGGTTATTAGGCAGTGTTCCAGCCTGAGCAGCACTGTGTGCCCTGGGGATATCAGTGCAATGAGGTGTCCTGGCAGTGGAGGGGATGTGCAACTGCTACTTCAGGCCACGTGATGGGCAGAAGAATCAGAGCTACCTATTTCCCATTCTTCCACAGAGCTGCAGGCAACACCCATAATGTAGGCAAGGGATGGATGGTCTGCTTTAGCCTCCATGTGAGCAAGGATAATGAAAGACATCTTTTCTCGCTTCTCTTTTGATATCCAACTGTAAGAAAATGGTCAAGCTCAAGCCTGAGCTTGCTGATTAAGAATGCATGGGAGGAGGAACAGGTGAAGAGGTAAGGGATCCCTAAAAACTTCTATAAGGGACATAACCATTCCTGTACAGGGATGCCAGCCATCAGCTGGGTGAGGCACCACTTCTGTTATCGTCTTCAGAAGATCCCAATGGACTGGCTGAGGGGAGTTAAGGAAGGAAAGAAAGTTTCAGCTATAGCCACAATGAAGCAAAAACATTTGTCCCAGGCACACCTCCGTAAACATGACAACAACAAATTATGTACCAGGAAAAAAAGCACAGTGTCCTGGAACTAATTACACCCTTTGATACCAAACAAAATCAGGTCAAATCATGTACTAACAATCTGTATGGGCAACTGGTGAATGGATGTGAATAAGAATCATAGAACCATAGAATGGTAAGGGTCGGAAAGGATGTCTAGAGCTCATTGACTCTAACACCCCTGCCAGAGCAGGAACACTTAGGGCAAGTCACACAGAAACATGTCCAGAAGGGTCTTGAAAGTCTCCAGAGTAGGAGACTCCACAACCTCTCTGGGCAGCCTGTTCCAGTGTTCCATCACCCTCACAGTAAAGAAGTTTTTCATCATGTTGAGGTGGAACTTGTTTTCCAGTTTTTGTCCATTGCCCCTTTTTCTATTACAGGGCACCACTGAAAACAGACTGGCCCACTCTTCTTGAGGAGGAACACTGTCCTCTCTCCCCTAACAAGAAACCTATGGGTAAGAGACAGACATCCATGCAGTGAAACAGCAACAAAATGGGGACACAGCAAGAGCCACTGGCTGTGTTATTCCACAAGTTGTGCTGTGGGAAAGCACTATGTTCACACTGCTGTCCTTTCCCCTTACTCCCCAAAACCCTGCATTGGGAAGGCTCCCCAAAGAGGACACAGTTTTTGCAGAATTCTCACATCTTCTTTGCCTTTTTATGGCTACATGCATCCAAAACTCACTTATTTCCCATCTGCAGTCTGAGAGGGAGCAATTTGGCACAGTTTATGCAAATGCACCATAGTCCTTCCTCCTGCTTAAAAGGGCTGGGATCTATTCACTTCCTAAAAATTAATCAGTCAATGGATATATAATCTAGACTACACTGAATGAAACCAGATCACAGCAACTTATTTCCAAGCTAGTAAGATGGAAACTACTTCAGAGTCTGAATGACAGCCAAAGCTGCAACTTCTTGTCTGCAAGAGTTTCCAGACATCACTAAGACAACAGACATCATACTGAATTTGCCACCTTTGCTGAAGAACAGCTTCTTTCTATAAAAGCAGCAAAGCGGACCTGAGGATTGAGGAAGAAGGTGGCAAATGGTAACCCTGTGGAGGGACAATATTATTTGACCATCAACCTAATTAGTCTTCCCTGATAAATTATAATGCAAATGTCTGAATCAGTGGGATTCCAGTTCCTCGATGAGAAAAGACTCACCCCTTCTTCTGCTGAAATCACCAGCCACGGTCATGGATCTCAACAGCAAGCTGAGGATCACAGTAGACTAAATAATTGTGCAACTCAAAGTCACCTCCCCCCCACGCAGCAACTAGCCTGAGGATGCTAAAAAATCCTTTCCTTAGAAGCAGGGCATCCCTTACCTGCCTACTTCAGAACTTTGTAAATCTTCAAATTTCTAGCAGTACAAGAATTTAGTGGCACAATGTCAGACTAGGTAGACCAGATCGCTCTTGCCTAGTCCTGATTGGTTCATACATGCTGGTAAATCCTGGGTTGTATCTAAACACCATCTACAATTAATTTTGTTTAGATTTTTTTTTCTCCTACCATTTCCAGCTTTGACTAGTGAGTGAACTGGAGAGGTGGAGGTGGCATGTTCACACTGATAATTAATACATATTTATATCTCAGGTATATGGCGATAGGAGTATTTTAGCTGTGGACAACATGTCCAAGGTCAGTCAGAGAATCTGAGGCAAAGCAACAAAGACAATTCAGGTACTTTCCACTATAACATAGTGACCTAAACTCAAAACCATTCATCTTACCTTTATAGATCCTGACAAACATTGTGTTATTTGTAGTGATTTATTTTATATGGGGAGGTCTCCATTGCCCATAGTTTTTTTGTGTGTCATTACTCCAGCTCCAGGTTGAGTTTATATATTTATTTTCTGGGGGCATTAGCACAGATTTGAAGGAAATATGTAGGTGGGGAACATAATGCTTCCAACTGAACTGCACTAGCAAGCACAGACTACAGTAGTTTAGAGATTAAAAATAGGATCATTTGGATGTGTGGATTTTAATATGATTTATGGATTGCTTCCAGAGACATTATTGTTGCTTATCATTCAGATGACTGTGAAAGTGAAGACTATGTGGGAAATCATGCAAGGGATACATTGCCTATAGAATGGGGAAAAAACATTAAATCTTAAAATGGCTGAAGCAGCAATTAATATTGTAACCTTCACTGCCTTCAATGCATGGAAGAAAAGGGTAAGATTGCCTAGATGTCTGCTTCCCATAAATAACTGATCTCAAGACTTAAAGGAAAAGACAGGCTTAGATGTACTTTACATACTAAAGCCCCCTTCACATTTGCCTTGGAGAAAATGCTTAAAATAATAGTCACTGACAAATCAGGAATTTGTATACAGGTATAGGACTCCAGACTCTTGGGTTGCACCAGCTGCACCTACAGGTCTAACCAAATGCAAAATATCTGTGCAACATCTTTGGCAGAGATGGATGGGAGGTGAGGAGGTGTGTTGTACATCGTTTTGCTGCTCAGTGAGTAAGGACACTTGATGTCTAAAGACCTTGGCTAGAGCAGTAATTACAGAAGATCTCAGCTTTTCACAGCTGAGATTCAGACATGACTCTTTAGACACCTACATGACCTTTTTTTAGGTGTTATTTTTCTTTGTAGGCTTGGTCCGGAGCAGACTGTAAGAGCCAAACATGAGAAAGCACTGACAAAGCACTCAAACACCTGATTCTCCTAAGTCTGCTTTAAACAGTGGGCTAACTCCACTGATTTCAGTAAAGCTCATCCTGATTTATGATGGCGTAAGTGAGGCAAGGATGGTGTTGTTCATGCTTTATGTCCATCACCTTAAGGACAAACAAAAACATATATCTGACAAAGTTGCTTGAAATGAGACCTTTGTTTTGGCATACCCTTTCTGGCAGAAAATAATGAAAGATGCAGTAAAGCACATTTATTCCTCAAAGCAGCTGATGTGTGAACACACTCAACTCCATACAGAGACAAGTAAATTTAAATATACATGTAAAGAATTGTCAGACCAAAATCTCTGAAGCACTCAGCCAGCACCTCAATAGTCTTTCTTTATATCCTTAAAGGCTACTGTTTTGCTGAGAAAATTAGGGCTTCTCAGCCAACAAACATAGTTATGCTTAAAAGCATTTTTTTCCACATAAGAATCCAAAATGTTCAAATGATACTTCTTTTCCCCCCCCACAGTTTTATTAAGTTATTTGTGAGCTGGTTAATTAAACTAATTATCAATATTCTTTGACAACCAGAGTAAAAATTTAAAGTCTTTGGTGTACAAAGAAAAATTTTGCCTGTTCATCAAGAAACTTTCTTTACATTTTGAGAAATGTCCAAAGGACTTCAAGTTTAATAAGGCATGATTGCATTTCCAAAACTGAAATGAAGACCCCTGAGAGAGGGAAAAAGACTGCTCAGACACATCAGTGATAGCTGACTCAAAACCAGCTGTGAAGGTCAGAAATTATTTGTGGAATGCATGTTTGCAAGCTTTCAATTAAAGGGGTTGGAGGCCAGTGTGCAAAGAGGGCAATAAAGAGTAAAATATAATAATAAGCCTAATGTAGCCCCACTATAGATTTCCACTGGTGTGACTTACTCAGGAGAGTAGTGTATGCCTAATGGGAGTGCCAAGGAGAACTGTATTGTATCCAGAATTATGGCCATATTATCAATAGTGTGCATATCCATGCTGGATACAGGATAATACACACCAGGATACAAATACTCCAATTTTTTCTCTACCTCACTTGCTGCCGACAGTGCAGACCTGATCTGGCCCAAATTTTGTTTTCTGCACTATTTCTTCCAACAAGACCAGGCTCAGCCACACACTAGCAATGTGACAGACTTCACTATTTGTTGGATTTGTCAACCTTGGGTAGAAGAGGACACCACATCTTCCTGAGCCATAGAGGAAGAACCTCAGAGCAGGCACCCACTTGCACAGAGAAGGGGAGCAATGCAGTCCCAGGGGCTTGGCCAGCCAGAGAAGGAAAAGCAAGTGGCACACTTCAGGCATTGTCTTATGTTCTGATGTCAAGCAAACAAAAATTGTATCTGTCTCAACAGAGAACCTTAGAGTTTTATTTGAGTGGCAAAGGGCTGTACATCCAGCACAGAGGGCAGGAGACCATCAGGAAGATGTTTTCTCTCCCTAAAAGGAGAGGGGAAAGAAAAAAAAAAAGAAAGAAAAAAAAAAAAGGAAATAAAGTACTGAAAGTCCTAGTTAGTTCAATTAATTATCCACTGGCCATTTACTTAAGGGACCTAGTTACAAATATATCCTCATCACAATGACAGGAAATCTATCTGAAAAGTCTGCAAAAAGGCTATTAATGAAGAGAGTTTCTAATGCCTATAAGCTGAAATACCTGAAATACCTTTTTGCTCCTTTCACCAGTAGTTCCTGTGGGTCATTTCTGGGGTCAGCAGTGGTGTGCAGAGTAAAGACTCTGCCAGTGCTGGAGAAAAAAAAAAAAAAAAAAAAAGGCAGAAAAAAGGTACTTCAGTATTGTCAATCTTTTATCCTTGAACGGTACACTAGAGGCTGACATTTAATACCCTAAGGATATAGATGTTTGAAAGCTGGTTATTGTAACAAAGGAAACCATCCAAACTCTGCAAGACCGAATGGATCAGATAAAACTGACACTGAGATAAATCTGTTTTACATCCATTCTTGCAAAAGTTTTGCTAATCTATGTAGTTATAGCTTTCCTGGAGCACAAGGAGAGGGAGGAAAAAAGAATCCTACACTACAGGAAGTCAACATCTTGCCCTGATTTGTAATCTCCGAAGTGTAACATTATGGTCAAAGAATATTTTTCTTCTGGATGCTGAGTGAACTCTATTAAAATGAGAAAGATGAAGAAAAAACATTGAGAAACCAACACAGAGAGTGAAGGTGGCCATGAGGACAAACATGCATGTTCTTTCTGGTTGAACTTCCATGTTAACATAGATTGTTTGTTTGTTTAACACAGAAATTCAGATCTTTCATAGACACAGGCTCATCTTCTAACCAGTCAGAAACTTTAACACCTACTCTTCATTATCTAGTATTTATACCGCCAGATTGGACTTTCATATGGAAGCCTGGAGCAATGCTGGTACAGATGGCAAGATGACTCTCATGAGATTGATGACTCTGAAGAAATATACAGTATTAAGTCAGAAGGTGCAAATGTTAACATTCCAGTGTAGAAAAGAAATATACCTTGCATACACTTTCCAGGTTTGTTTTCTCATGCATTACAAAGAGAAAGAAAAAGCCCTCGACACACCTCGTAGCTGGCAAATGAATGATAAATTTACTTTAGTTTCTTTTGTATGTCAACTGTTCATGCCTCAGGTACTTAACCTTTACTTTAAAAACATGGTTCAGATCCTAGCCTTGAAGGTGGGTGGGAAGGGGGGGATGGTATTCCTGTAAATGTTTCATTTAACAAAGGCAGTACTATAAGAAGGTTCAGTGGTGAGACTCTGAATGGTATTTATTGTTTCAGATTTCAGGGCTTCCATACATCTGCTGCCTGTCAAAGGCAGATACCACATTCATAAAACAAGTGCCCTGTCTGAAAAAAAAAAAAAAAAAAAAAAAAAGAGGTGGAAAAAGAAAAGGACTCCCCTCTCTGTGGCTCAGCCTCCAGGATTATGTGAGATGGGAAGATGCAGGAGGTGAAAGTTCTGATCTGCTGTAAAGATGATCAACAATAAAACCTTTTCTTATAAAAGGGAAATTTTACTTTTTTGTACATATATATGGGGGCTTTGATTCAGCAAAGCACTATAAGAACTATCCCTTCTCAGAAAAGCTCTTAAACATGTTCGTATGCCCCCCAAACCCATCAAATTGTCTAAGAACTTACTCAGCTAAAGTAGAGCCCTAAAGAAGAACCACTTATATTTACACTGAGCAGCTCATTTTACCAGGCCCATTACATGATTTCTGACTTTATTAGGTCTTGGAATGTATATTTCACCCATGGTGAGAAACATGTTCATTCATTTCTTATGATATCATAGTCTTCTCCATGGTAATCTGGTGCTATGTGAGGAAAAACAATAGAAGAGAAAACTTTTCATGCCGAGATGAGGACGGATAAGGAATTATGTTCAGCTGGGTGGGAGAATATATAAGAGGAACAAAACCACAGAGCCCCTAATTCTGAGGATCTGATTTATTTAGTATCTGGCATTGGCCATAAAGTGTGGGCAATGAAAAGAGGAGCTGACCTCAATGCCTCCTTAGCAGCAATCAGAAATTCATTTCAGTGTGTGAGCATTTAATTAGCTTCACTGAGCTTACAAGACCTTCAGTCATTTTAAGATACTCCAGGCAACTACCCCACACATAAGATTACCCTGAATCTGGAATGTCAGCCACTTAGGAAGAATGTCTGGAGAGTTTTAATTGAAGGGGATTCCTTTGTTTTAATATCCATTTGATGTGCCATCACCATTTTCTTCACCACAAATTTACACTGAGGGACTCAACTAGTCCAAACAATTGTTTTAATCAGTAAATTACAGAATACCTTCAAGAAATTTTAAGGTTGTCCTGTGTCTAGGAAAACTCAAATAGCACCATTAAATTCTTAGAGCTAAGCTAATCATTATACAGCGCAGTCACAGCACCTTTTCAGTCATCTGGGTAGAGTCATCACTTTCTTCCTTTTTCCAGAGGACCTGAAGTATATTTTCAACATGCTTTTATCACATGCATACACTAAATGTATATGGAGTAGGATTAACTAATAGGAGGCAATTATTAATTTTATCATGGCTTCATGAGGTCTGTATATCATGTTCCTCTCCCTGGCAAGGATGAGGAATCGCTAAATACAGTTAATTTCTGGGTTGATCTTATTTGTATACTGGACACTAATCCCCTTGGTATATCTCACGTGCTTCTTTTTTCTCAGAGATACTGTCCCTCAGTGACCTCCTCCTAGCATTTCATTAAATGCCTTCAGCCTCAGTAAATTACAGCACTTTAAAAACATTGAGTTTAGAATACAAAAAGCGAAAGAGTTTCTGTACACTGCCATGGGATAAGGTGCAGTGAAAATCCCATACAAGCTGAACTGTACTTCCTAATCAAATGGGTGTAACAGATGGCTGCTAGAGCAAGCCATCACAATGGAAATATCTGCAGTTCTCATGGTAACGGAATCTGCCAGGTCTGAGGGATTTGCTGTTTTCCAGGACATCTGAGCTGCAATCTCTTTCGAGCTGTCTAGCAGTCTCAGTCTCGCTCTCTCTCACTCTCTCAGCATGATGGAGATAGAGTTGAAAGGTGGAGCCTGATTTTGCATTCCAGCTGTGATTAAAGACATGCACACACAGACACACGCGCGCGCGCGCACACACACAGAATCAATAGCTCTGCATATTCATTATGCTATCTAGAACCTCATTAACCACTCAGGCAGAACAGTAAGAAAATTTTAATATGTCTTCTTCAGGGAGGAAAAAAAGTAGTATAATGGGGGAGAGAGAAAGATAGCATGTATATTGTGAATTAAGATGCATGAGACGTACCTTTTAATAAAGATGCGGAGCAATGCAAAAACTAGCAGTTGTTTCCATTTCATGGCAATATGTCAAGATGACTTAACATAGTAGGATGAAACATCTGGCCTGAAAAAAAAAAAAAAAAAATTATGTCAAATTTCCAAAACATATAGTATAGAATCTATGGAAGAAGAAGAAGAAAAATAGAGCAACTCTGCACCTTAATATTAAGCAAAAGCATGCAACAGACCTCCTGGTACCATGTAATTAGAAGGATGATCCTTCTCATAAGGTGTAGGATAGCATAAAGACAATGAGCTTTAATTACAAAT
This sequence comes from Apus apus, assembly GCF_020740795.1. Lineage (NCBI taxonomy): Eukaryota > Metazoa > Chordata > Aves > Apodiformes > Apodidae > Apus > Apus apus. The sequence goes on along the minus strand of NC_067312.1, from coordinate 66,303,696 downwards.
CCAAAGGACTGTGTTTAAACCCACAGGACTCTGTTAAAAGGTTCTTGTATTTCTGCATGAAATTCAGAAGCATCAGCAGGAAGAAAATAATCATTCATGATACTTTTATTGAAGTATTTTACTTCAAATCCCTATCAATTTAAATAAATAAGAAGCATACTGCCTTCGTTGCTAGACTACCTGCTAGAAAGCACACAGAGGGTGGATTCACAGCTGCCTATTCTCTTGGGTATTTGAGCCTGAAGATCAGACAACATGTAAGAATTCAGCCGTGGCTCAAAATGGAAACAAAGAGGACCATTCTTAAGCAATGTGAAATGAAAAACTACAGGCTGTAGACCACAGCCCTTGGCATGCTGATCCACCACATTGTCCTTGAGGGCACTACAGTTAAATACATATGACAGCCAAAGAGACAGGAAAAATATTTTCCAGAAAAAAATGTCTGGGTCTCTTTTTTTCATGACATAGAATAAGCCAGCCAATGCAAGCTCCTAAAGTACCCACTCAAGAACTGGGTGTTGTAAGAAGGTATTGTATACCTATCATGCAGCATTGAGAACATTTTTTTCACCTTTTCTGAAGCCTGAACTGCTTTTACCACAACCCTATTCCACTGTAGTAATGATTTCTGGATAAGAAATTTAATTCTTAATTTGGGTTGGTTTGTTTCAAATAGATATATAGAGTTCAGTTACAACAGTACTGCATTACACCTCCAGGGAACTCCAAACATTTTAACCAGTTAGAAATAACTGCTGTTGCCAAGAAAGATACCTGCAACAAAACCAGCATGACAGTAATAATTGTTTCCATTTGTATTGAGCCTTCAGCACAAAAACACTTAAGAGTATGAGGGATACAGTCAGTCACCTCTGCTTACAGCAAATTACTTGATTCATAAGCAGTTCCTCGAAGTTCAGTGGGGCTTCTTATGTTGCAAGGTGCAGGGCTAAATATCATGAGTTAGCAGTTCTCAAATCCATGTCTACTTTCTGCCACCCTTGTGCAATCTAACTAGTACACTTACTCCTTCACCTAACTATGAGATGCCGCCATCCCTGGAGTGAACTTGGACCGATTTTGAAAAGAATGTCACATTCAACTGAATCAGTAGATTTCAAATCCTTTCTTAAAATATAAGTAGTTCGTAGTTTTATCTTTTAACATATAAAAAGTCATTCTGGGTGAGAATGATGAGATAATAAAAGAACATTAAAAGGTAGTTCTGTTCACCACCTCATTGTCTAGGACACTGTGTGTATTTCCCATAAAGTCAACTAAGCATTCTTGTGTCAACCAGCTCAGCCTCAGCAATGACACAAGAAATTAAGAACCTCTTATACATTCTTACTTGATAAAGCAACCCATCAGGTGACTGGTTGTTCAACACTGAACTGCACCGTTGTGACTGAACTGCTAATATTTATTAAGAGATTAAAGTGGTCTTTACTGAACAGTTTGTTGAAAGTTTTGCTCAGACTAGGTCCCTGTGAAAGACAAAACAAGTGCTGTGCAGTGTCATCAATGGCACTCCAAGCCATTGAATCTATCCATTCCTGGGGTCTGTTAGCTGTTCCTCAAATAACCAATCCTCACACACACACGGAACAAAAGTCTACCTGCAAAGAGCTCTCTTCTCTCCCTCCTATTCAGCAATGTGGTGATAAATCACTTGTCTGCCAGCATCTCCTGCCCACTGTTCCCAGATGGTGCACTCATTTGGCTGCCCCAGCAGGCTCCCAGTCCCTGCTCACCCTGCTTGGCAGTCCAAGTCCCTAAGCGCTATTGCTCTACCAGACCACCAAGTCATTTCTGCTGTGCTTTTCACATGTGATATTCCTTGGAGAACAGGAGAGAAAGAAAACATCCTTCACTCTTCAAAAGTCTTTCATTTCCCCAGTCAGAGCTCAAGTATCTGACCTTCAACATTAGCAAGCTGGCCCAGAGTCCCTACACATCTGGAAGTCCTTAACAGATTCTCCTGCATCCAGTCTTAATCATGCTCTCCTAAAACATTGTCCAACTTGAGCCCTGATACATCCTTTCTGTTGGGAGACCTCCATCATATATTTCTGATGTACAAGACCTAGTATCTCCAATAAACCTCATGAATTCCAGAAAAACTAAAGCATTCCTCAGCCACCCATCCCCAAAGGTGGTCAGAGGAATGTCTTTCAATTTTAGGGTATGTTTATGATGGTACTTCTTTACAGCTGAAGCTCTGAGAACTGCATTGGGTACAAATTTTATTTCCATCTAAGATTGCTCTTGGTCCCCAATTCACTCCTAACCAGGCAGAAAAATCATCAGGACTTAGAATTAAGGGGTGGTGCAAGCTGGTATCATAAAACTCTGAAATAGACCCTCCTGTTATTTCAGTTCTACTTGGGCTCTTTGCTGCCTGTTTAGCAGACACTTTTCAATCAATTGCTGTATTTGTGCTGACAACAGTGGATTACTAGAGTTGCTCTTGTCATTTCTGTGACCTCCATCTTCCATTGTTCTTGCTTTTCTGGAGAGGAGCTGAGGGATCTTATTTCAAACACTCTCAGCCACAAAGCAGGGAAGGAATCTTCCCATACTCAACAGCCTAAGATTCCCAGCTGTTACAGAGAGGATCCTACAAACCCACCACTGCACATGAGTTGAGGATTCAACCTACAGTATTTACATGTTGAAGGATTCCCAGGATTTGGCATTTTAATGATAACAAAAAAAATAAAATACCTATACATCCACTTTTACTCAAAGTTGGCCTTTCCTGGCAATTTCCTGCAGAGACCACAGACCCCAGTTTCCTCAGTCCAGTGAGACTTTCCCATCCCCTGCAGGGACTTAACACAACTTCGCATACCACAGTGAACCTGCTCCAGTCAATCAACTTTTGCAACTCCCTGCAGGCTTCCAACACCTGCTAACAGGAGAGGACAACAGAAGAGCCCTGCCCCACCCCTTCAGACATAGTATTGCCTTATTCTTCAAACATACTGCTCAGAGCATGACGGTTCATTACAGGATGCTCCTATAAATAGACTGCACGTTCTGAGGGAGGATGTAAGCATGCTCTAGTAAATATTTTAGCAATGAAGTGGCATGGGATTCTTAATGCTTGTTATTTTTCAACATAAGAAGCACTCCATCAGAAGGTGCTCAAGGGAGAGAATGTACATTCTAACAATAACAGGACAGCTAGTGGCCAACACCTTATCAGTATTAGCTTTCCTTGGAAAGAGGTTTGGTTCTTCCTCCATTCTACTGCTTAATGTTCAGGAAGAACTTGATTTAATAAGAAGGTTCATAATGTCAAGTTACAGACACCATGAGAAGGAAACTTCAAAAAGTATAACTGGCAAACCAACAAATTATGTAAAAAAAAAAAAAAAAAATCCTGGCTATCTCCAAAACAAACAAACAAAAAATCAAAACCAACTCCCCCAAAAAACAAACAAACATACAAACAAAAAAACCACACAAAAACCCCAACAAACAAACAAAAACTTTTTAAAGAGCTTGTCTCTGTGCATTAAGTTCTGCAGTGGTGGAGGATGCTCAGGAGGATGGGGAAGGGGGAAAGCAGCAGGCCATGGTGGTCTGGGAACTGGTGTGCAAGCAAGAAGTCAAGGGATGCAAGCCCTGGTGATGGCTCTGCTGCCACTCACCTAGTTGTTTTATGGGAATAATAGTGATTGCAGAGCACAGCAACGCTGTCAAGACTAACTAGGACTGCCTAAAACAGGGACAAAGAGAAAGACCGTATTTTACAGCATGCCTGAAGCCCAGACAGAAGAGCTCCATGGCAACATGCAGGGATCTGTTATTCTTCCATTTATTCTCAAGTGCAGCTCCTGGCATTGATGTGATCTCTATACCATGAGGCAGGACGGATCTTTGCTCCTCTTTCTGTGCAAGCTGCCAAGTTGCAGCTCTTTCCTCAGCCTTATCCCTCCTCATGAGTGGGGCTGAGAGGGTTACAAGGCTTTGCAAAACTGTTCTGGCATGCCTTATGAGATAATAGGAACTCCAGAGGATGGTTTCTGCAGGGCTTTGAAAACTTTCTTTTCTGTTGCAAATGATGAAAATCCCCTTTCCTGCAATGTGAAAAGACTTGCCCATACGTTTAAATTTATGCATGTGATGATTTGTAAAAATCAGACATTTCACAAGCAGGGACGCGTGCGCACACACACACACTCGCACACAAAAGAAAACGTCCTGGTTTCATTCCACGTATCTTCTGTCACACCAGTTTGAAAACTGTTTGCAATGACTGGAATGAAGATAATACTGTATTTCCTTTAGATAATGGAAGAGAACGACAAAAATCAGAACTGTGGCAAATGCAATATTTCATTCTTTCCCTCACACACTCAGCAGACTTTGTAATCAAGCTTCCTCACTTGATGACACCCTTCCTGCAAGCATTGAAATGGGCACAGTTTGTGTCTCAGATTTGTGAAATGTCATCTTATCAAAGCTGCTATAAAAGAGGACAGACTGTCACCTGACAGCAGAATGGGAGATGTGTTCTGTTGCTTTCCTGCAGTGGTGACCTTGGACCTCTTTTTCACTTCCAAAGCTTTATCTGTCTTGATCATTTAGATGCTAAGTTGGTAGGAGGAATAGAGAAGCATTTTTTTGCTGTATGTACAGTGTATGGCAGAATGACTCCATCTCAGGTGAGCTAATGTGTCTGTATAGAATTATTCATTTATTTATTTATTTATTTTTATGTGAAGCTTAAAACATCTGCAAAGACATCAAAAGAGGAAGGAGCATGCTGCATAGTAACACAATGCAGCTGACAACTAGCTGATCTAAGATTACTTGAAGTTCCCTTGCAAGCTGTTCCTCCCATAGCTCATTCATAATGTCATTTGGTCAAATTCTAAACAAATGTGGCACAATGCAAAACAAACAGCTGTGGTTCAAAGGGAGCATGCAAGGCACAGGCCCTCATGGCAATGCCCAGAGGAGAGGCAGAAAAGGGCCACTTCTAGCAGGAAGTGTGAAGAACTTACATGATTACAAGAACTGCACTTTTGCCTTTCAAATCTAAGGAACAATGAAGAGCAAGAGAGCACACTGAAAGACATATCCTTTTTTTAATTATTTTTTTTCTTTGTTTTTCCTTTGTAATAAATAAACCTTCCTATTTCAATATTTGGCAAAATGACAGTCTAAAAAGGAACAGGAGAGATAATTTATATGCTCAGGAGAAGAAAGTGCAGTTAAAAAAAGACAAAGACTACTCCATAAATAAGAGGCTCATAGTGAGAAAGATTATTAACCAGACTCTAAGTTTCCACCTGAAATCAAATCACCCTTAATGGATAAAGTGAACATTATTGGGGGGGAGGGGGCAATACTAATACTAATACTAATAATAAAATCAAAACAAAAAAAAAGTGTGAGTGTAGATCTTAGGCTCTGGATTATAGAAGAAGGAAGATTTGCTTCTGACCTCACTTTTTTGTCAGTTTAAATCAACAAAGAGATCATGGTTTACTCTTAGAAAGCTTAACTTTCCGTAACAGCAAGATTTTTTTTTTCCATGAACTTAAATGTTCTTCTGTTCTCAACTGGAAGAGGATGCTGGATTGTTTAGAAACAAGCTTCCTCCAGGTCTTGGTTCCTGTTGTGCTTAGCTATTTTCCAGAGGTCTTAACATACGTTCACCCTACACAGAGACAACAAAAGGAAAACATTTTTCACCTGAACAAGTGGCTCTGGAGTAACAAAACTGTCTGGGAAAAAAAGCTGAGAATTCAAGCTTCAGAAAAGTTTGCACTTCTGGTCCAGTTCACCAGGCATACCTAAGAATTTACATTTCCCATCTGAGTAACAGTCCACATTGTTGTAGCTCACAGGAGGGTTTTTGGCTTCTGCCAGTCTAAATAGAATAATTTGAAACTGAATCATTTCCTGCAATTTAATTTCATAGCTGAACACAAACTATAGCAAGATAAGGAAGGTCACAAACACATGGAGCTACCTCCAGAAAACCATCTAACCCTCTGGGCTGCTTCAAGTGGAACACCTAACCGACCGCAGTAGGTTTGGTTATTATTATGGCATGGTAACACTCCTGGTCAAAGATCAATAGCAGCCAAGACAGCGCAGTAATCACATGGCAACAGGGTTTTCCACCTATTGCCAGAGAAGAAAGGGATGCTTCCCAAGCTCTATCTATCTCATCTCTTTTAACTGAGGATCAATATCGCAAAGACGGAGACAGAGGCAGAGAGACAAACAACCAGCAAACGGAAAAGCAACTGCAGCCTGCCACATTTGCAGCAAAGGGAGATAAAAGCCTGCTGCACTCTGAAATCTAATATGCCAAGTCACCTGGAATCATTGTCTCCTGAAAAGGGCAAGCCTGCTCAACATCCTCAGCCCACCCCCCTTCCAGAACTGAAGCACCAGTATCTGGAAAGCTTTAGCCTTATTAGACTCATTAAAAGCTAACTGGCATTTACAGCTCACGTCAAGATGAGGTGTCAGCAGGAGCGAGAACCCTGTAAAATATGCATATAACCAATGTGCTACAGAACAGTCTCCATTCTCCAACAGACACATTGTCTTTTAAGGAGTAGATAAGGAATGTGTTATTTTGCCCACTACATGAGCAAAAAAAGCAGTTTTGGGGTGCTGAAGAGTCTTCTGAGAAAGCAACCTCTGAAAAACACCACAGCACTAATAAGCTCTGACAGAAGGCTGAAGTTTCAGTCCAATGTAATGTACCTTTAAAAAGTACCATGTCTACACTACTGTATTGCTTACTTTCTGAAGCTAAGCCAGAGGGATGTACATAGTAAGATCTTTGTCTCATTTCAGGGAGGATACAGGATAAAGATTCTGTGCCAGTAATCTTCCCTGGATTAATGGTTTCTCTTTTATCTGCTGTATTTCTGCTCAGATGTCTTTGCTCTGAATGAGTCAGTGGAATGCAAATTATGGGTACAGTCTGAAAATATTTAAATCTAGCTTTGCACTGCACTGCAGGTTTGTGGAAAAAAAATACACATATATAAATATACATGCTGAAGAAAGGACAGATGAAAATTACAGATATATCTATAATGCAAAAAAAACCCATGGTGGGTTAAATTGACAAAAGATTAATTTTTCCATTTCTTCTCTTCTTTCTTCGTTTTTCCTTTTTTTTTTTTTTTTTTTTTTTTCCAAAAAGATCAGCATTTAGATGTTTGCTATGAATGGGTGAGGAAAATCTGCAACACTCCTTTTCTAAGCCTCAGACACTAGACAAAAATGCATCTGTGGGAATAGGAACCTGATTTTATTTAGGTTGCTAAATGGCCAATCTTCGTTATCCCAACAAGTGTCTTCCTAAATATAGCACTCTTTTAATTCTGACAAAAGAGAAACCAGACAGTCTAGGCATGATTTCTTTGGATTTCCTCCATTTTCTTTTTCTATTATACATTTCAATTTTTTCATTCTGTTGGGATATGGTTCCTCTCCTGCTGAGGACATAGGTTTTCCTCTAACAAGTGATTGCACTCCATAAGCAACCCAGTAAGGGGGGGATTTAGAACTGCAGCTCTTTTTAAGAAGCCAGGAGAGAACCCATAGGTATTTGTCATGGGCTTCAGCAGCAACTGTCCTCTAATGGTGGCTGCCAACAGAGTTTTTACAGACTATATGTATCTAAACAACAGCACAGAAGATCTCCAAAAGCTTTTGGGTACCTCAGTGGGATGGTGAAAGGAGAAATGGGAAGGGAAAGAACAATTAGTCAAGTGTGAGAATGACTGAATACCTTCCTGGGCTTTTGTAATTTCTATGGGAGTTGGCTTCAACACAGGACTGGAAGGGACCAGTCCTGGAGTAAGCAGCAGCTTTTTGATTATCATAGAATCATAGAATCATTAAGGTTGGAAGGGACCTTAAAGATCATCAAGTTCCAACCCCCCTGCCATGAGCAGGGAACCCTACCACTAGATCAGGCTGCACAAAAACTCATCCAACCTGGCCTTAAAAACCTCCAGGGATGGGGCATCAACAACCTTCCTGGGCAACCCATTCCAGTTCCTCACCACCCTTATAGTGGAGAATTTCTTCCTAATATCTAACCTAAATCTCTCCTCTCTCAGTTTGAAAGCATTACCCCTTGTCCTATCACTTGTCTTCTCTGATTAAAAGCCCCTACGCAGCTTTCCTGTAGGCTCCTTTCAAGTACTGGAAGGCCACTATTGTCTCCCTGGAGCCTCTTCTTCTCCAGGCTGAACAGCCCCAACTCTCTCAGCCTGTCTTCATAGCAGAGGTGCTCCAGGCCTTTGATCATCTTTGTGGCCCTTCTCTGGACCCTCTCCAACAGGTCTACATCTTTCTTGTGCTGAGGGCATCAGGACTGTACACAGCACTCCAGGTGGGGTCTCACCAGAGCAGAGCAGAGGGGCAGAGGGGCAAAATCTCCTCCCTGGCCCTGCTGGCCACATGTCTTTGGGTGCAGCCCAGGACACGACTGGCTCTCTGGGCTCCAGCACACACTGGAAGCTCATGTTGAGCTTCTCATCTACTACCACCCCCAAGTCCTTCTCCTCAGGAGTGCTCACAATCCATTCTCCCCCCAGCCTGTATTTGTGCTTGGGGTTGCACTGACCCAGGTGCAGGACCTTGCACTTGGCCTTGTTGAACTTCATGTGGTTGGCATTGGCCCACCTCTCCAGCCTGTCAAGATCCCTCTGGATGATGTCCCTTCCCTCTTGAATGTCAACCACACCACACAGCTTGGTATCATCAGAAAACCTGCTGAGGACACACTCAATCTCACTGTCCATGTCTCCAACAAAGATATTGAACAGCACTTTTCCCTGTGCTGACCCCTGACCACTCGTCACCTGCCTCCATTTGGACATTGAGCCATTGACCACAGCTCTCTGGGTGTGCCCATCCAGCCAATCTCTTATCCACCAAGTGGTCCATCTGTCAAATCCATGCCTTGTCATTTTGGAGACCAGGATGTCATGTGGGACAGTGTCAAATGCCTGGCACAAATCCAGGTAGATGACATCAGTTGCTCTGCCACCATCTCTGTAGCCTTGTTGTAGAAAGGCCACCAAATTGGTCAGCCATGACTTACCCTTAGTGAAGCCATGTTGGCTGTCACCTATCATCTCTTTATTTTCCATGTGCCTTAGCAGACTTTCCAGGAGGATATGTTCTATGATCTTGCCAGGCACAGAGGTGGGACTGACTGGCCTGTAGTTCCCTGGGTCTTCCTTTTTCCCCTTTTTAAAAATAGGGGCTATATTCCCTTTTTTTCCAATCAGCAGGAACCTCACCAGACTGCCATGACCTCTCAAATATGATGGACAGAGGCTTAGCAACTGCATCCGCCAGCTCCCTCAGGACCCGTGGGTGAATCCCATCAGGTCCCATAGATTTATGCACCTTCAGGTTCTTTAGATGGTCATGAACCTGCTCTACTCCTACATTGGGGGGTAAGTCATTCTCCCAGTCCTTGCTTTCACCTGTTGTGGCCTTTGTGTTGAGCACTTGCCAGAGAAGACTGAAGCAAAGAAGACAATGAGGACCTCAGCCTTCTCAATATCCTGTGTTGCTATCTCACCCGTTTCCTTCAGGAGAGGACCTACGTTCTCCTTGGTTGTCCTTTATCCCAGCATACCTATAGAAACTTTTCTTATTGCTCTTAACATCCCTGGCGAGATTTAATTCCAGCAGGGATTTGGCTCTCCTAACCTGATCCCTAGATGCTCAAACAACCTCTCTGTAATCCTCACAGGATACCTGCCCTAGCTTCTACCCCCTGTTTGCTTCCTTCTTCAGTTTGAGCCTTTCTAGGAGCTGCTTGGTCCCCCATGCCAGGCTCCTGGAGTTCCTGCTTTACTTCCTCTTAGTTGGGATGCAATGCTCTTGGGCCTGAAGAACATGATCCTTAAATATCAGCCAGCTTTCATGGGCCCCTCTACCCTCCAGGATGTTATCCCAAGACACCCTCTTGAGCAGATTTCTGAAGAGGCTGAAATCTGCCCTTCTGAAGTCAAGGGTAGTAAGTTTGCTGTGAGCCCTCCCTGCTGCCCTAAGGATCTTGTACTCTCCACCATTTTGTGGTCACTACAACCAGGGCTGCCCTTGAGCTTAAACATCCCTCACCAACCTCATTCCTTGTTGGTGAGGACAAGATCCAGCACAGCACCTCTCCTTGTTGATAAGGGTGCTATAAAGAGTAAACTCTGCAGGAAGAAAGAAAACACCAACATTAACCTGGTAACTACTACTTTACTTAACAGTAAATCAAATAGCATAATAAATTGTGCAATCAAGATAATTTGCAACAGAGTATTAAGCCCTCTAGCCCATCATAAAAACAAATAAAGTCTACCTCTCAAAGAGCTGCCTATAAATCCAGCTGCAACAAAACAAACAAACAAAACAAAGACTCATAATCTATGCAGTCCATGTGGGATTTGAGAATTAGTTAGCAGGAGTCTGCCTTTAACACAAAAAGAAGATTGGGGGTTTTTTATTACTTTGCAGTTAACCACCTTTTCTTCTAAGATTTCCATGAAATTTAATTTTTAAGATATTTTATATTGAACTTACATTAAGCCTTGAATTTTTAAATTTCATTTTAAAAAAAATATCTTACTGTAATATAGGCTTGATTTTCAAGATAGAAAATTAACCTAGTTTTCCATTAGTTTTCATTGAAAAACCACACAGAATTTCTCGAAGAGTGGACACTTTCCACATCAGCAATTTTCAAAACACATCTGGTAATCTGTTGACAAAAATTAACTTTTCAGAGAAAATATCTATCAGTTCCACAAAATAAAGAATTTTAAAATTTTCTGTTTTCTTTAAATGTCACAGAAAAAAGTCCTCTGGTCCCCAGTGAGAGTAGATACTTTCAGTGCTGGGTAGTCTTTCAGGTTGTTTGTGAGTCTGTTGGTGCTTCAGTGAGCCCTGCAGACCATGGGACCAGCAGCTGGGTGTGAGGAGCTGGTCTGTCATTGAGCAATTCCCACATGGAGACTCAACAAACTCTTTAGTAGAAATGTGAAACTGTACTCAGCTCTGTTATGTTGAGATTAATGGCTACCTAGTGATAGCCAGAACTTCTTCCAGCTCTTCTTGAATGATTGATGAGTGAGATACTTCTAACAACTGCTAAAACTTCCACAAATATTCATGTGAACCAGAGACCAGGATGGTTTAGGCAAAAAGACAATGAGAGATCAAAATCTACCTTTGCAAGGTGCTTTGCAGTGAAACAACATAGCTGTTCTAGAGGGGAATTACTGAAAGTAAGGCTTCTCTATGGCCGTGTTTACACTGAGGACAGGCTAATTATGACCTTCCTCCACAGGCTAGCAGGGCCATCCTGCACAGCTGATGCCATCAGTTTTGCCAGGAAAGCTGCTCATAAGCAGGAGGCTCAAGTTCAAGTTGTAATTACATACTGAATCAAACTAATGAGCTGGTCCCTGCTAACATGAAGCACCTGAATGGCTTCACCAGTAATCCATGCAGTTTCACTGGTCTCACAATGGTCACACCAGCTCCAGTTGGGCAAGGCTCTACTACATGAAGAGGGAGCTCACAACCTCATCTCAGATTTATACTGCAGATGGATTTTATCTGCCTTTTATGGTTTCCTGAAAACCACTTACAAGGCAAGATTCACTTCAGCTTGCAAGACTCCTGATACCCATGAGCATCTGCTTCTTTTATAGGCAAGAAAACAAGGTGGCTTGTGGTTAACTTGCAACCAAATTCCTCTGTTTCTCCACACTGGTGGCCAAACTTCCACTATCTGCAACTGAATATGATCTCTGTCTTGTGATTTATATAATATTTATAATGTTACAGAAATATATGGCAGAAATGCAATGATTATTCTTATCTCTTTGGAAAGGCTGCATGCATTTCCTTGCCTGGGATAGTCTTCTCTAGGGACTCATTTAAAACAAAACCACTGTGTTCTGAAAACGTGTTTGCAGCACGAGATCTGAGCATTTTCTGTCTTGGCCATTATAAAATGCAAGAAATTGAGTCAAAGTGTATACCTAAAACGATATACTTCTCCTGCATGCTCCTCTCTCTTCCCTATACAAACACAAACCCTGGAAGATGACAGATTTCAAACTTATTATATGGCATGAAATGATACTTAGAAGCACAGTACATAACACAGCTACTGCATAAATGTGTCCAAATAAACATAAAATTAACCTTTCATGTCTAAGAGAGCACATTTTTTAGCCTGGTCTTTAACATAAGCATTTCTTTATAGGCGAAAGCTGCCTATATGGTATAAAAGTTTCTACAGTCCTAGGTCAAACAAACTGAGTAATGAATAGGTCCATTCATGCTTCAGACAGGATAATTCTGGTAAAGCTGGTGCTGACAGTGTTAAAGAGCAGTGATGGAGGAGTCTGGCCTTGTTGTCATTCTAATTGTGACCATGAGTGACAAAAAATATCTTACCTTTGCCAGTAGACCAATCTTTCAGATTTGTAAAATCTAAGCTGAGCTCATGTCACTTAGGTGTATGCTTTCTTAGAGCCAGCCATGGCTCTGGCACACAGGTAAGGGCTAGTAATTTTAAGGTGCTAAAACGAGAAGAAAGGTGGTACCAGAGTGTGAAAACAGACCATGATTGTACCCACTCACCAGCTCTGCCATCGAACTCCTCTCTGACCCTGGCATAACCCCCTGATCTCAACGTGCTGGGGGTCCTCACTTGCGTTAGGGAGCACAGTCTATGCCAGCACAAGTGCATTTGGTTTGGAAATGGTCACTTGGTGGATGCCCACATCCTCCTTGTTCTTCAAAGGGAACGTCCAGAGCCAGGAATATTCTCCAGGTAACACTACTAGGACAAATAACACAAAGCAAAAAGACTAAAACAGCTATCACGAAGAATCAGGAAAACTGTCATAGACTAAATGTTATTCTCGGTTACAGTAATATCCCTCTCCCTCATCTCTTGCTTCAAATCATGCTAAGTATCAAAGAGGCATTTTTTATCACCCAAACAGAATTCCATTTTCCTTAAAAGGGATCTAAATCAAATGAATTAAACATTATATTTCACAACAAGAAAGGGAAATTAGTATCCCCTCTTACTTTCTTCTTCAGCAGGGCAAGGTAGGGACTTCACCCCAGACAGACAATTGAAATAGCTCCCATAGGTATTTCCTACACCACTCCTTCAGAGGGACCATATTAAAAATAAACTAATGCTGTAGGCAGCTTCAGAAAATGACTTCAATGGTATTTATTGCTTTGATAGGGTCAGCGCACAGTATGTGCATGTTGCCTTTTAAACATATGTTTCAGGCAAAGAATCAAAGCTAATTTCAGTGTGTGAAAAGCAACCAGATTTCATTACTGATTGTGACTTTAACTTCAAAATGATAAGGATGCTGGATGTAGGTTCTCAAAACTGAATGTCCAAATGGGAATTTATGATGTAGAACTTCAGCTTTATCATCCATGGGCTTCAATAAAGAAAGAAGAAAGAAATTCTCTGCTAGCAGGAATCTCAGAGTTAACCCATAAACCAGCTGCCTATTTTTCCACTCTCCTCTAATTCTCCCTGCAGCTATTTCCTCTCCATAACATGTTAAAGCAAGAATCGCCATTGGCACTAACCATTTTTGGCATCCAAGTAGTAGATCTGTAAGAGATCTGAATTTTTTTCCATCACCACATTGCAGCCCTGCTTTGACTCTTTGCAAAAGTGTCAGCAAAATTCATAACAAACTCAATACAATCTGAGTTGCAAAGTGTAATAAAAGGCCTGCTACTAAGTATGTTTTGTTTGGGTTTTTTTTAATGAGGATTGCTCTTGTATTATTACATCAGATGTAGTTCCCAACTTTAGGCAGCCACCTGTAATAACCTTTCCTACACAGTATATGAAAGTGGACCTGTAGAATTATTAAAAGGCTGCAGGCATAACCAGCAACACAAGAAAGATTCAAGGTTTTACCCAATGTTTTGCACAAAATCAGATTCAGGGTAGATTATTAGTAGTAGTAAAACCCAGAAGGTGTAAACCTAGTAGTCTAAAGACAGGTATCTAACTCAGCTTCAGACACCTAAAGTAGCCACATTTTCCACAAGATACTTTGAGTATGTATTTACCTTTAAGAGCAAACGTAACTCACTGTTTACTGAAGAAAAAGCACTTAGATATCTGAAAAAGTGTTTAAATGTATATATGAAGTATAAAAATACATATACACATTCAATTAGTAAGTATATAGATATGTGTATATGTGTATACATGCTTACGTATACAGCTGGATCAAGACTCAGAAGAGCCAAATTTGCACAGTGGGGAAATACCCATATCTTATTTTATGTCAAAGAAAAGTCCAAGATTTTTAAAATAATCACTTGATGGGGGGAGGAGTTATGCGTCTGACTACAGATATAGATATGGACTGACTATTTTGTTAGGCTTTGTCCAGTTCTTTTAACTGCACCACACTCCCCTGGGTTCAAATGACACCTTTGAAACAACTGAAGTAGTAAATCATGTCTCTTTATTATCATCTCAACAAGAATTATAACAACCTCCTCTACTTAGTGAAATACCCTTGGGAATTTCACCCGATTACATGAGGATAACCTATCTTTCATGACTGTAGCTGGCCATCTACCATTTCCATTGTATACTTGATAGTCAGTCACAAAGGACACAATCCACTGGAGGAAAATGTATAGACAAGGGGTTAGCCATTTCAAGAGTGGAGAAAGAGAGGTAGAGATGGAAGGAAGAAAGGGAAGGATGACACAGTGCAATTGCTCAGCTTAGTAGCACAGCTGCTTAAACAACTGAATAGCAATCAATGGGTTAGTATTCAATCCAAGTTTAGATCACACTGAAATCTATTAGAATACTGCATATAATGAATGACTCTTACTTATTTGGTATTCTATCTTAGAATTAATCAGCTCAGTTGTTATGCAGAAAAAAAGAAATAAATTATTTTTTTAAAAAATCAGTTGGGTAGACAGGCTCAAAAACAAGAAAAACAACCACCTTGATTTCCCTGGTGGTTAACAGCCTGACAGTACTCAACAACACATGCTGAAATTGAACACTATGAGAAACAATGTGAGTTAGAGACATCTCGGCTGTTAGGGCAACAGCCTGGTTTGTGTGTCTGTGCAGCTTGCCCCATCCCCTCCCTTTCAGGCTCTCACACAGTACTCATAGGGTTGTACCATCTGCTGGAGCACAATTCAGAGGTAGCTTTAAAATGATGATAGCTCTGGGAAATGATAATCACTGGGTCATAGAAAGCTGTACTGCAGTGTATAAATAAGATAACTGAAAGTGCTGAGCAGGGCATGTTTGCATTATGAAATGTATTTTCTTTTTTTTTCTGTAAAAAACCTGTCTTGAAAATGTGGGGAATGCAGGAGGATTGAAAACCAGAAGGAAAGCAATACTGGCCCAAAAGCTGCACAAAGAAGGAGGGGGATGGAAGAATGGTAAGCTGTAGTATTATTGACTGAGGAATGATAAAAGAGGAAGGAATTCAACAGTTACATCTATTTCGTTTGGTGCAATGGAAAGAGATCAAAGGCTTACTTTCACATTAGCCTAGAATAATGCATACTCTATAAATGATGCAAAGCTAGGCCACATTCCCAAGATGTGACAATGCCTCAAGATGCCCCTCTGCTAAGTTCAGGTCAAGGCAACAGGCTCCTGCATATGAAATTCTTTTTTCAAAGCACACAAACATAGCTAAACTTTTGGGCATGGAGAAAGACAACATTTAGGACAGGCGTGATGTCCTCCATTGGCTTCTACATTTCTATAGATAGCCTTGCAAATTTAGGCAATTTTTGTTGTCTTGAAGGTTTTTTTCCAGTTGCTGCTGATCTTTCAAAGCACCTAAACTGTCTACTCAAGCACAAAGACAAGCTCAAACTGAGAAAGCAGATTTTATTTTATTTTATTTTATTTGTAAAACAAGTATCAGAGAGGAAAGCATCAGAAGATACTACAGATGATGAAATTCCAGAGACGTGGCTCAGTCCCATCTCTGCACTGGCAACCTCTGTGACCTCAAGCAGCTCATCTGGGACAGTCCCTTTAATGAATGCACATTAAGAACAATGTCAAATGGTTCTCAAAATCCCAGGTTTAATTTTCTGTGAGATACATTTGTCAACGCCACCTAAAGATTCAGATCAGTGCTGGTTGTACCTTGGTCTTGGGAGATCCACGTATTGTGGATACCTTAAACAAAACACTGTCAGGACACATCCATATCTAAATACCTTTAAGAAATCTTAACCTCTGGGACTCTCTTTTCCATTAGTTAAATGGAGATGAATAATTATTTTCCCTCACCTTTTATGGTTTGGTTAGTACAGGGATGTGTTGCCATATCAACAGCAATCCAACCTGGCAGAAGGACAGGGCTGGAAGTGTGGAGGTGCAGACATCCCAGGCCAAGCAAAAAAATCCTCCTCTCTAGCCCTCCGTTCCTTTCTCCCTCCCTCTCTGTCTCCCTCCCTCTCCCTGGAAGGGAAGCAGTTTCTCTTTGTGAGAGAGCACAAAGGGGAAGAAAGAAAAGGAGTTGTCCATCAAGCTCAGCAGAGCCTCGGGGGCTTTCAGCAGAGGATGCCACAGAATATAAGGAGAGGGAGGCACACCGAGGGCTGATTTTGAAAGGACAGTTCAACCCCAGCTACACTTAACTGCCTTCAGTGGTCCCCAGCTTCTGAGGAACATGTGGCACCAAAAGACTCACTGACATCTTCCCGTGTTTTGCTTTCCACAAGCAGGCACAGCTTTTGACTGAGAGGCAAGTCCTCAGCTGCTTGTGGGGCACCGTGTGCTGGGTGACACTGCCCTGGCTGTGCTGCCAGCAGCCAGGCCCCAGCAAGCACCAGCGACCTCCTGGGTCTTTGGGGACCTTCTCTTCTTGCAGAAAACATCAACCCATCAGCAAACGTTACTGCAGGGAAGATGTAACAGATACATTCATTCCCTGTCAGAGACTGTAAATCCTCCGCATCCAAACAGGGGCTCTAGCCAGTACTGGAGGGAAATAAAACATGTATCCAATGCCGCACTTGTGTCCCATCCCAGACACCTTTCTCAAGACACCTGAACCAAAAAGAGACTGGCAGTAAGCACAGTGAACAAGCTGCTTATGAGTGGAGACTGGAAAGAATAGAAGAGAGCCACAGAATAACTCAACTAAGGACAGGTGCAATAAAGATGTGTTTATATCTATATATAAGTATGTGTGTATTCAATGATCAGTGGTGTAGAAGAAATAAACCAGGAACTTCCAGTCACCTTTACACAAGGTATAAGAGAAGGAGTGCAAACTAAAATGAAGCAACTCAAAATGACTACATAGCTATCACACAGCATAGTCAGAAGGTACTCCAGACCACGCAATCCCTCTAGCATGCATGAAACCAGATTCAGAGATCCTTGAATACCTATAGGTACAATTATCTACCAAAGTAAACAAGCCCAGGGGAAGTGCAAAAACCCTTGGGGTCCAGAAAGACAGGAAAACATCCATGCATCAGAGAGAATGACAAATCATCTGTGAAATGTGGAACCTTCAAGTAAATGCTGAGGCATTCTACATAAAGAGGTGTTGATGTGATTTTACCATAAGAAAGGCCAGCTCTTAATGGGATTGAGCCTGTATTGCACTTTGGAGACAGAGATGCCAAACCAAGGAAGCACCAAAAAAGTGTAGTGAGAAGAAAAAAGGAAATGGGTGATACTAGAACTATGCAGTTCTAGTGCAGTTTAGAGCCCTCCCCTATCCTTGGCAGACTCCAGTGATTTTTTCCCTGAGAAGTAAAACCATAAACACCAGTCAGCAGGGGAGCAGTGCAGTCTGGTCTGCAGGAGGCTGGTAAAAGGGGAAGAGAACCACCACCACGAGTCAGCCAAGTGCCCACTTGGGTTGGGTAGCACCACTGTTGTGCTTCAGGATGACAGCACTTTTATGGTAAGGCAGTTAGTCCCCATGTTATAAGAGAATTGCAGCAAACACCCAACTGCAATTTTACACAGAACACTCAGGGATCATCTTCCCTCTGGGCTAAGCACAGCTGCATAAGCCAGGGAGAAGGACTTCTTCCTACTCACAGATGCCATTGCTGAAATTTCCCATTCCCACTCATGAAAGTCAAGCCCAAAAGCCATGCTCTGGCTGTGACAGACCACTCTTTCTTGTGGGCAGCATGACCCACTCACAGAAACAATGTCCTCTCTGGACTGACAGCCCCAGTCTGTGCTCAAACTGCATGCAGGCTCCTTGTCCCTGCAGGACATGTCCATACCCACCAGACCCACATTTCAATACAAAGAGGATTTTGTGGTCATGTCAACACAGCTGACATAGCTCTCCACCCTCAGCTCACAACCATTTCTCTTTGGCTTCCTTTGACTAAGGTGTGTGATTTTCACTCACCTGACAACTCACCTTCTTCCATTATCTCTCATTCTTGATCTACAAGACCAAGCTGGAATTTTTCTCCATTGTCCTTCCCTCAAGCTCCATTCCATTTAGTTTCTTGATCTTCAGCCTACAAGGATGACAGGGTGTAAGAGAGTTTGACATGGCTAATGCTGTGAAGATTAGGTACACAGAGAAATAAACTTATATGCCTCGGTACGTTTTTGGACTACATTTCTACTAATGCTTGCTCTTTATGACCTGAAGACTCTCTCCTACCCTTCTCATACCCACATCAAAGCCACCTGGGTGAGTAAATATCCACTTCTTGAAAACCTCAGGAGCTCTGATATGAACAAGTTTTGCAACTCCTTTGAGATATTTTGTTAGAATGATTGTACCACTTTTAGAAACTAGCCTTGCTAAGAACTGTGAAATTTGAGTGTCCAGGAACATATCCACTTGCTTCCAAAAAATTGTCATGAACAGGGAAAAAAAGCTGGATTTTTTAAACTGTGCTGCTGGCCAAGGAGATTGTAGGGATGAACTAGATGAGCACACATAGAGTCCTGCTGCTCTTGGTGGAGCTATGTTTAAATGAAATCCCTTCACCAGAAATAATGAAATGGACATCTATGACAGCATCTGGAAGATATTCCTGGATATACTTCAACGAGAGCAAACACATTAAGGGTGGATGAGTTGTATTACGGGAAGAGGCAGCCAGAGTGGTGGGAGAGCATGGAGGCCTCAATTAGGGGGAAAGGAATATGAGAAGGAAGAAAGAAGAGCAGCAGTCTGCCCCACTGACAAAGTGGGGAAGCACTGCTACAGGTCACACGGTTTGTAATCACACCACTAGATTTTATTTCTGTGCAGAAATTACCTTGTGAGCACAGCTGCTACTCCCTGGTCTTAAAAAATTGAACTGTTAAGTCAAGAGGGGGAGTAAAATCTCATTATAATAAATGAAAATGAAATATTCTTGATCAAGCACCATTACCAAGAGAGATGAATAGTTAAACAACAGCCCTAGCTACATCAGAACAACTTCCCCTTCCATTTTTTCCCTAAACACTATTGTGCATTTAAGAAATAATAGTTACGAAGTTTGTCTAAGAGTGGCATTAACTGCTGTTTTGTATTGATGCAAAAAAAAAAATAGATTAATACTTTGTCACTGTATTTTCTTTAGCTACATGTTTAAATATCAATAAAGGCTTTAAGGGTATACACCAGGCAATTACTTCCTTGGAAAGTCCATTAGACTTCCTATGCTTTTATGCCACAGAACAAACACCCAAAGAAAGGTTATAGACCCAAACAGTTTCTGATGTAAAAGCTCATTTTTCCTCCACCCTTTAAAAGTAAAAAATGTCCTCAGGGAGTAAATAAATAGCAATTATTCCACCAAAGCCAAAGTAGAGCTCCTCAGTGAAGAGGGGAATTGTTTCCTTAGCATTCTCAACTCCACACTGTCTAACAGGCATGCCAGAGGCACACAACAAAGGAAAAGTCCACATATAGAGATGTAGTAGTTTCAGCTCAACTCCAGAGCTCATGCTCGCCTCTCTAAACATCCTGGAAATGTTCTTTCTGTGTAATGCTGGGTAGTCTGGTGACCTTTACAATGTGCTAGCTACCTTTGGGCTCATGATTGTGGCCCCGGTGTTTTCATGCTTTATGGCATAAAGGGCAAATGTGCAGCCTTCTTGCTCCACATACAGGCTTAATGAGTCCAACAGGACAAAACCCAGGTTGCCCAATACTGCTTTTCGTGCAACCATGTTAGCCTCTTCTTGAAATAAATGGTCAGGAACTTGATTCTCACTGGCTGCACCTCCTCCAAGGATCTCAACACAACGTAAAATTCATTATGAGGTTCAAAGTAGTGCTTCTCCCTTTGTATTTTATCCCTTGAAGGGACATATCCCAATGCTCAGCCAGACCTTTCCACTGGACATATTAGTGACTTGGAAGGCATCCTTGGTCATTGCCTTTCTAGACCTCTGGCAAACGTGTTCCAACCCTACACAGAATGCTCTTTTTATTGATCAAAGCTTTTATTGATTTATATTTGTCTGCATTATCTGCTCAGGTTATTTGTTGGCTCACTGACAGACAGGGTCAAAATCATGATGGGTTCTCTCTATACTTGTGCTACAAAAAATTACTAGCATCAGTGGAAGAAGACCTTTCATTTTACTGGTCTCAATTAAACCAGTAAGGGTCATATCCCAAGCTGAACATGTGCATGAAGAGGCATACAGCACAACACTGTTGAAATCAAAACCACTTTGATGTCGGAGGCTGTCCTTACCCAAAACCAAACCCTTTGATGAGAAGCCATAGCAGGAGACTTTCTCTGATGTACCTACATGGAGATAAAAGGGTTTCACTTCCTGAAGAGGAAAGAAATCCAACTTGCAAATCTAACCAACAACTTCTTAGTTACCATTATACAATAATACTTGCAAAGCTGACAATTTTTATTTCTTTGGGATAAGGGCTGATAATACCAGCTCCTCACACAGATAGATCATGTAGATAAACATTAAGCTCACTGGGAAACCTAGATGCTCCGGTGCCTCTGTAGGTACCTCTTTTTGCTGGGTGCATAGAAATTTCAACAAAGGGCTACTCCAGGTAGGAGGAACTCAGCATTGCACAAACTGCCCATGGTGTGCACCAGCTCAGCAGCATCTTATGGCACAAAGGTTTGAAACACCCTGTGTGAGGAACACTCACACTCAGATCTTCCATCAGTCTTGCACAGGCAGCAGTATCTTGGCTTCAGCTTTGTGTTACCAGCCTCAGGTTAGGTGACTGAATCTGACCCACTCTCTTCTCTTTATTTAATTATTGTCTGTATTTGATTCATTAGCTGCTGAGTCTCACCTCTGCTTTATGCCCAGGTCAGGTTAGAGTTAAAACCTCCAAGTGTCTTTCTTGCATCTTGTCCTCCTTTGCAGCATTCCTGCATGTAGCAGGCTGGCACTACAATCCCCATTACACGTACACTTTGGACATCTTTCATGGTAGACCTCCTGCATTTAGAAGAATCACGGCATCTGAAACTTCTACACTTCATCCTGCCGAGACATCTCAAAGAAGCATTAGAAATAAGTTCACTTATCTGACAGAGTTAATAATTAATTTATATCAGATAAAATCCATCAAAAATAGACATACATAGAGAGATCTACAGATAAATTGGTATGTATGTATGTATACATATGATACTTTGTACACATGTACAAAGTTTAGGCTGACATGATGGACAACAAAGGGCTCTCTACAGCAAATAAGCTATTTGCTTTTGCAGGGTGTAGTCTGCCCTGACTAAATGGAGGATCACTCACTGTTTTCACAACAGAAGATTGAAATGAATGCTCTCCTCCTGGGAAGCACTGGTTTCTGGGATGCCATCTACAATATACCTCAGCAATGCAAATATTGTAACTGACTTCAGCAGGATCTAAAGCCAGCCTAAGCCTCTCTCTTAAAACCAGCTTTTGGAAAACAGCTCATGCACCCAAGTCAAGTTTAAGCTGCTTTGTTTCTGTGTTTTTAAGTAACAGACATCTTAGACTCCTACATGGATGTCTGGGAACTTGTTTTAGAGCGGTCTTATTTTAGAAGAGCTGAGCACTTTTAGGGCCAGGGAGATGTTGGGAGCAATTCAGTCAGCACCTGCTCTTGGAAACACAGTCCTTATAAGTGGTCCAAGTCTTAACTGGTTCTACATGTGCCACACGCTTGGCCAGCCTCCAGAATGCTGCCAGCTGGAGTTGCAGAGTAGTGGCTGTTGTCTGTCAGAAAGTTCCGTTGCTCCCACAGTGACAAAGGCAGGCAACTTGATTTTCACTTGCCCTTCTTCCACCCAACAGAAATACAGTCTGTTCAAGGGCATCATTCTTAATTTGGTATTATCATAGCTAATGAGAGAATCAGGACAAAATGCCAGGTAGGATTTTTGCCTCAGCAAATTAAAGGTGAGTGTGCTAGGAATATGGGCATATTTACAATTCCCTTCTGATAACAACAGTGATGTATTTGTAGCACTGATATACATCCTCACTCCTCAGACTGGTTCTAGCTGATCCATATAATGTATGCAGAAGGCTTGGTTCTCACAAAATAGAAATAGAAAGGAAGATTTGCTGTGAGAAAATCTATATTTTTTTTCCTGTGAATATTAATCACTTCAGCTTTGATAGTGAAGTGATATGAGTAAAAAAGCCAAGAATTGCTTCAGGGCTCCACACACATGACTATTGTAGCAAAGACATTTGCTGGAGATAACACCGCTTAAGCTCAGAATCATTATACAGTACAGAGTTAACTCAAATCAACCTGCTTGCTCCCCAAGATTTAAACAGCATTAATGTGATATCCCAGCTGAAGCTGGAACTCAGCAACTCAGAAAATAAAAGTGACAAATTAAAGCAAGTTCCATATGTGTTTTAATCTTAAATGGCAAAAAGAAAACCATTATGCCAGATGATAGGAGAGCAATATGGTCCCAATACACTGTTCATCTCCTTAACAGCTTTAAATAATGTTTGGTACATTTTGCACTAAGAAAAGTATGGGGATTGCTCTAAAAATTTCCATGGGTAACATAAAGGTCATCATTTTTCAGCCTGTAAAGTAAGAATACATTTTGGACCAACTAATATGTGTCACCTGAATATGCTAGTCATTTGGTCATCTTAATAGATTTCCATAACATGACAGAAATTTCACATTTTTAATAAAATATAAAGACTTGAGGTAAAGATGAAATAAATGTATGCCTTTCTTTTCTCTGGGAAATGTATAGCCACTATTCCCAGTGGAAACTTGTGGTGCTCCACCAATATTTTTCTTCTAATCTTATTTATGATATAATATTTTAAGGCTCCATGAAGGTCACAATTCTTAAAGGCAGCCCTTGCAAAATAATAGTTTTCAGGATAAGCAGACAAAGGAAATACTAGACTTGCCTTTTGAACAGATAGATACTAAGGCACACAGAGGCTGTAAGTGAAAGACCTGAGGGCATCCAGAACAGCAGTGGCAGAGCTGCAATCAGCTGCATGTACCCAGTCTTCTTCCATTGACTTCAGTGCACACTTACACTCCAGGTGGGTAGATGACCACTGGTTTAACAGGGAAAGATGAAAGGTCACAGAAGTGCCAACAACAGAATGTGCATTAGCCACCACTGCGTGACTTCTGCAAACTGTGTGAGAAAGCACTAATGGATCATTGAGGATGGACAGTCAAAATGTTCACTAACAACTGACTATTGCACCTAGCTGTCCATTATTCTAATGGAATAAAAGCAATACTACAAATTGCCTTAAACAAATACTGAAATAAATAAAATTAAAGAAAAAAAAAAAGCAAACAACCAAACAACCCAAAAAACACCTCTGCTGTAACTGATGCTAGATGTTCTTCCACTGTTAAAAACTGCTCTAAGTAGCATTAAAAAGGTTTTGCATTAAAACCAATTGGGCTTGTTTTCTCCTTCTACACTTCCTTATTCACCACCATCATCAGTCTCAGAGGTCATTCTCTTTCTCCTTTACCTCACCACATTTCCTTCTCCTGATAATTTACTGTAACAGAAGCAGCAGCAGTGTTTCCTACTCATCAGTGAAGAGGTCTGAGCTATGCACCTCTGGGAACTGATGCATATTTACAACATCATCAGGAAAGTTCAGTCACTACGTTGGCTTGGACAGTTTGTGCTCTGACAGCCCAAAACCAATCAAACAGCACAGCTTAAATCTTCAAAACATTAACATCTTCCAAGTTTTACCTAATCTGTAATTTCTAGGGAGGCTTTTAAAAAGGGAAGAAGAAATAATCCTAAAAATGAAAAATGCTTTGGAAACTTCTAATTATCAGAATCTGTGCCTTACAAGGAATAAAAGCTAACAATATGTAAGACATAGCACAAAGAAGGATCACACAATGGCATAATGAGACTGATAAGAGAAATCACAAAAAGAGAGCAGTATCTTCTTACACATACATGAAACCTTTTACTTTGAAAAAAATTAGAGCCTACAGGTAAAACTCCACTAGCTTGTACTAGTATGAAATTAATTTTGACCTAGTTTTTTATTTTATTTTATACTCTACTATATATTATGAAAATAAAAAGTCAAAACACAAAATTTTTATCCTGCCTTTTGAAGCACTGATACATTACATTCTGACAGCATGAGGACATATTTATATTTGTCAGAAGTTTTTGATTTGTCCTTCCTTCACCATCTGAAAACAAAACTGAATGAACCTATCAAGAACTAAGACAGATTAAAAATGTAAAGATGTTATGGTAAATTCTCCAAAAGTGATACTGCACAGGCAGCTGATGGAGGCAGTATGTAACAGCAGAAACAGGAATATGGCCAGGATACCAAGTCTGGCTTTTTAAACTCTGCTATGGATCACTTTAACAAGTGATCTGGACCTTATTAGATATATCACATTGACTATGTTTATATGCACTGCATGAAATCAGACAGTTTTATATGAAAAATCAAACAATGTTACAGTTAAAGAATATTGTACCCCAGCTAAAGCCTGAAGTCTTTTCAGGGCAGAACAGCCCCAAAACACTACCCAGAGCTATAATAAAGTTAGAGCAGCAGCACAGTTAGTTATGAAGCTCCATGCTTGACATGTATATGCAACAAAAAGATGCCACTCCTAAGCTGTATCTCTCAGAACAAAGCACCAAGGGAAATTATGTAGGTAGGCTTAGCCTAAGAAATAACATAATCTGATACACCAAAGTCTCAATAGAAGAATGGATGAAGAATGTATATAAAGTTATAATAATAGCATAAAAAAGGGCAAATACAGAAATTACTTTGAGAAAAACTATAGCCTCAGCAACAATTGGTGTATGGGGTACAGGGCTAATGGTATGGTTTCCTTCTTTCACAAGCAACAGTAGTTCTTTTAAGATTTTGATACAGTAGCTTCAGTAGCTTTCCTTGATAAATCCAGGTGGATTTATTTTTTTTTCTTTTTAAAATAATATGAACAAATGAAAACTTTCTACAGGCAAAAATATTAAAAAGAATATTTGTACAAAAATATTCCACAGGACCATAGGAAATTTGTACCCATCTCCTAGGATCCAGTGCTTCACCTGGTAACATTAAAAACACATAATACATACAGCACAACTAAACATGTTCTTGGCCTGCTCCACATTCCCATTACATCAGCTCTCCTCAGTTTCAACTGTATGTTTGTTTCATCTCAAGCAGGCCAACAGTTCATTCCCAGTGAGCTTCCCATCCTCTGAGTTTAAATTCCTGTGCATCCCAGACAGTGACTTCTCAAGTGGAGATAACAGTCAACCCTTCTGGCCATGGCCAGAAATTCATGGCATCCCAAATTTCCAGACAGTCTTGTCCCTTCTCTGCTCCACTCTCTGCATCTGAATCACATGGTGAGACCTGTCTCTAGGCTTTAGTACACTGAGAAGCATGATTTCCACCTCCAGCAATCAAGGCTTAATGAAATTCCGAACCAAGATTTGAGACCATCTGCTAGTGCCTTGTTAGTATATGCTTTCTAGAGTGACCAATCTACTTCATACCAACAGTATGGTATGCATCTGTTAAAGAAATATTTTACTGCACAGGCTCTGGATGGATTTCTGATGTAAGGAAAAGATGCAAAGAAAGCCAAAACAAATACTGGCTTGATTATTTTAAGATTTATCTTTTGCTCAAGCACAAGTAAATAAATCTCACCCAAGACACAAGAAGGTGGAGTTACACTTGGGAATGCCTTTGGCTTGTCTTGGGAAGGCTGCTAAGAATTACTAGAATGTTTCAATTTAACTGTTTTTTTTAATGACCTGTAAATGCACCCCACCCTTCACTTTCCCTAGGATAGTGTCAAGCTACTACACACAGACCAGCAGTGGGGAAAGGAGGGATTTGTTGACAATACATTTGAAAAAAAGCACTAGCACTGTTGTGTGTCAATACTCATCCAAATGTGCCCATTTGATATTTTACTGACAGAACTGAAAATATGTTTGAATTTCAAACTTGTCGAGATGGCTAGGATGCAGGGATTATTTTCCCCTGAGGGCAGATAAACAAGATGGATGGGCTAAACTCCGAATCGCCTAATGATCAAAATGCAAGGTAAGCTGTCATAGAGAGGGCTCTTCTCATCCTTGCTGACAGCATGAATTCTGCTGAATTATTCCTAGTCCTTTTGATTAATGGGCCTAGTGACTAATTAGTTCATGAATCTTGCTCATAAACGGCACTTTGATAGCTGCCTAATGTTCACTTTGAGAGAAAGACCCCTCTGATGTCAGCTGGATATGTGCTCTCCAGCAAAACCTGTCCCTGGACATTCCCACAGCTGGCAGCCAGTGCACAGGTGCAGCCTGGCCCTTACAGTGGAGCCAC
The DNA here is from genome assembly GCF_020740795.1 of Apus apus. Lineage (NCBI taxonomy): Eukaryota > Metazoa > Chordata > Aves > Apodiformes > Apodidae > Apus > Apus apus. Next base: position 66,276,794 of record NC_067312.1, on the reverse strand, counting down.
GGCCCCCTCCCTGGGACGTCAGATCCACAGTTTCACCCGTGGGCAGAAGAAACTGGGGCTGCACCCAGTCCCTCCCCAAAGGCTGAGAGCAGTCAGGTCACAGGCTTCATGCAGCTCCTGTGGCTGCAGTGTGGAGCCAACACATTTCTGTACAGCAGAACACCCTCCTCCATTTCAGAGTCTGTCAAGATGTTAAGTGAGATCAGTGTATTCTGGAAAAGATGTAATGTGCTCTTAGCACTGTGGTGTGCACCCTGAGATGCACACTGCTGCTCTGTGTGGTATTGCTGTTTCTGGAGGGAATGAGCCAAACCAGCCATCACCATCCAAGAGGGCAGGGACAACCACCAGGTTGCCCTCAAGCAGCACGACACTACCCCCTGATAAAGGTGGAGACATCAGACCCAAACAAATGTCTGCTTGTCAAACTGCCCAAGATGCACTTGGTTGCACCAGAAGTAAACAGGGTTATTTGACTAGTACTTTGGTGAAATCTTCATTAAAAGAATAATTATTTCATGGCTTCATGCCATTACGGTTTCTGCTTTCTTCCTTGCCTGGAAGAACTAGAGTCAATTTACTTAACCATTACACCAGAAGCACAACATCTTATGCATGTTTTCAGATCCCACTGTCCTCTACAAATGCTCTCAGCTACCAAATGTCAGGGTCAGGGCCTGTACCCATGGCAGAAGAGTCATACGTTTTGGCTTCATAGCTCTCCTGAGATCCCAGTAGCATGTCAGCATTCCATTTTAGTCCAGCACAGCATTTGGAGGTTTTGTTTGCTGGGAAGGAGTTCAATTCTGAGATGTATCTATGTAGTACAACACTAAGAAGAACTTGCTCTACTACAACTAGGGAAATGGTCTTCTTTGAATTTTCTGGACTGATGTCCAAGAGAAAATATAAATTACCACAGCTACTTTCTAACCTCTTCTTCCACTCAAAGAGCACTAGCAACACTTGCTCAGTGTCCCCCAGTACACTCATTTTGAGTTGTGGCTTAGTTTGTGCACAGGTAAGAAGCTCTTAGGATATTCCCTATGGTACCAGAAGGACTTCTCTACCCAAAGCAAAATGTGAGTATTACTTGAGGAGAGTGTAAAAAAATGACACTACAGACTCATCTCCTATACCATCAATTTTAGATTCAAGATATATTTCCACACAGATTTATTTCCTCCCAAGATTTAATCTGAAAATATGTCCCTGTGTGCCATACCCTGTAGAATCACGCAATGGGCAGAACAGAGAGAAGACAGCTTAAAAATTCTATGCAGTAAATCATCTTTCTCTGATTTACATATTTATGTTGAAAGGGGTTACACAATGGGAAAAGGCCCAGCCTTGTGTGTTTTCCCACCCCTATGGTCCAGGATCCACATATTTAACCCACCTGTAGATGAGGGCCAGCACTGGGCCCTTCACACTTACCTCTCCCTGGGTTGATATAAGAGCAGAGTGAAATCTGGGAGAGGTTTGCATCCCACACTTCTCCTCCACACAAGGATCCAGCCGCTGGGAACCACTGAAATGGCAGGTCCTGCCAAGACAAACAGATGCACACAAGAGTGCAGACTTCACTTAGTAGCTGCACAGGCATCTGCAAGTCTGCTAAGCTATTGGAAGACTTTTCTACCACCTTACCACAAGCTGAGTATTATCTAAGCCAAGATTTGAGCCTCTAATCCAAGTGGTGCTTTCAAAAGAGCGGGTGCAAAAAATCCTCCACCTGACATAAAAGTTGGTCCTTCTACCACTTATGCTCAAACAACAAAAACACAGGCCTAGCCTCAGCAACAAGACTACTGGCTTCTACAGACAGCTAAGAGCCATCTCACAATCACAGGCCTTGGTTCTCATGGGGGTCTTCAATTACCCTGGCATCTGCTGGGAAGGCCACACAGCCAGGCATTTACAGTCCAGGAGGTTCCTCCAGTGCATTGATAACTTTTTTACTCAGATGGTGGAGAAGCCAACAAGGAGAGGTGTCCTACTGGACTTAGTTCTGAGAAACAAAGAGGGATTGGTGGAAAACATTAAGACTGGAGGTTGCCTTGGCTGTAGTGACCAGGAGATGGTGGAGTTCAGGATCAGATGCAGTAGGCACAGAGCATCTAGCAGGGTCACCTGAATGAACTTTAGAAGACCTAACTTTGACCTGTTCAAGGAACTTCTTGGTGAAATCCAATGAGATAGGGTACTAGAAGGTAGGGTGGCCCAAGACAGTTGGTTAATATCTAAGAACTATTTCCTCCAAGATCAGTATCACAGCATCCCAAAGAGTAAGAAATTCAGTAAGACAGCCAGGAAATCTGAAGGATTGAGGAATGCAATGAGGAAAGCTAAGGACCCCTTAGATGTAAAACTAGTGAGGGAGATCAAGGACAACAAGAAAGGCTTAAGTCCATTAGAGAGAAAAGGAAGACTAGAGAAAATGTGGGCCCACTGCTGAATGAAGCAGGTGCCCTGGTGATGGAGGATATAGGGAAGGCAGAGTTACTGCATGCCTTCTTTGTCATGGTCTTTACTGTTAAGGCTGACCCTCAAGAGTTCCAGACCTTTGAGGAAGACAGGAGAAAGGAAGACCTTGCCCTGGTTGAAGGGGATTGTGTTAGAGATCAACTAAGTAAACCAGACATCCACAGATCCATGGACCTCAATGGGACACATCCATGACTGGTGAGGGAGCTGAGAGAAGTCACTGCTGGTCTGCTCTCCATCACCTTTAAAAAGTCCTGGAGAACAGAAGAGGTCCCTGAGAACTGGAGGAAAGCAAATGCCACTTCAGTCTTCAAAAAGGGCAAGAAAGAGGACCCAGGTAACTACAGACAGGTCAGCCTCACCTCCATCCCCTGGAAAGGTGATGGGACAAGCTTGTTCTCAGTGCCATCTCAAAGCATGTTGAGGAAAGGAGGGTCATCAGAAGTAGTTAGCATGGATTCATGAAGGGGTAATCATGCTTAACCAATCTGATAGCCTTCTACAATCATATCTGGATAGAAAGGTAGATGAGGGGAAAGCAAGTGGATGTTGTCTACCTTGACCTCAGCAAGGCTTTTAACACTGTCTCTCATGGCATCCTCACAGCCAAACTAAAAAAGTGTGGGTTGGATGACAGGACAGTGAGGTGGGTTGGGAATTGGTTGAAGGACAGAGCACAGAGAGTTACAGTAAGTGAGGCAGAGTCTAGCTGGAGACTTGTGTCTAGTGGAGTCCCCCAGGGGTCAATACTGGGTCCAGTCCTGTTCAACATATTCATTAACGACCTGGACTAAGGGACAGAGTGCACCATTAGCAAGTTTGGTGATGACACAAAGCCAAGAGGGGTGGCTGATACACCAGAAGGCTGTACTGCCATTCAGCATGACATGGATAGGCTGGAGAGTTGGTCAGGGAGAAACTTAACGAAATTCAACAAGGGCAAGTGTAGAGTACTGCATTTGGAGAAGAAGAGCCCCATGTATCACTACAGGTTGAGGGCTGACCTGCTGGGGAGCAGCTGTGGGGAAAAGATGTTGGAGTCCTGATGTGCCCTTGTATGACCAAGAATGTCAATGGTTTCCTGGGGTGCATTAAGAAGAGTGTGCCCAAAGGTCAAAGGAGGTCATTCTCCCACTCCACTCTGCTGTGGTGAGGCCACATCTGGAATACTACATCCAATTCTGGGCTCCCCAGTTCACGAAGGATAAGGAACTACTGCAAAGAGTCCAGTGAAGGGCCACAAAGATGACATGCGGAATGGAGCATCTGTCCCATGAGGAAATGCTGAGAGAGCTGGGTCGGTTCAGGCTGGAGAAGAGGAGACTGAGGGGGGGCGGGTCTCATAAACACTTGTAAAGAGCAGGTGTCAGGAGAATGGGTCCAGCTGCTTTTCAGCAGTGTCCAATGACAGGATAAGGGGAAATGGGTACAAGATGGAGCAAAGAAGGCTCAAGTTAAACACAAGCAAGAAATTCCTTACTGTGAGAGTGATGGAACACTGGAACAGGCAGCCCAGAGAGGCTGTGAAGTCTTCTTCTCTGGATACACTCAAACACTGGATGTGTTCCTGTGTGATCTACTGTAGGTGATGCTGCTCTAGCAGGGAGGTTGAACTAGATGATCTTCAAAGGTCCCTTCCAACCCCAGCCTGTCTAAGAATGTGACTCTGTGACTACCACTCAGTTCACAACTGGCAAAATCTAGTCCACAAGACAGCCTATATGACTGTGATCTTCCATTTTCTTCACCTGTAGAAAGAAAAAACTGTGCCTGAACACTCAGTACAGAATGTTCTGGAGCTCAAAAGTCATCTCAGAAAAAATAAAAAGGAAACAAGGTCAACTGTGCCATGTCCACTTCAGCAGCCCCACCAGGTGTTGCTTTTGCTTTTTTTTTTTTTTGTCCTGTGGTGGCCCAGCACATGAGTAGCTGTGTCAGGTGTTGATATCAAATTTCCTGCAAATTACCTTCCTCTTTGTGGTCTGCAAGTCCTCCCATCTCCTAGCTGTGGCACACAAAGACTGCAGAGAGGAACACTTCTGAAAGCCCAGAAAGGCCGACCAAGTAAATAACTAGGTATGTCCAGCTGTTTTAAGAAAACAGCAGCCTTTGCTAAAAGACTGGAGTCCTACTAGCTAGCCAACAACATGTATGCACTTACAAAAATGTCAAAGCAACACTCAAACTAAAGGTGCTTTCTGGCATTCAAGTCTGGATAGATAACTCTGCAAGGGTGCTGAAGAGGAGTTTTGGTGTAACTCTTCTCCAGCTCAGAGAATTAGAGACTGGTAGAGATATGCATTATTCAGCTCAGTTCTGTTCTGATGACTTGTTCAGCTTGGCGGCTGTATTGCAAAAGGTAAACAGGTTTCTACCCATAATCTTGTTGTCTCTGAGCAGCAATCCATCTGTCTCTCATTTATAGCATTGTCTGGTGGTGTGTCTTCTTACCCAGGTGACACTCCCTTCAGATACTATTTTAATACCATTGAAGACAGATGAAACCCCAGATTTGCCTAAGCAAATTTAAAAAAGCTATTTAAAGATAAAGATGCAGAAAAGCTGAAGCTAATAGAGTAAAGATTTCTCCAGAGGGTCCTTAAATGGAGAAGTTACTGAGAAAGAAAAAAAAAAATCACCAGAAAGCCCTACGAAATAAAATTAGCTACAGCAACTTCTAGTTAGGACCCTATAGTAAGGGGTATATGCATATCAAGATATCTTGGTATTGTAAATTTCCTTCCTAAGAGGCTTCAGTCAACTAGTGACAGATTTGACTCCTGCCTTTGATAAAAATATCTAATGCTCAATTTAGAAACTTCTCAGAAGACTGAAGCTTGTGCTGTTTTTCAGCACACAGAGTACAGAAGAGTTCACACCTCATGAGATAAAGATGCTGGGAAACAGTTAATAGGGCAATAGCTGGAAACTCAAAAGCCAAGTGATTGATAGATCTAGGAATCTATGTACAATGGATCAGTTTTACATACCGCAAACTCTGTTATGAAACTGGAGGTTATTTGCCCTCACTTAAAAAAAGGTAATTATCCATGCCATTCAGCCTCCCTAACACAAAGAACTAGCGATTGTTGAGATGAACCAGTTTTTCAAGTCTAACAAACAGACCAGCTCCTGAGGCTAAATGGATTGTCTTGTTAACTAACCAAAAGTCCCCTTGACAAAGAGGACCTACAGCTATTAAAATAAGCTGGTTCTCACTGGCCAGTTTAGATTAAGAGTGAAAACGCAAAATCAAAACCTGACTTCAGCAGTATCAGGAGACTCCAGATTCTGAAGAAGTTGGCAAGTGCAAGGATGTTGAAAAAGAGGAAACATCCTGGACCAATTAAAAAGATCAAAGAGCACTCAAGAGAAATGCCAAAAGTGCCTACAACCCAGTGAAGGTGAGGAAAACTTCACTAAACAGTGCCCCAAGCTGGTTACATCAAAAGACAGCACAGCCATTTTGTGCCTAGCAGCTGCAGGAGGGCCCCAGGAGGGCTACCAGGCTGAGGCACGAGAGCCCAGCATGAGAGGTACACCCTGCCCTCAGCAACTGGCCAGACCCTAGAAGCCCAGCACACTCAGGACAAAATCTATCCAGCCATAAGTGCACAATGTGTAGTGCAGCCATGCTTCTCCGCCATGTAGTCTCCCACACATACAGCATGCCTATCCTTCCCTCTTTTCAGCAGCACAACTCGTCATAGAGCAGAGTCAAGAGGATGAGCAGAGTCCACAAGCTGCACATTGGGTCTCCAGAGCCACAGGTACCTGGCAGATTGCCTGATGCTCCAAAATTTCATGTTTCAGGTGAGTCATTGATACCCCCAGGGACATTCCCTGCCTGTAAGGCAGAACCTCCTGCAGATCAAATTAGTAGATGGGCAAAAAATCCTGCCTCAGCCTCCCTGTCCCAGAAACCCTTCTCTGACCTTGCCACTGCTGGCACACACAAACAGTGCAGGGATCAATATGGAAATGTGCTTAAAATCCTAGGCCAAGAAGCTTGTGAATTTTTCTTTTTGAAAGATAGATAACTGAACACAATGAGTACTAATCATATCACTTAGTGTACTTCTGGAAGACAGCAGAGTGATAAAGGGCATCATGAAAAAAACCAGAGTAAGGCAAACCTCTCTGATGCTTCCTCATCCTGTCCTTCATTTGTCTTGTCTCTGTTAAATGCAAGCTCTTAGGTACCAAGGATATCTAATAGTCTCCATCTGTACAGCACCTTGCGCAACAGAGTGAAATTTCAATCAGAGCCCCTAGGCATTCAAGCAAGCTATGCAGTTCATGCCAAGTGATAGAAATATGAAATATCAATTATTATTATTTCCACTGAAATTTCATGGGGAGGCATGGGGATATTTTGAAAGGACCATACAGATTCAGTCCTTGATGTTAATAACTCGTCTGCTGCAAACTTTCTTCACTTTAGAAACATTAAAATTAATTGTAAAAAAAAAAGCTAGATAGGTCACGTTATGATGCACAGCTTGGGAGATAAGATACTAACACAGAAACTAATCAAAACATTGAAAAAGACTACATCAACTTGTGTCACAACCACCACAAAATCACTCAATTTTCAAAAGATAGGTACTCATCATTCTTTCAAAATGTAGGTCCCTTCAAAAGACTGAGTATTTTTAGACCAAGATACACTCACATCAGTAGTCTCTTTTGAAAGCATTTTAGACCTCTCATTTTTAGTTCTTCTAGTGCACTAGCATTACAGAGAAGACCAGAAGCACCATTCTATTAATACACAACCTCAGGATTATTTTTACATACAGACAACTATTTTTTGAAAACTTCATGCAAAAGACAGATTGTTACTAGCAAGCATTTATCTGTAGCTTGTTCTAAGTGTCTACCAAGGACAGACAGCTCTTCATATTTACCAGCTAAAGAGTTGCCTTGCCATCAAAAGTTGCAGTAACCTCCACAAGGTGTAGCAGAGGACACAACCTCTGTTGAAGCATGTACTCATGGAGAGGTACATTTTAACTTTTGGGCAAAAATAGGAGGGTAGAATTGGTGAACCATGGAAATGTTTTATGGAAGAAGTAGATCAGAATCTCCCACAATGGAAACTTCACCATTTGGAGTCATCAAGGTTTTCCAAATGTTACACTCTCTGTCAGTCATTTCTGAATCAAATCTGAGTCTGAAATCTGCCTGACCAGTCCCATGAAAGAGTGCAAACTAAATAACAATATGCCATAATATATAATTTCAGAGAGTAAGACTTAAGAGAACAATTTTTTCTAGACTTCAGGAATATGGGAAATAAAAAAATGCAACAAAATTCTTTCTTTAAATTGTTGTAATACAAAACACATTTTTGTGCTATGAAGACTTCACAAGACACTAATACAGCTACAAGCCAAGGTAAACGTACCTTGAGAAGCCACTGAGTTTGATATCCAAGTCTACCCATCTAAAAGGAAAGAAAAACAAACAAAACCAAAACATGCTAAGTTTGTTTTTATCAGACACAAGTACTAGAATCTAAAACTATACCACTCTGGCAGTTAGACATGAGGTAGGAAAACCTTACATCTTTAAATACTGGTTCCAGCCCAGACCAAACTGTAGTTGATGAAGCAACTGTATAATTTAGTTATTGTTTCATGAACCAGGTTGGAGGCCTTTGCCTTGTTCCTTTTCTTTTGCTTTGTCAGAAGTTCCCATCCTGGAGACAAGATTCCAGCCCTGGTGGTGCCCTGCTTGAACAGATGGCCAGAAAGTATCACAAGATGAAGTCTCTTCAACAAATCAGTGGACAGCTTAGGTTCCAGCATTGCTCAGCTAACACCTCACAGGAAAAAAAATAACTGATGTGTTTTTTTGTTGTTCTTTTGGTTTTGTTTTTTTTTCCAGCTCAGAAAGAATTGTGGTCAGCTGTGATCATCTCCTTTTCCAGGTGTCTGTTGGAGAAAAAAATACACAAGAAATTGCCATACACACGGGAAGACAGAAAAAAAGAAGTTTAAAAATTATGTGAATAAAATACAGGACACATTTATATATAAAAATAATTTACATATCTATGAACTAATAAGCATCAATGTTTTTTTAAAAAAATGTTTTAAATATCTAAATTCAAATACCCTAAAGTTCAGAAAATCAAGGTTTTACTCATGTCTAATTCTTAAATTTCAGAATCATTTCAGCACATGATTGAGGTACAATATCTCCTCTCACAAAGGCTGTATATTAAATTCCTCACTGGGAAAGGAATTTTTATGGAAGGTTAATGCTTCCTGTAACATTTATCCTGGATAGTGTGGCTTCTCAAACAATTTTGTAGGCTTTATTCCCCGCACTGTTATAAAGCTTTATCTTCACTATAACAGCTTTACAAATATCACATCTTCTGCCAATACAAAGGCAGCAGTTATTTCTCAGTCCCACCCCGCCAGCTAATTAAACACAAAACCCAGGTTAAAGTAATATGTAGAGTGGATATAAAATCCAGAAAGCAAAGAGACAGCACACTGAGGTTGTCATACCCAACACCACATAAACTTACCTACCCAATACACCACTTCCCATTAGACCAGTTCAATCTGAAGCAACTGTGTTTCAGCCTGGGCCCTACTGTCCTCTTACATCCCACAAAACAGGTATTTGCTCTCCTGAAGTTAAGAGGAAGACACTGGCATAAAACAAATAGCTCTCCAGCCACTGCAAAGTACTCTGGGTCACCAGGAACATACTGGGAGAAGGGGGACACATGCAAGCTCCTAGGCAGAAAGCAGGTGTAAATGGAAAAATAACATCAGTTGAACTAATTGGGGATTCAGTTGTTGGGTAAAATGAGTACAGCCGGCATGCTGAGGTGTCAGACAGGGCTGTAGCAGAATAGCAACTAAGAGTAGAGTGTAAAATACAGCAAGAAACTTACACGCAGCTTCATCTCATACCCTCATGCTGGCTGCTCTTTGAAGTTTGGTAGATTTTTTAAGCATATTGCTGTTTTAGCAGACAGATGTAGCAACACTGCTCAGCCATTACATCTGACAAGACACAGACCCCAGCACACACTACTCCAAGACACAGATATCCCAGTATCCACCCACCTGACCCAGAGCTACAGAGCAAAAAACTCTGTGGGACAGGCAGGCATGCACTGGGTAGTGATGGAAGAACAAAGCTATAGAGACCTTTATTTGTCATGTGAATGGGAAGAACTTTGTAGAAACCAACTCTGTATGTTTTTGGGAGAAGAGAAATAAAGTAAAACAGCACTCATGCACACAAAAGTGCTTTGTGTATTAAAGCTGGAATTCTTGATTTTTTTTCACATACTTTCCACTCTAGTATCAGTAAAGTGACTGCTCTAGTACCCCCTCCTCCAAACTGGCTAGTCCATCAGGTCATCTTTGTGTACATCCTAGTGCTAGTCACATTAACAAGAGGATCTACAGCTAGGATATCCTCCATTCTCAAATTCATGTAATGGATGCCAAGTCTAAATGTCCTGTGCCACCATCATAAAACATTTCCAGATGGCTGTAGATGTCCCTGTGTACAGTACTGCACTGAAGTAAAACACCATCTTCCCTAGCTACCACTAAATAAACCACTGGGCAGTGTTTGACTTTTAGTTGCTTGTTTTTGCAGGCATTACTACAAATAAGAGACTGGGTATAAAAATTTTCCTTCTTTCTTTCAGCTTAGATACCTCTACTGTTCTCTTGCTACACAGAGTTATCCTACAGTTTGGAGGGCTGAGGATGATAGGCTGAAGAAGTGAGGAGATCACAGGAAGGTGAGTGATTGTCCTATGGAGGTGACTGACAACCAAGGCACATCTACGGGATGTGCTGAACTCTCACATATAGCTAGAAAATCCATGTACAGGATACAAAGATACTATCACTCTTCCAGAAGCACAAGCAAAATAAAATGCTAGTGAGTTTGACATATGAGGGCTGATATCAGAGCAGAGCCTCAAATCATTAGGGGAAAAGTTATGTCTGTTAAAATTTCTTTCCAATTAATGCCTGTAAATATAAAAGTAAAACAAAAAAGTAAATGCAACAAAATTCAAATCAATTCTCAGTTACACTAACACTGTGCTACAGAAGTCTTGATTCAGGGCAGAATAAACCCCACTCTGTCTAATAGCTGTTGTAAAAGTGGAATCATTGCACCCCACATGCAATTGGATTTGATGACAAACCTCACAGTCACTTGTCTTGCTTATTTTTCAAGCTGTTGGAGTTTTCTGAATAGCTTCACTACAGTGCAGGTTAGAAGGTACTCACTGGACCAACGGCCAAGGAAGGAAATATTGCTTCTCCTCAGGCTGTATTCCTAAAATTCAGCAATTTCGAGCAACTTTTCCCTCATATTTTAAAAAGTAAGACTTTTGTTGATAGGGGCTGAAGAACAAAACAAAAGTGTCTTCTCTATCATTTTGTAAAAATCACCACTGGCAGAAGATTTTCATATTTGGTTTAATCCTGAGTTTCTTTTAAATCAAGATGTCAGTCTGGGAAGTGCCTGGTTATGACGTAGTTTCAACAAAAAAAGTACAGCAACCTGGGCAGATAGAGGTTAAATGCCAAGAAGGTAATTGTTTCAAAAGCCAGATGACATGCTGCAACCATGAGTAATGCCATGTAAAGCACTACAAAAGCAGTGCAAACAAGTTAACAGTAAGGCAAACAGGTGCTGGGTAACGGGTGTTGTGATCTGTCTCCTTCAGCAGTACTGAAGACCTGAAGGTAAAGGAGGAGGGGGCACCTATCAGGGTTGCTACAAAGTCAGCTTTACTGCTACTGCCTTTATGACAACAATATAAAGTAACTCCCACAACACAGTGAAGATAAGCTCTTTAAAGAAAATATAAAAGCATTAGCTTGGCAATTCATCCGAACCTCATCATGCATCGTAGACATTTTTGAAGTTTAACAAAGAAAAGCACATCATTAAAGAATACTGCTCTATCACCATTCTTATGCAAATCCTTTCAGATACTTGGGTGGAAAATTCCATCTAACACGCAGCGAGAAATAAATGTTACAGGGTGGAAATTTCAGCTATACCAAGTGCATCTATCACTTGTATAATCCAAACTACTGTATGTGCCCTGACTACAGAATTAGTATTGATCCATTCACCATGTAAACATCAAGTACTTTCTATTATTACTTGAAATAGCATGCTATCACAATTTCTATTTCCTCCCTCTATCTTAAATAGAAGTATTGCACATTAGCTCTTCCCTTCGTGTACTTTTTTGCACAGCTATCTAACTACAGTGTTCAAGGCTGTGCTGGGTTTCCTGCAGACATCTGCAGTATTACCATCAAAGTACTTTATTTTCAAGTCATCTCTGAAGGAAGGCAAAACAACTCTCATTTACATTGAAACCTGTTACTTTGACTTCTTTGTAGAACACACGGGGTCCTTTGTCTGAAAATCTCTGTTGTGATTACCATTACGAATGACTACCTCAAAAAGCTCTTCCCAATCTTACTCACACACCTTTCATGAGTATCACTAAGATAAGAGAGGACTGCAAGAGTCTCAATAGATACGTCATCTGAGAACACAAAAGTGGGGGAAAAAAAATAATCATTATTTATATCTTATCTGTCTCAAAAAAAAAAGCTGATGTGGCTAAAATGTAGCTTTGGAAAGTGCTGGGAGATGCTTTGAAGCATAATGTGTTTCACCTGTTAGAACCTTGCTTTGCATGGTGGAGAATTTAAAACGGAAAGATGAGGATTTGTCTCCAAAAAAACTTTAAAATTTTAGACTTGAGAGTTGTTCCTAAATCTGAAGGCTTCAGCAAGACAGCAATGCTGCCTTGGAGCTGTGTGGCACTGGATGCACTTCGGCCGTGACTCACACATTTTGCATTCTGGGTGCTAGGTCACACAATCAGCAATGTTTCACTTGTTTTTCCAGCGCAAAATGAAGTCAGCTGCTGTAGTTAGAGGAGAGTTTTCTTCAAAGGTAATTTATAGACTACCACAGAGACTTCTTCTCAAAAGAACAAACCAACTTTGGTGTCCACATCTTACTGCAGCCCCAGTGGAAGTTGAGCCCCCAGCTCTCTTAATAGTTTGAAAATCCCCATTTGCAGCTTCTGGAAACATTTAAAACTCTCTCCTTCTGTTTTTTATTCTTGTCTCCATGCATAAATAATGCATCCTGCTGAAACTTTAGTCACAGTTCAAGCTGATGCAAAAATAGAAGTGCAGTGACACCCTATCCAGGCAAAACCTACAAGAATTACTGTCCTTCCAGGTAGCTGCAAAGAAAGCACGGTCTGTAGGCCAACAAGGAGGCATTACAGTTGAAAAAAAATCATTTCTAATGCCCTGCTGCCTCCTTTCTGGAGCCATTGATTCAAGTCGCTATTTAAGCTCAAACACTATGCGTCAGATGGCTGAGATCATGTCTCCATGGCAGCCAGACCCCAAGCCATAGAAAGGTTTAAATGTCAAAAGAGACTTCATGGATTGCATCAGGGAGTCCTGCAGCCTCCAGGGACAATCACCACACACTGCCCAGAGCAAGCCCCAGTACCTCTGTTTACCTCTCCAAAATGAGATTGGTGATAAAGACCTCATGTAATACTTCCACGAAGGTCCATTATAGAAAAGTTTGTTAGGGAAGGGAAAGTGGCAGATGCAAAAGCCTGTGGTCTCCTCTGCTTGGTGGATGCAAGAAATGGTATGGTCTGCTGCCACAGTCAAAACCATTGGCAGCTCTTCATATGTGCCTTCCTGGTCACACAGAATGCAAAAGCAATGAGCCAGGACCACGCATGAATTCTGCACTGGGAAATCCATGTAGACAAAAGAAACAGACTGCATTTGCTCAGGCTTGCTTTTTAGACAAACACCCACAGCAGAAGCACCTGTGTTTCTCTGCTTTATGCTTGTCACCCATGATGGCAGCACAACCCCAGACAGCATTCATGGGAGATCAGCTTCCCACCTACCACACAGCCATGCTGTGGGCTTTCAAATAATATTCACTCTTTTCCTAAATACAGAAAGATCAGAAGGCCTAATAATCTAATCATCATACAGATTGTAAAGCCCATCCTCCCCAGAGAAGACAATGAGGGTGGCAGGACTCTTTACTTCCAGAACAAGTGCATCTTCCAGATCTCCCTCTCTCAATGCAGCACAATAAAGATTCCAGCCTCAGAGGTCACAGCAGTGCTTCTCACCACATTTCAGATGTAGACTACCTGATGCCACAGCACACCCGCATGTCAGATGCAATCAACATTCCAGCAGCCCCAAGCCCAGAAAACATCTGAGCAATCTCAAACCATGTCAAAGTGATGGCAGACAGCAAAGGGAAGATAGGACAGAGGAGGAGGAGGAGGAGTACTCTCAACCTGTAAGTGCCCACACATTTCCTGTTATGGGCTCATTCCCCTCAGCAGACCTGCAGTCCCTCCCTGAGACACCCATGTAGAAAACAAAGGAAACAGATGGTTCAGGCATCATTATTTTTTACATTACTGGAGTGTTAATGATTTATTCCTGCTGATAATCTGACCACCAAGTGTTGGGGTGCCAGGGGACAGGTGGGGGGCAAGTCCCTCCCTCAAAAGAAGGCAATAAGAATCACAGAATCACAGAATCATAGAATCCTAGGGGTTGGAAGGGACCTCGAAAGATCATCTAGTCCAACCCCGCTGCCAGAGCAGGGTCACCCAGAGCACATCACACAGGAATGTGTCCAGGTGGGTCTTGAATATCTCCAGTGAAGGAGACTCCACAGCTTCTCTGGGCAGCCTGTTCCAGGGCTTTGTCACTCTCACAGTAAAGAAGTTTTTTCTCATGTTTATGTGGAACCTCCTATGTTCCAGTTTGCATCCGTTACCCCTTGTCCTATCACTGGACATCACTGAAAAAAGCTTAACTCCATCTTCCTGACACTCACCCTTTACATATTTGTAAACACTGATGAGGTCACCCCTCAGTCTCCTTTTCTCCAAGCTAAAGAGACCCAGCTCCCTCAGCCTTTCCTCATAAGGGAGATGTTCCACTCCCTTCATCATCTCTGTGGCTCTGCGCTGGACTCTTCCAAGCAGTTCCCTGTCCTTCTTGAACTGGGGGGCCCAGAACTGGACACCATATTCCAGATGCGGCCTCATCAAGGCAGAATAGAGGGGGAGGAGAACCTCCCTTGACCTACTAACCACACCCTTTCTAATGCACCCCAGGATGCCATTGGCCTTCTTGGCCACAAGGGCACATTGCTGGCTCATGGTCATCCTCCTGTCCACCAGGACCCCCAGGTCCTTTTCACCTACACTGCTCTCCAGCAGGTCAGCCCCCAACCTGTACTGGTACATTATGTTTTTCTTCCCCAAATGCAAGACTCTACACTTGCCCTTGTTGAACTTCATCAGGTTTCTCCCTGCCCAACTCTCTAGCCTGTCTAGGTCTCTCTGAATGGCAGCACAGCCTTCTGGTGTGTCAGCCACTCCTCCCAGTTTAGAGTCATCAGCAAACTTGCTGAGGGTACATTCTGTACCCTCATCCAGGTCGTTGATGAAGATATTGAACAACACCGGTCCCAGTACCGACCCCTGAGGGACTCCACTAGTCACAGACCTCCAACTAGATTCTGCCCCATTGACTACAACTCTCTGATTTCTTCCTTTCAATCAGTTCTTGATCCACCTCACTACCTGATCATCAAACCCATACTTGATCAACTTATCTAGGATGCTGTGGGAGACAGTGTCAAATGCTTTACTGAAATCAAGATATACCACATCTACTGCTCTACCATCATCTATCCACCTAGTAATTTCCTCATAGAAGGCTATAAGGTTGATCAAACATGACTTACCCTTGGTAAAACCATGTTGACTGATCTTAATGACCCCCTCATCCTTGATATGCCTAGAGATAGTGCCAAGAACAAGTTGTTCCATCACCTTTCCAGGGATGGAGGTGAGGCTGACCAGTCTATAGTTACCCGGGTCCTCCTTCTTGCCCTTCTTGTAGACTGGAGTGACATTTGCTCTCCTCCAGTCCTCAGGCACCTCTCCTGTTACCCATGACTTACCGAAGATGATGGAGAGTGGCCCAGCAATGATCTCCGCCAGCTCCCTCAGCACCCTTGGGTGCATTCCATCCGGACCCATCGATTTATAGATGTCCAGATTACTCAACTGATCCCTAACCCAATCCTCATCTACCTGGGCAAACTCCTCCTTTATCTTGACTTCTTCTGGGGCTATAGGAACCTGGGGCTCCTGGGGAAAGCCTGCAGCAGTAAAGACAGAGGCAAAGAAGGCATTCAGCACCTCTGCCTTCTTTATATCCTCTGTCACCAGGGCACCCTCCTCATTAAACAGTGGGGCAATATTGCCTCTAGTGTTAGTTTTGTTGGCTATGTATTTGAAAAAGCCCTTTCTATTATCCTTGACGTGACTTGCGAGGTTAAGTTCCAAGGAGGCCTTAGCTTTCCTAGTTGCCTCCCTACATCCTCTGACAACAGTCCTATATTCCTCCCAAGTGACCAGCCCCTCCTTCCATGATCTACAGATTTTCCTTTTCCATTTGAGTTTGCCCAGCAGTTCCTTTTTTAACCATGCTGGTCTCCTAGCTCCCTTACTAGATTTCCTACCCACAGAAGGACCTGTTTCTGTCCAAAGTATGTAAACTTCAGCACAGGGCATTTTGGCATGTTTCTTGTTGTTTATAAAGCATCCCAAAGGCCTGTGGACCCAAGCAAATACTGACAGCCATCTCTGAGAGTGGTTGCATAAAGAAGAGTGTGGCCAGTAGGTCAAGGGAAGTCATTCTCCCCCTCTGCCCTGGTGAGGCCACAGCTGGAATACTGCTTCCAGTTCTGGACTCCAGAGCTCAAGAGAGACAGGGAACTACTGGAGAGAGTCCAGAGAAAGGTGACAAAGATGATTGGGGGATTGGAGCATCTCTCTTATGAGGAAAGGCTGAGAGAGCTGGGACTCGTTAGCTTGGAGATGAGAAGGCTGAGGGGAGACCTTATCAATGTGTATAAGTATCTAAGGGGTGGGTGCATGGAAGATGGAGACATACTCTTCTCAGTAGTTCCCAGTGACAGAACGTGGGGCAATGGGTACAAGCTGGAACATAGGAAGCTCCATTTAAATATGAGGAAAAACTTCTTTACAGCGAGGGTGACAGAGCACTGGAACAGGCTGCCCAGGGAGGTTGTGGAGTCTCCATCTCTAGAGATATTCAAACCCACCTGGATACAGTCCTGTGTAAAGTGCTCTAGGTGATCCTATTTCCATGGTAAAGTTGGACTAGATGATCTCTAGATGTCCCTTCCAACTCCAGCAATTCTGTGATTCTGTGATTCTTTTGCTACGACCCAGGCAAGAGAGAGGCCTCCTTCCTCGGAAAACCAAATAAACCAGGTATCTGGGATGCACCAGGGCTTATCAGAGAAAAAACCTGAACAGGAAGACAGAAGACTGCTGTCAGAAATGTTCAGGACTTGACAGAAGTATCTCTCCTTCAACCTCCCAGCTCCTCAAGTGTGTCTCAAAATGGAGACAAACAAGAGGTCCTCCAGTAGTTTCTCCAGGCCCCATCTGAGCTCTCCTCTTCTTGGGAATTTTAACTGTAAGGGCAATGCCAGTATCATGTGCCTTGTCATCCAGACTTAGCTGTAGGGCTGCTACAGCAACCAGTGACAAAAGTAACTGTGAAGATGTTGTTGACAGACCCCCAAAATTAAACTGGCTAACCAGCAGTAGGACTCAGGGAGATGGGAAGCTCAAGTGCTTTTAAAACGTGGGGGTGCAATTGTCAGGCACATTGGAATTCAGTGGTAGCTGGGCAAGTAACTCCCTTTAGACTTCCTGAAAATCCTACGTTCTGGTAAAATTATCAGAGATAACCATGTTCTGTGTACATCATGGAAGGAACTGGAAATTAAGAGAGAAGAAACAGAAGATAAGGGAGATGCACGGGGTAAATGCATCATGAACTCACAGACAATAGATACAATTGCCCCTGAGCTTTATTGTCATTGGAAAAAACTGACAGCAAAGATATACTGTAGCATACTAGTATACCATTAGCACTTTAGTCACTCATTTATCTTTCACACATCTTCCAGGCTTCTCTAATTTTCAACCCAAGATGTTCCTAAGTAATACCTTTGTATCCTCCACCAAATCCACTCTTTGCCAGACCATCAGCTATTTTCTGTTTCTCAGATACACTTTAGATACCATGAGACTCAGTAGCAGATACCCCTGGACAATCCCTTGAAATTAGGTTTGTTTGTCTGTTTATTTAAAGCGGTGTTATAAAACACTCTGAAGTGTTCTTTTTATTTTTTTTTTTAATTAAGCAATGTAAAAAAGGAAACTGTGCTATCAGAAATTGCTTAATAAGTCTTGCTGTTCATTTCACACAACTGCTAATTATAAGGTCAGTCTCCTCCCACTTAGGCTAAAATAGCCAAGTCTAACACTTAAGCAGGTACCTAAGAGCAACTAATGCTTTATCACTTACTCGTAGCGTATTGTCATCAACATCTGCTGCTTGAACCTAGCATACTCCTGAGAAAAAGTTGGCAGAGGAACACTTGTACCACACTACTTCTGCTAACACTGTGGCTAGGGTCTCTAAAGAGTGAAAAGTGAAGTCTTAGTGCTCTCTGGGGTACTTAGGAATGTTGTCTATGGCATTAATTGTCTGTTGGGTTTTTTTTTTTTTAAAAAGGAAGTAATAGTGGAAGAGGAGATTGGAGGCCAGACCCCTTTACCAGCTCAGCAGCCAAATATTTTTCAGCTTTGCAGCTATATCCCCTAGCCACCCATCAGCACAGCCTGCACTCTTTTCCCCTCAGAAGTGGCAGGGAGTAACTCATACCAGCCCAACACACCTGAGAAACCTACATTCTGAGGTGCTCCCCTGTCTCACCTTGATCTTATATGCTGTTGTTCAACTAAAACTTGGGTGACTCTTGTGAGATTTCCACCAGTACATCCACCCACTTGCAAGGCTGGCACATATACTAGTTCTCACAGCTGCAGGGCCTTTTGCATTGCCCACATAGTTCTCCAAGATGTGCTGGCCATTACCTTGTTGAATAAATGGCTCTGAACTGTAGCAGAACAGCTTCCCTCTCCTGTTACTGTGTTGATGTAAAAAGGGTGATATCTATTTGCTCACTTCAAAATAACCACACACATTTCTTCTTGGGAGAGGATTTTGGAAGCATCTGTCCAAAGCCCTAAGTAAATCACCAGGACACCAGGGAAGAAGAGAGATTGCAACAACCTCCTGAGTGTGCAAGCTTCCAGCTGGCAGCCTTCTGAGTGTTCTTCATTCGGTATGCAGCTTTCTTACAGTGCCCATGCCTTGTCACACACTGGAGCCCAGAAGTCTGGCTGTGGGACCTGAACTGGGGCAGCCAAATACACTGAATCTCAACATTTTGCCTCCAAATTTGAAGCAGCCCTTGTGTTCTCTGTTGGTTCCCACTCCAGTGCAAATCCCTCAGAGCAGATCATGCTTCATTTGGTGCTCAGATTCAGAGTACAGGGTGCTGATAGGAAACAGCTCCTTCTCTCTTCAGCCGTGTGCTTCTCTTCAGCATTAATTGTGTTGGCACCCTCACCCCTCCTTCTTCTGCTGAACTCATGCACAGGACTCTGCATCTGAGGTCTGCAGATGTGATCTCCATCTGCACAGCCATCCCACTGGCAAAATGTAGTTCAGTCCTACCAATCACCCAGCCCTACTGTAATGTCAATTACTGTGAATTTTCTCTGGTGTTAGCTTCTGTCATGCAGCCATACCATGGATATGTGTCTACACATATGCTTTCCCCCGGGAAACCTGCACGAGATTATTCAGGATAGAGTCATTACTAGCCTGCATCTGCTCTAAAAATCAGGAGAAAATGTTGAGGCAATAAGTCAGGTAGTTCCTTTCCCTATGGCAAGACTAGGACATGCACGTAGGTCAATGTATTCAGCCTAAGCCACAGAGAATCCATAAAATAGTAATTAATAGCCCAAGCTTTGAAGTCTTAATAATGGACTGTGATAAAGAACCAAAGTCCAAATCCTCAAAGGTATTCAGATGTCTAAGTTCCTTTGGTTTCAGCACCATTATGTATCTGGGCCTGACCTACAAAACGTCACCTGCAAAAGCAAGGCCACACTCACGGATAACACAATTCTTTTCTCTATTGTCTTCAAAAACTCTTTAGAACCAGCTTGCACAGAAGCATGGTAGTAGGTGGTCTTTAACAACCCTGGAAGAAGCCAGAAGGGCAGGCTCATTGAGAAGTCTCTTTTCTTTTGGTAAAACAGAAACACAAGTTTTTATGTGGTTTTTTTTATTATTGTTATTGCTCCCTATGCTACTCTTTAAATGAATCCCAAATAGACGTTTGGATCCTCTGAAACAAGAAGGCTACACTTGGCACCTGCTGCCTTACAGACTGTGCCTGTGAAATTGAATTTACAAGGACAAGACCAGAGAGAATGGCAAAAAAAAACCCAAGGAGCTGTTGAAATTACGTGTTTGCCTATATTAATAATTGGTCTTTAAGAGTAACCAAAGACTGCCATGCACTTAACTGTGAACATCTTCAATAAGTCTTGAGTGTGAGACACAAGCTACTTGCAAAATCAGCTTTTTTGGGAGAATGGCTCTCACTCCCAGACACTGCTAATGCACAAGAAAGTAAACCCAGCTGATCTGCAACTACTACTATTGTGTACACATTTATCAGACAATGCCTATGAAAATGTGACATTGTGAGTGACAGGTGGCATTACCAACGTAACTTTACGCAGCAGAACTGAAATCCAGACACATTGCTAATGTGTAGATCTAAAAACATCCCTAAACAAAAGAAATATAAAGAGTGTCAGGCAGCTGCCTGATGTCTGGGCTTGTCTGCTGGGAGCAGAGAAGAAATCTCAGCAGGTCAAATCTTCACTTGAATCTGCTAGTAGGGGGAGAACTTCGTGTAACTCAGCAGAAACTCCCACCAGGACATGCAGAGTATGTCCATATCCATGATGTATAAAGAAAAGATAATTCTGCTTGCGTGAGTAATTTCTTCCTGGTTTGTAAGCGTGCTCCTGTGAACCAGCCAAGGGTCACTGACAGACCTGGAAGTGAAATTTCGATTCAAAAAGTTTGGCATTAAAACAGGTAAACGTGTACCAAGTAGTGTATAGCTTGATGAAAAAGCACCAGCGTTTCAAGCCACGCAGTGAGATGGAAAGCCGTGTAGTGTAAGAAAATTAAACTTATGCTTAAAAAAATAAAAAATTAAAAAAAAAAAATTGCAAAACCTGTAAGAATACAAAGAACACGGAGGCAACCAAAATTCAGGGTTCACGGCGTGATTCTGGAGCAACTTGGGGATCCGCAGGACCCGCGCTGGCCGTGACTTGTTTGCCAGGGCGTTCCCTGCGCGGAGGAGCGTCCCGGGGGCAGTTCCCGGTCCCTCCCGGGGGCAGTTCCCGGTCCGTCCGGGGGCAGATCCCGGTCCGTCCCGGGGGCAGTTCCCGGTCCGTCCCGGGGGCAGTTCCCGGTCCGTCCGGGGGCAGCTCCCGGTCCGCCCGGGGGCAGCTCCCGGTCCCTCCCGGGGGCAGCTCCCGCCCTTCGCGGGGCTCTCCCAGCCGCACGTGCCAGGCAGGCGGGCCGCAGCCGCTGCGGGCAGACGCCGGCAGCACCGCAGGGGAACGCGGGCTCTGCTGGGCAAAGAGACCTTCCCCGCCCGCCCCGCGCTCCCCGGTAGCGCCCGGCGAGAGCCGCCACGAGCCGGGCGGCGGCACAAAGAGCGGGAGGGGGCAGGGAGGCAGCGGCGGGAAGCGCGGCCGCCACCGGCTCCCGCCGCCCCGTCCGCTGACAGCGACGCGGGGGGGCCGGTGTTTGGGGGGGGGGGGGGGGGGGGGTGTCGGTGTTTGCGGGGCGGCCCCGGGGGAGGGGGGGGGGTGGGGTGCGGGGGCGGCTCGTGCCCCGGGGCTGGCGGGGCCGCGGCGGCGGCGGGCGCGCGCCACCTGCCGGCGGGCACGCGCGCCGGCGGCGCGGCCACGTGGCACCGCCCGGGCAGGGGCGCGCGCCCTCCCGTGCCCGCCTCCCCTTTCCCGCCCTTCCCCGCCCCCCCCCCCCCCCCCTCCAAAAATCCCTTCTCCCTGGTCCCGCGGGGCGGGAGATGCCGCAGCCCTTCTGCGGGAGCCAGCCGTGCGGGAAGAGCGCGGGAGGCGCGCGCGTCCTCCCCCCCTTGGCCCATCCGCCCCAGAAGTTTTTCCGCTGTTGGCAGCGGGTTGCGCTTTGCATCCTTGCTACGGCTTTGCATCCTTGCTACGGCTCAGCCCGCCTGTGCTTTCCCGCCTGCTAAGACTTGAGGGTTTTCCAGCCTCACCCCCTGTCTCAAAAACGCCCGGTCCCTTTCCATTGTTACCCACCTGCGTGGCCGACTGAGCGAGTTCATCCGAAAGGACGTTCAGCGGCGCCATCCAGGGTTATCCAAGCGCTCGCAGCTTTTTCTGTTCTCCTGAAGGATGGCTTCAGACATGGGATCCCTCGTTTGGGGCATCTACCATCAGGTCAGCATAGATTCAGAGGCCACGGTAGTACCAGTCCTACTCTAAACACCCCAGTTTTATTTGCTTTGGGTATGCTTTGTGTTTATCTTTCAGAAATAACAGATCTGAGCTTCAAAATAAATCAAAGCTTTGAGGCCATCTACAGTGTTGGTGGGCCCAAGAAGATTCTGTGGCAGACCGTTTGCCATCCAGAAAAGGCTTTCTGGGAGGAGGAGAATATGCAAAAAAAAACTAATTCAGCAAAATGAAGCCAATGTAGACAACAGGCCAGCATGGGGAAACTTAGCCAAGTAGGTTATTTCCCACCAAGTCTCTTGCCAGTTGTTAGACAAGGCTTAAATAAAACCATTGCAGAAATTAACAGAGAAGGGATCAGTGCTCCAGGGTCTCACTGTTTCTGTATGAGGACAACAGTTGCATCTACTGACAGTCAACTGCCACGTCAGAGCATAGCCTTACTATCAAGAGATAATAGGGAAGCGACTGCTGATAATACCCATCTTTTCAGATCTTGATTACATGGTTTCTTTTAAAAATTCTGTACCATGTCATAATACAGCCCAGTGCAGAAAGACTTATGTAAACAATTCTGTCATGTTACCACCTGCACTGGAGGAGCTGATAATCTACCTGTACTCGATTCCCCTCCAGGCAAGGCAGAACAGATGGGTTCCTTCGATGCTCAGTTCCAGGTGATTACCTAAGGATGGCAGTAGCATGGGCAAGACATTACAGTGTTGTCCTCTGTCTTCCATATCCACTAAGATTTCTGGTGAAAATGTGCTGTCAGGTACAGCCAGCACTTGCTATAAATAACAATAATTTGTCAGTCTTATTGCTACTCTAGAATAACATTATAAAACCATGAAAGTACTGCAGTAGGTATGTGCAGGTTTGTTTCTTTTTATTTCTTACAGCATCTACAAAACAATGCCTTGGAAACACAGGACTGAAAAAGCCCCCTCAGTTCTCAAATGGAGTCCATGTTATTGCAGGTAACTGCACCTTTTGGTTCCCTACAAAAGCTTCTCATGCTCTACCTTAAATCAAGTTAGTTTTCTCGGACTTGCTGTTTACATAGGTGGACAGTCACCAAGGTAAAAAGATGCAAATGCTTATATTTTTGTAGGGAAAGCACAAAGAGAAGTGAATTAAAAGGAATAATTTAATAACAGAAAATAACATTGAAATACTTCTGGCAGTGTCTTTTTTTACTTCCCTTGAACAGTATCATGGTTCATTAGCAGTGCCCTCAAGATGGTGTTAGTAATCTACTGCAGAATTGGTCTGGTCATCAGGTTGCCTGTAGACACTGCCTGGCTTCACCTCTGATCGAGGGTACAATGCTGCTAGACAGAGTCCTTCCACTGGTTCCAGTATATTTGACATATAGCCATTGCTGAGAAACGCCAAAAAACAACTGAATGTGTGTATGGAGTAATAAATATCTGGGTCACTAGAGTTTCGTTAGGCGTGATACTCAGAAGGGCCAGAGTAGTATACGTTGTGCATGCAGCCCATCTGGAATTCCAGCACACAGTAATTTCTAAGGATCAAGTGTCATCCGCAGAGATTTTCCATTTTTCAGTTAGTGGTAGTTTCAGGATCAAAAGAGACTTGCAGGCAGGTTCCAAATCATATCTCCAAGACATTGCTGAAAAGGCGACTTAAGTATGCAGGGAAATCCTTGACTTCTGCTCTGATAACCAAAGGATGTATGCCAGAGTGCATGCAGAACGAAGTACTGATGGAGAAGCCAAAGTTTCAGACTTGCCAGGGAGATCCTCCCAAAAGAGGCTGTTGCTCTTGGCAATTGATAGTGCTTTAAGCTGATCAGAACCAGCAGTAGCAGTGGGGCAGGATGAAGTAGTGGTAGGGGAAAAGGTTGGTAGGAGAGATGTTGTTACAGTTAACTTCTAGCATAGCTGTAACAGCAGAGATCTTCAGGTTCTTGATAGGTGATAGGAGTCTGCTATGAAGAGTAGAAAGAAATGGCTGATGGGCTAGGGCAGGACAGGAAAAAAAACACCTGACCTCAACAGTTGTGTACACACTCTTAAAAAATCCTAACAGAGGCATATTTTAAATGTGCAGCTTTTACACGTGTTATTTTTGCACACAGGGCTTGGTTAGGTAAACAGATCTAGGACTAATGTACCACACCAAGACTACCCACTAGGTCAAATATACATCTCTGAGTACAAAGGGAAAAGGACACCAGACTTATATGGCATGGGAAATACCGTCAGCCTAGGAGAGTGCCAAAATACATGGCCTAATGGGTTTTGCAGTGTACATGGTCTCATATTTTATTTGGTGATGAATACTTGCCATACAGTGTTTGTGGAGGCAAAGAGAATAAAGCAAGAGTGGTATTCATGTTGTTTGCCAAGAATAATACCACAATATTTGTTTATGCAGTTTGCCAAAATCATGAAGAATCACAATATACAGGCATTAGGCCAAATGTATCTGTTTCTGACACGATCTACCAGTGTACTGCAGCTGAAAGCATGATTTTTCCTCTATTTTAAGTATTACAAAGACTACAGTGTATTTTACTTTTGATTTTTAAGTCAAATACTCTTTGCATACATATATATTATACATTAAATATACACACTTTACTCTTGCAGGATACAACACAACCAGCCATTCCAAAGAGAATGATACAAAGCCAAAGCCTCCTCTAAAGTTAGCAAGGATGCATAACCAGTACCTAAAGTGAGCACATTCACGAACACATGCAAATCGAAGTGACATAACAGCAGCAGCAGAAAGTTACTTTTCACCGTTCTCTGTCTTCTGTGGGATGAGCCAGCCCTGTCAGCTGAATTATAAATGAGCCTTGTATCACAGACAATGCTTTAAGTTTGTTTACCTTGACTTACTGTTTTTTTTCTTTTAAGAGAGAAGAGGAATGATTTCCAAACAAAACCCGAAAATTGAAAAACAAGAGTCAGGAAAATGTATACTATATAATCCAAGCTTAAATATTATGCTCCCTTTTACTAATTTGTATTAATATTTTAATAATACATTATTAATAAAAGCCCATAAGGAGTCAAGCTCCCAGATGCAATTTCTGAGCAACTTCAGACCTAGGCTGACCTGGACATTGCCTCCAATGAGTTCCCAAGTGAAGTACTACCACACTTTTTAGGGAAGATGTGTTTACATCCTGTCCCAGATTGTGGAACTGAGAATTACAAGGAGCAGGAGGAATGAGTACTGTTAAAAATTGTAAATAAGACTAATGCATTTCAAATTAGATTCTGGTAGAATATAAAACAGTGAAGGTGAAATATCATTTGTGATAGAAAAGCAGAAGGAAATGAGACAAAATGTCAATAACAAGCAGTGGAATAATCACATTTGACACACAGCTGTATGCTGCAGTGTGTGAGACGATTTGAAGGATCATAGTTGAGCAGTAGTGACGTACAGTCCACTTCTGCTGAAGTCAGTGAAGACATTGCTGCTGACTTTACCAAGATAAGGATTATACAGCTCAGAGTTTGAAGGCCAAGTGCCAGTTATCTTTAAACTGATAACCTTGGAAAAAAGATCTTTTGTCCATTTAAATCACCTTGAATTCAAGGATTTGGGATTCATTTTGCCAGCCTCCTCCAGCTGCAGTCATCAGTGGATAAAACAACCATGGGAGAACGTGTTGTGAGGGAGGAAACTCATAATGGAACAGTTTTAATTGTACTCGATTAAGCTGAGTATTTTTTACTGATGCTGAGTAATATTTTCTCACACTACAACTGCTGTCATGAGCAATGAGGAAAAAGAGCACTCCATCTGGCTACAAACAAAGGCTGCTGAATTTCATCTTTAAAAGGGAGGTTCAAGACAGGCTTCTGGACTCCAGATGAACACTCAGAAGTGATGGGTAGCCCTCTGTGTCCACTGAAGATTTATTCCTGAAACAAATCACTTTCTCTTTTCAGATACATACCTTAAGCACAGCACAGACCTCCTTCTCAAGGCTTTGCCATCAGGCTGTCCTTTTCATCACAAACAATTCAGGATTCCCTTGAACAAAATATTTGAGCTTGAAGTCCTAAAATCTATTCCTCTCCCAGTTCCTTGTCATGTATTTTCCAATACTCATAAGCTATAAATAAAGACAGGGGAGACAAAAATAAAGACACTCATTCCCTTGAAACCTTTTGGGCCTGAAGAGCTTTCTGGCAGAAAGCAATGGAAGAATGATAACTATTTTGCTTTTAAAAACCTTTTGAGTTGTTCCTCCTAAGTAAGGCCAGCTGATGTGTAAAGCAGTCAGCTATTTCAGTCCTGTCATGGAATTGGCCAAGGAGTTGCTGAAATACTAATTCCTTTTGACAGAAGCCCTCTAAGTCAACTCCAAACAATTACCTCTGAAACTTCCCAAAAGACAGACTTCAACCATGGCAAATTTTATATACATACAGGAAGGCACAGAGAAGGTCACTTGTATAATATTTCCAGTTTCAGGCATGTGCCACAGCTACTGGAGACAGGCATTCACCAGGCCATTTTCACATCCAGAAACTCACTGTCAGGAGGACGCTTGGTTTGAAACTTGCTGTTTTAAAGACCTGATGCTTGTTTTCTAGCACAATTCTGATCTCTGGCTATGCTTCAGCATGTTCTGGTAGTGCAAATTTCTATCCTTCACCAAATTTCAGTGAAAGAAACAGAACTTTTACATGCATATATAGGGTTGGACACGGGTTGATGTCTTTTAACTAGCAAAGGTGCTATGTAAGAGATAAATTGTAATTTATAAACAATTCATATGTGATTCACATGCAAATTAAATTATACGTAAGTCTCAGCTCTAATGCAGATCTCTTCCTTGGAAGTAACAGTAAAACAAACATGCAAATTCACTAGTAGATCTACATTACTGTTGATGTTTTTCACCTTTCCTGTTTTGTACTGATGTAACAAACAACTTAAATGGAGAAGGTGAAATGCAACTTTTTTCTTCCTCAAAAAAGGACCTCCATGCTCTTTGGTCATCATCTATTCCTAGTTTTGAACACGAAAAAAAAATCTGAGAGCTTCTAGACTAGGTCATCAGCCAGTTTGGACTAGCACAAGTACTTTAAGGAAAATACTGGTTTTTTGTTTTGAAAAAAAAATAAATAATAATTTAAAAGTAGGTCCCTAATTTTACCAAAATAGTAGTACTTTGATAGATCTCATCGCCCTTTCAGATGGGTCAAGAAGCACCTTTTGATGGCATAAGCATGAGCCTGAACACACCCATTTGCTTTCAAACTGGGGCAGCAGCTCTGCATGCGAAAAGTGCATTTACTCAACTAGACAGTTACTTAAGGCGGACTATTTGTGTAGTTACTAATTTTCTGTTAGCCTTTTACTCCCTGAATTGCTGGACAAGTGTGGTATTACTGCCATCTCTGTCGCTACTGTCCAGGCCGCCTGCGTTTCAAGCTGGGTGCTGATGCCAGGTGCTACAACAGCCTCCACCAGCAGATGTCTCTCGGGCTGTGCAGAAGCGCAGCCTGAACTTCTGCGTGGTCGTTGGCCGTCAGGAAACTGAACAGCTACAAACCCCCATACATTTCAGGATGGGACATACGGAAATTTTAATACACGTGGGTCAGCAGCCGGAGCGCTGCATGTAACGAGGGTTAGGGCAAAGCCTGGTTCGATGCATCTCACACTTGACATCTTGCAGAGATCTCGCTGTTCAGGATAAGGGCTCCATGAACAGCCACCATCACTTGCTTTGCAACATCCTCCATGGTTTCTGGTGGCCAGACGATTGAAAAAAGCTAAACCGACCCCTCTGCTTCTGTTTGTGGAGCTGACAGGGATACCTCCGTGTTCTCCAAGTACTTAGCTTTGTCAGTATTACTGTCTATAGACCAGACAAGGCCAGAAACGTGTGGGCTAATGCATGTCTTTTCAGAGCCATGGGAAACACTCTAGGAAGAACCCAGATGGTGGCAGAAAAAGCTAAAAGGCAGAACAGATGAGAATCTAGACACAATCCAGACAGCGGGTTTTTTTTCTAATACATTTTAAAATCTGAAAGTTAAAGGACATTATCAAGACTGTGTGTGCAGTAAGCACAGTGATGCAGGGCTCACAAGTAGAAACACTCTGCTCAGGCAAGGAACCAAATTGTAAACTCTTCCTTCCTTTGAGGCATTGGGATATTGGGACTACCAGAATCACAGGAACAAGACTGGAGATTGCCTGCCTAAATGAAGACAGTGGGTAGTGGTATACTTCCACACCTCAGGCTTAGTGTCTCCCCTGCACAGGTCTTACACAATTCAGAGTACCACCTCTCATGCTTCTCAGCAAAATTCATACCTTGCAATCACTGCTTCTGAGGGGTGGGAATGCTCAACTGTCAAGGTGAGCATTGAAATACAAGTATTTGTCACTGCAGGTGAAGTATTGCTCCATGGATAACACTTCCCACAACCTGGTCCATGCTGTCCTAATTAAAGATTACAAGTGTATCTGTGCTGCACTGATACTTCCCATGCTGGGTAACTGACTTACTGGGTCTGTTTCATCAGAGTCTTAGCTATGACACACAAAACCTATACACTCCTATTCTACACGCTGATCTTCAGGTTCACATCTCTCTCCCTTGATGCCAGGATGACTGCTCCCCTCTTAAATCAAGTGTGTTTTGTGTCTACATTCTTATGGCTTTACTTGTGCATTCTTTTTGTGCCTTTTTCCCAAATTTTTCAGGATGACACTATTGCATGCTACCCAGCAATAATATTCTGTCTTGCTAGAGCTCCTAAGCTTGAATGTCTCACAGGCAAAGTAATTTCATTCTTTTTAAAAATAATTACCAGTTTGTTACTTTGTAATGTGAGCATCAAAGGAGATAAAGGAAAATAACAATGGGAAGGTGGAAAGAATAGTTTAATTTAGCAGGCAATTAAAAATCTACTACTCAGAGTGTGGACAAAGGGTTGCCATGGCCTAACAAGCTACAGCTCATGAGTTGAAACACTTTTAACTAGGGAAGCTGCAAATATAAAACAGAACAGGTTAGTTTAATCTATTTTTGGTTAAAAACTCTCTTAGATGATGACAATGAGCAGAGGGAGAGGGTAAAATGAGAATAGTGGCATGTGCTGATTGAAGTAGCATGGCTTTTTTACCAGCAGAGAAAATATTAAGAATTCCCATTCCATAGGAAGAGGAAGACTGTATAAAGGACACTTAGGCATCCAGCTTTGGCTCATGCCACTGGGAATTGTGGATGTCATTTGCCACTGTGCTCCTTCTCTCTCCAAATTCCTATGAGTAGCAAGATATTCTCAGCAAAGAGGAGCCAGGAATTGCTACAGCAAGGTTTGATTCTCCAGATGGATCCTCAGCACATCCATATGGACTTGTAAATACATGTTGGAAAAGCCCTAAATAGAGCGCTTACCAGGCAGAATGCAACCACTCGAAGACTTTGTGGCTGAGGAAATAAAGGCTTTAAAATGTGCCCCAATGTGGATGTATAGAAGAGACTGTCATGGCTCCAGAGAACTGCCCTTCCACTTGCCCAAATTACTTCTGAAAGCAGGGACACATGCTGTTATGGTTTAGGTTGGAGCCAGCAGGTTGTTGACACCTGTAAGAGGAACTAGAAAGAGGGTCTTTAGGACCCTGAAGGACCTGGGAGGGTCAGAACAGAGAGGGATCTGTATTCCCTCCCACTTCCTGCCATAAAAGCCAGGAGAACCAGAAGCTCAGCCCCCTTTTCCTGTGTGTTTTTTGCATGTTGGTGGTGCTGCTCAGAGGTTCTTCAACTCGCCACGTGCTCTCCAGAATCTAACTCCACTGGGTGCTGTGAGGAGCTGTGGACACCTCTCCTGAGGTGGCCTTGCTGCAATGGACTCTCATACACACCTATTAACCACGGCAGGAAGCAACACCACCCCATCTCTGTCCAAACCAGGCCTTGTCAGTCTGGTAAAAACCCACAGAAAGCATTTAAAGAAGTCAGACCACCAGGTGAGGGATGAGAACTCGGAGACGGGGAGGGGCAGACTCTAGTCAGAGAGACGTCCTGAGGCAGGAACAACACAAGATAGTGACTAAAACCCTGAGAAAATTGTCAAATCTATGTCCATGTAAGAGTTGCAGGCTATAAGAAAGGATTCTTGTTGTGATGAGGACGAGACCCTGACTTCATGGCTCCTGCAGTGTTGGGACCTAGGAGCTGATGGTATAAATCTGGAGGGTAGGGAAGCTCAGCAGTTGGGGTCAGTAACCAGAGATGCAGGCATTGATAAGATTATTGAGAGGAAAAAGAGTACTCATAATCTCTGGAACTACATTTTAATGGTCATAACAAGCCAATATCCCCATAGGAAGGACACTGAATGTTGCCCTAGTAGGTGGAACACCATAGAAAGAGATACCTGTGAGAGCTGGCAGTCCAGTAGGTCATCTGTGGTGGTGGTGACACACCTGAAAGCCCTGATGAGCTGCCATGCAGTAGGCCATGCAGTAAGCCAGTGTTAAAAAAGCTCACTTAGAATGCCCCTCCTATGTACTCCACCATTTTGGGAGGAAAGGTCTTTGCAGGAAATGGTGACATACCATGTCGATGAATTTGCTAACCAGCTAAGGCAATATTACAGAGTATCTCTAACCCCCTAAATGCTCACGACTCAGCTGTGGAAAAAGTGGCTGAGGAGTGGAGGAAACTTTGTGAGAGGCTGGATGATAAGGTATACAGACTGCAAAGGAAGAAAAACACCTATTCCTCTCCTGAATGAATCCATGATTGGAAACAGGGACACTCCTAGAAGACCAGCTCAGGGTTGGCAGAACCAAACACGAGGTTCTCTGTGGTCTACCATACATGACCATGGAGAGGACATGAGCAGATACCACTGCAAACCCACCACTGCTCTGCATGTAAGAGTACAGGATCTGCAGGGTGGTGCCACTGGAGGGAACAGTCCCAGAATGATGGCTGCTCCAGTCTCCCAGGAAGTAACTGCTGGTCCAAGCAGACGGGTCTCTGACCCAGATGTGAGTCTGGTACACCACACAAATCCCTCTGTTAATTGTGGATGCCATGCTCAACATCAGAGTGGCCCTGCCTCCAGTCAGGTGGAGGAGTGGGATACTCAAGTTTACTGGACAGTGTGGATTCAGTGACCTGGCACAACAGAACCACAGTTATGCAGCCCTGGTGGACACTGGTGCACAGTGCACCTTGATGCTCTCCAGGCACAGAGGGGCAGACTCCATTACCATCTCTGGAGTCACTGCAGGGTCACAAGAACTGACTGTGTTGGAGGCTGAAATTAACTTAACCAGGAATGAC
The DNA here is from genome assembly GCF_020740795.1 of Apus apus. NCBI lineage: Eukaryota > Metazoa > Chordata > Aves > Apodiformes > Apodidae > Apus > Apus apus. Next base: position 66,245,385 of record NC_067312.1, on the reverse strand, counting down.
TGGGACACCCACCATACAGTAACTGGCTGAGATGCTCTGTGGATCCTTGGTATAGACTGTGTCTCAAAAGGGTATTTCAAAGACCTGAAAGGGTATAAGTGGGCCTTTGGTGTAGCAGCTGTGGAGTCTGAGTGCATTAACCAGCTGTCTACCCTGGCTGGTCTCTCAGATGACCCCTTGTGGGCCTGATGAGGGTGGAGGAACAGCAGGTACCAACAGCCTCTATTACAGTACCTTGTCAGCAGTACTGTGCCAACAGAGACTCCCTGTGAATGGAGATGAACTACGAGCTGCTGTGGTCTGAGTGAAGTCACACCACCAATGAGTGCTGCAGTTACAGGCATGTTGGAACATCAATGTGGACTGGAGCTCAAGACAGCTAAATGAAATGCCACTGTTGACATCGCTAACACGTTTTTCTCCATTCCCATAGAAGCAGAGTGCAGATCCCAGTTTGCTTTTGCCTGGAGGGGTATCCAGTACACCTGGAATCAACTGCCCCAGGGGTGGAAGCACTGCCAGGTCAGAGAATAATGGTGATAATATACTGATGTTTTAGTTGTCACTAAGTGGTGTATCCTATGTCTAGGACTTTTCAGTTTTTCATGCTCTGCCAGGTGCACAAGAAGTTTGGTTTGCTCCGTGTTCCTTACCTGCCAGTTTCACTTGAAGTTGCTGTTACTATGTTAAAATCATTACAAGTGCATCAGGTTCAATTTTGATATTACAGACCCTTGTGATAGCCAGTGTTGTCCTCTTTCTTATGTAGCAGTCTTGATGTACTGGGTCAGTCGCTCTCTGTTCCAAAGACAACCCATAATTTTTATAAGTTTTCTTGCTTTTCACTTTTTCTAGAAATACGATGTAGTAGCTGCACCAGTCTGATGCTCCTGGATGAGCAATGAGAAGCTCCACATTGCACATACTACAGGTGGTTAACTTCTGTATTGCCTGAAATTGCCACCTTACTATGTACCAAGAAGAAAGGATGCATTTTACTGGGAGGATCGTGTTCAAAGTCCTCATTTATTTTTTTCTGACATTAATACACTGCTCAAACATAATCCCACTCTTCTCCACATCCTTTCAGCCTGGGTAAAAAAGAAAATCAGCACTCTTCAAAGATATCAGAAGCACATCTCATTAATAACTTGAAATGCCTGATCACATTCTTGTAGTTCATGATGCAAAGATATCCCCAGGGGTCTTACCCAGCTTGACCTGCTTAATCACTGCTTTTCCATACAGCATTGATGCTCTAATTTCATAGACATCCATAAAGACTAGCTACAGACTCAGAAATGCAGTGTGTGACCTCTTAGGTCAGCAACAATAAGGCTGTACTAGTGTTAGAACCATATTCCTAGTTAATTTCTGACAGCAGTCTGGGTTTCCACCTCTTGCTGTAGTAGTAACAAGTTGTATAGCATTCCCAGGAGTTAATCCACTTTGTCCTGACTCCTTGTGTGCTTGCTTCAGTTTGGTCTGAAGCTCATTAACCTTGTGCTCCATTCAGTTTGCATTTGAGGACAAGGACACATGCACAGCAATGCACCATCTGGAAACTTGTTTCCCCCCGTGTACATACACAGAGACTTCTCTCAATAGCAATGCATGGCTCTGTTTCCTGAAGTTTCTCTGCTTTTCTTAAGTATAGCCTTTGAGTACTAAACTTTTGTTGATTTTCAGTAAACACTAACATTTGGAATCTGTGTCTTCTTACTTAATAGATATTAGCATTAAAACTTTTTTTTATTTTATTTTTAAAACAGACATTGTGTTTCAGCTTTTTCTAAACTCAGTTATGATCTAGTTTCTACCAAACTTACTCACATGAAGTATGAAATAAGCAGGAGATTTAGGTAAAAGCAAGGGAATGAAAAAATTATCAACACATTTGATTTCTAGGTAACTATTATTTAGGCAAAACAGTTCTAAATCAAAACCAGCTACAAGACATCTCGATTACCACAGGAGAGGGTACCCAAATTATAGCAATGTAGATCTTTGGAGCTATGCAACATTGCTTCAAAACTTGGATCAAAACTTGGCAATAAGGTCACCAGCTCTCCTTTGTGTATATTATCAGACTCTGAAGCCTACACTGATTTTTAAAAATCCACAAACCTTATAGAAGAGGATCCTGTTAAAGGGGCAGTTCACTGCTGATCCTTCTTCCTAATACACTGTTTCTCAGCATCACTTCTGGGGTCTGTTAGGAGCCGAACTCCTAACATGAGCTACCTCTCCTTGATTTCAGCTGCTATACTGAATTAAAAGGGCCTACAAATATATTGGACAATTGGACTGAAGCCAAAGAACATGCCCCAACTAATACAAAGGGAGCTGCTCAGAAAGATGGATCTCTCTCCCATGCTCCATTCTTTCCCTTAGCTCAACTTGAAAATACCATGTAAAGCCCTAAGCCTCTTTCCTGCTGTTTTAAGCTTTCATGATCTAGAAAGCAAACATCAAAGAAAAACCACCTCCACTGCAGGACAACAGCTCGCTTTGGGAGAGTCAGAACCAAGCTTCAGTGTGATGGGTGATTGATTGGTAAGCAAAGATAGCAAAGTTTTCATAGAAACATTTGAACTACAGAAGTCACTCCTGTGGGACAGAAGTTACCATGAAACTGTACTCTCTTGAATATAAAACTCGTTTCTTCACCTTGCATTTTTCTGATATTCTGCTGTGACAATAGAACCAACATATCTGTCTTCAACTTAAAGGTATACTTAAATGACAATGACAAATGCTCAAAAATACTTCCATATGATTCCATAAACATCCAAGGACCTTAAATCAGTACAATTTTCAGAAAACAGAATGTGTGCTAAAGAGCTTTGTATCAAAAAGTCAGTGATTTTATTCCAAATTTGGCCCAAAGGGGGGGGGGGGGGGGGGAAGGAAAAAAAAAAAAGTAAAAAAATCCACAAGACCACTAATCCAGCCTTGATATTTAAGTGCTTGATAGTGTACTTCTTTATGGGAAGGAAAAAATCTGATCAAACAAAAGGTGACTCTGATCTGAAGTGTCTATTACAAGCAACCATTAGGATAAAAACTATAGTGGAAAAGTATGCCAGAAAGCTTGATAAACTTTCAGCTAAAGAGAAAAAAAAGGAGATGCATGTTTCTTGCTTTTCATGTCCTTTCGTAAGAACTACATGTCACTGGCACTGTCTGCTCCCAGGGTAAGGCTGTTTCAACCACCTTGATAGTATGCTTCAACAACTTTAAAGAAACTCTTTTCATAGAATTAAAGAATCATGGAATGGTTTGCTTGAAAGGGCTTCATAAAGGTCACCTGGTCCAAGCCCCCTGCAATAAGCAGGGACATCTTCAACTAGATCAGGTTGCTCAGAGCCCCATCCAACCTGGCCCTGACTGTTTCCAGGGATGGGGCATCTACCACCTCTCTGGGCAACGTGTTCTGGTGTTCCACCAACCTCCCTGAAAAAAAATTTCTTCCTAGTATATCTAAACCAAATCTACCCTCTTTTTGTTTAAAACCATTACCCCTTTTCCCATCACTCCAGGCCCTGCCAAAAAGCTTGTCTCCATCTTTCTTAGAAGCCCCCATTAAGGTCTGAAAGGCAGCAATAAGGACTCCCTGGGGCCTGGGGCTCTTCTCCAGACTGAACAACCCCAACTCTCACAGCCTGTCCTCATGAGAAAGGTGCTCCAGCCCTTGGATCATTTTTGTGGCCCTCCTCTGGAGTTGCTCTAATAGCTCTTACATTGGGAGCCCCACAGCTGGGCATAGTACTCCAGGTGGGGTCTCACAAGAGCAGAGGGACAGAATCACCTCCCTTGACCTGCTGGCCACACTTCTTGTGATGCAGCCCAGGATCTGGCTGCCTTTCTGGACTGCAAATGCACATTGCTGGCTCATGTCCAGCTTTTCATGCACCAGTACCCCAAGTCCTTCTCATTAGAACCGCTCTCAATCCCTTCATCCCTTTGCCTGTAACAGCACCAGGGATTGCCCTTGGTGGAGGACCTTGCACTTGGCCTTGCTGAACCTCATGACATTCACCTGGGCTCACTTCTTTAGCTTGTCCAGGTCCTTCTGAATGACATCCCGTCTCTCAGGTGTGTCAGCTGCACCACCCAGCTTGGTGTGGTCTGCAAACTTGCTGAGGGTGCACTCAACCCTACTGTGTCACTGAGGAAGATACTAAGCACTGCTCCAGTACACAATACAGATCCCTGAGGAACACCACTCATCACTGATTGCTGACCATACAACAGATTCTGTTCCTCCTCTCTAAGCAACCTATTATGTTCCTCCTTCACAGAAGCTGTTGGGCAAACACATGCACTAGTTTAACAAATGTGGTTGCAGCAGTTTTTATTTGGTATGGTGTTTTTAATCATCATATTCTATTCCTTGGTTGCAGACAAAACTCACTTCCAGATCAGTGTGCAATAGGCTGTTCCTGCCTGAAAATATTAATGTATTTCTCCATCAGTGTTCCTATTGCTATCTGTGTTCCTTGCTGGACAGTTTCATACATTTCACAGAAGATGGTTGACTACTTAACAGGGAAGCTTTATCAAAACAAATGCAAACTAGTATTTACAACACATTTTTTATTCTCATCTTAGTGTCAAATGCTGCTTCTCTGTTGGTGAGGCTTCGTTTAGACCTCAGAAATGAGGATTCACCTTATAAATTAAAAGTATCCATTCTGAGTAAAGCTTACATTTGCTTAGATTGTTGGAAGATGTTAGATTTCAGCACAGCCCTAATATTTAGGAAATTCAGATTCCTACAGAAGACAGATGTTTGGAATTCTTGCACGACTGCGTTTGCCTAAGACTGAAGAATCAAGTTAAGAATTAAGGCACTGTCATGTGTGATATCCTTCTATCCCCATTTCTTTCCAATAGAGTCAAAAGGAGAAAATACAGAAGAGGAAAGCAAAATGCATTTATCATCTAAAGCACCTTTGGTTTAGCTTATGAACCACATCTTCAGGTATTTGTTTTTATAAAAATTAGGCATACTTAATAGAAATGAAGACCCAGAACAGCAATTGGATTTATCAGGAATAGGCCCTTTCAGCCTGAGAATTGAGCTGAAAATTCAACTCTTTCAAGCCTTAATTTATATTATTACAAGAGAACTACTTCTAATTTTACGAGGCTAATGACAAAATTAGATACAGTGAACTAGTTTACACATGCAGCTCTGCTGAGTCTGACATGCTTTACCAGAATGTAACAGCTATAGAGAATTCTTACCAATCTCATACAGAGAAGTTTAGCAGACATATAAAACTATCACCATGGAAGCTGGGAAGCAATTGTTTATTTAAGGCATCGTGGACAGACTGCATTAAACTCTCCTACAGAACAGGTCAAACCCTGTGCAACTGGTTAGCTTTTCTGTATTATAAAAATGTAGTTCTCAGAACACTTGCATTTAACTGTTCAGTACAGAGTTCTTTTGAACACTAATCCTTCAGAAGCCTGTGAGATCTTTAAACATGAAGGCTTACTTTTCATGGTGCTTACAACAGGATTTCTTTCAGCATAACTTATGTTCTGTCTCACAATAATTTACATTTTTAGTGTGATTTGTATTTCTCTTAAGGTTTTCAGGTAAGAAAACTTCAAAAAAATATTGTCAACTTTAAGTCTAAAATGGAATCAAAACCATGTATTTTCCTTCAAAATGTAAACATGTTAAATAATTGTTTTAAGCATGCTCTCACATTTACTTGGGCTAAGAGTGGCTATTTATCAGACAGTATTTCACAGTTATGCAACACAGTTCCACAGCACAATCTATTTCTCTAAAGGTTCTTGGGATACACCTTTTGAAAAAAAAACATCCAAAAGTTTAAAAGCTGTGGACATAAAACTTCTGCTGGTGTTGCTAAATAACTAGTTGATCATCAACTAGTCAGGTTGCAGCTTCAAGTTTATCCATACATCCATGATAACAGGCTACAAAAAACTGAGACACCCTGCAAGTGAATATTCCAAGCATTTGTAACTGTACACCAAGTTTCCATGTGAAATGTCAGGAATATGACTGCTATTTTGTCCAAAGAGCTGGGGGTTTGGTTTTTTATTATTGATTTCCATTGAAGAATATACTCATTTTAGCTTTCAAGCTCTAAGAACAGCACCAGTGACAGTTTTTCTAAATTAGGTATGTACCTGGAACTAGAATTTTGTCAGATCTCCCTCCATGTTCTCCTTGGGATCTCTGCAGAAATATTAACCTTCCTCCTCTCGCTGAAGAATACTCTTCAAAGCAGTACACTCTGAAGACAAATAATCTAATTCCGTAAAAATGGCTTAACTTATTCTAAAAATTGGCACATCAGTGAAAGATTGCTCAAAAAAGATCCTATTCTTATGAAATGTAACATCTCCAAAATATCTGTATTCTCATTTCCGAAGTGTATGCCACTTAAAACTGCTCCACATCATGTGCAAAAAAGATGCAACCAGCAGGAAGCAGCAGATTTCAGCAAACACTTATAAACAGTTCCAGTGCCTCTGTTATTAACAGTTCTTCCCCAGTAGCACTAGGGGTCATTGCTACAAACTAGTGCAGGTATTTATTAACAGCAGCCATAATAAGGCTTAACTCATGAGCAACAAGGTAAATGTACTCTCCAGTGTTCTTTTTTAAATGGAACTTTGGCTTTGAAACGAAAAAATGTGTATGCTTGGATAAAACTGCAGGCAGAGATGTCCAGTCCCAGTCAAACCAAAAGATAGCTACAAACCACATGTCAATCCCCTGTGTAACATGAAAAAACATCTATATATCAAATGCTTGCAAATAAAGTGTCAAAGTAAGCAACAATTAAAATGTCGAAATGTTCCTACTTGCTACCTGTAAACTGCTGGATTTTTTAAAGTGCCAGATAATTCACTCCTATTTTAAAAAATAGAAAAATATTAAAAATATTTGCATAAGTAAATGAAAATCTAGACCAGTGCAACGTGAATTATCACAGTAATTCAGTTACTTTTCTAGTTAAAGGCATAAGTTCGGCACATTTTCGTGTTTTTACAGGGCAATATGGATTAAGCCTTACTCAGATAATTACTTTCTTATTTGGGACATGCTGTGAACACTTGGCAGTGCAAATCCATGCTATTCAAACAAAGCATAAGAATTAGAGTGGAGAGGAGTTGAAACAAGCAATGGAGGGGGGGGCGGGAAGCTGATTGTCACATTTTGAAACTATCTTTTTGTAAGCATGTAAGCTTGTGAAGTTATTATAAATACAAAAGTTAGTAAACTTATACACTATAAAAAGTTGTAGGTTTTAACTTACAAATTCAACATGTGCATTAAGACATCTGAAGAATAGGTTACAAAACACATTCCAAAGGCAAACAACATCACAGTAGTATACAACCCAGTTCTCTCCTCACAGGCATTTCTTTAAACAAATTTCTCAATTAGTCTATTTTGAAATACAAACATCTTTAAAGATTATGATCATTTTACACCACTTATTCAGTTTTCTTTGCTTGTCTTTTCCTAACACCATCACGGGGCTGTTCAGAAGAAGACGGGTCACAGTCAGAAGAGCCACTGGAAGATGAGGCACCTTCACCCCTCACTTTGGATGGTGTCTTTTGCAAGCCAAAGAACATATGGCCTAATGCAGCCTCAAAGGGAGCAAATGGAGAAGCTGAAGTTCTTGTCAACATCATTGTTACCTACGAAGAACAAGACAAAGATCAAGTTACAAAAAAGGACTTGGTGACTTCACGACTGACAACAAGTTCAAAGCTGAATGGATGTATGGCATTTCTAATTTTTACATGAGCATAAGGCCATGCCACCAAGAACATAAATACGTTCTTTTTAGCTTGAATTCAGCAAAGAATGCATTTCTTTCTGAGCTATGCTCTTCACACAGCTTAAGTTTTGCAAAATTCATCCTAGACACCTTTAATGTCATATAACTAAGGCGAAGAGCAACTCCTATGTCTAAGTTTTGTACCTTGTTAAAAATGAAAAACTGCAAAGAGAGTGTCTACTTCCATTTAAATGGAAAGAATGCAATGTGCAAACACAGCTAGACTTCACTTAGAATTCCAGAGAGCCATACCCACTCCATAATGTTGAAAGGTTTAGGTGGAAATTCCTTAGAGTATCTAACTTTGAATCAGGAAAGAAAACAACTTTTGTATATCTGAGTACTGGACAAGTTCATATTGCAACACTTTCTAAAGTTTTCAGAGACATAAAAGTTTCTAAAAGCCAGATCCACAACTGTTGCTTTATTAGTAAAGTAAATGCTTCAGTTCCTGATTGTTAGTATGACCCTTGATTTAAGAAATAGTTCACTACAGTGCAGACTGACAGCCAGCTTCTGAAAACAGATGTAATTTCTCACTTCCAGAATAACATTCCTTTCCATCTCCATTCCCAGCATTCCCAGTTCAACACTGCCTTTATTGGTTTAGGTGAAGAATCATAAGCATCAGCTTAAAATCTTGGCTCCCCAAAGCAACTTCTCTGGAACTAAACGTGTCAGCTACTTCACAGAAATGACACTGACAACCACCACTTTAAGACAGTCTCTAGTCTGTGCAACAGCATCTCTGATGCTCTCACAATTGCCAGACTTTTGCAAACAGAGACTACATTTTCTTATTAGATAATAATCCTAAACACCGGCATAATCTTAGAAATTAAAAAACTGGAGGGATTAAAGGCTTCAAAAGGGAAGTAGTATCTATTTTATTTTAAAAGTAGTTACAGCTACTCCAGAGTGGTTTTGATACTTTCTCTTCCCACCTAAACACATAGCAAACATTTCAACCTAGATGAGATCTAGTTACTTGTTTTGCTAGCCCACAGATGACTTCACAGATACAAGGAAGGCATTAACAGCTAGCAAAAGGCAGAGAACCAAAGAGTTTCTTTCTACAACCATAAGCTTTGTTTGAGATTATGGACACACAAGCCTGCCATATCAACTGTTAGGTGCCAAAAGTGCTGATTTCTTTTTTTGTGTGTTTGTTTTTTTTTTCCCCTACATCAAACAGTATCAGTGGCAGTGGCAGAATAGATCTTCTGTTCTGCTCATGTGTAGAAGACTAAACACAGGTTTAGCACTTCAGTAGGAGCTGGCCTTCCAGAAGCATGCATTCTAAATGGTGGTAGAATGTCTGTGGCAGAATTGTTTTGCTCTGAAATAATTAAAAAAATACATTTTCTGTTATTCAAGTATTTGAAACATTTTCACGTTCTTACCTTGGAGACAACAAGAAAGATGCTGTATAAAAACATAAGGTTGTGTCTTGCTATTGGCAAGTACTGGCTGTGTTGCAGGGTGAAAAGAACAGCTCCTATCAAAGTCACTTTCACAGGGCTGGAAATCAAACAAACAATATTAATTTCTCTTCCCTGCAGTGAAAGCTGCCACAACCTGGAAAGCAATGTATGTTCTTAATGTGCAAAAGAATTATTTCTGAATAGAACTAATGAAAACTTCTGGTAACAGTGACAAGGTGCAAAACCCAACTATAATAAAAACAAGACTTTCACTTTATATACTATTATTAAGCTGTCTCTTCACAATATGATCAAGGATGGAGTTCAGCAATACTTTACACACCCAGCAAACTCATATTTGATAAATCCTTGTCAAACCAATGCCTCTATTCAGGCTCTATACAAGAGTCTGCTCCCCTTCTTCCTCTACCAATGTATCTTACTGAAGTGATAAATCACAAAACTTGCACTACTTGGACTTACAAACAGGCTCCTTTCCTATACTCCAGGTATTAGTTACTCCAAGGAGTTGCTTAAAGTGTTGAAGAACAACATAGTCAAGTCTTGGTCCACTGACACTCCCACTGTTCTAGGGTTTTATTCAGCTTATACTTGACTTGAGGCCGGGCCTCTGTTACCAGATTTGCCAACATAGCTGTGTTGGCTTGAGACTTGGAAAGATTTACATCTTCTAGCTGTCTTCATTCTGGTGGTAAATCTTTTGCTAGGTATTGGTCAGAAAACAAGAGAACTTTGATCAGTTATCTAAAGTCATCTGAAGAGATAGCAGTAACAACCTGGCAGAAAAATTCTGTGCATTTCTTAATCTGTCTCTGCATATGACATTTACAGGTGACATTCCTGTTATCACAGAGCAACTAGTAAACTTCTATTATTCTGCTGCTAAGAGTGGGTGCAAAGAAGCAAGATACCTTTAAAAAAATAGTACTATTATTTCTAAAGACCTGAGAGTAACATGGGAAAGATAAAATTAGTTTTAGGAAATTACCACAGTGATCTTAACTTGACTGACAATAATAGCTTGTGGCTTTTTAGGATGTCTCAATTCTCATTTTACTGTACAGACTAAACAGGGAGGTGTGTAATGTTCCCATTCTTTGCTTCTACAAGAGAAGCAACATTTCCTATTTTGCAAGATGTTTTTGCTAAACTGAATCATCAGTTTGCATCTTCTCAAATAATTGGTATCTATGGAGAAAAACAGTACTGGCAGAGAAAGTTAGAGTGACAATGCTCAAACAAAAGTAATCTTAGTGGCACTCAGGACATGCACCAAAATGGCAGCCTTCACTTGTATACTTCTGGTACCACTGTCCTTTAGTCTGGATAGAAGACTAAGAAAAACTTAGTCAATACTGCTTTCCAGCAACTTCATACTGACTCAATATTCCTTTCTACCAACTGATTTTGGTAGACTTGTCATCCGGCATTCCTCTGCTGTGAACCTAAAATGTTTAAAACATCTGCTAAAATTACTGAAGATTATTAACCAATCTTTCAGAAGATACACACCAAAACATTGAGTACAAACATGTCCTGTTGTCTGGGGTTTTTTGTAACCTGAGCCGCTAAAAGGGAGTCTCAACACAGTGAGTTAGTAAACCTAGTTAACGTGTCTGAGTCTTTTTAAAATACTTACTAGGACATCTTCAGTAGTTCATTGGTTTCAGGTTTCCAGACTCCTCTCACCAGCTGCTCAAAGTTGGAAATTAGGCCACCACCAGCTCCTGAAATTGTAGAGATTTCCAATAAGCCTCTACTGCATGCTACCACTACTGCACATACTGCTCCCAGCAAGACTCGCTACACCTGGTGCCAAATGTGACACCCAAAGTTCAAATTTAAGGACACTGATCCACTCTTTTAAATGTGTATGACTTGAACCACCAACATCAAAACTCAGAGGTTTACATCTTTATGTGAAAGCAACTGAACTGATGCCCTCATCACTACAAACAAATGCCTGAACTGCCAAAGTAAATCTGCAGAGAGGTCTGAATCATCCCTTTCTTCATGTCACCATGTAAATACAGGGTGTCTCTATAAACTACAGAGACCCTTCGTGATAACATAATTTTGGCATAAAAGAATACAAGACATAAGAAGGTGTTAGATACTCTGGCTAATGAGACTGATCTGTATTATAACCTGGGAAAATAATATATTAGATCAATACATTACATTAACACATGTTGTTTCCCAAGGCAGAACGGAATCAAGGGAACAGAAGCAAGACCTGCACTATGACTTCCTGAAGTGGTTCTAATGTCTTGACTACAAATACAGCTGCTAGGAAGGTATCTTCCAGACTCATACTCCAAATATCAGGCACGCAAGGAAACATGCTGTCGGGAAGTTTAGTAATAGCACTACAGCTACACAGGACATCTATTTCTTTAATGCCATGAAGTACCCAGCCTACCAGTCCTCATAAGACCTTCTGAATGGACTGCCCTCAAAGTCATTCTATGTCACCATTAATCCAGGCAGAAAAACTGCTGCATAGGCTTTTCTCTTTAGGGGAATACAGATCGCATTAGGATTATCCAATCCAGCACAGCAAGGAGTGGTGCTACAGTTACACTGAAGGACTAGCCATTTAAGTACCACTCCAAAACATCACAATCTATCAGAACAAGATGTTATGCATGTTACCTCTGGCCCAGCCCACAGCAACCATGAGAAGCCAGGCATCTTTGAAGTGACTGTCTGCATGTGCAATGCCAGCCATTATCTTCCAAGTCCTAGTCACTTCTTTCATTCCTGCAACCAGGAGGCGAAGAGGCAGAAAGGCAAAGCACCGGTAGAATAGGTCTTGTGGGCAGTAAAATACAAGGTACCTGAAAACCATGAGAAAACCCATTAGCAGCATTCAGGAGTTTTTTGCTAAGGAATTCACTTTCTAATAACCTTTAAAGACATTTCTGGAATATGACTAGTAGTGCATGATTCACCTGGTAACTCACTGTCTTGGGTGGTAGACATGTTGGAACAAATTTGAAATGATTATGAGCATGCATGAGCTCTTGCACCAAAATCATCAAACATTATTTGAAATTGTTCTTACTGCCTCATTGTCCCAGAGAATAATGTACATGAGAAACAGCTTTAAATTTTACCAACTGTTCTATAGCTTACATACATTTTTATAATTCAAATTATTACATTAGTGCCTGACTGACTTTGTGTGGTTTGGTTTTATGCAGGTTATTTTTTGTTTGGTTGTTTGTTTTGTTTTGTTTTGCTTTCTAATAGGATTGCAACAGGGTGGTAAATTACATGCAGACACCATGCTTTCATACTGGGATTACATAACTGCAGCAGGAATGTCTTCACTAGTTACTGTCATACCAGATGAAATGCAGAGCTATTTTCAAACACACTTCACACCTTAGTAACCACCAATTCTAGCCTTTCCAGCTTGCCAATTATAAGCATGTTTCTTTTTTCAAGGCATTGAAAGCACAGTACTCAAAATCTAGTAATATCTTTTATCAACTTGCATTTAAAACAGAGTAAAGGTGGCTAATAATGATATCATAAGCTGACAGTAAATTTTAAAATATTAGATTAAGTCATGGTTTACTGTATCTCTTCAACCATGAACAAAATTCAGTTTTTGCAGAGACACTGAAAGTCTCAAAAAATAATAAAGATTAAGTATCTAGATTTTTTTCAGCACAGGAATAAGTGAGTAACAAGTAATAGCAGAGGTCTTTCTAAGAAGAAAGAGTACTTTTTAATTTTCTAAAAAAAAAATATACCTGTCTTTTGGTTTGGGCCTCTCACCTCAATCCTATCAAGAATCTCTAAGGCTGTTATCTTTCTCCTGTTCACTCAGGCTGCAATGCAAAGATGCACCTTTCATATCTAGTTTACTTCATCAGAACTACTACCAGACACCACAACTAGAGTCATGCTTCATGGCTGGAGATTAGAAACCAAGACATCACTCGGGGTTTTCTCTAAAAACATGCTTATCCTTTAGACCAGTATGCCAGGAAGCTTCCTCCCTAGAAAGGCAAAATTTAGTTGAAGTCCTGTCCTAGTCATTTATTTTCCTTTTCTGCAGTGGATATAGTATTTTGCTACTGCAAAATTCTAAAGTGTCTTTTCTTCAAGACCTCCCAGAGTGGAGCATGCAATTACTTCTCACATACGGGAAAGTTACTGAAGTTACATTGATAAATACTGTTCTGGTATTAATAGCTGTATTTTTTAACTACTTATATTCTTCCTTTTTCCAGTATTGTAAAGACAACTGCCTTTGTATGTAATCAAGCTTCAGTTGATATGAAATTAAAGATGCACAGCGAGCATGTATTTTATTTATTACTGCAAATAGCCATTTAAGCCATGTACTCAACAGACAACACTAAACAAAATTAATTCACAGTGGCAGAATGTGGCTTTAGGACTCTGAAGCACAGGTAACTGGATTGAACCTAGCATTGCAGTCCCAACACAGCATTTTTGCCTAAGATTTCTGCTAGCAACACTGGCTAACAGTAGATGTCACTGTCCTACAGGCTATTTAGGAGCATTCCTCAAGCGCAGCACACCCTCTTTTATTTTCCAGCTTTATGTACGGCTTGGGGAATTTAGTTTCACATGATTTGGGAACAAGAATTAAAGTCATTACGCTTATGAAAAGAGAACTCTCTAAAACTAGAAGCTTAAAAGGTTTCATAACACTCCTAGCTCCTCATTAAAATCTTACTTTATTTGTGCACAGCTAATCACATTTGACCATGTTAAGTTCAACAGAAATCACACTCTGTTTAAGTGTACTCCTAACTTGTGTCACTCCTAACAAGCAGCCATGTTGCCTGAACCAGTCTAACATGAACCATAAGCAGATTCTATAAGCTTTGTTAATACTGCACTATTTATTGCACATTATTTCTTTCACCCAATTGAGACCTGTCATCTCCCACTGCAAGACAAAAACCAAAAGACTAATACATAGATATACACAGACAGAAACACATATTTTCACTGTCATGGATTTGCAATTATAAAACCTAAGGAGGCTACAAAGAACTGACTCTAAAGGATTTAAGTCAGGGAAAACTCTCCTAAAACAAGAATTTGTATTTATAAATTCAAAAACCCAATGCTGCTCGCAAATTTGTTAAGATTTAGGGTTTCCGCAAAGATTACTCTCTGGAACAAACAAACTCCAGTGGAAGGCCACATTTACATGGAGATAACTCCAGTGCTTTTTTTGAATTCCCAAACAGGCCAAATTGTTGCCTTGTTCACATACCTGACTTCCCATTCAGCTCTGTACTCTATTCCACGACAACCACTCATTTGGGAAAGGGCAAAAAAAAATTTAAAAAGGATGTCAAGAAGTATAACTAGAAGAGAGGAAAGAAGATCTGTGTTTTAAGACTTCCAATTACAGGGAAGTTCAAACTCTTTTTATCAGCCAGGTTTGGGTCTTCAGGATCTACTGTTGAAAAACCAGGCAGAACTGATGACTTTCCTACATACAGAAAGGCAGTAACTGAAGTCCACTTTATTCCAAAATAATGTTTTCAGCTTTTTACCCAAGAACACTAAAAAAACCTAAGAAAAGTCTGGTCTAGTGATTGAGGATTTTGTTATACAATAGCCCGTAACAGTTGCTCTCTTATAAGCATTTTATTCTGATAGAACAGGATCACAACAGCTATTTTGCTACAGTGACTTTCTGGATGAGGAAATAGCATCCAAATCTGTAACATTTTGAAGTTAGGCTTCTGATTTACACAATCGCAGTTTACAAAGTAGAGCTTCCTCAGAACCAATGCTACTCATCTACCTCAATTATGGCTGCTTACCAGACTGAAGATGCCAGTAGAATATTTGTGCCCTTCGCCAGAAATGCTACTGGAGGTTCTGCAAGCATCAAGGAAGACAAAACTGAACCACCAAAGCAATGAAGCATAGCACTAAACCAGCAGGCAACTGGACTACGGACTGCCACTTCCACAGCTCCTGAAACAATGGGAAAGGACGCATAAATAGAAATAAACATTTGGAAATCACATCATATCTTAAAAGTATTTTTTCAAATCATTCAGTACAACTTTGTTCCTGTAGGTAATGAAAAACTCTGCAAAATCTGTAGGCTTTCACAGGAAAAGTCTTCAGAAACACAGAGTACACTGACTTAAGCATACGCTATCTAAATAAAAGTGAAATACTGACATTGTGTTCTCTGGACATCTTTTGTGGCTTTGTTTAATGCAACTATTAAGCAACCAAGAGGAAAAAGCTTTCAAAGCATGGCTGAGGTGTGTCCTTGTTAATAATATGGTGAAGACACACAGTTGCTTTCAAATTTATGTTAAAATTATATAACCACTGGTAAGTTTTGGAGCACTATTCTACAAATTCCTTTTCTGCTTTTGGAGTGTTCACAAACTCAAGGTTACTAGTTTCCTTTTTCCTTGTAACAACCTGCTAACTGTGCTTGCTGACCAAAATGAAACCAGTATCCAAAATAATTATTAAATCATTTCACCCGCAATCCTGAACAGAGAAAAATAAGGTTCTCTGAAGCCATAATAATCAATGTCACTGTCACTTGTTATTAAAAGGTTCACTCTTTCACACTTTGGTTTATTTTGTTCTCTCCAAAATTAAAGATCTGTTTTAAATTGCAACTGAATTTGCCAAAAGAGTATTCAATATTAAAAGATTATACTGGAGGTAATGGGAAACCTTACACTTTACCAAAGCCAGAAATATCCTCAAGCCATTATTTTGACTATTTCCACTTCAAAAGTCCAACGTTGCCAAAGCTTTCCCTTTACACAGGTGCAGAGCTCTGTTTGTCTGAACTAGTTTAAACTCCTATAGTCCAAAGGCTGAAGTTCACAAAAGCAGAGATGAATCCTAATGTCTGCCCTAAAATGAAATTTCACACTTTCCCAGGTTCAGAGAGGAAGCTTTTGGTTTTTCAAGTATTTTGGTGGGAAAAGAAGCTTCTTACCCAAGGTAAGAAGCTCAAACATATCAAAGAAAATACAGTACTCTCAATACAATTCACCTGACACACGGATATTAACAAGATTGTTCCAGTTTTACTGCTGGCATACCTATCACATATTGCAGCACTATCTAAATTCCTGTGGCACAGCCAATTTATAAAAATGAGCTCTCCTAAATATTACAGAATAGCTGAATATAAAATATCTTCTTTTTTTAACTATTGTGTAATTTATTTTTCATACTGCAGTACCTGATGTTTCAAGTTGCTTATGCTCAGCTTGTTTTTGTGTATTACCACTTCTCCAAAGTAGCTATCAATTATGTTTACATGCATAAAATTAACAGGAGAAAATTACAAAGCCTGCTAAGGTTACTTAGCAGCAAAAGTAAAAATACAAAATGAGCCATTGCACCCAGATCCCATATAACTGAATGTGGACCTGTTTTCATCAACATATTTCAAAAGGGTAGGATGCAGAATATTAGTGGTTTGTGCTTACTACACTGAGGTTTCCTCAGGTGAAAAAAAAACAAACCTAAATATTCTGATAGCCATTGCATTCATTAAAAAAACAGAACAGCACAATGTAAAATTTTACTAAGTAGACACTCACTGGTCCATAAGAAATACACTAGCTCCCTTCTAACATGGAATTATTGTCTTGTTTAATGACACAGCCACACTACAAGCACTACTATATACCTCCTTTAGCATGAAAGGACTGAATTCCTTTCCTTGCAACAAAAAGAGAGTATCCTGTCCCCCATGTTCAGCAGTACTCTCTCTGTTGAGTAACTCCACTAAATGCTGCTGTGGCATTACATCACAAAGTGACCACATAGAGAAGAAACATCCTAAACTTTGCAAGACAATGAGAAAATTCAGCTAACAGAAGCAGCCAGTGTAAATCCCAAGGGAACATGTGCTGGAACTGGGGTGTACGGCTAAGAGATCAGATGTTCCATTATGCAGAAGCTTTAACTCCTGAACAGATGTAATACAGGACCTAATGTGCACAGTCATCTGGTCTTGGAGCAAGACTGGTAACCAGATCACAACAGGGGGGTTCTACATCCAAGAACTATCAACATACAGACCAAGTGTAAAAAAATAAATCTTACATTTCAGACATCCATTGTCAGTTGGGCATGCACCAACCTCTTACAATGAAGCTTCTCACCTTGCATTAGCAGGATGGCACGCCTCCTCAAAATATCAAACTACCTCCTCCCTCCACAAAAAACGCAGCACAACTGAGACGTAGCTACCTGAAACTCAGCTGCTTCTTCACTTCACCAGGTGTTTGGTCAGATTACTAACATAACAAAAGGAAACCATTCCAGGTGCTGTGTCTTTCAATTTAACACTCTATTTTATTTTTCACACATAGGACATTGATTGCAATTAATCAAACACAGCTAGTAACAACTAGTTTAAAGGGGGGGGGGGGGAGAAAAAAGAAGAAAAAAGAAGAAGATTCTAATGTATCAGCTTAGAAAAGGTTCAAACTGATTCCTGTTGTACTTGGCAAAAGTATGTTCATGATTTTTCACCTTCCTTACTGAAGGCCAGGTGTAAAAAAGAGACTGGAAACTGCTAGACTTCAAGATTTTTCTGTTGGTCAACATCAGAATTTTCTCAGCTCGAACACCAGTATTTAACAAGTCATGCCTTGTAACAAAGAACACTCCCCAACACAGAAGGCAATGAGGCAAAAAACACTGATACTGCCTTAAAGCTCACCATAGCATTGCTACCTAAATTACGACTGGGATGTAACCTTTCAGAAAACAAATTCATTTTTAAGTGGGCTTTTAAACAAGTGGTTGTTTATATTTGTCCTCTGATGCATCCTGTAAAAACTAATGAGGCATTGTACAGGCATGCAAAATATGATCTGCCAAAAGGCTACTGGTTCTCCAAGTTGTTTACTTAGCAAGTAAAGATTAGGTTTAAAATGCAAGGACTACTGTTGAATACAGTTTTAAATGTTGTTTCTAGACAATAGTAATAAAAAAAAACCTTGCCAGCAAACTACTTTTGTCAGTAGAATAAGATCTGCTTTAACCTTTCCAACATGTTCCAAATCTGGAATACACACCACATACACGTCAAGAGCAAACCAGAAGGACTTGTAGAGGCTTTTCTAGCACCTCTGTTCAACTGTATAAAATAATGTCAATTAAGCTAAAGGATAGAGTCAGATTTAATTTAGCAAAATTATGCTAAAAAAAATTTTTCTCTCACCAGAATCATGTAATAGAAAACTTGCAAGAACAAACCCAGCACGTTCTTTCCAGATATGACACATCCTCCACCCTCGACACCTTTTGCTGTCCCTCCATCCCCTAAAAAGAAAACTGCCAGTTCTACAACTGCCTGGAGTTACAAATTAGCACCTCCTAAGCAATCCCAAACGCACTAACCAAGAACACTCAGTTTAAAACATGCAGAAAGCAACATGTTGGTTGTCACTGTTGTAGTTTCTCAGCACTCAAAAGTAAGCAAGAAAATCTAGCTAAAAGGGCTAGAGAAGTCCCAGTTAGTGTGTGTGCCCATGCAGGATACAAATACCCACACTGCACTTGATTTTAAGCAGTGAGAGGGGTGTGGTATTTTAATGAGAAAGTAATATGGTATAAACCAAACAAAGCTGACTTGACCACATACTTCTCATATCACCAGACATTTAAGGTTACCCAGTTATTCCCCTGTGAAATATAGCTAGTGTTTTAAGTTTTCAAGAAGAATATATAGTTATGCCTAGATTATACTAATCAATGATAATATATCCATCCTGAGTATTTAATAATGATGGCTACTTCAGCTATGACATAATATTAATTTCACAGTGCTTGCATGTGAGCAACAGGCCAGCATGCATCACCTGAATCACAATTATTAATTCAAAGTGTTAAGAGAATACTCAAGAGTTCTGAACTTTCCAGCTATTAAGCACAGAGAAAAAAAAAATAAATTACTGGCACAGATCTCACCAGACTTCTGATAGCACTTCTACAGTCCAGAAGTGCTCTCTCACTATGCTGATAACAGCAAAGCAGAGATACTCCTCTCATCCCAGTCTTTAAATGTGTCCTTTCCAGAGAAATGTTTGAAGGTAGTGCAAGGTAATGTTAATAGCTATATTACAGTTATATTACACAATGACTCAAATCAGCACCCAGAAGCAATTTTAGCAGTAGTAACAAAAATTTGGTGAAGATGCTAGCAAAAGTAAGCATTTTCTATCAGCCTTCACAGTCTGCTAAGTACACTTACTCAGCAGAAGTAAAACTTCATCTCAACACATTTAGGAAGGGAGCAAAGAACAAACAGCACAGAGCCTTAAAAATCTTAAACAAGCTCCTGAATCTGCGCTATGATCCTGAAAGCCAGCTTAGTTTTCTACAGTTCTTAGCAGGGATGCACAGTTACCCTAACTGTCTAAAGCCACACAACTATACATTCTAAACATTAAAACGAGGCTAGTCTCTGCTTGGGTGACAACTAGGCTTGAGGTTAACAAACACAACGCAAACTATTTTCCAGAAAAGAGCATGTAAAGTATTAACCATGGGCACTCACACAAAATCCAGAATTCTGTTACTGGGAGAGAAAAACTTTCCTAATTTAGGTTTACAATCTAAGGACACAACATGCAAAGTCACTAGCACACAACCCTCGCATCAGACTTCCAGGCTGTTTCCTCGAAGACAGAACTGCCGTAACAGCTTCCTTCCTATCCTCCCGGGCATCTGAAGGATACAAACCCGAGCTGAGCAGCTCTCCTCTCACCTCTCAGATTTAACTCCTGGCAGCAAGTCATTGGCCTGTCATTCCTTCCCTGCATGCGTAAACCTAACTTCAGGCGGTTCAGCCCTTTTATTCTTGGGACTTTTAATACCTTAAACTGCAAACATTTTTTATTTTTTTTTTTTTAGCAAAACTCCTGATTTCACTTGTGCCTCTAGTTCTGAGAAAGCAAGAAAATCCCAGCTGGGGGCTTCTGTACGGTTTGTGCAACCGATTTTGTGCAACCGATTTTGTGCAACATTATTCCAGCGGCTGACTAACGGAGGCTGCACAGGAGTGTACGTGCACCCTCACGGGCTGACAGAGAACACCTGGATTCTGATGCTAAGACCAGCAGACGACGGAGGAGGGGGGGAAAGTGTGGGGAAGCAGGACACGGCAGCCAGGGAAGCCCCCAGCAGCACCAACAAACGGAATCCAGAAGTAAACGGTGGGTGGGGACACAACAACACAGGCGTGCGTTTTGCAAGGCGGCCCCTCCTCGAGGCGGCAGCCCCCGGGGGTGCCCTAAACCCAGCCCGGCCGAGGCACCCGCGGCTCCGGCAGCGCCGGCCCCTGCCCCGCGCCCTGCCCCGCGCCCGCAGGCGGCCCCGCCATCTTGCGCGGCTGCCGCCCTGCCCCGCCGGGGGGGTCCCCGCACCCCCTCTGGGCTGGGGTACGCGGGGTGAGGGCACACGGCGGGAGAGAAACAGAGGGAGGCGGGGGAGAAACAAACAACAAACAGAGGGACGCGGTGGGACGAGAGGGGAACACGGGGGGGGGGGGCTCTGTCCCGCCCCGCCAACCGGCCCCGCTCACCCCGCTGCTCCTTCAGCGCCATGACGGAGGCCACATAGTGAGCCAGATCGAAGAAGGGGAACATAGACAGGCGCGAGAAATACAGCGACACCTGCCATAGCTCCATGGCCGGGCGGCGGGACGGAGCACCGGGGGACTACGCTGCCAGCCCGGCGGCAGCGGCCGCCCCGGCGGACGTTTGGCCCCTGCCGTGCGCCGTCAGCGGCGGGCGGGGCGGGGCGGGGCGGGGCGGCCGCGGGCAGGCGGAGCCGCGGCGGGTGTCCCGGGGCAGGTCCCGTCTCCCCGGGGCGGGTCCCGTCTCCCCGGGGCAGGTCATGTCCCGTCTCCCCGGGGGCTGGAGCTCTTTGCGTTAGCCCGGCGCAGCGCCCGGGCCCAGGGGTGTTCGTGCCACGCTGCCCGTGCGGGGGCAGCTCTGGGTGATCTCGGCAGGAGGGGCTTGTGGAGGCATCGCCTTCAGAGCCGTAGAATCATGACATGGGTGGGAGTTGGAAGGGATCTGGGAGCTCATCTCGTTCCAGCCCCCCTGCCCGCCCCAGGCCGCAGCTCCTGGTCCCCCTTTTCCTTGACGGCCGCATTTTGCCTGTGAACACGTAGCACCGCGGCGCGGCTCCCGGGGAAGCCCGATGCGCGTCCCAGCTGCAGCCAGGGCGCAGTCACCGCCGGGGTTTCCGTGGCTCGGCGATCCTCTACCCACAGGGGGTACAAATGCTAGGCCACCTCTGCTCCTTGCAGCGCAGTGCCGCTGCATTCCCACCGAGCGGCACCAGGTCCGTCCTTGGAAGTGGAAAGCACGCCCAGGTGCTCTGAAGGGCCGGCGCTGGTGCTGGTGCTGGTGCTGGTGCTGGTGCTGGTGCTGGTGCTGGTGCTGTCGCTGTCGCGTAGCGGATTCGCAGCACCGACCTGAGTCTTCACTCCGATTCTCAGACACGCACTGTGTCCTCTTTCAGGTGGTCTTTCCTGCACCTGGAGAATCGCTTTCCAAAGCAGACAGTAATGGGTGAGTGTCAAGAAGATGGAGTTAAGCTTTTTTTCAGTGATGACCAGTGATAGGACAAGGAGTAGTGGATACAAATTGGAGCATAGGAGGTTTAAGGTGAATATCAGAATTTTTTTTTTTTACTGTGAGAGTGACAGAGCCCTGGAACAGGCTGCCCAGAGAGGTTGTGGAGTCTCCTTCACTGGAGACATTCAAAACCCGCCTGGACGCCTTCCTGTGTGATGTGCTCTGGGTGACCCTGCTCTGGCAGGGGGGTTGGACTAGATGATCTTTCGAGGTCCCTTCCAACCCCTAAGATTCTATGATTCTATGATTCTATGAAGGCAGATCTCTCTTAAGTTGCCTTCACAGCAGTTAGGTGGGAAATGTCTGTTAGCTGACACAGCTAAACTAGAAGGAAGGTCTAGTGGGTTTGCCAGCTCCACTACCAGTGGGAAATAGGAATAGCAGTTTCTGTGACTTTGCTGATAACTGAGGAGAGATTGGTGAGGTTTCTGTGTATTCAGTGTAGCATCTTAGCAGGGCACAGGACAGAGGAACCCACCAAACAGAAATCAGGTCAAGGAACACAGCCTGGGTACGAAAAGTAGAGTAACAAGTTAGAGAACTGAAAATTGGTCATTGGTGTTCCAGCTGTCCCAGATATTTCAGGAATAGTTTAAAAATAATGGGATAAGTGCTGCTGAAATAATCCTGTTCATCCTAGGACCAAATACGCTGGGGCTGAGAGAGGTGTGGCAGTGTGAGAGGATGGTATCAGTATGTAAGCTAGGTACACTTGCATGTGTTATGTGTGAGACCATTTTTGTGTGTTTTGCTGATTTCAAACTAGAAGGACAGATACCCCTTTTTTCTCTTCTTGTGGGTAGGTTTATAAAAAGCTGAGGACACCATGCATGCAAGAAAATGAAAGATGGACTGGTTAGTATTCTGCTCTGTTGCATTAAGATAAAGCTCAACACAAAAACACAGCACAAGCCTGAACTGATGCTCTTGCCCAAGGAATGTTAGCGTGACCTTAAAAAAACCCCTGTAGACACCTGCTGATTAGCTACCAGACTTCCACATGTGCCAGAGTAATTTTCAGCAGGATTAGCTGTCCTTTCCAAAAGAACACTCATAAATTAATACAAATATTTTCTGAACTTGCTTCAGAGAACATTCCAGCTGTTCATGAAGCTGCCACATTTTTACTTCTGAAACAGCTGTGAAAGTCTTTGTTGTTACATGCCTGTCAGCAGTTCCTGACAGTTGCCTTCCTGCACGTTGTTACTGATCCCGGATAGACAGTTCTGGGTCCATTCTAAGCACAGCTGAAACGAGCACCTAACACCTGACAGTAAGAAGGAGAGAAGTAGAAAAGAGCTGTTTTTAAACAGTGCATGTCCACATCTTTAATCTCCATAGAGCATGACATGAGTAACCCATTACTCCCTAAATTTTACAGAGCTGTGGATAATGTGAGCTAGAGCTGTCATACCTGATTGATTTCTTGTGTCCATTTCGCATGGAAATTATGATAATGTAGTCTTTGAAAAGAAGGTCTGTGTACCTGGCACGGAAGCATGGCTGGTGACATTGCTGCTAAATGTATGATATGTTTAAGTATTGCTTTAGTTCATCATGTCCAGGATCCTACAGACATTGGCCTGGAATACAATATGGAGCCTTAGGGAAAAAAAGGACTTATTTAGTCATGAGTATGTCTCAAAAGACCTACATATGTACTCCCCAAAATTATGAAATCAGAAATACTCCTGGTTTATGGATTATTAGACTTAATTTATTTACCTTTCTTAGATATTCTCTCAAACTCAGGTCTATGCATTAGAATCTAGTCAGGTGACAACAGTAATCTTTGCGACATACAAAAATGGTCATTCCCATTGTCTTCTGTCATCCTGCCATGTTTGTGATCTGTACTTATCTGACACAATGCTACCTTCTTCCAATCCAGTTCCCATTCTGCACCAATTTTCTGCCTCATTTGTGGTCGTGGTTTGGCCGCAACACGACAACAAAAAAAATGGCCCCTTGGCTGCTCACTCATCTCTACACGCGCGCACACACACACACACACACACACACACACACGCACTCTGGGAGGAGGACAAAGCTCATGAGTCAAGGCAAAGGACAAGGAGGGTTCTTCACTGATTAAGTTCACAGGCAAAACAGACTCAACTTGGGGAAAAAATAATAATTTAATTTCAAACACGCACAGGACACAGACACACACAGAGCAGGGCTTGCATATGTTACCCCAGCCCTCCCTTCTTCCCACCCCAAATCACTTGGTTCCCGGTTTCTCTCCCTCCTTCCCCCCAGCAGCACAGGGGGATGGGGATGGGGTTTAGAGTCAGTTCACAGGCTGGTGGTTCCTGCTGCTCCTTCCTCCTCAGGAAGAAGGATTCCTTACAGTCCTTCCCTGCTTCCCCACGGGGTCCCTCCCATGGGAGAGAGTCCTCCACAAACCTCTCCTTCATGAGTCCTTCCCACCAGGTCTGGAGCTGCTCCAGCCTGGGCTTCCCACAGAGTCACGGGCTGCTCAGGGAACAGGCACCTCCCCTGGTGTGGGGTCCTCCACGGCTGCAGATGCAAGTCCACATTCACCCCTCCTGGCTCCTTCAGGGAATGTTCCACCACGTTCCTCCATGAATGCAGGGGGACAGCTGCCATCTCGCCATGGCTTGCAGGGAAACTTCTGCTTGGGCACCTTCTTGCCCTTCTTCCTCACCAACCACCAGCACTGCTCTCCTTCTCCAGCACAGCTCCTCTCCCACAAATCCTCTGCTCAGCTCTTATCTCAGTTCTTTCAGATGTTAATGGCTGAGGTGCATCTATTGTCCCTCTAATGGCTCCTTGGCTGGGTTTGGAGCAGAGGGAGCTTCTCATCTTCTTACCAGAGCCTCTCCTGGGACCCTTCCCCCACTACCAAAAAACCCACCAAACCAAACCAGAACATTTGTATTCCCTCATTTTGCAACAGCCTCTTGTCCCATTCAAGCTGCTTACTTTGATGTTCTAGTATATTTTCTTCTCTTTTCTTTCTGTCTGCACCATATATTCATCAAGCTTCTTTCAGTGTCACTTCTTATGCTTTTTATCACATTGTCAGTTTCCCTGATTTTCTTCCTTTCTCCATGCCATCCTCAGCATTTAGTCATGGCTTGGTACACCTCTCTGTCTCCCATCTCTCCCTGAGACTTGGAACACCTTACTTTTGTGTGTGCTTTCAATGCATATATACTCATATGCTTGGGCCTCACCTTTACCTCTGTATACCCTCTAACTTCATGTTTCACTAATGTTTCACTTCCTTCTTTTCCACTCTCTTCCTGCAGCAGGTTACCTTCTCCTGGCTCCTTTAATTTTTTCTATGAACGGTTTTTTCTAAAGTGCTTTGAAAAAATTAGATGAGAAAATAAATCATAGGAAGTTCAATTGGTCATTTGTCTCCTAACACATTACTTTGGTGTGTTTTCGTCTTGTGCTGGTTGATGCCAGTCTAGATTGCAAAGTGTTTCTTAAGCTGAGCAGTAGTGTTGCTTTGATTTTACATCTGCCTTAGATTCCTCCTCCCTCACACCTGATTATTTTCTCATAAATATTTAATGATCCATTTACAGTTTCTCTTCTACAACCTTTAAAGCAACAGCATCGTGTTTATTCCTAGGTGATACCTGGGACTGGGGACTGAAGCAGCTTGTAGCCAATGCTGCTCCCTAGCATGTACCCTTAGGTTATGTCCACAAAATTCAGCAAAGCATGTGCTTCAGGTTCTTGAGTTACATACTATCTTTATTGCAGCAGTAAACTCAGTCATGACTTCATGTAGAGCTGAATTCAGTTGCTGCAGGTATCTTGTACAAAAGTTATGATCTTCACTGCAGGGATGTAGCTCTTCTAGAAATGGTCACTAGACTCCTGAGTACTCAGTTCTTTTCATGTCTGATTAGGTTTCAGTGTGGGGTTAGGCCTCTCCTTAGCACATCTTTTTCCTTAACTGTATGCTTTTTGAACCGAGCTGATTTCTAGAGTGGGCTTGAACTCTTACTTACCTTCTTTATTTCGCTACTGCATCATTAGATTTATTGCTAGATGCTTAGTTCACAGGACTGGAAGAGGTTTCAGCACTCTGTTGATCCAATCCAGGTTCAAAGATTTTGCTCCTTAAGCAGATATCAGGGCTGAAGCAATGGCACACAGGAGTACCACACTGTCATTCCCATAATGTTCCCTGGTTCCACTTTGAGCCACTGTAATAATTTATGATTCTGCTCTGACAAGCACTGAGCAGCCTCTCCCTCCTCTCATTACATACATGATTCCCAAAGTGTGTGCTCAAGATGCCTGCTGTGTCTTTCATCTCTACACAGCTGCCATTGTTGACCATCTCCATTCTATCCTCCAGAAGGTGAGAGTCTGTTCTGTGTCTGGAAGTTGTCAGCCAACTTCTTAGGTTTTTTGTTTCTGGAAATACACGTCATTAATAATCACTGCTAGCTAGTTTCAAGGTTATTGCTAGTAATGGTTGGCAATACATTCCTTATATATTCCTGTAACTACAACTGTTATTGCATTAGTATTATATGTCACAATATTACTTAGGAGTTTCAAATTAAGCCAAAGCCCATTGCATCAAACTCCCTATATATACAAAGCAAAAGAAAAAACATTGGTTAGTATAACTTAACTACATCTCTAAACAAAAAGTTAGGAAATGCAATAGTCTGGGAAAGGTCATCCCCCAGGTTAGGAGGAAGGCAAGGCAATAGAGCAAGACATTCTCCTCTAGATTATGCTACTTACTCTGTTTACCTCCTTTGTCAAATCCTTGCTAGTCTGATCTCACACAAGACTTGTGGTAAAAAGGAATAAAAGGATAATAAGGAGGACCCTGGGAACTACCAGCCTCTCAGCCTCATCTCCATGCCTGGGAAGATCATGAAACAGATCCTCCTAGAAGACATGCTAAGACACATGGAGGACAGGGAGATGATTCATGGCAGCCACCATGGCTTCACCAAGGGCAAGTCCTGCCAGAACAACATGGTGGCCTTCTAGGATGGAGTGACTACCTCAGTGAACAAGGTTAGAGCTATGGATGTCATCTGTCTGGTGTTCTGTAAGGCCTTTATCATGGTCCCCCACAACATACTTGTCTCTAAATTGGAAAGATATGGATTTGACAATGTCCATTGCCTGGTGGACAAAGAATTGATTAGATAGTTGCATTCAGAGGGTAGTGGTCAACAGCTCAATGTTCAGATAGAGATCAGTGACGATTGGTGTCTCCATACTGGGACCCGTACTGATCGATATCTTCATCAAGGACACAGACAGTGGGATTGAGTGCACCATCAGGAGGTTTGCAGATGATACTGAGCTGAGTTCTGTGGTTGACACACCTGCAGGATGGGATGCCATCCAGGGGGACCTGGACAAGCTTGAGAAGTGGGCCCTTCTGAACATCATGAAGTTCAACAAGGCCAATTACAAGGCCTCCACCTGGGTCAGGGAGATCACTGGTATCAATACAGGCTGGGTGATGAAGGGATGGAGAAGGACTTGGGGTACTGGGGCATGAAAAGCTGGACATGAGCCAGCAATGTGCATTTGCAGTCCAGAAAGGCAGCCAGATCTTGGGCTGCATCACAAGAAGTGTGGCCAGCAGGTCAAGGGAGGTGATTTTTGCCCCTCTACGCTGCTCTCATGAGATCCCACCTGGAGTACTGTATACAGTTCTGGAGCCCACAACATAAGAGGGACATGGAGTGGTTGGAGCAACTCCAGAGGAGGGCCACAAAAATGATCCAAGGGCTGGAGCACCTCTCTCATGAGGACATGTTGTGAGAGTTGGGGTTGTTCAGCCTGAAGAAGAGAAAGCTCCAGCAAGACCTTATTGCAGCCTTCCAAACCTTAACAATGGCTTCTAAGAAAGATGGGGACAAGCTTTTTAGCAGGGTCTAGAGTGATCGAACAAGGGGTAATGGTTTTAAACAAAAAGAGGGTAGATTTGGTTTAGATATAAGGAAGCGAAGGTGGTGAAACACTGGAACAGGTTGCCCAAAGAGGATGGTTCCCATCCCTGGAAACAGTCAAGGCCAGGTTGGATGGGGCTCTGAGCAACCTGATCTAGTTGAAGATGTCCCTGCTCATTGCAGGGAGCTTGGACCAGGTGACATTTAAGAAGCCCTTCCAACCCAAACCATTCCATGATTCTATGATTCTATGGCACAGTAAGACTTACAACCTTAACAAATCACCATGCCTCAACCTTCTCCTGTGCTTTAAGACCTGCTGTGTGCAGACTTTCTCTGTTAGATGCATAACTAGGGCAAAAGCCCAGGTGTTTGAAGCTCCTTAGATATCAGTGGATTTTAGGTGTTTCAATACCTTCAAGAATCTAGCCTTCAAGGAGAATGGTTAGGATTGGAAGGGACCTTAAGGATCATCTAGTCCCAACCACCCTGCCATGGGCCAGGACACCTCCCACTAGACCAGGTTGCTTCAAGCCCCCATCCAGCCTGGCCTTCAACACTTCCAGGAAGGGGGCAGCAACAACTTCCCTGTGCAACCTGTTCCATTGCCTCACCACCCTCATAGAAAAGAATTTATTCCTAAGATCTCATCTAAATCTCCCCTCTTTCATTTGGAAACAGTTCCCCCACATCCTATCACTACACTCCCTTGTAAAAAATCCCTCTCCAGCCTTCCTTTACAGCCCTTCCAGGTACTGGAAGGCTGCTATAAGGTCTCCCTGGAGCCTCCTCTTCTCCAGCTCTCTCAGCCTGTCTTCACAGGATAAGTGCTCCTGCCTTCAGACCATCTTTGTAGCCCTTATCTGGAACCACTTGAGCAGGTCCGTGTCTTTTTGTGTTGGGGAGTCCAGAGCCAGACACAGAACTCCAGGTGGGGTCTCATGAGTGCAGAGGGGTAGAATCACCTCCTTTGACCTGCTTATTCTCTCACTACAAGCCCTTGTAGAAGTCCCTCCCCAGCTTTCCCGTAGCCCCTTCAGGTACTGGAAGGCGTCCATAAGGTCTCCCTGAAGCCTTCTCTTCTGCAGGCTGAACAACCCTAATTATCTCAGCCTGTCTTCATAGGAGAGGTGCTCCAGCCCTCTAAGCATCTTCATGGCCTCCTCTGGACTTCCTCCAACAGCCCCGTGTCCTTGTGTTGGGAGCTCCAGAACATCCATCTGTTGTCCCCTGTGCACACTCTGGACTGTCTCTGTGTCACTTGGGAGCCCTGCACCAGGACTTGGTGGACTGGCATTTACTCAACTCATCCTGCAAGTCACAGAGCAGGACAACACTAAAAAAAAGGGTCATGTTAATCTCAGGAGGAAGATGATGATGAAATCTGAAAGGAAGCAGCTTGGAGAAGCAGAAGTACTGCTGCTCATTATGTTGCAGGCTACTGCATCATTCACATTCATTGGACCCGCTTGCCACAGAGTTCTGCAGCTACTTGGGAGCTACAGAGAGTGCTGAAGGACAAAGCCTCCTTCTAGTTCTCTCATCCATTGAAGACTTTTCTCTCCCTCCACTCCCTGTATCTGGATTTCCAGCTCCTAACGCTCATCCTAATAATAGCACTTCATGCTGCACAGCTAAAAAAGACAGTGGTTATTCCATGCCTTGTGCTTCTTTTCATAGTGGTTGTCAAATCATGGCTGCAGGCTGTCGAATCATCTGCAGGCTGCAGATGAGGCCTCAATAAAAGAGCAAAGTCATGCCATGTTACTATCACACTGTGATAAATTTATTCTAGGAAAGACTTCCCTGGAAACAATAGTCATCATTAAAGGGAAGTCGGCTGGTTTTTTTCTCCCCCATCAAGAAAAGCTAATTTTTCTTTCTTTCCAAGAGCCCTACAGGTCAAATTCCCAAGCCAAGTTTTTGTGTAAGACACACAAATCCCTAAGTAAAGTTTATTTAAGGTCATTTTTGTGACTGTGGTTCTCTCTCCTGCTGGGACACCAAATCTACCAGGCTGCCTCCTCCTATCCAACTGGCCTGGCTTCCTGTGTGAGCAGTGGGCTGTTTGTTCAGCTGCATTTGGGTGGAGCAGGGACTACTGCCAAACACATTTCAGCAGCACTTGTGTAACTGATGAACTGGGATAATATTTTGTGTACTTATATAGACCTACATATATAAACAGATGCATATATATGTTACATATATGTAATAATAGAATCATAGAATGTATTGGGTTGGAAGTGACCTCTAAAGGTCATCTAGTTCAATTCCCCTACAATAAGCAGGGATGTCTCCAACTAGAAGAGATTGCTCAGAGCCCCATCAACCCTGACCTTGAACGGCCCTAGGGATGGGCCTCCACCATCTCTCTAGGCAACCTATTCCAGTGATCTGCCACCCTTGTATTAAAGAGGTTGACATGAGCTTCCCTCTTGGAATTACGTTTTTGCCCCACCACCTTGCTGCAGCTTGTAAAGATCTATGAACAGATTTGCACTCCCACAGTGTTTCAAAACCCTTTGAGCTCTTCTCTCAGTTTTCCTAGTCCTTGCTACAGGTTGTACTCCACCAAAGCCATAGGGAAAACTTACACACTTTCCACATGTAATTGAGAATTGACCAAGAAATAAAATCTCCTTCAGTTCCGCAGCAGAGCAGAGTTGTATGAGATCCAACAGCTTCCCAAGAAGAAACCCCCTTGCCTTATTTTTTCTCTCCTCCTAAGTATACCAGACCCTTACAACTTTCCTCCCTGTCAGCCATCATAAGAAGCCACAGCCAAGAGAGAAGGAATGTGTTTCAAATACAACTATCTCAGAAGTGAGAACTCAACCAGTCCATTGTCTGAGGATATAACTGTGTGATGGAAAACCTGAAGAATGCTTCATTTCTGTTTTTCAAATGCAGAGGTCAATGCCTTATTTTCTTTTAATGCCAGTGTGACCTCTTTGATGCCTAGACAGTCCAAGCAGCAACCCTTCTCAACACTAGCAAGTACAGTATGAAAATTAAAATGAAATTAAAATCCCACAATTCAGTAAATGAGCAAACCAGAATTGTATACTTTAAAACACAGATCCAGCTAACAATTGGAAATATTCCATGCTAAACCAAACAGCTCCTTGAAAATCTCAAGTGGAAATGAAACACCATGGAATATTTTCTGTGAATCAGAAAGATCCCTTACAGTGTATTTGTAAATATTAAAAAATAATTTTAGTGTCCCTGTAACTCCAGCTTAGTCTTTGTGTAGTTCAGTTCTTCAAAACTGACATAAAAAAGGACAAAATACTATCCTATCGAAAGTCACTTCAAGTACCAAAACATACCATCACTAAAAAAAGCTAATAAATATTATTCAAGTTCTGTTTCCAGTTTGAAAGACTACATGTATTTCTGATTTGTGACATATTACACAGCAGAAGCAGTGGTAGAGTTGTTCTCACTCACAGCATCCTTGGAACCTGCTCAGACCAACACTCGGTCCTGATTCTGCAGTGATTCCAGCACACTGAGGAGCAGAGTCCTGCAAGCAGGTCAAGGGAGGTGATCCTTCCCCTCTCTTCAGCAGTGGTGAGGCCACATCTTCAGTGATGTCGCCAGGTTGGGACTTCCCAGTACAAGAAAAATACGAACTTACTGGAGCAAATGCAACGTGGAGCCACAAGGATGATTAAGGGACTGGCATGTCTTTCACAGCAGGAGAGGCTGAGGGAGATCGGACTGTTTAGCCTGGAGGAAAGATGGCTGAAGGGAAGCTTCTCAATGTGTACCAATATATGTTGGGAGGAATGACTTACAGGGGGCCAGACTCTTCTCAGTGGTGCCCACTGACAGGACAAGAGGTGGTGGATACAAGTTAAAAAACATGGAAATCCAGCTGAACACAAGAAAAAACTTTTTTAATATGAGGGTGATCAAACACAGGAATGGATTTCCCAGAGAGGCTGTGTATTCTCCATCTGTGGAGGTACTAAAAATTTGCCTGGCATAGTCCTGGGCTTCCAGCTCTTGGTGACATGGCTCGAGCAGAAGGATTGGACCAGATAAACCCAGGAGGTCCCTGCCAGCATAAGCAATTCAGTGATTGCTGAAACTCTACCATAATATTGCTTTAATCTTAAAAACAATTTTTTGCATACCTGTTATATATTTCCTCTCAGAACTGCTTCCTGACCAAACCCATCTGTAGCAAAGGCAATGTTGGGAAAACCAAGCTGGGGACGCTGCCAGCTCTAGCAGAGGCAGGGTCCATATTTAGAGTTTAGAGTTGTGTGTGTGTGTCTGCAAAGTCACAGCCTATTATTCAGTAGATTTCAAGAGCAATGTCAGTCTCATTGGACAGATGAGGTTGTCTAGTGCCATAGCTACCATCCGATGAACAATTTGTGGACCATACTTCAACTACTAGATTCTGGGAAGGATTAGTTAAGGAGAAAGAAAAGCAACGTTCAACAGGAAACAGACTTCTCATTGTGCCTCTTCATTGTATATTCTCCATGCTCCCTTATCTGCTCAGTAGCACAGGCCAGTTTGGGACACTCTAAATTGTCAAGAGCAGCAAGGGGTTGCTTTGTTTGGCAGTACAGACAGCTTTTTTTGTTAACTGACTTGAACTCATTGTCTGTGCACTCCCCACCCCCTCCCCATAGCCTCTCTCCTGTCCTCACCACCCTCATCCCCAGCCCAGCTCACCCTCCACAGATCCCCTTACAGTCTTTGGGTTCATGAAGTACAAATTAGCATAATCAGATTAGCTGCGTGGGGTTGTTCAGCAGGAGCTGAAAGGGAAGAAAAAGAAAACGTGGTTCACAAAGAGAAGCCCTGAGGAGGGCAGAAGGGGGTGGTATTGCTGTTGTGCTGTGGTGCTGAAAACTTGCACCTGCATAGCAAGCGGATCCTCTTCTCACTAAGGACTCTTAGATGGTATTAAAGCATAGGAATTAATTGGGGGGAGGGTAAGGAGGCAGGGAAAAGATGACAGAAGAGCTGGGATGGAGACGAAAGGACAGAAAAGGAGAGATTCTATTAATTGAATTATAGGGAGCACAAATGTATGGTTTGCTGACAGTGGAAAACATTGTTTGATTCCTGTTTATCATGGAGAGGAGATCAGCTTGATAATCTGGCCTATCAAGATAAGAGTTTTAGAGACTCTGCAGAAGACTGATAAAAGGGATGGTAGGAAAAAAGCAAACTGGCTAGGGGCCGTGGGGGTGGGTTTGAGTTTTTTTTTCCTAGGCGTTTTCTCTGGTGGGTTTGCATCACTAAGAGTAGTGAACAATCTGCTTGATTGCCTTAGTGCCTGCTCTAATTTTCTCCTTTCTGCCCTTGCTGGGACAAGAATCTTCTGAGGACTCACCGCTCAGGTCCACAGCCGCAGGTTTTAAAAGCAGCTAGTGGCTTTATATGCCTATGTTTTCAGGAACACAAGATGAAATTACTTGAAGGTGCCTGTTTTTAAAAATATCTTCAGGTGTCTTCCAAGGCTACTTTCACACTGCCAGCTCTATCAACTGAATTGCCTGACCAGTCATGTTCATCTTTCTGAGGTATCTTAAAAAGCATGAGTGGACAGAGATTACAAGACAAGCACCCCAAAAAGCAGTCATGACAACCCTAAAATGTTTTAAGTTGACCCCTCAGGATCAAGAGTCTTACTGACAGCCTTAGCCCTAAACTTCTTCAATATTTCACGGAATCAGGGTAAGAGCAATCATAAATGTCAGGAAAAGTCAACCTTTAGGCAATATTTATGACAAGCCCCTGACTGATTGAACATGTAGTTTTCAAGGAAAAATGCTGTCTTTGCTTTGATTTACCTTAGCAGCACATGGCAGAGACTGCTGGAAGTATTTAACTGATGAAGTAGTAATAAAAAACAAGTAAACTTTTTAATTATTATTTTAACAGCATTTTCATTTCTTTGACCTTAGAAATAAGCAATTAACTTACAACTATATTGTTAAATCAAAAACATATAATGAATATTTGTGTTGCTTCAGCAGCCTATACTCTTGAGAAGTGCTTAAAATTAATAGGAGCCCATATATTAGGGCTTTCAGAATTACCTATCAGTGAGACTTACTTAGCAGAAATAAGGAGGTGGTGTTCTGTTTTCTGTAGATGATATATAGAGAAGTAGTATTGAAGAAATCTGCTCCCATAAAAGAACAGTAGCATCCATCCAGGTATGTCAGTTATCATCGTCATTCAGTTAAGGGCTTCTCATTGTTAGGTTAATTGTTGTACTCAATGATCTTGAAGGTCTTTTCCAACCAAGGTAATTCTGTCATTCTGTGAATCATGATCATAGAATGGTTTGGGTTCAAACGGATCTCAAAGATCATCTAGTCCCAACCACCCTGCCATGGGCCAGGACACCTCCCACCACACCAGGTTGCTCCAAGCCCCATCCAACCTGGACTTCAACACTCCCAGGAAGGGGGCAGCAACAACTTCCCTGTGCAACCTGTTACATTGCCTCACCACCCTCATAGAAAATAATTTATTCCTAAGATCTTTTGTTTGGAAACAGTTCCCCCGCATCCTAACACTACACTCCCTCATAAAAAATCCCTCTTCTACTTACCTGTACAGCCCTTCCAGGTACTGGAAGGCTGCTATAAGGTCTCCCTGGAGCCTCCTCTTCTCCAGCTCTCTCAGCCTGTCTTCATAGGATAAGTGCTCCTGCCTTCAGACCATCTTTGTAGTCCTTATCTGGAACCACTTGAGCAGGTCTGTGTCTGTTTGTGCTAGGGAGTCCAGAGCCAGACACAGAACTCCAGGTGGGGTCTCATGAGTGCAGAGTAGAGGAGAATCACCTCCCTTGACCCACTGGCCATGCTTCTTTTGATGCAGCCCAAGATACAGTTGGCTTTCTGGGCAGCAAGCACACGTTGCTGGCTCATGTTGAGCTTCTCATCAACCAACACCCCAAGTCCTTCTCCTCAGGGCTGCTCTCTACATATTCTCTGTGCAACCTGTATTTGTGCTTGGGATTGCCCTGACCCATGTGCAGGATCTTGCCCCTGGCCTTGTTGAACTTCACGTGGTTCCCATGGGCCCACCACTCAAGCCTACCCAGGTCCCTCTGAATGGCCTCACCTTCTTCCAGCATGTTGACCACACCATACAATTTGTCAGCAGCAAACTTGCTGAGGGTGCACTCAGTTTTACTGTCCATGTCACCAAAAAAGGTTTTTAATAATACCAGACCCAGAACCAACCCCTGAAGAATGCCACTTGTCACTGATCTCCATTTGAGCATTGACCTGTTGACTGCAACTCTTTCACTGGTCCATGCATCAAGTCTGTGTCTCTCCATTTGAGAGACAAGGGTGTTGTGCAGCACAGTGTCAAATGCTTTGTACAAGTCCAGGTAAACAACATCAGCAAATATCCACCAATGCAGTAACCCCATCATAAGAGGCCATCAAATTTGTCAGGCAGAATTTGCCCTTAGTGAAGCCATGTTGGCTGTCATTGAAGGGGACATTTAATCTAGACATTAGGAGGAAATTCTTTAGTGTGAGGGTGGTGAGGCACTGGAACACAGCTGTAATTTGAAGGGAGATTTAATACTAGCTGTTCTTAGACTTTCTCAGCTCTAGGGCTGGGCTCTGCTGTCTACCAGGATTTTCCAAATACTGTCAGCAATAGAAGATCAGTGCTAAGCAGTGTCAGTACCGAGGGCTGGAGGCAGAATGCCTTCATGAAGACTTTCTGACCACAGGCCCTCATCCTTTAGCCTTCCTTTAAGGTTTTAGGCTACCTAAGAAAGAGTCTGTCTTTCAAGGTGCAAGTGTAGGCAGTATCAAAGAAAATGAGGGGAATTCCCCAGGTCTGAGACAGTGTTGTTCACTGTGTCCCTGGCCAGTTATAATGGGACAGAGAGGTGGGTGCTTATGACTACCTCTCTGCATTGTTTGCCAGCATAAAAGTTGGAAACTTCATCTCAGGCCCAATGCAGCCCATGCTGAGATCCCCAGGAGTCTCATTGACTCCTTTCTGCCCCCATCCAGAGTCACTTCTGTGCTATTTTGTGGCACTGATGCTCAGCAGGGGAGTTGTATCCACAGAACAGCTGGATGCTCTTTGGCTCTCTGTTTGGATCATGGTGGCTATGGGGGTTCCTCCCAAAAGGAGCTTCTCTCAGGGTCTGCAATCCATGGCAGAGCAACAAACCGTGGAGGGATGGGATGTGCATTCATTTGCACACATGGAAGGGGGTGCAGGAGCAATACAATGGGATGAGACTAACACTTTTTCTTACAGAGAAGAGCTGGACTAACTTAAATTACAATGAAAATGCTTACAGAGAGAACAATAATGAATAAATTAAACCAGATACATGTATGAAGCAGATACTGGGCAACCTCTACCTTCTGTAATCCAAATGCTTGAGTTGCTTCCTCCACCCATCTTCTCTCCTCTGATCCTCTCACCACCTGCTGTATTAAAAACACAATTGCACCCCTGAAAAGTGAAGGATTTAAACTCTGACACTTTGTCGATGACCTTTAGATTTAAGACTGGGCCTCAAGTGACCTCTGCCCCGCAGGTCAGTAGTTAAGTTGCCCATTCTTTCCACCTTCTTTCATCACACAGCCTTCAAAGAACAAAAGTCAGATCTCCCTTGTTCACACTCCTTCAACCATGGTCACTAGCAGCAAATAAATTTGTGGGAGCTAGTTAGATACTGGAAGATAAATTACTAAGTGGGTCTTGAATCCTATGCCTTTGAACTACATTGCTCCTGCAGCTTCCACTTATTGCTCAGAAAAATATGCTAGGATGGATCTTAGAGTCCTAAAACAACATTGACATGGCTCTACTGTGCCCACTTCCAGAGGAGACATTGACATCATCCTGAGCATACTAATTTATTTGACATTACCTGCTGTAAGGAGAGGATCCTCTCTAAGGTGGCGTTTCCTTGCTCAGTAGAAAAACATATTTTGAACCTCACATTTGGTTTATTTAATGACCTGTACATTTAATCTTTTGAGATTATACCTTTCTTAGGTACAGCTGTGCAGAAGTCCCTCTCCTGGTGTACCAAAGAGCAGTGCCAGAGACATCCATATAGGTATGAAACTGAAACTGGCCCTGTGTCACAGTCATTGTCCATCTTTTCCTCACAACTTCTCTATCTGTAATCCTAGTTCTTCCTCTCCCTCTCCTAGCTTCATAGTCAACTGAGGATTATGTTGTTCCTTCCAGTTGCTAGTCAGAAAGAGTGGCTTTACATTCTAAGTTCCCCTCAGCTTTGGGTGAGTTTTTGTATCTGAACTTGGACTCCAGTCTGAATCTGTAGGTTGTGCCTATCTCAACATCTCCAGATCATGACAGACTCAAATCAGAGTCCAAATTAATTCTTTACGGTGACTTCACCTTTTAAAATGGAGTTGGTTAAAATCTTTCTGAATCGTGAATATTTGGAAGAGAAACACAGCAGTGTTGCACAATGAAATTTTGTTTATCTGTCTTTTTCAACATCTGGTCAAAATTATCATGTCGGTTGAAAAACAATTCAACCAAAAAGTTTAAGAAATCATAATAAGTAAAGAATTTGTGTCATTCTTAATAATCTGGTAATGTTGTTTCTAGCATCAAGAAATTTACTTAATACTTACCTCATGTGTAACTGCTGAAAAGTAGAACAATCCTCTGCTGAAAATTATGCTGCAGTGTTTTTGTTATCTTCTACCAAGTGGTATGAAAATGTAAAATGAAATTTTAGAGAAGTTAAAAAAGACAAAGATTAGTTCCTTAAATAATTTATTTGGAATATATTAGATGTTAAATAACATATAGTACAAAGTGTGGCGAGTTACACCATCTTTGTTCATGATCATACAGATAAGAAATCCACAAAACACAAACAAAAAACCTTATCCCCAGAAAAAATACTCTTTGGTAGACAGATCTAGTCAAATCCATGCTGAAAATGGGAGTAGGGAGCTCCTAAATGGAAAGGAGAACAAAGGAATTGTTGATACGAACCAAAGCAATAACTAGAAAGGAAGCTTTTTAAGACAGAAAATAATATAAGCACATTGTGTTACAAAATAGCCAGGATTTCTTCTTCCCTGGACAGTAACTGCTTACAAGATGTTCTGGCTTGCCTTCATGACATGTGTTTCCTAGGATAGCAAGTGGCTGACTGGTAGGCCAAATAGCACCACCACACTTTGTCAATTTGTGCTCTGATTCACTTGGACTAATTTATCCTGCTGTAACTCCCAGCAAGTCAACACAAAGCAGGGCAAGAAGGACTTGGCTCATTACGTTTGAGGCACTGTGCACAAGAGGCTGTGACATTAAAGTGAGCAGAGGCAGGGAGAAAGCAGTACTGACTTCACAGAACGTGCAAGACTCTTAGTGTGTTTCTACTCAGCTGCTCTCCACTCCAGTCCTCAGCCCTGACAGCTCAGAAATGCAAGAATAAGCAAACTGAAGATTAGCAGTGTTCAGAAAAAGAAAAATAAATCACCATGAAACCTTTCAGCTTTTTTTTCCTCAAGTGGAAGACATGTACAACAATTTCTGCATCTGCTCCTTCAGCCCATTTGGGATTAGTGTCCAGATGGAGGAAGCCCAGCTACAGTAGATAAAAGCAGGAAGACATTTGGGACAACATGACTATGGCTTCTTCTATTTTAAATTGACATTTTTGCTTTAACCTAATATTTCATTTTGTTAATAGCATTTTCCTCTGGTATCCCTCCAGTCTGATGGAGTAAGATGTAGCCAGGATCAGGGGCTAGGACTTGTATTTTCAGAAAAATTAATCAAGCTGTAAATAAGAATCACATGTTCAAGAAAGAGTGCAATTAGCCCCTGGAACCACTGATGGAGAGCTATGGTAAAGATAACGTCTCTCAAATGTTTTCACTAGTGAGGCCACGTATCTGTCTTGGACAAATTTTGTGGTGCTGTCATCATTCCTGAGCTCAGTAGTGTTTCCTAGAAGTAGCATGGGAGAATAACCTCTTACCCTGCCAGAAGCACTGGATGAAATTCTATGGCCTGATTTATGGAGGAGAAGGCCCTCCAGGATTGGACTCTGTTGTGACAGCAGTGAGTCCTTCCAGGTTCCCAGAGGCTGCAAGTTCTTTATCTGGTCTTCCAGGTTTTTGGCTGACCAAGAATTTCCTTTCCTATTAAATAAAAATGTATACCAAGTATGACAATAATAAATATAAATAAATGAGCACAATACATAGAGGAGCAATCCACAGATTCTGCAGAAAGATGGGGGCTATCAGACTAACACCAAGACTGAATGTCTCATTGTCTGCTAGGGAGATGATGTCTCTGACCAACACTCTGCTATATTGCTGCTCATGTCAGGAGAGGAGACACCACAGTTTTCCATCAGAGTCAGCTCCTCCATGCTTTGCAAGCATGGAGCTTGCTGGAAGAACCCCAGAATGCTGCCATGTGCTGCCACTGCTGTCTGCTGCAGGCCTGGCTCTCCCAGAACCTTGACCAGGAAGTTGATGTATCTCATAGCTAACCGAAGCGTCTCATTCTTGCTCAGTTTTTTGTCTGGTGGGTGGGTGGGAATGAGTTTCCGCAGCTTGGCAAAGGCACTGTTGACATTTTGCTGCCTCCATCGCTCCCTGGTGTTGGTGAAGACCTTCCTTGTCATTCTCAAGGTTCTACAAAGCAAAGTAGATGGTGAGTGAATGCTATATACCCCTGGCTTTCATGCAAGCTGCTGCTCTGGTGACACTGAAACCTCTGGGTCAGCAGCAAGCACACAGTGGTGGTGCTACACATTTTTTATTTTTGTCCTCTATGGCTGATGCCCACGTCCTGCATGTCCCACACAGATTCATCCTAATCACTGAACTCATGTCCCCATTCATAACCACAATCATAACTACTGCAACTGCAATCAGATGCCAGAGTCCAGTAAGGACTTCACAAAGGAGTAAATGGAGTTTTATTTTGTTACACGACAGCTTGGTGCTGCTGTGAGCTCAGCTTCTCCAGGCTCCTGAGCGCTCCCCTGCAACAAAACTCAGAATTCCTCATAGCCAGTGCATTGGTTGTCCCATCAGGCTATGTGAGGGACAGCCAGGCACTTTTTTTAGGGAGAAGACAACCAGGCCCAAGGAAGAACACATCCATGCTTTCCCAGCCCCAGTTCACACCTTCTTGGGCTGCTCCCAGCTGGCCCAAGCTCAATGACTCATGGCTGGACATAAGCCAGGTGGGCCTTCATCATGGGCCTTGAGTGAGCAGACAGCTGGCACTACAGACACATGATTATGGTTATTTCAGGAGTCTTTTCCAGAGAAGCAACAGCCTAGTTCCCTGCCCAGGCCATACTAACTGCTCACTACTGGTGGCAGAGATTCTTCAATCTGATCCATTTGGGCCTCTGCTTTAGCTTCTAAGAGCTATCAAGACTAAGCCAATAATGCCATGAGTACAGGCTGCAGAGGGAAAGGCCAATTCCTACAAAACATGCTGGCATCACAGCCAAAATGTCTACAGAGGTGTTTCCTGTCCACCCTGCCTCACAGGGCTGAGCAGCAAAGGGAACCCAGTGCCCACAGCAGACCTGGCAACCTGTGCAAGGGATGTGCAGTAATTTTAAATGTCATTTACCAGAAAGGTCTTCAAAAGCTTTTGGGGTTGCCCAAACCCCCTCTCAGCACCACTGGAATTAGTCTTCCCTTCTCTCCCACAGCCTGGCAGAAGACACTTCCTTCTCCATTTCTGAAGCTGCTTTTTATGCCAATGGCACACAGACAGTTGGAGCAGGGAAAAATTATCACAGCCAAGAGACTAAAGGACAAATGTTTCCACTTACCCTCTCATGCATGTGAAAACCTCAGCTTTTTATATAATTGGCAAACCCATCCTTACAGCAGTCCCAGAGGGGACTTGGGAGCAGGCCTGATAGCACTTTTCACCCCCAGAAAGAAGAAACTTTGAGGTGAAAGCCCAGCTGTGACCCTGCGTCCATGTAAAGCAGCCTCATACCATGCAAGACACTTGGGATTCAACAGAGTATATGGCAATAGCCTGGCTGAATAGAGAAATCCCACTGTTTATGTCAGTTATTAATTGAAATAAGTAAAATTTGAGAGGAAAATTACATTTGGGTAAAAGCACATAAAAGAGAACATAAGGCACACAGAATAAAAACGGGCCCAGGCAAAGAAGAATTAGACAAAACCAGACTCTAGTTAGAGAAAAACACTCTCCAGGCAGTCACCAGCCCAGCCTTGAAACAGGCCTGCAGGACAGATGGAAGGGATGGAAAGGAGCACTCCCCACAGCTTGTCTTGCTTACAGCCTTGAGCACTGGGGAAAAATACATAGAGTAACTGAAATCACTGTATTAATACATTAATGAACCATTAGCATACTGAAATTCACACCCACAGGCTAGAGGGACCCCTACTACCTACAAGCCCCTTACTCTTTGAGCAGGTGTAGTGAAATTTCTGATCATTTCCAATTTAAATGGAAGCAAAGGGGTCAGTTGACCAATTGTGTGTGCCAGTGATAGAAGATGTTAAAGTCCTTTCTCATGTGTTTGGGTATAAAAGTGACACTTTTGTTTCAGGAAACTGAGCTTGCTTTGTGGAATACCACCCTGGTCCCTTTTCTGTGCAGAACTGAATATCAGAGTAAATCTCTTGACTCTATGTTTGGATGGGCTTCTTGCACACTGGGTGACAGACCCCACTTCCAGGACAACACTGTGACTCAGAGGTTAATTGAGATGCCCTGGCAGGGAGACAAGACATGCATGACAGACAGGGAAGTTCCCTCCCAGCTTCTTCAAGTACTAGTCCAGTACTGATTACAAATCACTTGAGAAACACAGTTAGAGCCTCATAAATTATGTCAGAGCTGTGTTCAGAAACCTCAGTCTCAGGTGAAGCTAACACAGACGCACACATGTACATTATACTATAGTATATAAGGCTGTACACATACCGCCCATACTTCACAGGCTCCTTTGACTGTAGCCTTTACAGACCTAACACATTTCTACCTTGATAAAAGTCTGAAACTACTGTCAGACCTAGTTGTCTACTCTGCCTGGAGGAGATGAGAAAGCTGCTTCCTCAAAATGTCCTTGCCTCATGAGAGGCACATTTAAAAAACAAACCCCCATATTTCAGGTTGCTGAGAGTTTTTCATATTCTTTGTAGACTTACATTGAAACTCATTGCTTGATCTGAATGGGGATTTTATCTCTTTGTTAAATTATTCTTCTACCCCATGTATCACTTTTCATTTGTGCTATGAGAACCAATCTACTTGGTATTTTGCACATACCTGAAACAGCTAGCATGTACCTTTGGCAAAAATGCTGCCACAGCAGTGATAGAGATTTTAAACACTGTCTTCCAGTGCTCCTCTATTCTGCAGCACATTCACTCCCCAAGACAAAGCTTCTGCCTTTACAGTTTTATTCCTCTAAGCAGCTGCTTGGGTCCATGTGAAATTCAGAGTGCCATCACCTTCTCTGTTCTGTTTTTAGCTGGTTTACTTTTTTTTTTTTTTTTTTTTTTAAATGACAAATTTGTCTGTGTACAAGGGCACAGACATACGCATTTCATAATGCATGGAAAGTTTTTTGGCTTCCTTGCTTCTTCTATTGGACTAGGTGGATTATGTTTTGCCAGTTCTTTCAGTCTCTGCACTGTTAGGTGGGTCTGGGTTTCCTGGATGCCTGTTCACAACTCAGCTACAAATACCAACAGAGGGTCTGCTCCTTCTCTTTCTCTTGCTGCAGACAGTCCCCAGAACAGCACTCCAGGAAAGCAGGACAGCAGCCAGCTCAGGCACTGTCATTTTGTCCTGTTAGCTGTATTATTGGTGGGGAAATAACCCCAGCCTACTCCTTCACACCACGCTTTCTTTTTCTCTCTTCTCTTGCCTTTGAGAAGGACAATAGTGCATTCGTGGTCACAAGCCTTGTCAGCAAACAGACGCTTTTGTGAGACCTGCTCCCTCCTGCTTTACTCTCCAGAAACACGAGTTTGTATTTCTGACATTTAATCAAGATCAGCAAACAACAGTTCTTCCCCTCCCCCAGTACCTCTTCGTGCACTAATAGCTCTACAGGAGCTATTTCAGGTGTAACCCACCTCTACACATCTCTCCACCTTAAATTCCTCTCTCCTTTTCCTCTTTACTAGTGTGGGTTTCCTGTTGTTGTGCTCAAAATTTCAGCTAGAAACGTAAGAGAAAAACGAACCTGGTCCAATCCTGCAGTTCTCTGTAGCTGCAGCACCTTCCAGTTGAGATGCAGCCAGTTTACAAACAAGGGATCTGCTTTCCATTCCTTTTGTGTCATTCCCTTCCTCCTCTTCCCTCCTTCTCTTCAACCCTCCCCACCAAGCTTGGTTTTCAATATGATGGTACTTGCAGCTTCAGGTCTTTGCAAATATTGCACATCTGATCTATGTATTCCTTAGCTTTCTGTCATGCACTCTATAAAATATGCGTTGTCTAGTGGTTGTGAGCAGCTTACATTCCACTGGTCCATTTTAAATCTGTGCAGAAATCACCCTTTGCTACGTATCATGGACAGATAAATTGCATTAACCTGCAAGCCTTGATTCTCTGCTTTCTGTTCACCTCACATAAGCACAGGATAACAGA
Source organism: Apus apus (assembly GCF_020740795.1). Classification (NCBI taxonomy): domain Eukaryota; kingdom Metazoa; phylum Chordata; class Aves; order Apodiformes; family Apodidae; genus Apus; species Apus apus. The sequence goes on along the minus strand of NC_067312.1, from coordinate 66,201,862 downwards.
CCCATATTTAGCTGACAATTAAAACAACAACAACAAAAAAATAAACCAAGAAAAAAGAAAAAAGAAAGAAAAAAAAGGGGGGGAAAAAAGCACCAGGAAGCACCTTAAATTCAAAAGAATTAATTCTGCTCTCAGGACTGTAAATCTGGAAGGTTACACCATTTTCACTGGAGCAATCACTTCAAAGGGCAAAACGTTGCCACTGAGGACAGGATTTAACTCCGATCAAGGAGATAACATCCAGAAGTAGTGAAGAAGTGCAGTTTTGTGAGCTAAGATCCACATCTGCAGGGTGTAAAATGAATTCTGCAAAGAAATAACCCCAGACCAGCAGTGAATCAGCTCCAAAGGCTGGAAGGAGACAAAAGAAAACACCACTACCCACCAAACGGGTAACTGAAGCTCTTTCCACCCCCCTGCCTGCCCCTTTTAAAAACATAAAAATAGAAGGGGAAAAAACTACAGACTGTGGTTAATGCTGCTGCAAGTGTCGTCAGACAAAAGACTAAACAGTAGAAAAGATGAAGGTCTCCCCCGGTAGCAGCAGTTCGCGCAGCCTCTGGATGCAAAAGCCATTCAGGCACTTCAGGCAGCAGCAGCAGGGCAGCTTAGGCACAAAGCGCAGCCTCTGCCAGGACATTCCCCAGCAAATGGCCCCTGAGCCAGCGGGTAATGCCTGAGGGCTGGCAAGGGACTCGCCAGGAGCCCAGCACTCAGTCATAATTAGCAGGCTGCTATTAAATAAAGATCTTGGATGAGAAAGTTCCTCCCTCAAGTTACACCTTTGACCTCAGGGAAGTTAAATCCATGTTGAAACTGGCCACCGGAGACCCACTCCTGCAAATCTTAATCAGGCAGCAGATGCCTGCTGCCAGCAAAAATTGGAGTGCTTCTAGTAAACCCACAGTGCCACACTGTTACTCCACAGGGGAAACCCAGTGCCTGCTAAAATTGGTTATTTAACACATTGCATTGGATTTTGTGAAGTCCCCTCAGCCCTTAAGTAAATGGCAACCGAAGAGCAGATGGTGCCTGGTACAACAGGCAGGTGCTTGTGAGCCTGAACTACCAAAGGGAGAAAAGTTTCCCCAGTTATCACTCCTTGATGCTGTGCTTTGTTCACTCTGCATCAGTGTGATCTGGAGAAGAGAAGAAAGGAAGCTCATTGTTTCCCTCTTCAGTTTCATGTGAGCCTCAGAGCATGGGACTCAGCTCCATGCAGAGGGGAAGACTGAGCATGGCTGTCACAAGACATTACACTGCCTATCCATAATGTGTGATATTTTTTTTTTTCCCTCACCCGTAGGAGGAGTAAGCTCAAACTCTTCGCAGCTGAACCATGCTCAGTTAGCTGCACGGTTGCTTGGAATGCAAGGACTTGCAGGGGGAAGGGAGGGAGACCATGCATCCCACCTTGACAGCTTGCAAGTGGGGTAGCACACCTCTAGGTACAGGCTCTTCCCTCCCAGCTTTCCTCTGCCTGCTCTCTCCATCATGGCCTCCATGTAACTAGGCACTGTGCCCCTTCCTGAGTGCCTCCCACCTGAAATCCCACCAGTGTGCTGGTGAACAAGGACAGAGAGAGAAAGCATGGTCCACTGAGCCAAACACTGGCCTGGCCAATCAGGAAATTTAACCTCTGTCCTCATTTCTGCTGCTCCTTTGCCTCAGGAAAATTCTTTTCTTTTTTTCTGCACCTATGTGTCCCTCCTGTCTGTAATTAATTTGTCTCAGCTGCAAGGTTTGTGGAAAGGAATGCATTTTTGAGTGTGATGTGTTAAAGCAGCTGCCAGCACACCGCAGCCTAGCTTTGCTCAGCATTGGTAGGTGCTGTGTTTGTGTAATGAAGTAGAAGAGCCTCTCCCTGCTCTGCCAGGGTGATTCCTGACACCAGCAGTGAACATTTTATTTCAAATAAGATGTGGGAAGAGGAGCTATTTCAGGAGAAAACAAGGACTCTTTTCACTGCCTCACACCTCTGCTGGGAGTGTTATCTGACAATTCTTTTACAGTCATTTTATTTTCTGGAATTGGCTGTCTTCATAATTATGCATGCTCAGGGGTCTCCTGGGGGGGGAGGTCTTTGTTGATTCTAGTCCTTTGTCATCTTTGTCCTGTCTCCCATCCTGGTCCTGTCTCCAGTCTTCTGCTGGTAGATTGCCCAGGTGGGTCAGAATCAACATGAGTGTTGTCTACAGGTACCACAGGTCTTAGAAGCTGTGATGTTATCACAACCTGCAGGATGCTTGGCATAATTGACTGACAGTTCCACAAAGCGCATTGTTTTAAAAGTAACCCACTCTGCTAGCTTAGTACAGCGAATTTATTATTTTAGTAAATTTTTATTAGGCTAGATTTCTATTGAATCTACTAACGAGTATCCTATGACTATCAATACCACCATACAAATTCAGCAGAGCAGCAAAAGCACTTTAAAAAACAGTCAGCACTGACAGTGATTTACCTTTTTTAGGGTCTGTAAATCTGGGACAAAATGCACACAGTGAAATCTCTGCTTCTGAGAGCCCTCCCATCTGAGGGCAGCGTTTATAGAAACTCTCACAGCTACACTGTGCTCTTGTTGAACCTTTAGAACAAGGAAATCTCTGGAGTCTTCAAAAGCAGCTGTTTAAAGGTCTCCAGCTTAAGTTACCCCTCATGTTTGGGGATCTAGTCCATGTGTGATCAGTTTCAAAAGGCAGTTTTTACTCCTTACCCAGTGTGGACCCTGGGTTGCTTAGCTTTTTAATCCAGTTGTCCTAGAGGATGCAGATCTTCAGAGGAGGAGAGAGCTCACTGCTTTCTTAGAAATCTGCCTAGCCTGCAAAATTCGTAATCTGGACACCCCGGAATTGTTCCCTCAAAGGCTGCCTCAGGAAAGGTAGGTCTGTAAAGCAGTGAGCTGCCATCCAGCAGGCCTTGGGGGAGCACAAAATGTGTGGTTAAGAACTTACCAATAATGACAAAGAGGTTTACTCAAGGAAAGGTTTGCTCTGCACATGGGAGTGGTTTTTTGTTTTGTTTTGTCTTGTTTTGTTTTGTTTTTCTGTGGCTCCCATCTTGTCAATGCTTGTTTGCAGCAAAGTCAAATTACACTACATGTCTGCAAAAAACAAAGAACACACCCATGGGCTGCAACAGCTTTTGCTGAAGGGAAGTCTAGTGTATTGGCATGGACATGACAGCTTGCAAAACGGAGCAAGGAACACTCTGCCAGTAGGTTTAGCCTTTGTTCACTAAATTGGCATTTGTATTATTTTCTGTTCAAGATCTGAGAGGCTTTCTTGGAAAAGTGCTTCTCTATCTCCAGTAAGGCCCTCTTGTGTCAAAGTCTGAACTACAGTTCCAGTGAGCTTCCTTTAAAAGCAGTGTGTACCAAATTAACTTCCCAAATACTACATACAGGTACTATCCCTGTGCTTCAGGGTTCACATGGAGAAGAGAACAGCTTGGAGGTCTTCCAGGAGTTTTTCAGGGACTCATTTTTACAGACCAAGTGTGCAAAACCCTGTTCCACACAGATACTTGCTCCTATCTTGTTACTGCACTCATTCCTGCGTGCCTCTCTCTGCACCTGCCACTACGAGGCAGTAAGGTAGCTGTGAACAGCAGAAACATGTCAATTTGCTTTAACTTCCTTGCCATGCCTGCATATGTAGGAAACTCCACATCCTCCTTACAGAAAGTTTGTTAGGTAAGGAAGGAGGTGGTACCAGGTGCTGCATGTCTTAAAACCCGGCAAAGACTGGTCTGCAGCAGCTCCTGCTGTTACAGGAGTTACTAGGAACAGAAAAGGGAAAATCCAGTGCTGTAAGGAACATCTACATCAGGGGGAAGTTAGATCTTGTATTATGTTTGTGTATGGCCCCCAGAGACTGTTTGCTTTTGCAGTTTATCTAGGTCTGGTCTGAGGCTGATAGCAAATCTCTCTGTGACTTCAGCAAAAGCAAGATCAGAGTTTGACAGCATCCTGACAGCAGCAGCATTCCTTCCCCTGTCTTCCTACCAAACACAAGTTGAAACCAGTCTACTGACCACCACAGCATCACCCCAAGAATTAATTTGCATAAGACTAGAGGTCACCATAAGCACTGAGAAACATAACCACCACAGCAAATTGTAACTTCCAGAACTGTGATACAAACCATTGCAAGACAAGGACTGCAGATCTAAATTTTCACCTAAATGTCCTGCTGTGAACTTCTGTGGGGCTACGCCAGAGAGAAAGATCATCCCTGCCCCAACCACACTCTCACAGGCACCTGCATTTAGACTCCAAACCTCCTACATGGCATGCTGACTTTTTGGAGACTTAATTTCTTGGACCAGCTGCTCATATCACAACTGTTTCAAGTAGTGTAAACAGGTAGTAAAGACAAGACACTTTTTTAATTTTTTTTGTAATTTTTTGTGAAACAATGTAGAAATACGTGGTGGAAAAAGGTTCTAAAAATCTTATCTTTTCGTATAAAGTTATATGGAAATCAAGGAGAGACAGCTACTTCAGAAAAAATGCTTGGTTTATTGCTTATTAATCAGGCAAATACCACTTTATGCAGCAGGCTACACCTGGAAATATCAATATATTCTAGACTGGCAGTTTCAAAAGTTTTTTTTCACAAATCTGAGTTATTAATACTTATCAGCAGAAGTGAAATTAATAAAATTGCTAAGCTTTTCCCCCTAACTGAACTATTGAACTGAGCAAAATTCAAAAGCCTGCGTATGTTTCACATCAGATGTAAGACAGATGAAATGTGGGGGGAGTATTGGATTGGAAATGGGAACTGGAATTTAAAACTGTTTCTTTACATCTTTACCTTTCACAGGATTTCCACAGTCACATGCATAATCATATAGTAAAGTCTAATGAACACATTATCCATGCTTTTGTAAATAATCTGTTTGAAATATCAGACACCACTGGAGAATTCCCTTAAGTTTTATTCCTAAACTCAGAGTATCTATGATGCTTTGTGTAATAATTTTGCACCAGTGCAGTAACTCTGATTTCCAATGCTTTGCAGAGGTATAAATGAGTTTGCCTAGTGTATAATTATACAGTTATGATATAAGAAAATACAGGAATAGTAGAAACAGTTATTTTAAAATCACATTAGTTTGCTGCACATCTAAGGATGAACACTTCTTTCAAAAGTAGTAAAATAAATTAATAATTTATCCTGGCATGAGGTCTGATTCACTGAGCCTTTGATAAATTCACTAAGAATTTGATAAATCCAGCCACAAAAACAGGGCAACATGGTTGTTTTTCTTGAATAAACACAGCCACCTGTAAATAGCCACTTCTGTAATTATTCTGTTTATCAGGTCAGATGCCTTACTCTTAACTTTTTATGACAAGTTCCAGAGGTATCATGATAAAAAATAAAAATCCAGGGCATGGTAAAAGGCTATTGCAGAATTTGCTTCTTTTGAGGATATTCCCTTTTCCAATAGGAAACTGACATTCCTAAGAAAGTTGCCAAATAAGCCCAAAAATGGGGAAGCAACACTGTAAAGTTAAGAGGCTGTTGTTACTTACTTTTCTGGTCCCAGGTGCTTGTGGCTCTTGAAATGTGGTCAGTGGGCAAATGGGCAGCAAAATCAGACAATTCCTGCTTTTCTTTCCCAACTGCTCTGGCAGTGCCTGGACGCAGAGCTTGCTCCCACTGGATTCATTCTGGCCCTGGTCCTGGCTCCCTCATTTATAGAGTTGCAGGTCCTTTGTCTGGCGCGTGTCACCACTAGTCCTAGCAATCCAGGGAGCTTGTTTTGCATCTCCCAGGAGATACTCTCTATCCTGCCTTTTCTCCTCTTACTGAACACTCTCTGCCTTTTTGAGGCTGGTATGGGGTGGTAGCTGAGACTAGCTGTGCTTACTACCCTCTGAGTGACTCTGGCCAGGTCAGGTGAACTTTGGGGGAAAGGATGGAGGCTGCTCATGCTTAGAATCTATTTTTTCTCTTTTTTTTCTCTTTTTTTCCCTTTTTTGGAGGGGGATTTAAAAAAAATAATTCTTTTTTCAGCTCTGAGCTGTAAATGTAAATGTTTCCAGAGACAGAGATGCAGGGCTCATTCAAAAGCCAGCTTTATCATGGCTCACTACTGAGGAATAGGCTGGTGTATTTATTATATTTCTAAGCAGGAGATTATCTCTCCGCTCCGAGAGTAAATGCAGTGAAGCTGTGGGGGTCACCATGTGCAGGCAAATCGATCCTGCACTACCCTTTTTGGGGAAAGCTCTCCTTCACTTAGAGTCACGGGAGGACAGCTACAGCTGCTGCAGTCTCGGCACTGCCCCAAGCCCTTTGCTGGCCCTCTGCCTGAGTCTGTGTGACAACAGAAGGCTGCAGGTGTGAATACACATATCTACCAGCTTGCCCTTCATTTCAGGGCCCACAAAGTGCACTAACGGTAGGTTTAATCCATGCTTTTACAGCAAACATGAGCCAGCTCCATATCCCTGTGGCTAGGACGCAGGGTCAGTGAAACAGAGACTTCTTTCTCCATTGCTGGGGTGGCCCCAAAACTTCCTCTCAGCCCAGGGACAACAGCCAAGCAAGCTCACATCTGACTGCAAAAAAATAATACAGCAAACTAACATCATCTCCACCACTGGAGCACATGCCTGTTTGTCCATGACAGAGGCTGATCCATCCAGCCTCACCTTCCCACTGGGTAGCAACTTTCTTCATAGGAAAATAGTCACCAAACTGCCCCAGGCACAAGCCGACTAGGGCATAGCCTACTTACAAACCTACAAAGACTTTGGGACTCATACGACCTTGTCTACACCTCCGTCCACTTCTCCATTAGGTGCTGGCAGTCTATTTTGGGTGGAGGGAGGTAGGAGTGGATAGAGAGAACAAGAGCAAGATACCTACTTACACAGTGACAGCAACAGGATACTAAAAGGGAAGAGGGGTGGCAAAAAAAGAGGAGCCCCAGCTAATTACCCCACTACAATAAAACACCTGCATCCAGGCTAAGGAAGCATTAAACACACTGTATGTTTTTCTTCTACCAAGCCCCAAGAAAACCCAGGCCTTACTCAGAGCACCTCACCCAAAAGTGCAAGTTGGCTAGGTAGGGCTCACCTACTGAGTTTTTAAAAGGACTACAAAAGTTTCCATTAACAGGATTGTCCCCATAAACGTTAACAACCCAGTGGTGGAATGATGTGATTGCTTTCTGGAGAGAAAGTGCCCCAGGTCCCAGCCAGGGTAAGTCATTCCCTGCAGAGCTCTACTGGAGGTTCAGCCCTTTCACACTGTAAATTGGGAGCAGCACTACAGCCCGAAAGCTGTGTCAACCGCCTCATTTAGCACAAGTGTTATGTTAACTAAAGGCCCTATTCCAGAGGGGCCCTTGGCCTCACAGAAGGCTAATTTCCATGTAATTTATGTTGGAAAGTGGTGGAGTGCCCCTCCTCCCTGATACCTCCTCGAACACATTATTTACCCACAATCTTCCCTGAGATGCTCCAGCCAGCACACAACCGGTAGAGAAAGGGGCATGCAAAGAGGAGGGAACTGAAGGTCTTTATCCCTAAATGCTTGGGTACATCAACTGCCTAAGGCTTTCAAAACCTGGCCAGACAAAGCACTATAAAATATACAGCCAGGAAAGTTTCTGTCCTTCCAGGGAGAAAGACTGGATGGGCTGCTGTTTCTCACTCAAATATCCATGCCAGACAGCTGCATCCTGCTCCTGTTGCTGTCAGATATGACTTTCACCATTTCACCTCTCCAGAGACAGGCTCATGGTGAGAGACCTGCCTCACTGAGGAAACATGAGGAGAAAAAGGATTATCCTAGCTCCTTCCCAAGTACTTCAGGAAAGCCATCGCTACACCTCTTTAGTGCTTCAGCCACATCCCAAGGTGTCCTTGTCTCCCTCCTGTTGTACAAAAGAGTAACTCCTCCAAAACCCTTCTGTGGCAGCCCAGCTGAGGCTGTGCAACCCACGGCATGCAGGAGGCCATTGGGAATGCTGATGAGATGTCGCGGAGATGCTGACTTTTACACCAACTTTAAGGGTGTTTTCCATGCTGACAGATTCCTCTGAAGAGGTCATACATGAAGGTCAGCTTCCCCATCTCTTTATTAAACTTCCTATTGAACTGTGATTGCGTGGCATCACTGTACCACACTAGTGGTACTCATTCAGCTTCTTCTCCATACCTGGCACATGACAGCAGGAGGAATATAGTATCAATACACTCCTGCAGTCCCGAGGATACTTTTCCCTTGAGCAATCCATAGTTGCCATGGGCAAGGAGAGGGGAACAAGAACAGTGAAAGCAGTATTGCACCCTGGGTGTGCTCTTCCTGACAAAAATTTCTGCCAGGTTCCATCCTGACAGTTTCTTTGGAGTTTCAGGCAATTTTTTGCCTGCAACAGGCCTGGTTCTTAGCAGCCACCCGTTGCCAGTTCATCAAACGTCAGGGGGGAAGGAGAACATATTTTGTAACTTGTTCTCTGCCTCCAGACTGCAGACAGTATCAGCATGTTTGTTGGTATAATGGCCACATTTTCCCTTTTCAGCTACTTCGCTCAGAAAGTACAGCCCTTTCAGCCCCAACAAAAAGAAGAGGGGTGAGCAACACTGCACATGCAAACAGGGTAACTGGGGTCGTACAGCCCCTTTGTGTGCAGATGCAGAAGCTGTTGCTTTCTTGCAGCAGTACTGGACCCTGCTGAATGGAGACCCACTCTGCCAGGCAGGTACATATTCTTCCTAGGGAGAAAATTAAAAAAGGTAGTCTCAGCCCTCTCATGGGTGAGAACTGAGACTGAACATAGAGTACTGATCCCCTCCACAGGACATTGCACTTCCCTATGTCTGCTCTCATGCCCACCACGTCCTCCCACCAGAAGCAGTGCTGAACTCAGTGCACTCACTTTCTGTAAGAGCTACATTCCAGTCAGCTCATCGGCTTGCCCCAGCATCCCAAATACTGATATCAATTAGACTTGGATGAAGCAACAGACTGCCTGCATTACCAGTAATTTATGCAACAGCATTTACACATATGGCTCTGCAAAGCAGAAGATGTGAGAGATGCCACTTCGAAGAAGTCAAGAACATGGGAGTGGTTGCAAAGTGTAAATGTCCTCAAAACTGGGTTTCTCATGTCCTTTTTTGGAATTCAGCATGCCTGCATTTAAATTCCAGCACCTGAAACATCCTAGGGGAGTAACCCTCATTCTAAAAGGAAAAAAAGCTGTTCCTGATGTGTGACTGTGCAGTATGCAAGCGGGAGCAGAAGACTTTATCCTGCAAGACAGATTAATGCTCAGATGGAAAAAAACAACCAACCAACCAAAAAAAAAAACAACAACAACAAAACCAAACAAAAACAAATGCATTTGAGGCCAGACCTCAAAACCTGTCTTTCTGCAGCAAAACTCCTATTGCAGATGAGCAGGAAATGAACGACAATTCTTCCTAAATGTGAGCAGAGATTTCAGAAAATGGGCCTGTGTTCAGATTATTTCCCCCCCTTTGTGGTGTGACCCCTTTCAGTCTGATGAAAGCAACACACAGAAAGTGATGGACAGAGAAAGGACAGCAAGAGGCTGCAAACACAGAGCCACATTATCACTGGGAGTTCACACTCTAAAGATGGGAACAATAAGAAGCAATTATACACATCTGGGCTACTGCCCTTTAAAATGAAAATTTAGTTAGATTTTGAATATTGAGAGCTGGAAGAGGCTGCTTGAGGTTCAGAACAGCAGCTGCATGCAGACTGCTGAAATATGCTGAAACTTTGATCATCTGGAGCTTTTTGTAATGTTTTGAATCTCTTGTTAGTGTTAACAAAACATTCACATCAGGGGGTGCCTTGAATTCTAGCCACACTTTTGGGCTTAATTCCAGAAGCGAAAAATTTTGTCTTTTTTGATGCTGAAACTTGCTGATAGCCTTGAAGGAAACATGTAGTCACAGAAGAAAGAGACTGAAAACCTACTGGTTCTCTAAACCTTTCACTGGAAGCAAGAGAAAAGAGGTAAGCATCTCAGCTTCCCTTTGACACAGATATACTTAGACATTTGCAGTTCTTTGCGAATAACCTAAAATATAGAAAACAGGCCAATCATCTCAGAGAATCAGCACACAATGCTGAGCTTAGCCAGGTTGCATGCAGCAACATAAGCATCACTCAGTACTGGGATTCAAAGAAATGTGGAGTTGAATTTAAGAAAACCTTCCTGGCCAGATTATAAGCTCTGACAGGTTTTGGCGACAGATGTGTTCATGCCACCTACAACAGCCTTTTAACTAATGACAAAATATAAGGATCAAGAGTTTTAACTTCCACTACAGTTTCAAGAAAAACACGCAATCCCTAGCTGTGTGTATTCAATGCACAAGGAGTTGCCAGGCTTTTTCATACTCTGGCCAGTTCTCTTTCTTCATGTGCAAGTCTTTGAAACCATGAGTCTTGCTCTTAGAGGTGAACTCTTGCAAGGAACAAGGGAATTTGCTCTGAATGTCTCTAACATCTCTTCTCAGTGCAGGTTGCTGCTTAAGAACAGCTGAGGTTGACATACTAAAAGTGTCTTTGCTTCAGAATGCTCCTCTTGCAGGACCAGCAATGCATGGTTGTGCAAAGGGAAATTACAGGAAATCCAGCCTCTCAAGGGTTCATGATGATGCCAACACCGTCTGTTTCACAAAGGAAAAACAGACCTACTCACTGACTCTGAAAGGTAGCTTTATTCCTTTGCTTTTAAAGACAAGCCATCGTAGTTTCCTTCAGTTATTAATGCATGCCCTTACAGCTGTGTTGATGATGAAGTGATTGTACAATTAATTTCAAATTTAATTTTCAAATGTTTTGTTTCCATTTTCTAAAAATATATCTCTGTATTTCAGATGCTCAGCTGGTGTTCATTGGCTCCTCTAGGACAGTGCTGACCCACAGCATGCAGAAATCACTCCATCACTCTTTCAGTTCACCTGTATGCTATCATACATTTGTGCTATATGTCTCTTTTGTTTCCACTAGCTCTACAAAAGCCAATAGCAGGCAGAGGAAGAAAGATGAATTTTGGACAAAATACCTCAAGGTGAGAATTGCTTTATTTGCATATCTGCATTTTTTAAATGATTTTGCAAAGTCAGCGAGAAGTTCCTAAAACTTTCAACCAGGATATCCATTCTCCACCGGACTACGTGTCACTCCTGCAGAGCTGGTGTCTCAGCCTCTCACTTCACAGCACGGGGAAAACAGCTCCAGTAACACCAATAAAGTCCCCCATGTACACGTTAGCATGTTTTCACCCCAATGGTGTCACTTGAGCCCATGAAACCAAGGCATGCCCTGTGATTAGCTTGGCCCATCAAACCAGCAGGGTCTGAACACTTTATGTGCAATATTTTCAATAGCCCATGAGTAGCCCTTCAGAGAGCTTTGCCCACTGAGGACAAGATATGAGTTATCATGATATGTATTCAACATTGTGGAGAAGGACTGGTGAACAAATTTTCCTGATAATCTGTGAGTATCAAAAGCCCAGTGACAAGCCGTCTGGGGTAGAAAACCTCTTCTCCAGTGTATTGCATCTGCCATGAGAGAGGCAGCTTCATCTTTGTCACAAACAAAAGGAATTGCATTCAGCCAGGAGAATTACACAGAAAATGTAGGTCAGCTCAGCTTTCTGGGTGGCTGTTGGTAGCTGCACAAAGAACAAATAAGCTCTCGGCTCCTCTGTTTTAGTTTTAACTGACCTCTCTTGCCTTCCTCAGGTTTCTACTCCAGTGTGTAAAAAACCCACCACCACTCATACCTGGGTGAAAATGTAACAGCCTCAGAGATAAAGTAAGTGCCATAAACCACATTTTGAGTACTGGTGAAACTAAAGCAAGATGCTGCTGTGATGGTCTGGTCTCCTGACAAGTGTTACAGGAAGACATACTTCTATATGAAGCCCAGAGTCAGAGGTTGTGATTACCATGCATGCACTAAACCATGAGTGCAGGTTTTATGTGATACAGCCTCTGCATGTCCAGACTTCACAGCTTCAATGCCCCTTTTCGAAAATTTGTCCCTTCATTCAGTTTGTTCACTGTGTTCAGTGACTAAGTCCAGACTGCTGACAGCACCTCTCACGCAAGCCTTGTTTAGGGTGCTGTGCTTTACACTATGAATGAACAAACTCATAGCACATCATGAACAAGAAAGAAAGGGCAGGAGGTAACATTGCTCCGAGAAGGTCAGGTATGGTTTTTCAGTGCACCAAAAGTAAAATGCCAAGGTAAAGCATGGCCTCCAGGCATGTGCAAGCATTGCCCTCTTCAAGGAGGTACCAAGACACCATAAATACACAGGCAGAACCCACTCCTGACCTTTGCTTTCCTGGTGTCTCCTGCTGCTTTGCCAAGCAGGAAAGCCTGTCTGCAGATAAACAAAGCCTTGCTCCACTGCTTCTCCTCTCAGCACCCTCTGCCCATCCCTTTCACCAGTGCTGCCTTTTTGCAGTTTAAATGTTTCTTTTTAGAGTGCCTTTTATTTCCAGCTTGGAGAGCAGGGAGACAAGAGATGGGATAGGGATGCTGAAGTAGTAATTTACATAATCTGATTAACGGAGGATTATCCAATGGCTGCTGAACAGCCTTAGTGTGCTTGAGCTAAAAACCTTACTATTCATTGCTCTCACCACCCCGCAGGACGGCTGCACCTGCAGCACCAGCTAATTCTCTCCTGGGGACTTCAAGGAAGGAGAAAAGCAAGGGCATATTTTTTTTATTATCTGGGGGAGGGTTGAGGAGCTTCAGCTTTTTGTGTGCAGTCTCTAATTGATCTGTCTGCATTAGTCCTCAGGAAGTTGAAATGAAAGCTGAGCCAGTTGGCATTATCAGGAACAGCCATCACCTTTGAAAAGGGCCACGTTGTGTGGCTCCTTCTGGTTTCCCTCTGGGTAGTTCAGTGGGGTCCATCTAGACCCATTGCAGAAAGGAGCTGGGTAGAAGGGTCCTGCACATGCAAGAACCAAAAACACAGTTTCCCCATGCTCACTGGTACAGCCCCCTCAGCTGGGAGCAAAGCAGACCTAATCGTTGCTCTGGCATTCAAGAGAGAGCTTCCCAAGCTGTAGCCCACACCTCTCCCCACTGCCGGGAACAAAGCAGTGACATGGGTACAAACACACTCAGGGCCTGCAAACATCACACCCACCATGCTATCTTTTTATTGCCCACAAGCTGCTACATGGTCCAGTTGTTCAGAGACTTGGCTGAGGTGGCAACTGTGAGAAAGGCAGCAGGACCCACCAGACCAACCCAGCTGTAGGCTCAGGAGAGAAGGAGTAAGCCTGCGAAACAGATCTCCCACAAGCACAGTCCAAGACCATCCACAGAGAAGAGCAGCTAACTCTCATGTAGCAACTGAACAGGCAGGCTAGAATAAAACTGAACACCAAGACTTCTGGGACATGCTGCAAAACTCAGCAGCAAAAAAGGGCATCAACTGGGGCTGAGTCAAGCTCATCCAGAATAAGAAGGGGAGATGGATGAAGTTCAGGTTCCAGCAAGACAAGAGTAGCTGGTGGTTTCAACAGAACTAGGTCTGCATCTCTGACATCCCCCCGTGATGAAGGGGTGAAACACCAAGCTGAGAAACAGCTGAATGGAAAATAACTGGGGACACAGATCTTCAAATCAGGAGAAACTGCAGGTAGCATGAGCTGGATCCTCTCACACACATTCATATCAAAGCCAGGAAAAGAAGAAGATTTGGGACATTTTTTCATTGTACAGAGGGACATCTGTAAAGCGAGGCAACCATAAGAGGTTTTTGAGCCTTCCAAGGAAACAAAACCTAAACTTTCTAGAAGAAAAGAGACACAACTGAATTTAATCCTCCAGTAGAAATGCTACAATAAAATCACCCAAGGCTAATTGTGTGTATCTCTTTCCAGGAGTACCTCCATCCTCACAGCTACGTTTGGAGTTGCTGATGTTGCTTTACACATTCAGTCATGTCTGCTGTGTTTGTCTGGGAGTCTCTGAAGACCTGCATGATGGCAGCTGTTCACAGATACCACCTAAATAGATTTGCAGTGCAATGTGTGTTTCTTACTCCTGGCAACAGCAGTGAAACTGAAAAATGCTGTCTAGTTAAACAGGGAGAATGCAGAGTATCATGAAGTCATCCTGCCCTTTTATTTTTCCAATTTCTCCTCCTCTCTGAAGCAAGAAGGGGAAACCACATCTGTCTTTTGGGGATAAAGCACGAGAACAAAAGCTAGGAAGCAACCATCGTATGAGACTTCTGTGTGCTGGAAGCATGAGCAGAGTCATTTACACAGAGCAGGTTTTTTTTTATGAGTGGCAACACAGAGAGCTGCCTGTTCACTGTATGTTGTACAGAGACTGGGGCTCAAGCCTTAGTGGCACCTGGAAGCAGTAACTCCTCCCTTCTGCTGGCTGATGTGATTTGGGTTGTGTAATGTGCAAAGCTTGAGAGCAATTGCACCTCTGGGATGTAGCAAGGTGCCCAGTGTACCACATGGCAGCTGTATGTCCATGGTCCAAGGTAGAGGTACTGCCAAGATATATTCATGCTTTGGTGTAATTCTTATTCCTGGATTTATCAGTTAACTAGTATCAATACAAAGGGATAAACTATATCCTGAAGTACAAAAGCTCTCCAGCTTTGAAGAATTCATCTCTGTTGCTAAACTAATCCTTCGTACTGGCATTTGCCCAGATGCCAAGAGGAATGAGGAACTGACAGCAAGTCTGCTATTACTTCTCTGTGCTGCATGCTGTGGGAAACCTGTTTGGTCTGTAGACCCTTATTTCTCTGTACAACTACAGCTTCATCAGGTTCCCTTGCACTGAATGATGAATCTAGACACTTGTCTCTTGATCAGAAAACCATTCAAAATGGGAAGAGGCAAAAAAGAGGGAACCAGCACATGTTGGTGGATAAAATTCAGACCCTGTGTTCAGCAGGCCTAGTCACGTCAGTACAGGCCCATGCTGTATTTTGGAATTAAAGATCTGGTGCAGATCATCTGGCATCTCATGTTATCCTAGAAAGGGAAAACATCACAGATCAGAGACAACAGCAGCATCTCTTTGTTTCATCGTGTGTTTCCAGAAATGGACTTTTATATATATTCCCCAGAGCTCAGCAGCCAGAACAATAAAAGTTCCTCACAGTTCCTATTATTTTTTTGCCGTGCTTCTGTCCCCAGAAGAGGCAAGAGAGCTATTTAGCTGCCATCCATTCCCCAGGGACACAAACTTCATCCACAGAAAGTATGGAAAATACATATACAGCATGAACAGAATGAAGAAAAACCCTGCTCCTGAGCAGCAGGGACTTTTCTCACCGTAAATCTTCAACCTACGAATAGCAGCAGCTTCTCTCCAGCACACAGCGGGCAAATCTATGGAGCAAAAAAACATGCCAAGGAAACAAATGTCAGGGGCCAGGTCAGCTGACAACAGTTAGAAGAAGGGAAGCATCTGTGCTCATGAGGAACTTGCTCTGTCTCTAGCATTAAAAGTCAGCTTAAACATAGGCAGATCTTCTCAGAAAGGTGCAACAAACCAAGGACTTCTTCCTTTTTTCCCCTTTGCAGCCCTGCCCCGGTGCCCTTCCTGGCTGACTCAGGCTCCTTGCAGAGCTGAGCAACTGTTTCAAAGCACAGGACAGCTCAGCTCTGAAGCGCCTTCGTTATTTATGAGTTTGGAAATCAGAGCCTTTTGGTTCACTGCCAGTAAATGGCAATGATTGGAAGGAGGGAGGGACAGGCTTGTGTGCAGCTCTTCATTCTCTATTCATTGTGAAAAGGGGATCACTCCAGCTAACTGGCCCATGGAGATAAGGATTTCAGACAATCTGCATTAGCCTGATAAGCCAGGTTTGTATTGCATAAAGATTATTTGTTAAGAACCTCAGTAAAATAAAATACAGTCAGAAAGCTTATCAGCACAACTAATTTTCACTCACACCCCTCTGCCCACCCCCACAGACCTGTTTGTTGGTTTGATTTGGGTTTTTTTTTCCCCCTGTAAGTAAAGCTTGTGACCCAACTCTCTGGAATGGGGCAGAGACTGAGGATGAGAAGCAGTGGGGGAGGGCTGGGGAGGACAAGGAAGAATAGCCTGAAACCTCCCAGCTGTGACTGGTCACTGTTAGAGCCATGGTCGTGATCCACACTATGTGGGAGGGCAGTAATGCCCACCTGGTAGCTGGTTTGGATTTGCCCCTTCTGGTATAAACTGGAGCAGCTGGGCTGGCATCAGATGCCTTCCCTCTTTGTACCCACTAAGGATGAGGTCAGAAAGGAGAAGTTTATACTTGTTCCCCTCTACTTCATGTTTTCCCCTTCCCTCACATACAAATAAAATTACCCCCTAACATGCAAAGCACTGGTGACTCCCAAACCCCTGGCAGTCTTTCTCCTCCCCCTACAAACTGGCCTTCATCAGGTGTTTTGCTGTAAACCAGCCTTCCTGAATAATGTAACACTATTAGAACAGCTTCATGTGTTCTGCTTTCCCACCTTTTCTTCTCAGTACCTTTAGCATGAGCAGGGAACATATCAGACCCAGAACTGTCAGTTCTGTTCTGTTCAGACAGCAACACCTTTCCAGGAGGTAGACACCCATTTTTGCACAGACCCTGGCAATTATTCAGGTATCACACAGCAATTCAGATTAAGTCCCTCTTCAGCCCACTCTGGATTGTGAGTCCCAGGGGAAAGGCAGCCACACAAATACAAACTATTAACAGCACAAGCTCTTCTGTGTTTTAAGAGTCTCAAAATTGCAAAGTCACTTAACATGTGTAATCTGTTGCTTCCAGCTGCCACTGCTGCACACAGTTTTCCTACAGTTTTGGCCTGGTTGGCAGAAAGAGGTTAGCAAGACAGAAGGTGCTGTGGTAGGGCTTGGCATTTCTGCCTCAGTAGTTGCTGACATCACGGAGTACATCAACTAGTACTACGAGTAGGGACAATTCTGTCTTGCTCACACCTTTTGTTTAAGGACTCCAAGCCTCTACATGAGCATCAATGACCATGGACAAAAGTTGAACTAGGCTCATTTCAAACACAGTTTCTTCCATTACAGGCCCATATGTAGGTGAAATCTGAGTGTGTGTGGCCCAGTGACAAAGCCTTGTATCTATTCAGTGCAAGATCTGCTGAAACCTCTTGTTACAAGAAGTGAAATGGGAGATGAAGCAGTCTGGTCAAAATTAAAAGCATCTAGCTCCAGGTTTCAAGCAGCTTTATGTCAGTCTGCAGGTAAAATATTAGTAAGGATTGGTTAAATTCAGACAGGCTCAGAAGTGATACTGGGGAGGCCTTGGAAAATAGGGCAGTCAAAACAAGAACAGGTAATGCTGTTTTCTGTGCTCTTCCATGGCTTCCTCACAGGAGATCTGGTGGACCCCTTACCTGGGGGATACAGGAATATAATCTGTACTGGTATAACTCCTCCTTTGTAGACCAGAGTGAGAGTTAAGATTGCAGGTGTGTGCTTGCTTTCCTCATTCACCTGGTAAAACATACCTGCTCTGGAATAAATGCCTGCATGCCAGTATAACTACAGTCATGATGGGTGTGCTTGTGAATACTGTTGCTTAATTCAAGCAGTGTCTTTTCATGCCTAGGTAAGAACTTGTGATTTTTGTGCATTTCCTCTAGGAATATGTCTGGAAACAACTGCAGGTAAAAAGTAAGTTTGCAAGGCATCCATGTGTACAGATAGAGTTTCTCCAAGGGGTAAGGCACCGTATGTCTGGGGAGACATGGAGGACGCCCTCCCCATGCCACAAATGTATCTTGTCTTCTCAAAATAATTAATTTAAAAAACCCAGCTCTGGCCTGGCTCTTGTCTTTACCGGCTGTCACCCATTTAATCTTCTCTCCCTTTCCATGTTTGCTCACAAATCCATCTCTTTCACAGCAGCTGGAAGGGTTGTTACTAACAGGTGACCAAGCCTGAATGCTGACAATGTGTGATGATTACAAGTACCAGAAGAGCAAACATGCAGACTTTTCAACAGAAGATGCTCTTGCTGCCCCAAAGGGCTTCTGAGATACCACTCCAGACAGCAGCAGTAATAAACAGGGCGTCAGTTCAAGAGGAGAGGCCACAGAGTTCAACACTAACTCTGTGTGGAAGTAGCTATACTCAAGAGTTTTAACTCTTCTGATAGGAGGTAACTGGGTAAAACGCACTGCAATTAGTTCCTTTATGTCAAGGAGGGCTACTTGTTTAGTCTTGGTTTTGAAGTGGTAGAAACAGAAATGGCTGGGCTGATGAAATGCAAGTCTGAAGCACCTTTTTAAAAATAAGCATGAAGCTTCTTCTTTTCCAATCACTAGGAACTTCTCCAAACTGCCACAACTTTTCAAATATGTTCTATAGTGGCTTAGCAACTTCATCTGTCAGTTCCCTCAAGACCCACAGATACGTCTCATCAGGTCCTATAGATTTATGTATAGCTGAGCTCCTTAGATGCTCTCAAACCTAATCTCCTGTGATGAGTGGTACTTTATTCTCCCAGTCCCTGCCTTTGCTTTCTGTGAATTGAGCAGCATGGCTAAAGCACTTGCCAGTGAAGACTGAGGCAAAAAGTATGGAGTACCTCAGATGCCTGCTTGTCAGTTGTAGCCAGGTCCCCTGTTTCACTCATCACAAGGAGTTAAGAGTTTCTTTCAACTTCCCTTGTTGTCTGATGTACCTGAAGAAACACACTTGCTATTTTTTATGTCCTTATCCAAGTTCAGCTCCAGCTGTGCCTTGTCTTTGCTGATTACCCTTCCACTTGTTGGAAACATAATACAGCAGAGAGGGAACAGTCCTGGAAGTTCTGTCAGTGTATAAAGAACAACAATCCTGATGCAGCTGGTGAGACAGCCTACTAGGGAAGGTGCTCTGCTGGACCTGCTGTTGATCAACAGAGACAGGCTTGTGGAGGATGTCATGGTCAGAGACCATCTTGGGCATAGTGACCACAAAATGAGAAAGTGCTCTATTCTTGAAGTTGTAAGGAGGAGGGTCAGCAGAACTGGCACCTTGGACATCAGATGGGCAGACTTTGACCTGTCTCAGAGACTGGTTGACAGAGTCCCTTGGGAGGTAGTCCTGAAGGGCAAAAGGAGTCCAGGAAGGCTGGACACTCTTCAAGAAGGAAATCTTAAAGGCATCGGAACAGGCCATGCCTGTGTGCCGGAAGATGAGCTGGCAGGAAAGAAGAATGGCCTGGCTGAATAAAGAGACTTGGCTGATACTCAGGGAAAAAAAGGAGAGTGTGTGGCCTTTGAAAAAAGGGCTGGCTACTCAGGAGGACTACAAGGATGTCATGAGGCTGTGCAGGGAGAGAATCAGGAGGGCCAGAGCCCAGCTTGAAATCAGCCTGGCTGTGGCTGTCAAAGATGACAAGAAGCACTTGTTTAAATGTATTAGGAACAAGATGAGGACTAAAGAGAGACTCTGTCCCTTATTGGATACCAGGGGACACATAGAGACCAGAGATGAGGAGAAGGCTGAGGTACTTAATGCCTTCTTTACCTCAGTCTTTAGTAGTAGGTCTAGTTGTTCACTGGGTACCTGGTCCTCTGAGCTGGACAACAGGGAAGGGGAGAAATTTGTAGCCCCCATGATGCAAGAGGAGATGGTTGGTGACAGGCTGCACCACACAGAGATACACAAGTCTGTGGGACCGGATGGGATACACCCAAGAGTATTGAGGGAGCTGGCAGAAATGCTTATCAAGCCACTTCCCATCATTTACCAGCAGTCCTGGGTAACTGGAGATGTGCCAGTAGACTGGAGATTGGCAAAGGTGACATCCCTCTACAAGAAGGGCTGAAATGAGGATCCAGAGAATTACTGACCTTGATGCTGGGGAAGGTTATAGAGCAGCTCACCATGAGTGCCATTATGCAGCACAGGCAGGACAACCAGGTGATCAGGCCCAGTCAGCATGGGTTCATGAAAGGCAGGTCCTGTTTGACAAACCTGATCTCCTTTTATGATAAGGTGACCCACTTATTGGCTGAGGGAAAGGCTGGGGATGTTGTGTATCTTGACTGTAGTAAGGCATTTGACACTACATTGTTTGACCTGCATCATTGACCGGGAAGCTTTTGGAAAAGCTCAAGTGGAAGAAGGAAGTTTAAAGTATGTGGAAGAAGAGACTGACCACTTGGGAAGATTAGAGGAATGGTATCAGATTATGCAGGGATGAAACAAGAAAAAAACAAGACCTCCTTGGAATTAAACCTGGCAAGGAATGTCAAAGTCAATAGAATGGGTTTCTTCAAGTATACCAGAGGCAAAAGGAGAACTAGAGATAATGTGGGCCAGCTGCTGAATGAGGCAGGTGCTCTGGTGACAGAGGATGCAGAAGAGGAGGAGTTACTGAATGCCTTCTTTGCTTCAGTCTTCACTGCTCAGGCCAGCCCTCAGGAGTCCCAGACTTTGGAGGTAACAGAGAAAATCTGAAAGAAGGAAGACTTTCCTTTGGTTGAGGAGGATCACATCACAGATCAATTAAGTAACCTGGGTACCTACGAGTCCATGGGTTCTGATGGGATACACCTGCGAGTTCTGAGGGAGCTGACAGAAGTCATTGCCAGACCACATTAACATCTTGATGCATCCTGGGAGGTTCTCTTTTCCCTGTAATCTGCCCTGGTGAGGCTGCATCTGGAGTCCTGTGTCCAGTTCTGGGCTCCCTGGTTCAAGAAGGACAGGGAACTAACTGATGGAGAGGATACAGCAAATGTTTATGAACATGATTAGGGGACTCGAACGTCTCTTTTATGAGGAAAGTCTGAGGCACTTGTGTCTTTTTATTCTGCAGAAGAGAAGACTGAGGAAGGATCTTATAAATGCTTAAAGGGTGGGTGTCAGGAGGATGGGGCCACTGGTTTTTTAGAGGTGCCCAGTGGCAGACTAGGTAACTGCACAAACTTGAACACAGGAAGTTCCATCTACACATGAGGAGGAACTTCCTTACTTGGGGGGTGGAAAAGCACTGGAACAGGCTACCCAGGGTGGTTCTGGACTCTGTCTCTGGAGACATTCAAAACCCACCTGGATGCCATTCAGTGCCATCTGCTCTAGGTGATCCTGCTCTGGCAGGGGGGGTTGGACTAGATGATCTCCAGAGGTCCCTTTAAACCCATAATATTCCCTAATATTCCATGATTCTGTGATTCTGTTCAGACTAGGTGGAAATGCACATTTAGCTGATGCAGATGACACATGCCTATATGACAGCATGTGAGTGAAATCAATTTTGTTTTGAAATAAAAATCTTCCTCCCATCCTTGCTTTGAACTTTGCAACACTATTGAGATTTGTTGATCCCGTTTGCAACAGAGGTTTTGAGCTGGAATGCCCAGAATGCCCCAGGGAGAGGCTCTGCACTGAGTTTCCAGGGCCTTTGGGAAAGTGCTGGTCAGGTCCCAGAGCTACAAGCTCACTGGAACTAGTGAGACTTGGTGGAATGAGTCCCACGACAGGAGTGCTGGGATGAAGGGCTACAGGCTGTTCAGGAGGGACAGGCAGGGCAGGAGAGATGGAGGTGTTATAGAATTACATGAAGAGAAATAAAACAATTAGGTAGCTGCTTAAACTGCTGTGCAAACTCAAATAATTCTGCCAACAAGCAGTAAAGGACACAACCAAGTTCCTGAAAGTCATTGCTCCATGACAAGACAATTCTTGGAAAGAAGAAAGGTCTCTGCATTATTACATGGATGTTACTCAGTTAACATCAATGATTAGGGGACCAGAGCATCACTATTATGAGGAAAGGCTGAAAGACCTGCGTCTGTTTAGCCTGGAAAAGACTTGAGGGGGTATCTTAGCAATGCTTACAAATACTTAAAGGGTGGGTGTCAGGAGGATGAGGCCAGTCTCTTCTCAGTGGTGCCCTGTGAGAGGACAAGGGGCAATGGGCACAAACTGGAAAAAAGGAAGTTCCATCTGAGCATGAGGAAACACTTCTTTACTTTGAGGGTGACAGAGCACTGGAACAGGCTGCCCAGGGCAGTTGAGTTCTCTGGAGACATTCAAAACCCACTTGGATGCAACTCTGTGCCAAGATGAACCTGCTTTAGCAGTTGGATTAGACTAGATGGTCTCCAGAGGTCCCTTTCAACCCCTACTGTTCAGTGGTTCTGTGAACATCTAATTAATCTGTGCAAAACAATTCCAACTGACAGTGCAAAGCAGAGGCTGTTTTTCTCTTGACTTGACTGACTTTTAAGGCTCAAGATGAAAGAGGAAATTCTGAAGTAGAAAAGGATGCAAACTGTTTAATATCAGGAACCAGCACCTCCCAGACTGTTTCAAGGGAAATTACCAAAGTCAGCTTCTTCTGCTTAATTTGGACAGCAGAAAAAGACTTGGCCATTTCAGGACTCTCTCCTATGATCAGAGTTTTGTCTGCCTTCCATTTCTGACTTTAAGAGTGGTGGCCCTACAGAAGATTCCTTCTAGACAGATCAAGAGTATCAGCACCTCCCTCAGACATTCACTGCCCTGTGTAGCGAGGCATCCACTGTTCTGTGCAGGAATTCCAAGCTTGTTCCACAGCCTCAGTGTGGCTCAGACATACCCTTCCAAAGAGCTGCATCAGACTCCTGTGGTAAACCATCAGATTTTTCATGTGATGAAGATGCTGCCAGTTCCTGTAATTTCCACAGTGGGGTGGTGGTTCACCGTCATGCCCAGTATGAGCTCTAGTGTCTGATTCTAGAAAGATAACATTCCTTGAACTCATGCAAAAGTTATTATTCCAATTTCCATTTTGCAAAAGCGGGAAGTTGTCAAGAACTGCCGCGGAATCATGGGAAACAGGAACTCCCTCCAGCTGAAAGACAGCATTAACTACAGTCAATCCTTAACTACAGTCTTGGCTGACATTTGTCTGGTGTATTCTCAGAGACCCTCCCAGTCAAAGGCTTCACTCATTTCCACACGTAAAATACTCCAGTATTCTATGCAGGCAACCTCATTTTGCATTCCTCTCATTTACCTCTGTTTCCTGACAAACACGGAAAGGGAGAACACACATCTTCCTTTTTGTAACCATCTTTTATGGCTTTTGAAAAGCACTCTTTATGGTACTTTCTCTTCAGGCAGACCTATTTCTTCAGTCTTTTCTTGCAGTTATTCTGGAGCTTTGATTATCTGGCAGCCCTCTTCTCAGCTCATGGGCATCCCTTGAATAGGCTCTGCTATCTTTACCAGTTATACTTATGTCCTTTGTTTGCTACAAGAAAGTCAAAGTACTTTGCGTGTTGCTAGTTAAGACCTTAAATGCATGACATGAAGAGAACTTAGAAAGTGCCCTGCTCTCCAGAGCACTTCTGAAGAGGATGCACAGAGGATGACAGGAAACATGCAGAAGTGCAATTTGTTTGGGCAGTTGCAGGATCCTTTCTTCTACATACAGGCACCCGCTTTATTTCAAGTATCTTTGTTGTGTCCAAGTATAAAAGCTCAAGGTAGACATTCTATAAGCAGTGTAAGAAACGGCTCCTGATTCTTGTCTGTGCACTGTCATGGTAACTGCAGTTAAGTGTTAAATGCTGCCCAAGATGACAAAACAAAAGATGAAACAACATCTTGAGCTGCAAATTAGACTCCTTTTATTAAATGTTAACTATACATTTGTATCTTCTGAAAATATTTTAACCCGAACAATAACTAACAGGTACAATCAACTATTTAAGACATCCTCCCTTTCAGATTCATGCATTTTTTTTTCCCATTAGTCTTTCCATCTAAAAATATTAAGCCAAAAATTTGGGAGGATTATAATTTTCTGACAGTCTTTTCCTTTACTCTTAAACATCTATCACACTTGAAAAATGTACAGGCTTATTGTATGTTACTAGACAAAGAACTTCAAAGCAATGGAGTTCTGAACATGAAAACTGTAAGGACATTGGCTTTTTTCATTTTAAGGAAAAATTACAAAAAAATCTACCTGAGAAATTACCCCTTATGATGTAACATTTACTTTATCAAGTAAACAGCATGACAGGTTTTTTACATCTCCCTTCTTAATTAGGCAAAGCTAAAGAAGTTACCACTCCAATTGAAGAGACAGCATGACAAGCTGTTGCCAGAAGCTAAATAATTTACTTCAGTTCTTCAGTGGCAGGAGACTGCTGGAACCAAAAAGGATTGGCAGGAGACAACAAGCAGCATACTCCAGGACAAAAAAAGCAGGAATCCCCAGAGCACATCTGGAACAGCACAGGAGTAGGACTGCCTTGTGGCAGTAGCTATTTCATCTCTCCAGAACTGTACACATCTGCCTGTGGGTAGGGGGGCTCTACAGAGGGACTTGGACAGACTAGATTGATGGGCTGAAGCTAACTGTATGAAGTTCAACAAGACCAAGTGCCAGGTCCTGCACTTGGGCCACAACATCCCCATGCAATGCTACAGGCTTGGGGAAGAGTGGCTGGAAAGCTGTCCAATAGAAAGGGACCTTGGGGATCTGACTGATAGGCAGATGAATATGAGCCAGCAGTGTGCTCAGGTGGCCAAAAAGGTAAACAGCATCCTGGCCTGTTTAGAAATAGTGTGGCCAGCAGGACCAGGAAGGGGACCATGCCTCCTGTACTTAGCATTGGTGAGGCCATACCTCAAATACTTTGTCCAGTTTTGGGCACCTCAATACAAGAAGGACATGGAGGTACTGGAGTGTGTCCAAAGGGCAGTGAAGCTGGTGAAGGGCCTTGAGAACAAGTCTTATGAGGAGCAGCTGAGGGAACTGGGGCTGTTTAGACTGAAGGAGGCTGAGGGGAGACCAGGAGGCCTCATCACCCTCTTCAACTGCCTAAAAGCATGTTGTAAAGAGGTAGGCACTGGTCTCTTCTCACAAGTAACTGGTGATAGAACAGGAGGAAATGGCCTCAAGCTGTGCCAGGGGAGGTTTAGACTAGACATGAGGAAGAACTTTTCCACTGAAATGGCTGTCAGACTTTGGAACATGCTGTCAAAGAGGTGGTTGAGTCACCATCCCTAGATTGGTTGAAAAGTCGTCTAGATTTGGCTATTGGGAATATAGCTTAGTGCTGGACTTGGTAGAGCAGGGTTAATGGTTGGACTTGATGATCTTGAAGGTCTTTTCCAACCTAAGTGATTCTAGCATTACACAGCTGACAACTGCAGATCACCAAGATGCAAACACAGACTCAACCTACCTCTACCCAGGGGAAGTGGAAGAGCTGTGACACAGATATTCTTTCTGCTTTAGTGAGGAGAAAGCAGATACAGGTTTGTTACAAGTAAACACGAGCTCCATTCAGTACCTTGACCCTGGTTAACAAGAACTCCTGGTCTGTACTGTACACTATAGTTGTAACCCACTAGCAGCCAAGTACCCTTGTCTGCCCTGCATAGGACTGGAAAAACTTGGAAAAGCACGCTCATACAAAAGCTATTATCCCTCTCCAAAATACGGAAGAACTCTTACCTCACTGACCAAAAGCACAAGCAGCAGCAGGAGGAGGGAGCTATCAGGCTTCCACTCTATTCCCATCCAAAACCTAGTATTACACTCACTTGCAGTTTGACGAGTTTGATTTTGCAAATTTGATGGAACAGTTGGTGTATGTACACACTTCTGCTCAGTCTTAGAGAAAAGAGCTGCGATTCTCTGAGATCTCTTTCCTGTGAGGCCCTGTTAAACAGGGTGCTAACAATACTGGCATTTCTACCTACTTGTAAGAAAGCAGGGACAGCTGTAATTTTCTAAAATCTGGTCAACACTCTTAAATGGAGAAGTGGGCATAAAAAACCAGAATATTTATTACTTTATGGGAAAGGTATCTGTGCAGCCTACACCTTCATGCTCTTAAAAAAGAGAAGAAAAGGAAAAACAGCAGGTAACATTCCCTGTCACAAATGCCTGTACTGGTGATAGTTCACAGAAAACCCAGCTACTGTTTGATGATGTCTGGTGTGGATAGCTAGTTACTCCTTCTACTCACTTAGCATTACGCCATTACCAAATACCTGCTACATGTAAAGCAGGTGGGTGACACAGGTTCTGTGTCATGGAAACATTCCACTCCCAAGAGCAACTTGGTGTGTATCACAGGGTTGTACCAATCTGCAATCAAGCACACCTGAGGTAGTCATAACTCTGACGTTTAAAATTTGAACTTTTCACAGAATCTCCTCTGAGGGAAGAGGAACTACTCTGGCATTTTTCCATCCTATCCCTCTCTTTAAGTTTGAGAATTGAGCAGTCCCAAGGTTTTGGTGCTCCCAGGAAAGTTTAAGCCAGCTGGCTGCTGTTTACTCTTAAACTGCCCATGTTTACTGCAACATTTCCTTTCTATTCCCTTTGTGCAGCTTTTCTTTCAGCTTCCTTTATTTTCAGGTGCTTTTAATCTTCTCCTTTAACTACCTGGAAAATGCAGGATGAAGATGAAAAAATACCTGTTAAGCAAAAAAGAAAAAAAAAGGGAAATGTCTCCTTAGGAAACAGATAGGAAGTTACAAAAGGAATGGAAGTTGATGCCTTTGGGAAATAGGAAAACAGAAACTGACAGTTTCAAATACAGCTGGCATGCTCAGCTAGAAGTCAGGTGGTCAGTAGACTTGAATGACATCATCCCACTCATCAACAGGCCAGACACCATTGTAGTGCACATTGGGTGGTGAGCTCTTCCAGTCCCACATCTTCACAGGAACCTTCCAATCCGACCCATAGTTGGCTTCAACATACTGAAGGGTTTCACAGGGCACATGTACCTTGAGTTCTACAAATTCAGTCCAACACAGAGTAAACTTTGGAAACAGATACCTGTGTCACAACAAAAACACATGATCACTGGCAGAAGACTGACATACACCTCTAAGTAAGTTCACAGAGAAAGCAGACAACTGCAGCGAGTGGCCATATTACATTTAACTTCTTTTTTTATTTTCTTATTTCATAGCTTTCTATCTATGAGCTATTATTTACATACCGGACAGGGATGGTTTTATAAACAGTAATGTGTCATGTGTTCTTAGGAAGGAGCATTTCTAGTTCCTTTGCTGCTTATTCTCATCTCTCTCTGCCACCTATAGGAAATAAGTTATTCCTTGTCTCTCTACCTTGCCAATTACAAACTGGATTTGACAGTTACCTCACTTAGAAGGGTGTCAAGTGGACGTTACATGTTATTTGGCAGGGAAGATTTTGATAAAAGCAGCATTAAGTACTTTATTACGAGTCAGGGCTTTCTTGAAAACATGTTTTACCTTCTTCAATCTTACCAAAGCAAGCACGCATTTCCCCTTCCGTACCCATGTTTAAACATGGTGTCAGACTCGGAGCAGCTGCAAAGAATTAAGATATAGCTTCCACCCTGTACTTTCTGAAACCATCTCAGCCCATTCAAATTCTCTAAATAATTTATTTTACCAATCCAACATTGTTCTGTACCTGCTGCTTTCTCTAGGTGAGCCAACACAAGCCCTGCCTATATCCTGGCATATACTGACGTAAGGTAGGTAAATCTCACAGTTTGATCTGAACGACATCCTATAGGAGCACAGTGTCAGAGTGGTTTTGTTAAACAAGTAAATACCAAAGCCTACATACTATTCCTGCAGAAGATCCCTCCAACTTCGGAAGTTGTGAAGTCTTCCATGGAAAAAAAGTAACCTTAAAATTCCTCAGAGTGGTTTTGTTAAACAAGTAAATACCAAAGCCTACATACTATTCCTGCAGAAGATCCCTCCAACTTCGGAAGTTGTGAAGTCTTCCATGGAAAAAAAGTAACCTTAAAATTCCTTCTCACAGGTTAAAATTAAACCATAAGCACTCAGACCTTTTGAAAAAGAAGGTTAAAAGATTTCTGCACTGCATAAATTATAAACCACACCTGTTCCTCTAAGCATAAAGTTAATTTTCTTTCTAAGGGCCGAGTGGACAGTCTCAGAAAATAAAACAACCTTGCTTTTTTGCCTTAAATGGAAGGAGAGAAAAAAAGTCATCAAGCACTTTTGGATACATACCCAGAGACTACTGATTAGCTCTAAATTAAAACAAAAATTAAAAAAACGCCAGCTATCAAGGGAAAAAAAAAAAAAGTAAAGAAGCTTCATTTGTGGATCTATAATCATCAAATAGCTATTTAGCTGTTATTAACCCAAGATATTATTCATCTATCTGAACTGTAGTGGGCATGCACACACAAAAGCTATCAGCAAACCACTGAAATAATGTACCTCCAGAGGGTGAACTCTGAATAGTAATGCTAAGGAGAATTTAACTAATTTGCAAGTTAAGAATTTGTTGGTAATTTCACCAAAATAATTATTTAACTACTATTAAAACCAAATGTTTACATTCACTGATGAAAAATGTAGCATTTGGTGATACTTCACACTCTGTCATTTGCTCATTCCAAGGGGCTGGAATGAAGCTACGTTCTCTTGTACTTATTCACTGCTCACCATTCTTTTGTGCAATTCCAGTCTCATCAATCTTTGAAGATAAAAGTACTGAAAAGATTTTACACTTACACAAAGTCCGCTATGGAAAGAACCTACAGAATTAACTCATTTTAAAGATTCAAGCACACAGTATAGATTTGATTCCTAAATTCAGGTTTTTTAAATACTTATTCTCTGCTGAAGAAAGCAATTGTCAAGCATTAAATTGTTTTAAGCAAAAAGGAGGTCTCAACTGCTCTAACTCCAAGACAAGAAAAGGAGGATGTACATGCTGGCTTGTGCCTGCAATGCTGAGAATGTATTCGTGTACATGAAAAAGCAAACCATGCAACCAGATATGTAAGGTTTAGAAACCAGCTCTCCAAGGCAACAGAGACTAAAAATTACTATTAAAAATATTTTTGAGATAAATGCTTACATTCTTCATACTTGTATTTAGCAAGATATGTAGAATGTATGCCTATGCATATATTTAGGTTTCTGAAGAAACTGGTTTTTACCCTTAATTTTAAAAAACATAATTAACTTGGGAACAGATCTTCCACATTTATCTGTGACGATCTAGTAGCAACCAGTATCTCTTGTGGGTGCCATATATGAGATTCCTTCAAAAGTGTTAAAGAGGATTTAGGATTCATCAAATCAAACAATCATTTCTCTTTTGACTGACCTTCTCCCAACCGTTCAGGTCAAGCATGCTAAGTCATCACATCTCACAGTTAAAAAGCTGTGATCTATTTTCTCTTTCTGAGAAAGTATCTGAATAAGACATATCTGGAATTGTTTGGCTAAGCATCCTGAACTGCCATGTTCTCTCAGGGCCTTTATAATGGTAAAACAAAGCAGTTTTCTTGCTCCTTTTCTGTATGGATTAAGTACAGTGAACCAATCCTAAGAAACACCAGTTCAGAACTAGAGGCTTCCTTATACCACAATCTCATAGCAAATAAGTTCTTACTGATCCAGAAAGCCATGTTTGTGTACTTTGAAAAAAAACTACCACCAAAAATAAGTACTAGGCTACAAGAAAATGAAAGTGTTTTTATGAAATCTCGAGTTCCAAAAGACCTGTAATATCCTAGGATAAAGGAGCAGAAGCATAGTACAGGTTCACATCTACCTTCTATTCTCATGCCTTAGACCAGTCCTACCAAAGAGGGGAAAAACAGCTCTCAAGTACCCCAGGTCTGATGCTACAATGCGATTTTGGAAGAGCATGTCAACTCCACTGGCATGGAAACAGATACTGCAATTTATACACAACAGAAGCCAGAAGAAAAGGCAAAGAATTTACTGGCCAGCTTCCTCCCCAGAAAAGATCACAGAAAATCCTCCAAAATCTTGTACAGAAAACCAGACATCAAGCCCACTTTGGAAAAGTATGTAATTATTGCTGTATTACTGCTGAAAAATACTCTGAAACATGTAATTTTCTGCAGGAATATTCCAAGAGCTCTTCCTATTTCTAAGTGTGCCTTTTCACTCTGGTTATCAAAATAACTTCCCCAAGCTTTGTTTATCACTTCAGAACAAAGATAACTAAGAGAAGGATTCAGACATTACCACCACCTAGATGACAATGCTCACTAAGTTCCCATTAGTCAAATATAAGCAAATACGGTTCAGGCAAAATATGAAAGATAATTAAAACCTACAGAAGTCAGCAAGGGTTTCAACTGGTGTGCAACTGTCTCTTTCTGAGTAAAGGTGGATGATGTAAAGAAACAAATCTAGTTATCAAAACCTATAGTGTTTGCTGAGTAGATTAGGGAGTTGTTGTACTTATTTGATGATTTAATACTGAAAGGTATGAAAGAAGAAGGTGGAATCCTATTTAAAATTCCATTTTCAGAACACAAACACCAAGGTCTGCAGTAGTTATCTATGCTGCTGTCACAACATTTGAAGTCAATAAAGCATTCCACATCATTAAGACAAAATCCAATCCTACAAGGTTTACTTTGCAAGGACAGCTGAAGCTTTCTGCCATAACGCTCTGTCATCAAGACAGATGCCTAAGGATTAATTTCTTACTGCAAAATTAGTTTGTGCAACAAACATAGTTTTAGAGACTTCTTTCTCATCTTAGCTGTTTATTTAACTCAGAGTTTGTCACAGTCCAGATAAAGTCTGCTTGATACATGATGTGCCAGCATTGCTTTCAACACAAAAGCATGACAGAAATGCTTGACAACCTCATGACTGAACTGACATTTGACAAGCCCAGCATCTCTCCAGTAAGTACTGTTCTCTATTTCTCCGGTCTCAAAGTGCAAAATCTCCACTGTTTCTCCTCTGACAACTGCCTTTCCCCCAAAATGCATAGACTTTGCTAGACAACAGCACACAAAATGCCAACACTAAACACTAACTTGTTCAATTTCTTTCCTACTAGAGGTACAAATTCAGTTCATACTTAAATTTCTTGCCCGATTTGGCCTGAGTTCCTCCATTCCATATGTGGTCATCCTCTTCATAGAAGAAAAAAATATCAAGTTTCACACCATCTTCTCCCTGGAAAGAGAGTTCCAAGCTGTCTTCTACCTGCAACACAAAAATACACATTGTATATACTCATAAAAATAGAAGCGTAATAATGTCTGCAGGTTTCAGAAAACAAATGTATTTTGGTCAGGTATGCAGAGTTACTCCTATCCTAAACTGCAGAAAATCCACTGTCACTGGTATCGCTGGTTTGGGGTGGTTATTTGGTGTTTTGAGAACACTGGAAGTTTTCTGCACCACAGTGGGACTGCCATCTCATTCCTCTCTTCTGCTTCACAAGTTTCAGCACCATTTCCCTGTCCTCTACCACAAGCAAAATAACCTCAGTGAACAGACACATGATTAGTAGATGTCTTCATTTAACATGCTTCCTCCATCATAAAACACTCACTGGAACAATAAATCACCTGCACTGCAGCTGAACTTTCATATTCCTGTAATTTTGTTTCTGTTCACTACCATTATGCAGCCTACCCTCTAAAAATGCTAAATAAAGATCTATATAAGCTAACAATTAACAACCCCAATGCCCACCTCAAGCCATCTTTCCCTTTCTGCTAGTTTTATGTACAGGGCTACAGATAATCTCAGAGCTATCACCAATCCTTCCATATGATGAGGCCCATCCAGCCTCATAAGACTAAGTTCTATCTTGATTCTTCAGTTACCCTAACACCACTGACACAGATTACACTCCTTTAAAAACTTACTAAAAACTTCTTCCTAGATGGAACTCAGACTCCCCGAACAGGGTAGAAGCCATTAAGAAGGGTTATTTTCTCACACACAGTCCAAGAGAACACACAAGAATCAACAAGATTATATGGTTAGGTAAAACCATAATAAGTAAATATCTGCCACGGAGGCTTCAGATACCATTCTACCTAAGGAATCTGTAGCTGTACCAAACTTGCAAGCCTACGAAAAGACACCTTAATCAAATTGCTCATTATCTATGTACCTTGCCAAATCTGTGCTTCAGTGATAACCCTGCTTTCTGAAAGGCTGGAATGATATCTGATTTGTAGTCTCTTATGAAGACTCCCAAATCCACATCTTTGCTGTGAGGAATGACATTGCACTGTCTGTACCAGCCTGAGGAAATAAAAAAAATACATTTAAAAAAAAAAAAGGAAAAAAAAAAAAAAAAAGAAACAAACAACCTAGTTAAGTCAGGAGCATGAGAAAGATATCAGCAGAACAAAAGGAACATAAAAATGAACTGCCATAAGGTCACTAGGCAGAAATATTTGAATGAGGCTATAAACAAGACTTCTGCCTTTGTACAGTACAAAATGAACCAACATTGAAGAAAACAAATCCTACTGCACTCACAGACAGCCCTTTCCTCCAGAAAGCCAAAGCATGAGAGAGAGAACACCCTTTTAAAGACATAGTGTCTTCAGTTGCCTAATCTAAATGTCCATATAGAAAAAATATTCTTCACCTGGGCCCAAATCTAACAGTATAATCAATGAACAGTTACTACAGCTGTGCTTTTACTTTGAAACTATTCTTTTAAATAGTGTCTGAGACAGTAGTCATCTTTCCATCACTACTGCAAAACAGTAAGACAAGAAGTGGGACATCCTTTTGTCTGTTTAATTAAAGAAGCTTCTAGTAACTGTTCACTCAGAAAACTACATTCCCAAGGACTAAATAAATACAAATCAAATCTGCATACACATGAGCTTTCACAACCTGTTTCAGTAACAAAAGAATCTTCACCAGCTATAAGATACTACTTTCATCTTCAGTAGAACTGAAAATTTACAGTACCTACTCTCCTAGGCCGATATTTTATTAAAAAGATGTGTTGTAGATAAATAAACTGTATTTTTAAAGTCAGTGATCAGCACCAAATTGCAAAGGAAGAAAAATCAGATGAGAGTTTACGTGGACAGCAGAAATATGTGCCCATCACTCTGCTTTCCAAAGTACATTTAGTAAATTCCAAGTCACACAGTTTAGGGAAAAACAATTGCTTTCTAAGCAGTGATCAAGACAGCATGAACAATAGCTAACAACTTCAAATGCTTCACTGGAAATTTGCTCAACATCTCCAAGGCCCAGGTTTCTGAAGAAAAAGCATTTTGTCAGTAGCAAAAGAAGCCTACTTCAAAACAGCTAATGCCATATTTTACCTCCCAACCTAGTACATGTAACCTCAGCTGACATCACAAGCAATAGAGGATGACATGTTTAAAATTTCAGATTAGTTTAAAAATGCAACACAACACAAATGTTTTACCAAGGCATGTTCCACTGCTCAGCCAGAACTTTACTCCTAAGTTATTCAGTGTCAGGACAGCCTTATGGAGCAAGGATTTTGCTTTTTTTCTGAATTCCACTGCATCAAGAGAGGCATCATCAGGATACAGCTGGAAGGCAAAGGAAGAGCAAGTCATTGACAGAGAGAAAACTTTTCCCTTTATTTTTCAGTGTTCTAAGAAAAAAATACCATTAAAAATTTACTTCACTGATATCTGGGTAGTACCTATTCTCACAGAGACAGCCCAGTTTGAGAACATGCACTAGAATAACAAGCTACAATTTAATCTCCGAAGCATCAATTTTCTGTTTTTCCAACTGGCAGAATGTGAAGTCATAGTAAAACAGAGTAAGAATATAGGTATTAGGCTCTGATTCTCGGCACTTGGCAACAACACAGGTGAATCCCCAGATCCACACAGGCTGAAGGCAACACCCAGAGTCCAGGGGGAAAACGGACAAAATCAGAGTCACTCCCAGCACATTAGTTTATTGGGCGCCACCAAGTGTTAGAAC
Source organism: Apus apus (assembly GCF_020740795.1). Taxonomy (NCBI): domain Eukaryota; kingdom Metazoa; phylum Chordata; class Aves; order Apodiformes; family Apodidae; genus Apus; species Apus apus. Next base: position 66,168,099 of record NC_067312.1, on the reverse strand, counting down.
TGGACGTCGACAACTTCTACCACAGTATTGGAAACAGTGGGAGCAGAAAACCGTGCCCATCTTCCAACTACAGCTGTGGCAAGATCTTCTGTTAATGCAAATCCCAAACCAACACGGCACCCTGGGCAAACAGCACCGACTCAAACACAGGCACAATGCACCACTTAGCTTCATGACTGATCTCATTATGGATTCTGGGGAAGCAAACAGTTGAAATTAACTGTTCAGAATGGATGCCAGCTGCTTATTTCAATATTAAAGCCCCAGCACATTTCAATAAACCTCCCAAGGCATGTTTTCTCTGCCTGTGGCAATTACTGTTTGGAGGTTACAGAGCTCAAGTGGAGCATGCTTACAATTTCTGTCCTTCACAGGTGAAGTGACAACATACTGGTAGGTACCCTTGGATATAGCAACTGTTACATGCATGGGGAGCTATGGCCTACTAGACTGAACAAGGATGGCCTTCCCTTCCCTGAGAAGTTCCTTCCCAAAGACCTCACCTGACTCAAGAACAGAACCTCTAGTGTCCCCCCTTTTCTTCCCTGCCTTTCATGAAATCAGAGATGGCTCAAATTCAATGACCTGACTCAATCCTAACTGTGGTTAACACTCAACCACTTTATATTTCAATCCTTTTCAAGTTAGGACAAAATACTCCCCATACTCCAGCAGGAAAAACTTCTACTATCTGCTTAATCAGGTAGCAATATTTTTTAAATAATTCTCTAAAAACCATTAGTTTACATGGTCAAATAGAAATGAGGTAAAAAAATTTTGGAATGACCATATCATTTCAAATAAAACAAAGTGGGAACGTGGAACTGCAGTACATGGTTCAAAATAATATAAAATTAAATATTACTCAGAACTTTGAGACTTGCCATAAGGAAAATTTTCAATCACAAAGATACACAAGATTTTAGTTTTTTACAGGAAATCTATTTAATAGGAACAATGGTGTAAGCTATGGAAAAGCTGGTTATCTCTTCAAAGTTCTAGAAAATGGAAAAACAATGCACTCACAAATAATGAAGACAAACCATGACTTTCACTTAAAGATTCAGTTTTATTACCACTTAATAAACTTCGTGGATTAAGTCTCAGAGGCTGTATTTAGCTTTATGTATGCAAACAGTCCCATCTAGGTATAAAACTGTGAACTGTTTGTAGGTAGGGTCAATCAGTGAAAACATACATTGCATCTCAGAGACACTACCTGATTACCACTGACCTGAAAGAAAGCCCGAGCTTCTCTGTACCTACATTCAAGAAATCTAGACTGTGACACCTCCTCTAGAAAACTGGACGGATTTTTTGGAATATGAACTTTTAAGTCATCAATGGAAACAAGTTGAAGTTCTGGCCTGCGGGGAATGAAAGAGGATACATTACACCATTCAATTCTTTACAAACCACAAGCCTCTTTTTCCTCTAGCTCAGGTTAAAATCTTAATCCATACTACTGGCAGTGATTTCTCTGTTCAAGTACACCCAAATGAAAGTGAAGAAGAACTTCAACAAATACCTTATACACTTAAAAATTGTTTAAAATTAAATTCTATGCCAATAAGTCCACAGTTAGCTTGTCAGATCACTAATTCCTTCACTGACTTATGACTTAAACAGAATTTATTCAGAGCTGTTGGTCAGTGCATTTGAAAATTCACACTATTTATTTAGTTGAATAAGTATGGAATGCACTTAAGAACCAAATTTTAGTCTCTATTTTGAATCTATTTGCATTCAAAATTTATCAACTGTTCAGCATTTTACAATGAATGTAATGTGATACTAACAGCTTACATAGTCAACTTAATGTTTAGGCACATAAATAGTACAGATTCCGTGACTTAAAAGGAAGAAAGAATGGTGTCAATTTTAAGGAAAAGCATAAACAGATTTATTTTTACCTGTAAAGTGTTTTTTTTTTTCCTCTGATCTATGGCATACACTCATACCCTACAGCAAAACTTTTCAAAGCCTAGTGGTATGTGCTTGGCTTTGAAAACAGTGACAAGATTTGCCATGATCTATATTTCCTGAAATACAGAAATGCTACTGGAAGCATTTTAAGTAAAGGCAGGCATTGACAGTAACTTTACTAATTTAATGCAAATTTTAAGCATAGGACTAAGGACAAATAACAACACCAATTCAAAAATTTATGCAAGAAACATGTCCCCTCAGCATGTTAAGAGCATGGGTTAGCTGCACTAGTTGGCACGTCTTTGTGGTACATCACCTCTCTTTATTCATGTTCTCTAGCACTCATTACTCAATGCATTTTTGTTTCTTTACCTTTTAATTTAATTTTCCATATCTGTATTAAACTTTTGGATACATATCATTATGAAAGAACACCAATTACCTATCAGCTATTACTAAATCACTTGCCACTTCTTTCCCCCTGGGTTGGTAGCAGAGATGTCTATCAACAGATTTCAGACTTCTAAATGTATTAATGGTAATCCCCTGACTAGCAGAAGACCCTCTGGTACATTCAATCAACCTCAGTCAGGACTTTTTTGACTTCTCTCACCTTTCTGGGTGCTTCAGCCTGGCTACACAGCAACTTCCTCTACAACACAGTTCTTAATTTAGAAATGGTGGGAAGCTCTTGATTTCAGGTAAACAGAACTGGATTTATCTTCCTAACTTAATTTACAGCACTTTGAGGGCTGAACTATGCATGATTTAAATTTTACAACCCAACTTTAGGAGACAGTAGTTTTATATATGCAGGAGAAATAATTTGTTTTGGAAATGCCATTATAGCTTCTTCCCTCCTCTGTTTTGAACTCACTTTTCATATGCTCCAGGGTAGCGACCAAAGTGGAGTTTCCGGAAAGGCACAAATTTTTTGTCCATATGTTGCTTGAGTCTCAGAGGGCCATGCCAGAGATAATTACCACTCCTCTCATAGAAGACCACCAGGTGAATGGCATGAGATGCCAGTTTAAAAATGTAGTGCAAGGGAATTTCAATCCCTGATAGGTCATCCATCCCATCCAAGCGTGGGTCCTTGTTTATAATCTTTAGCCATTGGAACCCCATTTTCTCAGCAGTTCTAAAAAGGCCCACCTATAAGGGAGAGGGAGAGACAGGAAGAGCAATAGAAGCTAAAGATTAGATAAAGCAAAATTGAATGCTAAATGTTTATTATTAACTGACACTATTCTCCATTTAAATTTTCTACTCAGACTTAGGTACAAACTAGTCCCAAGTTTCTAAGACCTCAAAGACCAGCATCCACAAGCAATTCCAGCAAGTGTATTTCTGTATCTTAAATTCTGCCCCTCAAACTACTCGATTACTCAAAGTCAGACTCAAATCCCAGCTACTGAATAGAACAAAAAAAAAATATTATAAGCCATTCTTGCACTAGGGTTACTCCTTGCCACAGCACCCTCTTCTCCATCCTCAAACTGCTCTCTCCATTTTCTCTTGTGCCAAACTTGGTGCTCAGAAGTCCTTGAATAATGATACCATTAATACAAAAACAATTACTGCAAAATCTTATTTAATGATGTACCTAAATATTTGTATAAATCTCAGCAAAGGCTAAACATTGCACTAGGTAACAGGCTTTCACATTTCCATAGAAAAAAGGAATGAAATTCCAGCTGATAAAAAAAGACCCAATCATCATGTGAAGAACTTTTAAATTACCCCCCTTAAGCTACTTTATACAGGTATATCAACTTACTTTCTGGATGCTACAGATATTACCACTGAGCCACAAAAGAAAAGGGAGATGGATTTATAGTAGTGTGCTACCACACAACCTTATTGTCAGTTTCTTTAATTTCTCTACAGCTGTGGGTAAAACAACTGCCTGACCAGTTTCAGAGTGCCACTACCCTTCACTTACCCAGGACTCCTTCAGTAAAATAGTCACAGACCCACAGACCATTTTAATGTGTACTGCTTTTTTCTTAAAGAGAAATTAAAAAAAAAAAAGAAGAAAAAAAGATGTTTGTCACTGATGTATTTCCAGGTGACACTTCGCTGATGAAATAATCTTGGATTCCATTTTGTCCTTCATCACATGCTACACCTCTATTTTTAACACACTTACTTAAAAATCTCCAAACATCACAAAATAAAATGGTGTTAAGCACATGAATGCACTAAAAAAAGTAATAAGGCAGCAGATTACAATAATCTTTCTAGCCCTGTCAAATCATTACCTGCATTTCCTCCTTGATAGATCCCCAAACTTGAGATTTATTACAGCTGTACCTACATTACAGGCTTAAGGTTTTCCTTCTTAACAGACCTCTTTCTGTTTTCTTTCTGGCATGGCCTCTTACTACAAGTGTTTATGAATACTGCAGACAGCTTTCAAAAACTCTTAGTTATCTGTAAATTATTCTTACTGTATCTAGGCACTTTTTACTTTTAAAAATAGTTTCCTCTACCAATACCTTTACAAGATTTCCACACATGTAATTCAGCAGCCTTTATACAAACATGAAAGCATTATGTCTCAAAATCATAGATCAGTCAAAAGCATTAAAATACACAAATGTGAACTGAAGAAAAGGCACTTACTTCATGTTTCCATGTTTTGTCCAGTAGTGCAAACGTAGTAAAGTCTCTTGGAGCACAAAAGTACTTGCATTCTGGACTGGGGCCATCAGGAGAACTTCTGATCTGTTCAATGTCTTTATCAACCAGTCCCAGAATCAAAGGATCGATCAAATACACTGGTATATTGTGACTGGATATTAAGCCTAGGAACTTATTGACCACATGCTGTTTGACAGAAGATAAAATTAGAAGTTAAAAATACCATCTTTAAACAAAGGTTAATACATGAGAACTCTTCAACAGAAGGTGAAAACCCAACCCACTGAGAGAAGAAAATCTTATCTCCCGATACATTTTTTGAGTGTGTGTTTTACTTCCATGAAGAATCATAGAAATAGAATTTTTCTCTTTGAGAAGAACAGGATGCTCTCAGGCTTTCCAGGTCTCTAAAATTAAATTCAAGATTCTTTCCAGTTCTCAGTTGAATTGAAAGGCACTTGAATATCAGGGATTATAGGATGAGATGTGATGGACATGTGGGTGCTGAGGAAGCTGGCTGATGTAATTTCAAGGCTGCTCTGCAACATCTTGAAAGGCTGTGGTAATCAGGAGCTGTTTCTCAAGTCTAAGAAAAAGGAAATCTCAAGCCATCTTCATAAAGGAGTATATGGGGAACTGTGGTCACCTTAATCTCAGTCCCCAGGAAGCTTGTAGAGAAAAGGCCCCTGGAAAGTCACATCCAAGTATATGAAAGACAAGGATGTGATTGGGAAAGCCAGTCAAAGGCAAACTGCACCTTATCACACCAACTGCCTTTGAAGAAGTATGTGGGCAAGCTTGAGCAATGGACACTGTTCCCACCTTGACTTTAGCAAGGCACTTGACCCACTGCCAAGCAGCATCCCCAGACCTCAGGCACAATGACTGCTGTGTGGGAAGAGCAATTCAGTGAGATAGTAACAAGTCAGTGGTAGACAGCCTTTGGATACAAGTGTAGCCAGGGCATTCAGGCATGGCAACCCTGCATAAGCTGCAGCAAGAAAGCCCTGTGCCTGATGAGAGGATTTATCAACTTGACTCAATGCAGAATTTTAATCAAGTACATTTAAATGTTCATGGCACACAGAAGATACACAGCAATCATAGCCAACCTGCTATTAAAAATGCAGCTAATGTATTTAACTGCAACAGCCAAATTTAATTACTTTAAGTACTGTTCTAATATGAAAGAATATTTGCTTAGAACAGCACTATCAGACTTTCTGTCTGTTACAATCTCAAGGATTGTAGAAGAGGTGTGATGAGGTAAAAGAGTGGCCTACTGCCCAAGCTACCTGCCCACCAATACGACCCTGGCTTTCTAATTGAAACTGTAATGACTCTTCTGTCCAGCTGCTCAATCTGTTCCACCAGAATCCAAGGCCAACCTCCAACTCTGGCACAGGCCTTTGGCTTCAGAAAGACATAAAAACATGAATGAAGACAGAATGTGGATCAACGAAGTGAATTTAGGCAGCAGCACTACATGTGCTGCACCAGCAGAAGCAAGGCCAGCTTCTTGGTGATTTCAGCTACACAGAGATCTAAGTGTCAGTGACGTGGGAGCATTATCTCTGTAACTAACACCAGCAGATCAGACTGATGAGCAGGTAGCAGATCTATGCAAGAACATCTATTTTTTTCCCCATCAATCCTCCAGGGAAACAAACACTTTTAGCTGAAACTTCCATAATCAGTAGAAAGACATGTTAATGATGTTAAGAAGCTAAGAGAAACATTCAAACACAGCATTTCACACCCATCATGCAGAGACTCTGAAGAAAGCTTGGAGAGCAACAGGTCTAAGACAGGACTGTGGAGCGTTCTGCTTTGTTACTAATGATCTTGCAATATCAACTTAAAAGCTTAATGAGAACTCTGTCCACAGATTGGCAGACTGGAAGACCACTGCCACCATGTCACCTAGCACCTTGTAGGTAGTTCCATGGGGTGACACTTCCAAAAGTAGAGAGACATTCCTGGAGAAAGCAAGCAGATGTCCACAGAGATGTTGGTTTGGATTACTCTCAAGAACAGCTCTTAACTAGAGCACCTTTCTTCTTGCTTAGCAGAAACCAGGCATTTAAGTGGCTATTTTACTAGCTAGCAATATTACCAAAACCGCATCCAAAGTGAAAAGCAGCCAGCTCCCAGGGTGTCATACTCTTTAACCATCTGTGCTGCTTTTCCACTGGGAGATCTGTTAACAAAAGACTTCTGTAGAAGTGTTTCCAAACAAATGCTAGTGACAAATATCATAACTGAGATTGCAGTTCCCTAAGGCACTTTGGTTGCACTCAATCCTGCAAACCTGAAGTAACGAACCACAAAAAAATATCACATTTCAGGTACATAATGGCACTCCTAACACTGCTCCTGAACACTGGAATACAGCAACTGGTGAATGCTGAAATGTGACATTTTCCTGCTTGTGAAATGCTTCATGACCCAGCATAAGCAAGAAACACGAAACACTGAGCAGCAGGTTAAATAACTGGAGGGGTATTATGCGACCTGAGTCCTGCAGCTGATTCTTTTACCATGCTACTGACTATCCAACAAGCTGCATGTCAAACAAACCCAGCTTTTCAGTTCTCAGTCTGAGAGAACACACAAGTCTGGACCAAAACTCTTATATTAAAAAGAACACGTTTTCATTCTTAAATTTTTAACAACACTACTAAGGGCTGCTCAAGTAAAGGCTGCTAAACTGTAACTATTTCTCTTTTAAAATTCTCTCTTAAAACACTTCAGAACTTTAGCCATTGAAGAAAGTATCTTTTAGTCATTAATATTAGAAAATCTCCCATGAAGAGGAAAGAGAAGTGTATCCTGAGTTTGCAATCCTGTATGAGTTTCTGAGACTTGCAGAAGACCTATATACACCAGTGACATTGTACATACCCATCTCGTGCTGTCTTGACCTGACTGGCTTCCTCTGACCTTGGAAAAAACTGCTCCATTCTAAAAATATCAAAGAAGGGAATAGGTAAAGAAAAAGAAAGTAAGTCTCAGTTCAATTCCTGCTTAGGGTTTCTTTACAGGATATTCAAGGTCATTTATCCAGTTAGCACTTTATAATTATGGCTGTGGTTGTGTCTCCACTCAACTACAGTACTGAACGTGAAATCATAAACAACTGCTCTGGCTTAGTGCATGTAGCAGGGCAGCACAAGCCTTAGGGACTTCCAGACACGCATGGATTGCATGATCAGGCCTCAAGTTTCTAAGTCAATATGTGGCTAAATGTAGAATAGGAAGATGACAAACACAAACCCTGTTAGGCAAACAGCACTGGGGGAAAGACAGCAGGACTATGCCTCAGTCTTTACAAATGTTATCCTAGAGAACTAAATTTGAGACAGTTTACTCACACGATAAAGCCAAGGCAGTTGTTGGCTCAGCTTTTAGCATTTTTGAAAGGATGAAGAATTTCTTATCCTCAGCCCTGTTGCTTACAATCTGAAACTACTCAGAAAAATGCCAAAGGTTTTGGTTTCACCTAGTGTGAAGACTGCCTGCATTTATTAAGAATATCCTCACCAAAAGAAAGCAAACTTGGGAAACATGATACCTATGTGGTTTTTTTTCTGTGAAAAGACAATTAATTCCTTTGTTCGGCTTAAATTGCAACTGCAAATTATGAGCAAAGTATTTAATTTATAGTGACATCTCTTCTTTCATCACGGAAAATCACACTCAATAGGTGGCATGAAAGCAAGATTTGATCTGTCATATCTAGAAAATTATGAGCATTGTATCACAAAGCACTAGGATACCTGTGGTAAAAGGTAAGGTTTATTAAAAAGGCTGAAAAGCCTGCAACTAACACATGCTGCATTCCTTGTTTCTTCGGAAAAGCCCTAAGATAGGCCTTGGTTTGAGCTCACTTCCAAGAAAAGACACTTATCAACAGGAGTAGGAGGGCTTGTGAAGGTTAAAAATCCTGGTGGCTCAAGCCTGCAGCGGAGAACACCGAGCGGCAGCGCATTTCAGAATGAACGGGAAGTCTCTGACACGAAGAAGGGAGTTTCAGGCTGACAACTGCAGTCGGACCCTGCAGCTGCCACCACCAGCCTGCTCGGGCTCCCCGGCCGCTTCGTGTCACCACTGCGGGAACTGCCGCCCACGCGAGGGAAGCTCAGCCGTGCCCGAGAGGAGCCCGGAGACAGCCGGCATGACACCGGGTTATGCCAGAGAGGCAAGCCCGCGCGGGGCAGCTCTCCCTTACCTTCTGCGACAGGTAGAACTTGTAATAGTACAACTGGAAGAGTAGGAAAACCAGGCTGGTCAGCGAAAGGAGCGCCAAAACCACGTTCTTATTGATTTTCTGCATTAGTCTTCGGGACGATGTCGATCACCGGCTGGAAGCAGCGCCGCGTCGCTCATCTTCCCCCGCTTCCCAGCTCCTCCCCGCGCACCGGCAGCGGAGGCCGCCCCGAGCCGGGCCCCGCACCGCCGCGCAGCCCGCAGGGACCGTCCCCCGCGCCTCACCCGGCCCTCCCGGCACGCACAACCGGGGCACGGCCCGTCAGGCTCCCGCTGCCAGGCCGGCCTGGCCCGCAGCGCAGCTCCAGCCGCCCGGCGGCCTGGACCGGCGTTGGCGAAGCGCCGCCCCGGGAAGCGCCGCCCCGGGAAGCGCCGCCCCGGGAAGCGCCGCCCCGGGAAGCGCCGCCCCGGGAAGCGCCGCCCCGGGAAGCGCCGCCCCGGGAAGCGCCGCCCCGGGAAGCGCCGCCCCGGGAAGCGCCGCCCCGGGAAGCGCCGCCCCGGGAAGCGCCGCCCCGGGAAGCGCCGCCCCGGGAAGCGCCGCCCCGGGAAGCGCCGCCCGCCGCCCCGCGCGCCTGCGCGGCAGGACAGGGCTCTCCCGGCCCCTCCGCCCCGCCCCGCCAAGCCTCCCCGAAGCAAAGGAACAGGTCAAGACGTCAGATTTCAAACTTCTGTATTAATACAAAAAGCTTGCATCACACACAAGTCAAAGACATGGAAATACTCGGCGGTTTCCCAGGCGGCTCCGAGCTGTGGGCAGCGAGAGGCCGCCTCCTGCCTCGGGGTGCTCTCCGGGGGGCGAGGGGGGAAGCTGGCAGACGATACCTGAGGTACGGGCAGGCAGTGCCTGGGCAGACCCCGCACCGGCCTTGCTGCGGGGTCACCAGGCGATGGAGGATCAGCCCGGCTCGGCAGAAGGGAAAACCACACCCAGGCTTCCCCCTCTAGCAGGGCATCCAGACTGTTAAGAGTTCCAGGGAGGCTGGGTGGCAATGATGAACAAGTGTCTGTCAAAGTGTCACGTTTATAACCTGTTATCGGACTAAAATATTGCTAAGTTAGATGCTCTTCCTGACGGAACCGGTTAGTTTCTCCAGTCTTAATACAAAACAGCGGCAGCGTGGGAGACTGCAGGGGGGAGGAAAGAGGATTTGCACATTAGCCTCTACTTTTTTTTTGCTTAGAGGATGGCTAAAGAAATAATCCTGTCAACCTCTGCCATCCATGTTTGGTATGTGGAGAAGCACCTATCACTGGGATGATTTTAAATCATCCCTTCTGAAATTAACATCCCCTCCTGCAGTTCACACATCTCTCCATGAAAACAATGAAAGCTACAGTTTTCTGATCTATTAGAAATTCAAAGGAAACCTTCAGTTCCTCATTCCTTATTCTGAAGTTATTTTGACTTTGAAATACTACCAGTAACCAATGTTTGGTTTTCTTTTAAATTCAATCTCATTTTGGTCATACAGAAGAAAACTCCTGTCGAGCCACCAAAGAGCATCAACTCCAGGGGAGAGAGGCTCAAGGAGTATTAAAGTCACCAGGCATACTATACTTAGCATTAACTGCTGGGCAAAACTACAGACCTTCAAAAGGTCTACTCCCCTGCCAAAGAACAATGCCTCCGGACCCTGAAGTGGACTCCCTAGGAAAAAAGTAACTTCATAGGCTGCATGCATCCCTCCCTAGCTGCAAGTACAAACAGTGGGCCAACTGCAATGAAGTATCACCAATATATTGGTAAGGACAGACACTAGCTCAGAAAAAAAGACTCTAAAAAAAAAATAATCTAAAGTGCTTAAGGCAATTCTTCATATCCCCATTTACTAAAAACAATTGGACTAGCTGTTAGCAGCAAAAATTTGACATCTGTGCAAACTATTATATTACAAACTCATCTTTTAAGGGTAAAAATTCACATTAAGTTCATCTAGGACATCCGTTAAACTAAAACTTGTGAGTCACAAGTCACAGTATGAAATACTTAAGCCTTCTTATAACTGTCCAAGAAAAATTACATTTAAAACTTGCGAGTCACAAGTCACAGTATGAAATACTTAAGCCTTCTTATAACTGTCCAAGAAAAATTACATTTTTACATTGTGCATATCAAATTTACCTTGCAGGTTGCACTACAACTTCCTCAAAAAAGAACTTAATAATTTATATGCTCTTATGTAGGGTTGGAGATTACTCATGGTTTGTTGTCATTACACATTAAATTCTTGTAAACATTCCCTTTATTTCCAAAAAGGAAAGCCTAAATAGGAACTGTAACTGAACACCCAAGATCAAGCCAGTGACTGGGCAGCGTCAACAGGTACTAGACTATTTCAATGTCTGTTTACCAGAGTCATTCAGCAGAACGAGTCTCAAAACAAGAAGCATCTGTCATAATCTTCCTTTCTCTAAACACCACCAGGGTCCAAGCCTTCAAGTCTCACTCCCTCACATACCACTGAATTCACAGCAGCTGAGCCCCTAGAACTGACAGTCAGGTGTTCATTGCAGTAAAAAGGAAATAAAGGAGGAAGAAATATTTAAGATTACTACACAGGCTATCTGGATAACAACATCATCTGTACATAAAGTGTGAAACAGATTCAGGACGCTGTTAACATTTAAGAACCAACCCTCCAGTACCATAATTTCAAGACCCAAAACACTAAAATGGCAGAGGAAGGTACAGTTAAACAGGGAATTGTTTTGCACTTTCCTCTGCAAAAGAGATTACAATTAACTTTATTCACAATGAAAATATTTAGAGATGCTCAAGTTCCAGATATGAAATGAACACTTAACAGCTCAAGGGTCCTGTCAACTTGATTTCTCAAGCGGAACAAATCTTTCCAGATCAGGTATTAAAATTAAGAACAAAATTTAAGTTTTCCACTGAACATCATAACCAGTTTATTACGAGTTGTTTCAAGGAATTTCTCCTCCTCTTGAGAAATCCTGATGGACAGAAAGAACCCACTGATACTAACAAAGTATTAGATTATTAGATGCTCATGTTTTATGGACTAAGAGATACACAGAAGAGAAAGTACTTTGGCCCTGTAGGAAAGGAGCCAATTCATTATGGACCTTACCAGCATGAATTTGAAACAGTTTTCAGGTGAGATTATGAAAAAATCTTCAGTTATGAAACAGTTGATTCAAGTGTGTATCTGAAAATTATTTCTAGTCTCCTGGACTTGATTTAAGGGAAGATAGTAGATTTAAACAGTCTGTAATACACAGGTAATTCTCATTTAAAAGTCGGATTTTCCACGAAGAATATAACAAGTTGTGGGGTTTTTTTAGCTCTCCCATCATTTGAATTATTTAACTATTGTTACTAAGCTTCCAAACTAGGAGCTGAGATGATGGAACATCCAGGCTCAACATTTCATTTGATATGTGAATGAAAATATATCACCAGAGATCCAGAAGCAGACTGTATGTTAGCTGTCAAAGCATTTGTTCATCTTTTAATTTTTCGTTGCCCTTACAGAATGGGAAGGTGTTAAATTGGAGGCTATAAAGAGATTCTTTAGAGTATGAACCTCTGGAAGTCAGACTCATAACAACCTATACATGGCATATAGTTCAAGCTAGCAAGTTAAGAGTGGGATGCTATATATAAAAGCCACATTTCTGCTGGATAAAGAAATAATGCACTTTTTTGGACTTCCCTGCTTATCCAGAAACTTCCAGGAATGCTCACTAGGCTAGTCAAAACAGGTAGCATAAATGTGTGCCTGGGCTCAGAGTGTACTGCCTTATCACCAGGAATCTAGGGCTGCTTCTGCTCAATGACAGCTTTGATACTGACATGGCTGCTTGAGAAGTCTTAGCCTGCCTTGAAGCTGGCTGGAAAGAAAAGCTGTAAGATCTTCTACATCCTGCCCATGCCCTCTTCTTTAAGGAGAAGGATTTAAACCAAAGTTCTGACACCCTGGTTCCTACCTTTGGCTGCATTGCAGCTTTGCTATCAGCAGAGAAAGATTCAGTGATCAGTTGCATTTGATGAACAACATGAATTGTTGATTATGACAATCCAACCAGAGTAATGCCACAAAAATGGAAAGGCAAGAGATGACCAAAAATTAGGAGCTTCTGAGTGAGCAATACCATGCTGTGGTTTTTAAAAAGCTTTGGATGTCTGCTTCTGAACCTCCGACCTGAAATACTTCCTACCTCAATGGCTGGCTATCATAATGCAACTTTCAATGAGGACATAAGAATGTTTTGAAATACTTTAAATTTTTACGTTTTCTGTAATTTGTGATAAATAGGAGCAAAACTCTAAATATATCTGAAAGAGTTACTCATGCGAAATAGAATTATTTTGTATTAAAGGAAAATCACAAACTGCTCTTACTGTTTCTTCGTATCAGGCCTCCAAATTCTTCTAGTATTCTTTTGAAATTATACTGCTGTGACATTTTGCCAGGCCAGGCTACCAAATTAGTATTATTTCAAAATACAGGTTTGATATCCCAAGTTCTAAAGGGAAGCCCACTAATAATAAAATAAATAGTCAAGTCATTAATGTTCAGAGAGCTAAGAAAATGGCATTTGTTATAGTCTTCATAGAAAAATAATATCAATACCAAAATTAATATTCAATTCCATAACAAAACACTTAAATACAGTATTAGAAAAGTACATAGTTACAGGTCATGATTTCTCCACTTTTTTTCCAAATAGGCAACAGTTAGTTCAGTTTTCTGTCTGACACTCCTGTCTGGATTCACAGTAGGTTTCTAGCATTTTAGCCCCAAACCTTTGCATTATCAGTACCCAGGTCTTAAATAGCAGTAGGTAGCAGTTTAATCCAATGCTCACAAGCTTCTGTGAGTAGCAGCTACACAGAAAAAAAACCAACCCATTCAGCAATAGAAATATTTAACAGACATTACTAGGCAATATTGTTTAGGCTACTTGTTGAAGCACTCAATCCATTTTCACTTTTCTGGAGAGTTTTCACAGCACTTGGCACCTGCAATCCAGTACTCACTGTAAGCCCACCACACCAAATCTAAGGGAGAAAAAAATAATAAATATTCTGAACATTATGAAGCATTTACATCTGTCTTCTCCCATCCCACAATAGAACTAACACAAAACTTATCCTGCAGCTACATTTGTCTTCTCTCTCTCTAGCCACAGCACTCTGTAAAACATTCTAATCACATAGAAGCTAATTTTTAAGACCATAAAATCTGAGATGCTTCACAAAGTATGCTTTATGACCAAGTTTATAACCAAGTGTAAGATCTAATACTAAAATATTTGCTCCAAATAGGAAAACTACTTTAAAGAACAATGTGCTAGCAGCAAGTACTTTGAATGACAATGCAAAGCAGCATTCCCACTATGCTGCAGTGTCTGAAAGCAGTGTGCAGTTTTAGAACATGGCAGAATTACATCAATGTAAACACAGTACAAAAACATTAAGCTTTGAGAAGCTTCAGAGGCACAGATGCCAAGGACCTCTATTCTACAACTGAGTTATGTGAAAGAATGTATCTCCACGTTTATGAATATATTCGAGAGCTGTAATTAAGTAGTTTGTCATTTTTTAGATGTTCAAGCTAAACGAAGTAGTGTATATAAGACTAGTACCACTAAGTACTAGGGGCTGTATGAGACACAGCCTAACAGGCTGAGGTGTGGTAAACAAGTATTTCCTTGGATGCCTTTGGAATTGTGTTTGCAATTGTGGAGAGATGGTCAAGAAGTGTATCCCAACAGTTCCGAAGCTGTTCTGTTCCCACATATTGAAAAGGATCAGTAAGGCAACTTGCTTAGTCAGCTCCAAATAGCCATTAAAGATCTAGACTCCTATTGCCAGTACATCTAACCAACTGCAGAAACTGTGAAATTTTCCATTCTTTTCCATTCCTCCTCCATGCCCAAAAGAAGAGTAACTTTAATAACTGGCCTAATCCCACTTGGAAATGACCATGCTGTGTTTTCCATGGGCCTGTTTAGGGGAAGCTAGGCATCAGTGCCCAGGAAGCTGAGTTTTTTAGTATGAATTAGCATGATAGCCTCCTCTGGATTCCCAAGTTTTCCCAGCCCTGCTCCCAAAGTATGATGCATATGATGCCACCTTATAAAGCAGCCGAGGCCTCCAAATCTAGTTACTTACACAAATTATTTAAATCGTTATAGCAAAACCAGTAAGCAGTAACTAATTCTCTTCCCTTGCATTTTTCACAAGGTTTGAGTCTTTAGAATTGCAGTAATTTTTCACTGAGTAGCTTTGGAGCCACAAAAAAGTTACGCAGAGCAGTGAAATGACTGGTGAGAAAATCCCACTGAGCTTTTAAAGATCTGAAAGCTAGACTCCTGTATTTGAGGGAAACATCTGGTGTTGCTGTCTCATGACTCCTGCTCTGACAGCTCACAGCACCTTGGCTTCCTATCTGCATCAGTTTAGGTGAACTACTGTAGCTCATCAGCTACTGGAATGTGCTGTTAATTGACTCCCTAAAAAACATAATGACTTATTTACATAGCTAAGACATCCAGGTGCAGAGTTCTCCTGTCAGAGTGCTATTACAAGCACAACACAAAATAAAAAAGGTGAAAGTAAAACATTTTCAAAAATTATTAGTCCGACAAAAACAGTACTCCCAGTTTCCTCCTTTAAAAAGCACTAAGTCTCAGTAAACTGAATTCAGTCCTAGAAACTGAACAAAATTTTAAAGATACTGACCATGAAGCCTGGTAATAATGGCTGGGTAAACTTTGTTCTGAAAGTGTGTAACAGCTCCTTCGAGTTAGCATTATAGAATGCGAGCTGACCTAAAACAGGCAGAAAACAAGTTAAAATACGTTTAAATGCTACCGGGGTGCAACTTTTTGTAAAATTGATTCTTTTCCAGGGAACAGTTTCTAGAACACACCAAATACACCCCATGTGACTGAAAAATCCTCAGTTAGTAGCTCTGTCACATAGATGGACCCAGGTCATTTGACATTACAAGCACAATTACACGAACAGCTCTGGACCTTATTTTCATATAGAATGATACAAATCTGGAAATGATGTGCTACTTTAGCATTGCTTCAACTTCACACTGAATAGCTAAGCAAGTTTTTAGCTGAACTTCACATGATCATAATTTACCTCCGTCAAAGTCGCAGTATACTCCTATTCTGTCTGGAACAGGTAAATCTAGAGTCTTGGTTCTATTATTATGTTTTGCTGAAAATGTTGTTTGCAGCCAGTTGTTGATATGGATGCACCAGCTTGAATTAGTCTTTCCTAGCTGGTCAAATTTCCCCAGGTTTTTATATGTTACTCCCACGCTGTAGGATTTGCAGTCCTTCTGGGCTTTCACCTCCCAGTAATGCTGTCCACTTTCAAAAGCAGTGTCTCCTACCAAAAAGAATACATATAGTTGCTGTAACTAAGTGTACCTTACAATGCCTGCTTCTTGACAGGCACCAGTGATGCCTTCTCTGTTGTATTTTAAGGAGAAGGCTTAGAAATACAAAAAATCTGAACTGTAAGGAACAAAAAAGTTAATATGCAAGAAAATAAATATAAAATAGAATAATTAAAGTTTTTACTTACACTCATGGAGATTTGACATCAATTCACATTTAATAGCAGTGAATATCAGCGATTAAGAGCTTTGTAATGAAGAATAGGCTTGAAGACACTTACAGCAGAAAATTCTGGTGTTATATAGGCAAAACCTCTGTGCAGGACAGCATCAAATACACAGCCTTAATAAGTCACAAACTTTCCCTCAAATTCTTACCTAATCTGCCCTTCCATAGTATTACCCATCTATCAGAAGAAAAAAGTTCACCTTACCCAACACTGTGTATGATTCACCAGTAAAATGATCTCTGCTGCTCCTCGCTGGGGATCTTGTGCCAACTGATGTCCTCTTTGGAGATGGTGCACCACTTCTAAGAAGAAATGAACCATTCAAGATTTGGATGCAATTACAGAAATGCATGATTTTTCCCAAGTCAATTAGGGTGCTAAAGGCATGCATAAGCTACTGAAATGCCACATTAGTTCAGCCACTAAACACCTCTAACACTACGTATGCACAAGAACTGAGAGAGATGACAGTCAGGAAAAAAAAAAAAAGGCAAAACATTGTAAGAAGCAAATTTAGAGGCAGTTGAGAAATGCAACATGAGGGAAAAAAACAGATATGTGGCCTGTGTTTTGAATAAATGCTTGTGTTCTCCACATACTAGGTAGAACCTTACAGAATGTAAGTTTCTAGTTTGATGCAAAAAATTTATAGTAAGTCTTGTAGATCAGCTACAACAATAGGACAAGTGTGACTTCACTCCCAATATTTGATGCAAAAATGTCTAATTTTCACTGGAATTTAAATATCAGTGAATGGGAAAATATCAGATCTGTTAAAGGTAGGTTTTTCAGCACAGGTGTGGCTTGTGTCAGCAGTAACTGAAATCCCAAGAAAACGTGTAAACCAATGAGGAATGAAAGGAGTGAAACTAGTAATTTTATTTAAAAATACATGCACTGAAGATGATACAAAACCCAAGAGCATAAAATCTAAACACAATTTATACTAAAAAAAGATTAAGTGAGACTTTCAGAGTTTAACACATCACAACTCTCCTAAAAAAAAGGGGGGGAGAAATTTTATTTGATATTAGCCCTACCAAAGACTTCAGAAAAGAAAATTGTGCCACAACACATTGTGCTGAGAAGCACACAGCAACGCCTCAAGAGTAATAACATTTAGGAGTCTAATCCCAATCAAGAAAGGCTTAGAACTTCTGATCACACTTTACAAAAGAACTCTCAGTAAGAAATAGCAAAATAAATGAAGACACACTTCACTCTGCAGAACATTCTAATGAGCAATCAGTTGCACACAAGAATCATTTTAACTCAATGAGATTTTCAAACATTTTGTTTTCCTTGGTTATGCCCTCAAAAATAATTCCTAGCAATTTAACCATCACACAAAATGAAGGCTACTTTCAAATTACACTCAACAGTAAACCTCACTCGCCAGGGAGTCACATCTGGTTATTATTTTAAAGAC
Source organism: Apus apus (assembly GCF_020740795.1). Lineage (NCBI taxonomy): Eukaryota > Metazoa > Chordata > Aves > Apodiformes > Apodidae > Apus > Apus apus. Next base: position 66,150,205 of record NC_067312.1, on the reverse strand, counting down.
AATCAGTAGCAAAGAATTTTAACTTCTCAGAAATGCCTAAGCAGTTTAATTGCACAGACAACAAAACTTTAAAGTATGAAGTCTCTGAAATGCACATGTGAGAAGTAATTTTTAAATCCACATCCTCTGTAGTCTATCATATAATAGTCTTAGAAGAGTTACCACACACATTTTCCTCTCCAACTTTTCCTTAACCGCAATTTGTTAAACCTAATGGCTACTCAAATGTTCACTAATACAGAGAAGTTTAGCTTTTTTTTTCCTTTCTGTTTTGTTTAACACACGGATTTCAAGTTTTCTGGAATTGCACTAAAATACCATTACAAGAAGGGCTAGAAAATACTCCTTTTACCTAATACCTTCATTAAAATAAAGTCATGTAGGAATCAAAAGCTGAGTGGTATTAAGCTGTCATACATAAGTATGCCAGAATCTCTGGTTCACCTTTATGATCGAGTTTGTTTTATTCCAGTTACAGAAGTGTACAAGAAATCACTGATTAAAAGGGTGTCTTCTTTAGCATCACCATTCAGCATATATATTTGCCAGTACTGACCAAAAGACAGCTAAGCTTCTAAATCACTTGCAAGAGTTACATGAAGAAGGTAAGTGTATATTGTGCAGGTACACCATGTTAGATGGTTTTGAATTTTGTTAACAAGCTGTAGTTTACTTACCAAATAAAAAGGTAACAAGTGGTAGCATGAAAAAAAAAAGCAAAGCCAAGAATTAAAGCATGATTTCAGGGGAAATCATTGCTTGCAGATTCCATCCTGCTTCAAGTGCATCAAAGATCATTCACTCACACTTCCAACAAAAGCTGCTGAAATTTTTCTATTAGATTCAGTGTAAATGAGTTTTGCAGAAAGCAATGTGGCCATTTAGAGAATCACCACAGGAGAAATACATGTACTTTGCTAGTATTTTCTCAAAGTTAGGAAGACATTAAAAGGTCCTCAATATAATTTATTTTGTTTGAGTCTTCTGTAAATGGCCGCAGCATATGCTCTGTTCACTCAAAATCTAACAGCCTTTAACAGTTCAGACAACGAAGTTAAATATTTGGCATAAAAGTTTGAAAAAACAGTTGTTTTTATCCTCAGTGCTTAGGTCTCCCTTCCAATAGAGAACGGCAGGAAACTTTATAGCAGATAACTGGCAGAAAGCCAATTTGGTGCTCATTTTCCAATACACCAGTCTTCATTACCTAGTACAGTAAATGAGGCATTTCTTCCACTATTCAGTAACCCATGGTTAGGATTATTGCCTACAGCACTGTAGTTAGTCTCAGTTTTCTTATTAATTTCAGCAAATAAAACATCTTCTAAGCAATATGTATCCTCTTTTGGAGAAAGAAGGCCAAGGAGGGACATCAGAAGTTATCCAGAGGCTTTATGCTAGTCTAATAAATATGTTACAGATCATTAAGCATCTTTTTGCCATCATGTCTTCCCAACCTTCAAAAGCTGCACATTTGATTTTTAAAACAATTATACTCCAGTTTTTTTCATCAACGATAGAGGTAGCTTCAGATTTCTCTTCTAATATGGACAATGCTGCACAGATACTCTTAAACAGAAAACAAAAGTCTCCTGCAAAAATTAAAGCTCATCCAAATCTCCTACTAGGAAAGCTCAGCCTGAGACACAAAGCTAAGCCTGTGACCATGTTCTTCTACCAAAGCAAAGGCTGGAACTAAGGAAGTTCTTTACTGACAACTACAAAGACAGACCAAGGTATAAGACTCAAGAGTTTCTTAAGCAAGTACAAAATACTCCAAGACAGTTTGAAAACTTCATTTACCAGAAACTTTCAACACCGCCCAGCATCAAGACCTCCTCCACAAACTTTTGTTTACTGCTGATCTCAATCCAAAGAAATATTCACCCAATGGATGAATATAGAAGAGTAAAGCCTACAAGAAATTTGGAACCTGAGTATTTGTTTTGATCTCACAACTTCTAAACCACTGAAAAAGGGCGACAGAGCAAAAACAGAAATATTTTTATTAAATTGCAGTTTTATTAGAAAAGTACTGAAAAAAACTTATAATAAAAAACACAACTGCACAAGGAACAGGAGAATATTTTAGCTGCCTTTACATATCAAAAAAGAGTCACTCTCATTTGAACACCTCGTTCCACAAGCAGAATTGCCATGAAGCTTTTTACACATGACATCAGGCTTCACTTCATCCTCGTTAAAAGTGTAAAAACACAATTTCTTTTTCTCTGATGTCTGGTAACAGCTACAGAACATGTTCAGAGTCAAAACTGTTTTCAGAAAAAAATATATAAATTATAATTTTTTTTTTAGAAGTTCTCAGAAAGGAACTCTTTACTGCATTCATTAAAAAAATTAGTGTGCTATCATGTACCAGGTTAAGGCAGCATCAATATCCCTGTAAATAACAGAGATCTTTGTATCAACATTAGAATACCTAAAGTTCTTTCACCTATTGAAAATCAGGTCTCCCCACACAGTATGATGCATGCTTCCAGGAAGACTGTTTTCCAGTCACTAGAAAATATATACATATCTCTATGAACCCAAAATTAAGCTTCAAAATTCTTTTAAAAGCGTTTGTGTACTGTTACTGATAAAGGCTATTAGATTTATTTCTGATTACATCAAGCAAAGTAGCACAGACTCCCAACAAAACTAGGTGCTAGATTCTAGGAATAAGAGTTATATTATCACCTTCTATTGCTCTTCAGCAGAGGATTCTGGCCACTGTCGACAGAAATAAGTAGTCATTAAACAACTGTTCTCATACTACAATAAATTATCTCAATTTTTAAGATGCCAATGAAACTTACTCTACCATGCTTCTGGCAGTATATGCCTAAAGGGGAGGTGGTTGTTCATAAATTATTTCAAGCAGCGCATTTACACCAAAAAGCACATGCTGAAAGTCAATTAATTATGTTTGAGGAAGAAGCAGCCAGTCCTGTGGACAAGGCAAGAGAAACGGACACTGTTCACACCTTGACTTTAGCAAGGCTTTTGACCCATTCTCACACAGCATCCCTAAATGTCAAACAGGTGGGATATAGATTTAGGCAGCGGACCATAAGCTGTGTACATAAAGTGCTGAACACCAGGCTCACAGCTATGGATACTGTTCTCCAGATAAGCAAACACCCCACAATAGGACAGGCTGGGGGGCAACTGATGAAAGCAAAATTCTGCAGAAAAGCAGCTGGAAGTCTTGATGGACAACAGAAGCCAACAACAGGGGGACAACACACTGCACAGTGCCCTCGTGCTAGAGGTGGCAGGAAGGCAAGGCAAGTGACTGTTCCTCTCGATTTGGAACTTGTCAGGCTAAGCCTGAAGCCCTGTGTCCAAGTCTGGGCTCCTCAGGGCTATACACTAATATACTAGACCAAGTCTAGTGGAGGGCCAATAGCACAATTAAGGGACTAAAGCACTGGGAGACAATTGGGTTTGCTCAGTCTCAGAAAGACAAGGGCCAACTGCTGTCTTTAACATGGTAGCAGGAAGGTACTGAGAAGATCAAGCCAGGTTCTTCTCAGAGGGGTGCACACTGATAGCTGGAGAGGCATCCGGTACGCACTGCACACAGGAAATTCCAGTCAGGTATTGGGGATGCCTCTTCCCTCCCATGAAGGTGGCCTGGAATAGATGCCTAGCAAGTAAACACAGTCTTAATCCTTGGATATATTCAAGGTTCAGCCAGAGTAGACTGCTCTAGTGATATTCTTCCAATCATACTTAGTCAGTGATTCTGAACAGCACACATTTAAATGCCTAACGCGCAACAATCTACCAAGAATTCTGTTGAAGTTACTGAAGTACTTTTCCTAGATGAAAATAGCTGGTAAATATGTTCAGGACTGCCACTTTTATAAGAGTCATCTTCCATTATCTGTTATCTTTTCCTATCTAGTTCATTTTATTGGTACCTTTTCCTCAACAACAAGGGTTATGAGATAACAGCATATTTTAACAGTCCACGGAGGACTGCCTCCCTTGGCTGAGACTCCAGCAGAGAGGTGGAGGAAGAAGGAGCTGGAACAGCGGAAAGGTGTGAGGAGGAAGGAGGTGCAGAACACATGATGAACTCACTGCAACTCCCATACTCCTGCACTGCATAAGAGGCAGAGGTAGAGAAGTTGGGAATGTAGTGGAGCCTGGGAATCATGGATGGGTTGGGAGGAAGATATTTTAACTTGTTCTTATTTCTCATTCTCTACCCTGGCTTTTGATTGGCAATAAATTAATTCATGTTTCTCCATCTCAAGTCTGTTTTCGCCATGACAGTAACTGCAGAGTGGTCCCTCTGTCCTTATCTTCACCCACTAACCTTCTACCATACTTACTCTCCCACTGTCCAGTTGAGGAGGGTAAGCAATAGGGCAGCTTGGTGGGCACCTGGTGGCTAGCCAAGGTTAATCCACCACATGTACAAGCTGTTTCAGTACTTAGAATGCTACCCTAGCAAATGTATTTTAAAAATAATGAAAATCTATTTAATGATTAAAATACATTTCCAGTAGATTCCATAAATAGCCCCTAAATCTGTGTGACAGAGGAATGGAAATAAAAAAGAGAAAGATTTCTGAATGAAAATTCCTTTGCTGTCCCATTGCTCTCAAGTGCTTTAATTCCCCCCATTCTCTTCATTTTATTTCCAGATGAGACCTCCCAGTCAACAGAAATATTTACAAAACTGTTCTTACCTGCTTTTATTTTCCTTCCCTTTTATTTTTTCTTGGCCTTTGCCTCCAGTAGGATCCCATTCAACATAGTTATCTTCAACTTTTAAGTTCAGATGAGATGAAGTACTGTCCAAACTGAACACAAATGCTGGTCAAGACAAAATGCAAAACAGTGAAATGGCATAATGCTCTCGCCCAACAGTGGTATTCACAGAAGATTATTTAAGCAGTAGCAATATGGTAGCAAAGCACTACTTAACTTAATAGAAACACCAGCTTTTTAGTCTGATGCTTGTAATCAAGGTAAGAAGCCTTTTAAATAAATCTAAACTATCTAGCTTCAGTGCATAGGTTCCAAAGTAACTTTTTTCATCTTTATAATGCTGCAGTATCAGCAATTAAATTCAGCTAGTGCTTTCTGCTAATTAGAGCTAACTCCCTAGATTCTTACAATCATGAGTAATTCCAACAGGTATACTTATTTTACATGCTCTGCAGCACTGATTCTCCCACAAGGTGTTTATGATAAGGATTGCAAACTTGGAGAATACTGAACTGACAGGATAGCACATACAAGCAGAAAGAGTTGAACTGTGAAGCCAAATGCAAAAACAAGAACAATGGGGGATGTATGCAACTAGAAGAGACCTGGTATTTATTGCAGCCAAGTCCTTCATCCAAGAAAACAAAGCTAACACCACATGCCAAGTTCTCTGAAGATGTTTATTTACAGACTATACTCTAAGTGTTCTAATACCATCAGATATTATAGTCTGCCTCTCAAAGAAGTATACTTGAGATGTATGGAGTTTAAAGCTCAACAGTACCCAAGTCTAAAAAACAATTAAGGCAAACACATGGACAAGTATACTGAGTAAGCCTATTATTAAAGGAAGTGAATTAAATACTCACAAAGAAACATCAAAAATAATACAGAAATTATGGTAACTGTCCAAATAATAAAAAAGAAAATTATTTTTCTAGTATTGGAGTAATGAACATCAGTGGCTATTACACGGATACTATATCTGACAACAACTGTTGCTTAAGTGTTGCTTAAAATCAGTTTTGAAGAGTTACTAGAATGTCCCTCAGCTCAATCAAATCACACAGTTTTATTTTTAGGAAGTAACTTCCACAGATAACAGAATGTATAGTTTCATTATCCAGTTCACATCAGCCATTTTGCCCTTTATACTACAGACTAGGCTACACTTAGAGCCTCAGGACCATTATTTCCATCATAACATCATTATTTCTATCATAGCTTTGTGTTCTGTCACAAAACATCACTTGAAATTTTTCTTCTAGTTTATTTACAAAACAGTATTAGCAAGCCCCCATCCTCAGACCACTGATTTCTAAAACAATGACTTAACTTAAAACAATTTGGAGCTGCCTATTCTTTTGACAGTGACTAGAATCTACAGCTGCAAAGTAAAAAAAAATCCTTTTCAGCACATATTTACACAAATATATTAACTGTAACACACTAAGCGCCAATAACCAGCCAACTACACCAACTACTTAGGTGCCCTAGAGTCTTACTTATGCTTAGCCACAACATTCATCTTCCCTTGCTATACATTGGAATGATGTAGCAGCACATAATACTATCAATCCACAGCTCTAGACCACCAGTATCAAGCTCTTGAAGACAGTTACATCACTGCCTCATTTTTAGTGTCTGAACACTGAAAGACCAACTTTGTGCCAACAAGCTTCTTAATCTTTTACAGAAATGGTTGTTGTCCTCTTCACTTAGGACATGTTTTGGTAGTGTTAATTCTGAAACAGACTTAACATACAAGTTTACATATGAAGGAGGAACAGTAAGTACAGGGTTTTTCTTTACATCTAAGGTTAGAATCTTTAAAATTTTACCTTTGGTTTCCAGAGTTACAGGATCAGAGTATTCCCCTGCCACAGCTTTGTTGCAAGCTTGTACTCTAAGGTTCATGTATTTTGTATCAAATTTCAGACCTAAAAAGTGAATGTTTAGAAACATTAGTTTAATTACTGACACTTTTTTCAAAACTAAGATTTTTTCCATATAGCTGTCTTCCATTTATCTCAATCTGCAAAAAACAAGCTTAAATATCAGCATTAACTTCATTTAGTACATGATTTTTTAGAAAACCTCAAAGCCAAAATAAAATACAGAGCCACTATTGTACAAAGCACCCAAGACTAATAAGAAGCAATGGAGGCTTCATTACATACAGAAAAATGGACATTTTGCATAACTTCCAAGCATAAAAAAATTCTATCAGTACTCTTGGTTTTGATGTATAAAAAACCTTTACCAGATAATGTATATTCAGTAGCTTTAATATAGTCTATCAGCTCCCAGCGCTGTTCATCTTTTACTCGAGGAAGCCCATCGAAGTTGGTTTTCCTGTACTCCAGTACAAAATGATCAATTCTGCTGTCTTCTTCAGGCATTCTCCACGACACCGTTATGCAGTTGTCAGCAACCAAACATGCTGCTAGATCTATCTCTGGAGCTTTAGGGACTGCAGAAAGACAAATATATGGATCCGTTTAAAGAAGAGAATGGCCTGAATAATAATTTGTTGTCCTTGGATTTAGAGTTCAGAAGTTGCCCTTAGCACAGTCACAGTCACACCTTTTAGGTGATCTGTTCCATTAGTAAAGCACAATAGAAAACCAGGCATATTGTTTTCACTGAATGTGCATTTCATAGAAGGAGAAATATGCACTAGCTCTAGAGTAAACATTTCCAGTACATTTTCTAGATGTTTGCTTTTTCAGTCAGCTGGGCTGATCTCCTTTTGGAAGCAGTAAGAAAGGCATGCTAGAGCAGAGTGGACTTAAAATTATGAACCTACATTTAAAATAACACTACACAAAACTAACATTAAGAAGCAAACTTTTATTTCTGAGTCTTTGGAAGGTAAATAAGGTAGTTGCAGCCCTCAAACAATACAATTTAGGTTTCATTCCAGCACTACAGACAACTAACAGTGTAATAGTTTCCACTAGCCAGTCAGCAGTTACCTAGTTTTGTTTCCTTTTCATTCTTTGAAAGAGGAGGAAATAATTCCTAAGACTCACTAGCGAAAAGACTGAAGTTTTGTTTACAGATAATAGAAGTCTGTTTCCTTTAAATCAAAAAGCACTTAACTCACTGGAAAATATTTTCAAAAGGAGGCATTTACATACTCTTCATAGCTTCTAAAATACATTAAAGGAAGATTTTTGCTGGAGGAAGCCAGTAAGTTGTTCTCTTGTTTGCACTTTTTTGGAGGAAGGATCTGCAAAAGCTCTTCCTTTGTTTCAGCACTCACAAAAGCTTGAAATAGATTTCAAAGTTACCTGTAAGTCAAGGTATCAAGCAGGAACATCAGGAAAGTACAATACTGATGCATTCATGGAAATGATAGACCTGCACATTTTGTTTGACAAAAACCATCCCTTTTCATACTCAAACCCTTAACTGTGTTGTTCTGTATAGTTAAGTCCCAGTGAACAAGTCCTAATTAGATACAAATTGCCTTCATGCATTTAAAACAACTATTTCTTGAGCAGATTGTTAGCTGCGATTCCCCTCCACCCTGACTGGTGGCAATAAGCATCACCTCCTAGCCATAAGAAGGTCCACTAGAAGAAGAAGGCCTAGTTTGCTTTACACACACTACTTCACATCTTCTCTTTGTGAGCTGTTCAAATACTTTAACCTAGCACCACCAAAACACACCTTTTTACCCTCATATCCCTGCAGTTTAAGCCAAGCAAGAATTACACTGAAACTGATGGTATAGGTTTAAAATGCTTCAGAACAAATAAGCAGCAGAGAAAAGACTGAAAGCAGAAGTATTCAAGTCTGGACTGATTTTGGTTGGGACAGAATTGTATTTCTTTATAAAGGCTTGTACAGTGCTACACTTTGGAAAGCAGTTTTGGTAACACCAGGGTTTTAGTTAGAGCTGAGCCACATAAAGCTCTTTTCTGCTTCTCATACTGCCCCACTAGCAAGTAGGTTGGCACAAGAAGTCAAGAGGGGATACAGCTGGGACAGCTGACCTCAACTGACCAAAAGGACATCTCATAACATATGGCATCGTGCTCAACAGTAGAAGCTGGAGGAAAAAGCAGGAAGGAAAGGACCTTTGGAGTTATGGCATTTCTCTTGCCAAGAAACAGTCAGGCATGATGGAGCCCTGCTTTCCTGGAGATGGCTGAACACCTGCCTGCCCATGGGAAGCAGCAAATTAATTAATTTACATGCACAGCTTTTGCTTTACCTATTACACTGTCTTTATCTTGGCCCACAAGTTCTCACTTTTACCCTTCCGATTCTCCTCCCTGCTCCACTGTGGCAGGGAGGAGCAAGCAAACAGCTGTGTGGCAGTTAGCTGCCTGCCAGGGTTAAACCATGACAAATTGTCAAGTGTTAATCACATGCATCTGCCATCAAGTTTCAAAGTCACTCAACAATAATTTGAGAGTGTTATCAGTAAGATCTTTTCTTAGGCAAAAGAAAGATTAAGATGAAGACAACTGTTTCAGAATATATCCCTGTAAGTTTAGCTACATTTCCCCAGCTATTTTTTCTCTGGAAAAGATAGAGAGTCCTCCAAGTGTTTGGAGTGACCAAATCTTAAGCATAATTCTGGGAAGCACTGTTCAAACATGTGCATTACCACAACACCAAATCAGTTTTAAGCTTCCCAGTCCACAAAATTAGTATTTTCTCACGTATGAAGGTCCATCAATGCTCAGTGCAATTTTGCCTGCAACAGTTTGAGCTATAAGCACTTGGTGTAAGAGTAATTTGATAGCTTGGCACTACAGTAGAAGACAGCAAGATTGATACACAGCCAGTTAATTTTCCTATTTACAAATTGAAGGCCCAAATAATTTACATTCTTCTACATTTGATAAGGACAATGAAAGCATAAGAAGGGTCATACTAAATAATATCTTAATCTTGATAAAAGACTTTATTGATGGTTACTGTTAGACCTTTACACTTCCGTTCCTGTGAAACATGCACTCTCATCAGCCTTCCTACCTTGTTCCCTTATCCATGAAATACAGAGCAATAATTGCCACCCAGAGTCTAAGACTAATAGATTAATTTCTGGCTAGGAGCTGCTAGCTGACCATTAGGAACGATGTTGGTAATTTTACTACACCTGCTACCACATACCGCATCTGTGGCATACAAGATAAATGCGCCTGAACACAAATTGAAGCTGCCAAGTCCTTAATAGATTTGGATTAGTGACCTAGAGATGAAACAATTTATACCCCTACCAGCAGTATTTTTATCAATATATTCTTGGAATATAGGCAAAGTGGTTTAAATAGAAAAGCAGTATGAATAAAAGGACATTGTCATGGTTTGGGCCCAATATGACAACAAAGGAACAGCCCCATAGCAGCTCACTCAACTCCCCCTCACACACACACAAACTGGGATGAGGACAAAGCTCCTGGGTTGAGACAAAGGACAAGGAGGGTTCTTCACCAATTAAGGTCCCAGGCAAAACTGACTCAACTTGTGGAAAAAATAATTAAATTTCACACTAATCAAACACACACAAGACACAGACAACACACAAGAGCAGGGCTTGCATATGTTACCCCCACCCCTCCCTGCTTCCCAGCCCCAAATCACTTCACTCCTGGTTTCTCTCCCTCCTGCCCCCAAGCGGCACAGGGGACAGGGGATGGGGCTTAGAGTCAGTTCACAGGCTGGTGGTTCCTGCAGATCCTTCCTCCTCAGAAACCTAAGTTTACTTTCAAACAGCAACAAATAAAGGCATCAATACACATTTGGAATTATGTACTATGTTTTGTATTACGTATTAGTATCATTGCCTGAGTAGATTACTACTCTCTCGTGTTTCAAACCACATCTCCACTCTTATTAAGTGACATACTAGCTTACAGTTCCATGCATAACACTACTGCAGATGACTAAGATTTTGGCATGTCACTAAGCATCAAGCTAGCAGGTACAGTCTTCAGAACCTTATGATTTCAGGAAGCACAGAGAAGCTGACACCTCAAGGAAAAAACACTTCCAAGATCAATGTTCTTTTCTGAAATGCTGTATTGTGCAGAAAGCAACACAATAAAACTCTTAACCTCAGGGTACTCAGTTTAACAGCCGATAAATGAGTTTAGGTACTCTGAAAAATCTGCTTACTAGGGTGCAAGAGGTGAGGTTTTTTGGGTTTTTGTTTTTTAAATACAGTAGTTATTAATGTAGTAACAAATTAAACTCATTGCGTACAGTTTTTACCTGGCAAAAACTTTACAGCCTGGAGCATGCGCCTTTCCAGAGTGAAGTCCACCATCAAATGAGTCATGCTATCACTGACCTTTGGTTTCAGAGAGATGCGGAACGCTGAAGCCATTGTGACTCTAAAGTCAAGAAAGCAGCATTAGCAAAATAAATTTTGCATTGTTTAAGTCCTACAGCCATTTCCAAAAACAGCCATCAGATAATATGCAATGTTAATTTCAAACAGTTAGCCAAAACACTAATGAAAAAAACAGAACATTTTTTAATAGATAGCTGTTAACCATTTGGCACAGACTCCAAAATAAAGTTTTGCTAATGTGACTGTCTCAAAATTAGTATGGTGTATGCTACCAGTTGTTCCATATTACTAGGCAAAGAAATACTATAATTTACTAAAAAGCTTAAAACTTCTTTTATTAGTGAAAAAACTTTGATGAGACAAAATTTTAATCATTTTACACAAAATTAGGTAGAATTAAAAAACGTAAGTACTGCAGCATCAATATCACGTTTATGTATTTAGATATTTGAAACTTAAGCCTTTAGTTTAAAAAGGTCCAAAGAATTTTCTGCTGGACAAGATCCACTCATTACCTCCAAAGTGGGATATATTTTCACACCTTAAATAGTGTTCAGATGGCATTTATAAGTAGCAGTGAACAAGCTTAATATTCTGATTTCATATCTACCTCTGATCTTTCAAGCGGATGAAGTGTTTAGGTTACAGACACCACACTGCTTTGGAGCATGCAAGTATCAGATCAGTCTTACAAGAGACACTAAAGCACAACTCCCACTTCCACTTCCAAAATCTTAGCACATCCTTATTCTGAATACTTCTAAAACACTCCTGTTCTTCATCAACTAGATTACCAAACAAAAGGACAAGTCTCTTGTATAGTTCTCTAACCCTGAAGACATCAAGCCATGCAGCACAATTTAACATTGATTTAGAGAGCACACAGGTCCTAACTCCTGTTTTAAAAAACAGATTCTTAACTAGAAAGTAACATGCACACCATGAAAGAGTGAGCTGCAAACACTTGTATCCAGTTTATACCCACAAATCTGTGGTGCCTCTAAACAGCTCACAGGAAGTGACACACATTAAGTACTTCACTGGTATGCAAGAAAATCTTTTGTTAACTACAGGTACATTGAAGAATGGTGAAAACAAAAAAAAAAAGGTAGTGAAGAAGGTGGAGGAAATATGAAGTATTAAAAGACATAAGCATGACAAGAATAAGAAGCATTACGGTTTTGAGATATAAGACAATTATGAAATTGAGGTCAACTGATTTTCAAAGAGAGAGTTTCTCTTATGAAATTCAGTATGGACTGTCTGGCAGATTCCACTGCTCAGCCAGACAGGTAGAGTAAATCTCTCCTTAAAGAAGAATAATCCTCTTACTAGCAGTAAGAGAACACTGAGTAGTCAGCTTCAGAAAGTTTTTTAATATCTGTTTAGGCACTGATCTTAGAGCACCAGCCAAAATTGGTTCAAAAGTGTTAGATCAAGCAGCATTTCAAGAAACTAAAAGAGTAAGATGATGCTTATTACAGAAAAAAAAAAAAAATTAAAATTCCCACCACTGTCATTATGCCTCTGATTTCTTAAGGACATAATCTTTACCCCTGGAAAAGCAAATATTGATTTCTCTAGCAGTAACTCATTTTGCACAAAACTTCAATTTAAACAATCAGATCCTTTCTTGAAACTCGTAAATTGAAAAGCAACATATTATGTCCATAAGAGCAACATTTGCTGGAAACACCCCATGACCCATCTTAGAAAATACAATGCATATTATAATAAGGTTGCTGAACCCAAAGTCAGACTCTTGGAATGTAGTTACCATTCCTCCAACTGAACAAAAATGGCCTTAGTATTTATTCTGAAACAGCAAAGTTTTGCTTTCTAAATTACCATTTGAAGACACAGGTCAAAGGAAAGCTATCAGGAACAGCAATTTTACTGACATTAGTCACAGTGATGTCATTAGAAATATTTCAAGAGCTACAAGACTTTTAACATCCAAAAGGAAAGTTAGCTAGCAAAAGTCTGTAAGCACTTAAAACAGACAAACAACAAGATTCTTCTCATACTTTAAAGGGACAGAGTCAGCTTGACACATTATTAAATTTCAGCCATCAGCTATTAATAATAAACCATACGTTTATTATTATTAATGATATATGCTATTCATTATATAATTACAGAAACAAGAATAAAAATTATTATTATTACTATAGCTGCTGCAGAGCTCTACTTCCCTGTGATAAAAACATTTCTTTATTACGGTATGGAAGACCACTGGCCAACAAGGAAAAACACTACCAAAGAAACACAAAAATTTAGCTCTCTTTCAAAAATTGTTGTATCATGACAAATACTTAGGAAAATGCTAATGAATTTGACTTAAGCTGACTATGACCCTTTCAAAATAAATGCATTTTCAAGGGTAAGATTAATTCAAAGACACCAAAGCGATAGACTTTGTACTGTACCTATCTTTGATCTGTCTGGCAGCCTTGATGCATGTCAGGGAGAAGAAAGAGAAAGTAGTTAGTATTTCCATGCAAGTATCAATGGCAGGAACGTGCAAGAAGGCTGAGAACAACCTCAGCTGTATTGCTCAGATTTGAAGATCAAAATGAGTTAAACATTTGCTCCAAGATGAATTTTTCCCATAAAGCATGTTAATAGAATGGTTAGAATTGCAATAACATATCACCTGGGAAAAAACTGATCTAAATAACCACACCAAAATAAAAAACAGGGCTCGTTTTAACTTACCCTCTGAAAGTAACCGTACTATTCTGGCAATGTTTGCTAAAAGGCTCTCTCCATATGTCACTATTCAAAACAATATATAGCTTTTCCCAGCATCTAAATGATACCACTGAGGCAGAGGTAGAAGTGGTGATGTTATATTTCAAAGATAAATATTAACTGGTATTTGGAAAGACAAAATCTCTGTCCTTCACTAAGAGGAACTGCAAACCTAAGAAAAAAAAACAACTGTTGAAGTAGTGGTGGCTTAGCTAGATCTGTTGAATCCACTTTTTGAGCTAACATTACTACTTGATCTAGTTGTAATTCAGCTGAACTACTTTCCCTTCCAAAGAGGAGACAACAAACATGAAGTAGCATCCCAGTTTAAAGTCAACCAAAAGTGGAGGACTTCCAATTAAACACAAAGTACACTCAATAAAAAAGAAACCAACCAACCAAAGAAACAAACAAAAACCACCAGAAAACAAAACCCCCAAAACTTTAGTTACTCCTGCTATAAATAAAATTTTTAGCAATCAAATAAAATCAATTTTATATTCCTGAAGCGGAAAGCAGAAAAGAACTAAGTTGTTCAGAAACAATTTAGCTTAGGAGTTAGCTTTGTTTGACCTCAAACTAAAGCTATTGTAAAAATCACTGACATCAGAAATAAATTCTTCGCTATGAGGGTGGTGAGACACTGGATCAGATTTCCCAGGGAAACCGTGGATACTCCTTGCCTGGAAGTGTTGAAGGCCAGGCTGGAAAGGGCTTGGAGTCTCTCTCCTGGCAGGGGAGGTGGAAATAGATGACCCTTAAGGTCCCTTCAAACTCAAACCATTCTATGATTTTTCCTGTATGACAGGAGTGGACAAAAACAGAGCTACTTAAAAACCAAAAAAAACACTTTTGTAACCTCCATGCCTTGCAGAATATGTGGTAGCCAGGACCCTGTGAAAAGTCTTCTGCAAAACTGCTGGCTTAACTCTTTTGAGTTTAGTTTGTTTCTCAAATACCAACAAGGAAGTTTGTCAGCCCATATCAGATAAGCTGCCCAGCAGTGTCAAGTTACATCCTATCTAACCACTGACCCCTCCTGTCTGCTGGCATTCATAGTCCAGATAAGCCAATTCAGCAAAGAAAGCAACAAAAATCTAAGACAGAAAAAAAATTAAAATTATCTTGGTTTAGTCTTATGCTAGTTTCTCCTTTTACTAGGGATTTACTAGGGGATCCAAAGAAAATTTGTGCCAGTAAGAGTCAGGGCTGGAGCTACCCTTTCAGGAGAACTTGGTATTCCATTTAGTGGAGCAACAGATTTAGCCAGCTAATAGCCAAGGCAATATTACCTTAATATGCCACATCCAAGGCACATTTACAAGTGAATACTAGAATAACACAAGTGTCAATAGATATTAGAGCACTGAATTGGATTTCGGTATCCTATGACTCCAAATTTAAAGAGGTTTCTTCCCCCAGCAAACATTCAAATAACTTTCCCTAGTGTATTTGATTGAAAAAAACCATTGAAAATATCTGAAAAGAAACTTAAGAGTAAAAGCAAAGCCCTGTTCCGAGTAGCGCTCATGAACTATCTTAATTTTTACACATCACAATGACGAGACAGAAAGGACAACTCAAACCTAAGTGCTAAGAAAAAGACTCAGTTTAGGAACTGTCACTCTTCAAGGCAAATAAATCAAAGCTGACACTCAGGAAGCACGGCAGCACACAAACAAGTTGTCAAAAACTGTCAGTGACACAGCAAACAGCTTTCATTCCCACTCTTTTAGAGTAACTTGTATCCTTGTTCCTGTTAAAATGCAGAAAGGCAAAAGTAATTGCGTCTTGGCCCCACTACCAACACATGGATTATTATAGCAAGCCTAGTGTACTGAGTCAGTGTATATGTAGATCTGCTATATTAATCTTCAAGTATACTCTACCAGTTATACACCTTGTTTACAAGTCTGCTCTGGTGAAGTACACATTATTTTTATTGATCACAATGTGAGGCCCAAATCCAGGCTCCTAACTACACAGTATACATATGCATTACATGGTTTGAGCAGAAGAGTTGCCCTGAATTCAGTTTCGTAAGATCTTTCAGGACAGCTTTAGAGTTCAGGGCTGTAAATTAAAGATCCACAGCTTGCATGAAGTTCTGCAAAGCAAATAATCTTATCATCCACAACGGCTGTAGCTAGAATATAGACTCCTTCCAAGTGCTGTGTAACAACAACACTGGGCAACTGACAGGTCACTTGACATGGCTGTGACTGCTGGACACCACACATGTTCTAAGCCTTGGTTCAGTTACTTCAAGATTTATTTTACCTCATTCCAGCTTCATTCACCTAGCATTAGTGTAAGTGTGCTTATCACTGACAGTTGCTCAGGAAAATGCATTCCTTTTGCTCTTCTCTTACTATAGTACTTGACTTGGCCTCCTCAACAGAGCATTAACTGTATTTTTAAATGCCTCTTTATCCTTTCAGTATTTCTGGCAAGTTTGCAGGGTCCAGTACAGTAATGCAAAGCATACTTCAAATTGAGACAAATACAGTCATCTACCTTATGCACATTTGTTCAATGTTTTCTACCTTTAAGAATTCCATAGGGTCCTTTATGTCCAGTGACTGTGCAGCAAGTTCCAGCAGCTCTTCAGAACTCTCTAAGGCATTACTACACTGGCTTAGCTGATCCTGAAGAGAGAGTAAGAAAAATTTGATGCAGGCACATTTAAAAAGTGGTCTACAAACTACGAGTACAAGATGTACATGACTTTGCTGTGCATTTGTCACAACTTACTATCTTAATCGTTGTCACTACTTACTGGCCTAATCAGGGGCTTACACCTGACAAAATGTGTTAACTAGAACTTCACCATGCTTGACAAGTGCACAATGATAAAAGGCACATCCTATAAAACCAACGGGGAGAAAGTTGGATAGGTAGTGAAGTTTGACTTTAAAGCCAGATTTAATTTTAAGGCCTGTTATTCCCAAAACCAGGATTTCAGAAGCAAAGAAATGCTTAAAACTGCATACACTGCAATTTCTGTTTATAGAACTGCACTACACCAATGAACTGGTATTTTTTAATGCAGCAACAGCCTAGAAAAAGGCAACCATTTTACATCTCAAATCAGTTTCAGAATCATCACAAGACAATTCTGAAAATCAACAGCAAAAGGTGGTAATAGAGGAAGGAAAGCATAGGAAGAAGGACAAAAGAGATACTTCTAAAACTCCTATTATTAGTAAACTGCCATTCCCAGCATATAAAACAGTCAGAGAACTTTTGATGTTACATACTACGGGTATATTCCTGAAAATACTAGTTTTGAATATAGGATCCTAAACATACTGTAGGTTAAACCAGTTTAATTTTCAATCCAGAAAGTCTCTCTCCCTCATCCTCTCTCTCCTTCCCTACCTGAGTGGGAAGGGGACGGGATGGAGAGCATTGTTGTCTCTGGTTTAATTGCTGATCCTCAAACTGTGACAGCATTTTAAACCTGCCAGCACTGCCATTCAACCTACAGCTTATTTTCTACTCCTGTGATACTTACCGAAATACCCCAGAACAAGTGAAGCGCAAGTAACTTTCTTCTTAAAACACTTCATGAAAGACAGCTTGCCCTAGTCACTGTCTCAAAAGCAAACAACAATTGCATCAACTTCAAGAACAGACTGGTCACAAGCACTTCAGAAGTGTAACTAGTCCAGGCAAGTGTAGTAAGTTGACGTGGGCCAGCTGCCAGCTGTCCCTCAGATTTATTGGTCAAAGATGAAGTAGCAGCAAGGAACCAGTCCAACAGCTAGAACTTCCTAGAGTTTCCAGATAACTTCTGAAGCATGCCATTAACACAAGGTGTCATTCATCTAATACAGCAGCTCTCCTCTTTGGAGGATATCCAATGCTGAGAAACTCAGATATGCCATAATACTGCTAAAACATCCCAGCCAAACAACCTCAAAAGAGAGAAGCAAATGCCAGCGGCATTTCCAAACAGCTTTGCAGAAATGACATGGCAACTGGATGCTTACATTAGCATCTTACTGACATGCATCTGCATTTGGAAGCTAAAAATAAATACTGTAATGTCATTAAAATACACTGGGCCAAAATGAAGCAATATATTTTCAAAGCAAGGGTTTAGGCAGAACTTAAATTCTCAGCCTTAACTTCCAAGGAAATTATTTGGGAGCAGTAAGTCTAAATACTTAAAGTTTCACCCTTATCCACTGTTATGTAGTCCCAGTATTTTAAGTTACAACAGTCTCAACAAGGGCATCTAGTAATACTGCAGAAGACTACCTACAGTACAAACACTTTAAGAGGACAAAAAAATTAAGCAAGTGCATCTCTTTAAACAGGATGTTTAGACTTCACTAAAGTTCCTTGGTTTTCTCATACAAAACAAACTTTCAGCTCCAGTCAAAGATAATAGCTTGGATTACTGTATTCAATGCAACAATTTCCATCCGTTAGGTTGGTAGTTTGACTGCTGGGAAAAGCATTCCTGCTGTGCCTTCAGTTACAGAAGCTTGGTCTGCCATCAAGTAAATAGAATGTCCTTTGGGAATGAAGCTAGAGAACAGACTTAGTTGAAAGACAAGTAGGGCACTTAACAACTGTGTCAGTGCTCTCTAACATTCCATTTGTCTTCATCCTCTGCTGACTAAGTAGCAGCTCAGCTGTTCAACACAGATACCAGGCAGCAACTCTTGATACAGCTGTACCACACTGAAAAGGTTTCAGAAGAACTTGGTTCAACCACATCTGATCTTGATCAAAACAGTTGATTCAGTTCAATAATCATTACTTGCAAAATTAAGTTTATAGTTTTTCTTCACTATAAAACAGAATAATTGATACATTCCACAGCTAAATTTATCCTGTGAGCTGTTGATTAAGAAGCAGTTATTCTTCAACCATTGACATATAGTGTCCCTGGCTGTGGTTAGACTTCTGTCTGTTGAGAAATTTCAGAAGGACTTAAAACAGATACATGAGGAGAAAGATTAAATTGGAAGTGGAAAGTGCACTTAAGTGCTTAACCTAAGTTGTGGATTCAGAAGTTCTGGAATGTTTTACACCCAGTCTTTCAGTATGAACATAAAACAATTTATAAATAAGCCTATGGAATTTGTTTCAGGAAACTGCTCCTAGAATTTTTAAAATTACTAGACACAAGAAGGTACCATTTTTCAGGAACAAAAATCTTCCTTACTGCTTGGCATTAGCAAAAAGAACTAGACAGAAGAATGCTGCAACTATAATAATTTAACAAAAAAAGCTGGAAAAGCAGCTTCAGCTTACAAGCTTTAACTGTCCTTTGGCCCCATGCAACTAGTTTTTCTGAAAGCTAGAACCAGCCTCCTATAAGCTACTGGAAAAAACATTATACGTGTTTCACAAAGTTAAATTTTTGTTTCTATTTCTCTGAAATACATTGGAATGATTCTCCTATGTGAAATTGCACAACTACTAGCTGTGAAGTTCACCTACCAGGTTTAGCAGCAGGCAACACTGTAACCTGTGCCCAGCTGTCTTCCTCTTTGCACACACAATTTGCTTGATGTTAATAAGCAGACGATGGCCAGGTATCCTTATCCTTTTGATAAGGATACCTGGTGCAATTCTCGACTCAAGTTTATGCCCAAGCAAATCACTTAGGCATGTCTACAGGTTCAGATGCTCATATTCCAAAGAGGAAAAAACAATTTTGGTTCAGAAGCTGCTCTCTAGTTTGGAGTTAGTAAACGTATCTACGTCTTGCTCCTATGCAGTGACTCTCCACCTACAAGTTCTACAGATAATACCAATTTCTTTCTACACAACAATGTTGGGAACATAAATATGCTAGAGACCGTGAAGTACCCTTAATCCCAGAAGGGACCAGAGAAGCACTTATATCAAAGAAAATATTAAATTTACTCTTACTGTACTTCTTGCAACACTATCAAAATCTCAGTTTTCAGTTGAAGTAGCAGTTTTAGACTGCTTCTATGTAGCTGCAAAAATTCACAGATGTAGTTACACAGTTACCTGCAGGGCTTGAATTTTACGGGCCTCTTCTTGCTGAATAGTGTTGGTCATACTCCCCTTCATCTCATCCAATATGGAATACAGACCATCAAATTCTTCATCCAACTCACTGATTGCATTAGAAGAGTTTACCTGAGAAAATAATCAAAACCACTGTAACTTGTACTGGAGACAACGCAGACCTTCTTATAGACTGAAAGTCATAATGCCTGTCCAAACATACTTTGCTACGACCACTACATACCTTGTCACTCCTACTCCTCACCTTATCAAAAGGGAAAAACATATTTAGAATGTTGGACAAATACTGAACAGACTTTATGTCAGGACACTGGAGGCTGAAATCAACAAAAATTCCACAATATTAAAACTTGCACTGAGCCAACATATTTGGAAACCTTTTTTCATGCCCAAAGGCCTTGATTTCCTTCTCACAATTATATATGGATTGCTAGATGTCTGTAAGGAGGTAGTCACCCAGTTCCATATAAAACATTTTGATACTAAAAATTGCACTCAAAAAACTAGCTTACAGATCTCCTGGGTGATTTCAATTTCTGTAGTTAACTTGGCTCAGCTTTAAAATGAAACAACTTAAATCTTACGGACACACTAAAGGAATCTAAATATCCTGCTGCAGATGCTTTAAAAATTAGGTTTAACTTTTCACTGAAGTCCAAGAGTTTGCAACTACTGAAAAAAACAGCAAAGAATTTTCTCTCAGGTATCAGAATGGTCTCATTTTTCAGCCTGCCAAGCAGACTGTAAGTCATAAAAAAAAACACAGAGGAGTTTGAGCTCTCGCATCAGATCCAGATTTTTGACACAAATCCCACAATACCTTTCCACTCAAAAACTAAACCCAAAACTTTCCACTAGAGACAGATTTTAAAAAAATCAAATGTTTTTCTATTTGGCTCCAACATTAAGATATATTTTAAACTTACATAATAACCCACACAGTTTGATACTGACAAAACTGGAAACCTGCTGCTCTCCCACCTACAATCTATGAACCTTAATATATATACCTGAACATTTTTTATTGTATGATTCAGCATATCAATGAAGTTGTGAATTTCATCATTTTTGTTTGCTAGAGTAGACACAATCCTTTGCAGAGTCTCCTAGAATTATAAAAAAAAATAAAATTTAGAGAAGCTGTAAAAGAACTGTGTAATTTTTTCACCATCACTATTTCAACATATCTGGACATTCATCATACACATTCCACTTGGGGTGAATTCAACTCTTATTCTGATGCGATGAGGAAACATATCTTGCTAGAAAAGAGTATCAAGGTTCTAAGAAGCATTTCACTGAACTGGAGATCTCCAGTTGTTAGTTTAAGAGAAACCAAAAATCCATTTTATGATACATCCCAGTTTCACATGCTTTGCTATCCACGCTACTGCAGCTCCCAAGTCATAACCAGACTACCTACTGGCACTAGACTCTGCTGTGTACAGCTTCTCCAGATGAGAAAGCTAGAGGTTGTACAACCAAATACAGAAACAATTAAAATCAAAAAAGGTAGTAAAAGTTAAACCAGAAAAAACAAAATGTAGCATTTTCTATTGTCAGACTACCAAATCTAATTTTGTTAAGCAGTCAGCCTCGTATTCTAAGACTTTGACAAAAATACATCAACACTTGCTACTTAAAACTAAGTCAAGCTGCATAAAGAAAGCTCAGAGCATATTGGCATATGCAAGTAAAAATAGAGGATAATACTTTAGTCTGGTTGATAAGTTCTAGAAAGAAATCTGACTCTAAAATGCTAGATTTGGCTCTGTTAAAAAAAGAGTAAAAGCTGTCTTAATTGCAATTAAAATGTTATTAATCAGCTGGACTGTGAGTTTCAAGCTACTCAGCTTAACATTGTTTCTTAACAACATTTAGGAAAACCAGGCATGGCGAGCTAATAAGCACAACTTAAAACCAGCCAGAACACCAAAAAGATATTACAAAGGTACCTCTGATAAACAGTTTCTTAACAATCATTTACTACTTAGATCACTTAGATGTGTTAAAGCAAGAAAACTATTTTATCCCTTCACAACATCCACAGCGATCCTCAAAAGTATGTCCCATATAGGGAATCTCCACTAATCCTAAACCATGCTCATACCGGTTTCTTCTGACCCCTTCCTCCTCAGTTTTCAAAGAATCTGCAATGATGTTTTTATTGGTACTCTAGCGCACTGTCTGTCTGCACAGGGTCATGTTCACAAAGTCTAAACAATAGCAGTAGAAAGCGAAATATTACTGCATTTACTACAGGCATTGTGATGGTGTTATGTAAAGATACACTGGACCAGCTAGCAATGATCAAAATCAGGACTCTGAGGAAGCAGAAAAGGACGAGACTGGCTTATTTCAGAAACAAAGAGGACAAGAAGTCTTGATCACTTTGTTACAGAATCTTTTCATTGTCTGGTTAAAACTGAACATGTGCAAAGACAACTTTGTACACATCGGACTGGCAGATGAAATACCATTGTCCAACCAGCTGCTTCTGCATTCACTCCTGACCAGAGGCAATTGTTTTCACATGTCAGACAGCCCTCAGTTAAGCCTTAGATCCTATAAACGTACCTGTCAATTTGGATGAACAAGAAAACTCCCTATCCTCTTTCAACTAGGATTTTAGGGCTTACTCTGTTCTACCACATGGAAAAAAAAGTTAGTCTTTTATGTATTACTGAACAAAGCTTTTCGTTTTTACAGCTCCATGTGATTAAAGGAAAATATCTACATGTGAAGAATACTTAGAAAACCTTTATACAGCCAAATATATGGCAGCAATTGGAAGATGGCTGTCCAGGTTTTCCACTACATCTAAATTTAAAATCAACTGACCAAACAGGGATCTGTACAGCTATCTAAGTAAGCTACAAATTTCTCCAAAGAGAAACTTCATCAGGTTTGGTCGTCAAACCAAACAAGATTAGACACCTTCTACAAATGCAGATGAAAGAGGCTAAAAATATCCACCAGCTGTAGACAGAGTTTTTCCCAATGCACAAGCCACCAGAACAGAAAGTCAGCTTTCAGGAATCGCTAACATATCTCATTTTCTAATAATTACTATGTAATAAACAGATTTTCTTCCAAACACATCGAGACACATGCCAAATTCAGAACACAACACTGATGCCATTTCTTCCTTTAAGTGGAATTTCTGAAAACCACTACAAGTACATGTAAAGGGTGCTAGAGAAGCTAGCAATTAAGCTGCAGTTGAGATTTAGATTCTAAGTTACTTCATAAAATAATTACAACAGCACCAAGCTCAGTAAAGCTTCATGATATTGCTACACTGAAGGAAATTTACATTTATCGCCCACTGACAGATGCAGTATTTTGCAGAATCCCATTAAAAATAATTTTATTTTAGACTTCTATCTGGCTAGCACATGCTAAACGAGGTCAGTTTCAAATTTGTTTTCAAAACATCATAGCATGTTTATTACAGAAGTAATTTCTGCTGGTGGTGGTGAGCTTCATATTGCTCTTCACTTTTATGTTCTAGTCTTATTCTCTGAATCTAATACAGTCTTTGCAGAAAAAAATGCATTGCATTTATAAAATAACAGATGTCCAAGGGATGAAGAACATAAAAGGATATGAAAACAAATAGGAAGCCCTGCAACATGTGGTGGCTTATAGACTTGACAGAATCATAAATGTAGACAATTTATCCTTCTTTGAATAGCTGGTAACTAATGCCACAGAACACCTGTTGAAGCAGGCTCCTCATAAAAGTTAGAGTAAACTTTGATAAACAATTATGTCAGTTCTGTTTAAGAATCAAGTTATCAACTTGGTCAAGATCACACTGAAGTCTTATGACATGACTGAATGCAGAACTCTGTTTCTGACAGAGCCTCAGGCCTAGGAAAAAATCCTGTCATACTAACTGTGGCAATATAATGGAAAATTGGTGAGGGGGATTGTAAATGCACTCAAGCAACTTGCACCTCAGGGTGTCAAAAATCACATATCAAACACATATATCATTGCTTAGTCTTGCATGCTTGATGAGTATAACACCAGTGTTTTGGTAACACTGATCTGTGATACACTCAGAGGCACCCTATCAAAATTCCTGCACTACTGTGAGAATGATGGAAGCACAGTGGAAAACCACCACTCAAGAGAAATCCCTAATGTACAGTCAAAAGCAGCAGGTTCAAAATCTCTCTCTCTGGCAAGGACAGGAATCCATGGTGCCTGTACTCCTGCTTGCATGCCTCTGCCCCAGGTGCTGCTGCGGAGACTTCCTGATTCATGAGGTAACAATAAAAAATTTACACTCTGCATCTCATCGGTGGTTTGTTTTTTTTTCTGCATCCTACCTGTGTCAGCTTACACACTAACATTCATGTGCAGACTGAATTTCAAATAAGATGACATACTTAACCTCTATTCCTTTAATCTCCTGCACTTATTCACAAATCAAAGTTGTCAGAGTTCGAAGCCATACTTAAGACAATACAGGTGACAGCACCAAATTTACAAAGTATTGTAAAGCAGGAGATCAACAGCAATTTTACACCTGTACTCAGAACCTCTCAGCAGCACTGAAATTCAAACAGATGAATGATGCCACTTAGGAACATCCACCTACAGCACCCACAACTGATGCAGCGTTCATTTCCCTGAGGGACTAATCTCACCTAAAGCAGGCAAACACAGACTCACACTCACACAGCATTTAATAGAAGCAATCTTTTTTTGGCATTTCACATCTCACTTTTCAAACCACAGATGTGTAGGAAATGGCAGTGCACAAACACCTAACTTTGACCAGCAAACATTTGTGATCTGTAAATTTCAAGTAACTAGTGGTGCTAGTTATCCAGACCCTACTCACAGAGCTGTTTCCAAGCAAAGAACAGTCTTCACAAAGACAGTAACAGAAGCCCTTTTGGATGCTAGACTGGAAGTCAAAAGGCTGAGTCAGAACTTTTTGCATAGAGTATCAGTTTTAGAAAGCCCAGGGCTCAGCCGGGCACGTCTGCTTTGCACTAACTTCACGGAAGGGGCAGAGGGCAAGTAAAGGGAAGGGCTTACAGGTCAGCAGCCATGAGAAAAGAAAACCTGCAGAACGCTTTCATCAATTAATTCCCTTCAACACTGGATGACATCCATGGCAAACACCAGGGCCTGTGCACACACCATAATCGGTCATGACAGGCATACCCCCTGCGAAAGGGCTCCAGACCCGAGCCGTAGGACGCCGCGCTGCAGCGGCGCCGCCAGCAGCCGCAGCGAGCAGAGACGAAGAAGCCCCGCCAGTCCGCTCCCCTCAACTCTTCCCCTGAACCGCCAAGGGGCCGGCGCCTTCCCCGCCTCGCTGCCCTCCCGCCCCGCTGCGGGGTGACGCGGAACTGGCCCAGCCCAGCCCCTCGGGCAGCCAGGCCGAGCACTGAGGCCGCGCCGGCATCCCGGGACCCTCCCGGCGGCAGCCGCCCGGGCGCTGCCCGCACCCGCCGGGCCCGCGGCGGCTGAGGGAGGGAGGGAGGGCAGGGCCGCCTTCCCCCCCGGCCCGGCCCGGCCCGGCCCGGCCCGGCCCGGCCCGGCCCGGCCCGCGCGGAGGCAGAATCCCGCCGCCGGACCCACCTTCTGCTCGTCCATGATGCGGGCAGGGAGAAGGGCAGGAGGGAGGGCAGGAGCGAGGGCAGGACGGAGGGCAGGAGGGAGGGCAGGAGCGAGGCCCGCCCGGCAGCACCGCCCGCCCCGGCAGCACCGCCCGCCCCGCCCGCACCAACGGCCCGTCCGGCCCCGCCCTCCCGCACCGGCGCACGCGCTCCCGGGCGGGGCCGCGCGCCCCCGCCCCCCCCCCCGCCCCGCGCCCGCCGGCGGCACGTGCCGCTCGTCTGCCCCCCCCCCACCGGGGAGGGGCCTCTGGGCATGCGCAGTCCGAGCCGGCTGCTGTCTGCTGTCAGCGGGGACAGCGCGCGGGGCGAGGCGAGGCGAGGGGGGAGGGGGGTGGTTGTCTGGGAGCCCCGGGTTCGAGTCCCGCCACCGCCCAGGGAGGTCCCTTCCTCCGAGCGCCGGGACGCTGGGCCTGGAGTTGCCCGGCGCAGCGCTGCTTCCTGCTGAGCCGTGAAAACAATCATGGCCATGAGAGCATGTCCTGCAGCGGCTCATCTGCAGGGTTTTTAGTGCCTCCAGGGATGGTGATTCCAGTAGCTCCCTGGGCAGGCTGCTCCAGCACCCAACCACTCTTTCATTAAGGGAAAGTCTTCTGAGTATCTAGTGTATAAACCTGCCCTGGCGCAGCTTCAGGCCATTTCATCTAGTCCTGTCATTACTTACTGGGGAGAAGAGGCCAACACCAACCTCACTACAACCTCCTTTCGGGTAGTTGTGGAGAGCGATCAGGACTCCCCTCAGCCTCCTCCTCTCCGAATGGAACAATTCCAGCTCCCTCAGCCTCCCCTCACAGGACTTACTCTCCAGCCCCTTCACCAGCTTGGTAGCTCCTTCTCTGAACTCGCTCCAGCACCTCCACGTCTGTCTGGCGGTGAGGGTCCCCGAGCTGAGCGCCGTGCTCGGGGCGCAGCCTCACCCCTGCTGAGCACGGGGCGACGGTCACCTCCCTTCTCCTGCTGGCCACACTGTTCCCGACACAAGCCAGGATGCTGCTGGCCTTCTTGGCCACCATCTTAGAGGTCTTTTCCCAACAGAACAATTCTGTGATTCTGCGAAGCACCCCAGGCACTGCCCTGGGGCCTGGGGCACGACCACAGCAGTGTAACAGTTGCAGTGATGTGCCTTGCACGACAGTGTCATGCTGCTAGGTGTTAGGTTAGACGTCCTCTAAGGCAGCTTTGCTTTATCTGCGAGCTCAAGAATCCAAAAAAAAAAGAAGTTGTTTCTCCACAGTATTGAAAAGAAACAGTAATTTCATAATGATGACGTTCTACAGGGAAGCAGCCATAAAACAGCTGCTGGGCTGAAGTGTAGCTTTATGGTTTTTATAGCAGCTTTGAGCACTGTGAAGGCAACGCTTTTCACACCAGGCACACACCAACACGAGCCCACTTCTAGCACAGAAATTTATCACAGTGGGGAGATATTGCCACCTACCAGAGATGGTGTCTCTTCAAAGGCTTGTGTGTCTCTTCAAAGGCTTGTATGTCTCTGTGAGCCCTCTCTTGCCGTGGTTTAACCTTCTGCATCAGCAGCACTGTACAAATGCAGGGCAAGAGGAAATGCAGAAGCAATGAGGAGGTGTCACCTGCCAAGAGGCATAACTCCAGTCTTCCCAGCTCCATCCAGAGGTCTCCCAGGGCTATGTTACATGGCTTGGTCTGGGCCTTGGCTGTGGTTTGAACATTTTATCATGTCTTCCAGGTACATTATATCTTATTTGTTACAATTATCACCCACAGTAGTTTCCATTTGAAACCTTTGTTTGAAAGAAGAGGAAGAAAAATCATGTCTGGTCATGCGACACCTCAGGCTGACAAGAGGCAAGGAGTCTTATACCTGCAGGAAAAACAACCAGTGCTGGGAGCAAGTCATACCCACTGTCTACCCATGGCAGAAGTCTGGCTCTGCCTTGCACACCTGCTAATTTTGCTGGTGCTGAATAGAAAACCCCAAGAGTCTTTGGCTTGAGTAGACCCTATAAATATCTTGGAAAGGTTTCAGACCATTTGGAGCACAGGGCATGGCTATCACCACAGAAGTCAGCAGCCTGCAGCTGCTGGGGGACATGACTGGTGGTGACAAAAAAGATAGCTGTGGGACTGAATGATAAGTGGGACTGCTCTGTTGCAAGCTGTCTGGCCATCCTCCTTTCATCCCTGTTTCATACCAGACTGGCAGCAAGGGGGTTCATTGTTGAGGGCTGGTTTCATCTTCTCAGTGATGACATCTGTTCAGAACAGGACTTACCTATCACGTCTTCCCTATGGTACAAAACATGCTAAAGCTTTTCAAGAAGACAGCACTAGGTCTTCAAATGAACTTACTTAATGCCTACATTTCTAAACACAACTTCTTAGGGAGAATGCAGATTTACCATGACTGCAACTCCATGAATCAAAGGTAAGAGGCACCAGTGCTGTTTTCCCCAAACAGTTTAGCAACAAAATACTAAAATTCAAAGGGATTTTTAATTTCTTGGAAAGAAGTTGGCAGCTGGGTCAGAAGTAGTCCTTGTGGTCAGACATCAGAGGTGCCAGTAATGCCAGCCTCAGGAAGGGGCACATTTAGGTCTGGAACCCTCTGCAATGTATTTGCGTGGTGGTTAAAATGATTTTTGAAGTTGTAGGCCTGCTTCTTAATCCCAGGTCTGGATTACGTGTAAAGATTTAACCACATCTTCCTACATGCTTTCTTATTTCAAAACTGCAAATGCAAAGGAATGGTCACCATCAGGAAATAATTCCATGGTTTTATGGGTTTCTTCAGCACTCTTGTTAACAAAATATCTACTGAGAATATTTTTTCTAGAGTTGTTTATGTTCTATTTTTCCATGATGAGAGATTTTTTTAAAAGGAAGAACAGGTGAGAAGACATATTTCATATTATTAAAGTTGGCCCTGAAGGAACCTGTAATGACATATTACTGCTTTATACACTGAGAGATCAGGGAACATGACAGGAGCATGTGTGGATCCTCAGGAGCCAGTAGGAAGCTGAGGCCTGCACAAAAACCCTGTTAGGTAGGGTGCCTGACAAGCAGATGGTCACTAAGCTAATGTATGAGCAAAAGCAATGCTAGCAGGATGCTGCAGGGGTTAGAGAATACCTTCAAGTTAAGGTTTTGGGCTGTTTTAGGCCAAAAAGAGATGTCACAGGAAGAAGACTCAAAGGAAACAATGGCAGGGAGGTGGAGGAGAAATAAGTGCTTCAGTTCCCTAAACCTAAATGAAAACAGACCAGCTTGGGTAATCACACAGTAATAGAGGTAGAGGTTGGATTTAATCTGTCTCCACTCAGGATGGTAAATTAGACACATCTATTTATCAAATTTGTCTTAAATGGAGGTTAGAATTTAAGAAAGGACTTTGCCCCAGGGCAAATTTCTTCTGGCACCAAACGTACTGCTTTCCTACAGTTTAACACCTGAAGCATAAAGCAAGATTTAGCCTTACCTGGCCCTCTCTTTAGAGCACTTACTATCTTGAAACTTGGAAGAACAAAACTCATAATATTTTCTTCCAGCTAGAAGTATAGAATTATGCTGGTTATATGTGGGTTTTTTTTTTGAATGCTAGTTGGGCTGCAGTACTTACATTTATTTGCAATTGCATGGAAGAAGCCTTGGAAGTTATTAAAACTTTACTGAAATTCTGTCTAAGAAGTCAAGCTAGCAAAATAACAAGGTAGGCAGACAGCTGTGGTTGGCCTTTATAAAAGAGTATTATTTGCTTTGTGCTGGCTTTGAGAAGGGCTGGACCCTCTGACAACGGCTACTGACGTTGGAGTTGCTTATATGCAACTAACCTCATGCCTTGCACAGTTCAAAATCACTGTGACTCATTATTTTGAAAGACTCTTCTCTTTGTGACTTAAAAACACAAGGCAGCTCACTTCCATCATTGACCTGAAGCTCTTCTGGGCTTTTGAGGGTATGTGCCTGAGGATGTACCAAAGCAAGGTGTGAGTCCCAGACAAAGTGCCCAGACAGGCTCCTCATAGATGCAGGCTTTCCTTGCTACATCAATTTTTTCTTCTTTTTTTTTTCTCTTTCTTTTTTTTTCTTTTCCTTTTTTCTTTTTCTTCTGCTTTTCCCTCATTTTCTTTTTCTCTTTCTTTTTCTTTTTTCTTCCCTTCTCCTTTTCCTTTTCCTTTCCCTTTTCCTTTTCCTTTTCCTTTTCCTTTTTTTTTTCCTTGAGCAGGTCAGAAACCACCAGCACTACCAGTCACCCAGAGGAAGTTTGGTAGAGCAGCAGGAAAGCCTGGATGCCTCGGTATATGGGACCTGGTCTGCCTGAACAACCTAAGAACTAAAAGACTACCTGGCTTCCCTCCAAGCAAGCTACCCCAGCTAGCAGGGCTGGGCAGGAGGGTTTGTGTGGGCTGTGCCCAGGGCTTCCTGGGAGTCACTGTGGTCGGGCTAAGAGGCTGTGACACGGCTGCTCCTTCCGTGCTTGATTATTGCCCCGTTACCTTGATGAACATGAAAGCCTCAGATGTCAGTCTGGTGACAACTCATTATATTAAATGCAATTACTGCGGTGTTTCTATCATGACTCAAGAAAATAAGATTTGTGCAATATCCTTCCTCCCACTAACAACTTCTGAATTTTATTGTTTTTTAAGCAAAGAAAATATTAGCTGCAGTTAAAGATCTGAAATGAGAACTTTTTATTAAAAAGGCCCCTCGTATTCCCAGACTGCACCTCTGAACGTTCTGCTTCATATCAAGCACAGAGGACAGTGGGCAGAGGAAAACTGGCTTTCCCACTCTTCTTTGAATCAGTTAGTCACTGCACTGAAGGAAACACAATGAGGTTTTATTTATGAGCATGCAGAGATGGCTGCACCTATCAAATCTGCTGTATTGTTCCAACAGGCTCTGCAACCACAGAATTAAAATGTACATACAAACAGTGCTTTGAGATAAGAACTGTGCATTAGATACATAATATAAATTATATATGTATACTGAGTATAGCAGGGCTTTGATTTTTGATTAATTTTCTTAGTAGTCTTCCAGGAGAAGAAATGTGTTCTGAAACATGAACAACTGATTTTCCTCCCCTGGAATGCCCATTAAAATCTGCCGCATTGCTGGTTTTATGCACACTAAGGCTTTCTTTTTTTAACAAAACAAACACAAAACAACAAGAAACCACTAGAATTAAAAACAGGCAAAAAAAAATATATATAAAAAAAAAAGGAATGAAGACTTGAATTGCTCTTCATTTAATGATACTTTCTTGCCAGTGAAAATGCGTTGTCAAATAAGGTTTTGAAGCTTTTAAAGTAATATTTTCCTCATTTAATGCACTATAGGTCAGTGGTGAATCTGTCTTTATTGGCACTAAATTGCAAGGAGGGAGGAATGGAGTTTGGTGTGATTAGTGTAAAAACTGCCATCACCATTTGGGACACAATAAATTCACCCCAGCACCAACCTGACATCATCCCTATTACTGAAAACCTTGGAGCCTGAGTCCACTAGGGACACACCCTGCACCAGGTAGGAGAGTGCCTGTGCTGGCTGCCTCTCACCTTGCTCCATGCAGCCTGGGCTTTAAGCATTGTATATTTCTCAGGGAGAAGAGAAATAAGAAAAAAAAAAAAAAAAGAAGAATCCTTGATCAGCCACAGCACACGGATTTGTTTTTTGGTATTTGCCTCTGTAGAAACCTTACTTCTGTGAGCACAGTTAGCTGGGAAGGTGATGAATTCACAGCTGGCCTTCCTGAAGCCTGTGGAGGGGAGTATTGCCAGGCTGCCATTGAACCACAACCTCTTCCAGAAGACCTAAACATCGTGCCCTGTGCAGATTAATTTTGTGATTAGGTGAAAGGGCCTGTACATGTTCCTAGCTCTTCACATGTTCTTGCAAAGGTTATTATCTGCATGTGCCCCAAAGCCTACTTTAAACATTTTCTGAAGACATCAGAGAAAATCATACCTAAGCTAACCAGTTAGACCCATTGTGTTCTTCTCCAGAGTACCTTTTACTGTTAAATTCCATATTTATTTTCCCTCCTATTTCTTGTCCTCATATCCCCAACTTTCATATTCTTGATATTGCTACCATGTGTGACCCTCTCATGTATACCACATACCACTGCACACCCATATTTAAAGTCAGCTCCTTCATCCATCTCTGTCAGAGCAGATTTCACTTTGGTCAGGCTCCTAAATGCCCTGGCTCCCAGTTCATGCTGTGGTGCCAAAAAGTGTAACAGAGATGCTCACAGCTGTGACCTGGGTCATAAGCATCTTCAGATCAGTAGGGCAAAAATAAAAACTGTATGTAGCTGCAAGAGGAGGCTGAAGAGACATGATGTGAACCTTCTGGGTACACGTAAGCCTACAGAAAACAGCCCTTCAGTGCTACAAATTGTCACGGCGCTCCTAATAGATAGAACTAAAAGAAAATAGCCATCCTCCATCCCAGGAAACTGTTCTTACATTAAAATATGAGTTGTGGGAATAATACAAGGCAGCAACCAGGCCCAGTAAAACCAGTTCTGGTAGGCCATTGCCCCATGCTGGTAGCAGCTCTCTGGTAGCAAATCAGTGCCTTGGCATGGCACCAAGATTGTGCCATATCTGCCCCACTGTGAATTTTGTTCTCCTACTACAGACTCTTTCTGGTGGGTGAGTTAAGTTTCAAAAGGACCCAGCTCTGTCGAGTTTGGGCTTCAATTTCACTTAACTAGTATGAATTTCTTTCTTTCCCCCAGTCCCCACCCCCCACCCTCCAAGGGAGAGAGGAACACTTCAGGACACAGGGTATATCTATACAGGTAAGATATACCCATACACACCGTGCAAATAAAGCAGAACTAAGAAAGTTCATATGAGCTGCTGGAAAGAAATGAAAACAAAGTATAGTGCTCTGGAGTCACTCATCCATGAAGATGAAGGCTGTGTTCTTCAAATCACATCATTTTGTCAGTTTCTGAAGTTGTTCCTCTCATGCCAAAGTGCCTGTTGGAATAAGCTCTGACCCATGTTGAAAAGCAGTGAATAAGTACATTTTCCTAGCCACTGCCTATGAAGGCTTGGCCCAGAGCCACACCATCCAGAAGTCACTTCACATTTTAAAATCAGATTTTGAGAAGCCCTGCAGCCAGCCAGAAGCAGAAAGAAGACAGACAGAGTAAGGAGATAAACTGGGGAGGAGCACAGGCAGCTGCAGGACAAAGAGCAGAGGAAAGGAGCTTTCTCATGTGGCATAAAGCAAGCACACCTGGGAAACAGGGTCTGCTTCTGTTTTTCCAATAGAGTGTGAGGGAGGAGGAGATAAGAGGAGATGAGGAAATATAAGCTCTAACCTTCAGGAAGAGATGTGCTGGCATACTCCAGTGGAGAGACTGGTTGTAGTTTGGAAGAGAGGGAGCATGATTAATAGGATTTCCAAGGCTGACTGCCCTTTGCTGGGCTGTACTGTCAGCTGCACTTGTCTGGTTGTTAAAAGTTAAGGAATACTATCTTTCCAACTTGCCAGCTGGACCTCCCCTTTCCTCACAAGAGGTTTCCAAAGCAAAGCTCAGACAAAGGCTTTCGACCCATGGCAGATGGCTGTTAGTGCCAGGAGCACCTCTGCTGACGTGCAGCACAGTGGGAAGTGCTGATGGGCAGCAAGGCACGCCATGGAGGACACCAGGCTCCCTAAAGCTGCTTCATCACAGGGATTAGCTGCTGTCCTCTTAATGGACTCAAGACGTAATCTTGGTTTTGTGCTGCAGACTGGTTTGGCCTCCTCACCTAGGGCAGGCACATGCTCTGTGTGCACTGCTGTCTGCAGCAAAGAGCTGGTCCACCAGAAAAGATATGGTCACGTGAAGCCCCTGCCTTCTGGTACAGAAGTCATTTGGTCTCTGGTGACAGGCAGGTGGCTGCAAACGCCCAGCTGATGGCACTGTGTCTTCATCAGTCTGACTGGCCAGAGGAGAGTGGTGGGTTACCTGCCTGTGACCAGTGTCTAGCAGGAATGCTGCAGCTCCAAACGTGGTGCACGACGTACTACTGGTTTTAGCAGCTAGTTACCACCAGTTTGCTGAACAAGGTGGGGTCTGCAGGCTTTGCACAGGAGAAAGCTGTTGCACCCACAGAAACTATAGCCTGGGAGCAATGGAGCTGAAGGCTGTGGCATACATGGCAATCCAGGCTCTCCTCCTGGGGGCTGCAGATGGCCTGAAAGCTGAAGAAGCAGCTGGGTACAGCTCTACAGCTTCTTCCCAAGGACAGCCAGCTCCAACTCCACCTGAACACCACCAATGCTCTCCTGCAGAGGAAGAGATACACCCAGTCCCCATTCACAACCTGTGGCCAAGAGGAAGAGATACACCCAGTCCCCACTCACAACCTGTGGCCAAGAGGACCTGTTTCCCTTCTCCACAGTGCCCCCCTGCTCTCTGGAGCAGGATGAGCTGTTCTGCAACCAGTCAGAGGCATCTGATGCCCATCGTGGCCTGCTGGCTCCCTCCAGTGGGTGGGATGGCCACCTAGACCAGTGAAGCTCCAAAGCATTCTTCCTCTGGAAGGACAAAGCTGTTGCCAGAGACCTGAATGGAAAGCAGGCTGTTGTGATCCTTGAGAAAATGTCTGTGCATTGTACGTGCCCTTCATCACAGAAACAACTGCCTGCTGCTAATGCAATTTGGATTTGCCTAGCTTGTAGAGCCTCCCATTTGCTGGCCAAATGTGTAGCTCACTGATCACAGACAGAGATTTGTAATTAATAGGGTTTTTTACTGGATCCTTCTAGGGGCATGACCTCTTCTGAAGTGGCCACAGTTTTCCTCAGGCAAAAAAGCTGTTAGGGACATTTGAAGAACTTTGTAAGAGGTTTGAAGAGCAAAGACAAGGCAGAGAAATGGGGGATGTGAATTTGAAAGCACTTTTGCTGGCTTTGCAAAAGACCTGCATTATCCTAGGACTTGAGTCACATCCTCATCAGCACCCCCAGACCTGGGTATCAAGAGCACCTATTGCTGCATTCCTTGTCCCTTCCCATGCCCCAGACTCCCTCTGTCCCTGCTCTTGCAGGGAACTGTCTGGCCCTGTGCCCCACAGCCCTCACACACCAAGGGATGCCAAGGGCCTGTGCAGCAAAGGACACCATGAGACCACTGCAGGGACACACCTGCCACTAGAAGAGCTTGCACGTCGGTCTGTGTGCCAAGGATCATGGGGGCCTTGCCACCCACCAGCTGTGGTCTTTCAGAAGAGGGAAAGGTAACAACATCAGACACTATGCTCTGCTAATGTCAGTAACTGAAGGAAGATTTAATTTTTAAAATGCCAGGTACTGAAAACAGTAGTCACTTTAGAGTGCTCTCAGCTTTCAGCTGAGAAGCGCAGTGAAATCCTGCAGAAATCAATGCGAGTCTCTCTGTGTCACCTGAGCTGGAGCTAGTGTGGAGTGATTAACTTCATCCTGTCTTCTCAAAAGGACCACTTCAGATGAATTATAGTATTCAAATTATAACAGGACCCGAGACAAAACACACTCTGAAACAAAGCTTTGGGGTTACTTAGATCTGAGTCTAGGCACTATGAATGAAATGTAAATAGATGCTGCTTCTATTTGTGGTTGTGTGCTGTACCAGTGAGGGACCCTGCACTTAGCACTCCCACTTAATTGCTACTTTAAGAATGAAGTTGAGAACCACCATGGCATAAGGCTTTTGGGTCTTTGTTCAAACCATTTAGAGTGAGATGTTTAAAAGCATTTGGAAGAGCACTATGCTCTGCCTGTAGTGCAATTAAAGGGGGGGCTGGGGGGAAGAGGGGCAGAGCCAATTGCAATTTATGTTTCACCAGTAGTTTTGTATTGGAGTGACTCCTGGTTTACCGAGCACTACCTAATGACACACCTACACAGAGAGAGGAAGGCAGTAGCAACATTCTGTTGCCAGCATTAACTGCAAAGCAAGAAGATTAAAGTTTAAAATAGCAACAGAACTGCATGGTCATCAGTGGATTGTGTGACAGGCAGGGCAGAGATTTGAAGCTGTTGTCCGTCTGCATACCTTCACTGAAGTTGTCAGGGCAAGCCAGGGTTGCAGAATGGAGACAGCTTCCATTGTCATTCCCCAGAGGATGTTTAAACTGTGAGAGAAAGAATTAACATCTAGCCTGACAAAGGACAGATAGCAGAAGAAAGATGAGGAACATTTTCCCATATTGCAGGAGCAAGAGTTGGGGTGAGCAGCCATGGCTGTGTGACACTTCAGATCTGAGTTGGAAGAGCAGAGAGGTGTCATGAGGGAAGGTCTGGGTGAGAAAGAGGTGGGGATCACACAAAGTGTTTGAGGCTGGGGCTTCATCTGGGAAAATCACAGCAGAGAACCAGGGGGAGGCACAACCAGGGCAATGCTTGGGTGAGAGTGTGGGGGAAGGAAGGGAGTATAGGGCAGAATGGGGAGAAGGAAAGGGCATGAAGATCTCCTGTCTGCTCAAAGAAAAGAAAAAAATCGGACTGCAGTGATTGAGTGAGGTAAAATAGGTGTTTCAGGGGATGTGACCTTCAAGGACAAGAATAAAATTATAAAAGGGTTGAAAGTCACATTTTTGCACCTCTGTGAAAATAGGG
Source organism: Apus apus (assembly GCF_020740795.1). Lineage (NCBI taxonomy): Eukaryota > Metazoa > Chordata > Aves > Apodiformes > Apodidae > Apus > Apus apus. The sequence goes on along the minus strand of NC_067312.1, from coordinate 66,114,151 downwards.
TTGCATATGTTTGCTCCCCCTTAGGAGAGCAGCAATGGAGGATGGATCTGACCCTTTCCCATATCTTGCAGGGAAGCCTGGCTGCACAGCAAAAGAAGATTGGCAGCAGGAAAAATCCCCACAGTACAGCTGGATATGAGGAGCCAATAACTCTCCTTAAGCACAAGAATCTGGGGAGCGTGAAATGGGTGTTATGACCCTGTCCTATATTTACAGTAACTGAAACACAAAGGGAGCAGATCACCTTTGCCCCAAAGGCTTAAGTTCCTGCAGCCTCTGGGAGAGCAATGACCTCTGGTGCATCACCCTGGGTGACACTCTGATAAGCTGGCTGGAGAAGGCAAGGCCGGGCGCTGGGGGAGGTCAGGTACTGGCAATGCATTGTGCACCATCTCCTGATCCTGGGCTGGGCCAGTGGAAAGGCGAGCTTTTCATCTGTTCATGCTCCTCAGAGTGCTCATAGGCCAGCTGCCTCCAGCTCCCGGGTCACACCAGGTGCCTGGAACACAGGCTGCAGGGGAAGGGGGTGGTGGCAGCCAGACCCTCCCTTGGAGGAGGAGGTAGGTGCAGGGGCAGACAACACCCGGCCAACATCTGTCAAAAGGTCACTGAGCTGGCAATAGGCATTTAGCTAGAAGGGTAGCTAACCACACAGCAGTCCTGGCACAAGGGGCACCCAACCCTTGGGGGAGGCTTGGGAGGCAGCAGGGACACCGAGGTCCCAGGTCCTAGGGAGAGTGGTTTGAAGGCAGCCACCCAGCCCAGCTGCAGCACCACAGCTCATCTCAGGACTGTCCCACCTTGGAGCTGGTCCAGGAGGTGCCTTTGAAGACTGGAGTCTTCTTTGCACCAGGATTATTATTGTGGTGAAAGATTTAATGCCATGGGCTCTCAGGAGACAAACTGCCCTTTGCTAGTTTGTTAGAAGCCTAGAATAGATTTATAAAAGGGAGCAGTTTGCTCTTACAGGACAAAGTAGAGGAGAAAAAAAATGCTGCCATTTCCTTTCAGAGAGCTGCACTCAAGTCTCCAGTTGGGGCAGTGGAGGCACCATTGCTAGTGGGCTTCCAAATCCCGGGAGCACTGTGGGAAGCAGTTGCACATTGCTATGGCATTCCTTAATAAGTAAGCATTGAGGTGCTAGTGAGATCTGGCAGCTGCAGCGAACTCCGTTTTCTAGGACCTCACTGAAATAGCCTGCAGAGAAACAAACACAGCCAGTTTGGTTTCCTGATCTTCATGTACAGAAGGGGAGGAGCAGGCCCCTAGTGCCCCAAAGGAATAAATATGGCTCAGCCCACGCCAGTTGAACAGAATGGAGTTATTTACATGGATACTGCAGAACTGAGCATGCAGCCAGACGGCTGTGGAGTCTCTCCTGGTTGAGCTCTGTGAGGGGAGCTGCAGCAGCTTAAAACCTGGGTAGCATGAGCAGCGATGCACTCCAGGCTGTGCTTGGGGGAGGGGTACAACACACCAAATGTGCAGGTCAGCGCAGGTCTGAGCACAGTGTTCTGCAAAGAAATTCCTCCCGGTGACAGCCTGGAGTGAAAAATCAGTTGCTGGCTTCTTTGTAACGCTGCTTAATTGAACACACAATGAGCTTCAGGGAATATACATTTCTATTTTGGTGTCACTATTACTCTATCAGCAGCCTGTTTAAAATGGGGTTATGTTGAAACACCAATCTTATTAGCTAATTGTGCTTGCTAGTCTATGGTTGTTCATTTCATGGCCAAATTACAATGGTTGGCTGATGGGCTCTGCAGCCAGAATACTTTTAATTCCCCCTGGATTTCATTATTGTGACTGCAAGGGAAGGAACAGAATAGCAGATGAAGCTGTTACTGTTTAGGCTCATGTCCTGCCTGTGCCTTGTACTGAGCTGTGCCCTTAGGCTGAGCAAGTTGGCAGGGCTCATCTGGAAGAAACACAAATGTTGGATTTGTCTAGGCTTTTTCAACAGCAAGAAAATAACCCTTTGGCTCAAGAGCAACTGCTCTGTTTTCTAAAGAGTAGCCTACTTCAGTGGGGAGTGCTTATAATGTATTAGTTTCTACTACGTAACCTGCACAAGCACACCTTAAGTGTATCTTGATGTGAATGACACGCTCAGTACCTCTTGCCTGCTGTGTCACCACTGTCACAGCAAGATGGTGTGTGTCCTGGCCTGCAGTGGTGTAAAATTTCTTACCAGACCTTCTGACGTTTTTCTATCAGAACAGAAAACAAGGACAGCTTAGACCCCTTGCAAAAGTAAAGAGAGTCAAGGTAAGGTCTCCCCAGAAACCCTGCTGCAAATCCAAGGATCCTCAGCCTGCAGGGACATATCTGTCTTCATACAGTTTTCCCAGACACCTCCATGCAAATGCTTAATTCTAGCCAAAGACGACCTACTTCTTTTTAATTGCTACCAGCAGCAGTTGCATTCACTCAGGCCAGCTGTTACTGGAAGAGGCAAGCACAAATACCCACCCTGCAAAGAAACACACTGCTGCTGTCCTTCCAGTGTGAGGAAAGGGTAACGCTCTTGGATCCCCCATGATCTTCTCTGCAGAGACATCTGAGGAAGGTCTCTTGATTCTGTCACCTCACCTACTGCTTACTGCCTTTTCCATACTCACTGGCTTTTCCATTGCTTTTCCCATGCTTTCTGCCTTTCTAAACTCATCCTTCCAGAAGGGTTAGCTGGAAAACATCTGCAAGAAAGGTGCAAATACAAAGTACTCTGCAACTCTGGACACCTCTTGCTGTGATGCCACACAGACCCTTTTGGAATTTCCTCTGGTCCTGTTGTCTCATGATGAATAGGTGCAACACCAGAGAGGTTTCAAAAGCAAGCTCTGGGGCTTCTTGCCTGGAGGCAGCAGGACTTCAGTGCTCATATGAATGAGGCAGTCCTCTGCAGTCCACCTACAGGCTTTAAAAAATGGGCAGCAAACTCATGCTTTGAAATCCCTTTACTTCCTCGAGCAGTGTTCAATGTTGGGTACTCAAGTTTTGACGCTGTCAGTAGGATGAGTGCAATTAGGAGAGATTTGGAAGGGACTCAGTGGTGATGTTCAAGTCAATTTTTCTCCTTGCAGGCTTTTGCACTGCTGTTCCTGGCCTGGGGTTTGAGACATCTTCTTCCAGTCCAGGTCTGTCACAGAGTGCTTGGTGCATGGTTTACATACAGTTATCAGAGGCTTAAAAACCAAAATGAAGTCCTGGGTTCTCCCCACATATTCTTCTGAGCCCTATCCCACTCCTTCCCTGGGACTGATACTTTTACTGCTCTTGCTGCTTCATTCTTCCAGTGATTAAAAGTCAAGGCAACTAATATCAACACAGAAAAACAGGGGATATAGAATTACATCCTGTGCCAGGAAAGCTTTCACTGAAAGCAGATATTGGAAACACATCAGTCGGTGACTTGTGATGAAAGGAAGTCAGGACGACCTCATTAATCTAATGAGCTACCAAGGCCCTCTAAAGGGCTGGAGCACATTTGCTGGCAGAGGATGGAGTGTTTAGATATTTAAGCATGAAAAGAGGGAAGAGTCTCAGATGTCCATGTCTGTATAATTTCCCTGATCTGTCATAATCTGCTGGTTGTCCTACTCAGAAACATGTTCAACCTTTGCAACTTCCACCTAATATGCTGCCTCTAGCAACTGCAGAGACCCATTTTCATATCTTGACTTCCCTCACAACTTTACCTGCCCCTCTTTCGCTCACTTGTCCCTTCTCCTGCAGTACCTGAGTGTGTACTGACCCTTAAGGTACTCACCTTTAAGCCTCTCCATCTGCAGGTAAAGGGAAGCACAAAGGCAGCGAGTGATGAGCTCCAGGCTACGTCTGTGATGCAGGAGCAGTGTGTTGGCCCCAGGTAGTCCATGGCTTTCAGTTGCCCCTCTCTTACCTGGAAGGCCCTGGAGCGAAGACTGGGGGATGTGGCAGGTCCCACAATCAGGAGAGGTGGCAAGACCACCCTGCTCTGTCCGACATCACAAGTGCCTACTGTATGTTTTTTGCCTGATGTTTGTAGTTTGTATTCCTGGAGGACTTCATATTTAAAACTAAAAGCGGTCAAAAAAAGTAATTAACACAAAGTGACATCTTATCAATGTTTCTGGAACTGTGGTGGACTCTCACTTTTAAAATTTTTTTTGGCAGGGCACAGAGTTCAAGCAAGTGATTTCTTCTTCAAAGCCGTATGGCGTGAAATACCTGCTCACCCATATATTTGTCTCCCACTCAATTTCTGTCAGCTGACGTGGCTATATAAAACTATTAAGTAGCTTCTGTCATAGGCATTATTTCTAGCTTTAACTGCTCAAGCAAGGGTCTCAGAAAATCTGCCTTGGTGCTGCATTTTCTTCCATTTTATTTTCAGTGCATCCAAGGTAAGCAAGGACTGAGCATTAGATGGAGAGTATGGCAGTAGATGTCAGAAAAAACAAGCTTCTTTAGGTACTCTGCATGCAGGACTGCAAACTCCATCCATTTCACACATTCATAATTTAAACAGTAATTAAAAATTCTAAATAATCTCTCCCTGGGCACTAGCTAATCTTCATTAAACATCTAAATACCAGCAACTAAAACTGGGTCAGCTCCTCAGTGGCCCTTGGTGGGAGGAAGGAGCCATGCCAGACTTCAGCAGCACAGGATCTGGCCTTGCTGGCTCAGAGATGGTTTTGCTGCATGCAGAGGGGTCCCATCCTCTGCATAAGGCAGGAACTCTCCTTCAGCAGAGAGGGAGCTGTGCTGCCCTGCAGGCAAGGAGACTGGTCCTGCAGCTGCAGTGGGGAAACAGGGATCCAGGGCTAGCCTTCAGAGGTACATGCTCACTGCCTGCAGAGTGTCTAGGCAGTGGGAACTGCTGCGTGAAAGACAATTCTTTTGCAGCTCCAGTCCTCTCTGTCTCCAGGTTCCTGTTCTCCTGCCCACTAATGGCTTCTCACCCTCTCCACCCCACTGCCCTCTGGTTTTCCATCCCGTTCAAGACAAACGTCCCATTCTGTTCTCTCTGCATGTGCTTCTCTCATTAGCCCTCCCCAGCTCATCTTCAGCCCCCTGCTATTTTTGTTTTCTCCTGGAAGCCACAAAAGTCTTCTGTTTCAGAGCTGGGGGCATCATCATTGCCCTCCCCAGAGTGTGCTTCAGTTCTTCACCACTGGCAAGGTTTAGGAGAGCCCAAGAGTTTCTGTTCTGCAGTTGTGACACAGGCAAAAGCCAGTGGAAACCAGTCAGTATTTTCACAACCTTGATGTGACGTGCCTCCTGTCCCTTACATCTCTACTGATGAAGAAAAACATCTCTGGAGCGTCTTGTGCTCTATGTGACTAAATCCATTTAGCCAAGCAGCAGCATCCTTAATAAACCATGAAACTTGGTGCCATAGGGACAAACCTTAAGAGAAACTGCAGAACACTGAGACACTTGGGACCACAGCATGGGACCATGCCTGTGGGCAGAGGTCCTGTCTGATGGGTTGGCTGATCCTTTTCTTCCTAACTATATTTTGGGATTTGTCACAATGGCTTCAGCCTCAGGTTCAGAAGTGGTAGTGGTTCCCAGATAAAGTAAAGCATCATGCAAATGCAGTGCTGAAGTAATTCACAATAAAGAGTAACACAAACAAGAAAACATTGTTCAGCTTGGCTTATTAAAGTATTAAGAAACTGGCAGCAAAGAAAGCAGAAATTTGCTGTGCCCATGGGAGGGAGAGAAGGGAAGGAATTGTTGTGACTGCACATGCCTCTGCTAGTAAGATTATACAGGTGCCGTTATCAATTGCTTCTATTCACTATCCATTTTCAGCTATCCAGCCTTTTTAAAAATGCCTCTGCAGAACAGGGAACCTGCTGTGGAAGCAGGGAGCATGTACAGAACCTTGCAGAACAAGAAGGTGGCCCCACAGGAGGTGTTGTGTGGGCATGTGCAGTTTGCATTGCTCTCATAAGGAGTGCGCCTTTGCTCTACAAAATCCCATTCACCACACCCAACTCTACACAGCATTACCATCACAACACTTTTCTGACACCAGGACAGTGTGAGAGCCAAGAAGGAATGCCCAGCATTACTGCAGCTACTCAGCTAAAGGGCAGGCACAGATCTAAGTGAAACTTGAGCAAAGATCTGGATGGACTCTGCTTGCTTTCAGGGCCCTAAGATTCGGAAGAGGAAGAGCAGAGCTTAGTACCACATAGGGAAGACACAAAAACATGTCTTACTTAAAAAGAAAAACTTTATTTTGATACATTAAAAAATCTATACATTTCTTAGACTAAAATACAGTTTTGCATCAGTATTCTGGCACAATGTCAGTTTACACAGAAAATCTAAGATTAGATCAGCACTGTTAATTTTCCTTCTCTTCCTGCATTCACAGCTTGCAGTATAAAACATTTCAAGTTCTCAGACAACAACTAACAGTGTCACATTTACTTTTCCCATTCCAAAAGGAGGTGGCATTCCACTGGAAAAAGGAGCACTTATTAGTTGATCTTGATTCAACGTAAATCACCAAACCAGTTCAGGGATTTGACTGCCCTGTTACAAGTATGAGTGAAAGAGGATGAAAAAATTGTTCCCAGATGAAGCTTTGATGGACTATGACAATGCAAGTACTGTGAATCCTTTAAAATCTGTTCGGAAGATTGTCCTTTTTCCTTAGGGTAGTTGCTATAATCAGCAACACAATCACCATCTAGAAATAATTTCTTTCTATAGGTATAGGATTCTACTTTCTTGCTTGCTCTGAAAAGATCCATAGCAAAATAAAAGCAGAGCACAGGGGATGTTGCTGTGAGATGTCTGTGGATAGGAATGTGTATTGTCTTAACTACTGGTGGAGATCTTGCAGAATATTTTCTACCTGTGAAATCCTGCTCTACATGGCTCCACCTAACCTCTAGCAGCTGCTTTCTGGCCTACATTAGAAAGAAAACCATCTTTCTGTTTCCTCCTCTCTCACTCCCCTAGGAGACACTACCTATTGACTGCAGCACTGTTTTTCTAATGAGAAAATTTTTCTCCTTTTTCAGTTTGAACACAGAGGGACCCAACCAATACTGACACTGGAGCACATGCAGTATTTACTTGAGAGTTCAAAATCACAACGTTCCTGGGAACTCCAGTCAGTGCCCCACTTCTGATAGGTATCAAGAGTAATTAGCGTCCTGATCTCACAAAACCTTTCTGACATACTCCCCAGCTGCCCCTACTTCACTCATCCAGAGGGCAGCAGTGGTGCACCTGAAGAATGGCAGCCAGCTATGCTGCCACCCTCTTCCATCATGTATTTAAAGAAGCCAGAGCTATCTTTAAAGTTACTGAAATTGGGCTAGTTCTGCTAAAGTCAGCTGGTAGGTTTGCTCTGAATTCTTGCAACTTTGGTTCTACAAGGAGTCCCATGTTTCTACAGAAAAGTACCAAATGCTCAGAACACCAAATTCTGCTCATCATGCTCACACACCACTTGACCACTTCATTGGGCAGGGGAGCAGAATCTGGTGGTGTTTGCTGGTTTTCTGCTAGTTCTGTTGTAGCTGATCTTTGTCAAATGCATGCCAGGTAGTTTAGCCTTCAAATGGGTATTTTTAGATGGATTCGTGCTACCTATTGTCCCTAGAAATATTTTCCTACTCCTAAGGTCTCTAAAGAGATTTGGCTTGATTGCATCAGCTTGCAAACACTGCAAGACACATCACAGCTCCATCCCAGACCAGAAATTCTGCCTTTTATACGTGACCCACATCACAAGAGACAAGTTTTATCTCTTCTCTCATCCCTCTAAATACAGAAGAAAAAAAATACCTTGAGAACAGTATTTTCTACAGAACACAAGAAATACAAATTTACTAGTCTCCATAATCTATTATGTGATGGAAATAACAACAGAGATGAAATAGCTGAAAGAGCATTTAAAAATGAAATATTTAGAGTAAACTTCCATCATCCCAACAAACAAGCTGAGCACAAGAAATGCTTCAAATAAGTCTGTTGGGTTTTGTTTTGGGAAACAGAAGGGTTTTCTTCCACAAGGATGAAATAGCATTTCTGTGGTGATAATGTGACACACAAACTGTTCAAGGAACAATGGACTTGTGATGTTTAGATTTAGTAAACAGTATCTGCACAGGCAAAGCCATGATTTAAAAAACAGGGATGCTTTTAGGTATCTACTTTTAAATCTTAAGAGTGTTTCTTAAAATAACAGTGCCATGTTCGATATAGCATGTAATATGCACTCAGAACCAAATAATCACTGGATGGTGATGATGACTATATGTCTGCTACATGCATTTTATTCTGACTCTATAACATACATTCATAGAATACATCATAACCACTCAGAGCAAACCACTAAAGTGCATGCCCTGAGGGCACATAAAGTATGTTGTCTCCAACACTGGCTGCTCAATTGCCAGAACACTGATACAGAAAGGGCTCATTTCTGCTTTATATCCCCATTTTGTGCTGAAAGAGTAAGAGTTAGCATCCCCTGCTCCCTCCATGAAAGAGAGCACTGTGGAGCAGGCTAATAACCTGCTGCTGAAAAAGCCCTTTCAGAAAGAAGTAACCACCCTGAGAAGGTGCTGTACAGAAACGCAGGGATCGAGTCTTGGATTAAATCTTGGGTAAGTGGACCTGTATACTGGGTTAGGCTGGGATGGAGTTAATTTTCTTCAGAGCAGCCCACATGGTGCTGTGTTTTAGATCTGTGATCAAAACAGTGGTGATAACACAACAGTGTTTTCCACCTGTTGCTGAACAGTGCTTGCCCAGGGTCAAGGCCTTCTCTGTGTCTCATTCTGCCACCCCAGCAGACTAGGCTGGGGTTGGGCAAGAGGCTGAAAGGGCACACAGCCAGGACAGCTGACCTGAACAGACTGAAGAAATATTCCATACCATATAATGTCATGCTTAGCAACAAAACTGGAGGAGGAGCAAGGGATGGGGCCGGGAGGTGCACTGGAAGAAGGGAGGAGGGTGTAGAAGGAGGGTGAGTTTTTTTGAAGTAGCCACTGCTCAGAGACTGACTGGGCATTGGCCTGCTGGTGGGAGGTGGGGAGTGATTGCCTTTGCACCACTTGGGTTTCTTTTTCTGTTTTTCCCCTTTACTTAATGAACTGCCTGTATCTCAATGCATGAGATTTCTTTCTTTCGCCTTTTCAATGCTTTCTTCCATCCTATTGGGGGAAGTGAACAAACAACAGACCCTGCCAGCCAGGGGGTTAACCCACCACAACCTGTAACTGGGTTTTCCACTTTAAATTCTCCTTTCTAAGACATGCCTTCCTAATGCAAAAATTCCTTGGATTACCATGCCGAGCTAAGGCCACATGTAAAACCTAATCCTGTTTTGGGCAGCTGGGAGTGTGAACTCAAGTTACGGAAAGGCTGAAAATGCAATTCTAAGCTGGCCATACCATGCATTTAAACTGTAGAAGTGATGGGCTGCACTCCTAAACACAGAAAACACAGTGATGGAGTGGCATCATACAAAAAAAACAAACCAAACCTAACAAACACCTCTGAATTTCAGCTCCGCACCTACTCCTCTTCCCATTCAGTGCAGGTAATACCCTGAATCACTGGTTGGGAAGGTGAGAAGGCATGTGCTAAGATCAGCTGGACAAAGGGGAGGTGACACTCTGCCACTTAGCACTCCTTTGCTGAAAAAGCAATACAGAAATGAGAGCTAAATGAACAAAAAAATTTCTCTAGGGTTGGGAGAAGCAAGGAAGACAACACACTGCTGCTCAGCTTCTAAACAGAACAGAGAGTAAAATGATGTGGAAAATGATTAAACAATTTAAACTATGGCATGCTTTTTTTCCTTTAAAATCTAGCTGATCAGAGGCTATGATGCCAGGCATCTGCAGAAACCAAATGCTAGGAATGAGTAATCCCACTGACTTGATTTTCAAATCCTGGCTATCCAGTCTGAATCTCCAGTCCCCAAGCACTGCCTGGTTCAGTGGACTTTGCAAGGAGGTCATTTCTCTGTCATCTCAGCTGTCTCCCCTGCTTCTCCTGCAGAGTTATTACCAATGCAGCATCACTCTCTAGTTGGTCTACACTGCTTCCCACAAGCCAGTCCATATACTGGTTTTAACAACCAGCTACCAGAACAAAATACTGAATCTATCACATCTGGCAGACCTCAGCACTTCTACTGCCAACCGGGGATTTACATGTCAAGTGTTCTCCTACTCCACTATCCCCACTAGGGAAGGAAAGCAAAGCCTGAATTTGTCCTAAAAAATTGTCTCTTCAGACATCAGTCTTCTGTCTATCTCCTTGCACGAGACAGAGCTGGAAGAGGGCAGCTAGTAGTTTGGTTGCAACTGAACTTCAAAGGACATTCAAAATGGCCACTGGAAAGCCTGTGTGTGGGTTGAATGCCTCTTTGGCATGACTGAAAAGCTCTGCATGCTGGATATACACTCAAGAATGGTGCACACAATTTTATTAAGAACATAATTATATATATTTCTCACTTAAACATTACAACTACCCATAGAAAAGTGCTGTCTGTATCTTTTAAACACCATGTAAATAAAGCAAATTTCTTTTTGAAACAGGATAAACTGCTATAAAAATGGTGCACAGTCAAGTCATACAAAAATACAAAATTTGTTTCAAACTGTAGTTCTAGTTGCAATTGCAGAGAAAAGCCCCCACCCAGGACTTCCAGTGAGCAGAGAACACAAACGTGGGAAACTGGTAACAGCAGGAAATTGTTGTCAAAATGTGCAGAATCCAAGACTTCAATCAAAGCACCTCCAATATCTTCCAGACAAGATGGAAATTAATTTCTCTGGAAGCAACTGCATATGTGATAGGTCTCTTAGCCTTGAAATCCAGTTCCTAGCATGTATCTGAGCCAGTTTTTAAACTTCTGTTTCTAAACCCCACTGATCTACACAAATATCCATGTTGAGTGCCACTGCTGACTTAGCCACCAGTACAGCAGGAATGCCTCCTCTCTACAAACCAAAGGCTGCTCCAGTGCTGCTTCTAGATAGTCTGACCTCTAACTTGCACTGGGAGGCCCCACCAGACTTCCAATCTGAATACCCAGGTTGAAGCTCTAGTGCAGCTGGCACTTACACAGGTGTGTAACTTACAACTTCCACACTTAGAGAGTCCTCCTGGTGTCAGTGGGGCTACCAATGTAGTTCACTTAAACAAGTGTCTAAGTGCTTGCAGGATTGGATAATTCCATCTTCCTGCCTCCCCAGCAGCTATAATTTCTAAAAGTATTTTGATTTTCATACATTTCATATCCTCTTAATTGGCTTATTGAAAGAAAACTAAACAAATTGAAGTTACCAAATGACTTCTAGAAGCAAAAGTGAAATAGACAATAGACTATTGCCAAAAAGTAAGAGCACTGTTTAGCTACATGATACTATGTACTTTTAAACTTTTGACAGCAGTTTAAAGGCCCAATCCTCTGAAAGGAAGCACAAAGAATTGCTTACTTATTAAACCTTGATAACATGAGTTGTATATGTCCCTAACTACACATACCTCTCCACTCCATCGCAAAGCTTCTGTAGAAGGGCTTTGGGTTTCAAAAGATTTTCTTGAATGGAGTGATCAAGCCACGGAGGCATGATTTATTTGTACAGAGCTTCTATTTAGTGCAACAAGTTTAAAAATCCTGCTCTGAAATATTAACTTTACATTAACAAAAATAGTTTTCTTAAAAAGATTGTAACAAAAGCATTATATAGCATAGACAGATAATGAATTATTAGCAAATACACTTTCAAGCATTTACCATTACATTTTGTTGAAGAATTGAGTATTAGCATTCATATCTGGTGAACTTCCAGACTGAAAAGAAATTTACCTATCCAAGAATAGTAATAAAAAAGCACGTTCTCTTGTCTTTATTTGATAACTTGAGATAACTACCCTGGCAGTTACACTTCCAAGGAAATGTTTCTCTGCCCTTTCCTGTTTTAGCCACCTGCTACAGTACATACAAGTATGGGTGAAACAACAGGCAAGGAATGGTCCCTTCCACCTCCCAAAGCTCTCTAGCATTAAATGAAATGAAGAATACAGTACTTTCTTGTACAGTAGTACAGTTAATTTCTCTTCCCATCCTCAGCATTGTTACATCTAGTAATGAATTAATCATAAGTATGGCTAAGACTAAGCTCTAAAGATACGTTATTTCAATCGCTCACATGGAGAATCCACACTGTTCAAAGGAGCACTGCTGAAGTGTGAAGGAGGCTACTGAATTAACTCAAGGGGAGGATGGTGGGTAACGAGTAAGAGGGGTAATTAGGGTAAAACAGGAAGCTAATTGCATATAAAAATTTTCTGTCCCCATTGTATAGTTTCTGTTTAATAGGAGATGCAAGGGCTCCCACACACCTGAATACCTGAGGAGTTGGCTATTGTGATAGATCTGATTCTGATAAACAAAACTGTGCCCCACCAGGGCTGTGAAGTAAAATGACAGATTACACACCCACTTGAACTGAATGAACTCCCACTGAAATCACCTTCTGAAATTAAATTTGAGACTTTTCTTGATTTGAAGGTTCTCCTTACATTTAACTGTCCTGAATTTAGTGCAAATTTAAACAAACTAAACAAATAAAATTCTCAGCAGATTAGCAGTGTCATGGGAAATCGGTGTCTAAACCCAGTCATCATTTCAGATTATCTTTACAATGATACCTCCTCCAGATTGTAAAATATCAAGCAGGTAAGAATCAACTTTTCCATGACCACAATGAAAAATTTAAAAAATGGAACAATGATAAAGCTGCTTGTAAAAGCCACCCGTATGAAAAGAGTACATGTTTCACAAAAATAATTGTTAAAAAAAGTATTAAATCCCTGTTCCTTTTTCTCTGATTTTGGCTGTATATTTATATATATATATATATGTATGTATATATGTATATATATACTGTTTTGGAATGTCAATGGGTTCCAATATGGCTGGCTAGTTTCAAGATGAACTTGCTCCAGAGGCCTAGAAAACAAAGTCATACAGCACAGTCTTAGACAAATGCCAAAAGACAAAGAGAAACTGAGTCAAAGGGGTCACTGGAAACCACAAAGAAAGAAGTGTGAAAAGGTGTGTTGTTTTTTTTTTTCTTGTGCCTTGATACAAGAACAGAACGTCCTAAATGTTTCCCCATCTTTGCTATTAATGCCTATTTAAAATACAACTGCACTCAGGGTGTTTCACTTTTAGAACTAATTTTCATGTCTAAGAAAAATCCACGTTTCAAGGACACAGAAACAAAACAGTAAAGACTATTTTTAAAAAAAGAAGGAAGAAAAACCAACCAGATTTTCAAACACCCAATTTTGTGACTGCAGGTGCTACTACTGCAGAACAGACTTACAAATGATCCTATTCTAGATGTAATGAGGCCTTTATCAATGCCTTGGGGAAAGGTATCAGAAATTTCATGGAAGTAACTGCTGTTGCTACTTGTCAGAAAGTGAGATCTTGCTATTTCAGAACCTATGCAACTAGAGCTGAATGCTCCAAACCACAAGACCATCTGAGAAATCAAGGCCCAGTCAGTTCCAAACAAAACTACTGCATGAGCAGCAGAACTGGGAGTAATTCAGCAGGTGACATGCAGACTGAGCCGCAGGTGCTCAGCATCTTCTCCAGCAGTACCAGGAGGACTTTCAGCCAGTGACAGGCTCAAGTGCCTAGAGTCAAGTTCCTATAAGAACAAGACAACTCTTGACTTGCAAGTACTTGATTTGCCATTTTAGTAGGGGAGATTAATAAATATTTTAACATCCAAGCTTTAGGCAGTTAAGTACAAGAGCCTGAGTAGCAGTCTGTGCTTGCACTGACAAGAGTATAAGTGGAAAACCACTTCACGTAAACCAGTTATTTGCATTAGAAGTTAATGTAATATATTTTTGGACTGAGAATTTTTGTGCATGTGACTAGAGGGCTTGCAACCTAATTCTCCATCATTTTAACAGAAGCTTTACGTTTACAGTGTTTAGACCACCCTGGAAATCCCAGCATTAGTGTCTATTTGAACAGCTAGAATTACTCCCAGAAGAAATCAGTAAATGAGCATAGAATTAGTTATTTTCAGATGTATAAACACAGCAACATTTAGGCATAAGCAAATCTAGAGACTGGAAAGCTACAGTGAAATAGCAAAACACGCAAAGCTAGACATCTACCCACTCTACTGCAGGAACCCATTCCAGCTATGTCAAAAAGTGCTCATGCAACACGGCTTCACATACAGAATTAAAAAAAAAAATTCTACTGTTAGCATACACTTTTTTAGGTTCCATTAGGTTAAAAGTTGTCCCCATGGTTAAGCAACTGCATCAGGCCCCAAATACTCTGAGAAAGTAATGATGGAAAAATATTTTATTTTACAAAGTCATATTGCACGATGACAAGTCATACCTTGCCCAGCCTGGGTCTCCATCATACGCTCTCAGTTCTCCACCTTCCAAACTCATCCTCCTATCTGTTATCTGTACCATGTATAGCTGTTCCTTATTCCAGGCTACTCAGACATGCAATGCCTTCCTAACAGGCACACCATAAGTAAAACAGGCTGCAGAAGCATAAATGATGCATTGTTCACTGTCTGTGCATCTGACAGTGTGAGATGGAAAGAGCACACAAGAGACAAGCAACATAAGTAGTTGGCAATAAAAACAAACAACTGGGAGAAATGTCATTTGAGCAGGTTGAAAGGAATCATTTTAACCAATTCCTTGGCACTGTATAGAATAATTTGATTAAAGCTTTAAATGCCTGGTCCTACTTTGCAACGATGGATGTGCTCAGTAGTGTTCTTCAGGCTTTTATGGTGAATATAAGATGAACAAGAATTTTTCAGTTTAGGACTGAAAAGAGGATTAAAGTCAGAATAGCCCAATGAACTACAGAGTTGTCATATTTTGAGAGAACTTAGCAGCTGGGGCTGTCTGTGTATACTGCTTGGCATGCATCCTAATCCTAATGAATTTATAACTGCATTTGTTTCATATGACTCTGTTCCTTTCATCTTACTTTTACAGGAGATGGTCTCAGCTGTGACAAAAACTCTGCCATCCAGGTGATAGGCAAGCTCACAAACAGAAAAAGCAGAACATCTTGAGTGATACAGAGAACAAAAACTTCTCCTGAAGAAGTGCAGTCAGTAAAGACAAAGAGGGAGAAGAAGTAAAAGTGAAACTCTTGGAGGATCGCCACCTCCTCATCTGCACCTACCATTGGTTTTAGCTCTCTGCCCTCAGCTCCACCTCCCTGGCCAGCTTCTTTCATAGATTTCCTACTATTCTCCACAAATTCCTGAAAAACAGTCATAAAGTGAAAAACACTTTCTTAGAGCGGACTCAAAACATCAAATCTCAATACAAAACTTCAAGATGCAACTGCTCCAAATGACAACACAACTTGTTCCTCCCACTTCTCATGGTCAGACTTGCCCATGAAGTACCAGAAGAGCCTGTCAAACAGCCACAAGGATCCCCCTTGTTTCGTTCTAGAAGCCAGACAGTTATTTGCCTTGCGTGCTGTTACAACTTTTACACTTAACACACAATGTTCTCCATTATGGGGAAGAAAGGTAGGAGGATGGCTGTCAAACCTCCCCCCCCAGATATCCTAGTTATTGCATGCTATCCTGTGAATTGTGTGTAGTGTTAGAACTCCATTGAAGAGAGGCAATATTTGCTTGCAAGGCCTTGTTGACTTCCCTTATGCCCCTCAATTTAAACTCCTGAACTTTTCATGGGATCACTGTGATCAATTCAGAAAGATTAGCAAAGGTGTTCGTTCCATTTTATGTCATTTTTTCTCTTAAAATTTCAGCCAACTTTAGCTTCTAGTGTTTTCTGATATTGACTGTTCACTAAAGAAACCCGCAATGCTTTTATGATTCATCTGTGCTGTCATCTGAGGTAGCATGCTGTATTTTACTCTTATTCTGTGCCAAAAATTCAACCTTTTTATTTATTATATACTCTAGATTCTGTAGTGTTTTACCAAAAATTGACATGTTTTTTCAATGAGTAATCAGAAAAAAAACTATGGTAAGAAATCATTACATTCTTCCTCTAGCCTATACATGTGGATACATTTTATAGGGACATATTCTACAGTTGCACCTTAAAAATGTTATCAAGAAAAATACCTACTCAATAACAAACGGAATGGCTTGAGGAGAAGAATTTTTACATGGTGTCTAGCTAGAGTGAACAGGGAGTCATACAGGACAAACAAATAAGAATCAAGTTGTGCAAAGGGCCTTGACATAGCATCTAGGCTCCAGAACAGAACATAGTATCTGTTGCTCCTATGTATGACAGACCGAGAAGTAAATTCTGGTTCTGGTCCCTCTGAAGGAAGACAAATGACAGTGTGGTCACTATCTGCACGTGGGTTAGAATCACAGAACGGAAGGGGTTGGAAGAGACCTTGGAAGATCATGTAGCCCAACCCCTCGGCTAAAGCAGGTTCACCTAAAGCAGGTAGCACAGGATCACATACAGGTGGGTATTTAATATCTCCAGAGAAGGAGACTCCACAACCCCCCTGGGCAGCCTGGTCCAGTGCATTGTTGCCCTCAAGATGAGTAAGTTCATCTAACTCACACTTCCTAAGCTCATCTATGAGGATGTTAAGGGAGACAGTGTCAAAAGCCCTGCTGAAGTCGAGGTAGGCAACATACACTCCTCTCCCTTCATCTACTCAACCAGTCATGCCATCATAGAAGGCCATCAGATTGGTCAAGCATGATAATACTCTGATATTTTTTCACTTCCATGTTCCAAGAGAGATCCTTCTTAGCAAAGTACAAAACTCAAGCCTTTACCCTTTGTTTCGCGTCTTTCCATTCTGCATTTACATGGAATATTACTCGAAAGTATGATTCTACTGCTCATGTCATGGTCAGTGCAGAGAAGCCAATACCAGTGATGTCAAGGGAGGGAAGTATCTTTACTTACCTGATTCTCACCAGACCGCCTTGTTAGCTGATTAAGCCATGAACAAGATAGCAAGGTAATTCAGTTAAAAAACAGTATTAAACTCAGACAGCGAGTTGACTCAACTCCCAATACCCATCTTATTACACGATACGCTTACCCTGAGAGAGCAAGGGGAAACTTACCATGAGAACTTTATCCATGTAGAATTCCCTTCCAGGGCTCCCATCATTGTATTTTGTATCGATGGCAAAACATAAGAAAAGGACGTCAACAACCATTTCATAAATGGAAAGGAAGCAGTGAGCAACCAGGAATGCAAAGAGGCAAACAATTATGAGTGGCAGCACCCAGATGGTGTAATCTTGTTGGTAATTCAGCAACATAATCCCAGCCAAACCTGTACTGCAGACAATCAGGACCTGAGGAAGAAAACAGAGGACAACTCTAATGGCAGAAGCTGTTTCTTTTTTTTGTTTTTAACCTTTGTGCTTCTTGCTCTGCTAGGCCAAGAACTAGGAGTTACAGATGTTAGGGGTAATGACATCATTACCTCCTGGATTCCCCACATCCCTGAGTGTAAATTACATGAGGAGAGGGAGAGCAGAAGGCAGGCCTTGTAAGCAGGGTATGTTTTTCATTTTGCTGGTGGAAACAACTTCCAAAGTTTGTCTCATCTCTCTCTCATCTCCATACAGAGAAGGCAGATCAGAATTCATGTGAGGCACTTCATTTAACAGTCTCCACAGAACAACACTATGTGTGAGGCCCTAAAAGATATTTTCCTGGGTACCAGTTTGGTCTTCAGGAATAAAAAAAAAAGGACTAAACAATTGTTCCTTTTAACATTTCTGTATCAATTATTATGAACTGCAGATAAAAATGAAATTGTACAATAGGTCAGCTTTACTGTATTAGGAAAACACTGGCTTGAATTGATGGACAAGACAAGCTGACACACTAGCACTGTTTTAGTTTATATTATTTTTTATACACTACACTGTTCATTTCAACATTTCCGTCCATTGTGCACTTCTCTAATAATTTGAAAGATATCTTTTTCAGGGATATGTTTCCTAATGCTCTTCAGGCACCACCATAAAACAACGTTATATAATTTCACAATCTCCCAAGAACCTCTGTCTTCATTATGTGTTTATTTCTTCTCACATCTTATTGACTTAATTATTGGATTAAAAGTTCAGCCCACTGTGCCCTGATTCAATAAAAGCAGAGGAATCTAATAAGGATGACAGTTCAGTCCAAGCTGGCAGTTCCTTATAGCAGGCTTCTATACTATCTTTCAGTTCAATTTCATCATAAATGGTGATGAATAATGTGCCACTATTCAACATAAATATGGATAGCCCTTACTAAACAGAATGTAGAGGAAAGGCTTCTTTTCCTTAAAATTCTAGGTTTTAACCACAAAACCAATAAAAACCTTGGAACTTCCAATAATCACTTTTCTCTTGACTCCCTAAAAACAAATTAATGCAAAAGGTGCTCTCACCTTCAGCTACTCCTTTCTCATCACTTTTTCTTAACATAAGTGGGTCATCTGTCTATCTTCCCCAACCCGGACAGTCACTTCCTGGAGTTAGATGTGAACAAGTGCATGGTACGAAACAGGAATTTGAAGGCATTTTGTATCTGGAGTGCAAGCCATTCCTAAGAAAAACTTGCTACTAAGTAAATCAATAACAACTGTATATAGCAGACATACCTTTCCTAGAAACAGCATAAAATCCCCAACCGTGTTTATGGCAGCCACTCGCAAAGCGTTTTCCACTAGAATAACAAAGGCATCCTTTGCTGAGGTGCAGAAGTTGGTGCTGTTGATAGCTGTAGCTGTATATGCATTCTGGGAAAAGCAAATTTCAGATTTACTCATTAAATGATCAGGTATTTCAGGGATGGATGGAGGGAAGAAGGGGGAGAAGATGTATCTTCTGAATAAGTCACTTAAGTCACATGATGTTCACGAACAAAGATCTCCCTGCAATTTCTCTGCAGGAGGTGAACAGTGGCAAACTGCACCAATTAAGTAGTTAGAAAAATTATTCTGGAAATATAAAGGAGTTTGAGGGTCACACAAGCCCATCAAGATAATTTCTAGATGCTTCACTAGACTGCATTCAAAGTTAGTCAAGACAATTTTCAAACATTATACTGCATGAGTTTTTTTAATGCCACCTTCTGTTTTTACTTCTGTTTCCACAAGCAGAAAAATGAACAACAGTGAAAGAGATATTAGAGAGATATTTAGAGATTAACATAACTGCAACCACAGGCCAACCTCTTTTACAAAGAGGTCTGACCAGTGTGTTGCAACTTTTTCCACTTTGTAGATTATGACAATAATTTGATGTTATGTACAGTTTTTCAATTGTGTGAACCTTAAATGTTACCACCTAGAATCATAGAATCATAGAATCATAGAATCCTAGGGGTTGGAAGGGACCTCGAAAGATCATCTAGTCCAACCCCCCTGCCAGAGCAGGGTCACCTAGAGTACATCACACAGGAAGGCATCCAGGCGGGTTTTGAATGTCTCCAGCGAAGGAGACTCCACAACCTCTCTGGACAGCCTGTTCCAGTGCTCTGTCACTCTTACAGTAAAAAAATTTTTCCTGATATTCACCTTAAACCTCCTATGCTCCAACTTGTATCCATTACTCCTTGTCCTATCACTGGTCTTCACTGAAAAAAGCTTAACTCCATCGTCTTGACACTCACCCTTTACATATTTGTAAACATTGATGAGGTCCCCCCTCAGTCTCCTTTTCTCCAAACTAAAGAGACCCAGCTCCCTCAGCCTTTCCTCATAAGGGAGATGTTCCACTCCCTTAATCATCCTTGTGGCTCTGCGCTGGACTCTTTCAAGCACTTCCCTGTCCTTCTTGAACTGAGGGGCCCAGAACTGGACACAATATTCCAGATGTGGCCTCACCAATGCAGAATAGAGGGGGAGGAGAACCTCTCTTGACCTACTAACCACACCCTTTCTAATACACCCCAGGATGCCATTGGCCTTCTTAGCCACAAGGGCACACTGCTGACTCATGGTCATCCTCCTGTCTACCATGACCCCCAGGTCCCTTTCACCTACACTGCTCTCCAGCAGGTCAGCCCCCAACCTGTACTGGTGCATGGCGTTTTTCTTCCCCAAATGCAAAACTCTACACTTGCTCTTGTTAAACTTCATCAGGTTTTTCCCCGCCCAAGTCTCCAGCCTGTCTAAGTCTCTCTGAATGGCAGCACAGCCTTCTGGTGTGTCAGCCACTCCTCCCAGCTTGGTGTCATCAGCAAACTTGCTGAGGGTACATTCTGTGCCCTCATCCAGGTCGTTGATGAAGATATTGAACAACACCGGTCCCAGTACCGACCCCTGAGGGACTCCACTAGTCACAGGCCTCCAACTAGATTCTGCCCCATTGACTACAACTCTCTGACTTCTTCCTTTCAACCAGTTCTTGATCCACCTCACTGCCTGATCATCAAACCCATACTTGATCAACTTATCTACAAGGATGCTGTGGGAGACGGTGTCAAATGCTTTACTGAAATCAAGATAGACCACATCTACCGCTCTACCATCATCTATCCACCTAGTAATTTCCTCATAGAAGGCTATGAGGTTAGTCAAACATGACTTACCCTTGGTAAAACCATGTTGACTGCTCTTGATGACCCCCATCTCCTTGATATGTCTAGAGATAGTGCCAAGGACAAGTTGTTCCATCACCTTTCCAGGGATGGAGGTGAGGCTGACCGGTCTATAGTTACCCGGGTCCTCCTTCTTGCCCTTCTTGTAGACTGGAGTGACGTTTGCTATCCTCCAGTCCTCAGGCACCTCTCCAGTTACCCATGACTTACCGAAGATGATGGAGAGTGGCCCAGCAATGACCTCCGCCAGCTCCCTCAGCACCCTTGGATGCATTTCATCCGGACCCATCGATTTATGGATGTCCAGATTATGCAACTGATCCCTAACCCAATCCTCATCTACTATGTCCTCACCTATCTTGACTACTTCTGGGGTTATATGAATCTGGGGCTCATGGGAAAAGCCTGCAGGAGTAAAGACAGAGGCAAAGAAGGCATTCAGCACCTCTGCCTTCTTCATATCCTCTGTCACCAGGGCACCCACCTCATTCAGCAGTGGGCCTATATTGCCTCTGGTATTAGCTTTGTTGGCTATGTATTTGAAAAAGCCCTTTCTACTGTCCTTAACCCGACTTGCAAGGTTAAGTTCCAAGGAGGCCTTAGCTTTCCTAGTTGCCTCCCTACATTCCCTGACAACATTCCTATATTCCTCCCAAGTGACCAGTCCCTCCTTCCATGATCTATAGATTTTCCTCTTCCACTTGAGTTTCCCCAGCAGTTCCTTTTTTAACCACGCTGGTCTCCTAGCTCCCTTACTAGATTTTCTACCTAGAAGAGCTTAATTCTGTTTTCACAACAAAAATATTTTGAAACTCAAATGTTGTTTGATAAGAGTGCATAAAATTAATAATATTTCCAACTACTAAACAAATTGTTATAAAGTTGAGATACCATGTTCAAGAAGATTAATACCAGCTATTTTTCACCTTTACAGGGTAAGCAAAGACTAATGTAGCGATTTGCAGTGTAATTTCAGTAATGGAGACAAGACTGAAGTACCTTCATTGAAGTTCAGTTCCAAAGTATGATACCTTATATGTCAGCATCAGACAGCTTTCTGGGAACCACATATATTATCAGCCCTTACATAAAACTTGGATATTGAGAATCTTACCTGATTTAAGTA
The DNA here is from genome assembly GCF_020740795.1 of Apus apus. Taxonomy (NCBI): domain Eukaryota; kingdom Metazoa; phylum Chordata; class Aves; order Apodiformes; family Apodidae; genus Apus; species Apus apus. The sequence goes on along the minus strand of NC_067312.1, from coordinate 66,092,391 downwards.
AGTCAGGCACTTTTCTAGACACCAAAGGCAGCAGATACAGGCTTTAAGCATACAGCGAGCACAAGCATTTTCCTAGGAAAGTACAGAATGTGGGAAAATAAAGAGGAAAACCAACAGATATTAAGAAAACAATATTCCTTTTTGTTTCAGTAATTGATACTCAGCTTGGTAACTTAAGCAGTATCTATCAGTCCCACAGTCCTTTAAAGGCCAAATATTCCAAAGCAAGACTTCCAGCCTTCCGCACACATTCAATTAAACTAGCTGTAAACATGTCAGTCATTGTGTCTCAGTAAGAAAATGGAATCTATTTCTCTTACTTTTCCTTTAAGTTGTGTATGAATATACATAAGAATCATTCGTGGTATCTTCACTAGTGTGATAATGAAAGACCCCTTTGCTACTGTTCCTAGGTGGTAACAAACAAGGCGATTAACAGATGCCAGAATAGGAGTAAATGGCAGATTCCTTTTCTCCCTGTTGAAAAGAGAAAAAGAATGAAGTAGAATATCCAATACATGTTTAGTCTTGTGTAGAAGTACTACAAATTCTCAATAAACTAATACATTGTCCTTAAGCTAGATTTGAGCGTATCTTGCTCACTCCACACTGACAGCCTGCATCAGCCACAGTTCAGGCTCTAATGCAGCAACACGGATGGGATAAGAAAGCAGTTTCTCACCAGGGTACCCTCACTAGCAGTTGGCTGCATTCCCACTATTGCCAACTAGCAGTTTCTTATAAAACTGCATTTGATGATGTACAATTAAAAAATCTTCCAAAAAAGTGAGAGTCAAAGCTAACATTTTTTCAGTCAGACTACAGGTAAACTTCCCTTCCCTATCTCTCCTGTTCTGTTGGAGATCTTTGTGGAGACTTTGGAGAGGCTATTACTGTCATTATTTATTAGATAAATTATTTTCTGATATGTTTTGTATTACTGACTTAGCCATTGTATACTCATGGAACCAAGTATTAAGCCTTGAAATAAACTATTGCAATGTGGCTAAGATATTTTCATCTATCAGATGAATACACACTTTCACAGTTTTGAAGCTATTCTCTCTTAAAGTTTTTATTTATGCTTCCTACCAAGGAAGCCACCTTCAACTCCTCTCTCAAAAACAACTTATTCAACATTTAAAGAATGGCACCTCTTCTTTATTAGAAATATGAACATAATACTAAGCATATTAAAATAACAAGTACTAACATTCCAAACATAAAATTATTTCCTTGGTTTGGGAGAAAGTTATTTTAATGTGAGTATCATTGAAAAACATAAAAAAGTAGTTTTAATTCCATGAAACCTGCATTTGCATAACTTAATCCTGAGATATCAATGATTAAAATAGGTTTACCCTGTATTTTTTTTCCAATTAACTGAGCTCAGATCAGGTAAGCCAAACTATCTTCCTTTTCGGGCATAATCACATAAAAAAATGTAACTGAGGGAAAAGTCTGTAACGAAGAACACCTTGAGGTCTGTTATTGCCCAAGTTGAAAAGAATCCATCTGGCTAAGGCAAATGAACAGTGAACACATATAAACATTTCTTCATAAATAATTTCACCTCATTTGAAGTGGGAAGCTGCTAATAAGCAAAATACTGGGGAAGTTCAAATTGATGATTTTTCCTTTTTTAGTAAGTTTTCAGACTAGAGTTGTACCTTAAAACACAGAAGAGGATAACAGTTGAAAGAAAAATCATTCACTCTCAGGTGAAAGAAAATACACAAACTTACAGATGAAACATATACACTGCTAAGTGATCTATTTTAATACAAGGTTTTCCTCTCTCCTCTGTGTTTTCCTGGTTCATTACTCAATCTAGTTTAATTATTCACAAGATTACATCCCTGTAACATCTTGTAATAACTTCACAGATATATTTCATAGGTATACTGGAGGACTTATTAATAACAGAATTTCTGTCAGCAGAGTAAATTAATTCCTTGCCTTTTATGTTGTTTTAAAGACTAGGGCAGATAAGGAGACAAATGCAATACAGATAACAGTCTCAATTAAAAAGACAAATCCATTAAACATCTGTGATCTGAATCATGAACTTAAAAAATTTCTGCATGCATTATTTAAAAACAACACACATTTTTTAAAAAGCCCCAAGACTCTTAAAAGTGCATTGCAAGAATAGGAGTGTGGCTGCTGGATATAATTCGAAATTTCTATATAACATCCCTCCAATATCTTGGTTTTCCTTTCTTAAGTAAACCACCCTTGCTAAGTATCTTGTCAGCATCCTCTACTGATGCTGCACTTTACCTAGAGGAGCTGTATTTGTATATTGTTTGGAAAAGACTTGGAAAACACTGAAATAGAAGTACCCATCTAGTTCTTGAAAAATGATGTGGAGTTTCAGAGGAGGGGGAGTTGGAAGAAATGTATCGTGAACTAAAAGGTCATGTGGAGAAACTTCATTAAACTTTTATAGAACAGATACCAGTGTACTTGCTTCTTTTCCTTACCAAAAATATTGCCACAGTTCTGCTCCTCATACCAAAACGAAATACTTCAGGTCTCTGAAGTACCATTTATTTGTATGGCATACTAACAAATCACCAGATTTTATTATTTTTCTGAAAAGTCTGGATCCTAAATGGCTTATACCAGGACTTTAATTATCACTCATTTCAGGTAAATTTTAAGGAATTGTAATTTCAGAGACATTTATTAGACATGAAAAACCAAAAGGTAAGTTTGTGATTCTGAAATCAGTTTCTTATCTCTGTGAAACAAAATTCTTGTGCTTGAAGGCTGGTAAAACAACTGCTTGATGATTACTACTGCCTTCCTGAAGACTGAGCAGATACATGCAAAATAGCCAGCGTAAAGTATGCCCTGATATAAATCTTGGTACACAAGCATCACAATGATATTTGGAGCTTTAATGCACACATATTCTGCATCACCTTTTATTTGAACATAATCTGGTCAGAATCTATGTGTAAATGATGGCTCTAATAAACCCTTTAAGAGATTAACGAAGCACTGTAAGTAATTTAACGGGTGCTGTTTTGCAGTTAATAACTAATTGCTTTCAATATTTTTTACCTCTACTGAACTTATTTGCATTAACAGATAACCCTCCAGATGCATTATGCTTTGTAGATAATCATCCATGCCTGTACAATGTGCACAGGTTACAAGACAAACAAGATTTCAAGTCTCAAACATCAAGCATACCAACTATAATCAGCAAAACAGATTATTTTAGGATTTTTTGTATTTAAATAGAGTCAAGATAATTCAACTGCTCCCCAGCTTTCCCAAGTGTTCTCCCCAGTGCTGCCACCCTCACTGTTGTTGCTAATTCCATTTCTAGGCTGCTCACAGTAGAGCTAAGTTGTCCTTACCTTGTAAAATAGTATGTCACAACAGCCCCTGCTACTGTCATCTGCTGACAGGCTAGGATAAACTCGCTAATCCAGATTAGTCCCACTACATGGTACCACCACATGTATTTCCAAGGGCCTACCATCCGAAATTCAACAAATCCTTCTTCATTTGGGACAGGACCACCTAGAAATAAATGAAAGTAAAAAAGGAAATGGTGCCTACCTCAACGCAGAAAGAAGGAAGCATATAATGTTAGCAGTTCATAACCGTTTACAGAAGAACCCCTCCAGCTTTTACTAATGCTACTAAATGTCATGTTTAGGAAGACTATTCACAAGGAAGATACAGCTTTTGAAACAATCAGTATAATGGCGTTTGAAAACAGCACTAAAAATATTCTAAATGTATTCAAAATGGCTTAACACTTCTTTCAATTTATAGCCACTTGGTGAAAATTTCCAAAACTAATCACCACCAAGTAGCAAAAATTCTTATAACTAAACATAACAGAAGCATGCCATAGTCATTCTTAATTTCAGTCTGCTCTCTGTTGATATTATTCATACAGTCAGAATCAGTATTAAACTTCATAGCTCCTTACATCTGGATGTCAACTGTAACAAGCACTTTTGTCTTCCTTCTAGTAAGACTTTATGCATGTATTTCAACAACATCTGTAGCTCTACAGGCATAAGGAACAGCTTTAGGGATTCTAAACGTATTATTTCATACATTAAGAAATCCATTGACTCTTTTGTCTCATCTTAGTAGAGATATCATGTTTTGAGACTGCCAGTGCATGCCAGAACCCTCCTAGGATAAGCTCTGTTTCAATGTGTTAACCCACATTAAGATCTTTCAATTTATACAACAGTTACATGAAGAGCTGATGAGGTTCAGAAAAATACTTAAAGCAACCTGTATAAAATGCTTACCTTGAAAACCACTGTTCAGACTTAGCATTGATAGCATCTTCCTAGCTATGCTTTTACACTTATATTAAAAAATTATTATTTTCTTGTGAATAAATTGAACTATTGAAGTAATTTTTGTTCTAGTAAAGAAGCTCTTCATAAGTGTAGGCTGCCTCTCATACACAGATAATTAACACTTTTTCAGTTCTCCTGGTTTGGGTTGGAAAGATCCGGCCTTATTTGCACAAAGATTTTGTTTAACTGATGTGAGTGAGGATATGGAGTGCATATTAGTCTTTCCAGAATTAAGGCCAATTGAAGAGTATGAAAAATACAATATCAGCCTAAATTTTGCTTTAAATTTAGTTCCTGTGCAGTAGTCTTGAACTCACTGAATGAAGCACAGAACTGAGACTTAACTCACTTTCAAAGGTGAACATTTTCTGCACATAGCACAGCATGTAATGAAAACTAAAAATTCCAACAGTAATGAGAACAAGAACATGTGAATTCTATTACCTCCATCCCTTGCTAAGAACTCAGGCTATGAAATAAAAATATTTATCTTGTATTATCCTGCAATAACTCTGCAGTCTGAAACACTGCTACTTTTGGACCAGCAGGAAATAATAGATTACAAAATTCTAAGGTTTTAATAATGAATGATGGTCTCTGTTGTCTGCAACTTACTGTAAAATAATTTAGACCTCTTTCATTTTAAAAGACAGTTGCTAGATTTCTCTGCTGAAGTAACAAAGATTTGAACCTACAGGATTGATTAATTCTAGAACCTCCTCTTGTCAGACCCCAAACACAAACAAAGCTCTCAACAGGCAGAAACGGAAAGTTCATTGGCTGCTCTCAAAATAGGCTGTACCAACAGCAGAAAAATCTCCCTAATAACCCTGGAAAATGCTGAAATAATACTAGGCACCTAAGTTCTGAACAACTGAACATTACTTTGAGCATATTTACATTTTGGGAGACAGTAAATGTGTGCAACACAACACTTTCATTAGTATGTCTTCATCTGTATGAATACTGCCTACAATACAATACCTTATGAAATCAGCTGGTTTTGACCTTTTTATGCAAAACTAGTGGGAAATACTTGAAAAATTGTTACAGCAGTCTTGTTAAAGAATCGCAAAATCACAGAATCACCAAGGCTGGAAAAGACCTTTAAGATCATCAAGACCAGCCTATGACCTAACACCACCACACTGGCTAGACCATGGCACTAAGTGACACATCCAGCCTTTCCTTGAACACATCCAGTGCCTCCACCACTTCCCTGGGCAGTCCATTTCAAAGTCTCATCACCCTCTCCATGAAGAAGTGCTTCCTAATATCCAACCTAAACCTCCCCACAGCTTCAGGCCATGCCCTCTTGTCCAGTCACTAGTTGCCTGGGAGAAGAGCCCAGCCCCCACCTGACTACAACCTCCCTTCAGGTAGCTGTAGAGAGTGACAAGGTCCCCCTGAGTCTCCTCTTCTCCAGGCTAAACAACCTCAGCTCCCTCAGCCTATCCCTGTAAGACTTTCCCTCTAGTCCCTTCACCAGCCTTGCTGCTCTCCTCTGGACCTGCTCTGGCACCTCAATATCCTTGAAGTGAGGGGCCCAGAACTGGACACAGGACTCAAGGTGCAACCTCACCAGTGCTGAGTACAGGGGCAGAATCACATCCCTACTCCTGCTGGCCACACTATTCCTGATACAAGCCAGGATGCTCATGTTCAACCTGTTGTCAACCAGTACACTCCCAGATCCCTTTCTGCTGGGCCACTCTCCAGCCACTCTTCCCCCACTACTTCTATTAATGGAGCCTTGTGGTTTGCAACATGCCAACTTGCATCAAATGAAAAATCTGGCCCAAGGCATGAAGTAATATACTGGGAATGCAGATTCAAATGCATAAAAACTTTATTGAAACAACTGTTATGAAGTCATTGAAATCTACAATAACAGAACCATAATGTGTGAGGGTTTTTTTCTAGAGGTTCTCACAAGCTTTTTAACCAAGTCTGCCTGAAAACACACAAAAAGGAAGCAGAATTAATTTAAGATAAGCCTGGTAGCTGCTTACCTGTAGTACCAAGGAAAAGCAGGACTATGATCCAGTATGTCCAGAAGAGAATAAGCACAAAGAATGTCCAAAATGGTTGGAAGACTAGCAGCGGCAGGTGAATGAAGACCTTGCCGGCCACGTGGAACAAGGCAATGGTGAGAGCTACTCGCTTGCGCATAATTAACATTATCAAGAACAACACAACCTAGAGGGATAAGTTTTCAAATCACATTTTAGAGAACAAAAATATAAGTAAACTGCAATTTTTCACAGCTAGGATATTAAAACACAGGAAATTAACATATGCTTTTATCTGCAAGATCTCAAGATCGAAACGTAAAACCTCTGTCAGCTTCTTCTGGTGATAAATCATTTTCCACATTATACTTTTAGGGAATTCTGATCTCATAATTATGTATTTGGAATCATCATTATACTTAGGCTTATGAGATTCGATCAGATTGTATCCTCACTTATTTTACAAACTAGTGAAATCAGCAAGACTTATCAAAGAATACAACTTAACATCTACTTCTGAGCATGGTGTGGTGGACTTGTCATAAAAGTTAGTCAAACATTGCCGATTTTTAGTAGTAAATTCAGTAACTCTGAAAGGAATAGCAAGACCTGAACAAGATAAATTGGCTCAGTCATGATTTTTAGTACTTTAGTTCACAATGATCCTTCTGTAAATGGAAGAATTTTGGCAACAGTTGATTTCAGAAGTAGGAATGGTGTAAGGACATTCAAATACACTGAAATTTTGAAGTACCTCTGAACTGGGAACCTATGAAAAATCTCGTAAGTGAAACTGGATTGGGAGTCCAATATTGTACCAATTTATGGAAGCCCCTGTGGACATTTTACTGTAGAGAAGAGTAGCTCTCCTGACTCAAACCCAGATATTAGAGAATAATGTCTGGAAGCAAAAAAAAACCCACCAACAACTAAGCAAACAAACAAACTCCCACAACAGAGCTTGCAGTAGAAATAAACCCTCCAAAAATGTGTGCAATATAAACTTTTCACCTGAATAAAAAAAAATAAGAGCCAACCAGGAAGACAGAAAAAGAAAACAATACAGTAATTAGCAAACCATACCGTGAAGACTGTAGCTGAAATGGCATAGATCAGTAGAGCCTGAATATTGTCTTTGGCTATTTGAGTCTCAACAGCACTGGCAGATATTCGTTGCTTAGCATAGAGCCACCACAAGACTCCTGTACCACCTATGTTTTAGAGAGGAGAAAAAAAAAGGATAACTGAAAGGTAATTTCTTTACCAAAGAAACTGAACAAAATGTTCAAGGGCACTGAGGGCTAGCCCAACAGGAACTGCTGGTAGCATGTAAGTATATATAATACAGTAGGGAGTAAGAATTTAGGAGGGGGAACAGACAAGGACCCCTGGGTTCAGATGCAAAATAACAAGAGGATCAAAAAAAGAAGACTGTAACTCCTGGGAAGACTAACTGAGAAGAGAAGGAACAACCCTGGTACTGAGAACAGGACTTTGGTTAATGACCTGCATCAGATGTCTTTTGGGCACTGGAAGAAACATCAGCAAAAAGCTCAGGAGGCCAGCATGTATAGTGACAGGTACTTCCCTCCAACTTCTTTTAAGAAATCCTAGCCTTATAGCCAAAATTTCATTCTCATGTTCTAGCTACCTTTCCAGCGTACAACTTTTATTAAATACAAGACTCCAGCCCCTCTGGGAGGCTTTTGGTATCTCTTTTGAGTATCCTTCTCTGTTCTATTTCTGAATCAGCTGCATAAGCTTATCTAGAGATCACAAGTTTTTGCTGAAGTTAGTCTGTTCAGGTCTAAACCAGAGGATGCTCTTTTGGCATCTTCTAAGCAAACAGTGAATACCAAATCAGCCGTATGTCTCACAAATGATGTGTTCTTACTCAGTCTGAGTAATAGATGCAATTTTTTTAGAACATAATAACAGCTGGCAGTAAGTTATTCAATTCTTTCACTGAACATAATTGCTTAGCTTCTGACGAGAACATAAATTAAAAAAAAAAATAATCTATTTTTTCCATTTTCTGTGGTCAGGGATCCTGTGAACAGTAAGCAGAAAAACCAAGTGATCCTGAAAAGACATAGATGGTCTGCTGATTTTATTTCATTCCTTGCCATCATGCATTGCAAAAATTAAATTCCTAGTACTTCCTAATTTAATTATTCTGGTTTTATTCTTTCCCTGCAGTCATCTGCCCTTACATTTTGGCTTTACTACTAGTTTTCAGAAATAAAAAACTTGAGTTTTACAAATGTTGATGTGATAAAGCAAGGCTATCTTCATGCAAGCTAAAGCATTTTGGATGTGACAATCTTTGGCCATTCCCAGATGGCATGGCTCGTTGCACTTCATACATGACATACATCACGAAGGACCTTCTGAGTCACATGAAAATACAAAGATTTTATTAGAAGTGCTAAAAAAGCACCTTTGCTTCCTCTCCTCACTCTTAGATACACCTACAAAGCCACTTGGAGGATTAAAGGGGCTGATAAACCTGTCAGGGTTGTATGGACACATCTACAGCCTAAGGGTCCCCTGAGACTGCATAAACAATAGTTGCCCTTTGATTCCTGTGGGCCTGAATATGCCCAGCAGGTGAGTATGCCATCAGACACATCCTGACTAGCTGGCTTACATATTTGGAAGGAAGGTTAAGAAGGAGGCAAGGGTAAGGCTTTGCTGCAAGTGCTGTGAGGAATATCCCACATCGCTATGTGTGCTCCAGTGAGACAGGCTAACAGGAAACTTTCCAGCCATGCATGGAGTGCAGCGTATCTCTAAGGAGCAACATACTTTCTGGGAGAGGACTGCAATTACAATGGTGGCATTTTTTACATTTGTCTTGCAAGGGACTCAAACAAAAGCTGAAGGGAAATGCACTGTCCAAGTTCTGTGCAGGATGTAGCTGGCCTGAGGATACGGAGCACAAAGATAAGAAGTGGGCACTCAGAAACAAACAAACAAGACTTACCAAGTGATCCCAGAATGACAAGAATTGTTAAAATCCAGACAAGTACTCTTGAAATGTACCTGATTATAACCATCAGAATCATGGACAAGACTGCAAAAGAAGACAAACAGGATAAGTAGAGCAATTATTTCAAGTAGAAATAGCCTTCCTGATTCTCCCACTGCACTAAAATAACTACCTCCTAACAGAATTTTTAGACATTGTTTTATTTTCTGAGGCTTACAAACTCACTACACAAATAGTTCAGGAAAGGAGGCACTTCTACACCTGCTTTAACACTGTTGATTAAAATAAAGAGAGCATATATACATTTACATGTTGCATTAAATACAAGACATAATGTGTACATACAGACAGAGATGTATTTAGACAATGACAAAACAGACAGTAAGGCATGATACTACTCCACGTATGGTGACATAAGCACACCTCCTGAGGACCAGAGCAAAATTTGCACTCAAGTACACTTGTCAAACAAGTGCAGGTAATGTGACACCTGTGTATTTCAAAATGTCATGCCACTAAAAAGTAAAAAAATCACTACTCTATTTTCAACATTCAAAGTCAATTATTTAACAAGCTTCATTTGTATAGTTCCACTGTCGTTCAGGAACTGCATGTTTAAAACTCCTGTGTAGTCTCAGCCAACTAGTATTTAGTGAGGGGCACATATAAGTGCATGCACCTATTTTTGCACACACTTGATTGTATACAGCAGTTAAATGAAAACCACTGGAATCTAGCTTTCTGAATAACACAGACTTACCCACTGTTTAAAAATTTAAAAAACTTCTTTAACTCTATAAGTATGAAAAAAAAAATTAAATCAACTGCATGTAAAATTCTGTAGTGACTTCTTACTCCACCCAACAGCAGCACTATTAATCAGCCACTAGCTTTCAGATTCTGAACAGTCACTCTACAATTTTATCAAATACTGCAGTTGTCAAGACAGAAGAATAAACAGCTTTCCAGTTGGAGTTGAAAAAATACTCTTTTGTATTTTCTTTTAGTTTCAGGTTTTTTTAATGGTATCTAGCAGCCTCCTTTTTATAGATATACATTTTTAACCCACAAAGGCAGACTGAAAACAAAGGAATTCTTCATCTGGGACAGCTTCACAATGTTTCTTTCTGTACCATACACTGCTCATATATGCAAACAGTATCTGGAGCTTCCCATTTTAGGATTTCAGTTTTTACATTTTGTAGGACTAAAATAATCTCAGTATATAAGCAGTTTATGTGGGTTAGCAGCAATCCACCTTAATTCACAAGAATTTGTTAAAACAGCACTTCGGTCTAATGACATGTGTCACTCTGTAGGCCAGAGTCATCTCACAACTGTAGAAAAAACTCAGCACCTCTATACTGCTTGGAATTACCAGCTCTTCATATAAGGCTGAGATTTTCAAAGTTCTTAGTTCTGGGGAAGGGGAAGAAGGGGGTAACATATATTACAATAAATGGGCACCTAACTTTCTTGTTTTCTCTTTGAAAGTTCTTGTATCCCTGCACAAGTAGTTTAAATGAAACAAACTAACTCAGAGAATCATACAACTCCCTACATTTAAGAAGAGTGTGCACTTCTCACCTTGTCCTTTTTATTTGGAAAGGGTTCATTTGGCTTTCAGTTAGCAGAAGCTAAGCAATAGGAGAGGGAAAGGTGACTATTATAATAAAAACAAGGATAATGGGGATGCTCTGTTAAGTATACAAAAAACAATGTTGGCTCATCAACTGCCACACATCCTCTATAGCTCATGATCAGCAGAAGAGAAAAAGCAAGAATACATATGTATATTGCTTCTGAATAAGTTATCGAGCTGTCAAACAACATTTAAAAAAAGCATTCTGAACCATTTTTAAGGGCTCATTGCTATAACACATTTTTGCTTATATTGTGGTTAGAGAGGGTGTTAACAATCTCCTAACGCAGTACTAAGAAACAGCTAGTAATGAGAAAAACAATTACCTAGTGATAACAAGCAAAGTCCCATTATAATCTCTTTGCTGGTCATAACTCCACTAATCAGCCTGTGTAAGACACTACTGTCACTGACAAAGGTGATCAGGGCCTCTGCAAACTTGGCATAGCAGGAAATGTTCACAGGAGCACAGCGATGGAAGAATGGAATAGGTGCACTGGTGACACAAGAAAAAAAAAATCAGAAAAAAAAATTACTCCTACTTAATATAAATGCCACATCAACACACAAATGAAAGGTGAATAGATGCAACCACTCCACCCTCATAACATCATAACCAGAAACCATGTGTTGAATGCACAAGTGCTACTGGAATGAGGATGGTCATAATGGGAAGTGATGCAGTTCTTAGAAGTAATCCTGTCAGGCTGGAGTGCACAGCCCAACAGGAAATTACTACCCTCCCACCCTTAAACAGCAAGGCCCAGAAAAATACATGTTCCTATTTCTGTTTAAATGTCTCTCATTGAAGTGTGAAGTGATGAACCAGCAGCTGCAGCAATGCCTTTGACTCATGTTAGAATGTAACACTGGCCCATATTTACAGAAAAAAAAAACAACAGAATGATAATACTCTTCTTACAAGTCTATGTTATGCTGAAAGACATAGGCACTTAAAACTGCTGCCAAGCAAAACCAATGCATTTATTCTTAGTCCTTCCCCATGTTAAGCTTGCTCTTGTGATAGAGAATACCAGCACAGTATTTACTTTCATTAAATTTGTTAAAATTACACACTACATTCTTTGCAAAACATGCAAGTATTCCTCTATTGTTTCATTATACCTGGCGTGTTTTGTAAGCATCCTCCCCCCAGATACTGACACTATGCATTAAACTCTGTGGAATGCTCAGCAGAACCTGTTAAAGTCCACTACAGGAAGATAAAAGAGAGCAAAACCTCCACTTTATAAGTGCATAATTTTGTTTTTCAAATGTCTCTCATTACGTAGCTGCCTTTCTTGCTCACAGACTGTATCAGATCTCAAAGTGACCTATTACTTTGATCAACCTTCCCAGTTACACCTCAGACACATGTTCCATGAATTACATGTTCCTTCCTGTAATTGTATCTAATGAAAGAAATGGCTTTTGTATTGTCAGTCTTCTAATCTTTAAATTTGTTTCACTCTCCCCAGTCTTCCTTGCTGATAAGACTTCAGTGGACTGTAGCAGCAATGCACATAATCTTTTTGCAGTTTCCTCATTTCAGCAATGCCCTATATACCAGCAATTTTCTGTACTCAGTAACTACTTGTTAAGGGCAAGCATTTCCAAAATTCTGTCACTGAGTAAACCAGCTGCCTTAGGCACATCCCTTCTACACATTGTTTTTGGGGAAAAAAAATATGAGATGCTGAAAATCAATAGTATGTAATTAATCTGTACCGAATTCAGGAGAAATTACTATCACCTGCCACACCCAAGTCTTTAATAGATTATAGGTTTTTATTTGAAGTGACTGACTCTTGTAAATTACATGGTTTTAAACCTACTGTGCTGACAAGGTAAGGTAAATGCATAGGTAAATGCGTTTGGAGATGCTCATACTGATGGTCTGCTTTTAGGTAGTGATGAGGACAGCAGTTAAGTACAGCAAAGTAATTGTGAATTAGTCACAGTTGTTAAAAAACAAACTAAAGGCATAATCATGGCCACCCTTCTTAAAAGGCAGGCTGTGTATCCTCTCAGGCTTTTCCAACATAACCTATTTTGGAATATGCAGTGTACTGCAGTCCATTATATGCTGTAATACTGGGAAATACTGAAATCTGAGAGGTTTATTTAATTGTCAACTGCTCTGACTTTGCAGAAAGCCTAGAGGGTTTAGAAGTTGTCAATACCAATAACAAATCACAAAATCTAAGCTAGGAGTAGACAAAAGACTGTCATTACTGCATCCAAATATGAAATTACCAACTTTGGAAAGGGATGGATGAACAGATTATAATACTGTTCCAAAATACATCCCAACTGAGGGGATTTCACTATACAATTTAGGTTCCCTATTTTTGTGTGCAATCATTAATTTTTAACTTTTTTGTAATTAATAAAAAAGAGCTTAGTCGGTCCTACAAGCCTTCTTGAGGAAACAGGACTCTTGGGAATCCACCTTTTGAAATCTGCTGCTGTTTCAGTGGTTCTGATTGAATGAATGACGTGAGGTGTCTTGTTTAATAAAAATACAGTAATAGATCTGTTCTCAGTGACCTATGCTATTTTATATGGCCTCCTAGTTATAACTGGATACATTACACACCAAAACAGAATTACACATTTCTGAGCATAACAACATGATACTTAATCATGAACAAGAGTAAGCAAAGTTCAAGCTAGCAGATAATGATGTTAAAAATTACATTTTAAAATAAACATTCAAATGAAGTTAAGACACTCATCTGATTATTCAAGTGCTAGATTTCAGAGGAGAGCTTTTTCCTACTACTACTACACCCGGGCATATATAGCAACGTGTGTGTGGGGAGCCTGGTTGGAGTGCCACTGCCATCTACGTCTTATCACCTCTACAGAGCAGACCCTTGGCACTGCTCAGCACAGCTGCTTGACAAACACTGAAGGGAAAAGCTGTGCAGGCTTTCCTCTAAGGTCCTCTATTTCATAACTAAACAGCAAACTCATGCACTATTGAGGCTGAGATGTGCTAGGCATAGTTTCTGGAAGATAACGTGTATCACTGGCTGCACTGCTGGAGATCACTGCTGTGTCAAAGTTAGACAGTGTCTTGAAGCTGGAAGATCAGCGTCCATTGAGATGTGAAGCCTCAACTGAAGGGTGTGAAGAAGCCTGCTCATCAAACAGAAAACATCAGGGGACAGTCCTCACAGCATCTCTATCCTGTGGGGCTAATGGAATTCTGATGATGGTTCAAACCTCTGACAGATCAAACTTGAAAACAGGAGTGTCAGGTAAGACCTCCCTGAAGGCCTCTGCCTGCCAGGTGCTGCATTTTCATTTGTTTGTCACCACAGGATTCCATTTTCTATCCAAATTGCACTAACTTACTCAAATAATTTAACTATAAAAATCCGTAATCAGAGTGGTTTACAAGTAGAATATTGGCCTTTTTTTTTGCTTTAGGGCATTAAGTTCAGACTTTCCAGTCTCAGAAAATACTTAAACATCCTGAACATTTTATTTATATCAAATAGAAAAGGGGAAATACCCCACTTACACAATAGTTCTTTTATAAAATAATTCTTCAGGTAGTTTTGTGATGAATTTACATAGTGTCATTAGAGCTCTGACATACTGTTCTATCCTACTGTTTTCTTATTAAGCTAATTCATTCAGGCTGAATGACATGGGAACGCACAGGGAGAAAAGTCAATATAATTCTGGCTAAAATGAAGACAGACTAGCCTTTTCAGTATGCAAGCTGGCACTGAAGTTTTCATTTGTTTTTGTATTACAGCTATAACAGCTGGTTAGCTGCATGGAATATTAATCTGCTGCTAGGAAAAGTAAAAAAAAGTTAATATTCCAGCTGCTACTTATTGTCACTACAATATAAAAAAAATAATTCACTGGAGAGGTTACCATGCAGAAAAGAGAGATTTAAAATTGAAGGTTCTTAGAATGGACACAATTATAACATTTAATAAAACCATAACAGAAAAATATGCATAGGACAAGACTGCAGCTACAATGCACTACTGAAGCTAAATGTTTGAAAAGCTAAACTTTGAGAAAACACAACATGATTCCTCTTGAGTGAGTAGAATTACTGACAGAACGCTGTGCACACCAGCAAACAGATTACTTCTTTTCTCAGCAATGCTCATCTTCATAGTTCCAGCCAGCATAGCTAGCAGAGTTTCTGGAGCTACAGACTTTTTCCTCCTACTTCACAAAAAAAAGTCTAGTAAAATATTTTAAACAATAAAAATCAAATCAATCTGTTTATAAAATACAGCCTTCTTTTTGGTACTTCAGCATCCTCATATTGGTCATTTGGGGACTGAAAGAATAAAAAATTAACCAATTTGTTAATGTGACTGAAGTGCAAGAAATGAACACTGGAGAGAACTGTGTGAATATATCCTTTTCCTTCCAAAAGATCAAAAGTACTCCATAATTGTCTCTGATCTGCATTGCTGACAGGCAGCTGGTTATAGGGTGAAAGGCAGCAAAACAGGTGATACTCAGTACAGTGTCAGTTACATGAGACAGAAGAGAACTGAAGATATCAGCTCAATGCTCTCATGCGTGTATAGTATGGGTTTTTAAGAGTTGCTTTCAAAATGCCTTAAAAGCATGTGGCAATAACACACTAAGACTGTCTGTAAGACAGAATACATTTGTGCTGCATATTTTCTAAAGAATTGTCATGAACAAAACAAATCTCTGCCCCCTTCAGCCCCAATCAGACAAGATGTTAATATTACCTCTCTGGAACAGGATATTTAGGACATAACTTGGTGGCCCTTGGGTCTGTAGTATATTCTGATGGCTGTAGTTCATAGCTACACAGAGCAGATCCTGTTGAGAGGAGAAAAAAAGATTGGTGTAGAAAAGTAAAAAAATCCTATTATTTGCAAACAGTATTAAAACTGATAAAGGTTCTGATTCTGCAGCTCCTCATGTTATTACACAAGGTTATGCTACAGCTCATCCTGCAATGGAATACTGAATCAAGCCCAACACAGGCTTCACTGTAACAGAATTACATCCTTCATCTATGTTTGGGTCTTCCAACACTTGTGCACTTGAGTTTAAAAGGCTAATTTACAATGTAGTGTAAAAGAGAAGACCACAAAGCACTTTGCAGTAATTTTCCCCTGCTACTCCACCACGCGTTTTCCTAATAAGTTTTAGTGCATGAATATTGCATAAGACAACATTCATTACAAAAAGAAAATATTCCAAGTCGTCTTTTGGCTTTAGGGGTGTTTTTTTTGTGTGTGTGTTTTCAAAATACGACCAGTCTATGGGCTTCATGGAGAGGAACTAAGGGACCAAACCACTGATGTTAGAAAGTTGGCTGGAAAATAACACAAGCTCTGACTGCATTAGATGTCCAAAGCTTTTAGCAAAGCTGAACTCTCTCTATAAACAAATTGACATAGCACAACAAAGATGAAGTTGCCCACAACCAAATTAAAATATAATTTAAGGTTTCTTTAGTACATGACACTTGCCTAATGGAAGGACATTATTCATTTCCATTTGTCTATAATCAAGATGGTAAACATCTGAGCCAATGCTTCTAGGAGGACACCTACTGCCAAATCATATTGAAGCAGCAGTCTCTTAGAAAACTGGAGGAAGAGGTAAGAAAGCCTCCAATGGAGGCTGCCTGTCCAAAGATGAGTTTCTTCCTGCACTTGTTTGCTAATTGCTAACTCCCCCATGCAAGGGCTCTGGAATCATAGACTTTTGTGTTCCTTCCCCCCCCCCCCCCCCCCCCTACATAATTAACCAAGGACATCCTGATCATCATTATAAATATTCAATTATTTGCATTAAGAAGGTCTCTAAGATATCCAGAAATACTTCATAGCAGAGAGTTCTACAAACTGGACCTAGATAACACATAGACGCTTTAGCCCAAATTAAACCAAGACTTTTTACAAACAGCCTTATCTTGGCCCGTGTGATACCAAACAGAAGTGTTACTTGTAGAAATTGTACAAATATTATTTGCAGAAATCTTGTTTACCATTGCTACATTGCTACCTCTATGAAGAGCCATCTTCTATTTACAGACTGAAAGAGAAGACAGAGAGAAGCTGAGCAGGCTATCCCATGCAGTCTCTGGAACACTACTTAAATACCACTTCTGCTAATTAGTTTCTTGGGGGCAGGTCCAAAACACCAAATACCACCACTGAAGAAAGCTAGATTTCCTGCAAAAAGAAGGTATCAGGTAAAGGTAAAACATTTGAACTCCATTTTCAATTATACTGTTTATATGAATCCTTATGTCTCTACTTGCCTATGTGAAAAACATGGCATCAGATGAACAGACATCAGACAAAACTACCTTCTTTACAGCGTAGTTGTAAATGTAGTATCTAAAAGTTTTTATTCTTTCTGGAAAAAAAAAATACTATGGCAAAAATTTTTAGTCTTTTCTTGTAGATATGAAAACTTCTGGATCAACTGCAGCTAAAAACAACTCCAGCATTTGACGGAGGGGACGCAGCAAAGTCTCATGTTTATCACAAAAACAGAAGGAATAAAGAGGATTGGAGACAATTGCATATATTTTATTTTGCTTAGGTTATAAATATTACTAGAACAAGAAGTTCTAAGGAAGAAGGGGAAGGTGGGAGGGCTGTACAAGGAAAACCACATAGAGATTATTCATACCGAATGTTTGGTGCCAGCTTGGTAATTCTGCCATTCAACACCACCAGTGTTGAACTACAGTTTAAGAACCTCATGCAGAGGCCACCACACCTACATAAGCCTAAGGAAAACAGCTGATATGTGGACGACCATGCTTTCTTGTCACTTTCAGCAGTTCAGGCAGAGGGAACAAAGGGCAGGACCTGCAATAGCCACAGAAGGAGGATGTAGGTTCTTTGCACAAATGTGCATCTGGAAGATCTTTTGTTTGTATCACAAATGTAAACCAAGCTTTTACTTGGTTTTGCTGGTCAAATGCCAGATCCTGATCTACAACACAGGTCACAAGCCACTCAAGTAGCACTTCTAGACTAGGATATCCCAGCATACTGCTGGCCCTGGGGGAAACTGAAAGCACCTTGCCAAGGTACCTCTGGAACCCAGCCATACATTCCCTCCTGTTATGCAATGCAGCAGTGGACAACTCTGGCTGTCACTATCATCTCTTGCCTGGGAACTGCTCTTGGGACTCCTTTGCATACTCTTCTCCTCAGCTGTCCAACTCAAGCAGTATGCTTCTTTACACTCACAAGCAAACAGAAAAATATTTTCCTGGAGCTTGTCAATCAAGTGATATTAACCACCCTGCATATAAACAAACTACCAGTCCAATAGCTGAAATAATGTCCATGAGATTTATCACTCCTTTTATCCTATATGATTAGAATACATTTTTACTATTCCCATAAATATTTATTTATTAATATTTTGAAAACATTCCAACTTACCTAATACCATGTGGGCGTTCTATAACCCTAACATGCATTTCAGTAATGTATCACTTTATATCAAACTTAAACTGATTTCTTAACAAAAGAGTACATGGGCATCAATAAATAAAAGTTTGAATTTTGTAAGGTGAGAATGGGAGGAATAGACTGCCTTGTCAAACCTTCCAACCCATACTAGTTATTCTGGTTTAGCAGAGACCGTCTTAGTGCAGTCTTAGTATTGCCATTTGAGTTTGCAAGGCCTGCAAAAGGTTAAAGAAGAACTTGAATAATCTACTTTGCTCAGACAATTAGTTTACCAAAGACATGATTACTATTCCTAAATTATTATCACTCATAAATGTTTCAGAAAAATTATGAGTAGAATGTGGAGAACAAATTAAAAAAATCCTTAAAGTAATACATTCTTTGCTTCCTACAGCAGCATACATATTTCTTCTGAAGAAATCATTAGGCAAACAACATCAAACCATCCTACAGGGACTGAATTTTACATCCCAGTATGTTGCAACATTAAAGAAAAATAATTCTGAATCATCCAGAGCAACCATTGCTGGGCTAGTGGTAAGCACACAGAATTTACTGATCCCACAGTGCTTTGGGTGCTTTCACCTACAAAATGGCATACTGGAAACACAACACAGCTCCTGCTCCATGGCTTCTTTGCCATGAACAGAGTTACTCAAACTGTTAGAATATTTTGGGGCCATCACTGGAGCAAGGCATCTCAAAACACAAACTTCCCTTCAACTTTAGCCTAGCTGTGGAAATGAAAGCCACCAATTCCTTTAAAAGCCTTCTGTTTTGGCTGGGCTTGGATTACTAAGGAGCTGAAAACCCATTAGCTCTGGAATTCTTAAAACAATCACAATTAGAACAAATCATGTAAAGATGCTGTAGAAAGCCAGGACTAAGATGGGGAACCAAAACTCCTGTTTCTAAGATTCTTTCCAATTGAGAAAGAAAATGATTAAAGGTCTTGTGTGCTCAGAGGACACAGCACACAGAATGGCAAGACAAAACCCTCTGATTCCTTGAGAGATTATAAGACTTAGTGCAAAAAGGACCAGCCCACAGAGGAAACCACTGACATTAATACTGCTCAAATGATAGTGGTGTAAAGCACATCAGGGACTCTGGATCCCATTATAAGCTGCTCAGCAGTGCCTACTCATCCTCAAAAGTGTTAGTAGGAACTAAAACAAGGACTTCTAGGTCTAAAAACATGGACTTATATTCAGCGTCCAGGTTTTAAGCAGAAAAACCCAGAACTATAAATAAATATCTAGAATAGGTTCAATACTAGGAGCAGAACACTCATCTTAGGAGCACATCCTGCTCAAGTTAGACACAGTTTCAAGCAGTTCTGCATACCCCTTTTTCACAGGCATGTGGCAATGCCTGAAAGACTAGGCACTGCAGCTTTGGTAAGGTAAGTTTTATGATCTTCCATGTATGATCTCACTAATTGCATGTAAGTATTGTGCACATATGCAACAAAACTGACTTCCAAAAGATGATACAATGCAGCAGAGATTACAGTTTAAAAACTCAATTTCTTAGTCCTTTTTAAGTATTCTATCTCATTCTCAAGCAACACCGTACCCTATCAGTCCACCAAAACCTAAATCCTCTAAAACAGGAATTAAATGCCATGTAATCACAGATACTGAAATTTGCAGAAATATTAACTGGAGGAAGACTGTTTAAATCACAACTATTGGCCTCTGTACTTTCAGCACAGTGCTAATCCCTCTTGGGTTCTGGGTGTTACATGAACAAGTGTCACCAATTAAAACATAGCTGACATTGTGAATACAGGACTCAGAGATGATTATGCTTGACCAACCTACACAATACAAGCTAAGAGGTACTGACAGCGGGATATTGATAGAGGTGGACTTCACCGGTATTCAAGGACAAGGCTCCCAGATTCTTTCAAGGATGGAATTCTTTACACTTCTCTACTTTCCTAACTTTAGATCTTGATTCAAATCTACTTGTCAAGCCATACCAGCTCTAAACTGTTAATCTGAACCACATTAATAGTACAAAGCTTCACACAGTAAGACAACTGGTATACTACCAATATCTGCATATTATCTTACTGTATTATAGACTAGTGACCTGGCACAGAAAAATGAAAGCTTCAGATGCTGGCTCATGTACCTGTGAGGAATCCTCCTGAAAATACCACAGCTAAAAAATACAAAACAGGTAGGATGCCACTCACTTCTTCCAGAGAGTGGTAATTTACTATCAACTGCTAACTTCTTCAAGTAACAAGTAACAATGTTGCATGGCCTCAGAAGAAGCCTGACTAATAGCAATATTAGTAATAATAAGCCCCTCCCATCACAAACTCCTGACAAGTGGAAAAAGGGTCAGGCCTGTCTACAGCTACAGGAAATGAATATCCTCAGAACAGAACCATTAAGAAAACACTAAGTTTAGGCTTGTATAAGTTTCCTTTTTCCTTATGTGTTTTTAGAACAGCAAAAACACTTCAGAAACAGCCAAGTTCACATCTGATGCTTCATTTAGGAATGAAGTAGCGTTGAGCTGTGCACAGGTTAGCATCAGACCTCAAAATGAGTGAAAAAACGAGAACTCCACTTCTTGGTAATTGATTTGAATATGGTCTGAAGTAGCACTTAATGTGGAAGTATCAGAGGACTGCACAAACATACCTAAACACTGCAGCTACTCCTTTTCCAAATGGTGCAGGAATAGAGGCAGAAGGCCAAACAAGAATGGGACTGAACCTTAATATTTAAACCTAGTTTCTGGGACCTAGTGGAGCCTAGAAAAATACTGATGCCTTGAGATGAGCAAGAAGGCACAGGACAGACCACTTTGTAGTCAGAACTTTGTAGACTAATGACAGGCTTGTTCTCAGTGAAGAAGGAAAGCTTAGTCTCTAGATCTATCCACTGGTGCTTTCCAGAAGTGTTTTAAAGAAAGGAAAGTAACAACTGCATAGATCTAAACTTTGAGTTGTTGTAGGGAGACATACTGCCTTTTAAAATAGAGGGAATTAGAGAGCAGAAGAAATTACAGCCTGCTTTTGGAAGCAAATGTGGGACTCAAGTACGTATTCTCCAGTGCCTGCAAGAATGTTCAAGAAAAATACAACACATAAAACCTGCTACTTAGATCTTTAAATGTCTCCAGAATTTAAGACCACAAAGAGACCTACTGAAATAACTAAGTACAGTTACTGTTATAATGATGCATAAATATATAAATATATAAAGAAGTTTATATCTTAAAAATAGTCTATTCATATGGATGCATTCTCAGTTGTAATGACTATCCTTTCCTCTATACCCCCATTCTTACCAACACTACAGAAAGCTGAAAACAAATATTAATTTCCTCATTCCTCCACTCATACTTCTTCCAGTGCTAAATAAGATCAGATATTCTGGAGTCAAAGTAAATATCCATCTAGTCCAGTAGCAGATGTTGTCCCTACTGCATTGTTAGCTCTCCACCACTCATAGCTCAAGGATATCTTTGAGTACTAACCTATCAAATATCCAAACACTACTATTTTAACAGTTTATTCCTTGATATCTAAAATATTCTCATGGTAACAAGTTTTGTAAATTAACTGTAACTTGTGTGGAAAAAAATCTGCCCCTTTGATGCACAGCAATTTATTTTTTGACCTCTAGTTTCGCATTACTCAAGTTATGAGATCAAGGAACACAGTTTTTAAAAACTTTCTCTAAGCTATTCCTGCTTTTAAGACTTGACTCTTCCTGTTAATTGTCTTTTCCAGGCAAAAGAATAACTGGTCTTTTCTTGTCACAATCCTTGTTTGCCTTCTCAGTATGAATACACATAATAGGAAAAAGTTCAGAAAAAAAGTTAAGAAAACACAGTCAAAGAAGGATGAGAACAGCCTTTATCATCTGAACACAGCCGAATTTACACAAAATACAGTGCCTATTTTTCTCTCTTCACAAACAATAAACATTACACTTTTGGACAATGTTGTGCATCCACCTTATCCACTTGCTATCTTCAGCAGCTTCATTATCTATTTCCCAACTAGCAATAACAATTTTAAAGTAGACCCCTAATGCGTAACAATGTTTTTTCCTTCTACTCCCTTGTTCTGCAAGCAATCTTTTGCATTTGACATTTTGTACAACTGCAACTGATAACAGATTTTTTTCATGTAACTGTAAATAATTCAGTACCTGCAGCACGATTTAGTACCTCACTGTTCCTATCCCTTTCCAATGTTTTATTAATGGAATCAATACTACAAAAGAATATTACTGGAGGACTTCACGTGCAGCTACTTTATGCTGTGAAAATTATTTCATTCTCACTAGAGGGTTCATTTCCAACACAAGACACACCTGATGGGCAGTTCTGGTAATAAGGCAAGAGTAGCAGTAGATGACTCCCTATCTCGTAACTACTTTTATTCCAGCCATTCAAAAAATGATACTCATAATTAACATAGCCAGGTTCCCAAAGACCTCATGGTGCAGAAGCTCTTGAATCATAATATGCCTATAACTAGAGCAAAGGGATTAAGATTTAACCAGTGTACTTCCACTAAAAAAAAAGTCACAGCAGGGAAGGGAGGGGAGGGAGAGGAGCAGAAGAAAAATCACAGAATCATAGAATCCTAGGGGTTAGAAGGGACCTCGAAAGATCATCTAGTCCAACCCCCCTGCCAGAGCAGGATCACCCAGAGAACATCACACAGGAATGTGTCCAGGTGGGTTTTGAATGTCTCCAGGAAAGGAGACTCCACGACCTCTCTGGGCAGCCTGTCCCAGTGATCTGTCACTCTCACAGTAAAGAAGCTTTTTCTTATGTTCCAGTTTTTGTACCCATTGCTCCTTGTCCAATCACTGGACATCACCGAAGAAAGCCTGGCTCCGTCCTCCTGACACTCACCCTTAACATATTTCTAAACATTGATGAGGTCACTCCTCAGTGTCCTCCAAGCTAAAGAGGCCCAGCTCCCTCAGCCTTTCCTCATCAGGGAGATGTTCCACTCCCTGAATCATCTCTGTGGCTCTGTGCTGGACTCTTTCCAGCAGTTCCCTGTCCTTCCTGAACTGTGGGTCCCAGAACTGGACACAATATTCCAGATGCGGCCCCACCAAGGCAGAATAGAGAGGGAGGAGAACCTCTCTTGACCTACTAACCACCCCCTTTCTAACACACCCCAGGATGCCATTGGCCTTCTTGGCCACAAGGGCACATTGCTGGCTTATGGTCATCCTCCTGTCCACCAGGACCCCCAGGTCCCTTTCTCCTACACTGCTCTCCAGCAGCTCAGCTGCCAACCCCTACTGGTACATGGGGTTGTTCTTCCCCAGATGCAAGACTCTACACTTGCCCTTGTTGAATTTCATCAAGTTTCTCCCTGCCCAACTCCCCAGCCTGACCAGGTCTTGCTGAATGGCACCACAGCCTTCTGGTGTGTCAGCCTCTCCTCCCAGTTTAGTGTCATCAGGAAACTTGCTGTTTGTAAAGCATTCTGAAATCACAGAATCATCACAGAATCATAGAGCAGTTTGGATTGGAAGGGACCTTAAAGATCATCTAATTCCATCTCCCCTGCATGGGTAGGGACACCTCCCACTAGACCAGATCCTAAAAGTCCTGTCCAATCTGGCCTTGAACACTTCCAGGGATCCTTGAAGATACAATTCATGTATGACTGTGCCATATAAATAATGAAATGTTATTAAAAAGAAACACTAAAGAAGTGTCCATAATTTCTGTAATGTTTAATTCAGAGATAACTATACGGACCGGTCATTGTGGGAAATAATACTCCTATCTGTTGTGTAAATGACTGAATGCAGCCTTCTCTTCTCCAGCCTAAACAACCCAAATTCTCTCAGCCTGTCCTCACAGGAAAGGTGCTCCAGTCCTTTGATCATCTTTGTGGCTCTTTTCTGGACTTTTTCCATGAGATCCATGTCCTTATGTCGGGGGCTCCAGAACTGGATACAGTACTTCAGGTGGGGTCTCACAAGAGCTGAGTAAAGGGGGAGAATCACCTCCCTTGACCTGCTGACCTTGCTTCTTTTGATGCAGTCCAGGACACAGTTGGTTTTCTGGGCTGCAAGCACACACTGCTGGCTCATATTGAACTTCTCATTCACCACCATGCCCAGGTCCTTCTCCTCCAGACAGTTTTCAACCCATTCTCCACCCAACCTGTATTTATGCTTGGGATTGCCCCAAGCCAGGTGCAGGACCTTGAACTTAGCCTTGTTGAACTTCACGCAGTTTGCATGAACTCACCTCTCAAGCCTGTGAAGGTCTGTTCCCTCCAGCATGTCCCCCTCACCACACACTTCGGTGTTGTCTGCAAACTTGCTGAGGGTGTACTCAGTGCCATTGTCCATGTCAGCAACAAAGATGTTAAATATCACAGGTCAAAGACTGAACCTTGGGGAACATCACTCATCACAAGTCTCCACCTGGACATCAAGCCATTAATCACCATTCTTTGAGTGCAACCATCCAGCCAGTTCCTTACCCAATGGTCCATCCATTTGTCTGTTTTGATACCAGGATGTCATGCAGGACAGTGTCAAAGGCTTTGCACAGGTCCAGATAGATGAACGTCAGTAGCTCTTCCTTTGCCCACCAATGCCATGACCCCATTGTAGAAGGCCACCAAATTAGTCGGGCAGGATCTGCCCTTGGTGAAGTCATGGTGGCTTCCAGCAATCACCCCTTTGTTTTCCACATGCCTTAGCAGAGCCTTCAGGAAGATCTGCTCCATGATCCTGCTGAGCACAGAGGTGAGACTGACTGGACTATAGTTCCCTGAGTTTTCCTTTTTTCCCTTCTTGAAAATGGGAGTTATGTTTCCCCTTTTCCAGTAAGTGGGGATTTCTCCAGACTGCCAAGACTTTTCAAATATGATGAACAGAGTCTTTGCAACTTCATCAGCCACTTCCTTCAGGAGCCATGGATGAATACCGTCAGGTCCCAATAGACTCGTGCACCTTCAGGTCCTTCAGATGGTCAAAAACCTGCTCTTCTCCTACAGTGGCGAGATATTCCTCTTCACAATTCATGCCTTCACCTTCTCTAACTTAGATGGTGTGACCAGAGACTTTGCTGGTGAAGACTGAGGCAAAGTAGCCATTGAGTACTTCAGCTTCTCTGCATGGCCAAGTTTCCAGCTTCCTTCTGAAGCGGGCTCAGTTTCCCTCATCTTCCTCTTATTGCTGACATACTTGTAGAAACTTTTCTTGTTATTCTTAACATCCCTAGCCAGGTCCAGCTCCATCTGTGCTTTGGCCTTCCTTATCCAATCCCTTGCTTCTCTGACAGCTTGTCTGTACTACCCCCAAGATATCTGTCCCTGCTTCCACTCTGACTATCTTGTTTTTACATTTAACTATGTCCAGAAACTCTTTGCCTCATGGTTCTCCTGCCTGTCTTCCTCTTCATTGGGACCCATAGTTCCTGGTATGAAGGAAATGATCCTTGAATATGGACCAGCTTTTCTGGGCTTCCCTTCCCTCCAGAGCTTTGTCCCATAGTACACTACCAAGCAGATCCTTGAAGAGACCAGAATCTGCTCTTTTGAAATTGAGGGTAGTGAGCTTGCTTAACTCCTTCCTCGCTGCCCTAAGGATCCTGAATTCAACCATGTCATGGTCACTACAGCCTAGCCTCCCACTAAGTCATACATCATCAACCAGCCCGTCTCTGTTGGTGAGAACAAGGTCCAGCAAAGCACCTTTACTTGTTGGTTCCTCTACCATTTGGAGGGGAAAGCTGTCATCAATGCACTCCAGGAACTTCCTGGATTGCTGGTGCTTTGCTGTGTTGTCCCTCCAGGAGATACCAAGGTGGTTTAAGTCCCCCAGGAGGACATGGGCCTGTGAGTGTGAGGCTGCTCCTATCTCCCTTTAGAGGACCTCATCCACTCGGCCATCCTGACCTGGTGGCCTGTAGCAGACCCCCACTATGACATCTCCTGCCTTTCCTTTAACCCTGACCCATAAGGTTTCAGTCCACTCCATCCCCAAGTGGAGCTCCACAGACTCCAGCTGGTCACTGATGTAAAGGGTGACACCCCACCCTCTTCTGCCCTGCCTGTCCTTCCTGAAGAGCTTATGCCCAGCCATCCCCACAGTCCGGTAACAGGAGTCATCCCACCACATTTCGGTCATACCAGTAACACCACAGGCCTGCAGGCTGCACACATCTGCAGTTCCTCCTGCTTATTCCCTGTCCTCCGTGCATTTGCACAGAAGCATTTAAAATGGAATGGTGTATTGTAATTCACCAAATCAGCTCCTTTTCCCAAACTACAGCAGAAGAGCAAGTACATTACCACTGGACTCAGGAAGCCGAAAAGCTGCTCTCTCATGAAATTATCTTCAAGCCTTAGGCAAGCACTCTCTATGCCCTAAATGCTTATTTATACTCTTGCTTACAGAAAAATAGAAGTTCTACTGCACAGTAAGAGATCTGCCATAATTGCTGAGGAGCTGGCAGTTCTGTCATGTTGTGTACAGGGAGTGAGCTGCCAGTCCCACTTTGGGGAAGATACCATAAATAATAGGCTACCTGAAAGATCATACTTGATATTGATAAAATCATTAATCAATGTAAGGATGTTGTTGTTTGCTTTACATCTTTTGAAAAAGATGTTTGAAAACTTTATTGGAACTTGCCATACCACCACTCAAAGAGCTGAAGCAGAACAGAATTTTTTGGGATGGAAAGGTGCTTAAACAGCAATTCATAAAAGAATTCCAAGGTGTATGTATGAGTAATGTGAGTTGAAGGACAGTGTATGTGAGCCAGGTGAAAATGGCTAAGCCTTCAAATGCACATGCAACAACCTACACAGAGTCTACCTCCAAAACAATTGCTATTTTCAAGTTGCAGGAAGGGTTAAAGCTTTCAGAAAGGTTCAGCAAAGCAAAACTAAGATTTGACTCCATTCCCCACCCATATAATCAAAACACTAAAGCAGTTTTCTTGTTGAGTGTTAGAAGTTGCGAGCCTGGAAAATTCAGCGTTAATTATGACAAGAAACCAAACGTATGTCTTGCCCTCCTTCTTCAGAACTTGACAGCTGAACTCTAAATTCTAGTTAGGCATCATCACAAACAGAGAAATTGCAATTAAGGTCTGTGTAGTTATGTTCAAAGTTCTCAGATTTCCTTATTATCCTTTTTACAGGGGGTCTACAATCACTTGAAACAGATTGCCAAACATAATCCTACTAATAATTAATTTAAACCCACTATCATAGTTACTAAGTGACTTTCAGAAAAATTACTGTTTTTACCAAATAGTACGGTTTGGTTATTAACTCACTGTTCCTGCTCTATTTTAAGACTGCTTTAACTTTTACTATGCATATGCAACACTTAAGGTGGTAAATACTTATGCTGTTCATTTGCTGCAAACCACTGTGTTTTGGAATCTGCAGAGACTGCTGAACACTTAACTGAAACATAACCATGATGTATTTGTCTGAACCGTGTGATTCCAGTTTTGCACAGTTCTCATCTACCAAAGGAAGGCTCAGTTTAGTACCTGTTTTTGGCAAGGCCAATAATGAAAATCGGGACTTGAATTCATTAATTATTCTGTTCTGCTGTAACACTAGGTTTCATAATTTTGACCAAGCTTCCTGTAAAATGAAACTATCCAGTCTGATATTAATTTTAAAAAAAATATCTAAAAGAATTATTTTAAAACCCAAAACAGCAAATGAGATAAAGTTAGAATGGAAAATCATGAGGACAACGCATAACATGTTTTAGGAAGAGTGGTTTTTGGTGTATTTTAAAAGATGGTTATGCTGAACATATTTCAGGCACAGTTAATAAATAAAGAGACCTGACATAAATATAGAAACAATGTTTGTGGCAAAACAAGGCATGGCTGCATTTCATTATTTCAAGAGGTACTTAAACTCTACTACTGATGACCTTGACTTCACACCAACAAAAAACTGGCCTGTATCAGTTAAGAAAAACTAAGCACACTCAGTCAAGAGGTAAAAACTGTATTTTTACTCTGGCTAGCTTCCCTTGGCCTTGTATTTGACAGCAGTGCACAGATCACAGGAGTGAACTCCCGCTCTCAGAACAGCCCCTGCCCTGTGCTGGCACAGCTGTTTGTCCAGCTCCGTGCCTGCTGCAATGCCACAGGATAGTTGATCCATCTCCCCAACTCAGACACCAGATGTGCAGGCACAATGCAGTGGCAGAAAACCAAGGGTACTAACAGTGTCCTAGGCCCACTTCAGCTCTGGTTTCCAACGGTAAACACTCACGTAATCTATACCAGAACAGAAATAAACACTTCATTTCCTTCCAGGAAAAGTAATCAGCTTTCAACTTGGTCACCCAGACTGATCCACCATTAGCCAAGCACCTTGCAAAGAAAACTTACTGCAGCATTTTTCAAGATTAAGAGGGAAATTTTAGGACAAAGAGCTCCCACTTGAATAGCTGAAAAACCCTGACATTTCCTCAAATTCCTCTAAGTTGTCATCTTAACTCTCTTTGGATAGTCTAAAAGTTGCATTTTAGTCTATACAGCATTAAAATACGAATTGAGTGAATAATATCAGTATTTATGACTACATAAAGTACTGCTCTTGAGGGGCACTGGGTACACTATTTCATTTGTTACGTTTCCTTTAAATTTCTTTTAAAAAGATAAGTGTAAGAAAACAACCCAACATGGAAACTGCACCACAGCACTGAATGAAAGCAGGAATATTTTCACATCCACAGCCATACTTCATGCTGCATGCACAGTTCAACAGCATTGCTCTGACTAGTCCCATATACACTGAGGGCATTTCAACAGCATTACTGTTGAGCAGCAAGGCCAAAACATTTCCATAGGAGTTGAGAAAGTACTGTACAGTCAGACATTCCCTCAAATTCTCATTACACTTTGTATTCCTGTTTTAAAAATTAACTTCCAAAACTGTCCAGACATGACAGAACAGAAGCATATTAGTACTGTAAGATTTAGTAAAGTTTTAGCTTAATAAAAATATCAGATAATTTCCATTTATATTTCTTGACATATATTTAATTTTTAGTTCAGCTAATGCACAAGACTTTTAATCCTTTGAAAATACCCAATACACAAACAGACATGTTTTTTGCGTACCATTAGTTTCTGCAAATTTCTGAATATCAGCCAGAGTTTTTAGTTCTTTCCTTGGGCAAGCTGATACACACAAAGCAATGGACTTGATCCTCTGATGTACTAGATCGATGTTGCATGGATCCAAGAAGAATACATACCTAGGGAAGAGAAAAGTAAGTTACCTCTGTTCTAGTTAACAATTACACTGAACAAAATCAAGTAGGGAGTTGGACGTGATGATCCTTATGGGTCCCTTCAACTTGAGATAATCTATACTTTGAATTTAATTTCAAACTAAAGGATTCAGCCAAGACTAACCTTCAGCCTATCCATAAACATAGGAAATGTGATATTACCATAATTGTGTGGGTCAAAAGAATTCAGGTACTTATATGCCCAACGAATATATGGATATCTATATACTTTTATATACACAGAAAGATGTTTAACTGTACCAGATTCAAGTCTATTCAAATGATGCTGTTCATAAAACCAGCAGCACTTCTACTATGCCTCTTCACAGATACAGGTCTAAACATTCACAAAAAAATGTCTTTACTCCAACCTTCAACTTGACTTCAAGATTTCCAAGTTCTTTCAAAAAGACCCAACAAAGCCCATAAGGTTATACTTAAGCTTCAAAAATGACCAAGTCCATAGCTATTTTAACAAATACACATAATCGCAGTAATTAGGAACAGTTTTTTGGTTTAGATTGATTTTCCACACCACAGGCCTATACGACTGAGCAAACTACTATAGTACTTACTTTGACATAAAAATTGTTCAGATATTTCAAGTAGATGTGTCTAATGTCCAAGTGTTGTACTTTTAAGAGATTCTCTATGCTAATTTTGCATGAGTCACTGTTACTTAAAAATCCAATTAATGAAGTACGTATTATAGCTTCCCAGCTAACATCTTCTCCATGAACATAACAATAGTTTTGTCCATTCAAGGTATAAGACAGATGCAGAATGGTTTTTATATTCTGAAATTAGACAAGTCTTTCAAATTCCTACAATTCTGGTGGTATACAATGCATTTAAATACTCTCTTCATATTACCTAACAACATCACAAGAAAACAACTTCAAACCGCCATATAAAATACCATTTCTATTTCTGCAGGCCTTGTGATGGGAATTTATTCTGTAATCAAAAAAAAATCCCTCTGCTTCCTGAAAGCATTTATGTCCTGCCTGAACACTTCAAGTGACCTTACTAAGCCCTTTCTTACCTTTCTTTCTCCTTACGCTCTATCCCATGCACATCAGTGCTGAAAGGACTAAGTACCAGCTACTGGGGAGACTGGCTCGATGGATTCAGTGTCAGCAACTGGAGTCCAGCCAGGGCTGAGAGCCCCAGGCCTGTCGTGTCAGCTACCAGAGTGAATGGGGCCTCAGTGCCAGCAACCGGGGCCCAGAAGGGTTTTGGGCACCAGCCACTGTGCTGAGAACCATGTGTGTTCCCAAAAAACAGTCACACGGATGTGGGGAGGCACAGTGTAAGTGAGGGGCTCAGAGCCAGTGGCTGGAACAGGCCTGTGGGTCAGTGCCAGTGGTGCTTGCTGTTGCAGTAGCCAAGCACCTGCACCTTCCCCAGAGTGGGTACAGGAGGTGGGGAGGGGGATCTGTGCACAAGTAACGCAGCAGCAAACTGCAAGCTGCACCAGCTGGTGTGCAGAAAGCCCTGGGTCTGGGCAGGGGTGTCAGTGCTGTTATCTGGGGGGACTTGAAAGTGTGGGGTGCCTGTGGGATCACGTGCTTGCTAGTGAGCACCAAGCTGGACCAGCCGCTGAGTAGGGGGGACCTATCAGGCAAGCTAAGGGACCTGGGATCAGGGGTGCTAGGTGGGTAGAGAGAGGTTGTGCTGATACTTGGGTCACCTATAAATGTGCTTATGAGCCTGGAGAATGTCATATGTACATCTGCACTAACAACCATGAGAAGGGGACAGGGTTGTGCACGTGTTTATTTGTGTGCTGCATGTGGATCCCATTGAAGGCAGCGCCTGGTCAGTGCCAGTCCATGTAACCAGCCGTGTCAGTGTCCTGTGTGTGGCTGTCCATGCACATCCCTCAGACCAGGCAGAGATCCTGGGTCCAGGGCCTATCGGACTAAGCTCCCGAGGCCAGGAGGGAGGTTCCTCCAAAAATCCCTTAACACACATTATTACCAAGAGAAGCCTAAGGAAGCCTAAGAAAACCAAGTCAAGTACACTGGCATTGACAATCTAGAATCCAGTCCACTCCTGTAGTCATTTAAACTCAAGGACCAAGCTATAATTTAAATGGAGAGAAGAAATGAGAGTATGTTGTATAGTAACTACTACGGTTTTAACTCAAGCCTGGAAATTTAGAGACACAATGCAACTACACTGCCATATGCAGCTTTGACAGGAGTGTGCCATGTTGGCATACCCTTAAGCAGACACATTCAAACACCACATTGCACTGCTCAGAGACAGTTCTGACACCATTAAGGCAGCTGTAAAGCAAACTCCAAGCTATCAAATCTGTGGCTTCAATCCATAGTCTACACAGGGAGAATTGAGATTTTTTTATTTTGAGTAGCTAAAACAAGAATCAGCATTATAAAGGAAAAGGTATTTTGGTTTTGCCTTTTAAAGCTGTTGCAGCCCAGAAAGCCCCACATATCCTGGGCTGCATCACAAGAAGCATGACCAGTTGGGCCTAGAGAGGTCAGAGTCACCTTTGCCCCACCTCAAGTTCTGTGTCCAGGTCTGGAGTCCTCAGAAGAGGAAAGACATGAGGAGGGTCTC
This sequence comes from Apus apus, assembly GCF_020740795.1. Lineage (NCBI taxonomy): Eukaryota > Metazoa > Chordata > Aves > Apodiformes > Apodidae > Apus > Apus apus. The sequence continues at coordinate 66,060,032 of NC_067312.1, read as the reverse complement.
AGAAATGATCACAGGGCTGAGGCACCTCTCCTATGAAGAAAGGCTGGGAGAGCTGGGCTTGTTCAGCCCGGAGAACAGAAGTATTCAGGAAAACTTCACTGTGGCCTTTCAATACTTACAGGGGGCTTACAAGAAAAATGCAGAGATTAGATTAGATACATTAGATACAATTCTTTACTGTGAAAGTGCTGAGACACTGGAACAGGTTGCCCAGAGAAGCTGTAGATTCCCCTTTCCTGAAAGTGTTCAAGGTCAGGTTCAACAGCTCTTTGAGCAACCGAGTCAAGTGAAAGATTTCCCTGTCCACGGCAGGGAAGCAGAACAAGATCATCTTCAATGGTCCCTTCAAACCAAACCTGTTCTATGCCTTTGTGATTCTTTGATGTTACCAATCCCCCCTTCTGAAAATAAAAATTTGTTTAAAAAGACTCTGAAATATGGCATGATGAAAAAGTTACTTAAGTAAAAATAATTGCAAGTAATTTTTAATATTACTACCTTCTGGTAGCCCAAATAAAAATTAGAAAATGTAAGCTCTTGAAGTTTAAGCTGATTCTTACACATAAAGGAAAATAATAATTTATTTAGCTTTTCAAAAGCCACGGTGTCGGAAAATAAGGTCAATAGCAAGTTGTTCATCCTGAGGCATGTAATTCAAAATAAACTTCAGTTCAGCTTTTCAAAATGCATTATAATTTTTTTACAGATCTATATGATAACTTTTCTATGATTTCCTACCATTTTGGTCTTATATTTCAGTGTGCTTCTTCCTTCACTTCTGAAAGAAAAATCCAGATTTGTAGGGAAGTATTTAAAAATATATCTTCAAAATGATACAATGTTAAATTAAAAGGAACAAAAAAGCATAAAAAATGTATCTAATAGTAGCTTTCTAAACAAGTGTCCTATAACCTTTTAATACTCATGAGGAAAAGGGCAGTCTCCTCTTCCCTTGCACAGCCAGGAAGACCAAGCAATATCATTTCATACTTTACACTTTGATTCTAGAACCAAGGTGGCAAATCGTATGAACAAGCCTATCTTGTTTTCAGGTATTTCACACACTCTTAAGGAGTCTGTTTATAGGCAAACGTGTACCTCACAGAGCAACAGTTTGCTGTGACCTACAAGCATCTTATCACAATAATACAGAAATGAATTAAGTGATCGCACACACTCTAAACAAATTATGGGTAGGGCATATACAGTTTCACTCAACCAAGTTCTCTACAAGTGTGCTGCAAACACTCCTTGGGTTTTCCCACAATCTAAAACCTAAACATTTTCCCGAGTCAAAGGCATTTATTAAGGTGGAATGCCATTCTAACTCATCCCAGTAGTGGCACATGCAGATCATCTTATTCTTGAGTAAACAGCACAAACTGAATTCTGCCCAACCAGCAAAGTATCAGAAAAATCAGACTGAATTAGTATCTCAAGAACTTACATTTGGCTGCCATAGTCATAATTTACTTGCAAATAGAAGATAATTTTTTAACTTTCTTTGTAACTGCCAGACCAAAAAAACCAGGAGCTTATTTGAAGCAGATAGGTTTAATGAGAAATCACTGCCAATACTAGACTAAAATCTCATGTCTGAATTCAGAGCACAACCTATTAAAGATATACTGTGGTATTTTTGTAAAAATAAAAGGATGCATGATTCACTATTTGTTGATGAGATCAGGCTGTGAAGTCCTCCTTCCCAACAATACATCTCACTGCTTTCAGCATATCTGATGCATACAGAATAAACCATACCCCTGTAAGGACCCTGCTCCTCACCCTTATCACCCAGATTTCCATATCCACAGAGACCACATCCATTTCACCCTCTTCATTACAGATGAGGTGCTGTAATTTACAAGGAGGAAAATGTTATTTTTACAGATGATTTAACTTTTCTGCCTTGGACTGTGAAATGAAGACAGAACTATCCTACAAGTAGAATGAAATGAGCATGTCATGTTTTCAGAACCACACTTGTGGAGCTCAAAGCGCTTTCTCTCTCTCTCTACACAAACAGCAATGTATGAGCAGTAAGAAGAGTTTATTTTTACAGTCTGTCTGAAAAATACTCCAATAAAATAGCATGAAATACTCCTATGACTACTGCACCTCAGACACTACAGCAACTCCATCTGCTAGAGACAGATGCAAAGAAAAGAGCTTTTTCTGAAAAACTGGCAAACAAATTTAAAAAGCCATAAGGTGTGAGAGTGGGAAGGATCACCCATGTACGTAAGAACTGGCTTCTTCCAAAGCTGGGCACTTTGGATGGTGCTTCACTGTCAATAGTTATATATAATAGTAATATATATACCTTGGTAAAAGGTTCTCTCTCACTCTCAACCAACCAGAGACTATGATATGCCATACTAGTGTATCCATTCTTTTGCTTAGGTCATGCCTCAAGCCACAATACTTTTATTAGAAAAACAATCTTTTTTAACCTTATTAAGACTTTGACAAGCAATAGGCTCTATCAGCTGTTTTAAAAACAGTCACTATTTTTTTTGCTGTTTTTCATTCTTGCCTTTATGAAAAGAAATCACTTAGTAGTGGTAGGTGTTTATCCTCATGATGGCATAATTTCTGTCACTATTGTAGGAGACTATTACACCATTAACTGTTACATATCAATAAGGTGTCTGAGTTTCTCTGCCTTCACACACTCAGACACTATTTCTTTCTAAAGGTAAGCAAGTTTAAAATTAAAATTCTAAATTTTGTATTTTATCTCACAACACAAGAATTACTTTATTTTAGAAAGTGTTAAAATACTGGAGGCTTGCCTAGATAATCTTCAGAGGTCCCTTCCAGCCCCTACCAGTGATTCTTTGATTTATATATAAAAGTAAGAAAACAGTAAAACAGATATTCAGAAACATTTACTGCAGCAATCAAATTGAGCAGATCTTAGGAAAGTATCCTTCCAAAATAATTAATGCAAAAAATTGATTTCTGTTAGTCTGAAAGTGTGAAGTAAGAGACTATCATACTCAGAAATCAAGAACCTTTTAGTTCTTGGAAGTAATTGGCAGTGCAAGAAACATCTTTTTTGTCAATTAGTATCACTCTGTTCCAAGCTTAGACTAAATATTTCACTTTCTGAATACACCCAAGTCCTACAGATGCTCTCTGAGAACAGAGGGGCACAGAGACCCAAACAGCTGTTCACTGTTTTTCAACCTTTCAGTCCAGGATTCTTATTATTCAGCTCCACTACTACTACTACTGGAGTATGATTTTTTTTCTGCACAACAAAAAATAACCTGTGCTGGTTCTGACCTACAAGTGTGTATTTTCACATGACACTGCTTAATCAGAGCTGTGTGCTGCTTGCAAGTTTTGTGCATTTTCTCTTTCTCTGCCACTTCTATCTATTCTGCTTACAGTTTAAATTTTAATTTTTCATTTTAATGTGTCAGATATATTCTACCTCCTCCGAAACTCAGTGACAGCAAGTGAACATACATCATCAAAAACAAACCATTTTTAAGTATCAAAGGCCTGCTCCCAAATCCAAGAATTCATGTCACACCTAAAACTCTTAACAAACAAGATTCTTCAGTGGCCTGATACAATCTCCTAAATGAAGTGAATGCTAAGGAAGGAAAATTTCTCAATGACTTAGCTGTACTCATGTTGCACATCTGTCAACATAAACTCCCCAAGTACTGTTGCATCATTACAGAAGATTGTTCTCCTCTAGGCGAATAAAGTGGAAAACGACAAGTAGGAATGAGTTAGCATATTCCTTTACCCATTTTATTGAAAACCACTCTCAAAGGAAGAAAGGTTTTGCCTTTCCTCATCTACAGAATGAAGCAACTGAATCACATACTCACTTCTTGTGTGTGAGGTCCAGACCACTGTTGGTTATTCCCTCCACCTTGACGTTTTTCTGTCCACAAATATTTCCATAACTGTCATATCCTGAAAGCAGTCTTGCAGCTGCTCCTGTAGCTATTGAAAAGCCACAAATAAAACCCTGGAGGAAAAAAAGCCCACACGGTTTAGTAATACTCTGTTTGATAGCTGCAAAAAGTCAGGTTAATTCATTTGTTTCTAAGTACTCAGATCCCTTACTATTCTGTAAAGGACATAGTAGCATGCATTTTACATACAATAGTACTCAGTTTCTTGGCTTGTTCCAGCATTTTCTCCCTACATACTGAGTAAAGGAAATAATGCAACTCCTCCTCCCACCTAATCCAATTTACAACAGTGCAGGGATTCCCTCCTGACTCCTAACAGTACTTCAAGTCCCCTAGAACAGTAACTAACAGAGTGTTTGACCCAATAAGATGATTGCTCTGTATTTTATATTGCTTAGATAGGAAAATCTGGGACAATAATCCACAGCAGATTAATTCATAATTGAGGAAACAGGTATACACAGATTGAGTAACCAGGGAGCATCAACAAAGACAGGAAAAAATAACCACAAAAGAAAAAAAAAAGATCTGCTTCTTTCAGGAAGTACTGTGCTTTTTAAGATTTTAAGATATTCACACATTACAGTAAGAACGTCATTCAGATGATTTAAACCAAAAAATTGCCTTACTTCCATTTGAAGTGCAGCCAGTGGCAAACACTTTGGGGAATAAACAGTATTTTTTTTTTTTTCAATGGAATAATTACAAAGACCAGAGACTAAGGGACAGTAGAAAAGAAAACTGACAGCACAGAACTTCCAACTCCTAAGGGCTACACCTTGCAACACAGATGTACAAGACAGTGACAGACATTATCTGTTTAGGAAGAACACCATATGTAAATCCATGAAGAAACTCAACTCAAGACTAAGAGAAGCCTATTTCTAGTTTTCATAAATCTGCAGCCCTTGGAGGTTTGTGTTTTGATGCAAAGCACACAGTGCTGTGAGGTTTTCTTACAGCTTTATCACACAGGACAGAGCTGGAATAACTTGGAAAGAAAAGTCTTACCGTTGATAATATGGTTGCCAATACTTGGTGCTTCTACTAAGCATTCAATAAGAAAACACTTTAATATTCAGAATCATTGTTTCTCAGCAAAAAAGCTTATTGCGATTCACAGAACCATTTACCAGACTCAAAGCTGTAATATCTGGGACATCCACAGTCCCAGATGGAACATGAGCCTAGTGGTATCTTGTTGTCATGAGGAAAATCACTTACAAGGGAAAGTGGAGTTTCAGGGGTGGAGGAGCTGAAGCAAGAACTGGCACAAACAATAAATTACAGATCCCTAACAAATGCCTTTGATGTGTAAGTACTACCCATTCCTGTTCCACAGCTGACAGATTCCATTCCAGCATACCCTGACCTTACTCATTGACTAAGTTAACAAAGAGTTTTAAAACTTCTTTCTAATGAATGCAAACTCTTCAACAACAAAACATTCACAGAATCCTTTGAGTTTTACTCACCATTCCTACACAGAAGAGGATGAATAAAAGCAGCCATGGTACATCTGTACAGCTGTGGTCCTCCAGAGGCTTCCACTCTCGCTTGGAGCTCTTGTGTGAGAAGAGAGAGATGAGGTTAACAACACTTACTTAATTGTCTTCTGCTCATAACAGAAAAAGGCAGAAAATAATTATCCAGGGCATTAACATACAGCAAGAATTATTTTAAACTCTGATACAATTTGGCCAAAGCTGAAGAAACTTGGCCAAAAAAAATTAAGGCTGATGAAAGACAATTTGAAAGAAGTGCCTCCACTGGAACCTAGATCAACAGTCTATCCAATAATTCACAGGTATTTATCCATTAAACAGGGTATTTTCACCTGTTTCTTAGTAATAGAAAAGGGAAGCTAATGGCATGGAATCAACAAATGGCTACTGCCATCTTCCACAGCTACCCTCCAGGAATCTGCTTTCCAAAAAGGATAAAAGATTAAACTTTACAAAAGCTCCTAAGTTTTAAAACACTATTGGCAGGTTTAACAAGTACAGTGGAGCTGCAAAGGAGGTAATAAATTGCTGTTAAAGGAACAGTTTTCTACCTAACAATAGGAAGCTGAGCTTAACATTTCAGAAAAAAGATCCCTAGTGAGTATTACCTAGGCATCAGAAGTTCTGTACTTAAAGGCTGGAACACTCAGTGATGGGGCCTCTATTGCAAAGCATAAAGGGGCAGTCGTAAGCAACTTAAATAGTTTGCTGCTTGTGAGGTAAAATTGCTCAAGTGTGTATACACTAGTAAGATAATTAAAGTACGTTAAAAACTGTGATTTTGCTATCTAGGAAAAATTATTCTAAAAAAAGAATTATTTCAGGAATATTATTTTAATAAAAAAGTCCACCATATCAGAATTTTGTTATTATAACAAAAATATTGATTAAAAATACACAGTTGCAAAGATAAGTTTTTTCAATTAGTTGCCAAGTACTAACTGTTCACGTATGTCTACTAAAACCAAAAAAAAGCACATAGTTTTAATACTTAAGGAAGAAAAGGAAATTGATACAGAAAAAATACAGACCAGCTGTCTTCAGACACAGAGCAGCAGTTGTAACCTATTCAATTTTTTAATATCTTTTCCCCCTCAAGACTCTGAAGCTTCTTCAAGACTTTGCTGACAAGGTAGCAAATGCCACTACTGAATTAACCCAGAATGATTGTGAAAATGTCAACAGCTTTTATCTCTAGCACGTATTTTGCAAATTTTTATCAAAAAAAGATATATTATGTAACTCATGTGATACCAGCAAGGTAGCTTTTTGGTATTCATGATGGTTTTTTGCTAATTCACAAACCCAAAATAACCTTTGCAAACAATAGGATTAGAAAAATACAAACTGGATACAATATAAATGAAGTCCTGCATGCAGCAGGCTTCAAAAAGCAGCATTTCCAAAACAATCTGGCTTTGCATTAGGAACTCCTGTTCTGTGTTTGCAATCCTGTATCAAGGAAGTTCCGCTTGCAGTTGTTATATTTACATTAAGTCAAACTCTGCAAAATCACTCCTATTTCTGAACAGTCAAAATTACTCAAACAGTCAAATGTTTTACTCAACAGAGTGGTGCTAAAAGGTCACATTATACATGCTACTACTCTCATTCAAGAAAACAGTTTTCTGATTCTGGAGGTTCACAGTAAAAACTGAACACATTCTTCAAAGAACATTTAAAACAAGACCGTGACACTCATATTGGTATACTTAGATAACAAAAATTACATAAAATACATAACACTCAGTGCTTCCTATTCCTAAATCCACTCCAAGAACTCTGGACTCTAATTTGAAGATCTACTTTTACTTACAAACAGCTGAGAGAATTTCCAGCTATAGTTGCATCTTAAGACTAAGCTGCCCTAGACAAATGAGGCAGCTGTAAGATACACCGCATGGTATGGTTTGATTGTTTTGCTGGGTATTTTTATCCTCTCTGAACCATCTGCAAATAAAATCTTCTAATAGGATTTTTAAAAGCTGCTAGACATCCGCTGGAATAGCTCTGCCAAAGACTTAGGTTGTCTGACTAGTCATAGTTACTGTAAGTAATCCATTTTATTTACTAAGTGGACAGCAATTTGTATCCCAAAAAGAAACTTGAAATGCCATGTAATGCATAGCAGAAATAACTCAGTATCCCATCTTTACTCTGCTCCAAAACATAAATAATTTTTTTTTTTTGAAAGAAAGGTATTTAAAATAAGAAGTACACTTCACAAGGCAGTAGATATTTACCAACCCTCAATTTAACTGCTCAGCATACTCAGAAACACAGCATGAAATTATACAGCTTTGGAACCACAGCCTTCTCCAGCAAGCTGTCCAACCTTTCTTCTCTCCAGATCGTGCTACAACCCAAGACAGCTGCCAGAATCTATCTTGTGTTCTCTTCTCAATTGCTTCCTGGTACTCAGGATTGCCACTTCTTCCGTAACTTCTTAGCTCTTCAGCCTCATCTTTGCTGTTGGTGTCCATTTCTCTCTAGGGACTATTCCCTACCCCCTCTACTCCCTTAGATGTCTACAAAGGTGTTGATATTCATGCCTGGGCAACACAATCTACAGTCAGCATAACATGTTACACCTGTTGCTCATCCAGCAGTCTGGAAACTATGCTTTCTATTTGTTGTAACTGAAACAGTTTCAGCAGACATGTCTTTGCCTACAATCCTAAATAAGCGCTTCTGTTTTCAAGTTTTCCTCCAGATTAAGAGCCTTCAATATTTGTTGATGCAAGAAAGCTAGATGAACTAGAAGAAAAATAACTATTTAAGAAATAATTTGATTTTAAGTCTTCTCTTACTAAAGAGCTTTTATAATTTATGCTATGCTACCTATGGATATTATTGCTATTATCAAAGCACAAAATTACCTGTGCACTATGATGACAGCACAGAGAATCAGCAGATTTATCAGTGTGAGTAGAAAGCAGACAAAAGAACCTGTCTCTCCAAGACAAACTTGCAGAGTGGGAACACTGCCCATAACGGGTCTCCTGTTCTGATCCTATGAGTTTTAAGATTGACTTACTCGAGAACCCAAATGGGTGTGTTCAGAAGTTAACATCTGCCCAGTTTGCAAAAAACTTAGCAAACTCAATGCTTTTCAGAAACAAATGAGAACTGGGTGAAGCACAATTTTACAATTGGGTCTTAATTCCATACCTACAAAGTTGTACATCTAAAGTTAGGCTTTCTCTTGAAAAAGAGAAGTGTGAGGAATGCTAGCACAATAGCTGTTGAGTCTTTTTAGCTGAATTCACAGATAGTTGGTCTCAAGAAAGTAAATACTTGTATGCAAATGCAAAATAAAACTAGGGCATTTTCTTGGTATTCATTGGATCCAGTCACTTCAATTAGAACTCCACTGTCCAAAGTTCTTTCTGCCTGCCACTTCCAAAACATACCTTTGCAGCACAACATAACAGTTCTGAATTTACATCTCTCCTGCATACTCTAACATATTTTACAGGTATCAGCATAGCACAGAATCAGTGGTTACTACTTCTATTGTTAACTGTAATAGCTGTACTAGATGCTACCATATAAACACTCAGTTGTACCCAACCAGAGTGCAACACACACAAGCACACAAAAATGTGTAAAATTACAGAATGTGAGCAGAAGACTACAGATGCAAGGCATTACAGATATTTTCTTTTTTTTAAATACAGACTGTCTTATACAATGTACAATGTGACTGAAGCAAGAAGCCCAGTAAAGAGCATCTGCAGTATTATATATATGTATATATATAAATATATATATATATGGATTATCAAGCTGTGTGTTAAGGAACAAAGATGTCAGTAAGATCAGGATAAAGATGGAATTTGGCATTAACAGAAGATGTTGCTACATTATAAGAAAGGCAGCAGAAAGAAATCCTTAAGTCGTGTGGTGATCCTATCATACATTTCAGGAAGAAAATGAAGTGACTGCTAAGACAGATGGGCTGAATTAAGGACAACCCAGTGACTAACTGGACTGATTAACCAGGGGAGAGGTTAGAATCCAGGCTTCACTTTTTTTTTTAAGCCAGCAACTGAAAAGTATAAGACTATTCTGATTGACATATGAACATACAGTTTGTAAGAATACATATATCGCTTCATTCAGGTAGTTAAGAACACATACACACACACACAGAATAAAACAGAAGAAATACAAGCATCACATTTTTCAGCCCAAAATACATCTCAGAAGAGAACCAGGATGAAGGATGTCCCATCAAACTTCCATAGGAAGATACATTAATTATGCTGAAGTGTAACCTTCTAAACTACTAACCCCAGGACTACCATACATAGTGTTAAGAAAGCCTAGATCAGACCCAATTTTAAGCAAAGTCACAGCCAGCAAAGCCAAACTGAGTTAAAATTCATGCGACTACAGTTACTATGAGCTATGCCATTTTGGCTTAAGAGAAGGCTTCCAAAAGCAGGTGCTCCCCACTCCTGGATGGCCCACAGCCAAGATAAATTGTTCATAACCCCTACTTGTAAGTAATGTAGATTAAACTTTACATGCTGATGAAACATGCTGAGCCAATACTATTCTACTTCAGCATTTAGTTTAAATCAGTCCCACTTCAAGTCAACAATAAGAGGAAACAGGACAGAAAAGTTGAGAGGGTTTTATACAGAGATGCACACAAGTAACTTTGACGTTCTCTCTTAAAAAGCAGCCCACTCTTTTCTTTTAGTTTCCTTTTTCTTTCAACCTGGTTCTGACCCAAGATGCTGCTGTAAAATGTAGTTTTCCACTGGCAAGCATTAAGAACAAGCTTTGTAGGAGAACGGGACCTGGGGGTCCTGGTGGACAGGAGGATGACCATAAGCCAGCAATGTGCCCTTGTGGCTAAGAAGGCCAATGGCATCCTGGGGTGCATTAGAAAGGGTGTGGTTAGTAGGTCAAGAGAGGTTCTCCTCCCTCTCTATTCTGCCTTGGTGAGGCCGCATCTGGAATATCGTGTCCAGTTATGGGCTCCTCAGCTCAAGAAGGACAGGGAACTGCTTGAAAGTGTCCTGCACAGAGCCACAGAGATGATTCAGGGAGCAGAACATCTCCCTTATGAGGAAAGGCTGAGTGAGCTGGGCCTCTTTAGCTTGGAGGACACTGAGGAGTGACCTCATCAATGTTTACAAATATGTTAAGGGTGAGTGTCAGGAGAATGATGGAGCCAAGCCTTTTTCAGTGATGACCAGTGATAGGATAAGGGGCAACAGATGCAAACTGGAGCACAGGAGGTTCCATGTGAATATCAGGAAGAACTTCTTTACTGTGAGAGTGACAGAGCACTGGAACAGGCTGCCCAGAGAGGTCATGGAGTCTCCTTCTCTGAAGACATTCAAACCCTACCTGGACATGTTCTTGTGTGATGTGCTCTGGGTGATCCTGCTCTGGCAGGGGGGTTGGACTAGGTGATCTTTTGAGATCCCTTCCAACCCCTAGGATTCTGTGATTCATATTTTCTACATTTAGAAATAGCCACTTTTTTCCTATGGAATACTGAATACAAAGACATTTTGACTCATTCATCTAAACAATAAGGCCTAAATTTACCTAATTTCTTTAAGATCCTGTCATCCTCAGGCAGTTCAGCATTTGGCCTACTCTCCCCTTAACAGCTCATACCATGATTTTCAGAACACCTGCAATTTCTCAAACTTCTGTTGGTTCAACTGGTGGGTTACAGCACTGCTAGACAGAGACCTAGCAAATGGAAACTTCACCACTGCTTTCAGCATTTACATTCATTAATTGTTTGACCTTTCCTTAATGGTAAATTCACAAAATAAATCCATCCACTCGTGAACACAAACAGAAATTTTTTACCTCTTCTGATCCTCTGCCTCTCATATATATTATATCTACCTTCCAAAGTTTTAATATCTCACATACGTGCCCTGTTCTGTAAGTAGCTGTAGCCATTTTGACATCAAATGAAGTAACCAGCCAATTCCCTCCTTTCATTAAGAATATTACACTATAAGTGAGTAAGATGAACAGTATGGTGCACCTGAACTGCATTTTGACCTCAAAGTGGTTAAAACATGTGATACCAATTACAGGTGTAGACTAAGTGTGTGTCATTAAAAACGTAAGTCATTAATAATTTAATGAAAAACAGAACATTTGTCTGCATACACGGCCAACTCAGTGGATAATTACTGACCTGAGAAAGTGCATGCAACACAGAATCACAAAATCACAGAATGCCAGGCTGGAAGGGACCTAAAGGATCATCTGGTCCAACCTTTCTAGGTACTACTATAGCTTATATGAGATGGCTCAGCACCCTGTCAAGATGAGACTTAAAACTGTCCAATGTGAAGAATCTACCACTTCCCTTGTGAGATTATTCCAATGTTTGGCTGTTCTCATGGTGAAAATTCTACCTCATGTCCAATCGGAATTTCCCCAGGAGGAACTTGTGCCCATTACCCCTTGTCTTTTTCACATGACTGCATAAGGTTCTTGGTAGCCGAGCCCGTCAGTCTGCCCAGGTCATCCTGGAGGGCGGCCCTCCCTTCTGCATTGCTAACCTCTCCAGTCATCTTGGGGTCATCAGCAAACTTCATCAAGGTGCTCTTGATCCCAACATCCAGGTCACTTATGAAGATGTTGAATAGTGTTGGGCCCAGTATTGATCCCTGGGGGATCCCACTTGTGACCTGTTGCCAGTCTGAGCAGGAACTATTTACTGTCACCCTGGGTAGGGTCTGTCAGTCAGTTCCCCATCCACCTCACAGACCACTTGTCAAGGCTGTAATGAGTCAGTTTCTCCAGGAAGAGGCTATTTGGAATTGTATCAAAAGCCTTGGAGAAGTCCAGGTAGATCATGTCTCACAGTTACCTACTGACTTCCTGAGCATGAACTATAGGTGTTCAGACAAAGCACCAAGCAGTAGCTTGCTACAGGTCAGCACAAATTCTGATTAACCTCTCATCTTTAAAGTAAACCTAATCTATTACACAGTAAATTATTGCTATGTCTTCATTACTAGAGGAGGAACACACACCAGCAAACTCAGACTTCTATTAAACTATACCAGATCTCTGAAAGAATGCACCATCTTGTATCAATAAAAATTACATCTATAAACACACCAAAAAATTCTAAGTGTAGACCTCTGGGGAAGAGCAGTATTGCTCCTACCCAAAACAGCCAGCTGATCATAGCATTCTCCTGGGAGGCAGAGGCTAACTCTCCCAGAGTTACAGAACCGAAGTTAAGTCACCCACTTCCAGGGACAAGTGAGCTTGTCACTGTAATACTATTACAGTTACAAGTGGCAGTTGTCTCTAAAAAGAATGGAAAATCATACACACAGTTCCCTGCAAGTGCCCTCCATGATGACACTATCCTCTACATAACAAGCCAGAGGCCTCTGGGCTGTTCCAAAAGGCAATGCATTACAGAATATGCAAATAACAGTGGTGTCTAGTACCTGGTTTCGTGGAATTTCTGCTTCAGACTCATTTAAAAAATGCTTTATTTTTCAATTTACGGCAAAGCAGACGTTAGTCATGCTTTTCAGTTTTACTCAGTCACGTGCCAGTACTTTACATACAAACACCCACTTCCTCATCTGCCTAGTAACTCCACATCACCACTTGTTCTCCAAGGCCTAGCCCACTCAAAAGTTGCATTTGCTCTTTATTAGTATGAAACTCAAGAGATCATGCTATTAAAAGCTTTCTAGAGGTGTAATGCTGCTTTAAAGATACCCACCCAAGGGTAATAAATTTATACCTTGCTTCTCTTCAGACACTAAGCATACAACCAATTCAATGTTCCTACACCTGTTTTATGGATGTCCTCATACTCTGAAGGCATTATTTATGAATTTTCAACATTACATAAACAAAATTAAGAGCACATAAGACAGCAGTTACAACAACATTATTGATGGTGTAATATAAACATGTTTACTCTGAGAACTCATACTGGAAGCCTTCACTTACGAATCTGACATATGCTATGTTGTACATCATCTTTCACTCATCTTTTCAGTCTATTCATATTAAACATTGGATCTAAAATGCCTTTATTACATGCTTCCACCTCAGCCTGCAACTTAAATATTTATCTTGAAACATACCATAGCTGATAAATACAGAGCTGACATGATCAGCACCCTGCTGAGAAGTTAAAAGTTTAGAAAGGCGGCCATTTGCAGACAGAAACCCATTTTTTAACCCCAAAAACATTCTTTGTGTTTCTTTTCTGCATTACAGGTTGTTCAGTTCTTGTTGAAAGGAACAATAAATCAGGACACCTTAGAAATACCACAGTAATGTATCTCTAGGGCATTAAAATACCAATTTCGAAGCATGTTTGGTACTTTGACCGTTCTTACCTATTAATAAAAAACAGTCATGCAAAAAAACCATAATAAACTAACCTCAAAAAACCCCACCAAACCAAAACAGTTTAGTTTTTAAGATATTTAGAAGGTACACAAGTTAGTTCATCACATTCAATTTTCTACTTGTACATCAACCTGTTTAACAGAATTTCAGATGAGATCACAAGTCCTAAATAGCAAAGTATGTTCAAACTTTGGACTAGTATAACATCATCCAACCACACAACACACACTTTGTTTCCAAATGTAATGTGTGATAAAGCTAACACATTAGAAGAAAAGAAAACAAGGGAAGCAGAACTCCTCAGTTAGTCTTCTCCACAGAAGATGAAAGACATTCCACAGAAAGTGCTGTCCCTGCTCTGCACTGTCTTCATGTGTGAGGAACAATTTTTTCCTAGAATATTTTTTCCCCTTTTAAGGTGTGTACAGCCAGAATCCAAGAAAAAAAACACAGCTCTTTTAAGAGTTCATGGCTCTTAAACAGTACTGCTTTCCACAGTGCTGTCTTCCAGCAGTACAGTCTTTCCACAGTACTGCTGTGAAAACAATTTTGCCACTTACTGAAGACATTCACAGCAGTTTCCTAAGTATTCTTTCAAAACGCATCCTACATCCAAATGGGCCTGTCAATTGAGAAGAACAAAATCACATATTTTTGTACTGCATTCACAACCCTGGCAGAAGAGCCTCCTACCTTCCAGAGGTGAAGGTCTACTTGGTGGAGGGGTCTGCAAGGTTAGAGACTCGCATATGCATGAGTCAAGAGAAGTATGGTCCGTGTGCCACTACAGTGAATGTTATGAACTGTTTAATTGGTCATACACATTCTTCTAGATCATTGCATATGAAAGCTGAAAGGCAGCAAAATGCTACAAACTAAGAAGCCCACAGTTATATTCAGTCACAAACAAAGGATGCCATCAGCACAATAAAAGCTTCTCAGAACCGTTTTCCCTCCCTTTTCCTCTAATGAAGATTAGAAAAAACTTTGATCTTAGTTTTTTTTGGGAAAAAAAGAAAAACAGCTTGCATAGCTTCTTAAATAAAATCCTGACTTACAGATCCAAAATTCTGGCATAACAAGAAAGAAAACCACTCAGGATTACAGTACGAGGGTAGTGCTTGAGGACATTGAAAGCGTATTAGATTAATAGGAACCAACGCTAAGAAGGCTTTATCTGATTTATAGAAGAAAGGGTAGGAGGAGAATGCAAAGAGAAAGAACATATCAAGCCCTTAACTTATTACATAATCATACTTCCTTTTAAGCAGGCAATTATTCTGCAGTTTTTCATAGCAAGCTAGGGGGAGTCTGACTGAGCATTCCCAGGACATCGTTATCATGACCTTGAAGAAAATATTTTAATGGGTTTCCAATCTGAATACAACATTCAGAGGTCTCTTCCTCAGTCAAATAGTATATCTGGAAAGCAGCAAAAGTGGTTACAATTTGAAAAAAAAAACAACACAAAACCAAACCAAAAAATCCCAAACAAAACAAAACCTAAAAAAAAACCAAGCAAAAAAAAACCAAACAGGCCAGAGTTCACTGCTGCTGTAAACAGCTGCCGAACTTCATCATATTTATTACCAGAAGATATCAGGCACAAGCCACCATGTTCTGCTTGCTGTGACACTCCACCATATTCTAGCAATATTACTGGTTAAAATCGCAACAGCTAGCATGTAAAATGCAGCATGGAATCTCAACTTTCCTATACACTGCAATCATCTCCTATGGCATTGCACACTGAGTGCTGAAATCACATTAAGGCAGAAAAATTTCATCTCAGGACTGTAAAGCTGAACTTCAAATGAAGCCGACTCTTCCCTCTTCTTAAATATGTATACAGATGTTCTTGAGGCTGTTGCCATACAACTGTACACTTTCATTTCACATTAGAAATTAGAAGATTAAAAAAATAAACAAAATAAAAACCAAAACAAGCACACAAAAAGAGGGGCCTAGGGACAGGAAGCCAATCAATGTAATAGAATTTATTTACTTCATAAATCTGTGAAACTTTAAAGTGGCTGCAGGTCCTAGAAGAACTCTATTACATATTCACCAACACAGACTTGCTCTCTAAAATGTATAGACAAGAAAGCTCTCATATAGTTTAATCAAACAGAGGTAAAAAATAACAATTGGTTTAGTCAGCAGCTAGAAACCAATCTGCAGAACCATTTTTTAGAAGCAAAGCGTAAGACCTACACAATTTTTCAACAGCTCCTTAAAGTGAGAAAGATTCAAATGCAAAATAACAAAAGACAGTTTCTGTCAAGTTGGTTTGTATGTCTTGATTTTCACAAAAGAAATTGCTGAGTTAAGTTCAAAGGAACAAAAATTATAGTCAGCCCAACAGAGAAAGCATGCAAAGATAGTACAAAGCTCACCTTTATAGTGAACAGCACAAAGACAGCTGACATCTTCGCTACATAACAAACATTGTCAGCTCTTCATAATGAAAAATAAAAGCGGTCAGTTGAATGATACTGAGTATACCCTTACAATTACTAAGCTAAAAGTCTGACTGCTGACAGCATTCTAGAAGTCAAATTGTTTACATTAATACAAGCTTTAGATTAACAATGCAAGCTAATATTTCCCAAAACTCTTCTCACTTTACCAAAAAACTTGTCTTGTAAGGATGTCACGTCCGATGCTTGCTTGTAATACAAACTTATTTCTTTAAGAGCTTAAAAAAAAGTCAGTCTTTGAGTTACCTGACAAAGTGAAGAAAATGATGTGCTAACTAAAACTTTTAAGATGTGACACAACTGAAAGACAGTCTGAACTTCAGCAGGAGCTAGTCCTCAGTGGGAAAAAACTCAATGAATTTGATAAAGTACTCCTACGTAGCTATATAGTTGAAATATTTTTTTCTAGGCTAAGATCAAAAGGAATTACTTGCAAAAGCTGGGCAGTTGCTTGTGAAAGAATTTGTGAAAGGATACCTGATATTTCACAGAAACTGAATAGAGCTCACTGACCAGAAATACAGAAAAGTAGTCAACAACTTCATGAGATGACTGACTCATCAGCACTGTTTTTAGATCCTGCTTGTATGCTTCATCCTTCAAACTGAGGCTACTTGCCAGAGGCTAGAAGAAAAGCTTCATCTACTGACGTGTTGAAAGGGAAATCAAGCTTTCTAGCCCCTGAAAGTACAATTCACAACTCATTTGGTTTCTGCTCATCAGCTGGTCTTCTTCCGTGACGGTACCGATACCCAAAATGAAGTGGCCTTGGTCTGATGCCCCTAAATACTTCTGACAACTTCAGATATGGCTAAAGTACAACTAATGATCTGTACTGTCCATAACAGCTTGGAAGACATGTTTCACCAGAATTACATAAAAAAAATATTAACTAGACAGTCCAGAGTAATTCTGTGTTGTTTTGATAGCAGGTGCTTAAGGGAAAGATGATCTGCCTTCTTCTCTTCTTACCAGGAGAAATTCTTCTAGTCTTGGAAAAACCAAGGCCACCACTAACGACCCAGAATAACATGCTTTTTTTAAAGTAGTCATGCCCCAATTTCCAGCAAGATTTCAAGCTTCCCTCATGTACATCTTGGATTAAGCCAGTAACATACAAACTGTAAGGATAAAATAAACACACACAGTATTTCCCAGACCTAACAAAAACACTGAGACCTCAATACATCATCTTGTTTCCTGTAGCATCTTGTCAAAGGAAACACTTTTTTAACTACCATCAGCCTCTTCAACTGTGGAAGACCAGGAAGGGAGAATGGATTCTACATCACAGCTACCCCAAGAGAAAGCAGTTCAAGGTCCTCTTCTCCCCATCGCTTGTTCCTTTCAAGAACTACAAATTTAGTCTCTCCAAATATAACAAGGCAAACTTTGTGGAGCTGTGCTATAAATCATGTAAGTGGAGCATCTGAGCTACACCAAAAAGTAAGTTTGCTTGCTTAAAAAAAACCACACCAAAAAGCCCAAAAAGCTGTATGGATTATTCAAATCAAACAGACCTTACAGCACAGCCTACCGTTTATGATGACATGGGAGCTACGAACTCCAACAGTATCTCCAGCAATTTTATAATGGACTAACAGTCTAAGACATCAGAAAATACCACTGATAAAGAAAAAAAAAGGGAAGAGGGTATTGCCACTTGACTGCAAAATCCCTTTTTCTTCTCTAATGGAACTAAAGATTTGAAAGAACTGTTATTATTCTGTCAGCTCAGGGCTTCAGCACCTTTAAAAGACCTCAACATTTCAGAAGGAAAAATCACCTCCAAAACAGCACAAGAAAACCATCTGTATCAAAAATGAGAAACTTTAAGCTCTGTTGCACAGCAGATCCATGATGAAAGAGATGCAGCTAGACAAAAGTCCCTATCTTGAGAAGCTCATGATAGAGCCATGACAGTGAGCTGAAACCACATAATGGTACTGGCAACCAGCAGCAGAATAAGAGATACACGAGTTATTTGGGTTTTTTCCCCTCCTGTCATTTACAAGGTTGCAATCTCATATGTTAGTACTTTTCAGCCAAGTCACTACAGTACAAAGAAGTTTTAGGATGATCTGGTAACTACATCAATGAAGAGTACCTGGACTAAGACAACTGTGAAGTGCAGCTGACATCACACAAGGTTTGCCCAACAGGCTTAAGCTTCAAGTTGGTGAGAGCCAAGAGACAGCACGCAAAACAAAATAGAGCTAAGTCCACCTAGGTAAGTAGAGAATAGTGTCATCAGCTAAAGAAATAAAGAGGTTGACATAGTTCTAACACTGAAAGGGAACGACGTGTAAACAAGAACTCTGGTTGTAATGATAAAAAAAAAGAAGCACAGATCACAGAAGATACTACACCAAGGGAAGTGAAAGAACTACGTGCGAGCATGGAGTAAGACCAAAATGGAAAAAAAACCAAACATGTTGAAAAGAAGTATTCCAGATTGAAGCACTTCAACTTGCAGAACAGCAGTGGAACAACAGAAAAGAACAAGCATGCTGGCTGTATTAAATTTAAGTTAGCATTACTCATAGCAGTTCCATGTTGAAAAACTTGGTAGAAGAGGACGTAAATTAACCAAAGGAGCAAAAAACACTGGAAATACAAGATCAGGTGGCAGTAAAGGAGAATAATAATTGCAGAGTAGAAGGCAGTGAAGAATAACAAGAGGACAGTATTACAGAAGTCCAGGGAAAATAAGACATCAAGTTGTAGAGCATTACAGACAGTATGGAAAGCAGCAGAGGTCAAGAAGGGTAAGAAATGAGTAGAATCCTTGCAACTTGGCCATAAGGAGCCTGTAGAGGTCTTAATGCAGTTTCAGCAGAGGACAGAAATGGGATTGGAAGGAATTTAGCAGAAAGAGGTGAGCATGTAGGACCACAAACATAAATTTTCAGGTTCCAAGGGTTTGGAAAAGAAGGAAAGAACACTAGAGTTGACTGTCAGTTTTAAGGACAGAGGACAGCAACCCAGAATAAAATTAGTAAGGGAGTAAGATGGCAACAAGAGGTAAACCCCATAAATTTGGAGTTAAAACAGAAAAATTGAAAGAAGGGTGCTTTGGGGTCAGGCTAAGAAGTTGAAGTCATTAAAAGCAGAGTGCAAACACAAGACTCCATCACTGCAAGAAGCAGGCAAGAGCACTGAGGAAAGGTAAACATGTCAATTCTAATCAGTTTTTCCCTGTAAACCTTTAGATTCTGCAGGGGAAGAGATACAGGGAAAAGCCTAAGGCAGAGAGCTCCACACAACCTGCAAAGCAAAAGAACTGGGAAATGCATTGGGGGGGAAAATGGATAATTGAGTATGAAATAAGAGTTAGAAAGATCAAAAAAAATATCTACTTGGTTCAACAACCAGTCACAGGCAGGTGCACTATCATAAATGAGATGAGGAGGTAGCAGTTAGGAGAAAGGGACTTGCAGATGCAGTAATCAGATAAGATGGCTGGCAAAATCAAAACATAAGTAATCACTTCTCTCAGAAACAAAATTTAGGATTAGCACATGACGATCAAATAGGCTAGAGAGCTGAAGAATAAACTTAATGAGAAATCAACCTGAGAAACAAAGACATAAGGAATGAGGGTGAGGAGCCATGATAAGAGAGACTGCATGTCAAAGACCACAATGAAGCTACATAGGGAGAAACAAGAAGACAACATGAAGGAATGTCTAATGGACTCCTGCTCCAGGAATGCTTAGGAGGAAATAACAGAGGGGGAAGCATAAAGACAATGGCAGATGAGGAAACAACATTCATTGCTAATGATAAATGAGAGGATAAGACAGACATTAGACATTAATGTAATGCTGTATTGTTGGCAGCAAGGTTTCTCCAATCGATATACCAGACAAAACTGTTGCTGATAAAATATTCAGCAAGTACCCTTTGATTTGGACTTCCTGAGGAGAGACACAATTGCTCAAGGCTAAGGAATTAACAACCATTTTTTATACTTCAGTTACGTATATGGGATACAAAGCTCAATTATTGTACCACATCTTGGCACACGTAAGGAAAGCAAATGAAAGGTTCAGTGGCGTACTATTAACATCACGTGTTCTTACACTGGAACACAAAATTTCACTGAAAAACAAAATCAGTTAGTTGAAACCTATGAGCAAACGAGATATTTAGAGCATCTGATTCTCTATTTCTTCTGCTTTTGGTCTCACATTATCCACAAACGAGCCTGCATTTTCATTTAAGAATGTAACAGGGAACAGCAATTCAAATTCATAAAAAGCAATAAAGGGCCTATTAAACACTTAAGAAAAGCAATTTGGATAGTAAACACAGAAAATAAGGTTGGAAAAGACTTCAAAACATTACTTCAAACCATCAACTTCACACTGTTTGTGCACCAAGTCTGTATCAGTTTTCCTTAAGCCATTCATGACCGACATTTATCTAACATGTTTTTTAGCAAACCTCAAACAATACAGACTCCAAAATCTCCCCTGGCAGTGTACTGCAGTGACCGAACAATTAAAAAAATCATCCTCTAACATTTGGCATATAACTCCCTCTCTGAAACTGAATCCATTTTTTCATGCACCATAAAGCTGATCGCCTTCCTCTTTGCAGCAAAATTTTGTGTGTGTAAAGGATGTTCCCTATTGCAACTGGACAGCTCTGCAGTGTTTTGCACTGGAAGGACAGAGCCTTTATTTAAAAAAAAAAAAAAAAAAAAAGTCTGCCTGAACAGACGAGCTACAAAAACTCATCTCTGATGAGTCATCTGGGACAGCAGAGAAGGACTTTCCCACATAAGCAGTCTGCTGGAAGCTGGATTCAGCCACCGTGAGCGGCACAGCCAAAGGAAACTAACATTTACAGGCACAGCGTTAGTCATTATCGCCCGTCCTGCAGCCTTCAAAAAAGAGCCAAGAGAAAAAACAGTACAGCCCAGGTCGTGTTGCTCAAAGGGAAAGTTATAATAGGAAGCAGAGCCACAATCTGGAGCGCTGGGTGGGAGCTCCCGATTGTGCCTTGCTGGGCAGCACCACTCTGGGGGGGGGGGGTGGAAAAAGAGTCAGTAAGGGCAAGGGAGTGCAAGGGGAGGGAGAGGGCAGAAAGAAAACCGAGCTGGGAGATAAGAGATGGGCATGGGGCCAATCACACACCGGTAAGAGGATACAGGGAGGCACCTGAACCCTAGACCGTGGAATGAGGAAGAGGGCTGGCAGTAGGGCCGCCTCTCTTTCCAGAGGCGGTGGGGCCTGGAGGAGGTTTTAAGGACGGGCAAGTTTCCTCCCAACGAGATGGCTCCTCTCGCCGGGGTGGGGCAGCAAGGACCCCAAAGGAAAAGCTGCAGGGAAGCGGAGGGGGTGCAGAGCATTCCGGGGAGGTGGGGAGGCAGACGGGAGGAGGGAGTGCGGAGCCACCGGGCAGAAGTGCAAGGCAGCCCGGGGGTGGCGGAGCTGGAGGTTTGCAGCTGCCAACTGTGGAGCAGGGCGAAGCAGCGACTGCAAAACGACAGCGGGGCTGGAGGAAGAAGGGGCAAGGTGATGCTGATCCTCAGGGGAAGCAGCACGCCGAGGACCCTGTGCAGGGTGATGCGGGGGTGTGCGCAGCATAGCGGCAGCAGGGCTCTGGGGGGTGAGCAAGGGGGGCACAGCCCTACGGGGGAAGAGCAGAGCCCTGGGGGGGGAGCAAACCAACGCACAGTGATGTGCATCAAGGCTGGGGGCGGGGTGTAAAGGGGTTCACAGCCACGAGAGAGCAGGACTGTGGGAAGGGAAAGCAACGGGTTAACAGCCTGGGAGAGCAGAGCTCTTGGCGGGGCGAGGGGGAAGGGGAAGGGGAAGGGGAAGCAAAGTGTTCGCAGCCGCGGCAGAGTCTGGTTATTACGGGGAACGCAAGCGGGTGCTCAGCTGTGGGGGCTACAGGTGCAGCGAGGGGATGCAGAGCCCCGGGAAAGCGGAGGGGCTGCGGTGGTGGGAAGGAGCGAAGTGGTGCACAGACGTGGCAGAGCAGGGCTGGAAGGGCTGGAAGGGGACGCGGGCCACCGGAGAGCAAGACTATGGGGGGGGGGAATAGGCGGGTGCACGGCCCCGGGACAGCATGTGGGGCAGGGCATGCAGGCGAGGGAACAGGGCCCGGCAGGGAGAGAGGAAAGGCAAGAGGGGAGAAGGGCCCTGCGGCGGGCGCGGGCCGCTCACCTGCGCCGCGGAGCTGCAGCAGCCCATGGCGTCCGCGGGTCCGTGCCCCAGGGGTGCCCGCTGGGAAGGCGCCAGGCGGGAAGGCGCTGGGCATCCACCCGCCGCGGCGGCCCGCCCCGGAGGAACGGCCGGGGCCCGATCAAGCGAGAGCGGCTGCGGCACCAGCCCCGCCGCGGCGCCTCCTCATCCTCCCCCCGCGCCAGCGGCGGCCACGGCTGAGGGGAAGGGGCGGGAATTGCGGCGGGCGGGGCCGGGAATGCGGCGCGGGGGGTACCTGCCGGGCCCCGCCCCCCCCCCCCCCGGGCGGCTTCCGGTGGCGCAGTCGCTTTTGCCCGGTTGCCAAGGCGACGGCAGGGCTGGCGGGCCCGGCCCGGCCCGGCCCTCGGGCCTTCCCCGCCGGGGCTGCCGGCTTTTCGGACCCGGGCGTAGTCGTGCGTTGCTCTTGTTCTCCGAGGCTGTTGGGAGGAGGAGATGCTGCCCGGTGCGGGGGCAGCTGCGTGGGGAAGCTTTGCTCCAGGCGGTGTGGTTTCCGCGTGTCTGGGGCCTCCAGAAGCGGAGAAGAGAGCTGCTAGCGAAATCCTGTCTTGTGTACCTGCAGGTGTGAGGGGGGGGCTGGAGGTGCCTCTGCTTGCTCGTGGGGGAGGCCTTGGCAAGTGCAGAGCCCGGCAGGCCTGTGTCTTACCCTGCTGTCAGTGTGGTTTATCCCGTTTTTCCAGACCAGCTGTTTACTGGCGCAACGCGGGGAGTACCCAGCCATTGGAAACAGTAGCCTTGAGTGGTTGCAAAGGATGTCATTCTGCCCCTTGGATTCAGTCGATTGCCATAATTTAGAGCTGATTTTGTCAAGCTCTGTAGGCTTCCCAGAGACACAAATGCAGGTGTCAGTCTTTCGAGCTCTATGCCTCAGTAACTGCAAAAAGCTGATGGCATTAATTACTTTAGGATGACGTTTGCTGCGTTGTTCACTGATAAAATCAGTCTCTGAACTGTAGGCCAGAATGTGTTCCTAAGCCGTGCAGGTGGCAACAAATGTTTGAGAGCTTCTGAACCAGTGAAGTGAGTACCTGGCTGCAGCTTGCATCTTAACAACTAAGGTGACAGCTCTTCTCAGGGTGAAAGAAGGTTCTCTTTGGAAAGTGGCAGGCCCTCTTCAGGTAGCTGGCCCAGGAGTTTTGTTTGAACGTGGCCTAAACACATTAAGTGATTCATTAAGTGATACTAAGTCAAAATATTTTTTTGCTTTATCTGAACTCCGAAGCAGGTTTGATTAAATCAATGTAACAGAATATCCATGATTAGAAATAACACTGCAATTGCTGAAATTTAAAATGATATTTTGACAGGCAGAATGAGGCAAAAGAAGCCTTGTGACTAGAGGAGTCTTGTTAGACTTCCAATATAGAACAAAAAATGGTGTGTGTGGGTGAATTGTGAATCATACTTTTTTTTTAGCTCTTCTCAGTTTAATGGCAAGTAGAATCACTTCTCAAAATGTTCATTTTTTCTAGCAGTTGGTTAAAATGTCTTTTTACCACTTACATGTACATTGCTGTTTTTTTAATTGTTCAGCCTCATGATAGCAAAATATTTCTGTTGTATTCAAAGGTGTGACCATCAAATAAGTGTTTTGCCCAAACACTCTATAGGAGGCATGTTTCTTTTGTGATTGACACAGGAATAGATAACAAAAAATCAGTAGTCAATTCTTGTGTAACTTTGGATGTGCCACTTGAGTTTCTCTGTTCTGTAATTTTGCCATTAAAAAAATACTTTTGTCTCAGCTTTTTTTTTTTTTTTTTTTTTTTTTTTTTTTTTTTTTTTTTTTGGTAGCAACAGCATGATGTCTGTGTTGTAGATGTGATTAAGTCAGTCTGTTAAATAGATCAAATTCAATTTTTTGGAAATAGTTCTTTTGTTTAGTTTAGGACCTCAGAGTGTTGTCCTGATATATAAATACTGCCTCCCAACTTTTTGTATGTAAACTAAACGCACTTAGCACAGTGCAGCCGTGTAGGTGGCATTATGGCTTTACATGATTAAAAAATTCCAGTCCTTTGTTGGCTGGGGGAGCCTTTATGGAAAAGTTTGTAAAAACGTACCATCTGTAGGGTAAGTAACTGGGGTTTAGTGTGATAACTGTTGAAAATATTTGGACAGATTTGAGTGTTAGAAATAATCAGCGAAGTAGTTGCCCTTATTTCTGCTCCTGGCCTGAGGAAATTAGTTGAGCTTTTGACAGGGTTGTGGTAATAGCAGCAACGGTGGGTGTCTGGCTTTCATTAGTGCAACTGGGCTTTGTTTGGCCCGACACACAAAGGAGAGGAAAACTTAAAAGGTTCTTGATTATCCATGATTGCACTTGCTTTTATATTTATTCAAGATTGGTATTTTGGGAAGAAACAGGAAGGGTTTGAAGTGGGTATTGCTGAATCTTAATTGAGTAATACAGAAGCTGAACTTTAAGCATATGTCTAAGTCCATTTTTTTAATTGTGCTTTATGGATTCCTCTCTGGAGGTGACTGTAATCTGCTATAAGGCAGGGTTGCATCACAAGCTGTTGAAGCACAAATCTGACTGCCCAGATTTAATGTTAATAAGAATCTAGCTTTTTTTCTGTAACAGATTTGAGCCTGCCCTTCTCCCTTCAGCCAACAAAGATGAGCGTTATCTGTGTTTTCATTTCATTGCTAGATGCAGAATGACAGGTTAGAGGTTTTGAAGTACCATCTGACACTGAGAAAGGGAGACAGCAACAGAGAGAGGGTGCAAAAATTACAGAAATGCCTTTAGTGTGTGGGTTGTGTAAATTGTATGTTGTGTCCAGGCTGCTTCCACTCTTGGATGGGTGGGGAGGTCAAAAAAGAAGATAAGGAAATATTCCAGAAAGCATTAATTGTGTGATAATCAGGGAATTGTAGAATGGTTTGTGTGGGAAGGGACATTAAAGATCATCTAGTTCCAACCTCCCTGCATGGGCAGGGACACCTTCCACTAGATCAGGTTGCTCCAAACTCCATCCAGCCTGCCCTTGAACACTTCCAGGGATGGGGCATCCCCAGCTTCCCTGGGCTACCTGTGCCTGTGTCTTACCACCGTTACACTAAAGAATTTCTTCCAGATGTCTAAACTAAATCTATCCTCTTCCTGCTTAAAGCCATTACCCCTTGTCCTATCCCTACACACCCTGGTAAAAAGCCCCTCCCAAGCTTTCCTGTAGGCCCTGGAAGGCCGCTGTAAGGTCTCCTTGGAGCCTTCTCTTCTCCAGGCTGAACAGCCCCAACTCTCTCAGCCTGTCTTAATAAGACAGGTGCTCCAGCCCTTTTGACCATCTTTGTGGCCCTCCTGGATAATACTGACATTTTCTCACTACGTGTAGGATCCTGACTGTAAGTATCCATATTTAAACATAGAAGGATTTATATTAACATATTATATTAACATAACAATCTATAGCAATCTATAACAATCGCAATATATTAATGGTAGAAATACCTTTAAAATAGTTGTAGATTAAAACTCAGACCATTTGGATATGTTCTTAACTATGAGTTTTGGGATGGACTTTTCAAACAAGCTTGGTACTGGACTAACTGCACAATCAAGAGGCAATCCAAACGTGGCCTTGCTGTTAAAGAAAGGGAAGAGTTGCATCATGCAGATGCAACAAAAAAAAAAATAAATAAATTGAGTATTGCACCAGCAGGGCATTCTTAGAGTCTGTGTGTTCTCCACCCTCTTCTAATTGACAAACTCAGCTTATTATCATTCCGCTGACTTCTTCCACCTGCCAATAAATCTGCACCTGTGAATGCTTGCCAACAACTAGGCATTTTTAAAACATCCCATTCTGTGTGCTGAGCCACAATATTCCTGTTTTGTTGTTTTGGGATTTTAAAAATCTGTTTAAATACAGAATCATACATATTCTCTCCATAATGTGCCTGTGAACAAACGGTTAGCTTTCACAGATGTGTCATTGCAGGATTAGGAGTGATTTTGCTGATTTCAGCAGACTACTAATGAAAATAAAATGCAAGAATGCATTCCAGCAAACACAAATATGATGTCTCCCTGTGTCTTTGTGGGCATAAAGCCCACTGACCCACTCAGAGCCCTGTGGCCCCATTATCTTGTAGGTCTCAGAATCCACCTGAAACTGATGTCTTCCTGAAAAGTCCAGCCATGCCATTGCATTTGTTTACTGCTGGGGATCTACAGCATGGGTGCTTGTGTCAAGTGACACAGGACATCAGTAACAAATCAGAGAATTGAACCTGTATCTTATAAATTCCAGCTTGTACCCCAAAGATCTTGTCAGTTATGAATTTTAGTTGTTGATGGCAAAAACATCTGAGTGATCCTCCATTGCAATTAGAATGGCAGGATTCTTAGAGATTTTTATGTGTAACTAAGCAAAGCTGGATGTTGCTCAGTAATAAGTGTGAGCTCTCACAGATCAAAGCTACAATTTTCTTCTTGCTGACTGTCTGACCGCAGAGGAACAGGTCAGTTCAGTGAACTTACTAGGAAACTCAGAAAACCTGTTGTGATTATACTTTGTGTAACTACTGTAAGTTGGTCACATTAGATCCATTCCAGTTTAAGAGCTGGGGACACCAAGGAAAGAGATAGCAGCAAAGAGCTTTTTTAATTAATCAGGAGCATGAAATCTTCTTTCTCCTGTTCTGAATCAAGATTTTAGTCCATTGTATTCTGAGAGATGTAACTTTTTTGTGAGAGCACAGACATGTACAGTGGAGGATCTGTCCGTTGGTGGCTATCAGTAATGTTCATTACACATTAGAAGAATAATATTTCAGGGTGTTGGTAAAATGGCTTTCTAAGCATTATGCTTTCTGCCAACAGCAGCCCATTCATACCACAATGAAAGTAAAATAGGTAACCTTTCTATATTGAAACATGTTGTTTTGCACTGTCTGATACCTGTTCGACTTCATTCTGCTTTGGACACCTGCACTTAAAGAACAGTTTGAGTAGATAATTTCACAGAAGTGAAACACATTTACATTGTTATCAGGCTGAGCCAGAATAGTGCTAGCAATTTGCAGCTGAAATGTTCCATATCCAGTATCCAAACCCTTGAGAAATCTACTCTTTAGAAAAAAATACTTAAAATAGCTGGGACAGTGCTGCTGCATGGAGTGGGAATGTGGAGGAGGGGGGAGAGTGCGTGCTCATCTGTATGTCAGCTGACATCATGGTAGCAACCAGAAAAATGTAATTTGTTTCAGCTTTGTAATCAAGTTTTGTGTTGCCCAAAGGAGGCAGAGAAAGCCAAACACAATCCTTCCTGTAGAGACAGTATCATCATAATACATGATTAGCCATTATGAGGTACTGTCATTTCACTCTGGGAGAATTATGGCTTGGCTCTCATGGACGATGTAAGACTGCAGGTGGAGCACTGCCTGCTACAAATCTCTTGTAAGGCTGCTGCAGTAAATCTCTTGGAGAATTGTCATTGCCTAAAAAAAGTCTGTGCTAAAGGGACCTGACATTTGTTTTGCTAGGGAAGAGCAGGAGAGAGGCTGTGGAGTGAGGCAGTATTCCACTCTACACTCAATGCCATGCAAGGAAGCATTCATCAAGGGACATTCAGCTTTTTCTCAGAGTAAGGCAAGAAAGGAGACATGGCAAAATTTGATGTGTTATGTGGCTCTGGCTTTCTGTGTAGTGTTTTATGTGAGACAGAAGGAACAGAGACATCACTCTCCAGAGGCTGACTTAGGCTGTGATGGATTTTATAGCTTAGTTATAGCAATGGCCAACTAGAGATTGCTAGGTTGGCACAGGTCTGGACTGCTGGTTGTGGAGAACATCTGTGATGGGCTCGGAATTGGCATTTGACTCAGGTGCAGGCTTAAGACCAAACAATGTTTTATCACTGATGCAAACCCTCATTCATATACTGAATGTAGGTGAATACGCGTAGGTGACTGATGGAGCTCAAAATCCTGATCAGTAACATGTGCATGAGTCTTTGAAAGTACTCTTTCAAAACTCTGAGGCTGAGTTATACCAGCAAGATGAGCAGGGAGATAGGTCTGTCACAGGGTTCAACATAATTCAGCTCCATACTGCAGTTGGCAATACACATAGAGTAAGGCAGCTGGCATTAAAAGCTAGCAGGAGAAGTTATCAGGTGCTTCACATTGAATTTTGCTGGATGTTTTCCTTCTAGGGTGGATTTTAAAGGTCACAGCCTCTCTTCTTGATTGTTCTTTGCATCTGTCATGTTTCTCTTTAAAATCAGGGTATTAAAATATTTAAAATACTAAAATTTCTTTTTATACCATGGCCACCACTTCAATTACAAAAACAAGTACATAAATATATAAAAACAGGCATCAGGATTTATTTGAAATCGAGCATCTCAATTTGCATGTTTTCTACACATGTAAACATGTTTAACTTTAAACTCATAACTAAGTGCTTTGCTTAGTGAAAGCCTGTAAGTGATCATAACAATGTCTGAAAATCCAGTGTTATGTTCATTTTTCTAGCTTGCAGAAAAGATTGAGACGTTTAGAAGTTCTGTGCATCCATCATCTCCTGCTAAGTGTGACTTTCTTCTTGAAAAAAATCACATGGCTTATTTAAGAAAATAATTTAAATTTTGCAAGTGATAGAGCTTGTGTGACCTAACTGGTCTAGTTGGAGGGCTTCCATTCTCACTGGTGTTGGACAACTGGATGGTGCTGTGAACAATGTATGTGCGTCAGTAGATACAGGTTGTACCTGCTCAGCACTATCAGGTATCAGACAGCCTGCGTCCCTTGACTTGTGCTGGCTGATGCAGCCTCATGCTAACAGCTTTGGAGTCTAAGGTCACAAAAAGCTCAGGTGGGGAAAAAAAAACCCTTGCATATCTCAAATACTCACTGTGGTATAAACACCAAATAAAATTTTAAAAAAACCCCAAACACATTGGCTGATATTATTCTTGAGAAGAACAAGTTCTGTTAAGTTCTACAAGCATGTTTTCTTGTCAGCCCTTTATCTTTGATTACCAGGTCTCTGATTACTTGGAGGCTACTGCTCACCTGCAGAATTTATGGAGCTATAGTTGCTTCTGATTGTTCATTCAAACTCAGAAGTATTTTACAGGAATACAATCAGTCAATGTTTTTTAGGTTTGCTTTGTTTTATTATTGCTACGTCTGTTTCATTTGGCAAAGTATTCCCATAAACACTGGAATAATAGCTACAAAGTAAATTGCTTTATAATGTGTAGAAAGCCAGGATATTTCTGCAGGAATTTCTTCTCTGCTTTTCTCATAACCATTAATTTAACAGTACTCCAAGAGTGTTCTGGTTGCTCTTTACTTCTTCCTGACACCATTCAAACTCCAGCCTCTAGTCACCTGCACCAGTTTTTCATGCTACTAATGCTCCCATCAACAGTTGTCTTCAAGTTCTTAGGTAGGAGAATACTTCCAAAAGAAAAGCAGAATCAATTTGTGTGTAGATGATAGGCTGACTTGCCAAACGCTTTGCTTCAGTTGAAGATACATTGCTGTCGAGCAGATGACATTGAGAAATAGCTCTTTTGCTATGACATCATCACATTTGTGGCAGAAAAGCAGAAGCTTTTTTTGTCTTCTGTTGCAGGATAAATGAGCATGTGATTAATGACACAGAACTGAGGTCTTGGGGTAAAGGGAGCTAGGCTGCAGGGTAAGAACAGGAGGGAGGGCAGGATGAGTTCTAATAACTGAATTAAGATGTTTTATTTATTCCTCCTGTCAGTATCCTTTTTACCCTGCTGCTTAGAGTCCAGGTACTTGACCAAGGCAGTAATCTAAGTGTTGACAAGAGAGACTGTGACACACCCTGCATACAGTGCAGCTTTATCGGTTTTCATAGCACACTGGCAAAAAAGCCTAGGGCAAGATGCAGTCTCAGGGAGCCAGTCAGTCTCTGCTCTTGAAACTGTTTCTGGTAGGAGGAGTTAGGAGAGAGTGAAAACTGTGTCGCTTTCAAATTCCAAAGATTTTGTGAGATCCTTGTCAAGCTGAAAGATGAAAAAATTTTACATGTGGAAGAAGTGCAGATTTTTCACAGTGCTATAGGAATGTCATATACTTTAGAGTGGTGGTGTCTGTCCACCAAGTCTGTCCCAAGTGGATGCTTTTAATAGCTCATTACCAGAAAGCCTCTTGCAAGTTTTATCAGTAGATGAGGAAACCTCTCTGTTCTTGCTTCATATCTTCATTATGTAGGGCCCATAGCACATCCACTTTCCAGGTTTTTAGTTGGCTGACTTCAGTTTAGCTGTCTGAGCCCTAAGCTCCCTCACTAGTAAGGACTATTGTAGGGAAAGCCAGAGGCAAGGGCCTGCCCCTCCTCTCCTTTGGAGCTGCTCTTAGCTGAGGTTCTACAGCTCTGCCACATCACACCTGTGTAAGCAGATGTGTCAGGCCCAGTCCCCACCCTCACTCAAACCCACTGGCTGAGCTGCCTGGCTTGACATCAGGTTGCCTTTTCTCTGGTCTGCCTGACCCTAATTGCTGGCTCTGGCCCTTATCCTAACCTCCACTTGTTCTTTACATCCTGACTCCTTGTTGGTGAGCTCCCTTATGGAGCAGCTGCCCCTCTCACTGCTTCCTGATGGACTGTGTATTTCAGGCAGGTTGAGGGTTACCTCAAGGCTTTGTTTGCAAAACAGGAACAATGAATGAATGAAAACAGTGAAAGGCAAGAAGATTTGTGAGTAGAAAAAACACAGGTTCTTTGACTCTTGGACAGCTTATGTTGGACTTGGAACTTTACAAAATAAAACCCCCTTATCAGTCATAAAACAGAAACAATCCCACAAAACCAGATTTCAGTAGCTGTTTGTTATGCAATATGAAAAAAAAAAGGGAATTGACCCCACATATTTTCTTTTCAAAAATAAAACGCTGCTTTTTTAGTTGATCACCTAGTTACTAAGGTATTGCAGATACTGTTGGAACTGTTGTGATGCTGTTCACTCATTTTCCATGTGAAAGCCTCACTCCTTGAACAGTTGCTTGTGTTGGGTTAGTGACCAAGGGTGGACTCTAGAATAGATCAGACAGTGTACTTCAGGTATCAGAATTTTTTTATGACAGATTTAGGGAAATATTTGTGTATTGCCACAAGAAGCTTCAGTTTCAAAGAACTTGCAGCTTTCCGTGAAAAAACTCTTCTGTGGCACTGGATTGCCCATGGAGTATTTCCCTGTGGAATTTCTTTATCTTTTCAGGCTTAGAGGAATAAATAACCTCTGCCTCAGCTACTGAACTTGAAGAACGGATCACTGTGATTTTATAGTGTAAATTCATTCTGTTTTGAGGAGGTTTTGTGCTGTGAGTCATGACAGAAGTCATTAGGCAGGTGTCAAACAGTGTGTCTGAAATGCTAGTAAAGGAGAGGCAGATGAGCTACCCTCACTGTAAGTAGAGAGGATACTGGCTCCTGCAGTTCCTATGTTTTCTTTTACCTGTGTTTGACTGAATACCTCTTGCAGCAGTTGTTCCTCCCAGTGAGTTTCCAGATGGGCATGAAGTATCTTTAGCATTTGTTTATTAGGCAATTGTTGTTTTGTGATACATTATGCAGAGCTGACTGTGGCATCTGCAAAGGAGTGTTTTGTCCCCTTTCTATCAGAAAAAAAATCAACAACCAAAACCAAAAAATAACCACCAAGAAAATCTGGGAGGAAATAAATTTTTAGCTCCATGCCTGTGTCTGTCTGTTCTAGTGTGCCTCACTGCTCTGGAGCAGAGAAGTTGTACCCTGTTCTGAGTTGTGGCCTAGTGACTCTTGTGACATATGAAGAACTACAAACATTTCAGCTGTGGTACTGATGCACAGTGAATGTCAAGCTGATTGTGTACAAGACTTTTCACTGTACATTTTCTAGATGCACCTGTGCTTTGGTACACTTTTATTTAAAAATAACAACTATGACCACTATGCACACACATGCAAGATCACAGAATCACCAAGACTGGAAAAGACCTTGAAGACCATCAAGTCCAGCCTATGACCTGACACCGCCACATCAGCTAGACCATGGCACTAAGTGACACATCCAGCCTTTCCTTGAACACATCCAGGGACTCCACCACTTCCCTGGGCAGTCCATTCCAATGTCTGATCACCCTCTGAGGACATGCTTCCTAATACCCAACCATAAACTACCTTGGCACAGTTTCAGGCCATGCCCTCTTGTCCCGTCACTAGTTGCCTGGGAGAAGAGCCCAGCCCCCACCTGACTACAACCTCCCTTCAGGTAGTTGAAGAGAGTGATAAGGTTCCCCCTGACTCTTCTCTCCAGGCTAAATAACCCCAGCTGCCTCAGCCTATCCCTATAAGACTTCCCCTCTATTCCCTTCACCAGCCTTGCTGCTCTCTAGTATTAAGTCTAGTATAAGCTCCGGAAATTGGAGCTTAATGGCACCTCAGGATGGAGAACCAAAATTGTGAGTCATTTAGGGACCATCTGCAGTACAGATCCCAGAATATCCATTCAGGCTCAATGTGGAATTTTTCATTCTTCAGTTGGACACATAGAACAGCATGATTCAAAAAAAAAAAGGTGTGTACACATATCAGGAAACAGGAGAGACATATAGTAGGCTATCTTACCAGAGTTGAACCTTTTAGATGGACTGCTTCAGAGACCTCTTGCACCCTGCTCTACTGTGCCCCTAAGAAATGCCTGCAGTCTTCAGGAATGTGTGCACCATTCTTAGAAGAAGATAAAAACAGAAAACATTTTCTCTATCTCCTGTGGAATCCACATAACTTTCAGCTTCCCTCCCCCCGCCTCCCTTATTTTCTGAATCCAATTGTTTTTGAAACAAACACTGGCTTAGTCATTTTGCTTTAAAATAGTAGCCAGAGTTTCCTGTTCCCTGAACAGAGCAGAACAGGACAGGCTGAGAAACCAGATGGAGCTGGAGAATAAAATATTTATACTGTGGAACAAGAATCTGGCATCCTTCTCTCTCCTACTAGGCTCTTGCTGTGTTTGGTTGTGCTAATACATGGTTTAATCACCAGGAATGTGGCATTTCTGTTTTGTGTCAAAGTATGGAGAAGAAAAGAAACAAAGTAGCTTTCTGTTAATTTACATATGTTTTACAGTATCACTGTGATAATCTCAGGTGCCTTGGATTCTAAGTGGTAAATAAATGTTGTACAAAAGGAGGGAATGCCTTCCAAAAATGTTTGAAGTAGTGGTATGATACAAAATCTGTCTCTTATCAGAGTGGCTAAATACTTTTTTTTTTTAACTCTTTTTTTTTTTTTTCTGCATTTCACATTTGAAAAAACTCCACTTAAATGCTGTAGCTTCAACCAGGAAATGAGCTAAAGCTGAGTGTATCCTGAAGTGCAATAGGAAAGCTTTCCTGAATAGCTACCTTTATTCTCCTGGAACAATGAAAAATAGCTGTATGACATACAGGGTTCTGAAGACACTGGACTGGACTCTCTGCTGACCTTCTTTTAGTTCCACAGATTCTGATTACATTTTCTGAGGTACAAATGTTTTAGAAAGAAGAAACCAGCTGACTGAAACCAAAGCCTTGTAGTTAGCTATACTTCCAGTAGCTTTCTCATAGCAGTTTAACTAAGGATGTAAAATAGATGCACAACTACCAAGGGACAAAGGATTTTCAAGTTGTTAGAGCAAGGAAGATGGAGATGACAAACCTGGATTCCATTTGCATCTCTGACCCTGCCATGTTTTTAATGATTAATTGCAGACTTCATTAATTAGTAGTACAGGCCTGTAAACAACTCAAATTTTCCTATCTTTAGCCTTTCAGCTGTAGTTTTCTATCTACTTGCCACCCCCTTTACAAAAGCTTGAAAAGTTTTTTGCTATAGGTAGGTACTGAGAAGTGCAGCAGGTAGCAATGAGTTTACACCTATCTAGTCTCGGAATGCTGTCAAGACACGTGTAGAAGCTAGTTGTAACTCACATGATTTTGCTCTGAAAATATTTCTAAATGCTCTGCTGTTTGCCATTTCTCTTTGTGGCAGGAGGCACAGCAACCTTTCCACCCTAAATGCTTTATATCCTCCTAGAACCTGTGCACATTGGACAGGACAATAAAACTAAGGTCACAAGGTCCTGGGCAGAGAAGAGCACATACATTTCCACTGGATGCCGATTATGTCCTTTTTCATGTGTGGCTCAGCTAAGACACTCCAGCTGACAGTTAGGAAATTACATTGAATCACTCTGTGACCAACTTGCTTTTGAGATTGAGACTGCTGATTGCTGGTGGTTCAAGCTGGAGAGCAGTGCTGTGAGGCTTCACTCTGAGCAGGAGCTTCAAGGGTTCCCTGTGCAAATTCTGAAGGAATGTCCTGCTGAACCACCACCCATATGCTGGAGATTTGAGGCCCAAGCCAGACTCATTGTCCAGTGAGCCAAAGGACTGGGAAAGAATATCAGTGTCTGCCACCTTCCCTGCTGCCAGTGTTGTACTTCTATGCAGGCAATAGCTGAACCTACTTAGTGAGCACCCTGAAGACAAGGTGGAGATCCATCAGCAGTTCCAGTGTGTGCTGATGGGTGAACCCTAGACTGGGCTTCTACATACAGGCTTGGTCATCCTTCTCCTGCACCGTTGAGCAGCATACACTATGCCCTTCTATGCTCTGAGCCTGTAGGCAGGATGGCTGGATGAACCGTGGGTTACTCAGCGTCGTGGCAGTGCACATCTGCCACCTATGGCCCAGCTGTAGCTGCTTGAGTCAATCCTCCCTCGTAAATTTTCCTTGGTCACTAGGTGGCAGAATTTGCGTTAATAAACCATGCAGGATTTTTTTCACTGCTTACCAATGTTGGGAGTGTGAGCTCTGTCCACGTAAAAGAATTGCTAAATCCTGATGGAGGGAGCTGTGTGAAAGGAACAAGCAAGGACTCCCTCTCAAGGATATGATCTGCCTTGCAGCTGATGAGTCACTTGCATTATGCTGGGTTCAAGATATGGACAAATCTGACAGGTTCTCCTGTTAATGCAATTTTTGTGCTTTGTTTTGCTGGTCTGGCAGCTCAACCCTGATTCTAGGGGGCTTTCTATTTATTGAACAATATTTGCGCTTTTCATCCAGAGGAATCTGTCTCTGAAACAGTGTTTTGGCTAGCACTAGTGGAAATCTAAGCTCACACTACATCACAAGGGATCACAGGGGATATATTTTTTGAGCTAAGCTGAAGTACTTGGAAAAATCAGGTTTGGAGAGCTTTTTACTTCAACCTCTTTCTGCTAAAGTACTTAAGGCTGGTTTGAATCTGTAGGCCACACAATATAAAGCAAACTTTTAAATAATATTCTTAATTCCAAGCACCTTTCTGATAAATGGGAAGTATCCAGGAAACATATATAGCAGGAACATGATTGTACAGAGACATTTCAAATTTTAAAAAAATCTAGATACACTACCAAAAAAGTAAATGTCTGAAGCGGTTTCCAATCACATCAGCTTCTAGTTTGAGAAGGTAATTTTGAAGTTGCAGTGTCTTCTGTGCTTGGCCAAAGTTAGTCAAAAGGAGCAACAAATGTGGAGAACAAGATCTCCCAATGTGGAATAAGACTTCTGTTTCCTGTCCTGGTAGATCTGGAAATAAGCTGGCTGAAGGGTAGGGTAAAGAACTTCTTCTGCACTAGAGCTATCATGCAGCACGAAGAAAAATCACTCTTGCCACCTTCCTTAAGCTGTAATTGGCATATTTTTCTCTCTTGTACACTTTGGAGAGAGAGACTCTTCTATCATTCTCCCAGTATATTGGGGGAGGAAGGAGTACAAGTTGCCTGTTCAGTTCAGTTTCTGGCTGCCCACAAGGAAGTATAATATACAGATCAATGAAGAAATATCTGTCTTCCCTTGCATTCAATTCCAAATAAGCAGTTGTCAAGATACTACCAACATTTAAGGAGAGGTTGCTAACCTGAGATTTCCTCTCAAGTGTTCATAGAGGTTGAGTGAAATTTCAAGATTTTAAACAAAATTCTTTGGACCTTGAGGGGAATTCAACTGCAACAAAAATTTATAGTATTAACTAGCTCCAGTTTTGCATTTCACAGGCTTTCTAATCTTTTGAACCACATTCCCAGATCTCAGTCTCTTCATACTTGAAACTTGGTTCTAGCTCTGTGCCTCATCCCCACTGAGAATTATTCTGCATGCACCATTCAGTGCTTTTAACCTTCATCAGCTGTATTCCCCTTGACTAGGAGTATTGAAGGCTCTGAAGGAAATTGGTTTGGTGATTCAAGTAATTTTATATTTTCTTCCTGCTTCCCTTGGGTCTTTGAACTCAAATGTGTTGTTGCCATTTTTCTCTAGTGAGTTTTTTTTTTGTTTTCCTTAGCAAAAAGAAAGGGTGTCTATTAGATGTGAAAGTGGCATTTTTTACATATATTGAGAAAAGTCAGAAAATAATTTCAAAATTGTTCCTCCCTCAGATTCAAAACATGCATAACAAAAGATGAAATCCAAACTCTGCTTATATCAGACATCAGTTCTGCTTGCCTTCCACAGCCAAGAACCTGGGGCTTGCATTGTGTCCCAGTAGTCAGACTTCTACATGTTCCAATCAAGGAGCTAAAGGCAACGCTTCTGTGTTTGTGTTCCTGAACATCTCTGCTGGTTGTTGATGGGAGGGAGGGAGTCATACAAAAAGAAAATCTGAGAGTAAGGAAAACCTCACAGCCTTGTAGTAAGTTTGCTCTTCTCACAATCAAGACAGGCAAGAAGCTTTGTACTTCAAGTCATATGGTGATTGTGCCTGCAGTTAAAATTCAGGAACAGCATTTGAAACTCTATGCATTTCAAATGGAAGCAGGGTTTGTTTTTGACTCTGACATATATGGAAACTGCTGAAGACAAGTTGTTTGGTTGAAATATTGGAGGATCCAATAGTTCAATTTCTACTGTCTGTGGGAATAGGTGTCTTTTATAAGTATTGTTGCTTAGCATGAGAAACCATTGTAAGTCTCATTTCTCTACCCAAATTTTATGATACTTTATTTTCAAAAGGACAGAAGGGTCTCTTACAACACTGTGGTCAACATACAGTTTGTAAAAATATTACTTAGCCTTATTCAGAATTTGCAGTGAGATTACCATCTTGCTGTTTGTACATTCAGAGACCTGATTTGCCACACAGGTTCAGTACCTACGTATCTAATTTAAAGAGTAAGCTCGCAGCCCTGGGATTCTGCCTTTCTTCATTGTCTAGCCTTAGAAGTCAGACCTGTTCTCTGTTCAAAGAAGACAGCAGCTATTTCTCTGTGCATACCAAAATTTTGCACTAGAATGAAGACTTAAAGTGGTTTTAGCATCCAGCATTAAGGTGTCGGTAGAAAAGTTTTTAACTACTGTATTAGAAGTAGCTTTGCATCAGTGAAGTTTTCATAGCCAAGTATTTTGTCTTTTCTTGAAAGTCAGGAGGTTTTCCTGTTCAGGATGTAGTAATACAATACTTGGTTTGTTTGATTGCTGGTTTTTTTAAGACAATAAGATGCTCCAGGACTTCTGATTATCATTGCCAAAAATCAATTACAACAGGCTTCTGGGTTTTTTTTTTCTCTCTATAAGTGGTGATTTTATCTCATATGTAATTAAACAACTTCAGGAGAAAGGCTTCCGACTATACCTTCTCCCAGGCCTGTCTGGAGTCTTAGTAGAATTCAGTCTCAGATCTTGATGGATTGAAGGATCCAGTCTAGCAAAGCACTTTACACAAGTAGTTTATTTCAACCATGTGCTTAAATGCTAGGCTGAATGGTTATGAACTTTAAGTCCATGTGTAATGTTAACTGCTTGATGCATTGCTGACCTGGTGGTACGAGGACCAGCTGGGAGACCTGAGCTCTGAGATCAGGATTCTGGGTCCAATGCCTGTGTTTGAGTTGGAACATCCTGTCAAACGGATAATCTCAGAATACATGAATAGGCAAATGGAATTAATATTCCATTCAGGAGAAATGAAATTAAAATTAAAATTTTAGTGAGTGATAACTCCTGGCTGCTTTCCCTAAGGAGGAAATTTGTCTCTGGAAGGACACTATTGCAGATAGCCTCTGAACTCTTTGTCCAGACTCCTGCTTCCTGCTAGTTGGCATTATTTTATCTGAAAATAACACTGCTTAACATGACAGGACTGGAAGCTGAGTAGTTCAGTAAGAGCAGTTCTACTGCATTGTGAGCATCCAGTTGCCAGGCTATTAGTGTAGCTCTCACAGACAGGACTGATGTCTCTGCCTTCTCTGTCCAGTCAGCAAAATAACATTGCCTTTCCCTCTTTCCTGTATTTTACAATGTTTTTCAAGTCATTGCATAGGAACCATTTTCATGTGTTTAGTTAAGAGGAGAAGCTCTGGACAGGCAAAGAGCTGGCATGAAGTTAACAACAAAGAAAACCTTCTGCTTCTCTACAAGCAGTCTCTTCTATGTGCACTGGTGACATTACTGAGCTACTGACCAAAGCATGTAAATAGACAGCAGTGTGCTAAAGAAAGGACACATGTCTAAAAGTCTCTATGGCAGAAGAAAGCAGCACTCCATACCCTCTATGAATACAACAGTATGTGCCAATGGGTCAAAACTTTTGAACCTGATCATCTTAGAGGTCTTTTTCAACCTTTGTGATTCTAAAAAGTGTGTATTTTAAACTAGTGACTGGCCTGCCCTTTCACAAAGAAGGACCACAGCATTTCTGTCCTCCATGCCCTATTCTGTAAAAACATGAAGAGGCATTCGATCAGACCAGGTCTCTTTCTCCAACATAAGCCAAAACACAACACTTAGGGAGAAGCTCAAAATCAGGCCAAGGATGCAATAACATCTTTAAATACCCCTCCTAATTCAGCTGAGGACTTGAAGTGGCCACTGGGATTTTTCTCCTACAGGTCCTCAACCACTCTGTTTCTTCTGTGTGGCCTGAGTTATTTCTGCTTATTGGGTGCAGCCAGCTTGCAGCTTTTGCCTGATCCTAGAAGAGAAGAGAAAATGCCAAAGCCAGGCTACCTGTGTTTCAAGGAAAGCAAGGAGGCTGCTGCTGTTGTGACTCAGAAACCTCCCTGAATAAGGATGTGGTCCCTGTAGGTGCAGAGAGGACTTTCTGGAGTGAATACATTTGTTTTGAATTTAAAAGTACTTCTTGCTCTAATGGGAGAAAAAGAAAACACCTAAAAACTTAAAAACACAAGGCAGATGAACTAAAACAAATATTTTAAAAGTGTCATCACAGTTGACTCAAGTTCATCTTTGAGTATCTGGAGCTGAAAATACTCAATATTTGTAAGGGCTTCGGGGTATATATTAAATATTTTAAAAAACATAGAACACAATGGAGAAACAGAAACCTCTTTAACCTTGCAACCTGTTTCCATTAGTAAACTGTACCATTTTGTCTTGAAGTATAACTTGGTGTGGAAGTTGTTTGATTTGGAAGCAAATGTGAATATATTAAAAAAGCCTGAAAAATATTCGAGCAGAAAAAGCTGGGGAAATGTAAAAGAAATGTCATATTCCAAAGGCAAAACAGTCTTTCAAGATAAGTTTGCTGAATTTTACTGTTTATACAGCCATATTCTTGAATGATTTTAGGATACCACATTATATACTATACATAAAAAATGTGCCAAATTGTTGGACAACACACCATGACAGAAAAATGGGTTGTCAGTACACAACAGACTCCCCTTTTCTTTGCTTTTGAAGTGGAGAGGGCTGCTCTGGAATTAAGCTGGCTCCTTTGCTGCCAGTACATAGGTGTGTAGACACCTTGCAGATTTGTTTTAGGCCCAGTTCTCATCTCTCACAGTATATGTAGCATTTACCTTTCCAAGAAATGGCTAGAGGTTTTCAGAGCGGAATCTGTGAAAAAGGGGAGCACCAAAGGCACCTTGACTTTCTGTCATTTCCTTCTGTATGGGCTGCTGTGGGGATGGTGTGCTCTTCTGAGAGTGTCTCTGCTTCTGTGCAGAGAAGCAATGTGGGCTTGTGATGCTCCTGTAAGCTGTGCCCACAGGTCACTGAGATGAAGGCTTGAGGGAATTACTTTCCCCCTTTCACCTACTCACCAATCATGTACGACTTTCTATAATGCATTCAGCTGATACAGCTCCTATGTCGGTGATAGGACTTGTGACAGCTCCCAGACCTGAAATAATGTTGGAAAGATTCCAAAAGAGGGAAAAGGTCCCCCACCTCTTTGGTTAACCAGTGGCTGCAAGCCTAAGAGTCTTGCAACTTCTCAGAATGCTACTTAAAATCCATCAGCACAGTACTGGTCTTTCACAGCACCAAAGAACTTGGCTAGCACAATACTGCGTTTAGTTTCTGATTTGAGGAGTTTGTTCTGTGCATCAGGATGCAGGGATCAGTTGCATTGAATAATCAAACTGAGGTTGCCTAAGCCAACCCAATTATAACAGATTCCATTGTGTTTTCCCTCAGTTTATTAGATACAATTGTTCCTGGCAGGCTATGTCAGAGATTATTTCATCAGTAGAAGCTGAGGACTGGGTATATTGTTATTTCAGGCAACACTGGCTATCCATGTAGTGCTATTTGGACTGAAAGTGATCTGTTACTGGATTTTCTGTCTTCTGACAAATCTGGTTCTAACCACACAACAATCCATGAAGAGGACAATACTACACAGTGGCTGTGAAAAAGATCAGAAGTTCAGAAATCTGCTTCTCCTCTCTCCATTCCCCATCTTTTACCTTCCTTGATTTTGGCTGTAAAGGAAATATTTTCACATAATTCTTAGCACTGAGGGGTTCAAAAAAGGTCTCCAGATGCAGCTGCAGCAGAAAGATATGTATTTCAGCAGCTCTGACTTTTGAGATTTTTTGTGCACTTTTATCTCTTGTTTCTACTGTTTCAAGCTGACAGCTGATTTTAAACACAGTGGGTCAAGTTTGACTTTGTTATTATTACACTGATTTAAAAAATCATCAATTGAGCTGACTAATAGAAGAGGTGACTCTGAAGTTAAGCAAGATCTTCACATTTAACTGTTTTCCTACTAATGACATATGTGGTATTTCAGTTCATGGTAAATGTTTTCTCTTTCTCTAAACAACTTTCTTTGAGAGCTTTGCACAATATTTTGTGCTGTTTACTTCATTTTAAAAAGCATTGTTTCCCAGCATTATAGTAATTAATGAGTATTAAGTAACCTGGGTTTAGTTCCCTTGTTTTTCTAGGTACTTTTCCTTCTTCTGTCCACATGCATCCAAACATATTTTTACAGTGAGTACAAAGATTTTATCAGCTTGCCTGCCTGTCACAGAAGTACTACTTGCATATTATTCACCTGAGATTAAATCTGTGTCATTCCAGAAGGATTTGCTCAGTACCAGACAATGTCTTTAGCCGTATAATTGTATCTCTGATCAAATCAAGGACTTGGCTAACAAATGGCTCAATATGCAGTCTTCGTTGTTCTCTGGTAAACTAAGAAGTAAACAAAATACTAAGAAACAGAAGCTATTTTGCAGTAGTCAATGGAGAGTTCCAGTGCGAGCAAAACAGCAATGTCTCAATTAGATTGTTGCAGTGGCTGTTGTGTGATCCACTCTTTAATTTTTTGGAAGATGGTATTTTTATGGTTAGGCTGTCATAGCTAGCTGCCAACATACTATAACAATACAAAAGTGATCTGGCACCTGTAACAACTGACTGATGAGGATTCAGTGGGCTCATTGTATACAAGGTATACCTTGAAGTATTATGAGAAAGCTCTTTAAATTATGGATGACTTCTGCTCTTATTAACACATTTTCAGTATGTTTACTGACCTTTTGCAAAGTCTTTTGCAGTCCATGGATTAACAAGATCGTGAAAGTGCCAGTAGCACTTTTTTATTAGTATAAGCATGAAAACAAGTGAAGCAGAGTCTTGAGTGCCAGATGACAGTGCCACTTAGGACATCAATAGACCAGTATGGGAGCTACACCCCTGTTGGCAGTCCTTTGTAATCTGAACAGCACAAGTAAATACTCCGTCTGCTTTGAAGAAGTATGAAACTTCAAAGAACATCAAAGCTATAGGGAATCCAATGCCAAGCATCATAATATTTACGTTCCCCCATCTTGAGTGAGTTCATGCAGTAGGGCTGTGAAAATAATGCTAGACAAGTCCCCTGCCCTGCTTAAGATTCATGATTCAAAGTTCCTCATGAAGAGAAGAATGCAACAAAGATTTGAACGTGACAGTCTACTTCTAACTTTATTGTCTCTGGGTGTTTCGGCTTATTGCTCCCTCCCTAGTCCACTTTCCTGGCATTTAGACCACAACTAAATGTTCACTTTATTGAAGCAGAAGCATATACTGTTTGCTGCACAGAGTCAAAAACAATGAAATAAGAAGCCCAGTAAAGCTTTTAGAACCTTGTACTGAAAAGTGTGGCACTCAAGACTGCTTCATTTGTTTTCATGCTTACAAGCATGAACTTCAAACCATTCCCAGGGAGATAGTGGAGAGACATTGGCCTTGGCTTGGGATTGCAATGCTAAACTAAAATCAGGCTTGCTTTTGAGTGTATAATTCTAGCTTTTCATCTGCAACAAATAGGTAGCTAATTAATTAATTATGCCCGATGAAGTCAAGGGATGGAGTAGGAGCAACAGCTAGATTTGACTGGCCAACATCAGAAGAGCAGACTGCAGAAAACAGGAGTTGCTTCAGAGGCACTGATGAGCTCTGTGGATCCAGACAGCAGAAAGAGAAGTACCACAAAAAGAAGGGCATGTTTATTTGTTGGTTTTGTTTTGTTTTTTTCTTTGAGTCTTCCATAACTGCTTTGCTCTTCTTGGTCTTAAAAAACTCCTGAGTCCTGTGCAGTGCCTTCATAGAAGTGAAGAAATAAGCCATATTACTATTTTGTACAGCTTGCATTAAAGAATGGGCATCTGGGAACATAATGCAGCCACTGACATCTACACAAGAGATGGATTAGCAGATCCATCAATGCACTTTATTTTAAAAAGCATCCACCTCCTGTTACTTTCCCAGTCTTTTGCAAAGCCATGTATGTTTGTCATTGACCAGTTCTTGATGGAGATACTTACTGGCTGGATAGTTAGTAGGAGAGAAAAATTTCTTTCAGATGGCCAAAGGGGCCGTGTCCGTGCAGGAGATGGCCTTTACACAATTCCTTTTTCTGCCTATATCTATTGTTTTCTACCTGATTCTATCACAGTCTTTGGCTGTACCAAGTATTGTCATTATGAATTCAGTAGGAATATATATGAGGTGTATCCTCCTACCTTATTAAGGTCAAACATCTGGATTTGCATTTAATAGCAACACACTGTAACCTCTTGTACCGTGTGAAGATGCAGTTATTGCATCTTTTCATTCATGCCACATCTGGGTTGTAGACATAAAACTCTACTTCAGAGCATACTTGATGAGCACTTTTAAGCTTCTGTGAGTGCCACATACGCCCACTTACCCACTGAGTCAACATGCTCTTTCAATACATAGATTCTCTTTTGCAGTCTTCAGAGGTGCAGTCCAGCCTTTTA
Source organism: Apus apus (assembly GCF_020740795.1). NCBI lineage: Eukaryota > Metazoa > Chordata > Aves > Apodiformes > Apodidae > Apus > Apus apus. Next base: position 66,015,978 of record NC_067312.1, on the reverse strand, counting down.
AGCTGGCTGCTCTGAATCCCATTTTCTCTGCACTGATTCATGGTAGAAGTGTTCAGAAAGCAAGCTTTGGCTTTCCAATTATAGAATCAAATGGAAAACAGGTAAAGCAGAAGGTAATTTTGAGAAGGTAGCCCTGTTAAAACGAACAAGGAAACATACCCTTTTTTAGTGACACTTGCCATATTATCATGCAAATACATGTCTGCCACTGAATGCCTCACAATTTGTCCAGTATTGATTGCCAGCCCTAGTGTGGGCAGTGTGAATACTCAGCTGAGTTGTGTCTCCTCCCTCCCATGTGCATGTCTGTGGGATTCTGCCAGGCCTACTTGTCAGTCAGTACTCAGTTATCTGTAACTCTGTGCCTAGTATCAGTTGATATTTTTCTTCCACCCCATCACATTAGAGATGAATGTGAACTTGTTTTCTTCATGTCCAGCACTGAGAATTCATTTAATATACAGCTGGAACAAATAATTGAGGGCATGAAGTACTCTGAAGTTTTGGAAGAGTCTTTGAGAAACACCTTCATGGGTATTCAGGACCAGAGTACCAAATGAAGACAGTAAGAGCACAACAGCAACAAGACTGATGCCTCTTGCCATACCAAAGATTTAGTTTGGTCTAGCAAAGAAGGAGGAATGGGGACTGTCTCCCCTTTGAAGAAAATTATTGAAAAGCACCAGGACATTAATCTTGCTGCTTTTCTGTCTAGGCCACTGAATTGAGATATAACAGAACAAGTTTAGTCTCAACTTAGAGACTCAATTGATAGTCTTATCCCTGCATGTCTCATAGGATGTTTCCTAATAGTACAGTGTTAAGCATCTCCACTCGTTGTCCAAAGAACTTTTTATTCACATCAATACATTAGCTCAAGGAGAGAGCAAAGAAAACTTAAGACCCTATAGGAAAGAAAGAGAAAGAAAAGAAAGAAAGAAAAGAAAGAAAGAAAAGAAAGAAAGAAAGAAAGAAAGAAAGAAAGAAAGAAAGAAAGAAAGAAAGAAAGAAAGAAAGAAAGAAAGAAAGAAAGAAAGAAAGAAAGAAAGAAAGAAAGAAAGAAAGAAAGAAAGAAAGAAAGAAAGAAAGAAAGAAAGAAAGAAAGAAAGAAAGAAAGAAAGAAAGAAAGAAAGAAAAAGAAAGAAAGAAAGAAAGAAAAGCATCCTACATGCAAAATCCTGGAAAGGTTCTACAAAAATACATTCCTCTTAGACAGCAGTCCCATTGAAAGCCAGCAGTTAATCTCTACAGAGGCCTTTATGTGCTGGACAACATTTGCCTGATAAGAATCACATGCATAACACTGGCCAGCAGTTGTAGCAACACTTCATAGACTTACCAGTTCTTGGCTTTGAGCAAAAATAAGCAGGTGCAGTTAAAGGCTCAAATAACAGGGACTTGCAGTTGGAGCACAGCTTGTTCTCCAGCTATGTGACAAACCACGAGTGGAAATGTCATGAATCCAAGTCACCCGAAGAATGATCAATTTCCAGCAGCAGAGAGCTGGTACTGAAGTAAGAACTATCCAATCAACTTTTTGTCATATTATTAAATATCATGCTGGGGAACCGTAGATTTCATTTATCCTTCCTGTTCCCAGGACACTGTTACAATGACAACTTCATTAGATAAGAGAATTTCACAGGGCAGAGTTTCACAGAACGTGCATCTGAGAAGCTGAATGTCTCACTACATCTGTGTAAAGGCAAAAACTGTACAGTGTTACTTGAAAGTTAGGCTAAAATTCACAGGTATGGTTTTTAAATTATTATTATTGTGCTGATTCTTTATCTAGTCACTGCTCTATTTGTCTAGACATTGTCCTTGATTATATGGGGCAAAGCCAGACAAGTTCCTTGGCAAAAGAGTAAGCAGCTTTGTCTTTAGTCTCTGTGTGTTTTGATTCATAGTTGTAATTTTGATTTTGCTGGTTTTACCTGTTTCACATTCTAGTCATTCTTCCAAGAAAGTTTAGATGCAGAATAAAGGGACATCAATAAGAACACTATGTGTGATAAGTGCAGAACGAGTGATGAGATCTTTATTGGCCACTAGAGAAGGATATTACTTAGTAGTTTTTCTGGTTTCGCTTGGTGGGTTTTTTGGTAGCAGGGAAAGGGCCCCAGGAGTGGCTCCAGTAAGAAGCTGAGAAGCTCCCCCTGCTCCAAACCCAGCCAAGGAGCCATTAGAGGGACAAGAGATGCACCTCAGCCATTAACATATGAAAGAACTGAGGTAAGAGCTGAACAGAGAAGGATTTGTGGGAGAGGAGCTGTGCTGGGGAAGGAGAGCAGTGCTGGTGGTTGGTGAGGAAGAAGGGGAAGAAGGTGCCCAGCAGAAGTTTCCCTGCAGCCCATGGTGAGATGGCAGCTGTCCCCCTGCACTCGTGGAGGAACGTGGTGGAACATTCCCTGAAGGAGCCAGGAGGGGTGAACTTGACCTGTGGACCTGGATTTTGTGGCCAGAGAATTTGCTGCCAGTGGACTTGGATTATGCAGCTTGGGAAGACCCCAGAGCCAGGGGAGGTGCCTGTTCCCTGAGCAGCCCGTGACTCTGTGGGAAGCCCAGGCTGGAGCAGCTCCGGACCTGGTGGGAAGGACTCATGAAGGAGAGGTTTGTGGAGGACTCTCTCCCATGGGAGGGACCCCGTGGGGAAGCAGGGCAGGACTGTAAGGAATCCTTCTTCCTGAGGAGGAAGGAGCAGCAGGAACCACCAGCCTGTGAACTGACTCTAATCCCCATCCTCATCCCCCTGTGCTGCTGGGGGGAAGGAGGGAGAGAAACCGGGAACAAAGGGATTTGGGGCTGGGAAGAAGCGAGGGGTGGGATAACGTGTGTAAGCCCTGCTCTTTGTGTTGTCTGTGTCCTGTGTGTGTTTGATTAGTATTAAATTTTTAATTTATTTTTTTTTTCCCCACATTGAGTCAGTTTTTTCCAGGACCTTAATTGGTGAAGAACCCTCCTTGTCCATTGTCTCAACCATTGAGCTTTGTCCTCATCCTAGTGTGTGTGTGTGTGTGTGTGAGTTGAGTGAATGGCCATGTGGCTGTTCCTTTGTTGTCATGTTGGGCTCAAACCATGACACTAGTCCATCTCACTGTCTGTGTTATGTGACCTTCTGGTCTGATACTGTGTGCACGGCTTGAGAGTAGAGGGACTTATACCATCTTCCCAGAAAGAAAAAGGAAATGAGAGATAGGAGTGTCTTAAACGCTTCAAAATGCCTGTGTTCATCAAAATTAGCAATTTCCAGAACCCATGCTTGCCTGCTAAGCAGTGGCATGGACATATCTGTTGAATTGCTGATGTGCTGTGGCAACCAAAAGAACCAGACAGATGCCTTCCAGACGTGTAGATTGAAGATTTTGTCGGCCATGTCTCAAGGTGCTTCTGGTCTTGGAAGACTGAAAGCCAATGAGAGGTACCATTTTTTGCTTTTGCAGGTGGGTTCCTCAGGCCTCTAGAAAGCAGTTCACAAGCAGAATGGTGGTGTCTCTGTGTATACTCTGTAGAATAATTTCTGCTGATTTCAGTCTCCTGCAGTGTTTCTTTTCGAATTGAGATTTGCTTTGCTGCAGCTGAGGTCAGAAAGTGATGGTGGTCTGGGAAAAATGAAAACTTGTTGAGAGTAAGCTGAGGGACACTTGTGAAGTGGTGCAGAACATGGAGGGTGCTGAGAATAAACAAGTAGTTGACACCCTGGAGGGAAGGAAGGCCATCCAGAGGGACTTTGACAGGCTGCAGAGGTGGGCCAATTCCAACCTCCTGAAGTTCAACAAGGACAAGTGCAAGGTTCTGCACCTGGGTCAGCACAATCCCAGGCACAAATACAGGCTGGGGGGAGAATGGCTGGAGAGCAGTCCTGAGGAGAAGGACTTGGGGGTGGTAGTAGATGAGAAGCTCGACATGAGCCGCCAGTGTGTGCTGGAGCCCAGAGAGCCAGTGGTGTCCTGGGCTGCATCAAAAGAAGTGTGGCCAGCAGGGCCAGGGAGGGGATTCTGCCCCTCTGCTCTGCTCTGGTGAGACCCCACCTGGAATACTGTGGAGCTCTGTGGGCTGTGGACTCTGGAGCCCACAGCACAGGAAGGACATGGAGCTGTTGGAGAGGGTCCAGAGAAGGGCCACGAAGATGATCAAAGGGCTGGAGCAGCTCTGCTGTGAAGACTCAGAGAGTTGGGGCTGTTCAGCCTAGAGAAGAGAAGGCTCCAGGGAGATCTTAGAGGACATTCCAGTACCTGAAGGGGCTACAGGAAAGCTGAGGAGGGACTTTGCACCAGAGAGGGCAGTGATAAGACAAAGGGTAATGGTTTTAAACTGAAAGAGGGAAGATTTATGTTAGACATCAGGAAGAAATTCTTCAGCATGAGGGTAGTAAGGCACTGGAATAGGTTGTCCTGAGAGGTTGTGGAAGCCCCCTCCCTGAAGGTGTTCAAGGCCAGGTTGGATGAGGCTTTGTGCATCCTGGTCTAGTGTGGGGTGTCCCTGCTCATGGCAGGGAAGTTGGAACCTGATGATCTTTAAGGTCCCTTCCAACCTTAACTATTTTATGATTCTGTGATACTCTGTGGATATGTTTGAAGCATAAGATGAAGTAATTTATGATAAATTATGTTGCTTTATTCATTTAGGTGACATGACAATTGAACACACTGAAGTCACTGTTACAGGAAATGGAGTTAATATGGAGATGTGTAATAATTTCAGAGCTGTTTGCTATTTACAACAGGAATTGGAAGCATGGTTCTTTGCTATGCCTAGGTTATCCTTCCCCATTCCCTTCAAATTCCCATTCATGCACTTTTGTCTTCAAGGCCAGTGTTTTTCATAATGTCTTTAGCTTGCTTCTTTTTAAAAATTCTTTCTCTTCTTAGACACTGTTATGGTATCTGAGTATTTCACAATTTTGTAAAGTGCATTCATAAAAAGATTTCTTCCTCCCTATGCCTGAGGACATGAGGGTCCTCAGAAGCTGTTTGTGTGCTCTGTGGACAACTTGATCTGTGGGATGTAGCTGGAGCAGCCACTTGGAGTGTTCTGCAGCTGCTCTGCCTGTCCCCTGTGCTGACTGTCACACTGTCCAACATGTTGCAGAATCATAGAATCGCAGAATCATCAAGATTGGAACCATCCACCCTACAACCCCTAACCACTAAACCATCTTAAGAAACACCATATCTACCCCTTTTTTTAATATTTCCAGGGATGGTGCCTCCACCACCTCCTCAGACAGCCTGTTCCAATGCCTCATCACTCTTTCTGTGAAGAAATTTTTTCTAATATCCAGCCTGAACCTCCCCTGGTGCAGCTTGACCCCATGTCCTCTTGTCCTATTGCTGGTTACTAGGGAGAAGAGGCCAACGTCTGCCTCACTACAACCTCCTTTCAGGTAATCATAGAGGGTGTTGGGGTCTCCCCTCAGCCTCCTCTTCTCCAGGCTGAACAGCCCCAGCTCCCTCAGCTTCTCCTGTTCTCCCCTAATCAGCCTAGTTGCCCTTCTCTACACCTTCTCCAGCACCTTGATATCCTTCCTATGCTGCTGTGCCCAAAACTGTACCCAGTGCTCAAGGTGTGGCCTCACCAAGGCCAAGTAGAGTGGCAAGATCACCTCCCTGGTCCTGCTGGTCACACTATTCCAGATGCAGGCCAGGATGCCATTGGCCTTCTTGGCCACCTGGGCACACTGCTGGCTCATGTTCAGCCAGCTGCCAGTCAACACCCTCAGGTCCTTCCCTGCTGGACAGCTCTCCAGCCACTCCTCCCAAAGTCTGTAGGGCTGCCAGGGGTTGTTGTGGCCAAAGTGCAGGACCCAACATTTGGCCTTATTGAAACTCATGCCATTGGCCTTGGCCTATTGGTCAAGCCTGTCTAGATCCCTCTGCAGAGCTTCCCTACCCTCAATCAGATCTACACTCCCACCCAGCTTAGTGTCATCTGCAAACTTACTGAGGGTGTCTTCTACCCCTTCATCCAGATCATCAGTAAAGATGTTGAACAGAAGCAGCCCCAGCACTGAGCCCTGGGGAACACCACTCATGACCAGCTGCCAACTGGGTTTAACTCCATTGATCACAACTCTTTGGACCCAGCCATCCAACTCGTTTTTAACCCAGCGAAGTGTGTGCCCATCCAAGCCAGGAAAAGCCAGTTTCTCTCGGAGAATGCTGTGGGAAACCTTGTCAAAGTCCTTGCTAAAGTCAAGGTAGACAACATCCACAGCCCTTCTCTCATCTAATAAGCATGTCACCCTGTCATAGAAGGAGATCAGGTTAGTCAAACAGGACCTGCCCTTCATGAACCCATGCTGACTGGGCCTGATCAGAGGCCTGTTGCAGAAGCCCTCCTCAGTGAGAGAGAGATTGTCTCTCTGATAACATGAAGATCAAAACTCTCATCTTATTTTGACCTGGAGCCAAGAAAAGAGCAAAGCCCAGGGCTGCTCTGTTCTTAGCCATCTGTGTCACATGAGCAGATGGCCTGCTGTTCTCTACTTAGACGTAAGTACAGTTGATGTTATTTAGACTTGGCATTAAAAACTGCTGGGTAAATGTAGCTCAGCCTGACTGACTGGATGGGTGTGAGTAAGGTAGTTGAAGAGGCTGCTGTCAGCATATTAACCAACACTTAATAATCTGTCACTGTAACTTCATGTACCCTATGTCGTGAACAGGATGAGGGGACTTTGCAGAACTAGATCCCCAGTGTGGGAAGTGCTCTTCATGAAATATCTACTATGGTATTCTGGAATGCTTGTTGCTTGGCTGCTGTTTGTGGTTTTTAAGTTGTTGTAAAAAGACTCAATATTTCTATCAACTAGTGATGGTGAGGTTTTCTTGAGTGAGTTCTTTGCTTCTGAAAAAAAGATAGTTGCTAGTATATGTAGGTAGCTGCTGGTCAGTCTTTGATGATGTGCTAGGTGCTGTGAGGGATTAATTGAGGAGTTCCCTCTCAGTCTCTACAGCCTGCACTACACAGTGTCTCTCCACACTACAGGTTTGTGAAAGACTCATGTCCTCATCTTGTCATTGGTTTATTACAGGGAAATCTGCTGCTTTAACTTAACTGACTAGCAGTTAAGTTGATTTACGTAGCCACTCTTAGCAGAATTACTAGCATGATAAACCAGCAGTCCCAGTCTCGTCTGTTTAAATTTCCACTGTGCAGGTACAGTGGATGAATAGGATGAATGATAAACTCTTACCCTAGCATGCCCCAGGTCTTTTGTTTGTGTCTCCTGTTACCAGAAATTAAAATCCTCCCTGGGAATTTAGGTGAAACCATCTTATGACTGTGTGCTTACAGCTTTGGAGGTCTGCTTTCTGACCTTGGTGTGGTCCATCTTTGTGCAGTCCAGACAAAGTAGTAGAAACTACTTGAGATGAGCCATGACACAAAACAATATTACTGGCCATTCCTAATTATTCCCAGTGATTGTAATATGGTCATTCCTGCAGATCTAGAGAAATGTTCTGTTGTTTTTGGCACTGTAGAGACTAATAATGAAAAATTATTGCAATCTCAAAGATCCTTCAGTGTACAGGCAAGAATAATTACTTCCCGTTACAAAAGCATTAAAAGATTTGGTGACTTACCAAGACAACAGAGGAAACTGGTGTCAGAGTATGGACTTCAAACCTTTCAGTGTGTGGGAAGACTCAAATCCTTGTCAGAGCCTGAATACCAAAGACCACTGCTCACAGCCTCTGAGGCTCAGCTTCTAATACAGCAAGGACTGCAATAAATAGAGCAGCTGGGATAGCATTTGACTCTCCTGATCCCATGAGGTGACCTGACATTGTGTATCTCTCGGAGCCATAGACATTAAAATTCATCACCTCCAGAAAATAGAAAATTAAAGTGAAAAAAAAAAAAGGTTGCTTAATTTGTGTGTGTATTCATTACAGTTACTGTATAAACAGACATTGCAAGATAAGGTGGAAGTATGTAGGTCATTTAAAATGTGTTCTTCTCTGGCATGAAGGAGGTTGGTTTTCTTTTTTCCTACAGTTAGAAGACAGTGTAAAGACTGACACTGAGAGGGAGTGGAAGCGATAGGTGATGAAGAGAAAGAGAATGGAAGTGACTATTGTAACAAAGCCTTTGAATTAACAGCAGATAGAAAGAAACCTGAACTAATTCAAAGCTAAAATATATGGGTGATGTTTGTCTGTGGTAAGGCAAAAGACACAGTGCCAAGTAATTAAGGCTAAAGCATCAGTTTTGCAGGCTGGACTGCTCATTAATTTTGGAAAACAGTGTGATAATAAACAATGCACAGAAAGTATCTTAGATCAAGGCCACTGCATAAGCAGTTTGACCTCTGTAATATAGCATCATAGAATCATTAAGGTTGGAAGGGACCTCAAAGATCATCAAGTTCCAACCCCCCTGCCATGAGCAGGGAGCCCTACCAATAGACCAGGCTGCACAAAACCTCATCCAACCTGGCCTTAAAAATCTCCAGGGATGGGGCATTAACAACCCCCTGGGCAACCCATTCCACTTCCTCACCACCCTTATAGTGAAGAATTTCTTCCTAATATCTAACTTAAATCTCCCCTTTTTCAGTTGAAAACCATTTTAAACCATTAAAACCAGTGTCCTATAACTGTCTTCTCTGATGAAAAGTCCCTCCCCAGCCTTCTTACAAACTTCAACTGTGACAAATTTAATTAACTTATTTTCATAAGTCCAGTCCATACCACTGATGATGCTTCTTGGAGAAGTAGGCCCAAATTTGCCTTCAGTCATCAAAGGCTAACAAGTATTAATAGTAGCTAGGAAGTGAGCCAGAAAGAATCAGAGCAACGTAACTTCCTACACCTGTCTTGATGACGTAATTGCAACCTATCCAGATATAATAAAAACATCAAAATGTTATTAAAGAAGATTTGCCAATGGGGGTTTAAAACCCAGTACCTGAGCATGTTTCTATTATTCTGCCCCTGTGCTCTTTTAGTTTTAAGCAGATTAATAGATGGTCCAGTGGAGGCACATTACAACAGCACACTGCCTCCTGGTCCTTTCTAAGCACCTTTAGCCCATTGCATGCTTGGCTCACAGTCTTCTGCTGGTACCTTGTACTGTCCTTCACACCTGGATGAACAGGGCATAAAATGCTTTCAGTCTAGTTTTAGAGCATGACAAATGTATTTTGCACCTCTTTAAACATTTGAGAATGATTAGGAAAAGTAGGAGACAAATCAGAATAAAAGTCACTTAGAATTTTTAATGGCAATATTGTCTCAGTTCAGCAAAATGAAAAACGTTTAACCAATGTAACTGGTAGCAAGATGTGAAATTTTTTTGGGGGTTGGATGATTTAAGAACCTTTCATTTAATTTTTTAACATTTCAAATATTGCATAATGTGTTGTGGTGCAATGTGTAATAAGACAGACGAGAGATTAAACAAAGCACTTCAATCTAGTCAGGCTTAGGCAATTCCAGAAAGGATTTTTAAAATATTTTTTTACAGAAAATGTTGATAGATTCTGTTCATATTCTTGCTATTTGGGAAGGAAAGAATTCTGAAATACCAGAATTTGCTATGCATGGCGCTGCATTTAAGCATTTTGACTGCTTTTTATGTCGTAGGATTTGGTATGCTGAGTCTTAGGCTATGATATCACAAACACTATTAGACTGGTGCTAGAAAAAAACTAAACTGTGTTTCATAAGCAGTCTGACTTCTGGGATATTGCAAGCTTCCCTCGCCTTTCCAGATCCCAATTCTGCTACTCTCTGTCCTCCTTCTGTTTCCTGCCTGACGCTCTCTTGTGCTGGCACAAATATCTTCAATAGATCAGAGATGTGTGTTGTGTAAAAATTAAGGGGAAAAAAGGTATGAAAGCAATATATGCTTATACATGTTTCAAGAAAGCATTAACATTTCCATGCTGAATAATAAACACCATGTAAAAGAGAGTCTTGCTTATTATGCCTCATTTTCTAAATGAACTCAGATTTCTAGAGAGCATAAAACTTGATCATAGAATCATAAAATGGTGAAGGTTGGAGGGGACCTTAAAGATCACCAGGTTCCAACTTCCCTGCCATGAGCAGGGACTCCCCACACTAGACCAGGATGCACAAAGCCTCATCCAACCTGGCCTTGAACACCTCCAGGGAGGGGGCTTCCACAACCTCCCAGGGCAACCTATTCCACTACCTTACTACCCTCATGGTGAAGAATTTCTTCCTGATGTCTAACATAAATCTTCCCTCTTTCAGTTTAAACCCATTACCCTTTGTCTTATCACTGCCCTCTCTGGTGCAAAGTCCCTCCTCAGTTTTCCTGTAGGCCCTACAGGTACTGGAAGGTGCTCTAAGGTCTCAGTGGAGTAAGGTAGAATTTATTAAGTAACAACCAACACTGCTCTAGTATACTCCCATCAGTAACACCTGAAGCTAAACACTGTCTGCTTTGAATAGCAGGAAAATAATATGAAAGGCCTGAATCTTCGGTAAGCCTTGATAAGCCAGTTTGCAACAGGAGGAGCAAAACAAGCATCTTTTGATGCCTGTAACTTTGTCAAAAGTGAGAGAAGTACAAGCTGAACACAGGTGTGTCAAGGCAGCATGACTGCAGATTCGTAGTTATCAAGCCTATACAGGTAGATCTGGTGGAACAACGTTCCCTTCTATGCAGATGCTGCTCTGCCATATCAGACCCCTTCATGGAGCAATTTATACCTGCTCTAAATTTGTGTAAGCCTTGGTACATTTTTCTAAGTTGGAGTTTGTATAGATAGAAGGCTGAACTTGGTTGCTGTGCATTTTGCCCCCTAGCTATAGAAATTACCTGTTTCTGGTTGAACTGAATCCACAGAGTAATCTGCATGTTTATTCTGTGACATTTTCTACACCAGGTTTGGAAGGGAGAAGAAAACCGAGCTATTTGTTTTCACTTTTGTTGGAGACAAGGGACATGCCCTTTTCTTATTTTGTGTTTAACTGTGTGCATTTATTGTTTTGTAAAAACAACAATTGCATGCAATATATTTTTCTGTTTGGTGTTCAAACTATGGAAAATTCAGTGTTCATGTGTTTTGAAGAAGGAAGATGAAAACCATGTAACAGCAGGGGAAATAAGGAGGATGACAGTTAAAATGGTGTCACTTCTTTAAGGTGACTCTTCACTACCAGTCTTGGGCAACTCCTCTTGTTAATGTTCAATGGTGAAAATGCATATAGAGGTACATACACACTAGAATTAACAGGATCTTGCCTCATTTTTCAGAATCTAAGTCCTGATGGTTATAGGTTTAGTTTGAAATATTTCCAGCTGTGTTCCAGTTTGTCAATGTATGGTCTTCTAGGAGATTTTGTTAAGCCCTTGTTACCATAAATGTTTCATGAATGTAGGCAACAAGGATCAGCTATACTAAAAATGCATTTTTGTCTGTTCCTGCCTTTATATTCCTTGTGGTGAGTCTTATTTATGACAAGTTAGAAAAGAGCAGTGTAGTTAAAGGATATTATCGCTGTATCTGTCATGACTTCATGTAGCTTTAGCATGAACTTTACTTTTCCCTTTTTTCCCCTTATATAAACAGATATATTTTTGCATCTCTCATCAGACAAGTTTCACATAAACCTCAGGGCCCTTTACTTGTTTAATATTTCTTTTGAGTGTTGGAGAGACAGAGTTTGTAAGACATAGCACAGGCTGGCCACTTACAGCAACATTCTAATATTTTTCCTTAAGCATTTTTATTTCCTTTTGATACCGGCTTCCTGGAACGTACCCTCCACCCCCCAGTATTTCATATCCCAATGGGACTGGAACACTTGAGATAAAGCCAATACTGTAAGCATGGAACTAATTTATTATCTAATTTTATTGATTGTACAGTAACTGCATTTGTCTCATTAGTTGTAAAGTAACAGGAAAACACTTGATAAAGCTTTATCAAGTAGTTTATAATCCTCCTGAAGTGCTTTAAGATTTACAGTATTATAAATGGTCATAGTTCACGCCTTAAGTGAGTTAGAAGTAAAGCTATTTTTTTCTGATCTAAAGATATTAAAAAAAAAATATTACTGCTTTATTTTTTTAATAAAGCTGAAGTTTTCTGAACTTGGACTCTGCTTGAAAGTGAACTATTTTAGGAAGTTTGACGAGAAACAGTTTGGTGCAATGAATAGACTTTCTTTCTAGCTTTTACAATTAAAAAGAAAAGGGTCTTTTTTCATGAGTATACTAAACAGGAGACACTGGAAGCCTGAAATCAGGAATGCATATAATACATTAGGCTCAATAGAAAAAAAAAAAAAAAAAACAGGTTTGCTTTATCCCAATCATACAGCTTTGAATTGTGTGCCTTGACAATTACTTGACTATGTGTGTGCTAACTGAAATATCAATGGGATATCTGGATCTTATCTGGTGTCCTGCAGAGAACTGGATATTAAACTGATAAATGAGGAAGAGCTACACTAGGAGCAGCCAGGTAACAGCAAAGGTCATTCATCTTTGTCATTTGCTATGCAGAGAATTTGTGAATAGTTATTATAGCAGTAAAGATTGTATTGCAATTGCCCTGCATTGTCATGAGGCAGCAGAGCTGAGAGTTGGTGTGCATCCTTGGGATACTGTACCTTTAAGCACCTCACTTTGCCATCCTATTGTTTCAATAGTAAATCTGAGCAATTCCATGTCAGCACTGTTTTGTCAACTGTTTTGTGGTGCTATGCTGATTTACATTAGTGCAAGATCTACCTCACAACCTCGTTAAAAATCAATACAATGTGAATCATGTTGTGTGGTGTTTCTATTTAACACTTGTGCCTTATCTGCCCTGGCACAGGATAATGAATCATAGAATATCTGAAGCTGGAAAAGACCAGTAAGGATCACTGAGTCCAACTCCCTGCTTCTCACAGGTCTACCTAAAACTAAACCATATGACTAAGAGTGTCAACCAGACACTCTGTGAACTCTTGAGAGGCTTGGTGCTTTGACCACTTCCCTGAGGAGCCTGTTCCAGTGACCAACCACCCTCTCAGTGAAGAACCTTTTCCCAGTGTCCAAACTTCCTGTGGTGCAGCTGCATTCCATTTCCTCATTGCAAATTCGGCATGTCTTAGAATGTAAATACACACCATCATATCCCTGGGGTAGCTCTTATTTTAAACCTGAACATGATCCTCCCAATCTTTCCTTCTGTTCTCTGCAGACAAGTTAGAGCTGGTTGATGTCTCGTTCAATCACACTGAACAGTGGCAGAAGCAGATTGTCTGTGCTACTTTTAGCATCCTACTAACTTTTTGTCAGAACTGTTTCTCCTTGTAATGACTTCTCCACCTTTGACTTTTGCCAAAGAAGGAAAAATTTATAATTTTTACTTGATCAAACAGCATGAATGTAGCAAAATGAGTTTGAGCTATGCTCTGAGGATGTTGGACTTGCCGCTTGATTTAAATGAATGCTAAATGCAAATAAAAATTAATATTCAGAGTTCACCTTATTTAAGAGCAGCAGAGGCACATCATTAGAAAAATTTCTGACATGTCAGTGAGCAATGAATTACCATGCAGTGCAGCACTGTAAAGACATAACAAGCAACTCCCTGCTGGTGTATAGTGTGCCAGCACATGGAAGATGATACATAGAATGAGACAAGGATAGCTCCTTAGGGAATAAAATACTTCAAGCCTAATCCTGAGGTGGTGTGAGAAACATATATCTCCACTGCATGAACTGGAGCTCAACTGATTTACATCATTCTGGGTGCCAGCTTTTTCTCATTAGTGAGGAGAGATTATATTCTCTCTATTTTAACCTTTTCTCTCCAGGTTAATAATATTACTTGGGCTGCTGTGTTAAGGTTTCACCATTGCTAGCCACTTGCTGCTGAGTCTCATCTTTCAACTTGGAGTGGTGCTCTACCCTTCTGCTCCCCAGTCTTCTGTGCTGAAACTTCAAGACATTCTCTTCTGTAGTTGGGAATGTATTTTAAAAGTGCTTTCCAGCTGGTGGTCCTCAACAATTTGTCAGGGGCCTACAGAAAATCACCACCTGTTCAGAAGGCTTACATTTACCACACAGGGATCTGTACTTCCACTGAAAAAAAAACAGGGAGTCTGCAAATGGATAAAGGTTTAATGTCAGAGTCCTTAGTGGCTGACTTTTGCAACTGGAATGGGATGACAGCAATGCATGGCAGGAGGGCAGGGAATACGGCATAATTTGAAACAGTAGAGGTTCAGATTGATATAAGGAGCAACTGTACCACCTGGAGGACAGCCAGGGAGTAGAGCAGGTTGCTCAGAACTGTTGTGCCATCTTCATCCTTGGAGGTTTTTGGAATGTGATTAGCCAAAGCACTGAGCATCCTCACCTCACCTCACCTCACCTCACCGCACCTCACCTCATCTCATCTCATCTCATCTCATCTCATCTCATCTCATCTCATCTCATCTCATCTCATCTCATCTCATCTCATCTCATCTCATCTCATCTCATCTCATCTCATCTCATGGCTGACCCAGCTTTGAGCAGGAGATTGGAATAAAGACATCCTGTGGTCCTTTTCAACCTAGATTATCCCATGTTCCCATGAACTTCATACATGGGACTGTAGATGGGAACTTCTTCTGGGCTATTGAGAACAGGCTATCATGAGTCCTGGAGTCCCTCAGGGGTCAGTACTGGGACCTGGGTGCTGTTCAGTATTTTCATCAGCAACCTGGATGAGGGAACAGAGTGTGCCCTCAGCAAGTTTGCTGATGACACTAAACTGGGAGGAGTGGCTGACACACCAGAAGGATGTGCTGCCACTCAGTGAGACCTGGACAGGCTGGAGAATTGGGCGGGGAGAAACTTGATGAAATTCAACAAGAGCAAGTGTAGAGTCTTGCATGGGAACAACCCCATGTACCAATAGAGGTTGGGGGCTGACCTGCTGGAGAGCAGGGTAGGAGAAAGGGACCTGGGGGTCCTGGTGGACAGGAGGATGACCTTGAGCCAGCAATGTGCCCTTGTGGCCAAGAAGGCCAATGGCATCCTGGGGTGTGTTAGAAAGGGGGTGGTTAATGGGTCAAGGGAGATTATCCTCCCTCTCTATTCTGCCTTGGTGAGGCCACATCTGGAATATTGTGTCCAGTTCTGGGCTCCTCAGTTCAGGAAGGACAGGGAACTGCTTGAAAGAGCAGAGATGATTCAGGGAGTGGAACATCTCCCTTATGAGGAAAGGCTGAGGGAGCTGGGCCTCTTTAGCTTTGAGGAGACTGAGGACTGACCTCATCAATGTTTACAAATATGTTAAGGGTGAGTGTCAGGAGGACAGAGCCAGGCTTTTTTCAGTGACATCCAGTGATGGGACAAGGGGCAGTGGGTGGAAACTGGAGCATAGGAGGTTCCATGTGGATATCAGGAAGAACTTCTTTCCTGTGAGAGTGACAGAGCACTGGAACAGGCTGCCCGGAGAGGTTGTGGAGTCTCCTTTGCTGAAGACATTCAAAACCCACCTGGACATGTTCCTATGTGATGTGCTTTGGGTGACCCTGCTCTGGCACAGGGGTTGGACTAGGTGATCTTTCGAGGTCCCTTCCAACCCCTCAGATTCTGTGATTCTGTGATTTGGTGAGGATCCAGGAACTATATCAGCAGATCAGAAAAATCAAGAGAATATTTTATGGCTTGTGACTTCATGATCATCATAACTGTGCTTTTCAGGCCACACATCATGCTAATGGAAAAGACATAGTTAAGAAATTCCTTTTACTGCCTGTTGCCTCTTGTTGTTTCCAGATTGAATATTTGACCCAAGAAGATACAGATGGTACTTCATGTAGATTGTATTTTAATAATGGCAATTAACACAAACAGAAATAACTTATTTAACATGTCCCAATATCCCCTGGAAGTTATGGTAATTAGCTGCAATCAAGCTCTAAGTTAAGTAGTAAAATTTTCAGTAGATGTTATTTAACTGGACTCCCACATTGGCTTTGCTTGCATGTACACTTGCTACTTAGCTGATGTGTTTACTACCAATGCATGTTTGCCAAATCATAATTAAATGCACAACATATGCTATTGCATGTGGCCTTTTGGGGAGGGTATTTATCAATGGGTGTTTTTGTCCCAGTCCTGGGGTTATTCTAGTGCAATGGAAGACACCCAGATCAATAATTGTTTGCCAAATTGTAGTTCTGAGCAGTACCAGCCCACAAAGGAATTTTTGAATCTGCCTGTACAGTCCATGAGAAGTAAGTAGTAGCAGGCAAAAAGGTTACCTGAGTTCACCAAGGGCCTGCAGAAAGCAGGGATCACTCAATTCTTACAGAGATTTGCTGCCAAATGAAGTGGAGAACACTGTAGGATAAATAGCTGTTGCCTACACTTGGACTATGCCTTCCATATGGAAGGTATTCTGCCTTACATGATTATCTGTCTGTTCATCCTGTCACCTGAAACAGCCATCCTCTGGTTGTTATAAAACATGGGCTGTCAACATAGAGGCCACAGGATGGTTTCATAAGGTCACAGACACCATTTCTATGGCTCCATAGAAGAAGGCAGACATCTTATCAGAACCTTTATTTATTTAGGTTCACGTTATTTAGGTTCAATTATACACAAATTGTTTTGAAATAAATCAAAAGGTTTAGATTCTAACCAAATCCAGTTTGCAAGGCTGTAAAAAGAATTTCTGCTGTGCCCTACTCCAAAAGTTTCTTTTTCATTTATTGTAAAAATAACCACAGACATTGAGATTCTGACATAGTTTCTCATATTCTAGTACAAACAACACATGATGGGTGTTTCCTGGGGATAAACAACACTAAATCCAACCTGATGGGAAGTGACAGTTTACAAAGTTGATGTCAGATATTTGACTTTTGGCTCAGATGTTTATTTAGTGTACACTTGGACAGCTTCTTTGGTGCTTACTAATTTTTGTGGGGGTGGAGCATGACAGATGTGGGAGAGAAGATAATGAAACTATGGCATCCAGAAAAACATCAACATGATTCACCAACCTGTCTTTATTGGTAGTTATTGTATACATTTCTTGTTTTAGAAAATACCTGCCTTGGCCTTTTTCTTAATTCTCCATGTCACCCTGTCCTATACCTACTTTGTTAATTTTTTGTAAGTCTTTCTTTGGGAAGAGCTCAAGACAAAAAAAAATAACTCAGTTGGGTGGAAAATACATATCCCACAAATGAAGTTTTGGGATAACTCATCATAGTACTACTTTCTTCAGTGAACTTTTCTTACTGACTTAGTCTGAGAAAGGAATGGCCCAAAACTTCTTTGCCCCTTTTCTGTAATTCATCACCCAGTAACCATAGCTCAGCAGATTTCACTGCTTCCTGGTTTACCTGGTCAGAACTTGTCCTTTCACAGGCCACACCATACTACCCAGAAAACTCTGTTGCTTCCCACCAACTGAAGGACAATACTTGCCCTTCCTAATGCCTTCCACATGAAACCCTCTCTACAAGGCTGGTACAACTCCTGTTTGCTAAATACTACTGTGACTGTTAGAGAAAGACCTCTGCCTAGTTACTCCATGTTAGCACTTCTCTGTTGACCTTAAAAGGCACATTAACTTAAGAGTGAATTAGGCCAGTTTCCTAAGCCACTGCCATATATTCTGTTTTGCTTTCTTTGTTGACCCTACTTCAAGCAGGAGGTTGGACTCAAGAGCTCCTGAGGTCACTTCCAACCTGAATTATTCTGTTATTCTATGATTAATGGTGCTTACTGAAAGATCCATCAACTTAAACAGATAATCTTACTTTGTGTGTAGTGTCTAGTGCAACATAATCACTAACATAAGTACGAGAGAGATGGCAAGCAAGGAATTAATTTTGCATTGTACTGAATGATAGTGCTGTGTTGTGGTGGGTTTTTAAATGTGGAATATTCTGTGTTTCAATGATATTACGTGTACTGTGGAAAAAATATTTCTTGGGGAAGTATTTCGTTCTTCTTGACAGTTCCAATTCTGGTACCACTTGAGAATAGCACGTTGACAGGCTCTTACTGCCTTTGAATCTTCCATTTGCCTAGGAAAATATGTCTTTTTTTTTCCCCATCATTTGCAGATGATGTAATCACAGAGAGCTGAAGTGTACTTTATATCATGGAACAGCTAGTTGTTATTGTTACACTAAATAATTTCTTTGGAGTGATATTCCCCTTTAATTATAGGCATTAATGACACAGTTAGTGTTTTTTAAAAGACAGACTAAGATCCAGAGAATAATTAAAGGTGCTGGTGAGACTTTTACATGAAACCATTGATGTCCTCTGTAAGTGCTTATAATGCCTTGACTCATGGTGCTTACATTAGAAAAGGAAACTTAGGACCATGCAAATTACTATCTATAAAATCAAGAAAACATTTCTCCAGAGGTATACTGCTTTTGATAATACTTATTTAAGATTAAAGTAATAAAACTACCAAATCAAACTCATGTAAGCATATTAACACCAGTGCTGGCTTGGAGTAAAAATTATCTTCACCACTAAGCTATTCATATCGATCTGGAGTCCAGTGACTCTAAAATACTGACTACAGTATTTTACCATAGGCAGTCAACTTAAAGTGTCAAATAAGGAAATAAAAATAAATTAGGCATCTCAACTGCAGCATTAGAATGGGTACAAAGCCTCCTTTTATGCTGTCTGGTCTCATACATAGGTTAATGTTTCCTCATTAGTACAGGCCATCACTGATGCTCTGCAGAATGAAGTTAGCTCTTGGCTTAGAGTTTATAGCTGAATGTTTTTGTTTTTTATTCTTTTTTATGTTGCTCAAACAGACAATAGAGAACATGCTTTATTAAGTACCTGAATGGGGATGTTTAGGAGTGCAGAGCTTCTTTCGTAGAATTTCATCTCCTTGAAGATTTTTTTGTACTGCTTAGATGTGCATGGACAATTTATATTTTTATACCTCTTATACCTCCACTGGGAAACTGAAAGCTAAGGAGGGTGTGGAGGAGCTCATAGTAAAGACCCTCCATGGCAGGACTTTGGCCCAGTTATTATGAGGTGTTTTCAGTTTTGCAGTGTCAGCATCACCACACAGAATTAAGTCTCCACTCCCTGCGAGGCCTGAATTTAAAAGGACAAAAGCCAGCTTTCTGAGAAAGCTCTCTCCCTCTCCTCTAGCTTTCTCATGACTGCATCCTGATTTATATGCTTTATATGTTCCTGGCTTGTGGAAAGCTCACCCACAAACTGGCAAACATAACTGAATGGAAAGATTGAGCTGTTTGGCATGTAACTTTCAAAATGCAAAAGCAGTGTAAAAATCTCATAGGCAGATAGCACAATTATTTTAAAGAAGAGCTGTCTCTGCACTTGAGGGAGTCAGGAGTATTGGGTCTGGAAATGCCAGCCACTCAAGCCTTGGTCTTCACAGCCTCTGCCCTGCATACTTGTTCCATAACCCCCAGAGATGCTCCAGACCTCCAGTTCAGGAGGCCGACTCATGACAAGGTTTTTTCAACTCAAAAGAGTCAGCATCTGCACACTAAATGAATCCACACCCTGCCCTTATACATCGACAAGTTTGCTTTTTGAGAAAGCAGTGTGAACTTCTCATGGGCAGATGGCATTATTTTCCTTACCAGATAGGCTATTCTATAGACTTTGTATTTAGAGACTTAGACCACAAGTCAACCAGCTCATGCTTAGAGTTTCATTGCAGTAGAAATAAGCAGATAGATAGATAGATATTCAGAACTTTAGTATTAGCTGGATTTTCTTAGGAAATCAGACTTAAAACATGGGAAGTTTACTTAAGACCTGCTTTATCTTTCACATATTTTTTCTCTCCATACCTTGCTCCAGAGCTGTAGGATGGCACAAACGTCACAGAAGTACAGGAATTAAAATGTTCAGTATGTGTTGACTTGCAAGTTCCAACTACTTTTTCTCATTAATTATCTCATCATAATCAGAAAACTGGGTTGTACCATTTATCCTCAGCACCCTAGGCAGAGATTGAGGTCTGGAGGAAACACTTGCCTCAAAGTGAGAACACCCTCCAGAAAGAGTATGAGCTGGTGTTTCAGTCCCCTTACTGGCATTGGGTCACATCTATGGATGCAGGCAAGTAGGGTTCTGCTTTCCTGGCGGCCTCAGATTATCTGCATGAACAGAGGGAATGCAGTGCCAAGGAAAGGCCCATCTAAAGGATTATCTTTCAGGCTGGTTAGAGAGAAATGGAACTATCTTGGACAGTTCTGCTATGGCAGCGTATCAAGTTTGGATTTCTTTTCAGGCACAGAAGGTTTGAAAAATATTTGCTGAATTTGGTTTATCTGGGTGCTGGTTTGGTTTGGTGGGTTTTTTGGTAGTGGGGGAGGAGCCCCACGGGTGGGTCCTGTAAAAAGCTGAAGAGCTTCCTCAGCTCCAAAACCAGCAAGCCGAGGAGCCATTAGAGAGACAATGGATGTGCCTCTGTAATTAACATACGAAAGGAGAGAAGACCTAAGCAGAGCTAGCAGTTAAGAAGAGCGGAGATGAAGAGGCAGAGCAGGCCCGTGGCTGGGGAGGAAGAAGAGGAGAAGACGCCCAAGCAGAAGTTTGCCTGGGGTGGCTCCAGTAAGAAGCTACTAAGAGCTCCCCCAGCTCAGGTAGTCACGGCCAGGTCGTCAGAAAGACAGTAGATGGGCTTCCATGATTAACTTATAAAGGAACTGATAGAAGACCTGAGGAGAGACCAAGCAGCAGAGAAAGAGCTGTGCTGGAGAGGTGAAAACTGTGCCATGGTGGAGATCCTGTTAGAAATGAAATGTAGTGTTGTTTTTGCATTCTAGTGTTAGAAACATAGAGTCGGGTTTGGTTTTTTTATATATATATCCTAGTGTTAGGAATATAATAGTTTGTTTGAGATAAGTGAGATATCTACACATTCCAAGGACACCAGGAGTGGTTTATGGCCCAAGAAACTGAGGGAGTGAATTGGGCTCCATCTGGGGAAGAAGGATTTATGGCTCAAGACAAGACCGAACAAAGCAACTTCTATATTGCTCCTCAGGGCAGGATGACACCAGAAGATTTGTTAATTGGGAAGACAGCCAAGAGGGCAAGAAAGGTCAAAACTTTACCTTAAAAGGTAAAAAGTAAACTGCTAGAATGGAATGTGTAAACAGGGGTGGGAAACTTATAGGATAATTTGAAGCATCGGAGAGGCTGTAAACCCTGGAGTATCCAGCCAGTGGGGAAACAAGGGAGGGAACTTTGCGTCGGGAATAGGGAATATAAGCCGTTATTCACCTGACTATGGGTGTGCCTACTTGTTTAGGTCACTCATTCTTGCAAGAATATAAATAAACTGAGCTTCGCTAAGGACCTGTGTGGGCCTGCTCATTGGCACGACAAACGTTTCTCACAATCCCGAGGTTGGTGAGGAAGAAGGGCAAGAAGGTCCCCAAGCAGAAGTTTCCCTGCAACCCATGGCGAGATGGCAGTTGTCCCCCTGCACTTGTGCAGTAACGTGGTGGAACATTCCCTGAAGGAGCCAGGAGGGGTGAACTTGACCTGTGGACTTGGATTTTGCTGCCAGTGAACTCTGATTATGCAGCTGTGGAAGACCCCAGAGCCAGGGGAGGTGCCTGTTCCCTGAGCAGCCCGTGACTCTGTGGGAAGCCCAGGCTGGAGCAGCTCCAGACCTGGTGGGAAGGACTCATGAAGGAGAGGTTCATGGAGGACTCTTTCCCATAGGAAAGAGTGGGGAAGCAGGGAAGGACTGTAAGGAATCCTTCTTCCTGAGGAGGAAGGAGCAGCAGGAACCACCAGCCTGTGAACTGACTCTAAACCCCATCCCCATCCCCCTGTGCCGCTGGGGGGAAGGAGGGAGAGAAACTGGGAACAAAGGGATTTGGGGCTGGGAAGAAGGGAGGGGTGAGGGTAACATATGCAAGCCCTGCTCTGTGTGTTGTCTGTGTGTGTTTGAAATTAGTGTGAAATTTTTTTTTTTTTTTTTTTCCCCAAGTTGAGTCTGTTTTGCCTGTGACCTTAAACAATGAAGAACCCTCCTTGTCTTTTGTCTCAACCCATGAGCTCCTAGTTGGCCTTTGTCCTCCCCATCCCAGTGTGTATGTGGGAGTTGGGTGAGCAGCCATGGGTCTGGTTCTTTGTTGTCATGTTGGGCCCAAACCACGACAATCTGTTTTGGTTTTTTTCAATTATATATTAGAGATTTATTTTAAAAATCAAACCCACTAAATATTGGCTTATCAGTCTGAGGACTCAGCGGTGCTCTATTTTGTATTTTTCTCTACTTTGGGATTCAAACAGGGGAAAAAAAGATCAAGAACAGACACATTCTGAGTACCTTTGCTAAATGTAAACTGCAAATAAAATAACAATGATATGGAAAGCGAAAGATATTGTTGGGGTTTGCATTTGTAAGATATTAAAGTGCTAACAGATAAGAAAAACCCTATCAAAGACTACATCTTGACTACCTAGATGGAGAAACTACACTGCAGATCAGGAGAAATCTACAAATTTTTTAAACTTCTGGAAGTAATTAACAGCTAGTACAGTTCTGGCAGGAACCTAAACTGGTCAGTGTTACCCTGAGAAATTCTGTTAGATGGGAATGGAAGTGGACATTACTATCATGTTAACAGTCTTCTGAAATGTTAATGAGAGACTCTGGAGTCTGGCTAGGTTGTTTGCATAACATTTTCTCTTAGCCCTTTCATTTCTAAGACTCCATAGAAGGTGCACAATACAGCTGTTGGACAGAGCACATATGGACATCTCCTGTCAGTGTACTCGAGAAACAAAAGCTTGAAAAATGCTGAATTCCAGGGCATTCCAGTGACATGCACCTAAGATGTTTAGTTCTTATGACTGAAGAAGTGAATATGGATGGATTAACTGCTTGTGACTGTATACATTGAATTGAGATGTTTTTCTGAACATACAAAAACATAAACATCATGTTGTCCCCTTTAGATCCTCTCTCTTCAGTCATAAGAACTAGTTTCAGAAGGAGCAGAATTAATAAATCCTGATGTGTTTGGATGTGCATTTTATAGTTGCTGGATCTTTTAACAGTTAGATCAAAGTTGCTTTGTCATCTCTTCTCTTTAGAGACCATCAAAATGACTGCAAAGTGAGTTTTTCTGGTCAGTTAAGTATGGCTCTGGCTAGAGGTTCCCAGCGGCTGGGAAACAGGTAGTATCTGTCCCATGTGACTCCTTTGCTGTTAATCAATGTTTAGTGCAGCCTTTCCTTTAGTGAGCATGCTGGTAAGAGTCACTTCGCCATGCATTCACTTATTTTCCTAAAATGTGGTGGAATACTGTGCCTTTGTGATTGCTGTCTGTCAAATTTGTCTGTAATTGGTCTATGCATTCAGAAGTTACTAATAAAAACACACGTCAGTAGCATGTGACTGCTGAAACTTGGTTTCTTACAGGACACCACCAGGATACATAGACTAACTGACAAACAGGGTTTTCTACTCTAAAGTGACAGGCTTTGCATTTGGGCAAACTTCCAACTTCAACCCAGGGTTTAACTGTCTTTCCAGGGCTCCACATCCATACCTTCATCTGTCCTGGTAAACTCAGCAGTGTGCGCTGAACGTGAATGCTGTTAAATCCTTTCCCTAGCACTTTACTCACCTGGCTGTCTGCAGTGTTTGGTCACAATTTTGCTGCTGCTTCTAGAAGGAGAATTCTTAGGAGTCCTCAGTCCTTCTAGGGCTGTCCAGGAGGTTTTGGAAGTGTGTGGATGGCAACTTCTGTTGCAGCTGGTAAGCGAGCCTACCAGGGGTAGTGCCATGCTAGACCTGCTGTTTATGGACTGGGAAGGGCTGGTGGAAGATGTGGTGGCTGGAGGTCATCTTGGGCACAGTGATCATGATATGATAGGAATTTCAATATGTGGTGAAGTTAGGAGGGTTGTCAGCAAAACCTCTACCTTGGACTTCCAGAGGGCTGACTTTGGTCTATTCAGGACACTGGTTTGGAGATTCCCTTGGGAAGCAGCCCTCAAAAACAAAGTAGCCCAGGAAGGCTGGGCTTACTTTAAGAATGAAATGATGAAGGCACAGGGGCAGGCTGTCCTTCTGTGCTGAAAAAGGAGCTGGCTGGGAAAAAGACCGGCCTGGATGAGCAGGGAACTATTAAAAGAGTTCAGAAATAAAAAGAGTCTATGAACTTTGGAAAAAGAGGCAGGTGAACTGGGAAGCATGTAAGGATAATTGTCATGTAGAAAGATAATTAGAGATGCAAAAGCTCAGGTAGAACTTAATCTGGCCATCTCTGCTAAGGACAATAAAAAGTGCTTTTATAAATACATTAATAACATAAAGAGGGTCAGGGAAAATCTTAATTCCTTATTGGATGAGAGGGGGAACATAGTCACTAAAAGAAAAGGCTGAGGTACTTAACACCTTTGCCTCAGTCTTTAACAAAAAGACTGGTTATACTCAGGGCAACTGATAGGTCATAGGTTGGACTTGATCATCTCAGAGGTCTTTTCCAGCCTCAGTAATTCTGTGATTCTGTGATCTGTGGGTATATAAGATATCTTTAAACTGATTAGGCACACCAGTCTGCAGAGACACACAGAGGAGTCTGCAGGCAGCCTCCTCACTAAAGCTGTCACTATGTCCATAAAGCAGATACCCTGTCAAAGGTACTGGGCAAGAATGTAAGGAAAGCAAAGGGCATCTTGAATGTATTTGGTTGTAATGAGACTCCACATAATTTTTAAGTGGAAGCTATCTCTTCAACCTACATGTAAATGAATATTTACACCCGGAAAATGTAACTAAATCCTTTATTTATTTAACCTATTTAATAATGATATTTATTTATCTTAGATCAGGTGGAATAGGTGAGGCAGCAGGGAGAAGACATATGTGTAGAGAAGATTTAGTGGCCTCCTTTACAGGTAGATGCCAGGAGCTTCTCATTGATACTTACAGAACCAACCATTCCTGTCTCCTGCTCCTTGTAAACATGGATAATAATAGGTATAGCACACATCTCACTGGCATTACTGTAGAGAGCAATTAAAACTTTGAAGATTAAAATGTTTAACATTGTTTGTAGTCCAGCTGCAAACAGGAGATTCCAGAAATTACACATGCTTTTCAGGTATGAATAAGCTCAATGTAAGCATCTGCTTCTCTTCTTCATCAATCATTTGGCAGTACCTTGCATAATAAGGCTCTGATTCTGAGTGGGAATCAATGGGTGCTGCCTGCTTATAAATTACATTAAATTATAATCTTAATTTGGCATTTATTGTGCATCCATGGGCTGTTGTTCCCCTTCTCCTTGACACTGTTCTCATAGTTTGGAAACAGGGAGAAGGACTCTTTCTCTGGATATTGCATTTGTTATTTCCTCCTCGTATGCTCTAAGGAAAAAATAATCCAGAAAAAATACACATTTTCTGTCAAGAGAGAACACCAAAAAGCAGCAGCAAAATTACCATTTCGCTGTGGTCCTCACAACAATGGAAAGGATATGCTGATGTTTGTCTGCTGATGGAGCCTTGCCATAGGTAGAGGAATTGCAAACAAATGTGATACAAAAACTGTAGGAATTGGTGAGTGTTTGCCAGGACTGGATGACATAAGCCTGGGAGTTCCTAAGGAATCAAGGAAAAAAATAACTGTTCTGGTGACAAAAATTATGCTCTTTATTGTTAGGAGGAGATGCTTAGCTGCAGAGTCGCCCATGTTATACCACCCTTCTGAGAAAAAGTGTTAGAAGGAGATCTGTTGAAGCAAATAATTAGAGATGGAATTACATAGCATTGTGATGTGAACAGGGATTGAAATAGTCTTGCCTTTATAAATCATGCTTCTGAAGTAAATTTCTCAGGAAGACTAGTGGAGCAGATTCTCAGCTGCTGGGTTCCCAATCAACATAAAATAGCAGTGTCACCTGAGTTCAGTGTGTAAAGCTGAGCTTCATAGGCTAAAGGGGATGAAAAAAAACATTGAGGACAAAGAACTGAAGTTTTCTAAATAGCTTTTTTGAAATGCCTTATTAGATGCTATTAAGAAAGGCTGAAATCCACAGGCTGAGAAAGCTTTGAGAAGGATTAAAAATTGGTTACTAGTTAGAAAATAAAAGTCCCTTGATCATGAAAGCAGCAAAACCTGCTGAGAATGCAGAATTATTTAGGATGACCTACACTAGGGGAGAGCAGGAAAGTTCTAGGAAGGCTATAATATAATAATAAAGTATTGTATTTTGGTATATATATTTATATATTATATATAATATATATAATATATATAATATTATATGTAGTATTTTATATAATATTATAGTATGATATAATAATAATACAGTATGCTATCTTTTACCCTTTCTATATTTCCCCTTCCTACTGCTTTCTGCAGAGTCCTGCAGTTTCCCTTTGTGCCTGCACAAGCAGCCACATAGCCTGTATGAACTGACTTGGCTTATTATAAAAAGAGAAAACTAATCCAGCAGGAAATCCCAAATATAAGTTAAGTGAACAAGCTCTGACTAAGGCTAGAAGGAAGGTGACCACAAGGAACAGTAAAGGCCACCTATACATTACTTCTGGCTGCAAGCAGAAATTATTATTCTCAGAAGAAAAGTTCTGTGAGGACATTTTATGTTGGTACAAGGTGAGAGCAGAGCAATACAGAGAATTTTCTTCAAGAATCATACCTGCAGATATAAATTATTTCACAAGTTACCTGGCTGAGATCTGTGAACCTTTAGCACATAAGTTAAGTTGTGGATCAACACCAGAGGCGGAATCCTGTCTTCACTGCCAATGGACCTCCTTCTGTCTGCTTTGCTTTGAAAGAGCATGGATTTCCCTGTTGGTTTGTATGTTCAAACTGCTTCAGAATTGCAGTTTATTAGGTGCTGATGCCTTGTAGTATTAGCAATAATCAGAATACACCCACAGCCATCAATCCCATCAGGCAGTCGTCCTATTTAACCATGATAAGCAGGAATCATCACAAGTACACAGCTCTGACCACAGGATGCACAGCTGGGGAGAGTCACACTTTAATTTTAAACAGGGTTTTTATAACACGTGTCCTTCAAGCTTGCATGGAGCACTTGACACTGATTTTCTCATACAAATTATTGAATGGCAAATAGATGTATATGTTCAAAGTAATGCTGACTCAAACCTGGCTGTGAATCAGCATGCAGGCAACAAATACTGCTGTTGTTGGTTTTATTTGTGGGATCAAAATTTTACAAGCACTGAAACTGTAACAGACAGTTCTAAGTCATTCTCCACAGACATTGATAAAAACAGGAAGTGGCAGAAGTTGTCTTTCCTAGACACTGAAAGTGTACTTGGTAACCAACAGGGAAGTGGAACATCTTTCTCTGTATTGTCAGCTTTTATTGTGGCTCATGCCCTGAGTCATCCTGTTTAGAACAAAACAATTGACAGACAAGAGAGACGCCTTCTTGCTGGTGCTGTTCTACGCTTTCAAGATCCCAAGCCCTTTCATTATGGCAAGTGTGTTGTTTAGAGTTTCAGTTCTCTTACTTCACTTAAGTACTTCCTGGCAATAGGAGGCAAAGTCATTAGGGTATTTTCGCTGGACACATAATTTTTAGTATTTTCCTGCAAAATTAAGAGTTGACAACATTACTAAAGCTGAAGAAAATGGTCTTAATGACTCACTAGAAATTACTTGAGTTAAAACATACAAACAAAAAATCCCCACAGTAACAGCTTGGGGTTTTGGTTTCTTCTATCTTTTTTAGAATTACCACTCTGTGTTCCTCATACATAGAGAACAATGAGCAAACCCCTACTGTCCAGGACTTGAAGCTGAAAAAATTAACATAAGTAGTCTGATATCTAGATTCTAAGTATGTACCTTTCCCAAGGAGGCTAGTGACAGCTACATGTGATCAGCAGCTCTGGAAAACTGTCCTATATTGAGGTTTTTAAATTGCTTTACATTTACTTATTTATGTCCTTAAACGCACTTTTTGAACACAGTATTTGGGTCAGTAACACGTAAATTTAATTGTGCATCTGGCTGAAATCTTTCTCTCTACTTGCTCCTCCATTCCCATGAAACATTGCTGAGTTAGGAACATCAGCAATTTGTGTGAAAATCTTTGCTCTTTGAAAAGACTGACACATAAAAATTATCATAATAATAAAAAATATGAATGAAGCACTCAAAGCCCTTCTAAGGTTTTAAAAATTTGG
Organism: Apus apus; assembly: GCF_020740795.1. NCBI lineage: Eukaryota > Metazoa > Chordata > Aves > Apodiformes > Apodidae > Apus > Apus apus. Next base: position 65,987,793 of record NC_067312.1, on the reverse strand, counting down.
TCAGTCATCTCATGTAATAGTTAATGTACAAGAAAGAGAGAGAAGACATGGCAGCTGAATTTGCTCACCCTTTGTTTCTGACATTATGTAAATCCAGTGTGAATGGTGTCAGCCACATCCTGGATTAAAAAAGAGTCGTGTGTACAGGAGATTGGACTAATCTTTTCTTAAAACATTTGCATAGCCTGAGGACATGTGAGTGTCCCTGCAACTGTAGACAGTGTTTCTCATTAAAAGACAGATTGTTGAAGGTATGAACGTGAAAATTACTGAGCTGTTAAGTATTTCATCCTTGCTTTAATTGTTTCTTGTTTTTTTTGTTTTTTGTTTTATTTTGTTTTTAAGGAGTTAATATTAACACTTGCAACCTGTAGAGGCTTCATTGTAAAGACATAGATTCAACACCAGATGACTAAGGCAGCACCCACTTCAAAGTGCAGTCATAATTTAATCTTCCCAGTTTAGCTGAGGAGATGACAGCCATCTTGGGTCGGGACAAGGCAGGGGGAGAGGGTGTGTCCACAGCAGAAGACTGTAGGCAGACATAGCTTTCAACACCTCTCTGACAATACTCTTTCAATATTCTTCATGTGTTTCTCAAAACATAGGCCACTGTGTTTATGAGTTGTTTTGAAAAAAAGAACAACCAGCTAAAGCCCAGTTTTGGAACATTTTCAGCAAAATCACTGACAACTTTATTTGTAGGAGTGTGTCTAGCACCAGGTCCACATTTACATGGGTTTAGCCCATCTCCACACGACTATTTGCCAGTGCAGTCTGTGTTCTTTCATCTCATGATGGTCATGTTGCACCACCACTCAGTACTGATGGCAATTTGTTTATATTTCATTAGATGAATTAGTAAACTAATAAACACAAAGGTGAGGTTACAGTTTCTCCCTAAATCTCAAAGCACTGAAAGTGACAGTCTATCTGTGAAAATATTTCTGTATGATTGTCCTTGTGGCTTTTTTTCCTGAATGCTTGTCTTTGGCTACTGTCTGAGTCAAGATACTGGACCAATTGGCATTTGGTCTACGATATTTCATGTTTGTAGCTGTACCTAGAAGTTAATGTATGAGAGAATCAGATTGTTGTTGAGATTTCATGTATCTTGTAGTGGTGCAGTTTCCACAAATCTCTCCTTCATGAGTCCTTCCCACCAGGTCAGGAGCTGCTCCAGCCTGGGCTTCCCACAGAGTCACGGGCTGCTCAGGGAACAGGCACCTTCTCTGGCTCTGGGGTCTTCCAAAGCTGCATCATCAGAGTCCACTGGCAGCAAATCCTCTGACCACAAAATCCAAGTCCACTGGCCAAGTTCACCTCTCATGGCTCCTTCAGGGAATGTTCCACCACGTTCCTCCATGAGTGCAGAGAGGCAGCTGCCAGCTTGCCATGGGCTGCAGGGAAACTTCTGCTGGGCACCTTCTTCCCCTTCTTCCTCATCAACCTTGGGATCTCCACTGTGGCACAGTTTTCCCCTTTCAGCACAGCTCTTTCTCTGCTGCTTGGTCTCTCCTCAGGTCTTCTATCAGTTCCTTTATAAGTTAATCATGGAAGCCCATCTACTGTCGTTCCAACGACCTGGCCGTGACTACCTGAGCTGGGGGGGCTTTTAGTAGCTTCTTAATCGAGCCACCCCTGGGGTCCCTCCCTTGCTACCAAAATCATGCCAGAAACAAAGCAGCACAAGCTCTCAGTTCTCACATAGTACTGACAAAAATATTTCCAGTCATCAAGTAGAAAATGGGAAGCATTTCAAAATCTCAGTCAAGTTCAAGGAAATGTTTTGGCTAGAAAAACTGCAGGAAATGTTATACCCTGTACTTTTCTTTTCAGCATTACTTTGATAACATATCAACATGTATTTTGATTTTAATTGAACCAGAATAATTATTTCCCCAGCTTTTGGTGTGATTATCAAATAAAAAGTTCACTATTTGTTTTCCCTGACTTAGGAGAGATAAGTTCAGCTCATACCTCTGCCACTACTCCTCAGTGTGACCTTGAGCACTTCCTTTCATATTCAAGCCACTTTTTATAAAACGAAGGCAATGCTTACAGTCTCTTTTATAAAATGTTTTGAGATATGTGGACGAAGAACACTGTAGGAGATACAGATTATTTGCTGTCATCAAAGGGAAAATATATTTCATGTGAGTGGCAATCACAGTTTTCACTCTTATTTTTTCTTCTGAAGGTATTTCCAACTCTCTTGATGGAGAATGGCTTAGAGCCTATGAACCAAATATAGCTGAAAATCTCAGAGACCAAAAATGCTGGTAAAGTGCACATCAATAGCTACAGTGCTGCTGGGTATATCTCTGCTGTTATTGTTAATCACTACTTTGTTAATAATCCTTTTAAAAAGCAAAAATAAATCACAGAGAGATTGCAATGATATTTTTTTCCTGATGCTTTGATGCAAATTGGTTTGATCTGTAAAGAATACTGCGTTCTTCTTTTCCCAGGAAACCACATTTTGTCACTGATGTTTCCACAGACTTGAAAGAATCATTGATTCCTAGAGTAACTGAGGCTTAGGGAAGCTCTGGAGGTCTCTGGTCTCATTGCCAGTGCAAAGCAGGTCAGTTACATCAGGTGGATCAGGATCTTACCCAGTTGAGTTTTGAAGAATGGAGCTCCCCAGCAGGTCTCTCTGGGCCCCTGTTCCAGTGGTTGACCACCTTCACAGTAAAAAGTTTTTCCTAATACTATATTAGAGTTTCTCAACTTGCAGCTTGTGCCTGTTATGCCTCATTTTGTTGCCCTGCACCTCAGAGCAGGGTCTGACTACCTAGACAGCCACTTCTGCGAAAGTGTACTTCTCACCCCTTACTGTAGACCAAGGCACAAGCCACAGTCCTGGAAGGCAGCCACATGTAAGCCATCCTTCCATTTTGAAAGTTAAGTTATTAGAGAGCTGATAAAGAACCCTTATGCTGACCAGGCCTTTAGTTCAAACCAGACCTCACACAGAATCACAGAATGGTTTGGGGGATTGGAAGGGACCTTAAAGATCATCTAGTTCTAATCCTCTTCCACCTTCATGTAAATGTGCTTTTTTAAACACTCTTTATAATTACTAAACTCCACGGCTAGTTTATTCTCCTTAGTGCTACAGCTGTAGTCCATAAATCCCCACTGAAGATGCAATTCCTCCTGTAGGAGCTGAATTAGATAGGCAGAAATTATTACTGCAGTGTCTGCTGTCAGTAATACAGATGCAGGCAGCTTTCAGATTCTGCCATGATTCCAATGAGGATCTTCTCTTTTGCTAGCATCAATTTAAAACTTAAAAAAACCCCACAAACAACACAAACAAAGCAAAACAAACCCCAAATTAAACAAAACCAACCAAACAAAACACACACACACAAAAAAACAAACAAACAAACAAAAAACTTTGAGAAACCCTGTCATCCCTGTGTTTTAGGTCACTGGAGACGAAGAGGTTATGCTGGGGAAAAAATGTTTTATGCTTGCCTTTAATTTATATTCTTCCTTGGATGTTTGCTTACTGTCCTCTGGACACTGAAGGAGACAGAGATCTGATCTGACCAGTGCAGCCATCCTTATGTTCTTCTGTTAACATACAGAGTTGGAGACCTTCAAAGTGCTGATCTGACAACTATGGCACAATTGCAAATTACCAGGCATATTTTACTTTCTTGTCACTGGAACAAACCATCTTCTGACTTGAACACTACACTAGGTCATGCCACACTGAGCTAAAGCTAAGAGGACTAGAAGAATATGTACATAAAAACCTTGACAGTAGCTGCTGTGGTCTCACCTTGATACGGTATTTATATTAAAGATATAAATACAAGGATATTTACCACCTTGATAAGACTGGAAATACCACATCAAGAGAGAAGTTGCTAATAAGAAATGCCTTTTGAGTCTTAACTGCTTTCACTTTGATGGAGCAAACAGGCTCCAATGTGAAAACTGGAGACCAAGTTCCCTTTCTTTTTCTCTGCTTAACACTGTGGTGAGACCTCATATTGTCTTGTCTAGGTTACAGTTCAAGTGCTCTGAAACTTTCACTTCCCCCCCTCAAGCAGATGCTACAGCACAATAAATAGCTTAGTCTTCCATTGACTTTATTACAAAAGCATTTGAGCTCACTGCTCAAGTTAAGTACTGAGATAAGCTTGATGAAGTGTCAAGTCAGTTGATAAGGGAGAGACTTCTTGGCTCTATACCCCGACTAACTGCATCCAGCTTCTGGCCTTCAGCTCAAGTGATGAAGAGTTATGTCCACAATAACTGGAGTCTCTACACCAAGGTGGTCACCTACACACTGGGTAAGGACTTGGCTAGTGGTACCTTGTGGCCATAAGGCAGATACTGTTTTCTGCAGTGGTCAGTGTTTTTCCAGTCTGGCAGCATAATGTTTTTGCATGAAACTGAAGTGGTATGTGGCATGCCTGAGGTGAAAACCTCCTGGGATATTACTCGGTTTAAGCACCGGAATGTATAGAGTTAGGTCAATAGTTAGTAGAGTTAGGTTATGGTTGGACTTGATGATCTGAAAGGTCTTTGCCAACCAGCATGATTTGGTGATTCTGTGATTTGGAGGTGGTGCTTAGTTTCTGGTTGGGGTTAGACAATAGTAATCCAGTGTGGATGTGTACCATCAGAGTTTTATTCCAGATATTTTATGGAAAGTGAAAACAAAGGACAGTTACTGGATGAATAGACTTTCCGAGGGGCTGATTTATAGATGGAAAAATATTGCAATAATTCACATTAATGAAAGGTTGAAAGCAAGGTGTCATGGTTTGAGCCTAACATGACAACAAAGGAACAGCCCCATGGCAGCTCACTCATCTCCCTGCCCCACACACAGACTCTGGGATAAGGAGGACAAAGTTCAAGGGTTCAGACAAAGGACAAGGAGGGTTCCTCACTGATTAAGTTCACAGGCAAAACAGACTCAACTTGGGGAAAAAATAATAATTTAATTTCAAACACACACAGGACACAGACAACACAAAGAGCAGGGCTTGCATATGTTACCCCACCCCTCCCTTCTTCCCAGCCCCAAATCCCTTTGTTCCCGGTTTCTCTCCCTCCTTCCCCCCAGCGGCACAGGGGGATGGGGATGGGGTTTAGAGTCAGTTCACAGGCTGGTGGTTCCTGCTGCTCCTTCCTCCTCAGGAAGAAGGATTCCTTACAGTCCTTCCCTGCTTCCCCAAGGGGTCCCTCCCATGGGAGAGAGTCCTTCACAAACCTCTCCTTCATGAGTCCTTCCCACCAGGTCAGGAGCTGCTCCAGCCTGGGCTTCCTACAGAGTCATGGGCTGCTCAGGGAACAGGCACCTCCCCTGGCTCTGGGGTCTTCCAAAGCTGCGTAATCAGAGTTCACTGGCAGCAAATTCTCTGGCCACAAAATCCAAGTCCACAGGTCAAGTTCACCCCTCCTGGCTCCTTCAGGGAATGTTCCACCACGTTCCTGCATGAGCGCAGGGGGACAGCTGCCATCTCGCCATGGGCTGCAGGGAAACTTCTGCTTGGGGACCTTATTCCCCTTCTTCCTCACCAACCACCAGCACTGCTCTCCTTCCCCAGCACAGCTCCTCTCCCACAAATCCTTCTCTGCTCAGCTCTTACCTCAGTTCTTTCATATGTTAATGGCTGAGGTTCATCTCTTGTCCCTCTAATGGCTCCTTGGCTGGGTTTGGAGCAGGGAGAGCTTCTCAGCTTCTTACTGGAGCCATTCCTGGGGCCCTTCCCCCACTACCAAAAAACCCACCAAACCAAACCAGAACACAAGGTAACGCAGCCTCCTGGCAACAAGACCCACACCAGCCTTTGTGTGGCAGCAAACGAGAGGAAGCACAACACATATCATAGATAATCAAGGAGACAGGTGTTTCCAGGGTTGTTCACAACCAGGAGATAATACTGATTTGATCACCCATGTCCAATTATGTGGTTGTAAGTGGAGCTGGGATGAGTCAGCTTATGGACCACAAGGCAATCCAAGACACACTTAGAAACTTCTTGGCTCATTTCATCCTTTGTGTGCAGGCCCCACCTGGCACATAAACTGCACATTTTTTTCAAGGACTTAGGTTGGCCACTCCTTGCTTAAAGCCTTTGTGGGTAGAGGGGACTCAAATTTTCTTCTTCTTATCAAGTAATCAAAGTAGAATTAACTTTTAAATGGCATGTATAGAAATTACTAAACTTACAGGTTTTACCCTCTCAAGACAGGTTCATGCCTGTAAAGAGTTTGAGACAGGCTAAAAATTTGGATTTAATTATAAAAAAGTAAGAAGACCCAAATACAGTATGTCTTGGGGAGGGAGAAGTTTCTATTTTTTAAGTTTTTATTTAGTAATCACCATTATCTCATGGATCTCTTGCAGAGTAATTGCTCTTTGACAGGTAGACACAAACTGAATATTGATTAGATCTGACTGATCTCAGTAAAATGAACAAATCAGGTGATTAAAGATAATTGCATGTTTCTATGATGTTTCTAAATAGAGCTGGTCAAATAATTTATTCGAAAATCTGTGGTTAAAAAAAATAATCATCTAACTCAAAAATTCCTTTTAGGATATATCAGCTCCTGTGCTGTATTTAGGTATTGAAATCTCCAGTTATTTGTGGATAAATAATTTATTCTCTCTAGCTAATATTACTGTGAGCTAATATTAGCTGTCAGTTTAATATTTGCTATAGGTGTATTCATTATCAGGTTTTAATTGAGCTATATTGAAGCAGATTGAATATGCTGTACTTCTAAAAATGAAACTGTGGAATAGTTGATAAGGAGAATTAAATGCAAAAAATGAGGCAGTGTTTGTCCTGATCTATGTCAAACAGCTGACAGCTGTTAGACTCCAGCATACTTACAGACTATATGTTTGCTTTTTAGAGACAGACCAAAATGTCCTTAGATAATAATTTAAGAATGGAACTAATTATGGGAATATTAATGACTAGCAGCCAAAAAGCAAAGCTGAAAAGTAAAGATTGTTCCTAACTAAGCTTTATCTCTATTTGTAACTTGTTTTCCTCATATGCATCCATTTTATAAAAGGAAGGAGCTACCTCAATTCAGAACTTCAGGTAATACTTCATGGATAATGGTTCATGTAGGAATATTAAGACTGAACCACCTATGTGCAAGACGCTGAACTTTGTGACAGTTGTGACTTTTTTTGTTTGGTCTTTTTCCTAAAGAAGTTGTAAATATCTCATTAACTTAGATTGCTGCTTCAGCCATTCTGCAGAGCAGTATGTCAAAGTGCCCACATCTTGAGTGTTTACAGATGTAAAGTTGCGAGTTGAGTATGTGCCAATCCATCTTCAGCTGCGAGCATGGACCCCTGCACCAAAATTGCTTCAAACTCTTCCTGGTATTTACGGTGTCAGCATGGATTTCCAGCCATTTTATTTAAAAATATTCAGCCAGTCAGTGGTTATCTCTTGCTATCACTCTGAAATTTTCTATGGCTGGGCAAGCAAGTCTCTGAGTTTCAGGGTCTGGAGCAGATGACACATCTCTCTACAGTATTTTGCATGGTTTCAGAGGTCTGGATGTTAGTCTAATACATGTCTGACACATGGTGCTCCTGCAGATGACCTGGGTCCAGGGCTTGGAACTCTGCAAGTGTTCTGTTTGCTTTGGTGATAGGGTTGGAACAACTCTTACAGGAAGGTCTTCAAACTTCCTTTCATGAGGACTGTACCTTCTTTGAAATACAATCAGCATTGGCAGGTAACTTTGGCATGCTAAAAACTTGCTTCTGTTTTGCCTAGGTGACTGGGAATACTCCTCCCAATATATTCTGAACAGATAGAGCAGTCTCATGAGTGAGCCCCTCCTCCCAGCTAAGGCAGGTTCTGTTGCCTTGTAGCCTCATAATGCAGTAGTGCCATTGCTAGTACCATGTCACAGATTTTCTATGGAGTTTGCAAGGCCTCAGGGATTAAGTTTGTTATGCTTGTTTTGCTGGAAATTTCTTGACCTGACAGGAGTTTTGTTTTTACTTTATTTAGCTGTTAACAGTGATTTTCTAACGACTTGCTATGCCTCATTTTTTAAGTTTTCCTTGTTATTGTATGGTACAGCCATATCTTCAGTATTGGTAGCAGTAACAATCATAAAATGATTGTTGCAACCAATAGTTGTTCTTTGCCAAGCAAGATATAACTTTAACCTAGTGATGTACTGTAGAGCAATAACAGACCTGCTATGACAGCAGAAGCCCTGGGCATGGCATGGTTAAGAGCTGGGACATGGGCTAGTTCTTAAGGTCCCATTTCAACAGTGACCAGTTAAAGAAATGCAGACCTGAGGCTGGGCAAAGCTCTTTGTAGAAGCAGCAAGGTAAAGAAGTGCAGGTATTCCACATACATAAAATAAGTAATGTATGGTAAACCCAGATGTAATGATGTGGAGTTGCAGACCAGTGGAGATAGAGGTCGGTGTGAAGGTGTAGCAGAAAACAGGTATGTGGAGAGAAAAAAAAAAAAAAAAGAAAAAAAAAAGGAGTGTAGGAAGGAGAAATCAACATCAGATGCTTCTTGGCAAAGGATTTTGGATTTATTCTACCCACTCCTCTCCAACTAAGAGGAAACCATCAGCATTAGGACTTAGAGGAGCTGTAGACAGGCAGTATACCACCAGGGAAGAAGAAACCAAGAACTGTGTGTGAAATGATTAAAACTCTATTGTTATGGAGACTTCTCTTTATATAAACTTTTTATTGTTATAATTTATTTTAATAATAATTAGATTTTACTTTTTTTCATTCAAGATTTTGAGCACAGCACGGCTTAAGCATGGCTGCTTAACCTAACATACCGGATCCTGCCTGGAATTACCTGCCAGTGACCTCAACTATTTGCCAAGGAAAAGCCATGCAGAGTGTCCCTGTGCACAGAATTCGAAAATGAACTTCTCAGATCAAGGGAGAAGCTCTTTAGTCTGTTGACGGCTGACAAATGCAACTTTAAATTGCTTGGTGTGACAACAGAGGAGGTAATCATACATTGGTTCAAAATTATAGCAATGTACCCCCTCATGTTACTCTGCCTGATTTCCACTACAGTGCTTTTTTTTCTCTATAAAGCATTTGACAAGTAAAGGTACAAATCAGAGTGTAAATACATATCTGTATTCTTCTTTTTGGCACTGACTCTTCCTACCTGAATTTCTCTGGAGTCAGTTCTTCATTTAGATGCCAGTGTATTCTCAGTTCCGTTTTGCATGTACTACATGTTTGTGCATGGATTTTTGAAGCATCACATGGGGCATTAGTGCTTTGATTTCCATTAAAATTAATGGTTGTTGTATGGCTAGAACACTGAAAGAGAAATTTAAAAATAATAATAAAATAATTAAAATGTGTCTGTCATCCTAAACACTCCATTTATTATTTATCATAAAATGTATTTACACATACCTAGAAAGAGGCTGAGTATCCCTGTTTCTTTTATGGGTTACTAGTAATGTAGAGAGGCTTTTAATACTTGTGGTCTATCTTAATGGCATCTGCTTTTGTTGAACATCTAGGAAGAGTTGGTCTTCATGCTATTTCCAGTCTTACATTCAGCAAAGCCAATAACAAAACCATTTTCACAGAACTTGGCAAATATTCCTCTAGGACCAAGAGGCTCATTATATCAAGGCCTCATGGTGCTAGCCACTGTGTAGAACAGTAAGATAGCCCTCATCCTAGTAAGAGCGGATGAATTGGATAGCAAAGATACATGTGAGGAAAGACAAGGCACTGAAGTGATATCCATGGAGCCTTTGGGTTGTCAAGACATGCAGTTCCATGCTTTTTGTATTGACTGGCCTTAGAGAGCCTTCATGTTCCTAAATCTTTTGTCCTGAAATACCAGAATAGCCAAGGCAAAGGAGAACTCTAGGAATATACCTTCAAAATCTAAGTAAAAATAATTTTAAACACATTTACAGTGTATTTAATCAGTTCCCAGAAACATTCTCACAGTTGGGTTTTCACAGCATCAGTACTTGCAAAATCTATTGTTTGCTTATTTCCTGCAGTGGAAAATTAAAAGCTTGATCACACAAATAGTCCAGACTGTTAACACAGAATATTAGTGGACCTGCTTACTCCCAGCAGACATAAGCTTATTTTGATGCTCTATATGTGTGCATAGTCAGGACTCTGTTATAACAATTCTGTTACAACAAATCTGTGTTAGCCAAATGTTTTGGATTACAGTCTAAGATCTGAGACACGTGTTCTTGTTGCTTAGTTACAGAATTTCTCCCAAAGAGAATAAAACATGTGGCTTCAATGAACACCAAAATATAAATTGAGTATTTGTCAAATTAATCTTTGGCATTCATGCCACCTGTACCCCAAGTATTCAGGAGTTTTTGCATAAAACCTTGAAATACGAAAATTACTTTTGAGGGTTAATGCCAGAAAAAGTGCAAAAGCTTGAGTTCATGAGCTTATTATTTATAAAAGCAGCAACACTGATGGACTGAGAAATGCACCGTGAGTTGTTCTCTAGTGCTCCCTCTGGTTGATAGCGGGAACTGTGGCTTCAAATGAAACAGGTTTAAAACTGCAAGAGGAAGAATGAGATGAAATGAAGGGCAAAATGTGAAAGCTAAAACTTCCTGAAAAGACTAGAACGTTACTTACCCTGGAAAATACAAGCTTCTTAGGTGATCCCAATGGGAGGTAGCATTCAAACGTACTGAAGCAGAACCTGTACCAAGACTAAATTTGATTGCACCCACACATGTCCTTAATGTATGATTAATGAGCCATGGTAGACATACATCAGGTCAGTGATGCTGACACTGGCAAATGGAGGTATTTTTCACAGAACTCCTCGGATAATGGTGTGCCTGTGGCTAGTGCTGCAGGAAGGATTACATTTAGGTAAATGCAGCTGGTCATGAAGAGTGATAGGAATTTGCTTTAGGGGATTGACTTATTTATTCAAGAGAGGACATGATCAAAATCTATTTTTTATTTATTATCCGTAGACATTCCAAGACTTACCTGTGTACAGGGAAAACATATTTATATGCTTGAGACTTATGAAATCAGCCATGTACATGATGGGGCTGAAGAGAAGAAAAACACAAATTAATGGGAAATTGTTGCACATGGGAACTCCGGAGTTTATCGTTACTTGGGCTCCTTTTCTGCCCACCTTGATATGCAGCCAGTGCCCCTGGCCCTATTTTATCCTGCTTCTGTGCTGGCAGCTGTGAAGGATTATGCTGGAGAAAAGAAAGCTACGGTGTGTGCAGGTAATCCCAGAGTGCATGTATATTTATATATACAAAAGATGTATATATGTAAAAGTATTAAAGGGCTGCAGCAAGGAGCAAATCTTTCCCATTACATTTTCTAGCTGTTTGAGTTGTCTCTTCTTGTTTGCTTGTTTCTTTGTTTCTGGTTTGTTGTTTTGGTGGGTTTGTGTTTTGTTTTTATTTGTTGGGGTTTTTTTTACTAAAATGGACTAACTACTCAGCATCAGAGCAGGACAAGTGGTGCTCGCACCATGCTCTCTGTTCTAGCCTCCTGATTCTCTACCAGTGATTCAATTGCTCATTTCCTTTGAAAAACCAGCAGCAATGAGCCCGAGTATCAGTGCAACTGCAGTAACAAGCCAAAGGGCATAGGGGAGTCCTTCGTAGCCATGTTGCAATATGCCATCAACACACACCTTTTGTTGACATGTAAAGGCTTGTGACACTTAACCTCCTGCCATTCACCAGTTTTGTGAAGGCACTGGGGAATGCACTCAGCTGTTTGGACAACTGGGCATGGTCTTTGCAGCAAAGAAGTTTAATGGCACCATGGCAAGGACATTTGGAACTGGGAAGGAGAGTGGCTGAGGTGCAGGCCAGGATATAGGTCAAGTGACTGTGGGATGCCACATGTAAGTCTTGCAAGTATAACCAGTCTCATTGACTTCTGGAGACAGTGTGCCTTGACTGTTTGGATTCAACTCCTCTTTCCATGGTAATTTCAGTCTTTGAACTTAAGGTTAGCCTCAGCTTCAAAACATTTAAGGGATGATGCCTGTAACTGTGGCACTCCTGAACTTCTTGGGGAAAACAGCTTTTAGTTTCTAAAGGAGGATCAGGCAGCTGGATGCAAGACACGCGGAGAGGTGTCCTCAGTCTTTGGAATCACTCTGCCCAGCAAAGTCACTGAACCTTCTCCAAACAGTTCTCTCCACGAATCCTGTTTAGATTTCAAAAGGCTGTCCTTCTGGTTTGTTTGGAAAATTAAACAGAAGGAAAAAACTGCAGAGGAAACAGCTGCTTACCTTGATTCAGTAGGTCTCTGACTGCATCAGAGTTGCTACTAGGAAATGTCGTTAGTAAATTTAGAGCTAAAATCTTGCCTGAGGTGAGATCAGACAAATAGAGAGATTTAAAAGCTCCTCTGTTTCCACACTGTTCAGTGTGTTGTTACTGCAAAGTGGGCACTTCAAAAGCGCTGTGCTACTAAACTAGTCTTGGATTTCATTGCTGAGCAGAGCCTTTAAGATTCTGACAACCTTTAGAGACAGCCAAAAAACTATGAGCAGTTGTGTCATTAAAATCCTGTTGGTTTGTCCACTGGGAAACTTCTGGAATGGTTCCACCACAATTTGCTGAAAAGCACTCTCAATATAGGCATCATGAGACGATTCTGCTAGTACACTAGGGAGAACTACAGGAATGCACTCTCATAGGCATCTACATACCCAGTCTGGAGGATCATGTGTGCCTCTGGGTGAAAGCACAGACTATAGGAAACTGAAGAAGCCAGTAAGTCCTTAGTGAGATTTTTAATAACATTGCAATAGCTTTTAAAATTTGGCCCTTCTATGCCTGGGAAATTCCTTATATTTGCACCTAATAGCTAGGCTCTAGTTCCAAAATGATGCCAACATGTTTCAGAACCCAGCTGTCTTTTGCCCCCTCTAGCATCTATTACCTTGCAAACCAGAAGCCTTTTTTTTTTTGTGTGTTGTCTTAATGCTGAAAAAGCATTTCCCTATTTCTGTGACTCAAGGCAGGAAGATCTGGTTCTGCCATGTGACCTCTTCCAGCACTTGTAATAATGAAAGAGTTCTCCATCGAGGTTACTTCAGTTCAGAATCATTACCCAAAGGCACTGTGCTGCTTTGTAGCCCAGCACAATGCAACCACTTCTAGATTGAAATGGAAGAAGTGTTTTAACAGCAGAGCACAGAGCATTGAAGATACCTGAGTTAAAAAAAAAAAAAAAGAAACAGCTTGAGAGTGTGAGACTAGTGTGAGCCTTGTGCAATAGTCCACTAAAAGTGGCTACAACCAGAACCAGTAGTAGCTCAATGACAATCTATTTAAAAGCAGGTAGCTTTGGGGGTTTTGCTAAGGAAGGATCAGGAAAGGATTCTCAGTGCAGCTGAGAGCTCCCAGTCTTCTGGGAAGTACCTGGAAAGTTCAAGAGATGTAAAACATGAGGAGCAGTTCCAGCGGAGCAGAAACCTGCATGTTAGATCGATGAGGAGAAGCATGAAAGTACAGCTGCTTCTAAAGCAGCAGGGATGTGAAGGTCAGCGAACTGGTGAATTCTTAGTGTGCAGTGATCCTTAATAGAACACATTTTGTGACTGTCTGACAGGACCTTCTGGTAAGAGCTGAAGATAATCTAACAAAGCATACTTCAAGTAAAAGGTGAAGACTTGCTTCGTTTTCTTGTTTCCTAGGTAATGCTAAAGTGAGCAGACACCTGGGAGAAGCAAAGTTAGGGCAACAGAGACATTTTTCTTACCAACTCCACTGCCATCCACTTTATTTTGGTCACTTGCATTACAGTCTTCTCCCTGTCAAACACTGAGGTAGGTGTCCGTGCAAAATACAGGACTGGAAACATTGTGCATTAAAAAAAAAAAAAAAAAAAAAAAAAAAAGATGCCTCCAAGAGATACATAGTCAAGTGACTTCATAAGCCTGTTCTACATCAAACTCACTTGTGACGGGATGATTATCTCCACAGCTGATGGTGGGCTGAAAAAACTGAAGTGCAGGTGCTCACCAGACTCCACCTATTTATAACAGCCAGAATCCATCTATTCATAACAAAACAAGATGGCAGTTTAGCAGCCCCTGAGAATGGAACTTTTTATCTTTTCGCTTTTGTCAGCAGTTCACTAGGGCTCTGTGTTAGATCTGAAAACTAATAATGGTGAGCCCACTCTGCTGAGCTGACCAGGGTGTGGTTTTGGAATCTGGTTGCCATTTTTTGATACCATAAAAGACAAGGAATGCACCAAAGTTCTGGGATACAACAGATGACAATATAGAAAAGTGTTGGCCTGCCAAGTCACTGCAAACTTGTCCTGACTTTGGAGATACAGCTCCCTAAATAAAAGGGATACTGGGGGAGAAAGCAGTGGTTGAGGGGAGGGGTATAGCTTCCCTAAGGGAAGAGTGATGCTCAGTTTAATACAGTAGGTTAAGGAGGATAAATATTTACAGGTGGATGCTGCCATTGCATTATATAGAAGCATGGTATGAGATTACAGCCCTTTCCTTGTGTCTGCTGTATGTACAAGAGATACTGATCTGCAAGAACTTAACCAAAGCACGTGGAGCAGACGCATGACTCACCCCATTTTTGCTACAGAACTAGTTCTGTGCCTGTCTTGTGTCAGCCTGTTCTGTGAAACCACTTCCTTAAGTTGCTTGGTCTAGATGTCGTGGCTTAATCACTTGGTGTTGAAACCAATCTGGGGTTATAAGAAGTCATTCACCTTATGCTTGAAAGCTGGCTGAATGCAGAGAGTAAATTAGAGGCAAATTTTCAGCCTAACATCCATATGACTTCATCAAGAATAATGTGCTGCGTTGTGGAATACATTTACATTATTTAGGAAAGATTTGTTTAACAGCTCAGCACTAGAAACCTCCAAAGAAATGAAAATACCAGATTCCCATGCAGCTCAATCCCCACTGAACAGCAGGCAGCTGCACAGCTGGGGTACACAAAAAGAGCTGCACCCTCTCTCCCCCACTTCCCCTTTCTTCTCATGAACGGGGCTCAGCAGAGAATGCAGATCTAGGCCTTAAGTCCAGCACTTTTAAGCTGCCAGATAAGAACTGAGGCCTCCATTTAACTTACATTAGGTATTCTCTTGCACACTTACTTACCTTCCTTTCTCAAGCTTTTATTAATATTCTCCTGTGACTGCCTAGTTCAGCTGTCAACATAAAGAATGGGCACGTGGGTGTAGGTAATTCCTACATTCCAGGCGCCTTCCAAGTGCCAAAACTCGGAAAGAGGCTTTTGTGCAAATAAAATCCCGTGGTATGACATGGCAAGCACCAAGAAAGAGCAGGTTGGGAGAGAAAGAAAAGCTCTTGGAGGTACTCGGGCAGCCTGTGACCCTCTGTACGTGGGAGGCCTAATTAGCTGGACGCTACAAAAGGCTGCTTGCAACTGGCAGGAAGAGCTGACTGTTGGGAGGGAAGAGGCAAGAAGGGCCGTTTCCTGTGCAGTGGATGATCTCTTAGGTTCTGAGGCTTAGATGCAGAGCTTTGGACTGAAGACACTGGGAGCCTACAACAACTGTGGGCAGCCCACGACAGGCCTAGTAAAAGCACATAATATAATGCTCAGTGAACCTAGTATTTTCAAAAGTTTACTGCCAGATACCAAAGCGAGAAGGCTTCAAGTCTAACTTAGAGATCAAGACTTCTCACAATTCCCATTATCTACCATTGCTGTTGAGGTTCTCAGTCTGCTAACTTCAATACACCGTGCCCCTTTGCTCATGTTTGCTACCAATTTATAGAATCATATAATAGAATCATAGAATGGTGAAGGTTGGAGGGGACCTTAAAGATCATCAGGTTCCAGCCTCCCTGCCATGAACAGGGACTCCCCACACTAGACCAGGATGCAAAAGCCTCATCCAACCTGGCCTTGAATACCTTCAGGGAGGGGGCTTCCACAACCTCTCAGGACAACCTATTCCAGTGCCTTACTACCCTCATGCTGAAGAATTTCTTCCTGATGTCTAACATAAATCTTCCCTCTTTCAGTTTAAAACCATTACCCCTTGTCCTATCACTGCCCTCTCCGGTGCAAAGTCCCTCCTCAGCTTTCCTGTAGCCCCTTCAGGTACTGGAAGGTGCTCTAAGATCTGCCTGGAGCCTTCTCTTCTCCAGGCTGAACAGCCCCAACTCTCTGAGTCTTCACAGCAGAGCTGCTCCAGCCCTTTGATCATCTTCGTGGCCCTTCTCTGGACCCTCTCCAACAGCTCCATGTCCTTCCTGTGCTGTGGGCTCCAGAGTCCACAGCCCACAGAGCTCCACAGTATTCCAGGTGGGGTCTCACCAGAGCAGAGTAGAGGGGCAGAATCTCCTCCCTGGCCCTGCTGGCCACACTTCTTTGGATGCAGCCCAGGACACAATTGGCTCTCTGGGCTGCAGCACACACTGATGGCTCATGTTGAGCTTCTCATCTACTACCACCCCCAAGTCCTTCTCCTCAGGACTGCTCTCCAGCCATTCTCCCCCCAGCCTGTATTTGTGCCTGGGGTTGTGCTGGCCCAGGTGCAGGACCCTGCACTTGGTCTTGTTGAATCCATGAGGTTGGAATTGGCCAACTTCTCTCCTAAAGGAAGGAGCCATTGGTCAAAACCATTGAAAATTATCTTGTGGCTGTCTCAACTTAGATCCTATTCAGAAAGACCCAAAATTAGCTGACCTCTCTGAAAACACTGGCCTTTATGTTCTTCAAGGTGGATTTCAAACTGAGTGGGCTAGCTAGGAGTGTGTGCACAGGAGTGGAAACAGACACACCAACTTATGTTCCTAGGAAGCACTTGCAAGCTCACCATGTTGTTCTCTGAGGCTTGGGTTTCTCCAGTCTGACATACAGAGACTACCCAGCATGGATTTTTTTTCTTTCTCTTCCCAGATATGTTCTAAGCCAGGGAGAGCAGAGGGTAAGCTTGAACTTGGACAGCAACAAAACAAACGCCCATTCTCTGGCTTCTGCCTCAGCTTTTGGCCCACATGACACAAAGGCAAACATATTTCAACCACTTAATTCTCACCCCTGTTTTCTCATCAGGGGAGCACTGGGTAGGCCTGTCCTCTGCCACTACAGAGAACACTCATAAGGACAGCTTGTTTTTGCAAGGTTCATGTGTCTGAGTGCTGATACTGCCATGCTGTCCTGCGTCAGGTACAAAGAGCAGGCAGAAGGGACAATGCATAACCCTTGAAACAGAGGTTACTTCTCCAGGTATATTGCTTGCCTCAGCCCCTCATGGCAGTGAGAAAGATGTGTGCCAACTTCATTTTGTCCCTTTCAGAATACTTGTGGAAAGCCTCTAACAGTGGGAGAAGTCATAGCAGAAGAAATTTGTGAGAACCAGCAGCACAACACTTAAGTAGCTGCAGTGAAGCATGATCCTTCTTAATGTGATACTTCAGGTAAAGCTCTGCTTAAACTAAACATACTTAATTGGGGTGTGATTTTAATGGGTCAGAGCAAATCAGGCTTTTGCTACATAACAGGGATAACAGGTCCTAAACAGTACAGTTGGGGTCTGATTTCAGTGGTATCCAACTGGTACACTTGAATTCATAATATTTGAGATTTTCAGTAGTAAATGGGATTAGATCAACTCCTTTCTAAGTTTCACTAACTTTGGTGAAATTTTAACTGTGGATTCAGTGAGCAAAGCAAGGTGAACATTTTGAGAAGTGGCTGCTCAGTTTTTGTGCAAACCCAACCCCAAATCCGTGCCCTAAAGCGAAACACTGACAGGTCTGCCATTTAACACTTTTCAGCCTGAACTTAACATGGGCTGCTCCAGTGTTAGAAAACATCTTGCAAATGCTTTAAGCTCCAAATTGTTTTCAAACTGTACTGTGAGGTATCCAGCATTTCTGAGGGTTCTGTAGAATAGAAATTGTATGCTTTAAGGAATGTTATTGTCTGACTGCCTGGACAAACATGAAGGTTTTTTAAATAATACATTCTTTCCTGCATCCTTTGAAGGTTCATACCAAATTTATCTTTCGTTCTCTATTGAAATATACTTGCAGGCTGTCTGTGCTGTCCGCTGGGGCAGTTGTGTTCTGTTTCACTGTGTTCAGGTTGTGGGAGAGCAGCATGTTCTGTAAGGTTAAATGTTTATCTTCCTTAGGACTGGGCCACACAGTCCACTTGTATCTGGAATAATTGAGTGAGGCATCTGCAGAGATTAGTAGGTCTAGGAAAAGGAAAAGCCAAGTGTGAGTTTTCATTAAAGAAGAAACAAGGTGATGTTAGTCATGGAGAAATGTAGGCAGCTTCTCTACACTTAAAACAGAAAATGGTGGGAATTCACATGGGTGTAACTGAAACATACTTCTAGAAATGTGCTGTGTTGAGCAAAGGCATCATGTGTTCTCCATGCTGTGACTGCCATCACACTGCAGTGTAAGGCAGATAGTTGTTAAATCAGGTGGTATCCTTAGATACAGTCAAACGTGTTTTGAGACAGAATCTGCCTGACAATCTCTGACACCCTGTATTTACAAAAGGCAGAAGTGCTAATACAGGACAAACCCACCAAGGTCTTCACTTATGTAGCTTTATGTACAGCTGTAAAGCACCTGAAAAGTTCCTGGCAGTGCAGCGTTGTTTGGTTGTGATAATCACTATTCCCTATCTCTGGACATCAGCAAAGCTCAAAACCTATTAAACACCAGTGCTTGCTGTGCTTTGTAAATGCTAGTACAATTTGAAGCTTGCAAGAGCTGCAATAAATTATTCACAGTTTATAGGAAATAAATTCCAGAGGAGGGAAAGGAACAGAAAACTGTGACATGCTGCAAGCCTCTCTCTATTAGAGGGTCTGTGCTGTGCTATTCCTGACACGAACCACCCTCCTCCAGTCTCACAAAACAAAGGCTCCCTACAGTGCTGCATGGGGGGGGGGGGGGGGAGGGGCGGGAAAGAAAGACAAAAAAGCTGGAGATTTCTTGGCTTCCCCATGGGACTTCAGGTTCCTTGCGCGGCTGTTGACAGAGCAGGCAGCCTTCCCATCTGGAGTGCTCCATTCCTCTGCCCTGGCCTCTGGCAGGGTGGGCTGGCCCTGTTGGCCATGGGCAGCCCTGTCCCCTCAGCAGTCCCTATGCCGCTGTCCCCCGGGAAACTGCTCGGGACAATGAACTCTATAGCACCTAAGCTGTTGATTATGTATTTAAATTTAAAAAAAAAAAATAAAAATCGTATATATAACCAAATACGTATTATGTATATGAGAGATGATGACTCTTTTTCACATGCTGCAGTCACATGAAAGTCAGAACCTGCCCCGGTTAGCACCAGGGTGTGAATTACCCAAACTCCTTAAATGAGATCATGGACAGATAAATGCATGTAAGTCTTAAATGAAGCTGTTTGTCCTTGTCTCTGTCACCCTATAAATGAAAATTCTGTTAAAATACCAACATATGGGTTAAAGTCTCTTAACTACAGCCTTACCCTTCGTAACAAAGGTGTAAAAAAAAAAGTCACAAATGCAAGGAAGCAGCAGCTCGTGCCAACCTCTTGGCCCGCGGATCCGGCCCTGGCTTTTGTTTTGAACAGACCAGATCTCCGTCTGTGAGGTGTGTGGCAACACTTCACGCTTCCCTGGCGTGCACCGAGAGCTCCCCGCGGGGGTTTTTCTGCGGGAGAACCCGCGGGGAGGGCTTTTGGTTTCGGGAAGGCTGGGGATGGGGATGGGGGGGGGGGGGAGGGCAGGACAGTGGAAGCTGGGGGTGGGGGGACGCCCCAGCCCCCCCTTCCGCAGCACATGCAGGTACCGACAACTACGTTCTCAAACGTTCCCACGGGCAAGGCGTGGGTGGGGGGTCGGGGTGTCCTTTGTGCTGCCCCCCCACAGCCCGGTGTGCCCCCCCCCCCCCGCAATCCCTGCCCCCCTGCAAGGGCGGGGGGGGAAGCAGCAGCGCGGCCCGCGCATGCGCAGAGCGGAGCCGCGCTTCCTGAGGGCGCTGACACCGAGTTACCTTTCACCTACTTCGCGGCGGCGCGTTCCGGCGGGGTAACTGCCGGTCAAACGGCGGTGCTCGGCGCGCATGCGCGGCTCCCCCGCCCCCACCCCAAGCCGAGTTCTCCTCCCCACCCCCAAAATGCAGCTCCCCACCCCCCCCCTCCAAACACACCCACACACGGCCCGGGGGGCAGGGGGGGCTGCAGCACCCGCGGGTGCCCGCTCTGTTTCTCCGCCGGGCTTCCCCTCCTCCTCCTCCCGCCGCGCATCCCAAGGCTCCCAGCTGCAGATATCCCGTATCCCGGCGCTTGCTCATCCCAAGCGCTGGCAGCGCCCGAGCCTGTTTTCCCTGGCGCAGCGCGGGGTTACTGCCGGTCACGGCCGGCCCAGCCCGCGCCCATCGCTCCCCCGCAGGCACCGCGGGGTGCGGGGGATGGTGCCCGCAGCCCCCGCACCGCCCCGGGGCTGCCCTGCTGCTGGGGCCGGTGCCCCCTGCTCCAGAGTTACCTCGCAAAGCAGCTTTGCAGCGGTCCCGGCAGAGCTGCCTGAATGAGCCCTCTGTTGCCCACAAAGCTCACACCAGCACCGCACGGATTTCAGCACGAAAGGATTACCCCTAACGAGAATTTTGATCTTGGATCAAGCGTCAGTGCTCAGAAGAGACTTAGGAAAGCCGTAGGCCAACACCAAACCATTATTTCTGAGCTGGCAGTAGGTGATGGAGGGAAGAGCGAAGAAAAAAAAAAAAAACACAACAAAACATTTCCTGCAGTCTTCTGGGAGCGAATTGAAATGCTTACTCACTCTGGAAGAGCTGGGTATCTCTGCCCTGTGGAAGCCACAGTGGTGAGGCGTGCACAGCAATTTGTAAAAGAGCAAAAATAAGTACGTTGTAGGTGTGTGTGTGTTTGTGTGTGTGCTGAGGCCAGACGTGAATCCTGCAGCGGGGTTGTCTTTTACTCTTGGAAAGGCTCCAGACATACTTCTCCTAGGTACAATTTACCCAGTCTCAATTTTTTGTCTTGTATTTATTCCATAAACTTCCCCAGTGGTCATTAATAAGGAAAATCAGGTGAGGAATTTGTCCCTCTGTGTTGCATGTAGCTACAGCATCACTGTTCCCTGTGTTTCAAGGACCTTTGCTGTAAATGGTGGTGAGGAAGACCTTAACTGGCCTGTGAAATGAAGATTTGGGTTATCCTTGGGGATTTTTTAGCTCATTTTGAGAAATGTCTGGAGATCTTTCTGACACTGAAATCGCTTTTTTTCTGTTTAGCTGTCTTAACAGCAGAATAGGCTCTTGCAGCACAACCCAGCAGTCCTCCCTTGGTCTAGAAGAGGCCAAAATGGGAGGAAATTCAATACTGCAAGAATTTGTAACACGATACATGTTAGCATTTTCTGTATGCCAGTGCATAAAAGCAATTTAAGTACAGTTTAACTGTTATTAAATAGCTACAAAAGAGATGAACGAATATTTTATTTATCCCTCCACCCCGTCAAACTACAGATTGCTCCTGTTTCACCATTTAACCTGTAGTAAACACTCACAAAAACTACACAGTATTGCACAGCAATGTAGAATGAAGCAGCAGAGAAATCAGGAAGAATGTTTCTTTACTCTTAGAAGCAGTTTGGAGATTTGCTATAGAGTGAAATACTTACATGGTTTTCCCTCACTCTTGTGTTTTCTGGTGGTTTTCAGGGGAATCCTATGCGTTGTCCCCTTGCAGACTTTCTTCTCTTCCATTTTTAAAGCTCTGATATCTTTCTCTCTTAGTAATGTGTTGTTACCAGGCTGCTGAGTAGAGTTGTTTACTGGTCATTCCTATGCTGTACAAAGGCACAAATAATTTGACAGGAAATATTTGCTATGGCAAAAAGGAAGGGGAGATGGGGTGTATGTGATAGGAAACTGATAATCTTATCACTTTTACAGCCTTTGAAGTTATCCCCTCTTCCCCCTCCCTGGTTGTATTGCCCACACCTGTTGATGCAGATTTTCCACTTGCATTTGTTATCTTTGACTTCAGAGATATTTAAGGGAAACTGCACAATTGATGTTTCCTAAGTACAGAACTGTCTGGGGCCCCATTTCATACCAGTGAATATTTGGACTTCCTCCTGAATAAGAAGTTTACCATAACTATAATTTCTCTTTCTCTAGTGGGATAATGATAATACATTTATTCACACAGTTTTATTGTCTCCTGAATTTTGTAGTAGCTGTGGGCTTGCCTCCATACCAGTGATAAAACTTCTTTTATACTTTAAAGATAAAGGTAGTGTCAGCATGCTCAAGAGGACAAAATTATGAGTTAAAATTGATTTAGACAAAACCAAGTTCTGAAGAGTAGCATATCAAAGCTAGTATTGCAGTCCCTTCCAAAAGACACTGCCTTCCATGGACTGTCTTCTGACTCTGGCTTTCTGAATTCTTGCACTTTCTGTGCTTCCTTTCCCTTCTTTCCTTGTCATCTGTCCCTGCTCTACAGGCTTTCATCCCACCATGTGGGAGGGACTTCAGTGGTGGCTCCAAGTCTCAGGCTGCAGCAGTGGAAATCACTGTTTCAGGCAACAGAATCTCCTCATCTGTCTCACAGTGGTTGTGTTTGAAGAGCAGATAGACCCATATACATAATTTTCAGGCAGCATTCCTGTGCTGCTCTACTTTCAGATGGTTTTGCATTCTTACTTGGGCAGCTTAAACTGCAAAAGAGCTGTTCCTGAAAAGGGTAGAAAGCTCGTGCCTCTACGGTGTTCCTAACAAGATTGGACATGTCTCCCCAGCTTGGAAACCTAGCCAGTTGAGCTGGAATTTTATTGTAAACTGGATTGGCTTTTAAAATAGCACAGATTTCCAATTCACTTTCCTTGGAAGTGTAATTGGAGCCTTGTTTAATTATTCATTCTCTGGCCAACAAAGGCAGGAATTCCAATTATACTTCATGTTAGGACACAGTCAAAAATCCTGTACAGTAAAGACAGCAGTTCATATCTTTAAGTGTTCCTTTTCAGGTTCCCTTTTAGAATTAAGAATGTAAAATTACGAACTAGTATGACACTCCTATCTCAAATGTGGGAGGTTTTTGGTCAGATTTTTTCCCCCCATTATCAGGAATATCGTTGGCCTCCTTAGGCCTACGTTGACACTTCAGTTGTTTAACTGGGTTTTCCTAAATAGATTTCTGAAATGATTTTGTGAACTCGTATGTGTGATAAACGAGGCCAGGTATGGAACTAAAAGGACTTATTTTTTCATAAGAATTTCACAGCCTGAAAATGCAGTGTTCCAGTGACATGAAAAATGCTTATATGCAGCTACAGCTCTCTTCATAGTTGGTGCTTGTACAGTACCTAATTACTGCCTGGAAATCTGGTGCTTTACTGCAGTACGAACATTAAAATGTGTAATGAATCATAGTGATAAATGCTTTTGCATCAGGCCAGAGGTAAAATCATAAAGCAAAACATCATGAAGAATGAAAAGTCTGAAAGTGGGTAAGTGGAAATTAACTGTTGTACCCTAAGATTTCCTCTATGAGAAAAACTTGACTTCTCTGTTTTCATATGGATGTCGAACGTATGATTGAAGTAAGTGGTGACTACTTATATGTATGTGGAATAAATCTGGGTATTCTTCTCTGTTTTTTTAAAATGCTCAGGCTGTGTCCCACATGTGGGACATGTACAACCATGTGCTGCAGGCTGAGAGACAGACAAGCATACACCCACTTGCATTCAATTGCAAGAGCAGAGCTTTCCAACAATCACTTTTCCCAGCTACTGTTCAGGCTTTGTCAGCACAGTGATTGGCACTGTACAGGTCTGAGATAACAGTGAACTGTAGAAGCTTGGCTACCAAAATGTTCTACCTTTTTAATATTTATTCTATTAATACTGTGCAGTTTTTCTTTTTCATGCCAAAATGGCAACACACACTGATGAGCACAATGAACAAGCTAAATTCTCTGGCACTAACTGTTCCTTACAGCTTACAGATCTACAGTGTGTCTAAACAGCCTTGTGCTCTGAACAAAAGCCTTCCTATTGGAGAAGTAACTCCCTTTGACTTCAACAACTGTGCTAAACTCAATAATCTCTTCCTGTTCCATGGCTGAGGAATTGAGAGGTTTAATATGGAAAGAAAACAAAAAAATCTCTGCAGTGTGGCAATTTCAAAACACATAGTCCAGTATTGAAACAAATGTGGAGCCGAGCCCTCTGGTCAGGGAAACAAGCATGTTCATTTTTATTGCACCAAAAGCAGCTTTACATCATATACTGGTTATTGTATTTTCCCTTCAGAGCCTGTAGCATGCTCTGGGCACTGTGTAAATAACAATTCTTTCTGTGTAGAAGTATCACTGTTCTCTTTTTATATGCAATTACCTGTTAGTAATATTGTAAAGCCTAGGTCTGAGACCTGGCATTACAACCTCAGCTGCTTGAAGAGACTAATTACTACACAGACAATAAGTGGAGCTATCTAGGTGTTAGAACACTTGGGATATGACTGGGATTTTTCTTTTGTTTAAAGAAAATATTGTCCTTAGAGTTCTTCTGATTGCCATTGAAAAATACAAATTGGACATTTTAGGGTGAAACCAAGTAAAACTCTTAATCATACAGCTTAGTTCCTGCTCTTTGAGTTCATCCTAGAGCCTGCAATACAGTATAGACTGAATTGAGCAGTCTCAAGCCTTCCCTTTGTTTTCCCTGATTTCAGTCATTGTGTCACTGCTCTGAAATCACCACAGCTTATCATTTCTTACCAGGGGCTGTCTTGGTTCAGCTGTTTCTAAAGACAATACTAGGTGGGTGAAATTGAGGTAGAATATCCATGCCACAAAATCACTATTTGAATTTTTAAGTTTTGTGGCTTTATTGTATATTCCTCTTTTTTTTTTTTTTTCTTTTTTTTTTTTTTCTATTTAGTTGTCATGGGTGAGGGTGTACACAGTGCTCCTGCTTTTACATTGTCTTATACAGCATATGAATCCTAAACGTGCTGCTTGACACAGTCCAGATGTAGGATATGGGTCTTGGCTAGGAGGACTGGTTTGTGTGCCATTAAAAGAAGGGTGCAGTATATTCATTTTCCCAGACCCGATAATAACAATAGTAAAGGTATGAACCACAATGCAAATGGGTGCAAGAAGTCTGGTTTTGGCTGCTGAACTGCACACACTTGTGATCCTGTTTGATCAATGGTCTGGAGATGCTCTAGTCATGAGTAATTTTTGGTGTTCTTGACTTACTACCTAAGCAGTTCTCTGAATTGGCTTTTAAGAAGCTAAGAAGAGTTACAGTAAAGTACACAAGCAGCTTTCCCCTTGGAGTCACCTGCAGCTTTACAGAATGCAAGACAAAATCCTTTTCCTGAAAAAAAAATAAAAGGAGAAGGGTTTTGTGGAGGTCTTCTGCTGCCAGCAAAACTCATCTCACATGAACATGTCTGAAGGAGGAAACAGATTTTTTTTTCCTGCTTATAAAGAAGCATATTGACTTCTGGCTGGGGATATTGGTAATATTGCTTACCCAAGCTGCCTGTCAATGGTTTTTCACTGCTAGGAGGCTTTATTTCTGTTTTAATTGTAACTTTGCACACTTTGAAAGGTAAGTTCTGTCCAGTTTTAGGCCATAGGGGCATCTTCTATTAAGTGATGCCCAAACATCTGGTGGCTCTTTTGCATTTTAGAGCTCAACGTTTTTTATTCCACAAGTACAGAAAACAAAACCAATTGACTTGCTTTCCTTTACTTGACTCTGACCATCCTAGGAAACATTCAACTCACCTCTCCTCAGAACAACAAAAAAAAAAGACTGTTAAAAATAAGCAAAAAATCCCACCCAGGAACAGCAGGATCCAAAATATCTCAACTTTGCTTGGGATGTTGCTGCCTCTGCTGGTCTCTGGGTACTCCAGTACATCAGTGCATTAAATCCTTATGAGAAGGAGACAAGGACCTACAGCTCCAAGCTTCCACTGCATCTGCTTCACCTTCAAAAACAGTGTCCTCACCCAAGGCTTAGAAAGGCCTGTAAAGATTAGGTAAAAGGGATATACATCCTTCAATATCTTTCCGAAAGTTATTTAGAAGTTTCTCTTCACATTACTTTTACATTTCCTTTGTTTAGCCTGGGCAGTGTTTTTGGTCTGGAGTAAGTGTGTAGAGGAATAAAAGTCTTTGTGAAGGCCAGACCTAAACTTAACTTCTCTTACACAGTGTTGAGGGATCTGTGCTGTGCTCAACCTGTACATAGCTTTCCTGGCAGAAAAAAATCAGATGTTGTTCACAGTAATTTATACCAGAGAGTTTCTTCTATCTTCTTGCTTCTAAATACACATGAAAATCCCAGAATCGCAAGGACTTAGCGTGGAACTCTAGGAATTTGCTTTAGTCAGAGTCTAGTGTTGGCAAAGGAGTTGAAACTGAATCTTTTTAATGCTTACAGATCATTTACAAAGGCAACCTGATGTGTAATGTGTTTATGAAATCTGACTCTGCATACTTTGAAGTTGACAGACAATCGTCCTTATGATTCTAAACTTATATTTTAAAAAGTAATAATTGAGGCCCATATATATATATGAAAATAGGATTAATGTAACTGGACGTAGTTTTTATCTATTGACCATCTCAGTAGCTTAGTTAGGAATGGAACTAGACACTGCATATGTCATGGGTACACCATGACTGAAGAAGTGATAGCAAGGTTTAAGCTAATTTGTAATATCCATGGCCCAGTATGGGGGATGTTTCTCTGGGTGAGAATGAAAACTTGTCTGTAACTGCTGCTACTGGAAGAGGGATATTTTCAGACTATGCTGTCATGTCTTGAAGTTACAGCCTTCTCATTGAGTATACGTCTTGGGACGTAGCCTTGTTTCAGGAAGGTTTAACTGCCTTTCCTAGTCAGTATTAAGTCAGAAAGGGTGGGACAAGAAGTAGTGAAGAAAGAATAATGTGTCAGACTGGACAGAGAAAAGCTGGGTAGAGCAGCTAAGCTGAAAATAGAGGGAGAGGAGCTAGAAGAGTAAGAAGAGATTGGTTGACAAAGAACACTTGAGGTTGAGTTTTAGAAGAGAGAATGACAGAAGGCCAGAGGATTTTACAACATATCACAGAAGGGGAAATGAAAGATTCATTTTTCCTTTGAAAATGTGAGAGTTCTGTTAACAGCTGTATGACTAATGGGACAACCTTCCTCATGTGTGTGTGATATAGTGAGAGCCTTTGCCCGGGCTGTTTAGGAGTTAACCATCCAGTCGTTAACTATGTCTGTTCAGTGAGTTACAGAGGCATATCAAGACTGGATTACTATGGGTAATAACATTAACTTTGCACGAAAGGGTGTTTTTGGGGTTTGTTTGGGTTTTGGTTGGTTTTTTGTATGTGTATGTTTGTGTGTCATTTTGGTTTGGTTTGGTTTTTTGAGGGGAGGAGGTTTTTTGGGGGGTTTTAGTTGGTTTGGTTCTGGTTTTTTTTTTCATTCTTGGTTCTTAGTGCATATTTCAGCATATTCAGCATATTTTTCTTCACTGGGTCTCACAAGGTTAATATGCATCACACTGGATATTCTTCCAGGAGTCACTCTTGGGCCAGTATTCCTTCAAAGCTTGACCAAACAGTAGTTTCCTCCATGCACATTGAATGTGTCCTCAGCAGAATAGTGCTCAGCTGGAAATTCACTTTATTCCTTACTGAGAAGTAGTTCCCTTATGTAGACAAGCTCTAAGCCAGTTTGTGTGTGAACTACCAATATAATGATGTATGGAGATGAAGGAAGGCCTTCCAGTAATTAGGCATATTTACAGCATGTCCCAGCAATTCAGTGATTTGCTGACTTGAGAAATCAAACTCTCCATTTGTATGAGGCAGGCTTTCACACTGGTCTGCCATGGTGTAACATAACAGAGGGCACTGGAAGTGCTCTGGTTTATCCTGTCACACAGTCCCTCTCCGTGGGCTGCTGTTGACTAGCAGACGATGTTTGTACAGGCTGCATATAGAGAGAAATAAAGAAGTCTATTTTGTACAGAAGAAGGTGGGAGAGAAGTACAGGGAAGATGAGGTCTGAACTGGGGTAGACACTAAATCACATTAGTTATTTTGTGGAGATTATTATATCTGTCCAGCGTGGAAGCTTGTCAGTATTTACTTTTGTACTACATTTTTCCTCAGGATTAATGCGGATGAGACAGTTTAGAAACCAGTCTTGTCAAAGATAAAAGAGATAAAACTGTGCTCCAAGTAGATTCTCACCCATGTATAATTTGCATAGTTGCATTAATACTAACAGATGAGGATTCATCCACTTATTTAAAGCTCATTAAACATGTGAGTAATTAATTACGGTTGTGAGAATCTGAAGAGCACAAACTTTGCTATGAGAAACTTCATTTTAACCATCTCTAATATTGTCTTGCAGCTAGCCATAGGTGTGCATGATTTGGATGTCATTGGTATAGATTGGTTCAACAGAAGAGTTTGAAAAGTGTTTTCCTTTAATGTGTGTGAGGCCCAGGTTCTTCTAAGGCAGCTCCATATAAATCAGTAGTATTATTATAGCTTATGAATGAAACTGTAATCTCTAACTAGCAGAAAATACTGCCGTTTTGACCCATGAATATATGAAAGGCTGAAATGAAGTTTACCAGCATTTTACCAACTGAACTTTAACTGATTTTGTAGGAAAGATAAGGGTTGATTTTGTTCCATCCCTGACTGAGTACTCTTCTTTATGTTTATATGGAGCTGAGCACAACTCAGCTTTTGCTGTAGCTGGTCTTCACTGATATAAAATAAACACTTCTCTGATCCAGAGCAGTGGGGGCAAACTTGGCTCAAAGGTGAATGACAGTGATTTGTGGAAGTGTCAGGAGTGGGGTCATATTGTGCACTACTTCACAGTCCCTCTCTCCTATACCATTTTCTGGATGTTCTGTGATTCTGTTGCATTCAGTCTCTATTTCAAGGCCATACACGGCTCCAAGTCAGTCATTGCATATTAAAGAAGGTAGAGAGGCCTGCCATCTGCTTTGTACTGCTGCTGCCAAAACTCCACAGAAGACTAACCGTAAGACAAAGCTTAGCTGCTGGCAGACTCCCTTTAGGAAGCACCAGGGAGTGAAAGTGAAAAGATGCAAATACAAAAACTGGCTATCTGTAATTGGGTCCCAGGAACAGAAAGCTGGAAGAGCTAGGTTTGTGAGATTCTCAGGAAAGGATGTGCATAATAAATGTGTGCAAGATTTGCATACAGTTGTGACACCTCATTGTATGTAAGGGAACATGTTGTTAAGTGCAAAGTATGTTACTGTTGATACTTGAAGACAGAGGTCAAAGCTAGAGTTTAGTTGCTGTTCTTCATAAAATCAGCCTTGCTTTTTCTTTCATTATCTTCACCATATTTTCCTGAGCAAATGATCAAGGCATGCAGGCCCACACATTCTCACATCTTAGATATATACTAGAAAATGTTTCAGCAAGAACCTTCTCCCCTGAAATTGCAATATAACTGGCAAAGGAATGGGTTCAACTTCAGTTACTTGCTAATATCAAGCAGAAAAGTTCCATATATTAAGTAATTTTTCATGCATGGCAGGTAAACTATCAAACAGGGAGAGCTCCTATGAACAGCAGTGGGCCATTTAAGTCTCCAGAGTCAGTTGCAGTTGGTAGGGGAGCCAATCACTCTTGCATCAGCTGGAAGATTTTGAAACCTGAAATGCAGAGGCTTGTATAAAGCTCTGGTAGCAGTGACAGTACTGGCAGTAGGTTTACATTGACATTCCCAAGGTGGCTGATACTGTGTGTTGGGAGGAGGTGCCTCAAAAACCCTGACAGCTGGTCCCCCTCTAGGCAGCTACAACACAGTGGGATTTTTTTACTGTATGTTTTCCTGTGAGATCAGGGCTTCCAGCTATGGCATTCTACTTGGTTTGACAGCTCCTCTGGCTCCCCTGTGGCAGTGTATGCAGCTGAGCATGTTTGTGATGCAGTAGCATGCAGGTGTAATTTCTAGTTATGCTCAGATTCTTTGTAGGGGGAGTAATGTGGAAAAACAAGATGGGAAGATCTCTTAAGAAGGTATTTTCTCCACCGTCTTTTTCCAAGGTAGGATTCACTAAAATTAAACTACTCTTAATACAATAGCTGGCTAAATTTCCCCAGAGTACAGGGTGAAAAAAAAAAAAGTGGGTTGACACAATGAGAGAATTAAAGTTCTATCAACATAAATATAATATTGTAAATCAAGATGGATTCCTGCTTCTTGCCATCATTCAGTGGTAGGTCTTTTAGAGTGACAGTATGTAAGAAGGGTTCTATTCCACTTGTCACCTTCAGGGACACACCTGCTCTGGGGTAAAAGCAGCTAAGATGCTTGATGCATACAGAATGCTAAATTCTCCTTGAAAAAGTGACCTAAAGAAACCCTGAAGGAAATAACTTTTTTTTTTTTTTCTCTCTGCAAGGAGTTTGTTCTTGTTTAGGGAGGATCAGAATGCATTCACAAATCACTGCTGGTTTTATTTGTACACATGTAACAAGCTATTGAAGTACAAACTAATCAGACAGAATGGATAAAAACATTAATGATTTTTTTGAAGGCTCTGATTTGTTGTTGATGCAAAACTGAAAAGTTTGTTCTTTTTAGGGGCATTTCCTGCTTGCTGTCTTAAACTTTTTTCTAGTTCTTCCAAGGGTTTTTTTGTTGTTGTTTTGGTTTGGGTTTTTTTTGTGGTTTTGTTTGTTTGTTTGTTTTGGTTTTGGTTTGTGTTTGTTTGTTTTTTAACTTCAATTGAAAGGGTGGCAGCAAGGGAAGAATAAAGAAGGTCGAGATTAGGATAAGAAAACTTTTTTTTTTAATTCTGTAGACAGTGGATAATTTTTTCATTCTGACTTTCCTAGGAAAGCCATCTCCCATTTTTAGATGCCAGTTATTTATCATGAATACTGGACCATGTATAAACAGATAATTAATATTACCTTTAAAAAGTGCCCTAATGATTTTGCCCAATGTTATAGAAGAAGAGGGAAACACGTAAGACATTGTGGCTTCAGAGCTGTCACTCCATGATGTCCCAAATAAATTATCTCAATTCTTGGCACCTTCAAAGGTGCTCATCGGTGAGAGATTGACTTGATCTTTCATTAAACATGAAAACAACTTAGGAAAACTAAAACTGAATGCCCATACTCAAAAATTTCAAAAGCAGTCTTGGAAAGCGAGAGTGAAATTATGAACCTATCACTTTGGATTGTTTAAAATGGCTTCAGAAATTGGGACTATCACGTCCTGTCCAACTGAGGACCAAAATTGCTGGCAGCTTTTAAAAATCTAGAACTAATTTGCTTTTCAGAGTCAGTTAACTGCTTTACCATTATGCAGTAAAGGCACTGCAGAACATGCAGACAGGCTGCATAAAATCTGTCTGTCCCTGAGAGAAACACACTAAGCCAAATCAGTAGCAGGTTGAATATGAAGAAGACTGAATTTCTTCTATGCAAGAAGTTTGTGAATGATATCTTGTAAACAAGATCCCTTCTGTATGTTGATGGGCATCCATGTAGTTTTGTGCATTTTTAAGATCAAAAAGTAGAAATGGAGTGGGAAAAAGGGATAAAGACCACATGGGCCTGGTTCACCATGAAATATACTCTGTGAAGAAGCTCTGAATCTGAGATCGAGCTACTGAAGTAACAGCCAGTTAATCATCTCAGTGTGTGTTTAGAGGAAATACAATCCTGCATGAATGGATGAGACCCAAAGCCCATCTAATTAATCTTTAAAAGTGATCATAACCAGATGTGTTACAAAGTGGCATGCAAACGCTGAAGTAGCTTTACAAAGCTATTTAAACTCCTAACTCCAAATGATTAGCACAACATATGATATATGAACTACTAAAAGCCCTAATGAAAAACAAGTTTTTAGAGAAATCAGATTGTATAGGTTTCCTATCTATACTTCTCTTTTTCATAGCTTCTTACGAGGTTAACACTGTTTCTGGCTCCTGGATTGCAAGAATTCATTGAGGTTATAGTTCATTCATTTTATTAAAGGAAATAGAATATATCAAACATCAAATGCATGTTCATTTTGTGTCTGACCTTGGGAGAGATGTTAATGATAGCATAGGAATTAAATTTGATCTTGTGTCTGTCTGTATGGTCTGAATCCCCTCCTCTCCATGTTGCATACCCATCCGTTTTCTAATGCTTTCCATTTCTTTATATAGCTCTTTATATAGCTCTTTTGGAAACTAATTGTTTCGTTCTGATTGCTAGGAATAATTTTCACTGTGAATTTCTTTCTGATAGGCTACAATGATTCACTAGCCCACGCATCACCAAAGTCAAGTCCTGAAAATCTTGGTCTCAAAATGTGTCCTTGATCTTAATTTCCTTTAGAAAGATATGAAAGTCAAAACAGACGAGAAGCTTAGAGAGGAAGCCTGGACAGAAATCACAGGATGCAGCAATTGTAATAAAATTATTTCCTGCACGTGCAGTAAGAAAGTGGGCAAGTTTTTACAGCTAACAAGAGAAACAAGAGAAACAGATACTGCTCTGTAATTCTGATGTTGGTAATGCTGAGACATTGCTTTTCCCAAGAAAAAGAAAACATTTTATTGGCTGCCAAAGAAGAGCTTGATCTAATGGATCCTGACTTGAGGAAAAAAAAAATTACAAGAGTATTTTGTTCCTTTTAAGATAGTAGAGTTAGTAAAGCCATACAAACTATGTCTATGGGATAGTCTGAGGCCAAAGAAATGGGGAAGACAGCTAATAAGAAAAATAAGAAGCCCCAGAATTAATTTTTTTTAATGGAAAGTCTGGTTAGCATGACCAGAAGCAAATGCAGCAGGACAGAATGGGTGTGTAAAGACTTGAGGACTGAGAAATCGAGGGTGATTGTCTTGTCCTTCTTCAAAAGTATAGTGCCTCAAAAGTGTTGCATTATTCTTGCTACAGGGGCAAGTGGGAATGAAGCATTGAAGTGAGATGGAGGTCCTCTAAGGTGAAGAACAGAAAGAACCTCTTCTGAAGGAGAGGGAGCATCTGGATGCTGAAGTCAGTGAGTTTTAGTGCTAGAAAATAAAGAGACAGCTATTCACACTTGGCCATGCCATGTGGCGATAAAGACGAAAACTGGCCAGGAACAGTAAGGAAAAATGTAGCTTAAGTACTGGAGCCTTTGTGGAAATGACCAATAGGCTGTGAGTCCATTGAATCTCCAGGAAAACTGCTGATATCCTGACCAATAGCTGCACACTCTCTGGCACCAACTCTGGAGGCAAGTTAAAGACAGCATCGGTGGCAATGGGATTAGTCTCTCCGAAATATCTGATGTGATCACACAGTAATTAATGGAATGAATGGAGGGGCACCAGAGAAAGTTAAACTTGACTATGTTGTCGTGCTGCAGATGCTGGGGAGATAATTAACAGGCAAAGAGAGATACCCTTTGTTCAGATTAAGACAAAATGAGCAGAAGCAGGGCCCATCTCAGAGGCAAAAATGGGATTGTGTCTGCAAAGCAAGCTGGCCACACCCTAGATCCAGCCCCCGGATGCCTGCAAGTAGCTAGAGAATGTAGAGGTCAAACATACTGTCTTGATAAAAGAGTTGGAAACATTCAGAAAATGAAGCTATTTCAACAGGGCAAAATGTAACAACTGGCAGAACTTAAAAGCTGCTTTTTCTTTTTTTTTTTTTTTTTTTTTTTTCTTAATGTAAAACCACAGTGCAAAGCAAACCCCAAAACAAACAACCTAGTGAGATGAAACAAGTTAGTCTGTACAGAGCAGACCACAGTGTCTGAAAGTAAGTGTGGAAGCCAGCTCTGGAAAGATCTGAGTTCGAATAGAGAACCTTAATTCCTTCATTCTGAAGTGTGAATTTGTCTTGATGTCCAGGGAAACTCAAGATTTGAAGAGAGACCCTTAAAGCTTGATTGCAGAAAGTGCTTCTTCAGCTGCATGAATGAACAAAAGCAAAACCTAGTCTCAGTCCTATCTCTGGAAAAAGATACTCCAGGAAAAGGAGGTGTAAAAGAAGTGTTTCTGGCCTCCTGGATCCTCCAAGGATGGCATGGATGCTCAAAAGCTCAGTAATGTGGAGTACCCATGAGTTCAATGGAGGCTGAGGATGGGAAAAGAGATGGGAATGGTCTGACAAAAAAAAAAAAAAAAAAAAAAGTGTGACTCTTTCTTTAATGGCACTATAGTTCATGGCAAACAGCAGTTGTGGATCCTCCATTGTCATAGATGTGGAGATGCTCTCAGGAGAAGGACTGAGGTACCCTCATGCTCCATGCTGGAGATTTGATGGGTATAGACTGAGCAGGAGGAAGCTGTTGTGGGACTGAAGAGCCTCAAAGCAGACCTTGCTTGGGTAGAGGCCAAAAGGCCCACCAGCCTGTATATTACAGTGAGGCAGATGAATAAAACCTTCCAGGGCCTTCAGATGCCTTGTTCTGAGGGTTATATTTTAAGATTGGAAGTCATGGATTGGACAGCATACTGTCCTCCATGGCCTCTGGTCCTACTGGCACTAAATCAGGCCATACAATTATGGAGTAGTCTCCTCCTCCTTTTCCTTCTGGTACACAGGCTGGTTTTGAACACTTGTCAGTGGATTTCCTTCCCTTGTTGGATCTCATTATCTAGTGAAGGAAAAACATCACTTCCTAAAAGTGCTCCCTTTGACACTAGAATTTGTACTGAAGGCTGTTGACAACAACTCTAGAACAGTCAGTGAAAGAAGAATTGTTAATTGGGGACTGGCTTTATATACAGTTGAAATTTAGAGGGGACATTGCCAGTCTTTGTGGTCAAATTCCCAAGCACACATCTCTACTAACTTAATGCAGCTACTCTAAAGCGTGACCTCTATGTGAAGGACCGAAGCTTCAGTAGTAAAAAGCCCAGTGAAGGAGTCCTTATTCAGGCAAAATTCCATGGAGCTTCATGAAGACTGATTAAGAATTTTAAACAGTCAAATTTTGATTTCTGTTGAATCATTGAGGAACTAGAATACTACAGCTAATGAGAAATGGCATTTGGCTGGCCACAAGGAAATGGAATTGATCATTTTAACTTACAGCTCAAGATCTAAATTGGTGAGGTTTACCTCTGGTTTATCTATTTTATACCAGTGAGGATTTGTCCATTGCTACCTATATTCAGGTTAGAGAAAGCCCCATTGCATCCTTTTATTTGGCTTTATTTGCATTTGATCAGGTTTTATGTCTGCTAGGCTTCACTTCTGTTTTGTGATGAGTTTTTTCTTCCTTGTTCCAGGCACTAAGGATGTTCATACCATGAACGTTGTTCATGGGAGATGAAGTGCAGAATTTATTAAGCATGGGCTTCATTCACGAAAGTTTGTTGAACTTTCACATTCTGCATAGCTATCCATCCAATCACATTGCTTGCACAGAAACTGGCCCATGCAGGCCAGTCTTTCCCTGTAAAAGTTGTCTGACAATGCACATGCAATGCACACTGAAATGTTTCTGAAGGAGTTCTGGTTTGGGCTACTTTTTAAAGGACAGGCAATTGCACAAAGGGAGGTTGAAGCATTAACACAAAAATACATACATGCTGCATGTTGATATAAAGTATACCTCTGGAGAATGTGAAAAAGGAAGAGCCTTCATCCAAAAATAAAATTGCTACCTTACATAAGCTTCCAGTATTTTAATTGGCATCTCCATGTATTTTCTTTGCTCCTCAAACTATAGGTTAGATCAATGGTTGGTAAAATTTTCTTATTTCTGGCAAAGTCAAAGAATTTTTACCACCTAAATATTTGGTTGCATGTATATTTTACATCCAAAGTGTAGTAATTTTGTTAACAGTGAGCCTCAGAGCACCTTGCTGTATATAGTTAACTGCAAATGTAATTTTGCTTATATTTAATGTCAAATGTTTGTGACAAATTACAAGTATGTGCTTGTGGCAATGGGCTCTCTTCTTATAGTAACAGCAGCCATTTGGCAACTAACCCTCATGAAATAGAAACCACCCTTCTTGAACATGAGATATATTACCCATATCTACTGAAATCATGGCTTGCTCATCTCTGAGCTTCAATATATTAATGCTTTATTTAAAAGACTTGGAAGCATCTTTTAATGACTGAAGGTAGCTTGAAACCTTGTTTATAGTGAAAGATGGAGAGGGGGAGAGCAAGCTCTTTTGCCCACAGCATGCACTGGGGCAGGCCTGCAGTGTTCTTTGTCTGGAAGGCAGTAGCTTCCCAGGTGCATTGCTTCACATGGCCCAAACACTTAAAAGCTTTCTCACTGCAGGGCACAGTGGAGGAAGTAGGAGTTGTTAAACCTAGCTAGTGCTTTTGTTTGTCTCCAGGTGGAATGGCTAAACAACAGGTACCTGTTGGTTTTCTTTTTGCAAACAGAAGGTTGGGAAGAAAAGTGAGCGTGGCAGGTCGCAGTAAACAGCATGATGCAGTCACTTGTACTCACTGAGCTGTAAACCAGCCTGGAGTCATGAACTGCGTTATGTTAGGAAGCATAAATTGAAGCTAGGATGCTCAGTAAGAAGTTATGTTGCTATAAAATAATACCAATGCAGTATTTTCTTACTAAAAGTTAGAAAGCTCCTTCCAGGAAAACCTTATGAAAGCTGTCACCATCCTCTGACTCAGATACTGCACATGAAGGGAGAAAAGACAGAGCAGATACTAGAAACACACATTAACCTTCAGGGTGTACCCCAAAATACAATAGTAAGGAATCTTGAAGCTATGGTTGGGCTACAAAACTTGAGTTTTGAGTAATAAAAAAGAGGTGAAAAAAGCTCTATGAAATGTAATTTTCTGAATAGAAGTATTACTAATCTGCAATCTTTCCTGCTTCCTGAACTTAGTCCAAATTATGTCATCTAGGGCTAAAAAGAGCTTGGATTTCCAGATGAAATATCTCAGCAGCTGACTGCAAGTGTTTTAAGCTGTGGCTGTCTTAAGTTTTGAAATCTGTCTTAGATCATGTTATACCAAGGCATTTCTTGATGCAATTGACTACATCCACAGCCTTCTCTAGTATCCTAACATTAGGAGCCATGAATCTTGCACGCTCAACAGTGGTGTGTTTTGCCTTGTAGCGGTTACTAGTATGAAGAAGTAACTTCCTCCTTGGCAAGAACATGGTGTGTTTTCTTATTTTCAGTTCCACCCTTCATTCTACTACATAACGTCTTTTCCATGAACAGCAATTTACACATCCTGTGACCTGGCATAACAGCAGTCCCTTTGAAGCTCTGTATCTCTTCCCTTGCAACAGCCTTGGACCCTAGCATGTGCAGCTTGTTCACCCTTGCAAAAGGACATTGTAGTGAGGGAATAGGATGAAGTAGAAGACTAGCCTTTGGAAAAGAAGAAAGGATCAAGTCGAATCTGAAAGTGTATGTCATGGGAACTGTGTATGGGGCATAACTGGCAGGCTTTTAGTTGCAGAGGGCTGCAAAGGAGGAGGACAGGAACTCATCTCTGCAAGTCACAGCTGCTTTCAGTCAGCTTTGAAAGGGATGAAAACAACCCACCCTATGCCTGGACCTCAGCTAATGAGAGCAGCATGTGGCACCTCTGCTCAAACATACTTAAGAAAGAGCAGTAGCCTCTGGGGCAGGAGGCTCTGGATTAGACATGAGGAGATCTGTGAGGAGATGGAGGAGGAGGAGGAAAGTGGAGGAGACACATGGAAGGGAGAGACACAATCTTGGAAGGAGGTGGTCTGTGCCAGAGCATGAGCATCCCTGGAGGGACTGTGGCCCGGGGAGGACACACTGTGAAGTGGAGGAATAGTAAGAGGCAAGGAGCTG
Source organism: Apus apus (assembly GCF_020740795.1). Taxonomy (NCBI): domain Eukaryota; kingdom Metazoa; phylum Chordata; class Aves; order Apodiformes; family Apodidae; genus Apus; species Apus apus. The sequence goes on along the minus strand of NC_067312.1, from coordinate 65,949,928 downwards.
TGGAGGAAAATGAGTAAGAAGAAAGGAACAGCAGAAGGAAACCATTACACACTGACCTAAAGTTTCCACACTGCCCAGTGCCTCAGAGAAGGAATTGGGAGGGTTTGAGCATAACGGTTATTGGAAGCCGAGGGTGCTGATACTGGGAAGGGGGTAGAAGTGCTTAACTGGAGCTGATCTTGGGGAGGGAGTAGAAAAGATAATTCTCTAATTGTTTAATTGTTTGTGTCTGCTTTTTTTCCCCCCATCAATATCTGAACCAGTAGTTGAAATTTTGTGGTAATTTGGAAATTATAAACTAAGGAGAATTCCCTGACTGAGACTGGTTTGCCTGCCAAAATCTGTCATACCTTCCACAGGACACAAAAGCCAATATAGCTTTTGCTGTGGGTGTAAGACTTGGGAGGTACAAATATCTCTGAGAAATCCATAGGAGCCAAATGTGCTCATCCATACTAAAAGTTCAAGCCACCCAAATATAAGTGTAGCCAGCGAAGGAGGCTGTTATTCTTAGAAACTATTCCCAAGATGACTATTGACTTTGTGTTTGTTGGATCTAACCATGCCCCCTCCTCTTGTCATCCTTCATTTGTCAGGACTTGTCTTTCAGTGAGCTGACACCCGTGTCATTCAACCAGGAGAATGCAAAAGTGGAGAAATACTATCCAGTGGGGCACAAGGATGTTTTCCCACCACCCTACAGGTATTTTAACAGAGTAAATGAAATTAAATGCTCAATTTGCTTCTCATGAACAGCTGTGTATTAGCTGCTTTATTGGAAAGTGCTGTTTTAATGCTTTAACAGCTGGGACAGGTACCAGTTCCCAGCATTAAAAAAAGCCAGCCTTCTGACGGTACTGAAAAAAACCCCATGCTTTCCTTAGAGAAGCGTGGCTTTTGGAGACACCAGTAGCAGGACAGTTTTCAGACCCTTGGTACTGATGTAGTACGGTTTTCCCTGATGTCAGGTCACTAATTCTTTTGAAAATCCTATCCAGTTTACCCACTCTCTTGCAAACTCTCATGAGCCCTAACACTCTGCTGATAGTAAACTAAATGTGCTCTTTCTCCCTGTGTTCTGAGTGAACATGCTGAAATTATTTATTTTACAAATGCTTGGAAACGTGTAAAGAGGAAAAGCTCTGGCGTGAAAAATGTGGTGAAAACCACACAGCTGCATTTGTACATTAAAGACTCAGTTTTTATTTCAGTTTAATTTTTTTATTTATTTATTTATTTCATTTTCAGGTGGAGGTGCAGCAAGAATAATTCTGGTTTAAGTCTGTGAAGTTATGTAGCTGCTACACTGGAGCCTTTTCATTTTGTCTAGCCCTGAGCCTCTCTGGGAGATGGTGACTGAGGAAAGGAGTTTGGGCTGCTGCTGAAATGGAAGTGCCAGCTTTTATTCAGTGTAGAAGGGTCTGCATTATTAATTTGAGTATGTACTGCTATCTATGAGACTCCAGTCCATAGAATTATTTCTGATCACAGTCAGTCCAAGCTCTCTGGAGTTTGCTTCCAGGTATTTGTATTTTATTGCCAATCAAAGAAATACAGTGGTCATAGGCTCAGCTTTGAAATTACAAGTTAGGAAACGTGAAGATACAGTTCTCTCAGTAACCATGAATCATTCAGATTGTTCAAAATAAGGCAGAGCATTAACAGCACACATGATAACATCAGCCAATTCAGTGCTGAAGAGCAATGGCAGCATGTTATGTCTGCAGAGGGAACTGTAACTTAGAGCTGTGTGCCTTTTGTGCATGACTTGTTTTCATTCACAGAGCATTTTACACATTGAAGATGCACAGCTACCCTTTCACAGATCACCTTGCAGTGTTTTATGTGTTCCTGCTGTGTACAAGCAAAGAAATCAGAACAGGCTGCGTGATGGGTAATGTTTGTAGGGGAGGAGCCCTTTTGGCAGGACAAGCAACTGTGACACCTTCAGCCATCTGAGAATTTAATAATTGCTAAGATCAGTAACAGTCCACTTCTCAGGCACTTAAAACACATTGTTTGTGTTTGGAGCAAGTGAAGTTTTGCACTGTGAGCCTTTAAAAATAAATTGAGTTGTGTTTTGTTTTTTTTTTTTTTCAGAGTTTGTGAATGGTTTATCAGTTTCTCCAAGAAATGACTTGACTGAATTCATCCTTATTTATGGGAAAGCATCAAAGCATTGGCTTTCACAGTTCTTTGCCTTTTCCTTACCTCAAGTGACATGGAGGACAAATGCTTGTCCTGCTGAAGTTGGTTATTCTTGATTGATTCCTGCCAGGCCAGGCCCCTGGGTGTGCTTGGTACCTGGACAGCTGAGGAGGTACATGTGCCCTCCTTGCTCTGGCCTGGTGCTCAAGATGCAGGCAGAGGAGCAGGGGTGGAGCTGAGGGCTGTGGGACCGCAGTGACCTCGCAGTTAACTCGGAGCTCGGGTTTTTGCCCTTCTGCCCACGCTCCTCAGGAAGGGCTGGCCGGGGTCAGGAGTGGGAGCCAGATCACAGAATGATAGAATAGGTTTAGGTAGGAAGGGACTTTAAACATCATCTAGTTCCACCTCCCTACAGGACTCCTTCCACTGGATGCGGGGGGCTGGGATGCTGCTCACGCACCGGGGAGTGCAGAGTTCCACAAAAAAGCAAGGCAGCTCCCTGACCCACGTCACCCGTGTCCCGCCGAGGGGGGGCGAGGCGGACATAGACAGCTCGGCAGCTTGTTTTTGGCTGCAATGTGCACGCCCATATGCAAATCGCCGTGTCCCCGCCCCGCAGCGAGCAGCCCCCGCGGAGAGAAAAGGAAAAATAAAAAAGAAAAAAAAAGGGAGAGAAAAGGAGGGAGAAGGAAAAGGGAAAAGGGGAGAGAGGGAGAAGAAAAAGGGACAGAGGAGAGAGAGGATGCCAGAGGAAGGGGGAGAAGAGGGCTGCTGGGCGGGCCCATGGGTGGAAGGGGCGGGTGTCGAGCAGCTCCGCGCTGCCCTATAAGAGGCGCTGCGGGGCGCGGTGCGGGGCAGCGGGAGCGGGGCCGGCGCCGGGAGCGGAGCGGGGCGGGGGGCACGGGGCGGAGCGGCAGTGGCTCGGCTCGGCTCGGCTCGGCTCGGCTCGGCTCGGCTCGGTTCCCCCGGGGCGGACGGCGGGTGCCGGTGGCAGAGGTAGGCAGGCAGGCGGGCGGGCAGCTGCCGGCGGGAGGCGTCCCCGCTGCGTCCGGGCAGCGTCAGGCTGAGAGGAGAAAGCAGTGTTTTGTGTTGGTTTGTTGTGTTTTGTTTTTGTTTTGGTTTGGTTTTTTTTTTAATGGAGTTTATTTGGGGGTTTGTTTTCTGTTTCGTTTTTTGTGTGTGTGTGTGTTTTGGTTTTTTTTCCGTTGTTTTAGTTGGGTTTGGTCTTGTTTACCGGCGTGTGATGCTACTCGCGGTGCCCAGCGCGGCTCGGAGGATGGCTTGCGGGGTAGCAGGGGATTGGGAACAGCCTCAGAGGGGGTCCTTTTTGTGTGTGTGTGTGCTTATTTATTTATTTTTTCAATAATTATTTTATTATAGCTTATCCTGGGCGAGGCGACTCCGGCTTGGCAGCGCTCGCGCAGGGTGGCTCGCTCACCTTCCCGCCGCCTCTTCCAGCCCTGGTGGGTGCGAGAAGATAACGGGAAGGTTTTCATCCCCTTCACCCCCATGGGCATCCTGTACAGTCGTGGGGGGAGGGGGGAGGGAAGGGCCTGGGGATGAGTGTAAAAATAAAAGATCGATCCGTCCGCTTTTGCGATGGGCAGGAGGTTCAGTTGCATGCAACAAATCTTGCTTCTGCGTGCCAGGCTGTTGTTACGTCTGGACGGCTGCATTATAACCCATCATCAGCCTGTTACAAAACGAGTGCTGCTTAGTTCTGGAGCTCCGTGACTGCCCCGATACTTAAAATGTGAAAGATTCTCCAGTTATAAATTAAAAGTTGACGTTAAGCGGTGTTTTTGTCCGTTTAAAGATAAGAAAGGAGCTCCCCGGCTCTTGGGCTTGGAGATCTTCAGTTGGACAAGTAAGTTTCTTGGAGGACCAAAGTTGATCTTTACCGTGTTGGAGCAGAGTTTAGTGAAGCCAGAGAAACGTAAACACGTGCTTACATATTATAAACATGTTAAATTGAAACCTGAAGAGGAACGGAACTTCTTGAAAATTACTCATATGGATTAACACAATAAAATTTACTTTGGAGCCGCCTTTGGAAGTGGGTTGGTGCTCGTAGAGCAGGGAACAGCCATATCGTGGGGATGTTCCATTAACGAGAGATGGCCAGCCTTGCTGTCGAAAGGCTTTTGTGGTTGAGCAACCTCACTCAGTTTTGAAAGGGGGTAGTAAACACGCAGTGCAAATGCTCTTTGTGCTTGTCCTTTGTGGCACAGCTTGTCTCCCGAACAAGTGGGAATGGCAACGTGCGCTGAGACTTTACCGTAAGGCGGATCAATGCGTAATTCTGTGATGCCCCTGCAGGCTATTAAGCTAAATGGGTACTACCTGGGACTACGCAGTGTGTTACTAATGTAACAGATAGGAATCGTGTCGGTGGGTCTTCACAGCCCACAGTGCGAATGTGAATTCAAATGTATGTAAGAATGGTGTGGTACAGCCTGTATGTGGCATTGTCTGAACGAATAAGGGCAGGAGTCTGATGCTTTTGTGACACACAGCACTGTTTCTCATGTGATCAAAACTGGAAGTCAAGACTTTACAAAGTGTGGATTAAAGTTTGGTAGTGTGGACCACAGTAGGTGGATGGTAGAATTTAAGTTGAACTTCTAAAATTGAGAAAGCCAAGCTTTAAAAAGAGTAAAAATTGGTGCCTTTATGCTTACTCTAAGTATTCTGAGATGCCTTCTGGCCTCTAGGTTGCAAGAGATCACGATTTCTCTCATCTGGGGTTATAAACTAATAAGCAGCTAGCCCCAGGCATTCACAATAACTTTTCCCCTATTAAGTTGCTACCGAAGTACACTTAGCTGTATAATATTTATGAGAAAAAAAACAACACCTCAGTTGCAGCTATGTGGAAGATGTTAGCATTTGCAGGAGTCAAGGTAATCTTTTGCATATCAATTCCAAATTGCCTCCTGAGTACAGCTGCATAGCAGTGCAAGCAGGTATGTTGAAAACTTCTTCACCCAGTGAGACTGAGGCATGTTTGTAAATTGGTTTGCCACAGGCAGCTGTTGGCAAACCTTTTTTATAATGCTAAGTTTGTTTTAAAAAAGGAGTGTAGCTCAGTGCTATTGGTGTGAGTGGTGACTTGGTCTGACACCAAGTTTGACGTCTGCCATCATGGTATAGATAAGAATGGCTCCTGCTGAAATGCTGAATGACAGAAAATGAAATGCCAGGAGTTTAAAAAATAAGGGTCAGTAAAATTATTTTGGCCTTTGTTCCAGGAACAGCCTTTTTGGTAGCGTTCCTTGGGCTGAACCTCACCCTGGCTGTGTGAGGGTGAACAGTCTGCTGTGATTCTGCAAGATGCCTCAGTGACTTGCGGACCTTCTTTGCAGATTCTGGGCTTGATCATGCAATGCCTTGTGGTGTTAATCAAGTGTAACATGCAGAGTTCAGAAAGCAAGTCTTCCCTTGACTTCATCTCTGCAAGCCTGCTGTGTCCCCAGTGAGCTCCCCTGGCAGAGTTAGACCCACAAAGACAGAGCAGGAGGAAGATGGGTCCTGAAGTCATCCATCTGTGGCCAAATGTGATCAGCTCTGCTAGTGCTTATCATATACATTGCACCACACATGCACAGTGTTTCTTAGGGTGTGGTTTTTCAGAATTCCAATCCAGAGTAATTGAAAGTTGCTGGTGAGCTAGTAATGGACATGTTTCATTTTCCTTCAGGTGCCAGTTCTGTTTTTCTTTCCTTGACCATTTCATCCTCCTTACTGGTGCTGGAGTACACCAACCCAGGATGAGTAATTGAGATGGAATTTTCTTCTTTTTGCTTGGTGATTTTTTTTTTTTCCCTGCATCCTGTGGTCAATGTCTTTTCATGGCTTTGAGCACTGGTGCCAGCACAAAGATGATGACAGGAGCAGGGCAGAAAGGGAATCAGACTACCACTTTGTTTAAGTAACCCTGGTGTTTATATAGGTCTCTTAGGTGGGGCAACACATCAAATCCTGAAATAAGTCCAGAGGCCATGACTGACCAAACACTAACGCGTTTCTACTAGACTGGTTATTCTTGTTGACTCCTGCTGTGAAAGGGGCTAGAGTTAGAACCTACACATTTTATACATATGACATATTGTCCTTCATCTGAGAAAGTTAGGACTCTACCTGCTTTCTCCAGGTAAATGGTCAAAATTTGTTCTGTTTGAGATTGTCTCATGTTTATGCCGGTTGAGGATTTGAACCGTGAATTCTTGAAAGTTTTCTGTGCAGTTAACCAGCACATACATCTGCAGTTGCTGATATTAAGCCTATAGATTAAAAAACCCCACAATATAGTAAGTCTCTTCTTGTAGTGTTCAGAATATGATCCACAAAAAGTTAAAATACTTCATGTTCATACCTACATGTTTTGTGTTTCTACTGGTCATACAACAGTCCTACAGAGCAACTCAGAAGATTTACCATGATTTGAACTACCGACTGGAGTACCCCGTTCTCTATTTTTTGGTCTGTTTCTCTGAAACAGGTGGCAGTAGACCTAGTCCTATCTTTTTTAGCATTTGTCATTGGGGAATAAATACGTGATCTTGCCTCAAAGGCTGAGAGCAAGACAGAGTAGGATGGGAAACTGTTGATGCAGCTTTCCTGACACAACAGGCTAGCACTGTAGGAAAAATAGGACCATTCAGATCTTTATTCATTGGGTTATTAGTGAAAAAGCTTGGTCACAGATTACAAGAATGCATGTCAGTTTGAGTGGCATAAATATCCATGTACAAGCTGACCTTTTTCCTTTTTTGTTATTTTCTGGAGGAGTGTTGCTTAGCAGAGCTCTGTCTAATGCATTAAGAGATTGGTTTGCATTATGCTAACTTTGTTAGGGAACAATTGGTATTAGACAGAAAAAGGAGAGCAAAAGAGCCTTTCCAAGACTGTTCTGGTTCAGGCTAGATAGCAAGGTCATTCTCTGGGGAAGAACAAACAAAGCCAGAGCCTCTGACCATGCAGTTCAGAGATCGTTCTGGAGGTATGGTTTCCGTTTTAGCAAACAGCAGGCAGAGTTTTGTGGAAGATAGAAGTGGTCAAAACCTGTTACCACCCTACTTGCTTGGCTCCCTGTAAAAATCAGCAGTTTTGCTAGCCTGTTTCCAGGTGAAGACTGGGAGCAGGAAAGCAAACTGTACAACTAATATTTGTTAACATTCTTGGTTGTTAGCTTAGTAAAAAACAAAATTAAGCTGTGTGGAAGGTGTTAGAGCAGCAGCAGTTGTGGCATAGGTGACAAGATCAGAACTAGGGACCAGGAGAAGCTGGCTCCCAGCATTTGTGCCTGTCTTGTGATGACTTGCCCCAGTTTTCTCTTACCTACTTTCACCATCATTATAACAATGAGATGACAGGAGTTTGTAGTCTTCATGGTAGAAGTAAGTGTTTTTTCTCAGCTGCAGTAGGAAATACATTTTTAAACCTGGTTTAAAACCCAAAGTTTCAGATGTAGCTTCTGCTTTTCTAGGTGGATGTTTGTGCCTTCAAAAGAAACAAGCAAACTATCACACATGTTCTTTGTCTGAGAGCTGTATTCATGGGGAATACACTGATATCTAGGCATCTTTTGATGGCTTTTTTCTTCCTCATATTGTAGTTATGCTCCCATAGCAAGAGTTTGGCTATGGCTGGAAGTAAAAGCAGAGTTAGAGCCAGATCTGAATGTATAAAAAATCCCCAGTGCTCCAGCAGCACCTACCTTTCCTGAATGTATGCACACCAGAATTTCATTCTGGTAGCAGTACTGGAGTCAAAGTTCAAAACCTACTCCTCCTCTAAATGAGATATTCCTCTTTAATAAACTGAATTGATCCTGCATTTGTATTTTTGTTCTACCAACAGGCAACGTGTTTGAAATCTAATTTCTTTGTTTTAAAGTGTTATTTACCCTATAAAACGAGAGGAGGATTTCTGACTATTATGTTTCTCAGTTCTCTCGAATCTATTATTTAAATATTAATCCTAAAGTAAGTAGTAGGAGTTTTTCTGCTGTCTTAGGAAAGATCTGGACTCACTTCTGATAATACCATCTCTTTTCAGGTTTCTTCAGATCTTATTTTTCCCAGGTTATTTTTTGTTCTCCCATTTGCTGTATCTTCCAGAGCTCCAATCCCAGTTCTTGTGACAAGCTTCTAATATTCCACACCACTACATCTCTCTTTCCAATTGTATTTCTTCATAAAACCAGATGTAATTGCAGTCAACTGGATTGTCTGGGGGAGTATGCTTTGACTCCAGTGAAACTTTCTCAGTGAGTGCCATTAAGGGTTCCTAGGCTCAATTAAAAAAGTTTTTAACGCTATATGCATTAAAAACTAGCAAGATTTGTTTACATTTCTTTCTTGCAAGATTATTGCTGCTGCTTTTGGCATTTTCTGCCAGTTGTGCAAGTATCTGAAGTGTTTTCCGTTCTAAGTCTTTTGGTTGACACTGAGTAGAGCACAGCTCGTCCCTTCAGTGTTTAGTCCCTGGAAACTATTGGAGCGGACTAACAGAGCTCTGTTCTGAATCCTTCTGCATCATGAGAGGCAGCTTGGGATGTGAACAAATTCTGTAATCCCTATCTGTTCTTGATCTGTCTGTGCATGATGCTAAAATAGGTGTATGTTAGCCTACTTTGCATGTCTGTTACCTGTCATGCTGACCCTAAGGACTGAAGCTCCAGCAGCAAGGGTTACTCAGCTGGAGCTAAGGAGTAGTGTGTGGAACAACTGTTTTCCTCTGTGGATCAGGCAAAAAGGGGGAAGATTGGCACATTTTCTGGCAGCACTCCCAGCTAGCTGCCCTGTGCCATAACAGCCGCAGCAGGCACGTGGGCTTCCTTCTTATCATGTGTGCCAATTATTTTCATATTTTTCTATGAATAACTTCAGAGATAAGTGGTTATTGAACCCTGTATCAGTTGCCAAGATTGATCAGAAGTTTATTCGTCTTCATAGCTGACACTCACTGCTTTCAAAAGAACTTGAATATGAGTTTATCACTTTAGTGAATTACTAGCTTCCAGATCCATACAGTTATATGGTAGCTATGTGGGAGCTGAGGTTTTGTTGTGGCCCTGCCTTTTGTAGGCTTTAGATGGTTGAATTCTACTTAAGCTGACAATGGCTGCAAAATACTGCCTTTGTCATTTCCTTTCATTGTGCTGGAGGCTTTTTCTTGGCTGATGTTTTTCTGCATAGTTCAGGGGTATTTTTTGTTTCATCTGCATTTACTTATACCTGTGCCACAGATATGCAACCAGTGTGGTTGCATAAACATCAAGCTTAATATGCAGCTTACTTTTCATGCTGCTGAGTCCCGCCACATGGGTATTTTTCTACAGTAGAAGCCATGTTGTGTTCTGCTCTATTACTGAACTCGTGCTGGTTTATGCTATTATGGTCCCAAATGGCAAAGATCAAGAGGGAAATAACAGTAAAGTTTGTTTGGATGTTTTAGGGCAGGCACGCAGTTAAATCTTGTGCTGGGCACAGTTTGTGTCCTTGCCTTCTCCCACGATAAAGAGTAAGCCTCAAAAAACAAGATGTGGGAGAAGACATTCCCTTCCAAAAATTCCTTACAAACATGATGGCAAAACTATGAGGCTTGGTAACTTTGCTCAACAGAAAATGGCAGCACTCCAGTCACTCTGCAGTAGAACTGTGGAGCACCTGTTGGTGTTAAACTTTGTTAAACCAGTACTGTGGTTGCTTTGTCTGAAGTGATTCAATGACCAGAATGTGCTGTGGAAGAGGTGGTGGTAGAAAGCATTTCTGGCCTAAACAACCTCTGACCTTACGGATTTCTTTTCATACAAGTTTGATGAAGCTGGTGACTTTCTTGGGGGAGCCTGCCTTCCCTCTTCCGCAGGAGGCTATGGCCAAGCAGAAAATAATTTTTTGCAATGTGAAAATGCTTAACCCTTTTTTTCTAGTTGCAGAGATAATGTCCTTAAACAGGATGCATCATCAGCTAGAAAAAGTAACTGAGGCTGTATAGCACAGCTTTTTGCAGACTGTGTACTGATGGCACTATTCTTGCTTAGAGATCAAAGCTTAATGGCATGAATTGAGCTCAAATGTCACAATTATTATTTTAGCAGGATGTTCTATTATTTCTAGATTCCACTAGAGAAGAGTTCATTCTTTTAGAGCCAAGAAAAAAATCTGCTCATATGGACTATGGATTTTTGGACATTGGCCGTGATAAAGCAATTCAGCCTTTGTGTTTGCTTTTGCCAGAGAATGGGCTGGATTTTGGCTTTTTTTGTACTATGGGGAAAGTAGGGGATGTTTAGTGTGATGTTGAAAGTTGGAAGCTTCACATATTTCACAACTTTTCAGTGGAAACTCAGTTGTGTTTTTTTTTTTCTTTTTTAAACAGATGACTGCACTTCATCTTGAGTGTTATACTTGACATTTAAGCAATTCCTCTTGCTAAAGGGCATGTCACAGTGTCTTGCACGTGTCTTTCTTTGGGTCAGTCCAGCTGTGGTGCATGCAAGCTTGACTTCTTCCATTGCATTGCAGCTGTGCTTGTTTTCACCAATGAGCCTTTTGAACATACAAGAACTAATGAGAACCAGTTGTTGTGCTTGTTCTGTTAGGCAGACATTGCTGCCCTGCTAAAAGTTTTCAAAACAGCTTGGCATGTAGTTTCACAAGGGAAGCTTATAAGACACCAACCATTTCTGAAAATGTGGCTTTGTTTTCTGAAGTCCTCAGTGCCTGCTTGGACATTTACACACAGTCTGATTTGTATTACAGAATAATTTGTGAGCTTGTGCTTGACTCTTTGGGAAACTGTTCTACGTGGGTTTTTTCTGATGGGTAGGGGTGGGTCCACCTGTGGCCCAGAAATTCATCCTAAGGGCCCAGCTTTGACAGAAGAGGGAAGACAGATACTCTGAAGAGTTCAAGGTCAGTGGTTTCAGTACTCATCATGTTTATTTTGGGCCAGTTTTTTCAACAAGATCATTGCTCAGCTGTTAATAGTGGAGCATTTAGAAATACTCGGCATGTAATATACTGACTTTCAAAAAATCCATTTGCTTAGTCCTAGTGCAGAGGCTAGTTACCTTTAGAAACCCCTCACCATTTTGCCTAAATGATTGGGAAGCTAGATTTCTGCCCCTAACATTCCGGTGTATTAGTTCTAAGTCTTGCCAGAGCAGGTTGTGGGCTCCCTGCTCTACGTGGTACCTAGTGCAGCAGGCAGAACCTAGTGTTGGACTGGGGTTACACCACGAATTGTTGCAATAGCAGGAGTTGAAGCAGGTTGTGAATAGGTATTTTCTTGTCAACTTGTGCTAAATTAAGTTCTTTTCCAGTGGTTGTCTCTCGTCTACTGTGGGGTTGGGCACCCTTTGACAAAATTCAGTGTTTTGTAACTTGTGTGTGCTGGCTTTAGGGCCCTGTGGATGAATTTTGTCTAGATCAGAGGCTATGGGTCACTAGAGGGATTCCATGAGAACATTTCTTCTGCTTCAGATCTTTTGGTGCTATCCTTTCAAACTAGTTTTAGAAAACTTGACATATTCCTAAATGAGGGAAAATTACTCAAAGTGGTTGGGGAGTATCATGAAGCTGGATCTTAACGTGCTTCTGTCATATACATAATTTTTATTTAGAGGGCAAATGGATGGCCATGTTGAAAGTGATGTGCTAGCTGCTTTCAGTATTAGTAAGCACTGGAGGACAAGGCCAGAACCTGTTTACTACCAAACCTGAGGCCAGGTAGTCAGTGTGTGTAAAGTGATGTAAACTAGTAGAGGATCTTGCCAAGAATTGCCACCCAAATATTGTTTGTGGTCCTAATTAAATTCTTGCCTGCTGATGCAGGAGCTCTCCAATCACATTGTTAGTAACAAGGAGTTGGTGTAAACCCTGTGATGTGACCTGGGTGATTTTGAAGAGGAGAGTGCTTTTCAATGAATGAGTTTTTAGATGTAATAAAAAACTTGGTGTCGGATATTCATTTGGCAAATGGCAGAGAAATGCAAGTCCTCTGGCAACGTTGCGAAAGACTGGCTTTTGGTGTCTGTGTGGCTCTGCTGATAAGGATCCTGTGTCCCAGGCCGCAAGCTGTAGGTCCAAAGCTCACACCTCCACTGCTGTTCCTGCATTGCTCCTGATTGCTGCAGAGTCTAGCAGTGCTTAAACCAGGAGACAGAGGTGTGAGATCTGGTGCTTATATTCTCACCTCTGTTTGCCTTGCTTGTGGCCTCAGGTGAGTTGCTTGAACTCTCTGTGCTGCTAACACTTAATCATGGCGCCTTTTTGTAACTTTATTTTAATAGGGCAATACTGTTCTTCTGATAAAAGTATAGTTTTTAGGTGGCAGTTTCCCCTTTCCTGGAGTTCCAGTAGATTCCATAAGTTTTTAGACTTCTTGAAAGGTTTAGAGATGGGAATGTCAGACTTGCTACTATGGGTGTTGAAAGCTGTCAGCTGTTTTGATCACCAAATGGACATTACTGCTGATTCTTTATGCACTGACTATTTATGCTGTGCATATTATCTCCAATTAGGTCTCTAACAGCAGGACAAAAAATTGATTGCATTTCTCCACAACTACTCTCTATCTAGCCTAATCTCAACAGAATTGGGATTCATGCTATTTTTCCTCCTCCTTTAGACACATTTGAAGTTGCATGGATGCAAAGTGCTTTTTCCTTTCTTGGGAACTGTGGAAGTTATGGTGAAGGTGTTCTCCAAGTACTTGTGCTGTTTGAGTTTCCTATGGCCTTGCACAGTCATAAGTTTTACAAAGTGGATGTAATTATGTAAGAGTAAATCACCTGATTGTAGCTTACTGTGCTGGAAGAAGTTAAATCCTGGTGCTCAGTGGAGAACTGGCTAAGATGCTAAACCTTGATTTAGGAGATACAGGTTTAATTCTGGGCTTTTGTCTTACTCTGCACCTCTGTTACCCAAATGCTCATCCAGGACACTGGTTCTCTGCTGGTTTATCATGTTTGCCTTGATGTTCACAGACATCAATGGGGATGTGCTCTCAGGTGATAGCATATGGAGTACTGGGATACTTTGGCCTTGGATCTGGGCTTTGCAGAGTTAACATGACTTGTGACATTACTTGCTACACAAGATGTAACCTGACACTGCCAAAGGAAATGTTAAGACATTTCTCAGTATTCCCAAAGAGGACTATTTCTGCTGAAATCTGAGGTTTGTGCTTCAGTTGCCCCTTTTCTTCTAAAGTGATTCCGGTTTGATTGGAATATATGTACCCAGGCAAAAGCAAAAGTTAAGTAGATGTACGACTACTCCTCTGAGTCAGAAAGCATGAGAGGTTATACCCTGTCTGCTTGTGGGAGAGCAGCAGCACTGGCACTAGTAGTTGAAAGCCATGCGATGTCGACCAAATGCCTTTCCCCTCATGGAGGCACAACCTCTACATTTGAGATTGGCACTCTCCATGGCTGCTTGCTCTGTGGAGAGCTGCCAGTGGTCATAGTTTTTGTGATGGCGAAATCTGACCAAGAGAATAGGACAGAGGCTATTAACTTAATTAATGGAACCTTCAGCAACTAGTAAAAGCTTTTAGTTCAACTGACCAGGACTGGGTTGAATTCATTGCTGGAGACATAAAGGGTCTGTAGTTTACTGCTAGAATTCTGAAATGCTTGTTTCATAAGTCTTGATAAGTTTGCTTTGTTCCCTGTTTAAATTGTGATTTCTTCTCTAGGGGAAAGGTTTTTCGCCCCCAAAAGAAAGCAAACATCTGCATTGTTTGCAGAAAGCTGCTTTTGAAGGCTGTTTCATGTTTACTTAGCACAGATACTAGGTATGGGGGTGGGGAATTGATTCTCTGCCACTTGAGCTTTTTTCCTGTAAGTCTACAGCTGTAAAAATACATGGCTTTGTATTTAAGATGTATTGGATCTGGAGATGGTTGGCATACCAGCTGATGGACTTTTCAACAGCTATTCTAATTCATAGTAGTGGGCAGTACTGATCTAGAAAAAAAGGTTGGTCGAGGTATATCTTTCACTGTCAGTATTTTCAGATGTTGCCCTATAGCTTAACTTTCTCTTAAGAGAAATTGTCTGAATTGCACACTGAGGAGAAATTGCAGCCCTGTAGGGCTGGAGGCCATTCAGGATTTCTGCAGTGGTGGGGGAAATGTGGGTGGGGAGTCTTCTGCAAAGACAGACCATGGCACAAGTGTGTGGACCCTGTGCTTTAATTGTGCTGCTGGTTGTGATTGTTGGTCTGAACAAGAAGAGAAGGTCCTAGCCCAGTGTTGGAACTCTGCTAAGAGCAAAGCAGGAACCCCAGGCCAGATCAGAAGGCATGTGCAAATTGCTTTGCACCTCCTGCCCATCCTTGGATGTCCACCGATTCTGCAGGCTAAATAAGCTATTTTATAATTGTAAGAGTGAACTTTTCCCTAGGAAGAGACTGGAGAAAACTGTAATAAAAGATGTGATGTGTATTTGAGAATCTGTTACTTGATCCCTCCTGTGTGTTTGTGTTTTTTTTTTTTTTTTGTCTGGAATTGGGAAAACTTGAGATAACTAACACGCTACTAAGTGTGCACAAGTCTGAGTGGCACAGTGGCAGAGCATGCAGTGACCTCTAATCCTGACCATTTGTTTGCTGACTAGATAAAAAATGGCTTCTTAATCTTTGTTCTGTCTTGTCTGGCTGACTATATTTATTGCTGTGTCTACATGTTGCATAGGACATATGCCTGGATTAATGATGTTATTCCAAACACGCATTGCTAATTTCAGTTATCAGACAGACCCTTCTGATTATACCTGTTTATTTGTGGTAAGGTGGCAGTTTGAGTTTGCACCGGAGTTGCTAAACAGCTGCCATGTGTACTGAAAAGTTGTAGGCAATTTGAGTCTACCCTAGTGTGCTCCATGTGGTTTGTGTGGTTGTGGAGCATATATGTTGAAATGCTAAAACAGAGCTTGGCAAAAATAGGTTTCTGAGTGATGAATTAAGCCTGACATTGCTAGGCTTAATATTGTTGTACATTGGTATCTACCTCTTTTGGAAAACTTGCAGTGTTCATATAATGACAAGATTGGATATGTAAACAGGATAACCTACAAAAGACCTCTCGGGAACTAAGTTGCATGATCTGTTGTTGTTGTGGGAATCCTTTCTATTTCCATAAATTAAGTGCTTTATAAAAGCAAGATAGCACTTCAAAAGGACTGGTCCAGCACTGGTGGCTATAAACCCCCCATTTTCTTCAGCAGAGCTGTGGTACATCACAGAAGACTTAGGCTACAGTGATGAATTCATGCAGCTTTTCTTCTCAACAGAAACAGCATTGCTTCTTTAGATTTGAATGTCAGGAGTGATCACTGATATCTACTGTTGGCTCATGACATTTTACTTGGGTGACACAAAAGTCTGCATTGGAAACTAGCTGGTAGATGTATGTTTTGGCACTGCAGTGCTAACTGGTGAGATGGATTTTCCAGCTGTGTTGAACTTCTCAGTATAGTCTGAAGTGGAACTACACATGGACTTCAGCTCCAGCTGGGCTGTGAGTGTTGGGTCTGTCAGTTTGCTACATCTCTGGCTTCACAGTTCTTGCCTTTTGTCATCTGGAAGCACATCTGAAAGGGTTCTCGCCAATTTTCTGCTGAGATTCTTAGTTTACCAAGCATTTTTCCGTTGCATTGGTAATTCAAGTGGACCTAGTTAATCTGTCAGTAGTGAAACAAATATGTCAGCCTCTGTGTGTCAAAATCAGAGGCAGCTCTAAGCATCAACAAACCTGTGTTACCCAGTCTGTAACAGATACTGGTGGGGAATGTGTCTTTGAAGCTATCACCTCAAAATGGCTGGAAGAAGAACTGAACATCAGGTTCAAGATTTGTGCTCTTGGTGAATAATCCAGTGTTAGGCTCTGTCCCTTAGTGTAATGTAGGAACATTACTGGTAGTGTCTACACCTAAGACAGGTATTCCCATCTATAGGTGTGGTCCTTACAAATCAGGTGGTTTTGCTTCATTTGAAACTTGCAAACAGGCTTTATTTGGAAGCCAGCACATTTGCTTTGTTCCCAGTGAAGTTTAGCTGAACTCCAGAGAGTTGGAGTCCAAGTAGTTGTCCATAGCAGAGTCATTCTGGCGGCAAAGACTTCTGATGATCAGCTGAGACATACTAAATGATCAAATAAATGTCCTTATCTCACCAAAATTTGCTAGTGCAATGCAAACCCTACAACCTATACAACACATTATTTCTGTGTTCTGGTTTCTGTGGGTTGACTGCAATTGCAAGGGACCGATGTCTGAATTTTCACTTATGTGGATTAAGCCAGCTACCTTGTGCTTAGCTCAAACATGCCACAGACTGCTTCAAATTGTATTCTGCCTCTGTGCAGAGTATTAAGGCACAGGAGTTGGTTGTATTTCAGTTTATGAGAATGCCAGAGGTCTCTGGTGCTTCTTGGGATCCTTTCTGCACTCTTCCTGTGGTACTTAATCTTGTGGATTTTGGACCTTGCTCTGTAATTGGGGGGAAAATGTTGGAAAACAGTTTGATGCAGAGTTGACATTTCTTTAGAGGAGGGAGTTTGGAGTGGGTACTTTCAACATCCTTCCAAAGGCAAAATCTGTTTCTTAACTACCAGGGATTTCAGAATGTTGTGCAGTCCCTTCCTGTCCTTCACTTCATTATGCCAAACTTGTCCTGTGGCTGCGGGATTGGAATCGGACAGAATGGCTCATGTCTTGTGCCATTACAGGAGAGCAAATGCAGGTCTGTGACCCACAGACCAGTGTCATTGTAGGAAAATGCTTGGAAAGAGTGATTCTCCTTGTGTTCTCTGAAGGGTTTTTGTCACAGAGCATGTGTGCACTCCTCTATGAGTAGCAATCAAGTTTGCCCAGTGAGGCAAGTAAAAGCATTGTTAAAAAATCCCATGGATACTGAACAGAAACAGGTCAGTGGAGGGGGTACAAAGGAAGAGTGGTATTATTCCTTAATTTATTTCTTCTCTGAATTACATGTTAATTACAGGCTTAAATGTGTCATACTCACATACAGAGATGCTGCAAAGCTCCCCTGTATTCGAGCCTGTAAGCAAAGATGTGTGTTGCCATCTGTGCACAGTCCTCAGCAGTCAGGGTTTGCTCTTTGAGATTGCCCACAAAGGGTGGGTTTTCCCCTGCTATGGGTGTGCTATTAGTCTGTCAAATGCATCCCTCTAAGCTCATCTGGAAGTTTCCTGTCTACCAGCCAGATGTGCACGCAGCTAGAACATGTTAGTGTCAAGGTGCTTCAACCAGAAGGCTCTCCTGTTGGATCAGCTGGGCAACCCTCTGGAGATGGGCATCTACAGAGGTCATGTCAGTGAATTGCAGCAGTACCAAGCAGAAGTTAATGAATCCGTGCTGACTGTACACCCAGCTGCCTCTGTGCTGACATGAGGTTCAATTTGTAGGATTTTGTAGTCATCTGTCATTGTTCTTTGCTTCTTTACTTGCAATAAGAAGCACTGTTGTTCTGTTGTGATACTACAGTGTAATTATCTGTAGAAATCAGTGTAATGGGCTTAATTGTTTTTGTTAGTCATGTTAAGGAATTTTTTGTAATGCGGGCCTGTATTATTAGAGACAAGTTTTATAATCTGCAAGTCATTGAAATAATGGAATTTATTTTTGGATGAGACTTAAAGGCCACAAGTATTCATTAACTCAAATCTCACATCCAGAATTGCCATTTATCATCTGGTCTTCCTCCAGTGTGGGACTGGTCAGAGCGTTTCCTGGGGAAGTCTTGTGTTCCTAGCACTTTTATGGATTTTGGAAAAATTTCAGTGCAGTTTGCAATCAGGCATGCAACTCTGAATCATTGGGCTAGGGTACTGGTATGTGGGACACTAAAATAAAAAACGTGTGCTGCCAGCTCAACAGATGTTGGAGGGAGTGATTCTTTTGCTCTGTTTCAGTTGGCTTCTAACTGTCCAGTCAATACTGAGCCTGCCAACATTGTATTCAAGTACACAAATCAGAATTAATTTGATGTGGATTAGTTAAATTCCTGTGTGGACACATACTCAGAATGAAGATGCTTTTAATATGAAGTAGCTTAAACTTAAAAGTAAATTAAGCTATATCAAATTAATTCTGGGAAAAAAAAAAAAGGTTTAATGAAGTTTAATGTACTATAAGCTCATATTTCCATTTGATTGAGTCTACCTGGAAGTCTGTGTACCCAAGCCTATACCATGCTTTTGTGAACGACACAAATGTGTTTTTCAGTGCTTTGTACTTTCTCGTATTCTCAGAAGGTCCATACTGGATGCACCCAACTCACAACAAGTGTTGGAGGCCAGGTGGTTGCAAGATCTGAGGCTGACTCAACGGCAGTTTTCCATTCACTTTGTTCAAATATGAATGGCTGCAGGGTCATTCTTAGTCAATTATCTTCAAGGAAATGGATCTTTCTCCCTTGCCTGTTAAGTGCATTGCGTTTTCTCCTACAAGTGGTGGTGTTGACTGGACTTCAAAACAACAGATTTCCTAGTTTGCCTGCAGACTTCTCACCACTATAAAAATAAATACAGAAGAAGATTTAAAAAGTAGTTGAATTGTACAGTTCAATCTCATTCAGGGAATCTCTAAATCAGCTTTCAAGGCCTATGATTTTTTTTCCCCTTTCTGGGCTCTTCTTGCTATTGGAATTTTTGGGCAGGAAGGAGGAAAATTATTTTCTTGCAGGTATTGCATTTCTTTCGTGCCTCAAGCTCTGAGGTAAGAGACAGTGAGTCTAAATCTGAGCTTAGTGAGACCCGTGAGGCTTGGCTGGAGTGCGTGGCATAAGAAGGCAGTGATGGGGAGCACCATGGTCCAGTCTTCTTGCCTTTTCTGTTCTGACTGACACAGCTTTTCCCTTTCAACTCCTCTTTTATTTTTTTTTTTTTCCCTCTAGTTAATGCCCAGTCACAACGTCTCTGCTGTGTACTGCCACTGCTGCTGCACAAAGGGAGCTCCTAGGCACTTCTGAAGGAAGATGGCTTTCTGGACGCAGCTGGGCTTGCTGCTATGGAAAAACTTCACCTATAGAAGAAGACAGACTGTAAGTATTAGCCAGGGGGCTTTCTGAGGTCTAAATTGTAGCTTTGTAGCCCACTTTTCAAACAGAATAGGGAAAAAATCCTGTATCTTGATGTGTGATATTTCATGGACCGTGGCAGAACAACTGGTCTGCCTTTGAAAAGACCTAATTCAAGTTGGAGAGTGGTGGGTGGACAGAAACCAGAGAGCTTGGAAGTACTGAAGACTTCTGTACTCAGTGGCAGTGAGACTGTCAGAATACTAAAACACCCACGTCAGACCAGGCAGAGAGGATGGAACAGTGCCATGTGCAGCCAGGATGATATAAACTGAAAACCTGTGCTATGGTCTACTCTGCCTGTGAAGCATTGCCAAACTGCAGGCTTATGCATTTGGGTCCAAAAGCTTTTGAATTCTGTGAGCTGCAGCAGCAACAAAATTCTGCTATTTCCTAACGGCAGAAGTGGTGGAAGCAATAGCAGGCATCTTCAACCTCTTTAATCACAGAGAGAAACCCAAGCCTGTTCAACTTTACAACAGGAGGTGCAGTTTAAGCAACTGGTGTGAAATGTGTTCTCACATCAGTGTTGAGACAAATTCAGGCAAGTGCTGTTTTCCTACACAAGGTGCATTCTGATTAGTTTTAGTGCCAGCCTCACCATCTGTTAGCAGTGTGGAAATGAACCTGTTCAGATAGACACTATGTGATGGGAGTTTCTCCTTGTGGTGACAAAGGCACATGAGAATAAATCCAGGATGGTGTTCTTAAGATTCTTCTGCCTTTACATTAATGAGACTTCACAGGATGCTGTAACTTCTGCAGACAGCTAAAAGCCAGAAAAAATGTACTATTTCCCCTCCAGGGATTTAGGAGATAACTGTGTAGGACAAGGCTGTGTCCTGTACAATGGGCCTGTGCAGAAGATCTGTCCTGTTCGATCTGACCTTGAGGAGGTATGAGTAGGGAATGTAAAAGGAACATGAGTTACTGAGGTGGTGAGTGGAAAGTGGTCCCTTTGATAAGCTTTCTGAACTATGCAAATGTCAGGGTGCTTGCCAGCTGGCTGGGGCTGAGTAGTTTTAGAAACTTGGAGTCACAAGGGAGGGGAAGCTATCATATTAACCACTGGACATAGGGGCAGTCTCTGGAGTCTTTGCTCAGGTGTCTGAGACTTGTTTTATAGGACTTGTGTCCAGTGAATTCAGAGCTGGAGTTAGTCCATTTAAAAAATAATAAAAAAAAAAAGGTGGCTCATGACATCTTTGTCTTTCCATCTGTACCTCTGCAGTTACACAACTGCCAGTGATTGTGGGGATTTCTATGTGATATGCCTGTTTTTTGACTATCCCAGGAACCTTGATCACCCAGGACAGGGCTGTTCACTTGAGAGGCTGTGGGCTGTGTCAGCCACAAGGAGTGAGGATGTCTGCCCTCTGCATGTGTGGGCTGGGACCCTCACCTTGTGCACAGCCTCATAATTTTGAGGGATATTGTACTGGAATTGGGGAAGGTAGTCTTAAAACTGGCTACGTCTCTTAAAAAAGGTAGGTTGTTCTCAGCTATTGCCCAGGTAACCTAGGCTCATAGAGCTGAAAATAGTCTCTTCCTTACTTGCTGATAAAGAATTTTGTGCTTGACGACTCCCAAACTAAATTGGCTTTAGAAAGTCTAGGCCATTAGTAGTTCTTCTGGAGCAATGGTTAAACCAGGAGATTCCGGAGGAGTTGAGTTGTACACTGAGGATGAGTGCTTTTTTTTTGTCAGGGTCTTCTGAAATCAACGCATCAGGTTTGAAGGTTACTTGAAGATGTCGGGGTCTGGTGTGACATGTCCTGTCAAGGTAGCTGTAGGCTAGCTTGCTGGGCAGCAGAGGTGCATGGAGGTCCTTCAGTGATACAATAAAAATGCAGTAGGCTAAGCATGTGTTAGTGGAAAAAAAACCTTCCTGCTTGTATTTGTCATGATCTTGGATCTGCTTGGCTACTTGTTGGTACTTTCTGGTGGCCTCTGTATCAGCTTCCCATCAAGTAGTCCAGAAGACATGTGACTGCTCATAGTCTGTTCCACACTGGTTTTATTAGTCAGTTCACAATGAAGGCCTGAGACATCCCTTGTTTCTGGGGTTTTTCTCATTAACAGTTCCCATTTGGGCTTTACCTGAAGATGTCCGGAGGAGAAGGCCATTTAACAGAAAATGGCAGAAGTGTGTCAGAACATCTCACCACACTGTTATAATGGCCCCACAGTCAGTAATTTATTTGTTTTACTTTAGGAGATCAGTGTCCTTGAGCTGGGTGTGATGGTGATGGCTCTTTGCTATTTGTTCTTATTGAAGATGTAGCCCTGAAATGTAGATTAGCCTTTGCTTCCCACTGAACCTCTCCTTGGGTGCTGTGAGTTTGGGCTGCATTGCGAAAGCTGGGTTCAAAGCTCAGCCTGACGTGTGCAACTCAAGCATTACTTTGTACTGGATAACTTGCAACAGGCACTAGAGTGGGGGGAAAGAGTTTGCAGGGGGAGAGGAAGGAAGAAAAATCATGTTCAGAGGTCATGGTGTAAAAACACTTCTCTCCCTGCTGACTTGCAAAGGAGGAGATACCTCAAAATAGTGTGGAGAGGGACTGGTGAGCTGTTGGTAGCTCCCTCCATTAAAAATGGACTATAAAGGTGGTTAGGGTGGTTGACACTGATACGGGGTGATAGTTCTGCTAGTTCTTAGCAAATTTCCTGTTGACACAGTGTAGATCTCAATATTTAATGGTAACTTGCACTGTTAGCCAGCTGGTGTAAGTTGAGCATGCTTTGGGGACTAGCCCTGGTAAAATTAGGAGCAGTTTGTTCTGGGCCAAGTGCTGCCTCAAATTCACCTGTTCTGTACAAATGGGATGTTCCTCCTTCAACTCCAGATGGAGTAGGGGTGGGAGAGGGGTTAAAGGTTTGAAGCTTCATTTCATTATTTACCAGACTGGTGTAGTAGTTGCAGCACAAAAGTGGGTGAAGAAACTTGATTTTTCAGTATCTACTTAGTATGAACCTTAGTGAGACATGTCCCTTTTAGTGTCTGTGTCCTCCCCTGCAAATGCCATAGTGGATGAAAAGTGTTGTCACAGGAGGGTCAGGAAGCAGAAGGGGAAGGAGCCTGACCTTTCAGAGCAAGAGGAATAGAATTTATTTTGTGTGGAATAGCAGAAGCAACTGGCCAGGGAGTCCAGCCTCACCACTGAAATGTTGCTGACATTTAAGCTTGACCCAGTGCAAGCCTCTGGTGCAGCAGTTGCCAGCTGTGTCTCACTAAGTAGTATTTCAGTGGCTGCCACCATGCAGCAGTCTTCAATTGTAAAGGTACAAATTGGTCAGTCAAAGCTTCTTTTTATGTCCTCCCTGAGCCTGTCAGTCTGCAGAGGTAGATGTGCATGTGCAGAGGTATCCAGCACTGCTGCAGACCCCATGTTACCTTTGTGACTGTGTAATTAACCATAACTGAGCTTGAGAAAGAGCAGCTATATGTGCAGGTGGTCAGGTTCTCCTTTAGCAACAGGGCCATTTGAGCACTACTGTCCTCCCCGGTGGACTGGGGCTGATGTTTCTTCAAGCAAGCCAGGACTTGCTCTCAAGAGCAGCATTTTCTAGCTGGTTCTGTAGCAGTCACAGGGCTATTATAGACTCTGTGGTATCCTTGGTCCCCCTGAGAAGCCTCCATAAGCCCAGCTGACACCTATAGCCAAGGTGGCTGAGGGCTGTGGTATGTTCCACAGCATGGCTGTCAGTGCTGGTGGAAGGAAGTGCTTGTCCTGGCTTCACAGGTATCTTTCTGTTTAGAGGAGGGAAAGTAATTTTTCACCATCCTGGCAGCAACTATGTGGGGATCTTGGAAAGGGAAGAGGGAGACCAGTTGTCAAGTTTCCTAGCTCTGAGCATCTCTGACCTCTGGGAGCCAGACCGCTGTTTGATGCAGGAGGAGGCAGGCTGTCACTAATGGCTGCCTGTGTGCTGCCGCTACATTGTTTATTGTAAAAACAGACTAAAGATAATTAAGCATCTTATTGGCATCTTTTTTTAGTATGGTCTCAGTAGAGTTTCTTGCCCAGAAGTCATCCTGCATGAAAATAATGGGTGGGAAACAATATCCCAAACTTGTCCTATAAAGCCTGGCACTGTTACCAGAAGTTGCTGTTTGGTTGGATGTCAACCATTATCTGTGAAGAGTTGTCCTAGGTGGTTTTCTCTGCTGGATCAAGTGGTATTTGTTTTAATGCACTGCTTTTATGTTTTGAGGTATAGTAGTTACCTAGACTCTCACGTCTAAGTTAGCCTGCAGTGCCTATCGCTGAATATCAAGAGTCTAATTTTAGCTGTTAATGACGTAGCTTGGGAAAAATTATTGTGTGTGGGGATTGTCTCCCACTGGGGTTCAGGTCTTATCCCACCTGGCTTGTTATAAGCATCATGTAGACATCTGATTAGAAAACATGGGATTTTCCAGGAAGGGAAAAAGATTTCTCTTTACATTCTGGTTTATCTCTCCTAAGGGAAGAGAAACATAAGAAGCGGAAATATAAAAAACTTCCAGTTTTATCTTGTCTCACAGCTTACCTAGATGCATGTCTAGGCAACCTTTCTGGAATGAGAAAGGAAGGGTGTGAATGGTGAAGATCAAATCTGAGAAACCTCAGCTTGTGTCTCAGAAGCTCTCGGGTATAATATTGCTCTGTCCACATGTTTCTGTGGGATGTGGTACATCTCACTTAGTTTTTCTGTGCTTCAGTTGCCTCTCTAAATAATGTTCTGCATTTAATAGCAGGCCTTTCTCGTATTCTCATCTAGTTTCTCTAAATAATTGAGCTCTTTATATCTTTATCTGACACTCACTGCTAATGGATGCCTACCTTTGAGAACAAATGTATGTCAGAACAACAAAAAATAACTAGGTATGAGCTTGATCTTAGTAGCTCTGCTTTTCTTAAACCAATATACTTTTGCAGCAGTTAAATGGCAGGATTTTTGCATGGCTCTGTCCTGGCACAGTTTCCAGTTCAATTGTTGTTAGGGTAGCAGCTCTGTGGTGTACTTTGAGTATGGGATGCGTGTACTTCCCCCTACCTCAAAAATACAAGGAAAAAAGCTCAGCTCATTGCTGGAAAGATTTATTGGGAGTTTTCTTTCAGTCAGGGGATGAAAAGAACTATAAAAAGCCAAGAATGGCCCTTAGGCACATGGAATTTAATTCCCTAACTGGCACATATCAAGGAGAAAAGCCTGTAATTCTTTGCAGATTATCCTCTGAAGCTGGAGGAAAAAACCTCTTGGTCCTGGAATGCATAAGCAAAGCATAGGCAAAAGTGAGGCAGTGCTTACAAACTGTCCCAGTTTAAAAGTGGATTATACTGGAACCTCTGTTCTGTCCTGTATTTTGAATATGATGTCTTAATACTTGGTCTTTACTGTTTCCAGTTCCAGCTGCTGATCGAAGTTGCCTGGCCTCTGTTCATCTTCTTCATCCTGATTTCTGTAAGACTTTCATATCCGCCCTACGAGCAGCATGAATGTAAGTACCAAGCACAGCAGCTGCACCCGGGATGGTGGTTATTTGTGGTTAGAAGGTAATAATGCAGCTGGCAAGATGCAAGGAGCAGGGGCAGTAGTTGCATACCTCGGTCAGAAATCTTCAGGGAAGCTTTAATGGCTACTTCCCTTCCACCCTGAGAACTGCAGCATGTCCTGGCATGTGAAATGTTGTTCCAGGACTGTACACTGCTGCTGCTTTTCTTGCTGTTTTCTCAGTTTTTGCATTTATAATGTATTAGCTGAGAATCTGCCCTATGGAAGTGTGACAAGTCTGGAAAACCCACACAGAATCCAAGTCCTATTTCTCATCCATGATGCGTATGTGACTTTTCATAAAATAGAAAACATTGTTCAGATCTGTAAGAAAGCAGTCTCATTTTCAGGCAGTAATGTGGTTTAATGTATCACATTAAAGAGGACAAAAGCAATTCCATTCCTTTTAATCACAGACTGTCAGCTCTGTATTCAGTAGGTTCAGCAGTCATGCATTTGTTCTGTTTTACTCTTTACATCCTAAATGGGCACACTTCTGCTTTTCTTTCAAAGCAAGCTTATTCTTGCTCAGCAGATGACAATCTTTAGGCCTCTGTGTCGGTTGCCATTTGTTTTAGGTAGCATGACTTGCTTGTTATCATCATGCTTCATCTTGCTGTGATTAGTGACAGCCTCATATTGCAATTAGCTGACTGGAAAGAGCTCTGTTTATCTTTCTTTTGCCTGATTACTGCAAGGTAAAGGGTTAAGGGTCAGAACAATGAATTTGGATGGCACTCTGAAGTGTCTCATTCTTAAAATAGGTAAAGAACTAGCTCTTAAGTACTTAGCTATGGCTCTTTGCAGTGTCTGGGGCACTTGTTGCTGGGCTTTCAAGATAGCAAGGATCTTTGAAGCTGAAGTGTTAATGTTAGCAAGTTCCCATTACATTTCAGATGGCCAAACTCATTTTCTACAATGCTAATTGAAGCTTCCTTAAGCTAAATCTTGTCCTCTGCTACATGACATTTGATCTGCCTTTTCTGATTGTTACAGTGGCATTAGGAGACATACCTGGACATGAAGCTGAAGAGAAGCAATGGGCAGTATACTCAGCTAGTGTAAATAACTGCCTCAATGATAATTTGTCCCAACTGTGGCAGTGCTGAGTATAAACTGAAACTTAGCAAGAGCTGCCTCTTCACAGAGCTGCTTAGATTGGCCTTGTTAGTCATTAGCCTCTTTGTCAGTCCTTTGCCATGGCACCCTGGTGTCATGAGCAGAGTTTTGAGTCTTTCACCTGCAGCCCCTTTTTCATTTCTGTTGACTGGTGGTGTTTTCTCTGCCTTCTGTCTGTGTTGTCATCAGGAATTGTAGAGTGCAGAGCACGTGGTAACTCTTTCATGTACTTTTTGTGGTTAATTCCTCTGTTTTTCTAAAAGCTTCTGAGAACAAGTAACTAAATTATTTAAGTCTGGATTGATTTTGTTGAACATTCACTCATGTGCTGACGGATGCGGATGCATTGTATACTGGAACATGTTTTGCTGAACTGTGGACAGAGATAGAAAGAATCCTTGAGTTCATAGTGAACTCTGTGGCAACCCTATGGATGCCTTGAGGGAAACAGGATTGTTATCTGTAGTGGCAGTGCTGTGTGCTGTTATAAAATGACTTGCAGGTAATGCCTGATGATAGCAGCAACAGAGCTGTGTGCAAGTGCTTTGTAGCCTCTAGATAGCCTCAGTATTTTAATGATATAGGTGGGTTTTTTTTCAACAAAAGATAAGATTTTCTTGTCTGTTTTCCTGTTTGAGGAAAGGGAGAAGAACCAAGGATTGGCCTGTTTCTGTATTCAGACTTTCCAGTTAGGATTTTTTTTCCTAGCAACTTGGCCTGGCGTAAGGAACCTTTTTTCTAAAAACATGGGGGAAAATTTTGCTTGCTCTGAAGTGGCAGTTAAATGGCCTTCCCCAGACCAGCCAGAGAAGCCATCTTGGATTGCCCTTCAGCAAGACTGCTGACTTCAGTCGTGTTGCGCTTGACTTTCTTTTCTGCTTCTGTGACTCTTTAATGTATTAAAAATGCACTTATTTTGAAACAAACAAAAAAACAAAAACCACCCGACAAAAAGTTGATCTCTACTGAAAAGGTTGATGTCTGCTGCTGTGTCACTGAAAATGGTGTGCTGTTACACTGTTTCCTGAGTAACTAGGCTGACTTTAGACTGGCTCAGTCCTGCTTTACTCTGAGAAACCGCTCTCGTTATGTAGAAAAGATACAATTAATTCTTGTGCTCCCTCCCTCTTTTACATTGCTTTTAATAGCTTCTTAGAGTTCTTAGCCATGTAAAATAAAAGGTGTGAAGGAGAGAGCAGGTGCTTCTCTGAGAAGTTTTAGGAAAAGAATCTGACAGTCTTAGCATTTTTCTTTCCCCCATACCCCAAACCCTCCTGCCAAGAAGAACAAAAAAGCAAAATGAGACAAAAGACAGCTCAGGTAAATAGCTTTCCTATTTTAAAAAGAACTGGGAACAAACAGTCCCCTGGGTACTGGAAACAATGCATATTTGGTTCCTTCACCTTTCTCCTGAACAGAGTCCTTGGCTTTCTGGAGGAGGGCTGATAAGCTCCCAGCCTTTATTCAGCCACCTACATTAACCAGCCTTGCTGAAATGCAGCTGCTTTGACCTCTCTTCCTCCTGGGGGTTTGATACCTCCATTGCAGCTGTGGACGTAGGGAGCTAGCCCCTTGTGTGATTGCAGGCACACTGCAAGGGTGTCACGGGTACCGGAGGGAGGAATGTGCACCTACCTCATGGCCAAAGCCTTGAGAAGCTGCTTTGAGTAGCTGTGAGACTTGAGAAAAGGGTGTAACCTGCTCTCCTGCTCAGTGTGGGGGCGAGGAAGTGAGTTCATTAGCAGAAAGCAGCCTGGTGGCTCATAAACTGCAGGATTATGTGAGGGAAGCTTTTCTTCCCCATTTTTGGAGGGTAAGGGACTTGAAAGCCTTGCAGTGACCTACTAGTGGAGGTCTGCCATGGGTGGTTTGTTACTGTTTCAATGCCTCACCAGAATGCAGAGCAGAAACAGGATGTAAATTCCAGGCTACGATTGAATTAGGTCTTTCGTACAAGAGCTAGACTTCAGCAGAAAGGTTTGAAATTCTGGAGCAGGTGCCCAAATGTTTAAGGAACTCTAAAGTTTTAAGACTGTCTGGAAATCAATCCAATATGGGGGAGTGGTGACAAACTTATCTCAGGGAAACCACTGCAGACCTCCATCCCACAACTGTTGACCCTTTGCTTGGTGTTCACAATGCGTGTGATTGAGGTGGGGCTTTGGAGCTGGCTGCTCACTGGCATTCCTCAGCAAGAAGTACTGTATTCTCATCAGCAAGGCCAAAAGCAGTGGCTCAAAGATTAGAGTCGCAAAAAGCCTCTCCTACAGGCTTAAGGCAGAGTTCTTAAGTGGAGGAGGCCAGAATCATCTGGAGAACTTCAGATGAGTTCACCTTTTCTTAATGTTGGCTGTTCTGCTCTCTCATAAGCAATTTGGGGCAGTAACTAGTGCAGGATTAGCATTGCCTTCCAAATGTATTTCTGTGTAGCAGTGGCTTGTACCTTGTCTGTCTCCTAACTCCTGTTTCTCTTCTAGGTCACTTCCCAAACAAAGCTATGCCTTCAGCAGGAACCTTGCCATGGATACAGGGGATCATCTGCAATGCCAACAACCCTTGTTTCCGCTACCCAACTCCTGGGGAATCCCCTGGTATTGTTGGAAACTTCAATGCCTCCATGTGAGTTTGCTTGCATTTTCCTCATCTCCATTCTTGGGGAAACATGTGGAAAAGGGATATTTGGAAGTTGCCAGCTAGTTGTGTAACCCTGTACTATCAAGGGTGTTGCTGTTCTTGCTGCCACTGAGTTACCAAGCTTTCAGTTTCCAAGTTTAGAGTGGCTAGCATAGAACTGGTAGGTGTGCAGTATCCCCAGGTCCAAGCATTTGAAGCTCTTGGTGAACAAAAAACTGCCTGGGCAAGAACTGAGTCCGTTCACTTTATCAGTTGTTCAGAATTTGGCCCACAAAAAGGCAATGCATAAGCTCTTTTTTCAGAGAGCTGCTTTTCCTCAGACTGAGCCTCTGAGGTGGGTAGTGTGGAGTGAGAGGCAGTTGAAGAGTGGGCTTGGGGGATACTCTGAGGTTTGTCACTTTTTGCTACTTCATGTGTTGCAGAAAGCTCCTTTTATGGCCAGCTTCTTTATACCCCACCCTGCTTGCTGCATTCATGCTGTCAGGCAAGTTAGGCTTAATGTAGGGTAAATCCATCTGCAATCTAGAGAAGCATTTGAAGGGAGTAAGAACATAGTTAAATTATTGACCTCCTAAAAGGAAGCAGTTTACAGGCAACAGGAGGCTCTTTCCCTCCCAGTCTTAAATAACAGCTTTCAAATGTGTGGAGGTTCCTGGTGGAACTTTGTTGACCTTGCATTAGCAGCCATCTTTTGCTAGGCTCCTTGGATTGTCCCTGGGGTGGTTACTGAAGAAAGGACTGATTGTACTGGAGAGGGCAGTGGCATAACTGAAAGTGACTGAAGTTTGGAACCAAGATGTAAAACTGTGTCTGTGGGTGCTGGCTCCTAGGGCTGACAACTGCTGGTTGTTTGTTTTTCCTGTCACCAGTGTTTCCCGCCTGTTCTCGGATGCCAAGAGGTTGCTCTTGTACAGCCAACAGGACAAGAGTATAAAGGATGTCCAGAAGGTCCTGGGAAAACTGCGCAAGTTCAGAAACTCCTCTGGCTCAGGTAAAGGAATGGTAGGAAGAGCCTCCTACACCTGCCACTTCTAGTCATGCTAATTTTACATGTGTGTAAATTTCTGAAACATACTGTACTGGGAAGGTGTGTGGTTATAACTTCCAGCTGATTAAACCCTTTGCAATCCTGCAGAAGCACCTTAAGTTGCTCTATCAGCTTTGTGTGCTTTTTAGCTTCTTCTGTGGAAGAGGAAGAGGATGGTCTGTATTGCCAAGAATGGCAGCTGTTTTGGATGTGAAATTACAATCCTCAGCCCACTGAAGTAAGTTAATATGCTGATTTTTTCAAAGGAGTTTAAATAGTGTGTGTTTTTGGAAAGCACTAGTTATTTTGCCATTTTGTCAGTGGAGCAGTGAACACAGTATGGCTACGATTTATTTCTCTACCCTCTGAGCTTCAGAGGGAAGTGTGCTGGGAAGACACAGATGAAGGAAAGCTGATGTTGGCTTCCAGTTAACAAATTCAAGGCTGATTAATATCTGACAATGAAGTCTCCACTTCCCTTGGATTTTTATGTTCCTGTGTGACTGACTGATGTAGGATATTTTATCCTCTGCTGTTGTCTGGCAGGATTTGGAATGGTAGGATCCAAGAGAAAATGCTTTGTTTTGGGGACTTGCACAGCCACGTTTGCTGTGAAAACTGAGAATCCTTCTGTTTTTAGCATGTGCAGGAAGATCTGGTATGCCTTTCTGTCCCATGCAGATGAATAAGTGACTACTCTGGGATCAGAAGGGAAGCTTGCAGTAGAGCTGGGACATGACCAGGCAGAGCTGTTTCTCAGGGAATTGGCAGGTCTCATTATTGCTCAGTCTCTGTTATATGGCAACTTACTAAGGGTTTTTTGGGGTGCTCCTCTCAAAGAATGTTTCTCTTGGCTGCTGTGTTAGCACTGCATGCTTGTATTGCAGATGGTGGAAAGTAATGGTTTAGAAAAAAGATGCAGAAGGGAAGTAGAGCAGAGAGTGCAACCACTGAGTGTCTTCACCTACAGCCTCTATCCAGGCATATGGAGCTCTTTGTGGAAGGTATTTTAGTGTTTTTCGAAAGTTGTCACTGGTTTCATAGTTGCAGTTCTTCCTACCTTTCCATTTGTGTGGCTCAGGCAGACTCCAGGAAGAAAACATCTGACCTGGTGTGATGTGAACACTTTAATGTCTATGTCCTGAGCACAGGTTTAAAAGCAGAGGTGGAGGCTTTGCATCCTTTCCTGTGTTGCTTGGAATACTGCAGGTTGCTTTGAAATAATCTGTGTTGTTAGTGACAGATTGGTGGATGTGTGCTGGCTGTGTGTGCAAACATGAGCTTTTCAAAGGATTTGTCTTTGCTATATAACCCTTCTCTCTGCCTTCAGGGCTGTGCAGAATCCTAATATGGCTGGATCTGCAAGTGTTACTGTGATCTTTCTTTTAGCTTTAGTTGACACTTGTCCTTATGTGTAAGGGGCACCCTTCCTTGCTGGGGTCAATATCCATATAACCAGCTTCTCCCCTTTGTACTCTGAACTGGTAAGTGGCATTGTCTTGCATTTACTTGGATCTGCAGCAGTTTTAAGTGGGAGAGGATGCAGGGTGAACCTTTCGTGCAGAGATGGTCACATAATGAACACAGCCAAAATGAGCTAAGCTAAGTGTTTCCAAGGAGAAATTTAATACTGTTCTCAACTGAGCTCTTCAAAGCCTTGGTTTGACTTGGTGGTCTTGTGGGAGAAAGCCCCCTTCATCAGGATGATGGGTGTTACTGTTACAGGGTTTTGTATTTTATGCCCACAGTAGCATCTGCAAGTTAACTCTTCCAAACAGAAGAGTAGATACTGGTGATTTGTATTGAAACGTGCAGCAAACATCAGATGTAGACACTTAGAAGAAAACTACCAGAACCATACGCCGAAGCTGTTACTGCTGGGAAGGTTTGAGGGGGAGGAGTAATTCCAAGAAGCATTTCACACAGGGAGTATTGTACAGGTCAAAAGTCAGAAGACTCATATTTCTCTATACTGTAAAGACTAGTGGACTGACTGCAAAAATAACCCTCAGATCAGTCATCAAAGATCATGTTTCTATAATAAAATATTTTGAGTGTGTAATAAGAAATCAAGCCTCTGTATAGTTGGAATGACAGACTGCTCATTGTTGTTAGGGCTTGTAGGGAACAAAGCCTGTTTGTCCTTCACATGATACACTCATTTACAAAGCCTCCAACTTGGGGTTCCCTGCTGCCTTCCCCTTGGCATTCATTGTCTGACAGTGTGCATCAAACAGCATCCTCTAATCTTATGAGTACTTTTGTATTTATGCTTAGCAGTGCTTAGATCCGTGTGCAAGGAAGGGAACTACAGGTCAACCCTTTAGCTGCTATTGACAATGAGGTGTGAGCTGCTTAAGTACTTTCCTCTCTGGGACATTTCCTCCAGTGACTCTGGGGACCTAGGAAAGGCAGTAGGAGTGGATGTCAGACATAAGCGCACCTCCAAACCTGAAAGCACTGTCTTTATACATGTGTTTCCCCAATTAGGAGGTCTAATTAACTGATGAGCTAATAATTGAAAACATTTGCAATACTTCCTCTGTTACAGTTCTGGCCTGGATCTGAAGGCATGTGGATCAGTGGTGCAGAGAGATGCAGCTTGTGTTTCCCCAGTGGGAGTGTCTGTGAGCTCCCTACTGTGTGATGTGGGCTCTGCTGGAGTTTCTGCAGCTCATCTCTCTCCTCTCATACTGGTGTGGTGTCCTGCTTCCACACGTTTCCCACTGCTGCCTGATGGCTTTGAAACAGGCTTCAGGAGGTGATCTTCCATTAATAATGGAAAAATTTGAGCTGTGGTGTAGATTTTTGTTCTAACATCAGTCATGCAGAGCATGCATGCCTGTACTTGGCTTCAGGCATTTGAATCTGTTTAGGGAGCAGCTGCCAGAGTCCTTTCACTTCAAGCTTCTTTAAAACAGTCCTCACAAGTTCAAGATGGACTTTTAGTGTTGTCTGATCTGAAATTAGCCACATGCTGAATGTTGGAGAAAGGAGACTTGCTTAAGATGGCAGGGTGCTTACACAGGTGCCTGCAAGTCAGTATCTTAGTTATAGAAAACATAGGACAATTAAGCTTTTCTTCAAGGAGTGCTGTGTGCTCAAGCCAACAGGTTTTGTATCTCCTTTTCCTCCAGGAGTCCAAGGGGTGTCTTCTGGTCTCTACAGCTATGAGCCATGGCATTGAGAAGGGAAGGTGTGATGAGTAGGGAACAGCCCACCTTTGCTTCCTGTAGCACCTTTTCTGGCCAGGATGAAGTACTAACTGGTGGTATGAGGGAGTTCAGTACAGGCAGCTCTTGTGCTGTACAGGCACTGCTGTTCTAGGGCCACTTCAAGCAAGCCCTGAGCAGTGAAATCTATGTAAAACCACACACATTAATACAATCAATTATGCAGGCAGCTGCCAGGTGCCCTCTCCTTCCCAGCACTTGTTACTTCTCTGTCCCAGCAATGTCATCAAGGTCTTCAACAGTCAAGATAAAAGCAGTACAAAACAGAATAGACAGCTGAAGACCTTAGTGGCAGTGAAGAACCATTACATGGCTGCCCAGGTTGCCACCTGCAGCAGGTTTGGCTCGCTGCTTGAAGGCGCTGGCTTTGCAACTGGTGTCAGTGCTGTTTTTAAGAGAGGATAAAGTATTCTCAAGAAATAAGTGTTCCTTCTGTTTTGAAAGGTGGAGAGACAGCTTGCTGTTGGCTCTGAGGCACATTTTCTTTATTTCTTCCATGTCTCTGCTGGGCTCCCAAATGGTTTGTTCTGCAGTGCCATGGGGCAATAAATAAGCAGGTAAAATTAAAGCCACCTTCTTTGATTGTTGTTAACAGTTGCACCTCTAAGCTAGTCTAGCTGATGTTTACTTCATTGCTGTCAATTTTCAGTGATCCCAAAGGGCATGTTTCTATTTTTCTTGAAACAAACCCAAATAAACAAAAATGGAGCAATGAAATAGGCAGAGAGAAAAAAACATCGCCTAAGAAGTTGCATCAGATCTCAGGGCATTATTCCATATGCCAGTTGTTTGCTGGATTATATAGCATGTGGTATAGGAGAAACATCATCTGAGTGGCATCCCCTACTTATGTTGTACCTTTCTCCACAGATAGACGTTGAGGCTGAGGGAGTTTGCAGCCTGTCTGGTCAGTGCTAATAGTGCTACTTTTATTTTAGCAGGTAAAAAATTAGAGAGGGCTTGGGCTGAAGAGCAGCCTTGGGAGAGGCTTTCTTACGGCATGTGTCCTGCTGTATGGTTGTCAGAGTACTTAGGAAAACAGGATGTTCTGCATTATCTACCAGATGACATTAAGGTGATAGCTAACTTCCTCCTCAGTGTCTTCTCCCTGACAAAAATCACTCCATGACCTCAAGCTAAATACTGAGTTGGGTTGTTAGATGCCTGCCTCTCCCTAATTAAGCTGGTTGCCTCCCTGACTTCCCTTGTGAAAGACCCAAGAAAAAACCAGCCAGCCTAGAATGAGGACTAAGAAACCTTATGCTCAGGAGGCCTTCACCCCAGGAGCTCCTGCAGACACCAGCTGGGGCAGGGTGGAATTCTTGCCATTGAATGGTTGCACATGAATGTACACCTGAGTTCTCTGTTAGCTGCCATCCATAGGGATTGCTTCCTTCTGGGCCAGGGAAAATGTCAGCAAAACCAGTGCCCAGTGGTATCAGTAGATGGATCTAGACTAGTAGGGGTAGCTGAGAAGACTGGTTTGCCTTTGGTGAGTTTTCAATAGGGGTTACTTTGTGTTAGCCCTCAGCAGCATTCCCCGGGACATTCCTGGTGGCTGTTGCCTCCCAACCCAAAGCATCCAGCCAGGAAGGGGAGCCTGGGATGGTGTAGACAGTGATGTAATTACTGCTTTGGCCAGATGCAGTTTTTTGGGGTGAAGCAAGTGCACCCAGCTGCCAATACTGGGTACTTTGTGCAATCCAAGGTTTTTCTAGTGTGCCATGATGATCAGGCAGCTAGGAGTTTCAGGTACACATGGCAGTTTTCCCACATGTACCTAATTAACATTGTGTTCAAATGACTGGGTCTCTGAGCAGGCACAGAGCTGAATGTTCTTAGAATTGTTTTTTCACCCTTTCAAGGAGTGTTTGTGCAGGCAATTGCAGATGTTCTGGAAAATCCCTTCCAGTATGTTCTTGGAAGGGCCCATGCTACAAAGATTCTGTGTGAATCCAGTGGGTCTGTTATTTTTGTCCTGAACCAAAATTGAGACACCGACAGTCAAGAGGTATGCAAAGATAGAGAATTCTTATGGCAGTGTGGATCCCCCAGGTTGTGTTGGGCAGTTAGCTATGCAGTGTTCATTAGTGAGGTGACATGTATTTGCTGAATTACACATTTGCACAGTTACCTCCTTCAATAGAGTCTACTTCTGCTTTCATTAATATTTTTAAGCCAAAGATGAGATTAAAATAATAAAGTTATGTTGACAGACATTTAGGCACAAAGGTCTGGTGCAGCAGTAAATCTGTTACCAGGGAAATTATACTTGCATCCCATGGGGCTGTCCATGAACTTTCAGAGGTCTTTGTCTGCAATAGCATTGTTATTACATGTCAATGCTTAGAGATTGAGATGAGTAAACACATACAGTATAATGTGCATCGCTGTCACCTGATTCTGTAGCACTGGCCTTTGTTGTCTAGTTTTAGTCTGACCTTCCCTTCTGAGATGCTTTTGAAGTAAGACTATTAGTTACGGTGGCTTTGCTTCTAGGTAGAAGCAGGATGAGTGGAAATGGGAGGGAAAGACTGAAGTACTGTTAAAAGTAGAATTAAAAAAATGTGTTCCATGTTTGGTTAAATCTGGCCTTGGTGTAGTGTCTGCACTATACTAGGTGACAGGAGCTTGAGAAGAGCATATATCTGGGAATCTTGTCACACAAGACTGCATGAACCTTGTTAGAAACACATAAGAAGGATCACAGGCTTGTCAGCATTTTTTTTTACTGGGGAAGGGCTGCACTAGCAACTTGGTTACATTAGGACTGTATAACCTGATGGTGCCAGCTAATGGTGTGACTGCAGGGAGGCCAACGGTGCCTATATTTACAATTAACAACACAGTTATTCCAACAAATACCAAATCACTGTACCTTAAGGGCACCTTCTTTATCATGCTGTTAATTTGTTTAAATAAAGACACAATGATAAAGAAAACAAGAATTGCTTACTGTGCTTGTCAGTATGAGTAATATCAGCATATGCTGCAGAAGCAGGGCAGTATGAAGTTCTGGGTGCTTTCTTTGGTCTCCCAAACCTCATTATGCTGGCATGTCAATGCTGACTTTTATTTTAAATGAGAAAATAAAATACAGAGTATTAAATAAATTATTACACCTTTCACACACTATTATATCTCTCTTTTGTATGCAACTGCATGAGCAAAGCTTGCTAATAGCAGCATAATGTTGCCAGAAACTTATGCTCCATGGTAAGTTCAATTTGCATTTATATTGTTTTCCACTCTGACACACCTTCTGGATTTATTCTTAGTGACTTATCTCAGAATCAAAATGAACTGCCTAATTTGTTGAAGGTTGTGTTTGGTTTATTTAAGCTACAGTCTGAGGTTGGCTGAGAGAGCAGGACAGACTTTTCACATTGAGCTTGGTGTTAGCAGTCCCCCAGGAAATTTGTCATGCTGTCATCTGGTGGAAAGGTGAGCTTTCTTGGGTTTTTCTGTGGGGCTCAGCTCTCATCAGTGGCTATTATGAAAGTGCCACAGCTGGAAAAAACCCTGTCGACTTCTGTGTCTGACTTGGTACTGAGACTGGAATGCCTGACTTGGATCTGACCTCCTGTATCTTTTAAGTTAATATTCAGCTTTGGAGCCTTCTCTAGTAATGATATTTTTAATCTTCAGTGTGCATTATGAACACTTTATTACTTCATTTTTTACAGCATTCCTGTGAGCTGAGTAAACAGCAGCCAAGGAACTGGAGCCCTTGTTCTGAAACAGTAGGATGTTGCAGTTTTCAGTGTAGTCAGGATGCAATAAAAGGTGGTGGCTTTGAAATATTCTGATGTTAATTCAAAGTTCATTTTTACCCAGGCAAGAGGATCGAACACTGCTTGACCAAATTATTTGAAAATCCATGAAAACTTAATGTTTATGGGCAGACTTTTTCATGGGAAACAGATGCTGTTATATTTACATATTTTTGGTCATAAAGTAAGCAAGTTTTAATGCCAGGATCCTGAATAAAATCAAACAGCATATTCTACCTCCTGTTGAAGTGTTCGTTTCCACCCTAGATTGGTCTTTTAGTGTTTGCCCTGTTTTACTAAATAGTTGTTGTCTTGTTTGAGATGCCTTTTTAGTTTGGGTTACAGGTTTTATGCTTGTATCATACTTTGAATATGCTTTTTTTCCAAAGTTCTAGAGACAGTTTTGAAATTAAATGCAAAAGCTACAGAATAAAGAAAACCATGTGTGCTTATTTTTGTACTAAATCACTTTTAATAAAAATATGAGTTTGTTAAAACTATATCTTGCTTATGCCTGTGTGACATGCGATCCTCAGCTTATTAAAAAACTAGTGTCGTTCTGCAGATTTAGTGGAATGTAGTTCAGCTATTAGCTGAATGTCTTGCCCTAGCTTTTTTTATGCTGATCTGGCAGCCCTAAGCTATATATGGAGGAGATTTGGGCTGATCTGTGACATATCTTCTGTAAACAGCCAAAGTTTCCTTCCCCTTCTGATGTAGTTTTAGTCTTAGGGATGGTGCAATAAAAGACCATTTTAAGGGATTTTTAAAAGACTCTGTGTGTTGTTTTTTTTTTTCCCCTGAACCTTTCTGTTCTTCCAAAGTTATTATTTTTAGAGGCAAATGCTACCTTAAGTAGTCCTTAAATGCATTTTTGGTTGTCATTGGTAGAGGTTTGCATGACTACAACCAACCAGAACTTAATAAGCATGACATATCATATCTCAGGAGGTCCCTTACTTGTAATTCTCCATCTGCTTTAGCAAGTGCAGCTGAAACATAACTGACCAAGGCTGCCTGAGCATACATATATGCCAGATGGGGATTTGCTCATGGGGCAAAGACAGTTTACTGCAAAGACAGCAATACCTCAAGTCTGAGTGCTTGTTCTGACTTGTGCCAGCCAGCTGCTTTAGAAGGCACCAGCTGCTGTCTGCCCAACAAAATCCTACTTCAGAACAGTAGAAAAAGTGCATTGCCATTTGAGACAAGAGGCAGACATGAAAATGCATTGTCCCAACAACTTCCCTTGCATCTAAGGCACAGCTGTGTGATGACATGGTCAGCAGCCATCAGAAATTCTTGCTTACCTTTGTCATTACCATGCTCTGTTCACATATTTGTCCACTGCCCAGCAGCTGAGAAAAGGTCTGCTGTAAAGCCAGAGGACAGATACAGAGAGAATTAAATAGCCCTTTAAGACCACAAGTGTCTTCACCTGCTTGGTCCATTTCCTTCCTTTTTGTGTTTCCTCTTGCTGCTATCTGAAGGAAGTCCAATGAATTTTATTCAGACATCTGTAAAATAATGCAAAAAACCTCTACAAAATACATGTTCAGTTTTATTCAGGTTAACTGCAGTGTTCTGGTACTCTAGTACAGAGGACCAGGTTACTGAAGCAATAAGAGGCATTGCTGTTTTCTGTGTCTACTGGTGATAATCCTTTCCTCTGTGTAAAATACAGTGGACACTGGTATTGGTGCAAGTACTTAAAGGTACTTTCAGTCAGTAGGCTGTGTCAGTACTGAAGGAAAGGAACAGTCAGAATAGTGCTAGTTCAGAAGGACCCCACACTGAAGGATGAGCTCCTCAGAGTACCAGGGCAGGTCTGTTGGGAGCATCCTAATGTGAACAGCAGTAAACAGCATTGCTCTTAGGATACAAAAGAATCTCTGGCCAAGACTTTATGGAAATTTGGGAAATCTGTATCTACTGAACATCTAATTTTCCATCTTTCCCAGAGATAAAGTTATTGAACTATTTTGAAGTGCTGTTGCTCAACAGTGTGACTTTTTTTTTACTCATGAAGGAGATGAGTCCTTGCAAAGGTTTACCAAAACTAGCCAGAACAAAGTTCTGTTTGTTTCAGTGCTGAAGCTTGATTTTTTTCTTTCTTCAGACTTGAGTCTCAAAGGCAAAACCAAACTGCATGATGGTTAACTTCCCAGTGTCCAACTAAACTGAAACACAGAGAGCTATTATGGAAGGTTGAAATAATTTAGATGTAGGTATGTTCTCAGCATGATTAGGCAGTGTTCCTGCTTAAACTAACTGAACGATAATGATTGCCTTATCTTTGTTAAACTGCAGTGGTTTTTGCTACCTTCTGGATTCGTTTGACCCTTTGTTCTGCA
Source organism: Apus apus (assembly GCF_020740795.1). NCBI lineage: Eukaryota > Metazoa > Chordata > Aves > Apodiformes > Apodidae > Apus > Apus apus. The sequence goes on along the minus strand of NC_067312.1, from coordinate 65,910,985 downwards.
GGTGGCTTTTGCTGTTGTGTGCTAGATGGAGGGGCATTAGGACTTAGCACTGAATCCAGAAGTGGTGTCTTCCTGAGTGTGAGGGAAGTAAGAGCAATTATGATCTGCTGACTGCAGACTTGATACAGTGTTAAACTTCACAAGAAGTCAAATCAGAGTCAGATTCCCTGGGTCTGTGACAAGTGAGACGAAGAGAGCCATGGTTGGGTGAGGCTTCACACCCAAAGGAGTGGTGGCTTTTTCAATTCTCATCAGCCTTTCTATGTAAGGCTAAACAAATATAAGTACTGGATAGTCAGGGCATTTTGATTCTGGGCAGCTCTTCTTGTCATTTTCCTTAAGGTTCATCACTACCCATGCCAGTTTCCTGGGGGAAGCCTTTCAAACTGCATAGTTGGTACTGTGCTAAGTTTCAAGTAGCATGATATGGCTCGGGTGGTTGTGCCTGCTTGTTTTGGGGCTTCAGAATGCTTCTGATATAATTGTCTTCTGTTTGCATTTGAACTAGCGGTCTCCCAAATGCTTCATCCCATAGCCAGCTCATGAAAGCTCTTCTGCTGTTAGTAATGGTCATTTGATTAAAACGTCCAGTCTTGCCTTTTCCTCTGACTTGAATTTTCCCGGAATTTAAGGTCACTTGCCCAAGTACAAGGAATTCTGTACTGAGTCTTCTGTGGTCACGGCTTATACTTTCAACTTCTGCTTAGCTCTGTGCTTCTTAATAACATGTCATTCCTTGTATGCTCACACCATTGTTTGTCATTAGAATAGTGGCTTGCGGCTGGATGTGACTATGACATTTGTTTTACAGTGTGTCTTTATTGATTTTTTTTTTTTAAAATGTATTTTTCCAGATCTGAGTTGATGGTTTGAAACATCTGAAATCTGTGTATTATCTAGGGCATTACATTCTTAGTGAAGTCAAAATCCAATCTTCTTTATTTTATCAGCAGACCTTTATCTTCTGCCTTTTTAAATGCACATCTCTTTCTGAGCTGGATTTGAACTTTAGAGGCCTTCTCCACAGCCTGTACCAGTCCTAAATGTTTCTTAATATGATTTCTGAGAGTCACTTTGTTGTAATAATGAAGTCAGATCTGAGGTTTCATGTCTGTACCTGATAAGGCTATTCAAAGGCTGAGAGATTTGCAGTTTGTCATTATTTTGTGGAAAATTGCAGGAGAACTTTCAACCTGTTATAACTGCCATATAGTTCGGAGTGCTGCTCAGGATTTGCTGCTTAAACCAACAGAGTGAAGATATGTAGGGTGTTTCCTTTAATCCTGCAAATTATTATTTTTTTTTTCACTGCTAGAAGACCAAATACGTATCTTTTTCTTCTATTTTTTCATTGGCAAGCTGTCTCTGCTGATTAGAGAACTTGGCTTGCAGCAGGGGAAGAGGCAAAAATGTCTCTCCTGTGGTGTTACACATGGCTCAGGGCGGTGGTTGGGCTCATCCTTTTATAGGCAGAGCTCTGCAGGCTGTTTGCTGGCAAGACTGCTGGTGACTGGCCTGTCGCTTTCACTTCTGTGACTTGTCTTCACTTTGTGATGTGGAGTCCTTCTGTTGGTGTGTCTGCCATGCAGGAGGGGATCTGATGGCATTTGGGACCTAAAGTACTACCCAAAGAGAGGTACCAGCCTTATGTTTGCCCACTGACTTTCCATGTAGGTTGGAGGTGGGATCTCAGCTGGCTTAAATGGGTTCTACATCCCTGAAACCAACATAGAACCATAGAATCATTGTTGGAAAAGACCTTGAAGATCAGTCCAGCTGTTAACCTAGCACACTACCAAGTCCATCACTAAACTGTGTTCCTGAGCAATTAGCCCCAGTAAAGAGTAACTGACAATTGGTCTTCTGTACCTGTGCTAGTACATGTGCCAGCTCTGCTTCTGTGAGTGCTGGCTGCTACATTTAAAGATCTTCTAAGCAAAAGCTGTGACTTGTAGAGGAATTGAGATGGTTCCAGTGTCTGCAGGCCCAAGATGAGAGGGAAGACATGGGCCTGTCACAGAGCATTTTCCTTTCTCCCAGGAGAAATCCTAACTGCTGGAGATGCAGAACAGGCTGCCTCCTCTTTACCCACATCAGTATTTCACAGGAGCTCTGTTTAAGTGGGTGCTCACTAGAGTTTTATCTAATGTCTGCAGAGGCACCGCTGTTACACATCTGACCGACACAGAGCAGAGGGCTGTAGCCTACCACAAAAACAGGTCAAGCCACAGCTGAGGAAGGAACAGCACTTTGTGAGCAAATTAGGCGTGTGTTTTCACACTAAGCAATCCTGCACAACAGGCCTGCTGAGCTGCTTGTTTTCTTGTCAGCAAATCAGGCTATGGCCATCGAACTTGTTCAGAGGACAGATTTAGCTCCTGCCAGCATCAGCAGGGATACAGGCAGCTCTGAGAGCTGTTCCAACCACAAAGGGAGAAGAGTGCTTGCAGGAAAAGGGAAATGAAAACATTGTAATTGTTTTTTTTAAAAAAGGTATTTTAAAATGCTTTCTGGATGTGTTGTCTAAACTTAGGAATACAGTGAAGGCAGATAAAAATTTGCCAGCTTGCCAGGCCCAGCAGTGAGCCATCTAAAGGCTTTGCTTTTCACCTTGTAGATCTGGGTCATGGGCTCAGTAGGGTACAAAACTGTAACATGCTTCAGCATAGAATCAGAAAAATTGGAGTTGGAAGGGACATTTTATAGGTCAGCTAGTCCAAGCCCCCTGCAATGAGCAGGGACATCAACTAGACTTCTCCGATCCAGGTGGAGGGTCTTGCATTTGGCATTATTGAGCTTCATGATATTCACTTAAGCCTACTTCTCAAGCTTGTCTAGGTCCCTCTAGATGACATTCTGTTCCTCAGGCTTACCAACCACATGACTCAGTTCAATGTTGCCTGCAAGCTTGCTGTGGGTGCACTAGAGAACGAATGACTTTCTCTGGTGACAGGCTCTACATAAACTATCCTTAAAGATTTGCCAACTCTGTTCTGCTCCCTTGTCCTTGAGAGCAGTTTCCCAGTAGGTCCTATTGAGTGATTCCTTCAGGAGTTCAAAGTTTGCTTTCCTAAAATTCAGGGTCCTGATTTCATGCTTCTCTTGACCCATATCCCTCAGGACTGTGAACACCACCTCTGCATGACCACTGCAGCCCAAGAGAGATTGCTGTTTCCTTTGGGTGATCATCAGTCCATGAGTCCTTCAGTCTTTGATTCCATTGTTGAACTTGCTTGGAAGCCTTTTTTTATGGAAAGTAGCTTCAGACACCTTCTGCCTATAAATAAGTGTGGGTAATGAGTGTGAAAATCAGTTGAAGTATTCAAGTGCACCTGTCCTGTATTCCTGAGGAATATTTCCTAGATACTTCACTGAAAAATAAATACAGAATTCCAGTGTTATTAGGTAATTCTGCAGCAGCACTTGGTTTGCTTCCCCTGGTCCTCTCCCCATGTGAGGGTTTGCTGAATGCTTCGTTAGGTTCCCAGCCTGAGTCATCTTGGTGGTCATGTGTGCTACCAGTAATGCTTTCGACTCTTGGTCTCAGCTTCAGCCCTTTCATGTGCTTGTGTTTTGCAAAAACTCCTGTTGCTGGGAGTATGACCAGTGAATAAGCAATATCTGGAGTGAAGCAGGCCTGTGTGTTCAAGGAGCCTCATGACCTTGTCCTCCCATCGTGCCGACACTAGAATGGTGTTGCACAAGCTTGACAGCCATCTGTGCAATCAGGTTGGCATGGGAGTCTGAGTTCCTGCCCTCACATGAGAGAGTTGTGCAGGTGCCACACACCCACCTACCTTCTGTAGAAGTGTGCTTTTCATTGGAAGAGACCATCTAGTTCCAACCCCCCTGCCTGGGCAAGGACATGTCCCACTAGACCATGTAGATCAAAGCCCTGTCAAACCTGCCTTTGAACATTTCCAGGGATGGGGTATCCAAAATTCTCTGGGCAATCTAAGTGGGGAACTGGGAGCCGAGAATCTGATGTCTTTGTGCTCACTCTCTACTATTCCTTGCTTTGCTCTTTAAAGTAAAGTGGTGGAGATGGGTGCCTTTGACTCTATTGTGCTGGGAACCCATTTGCCTCTTCTCTTCTTTGGACACTTACAGAAAACTGCTGACACTAAAGCTTCCTGTGCCTGATCCTGTCTCACTGTTTCATCTTGCTGTGATGTGTCAGTTCTGCTGTTAGGAAAATGATGGGATTGCCCTATGAGCAGTCTCTGTGATGAGAAACAAAGGGTTATAATTTAACACTAGCTCCTCTGTTGCCTTGATGCTTGGATGTGGGTAATACAGGCTTAACCAAAGGCTAGTAAATCCTCCAACCGCAATGGATATACAGAAAATAAAATAATTGTTTTCTACCTTGAATGTCCACCAACAGGGATTGAAATACCCTAAAGATAAATAGTCACGTTTGTGGATAGGACACACTGCCTAGCTTTCTTCTTAGCTTCTAAATCAACTTACTACATGAATACCCTTTTCTCACTTCCTTCACCTAGTTTCTTGTAGGTACTTGAGATGTAAACAGTAGATCCACCTGCCACATTGTTTTCACTGAGCTTGTTAGGTTTAAACTGGCTGAAAATCAGGCTTATTGTAGATTATGGGTGCAAACCCTTTGGGCAGAAACCCCACAAATAGAAGTCACACCAGGTGACCTTTCTACCCTATAGTAGATTGTGATATGTTGAAATACCTCTCGCATGCCTTTCATTTTTAGAAGGCAGTGCTCAGGATATGAAAAACGTATCTGCAATTTCCGTGGGGTTTTGTTTTTCTACCCTATTGTTTTATTTTAAAAGATACTGCATCATTAAGCTTCTGGAGGAATGTATGAGCTCTCTGTGCTTCCAAGTGAAGCAATAAAGAAAGGGAGAGAAGTTTAAAAGGAGAGTAGTCTTGTTCTGTATGTAGCCTGTTACCACAGGCTTTTTTTTTTCACTTGTCTGGTCTGTAGGTGTTCCTGATATTGCTGGAAATTGTCACTGCCTGCTGTGGGACCTGGCACAACCACACTTGTAGTAAGATCAGCTAATTAAAAGTGGTTCCTGGCTGTGTATTCTCGGTTTTTTTCCAGCATTGAGCCACCTTTTTAAGCTTGTTAAAGTAACTGTGGATGTCATTCCAGGATGAGGACACTAAAAACCTCTGGCTGTGAAGCACGTATGGACCATGGACACTTTCTTCACCTCACAGTCAGTGCTTCAGTTCCGATTTAGATGGAAGAGAAGCCCTATATAGCAGTGACTTGCTATTTTTTTATAATGAACACTTTTGTTTGCTGTTTGGTTTAACTGGTACTGTAGCAAGGGCGGAGGTTCTGATTATCTTTGCTAATTCATATGGATGTCTTGAGCTGCTTGAGTAGACTTCCTCCCCCTTATTGTCACAACAGCATGATTCTTAAGCAAGGAATGACCAGCCTAGCTCTGCCCTCAGGCATGAAGGTGCTGGAAAAGGTTGAGCTGTCAAGAAACTATAAATCTTAACAAGACTTAAAAGTGTCAATCCTGTAGGAGATGCTCTGCAACCTGAAACTTGCCAAGGTTTTCATGCACAGAATTCTGCCCCCAGCACTGGTTTGAACTGTGTGGAAGCAAAGAACAGCTGTGCCCTTCATGAAGTCAGTGTCCATTAAATGCTGTCACGTGTGATTGTCTAATCCTGACCTGTGACTTCAGAGAGAAAGGGTGGTTTTGTGGTTAAGGCACAAGACCACCAGCTCTGGAAGGTCTCAGTTCTGCTGGAGGCTTTCTTACATGACTAGGGGGAGGACCTTTCTCCCTGCCATATGTGGGAAATGGACTTCTCTTTTCCTGCTTGTTTTATGTGGATAGGGATTATTGTTGCCTGCTTTGTTTCTGTGCAGCACCTGAGCTGGAGTTAGGCAGAACAAAAGCATTTCAGCACCACTGGGCCTGCTGGTATTGGGGGGTAATAGGCATGGTTGATAAGCAAAGCCCCTATGTATGTTCTCTGCTGTTCCATTCCTCCCTTGAGGGCAAGGCTGAAACTATGAAAGTATAGTCTACTATAAGGACAAACTCCCTCAGTATTTCTTCTGCAGATGTGCATGTCGCCACTGAATCACAGAGATGGTTCACGACACATGTGACTCTCTTGGAGTGTGATGGCTCAGTTTGACCTCAAGTTCATCTCCACATTTGTGTCTAGTGTTTGTCGCTAGGACTTCAGGTCTGAGCAAAAGACACTACCCTGTGGTGGTGGTGAGGGCAGCCTGCAGGACTGCAGCTCCCCTGGTTTTCTGTTGGAGAAGGTAGGACAGGATGCTCGTCCATGTCAGCAAAAGTATGTGGGGGATCTTCTCTCTCATGTGTTATCTCTATTGCTTGCTGACCATACCTATGATCTTGGTCAGTCTCAAGTGTGAGAGATGGTATGTGATTTTAGTCACATTTGAGCTCACACTTTGCCTCACGTTTTTTGCGTAACTTGATACATCTGAGCTTTTACGGCAGGAAAATACTGCAGTAGTTGTTCTCTGGTTGTTAAATGTGTTCTTCCACTCCAGATGTTTGCATTATTAGGTAAGCTTGGTATTAGCCTTCAGAAAGCTTGTCCGTTTCTTTTGTTTTCTATTTTTGCTGCAGTTCATTTAGCTAATGCTTTTGTATTTCCTTAGGCACTAGTGGGCAAGCAGTCTTGGAGGAGAATGGCTGTTTTCAATAGGAAACGTCTATTAAGTCTTGTCTTTTTTGAAGTATCCAGGACAGGAATTTAGACTGATTGCAGTGTTCAGTGCTTTTCTGTGGTTTGCAACTCACTGTGCATGCCTTCATGACTGATTGGGGTTGTGTGAGACGCTGAGCCACAAGTGCTGTAAGTAGGACCAGGGGCAAGAGAGAAAATGCATGGTAAGAAAGGCTTGCTTTTTGCTTAGGGTTCTGCAGTGGGACCATGGCACTGGGATTTGGTCTCTTGGTCTCCCAGAGCTTCCATGTGTGGCCTCAGGCAGATAAGAGTTATAAGTAGTGAGCATGGGTTTGTGCCCAGTTGGCTGGAAGCCAAGCATTGTCCCACAAGCAATTTTGGTTTTATCACGTGTTGGTAACTTTACATTCTGTTCCCGTTGTGTTTTCCTCCAATGATGACAGAAGCTCCATCAGATGTTTATAGGAGTTGCCTTGGAAGGCAGCTTCCATTTTCAGCAAATTCTAGTGCTGAGCAAGTATGAAAATGCTCAGCATAGCAAAAAGGCAGGGAGGAAACGCCGTGTTAACACGGAGCTTAATTACACTGGTTAGTCACAGCTACGGACAATGTCAGGCTCTTTTACTCCTCATCCTGATCATGGACAGGCTAGCAGGAATTCTAATGTAGTTGCTATCCTGCAGTTACCTGAGGAAAACATCCCTGACCAAGAAAACCCTGATTCCTCATGGCAAAAAACCCTCCAACCAAACCCACAAACAGAAGAGCCTAGAGAAATAAACTCGAAAGGAAAGCAACAATGAAGAAGCAGAGAAAAGTGTAAGAATTATTGGTTACATTTGTTAAAGATGTGTGGCCCCTTAAGAGTATCTTGAAAAATATCTTAAACGGGGATAAACTAAAAGAAAAAGCTTGCAAGCATCTGATTTCTGCCTGCCAGTGTGCCTTCAGCCAGCTGCCCCTTTTGTCCATCTGAGTTTCTGAACCGTTGATGATCTCACCAAAAAAATAAACAAGCTGCACACGTCTTGAGGGAGTTCAGCGTGTTTAGGAAGGAGCCAAGGAATCAGGGTGGGGGGAATTTTTTCCTCCAGTTGCCATGAAGCAGGGTGCTTCTGCCGGGAGCAAAAGGACGTTTTTACGTTCTAGCAGGAGCTGGCTCTTCTCCCCCGGCTGGGAGAGGGGCTGCCAGGGGTGCAGCATCAAGCGCCGCACGTCGCCGAGCGGCCGTGCTGAGGGCAGGAGAGAGGAGAAACTTCTGTCCCGAAGTAACCTCCGCCTGGCCTCGGTGGCGGGTGGTGATTATTTCTTCGCTCGGAACAACCAGGCGACAGGGAATTGGTAACTGGATATGTAGACGAGAGAGCAACGACCGCCAGTAACCCCGGCGCGTTTGGTGGCCCCGAGCGGCGGTACCGCAGCAGCAGCAACCTCCCCTCCCCTCCCCTCCCCTCCTCCCGCAGCGCCAGCCCCCCCGGCACCCTGCGGGGCCAGCCTGCTTCTTCCCGAGGGTCGGGCTTTCTGGAGGGCAGCAGCCGCTGAGCTAAGCACACACACACACACAAAAAAAAAAAAAGGCACAAAAGAAGAAGAAAAAGGGAGTGCTGTTGCAGCTGTTCCCTAGAGGAGAGGGGGAAGGTACAAACTTTTGGGGCTCCATGGCATTATTTTCCCTTCAGAGCTGCTGGTTTTCCGCGGTTTGTTGTGGCATCCTCACTTCCTACAGCAGGAACAGGCAGCGTGGCACCTAGCTGGCTGGCTCCATTTATGCTGGAAGTCTTCATCCTGGTAGATCCCACTGAGACCTGCTCTCTCAGCTCCTCCTGCTGTAGCTGCTTTCCTTATCACTGCTTATTTAAGCACAGTAAAGATAGAGTTGTCCTCTCTCCAAAGGAAAAAAACCCAAAACACATTGTGAGTCAGTTGTTTAACCTCCAGGTTTATGAACTTCGTTAGTATACATGGATTATAATTTCCAGATGGTTCCTCTATGCTGTGTCAGAGATACAGATTTGTATTAAGGCCAAATGATGAAACACCAATGGCTTCAGAAGGTAAAGCTTTTGGGAAAGAAAATTGAATTAAAAAGCATTTGCAGAAGTTCTGCTGAGTGGTTAAGATTGCTTCCTAGATCTGCATGAAAGTCTGTATCATATCTGTGTGTCTGCATGTCAGACTTTGGAGTAGTTCATGGTTGAGTACATCTACATAATTAAGTACAGGCTAATAAATCCCTCCGTGGTCCATGCACCAGCTCAATTCCATGTTCAGTAACAACACAGGGATTAAGTGATGCCATATCTTTGTACGAGGCTTATGCTGGAGTATGTTTCACACCAGAGCAGGGGAGCAGCCTGGTCTGCATTCCTTCCTCTGTGTATGTATGTGCAAATTGAGCTGAAGTAATGGTGTTAATGGGAATTGTTTTTAGGGGTTCATTTTTTATTTTTTTTTTTTTCTGTGATCAAGACATCATGGATTGACAGCTCTGAAAGCTGCCAAGTTTCAGACCACTTTACCCAGCAGCTCCTCTTTTCCCTTTGTGCTCTGGTTTGTGTAATTCCCTCTCCCTCATTTGTTGGCTCTGCTTTTCCTGTTCAGAGCTCTCACATGAGTTTCCTTTTGGCTTTGCCCTGACCAGAATGTTGCTTGTTTTGTCACTTTCCAGACTTTAAACTGCGGGATTTCCTGATTGACAATGAGACATTCTCAGGCTTCCTCCATCATAATGTGTCCATGCCATCATCTGCAGTAGAGGAGCTACTGGATGCAGAGGTCAACCTCCAGCAGGTAAAGAGCACTTTCAACCACTAATATGGACGTTTATTGTTTGTTTAACCATACTGTCCAGATCTGCAGTGCAGGACCCCTCAGTGCTAAGTGTTGTAGAAACACAGGGAAAAATGTAATCTGTGCTTTTCACTTCTTTCTTCCCCTCAATTTACTGTCTTACTTGGTTGGAAACTGCAAAAGGACTCTTGAGACCCACATGCAAATGTTTTGTTCTTCATAAGAAAATAGCCTAGTACCCTTCAGGCTAAATTGAATTTCTTCTTTCCTTTTTTTTTTGTTTCTTTCTTTTTACCAAAGTAAAACGTTAATTAGGTTGCTAATGCTGTTCAAACTCTTTTACTTTGTTTAGAAATGAAAATGGAGTGTTTGTCCCAGACCACTCAGCATGGTTTGGAAGAGGTTTTCGATGTGTTGCTCTGTCTTAGATTCCTATGCAGTGGGAGGAGGCATGCTTTTCGGCCAGTGGCCAGCTCTTCAAGCCAGTAAACTTGTACATTAAGCAGTACAAGAGAGTCCTGAACTCAAATGAAACTCCTGACTGGTCCCATAATTGTTTTCATAAACATCAGCAGTGGTGAGTGTTCACTGGAGCCCCTGTCTTGGGATGGCTATCTGCCAGCATCCAGCTCAGAACATGTTTTTTGCCTAGCCTGGATGAATTAGTCCACCTTTTGCAGCCTTTCTAATGCTGAAGTCAGAACTGGTTGCTTCAGACTTCAAAGGAAGACCTGTGGCTCTGTTAAGGCAGTACAAAAGGTGTTGTACAAAAGGAGGAGGAAATCCATTCTGCTTCCCAATTCCAGATCAGATCTTTTCTTTGAAGTGGAGTTAATTAATAGTCCTTTCAGATGTTGTTTTCATGTAGTTACAGATGCTGTTCCCCTTTGCACATGTTGTCCTGTTCTTCAGTGAATTCCATCAAGCCATCTTTTTCAGTGCAGTTTGATTATTAGTCCTTACAAGTAAAGGATATGTTTTATTAAAATAAGTAAAGTGGAAAAAAACTTACCCATTTTAGGCTGCAAGTTTTGTTTTGCTTGAAATTAATTTGCCTGAAAGTAATTTGCCTGAAATTTAAGATAGATTAAAACAGAATCATGCTACTCATGGTTCTGCAAGGATAACCAGAAGGCTTCAGCAACAACATAGTTGTTCTACCTAAGCTGAAAAGGTGGAAATATTTTCAAAGAGACAAAGATGCTATCTCTGACCTTGTATCATGTAACTACCATGTTATATTGGTTGTATATCACAAAGCCAGTGGAAGGAGATTAAAATATTAGCTTTTATCTATATAACACATCTGAATGGTGGTGAAGGGGTAATCAGATGGCTAGTTCTGTCTTTGAATGCTTTAAGTTTTGTTCTTGTGTGTGGAAGTCTTGTACTTATTCTGCCAGGACACTGGGAGTGATGTTTAGTCTTAAGAGCAGTTTGTGCTCTGGGATGGCAGGAAGAACAAATCTAAGGAGTGAGCTGCAGAAGAGGGCAGTGGCCCACCAGATCTTCCTTTGAGCACTTTTCTGATATAGATAATAGCTGAGGGGCAGAGCTCACTCTTCTTGCAGGATAACTTTGTCTGACTTGCAAATGTACCATTTTGATTTCGTTGGAAATTTGAGGTGGAGATCTGACCTCATTACTAAGCTGCACAGTGACTACAGTACTAATAGGCAATAGTTGTTTGGTCTCTGACTGTATGAGTGGGTCATAGTTTCATTCACAAGGTCATATGGAAGGTTTATTCAGAGTATACAAACCTCTCACAGCCTTCCCCTGCAGTCTGTTAGTGTCCTGTTGTAGTTCAACAACCTCCCTGGGCAGCCTGTCCTAGGACTGTCATCATCACCATAAAAAAGTTTTTCCTCTTATTTAAATGGTACTTCCTGTGTTCCAGCTTGTGCTCGTTGCCCCTCGTCCTGTCACTGGGAACTACTGAAGAGTCTGGCTCTGTCCTCCGTGTACCCTCCCTTTAGATACTTATAGGCATTAATAAGGTCTCCTCTCAACCTTCTCTTCTCCAGGCTAAAGAGTCCCAGCTCTCTCAGCCTTTCCTCATAAGAGAGACACTCCAATCCCCCAATTGTCTTTGTTGCTCTCTGATGGACAGTCTTTAGTAGTTTCCTGTTTCTCTTGAACTGGAGAGCCCAGAACTGGACACAGTGTCCAGCATTCTGAAACCAGTGCAAATATATAAAAATGGCCAAAACCTTGTCTTGATGGGCACATTGCTTCCTGGAGCAGGGAGGCTCAGCCTTGTGTTTCTCCAACAGTGGCAGGCATGCTCCAGGAGAGGGAGTGTTTTGGATGAAGTGTGGACCAGCAGTGGCCAGGTAGCTATCTGATCAAGGCATGGATGCTTCTGTTTTCCATCATGGCCACTGAGCTATAAAACGGCTTCAAAAGCAAGGCTGGGTCCTACCCCTGTGAAAAGGCACAGAGGGACACAGATTCTAGACTGGGGCCACATGTGACCCATTGAATGTCAGTGAGGAGTAAATGGTGACGGCCAGGGCATGCACTGACTGCAACAAGTCTCCCTGCTTTGTAGAGCACGGATATTCCCAGGAGAGAGAATGATGTGACTTACATCTAGCCTTTTGAGAGTCATTAGGAGACTTAAATTCACAGAACGTATTTACCTATTGATGACACCTTGGCTTCAGATTACCTGAAATGGATGTAGAGAATTGGCTTTGTGTGACAGTGTGTTTTGGTCCAGGGCATATGCAGGGCCTTTGTTCTAGGGTCATGTACTCTGGACCTCAACTGTGTTTGGAGAGAGCAGCTTTTCTCCAGAAGAGCTTAACATCTGAGTGAAAGATGTGGACAGACACAGGGGATGGTGGGACAATTACTCATCCTCACTTTTTTGGGTGAGCACTGATGTTGGGTCTCTTGAGTGTCATTCCAGGACTATCCCCTTTTCAGCATGGCTACAATGGTGGTAGTATTTTGCTGGCATTAAAAAAAAAAAGTACCTAAACTTTTTCAAAAGACCAGCCTTTTTGGTGTGAGATCTATCCAATTTTAGCATATGGATGCAGACTAAAGTTAAAGGTTTGCACAAGTGTTGCATTATAAATCTATTTACTCTCCTATCAGTTCCATCTGCTTGTTTTCTGAACACAGTGTGCATTTCCCCCCCAGATTGTTGATGTCCTTTTGGTTTTGAAAGACAAGAAAATATTCAGGCTTACAAGCTTGATTCAGGAACTCTTAACTCTTCTGGGATGTAGATCAATCCTCTTTAGTTGTTGCTGGAGGTTGGGCAACGCATTTTGGGTATTAAAAAAAGAACAGAAGGAAGAAAATAAGTGTAAAGCTGTTGTTCACTGTTTACAATAAAATAGTTCCCTCTGTCTAGCCCCAAGGCAAACAAAAAATGCTTTCCAGTTGAAGACTCCAGATTTTCCTTGTGTTTATCACTTTTGTAAAGTGTGCGCTTGTTTTGACATGTACCTGTTTGTTGTTCAGCAACCCTAAATCCTCTACTGACCTTATTGAAAGAAACTAGGCCATCAGGACTGAAAGGGACTGGAGGTAATTCAGAGGGATTTTATGCATTTCTTTCATAAATGAGGTGGTTGCTTGTGGATTAGGAAACTTTATTGACAAGCAAACGATCACTCTAAGTAAAATATGCCTGTGAAAGAAGAATCTCAGATCTTATATCTTGTTTGTTGCAGCCAGTAAGATATTTTTTTTTCCACAGATACATTAATTACCTGCCCAAAAACACTGAAAAATGTTTGTCTCAGCCGTTAAGTAAGATACTTCAGAGCTAAGGGAGAAGGCAGTCCTAATACTGAACAGCACAGAAAGTGCAGCTGGGAGATAAATCTAAGGAGTTTGGGACATAGGTCTTTTGCCCTTCACATACATTCGCCAGACTTGCGTCTGGTCTCAAGCCTAGTTTTGTCTCTGTGGCTCAATTCCCAGAAGACTGAAGATTGGGCAATGCATGTACCCTTTGTTGGAGGAAATGGCTGCTGTAGAGGACGGGATCGCTGCCGCTCTTTACATGCGTGTGGGGAAGTGGAGAGAGACCTGCCTTCCTTAGGACTTCTCCCACACACAATCAGCAGGGAAATGTTTTTTTGTGGAAGAGTTTCACGTGGGTCAGGGCCATGCAACTTGTAAGGAAAAATGCCCTCTTGCCTCTATCTGGAAATGTTATGAGTGGTTAGCTTTGTCTCAATGATAACCAGTTGTGTGCTGTGAGTCTTACCAGGAAGGGAGACTTTACCTGCTTTCCTCCCTTTTACAGGTCATTGTGTCTGGTTACCGAATGCGACTGCGAGATCTCTGCGTTAATTCAACACTATCGGAATTTCTTACAATACAAAATCAGACTGTGGCCGTGGACTCTCAGACCTCCCTTTGCACCTTGCCAAAGGAAAAACTCCATGCAACTGAGCAAGTGTTCCGTGCTAACCTGAATCCTTTGAAGCCCCTTCAGGTGAGTGCACTGGTCCCACCTGTGAGAGGCTATCATTGATACTGACACTTTCAAGGGCTGTCAATCTAGGAGCTCATCCCTGCATTGCCCTAGTGAGCTGTTCATTGGTAGTGACAAAGAGAAAAGATATTCTGTATCACTGGAGCATAAACAACATTGCTTCTTCATTTCATTCTCATCCTTCACATTGTAGTGTGTTACTTGCTGATTGTAAATGTGTGTGGTCTGCAACTTAGTTTGTCAAGAGGAAAATATTTACTCTGTATGGTAACAAAGAGGCTCTTGGTTGTCCTTGTGTTTTGGTCAGATGTTGTCTTCACTGGAATGAGCCCAAATGTTAGACTGGCCTGTGCGGAGTGCTAAAACCATCACCCTCTGCCCTTATAATGGGGCCACTGAGTGAAGAAGTTTCTAGCCAGTGGCAAGCCATGACCTTTGAGCAGGTTTAATTCATGCTAAGAGGAAGCAAGTTTTAAAGCCCTGTTTCAAAGATTGACCGACTGAATATATTTTGGAGCCAGGAGTTCATTGAACTTCAGGAAAATACATTATTTAGGGGGGTGAGAGGAGACTGAAGTACACTTAGCTGTTTATCTAGGAAACCCCAGTGATGCTTTGTTATAGGTCCACAATATCTGGTAAATCACAAAAGTTAAAGGAAGTTAGTGCTGGAAGTATCAGTAGAGAGAAGAGACCACAGAGCCCACTCTGTTACCCTCTAAAACAAACACTGTATTGTCTGCTATGGAAGAAATAAACACTTTGTGTGAGTTTCCAGATTTGATGAGCCTTTCAGGACAGAAAGTCATGTACCACTTGCTTGGCTTTGTCCCCAGTCAAAGAGGGTCATTATCAAGTACTGGAATCATATTACTCTTCTGCGCAGTACACAGTGGTCAGTTACTGCTCTCCACAGCTCATATTCTGTTTTCCACGTGTCCTCCATCTGCACTTTTTCTTTCCTGCTGGAAGAGCAAGATAATCATAAGCGTTAAGAGATGAGGTAACAGCACTAAAATTGTCCCCATAACAAAGATTGGCTGTTTGAAATGGAATGGCTATAAGCAGTTTATTTTGTTCAGTTAGATCTGTATGCATGCATTTACATTAAATCATTTAGAGATGTGAGAATTTTGGGGACTCAAGGGGATGAAAATAGCCAGCAACAGAACAACTCAGCCTTGGTCTTCTGTGCCTTCTGGAGACTGAGTCTTGGTTGTCTCATTTATGGGATTCACCACAATCTAGCTGACTGAAGCAGCTACTGAGTGTACCTTAGTGTCGTTACATCTATATTGCTTGGCGAAAGAAAGCAGTCACAAGCCACCCATGCCACTTGGCAACAGCAAAGTAGACTAAGTTGTTATGTGCAATTCTGGGGGACTTCTGAGAAACTGCAGAGGAAAAAAAAAAGCTTGAGTCCAGAAGCCAGCAGTTCTAAAGCTGCTGTGAAGGTCCACAGTTCTCCTCAGAAAAATGTGACGGGCTATGCTCTGGTTAAGCTGCTGTAATGCATCAGTGAATTAAATAAAAAATAACTGGCTTCATGTGGCCAGGCAAAATGAAAAAAATTACTCTAGGATCATGACCAACACTTTTTAAACCTTTTGTCTTTAATGGCTAAACAGTGCCTTGACCTGCAGTAACATCTTTGAACAAAGAAGGAACTTCTGTTTGTGAACAAAGGAGGCTTTTGACTAATAGCTTATCATTAAAGGCACTGTGGGTGAAATACTGGATGTGCATGCTGAAGCTAGCACCAAGAGCCTAATACTACAGAGTCTGAAAACCAATGCCACCAATTTTCCCAGATTTTTATTTTTAATATTTGTTTTCTTATTCTCCTTGATGGACTGCACAGCATGGTGTTTCAGTAAGTAAAAGTAAGGACAGATAAAACGCAGATACAACAGTGATTCACAGGTTTGTGGCTCATGTAATTTGACCTGAACTCCACTGGTTCCAGCATTCTGTGATTTATGAAGAGGCAGGAACCTAATAAAAATTGTTAGGTCAATACAATCAGGGTGAAAAGGACTTGCAACTGTGTGCAAAAACTGTGCAAATTCAACAACACTGGCTTAAACAGTAAAAGAGGAGGGTTTGCCAGGATTTGCTGAAACATGAAGGTGATGGTGCAAGACTGAGACCCCCTATGTCAACACCTGCTTCTTCCAGCTTAATGTGTGTGTGTATTTGCAGCCAGGTAACTCACAAAAATCCAGAAACCATTAGAAAATTACAGACAAAGCACAACTTCAAAAAGTAAACTGAAGTGCAAGTATGGTGAAATGCATGATCTAAATGTCACAGCACTGTTAAGGGACTTTTTTTTAAAAAAGGCAAAAAACAAAACACTTGTCTTTACATAGACTCATCTGTTCTATCCAAAACAGCTTGAGCGTTGTGTGAAGTGGAAGAGTACAGTTAAGACAAAAAGACTTCTAAAAAAATCTTGCATGAAGATTTCTAGCTCTGCCACTAATCCCTTGTAGTACTTCAATTTAGTTTGCTCTGCAGGATGAGAAAGTAGAGCCAAGCACATGGAGGCATGGTGGGGACATTAAAGTGAGTCTCCTTATTCTTTCTTATGCAAGAACCTATTTGGGGCAGGCTGTTCAGATTGAAACCCAGCAAAATAACTGGGAGCGATCACAGGGGTGGAGGCAGAGGATCAGCTTTCCTTCTTGACTGAGTATTTGCTCAAGTAGAAGCAAAAAGTGTTTCAAAAAGTCAAATTCACTTTTCCAGAATACATGTCTTAATCTTCATTTTGTTAAGCCTTTTGGCCAAGCCAACACTTAGTCCTACAGGGCACAGGACATCTGGTGCAAGCCCCTTGTGGACACATCTTCTGGAGGTTTGCCTTGCACTGCGTGTAGTCAGTGACTGTGTAGACTGTGAGGCAGGAGAAGCTGATTTGAGATCAACAACAAAACAGTACCTCTAACTGCATCCACATGAGTTTCCTTGTCAGCTTTCTCCCTGTGCTAGGTTTGCAGTTGTCACAATTACACAGTTTGGGAGGGACGACAGGCACCCTTGGTTAGAGAGAGCAGTGACAGTAAGTCAGAGGTGCTGGTGGTGTGGTGGATGGGGACTGTTTTATACCACAAAAATACCAACCTGCAGGACAGCTTTTGCTCTGCAAATCTCCCCAGTTTTGAAAGTGATTTGGGGGGACAGCTAAATGACAAAGATAATTCAAATTAATTCTGTGGGATTTTGTTGCTGTCTAAGAAGTGTTTTGCCACAGTCATTTCCAGTGAGTGGGTCTGTAATAAGTCAGAAATCTGTTGTGGCTGGTGCACTGTAGTGGTCCTTGGAGGAGTGTGGGTGAAAATCTACATGAAAATCCAACTGCTTTTTCTCCCTTTGTAATACGGGTGGTATTTTGTCATATGGTTAGCATGAACAAAGCATTGAATAATAAGTACATTTCAGTTGAAAAATGGCTTTAGAAAAGGTCTATTAATGTAAATACATGCTGCAACTGAAGTTGGCTTTCCTTGCCCTTCTTGAGAATCTTTTCAGCCAAGCACAATGACATTGTGCTTGTAAGCAGCTGTACTTTGGGACTTGCACTCACAGGAAACAAAAGCAGAAGCTTAGAGAACGTGAAGTGTAAATTTTCTGCTTGGTCTAAATTTGCAATAGCAATGTCAAAGCAAACATGGCAGAGTGTAGACTTAGATTAGACATAAGGAATAAGTTATTCACTATGAGGGTGGTGAGACAGTGGAACAGGTTGCCCTGAGAAGTTGTGGCTGTCCCCTCCCAGGAAGTGTTGAAGGGCAGATTGGATGGGGCTTGAAGCAACCTGGTCTAGTGGGAGGTGTCCCTGCCCATGGCAGGGGGGCTGGAATTGCATGATCTTCAAGGTCCCTTCCAACCCAAACCATTCTGTGATTCTCATTAGCAGAAACAGCTAATGAGATGCAGATACTGGCTGAATCTTGTTATGACCTCCAGCCCTTTAGACGCAGGCATTCTCCAGCACATTAAAGAAAGAGTTGTCTACCCCTTCTAGCAGGAGCTAACAGGTGGACTTATTCATGGCATGTCTTGACTGTGCAGTCAACTCATCATCTCAAGTATTTCTCTCTTTCAAGTGTTGTAGCATACACATACCAGCACACAGAGTCCACTCTGTGCAGTCTGTACCTCAGGAGTATTGTGATGATGGGTGCCCCAAAAGACATGTCTAGCTGAAGGCATGACTTGCCAGCCAGTAACACAGTAACTGTACAGGGCAGTTCAGTTAAAAACCTGCTAGAAATCTGGCCTTCCACAGGGTCCCTAGAAAGAACAACTGATACTTTTTGCTGCATCTCACCAGAAAATGAGTCATTGCCTGCCCCTCCTCAAGATGTAGCACAGACCACCTATTAGAAACTACTCTCACAGGGGGACCAATCTTACAGGAGCTACCGTGATTCTAGAGGGCTCTTATGAATGTAATGAGCTACTTCAATTAATGAGCCACTGCAAAGATTTATTTTTTAGAAAAAAATCATGACATGCTCATCTATACAAAGAAGACTGGTCACTGGTGACTGATTTTTCTCATTGTCTCTGGCTATTTCAGTTGAGAGGCTCCCTGAAGGGGCTTTAGGATACAAAGGGTGGTGGTGGTAAAGAAAACAAAATTCCCTCTATAGCAATGGCATCATTGCAAGTTCTGGTGAAAAACCAACTTGCAGTGCTGTGAATTTGTTAGGCTGAAATGTCAGGGTGGTGGCGTGTGAAAGGATAAGTGGGTTCTCCTCACATTTCAGGGTAAAATTTGCAAGCTCCTTGACCTAAGACTTGCACACTGGGTCAGACCAAAGTCTTGTTCAGCTCAGTGTCCCCTGAGTGCTGTTCTAGCAGCGATCCACAATGGAGGCATGTGAAAGTAGGCCTGGGGCACGTGTATAATAACGTTTCCTCTATGTAACGTTCTGTTCTTCAGTAGCTTGCAACTCAGACTTTTTTAACTACTATTTGGATCTTGGATGTTTAGTAGCACTGGGTAAGCTTTTTTTTTTTTTTTTCCTTTAATGAATTTTTCTAAGCCTTTCTCAAACCCACATTAACTTTTGGTACCTTCAGCATTGCATAGTATCTACAGAATGTCTCAGTTTTTACTAAGTTGGTGTGCAGTAGTGCTTTTGGTTGTTGTAGGCTGATGTTTTCACTGAAAGACCTCTAGTCCTGTATGATGAGGCACTGTGACCCTGTTCCCATTCTTTTCCCACTTGTAATTCTACAGACCTCTGTCATAACCTCTATTTGTCATTACAAGTTCCTATTGAAAGAACTGTGGCTTATTTTTCTTCCATCTGATGCCATTCTTACTCTGAATCAGACTTGTTGCCTCTTTTTGTACTTGTGTGCCTTCAGAGTTGGAAGATGCAAAATTGCACATGGGACTTGAGAACTGGGATTGCACAGTGGATTTATATTGATGTTGGTCTATCTTACCACTGTAAGAGCTCCCTTTCTGAGTGGCAGTAGCTAGTTCAGAGCCATCAAAGGGTATTTTAAGGTAGAACTGTCTTCTCCTTATGTACTTTTCTTTTGCAGCACTAAATTTTGTCTGGCACTTTGTAACAGAGTGTCAGCATGAGGCCCTTCTCTAACCCCTTGCAATTGACTTTTGATTTTTCACTGTTCTGAACCAATTAGTATCATAAGAAAACTCCTTGCCCACTTTGTCCCTGAATTGCCTCTGAATACAGTGAACACCACAAGTCTGTGCTAAAATTTAATGAGATATATGGAGCTGAACAAGCATGTCTACTGTTATGTGTGAACCTAGGACTTTCTACCTCATCTTGTGGCTGAAGTGGTAGTGCAGCTATGTAGCTTTGATATTTGCTGACAATTTTTTCTTTAAATATGTCTTGAAGGTCTTAGCCTGCATAGAGACTGAATTGCTTGTCTTTTAGCCCTAATGATGTGTTTTGATTTATCCAAACCTTAAGGACTGTGTTTAGTAGAAATCCATAGAGGTTATAGAGACCCTCCCTGAATTTGCAGCTGACTTCAGAGCAGGTACTAACTGTGCACGCAGAAAAGTTAGCTGGGTCTTAAATGCACTGACAGATGGGTGGAACAGCGCCCATTTACACCCACTGGCACTGAGCAGGTCTTATCACCCTCCAGCAAATCAACTAGAACATGTGAAAGTCTCCAGACTTTGCTTCCAGAAATTACCCCAGGAAAGATGTGAAAATAAAAAGCTTCAGTCGAAAAGGTGTGTGCTAAAATCAAGTGCCTTGGCTGCTTTTCTGTGTGTCACAATGCTGTAACTTTTGCATGCCTTCAAAGAGATGCTGCAATGTGTAGCTGTTAATGTGAAACCTTAGGAAAGTATTTTAAATTTTATTCCCTTGAAAGAAGTGTCCAAATGTTTCTCATGCGAGATAATTCAGATATGTGAACAGAAGGGAAAAAGAACCCAACAAACCAAAACCCAGACCCACCAGTCACCTGTAGAACAACTGGAAACAAGTTGTTTTCAGTGTGACTCCCTGCCTAGACCAAGTACTTTTCTGAAAGCTGTTCCTTCCATTTCTGGAAACTTGTGTTTCTCTCCTGATGATGGCAAAAGTCAGCTGTTTCATGGGAGCTGGTTGTTCTGAAATACAGCCTGGGTTTAGATAAAAGTGATGAAGATTATGTACACTGCAGCAGGATTTTTCTGTATCTGAGCTGGTATCTGTGGAGTCCCACTGAGAGCTTGTGTCTACCAACTGGTCTTCTCCTCCCTTGTGTAGACCTGATATCCCCTTCTTAGAACTGGCTTGCAAGATTTCAGGTCTGTCCACGTGCTGTGCTTGGTTGGTGACCTGAAATGCTAGCCATCCTTTGCACTATAAGTGTACGTGTATGTGTTTCACATTTTACTGGAATGGTTCTGGTTATGACATCTGCATAGCTACTCTGTGAGGATGGAAAGAGGTGTCCTCCTTGGATTGTGGGGGGCTGAAGTCCAGGGAATTTTAAGCTCAAGGTTGTACAGAAAGCCAGCTGTGTCTTCCCCATCAAGCACTTTGCCATGTGAACAGTCCTTGCTACTCTTCTTTACCAGAATGTTTACCAGAGTTCGGTTTCTTTGTTTATGCCATGCAGTGACTTCAGTTTCCTTTTCCCTTTCATGCAGAAACACATATCTTTCAATTCCTCCTTGCGTGATCTGTCAGAAACTGTGGAAGCTTTTCGAGAGAGCCTTGGGAAGCTTGTTAAAGAGGTAAGGAGCACCTTCGTGTTGGGAAAACAGATCACCGTGGTTGCTGTCTTAGCCTGCAGTTGAGCACAAAAAGCACGAGTCTCCATGGTGCAACTCAAAGTCAAATCAATCCCTGCCTTGTTTTGAAACTTCTCCCTATCCTACAGCCATTCTCAGCACGCACTTTGCAATTGCGAGTTACAAATACCACAGGAGTTTATCAGATGTGTGGCTAAAGATTGAGTCCTTATGAGAGGCTCAGGAATTAAGATGTTTTCTGTGGGGTTTGCCTTCTCAGCAATGGCACAGCTGCCGGGCTTGCAGTGTATCTGCAAACTGCATGTGGAGGTTTGCCCCTTTACAGTTTTTTCACTCAGTTGCCAACCATGCCAGGGTTCGTAACTTGGTTGTATCTGTTGGTCTCTGGGTGTGGTGAGGGTATGGCATGTGAAAGATTTATTGTGGCTGTTCTAAATTGGTAGCTATAGGCTACTGTTAGGTCTTTGTCTAAGTAGCTTTTTTGGGGCAGAGATTGTTTTCCGACCTTTCTGGGGCACTCAGTGCAATAGCATCACAACACTGGCTGAGAAAGGCTCTGGCAAAACATAAATAGCTTTTTTGCAGAGGCAAAGTGACATTATAGAGACTTCAAGTATTTATTTTTGCAGGTTAAGAAAAAAAGCCCTGCATGCCTAGCATGAGTCAAAATCCCAGAACTGGGGGGGGGGGGGGGGGGGGGGGGTTGTTTTTGAGCCAGAAACTTATCTGAGTTGCTTTACGGCTGGTTCTGTCTTTGAAGTGCTGCTACCAGGCAAAAAACAAAAAAACAACAAAACCAACATTCTCTCCCTGAAGGAGAGATCACAACCGTCTAAACCAAACAATGCCACCGCCTCCTCCTCCTCCTCCTCCTCCTCCTCCCCTTGTGCTTCGTCTTCCGTCTTTGCGAGAGAGCTCAGAGCCGTGACCGGCAGTAACCTCAGCGCGCCTGCAGAGCGCGGGTCACTCCAGGTCAGCCTGCGCTGCCCTCCCACGGCAGCAGCCGCCAGCCCCATCCCTCCATCCCACCCCATCCCATCCCAACCCTGCCAGCCCTCCCTGGCACCCAGCCCTCCCGTGTCCCACAGCCTGCCGCCCGCTCCCCTTTGCAGTGAAAAGCGGATGATTCCGGGACCAGCTGCAGCTGGGAGCGCGGCCGGGCTCTTGCTGATAGCAGGGAGGGAGGCTGCCCCGCGGCGTTCGATTACAGCTGCTTCCCCTTACGTCACTTCAGCTCGCGTTTTTTTCTTGTCTGGGATAAAAATAATTGAAACCATGTGATGCTCGGTTTGCTGATGTGGCCGAAAATGTCCCAGGGTAATGTGTCTTTTGCTTGGCAGCTGCTTTGGGTAGGACTACCTATTATTCTGCCCTATTGCTGCGCAAACAAAGGCAGCTTTTTTTCCTCTGCATACATCGTGAGTTGCTCCAGATGGCTTGACCGAAAGTTACTTCTTATTGTCTGGCAGGCTGATTCCTGTGTGAAAAGGAGGGACTTGCTTCAAAGGGCAGCAGCTTGAAGGGGTGGAAAGAACTATTGTTTATGCCACGTCTAGGAGCCTTTCTAGCAAGGAATTTTAATTAGAGAATGGTCTGGAGAAAATATTTGTCTCCTTGCTTGAGCTGTTTTAAAATTAGTTGTAAAAGTGCATTTGCTAATGGAGTGCCTCTGCAAGATGGCTATGGGAATTTGCTGCACTTCTGTTCGTGTAACTTTGCTCATGTTAGGGAGTTTGTGGTACTTTAGCCAAAGCAGTTGACTTTTTTGCTGAGGAAAAATTAGCTGTTTTACCTGTGGTACCAAAACGTCCCCAGGGGGTTCTTTTGAATTGGACACTCAAACTGTCACACCTGAAATGCAGCCTTGGCCTTTTGGTTAAGGAATCATCAGATCCAAAAATCCACATGAGCATATGTACCCAGCAAAAGCTGTTGTGTGACATTGTTTTTAATTCGTGTTTCCTTACACGAGTCTCCTCTCTGTCACCCTGAACCTGTGCAGCCAGATTGAGTGGCACCATGGTGCAGGCAAAGGCAGTAGTCAGGAAATGAAAGTACACTTGAAGCAGTCACTCTGGACACACATACTGAATCCCCAGGCTTTAGCTGTTCTCACAGCTGTCTTCCAACATATCAATGTGTCATGTGTTTTCAGGCAGCTAAAAATAGAGGCTCCTTGTCTATGTGACACATAGTCGCCGTTGTTTAGCATCAAGAATTTTTGCCCAGATGTTGGCACATCTGAAGCACACACAGCACTACAAGATGAACACAACGGGTCAGGTTTGTCTCCCAGTGTAAGGCCAGAGAAGTTGGTTGTGCTTTCCTTGGGTGGATTTGGATTTAATTGTTCCAGTACTCCGTTGCTTTGTGCTTTGTTTCTGGCCGGCTTTCCCAGCTGTCCTAGGCTTTGGGTGACAAAACCCATACACAGTGAGCAAAACTGGCAGATGGTCTTTGACTGACTGTATTGTCTCTGAAAACATGGCAGTTGGGCCACAGCATCTGAAGTTGTTTCTGAGATGCAGCTGATGAGCATTTACAAGTAGGTGTCCCAGCAGCTCTACTTGTCCTTATTAGTGCATGTTGCTGTTCTGGGTAGTGCAGCAAGAACATCCAAGTCAATGTCACCTGATATTTCAGGAGCAGTCAAGAAGTTGGATCAAATGCTAGATAAGATTTTAAAAGGGATAGAGAACCAGCTGTAAGATGTTAGTTACCATGACACTATGTAAAACTGTGGATTGCCCTCCTGCTCAATTTGGAATTGAGATCTAGGCCCTTTCTCTCCATAAAGGTGTAGTAGAACTGGAGAAAGTTCAGAGAAGGCCAGTTAGGGCATTTAGAAGTGGATTGACTTTCACACAGTGAGCAAGGGAGTAGACTGGGACTTGTGAGTTTGAAAAGATGAGCTGGGACTATCACAGGTCTGTACAGTTGAGTGACTCAGAAAAAACAGATAGGGTTTGAACGTTTGTTGTCTCTTCCAGTGCAAAAAGCATGACACCAAATGGAGCTAACCATAGCTAATTTAATGAGAGGAGAGGAGGTTATTTCCAGTGATGTGTTGAATGTTAAATATTTGTGGATGCTCTAGCAGTTTTCCATGAGAGACATTAACTGAGGATAATACAAGTCCCTGAGCAGAAAATAAATGAAACATGGAAGGTTACTTGGGGGAAGTATCCTACATTCTTTCCCTTGCCTTATTTTTTTCTTAACATCCACTTTCTGTCACCATCACAGAGGTTACTGAGATAAGCAGATTTCTAGTCTGTATGGACACACCTCTGCTGATGTTCCTGCATCTCCAGACAGGGAGTCTGAGAGCAGTGCTTGAGTGTAGCGTGAAGGTTCATGGAGATGCATTGCTTTTTCTGTTGTGGTAAGCTTGCCCATGCCTCTGAGCATGGTGACATTAATGCAGTGAGTGTCTCAGGCTGAGCATGTGGTATTTTTGTTCATGACGTATTGCAGGTATGTATTTATGCCAGACAAATGAATCTGGAAGTACCAGTCATCCTGGCCAGCTGTGCATTGTCAGGAGAAGGCTCCTTGCTGTGGCTGGCTGTGTGTATAGCTCATGCTATGATCAGGCTCCAGGTTACAGCTGAGCTTGTTTTCAAGGGTTTTCTGGGAATGCTGTTGACAGCTGGGCAGGGAGGTGCTGGGGCAGGGACAAGTGATACTGATCTAGGAGGTTAAACTGGCTGCCTGGTGTAAATCAGAGGAGGGTTGCAGACCTTGGTGGAATTGTGCCAGGTGACACTGATGGGGCCTGCAGCTCATCCCATGAGCTGCACTCTCTTTGTTTTGTGCCTTACTCCCCCTTCTGACTTGATGCACCGCACCCAACATGAGGGGGCTCCACTGGAATGTGAGCTATTGTGCAACCTGAGGGAGAACTGCCTTTCACATGAGAGGGCAGGAAACATCCACTGCGCTGGAGGAGAAAACTTCAGTATAAAGAGCTGGGGAAGGGCAATTTCCTTGTGCATACACAGAAAAAACTTTGCTCTGTGTTATCCCATTGTGTCAGGAGGAAATGTGCTTTCCCTGGTCTTCACTGTTGATGTTGTGTTCAAGAGGATTTTCCTCTGTTCAAAAGAAATGTGTGATTTGAAGGAGAGTGGCAAGATCTCCTTTCACTAATCCCATTCCTATCCCTGCTTCCACTCTCTTCTCCCACCTCACCCTCCAGTTGCTGAGCATGAAGAGCTGGAGCGACATGAGGCAAGAGGTGATGTTCCTGACCAATGTGAATGCCTCAAACTCCTCTACGCAGATCTACCAGGCTGTGTCACGCATTGTGTGTGGCCATCCTGAAGGTGGAGGTCTCAAAATTAAATCCCTCAACTGGTATGAGGATAACAATTACAAAGCACTGTTCGGAGGCAACAGCACTGAAGATGATGTAACTAACTTCTATGATAACTCCACTAGTAAGTGTAACCTTTGCATGGTCTAAGGTCCCATCTGTTTCATGGTTGTCATTGCTAGTTTGCTAAACGTCCACTGGCTAAAGCAGGTGGTCCTTCCACTGCCTCAGGAAAGGCATGACCATACCAGCTCCTGCATGTGCCCTTAAGGCTGGACAGGATATCAACATGGAGCAGATTCCCCTGGGCCTTGTGTGGAGTCCACAGAAGGCTGTGCAGTGGATCTCCTTCAGGGGAAGAGGGAGCATGGTGATGCCTTTGGAAGTCTGTCTTTTTCTGGGCAGATTTTGCTTGTGCCGTGCAGTGGGGTTGTGGTGCAGACCTCACAGTGTGGCTCCTAGTGCTGGCAGATACCTGGGTGCTCCAAGTTTACTGAGCAGACCATGGAGGCTTGGACTGAAAGGGGCTTTTATCAAGCTTAGTAGGAGGGGAGGGTTGTTTTTTTGTCTGTGAAATGCTGTGCTTTCAGCTGTGACTGTCCTTAAAACCCAAACAAGTGGGGCATGTGCCTTCTGCAGTTGTCACTATGCTTTTCAGCCACTGACCCTTCTCTCCTCCTCAGCACCCTACTGCAATGAGCTGATGAAGAACCTGGAATCCAGCCCGCTTTCCAGGATTATTTGGAGGGCTTTGAAACCCTTACTGATTGGGAAGATCTTGTACACTCCAGACACACCAGCAATAAGGAAGGTCATGGCTGAGGTAACTCTAGCCCTATACTCTTGATACGTAGAATGATGTATGTCCTTTGGCTGTGCAGCTTAGCTGCCCTGTGTTAAATTGGGCCCAAATACAAACCCAGAAAGGATTGCCTGCAAAGCACAGCCTCCCTAGTCTCTCACCTCCCATGCATTTGCTGTTGAAGGCTTAAGGAGAAAAGGCCAGGCTGAACTCTTTTTTCCTAGACTTGGCTGGAAGCTTTCCCAGTGGTGCCTTTTCACTATCCACGTCTCTCATGTAACATGGGAGTGGGGAAAACCTGGATAAGCCTTCAGGTGTACTTCCTTTCCTCCACTGCAGGCTGGTCAGTAGACGCTTGATAATTTCTGATTGTGGTTTCCCTAATGTGCTCTCTAATTCCCCAAGCTCCCTCAGCAAGATAACTCTTCCCCCCATCCTGGGTGGACATTTGCACTTGGTGATCTTGGAGTCTTTTCCAACTGTGACAATTCTGTGATTCTAGCATACAGGAAGGGGCTGCCTCTGTGTTGCCCTTCATGTCCAAGGCAGTCATTCTCCACCAAGCCTTGAAAGCCAGTGTTCAGTGACAGGCATCCACACTGCCTCTTGTTTCCCTTCTAAGTTCACTTGATTTGCCCTACTCTTGTCCTTGCAGAAGCTGAGCTGCTGTTTGACTATAAGCAACAGTCACTGGACAGGTCAATGCACCCTCTCAAGCCTGCAGTGGATCTCTGCCAGCTTTTGGAAATAACCTTCCTCTCCTCTTTGCCGGCAGGTGAACAGGACATTCCAGGAGCTGGGTGTGTTTCGTGACCTCGGAGGGATGTGGGAGGAGATAAGCCCGAAGATCTGGACGTTTATGGAAAGTAGTCAGGAAATGGATCTCGTTCGGGTCAGTATGCTGTCCTTGCCAGAACCACCACTGTCATCTTCTGCAATAGGTGATGAAATACTTCTTTTAGGTGGTGCTTCACTTCTGAGCCGAGCAGATAAACAGTATGGATGGGGCAACTTCTTGAAACATGTTGTGATTGTACCCATCTCACATTATGCTTAGCATTCTGTCCTTAATGTAACAACCTGCTGCAAACAGGAGCTGTGTGTTTGTGACACCCATTTCTAATCTGCCTGTGTGGGGAAATGGGCTGTTTCTTGCACAGTGTTGCCCTAATGTGGCATGAATATCTGGGTTGGGGTTTTTCTGTAAACTGGGGTCTGTAGGGTTAGTGACATATTCAGCATCCTGTGCTGTGCACTTCTCCACAACAGTGCTCTCATGATAGCAGCAAAGTGAGCGGTAATACACCTAAATCAGATCCTGGAAGGTGCCAGGTGGCCTCGGGCTCCGTTGGGTACAATAGGAATGGAATGGTTATCAAGCTAGAGCTTAACCTGGAGGCCTGGCAGTAATCTGGCACAAATCTTGTAAAAACTTAATTTGGAGTTGCATGGTAAGCTGAATTTAGTCATACTTGGGTGCTCATGGGAGAAGAGCAAACATCACCCTACGACTGATCGCTTCTTAACATGCCATGCATATTAGACCATGAAGAACAGGCTGGGAGTCTTGTTTGGATTTGACATGATTTTTGCTGGCCTGTGTGCTGCCTGGAGCATTGTGCTAGGTGTTAGACCTGCATTACTGAGGCATTATCTGCTTAAGTGGCCTAGTTCACTGCTGCTTCCCTCAGGTGCAACTCTGAGGGCTGGATCTTTGCATCCTGTGTTTGTCTTTGGAAACACAGGCATTGAGCAACAAAGGAGGAGTTGAAGAGCATCTCTTCCTGCTGTCTCTTCAAGGTGGCTGGTTGGGTGTCATAGTGCAGCTGTTACACAGAGAATTCCTGGGTCTTAAAATTCACTCCTTCTTTACCCCAGAGCTGTGTTGAATGGTCTCTGACCTGTGCTGTTGCACTTCCAATCAGCATGACACACTAGAGGGTCAGAGACATAATTTTAATCACTCCTTTGCCTCTGTTGGCTTTATGAAAGTTAATTTTGTAGATGCTGGCATCAGGGAAGTGGGAACTGGAGCCACTAACTGTAAATTGAACCATTTGCTGCAGAGAATGCAGACAGAAAGTCACAGTTTGGATATTTGTTTGCAGTTGTGTCATCTGAAAAGTGAATGTTGCTGCTTTTTTTTATTATTATTTTTTTTTAAGTAAGCCTTGGGCTTTTCTGGTTTTGTATTTTGTATTTCATCCTTCTAGTTAACACTGCCAGTTCTCATAGTTAATTCTTGATCTTCCCAGCAGTCTGGTCTCCTCCTCTGCATTGGTGCAGTAGCAGGGGTTCATTAGTTGTCACCTGCTGGAGATCACCCAAGTAGGAGTGCTTTGCTATCGATGCCTGGGCAGCTCCCAGGCAGCATTCCATTTAGTTTGAAGGTGTAGCACAAATCACTTGTGCATGAATAGGCTGGAACATAGATGGCTGTTCGTGGCAGCTTTCAGGAGGGAGGTTTGTCCATTTGTTAGCCACCAGGGCTGCCATGCTGCTGGGTGACCGGTCACCGCATCCCAGCTCTCTTGAGTTGTGTAGTCTGTTTGGCATATTGCTTCCTGCTGAAGGAAAGAGGAAAGTGTTTGCTTGCCCATCTCTGGTACTTCCAGCTTGATGCTAATGCAGCTGCTACCTTCAGGGAGTACAACATGTGCCCCTGGAGTTAATGAGCTTTAGTGTTGCTGCTGAACGTGATGAAGCTGAGCCCCTTCCCTGGAGGCATGGTGCCCTGCCTATTGGGGAACGTGGCATGAACCAGCATTAGGAGACCAAATGTGAAGCGAGTGCAGCACAGCTGATCCCTGTTTGCTTGGAATTCCCTTTCACATGCTCTCTTTTGCCATTACTTTCTAGTTTGCTGGTAACAGCAGAGCATGGGGAAGCTCCTCACCTCTCAACTTAATTCTTTGTTCTGGCAGAAAATCCATTTCCTGTTTTTACTGGTCAGGACTTCTCTCCTGTGCAGGGTTGTTTTTTCGTCTCTTCTTCAGTTCAAAAATTAATGCTCCCCTCCTGCCTGCCCTTATAATGTCTCTCTGGAGGAGTGTTTTCTGCTTCATTGTCAGGTGCTTCTACCTGGACTGCACTTGTGTAGGTGTTGTGCACACACATAGTGGGGCAACAGTCTGTTTTCAGAAATCTAGCAGTTAAACCTGGTGAAAAAAGCACTATGCCATATAGGAGAACAGAGGCAGGATATCATGGCTGTGCGAAGCAGCTTCAGCCAGCTGTGATGGTGCAATAGCAAAATATGTAAGAAAAGCCACCCAGCTTCTGGTGTTGGTATTTCTGCTCAGCACCGTGGCTGTTCAGCTTCCAGCCATGCCACAGCCCCTCTTTATTTCATCGGGGAACAGAGGTTTGTTCAGCAGAGGTGAGCAGATCTTGGCAACCACCATCAGCCAGATGCCTCTCTCTTGAAAAGGCATCTGCCCCCTCCCTTGTTTTGCTGGTGGAAGACTGCTTTGTGTGTGCGTGGCTCTCTGCTGCCCTCTCCTTGGGAAATGGGTGGCAGGACATGGAAGGAGCCAGCCAGCCTCCAAACAGCACTTCATGGTGTAGCTGTACCGAGGGAGGTATAGCCCTTGCAATGGGACTGCAAGAGGAAAGGCTCCCACTGTGCTGATATTCTCAGAAGGGTGGAAGGCCTCTCCCTGCGTCCTTTTCCTGGTACTGCATGATTTCTTTATGAGAAAGGAGATTAATACTCAACTGTTTCTCCTTTGAAAACAAAATACCGACAGACGCTGCTGAAAGGCAAAGCCCTCTGGGACCTGCACTTGCCATCTTCCAACTGGACAGTGGAGGACATTGCTCGATTCCTTTCAAACCATCCAGAGGACTTTGAGACAGAAAATGGCTCTGTATATACCTGGGTGGATGCCTTCAATGAGACAGATCGGGCTGTCCAGACCATCTCCCGTTTCATGGAGGTGAGATCCTGCTGGTTTGGGCAAGGAGCTGTGGGGAGGGCTGCAGCTTGGTCTTCACTCACATGGTGGGGTGTCCTGGAACAGGAAGATTAAAGTTCCTCAGTACACTTTCTGTAAATGACCAGGCTTTAGTAGGGCTGAGTGCAAAGCATGTTAGAAAATACCATTTATTCAGGTGCATAAATAGAGATGTAGGAAGCTAATTGTAGGGCTTGTTCTTGAAGCTTTCACGTTGCCCATGGTGTGTGGTTTCTCACCCTGTTGTTACTGGGAGAGCTACTGCTTGCTGCAGCAGTGTTAAGAGCTCAGATTTCCATCTGGGGTTTTAGCTGGGGACTGCCATGAAGCTAGTATGGAAATTTGTTCTGCTTGGCAGATGGGTCCAAACAGAAACAGACCTTGGTCTGTCAGGGGCCTGATCCAAAGCCTTCTGGTCTCTCAGCTGATTTTAGAGGCCTTGAATGAGACCTAGTTTATTGGTAACAGATAAGTTTAGACTATCTATGGAAATTTATGCTTGAATGGGATCCTGTAGCTGGTATCACAATGCTATCTAACCTCTTGTCCTGAGAAAACTTTTGCTGGGGTGATATATGTGATATGTCAGTTATAGATGTTTAACTGGCAGGTAACCATCAAGTGGGGAAAAAAGGGCATCTCTAGCACCTTGCTGGGCTGCCATGAGGCATTGCCAAGTAGTCCAGCACTGCAGCCTTTGCTTGGGCATGGCTTTACCATTTGCAGAATTTTCTCTTTCTCTCCCTCCCAAATACAAACAAAGTATGTTCTGGTTGGTAACTGATCCCATAAACGCTTCCAAATCTGTGCTGTGTAGTGTGTCAACTTGGACAAACTGGAGCCTGTGGCTACGGAAGTCCGGCTCATAAACAAGTCATTGGAGCTTCTGGATGAAAGGAGGTTCTGGGCTGGCATTGTCTTCACTGAAATAGCTCCCAACAGCATAGAGCTCCCTCAACATGTGAAGTACAAGATACGCATGGACATTGATAACGTAGAAAGGACCAACAAGATCAAGGACGGGTGAGTCCTGACATGCTGCCTTATGAACAATTTCTTATGGGAGATGCACTGATGAGGATTTCTAACAGCAAGGTCTTGTTCTCTTGGTGCAGGTACTGGGATCCTGGTCCCCGTGCTGATCCCTTTGAGGACATGCGCTATGTTTGGGGAGGCTTTGCCTACCTGCAGGATGTGGTGGAACAGGCCATCATCAGGGTACAGACAGGCACAGAGAAGAAGACAGGAGTTTATGTGCAGCAGATGCCCTATCCTTGTTACGTGGATGACATGTATGTATTCAGGCTGCTTCAAAAGCTTCCAGCAGAATTGTAGCTTGGAAGGCATCAGCTCTTGTCCCTCCTCAGGCGTGGTTTATGTCCCTACTATTAGTGGGGAAGCAACCTCCTTAGTTCCTAATCCATGGAATTAGGGTACCTGCATGGGGGGTTCATAATATGTGATGGTTTGCATAGTCCTTCCCAGGATAAGGTCTGCCAGTACAGGGTAAGGTCTGCCAGTACAGGACTTTCACATAGAGTGTGTTTCTGAGTTGTGTCCATGTCCCCAAACCTGATAAAGGTGAAGACAGCACTGGGAAAAACAGAGACCTAGACATTGTAGAGTGAAAAGAGGACTCTTGAGTCCAATCCCCAGGAGTGGCAGGTGCAGCTCCAGCTCCTGCTCTGCATTAGTAATGTGCAGTAGACCCATCAACCTCACCTCCTAGTGAGGCACTGGTCCTGTCTTGTGCTCAGCACTTGGGCTGATTTGAGCAATGAAGCCTTAGCCTTCACCATGCTCTGCTAGCCCTTGATGGTACCTGATGTTGCACTGACATATCTCATTCTATTCTCCTGGCTCCTTTTATTTCTTCTCTCAGATTTCTACGTGTCATGAGCCGCTCCATGCCTCTCTTCATGACTCTAGCCTGGATCTACTCAGTGGCTGTGATAATTAAGGGTATTGTGTATGAGAAGGAAGCCCGGCTGAAGGAGACAATGAGGATTATGGGACTTGACAATGGCATTCTTTGGCTAAGCTGGTTCATTAGCAGCCTCATCCCTCTCCTAATGAGTGCAGGCCTGCTGGTGCTGATCCTTAAGGTGAGTTGACTGGCTTGGTCTGTAGCAGCAGAATCTAGAGCCCTGAGAGCCTGCTAAGCAGTGGTCTGCACTGACAAACTCTTAGTGAATGTGCGTTGACCAACAGCTCTGAGTACAGAGTTTTGGAACAAAAGAAGGCTGGGAGGGGCTGTAGTAGATTCAGTGCTCTGTAAATGGTGCCTGTGGTACTGCACCATTTCTGGGAAGGCTGTTGTGCGAATTCCAGCAAGCCCAGCCTCCCCTGAGCTGCAGTTCTGCACACTTGCTTGTACTAGAGCCACTTTGGAGAGCCCTTTCAAAGCCTAATGCTCCTCTTGTTTTCCTGCCAGATGGGGAATCTGCTGCCTTACAGTGACCCTAGTGTGGTGTTTGTTTTCCTCTCCATCTTCGGTGTTGTGACCATCCTCCAGTGTTTCCTCATCAGCACTGTGTTCTCCAGGGCCAACCTGGCAGCTGCCTGTGGGGGCATTGTCTATTTCACACTGTACCTGCCTTACGTGCTGTGTGTTGCCTGGCAGGACTATATCAGCTTCTCACTCAAGATCTTTGCGGTGAGTCTTGAGAGAAACTGTCCTGGGTGCTGAGTCTCCACCAGTATGGCACTCAGCAGGTCTCTAGCTGGTCCCTGATAGTGGGGGGTGGGGGCAGGTGGCAATGGGAGGTAATTTTTCAGGATAAAAGGCTGTCAGGGCTGGGCTTGGTGAAGAGGTTGATTGAGCCTGTTAGGAGCTATTGGGGGAGGGTTTTGTTGGCTTTGGTAGTAGTTCAGCCAGACTAAGCTGCCCACACCTCTGTATGCTGTGATGCTGTACCACCAGATATGCAGGCTGAAGGAACCAGCTGTCTTTACTCTGCACATCCCTTCTTACCAGTATGGAGAGGGTGGCTGTTAGTGATCTCTTCCCTCACATGAAAGTCAAAAGAGCAAGGGAAAAAAAACAGGGAAACAAACAGCTCTGGGTGGTGGTCCAGCAGAGACTTCAGGTCTTGCATGCTTGTTGGACCCAAGACTGAGTCTGCCACTCCTTCTCTGCAAATACAGTCCTGCTCCTTGGACCCTTGACTTTTCCTGTAAGCCTTCTGGAACATGTCTCTCAGCTTTGTGCTAGAGCTGAGCTGCCCAGCTGGAGAGTAGTTGTGAAAAACCGAGTGCATGTTCTTGCCTCCCATTTGCAGAGCCTGCTGTCTCCAGTAGCCTTTGGCTTTGGTTGTGAATACTTTGCACTGTTTGAGGAGCAGGGAGTCGGTGTTCAGTGGGACAACTTCTTTGAGAGCCCATTGGAAGAAGATGGCTTTAGCATCACCACATCTGCTGTCATGATGTTATTCGACACCTTCCTGTATGGGGTCATGACCTGGTACATTGAGTCTGTCTTCCCAGGTGAGCTCTGCTTCTGAGGGAGGATCATGTCTTCACATTTTTAAATGGATGCTTTCACCCTACTCTGTGGCAATGGCTGAGCTAGTCCTAGAGGCTTTGCTGCACTTCAGCTGCTCCGTTTTCTGAACTGCTAAGCCCACAGACCCTGCTGCAAGGGAGGAGTTGAGAGATCAGTACCACATGTGGCTGCTTAGCACCTTCCCACATATGGCTTTTAACCCTAAAGTGAAGTTAGGGGAAAGAGATGTCTCTTACCTCCAAAATCTGGCAGTGTCTTCAGCATGAAAGATCCCTTCTTAGTCCTGCCTAACTTAGAGGCTTGCTGGGGGTGGAGTGTTTCTCTTCTTGTCCTGAAGGCTAATATGAGAAAAGGAACAGAGGCAGTCATGCTCATGTAACGCTTCTCTCTTTAGGCCAGTATGGGATTCCCAGGCCCTGGTACTTCCCTTTCACAAAATCTTATTGGTTTGGTGAGGAACCACGGAACAGGCAGCACCTTCATCCTGATCAGAAGGGACCTTCGGAAGGTGAGTGCTGGACACGGAGCCTTTCTGCAGAGAAATGTTACAGTCTGCTTTTTTGAAAAGAGAATCCAAGGACAGCAGGACTTACATGGCTAAGGTGAAATTGGTTATCCCTTTCGTATAACAGTTTGAGTATGCTTATCAGGTGGGTGTATTCAAATAAACCCAAGGTATTTGGTCAGCTTGAGTGCAGGCAGGTACTCCAGCCTCATGCAGTTGAGAATTCCTCCAATTTTTGCCCACTCTGGGTACACTGGAGATCTCAACCTGATCATCCTAGATGAGCCCAGTAGGGACAAAAGAGCTGAAGGACAATTTCTGTGCAAGTTTCCTTTCCCTGAGGAAGAAATGTGTTCAGTTTTTCATATAGCTTATTTCTCCTTAGATCTCCACAGACCTGGGGGAATGTGATGTTTTTTAGAAGTCCTTAGTTGCTGTTAAAACCTATCATATATCTCTTTACTTTGCTCTGTTTTCTTCTAGTCTGCAATGAGGAAGAGCCTACACATCTGAGCCTTGGTGTTTCCATCCAGAACTTGGTCAAGGTTTATCGTGATGGAAAGAAAGTTGCTGTAGATGGTCTTACACTGAACTTCTATGAAGGACAAATCACCTCCTTTCTGGGGCATAATGGAGCAGGGAAAACCACTACCATGTGAGAGCAAAATAATGCTTTAAAATAGTGGGAGGAGTGGAGTGACTCTGAATACTGTGGTTCCCATCAATATGGTATACATAGCTGTACAACTGCAGCGTGCCAGCTGGTGCAAATAAGGGTGCTCTACTGGTTTCAGTGGAGTTCTGCTGATTTACCCTTGTTGTGCAGCTATCTCAGAACATGCACAGATACAGAGGACTGAAATAGATTGAGATTGTGCCAAATGAATCTACTGGGAGCAGTTTTTAGTAAAGCCATTTGTGATTCTGACTTAAAAGTGTAGGGAAACAAGCTGGAATTGAAAGGAAAAGAAGCTTTTATAAGAAAAAGTATTTCCTCCCAGGGAAGTCATGTGGATGTGCTTTGATCATGTTAAAACCATTGGAGCAGATTTTTTTTAATCCATTAGTGAGATGTTTCTCAGACTACTTTCCTGATGTGGGAGTTGCCCAGGGCTTCCATCCACTCTTCCTTCATACATCCTAGTATATGCAGCAGTCATTTCCTAATGGTGGAACTTGCTTACCTGTTGTGTTTGTCCTTCAGGTCCATCTTGACTGGCTTGTTCCCCCCAACCTCGGGTACAGCCTTCATCCTGGGCAAAGATATCCGCTCTGAGCTCAGTACCATCAGGCAGAATCTGGGTGTCTGTCCACAACACAACGTGCTGTTTGACCTGTGAGTAGCACCTGTGAGATGCAGGGCTGTTGTTACCCAACAGATCTTTGGGATCCTTAGGAGACAGTGGTGTGCTTTCAGCTGGGACAGTCCTGACTTTATCTGTGTGCTTGGTGCGGGACAGCAGGGTGGTGTGAGATTTGTACAAGGACATACTGTTTATTAGCACATGTGTACATGCCTGTCAATTATCAGGAAAAGCTTACATATCCATCTTTGGCTTCTCTGTAAAGAAATGTACTCCACTGAACTTAACTAGGCCAAATGTTACCCCAGACCCTAGTGATCTGGGATGTTGGGAGTTCTCTGTCAAGCACCCTTAATGAATGATTATTTACGTTGGTGGTGAGTAGCCACACCCTGAAATCAGGCCCAAGCTGAGCACACCCAGTCTGTAACTCCTTGAAACCTCAGCCTTAAAAGATGTTTTCCTGAGAAAACAAACATGTTTGCTGTAATGCTAATGCAGGGGATGAATCCCAGCATAGTGGTATGAGCTGTGCCCTGAGACTGCTCCTATTTCCTAGGCTCACAGTGGAGGAGCACATCTGGTTCTACGCTAGGCTCAAAGGGCTGCCAGAAAAGAAGGTGAAAGAGGAGATGGAGCAGATGGCAATGGATGTTGGTTTGCCTCACAAACTGAAAGCTAGGACAAGCAAGCTTTCTGGTAGGTATTCAGCTGCTTTTGCATTTCTCAACTGCTTCTTCAGCCCCAGAAAAAGTGTCTCGAGTTTCACAGAGGCTGCATCACTGGCCTTGGCTGGGTCCTCCAGTTACATACAGACTACACAATTGAGCACTTTGGAAAATCAGTTGTTGATTATCAAGTTACCCAAATAATCCAGCTACTAGTGATATTCCCTACAGCAGGACTCCTGTATCAGTCTGTATGAGGTAGCTGAGGGACCAAGACTCCTGTTTTTTTCTGACTCAACTATCAGCACAGACTGTATATTTGACCTTAGGAGGGGAGAGCAGATGGCCATAGGTTGCCTTTAGTATTGAAAGTGTAATATAATTCCTTGCTGCTGCCTCTGGCAAACTTCCACAGCAGCAGTGTCTCTTGGGGACCTGTTTCTGCAGCTGAAGCTCTGGAAGGAGACCCATGCTCCAGATTCTCAAATGTGGTTAGGCCTCCAAGCTGGTGACTTGGCTACTGTCAATGTTGAGATAGTATGATTCACCTGTGGAAGGGCTCATGAGGTGTGGTTTCCTGCAGTAGGAGGAGAGCTGTACCCCACTGAGGGGAGACCATCCAGATGAGTTATCCCCGGTCCTGATGGTGATAGGACTCTGAAGGCCTGACATTGTAGCAGTGCTTGGTCTTCTCACTATGCAATTCTGCTTTTTTGGGGGAAGCTCATTACCCACCATGCTGGTGCTGTTGCTGTTCCCTTCATCTCTGTCTCAGCCGGAACACCTCTTTCTTCTTTTGCCTGTTAGGTGGCATGCAGAGGAAGCTCTCAGTTGCCTTAGCCTTTGTTGGTGGCTCCAAAGTTGTCATTCTGGATGAGCCTACAGCCGGAGTGGATCCTTACTCTCGCAGAGGGATATGGGAATTGCTCCTAAAGTATCGGCAAGGTACGTGGTCTTTTTCTCTGCTGCTAATGAACGTGCCATGGAAAGCAAAAGAAAATAAATGCAATTCATGACTTCCCAAAACAGCAATGTGTCTTTGCAAATCTGTTATTGCCTGCACTGAGGCAGGAACAAAGAGAATGCATAATGAGGATGTTCTGATTTCTCACCTGACCTCCTTTCTTATCCTGTTCATGTCAGAGCTTATGAACAAAGTTCCTCCTTGGGTTGTGAGGGCAGTTAAAATCAGAAATGCACCCTTGGTGTGCAGCAGTGTCCTGTTCTCTGTGCTACCAACCTTGCTGATGTGAATTAACCTGCCTTTGCTGAACATGACAAAAGCCAGCAGAGGATGGGGAGGAGCAGTTGTGAATCTTTTCTATACTGCTAGCCTGGACTTGTGGCATTAACCTTCCATCAACTTCATGGCAAGATCCAGATGATTGTGGCTTTGGCTCACAAACATGGGTATGGTTGACTTACCAGCACTGCCTTCCCTTGCTTTCTTCCAGGCCGCACTATCATTCTCTCCACACACCACATGGATGAGGCAGACATCCTGGGTGACCGGATTGCCATCATTTCTCATGGCAAGCTCTGCTGTGTGGGCTCTTCTCTCTTCCTGAAGAACCAGCTGGGAACAGGCTATTATTTGACTCTGGTCAAGAAGGATGTGGATTCCTCTCTTAGCTCCTGCCGAAACAGCAGCAGCACAGTGTCCTATCTGAAGAAGGTACAGGTGACCCTTACATACATTCTTCCTTCATGAACTCTTAGGCTTATGGGAAGCAGCAGCTAAGATTTTATGTGGTAGAACATCTCAAAGAGCAATCCCTTACTCTTTAAAATACATGTTACTTGCTTTTATAGGTACTATACCAGATCATGCCTGGTTAGGCTGTTGCATGGGATGTACATCTCCCTTACAGTTTCTTTAGTGATGGTGGTACAAAGCTGATTGGAGAAATACAGAATAGATCAAGTGCACTTGCTTCTGTAACTGTGACCTCTTTTCAGCCCTTTGCAGTGCTATGTCACTATTATTTTGTGACTCTTCCATGGGGTATCCAGCACGTTGCAGCATCTAGTAGGAGTTACCTAGAGTGTAGTATCTGGTGGGCTCGTTTTTTGTTAAACAGCAGGAAACAATGGTTGTCTTCTCTTTTGTAACCAGGATGACAGTGTCTCCCAGAGCAGCTCTGATGCTGGCCTTGGCAGTGACCACGAAAGTGACACACTGACAATAGGTGAGGCTTGGATAAGAATGTAAGGTTCAATCCCAGTGTTGATATTGCTCTTTCTTTCACCTTGGACAACTGCCTTAACCTTGTGCCCCTGTATAGCTACAGTCTTGGGATAATTATTAAATTCACAGCAATGGTATTTTTAAATCCATAAATTTTTCTTTAGCGAGGTGTTTTGGGTTCAAGCTGTCCTGAAATTTAATAACCAAGGATTTATATAGTTGCTAAGCCTGTTAGCAATATGTAACATTAGCTGGTGAACTGTACATGAGTGACTTGCAGGGCTGCCAGTGGCATGTAAAAACTCTCCCAGATTCAGAAATGAGATTTTCCATGAACATGAGCTGCTTTCAGAGATGTCCCATTTTCCTTCCTTCTGGTACAGTTTTTCAGGCTGAGCTACTCTTTCCATATAATGAGTAGTAACAAAGTAAACACTGTGTTTTCTTTTTGGTTCTTCTAGATGTCTCTGCAATTTCAAATCTCATTACAAAACACGTCCCTGAGGCCAGGCTGGTGGAGGACATCGGCCATGAATTAACCTATGTCCTGCCATACAAGGCTGCTAAAGAGGGAGCTTTTGTGGAGCTGTTCCATGAAATAGATGACCGTCTCTCTGATCTTGGCATTTCCAGCTACGGGATCTCTGAAACCACCCTAGAAGAAGTGAGTGAACTGAGGATTCCTGTTTGACTTAAAGGAGGCAAAATGAATCCTAGCAGAAATAGGAGTGAGATGGAGTCTGGTCACTTCCTGTAAATATTTGTTGTGAAACAAGAAGCTTTGTTTTCCTTTCCAAAATGGTTTGCCCTCTGCCCTGTTTAAGTGTGTGCTTTAAAAGCTGAAATGTAATACAGGCAAGCATAGACAGGTCCTTTGTCTGGGTTGCACTGTGCTAAGATGTCATGTGAAGACTGGCCCCCAGTTTGGCTTCTAGTGACTGTGTAAACACCTTTGAGGTATTTTTAGGGATACTTTGTGCTGCATGTAACTGAAAACATATATTTCAGTACTGGAGATGGTATTTCACAGAAACCACTTAGTTGT
Organism: Apus apus; assembly: GCF_020740795.1. NCBI lineage: Eukaryota > Metazoa > Chordata > Aves > Apodiformes > Apodidae > Apus > Apus apus. The sequence goes on along the minus strand of NC_067312.1, from coordinate 65,871,503 downwards.
ATGTCCTTGTCAGGAGCATTTTTAGGGTCTTGTGGCTGTGTCCCAGCTGACAGGTCTACCTTTTTTATCACAGGAGTATCTTGCACTTTATCCCCTGTTTAAGTGAAATATTGTCTTTATTTTTTTTAATAGTGGCAGGGGAAACTGAAACCATGATGGTGTCACTGAGGTTGCCCTCTAGGTACATGAAGGCCTTGGCTGCTGACTGCCATTTGAATTTTTTTTTTTTTTTTTCTGGTTTAGAGAGAGTCCAAGGGACAAGCTCCACAAAGGTGCCTGTTCAGACATGAACAGGAGTGTGAGCACTCTCTGTTTAGGAGGAAGATGAGAATCCCCAAATTTAGTAACTAGGTCTATTTTCTGAAACATAGAAAAGACAATGTGTTAGAGATGCACTGAGAACTGACACTGGACCTGGGAAATGGCTGATTGGTGGTTACGAGCTGGTTCCTGGAAGCTAGAAAGAAGCCACAAAGACCATGTCCCCATTGTGCAGGAGTTAAATCATGTATCTTCTGTTCTTGTGCAGCATCTGTCAGTCTTGTGCTCTCTCCTGGCATCTCCTAAAGCAGTTCCCACTATTATCATTCCCATACCATTTTCACAGACACATACGTTTTATTTTTCAGATATTCCTGAAAGTAGCTGATGATAGTGGTGTGGATGCAGAAACCTCAGGTGGGTGTAGTTGTCTTCTGCAGTATTGAAGGGAAATTCAAGGGGAAGCACCTTTTCATATTGTATTTGTGCTGTTTAAGCACAAGACTGAGCAAGTCTAGGTATTTCAGGGGTAAAATTTCAGTGCAGGGATTTGTTCCAAAGACAATAAAGGGTCTAGTGGGTATCTCAAATAAAGAGCATTCCTGGTCTCACCAGCCTTGAATAGGTGGGGGATCCTGGTGTATGGCAGCATGTCCAGCTATGCAGTGACACATGTCAAGGTGTGACAGGCCCTGTTTCAGACTGAACAGGAGCTCTGCTGTGCTATATTTTAATAACCTAAAATAGCTGTTCTTAGCATACTTAATGCATGCTTTTATTACACTGTTAACTTCTGTTGACTTAGTGGTAGCATAGTTACTTTGTAATACTGGAAAATTTCTGACGTTTTCATGTATTGTGAATTATTTAACTGACATTATTGTTTACTCTGAGGAACAGGGAAAACTCTTGATGAGGTCAGTCTGCAGTAAGGAACCAAATGAATTCTTCTAAGAGCAGCTCACTTCAATAAGTGCTTTTGTCAGTGTTTCCTGATAAACTAGTGCTAGCATATTGCACTTGGAATCACATGCACATTTAGTGAGAATTTTGTTACAGTGAGAGCAGCCTGCAATTTTTATGGATAAATGAAAAAAAATATGTCCAGTGCACTGGAAGAAGCTTCTAGGACAACACACAAAAAATGGTACATAAAAAGGGACTCTTGCAGAGTGACAGCCTTGGTTTTACTTTTGCTGCACTGGAGTGACTCCAGATCCTGTTTGCAAATGGAAGATATGTAAAATGAAAATGATACTGCTTGTTTTTTGTTTTTGTTTTTCTGGGGCTAACTGGAGATAAACTGAAGCAGTTCAGCTAATCACAAGTGCATTGTTTTCAGATGGGACATTGCCAGCCAGAAGGAACAGGCGTGTATTTGGTGACAGACAGAGCTGCCTTCGTCCATTTACAGAAGATGATGCATTTGATCCTAATGATTCAGACATAGACCCAGGTATTGCTGGGGCTCAAGCCCATTTTCTTCTTGTGGACACTCTCTCATATTGTAAATACTGCAGATCATAAGGCTGAGACTGCCAGAAGAGTGGTCATTTATTTGCCTTTTGGGATAGTGGGCAGAGCAGTATCTACAGCTTGCTCAGTCCTCCCATTGAGGTTCAGAGAGATAAGGGTGAAAATGCATCATGTGAATTTCTGTTGCTATCTTTGCTCACCACTTGCTTCTTTATGATAAGAAAAAGTAGCTACTCCAGCTGCCACCTTGTGTCTCCAGCACAGAAGTGCCTAGAGAACATCTCTGAGCTTTTGAATGAGGGTAATTTCTTCTTGCTAGCAGAATCCAGAGAGACAGACCTTCTTAGTGGCATGGATGGGAAAGGATCCTACCAGATGAAGGGCTGGAAGCTTACCCAGCAGCAGTTCATGGCTCTGTTGTGGAAGAGGCTGCTAATTGCCAAGAGAAGCAGGAAGGGCTTCTTTGCTCAGGTGAGAACTCCCAGCAGATGAAGGGTACCTCAACAGGGACAGCTTTGGACCATGTATTGTGTTCAGAGTTAGAGCTGGGGAGAAAATCTCAGGTGAATATGGGTAACCATAACTGGTGTTCACTGCACATCTGAGCAAAAGGGGGCTGGTGCAGGTGAAAGGAGGTACATGATGACCAAGAGGTGCACAGCAGGGATGCAGCTGTGGTTAAAATCCCAATTTGGCCTTGAGAGCAGCATTTAGAGGCTGAATCCTCTGCATTCCAAGTGAGTGCCCTGATTTAGCTCTTCTGCTGGTGTTGTCTGGCAATGCCTTGGTGTAAATGGCAAAGACCTTCCTGGGAGACTTTGAAAAAGTTTTGACCCATTAAAGTTCCTGATGCTTCTGGTAGCATTCACTTTAAAAAGGGCTTGGTCTTTCCTTGCAATTTCAGATCGTGCTGCCAGCTGTCTTTGTGTGTATTGCTCTCATGTTCAGCCTGATCGTTCCTCCCTTTGGGAAGTATCCCAACCTGGAATTACAGCCCTGGATGTATGATGAACAGTACACTTTTATTAGGTATGTTTCTTGTGGCCTAGAAATAATGCTAAATCCTACAATTCTGTTCTTCTTTGCAAACATGAGTTACTGAGTTCCTCACAAGGTTGTTAACATTTGTTTAGTGCAGAAGCACTTTTTAATGGAGTCCTGGTATTTTCTTTTTAGACCTTTAAATGCCGACTCTAACTACTGGCAAGACCATATCCATTTCTGAATGGTGCTATGACTCTTATTAATACTGTGTGCTATACAGGAGTGTGTATGTGCTGCTAGGCCAAGCATTCTTCAAAGGGAAATCTCCACACAAATCCTTTTCCTAAGTGCTCTTGGCCTTGCTCTGCTGCTGCTTTTACTGTGTGTCTGTTATCCCACTGACCTGACAATGTTTCTCTGCTGTACTTGCAGCAATGATGCTCCAGAAGATGCAAGTACTCAGAGTCTTTTGGATGCTCTTCTCAATAAGCCTGGTTTTGGCACACGCTGTATGCAGGGACACTCTATCCCGTAAGTAAAACTCTGGGATGAGGAAACTGAGCCCCAGCTTCTGATTACCCAGTAGACTTAGCAGACTCTAGGAAATGAAAGTCCTGCATGGCCAGAGCAGGATTTAAGGCAAAAGAGTTGCAATACATTCAGGTTTTCTGCTCAGAACCTTTTAGAAAGTTACCAGCCCCCAGCATGGTGAGGGAGTGAGGTTTGATTCAAAGTCCTTACTGACAGAGATGTGAAGGAACAGTAGTCTCTCCCTCAAATTAGTTTGGTCCTGAACATGGAGAAGGACCTAGTCATGTTGCTATATGCTGTTGACTGTAGCTATTCCCATTTCCCAATCCTCTATTTCTAGCTGCACTAGAAACCTGGGTTAGCGCCTCCACAAACACCAGCAGGGAGAGTGGAGAGCCAGATGGCATTGGTGGTGTTTCCAAGCTTTGCCACTGACTTGGGCACATGACTGAAGATGCAGGCCATGAGTGCAGAAGGGGTGTACAAAGTCCAGGATGGTGTATCTGTAGCCTGGAAGAACACGAGCTCATGTTTATAGGGTGATGGGGCAAGGGGTCCTATGTGCTGGCCAGTGGTGGAAAGTAAACTATATTCTGCAAAACAGCCACAGGAACTGGGTTACTCTACCTATGCAGCATGGGGAGGAGGCTGCCCACTAATGCTACCTTAGGAAAGAGCAGTATTCTGGTGCCCTAAAGGCAGAAATATCATCTGAGAAATGGCTGCTGTGATCTTAGAATCACAGAGTAGCTCAAGTTGGAGGAGACCCATAAGGATCAATGAGTCCAGCTCCCTGTTCTTTGCAGGACTACTTAAAACTAAACCATATCACTTGCATTGTCCAGAGGCTCCTTGAACTCTGGCTGCTGTGCATGCTGGGGCTGACTGAAATAAAGTGCTTGTGTACTGTGGAGCAAATGAGAAGAGAGGAGTGTGTGGCCTGCTCCATCAACACCAATCTCTTTGGCACTGGGATCCATTAGAAGTTGCGGAGCTGGATCTGTTTCTCTGAGCTGTTTTTGTCTCAGTGAAGTCAGGCCCCTTTGAAAAACAGCCTGCTTCTTCTGGGGTCTGTGAAGTCTGTTATTTCAATGGCTTGTAAGCAACAGCCATCATAGTTGTTTTAAAAACTGCATTTGTCATGCCTCCTTTCTGACTCAGAGACACTCCTTGCACTGTGGGGCAGAAGGATTGGACCACTGCTGCAGTCCCAGACTCAGTCCTGGACATCTTCTTGAAAGGCAACTGGAGCATGGAGAACCCTTCTCCATCGTGCGAATGCAGCAATGAAAAGATCAAGAAGATGCTGCCTGTGTGTCCACCTGGTGCAGGTGGGCTGCCACCCCCACAGGTAGGAGGGAGCTCAGTGGTGCTGGGGTGAGGGATGCTCCTGGAGAGCACAGTGGCTGGGTGTGATTCTTGTGTGCAGCACTGCACACGGTTTGTTTGACTCCATGTCTTTGTCTTCTGATGGGTGTTTACCTGTGTTTTCCCTGGTGATTGCTAGCGTGAGCAAGATACTGCTGACATCCTCCAGAATCTGACAGGACGCAATATATCGGACTACCTAGTGAAGACCTATGCACAGATCATTGGGAAAAGGTAGCTATTGAATGCACCCTTTCCCTTTCTTCCCCACCAAATGCTTCTTGTACTGGGGATGCTGCAGTTTTGCTCAGGCAAATACGTCTGGGCGAGCCAAGCTCTTTGGCAGTAGGCCAGACACACTCAGCTCCTCAGACTGTCCTGTCTGTAGCTCAAGTGGTGTTTCTGCTTTATTAGTGATGCTGTGGGAGCTTGGAGGGTGGTACCTTGAGCTTTGTAAGCAGAGTATGGGAAAAATCTGGGCACCATACCTAATGGTTACACTGAAGGGGAGTGGTGGGACATATGCCAGAAGTGAGAGGCTATTGCACTTTTTTCCCTGGCCATGTGCCTACAGCACTGGTAGGTCTGCCTCTCCTTTTGTTCCATGTATTATATATACATCACCTTTCTCTTCTGTCTCTGCAGCTTAAAGAATAAGATCTGGGTGAATGAGTTCAGGTGAGTTACTGCCTTTTCTCCAGCATGTATGTTTCCACTGACCCTTGAGCATGATATTAAGCAGGACAGACCCATCTCAGTTTGCAAGATTTTTTATGTGACTCTTAAATACTGTATGTTGAGGGAGCATATTTAAGGATTACATGGGACAACTTCAGAGAACATCACTGGAGAACATGCCTGCAGAGAGCAGCATTGGCCTGAAAAGATTTGCAGGACCAATCTGTTGATACTCTATCCTGAAAGGTGCTGCTCTGCCAAGCAAAGGAAGTAGGGAGATGTCCTGCTTTGCCTGCACTGGCAGTAGAGGATAGCTGCATTCAGTAAACATAACAGCACACTGAGCAGTCATAAGATGGGTATCTAACTCCAGAACCAGGATTAGGAGACATCATGGCTAAGCAACAGTGTAAGAAGATGAAAGTCACTCATGTGAGAGTGGAGATACTTGCCTTGGGTATAGTACAGAAAGAGGAGACATGTGGAGAGGGAGGAGGAATGGCATTTTCTGGAGGTCACTGAGTAGTCAGGTCTTATCATTGCTTTCTATATGAACTTTCAGGTATGGTGGCTTTTCCTTGGGAGCCAGCAGTTCTCTCATGCTTCCTCCAAGCCATGAAGTCACGGATGCCATTAAGCAGGTGAAGAAGATCTTGGAGCTAGCACAGGTGAGCAGCTGTCTCCAGTAAACCCAGGGTGCACTAGTTTCAGAGTCCTCTTACTTGGGAGGTGACATAGAAACTGTAAAATTATGAGCATATGTATGTTAGCTGTGGCTTCTCCTCATTGCCTCGGAGCTAGGGTCTCCCAGGCTGGTGTCTGGTAGCAGCAGAAGGCTTGGGGACATGCTCAGTTGAGGCTTATACAGCCCACATTGCTGGGGTGGGTTCTGCCTAGGCTCAGAAGGAAATTTGGGCCATTGCTTTCTTCTGAGACTGCCTGTGGGCTGCAATGTCTTTGAAGGGTGCCATGCAATCCTGGTTGGTGCTTATTGCTGGGGAAAAAGTGGGCCTAAGGCTGACCTCTCTTACCAGTGGGACTGCAGAAAGGAAAGGGAGAAGGGAATCTGCAGTTTCTCAGCTGTTTTAGCCAATCCAGCTTGGCTGATAAAGGCTGCAGGATGGAAAGAAAGCTGTCAGAGCTGTGAAAAACGTAGTGTGACCCTCCAAGACTCCAGGACATGAATAAAGGCATTCTCAGAGGGGAAGTAACTCTCTCTTTGCTGTTTGCAGGGGAGTTCTGGAGACAGGTTTCTCAACAGTTTGTCAAGTTTCATGAAAGGCTTGGATACAAAGAACAATGTGAAGGTAAATTAACTGGTCCTCACTGCTGTGCCTACTGTTTGAAGCTCTGGTAACCAGGAGTTATTTTTAGTTAGTGAAGTCCTAGCAATTTGCCTTGGGCAGTTGCGTAGACCAGAGCTTTCTGTTTGCTACTGGAAGAAATACAGCTTGTATTTTTGTGTGGGTTTCCCCAAAATCTGTTGGTCTCTTGGAGTCTAGCTCTAAGGCCCAGGGAGGACTTCAGAGCTGGATCACTGCTAGCTTGCAGCAGTCTCTTGTGGTTATTGATCAAACTATATGTTCTGTCCCTGAGCAAACTAGCTGGAAGGATGGGGAAAGAAATTCTGTGCCCTCTGTAGAGGAAGGGATGTTCTGCTGAGCTCAGGAGCCTGTTGGGTAGCTGAGGTACCTGGTGCCTTTCTAATGCTGATGTGATCTCTCACAGGTGTGGTTCAACAACAAGGGCTGGCATGCCATTGCCTCCTTCCTGAATGTGATCAACAATGCTATCCTTCGGGCCAACCTGCAGCAGGGCAAAAACCCTAGTGCTTATGGGATCACTGCCTTCAATCACCCACTCAACCTCACCAAACAACAGCTCTCTGAAGTGGCTCTGTAAGTCCTGACATGGACTGCTGATTACTGGAAACAGGTGCCATGGGGAGGTATTAGCCTCACTAGTCACCACTCAGTGACTAGTGGCATTTAGACTCTTAACGTGCTGGCCTTATTTTCTGTGGCCTGGGCAAGTGGCAACATGTGCTGTTGAACACTTGCTGTTGAACAGCACAGCTGTGCAAGCTTCCTTATGTCTGTGAGTCCCTGGAAGCTGCAGTTTCTGGGAACCAGTGTAATGTTCAGACCTTCTGTTGCTTTAGAAATACCTCTCAGCCATACCCAGAAAGGCAGCTCCCCATGAATAAGGTTGTTCTTTTCTACCAAGGTGCCACTGTTTGATTGGGAACCATTGAAGGATCATGTTCAGTTTTGCCCACTGCCTCAATTGGGGCACATACAGCAACACTCAGGGCTTACTCCACTGAGGCACTGACTTGTCCACTGCTACTGCAGCCAGAGTCACGACTCGTAAGCTGTCTGCAGATATAACCTTCAAACTTCAGGGTAGGGGCAGGTGACAGTCAGATACCTCTGGACTTTAAAACAACGTAAAAAAAACCCAAACCAAACCAAAAACAACCAACAACAAAAAAACCAAATCCCCAACAACGCCAAGAAATCCATTAAGTGGGAAATAAAGTGGTGGTGATAAGGAAGGCAGAAAGCAGTCTGTTACCAACCAATCTCCAGGTTATCCTTGAGATGCCAACAGACTGTGTATGTTCCCTTTGTTATATGGCTGGAGAAAAACTCTGCAGTTAAGACAGCCTGATGTGGTCATCCTTTATCCTGCAAAACAAGCACAACAGAAAGCAAAATGGTTTCTGCACTGTCCTGCATGTGAAGCCTCATTTCATCTCCAAGGAGCCAACACCCACATACAAACACTTTGCTTTCTTCTTGTTTTTTTTTTTTTGTTTGTTCAGGATGACCACCTCTGTGGATGTCTTAGTCTCCATCTGTGTGATCTTTGCCATGTCCTTTGTTCCTGCCAGCTTTGTGGTCTTCCTTATCCAGGAACGTGTCAGCAAGGCTAAACACTTGCAGTTCATTAGTGGTGTGAAGCCTGTGATCTACTGGCTGGCCAACTTTGTCTGGGATATGGTAAGGGCTTTGTGATTATTCTAAACTACCCTCCATTCTGTGTTTGCAGGGTGTCACTGGCACTGAAGTGCCCTGGGGGTGCACTGGGAGCCAGTGGGCACCACGTTAATTCAGTTAATAATAACTGTTCCTGTGGTTTCTGTGTTTACTGTGTTGGAGTGGTGGTTCACCTCGGTGAGAGAAAGAACACTGAACAGAGGATGGAAAAGCAACCAGAAGCTCTATCATCAGCATTTATTATGTCACTTTAAAATACCTGCCCCAAAATGTTTGCTTTTTTAGCCCTTGTTCTGCTCTGTTAAAAGCAGGTTTTTTCACCCTGTGGTATCCAGAACCTCTGAAAGTCTATTGACTACTTCTAGAGGAACGAAGAAATGTACAGGCATGTGTACTACATTGTAGTCCACACATGTGACACTCCTAGGAGTCTCCCATTGGAAACAGCTTTGGGAACACTGAAGAATGTTGAAAACATTGGTTCAGAGCAGAAAGACCTTTCATTATTTTTTTTAAATCATCTGGAAACAAATCTAAAGCCATATTTTTCACCTTCCAGTGCAACTACATTGTTCCAGCCACACTAGTCATCATCATCTTCATCTGCTTCCAGCAGAAGTCCTATGTATCCTCCTCCAACTTGCCTGTGCTGGCTCTCCTTCTGTTTCTCTATGGGTAAGGGAATTCTCATCAGAAGGATGACTGGGAAGGCTCTTAGACTTGCAAGGTGCTTACCTCATGTTCCTGCCTTTCCTCTTGCCAGGTGGTCCATTACCCCTCTCATGTATCCAGCCTCTTTCGTGTTCAAAATCCCCAGCACAGCATATGTTGTGCTGACCAGCGTGAACCTCTTCATTGGCATCAATGGGAGTGTGGCCACCTTTGTCCTGGAGCTCTTCACCAACAACGTATGTTTCCCCACAAGTTACTCATTTCCTTGTGCTGCTACAGTCTGGTTCCATGTTGATGCCATGTTGTCTTTAGCAGCCACTTCGGCAGAAGGGCTAGCCCCTGGTCTGTATACGTGAGCTACTGCAGCAGTTTAAACACATGTTCTGATGGAGATGGGTTAAAGCCCACTTCAGAAATGTTCACAGAATATTTAAGGTGGGAACATACCTCCTGAGATTGTCTTGTCCCACCTCTGAGCAGGGTCAGCTAGAGCAGGTTGCTTACAGCCGTCAGGTTTTGAGCATTTCCAGGGAGGGAGACTCCACAGTCTGTCTGGGCAACCTCTTCTAGTTCTCAATCGTGTTTAGGGGAAAAAAAAAAAAGTTTTCTTATGTTCAGATAGAATTTCCTGTATGTTCTTCATAAGGGGAGGTTTCTTTCTACTACAAGCCATGTGAAATACTCAAGCATTTAGTTGCCCTCAGTTTTTCCTGCTGTGGTAGATACCTCTCTAACTATATTGGGAACTTATGCACTTCACTTCAGTTTTCCAAAGCCAGATGCTTGCTGAGGAAGGTGCAAATTCCTCTCATGCCTACATGCAATGCAAGAGGTTCACCCAGTGGTGTGGAGTGTTCCTTGTAGGGGGCAGCTGGGGAGATCCTGTGGGACTTTCCTGTTGATCGTAGCACTGGCTGTGGGCATGAGGAGGCAGCTGTTGATCCCTTTTGTTACAAGGCCTGTTTTAGCTCAGTAAAAACATGTACATGCTTGAAGACAAGTGCCTGGCAGAACAGGAACATAACCTCAGGCTGCTGCCAGTCCATTCTCTGGACTAAACCAAGTGGGAGGCAACAAAGTAAAAGGATTAGAGTCTTCAATATGGTATAGGGAGGGCTACCCCACAGTCTTGAGATAACCAGTCTGTGTGAGCACAGCTTTCCTGTCTGGTCGACCTGTAGCCTTCCTGCACATCGTTTTTGGCAGATGCTGCCTTTTAGACTCTGAGCTTTTGGAGGAATCTCTCCTTTGGTACAGTTAGCTTGTATTCACAGAATCCTGAGCGGCACAACAACACTGAGTGTCCAGAGGAGCCATGGCACTGGCTTTTTGGAGAGCATTTCTAATCCTTGAATTTTTGTGAGGTTGCAGTGTTGGGGGAGGGAGGGCTAAACCACAACATGGGTCACAGTTGGCAGGTGGTGACTGCTTTCAGCTCCAGTGCCTCACTGACACTTCGTTATGTCTTAACAGAAGCTGAACAACATCAATGACATCCTGAAGTCTGTCTTCCTCATCTTTCCCCATTTCTGCCTGGGACGGGGGCTTATTGACATGGTGAAAAACCAGGCCATGGCTGATGCTCTGGAGAGGTTTGGTAAGTGAGATTGTGTGTGGTCACAGGGACAGTGGCCTGAACTTAACAGAGAAAGCGTAATTCTGCTCCACATGAGCACCCTTTGCTCCTCTGAGTTTTCAGGAACTGAAAATTTATGATTGCACCATGAATCTGATCAAAGTTGGCAAGTCTCCAGAACTGTCCTCTTCAGGTTGTTGCAAGTACTGAAGGGGGTCTAGCAAATAGATCCCCAGATTTTTTAATTATTAGGGGCATTAAATTTAAATGCATAAAGCCAAATGTATGGAGAGGATCATTAGGCCAAGTGTAAGGAATGGCTGAGATTCTGGAAAGCTGAAATTTTTTTTCTGGGATGCAGATGTCAGGCTTGAATCTCAGTTTTTCTGTGTTTCACTGAACTTTTGGGAAGGTAGGCCAGCTCAAACTTCGGCACACCAAATTTTCTGGGCCTGAGTCCCAACTTAATTACATAAGAAATGTGCATGTAGCCTCAACTGGCCCCATGTGTGGTCTGTCCCTTCCTTCCTCCTGCTGGCTGCTCTCCAGTTGCCCCAGTGCCCAGCTTGGTGAGCTCTGCAGGAAGAAATGCTAGTCAGCTCCCGTTGCTCTGGGAAGGTCACTGTGCTCTTCATCTCATTGGCAGGAGAAAATCGTTTTGTCTCGCCTCTGTCGTGGGACTTGGTAGGAAGGAATCTCTTTGCCATGGCAGTGGAGGGCGTTGTCTTCTTCCTCATCACAGTGCTCATCCAGTACAGGTTCTTCATCAAACCCAGGTAGGTTGCCTGCTCCACTTCACCACTGCCAGCAGGTCAAGTTTTCATTGGTGTCCTCCCAGGAGGGGGAGTTTATTAACTATGGAAGCTCTGTTCTGCAAAGGCGTTATCATATTGCTCTCCCCAGGACTGTCTATGCCAAGCTGCCTCCTCTGAATGATGAAGATGAGGATGTAACCAGAGAAAGACAGAGGATTATTAGTGGAGGAGGACAGAGTGACATCTTGGAAATCAAAGAGCTGACGAAGGTAACAGAGAAGTTCTGCATTCCTACGACTTGTTGGCACAACACCATGCAGTTCACCAGAGGCCTCATTCAGAGGAATTCAGTGGGATCAAAATCAGAGGGTGTTTAGCATGTTGAATACATATCATTATAGTTCTGATTATAGTTCTCTTTGACACTGTCCTTCTCATTCTCTTTTTTCTGGTTTCAGATTTACCGAATGAAGCGAAAGCCAGCAGTTGACAGGATCTGTGTTGGAATTCCCCCTGGAGAGGTAAGCTTCACTGTCAAATTCATTGCTTTGCTATTACCACAGTATTTAAGAGCAACAGACAGCAAAGGGTAGGTGAAGATCAGAAACAGATTATTTTTAAATTATATCAAAAGAAATTGCTTGAAAGTTAAAGTGGTTTCTGATTCTGTCCCTCTGCCTTTGAAGAAGATACTTAACTCTGTCTGCAATGAGAGGCCAAACTCTGGTACCCTCCAGGTTTTGGCATGGATACACTGTGGTGGCAGTGCACTGAGGTGGCACCACAGTTCAGTCATTTTTCCAGCCTAAAGAGTCTTTCTTAAAATGAAAGTCCAGATCAAGTTTTCTCCTTCCCATTTGACAGTGCTGGAAATTATGCAGCTGAATCCTATTCTCAAATACACTGTACTCATCTGCTTTTTTGTATCCCCAGTGCTTTGGACTTCTAGGAGTAAATGGTGCTGGCAAGTCATCCACTTTCAAGATGCTAACTGGTGATACAGATGTGTCAGGAGGAGAAGCTTTTCTCAAAGGAAACAGGTGAAAGACCATGCATCTCTCCTCCGCTTCATCCTTCACTGCTTTCTCCTCAGCTTCCACAGCCTTTGTTCCACTTGCAGCAACACTAAACTCTGTCCCACTTTTCCCTTTTTCAACTGCTGGCATTTGTTTCAGCCCTTTGCTGAGTCTAGTAAAGTAGTGTAGTGGCTTAGGAAAACTGATTTAGTCTGGAAGTCACTTTTGAATACCTGCCCTCTCATCTTGAAATGTCATAATTCAAAAACAAAGAGGGGGTGGGGAGAGAGAAAAAATAATTTGGCCAAGACAGACTTCTAGGATCCTGTAATTTTTCTTAGTTCAGTGATTCCAAAACCACTGTTTCACTTACCTTTTTTTGACACCTAAAATAGCAGCATGTACTTGTGAAATCCTAATAAACTGTTTTTTCTTTTACAGTATCTTGTCCAACATCCAAGAAGTCCATCAGAACATGGGCTACTGCCCACAGTTCGATGCTGTTAATGAACTGTTGACAGGGCGAGAGCACTTGGAGTTCTTTGCGCTCCTGAGGGGTGTTCCAGAGAAAGAAGTCTGCAAGGTAAATGAAACGCCATAGGACTCACCCCAGTGACCTGCTTGCCTTCATCCTTCCTGCCACACATGCAATGCCATTATGTGAAATTGTTGAAGATACTGTACAGTGAAATCTGCCCCCTTTGCTTCCAGGGTAAACCAAAGTTGCTGTGTGTTTTCAGTGCTGCCTAGAAAAGTGTACTAAATGGAAGGGCAGATACTTTGGGTCATGTCTTTTTATATACTGGATATACTTCTACACTGAATTACTTCTTTCCTTAAGAGTTTAAGGGATGTGGAGATGCAGATCATGCAAAACCTCACGTGTTGTTAAGAGTTAATTCTTCAGAGTCCCAGGGAGCAAGCACTCTACAGCTTAACAGGAGCCTCATACTGGCTATTATATCTTTCCAATTGGTAACACTGCATCATGCAAGTGCTGCTATTTCAGCACTTGGACATGTGGTTACACTAACAGTCTTTAGGCAATTAATGACAACTAGCTAGTTTCATACAGCACCCTTCTCAGTGCTGTTACCTTGAGTTAACAGCAGTTTTCACTGTGTGTGTCCTGCATGCTGCAGAACAGGAAGGGCTGCAGGTAGGAGGATTACCTTTGTACCCAGTGCAAATTGGATAGAGCCAGAACTGGCACATAAGGGTATGTCCAGGTAGCTTGAATCCCTCTTTGAGAGTAGTGATGGTGGGTGAAAACTGCAAGCTCCTTTGAAAGTTGCTGGTGTGTTCCTCTGTATGATGTTCCCACCAGGCCCATATAAAGAGGGGACCCAGTTCTGGGTATGATCTGAGTTGTAGCCAAATCTCTTCTCCCTAACAGCTTGTAGTCCGCAGGGCAACAACGCCTGCCTGTTGCCACTAATAGTCAGATTGCTGAATAACAAACCACATCCTTCCCATCTGTCTGCAGGGCTAAGACACACCACACTGGGACTGCTCTATGTCAGTAGTGACTCTGTCCCTGCTGCCAGCCCGCAGCAACTAGAAGGCCATTGCTGTGGAGAGCACTGCACTGGTGATCAACATACCTGAACTGATGTTGGACTCATGCCCACTGTCCAATAAGCTGCAGCAATTTGATTTTCTGGCCTCCCTGGAGAAGGATATCACGTATCCTGATCTAGATAGAGGTGAACAGGCTGTTTCAAAACCCATAGCCTTGCCGCATTAGATTCTCAGAGGGGTGTGGTCCTTAAAATATTTTTAAAGCCAAAGCTCATAAGGAGAATCTCATTGTGTATATGCTTGCTGTGCTTGATTCGAGATGGTGCTGTGCTGTCTCCTGTAGGTTGGCGAGTGGGCAATTCGGAAACTGGGCCTTGTGAAATATGGAGAAAAATATGCTGGGAATTACAGTGGAGGGAACAGACGCAAGCTCTCCACAGCCATTGCCCTCATTGGAGGGCCACCTGTGGTTTTTCTGGTGAGTTTACAACCTTTGCTCATTAACATTTTCTTTTAAAACCAGAATAATAAGGTTCAAATTAAGACTACATATCTCACAGCCAACTGATGTTTAAGTACAAAGAGCATATGGAAATAAAGAGTCCCTGTTTAAATGTAGGTGCAAGCTATAAGGTGCCTCCAGGATTCTATTTCTAAAAAATCCCTGGGGAAGCAGGGATCTCAAACATGGCAAACTGCCAGATCTGTAGCTTCTTCACCATTTAGTACTGCTGCAAAGATTTCCATACATACAAAAAAGTAACAGCCTTCCTGCTGACCACAAGCAAATCATACTGTCTAGAAGAGTCAGTCCTTTGTGTTTAACAATTCAATGAAAATTGGAAATACATATTTTAGGATTCTTTACATGAAAACCAAGGAAAACCCTTAAGATTACTGAAGTTCATAGTGCAGGAAACAGTCTAGTGCTCTATTTAAAGAAGCTGATTGACTTAAACTTGATTTAGAATTGGATATTTCAACAGGTTGTAATTGCAGAGTAAGCAGCACTTCTCATTTCTGAAAAAGATTTTCAGCTTTTCCTCTATGCATACTAAGAATGGACAGATAATTTCAGAGATGAAGTGTTTTTTAGTAGAATGTAACAGCATAACTTGTTTTTTGTATATGGTGGCAGGATGAGCCAACAACAGGGATGGATCCCAAAGCACGTCGTTTCTTGTGGAACTGCGCTCTAAGTGTAATCAAAGAGGGGAGATCAGTGGTGCTCACATCTCACAGGCAAGTAGCAGCCCAATTGTATAATACTCTGGCTTTTGCATCTACCAGGGCTAAACTTGGCTACTCTGCCCTTCACTGCTGCTTGCAGTACTAATAAAAATTACTTCTGCCTACAGCATGGAAGAATGTGAAGCCCTGTGCACTCGAATGGCAATAATGGTCAATGGAAGATTCAGGTGTCTGGGCAGTGTTCAACATCTCAAGAACAGGTAGCTATTTTCTTTTCACTTACACCAGAGTACTCTGCATTTTTAAGGAAATACACTCAGAGTTAATTCCTCGTGCAGCGTAGCCATTGTTTCTCTGGCTATAGGAAATGCTGGATTTTAAGCTGTACTTCTGTTTCAAAGGCACTTAACTACTGTGCTGGCCCTCTTGTTTATAGGTTTGGAGATGGTTACACCATAGTGGTGAGAATTGCAGGGGCAAACCCAGACCTGAAGCCTGTTGAAGAGTTCTTTGGACATGCCTTCCCTGGAAGTGTCTTGAAGGAAAAGCATCGGAATATGCTGCAGTACCAGCTTCCGTCTTCACCATCCTCCCTGGCCAGAATATTCAGTATTCTCTCCCAGAACAAAAAGAGACTCCACATAGAAGACTACTCCGTTTCTCAGACCACACTTGACCAAGTAAGTTTTTAGTAACCTGTCTGCCAAAAGATTATTTGTGCAGAGGTAGGAATAAATCCACTGATTTACTAGACTTCTCTGGCCATTTCAGCAAAATACAGTTGTGAATCCAGTAAATAAAATGCCCCGAATTAATGAAAATCCAGGGCAATGTATGACATGGCCTTTTTTCTTGTAGGTATTTGTAAATTTTGCTAAGGACCAAAGCGACGACGACCACACTAAGGACCTGTCATTGCACAAAAACCAGACTGTGGTAGACATTGCAATCCTTAATTCCTTCCTGCAAGATGAGAAGGTAAAAGAAAGTTGTGTGTGAGCCAATTTCAGCAAAGAAATGATGAGCAGAATGCAAACTTCCTGTTCCTGGGATAGGATACTCCCAAAGAAGAAGCTAAAGGAAGAGAAACTGGACACTCTACTGATAACCATTCAATGCAATGCAATTCAATGCAATGAAAACAAAATTCCTTTACAGGGGCAGTGCCTCATGGAGTCGTCTTGTACTGTTCTCAAGTGAAAGACTTGAACTTAGCTCATTACAGTATAACTCTGAAGCTGTGGTAAGGCACCCACCAGATGCTGTGGGCTTCCAACTGTACCGTATCTTGTCCAGTACGGTATGTTTTCACTAGGGTTGCAAAAATTGTTCATTGAGGAGTCATGGCCAGTGGTTATTTATAGGTATTTTAGGCATGCATGTTTTAGTCTTTAAAACAATCATGTCAGGAGTGGGAATTTCCTGGTGCTACATCCATTGCTGGCAATGAATGCACCAAGACAGTCAGTGGCAGGAAAAGTCACCACCCATGATGTAGCCTTAGCTTGTGAAAACTGACCTGACCAGCTGTTTTTTCTAGACTGGTGTAGGTCAGTTGGTGAGAAATCTGGGGCCACAAAGCACTACCGTGCAGATGGGATGGCAAGAGATGGGCCATCATATCCATACATCTCCATCAGTAAGTGGTGATGCCCAGAACTGTGAACCCTGCAAATGCACAGGATTGTCCCACCAGCATTACAACCAATAAGCTGCTCTGACTAGGTTTTTGTGTAGCTAAGTACTCTCCTGCTCCCTTGAGGTACTGCAGCAGCTGTATGAACACCTAGTAGGAGGAAGTGGGTGAGAAGCAGACCTAGGGTTTGGACCACAGCAGCAAACTCAGTAGTTGTACAAGCTGCTAATGCCAAGAGCAAATTCTGAATCATGAGATGTCACTCAGATGTGTAATATCTGCTCTTTAACCCCTGCTTTGCACCAGAAAGGTACCCATCATCTGGAGTTACTGCTTAGCACAAGCATGTTGCCATTTCTGGTTTTGCCAGATAAAACTAGAAATAAGATGTAGATTTTTTTTTTTAAAACAGTATTATTTATGACTTTGAATAGGTAGGTAGCATAATTAGGGATTGAAAGTGCTTTAAGTTGATCTTCGTAGCCACAGTATTTCTTTACATTATGCCTGCAATGCTATGCTCTCATTCTGTCCATGCAGTGATAGCTACATTCATGATCTGACCAAGTTCCAGACTCAAGCAATCAGCCACTATCTGCAACTACTGCAAGTTGAGCACCTAGAATTTTCCTCTTTGGAAACTGGTATAACATTAGATTAACATGTAAGTTTCTGCTTCTGTTGTGCAGTGTAGTTTTGGTCATTAGGTGATCCCTAACTGGAAGATACACCCTTATTACACATGTGACAAACTGCTTCAGTAAAAATCCCCTTCAAGAACAAGGCAGTTCAAAATAGTAATGCTACGGTTACATCAGTCAGTAGTTCTTAAAGTTCTACAAATCCACGATAATATTAGAGGGGATGTTACATGGTAACCAATTCTTGTTCACATTGTACAACAGTCATGGGAGAGTATGCTTTCATTAGTACACTTTCAGGCCCCTTTGTCTTGTTTTTACATCCGGAAACAGGTTCAGTAATGTGGTTTGAACCCAAGTGCAGTTCCTGGGCTGTTTCTATATGTCATGCCTCCGCCTTAAGTAACCCCTAACAGGTTCTGCACTAGTTCTTGATGCTACTTCATCATGAATCAGTCATGGACCATTTTCTTCTGTGAATGCCCATAGCAGCCCCACAAACAGCAAGTGGCTGGCATGAGCCTGAAGAATGCTGAGAACATATTTCCAGGTATACTCGGTAACACTGACCAATTCAGCATTTTTAATACACATACATTTAAATATTTAGCACAAGTTCCCAGTCCCTGCTGTGTCCTGCCTTGGAATAAAGTAAGAGCTTACTACATGCTCTGCTGAAGTGCCTTTTTCATACTGGTTTGGTTTTTTTCCTTTGTTTTTTTTTTTTTTTTAAATCTGTGTAATACATTGGTAAGGGGATTGAGAAAGGAGTGTAATGGGGATTGGTATACCTCACTTAAAACATGCTTTGTTATTACCTTTATGGCATCATCACTCTATGGGGATGAGTTACAGGGTGATAGATACATCAGACTTCCAGGTGCAGAAAAATTACTAACAGCTGAGCTACAGCCATGACTTCTCTATAACAGGCTGCAGGTATGTTACGGTATCATTGAAACAAATAGCATGAACTGAAGGCTTACCACTGCTAAAAATCACTATTACAAATCAGCATTAAGTCACCGGAGTGAAGGGCTCAAGTTTTGCACTGCACCAAACTAGTGCATGTAGAACTAGAACGAGTTCTAGGAGGATTCAGATTTGTTCCTGAAAGGGCTGTGGTTTGCTCTTTGTAACTGCTCATGTAAATTACCAGTTTAGCAAGAAAGAAAAGTCACATCATCATCATCTTCCTTAGCTCATGAAAAAGCGATTCTTGATTCCTATTCCCCTGTGACTGCCATGCTCATACAGAGTCTGTTGTGACAAAATGTTACAGCAAACATAGATGTTAACTGAACAATTTCACAGCTCTGATCTATTGTTTGTACTGAACAGGCAGCGTAATGCAACTCTCACATGAAGATTTGTTCTAAGTTTAGCCAGCCACTCATTTACTCTTTTAAGTGTGTATTGGGGGAAAAAAAAGCACTCTGGTGTCACATACAGTATATGAACCACTCTTGATAATGAAACTGCACTGAGGTGTTAACTTATTTTAAGCTTTATTACTATTGACATGTTGCATCCCTCTTTGTAGTACGTTTGTATTTGAGTAAGGAGTTGTTGTATTTTCCCCATGGTTAAATCACCACTTTGTGCTTATCCTTCCCTCCTGAATTAATAGTTGGTCCTTCATTCCAAGCACTTTATGCTATCTGTAATGGGATCTATTTTTGCACTGGAATATCTGTTAACTTTGCAAAAATCTGGAGAGATTTCACAACTTAAATTTCTAAGTTAAATCCTTAAATGGACATTTTCATTAAAAGCAAAAAAAAAAGTATATATATTTGTATTTGCTAATAACTGTTATGTGAAGTATTAAAAGGCACTCTAATTGCCTTGTATTAAGTAAAAAATAAAGCTGTTATGGCACCATTAGTTTGCAAAGTGTAATTTTATTTTCTTCTGTGCTGCTGTCAGCAGCTCTTGTTTTGCTTGGTTTTATTTTGTTGTGAAATTTGATGCATGATATACAAGTAATTTCCAGTCTCTCTACAAATTAGCATGGGGCATGTGCTATTTTCAGGCAAGTGAGGTGACACAAGATTTGAAAGGCAAGTGCTACTTTAGGCTTCTGAAGTTAGTAAATAAAAAGGTCTCCAGCAAGTCTTGAAAAAAGTGATTGGTGAACTGTGAAATCCAGCTGCAGAGCACAAAAAAATGTACCTGGGTGTTTAAATGCCAAGTCAGCTACCAGCCTCTGACTATTTCCGTTAGAGATGCAGCAGGTTGCAACTATTGATAATTGTTCCTCCTCTTTGCTAAAAATACCCTGTACTTGTTTTCACTGACAAAGGAAAATGTTAAGTAAACATAACTAATCCTTGTTAGTAACAAATTAAAGGAAGACCACTGAAGTTAACACTAGATGGATTTTGAAGAGTGTTTACAATGAAAGCAGACTAATGGTCTGTTTGCTCAAGGAAAAACTGAGTTTAAAATTTTGCTTTCTAGTGCCTGCAGTCCCACTGTCAACCAATTAAGTTCCAGAATCCAACGAATTTGGGAAGCTACACTCATCAGGAAAATTCATCTTGAGATAAGAAGCCAATTCCTGGGCTTTCTGTTTTAATTATTCTGAATCATCTTGGTAGTGATGATTTATCAAGCCATTTATACCTTAAAAAATTATTTGTAAAATATGACAGTGGTCTCTCCAGTAGTGCTTGTTCCACCCTGAGAATGCTAAATATGGCTCTGTTGGAGGGGGGGGAGGGGAAGGAAAGTATGAAGACTTGGTTATAGGAGCTGAGACCTGTTATATACTCTCCCTGACTCCAGCAGATGGATCCCATCTGTGTACTTTGGACATAAGCATAATTGCCTACAGCTGTTTTTTAGTGCTTTCCATCAGATCTTGATGCACTTTACAGAAGCAATTCATCATTGTGCAGTCTGCGTAAAGATACTTCAGTAGGGATGTGAAATCAATTACTCAGGTCAGTGATTAACCTGTGAAAAAGTCTCCCCAAGTGCTCTGCCAGTTAGTGACCTTTACATTGCAGAAGAGGGTGCTCCATAACACTGAACACAAAACACAAGTTTGACTTGTCAGTCCCTTTGCCCTCTACCATGCTGCTATTCACTCGAACTTACTGGCTCTGTAGCAACTTTTCACCAAGACTGTTGGCAAAAACACAAGAGCTGCTGAACACTGTACTTGGAGAATGGGGTTTATTATTTCAGAGTTTAAAAAGAGTAAGAGCTTGAGCTGTAAACACTAAAAAAAATCATGCTTTATCCCCATACATTTGGCTTTTAACAGTCTTGCAAAAAGTATTTCAAAGAATATAAGCACATGTAGATCTGCCAAGTTTGATTACACTGTTGAACAGTATTAAAATACCTAAGACAGCACTATGTTTTGCAGAAATGTTTAATAAACAAGAAAGGAAAGTGAACTAACAAGATAATGAATATTTGCTGTTCTCAGGGCAGAGTTCATAAGGACCCCATACCTGACCAGCCCCACTGCAGCACTTCCTAAGGGCAATTCCAGCCACATTGATGTTGTACATCACTCAATTAATACAAAGCATCCCAGTGGTAAGCCTGATCAAACCGTAATTGGGTAATATCTATGGGGGCATTCCTTCTTAAACCACTATGTCATAGCCAAGATGTGATAATTACAAGGGTTGCTAAAGTACATAATGAAAATTATACCAGCCCTGAGCTTTAATGTTGGAAAAGAGCAGTTAAACTACTAGGTTTGATAAGTGACCTAGCTATGCAGAAAAGTATTAAAATAAAAATCAGGTGAAGTTTGGTTCATATTGTGATATGGTTTGAGTTCTCTTTCCAGGGGATGTAGGAACATCATAAACTTCTGTTTAGCAATTACTATCAGGGTGCAAACTTTTACTGATTTCACAGTGATAGCACTTAGCATTTTACATACATTTACTGTAAACTGAAGAACAGCTGGCTCAGTTCTTCATGGCATGACACTCCATATGAAGGTACTTGCTGACATTACCTCCATCTTGTCCTTTCTGCAGTTAAATCTTCTAGAAGAAGGTTATTTCAGTGGTGAGCATTGCAGAGGAATCAGGAGCATGTTTTGCTGAGACTCCAAGAATCTGACACTGTCCCGCACTGAAATTAAATGCATGTTTAATTAAGACAGTAATACAATAAGAAATAATACTTTTCTCAGCATGCAAGCAGAACTCCAGTGAGTTCTCTGGATCCATCATCTCCTACCAGCTGCTACCACTCTGGCATCTTCATGGGCCCTGTGCCTTCCCGCTGCCCGGTCATCTGGGCTCTCATTCCACCAGATCACATGGACTGAGAAAATACAAATAAAGTCAGCTGAATACTGTTACACTGCATTACAGCATGTATTTTAAGTCCCAGCGGTTGGCTATTGCCTCTTAGATGCCTTGAAGTTAGCAGAAAAAAGTATCCAGGCAAGTGGAATGATGCTCTGCTTAAGCTTTAAAATGTTTGATTCTTCAACATCAGATCTGAATGTCTTTTAAGATAGCAGGACCTGACTTAAGCTTATAAACCAATACACAAAGCTGGCTTCAAGGATTATTTACATGACTTTGGTGTTCTACACCAACATTTTCATCAAGCCTGCCAATCCTGATCCAGGACAAGGGCTTGCCCCTCTCCCTCCACCCCTTCCCATGCCAAAGTCTGTATCAGAAATTGAGTAGTACCTGTGTTCAGTAACCCATACTCTGTGTGGAAAACACCAATCAGCTTGGTGTAGCCTGTGTTGATGTGAGCATTGATTGCTGCTCGAAATGCTTCGCCCCACAACGCTGGCCCACCAGGCTTCATCTGGAAAGTAACCCATTCATACACTCCTGGAAGAAAAGGCAAAGGTGACCTTCAGAAAGGAAATACAAATTAATATACTGGTGTGTTGTGGCCCCGACATACTGTGAAACCAGCACTGCCATTACCTGCCATTTGAGGTCAGCAGGGCATGAAACTGCCTGTTCATCCCAGCGTGCACAAAATCTTGCAGCATCCAGAGCTTACAAAAGGACATACAAGTGGCTCACTAACTGCAGATGGTTCTAGGGCAAGTGCCAGTACTGGGACCCTGAAGAACAGAAGGCTTCAGACAACGCCCAACTTAGTAATTTTCAGTGTTCCCTGGAAACTGGGGAGATTCAGACTATTTCCCACAAATCACAAATACTCATAAGGGTTTGTGGGATCTGGATGGCTGATTGAACAATGCAAGGTGGCCTTTTACAAGACTCAGAATATTTTCCACCATTGATGACATGATAAGCCCCTTTCACTCCTGGCAGTTGGTCACAAGAAGATCTGAAGGCATAACCAGCAGATCAGGACTAGCTTAGCATTTCTCCTCTGCCAAACAATCTCCCTTGATTGTAGGCAAATGGCATGATTTGCCAAAAGACTACAGTCCTGCTACAAGACATCTTACCTGTCTCCTTTCCCTTCAGGTAGTTACTCTAGATCATAATTGCTGACTCTTTTAATAAAAAGCTAGGCGCTTGCCATATGGCGATATTGGTGTGTCTGGTCTCTTTCTCCAGCAATAAGCTGGAGATAAACAAAAATGGGAAGTGTTTAAAACGTCAGCTCTCCAGTTTTAAGAGAAAACTGGACTGCTTTCAAATTTAACAGCAGAAAACTGAAAAGCATAGGGAAATAAAGAACAAAGATTACTGTATGTATGCACATGCTGAGGGCTAACACAAGGCCTGGTGGACATCAATCCATGCAACCAAGTCTGCAATGTTCATAAGCTGGGGAACAGTCAATACTATTAATACCACAGCTGCAACACAGAGAATTAAACAAGATCAGGACTGGACATGTACACCTAATCTATGATTGTTACAAAGTGTGCTTGACTTGCCCACAACTTTAAGAAGTAGGGATTGTTATTTTTTTTTTTTCCTAAAAAACTATTACACAAAAGAAGCAGTAACATCAAAGCAAATTGATAAAAAGCTTATGTGAAAGAGAACAATCACGGTCTTTCATGTCTCCAGGAAACACTCTCTCCCTGTGAGATGGACAAAGCAAGTTTGGGATGACTACTCTGACCACTACTACCGTGTTGTCATTTTGCATGTTCATATAGGCAATTCACAAACCTGTTTGCAATCTTACTGATCAGGGCTCTAGTCAGTTATTGGTATTAGTGTAAAAGCCTTCTTAAAAACATTCTGTGTTATGTCACCTTTTTCACATGAGCATATGCACATGCACTTGTTACATAAACAGTTATAAAATCATGTAATACCTGGTTTAAACTTTAAGCCATTTTTTGTTAGTCAGTCAGCAACAGTAACTTTAATCAGCAAAAAAGAAGATAAGCTCACCCCCTTCTTTTGGAGGCTTCCCAAGTTGACACCAGGGTACCAGATAAGCAACTTCATTGTGCTGCTTTTCTATCAAGGGGAGAGCTGCAGAGAGGAATTTTCCCTGCCAGTCTTTGTCATTGGCTAGCGCATGCCGAACTGCTGCTCTGTGGGCAAAATTATCTGTAAGAAAGGAAAACAAAACCAAAAAACACTATGAAAAAATGCACTTAATGTCACATCAGACTCAATCAAAATGCGCAGGCCAGCAGCACTTAGGTTGAGTTTGAAACTGATAGTTTTCAGCAGCATATTAACTCAAAGCAGAAAAGGTAAGTTTCTTTTAAATTATGAAAAAATCTTTGCTTTAGATCTCAGATTTAAAGTTTCAAGACAAACCAACTTTAAAAAGCCAAACCAACTTTTTTAAAAAAAAGTTTATAGAAAAGTTAAAATATATTAAGCAATGTTACTGTTAAGAAAGATTAATATATGGCATCTGCAGGGACTACTAGATGTGGCAACAGTTACCAAGGATAAAGAGATCTGGAGGAAGCATAGTGGATATAGAAGTGAAGTGGAAAAGAAAAATTCAGGTTTATTAGCCTACTAAGACAAAATTAAGAAAAGCATAAAATTAAATTAAAATTACACGTGTAGAAGTAAGGTTTGTTCATCTACATACAAAGTTATTGAATGCCTAACACCTAGAGCTTCTTTTTTTTTTTAAATTTAAACCCAAACCCACTGAATTAAGAATGTCTGAATTTCAATTGGCTAGGCTGCAGTGGCATCTTAAGCAGTATGTTTATGCTGACAGCTTTCAATAATACAAGAGAAAAATCCAGCATCTCAGAATGGGAAGAACCCTGGGAATTACCAGTACCTTAGGACCAAGAGAAAAAGATACCAATTATCTTTTACCACTAAAATATATATAAGCAGGGGTCTGATGAATCAAAGAGAAAGGATACTGTATTTCACACATGTAATCACCATTAGGGAACAAATACAAATTGTAGGTTTTTCCTTAATTTTAATATAGAATCATAGAATGTCCTGGGTTGGAAGAAACCTCTAAAGGTCATCTAGTCCAAACCCCTACAATAAGCAGGGATATCTCACCACAAAATTTCCACTTTAAAAGCTGCTCACAGATTTTTGAAAGTGATATTTTTGAAGAAAGAACAAGGCAAAAAAGCAGGGCAACTTTTAAATCATAGATGTATGTAAACTTGTAAGATTCCCACTGACAGCCTTCTGGTGCCTTCAGCCCTCCAGGACAAAAGGGGTGACTCCTTATGCTCAAAAGGTACTGTCAACATGCTGTATTTCAATGAGCAGGCTGAGGACTTCAGAAACAAAATTTTCTATTTCAGCATTCAGATGTACCCTGGACTGCAGCAGATGCACAAAGAAATACCAGCATGCCTTCCCACCTCTCCATAACCCAAGTATGTGGAACCCTTGGGTTCCACAAAGACCACAGCCAGCACACCCACTTTTTTACATAATTGTAGCTTTTCTTGGCTCACCAGCACCTTGCAGGTCAGCACAGACTCCAACAACATTAAAAGTTGATTACACTGCAAGAAGCCTGCTGCTACCGAGGCTGAAGCAGCAGCAAAAGCTCTTGGTGCACTTGGGAAGCTGGGGCTGGTGGAGTGGCTTCCCACCTCAGCACAGTACAGCTGCAGGAGTTTAAGCCTGCAAACTGTGTGCTCATTTGTTTTAGGGGAGTGACTGTTACAAGCAGCTAAAATTCGAGAACAACTGTACAAGCATACAAACAAGCACAGAATTGTCTGCACTTACTATATGTATTATCTTATCAAGGAGGTCTCAAACTTTCCTCCATCCGTTTTCAAACTCTGAAGACACCTGTGCTTCAGGAACAGGCCCTAAGTTAAAAATATTTACTATGAACAAAGTACTCTGTCACAGCTCCTCTATTACACCTGCTTTGCACAGAGACCGCTGTTTAAGAACAGTTGCAAACTCTCTCATCCTGACACGTCAAAACCGTCGTGTTTTTTTCAGTATCCAGTACAGGAACAAATTTTTTTGGGACACTGTCTTACAGCAGGAGCAACAAACAAAAGCTAGGTAAGCATTCTCCCTGTCTTCTTGCCTAGGAGACTGGGAGCACAGAGAGAGCAGAGCAGCGTAAGCGGATGCTGAGCGTACCGTACTTCCAAACGTGGACAACTGTATTCATGGCTCCTAGCTCCGCAGACCAGAATCCCACCAGCTCTGAGTGAGCTGTGCGAAGGTGAAAGTACTTGTTGACCATTTCCACAAACTCCTTCATCTTTGATGGCTTAACATCATATGTGCGGATTTCGTAGAAAACGCTATCATTTTGTCTGGGCCCTGTAGCAAGGGATGCAAGCACCTGAGGGAAAAACAACTAAAACCAATTCTTGAGCCAGGAAACTGTCCTCTGTCTGATTTCTAGGCTTTTTATTAAACAGTGAGAGGCTAGAGATGCAATTTTTTTTTTTCCTGGAGGCTCAGAGGGAGTACTACATGATCTCTACTACAAAAGTATCCTGTTCCCATGCACATTATTTACTGCACCTCCTCTTGGCAGTGCAACAGACCATGACATGTCATTTACTTGTGACACTCAACTGTTTTAATTACTAGCCCATAAGAAAGCAGGATTTTCCTTTTCTCATACCTCTTCCTCAGGAAGTTAGCAGCAGGATGTAAAAAGGCAAAGAAATAAACAGAGTTGGCTAAACACACTATTCAAAGGCAGAGCTGCTGATGGCACCATAGCATCGGCCTGCATTTCCCTTTGCTGACCAACTCATCTGTTCTGTAACAACAGTCTCTTATAACTACAATCTTACATCAGTATTAGCAAAATACATATCACTGGCAAAAGAAAGAAGACACCAGCTCTTGGGAAAAGGCTGATTTCCTTCCAGCACAAGACTGATGAAGCCTACATGCTTGCCCTTCACCGGCTGCTTCCCGAGGCTGGTCAGAAACAGCTTTCTATCCCTGTGCAATAAATCCCTTCCCAAGTCCCAGAATACGCTTCTTTTTGCAACTGCCTCAATAACCTGCTCAGCTCTCAAGTAAAACTAGACCAAGTAAGGCCAAACCACACCTTTGGCCCTAGCCCGTGTCTGCCCAGAGGTGACTGCAGGACGGATTTTGGACACCGCTTCCTTCAACACCCGCAGGCGTGCGCGCCCTGCAGCGCAAGCCACAAAATACAGACGGTCCAGACCAAAGGTCTTTGTTTCCCTGTGACCCTCCTGGAGCACCACACATCCAGCGCTGGCTGCCACGTGTCACCGCTTCACTTAGCACTTACACACTTGCTAAATCCCCTCAGGGTCCCGAAATTACAGCCATCCTGCGCTCACGGTGAGCAACCCTCAGAGCAGCCGGCTGCCGGGAGGCTCACGCCGGGCTGAATTTCTGCAGGAAAAGGGAAGCCTGGACGTTTCCTCCCACTCAAAACAAATTACGGACATCAGCTGGACCCCCCCCCCCCCCATTCCCGCCCAGAGAGCTCGGTCACGGAGTCACGCTCTCCAAAGCCTGGAGAAGACCCGAACAGGCCCGTCGATGAGGATGATGTGGCGACCACCGCAGCCTCGGGCCAGACCGCCGGGTCCCTCCCGCCCCGGAGCCCGGCTCCCCGGCCGGGCGGTACCTGAGGACGGGCCCGGGCCAGGCGGGCGGCGGCGGCGAGAGGCCGGCGGAGCGGCCCCGGGGGCAGCATGGCGAGCGGGGCCGGCGGTTCCGGGACGGAGGGAGGAGGAAGGGAGGGAGGGAGGAGGAAAGGAGGCAGGGAGGGAGGGAGGGAGCGCGGCCCCGGGGCGGTCCCGGGCGGGCGGACCTTCCCTAGACGGGGCGGCCGCGGGGCCGGACTGTGAGCCCCGCTCGGCGGGTCAGCAGCGAGGCGGGACGCGGCCGGGGGTGTTTGGTTTGTCTTGCTCATTCCGCTGGAATGGGAGGGAGGGATGGAGAGGGCACCGCTGGTATGAAATGCTTTTTCAGGTTTACCGGGTTTCAGTGTCTGAAATGTGTGTCCGTCCC
This sequence comes from Apus apus, assembly GCF_020740795.1. Classification (NCBI taxonomy): domain Eukaryota; kingdom Metazoa; phylum Chordata; class Aves; order Apodiformes; family Apodidae; genus Apus; species Apus apus. Next base: position 65,843,819 of record NC_067312.1, on the reverse strand, counting down.
TGCCGGAGTGCCTGGATACAATAAAAATTAAAAAAAAAAACAAAGTGTCTGGATTGCTTGGGGAGACCTGGAACTCTTCTTGGCTGTCACAGGGACGAATTACTCAGTAAATCGCTTGCCCTCCAGCATCTGGAGGATCAGACTTCAAGTTGTTCAGGTGCGAATCCTCCACCCGCAGCCCTCTCCCGGAAGAAATCCCTGCTTTTTGGGGTAACGCCAAGCGTTGTGCCGCGCGCTGCCGCCCCATCTCGGCTGTGTCCCTCGCTGCCTCGTTCCGGCCACCGCACGGCTTCCCAGGGGTGGGATGTGGGGATGGCTGAGGCCGAAGGCTTTTGCGGAGTTAAATACGGGCCAAAATAAACGTGAAGGTTAAAAGTTTCACCGGTGTCAGTGCACCCAGTGTTTTACAAATCTGCTCCTGGGAAGTGGTAGTTTATGGAAGGCTGCCCAAATTAACAAGGCAATACCTTTTATAATTCCTCTTACTAGGGCAGTGCATTCCTTCCTCCACCCCAGAGATTGATTTGGAGGGCCTCTGCGCAGAACGTGAGGTGAAAAGAGAAGTCATATATTCATGCCTGTGGTGCTTTTTCTCACAATTTACAGGCAATTTTTCCATGTTATAGACAAGAACGGGAAGGATGATTACATAAATTAAAACCAGATAGGAAAAGTAGTTCTAACAAACACATTAAAAGAGTGCGTGGAAAGAATGAATCATCTGCACTGCATATATGTTACATGTTCATTTGCAAGTGGTATTCTTGGTTATATTTTTTGTATCAGAAGAACTAAGCTTAAGTGTTTTTGCAATATGATATGAATTATTATCAGTTTCTGCAGTATAAGCACACATAAAGTGTGATGACTGATGCAGTTATTGCCAGATTAAGATTTGTTTAACATGCAGGGATTGTTTCACTTATGAACAAACTGTATTTCAGCTGCAGGCAGCAGATGAAATGGCAAACTCTGAAGTAGTTAAGGTTCTCTGTTGTTTATCTTATATGTATTGTCATGTTGTTTATAGACGTTCTGCTGGAATACTTAAGCTTTGTAAACACTTTTATTTTTATTGTTTCAATTTCTCCTGTGTTGTTTCTCATCAGGAATGGTCACACAAGACAGGATTTTAATTGAATAGTCATAAAAAGCAGATTTTGTTCTTGCTAACCTGAAAGAAACTTTGATTTTGTGGTTTTGTTCTGTAGTCAGGGAACAGAAGGGTGAACCCGATTTTCGTATTGGGGCAAAACACTTCAACACAGTGCAAGGATTCCCTGAAACAATTTTGCAACTGATTTTGTCCAGCAAGTAAATTTGAGAAAACTGCTTATGAGTGCAGCTAATAAGTGGCTAAGATAAAATTCATTGACAAGGCCCTTCTTTCAGCTTTGCATTTTTGCCTGGAACTTGAACTCACTGTACTCCATGGTATCTTCTCATTCATGTTCTTGTAGAAGTCCAGGGGTATATTTTTCTCTGTATGTGCACATGGCAGAGCCCCGTGTTGAAGCAAGAGGTACTGCCAGCTCTTGCCTGTCACCCACAGGTCTTTCTACATCTATGGAGTGGAAACAGGAGCTGTGCTTCAGAAATGTAGATTTCACCACCCACAGATGGTATTGGACATCTGGGAATGACAGTGTTCATCTTATAGAATAAATAATAGTGGCTAGGATTCAATGCTTTTCGATGGAAAGTTTTAATTTTGGTACTGAATTGATAAATCAAATGAAATTTTCTATTCATTGCCAAAGCCGCCTGAGTTAAAAAGGTTTACTAAAACTTTTGTTACTGAGGAAGCCAAAGCTCCATGGAAGCAAAATGCAAGATGCTTTTCTTTGTCTGTCTCAGTGCATTTATGTGCTGCACTCCCTGCATGCAACATTTTAATCCATTTTCATTTTCCCATGCAACAGGAAACACTTAATCTGATGCCTGTGTGACTTGTGAATGTGGGCAAGCACTGGATAGCTTTCTTTTTTTTCTTTTACTTTAAGTGGAGATGGTGATAATGAAAGAAAGGCAACAATCTGTACCAAAAGACTTAATGCTTTCAAGAGCAGCTTAAACTTCAGTTGTGATGTTTGCTTAAACACAGAGAAAGTGACTCAAGAGTTTCAGAAAATGAGAAACACAGAAGCTGCTCCTTTTTGTTCCCTTTTGTGAATCAGTTTTCAGCTTCTTTTTGCATCAAGGATAAGACACAGAAATTTCTTAGTATTTCTCCATAAATCCTTCTGCTCATTTTACTCCCTCAGAATGGCAGTTTTCAAACAGCACAGGAGGGTGTAACCCACCACTCACTTGGGGTTTCCATTCCTCGGTGTGATAGGCTACGAGCCTGGTCAGTGCGAGCATAATACATGATGTTGCCACTGTTGTGTTTTCACAAATCTCTATGCTGAGTGCTACCCTTCCTCTCTAGTTCTGCTTTGAGTAAGCAACAAGTGGTTTCCTGGTTTTGCACACAAGGCAGCAGTCCTTAATGTAATGCAGCTTCTTGGTGTGTTCCCAGTAGGTCAGAACATGTAAATATCCTCTGGTTTCCATCCTCTCAGCCATTCCATATGAAAATCTGAATAACAATTTATCAATCTCAGTATTTTCTTCCCTGTTTTCCCTAGCCAGTTTGCATTCCTCATCTCATTAAAACAATCTGCATTGCATATAAATATTTATTGTGTGGCACTGGTGAGAATATCTAGAAGAACCGGTGTCATCTCTGTGTTCACCAGTGGTAAGAGTCACATTAGGGTTCTTGGAATCCAGGGCCTTGGTGACATGCTTGAACTGGAAGCACACTCAGGTGCCCTACCAGGCAGTGATTGAGCAGTGAGAAAGTTGGTTTCATGGTTTTGTTTTGATGGAAAAGGCAGTGGGAGAGCAACATAAGCACTTTATCTCCCTGAGAAGCAGCATGGTGCTATCCACTCTGGATTTATCCACTCCACATGCCGTTTGACACAGCCCCTGCCCACACTAGGGTGGAGTCCATCAGCTCTCTTGTGGCTGAGAGACAGCAGCATTTTGGAGCTGCACAGCCAGAAGGTGGAGAGCAGAGCAGGCACTTATGGCTATCTGGAAGGAAATTAGAGAGATGCTTCATACTGCTTCGTTTTTAAAAACATTTGGGCCTGATGTGGATGTCCTGATGCCTTGTGTCATTGTTTATATCAGCACTAGGAGGAGGTAAATTTTACTGTATCAAATATTCTCCACTCCTTGCAAGTAGCTGTATCAGAAACTGGGTAAGGACCCACTACCTCTATGTTAACTGAGTTTCAAAGAAAACATTCAGATAGGCTCCCCATTCTCTTTTAGAATATGTGTTTCTTAGAAGATTGGTAAATAGATATTTTATATATATATATTTTTTTTTAACCCCAGGAAATCTGCAATAGTTTAACAATTCCAGAGGAAGGGACATGTTAAAGATAACACACAGACTAAAATTCTGCAATAATTTTTGCATGGTAAAATGGTTTTATTCCAAACCTCAGTCTTAAAAAAAACAACCCAAACTTTTATTATCAACTGGACATAAAAGTATTCAAAGAGTGCCTTAATTGCTTGTGCTTATTATTTGGCCACTGTAATTGCAGCTGTTCCTCTCAGAATATCTATATGGGCTTTGTGAATGATATTTTAAAAATATGAGTGTGAAATACTCTTTTTAATCAATCCCTTTTTAGTTAATTAGGCAAACAATGAATGGTCTGTTTGCATGTTTCCATAGATGGGATAACATAAGTTAGCTTCGGCCTCTCTGGGTATTTCAAGCACGATGCAGCTGATAACTGAGAGGTCTGTGCTACAAACAAAACATGGAAAGGAGACAAGATGAGTACGCAGATTAAGGTTTACAGGAGGAAGACCTAGCTGGGTTTACTTTCCACTTCACAGGTACACAATTAACGTTGACCCCAATAAAATAAAGACCCAAAAGGATCTTGAAAAAATATTCAGAACTTTTTAATTAGTTAAAATTCTCCACAGCTTCTCTTATTTGCTTCTCTTTTCTGTATACAACAAGCTCCCTGCTAGAGGTCAGAGTGAGATTTTTCTCTAGGATTAAGCCAAGGTTACACTTGTGTTCTGAACCCAGGTTTGCCTGCAGGAAAGTGAGTATGAGACAGGAATGAAGTATTGCTTTAAGGCAGGCTCTAACTGGAAGCAGGTAAAGCCAGGTTGCAGAGATCAATCTTTAGGGCCATCCAGCTATTCCTTGGGCAGGTATTTTCTGGCTGTTCTCCTTGGTCTTCTACACACAGATGTGGATGTATTTAACTTGGAGAAATTCAGGATTATTTCAGCTGAGGATGGAACAATACTGTGCCACCTAACCTCCTAACCTGTCTGAACCCTTATGTGATGGACAAGACAAGAAAAAGTACCCATTGCATCAGATTTCTGTGGAGGATGATGGAGTCCAACACAAGACAGCTACTTGGGGAAAGAACCCTCTTATCTTGCAGTCCCATCCCAGGCCTCGCCCAGAGATGGAGAAAAGTATAATCCTGGGCAGGCAAAAGAGAGGGGTGGAGGCTAAAAGGGACCACTTTCCTTTCCTGGGTGATTCCTTTCACCCTCTCCCATCATGGATCCAAGATTAATTCAAACAGGCCACTCTCAGATGAGTGCATCCCCTCACATTGCCTTGCTGCTGTGCTTGTGCCAATGGGAAGCCCTCACTGACCAGCTAGGCCCTTTTCCTCATGCTCTTTTGCTGAATAATGCCCAGTATGCAAAGAAAGTGTTGCTGATTTACTGTGGGACTGGTTAATCTGGGTTGAGAACCATCAGTGCTGGCACACTGATATAAGTGTGTAATTTCTAGGTATGTTTTTCCTTATCTCTTTATCTGAGTCCCTAATAGCAGCATTGCTACTTATGACAATGACCCCACACAGCCTGCAGCAAAAGTTTCAGTGGCTGTGTTAATTAAAGGAACTCTGTGATGGCCATGCTTGGTTTACTTGGGGTTAGAGGCAGCGAGTCTTGTTGCTCTTTTCTAGTGAGCAAGATCCGCTGCTCTGATTCGTCTCCTGAGTTTGAGATTTAAATCCTGAAGGATTTTTCATCAGTGAAAAGCCAAAAAAATGAGTGAGATCTCTAAGCAAGGCTGTGTAATCAACTTCAGTAACTCACCTCTCCTAATTATTGATGGATTGCTTAGATAAACATGTATTTCCTGAAGAAAAATAGTCTCGTCCCACTTGCCTGGAAAAGTTCCCTGCTCCAATCTCCATAAACAACCTCTTTCATAGCTTCCTTTGCCTGGAGTTGCATTGAAATGAGTACTGATAATAGGGCTCTGTTTCTGCCTTAAGTTGTTCTTCCCCCTAGCCCTAGAAAACTTGCTTTTCTTGGTACTGCAAGATGAGAAGCTCCCCTGTTATACAACACCTCTCACCAAAATTCAGGAGGCACTTTATGGTAATGCGCTATAGGTCTGTGCTAATCCCACCAAGGGGATTTGCAGTAATACTTGTCATCTACCTCTGCCTCTGCCCAGCATGGTGTCCTCACCATCTCTGTCCTCTCAGTCTGAATCCTGGTGCTGGAGACTGGAGTACTTCATCTGCCTGTGAGTGAGCTGTGGTTAACACAGGCTGAACGTGTTGGTCAGGCTGTAGCTCTATTAAATAGACTGATGGGCTAAGAAGATGGAGGCTGGGAACAGAACAGACAAGTTCTGCCACCATGCTCCTCAAAGCCATCCATGGAGTGGTACTAGGCACCAAGAGCTGTGGGATACACTTCAGTACTCTTGCTACCACCCTAAAGCAGCTGTAGCGCCTGAATAAACCACAGGTAGACAGATACAGAGTGAGTGGATGTGCAACGTGAAGAATGTTTGCAAGTGGGCTTGGCTCACCTCAAGATTGTAACTTACATCAGTGCCCACTCCCTTTACAAAAAAATTCAGGCTTCTTTTTGCTTGCTTACATTAACCCACATGGGACTAATTATTTCAATAAAGCGTAAACCAAGCAACATTGTTGTATTTTAATATGCCCACACAATTTCAGAAAATACTCTGAAATTGCACTTTCTATTATTGCAGAGAGATCTCTCTTAAAATGTGACATATTAAAACCTGAACAAACCAAGTCCTTTTCTTTTTAAGTCAGGGGCTCTATAAAACTTGATAGGATGCTTTGATAGAGGGTCCCTGGACCTATGATACAACTGCTGGAAAGTGATTGTGTAGAAAGCTACAGTCTGCAGAAAAAGTCTTATCAGTAAGTGTTTGAATTATTTAATGTGGATTTCTCCTAAAGTGGTACAAAAATAAAAACACCAGCCTGAACCAGAAAGCATTCTGGTACTCATAATAATCTTCTAGGAGGAAGAATACACCTACTGTAGAGAGAATCCTCCCAGCAGGCTGAGATGGCTTGATGCTAGGAAACCCATGAGTCACAGCACTGTTAGGCAAATCGGTTTAATCATTCACTTGGAGGGCTTCAAATGTCAATACTTACCCATGGGATTCCTGGTATTCTGAAGTCCTGAACTTCCCACATTTACTTGGAAGCTACTGATACCCCAGCATTTTGATGTTGTCACTCCTGAAGAACTTTGATTTTTAAAGACACTTGCAGTATCCCAGAACTGAAATTTTAAAATAGCTTATCAGAGAGAGCACATATCCACATGGAAGTCTGTCATAACAGTGAGCTCTTCCACCAAACTTTACAACGTCTGCACAATCTCTGACTTTGTATTACCTTGGTCATGCTATGCTAAGTTAAGCAAATTGTTGTTTCTAGACCTGTCTGTCAAGTGAAGGAGCTGTGAACTGGCATGTGTTTTGCCTAGGACCAGACAGACTGGAGGTGGCAGAACTTGGGTTTGAATCCAGGTAATTCTAGCTCTGGGTCCCAAAAATCTGTTGTCTGTAACCCTGGAACATTTTCTTCATGCTTGGTAACAGGTAGCTGCAGTTATCACTACTCAGGTCTAATGAGAAGATAGATGTTGCATTTTTGCTTTATCTGCCAGGTAGGCCTATCTCAATACAGACAAGTTACAGAGGCAGCAGGACTTACAAGGAAGGCTGAACAAAAGCAAGGGTTGTTTTAACTTGGAGAAGAGGCAACTCGGGGTCATATAATCCTTTTTCATGTATTTACAAGAGTGCTTCAGGAGACAAAGCTATAATGTGTTCTCTTTGTCCATGGTGGATAAAATAAAAGCAGTTTACTGAAATTACAGTAAGGGAAATTTAGCAGTTTTCCACTTGTTAAGACTGAGAAACATTTGAAACATTGCCTGGGAGAAAGTAGGAGATCAGGTGTGGAAACAGGGATGGTTAAAATGGTGTTCATGCATTCACATGACTGATATGGGCTAGATTAGCATTTTTAACCTGTGGAATATGGACCACAGAATAACAGTGCATGAGACACACAGAGTTCATGCAGCACAAAGAGCCAATGGGAAAACAGTTTAAAGGAACCCCTCAGTCACAGCCAGCAGTGATGTGACAGATCTCTGTCCTGTGCTCTGAGGGATTATTTGACATGTTGGGCAAAAAAACCAGTGAAAATAGCATTTTATAAAATGGTAACATTTTGACCAAATGCTGAGTAATGTACTCATGCATCACCATCCCTCCTCATAGCCATCAAGTTGCAAAATGCTAGATGGTTTGTAGCCTTTTCTTTCCTGATTAAAAAAGGTTGAAACATTTTTTACTACCTGACTTTTTGAGGTCCCCCCAGATGTCTTGTCTAAGATGTCAGTTTCTGAGAGAAAGTACCTTGTGTGTATACCTAGAGATTTTTACAGCATATTAATAAAAAGCAGCCAAGAGCCAGTTCTTCATCACTGAAAGCCCACAAGAGCCTTCATATTTTTGAGTGACTACTAAAACAACCAGGGATGCCTCAGTCAGCTCTGCACTGCAGCTCTGCCCCCTATATGCCACGAGGAAGTTCTTCCTGGGATTGACACATACTCAGGAAAGGGTGGACAACTGTGAATCCCACGCCATAACTTGGTTCAGCTGTTTTCTTCATAATTCCATCTCTGTGATGTTGAGGCAGCAACCTGGGTATTTACCAAAGAGTTGCCCTTTGGTAACTAGGAGTTCTTCCCTCTGCCAGAAAATAAAATGAAGCAGTGCTCTAGTTAGAGCTGGCAGAAGCTCAAAGGGATCAGCTGTATTGTTGGTGTTGAATCACCAAGAAAACTGTGGTCTTGTTTGCCTGCTAGCAGGGCCCATGAATCACAAGAAAATTCTACCAATGGTAACAAAGAGCACAATGTTTTGTTATGTCTCCATTCCTACCGATTGTCCTTTGGCTTTCTCTCATGCAGTTCTATCAGTATTTCCCATCTCCATTTGTGTCCTAGTGGATACCTCTGGCAGGCAAAAGAGTTCCTCAGTGAGTGGACCACTCGCCAATGCTGTGTGCTGTCCATAAGCGTCTCCCCGTCTTTCCCTCAGAACAAGCATTAATAAATGGCAGATTTCCATTAACCTGATTTTCCCTGAGACTTCTGTCCTACTTTTGTTTGAAATTAGCTAGCTGGTTCAAAAGATATTATGGGAATCAGACAGATGAACAAACAGATAACAGGTACCATAACGCTGTAAACTCTTGTTTTCTTAGAAAAACAATCACTGTTTAATCCAGTTGTTGCTGCCTGTGTGTTGGTCAGGTCAGGCAATTGAAGGAAAGCTGTTAAATCAAAACCCAGGGGGCAAAATCCAGGAGACTGTCTGAGGGGACACAGTGAATATAAAATCCCTACCCAGGTCCAGTTGAACCCTCACTGATCCAGCGTTCAGCACTGCTCCCACTGCTGCTTCAGTAGACTGTGGACACAGGAGATGAAGACACCTTTGTGGCTGAAGGATGGGACAGAGTTGAGAAGGACTGGGGTTGATCCCTATCTGTGATGGGGCTTTCTTTCGGGACTAGAGGGAGAAACTAAGATGATGGGTTGAAGAATATGTCAAGGGGGGAACCACAGAATCTCAGTTCAAAGTATGACCTTCCAGGGCACCTTTTTTAGCCTCTTTGTCATATGACTCATAGCAAAACACTGGCTTTAAAAAAAAACATCACTCAGATTGAACGGAGAACTTATTGGGTAAGGAGCAATGCTCAGAAAATACCCTGCACATTCTAGTCTCTCCTACAAGGTAAAAAGTAGTTATCCTAATAGCTTTGGTGGTCTGTATTGTGCCTTGTTTACTGCAATATGCTCTGGTCTTTGAAAGCATTCCACTGTACTCATCTTCAGGATGGCTTTCTTTCTCTAATCCACTCCAAGGATATGAATTTTCCCCATAATTTTCCAGCCTTTCACTGCAATACCATTTGAAGACTACCATCCCCTAAGGATGATTCCAGTCCATGTAGGGAGTTTTCAACTGGTGGTTTGTCTTGCCATCTTTAGAGAAGGTCTTGGTAGCTTGGGATGCACTAGTTGTAGACAACAGGTTGTGTGTTGCGCATGCTACCATTTCCCAGACCTTCTGTGGGCTCTGACCTATAGGAAAACCCATGCTTATGGTGGCTGTTGAAACAGATTATGTCAATTTATACACTTCCACTACTGGACTCTGCCAGATCTCCACCTACACACACTGTCCAAAGTAAATTCCTGGAGTCTATGCCCAACCCCTGCCAATTCTTGTAAAGTATCCTGTGGATCCCAAGATCTGAACTTACTATATTAAAACATGGCTTTCTAAAGAGAAAAGGAAAAGGATCTCTGGTCATCTATTTTGCCAGGTTACCTCAGTGCATTTGGTAAAATGCTCTTTTTCATCTGTTTGAATGTTATATATCCAGAAGAGACCCTTGGTGAAGTACCTTTTAATTCTCAGGCTGCATTAAGAGCAGCTGTATGGTTTGAGGCCCAAAGCCTTGATATTAAGATTGCCTTTAAAATGTTCACATTGCATTCCAAAATGCATTCCCTGCAGAAAATGCAGGGAGCATGCAGAAAATGCAAAGGGGATTATATTCATGCTACCAGATGATATGGTGGATTTGTATCATCCTAAGCCTGCAGTATTTATTTTATTTGGACATCAAAGCCATTATTTAAGCAAGTCCATTATTTAAGCAGGTTACTTTTGCAATAATCACATTCCCATTATAGGAAATAGGAAGGCTTTTCCATTGTCCTCTTGGCTGTTGCTAAGCTCCAATACAAATCTATCTGCCCCCCATAGGGGTGTCTGAAGAACCGCTGCATAAGGAGTTCTTTGGGAAAGCTGATCTTTGTATTTTACCTACAGAAACAGTGATCCTCTGTAAGTACCAAGGGAGCTGCTAACAGACTGACAAACACTGACATGCAAAAAGAGGGAAGAGTGTCCCATCCAACTCAGATTATCTCCTCAAACTCAAATCCAACTCCAAGATCTGAGTCAGGTTTATTAATCTGAGGTCACTGATTGAAAGGTGTTCCCCTTTCAAGCAGGAGGATGGAGGGACAAACCACGTAGCGTTCTCTTCTTTTTTCCACCCAGTTCCAACAGTACAAGTTCAGTCAACCCTGGGAAAATCAGGCCCTCCTTGAGGCCTCAGTTCAGCAAAGATCACTCCTGATGTGAACCTCGGATATGGTAAATATACCAGAGCTCACATTTCAGCACTGTGCTTGACCAGCATCTAAAAATGTTAATGTGAATCTGAGGTATCTGAGTCCTAGTTTTATGAAGCAGTTGTGTCCTTGCCCAATTTCATGTATGTGGCTGTCTTCAGTGGGACTGAACCATGTGTTAGTAGGGACTGAGAGGCGCCAGGCTGAAAGGTATCTGGTTTACTGCCATGCAAAGAGCAGCTTTTCATATTGACTGTAACACTCACTTGCATCTGTGGTTTGATCATGTAATTTCAACCTTCTCTACTTTGGTTGTTTCATCTAAGAAGTCAGATTGCTAGGGTTTGCCTTTTTGACAGATGATGTAGGAGGATTAATTAATGAGTGTGTGCCCTGGACTTCAGAGAAGTCTGTCAGTATGAAAAACTATAATTAAGAATTGTTTGTCCTGCACTTGAAAACACTTGCACAACAGCCTTGTCCTGAGCACAGCTGTTTGCCACTTCTGCTCAAAGCAGTAAAGGTTGAATGTGCTTGGCAGGATGAGAATCAGACAAAAAATTTCCTTTTGAGACAGCCATTGTAAATCCAAAGTTTGGGAAGAACCTGAAGCTTTTAGAACCAAGGGAGACTCAAAAGGCCAAAGCAGTCAGTGATAGTTTTCCACCAACTCCAGCAGGCTTTGAATCAAGCTTCTATCTCCAGCAACTATCTTAGATAGTTATCACTTCATCACCATACATGCCTCTTAATCTTTGGCTTCTCCCAGAAAACAGGAATCCAGCAAGCTTTTCAAGCCAGGAGACAAGCCTTTCTGACATCAAGGAAAGGGAAGAAAACAGCATGCTACTTCTGCACCAGCTATCCAAAATCTGCCATTCTGATTTAAAAATGTAAATGGAAAAGAATGGTGAAGGATTGGAACACATCCTTGTGGGAGTAAGCAGCTTTTCCCTTGGGCTGAATGTGGACTTGGATTTGATCTTGAGGCAGCTGTGGAGTTGTAAAGCTGGTTTGATGGAGTTATAAAAAGTCAGTATGAAGGAAAAAAAAAAAATCAAGCTTCCAGAAGTAGAATAAAGAAGGATTTATGGATTTGAGAGATTCAGGAGCAGCACGTCTATTTCACCAGTAGATGCTGGATTCACATGGAGATGGTAAGTGATTGGGATTGGGAAATGACAGGCAATGCCATCAACGTCCTCAGTTGTTCACACAAAACCTGCTTTTCAAGAGATTGGATCTCTCTGCTAGAGTGTTGTATTATCCATTCCATGTCTTTTGCATTCCTGGAGAGGATTTCCTGGAAGTAAGGTGAAGAAAAGATATAGATGCTGTATAGCCTGCTAGCCCAGCTTCTAGTACAGTTATATGGGGCACAGAGGGAGTTGTATGGAAATGGTGAAAAGTAATGCTGAGGACTACAACAGGATCAGGCAGGACCTTTTTTATCCAGTTGCTGATGGAAAAGTAAGTCTGAGGTAAAGGGTGGGGAAGAGCAAAGGTGATAGCAGCAGTTTGTTAGGGCGGAAAAAATGTAGGTAAAAAGCTCAAACAGAAAACAATTATTCCTTGCTAGAGCACTCTGTCTGCACAGGGTGTGCTTGGCTAGATGTGGCATTTGGCACAACACCCAGATGGTGGGTAGGAATGACAGTGAGGTGGGTGGAAGCTTCCTACAACTTCCCTGCTGCTTCAAGTAATGTTGAATATCAAGTTTGTGTGCCCATTTCACTGAGGAAGGGTTGGTCTCTGTCCAGGGTTGAAGTGAACAATTAGTGGGGGAACGAGCAATAAGAAGATAAATGATTGCTGGGAGGCAGGGTGCACAGGACCAGGGATGCACGGCAGTGGTGCTGGGACCCTTCCCCAGTGGTTTATGGCAGCTGTGACAGCACGGCAGGGGAACTGACAGCTCCTGTGTTGGGCTCTGGGTTTGAGTGCTGTAGGAGGCCAGGGCTGTGAGAAGCAAGCAGCGGGGCTGGTTGTGAGGAAGTGGGGTGGGTACATGAGAGGGCTGAAATGTAGAGGATACGTGCTGATGTTGACATTTGGGGATGGAAGGCAGAGAGAGGAAGGGCTTGAAAGGAGGTCTGGGGTCCTGGTTTGGAGAGGGGCAGAAAACCGTGAGAAGAGAGGACAGGAAATGTCCCCTGGTGCCCTGTTTTGTACCCACAGCTTCAGCGGTTAGTGCCAAGCATACACTCACCTGATGAAAACTATGCCTCCCTTCTCGCTGCATCCTCCCAGGCACCTTGGGGCTCTTGCTCTCCTAGGACTCTCCTAGGGCTCTCCTTGCTCTCCTAGAACTTTCTATCTCTTCAGAAGCCCCTTGAAGGCTGATGTTGGCCCAGGAGGCTGTGCAACTGCCTTGTGTGACAGGCTCCCCAGCACAGCAGCTGTACCCCCCCATGCCTGGAGGTACAGCTCTCCGCACAGCCCTTGTGCTGCAAAGGGCAGCTGTTACCATGGTGCTGCACCAGGAGAGTGGCTGTCTCTGGTGTCACACTCCAGCCAGACACATGATACCTCTGGCTTGAGTCTTTTTCAGCTTTGGCTCCTGTTTTCTGCTATGGGAGACAATCATGTCTTCCTTTGCTCAGAAAATCTAACGAGACCTGCATGCAGAGACCTTCCAGTTCCAACTGAAGTCAGTATCAATCTGTTCATGTTGGTTGGCCTTGCACTGTCCCAGTGAAATATGTTTAATGGTCACCATTTAACCGTCCACCCATCATTTCTGACTGATTCTTCCTCACTGCCTGGGGAGATATATAGATGTGCCTGGCCATTCCCAGCTGTTTGTCATCCACAGCCCTTGCTGCTTTGTTTAAGCAGAGGAAGCTGACCTGGTTAGTACTTTTCTTCTCAGTGGTGCTGATTCCACCTTTGGCTGCAGCATTTCAGGCAGTGGCTGCTGTATGAATGTCACAGAGCTGTGGGCCATAATGACTTCATTTTTGGGAGGACAGAGGAATAAAGAGCACTTGCCTGACTCTGAAAGCTTCTTGTTGCATATTAGAGCAGTCATAGTTGTAGCTGCAGCAGTCCTCCTCTGACTCAGGTTTTCCAGACACTGATAGTGCTGTAAAAAGCTGCTATTTACCCTACAAAAAAAATAAAATAAAAATACCAGGGCCATTGAATAAATGTTGCCTTCCGCTCACCTCTAACTGTCTCGGTGACTGGCATGCAGTCTCAGTCCAGTCTGAACCATCTTCAGCAGGAGAATGAAGACACATGTGAAAAGGGGAAAACTGTAAAGGGGGGCTTTACAGGAGGATGCCAGTGTCTAAGGAAGCCAAAACCACAAAGCCACAGTATCTTGGCTTGAAAGATATGCTTCCTTTAATCATAGTGTACCATAGAGTTGCAGTATTTGGCATCTCCTTTTGGAGGAGATCTCCCCAGAAAGGATACTGTCCTTTAGAATTGCATATGTTATTCAGGAAGGGAAAAGACCACCTGGAGATTTCTGTTCTGCTCAAATACAGTGTTCTTCCCTCACCTGTGTGTTTGACTGAGTGCACTTTTGAACACCTCTGCTGATGTTTATGCAAAACACTCTTTCTTCTTGTGGTTGTTAGTCTAGATGGGCCGGTTTGCTAGTGAATCTATCTGGTTACCATACCCAGGTATAAGGCAGGGATTGCAGAGAAACCACTGAGTCTAGGGAAGATGGGATTCTGAGAAGAAGACCCCTAGAAGTAACCACACTTAGGTGGAGATTAGGAAAATTTGGCATTTGATTGATTAATCGATTAATCTGATTTAACAAAGCACTGTTGGCTTGACAAATATATGGTTGCTTCCATGTGAGAGAGGAAGGTTTCTCCTTATATTCTTCCTTTGCACTTCTGCTAGGCACTTTAACCTTTGGGACAGAGCTGAGGAGCTGTGTGTGTCAAACTGACCTGTGGGGCTGATGATACTGGTGTGATGCATGCTCTGGGATTCTCTCCTTTACCCTTATGGGGCAAGATGGGGTAAGGAAAGGAGTCTTGGATATTTGATACCTAGAAACCTCCTTCATTAGCACAGATCACAGAAGCAACTCTGAGTTCCTGGGAACTGGCTGAAATTTCCTTTTCCCTGCATTCACTGTTGGTGTTCCTGTTGCTGGAACATCCTGGACTCCCAGACCTGGCCTCTTGCTTCCCTGTCAGAAGCTGGACAGAGGGATTTTCCCCACCCAGAGGGATGGCTGGCTTGTACTCTTAGTGCTGGGGAGCAGCAGAACTCAGTAGGACTTGCAAACCAGGAGTAACTACTCACCTCTCTTTGGAGGTGCTTGGGAATCACATGGCCCACCTCAACCTGGCTGGGATCTTTCCTTGGCTTCTTCACTCTGGAGAGCTTGTAGTAGATCCCCTAGATGACACCATGAATGCTGTACAGGGCTACCACTTCTGGAGGGAGTTGGCAAGGAAAGGAAAATATTTAAGGACTTGTCCTGCTGTGAACTAATCTTGCACAAACTCCCAGGAGTTGTGACTGTTTGCTGGGGAGGTGATGGTGCCCTTGGCTGTCACTGGTGGCCTGCTGAGGAAGGTACAGACCCATTGCAGATAGGCTGATTTCAGGACCCTGCATCCCTATGCTAAAGAGGAGTAAAAAAAGAGAGATTTGCTAGAGATGGGGAAGGACAAAGGTTAAGACAACAGGTGACAACAGAGATCTGGGAGGTAACCATGAATCTGCCAATGCAAGGACATTTCAGCAAGGTTTTCTCTGTTTGGCTTGGGCTAACAGAGAAATTTCTAAAGACTCAGCCAGCAGGGCAAGTTATCTGTGCTGTCCCAGTTTTTTGGAGGTAAATGTCAAGTTGGAGACCCATGAAGTCTAATGGTTGGAATAACAAGCCTCTGAGATTTTCCATCAAATGCTCCAGTTTTGGCCAGTTACAGACCTCCGCAGGCAGGGAATGTCAGTCATTTCCTTTCCTCCCAGTGAACATGTCAGATGGAGGAAGGAGTGAAGTGAAATCTCTGGAGACAAGATATGGAGGATCTGGAAAAATTGTTTCCTGGAGTCCTAGACATGGCAAGACTCTTGAGAATTGCCAACAGGGGAGGGAGCAAGACAAGAATCAGTTAACTCCTAAATGGAAAGTTTGCAGGAGCTTTGGGTGGGAGACCAACACCTTCTGACAACCTACAAGAAAAGATCCACATGAAGAACAACGATGCTGGCACAGCTTGCAGTGTACCCCTCTGCACAGCAATGCCAGCTAACTACCCTGTGCTTGCCCTAACCCATTCACTGCTGTGGCGGTCACCCTGGGCATCACTGTAATGATTTATTAGTGCTATCTGACTCCTCTTAAGAAATAATCAAAATGTTACTCTCTTTACACATGCCCAGTTGTTTCCTAGTCTGTACCTTACCTCCAGATCTGCTGTCCCTCTTGTGCTGTTGCAGCTACTTTTGTACCTTTAGTTCAGAAAGGAAGCATTATGATGGTGACTCTGTTTTACTGAGTAAAAGAAGAAAAAAAATGTTTTCCCAGCTGTGTCCAGAAAAGTCCAGACACAGAGGAAAATCCAATAAATTATGAATGCAGTATTTCCATATGCAGGTAATGGTATTTCTGCTTGGGGTTTTATTTTATTTTATTTTGTTATTTTATGTTATATTTCTAGCTGCCTTCGCCGGCATGAAAGGAGAAATTTTCTATTTGATTTGAATTGCAATGTCCTGAGATGTTTTCTGGAAAATATCTGGATGATGGCATACATGTGGTTTTCTGCCTTTTGAATGAGGAGGAATAAATTGGAAGTGAATTTCCTGTACTCCTCTCATGTCCCTGTGAAAGGAGAATAATGAGCTAGAGAGCACTTCCAGAGGTAAAAAACTAGAGAATTTATGCATTCGTTACTCTTTACAGACCACTGACTTCTTTCTTTTTTCTTCTGAGGGGTGAGGTGGTGAGAGAAGGCATTTTCAACCATGATTTTTTTACTCAGATGATTAATGTTTGTCTTAGGAGGGGACGGGAGGAGGCTAGTCCTCGCTGCCTGGAGCAGACACGGACACAGCACACCGTGATGCTCAAACCACGCATCCACCCAGGTGCTGTCCTGCTGGTGAGAGAAGAGATCCTGGGGTCCCATGTTGTGACTATCCATGTGGTATGGTCAGAAAAAGGGATTTGGTTTGCTGCCCTGCTCCCACTCTGGTGATCAAGTATGGGACCACTTGATGGGCACACCTTGGCAGCCCCTTGGCACTGTGTAAGTTACCTATTCTTTTTGTTTCTTGTCCCCCTGTTTTCCACCCAAGACTCCTTGCAAGCAAGCAATCCACCACAGTTACATTACTGTCTCAGGACCTAATTTTGCTACATGGCATACACAAACTTTGTATTTTCAATATATTACCTAGGCAACATCAGCTGATAGGATTACCAGAGCACCACTGGCCTTGTAAGGCTCCACTCCCCAAAGTATCTGAGCAACTGCCTGTGCAGCTTAGCCACTTTTCACACAACTCCCCCTTAACCAAGCTGTGTGATCCATCCACTCCTTGTGTCTTCATACTGCTATCTGCAATTTGGAGTGCTCTGTAGATGTGACAAGCCTTTATAACTACTTAGCAAGCCACCAGTTTTTGTGTCAGCTCTTGCTGCAATAATTTTTATTTTTTTGTTTTTATATAATTAACTGAAAACTTAAATCAAGCCTTTGGACAAAAAAATACAGATTTTCTTCATAAATGTGCTAAAGACACCCTGTTTCTCTACTGATTGCCTTTTCATGGCAATGTTTTGGGATTTAATAAGGTCCTTGTGCAGAAAGCAGTGACTGATGGCTTAAGAAATACTGCCTTCCCTTGTGCAAATCTCAGGATGGGTG
Organism: Apus apus; assembly: GCF_020740795.1. Classification (NCBI taxonomy): domain Eukaryota; kingdom Metazoa; phylum Chordata; class Aves; order Apodiformes; family Apodidae; genus Apus; species Apus apus. The sequence continues at coordinate 65,826,384 of NC_067312.1, read as the reverse complement.
GTGCCAAACACCATCACCCTCCTTTGCAGTGAAGCAAAACAACAGTTAGATGCCAGCATGGCAGAGGCTTGCAGGATCATCCTCCCCCAGGCTAGTAAATACTCTCTTCTCTATAGCACAGAGCATATTTCCAGCAGTCTAAGTGTCTGGGTGACTCAAGCCAGATGCCTGGATCACAGGTCAAATTCTTCTCAACTGAACACAAATAGGGAGGAAAAAACACCCCACTGGAGTGCAGCGGTGACAGCTACCACCTGGGTGCTCAGGGCCAGACGATGGGCAGCTGCCTTGCAAGGGACAGCACCTGCCCTCCCCTCAAACCTGGCTTTTGCTCCCAGCTGCCTGGTGGGCCACAGCAGCATTACCTCAGCCATGCCAGGGAGGAGGGAGGTAGAGCACATCACCCCCTTGGAGACCCAGGCGCTGGGTGTGTTCTTTTTCCGCTGCGTTAGCCAGCTCCGACGTGGCACAGATGGGGGACTCTCTGGCCTGTGCCCCCACACTGCCTCCTGGGGCCTCAGAGGCACTTGAAACAGATGGGACAAAACCCTGCAGGGGCTGAAACGTGCTTGGCATGGCAGCCTTGGCTGGGGGAGAGAGGTGAAGACCCCAACACCCTGTCTCGCTGGGGCATGGCAGCACATGGTGCCTGTTGGCCATGGATGGATGACCTCTTTGGAACCCATGCCAGCCATGTGGGGGGATGGAAAGCCAGCTGTTCCCAGAGGACAAATTACTGGACTGGAGAGCTGCTGACCAGGGCAGAAGGCAGGTCCTCAGCTGCTTCTGGGATGCATGGGTAAACATGGCTTATGGTGCTGGGGAGGCAGCAGGAAGCTTGAGATGGGAGAGGGGAAGCTGCAGGGAAAGTGCAGGATGCCTTCTGAGAGAGAGGGTACAACAAGCCTGAGGCACCCAGGAGACAGTGCAGTTTCCTGCAGGGTGGCATGGGTAGAAAGCAGGAGCAGCACTGCTTGGGTAAGGATGGAGGTGGTGAGAATGAGAGGTTTTAGCTTAGGAGGAGCAGCGTGAGCTCTCTCTGCCTTCTTGGGAGCAGCACGGGGAGATGCTGCTGGATGGACCCTGCAAAGGAGCTGGAAGAGCAGAGAGATGGTGCTGCCACCCTGCTTTACTGCCAAACAGGGAGAGCTCTAGGCCAGGGTGCATCATGCTGTATGCCTGGACTTCCTTTATCCTGCCAGAAATGTTTTGGTGTTGGAGAACTGAAAGGCTGAGGTCACCCTGAGCTGCAGAATGTCTCTGTGGTGAGCTGGCAGGCAGATGGGGAGCAAGGCTGGGCTACACTTTCTCCTCAGCTGCAGAGATGCTGCTCTGTGCGGGTGTGGTGCACTTAGTCAGTGACTTCACGGTGATGCACTTCTACCACCAGGACTGTCCAAAGCCTTTCATGCTTTCATAACAGGGAAGCAGCTGGAGCAACCTTGCCTTTCACTTCACACACAGTTTTGTTTTCCAGCGCAGGGGAAGGAGCAACCATAAAGTGCTCAGCGAGTCCTGGTCCTTGCTCCAGTTGGCTCCAGAAAGCCTGTCCTCAATTTTGGTGGGTTAAAAAAGAAACAACACCCCCCTCCCCCCAAAACAACCTTTCAGCTGCTACTGAACAGAAACACAAATACCCTGAAACTACAGGCACGAACATTCTTCTTTTTCCAGTCCGCCAGCTACTTGTGCAGCTAACTCCTGTGACTGGGCCCGTGAGATCTGGGAGCGTTTTCTGAAGTGAGGCTTCTGACGGGGGAAAAAAAAAGACAACTTGCAGAGTTCCTGGTTAGAGAGCTCCCCACAATGTAACTGCACGCTTAGAAACCCGACAGTGCAGGAGACCTTCCAGTGAACTGTGAAAAAAATAAAAATGAAAAATCAGTTCGAACGTTCAGATGAGGTAACTCCCCAGACATCTGTGCTCTTTTGCTTTTTGAAGCCGGGCTTCGAAAGGCAGCCCAGGGGCTGGGAAAGGCTTCTGGGCTGGGTTTTTTGGCTGCTTTTTTTTTTTTTTTTTTTTTTTCGGCGACTGCGAGCCGCGCTGAGGGGATTTAGGAGCAGAGGCGAGCACAGCTTGTGCTGGCCCCAGCGGGCTTTTGCACGTGTCCCTTTCCAGTGCGTTTTGCTGCGGGCACGCAGCCTGGGTTGTGTTTTTCACTCTGCTGCTTTCGCTAGTCTTGAAACAATTCCTCTTTTTTTTTTTTTTTTTCCTAAAAAAACAAAACCAAAACGAACCAAAAACCAACAACAACACCCAAATGGAGTATCTTTTTCTTCAGGGGCACGTGCCGCACCCCCTCCTCCCCTTTTCGCTGCCCCAGCTCCCGCCTCCCGTGGCCGCCCCCCTCCCCTCCCGGGCACCCCCCCCGCCCCCCGCCCCGCCCCCGCCCCGCCCCCGCCGCTCCCGCCGCTCCCGCCCCGCTGGGCCCGCCCGCCGCCGCTGCCCGGCTCTGCCGCCGGCGCTGCGGGCCGGCCCGGCCCGGCGCGGCTCGGAACGGCTCGGCTCGGCACGGCACGGCTCGGCTCGGCACGGGCCGGCGCGGCGCGGCGGGAGGGCGGCTGCGATCCGCGGCGGCCGGCGATGGGAGATGGACGGAGCCGGCGGTGCGGTAAGGGGCGGTGTGTGCCCGTGCGGGGGTGCGCTCAGCCGGGGGCACTTCTTTGCATTTACTTTTACCTTCTTTGCACTTTTTGTTGTTGTTGTTGTTTTTCTTGCACCTTTTTCTTTCTTTTCCCCCTTTATCTTTCTTTTCTCTTTCTTCTTCCTTATTTCCATTTCTTTTTTTTTTTTTTTAATTTTCTTTCCCCTGTTCTTTCTTCCCTTTTCCTGTTTCCTTTTTCCTTCTCTTTTTTTTTTTTTTCTTTCCCCTTTTCGTCTTTTATTTCTTCCTATTTTCCCTGTCTTCCCCCCTTTCTTTCCTGTTCTTCCGTTTTTTCTCCTTCTTTTCACACTTCCTTGAGGAAAAAAAAAAAAAAGAGAAAGAAAAAGGCTGCACGCATTGCTGCTGGATCCCCAGAGACACCAGCTGCACCAGGGAGGCTGCACTCAGACCCCCACCCCAGGGCTAGGACCCCTGACCTGCATCCTGGAGTGTTGGCTTTGCTTCTGTCTCTACGTAACTTGGCTGTGTAACAAATCAGCAGTGTTGCTGCACTGAAAAGCTCTCTTAATCAAAACAAATTCTCCAATTAAACGAGTCGTGAAAAAGCCGGCGTCTTTTGGCAGAGTAGTAAGGCTGTGCTTTCTGGGCAGTGGTGGATTTGAGATTTAATTCACCGAAGGTGTAAAGTTTTAGAACATGACGTGTGTATAGGGACACTCCAGTGCAATCGTGGTGTTACCTTTATCCTTGCCCCTGGAGACCAGAGCTACGCTTGGCGATGGAAACATTAAAACACCGAGTTGCAGTGAGCTTGAACTTCACACAAGCTAACCGAAGATGCTGACTTCCCATATAGATGCAGTATTTCCGTGCCATAAACAACAATTACCAGGCTCCCACAGGGTTCCATTTAGTAATTTGTCAGGCAGAGCACATCTGTGTGTTACTGAAGTGATTTTGGGTGGGGGTGTAATAGGCGACTGCAATTACTACTGCTTTGCAGCTCCAGTCACACTTTAATTCTGTCTGTGCATAGGGCCATTAAAACAGAAAGTCAAATGCAGTATTTCTAATGAAACTGGTGGTTGCACACCCAGTTTTTGAAGCTATTGTAATAGGCTGCTGAGAACTATGCAAGCCTTTCTGATTTAGTTAGAAAGAAACCTGTTTCTGCTCCAAATGCTTTTTCATCAGTCATATCCTTAGTTGATATGTGTCAGCAGGTGTTACTAGTTTTAATGATAGCAGTGAATCTGACCTAGCTCTGTTGATTTACACAGGCCAGGAGTTTGGCTCGAGAAATGTTAGTTTTGGAGTTGGTGGGAGAGAAGGTGAAGTTAAGCTATGTAGAAGGCCTTCTGCAAATGCTCCCCTTCAGTTACAGCCTTGGCTTGTTGCAGGAAAGAGCACAAGAAAATCCTTTGCGGTAGTGGTGGTGATTCAAACAAAACAATTCCAAGAAACTTATACCCTGCTCTCTTCAAAACTTGATACACATTAACTCTTGCACAAGTTACCTGTGTGAAAGGGATCCTCTTGTACTATTGGTACTTGAGTAGATTATCTGATTTAGTGTTGTGAGGATCCTAATGAACGCAGTTGTTTTTTTTCCCCAGCAAGAATTGCTTTGCTGTTGTCAGGCTGCCTAGCTGAAAGACCTGGATGTCATTCAGAGTATTTTCCTTCCCTGACTCACCCCCCAAAAAAACCAGTCCTTTCTATTCTTGCCCATCTTGCCAGGAAAGTTTGGTGTTTGGTTTTGCATCTTTAAGAGAGGTTTGAAGTTTGACTCCTGTGGGATGAAGAGGCAGCCTGTCTGCGGGTGTACCATGGATCAGTGCCACAGAGCATCTCTGCAAGTGGTTGTTTCCATGGACATGCTCCGAGCCAAGTGCTGGGAACTTCAGTTTTCGGGCTGGTGGTTGAGGCAGCACAAGTCACACCCTGCACACAGCTGTTGGTAATACTTTGACCATGGCTGTTAGGTTGTCCTTGCAGCACAGCTGATTACTTGGATCCCTCTGTGCTCCATGGAGAGATGGCCTGGCAGACCTGAGAGCTGGGGTGTGTTTTTCTGTGGTGTCGCATGTGTTTCTTTTTGGAGTTCCTCTGTTTACTTGCAAGGGTCCTGAATGACAGCAAGAGCCTGGGATACTGCTGGATGCTGATTTGAAGATAATTTAGAGGCTGCACAATGTTGTGGCTTAGGGAAAGGAACACATGAGAAGGAGGGAATAGTGTCTGTAGAGTAAAGTTAGGCAGGCCCCCAAGGTACTGGAGAGGCATCTGCCAAGCTGCTGTGCTCCAGCTGAGATTGGGCAAACCTGTGTAATGCTGCCAAAACTCAAAGGTCAGGGAAGTCAGCCACCAGCCAGAGTATCCTGCTCCATGCCAGCTCTGCGATACGGGTGCTGGGGATCTCTGGGGTGTAGCTGCTCATAGAGTTGATGAGTGTGAGGTTTGTGGGCTCAGTCAGAAGAGGTGGGAGCAGTGTCCCTGGGCTTAGTGACACGTTCCACCCTTTCTCCATGAGGAGATATTTCCTTGCAGCTGGTTCTTGATGGAAAGCAGTGTCTGGGTTCTGGTGGAACAGGGATTTCACAGACTGGCTCTCTCACCCAGAACTGCTCCATGGCCTGGATGTTTGTTGCATCTTGGTGTTTTGTAAAGCTGTGTGTGGGTTCTCCATTTTGGAAGTATGGCTCAGAGGGTGGGGATGTGTGATAAGAGAGCTCCTTCAGAGAAGTGGGCCCAGATGGACAAACTTAGGTCTTGAAGAATTTGTGTCTTAAACATAAATATTGGAATCTCTTCCTGAAGGGATTCCTGTCCTCAAACACCCATGGTAACAGAGGCTGTTTCCAGTCCTTTTTTCCTGTTTGCACTGAAATGAGGGTGGAGGGTATGCTTCCGTGGGATGAAAAAGCTCTTTGAGACCAGCTCTAAGTGTCTGCCTGACACTTTCAATCTGGCTCTAAGTGTCCTGTTCCTCTTGGAATGGCGCTGTTTGAAGTATATGCTTCTGCAGTATATTTCCAGGTGCTTTTTCTGAGCACAGCCCCTCCTTGTTCTGAGATGCCTCTTGATGCCTTGCTGCCTCTCCTGTTGGAGACCAAAGGCTCCTGGGATGCTAATGCATTTATTCTCTGCATTACAGAGACAAGCAAGGCGGGTTGTGGATAGGTCTTAAAAGCAGGGTGAGGTGCTTGCTAGCCCTCTGGGTGTGGGCTAGGTTGCTACAGGGTTGAAACAGGAGTCAGAGGAGCTCAGGTATTATGTAGCCCTTGAAGCTTGAATTGCCCAGAACTGACTGTACTTTCTGGATGCTATAACTAAATAAATCTGCCGAGGCACCCTATCAAGCTGTCCAGCAGAGATGAAGCTGTCCATCAGAGCAGAAGATCTGCATTTCAACCTCCAGTGTCTCAGCCACCAGCTTTGGCTGCAGGAAGTACCATGGTGTTTGCCATGTCTTGCTTTGCTAACTGTACAAACGGATTTTCAGAGCTGTGACTACTAGGCTAGTCCTAAGGAGCCTAGGCCAGAGCTGGCTTTTGAGGATGGTCTGCGAAGGCAGAAGCACACTAAGTCACTGTCGCTCTTGCAGAGGACTTCAGCTTGCAACTGCAGCAATTTTTTGGACACCTGGTGAAAAAAAACAAGAAGATATCATCTTGAGTCTGTGTTGGTAGTTCGGAGCAGTAAGTAAACAACCCAAAAAGCACAGATTACGCAGATTACATCACTTTTTGCCAAAGGGATGAATGGGGCTTGCATTCTCTTTGTAGCATAGAATGGCATAGTGGAAGAGGTGGCTTATCTCCAGAGTGTACTCATTAATTTTTACAACAGTTTTCAAACAGGAAGTGTCATTGGGGTAATAACCACATCTCCCAGGCTGAACAAATGCCAAGTGTGATGGCAAGATTTGCTTAAGCCTCGGATGTGGCTGCATTTCAGCATTAACAGAAGAACCCTTACCAGAAAAGCCCTTTTCTCAAAATATAACAAATTCTGGTACTAGCGAGTTCTAGTTTTCATCAGCTTTCCCGTCTGTGGACTCTGTGGCCTAATGAGACAAAAAGAGGAAGTATACACTTCTTCACGGGTGGGACAGTAGTGCCAGCTGGCCTACACTGTGCTGCTTGTGGGAATGTGCCACCTCTGGTGTCTTCTGCTGCTGCCACAGCTGAAACTGCCTGGTGGCTCCTGACTGCGGGGCCACACACCTGCCAGAGAATGCTGGTGCTGCCACTTCTTAACTTGCTCTTTCTTAGCAAGGAAATAGTCTGGTTGTGTGACAACGTCTTTTCAGTCCCCCAATGCTTGCACAGCAGGAGGCTCCTGTGAAATTTCTTGGTGTGACTTCTAGCTTTTTCCTCAACTATGCCACGGAGAGGACAGCTCAGATCAAACTTCAGTCAAATATCTGATCTGAAAAAATTCTGTTAGAACTAGTTAAGACTCAGAAATAACAATTTAGGTTAAAGGTGGAAAAATATTTTAAATACATTACATGAAATAATCATGCAGGGTCAGTAAGCTATTTCAAGTTAGACTTTTTTGTGTACCCTTTTTTGTGTGCTCTGCTGCTGTGTTGAAGCTGTAGGTTGCTCTTGCCACAGAGGAAATGCAGGTTTTTACACCTTTGCAAATGTAAATTCTTCCAGTTGCTCATGTGTAGAGGGGCTTGAGTTTTGGGTATGGGGTGTTTGTTTTCTCTTTTTGTACTGTTCACTGAAACTGAAGTGCAAAGACTATTTTAATCACTTTGGCATACTACCTTAAACCATGTTTGTAATACTGATCTGAAAAAGAAATATAAGCTCTCCTGATATTCTGTCCTTCTTTACTTGCAGCCACAAAACCAGCACTTACTTAGCTGGACATAAAGAATGTGCATACAGCACATGGGAAAGGATGCACCCTACAAGTTCTCAAGGCTTGGCAGATGTTGACTTGGGTTTTGGAAAAAAATTAGTTGCTTAAAGGCTAACTTCTGGTAGGCTCATGAGGCACTTAAGAATATCAAAATTTTAGCTTCCATGTATTTGAAGTCCATGTGGGGCAGACCTGTAGCTTGTTTAAACATTGTTCTTCCATCAGAGATACCTAAGGATGATGGGAGCACACTACCTGCTGCAAAGAAGCAGTCTGTCAGTTTGCTAAATATACTCAGAACAGATTGTACCAAAAAAGTAAATGCAAGATGTCTCGTACATCTGCCACTGAATTATCTGAAGAAAAGATGCTCTTTGTGTAGTTTTTTGTAAATCAGGCCCCCATCCCAATGCTGTTTAGAATAGCTCAGGAAAAATGCTTGCCCTATGGCTTTATTAAAAGTTTTGGATCTTTGTTAAAATTTCTACACTTTATATCTAAGAATGTGGTGGTTTGTGCAGTCAGCTGAAGCCTACCTCTCAACAGACTTGCTTTGATTCTTGCACGTGTCTTGGAAATAATGCATAGACATTCAGAGATCTATACAGCACACAGGAAAACTCACTGACTTGGCAAATAGAAAGTGCTGAGTGACCTTTAATGGTAAAGTGTAATCATACAGGCTTTGAATTAATATGCTGTTCACATTTATGCATTTACAGCTCAGACAGTGTCAGGCTTTGCATAATAAAAAGCATCTAATTCAGTATAACAGCTGACTGCTTCCTAAGAACTTCAACCAAACAACAAATAAAACATTTAAGGGGAGAAAATATTAAGTGCAGGTGAAAAACAAATGGAAAACAAATTTTACCTGCAACTGCTTAATACTGCTGCTAAGGCATCCCTTTTTTGTCACTGTTCCCATGCCTTTTTCTAAGCAGGGACTGTTTTGCTTTGTTTCTGAATTGAGCCTCTCATCAGACACTGAACTTTTGTGGAGTCTGCCTTTGAGCGGGGAGAGCAGCTCTGATGGTATCTCTGCCCTTTCAGTTTTGATCTTTCCAGCCTGCCTGCCTCCCTGGAGGCTGCTCCTGGTAAACACATCCCGCAGAGCTGGGAGCAGCACAACGAGTCTCACTTTGGCACCTTTTGGCAACGCCCTTGGGTGAAAGTGTGGGGAAGATTGCAGTGACGGGCTGAGAAGTGGGGCTGGCTGGATGGTACTGAGCCTGAGGGCTGCCCCGTCCAGCACCATGCCAAAGACCTGGTGAGCAGGTAAGAGTGGCTGGCTGCACCAATTTGGACACAGGGTTGGTTTAGCTCAGAACATGGTTGTGGATGTCAGCAGATTCCTGGGAACAGTTCAACTTGGAGCTTCATGGGAAGGATGCGATTTCTACATATGTTGTGGATTTGTATCCCTTGAGCTTATTCACCTTCCTTTTCAGCTCCCATAGGATTTTGGTTTCCATGGCATTGCTTTGCACAGAGGTCTGTGGTTTTGACTATGAACTGGGCAAGAAACCATCTCTGTTTAGTGTTGAGTCCTCATGTGTACTTTTGGTGTCCTTTGGCTGTTGTATTAAAGAGGTGGCAAATCACCAATTCCTCTTTGCCTTTTTCGGAGTCCTTGTGACTTCCTGAATCTCAGCTGCCCCTTTTCTTCAGCTGAAAAATCCTAGCTGACTTTGGTTCTCCCTTTCTATGATCCAAACATTTTGCTGGTCAGTGGCTATAGGCAGTGCCCTCACACAAGCCCTTTTTTTCCTCCCCTACCTTCTGCCTCTCTGCACATCCGCCTGCAACTCCTCATACTTTGGACTCCTTTTCATCCAAAACCTGTGCTAGCTCTAACTTTTGGCAGCTCCAGCTGAGATATAGCCATGCAAAACTCCTATTCTTTTGAGTCTTAATCTGTTTTACTAATGATTTAAGTTATGGATTGCAAACTTGTATATTAGCATGTGTGGGTGAGGAAGACATAAACATGGTGTCACATAGGTCACATAGAATTAAAACCTACAAACCCTGCTAATTGTCTTTTTGTGAACATTAGCACTCTCTGTGCTTTCTCTGTGCTGTCCATGCATTGGCTTTCACCGGCTAGCAAGTTTATTTTAACTCCAGTTTTCTGCACTTCATCCTGTTGCTTTGCAAAGTGACTTAGAGAAAGCTGAACAGAAATAGTATTTCCAGAACAATTAGGAGGACCTGTCAAAAGCAGTGAGGCTTGTTAAGCTCAATTCCACCCACGAATTAAAACAGTGCTTAAAAGCAAGGTCTGGCCACTACTTGTCCCAGGCTGTTGAGGGGCTTCTCCATCTGTGACAACAGAGGCAGAGGTCTCAATGCATGACCCCGTAAAGAGTTGACTCTGGTGGTGCAGCTTGACTCACAAGATACTTTTGCTCTCCTGGGAACCTGCTGGTGAAGGTTATAAATCTGTGGAAGCCTTCCGTCCATCATCCTGCATTTCTTTTCTTTCTTTATTTTTAAGCTAGCTCCATTGCCAGTTACTGTATTTCTGTCAGTCTTGGGAAGCTCCTGGAACACAGAAGACACAATTAAGGCAGATGTTTAAACTCCTCCTGAGAGTGTAAACTCATTTTATCAGGATATATTGACTTTTTTCGCTGCTGGAGATGTTAGTGAAGCAATGAAAATGGAACAAACACAGCCTGGGATTAGAAGTGGCCCATGTGTAGCTCTGAATCCTCCAAAGTTAGTTGTGCTTCACAGGCATGTAGGGGCTTTTTCCTCCTCCCTTGTAGCAGCACTGATGGTTCCACTGTGGCACCTACATGTCAGCTGCTGTGACACCTCCAGAAGGTGCTGTGCCACCAGTGCAGGGGCTGTCACCTGCCAGTGCCCATCAGCTGCGTGGCCAAGGGAGAACAAGGTCAGCTCTGGGAAAAGGAGCTGTACGCCTGCAGATGTGTGAAACACCAGGGCTCTCTTCAGGCTGCCTCATGGCACGGCTTAGCTGTGGAAGCTATGTTCCCAACTAGCCAGTTCCCTCCAGGTTTTTCAGGAAGCCTAGAAGAATTGGAGAATATTTCTTTCTTGGGGTAGAGTGTCTGGGTTTTATTAAGAAAGTTTTGGGTGTCCCCCTGAGAATGTCTTGACCTCTCTGTCCCAGATCACAGCCCTTCATGAAAGATCCTTAGACACTTTCCTGCTGATGTTTTCCTTTAACATGACTGATCTCTTGCTGTCCAGCTTTTCAGCTGACTCTTGCTTTCTGACAGCTCAAGCTTGGGCACCCATCTCATTCTGCTTTTTCCCAAGCACTGTTTCCCAGGTCTCCTGTGAGGAGTCATTCTAACAGCATCCGTCCTCTCAGGGAGTCTGAGAAACTCAGACTGACATGTACCAGTTAATTTTCTGCTCCTTTGAGAGACACTGTCTCCTTATTAGATGTTTTCAAAGAAAACATATGCATGACCTTAAGTGTGAATGCTTCAGGAGGCATGGTTATATGCTGGCTCTTCATGCTCAGGCTTGAAGACCCATTCCCTGTCACAGCAGCCACGGACTATGTCCTCTCCTTCAACTGAAAGCCTGAGATGATGATGGATCCCAGCTCTTATGTTGGCTCAGCTGCAAATGGTGGTAAGAGGGTAAGACTTTGGTATTTCTCAGTTCATGCTGTCTGGGATGTAGGTGTTAAAAAACCAAAACAAAACCAAAAGCTAAGAAAAAACAGTGTGTCCCCAAAAAGGCCCCAACCAAAACCTCAGTGAAGTTTAAAAGAGGATGCTTTGATGCTCTCCTTAGAGAAAGGATGGAGAAAGGAGAAGTGTTTTCTTCAGGCTTGGATGAGTCACCATGCCTATCTAAAAACCACTGGAATTTTGAGGGGGGCAGTTTAAAGGGAGTTCCCAACTGGAGTCGAAATCAAACTTGTCCAGAGAGAGACATTGTCCTTCAGGAATGGTACCAGCCAACTCTCATTGCTGGGGAGAGGCTGCCTAAACCCACCTCTCAGGTGAACAGTGGCAATGGTTTCTCCTGGCAGCTACTGACCCATTGCTGCTGTTCACATGATCAGAGCAGAGCTGAGGCAGCACGCATGCTTCATGCTGTGCTCATTTACCTGTCCCTGGCAGCTTTTGCTGGAGGAGCAGCATCTCTGAGATCTTAGCATCCTACTGCCATTCAGTTCAGTGCTGAGAGATGGATTCAGCAGCTTTGCTTCCCATGCTAGCCTGAAACTACCACAAGCACTGCAGGCATATCCTAACCAATCTCTGCTCCATCAGCAAGGTGGGACCTTTGTTGACCCATGTCAATGCTTTGTGCAAGGTCAACAGAAACTGGTCCAATGTGTTGGCTGGAGATCTGAAGGGTGAGGACTGCCATGTCCAAGTTAATGCAGCCTCACAAATGTCATACAAAATTCGCTCAAGGCAAATCCAGCCTCCCCAGCTCCTGACCAAGAATCGTGATCCAGAGAAGTAGCGTGGATCAAATGTGTTCAAACAGGCAGAAAGCACTTCTAGAGTGGTGAACCAATGGGCAGGAACTTGCTTCTGCTCTGCCCAGAGAAAGATCAGACTGAAAGACTATGTACGTGGCTCATAAGAAATGTATGTACAGCTGGGCTGATTTAAGAGGATTGATGCCTTGAGCGAGCGTCACCCTCTCTGGCAGTGACAAACACCAGATGCATCAAAGTAGTGGTTAGAGCCCTCTGAGGGAAGCAATTATGAAATGAGCTGACCCGGATGCAGATTTCTTCGCCCTTGAGCTGAGGGAGAAAGCTTAAGGCAGGAGTTTTATATCCCTTCCAGTCTTGCTTGTATTTAATCCTGGCTAATGCATCTTGGAAAGCACCATGAACATTTGTCCAGCCTTTCTCTGTGCTGCTGGTTTAGGGGCATGATGACTTCAGCAAGGTTTGGGTCAGTGGCAGATTGAAAGAAGAAAAGGAGAGCGCGTGTTTTTTTCTTGACTTTCTGAGGCTGTTGTTTTTGTTTTTCCTCTGTCTCTAAGGAAGGACAACTGCAAAGCAATAGTTTTAAAAGCCAGGTCTGACCTCATAGCATCCTCATTCTCTCCCCCTCTTGCTTTCTCTTTTTAATATCTCTTGTTTGGAAGAAACATCATTAACTTATCCTTAAGCCAGGATCTGAAAGCTCTAAAATGCTTTACCTTTACATGTCCTTACAGTGCTCTGACAACCTAAATAGATACTAGGTTCAGCTGTTTCCACACACAAGCAAGTAACTGTAATTCTCATCAGCAGTGCTGAGCACTTCTGAAAATCAAGTTATCCTTTTCAGATGCCAAGACAAAGGTCTTGCAGCCTCTGCTTAGGCACCTAACTCAGTTAACTGCTGCCCTGTGCACTGAAAAAACATTAATTTAACCATTAATTTCTGACTGTTATTGGATGATGCGGAGAGTGTTGTGAACCATACTGTTCTTCATTGCTTTGCAGTAAGGTACAGACAAATACAGACCCTTGCAAGATGTGTTTGCTGGCAGGGAAGCTCAGTGGAGCAGATGTCTCTGAAGCCTTGAAGAACAGGGCTGAGGGACGGAGATGCTGTGTCCCAGAGGTGTATAGATCCTGACTGCTCAGGAACTGGACTGCTCCATCCATTTAATTTTCCATTTCAGTCATCTGTGAGTCGTATTTGGCACCAGAAAGTTTATCTGTCCTTTCCTTTAGCGTTATCTGGATAGGCTAAATTTTTGTCTGGCTCCCTAAGATAGTCCAGTCCAGGCTATTTGCAGACCAAGAGTCTCCTCCTGTGTGCTCTGGGTCCAGGTGTTATTTTTCTAGCCCTTCTTGCTTCCCTTCCAAATGAAGGCAGCCCAGCCCAGGGAGACATGGAGGCCTCTTCAAGCTTGTTTCATCATGCTTTTGATAGTTATTTTTGTGCTAGAAAGCCCTTCATCTATTTCATTTTTTTTCCCAAAGTATTCTGTAAGCTAGTGTTAGAAGGTCCATCAAAGTACCAGTTGGAGCCCTAGTGATGAGCAGTTGGACCAGTGAATGGTAAATAAATAAACCCAAGACCCTTGCATAAGGTCTACTGCCCACTTATTATAGAGGTGTGTTGGACTAAATCCTGGAGAACTGGTGCAATGCAGACAGGTAGGAGAATGGAAGTAAAAGGCCAGGAAAATGTGGAGAAAACAGTTCTAGGGCATGGGGCAAGATAGTTATTTTGTCAGTATGCTCTTGGAAGAAAACGTAATGGTTGGAGAGATGGCCTTGTAGGAGTGTATGGATTTGTGATTCCATCCATCTCTGATTAAAAAGCCTTGACTGTGTGTTTCTGTGAATTACGTGTCTCCTGTACTTTGAATTTCTGTACGTAGCTGATGCATATCCTAAGGTATTTGGTGGAAGTGCATAAAAGTTATTATTGTCCTGGGGAGCACAATGTTCCCATCTGAGTTCTTTTATTTTTTTAAAGATTATTTTTGTAAGCTAAGGCCTTTGCTAATGTGAACCACGCAATAACTTGCTGTGCTGTTAACAATTGGCTGCCTCAAGCATAGGGTATGAATATAAAGGTTACTGAAGAATTTATAGAGTTAATGGTTTATTTCATCTGTCACTTCAGATGGAAGAATTATGGGCTCCGTCTTGCCCAGCTGGGAAGAAACTTAAAGCCGATTGCGAGCAGTTTTTGCACTACAGTTTATTGCTTGTGTGTGCTTTATCTTGGAGATTTGATTTGTCCCCACCTGTTCAGAAAACTAATTTTAATCTTAGTCCAGCAGCCTTTCCCTCCTCTGAGAGACAGGAGCTTTACTATGCCAAATTGCTTCTGACAAGTAGGAAGCAGTGGGAATGTGCTGGTGGCACCAGGCCAGAGTGGCACTGGGATGCTTGATCTGTCCATCCAATGCCCCCAGCTGCCCCCCTCCTACTTGGGGAGAGCAGCCCATGTCCCTCTCCCCACCTCCTAGCCAGGGAAGCAGGTTTGACTTGTGCGGTATGGTCAAAAAACAGTTTGGGCTATAGTTCTGATCTCGATGGCATTGGTCAGGCCCAACAGGGACTCTCAGACAGCACTTAATACACATTTACATACCTTATTATCCTTTCCCCCAATTTTTATGATCCTTGTTTTAGTCCTTGCTCCTCCCTTTCTCTGCCCTAGTCTTCTCCCAAAGAAATAGCCTGCCCCATTTATGGCTTCCCCATGTGTCCCAGTTTTGCAACCTCCATACACAAATTTGCTATTTTTGATACCATTCCCTAGGCGTTTTTAACCCTAACTGGTATTGCTGGGGTGTTTACCCACTGCTGCTGGCCTTTCAGTGGGTAAGCTGGCTAAAGATATGATGGGTTGGGTGCTCTAACATCACTGCCTAATTCTCAAATGCTTGGGTTCAAAGGCAAGAAAGGTGAGCTCTTCAGAAGTACTCTGGGTTGGCCCATGTCTGCTTTGGTTGATCTTGGTAGTGATAAATGAACACTTTGAAAATTTTACCTCATGGCTCACCTGAAGGGATTTCATGTTCCTGCTGCTGTTTTTTTCATGGAAAGACAGATAAGCTGTGTTTATTTTGACTCTACAGGCAGAAGCACTTATGTGGGATAATGATGTATCAGCTCATGCCCAGACTGTTGCCAAGGCCAAATATGAATTTTTATTTGGCTTGGAAGAAGAGAAGCCGTCAGAAATGGGTAAGTGCCATTTATTACTATTGTGTGCAAAAAAACCCCTCAAAAACCAACTAAAAAAATATCTTAAGCCACTCAGGAAGTTTTGCAGAAGCTGCTCACTAATGACCCCATGAGGGCTCACTCACTGTGCTGTGCTGCCCTTTGCCAAACCACAGTGCAAGTACCAGACAAAGCAAAAGAGCCTGCTGGTTTGGCCCCAGAAAATGACAACAGTAACCTGTCTTATGCCCCTTCTTTTCTTTTTGGCTTGCCTGGGCCACCTCGATGTGACAGTGGAGACTCATAAGCCGGAGACATGGTGGTGGAGGGAGTCCCAGCACTTCTCTGCAGCAGAGTAATTTCTGCCACGTGTTCTGCAATTGCACTTGCTGAAACATGGCCATCTTTGCCTGGGGGTCCTTCCAGGAATGCCCTTTGTGGTCTGCACACAGCTCTTCCTCCAGCAAGAGGCAGATAAAATTTTAATTTAGATACTGGAGGTGGCACCTGAACTGCTCCATCCTCTGTAGTTAGTAATTCAAAAAATTCAGGTGCAGTATTATGCCTAAGGATCAATCTTGTTTCTGTTCTTTTCATGAAAATACAGGGCATTTTCTACCTTTTCGCAGCCCAAGCTTAGAAGAAAATAAATGTAGTTACTATATACCTATTTCTCTTGCCTTGTTGTAATTATAAAAAGTCCCTGCCCTCTTTGCAAAAGTATTTCTTTAGGCTGTTTTCTTTGCACCTTGATCCTTTCTAATTGCAAACTTTCTGGAATGTCGCTTTTAATTGAAGAAGACTCCCGTCTTGCCAGAGAAAGGCAGCACTTTGTAAAGAAATAAGCTGTGTAGGCTCTTCCACTTCAGTAATGAAAGAAAAAAAAAAAAAAGCAAGCAAAAAAAAAAGCAGAACTGAAGTCTGAGAAATGAATAAACAGTTTGTCCCTGAATTTTTGAAAGTTTGGTCTTCCCCTTGGGAAATCCTTATTGAAGAGTGGAGTGGAAAAAACCCGAAACAACCAGAATGTCCTCATTTTTGAATTTAAAAAACTTTTACAACTTGCCACAAAATGTGTACCAGATTATTACATGAATCATGGTGACCTCATTTCTTGTTTGGAGAGACACAGAGTGAGAGCACTGTCAGCAGGCATTAGTACATTTCCGGAGATTGGCATTAAATAAAGTATTCTGTGTCTAATAAATCCAAGTGAATCTATTGTTTTTACTAACCAAAGCACTTATCAAATGGGATGGATATTCTGACTACTGAGCCCTAAAATAAAGGGCAGCAAAGAATAAGCCAGATATACTAGCTTATGTGTGTATTTTCTGTATTTTTCCTGTGCTGCTTCTTGCCTTGTTTCTGGATCTCCTTCTGTATTCTGCAACTACCATTAGGGGCTAACAATTAGTGAAATGGGAGTGACTTCAAGGAAGTCTTTCATGATAGTTAACATGTAACATTTGTGAATTGTACCCAAAACCTGGGTAACATTGTGCTTACCTACTCTGGCTTCATGCTGTCACAGACCAAATGTATCCTCTTCCAGGAAGATGTTTGGCTGTAATGGATAAATAAGGATGGTGCTGCCCTTTCTACTTTTTTTTTTTTTTTTCTTCAAGTGAGCAGGTTTTAGCTGCTTATTAACTGGAGATGAAAGAGAATGGGGTGACTGAGGGCTAAGTAACACAAACCTAGGGCTCTGTGCACTGAATCCTGGCTTCCTTCGATTTGATGTATGTTGAATGTGTCATGATTACATGTTTTGAGAGGAATCAGCTACGCCTGAAAACGCCTCTGTCCTTTTCTGTATTAGATGGGGAGGGGAAAAAACACCACCAAAAGTCCAATCAGACCTACTACTTCCTAAAGTTGCTTTCAAAAGAAAGAAGATGTGCTTTTTGTGGGTCCAAGTATGAAAGATTTCAAGGACATGAGTTACAGGGCAGGGCCAGAAGTACTGGTGTTTAGACTTGATCAAGAGAACAGCTTGCCACTGTGAGAGTAAAACTGAACTTTAATTTATCTAACTCTATGCAGTTTCCTGTGTCTTGGCTGGCCTCAGAAACTGAGAACATAACACATAAGCTGCTGAACAGCTTAGTTACTTCAGCCTCCCAGTTTAGCCTTCCTGGCCACAATCATGTTACTGAAGCACTGCTGGATGCTGTTGAGGGTATACATAGTTTAATTGGATACCAATATTGGTACAAGCCAGTTTGCAAAAAAGGAATAATAATTGGGGGCAACTGAATCAAACACTTCTGTTTGCCTAGATGAGAGACAGCAGAGCTTGTTAATAAGATGCCATTCTTATTTTTACCTTCCAGGTTGAACCTTGTGATCATTTTCACAGCTAAGAGGAGGGGGAAAAAACTTAGTTGCCTGTAAAACTGGTGTTTGATTGATGATATTTAAATGCTAATAAAGCATTAGAAACAATTCCTCTGCATTTCTCTCCTTTGCTGCCCTCAGTCTAGTTTTATTTGGGTGTTTGTGATCCCTACTGTACTCATCTAGTCTGCTGCTCTCCTCTCTTGTCTGTCGACCATCCTCCTGTCCTGGGTGTATCACTTGGAGCAGAAGCAGGTCCAGGATCCCAGGAGCCGGATGACATCATGGGAGGGCTCAGGGCCACACACCTCTCTGCAGACCCCTGCTCATGGGGCTGCTCCTCACCATTGTGGGAGCGGGGAGGTTGCACCACGCGTGGCCACGCGCCGCCTGCCCTCCTTCCTTGGCAAAACCCCAGCCTTCTGCCTTCTAGCAAAAGAAAATGTTTTTTAAAAACTGAATTTGGCTGGGCTGGACAAGGCGGCTTCTCAGCCTCGTTGATATAAAGGGCACTTGTTGTGTATGGAAATAACATCCTTCTCTGGACCCAGCCGTGGAAACAGTGATCTCTATTGAGCGGCCTTATCTTGAGGCTTGGGCACACTACAGAGTGCTGATTTTTATGACTATGCAGTTCATGCATTTAAATATAAAAAAAAAAAAAAAAAAAAAAGAAGTCCTAACAGCATGACTTAGTCCTAGAAAGTGCTTCCTTAGGGAAAAAAGAGGGGGATACTAAAAAATAATTGCTTAAGAAAACATGAAAGCCAAGTACCCTGTAATTCCTCATATATGAGGAAATAAATCTGAGACATTTGTTAGGAAGAAAATAGCTTCTTAAGATGCATAAGCAGTCTTTCATCTGAGACTTCTAGGAGAAAGCTTTCACCCCTCCTGTTTAACAGAGGCTTTAATCTCATCCTTCACAAAAAAGTCCTGTACAAATAGTCCCTGGATTGCTATGCAAATCTGGTCTTTCCCAACAGCTGCTAGAAGAAGCTTGTTTTTTTAATTCCTGGTGAAACAAATAGCTTTTTGGAAAGCCTGTCACTTGCTGTTTTGTGTACAGTGAGGTGTCATGAGGCAACTGAGCTCATTTAGCAGCTTGCTTCTGCCAAAAGAAATGGTCCCAGCTGCATGCTGCTGCTGATTGTCTCATGCTAGTTCTTGTACTCAATGGTTTTCTTAGTAAGCTCAAGCCAGCAAAACCTAAGTAACAAAAAACTCCAGAACAACACCAAAAATCAACTCTAAAATAATAAGGTTTACTTTCTCCTGGCAATGTGTCCTGAATCATCTCTGCAAGGGGTCAAAAAATGCCAGGGCTGACACATAAAAAAAAAAAAGCATATTTTAACCCATGCATCATACCCATTCCTAAACCTGAATAATGGAAATGACTGCTTATGCTGTAGAATTTCTTTAGTTTGTTACAGGAGAAAAGGTAAAACACAATGTTGGTGTTTTTTTGTTGTTTTTGTTTTGTTTTGTTTTGTTTTTTGTACAAGCACAGCTTTTTGTGGTCCTGTGACGCTGATTCAAACGGCCTAAAGTGGCTTTTTGTGAAATGCTTATCACTTACTAGGTTGTCCTTTGTTCTTCTGCCTTGCTTGCTTTCTCTGTGTCACTCCAAGTCATGCATGTCCAGCTGCATCCTCCTTGCATTGCATGGATGTGGCATCTTCCTGATTCTCACTCTAAAAACTGCCCTTAGACCCACAATCACTCACATGTCTCACTGTTCTCACACTAGCAAAGATTGCTGACTGTAATCTAGCCCATTGCTTCATCTGCATCACTTGCCATTTCGATGCACCACCCTTTATCATCTTTCATTGCTTGCTCTTTCCATCTCCAGGCAATCCTGAAAGTCTGGGCTCCCCGATCTGGTATCTTCCTGACTGGAATCTGGAAAGCTCAGACCTGTGGTGCCTCCACATATTTAAATTGTCATCATCCTGTTGCATGTACTTGACTCTTTCAGCTTTCTTATTGTTGTTTCTAGTATCCTGCCGCATTTTCTGACACACTGAACACCTGCAGGAGTTTTTAAATAGTAGTGTGTAATCAGTATGTTTTCTCATACATATCCCTGATGTTTGGTGTTGCTTTTTGGCAGTTGTGCAAAGAGAATGTTAGCTTTTTAAATGTACATCTCCAGAGGTATTGCATTAAAAGCTACTTTTTAGGTTGAGTTCGTGCACTCTATGAAGTTATTACCTCTCCCTCACCAGCATGGTGACCAGCCATGTGCTGAGTGCTACTCTTTCACTCCAGTGCAGAGGAAACCAAGTGATTTTGAACTGCTTGGATGCTCTGAGGAGCAGCAAGCCCTTACAGTGCTGTCAGTTGTCATATGGAAAAATTAATGCTGGTTAAGAAACACAGGTTGCACTGTGCTCTACATCTTCACTGCAGGAGGTGGAGCTGTTATGCTGTCCCTCCCTTCGAATTTCTGAGTCCCACTTCTCTGGGAGGGACAAAGCCAGGGCATGCTCCAGAGCCATCAGGGGTGGTGTGATGGATGTCTGGTTTTCAGGCCCAGGAAGAGGAAAACTGAAGGGGTGTGAGGCGTTATGCTAAGTCCCTTGTTCTGAAGGAGGAAATTGGATGCCTTGTGACCTGCACTTGAAAGCTGAATAGTTCAAGTTATCATAACCTACAGCTGCAGGGAGGAGATCACCACAAACAACAGAGTTGTTTGAAGGCCAAGGGTTTAGTACAAATAATCATTACAACATGGGCTGTTTTTGTTTATTGTTTTTCAAAAGTGCAGGATTAAGCACTCAGAAGTTAGGAAATGCCAGTTAAGGCAGCAATTACTTCCCTGTCTCTGTGCTGTTGGCCAAAGCTGGGAGCTGTGCTGACCGGAGCACAGAAGTACTTGGGGGCCCGGTGATGCTGGCAGCCCATCAGTGGTGCCTGACTGCCTCAGGTGATCTGAGCACACGTGGCACAGGCTGAGCTGGCTGAAGCTGGCAGGGCTCAGAAACACTTTCCTGGAGGCAGTGAGGCCCTTCCCTTCCATCAAGCGGATGGAAAACGATGCATCCAGGTCAGTGGGCACAACAGGAGGGGGTCAATGAGATGACTTGGCCAACTGTAGGCCAACACGGTGGGGCACAGCTGCATTTTTGCTTGTTGTCACAGTGAGCTCCTCTCCTCAGCTGCCACCCCATCACCTGGTGAAAGAGCCAGTGCACCAACACAAGCCCTCCATCATGCTGAAGTCTTGATTAATCTCTGAAGTCTTCTGAAGGAAAAGGTGCCTGTTATCCTGCTGCTGGAAAAGGCTTGATAATTAACACGGAGAACATGTTTAATTAAAATTACCTGGGTAGATGCAGTTCTGGGCTGGTATTGTACTGTAAAAGTGTAGCACAGGGTACAGCAAAAATTTTTCCTGTTTGCAGGTCACTTACTTAACAATTCCCTTCTGCTTTAGACCCCTGTGTTGTTTATTTAACTCTGTCCAGCTTCCTGAGGAAGGGAATCTCATTCACTCTGTAAGCTTGCTGAAAAGTTCCAATGCAGTCTCCAGGGAGACACACCTGTCCCTCTATGCCCTATTCTTGTTTTAGCTGGGTGTGTAAGTTGATATCCAGATCCTGGGGTGCTTTGAGGACTACCTAAAAAGCCCTCTTTTAGCTTGGCTAATTGGTCTGAAACCCTTAAATGCAGTAGAGGACATCCTTTTCAGCAGATGTCCCTAGTTTCTTCAGTGGCTGCTGCAAAGATCCAGAATTCCTGAGACCTGTGAGTAGTTGTGTGGAGTTTTTTAGCCATTGTTGCTTGTGCAAAGTCTGGCAATATATTTTTTATCTGAAGGATAAAATTAAAAAAAAATAATTTATATTTTTGTTTTGTATATCCTTTTTGTTTGAAGGACTTATTGAAGGTTTTAAGAAGATTCTTTAAAAATATAGTATTTTAAATATGTAAGATTAAATACAAGTGGATTCAGAGAGGCTGTAAAGCCTTTGTAGACACTGCAAGTGTCAAAACAGCTGTGGGCTGTCACTGCTCTAGAAGTTTGCTAGTTCAGCTGAAGGCTCTTAGGGAGCTTTTAAAGTAATTCTTGCTATCACTGTGTATCTACACTTACAAAAATCACCTGTTAACTACTTTCTAAAACACAGCAGTGGAAAACCAGAAAATTTCATATTTGTTTTGGATGTCTTTTGAATTTTGGTTTTAAGACTTTCCCAAACATAAGGCTTAAACCAAAACTTGAGATTCTTGCAGCCACATCACTCCAGGGGACTTTAAGGAAGAAAACTGCATTAAATATAGCAAGACTCACCCACACTTTTATGTCAGGATAAGGAGCCCAGATACTCCCTTTGTGTTCCCTCCTGCTTGTGCTAGCAGCTGTTCCGCTCTACCCGTTTGCTTTCCAGGGTAACGACTCTTGGGACTGAGCTATCTCACTGACCATCTGCGGCCCATACAACAATTTGTAGTGGATAATCCCTCACAGTAAATCCTCCCATCACGTGCTGCATGGTAGTTTTGGACTTTGTCCTGTTCTGAGGTCAGTGTAGGCCTGTGAGTTGCTGCAGCAAGGTGCCATCCTTCCTGCAGCCAGGGGAAAGGTGCAGGGCTCCCTGAAGGTTCAGTGAGGCTAGGGCTATGCAAGTGGCTCCAAACCCTCTTTACCACTGGGAAACTGTTAAAATCTGTGGGGAAAAAAATTCTGCAACCGAGTCACAGCATTGCTTACTTAAGGCTTTCCATCAGGAGCAGGGTTAGAAGGTTTGCAATTGTAAAATTGCAAAAAAAAAAACAACCCCATACAAGGACTCAGACAGACAGTGACCTGGGTATTTTACAGGCTGTTTTGGTCACTGCTTTCATAATGGACAGCATTCACATTCTTGAGCTAGCAGCTTTTTTTGCTCTGTGTTTTTCATGCGGTGACAACTTGAGCATCCCATCACCACCCAACTCCAGGCACTGGGACTTGTCTAGCAGAGAAGTTCATGACAAATTTACATAGTGTGGGCATGGCTGTCCTGTGGCAGACTGAAGGTTCACCTAACACAGCCTCTGGTTGCCCTAAGCCCCTGGAATTTAGGGAGCTATGCAAGAGCAGTGATGAGCAGTCCTTCTCTGATAACCTGCCCTAGTGTGCAGCAAGCTGCAGTTGTGGGATTTCCTAAGCGGTGCTTGCAGAGGGATTATTTTCTTCCCTGACCTGGTCAGTTTAATTTCTGGGTAACCCTGAGCCCACTGCCACATGGCTCCCTGGCTTTTGGAGCACAGTGAGTGCAAGGCGCACAGTGTCCATGCATGCTGCTGGGTCTGTGTCAAACCTCCTGCTGACAATAGCAGGGACCCCCTCTGGTCTGGTCTGGAGATGAGGAATCCTGGACAATGCAGTTACTTTTTCTACATGGGCTCTGCCATATCTCAGGTCTCCTCCACCTTTCTTGCATATTTGGTAAGGCAGCAGAGGCGTTTAACCAGGGCTTATTTTTCTAGGCAACTCTCCCCTGCCTCTTCCCCTCTGCTCCTCCCTCACTTTAACTCAGGTTCCTTCTTTCCACCAACTTGTGGTTTTTGCATAACACTGGTGTAACTTCTTGGGGTTGAAGGCCTGGCTCTGCTTCCCTGGGCAAGGAAGCTGCCCAAAACCTTCAAGACTCTGTGCCCAGTCTGGCCTGGAGGTTTGCAGTCCACTTACAAAAGCACAGTGCTTACATTAGGCTGATCTTCTGGCTTCAGCTAATGAAGGACCTCCGCCAGCCTGGACCTATCATGGCAAGGAGAATGACATCATTGGGAAAAAGGGCTGCTGTGCAAGTTCTGCCAGTGATCGTGCAGGATCTCTCCCCTCTCGCGAGGCGGCCACTCTGTCTCGGCATGCGCAGACACTGCTTTATCCATCAGAATAGTTTTAGTTACCACAGAAGTTGTAACGTGAAGGAGTAGAGGATGCGGAGATACGTGTGACCTCCCTCTCTGGCCGGCTGCAATAATGATAGAATGCCATAAATCCTGTGATTTTTTTTCGTTAAGCTCTGTTGCCTAGAGATTCGTCCCCTCTTAATGCACGCATTGTTTTTGCTTGCCCTAGTTTGCCTTTTACAAACAGCAGCAAGAAATACTGGTACCAAGAGCACATAACTGTGTGATGCTGCATGCAGTCTCACCCACGTGCTGCTTCTGCTCGGCACAAGGAGCTGCAGAGAAATAAAACACAAGGTGACTGGGCTGCTTTGTGAGACCTTCCAGCCCAGTAATGCCGAAACGCCGCCAGGCGCCCCGTGCTCTGGGACCAGCACGCGGCTCTCGGCGTTGCCATCCTGCCCATTCCTTCCCTTATGGACGTGGCTATAACACACGGCAGCTAAGCACAGATGTCTCCCTGGCAGACCGTCAGGCTGCCTTGCTGGAGGAGATTTTTTCC
Source organism: Apus apus (assembly GCF_020740795.1). Lineage (NCBI taxonomy): Eukaryota > Metazoa > Chordata > Aves > Apodiformes > Apodidae > Apus > Apus apus. The sequence goes on along the minus strand of NC_067312.1, from coordinate 65,802,509 downwards.
CCCCCTGCAAACTGCCAAGGTGGACTCCTTAGCTCCTGCGAAAGACGGAATGAGACTGCAGTTCCCCCATCAGTTTCATAATACTCAGAAAGCATCCATTTACATCATTGTGTGCAGTGAAGGGCAGCAGCTGCCAGGAAATTTGAAACTATTTTGATTCCAGTTGACTAGAACAGCAGCAATTGAATTAGCTGGTATCGCTATAGATAAACTGATGATCTGTGCATTTTATTTCTTTGACCAATGGGTAACTGCTGGAGCTACAGTAACCTCTGTGAGTAAGGAGACTGTTCAAGCAAATATATCTAATTTCTCGAGCTAGCTTATATATATATATATACTGTATAGAGAGAGACACTCACACCATTCTTTTGTAAAATGTACCTTTAAACAAAATGTCTGTCTATGCTTGTAACTTGTGTTTTGCTTCTTAGAGTTTCCTTTTATTATGATGTAGACAAGCTTGCTTCCCATGGAATTGTTATTTATCTATGAAATATCGTATCTATGCCTGATTTAAGACGTGAATTCTTTCAACGTCTAGTCATCAGAAAGGCTGCCAACTGCTGTTAGGTTATATTTGCCCAGCATCAGTTTTCTAGCCACTCACCCCCTTTCTATTTTATATCATATCTCTCCTTTTAATATTTTTTCTTGCTTTGTTGAAAGAAGCCACCTTCAATGCAAAGTAGAAATTGGTGTTACCTGAGAGTGTGTGTCCTTTGTTTGTTTGGTGATGGGCATTTTTTTTCCCTGCTCATCTTCAGTGCAGTCCTTAAATTTTGTTGTTGCCTTTCTAGCCTTGTTTTTAATGCAGTCATATTGGGGGATGGGGCTGGACAGGATATGCTAGTAGCTGCAGCAAGACATGATGCTGTGGTGGTGGATGGGAATAAGGGAGGAGTTTCCCTTAAAGAGCTCAAGCTCCTCAAGGCTCTGCGACCCGATATAGCTCTCTGAGCAAATGGAAAAGCTTTGCACCTTTTAGGAGCCAGGGACAACTGGTGGTGGTTTACTGCTAGGATAGGAGACTTTGGCAGTCCTGTGCATGGTGGTACCTAATGTAATGGGGAGAGACTGCTGCTTTGGTGCCACATATGAGTATTTTAATCAGGCAGTGAATTAGGCAATGTTCCTGCAGTTCTTCCAGAGTGGGTCTGCTGATACCTCACTGTAGAAGAAGCCTTAAATTTCTGCAGTGAAAGTGCATCTCACTTGCCCAGGTGAAACATCCTCCCTCCTCTCTCCATGCCTATATATGCATATATGTGCTTTGTACGTCTGCCTCTTCTGGAGTCTGCTGGGCTTGCCAGAGGGTAAAGTTTGCTTGGGATGAAGTTCAGGAGGAGAAGTAAATCAGAAACTTGCTTGGGTTTGCTTATTGCCGTCGCAACAGTCGTCGTTGGCAGATGGTGAGATGCAGCAGTGCATTTAGCCTTCACTGACAGAAATAAGGCCGCCTCTGTTTCCCTCCCTGTCGGTTCAGAAGCTAAGATAGCAATTAGCTGAGACAAGCCTGGCCTCTTGGCAGGGTCTGTGTGCAGTGCCTTGTCAGGGCTTGGCCTCCAGTGCGTGTTGGCTACATCCCAGCACCATGGGGGGCTGAAGGGGCAATGCTCTGGGCTTCCTTCCAATGAGGTGGGGTATGTGGGTTGGAGGCAACTGGGGGGGGGGCAAGCTCCTCAGTCACTGTGCATTGTCTAACTTCAGGATGTGGCCAGAGTGTGTGGCCGAGGCGGTGGCATGGCCAAGTGCTGCCAGCATGAGCCAGCAATGTGTGCTTGCAGCACAGAAAGCCAACCATATCCTGGGCTGCATCAAAAGAAGTGTGGCCAGCAGGTCAAGGGGGGTGATTCTCCCCCTCTACCTAGCTCTCCTGAGACCCCACCTGGGTATTGTGTTCAGTTCTGGAGCCCGCAACACAAGAAGGACATGAAGCTGTTGGAGTGGGTCCAGAAGAGAGCCATGCTCAAAGGGCTGGAGCACCTCTCCTATGAAGACAGGCTGAGAGTTGGGAGTTACTCAGCTTAGAGAAGAGGAGACTCCAGGGAGACCTTATAGTGGCTTACCAGATCCTGAAGGGGGCCTACAGGAAAGCTGGGGAGGGGATTTTATGAGGGCAAGTAGCAACAGGACAAGGGTTAATGGCGTTAAACTGGAAGAGGGTATATTTAGATTAGACATTTGGAATAAATTCTTCACTGTGAGGGTGGTAAGACACTGGAACAGGTTGCCCAGAGAAGTTACAGATGCCCCCTCCCTGGAAGTATTCAAGGGCAGGTTGGATGGGGCTCTGAGTAACCTAGACCAGTGAGAGGTGTCCCTGCCCATGCCAGTGGGATTGGAACTCGATGATCTTTGAGGTCTCTTCCAGTCCAGACCATGCTATGATTCTGTAAGGCCTTGCCAAGTCTTTTTTTTTTTTTTTACTCAAGAATTTAATTCTATGTGATTAAGTAATTTTCAAGCTCCCACATGCTGAGGGAGCAACAAGCACAAATGCAGCTGCATTAGAGCATACCTGGGCTGCATGGTGGGGAACTGGGGCCCTTTGCTGGCTTGGCTGATCCCAGTGCAGGTGTTGGGACATTGTAGCCACATAACATCATTCTCATTCGTGAGTCTGTCCTGCTGGAAATGTGTTCCCGTGGCAACCTGGCGCCTGTGCCTTGGAATGGCAAGCACTGTATGCATGAGTTGTATGCAAAGGGGACTGTTGGGGGCCTCAGGCACTTAGAAAAAGCACCATGCCTGGAAATCCTCACATGAGGAGAGGGACCTCTCTCTCTTCTTCAGACTCTCTCAGTGCACCCACACCTGTGTGTTGGAAACCCTACTATGAAGGCAGGCTGGTGATGCAGAATTGGACAGGGCATCTATGGTCCTCACAACTCCCTGGGACCCTGCAGCAGAGAAAAGGTCACTATCCTCAACAGCAGCCAAGTCATCTCTGAAAAAACCTGACCCACTGAAGTTTTGCTATGGAGTGATTAAATGAACAGCATGGAGATATCTATGCAAGAGTCCCTGAGGGAAGAGACTGTGTCTTAGCATGGTCCAAATCTGCCACTTTGATCCTGCACCAACAGGGTGTGCAGAATTTACTTACCTTGTGGCTAGATATACTGGGTAGTGAGCTGGCAGGTGTGAGCTGCTGCTCATCTTAAACCACTGGCAGATAGATAGACACAGGAGTGTCATGCTGAGCTCGTGTTAAATTATCCTCTTGTTCACCTTGAACTCAGCCTAGTGTTAACCACAGTCACATGGCTTCCTCCTCAGAAATGGCTTGGGACAAGCCTGCTCAGAGTGGAGATGGGGATTGGTTTGCAACGCAGCATCTAGAGATGCACCTTGAGTGGGGAAAAGTGTCCAACTGCAAGTTGGTGTCTGGTTCCAGAGTTGTCACTCCTGGCATTTTTCAGAGTAGGTGTTTGGATCTGATCTTCATTTTTTCTTTTTAAAGCACTTTTATACTCTGGGCTGTGTTTTTTCAGAGGGGTGCAGTGAATACAACTGTTGCTGGCTTTTTTTTTTTTTTTTTTTCAAAAGCTCAGTTCCTCCTTGGGCCCTAATATAACGTTGCCAAGTATGCATCGTTGTGTCATCTATGAGGTTCCTCTGGGGACAGCTGGTTCCCTGTTACCCCTCAACAATGGGAGCCACTGAGTACTCAGCACTTGGAAAATGGGACCATCTATTTTCGCTCCTGCTTTGTTTACATCAGTTGGAAAACAGCATGAGGAGGGGAGGGTTAGGAAGCTTTTCGTGCAGCAGTGAATTTGCTGCAATAGAAGATGTGAGCTGCTTGGTACACCACTGCAGCAAGACCTTCAGTTACCTAAATTGTTGAAGGAAGAGGGTAGTTTTGGCAGAAAGTTGAATTGCTCATTAATTGCTTGGTAATTTAGCTAATTGCTTTTTTCAAGGCTGTGGAATATATGCGGTGTGGCTGATTATCTTCCCAGTGTTTGACCTCTAGAAGTGAAAATTACCTAAAACCTTTTTTTTTTTTTTTTTTTTTTTTTTTAATAAAACCAACAGGTATGGTACATCCTGCAGATGGGTGTCAGATCTCAGAATATCCTCTTTCTTCAGCCTTTGGAGCTGGCCTGTGACCTCAGACTGTTCATGGGCCACTGGGACCCTTTCTGAAGCGTAGCAGACATTGCTGGCATTCCTTCCTCAGCAGCACACGCTCCCAGAGTAGGGCTGCCCAAAAACTCCTATGTAAAAGGACCAGTGCTGGATATCTGCCGTGTGAGAGCGTGCAGAAGTGAGTTAAACTGAACGGTATTTTCCCTGCAGGGGAGAGAGAGTAGTTACTCTGTTTAGGAGAGGGCTGGGAAGGGTGGCCAAGCCTTCTGCCTATGCAGGGAGGTAGATAAACCCATGTTCTCTTTTTTTAACTTGCAGGTAGTGGCCGTGGAAGCAGCACTTTCCTCCCTCATACCATCATCAATGAATTCCCAGAGTACGGCACTGTAGAGCCAAGCGCAGACGGGCCGCAGGCTGCCCCGCTGCGCTGGGCCGAGCCTGTGACACGCAGTCCGGAAAGGCGGGACAGTCACCACTGGATACCTGCCCGGCCCCTTCCTCAGCACGCAGCTCCTGCAGACAGTTCGAGACCTGACACCGGGGCAGCGCAGCTGTGCACCCCAGAAGAAGGTTTGCAACCTGTGGGTAACCTGCCAGAGATGATGAAAATCTCTCGACAGCTGGAAGCAACAAAGGTGCAAGAGAGCGCAAATACTTCTCTTGATTCAGAGACACAAATGGAAAAAAAGAGCATTACTGGCAGCCAAAATGTGCAGGCAGCCAGAGAACCAGTTCCAGCAGGCCAAGAAAAACCCTCAGACATGCCTCTTCCATCTGAACGAACAGCTGAGGAAAAAATGCATTTGATCGTGGAGAAAGATCTGGCTGCAATATGGACTGGAGAAAAGCAGTCTGAGTCCTTGCAAGCCATCAGTAATAAAGCTGAGGAGGTCCACGTAGTGCAGGAGACAAGCTGTCATAGACCATCTGTGACAAACCTGGAAGCAGCCAGCAGAGTGGAGGGGTGGGCGAATTTTGAGTTTTCAGCTTACAGACAAGGCAAAATGCAAATGGGTCCTGAGAGGAGGCTCTCTAAAGAGGCAGCTGTGAGCAAACATGTAGAATTTCAGGGGGTGGAGATTTTATGGCTGCAAAAAGCCAAGGAGCAAAGAAAGAAGAACTCACTGCTGGAGACTGTGGCTGTGGAGAGGAAGGCGTTCCCCAAAACGTCTGCCCACCCTGTGCCACCGGTGGTCTCCCCAGGCTTGGTCTCCTCTCCAGATAGTGCTTGGAGCGAGGTCCATGAGGACCCAAGGCCAGGACCCACTGCCTCTGGAGCCACTCCTCTGGTGCTGCTAGATGAAAGCGAGGAGGATGAAGTTTTTATGAAGGACAAGGAAGACCACGGTGAGGAGGAGATGGCTGTGCTAGCGGGAGGACAGGGCAGGTAAGATGGTGCTTGGGGGGCTGCAGTGAGATCTGTAGGGTTTCTCTCATCCCAAGCACATGGCTTCTGCCTACCCCTTTCAAAGGTAATGAAAATGAGTGTTTGTCTGCTGCCTGTGGCGTGGTGGCAATGGTAGCAGTTCATGCTTGGTGGTGACTACTGCATGAAGTTGGGACTGAACCCCATCCACACCACCGTGTTGAAGTCTGTCTCAGGTTTAGAAACAAAGATGTCTTTTGCTCTTTGCAGAGTAATGGCTGTTTGATTAAGCATCTGTAGCAGCTGTGGTTTGGATGCAGACATGGCATATAATTACAGGCAGCATGCAGGCCTGGCCCTGTGCGCCTGGCCAGATTTTCTGGTTTTGGGCAGAGTTCATGCAAGAACAGTGTGAACATCACTGAGAGGTCCAATAATGAAGACATTGTACCCAGGGCCTTGTACGTTATGAGAGGGTAAACACTGTGATGTGCTTTCTTTGTTACCTATTAACTGTGTTTATATAATTTTCAGTCTATATTGCAAAAACATGTACAGCTTTTTACAAGAGCATCCTGATTTGCTCACTTCCCCCCCTGCCCCTTTCTTTTACCCAGGAGATTGTTAATTTTAATGTCCCCAGAGAGGGAAACAGTGTCAGTCAAGCACAGAGGTGGTGCAAGGAGAAACTAGGTTTTACCTGCAGTGTCCTCTTCTGCACAGATCCACATTGACCTTTCTGTTCTCAAAGGTGGAAGGCAAGGAAGGTTCACCCAGAGGTCTGAACTTTGCCCCTGAGCTGAAATGAGCAGTTTCTGATTGATTTCTAGGATGATGGAGGAGGGTGAAGCAGCCACAGGAGGATATGAAGATGTCTTTGCGCAGAGGCACTCCGACATCTCCACTGATGTGTACAGCTCACAGTTTGAAAACATCCTAGACAATGCATCTTTATACTACAGTGTGGAGTCGCTGGAGACATTGTACTCAGAGCCTGATAGCTTCTTCAGCTTCGAGATGCCACTCACTCCCATGATCCAGCAGCGCATGAAGGAGGGCGGCCAGTTTTTAGATCGGACGTCAGTCTTGGGGCAGCCAGATGTCCTGCAGCTTCCCCCTGACGGGGAGGTGAAGGGCGGTGGAGAAGGCATTGCCAATGGCTTGGGGGATGTAGGTGAAACACTCTTCAGAGGAGATGTCACAGAAGTCCCTCATCTGGAAAGGTAAAAGCAGTGGGTGAGCTCTCTGTGGGCCTGCTAATTTTTCACCAGTGTCTGTTAACTTTGGTGAACTGTTGCAGAGTGTAGTTTTGCCTCTTTCAACACTGCATTTTTTCTACAGAGTAATTTCCAGTGTAAGAGAGTGAGCTGCTGGAGAGAAGTGAGCCATCCAAACATGCTGTTAATTAGAAAAGTGCAAATTTACAAAGGTTTTGTAGGTGATACTCATGTCGATAAAAGGCAGGCTGGTATTGTTGCATCTCTGGGACCTGTTCTTGAGGAGTTCCCGATTACAGATTAACCTTGGTTCAGCTCCAGATATACCTGGACTTGTTAGCAGCAGTTTTAGGAACAATAACACCCTGTGCACATGGACATGTTGTCCAAATGCAGCTTGTGATGTGGGTGTCAAAGGTGCGTCTGTGGAAGCACCTTTTCCTCTCTCTTGAGGTCAGCAGGAGTTTTGCTGCTTACTTCAGCTGGGATGAAGTTTTGCTCCCACCATGTACACGGGATTGGAGACTGTTAGCTTCTTCCTTTATTTGGGCACTAGTTACTGATTGAGAGAGGAGGGAGCATTGGAAAAATGTTAATAATTTCTGTTACAGTAAAGGGAAACGTATTAAGATAAGAGCCACATAAGAAGCAAAAACTAGGCTAAGTGGTCAGACACTACTGTGTAATTGTAGAAACACCCTCTATGAACAAACTTTCCTCATTGTGTGTTGTCAAAAATATTGGGGAGAGTGAAAGACAACAACAGGGAGTGTGGGGGGTTGAACCAAAAGCAGTAGTCTGTGGAGGAGTAAGGGAACTTGTGAGTGACAGAGATACTTTGGGTCTCCTTCCTCCAGGGATGGGACTAAGTGTTATCTAAGAGTCCTTAGACCGTGGCCTGAGATAGGTCTACTCCAGTCTGATCTTTCCTGCGAGTGGGTGAGAGATCTTTTGTCTTTTTATTCCTTTTGTGCTAGTGTGAAAGAAGTCTTTTGAGCAGTGGTAGTTTTGCTAACTTTGTGGATTAAGGTACACTTTGCCCTTAAAAGAATAGCTAAAAGGATGTAGCAGTTTAGACTAGTCTTTCCATCAATCCTACTGGAAAAAAAAAAGATGTTTAAATATTTTATGACCTTGGTTCCTTGGTGCCAATTGGCAATAAGTGACTTCTAATCTGCTACAACCAGTACAGAGCCAGTGACTGAGGTCAGTCCTGACACTAGCATTTCCTTACTTTTACAGAAATCAGAGATTGTTGTGAGACTGAGCAGTGGAGGACAAGCAGCACATACAGATGCTGATTCTGTTACCTTGTGGTTGCAGTATTTAGTATCTAAAAAGTACTGTCAAGTAAGGCACACATCTGCTTATTAAGGCAGAAGTTACCATGAAGACAAGGTGTACTTAGATCATGCTTAAAGACGTTAGGTGCCTGCCTAGTGTGGATTTTGTTAGGAATTAAGTTAATTTTAGTTTAAATTTGCAGCTAGAGTGATAAAAAAAATGGAGGATTTTTAAATTCTTATTTTATCCCCCTTAATAAAAAAGTAGATAGGAGTGTCCCCGACAGCAGATTTGTTAGGAACTCTGCTGTAGTAGTCTGCATGACTATTAGTGATGAGTACCAAGGGTTTGTTCTGTTAGTCAAGGTGCTGAGACAGAGTACAGCTGCAGCTGCACAGCCAGCCACAGATGTGTCCAACAGGGTAATCCTTGGGACTATAACCTTATTAACCATCCCCTGCCATGATATTCTAATGTCATATTTTATCGCAGCAGGGTACAGGTGACTGGCTGACAGACTTTGTGTGCTGTATTATTAGATACAGCAATGAATCACGGTGTTGCAGAGTGTGGGTGAGGAGCACTGTGTGAATGCTGGAGGCTGCATGGGATTTACTCACAAAGGGGTCAAGGCTGTGTGTCACTGTGATGTTCAGGTAAACCAGAAATAGCTGTCTGAGCTGTGGGTACCATTTCTCAGAGTTTACATGCATGGCTGTGTTGCCTGAAGCAATCCCAGGCTTGTTTTTTCGAGTGAAAGTCCACATGTATGATAGTGAATGGTAGCCACTGTGGCAGCTTTGTGCCTTCTGCTGTATGTTTGTGTTTCCTGTGGTACCATGAGCCTGTGGTTGTGTAGGAGCTGGGGTTTTCTATGCATAGCACCTGCCGGGTGCTGCAGGACATTACGGGGCACCCGCTGAAGTGGTCCAGCTCTCCTGGAAGGCCAGGTGGGCAAGGGAAGTCCACCACCCTGCCAGATCCAGGCAGCATTCTCTGGCCCTGCATCCTGCAGCTCCCTGCTGGAGCTTGCATGCAGCAGGTTGTCTGCGATATATTGTGGAGCCACCGGAGGTCTCTGTGCCCTCTGCGGAGCTGTTGGCTCCCGTTGAAGCCAGGGGCTTCCTCTGCTCCCTCTGCCCACCCCGTGGCCTTGGGGGAGGGGAGGTGGCGGGTGGAGAACCTCATCTTGTGGGGATGAAGGCAGATGTGGGGTCTTTGCACGTGAATAGTGGCAAGTGCAAAGTGAAGTGGGAGAATTAGGTATGCGAGGGGCTTAGAAGCAAGGCGGTGGCACAAGAAGAAGCGTGACCCCCCCACTTCCAGAAACCTTGCTTACCAACACAGGCAAACAAAATCTGAAACCGAAACCTCAGCAGCTCCCTGTTCAGTGGTATTTCAGTGACATAAATAAATGCGTGGGAAACAGTGTGGGGAGCGAGTACAGTTCCCACTAACAGCGCTAATTTATGGGGGAACAGGGTGTGAAATACTGGCAGCTCTTCACGGTCCAGCGCAGAAGGGGAGGGTGGGTGTGAGAGCAAAGAGTTAATGCCTTACACCTGGAAATGGAAAGCTGTGTGCCAACGAGGAAAGGAGGAGCAGGTGCTCCCCATGGCCATGCGCTCCGGATAGCGGGTAGCTGAGCACCACAGCAGCTTTTGCATCCCTCTGGAGGGATCCTGAGCGTAGCTGACATGCCGACCCTAGATGGCGTGAGGTTTTAATACATAACGGCAAGGAAACCTAGTCTGGTAATGAATAAGCGGGAGGGTAACATCCTTCTCTGCTCTTAGGAAATCGCTAGCTCTGGGAGGGGTCAGCTCTGGTATGTGAAGGCCAGTCACATGCTTTCAGAATTGAAAAAAAAAAAAAAAAAAAAAGGAAAAAGAAAAGGAAAAAAAAAAAAAAAAGAGAGAGGCTTGCGGGCTGCAAGTTCCTATGGGCTCCTGGGTGTCTGGATGTTTCGCCCCTGCTGTGCTCCACACCAGCTGCTGGCCGCGGTTAAACGCAGTAAGTCCTGGCGAGGGCTGTGCAACGTGCCCACCCTAACAGCCTCTTGCTCTTCTCTCGGGCAGGGGGACATCAGCTGACCCCTGGCTTTTCCTGCAGGACAGGTGGGCTTGCTTTTGCAAGCAGTCCTTTCCTGGCACAGCTAAGGTGCCCTTCTTGGGCAAGTGGAGGAGGGATGCCTTGGGAGAGTGATGTGCAACTTGCCTTCCCTCGGTAGCAGTTGTAGTTCTTGGTGTCTTTTGGGGGTGTTAATCTCTTTTCTAGGTATGTAATGATTATTCCACTGGGAGAAGAACACATTTCTGCAGCTAACGTAGCCTGAAGTTTCTGCAGGTAAGGGTGGGAGAACTGAGAGAGGAGAGAAAGGGTGTGACTGGAGGGACAGCCTTGCTGTGTATGTAAAGATACGGCATTTGGGCTGTGTTTGGTGCCCTTGTCTCCAGTGTTATCCCTGCCGAGTCGTGCAGTCCCTGCCGTCGCACCCCTGCCCTGGGTACTGCGCTCCTCCCTTTGTGTGCCAGTGGGTTCTGCTGAGATCGAGCGAGGCTCAGCCTTGGTGTGGGAGTTCAGTGCAGAGACAGGAAGGAAAGGTGTTTGCAAGGTGCTACTCAGACGTCCAGCCTGAGTTTGCGTTGCCTGAACTAGGCGTAGTAATTTACACCAAATCAGAGGGGGAGGAAGGGGATGTATTTCTGAAGCAGTAAGATATATCTGAGGGAAAAGTGAGTTATCTTTGCTATGTATGCAGTGAGCAACAGGGCATCAGTGTGTCTAAAAGTAAAGTATGGTGTTCTCTTGGTGATGATCCCTGTTTTTCTTTTCTACTTTCAGACTTCAAAGACTCTTTTTAAAAATCTTTATTTTTTTTATGCATTCTTTGTAGCAGACTTCCGATTCCCTCATCCCATGTATGCTAGTCAGGACAAGAACTTAACAAACTGAAAAACTTCTAGCATTTCTTTTCCTGAGTTATCTTGGAAGGTGTGGTCTCTGCTGGTAGGACATCACTCAAGATTTTTCTAAATCCAGAGATTAAAAAAAATCTGTATTGCAGCTCCTAATCATTAAAAACACTTAAGTATTTGCCACCTGCCATCATCTTCAAAGAATTGCTGGTGCTCAGCAAATTCTGCCCATCCTGTTGTTCTGTGTGTTTGTTTGTTTTTCCCTAGAGATGGCAAAACCAAATTTAGTCACATAGATATTCTTTTGTAATTCAGGATGGGGGGAAGTAAGCAATATCCCTAAAGCAGTCTGGTGGTTCTCAGAATAAATGCACCAGAGTGTAGTATGTAGTTTCCGATGGCTGCCTGGCTGCCAGGTTACTCGTAATGGTTTGTGCCTCTCAAAGTAGTTAAAATAATTGTGTTCTTTTTTCTGTGTGTGGGTCATTTCCAGCAGTTTCCCAGTTGGCACTCTGCTTATTCCTTCTTTGAGAAAATAAACTTTGTTGACAGATAAACTCAGTTTTGTTCCCTGTCTCCAGGTTGATTCTCTGCATCTCCTCCCAGTTTATCAGCATCCTGCATGCTAGTTAAACTTCTGGTTTTCAGTTTGCACTCTGGTATTGTTGTCCAAAGTTGCTTGTGTTTGATTTTCAGTGATATGAGATTCAGTACTTACATATCTAACACATAACCTTTATTAATTCATTTCGTTAGTCTATCCAACAGCAATCTGTTAGAACTATTTTCCCCTTTAAAGACTTGCCTTGTGACCTGGTAGAATATTTTTATTTAGTGTGAAACTACCACTTAGTGAACAACTGCCCTTTTTCCTAAGCACATGTTTTTTGGCCTTCAGATGTGCCTCAGCTCATGACAGACTCTGGGGCCTAGGAGAGCTAGGGCTGCCAGGGGGTGGTACTTCATATTTGCTGCCAGCCATACACACAGGATAAGGAAAGTTATTCAGAGGGGTGACACTTGGTTACTGTCTTAAAACAGCAAATTTGTCAGCTGCATCTGCAGTGATTGAGCAAGCAAACATGCTGGAGCCCATTGGCTGCCTGCACATGGGCTACTGCATCTGTCAGGTTTTGAACCACTAGTAAGCATAATATCCTGGCATGGGCATGTTAAATCTAGGTAAAGATAAAGTGGCACAATCCACAAGGGTCAGTTTCTGAAACAGGTGGCATTTTGGCAGCAGAGGATTCACCCCTTTATCACTCAGCTTAGTAACTTTAATTTCACCATGGTATTCACTGCAGGAAGGTGGCATCACTTATGAAGTCTATGGAAATGCTGTGTGTGAGTTTGCCTTTGCACTGTGTAATGAGGTGCTTGCAACACCAGTTTATTGAAAGTTTGTAGAACTGCTTCTAGTTCCTAAATAAACTGTTGTTTTAGGGAAAAAAGGGCTGCTGAGTTTTTGCCTCTTCAGTTCCCAGCCTCCTCTGAAAATAAAACAAACAAAACAAAAATCCAGGAGCTGACAGAGACAGAAAAGAAAACAAAACAAGAAAGGAACAGCTGATCAGTTCACTGCACAGAGCACCTCAGTATAAAGCTGTCAGCAGCTTGCCTTCTAAGCTGGCATCTGTTGGCATATCTCAATTAAAGTCAAAGCCATTTAGATCAGGGAACCTTCATTCACTGAAACTGAGGCATCTCTGCCAGCTCTGGGTCAAAGTGCTCCCAAAGTGCATCGTGGCATCTCCTCTGTGAGCCACGACTGACTGCCCATCAAGACCCCTTGGCATTATTGCTGGTTAGCTCTTTTCTTTCTCTGTCCATCTGTCTGTTGGGATAGACAGGGGCAGAGCCTGGCAGCTGGCATGGCAGCCTAATACATGTATAGCTTTGGATGTGATGCGGGAGCACCGGTGGAGAAGAACAGGGCATGAAGCATGCAGACTCCTTGCTCGCACTGGATGGGTAAGCTGTGGGTTGGTTGTTTTTTTTCTCTTATTGCAGAACTCTGACTTTTATTGTTAGTATCTGCTCTTCTGAGGAGAGGTGGTTCATTTTGCTGCCTGGTTGCAATGAAAAGCTCCTGTGTGATACGACTGAAATGTTTCAGCTGTGCGTCTGCAGGGAAACCTTAACCAAAAGGCATAAACACTGTATTTTTATGTATCAGGTTTGCTCCCTCCTTGGGAGGACCAACTGGACCAGCTGCCTGTTAACATGTGCTCCCTGGGCTGGTCTCCAAACAGTTAAATTGAGCCCAAGTGAGAGGGGAATTGTACTCTGCTGGCTTCCCAGTTTTGCTTCTGTCCCGGAGGACCCTGCAGGAGCCCCATGGGGAAATGTCAGGGGACAACTCTTGGCAGCCGCAGCATGGGAGGGGTGGGTGGGCTCAGGAGAGAGTCTGAGGGCTCCCAAAACACTTGAGGGCTAAGTTTTTTTCTGAGCAAGGTTACTGGTTGTTCAGTACATTATTTGGGTCTGGTTTTTTCTCACATCTGGGGGCAAGTGGGCTGGATTCTGAGTGTGGTACTATCCTGATATATGCAAAAGACTGATCTACACATTGGTGCATCTGTCAGAAATACCTATTGCAGGGTGAGCCCTTGGATGCCCTCTGTGGCAAATGACAGGTTTTCATTTTCTGGACATGGGGATGTTAATGTGGTGACAATCCCTCTGAGATTGCTAACCCCTGCCATGGACATGTTAGGAGCCTGAGGTTGAAAGGGAATCAAATCTGAAGTATTTTTAGCAAAACATTTGTACTTCAGGTGGCAATGGGCCAGCATATCTGTGTAATAAAGGACATGCTGTCTCTCGGAAGGGCTGCAATCCTGTCCCTGCATGTGGTGGGACTTGTTGTCCTAAAGCTGTGATCCCACAATGATGGTGTTTGCATTTGCTGTAATGCAAGCCTGTCAGAAAGGGCATTTTCTGAACACTTTAGCTGTTAACTCCCTACTTACGAGGTAGGAATTCTTTTAATCAAAGAAAAAGGCAAGTGATTACAGGGATTGAGAGGTTATTTTTAAGCAGTGGCATGCATTTCAGCTCCTGAAATTGACTTTGCATATGCCTCTCCAACAGGAGATTACAGGGTGTCTGTTTATTTTTGCTTTGCTCATCTCTCTGCGAGGTGACAAGGCTGAAGTGGTTTTTAATGAAACCTTGGTGAGTACTCTGGGTTGTAGGAGCCATTCTCGCTTTGTGTGTCCTGACTGATGCTGTGCTTATGAGACACCCACTGAATTGAGTTGCAGAGAAGTGCAGCTGTGTCAGTCCTCAAAGAGGGATCCACTTCAAAGCGTGTCTCTGAAGAGAATCCATATGTAGGACTTCAAAACTGATTAAACCATTTGGAGTAAAACAGCACAGTGAGTCATCTGCTAGGAAAGGGCATTATTTTTATGATTTTTCTCCCCTTCCTAAAGTTGTATCTTGGAAGAACCCTGGACCTGGAAGTAACTGGCGAGGTAAAATGTTGCTTGGTGTGATCTTGTGCTTCCTGTCTTCTGGCCCCAAAGATGCTGGTTCAGAGCTGCTGCAGCAGAGCTGTTCCCAGCCTGTCAGTGTGGTCAGTTATCACAACCCACTGCTGCTGGGATTTCTTGTCTTTCTCTGGTGGGGCTACTCCTTCCAGTCCCAGGCTGTTTTAAGCATGGCTTTGCAGCTTCCTTGAAACAAAATTCAGCCTGTGTCACTAATGGTTTCTGTTCGGCCCTGAATTGTGGAAGGGTATCACAGACTGAGCATCCATGTCTCTCTGAGGGTTGTAGAGCAGGGATTTGTTCCCTCTAGGGCAGGACGTTTTACAGAGGGAAGTCTTTACCCTCCACAGTCCAGGCTGGTGTTGGGGCCATCTGAAGGCTTCTGCCTTTCTCATGTCCCTGCCATGCTCTGAGGGGAGAGCTGCTGCTGAAGGGCTGCTGAATTAGAAACAGAGCACATTTTGACAACCAGAGTTCATGGTTATGATTGAGAGGATGGTGTCCTCCATTTCGGAACCAGGAAGAGAGTAAGGCTTGGAGCGAAGGCATTAAAGCAACAGGGCCAGCACAGTGCTTCAGAGAGTGATTATCAGCCCTGGTGTGGCTCTCTGGTGGATGCTGTATTCCTGCTGAAAACAATATTTGTTCTGGCCCTAGCTTCAGCATGCCAGAATGCATCTCCACCCTTCCTTATTTTTAATCATTGCTGCATTTTGCTCTGATGGACTTTGCTGGCAAATGCCTGACTTAGCCTGCCTTGAAGTAAAGCTGATCTTAAAGGTGTACAGATTTATTTGAGAGATAAAATTGTTTTTCCTCGTCTCTCTCCAAAAAGACCTGGGAAGGTCCCAGTCCTGTCATCCAACTTCCACGAGAAGTTGTGCCTTCAGTGCACTCCCTGGAGACATGCACACTGGATGGATTAGCGTTTCTTACCGAAGGGCCACACCTGCATCCATGGGAAACCATGTGCTACAAAGTGTATGCAGTGGTTCAGTCTGCCAAGAGCTGCAGGCAGTGGCAAACTGGGATCAGGATTGAGGCTGGGCTGAGGACAGCACTTAAGCTGAGTTGTCACACCCTGCCACTCAGTGTCAGCTCCAAACATCTCGATGTTAGCAGCTGGGGCCGTTGCTCGGTGCTGGATCTAAGCTCTTCTTCCATGCTTGTCTTCCTTGAGACAAAATAGAGTTTTTTTACCCATGGATTTGCTAAAAAGTGAAGAGCATTCCAGGTCTTAAGACACCTGAAACTGCAGGTACTCATGCTGAGGATTGTAGTTGCAGCCTAGTAGACTGGGACAGTGGACAAGTGAGATATGAGGTGACTGTATCTCTACCATTATGTTACTGGCCTTGCTCTCTTTTTGTCTGGAAGTTGCAGCCATTCCCCAATCACATGTTGTTGTGGAAAATTTCAATTTTGGTGAAACCTAGGGTGGGGGAAATAACTGAATGTAGAAAATTCTTAAACAGAGCAAGTGTGCTACGTGCTGAGCACGACATGATTGAGATACCTTGGCATTGAGAGCTGAATCATTGTAGACCTGATTGATAATAAGTGAAGAAAACAGTATAAAATGCTTCAGAGACTGCCCACCTGTTATGGGTGTGTTACGGGAAACCAGCTTTACAGATGTTACAGTCTGCCCATGTTTTGTCTGTGAAAGTGGAAGGGCAGCTGCTGCTATTACAAGTTATTGAATTTACCATAGCAGCTGTTTATTGAATTGCACCATATCCACTGGATATGGTGGTCACAGCTTCTGTGCACTCACTGTGAACCTGGGGATGCTTTGAAAGAAGGAGGGAGGCTGCCTCAGGAGTGCATTAGTAGCAACAGAAAGAAGAAGGTTTAAGCACCTGGTTTCTGGCCACAGCTCATGCACTGTGAAACCAAAGGGATTTGTGTCAGTTGTGGGGTTTTATTGGTTGGTTTTTTGTATGTTTGTTTTGGTGGTGTTTTTTTTTGTTGTGTGTTTTTTTTTGTTGTTTTTTTGTTTGTTTTAGTTTTGTAGCTTGTGTTTTCTGATAGAGATTAATGTAGAAGTCTCTGGATGGAATCAGCAGCTGTTGCACTACAGGCAAATACCAGAGGTATCCTTAGAATTCATTTTACACTTGAATCCAGGATTAGGGGAAATATAAGCTAATAAAGTTTCAGTCTGTCTTTGTCAGTGGAGGTTTCTCATTTTTGTGTGATAAAGAGTAATGCTGTGTGAGAAATGCATGTCCAGACCTGCTCTGCATCACAGAGCCGTTCTGGGCTCTGTTTAGCTAGTAATGCTACTGTGGACTCTTTATTCAAAGAAACTGTAGACTGCAGAAGACAGACCTATTTGCAGCCTTGGTCACTCTTAGACCTTGATTGGAGTCCATGATAAGCACCTTGGAGAGGGAGGCAAGTAATGCTATCTGTCTTCAACAGCTGGGGAGACTGAGACATAGGGGGAAAGTGGTAGGCTCAGAGAGATTTGGAAGTAAGAAGAGATGTCAGCTTTTCCCCTGAGTAACACCCCCTGATCCCTGCCAAAGTGACCTGTCCAGAAAGCAGCTTGCAGCAGTCATGTACAGGACGTCTGTATTTCCTAAGCCTTCAGTGACACGGGCACTAAGTCTTCTCACCACTTAAAAAAATTGAAAACTGAAGTCTCACTTTAATGCTAACAACCTGGCATTTTCCCTGAATGAGAAGCTTCTGTTGCAGGCCACCAATACTGCTGATTTGATTGTCTTCTTGTATTTACTATGTAAAGTGAGGTACTCAGCTGAAGGAGTAATCCCTTATTCTTAGACTTGACACATGTGCAGAGACAGCCCCATCAGGATGAAGCTTTAAATCAGGTAGGTTGGAAGATTAAGTGGTAAGGTTTCCTAGGCAGCTCCATTGGCTAGTTTTGGTGAGCAGGGGAAGCAGCATGCTGTCCTTCCTGCTGGGTGTTCCTCCTTCTCATCCCAGCCACTGCTCTGAGAGGCAAAACAGAAGTTGGGAGCTGCCGTACTGTTTATTTCACTAAGTGACAGATGCTGGCACTTCCTTTCTTACTAAACTTAGAGTGGTTTGCAGTAACATTGACTCTCATAGTGCACTGGTTCATAGCAGGGTGCAGATGTTTCTTGTCAGCTTTGGCCATCTTTCAGGGCTATAAATATTGCCTTCAATAAAGAGCAGTGGTGAAACAGGGCTGTGATTTATGAGAGAGGCTCTACAAGTTGGCATGGCTTTCGAAGCATTATTTGTACATGGAGGGCTCTGTAGATGTGTTAACTCACCTGTTTATCCTTTGCTCTTGTCAATTGTTAGAGCTGGGAGTTTGGAACCAGTCATGCCTGATTTGAATCGACAAGGCGTGGTGTAGGCCATGTGCCAGGGAACGCTGGAACTTGCTTTCTTCACAAGTTTGGAGTAGACTGAATTTAGAGAATTTTGGACATTGCCTAGTGCTTTTGGAAAGGGCTGAGGAGACGTTTTCAACAACAATGGTATCAGGAGGGGCTTATTTTGTTTTCTAGGGTAGTTGGTGGTCAGTGATGTTAATGCTGTTGGAATTGTATTTACAGCATTCATCTACTATTAGAGCACTGAGACTGAGCCCCTTTTGTTGTAAAAACTTATCATTTACACTGAAATAAGTGCAAAATCAGATCCTGAGTATTTGTAGGAACAGGTTAGAAGTTTATTTCTCCCTGATACAGGCTAAAAAAAGTTGTACCCACAGTGTGGATGGTACTTTTGATGCTCTTGCAGCACTAGGAGGGTGGGAACAGAGGTGAAATGGGCAATTCTCCTTCCTGTAGGAACAGCGCACACCACCTTCTCTTAAACCACGCATGGGAAGAGAGATAGGGCACAGGTGATGGTTTGTGTGGACAGAGGCATGCAAAATATAAAATATTTTTATTTCAAGCTCACATATGAAAATCTCATGCTTAAAGGGATAATAAGTGGCTAGCAGACATTTCAGTAAATGGCTAGGTAGGTGTTACTGGAATGCAGCAATAGGTTGCTCTAACTGTGGCTTGTCAAGCCCAAAGATTGCTGTAGTGTATGAAAATGTGGTATATTGAATTGTGTTTAAAATCATCTTTAACTCATTCCACTTGGATCTGCCCTGCCCAGGACCCCTGCTGATTGTTCATTAGATGTGGTCAAATGAGGATTTAGTGGAAAGAATTTCAGTACAGTATTTTTTTAATAGAAGTGCTGTCTCACACACACAGAACTGAGATTTTGCAAGACTTTTTGTGCCAGTGTCAGAAAAGCTTTTATAGAGTTAAAAGCCTGCCTGTGTGCAGGGGTGTGTATGTGGGGGTGTGCTTCCTGGTGTGGAGGGCTCTTGCCTGTTTGAGGGGAGAAGCAGAGAAAGCACCCGGCTCCTCCAGAGCTTTCCTACTGTATTGGAGGTGGGAGGAATATATAAATGCATGATTTATGTAAAGTGCTCTGGGACTGCCATGCTGAGCATCCTGACTTTGAGCAACTGGCAAGGGAAATTATTGCCACCACGAGGAAGCAGGAGAAAAGCAACCAGTTCTTCACTTTGGCCTGGGTGGCTTGTGTCTCAGTCCTGTTCTCCAGACGGGGTTCCTTGCTCTGAGTCCTGTTTTTTCTGGCAGTGCCTCCCTGTGGGATGCATGGTTCTCATGGGTGGCATGGAAGCTGCCTAGACTTCTGCAGATAGATGTTATTTTAGGTTTGGGGAGTTTTATTGTTTCCAGGACAACTGGGGAAGAATAAGGAAGGGACTTGTGCCGAGTCAGCTTGGAGCTACTGAACACCCTGGCTTGCTCACTGCATTTTCCTCTGGAAAATGACTAATGGCCTACTTCTACAGGGACCCTTCAAGCCAAGCAAGTGATGGGGTTAAAAAATACTAGTGCAAGAAGGAAATGAGGAGGCAATGTTGCCAGGTGCAGCTGTAGACTGATGAGAACAAACTGTTCTCTGTGAAGTGAGCAAGTTTTGGACACTCAGCACACTCAAAAGGTGAGTGCAGAGCAGAGTGTGTTTCTGGGCTGGAAGACCCATATTTGGGTCTCCGAGTTTAACTTCCTTAACCTCTGATGACTTCTAAATAAATGTCCCTGTTTTGCACAGCTCCTATGATTAAGTAGAATTTGCTATATTGTATAATCTTGCCTCTGCACCATTAATTGCCTTCTATTCTAAGAGGAATTCTTTACAATTATTTTCTTCTTGAAATTGTAAAGTCATCGTATTTCTCTTCTTTGTGTATTCTTTCTGTCTTACAGCAATGCTGAACTGCAGAAGATGGTGTTAGACTCCAGTGCTGCCATGGGGAGCACTGAACTTCAGGAGAAAGCTGCCGGTGGAGCCCTGGGCCATGATCTCAGCAATGGCAGCAGCAGCAATTTGGAAGCAGCCAGGCGCCTGGCAAAGCGCCTATACCACCTGGACAGATTCAAACGCTCTGATGTGGCAAAGCATTTGGGTAAAAAGTACGTGCCTTTTGCCACATTTTTCTTCTAGCTGATTCTGATATCATCTTGAATGATAACCTTTACTCATTTATTTGTTTGATTAAAGCAATGAATTCAGCAAGCTTGTGGCCGAAGAATACCTTAAGTTTTTTGACTTCACAGGCATGACACTGGACTATTCGCTCAGGTATGTGTCTGTTTGCAGACCTTATGTTCCTCTTTTAGTAACTGTGCTGTTTTCTCTGTTGTCTTGATTGAAGCAGTTGGCTGGTGGGAGCTTAAAAGGGTGAAGATTGAGGATGTGATGCATTTTTGGGATAGCTTTTCTCTTCTGTTTGACTTGGCGTGCTGCAGCGCTCTAGAGTGCTACTGAAATGGTGGCATTTCCTGGAGAGGGAAATCTTTGGGTGGACTTGCTTAGAGGTGGTCCTTGATGCAGAGGAGATGGAGAAAAACTACCATTCACTTGGTAAACAGGGGACTTGTATTCTGCCAGGTACTGCTGGGCAAAGGGTATTACTCACAGCTGAGCCACACAGGCTTTTTGGCTGATGCCTTTTGTGGCTGGCTTTGCCCAGCTACAGTGCACAAAGTCAGGGCCTGGGTTTGCTGTAGCTGAGCAGCCCCCCTCGCCACATCCCTCTGAGGCACTCAAAAATGTGCAGAACAGCAAAAGCTTCCATGTGGAAAATGCTGTTGAGAGTTTGGTAGCTGCCAGCGTGGGTGTTTGAAAACCCAGCCCTTCAATTTTCTTTCCATTTTACACTGGAATTAGACTTTAGCAATGTTTGTTCTCAGTATTTTTTTTTTCTTAGGAGGTGAAACATCATAGCAGTGGCCTGTTAGCATGGTTGCTGGTGTTCTGATATTTAAAGGGATTTAAAGTGAGTTTAAATCATCTGGCTGAGGTTACTCCAGTGGGCCATTGATTATGTTTTTTTTTTTTAAATTTTTCTAATGATACAAAATCAGGAGGACTGCAGTCACTTGCCAGTCCCCTTGCAAATGCATTTCCAGGGGGCTAACTCGAGGAGAATATGACAGACCCCAAGAAAAGCCCAGAGTCCTGCCTGCTGAAGGTGGCAGAAAGGAAATGAGACTGCAGAAGAGTAAACTGCAACAGGGCAATCGGAGCCAAGGTGGAGCCACCCCTTCAGCACAAGGCAGGAGCAGCCAGAGCAGGCAGTGGGAGGTCTGCTGCTTGTTCCAGGTTTTAGCAGCCCTGAAGCACGATGCTAAATATATCCGTCTTTTAAATTGTGAAATCCAACACCTAATTGCTTTGTGGCACATATTTAGGAGGTCTCTGCTCCCAGTAGATCTCCTGTTAATATTAATAGTCATGACCTTTTCTAAAATATGCCCTGGGTCCTGTGGGATGTGGGCATGCCATGGTTTTGCCGAGGTTTTAGGAGTAGCTGCAGTGACTGCTGGTTGCATGCGCTGAGGAGGCAGCAGAGGCTGGGGGCAGAGCATTGTCCCTGGGGGAGCCAAGGCATGCTGCCTCACACTTGCAGAGAGTGAGAGGTAACCGCCCTGTTGCTGCTGGCTTGCTGACGAGCTGTGGTTTGCTCAGCGTTCTGGAGCCTGTGGCAACATCCCAGGCCTACGCTACCCCCAGGCTGTGGGACAGTTTTGCAGTGCATATTACCATTGCTGGCAAGTCTGGGACATGGGGAGGGTTGTTCCTTCCTTGTCCTGCTCTGCTTCCACACAGAATCACAGAATTACCAAGGCTGGAAAAGACCTTGAAGACCATCAAGACCAGCCTATGACCTAGCACCACCACACTGGCTAGACCATGGCACTAAGTGCCACATCCAGCCTTTCTGGATCACATCTAGTGCCTCCACCACTTCCCTGGAAAGTCCATTCCAATGTCTAATCACCCTCTCCATGAGGAAGTACTTCCTAATATGCAACCTAAACCTCCCCCAGCAAAGCTTTGGGCTATGACCTCTCATCCTGTCACTAGTTGCATGCGAGAAGAGCCCAGCCCCTACCTGACTACAACCTCCCTTCGGGTAGTTATAGAGAGTGATAAGGTTCCCCCGAGTCTCCTCTTCTCCAGACTAAACAACCCCAGCTCCCTCAGCCTATCCCTATAAGACTTTCCTGCTAGTCCCTTCAGGAGCTTTGTTGCTCTCCTCTGGACCTTCTCCAGCACCTCAATATCCACCCTGGACCTATGTCACCCATGTGTCTCCCAGGTGCATCTCTCACATTGTCTGCAGGACTACAGGAGTGGAGGAGGTGGGACTGCAGCTGCAGTCCCTCTCGGAGTCCATCCTGGTCCTCCTGGTGGACAGAAACTCTTCCCTGTGGCTCTCAGATGCAGCATCATGCTCTGAGAATGAGGAACCTGCCTTGTTTATTCACCAAATACTATTTCATCAGTTGCCTCTCTGAGGCAGCTTCCATGGGCCTGAGGGTGCTGAAGAGGAGAGGGTGTAGGTTGGAGGTGCCCAGTGTGGGCAGAGGGTCCTGCTGAAATTATTCCAAGCCAGAGGAAAGATGGCTAGTTGTCAAAATGTCCCATGGGAGCATGAGGAAGGAAGGGAAGAGAAACCCTATGAGGACTCATTTGCATCTACTTGTGAATTTAGTTATTTGCAATACATTACATGTGAAATTAAGTTATTGTCAGGCAGGTCACACTTTGTATGTGTGCGAGATCTTTGCAAGTACAGCCCACTTTACATCAAAGAGAAAAAAGATTAATTCTTGTTTGTCCAGGCTAGATAGATGTGAATGTTCCAGCAAGATATTTCATGCTTCTCAGCTCTGGTGTCAGTTTCAGTCTCATAGCTTATTTTAAATTGGCTGTTAGGCATTCATGTTGTGTACTGTCCTGCTTTGGATCCAGGTTTGTGTTTTCAGACTTTTCTTAGAAGCATCCTGACAAATGAGCCTAGGCTGATACTGCTGAGATCATCTCTTGGCTCCAGGATGTAGGGATTTTGGGAACGTTTTTTTTGGCTGCGAGGCAAGTCTTTCTATCAGGAAGAATAATAGCATGGTTAAGTGGTGGGGTGGGTGAGTGTTGCATGAAGAGCGGAAGAGATGTGTGTGTCCTACCTCTTCGCACAGGCTCACTGGCTGTCTACTTGAGTGTACTCAGGTGTGCACCAGCCCAGGACTGTCATGTGCTGGAACCCAGGAGCTACAGCTTGCTCCTCTTGCTGTTGAAGCTCAGTGGGAAATCTTGCGACTCTTCTGCCCTCTTCCCCAGATGTTTTTTGCAGGTCAGGTCTCTGCAAGGTGACTGGTTGGGTCCTGGCTGCTCTGAGAGGTGACCCTCCAGAAGGAAGAGTGCACATTTGGTGTGGGCTCTGGCTCTGCAGGGTACCTACTTGGCATTATGTCCTGAAGTAGCTTATCTGATTTGGGTGGGAATGCTAATGAGTGTAAAGTTAAAAGGTAGAGGGCTGGCAGTTAGAAAAGGACAGAAAACACCCTGGATGTGTGTCATGCATAAACAACACATGCTGCCATTCCTTCTCCAAGGGAAAGAAAAATACTTTAAATAAGGACAGCTCTCACAAATGATGTAGTTATTCATTAGTTAGTATATTCTGTGGCTGAGACCAGTGGTAGTTTAACTCCTGCTTAATTTACTGTCACGTTGGGATTAACTGCACACAGGGTAATAGCCTATTTTCCTAGAACAGCTTACTGGAACCAAATGTCTGTTGTGCTCTTACATACTTCTGTGAAGTGTGCTTTGCTCTGTGTGCTATGTGAGGCAAAAATAAATTTATTACTTGAATTTCACTTTCTTCTGCTCTTCTTTTAGGAGTTTCTTTAAAGCCTTTTCACTTATTGGAGAAACTCAGGAACGAGAAAGAGTTTTAATCCACTTCTCCAGCAGATACTACCAGTGCAACCCAAACACCATTTCTTCTCAAGGTAACTTTGTTTCTTTCTCTTTGGTTGTCTCCTTCCTTCAGTCTCACCTTCAATGGCATGTATGGTTGCATAATTGTGTCACACTTTAGGAACTGCCTGTGGTAAGCATTGAAACCCTCCACGTTCTCCACTCACGAATGTGGTGAGGCAGTGAAAAATCTATCTTTGTCCCTGATCAGGAAAGGTGTTTGGTCCTCCTCAATGTAAATCCTCAGTAGTAGCATCTCTAGATTTGAATGTCCTCAGTGTGTGTGGGTGCCTGTACTCTAGCTACACACATGTGGGTGAGAATAAGTCCCATCTCAGGTGGAAGAGAAGCTGTTTGCTTTCTGGGCTTCATTCAATGCGTATGTCTCTGCATGCACTGGCAGCAGGCATGCCACTTCTTTCCAGTTGTGGGGGTGAATTTTGGATGCTTTATCCAGACCCTGGAATGGTTTCAAATCAGCATCAGTCAGAGTGCTGCCTCTTTGCCAATGTTTGCAGTCATTGTGGAAATGGATGAGGGAAATAAACAAGCACCCGGGTCAAACTTGAGAATGCTGTCATTGGAGAAGAGAATGAACTGTCCACTGGCACAGCTGCTGCCTTCAGCAAGCTGTGCCAGCAGAGCTGTGCAGCCCTGTGACTGCAACACAGGCTAGTCACATGCTGAGAAAGGGAAGAGTGTGAGAAGGGTAATAAGCATGGGCTAAGTTGTGCCTTTGGTCTCAAGTGTGAGAAGGAGCTGCTACAGTTGGAGGTACTGCCACACTTCCTTACCCCTTGCTTTATGAGCTGCTCCTGTTGCAGTGAGGTTGTGTTTGTCCCTTTGCTCCAGTTCAGCTTTAGGGGCTGGCATGCCAGGGAGGGGAGCAGGTACCAGTAACGCAGGATCTGCTCCCATGCTATCTCTGTCCTCTTCTAATGCCTTTCTTGTTTCAAGACACTGCAGGTGGTCAGGTAGAATAAGTCTGTCATGTCTGGACTGAAATAATGGTTTGCAAGTTGATATGGCAGCCTTACTCTAGTCCGGAGTGCAGGAGGAATATTGCCACTTCTGAAGCTGAGTAAACATTTAAATTAAAATGACTCCTGCAGACTTTGCTCAGGATTCTACAAAATTTTGATGCTGTATTTGTGCAATCAGTAGTCAAGTGCTACACTGGAGAAGAGTGGGGTTGTGCCTTTCAATTGAAATCCAGGATTGCATTTGCCTTGATCTTTTCCCCTTTCCCTTTTCTATCTTCTGGGTGCATTCACAGTTTGGAAATGAGAGGGCAAACTCTAGAGAAATGCGTAGACATGAACTGGAGCACCACAGCCTGAGATTCAAGCTGCTTTGGACTGCTGTTAGTGATAACAGTTCTTCTCTCGTTTCATGCTCTGCTACAGTTCAACAACATTGCTTGGTGCTGTAACACATTTTAAGAAAACATGGTTTTTACCTTGGGGAACATCTTTCTGTAATGGCTTTCTCTTAGACAGATTGAAGCCTGTGGTATTTCACACTCAGTGTGACTGTATCTATCCTCACCCCCCATTCGTCTTCCTTCACAGCCCAAAGGGACCTGTGTGCATGGTCACCATCTGGACTTGGGTACAAAGGTTTTTATATACATCTGCCCACAGTGTGTTTGTGTCTCATAAATGACTCTGTCTATATGACACCGCTGTGAGAGAAGGGAAGGTGACACCATGTGTTCATGAACAAGAGAAGGGAAAAAAATATTTTTCCTAATGGGATCCTAATGTTTGGATACTGGCTAGAGGCGTTTGGATTTTCAGTGGTGGTAAATGGCACCATGGGCACTGTCACTTTTGTCTGGACTTGTGGACAGCCAATACATTTTGAATTTTTAAAGAAGTGCCTGGAAACGAGGAGCATTAAATTGGTGTCCACTTTTGCCAGTGACAGTCCACACTGACTTTCCCAAGTCCGCCACAGGGAGTCTGTGCTGATTTGGTTTGGTGGGGTCTTTTTGTAGCAGGGGAAGGGCCCCAGGAGTGGCTCCAGTAAGAAGCTGAGAAGCTCCCCCTGCCTCAAACCCAGCCAAGGAGCCATTAGAGAAACGAAAGAACTGAGATATCACCTGAGCAGAGGAGCACTTGACGGGGAAGAGCTGTGCTGGGGAAGGGAGAAGCAGCACGGTGCTGGTGGTTGGTGAGGAAGAAGGGCAAGAAGGTCCCCAAGCAGAAGTTTCCCTGCAGCCCATGGCGAGATGGCAGCTGTCCCCCTGCATTCATAGAGGAACGTGGTGGAGCATTCCCTGAAGGAGCCAGGAGGGGTGAACTTGACCTGTGGACTTGGATTTTGTGGCCAGAGGATTTGCTGCCAGTGGACTCTGATTACGCAGCTTTGGAAGACCCCGGACCCAGAGAAGGTGCCTGTTCCCTGAGCAGCCCGTGACTCTGTGGGAAGCCCAGGCTGGAGCAGCTCCAGACCTGGTGGGAAGGACTCATGAAGGAGAGGTTCGTGGAGGACAATCTCCCATGGGAGGGACCCCGTGGGGAAGCAGGGAAGGACTGTAAGGAAGCCCTTCTTCCTGAGGAGATAGAAGTGGCAGGAACCACCAGCCTGTGAACTGACTGAACTGGGAGTTGAGTGAGTGTCCCTGGGGCTGTTCCTTTGTTGTTGTGTTGGGCCCAAGCCATGACAGACTCCCAAGGACAGAGATGGAGATACCATCTGTCTCTTCTGTGTCATTGTTGAAGGCCTTTGCTGCAGGACCACCTTAGAAATTGCTGGAGCACTCTCTACCCAATATGGAGCCAAGACAGCATAAATAGCTGACAGAAGTTCTCCAAAATTCAGTCTAATTGAGTCCTAAATAAGGAGGGGGCCAGAGGGGGAGGAAGACAGGGTACCAAGTTTTATCCCTTTGCTCACAAGAATGGGTGCATTTTACTCCTCTCTTTCTGCCCTGGAAGAAATTAAGAAGAGGGAGATGCTTCAGGCTGAGGTATTGGTATTAGCAAGCAAAGGGTGACAGTGTGTAGGTTGCCTCATCCATGAGTGCTGCAAGGTAGTTTTGACAGTCATTAAAAGATGAAAGAAAGGCTGTTCAGGCTTGGCAGCTGTGGGATGACCTCACTGTTCATTTATTTAATTATGTGTATTTCTTGATAAAACAGATTCTCATTAAGGGAACAGATGCAATTAGGTTATGAGGCTCAGTTTCAGCTGTTCTTAAAGGTCCAGTTGTGCGTTTGCATGTGACTCTGGCTATGTCTCTTTCTACAGATGGAATTCACTGTCTCACGTGTGCCGTGATGCTGCTGAACACAGACCTGCATGGCCACGTGAGTATGCACAGCTTTGTGTAGACTGCTCGCATTGCCACTGTGCTTGGAGGGGGTGTTCTGGCAGCAGAGTCCCCTGGCTGGTGGCCTGCTCCTAAAACACCCCTTCAGACAGCAGACTATGAGAAAGCTGCACTCCCAGGCTGTTGTCCTGGGCAGGGCTTTCCAGGTTGCCTAGTTCAGCCATG
This sequence comes from Apus apus, assembly GCF_020740795.1. NCBI lineage: Eukaryota > Metazoa > Chordata > Aves > Apodiformes > Apodidae > Apus > Apus apus. The sequence continues at coordinate 65,775,309 of NC_067312.1, read as the reverse complement.
TGTAAGCCTTGAATTGTTCCTGGTTTTACTATAATGTATAAGGATGTTCCTTGTCCTCAGGCTCCTGTCCTGTGGTGTTTCCTGTCCTTCCCTGGTTACAGCAGCTAGTCCTGGCTGGGAAGCTGGGGCTGGCATTGTCTTTCCCTTTTCAGTATGTAAAAACACTTGGGGAGGCAGAGGAAAGAAGGGAGGTGAAGAGGTGCTGGGCTGGTCACTAAGGGAAGGTGATGTTTGCAGGAGTACAGCTGAAGGTGGGAAATCTGGTGGAACCAGAGTTATGCTGAGCCAGAATGATGATGGGTGTGCCCTGATCTGAGAGAGCAGAGAGGGGTCGTGAATATCCTTATTAGGAACACTGTGTTCACCACTGAACACCTCTCTGCACTGCCTGCCCTGGAGGAAATAGTATTCCAGTTTGAGTCCTCTTAGTCACACTGGTACAGGGTGCCAGCAGCCCTAGGATGTGTATTTCAGCACCCATGGTGCAATATGCCTGCTGTACATGGTATTCCCAAGCTAGGGGAGGGTTTCCTCTGTCCTGGAGTCAGGGTAGAGAGGGAAAAACACAGGGAGCAGAGCATGATAGTATGCAGGTGGCTTTAGCTAGGTGGCTTTGGGGCTTCACTCTGGCTGAGACCCTCCCTGGCACTGGCACAGGCTCTTCCAGGAGAACCTCAGTTGGCAGCTCTTGCACAGCAAGGGTCAGGCAGTGGAGATGAGGACACCCTGGGTCTGTCTCAAAGGGCTGCTTGGCTTCTGTGGATGCAGCTCTGTGGTGGGTGCAGGTAGTGAAGCTGAGGCTTTTGTGTGCTCCCCCAGGGGTTTTGATGTCCACCTTCTGTTTGTCAAATGGCTTTGTCTGAAAACTGTAGAAGTTGGGGGGGGTGGAGGAGGGGAGTAGGGGGGGTGGAGAGGAGTTGTGAAGAATTTTCTCTGCCAGCTGAGTCTTCCTCAACTGAGGAGCACATCAGTTGCACATCAGGAGGGTGAGCAGAGGTACAGGAACATGCCCTGGTGTGCCTCTTTGCATACATGCTTCTCTTGAGCAAACCTGGGACTGCCTGTGCAGGTACTTTGCTCCCTGGAGCAGTGAGCAGCCTGGGGCACCTGCACTCCAGCCTGCCTCGCCTTGCACTCCCATGGAGGGAGATTAAATGGTTGTCCCGCCTGATAGTATTTCCTTTGGTGCTTTAGTGGGCCCTATTGTCCTCATTAGGTACTGGAGTAAGTTTTCTGGCTCTGACCCATCGTTGCTGCTGCTGATCTGCAGATGAAGCTAGGATGACTCTACTGCTGCAGTGTATAACTTTGGAGGCTTATTCTACTGACAGCTGTTGGTGTGTTGTTACATGTACACAGCTACAAAGTTTGCCAGACTCCTGCATGTCTCTTTCTCTCTCTCTCTGTGCTTTTCTGTAATTTTGGTCTTCCTCTAACTGCTTTGCATTTTTCCACATAGGTGGTAAGTTGAGCATTTTTTTACTTGGAATGCAGCCCCCTGCAGATATACACTGACTGCCTGTTTCCTAACAAAGATAATGCTTTAACCCATCCTTAGCATGATTCTGCTGGCACAGAAACGAAATGAGTCACATGGCTTGTCTACACTGAGCTCCAGTTGTTGCTGACATACTGATCGGAAGTGCGGACTCTCTGTTTCACAATAAGCTCAACTGCTTGTAGGGCTGTAGTGCTGCTGCTTTGTCTTCAGTTCACACTTTCCTTTAACTCTTGTAGACAAACTCCTACTTACATCTTTATTTATTCTTGTCTTGCCATATTTCATTCTCTTTGTAATGAAATAATTTTTGATAGGTGTGCCTTGGAGATGCATGCTGTGTTCTCTGCAGGGAGTTCATCCCCTAGACTGTGATGCTAGAGACTTAAGGTATTTCTAGACTGCCAGACAGGTCTTCTGGAACATGTGTAGCACTCTTTGGAGATGTTAGCTGAGGTCCTGGAGCAAAGCAGCCATTCCTCTGCAATGCCAGTTATGTCAGTGGGTGAAATGGACCACACTGCTGTTGTTTTGGTCTGTGTGGGGATGCTGAAGACTGCTGCGTGGAGGAAACAAACAGAAATATGTTGGAGGTCTGTCACAGGGAGGAAGAAAAGCATTTGCAAGTGTCTTAGAACAGCTCCAGCCTGCACCCAAAAACTGCAGTTATGGTATTCTGCAAGCTTAGCAACCAGAGAGCCAGGGTTACAGCCAGAGTGTGTTTTCAGGAGCCTTTATGATGTGGTAGCAGTGCATCATGTGCTCTCAAGTAATCTCCTCTCTTGTGTAAGACACTGTTCCTGCCTACCCTCTTCCTGCTGGTCTGTGCTCACCACAGGCTGTGGGATCTTCCTATGTGGGTAGATAATGGTCAGGGTTTGCTGTTTTTAACATCTCTTCCTGATCATGCATTATGGAAGGAAGCAGAGAATGTGTAGTGCAAGCTGTCATGTCACTGTAACATGGAATGACCTGTGTTACTGACTGGTGCCTTTCTTCAGGCTCCACTCCTGTTTTAATTTGGCCTCTTACTCGTAACCCAAGTCACTGTCTGAACACAAAGCTGCTCCACTGTATTTCTGCCTCTGTGGCATACCCTGACCATGGAAAAGTCATCTTCACTCCCTTCTCCTGACCAGCAGTAGCATCCCCAAAGACAGCCTGGTGATCACGGAGCCCTGTTGGCCCTCTGCCTTTACCATGTCTCACAGCTCATCCGAGGCTGCTTCCCTTTTCTTAGATCTCTCTGGGCTCCTTTTCACCAGCTTGTTGTTGTCATTGCTGCCCATTCACAAGGCGCCCTGCATGTCAAGTGTGGGACTTCTAGCATGCAGGGGACTGGGTAACAGACATCTTTTCTGAGGGGTGATGAAGAGTGTGATCCAAGAGCAGTTTAAGGCAGTCTCACACCTCTAAATGGAGCAGTTTATATCCTACATTAACATAGCCATTCCTTTTCTGTGTGTGGCTCAGTTGGGCAACTGGTATCAGACAGAAGAGAGATGAGAGAGCAATGCTATGGAAATGTCAAGGCAGCCTCAGCTTGTGAATCAGAAAAGTTACCAGATACTCCTTGGCATCTTACTCCAACTCAGGACAGTTATTACTGTAAGAGAGCATTGGAAATCATAAAAGAAAGGTCTGGAAATGGCCTCAGTCAACAGCTTCCTTATGCCCTACAGAAGGATCAAGTAGAGCTTCTTCCACCAGAGGCTAGTAGAGCCTCTGGAGATACAGGGGTGTAAGACACTGTGCAGATATCAGGGAGCTTCATCATCACCCTCCAGTCTTGAGATGTTTTTCTTTCTGGATGGATGTGTGGGACTTGGGGTCCAAATGCACTTTCCCTCTTCTAACTATATTCACGCAAGGATGCTTGTCTCTGAGTATTCTTGGGAATGCTTTCTTAGTGCTGCCTGCCTCAGGCTTACATGAGAGTGAGGAGATGCAGTTCATCTGATGTTGCTTGTTTATGTCATTTTGGAAAGCAGCATGTGTACAATGTTGTTTTTCACTATTATCCCTTCCAGAACATTGGGAAAAAGATGACCTGCCAGGAATTTGTTGCCAACCTCCAGGGGATGAACGATGGCAAAGACTTCCCAAAAGGACTGCTGAAGGTAAGGAATGAACTGCAGAATGTGTTTGTTTTCAGTGAAAAATGGTTCAAAATAGAACACTGCTTTCATTTTCTGAATCCTGATTGTAAAAGAGGACAAGCAATAGGCATGTTTCTCTTCACAGAACATATACAGTATGTTATTTATCTTTATAGCATTTATTCTGTTGTCTTCCCTTTTGCCTTCACTTGATTGTGATTGAGATTCTGCAGCATGGAGATATGAGACTGAACTCCAGCAGGGCCAGCTGCAGAGCTGTGTGTCTTGTGTCTTGTAACTCATGCAGTCGTGCCATCCCAGAGTGCTCTCTCCTGATTAAAGTGGACAGAACCAACTAGTTCCTTCTGACTATGGAATACCTGAGCTCTGGGTATCTCAAGATGTGGATTTTTTTTTTTTTTTTTTTTTTTTTTTTTTTTTTTTTTTTTTTTTTTTTTCCCAAAGGTGCTTTGGGGTTTTCACATTAGAGTAGGAGATGTAATTTCAGATTAGAATGTGTTGTCTGGCACAGGCTGCTTTGCTTCAGGTTTTGTTCATTAAGTTTGTGCCAGGAGTTAAATCTGAAGAACAGGAAGAGAAGCTGAGCAGGACGAATCTTGTTTCATTGTCAATAATAATAAGAATGTTTCATTTCTCTTTTGTCTGATTGCTGGCATGAGGCAGCAGTCAGTTTGAATGAAGAGAAGAGCACATATACAAGAGTTTCTAATTTATTTTTTTTTGTAATGGAAATAAAAATCAAAGGTTGATGCACCAGAGAGCTGGCCCAAAGCCTACTGAAGTACATCAAAAGAATTGCTGTCTCTTCTGTTGGTTTTGTCTCAGGCCTATTCAGAAATGCAGATGTACCTGCATAGTTATAAGCAGCAGATTTTGTTTTGTACTATTGGTAGTTTATTCGGTTTCTCCATCCTCTTCAGGGAGCTTTTTGTTGGGTGCTCCTGCTTCAGTTCTTTCTAAGAAGCTAGGAATATAAACTCAACCCCTTTGTTTTTAGATTTAGTGTCTTTATTTTTTTAAGTCTGGATACATAGTATTCATCTGTCAGCAGCAACACTTAATTTTGTTTTTTCCCCAAGGAATCTCATTTCTCAGTCTGCCAGAGAGAGATGTGTTGAGATTAATTTGTGGCTAATTACAGCCCTTATTGAATAAACAGGTCTCTAGGCTGTGTTTAAATAACCTTCTGAGTGTACTGATGAGAGACTTCCACTGGTGTTCACCTGCTGTTTATTTTTGGCTGACAGAATTATACAGTCAGAGCTGTCTTGCCATTTAGTGCTGACCTGCTAATGTTAAGGCTGCCTTTCTCTTTGCCAGCCCACCCAAAGCAAGGACTAGGGCTAGGGATTTTTTTAAATTTTTTTTTTAATGTAGCAGGATGAAAGAAACCTATTGTCAACATCCTGCCTTGTTTCAGGATTTCTGCCCCTTTTTTACATGCTTCCTTGAAATCTTGGGGACAGAGGTGACACCTAGCCTTGGTCTCTTATCTAGCTTGTCTGAAGATTTGCTGATGATCTGCCCCTTGTTACAATTTATCAGTGGAGGGGAATGGAGTGACAGTAACTCTGCATTTCAGTAGCTACATCACTGTGTCCACAGCAGCCACCTTGCCGCTAGTTACGTGATTGCAAAGACTTAGCAGAAATTAAATTTGCATTAGCCTCAATAAATTAAATTCACAGAGCCCTCCTGCAGCACAGTGCCAAAGTGCATACGGCTCGCTGGTGCGTTACCTGTGTAACTAATGAGCATCGGCGAGGCTGCGGAGCCGTCTCCCTGCATCCTTCCCCAGCCGCCTGGGAGAGGAAGGACCACAGGGTGGCAGTGTGCCCCTGTGGGAGGGAGGTCCTGAGCACCCACTGGTGAACACTGCAGACCCACAGGGATGCTCGTGGGCTTTTTTGCCTCTCCAGTCTTTCTGTGTTCTCCTCGTGGCTCTGCTGCACCCCTGTATGAGGCTCTGCAACTCTGCTGAGCTGTGGAGCAAAGCTGAGTTGTTCTGAAGGGGAAAGAAGAGGGGGGAGGTCTCAACAAGCACTTACATTTTTGCAGGTAGCATTCACCTGAAGCTTGGGAAGCTCTCTGATGTTGGTGCCTACCCTTACTTTATGATGAGTTGTGGTTCTCGGTGTTGCTGATCTTACTCTGGCTAGAAATGGAAATGCAAAATGCTAGTATGATCTTGCTCGCCTTGTGTCTTTCTGTCTGTTAATTAGCACTGAAAAGAGTTTCACTTCTGTACACCCATCTGCACAAAGATTAATCTCTTTTTCTTCTTCCTTGTTCCTTCTCTCAGATCTGAGGTTGCTTTTAAAGTTGGAACCCATAAAGGCAAATACACCAAACTGTGATTAAAAGTGTAGTTCTCCCCATGGGATCTGCTTGTAGGATCATATATTCAGTGCTTTGCCAGGCAGAGAGATATATGTACCTTTCCTTTTATTCCACTGTAGCTCCAATTTGACCATCAGAAATCCCATTAATCTGCCATTGCCTGCTAGTAAAGACTGGAGTAGCCTGATTTCCAGTCACATACTGTCAGTGCATGCTGACCTGAGAGTAGTAGTTTATACTGACTGTGGGGTTCCTGTATGCCTTCAAACTGGGGCAGATTCCTTATAAAGAAGAAGCAGTATCCCAAGCTGTGGTTCTCTTCTCTGGTGTAAATCAGGAGCATCTGTATCTCTTGCTTTGGTTGGTGTAGAAGGTGAGTCAGGCCTGTTAAATCCAGGCAGATTAAGGTTATTGCAGGTGAAAATCTTCAAAGGCAAGAAAACTTTCTGAGACTCCTGTCCTTTGACTCTGAGCTGTCACACTCTGGGCACACAAATAATTTTATATTGTATCAAGCTGTGATCAAGCAAGGTGATCATGAATTTCAGCTTTGATCTTGTACTTACCTCTAACAAAGGTCCCTTTGTCCTGACAAGTGGAAGCCCTGGAAGGACTACCAAACACCAAGAGTTGTAACTGCCCATGTTTCAGTTAATGCAGCACTACTCTGCTGTGGATGGGCTCAGTGCTCACTCCTAAGGCTGACGGTGAATCACACATCTACCAGCATTTACAGGTGGGGACAAGTGCCAGGTTTACCAGGACTCAGACAAAGGGACCCAGCTGCCGTGCTCATGTCAAAGCAGATGTACCTGATATCCTAGATTAGCTGTTGCAGATGCTGCTGTGGGTGGTGAGGGAAGCTGGAGGAGAGATGCAAGCACCACCATCAGAGAGAGAGAACTGAACAGACCTAGGGTCTCCCTGTTTGGAAGGGAAACAAAATCAGCCTGGGGCAATGTCAGGAACCTCATGACTATAGTGTAGGAGCAGTTTATGTGCAGACTGGTTCCTTCTGTGGCCATGCATACTTGCTTCATTTCCTGTAGGCAGATCGGTCCCCATGAACAAAGTGCTGGTACAGTGCTGGCCACTGTGTCTTCCTTCTGTCACCTTGTGATAAGGTCTGTGATACTCCTCTGGAGTAAGCTGGCAGTGCCACGGCCTTTCTTATGCAAGCAGAGAAAATATCTGCCCAGGCCACAGAGAGTCTGCAAGAAATCGCCTCTAAAGATATAGATCCCAGCTTTTGACAGGAAACTCTTGGAAAGTGTATTCTGCCATATTGTCCTGCATAAATAAATGTCCTCTGCATCTACAGTGTCTGAGTTACCTAATTCATGGAGTCAAGGGCATCACCCAACCTCTGATGTGGGCTGACTCTGGTGGCTGTTTTTCCCCAGAGTATGAACATGAGATGTAAGCTGGTTGTACCTGGCTGTGCATCTGCTAGTAGGAGGTGGTAGCTCTTTGTTGACCCATCATGCTGCCAAGGAACTTGTCCATCATGCTGAAGGACATGGATGGATGCTCTATGGGGACGTGGCTAGAGCCTCTCCAGCAGGGGCTGCTGATGGAGATCAGATGCTAGACCTGCATAAAAGATCTGCTTTTTCTCAAAGGCTGTTTTTTGGCTAGGCCTTATCTCCTGGAGAATCACTGTAATTAAGTGACCAAATTAAGCAGGAGTTACTGGTACTGAAGTCTTTGAAGAACCAATGCCTCCTAATTTCCTAAATGATGTGAATTCTTGATCAGGATTGCTGGGATATGCAGTTTCCTATAGAAGCTGCAAGGTAGGGTTTGTCTCATTTTTCTATCAGTTCCTTTCACTTCAACTAAGGATTTTAATTTTTTTTTGCCACTGTCTTTTTTAAAAAAAAAAAAAAAAGGCAAAAAAGCCCTCCCAACCAAACAATTAAGAGAATTACTGGCATCTTGCTTCATCCATCCATCTGAGTCATTTCAGGTATTTAGCAGAGAGTGAGCATCAGGTGTCCAACTCTCTAGCTTGCTCCACACCTCCCTTCTCCCCTTTACACAGAGAATATCACACAAATCAGACTGCTGTGTACACTTTAACTGCTCTCATCTGCAGTCTCCACACTTCCTCCATTTCATGGATGAGGCTCTTTGACAAGGAATTCCCACCTTCCTGCTGCTGTTGAATGGAAACAGGAGCCTGATGAGTTTGAGGGGACAGGAGCGGTTGGCAGCAGTGTTGGCTGCTGGGGTACCCTGTGGCTGCAGGCAGAGGAGGGGAGCAAAGGGAACTGAGTGTCCCTGTCCTACTAAAGAAGCCAGAGCTCTGCTCAGCAGGAACAGAGCTTGCTTCCTAGTTTCCCCCCTAGAATTAAGTTTTTCCTGTTGAAAATATTTCTGTTGGGATAATGTTTCTGGGGCAGCCACTTCTGATCTGTTTGAAATTAAAGATCTGTTACTGAAGGCCCCTTTCAGCTGCTAGGAGACAACAGACTAATCTGCCAGTATGGAAGTCAGGGAATGCAGGATAAAACCATTAATCCTTGTCTTAAACAGTTGTTTGCAAAAGCATACTTCCTTTCACTCTCTGAAGAGCCACAGAGCCATAGTGACTAAAGGGAACACCCAGCTTGTCTTAGCTTTTCTCCATCCTCAGCAAGGACCTCTTGCTCTGATAACCTTTGTTCCTTCTGGCTTACAATTTTTTGAGTGGTGTTGTTTGTCCTGTCTAAGAGTAATAATCAGATAAAGCATGCAGAACTGTGAATTAAACCAGGTTATGATGTTGCATGCCATGCCTTGGGTCCCTGGAGTAAGGGGGATCCTGTCGTCCCCCTGCCCTATTGAAATGCAAATGTATTTTATTTTTGTGTTCCAGGAACTTGCTTCAGTGCATGTAAAGAGAAAAATCTGAAATCTCTGCACTTCTTTCAAGCTAAATAAGCCCATGTATTGTGTTGAGGAAAGCAACATAAGATAATAGCAAAATTCTAATTCTCCCCACAAACTCTTATGTCCCTGAGCAAGGAAAGTAGAACTGTAGAAAAAGCTTAAAGCATAGTATTTTGTAATAGTGATTCATGAATAATGATTCCTCTGCATGGTCTAGAGGTGGTACTAGGAATTGCTTTCTCACTAGGAAACAGCCATTACAGGACAGGCCTGTTTCTGCTTTCATGATCTGCATTTCTTTTGAGTTATTTTTGCTCTTCCAACCTTTCATCTCTTTGCTTTCCAGTTGTTATTCAAAAGATCTCACCTAGTCCACCAGGCTTTTGTGTCAGCAAAGACTGAAACCCAAGTAGAGTCAGCTAAGAATTTCCATTGCTACTAGCTGCAATTACCTGGCTCAATACCAGGCTCCTAATGAATGATTGGGGGTTTAATTTTCATCTGTGGAGGCAAGGTCTCTGTACTGTCTCGTCCAGGTTGAGCAGGCAAGTGAATATTTTGATGTTTACTTTCTTCAGCCTTTTAGATAGCCAAGGCTGTCAGTAGCACCCTTGTTTAACTGAAATGCTTAGCAGCTCCTGAGGATGAATGTCACTGTTCAGCTCTTCCCATTTCTTGTGCTGTCAGTGTGGAGGATATAGACTGGTAGTCTCTAGGAATGATGCACTCTGTCACTTTAAAGGAGGAATTTTGGGCTTTTTTTTGAGCTGGGAAATCTCTAATACAATGTCACACATACATTTTGGTCCCTATGACATATTACTCCCACTTCCATGTAGGTAGAAAACAAATTCTGAAAAACATTCTTTGATCTTCCACCCACTCATCTGCTTGAAATTTAAGTTCTGTGCTGCAACTTGAGGGAAGGAGGAGTAGGAATATAATTTATACCATATTTAAAAAAAAAAAAAAAAAAAAAGAAGAAAACACTACTTCCACCAGCTTTAGAATTATTGCTGCTCTATCAATCTTTAGTTTTCCTCCCTTCTGTTTGTCACCACACTTTTCAAATGATACTGAACTGTTCTCTGTCTGACCCAGTTACACTCTTTTCTTTCAAGCAAGAGCTCTAGGTTGCTTCTTAGATTTTGATTTCTTTTTTTTCCTCCTTTTCTATGGTGTTAAGTGGAACTTAATAGTTTCCTTCTGAGGTCATGCTTCCTTGGGTGATGAAGTATTCATAAAATCCTGGTACAAGCATGGGGCAAATGCAAGGCACCTATTTTCTGCCTTGCTGACAGATGGGTTCTGGCAGGAGCCATTGAGGATTAGGAAGAATTTCTCCTGCTTTTTGGGGCAAGACAGCTGGCCATCGCTTCATAGGTACATGCATTTGTAGAGGACAGGGATAATAAAGGTGATGCCTATATCCCCCTGGAGCTGCTGCTTCCATAGTTTAACGCTTGCAAGTGCAGCTGACACTCACATTAAACTTGTGTCGTTCTGAGAGTGGCCTGGATTATCTTTTTTGCCTCTTTCCATTTTCCTCTTTCCTTTTTCTTGTTACTGTGTTTGCTGTCTGAATCAGAGGGAAGTATTAAAGGGTGGTTGTTTTTCTTCTTTCATGCATATCTCCGGGGCAGTGCTGGGTGGTGAGGGGTTTATTTTGGTGGTGTTGACTCTAAGCATGCTTGCTGCAGGGACAAGGGCAGGGGTTGTTTGCAGCTGATCTAAGAGAGTTGGTAGGCTTTGCACCCGTGCTTGGTTCACCTCCCTGTGGATTTCTGTCACAGCAGTGCAGAACTATAGATTTTTAGTACTTTTACAGCTTTGTTCAAGGTGCTGCTGTTTTCTGTAGCTACATTTGGCAGCTTTAACTTAAGGATCTTGGTGGTCTATATTAGTTGGTGCCTACTATGTGGCTCATGTAATTTCTATGAGCCCTGTTGGCAGGGGACAATAGTTCCTAAAAGGAGACATGCAAAAGGAGAAACATTTTCCCCTGGCTGCGATAGTGCTTTGCCAGGAAATGTAACAGCTGGTCTGTGACATGAAGCTGTGTCCAGATACACTGTGAGGAAAGTGAAGATGAGTAATGGCATCTCTTCACTTGCAATGCTAATCAGGATAAAGGAGACATAGTTTCTTTGCATCCCTGTTGTTATCAGAGAGCTCATTTTCCTTAAAGCTGTGGTCTCCCACTGTTCTCAGCAGGGCACTTACCTTACGAGTGGTTTCTTTTGGCTCAGGATGCAGTGTGGATCCCAAAGAGGTACTGTGATACCAGGATTGACTTGGTATTCCACCAGCCAATATGGTTTGTCACCTTGCTCACTTTTAGGGCCTTACTGATGTAAAAACTCAGTAGTGAAAACTTGTGTCTGTGACCACAAACCAGCTGTTTGTGGATGTGTTTTCAGCCTTCTTGTCATGTAAAATAAAACATACAGACTTCAGTCGCCCTCATGGGGTTGTAGAAGCAATGCTTGTTTTTTTGTGGTGCTATGAGTTGATGTGCTGTGCTTCATAGTTGAGGTGCGTTTCTGAAAGCACGTGCTTATGCAGCTACAATAGCCTTGTTGACATGGGATAGCTTTCGGGGCTGTAGTAATTTGACCACTTTCCATTGTAAGGATTACATTCTATATTGCAAGAGAAGTCAGTCATCCCCAGGGGTTCCTCCAGAACCTGTAGCACAGGTGTATGTACTACACTATAAACCATAAGCAAATGAAAGATTCCTTCTTGAAGACATAAACAGATGGGGTTTTTTTGCTGGTAAATTCATATTGGGATAAAAACCAGCATCTCTGCAATAATCTGCTAATAATGTACTGTGCTTGGTGGAGAATAGGAGTCTCTCATTGGGGAAAACTAGGTGGATAATTTTGACTAATGATTTTGAAATTTTCTGTCAATATCTGTCATTCTCCCACCATACGTGCTGTTGTCATGTTGTTCTGTAGTCATTGTGTATGAGTAGCTTATCTGGTAGAATTAGCTTTCCCCTCCCTGTCAGTTTTGAGGGGAAGAAAAAAACAAGGATGAAGAAAGGCAATCTTAAGGAAGGTTTACTGTTCTTTATTTAACAGTGTTTAATAGCAGCATTAAATATTGTCACTTTTATGTGTTACACAAATATGTTACTGGCTCTTGAGAGTATATTTCAAGTGATCGATGTGTGTGTGTTCATGTGTTTTGTTGGCTTTTGTTGGTATTTTATGTCACTGGGATCAGGCTTGAATGATGCTAATGGATTCTTGTGGTTTTGTGTGAGGACATTGCAATTCTTCCTACACAATAGTGTGGTCCTTGGGTTTGGTCCTTAAAAGCTGGTATTGATTTAACTTTGAATTCCACATCTTTTATTCTTGTGTAGTTTATTTGCTGAGTGACCTTAGGAGGACCAAGCAAGGACTGAGTATGTTTTGCCTCCTAGGGAAATTTGAGTGGTGGGAGGGGGAGATGGGACAGAGCTTATTGCACATTAAGTTGGAACAGCTGCCTGTTTCCTCTCTGAGTGATGTTGTCAGCCATAGTGTCCATGACAGGTGAAAAGCTTTTGGGTTGCTTTAAAAGGGTGAGGTGGAAGTGAATAATAGAGACTGTTTTTTCCCTCTTCCCATCTGTTCTGGCCCAAGGTTTCAAATTCTCATCTGCTGGTTTATGGTTTGCTCCTTAGAGGTACTGGTAGTGAAGGTCCTTTAGGTCACCATCCTTCTAGTCATCCCAGTGGTGTCACTGGACTGTTCAAACTAAATACTGAGTATCTGCCTTCTACCTCTTCCCTGCCAGCTCTTTACTGGCCTCTGGTCAAGGAGAAGATAGTGGCTTCTCAGCACACCTGGAGGGTCCCCTGTGTGTGTGGACAGCTTTAATTTTTCTGATATTACACAGCCATATCAGCCCCTCTTTAAAAAATGCCTTGCTATCTCTTTATTCATTTTAACAACCCACTTCTCTCTCAGAAGTCCCTGCTGCTCAGTTACAGACAGAAATCAATCTCATGTGCATGCTAATTTTTAAAATGGTAGGACTTGTCTCATGTTGAAGAGTGGCCTTTTCCCAGAAGAAGGCAGTCACTCTGTACCCAGGGCTGCTGGCTAAGTCGATAGTACAAGATTGTGTTATCACTTGCAGATGATAATCAGGGGCACTAAACAGAAGACACTGAAGGCTTCAAAAACATAATCTCAGGAGGCTCTGTCTTTTGAAGAGTGTCAGCTGTGTTTTCCATAGTCCTTTGGGGGAAAAAAATAAATTGAACAAGATGCAGCCTGTCACCCTTTGCATTTTGGACTGCTGCTTGGTTGCAGGTGAACCAGACCTGTTCCCCTATGAATTAAGGTTCCTGTCCTGCCTGAGGATCTGCCAGTCTTGGCTCAGAGGATGCTAGGTAGAGGACTGCTGCACTCAGGCTGTAGTGGTGGTGCGATGCTGTGGACAACAAAAGAGAAATGTTGCTGTGATTCAGTTTAACTTGTTTTTAATACTGAAATTGCTTTGCATAATTCACATTTGCCTAGGTCTGCATATGATATTTAAAAAATACAATTATTTCGGATGTGTTGAGGGTGCTTAAGGAGGTGGCCTTATAAATCCAAGAGCAAGAATAATCTGCTAGACAGGGCTGGTAGGATAGGGAGTGATTTGTGGCCATTTACGTAGCACCTGTTAGGACCTGCTGCTTAGCTCATCTGGAGCTGTTTGATTGCAGTGAAAATTTCCTCTAAGAAGAGATTTTCTTTGAAAAGCTTTTCCACTAGCAGTGGGTAATTTCAGAGGGGTTGAGTAACATAAAACCTTTTCCGGGAAGCAGCACAAGTAACTTAGAGCATGCAGTTGCTTGTTGCTAGAGAAGAAGGGTCTCTTTTCCTTCAGGTAGCCCCTAGCAATGACAGATTTGTGTAAAAAGCCTGGAGCACATCTGGGATTTCATCTTAATGTGTGAGGTTGTGGTGGCTGTCTAGACCTGATTTTTGTGGAAGTAAGAATGCCTTTTGCTTGTTTGCAAGGTGGGAAAAAGTCTGTACCTCAAGTCTGACAGAGGCAGGATCTGTGGGGAATCAGAAGTTTGTTAACCCAGGAACAGTTCTTATGTTGATATATAGGTCCCTTGTTCCCTGTTCCACTGACTATTGTCCTTCACCATGGTCCACACCAATTGCAGTCTGTGGGTGCAATTTGTATCTGTAGCATCCTTGGGGAAAACACAAGCAAAGGGTGGCTGCTGATCAAAGGGTTGCTGCATGCTGGGGAGGTGGCAATGTGCTTTATGAGTAAAAATGCACCTAGGGTGATAGTGTGGCTCTCCAGCCATTTACCAACTAAGGACATAAATCCCTGAATGCAAAAGAGGCTGGGAAAGTGGAATGAGGGGAAAAGCCCACTCAATTAATCTGCTTCTTACCTACTGCCAGGAGCTGTCATGCATGTGATCTAGGGTGAGCAAACTCTCACTCTGCCTTAACGTGGCTCGATCAACAATGAAAGGGACTGTGTGAATGTGGAGATGTCTGGAGCCCTTTCACCCTGCCTGCAGCTGCCTGGTGTGTTTCAGAGTGGGATGTTAAAGTCAGTGTGCCAGGGCAGCAATCACTTGTCCCTGGCACATGTGCAAGACTTTCAAGTCCTTGTATGTCATGATGAGAGTGGGATGAGAGGCTCTGGTGTCCTCCCAGACCGTGACCCTGTGGCTGCTGGCTGTCCTTGCCCTGTCTGGTGGGCTGGCGGCACGGGGCAGGTTGCTGTACCTGGTGTTAGCTCCTGGTGAGGTCTCCAGGCTCTGCAGTCTTCCAGTTCCTTGTGCTCCCTCAGCACAAACTGTTCACTTCTTCAGAGTTTGGGATGATGACCCCATTGTCCACTTCTGCCTTGGTGTTTGCACGAGCTGCTCCACCTGCCCTGGCATGTGCCAGCAGTTGCCATGACCCAGTGCCAAGCAGAGCAGAGATCACTCTCTCTCACTGGAACAGGTTGCCATGGCAATGCACAGTCTGCTGCGCTCTGGGTCTCCTGGAGCCAGATAGGATGGTGCTTTTGCAACACTGAGGTAAACATCTCTTCTTTTGTTTTATAGCACATCCACCCCTGGTAAGAGCAGCTGCCATTGGCGCTGGGCTCCCCTCACCCCCTGCGTGTGGGAGAGCAGCTCCAGGCATCGGGAGCGTGCTCAGCCCACGGGACCGGGCTCTTGTGGGCTGGAGCAGTGTCTTGGGCACTTGTGGTCCCTGGCAGTGGCTCTCACTCCTGTGGCTGGGCAGTGTCGGTATCCCTCTGCAGAGCTACAGGGTACAGCTCGGGAACAGCATTGCTCATGTGGTCAGCTGCTTGCTCACACCTTTGCCCCTGCTTTGCACTGGTCACCTTGTGAAAGTCACCTTTTTTTCCTCCAAGCCCCTCATAGAGCACGAAAGTGGTCTCACTCTCCCTTGCCTTCTGGGAAGGCACCCCAAGGACTCTGCCTAATGAGTACAAATGCTTAGAGTTGTGGAAATTTGCTGGGGCATCTCTGGGGCTTGCCAGAACATCGTTGTGGTGCTGTGGGCTTTCACTCATTTCTCCAGTGCTTTGAGAATCCATTGGTATTTCTCGCATCCAGAAGCATGTATCTGGCAGGTGACTGAGGACTCTGTTTTACGGTGTCTTTTGTTATTGCAGGCAGTAATGAGCATGGCAGGCTGTTGCAGGCAGGGGAGTGTGGCTGTGTGAACTGAAAATTAATCTCTTGCTTGATCTGCTGGCATTTGTTCCAGCATCTTTTTCTCCACCTCGCTGTTGGTGTGTGTATGGAGGGGGAGTCAGTGCTGGAGAGAGGAGTGGAGCAGGGGAGGAGTTTCTGTCAGCCTCTTTCTTTTTTTTTTTTTTTTCCCTGGTTTTTTTGTGTGTGTGTGTTTTTTTTTTTCTTCCCTGTTCAGTGACGTGAGCAATGCTTGGAACAATCAGGCTGGCTCCAAACATTGTGCCTGAAGATGCTGGAGAAAGCAGCCTAGTGTGCTTTAAGCAAACACAGATTGCTTGAGCCTGGGCTCTCCAGACATAACCATTTCCAGATCCTCTGCAGAGGATTGGGAAGTGCCATTAGCTTTCTTCTCCCCTGTCCCATACGCTCACTTTTGGAAATGATTGGAGTTAACAGTGTTCAGAGCACCAGCAAAGTCCGGGTGAGAGCCACAGGTTCGGTGAAATACTCCCGAGAAGAATCTCTCTGGCGGCAGTCCCATCGGTCAAAATCTATGAAAATCTCGAATTCCTCTGAGTTTTCCACTAAAGAAAGCAAGGTAAATAACTAAATATTTGTAGCGTTTCTCTCTTCTAGGAGTGGAGGTGGTCAAAAGGTTATGCTTTGCAGAAATTAAGGGCTCTGGATGATCAGGAGTGATCACGGAATTGCTGTCAGGTCAGAAAAAAAATATATCTCTAGGCTTGAGGAGAGACTTGAATGGTGAAAAGGTCTGGTGTGTGATAGAGGAATGCCCTGTCACTGAGCTTGGTGCAATAGTAAACAGTGAAAACTTGCTAGTGAGAATGCTAATTTGAGCTCTGCTCTTGGGAAAGGTGCTGGAGTTGGCAAGTGATGTCCTTGGGTTATGGGAATGATTTTCCATAGAAAAACGATTGTTATCCTTTCTCTATAGCTCTGTGGTTTACTAGGTGTGGGCACTAGGTACAAATATTGTCTCACTTGCATGCATGATTAAATATTGCTATCAGCAATTTATTAGGAAGGCATTGCTTTTGCTTTTATAGGAATGTATTAGTGTCTTGTAGTGTGCAGTAGCTCAGACTGTGCCCAGCTTCTACAGTGGCTGTGTGCAGCATCTCCTCACCCAGCCCAGTTGTTTGGTTCCTAGGCAAACAACCCCTGCTTCATGCAGTATCACTTCTTCCCTCATTCCTCATTCTCAGTTGGTAATGGAGAAGCACCTGGGAACCCCTGGCAAGAGCTTTATTAGCTATCCCCCTCCCAAAGGTGCTCGGTGTCTCCCAAGGGCTGGATGAACTTTATACAGTGACTGAATATGCCTCTAATGTAATTTTTGCTGCAAATGGATTCTGCCTTGGGATTAGAAGATATAACCATTTGCAAAGGTGTGTTGAATGAGGCTGAAATATTTCAGAGCATCAGCCGAAGGCATTTAACCATGTCTTGCGTCCATGTGCATGCAGACAAGCAGGCACATGCATGGATCTTGCTGTACTGTCCATTCCCTAAATCTCTGTATCTGTCCTGAGAGAAAGCTCCTTTGCTATGGTGAAAAGATCCAAATGCTGCACAATAGTTCCTAGCAGATTACTGCTGACTTACAGGTTGCATGACATTTCAGAGCCTCAGCTGCAGAGCTTTCATCACGGAGTAATTCAAATAGAAATAAATGAAGAATTTTAGTCAATGCAGTTTCAGGAACCTCTGTTTTGAGAGCTTTATTTACCATGACTAAGAAATAGTGTACTGTTACAGTTGTGGCAGAGAAATAGCATGGCCATCATTCTCGGGCGGTTGCTGATGCAGTATCTGCTACTCCAGCAAATGCCAAAGTAAAGGCTGCATCTTGCAGGTGCTCTGGGACTCTGCTCTTCTGATCATTTTCACTCCAGGCATGAGAATAATTGCATGGTGTTCAGTTGGAGGATTTATGTACAAAAAGTCTCTGCATATGGTGGGAACTGGGTTCTTTTGACATTGCATGAAACACTTAAATCTCTGTTCCCCCTCCCGGGCTTTGTGTCCACTGTGTAATCATGGTGTAATGTCCTCAGGGCAGGGACTTTCTCCCAGGGATGGCATCTAACAGTTAGCTACTGCAGTAATAAATGCTCTGTGTTCATCCCTCTTTGGGATTCACATTTTTTGCCTCCTGAGTGCTGTAGATAGTTGCGTGAGAGATACCCGCTTCTCCTCCTGCCTAGCTCGCTATGTTGGGAAGCATACTGCAGCTTTTTTTTTGTTGTTTGTAGTGCTGTTTCCTTATTTCATGCAAAGGTATTTCTATCTGTGAAGTGTCTAAGATCTGTAAAAGCTGTGTTACAGAGGGCTGAGAAGATACCTGAGTGTCCATCAGTGATGCCTACCCAGTTGACAAGACGACAAGCAGCTCTGCCACTGATTGGTTGTGTGATTTTGGGCAGCCCTGTTCTTCCATATGTTTATTCCCCTTCTGTTCTTTGTCTGCCCATCTATTTTGCTAAGATGTCGTTGATTTAGGGAACCAATTTATATTTGAGCTTTAGCTCCCCTGTTGTGTTGGTGGAAAAGACCTGGAAGTTGTTGCCAATGTGCAGTGTTGCAAAGGAGGTCTTTTTATTAGTGCAAGTGTCTGTGTATGTGCTTGTACCTCACCTCTCACAGAATGCGTTCAGTTCTGGGCTGGGTTTTCTGGACAGTGGTGCCATGAAGCTCCTCTCAATGTCAAGCTGGGCTTTATTTGTAGACTTGTCTTCTGTATTTCTGTTTGTGTGAATGTCCCTTTGTGCCTGGACTGTCTTATATTTTATCTGCTCCCTGTACAAAATAACTGGGATGCTCAAGACCTGTTTCTGTGGCTACTTCAGCTGACATAGAGCTAGGGTCAGATTTAACCCATTTTTTGCCTCAAAACATACTCCTCCAATAGTTTGCACTTACGTGACTCAGCCTATTTCGCTGAGCTAGAGAGTATATATCCTCATGCTCTAGCCAGTATGAAAGGGGCACCAACATCGTGCCTTCTGCCAATGTCCAAGCAGCTAGGTAGCCCGAGAACCCGTCATCTCCTTGAAAAACATCAAGTGGTGCTTCTGTGCACCCATGCCTACACAAATGCACCTGTATGCATACATGCTCTGGTAGCTGATGCATTCCAGGTGTGTATTATAGGCAGGTATCACAGCCTCAGGCCAGCAGGAGAACCTGTGAAAAGTATACTGTGAGCTGATGTACTATTGTTCTCAGGAGAGTAGGCTGAAGCCCGGGCTGCATGCAAGGTGAGACAGAGGACCTTAAGATGGTCTGTGTGACCCAGTGTGCTCAGCAGGCTCTCCTCCTGACAGACTGTTTTCCCGCAGCAGTGAACTGAATTCCTGAGTGCCTGTGCATGTCCCGCTTGCAAATGCACAGGGTCAATAAAACGATTTCTGAAATGGGCTGTGTAGGTGCTCTACCAGTGAGAAGCACTTCTCTAGACTTCTCTCTGATCATCCATAATGGTTCAGTATGCTGCCTTTACCAGTAACATTGATGAAACACTCCAGCAAGTAAAGAACAAATATTTTCTAGCAACCCCATGTATCAATTTTACAGAAGATGTGTTTCTTGTGTGGCATTAATTTACTTGCTCTCATGAGCCCCAGCTAACCACCCTTCTGTGTTTTATGATGATATAGCTGGCACAATCTTTCCTTCCTTTTTAATTTCTCCCCCTCCCCCCCTTCTCCATACAAACCATATTTTTAACAGAGGAGTTTCTCTTAGAAATGTTCTCCTCCAGTTGGTGACGCACTTGAAATTCCCTGGGTGAAATGATCTCCTTTCCTTCCCCCTAAAACATTCCTATCAACCTTATCTCCACCCACACCGAAACAACATTCATCAGTTCCATATGCTGCTGAACAGCTATGTGCTGTTTTATGAATAATGTATGCCGGCTTGTTAGAAGAACGTTTGTTGTACAAACCAGTGGAATTTAAAATTGAGAGTGATATCAGCAGACACCCCATGCTGTGCACTAACCCATGGGCTTCTTTGGGTACTACTCTGGCATCCTTGCTTCATCCTTGTTAGAAGGGGGGAAAACGTGTATGACAATTGAGGGTGTGTAGGCTTTGTGCCTGGCAAGGAGCTGCAGGCACTCAGTGACCATCTCACTTTGTTAGGTGTTACAGATGCATGTATGAGGAGAGGAGAAAATTTCAAGAATGAATTTTGAGGGAGGGTGGCAAATAGGAGATGGTGAAGAAGTGTAGATCTGTGTACAAGCAAAAGTTCTGAGGCAGGGTCAACCTTCCTGTTCACCTAGACAGCAAACTCTGAATGCTCTTCCAGAACGGGAAGAAGGCAGTGACACAGGGACATACCTGGATCCAGAGAACAGGCATATTAACACATATCAGGACTGCATGCAGATACCTGTGATGTCTGGTATCTGTTGCCTCTGTAACCTGTTTTTATTTTTGTAGGGTTCTGTTACTTTTGTTGTTTTTCCTGCCTCCAATAAACCATCTAGGGTGGGAGCTGAGGCTGGTGCCTGGCTGACTGCAGTGGTCCCAGGGGTGGAGCTGATGGATCAGTGCTGAGTGACAGGAGAGATGCTGAACTTCTGACTGCAAAGACTGAGCATGTCTTTGCCCTGAGATGTGACTGGGGTCTCCTTGGCTGCCTGGAATCAACCTGTGCCACTGCAAGCTGGAGGGGCTGCTTCTGAAGGTGGCTGCAGGGGAGCATGGCAGGGGTCTGAGTCAGAGAGCACAAATGCAGCACTGTTATGGGGGCTGCAAAAGCCACACGGAGTCTCCTGTAGTGGTCAGGTGGTCATTCCCCCAACAACTACTCCAGAAATCAGGGTGGAGCTGAGTGTGAGCAAAGAGCCTAGGAAACAAAAACTGGAGAAGACAGTCTGGGTCATCCCTGCTGACTCTCTGAACTCAGTTTTGATTTTGCCTGTTTATCTGCTCATGACAGTCATTTCTGGCTCTTTCTGTTTTTTTGCACAGAGCAGGTAGGAGCAATACCTGTGGTGTACTCCTTTCCCTCTTGGCAGGCTTTTCTAGATGGACTAGGGTGCACAGGAATTCAGTAGTCTGCTTCAGGAGCCAGCCTACAAGTTGCCTTTCTAGGGAAGGGCTTGTGCAGTGGCTGAAAAGTCTTGCACCCTGCTGGCCAGGCTTTGGGGACCCTGTGTCTACTTGTTACCTAGATGATCTGCTGAGATGAGTATCTGGGTAATTTGTATGTGGGACATCTTTGTCCCTGTGTACACACCTGATTGTGCCTTTCTTTTGTTCACTGCTTCTGCATGCAGAGGCTGAGTCACAGCACAGCCAGCAGGTGCCGAGAGCAGCCTGTTTAAATGGGTCCAGTGGTTTGTGCATGTGACAAGGTTTTGAGAGAAGTGAGGGTGGTGAGTGACCTTTTTTTCTTGGCAGCTTTGTAAAGCAAACAGTTTTCAGAAGCACACCCCGCATAGTTTTGCTTTGCTTTCCAGTTGGAATAGAAGTACAGACTGGTAAGAGCTTGTGAAAATCTGGATTTTTAGTTGACCTACCTGTTTGCCAAAGGGAAAATGGAGATGAAATCAGCAGCTCCTTACAGAGTTACAGGCTTCCACTTAAAAATGAAAGTGTAAATTTCTTGCCCAGTTTATGAACAAATACAAACAAATCCCATGAATATGTAACAATGCCACAGATTAATTTTTTTAATACTGCAGTCTGCTAAGGGTGAAATTAAAGCTGTAGAGACAGCACTGGAATTAAAATAAAGAAGGTGTCAAGGATGTTGCCTGCTATTCTCTTTCATGCAGCAGTTAATTTAATCTCCCTTCAAAACTGCAATTGTTTCTCCCAGGAGCTTAGAGCAGTGCTGGGCCTCACACGTGGTGGGCCCAGAGACCAGCAGTTCTCAGAACAGGGAAAGCTCTTAGGAGTAGATTTTTGTGGTTTGGGTAACAGAGCTCAAGATTTGAAGCCATGAAGTTGGGTACTGCTGAGTAGTCAGTAGCTGGAGTTTGGATACTGCCTACAGTAGTCTTGGGTGCCAAAGGAGTTAGAAAGTCTCTCCCCTTTCCAAGTGTTATTGGTCCAGCTTGGAAGATGAGATGTGTGCAGTATTCATTCTGGCATTCCCTACTGTGATCCAGCCTCCAGTTTTCGGGCTTAGCTAGCACGTTTGCCAAGTGCTTCCCTGGCTAGCAGGTAAGAAGCTGTGATTGTTGTCAGACTGTAAGAGTGCTTTAATTCAGAGCTTTTTATTTTTTTCCTTCGCCCAGAGAGAAAACAGAAGTTAATAAAACCTATCCTTGCAGCTAGTTATGCACAGTGAAAATCATGCCCCTGCCGTAATCTCTGTTCAGCTTTGTTGCAATTTAGTGAAGCGTTTAGGTACTTGTCTCCAAGTTGGTTTGATTTAATGATACTCTGAAGAAGTGTCTGCTGTCTGAATCAGGGTCTTGGGAAACAGAAGGTGCTGGGTTATATATTTCTGCTACTGGTTGCAAAATATGGAAGGAGGAAATTTTTCTTCTCTGATAACATGAGCGCCCAGTAGACATCAGGAAAACGTTAAATTGCTTTTGAGAAGGAACATTAAGCATCTCTAAAAGGCTGGTGAGTACAGTGGTGAGCGTGCAGCCCAGCAGCTGTCTCCGCCAGGGAGGTGGATTGGCAGGCGTAAGAATTCATGTATCTTCATCCCTTGAGAGGTCTGCTCACTGAGGTCTCACCAAACACACTCAGTAGACACAGTGAACATGCCCTGTATGTAGATGCTCAGGCTGTGGGAACTCTCTAGGTTTTTCTCTTCCATTTTTGTAAACAGCAGAGACTTTCTGAGAGGTCAGATGCTGGGGAGCAGGTGGGGGGGCTGTGTCTTTTGTCAGATGTGTGCCATATCAGGGGGTTGGTGTCTGTTACTCCCTACAGAAGAAAGAAGATGGAGTCTGGCTCATTAGTTAAGCTCAGGACAAACACATGCCATTTTTGCACAAGGCATAAAGCCTGAGGCATTTGTTGTTCCTGCATCAATCTGGAGTGCTGCTTTTGTACGTCCTGCTCTTTGGTTGTAGTGATTCCTAGAGACTTCCTTAGAGCAAAAACCCCATAAAAAAGCTCTGACGCACCAGGAGGGGTGTTTTTTTCTGGGTTGTGACCCAATCTTGTGTAGGCATTTGGGACAGAGAGCAGCAAAAGGCATTTCTTGATACCCTAGCCCAGGCTTATTCTAGATTTCAAAAGCTCACTGAACTAGTTGGGGGAAAAAAATACTGTTTCTGAAAAAATGGGGAGGCAACTGCAAAAAACATAGTCTCTTTGTCTTATTTGTGGAAGTAGTTTTCTGGCTCAAAATGTAAAAGTGTATTTTAATCGTAGTAGGAAGCAAAGGACAAGTCAAAGAATAAGAGGGGAGTTTGGTCACATTATTAGAAACATGGTGGCTTCTAACAGAAAATACTGGGTGATCACAGGGAGTCAGTATCAACATTGGCTTATGCCAAAAAATGGAGGTGTATCTGATTCTGCTGGGCTGCTGGCAGCATAATAGTAGAAATATTAGCCCCTTCTTTTGCTTTCTTCCTGCAGGGTAGCCTTAAAATTTCTTGGTAGGTCTTACCTGAAAAGCATACAAAGTGCCTACAAAATACCTGCAGCGCCCTTTCCTTCATCTTTGTCTGGCTGTTTGCCTTTGGATCAGAGCTCCTTATACAAGTTTGGAGAAGAGAGAATAAATAGAAACAAACAGTGGAAACTCCAAATTTGAAAACAGTTCATCGTGTTGATTTGAGTAGCACAGCAAAGCCCTGTTAGCAGTGGGGACCTCTCTCTGCTAGCTCAGTGTTAAGTAGGATGGGGGATTATTCCTTCTGGTGGTCCTATCTGTTCTGTTGCTCTGATAAACTTATTTTTATGGTAAACTCTGACTAAAAGTTGCTGCATGTGTAGCAACAGCTTGAAGTGAGTTGTACTAGTATGTTTGACCTGCTTGTGTATGGTTCAATCAGCCCAGATTTTCACAGAGCTGAATATTAAGGATCTTCAAATAGACCATGCAAGATTTGGAAAGGAGCCAGTGGATCACAGGATGAGCAGTGGGGTATGGTAGTGGGATTCTTGTTGCAAGGTGGGCTGTGGCATATGCACAAGACTAGTTTCAACTCTTTATTTTCCAAATTACTTTTGTTTTGGGTCATAGTTAAGGCTATTTTAACACTAATGTTTCTGTTGAGTGTGTCATAGCTATTATAGTATGTGATTTTCAAGCTTGTTCATACTTAATGTGCTACTTCATGGTAATCATGTGCATCAACAGTTCTTCGACACGTTAAAATATTTTGAGGCTGTGTAGGAGTTATGTGCCAGAGGGAGTAAATCTAGCTATGTATATAAGGTAAATTACAAATGTGGATTATAAGTGCAAGAATCAGGGACATTCCATACCAAAATACTTCACTTGAGTCAAGTGGCCTATTTGAAGAGCTCCATTTGCTTGTAGTAATAGCAGTCATTTTTCCATTGTATATATCAGATACTGGAGGGCTGAAGACAGACACACTTGTATATTCAAGTGTAATGTACCTACTCCCTCTCAAAAGAAATCCATCCCAGGCTGAGATCCTCACAGGCTTAAGTCAACCTCCAGACTCTTTTCTTTGCAGGCTGGTATCAACAAAAGAATTGTGACCTTTGGTGTCAAACCATCTAGCACCTTTCCTGTTAATTGAAAGAGTAATGATGTTAGCAGGCAGCAGTCCAAGACATTGATATTCAAGCAGGAAAGCTGCATATCAGTCATTTTCTGTTTTGTGCTTAGAAAAGGAACACGTTTATGTTTGGATGTGTGACTGGGAGAGCATTCAGCTGTCTGTGAGGCTCAGGGGCTTTGGGTAGCTATTCTGGTGTAGGTTTGGCAGGTAAGCTTGTATGTTGAAATCTTGGCACAATTAAAGCCAGTGACAAAAAAGCTCACTGACTATCAGGAATTAAATTTGCCCTTGACTTTCAAGGCTGTAATCTTGTGTCTTTTGCAAACTTAACAGGGCTATTAAAAAGAAAACAAACAAACAAACAAACCCTAACAAACAAGCCAAAGAACCCTAAAACAACCCAAACCACAAAATCTAAAAACCTGCTTGACAAAATTACTGTGATCTCAGACCTGGTGTTCTGGTATGTTTTACTTAGATGAGATTTCTGCTCCAGACTTTTGTGTTACCATGAGCAGCTATGGTACTTCTTTGATCAGAGATGGCTCACTTGCTGATGTTAGGTAATTTTCTTCAGCATATTAATGCATGTGTAGCAGGGGTCAAACAATAATCCCATCTCATTTCTCTCCCTTTGCAGGCTCTCTACAATTCAATCAAGAATGAGAAGCTGGAATGGGCAGTGTAAGTATACTGCATAGAAATTAGGAGTTTAAAAATAGTTCCTGTGTTTCTGCATCCTATGTCACCATCTGAATGGGCTCCAAAGCCTGCAGAAGATAGCCAGTGTACATAATGAGTTTGCTTTTCTGTTAATTAATGACCTGGCAATACTGCCTCATCTGTTTCTCCAGCAAATGGAGTTGTTAATGATAGAATCCAAGTGCATTTGTAAGGAAAGAGGACATTTCATTTAGAATGAAACTTCAGCCTGAAAAGACAGAAATTAAATCCTCTGTTGTTCTATGACTGCATAAATAAAACAGAAGTTGACGTCTTCCTTTATCTTTTGGTACATTGTGTCAGAACTACTGAATAGAAACACATCTTGGATTGAGTTTCCTGCTGTTGGTTTATTGTCTTGGTTTGTCTCCTGATTAACTATGGATAGCTTGACAACAACCTAATATGAAAGATGATAAATTGGACAAAGTCTGCTATCTCCCCATCCTTAGATGCTTTCAACAGACTAACACTTGCTAACTACAGCAATATTGCAGGCAAGAAAGAGCTTCAGTTTCTGGTTGTGTTAAATTGACATTTCTCTGTGCTTAGGTTTTATGTAGTCTAGGTGTGCCAGCAGAGAGTATCGGGGTCTACTCTAGATTTTGCTGCTTGCAGAACAATGGATTTTGGTGTAAAATGAAAGAAGTCTGTCTTTTTTATATTATGGCTGTACAAGATGTTTACCTGTGTGGATTTACATATCTGAAACCTCACCTTCTTGGAAGCAATGTATGTCTATGATGCATGCTCCTGCGCCTTTTGTGCTAGAAGCCCTAACAATTGCTGTAGGTCTTGCAGGCCCACAGGGTTCTGACCTTCCTTGTTTTAAGTTCATTATCTGCAAATTAATTTATTGTGAGGGTGTGCATTCTCACTAAAAGGTCTGTGGTCATAGTTGAGATTACAGCCCCTGTTCAGTATTGTTTTAGATAGTGTCAGAGTAGTGAGGAAGGCGTGCTGGAGAGGGACTAAGTGGTGCCATCTCTGTTGAGCCTCATAAGCATCACAGTGGGAGACACTTCCCCAGACCATATATTGGACCTGTAACGTGCTGTGTGAATCTTACATGTCACAACACCAGAGCTGTTGTGACCGTATCTCATAAGTACTTCAGACCCAGCAGAATCCGTCGTGTGACTTTCGCATTGTCAGAATTTTCCTCCAGCTCTTGGCAAGAGACCACACAAAGTGTCTAAGACACCTGAGCAGCCTCCAGGTGGGAACTGGCTCATGCCTGGCTCTGCTCCCATGACCTTTAGTCAAGGTGATTTACAAGATAGCTTGCTCCTGCATGGGTAGTAACTCTTTGGCATTTACATAGTCCAGTCCCTATCATTTGCTAAGGAATATTTCCGGAAAAATTGCAAGCATGCTGGAAAAGTGGGAAATCAGAATCCTCCTAAAATAAGGCAGTGGGATGTGGGTGTCAAAGAACCTTCTTCCAGCAGAATGCTCAAAGTGGTCAATTGTCAATTCCAACCTGAGGCTCATCTGGAACTAATTTGACAATTACTTTCCATACTGTGAAACAAAGCTTATTCTTAGCATAGCCAAAGAGGCTGTGCCTCTTTAGGGCTGAGAGTGTTGGCTGGAAGAGGGGGTGTGGAGATGTCTCCTCACTTTTACAGAGATCTGTGGTTGGTGAAAAGTAATTACACCGAGGAGCCCCAGGACTGCCTGAACTAGAGGGAGGAGACACATCATTGTCTTGCTCTACTGCAGAGAAAGGTGGATAGGAAGGGGACATGACCATTTTTGCTGTGATGTGACTGAGGAAGATCCTCTCTCCTTTCCAAAGAGTATCCCTTTTCTTCCCTAGTGCAGTAGGCAAGGGAAGAAGTGGGAGGTAAGGCAAAGGTAGAAATAGGGCTGCAAAACCTCCCTCACAATGCTGGTGTGTTGAAGGAATGTCCTTTATCCAGGCAGAGTCTCTTTGAGGATCTAAGAGTCTCTTTTACAAGCTAAGCAACAGTTTAATAGCTTGTCTAGCAGTACGTTATTTGATGAGTTAATGACTGCTACTAAGTCAATAGGCAGGGGAGGGTACAGCAGTACATAAGATGGGGAAAGACTGCTGCATGATCATTATATTACTAGTCGCGAGCTACTTGTGTCATCATCCCAAATGGTTTGCTGTCCATTTCCAGTGGAATTAGTCTGATGCAAGGCGCACAGAAAGAAAAGTCTACCACTGATTCCAGTTTTGTAGTCAAGTGGCACCTTAATCAGCAGATGTGCTTCAGAGACCTTCAGTAAGAGTATTAATTTATCCTTTATGGACAGGGAAGCACGAGTACAGCTCTTGGCAGAGAGAATTGTATTACAGTTCTTACCATAGAATCACAGAATTGCCAGAGTTGGAAGGGACCTCTAGAGATCACCTAGTCCAACTCCCCTGATAAAGCAGGATCTCCTAGAGCACTTTACACAGGACTGCATCCAGGTGGGTCTTAAATATCTCCAGAGAAGGGGACTCCACAATCTCCCTGGGCAGCCTGTTCCAGTGCTCTGTCACCCTCACTGTAAAGAAGCTTTTCCTTATATTTCAGTGGAACTTCCTATGTTCCTTGTGCCTGTTGCCCCTTGTCCTGTCACTGGCAACTACTGAAAAGAGTCTGGCTCCATCCTCCGTGCTCCTACCCTTTAGATATTTATAGGCATTAATAAGGTCTCCTCATAGCCTTCTCTTCTCCAGGCTAAAGAGCCCCAGCTCTCTCAGCCTTCCCTTGTAAGAGAGATGCTTCAGAGCCCCATCATCTTTGTTGCCGTCTGCTGGACTCTCTCCCTTGAACTGGGGAGCCCAGAAC
Organism: Apus apus; assembly: GCF_020740795.1. Lineage (NCBI taxonomy): Eukaryota > Metazoa > Chordata > Aves > Apodiformes > Apodidae > Apus > Apus apus. The sequence goes on along the minus strand of NC_067312.1, from coordinate 65,747,552 downwards.
TGGATGCAGAATTCCAGATGTGGCCTCACCAGAGCAGAGTAAATGGGCAGAATGACCTCTCTTTACCTACTGGCCACACTCTTCCTTATGCATCCCAGGATTCCAGGGGCCTTCTTGGTGACAAGAGCCCATTGCTGGCTCATGGATAATTTACTGTCTACCAGGATTCCCAGATCCTTCTCCTCAGAACTGGTTTCCAGCAGGCCCACCCCTAAACCTATATTGGTGCAAGGAGTTCTTTCTCCCCAGGTGCAGGACCCTACACTTGTCCCTGTTGAACCTCACTAGGTTCTTCTCTGCCCAGCTCTTCAGCCTGTCTAGGTCACACTGGATGGCAGCACAGCCCTCTGGAGTGTCACCACCCCTCCCAGTTTTGTATAATCAGCAAACTTGCTGACGATACACTCTGTACCCTCATCCAGGTCATTGATTAATATGTTGAACAAGTCCGGACTGAGTATTGACCCCCAGGGGACACCACTGGTTACAGGCTTCTTACTTAACCCTGCTCCATTGATTACAACCCTGTAAGTTTTGTCACACAACCAGCTCTCAATCCACCTCACTGTCCGCTCATCTAGCTACACTCCCTCAGCATCCTAATGAGGATGTTATGGGAGACAGTGTCAGAAGCCTTGCTGAAGTCAAGGTAGATAACATCCACTGCTCTCCCCTCATCTAACCAGCCAGTTACAACATAATAGAAGGTAATCAGATTGGTCAAACAAGATTGCTCCTTGGTGGCTCCACAATGACCTCTCCCAATAACTTCTTTTTGCTTCTGAATGTTTTGAGGTAGTGTCCAGAATTATTTGGTTCAAAACCTTACTGGGGATGGAGGTGAAACTAACTGGCCTGTAGTTCCCTGCCTCCTCTTTCTTGCCCTTTTTGAAGACTGGAGCGATATTGGCCTTCCTCCAGTCCTCAGGCACCTCTCCTGTTCTCCATGACCTCTCAAAAACAATGGAGAGTGGCTTAGCAATAACATCTGCCAGCTCTCAGAATTTGTGGATGCATACCATCAAGGCCCATTAATTTAAGGATGTCCTTTTTCTGCAGTAGTTCCAGGTTCAAGTTCTCCAAGAATTTAAAAGCAAATCACATACCATGATCTGTAAAATAAATATATCTAACCTTGGATTTATCTGGACCTGGTGAATGTGAGAACCTGAATGCACACTCCTACTCTCCATTGCAACCCCCAAATTTTTTGGTTGCTGTGCACAACAGAGCTGCCAGAAAACGTTCTGCCACTTTCTTGGTGTGCCATTTTGCTTGCTCTTTCCTCTTACCTGCTTTGTTGTTCGGTGTCCTGGAAGAAAAAAGAAAAGCAGTATGGCAAAAGTAAACATCAGAAATATGATTATTTTGTCTTTTGTCTCATTCCATATTTACTCTGTGCTGCTTAAGTTCTCAAACTCTCCTAGCTCTTGCACTGTGGCTCATGTCTTTGAACAGCAAGTGAAGCACTAAGTGGTGACTGGACCTCACTAAAATAGCAGGCAGAAGCTCCTGCTGACTGGGGTGGAGGCATGTTACTGTTTCATCCAGTTAGTCAGTGCATCATGTTTTCAGCATGCCAAGATCACTGAAGGCATCCCAAGAGTGCATGTAGCCCAAATAATTGTCTTGTAATTTTTCACACTGCTTAAATGTCCCTGAGGGACTCTATATTTCCATGGGATTTTTCATATTTTAATGGTAAACTCTTGTTCTTAAACTCTGACATCACCCATAAGATTAAATGAATTCAAAATCCTGTGAATGTGAGTGGTGAGATTAGAAGAGTTGGGTTTGTTTAGGTGAAAAAGGGAGCACTGAGGAGAGGGACCTTAGTGTGGGTTTTTTAATGTGTAGAAGCTACCACAGAGGGAAAAAGTGATGAATTATTCTTCACAGCTGTTGTGGACGGGCTTAAATTTGAAATTTTGGGTTAAACTTTAAATAAACTTTCTAGCAATCAACCTTTTCAATAAGAGCATAGGTTTGCCAAAATATGGAAGTACGTTCGCTGGAGGTTTTTTGTGAACTCATTGTTCGGTCCAGAATGGATTAGGAAGAGTGGATCTAGCCTTAGAGGTAAAGAGAGGATTTAGCTGACCTCTTAACACCCTAAGTTTTGCAAATATTTCTTATCTTTTGGCTTTTACACTGGTCATCAGCTTTAAAACTAGTATGATTTCAAAGGCACCAGCACTGAATATACTTTGTTTCCACGATGTCTGTTTAGAAATGTGCTGGTGAATATTATTGTAATAATATGTCTACTTCCTGTTGAAGTTGATAGGAATGATAAAATCATAATCTTAAAGCTGGTTGAATGGTGATCTATAATTAATATATGAAATCCTAAACTACTGCTTACAAAATTACAAAAAGCAAATGGCTGTATTTGAGCCAGTTGTATCCTGAAAGCTTTCTCTCAGTGGACAGTCTAGTTTTCAGGAGAATTGTTGGTTTTTTGACTAGTTAATAATACAATTTTCTTTCCAGAGAAGTTTAGATGTCAACAGAGTATATACTTTTGTTTGGTTGGTTTTTTTGGACTGCTTTGAAAAATCCTTTCCTTCCACCGAAACCAAACTAGGTCTTTAAGACAGTGATGGTGGAAAATGGTCATTGCCAAATCCTTTCTTTGTTTCCTGCAGCAAACTGAGACCCCAGTGATTATAAAGACACCTGTGCTGAAGCTCACCTTTTTCTAGGTCAGACCGAGAAATCTCTCGCTATTACAATTAACTCATCATCTCCCAAGTTCTAGGTTGATTCCTGTTTGCAACTTTGTGACTGGTTTTAGAGAGAGATCAGGTAGTAATCACCTGGCTCTCCTTTCTTCTCTCCTCCTTTTGGGAACGATGCCAGAAATTCTCTCCACCGGTTTCTCCACAACTCAATTTACTGATACAGGTGCTATCAGTTGCACAGATTCATGTAATTACATGCTACAGATCTGTTTTTTTAAATTGCCAATGTTTAAATGGATAAAACAATAATTTTGCCATATCATTTAAGTTTTCTATTTGAACAAATGCAGAGTTGAAGCAGACTTTGAAAATAAGGGCTTGACTCTGTCTTTCCAGCTTAGTGATTTAGAAGTTTTCCAAGGCAGAGCCTCAAATCAGACCATAGAGCATACAGAAATGTTTTTGTTACTGAGAGAACCAAATGGTGGTTCTCCCCTAGAAGACAAAGATAAGATTTTGCTATAAAGGATCAGAAGTACATTTTTCTTCACCAAAACGGCAACCTCTGCATTTTTGCTTGTGTTTCAAATTGGTTGTCAGTGATCATGTATTTGAGAAGGAAAAACACTGCCGTTTCAATGCTCTGTCTTCAGTTGATGTAGCAAGCAGATTCTGCCTTTGCTGTGCTGGTTCTCATGGGCAGACAGCGCTCTGGTTACTGCTCGGTGTGCAGGTCCTTTTCCAAAGAAATAAGCTACCAGAAGCAGAACTGAAGCTCCTTGTTTTGGGAAACCTTGTGAATGCCACGTGCCATAAGCAGAGTCTTGGAGAACCTCTACAGGTGTTTTTTTTTTCTGTCACCTGCAGATCAGAGGCTCTTGTAGGTCACACTTTCTGTGGATAAAAAGTGGGACTTACAAGAGGGTTCGAAGCCACCAGCCCCTTTCACTTTTCAGAGAGGGATCATCAGAGAATTCAATTCCAGGCCGAGAGCCAGGAAGTTATCTCCCTCTACTGATTGGAGACAGAAAAATCTCTAAAGACTTCTGCAAACCTAAGTGGACCTTCATGATCATGTTTTGCTGCTGAAATATGTGTTGGAACCAATGTGGGTTTTTTTTTCCCTAAAGACAAAGAGATTGTGCTATCTCTTGTAGCAAAAGGGAAGGAGAGGCACCAAGCCTGCCCATGACAAGGACCTGAGCTCTGCCTGTATGACACTAGATCCATTACTCTGAACATAGCTGCACACCTACTGACTCTTGCACCTGCATCACTGGAGGCTTTCATGCTGGGAATGTTGCAGTACTTGAATAATCTGTGAGAGACATCAAAAGATGAGGAAGGATTTGCACCTCCCAAAAGCTAGATTTTCAAACAAAGATCAGTTTTCAAGTGTATGTATCCAAAGCCCAGCTGAATTTTCTGCAAACATACCCTAAAGGCTGATGAGCAGTAAGCTCAAATTGTTACATCCTTTATAAAGTCTATCCAGGACCTATCTATTCAGCCAGTTTGGAGGTACTTAAAGGCTGATACGTGACCTGTTTTGATACTTTGAAGCTCCTCCTATTCATCCTGCTTTCTTATGCTTGACCACTGAAGCAGCATGGAGTATTTGAATAAGTGAGTCCCACATCCCTTAATTTCCACTGGTGTTTCATATTCTAGATCAGAGGGAGATACAGACTTCTTTTAGTTCTATTTTAGTTCTATTCTAGCTGTTCATCTATTTCTTGTTCTCTGTAATGAGTCCCCCTTGCTTCTCTAGTTCATTGCATCATGCGTCCTGGCTTGTGCATCTTGACCTCATGCATGTTGTCAGAGCATTCAACTCTCACAAGTGCTTGAGGCTTGGATGTCCCATTTTCAATGACAGATTGAAGGACCAATTAAAAGTTTGTTCAATGCCACCAGTAGTCATGACAGCAGATGTCATTTTGTCCTTGTCTGCCCTGTCTGCATTTGTCTTTTGAAGAATTTCTGTTCAACAGCTGCCCTAGAGATGCTGAGTTTGAGAGCATTTTCCCCAGCACTAGTGGTGTCCAGGATCCCCAGGACTGCTCATCATAACATCTGTGACTCCTTGGACAGGGGCACTGGTACATTCTCAGAGGACAGTTGGTCAGTGTAAGAAAATTCTCTCCCATAACTCCAAAGGAGACAGCTTATTTAAAAAAAAATGCTAAGCTACTTACTGCAGTAGGTCTTTGCTGACAAGGAGAAATCCACTGTGTCCTTGGCAGAGATCCCAGAATTCACAAGGCACTTCTGTGTGACAAATCAGCCCAAATGCTTGTGCCTTATGTGAGATTTTAGTCTGGATTGGATAGCACAGACCTGTGTTCAGAGAATTTGCTTCTGGAATGGACACGTATCTAAGAAACACTATGGTACAGACTTACCAGCAGCTAGTAAGCATGGTAGATGCAGGAAAGGTGGGGACAGTCAAAACTGTCAGAAATTCCTACACTTTTTCAATAGGGGGAGGGCTTCAACCAAAGAGTGCATGAAGAAATCCTTATTTCTTTGACCAACAAAAAGTTTTTTGCAGATCTCTCTGTTCTGGAGTGGGAAAACACGTATCAATAGGCTGAAAGATGCAAGGACTGCTCTCCCTTGTAGGAATCAGGTCTTCAGGTAAAAGTTGTTCCTCTTAATCAGGATACCTTGCGGGACAACACCATGATGGTATGGTGCACCACCTTGGCTATATTTCTACAACTAAATCAAATGTCTGGCACTTTGTGTGAGTCTTAGGCTGAATGTTGATGTGTAGCATCCCTATCCATAATGTTGCAAAGTCTTACCCTTCAAAAGAAGATGCTTGCCTCTGTGCTGCCTGTTGGGGAGGTCCTTGACTGCACTGTTTCCTAAATGGTGTCTGGAAAGTGGTTGGGAGTGTGCTGGGCTGAGACTGTAATATGAGAAGGTCAGTCAAATGGCTGGGAACATTCCATGGCTCTGCTGAGTTCACTAGTGCATCCCTGTGTTTGTTTTCCTTGTTGTCAAACCAGTCTGTTATCCTTGTATATCCTCAGACCAAGTTATTGCCCAGAAAACCATTTCAGCAGAGATCGGAGTAACGCAGGTTGTCACTCTAGCCTGTAGTTCTTGGAGAACGTTTATTTGGATGGTCATTTCCATAAGCAGACATGGTTGCAGTGTGCCCCAAAAGGAGCTTTTGGACTAACATTTGCCTTGCTAATCATCATCTGATACCTGCCTTTGAATGTATGTGTGTGATTGGAAGGTCTGCCTGAGCTTGCTCTCTCTCTGCTAATCATCTGGGTCCAGTGAGATGCAGCAGCTTAAAGTCCACTCTCTTGTTAGCTATGATTACACTCAAGTTATAATGATACTTTTAAAAATCAGATTCTGGTCTTAGGAGAAGCATAGCTGCCATGACTTTCCTTTGACAGCCTTTGTTCTTGCTGACACACCTTTCCCAGTCACCTGGAGAGGAATGTGTGGGGACTTCAAAGGACATGGGACTGCTCTGTAATCTGACACTAGCTGTGGTTCCTTCAGATACACCATCCACCCAGATTCAGTGGCCTGTTCTGTGAAAACTCTTATGATGGACACTCTTTGTTTTCTAGGTTGCCTGGTCCTTTTTGATTTGATGAGCAAAAAGGCATTTATTAGTCAGGCAATACTTGAGACTTGCTAAAATGGGTTGCATTGTTGTCCCCAAGAGCTATGTTGAATACATAGCCCTAATAAGTAACATTTTGTGCAGCATTTGGTTTCTAAAATACATATAACATAATTCAGCTACTGCATTGTTATTTTTAAATTACTACTTTTATGCTAGTCTGCAGAGGAAAATGAAGAAAAAGAGGTAGAGCCTGTGTTTCATATGCTAAGATAAGGGCTAAGCCACAGTTTTCTGCAGTAATCTAATTCTTTTTATCTACGTGTGAACTCATGAAGAAATTGGATATTTTTGGTGAGAGGCCAGGGAGCAAGTATTTTACATTTTAGCACTGAAATAAGTGGAATTAAATATAGGTAAGGACAGAGGACATGAAAGTTTCTTGAAATCCTGCCTTTTGATGCTGTAAAAGGGAATCTTGGGCTTTTTTGAAACTCTGTCTCCTAGGTCTTGTGCTGGTGAATTAGGTGAACTGATGCTTTGCTGTAATCTGGCTATGTTTTGGTACATGTCTAGATTTCTCTCTAAATAGGACTTCTATAAAGACAGAGGTATTTTGACAAGGAGTGTGCAAGAATTACTGAAATGAAACTTTACTTGTCAGTCCCTTGTTCATGCTCCTTTTTTCACTGCTTTTCAAGGGATGATGAAGAGAAAAAAAAGTCTCACTCAGACAGTACAGATGAAAAGGATAATGGGAGCCAGACGAAGGCTGTCAGTCGAATTGGCAACTCAAATAACCCGTTCCTGGACATCCCTCATGACCCCAATGCTGCTGTGTATAAAACTGGATTTCTGGCTCGGAAAAGCCATGCAGATATGGACGGAAAAAAAAGTGAGTATTTTTCACTCTTAACATCTCATTTTCTTGTTATCTCTGCACAACACTACTTACAATGAGCCCATGTGATTCTCAAGGCAAATAGTGCTGCTTCATTAGGGGAAACTGCAGCAATAACAAACAACACAGCAATTGGATTATCACACTTGCACTATTAGGCTAGGATTTACAACGTTCAGTCCCATTTGCAACAGCTCTAATGCATGAGCATACTGAGTAATGGGATACAGCAAAGCAATGTGAATCTTTTCTGCTAAGAGAAAATGAATCTCATGGTTTACAGAAGAGAGAACAATTTCAAGTGAATTACAGTAGCTGTTGTGTAGTAGTTCGGTAATTCTCCTTTATGTGACACCAGGTTGTTTCAAATCTCCCCTCCCCTCTGCATCTGTCTTTAAAGAAAGGCTGTTCTTTATCTCTACCTGGAAGATGCTGTAACCGTTCCCTGTCATACTTTCCCAGTCTTGGGTCACATACACAATGAAGTTCAGCAGATTTTCCTAATAGCCAGATTTATGCCATGCGGTTCCTCCCTGCCCCTTATTTGTAATAATCCTGCTGTCTCTCTTACTATAATTATCCTCACTACTTCTTGTCCTACTTCCATTTGTGGTACACTAATTATTGAAGGCTTCTTATTCACCTGTGTATGTTTGGCTGCTTGGACATTTTCATTTGTTTGTTTTCTATTGATGTTCTTGGAAGCAGCAGAGTCTACTCAGAGCATCTGTATTTTCCATGATCATTGTTGATGATCACCTACCCATGGTTCATGCTGTTGGGTTTAATCCTGAAGGCAAAGTCTAACATTGTGATGGGTGTCCCATAGCTGAGCTAAGCTCTTTGGTATTCACATGTCTTGTTAGTATATTTTAGAAGGTACAATTGGAGGTTGGTGTTTTCAAGCTGGAGGCTGACAGCTCAGTAAAAAATCCAAACAGATGTCGAAATCAAACTGACCTCATTCTTTGTGATGGCTGGATTCTCTGAATAGATTCCTCTCTATTAAACTTCTGCTTATTTAACCTTAATAAATTATTGTATCTAGTTGCCTTTAGTAAGTTATTTCTTTAATTATAAGTAATCTGAATTGCTCATTATTCAGCACACTGAACGTTGTCATTTTAAAAAGTTACATTCTGACTTTCCAGTTGCAAGTAAAGTAAACCTCATCTTTTAAAAGTTAGTTAGACCTTTTCATTTTCAATTTCTTAGTGGAACTGTTGCAGAGCAGAGATCAGGTTGTATGAGATTGCTAATGAAGTGGTGTGCTAGCCTGCTATATGTATTTTCTCAGTAAAAGAGTATTGAGTGCTAAAGCACATAGGCAGACTAGGGGAGAGGACGTAACAGGGGCCAATGACTAGAAGCTGAAATGAACAAATGCCAATTAGAAAGAAGGTCCATTGTTTGAGATGAGAATGATTAACCTCTGGAGCAAGGCACGAATAGCCTCTTCACCATCACTTGCTGCCTTCAGATCAGAATGGGATGCCTTTCTGAGGGTGATGCTTTAGTTGTGCATGGGTTATTAATTTCAATGTAGAGGCAAGTGGATGCTGGTCAGTGATGCATGCTCAGTGAATGAGCTTCAATGCAGGCTTCTGATCTCTGGCACTGGGACTGTACAGTCTGTGCCTTCTCTCTCTGTTGTAGCTGAATATCAAACTGGAAACTTCATGCTTAATTCCCCTCTCTTTTTTCCTTTTTTTTTTAATTTTTTTTTTTTTCTTTTTCCTTTTTTTTTTTTTTTTTTTTTTTTTTTTTACATTTTTATCTTTTTTTTTTCTCCATTGCTTGTTTCTAGGAATTTGTGGGCTGGGTATGTTGTCTTTGTTATGCTCTGCAGTGTCTAACTGCTTCTTGAGGGCTGATTTTTTTCTTTATTTAGAATTTGGCTCCCCTCTCCTTTCTCTTCTTCAGCTTCCCTGCATCTGCAGGAATAGGGGAAGGGACCAAGAAGCCATCTGACTACTCAGTGCCAAATTGGGTGTGCAGCAGCAGCCAAGGGAAAGGATGCTTTTGAGAGGCACTGCTTTCTGAGCAGTGCTCCACTGGTCCTAAGCAGTGCCTGCCAGCCTGCTGTGACATGGACAAAGAGTGTTCCCTTCTGAAAACTCTGCCATGGTGTAGAGCTCAGAGCCAGCTTTGTAGGGTCAGTGTCCATCTACCTGCAAGAGCACAAAGACTGGATCTCTTTGGCCTGCTTTCTGCATTGCTGCAGTTCCCTTCTGATCCAGTCCAGGGCTGTTGTCAGGGTTGTTTTATTACTCTCTTGCACAGCAGGTACGTGCAGGCACTATGCTGAGTTGCCTTGTCCTTTGAAAAGGAGAGTACAAAGAAGGTTTAACACAGAACTGATGTAGCTCTCCTGTTGCCTAGACAAAGTGTAAAAATGGATCTGAGTTAAATGGGTCTTCATTTGTTTTCTTTGCAGCTCCCCGGGGAAAGCGAGGCTGGAAAACCTTTTATGCTGTGCTGAAGGGAACAGTCCTGTACTTGCAGAAGGTAGGGGAAATCACTGTCTTTTGGAAACTAATTAAAGGGGGATAAAGCAGTATGCATCCTCGTGCTCTCACAGCCCACCTCCAGGCTCCTTTCCGTCCTACACACTGTGTAGCTGCACTCTCTGCCCCCCACCCTGTTTGTACACACATTCACGCATGAATCCTTTCATTGACACACTCCCCCTTTTCACACTTTCACGTCCAGTTCCCATCCCATTGTTCCCATCCACATGTGCACCCTAGCAATTCCAGTTTATACTATTGCTGTCACTCATGGCTGAAAAAATAACCACCTTCATCAGCAAAGACAGCATAATCTGTGTCTTGCAGACATTCCTCTAGGCTGCTTTTAACATTGCATTTCATACATATGACTTCCCCTCCTGTAAGGCTGTCCTCATTTTCCATCTTTTGATAGTACACTTTTCTGCAATGCCTACAAGACCAGCTGCAAAACAATTGAACAGCAGCTTCGTCTTGGTAGGAATCTGCAGCTTCTGCTCCATAGCAAAATTAAGGGATAATTATTTTTTTTTCCCCAATGCAGGATGAGACACTGGTTTCTAACAAGCTTTACTCCCTGACATAAAAAAGTCTAAAAAAATGTCAGCTGAAACTCTTCAAGTGTTCTGGCATAAGCTTAAATATATTGTACTATAGCACAGTTTTAACTATTCTCTTGGGAGGTGAAGTGGAGCATATGAGTGAGAACTGTCAAAATCAAATAAATGGTGACAGGTGGGTAGATTAATGCTTTTTACCCCCCAGCATAGGTGAACTATTAGTAAAATAGGTGATGTTTGTCCACACTGCCCTGTACTGTAGAAATAATGCTCCTTTGAAAGCCTTTTTACATTTCCACTGTGTTTTGCAACCATTAGGTGTGCAAGTTCAAGTGCCTGGTGTGCAAGTTCCCTCCTCCCCTGCGGGGGCTGTCTGAAATTGGTGTAATTGGAGCCAACGTGGATAATCTCTGAGAGGAGAGAGTGGTTTGGATCAAATTGTTGCAGCATGAGGTTTACAAGGTGGATGCTCTGGGGGCAGTACCATTTAGATAGGGCTGAAATCCTGAAACAGCCAAAACCATTTGCAGTCAGGAGGGAAGATTAGGGCTGAAAGTTGATGTGAAATGCTAAAAGAGTGCAAGAGACTAGAATCAAGTCTACTGAATCACAGATGATCTTCCCCTTTGGTCCTTTTGCTGGCTGCAAGTTCACTTTTACTGATGTGGCCTTCATAGAAGGTTTGTATTTGCCCTTTTCTGGGTGAAATGGAGTCACCTGCTTGTATATCTGAAGTAAGTCACGTTTAGTGGTCACTTGGAAAGACAGCATGGTTCCCTAAGAAATAACAAGGCTCCTTGTCCCTAAGAAATAACAAGGCTCCTTGTCCATAACACATGAATTAATTTCTTATTTTATTTCTGAGGAAGGATTAATAAGCTTTCAAAGGGAAGAAATTGAGATGCGATCCATTTTAGAGTCTTACTTAAATACTCTTATTACTATCACTGGCATATTAGTTTAAAGCACTTTGTGTGTGACAAAATGTGGAGACACTGGTATAGCATGCAAATTTTCTACAGCATGTTGCTCTCCCCACTCTCACCTTCCATCCTTTGGAGAGCAAAAGAGTAATTTCACATCTGACTGCATCTTTGCAGAAAGGAGTGCATTGCTGGAGTTCTTTCTCTTATTTGTTTGTTATTTGCATGTCTTGCACTTTTCACAGCACTTGAATTACTGAGTGTTTACAGGGTGGTTACTCCATAAAGTTGCACTCTCCTGCTTGGTCCTTAAGACACTTGCAGGGAAGCCATCTTAACATAGGGCAGTGACAAGCAACTTTTGTACTTCAGTGCCTTAAAAGGTTGGCAAAGGGTCCTGTGGGAAGTGACTCATTTGCAGAGTAATGGGGCAGCTGTGAGTCTTCCCAGGCTGCCTCTGGCCCTTCTCAATCACAATGTCTTGTGCTGCTGCTGTGAAACATCCTCAGATTTATCTTCAGCTCCAGAAGGTCCAGCAGGGCTTGACTTCAGCCCTGTGATAAACTTTGCTCTGTTAGGGATGTGGCATAGCAGAAGTTGAGGGTGCCAGGCTCTTCAAATACAGCTAGTTCAAGATGTCATAGTAAAAGTTGCTGGGCTCTTGTTTCCTTTTCCAGTATACCAGGAGACCATAATTTCAGAAAGTTCAGGAAAATTTTGGAACAGCTTGATTTCTTTGTAGAAATGCATAGGTCTGGCCACAGATGTGGGCAAAGGATTTCCTTGCCTCTGTTTGCCTTCTGTCCTGATTACGGGGTACTGTAGAGCAGGGTGCACTCAGGTATGAACACACACCTTTTCCCTCCTTCTCTCATCATCTGTATATTACTATATATCTGTGGAGATAACATCTGTGACTATGGTTTCATTGCACCAGGTGCTATCCAAGCAGGGGAGAGAGAAATCTCACTGTTGTAGGTGCTGTATACACACAAATACATGTACAGACCTCTGCACGGTTGCTTTTTCCTTTGTTGATCTGTAACTCAGCTATTCCCTCAAGACACTACTGTAATATGAACATTAATTGATTGTAGCAGCTGCGATTCCCCCAGTGGGCAGTGTGATCCCAATTCTGCTGTCATTCTGTTTGCACACCAGTCCAGTTCTCCCTGTTTTAATGTTAAAGTCCATGTATGAGCATGGTTTGTAAATGGTGGTCACTTGAGACTTACTGGGGAGTTTATCTAAACAGTCTTGTCTCTGTGCCCACATTTATTTTTTTTTCCATTGAAACTGTTCCAGTGCTAGTTCTTGTGCTGCATATGGTTTTATTTTTAAATGGGTGATTTAAGAGAGAGCTGGTTGCTGCATTAGTGAGCCCAGAGGCCACTGGAGGGGCGTTCAGAGTTAGCCAACTAAACATGCCTGCACAGCATTATATACAATGAGAGGTTTGACATGTTTGGGATGTTGGCCCTGTCTCTGGGCACCCTCAGTCCAAGATTAATTTCCCGTCCTCTGTTCATAGCAAAAGGAGATTGGAAAGTAGGAGCTTGACAGAATGTCTGTTCACTAGACTGACATGGGATGTGATGTGTGTGCAGAAGAGGGGTTTATAAGGAGAGGATGTAAGGCTGACCTCACTTCCTCACTAGAAACTGCTTCTGTGTGCAGGACATGGACCTTGGTGTTTTGTTTGGACTCTTCTGTGAGATTTGCAACATCTTCTCAGTTTAGTCTTGCACACTTTCAGGTATTCTTCTGTAAGTTTTTTCAGTTGTGTTTCCTCTGTTAAAATGTAAAAGAGTGAAAGGCCAGGATGATGTAAAGTGTTTGGTAATGAGACTCTCTGAAAGATAATTTTGCAGCCGTCACATGCAGCTGAGCAGAGATACCCACCCACGGTGCACTGACTGATTAAAAGCCAAATGCCATTCTCTGGTCTATCAAAACCAGATTTAGAAACATGCTGACTCCCGGTGAGCAGGATGTGGGAAAGTCATTCTCCAGGAGCCTGAGATGAATTCAGCATGTCATTGTGTTGTGTGCAGCACTCACATCAGCCTTCAGTTGATAGAAAGGTCACAGTTCCTTTCTGGCTCGTCATATATTTCTTGCCACTGTCTTGGTCCAACTTGAGTGAGCTGTCTTCCATTTCAGTTCAACCTCCACACATGCGCTCAAGCGCATCAGAGCACATTCTGTTCTTGATGTCATAGGATATATGGAAGTTCCTGCTCCCCTAGCATTGCCAGCCTGTTGAAAGGAGTCAGAGGCCTTAAAGTAGGAATTTTGACAGCACATCCACTTCCTTCCAGCTTTCTCTGAAGCTGGCCAACTATGCGGAGGCATTTCCGGTATGCTGATCCGTGCCTTTGGAGAAGCTGGCAGAGCCCCAGCTGTCCAGGTAGGTTGCTGCCAGCTGATCTGGTGGGATTAGCAAGGATTATTGTGAATGCTCTCTCTTGGTAAATTAGAAGTTCACAGCCAGGACTGCTTCTGGGACTGCCCAAATGTGGAGTTCTTCTGGAACAGGCTTAGACACCAGAGAGGGTTGTGGACATTGGATGCCTCTTACAGAGGAAGTTGGGAGGCAACAGGCAAGGTGGTAGCTGGCAGTGTCTCCAGCACTACCTTGGGGAAAGCTAGAATATCATATTTCTGAGGCCTAAGTTTGTTTCCTGGCGCCGAGGTCTTCCCAGTCTCCCTGGACAGTGGAGCCAGTCATTTCCCCCAAAATACTACCACCAAATAAAAGAGCTTTCGAACCTTTGAACTAAAGGACTTGACCTGTGGGCTTGCTTTCTCCATCTTCAAGATGAGATTGGGCCAGATGTTGGACAGCTTCCTCCACTTCTTGTCCTTTGGCTAGGCACTTTCCCAAATCTTTCTTAAAGAAGGCTTAGAGAGTGCCCTAAGCAGGAGTAGGCAAAACCTGTCAAGATATGGGAGATCCCTCCAAAGCTAGCTGGGATTTAAGCTATGAGAGAGGAAGGACATATGGCTTCACTCAGTACCAGACCCTGAAAACCCCCAATTTCAGGTTGGAGGCTACCCTTTGGTCATCTGGGCAGCAGTGCTCTGTCTTTCTCCTAGACCTTCCAGATCTGTGCTGGGTTGTGCCCTGGTCTTACCCCAAGTGGAGGTGGTGCTGCGATTAGCTGTATTGCTGGTCTGTACTGCTGGTTAGCTGCATCTCTTCTGGTTAAGTGTCTGAGCAGCAGGAAGTTCTGGACCTGCACTAGCTGAACCTCTGTGAGAAAGGATGAGATATGGTAGAGGAGCAGGATGCTTTGTCCTCCCTTCTGAGAGGTGTTCACTGCTGCTGGTAACTCCCCATCCTGTGAAAATCATCCTGTAGAGCCCTGACCGAACCGAGCCAGGCCAAGAGCACAGATGCCTCAGCTGAGGTGTAATTGCCTCTGGTTGCAACCTTGGTCTGTGTGCTGCCAGATGAGCTCTGTAAACCAGTTCATACATGTTAAGCAGCTCTTCTCCAGTGTGGGTGCTTCTCTGGTTCTTTAAGCTCGTGCTGTCCCTGCACTGCTGTGCATCTTGCACTCTGTTGCCTGCTAAACCCCATCTCCTAACTCTTGTGTTCAAGTGGAGGGATCAACAGTTGTCACACCTGCAGGGAATTATTCCTCTGTTTTGCAGCCATTATACCCCCTCCCTTGGTGGGTGTCTCAGATGAGACTGATTACTGTGATGTACTAAAGGGGAGAAATGGAGTCAGTTGCAGACTGCTTTGACCTCTCATTCAGAAATGTTGCATATGCAGGTTTACTGGTGAGTGACTTTTCCTTGAAAAAGCTCCTCGCTTTCCCAAGACATTTATAGTCAGGTGGGCTTTAAACTGAACTTGTGGGTACACCGTGATTGTGCCTTCATCCAGCTTCTGTCACTCAGAAGATCAGAGACTGCTTCCAGGCTTACGCTTGCAACGCAGAGGAGTCTGACTCACTACTTTTGTCATTTGGTGTCTTGAGTGGTACTGTTGTGTCAAAAACCTGGATGGTGCTGTGCTTGCCATTTGCAGACCCTGAGCAGGCAGATTTAAAGGAGGTTGCTATATTTGCTTTATGGAGACTGGTAAGGAGGCTTCTCCACTGTGTGAAGGCCTGCCTTGGAGGACATAGAGAGGTGGTTGTTTGAGGAAATTAAAAATGGAGTAATGGAGGCTGAGAGCCCAAGCAGGAACCAGCAGCTGAGCAGTGAGGGTGGGGAACTGGCAATGAAAGATTCCTGAAATTAAGACAAATAGCCCACAGCTGTTGTGATAGTAAAATACTCCGTTTACCCCTCTTGTCAAGCAAGTAGTGGAACTACTTCTTGTCCTTGTGAAGACGTTAAAAAAAAGAGAATGAAAGAGAAAGGATAAGATGCTAAAAGCAGTTGAAACTGCAGTTGCTCCAGTCAGGTTGCTTTCAGTTCATACACTTTAATACTATTCTTGACTATGAACAAAGTTTTCCCTTGGTTAGGGAAACAGGAGTAGCACATGCAAGAAGTAAGGTGCCATTTTCCTCTGTTAAATCCTGCAGGATGAATATAAGCCAGAAAAGGCTTTGTCAGAGGAAGATCTGAAGAATGCAGTTAGTGTGCATCATGCGCTGGCATCCAAGGCAACAGACTATGAGAAGAAACCCAATGTCCTCAAGCTTAAAACAGCAGATTGGAGGGTCCTGCTTTTCCAAGCCCAGTAAGTGCTTTCTTCTGATTCGTGCCAATCATTGAGGAAAGAAAACAGTGCAGAAGGAGGGATAAATTTATGCCTGGACAGGTTAAAGCAGAAGCTTGAGGGGTTCAATCTGTTTATTTGATCAGTAATAAGATTAAGTAGTGATTTGATTAGTGTGCACAAGTAGAGAAAGAAACACCAGGTTTTAAGAGGCTTTTTAATCTAACCAAGAAAGGCATAACAAGATGCAGCAGCTGGAAGCTGAAGCTGCAGGAAATTCAATTTGGAAACAAGATACAAACTTTTAACAGTCAGTGTGATTAATCACTGAAACAAATGACCAAAGACAGTTTTGGATTCTCTGTCTCCTGATGTCATCAGGTCCCAGCTGGATGTCTTTCAAGAAGATATGCTTTGGTCAGAAACAAAGTTACTACTTAATACAAGAATAATTTTATTAAGTTCTTCAGGCTGTGATATCCAGACAGAACAGATGACCTGTCTTTTGCTTCTGACATTAAAAACCTGTGCATCAGTCTTTTGCATAAGCCCTTTTCTACTCAGATCCATGTGAAAATTCCTTGAGATTGGTGGTGTCCAGCACAGCTGAGACTTTAGGACATATGTCTGAATCAAGGCATTGGTTTGCTCTGTTGCCTGTGTTATTTGGATTGGATTAGGAAAAGATACTTGCTTGGGTGAGTTATGGACCTAATAAAAAATCAGCCTGTAACTGAGATACCGTACACTACCTGCTTGCAAAGATAGACCAGAAGACTTGCCCAGTTCTGGTTATTGCTTTTAAAATGCATTGGAAGGGTGGGAAAGAAGTAGAGGAGTCCAAGTCAACAGTTGCTAAATATGTGTTTCTTCCCCAGGAACCAAGAAGAAATGCAGACCTGGATCAACAAGATTAACTGTGTGGCTGCAGTCTTCTCTGCACCACCATTTCCAGCAGCCATTGGGTCTCAGAAGAAGTTCAGTCGACCACTTCTGCCAGCCACCACAACGAAGCTATCTCAGGTAAGCTGTTTTTATAGAGAGGATAGGTGTTGTCAATTTCTCTGGTTGGCTGGAGACTGGACAGTGGTCCTTGGCATTATTTTGTGGCTGTTGCCACTGACATTTCTAGGAGAAGGGGACTTGTGTAGTAAATCTCTGCTCATTTTCTGGTGCAAGATTTGAAGTAGGAGGAGAGAGAAGGAGCAGACAATATAATTGCTCTGTATTTTTGAAGAAAAGAAGCAATCACCAGTGTTTCTAGTACCATATACAGAATTTTCATCCTGTGGTTATGGTTCTACACAGCACATTTCAAAAACTGACTGGTGTTTTTTTGAATTTGAGTGTTTATTGCCACTCATTTTAGAAGAAATGGACATACTCCTGGTATTTGGCTTATTGGGGTAATAAAAGGTGGAAGCTGATGCATCAGGCAAGCATCAATTATATTTCTCCCACAGTATTTCCTCAGACTCCAGTCCTTGTCAGCTCAGGGATTTTTTTCTTTAATGTATATTTATAAACTGTTTCTCACTTAAATGTTTTTGGTATCCCCCGGTGACCACATGAGCTTTGAGCTTCCACAATATCCCATGTTGTGGGGGCAGGGAGTTTCCCAGCTCTACTGCTTCATGCATGAAAAAACATCAATTTCTGCTTGTTTCAGACTGGCAGTGTCTGATGCTTGTGCCCGTGGCTCTGTGTACTTTGAGAGCTGTGATGCATCCCTGCAATACCTCCTGCACTGTCAGGAACACTATATTTATTGCATTGATCAAGTTGACAGAATAGCAGAGGTGACAGGTCCTAATCTGAGGTGTATACAGTACAATTAACCTTCTGTAGGTTTTAAAGTAATCTGCCCATGCTGGATTGCTTCTTAAATGCTTTTTTTTTTTTTTTTCTCCCCATCTTCATAGCTTAGCAACACTCCTTAGAAACCACTATCTCACAATCTGCATTTCTCTAAGGATGTGGGGTTTTTTATGTCGCCCCTGCATTTTTCCCTATCTGTGTCAGTAGCCTTTCTTCTTACAATGTGGTGACCGACTTTCTGTCTTCTATTCTCGGTTGAAGTTTAAAACACGTTTCCTACAGAATACAGTAACTTGTCTCATCCTTAAGGTTTTACCCTTTGCTCATGCATAACTTTTTAAAAATACTGTAATATTACTTTGATAATTTATGCCCAGTCATTAAAAAAAAAAAAAAAATCTTTTCTATCATCACTGCTCTGTGTGATTGTCCCCCTTAGCACCTTGTCTTCTAGTCTCATTGTTTCAGTTTAATCTGGAAAGGAAAAAATAGAATAAAGCCCTGTGGTTTGTATCTTGAAGAAGGGGAGACACGAAAAGTGGAATAAGATAAGCTGTTTTAGCTAAAGGCAGAAGAATGTTAAGTGTTCAAAGCAGATAAATTCAAAGACAAGCAGAAACATGTCTGCTTTTATCTGTCAGTGTGGAAAAGCTACCAGCAGGCTGCCTCTTGTTTGGCAGACAAAAAAATACAAATTGTCAAATCCCTGTAGTTGCTGGTTAGGATTTTGTGGGCTGAATCATGATGGACAGTACTTCTTCAAAGGGGCTGTTCTTGGTCAAGCGGAATTCAGGATGCAGTGAGAACCTAGCCTGTGCAATGGAGAGAGGTTGGACATGACAGGTTGTTCAAGATCATTATACCAACTTCACTTTCAAAAGCAGATAATTGTTTAATCTTGATTGGTCCAACCAAGGAGGGATGTGACAAAACTAAATATATAAAGGAACAACGAGTCTAGGAAAGATCTGGTAGGGTATTTTTTTTTCTCTTTTTCTGAGCATGCACATGCACATACAAAAGCTCCAAAGGGCTGCTGCCCTGGAAGTTATAGGTGCCAAATTAATAGCAGCTCAAAGACCTCCTGTCATCAGGTGGTAGAACTCATGCAGCAGGATGTCACTGGGATGGGGGATTCAAGACAATGTAAAGGGTGATTGGGCACTAGTAGAGAGAGCAGGCAGATCTATTGTAGTTACTAACAGCAACAAGAATTTTTGGTAGCCAGTAGCACGTGGCTTGAGACCTACCATGTATATAGATCCATATGTCTTCAGTTCTCTTGAAAAAGAGTTGAAACACAAAATTAGCTGCGGCTCAGTTGTCTTTCTCTGTAGAAATTTTACCCATTTCTGCTCTTTTCTGCAGCTCCAGCTCAGTGAGCTGAGGAGCACAGTGCCTGGTGTGACTCGGTGCAGTGCCGGCATGTCTGGGCTAGGCTTGAAGCTACAAGCTGCACAGCCACACACCACTTGGGGACAGCTCCTGGCAGCTATCCCCTCTGCTGAGGCTGGGTACTACCTGCTGTTATGTCTCTGGCTAAGTCACTGAGATCTGCATGGTCATGTCGATATTTTTTACTGACCTAATTCAAACCTAATTTCAGATCCAAGCCTAGAAATGGCCAGAAGGCCATGCTGCAGGAGCTGGAAACCTTCTGAGCTGAGGGAAAGTTAGCTGACAGATGGGCTGGAGGAAGTGAGTGGGCCTGAGATTATGATAAAGGAAATTGCCTAGAAAGGGGGAGTAGTAGCTCCTCACTCTCTCCAGCTGTACAGTGGGATAAAAGATGGTAGCATCTTAGCAAAATGAGACACTTTTTGGGGATTGCACAGCCCTTCCTCTTCTGGATGCATTGTATTATTCTGAACAAATGGAATCTGCAGACTAGAGGGTGTTTGGTGGTACAGAAATGTAAGGAGGGCTT
The DNA here is from genome assembly GCF_020740795.1 of Apus apus. Lineage (NCBI taxonomy): Eukaryota > Metazoa > Chordata > Aves > Apodiformes > Apodidae > Apus > Apus apus. The sequence goes on along the minus strand of NC_067312.1, from coordinate 65,727,947 downwards.
CCCAAGTTCTTTCTGTCCTCAATGGAGCTATCTTTACATTGCAAAGGCCTGAGGCAGGGTCTTTGCATGTCTCATTCTGCCCTTGCTCTGACTGCATCCAACAGCCTTAATTAATTTGCCAAAAAATGTATTGGAGCAGAACTGTCATGTTGTCATTAGTGCTCTGCAGCAAGCTGCTTCCATTGCTCTCAGCAAGGCAAGGCAAGGGATGACAGGTTTGCTATCCTTCCCAGTGGCATCTGCTGGATGCTGTTTTTTTCTGCAAACTTGGACACTTTGCTTGGGTGCCTTTGAAAGAGCTGCTGGGGTCAGAGCTCTGGGATAACAGACATAAATCTAATTAAAATTAAAGGAAATAAAACAGAGAAAGAAAAATAATCTACTTGGTATTATTGTACAGGGACATTTCTTGATTTTCCTTTGCTTATCAAGTATTTTAGATTCTGTAACATAATGTGTTTCTGAAGGATGAACAGCTAAAGTCCCATGAAGCTAAGCTGAAGCAGATCTCTACTGAGCTTGCTGAACATCGCTCCTATCCTCCTGACAAGAAGCTCAAAGGCAAGGAAGTAGATGATTACAAACTGAAGGACCACTATCTGGAGTTTGAGGTATGTATGGGACACGTTATGATTTCAGTTTGGGTGTGGATGGGGCAGCTGGTCTTCAGGTACAGTCCTGAAGTTCTGCGTTTTTCACCTTACTTCACCAAGGAGTATGTTCTTGTTAGATATGTCACAGCAATTCCAGAAGCTGGGATGGGGCTCCTTTTGCTGAAGAGGATTTCCTGTGACCATAGCCATGAATTGAGCTTCTCATCTGTAAAATGGAGAATAAAAATGTAACCCTTTGTTCTTCCCAGGTCTATCTATTTGAAGAGATAAAGAGGCTTTCAGGCAGGAAAGCTGTTGTAAGACTATGTGTTGCCTAGTGTCTTTACAAAATCATAGCATCACAGAATGTTAGGGGTTGGAAGTGACCTCCAGAGATCATCTAGTCCAACCCTCCTGTCAGAGCAGGACCATCTAGGGCAGGTCACACAGAAATGCATATGGGTCTTGAAAGTCTCCAGAGAAGTAGACTCCACCGCCTCTCTGGGCAGCCTGTTCCAGTGCTCTGTCACCCTCACAGTAAAGTTTCTCCTCATGTTGAGGTGGAGTTTCCTGTGCTGTAATTTGGTGCTGTTTCCCCTTGTTCTATCACAGGGCACCACTGAAAAGAGACTGGCCCCTTCCTCTTGACACCCACCCCTCAGATATTTATAGACATGAATAAGACCCCGTCTCAGCCTTCTCTTCTTAAGGCTAAACAGCCCCCGTTCTCTCAGCCTTTCTTCACAGGAGAGATGTTAAAAGTCCCGTAATCATTCTTTTTGCTCTCCATTGGACTCTCTGCAGTAGATCTCTGTCTCTCTTGAACTGGGAAGCTGAAAACTGGATACAATATTCCAGGTGTGGTCTCACCAGGGCAGAGTAGAAGGGGAGGAGAGCCTCCCTAGATTGCATTTTGCGGTAATGTGTATCGGGATAATTGTCTTCTATTGGTATGCTCTGAAGGAAATACTCCTCTAAAAGACAGGGATGGCAGGGAGGAGGACTCACCCTTTATATGAGTCAGTAACAGGCACACATGAAACTTTGCCTAAGGAAGGGTAATGAGCCAGCTGAGACCTTGTGGGTCAGGATTAGAAGGCACACCAAGATGGGTATTGCTGTGGTGGCTTTCTGCTAGTCCTTTTAAAAAAAAACTGGAAGAAAACTTGTATTTGCACACCCTAGTCCTTATGAGGAACTTGAAACCCCTTGTATTTGAAGGAGAGACAGAACAGCAGGGCAGAGGCAATTCAGAATACTTCTGAAGTGCATTGACCACAACTTCCTAACACAGATGACAGAGGAGCAGACCAGGAATGGCTTATAAACCAGGAAGAACTGGATGGGGGTATGAGTGTCAGGGCAACCGTGGCAGCAGTGACCATGAGACATTGGACTTCATGATCCTGAAAAGAGAATCACAACACAGGGCTTCAGGAGAACTGGCTTTGGCCTATTTGGGGAACTGCTTGGAAGAATCCCATTAGATATGGCGTTGGGAGGAAGGGGGCTTTGGGAGAGTTGGTAACTCTTCAAGGACCATGTCCTTTAAGGTCAGAAATTGTTCACCCTGACACGCAAGAAACCGAGCAAAGGTGGCTGAGGGCCTTAATGGATCAACAAGATGCTTCTGGTCAAACTCTACCATAAAAAGAAAGAGTTCAGGAAGTGGAGGCAGTGGCAGGTTACACTGTCCAAGCATGTAGCATCATGTTTAGGAAAGCCAAAGCCCGTGTGGAGTTGAATCTGACAAAAGATGTAAAGGTCAAGAAGAAAGGTTTCTATGGGTATGTTACCAGCAGAACAGCTGAGGAAAAGATGGAAAAGGCCAAGGCACTCAGTGTCTTTTTTGTTTGGGTCTCTTCTGGTAAATCCAACCTTCAACAGTCACAAAAACACAAGCCCAGTGAGAAAATCTGGAGCAAAGGAGACATGCCCTGGGATGAAAGATGATAAAGTCAGGGAATATTTAAACTGGACATATGCAAGTCTGTGGGTTCTGATGGGATGCACTAATGAGTGCTGAGGGAGCTGGATAATATCACTGCAAGACCACTCTTTATTACTGTTGAAAGGTCATGGTGATCAGAGGAGGTCCCTGAGGACTAAAGGAAAGCAAATGTCATTCTTCTCTTCAGGAAAGGCAAGGAGGAAGGTCTAGGGTACTACAGGCTGGTCACTTGCTTCTCTCTCCGTGGGAAGGTGACAGAGCAAATACTCCTGGAAATCACTTCCAAATACATTAAATATAAGGTGATTGTGAGTAATCAGCATGGCTTTGTGAAGAAGAAATCACACCTGACCAACATGATAGCCTGTGCAATGTCTGGTGTGATGGATGAGGGGAGAGCAGTGGATGTTGTTTGGTTTTGACTTGAACAAGGATTTTGACTTTGTGTCCTCTAACATTCTCATAGACAAGCTGATAAAGTGTGGACTAGGAAGTCAATAGGTGGTTTTCAAACAGGCTAAGCAATTGAGATCAAGGGGTTATGATCAACAGCACAACATCAGTTTTGAATACAGGATGTACAGAGCAAGCCACAGACTTGAGTTCTGTAGGGGTCTTGTGCAGCTTGGGAAAGTAAAGATTTTCTTGGCTTTGGGTCTGTGACACAAAGTTTATTTTCTGTCACTTCTAGCAGTATGATGAGATGGGATGAAACATCGGCTGGAGTTTTAGTTGAGTATCTAGTTGATATTAGAAAGACTGATGGAGAGGGAGACCGTAGTGGGTTTTTTCTGTTTTCCGTCAATTTTATCATGCACGTCTTTAGCGAAATATTAGTCAAGTACCTCAGCCTGAAGCAGAACCAGTGCAGCCCAGGAAACAAGATGTCATCTTCTCTAATGAGAGCCTTGAACAGCAGCTGAACTGTGTGGTTCAGCTATGTGATCAGCACTACAGGAATTCCTGCCTAGGCAGGCAGGTGTTGGCACCAGCTTCAGTAGTATGTGAGAGACAGTGATTCAAGGTGCTGTGTAATGCTGTGTTACCTTCACAATGGGCACAGATTTTGTAGGCCATGTTGAACTATATAGGCAGTAAACAGAAAATAATAATAATAATAATAATAATAATAATAATAATAATAATAATAATAATAATAATAATAATAATAATAATAATAATAATATCAGTTATATGAAAATACTGAATGGAAACTGGAGACTTTCCCCCAGTGTTGGAGTTTCCTCACCTTCTCTTCAGAACAAAGTTCTGTCAGGGTCAGTCAGGCTCAGGAGCTGGTGATGGACTTTGCTGCATGGGGTCAAAACAAAAGGGCAAGAGGCAGGTGAGGCAGAATTTTGCACTTGGCTCCTTCAGGCTGAGCCTGGAGATCAGACCTTGTATCTGTGTACAAAGGGCCATGCTGATACATCTCCAGAAGCACACTCCAAGTCCCAAAGAAAGCAGCACAGTCTCAGTAATAGTCTCATTAAGAAGAAGCCAGATTCCTTTTCTGTAGGTCCTTGTAGTGGCTTTTGTTCACCCACTGGCATTCGGTTCATTCTTGCTCCTGCTGAAAGACAAGTGAGTTGGCATTTCCTTCTGAGGGGAGGTGGACCAGGAGATGCCTGGTTGTTCAGTTCATTCAGGGATGCAACCAGGAGCATTTCTTTTTGCTAGCATCTTTGCTTGTAGACACCAAGAAGGAACATTTTCTCTTTGATAGCTGTCTGAGGAGTAGCTGTCTGCTTGAGGTGATGTTTGCTCATTGCAGCAAATTTTTGGTTAAAGAGTGCTGTCAGGTGGGAGGTGAAGCCAGAAATTTGTCAGATGTACCTCGTCTCCTCTTTATTGTGGGCATTCAGTCTTCAGAGATAATGTTGCAAAAGTTTTTGAATGGTTTTAACTTCTGCATTTTCAGTTTCTGGACAGAATTTTCCAGATTATTTTAAGAAAAAAAATTCCACCAGCTTTAATACCTAGCTTCAGATGTCAGATTACTAAAAGAGGAAGTTTGTTGCAGTTGAAATCAAAATAGAAACTCCCAAGCACATTGCTTAATAGCAGTAGAAATTGGGACCATAAAGTCCAGGGGAAAATAGTCATTGACAGGCAAGCAAGGCAGAAACTGGTCCTGGGTTTCCATTCTGTTTGACAGGTCTTGCCTGGTGGTGTTTACTGGACCAACAAAAAGCAGAAGTCCATATGGCAATTAAGTCCTGTTCTCCCTGGATGAATATTATGCTGATCCCAGGCCTAGAGCACTGGCTTGACTTTTGTTTTGCAGAGGTGTCCCGTTCATTGTGTGATGAATCACTTATCAGCCCAGTGCACCATCATCAGGGTTCTGCTTGCTGTTTCTCCTTTTCATTTTTTACTGAATAACACATCTTATCTGCTTCGTGTATTTGTCCTTGCATTGTGGATCTGGAGCTCCAGATATGGAATGGATAAAAATGCATTTTACTTCAGTTTTAGGTGGATTCTTTCATGATCCTCCTCTTTGAGGAAGTTTTGTTTATTCATAGGACTCTTTGGAAACCCAGTCACCTTCTCACTTCGCCCCCCCTTTATATTCTAGACTTCAAAGCTTTTTGGCTTCCTGCCCTCGAATAAGAGTTATTATCACAACTTCATTATTTGATTAAAAATTGGAATAATTTTCCTTCAATACCTTTTCCTCTATCAGGAACATAATAGTTTGGCAACCGTTTTGCCACTTTGAAATCTAAATTAACAGTCAGTATGGATGTTTATGTCTTCCTTTCCTGGTCCCCAGCCCACTCTGATCACCTTAATTACAATGCCTGCACCATGTCTTCAGTGGCTGTGTGAGGGGCAGGTTATTAAACAAATCCTGGGAACTGGCTCTGGCCTTGCAGAACATCCTCTTATGGGCTTAGTGGTGGCCAAGCTGCTGCAGTCCCAGCTTAGCAGGACCCAACTTTGGTTTCTCCCCCTGTGGGCAAAGGAACCAGGGCCTGCTGGTGGGAGTGGAGGGACACAGGGTTTTTGTTCTCCCTTCATGCCTGCATAGGGCACAGAACATCTCAATATGTGTGAGCACAGAATGTGACTCTGGGTGACAAAGGTCAGCAAGCTCTTGCTTGGTGTTGTTACTCAGGAATCACCATTTGCTTCAACTCTCTGCGAGCCACCACTCAGCAGACCCACTGGGATCTGTGTGCTGCAGAGCAGAGTGCCTCTCATTGCTCAGCACCCCGGGCTCAGCCTGCCTGAAGTCCTTTTTTATACAGTCTAATTTCCATTAGCTACCATTGTTCATGTCCATATCAGGCACCATTGTTCGCATCCATATTAGGCTCTTGGCTTTCCAGGCCGACAGAAGCCGCTAAGTTACCCAGATGGTCTCTCAAATGCTTCTGCAGAATTTATTTCAGACTGATTCAGGTCTTTCTTTTCATTTCCCAGAAAAATCGCTATGAGATTTACGTTGGCCTTCTGAAAGAAGGGGTGAAGGACCTGCTGAGCAGCGGAGAGAACGATGCACCAGGACTGAAGAAATCTCACTCGAGTCCCTCATTGAATCAGGAGTCTCCAGTTAGTGCCAAGGTGAAACGCAATGTCTCGGAGAGGAAGGACTACAGGCCAGAAACACCCAGCATCAAGCAGAAGGTCACTTAGTGTGGAAATGACAACTAGGGGAACAGCCATGCAGCAAAGTACCGGTGGTCAAAATGTTTTCATTTAATAACCTGTCATTCACAAAAAATAAGTGCATCTGCCTGAATGGGGTGTTAGTGACATTTTCTATTGTATATTTTGCTGTTTCTGTGCAGATTGTGGGAGATGTCTTTGCTCCTGCTTTGCTTTGCTTTGTTAATTTGTCATTTAGCAATTGAAGCATCGGGACTTTTTGTGTTGTTCTGTTTCTAAAGGAGCTGGGGGAGGGGTAGAGCGCTGTGACGTATTTTCTGTCTCTTCCCTGTTTATCTCCTCCCATCAGCACGTGGCTTTCATCTCTCAAGTCACTTGTCACTTTATTTACGCGATGGGCAGGAAACGTAACTGGACAAATGCTGCAGTGCTGTGGATGCAAGCTGTGGCTGTGAGAGGAGCTGTGCAAACCGGCAGCTGCAGAAGGATGGCTGGAGCCTGGGGTGCTGGGAACACTGGTTTCCTGACAATGCAAAGCATGTTGGTACTGGTACTTCATAGCAGGGGCTACAGTAAATAGTCACTGTTGCTAAACGTTATTGCATTGACCCTGGACCGACAAGCGTGAAAGGATGAAACCTGGAAACCTCTGGCAAATGCTGGGATGACAGCTTTGGAGTACTTCCTTTGCTTCCTTCCAAGCAAAGAGTCTTCTCCTGAATGAGCAGGCTGGGGGTGTCCAAGCCCGTGCTATCTCTGTGGTCAGGGAGATTAGGAATTACCCAGTCAGAATGACTACCTGGGCTTTACATTTATTTGCAGAGGAGGCTGCTGTAGATATCACCCTTTAGCATTAAAGACAGAGGGCCTCTGTGTAGTTTTTAACTATATGCTCTCCATTAGCTGCTATTTAGAGCCTTACAATATATTGTACCCTTATTCTCCCCGTTCCAGGAGTTTCCTTGTTGGTGTACACAGATAGGTGTTTGCCATTTCTCTGCTAGTGACAAAGCACTTTGCCTTTTTTCTTCGGGAAGGGATTCTCCTGAGCTCTCCATATTCCTGCTTTAGCTCACGTATAGATGAAAAAGGCTGGTGCAGACTGAGTAAAGGGACAGACATGTCCTCACTGCAGGCCAGGGTTTGATGCTGTCCTGGCTACTCTGTACCAGGAGGCCAGCACAGGACAGCCTCAGCCTTGGCAGATCCTACCCTCCACCCACCTTGCAGCTCCTGTATGCCCTGCACCAGGCTATCAGAGGGGGAAGTGCAGAATAGTGAGAGAGCACTATGAGTAGAGCTTTCCTTACCTGAAAGACCCCTTTTTGTGACACAGACCCTTGTTGTGGCCAGCAGTCTTCAGGCACAGGGAGTAGAAAGATGAGGTAGGAATAATTTTCCTGCTTCCCAGTCCCTCTTGCCTGGGGCAACATCATTGCTCTGCAGTGAATGCCGGCTCACCTGTTACTGAACACCCTGAGTTTTAATCTCAGGTTTGATACTGGCTTACTGGGTGAGCTCAGACAGGTCTCTCCCGTTTCACCTCAGTTTTCCCCTGTATCAAGTAGTACAACCAAACTGACCATTCCCACAGAGCACCTTGGGAGGTAATGTTGAGGGCCAGTTGAAAATTGTTTGTTGCTGTTATTTTTGTTGTGCTGGGCACAGGGCAGACTTCCTGATGGATGTAATTCTTAATGCATAAAGAAACATCAAGATCAATGCAAGGACTGTTTAAAAAGGTGCTGGTGTTTCTAGCCAAGTAGTTGATGGGCCACACATCAAAAAAATCACCACCTGAGTGGATTTGTGCTCTGCCAGACTTCCCAAAGAGTCCAAGTCAATTAATCTAGTTTATTGAACTGCCAGTTCAGTGGGCAGGACAGGGAGTGATCAAAGAGAAAAGAACCTTAGCAAGCACCACATGACTTGCCTCCCACACTGAGGACCACTGTGCCACAGCTTTCCCAGTGGTGAGCTCATCATTGGCTGTAGCAAAGATGTCGTGTGCTCAGATGCCAGGAGGTGTTAGAGCAAATCAATCCTTGCTGTTGCAGCTTGGCAGCAAGACCAGATGGGGACTGCTTCTACGTGTGACGTCGGGACACCCATAGAGTCATGGAATCATAGAATGGTTTGACTTGGACCTTCTGAAGGGACATTAAAGATTATCTGCTTTCACACCCCCCACCCCCCCCCCCCCACTTCATCAGCAGGGACACCTCCCACTAGACAGTGTTGCTCAAGAGATCTGTCATCTGTCACTGAGAGTGGCTGGTCTGTGCTAGAAGTTAGGAGGTTATCCCCTAATCCTGACTACAATGCTAAAAACTGCAGTCCTAAATAGGAACTGCCAGTGCTTCCTGAGCACTGGGGCTTTACAAGTTCTGTCTGCTTGCTACAGTGGAACAAATGTTCAGTTCTCTTCCTGAAGAGGAGAGATGCCTTATGCTGCTGGAGCCAAAGTGATGTCATGTGTCATGCTGTGTTAGGAGACTCTGTGTAAACAGGTGAAAGATAGTCCTCATTGAGAGGGATTGTTTAAGTGAATCAAGTGTGGTAGATCAACAGGTCTTGGAGGGGAAACAAAACCAGGCGATTCCTGCAGCTGTTCATCATGCTCTGGAGTTTTAAAACAAACAAGCTGAACAGAGAAAAGCAGAAACTTGGGCAGTGCCAAATGCGTATTTCAGAGGAAAATTTGTCCCGTCTTAGATGAAGGTGTTAGCATGCAACAAAAACAGAAAAAATGTGCAGATTTGTGAGAGGGCCCTGCTTGGCTGTCAGGGCAGGGTTACCTAGGTGAACTTCTGGAAGACGAGCTGGAACACGCCCAGCAAACCTCTTGTGATTATGGAGTGTAATGGCTTAAAAGGCAAGGAGATGACATTTACATTTTTATTCCTGGCTTTCAAAATACTCTGGTTGCTGTAGACTGCAGGTAAATTGCTGAGCTCAAAAAGAAATCATTCCTGCAAAATGCTTTCCCCAGCTTTGACACAGAAACTGGATAATTCCTCTTCAAAGTCATTGCAGAGGATATGATTTGAAGCAATAGGAAAAGTGAAAAAGTGAACTGCAAAAATGATACTTTTTTGTCATTATTTATTCTCTATTTCCATGTATACTTGTAAACAGATTAGAGTATATTTTTGAAGTCTCATCTAGGCTTAGCAAATGCAGTTTTTCACTGCTGTTTTCAGTCATTAAACATTTGTTGAGCTTGCAGTGCTCTTGGTGAAACTGCTGAGACGTGCAGATTAGTTTACCAAAAATTTGTCAGGTTCTGCTCAAGTTTTAATTCATGTCATTTTACTCTATTGCTTTACCAATTCTAGGCATTGCAGGTGCTCATGAAAATGCACGTTTTGGAGGCCGAGGGAGAAAGGTGATCCTGTTGTCTAAGGCTCTTGGACTCCCTTGGGAATAGGTTTATTCACTAAGCAGTACCATAGTTTGCTTTTTTCCCCACTGCTGATGCTACTGTAAAGGGTGGGGGCAGGTTCTCAGGAGGTCTCAATGGTGCGTCTTCTTGCGTGGCACCACTGAGAGTTTGGGCAGATAGTTTTGCATGGTACCTAGTACTGTGCCTTTCTTTGCTGAAATGTTTGCCTTTAGCAGGGATCAGTGCTTGACCCCAGTAACTCAGGAGCTCCTGTTGTAATATATAAGGATATTCTGCTGGTTTCGAGCCCTCACCTTGGACCCACTGTGTACCTGAATGTGGTACTGGCAGAGAAGCCTGCAGTTTTATAGGGGTGCCCAGTGCAAGCAGGAGTTACTGGCAGACCACCCCGAGTGTGTGTGTGTGTGTGTGCAAGCCATCCTTTGCATTGGTGATGCAGGGAGATACCATCCTCCCTTGTCATCCTTCCTGCTGCAGTGTGCAGCAGTCTTTCAGGCAAAGCCCCTGCCTGCGTGTGGAGACTGTGGGTGCAAGGAGGGGAGAGCAGGATGGGGCTAACAGCTCCTCACATCTCTGCTCTCAAGATGCAGAGAGAGGTCCTGGAGGAACCTGTTCTGATCTGAAGCATTGGTGGTTGCTGACCCTCTGGGGGCTACATCATCTCCTCTGCCTGGGAGGAGAAGCAGGAGAGGACTTCACTGGGTGTGCACCTGACAGCAGAGAGGCATGGGAGAAGGGCAAAATTGTCTTGCCCTCTCCCTGCTCAGTAACCAAAGCAGGTGAGATACTCTCCCAGAGCCAAAACTGTCCTCTCCATGATTCAGCTGGATGCAGTGGTTTGGTTGTGATGGTTTTCGTTCAGCAGCAACTGCAAAGGAGACTGTCTGGGCTGGCTTTGTGTTTGTGTGTGTTCTGCAGATAAATCACGCATGGACTAGTGAACATGACTACAGCTTTTAAATCCAGTATTTATGTTGTGTCTTTAATTGATGTAGAGATAAGTCAGCCAGCAGCGTGATTAATGCAGCGGAGCTGTGGGGGAACACTGTTCAGCTGCAACACCGACTCAGACAGTTTTTCATCTGTAGCCAGCCACTTGTAAGTGGTTACCAGCAGCTTTCTAGGGGCTTGTAACAGCTCATCCCTTAAATGCTTTCACTCTGATCCTGCCTACTCTTAGGGTGTGGTCTGTCCATCTTTGAGGACTGTCCCGTAGAGCAGTGTTCAGTGCAGCCCTGCTTTGAGCAGGAGTTTGGACTAGCAGGCCTCCAGAGACTGGAGTTGTTTGGTGACATTCCACAGCTCCAGTGCCTTCTGGTAACAAGGCTGGTTGTTCTTCTGGCTTGAAATAGTTGATTTTTTTGCCTTTCTCTATGGAGGAGTGGGGTTCTTGCTTGATTAGGGTAGCCCTTTCACTGAAGAGGTGGTTATGGCAGTGGAAAAAGTCAGTGGTGGTAGGGTTATCATCACTGGGCTTCCACAGGCATTGCATGGTAATCTTCTTGAAAGCAGGGAAGGCTTTTCTCTACGCAGGGAAGTGGCACTGCTTACCATGTCTGCATTCTCCATCCCTAAATCAATTTTGGCCTTGTCGCACTATGGTCTGACAGCTCCTCCTCCTTTTCTGTCAAGCTGCTCCTGTCTGTCATATTAGCACCTCAGCTGCTTCTGTATAACAGGTCTCTTTCCTTCCATGCTTGCAGAAATCCAGAAAATTTGACTGTCCCGTCTTGCCTTGGGAAAGCCTGCTCAGACGCAGTGCTGCGTCAAGTGGATAACCCTGTGAACAGCTTTTTCATTTTCCTTGTTGGTAGCCGGTGTTTCCAGCCACAGTTGTAGCTGGGAGGTGTGAGACAAAGTTTCAGACTGCTGTGATCCTCCAGCATTATGCTGCAGGGATGCAAGATCCCCTCTCCAGCACTCAGACCAGACACTTCTGACATTCCTAGTTTCCTTTCCAAAGGTGTCAGGGGCAGAGGCAACCCATGCCATGGGTAAACTTGGAAACATTGTTTTGAGAGGAGTTGGGTACTTTCCAAATCAGGCCATACATTTTGCAGCCTTCTGTGGGGCTGTATAAAAAAAAATAAAAATTAAAAAATGACATTTCCAACCATCAATCCCTGGCCCAGTTGTCAGAAACACCATCTCCTTTTGCAGAGACGAAAGCTGGGTACACCACACCTCATCTAAAGCAATCTTCCAGCTTGCTGTTTGTTTAAACTCTCCCCATTGTTGCTTTCCCCAGGCTCTGGCAAATCACATCTGCTCTGAGAGGGCCGTTTTTCCGCATTTCTCCCCAAAGCACAAACAGAGCTCCCCAGTGTGTGTTCCCAGCATCCAGTATCTAGGCTGCCTAGAGGGGTGAGCCAAAGAAGCTGTCTCAGAAATTTCTTTGAAAGAGGTAGTCTCCATCTTCTGCTTTTTAGAGGATATTTTTAGTGCATATAGAATCAGTAAGCCTGGCCTTTCCTGTCTCCCAGAGCTCTCCTAGCAGCATATAGTACAGTCAGCTGCTTTGCTGTGTGGGACCTGAACATTTGCTCCAGCAAGAAGAGGCTTTGTTAGCCTCCAGAAAAATTGTATCACCTAAGCTGAGCACCAGTGCACAGGGCAACAACACTGTAGGAAAATGGTAAGAAAGCCAGTGCCACCATCCTCGTTGCCCTCAGTCCTGGGGGTAATTAGAAATGCTGAGTTCCTTTTCCACCTACACTGTGCTGCTGGAGGCACTGTCCCTACCACCTGCTGCTTTTCTCCCTTGTGACAGCAGCACCCTCACCCGGGGTGCCACAGTCACATCGTTAGGAGGCTGGTTAAAATAAGAGCAAGGAGGACAGATCCCAGGAAAGTGTGTCTGCGTGCCATCTGGGAGTATCAGTTGGCAACATCTAGTTGAACAGTGAAAGGAGGCAGGGTCAGCCCTGCCTGAGAAAAGGTACCTTGCTTGTCTTTTCTGTGAGCTGCAATGAATTGTATTGTAATTATTTATTTATAGCACTTGCCTTAGCAAATGCAAACAACAGCTTTCCCAAAGGCCACACCATTGACCTGGCTTTGCTCATGTGGTCAGAAGGAAGAAATTTAGGCCAGCCCAAAGCATTCTTTGTCCTCCTCTGTGAACAATGAACTAAACCATAAAAGTCATGAATGTTTAAACAATGAGGGACTTCCCATGGCATCTGATGATAAATCTGTGCCAGAAATCAGCTGGGGAACAGGTCAGAGGTTTATTTGGACCAAGGAGAAGTACATCACTTACCACTTTCAGTCCTTGCATTCCTGCAGACTACAAGAGCAGGATTTTTCTCTGATGTGAACTACTGTCATTAGTAGCCACCCTAAAGCAGTGGCCCTGAATATAGCTCACCTAAATGAGACCAGCACAACTTTTTGTCTAAGCAGGCAAGGTTTCAACTTTGCCTTGGAGACTTGTTAGGCACAAAATCCTCTGACTCCCCTGAACCTCTGGCTGGGAGAAGGGAGAACAGTAATGTCCATTTGGTGTCACTGCACAGGGCAAATTCTGTCAGTGATACAAGTCTTGCATCACTTGCACACTTATGAAAATTATGCTCAGTGCTGTCACATTCTGAAAGACTGTAGGATGAGAACAGGGGTGGGTTGTGTGGGGTTTTTTTTATTTCTACATATTCATGACAACTGTGTCCTCTTACTCAAGGCTGGGATTATAACTTGGCTAAAGGAACAGAGTTTTTTTGGCAGTTTGAAAACTTCAAAATAACTGCACTTTGTCTGAGGTACAATCTGAGGCTTATGTTACTCAATGAACATGTTTAAGTGATGCCTATAGATGTGTGTATGTATTTCATAGGTATAGTATGGCTTCTGTGACTCAGCACTCCAAAGCCTGCTGTTCTTTTCTGGGATTTATTTTGGTCAAAGCACTTCAGCAGCTGCAAACTTTCTTAGGATGCTTGTCGTTGTAGTTTTTCTTGAATTAGGTTAAACAGTCATCAGAGCTTTCACAGGTTTAGGGTATTCCTGGAGCTGCCTTGATCCCCATGGGTTTGTCCACCAGGAGCTGCCTGTTCAGCACGTCAAATGCAAAGTCATGTATTTGGGAGTCTAAGCAAGGATTCTGGGTGGGATTTTCTGCCAGCTCAACACTGAGCTAACTCTTGTTGTTCTCAGCTGATGCCTGCATTGGGAGCATCTGTGCTGATGACTTCTGAAAGTCATGCTCTGGGGATCTAATGCGCAGCTTTACTTCTGAAAATGTTGTTCTGAAAATGCTCTGTGAAATCTCGGCAAGAGGACATCATGGCCAAAAGTGTCCAAACAGGACAGATACCTGTGATGTCTCCTGCAGATACAGGTGTACAGAAGTAGTGAGGGTTTCTTTCTGCAACTGTACCGATTTCCAGAAGAATATCTGGCTCATCAGCAGAGAAAAAAAGAGCAGCAGGGCTGAAATATCTGTCTTGGGTATCTCGTACGCCTCCCAGAGGTGTCCCTTGGAAGTTTTAAACAACCTTTTAACAAGTTGCTTATCTAAGTAAAAAGACTTAAGGAAACACGATGTGTTTTCCTGTTGCACTCTTGTCAGGGCAACATTGGCATTATCTGCATTATCTCTGGAAAGGGGGAGCAAAACCTGAGGTTGGTATTCCTACCTGGAGTTACAGAATCCTTACGAAGCAGTTACCCTGAAGCACTTGAGCAAGCTCAGTGAAGCCAATCCTTTATGCTTCTCTGGACCATGGCCAGAGTGATCATGTCTTGCAGAACTGAGATGCAAGGAGACTGCAGCTCAGGGCTGTGTGAAGAGGGACATCACCATCGCCTTGCTCTGGGTGAGCTGTATTCCTTTTCCAGGAGCTGAGTTCCCTCCCTTGGGTTACCTGCCTCCCATGGTGATGCAGTGGGAAGATGAGGTTGAGCACTGTTGCACTCAGAGTTGCAGCTAGGAAGGGTCATTTTTCCTTCACCTGAGCTGTTGCAGAGTTGTTTTCCCTTAGGCCAAGGGACTGAATTACCAGATACTGTTGCATGGTACTCGTATGGGAAGAGTAACTCTTTGTAGTTGTAGTGCAGGAAAAACATTTTGCACATGTGGGTACACGCACCCTGTGCATCTCTTGTGTGCAGGCATAGCCTGGCAGGGCAGCAGTCCTTGCTAGATGTTTCCTCTGGGTGGCCTCCAATCCATTTTGCCAAGTGTAGGAACCTTCTTTCTGATAACCTTCAATTCAGTTTTCTCTAATCACTGAATTGCTGGAGTGTTTTTCCTGCAACACACTAGAGACACAGTCCCTGTCTCACTGCTTTGTGGTGACTCCTTGGTTTGCTATGAAGCAGCATTGAGGTAATCACTAAATCTTTTCAGCAGCATGAAGCTGCTCTGACTCTTGGGGCAGTCACTGTCTCAGGTTTGAGGCTGTCCTACCACCAGGGCACCCCATTTTGTCCCTGGGAACATGCATGACCAGAAAAGCATACTCCTCAGTGGTCAGAGTCAGAGCTGTGCAGACTAAGTCAAGCCCTGGTTCATGGGACATGTTTCCACGTGCTGCTGATGTCCATAAGGACTCAGAAATATACTTGCTTGCACAGAGATGCTAACCTGAAGCAGAGTTGTCGCTCTTTTCTACAGGTACCACAGGATGCCCTCCCTTATTCTGCTTCATGTAACTGGTACTAGAATGATCATTTCCTGATAAATGAAGGCACTTAATCAGTCCTCTTCCCCTTGGAGGAAGGACTTTTGGGGATATTGTTATATCATTTAAAATAATATTTTGGAATTTAAGTTTACATTGCTTTATTTTTCACTTGAGGTGACTGTATATAAATATTTTCCTCTATTTTATCATTGCTGATAAAGTAAGCCTACGGTATACAGACAAATAATTTGCCTTTGATGTATTGGAACTGTAAGATATAAAGTAGACTTCTCTCTTGTGTCCATGTTCCTGATATAACTCTGTTTCTCTGTGTTTTTATAAGTTGGAATAAATGTTGCTTACGGGCAACAGAGAGCCTGCAAGCTTCCCAATAATTTTTATGTAATTGAAATCAAGCAACCCTAGTGAAGGATCTCACATATGTATAATGATATATGTATATGTACAAACTTTAGAAAGAAATAAACCAAATGTATTTCATCTTCTGAATACTGAATGTTTGTTGTTGTGGTTTTTTTATTTGAGCCCTTACTGTTGCTTGCTATGGGTGAGAACATGAAGGTGGCTTTATCTCCAGCTGTCCTGCTTAGGGAAGGTACAGGCCACTTAGCTGGTGCAGCCTTTTCCCCAGACTACCCTTCTGGCTGTCAGCACTTCCAAGGTTTCCTGAGCTGAGGGTGCATGTTCTGTCTGCCTTACAGAAACACGGGCTGGACCTGAGTACCTCTGCCAGGGCAGAAGCCAGTGTGGCCCCACACAAATATACAGGATGTGCTCCTTACCAAAGGACGCACAAGGAGGCATGTAGTGGAGGTAACCAATGAGCCAGTGGTACTGCATGCACACAAGTCCTGTGTGAGGGAAGCTGAGGCATGTGTCTCTTCCTTTTGCACCTCTGAAAGAGGTGACTTCCCCTCTGGGCCATTACAAGGTCTGCAGAGCTTCCACCGCTTAGCTGTGAAGAGGTGCCGAGATGAAAATTGAGTGATTAAAAATGGGTTTTTCAGCACATGGGTTGGAAGGAAGAGGCTGCAGCAAACAGCTATTGAGAAATAATCAGGAGTTGAACTCAGGATTTTTATGAGGTGGTTTGTTTAAAGTCAAGCTTGTAGTTGCTGTTGGCCTGGTGGATGGGTAGCAATGACCCATAAGAGGCAAAAGAGTCAGAAACTGAAGAAGAGGGAGAAGTGGGCAAGAAATTATGGCTATTCAAGGTGAGAGGAAGCAGGCTGTCCAACACAAAGAAAGCAAACAGCCTTATGCTTGCAGTTCTTGGTTGGACATGGCTCAACATACAAAGATAGGGTACTGTGTGGAGAGTAACAGGGCATATGAAGAGTATGTCCCTGCTAGCAGGTGTGGCATGGAGAAGTTTTGCAACAGGACTGGGAGCTTGTATTTGGAGACAGTAGTAGTGAAGACATGTTTTTTCTTGTCAAGATTTCAGTGAATGTTTAACCATGTGGAGATTTTTGGTTTTTTTGTATTTTTCCTCCAAGAGATTCAGCATGTTAACTTTGTATTAATGGCAAGACCTCCAGTACTTTAGATATGCAATTTTTTTCTTTTCCCAACACTGTGCCATGGGATGTCAGAGTCTTTCATTGCTGTTCCATCCTGGTTACTTCTAACAGCTCAGGTTTTTTTTTGTTCAAGTGCATGCTCCTGGTTTAGTGCATCTTTCATGAAAAGACTAATCAAAGTGGTGGTGAGGATGGGTGGGAGTGTTTTACAAAGATGTATTAAATGCCTCTTCTAAATCCAAGTGAATGTTTTAACCATGTCTGAATACTAATGTCAGTGCTGCTCACCACATCTTTTCCTATTTTATTTTCCTTGCTGACAAAGTCAATGCTGAGCATTTTCTGCTGATCCCTTTCTGCCTAGAATCATTACTCACGTCACGTTGCTCACAATACATTACACTAGAACAAAATGACAGAACAGGTGCAGAGTGAAAGACAGATGTATTTATATTCCCCTCATTGTCCATTTTCAGTCCAAGTTCCAAGTACAGAATATAATTATCAAGGGAGCCTTGAAAGGGCTGGCTTGTGTATCCAGGTGAAACCTCCACAGTACATAGAAGCTACACTTCTCTGGCTGTTTACAAATAATGTAGCATGAGAGAGTGACTTAGCCTGTAAGTAATGCACAACTTGGTCTGAAATTGTCATGAGTACCTCTAGATTAGAAATAGGAAGAAAGTTCTTACCCAGCAGAGCAATGATGTACTGCAGTGGCTGCCTAAACCACAAGGAAAAGGCAAAATACCCAGTAGCTTTTAAGGTGGAACTTGAAAGGAAATTATATGGTGATGACCCAGGTTCTTGTCTGCCAGGCCATCGCATGCTTCAGCTTTTTTTCTGTGTTTGCTGCTAAATCGATGTTTCGCAAAAGAAATCATGCCAGCTGCTGTAGTAGTAATTTCTCTCAGGAAAAGGGCCATGATAGAAGACATTAACTACTGCCCAACAGCTAGCCACCATGCCAGATTTGCTGTTATGGTCGTGTTCCTTTTATGGCATCTCTTCTGGTCCCATTTCACAGCTTGGTTTTGGGTGCATCAGGTACCTAAGTGATGCAGGTCTTTATTTTGGGGGTGTGCTCTTGACAAGAAGACACAAAGACCAGGAGCTTAACTGAGATGATGTGGAGGAATCAAGGGCAAGTAGACTGATGTGCCTCAGAGAATGTATAAAGTAATGTGTTGCTGGAATGAACTGGAAATCTGTGGGGAGGTTTTGGCCCTCTGTATGCTGCATCAGTAATACTGTATAAGGCTGAGATTGCTCCAATAACAACTTAGTAAATACCAGGCTTTGGTACAGATGATGTTGAATTGGGCCAGCAAAGAAAAAGTAATGAGGGAGACGTCATGTCTTAGGAGCTTGCGTAGAGAAAGGGAGATAGAAGGGTGGCAAAAAAGATGTTCTAGAAATAGAAATTATGAATAAGGAAGAAAATCAGGTAAAGAAGAAGGACAGGGGGAGTCTTCTAAAAGGTGGCTTGCAGGTGCCTACAGACAACAGTGATACTGGCTTAGAAACCCAAGCTAGTGGGACTCCCCATTGGGCTATTTAACAGGTCTGTGTCTGAAAAACTCAATGTGAGAGGGTGGGCTGCAGAGGGATAGACTGCCAGCCTGATGACAGGTCATATGGGGAGGGAAGGGTGGTGGATTTGTAAGTGAATGGTACATGTGAGTCATAATATTTAAGAGTGTTAGATTAACAGCTTTATAATTGTGTGTAACAGGTTGGGAAATAGTGTAATTGCAGATTAGCAACAGTGATGTGTTTGTTTGATAATCAAGATATTGATTATTTCATAGATTGAACAATTTCTTAAGTAATGTGTTGCTTAATCACCAAACACTGTAGCTTCCAAAATCAGTTACATCCTGATCGTGTAATTTAAATGGAGGGAGCTGCTTCCTGAAAGAACAGTTAGATGGGGAGAAAGGCTCCCAGAGAGCTCCTGCCTAGTCTTAACTTGCTCCAGCCATAACAAATTTAATTACTTAGACAATTGCAAGGATTTTTGTAGGAATATTTGAAAATATTTGAATTATGCAGGAGCTGTGCCAGTGACCACAAGCTAAAAGGATGAGTCTTTATAATGCAAAAATAAGTGCAAAAAGGACATACTGGGAATGCAAGGTCTGTGAATTAAAATCTCAGGGACAGACTTTTATAGTGCACAACCATTGTGTTTTCTGAAAGAACAAACACTACTTTTCTGCACGTGTAAAGGCACTGGTGAGCGTTTAGCTGTGCAGTCTGGAAATGTAGGTGAAATGTACTGTACAGATGGCTAGAAGACTGCAGAAGAAAGCAGAATATAGCACCAGCGACTGAAAACTCTGTGCAAAAGAAGATGGTAAGGAGGGATTGCCCAAGCGGGGAGCAACTGGGAACTGTTTGAAAGCTGGAGGCAAGAAGAAGACTGCACAAGACTGTAAAGAGGCATGGGAGCATCTGAGCAGTAGCAGATTGAGTTACCACTTGGAAAAGGCAATCCATTAATAAGAAAGGAGCAGCCACCTGTGAAGGTTGCCTAACACCTCCCTTTGTCCAACTCCTCTTTTGGTGAAAAGTTCTCATTCACACATTGTTTGCAGAGGCACTTTGAACACTGTTAGGACTACCCTGGGGTCAAGAGAGTGGAGTGAGCTGTGTGCTAGCAGGGAAAACTGCTCAGAGTTAGCCAAGTGAAATACTCCTTCCTGTGTTTTGTAGCTTGGAAGACAGTAGCATCCCTGGGTCTTTGCACTGTCTGCTGGATGCCTTTGCTGGAAAGAGCAGAAAAAAACCCTCAAGACCAAGTTGAAGCACCTTTCCCATCTCCACTATACAATATGGGTGGAGTGGGATAGGCGGTGGTTGTTTGGTTTATTCCCCCTCAAGAAAATGTTCAGCCAGAATTCATCTTTCTGGTCTGCCTCACCTTTTGATGCTGAGCTCAGAAGCAGACAGTAGAGATGCTCTGTCACCTCTTTGGGAAGGTGAATTCCGTTAGTCAGATTGAGCAACCTGCTCCTCTCTACCTGGGTGTCCAGTGTAAAAAAGCACTCTTTCTATTTTCAGGGTAGTTCCAACCAGGACTTGTTAACAAAGATGAGTGTCTCTAGACACTTACTGTGGGTACAGTCTTCTCCACAGACACATCATTTGAGAAGTGGTTTTTATCAGTGTGATGATGGGGATGCTATTATGAGGATGGGTATGGAGAACGTTCCCATCACACCAGAAGCACGTGTGGTACCCAGCTCTTGGTGCACACTGCTGCTCTTCTGACCCCATCTGGGGCTGAACTGTGCTGGGCACCCATAAGTACAAGTACTGAGACAGGTGGATGGAGCCAGGGCCATTACCAGCATAATCACCACAGTAATAATGACACTGATCACTGCATCCTTGGCTTCTCCCAGAGAGATGCTCATCGTGGCAAGAGCTCACAGTGGGCTATGCGTGAGGCAGAAGCACTCTCCATGTCTGGGCTAAAACATCCTGCTGGGATGCTTTTGTGGGGGCCTTGCAGCCAGCCAATGGTAGCAAGCACGGTGTAAAACCAGAGTCCCTGTTACCACGGCCGTACCCACGCTGCGTTTCTCAGGCAACTGAGGTGTGGGCGTCAGTTAGAGGTTGTAATTGTTTCAGGAGGGGGGAAAAAAGCCCATACACACACACACACAAAACCAAAAAACCCAATGAAAAAAGAAAAAAAAGTGCTCTTTCTGTTTAGCTGCAATTTATGACTGCACTTTAGACAAATTGTCAGGATCTGCATTCCTGTTGGCAGGGAGCCAGGCTCCCTGGCACGCTGATTAAACTGTGTGTGGGCAAAATGTAGGCAGATGATGACGACCCCGTACATTGAAACCATGGAGAGCTTTTGTTTTCTTTTGCTGCTGCTTTCTTTTTTCTCTTCAAACCCCTTGTAGGCTAGTTTTTTGACCATCCCCCACTGGGTCTCTGTTGGGGCCTGAATGTACAACTTTGGAAGCTGAGAAGAACCGTGAAGCCACCAAGGCAGCTGTTGATGGTACGTATCCCCTGGTTGCTGCTGGTTGATCTGCAGGTGGGCAAATAACTCTCCCAGTGCAGCGAAGGTGCTGCAGAGACCAAAACTCTTGGGCTACAGCAATATGATGGGATTTTTTCCAGGTGGATGGGAAATCCTCTTCTGTGCAGGGCTCACCCAGTCAGCAAGGGACTTGCTCCTGATCCAGCTTCAGCCTCCAAGGGAGCTCCATCTGCGATGGCTCCTCTGATGAGCCTGGCTGCATTTCAATGCGCTGCCTTGCTCTTCTCCAGCCTGTGGCACTGGGCTCCCTCTGGCTGACACCACAACCACAGGCAACTGCCTGGGAAGCACTGGAGCTGGGGAGGCTGAGACATCAGCTTTCTGGTCAATATGCTGCTTAAATTGTGCAGCCATAGCATTTCCACTGCCTTGTGTGTGAAGACTGGAGACTGTTCATTGCGTCATTCCCAGGATATGTGTCTGTCTGTCATGGTGGGCACCCTTGAATTATACTGACTTGTTTGTTCACTGCTGATTTGGTCTCATAATTTTTCTTAGGGCTTGTCAGCACAGTCAGGAAGCCTTTGGAGCCACAGCATGTATTGGGTGAAGACACTTCAGGAACATAATGGCTGAGCTCCACTGTGACTCAAGGTCACTCTGTTTCCACATGGCAGCTGATGCCACCACAAAGGGCTTGACTGGATAGCTACACCTCAAGTGAGGTAACTCTGTTTAAAAATGAATGAGCTGCACTGCACTGAACACTTGTGTGGGCATCCTGATACAGAGTGGCTTCCATGCAGCCTGTCTTCTGGACCGAGGCAAGCTGAATGCCTGTTTTAAATCTGAACATGCAAGTTGAATCCCTTTTTAAAATCCCACAGCAATTTTATTCACATCTTTAGCTAACTCCTCTTGAACTTACTAAGAGATCTGGCACAAACAAGTCCCTAGGGGTGTTTTACAGCCCTGTGGACTCTTGTTGAGCTTGTGATTCATCAGATGTGTCTTGATGTTTAGCTCGGTATGCAGTCTGATTGATGGAGCCTCCTTGCTAAGTGTTAGGAACTGCAGAAGTCCTGCAGGAGCTTGCATGTGCTGACTGTGCAATCTATGTCTCAGGCCCTCATGATTACAAAAAGGTGTCCTGTCCTCCAGGTAGGAGCTACCTGGAAGCTGAGGTGCCAGCCCCAGGACACTCTCTCCCATGATCTGTCTCTGTGTCCAGGAGCCAGGGAGGTTTCACCCTCAGCTTCCCCAGGAACAGACTAAGGTCAGAGCTGTGTGTGAGCACATCAGTTCTGCCTGTACTATTTAAACTGCACACTCTCTAGGGCAGGGGCTTTGGCTGTGTACCTCCAATAGTAATGAATACGAATCCTTAAGATTTGCATAGTGCTTGGCTTTCAGAGACTGGTATGACTTCAACACAAAACACAAAGGCCTGGCATGATGTTTATGAGCCCTGGCGACAGTTTAACTTTTTTGGATGTGTACTTGGCTTTGAGTCACAGATGTGATCAATCAAAAGAGCAGCCTTTTCCCTCTGACTCACCAAGGCTGATTCCTTGAATCTGAAGTTTGAATATCCACTTGAGTCAAGCATTAAGGATTTTGACTTGAAAAATTCTGGGTACTGAAACTCTGGTGGTGGCAACTGACCCAAGCCCTGGCAAGGTCAAGGAAAGATCACTCAAGTGAAAAAGGCAGAGGACATCTCCTGCTTTTCATCACCTGAGCACTGAGATTTGTGGGCAATGAACTGTAGGTTCACTGGAGTGCCAAACCTAGAAAACCTCTCCTGTAAATTTGCTTTGATCCATCTCTTATCTAAATGGCTTTAAAAAATGAAGAAAAACAAATCCATCCCCATTTAATGGGATTTTCATGTTTGTCATTCTACTCCTGGGAACTCTGATTTGGCCAAAGGACATTAAAATGAGAAGGGAGAAAACCTCCATGCCACTCCTAGTACATTCAGATACCTCCTGCTGAAGTACAGTTTTTATTCACAATTCTTATTTAACATGTATGCCTTGAGGCCTGATGAGTTTCTGCAGTCCTTGCACTGTGCCAACTTGGAGGCTGAAATACTACTACGGTTATTGTTGTTTCTCTTTTGGCTGTGGTAGGTGTGAGAAAATAAATTTGATTACCTACTGGTACTGTAGCATTGTCTTATCAGAGTATGTCATCTCTTGCTTATCTGTTCTCAGTGTTTTTATCATGCTAACTGGGCATATCATATTGTATCTTCTCCTGGTACTCTTGTCCTCTAGGTGGAAAATGAAGCACAAAAACCCCCAAGTAACTCAGTCACCCAGGAGTTTGTGAGCATCTATGGAAGGTGAATTCCCCTCTCCCAGAAAAGGCAGTGTATCACTTAGTGCCATGTGCCTTTTTTAGTTGCCTTGAGTACTTTTGTCAGCTTCACCTCCTTTATGAAGATCATCCTTGTTTAGTTCTGAATTGCCGTTAGAGAAAACTTTGCAACTGGCTGAATCTCTGCAATTAGTCATGACTAACTCCTCTAACATACGTGCTGCTCTCTTAGCTCAGTGCAGAACCCCAGATTCAGATGAAGCAGTAGAACTGGACAGAATTATCTGTTGTCACTTGTGCTACAGCCATCACCTGCATTCAGAGCACTGCTGTGCTGAGCAATGTGTAAACCAAACCTCCCACGCTGCCAGACTGCGGCTTTGACCCCAAATTTTATACCCTATCTGAAATTCCGAGGTAAGAGGTTTGTTGGGCTTTTTGCTGTTACATGCTAATAGAGTCAGGACGCACTGGCTGGCTGCAGAGTATGGAGGTTAGCAGACAAAATAGTTAGGAAAGCCAGATAAACAAAGACAAAGAAAAGCACACTGTGGCCGTTTTCCCATGGTCAGAACATTGTTACTGTTAAGTGTTCTTAAACACCCACAGTTAGCACAAATAGGGGCTGCTTGGGTTGAAGGTGGAGGTTAATTCTGCTCTGGCAGTGCCTTCCATCTTGCCAGGTGAGAAAAGGAAAACACAACTTCAAACACATCTAAGCACTAGCCTCTGTTTTCCTGCTAAAGCACAGCACAAATTGCACAGCATTGGCCAAGTCTCATTTTTAATTTCACTCTGTAAGCAATCATGAAACATTTAGTTTTAATATGAAATATTCAAGTTGTTCTCTGATTGGTTTTGGATTCTTTATGTATAATTTAAAGAATTCCCTAACACAGAATTTATTAAACGTGAGTATGTCAGATTACAACCAAGCTAAATGGGAGGGACAAGTATACTGAAAACCAAAGGACTTACCAAAGCTGTAACAAAGTATTTTGAGTGCAAGATTTTTCCTTGGGTAATGAAAACAAGAAGTAGCCCCCAGTTTTCAGGCTAGAAAGTGCAATGTGCTACAGCCAGCACTTCTGAGACTGCAAAGCACTGGATGGACTTATTATTACTGGCACTAAGCTATCATCACACCAGATGATTTGCCTGACTTTGGTGTGTGCTTTAGTGCTGT
Source organism: Apus apus (assembly GCF_020740795.1). Lineage (NCBI taxonomy): Eukaryota > Metazoa > Chordata > Aves > Apodiformes > Apodidae > Apus > Apus apus. The sequence continues at coordinate 65,703,691 of NC_067312.1, read as the reverse complement.
GGGTCCCAGCATTTGCAAAGGGTGCTCCAGAAAACATCACCCTGTGGTTCCCACACATTTGAGCTAGGAAAGGCCTGATGGAAAGATTTCAAGGGATCCACCTTGTGACTGGATAAACTGTTTTTCAGTTGAAAAAAGCGTGCTATGCTTGCTGTGACATTGCATCCCCAACATGTGCTATGTAGCCATAAGGTATTTATTTGTACCTTTGTCAAAAACAATGCAAGAAATCCCAACAGGATGAAAGTGTATTATTCTTCTGATCTCTCTCACTGCTTATACACTTGCTGGTTTTCTACATGCATCCCCAGAGTGCCTCCTTTGAAAGTACAGTGGCAAGGTGGGGTCCAGAGGAGAGGTTTCAAGCTGAACACCCCCTTGCTCCTTCATGGAGCTGAGCTATGTCTGAAACCCACCAACTTTTTAAAATCATGGAATCACAGTGTGGTTTGGGTTGGAAGGGGCCATAAAGATCATCTAGTCCCAACCCCCTCCATGGGTAGGGACACCTCCCACTACACCAAAGTGCACTAAGCCCCATCCAACCTGGCCTAGAACACTTCCAGGGAGAGGGCATCCACAACTTCTCTGGACAAGCTGTGCCAGTGTCTCACCACCCTCACAGTAAATAATTTCTTCCTAATAGCTAATCTAAACCTACCCTCTTTCAGTTTGGAACTGTTCCCCTTGTCCTATCTCTACAAATCAGATTTCCTCTGACTCTTTCTAAAATGCCACTGCACCCATTTCTGTGCATGCATGCCCCTAAGAACAGCCAGGTCCTGTGTGCTCCTGCTGCCCCACAGCATGCCATTGCCCTCTTTTCTGCCACGCTTCTCACCATTTACCTGCTGCCTTCTCTGCATATCTGCACCCTCTCTGCTGGTGCGTGGCTGCAATCAGTGCTCTTGCCAAGATTTTGTCGGGTCTCACCTGAGCCCAGATTATCATGATACATCCTTCTTGATTCTCCAGCTGTTGATCTCCAAATCATTCCCTGTTAGCTCTCTCACTGGTGGCACCCTCCAGGCTCCCCTGAATGGTGTGAGGCTGTTGTGAAATCTCTCCCCAGACTCAGCTGCTGGGTAGGGAAGGGATGCCTGACACATTCTGCCTGTGCTTCTCTGCTGGTGCTGCTGGAGGAGCCAGAAGGGTCACAGCAGCAGTGAGCAATGCTCCCCAGAGGCACAGGACAGGCTCACGACCAGTCTGGGCAGCTGTACGAGTCTGCCTGGCACAGCAAGGATGAGGGATTGGTGTTGTGGCCATGGATGCCCTCGGGGAGGGAGGAGAAAAGGCAGAACCCCACAAATGTGCCAGAGTGTGCAATAACCCCTGTCACAGCCCAAGGCATGGTGGTGCACCGGGAGGCAGGCAAGGGATATCTGCTGCAGTAGGACATAAAAGGCAGAATGGGCTGAAGGGCTGAGAAGTGGGGAAGAGCTGAAACTCAATGCTGTGAAGTCTGGCTCAGAGGAACCTGGCAAGTGCCTCCTGGTTGTCAGAGGACAAGGGAGGGGACAGCAGGGGAGGCTCATGAAGAGTTTAGAGGCAGGAGCAAACAGAGTGCATGGGAGAAACACCAGCATCTCTGTCCTTGGCCTGTAGGTATTTTGCTGTTGTCAGGGTCAGTAAATCATTACTCAGAGCCCAGAAATGGACCCCCATCACTTCAGGCTTCCTGCTTTATTTTCTGAGTCATGCCAGAGGGTGGTGGTGGGATTGGCAAGAGAGAGGGGGCAGAACTAGATGGAGCTTGATGTTCTTCTTTGGCCAAAAAAAGTTTCTGCTATGATTATTCACCCTTTCCAAGGCTATTAGTGGGCTGTAGGCGTACAGGGTTTCAAGAAAAGTGTTATCCATTTAAAAGCCAGATAAAAAAAATCAGCAACCAACTATGCTTCTGCATAGAAATATGAATTTCTGGAGAGTCAAACACCTATTTATTATTACTGAGAAGCCAAGTTTCTGAAAAACCTGACTCTGTGTTGCTTCTTGTAATTTCAAATCTGATGCAGTTTCAGGTGGGGACAGTTCAGTGGTGGGAGCTTCACATGTATTAGTAGTCCAATAGGCACAGGAGCAGAGAGAACAGTCTGTGCATTGCATCACAGCAGCTAAGAAAGGCATATGTGAAATATCACACTCCCATCAGCACGCAGCCATACATCTCAATTCTTTCTTCTCTGTCTGGCTGCCGCTTCAGGGGGCAATGCAGAATGCAGCGCTGTATCAGGAATGCAATTACTGATTGCAGAGGAAAGGGCAGTCCTTGGTGAAGTGGTTATCATTCAAGCCTTGTGCCTGCTCCAGAAGAGCCAGGACTTAATGTTCTTCCTGAGCAAAGGGAAAGGAAGGATGGAATGGGGTAAACCACAGTGCATTTTAAACAGCTTTGATTCTGAGTTGGAGTTTTATGTTAAATACCATGATTCATCTTTATTTATTTTGTTAAGCAGTGAACAAGCAGAATGTCTAGCAGCTGAAATGATGTGCCTGAAAGACTCCTGGCAGGCAATTCATCAAGCAAGTATTGATTAATACTGCCACCAGAGCCATTTTGCACAGTAAGACCTTTATTCTTTACTCTGACAAATGCTCACTAATGTAAATTAGCTGAAAGTGTCTTTCTCTTGCACTGTAGGGATGAACGAGAAATGAAGGTTTGCTTTCCCATGCACAAGTGTGGAAAGCATAGCAAGAGCCATGAGGAAAAAAATATGGCTAAGATTCCAGCACTTCAGAAGGTATTTTTTCTTTTCAAAAAAGAAGTGTTATAACTGAGAAGTCCTCCAGTGGGCTGAAATGGCCAAACAGCAGCTTGCCTGTAATGGTGCTACTGAACATAGACTCACTCACCTCCCATGGAGCATGATGTGAAGGAAGTCACAGGTGAGAAAGGTACAGCTGAGGTGCTGTTATACCTTTTAGCCTTGCATTACAAATGGAACCTTCTCTGCATTGCTCCAGTTGTGTGCATTTGATTATAATGGATAAGCCAAGCTTTGCACTCACATCTAAAGATGCTTCCCTTGATACTTCCAATGAATGGTGAATTCCTCCTTAATTTTACAAATATTTCTAAACTCAGTGTAAACAACTGACTTCAATTTCCAGCCATTGGTTCCCATTGCACCTTCCTCTGCTTGATTAAACTACCTTTCAATATCCAGAATTTTCTCTCCCACAGAGGTGTTCGCACAGCAATCATGGCCTATTTAGCTATTTCTTGAAGAGCTGAACAGATGGAGCTCTCCACTTCTCTCAGTACAGGGCATCTCCTCTGATCCTAGACTCAAATGCCCATTCTTATTTTCTCAATGTCCCTACTCATGGGCATTTCAAGTACCTTTACAGGACAGTGTGCTCAAACACAGTATTACAACTTTGAGGTCCTTCACATGGGGTGCAGAAACTCAGTCACACCTCTTGTCCCCTGCCCCCTGCCTCTCTGCAAAGACTTTGCAGAGGTACTGCTCATGACACGTGGTGCTGATAGCCAGAACAGAGCATTGCACTCCACTGTGGTCTCTGCATGAATTTGCTCAGGACTGATGACCTGCTGGGGCTCTAACCTCCCTGAGATTCTTTTTGCACTCAGCTATGAAAATAGGTGCCGATATTATTTCTGCTGCCACCACGTTGAACCAATTGCTCAGTATTTCCCTCAATGAACTGGTGTATGCAGATTGCAGATCTCGTTCTTGCAGAATAACTGAAACCTCCTAGACCCATGAAGAATAATAATGGTGATGAAACAATCAGTACGAGCCCATACTTGGCTGTTTGTAAAGGCTAGATCAAAGGCACCTTGCCAGTTACGTCTGGAAAGATCTCTACATGCATGATTTTCAGTCTCTCTGTGGCTCATGTACCCTCATAGCTTGCAGCTACGATATACCATATCCCTCCTGGAATTAATTAGGTTTTTCCAGTGAACTCCTGTTTTCCAGTGAACATTCAGTTTTAACAGTGAACTCCTGAACTGGATAGGACTGCAGATGACTGCAGTAGGTGTTGCGCTCAGTCTGTCAGCAGCTCAACACACTCATAAACATCAACCCAACAAGGTGGCATATTGGAAACCCTCACAGGAGGTAGTAGGCTGTTGGCTACAATAGCTGGGCAGAGGTAATATCTGGTTAATGTCCTGGGTTTTTGATCTCATAATGCTATTATGAAGTAGACAGTGCTTAGATGTCTGCAGCTTGTGGGTAAAGGCCTTGGGCAGTGAAAAGCGGGGGAGGAGCTGTCTTTCTGCTTCTCTTCCCTCTGCATCCAGGGAGGAGCTTTAAGCTCTTTCTCAGAAGTAGTGCTGTCTCCATTGTCCATGAAGGTCTTGGCCTGGGAGTCCTCCTGTATCCTACCTTAGTTCTCACCCTGGTGCCTTGCTAACCCATAATTTCTGTATGGTATGGATTTAGATTGGGTTTAGGTGACTTTAGATATTACTGTAGTCAGATGTCCAGTAAATCTCTTGGAAAGGTGTTACTGGGCCTGAAAAGAAGGAGTACACCTGTTTCATCTGAGCATGGTTCAGCTGGCACCACCAATACACCTGAAGTTGCATTAAAATGACCAGGCTACACAACCTATTATGTCCCAGAGTGTTAGATCATCCAGGAAATAATGTGGCAGAGAAGAAAAACGAACCAGTATCTTCCAAAACACCACCCAAATCCACTTTCCATCTTGGATAAAAGATTTTCTTACAAAGCTTTGACTGTACTGATTCTGAATGGCTTCAGCTCCTTTGGATTCAATGCAATTTTAGCCCTGGCCACAGCTAAAACTGTATAGACCCTGTGCCTAAATGCGTTTTGAACTGAGGCCTATAGTGTGAAATACAGCAATCTTAGCAAAGCTGTGACTAGCGTTCTTTCAGATTTTATGGTACTTGTTGGTTTGTTTATTTTTTTTCCTTTGCAATTAATTACTTCAGGAACAGGTGGCAAGGGAGAGGGTCAGTGCCTCTACAGAGATGTGTTCAATCTCAGCCGTTTAAACAGCAATTAGTTGTAATCTCTTCTAATATATTAACTTGTGCAGTGTCTGATATCACAAAATATTAATAAAGCTGGACTGGGAATTCTACAGCAACAAACTATCTGTATGCATTTAATTGAGTGTTCAGCTTATTAAATTGTAGTGATAGTACAATCTGAAGACACTCCACTGTATAAAACTGATGTAACCTCACCTATTTTACTCTGTGTTTATAGTCACTGGGGCCTCTCAGTACTTCTCTGCTGTTTTGGGAGACCATATTTGCTTCACAGCTCAGGTATTGATTTCTCCTGTTAGGAGCAGGCAGAAAAATCATGGAGAAGCACAGGGCATGATCTAAGCAAGACACTGGAAGAGGAAGTCCTGTACCTATGAACCACTGATGTCTAATTTCATCATAATTTTTTCAGGAAGGGAATCAGAAGGGACAGCTGCAGTCAGACATTCACTCTCACTGCAAGGACTGACAGCAATTGGTAGGGTCTCATGCACTACATGCTGCTCTGCTTTGCTTCCATGGTACTATCTCTTCACCACTGCTCTGTGCCTTTCTTTGCTATATGCATTTCTGAACTTTCTCCTTGCAACCTCCCAGGGTTTTTTTTGCTGTATGTGGATGTCAGCAACCATTAGCAAGGTGCTGTAAGGCTGGTTCTTCTATACAGCTATCTAAAATGCAACAGGAAGGATTTTCCGAGGACCCAGCAGCACCTTTACTCATTTTTCTAGCTGTACAATTGGCCAGCCCACAAAAATGGGGCAAGGAGGGTGTGTGTGTGTGTGTGTAGCAACACAAAAGATGGAGTGATCCTTAAAGTAACAAAAGATGGATCACCTTTAAAGACCCTCAAGATGGCAATATGTTTCACTAGCAGTGTCATTCAGGCTGTGAGTTCTCAGTGTTTACTGCATGGAAATCTTTTAGGGGGCAAGACCCCACAGTTGTTGGTGGTGGTACCTCACTGTTGACTGCTGCCACAGTCTGGCTGTTTTAGACATCTCTGACAATGTTGCCCTGCTGGTGCCACTGACAGAAAGCAGTGAGACTCAGAGGCCCTGGAAGGATGATGGCCATCCAAAGGGCTCACTGGGAGTAAGGAACTTCAATGTGCTGTGGCCAGTGCTGATGAGCCTCTGCCTGAGAGGGACAAATGCAAACCCATCCTCCTGGGAGCTGCCAGACACTGCTCTGGTCTGTGTTAATCTCTGCAACAGCCTGGTCTCAGCCAGGAGGTCACTGCAGCCCCTTTCCCTGTCTCCAGCTGCCCCAGGTGTTTGAAAGCTGCAGGGTGCTGCCTGCCTGTGTTTAAGCCTGGGGCAGAGGCAGATGATGTGGCCGGGCAGCACAAATATCCTGTGTTTTAATCCACCTGCAGAAAGCCCTGCTTTGTGATGACACCAAACAAAGAATACACAGAGCAGTGCTTCCCAGGAGATGGGAAATAGGCAGCGAAGACACCCCTTTTTCATACCTGACACTCATTTTCTTGCATTAAAAGTGGGCCAGATATCTGCATGCTTTCACCCAGCCATGTTGCCAGAAGCAGGAGGTAGGAATGCAGGAGCTAGCCAAGACCCATGGTAAACTGAGCCTTATGTCTGACTACAGCTGCAGAGGAAGGTGTAAGGATCCTCCAGTGGTTTCTTACTCAACTGAAGATTCCTGGAGTCTGCAAGGCCACTGATACACTTCTGCTGCCACTGTGCTCCTTCACTCCAACAGCACTTGTCCAGAGAAGCCCAGGAGCACAGCAGAGGCAGTACACTTCTCTCCTTTAGTTTGTGCAACAAACGTGACTGCCAACACCTTCAGCAAAACCCATTCTGGTCCTGTGCCCACATACTTGCTTTGTGTATGTCCCTGGTACAACTCGACTATCCCTGCCCTGGGGCATGAAGGAGGACACAAAAGGAAACCTTGGCAAACCAAGGGGAAAGCCCTTCTGGGGTACAGCCAGGAGAGCAGAGTTGCCTCTGGGGTGGCTGCCTGGGGCAATACATGTGCTTTCAAGAATGGGGGCCAGCAAAATGGCCACAGCTACCCTTTAAAGAATCAGGGAAAGGTGGGCTAACAGCTGCAGAAGGAAACGTAGGGGGTCTGCCCTTCCAGGGCTTTCGATGAAATGCCAGATCTGGCATCCTTATTTGCCCTGCCAGGGGACACAGCTGGCCTTCTCTGGCTTGGCTCCTGGCAGTGGTCTCTCAGGGTTTTGCTTCTGCTGCTCCTTGGAGCCCAGTGTACTATGAAGCAGGAGGAGGCTCTGCAGATGCATCCAGTGCCACACTACATCCCCCTCAGTATTTCAAAGGGAGGAGGGCTCGGAAATAATCAACACCCTGGAAATGCTCTCTACTGATGCATTGACTCTGGTGTAAGTGCTTACCTCAATGTGCCTGACCTCTGGAGATGGGATGCGGGGAACCCACAAAAACAGTGGTAGTTGCCTCAAGAATATCCTGTACTAGGGACTTCCTTAATTTAGTTAAGGCTTTGTTATTTTTCTTTGTGTATTCCAAGCCTATTATTTGCAAAAGTTTCCGCATCCATGTGTTATTATGAGAGTGGAATTGCCCATCTGCTCATCCACCAAGCCATTCAGTATTTGAGGCATAGCCTTACATTTCCATTTATGACTTCTTATTCTGGAACGAAGTCTTGATCCTTCAATCCCCTGAAGCTGCATGAGATTCTTGCCTTACTCAGAAGCTTCTCCTACTCTCAGTTTGCACTCACCCACAAATATTCTTAAACAAGGGTGTCATTTCACCTAGTCACTGCATGTTTGCCTCCTGGAGAAGTTCAGGGGCTGTCCTGGCATGCACATCAACACCAGGTCTAGTTGCTGCTTTCCTCACTATTCATTCTCAAATGGTGAAAGCAAGCGAGTCGGCCGGTAGATTCTTCCTAAAGAGTTTAACTGAGTAACACTTGTGAGGAGAAAAGATCTTGTTTGCCTCCACCTCGGTTTCAGCTGCAAAATACCACCCAAAGAACAGTGACAGCCTTCTTTATGATCTTTCCATCGCACCAATGCACCAGAGCAGTCAAATCTTCCATTTTGGTGCCAGTAGGTGGCATTGCTTACTCTTTTAAATGCCTGAAAGCTAAGCAAAACCTTCGGCCTTGCCTTTAGCTGTACCTTATTGAAAAGTCTCTTAACAACCTTTCCCAACACTGCAACAGCACCTGAATCCAGTGTCTAAATTTAGGCTGGAAATTAGCCTGGTTTCTAACCACCTGAGGAATGAAGTTGTGTGAGCGCTTTCCTGCTGGAATTACAGGGGCAGAAAGACTAGGTAGTTTTATGCTGTAACATGATAAATTTGTGTACAGGTTGGCATGGTTACCTATGATATTAAACAACTGCAGTCCATGACCTTGTCACTTCCACAGTGGTGTGCTAATGCAGCCTGCTCAATGGAGCTGGGCCACTGGCACTTAAATCATCTTGCACGGGGTTGCAACTGTGGTTGCAATCATGTTGTGTCACTCCGTGGCACAGACTGCCAAAGATGTGGCTATGCCATCTCTCTGTCTTCCCAATGGATAGCTATTTCCTGTCCTGGAAACAGAGCACATGGGACACCATCTCTGTATAAAAAAAGAACAAATAGAAAAAAAAAAAGAAAAAAAAAAAAAAAAGACTGGAGAGAGTTTTCCAAGTAGATGTTGAAAGTTCCTGGGTTTGGCACTGCAGATGCAACTTTGCTGAGAATCAGCACTCCAGGAAAAGGAACTTGGCAGGCTTGGGACAGCTATGGTGCCATCATAGGAGACGCCTGTCTACAGGCTACTGGGAGAGGGGAGGCATCTGAGGAGAAAGGCAAGCAGCACAAAGGCAATTGGAAATCTAAGTGGTGAACCCCCTCCAAAGTTGTTCTGCATCCAGGAAAAAACACATGGACACATGCATGACTCCACCAAAAACCTCAGGGTCTCTTGACTCTTTGTGGGGAAGAAGTCTCCTGGAGGACTCTCCCAGCACTCAGCACCACTGGATTAGGTTTATGAAGAAGATGTATCCTCAGTCCACTCATGAGGGAGCTACTGAAATGGACAGGATACATCAAGTGCCATGTCCAAGATTACCTTAGACACCTGTCTCTGAAGTAAAGGGCTCACCATCATGCCAATCATCCTGCCTCAGGGAAGTGGAGGTCCAAGCACAACTTCTTATCCAACCAACTCTGTGTTGTTACATCCCTAATCAACAGCACAAGGTGTCCCATTGCAACAGCTAATGTGGTATGTTTTGAATACAATGACGAGAGACTGTGTGATTCACCTGCTTCCTCTGAGGGGATGCCCAGGCAGAGGTCAGCCTGTACAAAAACTCTGAGCAGCTCTCTGAAGGAGAACTAGGTCCAAGTCAGGCCTGGACCACTTCTCAATACTGTCTTGGAGTATAATTTTATGACAATCATATGATAAAACTCACCTGTTTGAGGGGCTGGTCAACACCCCTTGTTTTGCCTTCTATCAGGTCAGTCTGCTTCTTGCTGTCAGGATAATATACTGCACACTCTAGTGCTCTAGCTCCTGCACCCAGGATGACTCTACCTGTCTTTGCACAGCAAGTAGACCACTGTTTTCTGTTATGCATGGCATCTGACACAAATATGAGATGTACTTTAGGCATCAGGCAAGCTGCCCATGGCAAACACAAACAGGCCTCTCTTGGCTCTTCAGTGATCTTCTCCTATCATGTGCTGTCCCTGTCTTCCAATTAAGAAAGGCATGTTGCAGATCACATCTGCTCTCCCTAATGGATCAGGGCCTACATGGTCTCTCCTGTGCTGCTGGGATCCTTGATATACACCACTGAGATGAGATGAAGTAGGAGTGGGGCTCATCTGGCATAGGAACCTGAGTCACATAGAAGACAGCCCACCACCAAGACCTCATGACACAGACAGTGTCCCTCTTCATTCATGCTTGAAAAGTCCTATATTCTACCTCACACCTCTAAGTGCTGAGCAGAGCTGTTGATTTTGGCCTCTAAACACCACCTGTGTAGCAAAAGCACAGCCTGGATAATACATTCCCTTATCAGATGACCATTATAAAATGCCTTTTGGTTTGTATCATAATATTCCTTTGTCCCAGACTGAAGGTTCCTGAATGAAGAATATAATTAGGATCAGCTTATGTTCACCGTGAATTAGAAGACTTTAGATTCCATTGTATATTACTTCTGTTGAGTCTACTTACATTACACTTCCACAATTTATTTTTAACTTGCAGCAAAGCACTGGAGTCTATTCTTCTTGCAAAGGGACGTATGACAAGCTGTGGGATGTTCTCCTGGGTGGAGTCAGATTGTCTTTACACATAGTGACTTTACCATTTTTGGTTGCAGTCTTTTACAGAAAATCTGAGGGATGATTCATATTCCTAAACACATGTACCCAGCATCATTTTAGACACTCCTGGGTGTCCAGACCCTACAGACTAGGCAGATCATGGCACCTGAAGGCCTACGGGGTACACAGACTGCAGACTGCAAGGTGCAGTTTTGGTAGCTGGCCCCTTTGTTATGCAATCTGTATTGTTTCCTGCATGGGAAAAAGAAGGAAGGAAAGGCTTCTATGGTAGGAAATCATGGGTTAAAATAAACCAGTGAATGTACAGCTTGTCCACTTTGACAATAAGAAGTTACATGTGCCTCCCTTTCACTTGTGCAATCAAGGAGCTGACAGCCAAGTAGACGGAAGTCTGTGCTCCAGCAGAGCAATTTTTTTTGTTTGTTTTGTGTTTGTTTTGTTGTTGTTGTTGTTTTTAAAAAAGATGCCTGCTTTCTTTTCTTCTACAGTTAGGAAGTCCCACTCCTCCACCTGTGGTCATGATGGCCTTGGCTACAAACTTCATAGGTCAAGCTGACCTGGATTGGCCTGTTCCCTTGATTGAGAGAGTCCTCCAGAAGCAGTGGCAGCAGAAAACACATGGTGTCTCCTTCTCAGACTTGGCTGGGGCCTTGCTGTGCTGTTGGCAGTCCTTCCTCAACTCTATTTTTTGTTTTGCAGTGTATATAATCACTCCATGACATCCACTCATTGGGACTGCATTAGCCCTGAAGCAGCCTGCTTGGATATATATTGTGGCATTGCTGGGGTAGCCAAGAGCTAAGAACAGCTCAGCTGCCTGACTGTGGGTGGCTGGTGAAAGTGGAGTTCCTGGTCCTCTCAGTGGACCACTCATCCCCAGGCATGCTGCTTCTAGGAGTCTTTCAGGCTCTGTTACAAGAGGCATGTTGGTTTTGTTGACTACGGTATAGGAAGGAGGACAACAACAAAGGAAGAAAACATGACTCCTCACTTGCTCACACTGCACATACCTGTGTCTTGACTTAAGAGAAGAATAGTCCTTCTTGAATAATACAAATATAACTTTTAAAAATGGAATTACTCTGAGTTGTCTTTCCTGCTACTCAGGATGAGAAAAGCCTAGAATTTAGTAACAAAAGGGATCACATGTCCAGAAATCTTATGGAGATTCTGGATGCTCTCACTGGTGTGGGTGCAGCATGCTGCCCTCTGGAAATGGTGTGCCATGATGGAGGAAGTGGGAATGCAAAGCCTCTGAAGGCTGGCAGTGCTGGAGAGGCATGTTGGCACTTGCCTCTAGTGCAGGCATCCAGAAGGAAGGAGGAGGCATGTAAGCAAGTGTTAGGGTCTTTATTTTTTTCTAAGTAGCTGTAGGGCCTGAAAAGCCCCATCAGGAGGTGGAAGGATGCTAGGACTGCCATTGGGGCCTGAAAGCTAAACAAACCACCCAGGATCACAAGAGGGCATAAAATGACAGCAGGCAACAGACATCTCTTAATTACCAAGGAGACTGAGTAATAAGCTGGTTGGGATGGGCCACGGACAGAGTGGCCTCATGTTTCTTTGCAGATCTAGTAATTGAATGTCAGAGCTCTTCCATTTATACCCCATTAACCAGCAACAGCATCAACCTGAGGTGTACCAGGTGCTGCTAGCTGTGCTAGGCTGGAACCTGGAGGTACTGCCTGAGACCAGGGTCCTGCTTTCTATGACTTTGGGATCCCAGGCACATAGGGAAAGAGTTTTTCAGCCTCCATGATAATTAGTGTTCTCTGAGCACAAAACCAGACAGCCAGCTTTTTAACAAATCTCTCTGTGAACTGGTTTAAAGTGGGTTTCAGGGTTTTTCTCCTCTAGTTCTGGAGCAAGTCCTGACAAGACTCTATCAGTTACCAGTAAAGAGTTGCCATTGCTGTGGTTGACAAGGAGCCGTGTGCTTTCAGAGCAGTGCAAGACTGCACATAGAATATGTGTGTGATTACTCTTCTCCTAGAAATACCAATTGGCCAAGATCCTTTGCTGTGTAGTGCTGTGGACCTCAATGCGTCTCCTGCAAAATTTGGCAAGTGAAAAACCCAAGGGAGGAAACTGAGGCATGGTAGTGTTTAGGCTCTTTCAATGGTGTTTGTGGTCCCAGAGTGGGAGAAACCCTTACAAGATCCCTTGTCCATGAAAAACATAAGCTGACCTCCACATGTCAGAGTTTTGAGTGACGTCTTCTGGATGAAGTTCGAAATTGGGATTTGCTCTGTGTTTTCCCTTCTTCCAGAGACTGCATTGTATAGTCTTTTAGCACGTTTTTAGGACAGCATAATTGTGTTTTTAGATCTTGGGGGCTGCAGTTTCTCTAACAGCTCACCACAAAAAGCTACGGACTCACAAGCCACATCTGTTCCTCCCTGCAGGCCTGAAATAGCCATGTGCAAGGCCTGCAGGTGATGCATCTGGGAAAAGATATGAAATAAAAATACTCTAGGTAGTTTTATTATCTCAGTATCAAACATGATATCTGAATTGGACAGGCATTGGTTGCTTCAAGTACATCTAAGAGATAAACTGTGTTTTGTCTGCAGTGTTAGTAAGCTGTCTGTGGTCAATTTGCTGATGGTGAGAACCTGACAGCTGGAAGAGAGCTACAGGTTAAAGGTATTGATCATCCCCATTGGATTAAATTCTCCTGCAGCAAGTGACCTTTCCTGAGGCAAATACATATTAAGAAATATTTCTGAACTTCTTAGCTTGCATTTAATTTCAGCAAATAATGTAGAAAATTTAAAATAGCTCAGGACTAGCAATATGTTTCATAATTTGCGTAATACTGTCTTTTTCCTAACTGCACACTAGGGATGAATGGTAGAAGTTTATGTGCTGTTGCATAATTAACCAATTCATGCTGTTCTTTCCTGATTTTTCACAACAGTTTGGATCCTTCTGTCACACAATTATGGTCTTCTGTCTGAGGAATTTTTTCTTTCTGCATTTCAGTGCTTGTGATACGGATTTATGGGAAGCTCCTCTACCCCCTTATCTTTATCTTTCTCTGTCTTGTCAATAGCCCCCAAGATGCTTCCTCCTTCATCTTCTGTATCTAATGATGTGTGCACTGCAGCTGCCAATTCTTTTTCCATTTTCCAGAATTTACCCTGCCCTCAACTGATGGACCAGAAATGTCCTTGGGCTCTTTCCTGAGGGCACAGAAAACCAGTAATGGATCTTTCAGAACTGTCTGTATTTTTGACCCTAATATCTTAAAACCCAAACTGGAACACATGGGAACTCCCATACCTTTCCTGCAGCCAGTTCTGTAATGACTTGTTGTCTGCTTTTGATTCTGGTTGCTAAGGATGAGTTATCCCAGAATAGATAATGGATTTGGTGCCCAGCTTAGAAATAAATTGGTGTCAAGTGTTCCCCCAAAAGGCTTTGAAATCTCTTGGCCATACCATGTCATCTGTGTCTTGACAGCCTTCTTCAGACAGCATGCAGTGGAAGCACTCTCTGAGTTGGATCAGCCCCTAAAACTGTTTTGTTTTATTGTTCGCCGTATCCTGTATGTCATCCAAGAAAAACAACTGGAACTTTCCTCTGGCTGAATTAGATGACCAGCTCTTACTGACTTTCTGCAGGCTGAATTGTATGCTTGAGGGATAAGGAGCAAGGGAAAAATGTAGGAAGCAATTGCCAGAAGTTGGTGGTGGGGACTTGAGTAGGTGGAGAGATAGCAACAGCATCCTCTTTGTCCCAGAGAGTTGTTCCAGTTGAAGCCTTTGGGATTTAGAGGGCTGAACATGTGACTGGGAAGGGCTCCAATCCTGGCTGTTTGCTATGGCACTCTGGGGCTTGCGGGAGCTTAAAGTGATGAGTGCTGCCCCTTGACCAGGGGAAAGGGGGCACAATTTGCTTAGACTCTTTTTCTGGTTATTTCTCAGCAGACCTCACCGAGTGCTGGGTCTTCAGTCAGCCACAGTCTTATCAAGGTGATGAGTTTTCAGTTATATGCTTCAGAGTGCTAACTCTGTACTGGATCAGGGCATTTCTGTCTAAGGTTCCTGTCAGGGAATTTCTGTCTAATGGTTCCTCAAAGGCACTTTTGAGGGCTAGCTTGAAATCTATGGCAAAATTTCACAGGGAAGGCATCAGATAATCAAGTGAGTTACCAGTATAACATGCTGTTTCTTTTGTATTTTCATATGTGAAGGCAGATACAAACACTTTGTACAACCAAAATGCCCAAACTCAAGTAAAGAATGCAGAATTTTAGAGGGTGGTGAAGACATGCTGCAGCTGTATTCATGTAGTTTTACAATGGAGTGTTTTCATTTCTTAGTGTGCACATCAACCTTGCATCAAATACCTGTCCCCAGTGTTGCATCAACCCCCAGGATTCACCGCAGAGAGATGGTGTTTGCAGGTTGTAGATAAGCATCTGCTGTGCATGTTAAGATGAATTTAGCAATCACTTGGCTGAGCTGGTTGCAAGGCAAGCTCAGTTAATGCAATTTCAGCTGTGTACTCCCTCTGGGGCATTGTGTCAGACAGGAAAGGCCTCTAACTTTTAAAAAGGTCATGGCCAGACTCCCAAAGGACTTAGATTGCCCTTCTCTATCCTTGGGGAAGAGGTTAATTTTCCAGTGAGTGTGGGTGTAGAGAGAGAGAAAGGATGGTGTAAGGTCTTGGAACAAAACACCAGGCTGGGGTTTAAGCAAGTTTGAGGCTAGAGGGGAATAGGCCTGATTCTCTTCTCGAGTTGTTAGGCAGTAACTTATAGAAATGATTTATCTAAGTGCAAGGACCCTTATGCTCAAGTTTCATTTCAGTGGGTTGAAAAAGAAAGCTGTGTTTCTCAAGTGAGAAGGCAGCAGAAAAGTGATCAACACAAGATCAACACAAAAAAAAAAAAAAAAAAGGTTTAGGAAAGGATGTACTCAACACAGACCAGTATGATGACAGCTGAAAGAACAGGCTTGTCACATACAAACTTATCAATAGAAGAGTACGAGCAGCACCCACTTCAGCTCTACAGTTACCAATTTGTTTGGTAGGTTTGGAAGCAATGTGAGAAGCCATCACACACAAGGCTAGTGAACTGATCCTACTTGAATTCATGTTGGGTACATGGGAGGCCTTCTTTGTGCTGTCCAGAGGTTGCAAGAACTATTTGGCATAGAAGGCAGCAAACTTCTGCATGAATATGCTGCATTTTTGCAGAGTTGGTGTGGCCCTGAACTTACTGGACCTTCTGAATATCTTTTCATAACACTTCTTATAATGACTGGTGTATACATCGTGGTACTTTGAATTTTGGGTTAGATGTTACAGGAGTACTACAAGTAACATGGGCTGATGGATGGACCGGGCTACACCATTGTGTGGCCAGCCCAAAATTTTGTTTTCAGAACAGGGGCTTAAGGGAAGGCTGGCAGACACACCAGTCCACATGACTAATGTTAGTTAGCTGGCTGACACAAAGGAATCTCCAGGCAACACGTACTGGATTCATCAGCTGTTACACACTTCACATGTTCCTGGAGGCCATGCCTTCCTGGGGGGTTGTCTGTGTAAGTTTCACATGTGGTTTTGGGATGCAAGAGTCCTGTTCTTCCAGGATATTTCATTTCTCCAGTGCCTGGGGTGACCTGGCCTATAGAGGTTTTGGAAACGTAGCTTTTGCAGTGCATGCTGTGATCATTGGCTGACAGGTGGTAAGGTAATTTATCACTGCTGTACATCCCTCTCTCTCTGTGCCAGCTCATAACCATGGTAAAAAGTCTGGGGAAGGGGATTTCTCACCGACCATCAGAGAACGCAGCAGGAGTAACTAGGCATGGATACAGACACTGGCATATTTCAGCAGCCTCTCAGCAGGAAACTAATACTGCTCCCTGCTCAAGTCAATCAGTGTTCCTAGCCCCTCTTTTCAACAGGACCAAATTCTGCCAGAAGGTTGGGCTGGGAGAAACGAGCCAGTTCTTTGCAAACACTGTCTGGATAAGAAGTGATTCTCCTGTTTGGGGAGATACAAGATTTTGTTTCCACTCATGTAAACCCTTTGTTGTAGAAAGAGTGTCATCTGGCCAGAAAAAAGGCCATCTAGTAAAAGGTCTTTTTTCACTGTAAGGAAACCTTAAACTTCACTGCTGGCTATTGCAAAATTACTAGTAGCTGATTAGAGCTGATTTGCTGTATTTAGTGTATAATTCCAGAATAAAATACCTCTTCAGACAGAGCAAAATCCAACAAGATGCCAAGTTATGGAAAAACATCAATGTTTTAAATGTATTTTTACATTCAGATTCAGTTTCCAGGTTTTTAAATTTATGCTGCTATTATGAAGCTCTGGAAACTACTTTTTGGGGTTAGAAATGTCTCATTTTCAAAAAACCCCACACAATTTTTAAAATGCTATGCATTGTTTTGGTGGTTGGTTTGTTTGTTGTTTGCTGTTTGTGATTTTTTGTTTGTTTTTCCCAGGAAAATGAAAATTGAAAAGGGAAAGCAAATTGGAAGCTCTGAGGCAGAAATTTAAAATGTCAGGGTAAATTTAAGACTAAATATGCCATATAAAAACAGACCTGTTCTTACCTTACTCTGTAAGAAAGTGGACAGCTGACCACTTTTTGTTCAAATGCACTGCAATGCAGGTTGGAAGGACTGGGCCTGCAGCTCATTCAGAGCCTGAATCATGCACCTATCTGAATAGTTCTGCATGCAGAGGTGGGCAAGTCCAAGAGCAACAGCTCTGATGAGTCCTGTCGTTAGCAAGTCCCGATATCTGGGAGCATGTCTGATTAATGACATTTGTGATACTGAGTTTCTCTGCAGTGATCCTGAACACAGAGACCAAGAACTGTGGCAGTGGATTGCCAATGAGAGTGGTATTTTTCTAACAGGATCAGGGAAGCTGGCATGTTCGTAGTATACTTTTCTGGCTAGCACTGTTCCAGCAAAAGGAAAGGAGGTAAGAGCCTTACCCTGCCAGCTGGACTGAGTTTATCACAACTTAGCACCTCTGAGACTGGCACTCACACAGGGCACAGAGCAGCTGGATTGGTCTTTGTGGATTTACCTGGGATATTTCAGTGGGAAGTAGTCGGATGCAGAAGGAGATTCAGCGAAGCAAAAAAATTTACAGCTGAAGTACCTATCTGAGGCCAAACCAAACTACTCATTAAAACCATCAGTGATCAACAACTACTCATTAAATAAAAAAAAAAAAAATCAATATTTAATTGTGGTTGCTAGAGCTGGGTGGTCATTTCCTTTTCTACTTTTAAAAAACAAATTTGAAAGGAGGCTCCAAACAGGACAGTTTTAAAAAGTGGTGTTTTGCTTTAAAGAGTGTCAAAATAAAAAGTTTGGGATGCATTATTTTTTTTTGTCTTGAGCAGTTTAGTTAATTCAGCACTTAACTACAAAATACCATAATTGAATAATAATGTACGTTTTCAAATCCAGGAACTATTTAGATTGAAAATACTTTGCTGAGATCTACTTCTGCCTTGAAAGAGAAGCCTGCAGCTGTTTCATCGTGAATTATCCATGGAGCACTGACTCCTTCCTTTACCATGTCTAATCAGCCCCAAATTTGCCTTAATCCATTAGCTTTGTTTGCTCTGTTGTCTGTCTCCGCTTTATCTTGGGAAGGAATAAAGGTGACAGCCCAGAACCAAACAGGGCAGCAACTGTCCTCTTCAATTGCCTGCAAAGAAACATACAGGGTGATTCTCCCCTCTAATCAGGGTCCTGTAATGTCCTTAAAAGACAAGGAAAGATCTCACCTGTGATAGAAAAACTCTTATATACAAAACATTTTTTCCATGTCACAGGTGGAAACTCCTCTGAGGTTAGTTCTTTCTTTTACAAAGGTTTCTTCTCTCCAGGCTGCTAAGGAAAAGAGATACACTGGCCAGAACAACAACGAAAAATCCCTGCTTGGCTGAGAAGACAGTCCACAATACCCAGATATGTACCATTGAAGGAGTCAGAGGGTGGCCTTCCACTAGTTTGCTGGCACACATAAATAAATGAGAACAGAATTATTCAGTAAGTATAAATAGAGATTAACAAGCAAAAGAAAAGCAGAGGCAGGTTGTGATCTGTTCACTAATTCTAAGAAGGGTTGCAGCTCTAAGGAATGAAAGCAAATCTTGTGGAAACAGGTAGTTTATGAAAGACTCCTCTTCCAGTCCTGCAACTACTTGCAACTCACAGCTTGCATTACAGAAGAGTAAATGTTTAGCCTTCATGGCCACAGAGAAGATTCTGAAGATGAGAATGTTAAACCCAAATACCAGAAGGCAAATAAAAAATACCCCATCATTTGTCTTTTGAAACAAAACAAAGAAAGCCTATCAGCTTTTAAGGTAGATCAAGTAGTGTTCAGTCTTTCTGCTGTGTGTGTTTTCTACAGCTTCTTCTCAAGTCTGTCAGTTCAACTTTATACTTCAGCCCAATGTCCACAGAAAACCACAGGGTTAAAACGTATGTCTGCAAATGGATGCACCCCTGCATCTCCATGTGGTGGACCAGGTATGTGTGGGCTCCATTCAGGCACAGTTCATTTCTCCTGTGGGGAAGGGCATCCCATTCCTAGCACCTCCTCACATTTACTGCAGTGGCACTTATGGTTTTAGGTGGCATTTCTAAGACCTGAGTTCAAGCTCATGCCTAGGTCAAGACTGTTGCCAAAGAGAGCCCTACATTTTGTCCTCCAAGGTGCCTAAGCATCACACAGCCAAGTGTCTCCAGGAGATGAGGTTAGTTCTTTCTTTTACAAAGCTTTCTTCTCTCTAGGCTGCTAAGGAAAAGAAATACACTATCTCCATGACTATGTAAGTAAACGCAGATGCCCTCAGAAAAAAAAAACAACTGTATTTGGAGCAGTCTGACATGCAGAAGAGATAGAAACTGCCTTTTGCATATCAACCCATGCAACAGCTACTAGATGGGAAATCACTGTCTGGTCCCGGGCTGGAGGGAGGCTGAGGCATCCAGCAGTGCTGAGTGGCAAAGCTGAGCACCAAGAAGACCAAGGCTCTTGGGCGGCCAGTGGGAAATTTTGTGCAAATCAAAATTTTATCAGGTTTACAGCAAAATGGCCTCAGGAAAGCCTTAGTGTCTGGAGGAAAATGTTAAACAGCAGTGAAGAGTTAATAATTTATTTTCCCTGCAGAGGACAAGCTTAGGTCTAGTAATGAAGGCCTTGGTGCAGCACAGACGTGTCATCAGCGGCAGCACCAAGCTGATGATGTTCTCTCCTGCCCAGCAAAAGATCAGCCTACTCTGTGGTCCAGGGGGCTGGTGGGTGGTTGGCATGGGGGCCTGCTGCCACCAGCAAAGCAAATGCATTCTTGGGAACTTCCCTCCTGTCAGAGGGAGCTTTCTCTGCTTCCACATCCCCACCTCAACTGTGTGAGTCCACAATGCTGTGTGCACTAGGACCTTTTCCAGCTGATTTTATTTTCCCAAGATTTTTGGGTCAAAAAAACTTTTTAGTGTTCCTATATATAAAGGCCTGGAGGCCCTAGTTCTTACTCCAATATAAAATAATAGTTAAGGATGTGAATTACTTCAAACATCATGACCCTAGAAAATTTGAGGAAGAAGTTCACTCAACAACAAAGGAACCAATATTCCTTAAAAAAGCTGCATTCCCAGAGTTCTCATGCCATCAGACAGATTTGAAACGAAATTCACATGTTCCTAATTATTTAATAGGAATTCTTAAAATTCCCACAGGATAAGTAATTTGAAACAACCCACAGAGCTATTTTGCCTGTTTCCTGGGGCAAATTTATGTCATAGTTTGGTTAGTTACAATGTTATCAGCTGCCTCAGAAAAACAGGCTATGCTAATACACCATTACCTAATTCATGCCTGGAGTCTGATCCTAGCCGATTTCTAAGCCTTTTAGTTATCCCTTGAATGGCCTCTTTATAACTTTAAACACAGGGACATTTACTGAGGTAGCTGCTATAGTAAGTAAGCAGGAAGGTTTGTAAGAATAGCCATTTTTGTTTGGCGTCTGACCATCTACACAACTGCAGGCTTGTGTACAAACACACATGACTACTTTTTCACCACTAGACATGAAAACAAAAATTCCCCAGTGGTCTTCAAGGATGCACTGGGAGATGTGAATGTGGAGGAGGTGAAGGCACTGGTGGAGTCTAATATCACTGATGTCCAGAGCAGATGAAGACACGAAATACTTTTCCTGCTTTCTATTATTTCTTCTGGTTTCATAGCCCTCAGGAAGGCCAGGAGGTGAGGACCCTGCCCTGCTGAAGGTGGTCTGGGTTCTGCATCTCTTTCTGCTCTGAACTTTGTACATAGCATTGGGGCAGGCCATTTCAATCTTTGGTGCCTCAGCTTCCTACTCCCTCTGTAGAGTGCTTACTCATGGCCTTAGGAGCTGCAAAGGACACGAGTTGCTGCTGGTGGTTTCCTCTTAAGCAGCAACAGGGTCTCACTGATGTCTGCTTTGGCCCCAAGGAAGCACTGGGGCAGAGCAGGGGAGAGTCAGGAAAAGATGGGGTCAGAGACTAGCTAAATTTCCATCTGTTCGGTCTGTGCTGTGGCTTGTGCAGTGGACCTTGATGTGGAATGGCTGTATTTGTTGCTTCCAGGGCTGATGCTTCTGGACTCCAGGAGGAGCTGGACGGTGCCTCTTATCTGGCATGCCACGTAGCAATGCCTCCAGCAAACAGGTATGTGCCTTTCACATTAGAACTGCCAGACTGAGCACTTTGGGATTTTAAAAAACAGAATAAAAGCTTCACCTGATTTGTGGTTGCCATGAGTGGATGACAATGATGGCAACATTTGGTGCCCTGAAGACCAAGCTGATGTACTTCCCTCACAAGCTCTCTCTGAATGAAGGGCCCCCAATGAAAATGTACTTTTCCAACTTGGCGTAACTTGTCTATGGTTACATATAGTTTACATGGTGAAACTTGCCCTGTTTCCTGTACATAGCTTAAAGACAGATCACTAACTGAGCTCAAGCTTTGCTCAAAACCTTTAAATCTCTGTGAGACCTAAAAATGTATGCAGATAGAAGTCAGGAGCACAAAATCTCCACAGGATCCCTCTGGGGGTCCTGGAGGCACTGCAAGTGTACTTGGACCACAGGCAGGCTGAACTGTCCTTTGGGAGCACACCCCTCACTCCATGAAAACTTGGACTGGATGTCCACAGCAGGAGTGTTGGGCCAGGAAGGAGGTTTTACTTACCAGTTGCAAAATCCCAGAACAGCAACGCTAACTCAGCCTAAACTTTAAATGAAAATTAAAACAAATCCCCTTTGGGATGAGATGGAAATGTCAGCCCAAGGAGGAATCTGTTCTCAGTAAATTGCGAACGACCGAAGGAGATACAAGTTGGAATCCAGCCTTGGCTGCACCACACACCATCTGTCAGCCCTGCAGACCAAAATAAAGGAAAACCAGAAAGCAGGCGACTACCCTCTCCCTTGCTGTAGAGCCCAGAGAAGAGGATTCTCTTCCCTGATACATTTCTTGAGACGGAAATGACACTTTCATTTTCCAATACTGGTGATGCTGTACATTGCTCTCTCATCCTACTCCATCTCCCCTTGGCAAGCAGGAAAGCAGACTGCCAGGCTGGGACCTGAGTGAGAAGGCTCTATTCCCATGGTTAGAGGGATGAGTTTATAAAAATGCAGGAGATCAAGAGAGAGAAGAGATGCTAAAGTCTCTTCACCAGGCCCTCTGCTGGCAAGGTGCAGGTGCTTGCTCCTGCCCCTACGGCCGCCTGCACACTGGTGGGATTGAGTGCTCTCAGACAGGCCAGAGCCTCTCTCTTTCTACCCCCTGCCCTTGCACATTTTCGTAACCTTGCAAAAGTTTCAGACAACGTCATCTTTAACCTACTGCAGGCAGGGCTCGAGAGCCATGTGAGGGACAGCAAGGGGGACCATACTTGGCCAATGAGAAGGGAGCTGGACTTACACTCCCTCAACCCGCCACCCCAAAAGGGTGCAGGAATGTCTCTGCCCTGGCATTACATTTTGAAAGCTGTCTCTGGCGAGACAGCTAGCTGACTTCAGCAGGCACTGCCAGCAGTGTGATAATTAATTAAAGCACAGTTGAGAAAATCATAGCACAAGCTTACTCCACAGCCAGATCTCCAGTTCACTAGCAGAGCAGGGCATCCTGCTCTAGCCCGTATCTCTTTGATTAAAAAAGTAGGCAGCTTGCATTTTGCACTGAAAAGAAGAGAGCACGATCAAGAGGAATGAATCCTTGTGCTAATCAGTGAGGGAGGACCTTGTCTGCAAGATAAGGCAACCTGGGAACAGAACAGCAAGTCATATCACAACAATAAAAAGGATAAGCAAGGCAAGACAGCTAAAGGCTATTTTACACAAGGAGGATCCCCTCCTCTTGCTGCCTGTGTGGTACTGAAGACTTGAAGAAGCCTCTCTGCAAAACAAAAAGTGATCAGGAGGAACAGATGCCCTGTCTAAGGCAGTGGGAGCTGCAGATGCTGCACAGCTCCCTCCTGTTTCTGTGCCTTCAGCTCAGCTCTACCAGGTACCAACAATAGTGAAGATGCATCACGGATTGTGTTGCTAAGCATACACCCAGGTAGTTGCTGCCATTATCTTTCCCACTGCTGCACATTAAGGGAGATTCAAGCTAACTGTGACTTGCAGGCTTTCCTGCAAAGGCAGCTCTAACCTGTCTGCATGCCTGCCTGTCACTGCCTGCCCCTACTGACAGGTACCTCTGACCCACGCTCACTGCCAGTGTGGAAAGGCAGGCAATCCTGTGCCAGAAAAAGGACTGGTAGATTATTGTTGGTGGGACAGGCTCACCCCTAGGCCCTTGGTTGGCTTGGTTCCATCTTGCTGCTTACCCAGAGCACAACAAAGGCTCAGCCCAGAACAAGAGAAGGTCCACTGCATGTGAAGCTGTTGCTGTAGCCAGTTAGGCATTAAGGCCACAGGCAGAGAAGAGTAATTATTTATGCCAAAGCTGGGGCTTCATTAAAAATGGCTGGTTTGCACAAAAGAAAGATTTAAAAAAAGATATAAATTCATTGATATCTTTGAACAAACTGAAAGTGGGGGAAAAGGATTTTTTTTGTTTGGTTTGGGTTGGCTTTTTTGCTTGTTTATTTGAACTTACTAGCACAGAAATCACCCAGAAGCGCACCCTGGCTTTTTTTTTTTTTTTCTTTAATGTCACTTTTTTTCTCTTGGTGGGACAGAAAATATAAATATTTGTAGGGAGAAAAGAAGACTTCTTACCTGTATTTCCTAGTGAGAAGGAGAGCAGAATGTGTTTTTTGCTTGTCTCTAAGGAGATACTTTTGTTGAAGGACCTCTCATCCTGGCAAACCTCTCATCCTCAGCTATCAGGTATTTCATATGAATAGAATTAAAGCAGGACAAGAATTTTCCAAGTTAGTATTAGTCTCTCTCCCCCTCTTTCCCTTTTGCCCTGTATTTCAAGTACTCTTCAGAGCATTGCTGTGGAAATGAAGCTTTGGGGTTGATTTTCCTTTTACTTCTGCTGTGTGAGGCCAGTGAATTTGCTCGAGGTTTAGCACAGCTGCACCACACAAACCAATGCTGCCCACGTTGTGTTGGAGACACTTGTGGGCTTGGTCTGACTTTAACCTTCTACATGCTCTGTGGATGCAAGTACCAGCCTAATTATGCAGCTCCATTCCTCCAGACTTCTCCCCCTCTCCTTTGTAGAAATAATGCATTTTAGCTCTCATTCTATCACCTTCCACCCATTTCGGAATCCCTGAGTACTATGAATCAGGGTCTGTTTTACAGATGAAGCTTTGCTTTCCCCTATAGGATTATGTATTTTACAGAGGAAGCAAAACTCAAATCCATTTAATGACTGCATGAAGCACATAGAGCTGATGTCACGAAGCTTCTTCTCCATCCAGTCATGATTATCTGCAAGGCAAATTAAGTTTTTAAATGTTGAAAAGTGTGCAGTGTTGGACTAGTGCAACTGTGCATCATTTAGTGTTCAGGGACACATTCTGCCTTCACAAAATTCCATCTATTTCAGATATTTTTGCAGCTGGGTTTGCAACAGACTTAGGCAAGTTGCTCAAGATGTGAGAAATCAGAATTATTTCCCCCCCCACCTGTCTTTCATCACTTGAAATTTTTCTTTTAGTGTTTTGGTTTTGATTTTGTTTCAGGTGGAGATTTTGTTTAACTCTTTCAGATTATGTCTTAACATGAGGCATGGGTACTTGAAGGAACAAAAAATTACACAGATGAACACTTTCAGCGTCACAAATTAGATTTTATTCTAAGTAGTTTGCACATCTGCTGACTGCCCTTGCCATTGATGGGTTTCACGATCTGTACCGGAAATGAACTCAAAGTCTGACTACAGCCAGTGGATTATCAGGGATTCAAGGAGGCCAGCAGTCCACCCAGGGCTGACCTGCCAAGCAGTGCCCCTGCTCTTTCCTACCTGCTTAATCTGACCCTATCAGCAGTTAAAACTACACTAGTTGCCTTCCCAAGGACCTATTGTAAAAAGTGTTCGCTGTGGTAGCCAAGGTTATAGCTGTGCAAAAGAGGAGTCTTCATGCTCTGTGCTGCTCTGCCTGGGTTGGTAGCATAGTTTGTGATCAAGGTGGCCTGACAGCCTCTGTTGCAGCAGCTTGCTTTAAAGTTTTTGTTCTTTCAATTTGCGAAAAGTTGCCTGCAGGGACTGGAATTTTCTAGGAAGGATGCCTGAACCTAGAGGGAATCAGGCTAATTTCTAGGGGCCAAATAACACTATAGAGTTTCAACTAAATTAGATCAAGAGAAAACGTTTAGTACACTCTTGGGAAAAACAAACAAACAAGCAAAAAACAACCCTAACAAAAAAACCCCCACAAAACCCCAAACCAACCCAAAAAAACCCACACACAAACATGAGGAAATTCTTGCTATTGTTTTGATTGAGAGGGTCTCAAACACCAGCCAGAGGGTATGCTCAGTAACTTAGCAAGCTGCAGCACAAACCTCACTTTTCTGTGCTCAAACCACCACCATCCTCCAGTGAGGAAGGCTGGTCTCTTTCCTCACCCCCAGCCTCCTTACCTTCTGTCCCCTGCCTCTGACTCCCACCACCTCACACACTGCTTTAGCCCCCCCTCACTGACCCTGACACCCCGGTGGTCTCAGTTGGAAAGAAAGTCTCAGCATGATCAGTTTGCACCCTCATTAAATTCTTCCGATGCCTTTTGGATATAAATAGGGGCTGGTGGTAGAGGAACTTCCAAGTTGTGTCCTGGGGGAAATGTATTCTCACTTACAGATCTTACTGGGCTTTTAATGGAATCTAATGTTGCAGAGGTGACCCAGTTCTGCTACACTCAGCTATCCCTTATTGAATAGTCTTGCTAATATGAACCAGATATATTTTAGTCTCTTAAGGGGCCTGATCTAAGGAGAATCAGTTACCCTCAAAGTGAATCCCATTTGCTTCACATTGCAAAACTCAGGGAGTCCTCATTCCCTGTGTCATAAGCTTCTTTATCAAGCTGCTGGGCCTTTGACAACACACCGCAGAGTTAATTGAAAATAACTTTGTCATTAATTTAATACTTCTCCATGACATGTCCTTACATAACTGATCTTTCACCCGGTGGCCACCAACGCAAAGCTGCTTGCAAGCCAGGCTGCCGGGAGGAGGGCAGGGGCAGCTGAAAAGCTCAGAAAGGCAACTCTGTGTTTCTCCAGAGCACGAATTTACCCTCCCAACCTGTGTTCAGTTCCGTACTGCCTAGCAAGGTTTCAGCAAAGGTTTTTTCAAGGGAACAGGCTCCTTGCAGGTGCGGTTCCTGGTGCAAACCAAGGATGAGCAGGGACATCTGGTGTGAAGCACATGGAAGCAGGGTGGCCAAAGGCAAGAGAGGACCAAGGGGAGAGCAGTGGGGCCGCGTTCTGCCCGTCGGGGCTGGGTTGGCGAAGCAGAAGGAGAGGGGAGACCTGCGGCAGGTGCGGGTGGGCACAGTGAGGGCACAGGCGGGCCCGAAGGGGCCGAGCCGAGGGGTCTGTGCAGACTCATGGGCGCTGCCTGAGCTCCTGGCTCCTCTGCCGGGCCAGCCGTGCCGGGCTGTGCCAGCCGTGCCGGGCCAGCCGTGCCGTGCCGTGCCAGCCGGGCCGTGCCGTGCCAGCCGTGCCGGGCTGTGCCAGCCGTGCCGGGCCAGCCGTGCCGTGCCGGGCTGTGCCGCTCCAGGGTCGCGGGGCCCCCCGGTCCAGGCTCGGGCCCCCCCGCCCCGCCCTCCCTCGGGCAGCTCCTGCCACGCCCCTCGGCGCGCGCCCAATGGGTGCGTGGCTCATTTGCATATTTGCATATTGGCGGGGACATAAGTTCCCGGGGAGGGAGCGAAGGAGGCAGAGGGTTGGTTTGCCGGGCGCAGTTAGTTGTGGGGCACTTCGGGGCTGCTCCCAGAGCGACTAGTTGCCATCGCGTTACTTTTACCCCTAGAGCTGTACTTTTTTAAAAAAATTATTTATTTTTTTAAACCTCCAAACTTAGTTTTCTTCCTTTTTTTTTTATTGTTTGGTTGTTTTTTTGTTTTTTTTTTTTTTGTGGTTTGATTTTTATTTTTATTCCTCCCCGCCCCGTTTGCTTTAATTTCATTTTTTTGCACCGCAACTTCCCTGCCGCGGCAGCGCGAGGAGGAGGAGGAGGAGGAGGCGAGATGTGGCGGAAGGCGTTCCTGGCTGTCCTGCTGCCCTGGATGGCTGCTCTCGGCAGGGCTCCGGCCGCCCGCGGTGAGACCCGGCCCGGGGGGGCGGGCAGCCTGGGCGGAGCCCGCAACGCGCACGGGGCGGGAGGTGCGGGGGGAACCGCCGGGAATGCCTCTTACCCTTGGGAATGGGGACGGGGGGTGGGGAGGGGTGGAATGCTGGCGGGATGGCGGGAAAGGAGAGTTTGCAACTTCCCCGGCGTGCCTGGGGATGCTGCGGGGCTGCGTGGCGTGGGGTGGGCTCCGGAGAGCGATGCTTGGGAGGAGGACCTGCAGCCTGTTAGGACAGACCCCCGAGCCGGTTCTCTGCCTGAAGGGCAGGCACAACCTGCCTGCTGGGTCAGCAGAACGGGCTGAGGAGGTTTGGGATGTGTGGTTGTTGTGGTTTGTGTGTTTTTTTTGTCTCCCAGGAGCAAGGTGGCTTGCCAGAGTCCCTTGCTGGAAGTGGATTGGCACAGCAGTAGCACCACGGTAGGGTCCCTCGGCTCCCTGCAGAGCCCGTCCCATGGGAACCCCACATCCCGACCTGCTGCTGTTCTTGGTCCGAACTGATGAAAGCCAAGCTTGAGTTTCCTCAGTGTCATGATAACGTGTTTGGGTTGCAGTTAATGCCTTTAATGCACCAGAGTCAATTAGGGAAAAGTGAGGGTGTACCCACAGTGTCTCTGTATGCACGAACTGGTGATTGCACTGCACTGCGTGGATCTGTGCACAGGCACCCTCCGGGCTGGAGAAAGTGCAGCGTGTGCCACTGTTGACTACTAGATGTTCGGTAATGGTCTCTTTGTTAATCACAACGTGACTTTAGTGAGCAAAAAGACGAGTTTGAGGAGACAGCTGCTGTGCTCTGTCACAGCCTTACTTTTCTTAGACATTGTGTGAGAGATTAGTGTATCAGTAAAAGTCCATAGCCTTAGAAGAAAGTATGCCTGTATCTTTTGGGTCTACTGTGTGATACTAAAATGGAATATGGAAAGTGCTGCTGGCTTTTTTTTTTTTTTTTTTTTTTTTCCCCACAGATGTCTTTGTTATTTCCTTTGTGTACAAAGAAGTTGAAGGGAAGTATTCAAAAGTAAGAGGATGGGATGCTAGGGCACAGCCAAAGGAATGTATTCTTGCTTTGAATCCAATCTTGTGCCATCAGAGGCAATAAAAACAGTTTTTGTGGCAGTATCCAAGTTTCATAGAGTAAAATAACTGTCTTTCCAGAGCAAGCTTTCATTCCTGTAGAAGCTGATTTGTCACAGTTTCTAATGATTACATTATTTCTCCTTAGGAACAGGTTCTGTGAAAACAGGTTGTGCGATCATCCTAAAACTATCCAAGCCTTCAGTCTTGCACTATTTCCTTTACACCACAATAAAAGATGTTCTGAAGCCATGGAAAATACATTATTCAGTCCTCCAGGAATCCAGAGTATTTTAATAAACAACATAGAAAAAGATATTCTAGGTGGAGATAAAACTGGTGTTCCAGGAGAAGATAAAAACATTACTAGGAATACATTCTGTTCTTTATTTTTACTAGTGTAAATCCAGAGTCAGGGGTTACAGCAGACTTACACTGTTATTTGAGTTGCTGGCTTTTGCTATGGCTGTGTTTGGGATATGTCTATCAGGGCAGTTATGGTGTTGCCCTTTCAGAAACAATGCATTTCTGAGGAAGGACAGAGGTGAGGTTGCCAGGCATCATGAGTGTGCTAGAGAATAGCACTCCTAAAAGTTTGCTGGAATCTCTTCTGTACTGGAAGTACTTGCATGGTATGGCCTTCTCCTGCATCCTTTCCTCCATATTACTGTGAAGTCTGACAGTGGTTGCATTTTATTGTTGTGAGCTGATTCCAGACATCCCAGAGGGACTGATGGCTGGCAAGAGCTCTGATGGATTGAGGTACAAGCCTCCCAGCTGCAGCTGGGTAAGGATCTGTTTGATGGTGCTGCAGAGAGGGGTGAGCACCCGTGTGCACAGTGTGAGAGCAGCAGGTTGCCCTTGTTTTGCCAGCAGCAGGACTGGGGCTGGCAGGGCCCTGCTCAGCATCTGAGCTTGGGTCCAGTTGTGTTTCAGAAGTTTTGCTCTTTTCTGGGAAGTGAAGAACATAGTCTCAGGGCTGTCACTAAGGAAGACAGTAATAATCCTGGAAGTTGTAATTTCTTTGTAGCAAAGTTAAACAGTTACCTGACTTGTGGGGTAAGTTTCATGGGATTGCAACACACAGTAGTCCCCTTTCAGTTTATAGTGTAAATTGAATTAAATTATAACAGTTCTTGTGATACAGGTCCTTTATTACAGCCCACCATGACTTTGTTTCAGAACTCATTTAAGAATTCAGTGTGACTGATGGATGATCCTAATGCTGGTTATCAGCTGGGGAAAGAATTAATCCAGTTAACTCCAGCTTGTTATGGAAATGTTTGATGTTATGTGCAGATGTTTGCTGCTGTGTGTGGGTATGTGCATGCATACCAGGGGGCTTCAGTTTACACAGTCAAGCATTATAATTCCTAATTATCTTTGCACCTATCTAATAGTATTTCCATTTCTAGGTACATAACACTAGGAAATGGCTGTTTATCGAAGATTCCCTTTTTAAAACCATAGTCAGGTGCACTGATTCTGGCAAACGCATTATTATAAAATTTAGCATCTTGTGTTTGATGTGGCCAGTTTAACTTTTGACTAATATTCCAGATGTTGTTACTTCCTCAAAACTCTTATTCTCCATCCATCTGACTAGAGATAAACAGTTTTCTTTATCAATATTGGTTCCCAGGTTGCCTTGGGCTTCCCATGAAGGAAACTTGAAGCTGAATTCTCTTGATTAGTGTGTAAATCCATTTGTGTACTGTGTCAGAATGGTTAAAGTCTGGGATGCTTTCAAAATTGAGAGGAGATCCTAACTGAATGGTGTTTCACAAATTGCAAGTTCGAAGTGTAACAAGGTTTAAACATGAAAATGAAGCTACTGACCTTTCTTATTTCTAAGCTTGCTTTTTTTTTTTCACTTTCTTCTGAGTTCTATGATATAATCTGTACCTTGATGTACAGGACAACTTTTTAAAAATAAGATAATTGAGATTATGTAGTTGGGAGTAAAAGAAAAAGCATCAGAAAGTTTTCAGAGCATGATAAAATGATGGAGTTTGGCAATGTGTTCTGTAGCCAGCTCATGTCTGAAATTAGTGGCTTAATTATTAATTTTGTTGCCTTTTCTAGTTCCTTAAAGAATACTTTTGTAGCAGGGACCAGAAATATTTTTTTTTTTTTTTGGTAACAGGAGGTTGTATCTGCAACTCTGTACCTGGAAGCTTTTGCAACACAAAGCACAGGCCTTTATACCTCTGCTGAGCTAAGCTTGGGCAAGTGTGATTTTTTTTTTTATTGTCAGCATGGTTTGTCTTCCTCCAGGTCTGCTTCTGTTCAAGGCTTTGTTTAGAAAGACTTCTCTGCTTGTCACTGAAAACTGCTTCAGAATCCCAGTATGGAAGCATCTAAATTTCTTTATATCTAATTTCTATATCTAAGTTACATGAAACTTGATGCAAATTCAGCTAAATTTCTATACACCTTTCAGAAACATGCCAGAGACTCCTCATTTCTGGGTTTTCCCTGGTTTAATTAAATTGGCTTAAAGCACCTCATTAAC
This sequence comes from Apus apus, assembly GCF_020740795.1. NCBI lineage: Eukaryota > Metazoa > Chordata > Aves > Apodiformes > Apodidae > Apus > Apus apus. The sequence continues at coordinate 65,672,960 of NC_067312.1, read as the reverse complement.
TTGTGACGAGTGAATACACTGGCTGTCTCTGCTTTTCTTTGGCTTTGAGTAAGGCTGTTAGAATGAGAACCAACTGTTTAACTAGCTCAGTTAGGACATGATTCAAGAAGGCTTCTCACTTTAAATCTATGAGGAACAGGTCTGTGACAGAAGTCTGTCTATGACCAAGTTTGGATCCAAATAGACCAAGATACATTGAGGTGCAGAAGGAGAAAATGCTAGTTTTCTGAAGTGATACACTTTGTAGCTTCTCTGCTGCAGTTTTCAAGCACAAAACATGTAGATGTTGGTATGTGTGGTGAGTGTCTGCGTAATATTACATACCTTTCTGCTGTATTTCTAAAATTTAATCTGCAGAAGATGGGAGGTGAGGTGGCACTGCAGTGAGTGTGCAGTACAATGTGAGGTGCAGGCAACTTACCTTATACTCTGAGACACACAGAACTTGCAAAGCCAAAGTCAGGCAACTTTTGAGGATAGCTTCTTAATGAAGCTTAACTTCATTAAAGAGTTTGTAGCAAACCCCACTGTGCACACTTCCCTCATCCAGAGGACTTTTTACTGCTGGGAACTGGGCATGTGTGGGCATTAGAAAATGTGACACTTCTTGTGAGCATAAAAGATGCTAACAATAACTTCTGACTTTCTAATTTCATTACACAACAGAGCTAAATGAACAGGGTGGTCTTCTGCCATTTTCTGTATCTCATGAGCTGTTGCTTTGCATCTACTGCTTTCCTCATGGTGACTGCATCTCAATGCTCATGTGTCCTTAAGTCCCATCTAAAGACTTTTAAACTGAAACACATCAATACTTGTGAAGAACTTTGCACATCTTCAGTGGCAGATGCCACTGTACTGCAATATTTCTAAGTTATTTCTAAGTTTGGTGCACTCTTCTACGTGCACCTTTAAGTATGGTGCACTTAGGATTGTAAATTTGGTTTATTATATTAAAAGCTTATTTCCAAATGAGATCCAGTCTGAACTTACACACAAATTTTAGCATGCATTTGTAATTGAAAACACACTACAAGCCAGGATAGCAATTTACTTTAGATTTTGAACTATTATGAGGTTTAATTCAGAAGGGAAATTATATCAAAGTATGGAAGGAAGCACTATTAACTAGTGAGCAGGTGGACTATTCTTGTTAGCCTTCCTGTGCTGGGCAGGAATATATATATTTGAAAGTCCTTGCATTGTATGCTGTGCAGTTGAAAGCTGTTTTTAGTTCTTTCAAGGTTTTACTGATTCACTGCTGAGTGAAAAGTTATAGTTTATATTTAACCAGTCAGCCCTTGGGACTTTCCTTTTTCTGGCCCGAAAGCAAACAGTCTGTAAAGATTTGTCTCAAAAGAGTTTTGCACTGTCTAGGTTGGTGAGAAAATGACATTTCAAATGTGCAGAAGTGTAAGAAAGGGGCAACTTCTGAAAAAGATCAGCATTTGCTTAGTTTGGTGAATTTTTTTTCAGTAAGTAAAGCTTTATATTCACGATTATGTCAGTACTTCTGATGGTTTTTTTTGTAAACTTTATCCCTTCTTTTGGGGAAGGAGGCAGGAAGAGGACCCTCTGTAATAATCCTAGATTAGCCAGCCAGCTTAGTGCAGTCAAAGTCAAAACCTAAAGCTGAGCACAGCCTCTGTTCAATGAACAGTTCTTTTTATTTCCTTGCATGTGCTTTGATTTCAGCAGGTGAGACATCCTCAAACTCAGGCCATGGTGAGTTGTTGACTGCAGATGATGAGAGTCTCCCAGGTTTGCACATTAGCATTTGTTGCTGGCCAGTGGGCTGGTTTTACATCTTGCACAGTAGATTAGACCCTGACTTCTGTGGTCCTCCAAGCACAGCAGGAACCTCCCAGACTTTATACATTTACCTGGCAGATGAGTGAGGTCAGGCATAAATCGGTGCCTTGCTGAGTGTGGTAGCTGGAATGAGAAGACCAGGCAAATGAAGTTCTAGGGGGAAACAAAAGAATAATTCATTATTCATCACCTCTGAGTGATGCAGCACTTTATGAAGAAATACAGCTTCACAAATCTACCAGTTACCATAGAAAACCACTTTGGAATGGGAAAAGAAAGGGAGTGGAAAACTCCTTTGTGTGTCTGGCGTGAGGTCCTCACCATGTCCCTTTGCATTCCCTATGGTGGCTTGGAGCCATTCATTAATGTGTGCTTAGGAGTCTGTGAAAGCGTAATGATAGTGGTGCCAGGAAACGTAACACGGGACAGGAAGGAGTTGGCCTCAGTTCAGCTGCAGCTGGAAAACAAGCAATCAATATTTGCTAAACTAAGTTGCCAAAGTAGGGCCCAATTTTCAAAAAGCATTGGAGGTTAAGTCCACAGTTAATTAGAGGGTCTGCTGGACATAGAGGTTCTTAAGTGTTGAATCAGACATAAAAAGAGGAGACTTTTAAGTTTCTTCCCAAACAAAAAGTAGTGAGCATGAAGCCTAAAGTCACTCTTCTGCCTTGGCAGGAACAAAAGAAAAACTTTGTTTTGAAGCTGAAAGCTGGAGGGAGATCACTAAGAAGTGATGTTTTAAGGCCATCACATGCTTTATTACCACCAGTGCATGATGTCCCCCTGCCAGCCCTCCCTGGATTCAAAATAGGCTCAAGCAGAGGAAGATTTTTTCCATGGTGTTGTTTATTAGATAAGCTGAAAAAATAACTGCCTTCAGAATACAGGCTTCTGCTTTGCTAGTTCAGTTTCCTTAATGGTTGTCTGATCTCACCTGCTGTTTTTCTCTATTGGCAAAAAGTTAAAACTAGCATTTGATAAAACAGTGGTGATTTCGTAGCTCTCACTTTTAGTGCACTGCAACTACAGAGTGCAACTACTGAGTGCTACAAAGAGCCTTGTTAGGTAGTGATTACTGGTGAGTTAATATGGAAGATGCACAACCAAATATATAATAGTATGGTAGAAACTTGTTGCTTTCTAGCATGCACTGCCGATGACTGTCCTATGCAGTTTCTTACACTGCTGTATTAAATTTGATGTGTCTGGTTAATAATGGAATGGGCAAAGTACTGCCTCCTAGATGAAATTCACACCTCTCTGACAGCTGGCCAGATTTTCACTGTTTCAGGAGGACCCTGAAGGGGAGCAATTTTGACCCTTTGATTTCCTTACTGAAGGAAAAAAAAAATCAGTAAGAGGAAAATTGGCTTCATCCTGGCTCAAACCAGGACACCTCTTCACATGGCTGTTGTGGTGCAAAAGGACGGTTGTGGGAAATAAAAAACACGTGTGACATTACTTGACTGTTCTTGATACCTCTCCAACATCCTACCTGTGCCTTCTGCACTGTTTGTTCTAGTACTCCTAAAACATTGCTCTGTTTCCTGTGCTCTTGCATAAAAACAGCTGAGACCAATTTTGAGGGAATTGAGAGCAAGTTTTCCTTACGGACGCCTGCAGAGCCTGATGAAGATGTCTGCTACCTGGTTCCTGGGCAGGTGAACAGCCTGGCACAGTGCAACTTTAACCATACCAGTAAAACCTTCGTGGTGATCCATGGCTGGACGGTAAGAAGAAAGGGGAGGAATCTCCCTTTTAAGTACACCTCTGATAAACTGCTAGATATGTCAGCTGAGATGTTTATACACCACACATTTGTCTCCTTTATTAATTAAAAAAACAACCCCAATCCAACCCCAACAGGTGACAGGAATGTATGAAAGTTGGGTCCCGAAGCTGGTGGATGCCCTGTACAAGAGAGAACCTGATTCAAATGTCATTGTGGTGGACTGGCTAGTTCGAGCTCAGCAGCACTACCCGGTGTCAGCTGCATACACCAAGCTGGTGGGAAAGGATGTTGCTAGGTTTATTGACTGGATGGAGGTAAGACACCTAGTCACGTGCCTCATGTTGTACATAGTGTCCTGGGAGACAGAACAGCCATGAAGCAGCTGTGTTAATCATCTCCTTTTGGGTAGATGGAGTTAAGCTGTTTGCAGACAGTACTTTTGCTGGACAAAATTCCCAGCTTTACTGTTGTGGTTATCTCTTGCACAGTGAGGCCTTTAATAGTACATTCCAGAAATTTCACCTTGTGATCTGTGGAGCCCTGTGGGTCCACAGGATTTCTGAAGGCTCTCTGAGAGGTACCTATGACAAACAGTGCTGTGTATTATACAGCAGCTAGCCCTTGGGAAGCAGAAATCTCTCCTGCCTTTGGGAAACATATAGGAGATCCAGAATCTGGTGGGGAGAGGATGACTGAAAACCTCAGATGTAATACACAGACCTGTGTTCTGACTTTCTTTATACATTCTGCTCTGCTTAGAATTTTGCCTTTTAGTTAACTCAAGCAATCTGGTGTGGTACAAAATTGCTAGCTGTATTTAGTGTTTCTTCATATTCATGGCTCAAAGAAATATAAATGTTTATATTTTTCATTGTGTCTTCTGATGTTTTCCTATTTGACTTTAAACAAACTGCTCTTTTTTGCAGGAGCAATTCAATTATCCTCTCAACAATGTCCACTTGCTGGGGTACAGTCTAGGTGCTCATGCTGCTGGGGTTGCTGGGAGCCTGACCAAGAAGAAGGTGAACAGAATTACTGGTAAGAAAACTTGTATTTATAGAGTGGAGAGTCCTGTTCTATGCTGAAATACTATGTTCCTCTGGAAAATAACCAGAATAATTGTTGCTTGTTGGCAATATTTAGGTTGTGTTCATTCTTTATTGAATCATCGGGGCTGATGTTTCTGTAGTAGAACTGGAAGAGGTTCAGAAAAGAACAGCAAAGTTGGTGGGGGAGAAGCTTTGATCTGCTTCTGTGCAAGAAATGAGTGAACAGCCAGGGATTTGCTAGCCATGAAAAGAGACTAGTTTGGGGGGCAGCAGCATCAAGACTGGCCAAATCCATGGCTTGGAGAAGGTTACATATCTCTTGCAGCATGAGAACTTCAGCTGGTTACCTTAATCCACGTGGTCTTTCCTTGCAGCTGGTATGAGCAGTTTAAAAAAATAGGAGGTAGAGCTTCCTGCAGTGGGTGTAGTACCTGCAAAGCTCTTTGCTATGGGATGCTGCAGGTGCAAGAAGTTTATGCTTTATACTGACTGGTAATCAGAAGAGGTCCACTGTGGTTTACTAAAAAAATTAATCCTTACAGGCTCAAGTAATGCTCTAGGCTGAAAATAATACTGAAAGAGCTTCAGGAAGGAGAGGCTTCCCATTTATGATTAGACATCTGCTTAAGGTGATTTTTGGAGACTGAAAAATGTGTGAGACAAGACAGAGTGCATGGCCACTCAGTGGCTGGTTTGCAGCCCAGAACCTGGAGAACTGAGCCCTTAGCACTGATCAGTGACAAAGGAAATTCCAACATCAACAAATAAGGCTAAGAAAATCACTCATCTGTGGTGCCTTCACTGCTGAGAGAGCTTGGGAGTGGCATTCAAATGGGAGCCTAGCTCCTGTCCTCCTGGTATCCTTTGTCCTTTTACCCAAGCCTGGCTGTGGTGCCAGATCCACAGATATGCTGTGAGGTGGGCTAGGCAGCAATCACATCAAGAAAAGCTGACTCCTGGGAGGTGGCAGATGAAAATAAGGAGGCCAAAGCACCAGTCCCTCTTCCCTTTCTTTATCCCTGCTGCAGCTCTGTTGCTTTCACTGAGGCTGCCAAAGCAATCAAACACCAGTACCCCTCTGTTATGCCCCAGAGTTGCTATTCATGCCTGTAATGAACCTTGCCCTGGGAAAGCATCATCACCTTTCAGCACAGAGTGAGGGGATGTGGTCCCTGAAGTCCTTCCAGCAGAGGGGAAGGCAGCTCAGACCAAATGAGTCTAACCAGTGATGGGCAGCACAGGTGTCTGTCCCCAGCAGAGGGCTGCAGAAAAGACATATCCCATAAGTTCTGCCTTCAGCCTCTCAAGGAGTTGTCTGGGTTCAAGAGATAGTACTTGTTCACTGGCAGAATAGTTCTGGGTGTTTATGTCACTATTGCTTCAGCTTTGCAGCTTGCCATAATAATCCCCTTTCCCTTAGTCTTATAGACAGTGAAGCTCTTGTTTGTTTCCCACTTGTTCCCCTAGCATGGAGTTAGCAGCAAGACATTTTCCACACTTTAGACAGAAATTTTACAATTCCTCTGTTGCTTGACAAGAGAGGAGGACACTGAGAAATCTTTACTAACTTGTTTCTTCCATCCACTAGAAATGCTACAGCTGTAAGGAAGTAATCTGGGCTTCTTAACATATGTTTACATACAAATGATATTTTTAAACAGTTGTAGCGTTTTAACATGCTGTGTTTGATTCTCCTGTGTATGTGAATGCTACTTAAATGGTCCCACTACAATGTAGGCAGTGGCACCAAGACCATATGCAATACTTCAGCCCAGTGTGTTTGCAGAGTTTGGCATTTGTTACCATTGTCAGTGTCTTTGGCAGGCCATAATCTCAGTTTTTTCTTTGTGATATGACCCATAAAGGGCTGGATCCAGCTGGTCCTACCTTTGAGTATGCTGATGCCCTCACCCGCCTCTCCCCGGATGATGCTGACTTTGTGGATGTCCTACACACCTATACTAGAGGCTCTCCAGACCGCAGCATTGGGATCCAGAAGCCTGTTGGACACATTGATATTTATCCTAATGGTGGAGGTTTCCAGCCAGGCTGCAACCTGGGAGAAGCACTCCGTCTGATTGCTGAGAAAGGCTTTGCAGGTGAGGTGGCTCTGAAACAAGCTGTATGACATCAGCAGGGAGACCTTCAATAGCCTGCAGATTTCCTGCAAGCAAAGATCTCTTCAAGAAGCACAGAAACTTGTTTTTAACTCTTTTTAGAAGCCACCCTATAAAGCCCAGCCCTGGCATAGTGGATCATGCTGTTGATAGCATTGCTTAGAGGTGTGTATCAATATATGCATGTGTATATACATATTATGCATTTTCTTTCTTTCAAGATGTGGATCAGTTGGTGAAATGCTCTCATGAACGATCCATCCACCTCTTCATTGACTCTCTCCTGTATGAAGAAAAGCCCAGCATGGCCTACCGTTGCAACACAAAGGAAGCTTTTGAGAAGGGTCTTTGCCTGAGCTGCCGGAAGAACCGCTGCAACAATTTGGGTTACAAGGTCAACAGAGTGAGAACAAAGAGAAACACCAAAATGTATTTGAAGACCCGTGCTCAAATGCCCTATAAAGGTAGGTCCTGCTTGCTTACTGGTGAGCAAGATGGATACTTCTGCTCAGCTGTGTGTCAGGGTGAGTGTGTGCTGCAGATAACAATGCTCCTGCTTTGGTGCCTGTGGTGAGCAGGGGGTGAAGTGTGCCTGCAGTCTGCCATGAAGAGCAAGCTAAAGTGCAGCCTCAGAAAAAGTTTCATCTTACTCAAGGTGTGGAGGTGAGGGGTAGAATAATAAAAGGAGTGTATTTTATAACAAGTTTCTAAGTAGCAAAATAAAGGAGGTTTACTGGGGTTGGACTAAGTGACCTCCAGAGGACCCTTCCAGCCCCTAGCATTCTGTGATTCTGTGATAATATGCAGCCTGGTCACTTGGAACAACTGAATCTTCCTCTTTTTCCAGTATTTTTTATCCAAATGAACTTTTCCTACTTCTGGGAAAATAATCAGCAGAGCTCAGTCTGATGAGCAACTTCTTTAAAGGTGTGCAACCATCAAACTTGTGCCTGTGCTAGGGGAGCACAAGCCCCCATTTGAAATAGGACAGTTCATCTTGATTCCCATTGCTATAGTAGGTCTGAGGAGAACATTGTCAGAAGGAAATAGAAGGCTTTCAGCTGGGAAAATAGCTTCTGAGTTGGGTTTTGCTGTTTGTTTTTTTTCTTTTCCTCCCTTGCTTTGACTGTGCCACAAGGTATACTCATTGTCTGCCTCATGTGGTGGGCCAGCAAGGAGAGGGCACATTCCTGCAGTGTTAGAACAGCTGCAAGACCAGTGTTCTGTTGGTGTTCAGTGCTTAATCTGAAGTGTCAGTGGGTTTAATTTTTTTTTTACCAAGGCTCCTGTAAGAAGATGGCACAGCTCGCTTGTTTCAAGTCACGGATGGCAAGTCTTACACATCTATATGAGGTTTTAAGGCACTACTGCAGATGCCAGAGTTGTTACAGTCAACTTAAATGCAGTTTAGTTGCAAAAACTGCGAAGGTGTTTTTTAATCTTGACTCCCTTGCTTCCTAACCTTTACCTCCTTACAGAAGCAGTTCCATGGTTACCTGCAGGGAACTAAACTCATCAGGCTAGTGATAATGGTGTATTTCAGCTTGAGATTTGCATGGGGAGTTTTGAGGGATTTTGTCACCAAGAGTCTCTTTGGAAGCTGATTTTTTTTTTTCTAATGGCCTTTTCTTTTGTGTTCTTTCAGTCTTTCATTACCAGGTCAAGATCCATTTCTTTGGAAACACTATTACGACCAAGACAAACCAGCCATTCCTCATCTCCCTCTATGGCACTCTAGATGAGAGTGAGAACATTGCATTCACACTGTGAGTAGCTACAGAAACAACTGAAGCATACTGTTGAGTCTAAATCTGTAAAAGCCCCAGCTGAAAAACTTGTTCCAACTCCAGAAATCTTAAAGATTCCTAGAAACCTGCCCTTGTCCTTGATCAAGGGAAAACAACCTCTGCAGAAGCTAATGATCCAAGCTCTATAGGAGATTTTGGTAAGAGATCTGAAATCTGGCAATGTGAAGTCTGGCCTGTGCTCAGCCTAATAAGAATTTTTCTGATGTGGCAGGTTGCTTGTTTTCTTCTCTGTTCAGTATTTTTATGCCATGTTCCAGCTGTGTTAAAACTCCTTAAAAGCAGACTGCAACCTGGAGTTAACTATCTTGGACCTGAAGGCTGTGGTGAGACATAGTACTTGCTTCCACAGCTCTGCAAATAAGCACAAGTCTGTGCTTAAATCCCTGCACCTGGGCTGACAGGGAATGGGGCTGGAGAGCATGAAGTCTTTTCTGCTCTGAGGAACCTAAACTGTTCCTTGCTGGTGCTTGTCTGGCTTCTCTGAGAGCTGTCAGCACTGGAGAAGACACTTGTTGCCTGGTATTCTGTCTGAGGCTTTTACCAGCCTTCCTGCAGAAAGCTTTTCCTTGTGCCTCTACAAAAGTTTAAGGTATTTTTCTCCTATTCCATCTGTCAGTGCTATGGATAAAGTTGCTTCCTTCCTCCCTGAAGTACATGAAGTCCTGGTTCTGTGTTTCCTCTTAATTTTGTTTCTGTCCAAAAGTTCCTTTTTTTTTTTAAGTCTCTTTTTTGTTATTCCCCTACCCCCACAGGCCAGAAGTCTCCACAAACAAGACCTTCTCCTTCCTGATTTACACAGAAGTGGACATTGGTGACCTGCTTATGCTGAAGCTGCAGTGGGAGAAAGATACCTTCTTCAGCTGGTCAGACTGGTGGACTCCTTTTACCTTTGACATCCAGAGAGTCAGAGTGAAGTCAGGAGAAACTCAGAAAAAGTAACTTGTTTTGATTGTTATAAGCTATATTAGTTTTAATTGACAGTGTTTCCGGATTCCTGGTATCATGAAGGAAAGCAGTTAAATGGGTGCAGCACTGATAATCTGGGCTCCAGTGGCACCAAACCAGCATTTATGTCAGCTGGGTTCATTTATTTGCTCCAGCTGAGTTCTGCAATTTGCAGTTTTACTCCCATATGTATCATTTGTGTGCCACTGGCCCAGGTGCCTCAGATTAATTATATGCAAGAGGGGATCTCCATGAGCCAGCATCTCTGATAATACTTGCAGTTCCTCTCCTCCTTTCTCTTGCTGGATGTTTTCACAGGCTTTCATGTGAAGAGCATGCTTAGAAGCCTGTCTCTTCAAAGCTGCATTTACACAACAAATAATTTCTTTGTTAAGATGTATTTTCTTAAAAGTGAGGAATAGCTGAAAGGTGAGTGAAGCACATGGCTGTTGGAGGATGTTGCTAATGCATGGTGGTTGGAAGGGTGAAGTCTAAACAGAACTGCTTTGGTCTGAATCTTTTGAAATACACATTCACTAGATATGAGGTCTCTTAGCAGAAAAGAGGACCCAGAACAGAGTATGTGTGTCATGTGCACAGTGTGGTAAATACCTTCGTCCTTTGAATAAACAAGGCAGTCACTTTATCGAAGGACAGTTATCAGAGCTGAACAAATATAGGGCTGGGGAAAGTACTGATAAATAGAAAAGCAGCTACTCAGGTTTTCTGGAATTGGCAACCTATTTTGTTTGCACACATTTGAGGCAGTAAGGCTTTCTTCCAGGATCATTCACCTGTCAAAATTCACACAAGGAGTAATGTAAATGAAGATCCAAGAGACTGAGATAGAGCTTCTGCTTTCTTAGCCACCAGGTTTTATGGAAAGGACCAGGAAAAGTTCTGGCTACAGTTTGAGGTTCATGCATAGTGCATCCACCAGTTCTGTTTGCACAGTGTTTCCTTTGTCACAGAATTATCTTTTTAAAAGTCATTTTCTCTTAGGCTTGGTAAGTAATTATGCACCACACAACAAAATGTAAAGACTGCTTCTAAGCACCAGTTCTGTTCCCATGGTTAAAAAGACATCTGGCTCTGTCATGTGATTGTCTGATATTTATTCCACAGGGTGGTGTTCTGCTCTCGAAATGGCACCTCGCATCTCAGTAAGGGAGAAGAGGCAGCAATATTTGTGAAATGCTTGGACCAGCCTGTCAGCAGGAAAAAAGGAGGGTATGAGTCATTACTATTGTTTTTGGATTGGGGAAAGCTTGAGTGGTAGCAGAAGGATCTAAACTTTTTGATGTAGCTGACTTGTGCAATAGCCTTCTGAAGGCTTCAGAAGCATTGCAACTTAGACTAACCAGAGGTTTGCTTATGGCAGCTTTGGGAGCTTAAGAACCCCTGGTTTGGTTCCCTGCTAACTATCTTGTGTGGTTGTTACCATGTATGAAAAGAAAGTACAAGTTGCTGCCTCTCATTCACACAGTGGCCCAATATAAATGACTGTTAGAGAGGGCTTTACAGACCAGGCACTAACACAAAGAGGAAAGTGAGCCTCTAAAGAAGCTCTGTGTTTACCCTCAAATGAGGAACATTCAGACATCCATATTGAGTCAGTCCAGAGCTTTCCCTCCTCACTGGCCAGCAGTAGATTTGGAGGCTGGTACAGAAACTGAGCAGACATACACAGGTGCTTTCCCTGGGATTCTCCTTTCTGCTGGCAAGTGCCAGGAGAGTGACATTTTGAGATGTGTACCTGTGATTCAGATCAGAGATTGAGTCTTGGTTTAATAGCCCTTGGTGCTCTTCCATTTTTTTTATCAAGAATTTTTCTGACCCAGAGTCAACTTTCAAATATGGGGCCAGATTTATTTGGACATTATCTGCTAAAGTTTGAACTGGAGAAGTAGGTATATTTACTTTAGTGAAATTGCTGTGTGTGAAAGGTCTTATGGGGACACTTCTAGACTGAAATCTAGTTCTGCATAAAGAGGCACGTGTGCTGACCTTCAGCCCAGGGCAACAACCTGGGGAGGCCTTGAGAGCTCTGTGTGTATATTTGACATGTAAAAAGAAGGAGCATCCAGGAAAATCCCAAGCACTTTTTCCTGTTAATAAGCATATTTTTAATCTTAAATCTTGAAAATAAGACAAAATGGAATGAGTATGTTATATCTGACTCTTAACCTTATCTCTTTCCCTTTACAGTGCCAAGAAGGCCTCTAAAGAAAATTCTGCTCATGAATATGCTTAAGTGACAAGAATGAAGATTTTTCCAAAGTGGGGAGGAGGAGAAAGTCTGTTCATCCCCATGGACTGGATGTTCAGAACCAAATATATAGAAATATTTATCCACTGCTGGCTTTTTGACTTCTATTCCTAGCTGTCTTAGGAGACTTCTTGTAAGGAAGCCTCAGCATACAAAGTTACTAACAAAGATAAATTAGCCAAATAGTTAAAAAGAAACTTGCAAAACAACTTGCCAAAGGCTTGAGTGCTGGGAAGGAGTAAGTAATTCTGCTTAATCATGGTGCCTTGTGACAAGGTTTCTTGACATCAAACCCTCTATAGCCATTTTCTAGTATTTATTGAAAAGAAGCTAAGCCCTATACCTGGCTTTTCTTTCTTTTCAGGAGTCTTCTGAAACTGGACATGGTTTTTTTCTGGCTTGGCTAACTGAATTTTTAGGCAGTTCAGTGGCTAGAGCTTATTGTCTTCAAGTGTGTGTTTAACAAATGAGTAGGTTTCTAATGTGAAAAAAACATGTTTGCTGTGTATATTACTAAAAGGTGTCAGGGACTGACTTAAGGGGATGAATTTTCTAGTTTGTGGTTATGAATGTGTTTTACTGGGGGTAGATGCCAGTGGTGCTTAGCAATAGGTATGATCTGTTAAGCTATATATGTCTATGCAGCTTACCCTGGAATAAATAGCAGTTGTAGGAGAAAACAGCAATACCAGTATCCTATGTAGACATCCAGCTTTACATCTCTGCTTTCATTCCTTGAAAACAAACCCAACACTGTTTGAATGAGGAACTGAAAAGGAATTGAGCTATCAGAAACTGCAAGAAACATTTTTTTTCCTTCCCCCACACCACCTGCTTACATCCTGTGTACCCAAATTGTGACAGTTTCTCTGCTCTTTGACACCAGATGTCTGTCATGCAGCTGAGTGACTGCTGTATGCAGTCTTTGTGCAAGTGAATCTACTTGACAGGTGACAAACATGCTCAGGCTTCCCTGTACTGGAATTGTGACTGGCATTGACCCTCCTCAGTTTATTCCTTGGCTGTGACATAGCACTAGATTCTAGGAGCTCCTTGGGTTTCTCACATGAGGTGGAATTCAGCAGAGAGCAGGAACAGTGACAATTAAAAGGTGGCAGGTTGTGTGATGCAAAACAAAGAATGCTCTGAAAAGCACTTGAATTAGATGTGCAGTAAGTTGCCAAATATATATATTGAAGGTATTTTGCTTCCCTTTTTTAAAGCAATGTGTAATTTTTCTAGTGCTCTGAGAGATTCAATAGCCCTCATTTGCCTTTATAGAAGATAAAGTGACCAGGGAGGCAGAGGGACTTGAAGGTGGACACTTAGAAAAGTGTGATGAGAGCAATGGGTGCTGGTTTTTGTAGTGTTTTCCTGCATGTGCAAGACAGTGTGCAGGTGTTGATTTCTCCATATCATTCCATCCTGAAAGCAAAACCAACAGGTATGCATTTATGTGCACAGTTTGTGCATATTCCAGCTGTGGCTGCTAGTATATTTGGGGATAAAAGTCTTAACAGTGCAATAAGTTGGAATATTAATAACTCTGGAATTGCTTACATTTGATTTCCTAACGCTTAAACTACAGCAGAGATGTGATGAGTCACTGAGGGTGGGGTTGACTATTGAGCCACTGGATTTGAGACCTCTAAAAATAAATATTATTTTTTCCCCATAGAATTCACATTTTGTTGCAATTTTCTCTTAAGAGTTCTTTGGAAATAAAGTGTCTGAATAGGTGTGCTCTTAATAGAGGATCAAATACAAACACATACAGAACTTGGATACAAAATAGTGAAGGTTCTTGTACATGAGGACACATGATTTAGCTTTGGATGTTATTTATTAGCTGTATATAAGATGTTTATGTGTGTAAAGGTAGTTTGTATATATTGCTAAAGTTGCTGACAGTCTCTACATTAATACAGTTGTATTAATCCTGTATATTGCTTTCAAAGATTTTTATCAACAAACCACTTACATTCATTATTTCTTATGTGGTTGATACATTTTTTTAAGGAAGGAAGCTCCTCAGTTTTGTACAGAATGGAAACTTATGGTTTTAATAAAATTCTCGAACTGATGCCAAAGTCAGTAGTTTCCTTTTGATGAAACAATCTGCTGTGTATCTTTTATGTGATGCCCATAGCTTTTTACTTGAATTCTGGGGTGAAAAGATGATGTAAGACTTCTAAATTTTTTTTTTTTAAAGCAAGGTATGTTTTTTTTCCCCCACATCTCTCTCCCTTGACTTCCTTTTGGGATATGCAAAAATTGCATATGAAGATAGCAAGGAATCACTAAGTGCCAGCAAGTATTGTCATCACAAGAGAAGTAGCTGGTCACTTGCAAGTTTCATGCACTTTGAAGAACAGCCCTTACTTCAAAAGGCTGATTTCCTCATTTTTGGTCAGAACCATGCTTCTGCTTAATGCTGTACCAAACTAGAGATGTTCCTGACCCTGTGGTACAGAGGCAAGCACTAATCCCTTACTACCACTAGTGCTTAAAGGAGTAAAAAATGAAAAAAAATTACTTCGCCCCATGTCTTGTAAGCACAGCTGAGCTCAAGTGGTTGTCACTAGAACAGTTTGCTCTGTGTGATAAACAGCAAGGCTCTACCAAGGCTCTTGGAAGGGGAGTGCCAGGACTGAGGAGAGTTACAACATGCACTTGAGGAGTACTTAAAGCAGCTCTGAGTTTGTTTGGGAGACACTGCTGCCAATACTTACTTAGAATCACAGAATGGTTAAGGTTGTAAGGGACCTTAAAGATCACCAGGTTCCACCTTCCCTGCTCTGAGCAGGTACATCTTCCACTAGACCAGGCTGTGCAAAGCCTCAAGGTCAAAAAGGCTGCTCTTTGACAGGAGCAGAGCTTCACTCCTGAGAAGAAGAGAGGCATGCAATGGAAAAGGGATGGGCACACAGGCAAAGGATGAATGGAGAGGGAGGAATGAAAGAGGGAAGAGAAGGGGAAGGGGGGTAGGGAGTACCCTGGTGGCATGACTGGGAGAAGGAAAATGGGAGGAACCCCATCTGCAGAGGAAGGATGCATGGAAATCCCCTAGGACTGCTCTGCTGCTTTTCCTGCATCCATGGCTGGGTTGGGGGACTGAAGGACTCCTACACTTTTACAAGACAAGGCCTGTGACCACATCTCCTGAAAACACCATATTACTACTCTTTAAAAGCCACAGCAACCTCACTACATTAAGCATATTATGAGGTGAAGCAGATAAATAGATTTTGGTGCAGGGACAGAAACCTATGTCTCCTGTGAGCCTTCAGAGCCATCACTGGCCCCATTAATCTTGCATCTTGCTTTGCAATGCCCAGCCACATCAGGAAAGGTGATAATCCCTGCTGACCCTGCCAGTTACCTCCAGAGAGGGTTATGGGGGAGACAGACTGTCCCACAGATAACTGGTGGCTTGAACAAGAATTAAAAAAGCATTCTTGCCCAGAAAGAAAGGATGAAGAAAAGGATTTCAGCCAATGTACCTGCAAGGCCACGAAGTCCGGACTCCAGTACCTAATGCCTAGATTTTATTCCTGTATATTTCATTCTGAGAAATTTTTGGAACCAGCTGTGGATGTACTCTTTGTAGGTGTCTCCATACGCAGTCAGCAATTTGGTAGTTAGCCGATTCGACTTCCCTTCTTCACAGGTGCCTGAAATGCAGCACCTGGTTTCACATCAGGGAGGCACACACTTTAAGTGTTAGATTGCAGGGACTAAGAATAATAGTTTGCCATCTGAAGTCCAATATTAGTTCCTCTATAAAAGCTGAGAGAGTGTTCAATGGATTCAGCAGTAAGAAAACTATCCCTCTTTCCCTGTCTGTAAAGTGGGTGGCTGATTTCCACGAGCCTTGAAAGCATAAGGCCTGTACAAATCTCACACCTTTGTATACCAACACTTTTTATTCACTTCACAAACTGTGATGACTAGCTATGGAAAATGTTTTTTTCAGATATAGTTGCATGATGGCTTTTTTGTGTGTGTGTGTTGTGAACAAAATGTCAATAGATTGGTGCTTTGGATGAGCAAGACATGGCATATTGGTTGTTTCTAAGGCTGGTCAAAAACAGACTTTGGAAACAAATTTTCAATAAAAGACATGAATTAAAGTAGCTGTAGTACTCCCTTTTTATTTAGAGTTGTCAATGCAGGGCTTCCCATATTCCGAATTTTGTGAATCCAAACATAGAGATATTAAAATCCTCAGGTCCAAGTGGACCAATCCAACTGCACCAAGTCATCACTCAGGAAATAAATTTCCAACTTCTCTTGCTGCCTCTTTCCAGAAAAGTCTTCCAGTTAAATGTCTTTTGTAGGCTAGTCTGGAAAGTCACCAGTTTAGACATAAACAAATAAAGGGATTCGCATTCTCCAGCGACTGAAGGAGAACAAGGAAATGAGAAGAGGAAGGGAAGGGAACTATTTGGCAGAACATCCCACGTAGAGCTTGTCTCAACAATGCCTTTATATTCATGCATGGTGCTATCTCTGCTCAGCAATGCTCGGGATGCTTCCCTAAATCGTTTCAAGTTAGCTCAGCCAGAACAATGCATCCTCATCAGAAAAGCAGATGCTAAACAGGGCCCACTTTGGGTGTAGCAGGTGTTAGCCTGTGGGCGCAGTGTGTGTCCAGTGATGTAATCTCCCAACCATTTGTGTCAGATAAACACCATGTTTGTTCTTCATTGTAGCTCCTTCCTGTAGGAAGTAACCTGACATCATTAGTCTCACTTCTCACCAATGGCTCTGGAGAGTCTCTGTTAGTGTTCATCACCCCACCACACAGAGCCACTGGGTGACCAGTGAGACAGCCTGGCTGGCCATGTGTCTGTCCTCAAGAGTGCCAGGAAGTGAGGACACATCTTGTTGCTCCACCTATCAAAGGCTCTTTTACCCACAATTAGATGTGAACCCAGAATCTTCTAAATAGTGAAACACAGACACTTCCAGACAGAAAGGACTGCCAGTGCTAGCTTCACTTCTTTGGATGCAGAAGCGCTCCACAGGAATTAGGAGCAGTAGGAACAGATTGTCATGCTAGAACAGGTTGAAAAGATGCTAAGAATAGCCACACTTTTTCAAATGAAGCATTGAAAAAAAAAACTTAAAAATGTTTCCTTGCCAGGTCCTCAGGCTCTGGTGAGGCCCTCTCTTCTTTCCTGGGGCATGCTGCATTCAGGAGCTTTTGGGATGTCCTCCCGCAGCCTTGGATGTTGCTGCTGAACAAGGCTCCCTTAACCCTTGGGATTAAAACCTCTCCCATGGCTGACTCTAGGGATGAGAAGAGGGCCACCAGGCTTGTGCTCCTGGTGAAAAAGTGAATTCTGCCCTCAGTGTGAGGCCTAATCCAAACCCTCCTGAAGCTGGGAAAAGTCTTTTTGTTGACAGTGTGGACTCTTGAGCGCTTTCCTTACACCTGGCATAGTAGCCCAGCTTTAAAATGGAAGCATAGCTTAAGCTTTCTTGCCTTTGCTCCTGTTATGCATTGTTACCAAACTGAGTGCATACAATGTCAGGTCATGATCTGCTCAGGCACTAGGTCAGATACCAGTTCAAGATGATTTCTCACAAGTATTCCCAGCATCTTTTGGCCAGTACAGGCTTGCTTATCCACAGGATACCAGAACAGACAGCATAATTGCAGTGATGCAAAGAGAAAGACATGATACGTGCTACCTCATTTAACATCTAGGGGCTCCTCTGGAGGGTGTGAGACTAATAAAATCCCAAGCAAATCCCACTTTTGCCTTGACCTTCTTGCTGGCATGCCAGATGCTCCCATGGGCAATGGGAGCCCTTTTAGGCCCTCTCAGCCCTCATGTATCTCCAGCTCACCGCTCCATGTGGCACGCTACCCCCAGTTCTCAGGTGGGGTGCACCTTCCAGAGCCATGTAAGGTCTTGCTCTGAGGATGAGCTTGGTCACACTGATTTTTAAATTCCTCACTGCTGCCAAACTGCAAAATATGAAGTAGCATCGCTACAGCAGGTGGTTTCTTGATCTGGAGCAGGGAATTTTCAACAGCCAGGAGGCTTGACAGAAGCCCAAATTTTGGGGCATTACAAAACAAAGCAAAACAAAAAAGCAAAAAGACAGAACTGAAAATGTCTAAAAGGAGGCAAGAAGAGAGTCCCTGGTGTGTTGCAGCAGGTTGTACAGTGCTGTACTGTAATGTAGTAAAATCAGCCATACTAAAGCTAGCACAGTAAAGCATTAAGGATCCCCCCTGCTTTTAAATACACATTCTGCTGACACCAAGAGAAACAAAGAGTGCACCTGCAACTAGGTATAAACTTAAGTTTGTGGTGATATCTATTAAAAATGTTTAGTCTATAACAAAACACTCCCAAAGAAAAGAGTATAAAGACCATAGAAAGTTCACCCAGATTACAGAATGAAGAGAAAGATATAAATAAAGTTTAAAAAGCAGAAGCACATACTCAGCTGGTTAGTTACTAAGCAAGAATAATAAATTAAGAGGAAGAGGAAAAGCAAGGAAAAAGACCTCTGCCTTAGCAAATTATTCCACCCAGAACACCCACCCACATATTCTTCAATGTAATTGAGCTATTATTTATATATGACTAATTTTCCCCCATTTTTTAATGTATTTATAACTCAGACACAAAATTAAGCCAAATTTTCATGTTTGTCTTGGCGAAATGTTGTCCTTTTTTTTTTTGCAAGGTTTTTCAGTACAAGGGTAAAAAGCAGACCTCAGTCTCTCTGATTTTATTTTCCAGGCCTTATACAGGAGACACAGACCATCCCCCGTGCAACAGAAAGACTGCTCCCAATTTAAAGACTGTGGTGAAACTGGGGAAATGCTAGGGAACATTCTTTCAACAGTAAACTTACTCCCTTAATGAGTTTAGATTTAAATTTGGAGCTTAAAAAACTTGCTTTTTTGTGGCTGGGTGTTTTTTTTAATGTAAGGCTTAAGCACCAAATCACATTCAAATTTGGGTGTAATTTTTCACCCTCTGCATTTGAAAGCCTAATTTTGAATTTGGCATGGGAGGCATCAGAAGAGGGCAAGAGGGAAAATCTTCTATAAAAGTTCTATTTGGGGCTTTTTGTCAGTGCTCAAGCAACCCTCTCTGAGACATCTCAGTTGCTCAGTTGTACCTCTTCTGAGTGAGTGGTCCCTGACCAGCTGTTCACTTGCTTTTGGCCATTCTCTGACAGGATCCCCACGACGACACCTTGTTAGTTGTCAAGATAATAGTCCCATTGCCTTTCAGACTTCCTTGGGCATCTTAGGGCTTGCAATAACTCTGGTTACATGGGGGAATTTTCTTGCAGACAAAGTAGAGCAAAGTTGGCAAAGAGCTCTGAAAAGTAGCTTTTAAATAACCAGAGAGGAGAAGTTGTGTTTCCTTATCAAGCTTGGACCAGATGCTTGGACATCTTTATGTAGGTATGACTAAGCCTTTATGACCTTCTCCCCAAAATTATACTAGCTTGCTGCTGAATCCTGTTTTCCATTTCTCCTTTAATTTCCCTTTTGACCAAGTTCGCAGAATGCAGCATCTTTTCCCCTACCAATGCCCCTTCACCCCCCATCCCATGGCTTAATCAGAAGGCCCTTGTGAATTTGTGTGTTACTCTTTGCAAGACAATTCTCCTTCCAGACAGCTAGGAGATGAGCCTGCACCAACTACTTCTCCAAGTTCTCTGCAACACTTTCTTGCCTTTCTTATTAGGTTCCCTTTAACCTCAGGTTTTTGGTCTAAAAGCCACCACAGATAGGGAGAGAAAGGCACCGTATTGAGACAGGTGTTTCTAAGTCCTGTGTTTAGCTGGTCACCTAACATACCAGAATAAGAGAACCTATCAGTGAAACTATCATTGACAATTGCAGTGTATATTCATTTAATGAAAGCAGCAGTCTCCTATTAGGACTTGTCTCTGTGCAATTTGACGGCATCTTGAGGACTTGGATTCATATCTTATAGAGAAAATCCTCTACACTCCATGTCCTGTTTTCTGTAATATTCATTGTTGATGTATATACAATGTTCTTAAGCAGCATCACATTCTTCCCTACAAGTCTTGTATGTGTGTTTCTGGGAGGAGTCAGGTTTACATCCTTGCCTCATGTTAGTAAAAAAAATAATTAAAGAAAAATCTCCGTATAGGTATGGATATCGATATACTTAATATAGTTGAGTTTGAGTCCTACATTTAATGTTTCTAGAGATGAGACAAATACTAAACCCTTGAAGAAAAGCACTTTCATTCTTAAATCAAGTAACAGTCTTTATGCTGGACTGGCTGTCCATGGATTAAACATTGTAATCACTTCAGGTCTCTTGTATCACTGTGCCAAACTAGACTTTCTTACATTATGTAAGTGGGTGGCGAGTGGAAATAAATTCAGCTCTTTGTGGAAGAGATGCTTGAAAATTCAGGACACCGATTTGATGAATCTCCATAATTATATCAAAACCAGTTTGACTGCAGGAGAAGAGGATTGTCTGCTCCCTGCAAGTCAAGATTCATCAGTGTTACATTTGAGCCAAGTAGAACTCCAGTAATGGGTTCCCTGAACGTTTTTTTCCTATGTTACAAGTCCTTTCTATATAGATGCATTTTAACTTTGAAAGAGTCAATACAACCAAATAGTGAAGAGCCATCACATTAAATGCAGAGACAGTAGGACCCCTTACTCTGAGCTCTTGATAAATGTGTGTTGTGAGCAAGTGAAGCATCTTAACCCTTGGAAACATCAAATCACTGCTGTAGCACTCAAGACAGGATTTCAAGAGCTGCTACTTTGGGGGAAGCATCATACAGCTCTCTGCTTCAAGGAAAGCCATCTGCAATGTGACAGTAGCTATGTTAGAAACCAGATAATGGCTGCAAAGCTTAGAGAAGAGTAGTCTGGATCCAGGATTAAGAGTAAACCACATTTATTTTTTTAGGATTGACACAGGAGAACACACCGCAAGGCAGCTTCTGTCAACAATATTTCTGTTGCCTTTACCAAAGCACTTACATCGAATTGGAAACTTTGATTTTTGTGCCATTTTCTCCTGTAAGGAAAAACCTTGCACAGACACGTGAAGTGCTATGAAAAAGGTTAGTCAGGAACATTAGTCTTTCTTACAAGCAGACTGACAAGAAACATGACTGTGTTCCTCCTACCTCTGCTGAATTAACAACAGAGTACAAACCTGAGAATAACTTTTACTGAAAGAAAGAAAGGTTCAGGTTCAGCTGAAAGCAGCAAGGGTTGACAGAGAGGAGGAGAAGACACTGGGCAATATTAGGGCTTTGGCTGTTGCTACATGAAAGAGCAGTGTCGTGTAAGAAAGATCTTTGCTGTTTAACAGTGCTGAGAAAAATAAATTCACAAATGAGAGGAGCATGAGTGAGTAAATACTGTGTCGTTCACTTGCAGTATTTATCAGCACCTTTCACATTTTTTAAAGTGAGAAACCAGTGAAGGAAAGAGAGAAAGCAAAAAAATACCCCTTTCCTAGTAACTCAGTACTCTGAAGACTGTAGGCTGAAGATAAGCTAGTCACTGCTGTGCAGTGCTGGGATACTATGCGTGCTCACCCTCACAAGCTCATGAAGCTGGAGCATTTAGCTAGCTGTGTCCTTCTTACTCCGTCACAGCACAGCTAGATCTGAGCTCCTCAATTTCTCACTGTATCCCTTACCAGACATGTTGTCTTGATGTCAGATTTTCCTCTTCTCACCCAGGCAGCGTGAGAACAACCCATTTTCCTTGAAGGTGTAGAGAACTAACAGTAAACTCAGAAATCTTATCCTTTACTCTCTTCTGTGTTCACAAATTACAATTGACAGGTAGTGTTTCTAGGCTCAGAGGTCTTTCTTCCTTGACTGAAAAATACCTCAGAATAAAGGTGCAGGTGAAAAGGGCCTTTCACAGCACTATCAAATACATGCCCAGGGATATGAACACAAGGGCAGCTTTGCAGAAGGGCCAGTGGTCCGACACTGTACCTTCCTTGTGGATGTTTGAGGTCCTGCTGCTATGAGAAGAATGGATTGCCAGTCTCCTTTGCTAGACTTGCCCACATCTCTGCTCAAAGTGCTACAACATACTTATTATAAAGTACCTTCATACACACACACACATATTTTTAAATTTTCTGCCAGCCCTGGCTGATGAAGGCTTCTAGCAGCCGTGCATAAGCTCTTCATGTTGTATGGAACAGCCAGTGGGGAGCTACAGATATTCTGGGAGATCAGCTGTGTTCTCTTGCTGAATGGCAGAATCAGGTGGACAGGTTTAGGAGCCTTTGCTCCTCCTGGAGCAACAGACCCTTGACTACTGCTCTCTAAAAAGCTATCTACTTCGTACACTTTTCACAGGAAGAAAAGAGGCCCTGAGCCTGGGGTATTTTCGCAGAGCTGTGGGTAGGCTGCATGTCTCCCTCTGACCACATGTTAAAAATGGCTCTTACACATTATCAGTATCTGGGAGACTTGTTTGTCTCCCTCAGAGGCCCCATGGTGAGGCGATAAGCCGGCAAAAGGAAGGAGGAGAGGGCTCAGTTAGAAATGGGGGGATCAAAGGAAGAACCTAGAGCTTTCTGAGAGCCATAAGAGGAGCTTAAGTGCCAGTTGCTCTTGGTAACAGTGGTAGTGAGGAGCTAGCCCCCAGCACTGCCTACGGAAACCACAGCCTCTGCAGATGTGCCCTTCCCCCTCTGGTGTGGGTAGGCATAGAGCAGGTAGCACCAGTAGGCAGAGGAGAACCACTTGCTTTGGAAGAAGAAGCAATATGGAAACAATATAGACTAGGAAGAAATGGCATGCAAATGGCATGAGTAGGCAGTGAGAAGTTATTCACTGCATCCTTGTCACGTTACTCGCCTTCCTGAATATATTTGTCCCCCACTCAAAGCCAAAAGATGAATGCTCAGGGTCATAGCTCTTTCCAGTGCCTTCTTGATCTCTCCTTTGCCATCACAACCTGATTTTCTTGTATCTTCAGGGTGGCTGTTCCTTTTCTGCAGAAACTTCCAGAATGAGGCACATGGGGGAAACCAGAAAGGAGTAAAGAGAGAAGACAGACAAATAAATGTCAAAGAGCCCATGCTAGACACTTCCACCATGGAAATGGAGCCTTCCTTTGCTTCCAGAGGAAAGCAAGGCTTGAACTCTCTGAGATCAGCAGTGTCCAGTAGCACCCCTCTCTAAAATGACTACATATATCTATATACTTATATATGCATTACGTACATATTTGCATAGTGACTCCTCTGAGCTCCCTTCTCTGCTTAGCTTGTCACTTGGATAGTGGTTGCCTGACAGCCACCATAAAGCAAGCCCACCATGAGCCAAACATGAGAAGGGAATTAAACAATGCTGTTGCTTGAAGGGAGAAAGGTTACTTTCGGACAAATTCCTGCTGAATCGGCAGGATCACTATTTGCATGTGACTGCTGCTTGTGCAGGGGCCAACGCGAGGTTTGGTACTGAGGGAAGATGCGAGGCTGATTTTAAGCACTTAGCTTTAGTAGTAACATTTCTGAAAGGATTGTTATGGGTATGGACACAGGTAGTCTGAAGAGCAATCTCAAACGGAGCTTCCAGACTGGGGTTTTTTCCCAACGCTGCTGGTGAGCACAGGTTTTAACTGGTGTATTACTTCCTTTTAATATTTTTACCCTACTTTGTTATCTAGGCACTTGTGGGCCCACACCTTCTTACAGCTTGTCTATCCAACAATCATTAATGAGTTTTATTCTCATTAGAGTCTATTCAAGAAAGGCAGAACAGAGATAGTGGGGTAGATTATATGACTCACTTACAGAAACCATGGATGTTTCAGCAGTTGAAAGCACGTCTCTCAGTGTTAATTTTTTTTTTCATCTGCCTCTTCCCTGCTAGGCATTTTTAACATAATTAAGAGTATAAAAGATTTTTACAGTCACCTCAGATCCAAGTGTGTTAAAAATAGTGTTATACCTTTATACCTATACCTTTAAATATAGAAAGGTATAATGGCTAAAACCAGTTCAATATCACTTTCAAGATCAAGTTGAGTCCTAGAAAATAAACAGAAACCAAGCAACACCCTCATTTGACCAACCCTTCTTTGCTATTTCTGATCCCCAGTCACCCCATAATTTCAGGGAGCTGTCAGCATGGTATAGAAATGCTCTGCTGCACTCCTCACCCTGCTGTGCTAAGGAGTGCAGCAGGGCATTTCTGAAGTGTCTTGAGGTAATTCCCATGTGAAACTCCGGCTTAATCCTGTGCAGGTGCTTTGGCTTTCTCACTGTTAGTGCGTCTTCTATGTTCTTCCTACTCCTTGCTGCACTCTTGCAGGCCAATAATGCTGCAGTGAGACCTTGGACCTCAAGACTAGGTGGCCACAGGCACCATTTGGGACAGGATGGACCCCATTTTCCCCAGAAGGGGGAAAGGGAAAGGGTCCTGCAGGTGCTTTATTGTGTGCCTTTGCAAACTGGCATTCCCAGCCATGTTGCTGCTATGTGAGGTGCTCTTCTGGAAAATCTTTCAGGGCATTTTCAAGAGAGGGGGATTTGCTATTCTATTCCTACTTCATGTATAACAGCACATGAAATCCATGCTATGTAGCCAGCAAAACTAGCAAATTCATTGAAGCAGCAGCCTGGGATGTGCTGAGGAGACTTGTGGGAACTTTTCTTCCTCATATCTCCAGACAGCAATGTATCTATGATACACCTACTATCACAAGATTAAAAAAAATATATATAAAAAAAGGGATGAATTTCATAGAATATGTAGTTTAAAGGTAGGACAACTTTACTCAAGATGCCAAAATATCATGTGGTTCAGAAGTGATCAGACATGTTCATACAAGAAGAGTCCACCTAGGGCTGTCATGTGCAGCAATAGTGCAAGAAGTCCTGGAAATCCCTGGGCATCAGATGACTGGAGGCTGGGAAAGCATCTTGGAGAAACTTGTCTACATTTGCTGTGTTCTGTATTTATTCAAGTATTTCCTGTTTGCCACTGTCAGAGAAGGATTCTCAGTTGCAAAAACTGTAACCTGGTACAGGTGTTCACATATATTCTAGCTGATAGTCCTATATACTGGTATTCACCTTCCAAATTAGGGCTGTTCTACTACATTTGAACAAGGTTTATTTAAATGTCTTGGTTCTTAGGTTTACTTTAAGGAGTAATTGTAAATGCATAAGGTTCTGTCTGCTCCATTGCACTTAGAAGAAGGCTGGAGGTGAGCCCTTTTCTTTTTTCTTTTCTTTGTCTGTGGAGAACCCAAAACTGTGGAACTTCCCAGAAGGTAGATACACAAGCAACATACTTAATTTTCTATTCTAACAAGTTTAATACTTTTTGCCTTAGCAGAAATTAAAAATACTCAGTAGTGACACTGACGATTTCAGTTTATAAAGGGAAGGCCCCTGGACCACCTGAGAAGTGCAGCACAGAAGTAGAATTTTTGTATATAACTGTACACCAACTGTATGCAGCTGCACAGGGTGTTATATGATACGAATTATTGCTAAAGAGTTTCTACTGAAGCCCAAGGTACACAGTCCTTGAATGTTAATTTTTTAACATGTTGAATGACTTTGGCATTAAGCTAAGGCTTTTCAGTGGGTCTTTGCTGTTTTCCTCTGGTTTTGTCCTACACTGTGGCTCAGTGTACCTAGACCACCTGTGAGACCCACTCTGTCTAGTAGTGTAGACACAGTTCAAGTGTCTCACTCAGTAAATAAGCATTAAAAGGATCCCAGGTCCCAGGACAGTGAGATGACAGACAAAGGCTAATTAACAGTGTAGGAATGTCTTCACACTTGGTGGGTTTTGGTTTAATGGTTTCTCAGCTCATGAGAAAAGATTTCTCATTTGTTCCATGCTGAGGAAAGATTGCTCCTGAGGCAAAGATAACTTATTTCTGGAAGCCTGAAATAATTATGTTCCAAAAGCTGTACATATAGACTTCTCCCTCCTGCCAAGTAACAGATGCTATCATGGGAAAATTGTTCTCTTCCCCTCTAGTCCCTGCAGAAAGAGGTGCCAGGCCCTGTGAAGGTGCAGGAAAAGTAAGGGGTAATATTTAGGTACAGTAGCCCAGCAGCAGGCCAAATGATAACCTGGGATTCACAAGTTATTATTTCCTATTTCCTCTTGTTTCCACAGATTATTCTCTGTTTTGGGCTTCTTTCTCCCCTGTGATAGAGAAGGAAGATATGCTGATGATGGATGTGGTGTGGTGTCAGAGGAATAGATGTTCTGAGAACATGACTTTCCCTCACTGCAAGCTATGCTGTGAGGTTGCCCACACAGGATTGATGGGACTTTCCACCCTTTGTTTCTCTCCCAGGTAGGCAAGGAATACAGCCAGCTCTGTTTATCATTAACAGTCCTCATTAAAGGACTGTGAAGAGAGGTGGGCTGTGATCTTAAGGAGAGGACATTGGTGAAATCACACGTGGGACTGGGAAGATTGCATCAAACCAGAAGAGTCATGTATGACTGCTGGGTACACTGATGCAAACATGTACTTTACTATGCCACCTGCTTCTGCAAAGCTCTCCAGAGAAAGTGCAATTGCAAAAAGCAGAGCCACTTGCCCTAGAAAAGTGAGTGCCTGATACCACCCGTTCCAACTCACTCTGGACTGAGTTGTAATGTACTGCACAGACAGGAGAGTCCTTCAGCTTTGTCTCAACAGGACTTGAATGCTCAAGCCTCAAGACACACACCATTTGATTTAGCAGCACGGCATTGCTATGGTGATCTGCAAAATGGCCTTCTTGCTAGAGAAAAGGAATGACAGCCCCAGAACAAATACAGTTAGAATAACAAATAAATTGCTTGTGAGATATGGGTCACAATGTACAGTGTTGATGAAACAATTCTACATGAAAAAGTACCAAGTCTTCTTCAGTTAGGGATTCATTTTGGGTTCATGTCCTATCCTCATTTGTACAGGCAGTATGAAGAGATTTAGATGAAGGCAGAAAAAGGGAAGTACTCAGAGCAGCTTCTTCCCTGGACCAGCAAGTCTCCAATGCTCTTCTGCTCTGTTAATCCATTCTTGCCCCTTGACAGGAGTGTACTCCTCTGGTATCTATCTGTCATGACTTCTCTCAGGGCAATGGAGCAGAACAAAAAAGTGCTTGATTCAGCACTAAGAGAGAGTTAAGCACTCAAATTCTTCATGGGAACCATACAGCAGAAACAAATGAGACAGAAGCTAGGAATCAGGAGGTGGAAGAACTGAGTTTTTAGGCATGGTATGAATGTCACTTACTATAGCCCATACCCACTCCTTGATCACTCACTTTATCCAGTTGAAAGGTTTGTGGAATCAGATTAGTTCCTGTGATTACTTTTGTTGTTACAATTGAACCTATCACATACCTCAGCCTCTTGGCAGGACTAACATGAGGCAGTCCTTACATACAGCTGCCTACAAACAAGGAACGCGGGTAATTTCTCTTTGATCTGTCATATTTTTCTTGTCTGATGCCTATTTGTTTTGATACCTTTCCCTCATGGAGCACAGCTGGTAAATCAGATATTCTTGCCTGTAGCACATCTTTGCTCATCTACAAAACCTGAAAATAACAAAAGGCTGTGGTTTTATTATTGCTCTTCTTTGTGGTTCCAGCACACAGAGGCCTTCTGCACTGTCTGACCTATCCAGATGAGTGAGGGGACTTCAGATTGCTCATTACTTCAGTTATGAGCAGGAACCTGGTTTGTTTCTTGGAGGATTTTGGAAGCAGTTCACACCAGAGGGCTAAGTGAGTGGACTGGAGAATTCTGCAAAATGCAGATGAGGCATGCAATGCCAACAGTCTTAGCTATCCACTTTTCTCCATCTTCTTTATCATAATTTCCAGTTTGGTGCTGATGCAGATGCTAACTCAGATTTCTTCCATATTCATGACTGTCCCTTTCCCCAGCACTAAGCTAGTCAAAGGTTGTGCCACTGGGTTTGTATCTGCACTCTGTCATGGCTTGTTCCCTATAAAGACATCTGTGGAGTGTAGGAAGCCTGGCACTGTACCAAAGCAATAAGAACAGAAGTGGTGATTTATTACTTTTCCATATAAGGGTAATCAGAGAAGCTGGCAGATTGACAGTGGTGTTCAGGAAAGGCACAGAACCGCAGAGGGAGGTGGGAAGGAGCCTGCCCTATTACCTAGTCATTTTCCTGAGGTCCTGTGACAGAGCTGCACTCCACCATGACCAACTCAGCTCAAAATAGAGACCCCATGACATCCACAAAGACTGCTTTTTATATTTCTCCAGATGCAGAAGTTGTCCCACCCATGGAGAAGCCCTATTCTCTTTGTTTGCCATCCATGGAGCTTGAAACCTAGTCACTGCTGAATCAAGTAACAGTTCCTACCGTAGGTGGCTTATGGAAACGAATGGGGAATCCTCAGGGAAAACAGGTCTCAGCCTTTGCAGCCAACAGGGTATCTTGGTAGAAGGATGGTGTGGGTTAGAAGTGTTTCCAGTACAGTTGCTGTTCTCTGCATTTCTCCCCAGCCCTCCTCCTGGTGCCCCAGGCAATCTCTTGCATTAACCCTCAGGGCAAAGTTTTCTGTTATCTGATGCCAATACACAAACAGAAGAATGCAAACTTCAGCTGTCAGCCTGGAATCATGATGTAGCACACACAGCAGCAGGACTGGAGAAGGTCTAAATAGAGCTCTCTGTGGGATGGATACTCTACCACTGTATCTCCTGAGTGTCTCTCAGGGGTGTAAATCCCACTCCAGGCTATGACAGGAGCTCTGGCAAAACTGGAAGACCTTGTCACCTGAAGACAACTACTGCTGGTTTCCAGCAATTGAAATTCTGCTGGGTTTCATTCTGGCAGAAGAGGTTGTAGCTCTTCCCTCATCTTGGCCAGCCTGTAGCATTTACAGAGAAATGCATGGAGAGATTTAAAACATAGTAAGAGTTCCCTCTAGAGGAACGAAGCAATAATGTCATTCCAATAATACAACTTTCTGTGATCTGCTAGAGCCAGGGCTCCATTTTCTTTATAGGTATAGGCTGACAGTGGGACAAGCCTACTTAATAATTCCACTGCCCATGCACAAGCAATTAAAACAAAACAGTGACCTCTACACAGCAAAAGGCCTTCCAAGGGCTATAATGGCAAAATAGAAGAAACTAGAGCTTTTAGTTTAATCTAAATGCAGTTTAACAAAATTCTGCCATTAGAAAGGAATAACAAATTCCCACTGTGAGAATCCCTCATAGTGACCATGATTCCATTGTGCTAGATGTTGTCTATCCCTCCTCTGCAGGACTCTGAAGCTAACCAGGAGCAACAAGAGCTAACCAAGGCACTGCAAAGGGATTAGCCTGTGGCCACAGTCACACAAGACACTTGCATGAGCAGAACATTTGTGCTAAGTCATTGTGCCCCCAAGTCTTGCTACTCACTATGCTTTCACTAATACTGTTCTAGAGGAACTCAGTTTTAGAAATGCTTTTCTTCCATATCCTTTTAATATTGCAGGATCTTTTATAAGAAGTATGAAGCACTATCAAAGGGCTGCATGACTGCATATATAAAATTTGTCTGTTCCTTTTACTTAGGACTCTGATCACAGTAGGAACACTGAAAACACATAGCCTAATGGACCAGCTGTGAAGAATTAACGTTTCTTGTTTTAGCAATAACTGTCCCAAAATCAGCCATGAGATTAAGTTGTCTGATTCCCAAAACAAACATGAAGGACGGCAGAAGGGGTCAGCTCACTTGCACTGGGAAAATAGACAGCAAATGCCTAGCTGGGAAGAGCAGATACATTGACAGAAGGATTTTTGCTTTACAACAGACTGATTTACATAGAACTCTAGGCTGGGCTTTTCAAAAGAGGCCAGAGGAGATGTGCATACAGCTGTCATTTAAAGTAATCTGAAGCTTCCAGCTGCAGTAAAAGCATGGCTTGCTTTGGCCTTCTCCATATATGGCTTAAAGCATAGTTCTACCTTGAATCCACCTTATGGTTTTCATCCCAAAGGAATGAGATTCCTTCAAAAGCATGTGTGAAGAATTGTTGATGTAATTTTAAACAGAGAGACAAACAAAGGAAATGCCTGCACTAGTAGGGGCAAACAGCTCTCTGTGTTCAAGACAAATCCCATGAAAGAGGACCACAGACACACCCACAGCTAGAGATTGTGGGGCAGACTCTGGCTCAGATGCAAGGGAAGTACATAAACTTAATTGGATTAAAGGTCCAAAGACAAAGAGCTTAACTGTAGTAGGATACAGACAATATTCTGCTTATTTGTAACACATACCCAGAAAGTTTGGAACAAGTGAAAAATAAGAGGCTTTAAAAGAAAAATGTCATTTTGTGGGATATTTTGTCTATAATGTATAATAATGAATTATGGTATATCTGTCAGATATACATAAACATGCAGCAGTATGGATAAACTACCTTAAATATCTGTTTTTCATATGTGAAATGATTATTGGAGGAAAGTGGCCTGGGGGAAATAAAGACAGCTAGTGAATAGAAGATGCAGAGGTTTCCATGATCCAAATGACTTTTCCAAGTATTTGTGAAAGAACATTTAGATACTACTTCAAGGCAAGTAAAACAATAATAAATATGAAAGCCACAAGTGTCTGTCTGCATGCTAGCTGCTTTGTTAAACTTAAAGGCTTCAAAAGGTCAATGTAGACTTGATATTGCTTATTTGTTGTGTCTTTCAGAGTTAAGCTGTGATAAATAGCCTGCAAAATTAAGACAAGAGTAGTGCCAGATCCTGCCCCTACAGTGGTTTTGTGACAGAGTTCCATGAAACAATTCCCAACAAGAAAGTGCAACATGAGACAAGCAATAAAAAGAGAGTTCAGAAAGCAGCAGAATGACCATCTCAATGTTTCAGATGACTTAGCATCATACTCCTAGACTGTGTCTGTGACCCTAGACAAATAATTTGAATAGTCTGTGCCTTCACATCTGCAGCTATGAGATAAGATTTTTAATACCCATCTCACCAGACTGCATTGTCTGCCTCTCAGATACAAAGATGAGGCCATGTAGATTCAAAACATAGAAAAAAACCCCACAAAACCCCCAAAAAGCTGGAAATAATGTATTTTATAAAAAGTGCATTATAAATTATGACACTGAGCAGGGTCCTACAATTTATGTAGTTCCGTGCTGTGGCACAGTTTTGGTTTTATTACCCAAGAACAGGATTGTCAGTATTTTAATCTGATGCTCCATACAAAATTGTTACTCCTGTGTTAGATGTTTGAAAGGTCAGGACAGACTAAACACACATGTTAGTTACTGCACCATAATTGGATCCATGAGAAGGATTTTGGGTGTTTATTGTCTCAGTGAAACAGTAACTAATCATACAAAGAGCACCACAAAGTCAGATAAAAGCAGTTTTCTCTACTTCACCTTTCTGTGTGGACAGGAGTGGAGCTCTCAGCAGTCAGGAGGGGCAGGGTGCTGAATACGGCCAAGACCTTGGTCCTAGGCATCCCTGGAGGTCCTCCATGGCAAGGCATCCTCCAAGAAAGAGTCGTGCTACTCTCCCTCTTGGGTGGAGAGATGAGACTGATGAGGGTGAGACCTTGTTCCAGGCTGTTGGATCTTTCCTGGCCCATGGACCTCTCTGAGCTATTGCTTGATGATGGGTGCAATGAGTCATGGAGCAAATATTCCTGCATCAGTTTAGCTGTGCTGTTTTTGCCACTAGCAAATTTTTATCTATCTATCTATCTATCTATCTATCTATCTATCTATCTATCTATCTATCTATCTATTTATATTCCATAACACTTGCCTAATTGTGCTAAATCTAAGCAGTGTTACATCCCCAACAATGACATAGCAACATGCTGAAAGTCAAACTAGGGCCCTCTGATATTGGTCTGACGTCTCGAGTGATGCCAGCTCTACAGGCTGGGATACTAAACAACCCCTTGCTCTACACCTCCATAACACCCACTTGTCTAATGATACCCAGTGGGAGATTGGTTACTTGCATCATAATAACATCCTCTATGACAATCTCCTGGCTTTTGTATGCAGGACTATAATAGTAACTATTATGATTGTAAGTGCCCCTGATAAACTGGCAATGGGGTAAGCAAGGAGGCTGAACAAGGCATTAGCATTTGGGCTCAAACTAGATAATGTGTCTTGCCAATGTGCTTCATGTGCATTGGCTACACTACGAGCAGTTCTATGAGCATTTTTAAGTATAATCTCTGCTTATGTAACATTTTGCTTTTTTTTCCACCTCTCTGTGGGAATTTAGTCTTTCTAATATTATTACTGATTTTGTATCAAATTCTGCCTGATTTTGTGTGCTACATTTTAATTATCTTGTTATCTTGTAGATCAATGCATGGCTGTGTGACTGGTGCCAAAGGCAGGGCTTTGGGTTTTTTGATCACAGGCTGCTATAGGAGACACCTGGCCTGCTGGTGGCAGGTGGGATGCACCTGTCCCAGAGGGGCAAAAGGCTTCTGGGGCAGGAGTTAGAAGGGCTCATTGACAGGGCTTTCAACTAAATATGAAGGGGGAAGGGTAGATAACTGGGCCTGTTAGGGACAAGCCCAAGAGAAACATGCCAGATCTTGAAGGATGGTGGACTAGGGAGGATTCTCAGTCTGTTGTTTCATTTGAAAGAAAGGATAGATGTTTAGAAATCATGGAAGCACCTGAGAAGGGTCTGGTAGGAAATGGGGCCCACAGTGGAAAAAAGGTGTTGGAATCATTCGCTCATCTGAAGTGCATCTGTCACAGTGCACGGAGTATGAGCAACAAACAGGAGGAGCTTGAAGCCATGAAACACCAGGAAAACTGTGACATAGTGGCTGTCACAGAAACGTGGTGGGATGCATCACACGACTGGAGTGCCACAATCGATGGCCACAAGCTCTTCAGGAGGGATAGAAAGGGAAGGAGAGAGGGCCCTGTATGTTGGAGAATGCTATGAGAGCTTGGAAATCAAGTATAGTCATGATGAGGTTGAGAGTGTTTGGATTAGGGCCAATAAGGCTGATATCTCTGTGGGAGTCTGTTATACACCTCCCAACCAAAGCAGTGAGGTGGATGAAGCTTTCTATAAGCAGCTGGGAGAAATCTTGCTGTTGTTCTTGTGGGGGACTTTAACCTCCCAGACATCTGCTGGGAATACAACACAGCAGAGAGGGAACATTCCAAGAGGTTCCTGCAATCTGTGGAGGATAACTTCCTCACACAGCTGGTAAGTGAGCAGACCCGGGAGGGTGCCCTCCTGGACCTGCTTCTGGTGAACAGGGAAGATCTTGTGGGGGAAGTAAAGGCTGTAGCCCATTTAGGGCACAGTGATCATGAGATGATTGAGTTTTTGATCCTTGGTACTAGGGAAGGTCATGGAGCAGATCATCTTGAGTGTCATTAGAAGCCATATAGAGGATAAGCAGGGGATCAGGCCCAGTCAGCCTGGGTTTATGAAAGGCAGGTCCTGCCTGACGAACATGATCTCCTTCAATGACCTGATGACCCGGCTATTGGATGAGGGAAAGGCTGTGGATATTGTCGATCTGGACCTCCAAAAAGCATTTGACACAGTTCCCCATAGAACTCTCATAAAAAACTGGCAGCTCATGGCCTGGATGAGCACACGATCTGGATCAAGCACTGGCTGGACAGTCGGGCCCAAAGAGTGGGGATAAATGGAGTCAAATCCAGCTGGGGCCAGTCACAAGTGGTGTTCCTCAAGGCTCAGCATTGGGACTGTTTCTGCTTAACATCTTTATTGATGATCTTGATAAGGACATAGAGTGTATTATCAGCAAGTTTGCAGATGACACCAAGCTGGGTGTTGATCTGCATGAGGATAGGGAGGCTCTACAGACAGACTTGGATAGATTGGATAGTTGGGCTAATGTTAATGGTCTGGGCTTCAACAAGGCCAAGTGCCAGGTCCTGCACTTGGGCTGCAACAACCCCAGGCAACGCTCCAGGCTTGGGGAAGTGTGGCTGGAAAGTGTCTGGCAGAAAAGGACCTGGGGGTTCTAATTGACAAGAGGCTGAATATGAGCCAGCAGTGTGCCAAGGTGGCCAAGAAAGCCAATGGCATCCTGGCTTGCATTAGTAATATTGTGACCAACAGAAGCAGAGAGATCATTGTTGCCTTGTGCTCAGCACTGGTGAGGCCACACCTGGAGTATTGTGTCCAGTTTTGGGCACCTCAATTCAAGAGAGATCTCGAGGTGCTGGAGCGAGTACAGAGGAGGGCAACGAAGCTGGTGAAGGGCCTAGAGAATAAATCTTACGAAGAACACTTGAAGGAGCTGGGAATGGTTAGTTTAAGAAAGAGGAGGCTGAGGGGAGACCTTATCAGTCTCTACAGCCACCTGAAAGGCCATTGTAGAGGGGTTGGTGCTGGTCTCTTCTCACAGGTAATTAGAGACAGCACAAGAGGGAATGGCTTCAAGCTGCAACAGGGGAGGTTTAGACTGGACATTAGGAGAATTTTTTTCACAGAAAGAGCGGTTAGATGCTGGAATAGACTGCCCAGGGAGGTGGTTGAGTGACCACTCCTTGATGTGTTGAAAGTTTGTTTGGATGTGGTGTTGGTGGATCTGGTTTAGGGGCGAACTTTGTAGAGTAGGGATGATGGCTGGACTTGGTGATCCCAAGGGTCTTTTCCAACCTGAACAGTCCTAAGATTCTATGATTCCTTTCTCACTGCTGCGTACTGTTCAATGTATCCTATCCTTAGAAGGGTTTTTAACATCTGCCAGTGTGATCACTGGGGTATGATATACGTGACTGCCAATTACAGCCTCAGTAGCACTGGTTTTACAGTTTTACACAGGGAGGAATGAACATGTTCAGTCTCCCCACTCCACTGGTGGGTCTGCAGACATTGTACAAATACTGCTGTGATAGTGACTACAAATTATTTTCTCTGAAGTATATAAGAGTACAGGTATCATGATTTCTGCTACTTGTACTAGAATAAATTGCAATTTTTCCAGTTTTCTATCCATTGGTTATTAGTTAATGATGAGTATCTTGTAACACTTTTTATACCCACAATTTTTTCAACTTTTGACTGCTTAAGTTCAGGTAGCACTTAGCTGGCTTTCCCTTTCTGTCAAACTATTTATCTTCTCAATTCTGTCTTTCTGGATTCAAATTTGTTTAAAATCATATTACTGAAACTAACTTTTATCATTATGTCTAATTGCTTCTTTTCAAGCTGTTCTTCAGAGGATCACTTTGTAAAACAAAATAAAAAGACGGTCAAGGCTATTGAGTTATTACATTTGAGCTGAAGTTGTGACTGTTGAAAATGTTTTTGTTATGATTGCTCAAGGATACATCCATTTACTTCCAAAGTTGGAACTGCTTATTTACATTGTGTTTTTCTTTATGATAAGAGTTTTTATTATATTTTAGGACATGTTGTAGTCCTTTTTGATTTAATAAAAAGTTGTTGATAATTAAAGATGTTGCTTTAGTTTCTTTGAGACCTGGGGATAAGAGAAAAAAACGGTACAACCACTTCAGCTGTTTCTGAAATGAGAGCTACTGTTAGATGCAATCTATCATGTGTTCTGTGTCTGGACAATTCTTTTTTGAAACTTACCTTTGTGCTGCTCGTAGTGGCATAGGCTACTGGATAAGTTTCCAGTTAGCCTGTAGCAATTTTTACTATGGTTTAGGATACAGCGAAGTCCCCTAACATCGCTGCAGAAAAGCCTAACATGTTCTACCTGCTATGTATCTCCAAATGGGAAGTTCAAATATAATCTTTTGTGGTGGCTCTGGGTGTATTGGAGTCATGGAGCAAATATTCTTGTATCAGGTTAGTCACTAGCTCCATTTTTTCCTAACACCTGTCTAGATGCTCTTTATCTAAGCAGTGCCATATCCCTAACAACCATGCAGCCACGTGCTGAAGTCAAACTATGGACCTCTGATATTGGTCTAAACATTTTGTAGGCTCTGCACCTCTGTAGGCTAAGACAATAGGCCAAGGTAATGTAAAAAATGGAACTAGCTTTGTAAAAGGTTGTTTGGTTAAACACAAAAAGCTTTCTTACACATTTTTGCTAATACTGAATATATCATGCTGTCACACATCAAAGAAATCACTCTACTCTGACAATTAAAACGTGCTTTGTATTTACATCAGGTTGTTGCTAAGAAACTCTCTACCACTGCAGCACTGTCCTGACAATGCTAAGAAAAATCTGTTTAATTATGAGAAATGAACAATACCAATGATGCCAGGAAATAGTTGCTGCTTGATTAGTAAGGCAAATATGGAAAAATATGGAATATTTATCATTTATCACTATTGCAAGTAATAGTTTGGTTCTTTCATGCAACTTCTCAGTTGTTTGTAAACAACTTCAAAAAATTATTCATAAATTTGTATCTCTAATCTTTTAAGTACAGCTTTTCCATAGCCATCAGAATTTTCTGCAACTGAACATCTGTGTCCATTTTTTGTATTCTTGCTAAAAAAATCTTGACTGTTCTCTCTTTGCAGCAGAAACTGTGATTTCACTTGTAGAACTCAATTTTATTAATTGCACTCTCAGCTATAACCTTCTATAAGAGAATCAACAAAGACAAAGCAGACAGTTGCCATTTGACTGCTTATTTGTTTATATGTTTAAAAATCCAGTTTTAATCTTTTTGCTAATTTCATTACTTCCATTAATTACGTTTTTATATCAAGGAATGCCTGTGCAGAACTTCAGAAGTCCTAATAATCAGGAGTGAGAAGTCAATAACACTTGTGGAGGGAAGTCAGAACCTGCAATCAAAAAAATAGAGGCAAACTAGTTCAAAGAAGCTTTTCAGAAGAAAGCAGTCTGCATGCTTTAGCCTGTATGTACATAAGAAAGGCTCACCAGGTCACTTTCAAATATGTAAGACAGCGTCTGACTCAACACAGATGTCAGGGCACACCATGCTCTGAATGTAGCAAACAAAATCAGCAACAGAAAAAAAGCGAAACAACTGCAAGTCAACCCACAAACCAAAACAGCTCTATGCACATATTAGCTATATCCACCTTTCCCCAGAACTTCAGAGAGCTGAGATTCCTTCCCACAGACTGTCAAAAAACAATGTTATGTTGTTGTCCAAATTAGAAAGTCTAATTAGCGAATCTCAGTTTCTTCCCAAGTGACTGTTTAAATTCTCCAAATGTGTCACATGCATCTGGTTTAGACTCTTCCTTGCCCTTAAGTCTCCAGAGGTAGAAAGGACAGTTAAAAGGATGTTTTTTAAAAAAACACCCCATTGGGGTCTGGGTTGAAAGTCTCAATGAAGTCTGCCATCTGATTCCCAAGACCAGGGAGGCTAGGTCTCCATGGGAGGCTCAGTTTTTCTCCACAGGCCACTCAACCATGTTATAAAAAACTTTCAGCTCACAGATCTGACCTCCTTGCTCCTGGTCATGCAGACTTTCCACAGTTACTTGCTTACAGCACTCCCTGACTGTGTTCCAGCCATTTCTGAAGCTGTGGGCAGCCTTAAGGGACATTTTTTTTCTTGGTGGCTATTTCTTAGGTTCTCAGAGCTAGAGTATCCACAGCAAAATGGTTTGTCTGTATTGCCATGAATCCCTGACCAGACCTGTGCCTTTGTCATCACAAACAGAACTTTAAAAACAATGGAAAACCGTAGCCTGCAAAATATTCTCCTCTTTGCCCCATTTGTGTTGCACAGGAATGGACCACACAACACTTCTTTAGGTGCTGCCATGTCTCTCCTTGTCAACAGCTGGACACATGCTCTGCTGTATGGCAAGAGAGGAGAAAGCAGGACTTGTTGCCCCTGGTGAGCTGTGCCTGCTGACCTCACTTCAGCTGCACGGACACATGCTCTCTGGCAGGTGAGAGCACTAGCCAAGCTTGCAGGACAGAATGGGAGAGCAGGAGAATTGGATTAGAAGCATCCAGAGCCTTGCAGGGATACCCATGCTGAATTAGGGAAGGCTGAGGCAGGAAACAGATTCACTGCACATTTAGGGTTTTTAGCTAACTCACTTCAGCATGTCATCAATATATAAATGTATGTGTATGTGTGCATTTTTGAGACCCCTTTGATACACACTTCCAGATTGCATCTGATACAGAGGTTCTCAGGACTGAAGGGAATCAGACCTACTGCCAGCCAAAATAAAGCAAAAGGCTGTCTCACTCTCCAGAGAACATCCAGTTTGAGTGCTATGCACAAAAGGACAGATGGACAGGGCCAGAAGACTAAACACAATAAGGAAACAACAGTTATCAAAATGGCAAAGGTTGTTGTGTTATCTCTGCAGCTTAGCTTGAGAAGCATCTCAGCAAAAGAGAGATGTTGGGAGGGCTGAGAAGAGCAATGTGGTAGTTATGCAGGTGTTAATACCCGCAGACAGGACAAGTGTTCTCATCTGGCTAGTCTGTCTTAATAATCCTTATTAATGCTGCTGTACTGAAATTTGAAGAAGTCCTGAAAGGCTGCTATGGCTCCCAAGGTACTCCATAGGGTGAACATTAGAGCATGAACAAGGTTCTGAGAGATCTTCAGAAGGGAAAACAGGCTTTATAAAGAGATGGGAGCCCAAAGAGGAAGCTGCAAAGAAGTATGGGCTGTTCTTAGTGACATTAACAAGTGTGTTCCTTCAAGAAGGCTAGCAAAAGAGCTCTCTTTTCCACAAGCCTCTGTGGTGCCCATGATCAGGTTTCCCACAGCACTTCCCAAAAAGGGCATTGCAGCAGAATGCCCTCAGTCTTTTCCAGTGTCAGCAGCAAAGGAGGATAATGTGAGGACAGTCATTATAAAAGGTGCTTTTTTTGCCTGCTGGCCTGCTACCCTAGGAGGAACACATCTAGGTGGGAAAAACAGGTGTCAAAATGTTATGAAGAGACATCTCTCTGATGTTGAACTGCAATAACCCATGTACCTATGGCTACACTTAACTCATGTGGTAAGTCTATGTTCCAGTTTCCTTACATCAAGCCCAAGGTTGTCACAAGTAATTTTTCTCCAGGCAGTATGCTTTTTAAGATTCAGAATCAGGTCTTTTTTTTAGGTATTTTCCTTAGTTCTTTACTTTATAGACTGCATTTTCAGGGGCTGGATCTTCTTGTTCTTTCGCCTTCTCTGATTCAAATCATGTTAATACTTTGGCTGTAAAGTACACTTCCAGCAAGGAATCTGAAGAATGCTTTTTCATCTGGGAAACGGATTTATTTTCCCAGTTCATGTCTATGCAATCTTCAATTTCAAGACTATCAGAAATGGGAGAAACAATTCTTTTAACTATATAGATAGCAATACTATCTCAGGAATTTCTTCAGTATTCATGTTTGACAGCTTGGGCTTCCAAAGAAGCCTAAGGGAACTTTATGCTCCAACTCCCACTTTCTTACCACAACACAAATTCTCCCAGAGTGAAAGAAATACTGTATGATTGCAAACCTAATTTAAATAGTGTTTGACTCACAGTATCCAATGCTCAGATATGAGGAAACACAATCAAAAATTATATTTCTTCATATCTTTTTGTCTCTTTTTGGCACACCAATCCTATTTATTGTTTTAACATGGAGGAATCTCTCCTGTTCTTAAATCCAGCGACATTCCTAAGTGCTAAACTACAAGAGCCAGTCATCTCTCCCTGTGTTTTATTTCAAGTCCTAATAAATTATTGCAATCCTAACAATACCTTCACAAATTATCAGAATTGCAAGATGTGCTGTAGATTGAAGCCACTGCTTTGCAAGGTGCTTGAGACAAGTCACGAGGAGGAGAAGATTGAGGTACCTTGATGCTGCTTGTCCTGCCACTGTCTCCTGCTAGATTGCTTTAGCTGCCCTGCTTGGCCAATGACATTTTCTCCTTCTGTGAGTGAAGATCTATTAAGTGTATTGGTTGTCAGCTAGCCTAGAGTTCTTCTTGGAAATGATATCTCTTGCATAATGAAATGCAGCTCTGTCTTGCTTTGATTTTAATGAAAATCACTTTAATGGTAGTCAGAAGCTTTTGCATTTATTTAGTACTTTTTAATTAAGTAATAACTCTCTGGACTTTGAACCAATTTTTTTAATATTTTTTTTTTTTCCTGTGATAAAAAGCATTGCAATAGAAATAAAACAAACAAGGAAGTTAAACAAATGCGATTTTGATTCCCCATCTCTCATGGGATACTGCTGGATGTAAAAGGAAGCTATTCTTTAGTAACTGCAATACTGGCTGCTTTTAAATCTCCTCATCTACTTTCACATTACATTGCTATTTCATCATGTGCAGACCTGCTTGAATTTCAACTACTTCACTACCGAAAGAGCCACCACTCAGTTGGAGAACAGGTACTGTTTGACCTAGCTTAGGACACAGAAAAGTCTTGTCTGTGTGTACAAGTTTAGATTGTCAAGAAATAGTCCATTTGGTGAAAATGTGTATGATTTCCTGGCAGGAAAAAGGAGTTACACTATTAGATTAGTCTGGAAGATGGCTGCTTATATTATCTTAATTTAATAATGGTACTTTGTTGAGACTAGAGAATGTGAAAAAGTTCCCCATCATGTCAGGGTGAAAATTCACACTGTGAATTTCCTGCAGGTAGCTCAAGGAAAGAAATTTGGTGCACACTGTATCCTCTGAACCTGCAACTTCCAGGGAAATCACCATGATTCTGGTCACTGACACTGGATGCCTAAGGAAGATGATGGACAGACTCAGTAACAGATACTGTGTACTTCCTAAGTGCTACAATACCAGCACAGCAGGAAGTGGCTAAAGGAAAAAAATGCAGAACTGAAGTGATTTGGGCCAGGACAAGCAAGAATTGTTGAGAGAGGCAGAAGTACTGTTCTGGTTCAGTTTGGTGGGTTTTTTGGTAGCAGGGGAAGGGCCCCAGGAGTGGCTCCTGTAAGAAACTGAGAAACTCCCCCTGCCCCAAACCCAGCCAAGGAGCCATAAGGGGGAAAATAGATGCTCCTCACCATTGCCATTGACATATGAAAGAAATGAGATAACACCAGAGCAGAGGAGCACTAAAAGAAAAGAGAAGAGCTGTGCTGGAGGAGGAGAGCGGTGCTGGTGGTTGGTGAGGAAGAAGGGGAAGAAGGTGCCCAGCAGAAGTTTCCCTGCAGCCCATGGTGAGATGGCAGCTGTCCCCCCGCATTCATAGAGGAACGTGGTGGAACATTCCCTGAAGGAGCCAGGAGGGGTGAACTTGGCCAGTGGACTTGGATTTTGTGGCCAGAGGATTTGCTGCCAGTGGACTCTGATTATGCAGCTTTGGAAGACCCCGAAGCCAAGGGAGGTGCCTGTTCCCTGAGCAGCCCGTGACTCTGTGGGAAGCCCAGGCTGGAGCAGCTCCTGACCTGGTGGGAAGGACTCATGAAGGAGAGGTTCGTGGAGGACTTTCTCCCATGGGAGGGACCCGTGGGGAAGCAGGGAAGGACTCCTGAGGAGGAAGGAGCAGCAGGAACCACCAGCCTGTGAACTGACTCTAAACCCCATCCCCCTGTGCTGCTGGGGGGAAGGAGGGAGAGAAACCGGGAACAAAGGGATTTGGGGCTGGGAAGAAGGGCGGGGTGGGGTAAGATATGCAAGCCCTGCTCTGTGTGTGTCTGTGTCCTGTGTGTGTTTGACCAGTATTAAATTATTCTTTTCCCCCAAGTTGAGTCTGTTTTCCCCGGGACCTTCACCGCTGAAGAACCCTCCTTGTCAGTTTTCTTGACCCATGAGCTTCTAGTTGGCCTTTGCCCTCCTCATCCCAGAGTGTGTGTGTGTGTGTGTGTGTGTGTGTGTGTGTGTGAGGAATTGAGTGAGCACCCATGGGGATGGTTCTTTGTTGTCGTGTTGGGCCCAAACCACGACAAGTACAAAGTTGATAACCACAGGAAAAATCAGGGTTTTATTCACTCATCACAGCAAACGTTTAAGTGATATATGAGTCCTGACCACATGCACTTTGTCCTAAATTACCTTTTATTGGTCCTGGTCAGATGACATGATAACTCTCATTATGGTTTTGCAGACAAATCCAGATGTATCCTGCTGTGATTTGTGCACACAGATTTTTCTCAGGAAGAATGCTGTGATGTCATGTGTCACCCCTGTTCCAGTTTCTAACTGCTTCCCTTTAAGAACTTGTAACTTACATCTAACATATTTTTTCAGTTTACAGAGTTTGGAGCAGGTCAGATGCAAAAGATTCAGAAGCCCTCCCATAGCACAAAACCTGGAGATGCTAACCAACTTTTATTGAAACAGTTCCTCACTTCTCCTTTCTTCATTTTACTAATTTTAAGCTATTTCCAGTGTTGCTTTTGTACAAAGAAAATTTTGCATGATTTTGTAACAAAATTTCTTTTTGTCCAGTCAATAGGGCCTACTCTCAGTAGATAAAAATCTAACAGGAAAATGAAGCTGTCATCCTTTCAAAGCTTAAAAAATTATAGTGCATAGAAATCTTTGTTGACTTCATAGTAAGCTTAGCCACATTCAGAGCATGCCACTTTCTCCCACTGAAATTGCCCTCCAGATAGTGGTCAACAAAGAAGGCTATTTGCAGCCTCCACTCCCCTCCAAAGGGATTAGTGTGTTCACATGGACAGAATTTTGTAGC
The DNA here is from genome assembly GCF_020740795.1 of Apus apus. Lineage (NCBI taxonomy): Eukaryota > Metazoa > Chordata > Aves > Apodiformes > Apodidae > Apus > Apus apus. The sequence goes on along the minus strand of NC_067312.1, from coordinate 65,630,604 downwards.
TGTGAACATCTTAGAGTGATCATCTAACAAGATTTGAAGTGACAAGTAGTAAGAAAAATGATGACATTATTCTCTGCATTTAGGGCCAATTATTGCCTCTAATTCATGATGTTCCAGTTACAAGTGACTCAGCTTTTCCATTACAAGCTTCTTTTCTGTGTCTCTGTCACTCAAGGCTGGCATTTCTTCTATTAGCTGTCAGTCCAGTCATAAGAGGATTTTATGATTAATGAGATTCACTTTTTGCTGTTTCTGAGGTGCTTCAAATCCCACAGACATAGTTTACCAGAGAGGAAGGGGGACACTTAAAGCTTCTGACAGCAAGTTCTACTGATGCTCAGCTGTACACAGGTGATTTTTTTAAACAACGACAAGAGTGTTTGATAAAGCAGGAAAACATGAGTATCTTCACTGATTTGCAGCTGTGCCCACACATTTATCTGAAAGTAAGCCTGCTGGAAATTCAAAGGGAGATGACTGTATTTTTTTGCCTTGCAGTGAAGGGAAAATTATAGAAGTGGATACTCTGACAGCTTTTGTTCCTTTTGGTTATTTCTCTAATAATTTTTGGACAACGTTATATCTGTTTTTTCAGTTTTTGTATCTGTTACTATTTGTGCTACAGTAGCTTTCAGGGTCTCTAACTAGTACCAGGGCTCTGTGGTGCTTTGTATGCAGGGATTTTGAAGGTGTGAAGCAAAGCAGGAATGCTTAAGAAGAAAATTATGCTTGAGGCTGAAAAAGAGTTGACGAAGGAGTATAGGATAAAGGTGTATTCTAAGAGAAATGGAAAAACTAAGTGAGGAAATTTCTGTTTCTCATAGTCCAAGAAATCGGGAACCCCAAAGGAAACCAAAAGGTAGCATTTTCAAAACAAAGGAAAGGACATTGCTCTTCACATAGTATGTAGGTGAATTATGGGCATCCTTCATCCAAAATGTTATGCGGCTGATTTTGCATGTATCCAGAAGGAGACAAGAAAAAATCATAGAAAAGAACTTGTCCTGTCCCACCTGGAGGGTGGTTAATATATAGAAAAATTCTTGTGGCTTATGAAGTTTCCAGAGCCACAAAACTGTTAACATCTGTGATAGTATTCTGCTGTAGTACCATTACAGGTCTGGCCTGAACTTACATGCATTCTTAGGCATCTGGTTTTGTGTGTTGTTCAGATTCTGGACTAAATGGGCCTTTGGTGTGATCCACCAAAGCTAGTAAGTTACTGATATCTATATTGTGATGGCTAAGGCTGTAACAGATCTACAGACTTCTGTGTCACCAGCAATATAGATGGTCAAGCCTTAATTCAAGGGTGTTACTCAGTCTGATGTTCCCAAGCTGTCTGTTGACAGGGTTTGGAAGTATTCCGAGGGGGGTGAAAACCTGATATTCCTCACTAGCTCTGAGGAGTCCAGAACCTGTGCATTAAATACAAAGGTTACACTGTGGAGTTCAGGAAATAATCCACAGAAAAACTGCAAAGTCCACTGTGCTTATATCCATGTGATATAGCATAGTCCTGTGAAATAAATTCTTTATGCAGAATTTGTGCAAGCAATGAAATGGAAGGATGATCCACAGATGCATTGAAAATATTTTTTATATTCTCTATATTCCAGAAGCTAACACTTTTCACCATTTGTAGTGTTTTCTGACTGTTAAATACTTCTTCTATTAAGAAACTGAGTGCTAGACTCTATTGGTAAGTGAACCTTGAGCTGTTTGCCTCTGAGGAATCAGGGATATTCAGAGGGCTGATCTGGGATTCACCAACAGATAAAGATTTCTGGAAAGGCTAAACTAGACTGGCAGTCAAGCCAAGGGTTAATCTGAGATTTCAAGTGAAGAGGCGAATGACAAACACGAGTATGTATGATCACTTTCTCCTGCACCCAAGAACTGGATGTTACCCAAAGCAAAAGCTGGGTGAGAGAACATAGTTCAAATAAGGATTCTGCTAAATGCAGAGATTCTCTTGTCTGTGCTCACCTTGGCAGTCTCAGTATTTTAATGCATTTCTATCCAAAAAAACACTTTGTGAGCTCTTCACTGAGAACATACACAGGCCCCGTTGCCAACAATATCTGCTCACATACCCTGTTGAATAAGGAAACTTGGAATAATGTATTTGAATTTTTACTTAAGAGTTTGGGGGAATCAGCTTGCGAAGTCATGGTAGTGTGTTACAGAAAAGAGTCAGAGTCTGCAGTTAGCCAAGGGAGAAAATATTTCCATTAAATTTTTTTCTCTTTTGCAGGCAAATGCCATCTGCCTTATCCTGAAAATCTTTGACAGACAACAGTGCAGAATGGTTATCTACTTAGATAAACATATTTCCAGGAGGGGTGGGAATAAATTTTCCAAATTAAGCTAACTCCAGAAAAATATCCTCCTAAACTTTCTCTCATAATAGTTCACCCTTTCTGCATTTTTTTCCTCTTTGCTATACGTCAGTGTTTATCTTTAAAGTCCCCAAATATTTGCATCGAGATGCTTAACCCTCAAACAAAGATCACAGTTCTAGATACTACAAAGTTCTGTTTTGTGTTGTCCCATCACCTAACTGTCAAGGACTGGACTTTAATTTTGGTTTGTTGTGTTATTAAGCTTACTAGAGGGAAGAAAATGGGAAAGAAAAGTGGTTCTCTGACGTATTTAGCCTACATTTAGGAGCCTCGGGGACATGTTCTTCTTTTCAAGGTTATTTATTAACAAGATGTTTTCTTTTCTAGGTATTGCTTTCCATAAAAACATGTGGTGTTTTGGCCACTTTAAACTTTTGTATGCCTACATTGCTGTTCAAAGGAAAGGCCCCATTCCCTCCCTTGCATTCCAGCTTCCACTGCTCTGCTTGTATTGGCATAAACATCTATGCAACTGACCTGTCAGCAAGGACTAAGAACAGATCAGCTGAAAAATATCCTTTAAAAATACTTCAAAATTGTCAGACTTGAGCTGTTGTGAAATTTTGTGTGTTCTTTAGCTAGCAGAAGAAAAGCATTACTGAATTGCAATGGGCTGTAGCAGGAGACGGGGCTAATCTTTTAGGGCTGATAAGGATTTCCATGAGGTTTAAGTGACTGTATTGTTACCTTTCAAGCAGGGGCTACTTTGTGCCTTTTCTTAGTGTCTTCAAGGGAATAGTTGGTCTGGTAAATTACCAGTGCTCTTCCTCTCATCCTGCCCAAAAGACATCTCAATTTGTCAGCAGAGCCTGCACCATTAATGGCAGAGTCTAGCAGTTCCCTGTTGAGCTGTTATGTTGTAATCACAACTTTCAGACCTTCAGATTATTACAGGGAATTGGCACACCTGCCCAAGATTTGCTGTTTTCTCTAGTTATTTGTGGAGCAAAGCATGCCTGCAATGACTGACGCCAAAATTGGGCCAAACTCTGTTCTTGTTCCAATAGTTATTCCCATGGGACTTGACCACTTCCTTATCAATACACATGCTCCAAAGACCAAGTATCTCACACTGGGGCCTTATTTCATATTTTCAGGGCTGAGGTAGCACCAAAGGATCAGATTGCATTCTTGAACCCCATTGTCTGGCTCCAGACAGCTCCCGGCACACAGGGAAGAGAAGACACAACACATGCAGACTCAAAGAGTACTGAAGAGATGACTGACAAGCTCAGTGAACTTAGAAGCTGTAATGTGTTTATTTTTGGGAAAAAGACATGGAGTTACTTTGTATTCCCCACCAAATTTTAAACCTCTTTTGGTAACCACCAGAAAGATGTTTCCTTTCAAACAATTAACAGACTGATGGGTTTTACTAACAGAACAGGTGTTATTCTTTTCTGGTTTATCCTTCACAAAATAGGCATTACTGCCCTGCAAAAATGAGTGCAGTGCCCAGCACTGTCCACAGGGAGGTGGCCAAATCCAAGCTCGTAGATTGAACTGGGATTTTTGCAGACGGAAGGCAGCTCATCTACACCAGAACAGACAAAAAAAAAAAAAAAGATCTAATTTCAGTTTACCAAACAGAACAATTGTCTGGACAAGACTGCAGAGTGGACTAATATTTTGTTTAGAGGCAATTATAACAACCATTCTGAACCTGAAGATGAAGGAAGACATCCCCTGCAAAGAGAATTGATTGTGGAAGCATGTTCACTTAACCTGGTCTGCTACTTCTTGTTATAAGAGGAGTTCCCTTGACAAAGACAAACTTCCTGTGCACACCCAAGTGTCTGCACTATGTTTCTGCATCGTGCAGTTTCTTCATGCTGGACAAAAATAGTGGAGACATTCTACCTCTCAACTGCCTGAGTTCTCCAAGGAGCAGAGTCACGTGAGCTTGTGACCATGCTTCAACTCTCATGGCTAGACCTCTGCTTGGGGCACCTTGGTACTGTGCTTCATTCATGGGCTAAAGATCCCCAGCATAGGCCTTCCCCTGCTTTAAGGAATTAAAGCAAAAGCACAAAAGAAAGTTGGCCCTGTCATGATGTCACTTAGAAAGGAAGTCCAGTTCAAGGGCAGTGAACCCCCATGTTCGTTCTTGATCATGGCACTGAGCCTGTTTACAATGGGTTGTTTTTTTTTTTTATAAATCTGGTGTGATCACACCTCCTGGCCACATTTTTGATTGTCCAAAACCTGATAATCTTTTTATACTGTTTTAAGTTCACACCTGTCTTTCAAAACAGTAACACTTCCACACTTTTCATTAAAGTTGGTGGCACAACATAACAGAAATGTAGGTAGGAAAGAAGCTGATGAGCAGGCTTTCTTATCCAGCTCATCCTGGATGTCACAGGGGCAGGCAAGACATTGTTCCTTTGCAGTGTGTTTGTCTGCTGCTGTCTTGTGACTCTTACAGGCCCTCACTTAAAGCTTCTTGCCAGCCTCTCACTCCTCCTGCTCAGTCATGCATTGACAGTGGTTGCTTTATTTAAAAGAATGTGCTTAGTGGTTTAGAGATTGCCTTCTGGCCCTGGCTGAAACTATGAATACAACAGGTCACAGCTTTAGAGCTTAGTGGCTTTGGTAGGTTTTGCCCGAGCTTTTGATTTATGCTGGGGGCAGGTAAGCTAAGGCTACTGCTTCACACAGTGAAGGCTCTGTTTTGCCCATGAAGCTAGTCAGAGACAAGCTGGAGCCCACAGGAATGCTCAGTCTCGCCTGTGCAGCACCTATGCTTGCCTGAAGTGATGCAAAGGCATAAAAAATCAGCATCACTAGTTGGAGCCTGTAGCCAGCACTCTTCCCCAGGGGTCAGTTCTAGGTGTAGTCCTGTTCAGCATATTCACCAGTGACCTGGCCTCTGTAGCAAAATAATGAAACTTTTCTCTAAGACTCTTCCTACATCTTGAGTGGGAAAAGTGTCAGCTGAAAACATTACCTGCAAAATCAGCTTGTTTTGTTGAGATGAAATAGATCCATAGCACGTGCTGTGAAACCATCATCTAAGAACATATTTTGCTCAGCTTTGACATGAAAGTGTGACATACCTTTTCTTCATGCTCTTCCCCTAATACATGCAGAGTGACACTTGTTGAGATTTCTTTAGTTTATGTCTGTTTTCCTGAGTTTCCTTTAGAGGAGTTTTCATTTTGAGCAGGAGACACTTCTGTGATGTAATGACATTTGTGACTGATAATGCAACTGATTAAGCACTGGGTGGTGAGCAAAACCCAAAAGATTTCCAGCTGGTCTGTTTTGCAGGGTTTAAATTGGCTAGGGTAGTTGTTGAACATTTTGTGAACAAACATGTGTGATTCAGGCACAATCTGGTACTGCCTGAGACTGGAGTGGAGAAGTCATTGGCTGCAGGGACAGAAAGAGTTGAAAATATTAACAGAACAAGCTCTCCTGAAAGCATACAGGAAAGAAAGAACAGTTTTGGTGTTTTTTTGTTTTTTTTGGTTTTTTGTTTTTTTCCAAGCAGGTAGCAATTCAGAGAATGAAGGTTGTAATTCTGATTCTTTGCAATCCGAAAATCTTTTCTCTGCCAGTAAGTATGTTTGGTCCCACTTACTGTTTGGCAGGTTTCATGTGCCAACTTAGTGGAATTATCAAGGAAAAGCTTGAGATTAGCTGTATTTTAATTTCTGCTTTTTAAATGTCTGCAAGACTGAGCTGCAATAAATCCTGGAATCTTGTCCCAGAGGCAGTGGTTGGACCCCCAGCAGTGTGCAGATTTAAAAATGGTCCCTGAGTGATCCAGACCTAGACACAGATCTCCTTTGTAATTTTGTGATTTTGTAACATGTTGAAGAATTGCTAAGTGGGGAATGGTGTGTGGTAATGGACAAAGCTGAAGGTTGTACTACAGATCCATGTTCTTCATTCTCTCATTAGCAAAAGGCAGGGACAAGCAGCTGTGCTGCCAATGCTCCCTGCTGCCTTTTGATTCTCATTTACTATAACTTCATGGATTGGTAGCACAAGGTAAGACTTCAGGGGTCATCTAGGTGCTGTCTCAGCAAGACAACTCCATGCAAGATGGTACTTTTGAGAGTGATCTTGAATACATGAGCTTAGTGTTGTACTTCTACAGTAAGCCAAGTCTTGTTCTTGAGTGACAGCAAATGTTTGGTTAATTTGCTTGTTGGAAGACATAACTATTTAGCCAGGTGAGTAGAGCTAAATCAAGCTGCATTTTCTTACAGTTGATTCTTTCCATGGGTAAGGAACACTGGATAAAGTATTCCTGTGAGCAACAGCAAAATTGTAGCTAGGTGATATAAACCCTCATTTTTTTCTCAAACAAGTTACATAATTTAGTTTATGAGGAGACGTTTTCTCTCATATTTCTTGTATAAATTGTGTTACATTTCCAGGATAAAAATCTTGCATGATGTTATCTGTACTATTGATGATATCTGAAAAGTAACTTGTAAAGATTCCAGTTTGGCTGATTACCTAGGGAAGTTCATTCAACAAAAGAGAGAGAGAGAGAGAGAGAGAGAGAGAAAAGTGAAATGTGATATAGAAAGCATCTAAGATGTCTGATTAGTTTCCCCACCCTAGATTGCAAAATAGTCTGGTGTTGGTATAGATTCCGTGGGTTAAAAAAAAAAAAAAGTTAAAAAAAAAAAGTGGACAAAAACTTCAATGAATTGAGGTTGTGCTTTTTCCATCAAACACTGCATACCCAAAGACCACTTCTGAGTGAGAATCAGAAAGTATGCAAGATGTTATTTGCCACAACTAAAGGACCTGCATTTGCTGAATTTAAATCTACATGGTCCTATCCCCCAAATGCTTATGTACATCTTAGATTTACATTCATGGTATGTTTTATGGGCTTCAGTACTAAAGAGAGATGTAAGAGCTTGCATGGCCTTTGACAGGACTGCAAGGAAACAAGGCTGTTTTGCAGTCTGGCTACTGTGTTTCTGTCTGCAGCAGGACTGTGAAATATTACAGCAGTCTCCGTTTCAATGCCTTGATTCATTGCTGTACTCTGTGGAGAAAATGCCTGTAACTCGAAAGCTAAAATTACACTCAGGTAGGAGCTATCTTGGATTTTAAACAGAAATGTCATAAAAAAGCTGCTAGCATGGTACACAGGAATAGAATTCCAATTGAACCTTGAAAGGAAAACTTGATTTTCTGAAAATATTACACTGTTCTAAAGCTTGTTGTTTTTTGTCTCGTTTGTTTCCATTTGTAAGGAACATATAAAGCAATGGGGCATGAAAATGCTTGCTTTTGCATTTCAGATTGTGTGGCTGCTGCAGTTGAGTTATAGTGCTTCGCACTGCCCAGCAGACACAGGTACCATGCACAGGCTTTTTTACTCTGAGATGCTATTTGGGATTGTGGGAGCCCTTACTCCACTGTAGATTTGGAGCAGGAATCAAGCTGGGGGGAGAGTGTCGATCTGCCAGAGGGTAGGAAGAAGCTGGGTTGGACCTGGACAGGCTGGGTTGATGGGCCAAAGCCAACAGCAAGAAATTCAACAAGACCAAGTGCAGGGTCCTGCACTTTGGCCACAATAACCCCAGACAGCACTACAGACTGGGGGAAGAGTGGCTGCAGAGCTGCCCAGCAGAGAGGGACCTGGGAGTACTGGCTGACAACGGGTTGAACATGAGCCAGCAGAGTGCCCAGGTGGCCTGGAAGGCCAATGGCATCCTGGCTTGTACTAGGAATAATGTGGGCAGCAGGAGTAGGGATGTGATTCTGCCCCTGTACTCAGCACTGGTGAGGTTGCACCTTGAGTCCTGTGTCCAGTTCTGGGCCCCTCACTTCAAGGATATTGAGGTGCCGGAGCAGGTCCAGAGGAGAGCAGCAAGGCTGGTGAAGGGACTAGAGGGAAAGTCTTATAGGGATAGGCTGAGGGAGCTGGGGTTGTTTAGCCTGGAGGAGACTCAGGGGGACCTTGTCACTCTCTTCAACTACCTGAAGGGAGGTTATAGTCAGGTGGGGGCTGGGCTCTTCTCCCAGGCAACTATTGACGGGACCGGAGGGCATGGCCTAAAGCTGTGCCACAGGAGGTTTAGGTTGGATATTAGGAAGCACTTCCGCATGGAGAGGGTGATCAGACATTGGAATGGACTACCTAGGGAAGTGGGGGAGACACCATCCCTGGAAGTGTTTAAGGAAAGACAGGACGTGGCACTTAGTGCCATGGTCTAGCCAGTGTGGTGGTGTTAGGTCACAGGCTGGACTTGATGATCTCAGAGGTCCTTTCCAGCCTTAGTAACTCTGTAATTCTGTAACTCATTATGCATAAGAGGATGATCATCTTCTGAAGTCCACTGATTCTTTCGGCACTCCTAAGGTTTTGGTTATCCTCACATGAGCAGGCTGGGTATTCCTCCCATCAGTGCAGCACATCATATTACCCCTGTAACCTCTGGTTCAGTTTCTCACTTGCCAGTCAAGAAGTTTCCACCTTGCAAAAGGTGGTTTACTGTGGTAAAATTTAGAGTTAACACTTACATTTCAGGATTAGGTGTGGGTTCAGATCTTCCTTTCATGCAAACCCAAAGCAAATTAACTTAAGTAGCTGTTGGTAACAGGTATTGTTTTAATTGTTATTAATTGTAATTGGAAGAACTATTAATAATTGCTTATTATTATAATAATACAATACTAATATATTAGTTTCACAAAGGTAGGTGCTGTGACACCATCTGAATGTCATCTTCTCTAGAAAAAAGGTGCATTTTTCAGCAGTGAATGGCAAAAACAGGACATATCTCCTGACCTGAATATCTGTACAGACCAAGGCATAAGAAATCCTTTCATAAGCCTGTTTTACCACAAGGAGCAGAATAGAGCTGGCCAGGAACAGAAATCTGTAATACAAAATCAGCGATCAAACAATTCCAGATATTTCCCATTAGTTTTTCTAATTTGGATTAAAAACAAGAAAAATAGAGTCTCTGAAAGAAAACTGGGTCAAAACTAGGTAGGTTTGCATGGACTGGAGAAAACTGAACAAAGTGAACATAAAGCAAATCCATGAATGTAAGGAAAACTGGTCAAATCTAAAGCTGAAGACTAGATTTGGTGATCCAATCAAAAATTACACATTCAATATACCGAAGATCCAGAAACTCCATTCAGATCTTTGGTGTCTTCATTTGTAGCCCCAGGCCTGCATCAACTTTCCTCTTTTTAAGTTAAATAACTAGATTTTAAAATTAAAATTATCAATTATTTCAATCAGTGTAAGGCCTTCTCAGTTTCTGTGTTTGCTTATTACTAGATAAGAGAGCATAGAGGGCACCAGATGTATTTTAGGAAGAAAGTGTAAAACTTAAAAGTTCAAGAGCCTTCTGAATTACAGAATATAGTGAACAAATACGAAGCATAATTTTTTTCATTAATGCGATGCTTTTGTTGTCATAGCAGCTGGTAAATTATGGTTGTGGCTTGCCCTCTGCCTGGCCGCTTTCAGACCAGAGAATGTTTCTAGTGCAGTAGGAACATCAGCAGATGAATCAGATGAATCTCTGAGGATAAATGAATTGCTTCATCCTGCAGAGTCCTGCTGATACATTATGATGATGTCCCTTGTCACAAAGTGAAGCCTCTTATTCTCAGCTGTGTCCTGAGCTGACTGTCATATTTAGTCTAACACAGAGTGCTCCCAAAGGAAGAATAATTTGTGCTAAGGAGTTAGAGTCACCATGTCTTTACCAGTCTCTCCACGTTACAAATATTCTCGCTTTCAACTTTTTCACATTCATGGAAGTGTCACCATTGCAGCCAGATGTAAACCTTGGAAGTTTCTTTTCCCTACATTTTAATTTGTACTTTTTTCTTGCTGTTATTTCACCATTTTTTTTACAAAGTATTCAGTTAATGAAGAAGGAAGAGGTTGTGTCCATGGGTATGATTAGCATGAAGTGAATTAAAAAGAAGTGACGGTTGTGAGCTTTTTAAGCAGTGGACCTCTGCAGCCTGGCCTGACAATGTGCGCTAGCACTGCTTCTTCATTCTCAGCAATGGCACAAAGAGAGTACAGAACTGTCAGCTTTCCCTTATGGATCTTGGTTATCACATGAAAGGTAGCTGAAATGTCACACGTAGTCACGCATGTCTGTGCAAAACTGCTTCTAAATATTAGAAGGTTTATTTTCTCCCTTCTCTCAGCCCAGCGCTACCGCGGGAGAAGGGCCAGAGGCACCGATGCTGCCAGCAGCAGGGAGAGAGTTGAACATATAACTACTGCTGCACCTGCAGGTGAGCTGGAAGACAGCAGGGAAGGAGAGGCATTTCAGAGGTGCTTACGGACGCCAGAGGATCTCAGGGCTGTTTCTGAGACATTTTTGGCTGGACTTGGCCAGCAGCTCTACCTCATCTGATTGTGTTAAAAAAATTCTGAGAAAGGTAAGGCAGGGAATACAGTAAGACTGCCTGGACCAGTTTGTCATGTCTTCCTTTTCAGACAGAGAATTAGGACACTATTCCTCTGACTGATTTAGCTATTCTGCAACATGAGATCCAAGGCTAGCAGGAGACTGTATTTCCTAAGGTACTCCCATATCTTTCTGGAATTCTTTTGCAATTGGACTGAAATGAAGACCATTTTCCCATGCATCTGTTCTGCTTTCCAGAATAGGAAGGAAATCTGGACAATTTGTCCAAGGACAGGAATTTAGATAGGAGTTGCCTAAACTTAATTCCGCCCAAAGTGTCATTGGTCTGCCTGAATTCCATGTTGCAGAATTACTGACTGAATATAGCAACTGTCTCAGTGTATTGCCTTTTTTTCCCCGTCTTTTTTTTTAAACACAGACATTTCCCATTTGAGTTTCCCAAATGGGGCTATGGGTAAGAATACTTACCTCTAAGAATTTGTAGAGCCACCCAGCCATGTGCATGAAGAGCTGCTGATCCAAAGGAATTAGCACAAACAGGGTCCTGGTGGACAGCAAGCTGGACATGAGCCAGCTGTGTGCCGTTCTAGCAAGCAGAGCAGACTGTGCCTCAGGCTATCTCAGCAGAAGAACAGCTAGCAGATTAACAGATGCAACTTTTCCACAATTCTGTAATTCTAAGGAAGAAAACATTTGTAGCTATCTTATCCTTGAGGTGTTTCTCAAGGTATTGCAGGAAAACTTTATTCACCTGTTAAGAGACAGCTGTGGGTAAGTGAAAAGGAGCAGCTCTGAAATCTTAAACCCTGAAGTGATATTTTGGCTGAACCATGTGCTTTTTACTTTGTGGCTGAAATGGCTCATGACTGCAGTCTAAATAGACATGTTTCTTTAAACTGCAAGAGGCAAAGCACGTGTCTGTTGTTGGCTGACTCGATTCAGCTGAGAAGATACAACTCCACAGTTGTAAATATCAGTAGATCATTGAAAGTGATTTACAATTGGGTTCGTAATCATATTGATATAACCTGTTTGTTTAGTAAACTGTTTGTTTAGTTCAGCTGATTTTAAGGCCATTGCAAGTGCATTAGGAGCTGGTACTGATTTAGCAATTTACTCAGTTAAATTACTTCAACTTTTTTTTTGTAGACACTAAGATCCCTATTTAACATTTCATAAATGTTTTTACCTCTTAAAGAAACATTAGGGTCCCATCTTCTTTCCTTCTGCCATCAGACTTAAGGTGACTGTAAATTAAAAAACAATGCCAAAACCTAGCCTGCTCTAATGCTAATTCTGAACTAATTTTGCTTGTTTATTCTCATTGGGAGGAGCACTTAGCTCTGAGGAAATGGCAAGCAGTATTTTTACTTTAAAAAATTTTAATCTTGAAAGACAAACTCAGTTAAACAAATGAAGAACACCTCCCACCCCTTGAATTGCTGGCTTTAGCCTAAAGTCTCATCTCTGACTGTGACTAGATCTGTTGCTCCAGGTACCATTGCCAGGAAACTCACAGTAAACCAAAGTGACCAAATAAAAAAAATTTCTGTCTCCTAAGTGGTTGGTTTGTATGCCATGGCAGAAGTGCATTAATCCTTTCCATAAACCATCTCTGTCCTCTCACAAGTAACTAATTTTGGTGGTTTTTGTTTTGTTTTTCATGACAGTGTTTCTTACAATCTTTTATCTATCTTTCTGGTCAGCCTGAGCGATATGTTGCAACAGCCAATTCCATGAGTTAATGGAGAACAGTATGGGGAGACATTTCTTTCTCATCACTTCTAGATGAACTGCCTTTATTGTTGAAAGTATTCCAGTTCCTGTCTGTGGAAAGAGGGCAATCACAATTTGCCTTCTTGTGGTCAGAAATCTACTGCTTACTGCTAGCCTGTCTCTTCTCTTGTCAATTTTTTTCTTGCAACTAGCCCTTAGACTTAGAGCCTATGCTGACAGCATAGGAGTTAGTATGTAACAGACCAATTAAGTGCCAAGATATTACTGCATTTCCTGGCAATTTTGTTGTTGTTTTCAATTAAGGCATAGCAGCCACTGAAAACTGCAATATTAACTTTGGTCTTTACTACAGTGTTTTTCATTCCTTTATCTGTGCCAGAGTTTTCCTCCGTATGGTTTGGCTGGCTCACTTTTGTTTTGTTGGTTACCCAAGTTCACAGAGTCTCTTACACATATATTTCATACTGTCACAGGCAGAGATTCCACAAACTTCCCTGTTTCTCCTAGGTTATCCACTGATATTGTGCACCAGGAGAGATACTGTCCACCCAGAAGTGGCAGGAGCCCTTCCTGAAAGCACACAGGCAAATCCTGAAGGCAGCTCTGTTCTTAAGAGCTCATGTCTACAGTGGTGCAACTGTAGGTAACAAACAACAGTGCAACAAGCACTAGACTATGGCTAGTGAGCATGTCCTCTTAGCCTGCTACAAACATGCTGTCATTTGTCTTATTTTAACCCTCTTTTGTGCACACCACAAATGCATACAGTTCCTTTTTGATAGTTCAGGTGCCATATAACTTGCTGAACTACAGCAGCACAGCTTTGTCTGAATCCCAGGACCTCCACTTAGCAATTGTGTCTCTGTTTCTAGCAACTGGCTTCACAGATCCTTGCTGGGACAATTATACCTGGATTGTAAGGAATGGTTTTTTTTGCACAGTCAGTCCAGGATGTTCCTGGGTCCTGAGGAGGACATACTCCCAGCAGGCCATGTATCAAACCCTGATGGCACTGTTGGTGATCTTGCTCCAACCCTTCCTGCCAACATCCAGAAGGCTTGGCAAAATGAGGATGGTGCCACTGAAGCTGTCAGTGAAGCAGCCCTGGCTCCTTCTGTTCACCTTTCTACCACCCATGTTTTTGCTGAACCTCCTCTTTTTAGGAGTCTGTGTTCAAATTATAATTGTACCACCAGCATCTCTTCCAAGTGGGAAGGAATGGTGAACTCTTACAGGTCCCCCTGCAATGGAGCTGAAACTGACATTGTGTTCCCTTTGAGAGAGGTAATTTCTCACTACCAAAAATGGTTGTCCAGTCTCTTGGAGAGAATGAGGAAAGGCCCTCATCCATTTGCCTCATCCAAAGGGATGGTGGTTATGCAATTCCCAGAGCTTGTTGAGATGCTTAAGAGATGAGCTGGTGGGGATAAGCTGTTGTCAGAAAACTGCTGTAGTTAGATCTTCCACCTCTACATAAAAAGGAAGCCAAACTGCCAGTTTCAGGGACTGTTCATATGATGTCCAACCACAGCCATGCTTCAAATAAATGTTCTTTGATTCACGTGAATTGAACAGAGCATCAAGTTTGCCAAAGGAAAAAGAGTTCATGATTGTGAAATTGATAAAACAGACCCTGTAAGCCTCTGGAGAACATGATATACAGAAATGCAGCTATCTCTCTGACTGAACACTTGCAACAAAAATTGAGACTGGTGTTCAAGGTCTGGATGTTCAAAGGTATTTAAATACATGCTTCTTATTCAGACTAATGAGACTTCAGCACATTAAAAACCGCTGGACTCCTGGGCCAAACAGTAGAGTTCTCATGTGCTTTATTATAAAACATTATCAGACCTTGACAACATAACCATATATTGTGGTTATTGGATCCAGGTCTGATTCCACTAAGGAACCTTGCCTGAAAGAGCAGGTGCTTTCAAGAGAACTGGGAATTAATCTTTTTGTTGACTGCTGCCAGCTGCTGAGTTATATAAGGAGAAACTGTGCCACAAACTCATTCCAGCATAAATATCCTTAGGCTTTATTGTTTATATTTCTGAATTCTTTCCACTGGAAAGGCAAATATACACATACATGCACACATAGCCCCATGCAGACAAACACAGAGTAGCAGAAAGAAAAATTTTAAATTAATTGAAGAAATGTTGCAGACATACCATTCTCTCTTTTGGATTAAGCCCCCTCTCTCTGTCAGCATGCAGATCATAATTTTCCTGAAGGTGTTCAAGTTAGTGTCAAAAGCTGAAAATAGAATAAAGTGATGTCTCTAAACATTTTTTTTAAAAAATAAAATTTTAAAAAGTGTTTTTCATATCATAATGAAGGGACTTGCATAGGACAGGTTGGCCAGGCACTAAGGTACAGAACTGGGCTCTAAATTACTTTCTCCAGGATGAAAATTGGTTCAATGGCTTGGATTTGCTTGTTGGAAAAATGCAATATTTAAAAAGGAGAGTCCTTTACTTAACACATGCTTGGAGTTTTTTGGCTGGTTCCATTTCTGTCCTGCTGTTGTCTCCACTGCTCTTGATATACCCAAAATTGTAGATCCAGCATGGGGGGAAGTTTGAGATAGTAGGACTTTACACTGAGCTGTGGCATCTTCAACAAGAATTCACTCTGAGGTTGGATTAGCACAGCAGCACTGACTTGCTATAAAACATGTTTGGATGAAAATCCTCAAGAGGTGCATGGGCACAGGGAAATAATAACATCTTGCTAAATTTTGTCCAAATGTCTATTTGGTGGGCTCATACCAGTGTTGTAACTCTTTGTACTGTCGCTGAGCACTAGAGACTGAGATTCAACATCTCATTGTTTGAGTCTAGACAGTAAGATGAGAAGCAACACTTCTTTATTAGAAGATTGTTGTTTCTGCCATCCCTTTATTATTTTTCTTCTTACTAGTTAGGAGAAGTTAGGGATAAAGATTTTTTGACTGAAGTGACACACGTTTCTCACGTACAGCAGAAAGAAAAGACTGCTGAATACTCTCCACATCCTGAGACCTTCAGATCTTCCCAAGGGTTCTAGTACTTGCCTTAAAAAGCCTTACACTTTTGGTAACATCTGCTACAGTCACAGAACTATATTGCTGCAATCTGAAGCAGCTTTTTTTCAATTCATCCACTTGGAAAGAGAGTTTCCTCTTTCCCAGCTTAGTAGCTCCTGGAGACAGAGAGAATACATTTAATGAAGGTTTGAGTGCAATTCATCTTACCAAATGTAGAAGACCATTTTGGATGAGAAGTGTTGTGTGTTTAAAAGAAGTCACAGGAAATAAGCTTCCATATCTGTGCTTGCTTTGGAGACAGCTAGATTGTCATGCACATCCCATTTTGGATTCAGTTCATACATTCTATCATCAGCCTGTATCACAGATGTTTTGGCTACACTGAGGTGCCATCTGCAAGTACACAGACTATACTAATGAAAAACCAGCATTGGCACAAAACAGTCTTTGGACAGAAGTGGACTATGGAGTGGTGAGGCACATCAAGCACTACAAGTCATCCACCTGCAATTCATACAAGTGCAGTTCAACTCATTTCAGCCACTTCTATGCGTTGTGCAAAAGAGCTACCACAGAGCTTGATTTCCTCCTTCAGAAATCTACTTCTGTGCAGAAGCAATGGGAGAAGCAGCACTGGCCAACAAACACATCACATAAAATTGCCACAGTTCATGAAAATTGTAGCAAGTCCTTTTGCACATGACTGCAGTCTCCTGACTTGCCATTGAAATGGAGTGAGAGTGATTCATGGATGCAGCAAGAGGTTAAAAGAGACTTTCCTGTGGGAGCCAACAAAACACCTCCATCTCATTCCTAGGTTTACTCAAGCAAGGAGACTTAAGAAGGATGAGATCAAGGAGGAAGGAATGTCAAAGGCAACCTGGTGAAGGAGGTGAAGGTGAGTTAGAAAGAGTTTCATGTGTACTTCAGCACCAAAAGGAAGACCAGAGCCCATTGCTAAATGAGGCAGTGGTCCTGGTGACAGAGGGAATGAAAAAGGCCAGTGTACTCAATGTCTTCTTTACCTTGGTCTTTACTGGTAAGACTGGTCTTTAGCAATCCCCAGACTCCTAAGACCAGAGGGAAATCTGGAGAAAGGAAGATTTGTCCTTGAAAGAAGAGGAACAGGTTAGAGGAGATTTAGGCAGATCAGACATACACAAGTCCGTAGTAATGATGGGATGCACCAGTGAGTGCTGAGGAAGTGGGTTGTCTTAAGGATAACCACTTGTGGTTATCCTTAAAAGGTCACCAGGAGGTTTCTGAAGACTAGAAGAGATCAAAAGTCATCTCCATCTTCAAGTAGGGAAAGAAGATCCAGGGAACTACACACTAGTCAGTCTCCCCTTGATCCCTGAAGAGATGATGGAGCAGGTAATCCTGTGCATCATTTCCAAACACGTAAAAGACAACAAGGTAAACAGAAGTCAGTTGGATTTACAAAGGAGAAATCATGCTTAGCCAACCTAATATCTTTGTACAATATGATCACTGTCTTGAGTGACCGAGGGGAGAACAGTGGATGTTTTCTACCTCAACTTAATATGGCTTTTGACATTGTGTCCTGTAACATTCATACAGACAAGATGACAAAGTACTTGTTAGGTAACAGTAAGGTGGATTGAAAACTGGCTGAACAGTCATGCCCAAAGCATTGTGATCCATAGCATGAAGTCCATCTGGAATCCAGGCACCAGTGGTGTACACCAGGGATGGGTACTAGGTTAGATACTGTTTAACATCTTCATTAATGACGTGGACATGGGGCAGAGAGCACCCAAAGCAAATTTGCAGATTATACAAATCTGGGAAGAGAGACTAATGCAGCTGTTGGCTGTGGTGCCATTCAGCAGGACCTTGACAGGTCAGAGAAATGGGCACAGAGGAGTCTCATAAAGTTCAACTATGGAAAGTGCATTCTGCACTGTGGAAGGATTAACTCCATGCACCAGTACATGCTGTGGCTCAACCAGCTGTAAAGCAGCTGGGCAGAGAAGGACCTGGCAGGACACCCTGTTGACCACGAGCCAGCAACATGCTCTTGTGGTAAAGAAGGCTAATGGTAGTAGGGCCAGGATTTAACTCTGCGTGCTCACACAGTCAAATTTGGGCTTGCAATTCCATTCCAGATAAGATCACTGACATTTCAATACACACAATTTTCTTCTTTGTCCCCCACACAGCCCTTCTGTCACCCAGGATATGCAGAAAAAGGAAAAAAACACCTCCTATGCCACTAACTGCAGATAGCAGAAGTAATTTATATTTCCTCTACTTACTGCCTGGGCTCTACCAGGACAGCTGTATTTCAAACTTAGACATTTCTTATCCTAAGGAGAGAAATCAGGGTCATTTGTTTCAGCAAGATGTTTGCCACCAATTACAAGCGGTTTCACGCTACTCTGTTTGTTTCAATCCTGGCTGCACCTCTTTGCTTTCCCTTTTTTTTTCTTTCTTCTTTTTTCTTTTTAAATTTTTTTTTAGTAGTATTTTTTGCAATTGAATGAAGGTATCTTGTTTTTTTGGATGCAATACCTTGAAATTAACAACCAGCTATTGATCCTGTCTTTATGCTCCATTTGTACTATTTACAAGCTAAAGTATTTGCAGTATGTTACTTGAGTTGGAATGCACATATAAGCTTTATTTTTCTTTTAGTTAATTCTCAATTTTAAAAAGTCCGTATTTTCCCATCTCTATTTTTGGGAAGTGGAGCAAAAGTTCTTCTTTCCAGACTAAAGATATATGCCATAAAGTTATCCAGATATTCCAAAGTCCCCTTGGGTTTTCTAAGTCATCTTTTAAATAACATATATTATTCTCTTGTAAGAGTGGAGAAAACAATCACTTTTGGATAAAAAGAGTCCAAAGAGATATGAAGTATCTCAAGACTAGGCTTCTTTCTGAAAGAAACATTGCCTTAGATTTGTACGTGATTGTTTGCCTCGTATCTCTTTATTACTTTCCAATTCATTAATCTTTCAGTTACTACTTTAAAAGAGGCAGAAATTATGACAATACATTTTTTTCCCAGATAAGTCACTCTTATACTTCACATCTACCTAAACCAAGAAGAACTGAGAGACTGTTTTCAACCAGTTCAGCTTCTAAACAGATGATAGCAACAGACATAGCCTTATTTTTTATATTGTCCTCTGATGACATCAGAGACATTAGAAAGTCCTTCCTGTGCCTGGAGAAAGTCCTCTTTTTGGTTTTTAGAAATTACCTGCTTGGACTGTGTAAAAACTCTACTGGGTAGGATATATCTATTGAGTCTGAAACAATTATTTTCTCAGGGTAACCATAGAACCAATTTTCATAGCCAGCTTTGTTATGCACAACAGACTTTTTCCTTCAGTAGACCTTCAGACTGCAAAATTTCACAGCAGTGCATAACCCTAGCAAGCACTCTTGCCCTAACCTTTTATTACAATACTGACATCATTTGGTGAGGTAAGCATAAGTTAGAGTCTCAGAATGAGCAATCCTAGTGCTGCCTGATTATCATGGTCTTTCAGTTATGTATATCAATGGGCAATGTCTTGGATACGGATATACCACATACTAATATTATCACCACAACCTCTCTGCAATTAAGAAAAGCATCAGTCTTCAGATGGGAAATGCATCATGTCTGACACTGAATTCTCAGACAGCTGCCACAGGGAAGAAATACATAAGATATGAAACTACAGGGCTAACCAAGGATATCCTGGGCACTGAGTAATACAGCATTTTCACCTGAAATGGATATCTGTTTCACAGGAAATTATGAACTTCTTCATTGGAGAAAGCTCAAAAAGCAGTGCTGGGATCAGTCTGAAATGGTTATGGAGGGACACTCAAGTTGCTGTGAATGAGAAGATGTGCAGACACGGGCTGACATTTACTACAGGCACTTGTATCTGTGGGACAACAGGACGGACCCTTTCGTTAAATCTAACAAAAGGGATGCAGTCCTGCCAGTCTGCCTACCCCCACCGCCCCAGAGGGACTGTCTTGCAAAAGACAGCAGGCTGAACTAAGTCACTGTGATTCTTACACTGGGTAGGGGCAGAAGAAATAGACCATTGTGTTAGCCAGGTATCAGCCAGGATAAAACTCTGGGCCTGGCTTGTGCATCTTGACTGCAAACTTTATGACTGGCAATTAGCACGACTTGTGGAACAGGATGAAGATTCTGTGGCCTAGGATCATAAAGAAGAAGACACCTCAGTTAGAGTAGAATGTTTTCAGCTGCAAGGTACCTACAACAATAATCTAGTCCAGTTGCCTGACCAATTCAGAGCTGATCAAAAGTTAAAGCCTGCCATTAAAGGTATTGTCCAAATGCCTGTTAAAAGCTGACATGCATGGGGCAACAATTACCTCTTTCGGAGGCCTGTTCAAGTGTTTGACCACTGTCTGAGTAAAGAAACACTTCCTAATATCCACTGTAAACCTCTCCTGCCACAGCTTTGCTCTGTTCATGTATCTTATCAGTGGATGCCAGAGAGGAGCAAGGCACCTCCCTCTCCACTTCCCCTCTTCAGGAAGCTGCAGAAAGCAATGAAGTTAACCCCTCAGGCTTCTTTTCTCCAAATTAGACAAGCTCAAAGTCCTCAGATGCCCTCACAGGACAATCCTTCCAGCCTTTCCACCAGATTTGTTGCCCTCCTCTGCACACATTCAAGGACCTTCACATCCTTCTTAAATTGTGTGGCCCTGAACTGCATACAGTATTCAAGGTGACGTCCTAACAACAATGAAGTTAGCAGAATAATAGTAGACACCCTCTACACATCTCCTTTGCTTTCCATGCCCCTAATCCTCACCCATGTGTGTTCTCAACCACATCATCACTAGCTGTAAGGGCTGTACAATCAAACCTCTCCCTTACATATAGTGTGACACCTCCACCTCTCCTGCCCTGCCTATCCCTCCCGAACAGCCTGTTGCCCTCCATCCCAGCACTCCAGTCGTGGGACTCATTTCACCAAGTCTCACTAGCACCAATGGTATTGTACCTCTAGGAGCTGACCAGTGCTTCCAGTTCATCCTGTTTGTTTCTCATACTGCTTGCATTGTTGTACAAGCATTTCAGATACACTCCTGAGGCCTCCATGCTCCCAGGATCAGTGTAAATATTCCCACTAGCATTGCAACACTCAGGTGATGCCATGCCAATCCTTGACTTACCTACTGCAATCCTGTTGATATCCCTTTCCCCCATAAATTCTAGTTTACGGTCTCTCAGTCTACCCAGTCAACATCCAAAGATGTCTTTTCTCCACTGGGACAGGTAGATCCTGTCAGGCCCCAGCACACATTGTGTCACCCCACAACATGAAAACCCCAAAGTTTTATCAGATGCAAGAGTCCTGGAACCAGGTATTGGTATCCTGGTCTTGTCTGTTTCTTCCAAATTGTTCCTCCATTACTGGGAGGATTGAGGAAAACACTATCTGTGCTCCCAAATTTTCTAGCATTTTCCCCAAGGCTATGAAATCTCTTTTGACTGACCTCAGTTTTTTTTTGTTGTGACATCATTAGTACATGAAAGAGCAAGAATTGATAGTTGTCTGAAGGTTGTACCAGGTGATGTCCCTAATTTGGGATTCAGGGATGCAGCAATCTTCCCTGAAAAGAGCGTCTGGATTGCAAATAGGCACTTTCATTCCACATGGGAGGGAACCAACAATGACTGTTATTCTCAGTGCTGGTCTTAATGCACATTTTGTTGTCATGGGCTGGTTTCTCTGACCTTGGCAAGACTGTCTGCAGACGTCCTTCCTCTATCTTATTGTGCTCTTCATCTGCCATGCCCAGGGCCTTGTACCTATTCTGAAAGGGTATCTTAGAGGGAAAGGAGGGGTTTCTCTTTCAGCTGCATGCTGAAACCTTCTTCCACTGCTCCTTATCCCTTGTGATGCTGTCTTCCTCCTACCACAAGGCAGATCCAGGACCTGCCTCCATAGTGGTTATGATAAGCTGGCCACCAAACAAAGCAGTTCATCAATCTGGTCATGCCTCCCTCCCCTTGCTTGCAATCACTTTCCACCTCTGGGAATATCCTTTCAAGCATTCCACAGCTGGAAACCTGGGTGGTTGCATGCTTGAACAAAAGCTCTGTCTGTGTGGCTGCATTGGTTCTACCTGGTGCTAGAAATTCAGGAGAAGCAAAGGACACTGCTTTTTGCCAGTTCCTGCACGCCTGACCACTGGGAGAGATATATATATATATATATATATATATATATATATATATATATATATACACATATATATATATATATATATATGCTTGTCCTTTGCAACCAGCAGTCTGCTCCCATAGATCAGCTAGTGGAAGGCACAGAGAGCTGAAAAGCCTCCTCTCTGTCAAAACTGAAGTGGCAGCTGAGATTGCAATTACCTGGCTTCACACCTGGCCATTCTTCCTCAGATGTGGAGTAGTGGAGCCTACAGTATTTGAATAAGGAGCAAAGGGAAAAATCACTTAAACAGAAGTGACCTTCTCATCCTATGCCATTTTTAATTTTATTTTTGCATGCTAAGGAAAATGCTGTTAGGGGAAATTTCTTTTCATGAAGAGAGTTGAGGAAATTATTCTGAAATAATGTTTAAACTCTACTTTCTAAATGGATTTTTTTTCTAGTACTAGGTCAAAACTATATTTCCTTCTCTTTGAGAGAAGAATCCATGAAGTGTTCAATGTAGTTCTGCCACTGCACTTCAAGATCATGCTGCTGCTTAGTTTGTGTTAATTCCTTAAGCACTCGTGTAGACAAACACTCTTGACTACTTAGCTTTTTTCTTGAGCAGAGAATCAATGGATTCCAGTCAAGTTTTCCAATCAAGAGGGGACTAGCAGAAAAAGGTATAAGGTAAGGCAGAAAAAACAAAGCAAAACCAAACCAAACCAAACCAAACAAAAAAACCCCACAACAATAAAAAACCCACAAAAAACCAAACCAAAACAATAACAAAAAACCCAAACAAAACAAAAAAAACCCAAAAAAACCAAGAAAAGCTAATCCAAGTCTTTCTGTAACTCCTGTTAAAATAGGGAAGCATAGCCCTTAGCCTCTCATGCTCCTTTTGTAGCTACTCCAACATGAAGAGCAAGCTGCCTAACAGTGGGTCCCCCATTAAGGTATCTTGTCTTCCTGAGGTGAGAGTAAAACTACAAACCTGTGTCTGGCTAAATCCTATTCCAGGGGACCGGGAGTCCCATAGCGCTTTATTTACGAAGGCTGCTATGAGAGGGCTCTTAACACTTTTACCTGCCAAACAGAAAAAACACTGTAAGAGACATAGAGAGGACACTTAGCCCAGCCTCTCAGCTTAAGTCCAAACCAGAACTACCTAGGTCTTTCTTGACCTAAGTTTCCAGGATCTTTCACTGAATAAAAGAACCTCTCTCTCTTAGGTATCCTGCTGTGGTGTTTGGCAGTCTGTATGGCTGAAGAAATGCTCTCAGTGTCTAAGCTTAGTCTTCTACACTGCAACTGAAGGCCATTATATCTTCTTCAGAACACCCAGACATCGCACAGAGAATTGCATGGCAAATGGAAAGTAGGATGAAGATTTTAGCTAGAACTCCAGGTATTAGGTCAATACAAAGCTATGCAGTAAGGAAACAGCTGGGAAATCAAGTCCAGATATGTACAGAGTAATCTGCATCCAGAAATTGCAGTTTATGGTCTGCTGAGTTGAGTGAGCAGTGCTTATGCTTGATACTTGCTCCATTATGTGTTTTTCTGTAGAGAAAGCAGATGTAAAGTAACATTTGCATTGTTCTGTCACACCATTCATGTATCAGAATCAAAGGTGTATGAAAGACTTGAAGGTAACTGAACAACTTGTTAGAGCAGTCCACTGACACCTGATGTAAATGGGGTTGGAATTCAGGTTATTGCCTCTCAGTATGCACTGAAGTTTGCCAGAAAACATATTCTCAAATGCAGGCTTGAACATGCAATTAACAATAATGACAAATGAAGTTTATACTCTGTGTGTGATAGAAGAATAGGAACTAATTGCTAGTGGGCTCTTCCCTTGTATCCCTCTTTGGCATGATTGTTTAGTTGGTCTTTTAAACAAGGCTGTTACTTATTGAGAGACAATATAATATGGAAATAATTCCACCAAACCTCTTTTCCCCCTAGAATCTTGATCTTGTGAAGACTTCATTGGTCCCTAGCTTCTAAAAGAATGGACTAATCCACCAAAAAAGGGAATATTTTCTTTATGTGATATTGATAAGCATAGACGTTTGATAGTTTTACCAATTATTTTGATATGCTAGGGCAGCCAGAATTTACTTTCTTATGTCACTGTTTGGCAGAATAGCAATAAATTCCCATAGTTTTGGGACTTGAACTTAATGGGGCTGTATGCCAGATGGGTTTTATTTTATGCCTATGGTGAGTATTTACTTTTCAAAGTTCGTACTCGTGAAATGGATTATTATGATGGCAAATAGCCCTCTGCTTCTTCGGATAATGCATTGCTCCAAAAAAAGAGGAGATAACCAAATTATATTGTGCATGCCAGGATAATTAGATATCAATGGCAAAATATATTTTACATTAAAAAAACCCTAAACACAGAGTTCATTTATTGATTGCAATGAAATCTCCAGTAGTTTCTACTGTGTATCTATGAAATCCTTTCTTTAGAATATTTTATTCTGTAACTAAAATAAATCAAAATGTTGTTCCCACTGATGGTGGATTACATCCCCATTAATATTACAAAATACATATTATGCAAGTTGGTACCCCATTATTAAAAATATGCAGGATTATCAAAAGAGAACTACTGTTAATACTTGTATAGTCATCATAGATTTGCTAAAGCTGACACAAATCTCATGCTTCTCACAACACAGTTTTATTCAGTGAGGTTTGGACAGGCTGGAGAGCTGGGCAAAGAGGAACCTAATGGGATTCAACAAGAGCAAGTGCAGAGTCCTGCACCTGGGAAGGAAGAACAAAATGCACCAGTACAGGCTAGGAGGCGATCTGCTAGAGAGCAGCTGTGTGGAGAAGGACCCTGGAGTCCTGGTAGACAACAAGTTATCCATGGGACAACAATGTGCCCTTGTGGCCAAGAAGGCCAATGGTATCCTGGGGTGCATTAGGAGAAGTGTGTCCAGCAGATCAAGGGAGGTTCTCCTCCCCCTCTACTCAGCCCTGGTGAGACCTCACTTGGAGTGTTGTGTCCAGTTCTGAGCTCCCCAGTTCAAGAGGGACAGGGATCTACTTGAGAGTCCAACGGAGGCTACGAGGATGATTAAGGGACTACAACACCTGCCTTACAAGGAAAGGCTGAGAGACCTGGGGTTTTTCAGACTGGAGGGGAGAAGACTGAGGAGGGATCTAATTAATGTCTATAAATACATGAGGGCATCAAGAAGGCAGGGAAAAGCTCTTTTCACTTGTGCCCTGTGATAGGACGAGGGACAATGGATTCAAACTTGAGCACAGTAAGTTCCACCTCAACATGAGGAAGAACTTCTTCACTGTGAGGGTTACAGAACACTAGAACCAGCCCCCCAGAGAGGCTGTGGAATCTTCTCTGGAGACTTTCAAGACCTGTCTGGATGCCTTTGTGTGCGATTTGCCCTAGTTTTTAGTCCTGCTCTGGCAGGTGGGTTGGACTCAATGATCTGCAGAGGTCCCTTTCAACCCCTAACATTCCGTGATTCTGTGATCCTGTGATTGCAGGAAGCTCTTGGAAATGTGGTCCTTAAAACGCAGAACAAACTCACAGAAATGGGAGTACTTAGAATCTTGACTGCTACTCAGACATATCAAAACTTATTTAACTGCCAGATTAAGTGAATTGAGAACTGCAGGGCAACACTTTCCTTTCAACAAGCTGTGTAATAATGTGAAATGCAATTCATTTCAGAAAAAAGAATTTCTGGATTAAAGTGTAACATGGAAAGCTGAAGAAGGTTAAACCTGCATTTCTCCCTGTGGAAAGTTTTGTCTCTGTCTTTTGCTGTTTTTGTATTACATCTGCTCACATTAGCTCCTACTAGTCCCTCATGTCAGAACAGCCAACTAGCTTCTGGCTGAATTACCTGCAACCTTTTGGATAAAATGTCATGCCTGTAGCTCAAGAAAATAGAATTAGTCCTTGCCTGCCAGGCCCTGCTGTGGTCTGTATACTTCATCAAGGTAATATTAACAACATGACACAGTGACACAAACCTTCATGAAATACATTGAGTCAAGTCATGGAATGCAAGGGTATAAGAAGGAAAAAAAAAAAAAAAAGTTACCAGAACCAAACCTGGTATTCAAATTTTCAAAAAGATAAACAAGAAAGAAATTGTTCTTGGGGGGTTTTTCAGTCTTGCCATCTTAACTACCCCACTTACTCAGTTAAAGTGCAATTGTCTAACGATAGCCACAGTGATACACACCAACGTTGAGAGTAATGGCCTGTTTTGAAGATGTTTCTGTCTTAACAGATGGTGGTTGTTGTCAAGTGGGGTGCTAGATTTATCCTTAATTTGCTTGCAGCAGTTAATTTGACTGCAGTTTTGTACTGAAGTCAGATCCAGCTTCTATTAGTGGAAGCGTATGTACTGTAGAGCTGTTAGGGTGTATTCCTAAAGGAAAGCAAGTTTATAGTAGCATTCTCACTGACTTCAGTGGGAGCTCTGCAGGGTCAGCTAATCTGCTTAAAACAGCAGCCACGCAAGAAAGGAACTCCTGACTGCCATGGATAGAAAAAGAGGCAGAAAAGTATGCATTTTGGCTGACTCTAGTGTCAGATACCTAAGAGAACAAATGAAGCTGTTGCAAAAGTTTCCAGATACTTTAAACTGATTTGTTCATAAGGCAAACACTGTGAATAACTGTCAAGCATATTTGCTTAGGCCATGATCCATGATTTGCCCAAATTAAATCAGTGATAAAAAGCAGTGATCAAAGATCATGGAAAGATAAGGACATGCCAAACTGCTTTGTTTTGGTTTTGTCCTGAACAAGAGTACCTGTGTACAAATCTCAAGCATTGTTAAGAAAACTGCCAGGCAACACTTTTCTTAAACAACCCCTCCATCAACATAAACACCTTCTCCTTGTTCTTAAGCCAAATCTTCCCCCTCACTGAGAGTTTTGCAATTTGACAAGCCTGCATAATCCACTATATGAGAAGATCTCCCAACAATATTTGCACGATGTTGAGCAGTGGTGTTTGAAAAATCTCAGAGAGTAGATTATCTTGTTTTTCAAGCAGTGTAGGCTTACAATGAGCAAAAACCAGATGAGAACATTAACATTTAGATGAATAGTGAAGGTGCTACAGTAATGGATTGAGGTTAAGGTATTAAAAGAGCTAGAAATCTTTGTTTATTTCTTGGTAGATGAGACAATATGGAAGACAGAATACAAACATGCTTCCACAGGTAATTACTCCTCTATTTTCAAACAATACATTATTTGCTGTATGTGCATAATTATAAAAAAGAAGCCCAGAAATTCAAAGTACTATTTTAAGTTCTATTTTATTGTGTGTTTGCAGTAACACATAGATAAAAAATAAAAAAAAAAGAAAATCTTTCTCTGTGGATGTGATAGCTTCTCATTTTTATAATGTTTAGCAGAAGAGACAGCAATTCTCAGTTGCTGCCATAGCTGTTGAAGGCTGTTGTTGAAAAAGAGACCACTGTATGAAATAACATACTATGTCTTGATATAGTGATGTACACAATGTCTTTAGGTATTCACAAAAACCCACAAAACTCAAAGTAGTGCAGTGTTTTACATAGCAGACCTTATGAAGACAAACCCTTTAACCAATATCTACTCATGTTTTTAAGAACCTGTGCTTACTTGAGCTCAAGCTACCTCTGCCAACTTGACCAGAACACTTACCATCACTTCAGATCCCTTGGAAAAAGCAGATTATCTCTGTCTTCATATTTGAATTTTATGAGGGATAATTTTCCAAAGTTTTTCTATGGGTGTTCTGATACTATTATGTTAATAACATTAAAAGATGCTCAGTAGTAGGTGGAAATTAATGTTCTCCCTTCATCTATTCTCATAGCATGGCCACTATGATTATGGGGAGCCATTTAACTCCATCTGCTGCACTGCTTTCTTCATACCCCTGGCAGGCAAAAGCCACAGGACCATGAGACCCAACAGCTAACCTGTACTTTTTCTCATTCAAACCATGCCTCATGAGTCATCTGTGGCTCAGGAAAGAGAGGGTCATTCTGGCACAAGCTCTTCTTCCTTTGGGAGACAGATGTCAGTTAGCAATGGAAGAAGGGCTGCTGACTCAAGAAGCAAAGCCTGTGCTCTCAGATGGAGACTCCCGTATCAATGGGATTTCCACTGAATGCTACCAGGTGATCTAACTTCTTACTCCCAGGGTACAGCTGAATAATGAAAGTGATTTAAAAAAAAAATAGTCTATTAATAGAGTCTGTTGACCAAATATATTGAAGTGGGCACCAACTTTGTTTGATCATTACTGAAAACTGATGTTGGGAAGATGGGTGGCCTGGGCATGGAGATCTGATGTTGATGAAAGTGTGTCTGCTCTTGCACAGAGATCTAATACTGACTTTGCAAATCATTTAGCCATCCTAGAAGGAACTCACCATTAGTAGGCAAGCAGACAGGAATGGAGTCCAGGCTCTCTCTACACAAGTGTTTGTCAGAGCACCTGAGCTTATCACTTGCCCATTATCATGCTGGAGGTTTGTCCCTCTCATATGGACAGTGCTGAGGCTGTGACCACCTGACCACCCTGCATTGCTTATTTGACATGTGGCAGCAATACTCTACATACTCTGGAAAGTATGCTGCAGGACTAGGTTTGATTGTAAAGGTTATAGAAGGAACAAACATCTGAGTGACATTTAAGCACTGTGAGAAATGCAAGTAGTTTTAACACCACCATCTCCGGCAGGATGGGGTAGATTATTTTCCTTATCTGTCATTTTTCAATCTGGGACAATACTGCTATCACCTTAGCAGCAGAGAGTATCTTTATTACACATTTTAATAACGTTATCGTCTCTTCCTTGCAGTATGAATACACAATACCTGTCCAGCCTCTGCCACTGCCATCCCAGCAGACACCACCTCAAGCCCAGCAACCTAGGTTACAAGCACAAAACCAATTGCTGCATCCCACACTGCAGCCTGCCAAGAAAGCTGCAACCCAAGACAATGAAGCACAGCCTCTAGTCCTATAGGGGCAACCAGTGTTTCACCAAGAACATTGAGGGGTCTGGCAACAGCTGCCAGCAGTCAACAGCAGGCAGTCTTTATGTATGGAGGTCCATTGAAGCCAGCCCTTTCTTTTGGCTAGACAAGACCTCTGGACAGGCTCTGCACAAGCAGTTTGCCAGACTTGTTCCTTCACTTTGACTCAGTGAAATACAACAGAATTTATTTCCACTGGTAGTAGTATTGGCCACATTCTTACCACAGCTGGAAATGGTAGGTAAGATGGTGTCATCGTTTCTCTCTGCATTTCTACCCTTTAGGGCACCAGTTTAGTTGGAAAAAGTGTAATGAATGTCAATGGAAAAAAAAGAGCACTTTTGCTGGTAATGATCATAGAATCATAGGGGTTGGAAGGGACCTCTGAAGATCAATAAATCCAACCCCTCTGCTGCAGCAGGAACACCCAGGGCAGATCACAGAGGAACACATCCAGACTGGTCTTGAAAGTCTCCAGAGAATGAGACTTCACAACTGCTCTAGGCAGCCTGTTTCAGTGCTCCATCACCCTCAGAGTAAAGAAGTTTTTCATCATACAAGTCAGGAAAGAATATATCCTCTGAGATCTTTAACTGCAGTAACTTGTGGCCATTTGACTCAGAAAATTGACTCTGCAAGATGAACGTGGATAGATTCTCAGGCTACTTTAATTAAGAGAAATCTGCTGACAACTTTGAGGGCTGTGTAGGTTTAGTTCTTGCCCAGTGCAAGACCAGGCCTATTTCCTACAGATAAAGGCTCACCTGCAATACCCCTTCCCCTGTAAAGGCTGAGATTTTTTCTACAGAAGATAGTACTTCAGACACAATGTCACAGCCTAATTTTATCTATCTTTGTGCTATCAGCCTCAAAATAAACCCTGTTACCACATGGCTTTCAGAAAATAAAATAGTACAAGTGCTAAAGAAGACCTAGGGTGCTTGAAAGCTTGTGTATTTTTCCAGCTTTATCAGTTGCTTTAGTATTAGATTTTTTTAATATATTTTTTTTCTTTACTTCCATTGCTACTGAAAATGTACAAAGAAGGGCAGGAGATGGTTTGAGGAAAGATCAGGCAGGAGAAGTGCTTTCTTGACATAGTTATGCTCTTTAGCCAGGACAAATACATCCCACCAATGTAGTATGTAATTTAACACTTCATCTCTTTTGCTGTCTGCTAGCTGATTGTTTCTCTGTTCAGCAAGTCTCAGTCTTTTTCAAGCATATACACTGACTGCTTTTTTTCTAGCCTAATGCAACTACCAGCAGCAAAATACCTGGGTCATTTGGGTGCCAGGTTGAGTATAGATTTGGATGTACAGCTCTCCTAGTTACTCTAGCATGATTACATTTACACCAAAGTTTTGTGGCAATTCTTGGTTGGAATAAATTTTTGTATTCTCAGTCAGAACTAGGAATGAGCTGAGGAGATGCCATTTTTTTTTTTTTTTGCAGAAACTGCAAGTCAGAAAAACATCCATTTGTGTAAAAAATATATTTGTAAAGGCAAGCCATAAATTCTCTTCAAGTGCCTCAATGTTGTTTTCAGTTACACCTACACAATAGTGTAGGCAGACATATCTTTTCTCTGTCTGCCCTTGCTAATTGCGAGACACAACCAGCTCTCCTTCAGGAGCTGAATAGTCACATCCAACATACATGCAGCTCTGAGCTAATGCATTCAAACAGCTCTGGCCTGCAGCCAGCAGAGCACACAACTGAAGCAGGCATGACACTCTATACTTGTCTGTACCCCCAAAGCAGAGTCCTGGTCCCTCTATTCAAGAAACACTGCTTTTGCTTTTGAAAATACACAGCTGGTTCTTCAACACAGTCTTCACTCAGGTTTATAGCAGAATTTTGATCTCCAATGTGTCAGGGAGTCTGTCCAGCCTGAGAGGTGAGCTGTGTAGGCACAGTGTTTGGGACAGCTTGCTCTGTGTGCATGCTGCATGTCAGCATGGCAGGGCAAGGTTTCAGCCACAGCTGTTATCAAGCACAGAGAGAGACAACAACCTGAGTGGCATTGCCCATGTGAACTTCATCACTTTCATCCCATCTCTTCAGAGCAGTTTGCATGAAAACTGAAAGGAATTGTAGAGGCAAAGCATTTTTTATACAGAAAGGCCTGATTAGGAAGGAGCACTAGCAATATGTATTTATCTGGGGAGAAAAGCTTCAAGTCTCAGGGACAGATTACTTTTAAGACTGATAGCTGCTGTCTCTTATTACATTACTGGAGGCAAACAGCAGAGGTGTTACGGTTCCTAGAGGCTTCTGTGGGACACTGGAGAAATATCCTTTCTCAATAAACACAACTGTCTCATGGACTCTATTTTTCACAGCTTTACAGATTTTCTTATGTCATATGTGTCATGGTATTTCAGGCCCCCATCATCTGGGGAATGTAGGGGCTCTTAGTTAAAGGGAAAGGGTGACACAAAGGGTTCCAGTGCCAACATGAAATATTGCATATCTTTTGTTGCTTGTATTGCACAATGGGCTACTGTGAATTTCTGCCCAGCAGAGGTAGGAGATGCACACAGATGAGACTGGGAAAAGCTGCGAAATGAGATTTGCAGAGATACTGAGAAGGAGAAGGTGGAATGGGGCAGAGGACTGTAACTACACCAGCAAAGTCCAAGGTGAGGAATGTGCTAGTAAACAAAGCAGAGGGAAATAAAGAGAGCAGGTACGGGAGATGAAATAACATAGACTTAGTTATTTCAGCCCAATCAAACATTTCTTGCCTGCAGGCAAGGCTGGGGAAGTTCTCCTCAGCCTGGCAGAAAGTGGCAAAACATGGCTCAGGTGCCTCTGCCTCTGGGTAGTGTGAGAACAGGTAGGAAGTGATAATGCTGAATGTAAACACACTGGCAGATCTGTATCAGTTATTGGGAGCTACTGGCTTGTTTCATTGGTCTAGACTGTAGCAAGTTCACATGGACTTTGCACTTCTGCAGCTTTTCATAATCTAGTTGAACTTCATTCAAGAGTTTCTAAACCAATCATATTGGATCAACAAAATAATAAATAAGAATTGTGTAATATGAGCCTCTTGGGTATTTCTTCTCATCAAACGCTTTCCAAAGTACTTGGGCAGTCTTACAGTAGTATGTCTGGTTATCACACCCATTCATCATAGGGGTATTCTTTTGTCCTCACATTATTTGTGTACAAAACAAAATGCAAAGGGACTTGCCCAAGTGTTTTCAAGGTAAGTGATAAGAAATAAGGAAGGTAAAAAGAAACACGGGTGTAAACTCCAGGTTTTAGCTTACAGCTTATGTTCTAATCACCTTTGTTCATGCTCTGGAAAGGAGGATTATATTTTCAGTATGTAGCTATCTTTCTCTATCCATTTCCAGAGAGAATAAGAGCTACTAGGAGACATCACAGAGGGAATATGGAGATTTATTGTGTTACCATTTCCAAGGAGTTCAGCCCTGCAAGGTCATCAGCATACACTGCTTCTGGAAGTTAAAATGCATTGAAAGCAGTTGCTTTGTTAAGAGTTCTTACATGATTAAGAATGTCCAACAAATTTGAGGAAGGAAATGAGGAGCCTGGGATTTCTTTTCATTCATTTATTGCACTGAATGCTTCCCAAAGAGGACTTAAGTGAAAGCAAGGCCCAGCAATTCAGTTCCTCATGGAGAGAGCAGAAACCATCAAATTTGACAGAAGAGAATAGCAATAATGAGACATTTCAGAAGGAATGGAGTAGCAGAGGAGGTACACAGACCTTAAAAAGCATTCAGGAGGGGGTGTAAATATGAGTGCATCATGCAGTTAGTGCTCCTGCCAAAGTGTGGTATAGAACAAGACAGCTTATTACAGCAGCTCTACAGACACAGACAGTACCACTTTGCACAAGTCAGTGCACTAATTTGCTCCTTACAATCTTCTCTCAGATAGAATTAAGCAGATCACAGAGAGTTTTACTGCTTCACTGTATTAAGCATTTTCTTACATTTCCCTTGCCACGTGTTCCCTTGGATTTGTGTGGCAGAAGAGCTTTCAAAATACCTGCTGGAACAAACCACATCCCTGCTAACGCTGCATCTTGCTTTAATCTCAGCTGCTGGATGTGCACAGCAATCTGCTAGATCTGTAAATTTGTCTTGTTATAGCACAACTTCCCTCCCCCTAGCCCAGATGCTGTTTTACATTCACTGAACAGAATTTTTTCCCTTCTTCTCTCCCAGATACAGAGCATAACTCCCCATCTGCTGTACTGTACCTTCAGGGGAGTCTTATCTTCTAGT
Organism: Apus apus; assembly: GCF_020740795.1. Lineage (NCBI taxonomy): Eukaryota > Metazoa > Chordata > Aves > Apodiformes > Apodidae > Apus > Apus apus. The sequence goes on along the minus strand of NC_067312.1, from coordinate 65,597,541 downwards.
TTAGGCAGAAGGTCAAGCAACAAGCAACAACCTTTCACAGAAGCTGTGAGCCCTTGTGATTTATGAGCCCACCCTTCAGGGAACCACACAACAGCTGCAAGCAATTGGACCTACTCTGCTTGTAAAGATCTTGAAGCACAGTCACTCAACCACTCTGTTAGATGGCATTAAGACGCTTCTGTAGGCAAAGTTAAAACAACGCCACAGCCACATGTGTTTCCCTATCCTAGTTTTCTCAGTGCTCTTGACCCTTCCCTGTTCAGGACTTCTCTTTCAGCATGTCATCTCCCCCTCATCATGAATAAAAAGAACAAAGGGACTCACTTATTCTTTATCCTCTTCTAGTGCAACTTTCAGGGAACTGACTGGAGAACCCCATCCTTTCACAGATGCCAGGTACCCTTATCAGGTGATTCCCTGACTATTTTCAGCAAATTCTGCCTGGGTATCAGCTGTCTGGCTGACAGAAGTTCTTATCCTAAAAGAACCTGTTCATGGCCTTGTCATCATGACAGCTGCCTAAGTCCCTCAGTCAAGTTCAGCTTTGTGATATATATGCTTACAGATGACCTGTTTCTTACACCCAGCCAATACCTTTGGGAAGAAGTTCAGCCCTTGAAGTAAGGTGAGATGCAGTTTGAGATTAAACAGGTAAACTAATTAAACAGGTAAACTGTTTCATGCATCAGCCAGAAATTCTTTGCCTGAATAAAAAAAATTCTCCATTGATAACAAAATAACAACCTGGGAGGTGTCTTTTGCCAGTGGTACATGGATTTTTTTATTATCTTTTTTTTCAGGGTGACCCTTGTGGTTACCTAGGGACTTTTTATGTTGACTATCCATTGATACAAATAATATATTTCTCAGTGGAAAGAAACAGACATTGATTTGGATTTTCTGAAGATACAGCTGTTGCAAATATTACTATATTGAATGAGAATTGTACTTTTTACTACAGTTACTTTTTTTTTTGTTATACCAGCTCCAAAAAGCTGGATGTGGAAGAAAAAGTGAGGAGTTAAAGAAATTTTCTTATTTTTTTCATAATGTTAGTTTGTTTTTAGGCAGCATGTACAGTAATATTTCCACGGACACCAGCATGCTGTCAATCAGATGCACAGAGAAAAAAGCATTCAGATGCAAACAAATCCTGTATTTATATTGTCATAGCTTTTTATATAAATGCTGGTTTAGAGTGCTGTAGTGGACAACAACCTCGGCCTAAGCATACCCTATATTTCATATGTCAAATTAGAAAGCAAAGTGAAATAAAGAAAGTACTGTTTCATATTCTGCATACCTTTCTGAGTTTAAATTTTATTTGTTTTGGTCAAATAGGGTCATATTTAATTCCCTCAGCATAGCCTCATTGGACTTGGGTTGGTAGACAGCCACAAAAACAGACATTGGCATCAGAACACCTTTAAGAGGAGCAGTGTAGTTCTCACTGAAATCAGCTATGTTTCCAGAACAGGTGCAGACAGACATCTTGACACCACCACCAGTGTTACACAGCCATATAAGCTGGAGAAAGAAATCACATTCATAGCATGATGTTTCACCATGCTGTAAAATACCACAGCATAAAGGCATGATCTGTGGATTATAAACTGGCAGTATGCAGAAATCTCAGTTACTAATTGAACAACGGTGGCCTGCTTCTCCACTGATGATGCAGTTTGATCAGCACTCTTTCTTGAGCTCACCATTATTCAGAAGCTTGTCTCTTCCTTGTTTCTGTTCTTCCTTTTTCACAGTGACCAAGCCTTGACAATTCTACTGCCTGTGCACTCCACCTCCTGCTGAAACTCACTGCAGTCTAGAAACTTCCCTTACTGTAAGTCCCATAACTTCTGACCAAATATTTGCACTAGTAGCAAAGCAACATCGGCCACTAAATCAATATGGGATGTGAGGCAATAGCTAATCCTGCACTTCCTAGGTAGAAATGGTGCTCATTGAGACAGAACACAAGTATTTGCCCACGTACAAGTCCATCATAGGTCCTTTTGGGTCTTTGGCAGAGGAGCACCGTGGGGTACTCCTCCTTCGCTTCAGAACAAACTGTTCTCATCTAGGCAGCCTTAGGGTGCAGAGACACATCTTGCTGTGTGACCTAAAGTTACTAAACTGGAGTAACAGATTTGTTGAAAAACAAGGCCTGAGACAAACACCTGGAAAAGGCTATCACAGGCTGCACATCTTTCCTGACCTGCAGTGCAAATCCCAAATTAGACTGCTTTTAAGTAATTCTCTGTGATATTTGTCTTTAGGGATACAATCTGCATCTTCAGTTGTAAAAGGATGTGCCTCTTGTTACTGGACCTGCTACCTTGGAAGCAGCATGAGGCATGTGCAGGGCTGGTTAAGAAGTTAAAATTTCTTAAGTAGCATACTTTTAGCAGAAGTTCTTCCTGACAAGTGTGTAGTTGTTCACCTTCTACTGGAAACATGTCACAGTTCTGAGGTGGAATTCCTGGCTCAAAGGCAAAGTAAGGGTCTGAGATGTTGGAACACTTGGTTTTGGAGGATAGGTTTCAGATCTCTGCTTATTCTAATGCAATCTAAGGATGTGAACTACAGCAGGAGGCCTCTGAGATGACTGGGCACTGGCCACCTGAAAGCAGAGAACATTGCTATTTCCTTTTTCCCTAAAGAACTGCAAATGTCATTATGCTATTCCAATGTGGGAGCTGTTTGAAGTTGCATATTTTTCAATTTAAGAGTGGTCAGGCAAAAAAGGCCCTTCATATTACGGTCTGGTAGTATCACCAGATGCAGAAAAAGCTGCCCAAGTTGGACATGCTGTGAAATGGTTTGAAAATATTAAACCAAGTGACATTTTAAAAAAATTTCATAGCTGTATTCCTTAAATGGCTACAGGTTGAGCTTCACGCAGACCTTCCAGCAGTCAGCTGTGAGTATGCAGGTGGCAAAAGCTAACAGAGCCAGCAGGAGTCCAGCCCCAGCATAGCCAAACCTCAGTGCTCCAGCAGTCCAGCAGATAGCAGTGAAAGTCTAAGTTTCAGCCAACAGTAATTTCAGGGCAGGAGAACCAGCATAGCAGTCACAAGACACACAACCTGCAAGGTCTGCCCTGGCTTCCTCACCAATTCCCCTTGCAGCAGCCCAGAGAGGAAAACCAGCAGCAGCAAGCTCAGGTAAGCACCTCAGGAGTCTCAATGCATGGGGTCTGTCCTGCCATGGGGAGCACATGATGAGGAGCAGTTCAAGCTCTTTAATAGCCTGTCTCCAAGAGAATCAAGCAGAGCATCTCGTGGGCTTTGCCCTGAAATTTGCAGGCTGCTTACAGGAGACGCTTGGGTGAGCTGGGCAGGAGGGTGGGAGGCTGAGCCATGCCTGGAGCAGGGATGCATGACCCACCACACACCTAGCTTTGCTCCAGCCTCACCAGCCTTGCCTCCACAGCAATGCTGGCTGCTTCTCCTGTGGCAGGAGGCACAAAGTTGGGGGTGTGTTGGCTTCCCAGATGCCCCTTATTTGAAACCAGAACCTCTCAGAGCTATCTCAGTGTTTTGGAGTGGCAGCAAACTTTATCAGGGTATACTTGATCCCATCACCCAGATGACTTACAAAGGTATTGAACAGCCTTGGGACCATTATCAATCCCGGGGGGACCCCATTTGTGATAGGTTGCCAGATTGAAAAAGAGTATTTACCACCATGCTTCGGGTGCAGCCTGTCAGCCAGTTCTCCACCCATAGCAGATACCACTTGTCTAGACCATAATGCATCAGTTTCTCTAGGAGGGGGCTGTGGGAAACTGTGTCAGAAGCCTTGGAGAAATCCAGGTAGACAATGCCCACAGCTTGCCCCACACCAACAACACAAGTTACTTTGTCATAGAAGGTAACCAGGTTTTATCAAGCACAATTTGCCCTTGGTGAATCTGTGCTGTCTTTTCCCAATCATGTGCTTCATTTGACTTGTGACAGCACCCAGAGGGATTCCTTCTGTAACTTCCCCAAGGACTGCAGACAGATGGGCCTATAACTTCCTGGATCCTCCTCTAAGCCCTTCTTGTAGATAGGGGTGACATTAGCCTTCTTCCAGTATTTTGGGACATCGCTCAATTTTAATGAATTCTCAAGGATTATGGAAAGTGGCCACACAACAATGTCACTCAGTTCTCTAAACACCCACAGGTGGATAATGTCAGGGACCATCGATCTATAGGGGTCAAACTCCTGTAATCATTCACATACCAAATCTTCCTTCACTGATGGTGGGTCTTTGTTTGCATCAGCGTGGACTTTTGTTCCCAAGGCCTGGGGCCCAACAGTCTGATAAAAACAGGAATGAAGTAAGTGCTGAGAACCTCTGCCTTTTCAGAACTGTTGGTGACTAATTTCACCTCTAATGTTGCTGGATGAATGGTGCAACTCAGACTGTCACTATCAGATTTATCCTTTTCCCCTGACTGCATAGGCTCAGATCATCCCCACCCTGCAAGGCAGCTCCACACCTTTTGCAGCCAGGCTGACCCAAGACTGCATTGGGCTGTGCCTCCTTAGCTAGAATCCTTATTTCCCTCTAGCAGAAGACCAAACTGCTGCCTCCTTGCACTTGTGGCTTTGTGTGCCCCAGGGTTGGTGTGCCCTTTTGCAGTGTTCACATTGTTCTTGAGAGATAAAAAAGAGCACATGGGGCCTCAAGAGCAACTAATGGGCAAGAAAAGCAAAATAAAATTTGGCATGTCAATTAAGCAGCTGCCTGCCCTGGGCAAGCACACATGGGATACAGATCCTGTAAGGATACGGCTGTGATGGTGCACAATGACAAGACAGGCCTATCCCCAAAGAGAGTGCAAGAAAGGTAGGGCTGGAAGAATCCCTCCAGGAGTCTGTAATAGATCAGACTACAGTCCTCTTTTTATGCTATGTCTTATTATGCTTTGTTGTAGCACAAAACCATTGGCCTATATAACTTGTCCATTTATTTTTGTAGACACAGGTTTATAACTAAGGAGGCTTCCTGTCACAGCTGAACATGTTCCAAGGAGTAAGGGATTTTCTCTTAAAAGCAATTCTATTAGTACTGAAAATAGCCTAAGTTCTAAATTAAACCATCTTATGGTCTAATTTAACCTCTATGACCTCTGGTGAGTCACTGGCCTTGTCTATTACTGTCAGCTGAGTGGGAGAGTGGCTTCTGGTGAGACAGGTAATTGTCCAGAAGGACATGGAAACAGAGCTGCCAGGTTCTCTCACAGAGTCTGCCAAAGAGCTGTCAAGTGATAATGAATTCTGTCTCCAAAAACCTGACCTTGAGACAGGTGTCTCTCTGAACCATTTCCCCAGACAAGGAGTTAACTCAGAAGCTCCCTGCTCAAGACTGACTGAATTCACAGAGTTATTCCTGATGCCTCCTCATCTGGATGCTGCTTCAGAGGAGCACAATTCTTCCTCCTTAAAAGATGTTGTTGAATTTGGGTTTCTGAGAGTAAAGAAAGCAATGGAAGAACTGCTGGTTGTTCAAAACATGGCCAGTTCTATTCAGCAAGCTCTCAGTGAGCTGGTGTGCCTATGAGGCACAACCTGGTAGCCTACCAAGATCTCCTGTGGGACCTCAAAGCAGTGGCTCGGACTCTACAGGCTGTAGCTTTGACATCGTGTCATGATTCCCGTTTAGGAGCTGACTTATTTGGCACGCAGTGCTCCGTAGGCACATACCCTGGCTAGTTTGCTTCCCAGTACTAGACTTCCAGGCACAAGCACACCTCCACCTCCCTGACCTACTTGCTCCCCTCTGCCACTGTGTGCTTACAACAGCTTTCTGATTTGTCCACTGCTATCATAACAGATGCCAGGTGCAGGGTCTCCCCCAAGCACTGTCCCAAGGCTCATGGCTGTGCAAAACCTCTGCCCAATAAAGTCAACATCAGTCACAGCTAAAACATGTCTGAAAAAATGAATACAGAAGGAGCAGTGGGAAAAGGTATGACAACTCTGTGAAGACTGAAAACGCCTCATCGTCCTTTTCTTTCCCTACCAGAACCCTCATTTTGGATATGTCTTTCAAAGGCTCACATGTTATTTGAGGAAATACTTGAAAATTAATACTACCCAACCAAGCCTGAGAAAGAGGCTCCAGGAACAGAACCCCCTGAGGCAAATCCTGCTGTGAGTGCCTCCCACCCTGCCACTACCTTACACACAGCCAATGTCCCCATTCGTGGGAGGCACCGAGGGGGGACCACTACCTAGCATGAAGTTTATCTGTAGAGCATGAATAAGCTACCTGTTAAGAGCATGGTGGGTCCATCTTCTACATAAAATATTTCCACTCACAGGGAACCTGTCAAGGCTGCACCACCAGCTGCCCATCCTGTTCTCTGGAGAAAGTGTCCCAATCTTGAAGTTTCCCATGGCCTTCCTGTAGACAGAGAAAATTCCAGGCTTTATGTGCCTGGCCAGAGAGTACTCCTGTGGATACAGAAGACAGCCCTACCAAGAAAGCACAAGAAAAAGCATCTCTCAATAACCTGTTAAGGCACCCACTAAGCTCAGCACACCATAAAGCTGGAGGGTATAGAAAAAGTTCCCTCTTACCCTCCAGACCTGAAAGAAGTATTTAAAATGGAACTAGCATCCTCTGTCTCCAGGGAGCAGCTACAGCCTTCCTGGGCAGGAAGAGTGATTTTAAAAGTTGGAGGAGAAACTCCCAGGCCAGAAATACTTTTCCTAATGGCCACGGAGAAGGCACACTGTCCTACAGATACAGCAACACTGACCACAAGAAAAGCAACTTCCCTGCCAGAAACAATGCACCAGGCCCTCATTTGAAAACCAGAGAACAAAAGGAAATCATACACCTCCTGAAGAAAGATTCTGGTGGGTCTCCCAATTCCAGCAAGCAGGCAGCCTGCCTGCTACACCACAAAGGGTCATTGCTAAATACCAGAAGCTGTCCATCTGAGGGAGAAACTTGTCTGTATCATAGAATCATAAAATGGTTAGAGTTGGAAGGGACCTTAAAGATCATCAAGTTCCAACTCCCCTGCATGGGCAGGGACACCTCCCACTACATCAGGCCTGTATGCCTGGGAGAACCCAGACACTAACCTTTTACACATTGAAAGGCAATACCTTCCTTCTCCAGGATGTGCAGCACAGGGCAACCAGCAGAACACCACGTTTCATTTTGGGGTGGGCATCATGGCAGGAGACCCCACCTCATTCATTGGGCATGTAACTTAAGTCATCATCCAGAGATAGTTATGTTCAGAAGTAAAATGCACTTTATCCAGGAGATCCTGCATAGGACAGTGTTCCTCTTCTGAGCCCAAGAAGGCTGTGCAGAAAATCCTCCTATTCTCTTGATTTGAGTCACAGGTAGGGGGACCTCTACTGTGAAAATTACCCAGTCAGTTCAGTTGGCCTTAACATCTGCTCTGGACAAGCAGCACGTATATCCAGGCAGTTCTCATCACGTCCTGGGCTTAGCCCAGCCAGACAGCATGAAAATCACCAATATGTCCCTAATAATCCACGTAGGCAAGATGTCTATTTCCAATACACAGCAAGCAATGCATCAAATCAAAGAGAAGTCATTCTCTATTATGAGGCTATTCCATGGGCAGAGCATTATCCCACTGGGAACCTCCTGCAATCAGGAAACAGATTCTGTCAAAACTCCAACTTCTTCACAGAAAAAATTACAATGTTCTGTGGGACCATTTCAGGAGCAAAGCAGCAGTTTTTCCCCTGTGACAAAAAAATATGCATCAGCCCAGAGGATAGTCAGTGGAGTTCAGAAGAAACCCAGGGTACCAGGAACATTTGAACTCCTCATGCAGAGTTGACCTGGTTTCAGGTCTGAGTTAATCTGGCCACTCTTCCCTCAGGCTTGTGTGGCACATCCCTGCAAAGAGAATGACAATGATGGGGGATTGCCTAATTTCCTCCCAGGTTCAAAACCATCACAAAGCAACAAAAGCATCCTGAAAACGGTCACTCCAAGAATGTCAAACACGTTGTCTACCCAATTGGTCTTCAGTCTAGATGGAGGTGCTTGAACAAAACTCCAGGCCAAGGGAAGGCTTTGGTATCTTCAGCGAAGAAGCAACTAATCCTGACAGGAGCATGCCATGGTCAAAGAGATCTGGCAAGCGAAAGAGGCCTAACGCATGGACAGATCCAACTAGAAATGCCCCTTGTAAGAGCAAAACAACAAGTGACAGCCATACCACCCACTGTTCTGGACAAATCCTATAAGCAAATAAATCCAATGAGAAAACTGCTCCTGAGAAGCAACCTGAGGGCTTACTCACGCTTTCCAAAGAAAGGTGTGAGCCAGAGGCAACCAGAAGTGCAAATCAGATTAAGGACACTGATCCAGCAGGAGAACAGGCAGCCCAGGGCTTCAGAAGAACATGATGCTTCAGTGGATGACTGAGGCAGCACTTGTCCAGCACTGGAGCTCCATCTGGTGACAAGAAGTGAGACCAGGTTTCCACAGACCTGGTATTGTCTGCTAAGAAAACATGTTTTCTCTGTGACTAAGATGCTGCTCAGGTGTCTGTGTGCTGATGCTTCCAACAGAGAACATCCATCCTCCTTTTCTCTCTAGCAAGAGATGTAACAAACAACGCAGAGCAAAGCAGACCAGGCAGCATACTGCTGCAAAACTAATGCATGTCTTTAAATAGCAGACAAAGAGAAGATAGCCCAAGGAGGTAAATTAGTATACATTTAAGTTATTCCGTAATTCTTAATATCCTCAGGCACAGACAAGGAAAGACAGAGTGTAAAAGAATGGCATCTGCCCAAACAGTAGGTAGGTCCCATAGCTGTACTAGTCTGATACTTTTTCACATGAGTAAATTTCCCTTTGTATAACATTTCCCTCCAGTTCCAAATGCAGTCTTGTAAACCACTGGTAACAGCTTTATGTAAAGGGTGCACTGGAATCACAACATATAAGGCAGTGGTCTGCTCTTTCACGCTAGAATGTGCTCAATCCTTTCTCACTTTAACTTCACCAGAAGAAAAAAAAGGTATACATAAAAGAGAAGCCTGTCATGCAGGTAGAATACAAACAGATTCATTAAGCTATTCAAAGGGCTTCTTCTCATTTCTTTGCCTTCCATTTAGCTTGGGAACCTCACATCCTAGAAGAGGCCTTTTGAAGACAGTGTTTCTGTACAGGAGCTGATCAGACCAGAGCCTATGGGAGGTCAGTATCTGACTTTCTGGTGGTGGTTTGCACAGGTTACAGTCAGAGAAGTGCAGTAGGAAGGACTGGTAGCTAGAAGTTGCCTCTCTTCCTTAACTGAGATCTAGACCATTTGTCCCAGCCAGCACTCACCTCCACCCATACGTCTCGCTGTCCCTAGTCTCCCACAAAGAAAGCTCCCTGCTGAACGCCAGTCCCTTCTGCTGCTAACACCTCCTTCAGATGGGATACCACATGGCCACTGACAGTGGCTGAAAGTGTGAGGCACAACCCCTGACCTCATGCTACCAGAGAAAGAGGTAATTGCTGCAAAGACAGTGCACGTAAGTGCAACTGGTTTGTTTCTGTGACCAAACCTCCAAGCTGAATTCATACATGGCTAGGAGATTGGTTGTATAAGTGAATAATTGGGGTGCAAACGTAGCTACTCAGAGAGCAGCATGGCAATTATAACCCATGCCTCCAAACACTGAACAATGTAGTAGCATGCAGTGTTGAAGAAAAGCACTCCTTTGTAGAGAGATTTTGCTGTCAGATGTCAGGTTAACTCTATAAGCTTGGCATTGCAAAGCAGCTCTTGTCTACCCTTTGATCCCAGTTTAGATTTCTTGGTGGAAGGGCAAAACAAAACCTCTGAACACCTGCTGCATTAGGAATTGAAGCTCCTCCTTGGATATCAGTGTTCCTCATTGTGTTCAGTTTTACAGCTTGGCATATTAGCACCGCTTGTGTATTCTGTGTAGGGACAATACCATTCATCATGCATGAATGTACTAATGATGTCACTGGTTTGTACTGTAACTATCAACACCAACAATCCAAAATACAGGCAGCTCAAATCTCTCCGGTATTTGCCTCTGCTGCCAATTCTGTTAATACTTCTGTAATGCAAACCCTCTTTATTCATGTGTGTTTCTTAAAACAGTGTCACAGTCAGAATGGATTCCTGCAAAACAGTAATATCTTTCTCATCAGGTAGCACAGACCTTTGCTTTCATTAAGTGATGCATTCATTCAGCTTCCTGTCCTGGACACGAGGGCCAGAGCCACATTAGACAGTATGTTATGGTTTGGGAGCCCCCGGCACGGTGCTGGTCGCCTATAGAGAGAAACGCTCCTTAGGACCCTGAAAGGCTGGAAGGGCCAGTATTCCCGCCCACTTCCTGTCACGATCCATAAAAAGCAGGAGAGGGGGAAGCTATTCCCTTCTTCCTTCCTGCTCGTTTCCGCGTGTTAGGGCTGCGGGTTCCTCCGGCGTGCCATGTGCTCGCTGCAGAATCCAGCAGCATCGGGTGCTGGGAGGAGCCGTGGACCCTTCCCCGGGAGCGGACCTGCCTTTCCCATATCCCTGCCATCATCGAGATCAGTTTTGTGTATATTTGTACATAAGTACCTACTTGTTCTTCCCCCACGTTTTACCCTTTTTCCTTGTGTTATAGTAGATTTGTTCTAGTTTCAATTTCCAAAGTTTAAATCTCATTTCCTTATTCCCTGTCTGTCTTCCCTTGGGAAAGGGCATGGAGGGACGGGGGGGCAATAGAGAGCAATTATATCCTCTGGTATTGGGTTCATCTTTAAATCAGAATACAACCCTGCTGAAGCACAGACAGAGAAGCAAATTGATTCCATGCTACATCTAAAGGAGTTTCCTGATGACAGATAAAGGCGTCTTTTCTTGCCACATGTCCCTGTGGGTCTGGAGGTAGAGGGTGGCATGATGCAGGATGGAGAGGACGCTGCACAGAGCAGCAGTGACATGCAGGTCAGCAGGTGCTCGATTTCCAATTTTATGTCTCCGTTTGCATGGTACAAGCTGCCCTGTAAGTGCAGCAGGAAGAGCATGCTCCAAGTCTGCCCGACAAGCAGAGCTGTCACTGCTGAACACTACACACCCACATGCCACATGCAATTTCAAAAAGCGGTGAAGGCTTTAGGACTCTTATCAGCAGTTTGTTCCAGAGATGAACAACCAGATTCTGGCTTGAATTGCAAGTCCTACTGGAAATTTCTCATGTTTATACTCCATTTGGATTCTGCTTAGTTCTTCAGCTGAACATTATTGAAGGACTTTGTGTGACCCTCAGTCCCCAGATGGAGACATGGGAACAGAAACACTGTTTGGTTAATTGTGTAGAAAAGAGAAACAGCCTGAAAATTAGAAGTATGCTGTATCAGTTGGAGGAAGCAGTGCTTCATACTGTGATGAGCCACTGCTCTATAAGATGTTTCTCCACAGAAAGAAGCAGATTGGGCTGTGAGTCACTTTTCAAAATAGCATGATCCTTACATATTTTCAGAGCAACAGGTTTTCCACATACGACGTTACTGAAGTTACGTGATACAAAAAAATGCTTCATTTCCCTTCTACCATTCACCCACTCCTCTGGAAACCAGATAGCATAATAAACTAATGCGGCAGATAAAATTTGGTTTCTCTTTAGAAGCTAAATGGCACCCATATTCCAAAACTGGCTGGCAAAGTACAGGAAAGGAAACAAACCCAAATTCCTTTCCTACATCCCTGTTGGTGATTGCTTTTTGTTATGGCTAACCTTTTCCCCAGCCACATCACAGTACAGTGGAACGATGGCTGAATATGCAGAGCAGGGATATCAGCAGCCTCTTTACTGGACACCAAAACTGCAGATAAGTATCATACTGTCTTGTTTTAAATCAAAAAGCATTAAGAATGATAAATGGGCTCGCATATCTGTCTTATGAGGAAAGGCTGAGAGATCTGTTTAGTCTAGAGAAGGCTGAGAAGGGATCTTCTTAATGTTTACAAATATTTGAAGGATGGGTGTCAAGAAAAAGGGGCTGATGTCTTTCCAGTCATGTCCTCTGATAGGGCAAGGGGCAATGGACACAAACTGGAGCACAGGAAGTTCCATGAGAAAAACATTTTTACAGTAAGGGTTACAGAGCACTGGAACAGGCTACTCGGAGCCTGTGACCTGCCCTAGGAGGTCTTGCTCTGGCAGGGAGCTTGGTCTCTATGATCTCCAGAGGTTCCTTCCAACCCCTAAAACTCTGTGCTTCTATGATTCAGGCTGGGAAGGTTTTCAGCATGCACCAGATAAAACTCTGAAGATCTTCTGCCTGTTCCTTTTCTCACAGATTTGATATAAGGTTATTTTTTTATGTGAGCAGTTAGAAAGCAACGTACCCTACATAAACACAGAGAAAAAGTTTGAGCTGGATTCAAGGGCCATTCTGCAAGCAGCAAGATCAACTTTGTTTGGAAGTGGATGGTATAGAAGAAGAGGTATTTAGACGGTATTTGGAAGAGGTTTAAACCAAATCTGAAAAATCTATAGGATGCATAGATTTGCCAAATGAACTCTGTCAAATATCAGCTGAGGAGGCAAGAGTTAGGAAAAGATCCCTTGTAGTTTTAAGACTTGTTTCTAACTGAATTTCGTTTTGTTCTGGGTAAAATGAGTTACCTCAAGGGAGTCGGTTTGTAAGGGAAGCAAAAGCACAGACACTGCAAGTCTCCTGAAAGGATTCCAGTGCAGGACCTAAGCTCAGAGGGTCTAGGGACAAAGAGGACAAAGGAAACTCTGGCAGGGGGTTTGGACTAGATGATATTTTGAGGTCCCTTCCAACCCCTGGGATTCTGTGATTCTATGAAAAGATACGTCTAGTTACCCAGCTGGCTGTGTGCTTTTTGCTCTACTCAAGCCCAAGGGGCTGGGCAGGGGGCAGGAGACTCCGCAGGGGGCAGCAGAGCTAGGGACAGCCTGCAGGGCTGATCTCCTTTTCCTCAGCAGCACAGGCCTCCCCCAGTCCTATCTGACATTTGGCCTTCCTACTGCACTGGTCCACAATGGTGTCCGTCAGCTGTTGAACAAAGCTCCTCCTGTGCCTGCCCAGGTCATTCCGTAGCAGCTCAAACATTGCTTCCTTGTCTAGGCCAGAGGTGCAGGCTGGATAGGACTCTGTGCTGCTGCTGCTTCTTGGGCATCCTCAAAGATCAGCCCCAGCTCCTGTTGCAGCCAGGGCAGCACGGGCTGGAACAGAGCTGGGTCCTCTGGGAAGAGCAGTGCCCAGGTGTGGGGATGGAGGCTGCCCAGAGGAGCCGTGGGCACCAGCCCTGCAGCTGATGGCTGGAATGCTGCAGGGCGATGGGCAGCTGGGTGTCTAAGCTTCTTCTGCCAGGCGGATGACGACTTACGGTGCTTCAGATGGTGGGATGCCATGCTCCTCCAAGTCATTGTTCCCCTGCAACCCAAGGGCCATGCAGAGAGCAGCAACAAGCCATAATGCTGCAAGAGAAGGGGTTTGGGCGCTGCCACAGGGAGGCTGCTTTGGGCAGTGTGAGGGACCAAGCCATCTGGACCTACTTTGGGAAATGGTATCGAAGCCCCATTGTAGCACCTGCTCATATGCATACCAAAAGGCCTGTCTGGGAGGAAGGAGACTGCAGTAATGGCCTGCATGGATGACATAACGACGATTGAGATAAAGACAATGATTGAAGGGTGGAGGGGGCAGGTCCACTCCAGCTGCTCACACATGTATGGCTCAATCACACAGTACTCGTTGTGAAATAAAGATTCTAGGCTTATAAAATAGGGGGCTGCAATGGTGGGCTTGGGGAGTTTCATCTACACCAACCCTCCCCCACTGACTGGACCAATGACACTGGATCCAGGACCGGTGATTTTTCTGTGTTCTTAATTTCTCTCTTATCTCCCCCCCACTCTCCCTTTCTCTCATTTTTTTCTTCTCATCTCCTTTTCCCTATCTAATATATATATATATGCGGGTGGTTTTGTTTAGGTTGTTCAATATTAGCTCCTACTAGTGTAATAAATGTGTTATTCGTTATAAGCAGACCTTGTGTGTCGCTGCACCTTAATCTGATCAAGGGGTGTTGGACGGTTGAGCTGTTACTCAGACCGTCAGACATTTACTCTCTCTGGGAAAAGACCAGGGCTGAGAGAAGGATTTTGGGCCCAGCCACACCTGGGCTCCTCTCTGAAGGAAGTCTAGAAAGCAAGGGGGTTCAGTCCTAATCTCCCTGGGCTGCCCAGTCTGAGTTGTGACACGTACAGGACAAGATCCCGCTGCACCTGGGCTCCTCTATTGCAGCAGGAGCTTAGAAAGCAAGGGGGTCCAGTTCTAACCTTCCTGGCTTCTTAAATCTGGGCCATGTCAGGCAGCATAGGCTGTCAGGAGGGCAGAGCACAGGATGTGGGCACAGAGTGCAGAGAGGAGGAGGCCAAGCCTGGGGTGAAGAGCAGTGGGGCATGGGCTGGCCCTGGAGACCCTTTGGCTGCCCCAGCACCAGCTGCAGAGATGCAGGCCTGGAGCTGTCTTGAAGGACTTCCCTTCAAGGGGAGCAACGAAGTCATATCTAGCACATGTAGAAGGAGCTGTCAGCATTAACACCCCACCCCTCCTGGCCAGAGGCTGCGTGCACAGCCCCCCTGACACCACATTGACCCTGTAGGGCCCACAGGACGCAAGAGGAAACAGAGTGAGCACCAGGGAAGGGGGGAAAAGCACAGGTGAGGACAGCAACACCAATGGCACTGTTAGCAACAGCAAGGCTTTTTCTGTAGATTTCCTGCCTTTATTTTCTTTTGATGGATCTAGGCTACTGACAGCCTTCTGGTGATGGACGTGTGGGCTAGCCCTGGTATTGGCCCACACTGCTGGCCCAGCCCTGGTATTGGCAGCTCTTGGGGCGTGGATCTAGTGCTGCCAGTGGAGTGACCTCTTGGGGGGCTGGGAAGAGTCCTGGGGACTGCCAGCGCTCCTCTTTGGGGCTCGCCATGTACCCCCAGGGGAGCAGTCCCTGCCCTGGCTGGAAAAGGAGGGACCTAGCCCAGCTTCCCCTGGATCCTCCTGCAGCTCTTCCCGCTCCCCGTGGGTAGAAGCAGAAGTGTCACGGGGGCTGCTGGGAGTCTCATGAAGAGCAGCGGCTGAGGTGCTGGGGTGCTCCTCTTCATGGCCTCTGGCAGGGCCCGTGGAGGGGGCTGGGCTGGAGGCAGGAGACCCTCCCTTGGAGCCAGAGGGGCCAGGGACAGCTGTAGGGCTGCCCTCCTGGCCGCTGGCAGCATGAGCCTCCCCCAGGCCCAGCAGCTGGCGGGCCTTCATGATGCACCATTGCACAGTGACCTCAACAGCTGGATGCGCAAGTGTCACCACGGGGTTTTGGAGGGAGGCCCCCAGGAGCTGGATCAGTGTGTCTTCATCCAGCCTGAAGAGGACCAGAAAGAGCACAGCAAGATCCTCTGCCGTCCCTGCCACAGAACTCTGGTTCTGAATGGACAATTCCAGCTCCTGAAGGATCCAGGGCAGAAGGGTCTGCAGGAGAGCTGGGCGTTCCTGGAAAAGAGCTGCCCAGATGTGGGGCTGCAGGCTACCCAGAGGAGCCCTGGGCACCAGCCCCACAGGCTTTTGTCCCGTTGCTGCAAGGCTGTGGGCAGCTGGATGGGCAGGACCTCCTCCTGGTTGGTGGTCAACAACTGGTGGGGGTGCAGGTGGTGAGATGACATGCTCCTCAAATTTGTCATCCGCCCACACTGAATGCACAAGGGAGAAGATCCTCCTCTTGCAGAGGGGGCACTCAGGCTTGCTGCGGACCCACTGCAGGATGCAGGCATAACAGAACTGGTGGAGGCACGGCAGCACGTAGCTGGTGTCCTCCCAGCTGCCAAGGCAGATGGGACAGCGGGTGTCCAGCTCCATGGCCATGCTCTCCATGTGCTGCAGTGGGCTGAGGGGAGCTGGGGATGTTGAGTTGCTTGCTCCCTCTCGTGAGTGCTGCAGCAGCCGGTGTTGTGCTAGAACAGCAGGGACTCAATGACATCAGAACCCTTCACTCGGGGACTTGCTGACACAAGAACCCGTCACTTGGGGGTGTCACGGTCCATCACGTGGTGACATCACAACGGGCCGTCCTCGCGCATGCCGCTCACCCCAGCAGGGAGGCTGTGGCCTTTGGGGTTATTGCAGCACCTCTGCGCACTCCATCCCCCGTCTCTTGTCTTGCACCAGTCACTGAGGTCTTGATCATGACTTCCCTGGGCCCTGTTGGGTATCTCTGGCAGGGTAGACATCTCCAGGCACATTTGGCAAGAGGGTGCAGTGCATGACGCCTGGTGCCTCCCTGGGAGGCTGCAGGATGAAGTGCCCCAGGCTCTCCCCACACCCCAGCACTGCTGGCCAGCCCTCTGGGCTTGCCTGCTTTCTCCCACAGGGAGGACTTGGCTCACTCTAGGCAATTTTCTCCAACTTGTAGAGGCACCAGACCCATGCCTCCAACCCCAAGCTCTGTGTGTCCATTTGCTGAAGGTGCCTGCAGGGTAGTGTGGGGGGGACACAGTGCCAAACAGCCCCAGTAAGCCACCAAAGCAGGCTTTGGGAGGAAGATGGAAGCTCTTCTCTGACAAGCCTCAGCTTAGTCCAGCAGGAAACAAAATTAATGTAAACAGAAAACATTTAAAACAACTAAACAGCAAAGCAGTGAAATAATTAGTTTAACAGTATTTCACAATTAAACAGTGAAATGGAGAATCAATTAAACAGTGTAAATATAAAACATTTAAAACAATTAAACAGAACCCTGTTCTTGAGTGCTTCAAATACAGCCTGTGTTCTGTGGCTGGGATGGGCAGTGGGGACCTGTTCCCCCCCTGCCATCACTGCCCTGTACCCCCGAGGGCTCCAAAGCCACTTGTGTTTTTCAGGGCATCTACAGGGACGGGTGGGAACGTGGCACAAGCAGAGCGACAGTCCCAGGCATTTGCACCATGCAGGGGCAGGGAAGGATGCTCCAGGGCTTGGGGCTCCCAGAACTTGGGGCATGGCCACCCTTGTGCCACAGATGTCTTTGGTCTCACCTGGGAGCATTCAATGCAGAGGGACCCCATCGCCACCAGCTGATGGCCATGCCATGGTGTTTTCTTACTGCTCTCCCGAAAGCACATCCTTATGTAGGGTCTTGCATTGCCCAGGCAGCCTCTTGGAGCCTGATGGAAGAGCAAAAGAAGTAGAGGGGAAACATCTTGGACCAAAACAATGGACAGGAGCTATGTTAGCTGGTGAAAGACAGGGTTTATGGTGGTCTAGACCCTTCAGCAACCACAGCAAGGATTGTTGTGGTTTAGACCCAGCCAGTACCAACCAGGCCACTGCCCACTCACCCCCACCCACCACTGTGGGAAGGGGAACAGAAAATCCAACTAAAAGCTCATGAAACTTGACAAGCACAGGGGGGTTTTCACTCCCCAGTTATGGTCACAGGAAAAAGAGACTGAACTTCGGGAGAAACGCGGCTGTTTCCCTTATGGGAAGATTTTAATTTAAGGGGACCACGCGGTCGCATGTGGTGTTCACCTCTCGCAGAGGAGTGGTCACTGCAGGGCTGTAGTTTGGAGTGAAAAATTGGGAAACTGCCCCTCACCACGCCCACAGATTTAGACTGACACCAGTTCTTAAGGTTGTGGAATTAACGGTTTATTTAGGGATATCAACAACTTAAGAGGACAAGGGTTCAAGAAAGGCTTGTCACCTTTTCTGAAAATTAAAAAAAACAAAATTCAGGTAATGCAGGTGACTGTCAGAGGGAGGTTTTAACCAAGGTTTCCAAAAAAGCAATGGATGTTTATCTTTTCTCTCAGGAACGAGTACACCAAGTATGAGATTTTTAGATTTTCCTTCCAAGTCCAAGGAGAGGCCGTTCCAGCTTTAAATAGTTGAGGACAGAAAGCAAAGGGAGTGTCACAGTTTAACATTGGGCCAACAATTAAACAAATGACAGACACTCTCTGTTAATCCCTCTCCCTTCCCCTATAAGGAAAGGAGAGACAATAAGGGAGAGAGACAGATACGGGTTGGAAACTAAACTGCAAAGCTTTAATGAAACAGTAGTGATGAAAAGGAAAATACATGAAATAAATACAAATATATACAAAACCACTGTCCACCTCCCAGTAACGCTCACATCACCACCGAGGCCGCAGGGCAGGCCCTGGTAAAGTCCCAGACTAGACCCCTATCCCAGACTAGACCCCTGGAGTCAGCAGCAGACAGCAGCTGGGTGCAGGAATGCACAGATTCAGGAACATAGGGATTGGAATCAAAAGCAGACAAATGGACTGAATCCTCCCAGGGCACCGGCCATGGATAAAGGGAGGCTTGACCCTTGTGATCCCTCTAATTTATACCTCTCTAATTTCTTGGGATGCCACCACATCTCTCCCTCTCACCAGGAAGTGCTGGGAAGCACCTGTCCCTAACCCCTTGATGCCTTCCCCAGAGGCAGCAGGGTGATCTGTGAGGTGCCCCTACGCCTTCTGGGCTGCAGTTCGGGGCTGCCACAGTATCTGGGCAAGGACCGTGGGGGACAGCCCGTCGTGAAACTCTGAGGTGACTGGTGAAGTTCCCAAGCCATGAGTTCTGCCCAGTCAGATGAGGGGTGGGTGCTGATGGAATGTTTGGAGTTCCACCCAGTTACCAGCACTCCAGCTGAGCTGTTAGTGAGGAACTGGTCCTGGGAACTCTTCACCTTCTGCGCCAGAGCCATTAAAGGACTTTCCCCAGCCCTGCCAGCTGCAGGCAGCCGGGGCACCCAGGAGGCAGGCTGGCAGCAGCAGAGGTGAGCTGGCACGGGAAACCTCACCCTGGGGAGGTGGGAGGGTTTCCCTCTGCAGAAACCTGGGCATTTCTTTGCCCTCTCCCCAGGCCAGCTCATGACCAGGGTCTCTCTTCTGGTGTTACACTGGCTCCTGCAGAGCCACTGGGAGGGAGCAGCTCAGTCTCCTCAGCTGTCTCCATACCATGGCAGCACAGGGAGAGCATGGTCACAGAGCTGGACAGCTGCTGTCCCACCTACCTGGACAGCCATGAGGACATCAGCTATGTGCTGCCATGCCTCCACCAGTTCTGTTACACCTGCATCCTGTGGTGGGCCCACAGCAAGACCCAGTGCCCCCTCTGCATGAGGAGGGCAAGATCCATCTTGCACCCGGTGCAGGCGGATGATGACTTTCATGAGGTTGTCATCAGGACACATGGAGAAGGAGTGCACAGGTGTCTAGCCTCCCCCAGGCCCTCTCCCCCTGTAACACCCCAGGTGCAGATGTGGGGGTCCCAACATCCCCTACCACACCCCCATTCCCATCCACAGAGAGCAGGAAGAGCTGCAGGAGGATCATGGGGAAGCTGGGTCACATCCCTCCACTTCCCGCTGTGGCAGGGACCACTCCCCTGGGGGGCCACAGCGAGCCTGAAGAGGAAGGCCAGCAGCTGCCAGGACTCTTTCCAGCCCCCCCAAAGACCACCCCACTGGCAGCAGTAGAACCAGGCATGCTGGCATGTGGGCTGGATTGGGGTGCATCTCTTTGTCATCTCTCACCTCCTGTTTTCTTGCCAAAAAAGAACATTATCCATTTAGACAAGGTCAACTTTGCCAGCCTCCCAGAGTAGAACTGGTGCAGCTGCATCTGGTGATGAGAGGGCCATGAGCACCCAAGGCCACCCACACTAGCAAGATGTGGGAGGCTGAGGGGTTGATGTGTGAGGGCAAAGAGCCCTGGCACACCTCTGAAG
Source organism: Apus apus (assembly GCF_020740795.1). Lineage (NCBI taxonomy): Eukaryota > Metazoa > Chordata > Aves > Apodiformes > Apodidae > Apus > Apus apus. The sequence continues at coordinate 65,577,774 of NC_067312.1, read as the reverse complement.
GAAGGTACCTTTCTCTGGATCCAGCTTCAACGTGGGCAATAGCTTGGTGCCCGAGGGATCTTCAGCCTCTAAGACAGAGAGGAACTTCAGTCTTGGGGCTCGCCAGGAACTCGGTGAGCTTTGCCAGGCAGGGGAACCCTGTGATGAGACCACAAGCAGAGATGGGGCTGAATCCAACATTCACAAGCACATCCTCCTCAGCTGCAGCACGTATTTCAGGCCTGGGCTTGAAACCAAAGGGAACAGGGACAAACAACGTGATTCCTCAGCGTGCTTCAGCATCTGGAGATTCTCAGACTGTTACTACTGTCCCGACCAGATAGTGAGGTTCTCCAGCATAATGGCTTCAAACATGGTTTTGGAATCAGAGCTTGGACCAAGAGACACCATTATTAAATCTCAGCTTGCACAAATGGAGGATTCCTATACATGCATCCAGAACTTCAGGTAGTGATCACTCCTGAGAATAACTTATTTTTGTGGAGATTAAGTTAGTTTTCATAAGCTGCCAAAAGAGCTCAAGTGCATGCATTTGTGGATTCCTTCTGTAACAGTTTCCAGGAGCTTGATCTGAGTAAAGAAGCCGCCTTCTTCAAAGACACACCATAGGAAGAAGAATGGCTCACAGCTGTAGCTGACAGTCTTCACCCAGATGCCAAATATGCAGAGGTGAATGTGGCAGTTTCCATCCCCACTTCGGGGGGATCTACTCAGGAGCATCTGGCTGCTCCCAGCAACGCTTGGGAGCGTTCCTGGCTCCGCTTGGCCCCCTCTACCTCCCTCTGGCCCTGCTTCAGCTCTTTCTGCTGTCTACATCACTGCAATAACAGAAGCATCTCCACCTAGAGCCCCGAAATGCCTCTCTCATGACTGGAACACATCACACCAGTACTGTTACAGCTACTACCACTAGCAGCCACAGATTCACACTCTTGATAATTTAACTACCGGGGCACGCTTTTCAAACAACGTTGCCCTGTACAAGGATGGATCAGCCTGTCCTGAAATTTGAGCCACTGTGTTCAATTTCAAGTTTGGCATTCTACCTAAGAAATAATAAAAAAATGCAGAATTTAAAACAAAAATTAAAAAGCAAAATGCGTTAAAGACATTTGACAGACTACAGGCAGTGCTGAAGACTCACAGGAAAGCTGGTCTGATCTAAATAAAATAAGCCTCAAAAGAATAGTTAAAGAATAACCTATCAAATGAGGACGGACCTCTTAATTTCTATACCTAAAATAAAGCAAAGCTTGACAGACGTGAGGGAGGAGAAATTGAGGGGACCTGAAGGGGCAGCTGGAGCACTGGAGAGATTAGAGGGGCATCGGAGGGAAGTGGGAGTGGCACTGGAGGGGCCCTATGGGGAACTGGGAGATACTGGGAGCAGTGCAGGGGCACTGGTCATCACTCAGAGCACTGGGAGAGGGCACTAGAGGGGCAGTGACGGGAACTGGGAGTGAGACCGGGGGGAACGGGGTGGGGGTAGGGGATGCTGGAAGCACTAGTGAGGCCCTGAACTGTGAGATACTGGGAGCACTGGGGCTCACTGTGGTGAGCTGGGGAGGAACTACAAGAACTGGAGTGGCATTGGGAGGCACTGGGAGCACTGTAGGGAACTGAGAGGCACTGGGAAGACACAGGGAGCACTGGTGTGCTGAAGACACCCCCGGTCACATAGCCCAGCACTCCCCGCCGCCCCCAGCCCTGCACAGCCCTGTTTTCCCAGCCCCTGACCCACAGTCTCAGCCATCAGACACGCACCTTTCCCAAGGATCATGTACCACTGTGCGGGGTTCTGTGTGAGTACAGTTCCTTGCTGTCCCTCTCCATTCCTTGCTGTCCCCATACCAAGACCACAGCTCATCTCATGGCTGAGGTGACTCTCCCACTGCGCACTGGGAGTTGGGTGGGGAGTGCACTGGGTGACAGTGGGGGCTAGTGGGGGGTCCTGGGAGAGAAATGGGGGTCGCTGAGGAGATCTGAGGGGGAAATGGGGAAATGGGAGGTCTGGGGCTGGAAACCAGGGTCTGGGGGAAGGTCTGAGTGGGACACAGGAGCTTTGAGGGGGCCTGGGGATATTGAAGGGGGTCTTGAGCAGGAAATGGGGGTTTGGGCAGGGGGAAGTGGGGGCCCTTGAGAGGGCCTGAGTGAGGAAATGTGTGTCCTGGGGGGATCAAATGGGGGCCCTCGAGGGGTGGACCTGGGGATACTGGGAGAGGCTGAGAGGAAAATGGGGGTGCTGGGGATAGTGGTGAGTGAGGTCCTGAAGGGGGATAGCACGGGGTGGGATAGTGGGGGGAAGAGGGGTCCTTGGGGCTTCTAATTAACAGGATGCTCCAACCCCCCCCCTCAGCACCTGCTGGGCCCTTCTCCTATCCTACCCCTCCCCCCCTTTTCCTCCAAAAGATTCTTTTCTGGGTATTTTCCCAGTTGGCAGCTGGTACCATGAGCCATCACAGTGGCTGAGGGGATGTCAGGGCCAGAAGGGACCCCCGCCCATGTTGGGGTCCTCAGCCCCTGCCCCCGTCAGTGTCAAGCACCAGACAGTCAAGCAGGAAGACAAGCTGTCTGGACGGCGCCAAGTCCGGCACAAGGGTCCCCGGGTGGGAGGGCTGGATACCCACTCCACAGGCTGCCATCCTTGGGGGGGGGCCTCCCCATCAGACCCCTCCTGGCCCCCAAAACTTGTCCACATCCAGAGGTGCCTGTGCCCCTGCCCCCAGACCCACCTCGCGACACCCAAGGGGGACTCCCACTTCTCCAAGACCCCCACAAAAGGAGGTGGGGGAGCAGGGGGACTCTGCAGAGCTGCCCCCCTGGGAGCTGACCCACCACCTTGGCGGCTTCCTGGTTGTCTCCGGTGCTTTTCTGGGACGTGATTTGGTGGGTGGGCTGTGCTCAACCCTCCTGGCCACGTCCCTGTGCTGGCACGGGGGTCTGTCCGACCTTTCCCTCCTCCTGGCCCACCAGAATCGGGGGGCAGAGGCAGCCCCCAGGGGAGGGGGTGGTGGTGGTTCCCCCCTGCCCAAATCTCAGCTGTGACCCCTCCCCCGGCAGGTAGCTGGGGCCCGAGTGGGAGCTGGGCACTGAACGGTGATAAGGATGCCAATTGGTGTGTCTTTATAAAAAGACAGTCTTGTAGGGTCGTGCAATCCCATCAGGCAGCTCGGAGTCAAGCCGCGGGACCGGTTCCGACTGACAGGAACACCAGATGTCTCTTTGCTGAAGTGGTGATAAGAACATCTTCTGTGTGTCTGGATGAAATTGGCATCTTGTAAACCCAGACTTAGGAATCAGCAAACAAAATTTGTAGACAGGAGAATCCCAGACTTTGCATAAAATAGAGCTGCTGATACGTGCGATGGGTGAAGCAGGGGGGTATCTGCCAGTGGGGATGTGTAAGTAGGCGGATCAGGAAGTCTGTGCCTTCTGAGTACCTCAGACAATGGGGAAAGCAGGGAAGTCTTATTTGGAAGGGACTTTAGGATAAAAGGGGCTGCGACCTCCAGCAATGTGAGAAATCCTACAGGGATATGCTCTAGGGGATTTTCTCCCTTTATTTGAATAAAGTTAACCTATTTTTCAGCTCCTCTGTCTCCTTTGTGAACGCTTGCCCTCTGGCAATGAGATTTTCCGTACAGCAGTGTGCTTTTGGGGAGCAGAAGCAGAGCTGGGGTAGCACCTCTGGCCCTCTGCAAGCCATCATCATCAGGGTAATTGCCCCAAAACCTGCCTTTTCCCCCCAACATGGGGAAGCTTCTCTCTGCAGCCACAGCCCCACACTCTTTACCCCACAGGCCCCAATCACACTGGGCAGCCCCAGCCCCATTTTCAGAGGTGATGTCAGCTACAAGGAGCTGAATGGGGAATTGGGGGCAAGGGCCCCAAGGGACCTCAGGAGGGGTTTATTGACTGTCTCCCTCACCACAGATCCCTTTCTCCTGGATCTTGTGGGAGTTGGAGGAGGAGCACATGTCCCCTGTCAGTCCAGTCCTGCTCTTCAGACCTGGGAAGAGCCATCTCTGTCTTGGAGGTATCCCTGCCGGCACAACCTGATCCGGCACAACCTGATCCAGCACAACCCAGCATGGGATGAACCCCTCTGGAGAGACACTGTCTGGCATGACCTGGTCCAGCATGACTTGATCCAGCACAACCTGGCATGGGATGAACCACTCCAGAGTGATCCTGTCTGTCACAAACTGCTCCAAAATGACCCATCGTGGCACAAACTGCTCTGGAATGACCTGATCCAGCAAGATCAGGTCTGGCAGAAACCACTCCAGAATGATCTTCTTATCACAAATTGCTCCAGCAAGACCTGATCTGGCACAACTGGCTCTGGAATTTTTCGCTCTGGGACCACTGCCTCCAGCATAACCCTCTCAGGCATGAACCAACACAGCACAGACTGCTCTGGAATGACCCTCTCCAGCACAACTGGGTCTTGTACAACTCACCCTGGAATCATCTGACCTGGCACGACTGTCTCCAGAATGACCCATCCTAGCATGATCCACTCTCAAATGATCCTCTCTCTGGCACGACCCATCCCAGCATGACTCACTCCAGCACAACCCTCTCCAGCCAGCCCCCCGAGCCCCATCCCCTGCTGATGGCAGCCTTCCTGGGAAGCTGCCAGTGGTGTGGCTGGGAGGAGCAGGAGGCCACAGCAGAGCTGGGGGGTGGGTGGGAGCCGGGGTGGCTGCAGGAGCTCCAGCGCCTGCCCCTCTCCTCTTTCCTTTCCCAGAGTCAGATCCCCCCCAGCCAGTCCCCAGACCTGCAGGTGACCTTGTGCCAGGCTTTGCTGAGGGGTTGAGGGGGGCCCTGTGCTGAGCCCTCCTGCCCACCCCTGAATAAATGCCATTTCTCTCCACCTTGGCATTGCTGCTCTTCCCTATGGCCACCCCTAAGTCCCTCACAGAGCCTCCTGACACCCCCACGGCAAGAGCAGCTGTGCGATGGGGGCTGGGGAAAGGGGGCATAGCCAGTGGTTTGGAGGGAGAAAAACCCTTTCTGGGCTGTCAGTTTGGGGGACAAAAATCCTTTCCACACTATTTCCAGGGCAGAACCATTAGTTTTGGGGTGCACAGAGCCCTTTTCAGAGGAGAACTGGAGGTTTTAGTGTCCTGAGGGGTGAAGGCAGAGCAGCAGGAACACCCCCCTCTCCAGTGCTGGCACCAGCCCCCCCTTCTCCCCACGTCGGCCAAGCTGGAGCAGACAAAGCCACTGCAGGCAAAACAGGCCCACAACTGGCTCACACAACGAGGAGACCAACCCCGTGCAGGGACAACACTGGCAGGGGTGCCCAGGGCCAGAGTGGAGCTACCAGAAGGTGCTGGCAGGTTCCAGCGGCCAGAGCAGGACTTCTGGTGACTGCCAGGCTTGGCTGGGGGGATACTGGGGCTGGAGTGGTGCTACTGGAGGCTGCCGGGGATGCCTGGTGGGCATCTGAGGCTGAAAGGGGCTGCCAGGGGCTGCTCGAGGCTGGGTCAGGGCTGTCAGGGGGTGCCTGCTGCACTCTAGATAGGGCTGCACCTCCACGTCACATTGAAACCTCACCAATATAGAGTTTAATGTAGAAGAACTCAGCGCTGTGATGCTCAGGACACTGCTGGTAGGTGATGGAGTGTCTCTGAGAGGGTCCCTGGGCTTCCCAGGTTGCTGTGTGTAGTCCCAACCAGCTCTGCTTCACCCTGAGAGCCCTGCATTGAGGATGCCAGACTGCCTGGTACGTGCATATGGCCGTGGTGATTGTAGTTGTCTTTCTCACAGGGTCTGGAGTCTTGCTCTACGTGGCAGCTGCCCTGTCAGATTTCTATATCCTCACCTCAGAGATGCCCCAGCAAAAGATCCAGTTCTCAGAGGGGCCCCTGCAGATGAAGCACCCCAGGGCATGGCCCCCCTCCACCACCCCTTCCTCTTCTTCTGACATCCCTGCTGTCCCCATGTCCTGCCTGGGTCACTGGTTGTGAATAAGACCTAGGAAAGGCTGCAAAGCAATGGCTCTCTGCCCAGAAAACAAACCTTGTTTGGTGAGGTCTGACCAAATACTGCCTTGGAAAACTTCCCAGTGTAAATGTAAGGGAAGCTAAAATTTCCCTGGCATCCCCTCCGTCTTCTACTAAACATTAATATTTTTACTGAAACTGCTGTCTTTCCCCAACGTAGATCACAATGGAGATGGTGCCAAAAACTGTCTCCTCTCATCCAAGAGTGGGCCCCGGAGACGTTTGTCAGTTCCTTCCAACTGGAGATGGATCCCATGAACGTGATAAATCACGACAGGCTCTGGAGAAACAGCGGCACCAGGTGGTGGTAGCCAATATCCTGGAGTCATGGAGAACCTCTTGCTGAAACCAAACACTCACAGACTCAGTCATCACTTTTTGATGAGGAAACAGTGCAAGGTATAGAATTAGGGAAAAGACAGTGAGTTACCTTCAGGGCCTGCATGGCGCCTTTACAGAGAAGCAAGTCTGAGGAGCAGCTCTGAATGAAACCAGTGACATTGCTCTAGAAAGGAAGTGGAACTGGAATGATCCTCCATCCTTATGTAACTAAATCCTCAGTGATACGCTGTGGAAAAGGCTGCCATCCAAAACCATGTGACTGTTGTACAGCTCGGTTATGGTTATTGTTGCTTGCTTTGAAAAAGACAGTACAATTAAGTTAAACCATTCCAAAGGATGATCTTTGTTCTGGTGTCTAAGGAAGAAACGGATATATTGCTTTGACTCTGTCCCATGGGCTGGCAGTACCAGGCAGGTGGAGGAATGGTCTGTGTGTCTATGTAGAAAGATTTTCTTGACTCTGCCTCTTCAAAGTTTCTGTTCAAATTGTTGGACAGAAGGAATGGTGCTTTGCACAAATTGTTCTGGTTTTATGGCTGGAGTGGAGCAACAAAGCTGGCAGCTGGCTGGTGTTGAAACTGGATGGTGAAACAAGTGTGGCAAAGGCTGAAGGAGAACCGAGGTAAGAACTTTGGAGAGAACATCTGTTGCTCAGCAGGAGATTCAGGGGCCCCATGGGAAACTCGGTTCAGAAACAGTTTAAAAAATAGGTAAAGTAGCAGTGTCCCTAAAGCAGCTGCTTAAAAAAGGTTTCCTTTCCATTATGTAGGTTGCTGAGGAGACAAAGGCAAGGAGATGTGTGGCACAGAGCATGAGTGGTGGTCTCTGAGGGTGGCTTGGGGACAAGTGGTTGGAGGAGGAGCAGGCAGTGAGAACGCGGAGGGTAGAGCAGGTGGAGTGGTGGGGATCAGCCTTGGGAGGAGAACTGCCTCTTGGCAGTTTGGATGGAGGTAGAACCGTGACATTCCTGGTTCTCTCTAAATCTGAAGGATTGCCAACTTCTAAGAATATGTTCCTCATGCTTACAGGAAGGACAGAGTGTGATTCTGTGGGGGGGAAGATTAAGTACAGCTGTAGCACTGTGCATTGTGTCTATTTATAGGCTTTCCTGGAAATAAATTAACTGGAAATCTGTAAAGAAAGTTAGCAACACACAAGAACGCAGCTTTTGCACTTGAAGGCTCTCCAGAGGCAAGACTCTGCTCTATTTAGAACCACCAAGGTCTCCAGAGGGCAGTGGTGCTTTTGTAACAACCCTGATCACCTGGAAATCAGGTGTGCTCACAAAATGGGAAACAAAAACCCAGAAGAGCAAGAAAATAGTGTGCAGGTGAGGTTGGGAGGTCAGGAGGGAGCACTGAGTACTGAAGGACTGGGGGGGGGGGGGTGGGAGGATATGGTTAGGGGTGGGAGGAACAGCCAAGGTTGGTCAGGAGTGCTGAGATCCAACTAGGAGATGAGCTGGGAGAAAAACTGACAACTTCTAAATGGCCAGGACTGGGACTTGCTAGTGAGTTCTGCTAGACCAGTGTGTGTGATAGGTTGTTTGGGAGGTTGGCAGAAGTGTTAAAGACATGTTAGAACGGATATGTAGTTGACTTAGAAGTTGTTGTCTGCTTTTACTGCCTTTATTCAGCAATTTGGGCATTTTCTTACTTTGTGTGGCTCTGCTGTTGCACTAGGTATCTTCCAGAGGCTGTTTGAAGAACAGAATTGATGGTGCTGCTTTCTTTCCAACTCTAAATGATTTGACAGTGACTCCTCAGGTAACAGAGTGTGTTCTCACTCAAGTCAGTGAATTTGCCTTTGGCTTTGGTTTCTACAACGTCCATGTTTTTTAAAACAACTTTGAAGGATAGTGTTATGTTTGTGATGGCAATTCAAATTATTTCACTTGTATTTCACTTCAAACAGTTTGCTTTCTTCCAGTGCAAATATATTTTGCTGGGTTTAGTTCTTGATTTTCTTTGGTCTTTCTAGCCTCCTAGTACTGCGAATAGCACACAGGTATCATTAACTTCTCCTTTTGGGGTGCATATTATCCTGGCCTGAGGTAAATTTGAGGGTCAAAGTGCAGCTCAGTTTCCTTGTTACATACACTTAATTTGGGGCAGCAAATACAGGTGTTTGGAGAAATGGATTGAGTCTCTGTTCCGTTTTGGCCAGACTGTAGGTGTACTTAAAGAATGCATGAACATCTGGTTCCTCTGGGCTCCCAAAGCCATCGTTCTGTGTTGAAAACGCTGCTACATGAGGGTTTAAATGGCTGCGGAGCATCGGCGTGGCAGAAAACTATTACCGGGTCCTCTCTCATCTTGCCCACGAGATGGCAGGCGAATGACACCAATGTCCCAAAAGCTGGCTGGGTATTTATTTCCTCCTAGTGGCTCTGTCTCTCTGGACTAAAATGGGAAAGAGACAGTCTAAAGGTGGTATTCTGAAAAAGCCTTATTGTCTTAACTTGTGTCTGATAATTGTTAAAAGTTAAGTCTCCTTGTTTCACTTGTGTCTGTTGTTGTCTTTTGTTTCATGTATAGCTTGTATTTATTAAAATGGGTAATGTATCCTCAGCAGGAGGTGACATTACCGAGTGTTATTATATATTGTAATGGTTGGTGACCAGTTTATACCCTGAAGGATGGGGGGAAATGGCCACAGCTTGAAACTTTTATAAATTATATTACTTTGTCATTAATGTTGTTTTGTAAAGGTGAGGGAGGATGAGATGATGTTCCATGTGTGGATGCTTTTATGGCTTCAGGAAATTATTATCGTACAAGAAGGATATGTAAGTTGTTAGTAAGGAAAGCTGTAAGCCAGTGAAAGGAGATGAGGTTGTAGAGGATGTGCAGTTGTTGGTACCCTCAGCTCTCCCTTTCCACTCTGGTAGTACAAGGGGCAGTGAAAGGGGGGCAAGTGGGCTAACGGAGGATACCGATTTTAGTCTGATGGCTGGGAGAATGAGGGCACAGTGTCCTGCTGTTCATGCCCCTTCAAGGCAAGCATTCAGGGTGGATGGACAGCTTGTTGATGTGCATGTCCCTTATAGAGTATCAGACCTGTTGAATTATAAACAGCCCGTGGGGCTAATCTGGAGGAAGTGCTGGAGCTACTCAATCATTATAATACATAATTCCACCTGGGGAGATATCCAGGCATTTTACAAATCCTTTTCACTAACAAAGAAAAGTGAATAGTTGGGAGAAGCTAAAGAAGTGGAACATAAATACCCAGAAGATGTCATTAGCCATGTTATGCCCAGGGAGAACCTAGACTGCAATCCTGACTCTGGGAGGGACCTGGACAGAATTAAGAGATATCAGTAATTAATTTTGTATGGGGTTCAGAAAGGGACCCGCCAACCAAACCAAACCAATTTGTATATGAGGTTAGACAGAGGTCTGAAAGAGCATTTTCAGTCTCTTTTGACAGACTGTGTGAGCCTGTTAGAAAATTAATGTATTTGGACTCTGAGGCTAACTGGAAAATGTCTGGCATGCTGTTTATATGTTGGTCAACTCTGGATAACAGAATGCATTGCAAGCAAAAGCAGAAGCCAGGGCAGAGAGGGACATGTAAGATCGTTGCCCATCAGGCACTGCTAAAATCGAGCCCGGTTGGGGTTAAATTGGTGTGTATATTGTAAACAAGAAAGGCATAAGAAATGATTGTCCCGAAATCACCAGCCAAAGCCAGGCCTCTCGTTCTAAATTAGATCCTGTCTCGGAAATAGTGACAATAGATCAAGATGGAGACTCAGACTGATGGGGACTGGGAGCACAATTAAATTCCCTGAGGGTAGAATGAAATTCCCTGGTAGACCTCTGGTTACAGTGAAGCTGGGGAAAGACAGGATTAATTTTTGGTGGATATGGGAGCTACTTATAACATTTTAAATTCTTGCAAGAGACCTTTAAGTTTTGTTTGCCAGTTGTTGGTGCAACAGGAAAAAGAGAAGTGAAGCTATTTTCTGACACCTCCGCTGTGAGCTGGGAAAACGGACCTTGACTTGTTAATTCTATACATACCTGAATGCTCATTGCCACTTCTAGAAAGAGATCTATTGACCAAGTTAAGGGCTCATATGTGTTCACATACCTGAGGAAAACACCTTGGAGGAGCACATATTTGTTTTACAGATTCAAGAAAAAAGGAGAACCTGAACTGTCCTGAAGGATGTGATGAATGGTGTTAACCCCTTGGATATGGACCACTGAAATACCAGGAAGAAGCAAAGGCTGTGCAACCAGGTTTGAAATCACCGAGGGAGAGAGAAGGTTAAGAACTGAGCAAAACATAAGTAAGTAAGGGATGGCCTGCTTGCTCTCAAGCAGTGGCACCAACAATGTTGCCAGTACAAGAGGCACAAAACCAAAGAACTTTGGGCCAACACGTATCTGTGTGTGTGTCTCATGCAGTAACTGCTGTACTGGAACAAAAGGGAGACCATCAATTGTCTCCTGGTAGAACGATACAGCACATTGAATTGAGAGTTAACTCATGACTGCAAATAATTGAGCAGGTATATTCCAGATGACCAGACCTGCAGGATACACCCTTGGGCTACTGTGACTGCAGACTCGGAGATAAAAGCTAAAGCCTCTTCCAACAAACACATCAACCCAGAAAGAAAAACTCGAGTGTTATAAGGAGAGCAGCAACTGCAGACAAGTAGACAGTGACTCATTGTGACGTCCATAGTAATGAAGGAGGTGATGGAAAGAGCTCATCAGCAAATGCATGTCGGAGCAGAAGCCCTAGTAGACTTAGTAAAGACCTACATTATTGTAAGGATGCTCAGCATAGCCAAAAGCATTAACAGAAAGTGTGAACTATGTTTGAAAAGTAATCCTAAAATCCAGTCAAGGCCACCACTGGCAGAGGTAAAAACACACCAGGAGATGATTGGCAAATCAGCTTCTCTGAACTACCACGGCAAAATGAGTACAGGTATTTGTTGGTTTTAGTAGATACCTTCTCAGGTTGGCCTGAGGCCTTTCCATGTTGCACCAGTCAGGCAAAGGAAGTAAGTAAAATTCTTTTGAAAGAAATCATTCCAAGATTTGGAGAACCTATAAGAATGTGACCAGACAGGGGACACCATTTTATAGCAAAAGCGATACCAGGCTTGTGAAGGTTCCAGGCATAAAGTGACACTTGACCTCTGGCAGTGAGATTTTGCGTACAGAGTTGTTCAGCCTGGAGAACAGAAGGCTCCAGGGAGACCTGAGAGCACCTTGGAGTACCTGAATGGGCTACAGGAAAGCTGGCTACAGCTTCCTTCCTCCTCCCCTCTGGGGTGTGTCACCCAGCAGTGCTGCTGGAATGGTGGGGCAGACACCCTGAAGCAGTGTGTGCTGTTCTGCCATGGGGTCATGGCGCAGCTCCCCAGGCAATACCAGTTCCTCCAGGGCCTGCTGTTGCCTCTGTCTCCCTACAGAAAAGACTCACACAGGGGTGAACCAACATGGCTTCTTTTTGGGGAAAGCCTGAAGAAGAGGTCACCTTGTGGTCAAAAAAGACTGGGGCGAGGGTGTGCTGAGCAGTGAGCTGTCCTGCAAGCAGCAGGAGAGGACAAGACCAATGCTGTCTGCTCATCACACTCAGGGTGCTCCCTGTGTGAAGGATGCCATGGCACTGGGCTACTGCATCCAGCTTTATTCACACGCTGCTATCTGCTGCAGGAGACCTTCCCCTCTCCCTGTCTCTTTGGGTCACAGACAATTTCTTTGTGCTGGTTTGGGTTGGCAGTTTTTTTTTGTAGTGGGGGAAGGGCCCTACAGGTGTCTCTTGTAAGAAACTGAAAGCTCCCCCAGCTTCCAAAACCAGCAAGCCAAAAAAAACCCAACAAACCAATTTTACCCTGTACCCAAGAGATGTGTCCAGGTATTTACTGTTTCAGCTGGATGAACCAGCTACCTCCATGAGACACATGATGCAGGCTGCAGCTCGGTGCCATCCCAGAGAGCTCCAAAGAGTCTCCCTCTTAGGACCAATAGCCATAGGGTACAAGATGATTGGCTTTGGTCAGTACTTTTCCATGATGGCCACGATTATGTTAGGTCATCTTTGGCAGCTTTCAAGATTGTGCTTGCGTTCGAGCAGGAGGGGCCTTGGGTATGTTCTGCACACAGAGTTGCAGGTGTGGTTACGGACTGCCTGATCACCCAAAATTGTTCTACTTGCACATATACAAATGGGTACCAAATTATCTAGGCTTACTGCTCCAGCAGGCAAGGCCACAAAGTACCAGAGTGTATCAGCCTGCTGCACTTGCTGTTATCCAGAACAATGTCAGGCCCACTGCCCTTGGAATTAAAGCAAGAACAATGTTGGCTGTTGTTACAATGCGCACGACGAGGTGCAGCCCCCCAAAAACTTTTGACGAGCTAGACTGCTTAAAAGATAACATTTTTGTAGGAAATTATTCAGGTCATACCCTAGCCATGCCAGTTGGAATCCCAGTTATACGGAAGAAGTACAGCTGTTGGCAAGTCCCAGAAGGAAAAGACTCGGATAGGTGGAACTACAGCTAGAAAAGTATTACTGTTAAATTGGTCAAAAATTTGCTCTCTAGGAGGTGCAGTCCCTAATGTGACTGTTAATACACTGAAAAGTGAAGAACAAATATGGCTCAGAACCTTTAAGAAAAGGAACAAAATGATCCCCTAAGGAAAAGGACGGAATACGGTGTTTCGCTCTTTTGTCAGATGGTTTGTCCCTTGGCTGGGAATAAGCTAATTAGAAACAAACAATAACAAATACCTCTGCAATGACTGAAACAAGAGAAAATAAGACTGCTGATGCAACCACAGCCCTCCAAGAAGAGGTCTCACAATTAGCAAGAATCACAGTACAGCAGAGGATGGCCTTTGATATGCTTTCAGTGTCAAAAAGAGGAGTATGCACAGTAATTAACATAAGCTACTGTATATATGTGGATCAGAGTGGAAGAATATCCACAAATCTGCATGAAATCTGGCAACAAACTTGGATTTTACATGAAATACAAAAAGATTACACCTCCCTTGGGTTTGCTGAAGTATGGAATAAGCTTACATCATGGTTTCCAAATTTAGAAAGGTGGTCTAGGAAAATTATGAGCTTAATAGTTACTGGGATTGTAATATTTGTGTGCATGTATGTGTGGATCAGTGTGGTATATGGTGTTGCACCAAAATGTTCCAAAACTGTGAAAGGCAATTGTCAAAAATGTTAATGAAGGAGAAACCACTGAAGTCACATGGTAAGAGCAGAGATGTGATACTGAGAGACACTGAGGTATTAGAGAAGAAATATCAAGATGAGACTCCAAAGTTACAACTTTTAAGACTCAAAGAGGGGAAATGATGTAGGCAAAGACAGGTCAGCGTGACCAGTGGAAGAGTGGTTCACTGAGCTTATCTTGGTGTGAAGAAGAGTTTGATGGAAGATGCTAACCACTGAGGCTTACAAGAAAGATGGGGAGAGACTTTTTACCAAGACCTGTAGAGACAGGACAAGACATAACAGTTTTAAACTGTGAGAGGGTAGGTTTAGGTTAGATACTGGGAAGAAATTTTTAATATGAGGGTGGTGAGACACTGGCCCAGATTGCCCAGAGAAGCTGTGGATGCCTGTGGAAAACCAGCACCTTTCCCACAAAAGGAACTGGATGGCTTCTGGGGGCAGTGAACTGCATAGCAGACTAAATGGACTTTAAATGGCTGCTCCCTATTCCCTGGCCTCTGCCTGCTGTCCTCAAGGACAAATTCCAAGGACAAAGCCCCAGAATGATGGACAGCAGGGAAAAAGAGAAACATTGTCTCAAAGCACACCTGCCTGACAATACCCAGAAGCCTTTGACACGGATACAGCCATGGGATTGTGTGTGTTGAAGGAAGGCTGTTGTGGAGGGAAAGAAGATCATCTTTGTGTGCTGGCTCCTGAAGAGTGGTGTTTAGAAGGGACCCCTTGACATCAGCTAGGATCATTCTCCCTACCATGGATCCTACTGCCCCTAAGAGCAGAAGTACCATTGCTTGCTCATGGATGGAGGCTGCCACAGACAATCACCGGACACCGTGTACTCAGCACTACCACTTGCGATTTCATAATCGTGCAGGGAGTGCAGGTTACCTGTGTGGCTTATCAAAACGTCAGAACATCTCAGGATCAGAGTACGGGATCTTGCCCCATAAACCCTCCTCCCTATCAATCCTAGCCCATACACCTCCACACACTACGCGACCCTGCCAAGGGTAAATTGGCATTGGGCAACCCTTCTCCTCTCCCTTATTCTTACTAACCCCCCTCCTTACATTAGTATTGGGTGGGTGAGTCGTGTCCAATATACATGTCCCATTGTTGGCGTATTATTGCAAATGTTTCCTGTAGTTGTTGGTTTATATCTTGCCCTTCCTGAACCTCTTTCCCCTAAATGTTGTTAAACTTCCATAATAAACCGGTTTAATTCATAAACTTTAAAATTGGGAGTCAACTGCAGTTCTTGTGGGTGTGGTGAGGGGTGGGCTGTTACTTTTCCACCTGAGAAGCCGGTGCCGAAGCTCAGCACACCTCTGAGGGAGCTGAACACTATGCACAGATCCTTGGTCCCTTAAAAATTCTTCCCATAAGGAAGGCATGATGTAATTTTATCCTGACAAATTGCTGTTCATCTCACCTTCCCGCTCGTACACAGTATCTTCACTGGCACAATTCACACAGGACTCACCTGCAGCTTCTGAGGTCCAAAGCCAGGTGATGGAGTGCAAGATAGATAGAATTATGAAAAGTTTTCTTTTTCATTATGCTTAGACGACTTAGTGGGAGAAATTTTCCTGCGTTAGAAATTGATACAATAAATTACCATCCAAAAATAAGTGTACAAAATCCAGCAGTCAAAAATTAGGAAACGAGAGGATGAAACTATTTCCTACAAGTTAACACGGCCTTACTGTAAATGGCTTTTTGGTCCATTTTGATGTTGAGATTTTACATCATCTTTGTGGCAAGACTCCCTCATTTAATGCAGAAGATACCCCTTGTCCTGCAAGAGTGTCTGGGTTGGGTTTCAATCACTGTGCTTCGGTTGTGTGAGCCACAGTGCTGTGTGGGCAGCAGGAGCGGGTAGTGCAGTGAGGAAGCCCTGCAGGCAGCAGATCACCTCTGCTGGAGGCACAGCTTTGCCTTTGCTGCAAAGCTTATCTCTCACCCTGCAACCAGCTTTTCTGAGATACCCATTTTGTGCTGTTTTTATTTCTGGTCCTCAAAGAGCAGCTGAGATCTGAGCTGAAGGGGATCTGATTTGGGAAAAGCTTCTGTCAAAGCTGTTGAGAGCTGTGCTGTCAATCTGTGAAGCATTCCAGAACATGAAGGTTTCATGAGACCCAGCTCTCAATGTTTCCAGTTGGGAAATCCAAAACTGAGAGCACTAATAGGTCTTACCGTCTCTGCCCACCCTCACCTGGGGCCACCTCCACACAGCACCCTACATCAGCCCAGCCTGCAGCCATCAGTCCCTGCCCCAGTGATGCTGTAAGATGCCATAGACCCAGAGGGAGCAGGCAGCCCTGTTCCTCCCTGACAAAAATCTCTTGAGAGACATAACGAGTCAGCTTTTAAATTTTCTCTTTCAGGGTCTTGGATATATGGCTAGGAGAATAATGCCACCTTGCCTCACAGTGATGGAGCATTTCCAATGAAACAAGTTAACAAGGTGGGAAGACCAGAGAAAGCCCCACAGTGAACTTACTGGTACATGGAGAGGCTGGAGAACCCCCACTGGAGCATGGCAACAGCAGATCCCATCTTAAAGCAATCTCATGGGAGTGAAGAACTGGATGCTTCTTGTTCTACTCTTTGCTGGTGTCTTGCACAGCTACATTGTTTAAAAGCAAAAATGCCCTTCAGAAGTCAGCAGGCATGTTACCTGTTCTATACAACTTGAAATAGTATTATACTTTGCAATATTTTTCTGTACATAACCTGTACAGACCCATGTCCTGGTCTGAGCCAGGATGAAGCCAATTTTCCTTTTACTGATTTTTTTTCCTTCAGTGACCTTTCTTTTAACTAGTCACAGAACTTTCCAACTAAGGCTGATAAGAGAGGAATGTTTTTCTAACTGCTGGGGCTTCAAGGTCACACCTTCACTCTGCCAGCTCAGACACTACGGGGAGATCTGTGACCCCCCGTAGGAGGCTGATGTAGACAGACAGCAAAATTGGCCAGAGATAATTCCGTTCCATATATCCACGTAAGCTCAGAGGAAGGTCAGAGACCACAGAAGAAACTTCCTTCCTGCTTCTTCTTCCCTTCTCTTCCATCCATGGCCAAGGTCTGGGGAGGACTCCGTCCATCCAGCACCAGGCTGGAGCTCTCCTGACCCTCATCACTCTGCACTTTCTCCAGCAGCAGCTCCGGGATTTCTCAGGATGGTTCCAGCTCAGGAGATGCTGTGGGAGTTGCTGGGGGTGGGGGGAGGCGAGAGGCTCTTGCACATATCTGAACATATTTGTATAGAATTGTATGTATTTTCTTATATCATTAGTTTTTAATTAAGGCTGTGTAGTTTAGTTTTCAATCCAGCCAAGTCTCTCTCTTTTTCTCTCTCTCCTTCCCTACCATGGTGGGAGGGGGAGGGGATCGAGAGCATTGTTGTTGGTCCCCGAGTCAAACGGTGACAACCCAGCAGTTAGAAAAACATTCCAGCAGCGCTTGTTATAATTCCAAGCTGAAGCACTCTTGCTACTACTTAAAAGAGCTTACTGAAGGAAAAAAAAACCCACAACACAACAGTAGGAAGAGAATTGGCTTCATCCTGACTCAAACCAGGACAGCTAGGTTGAAACGCCCTTTTGAAAAGAATTTAGGTATGATCAGTGTATTTATGGACTGAAACAAACCCCTTCATATGCAAGGTGGGAGAAAAGCATTTTTCATAGATTACTACTCTGAAGCTTTAGAAACATGGCATGGTATTGAATATCTATATCATTTTTACAAATTGCTGAGACTCTGTAGCCCAATGACTGAGAGTTTTTACATTTTCCAGATGTTAGGAATTTCGGTGTCTGTTGTGCTTTAATTATATATATTTCTTTTAAACTGAAATCATAAGCTGCATTACTAACATGCTCCATTTATCTTAAGAGAGCACATTCAGATACAGATTTTGTGTAACTGCAGAAGTGAAAAGGAAAGCTGAGATGTAGTTTTATTAATAGAAGAAAGTTAATCTTGTGTGGTGAACTTCTAGAGCAGATAATCACAAACCCAAGCAAGACCTCAATTGTCTGCTGATGTGCCATTTCCACTGCTTACAATGAAATCCTTTATATTGACAGGAGGAACAGCTTGTGCCACGTTGAGGCCACATAGAATCATAGAATGGTTAAGGTTGGAAGGGAGCATAAAGATCCCAGGTTCCAGCCTCCCTGCCATGAACAGGGACACCCCACACTAGACCAGTCTGCACAAACCCTCATCCAACCTGGCCTTGAATGCATCCATGGAGGGGGCTGCCACAACCTCCTAGGGCAACCTATTCCAGTACCTTACTACCCTCATGGTGAAGAATTTATTCCTTATGTCTAACCTAAATCTCCCCTCTTTCAGTTTAAAACCATTACCCTTTGTCTTATTACTCCCCTCCCTGGTGAAAAGCCCCTCCCCAGCTTTCCTGTAGCCCCTTCAGGTACTGGAAGATGCTCTAAGGTCTCCCCAGAGCCTTCTCTTCTCCAGACTGAAGAGCCCCAACTCTATCAGCTTGTCTTCATAGCAAAGCTGCTCCAGCATTTTTATCATCTTCATGGTCCTTCTCTGGACCCTCTCCAACAGCTCCATATCTTTCCTGTGCTGGGGGCTCCAGACCTGTACACAGTACTACAGGTGGGGTCTCACTGGAGCAGAGTAGAGGGGCAGAATCTTCCGCTGGCCACACTTCTTTTGATGCAGCCCAGGACACCAGTGGCTCTCTGGGCTCCAGCACACACTGGCAGCTCATGTCGAACTTCTCATCTACTACCACCCCCAAGTCCTTCTCCTCAGGACTGCTCACAATCCATTCTCCCCCAGCCTGTATTTGTGCCTGGGGTTGTGCCAACCCAGGTGCAGGACCTTGCACTTGGCCTTGTTGAACTTCATGAGGTTGGCACTGGCCCACCTTTCTAGCCTGTCAGGGTCTGGATGGCGTCCCTTCCCTGTAGGGTGTCAACTACTCCACACAACTTGGTATCATCACCAAACTTGCTGAGGATACACTCAGTCCCACTCTCCATGTCTCCAACAAAGATGTGAACAGCACTGATCCAAATACCGACCACTGACAAACACCACGCATCACTTGCCTCCACTTGGACACTGAACCATTGACTGCAACTCTCTGGGTGTAGGCCCTCCAGTTCAGAAAGGATTAGGAACTACTGGAAAGAGCCCAGCACAGGCCCACAAAGATGATCAGAGGAACGGAACATCTGCCCTGTGAGAAAAGACTGAAAGAGCTGGGTCTGTCCAGCCTGGAGAAGAGGAGACTGAGGAGGGGTCTCATAAATGCTTATAAATACCTAAAGGGGGAGTCAAGAGAATGGGACCAGTCTCTTTTTCACAGTATACAATGACAGGACAAGGGGCAATGGGCACAAGCTGGAGCACAGGAGGTTCAAGCTAAACATCAGGAAAAACTTCTCTACTGTGAGGCCTGCTGATTTTACCAGAGCCAGACAGCAGAGCAGAGCCAACAGAACATCTGGGCAGTTTCTTGCATGTGTTGCTGTATTGATACCTGTAAGAGGATCACATTGACATAGGTTTACATTACAGAGAAGATACTTCTCAAAGGAATAGGTTCTTCACTGGTGCAAACTGCCATGTGCATTGTTGGGACTGAGGACTGCTCTCCCATGGTATTTTCCTCTGAAATCCTTTTATTTTCTGGTACTGCTTTTCAATAAAAAATTAGTGGTATTGAAAAGACTTTGAGCAAAACTGGTTTCACCTTATCTGTTTTTTTGAAGGCAATATTTCCATGTTTTCATTTCATTAAAGCTTTTGTGTCTGGCCACAAACCAGCTTCTGTCTCACTTTCCGTGGAAGGTTTCAGAGCAATCCAAGTTGAAGCACGTCATCTTAGCACACTGCTTCTGTCGGTTCAAAGCTGAAATGTTCATGCTATGCGTTTAAGCCTCTTTCTTCTGAGGTTGAATGGAAGGTCCAACACAGACAGTATGAGTTTGCTTTCCCTTCCCTTGGAGAGGAGAGAGACTTACGTTGCACAGAGAAGCAGCGTGGTACCAACTAGCTGTAGGAAAGCTGGCACATGTGTCTGTGTGTGCTGGAGCTCAGTTTGTTCTGCTCTCATCTGGCCTGAGATAATGTATTTGGCAACTGAAGGGATATTTGAGCTGGCTGTTAAGTACTACAGCAGCATCAGATAAATGGGACTGAAGGGGGGCTTAAAACCAGAGCAGTGCCCTCTGGTGCCTTTAGAGAGGGTCTGGGTCGTGAGCCCTGTTCCCTAGCACAGGAGTGCACAGGACAACAGTTCTTTTCTGCAGGTTTGTAAGTACAGAAACCCCTGTGGGGAGAGAGCATTTTGTGTTTAAAGCATTTGTATTCTAATATTTCAGAACAGCCACACATTCAAAGCCTGAGCCTGCACCTGCAATATATGCAAGACTGGGTAACTCCTAGGGCATCAGCTGTGATCTGCTCTTTCACTGCAGCGGTAGTTACATCTAATGGACGGGTGAGACAGCAGATGCACTTTCCCCAAGGCCAGTTAGTTGTCAGTTTAATAACCTAAAGGCTGGGCTAAGAGTACTAACCTAAACCCCAGTGCTTGAGAAGGAAGAGGTTGCTTCATCATGGACTTGAAGAGAATTACAGTCTTTTCACATCCATCTTCTCATCTGAAAAGCTTCCCTCCCCGCTACCCAAGTCTACCTGGGAAAACTGTCATCTGGTTCAGTCCAGACAACTTAGTACTTGGAAGGAGGCCAAAAAGTGTGTTTCTGGGGAGTGTGTCTGCTGAAGAGACTGGGTTAAGAAGGTGGCCAATCACCAGGCTACATAACACATGAGGAAGTGTTTCTGCATCTGCTGGAAGAAACCCCGTCCAAACGAACCATGTGTTCCACAGGCTGGTTCGAGGCACAGAAACAGCTTTTTTGGTGATGAAAATGTTCCCCATGTAGGAAGTAGAAAACAAACAAACAAACAAATAAATATACTTTTAGCAGAAGCTATAAATAGATACTGTTTTGGTAAAAGCTATTGCTATTTTGCGTTAGGGATAACGGTAAAGGAAACAATTTCTTAGAAGTGAGAGGTACCCAAAGGCTTCTGTGGCAACGTTTCAGTGCTTGGGCAACAGAAAACCAGTTCATAACAGAAGAGGGGTTAGCAAGTTGGCCAAATATTCAGCCCAAGGGAGGAAGGTTGTAGAATTCCGCCCTACAAGGGGAGAAACAAACAAGATGGAGCCAGCCTTATAAGCGGGCTGTGGCACCAGGTAAAGAGGGGCAGGACATCAAGTGGTCATCTTAGGCACCCTGGGTGGGCTGTCAACCTTGGAGTACCTAGCCAGTGGGGAAACCAGGGAGGGAGATCTGGGTCAGGATTACGGAATAAAAAACTGGGCTGAGTGCCCCCCTGGTGTGCCTGCTTTGTGAGTCACCTGCTCTTGTAAGAACGTCAGTAAAATGTGCTTCCCTGAGGAGTCTGTCTGAGCCTTTGCTGAGCGATTGTGGCGTTTCTCACACCAGCCCTGCCCTGCGGGTCTTTTTGAAGGTTCCTTTTCCCTGTCTTGAACATGTCACTCCCAGAGGCACATCCAACTTCCCTACTTGGCTGGGCCTTGGCCAGAGGCCAAACTGGAATTGGAGCCAGGGGGACTTCTAGCAGCTTCTCACAGGAGAGATCCTTGTGGGCCACCAACCCTCCCCAGACCCCACTAACCCAAAACAAGGATTTTGGGTACAAAAAATACAAATGCCAGGTCAGTTCTGGGAGGACCCCAGTTTCCTCTGCTTCTCTCCTGCAAGGCCAAGTGCTGGATCCTTAACAAACCCTATTGCTGCTGCTTCAGGAATCCTCCATCCCGTAGTCTTGGTTTACAGAACAATGGACACAGTGAAAAGAGTGTAAATATAAAACATTTAACCAATTAAACAGTGATTTAATTAAACAGTGTGAACATAAAACACTTCAACAATTAAACAGTGAAACAGCCAAACAATTAAACAGTGTAAATATAAAACATTTCAACAGTTAAACAGCAAAACAGTTAAAAAAATAAGCATTGGAAATATAAAATATTTAAACAATTAAGCAGCAAAACAGCCAAACTATTAGTGTAAATATAAAGCATTTAAACAACTAAACAGCAAAACAGTGAAGGAATTTAGTGTAAATATAAAACATTTCAACAGTTAAACAGTGATACAATTAAACAGTGAAAATATAAAGCATTTAAGCAATTTACCTAACAGTCAAACAATGAGAGTAAATATAAAACATTTAAACAATCAGTGAAACAGTGAAAAAAAAGAAACATTGAAAATAGAAGATTTTTAAACAATTAAAAAGCAAAGGAATTTAGTGTAAATAAAAAACATTTCAGCAATTAAACATTGGAAAATGAAATAATTCAACACTGAAAATACAAACATTTAAACAATTAAGCAGTGAAGCAGTGGAACAGTAGCACAGTGTATATATGAAACATTTAACCAAAAGTGATATAATTAAACAGTGTAAATGTAAAACAGGTCAACAACTAAGGAGTGAAACAAACAGTGAAAATATAAAACAACTCCCAAACTGCATTTCCCTTAGCCCCCTACTACTAAGAAATTGTAATGCTAAAAAGATAGAGGTTTTTAAAATAGATAATATAGATTATATAAAAACATCTCAAGAGGCAGACTTGCTGAATTTATAGACCTTTTCTTTTTCCTGCTCTGGCAAAGGGGCATCATTGCATTCAAACACCTCCTCCATGTTGACAGTGTTGTTGAGGCAATCGTTTGTCCCTTCGTCCCAGGGATTCTGCAGGAAAGCAGCAGCCATGAAGGTTTCATCCCAGCCCAGGTTCTGGTGGGATTCGGTGAGGACCTGCTCCTGCCACTGGGGACTCTGCTTTGCTGCCCATGGGCCGTCAAGTCCGGGTCGTGCATGGTGGGGCTGGTTGGAGGCAGAAGGTCCAGATCCCCAAAAGTGGGCAAGTCTGCATTCAGGTTGGTGTTGAAGATGTCTTCCCAGTCCAAGTCACCTTTCAAGGATCCCAGCTCCTCTTGTTCTTCCTGGGTCAGCAAGGCAGCGTTGGAAAGCTGAGCCACCTTGCCTGGTTGGTTGGGCGGGAGCTGCTGGTGCCTCTGCTCTGCTTGGCCCTCAGCTGGATCCCAGGTCTGGCTGCTGGTGGTTTCTGCCAACTCCTCCAGCAGCTGCTGCGACTCTCTGCTGACCCTGAGGATGTTAGTGGGGGTGCAAACTGAAGAGGCTGGGCTGGCATCACACTGTGGTTCTTGATGGGCTGTTTTTGTGAAGGCTGGGTGGATCTGCCCTGGGGACCTCCTCCACTTTCTGAAGCCACCCTCCTTGAGCTGGTTGGTGTACAGGGGATCTTCCAAAATCCTCCTTTCCCAGGCTCATCCTTTTCCCGGGGCACCCTGATGAAGCATTTGTTCAAGGAGAGGTTGTGCCGGATGGAGTTCTAGGCACAAAAAAGAAACAAAACCAGGGTTAAATGCTTGTCTGCTGCCTCAGCACCAACCTGCCTGTGGATGCTGGGGAAGAGGTCCTTTTTTCAGCAAGGACCTTTGGGAAAAAGAAAGCAGAAATGACAACGTCAAGCCTGGAGCCAGGCTCTTTTCAGTAGTTGCCAGTGACAGGCTGAGGGGCAATAGACACAAGCTAGAATGCAGGAAATTCCACTGAAAGATGAGAAAAATCTTCCTGACTAGAAGGGTGACAAAGCACTGGAACAGGCTGTCCAGGGAGGCTGTGGAGTCACGTTCTCTGAAGATACTCCAGACCCTTCTGGCTGCAGTTTTACCTGCACCTATTGCTTGTGTTGGGTGGGGGGTGGACAAAAATAGGCAGCATCCCTCCCTGCATCCAGGCTGAAGAAAAGAAAGAAAGACGAGAAAGAAACAAAGTAAGAAAAGCAAGGAAGCAAGCAAGAAAGAAAAAAATAAAAGAAAGAAAAAATAAAATCAAGAAATAGAAAGGAGGTCTCCAAATGCTCTACCTGCCAGGTAGGATCGGCATGTTGGAAGTAGCAGAAGTTGTCCATTATCCATTGGTAGATGGCAGAGAGGGTGATTTTGGGCTTCCCACTGGCTTCCATTGCCATGCAGATGAGGCTGGCGTAGGAGTACGGCGGCTTGAGGTGTGGGTTGGTCTTGCAGTCCATGTCTTCCGCCAGCTGAGGGCACGTGGCCATGGTGTGCTGCACCGGCCTCGAGGAGGAGGAGGAGGAGATGGGGTGGCAGGGAGTGTGCGGCACGCCCATGCATGCCGGGTCAGCAGCCAGGGGTGAGCAGGGGGCAGCAAAGCTGGGGGCCCTGGGATGGTCGAGGGGGTCTGGGATCCACGGGGGCCTGGCCATGTGGGTGCCTTTGACGGAGAATTCTGTCAGCCACATGAGGCTGGGCAGGCTGTCCATGCTGGCCGAGCACCTCTTCCTGCCCTTCCCGTTGTCGTCGGGCCACCCCTCAGCCATGTCTCGGCTCTTGCCTTCAAGAGCTGCGCGGGAAGGGAAAGGAGGTGACAGGGCAGCTCCTGCAATAACGACAGAGAGAAGGTTGCGGCTCCCCAGGGCACAGCCGCTCTCCTGCACCCGCGCAGGGCCGGGGTGCTGCCGTTCCTGGGTGCTCCGGGTGCTGCTGGGCGAGACCCATACCCTGGGTGCTGCGCACCACAGCCCCGGTGCCTCCCCCGGCGGGCTTTAGCAGCTCTGAACCTCGGAGAAATTCCTTCAAACCTCTGTGCCCGGTGTCTCCCGCCCCCCGGCAGGCCGGAGCTGCCCCACAAGCCTTCTTCGGCTGAAGCGAGAAATCAAAATCCAACAGCCCTGTCGTCCCACACAGGGAGGATGTTGCTCCCACCCACCGCTAACAGGACAAAATCTCCGGATCCAGCACCTCGGCAAAATCCAGCACCTCAAGTCCTGCCCCGCTGCCCCTGAACTCCCCTCGAGTTCAGGCTGTTCCTGCTCCTCCCTTCACACTTTCGGGGTCCCTAAAACAACCCGAGGGGGGAGAGGGCGGACCCACCCCACGCACCCGCTCACTACGATCAACCCGGGGGATTCAGCCCCCGGCTCTCCTCGGGCTGGGGATGCAGCTTTGGGCTGAAAACCCGGAACCCGGTGGGTTTGGGGCCAGGAGAGAGCGGACGGAGCCGGCCGTGCCGAGGCCGCGGCTCCGCGGGAAGGATGCGGGGCTCCAACCGCCACGGGGGGGAGCGGGCGCGGGGCGGGGCGGAACCAGCAGCCCCGCTTCTCCAAACAGGCTTTTCTCTCCCCAAACAGAAGGCGGGGGGGGGGCAGCCACACGTTGCTTCGGTGCCTGAATCCCAGGGCCAGCACTCGGCCCCTGCAAAATCCTGCCCCCGCGCTGAGGGAGATCCCCGAAGTGCTCGCTGCGGGGGGCGGGGAGGCGGGCAGGGCAGTTAAACACAACAAGAAATCACAGCACAGCCCTGCCCTGCGCGCACCCCCCGGCCCGCACGGCTGGCTTTGCCCCAGCAGCCGGTCTGAGCCCTCAGCGGGCCTGTCCCACCGCCCTCGGCGGGCCTGTCCCACCGCCCTCGGCTGCCAGCCCGCCGCTCCCCGCTGCCGCCGGCCCCCGCCTCCCCTCACCTCGTCCCGGCGACGTCCCCCAACTTCCAGGAAGTCCTTCCACAAGTTCACCTGGCACCAAGAAGCTTCTGGAAAAAAACAGAACCGGAAAATAAAAAAAAATACGAAGCAAAAGACAGAGGCCCTAAGAAGCCGCCCACGGGGAGGGCAGGGAGGGTCGCTGCGATCCCGCCGGGCTGAGGGTCCCTCCCTCCGCGCACTGCAGCCCCTGCCTCCTTCCCCGCCCAGAGCCGGGAACTGGGGAACGGGGCAACGTGCCCCGGCTTCCCCAGGCTCCGCCCCGTAAACAGCTTCCGGCCCTGCCATTGGCCCGCGCGTTGCCATGGCTTCCCCAGGCTCCGCCCCGTAAACAGCTTCCAGCCCTGCCATTGGCCCGCGCGTTGCCGTGGCGACTCGGGCTGGGGGATCCTGTCCCGGGGGTATCCGAGGTCCTGGGACAAGGTGCCCTGCGGGGACCCGGGGGGTGATGGGAGGTGCGGGGGTCATGGAACGTCGGCGCTGCCCCCTTGGCAACCGTTCTGCATCAGAACACACAGGGGTGACCAGGTCCAGGGGAGGCTCCTCTCCGCTGCCCTGCCCTGCGTCCATCCCTGTGTCCGTGCCCGGGTGCAGATCCCATGGAGGACCCAGCGAGCGGCGGGGCCGGTGGCACCGCAGGGCCCCGCTGGTACTTCAGCCGCCAGCAGCTGGACTGCAGCCCCTCGCGCCGCGCCGGGATCGACTCCCCCCGGGAGCTCTGGTACCGGCAGCAGGCGGCCAGGCTGGTGCAGGACATGGGGCAGCGGCTGCATCTGTATCCGGACACCCCTGGGGTGGGGCTGGCCAGGGAGCGGGGAGAGCTGGGCTCGATGGGGAGCAGGGAGAGCCCAAAGGGGAGCAGGGAGAGCCCAGAGGGGGAGAAGGGAGACCCCAGCCTGGGAGCATGGACAGCCAAGTCTGGGAGCTGGGAGAACTGAGCCTGGGAGCAAAGAGAGCTTAGTCTGGGAGGAGGCAGAGCTGAGCCTGGGAGCAGGCAGAGCTGAGCCTGGGAGCAGGCAGAGCTGAGTCTGGGAGCAGGGAGAGCTGAGCCTGGGAGCAAGGAGAGCTTAGTCTGGGAGCAGGCAGAGCTGAGCCTGGGAGCAGGGAGAGGTGAGCCAGGGAGCAGGCAGAGCTTAGCCTGGGAGCAGGCAGAGCTGAGCCTGGGAGCAGGGGGAGCTTAGCCAGGGAGCAGGGAGAGCTGAGCCTGGGAGCAGGGGGAGCTGAGCCAGGGAGCAAAGAGAGCTTAGCCTGGGAGCAGGCAGAGCTGAGCCAGGGAACAGGGAGAGCTGAGCCTGGGAGCAGGGAGAGCTGAGCCAGGGAGTAGGCAGAGCTGAGCCTGGGAGCAGGGGGAGCTTAGCCAGGGAGCAGGGAGAGCTGAGCCTGGGAGCAAAGAGAGCTTAGCCTGGGAGCAGGCAGAGCTGAACCAGGGAACAGGCAGAGCTGAGCCTGCGTGCAGGGAGAGCTGAGCCTGGGAGCAGGGAGAGCTGAGCCAGGGAGCAAGGAGAGCTGAGCCTGGGAGCAGGCAGAGCTGAGCCAGGGAACAGGCAGAGGTGAGCCTGGAAGCAGGCAGAGCTGAGCCTGGGAGCAGGGAGAGCTGAGCCTGGGAGCAGAGAGAGTTGAGCCTGGAGCAGGGAGACCCCAGTTCAGGAGCAAGGAGAGCCAAACCAGATTGGTGCCAGATGGGTGATGGGGAGCTGAGGATCTATCTCAGGGGTCATCATTGGGGCTGTAGGTTTCCTTAACAACCCCCTCAGCTCCCAGCTCGCAATCAACACAGCCATCATCTACATGCACCGTTTCTACATGGTGCAGTCCTTCACCCAGTTCCATCGAAACGTGAGTGTGCTGGGGCCTGGTGGGGTGGGGGGCACTGGGAACCCCTCCAGCTCTGCTCTTGTTGCTGCCTGGCAGCTGGCTTAGGGGCAAGGAGGTGGGACCAACCTGGGGAGGGGCTGGGAAAGGGGAAGGCTGGATTGGAGCTGCCAGGAGTCCCCAGAGACCCTTTTGCCACCTTCCAGTGGTCTTTGGACTTGCACAGTTGGCTTTGTTTCCTAAAGGAATATTTGTTGTAGACATGAGAATCAGCCTAATCTATTGGCTTGCATCTTGAACCTCCCATCTTTAAAACAATAATAAGTTTTTTTTTCTTTGCAGTCAGTGGCACCAGCGGCTCTGTTCTTGGCAGCCAAGGTGGAAGAGCAAAAGCGTGCTGCACAGGAGGTCATCAATGCAGCACATTCCTGCCTACATCCCCTGGAACCTCCTCTAGAGCCTGAGAGTGAGGTGATAGTCAGGAGGGCAGAACTGGGCTCTGATGGGAGGAGCACAGGCACAGGGCATGGAAGTGGTGGCAGCATGCTACATCCTGACCCTACAGACAGCCTGTCTGACCTCAGACTGAGTAGCCAGCCGTGCTGAGAAGGGGCAGCTTGATCCAGGAAAGCTTAAGGAAAAACACAAGCAAGAAGCAGCTAGTTGCTGTGCTGCTTGTCGGGGCATCCCAGTCAGTGCCAGGTTTGAGGCCTGTGAGGGCTGCTTTGGGTCCTGATGCAGCCCCCCTCAGCAGAGCAGCAGCAGGGGAGCAGGGCCAACCCAACACTCTGCTTCCTCTGGTCTGGCAGGTCTGTGCCAGTTCCCCCAGTGCCGATCAGCAGAGATTCCCTTTTGTTCTTCCTGTCTCCCTGAGCAAAGCAAGGGGAGTGAGAAATGTGCAGGATTCACCAGAGTGCCTCCCTGGGAGTAACTTGCCTGTCCTGTCCCCTCCAGGCATTCCTGCAGCAAGGCCAAGACCTGGTGTCTCTGGAGTCAATCATCCTGGAGACCCTGGGTAAGTTTTCCAAAGCAGACAGGCTGCCACATCAATCACAGACCTGAAAGGATTCCACAGAGTGGAGAGCCTGACTGCACAAATTTCTCCACAGCTGGAGAGCAGAGATACAGCTGGCCAGTGGGAGAGCAAGAATTCAGGCAACAAACTTTCTTTTTCACACCTGCTCTTTTGGTTTTCCCTTTATCATCAGCTTCTCAAGTGTAACTGGGCTCAGGTTCCATGCTCAGAGGAATTACAGCATTGAAGGGGGGCTCATCTCTTTTCCCCCCATGACAGATTCTCTACCAGTCGCTGTCCTCACTGGGCTCTTGTCCTGTGGCCAGGAAGCAGTTTGTGCTGAGAGATTTCTCACAAAACCTGGGTTGAAAGTTATTATTTTTATCAGATAGCTGAAAATGAGAAATAAAAAAGAAAAAAAAACACCAACAACAACAAAACCAGCAACAGTTTGGGGGACTTTCTGAAAGAAGCTGGAGGCTACACTTAGGCCCATGGCTGTTGGATCCAGTTTCCTGTTCCTTTCTAAAAGACACTGTTAACAGCTGGACTTAGTGACACCTGCTCCACTTCAGAGCCAGTTTGCAGGTGCCCTCTTCCTGCTTGCCTCTGGGCAGAGAGCAGGGCCTGCAGGAGGGAAGGGGAGAAGGGCTTGTCCCCCAGGAGCAGGACACAGCAGACTCATAGACCTGCCAGGGCGTGCTGCTGGTTTTCTGATGGCTGCACGTCTGTGTTCTTCCAGGGTTTGAGATCCTCGTTGACCACCCCCATACCCACGTGGTGAAGTGTGCGCAGCTCGTGCAAGGTAAGCTCTGCCGGGTGCTTGCAGCTTCTCCTCCATGTCACCTCAGTTTGGCAGAGAAGGGCTATGAAAATACATTGTGGTGTTTATCTGGGCCTGTCCAAGAGCCCATCTGCAGTCAGTTTCCTTAGGGACTGCAACAAATGGGGTCAAAACAGAGGCAGCTGCAAAGGGCTGAGGTGATGCTGTGGCAGTGCTGAACCATGCAAAGCTCTCCACCTGCAGAAACTTTTAAAATGCTTGTATCTCTGGCATGGAGTTAGTCAAACCATGTTTGTTTTGTGTGTGGAGGCCAGAGGCCCAGGGCTCTTGGCTACAATAGAGCGAGGTTTGTCAGGGAGTGCAGACTGACACATGGCTTGTTCCTTTTCTCTTTCAGCCAGCAAGGACTTGGCCCGAACTGCCTATCACCTGGCAACCAAAAGGTTATTATTTTATCATGGATCTCAGCTGGACAGAGGGTCTTCTCTGAAACAGATGTGCTGCTGGGGATCCCTGGGGCACTGGGCAGCCTGTGAGCAGCTGGAGATCACTGGGTTGGGTTCAGCAAGAGCTTGCTGGCAGGCCAAGACAGCTGCATAACCAGCCATCCCAGCAAGCCCCATGGGATGCTCAGGACCTTTGCTGCCTTCTTTGGTAGAGAGTTAGTTCAAGTAGGCAGCCAGGCTCCCTGTAGGCACTCCAGAGTCACTCCAGTGCTATTCAGAGCCAAAGCTTCAGTGCTTTAAGCAAAAATCCTGTGGGAGAGACCAGAGCCTTCCTGAAACCTGAAGAGGGCCACTTTACTCCTTAATGCCATCCCAGGAGCTGCACTTGAAATGGTCTTTCTTCTAGGTGGAGCAGAGATGGGGGCTGGCAAGTGACCCAGCCACTGGCTTTCTCCTTCCGAGGAGGGCTGGAGCAAGGCAGCAGCCTCAGTGCTGCTGCATGAGCCACAGAGCCTGGAGCTGACAGTTTCCTGGCCCCAAAGGGTCTGCAGCAGAAGGGGGAAGGGCTGAGCACATTGGTGGAGCAGGATAGAGACACCCATGGCAGTAGGGTTGTCCTGGGGGAGGCATGGCAGGGACTTGCCCACCATGTCCACCTCTGGCACCTGGGGCAGGTGTGAGGCCTGGGAGCTCAGGGCTTTCTGTTTCTCTTCCTGCTGGTGAGGGCAGCCTGCAGCTGACCACCTTCAGCCTGCGCTACACTCCTCCGGTTGTGGCCTGCATCTGCATCCACCTGGCTTGTAAGCAGTCCAACTGGGAGG
Source organism: Apus apus (assembly GCF_020740795.1). Lineage (NCBI taxonomy): Eukaryota > Metazoa > Chordata > Aves > Apodiformes > Apodidae > Apus > Apus apus. The sequence goes on along the minus strand of NC_067312.1, from coordinate 65,547,678 downwards.
TCCCAGTCTCCAAGGATGGGAAGCACTGGTGGGAACACATGGATGGTGGTATCACTCTGGAGCTCTTAGATGGTAAGTTTGGGAATGAGGTTCCCCCCCAAAGGCTTTTAAATTGTTTTGGGGTCTGTGTTCCTGGGTCTGCCATTCAAACATGGCCACCATCCAGTGCGTCCAGGACTGAGGTGTTGCCGAGGTTTGCAGGGCAGCAGCAGCAGCTCCTGTGGCACAACAGAGGTAGCAAAAGGCACACAGGGAGAGGAGTTCCAGTGGGGCCAGTGATACTAGTTCTCAGTAGTTCCCCTCTGGAAGTAGCTCCACCTCCTCAGTAGCTCCACTCTTTAGTAACTGGGGGATTGCCCTGATGGATTCACACTGACCTGCCTGCCTCTGACCCTCCTGCATGGGTTTGTGTTTCTTCTGCAGAACTGTCTCTGGAGTTCCAGCAAATCCTGGAGAAAAATCCCAGCCAGCGGAAGCACCTCTGGAGCTGGAGGGTAAGAGTCTGCTTTGGAGCATGGGTGCTGGCAGGAGAGCACAGGCCCTAGTTTCTCCAGGCTGTGAGGCATCTCCAGGATGACAGCGCAAGCAGTGTCTGAAGGGTGTGAGGGGGAATCTGAACCCTCTGCATCTGCCAAATATCCCTTCAGCTCCCGAGTTCACTGTTTCGAGTTAGCTCTGTAGAGACCTTGTTTTCCCACCACGCTAGCAACCCTGCTGCCAATGGCTGGGTCCTTTCCTACCAGGAGGGGTGGGGGCAAAGTGGATCTGTCTGTAAAGGAGAGCTCGTGCAGTTCCAGCTGAGTTGCTTCTATCAGACCAGCTTTAGTGACAGCCCAAGCTACATGACCGGTCACTGATTCTATTCCAGGCCTCTCAAGAAGCCAAGAAGCTGAAGGCTGTTGACACCAGTGGACACCAGCAGCGTGTGGAAACGTCCGAGACTGGTTGGTGGTATCGTCCAGCCAGGCTGGACCTTGATGAGACCCCAAGAAAGAGCAAACGTGCCTGGATAGATGAGTGTCTCCGACAGCAAGGTATCATTTGCTGTCAGGAGCAGAGTGGCCAGAACAGTGAAGTGTCACTCCAGGAGCCGGAGGCCAAGCGTGCCAAGGAGGTGGAGGCACAACAGCAGCAGCTGGAGAACACGGGGGCCAAGGTGGGGTGCCAGTACACCTGCACCTCCCAGGATCCCCTGGTCCAACAGCAGCAGAAGAGGGAAGGACAACAAGACGACAATCCCTCTCACCAACATTTGCACCCCCAGCTTGGTGGCAGCCCCAGCAGCGTGGCCAACAAGTGTCCAGAAGGCTCCCAGCCCAGCCCCGTGCCCAGCCCCGTGTCCCACAAAGGCCACGGTCCCCTTGGCTCTTCTCGCAAGAGGCCCCTGCCGGAGGAGCTGGAGGCCACGGCTGCAACCCTCGAGCACCAGCCCAAGGCCAGCAAAGTCTCCAAGGGCCCCGAGGAGCCGCTCCCCAACCCTTGCCTCCCAGGGGCAGCCCCTGTCCCAGGGCACAGCTTGCAAGCAGGCAGCCTCCCCTTATCCCAGGACCCCCATGACACATCAGAGGAGGGTCCCACAGAGGCCCAGTGGCCCCACAACACATCAGAGAAGGCCCAGGGGCCCCACACCAGCCAGGCTTCCGAGGACCCCAACGTGCCGCTCCTCCACTCCCACCCCTTGGACCTCCTGGCTTCCAACAGCACCAGCACTGCCACCCACATAGACAAGCCTGGACCATCCCCCTGCCCTCAGAACTGCCCCCCTGGCTCTCCCCTCTGCCCAGGTAAAGCCCCTTTGGAAGACGGAGTGTTCACAGAGCCCAAACCTGGGCTTTCCCTGTAGGGAAGAGAAAGAGCTCATTCCGCTGCCTCATGAAGAATTACTTAATTCTGTTACAACTTATTATTATTTAGAGTTCTTACCTTACCTCTTTGTTAGGTGTTGTTATATGACTTCTCTGTCAGGTGTTAAGCATTGTTACTCACTGTTAAAGAGTTGTTACCTTACCTCTTTGTTAGGTCTTAAGTGTTATATGACCTCTTTGTTAGGTGTTAAGCATTGTTACCTCACTCTTAGCTGTATAAGACTTGTTACCTGACCTCACTGATAGTTGTTAAGTGTTACCTTAACTCTTTGTCAGGTGTTAAGCATTTTTACTCACTGTTAGGTGTTAAAAGTTGTTACCTTACCTCTTTGTTAGATGTTAAGTATTATATTACCTGTTTTCTAGGTGTTAAGCATTGTTACCTCACTGTTAAAGAGTTGTTACCCTACCTCGTTGTTAGGTGTTCAGTGTTACATGACTTGTTTGTCAGGTGTTAAGCATTGTTACTCACTGTTAAAGAGTTGTTACCTTACCTCTTTGTTAGGTGTTCAATGTTATATGACCTCTTTGTTAGGTGTTAAGCATTGTTACTCACTCTTATCTGTATAAGACTTGTGACCTTAACTCACTGATAGTTGTTAAGTGTTACCTTAACTCTTTGTCAGGTGTTAAGCATTGTTACTCACTGTTAGGTGTTTAAAAATTGTTACCTTACCTCTTTGTTAGGTGTTAAAGCATTGTTACTCACTGATAGCTGTATAAGACTTGTTACCTTACCTCACTGATAGCTTTTAAGTGTTACCTTAACTCTTTGTTGGGTGTTAAGCATTGTTACTCACTGTTAATGAGTTGTTACCTTACCTCTTTGTTAGGTGTTAAGTGTTATATGACCTCTTTGTTAGGTGTTAAGCATTGTTACCTCACTCTTAGCTGTATAAGACTTGTTACCTGACCTCACTGATAGTTGTTAAGTGTTACCTTAACTCTTTGTCAGATGTTAAGCACTGTTACTCACTGTTAGGTGTTAATAATTGTTACTTTACTGCTTTGGCAGGTGTTAAGCATTGTTACTCACTGTTAATGAGTTGTTACCTTACCTCTTTGTTAGGTGTTAAGTGTTATATGACCTCTTTGTTAGGTGTTAAGCATTGTTACCTCACTCTTAGCTGTATAAGACTTGTTACCTGACCTCACTGATAGTTGTTAAGTGTTACCTTAACTCTTTGTCAGATGTTAAGCATTGTTACTCACTGTTAGGTGTTAATAATTGTTACTTTACTGCTTTGGCAGGTGTTAAGCATTGTTACTCACTGTTAATGAGTTGTTACCTTACCTCTTTGTTAGGTGTTAAGTGTTATATGACCTCTTTGTTAGGTGTTAAGCACTGTTACCTCACTCTTAGCTGTATAAGACTTGTTACCTTAACTCACTGATAGTTGTTAAGTGTTACCTGAACTCCTTGTCGGGTGTTAAGTATTGTTACCTCACTGTTAAAGAGTTGTTACCTTACCTCTTTGTTAGGTGTTAAGCATTGTTACTCACTCTTAGCTGTATAAGACTTGTTACATTACTTCACTGATCTACTTCTGAGCCAGCAATGTGCCCTTGTGGCCAAGAAGGCCAACGGCATCCTGGGGTGCATTAGAAAGGGTGTGGTTAGTAGGTCAAGAGAGGTTCTCCTACCTCTTTATTCTGCATTGGTGAGGCTGCATCTGGAGTATTGTGTCCAGTTCTGGGCCCCTCAGTTCAAGAAGGACAAGGATCTGCTTGAGAGAGTCCAGCGCAGAGCTACAAAGATGATTAAGGGCGTAGAACATCTCCCTTATGAGGAGAGGCTGAGGGAGCTGGGTCTCTTTAGCTTGGAGAAAAGGAGACTGAGGGGTGACCTCATTAATGTTTACAAATACTTAAGGGGTGAGTGTCAGGGAGATGGAGTTAGGCTTTTCTTAGTGATGACCAGGGATAGGACAAGGGGTAATGGGTGGAAATTGGAGCATAGGAGGTTCAAGGTGAATATACGAAAAAAAATTTTTACTGTGAGAGTGACAGAGCAGTGGAACAGGCTGCCCAGGGAGGTTGTGGAGTCTCCTTCACTGGAGACATTCAAAACCCACCTGGATGCGTTCTTGTGTGATGTGCTCTAGGTGACCCTGCTCTAGCAGGGGGGGTTGGACTAGATGATCTTTCGAGGTCCCTTCCAACCCCTAAGATTCTATGATACTCGTTAAGTGTTACCTTAACTCTTTGTCGGGTATTAAGCATTGTTACTCACTGTTAGGTGTTAAAAATTGTTACCTTACCTCTTTGTTAGGTGTTAAGTGTTATATTATCTTTTTTCTAGGTGTTAAACATTGTTACCTCACTATTTGGTGTTACATTACCTCTTTGCTACGTGTTAAGTGTTATATGACCTCACTGTTACCTGCTAAAAGTTACTACCTCACTGTTAGCTGTTAAGAGTTGTTATCTCACCTCTTTGTTAGGTGAAAAGCTTTTTATCCAGGATATCCCTACTGCAAATTACCCAGACTTGTGTTTTAAGCCACATGCGGAATAAAGCCTTTTTTGACCATTTAGGAATCCATGTCTTGACTCCCACCCCCGTGTTGGTCGAGTGACTAACAGTACTGGGACTGTTAGAATGTTTCTGTCCTTCCTGAGTCCTTGTTGTGACTCCTGGCACTGCAGCAGACCGTCTGATAGATCGTCTCCCCTGAGCCCACGCAGTGGGATGGGACCCACTTGACACCCAGGACCTCACACAGCCCTTTAAACACTCCTTTGCCATTGCACACTCCTGTGTATGTGCAAACCTTTTGCACACCCCTTCTTTTGTGCACACAAGACCTTCACATACCCCTTGGCATATGTTGGTGTTGCACACCCTTAGCCCTTTCACACCCCTTGGCACACCCCTGTGACTCTGCACATCCCTTGGCACACCCTAACTCTCACCCACACCCTACCTTTTGCCCATACGCCCCTTTCATGCCCCCCTGTGCCCTCACTCCCCATGACACTGGGGGGCCCTGGCCTTCTGTTCCAGCATGGGGAAGTGTGCTCTATTTTTGTGAATAATCACACTCTGGGACTCATCATTGGGTGACTACGTGGTCAATGGCAGTCTATGGAGGGCTATGTGGTCACTGGGAGGCTGTGGGGATTGGTGGGGACAAATGGGGATCAGTGGGGGTCAGTGGGAGTCAATGGAGGGTTATGGCATCAGTGGGGATCACTGGGGTCAAGGGTGATCAACTGTGGGCTATGGGAATCAATGGAGGTCAAGGGAGATCAATGAGGATCAGTGGGGCTGGTTGGGGCTATGGCATCAATGCGGTCAATGGGGGTCAGTGGGGGTTTATGGGGTCAATGGAATTTAATGCAGATCAATGTGGTCAATGGATCAGGATAATAATAGTTTAATAATTAAAACCAAATAATAACTGTAACAGTAACAACAATAATAACAATAACAATAGCAATAACAATAGCTTACAGCCCAGAGGGCCAATGGCATCCTGGGCTGCATCAAAAGAAGTGTGGCCAGCAGTGCCAGGGAGGTGATTCTGCCCCTCTGCTCTGCTCTGGTGAGACCCCACCTGGAGTATGGTGTCCAACTCTGGAGGCCTCAGCACAGGAAAGACATGAAGCTGTTGGAGAGGGTCCAGAGAAGGGCCATGGAGAAAATCCAAGAGTTGGAACAGCTCTGCTGTGAAGACAGGCTGAGAGAGTTGGGGGTGTGCAGCGTGGAGAAGAGAAGGCTCCAGGGGGACCTTAGAGCACCTTGCACTACCTGAAGGGCCTACAGAAAAGCTGGGGAGGGGCTTTTCACCAGAGAGGGCAGTGATAGGACAAGGGGTAATGGTTTTAAACTGAAAGAGGGTAGATTTAGATTAGACATCAGGAAGAAATTATTCACCATGAGGGTGGTAAGGTGCTGGAACAGGTTGCCCCGGGAGGTTGTGGAAGCCCCCTCCATGGAGGTGTTCAAGGCCAGGTTGGATGAGGCTTGTGCAGCCTGGTCTAGTGTGGGGTGTCCCTGCTCATGGCAGGGAGCCTGGAACCTGCTGATCCTTTCAACCTTAACCATTCTATTATTCTAATAACAACGGCAATAACAACATCAATAACAATAAGAGTAACAATAACTATAATGCTGTTGTCTTCATCTGCCTGGCAGAGACCAGCACTCCGTGACCCTGGTGACAGCCTTGGCTCCCAGTCTTCTTTGTCTCTCTCCTCACAAGAGCTGAGCCAGAAGCATAACCCTGCAGAGACAAACCCCTCATGTGATGAGGACAGGCATGCTGGAGGTGCTGAGGGGCAGATGGGACAGCCTCTCTTTCTCCAAAGCAAGGCAGAGAGCTGGGGAGGTCCCTCACCACAGCCTGAGTTGCTAGGACACCTTGGCCAAGGTGAACACCTGGCATTGATGGCACCAGCTGATGGGGTGATTTCTGCTGGCAACTTCCCTGGTAGGGAGGAAGATGTCATCCTTGCAGTTGCCACTGCCTAAAGCAATGCCACCTCTTGATGTTCTTACTTTCTGACCTGGCTCTGCCTCTGCGTGGAAGGTTTCCATTGGTACAGTTTCAGACTCAGCTTTGCATTTGTTGGATATGTAACTTCTCTTTTTCATAGCTACAGAAACTTCCTATAGCCTTGCTTTCAGTTCTCTGTCATGGAAAAAGGGAATTTAAAACTTTTCTCTTTCATTCTGTGTAATAAGTTATATGCTTGTGTAGTATCTCCTTATGTAAACCTATACCTTAAATTTGATTTATTGGAAATGCATAACATGAATGATCTTACTGATACGAAGACATTATTAAATGTTTCTATTTATGCATGATTAAATAACAGCTGGACTGATAGAAGTAGCCTGACGTTTGCATGCCTTGGCGCTCAGTGTAGACATCAGCCATACTGACACCAGCAGGAGGGACAACACTGCATGGCATAAACAATCTAGAAGGTTCCTGGAGAGCACTGGTGACAATTCCCTGACCCACATGATAGAGGAACCAACAAAAATAAGTACTCTGATGGACCTCATACTCACAAACAAGGAAGGACATATTGGTGATTTGAAGGCAGAAGTCTCCCTTGCCTGCAGTGACCATGGAGCAGAGCTCAAGATCCTGAGTGGAGGGAGCAGGGCAAATACCAGGATCACAACCCTGGACATCAGAAGAACAGAATTTTACCTCTTCAGGGATATGCTTGAAAGAAGGACATGGGATAAGGCCATGAAGGGAAGAAATATACAATAAAACTAGTTGATACACAAGAATCAGCTCCTTCAAGATCAAGAGCGGTCCATCCCAACAAGCAGGAAGTCAAGCAACAAGATACAAGGCCTGCATAGATGGATAAGGAGCTCCTGGCAAAACTCAAATGTAAAAGAAGACGATATAGAACGTAGAAGAAGGGACTGGTAAACAGGCAAGTATATGTAGATGCTGTCTGAGAATGCAGGGATGAGGTTAGGAAAGCCAAAGCTCAAGTGGAATTGGATCTAACAATGGATGTCAAAGGCAACAATAAATCAAAAGGAAGAGTAAGGAAAATGTGGGTCCATTGCTGAATGAGGCAGAAGCCCTGGTGACAAAGGGTATAGAAAAGGCTGAGGTACTGGATGCCTTCTTTGCCTCAGTCTTTACCAGCGAAGACATCAGAAAGGTCTTCAGAATTCTAAGGACCTGGAGACCAGGCAGAAAGTGTGGAGCAAGAAGGACATACCCTTTGTGGAAGAGGATCAGGTTAGAGAATAACTTCACTTTCATAGGTTCATGGGCTCTGCTGGGACACTCATGAGTACCGAGAGAGCTAGCTGATGTCATTGTGAGCCCACTCCCAATAGTGTTTGCCTAGTCATGGTGACCGGGAGAAGTGCCTGAGGACTGGAGGAAAGCAAATGTCACCCCCATCTTCAAGAAGGGCAACAACCCAGAGAACTACAGGACAGTCAGCCTGCCCTTCATCCCTGGGGAGGTGGTGGAATAAGTAACCATGGAAATAATTTGCACATCAAGGACAAGAAAATAAACTAAGGTGAAAAAGTTCTCTACCAATGTGATAACTTTCAACGAACAACTACTTGCTTGGTAGATGAAGGGCGAGCCATGGATATTGTCTACCTAGGATTCAGAGTAAAGTTTTTGACACCATCTGCCATAAGATCTTTACAGAGAAGCTGATAGAGTATGGTCTGGAGCTGTAGGCAGTAAGGTGGATGCAAAGCTGAGTGGTCAGGCCCAGAGTGTGGTGACCAGTGACACAAAGTCTAGTGGGAGTCCAATAACTAGTGGTGTGCCCAAGGGGTCAATACTGGATCCAGTCCTGTTAAACATCTTCATTGTGCCATGTTTCTGTTTCTTGCACCCTCCCTGTAACCTGAGAGACAGTCCTGTCTGGCTGTTACTGGGGCATTTCTCCTCTGCCCATCCCCAGAAGGCAGTTCAACAGTGAGTTTGCACTCTGCCATCTAGTTGTGTTGTGTGTGCCCAGCCCCTAGAAGAAAAGGCATTGTGTCCTAAAAGACTCCACACCTGGGCAAGAGCAGCTGAAATGCTGGATTTTCTAGAAAATCCATGCTTAAAATAACACCTGCTATGCTTTCTCCGGTAGTGGTCCAGGACTTTTTGGACTGTTCAGAGCTAAGGAGAGTGCTGTGGTGTGGAGAATAGCCATGGGAAAAGAAAAAGGGCCTCATCAATCTGTAAAGAAGTAGACAAACCAGTATGAGACTACCCAGGGACCAGGGCTTGCTGTAAGCAGCACTGTGAATGTTGACAAAGATCAGAACACTGCTTATTGTGTGCTCAGTGTGTGATTGGCTACATCCTGGGAACCCAAGGACTGCATATGTCCCAAGGAGCAGGTGTGAGTGCTGTTTACACTACCTGTGTCCCAGTTGCTTATTCTCAGTTCCCACTGTAAAAGTATATAAGGGAGTATTTTCTAAAAATAAAGGATTCAATTTCTTCTCACTCTGGAGTCTGTGTCTTAAGCCACCACACCGTTTGCTGGGAGGGGGGATGCAAGAGGCTTTTGCACGTTCCTAAACACATTTGTATATATATGTACTTTTTTTTTTTTTTATCATTAGTGTTTAATTAAAGCTGTCTAGTTTAGTTTTCAATCCAGAGAGTCTCTCTCCCTTATTCTCTCTCTCCTTCCTTACCTGCATGGGAGGGGCAGGGGATCGAGAGCATTGTTGTCTCTGGTTAAACTCACCATCCTGAGTCATCCTGAGTGACAACAATTTATTGGTGCCCAAAGTGGGGTCAGATATTAAGCCCAGGCTATAAATTCTCACTAATTGGGAGTGTTTAAAATTCCATCTCTGATGGGAGGAATCCCTCAGATAGCAATGGGCAACACTTCTGCTGAATTTGATGGTGGATTTAAAACTGCAATGAATCTACTGGACCTTTTTCCCAGTATGCAATTGTACATGGGGTATACAGCCAAGGGCATACTGCTCTGTGTAGCTGCTCTTGTGATTGTTTCATGGTTTATTGACAGAACTGTAGCCATAATCAACCATATAGTCACCAGCTGAGTGATCATAGGGTTTTTGATACTGATCTTAAGGGGGGCACTGTATGTGTACAATTACAGTACAAATCCTAAAGTGAACTGAAAGGTCCATGTTGGTAATGGCAGTAGCTGGTTCAATTTTACATCTCCATTTTCTCTTAAGCTGAGTCTCCCAGCTTTTGATCTGAAAAGCATTGTTGCAGCAGGGTGCTTCTGCTGAGTGTTTATAATGTATTGTGGATACGTAGGGTGAGGTGCTGTTCCACTCACTGCCAATCCCCCACAGGCAATGCTGCTGCCACCACCGCTGCTGCCACCACTCGTGATACTGCCTCCACCACTGCTGCTGATGCCACCACTAATGCTGCTACAAAAACAGCTGCTTCTGCAAAGGCTAAGTCCACTCCCATTCAAATCAAGCTAGCAAGAGTTAATCCCACGACCACAAGTAAAGCAAAGGCGAAACGCCCCTTTCCTTTTACCCACTCCAGTCTGAGACATCCAGAATTTCTTCAAGCAATGATAGAGACTGAAATGGAGGAAGCAAACGGTTCAAATCCGGCAATGGAGCAGATACCTTTCAAACAGATAAAGGAGCAGGTCCTTCTCAAGCAGATAAAAAATCAGGCCACTTTCAAGCAGATAGAACAGCAGGCCCTCCTCAATCAGATGACAATGATGACCTTGTGCAGCCTTTCTCTATGAAGGAGTTGTGCCTCATGAGAAAGGACTCTGCCTGCATTGACGGTGAGAGATTTCTTCCTTGGTTGCTCCAATGCTTTGATAGTGGAGCTGAAATATATAATGTGGATGAGAGAGAAACCAAGCAGTTGGGATCCCTGGCCAGACATGCTGGTATTGATAGAGTACTTGGTAGTAAGATGGGAAATACTATCCTGTGGGACTGATTTCTTTCAGCTGTGAGGGAGAGGTACCCCCACAAGGGTCACACTGAATGGTGCTGAAGCAGAACACCCACCCTTGAGAAAGCCATCACATTTTTGAGAGAAATAGCTGTGCGAGAGGTGATCTATGATAAAGATGGACTTACAAATCCTGATGATGTTCCATGCGATGCAAATGTTCTGGAGTACTCCTGGAATCGACTGCCCCAGGGGTGGAAACACAGCTCAACCAGTTGCCATGGACTGATCCATGCTGCACTGGAGAAGGGTGGAGCTCCAGAACACCTACAGTACGTCGATGACATCATTGTGTGGGGTGACACGCCAGAAGAAGTTTTTGAGAAAGGTAAAAAGATCATCCAAATTCTTCTGGATGCTGGTTTTGCTATAAAAAGAAGCAAGGTCAAGGGACCTTCACAAGAGATCCAGTTCCTGGGAATCAAATGGCAAGATGGATGTTGCCAGATCCCAATGGATGTGATTAACAACAGCTATGGCCCCACCATCTACTAAAAAGGACACTCAAACCTTTTTAGGGACTGTTGGTTTCTGGAGAATGCATATTCCAGGTTACAGTGAAATTGTGGAACCTCTCTATGAAATGACCCAAAAGAAGAGTGACTTTAAATGGGGTCCTGACCAACAGAAAGCTTTTGAGCAGATCAAAAAGGAGATTGTGTAGGCAATGGCCCTTGGACCAGCTGAACCTTGTACCTCAAACAGGGCCAGACAACAAAAATGTGCTCTACACTGCAGCCAGGTACAATGGTTCCAATTGCAGCCTCCAGCAGAAAGCACCAGAGGAGACTTGAGGTTGACCCTTGGGATTCTGGAGCTGGAGCTACAGAGGTTCCGAGGCTAAGTACACAACAACTGAGAAGGAGATACTTGCAGCATATGAAGGAGTTAGAACTGCTTTGGAAGTGATCGGCACTGAAGTGCAGCTCCTCCTGGCACCCAGGTTACCAGTGCTCAGATTCATGTTCCAGAGTGACCTTTCTCCCATCCATCATGCCACCGATGTGACTTGGAGTAAATGGACTGCTTTAATCACCCAGTGAGGTTGAATAGGAAGGCCTAATCGTCCAGGTATTGTGGAAGCAATTACAAACTGGCCAGAAAGCACACACTTTGGAATGCCACCACAAGAAGTGGTGAGACGGGCTCAAGAAGCTCCACCATATGATGAGACTGAGAAACAATTGGCTCTTGTCACCGATGGCTCCTGTCATCTTGTAGGGAACAGCCAGAAGTGGAAAGCTACCGTGTGGAGTCCTACACAACTGGTTGCACAAGTAGCTGAAGGAGAAGGTGAATCAAGTCAGTTTGCAGAGGTAAAAGCCATCCAGCTGGCTTTGGACACTGCTGAGCGAGAGGGGTGGCCGAGACTCTATCTCTACACTGACTCGTGGATGGCAGCAAATGCCTTGTGGGGTTGGCTAAAACAGTGGCAGCAGAACAACTGGCAGTGAAAAGGCAAACCTGTTTGGGTTGCTGACCTGTGGAAAGACATTGCAGTTTGGGTAGAGAAACTGGTTGTAAAAGTCTGTCATGTAGATGCACACGTGCCTCTGAATCGAGCCACTGAGGAACATCGACACAACCAACGAGCAGATGAGGCTGCTCAAGTGTTCCAAATAGACTTAGACTGGGAACACAAGGGTGAGCTCTTTCTGGCTCACTGGGCCCATGACACTTCAGATCATCAGGGCAGAGATGCAACATACAAATGGGCTTGTGACCAAGGGGTGGACTTAACCATGGACGCTATTGCACAGGTGATCCACGACTATGAGACGTGTGCTGCAATTAAGCAGGTGAAACAGTTGAAACCTTTGTGGTATGAGGGGACGTGGTCAAAGTACAGGTTTGGGGAGGCCTGGCAAGTTGACTACATCACACTGCCTCAGAGCCGGCAGGGTAAGCACTATGTGCTTACAATGGTGGAAGCAAGTACAGGATGGTTAGAAACATATCCTGTGCCTCATGCCACAGCCAGGACTGCTATCCTGGGCCTTGAGAAGCAAATCTTGTGGAGACATGGTAGTCCAGAAAGAATTGAGTCAGACAATGGGACTCATTTCAAAAACAGTCTTGTGACTGACTGGGCTAAAGAGCATGGTATTGAGTGAATCTACCATATCCCATACTATGCACAAGCCTCAGGGAAAGTTGAAAGGTACAATGGTTTATTGAAAGCTACCCTGAAGGCAATGGGTGGCTTGATCCTGGCTCAAACCAGGACACTTCTGAATGACCAAAACCACTGCTCTGTGATTGATACTTTCATTTGTTTGATTTTCAGTTGAAAACTTCATTTCCTTCTCACACAACAAAAGGTTTTCAATGTCATTCACCTACTACTGCTCAGATTCTGCCAGCCTGGGTATACAACTAAACTCAACTGGGTGACCTCAACAGGTGGGCTATTTGCTTAAATACTCACAGGGTCTGAAACATGGCAGAGCTATTGTGTAAATAAGCCCTATTTGCCTAAGCCCTATAAACCTCTGAGGCCAAAGTGATTAAAAAACATTCCAGAATAGGAACATGCAAAAGTACAAAATTTACTGCTGGCCTGATGTTTGGTCAGATACCATGGCTTTCCAAGTGTTATGCATCTCTGTAGAAAAATGCTGCTTTAAAATAAAATAAAGCCAAACAATCCTTCTCAGAGGTCACAGAGAGTAAGAACACCCAACAGGCTCCTCCACACAGCATCAGTAACTTCTTATTAACCAGTTGTGAATGATGAGTGATTGGTAATACCATCAATAACAGCACTACACTACAACAGTGCTAGAGCTGAGCTAGAACAGTAACAGCACAGCAGCCTCACACTCAAAGGCAACGAAAATGTTGTTGACTTCAGCAGCACAGCATTTAGCTGATGACTTGAAACCAGAAGTTTTGTTTCACCCTACGACTGTCCCTTTGGGTGCTGACAAACCCAGAGAGCCACACAAAGTTTCCAACGGTTGCCACAGTGAAAATAATGGGCTATGTCAAAGCCCATGAGAAGCAGGAACCAATTTAGGCAACATCTAAATGATGCTTTGCCTGCTCCTATCTGTGTTTCCAGCAGCACTGACACAGTGAGTGCTCCAGAAGGGATCTCTTCCAAAGGCACCCATTCCTTAGCAATGTAACACCTCCCAGACCCCCTAAGGTCTCTCCATGGAGACTGGACCTCCCATAAACACACAGACCAGCACTGTTCATGCCAAAGCCACCCCATCCTGCTTCCCTTCCTGTGACCCCTTCATCCTGCAGTGAGGCAGCTGGCACTTCTCCACAGCAAAAGTGGGCAAGTGCCAGGATTTCACTGCAAACCATACCTGCAAGATCTCATCACACTCCCTTTCTACTAGGCAGGTGTTGATGTAGGGCATGATAGCTCAGTAGCTATCAGCCTCTAGCATCGTGGCTTCTATCTGCTTCAACAGCTGTCAGTGCAACTCCAGCTTCTCCAGTTGGCTGAAGTCCCAGTTTTCAATTGCTTTTGCCAGCCCAGTGTAACCTTCCAGAAAAAGAGACAAACCGTTAGTACAGGTTCAATCTCCAGCTAGAATGAACAGGAACAAGCTGAACAAACATCTTCTCAGCCACATTGGAGAAATTGTCTTGGCCTGTAATTGACAAAAACCTAGGTGAATGACAAATAATTTTTATAGATTGACTGTTTTCCTTTACAGCACTTTCATGTGTAAGACAGAAAACCCTATGCTAAAAGAGCGGTAACACCTGCAAAGAGAAAAACAGCTACTCAGTGGAACAGCTTACATCAATGTGGCAACCATAACAACCTTCTTCCTTTGATCCACACAGTCCCTGGATCCCATGGCACTCTCCCACAGGAATTCCCAGTACACAGGAGGCTGCTTAGAATCACAAACACCTTTAGTCACCTCTTATTCTAGTTACCAGCCCTTCAGCGTTCTCCCCTGTGCTTGGCTCCAGCCTCCTTCAAAAATCCTCATCATACAGGAGGCAAACCCACAATGTCTTCAAACCAATTATCACCCAGCTCTGCATCTGCCAAATGCAAGAGTGATGCTCTGTTCCAACCTCTGGCCCAAAATATACCTACTTGGTATAGCACTGGGCACCAGCGGGTTAACTCGTTCAGTTTCCTGCTGAAAACATACCAAACAGAATGTTATAAACATGTTCAAATAAGGTATTTTTGCAGTTCAGAAGCAAGGACTACCATGTGATGGTAAAACATTGCCCTGGACCATTGCTTTACAGGGAGAGTGGGCTGCATCCAAGTGATGAGAAATTCTGTATTAATTGCTCATTGAGACACTGTAACTATCCATCATTAATAGTCTGTAAAAGAAAACAGAAGTGGCTTTTGGCATGAGATTCTGGGGTTTGGGATACCTAACAAATCAGCAACAAGAATCCATGACAGAACCTATGGTCTAGAGGAAAGCTAGCCAATCCTGGTGATTTTACACCTTCATCATGTATTCTGTCACATTTTTGAAAGAAAACTGCATGAGGACCTCACACATCAGGCAGTCACAACTACTGAGGGACAGCCACCCCGTTTATAAAGGATCAACTGCTACTTACCTCTGGAACCACGAGATTTGCAAGACCTCTGACCACTGTTTCCCTGCATCTACAAAAGAGTTTTCTCTCCATCCCCTGTCCACCTGCCTCTCCCACCGCATCCCGCCTGACGCAGCCACACCCAGGGATGACGGAGTGATGCTCCTGGTCCCAGGCTACACGAAGCGGTGGCGCCGGGGGGAAGGATCTCGCACCCACCTGCAGCCAGCAGAGCGTCGAGCAGCCCCCGCAGCCACCCTCGGCCTCCAGGAACAAAGCAGCTGATGCTGTCACCCCCCACACCTCTGCAAGAGACCGGGCACCGGGTGAGGGGCGAGGGGGGGGGGGACCCCGCACTGGGGCAGGGGGGCGGAAAGGGGGGCAGGAGAGTAGAGGGGTGGGAAGGCAGGAGGGCATAGGGAAGGGAAGCGGCGGGTTAAGGGACAGCATGGGGGAGAGGAGAGGCAGCGGGGGAGCAGCCCCTCACCGTTGGGGAGCCAGACCGACGGGTTGCTGAGGAGGAAGATGGGGTTGAGGGTCCTCTCGAGGTACCGGCGGTAGCACTGAAGGCTCCGCTTCTCCGCCGTCACGGCCGGGGCGGGCGACACCGCTCACTGGCACCGGCTCCGGCTCCAGCACCGACACCGCCACCGACACCGGCACCGGCACCGGCACCGTCCCTGTCACGGTCCCGACTGAGCACGGAGAGAAGCGCCGGGAGAAGCGCCGGGAGCGAGAGGACGGAAAACCCCGACCGGGGAAAAGAAACCGGCAGTCAGCGGGGGAATGGAAACGGGAAGCAAAGCTGGAGGGGAAGCGCCAGGCTGCTGGATGAAGAGGGGAAGGGAAAAGAAGAAAGAAAGGGGGGGCGAGGAGAAACAATATAAAAACGAGGAGGAAAAAGAGAAAATAAGAAAGAAAAACAGGAGAAAGAAAAAGAAAGGAAAAAGAAAAATATAGACAAGAAAAAGTATTAAATAAAGGAAAAAAGGAAAAAAGTCAAGCCCATGCTCACACACAGGGTTGGCAGGTTGGTGACCTCCCGTTTGCAGCTGACAGATGGAGGAGGGCACAGCCAGGGGATGCAGACAAGGGCATTGTTTTTCATCCCTTTCCCCTGTGCGCCCCAAAACCCCTGAGCTGGATTTTAAAAGACTGTCCTGTCTTTCAAAAGACTGAAAAAAAGCTTTCTGCAGTGAGGCAAGAGCATCTTGAGCTCTGAGCAAGACCATCACATTTTCTGCTCCATTCCAGTCCACCCTCACTCTCAGGTATTTAATGTTTCTTTCACCCCTTTCCCTCGAGTCCACTGTTGTGTCTGTTCTACCAAGCTCTAAAGGGACTACAGGATTAGAAGAAACCTGGTTTGAAATGTCACTGCAGCACCGTGATGTAGCACCACTGGCCATCATCCTCCCTGGGACAGGAGAAATCTCAGCCTTCACTCTCGGAAGGGCAGGAACAACTGCCAGGGTTGTCACCAAAATGATCAAACTGCTCGGTTAACTTTACATCTAGATCACGCCTCATACCCTGCCAGGAGAGCCTGGATTTCCCAGAACCAAGAACTCAAACCTCCTCCTCCAAACCCCCAGAATTATTTTTCTCCTTCCAACCACCTGCAGAACCAGTGTCTCAAGGCAGAGAGAGAACCCCCCACCCCACCCCTTGGCTCTGTGCTCACCCCCAGGCACCACGTCCCACCCCAAGAACAAAGAAATTCTTGAAAACAGGGTTGGACTCGTTCCCAGAGCCGATGGCCATTGCTTGCACTCAGCACGGCCAGGACAAAGCCCTGTCCTAGGAATCGGCGTCCAGCCAAGTAAAGTTCAGCTGCAAGATGGTGGTGGTGGCCGGTGCTTGCACCCAGGAGACACCCAGTAGGCAGATGGCAGGCTCAGGAGGCAGTCCTTCCCAGCCTCTTGGTGCAAGCAGCATCCCTGTGTGTGGCACGCAGTGCAGAAAGGGCAGGAGCTTGCTGTGAAAACATACCCCCAAGTCACGTTTTGGGGAGCCAGGCAGGAATGTGGCCACCACCTCTTCCCTCCCTGCCACGGGCGGCAAGTTCTGAACTCGGCCGGAGCAACAGGCAGGGGAGGCGAGGGTGGGTGAGGTGACCCCACTGGGCCAATCCCAGCGCTCTGGCCCGTGGTGCTGGCTGGAAAACGGCTCCTCAGAGCGCCCTGCTCCGCCTGGGGCACTGGCCCAGCTGTGTCCCCGTCGGAGCTACAGCAGAACCAGCTTCCCCTCCTGCCCGCTCTGTCCTCGGCATCTCCCGCTCCGAGGGTGTGCGGCTGCCGCAGGATTCCCTGCGGGAGGAGTTGCTGTTGCCACGGCCCTGAGGCTCTGGGAGCCCATGGCAGGGCCCCAGCAGGCAGGTGCCTGCCACGGTGTGGGGCGGAGGACAAGCAAAGGCACCAGGGGAAGGGGCAGAAAGCAGCATCCAGAGACTGTGTCAGGGGAAGACAAATTTATTTCCCTTTCCTTGAAGAAGGTGTTGCTGCACCCTCCTTGAAGGGGAGGCCAGGTGGACAGCAGCAGTTACCCCCAGGGAGGTGCCGGAGCTCGGGCTGCCTGCAAGCCGTGGCTTCTTGCAGGGCTGGGGACTGTCTAGGGGGCTGTCAGCCCTGCTTTTTGGGGGGCAGCAGGGTTCCCTGGGCAAGTAGTCCCTGCTGTGGCTGGCTGTGCCAGGACCTGCTGCCAGCACCTTCCCTGGCTTCTCCTGGGGCTGCTTCTGCTCTGCTGTGAGAGGCAGAGACAGAAGACAGCTGGGATCCCCACGCAAGGTGGCGTCCAACGTGCCTGGTTCCTCCTTGACATCAAAGCTTGCACGGCTGGTGGAGGAGGCCAGGCTGGACTTGGGTGTTTCCCAGCCTGGGATGCTGGGGTTGGTGCTGGCTGCAGGGCCGTCGTCCTCCTCCCAGGGCTGCTCCTGATATTCTGTGAGGGGGCGAGATGGGGGACGGCCAGGATCCTTGTGGAGGGCAGCCTCCAGTGTGCTGGGATCCTCCTCCACATCGAAGCCTACAGTGCTGCTGAGAGTGGCCAGCATGGAGCAGAGCCTTACCCACCACAGGGGGGTGGGGCTGGCTGCAGGGCCATCGTCCTCCCCCCAGGGCTGCTCCTGCTCTGCAGTGACAGGCACAGATGGGGGACTGTTGGGACCCCCGTGGAGGGTGGCCTCCGGTGTGCCAGGTTCCTCCTCCACGTCAAGGCTTGAATGGCTCCTTGAAGAAGGTGTTGCTGCAGCCCTGCCAGTGCTAAAGGCAGCATGGCCTCCTCTGGGATGGGGAAGAATGAGGTCACCTGGGGACCCTCTTCCTTTTCTGGGGGCATTGGAGTCGCCCAGGCGAGCACTCCCTGCCCTGGGCAGAGGAGGCACCTGTGGCCGCTGCCAGCTGGGATCCTGCAGAGCTGCTGGGCGAGGCCCGGTGGGCAGCAGGAGTTACCGCCAGGGAGCTGCTGGGGTGCTTTCACGACGCAGCCTCTTGCAGGGCACAGGACAGTCTGGGAGGTTGGGGGCACTTCTCTTTGGGGGCCACTGGGCCTTTCCAGGCAACCACTCCATGCTCTGGTCAGAGGAGGCACCTGTGGCCGCTTCCACCTGGGATCCTGCAGAGATGCTGGGGGAGGCCGGGTGGGCAGCAGCAGTTACCCCCAGGGAGGTGCTGGGGATGGAGCTCAGGCTGGTTTGAAGGCGCATGTGCTTGCATGGCACGGGACAGTCTGGGAAGCTGGGAGCTCTTCTCTTTGGCAGGCACCAGGCCTTCCCAGGCGAGCACTCCATGCTTCAGGCAGAGGAGGCACCTGTGGCCGCTGCCACCTGGGAGACTGCAGAGCTGCTGGGGGAGGCGGGATGGGCAGCAGCAGTTACCCCCAGGGAGGTGCCAGAGCTAGGGCTGGCTTCAAGGCACGGCCTCTTGCAAGGCAGGGTGCGGTCTGGGGGGCTGGTAGCCAACCTCTCCGGGGGATGCTGGAGCCCTTCTTCCAGGTAGTCCCTGCCGTGGGTGGGTGTGCAAGGACCTGCTGACACTGCCTTCCCTGGATCCTCTTAGGGACCCCTGTGGAGGGCAGCATCCAACCTGCCAGCTTCCTCCTTGACATCAAACCTTGCAGGGCTGCTGCAGGAGGCCAGGCTGGAGTTGGGCTTCACCTGCCGTGTGGTGCCTGGGCTGGTGGTGCCTGCTGCAGGGCTGTCAACCTCCTCCCTGGCCTCACAGGTGTCCTGCGTGTCCAGGTGCCGGCGGATGGCTGTGCCGCACAGGCACTCGGCAGCTGTGCTGAGCTGCAGAAGGAATGGCTGCGTGTGTTCTTGCAGCCCAGTCTGCAGCTTCTCTGCCAACACTGCCACGTCCAGTCCACGGAGGCACAGGAGGCCCACAATGATGCCCTCCCACGCAGTCACTTTCCAGCACTGGCCCTCAAAGAGCCTCTCGAGCTGCTGCCTCAGCCACAGCTGCAAGGGCCTGATGTTATCTGGGTGGCTCTGGAAGAAGTCTGCCCACACCTCAGGGGGGAAGCCACCTGCCTGAGCCCTGGGCCCCTGCTCTGCATCCTCCTCCTTCTCACCCTTCTGTTCTTCACCTGAGGGCTCTGCAAGGCCTGGGATTCCAAGCACAGTTAAATCGTTGTCTGGCCGGTTGGAGAACAAGACGAACGTTGTCTCCAACATGCACAGGGGGCAGTTGTGGTTCTGCTGTACAGAGCGCACGGCACAGCTGAAGCAAAACTGGTGGAGGCACGGGATCAAGTAGGCAGTGTCATTTTGAGGCTTGCAGCAGATGGGGCAGCTCCATTTGCTCTCTGCGCCCTGCAGGGACCTTGGGAACACGGAGGAAGAGAAGCCGCTCCCCATCACTGGCACGGCACTGGCAGGTTTTGTGCCCTGCAAACGGGAAAGGCCTCAGCCCCTCGCTCTGCCAGGGGAGGGAGAGCAGGAAGGAAAGGCCAGGCCCCTCGGGAAGGACACTCTCCCAGCTCTCCGGGCCCCACGGCCGCTCCAGGGGAGAGGTTTGCCTCTCGCCTCACTTCTGCTGCTGCAAGGGAGTCCTTGCAGCGCCCGGCTTCCTGAACCAGGCAGGGTCGGGGAAACACAGGGTTTGGCTCCGGGATGGGCACCCAGAGCTGCTGACGCCGGCAGCTCCCAAAGCACCGCCCAGCACCAGGTGAAGCCTCGCACGAGCTTCCAGACCTCGCAGGCACGCTCGGTCGGAGTCCAGGCACGAGGCAGACTGAGCCAGGCTGTGCTGGCACCCAAATATAAGCAGTGAGGGCCGTGAGGTCACAGTCCGTCACACGCTGACGTCACAATCACCCCTTTGTGACGTCAGCTGCCACCTCTCCTGCAGCCGCCCCTGCAGGCGCACAGGCATCAGGAGAGAGAAGAAAATACTGTTTCATGTTTTCAGCTTCTGCATGTCCCTGCTGCTCTAGCTTGGTCCCCCGCACGCATGTCCGTGACCCTGTGTATGAAGTCCCCACTCCCAGTGCCTTGCAGAGTTCTCCTGCGAGGGCGAGTGTGGTGGGAGCAGACAGCGGGGAGTGGCAGTGGCTGGATGGTGCCTCCCCCAGCTGGCTGCCTTGCCCTGTGCAAGGCCAGGATTTGCAGGGAGGACCTGGGTGCTCAGTTGCCAGCCCTGGGAGAGAGACTGCCAACCCTGCGGGCCGTGCCCCCCTGTGCTGGTTTGGTTTGGCGGGATTTTTGGTAGTGGGGGAAGGACCCTGGGGTGGCTCCTGTAAGAAGCTGAGAAGCTCCACCTGCTCCAAAACCAGCCAAGGAGCCGTTTTAGAGGCAAGAGATGCGCCTCTGTGATTGACACAGGAAAGAACTGAGGTAAGACCTGAGCCAAGTGAGCAGTTAGGAAAAAGAAGAGCTGTGCTAGGGATGTGAACGGCAGTGCTGGGGTGAAGATCCCGGCTGGCTGCTGAGGAAGAAGGGGAAGAAGGTGCCCAAGCAGAAGTTTTCCCTGCAACCCATGGCGAGATGGCAGCTGTCCCCCTGCATTCATAGAGGAACGTGGTGGAATGTTCCCTGAAGGCACCAGGAGGGGTGAACTTGGCCTGTGGACTTGGATTTTGCTGCCGGTGAACTCAGATTGGCTACCAGTGGACTTGGATTATGCAGCTGTGGAAAACCCTGGTGCCAGGGGAGGTGACTGTCCCCTAAGCAGCCCATGACTCTGTAGGAAGCCCAGGCTGGAGCAGCTCCAGGTCTGGTGGGAAGGACTCACGAAGCGGAGGTTTGTGGAGGACTCTCTCCTGTGGGAGGGACCCCGTGGGGAAGCAGGGGAAGACTGTAAGGAATCCCTTCTTCGTGAGGAGGAAGGAGCAGCAAGAACCACCAGCCTGTGAACTGACTCTAGTCCCCATCCCCTGTCCCTCTGAGCTGCTGTGGGGAAGGAGGGAGAGAAATGGGCAACCAAGTGACTTGTGCCTGGGAAGAAGGGAGGGGTGGGGATAAGGTGTGTAAGCCCTGCTCTTGGTGTTGTCTCTGTCCTGTGGGCATTGGATTAGTGTGAAATTAAATTACTATTTTTCCCCAAGTTTAGTTTGCTTTGCCCATGACCTTAATCGGTGAAGAACCCTCCTTGTCCTTTGTCTCGACCCATGAGCTTTTCTAGTCGGCCTTTGTCCTCCTCATGCCAGAGTGTGTGTGTGATGGGGGGAGCTGAGTGAGCAGCCACGCAGCGGGTTCTTTGTTGTCGTGCCAGGCCCAAACCACGACACCCCTGCCGGCAGGGCGCAGCCGAACGGGGCATTTTGCTGCAGCCCCATCCGCTCCCGCTGACGCTTGCCCGCAGTGCCACATCCCTTTGTGCTTGCCAAGTTTCAGGCCAGTCTCCGCAGAGTTTTGTTTTCAAATGGGAGGTTTTCCTCTCTGCAGTGCCACGGGGCTTGTGGGGTCAGGCACAAGGACACTGCTTCTAGTTGCAGGGCTGCACAATATCTCTGCATTGCTTTGTTGCTGTCTACCTGTAGGGGATACTAAACCCCGGGATGAGTTCTGTCTGAAAAGTGGTTTTGCAACAGTTGTTTCATCTGCCCGTTGACAGGGACAGGCCTCCATCCTGAGAACATCCCTGTCCCTAACAGGGACATCCTGAAAAGAACAGCATCTAGGTCTCTGAATAAAGTAAGAGGGCAAATTGACAAGTGGTCCCCATGGGGTCGGGTGGGCAAGCTGTACTTGTCTTCTCCTTCCATCTGGCATTGTTTTGTTGAGATGTTGCCCTACCCCTGTGAAGACTCAAGAAATTGAAGGGTGCTGTGCTAGCAAGCTTCAGCCGTCTAGACCTTCATTTCTGCGCAAAAAGGGGCAGAATGAAAGCCCCTTCCTGCTGGCTCAAGCTATCAAACAATTTGAGTTCCGCGGGCACGTGGCTGCAGACTCACAGAGGCCAACTTGTGCACACTAGAGTAGGTCTCCCAAGGCTTCCTCTCTAGGCAGCAGAGAGTCACAGCCCTCCAACGGGTAATTCGGAGCATCATTCTCTTGCTCTGAATTGCCCTCAGGAGGCCCTGACCGAGCTCTGTTAACTACTGCAGGAGTCAGCAGAGACTAGCCCTCCTGGGCTGAAGCTGGTTCTCAGGAATCCCCTTCCCTGAAGGAGCCCCAGAGGAGTTAAATATCCTGCTGCAGTACGGGTCCCAGACATAGAGGCACGATCCTCATCTCGGCCCTAAGGATGCTGAACTAGTGAAACAAAGGAAGTCCACCCAACAGTCCAAGTACTGTTCACTCGGTGTTCTTTAGTCACGGCGCTGGACGCACAGGGGGTAGCTCCCGTTACGGGGTAAGGTGAGAGACAGGTACACAGCTGATACTCAATTCTGTGTAATATTTCTAAGAAACGGGTTACATATTCATTAGTCTCCCGAGAAATCATTTACATAAATGTCCGCCCATTATCGCATGCGTGTTCAGTCCATGAGGGTCTCCTGGGGGTCGTTTACTTCATCCTTGAGTCTTCCTCACAGGAACCTTTGGCCGAGTTCCGTCTCCTCTCCCGTTTATCTCTGCTGACTCCTCAGTAGAACTGCTTACAGTGGGCATCCCTAGTCGCAGTTTAATGGCTTGTTTCTTCTTCAAGGACCCTTGTATTTCTTCCCTAAAAAGACAGATTAGCTCCCACAAAAGGCTTTTCCAACTCACTAGCAGTAGGCCCAGATGAGAGATGTACACCCTACAAGCAGTTAACTATTTGAAGCCAGATTTTGGTTAATGCTCTGTTTCACTGCCTCAGTGGCAGGGGTGCTGGGGAAGTCCAAAGGGCACTGTAGGCAGTACTGGGGGGCACTGGGGTTGAGTGGCAGACACCACAAGAAACCAAAGGACACTGCAGGTGAGTCTGGGACAACACAGGTTGCCCGGGGAAGTTGCGGAAACCCCATTCCTGGAAATGTTCAAGGCCAGGTTGAATGGAGTCCTAAGCAGCCTGATCTAGTGAGATGTCCTTGCCCATGCAGAGAGGGGTTGATCTCTGTGATCTTTAAGATCCCTTCCCACCCAACCCAAACCACCCCACGATTCCGTACTGCAGTCACCATCTTCCCGGCAGATCGTTCGGTGCTGCCGCTCCCCCCTCCGTCCGGCAGGCGGCGCTGGTTCCCCTGCCGCTTCCCCCCTCCGTCCGGCAGGCGGCGCTGGTTCCCCTGCCGCTTCCCCCCTCCGTCCGGCAGGCGGCGCTGGTTCCCCTGCCGCTCCCCCCCTCCGTCCGGCAGGCGGAGCTCGCCCGCCCCCCCTTGCGGCAGCCCCGGTGCCTGCTGGCGGGTGGTCTGTCGCGATATGGAGAGGACGTCGGGGGATCAGCACCGCCAGCGACCTGGGGGGGAAGCCGGACAGCTGAGCACTACTCGGCGAGACAACCTGCCCTTTTTCCTGACAAGCCCCGCTATTTTGAAACAGAAAAATTAAATCTTTGCACAGCAGAAGCCTGCCGGTTTTTTCAGACGAGCCTTTTGAACTGTAGGAATTAAAACTTTGGCCAGCGTGATCCCGCCAGGTGTTCTGTATTTGTGTTGCTTTTACCTCGTCGTGATTTTTTCCTCTCTAAGGTTTGAACAAGTTGTCTTTATCTTGTCGTAACAGTTTGATAAATCGAGCGGAATTGAGTTGCTTTTCTCACATCGTTAACTTTTGGCCTGTATCTAATCGTCAACCAAATGGGGCAGGGGAGGGGAAAACAGCAGGATGTAAAGGCAGTCACTCAAGTGTGAAGTGTGGGGATGCTGAGGAGGTGGGACTGCCGCTTGTCTGAAAAAAAACGACAGGCTTATGCTGGCCAAAGCTTTAATTTTTATGTTTCAAAACATCAGGGAATGTCTGGGGGAAAGAAAAAAAAAAATTATATATATATATATACATATAAATGCCAGGTTTTTGCTGTGCAGGGTTCTAATTCTTATGTTTCAAAACACAGAGCTTGTCTGAAAAAAAAAGGCTTCTTATTTAAAGATACAGTACTCAGGACTGTCAAAGCACAAGAGGTGAAATTTCAAAAAGTGCCAAATACTAGTGATCTTTACTATTTTTATTCCTAGAAGTATAAGCAACCATTTCCTTTCTAACGTGTAACTTGACAAGTTTCAAGCAGACTGCAGTGAGCACCAGCCATTATGAGGACAGATTTTCATCTAGAGTCCAAGTTGCTGTCTTTATTTTGTTTTCAAATTCCTCATGTTTTAAGCAGACACATTCATATTATACAAGGGTAAACAAGTGAGTTTTTGCACTGTTCACAGATGGACTGCAACCTGCTTTATACTGCCAAAAAACCTGAAAGATAATTATTATGATCAATTATGTATGCATGCAGGATTCCAAATTGCTACTAACATATTATGGGACTAATTGACTAAAAGGCCAAATTTTAAGTTTACAGGGAGTAAAACCAGCATGCTGTTACATACATGCTTACTTCTGGAGTTGCAGTCAATCCTGCTCACCTCAAACTTTGGAGTGAAGTGCACTTTTCCTTTCATCATTACTTCACTTGTATTCTTGTATGTCTTGTATGCCTCTTGTATAAGGGCATCAAGAAATATATGCATCATCTACACCTTGCCTGAAAGGGTTCACCCTGCTACTGGATTGTAAAAACACTGAGACATGTGTTTATTTAAATATTTTTAAATGAATTTACTCTCACCATAACAAATACCTGTCTCAAATACAAATCTGAATAGGCAAATAATTTGAAATCCAGAGATGTCATGACTGGGTATGCAAGATATATTCTGGCAAAATTTATGCTTATTTCTTCTTCCAGCCCTAGTATCATAAGACAGATACAGTGTCTATTGGCAGTGGCTGAAAGTCAGCATTTCCAACATTGTTGCTGTTGGAAAACAAACTAGCAATTACCTGCTAGTGTGAAAATCTCTTCTCTGGGTATGCCATTCTTTTCTACCACATTTTAGGTGGGGAATGTGTTTGCCCATAAACAAGCCACTGCTTTGACTGACTTGGTGCTCACAGCACACTCAAGCCTATCTCTAACACATTATGTTTTAAGACATCTCCCTAACTTTATTCTCTCCCCCCACCCAGCTCTCCTGCTAGAAAAAGCACAGTCATAGAGCGACAGATTCACTTCTTTGTCCCTATACTCCCTGTTGTATGATAAAAACTAGAGCCTTAAGCTGCCTTATAAGTGCTGTTTTAATAAAGCAGTTTGTAAAATATGCTTGTGTTTCTCCCACTTCTATTGTTTCAATTATTCTATTTATGGCTACTCACTTGCATAACATTTTAGGCACTTGGACACATCTGACAGCATGTGAAACACTTTGATCCTTGTTTTTCTGCAGCAGGCTGGGAAATCCCCATGAGTAACAGGAAAGGAAATCTAGGGGTTTCCCTGAAGATCAGCAGAGTGCCTGAGCACCTCCTGAAGTCCTGTGCAGCAGTGACACTAACAGCCCAGCTGGGAGCAGAGCATTCAAGTATGAGTGGTTTGCTTTGAAGAAAATTAGTAATAGCACATAGCTGTTTGGGTAGAATGATTTCTCTTTTCTTGCTCTGCACCACATCCAAAGAGCAGGGAACCACAGATGACTCTTAAAGTGACTTCCAGGTTTTGCATGTGACAACCAAGGGGCTAGAACAGAGCTGGGCAAAACAAATAAATTTTCACTTCACTGGAAAAAGAAGTAGCACAAGGAGAATAACTATTTACAAATCATGAGTGAAGTTATCAAAATTTGTCTTTAAAAAAAGCAAAGGAAGATTTTTTTAAACTTCATGACAATTTGCTTTTCAGCATGTGCTCCACTTGGAAAAAATCCATATTGGTTCCTCTTTTTCCAAACAGAATAATTTTAGTTTTAAAAATGCATTTTTAAAAAATGAAACCTAATATAAGAAGGAAAATAAATAAATAAGAATCATGTCAAATAATCTAGAAATAAGAAAGAGGTGTTAGTGGGGAATATACAAAATATATTGAGGGGGAACTCAAATAAATCCAGGAGTAGTTCTTGGTTTGAATTGCAGAAAGCAGTTCTGTTTCAGTCAAACTGTAGTTAATTTCTATTTCATGTTCAGTCAGCAGTTCCTCCCCCTCAGTCAGCATGACAAAAGTTGATTAATCATCCAGCCCTATCCCGAAATAACCGTTTTAGTTACAACCGAATGTTCTTGTCACACCTACGTGCAGGGATCCATGTCTTGGAGACGTGATCCCTGGAAGTGCTGCATCCCCCTGATGTCAAGTACTACGAGCTCTGGATGCACTTCAGGGCGCCACTGAAGTCCCACAGAGGTGTCACAGGGCCTCCACCACACCCCTTGCATCTGCCTGTCAAGCAAACACTGCCCTTTCCTTCCCTGAGCAAGTGAAATGTTGCTAGGTAAGGGGAGGGGCATCTGTTGCCTCATAGGGCTGCCAGGCAGGGTGTGTCCGATAAGAGCAATAAAAAGACCTAGATGTTACAGACAAGCTGACATGAAAACAAGAACATATGAGTAAGCAAAATGTGGCATCGTACAGAAGACTATTTGTTACATGGCTTTTTGAGGACTTGTGCCAGTAAATAAAGCCCATAGCAAAATCAATGTAATGGGTGAGAAAGAGTTCAGTGTGTTGTACCCAGCTTCTCCAACACCTAACACCTGTCAAAGACAGGTGACACAACATTTCAGTCCCCAACAGTGACACACTGCAATACCTTGTTTTCCTAATTCCTCCACCATTGTCGTGAAAATGGTCCATCTAAAGAGTTCTAGTGTAAAATAATGAGTACGTAACTGTCTGGTAATGACTCTCTGCCTCAGTCCTGATGCAATTGTCATTTTCTTATCCTACATTACAGATATTTGGAGTGTAATATTTGACAGAAGGATAGAACCCCTTGCTCTGTCTGGAGGCCACAGTCATCATGTACCTGTTCCTCCCTGTCCTCAAACATGCCCTCAAATTTGCAACCTTTGTGCTAGAGGACAGAACATGGTATGTCAGTGACATCTAGTTCTCATTTCAGTCAGCAAAATAACTCTTTTTGACCTAGCAGGAACTTCCAGGTGCAAAGTCTTCTGTCATTTCTTGGGGAGGTTGGTCACTGAAAATGAGGAGACTGTAAAGGCAAAATCAACAGCAAAATTTGAGATTCAATTAGATTTCAGGGGGTTTTTATTGAACATTTAACTCAGGCACTATTGTTATATCACAAAACTTAGTACTTCAGGACATGAAAAATATGAAGTTATACAGTTTTAGATTGACAGAAGAGAAGACAATCAGGGCTCATTAATCTAACACCCTGCAGGTATTTTCCAGCATTGGGTAATCTTATTTGTTGTACCATTCTCCTGAAAATTTCTTTAAAGGATTATCTGTGAGTTTTTTGCTTATTTCACCTAGGTGTCTCTGTGTCTGAACTTATCTTCATGGAAGTATTCTGTATTTTCCAAGATTCTAGAGGTTGTGGTCGCTAACACCTAAGTTAGTGATAAGATTTTTCACCTGCTAAAATATATTCAGTCATCTTCTGTAGCAATTAACACAGCATTAATGGAAATACTATGATATTGTGAATGTTAGATCATACATTTGAGGGACATATCACAGAATCATAGAATCATAAAATAGTTTAGGTTGGAAGAGACTCTAATGATCATCTATTTCCAAGACCCTTGCCACAGGCAGGAGCACCTCCTGTTAGAACAGTGACTGATCTAGTCACTATCGTCTTTATACAGCTGAAATCCTCCTCCTAAATAGCTTTCATATTTGTTATTAATAAGGCTTATCTTCCACAAAAATCTACTGCCATTTACCAAGCAGCCTGTAATAATCCCTTTATGTAGCCACTGGACTATATACTCCTTTCTCTGTGGCCCATGAGCTCTCTCACAAGGCCTGTTACATCCTTCTTTACAAGAAATTGATCCATAGTTCCAAGACACATACATCCGTATGTGCAGAGATAAGCTTGCCTTGGTGGTGGTGTTGGACCTTCTCAATGCAGAGGAAGTCAGGTCCTGGGGCATGATTATATTACATTATGCCGTGGGAATTTACAGACTAACCGCAAGAGACTCTGATTCATCTTTCTACTGCTGATTTTCACATTCTTCAGTCGAACACCTGAAAAGAACATTCTTAATCATAAAGCAAACTGATTTTCAGCCAGACGCTCAGGGTAAAACTGGAACTTAACTGTTTACTTTCTTTCACAATAATCACGTTGACTTGGTTTCTCATCCCACATTCAGTTTGCACTTTCCTGAAGTTCTTGCTTCTTTTCCATGCTCTTATAGAGGCACATGGTGTTGTCTCTGCTCATGTCACTGGATGATACATGTCACATGCAGCATTTAGCTGCAAGTCCAGCTCTTGCTCTGCCAATGCACAAATGCACACGTTAGATATGTCTCTTTACTGAGGAAGACTGTAGCTTTTGGAAGGCTGAAGAGGAGTCCAGTGGAACAACTAATGTGGTGGATGGGAGGGATATCTCCTGCTCTAGGAACTGGTCAGACACCGAGGATGAAGTGTTGAAAAAAGCAGGACAAGGAATCCATGGGCTCATTAATTTGACACGTCTAGATGATTCAAATCCAAGTCACAGATATTCATGATCCTGGCTCTAGTAGGACTTTCTTTACATAACAAAGGTTCACGGGTCGTTTAGGAGGTATTCCCAGAGGGCCATGAAAGAATAAAGATCACTCTGTGGACAAAGTTGAATAGCTATAAGAAGGACACCAGCAAATCTAAAAAATAAAATAAAATAAAATAAAATAAAATAAAATAAAATAAAATAAAATAAAATAAAATAAAATAAAATAAAATAAAATAAAATAAAATAAAATAAAATAAAAATATCTTCCTTTGCAGTTTTGTTTTGGTTACTCACAGGAGCACCAGTTGCTTTCCAGGAGGAGGTAACAGTAAGAAATGCAGAAATTAGATGTGTCTTCTTCATCCAGAGCTAGCAGTCATGAAGGCCAGAGAAAGATGCTCTAAAAGAAAGAAAAGGAGCTTTTCCATTGTTTACCTTCTTGGATTTATGAAGTAAAAGTTGGCTTCAAGCAGAAATTTAGCTGCAATTCCGCCTAGTTTAGGAAATACAGAGAAACAGGTATGTCTGAGGATGGGTCTCTGCTTAGATATCTCTCTTCTTGATGCCTATCACTGCCTATCACTTTTACTGTTCATAAAAGTTATATGGATATTTATTTTTTTAATTTGACATCCTGTTGAGTTCAAAGCGTAGTGTCACTGCTAATATACACAAAAATCCCATATATTAAAATGAATAAAGATCTTACTACAGCAACTTTGTGCTTAGGTAGCACTAAGCACATTCCATCAGAAGTCTGAGCTACCAGCACACATAGTGAAGGGGAAAGCTAAGTAAAAAACAAACAAAAAAAGCCCCAAACAAAAAAAATAAACAAAAAAACCCCAAACAAACAAAAATTAAAATTAAAAAAAACAACCAAAAATAATTAAAAACCCGACCCCATACATATATATACATACATATATATGTATATACATATATATTTATAGGTGTATACATACATATATATTTATATGTGTATATATATATATATATATATATATATATATACACAAATTTTAGCTTTAAGCCACTCTTCCCATCTGCAGGGCACGTTGTTAAAAGTACCTTTACTGGTAGAAAGGATCTCATCGTGAAGGAAATCCTCCAAAAGAAATGAGACTTAGTATGTTGTGTAACATGGTGTACATAAATGGTGTACACAAAATAGTGTACACAAAAGCGAGCACATTATAACCACTAAAAAAATGGATTTTCCTTCTAAATACCTATACAGACTTCTCCAGAAGCTCTGCATCAGCTGGCAATTGCTACTACTTTTTGACTGCTAACGATAAAACGGCAAATGGTGGATTGCAACAGCCAGCTTATCAGCCTACAGGAGGCTTGCACAGTCATGCCCTTCAACCTCAGGCACCTTTGGTGCTTTATGTCATCTTGCTTGAAAAGAGGGAGAGAGACTGGAGTCAAGCCTCATTTTCCCAATTTCAGCAAGACACTTGATGTTTGTCACTTGCCTGGTAAGGGTTTCCACTAGGGAAAAACTTGTAGAGCAGACGTATATCCCCCTCAGATATGATTATGGAAAGTAACAAGGAGTCATAAAAACATCAGTCTGGTAGAGGTGGGAATGAAAAAGATGCCAAGTGGTTGGGAGGGGCTGGGCACCCAGTACTTCTCATTAATCTTCGGGACTGTCAACAAGGAGGCCAGTTCTGATAGAACATAATAACTTGGTCCAGTATTCACTTAACCTCAATGGAACATGTTGCTCACTCAAATCAGCACACAAACAGGTTTTCTTGTTCTTCTGAGATGTTCTGTTATTTAATTTCCTACAATTAAACAAGTTCCATGTAATGAAGAAAAAACGAGTTATGCGCTTCTCCTGACTTCACTCAGTACTGGAACGAGAACATAGGAAAATACTTGGTGCAAAATAGGAAGGAACTCTGTTTTTTGTGATTCAGAATCAATTACATGGCAATTTAAATACAGCAAAATCAACCACAGATTTTTGCATCCACATGAAAGGCCTCCATTTTCTCGGGCTGACATTTTGCTTCCGGATGAAATGCATCCAAGGGTGCTGAGGGAGCTGGCAGAGGTCATTGCTAGTCCACTCTCCATCATCTTCAGTAAGTCATGGGTAACTGGAGAGGTGCCTGAGGACTGGAGGATAGCAAATGTCACTCCAGTCTGCAAGAAGGGCAAGAAGGAGGACCCGGGTAACTATAGACTGGTCAGCCTCAACTCCATCCCTGGAAAGGTGATGGAACAACTTGTCCTTGGCACTATCTCTAGGCATATCAAGGAGATGGGGGTCATCAAGAGCAGTCAACATGGTTTTACCAAGGGGAAGTCATGTTTGACTAACCTCATAGCCTTCTATGAGGAAATTACTAGGTGGATAGATGATGGTAGAGCAGTGGATGTGGTCTATCTTGATTTCAGTAAAGCATTTGACACTGTCTCCCACAGCATCCTTGTAGATAAGTTGATCAAGTATGGGTTTGATGATCAGGCAGTGAGGTGGATCAAGAACTGGTTGAAAGGAAGAAGTCAGAGAGTTGTAGTCAATGGGGCAAAATCTAGTTGGAGGCCTGTGACTAGTGGAGTCCCTCAGGGGTCGGTACTGGGACCGGTGTTGTTCAACATCTTCATCAATGACCTGGATGAGGGTACAGAGGAAGTGCTTGAAAGAGTCCAGCACAGAGCCACAAAGATGATGAAGGGAGTGGAACATCTTCCTTATGAGGAAAGGCTGAGGGAGCTGGGTCTCTTTAGTTTAGAGAAAAGGAGACTGAGGGGTGACCTCATCAATGTTTACAGATACGTAAAGGGTGAGTGTCAAGAAGATGGAGTTAAGCTTTTTTCAGTGATGACCAGTGATAGGACAAGGAGTAATGGATACAAATTGGAGCATAGGAGGTTTAAGGTGAATATCAGAAAAAAATTTTTTACTGTGAGAGTGACAGAGCCCTGTAACAGGCTGCCCAGAGAGGTTGTGGAGTGGACGCCTTCCTGTGTGATGTGCTCTGGGTGACCCTGCTCTGGCGGGGGGGTTGGACTAGATGATCTTTCGAGGTCCCTTCCAACCTCTATGATTCTATGATTCTATGATTCTATGATTCTATGAACTTCAAATTTCTCCAAAATGAAAAATAAATTACAAACCATTTCTTTTCAAATGTATGGGACACAGGTGATCAGCACAGTGTTTCCAAATAGCTTATATGATTGCTAAAACGAGCCCTATATTTTTAGAACAATAAACAACTAAGCCACTGCAAATGTTGCTGTACATTTCCAGTGCATCAGGCTCTATGTGGGAAATTTAAGTGTTTAGTTACAGTTCCTAAGGTTGCTGCAGAACACTCTAACACAGCTCATGACCAGTTTTCTGTGTATGCCTTGGGAGGTTTATGGAGAGTCCCTATCAAATTTATATAAGAATGAATCAACACCCTATAGAAATCTGTATAATCCTCTCTAACAGAATCCCAATTACACAAGATCCTAGGTTAAATGGAGTTCAACCTCATCCTCCTGGGTAACACTTCATTAAACTTTTTGCCGTTTTCCAAGTTAACCACCTTTTAAGTTTCTCTTCCCTAAATTGCTGGGTTCAGACTTAAAGTGAAACACTGCCCAAACGGAAATCAAGAGTAGTCTGCCATTTTTACCTCAGCTGAGAAGAATTTCACCAACTGTACTTAACTTTATTATGACTAGCATTTTGTTGGCTGCAACTCTCTTCTTCATTGCATTTCTTTTTAACCAAAGACTTTGGATGTCACCCAGATGTTCACATAAATTATATTTTACTTTGACACTGACCTCATTTATGTCCTATGACCATAAAAGACACCACAGTCTTTTATAACTCTATCCTCTTTCTAAGATCAGTAGAATCTCCAATCATATTTTCTAAAATTGACAGACATTGTTACTGATAAAAGGACTGTCAAGAGAAAAGACGTGGAAAATAAGCTTCCTTTAAAGTACAATACACACAGACAACAGTTGCTATTTCACACTATGACACACTTCACTACACTAGATAGTCTATTGGTCTTACTCATACACTGAGAGACTCCTACTTAAGTAGCAGCACACTGGAGCTTTTCTCCAGACTCAAATGCTGTGGGCTGGGTAATGTGGCTCTGGATGCCTGTACAGACATTGCTTACAGGACACGACAGAGCAGTAGTGTGGGCTGTGCCACGGCAACACCGCTGCAGCAGTTGACTGCTTCACAGAGTTGTTGCTGATGCTGGATTGCCTCTGCCCTTGGGTAAGGGACAGGCACATATCCTCCAGTGAAAAAGCAGCTTGGTTGCTGTCTGTAAAGAATCCCTTTAAACACAGGAGAAGTATTGTAAGAACATCACTTCCAAGTTCAGCCTATGGATTCTGTACTCATCCTTCAAACACTGCACAAGTCTCAGTGTTCCAGGCACTTCCAAGAATTTGGATTTTCTGTACATTTTTTAGAAGATCCAGCTCTGTGGGATGAAAGATCGTTGAGAAGGTGACACGACTGTTTAATTTTTCTAAATAAACTCGTACCACAATTCTCCAAAGTGTTGTTCAGCTTTACAAGCTTGCTAAATTAGTCAGCAACAATTAGTTCCATGGAGTTGTTTTATTATAGAATCATATGCCTTTTTGTTTTCTGGTTTCTCCCCCTCCAGACCACTGCCAGGAAGACAAGAGCTTTCTCGAAGGGCACTTCTTCTGCTCAAGCAATTTACAGCCCCTCAGGCACATACACACCAATCACATCAGTGAGAGATTCCTCCTGATTCTTTTTTCTTTTTTGGGAAAGCATTTCATAAAACGTTGGAAGTCTCACACAGTGATAGATTCATTCTGGAGTTAACAGGAGATTAAAACCCATCAGTTTTAATTCTTCATCCAGTTGGTTAATGTGACACATTTGACACAATAACAGGACCATTAATGCCCCCTGATTTCTGCAGGGTATAAACGCTAAGAAAACAATAACAGTTGCCGAGAACCATCTTCAGAAAACACCACAAGGAATCCACATGCCTTTGGGTAAATAGATTTGGTTTAGTCCACTTTGTGCCATTGATGCATTAGGAGAAAGCTGATGGCAATGGACATCTACCTGTCATGTCTAGTAAGATAAAATCACCTGGACAGCTGCTGAGTAGCATCACACAGCAACACAGGTTTGCACATCAGTTCAGCTCATGGGCAACCATTCAGAATGACTCTTTTGTTTCAAGGAGCCTTATTTTCTAAGTCTGTTTTCTTAAGCTCATGAAGAGCTTAAGAGTTTCTCTCCAGCAAACAGTGGCACTTCTGAAAAATGATGTGCACCTGTGAAGCAAAACTACACAGGACCATGCACACTCACAACACCTCCACATGAAACATTGAACTTACAGCAGAAGAGTAAAAGCCATAAGAAGACATCCCCTATGAAATTATGAATTTTCTTGTAATTTTATTTTCAAACTGCTGCTTTGTTTTTTTTTTCTTTTTTTTTTTTTCTTTTTTTCTTTTTTTTTTTTTGTGGTGTCTGATAATCACGGAGAGCCCTTCTCCTCTCAGGATACACAAACCACAGAATTCCGATGACTCACACCAAAAGAGCTTTCAAGCACATGGAGAACGGAAGGGCATGCTGTTTCTGCATTAAAGCTTCCTGCCAAAGCCCAAAACTAAGCATACATAAATACATTTGGACAAAGCTTTAGCAACAACGAGAAATTCACCTCACTGTAACCCTTCCGGTGAGACAGTCTTGCCCATCGTGTGAACTGCCCGATTGCATCCTGTTTGCCACACATTTCCTTTTTGACAATCACAGCTGATAGCAAAATACTTGTGCTGTTTGCACACAAAGGTGCAATATCGACTTTTTTATACAAGGATGTAATAACTTGGCTGATGGTCAGCAGGAAAGGTGACTGGTCTGAAATACAGAGTGTTCTTTGTACAGGACTTGTAATTTGTTCTATCTTTATCTGAGCTTTATCACAACAAGCTCCTAACTAGTCAAGCTCATGGTCTGACATCAAAAGTATTATAAAGTTCTCTCTTCTTGGAACTGTAAAGATATACCCAACAGCTGTGGCAGCATCTCCTCTGCAGGACAGAAGTAGTGAACTCAGTGCTCTGTACTGTATAGGAATCCTTATGGGGAAACCCTAAGAAAAAAAGGTCAGGCGAGACCAGATACACAGTGAGAGGACAGTCTGATGCTGTTGCTGTCAGTTAAAGCCATTTTGCCTTTCTGCAGGGCTTCTCTGGAGATGTGCCATTGCACCCAGCTGTGGTTTAACACCCATATAACACTGCAGGGGAAGTGATGAAGTCTGTCCAGCCTCATCTTCCTCAAAGCAAAGGCTGACTATCCCTGAAATATCTGTTTCAATGAATGTCAGGCCATGGCTTGGACTGTGATGGAAATTAGCCAGAAGAAGCACAAGCAAAACACATCAGACAAGTGTGAATAGTTTGCAAAACTGAACTTCAGATTCAAACAAACACCAGAGGCCAGCAAAAGACCTGCACTCTCAAATTCTCACACTAAATTTAGTTGATGCCCTGTACAAAAGTGAATATCACCCTTCGGGGAAAGGTGTGAACGAAAGTCATGTAGAGCTCCAAGCTGCTGACCTAGTCCTAGAAGATCAGAGTGAGACACCAGTGGACTTACAGAGGACCCCAAGTTTTGCAACATGCACTGTATTCTTTGCAGCCACCAGTGCATTGCTTTCAGTAATTCAAGGTTAATTTGTGTAAGATGCAGTCCCCAGGTCCCAGGTACCAAGCCCTGACTGACCACAGCTCCATCCCTGAGGAGAGGGACAGGTGTTGTAGAACCCAGACTGTACACTGCATCCAGGCAGAGTTTCCAAACTCTGAACTCAGAACAGTGGGGAGCTCAAGCAGGGAGGCTTGTGATCTGTTGGGTAGGATGATACATATTTGTTGGGAACCTCTGGGTAGCTGACAGGAAAACTGTGGATGAAGTACAAGCATTGCAAGGCTACAGTAAGGATAAGAGAGGTAAGAGGTCTCACAATTTAGGATGATGACAGCCATCAGCTGGTGGCATTTGCAGCTAATGGAACTGCAAATTAAACAGCTTTTTATTTTTCTTCTCCTAAGATAACAATGTGAAATTCAGGGAATACACAAAGCTATACATGAACAATTTCATGGGTCTTTCCTGTCGGCATTGTTGCCTTTAAATCTTTACACCCCAGTCAAAGTTGTTACGAGATATTATTTCTCCTGTATTAGTGTAGATCTAGAGATATTTTAGTGAAATTACTATGTAAGATCTATAAAGGGCTTTGAAGAAAATAATATCATAAATGTATAGTAATATTAAAATCTTAAAGTCTTACTCAATATCTTCAATAATGATCTAGATGAGAGGATTGAGTGCTCCCTCAGTCACTTTGCAGATAACACCAAATTGGGCCAGAATGTTGATCTGCTTGACAGTATGAAGGCTCTACAGGGGAACCTAGACGGGCTGGATTGATGGACCAAGGGCAATTATATGAGGTTCAGTGAGACCAAGTGCCAGGTCCTGCACTTTGGTCACAACCCCATGCAACACAGGCTTAGGGCAATGGCCAGAAAGCTGCCCAGAGTTAAAGAACCTGGGGGTGCTGGTGGACAGCCAGCTGAACATGAGCCAGAAATGTGCCCAGGTGGCCAAAAAGGCCACCAGCATCCTGGCTTGTATGAGTAATAGCATGGCCAGCAGGAGTAGGAGAGTGATCGTGCTCCTGTGCTTGGCACTGGTGAGGCTGCACCTTGAGCACTGTGTTCAGTTCTGATCCCCTCATTACAAGAAGGATATTGAGTTGCTGGAGCTTGTCCAGAGAAGAGCAAACAAGGTAATGAAGGGTCTAGAGAACGAGGCCTGTGAGGAGAGGCTAAGGAAACTGTGATTATTTAGTTTTGAGAAGAGGAGGCTGAGGGGACACCTCATTGCTTTCTACAAATGACGTTGTAGTAAGGTGGGGGTTGGCCTCTCCTCCCAAGTAAATAACAACAGGATCAGAAGAAATGGCCTGAAGTTGCAACAAAGGAGCTTTAGATTCGATATTAGGAAGAATTTATTTACTGTAAGAGTGGTCAGGTGCTGGAACAGCCTACCCGTGGAGGTGGTGGAGTCACCATCCCTGGAGGTGTTCAAAAAACATGTAGATATGACACTTGAGAACATGCTCTAGTGGGCATAGTGGGTGTTGTTGTGTTGTTTGTTTGCTGGTGGTTTTTGTAAATTTTTTTAAATTATTTTTTTTTCCTCCTGGGTCACAGATTCCTCCTCGACAAGATTATCTTAGCAGTCTTTTCCAACCATAAAGATTCTGTGATTACCAGAATTCTGGGTTTCTTTACTCTGGTTGTGTTGGCAGCCAAACAGTTCAGATGCACAGCAGGAAATGACAGGAGAGTGGATCCCTGCAAAAGAGCATCTGGGGGAAGGTGGTTTCTAAATCAAATAAAAATCTTGCCTCACATTTTTTTACAGCAGTTGACCCAGAGTGCTTTCAAAGTGTTCATTCCTGAAGGGCATTTCAACAGTTTCTTTTATTTCATGCTTATTTGAAACGGACAGTAACTGTGAGATTTCCTAGGAAATAAACAATACTGTACCCAGCCAACTCTTGAATTTGCACCTCAGTCTGTTGTCAAAGTGCTGTGGGCAGCTCACAAGGATAAGAAACCCCCAGATGCTCCAAAACAGGAAGGAATTGTAAATCGTGGCAGCAAAACAATGACTCAGGCGGATGCCAGGCCTTTGGTATGGTATGATTCAGGCACCTTATCATGCCTGCTTGCAGAACAACACCATCTCAGGAGGGCAGAGACAGTCCCTCAGGCAGCTGCCCACTTCCAGCTGCAAAAGAAGGCATAGCTGCCAATAGTAATTACAAATAACACTTAGAGAGGAAAAGCACAGCCCTGTGTAACCCATACCCTGCTAAATCTGCCTCTGCAGACTCTTCAGCACCCTGCAGAGACAGTGCTGCTCTCTCAACACAAATGTTGCCAGGGTGTTGTGAAAACCCCACCAGATTCTCTCCATCTTTCTGGGGGATGCCTGGAGAGTCTATAACTAGCTCCAAGAAACTGAAGTAGAACTCAACAGGTATTTTTTTCACCCCCACAGGACCCACTCCCTTGCCATTGAGATCTGGAGCCAGTATTTTGTCTGGGTGGGTGAGAAAGCCAAGGGCCACAGTCTAGATGGGGAAGTATGAACTGCTCCCAGCCCTGTGTGTACTTTCTGTTAACTCCAGCATAGCTGATAAGGCTTTTTGTTTGTTCTTCACCTTTCTTATTTCAGAGCTCTCCACTCCACAGCACACTCAGAGACACCATAGACATCTCTAAGTCTTCCCATGGATTCCCGCCTTTAGCAAAACAGGAGACCAGGGCTCATCCTCCTCCTTCTGCTCCTTGCACATGCCTGCTTGAGATTTCCAGACTGACAGCCTCAAGGGGAGACCCACCTGAATTTGTGCGTGCAAGCCTTGCAAAATGTGCAGAGTACGAGTTGCTGCCTGGCAACTTTTTTTCCTGCAGCTCATGTGTAGCCCTACAGGCAGAAAGAATAGGTGTGATGTGCTTGGCAAAGCCAGCATGTTGGGAGAATTACAGGCTCAATGTCTACCAAAGCTAAAGATGGTGTTGAAAGTGGAGGTCCCTACTCCTCACACTGGTTTTTGAATGACCAATGCAGTATCTCATGCCAGCACATGTTCAGCCCACTGCTCTCTCCAGTCTCCAGAGGTGTTTTTCCTTTCTCCACATCCCTGATGCCACAGAGGGACCTCAGCCACTAAAGACCTTGAGTAATTTTCCAATGAACATTCACCTCAACTGCTTTTTTAGGTTAGAGGTTTTATTTCTGTGTTTAATTTCTGCATACAGGACAGGCATCAGGTCTCCACAGCAAAGAAAATAATCACCAAGGAGCAATGAAGCAGAGGGCATTTGGTCATACAGCTAACATGGGGTGCAAAGCACACCTTCACAGGGTTTGCAGAACTCAGCACTGGGTATGGTATAGATGCTGCCATCAGCAAGGGTGTAGGGCAGACAGATGTCTTTCACAGGCCACGTTATCAAGTTCAGTGCTGATGAGGAAGCGTGTGGGTGGCAAGGGGTAGCAAAAGTTCCTCTTTTCACACTTGGCCAATCCTCTCAAACCCGCAAAGACAGAGTTGTCCCCATTGATTAAATATTTACCACAGAAGTCCTACTTGTTGCAGTTCTGCTCAATGTGAGTTCTTCATGAATGTTGTTCTGACCAGCCCCAAACACTTCCTCTAGCTGAAAATTTTAACAATAAATCCACAACACACATAAGTAGTCAAACCTAATACTTACTTTTCCTGAGTTCTTTTTTTTTATGAACGGCAAGACATTTTCTTGTGTCTTTCACTGTCTGTAGACTGAGCATCCTCCCTCTTCTTTCATTGTTCCTGTATCCACAGAGATCTGTGAGAACCAGTCCCATCAGTATGTGAAGTTTTTCTCCAGGTAGGCAAAATTATTGACTCAAATAAATGTTGCAACCATAGGTTAGCTCAAGACTCAGACAACACTTGCATGACTGACTTTGTAAATCTTCTGCTTCTGGTGGTGCCAGAAAAGGTATTAAAATAACACTAACTAAACATCTGCAAAAGAACATTAAGTGTTTGTCACTTTAAGGTTTGGCTGAGCATCTGTCTCTATGCATTTATCTGAAGACCTTCCTAATTAGTAATAAATTGTTTTCAAAAGAAATGCCGTCTTGCAGCTACACTTCCCATTAATACATGGGGCCATGGGCAATATTAAGAGATCCTTTCCATGATTTAAGGAAATAGCCCATGCATTTATGAAGACAGGTAGTTTCAGAAGCAGTACAAATTAATTAGGAGGTCTACCCCTTGTGTCTCATAGCAAGATTCAAAGAAGGACCTCAGTAATTCAGGCACAAAGAAAACTGAGGGCAATAAGCCCAGTAATTCACATAGTCCGTGCTAAATGGGCCTAGATTCTTACGGGTTTTTTGATTTTACAAATACACATCTCTCAGAGCAAAAGATATTGGAATATGTTGGACATTTTGACAAGTCAGAATATATATATTAAAAAGCATTATCCCTGAGACTGCAAAAAAAAAAGTTTGCATTTCTTGACAATTGTTCTGAGACTTCCTCTTATGGGATAAGTCTATTTCATTGTTAATGACTGATAAGTACCTTTCAGTGTGTGCCCTGTAGGAAATGCAGGTATAAAGAAACTCAAGGCTTAGTATTTGTTTAGGTTGGCATAAAACCAGCACAAGGACATTTGAGTCTCAGCTGATCTGTATCAGATTAAATTCTGGTCTGAGCAATATCTGACACCATTTCACACTCTCTGATGTGTGACAAGGTGAGTGCCTCCAAAGAATGTCATTAAAGATGATCATATCCAGGACACCACGTGGCTGGCCTTTATCTCAGCTCAGACTGAGTCTTTTCCTTACAAAATGCAGATTGCTGAGGGTCACTGAGAAAGGACTTCAATTTTATATTCAAACAAACATACTGACACAGAAACATTTTACACAGTCTGGTGGGTAGCTCACTGCAGTCTGCACCAAGCATTCCACAACCACCAACCTTCTGACTAGCCTTGAATTCTCCTCCTTCTCCCCCAATATTTGCATCCAGTATTAACAGCTGCCTCACCCCCTTCTCTGTGAGCCCCTCATCACGCTCCATCACTGTTTTGGGAGGAGAGAGTCTAACCCTACAGGGGTGGTAGGAACTATTCCTCCAGGCACAGCTTCCTAGTTGCTGGTGCCATGACAGGTGCCATGTGCCCAGGAGCCACAGGCACTCCCTTCCCCTCGGCACTTACTTTCCATGGCACCTGAGCTTCAGTAAATTGTGCTCTGTTGAATTTGCAAGATTATTATGTCTGCAATCCACTCTCAGAAATCAAACTTCTGCACAGGAGGCTGAAGTCAATGATAGTCATCATAACTATTAACCACAACAACCACTTCCCCAGCTCACCACACACATGAAAGCTGCCTTATCAAACACCTGCTTGTTTCTAGCTGCTGAAATAGATGCTCTTCCCACCAGGGCGGGTTCTTGGAAGAGCTGTTCATTGGTACTAGAAGGCAAAGGTTATGTCCCCTTAAACATCTGCTTTTGGGGCAAAAAATAGTTGAATTCAGCTGTTTGCTGCCAACAAGTTTTCTTGGGTGAGATTTAGAGATGAATGCAGATCCAGACAGACAGAAAGACTGTCAAGAGCAGGTACAGACACAACAGGAATACACAGAATTTCTGCGAATGACATGCTTATGGGACCAGAGAGCAATACAGCAGGGAGGAAGGTCAAGAAAACACCAAGGAGCTAGCTCTCAGGCTGAGTGGGAAGTGTAGTATGCACTATCTAAATCTATTTCATTTCAACAAATGCCTAGTTGCACTCAATGTATCTCAGGGGTCTAGTTTTTAGTGCTTTAGGAAATAATATTGTACATGCTTTCTTCCTCTTCCTATGTTTTGGATTTGCAATCTGTTTTGGATCTAAAGAGTGTCCTGGGATTTTGTTTCCTGTTGCTTACAATAATTAAATACTGTTTATGCACTTCAGACTGGAAAGCTTTCCAAATTATTTTTTCCTTTGATTATCAATCATAACCTGCTGCAGACTTTTTTTTTTTTTTGGCTTTTATGACTCAGTCCTTTCATTGTGTACGTACATTTAAGCCTTCCCCACTAGCATGACATGCTGCCTTTCACTCCTACAAGTTTTGGCACTTGTCCTTTAGAGCTTGCTTTTTCTCCCTGTGTTTTTTCCTTCTCGTTGGGCAAGAAGATCTGTTCTGTCATCCTGTTGACTCTATTCATAAGCACCTCTGACTTAGCCTCAGTTTCATACAGATTAAGTTGTTGATTTTTGCTTTTTTCACCTTGTTCCTGACATTTTATTCCACCATTGTTAGTATCTTTACTCCCTCACATATCATAGATGATGCCTTTGGTTTATTCTGCTGAGAATATAGAAGCCATTGCTTCATTCTGTTTTTGTTTACTCCATTGCCCTCCGTCCTCTTCCTTGTATGGGTCTGAAGTCTTAGTTTGGATACTGAAGATCCCTCCCATATGATTTTCTCTGAATCACCAAAGCCATTCAAAAGTCTTTTAAGATAATATTCCAGACTTAAAATTTTCTCCAGATCTGTTCTGTTAGTCCTACCCCTATTGTAAAATTTTCCCAGCTTCCTGTTCTGAGAGGTTTCCCCAGCACTGTTATTTATTTGCTTTTCTCTCCTATTCTGCCATGTCTCACTAGATGTACATACCCTCTCTGGGATGCAAAACTGCCTTGCTCATTTATCCACAAGCATATGTCACTTTTTTTTTCCTGTGTAGTTTCCTCATTACAATGAGATCTGAGAAAGCAAAAGTTTTGCACACATGACTTGTCATAAATAAGCTTGGACACGCCATTCAAATCTAATTTTGTTTTTGGGTGAACCCTTTGCCTTGATTTTCAATGTGTTTTCTGTCTTTTTGGGCTACAAGGGCTCAGCCCATGGTTTTCATCAGCCCCCAGGAGTGCCACTGCTCTGGAGTCCTCTGGGGTGTAAATCACCTGTATAGCCATAAGAGGTGGGCAGCAACAATTTACATGCCAAAAGGGTTTGGGTCTGGGTTTATCCCTCCATTGCCATTCAGTTCTGCAGTGCCAGATGCACAGGTTCCATACCTGTGCAGAGCTATTTTAGTCCAGCTAACAAGAAATACAAATAATTCAGATCACTTAACTCTCCAACTCAAACCTGTGTACATTTTGCTTAGGTGTCACTGTACCCTATTTATTTTGGAAAAAGAATCATGTGATGTAAATTGTGGGCAACTTCAGCATTAAAGAGTTTTTATGTAGGTCATTCAGTCATTACATGCTTAAGTTTCCATATTTGTATCATTTTTTTGATTCTCATGTTTTAAAAGAAAATCTAAGACTGGGCATCATGATCTGTGGATTCTCTTTGCTTATATTCCATGAAGAACTGGAAAACATTGTTTGTTTATTTACTGCATGTGGGAAAACAATTTTAGCTGAGCTGCTGAACACGGGGGCTTTGGCTATCTGTGCCCATTCATACAAGCCTAAGTCTTACACACAAAGGGAAAAGGTTTCCTTAAGACTCAAGACACCAGAACCCTGATGTAAAGTGCAATTGCTCCTTCTGTCCTTCCTAAAATATCATGCACTCAGAGGCAGAATCAAGGAAATCCAGACCTGGCAAGACAAAATTTCGGAAGCCAGAGGTAGCCAAGACCTCTTAATGTATCATACAGAAAAATATATAGTGAAATAACTACCTAAATTAAATCTTTTATAAGTGAAATCACAGGATACCACTAGAAATCCCCACATGATTAAAATTTGCCCCTTTTATTACCTGTTTGGAGGATCATTCCTTTACAATTTGTTTAAGATTTAGCTGATCTTTTAAATACATTAAACTTCCTCTCTCCTCCTGACTGTTTTGGTGTGTTTTTTTTCACTGAAGCCTCCGGATATTTGTCTCTCAATAATGATACAAACGGATGCAGCCACCCACAGCCTTGTGGTCAGACCTTCAGAGTCATCCTTGTCTTCTGTGAATGCCTACATGCTAGGACCCCTTTCTAAACCCACTTCCTAACTAACCACAATGTGTGATTAGACGGGCACTGCTAAGTTAGCAAAGGAGAAATTATGAAATATGCGAGCAGCAGAAAAACTGCAGTTGATACTAGAAGTCAGATGTTGCAATGTTGATAGCT
This sequence comes from Apus apus, assembly GCF_020740795.1. NCBI lineage: Eukaryota > Metazoa > Chordata > Aves > Apodiformes > Apodidae > Apus > Apus apus. Next base: position 65,503,968 of record NC_067312.1, on the reverse strand, counting down.
GAAGAATCAGTGTTAACAGAAGGAAAAAGCTTTTGCTTTGCCTCCAGATGTTATGTATGCAAATAACTCTCTTGTTTGGTCTTACATATCTCAGCTGCATATGGCTCAGAAGTTTGTTTAGTGTGACCTAACAGTGGAAGGCTTCATTAGTTCATCCAGTGGTAATGGATATCAGATTTCTCATTAACAGGGGCCAAAAATGTACTCAGTCCCACCAACACCCGTGGGAGTAGCAAGTCTTTAGTGCCTTCCAAAGTGAGAGCCACCCACTTGAAGCTAATGAATCCATAAGCCTTGACAAATTATTTCCAGTCGCTATGTGCTGATTATTTTTGTACTTATTTCACTGATTAAAGAACACAAATGGCTAGAAATGGCTGAGGAAAATGCATAGAGACCAAACCAAATAAACTTGGGTCATGACCAAGCCTGGGCAGACTTGGGTAGCAGTGCTGACGTAATGCAGCTGTTCTGCATAAATAGAACTGCTGACCCTGGGATGAGAGCTCAAAAAGCAGAGGAAGGAGTGCCATGGGCTGTCTGCTGCTTCACCATCAGCTGCCCATCACTCTTCACCTTAGTGGGATCTTGATCTGGACTTGTGTCACCTTGGCAGCAGTGCACCTATGTTCTCCTCTCCAGAGACTTCTGCTGAAAATTCCTAAATCTCTCCAGAAGAGAGGTTCTGGGTGCAGAGATTAAGGCCAAAGACCTTGTGCTCATAGATGAAAACAGAATGTGAATGTTTCTTATTATGCAATGTTCACCTCAAATACTTGCATACACAAGGTTTTTCACACCAGGTGATAGTTCCTTCTTTGGAACAAACAGCTCCAATTCACTGAGGTCTGAGAAAACCAGTCACTTTGTGAGACATCCACACCCCTCATGACTGGGAGCGTGAGCGAAGGCAGCTACTCTGGAAATCCCCTGGTTACGTGCCCAGAGGCATCATCGTGCTCACACCACAGGCACTGCAAATCCAGAGGACAAAACGTGTGCTGAGGTCATCTGGAAAATCCTTACCATCCTATCCAAAGGCAGCACAATAAGTACCTGGCAGATGGAAGGTCTGGGGGAGGGGGGGTGGGAGTGTCTTCAGCAGGAGCAGCAGTGTGCCAGAACAACTCTCTGTCCTAGAGCAATGCACACTGCTGGAGGGACAATGGTGTTCTGAATGGGGAGAAGAGCTGAGAAACAGCTCTTGTCAGGTTCATGGAAGGTCTTAAGTAGGAGAGGATTTGAACAGGCACTTGCATATAAGGGTAGAGATGGAACAGAGCTGTCAAGAATTCAGATTGTGTATGGTTGGAAGGATAATCACTGTCTGCATGGTAATCTTACTATTAGTGTTACAAAACCATGGAGTGGTCCTGATTAACATCAACTTACCTTTGCTCTGGGTGTTACTGTCTATTCTACGGGTATATATTCATGACAAGAAGCAGTCTGTTGAACAGATTTAAGTTCTGTTAATATATCCTTATTGGATAGGAAAAAGTTGATCAAAGCGTGTCAACAACAAAATGAACCTAAGTGTTTATTCAAATAAACTGTATAGTTTCATTCTTGTGGTATTCATAACATCTTTAAGATGCTATTCAAAAATCCTCAGAGGAGGAAAATCATTTTTCTCTGTGAAAGCACCATAGCCAAAATAAAGAACTGTGCATGCAGTAATAATTTTAATTTAGATGCCTTACAATCTACATTTGATGTGTCATTTGTTCCTCTAGAATGTATTTAGGTGCTTGGGACACTTCAAAGTATTGTAAACAGCATTACTGTAATGTTAATTATTCTTTGTATGTAAACAATTAATAAAGTTTCCAGTCGGACAAATTAAGTTTTCTGTGTATTTTGAGGCATGTGATGAACTGCTGCTATGTAGCATACCAGCAGTGGAATGAGAGAAGACAGCAGAAACTAAATGGTTGCATAGTATTCTATTTATACATTCTTCTTCTACATGCTGTGTGGCAAAGTTACTGCAATGCTTTGGTGAGGTTCTCTGAAGTATCCCACCTCTTCACTTCCTTTCTCAGTGATGTTTTGCTAGTAGAATTCTGTGTGAATGGCTGTGTCCTGAACTTCCAGGTTTTTGCTTAGCTGTTATAGAAAGGAAGGGATTATCCACTCCAAAGGCTGTGGTTGTACAGGCCTACACAACATCAATGCCTAAATGTAGTTGATTATTAATTGTTTGATAGATTGATTGATGGATGATTTTGTACAACTTCTCAGAGCTGAAGCACTTGAGCTGCTAAAGACAGCATTCTTTAAAAGCAAATAGGAGGTGTTTTAGGATGACAGAATCAGTATGACTTTTATTTTGCACCTTTATATCTTGTTATTCATACCTTTTAAAATCGGCTTCTCACTTTGGCACTCTGAAACCAAACTAGTCTATTTCCAGTCAGACAACTTCAGATCCCAGGTTATTTCCGTACGTTATAGCTTAGCTTTTTGATAATTTCAAATGGTTTTAATAGTTTATTTCTCCAAGTACTGCAAGTGGACTCCAGCTTTCTGAAAAAGCACTCTTTATTTTATTTCTAAAAGGCTTTTCTGTTTTCTTTATTTTAAATTGAAAGATAGCTCTAGAGAGAAATTATGCTCTGTTTGTGATGTTCTGCTTCCCAACTGGGATGGCTAGTTAAAGGATCAGGAGCACAGGTGGTGTTCTCCTGTATGCCACCAGTTGCAGGGGTTGATGAAGGGATAAACAGGAAGAGCCAGCAGATTAACTCCTGGCTCTGAGACTGGTGTAACCAGCAGGAATTCAGTTTCTTTGATCATGGGATGATCTACAGGACACCAGGCATGCTGGCAACAGGCCGGGAAAAGCTAGCCCAAAGTGGAAGGAGGATCCTGAGACAACATAGAAAGAGCTTTAAACTAGGTTTGAAGGGGTTTGAGAGTGAAAACAGGTATACTAGAGAGAAGCTTGGGAGCTGTATGCCAGTGCTTGTGAGTCAAAGTGCTAGCAAGGTCTTGAAGTCCATTGTCTCAGCAGATATGAGGGATGCTGATCCTTGTGGTAATGAAGACATGAGGGGCAGTGAAAGGCTGGTAACTAGGGATGTGTCAGAGCATGGTCAGGTGGGAATCAGGGCTTGTCCCCCAGAAGAGGTGGCAGGACAATTAGCCAAGCTGAAGTGCATCTACATCAACACACACAGCAGGGGCAACAAACAGGAGGTGCTGGAGGCCATTGCACAGCAAGAAAACAATTATGTAGTTGCCATCACAGAAACATGGTGGGAAGACTCTCACAACTGGAGTGCTGCAGTTGATGGCTGCTACCTTTTCAGAAGGGATAGGAAAGAAAGGAGAGATGGTTGAGTGGCCCTCTATATTGGGGATAGATTTGAATTTCTAGAACTTAAGAATGTGAATGACAGTATTGAGTGTTTATGGGCAAGAATCAAGGGGAAGGCCAATAAGGCAGACACCATGGTGGGAATTTGTTATAGACCCCCCAGCCAGGATGTAGAGGCTGATGAAATATTCTATAAGCATCTGGCAGAGGCTTCATGGTTTCCAGCCCTTGTCCTTGTGGGGGAATGCCACTTCCCAGGTGTCTGCTGGAAATATAACACAGCAGAGAGGGAACAATCCCAGAGGTTCCTGAGTGTGTGGAAGACAACTTCCTGACACTGCTGGTGAGGGAGCCAACTAGGGAAAGTGCTCTGCTGAATCTGCTACTTGTTAACAGACAAGGTCTTGTGACGGCTGTAAAGGCTGGAGGTCATCTTGGGCAGAGTGATGATGAAATTATAGAGTTCTCAATTATTGGAGTAGCAAGGGGGGGAGCCAGCAGAACTGCCACCTTGGACTTCTGAAGGGCAGAATTTGGCCTGTTTTGGAGCATCGTTGAGAGTGTCCCTGGGGATACAGTCCTGAAGGGCAAAGGACCCCAGGATGGCTGGTCATACTTCAAGGAGGAACTCTCAAAGGCACAAGAGAAGGCCATAACCAGGACCCAAAAGACGAGACAAAGGGGAAGAAGACCAGCCTGGGTCAATAGAGAGCTTTGGCTGGGCCTCAGGAAGAAAAGAAAAGTTTAAGCCCTTTGGAAAAGGGGGTTGGCAACCTATGGGGAATACCAAGATGTAGTGAAGATATGCAGGGGAGAAGTTAGAAGGGCCAAGGCTCAAGCAGAATTCAACTTGGCCACTAAGGTCAAAGATAACAAGAAGAGGTTTTTTCAGTGTATCAACAGAAAAAATAAGACTAGGGAAAATGTAGGCCCACTGATGAACGAGGTTTGCGCCCTAGTGGTGGAAGACACAGAGAAGGTGGAGTTACTGAATGCCTTCTTTGCTTCAGTCTTCACTGCTAAAGCTGACCCTCATGAATCCCAAACCCTGGAGATAAGGGGAAAGGTCTGAAGAGAAGAAGAATTTCCCTAGGTTTCTGTAACATAGCCAGGTTAGAGACCACTTGGACATCCATAAATCCATTGACCCTGATAGGATGCACCTGCAAGTGCTGAGAGAGGTGACAAATTATATTGCTGGGCCATGCTCCATTGTCTTTGAAAGGTCACAGAGAACAGGAGCGGTGCCTGAGGACTGGAGGAAGGCCAATAACACTCCAGTCTTCAAAAATGGCAAGAAGAAGGACTCAGGGATCTACAGGCCAGTTAGTTTCATCTCTGTCCCTGGGAAGGTGATGGAGCAACTCATTCTGGATGTCATCTCTAAACACATTGAAGAACAGGAAGTTATTAGGAGTGGTCAACATGGATTTACCAAGGGTAAATTATGCTTGATCAACCTTCTAGCCTTCTGTGATGACAAAACTGGTTGGCTAGATGAGGGGAGAGCAGCAGATGTCATCTACTTTGACTTCAGCAAGGCTTTTGACACTGTGTCCCATAGCATCCTCATTAGGAAACTGAGGCGATGTGGGCTAGATGAGTGGACAATGAGGTGGATTGAGAGCTGGTTGTGTGACAGAACTCAGATGGTTGTGACTAATGGAGCAGGGTCAGGTTGGAGGCCTGTAACCAGTGGTGTCCCCCAGGGGTCAATACTCAGTCCAGACTTGTTCAACATATTAATCAAAGACCTGGATGAGGGAACAGAGTCTATCCTCAGCAAGTTTGCTGATTATACAAAACTGGGAGGGGTGGTGACACTCCAGAGGGCTGTGCTGCCATCCAGTGTGACCTGGACAGACTGAAGAGCTGGGCAGAGAAGAACCTAATGAGGTTCAACAGGGGCAAGTGTAGAGTCCTGCACCTGGGGAGGAAGAACCTCATGCACCAATATAGGTTTAAGGGTGGGCCTGCTGGAAAGCAGTTCTGAGGAGAAGGATCTGGGAGTCCTGGTTGATAGTAAATGATCCATGAGCCAGCAATGAGCCCTTGTCACCAAGAAGGCCCCTGGAATCCTGGGGTGTCTGAAGAAGAGTGTGGCCAGTATGTCAAGCGAGGTCATTCTGCCCCTCTACTCTGCTCTGGTGAGGCCACATCTGGAATGCTGTGTCCAGTTCTGGGCTCCAGAGTTCAAGGGAGACAGAGAGAGAGTCCAGCAGAGAGCAAAAGAGGTAACTGGGGGACTGGAGCATCTTCCTTATGAGGAAAGGCTGAGGGAGCTGGGACTCTTTCACCTGGAGAGGAGAAGGCCAAGGGGAGACCTTGTTAAAGCCTGTTGGTATCTAAAGGGTGGGTGCAGGGAGGATGGAGCCAGACTCTTTTCAGTAGTTCCCAGTGACAGGACAAGGTGCAATGGGCACAAGCTGGAACACAGGAAGTTCCATTTAAATATAAGGAAAAACTTCTTTATGGTGAGGGTGACAGAGCCCTGGGATAGGCTGCCCAGGGAGGTTGTGGAGTCCCTGTCTCTGGAGATATTCAAGACCCACCTGGATGCATCCTGAGTAGTGTTCCCTAGGGGATCCTGCTTTAGCAGGGAGAGTTGGACTAGATGATCTCTAGACGTCCCTTCCAACTCTGACAATTCCATGATTCCATGAACTGTCAGGTGTGGGTTTAAACCATGGTTACTCATGATGCTGCTCCTTTGGCTCATGCTCTCCCCTCTTTGACTTGGAGACAACTGCTGGAAACATGCTCCAATGGTGCGTTCCCACAGACCAAACCAGGCCCGTGTGCTCACATCACACCTCACCTGCTATCAGCCTGCCTTTCCCATGCACTCTGCACTCAACCAGAATCCTGCCCATGTCCAGCAAGGGTCTTGTCTTTGGAGAGGTTGCTGCACTCCACCATCCCACTGTGCTCCCAGTGTGACAGCTGGGATATCTGCCAATGGGATGGGACCATACACACAGCTTGATTCAACAGGCACTCATAGATGGCTCACGGTTCCCTGCAGGTTTAACAAGAGTCACTCCTACCAAGAGTGAATTCACTTGGTTCTCCTGACCAGCCATTAATTTGTGTCAAAAGGGGCAACTCTCTAGAATAAAAGGACTGAGGTCTTGGAAGAAGCTCAGGATTTGCAAGATGTTTTGAGTCACTCTTCTGGTTTCTTACTGCTGCTGCTGTGTGTGTGTTTCTTTTGTGCACTAACCAAGTAAATACGTCCTTTTTAAACTGGACATCTCAAAAGGGAAATAGTTCCTGCCTCCAAATCAAGTTTTAAACATGGAATACAAAGTCCTAAACTCGGTCAGGACAAAAGTTCAAAAATGAAAAAAAAAATGTAAATTGGAAATTTGTAAATTCCAGATGTCATAAAGAGTTTGGGTTTGATTTGTAACATAACTTAATGTCAATAATTTTTAATATATAAATTGTATTTGAATATCTGATGATTTAATTATAAATTACCTTAAAATTAAAATTAGTTTAGAAAGAAAGATCATATTCTTTAAATAGTCAATTAAAAAGAAAACGATATCATTTTGACTTGGCAAATGTTCTTACAACTAAATTTTCCTTATTAAAAGCTTAGGTGAAAACATATTATATATTTTTGGCAAAGTATTCTTCTTCTCAAAAGCCACCAACCAGATTAATTTACTTATAAATTCAACCTGAGAAAAAGCACAATGTAGACTTTCACACACCTTGAGTAGTTGAGACACATTCTGACACAAATCTTTACTCTTCATGAAGAGTAAATCTCTGTAGTGACTCAAAATAACACCTCCTGCTGTGGTCAAATAGGAAGAACAGTATCAACCATTTTGTTCTTGATATTGGTGTCACTTACTCAAGAAAACCCTTACGAAGAGGCGGGGGCAGGAAACAGAGATTAAAATGTTAACTATGGAAGCTCTTACGATGAAAGTCTGAGGGATTTCTGTGGGATTTTGTTGTTATGTGAGACCTCATCTGAGCAACACACTGTCAGTGGAACATACATACAGATTTGCATCCCGGGATATGCCTGTCTTTAATGTGCTGTTTTGTTTCAAACCAGAGATATGCACCATAAAGCTTTTATCTGCATGTTTCTTGGTTATACTTACACATTCCCATGTCATTGAGGGTGTATCATATAATTCATGATGAATCAGATGGAGAAAGGTCAGGTAAACATTTCTAGTTATTACAATAACCTTGAATTGCATTGAACTTTCTGTCAGATTAAATAATAAAATGTTCTCACCTTTGTCCTTTAACTCATTAGACTACAGACTGCTTTTAAATCTCCAGCCAGTTGTTCCTGGAGAAATGTCTTTCACACATCTCCATTTCTGCACTGGCCCAGGGAGCTCTTTGCTTTGCTGCTGCAGCACCAGCATCTGGTGTGGACACAGGCTTCTGAGGGTGAGCGGGTAGATGTCTGGAGCTGACTTTGTCCCAGTGCTGAGGGCAGGCCTGAGCATTTGGGAATAAATTCACCAGAGCAGAATACGCAAGAGAGTGTGCAGAGTAACTGCTCTTTCAGCTACACAAGGTACAACAGCAAAGCAAGCAGGCTGAGTAAAGGTTTATGAAAAACTGTAAAGAGCCTTTTAAAATTTTAATTTAAAATCCCACTAGCTTGTGTTTGAGGCAAAACAATTCACGAGTTACACTAACTCTTCTTTTACCATTAAAACGAAACAATACAATCAACCCTCCATAAAACAGGTTAAGAGTCCTTGATAACTGTAGAAGCACTGAAACTCCTGATAAATAAGTATCTGTTTTCACTAAGTTTTGAGTTCAGACACACTAGGAAGTAAAATATCCCCTAACACAGGATGAAATAAGGAAATCATCAGTTACCTTAGCAACACTTCAAAAAAAAAACATGAGCACCAATCCAAAGGGCAACTAATCTAATTATAAATTATTGTAAAGGTTATGTGAACGACAGTAGCAAGGGGAAGCCATGATTCATTATTTTAGTCTATGGGAAACAGTATTGCCATTGTATTCCTGCACAGGCTGCTCTGCCGCTGCCTTCTGCTGACTGCCTGCCAAGGGCTCCTGTAGATCTCCCAGGACTGAGCAAAATGTGTCTGCTGAAAAACCTGACCAAGGCTCCCTGAGAGCTTTTACCTTTACCTGCCATTTGCTTGTTCAGTCCTATGTGTTGCTCCTGACATGAAACCTTTCAAAACGATTTCAGATCCCTCCACCTGAGCACTGCTCAGGGCTGCCTACCCTTAAAATCACTGTCTGCATCTTAATAACCCCATAGGTGATGGGCAGGTGTGTGTGTTTATACCATAGTTACAGATTAATACCACTTAATTACAGGGTAGGTTTAGCTAGTATTGGATGACCAGTTGGACACATGGCACCAAGGAAAAGCCCTGCCCCTCAACACTGCTCTGAAAGCACCTCATGAGCAGTTTTACTCTCAATTTACCATAGTCAGTGTGAGCACTTTGGAGCCTGTGTCTCCCAAAGCAAAAAAGGCTTCACCACAGAACTTAGCTTTTAACTCTGCTACATGTTTCAACAGAAAAACAGAGGGTTCCAAAAGCTGCTGGCTGAGCTGTGGAGAGCAGGCACAGAGAGGCACAGACATGGATGGCAAAGAGGGAGGACACCAGGTTTCACAAATTAATTCTCTGGCAGGAGAAGTATTCTGTTCCCTTCTGCAGGAGCACAGCTTAAAATAGGTAAAACAGAACTTCAGCTTCCTTGTTTTCTAAACATGATCCTTGTTTAACAGGAAGAAACACAGGAACTTACAGGTTGCATCTTCCTTGAACTGTTTCCGGTACTCCTAAATTAATGCAAAAAATCCTTTCCTGGCCAGGTTGCTTAAAACAACTGAGAGCCACTGTCCAGAAATGGGCTGGACACCTTCACCCAGTTTTTCAGCCTGCCCTTCCTGAAAAGTCATGAATGCAAACTGTGACCCTAAAACAGGAGTGGTGGGCATGAATAAGCTTGGTTAGGTTTTATTTAGAATCCCATGACATTTTGTCCTCCTGGGACTGCTCTGGGTGTGCAAACTGCCCCTGGTTTCCATGGTGCCAAGGAGAGCCTGCCCTTCCCTCAGGCAGGAAGCAGTTGTGCCTGTTCCTTAGCCTTGGGACCTCCATGGGGTACCTTGTGCTGCTGAGCAGGGGGAGCACCCCAGCAATGTCCCAGTGGGATGCAGGATGTACTCACCAACCTCCACACAGCCTGCTGTCCCCCATAAAGATATGCCAGAAGGTTTGAGAGGCACTACCTTTCCTATGTCCTGATACTTCCAGCTGTGTGCTTTCACTGTTGAGTGTCAGCTGGAATCTGCCACTGTGCTGTCCTTGGCACATTTGCTACAGATTGCTATACTTGCTGCAGAAGACGGTTTCTAGGCTTAGACTGGGAAAAATTTTTCTGGGAAATCCCTGGAATCCCAGCAGTCCTACTGCATTGCACCAGTTCAGCCAGGCACAACCCTTGTTTAAAAGGTGGAAGAATATCTGGTGAGATGGAGAAGCTAAGAGGATGGCTTTCCATTGCCTTCACATACAAGTGAGCTGTTTTTACCTGAGCAAAATGAAGGCAAAAAGCATTTTGTGCTGGTGTGGTAGAATTTTACCTTGGTTTTCACAGGTGTGTGTGAATCATCCCTTAAAATGCAGTTCAGAGGAAGCAAATTAGCAAGACATATAGGCAATATGCTTAACTGTCTCCAAGGAAAGGCAAAAGGGTCTATCAGTATGAACCTAAAAAAAATAACCTGGGCTGGGAAAGAAATTTTCAGTTTCAGTGGCTAGGAGACTTATTCCTCCATTTGCCTCCCACTTCTGGAAGGCACTTTTGACACCTTTACCCACCTCTGGTTTCCTTGGCACCCCAGAGAGCCAGAAAGATCACATTCCTCCCCTGGCAGCCTCCCAGAGTCAGAGAACAGGAGAGTGATAATTCCTGCTTGCGCAGCACAAGCAAGGATCCCTAGATCTCTCCGGGTCCAAGTCACTACAGGAACCTTCAGACTTTTCTGGCACGGTCTGAACAAGGAGCTGCAAATAGTTCCTGCAAGCAGAGTATCAGCCTTGTTTCATTGAGATATTTATTATCCAACATTACAAACGGGAAACGGAGGTACGGGGGAGTTGCAAGGTCACACAGGAAATGTGCAGCTCAGCTGGAAATAAAAACATGGGTCTCCTGACTGCTGTGACCAACAAGCTCTTTCCTTTCTTCAATAACAAAGGCTATTCTGCAAAATGTCTCTCATTTCTCTGACAGAACAGGGTTGGTTTGTCTGCAGAAATCTCTATGAGTTTGTATTACTCTTCTGTCCTTCTCAGAACACTGTTCTGAAAGTGTTCAGAAAGGAAAATCTCAGCTCTGGGTCATATTCTTTCTGCCTTAACCTTCTGTGCAGAGAAAAAGTTGTTGAATCTGCCTCGGAGGTATATGGCAGTATCTCTCAGTTGTACTTTAAACAACCAGATCTCTGTTCCTTTCAAACTGTGCTAAACCTCTGCTGTGATGTCTCAATATTAACAGTAATTTAACTGATAGCCAGCAGGAGGAGAAACAGACCAATATGTGATCTTTCATGTAAGAAATACAGATAAAATATTTTTATGGAAATATGAGATTAATGGGAACCTGTGTTGGAGCAGGAACATGGAAACACCCTCCCCAGCACTTTTGCAGCAGAGCATTTTTTGACCTTCAGGGGTCTCCTGGCATCTCTGCCACTCTTCCAAAGCATGGCTTGACCTGGCCCTCCATCCACAGTTTTCAGGCTTCTGAGACTGCACCTATGTCCTCTGCTTGGCCAGTCTGTGTTTGCAACATGGCTGTTAAGCAGCAAACACGCACAGGTGCCGTCACACCTCTCTGCACAAATTTTATTTTGCTTTTCTTGGACTCAGCTTGGCTACTATGCAGGACTGCAGTGCCTCTGGTGGAATGCCGTGACTCCAGGCCCCTCACAGCCCCGGTGGCATCGGATAAAAGGACCTGGAAGGAGGAAAGCTGCAGGAAACCACACCTGTTCTCAAATGTGCAGAAGTCACTTAGAAACTGAAAGACTGGAGTTTCACTGATATTGGCACCCTCGTTTTTTGCGTAGGCCGCTGTGATTCAACCATCAAAGTCAGCAGTTATACAGTCTACTACTGTATAGGAGCACAAAGCAAATTCCTTCCATAGGGTGCGGCCAGGCAACAGAGATGGAGGTTGCTTTCTTGTCTTGTCACGACTGCAGCAGTCAGGGTCAGGTGAAGCCCTGAGGAAGCACAGAAAGCCCTTGCCTCTCCCAGCACATGCTGGGCACATCGGGGGTGGTGAAAACCACCAGCAGTGGAGTCAAGGAGTTCAAAGCCCTGCTCACTCCCACCCGTGATTCTTCAAGAACCTGAAATCCATTGGACTCAAAGCAGTACAATTCATTTTTTTTAATCCGTGAGAACCATCTCCCCTTGGCTTTAGGTTGGTCTCAAAAAAACCAAAAGTGTTTCATTGTGGGTTACCTGTTTCTTCAGTATGGGATTGGGTCTTTCCTTCTTTCTTCACATTGTACAGCTTTCTGTGGCAAGGCAAAAAATTAAGTAGGATGAGGTGTAGCATCATCAACAAATCGGTTTAGAGAGCTCAGCAGAGGCCATGGAAGAACACCCTGAAACTGCTGTGTAAGATCAAAGTCAGAACATGCACCAGGATAAAAAATCAGATCCTCACTTGTAAATCTACCAATGAAAGATCTCTTCCGAACTGTAGTAAAGAAGGCAATGTGAGAGGAATTGTGGACTGGTGCTCCCAATGTCTTGTCTGAATCACTGACCTGCCCTTCAAAAAGATTGTTTGCTGCAAAACAGAGTTTATACTAAAATATTTTTTACACTGACATGCCTTTGCCACTATGCAGTAATATGTAGCACTATGCCAATAAACTAATTTAAAAAGCAAGAGTAATGGAGCATTATCATGTGAAAGGAAATGAGAAAGAGCATACGCCCTGATCCACATCTAAAGGCTTTGTTGCAAGTGAGACTTGAACTTGTGTGCTTACCAGAACACTTCTTTTCATGTCTTTGGTTCTGTTTCTGTGCACAGCAGTGCCAGTGCTGAGCATCTCAGTGACTTACATGACACCACACCCATTTTTAAACTACAGAGCCTTTGATACAAGCACCCTGAGAGACTCAGGCTTTCTTGCTGTATCACATGTATTCACAGGGCATAGAGCAGGAAACACATCCTGCAGCCATTATCACCTAAAGGTAAGGAAGAAAGGGTAAACTCACTAGTGTGACTTTTAATATACACTGATGGTCACAGCCATCACACAGGAAGACCAAGTCTCAGGTATCACTCCAGGAGAGGATCATTGCCATGGAAAGTCTAGGGAAGGGATCCAGCCCAGCTGATCCCTGCTTCATTGATAGTGAAACCTTGGCCAAGGGAGCTGTGGGTTTGTGCAATGACAGCAGATCACTTACTTTTCCTCCAGGCTGCTTTCGTCACTTGCAAGGAAAAAGGGATAGTGACCACCTTTCCTAGCCCTGGACATTTTCCTAAAGCCTTAGTCAGCCTCCTTAAGCCCTCTCTAGCCATTTCCCCTTGAGTCTAAATAAAGCAGAGTGAAAGGACAGCTGCTGTATATTCAGTGTGTGGCTTGAAAATTATCAGAGAAATGTTGGTGCAATTCAACCCAAATTTAATTTCCTTTTATGAAGTCTGTTTGTCATATTTTGTTCAATTGGGCAAGTGAATACCAGGTAAATTCATGTTATTAAAAAAAAAAATAAATCCAACATCATTTAGAGTAGAAAAAATCACAGAATGACAGAATGCTAGGGGTTGGAAGGGACCTCAAAAGATGTTCTAGTCCGACAGCCTACTAGGGCAGGATCACCTGGGGCAGGTCACACAGGAACACATCCAGGCAGGTTTTGAATGTCTCCAGAGGAGATTCCACAACTTCTCAGCAACCTGTCCTAGTGCTCTGTCACTCTCACAGGGAAAAAAGTTTTTCCTTATGTTTACACGGAACCTCCTACATTCCAGCTTGCACCCATTGCCCCTTGTGTTATCACTGGACATCACTGAGAAAAGCCTGGCTCTGTCCTCCAGACACTTATAGAATCTTAGAATCTTATAGAATCTTATAGAATCTTAGAATCTTAGGGGTTGGAAGGGACCTCGAAAGATCATCTAGTCCAACCCCCCCTGCTAGAGCAGGGTCACCTAGAGCACATCACACAAGAACGCATCCAGGTGGGTTTTGAATGTCTCCAGTGAAGGAGACTCCACAACCTCTCTGGGCAGCCTGTTCCAGTGCTCTGTCACTCTCACAGTAAAAAATTTTTTTCGTATATTCACCTTGAGCCTCCTATGCTCCAATTTCCACCCATTACCCCTTGTTCTATCACTGGTCATCACTGAGAAAAGCCTAACTCCATCTCCCTGACACTCACCCCTTAAGTATTTGTAAACATTAATGAGGTCACCCCTCAGTCTCCTTTTCTCCAAGCTAAAGAGACCCAGCTCCCTCAGCCTCTCCTCATAAGGGAGATGTTCCACTCCCTTCATCATCTTTGTAGCTCTGCGCTGGACTCTCTCAAGCAGATCCCTGTCCTTCTTGAACTGAGGGGCCCAGAACTGGACACAATACTTCAGATGCGGCCTCACCAATACAGAATAGAGGGGGAGGAGAACCTCTCTTGACCTACTAACCACACCCTTTCTAATGCACCCCAGGATGCCGTTGGCCTTCTTGGCCACAAGGGCACATTGCTGGCTCATGGTCATCCTCCTGTCTACCAGGATTCCCAGGTCCCTTTCTCCTACACTGCTCTCCAGCAGGTCAGCCCCCAACCTGTACTGGTGCATGGCGTTTTTCTTCCCCAAATGCAGAACTCTACACTTGCCCTTGTTGAACTTCATAACGTTTCTCCCCGCCCAACTCTCCAGCCTGTCTAAGTCCCTCTGAATGGCAGCACAGCCTTCTGGTGTGTCAGCCACTCCTCCCAGCTTAGTGTCATCAGCAAACTTGCTGAGGGTACATTCTATACCCTCATCCAGGTCGTTGATGAAGATGTTGAACAACACTTGCCTTTTACATATTTATAAACATTAATGAGGCCACCCCTCACTTTCCTCCAGAATAAAGAGACCCAGCTCCTCCAAACTTTCCTCATAAGGGAGATGTTCCACTCCCTCAATCATCTCTGTGGCTCTGTGCTGGACTCTTTCAAGCAGTTCCCTGTCCTTCCTGAACTGAGGGGCCCAGAAATGGACACAATATTCCAGATGCAGACTCACGAAGGCAGAATAGAGGGGGAGGAGAGCCTCCCTTGACCTATTAACCACACCCTTTCTAATACACCCCAGGATGCCATTGGCCTTCTTAGCCACAAGGGCACATTGCTGGCTCAAGGTCATCCTCCTATCCACCAGGACCCCCAAGTCCCTTTCTCCTACACAGCTCTCCAGCAGCTCAGCCGCCAACCCCTACTGGTACATGGGGTTGTTCTTCCCCAGATGCAAGACTCTACACTTGCCCTTGTTGAATTTCATCAAGTTTCTCCCTGCCCAAGTCTCCAGCCTGTCCAGGTCTCTCTGAATGGCAGCACAGCCTTCTGGTGTGTCAGCCACTCCTCCCAGCTTGGTGTCATCAGCAAACTTGCTGAGGGTACATTCTGTACCCTCATCCAGGTCATTGATGAAGATATTGAACAACACCGGTCCCAGTACCGACCCCTGAGGGACTCCACTAGTCACAGGCCTCCAACTGGATTCTGTCCCATTGACCAAAACTCTCTCTCTTCTTCTGCCCTTCTGGCTGCATTATCAAAAGGAACCTTGATTCTCTCCATGCAGCACAGATTCAAGTGTCTCCTGCAGGGCCACAGAGCTGTCAGCTGAAGAGAAAACTGCTCTTCTGGCAAAAAGCATTATCCCAATGGTAGGGCAAGCTTCTGTGCCTGGAAGTATTATGAAATTTATTTGGTTAGATATTTTTTAAAACAGTTGTCCCAGAACATTTGTCAAATTTGTTCTTACCAGTTAGAACTTCACAGAATCATAGAACGCCAGGTTGGAAAGAGACCTCAAGGACCATCTGGTCCAACCTTTCTAAGTACTATTGTAGTTCATATGAGGTGGCTCAGCACCCTGTCAAGCTGAGACTTAAAACTGTCCAGCGTGGGAGAATCTATTACTTCCTTTGGGAGATTATTCCAGTGTTTGACTGTCCTCATGGTGAAAAATTTACCCCTTGTGTCCAATCAAAATATCCCCAGGAGGAACTTGTGCCCACTACCCCTTGTCCTTTCCATGTGACTCCTTGTAAATAGGGAGTCACCATCTTCCTGGCAGCCACCCTTTCAGTACTGGAACATTGTAATAAGGTCTCCCCAAAACCTTCCTTTTTCAAGGCTGAACAAACCCAGTTCTCTCAGCCTCTCCTCATATGGCAGGTCATCCAGCCCTCTGATCATCCTTGTGGCCCTTCTCTGGACCCATCTTTTTTGTAGAGTGAGGACCAAAACTCAATGCAATAGTCCAGGTGTGGTCTGACAAGCACCAAGTAGAGCTGGATGATGACTCTTTTATCTCTGCTGGTGATGCCCTTGCTGATGCAGCCCAGCTTCCTGTTGGCTTTCCTTGCTGCTGCAGCAGCACACTGTCCCATCATGTTGAGCCTGTTGTCCACCAAGACCCCCAGGTTCCTTTCCACAGGGCTGCTGTCCAGCCAGGTGGATCCCAGTCTTAACTGCATTCCTGGGTTGTGTGTTCCCAGGTGCAAGACTTTACACATGTCCCTGTTGAACTTCAAAGGTTCCTGCTAGCCCACTCGTCTGGCTTGTCTAGGTCATCCTGAAGGGTTGCTCTTCCTTCTGGGTGGTTGTTACCATCCTCATGTTACAAAAGTTTTTCCTGGTGCTTTAAGGGGATTTCCCACATTCCAGCACATGCCTGTTGTCTCTCTCCCTGTCACTGTGCAGAGTCTGGCTCCCTCTTCTCTGCTCCCTTCCACCAGGCAGCTGCAACAGCAGTGAGGTCTCCCCTTGCCCTCCTCTTCCCAAGGCTGAGCCAGCCCATTGCCCTCCACCTCCCCTCTGGTTCCACCCACCACAGGACTCATTCCTATCTATCAGCATTTGTCCTCTACTGGGAGCCTGAATTTGAGGAGAGCATGCCATGAGTGATCTCATCAGTGCTGAGCAATGGAGCAGGTTCCCTTCCCCTTGTTGGTGCAGCCCTGGGTGTCAGGGCTGCTTTGCTGTATGGGTGCACTGTTGCCTCCTGGGCATGTTGTGTCCCACCAGGATCTCAAAGCCTTTTCAGCAGAGCAGTTCCCAGCTGGTTGGCTCCAGCCCATCCTACTGCAGGGCTTTTTCCATCCTGGAGGCCCAGCTTTGATTTGGACTTTGTTCAATGAAATCTGAGAGGTTCCCATCAGCCAGTTTCTTCAGTCTGTTCTGTTTGATTAGCAGCCCTGCCTTCCAGCACACGGAGTGCAGTTCCCAGTTTAGTGACATCTGCAAACACTCCAAGAGTTCTGTCCAGCCCATTATCCAGGTAACTAGTGAAGACATTAAACTACTAACTGACAACCACTTGGACCTCGTGCTGCCATCACCACCTTTTGAACCTAGTAGTCCAACCAGTTTTCCACTCATTTCTCTGTCTGCACACTCAGCCTATATCTCACTGGTTTGGCTGTAAGGAGCCTACAGGAGATCATGACAAAGGCCTTGCTGAAGTCAAGGTGTACCACACATGCTGCCCTCCCCTTTTCCACACAGCCACTCGTGTCCATGTAGAAAAAAATAATGTTGGTTGGGCAGGATTTGGCCTTGATACACCTGTCTGGTGAGACTGCCACCAGTCACCTTCTTGTCCTTCCAATGGCTGGAAGTGTCTTCAAGGAGGACTTTCTCCATCACCTTTCCCGGGACTTAGCTATGGCTGACCAGCCTGTAAATCCCTGGAGCCTCCTTTGTACCCTTCTTGAAGGTGTACAGTGTTTGCTTTTCTGTCATCCTCAGGAGTCAAAATAATCAAAGATGGCAGAGATAAAGCTGGTGGAGATGAAGATGGTAAAGAGCAAGTCTTGCAATAATAGTGGTCAGCTCCTTCCACACCTGGGGTGCATCCCATCTGGTCCCTTGGACTTGTGTGTTTCTAGTTGGCTTAGCACTTCACTCCCATGGACTGTACTAGTATGCTGGAGGGCTGGGTGGCCTGACAGCAAGTCTTCCAGGGCAAAGTGAACTGAAACCCCTAGGCGGGACAAGGTAGGATGGAATATTTTATCTGAAATGGTTGCAGTTTGGCTCAGTAACTAGTGATGTTATTTTCTTTTAAGACTGTAGGAAGTCATCTTACTAAGTCTAGAAAGGATAAATACATTATCTTTAATGTAATGTGATCTTCATCTGTTGAGATGTCTTCTATTTTAGAGTGCTGAAGTTTGAAAGAATGGCAGAGGCAAAATCTTAAGTTTCTTGGCATGTGTTGCTCCTGAATATTTGTGCTGGAACCAAATGAGTCCCAGAAGCACACATACCTACCTGTATTTTAATAGTCAGATCAATAAAACAGGCATATGAGTTACAACTTAGTTATCAGCTAAAGACAACCTCAAGCTGAACACTGAAAATTCCTATGGTTCTCTGATTTCTTTTGTTTTACAAATTGGAGACTTTTTTAAATAATTGCTTTATTTTAGTATAAGATGTGCTGTGGACAGGAATGATTGCTTGCTATTCCAGTCAGCAAAACAGAAAAATAATTTCTTTTCTTCTTGCAAATGCTTCATACATTCCTGAAATTTTCCCCTTCTGACCACAGTGTTTGACAATTGAGAAATATGAAAAGAATGCTTCTAAAGGCATTGCTTATCAACCAGGATGGCAAAGGACATAATTAGATTTATTTAAATGGTAGCTTACATTCTAAATGGAGAAGACTATCAAATAAATATTGCCACAGTTTACACGGTGAACAAAACTGATCAAATACTGCCAGAAAACTTTACAGGAATTTCAGCAACTAAAGGGGACTAATTTCAATGGATCAAATATTTTTTTAAAATAATAATTTTAAAAAATTATAATACAAATAAAAGAGGTAATTTTTTTGTCATAAAAATTGTTCTGGGATGCATATGAGTTCTACTCAGGTATTACTGTTCTTAAGTCACAGAAGAACTTTCAAAACAAGGAATTCACAGCATTACCTCTACCTTTTGGGTATGAGAAATAAAGAGAAGTGCTAATGCTTACAGGGATTGTCTGAAGCAAAAATGCAGAGCTAAGCCCTACTCTTGTAATTCCCAGAGCAGTGCTTTAATTGATCCTCCCCAGAGCAAATTCAAGGAGAATCATTTCAGGAAGGAGACTGCCTTTAAAATTAGCGTGAACACTGCACGCCTAGGACAAAATCAGACTTACCTGTGGTTTATAGTACCACACTATACTTAAACATACCTGATTACAACATGTTCTCCCAGATCTGAGGCATAAATCACTGCTAAACTCAATGCAGATTCAGCAGCCAAAAGCTCCTGAATTATTGACTCACCCTGCCTTAACTCTCTGCTTGACGTTTATCAAACAAAAACCCTATCCAAAACTCATTTAAATCACCAAGCTTAATCTCTGCACCACACACTTAGATGTAAAGCTTGTTCCCCTCTAGCATCTCTAGGCAGCAGTTACCTCCACAAAGGTCTCTCACACATCAAACTTGCAAATGGCTTTCTCTGATGTAAGAGGAGGCAAAATTCAGCACTCCAGACCAAGGGTGTTTAACATCCATCCTCTGATGTGACTCATGAAGTCCATCATGAGCTCCTGTTGATGAGAGTGGGCTAGAATGGCACAGGAGGGAAAGCTTTCTAAGTAATCAGGGCATAAAATTGCCCATGGACATAAACTAAACTGGCTTCCTTCTTGTACCCAGCTGTTAACTGTCTTCAGTCATGCACGTTTACTGCAAAACTAACTTCCAGGTAGCTTGAAGCATAGCAGTGATCAATGGTGGAGTGTAGCACGTTTCTACAAATGAAAGAATCCATCTTGACTCACCCTTCTAACAGCTCAGTTTTACAGGAATTGTCCTTAAAAAATTGTTCCTTCTCATAGGTCAAGCTTGTTTTATAAAGGAATTGCCAAAACAGTAAACACTGAACTTTATAATAGACCTTTTCCTAAACAGTAAGTTTAGATATGTACCTCTGAGTAAAAAGTTGAAGAATTACTGCCTATCTCATCTATATATATACACTGCACTTAATGTAGAATTATTTAACCCTATTGCTCACTCTGTGATAACAAAGTGTAGCAAAACATTTACTTAATCTTAATAGTGGAGAAAAAAATATTCTTATGCAAGGCTGTGTGAGATTTTGAAAGACCTGAGATATTCAGGATTTTTTATGGGAGGTGTACAAGGAGTTTTTCATTACATCTTGAAATTGCATGAAATTATAGGTTTTCTAGTTTCTAAATTTGTTTTGTTTCTCTTTTTTTGTTGTTTTGTTTTTTTTTTTTAATTTATTTTTAATTTTAGGTTTTCTAGTTGGTCTTAAACCAGAAAACATTTTCGTGCATGTTAGGAGGTGAGGGCCTGGGTGGAGAAGCTGGGAGGTTATGAGACCCTCCAAAACAAAGCTGCTCAATAGTGTATTACAAAGAGATAGATAAATCTTTTATTTCACACTACACTCTTAATTCCTTTGCCATGTCAGACCTACAGATTACTTAAATCCTGATTCAACAGTGGGATGCACACACAACTGCTGCTGTGACGTGTTAGAAGTATCAATGTCACTTACAGCACCTTTTTGCTTGACTTCCAGTTATTGCAGTGGTGGCAAAAAATGGTTGGTTCTTTTAAAATTTTAACCAATGACTGTGCAGCTTTAAAAGTACTGCATACAGAAAATGAAAGAGAATAAATTTATTGAAAATTAAATATGTAATGTGTCCTGCCAAAGATGATTCACTACTCCTGACAATCTTCTTTCATAGCTTTGTTGCCATGCTTGTTTTCTTAACAAGATCCTAATTCTCTATTCTGAGTCACTTGACTGTTCTTGATGTACAGGATATTGTATTATTACATAATTATATATTAATTAGCATGCTGATAAATGTTATTGCCTTCTCAGGAATTTTCATAACAGGCTTGGCTACTGAAAACTCCTGATACTCAGGTTTTCCTATTTTACTCCTTTACAGCACATTTTAACTATAATATCACCAAGTATTATGATAATAACTTTATTACACTTAAATTCAGTACCTGCCATCTTTCTGTCCAAATTGCAGGACAGAGTGTAGGACTGAGAACCAACAAGCTCCTGCCCATGAGTGATCAACATGGAGCCTTCCTTCTCATACATCATTAGACTACTGTCCTCTCACAGCTGGAACAGCAGTGCCCACCTTCACAATATCCATATGATTAATATAGCCACTTCAGTTTCCAGCTGCCTCCCATTTTGTTGCTCTTCTTAATCCTTAGCATTTTATTATTCCTCCACAATTCCTCCTTGACCATGGGAAAGGTTTGTTATTTTATCTCTCACCATGCAAAAAAACTGTTTCAGTATTTTATTCCATTTGACATCTGGAGAAAGGTGATGAAAAACACATTGGCCACTTTAAGTGTTAGTATCCCTGGCAAGCACCCTGGCTTCTCTATTGAGCATCTCCCCATAGTGTCTGAGCTGGCAGAGTGAAAATGTGACCTTGAAGCCCCAGCTGTTACAAAAACATTCCTCTCTTATCAGCCTAGCTAGAACAGAATGTTGCTAGTTAAAAAAAAGCTCACTGAAGAAAAAAAATCAGTAAAAAGGAAAATTGGCTTCATCCTGGCTTAAACCAAGACACCAGCTCTGCTGAACAAATCCCCTTGCCTGTCTGCTTGCATCAAGGAAAGGTCTATCCTATCACCTCTCAGGACCAGAGATGCAGGCCCCATGGGGGTGTCACATAAAGCTGGAAGGGGGAAGAACAAAGGCAGTAGCATGGATCTTCTAAAACCTCTCAAGACAGAAGTATGTCCATATAGCAGCATGTTGCCCCATGGTGTGAAAGTATTTTCCCTCCTGAGAAGCACAGGTTCTCTCAGACCCACTGTGTCAATTATCAGCTTCTCCAAAGCTGAGAATATCGACAGCTGAGTCAGGGAGAAGCAGTATTGCAGCCCAGCTTGTGCTGGCACAAGTGCTGCTTTGCTTCAATGCCTCCAGAGCAGCTGGTGAGAGTCTGGGGCAGCAATGCATGGTGGGGCACTGCATGTGTTCTTCAGTGACATGCTGTCCTCACCTCAGACAGCAGATTACTACATATTCATCGGTAAGCAGACAGAATTCCTCTCACTGGTTCTCTGGAGATGGGTAGATGTACTTCTGTTATCTGTGGTTTGATGCTCAATAGATGGGCTGAGGTCAGTTGTATGAAGTTCAACAAGGCCATGTGCCACATCCTGCACTTGGGCCACAACAACCACAGGCAACACTACAGACTTAGGGAAGAGTGGCTGGAAAGCTGTCCAGCAGAAAGGGATCTGGGGCTTCTGACTGATAGGCAGATGAGTATGAGCCAGCAGTGTGCCCAGAGGACTGAGAAGGCGAATGGCATCATGGCCTGTTTAGACATAGTGTGGCCAGCAGGACCATGGAGGTAATAATCTTCTGTACTCAGCATTGGTGAGGCCACACCTCTAATACTGTGTCCAGTTTTGGGCACCTCAATACAGGAAGGACATTGAAGTGCTGGAGCATGTCCAAAGAAGGGCAACAAAGCTGGTGAAGGGCCCTGAGAACAAGTCTTATGAGGAGCAGCTGAGGGAACTGGGGTTGTTTAGTCTGAAGAAAGGAGGCTGAGGGGAGACCTCATCACCCTCTACAACTGCCTGAGAAGACATTATAAAGAGATAGATGCTGGTCTCTTCTCACAAGTAACTGGTGATAGAACAAGAGGGAATGGCCTCAAGC
The DNA here is from genome assembly GCF_020740795.1 of Apus apus. Taxonomy (NCBI): domain Eukaryota; kingdom Metazoa; phylum Chordata; class Aves; order Apodiformes; family Apodidae; genus Apus; species Apus apus. Next base: position 65,481,637 of record NC_067312.1, on the reverse strand, counting down.
TGTGCCAGAGGAGGTTTAGACTAGACATTAGGAAGAACTTTTTCACTGAAAGGGTTGTCAGACATTGGAACATGCTGCCTGGGGAGGTGGCTGAGTCACCATGCCAGCATATGTTTAAAAGTCATCTAGATGGGGCACTTAGGAATATGGCTTAGTGCTGGGCCTGGTAGAGTAGGGTTAATGGTTGGACTTTATAATCTTAAAGATCTTTTCCAACCTAAGCGGTTCTATGATTAAGGTTCTGCTCATTTAAACTTGGCCATTGGATGTTGAAGATCAGCTTCTTGCCCTGAAGTCTTTCTCTCCACCAAGGCGCTACGAACCCCTGAAGAATCTTCTGTTGACAGCCACCATGAGCTCCAAGAAGATAAGATTTTTTTGAAGCTTAAAGAGGGGAGATTCAGGTTGGACATTAGGAAAAAGTTATTTTCTGTGAGGGTGGTGAGATGCTGGAACAGGCTGCTTATAAAGGTTGTGGATGCCCCCTCCCTGGAGGTCTCCAAGACCAGGTTGGATGGGGCCTTGAGCAACCTCATCTAGCAGGAGGTGTCCCTGCCCATGCAGGGGGGTTGGAACTAGATGATCTTTAAGGTCCCTTCCAACCCAAACCATCCTATGGTTCTGTGGTTCTACGAAGTTCAACTTTGCTATTGAAATGAAGCTCAGTTTTAAGCCTCTGTCTCCAATGAGAACAGTCCAATTAAACTTGCCAGGAGTGAAGGATCCCAGCCTTTCCCTTATCCTTCCATTTGCATGCCAGCAGGGAGATCACCTGGGATCCTTAACTAGCCCTGGCCAGAGCAAAATTACAGTGGCGGGCAGATTTTAGATCTGTTCCAAAAATGGAGAACAGGAAAAAAAGGGATCTTGTAGGCCATATCAGAATTATGCAGAAAATTTGCCTGTGCCTGTTGAAGTCTATAAAATACTTCTCTTTAGTGAAGATAAACTTCAAGTCTTTGCAGCCTAAAATAGATTGTTCTGGTGTTGTACAGATTAGTCTGTCTTACAGTTTTACTGCAGATGGTGAGGCAGCTGTTCACTCTGTTAAGATAAAAAAGGGCAGGTTTTGCAATGCCCTTCTAGTAGGACCCTAGCAATATCCTTCTAGCCAGGAGTATTTCAGGAAATTCTGAAAGGAGGTGTGCAGTCCTTGCATGGGTGGAAGACTGACAGTTTTCATTAGGTCATGGGATAGAACCAAGAACATGTGTGGCTTCAATAAATTTGGTGCTACTAGATTAGTAAGGAAAAAGGAAAATACGACAGGTTACAACAAGTCTCCTTTTCATCTCTTCTTTTTTTTTTTTTTCCTTATTTATTTTCTTTATTTTCTTTTTTTTTTCTCTTTTTGGAACATACAGGCTTGTAATCCCTTTTAATATGTTGTAAAGAGACTGTGAGCTGTCATGTTCCAAATGTGTGATTTAGGGAAAATTTATTTCATTTTACCTGTACCCTTCTCTTTTTCATTTTGTGTTGGAGGGAAAAGACAACATTTTTTCCTTAACACTTTCTGAGAAGTTACCACACAGGCTCTATGCATGTACATAATAGTATAGTTTTTTGCTGATCTTATTGTATTATTAAATCTAGGAGCATAGTTTAAGAATAATTCAGTGAACTAAAATCAGTTAATATTCACTGCAGCTTTCTTTTTGTGCTATATAAATTTAAAAGAGACATGCAGGCATTTTGTTCCTCTTTCATGTAGATGCTGGCCCTTGGGGGAAACAGAGTTTGAGACTAGTACATTTGAGACATAGTACAAGACCAAGGCCCCTGTGAAGGTCACTGAACCCTGTTCAAAAGCTCTGCTTTCTCTGAGGTAGGTCTGAAGAAGCTGCTCCCATCAGTTATTTCATTTCAGGTTTGCTCTGTTGTTGCTGAGCACTATGGATAGAATGAAAGACAACCCTGCAGGGCAGCACTGAGGACGGGGAGTGGCAGGACTGGTGCTGAACCTGTGCCAGTCTAGCAGGCACTGAGTGATTCAAAGAAATCTATGGCATGCTTGCTATCATAAACTTTTTAGACCTTGTACTAATGATCAGAACACTGCCATAGACCCAAGGCCAATTAGAATAGATTTTATGACAAGGCTGTTCCATAGTGTGATAAAAGATTTGCCTTGGCAGATTTCTGTTTCGAAGATAAATCCCCCTCCAGCTATTTCTGCAGTGTGTGTGCAGTGTAAAAGCTCAAGACTGTGCTCGAGTGCAGATGCTGTGGAGTATGATTTAGACCAAAGTGTACCAAGAGCTTACAAACCAAGGTGGCATTCATGCTGCTTCATATTTTTTGCTCAAAGATAGATTTACTTTCAGCTTTCACTGACATATTTGTATGCAATTACCCCACTTACAAAGATAAGCAACATAATTCCGACTTTTTGTGTGCCCAGTTGCAGACTTTCACTTTTAGGCAAATTACTAGATCCATAGCTGACAATGTTCTGGGAAAAAGGGGCCCAATTGCTAAAAACACTGAAGATCTTTTATATAACAGTTGTAGGGTTTTTAATTGAACAGTCAAAGGAACCACAAAACATTATTTCATTTATACATCAAATGATCTATGGAGCTGAATAAGGCAAACAAAAAGTTGTGCAGAACGTAGATCTATCTGTATGTTCAGCTGTGCTAATAGGAGTAATGCTAAATGCATTTGAAAAGCCTTGCCTTATGGTCCCACCTGACACTTGTAAATGCATTCACTGCTAGTTATCTAGTGAAGAGCAGGCTGGATGCTCTTCAGCTCCTGGAGAAGGCCAGATCATAGACACTTGCTGCTGAAATGCATGTACCACTTCCAAGAGGAGCCACTCCTTCAGACCTGAGTCTGACTTCTGCACAAAAAGCTCTGCAGTATCTGGGGTGCTGCTTCAGTGCAGAAAAGGAAAGGGGAAAATTTGATTTCAAAGTTTTGATGTAGGATGGGAAATTCTTCCCTCAAGAGGCTTAGTCAGTGCCTGCCTTGTAATTTAACTTCCCACTATTGAAGCTATCTAGGCTTCTCTGACCTAAAAGACTTAAAAGAAACAATACATCTAAGTAACAGACAAAAAATACTGTTGTGACTAAACACAACAAAAAGAAATCTGATTTGCAGCACCTTGAACTAATTATACTATCATCAGAGTCAGCTCATGCAACGAATTTTATTACCTCTTGATGTTCTAGGTACAGGCAATCCTAACGTGTAACTTTCCATACAGCTTTACACAGCAATAAAAACTAAACAGTGTGACCCCTCCTACTCCCATGTCAGTGCAGCATAAAGTCACATCTTCAATACATATTGTCCTTTGCTTCACACTCACATGAATTGCCTCCCATGCAAGACCCCTGCATGCCCTGGTGAAGCCAGACTTCCATCTTCACACCCAAAGCCCAGCTCAACAGCTGCTGAAGTTACTCCTTGGAAACATCCCTGATGACCAGGAAGTGCTGCTGGGGCTGTTCCCATCAGTCAGGGGGACCTTTGCCTTTCTCTCGAGGCAGAACTCTCTCTTCATAAAAACCCAGAATCGGTGCTACCACTTACTTAGACAAAATCTGCTTTCACTTGGAGAAAGACTGAAGGATCAGCTTCTGTCCAGAAAGCAGCATCACACACTGTGAGAAGAACCTGTCCCTCCATGCACTGATTGATGTTCCAGCCTTAAATCACCTTCTGCTGCATGTCATCCATGTTTAATTAATTCCCCTGTATGAGGTGGGAATCCTTGCAGAGCAACAACTCGAGACAATCACTTTTTACAGTGAAAGAGAACCAAGCCACATTCTAGACACTTCCTGCACATTTCAACTTCATGGAATTTAGCAGATCATGGGTTTTTCTAAAGTCCCCTACAAACTTATAGGATTGTATCTGGTTATTGAATTTGGTGGAACAGGTACACAAAACAACATAAAGGCTCTTTCTGATTACATGGAATAGGAATTTTCCATCAGCTAAGGAAAGGAAGTATTATAGACAGCAGCAAGAACACCAGGCTGTCTGGTTAATCCCTTTTTTCATGCCCCTTTCAGGAATGAACAGGAAATAAACATGCATTGTGTGCAGACTCATTATATATTAGAGATCAAAAAGAAAATAAACTGATCTTCCAGATAGTTCTTAATACCAAACATGCCTGAAAGTGATGCTTCTGAACATCCCAGGGCCAAAAGAGTAGGCTGCACTTTTACCATATAAGGGTCATTCATTCAGGAAGATACTTCATATTTTAAGGAAAAAGAAAAAAAAAGGTGTTTCACTCAGTGCATCCTATTATTTCAATGGAATGTTTTCCCTCACAGCAATTCTGCCCTGGAAGGTAATGATCTGACTCAGACTGTCTGGCCAAATAAGGATTCAATGCTATCTATCAAGTACATTCAAGCTCTTTGAGAGCAACGAGTTAAAACTGATCTGTTTTAATGGATGTTTCCCAGTATTGGTATTCAATACCAATTCAAGATTCAAGAATGAACATCCACTAACAAATTTAAACAATGGCTTGTCTGGAACAAATGCAATTCACAGACACCCTGCTCAGATGCAGAGGGACAGAAAAGTAAATCTGGACTCCATTCAAATACATTAAAAAAAAATCTCTTTCCTAGAGCCTGAGCAGACATCCCATTATGGTTAAACACCAACTAAAACAGAGGGCTGGAATGGATTGCTGCAGATGGGTGGAAGACCTACAGCATATAAAATCCTGAATTTTGTAAGGAAGAAACTTCCTGTCCTGTAATGGGAAAAAGAGATTTTACCTCCATTAGAGGTCTTCCTCTTTGTGCTGAAAACAGCTCTCCAGCTCAGCTTACCACTGAAAACCTACTCACAAAACTAGTCAGCACAACTACAAGTGAATTTACCAGAAATTACACACATACATTCAAGGATATAAACAAACACCAGATAAATAGTTGTCCTTTACTCAACATTGTGGTTGTTCAAGTTTTTTTTTCTCCTTCAAATGGATTGCAGAATTCTTATCTACTTTGTCTGGAGCAGTTTCCTGGATAAGAACATCTTCTAAGATGAAGAGTAATAAACATCTTTGGTTACAACACTACTGAGCAAAAGTTTAAAAAGAGAAAACAACAACAACAACAAACCAACAACACTGTTTTATTTTTTTACATTAGACTGGAATTGGGGGAGGGGGGAGAAACACAGAGAGAGAGAGAGAGAAAAATATGGAGATAAACCACATAACAAGTTATCAAGGAAAAAAATCTCCATTGCACCACAATCACACATTCCTTAAAAGTTCTCTAACTATTAGTCCAGCTGTATTCTGAGTGCAGGTACAAGATACAAAGCATAAAGTATAACTGCATTGACAAGTATGAATGTTCCTTCCATACATTGTACCTCCTTGCTTGTACAAATACAGAAGTTGGTATGACTGCCAGAGTGTGTGTCATTTATTTCTGCTACTCTGTGATGTGGGCCTGCCAAGGACAAGGAAGGTGGAAGTACATTTTTCTTCATGTATGCTTCCTAACAGGTAGATGGAGTTGCTTGAAGTTGGCTTAGATTCTATAAACAGTGTGCAAATTTTTTTGTAAAAATTCTGGGAATTATTGGCCATGGCCACACATAGCCACAATGTCAAATACACTCTAGCCTTCTAGCTATTATCTTATTTTCCTTGAATTGTGACTACTGTAGACAAGCAAGTTGACAGGATTAAAGCTGTTCAGTCACCAGTGGAAAATATTATCTTGTCTACATACAGCAAACACTTGACCATTTATTTTGGATATTTAAAAAATTTTATGTGTGTAATACTGCAGCAGGAGCCACAAATTCTGGAGGAAAAGAAGCTACTATCTTTCAAAATAAAAGCCTTGATTTTTACAGCAATATTGGCGGGGGTGGGGGAGAGAAAAAAACAAACTTCAACATACCCTTATTTAGCTACAAAACCACCCAGTTAGCAGCACAAAAGCTGCATTGTTTGCTGCTCACACTTCTCATTGCCCAAGCCTTTCAGATCTATCCATTAACTAGTCAGAACTGCCCTGTTACAGCAGCAATGCACAGAAGTCCCTCATGAGAGACCTAGTTTGGGATGGGGACCATCAGGCCAATTTAGCTGTAGGTGCAACAAGGATAAGGCAGAGCTCCAGCAGCCAGGGGGATCTGTCACCACAATGGTGGAGACAATGCCACCTGCAGCCCAGCACACTGTTACTAGGGAGCAAGGGGAGGATCTAGGGGAAGAGCAACTTGGTTTGTTAAGTATTTGGGCATGTTTTCTGCATCTGTTTTTCGTTAAAGTCTTGCAACTGCAGCTGTAAGAAGAAGATGAGTCAGACATACACTCCCTTAGTGCTATATGACCAGGGCAGCCTAGCTAGAAGAAGAACAAGTTTTTGGAAAGCTGGATCACTTCACCTGAGAGGGTGAGTGCAGGCTGTAGCTCAAAGCAACCTCAGGCTGCAAGCAAGAGGACAAAAATTAATCTTGTAAATTGCTGAGTGTGTCTTCTAAGTGAGTGGAAATTAGGAGGCAGAGGGGAGAGATGCTTTGAAGTGGGTAAGAGGCAGCAATGTTAAGACTTAAGAAAGGAGTCTTTAAAGCATGGCTTTCATCTTTCTATAGAAAATGCAGATGAAAGTATCTTGAGAAAAGGCTCAATATTTGCTGAAGGCACAGTGTGAAAAAGTCAAGCTAGATAATGTCTATTTTTAGTTATTTTTTTAATTGTGGCAGTTGTGCTTCTTCCACTACTTTGCACTCTGTTTTTGTATTCCATAGAATAATAAACCTCTGTAATCAGAAACTTTTCAAAATCACTTTCTGGCCTTCCTTACTCAAGAAATCTTCCCAGCAGTTTGCTATGAATTACCTCCAGGAATGCTAGATTTCTGGATCAGTGGCTTAGTTTGGGACACAGGAAGTATTTTTAGATTAACTTTTCTAGACTATGTAATGTATTTAAGTCACTACCACATGGACAATAAAGCTCTTTATTTGCATTACTAATTTTGGTTTGCTTTGCTCTTTTTACACACATTTTTTAATTTGTTTTTCTGTCTGGAGATGTACAATGAGCAATGTTTCTCAGAACTAACAATGTTGGCATAGAAAGTTCACATATTGTGTGGATTTTTTTGTGCTTTCACATTAGCTCTCTTTCTTGCTTTTTTTTCCTAAACTTCAGTCCAAAAAAATCCCACTTTAAAACCTTCTTAAGAATAATAAACCACTCTTTCTGTTGAGCTCAAAAGCTCCCTGTTTTATTGACTGTCTTTTGGACTTAATTTGTGCAACACTTGGCACTGTCATGTTCTGATACATGGCTAATGATGCTAAATACTATAAATGTCACAATACATGTTAACTTAGGTGGAAATTTTTCACTGCATTTAATAACATATAATATTAGCAACATACAATAATACAATAGTAATAAGGGCCTTCCAACTTATTTATATACATGCATAATTTAGAAAGCTTACAAAAATAGAATGGTAATGTTTGAATTTTTAGAAGCACATAAAAAGCATTCAAATTTGTGTATTGAAAACTGTGAAAGCTAATTATTTCTTTTAGGAATGCAACTTCTTTTTCTTCCAAATTATTTTCATGAACTCACAGAACAATTCAGATTGGAAAGGACCTCCGGAATTAATCTAACTCACTGCTGGAAGCAGGTGCAGTTTGATCAGGCTGCTGCAAGACTTGTCAAGTCAAATTTCTGTTTCTCCAAGGACAGAGATTCCACATCCTCTCTGGGCCCTGATCCAATGCCTGATCACTCTTAGAGTTTTTCCCAGTGTCTAATGGGGATTTTCCATTTTCCAGGTCATGTTCATTGTATCTCATCCTGTTGCTGTGAACCACTGGGAAGAGTTTGGCTCCATTTTCTTTGCTGCCTCCCACCAGGCAGTTCCAGACAGCAGCAGAGTCTCCTCTTCCACTCCTCTTCTCTAGACTGAACCAGTTCAGTGTCCCTCACCTCCCCTGTACACACTGTGCTCCAGCCCTGACCATTGCAGAGACCCTTCTCTGGGTCTGTCCAGATTCCTCTGCACAGCAGTTCTGCCCTCCAGCATATCAATTGCTCCCCACAGTTTGGCATTGTTGCCAGCTTCCTGAGACTGCCATTCATCCCATCACCTTCACTGTCAATAAACAAGTTAAAGTGTACTGTGGTGTTTCCTCCTTGCCTCTATTCCAGGCTTTTATTTTGTTGTTGCAGGCCTGAGGATGGAGAAAGATCCTGTCTGCTGCTGATGTGGGGCACAAGCTTCTAGCCTTGTCTCCAGAATGCTCCTTGGCCTCTGACTCTTTCTTCTCCTTGTACTACATGGCTTGAGCTTTTGCCTCTGCAGGATGGCTAAAAAACCCTGTGGAGATCCTGTTCCTCCACCCTGATGCCACACAGTCTGCTTATCTGCTCTCACCACTCTTGAAATTTCTTCTTTGGATGTGAAATCTATCACTGAGGTTCAGAAGTGACATGTCTTCCTCATCACTTTCACCAACATGAAGCTGAGCCAATGGACTTTAGTAAACAATTCATATCATTTGCCAGTTTGACATTATCATGAGCTAATACCTTGCCCAGGCACGAGCATTTTCACACCTCCACCTGGCCCTGTGGGTGCCTTCCAAAGAAAGACACATCTCACTGAGTTCACAAAATGCCACGTTTCACAATAGGAATTTAAAATTAAGATTAATGTTCACACCACAAACATTTCTGCATCAGCTCTGCCCTGAAGTTCATATGAAGACAACAATATTTTGCTCTCTACAAGACGCTTGAAGGTTTTGCAAATATTCTTAAGAGAAGCTTCTTGTCTTAGACAAAAGCAATAAATGATACGTGACAGAGCTCATAGTAGGTGTAAACCCAGTGCCTTTGTTCAATGCCCTCTAGCAGTGCAAACATCTCCTTGCTGCAGGGGTGGTTGCAACTGACTGCTCAGCTATTAATAATCAGGCCATATTTGCCTGGCTCTGCAGAGCTCAAACGAAAGGGCTGTTCCTGCACGCCCTGGCAGTTTCCAGCAGCATCACTTGCTGTGGCTCTGCAGGTGGAAGCCCACAGTTGAGACAGTCAAGTGTAAGGGCACTCCCAAACATCACACCCACATGCAGGAATGATCACTGCCTGGCCTGTAGCTTGGGGGAGGAAGGAAAAGGTTCAAACTATTCAACAAAACCCATTCAATGCCATAAAGCAAAAGTTCACAGTTCAGGTTCCTTCCTGCTCCTCATGATCTCCTCAGCCTGCAATCAGCTGACAAGGAAAGAGAAAGTAACTGCAATTCAGTTTATTGAACCAAGAAATGTTTTATCAGATAATAACCCAGATACGTATTTTAATTCCATCACTTATCTTTATTACACGTGTACTGACTGACTGCAATAAATTTGAAATACTTATCTGTGGAAAGGTCTTAAGGGTGAGTACTAGAAGGAAGACTATGCTCTCCAGAACCTGTAAACCTGAAAGTCCAGCTGTACTTCCCAAAAATTCAAATAGGCGATTTTTAAAGCATAATTCCTCTCTCTTCAGTTTCACCTAGAATGAAGCAGTGAAGAAAAAACTGTTTTTCTTCAGAGAACAGAGAACCAGTTTCTATAGCCATGGTTCACTGAGAGTCTGCAGTTCTGGACCCAGTCTGTGGCCATACCAGTTCTGACCTGAAGACAAGTCGAGCTTTCCCAAGCCTCAGGAGAGGGCTGTAACCACTGTGTGATGCATCTCCTGCCAAAGTACACACAAAAACAAAAGAGATTTGTCACTGCAAAAGCAGAAACATCTGACATGAACATATCTTTCTCATTTTGACGAGGAATTTCCAAATATTTCCACTAAAAATGCTTAACATCTCCTCTCCTGCCCTGTAACAAATAACCAAGACAAATACCTAACCATCTCTAGCCATGAGGTGAGCTGCTCTGTACAGCCATTTTCATTGTCTCTGGCTCTCTCTGCCTGTAAAAACTGTCATTTCTTCTCCATGAACAAGTAGCAGCTCCAACCAGATCTGTGACAAACCTGAGGAAGGTGCTGGAGGCCGAAGACAGCACTGGGATGGCAGGAGGAGAGCTCAGGGAGGCTGACCTGAAATGATCACTCATGTATACAGAAAACACTGTCTTTGGCTTTTCAGAAACTGATCCCCTCACTACAGCCATTGCCAGGACACTGAGTGAAAGTGTTCAGGTGGTGATTTGGGATACAGTTGCTTCTACAGCTGTTTGGTCAGGGGCTGTCACCTTCTCTACTTAGATGAGCTGTATCACACTGCAGACAATTTTCTCCTCTTTTTTTTCATATTAAGTGGTAAGGGTTATAAATCATGTGGATTCTGTGGAATATGTTAAAAACTCCAGGACTTAAATTAATGGGCTTGAGGACATGATTTGAAAATGCCGTATCAGCAACCTGTTAGACTTACTTTTTCACTCCCCACCCACAGTCACCTGCTTTTTCAGACAGGCTGACAGTGGTAACAGGCCAGTTCAAGTTTCATACAAATACACAACTAAGAGCAACAAGAAAATCTTTCCTTAATCAGGAAGGGTTATGTGTGTTCACTGCCAGAATGGTACGATGACTCATCTCCTGCATTAAGTAAGAGGCAACAACTTACTATGAAATTTCTGTCAGCCCTGCCACAGAGAGAATTTGGGACAAATTAAGTTAACCTCCTTCAGCAGCCGGGCTCAAACCAATTTTTTAAGATTTTTAATCCTGTCTTTGCCACAAAAGGTGTCATTGCCACATTCCCAAGCTCACAGAGGCAATGAAAAATAGAGCCTCCCTAGTTGTGAGGAGAGGAGATGGAAAGGTAAAAATCTCTTCCGATAACATCAAGCTTACATGCTAAGCTGCAGGTTGCCCTGGGTAGGCTTCTTACTGAGATCATCTTTTGCTCAAAAAAATAACCTATGCATACATTTCTCATTTTCGCAATACTCAGTCCCCTGTAAAAAGTCTGTGCAGTGACAATGAAACTGAGCCAAACTCATAAACTGTTTACATTAAACTAGCATTTTTCAACACTTGATAGCAGGGTGTGAGAGTATGCAATATATTTAGGTAAGAGGCTACCTACTCTCTTCGGAGATTTGTATCCTCATCTGAAATGTAAATAAACATCTGATTTTTACGTGCTCAGCCAAGTGGTTTTGTGTTACATGAACAACATGAAACAGAAGAAATTTCTTTGTCTTTGTGTGAGGTTGAAACACACTAAGAAAACTAGTTGAAGGCAACAGGAAAACAACACCAGGAAATATATCAAGTATTTCAAGAGAACCCCTCAATACCACTGAGGAAAATCTCTGCCTTACTGTAAAGAATTCATTTTTTCACCCAAGAAGCTGAACTCTGACTACACCTCTAGTTTTTTGTAGTCTGAGCTACTCTGCAGATTTGCTTCTGCCATCTTCTTCTGTATACCCTGCCAGATGGGAAGACTCCGAGGGGAAGGCAGGTGCTAACAGGGCTTTCTCAGGCACTTGCCAGTGAGTGAGCTGGAGCCCTCTTCTTATTATATTTTATTCAGTACTGGGGAAAAACTCCATGAAAAATCTGATTAATGAAAATACATCCTTCTTATTCCATGCCTGCATAAACCCGAACTCCTGAGTGTGGAAAATTTGGAATCAAAGACTGAGTCTGGATTGAACCTAAGTTTAGACGTAACCTCAAATCCAAACCTGAGTTACCTAATGCATCAGTATCTGGCCTTTGGAGTGGAAACCAGAAGGCCAGAAACAAGGAAAGGTCCCTGCACTTTGCTCCAGAGGAGTAAATACCAAAGGCAGAAGTGCAATAAAACTGACTGCTGGGCAGGAGACCATCTGTATCTTGGTAAATGCTGTGCAGAAACATGTGTCTAAAACCTCACTCCTTTCTTTAAAATGGCCATGACCAAGCCGTTACATCCTTCTGGACACAGAGCCCAGGACCTCCTGTGCAGGTGAACACTGGCCTTCAACAAAACTGATGCAGGTGAAAGTGATCCCTGCAGCTAGGCTTGTAGAGAGGTGCTGCTGGGCTGGTCCAACCTGCATCATGCCTCAGAGACCACCTGTGTCAAAGGCTTTCACTGAGGTATGCAGCCCTCCTCCCATATCCTACTGCCAGGATGCTGACCAAGCTACCTGCAGAGATTAACCAAAATATCCCAAAGCTGTAATAAACACCAAAAAACAGCACAAATTGACAACAATTATATTTGTCCCTGATCGCCTGCCTTGACCACTCAAAAACATTGGTTTTGTGGCAGAAATTAGGTTAAGGTGTGTTAACTGGCCTTCCAGTGGCTCACACTAATATTGTCTGGCACTTGGAGCAGCACTGTTGTTCTTCCCATCCCCAGCTAAGACTCAATATTTAATGAGGAGGATCTTTTTTTCCATGAAGAGAGGTGAACATTCATATGTAGGAGCAACAGGATTTCCCTCCACACCATATATCCAGGCCACAGAAAGAGGCTTGCAATTGATATGCAGACAGAACAGTTAGATTGGGTGGCATGTACTTATGATCCAGTATTAAGAAAATTACAGAGTATGAACCATTTTATGTGGTTGGTTGTTGTGGGTTTTTTTCCCTTGTAGATTTCTTGTTTAAATTTCCACTGATTGCTGAAAAGCACCAAGTGTACAGTTAACTTTTTAGGTCACTCTCAAGTATTTTAGACCTGAGAAAGCTATAAAGTTCTCAGATAGGTTTTTTGGGGGGGTTGTTTCATTTTTCTAAACATTTAGATCTTTTCAAGATCAGCTTTAATGTACCTACATATTGTATTTATTGCTACTTGCTTTCATGTGCTATCCACATTTAATAGGATGGAGTAGGATTTTGCCAATAGTAGCAAACTCTATTTTTTCCCAGCATCTTTGCCAAATGGCCATAGGACTGTCTGGTAGATGGCCAGTGAGTGCTGGTGGTCTATAACCACAGTCTTTCAAACAATATGAAAATAAATCTGCTCTGGAATATCTTTGATCTCCTAGCAAGAAAAGCACTTCTTCTGGGATGAAATAATAGGCATTCTTCAAATCATGACCACAGACATTCTGAAGAGAAAACAAAGATCTCTCCTACTCCATACAGAAGAACCACTAGGGCATTCCAAAATTTTATCATATTTTTTAAGTCTGCCTGGCTTTGGCACCTGTGTCTTTGTCTCTGTGAGGAAATGAGTATATTGTAGGCAGAAAAAAGGCTCCTATGGCTGATGCAGTTACCACTGCACACATCCCCAGCTTGCTGCTCCTTCAAGGAGCACAACCCGGCAGTGCTCCTGCCCCTTCAGTGACAGCTCAGGTCTATCACCTGCAGCTCTGAGGAAAGGCTGGGCTACAGCTCCTTCCTAGACCTCCTGCTGACTCAACAGGTGGCCTTCCTGGATGCTCTCTGATAACAGTAAGTTAGCCAGAAAGTTCCCAACAGCACTCATGTTAGGGTTTGCTTTTGATGAGTTGCAAGTTTCTTTAAAAAGCAGCCTGTGTATTTTTTTGCCTTTGCTGCCTTCCTTACGAGGCGAGGGGGAAAAAAAAAAAAAAGGCTGTAATATCTCTGCTAAATGTGAAAAGAAAACACCATCTTCTGTCATGCATGATTTTACTGATCACAGCATCTCTCACTTTTTGGGTGGGATACAGAAAACTTCTGGACAAGAATTTGCACATGAACTTCCCTGTTTAATTCTAGTTCAACTGTCTTGCAGATATTGCTCCCAGATGCTTTTACAGATGAACGAGATCTTTACTGGGAGCTCCCAATCAAATCTGCCTGCACCTTTCAATTTCTAGTTGTTTTTTTTTTAATGCAGAACAGCTCCATAAATCTCAGTAGGTGTAAAATCAGCCCAGCTTCCATTACACCTCACCTTAAGATCCACTAGGGAAAGAAACTTCCCCCACAGCCCACGTCTGACACGCTGAAGAAAGCAGAGTACAGAGGCACATTTCAAGATATTTCAACATACTTGCTTTCCTTCTGACACTAACGTGACAACCAATCTGTGAGTGTCGTTGCCCTGGAGCAATAACCGTCCTAGGAATCTGCAGGGATGCACCTCTGCCAAGGGCCTGTTCAGACTCATCTGCAGAATGACAGAGCAGAACCTCGTGGCAGCAGAGATCCCAGGTCTGTGTGAACTGGTAGGAGATCTGGGTGAATGCAAACTAGAGGAGGAGATGGTTGGTATGAAACGGTCTTCAAGAGGTTAACAACACAGCCCAGAAATTCTCTGTGATAATGCCATGTGCCAAACCTCCTTTCCTTCCTGTTCATTCAGCAGCAGCCTTCCCTGCTGCACACTATTAGGACGCAGCTGAAATAAAAATAGCTTGTTCCCTGCAATCCTCTGGATAGGCTTCAGCTAGCCAGGGTTTTGTTGTGCAGAGGGGGATAGAACACACAGCAAGGAAAAGGATTTATCTGAGAAATCTCTTTGCAAGTCTTGTCACTGCAAGCAAAGGCAGCTGCCTGGCTATCTGCACTAATGTCACAGTGCTCCCTGCTAGCAGCCCAAATGTTTTGCCAGCCCCCACAAGATCCTCAAAGCCTCTTGCTTGCACTTAGGTCCTCTGTAGCACTCCAGAGCAGTCAGATGCTCTGTGCTGATCCTGTTTTCACTGGTGACAGAGAAACACCACCATTAGACATAGATCTATGAGCCTATTCAAACCACAGCAGAACACAGCATAGTCATTTTATTTGGGATTTTTCTCACCTTAAGCCATCTAAAAACCAGGAAATGAGGCTAGCACAGCTGTTTGGGGTACCTCTGCATTCAGAAACAGTCTCTTTCAGCAGGTAGCTGATACCATTTGTCTTAAACACTCACTTTAGGGTGATTGTAATTTTTCCCTCAGAGTAGATTAATACATCCCCCACCTCCCAGTACCTGGTATTTCCCATCGGTAAGTCCCACCCAAATGAAAACAGTCATTTGAGGCCTTCCTAAGAACTAGACACACACAACTCATAAAGCTATATTTGCAGTAAAATGGTGGTGCCCACTCTTACCAATAAAGATGTATTTGAAATGCCATAGTGCCTAAGTCTCAGCAGAAGCTGGTGAGATCTGGTAAAAGGGTTAGGGCTTTATGCTACTTTTGCAAATATCATAGCAGCTGCACATTGATCTTGGAAATCTCTGTCCAGTCCTGATATCTGCACTTCACAGCACATTCTGGGAAAAAAAAAAAAAAAAAAAAAAAAAAAAAAAAAAAAAAAAAGGCAAGAACAATCCTTGAAAAATTTTCTTGTAATAAAATATACTTGAGAAATCTCACTGATTAACTAAAAAAAACCCCTCAAACCGTGATTTGGTCATAGCCTGTCAATACCTACATTTGGGGAACATTTCCAATGCTATATGCTGCTTTCAATCAAGCAAATAAAAAACTATTATGTCCTTCAATGGCTGGAAGCTAAAACTGAACAGAATCAAGCTCACAATAAAGATGTATATTTTTAAAAGGAGGATTGGCCACTAAGGTGACTATTGATTCTCTTACAGTGAAAGTTTTTTGAGCTTTGTTTGAAAGCTGAATAAGATTGATCTTTCCACAGACATACTGAAGGGAAACAGTGGGGTCAATAAAGAACTTACTACTCAAATGTGATGGTTTGTGCTGTTTGAAGATAGCAGTTTTCTCTCCAGATGGACAATAGTCTTTACGGCTTTCCTCAGGAGTTCTCTGTGCATCTCAAAAGACAAAAGGGAAGTGAAAGGAGCATAGGGGAGTATTAAAGAATATCAGAGGCAGTGCCAGGTAATGGATGAACAAATAATTCTCAAGAGTATTTGTAGAAGAAAGCAACAGAGTGCTCGAAGCAAATGGCAGTGAAGAGATGCTTTACCTGTTTGACATGACATTGACCGTAAGAAGTAGATATTTGCAATCATTATGACACTGCAATATCTCATTCTTCTCCTCCTAGTGAAATCCATAATTAATAAGATAACAGATCCTCAAATAAATAAATCTTGGTTGACATCTCAAGAGCTATGGCAGCCAGCAGTAAAAGAGAAGCAGGAAAGCTTTCTAGACTTTAAACCACAGGAAAGACACACAGAATTACTTGTCATCCTCTTTCTCTAACTTCTCGGTTTTCCTGCCACCAAAGGAATTGAGAACTACACCAACACACTCCAAAAGAGGAGCATGCCATGGATATTGTTCACACCATCACACTTCTCGCTGGAGCTGGGCCCCAGTGCTTCAGGCATGAACAAGGCCACACAGGGTTAGCAGACAAAAAAAGAAAGTCTTGCCCCAACCCAGTAAAAGCACAGCTGGTCAAGACTCATCAGGCAGCACACACCTGCATAGCTTAGAAAACTTGCAAATGGCAAACAAGGCTACAGTCAAGGAAAAGAGGTGGAGATGTATCAATAGGTTCTCTGCAGTGTTCTCGAAATTCCCTGATAAAGACAGAGGCTTGGTTATAACGAGTCTGCTGGCAGAAACAGCACTTTTTCCTCCATCCCAGTGATTGGATGATCAGACTCGCATGATGGCCTTTGTGTGCTGACTCACCAGAGGGCAGCAGCTTTCCAGATGTGATGTCAGCCCATAAAAACGCCAGACGTCCCTCTCACGCTCCCAGTCCCACCATCCCTTTTCACACTGATGTCAGCAATCCCATTTTGCATGCTTGGCTGGCAGGCTAAATGTCTTACTGTTTTGGGATGACAGCAAGTCAGATCGTGTACCTGGTACATGGTTAAATTCAGAGTTCAATGTCACGGTGTAGTAAAAAAATCTCACACAATTAGTCTGCAATGAGTAACATATCTAGGGTGATCTGCTGCCTCATGCAGACAGACTTCTCTGTCACTCCATGGAGAAGTGAAAAGATTTTTTTAAATACTCTTTATTTTAGTGCTAGATATGCTGGTACCAGGAAACCTATTTTCCCACCCAGTTTTCTACTTTTAACTGAAGGGTGGAGAAAATAACATTTATCCTCTATTGAAACAGGCAAAAACTCTATTTCAGGAGTATCTCCTGACAGGGAGAAAGTGTGGCACCTGCATATTCCTAGTGATGAGAGTGTCTGGAGTCACCCTTCGTTATAAGCCCCAGTCCCTTTCTTATCCCTTTATTTCCCATGCCAAAATCAGGGTAATATTTCCCTCCCAGTAGGGAGGTTAGGAGAGTTTCTGGGAGGTGCTGCATTACATGTGTTGTACAGTGGCACAAAGCACAGCAACAGGAAAGCTTCACAGAATCACAGCACCACAGAATCTTAGGGGTTGGAAGGGACCTCAAAAGATCATCTAGTCCAACCCCCCTGCCAGAGCAGGAACACCCAGAGCGCATCACACAGGAACTTGTCCAGGTGGGTGTTGAATGTCTCCAGTGAAGGAGACTCCACAACCTCTCTGGGCAACCTGTTCCATTGCGCTGTCACTCTCACAGGAAAGAAGTTTTTCCTTATGTTTATGAGGAACCTCTTATGCTCCAGCTTGCACCCATTGCCCCTTGCACCATCACTAGACATTACTGAAAAAAAACCTGGCTCTGTCCTCCTGACACTTGCCCTTAACATATTTATAAACATTGATGAGGTCGCCCCTCAGTCTCCTCTTCTCCAAGCTCAAGAGACCCATCTCCCTCAGCCTTTCCTCAATGGGAGATGTTTCACTGCATCAGCATTTCTGTTCTCACTGCCAGGGTCCTGGGTGGGCTGGTGTCAAACCAAGGCCTTGAAATTTCAACGCAAATGTGGTGGTGTCATTCATTACTAAACTGCAGATAAGTAAATTGCAGAGACTGCAAGACACAGTCTGTTTCCATTTCAGCTGAGGGGGAACCATACAACTATTCACAGCAGGTCCTACAATGTAATGCTGAGAAAATGCCTATAGCATCCGTCCCAGGAGAGCCTGCCTGTGGAGGAAGGGCACGGGAGGGAGTGCATGGGAGCCACCTCCCCTGAGCAGCCACCAGGTTCTGCACAAGTACAAGAAGCAGCCACGGCATAGTTGAAGAGAGAAAAACAAAACCACTAGTGGTTGTTTTAAATACCTCTGCCTCGTGCAGTGCTCCTGGGAAGGGGAGAGGAATTGGAGCAAACACCATGGGAATGCGAAGTCTTATCAAAAAATCCCTGTCAAGAGACTGTAAGAATTTGTCAAGAACCAGGGAAGCGTGCTATGCATGTGTGAGACTGCAGGCTGGAGCACAGTATTTCATAACAACAGGTTCAAAGTATAAACCCTTCCCATGCACTTCAGACCAAACTCCTCAAAGATCCTTAAATGTTTGGTTTCTTGTGGAAATACTAACAGTTAATAGAAATTGTGATTTCTGCATAATAGAGGGGACTTCCACCTTCCATCAGCAGATACCACTTAGAGATTAATTATTTGGAGCTCAAACACATATTTTGGTGGCTACTTGAACAGGAGCAGCTGTCTCAGGAGGAAACAAAAAGCTTTTATGTAGTCGCTGCACACATACACACCATCAAGAAAAGACAGTCACTGCCCTAAGTCATTTGCTGTCTAAATATACTGGAGGAAGGAGGATAAGGAGGTACATGGAGGGGTGATAGAATTAGCCAACGTCCTACCACAGTAGAGAGGGAGCAGGTCACAGCATGGTCTCTCCACTGTAATTTCTTCAGTTAGTGCTCACTAACTTTCCCCTCCCTGCAGTCTCACCTCTCCCATATGATTTCTGGACCACCATGAGAGGTGATGTTACAGAGCAAAATACACCAGTGGGGAAGGGATGCAAATCTTCCAGCATGTCTAGGTAAACACAGCACGCCATTGGGAAACAGTAAATATTTTCTTGTGAAGGAGAAGACCCTTCTTCGTGACCCTGTGGAGACAAGGGACACCTACTGCTCACCCTTGGCAGTGGGACCATTCCTGGTCACCCAGCTACTGTGCCCACAGATCCACTCCCTGGAGGGTAGCCTCTCCAGCCCCTCCAGGGCTTTTTAATACATTGGTAAGGGGGGGAAATAAGTCAGGATTGTAAAGACCATTGCTTTGGGTTTATGAGAAAACCACACATCTACCATGAATCAGATTGCATGGAAACATGTTTTTGCTCAATACATTAATACCTTTTTTTTTTTCCCCAAGATCCTTAACAAGAAACTAAAAATCATGCAGCCAAACCAAAATTTAACCACTGTAAACTGTGGAGACTCCCTGAAAGCTTTAACAAAGTTTATCCTCCCAGCAGACCCTGTCAAGATCACCCTCAGGAAGGGTGGCACGGAAGACACACAAATTTAGATTTAACAAGAGCAAGGGGACGCAGGTAGGAAGAAGCCACATTAGTTACTTGTACAAGCTGCAGCCTTGAAGATTAATTATTAGTGTGGGAGAAAGGCACTCTTGCAGAGCCTATAGCAGCCAAAGGGAACCCTGCAGTGTCAGCAGTACCACAGCCACAGGAGACATTGGGTAAAATGTAGGACATGGGTGTGAAGAAGACCTCCTGGAAGCTGCTGCCACCCATTTGTAGGGCAGTACATTAGGTACCCTGACTCATGTTTTGGAAGGAGCTTCCCCTTTGTGATGGGGTACCAGTGCTGCAGCTGTTCACAGAATCACAGCATCACAGAATCTTAGGGGTTGGAAGGGACCTCGAAAGATCATCTAGTCCAACCTCCCTGCCAGAGCAAGATCACCCAGAGTACATCACACAAGAACGTGTCCAGGTGGGTTTTGAATGTCTTCAGCAAAGGAGACTCCACAGCCTCTCTGGGCAGCCTGTTCCAGTGCTCTGTCACTCTCACAGGAAAGAAGTTTTTCCTTATGTTTATGAGGAACCTCTTATGCTCCAGCTTGCACCCATTGCCCCTTGTCCTATCACTGGACATCACTGAAAAAAGCCTGGCTCTGTCCTCCTGACACTTGCCCTTAACATATTTGTTAACATTGATGAGGTCGCCCCTCAGCCTCCTCTTCTCCAAGCTAAAGAGGCCCAGCTCCCTCAGCCTTTCCTCATAAGGGAGATGTTCCACTCCCTTAATCATCTTTGTGGCTCTGCCCTGGACTCTTTCCAGCAGTTCCCTGTCCTTCCTGAACTGAGGGGCCCAGAACTGGACACAGTATTCCAGATGTGGCCTCACCAAGGCAGAATAGAGAGGGAGGAGAACCTCCCTTGACCTACTAACCACACCCTTTCTAATGCACCCCAGGATGCCATTGGCCTTCTTAGCCACAAGGGCACATTGCTGGCTCATGGTCATCCTCCTGTCCACCAGGACCCCCAGGTCCCTTTCTCCTACACTGCTCTCCAGCAGGTCAGCCCCCAACCTGTACTGGTACATGGGGTTGTTCTTCCCCAGATGCAAGACTCTACACTTGCCCTTGTTGAATTTCATCAAGTTTCTCCCCGCCCAACTCTCCAGCCTGTCCAGGTCTCACTGAGTGGCAGCACAGCCTTCTGGTGTGACAGCCACTCCTCCCAGTTAAGTGTCATCAGCAAACTTGCTGAGGGCACACTCTGTTCCCTCATCCAGGTCCTTGATGAAAATACTGAACAACACTGGTCCCAGTACCGACCCCTGAGGGACTCCACTAGTCACAGACCTCCAACTAGATTCTGTCCCATTGACCACAACTTTCTGACTTCTTCCTTTCAACCAGTTCAGGATCCACCTCAATACCTGATCACCAAGACCACCCTTCCTCAGTTTATCTACGAGGATGCTGTGGGAGACTGTGTCAAATGCTTTACTGAAATCAAGATAAACCACATCTACTGCCCTACCATCATCTATCCACCTAGTTACTCCCTCACAGAAGGCTATAAGGTTGGTCAAACATGACTTCCCCTTGGTAAAACCATGTTGACTGCTCTTAATGACCCCCTCATCCTTGAGATGCCTCGAGATAGTGCCAAGAACAAGTTGTTCCATCACCTTTCCAGGGACGGAGGTGATGCTGATCTGTGTAGAGTTACCCAGGTCTTCCTTCTTGCCCTTCTTGTAGACTGGAGTGACATTTGCTATCCTCCAGTCCTCAGGCACCTCTCCTGTTGCCCATGACTTACCAAAGATGATGGAGAGTGGCCTAGCAATGACCTCCACCAGTTCCCTTAGCACCCACAGGTTCATTCCATCCAGACCCATCAATTTTTGGATGTCCAGATTGCTTAACTGAACCATAACCCAATCATCATCTACCAAAGCAAACTGCTCCTTCATCCTGGCTTCTTCTGGGGCTTTAGGGATCTAGGGCTCCTGGGGACAGTCTGCAGCAGTAAAGACAGAGGCAAAAAAGGCATTCAGCACCTCTGCCTTCTTTATATCCTCTGTCACCAGGGCACCCACCTCATTTAGCAGTGGGCCTATATTGCCTCTAGTGTTAGCTCTATCTGCAATGTGTCTGAAGAAGCCCTTTCTATTGCCCTTGACCTCACTTGCAAGATTAATTTCCAAGGAGGCTTTCCTAATTGCCTCCCTACATCCTCTGACAACAGTCCTGTATTCCTCCCAAGTGGTCAGCCCCTCATTCCGTGATCCATAGATTCTCTTTTTCCACTTGAGTTTGCCCAGCAGTTTCTTGTTTAACCATGTGGGTCTCCTGGCTCCCTTACTTGATTTCCTGTCCATTGGGATGCTCTGATCCTGAGCTTGCAAGAAGGGGTCCTTGAATGTTTACCAACTACCTTGAGCCCCTTTACCATTTAGGACCCTGTCCCATGGGACTTCTCTCAATAATTGACTGAAGAGGCCAACCTTCACCTTGGAGAGCACAGAACAGTCCTGCTCCTCCCCCGGCTTCATGTCACAGACATTGCCTTCTATTGTGCCTCCTGGTTGACTTCAGAACACTGACTGCTGAGCATGTTTGCTCTTCTAAGAAGAGTTTTTAAACACTCACCCACCCATAACCACAGTTCCTTTAGCAGATGATAATTTTACCACCAATTACTAAAACAGAGTATTTGCAAGCCTGCAGATGAACTTTTCTTACCAGGCCTAAAACCTCAGTGCCTGGAGCCACCAGGAGTTCAGGCCTAGTGGTGTCCCCCCAGGTTTGCTCTGAAACTGTCCTCCTCCTTCCAAGGTGTCTCCAAGAGCCCCTGTCCTCCCCTACACTTCCTTTCCCACTGCAGCAGCTCTCCAGCTGTCCAAGGGTAGGGGACAGCTCATGCTCCCCAGCAGGTTTGTTGCCTCTTGCACTCTCCTTGTCTTGGGCTGGTCATAGCATGGCTCCTTCTGCTTCTCTGTTTGATGCTGTATCATTATCATCATCATAGAATGTTTTGGGTTGGAAGAGACCTTAAAGATCGTCTAGTTCCAACCCCCCTGCACGGGCAGAGACACTGTCCACTAGAAAAGGTTACTCAAAGTCTGTCCAACCTGGCCTAGAACACTTCCAGGGATGGGGCATCCACAGCTTCCCTGGCCAGCTTGTGCCAGTGTCTCAACACCCTCACAATAAAGAATTTCTTCCTAATATAGGGGATAAAGTGTGTAGGCAGCCATGAAAGCCATCACAGGAGACTTAATTTACCAGTTTTTTATCATTTCCATGAAAACTCTTCATTAAAGCTTATACTGTATTGTCCTCTGCAGCTCAGCCAAAAAAAAAAAAAAAAAAAAAAAATCTACACAACCATGTTAATACAAAAAAATAATTATTTAACAACTAAAAAGATGAGCTTCAAGTAGCTCTTTTACACAAGTTACTCTTGTGTGAGGTGAGATTTCTATGCATGACACTGATTTTCAGAGATGTGATAACTTCCTAAGGGAAAACTGTAACTCAGAGCAGTATAAGAGTAGTTGGCTGCTACTGGTAGTGAACAAAATATAGCTGCAAATGTTTACTTTTTAATAGATAAGCAAGAGTCTTGTGTCTTCCTGGAGCCTGACTGGAATTCAGATATTGTTTGTCTTTTCTCTCCCACA
Source organism: Apus apus (assembly GCF_020740795.1). Taxonomy (NCBI): domain Eukaryota; kingdom Metazoa; phylum Chordata; class Aves; order Apodiformes; family Apodidae; genus Apus; species Apus apus. The sequence continues at coordinate 65,458,743 of NC_067312.1, read as the reverse complement.
ACACACATTTGATCTTATAATACTTTCGAAACCTTGAGCAAATACAATACTGCAAGTTAAACATTACATCAGTCAAATGTACCCATTACCATGACTTCAAAACAACTGCTCAGAAGAACTTAGATCTGAAGTAAATATTTTAATGAAAAGTTTGAGTAACCAGTCCTTACCATAGCTCCCCAATAATTCACCTGCCAGCTCTGTGAAGATTTATGAATATAACACCACTCCTAGCCATTCCTACAGCTTCTTTTTCTTGGTGGGTGGTTGTTTTTTTCCACCATCTGAGAAGCCCAGTGCATCGGACATCTGTTCACTGTTTGCCCAGGGCAATGCACTTGGCAAGCACAGCCAGTTCTGCTCGTTTCATCCACAGAGTAAAGCAGGGCACAGCAAGGCAGAGCCCCACTGCCAGTGCTAATGGCTTACATGGCACTATGACAATTTACACCAGGGAAAGATCTGTCCAAGGATGTTAAAGCTATTGCCAGGGCTGTGAAACAAGTCAGTGCAGAGCTGCTGTCAGAGAGAGACACTGCATCTCTGGTCACCTCTTCTGGCAGCACAGCACCTGCAGATTGGACCACTGGCAGCACCAAGGGAAAATGATGCAGGGAGTTTGTTGTCAGGGGCCTCAAGAGTACTTTTCTTTCTTATTTTGAGATTTAAAAAACAACCCACTGGTCCACATAAATGCAGGTATTTGAGGCATATCTAAAAAATACATCAAAAATTAAAATACAAAACTGCAGCATTTACTTTCAAAATTATAGGCCCTCATCCCCTTTATACTCAGTTTCCTATGAGCAAATATAAAACAAAGGAATTTAAATTCACAAGTTTCAAGTTAATTTACATTTCTACATGTAGGTTACTGATTGCTGACCCCATCAAAAACAATTCCAGAAATACTAGTGATCTCAGTAGAGTCAAGATTTTACCTAAAATGGTATGTGAACTCCTGTATTTAACAGCTGAGGACAAGCATCCTGAAAGTGGCACCTCTGCTTGCTTTTACAGATTGGGGCTGAGGCAGATAACTTTTTAAGCTGAACATAATCTTCAATGTGCTGGCTTTGATCTCTGTAACTTTCTCAGTGTCACACTAAAGCAGTCCAACAAACATCCTTGTTTATGAAATAATGTCCTGCATAAGGTAAAAGTTTGTCTAAGCAAGTCTTTAGAAACAATATTGACACAAACAGTCTGAAGTAATAGCTATGCTTTTTATTAAAAAAAGTGTCTGGATTATTTTATTTCACACAAAGTAATGTTATCATATATTCATTAACCATCCATGTTTAGGAGTATATTTCTCTTTTTCAAACTTTAATCATGGGTTTAATCTTCCTCCTTTGTTGTCCTCAGAACTATATTTTAAGATATTGTGACATTACTTCTCCAGTGACAAAATGGTTCCTTGACCCAAAATTATACTTTCATTTCCATATCAAATCCAGTGCATTTATATTTACCTCAGTAATTTTCTCAGAGCTTTAATAAGGCAAAGCAATTTCATTTATTTAAAGCGTTTTTGAGTGATTGTTACTGTTATATATAAGTGACAGAAGGAAAATGAAAATAGTAATTTTCAGGATTTCATTTTTTAAGTACAGAATTCTGCATCAGATTAATAAGAACTGCTGGAGTTCTATGAATAGAAGTGTGTTAATAAGACAGTACATGTACCTGTGAAACCAAGAGAAAGATGCCTTAATGGTCTTTAGTATTGCTAGCTCCAGAAATTATAGGTTTTAACTGCCTTTTTCTTGAGCAAACAGGTACTTTCAGTAGCATTTATTCACAGCCCGCAAGCTTTGAGTCTCTGTGGTCCACCAAAACCAGTAACAAAACCATTGTTTATTTTAACAGAGAAACAAATGCAAGCTCCACCCTGGAGCTGGAGCCAAGAGAGAGTGGGTGTAAGCCAGTTCTTCTGCTTTCCTTCTGAAAAGATTTATGAGCCGCATGAACTTCACATTTACCTCAGAAAAGTCATACCACTTCTCCTGGAGCACTGACATATAAACTGTGTAACATGTAGAACTGTCAGGCTTCACCATGTTCAGTTTTGACACACTCCTCCCCTCACTCACCACCCCCAGCCACCCTGATTTAAAAACTGTGCAGAGATCATTAAAAACATGGAGTTGTTCTTATAATAAAAAAGCTGGGTCCCCAGTACAGACAGGTTCTGTGGGTTGTGAGAGGACAGACAATTCCACTTCTGTGAATCCTTTTTTAGGGAGATTTGCCTGAAATACTCACGAGTATAGGGAAGATAACTGACTTCAACCAATATTACAACAAAATAACACTAACCTTTTATCAACCTATAGCAGAAAAGCTATGATTTTACAGTTACTGGGTTTTAAAATTAAGGACTCCAGTGCTGTAAGAGTATTTTTGTCCCTGGCATTAACAGAAACTAGACTTTTGTGAATCTCATCTTCTGGATACTACAGAGTCCTGCTTTGGCACACTCAGTGGGTACTGACCTATTCTTCTCTTCCCAAATGCCTTTCACCTTTTTGGCATTAGAAAGGGATATCTGTGATGTTTGCACTCTAATAGAAACCAGACGTGGCAAGAATGAAAGCAGAGCCTGAATCCCACAAAGCAAACCCCAAAAGGGGACAGTTAAGCTCGTTTTCCTCATCTGTCCCCTTCTGCCTGGATTTCTCTCTTAGATAGACAAAGGTCTCCATAGCCACCAATATTTCCATGACATCTTTCCCTCTTGGTAAATGGTGTGCATGGCCTCTCCCAAAATCCAATGCTGGAGGGACTGGAGCAGCTGAAAGGAAGGTGCTGTGGGACCACCCAGACAGGCTGCTTCCTCCCTACCTGTGAGGACCACTTTTTTGGGGGTGTGCGCTGGAGCTGCTGCAGCTCTTTGGTTTCCATCTTGCAGGAGTGTGGCAGCTCCTCAGCTTTTGTTTTGCCCAGTGGAAGGCTTTGGAGTGATTTCCACCCACTTGCCTCAAAATACTGCACTGACAAGAATAAAATCCATCACGCCTTGTCCAATCACAGCCATAACAGTTGCTTTGTGGCTGCAACCCAAAACATGAGAGGCTCAGCACAGGCTCTGACGTGCTGGTCTTGAGCTGCAGAGCCAGACTCAAACTCTAGACAAAAGTATTTCCTCCTGAAATACAAACTGGTGGTGGCATTTTGATGGGAAATTTCTTCTAAAAAATCTTTAATGTTCAATCACTATTTAAAGGTGCATTCTTTTTAATTAATAAAGTGTCTTTGATTTCTGTTGCGGAACTTTGATATCAAAGCCGTTGGATCTTTCTGTCCTTGAAAAAATATTGTTGTTTTGATTTTATACCTAGGTTCTTTAACACAGTCTGATACCTGAGATGCAGCAGGATGGAAATTGTATTCTCCCTGTATGGAGGGCTAGACACAGGCCCAGCAAACCAACCCTCATCCAATACACCTCACTCAGCCTGTGTCAGCTCCATGCAGTGAGAGCCTTGGAGTTTTTTCAGATGACCCATCACTATCCTCCCCAAAAACCTTTTTTCATTCTCCTGGCCCCAGAAAGTACTAGGAGCAACACATGCCACTCACTTTCCTTCCCCTCCTTCTTCCTCATGGGTATTTTCTCAACTGTAGCCTTCAATTTGTTCCTATGGAGAGGGGTAAAGAAGTCAAAGCGAGCTGTTTTAAGGGTTTTCCTTCACCAGAAGTCTTCTGAATGCTGATTTGTCCTGAAAATAGCACCAAAAGTCAGGGTGCCCAAGTGTTCCTCTGTCATTTCTGCTCTTATTGTAGGATATAAGATACAAAATCTTGCAACAAACACACCCCCAGATAATGATTGACAAACTGGGTACATGTACTCTAGGCTGTTTGACATACAATTATATTAAAGGTCAGATGTACATGATACACCTATTACTTGTTGTGGAGATTTACATTTGTCCAGAGCAAACCCTGTCCCCACCAAAATAAAAATTATCTTAGCAATACTGACATATTTGAAATACTCATGTATTTTAGCCGTTTACTCTCAAGCACTAACCTTCAGGGTATTACAGGGTGTCTTGGAAAACAGCTTGCATTTTGCACTCCTCCTCTGCATTCAACAGCTGAAACTGTGTTTGTTTATAAAAATTGCCTAATAATTGAGAGCTTCCTTGCCAAGATTCAAGCTTGAAGCTGAGTGCAGAGACCATATTGACAGCTTGGAGTGGGGGAAGGAGAATTTTGAGTGAAAGAAATAAATGAATCTCCTATCATAGAGAGAAAGTAAAGGAAGATGGAAAAGCAAAGCACTTGAAAATGAGTGAAGGACCTGAAACACAAACATGGGCAAGCATATTTTTTCCCCATGGATATATTGTTGTATTACTGCTTCTAAGATCGGCTTAAAGCAACCATGTTTTTTTTTTCTAGAGAAGAGGGTGATAATAAATACAGTTCTTTTTGAAGCCTTGCTTTCATAGTTCCCTTCATTGACAATGTTAAAGACACTCAGATTTCAGTGACACGATATTTTAAAAAACTTAGAGAATGACACTTACAATAGAAAATCATCTTCAAAACACAGAGAATTAGCTTTTTTTTACAGGACCACTGACGTAAAGAAACCAGCCAGCATAAAGCTGAACAGATAGTTTCCTGAACCCTCTCCATGAAAGCTGGCAAGACTATCTATTATCTGGCAGTTGCAGCATCCTCTGAGACTCAAAGCACCTGGGTACTCTTCCCAACTTCGGCCCAGTGCTCCTTTATGCAGTTTGGAAAAGTAATTTACCTCTATGTGCCTCAATATTCCAAATGCAACTTAATTATACATGTACATGTGGCCTTTATTGCTCCAGGCAGGAACATTTTTCCCATATTAATTTGCAAAAGCTGTTGAAACTCACTGAATTCTTCACTGGTGTTAGTACTGAACACACATCTTTTTATGTTTAATTTTCAATAAATAAATCAAGGATGCAGTACACCTCTAAAACCACCAGCTCAGTACAAATATTACTAAGGAGAAGAAAGCACCTGCCCAGCAGAAAAGAGGAGGCAATTCCTTGAAGCTTGATGTAGTTAATTTAAATACTGTGAGTTAGATCTCTTATCTTGCCTGGAATTCCAGGTCTGCCCTAGGCTCTTTGCAATGGTGAGGGGAGCCTATCCTTTTGCAAAACCCTCAGGTTTGAATAGAAAAGTAAAAAAATTCTCTTGAGACTAGTATGTATGTTTCTTTATATTTTTTTCACTGTTCCCACTTCAAGAATGGTCAAAATGAACCACAGAGGTTAAATGATTTGACTACGAAGTCTTTGGACACAAATAGAAACTCTTGATGATTTGCATGTCCAACCACTAGATCTAAGAAAAAAGACCAGTGCAAAGCATGGCCAGATACCAGACAAGTCTATCTCAGAAGGAGGAGGAAGTTCTCCAACAAATGTGACAAGAGTGCATTCTTTTTAACTGAAAAGAAAGATTCGCCTTTATGCTGTACCCCCCAGCTTATAGAAACCTCTCCAGGACCCAGTTTTATGCAGCTGAGTTTTGAACCTCTTTAGGCTAATGCACAGTTTTCCTTCCCATTCCTTGACCTGAGATGTACATCTCATAGCACACGGAGAGAGATGCTGTCACTGGTTACCAATGGGCAAAGTGGTGGGAGTTTCCTATTCCTGAATAAGGCACTTGCATCTCTTCACTGTCTGCCAGTCTTTCATCATACCAACTGGAATCAATATCTGCAATCTGTGAGAGGTCCAAGGCTCATCTCAGCCACTGAGCTCCACAGCTTGCAGGTTCTTCTTATAGTACTCCACTTACACTGTAAAGACAAAAAAAGGAATGCAGCCCTGCAGCCAAGATTTCCACTTCAGACATTCATTTTCCTGCTCCAAAGAAACATTACTAGTCTGTGAGTACCCCATTCTGTGATTATTTTGAAAAATATTTTGGTTAGGCTGGATCATACTTGAAGGCTTTGCAAGAAAACCCCACAGTTCCTTGCAAACAAAACTTCTATACTTCTAGTAAATAGTTTTGTTTTTCAGATATAACCATTACGAAGAATTTCAGCCAGCCGGATGGAAACACCTTCACAAAATTACTGAGAAATGTCATGTAGTAATTTTGTGAATGAGTTCCAGGAATTACTGAAAGTCATTTGCTATTTATTGCTTAGTAATATCATATTTGAGGTTTCCTGTCACCACTTCAGTTGTGCCAAAGCTTAAAAAACTAAAATACAGTTTCACATGCTTTGCAAATGCCTGCTTCTACCAGATTACTTTGCAAGAATGGACCTGGTATTCAAGGATGTTTGAGAAAGATTGGAGCACCTTGTTTTTCCCCACTTTGTGACCAAACTACTTGCAGAAACTAGCCATAAGAGCAAGAACAGAAAGGATAACAAAGAATTAAAGTGCAGTGGGCATCATTCTCCCATTATTTCACAGAAATAATTCTTTTGCTGTTACCAAATACCTCAAGCACAGCATTTCCTGTCCATTGCAACTTGCAGCTCCCAGTCCACATGGGCTAGGCAGAGCCCCTCACCACCGCAGGGAGAAGGACTACACCATATTCCTCTCTACTCCCAAGATTGTCAGCTAAGACCACAGCACAGCTTTTACCACTGCAGGGAACTGACTTCCTCAGCAGGAATGTACAAGCACTCTTCTTCCCAACTGGAGCAGAGCAGAGCATTTCAAGGTGCCCTGCCTACCACAGAGTCATGCAGCCCATCATGGACCCTGGGAGGCCTTCAGTCCGACCCCTGACCAGAGCAGGCTCAGCCACAGGGTCAAACCAGGTCACCCAGGGTTTTATCTGGCTGGGGCTGGCTGTACTCCAGGGACGGAGATGGCACAATCTCTCTGGGCCCCTGCGGGGCTGTCTTCATGGGGGAAAGCCTGCTTATTATTGTCAGACTGAGCATCTCCAATTTCAGTCTGTTACCATTGCCTCTCATCTTCCTGCTCTTTGCTGATCTGAGAAACAGCTTTGTCTTCTCGGTAACCTGCTTAAAGATATCAGTGGGCAGGAGGGCACAGCACGAATGGGGCTGCTCCATGGTGGGCACAAACAGGGAGAAGTGGGTGCCCCCCAGCACAGGCAGGGCCCACACCAGTGTCAGGTTGGTGTCAGTGGCCAGTTCCTCAGCCTCATACAAGGTGAGGTAGGAGTCTGCCCACTAAAAGCAGGAGACAGAGCTCGGTGTAGGTACACTGTGGTGCAGGTACAGAATGGCCTGATGGGTTAGACTAGAGACTTCCAAGGTCCCTTCCAACCTCTGTGAAAGATCATGTTAGACCTCATGTTTGTTTTGTTCTGGTAAAGGACCAGTGAAATGTAAAGTGTTTGACCCATACACTGAATGATTGCAGGGTGGTGGGCAGAGAATAAACTCTAAACTCTGAATCCCATTTTATAAGAATAGGCGTACAGTGAGCTGAACCAGAGGAACAGACTGCTTAATTCCCTTAAGAGGTTTCTAACACAGTCTATTTGCATACCCAATTCTGTGAAAGAGAATGTCTTACAAGGTTCCTCAAACTTTTTCAGAAGCAGCTTTCAGTATGCCCGGAGTAAACAGGAAAATAATTGCCACTGCTATGCACTGTGTCCATCTTTGCTTCTGTCTCCCCTGATAAGCCTCAGACTCCTGAATTTTCCAAGTTTTGGAGAAACAGTAAAGTTTTCCAAATGAAGACAATCTTGCCAAGGAACTAAATGTCTTTGTTTTCCTTGCCCAGGGAGCTATCTGCAAAACCTCAGTCTAGTCAAAACTGAGAGATTAAGGCAACTGTAAAGCCCTAAGATGAGAAGCTTTTTTTGAGAGGCAAAGCAGGGCGTACTGACCAAAAGGAGAAAACAAGAACAACTTTTATATCTGTTTACAACAAAATAGTCATCAGAACATATGTTGCTCTACACCCTACTTAACAGCCTGAAGGGGTCACGGCTTACACAGTCAAAGCCTCCTCCAAGTTTCATCTGCTGCCACACTCAGCACTGCACATACAGGCTTGTCTGGTGACAGAAATAGCCCTGTGTTCCAAGCCTAGACAGAGGCAGTACTTCTGGGAAATTAATTCTAGTAGTCTCTGCATGTCTCCTTAGAGGGAAACAGGTTGGGTCATGTACTCCTTGTTGGAGACCAACCAGATTTTAAGGGATTCACCTTCTTGCTCCATAAAAGGTCAGGTCTGCACAGCAGCCCAGACCTGTGATGTGATTTTCCACCCTTTTACATGAGCAAAGTCAGTAGTGACATGAAGGGTTATGGTCACCACCTCCGAGGCAGCACTCTACAGCCTTTCGAGGATGTGTTCTGGCTCAGGTTCTGGAAGGCAAGCACACCAGCAGCCTTGCAACAGGGACTGAGGAAATGAAATAAAATACTGAGATCTCATGCAATGGAGGGACTAGAGTCAGCAATACTCTGATTCTACTTCTCTGGAGTAAAATTGTATGTGCTGGGCATTTCCAAAAAAGAGAAAGATAGCAGTCCAGAGCTCAGGCAACTTGGCTTCTGGGGCAGGAGGTGAGGACAACCTTTTATTTTCAACCCTGAAGAACCAACAGCAGGTGGGAGTTTTAAGGGTTTTAACAAACAGGCAGAGATCTGGGGCTGATTGGCATGCTAGCTTAAACAGAGCATAGGATCATTAGAGAGGGCAGCCTCACTGCTCTCACTGTCTGTGCTCCCACCATGACTCCCAGCCTCTGTGTCTCATGGCCTCTCTTCCTACTATGACTCCCATCCTTCTGCCCAAACGGATGCATGGCATCTGTGATTACATACCTCCTCAAATAAGGGGGTGCAAAACCATAGCATCTCCCAAGACTGACCTCCTCCCTGGGAGGTTGAGCACACTTGACCCTTCCATGCCATATCTGGCAGATAGAAAGCCAGCAGTCTGGGTGACAAGCAATGACATTTGTACAGCCAAGGTCAGCACAGATGTTGTGCTCAGAGTCTTCTGCATAAAGAAATTGCTGAGGAAAGAGGAATGGCACTGCAGATTTGTCCTGTGTTGATGGTGTTGTGTGAGGGGCACAGGTCAAAAAGAGAAAAGCATAGTTGAGGTGTGAACAAAGAATCATCGTCTGGTTGCTGTCTGTGTAGTGGGAAGGCACAGCTTCACTGAGACCTGGGTGAAGAAAATAGGCTGTAATTCTCCAATGTAATGTTTTAAAGAGGAAATCACTTGAAATCAATGCACCTCTGCCACTTCTTTTTATGCTCTTTGTTGTGCAAGAAGAGGGGTGATAAATATGTGCATTTTAAGTATATGTATTTAGCTGGCAGGTATTAAAATTTTGCAAAGATCACTAGAATAAATACATTATTCTGAAGTCTTGGAAATGAAAGAAAAATGAAAACTGATCCAGTGGCAGACGTACCAAGAAAGCAAACAAGACTGGCTTCATCTGTTTTTCTTGCAGAAGAAGACAAATAAAGAGACAACTCCCTGCAGATGGGCAACACAAGCCAACAATGACGGTTTACAATATCCACAAGTTCTTGTTTCTGTTGCTATTAAACTCTACATCTTTATTCAAGTTGTTTCATGGAGCATGCTTTAGGCAGTCCGCTGACTTAGCAGTGCTTGTGGAAGTATGGTTTTTAGCAGGTGCATCATATTTCCTCCTTTCTCATATTTTGCTGTCGGCAAAGCTTTTCATCCTGATGTTTCCAAAACAGGGCACACAAAACTCAGGTTAGCTAAAATGAACCTTTATATGTGCTTGTGAAGTGGGTTGTGTACTTAATATTCTGGAAGTTTCCAGAAGGCTCAGAAGTAGCAGATGCACTAGGAGGGAGACAGTTAACTCTTTTGTAGCAGGCTATTGCTGTGGCAATGGAGAGGGAGGAAGTTAGATCTTCATAACCAAGCCAGTGCTGTAGGAGATAGGCAGACCATGGGTGTTTATACCAGATAACAAAACCACAGCTTAAATAAAACCGCTAGTAAGCATTTATTATTTAAATTTTAATTTCACAGCAGCATTAAGGAGGAAGAAAAGCAGATAAGCCAGCCAGTGTTTTCCAGTTCTTCACCCTCGTCCTGAAGAAGCACAAATATGACACTATCAGAAGCACGAAGAGGAGCTCAGGTCCTGGTCCAGACAGCCTTAGGGCTCTCCACAGAGACAAGATAGAGCAACAGATATTCAACAAGAGACATTCAGGACAGCTATCTCACTAAATACGTGACAATCCCTTGAGAAGAGGCTGTTTCAAGATTCAGTCAAAATCAGGTGAAGGAAGGAAGAGTTGAGCTGTGGTCTTTCACACTTCTGATGATAATTTGGACAAAAGGAGTAGAGAGACAGAGCCAATGAAATACAACCCAACCCTGCCTCTTCATCTAACTCCAGGAAGGACCTGTGGCTGGGAGCTCTGAATAGGTGCACTTTTCCAGCTGGTTGGCACCTTTTGGGGTCTTCTACCTCAAAAAGCCTCCTCTTCTCCACAGAGTTTCCTAGGGGTATCTTTCTGGCTTGTATGTTTTGTGAGTCACTACTGTCCAGCACCTGGCTCTGTAAAGGTTTCATCAGGGTTTAGTTGGCTCTGAGATCCAGCAGTGACTGAACACTAGTCTAAAAGTACTGGTCTAGCTGATGACTGATGATGACTAGTCTTTCTTCTGTGAAAAGAAGGAAGGCACACAGGAAGGCAAAGACTCCAGCAACAGCATCCTGTCCCAGTGGAGGAGATCTGAAACAATGCAGTCCACCAGCCTCAGCTGCCCTTTATATCATGGGACCTCAAGCTCACCAGAGCTTTGAGATGGGATTACTGAGACATTTTTTCCTATAATAAGCTTCACAAAGAAGTCCAAAAAAAAGCTTTCAAACTCACAAATCCAGTTTTATTTTAGAATTGGGAAAAGAAAAGAAACAATGTCAGCAATTAGGTCAGTAGAAATGTAAAGGTGTTTATGACTAATTATTTCCTGGTACTGATGGCCCTATTTCCAAGTCTGACTTCAGCCACCTCAGGGCTACCCAGACCCCTGGTGCATTGGGGGCTTCTCTGTCCATCACCATAAGATCACTCTTTTGGACTTGGTGGACATCTCCTGCCTTCTTCAGCAGTCTCTGCTGCAAGGTCCCTGCTCTTTCATCTGGGTCTAGACAGATATCAAGGCATTTCTCAGTGTGTGGAACTACATTTCCTTTAGCATGTCCAGTTTCTTTTGAGGGCAGGGATACTCTTCTCTCCCTTTCAGAGTCCACCCAACACAGTTCCTATAGATGATCTTAACATAGGAGTTGAAAGCAAAACGGGATATATAGACACTGTTCCCCAGCCCATCAGGTTCATAACAGGAAACAATTACCAGAAGTTTCCCCTACATCACTCTGAAAGCAAGCTCTTCAGTAACACTGGGTTTCACAGTTCAAATCTATTTCCATTATAGTGTCTGACTTCTTTATGTATTCCTTTCTTTAATTTTATTGTCAGTCTCCTATTAACTTCTAATTTTTTTAAGTGCAAATCTTAGTAATTTTGACCCTGAGGCAAATTATCACTACATCAGCATGTGTGAAACCCAGAACTGAAGTTAGATAATACTGCAAATAAAATCCTGAGAGAGGAAAGACCTTTTGTTTTGAATATGTGTAAAATGCAACTAGCATCACCATTTTGCCCCTTAAAACATCAAACTTTTTTGCACTTAGGCCCATTCCTTGTAGCACTGTTTCAAGTCCTGCATCTATTACTCCAATTCACTGTTCCATTAAATTTTTGAATTAATATAAGGAAACAAGACATGAAACCCTAATCCATCTCAATTTTATATGGCTATGCCTCAACACAGGGAACATAGGGCTCAAAAGGTTTGGATATCAGCTACATCTGCTAGCCAGTCTGTGTAGAGGAAGCTCAGCATGTGATATATTATTTCAGGTATGGAGACAGATGGGAGTGAAGCTGGGATACTAGGTAAGGAGAAGGGGAGGTGCAACAGTGTAAAGTTCTCTGGAGTTAAAAAGGGTGACATATGGCAGTAGAAAAAGGAAAAAGGGATATTCTCTTCACACTGGAATGTACTAATCAACTATACCCTTGGCTGGATGTAGCACCACCTAACAGATGCCCACCTCTCCTTCTTTCGTGTCTCCTGCAGGACGTGTGTGAAGCAGGGACAACATATTCTGACTTTCCAGGTTTATCTGTTAACCAGCAACACACCAGGGCTCATCTGCACAATACCTTATCCAACAGGAGAACAGAATCAAAAGTGCCCTTTTGCTGAATACCTGGATAGTAAGAGCTTGCAGTACTCAAACTTTTAAGTCCTTTTATGATGACAGGTATCGGGTTTTGGAAAAGCTCTAAGTAAAAGGATAGAGAACACACCCAACAAATCAACCAACCAACCATTGTATCGATGGACTCAGTCTCTTTCAACTCCACTGGCTATGGGAAAGAAGCACTCAGCTTCACTTCTGAGAAGTGAACCTTCTCATATCCTCCTTTATGAGACAGAATGGTTTGGGAGACAAGAAGGAAAACACAGTTCTCCTCTTTCTCACTTTCTCTTTTATTTGATTGATGGCTCAAACAAGGGAAGGTCCTGGAGGAGATGTCCCTGAATTTGGGTCACCCCAGGGCTGATGTAACATCCCAGAGGATATTATAAAAATGCTAAGCAGCCCTAAAATGTCTCACTTAACACGCCACCAGTGCCACCCCAAGCTAGCATTCCTGGGAACACTGCAGTAAAACCACCCAGGTGTGGTTACTCAATGGTGGTTACCTCCTCTTTTCTTTTTTTTCTTTTTTTTTCTTTTATTTTTTTTTTTTGTAGTAATAATTTCATAAGAAATTGCATGAAGAGTGATGACTCAGCTACATTGTGAAACAAGACAGAGTAATGTGGTCAGAAACTGCTAGTGTTTTTATTACTTTTCCAGTGGTATTTGAAGACTTTCCAATAGACCAGAAAGCTATGGAAGGTTGTGATTTCCTCCTGGCCCACGAAAATTTACAGAAACAACACCTTGAGATAGGACTTCTTTGTCTCTGACCAGAATCATGTCTCAACATAGAGACAGAGAGCAAAGACACTTGTCAATTCCCTGTTAATCCTTCCAACAGCTCCACTGAAAGGACAAAAAGTACATGCAACTAAGAGAATAAATTGAAACTGAGGATTTGTTCAATGTCATACAGCAAGGAAAAACCAAACTAAAATTCAGTCCCGTCCCTTAGCTTTCCTTTTCATCTTCTTCCCTGACATGTTCAGTTAAACTAATAGTGTTTATTTATTTTGTAGGAACTGCTAATTACAATATGTCTATTGCTTTAAGATAGTGAGCATGGAGCATCTGCCTACGTTACCCAACAAAAACCATTGCAAAATTAAACATGAAGGTCTACAGGTTTTTAATGTACTTTTTTCATGGACCTTCTAGCTTCTAATAAGCTCAGAGTATTTAGTTCTGTTTCAGTGTCTCTTTCTGCTGTACTATAAACCCTTTTTCTTGATTCTTGTAATTTTAAGAACTTAGTCTTCAGACTTCTTGCTAATCCCCATTCCACATCTAACTTTCCTGATTTTATGCTCATAGCCTGCACCTAATTTTCTTTTCTGGAAGATAATTCTTTAGGCTTTAGGAATATCTGAGAAGTTATTTCAACCCAAGCTGCCCCATTGTAAGCCTCATGCTGTTCATATCCCCCCTATAGAGCATCAGTGTCTTGTACTTGTCAAATGTCTCATTCTTTCAGCTTAAAAATCATAATCACATCTCTAAGCACATAAAAATCCTTCAGACATGTAAAATATGTCCTTTTTTTCTTTCTTTTTTTTTTTTTTTTAATATATAGGAGAGCCAGAGTTAGGGGTGAAAGAGCCAAAGATATTTCAATCTCTCCCAATGCACCTGCTCTGTCTTGTGAAGATGTGGCAGGAACTCAAGTTTGGCCTCCTTCTCTGATGGGGTACCACAGGTGTTGGCTCCACTGAGATTGAAGCTAGGGACTGAGAGAGCAGCTGGAGAGTATGCCATTGTCCATGGCCAGAGTGCTCCTCTGGTGGTCAAACCCTTTGAAGAAAGGCAGGAGGCGTTCAAGTTAAGCTTATTGAACAGAAGGTCTATGACACCATCATATCATATGGCTTTTTTTTTACTGTGCAATTCCTAATTTAGTAACAATGCTGTGGTAATTCCTACTGCATCTGAGTAGTAGAGAAATGCTTGGCTTATTCCAACAAGGATCAAACTCTCCAGTGTGTTTTAAGATACAGATTGTTCTGGTAACATACCTAACAAATTTGTCCATCAAGGTCCTCAGATATCTCTAAGGCTAGACAACAGCTAACTGAGGTCTTCAGAACATAAATTTGGCAGCTAAATATTCAAGCCACCTTCTTGTGGTCATTTCCAAATGACACCCAGATGGCAGGAAGCAGAGAAACAGGAATGCAGTGGGCTGTGTCAAGACAACTTATGTCTCCCACTAACGTGTGTGTTGTTGCTTGGAGAAGTCTGGTAGTGTTTCCAAATTCAAAGACGCAGTTTTCACCAGGTTGCAGAAGACTAACGTCTCACCTTTAGAAACTGGTTTTCAACCAGTTTCAACTTTGCAACGGATGAACTTGTTTCATTATTATCTAATTGCCGTATCCTTTTATGGCAAAATGAAGCAGAATGACCCATAAACAATTATGACCTAACCCTCTACATTATGCATTTTATTTTAAGATTTCTCCTTTTTCTATTCAAGCTACTGTTCCAGATACAGAGATGTACCAATGGCATTTCAAAAATAACAGCAATAAACACAGAAATTGAAATACAGGCTCAGTAGCATCCTGAACTTAGTACATTAACAAGTGATTGATCAAATCTTCAGGTAGGAAACTGCAGGCTGAGTCCACAGCAAGGGCCTGTTTGCTCAGGGCTGTGTTGATCTCCAGCACAGTTTACAGCAACTGAGGATCTGTGCAATGTTGTGTGGCAACTCAGCCACTTCTGCTTTGTGAGCACAGCCTAGGCAGAGTTTACTCACCACCATGAATAATTTTTCTTGGCATGCAGATACACCAAAATTGATTGCTCAGAACAAAAATGTCACAATATTTACTCAGCTGTGATTGCAAGACCAGCTGCCTGCAGCCAAGACAAGGTACCAATTCCTGTCTCTCTGATACAGGTACAGGACCCAACAAGGGAGACTAAGCTGCAAAAAAGCAGATTAGCACTCCTCTCTTCAGAGCAACCCAAAGGGGCAAGATAGTGTTTCTGGCCCAAGTCGTGCTGTCATCTGCCCACTCAGTGATGCAGGTTCTCATGATCCTGACTGCTCTATCGGGTGTTTCTGAAATGGGTGGAAAAGCATGGGGGCTGAGTTGGACTAGAAGATTCTCACAGCAGCTAATAAAGCTGTTTCTGTTCAAATACAGCCCATTTTTTAGGGCTAATTTGATCTATAATCTGGTTTCTAGTTATTGAAATTCTTCTTCTTCCAGCTGTGTCACCAAATGTCCCACAAAATGAAACAGTAACAGCAGAAGGAATAGAAGGTTAAGAAGTTATAAGAGAGAGGGGGGGGGAAAAAAAACAAACAAAAAAACACACCAACAAAAAAACCACAGTTTCAGGAAAAGACTGTGAGATGAAAGGTTTTTAAAAGGAGAAAGTCATTAAATACTTTGCTGAGAAACAAGTATTATCTCTTAAGTGAACTGATAGCTTTCAAAGCAAGCACATAGAAAGCATTGTCTTCCTTTTTTGCTCACTGTGTCAAATTTCACAGTTCTTTGTTTTGTGGTGTTTTACAGAGCATGAATGAGCAAAAGCGAGAAAGACTTTCGTGCGGGGGAATCAGGAGCAACGTTTGTAGGTGCAGGTTTCCAAAGGCAGCTGCTGAATTTGAACATTCTTCTGTATAACCTCAAGGTCTGATTTTGCACTAGCCCTGAGCATGTACCAGTCAGCAAGGAATGAGGAAACACAGTAGGATTTAAGTGTTGATGAAAAGAGAGAAGACACCACCCTGTGCTGTGTGATCACCTCACAAAAAAGGAGTTCCCAAATCTAGAGGTGGAACCTGCCAGGCACTTCTGTGGTGCACATTATCAGACCTCAACATCTTGCACGGTCAAGACATTCTTTATGAAAATGTCAGCACATGTGGTGGCAGTTCCAGGCACTCAGAAAAAAATAATCCAAATCAGCTCTCCCACATTAAATCACATCACTGTTATTGCGCTAAACTAAAAAGGTGTTTGTTACGGATTCCAGCTCCCCTGCTGGCAAATCCTTTGCTCCTTCTGCATCTGAACCCCACCAAGGGCTAAATCCGAGAATGACCACTGAATAAAGCCATTTTGTGCACAATGAGCATTTTGTTCAAGACATTTAAGACATATTTTACAATTAATCTTTTCATTATCAGAGGCATTTAAAAAATGTTTTGCCTTTAGTCACAGTTTACAGATTCACTGTGTACAGTATTGTTTGGTGCTTGATGCACACATGCTCTTTCTCTTTTCCTTTTTATCTTTTTTATCTTTTTTTAATGTTTAATCATTTTTAAACAGTCCGTGTTGCTAGGGAGGACCCACCATGGGTAAGTAAACATTTTTGTTCATAGCATATGTTTACAAACTTAATCTTATTTCAGTATGCAATAAGTTCTTTCTCAGAATTAAAAGTCAGGTGACAATATCTATATGGATTCAACTGCTTTAAAGCATTGGTTTCTTTAAACTGTTTTCCTGTAAGTTGTTTTTTTTAAAAAAAAATAAAAAGGCCAATCATTTTTTATTCTAAAGTAGAGCTGTAATGTGCCCTTGGAAACATGTCTTTAACACATGCTGAACTGAAAAAAGAAAAGAAAAGAAAACAAACAAAAAAACCCCCACACCTACTTTTGGTACGGGCACAGACCTATAGCTGATTTTGACACCAATCTTGCAAAAACTAATTCCTGCAGTGTTTGTTGTTTTGTTTTGTTTTGTTTTTACAGACAGCCTTGTGTCCCACTCATCTTGTTTGCAGAAGCAAGACTGTCTTGCTGGAACCAACCATGAGACAAAAAGGAACCACTTCTTAGACTTCCAAACCAATTTAGTGTCAGCTTACCTCTCTGCTGGGCTTTGTCTCTCTTGTTACTTCAAATCACAATAAAAACAACCTCCAAACTCAGCTCCTAATGAACACCTCCTCTAAGCTGCAAAATTCTGTGACACCCCATCCCCCAACACCCCTGGAGTCTGCTTGGAACTAATGAAATGAACTGGCTAGTATCAAAACTACCTCTTCTTTAGGAATATCTAGCATCCAAGTGTCTCAACTGAAAACTCTGCTTGCTGATGCAAGACTCATGATGGGTTAGTAGAAGAATCACATTTCCCTGTGTGAGAAGTCTTCTGTATGTTAAAAAGAGAAAGAGACTCCCCTACACCTCATTTGTCTTATTCAAACTGACCCAGCAATTACTCCATCAACAAAGGTCTCTGACCCAAAGGTACTGGAAGAAATACAAGATTACAGGCACCTCCTCATCTGCCAATGACTCCTTTACTCACAGCTTCATCTCTCACCCTCTAAGAAGTGAATTTATCCTCTGTTTGCTTCTAAGAAGTGAATCTATAGCTTTTTCATACTGTGCAGGCTCTATTTGTATTCTTCTCTGCAGTGGCAGGCTGAACATTATCTCTCCTCTACACACAACACAAAAGGCTGATGAGTTTCATCACACCAGAAGAACAGCAGACTATCCTGCACTCAGAGAGGCCACAGGGAGCCACCACTGCAGCCTGTATGTGCTCTCAGGCTTGCTTTAGATGATGTTTAGTTATTGTGGGTACAGGAAATAATGATTTTGCAGCAGCATAAATCTGTCTTGAAATGCCCAGGGCTGCCATGAGGTACCTGCTCTTGCAAGCTCAGCTGCTCAGCACTGCTCTTTGCTTCTGTGCAACATCACAGACACAGATCGCTTTGCTGCTGCAGCATGGTACCAGTCAGCCACAGATCTGGCCAGCCATTGTCAATGGACAATGACCTCAATAAGAAGTGCTGAGTAAACGAGGGGGTGAGATTGCCTGTTCCTCTTCCACAGATGGGGAAGCTTCATCACATCTACACCAGTTGGGCGGTATTGTGGAGTAGGAAACAGGCCATAAGTTGTTACCTGCCACTGAGTTTATATTGCTTCTATTTAGAAATCTTCAAATGATGCTTCAGCATCTTTTTGTACAACTAAATCAGGGACAAGTTGGCAAACATGACAAGTTGACCTTACATCACTGTCTGTATATTTTACAGCAGCAGTCACAGGATATTTCACTCTGTTTCAGCTGGTAAATATCTGCAAGGAGCAAGCACTTAGTAGAGCTCTGCTTAAAAAGACCTAACTTCCCCTCTGCTCCCTCAACTTGAACCTATGACCCAGGGATGGGGCTGTTTCCTTTAACTAGGTTAGTTCACAAAAACAAGTGCATGATCTGAAACCAGGGAGCTGACCTTGTCAAACAGTAACTACTGCACAGAAACCCTGCCTTGTGGTTCCATCAGTGCTTGAAGATTCATGTTGGCAAATAGTAGAGAGTGTCTTACCCACAGAAAATATTGTGCACAGGACTCCATGCAGAATCAACTCCTTGCTGGCATAGGTCCTACTTGAGCAAGTATTTGTGGCATGGGTTTTTCAGCCACACCTGAGGCTTTATATTTATGCAAAATAGAACTTAGTCATCCCCCAAAATCTCAGCATGGTGACTAGAGTAAATGGAAAGGAAAGGATCCAAATCAGCGATACAGATTTTTTTGCTATATTGCAAGACATGAGGAACAGGGAATGAGGTTATGAGGCTCTGCCTCTTCCTCCCAAGCTGCTACCACACTCACAAGCAATTACTAGTTTGAATTAGACAGCTTCAGCAAGCACCCCTGCCTTATCACCTTCACAGAGGAAGAGGCATGGTAGAAACAAGCACTGCAAATAGAGATTTGAGAGAACAAGTTACATGTGCTCACTGAAACCAGTCCTGTTTAGAGGTCAGCTCTTTGAGAGCAAGGTCCAACCCACATCAGGATTTATGTAGGAGAAGACCATCTGGATGCCTGTGGCCCTGCTCCAGGAGTTGCTTTGTGTCTCAATAAAGTAAGACATACTACAAGGGACTGCACTAACAAACTCTGTCACAGCTGCCTTCTCCTGGGGAAGCTGTTCTACAAAGGACCAATGAAACTGCAGAAATAAAAGGCAACTCTGTGAATTTCTTTGCTTTCAGTGCCTTTTTTCTAGTATTTGCTGTTGTGTATTTCTTAGTATCATTCTTCCCTTCTCATTCTGTTCTGTCCACTCTTCCACTATCTTATGTTTCCCATTCCTCACATCAGCCATCCTCCTTTCCATCTGCTCCTCTCTGTGTGGCCTCATCCTGGACAAGAGATCTCATGAACTAAAGCTGATCTAAAGCTGAGGCATGCCAGAAGCATCAGATCACACAAGGTTAAAGAAACAAGGAAACATAGTTTAAAACAGAAGGTTATAGCAAGGGGTGAAGATTAATTCCGGTTTTGCCAGAGCTGTTTCTTTCTGCATCTTAGGAACTAGAGAGTATTAACAAACCTCAGGACTACTAACGTATGCAAATGAAGGCATGATCTCCTGCACTGAATAGCAGAGCGTTCCTAGCCTCTTCAAACAGCGATGTGCAGAGGCTTTGCGTACAGAGGGGCGTTTACTGAGATTTCCGACGAGAATTCCATCACCGCCGGGTGTTGGGGTTTCCTTGCAGGTCCCCCATAGGCATCCCGCTTGGGGCCGGCACTGGGGGTCGCTGGGTGCGCGGCCGCGGGCGCTGCCCCCCCGGCCCTCCCGCAGCCCGGCGGCCGCGCCTCCTCTAGGTGGCACACGAAGCCCTCCGACCGCTCACACCCCGGCGGGCTCCCGCCTCCCACGGGGCACCCGGCAGCTTCTCCCTGGGTTATCGCCGTTTTTTTAAAAGAGGCAGGTCCGCTGCCTCGGCGAGGAGGGGGCTGCGGGCCCTGCGGGGACGGACAGGGAGACAGGTGGGAGATGGGACGTGGTGTTGGCCGTGCCCGATAAAAGCCGTGAGCGCAAAGAGTAAAGGTCGCCACCGAGCAGGAGTGCTCTTGAAAAAAAAAAATGCCCTTGGCTTTGAGACCGGTGGTAGCGAGTGGAAACTGCAGGAGCTGGTAAATAAAGTCAGGCTTAGGAAATAATGGATATTTGAAGACACGGAAAAGCCTAAGGCTGTCCCGGAGCAGCCAGCCCATCTCCCACCAGCACGGAGAGGTGCACCATCCACCCCAAAGGCTGGGCTGCAGGGTGCCAGACCCTGTGCTGCCCTGCCTGCTCTGGTTGCACAGCCCGCACAGCCACGGGTTACGTCTGTCACAGGTGTGACCTCCCTCCATCTGCCCATCACATGAGAAGGCCTATCTCATTGCTGGCAGGCGTTGCCCACGCATGACTGGCACGCTCAGCAGACAATCCGTTTCTCCACCACTGCGAGCTGCTGTCTTGCAGTAAGTAGTCTCGTTAAGCACTCCCTTGCTGTACTCGTCTTGCCTCCATGTTTGGAGGTCCTGGTTCTTAGTCCTGACACTTGAATGCAAGCTGTTAAAAATGTTTTTTGGGGGGAAGAGAAACACAAATCATCAAAGAGCCATATTATATTTATGGTTAAAGACTTGATTCATACTGCACTCACAGTAGTGGTGCTCTGCTTTGCTATCATCTCTAAACAACACCACAGATTTTATCAACAACATATAAACCTTGGACGTCCACAGGTCCTGACCCAACATGTGCCATGTAGATATGCATACAGCCAGAAAATGCAAAAGGGGAATGTTCAGATGCTAAGCAGCAGCTCTTCAGATTCCAAGATTCTCCAGTTCCTCAGTACTGACCGTGAAACAACCATTTCTTGATCTGTTTAAAATTTGCTTTCAAAAGCCACATAAACCTTTACTAGTCAGAAACCCTACCCACTCCACTGTGCAGATGGAGCAACACCCAGCATAGGTGGAGGAAATCACATGCCTGGTACACACTTGAGATACCTGGAAATGCCGCCAACCAGCACAAACCTTCCCCTGGGGAGGCCAGCACACCCACCAGCTGCAGCAGCTGGCACACCTGTGTACCTCTCTCTTTAGAGAGGTCACTGCTTTGGAGGCCAAACAGGAGGGCTGCTGCAAACCTGAGGAGAGGAGACAAGCAGGCTTAGAACGAGGTATCAGTGGTCTGTCTCTGCGAAGGAGGCTGGGCTGCCAGCTGCAGAAACCCTGGCTCTCCTGGAGGAACCTCCTGGCACTGGGAGGAATCACACAGGGACCTACACCCCACATAACAAGATTTTGCTGTGGAAGTAACGGAGAGAGGGCTCCTGAGCTGTGAAATGTTTAAAGGGGCGGCCAGTGTGAGGGTATGATCAAGCAGGAGTGCTGCATGAGTACTTCAAGGATCATTGCACAAATACACACAGTGTGGAAGCTGTACTGAATGCAGCAGCAATCAGTAACTGAAAGGGAAAACAAACAAACAAACAAACAAAAATGAAACAAAACCACACTCACCTTTCCCTTATTGTAATTGAAGACTACTTTTTTTTTTTTTTCAGTAAAAACAAGTATTTCCAGTCTCAATCTGAAAAAAAAAAGGAAAAGAAAAAACTGGAAGTAAGTACATACAGCCTTATAGAGGATGACACAGTAGTGAGAGGGCTGAGACTACAGGAATGGTAACTACTGTGCATGTGTGTTGTGACAGGTGGGCACAGAGCCATTCCAGAGGTCACAGAAACCAAAGCACCTGTGTTTCCAAGGCAATCTCTTCTGTCGTGAATATGTAACTTGAAAACAAACACCTGCCCAAATGCACTTGATAGCAGCCATCATGTCCCAAGAGAAGCCCAGAACAGCATATGGTTACTTGTGTTAGCACACACAGCAGCTTCCCCTGCAGCATCAGCAGATGAGCTGTATCCTCCCTTTGTCCACAGCAGCCACTTCTGTTGACTGCTCAGACTCCACAGGAAAGCCATGAGGGAATCAGGAGCCATCCCTGTCCCTGGAACAGAATGCAGCTAACTGGCTGTTCAGCATCTCAAATCATCTTAAGCTGCTTTTTTTCACAGAAAAAAAACATACACACCCACACAGTGTGTGAAATCTGTTGTCTTTTCCCCACTTTGAGCATACTTTGTGGCCTACAGCCAGGAAAAAACAGCTATAACAAGATTAATTTTACAAAAGGCAGTGGTGCTGTGTAGTCATTACTATATCTAACCAAGCTAAATGGAAAAATGAAGAGGCATATTGTAATACAGCAGCATGAGAAACAAGGCTAGTCAGGTAACACTGTTTTTAAAAGAGTGTCTGTTGGTTGCAATCACTGAGGAGTCTGCTACTGCCCTGTGGATGATAGGATCTCCAGAGTCACAGTGCCCCTGCCACTCTGAGAAGCCTATATTTGTTGATTAAAAAAGGTGACTCAGCCTCATTTCTGAACAGAATTATTCTTCAATAAGTAGTGTTATAAAAGCTGTTGTAGGAAACAACACATACATAACTCTAAAATGCATTATGACAGAAGTTTAACATGTTTTACCACTAAAAATAATTAAATAAAAATTAAAAAAATTAAAATCTGCCAAACTGGATGACAGAAACATAAACAGCTTATCTGGTCTAGGAATCAAAAAAGGATAAATCACAGATAACAGAGACCTCCTCCCGTAGAAACAGTTTCATTCTAAACCATACCATAACATGCTCTTTTTACTACTTAAAACCACCTAAGCTATACATGTATTATAAAATATACTGTTCTTTTTTATGAGATCATATATGCATTATTGTCCTGGTTTGGGCCCAACACAACAACAAAGGAACAGCCCCATGGCCGCCCACTCATCTCCCCCACCCCCACACACACACTCTGGGATGAGGAGGACAAAGCTCAAGGGTTGAGACAAAGTACTAGGAGGGTTCTTCACTGATTAAGGTCCCAGGAAAAACAGACTCAACTTGGGGAAAAAAATAATAATTTAATTTCACACTCATCAAACACAGGACACAGACAACACACAGAGCAGGGCTTGCATATCTTACCCCACCCCGCCCTTCTTCCCAGCCCCAAATCCCTTTGTTCCCGGTTTCTCTCCCTCCTTCCCCCCAGCGGCACAGGGGGATGGGGATGGGGTTTAGAGTCAGTTCACAGGCTGGTGGTTCTTGCTGCTCCTTCCTCCTCAGGAAGAAGGATTCCTTACAGTCCTTCCCTGCTTCCCCACAGGGTCCCTCCCATGAGAGAGAGTCCTCCACAAACCTCTCCTTCATGAGTCCTTCCCACCAGGTCCGGAGCTGCTCCAGCCTGGGCTTCCTACAGAGTCACGGGCTGCTCAGGGAACAGGCACCTCCCCTGGCTCTGGGGTCTTCCCAAGCTGCATAATCAGAGTCCACTGGCAGCAAATCCTCTGGCCACAAAATCCAAGTCTACTAGCCAAGTTCACCCCTCCTGGTTCCTCCAAGAGTGCAGGGGGACAGCTGCCATCTCGCCATGGGCTGCAGGGAAACTTCTGCTTGGGCACCTTCTTCCACTTCCTCACCAACCACCAGCACCACTCTCCTTCCCCAGCACCACTCTTCTCCCACTAATCCTTCTCCTCTCAGGTGTTATCTCAGTTCCTTTGTATGTTAATCACTGAGGTTCATCTCTTGTCCCTCTAATGGCTCCTTGGCTGGGTTTGGAGCAGGGGGAGCTTCTCAGCTTCTTACAGGAGCCATTCCTGGGGCCCTTTCCCCGCTACCAAAAAACCCACCAAACCAAACCAGAACAATTATTTAAACCACAGGAATGCCAGCCTTGACAAATTATAAATTTGAAGATATTTTAAAACATTTTGTGTTGAGACTCTAATTTTGCTAAGCTTGTCTTAAAATATTTGATACTAAAACACGTGTTGTTCCATCTGCCTTGGCTGACCCGTTGATAAATTACAAGGTGAATCTCTTTCATTATTCTATTTACAGAAAGCATCTGTGTTCTCACATTAAAAACAAACCCACTATATTTTAGGTCCAACGTCAGAGGCTTTTTAGAAACCAACGGAGTATCAAGATAAGTCTTTCCTGAATACAAAGTATCTCTTGCTTATCCATTAATACAACTGCTAAGAGCAATGAAAGGGTTTTCATAAACTAATTTTGGATCTAGAAATTATTTTGTGGAAAACTTTGCCATGGAGGATTAAAATATTTGCACACACAACACCAGGTTTGATTGCCTGATTAATCTTATTTTGTTGTGGGAGATGTTAACTTTCACTAACATCAGCTGCATCTACATACCTAATCATGACACATAACATCCTCTGAAATTATTAAAACAGGAAAGGAGCATCTTCTCAAACAGGGAATTTAGCTGTGTTCAAAACTGCAGAAAGGATATACTTCATGTTACAAGGCCAGTACAACCAAAGTGAAGCACAGAAAAAACCTAATTTTTTAGAACTGTGGGGAAGGGCTAACAGTGTCTGATTCACCCAGCATAAACATTTCAGCAGTAAATATGAACTCTACAAAGCACATGCTGCACAGACAGATACTGCACTCATCATATGAGCTCAACATTTTACCAAAGTTTATTTTACTTGACCAAACCCTCAGACTCAGCTGTGTCTCCATGTTTCCACCTTCTAGCCATTGCAAAAGGGCTTTGAATGACAAATAGCAAAAGGCAAAGCCAATGGACAAAATTATTTTTTATATTTACAAGATATCAGGTAAAGCTGGAAAGTAAGTTACTTTTCAATGTCTTTTCAGGGTGCACATCTGTTTAATTTTGAAAGGCTGTGTGAAGCCTGGAGAATGGGGAAAGTTGTGACAGACCAAGAAACAAGGAACTGAAAATTCAACTTTTGGAAAGAAACTGTGTGAGAAATTTAGTATATTATTCTAGTTTTCAGCTAAACCCTTACTTCTAGCAGTTAATGAATGTTCTAGGAAAGAATTCTGTGGGTAAAGTCAAACCACTGCTCCACCACTCTGATGAATGTTTAAGTCTTTTGCTGTGGCCAGCCTGGGGAGTAACATTATCTGCTTCCTGCTTTTTTGACAGCTCTACTTTCCAGACTTATGTGAATAAGTAAAAGAAAGGTCATAGCTATTTGTAATAGGCTTGAAAATGTGACTCTGGAAACTAATATAATTAATACATAAGCTAAAGATCACCAAAATATTTGGGATATTTTGTGTGTGATAATTTAAAGCATCTCATATGGTGACTCATGGTTTGGGCTTTACAATAGCTGGACTAACAGTATACACTGTCCTTGTATTTTCCAAGGTCTGCCAGCCAGCTTGAGAGGTATTCCTAAAAACTAATATTCAAGATGATCTACAAAGCAGAGTGTGCCACAGGGAAAGAAAGCTCCTAATGCTTTTCGTTTTCTTAAAACTCCACAGGCTTTACAAAACTAATTTAATGCAAATTCTTTGCAGGTCAGCTTTTTTAAAATGTCTTGATCTCCTCCTTGTGCTCCTTATTTAAAGGTGGCACAGTACAGAAACATTCACCAAACTCAGAGCTCATTTTGCAATAGGCTGACAAGAGGTCTGAATTTAAAGTCTTTAAAAAGTGATTGGTTCTTGGTGCTCATGGGCTCAGGTAAATCAAAATTTCATATTTCTGCATACATAGAGATGTATGTTGAAATAGTTCACTAAACTGCACCACCTCCAAGTCCCCAACACCATTTAGAATAATTTACATTATTCAGAATGTGAGTTGACTATAACTAGGAAATCTTTCTCCTTTGAGCCCTGTAAAGGTATAAATAGATAGCTATAGAGACAGAGAAATCTCTAAGGATAGTTTACCACAAGGTGAAAACTAACCTACAAATTCTCAGCATAACTTCATATGCAGCAAAATTGCAGTGAGAAAGTCGGTATCTTTTAGCAGCTAAACTTGATTACTGCACTCTTGATCTTAGTAGGAAAAACTAGCACAATGTGACTAATTCTCCTCTCAGTCTGAAAGATGCACTATCTTAAGCAGAAGAGTTGTCATGAACAATATAAATCTATGTACCTACACTTCAGAGCTGCATTCAATGTTTAGCTGAAGACTTGCTCACTGAGAACGTTATGCAACTCAGTAAAGTAGCGATTGACTGTGGAAGATTCCTGACATCTGCCCAACACATGAAGCACTGCTTACCTCCCAGACAGCACATTACCCAACTCAGCCCCTTCTCCAAACACCCTGAAGATGGCAGTTACCTGCATTTGCAGAATCACAAAGCCCATGAACAGGGTGCACAGTAGCTTTTACCATTTGATTTTGTGCACTGAAAATATGTTTCAAATTCACCAGCCTTTCACCTGCTGTCCCACAGGCCCACGAGCACAACCCTCACATGTGAGTTACTCAGCCCTGTACAGTGAAGTGATGGGGCCGTCAAAATTATTACCTGGACTCCAAGTCATTTTTCTACATAGATACCACAGAAGCAAGTTGGTGCTGTGCTGGACTTTGTTTAACTGGAGAATGTGTCCTAGATTCTGTATTCACATCTTTCTCTGTGGTTAGTGAAACATTTGTACACGGAGTCATCTAAATTAAAAAATAAATTAAAATATTTTTTATATTTTTTATATTTATAAATTTATTTATTTATATAAATATACATATATTTTATATATTTATAAATGTATTTATTTATTAATATTTATATATATACACATATATATAAACCCTAGATCTAGACAGTACGTTTTTGGATGCTGTGGTTTATCAGCATTTTCATACTACAAATCATAAGACCAAATCATTTGGCCATCTAAGGGTCAGAAAACTCCTTCTTGTGGAACAAAACTAAATCCCAAGTAACAAAATCAAGGTTAGCTTACAGAGGAGACAGTCTTCTAACATCTGCTTGTCTTTTGGTAGCCTACAGCTCTCTGTCATAAGAGAGGTATTGATTTGTTTTCTAATTGGAATGCTTCCTCTACCACTGATTCAGCTATTCTGGGACAAGGGTTCAAGGCCAGGTTGGACAGGGTTTTGAATAACCTGGTCTGGTGGGAAGTGACCCTGCCCACGCAGACCTGGAACTAGAGGTCTCTTCCAACCCAAACCATTTTACGGTTCTATGATTTTATTCATGTTTTGTTGAAGAGACCCAAGGAAACAAATGGCATAACCAACGTGGTAACCAAAAATGGAAGTGAGTTTCAAGGTCTCTCTCACCTGATCTGTAGTGATTACACCTTCAGGAAGAGCAGCAGTGCACACAAAGAGCTCATTGCAACCACAGCAGCATAAATGGCCATAGAATTACCACAAGTGTGTCTATGCAGTGTTTTGAAGTGCTCATGTCCACGCTGTTTGAAAAAATATTTTTTAAAAAACTGGGTTAAAAAAAAAGAGAGAATCCACTTCCAAAACTGTATCAATACTATTAGAAGAGACACAGCTAAATTTGAGTTAGTGCTTATGCTTCCACTTCAAAGAAATACCAAACCAACATGTTACCTGTTCTGATTTATTTCCCTATATACTTTGAGCCAGAGAAGGAATTTTAGGTCACCAGTGCTGTCTGTCTTCTTCCTTCCCAAAGAAAGAGACACAACTGAGGGAAGAAGAGGACCTCCTTTTCCAAACATAACTCCCTAAATGGTGTTAACTGGAAGAAAACATGTCTGTAACAAACACGCCAATTTTTTTTTTTTTTTTCCTGCCCAGTGATAACTAGCCTAATTTATTGTCAGAAGTCATCGAGAAATAAACAAGCTTTTTCACCAAGTCAGATTCCCCCCTGCTATGGTTAAGTCTCTGTGGTATATACGATGAGTGCTTTTTGTCTGGCAGTCAGCAGAGGGCCAAGCCCGCACACAACTGCTGTGTTGTTCTCCGTGGGACAGTGGGCCTGTGAACTTCCAAAGGTTTTGCAGGCTGGAATCTTGCTGCTCTTGCAGTCACCTTGTCACCCAGCTTGGGGATTTTAAAACCTTTCTGCCGGTTTTGTCGATTTGTATGGTTTGGTTTGTCTTCAAATCCTCACCACTGTATCCCCAAATATTCCTGTTATCCTATGGTACTCTGTCCTTCTTGGCAGACATCCTGGTGATTTCCCACAGGAATCAGTGATGTCTCTTCCCCCCACTGAAAGCAGTAACACAACTGGTGGTGGAGATTTTTACTGACACGTGCACCTACTTTAACAGAGCACGATACATGGAGATTATTCGGGGGTGGGGGGGAGGGAAATAATAATAATTAAAAATAATTTTTATATATATAAAAATATAAATATATATATGTAATTATTATTTTTTTTTTCCTGACAGATTTTGCAAAATCCAAAGCTCTTTCACCTATACTAAATTAGATTTCACTGTGGCATTGAGTTGTTTGCCCTAACTGTAAGGCAAAGTTTTGGAAAAACTTCAGTTTCTCTGGAGTCAAATCAGTAAACACTAACCAAATCTGCTGTAACGTTTTCCTTTGTGGTCGGCTGCTTTTGAGTAACATTCAGCTGATTACACATAATGCATACTAACAATTTTGTTTCTGAATCTCTCAACATTTTTCCTTTTTCCTTTTGACTGTAGAAACTGGTATCATTGCAGTGCTTGTAAAGTCTACCTGCTTGCTGAGCAATTAGTGTTTATTTTATATTTTATCAGTGTCTATATGCATACTTAGTATGCCTGCAGCACAGTTACGAAAGGCATGGTGCCTCTCCCTAAGTGATTGTTCTGAGGTCATGATTGCACAACTAATTCTTGCACAATTAACTTTGAAACCAGAAGAATTCACTTGCACCTGTGTAACAGCTTCTTTTAAGCTACCATCTACTGGAGAGTGAAGCTGCCCTTCAGCCAGCAACTGGATATTGAAAACAAAAGGAAAACACTGCCTGAGATTCCTGCTCCAAAGCAGGTGGTTTTCAACTGAAATATCTTATTTTCTCTCATGCATAGGTTTTCAGCTTTTTGTCAGGAGAATAATCATGTATGAATTTGCAAAGGCAGCATTTTTGAGAGCAGCCTTCTTTTCCCTAGTCACTGTGAGGAAAAATTAAACCAAACTCCTTACTTTGTCATGACTGTATGTTTGATGGTGTTACTTCTTCAGGTTTGTAAGAAATGCCCGAAAATAGTGTGATGGATTATTTGGAGGTTTGGTTATATTTTTACCACATAGCCTTGGAGTAAGGAGTTTAAACAAATTAGGAGAAAGCCTGTTTTTTCTTATACATTAGTTCATTTTTTTTTGTTAAAATAACATGCCCTGCCTAAAACTTTCACACAACTCCCACGGACCTGTACTGGTTTTGTTTACCTTATGGATACATCACTGGCACCAAAGCTGTGTCAGAACCCTTCTTCTCTCACTTCAGTATGGCAGTCCTGTAGCTAAGAATAAGAACCAGGATGCTGTCTCTACTGAGCTGGTTCTGCAAAATTATTATTTACTCCAGCTTACAGTCTTTTTAATACCTAAGTATGCTTTTCACTACTTGGTGTAGTATTTTTAGATTT
This sequence comes from Apus apus, assembly GCF_020740795.1. Classification (NCBI taxonomy): domain Eukaryota; kingdom Metazoa; phylum Chordata; class Aves; order Apodiformes; family Apodidae; genus Apus; species Apus apus. Next base: position 65,429,193 of record NC_067312.1, on the reverse strand, counting down.
AACTCTTACTCATGTTTCTTTTTTTTTTATAATATATTATAGTAAAGTATATTTATTTTCTTAAGTTTACTGCACCCAGTACTTGAATAGTAAATTAATTAAGAAAAGGGGAGGGGGGAACCAAACAAAAAACCCGAGCCTCGGAACAGATGTGTATAAATGCTCAGCTATTTAAGCAGAAACAACTATTTGCATCAAGAAGCTCTTTATCATGAATGGAATTCCATTTCTAGTTATCAACATGTAGAAATAACAGCCAGCGTGAGTGAAGAAGAACGGGGCACCAGGCGGATTGGATTAGAGGGACGTGTCAAGGGTGCGACATAAAACCACAGCCTTAACCTCTACAAAAGCAGCGACTGGCCGCTCCAGTGAGCGGTCTCCTCTTTGCTGCTGTCGGAAATTGCCTGCACCGCCAGGTACCGAGAACAGAAACCTTTCGTAGTAGTGTAGCTGTGCTTTCCCACAGGATATGGCTGGGAAAGGCGCCCCTTTGCCGGGTGTTTCCTCCCTGCTGGCCGGGGGACCCGCGGGGCCGGCGGGGCCGGCGGTGGCTGAGCCGGGCGGGTCTCTCCGGGCGGGCCGGGCGCTGTCCGTGGTGCTGCCGCCCCGTCCCGCCGACCGACGGAGCGCGGGCCCGGCCCCTGCCCTGGGCCTGGGGCAAAATCTCGACCTGCAGCACTTTTGTAACTGAGAAGTAACTAGGTAGGTAAGCAGGTAGGTAGGTAGACAGACAGAGAAACCAGCCAGTCCAGGTGGAGGGTGGCGCGACGTGGCGGACGCGGCTGGTATCCCGGCCCTGGCTGTCCCGCCTACTCTCCATCTCTAAAATGCCTGTGCCAGCTAAAAAAATACTCCGAGAAACCCGCATTTCTCCCTAGGAGAAGGAGGACAAGAGCGGACACCGCCGCCCCCTGCACCTTTGGTACCGGCGGGTGCCCGGGCGGGGAGGCAGCGCCGGGGTGTGTACAGGGCCCCGGTGACAGCAGGCCAGCCGCCCTGGGCCCTCTCCCCTCCTTAAATCCCTCTCCCGTTAAAACCCTCCAGCTCCCTTTGTGCCTGCCCTTCATCTCGGGCTCCCCTCTCCCGAGGGCGCTCTGGCGTAGGCAAGAAGCTGCTGCCCATAAGAACAAAAAAAAGAACAATCGAATAAAAATAAGAACAACCAAACAAAACAGGAGAGACCGGACTCTCGCCAGGGAGCCCAGCCCTCGGAGGACAGAGCGGAGAGCTCCGCCCCGTCGTGGCCAGGCCGGGGGCAGCGCCGGTGACGGTGACAGGGAGAGGCGGGCCGGGCCGGGGCGGCACCAGCTGCGCGGAGAAAAAGAGCTGCGGAGGTTCCGCCGTCTCCCGGCAGGTGGAGGCGGTCCCGGCGGAGGCAGCGGGCAGGCACCTCCGAGCCGGGACCGGGACCGGGACCGGGACCGGGACGGCAGCGCGGGGTTCGGGGGCTCCCATGGGCAGGGTCCCAGGCTCCGGCCGCCACCGCCGCCAGCCCCGAGCGGCGGCCGCAGCGCTCCGCTGCACCGGGCGGCCGGCGGGGCGGCGGGCTCTGCGGGCCGGGCCATGGCGCTGCGGGACGGCGGCGGGTCGGTTGCGGACGACCTGGCCAACGCCGCCGCCCGCGGGGACCTGCAGCGCCTGAGGGAGCTGCTGGACGGCGCGGCAGACCCCAACGCCGTCAACACCTACGGCCGGACTCCCATCCAGGTAGGGAGGCCGGGGGAGGGCGTGGGGGTGGAGGCCGGGAGGGGCCCAGAAGCTACGGCGTCGGGGCAACCCCCCCGCCCCGGGCCGGCCACCCCCCAAGGGCTGCGCTCGGGGGCTGCGTGAGCGGAGCTGCGAGAGGCGAAAGTCTGTGACCTCCGCAAGAGAGAGTTTTTAGTCTTAGCAATTCTTGACTTCATTTTAACCAGCTGAGGTAGAATGACTCAAAACCGAGAACTTTCATGCTCATCTCGCAAATAAACGCGCAACAAAAAGTCACGAGTAACCTTTTCAAAAAGAATGACACTTCGTCTTCTGCTTTACACTTCTATTAGCGTTTTTCCTCTCCTGAGAAAAAATGCTGACTCTCACAATGTGTCACTGACCCTTGTGAGCAGGAACACCCGGACGCGGCAGCCTTGCCCAGCAGACCCTGCAGGTAGAGGCTAAGCAGTCCCTAAAGGGCTGGGTCTGCCAGCGTGAACGTGTTGATGATATATGTAGTGCCCAGAGCAGCAACAGATACCAGATTTCTAAAGCTGAGTTAATTACCGAGATAATTCTTACCAGCTTCTTGAATTTCCAAACTTAAACGAAACTGGGATAATTTGAGAAGTTATGTTTAAATTTTATGGGCAGTGCTGACGGAACTCTCCCCTACAAAATGTCGGTGCAGCATTTCAGTGGAAATACGCATCTGTTGCCGTCCTCCAACAAGTGTTTTTCTTTTCTGCATCTTTACGCCGCAGGGAATCAACTCGCGCGCTGAAAGCCCTGCCGGGTTTGCTGGGGGAAACGCGGCTTAGAAAACGGCGAGCCCGGGGTGGGGGAGGGTTACCGGGCGTTTCGGAGCTGCACGGGACAGGGGCTCGGTCTGGAGGTGCGTTTTGAGTCTTTCCTGGGGGCGAGGGAGGGCTGGTTCCCTGCACACGCTAGTCACCTTGCCAAAGACCTCTCAGAAAAGCGTTCTGGGGGAGATCAAGAGGGCGTGGGCACCCGGGAGCCGCCGGGTTTGGTTCCGCGGGGGCCGCTGCAAAGCGGCTCAGGACTTTCCCTCTGTTCCTGCGGGGACGCACCTGGAGAAGGGCGTCCCCCTTCCCACGGTCACGCCGCCCCCCATCTCAGAGCAGCCCCGGTGCAGCCCCGCACACTCCCGACCCCTACGGATCTCCCGCCGCCGGTTTTCCCCACCTGCCCCGCCGTCCTCCGAGGCGCGGAAAATGAAGGTTTGTTTCCTCCGGCTCCTGACGCTGTCTCTCCCCGCAGGTGATGATGCTGGGCAGCCCGCGGGTGGCCGAGCTGCTGCTGCAGCACGGGGCAGACCCCAACCGCCCCGACCCCCGCACCGGCTGCCTCCCGGCTCACGATGCTGCCCGCTCCGGCTTCCTGCAGACGCTGGTGGCCCTGCACCGGGCCGGGGCGCGCCTCGACCTGCCCGACGGCCGCGGCCGCCTCCCCCTCGACGTGGCGGAGGGGGGTCCGCACGGGCCCGTGGGCCGGTACCTGCGGCAGCCGCCCCCCCGCGCGTAGCCACCGCCTGGGATACCTTCCCCCCTCCTAATTTATTGCCCGCGCCCACCTCGGGAGAGAAGCATCTGAGTAGCACTCACTCGTTGTAAATTATCCCCGAGTAGCATCCCTCTGCTCAGGTGGGCTTAAGACCGACGGGACACGTATTGATTTGTGCGCGGTATTTTGCACGTGTCTGCATGTTGTCTTGCACCTGAAACCCCTCCATGCCCCTCTGTTATTTTGGGGGGTTGTGGGTTTGTTTTGTTTGTTTGTTTATTTGTTTTGTTGTCGTGTTTTTTTTAAAGCGAGGGTCCAACACTGTGAAAAGAAATAAATATGAAGGAAAAGTTCTGCACAAAGATGGCACAGCAAACCCTCGGCGTCTTGGCAGAACCGTTTCTGGGCCCCCTGTTCACCCTTCTCCCCGGGGCTCCCCGCTCGTGCTTCCCAGCCCCCCAATTGAAGGGGGAGGGAGAGGCTCCCCATCTGGTTTCACTTTCCAATTAAAGCGGACTTAAGGAGCATTGGAACCGATCCCTGCCTCTCCTTGGCAAAACCGGGCGGGACAGCGACAAATCAAAGCTTCCTGGCGAGGCTGCTGCCAATTGGCAAATACCTTCTTGAACAACTTCAGATGCTGTGCATGTCTGTGCATGGGCCCTCGGCGCATCCGTGGCTCTTTCTCAGGGAGGCTATAAACACGGGACCTAGGAGGAGAAAATAAAGAGCTATTTGTGTCTCTGCAAGCCCGATACCGCCCTCCCTTGAAGCAGTAGGTGTTTATCAACTTGCAGGTCACTTTCCCTGGGTGACTGTAAATTGAGCAGCATTTTGAAGAAATCATGACGGTCGCAAAACGCAGGGGGCTTGGAATTAAAAACCGAAAATCTTGCGTCCGAGCTCTCTCCCGGGATTTCCCGAGCTGTGCGAAGGCAGCCCGTTCGGTAAAGAAACAAACAAGCCGTTGTAACAACAAGTCATTGTGCTGCTGGAGGGGGAACGGGGGCGGGAGTAGATTAATTACCCGAGAGCTGATCATTATATCAGCGCCTGGAAGCTGGGTGTGAGCATCCCGCAGTGCAGCGGCAGCCGTCCCTCCGCCGAGGGGTCGGCGGTGAGACCCCAGCCTCCTCGGGCAGAGAACAGGGGGCGGCACGCATGGGTGCAGACCCCGACACACACACTGCTCCCGCGACCCTTCGGGGCTGTGCCTACCCGTCCATGCCTTAGGGACAGAGAGGGGGAAACACGGCGGGGCAGCGGCAGAGCTGCGGGCTCCTTTCCCAGCCCCAGTCTTGGGCGATTTGCAGAGCTACCTGTAAAGAACTGCAGAGGAAAAAAATTATCTCCGTTTTGCATTCCTACCGAGTGCCCAACTTCTAGGTATTTCACACATAAACACTAAAAATAATATATATACTTTTATATAATTTATTGGAATGTGTCATTTATTACAAGATAGTTTCTTATGCTTTTTCTCATGCCTGCTTCATAACCACTTCGTGTAAATTGGCACACTGTAAGTACGAAGTCATGCCATGTGTGCAATGCACACCGATATAAAAACGTATCTTAATATGCGTATTTACTTAAAAAATATAATTAGTTATCAAGCCTATTTGCTTATAATTTGGTTTTAAAATGAAATGTCCTGCAGCTTAATTATAAATACATTAGATGCATATAAAATATGTACCAAAAAAAATCACATTGTATTTAGTCTGTAATCATGCTTATTTAGTACAGGAATGCCTGTATGTATTTTATACATACATTTGAATAGAAAATATATAAAACTACAATTTTCTACTATAACACCTTGTGAAATTGTACCGCGTTCTGTACCCGTAGGCAGCGCAGTCATTAGCGAGCCAAAGACAATCCTGGGCACACAACAATTAAAAGCCTGGATTCATCCCGTGCCCGTGTGAACGGAGATGCAGTCTGGACCAGACCCGGAAATAGGGAAAGGTTAGAGCCTGACCACCCTGTTTACAGAAAAGTAAGGGTGCAATAAACGGCACTTCCAACCTCAGTTAGACCAGTATTCCTATTTTAAAAGATCATTCTCTTGGAGAGCTAGATTTAATTTTATTTTTGTTAGTATTTCCATTACGGGTCATGAAACAACCACAACAGTAGTGATAATGATTAGGATGATGATAAACATAATGACAATGATTAGGAGGACAACAACAACAATAATTTCAATAATAATAATAATAATAATAATAATAATAATAATAATAATAATAATAATAATAATAATAATAATAATAACAACAGTAGTAATTGTAGTCGTCAGAAAAATAACAGACTTCCCCAGGCTGACCACACCAAAGGAGCAGGAAAAGCCCTCAAATGTCTATCTGCCCTGAATCTGTCCCCAGCCGTGGGTCCGAAGACCCTTCCCGGTGGCTGCTCACCCCGAGGAGGATTTCAGGGTTCCCCGTTACAGCCTAGTTCAGCCGCCGCAGTTTCCACCCTCACCTTGCAGCAGCCTCGGTTCCAGGGCTTGGAGCCGCGTCTGAAGAGAAGAATTTTTTAACAGCAAACAGCAGCAGAGACGGGCTTTTGGAGAGAGCCCGAAAAACACGGCGCTTAGAGAGGCAGACAACAGAAAACCCCCACTTTCTATTGTTAATATCGTAGCTGTAATTGAGTACATGTGCACACACACACCCACCAGCTCTGCAGGAGGGCTTTGCCCAATGCATGAAGGGCTGCTCCCCGGCCCGGCCAAGCGTTCAGCGTCGGTGGGTATTTGGTTTCTATTGCCAAAACTGCCGGCTCAGCCTCCCACCGCCCAGCCGCACCTGCACCCTCACCCAGGCACTCATTTCTCTCTGATTTGCCACGGGAGGGGGAAAGAAAAAGAAACAAACAAGCATCCCTGCAAGAGCTGCCTTCGTTTCGAAATGTCTGCTTTCACTCCCCCATTTCCCAGGCTTGCGATCGGACAGCTCACGGAGGAGCCATGACGGGCGCTTCGCCTCTGGCGCTGCTTTCTGTGGACGCCGTGGGCAGGCAAGGGAAGAAAACTTCCGTGGACCTCTCTGTTACTGTTTGTCCAGCAGGGGGAACGAGGTGTTTGTCACGGGGGGGGGGGGGTGTTGTCCCCGCCAGTATCCAGCAGCCCTCCCTCCCCCGCAGCCGCCTGCCAGCAATCCCTGCAACCCCCCGCCCGCCCGGGCCGCGCCGGGCTCCGCAGCCGCCGGGGTGGCCGAAGATGGATGTGCCCTCAGGACAGACACCATCCCTGCCCCGCACCCTTCCCCGCGCCTCGCACAAAGGTACCCCGCACCGGGAGGGGGTGGGATGGCGGAACCCTCCTCGATCCTCGGCGGGCCTGGCTCAGCCCCGGCTGCCGGGGGGCTCAGCACCGCTCCGGCCATCCCTCCACGCTGCCCGCAGCAGGGCCGGGGGCAGAGCGCCGGCAGGTTGCTGGGCTATTTCCCGTTCTCCCCCTCGACTTCCCACCCACCCCGCCGCTCCAAAATCTCCAAAACCTGCAAACCAAAACCACGGGAGTCCGGCACCGCGAATCGCGGCTGGGGAGCGGGCCGGGGGAAGGAAAGAGTTACTTACCCGTGTCAGTTACCGGCGGGGGGGGAGAGGAGATCCGCTTTTTTGTGCTGGTTTTTTTTTTTTCCTTTGGTTTGCTGTTTGTTGTTGTTTGTTGTTTTTTTTTTTTTCCTCGCTCCGCTACGCAACGTCCCCGCGTCGCTTTCAAATGACCATGTGACAAGGAAATAGCTGCTCGCCCGGGCGAATACTGGCCTTAACTTTTAAAGCGGCAGGGAATCCGCTAGCCGCTTCCAAAGGCCACCAAGGCCGCCCCCGGGGGTCGGGAGGGGTAGTGGTGTTCAGGGCCATAGCAGCCCTTGACCCTCCAAGGGGCTGCAGAAAGGAGAGGGTCCAAAACCATACAAACAACAAGAAAAATAACCAAAATACCCCACACCCCCAAACGGAGCGGGAGGCGGCGTATTTGGAGGGGACAGAAGGGGGGGTGGGGGGAGAGGGAAGGGCAAGGACTTGTCGTCAAAGCTTTTTTTGAAAGGCGGGGAGCGCCCTGCGATTGGCCGGCCTCCCCGCCCGTTCGGTGGTGGTTTCTCCTCGGGACGAACCGGTGGGAGGGGAGAGGAGACGGTGGCCGCCCCCGGCCCCATCCCCCGCCACCGGTCCTCCTTCGCCTTCTTTCGAGGCGGGAGCCATCACCATGGGAGGCGTTTCAGGGTAGAGGGGGAGGGGGGAGGAGGGAGGGAGGTGAGGCGAAGGGCCAAGTGGGGAGTCGAAATTAGTCAAACGGAAAAGAAAAAAAAAAAAAGAAGAAGAAAAAAAAAATAAAAAAAGAAGAAAGTTAAAAAAAAAAAAAAGATACTGCTCTCCAATGAATGGAGGGTGAGAGGGTTGGTTCACCGCTGGGCCCCACCGGGGAGGTATTTCTAGGGCGGCACGGTGGGTCTCCCCGCACCCATGTCCCCCTGGATAAGGTGCACGCTGCGCTTTCGGCGCGGGCCCCGCAGCCGCCGCCGGGCCCGGGCGCTGGGCTGGCGCATCCTCCGCCGCTTCCTCGGGGCGCTGGGCCAGCAGCGGCCGCTGCGCCGGGCCCTGCTGCTGCTGCTGCTGCGGAGGGGCCGCCGCGGGAGCCCCCGGCCCAGGTAGGGCCCCGGGGTGCGGGCCGAGGGGGGGGCGGGGGGGGGGGGGGGGGCGGTCCGGGGGGGCGGGAGCAGGAGGCGGCTGCGGGGTGTCCTCTCCCCGCAGCTCCGGAGCCCCCCGCCCCGCATGCCCCGATGGCACCGGCAGCACGTCAGGTCCTCACGGGCACGAGGGGAGGGAAGGGAAACAGTTTGCTAGGTCTTGCTTTCTTTCCTCCCCCCCTTTTAAAGACGCATTAGGAAACAATAGGTCCTGGAAAAGTTACTGTAACTTATTTCTGCCTTTCTTCTTCCCCCCCCCCCCCCCCCCCCCCCCCACCCCTAGAAGTTTTCCTTCGCGTTTTCTCTACAGCTAATTTAGAACAAAAATAAACCCACCACCCTTCACCAACATTGGCAGGAGGCTCCCTGGCTAAAAAGGAACATAACTATTGCTCTGAAGACAGAAAATGGCCACTGTTTTCCCAGAGTGTGCTACTTTCCACTGCTGTAAAAGACTGTGAAACACAGCGGCCTGCTTTGCCTGCTCGTGCTGTTACAGAAATATGCGCAATAAGCCGAGTTGCCGCAGAAAGAGTAATTAAAATACAGTCATATAATTGACCTTGGGAGACACCCGAGGTTCCAGCAGTTTTGGAGACTTTTTCCTGACTGCGGAATGCAAAACTGGACTGCTATGGGTCTGCACAGGGCAGCTTAGGCCCGATTATCACACATAATTAGTTATAACATGAAAAATGAAGCTAATATTAGTTTTTGTGAGTATCTGAGAGGGTTTTTTTTTCTGAAAAATCCTCGTGGGGGATTATTAGAGGAGTACACAACCTGCTCTAATCCAGAGCATAGGCTGGAGAAGAGCAGAGGTAGAAAAAAAGGAAAGTAAAAATATTTGCCTGAAAATATCTACCAAAAAAAGATATTATATATTTTATATACATATATATCTAATTATAAGTAAAAAAAAATAATCTTCAAACTCTAGGATGTGAGATGTGGAGAAAAAGCAATGTACACTTTGCCTGCTTCAGTCTCTGGTTAGATCACTTTTGGAGCTTTTTTAAAATCAACTGTGGGGAAATAAACACACATGTGTATATTAGAATATATATATGAAAATAAGAAATAATACGAAATTTTCCTTTTCACTTTCAAATACCTTATGTCTTGCATTTGTAATAGGCCTAATTTCTTCATTTAACACTAAATGGGGAGGGGAAGAAACAATAAACTCTGGCTGAAGTGAAACACATGAATCTCTCATATAAAACACAGATATGAAGATGCTGATTATCTCGAAGTAAATTCGCTGTAGCAAGAACAATAACCTCTCAGGAAGCAAGAAGGATGGCAGGGGTTTTTTTTTCTTTCTTTCTTTCCACACTTGCTGTAAATGCTGCTGCTGTGCCTTTTTTTCCCCTTCTTTTTTATTTTTTCCCCCGTTTTTTCTTTCCTTTTTTCCCTTTTTTTCCCTTTTTCCCCTTTTCCCCCTTTCCCCCCTTTTTTTCCTGTTCTTTCCTTTTTTCTCTTTTTTGTGGGGTTTTTTCCTTTTTTGTGTGGGTTTTTTTTTCCTTTTTTGTTGTTTTGTTTTTTTTCTCCCCGAGCTTTTATTCGGAGAGGCCGAATTCTAAAACACCGGTTAGGTCTGAACTAGTCACTGAAATGGGCTGAAAACCAGACTCTAAAGGGGCTGGGGAGGAAAAAAACAAGGGTGTGTGTGTGTAGTTTTTTAAAAAGTGAGATTTTTCCCTTTTACCAACTCTGCTACTTCTATACTAAGGTCTAAAAACATCACAGTCAGAAGAGTAATGTACACATATTTTGGCAACTCGGAGGCAGTGAACCTCGAATCCGTAGTATTTCGGCAGTAGTCTGAAGGAGGAAAGTGGCTTCATGTTCAGATTAGATGGAAACGTTTTGAGGGCAAAAATAAGTTTGGAAATAAAGAGAAACCTGCTCCTTTTTACCTCGTTTCCTATTTAGGCACACGAATCCTATTCCCAAACTGTGTTCAAAATTAAATTGCTTAGTTAAATAGATGAAACAAATAACATTGTCAGACTCCTCGACCAGTGTAGGAGAATTTTTCGCTGAAAAGGTGCCCACAAAGCTTCTTCTGAGCCTCTTGTGGGGCTGGGCCGGGTCCGGCGCTCCAAAACAGACTGATAGAGGCAAGCAGGGTTTAAACCTGCTTTTTTCTTAGGACGGTGTGAGCGATTTCGTTTGTTTTGCCTCTTGTGTGTGTTTTTTTCGGTTTTGGTGGGGGTTTTTTTTTGTCTTCACTTTGCTGCTTGTTTATTAAGGAAGGGATTCTTTTGCCTGGCCAATGCTTTATTACTTTTTGTGAACTGTTAGGTGATTATCCAGAGCCACGCGGGTCCTTTTGCTTTTCTTCCGACTCGATCTCCCGAAACGAGGGACAGAAGTAGTACTAGTTGTAACATTTTCTGGAGAATTTCTAGGAAAAAAAAAATCACATTTTTCTGACAAACCCTCCAGACAACATCCTCCAGGATATTTCACTGCTATGTAGCGCAGTATATTACATATCATAATATTACATGTTGCATCCAAAAGTGCACTCTGCTCGATTTTATATCACACAACTCAGAAAACAGAAACCAAAACATTTATTCTTTATTATTGCAGGCTGTAGCATGATAGGTTGGTCTTGGTGGGTTTAGCTTTGGGGCTTGTTTTTTTATCTTTTTGGTTTAACTTTGTTTTATTTTAGATTGGGCTTTTTGTTGAGGGTGGCTTTGTTTGATTTTTCTCTTTTTGGTCATTTTCTTGTTCAGAAGAAACCTATATGGCACTGTTTCTAAAGGGCTAAAATTAAGGTGCTAGATTTTCCTGTTCTCACCCAATATGTGTAATGACTATAATTATTTTTGCAAATACACTGACATTTTCAATTGAAGATTATAAGGCGACAGATTAACTATTTCTGCTCATCATTTTTGCCTCATTTTTTGCATAACTGAAAACAACTCTGTTTTTTTTTTCCCTTCACTGTAAAAATCAGATTACTTCGATGCAGCCTCTCCAGTGCAGCCCCCACCCCCTGCCCCTCCTGCTCCCTTTTTGCTTATTCACAGGCAAGCAAATCTGAACACTACGTTCTCTTTAATCTGCCTCTTTGTAGCGTTTGATTAACTCCTTATTCCCGAAATACTTGTAGATTAGTAAAATAACTCACGTAAATGTATTTCAATACTTTATTTTTTCTTTTTTTTCTCCTCCCCCCACCCTAGCTAAAAGGGTATAGTACTCGCTAAGCCTTCAACAGGGTATAAAATGGCTGGGTTTGGTAACTGAATAATCGCTTTTCTGTCGTGCGTGCTATTGTCAACATATCTTAGAACAATGCGCAGGAGTGCAGTACCGTAGTATTAAAATGAACCGGTTTTTAGTGTTGAAGTTCTGTATCGTTGAACAGTGCCTTTAGAAAGGAGCAGAAACGTAATATGTGGAGACTGCTTAACATGAAACGATTTGTTTGTTTGTTGTGGGGGTTTTTTGGTTGGGTTGGGGGAGTTGTTTTGTTCTGGTGGCGTTTTTTGTGTTTGTATTTGTTGGGTGGGTTTTTTTGCCTTGGTTTTTTTTGTTTGTTGGTTGTTGTGCTGTTGGGGCTTTTTGGGGGGGGCGGTGTTTGTTTGTTGGGTTTTTTGGCAAGGGGTGGTGGAGGAATAACTTTGCAGTGAAGTTTGCTGGAGAGAAAAGGTGGATGCCAGTAAACAAGTGTAATCCAAGACACATTAGTACAAGCTCGGCTACTATTTCCCTGACTTCAGATATGACCGTGTGTTGTTGTGTTTCGATTAACCGAGGTTTTTTGTCGATAACAGAACTGTGCAAAATTGGATTTGCTTTTGAAGTGGAGGAAAACAGTGACTTCAATAATGTATCTTAAAATTGTGTCCTTGCAATGGTCCAGAAGCTTGATTAGTGATTTGGAGGATCACTAACCATTAGCACGGGGCCGTGTTAGTTATTTTACACTCTTCTGCAACTTCGCAGCTTTTAACAGATATTATTAGAGATGAAGATGCAGACAAGACCCCTGGCTCTTCTAATAAGTTCTTCACTTACCTATATGATGACGTGTGGGTGTATAAAATGTTTTGTACTTGTGTATTCAGAAAAAGAGATGTATGCATACATTTAAATGCATAGATGCATAAACCCCACTATCAGCTCAGTTTCACAGAAAGCCAGCGGTCATCGTCAGCCCTTGATTGGGAATCTGATTGATTGGGAATTTTAAGACAACTGACAGACCCCTCTGCCGAGGTGTAGCCACACCTCATCCCAGCTGGGTTCCTCCGTGCCTTTCCTGCCGGCGAGAGGCTCCTGCCGGGCCGCGGTGGAGCGGTCCTCTGCCGGGTGCCATGAGGTGGATCTCAGACTTCCTGCGGGCACGGCTCTCTTCCTCATCCGGGCCGCCCGCTCCGGCTCCCGGCGGGCGGAGGGACTGACCCCAGACCCACGGTGCACAGGCGCTCGGGACAAGGCAGCCCCCCCCCGCTCCGGAAGCAGAAGGCAAATCCATTCCTGGCACAAGAGTCTTTCTGTGCCCCAGAAAGGCTCTGGTCTCCCCGCAGCTCCCCACGCACCATGAACGCGGGGCACGTTCCACCTGCCCGGGCCAGGGCAGCCCGGAGAGGCTGCTCGCCGGTCTGGCTGAGCTCCCCATTCCTGCCCACCGCCCCCCGGTCTGGGAAAGGGCGGGGGGCTCAGGACCGCAACCCCCATCCTCTGCTCTCTCCCGCACTGACTGCATCCCCGGGGGGGGGGGGGGGCAGCTCCCCGGCAGCCTCCCCACTCGGTGCCGGGGGGGCGGGGTGTGTGACATCGGGTGTGCGCAGCTGCTCCCGCCTCCCAGCTTGCGGGGCAGTCCCCGGCACCTCGAGGCCCCTCGCCGCCCCGCCTATGCCGCCTCGGGAGGTTGCGCGGTGCTGCCGCAGCCGTCGGCACCGCGCTCCCCTCCACGGAGGTGTGGGCTGGGGGGCTCTGCCAGGCCCAGGATGGGCGGAGCTGCCATATCCCGACGAGGGGAGGAGAATCAGGAGCGGCCGTGCAGAGTGGGCCTTGCTGTCGGGGAGCGATGGAGGGGTTTTTCCGGGGTGGGGGTCCTGGCGACCTGCTGTGCAGCGCGGCTGCCCGCGGGGACCGCGAGGAGGTGCGGAAGCTGCTGGAGGCGGGAGCGGATCCCAACGGGACTAATTGTTTCGGGAGGACTCCGCTCCAGGTACAGAACAGCGGTAGGGTGGGGGGGGTGAGGGGGGCAGAGGGGGGGGGGGCGGGCTGTCCTCTGTCACGCTGACGGGGGAGGAGGACTGGCTCTGAATTACGTTTTCATGGCGATGATCGGAGCCGGAGTCCAGCCGCAGCTGCCAGAATTACCAGCGGGCGCTTTTCTGAACCCTCGCCCTCCTGCAAATACTAGGTGGAGTTCAGAGGGGCACCGACGGCAGCAAACGAATTATGCAAGATGGTACCCAAAAGCAGAAGTGGGACTGCAAAATCCGCTTCCAGATGGGTTCTCGGAGTTGGCTGCACTTCGATTAACTTTTCTTGATTGTTTTTTCATTTGTTTGTTTTCAATACATCCTTAATGGTTCTTTTCCCCCAAGGAAGTCAAACTGGGGCCCCTTACTAAGTGTTTTCATGTGAACGAACGGCTCAGAAGAAGTAGAAATTGTCACTGGGTATAAGTTGTAGCTTGAAACTATAGTTAGCAGTAATTCTAGTAACCACTCTTCATCAGCAGTGGTAGCATTTATCAATAGATACTACAAGTACCAGTGCTTAGTGAAGCTGCATTCCAGGCATTCTGAGAACTGGAAGTGTGTTATATTCATGGATATTCTTAGGCTGCGGGGTTTTAAATGTCCATTGAACGGTTAATGTACTCTGACTTCAGCTGGAGCTGTATGTTTCATGAACATCTTTTCTCGAGGTGTCATTTGAAGGGATATATTTAATAATTCACCAGCTAAGGTGAACAACCGTTTTAGTCCTTACACTTCAGATGGAAAAGAAACTATTTTTTCTGAAGTAAACTTCTGAGAAAGGCACTGCCTATGCTGTTCGTTTTGTTCCTGTTGTAGGTTCAAATTCCAGATGAAAAGGTTCTACAAATTGTTATAAATTTTCTCTTTCTTTCCTTCATTTCAGAGAGAAACTAAGTTCTGTTTCCCTCACCAGAACTTTGCAAAATGGCTGCCACTGTGACATGTGTGCTCTATTTATTTTTCTGAAAAGCTTAATCTGTAGGAATTTATAAATTATCTGTAGTCCATAACAAAATTCTACCGATAAAGAAATTAACAAGAAAGCAAATTGTCTCGAGGTATTTTCTACAGTGTTAAGATACAACTAATGAAGGTTAAAACTCTGTTGAAAATGACCGGGGAATGCAGAAAGTGGAACTTCAAGCGTAATTTTCTTTTGTTTGTTTGCATGTTGTTCTTTTTGCTTGTCTGTTTTTGTTTTCTTTTTGTTCCATCGTGCATGCTTAAACCTCCCAGAAGTTTGTGCTTTTTGGTTCAGCTGCAGAGAGACACCAGGGCTCAGCAGGGAAGTTTTGTGAGGTACCCACAGGTGTGCAGCAGCTCTCCTGGCTTCTGTGAGAAGCAGAGCAGGCTTAGCCAGGGCTGAGAGAGGGAGAAAGGACCCCATCCAGAGCCTGTGTATATGTATATGCGTGTACATTGATGTGTGTGTGCATGTGTGCATATATATGCACACACAGTTACTATATATACCATGGTATATGCAAATGGTATAAAATGTATGACAACATACCGATATGCAGTACCTAGTTTGGAAATCACAGGCAACCTCGGGAATATGTTAGTTTACCAGTGAGTCATAGTCTACATCAGGGTGGAAAGGAGCCGTAGGGAGCCGAGCCTTGTGCCCTCGCGCAGGTCACCGGTACAAACAGCCGACGCAGGCAAACCGTGCCCCAAAGACCCCCCATCCCCGCAGTCCCCCGGCTCTCCGCGGTGCTCCTGACGCTGTCTCTCCCCGCAGGTGATGATGCTGGGCAGCCCGCGGGTGGCCGAGCTGCTGCTGCAGCACGGGGCAGACCCCAACCGCCCCGACCCCCGCACCGGCTGCCTCCCGGCTCACGATGCTGCCCGCTCCGGCTTCCTGCAGACGCTGGTGGCCCTGCACCGGGCCGGGGCGCGCCTCGACCTGCCCGACGGCCGCGGCCGCCTCCCCATCGACGTGGCGGAGGGGGGTCCGCACGGGCCCGTGGGCCGGTACCTGCGGCAGCTGCAGCTCCCCCCCGCCGCACCGGCGGAAAGTGCTGAGCCCTGACCCGCCCCTGCCGCCCCTCGCCCCGCCCTGCCCGCCGCCCCCCGCTCCGCAGCGCCAGGACCCCCGGCCGCAGCCACCCCCGCTCGCAGAGACCCTCTCCCCGCCTCCGCAGCGGGTACCGGCCAGGACCCCCGCCATCCAGCCGGTGGTGCTGCGGGCTGCAGAGAGTGGTCTTCCTCTGCCCCACAGCTTCTCCCGGGCGCTCGGTGTCCCGCTACTGCCAGGCGACTCGTGCTGTTGCGTTTTCTGAGAAAGAGTGTAAAGGACAAAAACACGGCCGAGGGAGTGTTCCTGGTCCTCCCGCCGGGCAGGCTCCCAGGAAGACAGGCAGCAAAGGCCGGTGCTGCAGAGGAAAAACAAACAAACAAACAAAAAACAACCCACCAAAACAAACAAACAAAACAAAACAAACAAACAAACAAAACCAACAAAAACACAAACAAACAAACAAAAACAACAAAAAAAACGAAACCCACTCGGCGCTCTGCGCCTCCATTTATTAAGTTGATGCGGTTTAGAGAAACGAGCAACTCCGTTTCCCTGAGCGACTTGCTCACTGTCCTGCAAGCCCCTCCTTGGTCTCCATCAGATATTTACTCACGATAACATTTTATTGATTTTATTGATTATAGCAAAATCCTGCAGAGCTTTGCCTTTAGTGATGTCTTGAGATTCTTTTTATAGCTCTGTTAAATAATGAACGCTTCAGCCATCCCATTTACAAATTGAATTGTTCATCTGATTTTCTACCTGCATCAGCTCACCCAACTTAGAAAGTCTTGAAATATTCAACACTGTTAGAGATTACAATTTGAGAACGACTACAAACATTTTGTATAGATGTATTCAGGCAAGGCTATTAATCTGAAAAACCCATTGGTAATAATTTCGACACTGCGTGGTTTTGACATTTGGAGATACCTCGTTCATTTAGAAGATCTGGGCAACGAGCTCGCTATTTTTAAGACAGATTTCCCGGTCTCTAAACCAGACATTTGGAAAAAATCAAAACAAAACAAAACAAAAAAAGACCGAGCTTGGTTATATGTCTGAATCTCCTCATATCCGTTGCTCCCGTCTCCCTACGCAATTTCCATCATTTATCCGGTTTTGTCCTGGGGATGAAATGCCTATTCCTATTCAACAGCAAACTGTTAAAGACCTTGGCTTTTAAAACCCAGTCCTTCTGTTCGACTATTAAACGGTCCTGTAAGCAGCACTACTCAGTGTCGGCTGGCATTTTTGGTTTAGATTTTGTTGGTTGGTGCACAAGCACGTGTTCATCCACACAACACGCTCACGCAGGGCTGATACAGGGAGCTTCTAAGCAAATGTGTATTGTTCACGCACATACAAAACTGAGTCAACAGCATCGATGAGAGTCGTTAATTTCCTTATTTGGAACACTTGCAGAGCCACGGGGAAGTTCATCTCCACTTAGTACTCGTGCATGGCTTTGCGATCTTCTTAAAATATTTGTTTTTCTCACTTTTCCTGCTAAAAAGCAGACGGCAAGCTGGAATTTGATTAAGGTGCCAAGGGTGCATACTGCGCCTGAAGGCGATTTTTTCTCCCGTTTTCTTCCCCCGCTGGTGTTCCTGCTGCCCACACTTTGTTCGAGGCGCAGAAGACGAGGCCAAGGAGAAGCTCTCCAAGGTCCCGTCTTTTCTCCTCTAGCTTGCCAAGGAACGGTTTCTGCCGTTCAGCTCTTTAAAACAGAGGGGTGGGTGGATGGGGGGGTAGGGTGGTGTGTGTGGAACTCACTCTTCCCTCGAAAGTTGCTATTTCCTAGTTCGGTCAAAGAGAGACCGATCCCCACCTCGGAGGGCGCTCGGTGGCCGGTGGCAGCGGTGCCAGCGAATCGGCTGGAGGGGTCAGGACGAGTAGGAGGAATGTGTTTTTCTCCCTGCGTGCAGGCAGGAGCTCAGCTCAGCCTGGAGGTGCTTGGGCTTGAGGGCAGGTGACGGTCTCTCCCGTCAGAGCTGCTGGCGCGGCAAAGCGCGGAGCATTCCTGCCCTGCATCCCTGCCCTGCATCCCGCCCCTGCACCTCGGTCCCCGCTGCCCGCCGCCCTGCCCCAGGCTGCCCAAAGGAGCTACCTTCCCGGGAAAGCCCTGGGGGTTTCTTCAGGAACAAGGCAGGGGAGCGGAATTGCCTCCGGGAAGCCCGCAGGGTCTCCCCGTCAGGGAAAGCCCAAAGAGCGTGGCTTTCCTGAGAGCTTTGGCCTTAGGAGCTGTCGAAGCCCTAAACTTCCTCGGGAAGTCACCTGGAGATAAGAGGATGAAGAGGTTTTGGGACAGAGCTGGTTTTGGAGGTGGAGTGAGCGCGGTACGGGACAAGGTGTTCACTCAGCTGACCATCTATTTCCTGCCACCAGGAGCAGGGAAGGAAAGTGAACTCGCACTGTTTAGGATAACATAGAAAAAGGTTTTCCCTCCAAATGTCCAGCCCAACCTCTGCGAAAAAAATATTCGCAAGCTTTTTCTTCACTCTATAAGATGTCTCTTAAAAGATCAGCTTGTCGTATTGAAGTATCAATTTATGATGCTTTCCTTTCTGTCATGAATGTTCAGTTCACTTTTTGGACATGCATCCAGCAGCACTACATGTTACAAAGGAGGCTTCAATTGTGTGTGAATGACAGCATCTAAATTGTTTAACAAGACATTCTCCACTGGTGCCCCCTGTCAAGCTTTTGTATTTAATAAAGATACTTCCAGGTGTAATAGCACTTATAAAAGTAAAGTATTTTCTATTATACATTCTGAAAATTGACTCTTGGAGAACATTACCCCCAAGATTTATAACAGGCACCACCCCCTTTAAATTCACCTAAGTTTATTGTGTCTGAGGGTCCGTAGGCTTTGCATATCATGTTAACAGTCTGACAGTTTCACAGAAGGGAAAAACTAAAAGCATTCTAATAAAGGAAGTAATTACCTGACCTTGTCTGGGCCAAAGCTGTGGAAAATCATTAACCTCGCTGCTTGCTTATGTAGAAATCTTCACATCTCAGGAGGAAAATGGAAGTCCTCAGACCCTCATCACAGAAAATGAGGACAAGTCACAGGACCCAGGGCTAGAGAGAAGACCTCTGAAGACACTCAGATCCTACAAGAGCTCTTGTGGGACAACCAGTCCCAGCAGTAGATGAGGGATGATACATGTAATGGTTCCAGATTTTTTTTTCACCAGGTCTCAATCAATCCTAATCTGACACTCACTGAATTAATTCACCTTAAAAAAATAGAGACATATAAAATATAATTAGTAGACAGAGTATAATTAATATATAACATTTAAATAATATTTAATATAAATATATATAGCATACAATATACAATACATAATGTATCATATATATATATATTTGTATACTGTGTGAACTGAGGTTATGACAGAGCACTCTTTTTCTCTGCAGAAAAGAGACCAGAGAACAAATTTCTCCACATTTCTCCCTCTTTGTTAGCAGGCACTCATAAGTACTGCCTGCTTTGGGTAGAATAATTTGCTAACAAAGAGAAAGACCAAGAAGAGGGAGTGAAATGAGAGGTGGTCCTTGGGAGTTGAAAACCAAGAGCTTTGTAACTAGGGGCTTCAGGTTGCCTCATAGGAAGGCACACAGATGTTTGTGCTCCAGAGATGCCTGGAGCAAGGGGAGGAAAACACACAGAGTCAGCCTAAGCCTGCCAGCGTGCATGATGGACACTTGCCTCTGCCACACCCCATGCCACCCTGGATCAACAGTTTGTTTGGCTTCTAAAGCAAAGTTCATCCCCACAGACATCCAATGCATACGGCTGATGAACAGTGTCACTTAAAACTAACCAGCAGACCCTGTTTGGTGGAAATACTGGAAGATGGGGCATTCCTTGCCTCTGGAGATCAAGAATTTGAACATTTTTAGGTTTATAATTTTTCCACATCTGTTTTCACCTTAGGTCATGACCAGCCTAAGGGCCAGAGAAAGAAACTGAGTCAAGCCAAGGTACTAATAATATAATGGAGCAGAGAACTTGTATCAAATAGGGATCAGGCCCAAGGACTGAGCTGGTTCCACTGATCTCCTCAGGTGAATTTAAGGGGGAAGTAACTCCTACCATCACCTACATCCTACTGGTTCATCTTGCAGGCTCATCTTCAGGTAGATGCGAAGCAATAAATGTACATGTTTGATGACGGTATGAAAACAAACAAAACATATTTCAGAACCTTCTTACATAGTGAATAAAAGCCCATATAAAAGCTGCTTCCTACAAAGGAGTAATTAATGAAACAGATTCTTAGGTCAAACTAAAGGATTTCTCTGAGATCAGATGTCTTCCTCCTTGTGCTAGAGGAACTACACTGTAGGAAACTGTGCAACTGGACAGACTTCATGTGTCCTCAAAGATCTGTTTCACTTACTACAGGCATTATTCTTGGTTCCGCATGCAGCTGAATCTGGGGATTGAACATTGTGCCTGAACTTCATCTTTCTGTTCCTTTTTCAAGGTGTACATAGAAACCACTGTTGTTTGATTTTTTTATTATTATTTTTTTAACTCTTTTTTTCCCTTGAGCAATGCTATTCAACCCTGTGGACATGAAGATATTGTGCAGATTTGCATAATCCATTTATTTTCTACAGCTACATAGAAACACACAAGGTATTAAAATTTATGGATGTACTTCATTTGCATATATGCTCCTTCTGTTGTTATTTTCAGTAAATATTGATGCAATTCTGTTCAGTGGTGGGAAGGCAAACTGTTTCAACAAATGTCAAGTTGAATAATCTAATGCTAAATAATGTTCAGAAGAAATATAATTCCATGAAGAATGTTTGCCCCAGGGCAGGACATTTGAAAACATAGAAGTGTATCCATTTGAACAGAACATACTGCAAACAGACTAATCCAAAAAGCCGGCTCACAAAAATTATGTGCAGAAGTTACTTTTACATTTTGTGTCAGTCAACACCAATTTCTAGAAAACCCCAGGCCATGTAAAAATAGATAATGTTAATTAAAACATGGAGAAACTCCTGGATTCCACTCAGATTTACTTCACATGAATTCAAAATGTTCTGTTTCCTGGTATCACTCCTGACACCATAAAGCATTTATTTTGCTCTGCCCTAAGTAGAAGCCTGAGTCAGAAGATTTGTAGCATCATCCATATCTGCCTAAGGTTCCTGGAAACAGATTATGTACTCAGTGTTAATCGCAAGAGCAATAACTTTATTCCTTAGTCCTTGGTTTCATGGGAGTAAAATTGAAAGGCAATAGAAAATACGGAGTTAAGACTGGGCTTTCTTACCTACACAAAACTCCCTTTCAGTAAAAACACCAAGCTGGTGTTATTTTCTCCCATATAATCTAACAAAGACCAAGAGATCCAGACAGCCAGTTGTATGACAGGAACTGGGTTATTGAACAATTACTTTATTGTTAATTTACAAGAATCAGACAAAAATAGACAAGCCAAAGTCTGATTTTTTTCAGCCTAAACCTTTTCCCATATAAATAAGGTAAATTCCAGAATCAGTTCAAGACTGCTGAAAACTAGATTGCTTTCTTTTTGAAGCACAGTCCCAGGGCAGCTGGCAGAATTCATATTCCGCAGGTGCTGCAAGGAAAAAAAGCCCTTCTCTCCTGCCACTAAGCCACACAGCCCTACTGTGCTGATGTCACGTTGCATCATTCCATGACTGGTTTTAACTTGCTAATATAATGGAAGCTGTTCCATTTTGAGGAAAGGACAACTTTCCCCCCCTCCCCAGTTCCATGAGCTGATGAAACTTACAGAGGAGATTGGTGTACACCCAAGCCATAACAAAAATAAGCAGCAGAGAGGGTAGGAGAGGTGGGGAGCAGCAGCTGCAACAGTACACAAGATGCACTGTAGGGAGCTGAAAACCCTCACTGACACCCGTGAATATTTCTAGATGGGAATATCTGTATAAATCTCCTAAATCCATGCAACTGGGCCTCCTCTGTGACACCTTGATGTTCAGATAGAAAACTGTATTTCCAAGTCTGCCTACTCAAGCATGGCATTGTACCACAAATTGCCTGAGCCAATTCATAGCAAAGGTAGGAAACTTGACAATAACCTAAACAAACAGTTCCAAATTTTTGCAAAAGAGTGATTAAATGTTAATTTCAATTCTCCTGCACTGTCCTGCTTCAGACAGTACTGCAGTGACAGCAGGGAGAGGAAGCAGATGTTAAATCAGTTAAGTCAGAGTTTCCGTCTTAGAGGGCTGAACCCGCCCAGTGCTGAGCACCTCTTGAATTGATTTCTCTCTTTACTGATATTCAGCTGGTTTCAATAAACAAAACACTCTCTTACTGGTTACTGTTCTGGGAACCTCAACTACTCTTGGGTCTGTTTTGAATACTAATATAAAAACTAAATTCTGATGTCACACGCCACCTGTGCTAATGCTGAGAGATGCTTTGGATGTTGTTGGTATGAAAAAGTGTGAAGGGTTGGCTAAGTCAAAGTGAGATATGAGTGGGCAATTTCACATCAGCAAGACACATCAATGATTTAGAGGAAATAGAAAAGGGAGAGAAGGAGCAAATCTAATGACCTGCCTCGCTGTCTAGTATGTGCCATATTTGAACCTGCAATATTGCAATTGGCATCAGTACATTACACGGTTAACATACACACTGGAGAATGCTCCACGCAAAATAAACTGGTATCTCCCCCAGGAGAGGACTTTAAAAGTCTTGGATATATGGGGTAATCAAAATAAAGTATCTAAAGAATCAGTGAGAAGCAGGGTAGGACACAGTAGTGACTCAACAGTCAGAGGGAGCACATGCTTTTGAAGTGTGGGGTGCTGGCTTGGAATATAGGCAGGGCTGTTTGGGCCCAAGTACCACGGAGTCCAGATCCAGAAGTCTCTTAAGTCAAAGCGGAAGGAGATCTGCTGTGTGTGACACGAGTGAAGATGAAGCAGAACTCCTACAGAATACCACTGGGGGGACAGCCGGACAAAAGCTCCTGTGAGTGGGTGTATGTCTTCCTCCTGCATTTGTTATTTGCATGTTGAACTTACTCTGCAGTGACACTTCTGCTTGTGGTCTCTGTGGATCTGGGTATTTCACGCAGTTCCAAGTTCTGGCATTTCCTTTAGAGCCCAGGGAAAAATTTACGATTAATCAGTTAGCCACTGATTCTGCAGTTCCCAGTCCTTGGCTAATACTGGCATGCCTCCTGCTTTGTGCACCTCTGCTACTTAGTCACTGACTTAATTCAGTCTCCCCTCTGTACTACTGGGGAAGAATATTAGGCTTTCAGCAATTATTTCTCATATACCCACTGTTGACCAGCTGCAAATTTACCCCAGGGCAAATCCTGCTCAGGACCATGAGACTAACCTGTTCTTCAGCAGGTCTAAGGATGATCTCTTTCCCCCAAAAGCCTTGAAAGCATCCACACCGTACCTATCAATGAGTTAGTTTAGGACAATTCAACTGGAGAATGACAAGTATGCTTGAAAAGCATGTCAAATTTTGTTAGCTAATACTTTACTAGGCTTTCCATGGTTCTAATCCATGTTGCATGAGACAATTTACTCAAAGCTGTTTGGTTTACCTCAGTGCTCACTGTTTAGGTACCTCTGTTGCAGTACTCATGGTTTAAATGAGACTTTAAAATACAAGAGTTTGGGAAACACACATTGAAACCAGTCAGGTTCTGAAAGGTCTTGCTGAAACTTCGGGTTGTTTTTCTAAAAGACAACATTTGGTGTAAAAGATCTCAGTGTAGAACTGTAGTGATGTTTAACAGGTTATGTTTAACACACAGAGGACACAAAGTTTCTCTTAGTGGAGCAATGACATCAGTTAGCCTAGAGAAGCATTCATTTTGTCTGAAAAGTAGGTAGCACCAACAATTTAGTACCCTGGCAAGCCCTTTACCAGGCCAAGACTTGGTTGCTCAGGAACCTCAAGCTAGAATTTGTTAACACCAATTCTGATGTTACACCATTGGAGCAGTGTCAACACTATGCACCAGAAGGCAGCACTACAAACCCATCACAGCCAATGGGACTGAATAAAGGTTAGAAAAAATTAAATTCTTATAGAGAGACAGTCAAGCAGAAGAGAGGTAACTTCCATCAATGAAGTCCCCTGCATGTCATTGTCTTACTCTTGTCAAACTAGAGACATTCTGAGTCAGGGTACGACCATTATTCTCTGCAGAACAGAAAAAAACACACATGGGGCATTCAAAATGGAAACCCAGAAACATCCAAATATGAACTTTACAGCTCCAATTCATTTCACTAAAACCATCTAGGGGCCAAAGAAAAAGCAAAAACAAATTTTAAGGGCGGTCACCTGATGTTAAAGTTAGTAAATGTATGTTAGATACGTAGCCTTCTTCCTGTCAAGCTCTAAGATCTGGATCCTGCAACCAAAGTTATTTTAAAAAAACACTAGGAAATACATCAAGTTGGTGAAGCTATTTTCCCCAGTATCTGAAAAGCACTTATATTGGTTTTGCTAGGGACAATATGCCCAAATCTAAAGGTTTTTACAGCAGGAAAGTGTCTAACAGAACAAGACTAGCAAGCTAAAAAGCTTATGTACTTTTTATGTGCTTTGTAAAATTTTCCTTTGGATTTTTTTTATTACATTGTTCTGAGAATCCATACCTTTCATGTTTCATCTTTCCCTTGCTTGGATTGAATCGCACTCTGATCCACTTCTGTCTCAGAATTGTTTCAAGGACCTAACCTTAAGAACCTGAAGTTCCAAGCAGTGTAGTATTTTCTAAAAGTGGTCTTTCCAGAAGTGGTGTTTACAGAGTACCCCCCACCAACCTCTTTCAACAATGGCACTCACTAATGACTAGAAGTAAATTAAAAAAACAATTTCCACACAGTTTGGAGAAGCATAGTTTTCATTTGTTTTATTTACTAGACAAGAAGCAGCACATTATTATGTTGAAGTTGAATTGTATAAAAAAATGAAATGCATACATTCAGAGCACTCAAGCATATTTATCACTTAAAAGAGAAACTAAAACTGGAGTTGTTCATGTCACTGAAGCAGCAAAAGGCCAGCACAGCGTTCAGGACCCAGGCAGCAAAGTAATCTTTTGTACAATTCTGCAAGACACATAAGTACTTCTTCAGGCACAAATTTGGTTTAGGCATTACCTTATATTTTTAAAAATGAGAACAGTAATTCACAAGTTCTGCTGTGAAAGAACCACAATTATTAAACCATGTCTTTTAGCACACAAACAAAACCCACTGCTTTAAGAAAAAAGAAACACTAAATAAAAAATAAGGATCATGTATAAAAATAGTATAATTTTATTTTGAAATTGTTTAGTTTTTCTGATATGTTTCTGAAGTGAACTGCAAACATTGCCTTGTTGAAGGAAAAGATGGGAGGCAGAAATAGTAAATCAAGTAGTGTATCTGCTTCCTTAGATCTTATTTTAAGAACTGCAACAAGAGTATTACCTAGCCTTTCCCTTCTTCCACCAGCTAAAAGGTATCACTGAAAAGGGGATCACAAACCGCTACTGACTTTTTCCTTTAGTCACTGTCTGATCTAGCTTGACAGTAAAGCTCTTCCAAGTTAAAAACATACTCAAAATCTAACTTTAACCATCTTACACACTTTCAATCATGATGAAGATTATAAGAGCTGTCTTATGCATTATCATCAGTCTACATTTACTCCATTCTTTTCAGGCTTGTAACATTTTTTGAAGATATTGTAACCTCTGGAAGTTCCGAAGTGATCCAGTCTTTCTTGTGAGCACCCAAACTTCGAGGTCCATCCAGGTTGTTACTGTTTTGGCAGGATGACAGAACACTGCACTGTTGTCTGAAATACAAAGTCACAGTAGATGAATGCTTCCTCTGCCAATGAAGAGCAGAATTACATTTAAAAATGCTACAGAGACTACATAGCTTCCATTTGGATTACAAACAGATTCAACTCTTTTGATGTGCATTGTGTCTCCAACTTACTCCACCACGACAAAAGTTTAGAGAATGACAGGCAGGGCAGACTCTACAAAAAATGACTCACCACTGCAACTCTTTGAACCTATGTAACAGGCTTACTGGTACTGAGAACAGCAATCTGTACTGGGTTTGCATAGCAAGGTTTTGGTAGCTGTGAGAAGCTGCTAGAAGCTTCCTCCATGTCCGACAAAGCCAATGCCAGCCAGTCCCAAGATGGATGTGCCGCTGGCCAAGGCCAAGCCCATCAGCAATGGTCGCAGCACCTCTGAGATAATGAAAATAAAGAAGGGGAAAAAACTGATGCCCAAAGGCAGACAGAGAGAGGAATGGCAACATGTGAGAGAAACAACTCTGCAGACATCGAGTTCAGTGAAGGAAGGTGAGAAGGTGCTCCAGGTGCTGGAGTGGAGATTACGCTCAACCTCTGGTGAAAACCACGGTGAGGGAGGTTGTCCCCCTGCAGACCATGGAGGTTAATGGTTGAACAGATATTCACCTGCAGATCATGGAGGAAGTCTTGGGGGTGCAGGTGAATGTCTGAAGGAGGCTGTGAACCCATGGGGAGCACGGGAGCAGGCTCCTGGAAGGATGAGTGGACCCATGGAGAGAAGAGCCCATGGGGAAGCAGGTTTTCTGGCAGGACTTGTGGGGGACTTGTGCTGGAACAGTCTGTTCCTGAAGCTCTGGGCCCATGGAAGGGAATGATGCTGGAGCAGTTCAGGAAGAACTGCACCTCGTGGGAGGGACTCATGCCAGAGGAGTTCACGGAGGACCATGTCCTGTGAGAGGGACCCGACACTGGAGCAGCGGCAGAGTATGAGGAGTCCTTCCCCTGATGAGGAAGGAGCGGCAGAAACGTGTGATGAACTGAACTCAACCCCCATTCCCCAATCCTCCTGTACCACTTGGGGTGAGGAGGTAGAGAACTGGTAGTTAAGTTGGAATCAGGAAGAAAAATCAGTTCTAACATGACATTCCTTTTACCATCCCAGTATGGATTCCCTCTCGATCCTTGTGGGGTTGAGCCTTACTGTAACAAAGGTGCAGAGCTCAATTCTCAGCTGTTATGAGTTAAAATTCTTCTTGACAAGACAGTTTTTCCTGTCTCACCAATACATTTCCTAATAAAAATAAGAAAGAATCTACTATATTGGTTCCCTTTAGAAACTGTCTGCTGTCACTGGATTCCTTCTTGGTAGCTTGTGCCTGCTTCCAGCCCTTGGAAGGCTGCATCTTCATAGTGGAGCTTTATTTCTTGTTTAGCGAAGTCAGCCTCCTGATCGGTCTTTCTGTGGATCACTCTAGTGCTAGGGGAATGCTGCCCTTAAAGACCTGCCAGCTTTCTGGAGCTCCTTGGCCCTTCAGAGCTGCTTCCCATGAGATGACACCTACTTGTTAACTAGTTAACCAGTTAATATTGGCAGATCTCTTACACCACACGTCAGCATGGAGTGGGGAGCGACAGCGGCACCAGCAGCTGTGAGAGCTGTTTCTTTTAATTACTGAGAGAGTTTGAGATGGGGCCGGGTCTTCTAATGGAAAAACCAACAAGGAGAGGTGCACTGCTAGACCATGTATTAATGAATAAAGAAGGTCTGGCTGGGGACATTAAGGTTGGGAATAGCCTTGGTGACAGAGACCATGACATGGTGGAGTTTAGTATTTTACAAGGAAGAAGCAGGGCAGTAAGCAGGATTATAACCCTGGACTTCCGTAGGGCTCACTTTGGACTCTTCAAAGATCTACTTGCAGAAATCCCATGGGCTAAGACGGAAAGGAAAGGGAGACCAGGAAACCTGGTTAATTTTTAAATAACACTTCCTCCAAGCCAAGACAGGTGCATTCCTTTGAGCAGGAAATCAGGCAGAGGTGGTAAATAACATGCATGGATAAGCAAGGATGTTCTGAAAAAAGTCTTGTGGAAGAAAGAAAAGTACAGTTCGTGGAAGAAGGGACTTGTCACTTGGGAGAACTATAGGGATGTTGTTAGGGTATGTAGGAGGGCAACAAAAAAGGCCAAAGCCTTCTTAGAACTTGAAGTGGCAAAGGAAGTAAAGGCGAACAAAAAGAGCTTCTTCAAATATATCAGTAGTAAAAGGAAGAATATGGACAATGTGGAAGCCCTGGTAACAAAGGATGCAGAGAAAGCAGAGTTGCCGAATAACTTCTTTGCTTCAGTCTTTACTAAGACCAGCCCTTATAAGCTTCAGACCCTGGATATAGGAGAGGAAGCCTGGAGGAGGGAAAACTCTGCACTAGTCAGTGAAGAGTGGGTCAGAGACCAGTTATGTAATTGAATGTACACAAGTCCCTGATGAGATGCACTCAAGAGTGCTGAGAGAGCTGGCTGATATTACTGCCCTGCCACTCTCCATCATTTTTGAAAGATCATGGCAAACATGAGAGGTCCTTAAGGACTGGAGCAATGCCAGCATCACTCCAGTCTTCAAAATGGGCAAGAAGGATGATACAGGAAACTAGAGACCAGTCAGCCTCACCTTCATTCCTGGAAAAATGATGCAGCTGGTCATTTTGGAGGTCATCTCGAAAAACATGCAAGAGAAGGTTTATCAGGAGTAGTCAGCATGGATTTACCAAGGGGAAGTCATGCTTGACTAATCCGATAGTCTTCCATGATGTTGTGACTAAATGGGTAGATGCAGGGCACCCTTGACCTTAGCAAGGCTTTTGACACAGTCTTCCATAGCATCCTCGTGAGCAAGCTCAGAATATGTGGGATAAAATAATGGACAGTGAGATGAATTAAGAACTGGCTACACAATAGAGCCCAAAGAGTGGGGGTCAATGGTGCAGAGTCCAGCTGGAGACTTGTAACTAGTGGAGTCCCCCAGGGATCAGTGCTGGGTCCAGCCCTGTTCAACTTCTTTATCAATGACCTTGATGATGGGACAGAGTGTCTTCTCAGCAGGTTTGCTGATGACATGAAGCTGGAAGGATGGGCTGACCCAGGAGAAGGCTGAGCAGCTATTCAGTGAGATTTGGACAGGCTGGAGAGCTGGGCAAAGAGTAACTTATTGAGATTCAACAAGAGCAAGTGCAGAGTCCTGCACCTGGGAAGGAACAACAAAATGCACCAGTACAGGCTAGGAGGCGATCTGCTACAGAGCAGCTCTGTGGAGAAGGACCCTGGAGTCCTGGTAGACAACAAGTTATCCATGGGACAACAATGTGTCCTTGTGGCCAAGAAGGCCAATGATATCCTGGGGTGCATTAGGAGGAGTGTGTCCAGCAGATCAAGGGAGGTTCTCCTCCTCCTCTACTCGGCCCTGGTGAGACCTCACTTGGGAATATTCATAGAATCATAGAATCCTAGGGGTTGGAAGGGATCTTGAAAGATCATCCAGTCCAACCCCCCTGCCAGAGCAGGATCACCCAGAGCACATCACAGAGGAATGCGTCCAGGCGGGTTTTGAATGTCTCCAGTGAAGGAGACTCCACAACCTCTCTGGGAAGCCTGTTCCAGTGCTCTGTCACTCTCACAGTAAAAAAAAAAAAATTCTGATATTCACCTTGAACCTCCTATGTTCCAATTTGCATCCACTACTCCTTGTCCTATCACTGGTCAACACTGAAAAAAGTTTAACTCCATCTTCCTGACACTCACCCTTTACGTATTTGTAAACATTGATGAGGTCACCTCTCAGTCTCCTTTTCTCTAAACTAAAGAGACCCAGCTCCTCCAACCTTTCCTCATAAGGGAGATGTTCCACTCCCTCAATCATCTCTGTGGCTCTGTGCTGGACTCTTTCAAGCAGTTCCCTGTCCTTCTTGAACTGAGGGGCCCAGAACTGGACACAATACTCCAGATGCGGCCTCACCAATGCAGAATAGAGGGAGAGGAGAACCTCCCTTGACCTACTAACCACACCCTTTCTAATACACCCCAGGATGCCATTGGCCTTCTTAGCCACAAGGGCACATTGCTGGCTCATGGTTATCCTCCTGCCTACCAGGACCCCCAGGTCCCTTTCACCTACACTGCTCTCCAGCAGGTCAGCCCCCAACCTGTACTGGTACATGGTGTTTTTCTTCCCCAAATGCAAAACTCTACACTTGCCCTTGCTGAACTTCATCAGGTTTCTCCCCGCCCAAGTCTCCAGCCTGTCCAGGTCTCTCTGAATGGCAGCACAGCCTTCTGGTGTGTCAGCCACTCCTCCCAGCTTGGTGTCATCAGCAAACTTGCTGAGGGTACATTCTGTACCCTCATCCAGGTTGTTGATGAAGATGTTGAACAACTCCGGTCCCAGTACTGACCCCTGAGGGACTCCACTAGTCACAGGCCTCCAACTGGATTCTGCCCCATTGACTACAACTCTCTGACTTCTTCCTTTCAACCAGTTCTTGATCCACCTCACTGCCTGATCACCAAACCCATACTTGATCAACGTATCTACAAGGATGCTGTGGGAGACGGTATTGTGTCCAGTTCTGGGCTCTCCAGTTCAAGAGGGACAGGGATCTACTTGAGAGCTCAACGGAGGGCTATGAGGATAGTCAAGTGACTGGAACACCTACCTTACAAGGCAAGGCTAAGAGAGCTGGGGCTTTTCAGTCTAGAGAGAAGGCTGAGGGGGATGTAAGTAATGTTTATAAATACATGAAGGCATCAAGAAGGCAGGGACAAGCTCTTATGCCCTGTGGTAGGATGAGGGCAACAGATTCAAACTTGAGCACAGGAAGTTCCACCTCAGCATGAGGAAGAACTTCTTCACTCTGAGGGTTACAGAGCACCCGAACAGGTTCCTCAGAGAGGCTGTGGAGTCTTCCTTTTCTGGAGACTTTCAAGACTTGTCTGGATGCCTTTCTGAGTGATCTGCCCTAGTTTTTTTGGTCCTGGTCTGGCAGGGGGGGTGGCCTCGATGATCTTCATAGGTCCCTTCCAACTCCTAACATTCTCTGATTCTGTAAACCCAAGTACGCTCACCTGAACTCCAGCATCTGTACTTGCCTTCCTTGCTTTCTACAGGATGCTGAATGTCACTACTTCATGAGCACTACAGCAACAACTGCTAAGGATTTGCTCGTCACTACACAACTCCCTTCAGTGAACAGAAGATAGAGCTGCACATCACCCATGGCTGACCCATCCTATCCAGAAATTTCCCTGACACCGCCTTACTGGTGCTATGAACACTTCATCAACCATTTATAGAAGTCCTTGATTTTTTTACCTTTTGTAACACTTCTTGTAAAATTGAAGCTAGACCTTTACAATAAAGCTTGTGAGTCTTAATTGAATTTGTTTACCCATCTTGAACAGATTTGGTCTGTTGAGGCATCTACTCCAAGAAGTTACAATTTAAGCAGAAATATCTTGGAAAATATACATATATTATGTGTATATATACATTTACTGTCCCAAATACTCATCAGCCTCAAATGTGTACTTACTTTCAGGGTGTGCAGGGTGTCTGTCCATTCCATGGAACCTATCTGAGGTATAGCAGTTAGGAGTATGCTAGTAGCCTTATTTGCATTCCCTTTCAGTATCTTTAAAACTTTATCCACTGAAACCTAGAAATACAATAAAACTGAGTTGTGTATCTCAATTTTGATGGCACACATCTTAAATACTCAAATAAATTAATTTAACTCATACAACTCTATGTTCAAAGGCGAAACCTTGAAACACCACAATCGTTTTTAGCCAGTAAAAACTTTTATGCTGTGGGTATGCATCTCATTATATTTCACACAAAGAGAACTAAAGCATATACACCATTTTGCACAGAGCTGCAAAAGAAAAATCACCAGACTAATTACAGGAAGACAAGTTCATACACAGAGCTCACGAACATCATACATACAGGCCCCCTGAGTCAGACAAGAGGAGACAAAAGATTTACTAGTAGCAAAGCATATTTATGAAAATGAACAAGACAGCAACAATTCATTCTGTTCTTTCACAATCGTTAATACAGAATAACTCAGTGATACTGATGCAGGTAAGAAAATAACTTAGTTCAGTATGTGATCTCTTATCAAAACTGACAGGTTCTCATCCAGATCCCTCGGGACAAGAACCAGAGGAAAAAAGTTTCACTTACTGCTTCTTCGTGTTCCTTCCAGCAGTCATAATCTGTTGCCATGGCAATACTAGCATAACTCATTCCAGCTTCTTTTGCAAGAATCACTTCAGGCACTGTGGTCATGTTGATAACATCAGCTCCCCAGCTGCGAAACATCAAGCTTTCTGCTCGAGAACTGAAACGAGGACCTTCAATTGTGATCATTGTCCCCTTGGAATGACACTGGAGCCCAAGCTTTTTGGCAGTCTCAATAAGAATCTGCAAAACATGCCAATATTGGGAAATAATTTCCCTGGTGCACTGCTTTTGCATCCCATACATACAAAAGAAATTAGCTTTGTACAAAGCAGTCCAGCTTCTTATGGTCACAGCTGTCCAAAACCATGGACCAGTTTCAGTTTCCTTATCCGGCAAGAGAAATTAGTAATCCTACTAACAGGAATGATCTTGAACTCATGTAGTTTTGTCAGTATCAGCTGGATTACTGTTTTCTATGCAGAACAGTGAGACTGGAAAACAGAAAATTTTTGCATGTTATTTAGGCTGTGCTTACACTGAGAACAGTATGGGGAAACATCCACTAAACACTACATTACAGCATGGTGGAGTTGAGCTGGTGAGAACAGTACTTTTGAAAGCCAAACTTACAAGCCTATACTTCAAAGAGTACCCTGGGAATCTGCAGAGAAATTATAACCACATTTTCCTATGCCAGTCACTGGGCATATACCATGACTCTACATATACCATATACTTCACAGTCTTTACAGTTCCAACTAGGAACTTTTATATGGCAGAATCATCGTGACTTTCTTCCTTGGTAAATGGCCTAGCTAACACCAGTTGATACAGTTGGAATAAGAGTTTACCAGCACATGTAAATGGGACTAGGACACCCTGACAAGGACAACTGTCCTGAGTAGGAAGGGGAAAGTAACTCTGATGACATGCATTTAAAATGGTCATCATAAGAAAATAAAAGCTTGAAAATAAGTATAAAAGCAGCATGAAAAAAATCTGACAGGAGAGGAGAGATCTCCACAAAACAGCAGCCATAAAAACCTAGTGTGACACCACAGGAAGCTGTCTTGTCAGCACCATGACCTTCACACAGGACATGTGGAGCAGCCTCCCTGCCAGTGCTTTGGGAAACCGACACTCCAGCTGGTTGGAGCATCCATATGTGCTACCTTGAGCGTGGTGCGTGACATTGTGGGGTGCCTCCTTGCTGGCATATAGATCAGTGGGTTGTGTGCAGCAGCCTAACTACATGTAAAGCTGGAGTACTCGCATCTCCCACCACAGATGCATGTAAACAGGTAAACATGCACTCCCATGAGTGGTGGGTGGGAAGAGGGAAGTGGGAAGAGGGTAGGTGTGCATGTAACCCACCTGTGCTGGGGAAGGGTATTTGTGCATGTAAGTGGATTAACATGTGTGTAAGGTCAAAGCAAAGCTGCCAGGGATTAGCCACAGCAGAACACTTAGAACTTTGTAGGTGTTTATTAACATGCTGTACATTAATCAGATGTTAATCACACCTAATATTGTGGTTTATTGCTGAAATTCATTCCAAATGTATGATTCACCGATTGCCAGTTAATCACAGTTAATCACAGTGTTAATAAATCAACAGACAACTTCAATTGTGGTTTGACTTAAACCACAGGTAAGCAGTATTTCCCCAAAACTCTTTACAAAGTTCCAACTTTTAGTCCCTATAAGATGTTACACTGAGCTTCATTATCTAAAAGCAGTAGTATCCAAGGCACACTACATTATTAAGAAGTTTGCAGTTGGAGAAAAGATAAACACCTTTCAGATTACCATCTAATACACAGTGTGTAAACCAAATAAAATGGAATGTTTTCATGTACTTGCACTAATGTAATTTAAGTAATTTAAGTTTTTTAATGTAATTTAAGTTTTCAGATTTTTCACGCAAAATTCCTTAATTAGTCTGTTACATTAATAGTTTTGGTTTTATCATTATTACATTTATCTATGAAATTCCCCTGAATTAAGGCAAAATGGGATGAAATTATTCCGATCATATTTAGGGATAGTTCCAGAAAAAAAGTTTAAGGCACTTTTATCTGGTATTTTCAAATGAAGCAAAAGCATCTCTTTTCAGCCTCGCTAACAGCTCAAACCCACATGTTCTTTGAAACATCTGTTATGCTGATTAGAATGCATGGGCTAATGAGATAATGATCACATGTGAGACTGGGAAGTACCTAAATGTTTTTTCTCTATTTGAAAAAGACCATTTCTCTTGTCGGTTTTTCGAAAAATGTAACGCACAAAGAACATTGTCTCTATCTACTTCACTGAATGAAAACTAGCCCTGGTGTAAGTTTCCTGCAACCTCATGAAATGGCCTATGCAATTTCCACTTGCCTTTTTTACAAAATGAGAAAGAGACATAGCGTGAAGTACTGCCAATCACTTCAGTAATAACACTGTTTTTAATCAGTTTCAGAAAGTGCACAGTTAGCTCTCAGCAAACTCCTTTTGCTTCTATCATTATGTGACACGATGTTTGAAGTCAGTAAGCAACTATATGCCAGCCAATCTTTGGTAAGACCATGGGGCTGTGCACTTGTTGCATGAAAAGCACAAAGTATTTTCATAATGTTCAATGGAAGAAGAGAAAAGCCTGCACATACATAATATGTAGTGGTTTGCTTCCCCATGAGACTTAAAATATCTTTACTTCATTGCACAACACCTTGATTCCCAGTGTACTGAAGCACTGTTCTAACAGGGCTCTGCACCTGCTGATGGGTAGCTCAAAACCACACTGTGTCTGGTCAATTTACAAAAATAGCCTATAATGACACTGAAGCAAACTGGTGATGAGAGCAGAACAGCTTAGCAGCACAAGTTTTTGTACGTGCTTTAGGTGCAGATTGGGCCACCTGCTTCACAATTTGTCGTTGTCCTGCTCAGTGTAGTAACTGACTGGACAAAGAGAGTCTCTTAGGCGGATATGACTGATTCTTTAAGCATCTCTGGGCCCTGGAGCACATACCTCCCTGAACCTTCTGATCATTCCATAACAGCATTTCATAATAAAATGCCAGGTCTGTCTTCACCTTCCCTTTTCCTCAGGTCTAAGAATATGCTGTGGTGGTATAATTAATCCCATATATACTTCTCCCAGAAGCTTATCAATGTGTTGAAAAACAGAGCAGTGTTTGATACTGCTTAGACTAAGTCTTTCTGAAACCTGAAAAAGCCTGAAGTGCCAAAACTAAGAGTAACAGATAAGAAGACTATTGTAATTTACTTTGTTTCTACATTTAGCACCCTTTAAACTAAACTTTGACTCTCTGCCACCACCCACTGCTACAACGCACAAAAGCACAAATGTAATACTGTAATTTCTGTGAACGTTGAAGTGCTATTTACTTAATTGTAATATTGTAATTTCTGTGAATGCTGAAGTGCTATTTACTTAATTATTTGTATTAAGTATGTAAAGTGCCTCTACCATAGGTGCAGTTTTATTCAGAACATAAAGGGAACTAATTCCTATTCTGTCTACCTGCTCTGTCACTTTGTTGCTCTCTTGGTTCTTTACCTGATAATTAAAGATGTTCTGTTCTGTTATTAAAATCTCAGAAAAATCTAGATTGCCAACTGACATCTTCTGCAAACCTCCCTTAGGAACACAGCTCCTATAGACACAAGATATTTTACTTCCCATGCCTTCCATTTTTCCTTAATACCATGACACATTCTCAGAAACAGGATTAAAGAGGTGCAGATTGCCTCTGCATTCTAAGAATGCATAATCAGACCACTGTATCATGAATAAGCACTGTAATAGTATAATTTCTAAATACTGTTACAGAATTCACTAACCTCTCTGGTTTTGGTGCAGAATGGCTCTGCCATTGGAATGTGACATACTCCTGAAAGACTGGAATGCTGTCCATCGTATAAAGTACAATGTCTTTTCGTTGTCCTAGAAAAGCAGAAAACATGCTCAGAGGGAAGAATGGGGAGAAAATGGAAGAGAAAGCAAGATTAATTACACAAATCCATAACAACTGCTTTCCTAGGAGGGAACAAAAATATCAGAATTACATTAATGGCCACTTGCAATACTGTTTCTCTTTGGTACAAACCTTTCAGAATTTAGCTCAAGAGTATAACAGTGTTATTAAAGGAGGGCATTCTCAATTAATTAGAGAAAATCTATTGGTCACAAGACACTGTAATGCTGATTTGCTTCTAAATTACACAAACAGCCTCCTTATGCTGTAATTCTCCCCAAAATAAATTAGCTACATTTAATAGTTAGGCAAGTAATCTCTGAAAAAACAAAGAGCACAGCAAGCTTTCAGGAGGGGAAGGGATCAAGTTTGAATTGCCACAAAGCTAGAGCTTGTTCCTATCATTGCGTTACTACATTGAGAGGATGGGAATTCATATGAACAGCTTCCTGAACAAGAGAGGTGTGAGGTTTTTCTGAACCAGAAAAAGCTGCAACAGGATGTCTTCAAATTCTCAGAAAGACTACACATATGCATTGGCAGCCTGCAAAATAGAAGAATCCTTTTTCTCCCTTCTTTCAACTGAGAAACTGTTTTCTCTCATGGAAACAGTCAAACATGCTGCAGAATTTACCATCCAGTATGCCATTTTGACCACTACTGAAACTGTTACCTGCTATCATTATACCTTCAAATGCACTGCCTGAAGCTAACTCAGACAACTGGATGACAAAAACCCTCTAGAACAAAATTCTTTGAGACACTCCCTTCTTCCTCCCAGTGTGTCACGTATCATACTTTACAGGGGAAAAGGCAGGTAATGGCCAAATTCAATCCATGGTTAAAATACAAAACTTAATACAAAACTAAACGCATATGCAAAATGGGCTACAGCTGTTAAAATGTGTTGAAACACTAATATTAATTTTTCCTTTAGGGGATACTGAAGATCTGCAAATAGAATATATCTGATTTTACACTTTTTTTCAGTGTCTCCTAATAATTATTTAGAATTGGAGGAAATGGGAAAAGCCATAGTCCATTTCCTTAGATGTTGTTACTCAGGCCCTTTCACTCAGAAAAGGCCTGAAGAAAGATCAAATATGCACCAGTATTAATCTCTGACTTGGAGGTATCCTATGTCCTTTGGAGAGAATGGCCACATCACTCATGACCTAAAAAAGAAACGCCACTATATTCAGCACCATACACACAAACTGCACGAGAATAAGTAACAATAAGACCTGTAACTGCTCTGAGGAACGGACAATGTGTGTTTGCAGTCAGAATGAAACAATTTCTCTACTGAAGAGAAGGCTGCAACCCTGCAAAGGCCAGTGCTATTCAACATGGGGCCAGGTGACATGTCTGTAAGTTCCTAGGCTTAGGGTGAGAATAAAGGCAGATTTGAACCATTGAGCCATTCCTAGCAAATAAATAATGTTAGCATCTATCCTTGTTTTAAGACAACCTCCTCTCTTTCCCCACTGTGTTGCATTTGATCTCTCTTCTGTAGAGCCTCATCATTACTGAATATATTTTCCTACCTGGTTCCTACTAGGCTTTCTTATGCCTCTCCATCTCATTTCAGATTCGTCTTAAAACTTAGAACAGTCAGTGCTCTTATCCATGTTCCTCCCCGCATCTGAGAACAGGAGATCTCCTCTCAAAGGAAGGCTCTTCCCAAGGAGCTATACTTCAGTTAATTTGAGGCTGTTTTGCAAAGCCTGGTATTTCTTCTGTGTCCATTAGAGCTGAACTTCTTGTAATCTCATACCTGTTTCCTATCTTGTCTTCTTGTATGAATCACACCATTTGCCATAAGAACCAAGGTAAAGAAATGTTACTCACCTGTCAATGAACTGGTCAATTATGACAAGATCACCAGGTTGTATTTCTTCTTGTAATGAACCACAGGCAGTAGTCACTAACACATGTGAACAATTTTCTTCTTTTAATGCCCAGATATTGGCACGGTAATTGACGTTTGATGGCATAATTGTATGATGCCTTCCATGTCTGCCAAAATACATGTTGCAAGAGAGGAAAATAAATCAGATTGAAATGTCCTTCTTTCTCCCAGACAAAGAGAATTCCAGGAAATGTAGTTTCCTTAACAGTATTGGAAGTTAAAGTGAACCTTTCAGCTACTTCCAAAGTAGCTTGTTTTCCTAACTGTGTTAAGATTCTCAGTGTTTAAGTAGTGGTGTATTTTTCTTTTTAAGCACAAAACTTCTAAGTTCAATTGAGACTGCAGTGAAAAGAACATGGAAAATTCAATCCAAATATACTTCAGCAGGTTCAAAAGTAGAAAAAGCATTTTTCTCTGAATTTTTAAAGTCAGTTCAATAGAATCCAAAGATTCCACAGAGGTGTAGCAAATTAAATCTTTCATAAACTACAACAAATGCATAAAATGTATATACACGTCTACAAATTTTGTTCTTAGAAGTGCTGCTTTTATTCTCACATCCAGAAAAGAGTGGCATGTTACAGGAAATCAAAAACAGAAATAGCACACTGTTTTAATCTGTTGCCTTCACAAAGAAAACAGTAGAATCATCACATTTTTCTCTTTGCTGTTAAAATTATTTGACAGCTTTCAAAAATTAGAAGAATCACTTCACACCGTTGCAGTACATTTTTCTTCTCCAACACCACAAATACTTAGTCTTATAAGCACAAGCTTTTGTGATATCTCTGTCATCACTGCAAAGGTGTATCTCTCACATAATGACTGAATGCATATGAAAATTATTTTCAGCCACGTAAGAGGAAAGAAAGGGCTTAATTTCCTGATTTATTCTTTCACAGAGACCAAAAGGTTTTAAGAACTCGATCAACTGGGAACTGGAAGTGGCACACAACATGAACAAGTACTGACAGGCAGGATTCCCACGTTGTCATTAGCACTTCTGAGAAGCTGCTAGGCATGTAGATTCATTGTTTCATATTGCAGTCACTGAAATAATCATCTTCCAGCCTTCATTTTTAAATCCAGTATTCATGAGCAGCTCGTTGTATTTCCCAAAACACAAAGTGAAGCTGCAGATACTTCAGCCCCAAAAAGTAAACTCACAAGAGTCCTATGTGAATGGTCATAAAACCCAGTGGGGATCTAAAGCACAGCAGAGTAGTTCAGCCATCTGTAGCTCGAGACCTACTTTGATACAGCACAGCTATGAGAGGGTGGCTTAATATTTAATTTGAGAAAATGAGAAAAGTGTTGTTCAGGTGTAATAAAACACATGCAAAATCCATGCAAGACATGAAAAGTGAAAACAGCCAGAAGTGCAGCTGCAGAAATGGCAAGTCAGCAGCTTAATGGAAAAACACTGGCATGAAAAGAACCAGGGCACTGAGTGCACCACTGGGTGCTAATTGCTCTGGCCAGTCTCACCCTAGGCTTCCACCCCAATACCAGCTGTCTGTGAGCCTTGCTGCTCTCTCACCTCTAAGCTCTGGCCCCAGCCTTCACTCCTGGCCTGAGCTATGTCACAGGTGTGCCTGTCCCCAGTCCTGTCTCCTAGACAGCCTTCAGACCTGTGCTGTAGTTTCTCTCAAAACCTCTCTTCTGGATGGACTTTGGTCACATGCTGCAGACTTGTCCCCAGCCCTGTCGCTGGTCCCATCTCTGACTGCTTGGACTGAATGGATCTTGGACTTGATTCATCACCCTCACTTGTCTGGACACTGGCTCTATTAATAAAAATGATCCTGGGAGGGAGACCTACAGTGGATGCAGCCTCTTAAGCAGTAAAGGTAACAGCCAGAAGACTAAACCATCAAAGATAATTATTTTGAAGAGTCTACATTGGTACTAGACATATAGCTCATCTGGAAACAGGCAATATCCCAGTTTCACAAAGGAAATGTGCAAATCCAGGGAGCACACTGATTACTGAGGCTATTAGGCACCACTTACCTAGGCTAGCAACTACACAGAGCAAGATGAAGTCAAAGTTAAAACTCAGTTCACCAGATGTAAAAAGAGAAGTACTTTTGGGATAACTTCGAGTCACACAATATAAAAGTCATTAAATCCTCATTTACCTTGCCAACAGCACACAGTCCACATTTTTAATCTTTCCCAATATCAAAGCATCTGATGGCTGGAAAACAAACAAAGAATGAGTTACAGCCTGACAAGCACACTGAAAACCTTCACTGCTACTTATAAATAAACAATTAGTTATGAAAGGAAATACAGGTTACAACTTGTAGTCTCACATTTTCTTCAGCTTGGGTTTGTAATTTGATATGGCAGGTTACTAAAACAGTCTGGAACAGGAAGATCAAACTTGACACCCAAAGGATTAGCACAATTCCTCCGTGCTTGTACTAACACTAGTATTGCAATTCCTTTCTTCACGGCTTGAAACAGTAATACTTTCTAACACTTTGAAACAGTATTTCAAAGAGTGCTACACTATGAGGGGAAAAAAAACACCGTACATGCTGCTGGTTAGCATGTTTCACTCTATTCTTTAAACTTTGGTTACATTTTTATTAACCAGTACATTCCTTACGAAAAGTCCTCTCCCAACAGAAGTTACATTTTGTCTATCCCTTTCTGTAACACTCCCTATTCTCTTCTCTGTCCCTTTTCGAGCTCGGCCTCCTAGCTCACGCAGGGGTGTGGGGAGGAGTTCTAGACTCCTCCAACCCACCCTCCACTGCCTTCAGTTTCCTGATAAACTCCCTGCTGCTGGGAGTCCCACTTTGGATAAGTGAACTATGATATGACAGAGAACTTCAGGCAGCAGAAGCAGTGCTGTATGTGGTCAGCCCAGGAACCAGGAGGTAGAACAGGGAGCCTCCTCTCACAGTTACACAATGAGAATGTGCATTACTCCCGACTAACCAATTGGACAGAAAGCTTTAGCTGCCCACCAGGGACACATGCCCTGCCTTGGAGATGGTCATATTGCCCACACAGGGCAGCAACCACCACTACAACAAATTAACTGCTCTGTGGGCTGTATGCATCAGGGATCTGAAATACATGATACCTCTAGCGTCCCTTTTTGTTACAAAATGTAAGGCCTCTGTTTAATTAGATGCTAAACCACATTTGTGCTGCTGAACAGCAGTGGAGCTGGATGTGCTGCTTCTCCTGCCCAATTCAGAACTGCAAGTATTTCACTCTTTTATTTCAGTGTAAAAGAAACTGTGAGCAAGCTGGAAGCCACTATGAGCCAATCTCTCCTTCCATGCCTTTGGATTTAAAGCTGAAATAACTATTAGCAGAATTACAATTTTTTTTTACAGATCACAACTTTGCAAGTGCCTGGAAG
This sequence comes from Apus apus, assembly GCF_020740795.1. Lineage (NCBI taxonomy): Eukaryota > Metazoa > Chordata > Aves > Apodiformes > Apodidae > Apus > Apus apus. Next base: position 65,388,643 of record NC_067312.1, on the reverse strand, counting down.
GACTCATATTTGCATTTAGAAATGTTTGATTGCCTGCTATGTGACATATTTTTACTTGTATGTTAATGTTTGCTGTTAGATTTCAACTAGCCTTTAGTTTTACAGCTGCTAATTCTATTACACACTATTACAACCTGCAGAGAACTAGAATAAAGTAGTACATTATTACATAGCTACATACATTATCTCTAGAATTCATAGCTGCATTTTAGAGATAATTTCCAATGAAAACACCACTTTCTACTCCCTGTTGCACAGCTCTTTTTTGGTAATTTTTAATGTGACATAACTTTAAAGCACTGTAATTTACTCAATCACCTGCATTTAAATTCTGCCAGTCACAGATTTACCACTTTATTTTAATATACAGGGAATGTTCCAGAAAATGTTTTTAGAACTGTACTGTATTCTGACTTACAAGTCTCATCTTAACATTAACCTATTGACGTTTAAACATTTAATGTACTTACCCTACTCTTCTGAACCAGACATGGTTTTAGGAGTGGAATTTCTGACAGGGCAAAAGCCTTGCTGTCTAGTTGCCAAGGCATGAAGATGTTGGAATATTCAATTAAATTAAGCTTCAGTCACTAGCATTTAGCGGTTTGTTTTGAGAGCAATTTCACTGTGTGACATAATAGGCACGGAACTTAGCAAACACTAGGATTCTTAAAGTACTCTTAAAAAAGTATTCTTAAAACACTAAGGAGGACTTCAGCCAAAATTCCTTGCCTCCTATGAAAACGCGAAGTAAAGATCAGTAAGTTTAAGACTGAACCCTTTGCTTTACAAGTGACAGACTTTATAGATTCAAGTTTATACCAATTTCCAAGAGATTGGGGGTAGACAGGTGTAATTTAACTGCTATTTTATATTCATCCTCACCACAGAACTCCACTGACTTCTGGCATACACTGCTAATGCAGCAAGAACTCAACAGCATTGAAATTCGACAGGTTTCAACCTCTAGTTGAAGCAGACTGGATTTCCTTCCCTATCTGCTGCCATGCTAGTCACTGCAAAAGGCTTCAGGGTGGCCATGTAATAGCACAAGTTGTCATCTTAACACAGATTTCCACAGACCACATTAATGGCATCTTCCAGGTGACTGCCTGAACAGCTTTCTTGCAGGCTAGAAACACGGCAGAGAAAAACAAATATTTTGAACAAAGAACACCCTGCTAAATGACAAACTGACAGTTTAAGAAAAGAATTTGCAGATACTGCATCATGGGTCATTAAAAGAGAGGAAATAAGGATAAATTAGCACGTGTAAAGGTACAAGGAAGTGAAAGATACAGCAATTTCAAACTGTGTTAACCATGTAAGAAAGCTAGTGTATGCTTCCATTTGCTATGCTTCTCTCTCCCACAAGTTCTTTCCAGTGTCGTACCTCTCTACTATTATCTCAGTTGGAGTCAGGAGCTTTGAAATGCTGGTAAAATAACAAAAAATTTCAGTGGAACAAAGAGCTTAAAGCTCTAATAGGATTTAATAAAAGCCCCAATGAAGAGTTCTCAAACATTAATAATTAATATATTTAACTACTTCCCTCTTTCAAAAAAATCCAAGTCATTTATATGTTACTTAGTGTTGCAAAATAGAAACGGAAGCAAAGAACCCTGGGCAGTTAACCCAGGGTTAAAATTATGACAGCAGCAAGCAATTGAAATAAATTCCCTTTGTCTGCAACATAAATATGTGTAAAGTATTATGCGCTGCTTACAGAATTCATTTTTTCCTCTTCTTGCTTCAGAAGCAAGTTAGAACAGAAAATAGGATGAACAAGCAAAACAAAAGTCTAAGGAAAACTTGAGATGTAAAAGTAAAAAGTTCCCCAAGCCTTCATTTCACCTGTGATTTAGTTTAGGAACCAAAAAATGTACATCGATTTGAGGAAACAGAAAAGGAGCTTAAGTGTTGTATCACGTGGTCTGATTTTTCTGATGCAAACATTCCAAGCTCATTTGCAAGGTGGAAACCCTCTTCACTTTTTTTTTTCCCAGATATACCTATGACCAAAAATACAGGGGGTCACCTAAAATAATTTTATAGAACCAGAAGGTACTTTGCCAATCTGGAGCAAGATGATTCAGAACCAAGTTCTGTCATCCAGAAAAGTAAATAATCTAACTGAAAGTATATGCTGAACGAAGTTTTATAACTAGCTTCAAAATTCAGTGATGAAGATAAGTACTGTTGCAAGGAATTATCTTACTCTGTAAGAGAACAATATTTTCCATATCTGGAGATAGAATGCCAAAAGGTTTTAATGTATTTGCCATAGAATATCAAAATTTTGACACAACAAAAATGGTGGAAGAGAACAAGGGTGAAAAAAAAAAGGCTGGAATACTAGCTGCTGTAAGCATACTTATTTCTTTAAAAACTAATGTATTGCATTTTTACCAGTATTAGTGATGGAACTTGAAAGATCATGAGAGGATCACTGCCAATACAGAGACTTGCAAAAATTCTCATACTAGTTTCCCTTAAACTTTCACATATGTCACCTAAAAAAAATATCCCCACATTCCCTAATAACTTAAGTTTAGTTATTAGGCAATTCTTACAATTTGAGAAGGCCAAAGCAGAAGACAATTCAAGGACTCTACATGAACAAAATGTAAGCCATTATTCTGCTTTTAAAAGTAAAGAAACAGCATTAAAGAAACATCTGTTTTGCTGTTCTCAAATATTGAAGGTGCCACAGAATGTCACCACCAGAAAGACTTTCAGCTAAAAGTCTTTTGGCTCTGTTTTTACCATGAACCTTAAGAATTAAAAACCAAAATTTAAGGGAAGTAGAATTGTCCACTTTGCATTTTTGCAGGGTAGAATTAAACGGGCACACAATTATTTAACTACACCTTGTGTTTTCCTCTTGGCATTCAGCTTCACAGAATCATTGAATAGTTTGGGTTGGAAGAGACCTTAAACATGATTTAGTTCTAACCCCCTCTGCATAGGCAGGGATACCTCCCACTAGACCAGGTTGGTCAAAGCCTTTATGTCCACATGGAGGCCTCCTGCAGCAGGTGGCTGAGCTGCAGGAAACAGTGAAAAGGCAGAAAAGGAGGTAAGGAGGTAAGACAGCTGGATCCAAGCGCTGACTGCAGCAAAGTCACACACTACAGCCAAACAGCCAATGACTCCTGCACTGGCACACACAGAAAGGAGAGAAGCCAAAAAAAAAAGAGAGAAAAGGAAGCTCTTTGCAGGAAGAGACCTGCCTCAGAGCCTAAGGTGAAGAAGAAAAACGTGTTGCAACAGGTTAAGATACTGGAACCGAGTAGGTCAGCCCAATCAGCTCACTGCATAACAACTAGTGCAGGCAAGAAAAGGCAACAGGTGATAGTAGTGGGAGACTCTCCTCCAAAAGGTACAGAAGCACCCATCTGCCAAACCAGTCCATCTCTGCTGCTTACCAGGGGCTCATATCAAGGATGTCACTGAAAGACCGCCAAACCAAATGTTATACATCTCACTGACTATTACCAGCTGCTGCTGTTTCATGGGAGCACCAGTGGCAATAGCCAGGAGCAATTGGAAGATTATCAAGAAGGATTACACAGCTGTGGGAGCAGCAGTGAAGGACTCAGGAGCCTCTTCTTGTCAATCACAGAAACACAGAATCACCAAGGCCTTTGAGATCAAGTCCAGCCTATGACCTAACACCACCACATCAGCTAGATCATTTACCCTCAATGCTTGACCATAGACCTATAAAAGCAGACCCTTGCCCTAGACCCTTAACCCTAGACCATTTAATCTAGATGCTTACGCCTAGACCCTTAAACCTTGACCCTTAATGCTAGAGTCCTAACCCTGGACATAATCATCCCAGAAGATCATCTAGTCCAACCATAACCTAAATCCCCCTACCATAATGTAATCAACCCAATCAGTGCTTAAATCATGCTGCTAAGCACTGTATCTATATTTCTCTTAAATACTTTCAGGGACAATGACTCCACCATCTCCTTGTCAAAGGCACTTGAAAGGGCCAGTTGAATTAGGGAAATCAGTAATTGGCTATGGGAGTGGTGCCACAGCCAGAGCTTCCACTACATAGACCATGGGACCTGCTTTAAGAAATCTGGTGTCCTAGCGGTCAGTGGGTCCATCTCTCAAAGAAGGAAGAGAGCACCTTTGGCAAAGGACAGGGCATGGCACAGCAGTTTGTGTGGTAGCTGGCGTGGAAGAGCATGCAGGGAGAGTGCTCCTTCAAAGGCCATCGCTCTGAGCTCATCTGCATGGGTCAAGGGTGCTCATCCTACCTGACCCACAGGACAGAATGGTGAGGACTCAGCAGAGAGCTCAAACAAGCTCAAAGATAGGCAGTCTATTGATAGTGGTTTCTCACAAAACATAGCAGGCAACCAAGATTTATTTTCCCTGTTCATATTGCATTCTGTGAGGAAAACAGAAAAAAGACAGTATCTAAGCTGTTTCCTAAATGAAATTAAAACCATCTCCCATACTGACTAAAGGTGTAGGATCAAGGAAGCTTTTTCCACTCCCCTGTTCAGAAGCCATCCTGCAGTTACTCCTACTCTTCTCATTAACACTAAGCCCTGCTGTAGGCCACCTACTGCACTACAGAATTTGAGTGACCGGTTGCATCCCACTGCTGTGACAGAACATCCCTCCAAATGCTGTACTGCCACTGTACCCTCAGTGCCAAGCTGAACAGACCCCTTTGAGGGAGGAGAAGTGCCCTGGGTTTCATCCTTCCTGGGTATGAAGGCTTCAATAAGTATCTGGTACAAGCATAGTGCTATTTTTGCTTTGTGAGTAGCTTCCAGACACAGTCATTCCTTATCATCCAGATGCTGTCAAGTGTGCAACCTCAGAAGGAGACAATGGACAGAACAACCCAAAGAGGTGTTCTTCCTCCAGCATCATAGTGATGGGATAATGTCCTGGAGAAGGAACACTTGGCATTTGGGATACTTTGATCTCATTTGATATGGGGAGGGACTTTTTATAGGGGTGTGTAGTGATAGGATGTGGGGGAATGGATTGAAACTGGAAGAGGTTATATTTAGGTTAGACATTAAGAAGAAATTCTTCACCATGGGGGTGGTGAGACACTGGCACAGGTAGTCCAGCCAAGCTGTGGATTTCCCATCCCTGGAAGTGTCCAAGCCAGGCTGGATGGGGCTTTGAGCAACCTGGTCTAGTGGGAGGTGTCCCTGCCCATGCAGAAGGGCTGGAACTTGATGATCTTTAAGTTCCCTTCCAACCTAAACCATCCCATGACTCTCATAAAATAGGGAACACAATGGCAACTGGTTTGTTTTAGCCAGTGAATTCTACTTCAGATCAACACTGGCTACTGTTTGGAGAGCAGGGTACAGAAAATGGAGGTGAAAAGTTCCCTTCATTCTCTTGCAGTTTGTTAACAGACTTGGAAGGATAGTGGAAAAGTCAAATCTTTACTTCTTTCCCCTTCTTGGATGGTGCATACAAACTCCACTTGCTCTTTACACTCTTACTTTCCTCTTAAACCATTTTGAATGGAGGCATGGATTCAGCTTTTCACACACCACAGTGCTGAGCTTTCTGGCAAGCTTCTACCCATAAAATGGCTCTTGCTACTGCACCTAAGTTGTTTTACTGTATGTATAATAGCTTACACTGGTAGATTTCATAAGGTATCATTCTGATAGCAATTAAAAAGCACCCAGACTCCCCTGGTCCAACGACAATACACAGTATCTGAGATCTGGTTCTTCTATTAACTTCCTGTGTCAGCTAGAACCTCTTTCCCCTTTGATGCAGGAGGATATTTAACTTTCTCTTGTCCTTTGTCCTGCTTGTTCCTACTACAAATGCTTTAGGACAGGAATAGTCCTTCACAACATATGGGACACTGTGTAGAGAGCAACACCTCCAGCTTTGACTCCCTTTTGCTGGGGAAAAGAGCTGAAGCAACGCGAAGGACAGTTGGTGACGAATACTTACGTATGCCACAAAAGCAGTTTGAGCTTCACTTTCATATCAGTTTCAAATTACATGGTTATAAGCATGACTGTAAGGACAGCATTGCTATGTAAAAGCATAATTCAGCGGTTACAGGGTCACAAATATGAGAGAGAGGGTTTATCCCTCTTGACTGCAAATTCAGAACCGAGTTTGTAAATTCATCCAAATCTACAAAAGAGAAGAGGCATAGTCTCCTTTGTACATCATCTTTATAACACCCTGTTTCTACAAGCTACAAATCAAACAATACATAGCAACTAAAAGGAAAGAGTCTTGTGACAGTACCTTCTTTATGCCTTCATTTAGCAGTCTGAAAATTCTTAAAGCATAAAAACATATTTAAAACCAGCCAAAAGTCTCAGTAACAAAAAATCAGGTTGTACAGACCTTGCCATAAGGAGTATCAACGTATTTTTCTGTTCTTCCTTCTAAGATATCCGGATCATCCAGGCCAGTTCCACCAATAATTCCAATCTTACACAGAAAAGTACACATTAGTCTTCCTGAGATTATACTCCATTTAACAGCATGCCTAAGTAGCTACAAAATACATTTTCTTCTTGAGATGGGACTAGACTACAGCTCAGCAAAGCATAATACCCTGAGCACAGTTACCCAGAAATTTCAAATTACTAAGTTCAAACAACTCTATTCAATTTGCTGATTCCTTACACTATGATTCTCCTCTTAAAGACACTGAATTCAAAAGGCTGTGGAAAACAAACGAAGATGTGCCAACCCGTCACTTATTCCCAATTAAAAAAAGAAGGATGTTATTTGGGAATGCTTCTAATAAGTGAGAGACACCTGTATGAAGCTTATTGTAATAAAGGGTTCTTGTTTGCATGGGAAAAGCAGTCCTATACACAACCACTATACTGAACACCAGACATTACTATATAGTATTGTCATGAGCCGATATTGGGGGAGCTACTGCCTGTCAGGTGCTTTTGCAAATTCCCCCCCAATATGGAGGGGTTTTTGAATAAGACCAAGGGCTCACACATGGCGTTTGCCTCTCCCAGAGGAATGGCCACTGCAGGACCGTATTTTAGAGTGGCAGTTAGAATGAATCCCCACCATGCTCAGAAATTGCCTCTAAGACCAATGCTTACTAAACAAATTATTTGGTTTATTAAGGGTTAACACAAACTGAGGGATGATGTTTAGGGAAGATGTAAATGTAAATGGCTACCAGGAATATACATATACCAGCTTCCCACAAGTACTATACACACTAAATAATGAAAACCTTTTTTTAAAATTTTTGAAGGCTTTTATGTTGACTTGCCAAGATTCAAGAGCTTCCATGTTTCTGTAAGTAGTCTCTGTATACCATCTGTAAAGGGGGACAGCACAACAGCATCCTCACAAGAGAAATAAAAATAACCTGGTGACAATTTCACCTACTGTGAGCACTGCAACTGGGCCACTTATTGGCTTTTGTGTAGGCACACTGCTGTCAGGTTTTATTCAACTCACAATCTTTCCCTCAGTAAAAACTTAATAGACTCCTGCTCCTCCTACTTTTTAATGCAATCTTCCCACATACTTTTTCCCCAAATTGTTATGAGATTGACTTACAGTTTAAAAGCATAATGGAAAGGGAAAAGAGAGGGCAAAGGGTCACTTAAATAATATATATTTTATTTCCTTAGGAAATCAGGCTGGAAGCCCTGTGGTGTGTTTGATACAACTTGTAACAAAGTAGTATAAAGTGAGTCATAATGACCACCTATCTGTCATGCTTTAGTAATCATCAATTTCTTGTTCTTGACATTGCTCATCTGTCCTAGCTCTTTTGTAAAAGAAAAGGGGAAAGAAAAAAGTAATTTTGAAACATATATTCTCACTGAGACTAAACTTAGCTGTGATTTCACACTCCAGCTAAAGAAGAATGCATCTGAATTTCTTAATTCTAGCTCATAATTTAAAATTATTTTGGTTTTGTCTTTCTAGGGATAATTCTATTTTCAAACAAGTAAAGATTTCCTTTGAGTTCAGAACACTTCTAGCTCTTTAGATGGAATGGGTACTGTCAGGCCCTTCAGAAACTCAAGCTTAGTAATGATATTGAAAGTAATGTCACTATTTATCAAACACAGAGAAAATGTTACTGGTTTTTTTTTCCCCTCCAATGCAACCAGTTGTTGCAAAGTTCATCTCACTTTTAAGTTGAAAAATTCATATCTTGGCTGAGTTGCTTATCATGGAACAAAAAAAATGGACACATTCTAGTATAATTTACTGCTGCATGGCTCCACCATTTTTTATTTTTAAAGACATAAAAATTCTCAAGCAAACCCGCCAGACTTCAACATACAACACCCCATTCCACAACATACAGTCTCTTACTCTGGCTTTTTCTTAATTTTCACATTTATAGAGACCTCTTTCGTTCAAACACTATATTAGTTGGCTCATCGAGCACTTTGTTTCATCAAGCAGAGGCTCTGATCTTCTCTGTGAAAGCTTTCCACACCCGACGGTGTAAATGCTGATAGGCTTAAGCGGCTTCCGATCTCTTATTTCCTTTTGCTACCCCCTTGTGGAGCATGAGAAGTAGTGCAAGCGAAAACAAGTGTAAAAAGCCACCATCTCCAAACTTGAACACATTCTAGCACTAGAGAACACACAGATCACTGTTTGAAGTGGTATTGACGATCCCATGCTACTCATGTTGCATATTTATCTCAAACATTCAGATCATTAGATTGTTCATGAAAATCTTAAAAACTACATAAATGTTAGGATGAGTAATTTTTTGCCTAATGAAGCATGTAAGTGCACAACAGAAGCAATTACAAAACTCAAAATCAGATCACCTTTAGCATTGTTCACGTATGCATTCAGTAAACACAGAAGATTATTAGTACACTAACAGAAGCCTGCATCAAAATTGAGTGGGTTTTTTTCTTTAGTCTAGGAAAAAAAATTGTTCTTTCAGTAACCTAACTAGTTTAAATCTGTATAATGCTTGTTTTATTAGTGCCTTATGACTTGAGCTTTAAGGTCCCTATGTGTACACAGATCAAGCATTGTAACAAACCATTCCCCTACCAGAAAGCAGCAGGCCTGATGATATGTGGCAGCTCAGTCTGCTCGTGGGCATCAGCCTGATCAGGTTCCGTTCAAATTTGCTCTTGGGTTCCCTAGGCCTGCTGCTGCAGCAGCATCAATATGTGCTTCTTCTGCACAGTTCTGCTGCAGAGCAGGTGCTCACACCAAAGGCCACGCTGCCAGAAATGGCAGCAGCAACATGAGCTGGAAAAATATACACAGCTCCCTGGCAGAGAACCCACAGCACACAGGAGAGCTGAACAACCCTGAATTTGCTTTTGCCTTCTTCCTCCTTGCAAAACACCTCAGCAGCAGTCTGAGGCAACACTGCCTCAGACTGATAGCAATTAAAAAGCACCCAGACTCCCCTGGTCCAACGACAATACACAGTATCTGAGATCTGGATCTTCTATTAACTTCCTGTGTCAGCTAGAACCTCTTTCCCCTTTGATGCAGGAGGATATCTAACTTTCCCTTGTCGGGAATGTTGGGCTCACTGTAATTCACAGGAGAGGTATTTCACTAGAAGGAAAGCTAGGCCAGCAGAGAGTCGTTGAAGCAGCTGATTCTCCAACCACATAATGCCAACTTGGAGCTGGCAGCTCCAACTCTAGCATAAATTTTACCTTCTATGAGAGAATCCTTCCTATTAAAATTTTTATTATTATTTTTTATTATTATACACATTTATTTTTTCCTCCAGTTTACGTAATCTCAAGGAATATCAGCTGCATCTTGGGGCTGGAGACCCAAAAATTTGATTCTGTATTAAATTCTGCTTTACAGATATTCTAGTGAACTATCAAAAGGAATGCAGCTGGTCTAGGCTCCATACGGAGATATCAACCCAAGGGAGCTGACACCTATTTCCACCTAGAAGCCCTGGCACTGAAGGCAATGGAATGGCAGAGAGGAGTTGACTTAGGGAGAAAACTCAGACTTTCCCTCAAAATGCAAGACAGTAACAACCCAAAGTGACCTCAAGAATGGAAAGATTCAAGACTGCATGCTCCATTTCAGACTTTGCATCCTGTGAAGGGACACGACAGACATAAGCTGTAAAAATTTACGGAGGCTGTAGCTAAGGTTATCTGGAATTAAATCTAAACTAAAATGGCATTGCAGTGGAATGAAACACAGTATTTTACTACAGCATAGTCCATCTCAAACACTCTGAGGCAGAGCAACAAAACTGAAATCTAACAAAAACTTACTGCACCTGCAGCTACAAAATCGAAGGCATTTCTCAGTGGGAGTCCAAATGATGATCTCACTGACACCTGTGCCTTTCTTCACCTGCCCCTTGGTGAATTTTCCCAGATTCAAGCACTGAAGCACCAGTGCAGTAACGTTCTATGTTTGTCTATCTGAGGGTCTTCACCACTGGTACCTGTTAAGTGCTGTCACCATCAGTTAATGAGTCTTTGAGACAACTAACAACCCGTGAATACACGTGTTCCTCTCTTCTGTTTTGAGGATAATGAGCAGAGGAAGACGATGACACTAAAAAGACTTTCAATTAAAGGGCCATAAACAGCAAGCTGCATCCAATTCACAGTTAAGCCAATAAACTTGCCGTCTCTGTCACGCAAAGGTGGCTTACAGCCCATTCCTGCACGCTGCCACCGCTAGAATAGTTACTTCACCTGAGAAAACCGAGTCACATTTTGGTCAAACCACAAAACCGGGGTTCCAGGCTGACTGTCCCGCTCCTCCCGGTCACCCTTCGGTTGCCGTTTCCTAAACCCCCGGGCCGGGCAGGCCTCAGGCGACCCGTCCGCGTGTCCCCGCCACAGGCCGCCCGGCCCCTCCCGCAGCGAGCCCCGCACCCGAGCCCCGACGGGCAGAGGCTCCCGGCTTTCCTCTCGACATAAAAAAAAACAAAAAAACAACCCACCCCGCCGGGTCGGGGCCAGAAGAGGCGGGCACGGCCTGAGGCGGGGGCACCGCGCGGGGGCCCCGCGGCGGACAGGCCGCTACCGGCTGCGTGGGCCCGGGCTCCCCTCTGCCGCCGCGGGGCGGGCGGGCGGGAAAGGGCCCGGCGGGGGAAGGAAGCGGCGTGTCCCGCGCCCTCCCGGCAGCGGGGCCGGGAGCGAGAGGCGGGGAAGGGCCGAGCGGCTCCCGCTGCCCCGCGCTTACCTTGACGGCCGCGGCGGCGGCGGCCATCTTGGGGGGGGGGGGGGGGGGGGGCGGCGCGTGCCGGGGGGCGGGGCCGCTGGCAGCTCGCCAGGGCCGCGCGCGCCTCGCTAGGGGGCAGCGCCGCCCGCGCGCAGGGGGCGCCGGGAGCGGGAGCCGGGGTGGGGGGGGAGGGGCGGCCCCGGGGTTGTCCCGGCGGCGGGAATTCCGGGAAGGGCGAGGAACATCCGAGGCCGGGCGGCGGGCCGCGTCCAGTTCGCGGCCCCTCGAGGCACGGGGAAGAGCTCTGGGAGCGGCGGGGGATGCGGGGTGAGAGGGCTGGGGCTGCTCAGCCCGGGGGGAGACCTCAGAGCGGCCTTCCAGGCCTGGGGGGGCTGCGGGGAAGCTGGGGAGGGGCTGTTTACGTGGTGACAAGAGGGGGAGAACGGTTTTGAGCTGGAAGAGGGTAGATTCGGGTTAGACACGAGGAGGAAATCCTTCGCGGTGCGGGCGGCGGGGCCCGGGCGCAGGTGGCCCAGGGGAGCGGTGGGTGCCCCCTCGCTCCTCGGGGCTCAGGGGCAGGTCGGAGGCGGCTTCGAGCAGCGTGCTCTAGTGGGAGGTGTCCCCATGCGCGGGGGGTTGTAACTAGGTGATCTTTAAGGTCCCTTCCAACCCAAACCGTGCTGTGGAAAGGCTAGTTTGTCATGGCTTTGTGCCACAGCAACCACGACATTGCTTCCGCCACCCCCCAGCTCCCCCGGTTTCCCCCAGGGTAGCTCCTCTCTGCAAGTGAACGTTGCCATCCCATGATTTCTGAGCAGGGCTATAAATATGCTGTTCCTACATGTCACCAGTGGCTTCCTCAGAATGTCTCCAGTGTGCTTTGGAAACATCTGGTCCATAAGCCCTGACATGTTACTACATCCTTGACATGTGTCCTTAGTGGAGTTTTAATACTTTCTTAAAAGCTTTCAATCTTGGAAGCACGTTTTTTAAGTCAGTGATGGTGCTATTTTTCAATGCATCTTGAAATGGCAGCCAGAGTACCTGTCCTATGTTCTCATTAATCCTTCTGGCCTGCGTGTTGTCATGCAGCTCTTGGGAGTCTTCACTGACTGTGTAAGGGGAGCAGTACTGCACCTGGTGGTACGTAAATACTTTTCCAAGTTATGCTGCAGTTCTAGAAAACAGGATTCCATAAATCTTGTGGTAAAATAGAAATAAAGTTATTTACTTACATTTCTAAGCATGTGCTAAAAGTGCCAAGCATTGGCTCAGTCTCTCTGAAGACTTTCAGCCAGACTAGCTACCATATTCCTGAAGACACTGTGGCTTGCTTTGCTGCACCACCAAATTCCTGTTTGTCAACAGAAGGTAGAACTAAACAACACCACACAATCCCTGGGACACTCTATAAAGCAGTGACATGAAACAAGAAGTCCTGATTAGTCCTGGATTGCCAGAAATGGCAAAACAAGACTGAAATTCCAGCTCTAACATATGTGAAATTTCATAATTTATAGTGTTTGTAACTAAGTGGAAGAGGCTTGTTTTCAATTAAAACCCAGTTCATTTATTGGTTTAATATGGTTTCAATTAAGCGTGGTCTTTCAAATATCCAAAGCTTATTCTGAGAACAAACTGGACCGTTCTTTGGCAAAAAAGAGTTTTATTTTCTTTCCGAAGTACACATGTATAGAAAGTAGATATATTTAGCTCTTCAAGCTTAATATGGCTTTAAGTGACATGAAAAGGTACACACTGTATCTTTATGTATTACAGAATGACCGAATCACCAAGGCTGAAAAAGACCTTTACAATCATCAAGTCCAGCCTATGATCTAACACCACCACATTGGCTAGACCATGGCAGTAAGTGCCACACCCAGCATTTCCCTGAACACATCCAGGGATGGTGCCTCCACCACTTCCCTGGGAAGTCCATTCCAATGTCTGATCACCCTCTCCATGAGGAAGTGCTTCCTAATATCCAACCTAAACCTCCCCTGTTGCAGCTTCAGGCCATAAATAGTTAGTTTTTCTAGCTGTGTTGTTCTTGTTGCCACAAATACATACACTTAAGAACACTTCTTTTACCATAACATCATTTAACATTTTGAAAAGCATTGATGGTTTTGATATTTAAATGTTTTTTATTACTATAGATAGATATATACATCAGTGGTAGAGCTTTAAAGGTAGCCAGCATCTGGTCTTTGTCATAGATTTTCTTTAAAGCAACTTTGTCAGAGAGACCTCAGCCACCCAGACATGCCATTCTGTGCCACCCAGTTCTACCTGTCTGTTAAAAAATGTCACATACTTGCTGGCAAATGCAGACTCGCACTCATCGTTGAACTTTATTCTACATTTTATTGCAGCTGAGAAATCTGCCAAGGTCAGTTCATTTTGTACCACAAACATGATATTCCCGATAACTTAGGGCAGTAGCAGCTGGTGCTGAACTTGTGTTTCAGCTGGAATTTGTTCTCTGTGCAGCTTTGTAGACTCTTGACTTCAGTGTGTGTTAGAGATCTTCATACACAGCTGGGACGTTTGTCACAGAGGCTGAATACTTCTTACTGCAGTTCAAACTGTGAGAGTAAACTGATGAGGACTTTGGAAAATCGTTTTTTAATAAAAGGAGAAGGAAGGTCATAGGTGAAGTTACGTGTTAACTTCTCCAGCATAGTCACAGTACCGTATTAAGACTGAAATTTACCGTATTTTTCTCCTTGGCCTTTATATTGAAGGTATATGCATTCTACTTTCAGTGCACATAATCTTTTAGTGAAAAAAAAGTTGGCAATTCCTCTGTTTAATACAATTTTCCTCCCTTTAAGTGCTTTTATAAAGCTATTGGTTGGGTTGCAGTACTCATCTCTTACCACAGCTATGTGCAATCCCTTTGCTTTTCTGGCTCTATTTTTCACTTCTTTTTTAATATGAGAGCTCAACTGGTTTATACAGTATGAAAATATTCACTATTTGAACTCTCAGGGACCATAAGTTAGAAGAGTCCTTTCTTTTAAAGCACTCGTTTAAAACTTGTTCTAGGTGCTTCAGCACAGGCTGTTCTGTGGGAGTTTGATACTGTAGCTGTCCGGAGAGGTACCAGCTTTCGAACCTCATGCTTGTGGACTGTGTGTCCTCTATGTATCTTGTTGGAATATTACCCTGTATAAAGTCCTATATATATCCAGGGTAAATCTGAACACAGAAGAGCAAGCAGAAAAGCCTGCTCGTGGTGAATTAAAGAAATGTTGAGCTGGAAGCTCAGAAGCAACTTCATTACATGGTGTTTCTGAACCACTATTTTGGCACATTCCAGGCAGCTCATACTCAGAAAAAGGACCTGAAAATCTGTGTTCTTGCAGACAACCCAAGCACCTTTTCAAATATAGTGCCACAAAAATTTCAGTTAGGATTTAACTGGACAGGAAGCCCTGTATCAATATGAAATCTTGAGCTTCGTCAAGTGAGCTCACTGTGTTTCAGAAGCTGGTGAATTCCATTGCTTACACCAGTTTATAACCTAGGTAGAGCCATACTTGCATTTAGGCATTCAAAGTTACTGAAGTGTTCAAAATGGATAAGGAATAGAGTTCTGTGAAATAAGCATTTTTAAATGCTTTTGTTTCTGTAGATAATGTGCTTTTTGTAACTCAGTTTTTAATAGCTTAAAATTAAAATGCTGTTAGAGGACTGAAAGATGGAATCCAGCTCAGTGGCTATTCATCAGTAAACTACCATCTAGAAATTCTTAGTGCAGTGTTTATCATTGTTAGTAGTCAGCTTTCTAGAGCAGACATTGAAAACTGGAAACAAGTCATCAAAAACCACCTCACCAAAAACAATACCATAATATTCAGGAAACATAAACATGGATTCTCAGGATGAACATACACTTAAAAAGACACCCATTACAGGATCATTAGAGACATTTCAATTACAGTTCACAATTGCTTTTATGACAGTATAGAAAACCTTGAAATAAAACTATAGTTTTTTGTTTTTCCAGAGAGTGCACTTTGTATGGAATGTAAATCCATTTATCTGACTAAAAATGAGTCATTTAGTGGAGTTTCATTTTAGTTTTTCACAAATAAAATAAATGCACAATGACTTGGAGTCTCTTTGCTTTGATTTTTTGATATTTCAGGTGGCTGTTCTCATGGGTATTATTTCCTGGGCTTAAGCTAAAATAATGCCTAAGAACAAAATCTCACACCTTGCACCAGAAAAAAAAAAGAAGAACCTTTAGATGAAACTAAGTAACTTATATGCCAGATTAAGGCAGTTCAAAGTTTTTAATGCCTCAAGAGAATAGTGGTGGAAGTCTATGTGTAGTCAATACCTACAGTCAATACCAAAAACAGTGTTCTCAGAAGTACTCATGGGAAAGTCTGACAATTTAGAGTCCCTGCAACTATCTACCAGTTTTGTCTGTATGCCTGAGAGAGTTTGTGCAATCTTGGCCAAGTGAGCTGAAGCATTCTTGTTTGTGTAAGAAGCACTTTAATTAGATAAGTAGTTTATTATTTAGTTAAATATAGAAAACAGTATATGTATACGAAGATAATTCTTCACAGTGCAAACCAAGCTCAGGAGAAGACAGTTTAATGTTGTGGGCAGATAATTAGGATATAGTGACCCTTGATTTTAATTCCTATTCGGACATCAAATACTTTTGTGTATTTAAATAATTTAAACTCTGTCCCTCCTGTAAAGTCATAATCACAATGATAATCAACCTTAACTATGTTAAAAGGGTCTTCAGATTAGCTAGAGTATATTTGTGAAAATGCTTTGAAGATGAAAGCACTGTATGAAGGTAAAAGGTCTTGCTGTTTTTTATTACAACAAAAGTTGCTGTACAGAAGTAACAGTGCTATGTACACATAGCTGAGCTTTGAGTTGCTTTTGCTAATGTTACTTCAAAGAAACAACATTCACATTGGAGAAAAGGGAAAAGAACAGCTCTGTCAAGTTTACCTTCTGCTTCCATTCACACAGATCTCAGTGTCAAAAGTTCCCATTATGCTGTACTGCTTGCAGATTTTCTTGTTTCTGCCCTACAAACTCAAAATTATTTCAATAGTGTTGATGGAGTATTGCACACTTGTTAAAAGAAGAGCATCGTCTGTGTCCTGTGTCCATATTTACTATATGCTCTTCTTATGAAACTACCTTTCTCTTGCAGGTTCCATGTAAATTTTATGTTTTCTCTTGTATAGTGGAAACAATTTATGCACCCTGTAACTAATACCAAAGCAATAATTTAATATTTAACTTACTTCAGAGAAAAATTAATGTTGGTGTTTGGCATTAGGACAAACAAGTTTAAAGTTTAAATAAACTTCAAGGCTACTGCATGGAAGCATCCAAGCATCATGTTCAGGAATATTTGTAAACTTAAGTTTCCAACTTTGTTATGTTCCACCGAAGTGAAGATGGCTGTCTTTTCATTGACTCTGCTGTGGGGCTGTTGACATAGGTCCACCTATTTGCAAAATAAACAGTTGGCTTTTCCCTTGTTTGCAACAAGTGGAAGTATCTTCAAGGGCAACATTTTAGCAACACAGAAGCCCCAGAAAATCCCTTCCCAAACATTAATTTTTTTCTTAAGGAGAAACCATCAAGAACATGGACTTACCAGCTCCAAATCTATGATGTTCTCCTTGAGCTCTAAATGACCTTAATGAAGTGAATATTGCACAGTCCACAGAAAGAGCAACTCTGCCAGTTGCAGGTGGAGAGGGAATTTTTCAGCTTACATGTAATTTACTGATGTAGTATTTGGGGAAGGTTCCACACAAAGAAACTTGCATTGTACAAGATCAGGTGTGTAAAATCTACTGCAAGATGAGATAATCAGGTCCAGAACCTTGCTATGTGATGCTAGTTGACACAAGCTACTTCAGAAAATAAAATCCATACTGCAATTAAGATGTCATACTTTTCTTCCTGATTGTAATGTACAGCTTTAGCTCCCCCATAATCATCAACAATGACACAGAGAAAGGGGAACTCAAGATCATGTAGGAAATGGTTACAGAAATGGGCTCCATTTCAAGTAATAGCTGCACTGGTCTGCTAGAATTGGTGGTGTGTGCTTCTCCCTAATCCTGCTCCCATACCAGTTCATTGGGTTTTGTGCTTGAAGTGCATGAGTGCATCCATACAGAAGTGTATAGAAGTGCCTATAAATTTATATTATGAGCTGCCTCTGCTGGAACTTGGTCATCTACCACATGCTTCTAATTCCAGCATTTATTTTTTTTTTCAACATGTGCATCAGCTTAGCTCTGCATCCATCACACAAATATTGAAAGGGAAACAGTGAAAAAGTTTGGTGCAACTTTCCATTGGTTTGTGCTGAGATGTAGTTATTCAAACCCTGGCTGGGTTTTGCTTACCTGCAACTCCACTTGGACTGCGTTTTTACTTCAGGTGCCTTCCTTGGCTCTGCTCAGGCATGGCTTCTGGATGACTTTGATGACTAAAAGGTAGGTCCCGGTGATTGCAAGCAGCACCCCGGGGCCTGGCCTGGAGGCACGGTGACTCAGAGCCCTCTGACGCAGGTTGCCTCCCGCTTCCTCCCGTACTCACCACTGGCCCTGTGCAGTTGTTACTTGCCCACGGAGCGGGACTGGGGCCAGATCTGCACCTCCTTCCTGCTTCTGCCTGCTCCCATTAAGTGGGCTCGACGCCCCATTTCTCTACAATTAGACCCCAGGTCCAGCAGGTCCTCTGCAGAGGTGAATATGTAGGTGGGCCTTTAATGCTTTGTTCTTAGGTTGGCTGATGCTTCTAGCTAACATCTGGCTACACTCTGCCAAATGATATCCACATAACTCCTTCATGTGATTCCACTGAAGATACAGCTTATGTCCTACAGCAACATGATCTAACTCTAGCAGCAGAATAGCTCCTTTTCTTTGAGTGAGCACCTTCTTTGCTAATGTAGCCTGTGTGGCAACACTGGTTAAGCCTGGATGTATAAGTCATCTTCCAGCTCATACTCCAGTTTTAAATAGCAGTTAAAAACTAGGTCCACATATGTTACCTAGAAAAAAGTTTAATGTGTCTTCTTTACATTTCTATCTTCTGAAATAATAAAGGAAGCTTGAGCTAAGAAGGTGACAACTTAAAAAAGGATTTACTTCAGTAACTAGTGTAAAATACTTGGAATGAAGCTAAAGCAGTAATAAAAAAGTTTAGGCCTAGTATTTTAGATGATCTCACAGGATGACTAACAAAATGTAGTAAAATGTGTAAAATAAAATGCCTAAATCAAAGGACATAGTACTTTCCAGCTTAGCAAAAGGACAATGCTTTGACCAAAGAGTTTATGTCTGCTGTTACCCATTTTGTGCTTGCCGTTAATCTCATTGTGGTGGAAAAACGTGATATTTTAGAAGTATTTCTCCTAACAACACCCAAATGAGAATGGAAAACTTTTTGCAGATGATAGGGTAGAGGCTTGATAAAGCAACAGTGGTATTGAAATAATGAAGACATCAGCTGGTGCTCAGGTCTCTGTGTAGGTGACAAGTTAATGAGGAGAGCTGCACACTTCATAGAATCAATAGAATAAGGGACCTTGAAGATCATCAGGTTCCAACTGCCCTGCATGGGTAGGCGTACCTCCCACTAGACCAGGCTGCTAAAAGCCCCATCCAACCTGGCCTTGCACACTTCCAGGGATGGGGCAGCCACAACTTCCTTGGGCAACCACTTCCAGTGTCTCATTGCCCTCACAGTGAAAAATTTCTTCCTAATATCTGATCTAAATCTACCCTCTTCCTGTTTAAATCCATTCCTCCTTGTCCTATCACTACACAGTCTTGTAAAAAGTCCCTCCCCGGGTCTAATGAGATTGAAGTGTACCGAATGCCAAGCCAGACATCACCCAGAGCTTGCACAGTAACTTTTGTGTTGTTCCAGCTACAAGTCTTTTGGCAAACCTGACAAGGAGTATGCTGCTATCACAGTTCTGCCATGGTCAAGTCTGCAAGGAGGATGGAAAGAATCTCCCAAAAAGCCTTATCCAGGGAGAATTCTCTGGGTCTCAAGTGAACACAGAGGTGTATCCTGAGACATCACTGCCCAGGCACGAGGAAAAACAGCTCCTTGTTTGTGACATGGAACCTTCATCAGATGCTCGTGTGATGGAAGCAGTTTTCAGAAGATGATATTTTGTCTGTGGAGAAAAGTCTACCTAATGTCCACTATTTTTCTCTACACAAGATTTCAGAGATAGCTAGAAGATAAAAATCACAGCTCTTGGGATCCATATCCTGGGCTGCTGTTTTTAGCTAAGTACATGATTAACAAAAACATGATGCTGCAGGGTGTCCTTCTTCTGTAGCCACCAGGATACATTTGCAAGGAAGCATCTTTAATGTAGACAAGCACAAGCACTTTTAATTGTGAGGGCAGTGCTTTGCGGCTGCACAGGATGTATTGAGGTGACCTCTGCTTCAAATAGCTTATTGCTTGCACAGACCCAAACAGGCAGCGAGAACATGAGAGAGAAACAGAAGCAACTGAAGCTGCTTGAACAACGGAAATACAGAAACAGAATCCAGGTGTCCTAATCCCAGTCCCGTACTTCTTTCACTGAGCCAGACTAAGCTACAGTCACCAAGCTTCCTCGAGCAATGACAAGTTGTAGTGCTCCAAGTCCTTGTGTTGAGCACATTTGCATCAAGAATTCATTCTGCTGCTGTGCGCTCAGTGACCCTCCACCCTCTTAACAGCTCAACCATTCGCACCTCTCCCTGCTTAAGAAAAGGACTTTGCCAAGGCTTCCCCAACTTTCCTCGGGACAATGCATAAGAATAGATTTAAATTTTAATTCCTTCAGAGAATTCTCAAGCTGTGGAGAGCAGAAGGAAAGCAGCAGAAGACCAGGATTTTCTCTAGATTTAGTCAGCCTGAGTTAAATGAAAATTGAATAGTTGTAGGAGCTTAAAAAAACACATGGACAGAATTAATTGTGAGCTCTGTGGAGTCACCACTGTGCTTCTAAAAATTTCTTTTTTCCTCCTTTCTGATTTAATAAGAGTAGATTTCCTTAATAAGATAATTTAATTTTTCTAATAAATAAAAATCTTTGGATGAAGAAAGGGGAAGGGTTATGGTGGGGTAACTGATTTGCCTTGTTAGTATAATTAATTATCAAAAACAATTTGAGTTTAACAAGCTTTAGCGAACTGTCAAAAGCTGTTAACAGTGTAAAACCCTGCAGCCATGAAGAAGCTTTGTGTGTTGGTAGTCGTGCCATGAAGAAAAAGGAGAGGGCTAGGGCAAACAATGCACTGCACAGACATACTGTGGGCCCCAGCAGGGCTCTTGGCAGCAGGTCTGTGACTGGGATTTGTGCAAGATTTGTACAGTCTGAGAGACCACATGGTTGAAGAGCATTCCTTGAATGTTTGAAACAGGATGTACCACATTTTATGGATCTAAGGAGGAGCTAAAAGACAAAAATACTAGTTGAGTATACATTATGGAGTTGGGGTACTGCTAAATGAAGATACACTTCACAGATTAACAGAATTTTTGAGGCTGGAAAAGACCTCCAAGACCATCAAGTCCAACCTCTGACCTAACCCCACCACACTGGCTAGACCATGGCACTAAATGCCACATCCAGTCTTTCCTTAAACAATTCCAGGGATGGTGTCTCCACCACTTCCCTGGGTAGTCCATTCCAATGTCTGATCACCCTCTCCATGAGGAAGTACTCCTGTCACTAGTTGCCTGGGAGAAGAGCCCAGCCCCCACCTGACTACAACCTCCCTTCAGGTAGTTATAGAGAGTGACAAGGTCCCCCTGACTCTTCTCTCCAGGCTAAACAACCCCAGTTGCCTCAGCCTATCCCTATAAGACTTTCCCTCTAGTCCCTTTACCAGCCTTGTTGCTCTCCACTGGACCTGCTCCAGCACCTCAGGATCCTTCTTGAAGTGAGGGACCCAGAACTGGACACAGGACTCGAGATGAGGCCTCACCAGTGCTGAGTACAGGGGGAGAATCACATCCCTACTCCTGCTGGCCACACTATTCCTGATACAAGCCAGGATGTCATTGGCTTTCCAGGCCACCTGGACACACTGCTGGCTCATGTTAACTGTTTGTCAGCCAGTACTCCCAGGTCCCTCTCTGCCTTTTAAAGTAGTAATTCTCAATGCCCTATTTAGAAAGTACTTAAAATCACTGCACTAAGGAAACCATTTTAACAAGTATGCAGGAAAACTTCTTACACTACAACTGTCTGAATGATCTCATGACTCATCTGAATTGGAGAAAGGAAGGCTGACTCGGAGAATAAAGAAAGACTGGCAGAATGACAAAATAAACATAAATTGATGTGTGAGAAGTCAGAACACAGTGCTATCCTGTGTGGGTGTACATACTGATGGTCTGAATGTACTGCTTACTATTGTTGTTAAAAAGGTGCTGGTTTAAAAAAAAATGCCGGAGCAAAGTGGGGGATTTCAAAATCTCTTGGCAAAGAGACACTGATTCAGTGGGAACAGAATAATTTCAAACCCATCTGAAAACCAGAAGTAAGTGCTCCTTTATCTTTGGTATCATTAAGAGCTGTGCCATAGACTATTGTGTGAAGTTAGCTCTCATGATAATAGCTTTTTCTGTAGGGCACAAAATATAATGGCTGTGAAAGGAAAAAAGACAAACTATTATACACAGTGATTACATCTAGCTACTACTTTTGCCTGATTATCGAATTTACTGTTCAGCTGATATTCTTGTTAGAGGATATTTCTATTTAGTTGTCTCTCTAAGACACAGAATCACAGAATTTTAGGGTTTGGAAGGAACCTCTGGAGATCATCAAATCCAACCCTCCTGCCAGAGCAGGATCAAATCTAGAGCAGGTCACTCGGAATGGCATCCAGACAGGTTTTGAAAGTCTAGACAAAAGAAGACTCCACAACCTCTCTGGGGAGACTCTTCCAGTGCTCTGTAACCCTAACAGTAAAGTTCTTCCTCATGCTGAGGTGGAACTTCCTGTGCTCTAGCTTGAATACATTACCCCTCATCCCATCACAGGGCACAAGTAAAAAGAGCTTGTCCCTGCCTTCTTGACACCCAGCCCTCATATATTTATACATGTTAATTAGATCCCCTCTCAGTCTTCTCCTGTCTGGACTGGAAAGCCCCAGGTCTCAGCCTTTTGTCATAAGGCAAATGTTCCAGTCTCTTAATCAACCCCTTAGCCCTCCATTGGACTCTCTCAGGTACATCCCTGTCCCTCTTGAACTTGAAAGCCAAGAACTGGATGCAATACTCTAGGTGAGGTCTCACTAGAGCAGAGTAGAGGGGGAGGAGAACCTCCCTCGAACACACTGTTCTTAATGCATCCCAAGATACCATTGGCCTTCATGGCCACAAGGGCACATTGCTGTTCCATGGATAACTTGTCCACCAGGACTCCAAGGTTCTTCTCCATGGGGCTGCTTTCTAGCACCCTAATCTATACTGGTGCATGGTGGTTTTAATTCCGAAGTGCAGGACTCTACGATTATTTTGTTGAACCTTATTCAGCTCAGTAAGTCAGTAAGGGACTGAAAAGAAAGCAAGCAAAGTATTCTTGCCATGAGTTTGTGCTCTGCACTGTGTGCTCTCATGTCCTGGACAACAATATAAGATGACAAGGCCTATGGAAACAGAGCACATGCTAGTTCCCTGTGAAAAGGTCTGTGAACCATGCACTGAGGTTGAAAAGAAGGAAGCTTGTGAGCCTTACTGACAAAAATAGCCATATAATAGCATTCAGCCTCTACAGTAGTCTACAAAGAAGAGCAAGGATGGAGATGAGGATAGAAAAGTAATGTTTAGGCTTCACATAGTTATTTTAGATGGTTTTCATGAGGAGAATTGGACATATTTGACCATTCTGCTTCTGTGTGTGTCTACACCCTCTTTTCTCACCCACTCCCATTAACTTCTGACATTACTGTCCAATGTCAATCTAATCCAAGGGGGAGAGAAGTCTCCCCCGGTTCCTTAAGGTATGTGAAACTAAGTTGCTTGATAGAAGAGGGAGAGGCAGTTAGTAACCCCCTCTTCCCTAACTCTTCTTCCAAAGGAAAAGACTAAAAGCCTGTCCCTTTCTTTTTTTTTTTTTTTCTTTTCCAAAATGAAAATCCTTCTGAAATGTACTGGGAAGCAGGCTTCAGTGTTTCTGCTACTCATATGGCTACTTTAATATTTTAGTTTATTGCATTCTGGCCAAAGAAGCAACTAACTTTTACAATTCACCTGTTAGTGGACCACCGAGTTAAAACACATTAATCTGAAGTCAGCAGTACATGCATGCTCATCATTAAGAACAGGATAACTGCTTGAGAGGATGGAGCTGTTGGGTCAGGGCCAGTTTTAGAGAGGTGCTTCCAGACTGAATGCTCTTCACCCTTTCTTCACAGTGGTAATCTTTTTCATCTCTGCAAAATATAATGATTGGAAAATATGAAAGGAAATGGAAAGACTGGAAATCTCATTTCTCATTGATTTAAACCAAAAGCTAAGAGGCACTTGGAGAAAAAAATGTATCCTTGAGCACCAGGAGGGCAGATTTACTACATTAATTTATTTTTTTTTAATAACATATTTTTTTCCTTTTTGTACTTTTTTCCTTCTCTTTTACTGTAAAGCTTGGATCATATATTCCTATATTTTTTTCATTCTCCTCTGTTTCTAGGCTTCTGGTCTGTCCTTCTGGTTCTGTCTTTCCAGTTTGCCTGATGAATTCTTCTACCTCTTATTTGAAGCTTCTGGGGAGAAAAAAAGAAAAGAAAAAAAAAAAAAAGAAAAGAAAAGCCCAAGAAACTCAGAAAAAAAACCCCCAGGTCTTCTTGTAACTATTTGATGTCACTGTGCCTTACTCTACTTCCAGTAAAGTAGCAATTTCCTATATGCAGCAAGCTTTCTCCAATAAATTATATACTGGAAGAAGATTTAGTTTAGATTGTTCACCAGAAAAATTTCCTGTAACTTCATCATTCTATGTTAATATTGTATGAATATTTAACTATATTGATTCTAAATAAAAAACTCTCTGCCTGACAAGCTTGCAGCAAACTTAGCTGGCATAATTTGACTGGTCCTTCCAGTCTAGGAAATGCTTCTTGTTATTACACAACACATTTTCTGACTAGGCTGAGGAAATGGAGTTGACATCCATGTAAATATGCTGTCTGTCTCTGCAATCATCTGTCAGGTGAATGGCAATATCACAATATCATGCCAAGTAGAATGTGTAGCTGCTGTTTGGCTGACTATTTAGTATTTGCTGATAAAAGTTTATGAAGTGTAAGAAATTATTATTACTCATAAATGTACATAACAACATGTTACTTCATTCAAAAGCAGAGAAGCTCTTCTGTAAGAAAACATTTTAAGGAAAGTTTTTTTAGGAAAGCCATTCCTTAAGAGGAATCATATATACATTTTGTTACTTCGGTGTTTTGTTTTTTTTATTTTACCCAAGACCCAGGAAGACACTCCTCAGGCTTAGAAAATAAAATAAAATTGAAGGGATAAGTCTGCTTAACAGTTAGAAATGAGGCTTTTTTTAAAAAAGAGAAGTGTCAAATTCCTCTCTTATTATTATATGACCAATAAACAAAATTATTTTTCTTTTGCTATACTAGAGCAGCTCTTCTAGAGAAGGGCTCATGTTAAACATGGAAGATGACAAAATTCTAGGCATATTCGAAGGCCCATATTTTGGGCAAAACGGCTGGTTGTAACATAGAATAATCACCTAGGCACAACTTACCCATGGGCTAAATGCAAGATTTTTTAAAGGTGAGTAGGTGCCCAACACTGATATCTAGCTGGTGTATAGTTATAGGGAATTTAGACATGTTTGGGGCTTTGCAAAATAAAACATACAACCACCCAGTATTAGCAGACCTTAAATGAATTTCACAGTTAAGCACTGCTTAGTAATGCTGATGTGACTGTATTCCTCATGTGAGAATGGTAGCTTATCAAACAGACACAACCCTCAAATCTTCCCAATTAAGAAAAAAAAAAAAAAGTAATTTCTCATGTATTCAAACAAATATGGCACATAACTGCCATTAATTTACAAAGCTAGTAACTAAGTGCATCTGCAGCTCAATTCACATATCCAAAAAATCACATGAGGAATTAGGGGAAATAGGTGGTGTAGAGAACTTAAAGCAGGCTTCTGTTCATATAAATACAGCATAAATGCCATCATAAAGACTTGTGGTAAAGAAGCTTCAGGCTATTTCTTTAGTACATTATTTGCTGTTCTGCATGTATAATGCAGATGGAGAGACCTTTTTTAATAATAGACTAGATTTCTGTGGGCAAAGAGCAACAAGCTTTTTGAAGCAAAAAGCTTTTTTGAAGCTTTTTGAACACAGTCCATCCACTGCTTGTAGAAGGGAAAGCTGTTGTGAAGAACCATATTCTTTCACCTTTGAACTAAAGATACCTAACGTTCAAGAAGAAATTATTTCAAGACGAATGATTAGCAGAATCATTTAGGATTTGCTTCTCCAAATCTTAATAATTTCTTTAAGTTGGAAATACCCCAAAATTTCACTTTCCCAATCTTTTGGCACTAATCTCAACCCACCACATTTGCTAAGAATCCATTAGTAGGATTAATTTTGTAATGCTGTATGACTCAAAGCAATCAGCATTATTTGTGAGTTCTTTTGATTTGATATCACAAGCAGAAGATGAGAATGTTACTCCTTCAAATTACAAGCTGAATTATTTCTTTATTGACCTCTTGTGCAGCTTAAATTATACACATATGTCTTATATCACTTTTATTCAAGCTTAGACACTGTAAAAAATATTCATTTAATGAAATCTCCGAAATTATGAATGGCCACAATATCCAGATTAGATGTGTTAGGTTTGTGGGGTTTTTTTCAGTATCTGGCATTTGTCAACCTAACAAGAATAGGAACCAAATTATTTTTTTCTTCCTTATCCAGACGATGGTTTTATATGACTGATTCAGCCCGAGTATTTAATCCAGATTGATCTTTAAGCATGGAAGTAGTTGCGGTGTTAGCTTCAGCACCTGAAGTTTCGTTCTGGCTCAAACAACCCCCATTCAAGCAATATATATATTAACGCAAAATTGGCGAAAAAACCCTATATAACCACCACCCCCTTCACACAGTATAAAATGTTTGAACTTAAAATAAACCCTGGTGTTCTTGATGAATACCATTCACAGCTATTTGAGAACAAAGCAATCAATGCCTACTTGTGAAGTAGATCAAGGATTTGATGTCCACACTGTAGTGTGATAGTTAGCAAATGAAATGAATGAGGAGGAGGCACCATGAGTGGCCACCCATAGCCACGCTTTAGCTGTGTCTACCTCAGGAAATTAGAAGGTTCCTACTTATGTTCATTTAGCTGCTTTGCCATGAAATAAATTTATTTTTATAACGGCTTGATCCCCATGGCAGCAGAAGTGGGCCAAGACTGAAGGCATTTGAAAAATCCTCTCACTTTAAAAATGTAATGGTGTTCTTTACTGAAGTACAGGACTTAAGAGAGTGGCAGAAAGACCCTTACACCTCTTTATGTGGGTGATTTTAGTCCCCCTGGGTTAGCAAAAAAATATGGCGATGCATATGTAAAATTTCCAGTTTGGCAGCTAGCAGTTCATTGTTTAGCAGAGAGGGACCTCATTACAGTGTCACCCCTCCTTTGTCTACAGATACATCTAGCAATGAGGCCATTAATTTCTCATCCCAGTGTAAGCTCTCCTGAAACACTGTTGTGGTACATAGGATTAGTTGCTGATTCTGTTAGGCTTGGTGTGTGTATTAATAGCACTTTAAAGGTCTTAGCCCCATTGATACACTGCTGTTCATGGGGGAAAAAAATTCTCTGAAATAAAACCTGTTAAATGAGTCAGTTCTAACTGTTCTTGTGCTTTTAAAAGTTTAGATTAACTTCCTAGATAGCTTGAAGACACAGTGCTGAATAAGAAGTGACAGAGCTTGGTAGTACTCACGTATTCCCTGATTTATTGCTCTGAGCATTTGCTTTGATTACCAAAGCAGACACTAAAAACACCAGCTGCCCAGGTCTAACCGTGTGTGCTTGTTTTCTCTCCTTTCAAGCTACTTACAAAAAGTTACTATTGATTGTAAAATTTCACAGATTTGTTCTTCGGATTTCACTGGGAAACTCCTCATGAAATGGGTTTGGCTGATGCAGAGCAGGAAGTTTGACAAGTACTGCACATGTAGTTAGTATCTTTATAAGCTGGTGGGGAACTGGTAACTGGCAGCATGCTTTACATCTGAATAATGTACCTTTAAGGAGCTAGTGTGATGCCAGACGTGTTGTGTGACCTCATTTGCTGCCCTTCCCTGACTTTTCTGCAAAGTAGTCTGACTCATACCTTTTTGATTTTTTACAGAATATACTACATTGTTTTAACAGCCCTAAAGAACTCGTATTGTATTGTATAACAGCAGCCTGCAGAAAAAAAGCATCAGTATATTATGAAGGATTACCTGTTGAAATCTTGTTTACATACAGGAAGAACGTAATTGTTCTATGGGCATAAAGATCATGTCACACTATGTTTAAATATAAATATAAATTATTACCTGTGGACAAACTACCCACCATAAGAAAGAACTATTATTTAATACTTTACATCAGTTAATGTATGATCTTATATATCTGAAATACATTACTTAAAACAATCACCTAATAATTGCCAATTCATATTTTGATCACTTCTGCTTTACCAGGCAGCAGATATTTCATTGCATCGTTGGAGCCTGACACCTGTGAAGGAAAAAGAAGAATATAATAATAATAATTGAACTGCAAAACTAAAAGGAACAAAATGTGTAACCAATGTAAGTTGCCCATGTATTAATGCATAAAGTTCAAGAAAATGTGGAGGAATTGGAACTCCTCAAAGACGACACAGCTCCTCAAAGTTCTTAGCAGGACTTACATGATTGAAGTTTGGAAATTATTGGCAGATACCTATTTAAAAATGAGTAAAAGGGGGACAGTAGTGGTGTACTGTTGATTTTATCCAATTTCTTGACAGCTTGGAGGCCAGGTTATTGAGTCTGGTAAATAACTGATTAAAGCACTGGTACAAAACCTTTTAAATTAACACAGTAATTTCAGGTGTAAGAGCCAATACATTAAAACACTCACCTCTTCTCTCCAGCACCAAAAGTAAAAGATTGTAACCCAGGAAAAGCACAGTTATGAAGAATGTGTAATCATAGAGAATCTGTGCTACCACCACCACTAGTAGGGTTTTGGATTTTCTGTAGTTCCCAGAAGTTCCTCTACCACTAAAGTAATGCCAAAAAGTGACCAATGCTGTGTGACAGCTTGTTCAGGTAGTGCTGGCATAAATTTAGTCACTGTATTAGCAGTAAGTGGCTGCAAATTATTCATTACCAGCTAATGTCTTCTCTGCAAATTGGATACATACCCATTTGTTCATTTACGTATTTAATGTTATGAAATTGCCAATGTTCCCAGGAAAAAAATACTGTTGCAGGGAGACATTTCTACAAAAGTGTAAATATAGCATAGTCATGCTCTGATTCTCGGTAACTGAAAAGAAAACAAAAGAAGCTCACATTCCTTATTATTTTTTTTAATTAATAATTACAGCAAATGCACCATATTTAACCCATGAATGTTTTAAGTATGTGGGCAGTTTTAGCATCTAGTCAATAAAGTACTCCAGGTTAAGCTTGCCTTTCTGCTTTGCTGTATGTTAAGCTGACTTACCTTTTTCTACTGATTTATTTTTAATTTAGTGATTCTTTTTAACCATAATTTTAAGCAGTCATCTTCCCAGGTGAATAAAACAAGTGTTTTCTTGATAAAGGGTGGGAGAATTAATCTTACTCAGAAAACAGCAAGGCAACAGAAGAAGGCAGTCAGCCAGGCTGTAGTGCCATCTGGGAACATGGCTGGGAGGTAATGAGAGCTATGGGGCTGCTAAATTCCAGCCTTTACATGGACCAAGTATGCAATTTCCAGTTTCTGGACAAATTATGTGAAAAAAGCAGTTCGTTTTCGGGAAAAGTTACAGCTCTTCTCCTTACAGTTTCATTAGAAATAGTAGTGAGAAAACCCCCCAAAATATCTTCATATGCATGCATCTAGAAAATTATGTATCACATACAATATATGCCACACATTATAATAGGTACCAGAGACGCAGCAATTCTCCTAGAAATTGTCTTTAGCTTCACCCAAGGATTGTTACTAACTGCAACTCAGAAAGATGGTAATTTCCAGAGCCTGGGAAAAACAAGGAAAAGAATATGGGAATGCAGGAAGATCATGTACAGGAAGCTAGCTGCTGAAGTGTTGTTTCTGAATTACCCCATCTGGGAGGCATTTTCCATTCAGATGGGTTTATTTTTTGTTGTTAGAGAACATTAAGTAATGCATACAAAACACCACGTATAAGCAAGTGAAGTCAAGCTTGAGGTTCCATGGGCCTTGCTGTGTTCAAATAGGATGAGGGGAAAGACAAACACCAGTGGATTCAACCAGATGTGAGAGGTATGGGAGTCCTTAATATCCAGCCCTCCTTCCTGCTCCCTTCAGTTAACAACTCTCTCCTGTTGTAACAAAACCAAGCTGATGAGTCATGAGTCTATTGTAGATGTTTTGCCCTGCTTAGCCACAACTCAGCAAATCCCAACCCATGGCAATTTATATCAAGTGTGCTGTTAGCCTGCGTAAGAACAACAGGAGCGTGCGTGGCTGGGACACGTGCCCAACTCTCTACAGTGCATACATTAGGGCAGAGTCAACCTGCTTAGTCACTCTTCATGCTTCCAACTTTAGCTGGTGAATTTACACAGGCAAATATCATGGCTTATTTGAAAACCTCCCAAAGCTTTGTTTTTAGCATTTTATGAATCAGGTCACGGGGATAACACTGTAAAAATATGAATTCAAAGGTATATTTTCCTGCAAACTTACAAGACAGGCCCTTTTCTTTCTCCACACCTCAAAAATCATTCTCAGCATTTGATGGGAGACATAATGGGGCAAAAGTACATTGAGATGAAGAAACAAGTAGCAATTTAAAAATTCTACAGCTACCACTTAAGGAGGATCAGATCTGTTTCTGATTCACTGCCAATATTACTCAGGAACGAAGAAACTCAGCCCACTTCAACTGGTCCAGGCTATGTCACACAGCACATAATGCAATATGTACTTTGTAAAATGCAAATGATACAAAGAACCAAAGCAAAGGAACAATCCTTGTGTGAATTTTTAAGAGGAAACCCCGTGGCTGTAGAGGTCTGAGATGAGGGGATCACCAAGCCTGGATAAGGCCTTGGTGTAACTTAACTTTTATTACAGAACAAACATAACTATAGCTTCAGCATCATCTGTGGTGAAAGGCTAATATATTAATGTACCACTGGCCCAGCCTAACTATAAAGCCTTAGTATATTTGTAAGACTAAAATGAAATCGCTGACATGCATTGTCATGAAAAGATTTAATGTCCTGCTCATTTAACATTATTTGTAGAACTTAGAACAAAAGGTGCAATAATGGCATGGTTAGGATGCGTAGGGCAATGATGAAAGCAGCTGTCACCTCTGAGAGGGTTTCAAGGAACAGACTCCCCTGGGGCAGAGCTGCAGGATGAAGACCCAGTAATAGGAGGATGCTAGGACTGGTCACTTCTGGAATGGCTCAGAAAGTGACTCAGTAATGATGAATCTGTCTGGGAAATGGAGACCTTCTTCACCTCAGTCTTTAGTAATACTATCAGTTGTGCTGAGGGAGTTCAGCCCTTCCAGCTAGGAGACAGGGACTGGGAACATAATGACACCCCCACAATCCAGGAAGAGATGGTCAGTGATCTGCTGCATCACACAGACATACACAAGTCCATGGGGCCGGATGGGATACACCCAAGGGTGCTGAGACTGCTGGTGGGGGTGCTCACCAAGCCACTTTCCATCATTTATCAGCAGTGCTGGCTGACTGGGGAGGTATCAATAGGTTGGAAGTCAGCCAATGTGGCACCCATATATAAGAAGGTGTGGAAGGATGATCAGGGAAAATTACAAGCCTGTCAGTTTGGCCTCAGTGCTGGGGAAGATGATGGAACAGATCATCCTGAGTACTATTGTGCAGCACGTGCAGGATAACCAGGTGATCTGGCCCAGTCAGCACGGGTTTATGAAAGGCAGGTCCTGTTTGACAAACCTGATCTCCTTTTATGACAAAGTGACCTGCTGATCGGCTGAGGGAAAGGCAGTGGATGTTGTCTATCTTGACTTTAGTAAGGCATTTGACACTTTTCCCCACAGCATTCTTCTGGACAAATTGGCTATTGGCTGCTCCTGGCTTGGATGGGCACACGCTTTGCTGGGTTAAAAACTAGTTGGATGGCTGGGTCCAAAGAGTTGTGTTCAATGGAGTTAAACCCAGTTGGCAGCTGGTCATGAGTGGTGTTCCCCAGGGCTCAGCGCTGTGGCTGCTTCTGTTCAACATCTTTATCAATGATCTAGACAAGGGGATAGAGTGCACCCTTAGTAAGTTTGCAGATGACACTCAGCTGGGTGGAAGTGTTGATTTGCTTGAGGGCAGGGGGGCTCTGCTGAGGGATCTAGACAGGCTTGACCGATGGACTGAGGCCAACTGCGTGAGTTTCAATAAGGCCAAATGTCCAACCAGTGTTGTGGCACTTCAGCCACAACAACCCCCCAGCAGAGCTACAGGCTTGGGGAGTAGTGGCTGGAGAGCTGCCCAGCAGAGAGGGACCTGAGGATGTTGATTGACAGCTGGCTGAACACGAGCCAGCAGTGTGCCCAGGTGGCCAAGAAGACCAATGGCATCCTGATTTCTGTAAGGAATAATGTGGTCAGCAGGGCCAGGGAAGAGAGGGCCCTGTACTTGGCACTGGTGAGGCTGCATCTTGGGTATTGTGTGCAGTTTTGGGCCCCTCACTGCAGAAAGGACATCGAGCTGCTAGAGCGTGTCCAAAGAACGGCAACAAAGCTGATGAAGGGCTTGAAGCACAAGTCTTAGGAGGAGCAGCTGAGGGAGCTGGGGTTGTTTAGCCTAGAGAAAAGGAAGCTGAGAAGAGACGTTATCATTCTCTACAGCTACCTAAAAGGAGGTTGTAAAGAGGTGGGGTTTGATCTGTTCACTGAAGTTACAAGTCATAGAACAAGAGGTAATGGCCTCAAGTTGCACCAGGGAAAGTTTAAATTGGATGTTAGGAAGAATTTCTTCACCAGAAGAGTTATCAGGCAAATTATATTCTCTTCACTGTGTCAGTATGCACAGTAATATTTTGACATGTCAGAGTGGGCAGACATGGAAAACAAGGTCTGCCATTCCAAAATGCCCCAGGTGGTCGGTCTAAAAGGAGAGATGTAAACCCATCAGATAATAATTAAAAAAACCCAACAACAACAAAAACAAACAAAAAACCAAACAAAACTAACAATTAAAAAATTACTGAAGTGAAAAGACTAACAGAAGAAGGTGTGTTGTGAATATCAGGGTTGGACCTGCTGTTTTGTTCCATGCCATGTTAAATTTAACAATTAATTCTAAGGAACTAGAGAAACCTGTTTTGATGGAGGAGCTGCAAATACTGACATGAACACCATGCTCAAATGCCTTGTCTCTGGACAGGTGTGTCATTTACTCCAGTCTATAAAGAGACCCTCTTAATGCAGGAAGATTACCTAAAAATTTGCAGTAATATGGACAATTTTGTCTGTGCTGGGTGGAAATTTGAACAGTCTCAATGTGTTTACTAAATAATTCTTAACCCAACTGTTTTCTGGGACAGCTGTCTGGGGGCTAATACATCGGCCTTGTTCACTGAGTAGAAGACTAAGACTTTTTTATACCAATGTACAGTTCCAACTCCAGAAAAAAACCTGTCATCTCAGATTTTTCTGCTTGCCCGGGAGACATTAAAACCCAGGGACATCTGGATGAAGCCGTTTCCATTCCAGTACTGACACAACTTAGAAGGTAAGGGAGGAGTAAAGCTAACCACAAAATGTTTCACAGAGTGATGCCAATATTTGCATTCTTCCACAACCAGATTTCTGACACTTGGCATGAAAATTTGGTTTCATCTTCAACATGATAATAGAGTAGTGAATGCTGAAAATATGAGTAACTTGTCATTCTCTGTCTTTCAGGGAGAAGTGACAATCTGACATTTAGGCATGCTCTCCTCTCCTCTTAAATGATAAAAGAAGAGGGAATAGTTTCCCAATAATTTTGAGTACTTGAAGAAAGTCTGTCTCCTAGCAAACATGGAAAACCCTTGACTTAGCAGATGTTCCTTTGTACTTCTCCTGGCTACATAAGATGTCCTATTAGCCAACTAGTCTCTCAGAGAATGCTGAAGGACTCAGTTAAGCTCAGTTAGGATTCCTTGCATGCTTCTGGCTTTCACTCTTTGTGAACAACAAAAAAATTACGACAAAGGTAATCATGCATCAGATGCTGCAATTCTTACCCAGGAGTAAAGGAAGCTGATCATTAATACACAGGAATCTAGAAAATATAAATCAGAACAGCACTCTCACAATAGAAGAAAAAAAAATAGAGAAACATTTTGAGCCACCTGGAGCTGGGTATTATGTCTATTTCTGCCAGACAGATTAAAAAAGTGAATCAAACCACAAACATTTTAGGAATAATTACTGTTTCATCTTGCAAATAAGTTTGCATGCTCAGAACTCATTTAGTCTTTATCATGAACCTCAACACCCTTAAAAAAATCTGGCTCCTTACCTATGTCCAAGCTACGAAAGGAGGCTTGGCATTAAGATTAACAGCTGCAGAACAGAGGGTGGCTTCATCTTTGTGTCACTCTTTCCAAGGACATCCCGGCTACCCAGGCAATCAGTGCCAGGGCAATATCATGGCTATACCTGCTCCATCCCAGCGAACCATCAACTTCAGGAGTGCTTGGCACTGCCAAAGCAGCAAAAATGGCTAGGGCATACCATAATGAGAAACTAAGCCAACGTATTTTAAAGTAACCTTTGTTTTGCAAAAAGGTTATTTTCAAATAGAAATGTCTAAGGGTCTATGAATTGGTGATGTCAAGTTTCTCTCTTGAGTATTGAGAGTGTTACACACACTCCTCTTACTTTACAACAAGTGTATCACATAAACCCAATACACACACATTTGCCAGGTCTTTTTCCTTATATTTCTGCATTTCTGTGATCTTTATTTAGGCATAAAAGTTCATCACCATTGTATATCATGAATTAAAGCATTAGTAATGGTATTTATCACTGGGTTAGATTTAATATAACTGGAATAAATTTAAATTCTATATCCCTGCTTACCCTGGAGATTCATGTATTTCCAGTTCAGAGGAACTGTCAGGACTACTTCAGAGTGAATTTTACCAATACCATGATGATTATAGAGAAGTAAAGGGGGTGACAGGAAAAGAGGTCAAAACAAAGAGCTTCACTTGTTTAGGAAGTTTGCTCCATAGTCCTTCTAAGAGTACCTGATGGTCACCTGTACACATACCAGCATATGTGTGTGTCTGTGTCAATGCATTCAGACCAAAACAACCATTTCTAAGTGCAGAATTCTCATTGTATCCAGGAGTTCAAAAATCATGTTGTGATCACTTGGTTTGCAGTATCATACACAACACATCCACAGCTGTTTTCATCCTCTAAATCGTCCATTCCCCAGTAAGTATCTTGTCTCTCGGTCAATGGAAAACCCTAGGGCATGTGCCAGGTATTGAAGTGTGTTTCTTTCCCTTTCCTGTTCTCCAGTACTTGACCTTCTATACATTAGTTTAACAGAGAGAAGGGGCTAGAAACACTTCTGGGATCTGTACACACTACAGAGGTGCAGCTCGTGCAGGGGTTTGCTGAAAGCTCCACAGCCACCAATGTCCTCTGGCTTCTTCAGCCCATGAGGTACTCCCTCCCTGCCTTGTTGCCTCCCAGTATTTACTGGTTCTTTTGTGAGAAAGTCCTCTACAGAGAAGGAAGATGACTATTAGAGCTTCTGCTCTGAAGAATAATTACAGCACTTCACCTGCACAACAAGTTCATGCATGTGTTCAGGTTGCTTCTACCTCTGTTGCCTTACCTGGGTCTCTCATCATCAGGTGTATGTCCATATGGGTAATGCTCCTCTGTGTCTGCTGGAGAACAGGTATAAAATGCAGTTTGGTGAGTGACAAAGGAGCATGGCTTTGAGGAGGGAGACTGACAGTGGTTCTGACCTCTCAAATCTGTGTGAATTTGAGACATAATAATGTTTTATATTAAAAACAAAACAAAACAAACAAAAAACAAACAAACAAAAAAACCCAAACAAAATAATTTGTTTTCCCATGGATTTATGCCTAGGAAAGGGTGCTGAGTTCTCCAAGTGGAGGGCAGAAGGGGAGAGGAGGAGCCAGAAGCAAACACCACCTCATGAACAGGGTGAGTAGTGAGCAGTGTGGAGCTTGGTTCAGCCTTCTGAAGCCATTGGTCCTGTGTTTCTGAGGTCAATAACCTGGCTACACTGGATATTCCAAATTGAACAGCATCTGTGATATCAGCACAGCTGCTGTGCACAACAAAAATGTGAGGCACTAATAGGCTGAAAAATTCCTCTTTTCAAGCTTGTGTTTGTAAAGCATCTGGATGAGTGTTTGGCTCTAAAACTTATTTTGAACAGAATTTTGTACTAGGTGTCTCTGATTTTCATAGCATGGTGATTGCAGAGAAGTGAAGCTGATGACAGGATTAAGTCTGGGACAAGGAGATGGATCTGTTTAAAGAGTGACTATTTGGGAGCAGAGGATGGGGGTGGAGAGGGAGAAGGCAAAAGAGGGGAATCACAGAATCATAGAATTGTAGGGGCTGAAAGGGACCTTTGAAGATCATCGAGTCCAACCCCTCTGCTGCAGCAGGAACACCCAGGGCAGATCACACAGAAACACACCCTGATGGCTCTTGAAAGTCTCCAGAGAAGGAGACTCCACAACCTCTCTGGGCAGCCTGTCCCAGGGCTCTGTCACCCTCACAGTAAAGAAGTTTTTCCTCATGCTGAGGTGGAACTTCCTGTGTTGTAACTTGATGCCATTTCACGTCGTCCTATTACAGGACATCACTGAAAAGAGACTGGCCCATTCTTAACACACACCCTTCAGATATGTGTAGACATTAATAAAGTCGCCTCTCAGTCTTCTTTTCTCAAGACTAAAATGCAACAGGTCTCTCAGCCTTTCCTTGTATGACAGATGTTCTAGCCCCTTAATCATCCTTGTAGCTCTCCGTTGGACTCTTTCCAGCATATCCCTGCCCTCTTGAACTGGGGAGCCCAGAACTGGACACAATATGGCAGATGTGGTGTAACCAGGGCAGAGGGGCAGGAGAACCTCCCTTGACCAGCTGGCCACACTGTTTTTAATGCATCCCAGATTACTATTGGCTCCCTTGGCCATAAGGGCACATTGCTGTCCCATGGGTAACTTGTTGTCCACCAGGACCCAAAGGTCCTTCTCCATGGAGCTGCTTTCTAATAGGTCAACCCCTAATCTATACTGGTGCATGGTGTTTTTTCTCCCCAGGTGCAGCACTCTACACTTTAGTTGAACCTCATTTGGTTCATCCTTGCTGAGTTCTCCAGTCTGTCTAGATCTTGCTGAATGGCTGCACAGTCTTACGACTGCAAGAAAACTGTTCCTTTTCTTCCAAACAGTGTTTGGACATCATACTGTGTGGGTTATTTGTTTCTACTGAAGGCTAATTGAACACCCTGCATTTGGTCACCACATCATTCACAAAGCCCAGGCTCCCTGGGGATCCTCAGTCTTGTTGCAAAACTGTTGCTTTGGAGTAGCTGCCCTGTGATCAGCCCTTCTAATTGAGGCTAATTTTGCTGGGAGTGGAATGCTGTGTCTGCTTTGCTCCCTCCCCTCACACCCCATTCTCTCCAGAAGGGGAGAGCCCTGGTTCTGATGGCAGCCCTGTTCTCTCACTGGGCAGAGGAGAGTGCACAGCCAGGAGGCCCACAGTGTCTCACTCACAACTGCAAGTGATTGCTGGTGCCTGCAATCCCTTCCCTGCAGCCTCACTATCAGCCTCCCTCCTCTGACTGTTTCAGACACATCTCTGAACTTTGCTGCATTGGCTCAGATTTGGTCAATAGGTTACTAAGGAACAGGCAAAGAGAGGAATTAACACAGTTATTATTAAGCCGGGTGGCTTCAGCTCTGCTTCCTAAGGTAAACCAGGTTATATATATAGAGGCAGGGCCTGCATAGCTAAAACAAGTAAAGCTGGGGAGGGAAAGCAGTCAGAGAGCTGCAGTTCCTGCAAGCCTCTCCAGCATTGCATGTCGTGTGCTCAACATCAGCCACCAGTGTGTGCTGGAGCCCAGAGAGCCAATTGTGTCCTGGGCTGCATCAAAAGAAGTGTGGCCAGCAGGGCCAGGAAGGGGATTCTGCCCCTCTGCTCTGCTCTGGTGAGACCCCACCTGGAGTCCTGTGTACAGGTCTGGTGCCCTCAGCACAGGAAAGATATGGACCTGTTGCAGAAGGTCCAGAGAAGGGCCAGCAAGATGACCAAAGGCCTGGAGTAGCTCTGCTATGAAGACAGGCTGAGAGAGTTGGGGCTGTTCAGCCTAGAGAAGAGAAGGCTCCAGTGAGACTTTAGAGCATCTTCCAGTACTTGAAGGGGCTACAGGAAAGCTGGGGAGGGACTTTTCATCAGAGAAGACAAGTGGTAGAACAAGGGGTAATGGTTTTAAACTGAGAGAAGGGAGATTTAGGTTAGATATTAGGAAGAAATTCTTCACTATAAGGGTGGTGAGAACTGGAATGGGTTGCCCAGGGAGGTTGTTGATGCCCCATCCCTGGAGGGATGGACAGGTTGGGCAAGGTTTGGTGCAACCTCATCTAGTGGTTGGGTTCCCTGCTCATGGCAGGGAGGTGGGAACTTGATGATCTTTAAGGTCCCTTCCAACCTTAATGATTCTATGATTCTATGATTTTCTCTTCTGGATACGAATTTCTATCTTATGAATTCAGGTCTGTACTGAGATGACACATTACTCACATCATTAACCTTAAGTCCTAAGGCACTTTTAACAAGCTTAAAGCTGAACGTGTTTTTAAATTTTTCAGGAATGTGCCTGTAATCTTTAAAATTAACACTGTACTTCAGTTTTCATGAAACTTGTTCACATAGAACAAATACACATTTCCTAGAGTTAATTCTAACAGCAGATTATTTTTTTTAAAACATCACTACAAGTGTTTTATTTTAAGGAAGCTTTAGGATCAGTGCAAATTGAACCAAGAGAATATGAAAAAAAAAAAAGAGACAAGTTGCTTTTGCCAAGAAGAGAAAATAAAGGCCGAGTTTTTAAATAGATTTATTTTAATAAAAGCCTTTATGTGCGCATGTTGTTTCTTCATTGTGAAAAAAAAGGTATGGAGGCTCTGTGTGATATAAGGCTTGAGGGAGCAGTGAATAGGAAGACTGGATCTGTCCTACCTGACTTTGTACAAGTCATTTTACTGTGCTAGGTCTCAGCCTCTCCCATCAGAAAACATCAACACTTGCAACACTCTATGGTCTAGAGTGGATGAACTGCTGCAGGAGCACCAGTTACTGTTAAAAAAAGCAGAGAAAAATTGTGAATGTACCGTTACATGCATAACAAAGCTACGATTTCATTGCATAATCATGTGGGAGGAAAGACAGACTATCAGATAACCAGCAAAGGGGTAAAGAAAATGAAAACAAGGCATGTGGACTTTAGCAAGTGCTGCTGTTGAAACACTCAGGAGAATACTCCAACCAGTCTTTCAGGCATTTCAAAAGCATTATGGCAACCTTTCCACCTTCCCTCACACAATGCCTCTCACATGCTCCCTATCTTCTCCCGTAAGGCATGAGAAATATGTAATCACCACTGTTATAATCTTTTGTCAGCTATTGATATTAGATCAGTTTAATCAAATGCAGACAATGAGGTCAGCATAAAGCATTCAAATGATGACAAAAGCACTTTGCTATGCATAAAGGAGTTGGTTATTTTATCACATGTTTAAATTTATAGGTTTGGTTCATCTTTAGCTAAATATCTAGCTATTTAACAGCTGTTATGAGTCAGCCAGAGAGTGGATTAGTTAAAAAAATGAGGTGGTAAGAAATGCTTTAATCTTGAGCTACAATAGAACAGCAAGTCTGGTCAGGTCATGTCTAATAAAGATGATTCTCCGCTAGTACTTAGGAGTTTATCACTGTTCATACAAAAACAGGAGATGGTTTGATATAGTTAATCCTGCCATCTTCATATTAAACCTAGTAATTTCAGAGATAGTTGGGAGAGTTTTTTGTTTGGTTGGTTGGGTTTTTTTTGTTTTTTTTGAGGGCATGGTATCACACTTAAACACTTTCAGATAAGATAATTTTGCAAATGGGTACTAAGGTGGTTTGTCTTGTGCAGAGCCTTGTATACTCATCATTCTGGCATGATTCAAGGTTTTTGTGATTTTTCAAGATGGAAAATGATGTCTTGCTAGCATGTCTTCACGTCACCTCTCTTGTAAAGTTGATGGAGACACTGAGACATTAAGTTAGTGTTCCAGTTTTTGCCCATGTCCTTTACCTCTAGCTAAGAAGCTAAGAAAATGAAAAGCTGTGAAGCTGTCAGACTCATTTACTGGAATATATCTTAGTTTTGTGGGTTTGCAGTTAAATGTCTCCACAATACTGCTTAATTCAGCTTGGCAACCAGAGGAGAATTGTGGGCTGCCAGAAGAACAGACATGCCAGAAGAGAGACATATTGAGACACTGCTAGCCCATTACTCCTGAGCTTCAGATTATCACCAGTGACACTGAGACATGTTAGAACAGCCAGGTAAGAGCAGCCTCAATACAACAGTGGAACACTGGTGTGAAAATGTTGACTTCTACTTTGCTCCAGACCAGAGAAACAGGAAAATAAGAGTAATAACCCTGGCCTAACATAGCTGTGTGCTAAATGTCTCTGACATCTGAGTCTGGGGACAGGGTGTGAAAATCAACGTAGCACCCAAACAGCTTCAAGGCTGAGGATCTGTCAGCCTTGAACCCCTGCAGCCCATAGCAGTATTACCTCTGAAAAGCTTTTCTGAAAACTGGGAAATCTGCAGACCCTCCCCTCCACACCCTCCCAAATTTAAATCCCACTGCTGAAAAAGGTTAACTCACTGAAATCCCCATGGAAAAGGTGGGCTCTTAAGCATTTCAAGCACTTACTCTAGACGCTGCTTATTTTTCTTGAAATTTAAATTACAAAATACCCCATAAAAAAAGAAGCCAACATTTCTTCACAAGTATTTGTAAAAATAAAGACTCTTTAGCCAATGCTCAGGGGCTCTCATTGAGGAACATGCTACCAACTGGAAGTTAAATAAATACAGCTAGATTGTTAGTCCTACTTCTAAAGGTGTGTTACACTCAAACTGTGGCTATCTAGGCAATTTCTGAAAACCCAGAATGCACAAGGAGTCAATCACAAATCTGACAATGGAACTACTAAGATAAAGCACTAAAGCAAAGTGGAAGTTTTTGGGAAAGTACAGGAAGTACAGTCTGTGCCTCTTGTTCTTATCTTTCCCATTGGCTAACTGGGAAACAGGATGGTAGGAACCATCAGGCAACAAACTGGTTTGCATTTGGACACGTAACAAAATTTCTGTAACAGAAATTCAACTTCAGTTCAAAAAAGTGAACCACACCTATTTTTTTTTCTCTTCTCATTAATGCCTCAGTAGTGTCATAAAAGATAGATGACATAAAATTCATCAGAATTATTTATTTCTGTAATGATGACAATGCTGGAAACCTGTAAAAATTGCAACAGTCAAACAGAAAATCAGTGAATTAAACCCAGGAAACATATGCCATTTAAGCAAGAAATCCAGCTCTGTTCTTAAGTAAACCAGCAAACCTGAGGGAAAACCCTTAAAAACTTTTCTAAAAAATAGTGTTACGTGTTTTTTACAAGAATGTTTTAATCTAGTTTATAATTTTTCTTATTATTAAGAATTATGTACTCCACTCAGCATTATTTGCAGCCTTGAATACTTCAGAAAAACAGTTTTGTTCTCTTACTATACTGTCGTTGGCCACACAGAAATCTATATACTACCTGAGAAATCAGGACAGTGCTGGAAGGTGACTTTAAATCTAGCATTTTCCAAAGACAAATTCTCTAGGTATTAACTGAAGGGATATTTAATATATTCAGCATTTTTTAACCTATCAAGTTATCATCTAACCTTTTGATGATGGAGCTTCTTAAAGATGTTCACACCAGCACCCAATATGAAATAACATTTTGTTCTCAACATAGTTGCAGAAATTATCTATACTAGAAATAGACAAGGAAAAACCCTATGCTGATTTTTGGCTGATTTTAAGGCATTAATTTTGCATCTAGAAACAAGCAGGAAAGGAGAAGAGAAAAATGAAAAATTACTTGTGCATAACTACAGAAAAACAGCCTTCAGACAGAATATGTGCTTCTGTGCTTTGATTAGCAGGGACAGAAATAAAGGTATACTTGAGTGTTTTGCCATACTTTACCTAAAGACCAGATTGCTCCTGAGAGATGCTCGCAAATGCACAACTTTAGGCATAATTTAAACATACTCCAAATTCAAAGCCTTTCCTGGTTTTAGTCCATTTCTTTTTAAGAATGTAAAGAAAGAGATGTTATCAACATCCTAACTGAAAATGTAGTTTAAAAAAGTAATAAAAAGAAGGTACATCCTCAATTCTCATGGAAATTTCCATGATTTCTTGGAGAAGAGCACAACACTGAGCAATTAAGTGCCTGAAACGTTGTTTCGGATCTCATTATTTAATTAGCAAATTACACCTTTATAGAACTTT
Source organism: Apus apus (assembly GCF_020740795.1). NCBI lineage: Eukaryota > Metazoa > Chordata > Aves > Apodiformes > Apodidae > Apus > Apus apus. The sequence goes on along the minus strand of NC_067312.1, from coordinate 65,346,493 downwards.
TCACAGACTGATAGGGGAAAAGAAAGTAGGTCTTTAATTAGTCCTTCTAAATTATCTCTGTATTGGAATTGTTATTTAATGAACACCTCTGATTAAGTTTATTTCATTAAATTATGAGATCTGAATCATACTATGAGACCTGTATAGACTTATGAATTTTAAGGAGGAAGTAAGTTAGTCCAAAATGTGCCAGCTTGACATCTAAATTATTCACCTTTTTGCTAATTTGTTAATCAGTTTCTGATTTTTTATTTTAATAATAAACATACCATTGTATGGCTGCACTCCTGCTGTTTTAATCTTTAGCCTGACTTTATGAAATAGCAGTCAATATATACAATCTTAATTTTTAATCCCTTAGAGGTACTAACAACCTTTAAGACCAAGTGATTTTCACAAAAAAAGGATTTGAAATATTTACTTTGTTCTGGTCAATGATATATTTTTTTATTAAAGATGCAAGTTATAGAAAAACAGAAAAATAAATGAAAATATTTACACTGTAAGAACCTTTTCTGGGTGACAATCATAAGATAGAGTTCTGCCTTTCATTAGCAGAGTAGCTGTAGCAATCCAAGAGCTTTTCTCCCAGTGGAATTCTGATCACAGTCATATATTGTTTTAACTTTTCCATTAAGTGTTTAGATACCTTAAAAGTTCTTTAGAAATTAACATTAGGCAATTTATTTTCCAGGAATTAAATAAGAAATATTGCTGCACAGAAAATTCAGGTTCTGTTGCATAGCACTGTAAGGCTGAAGATAAGCATTGTAAGGCTGAGAAATTGACAACAAACAATTTAATTGCTTCTTGAGAAGCAATTAAAAATGGCCCTTAAATCATTATTGTCCCAGTATTTTTTTCTGTTATTCATGCTGAGTAATAGTTTATCAAATTGTTTCCAATTCAGTTACTTCCAGAGTAATGCAATATACAAAATAAGTAAGGCTAAAGGAAGGAGTTCTTACCAATGAAGTTATTCAGAGAAATAAATAGGTTTTGCTTTTTCTTTCTCAGAAAGATAAAATTTAGCTGCCATATTATTATCTTACTACAATAGACATTTCTTAGAATTATTCAAATTTACGCTTTTGTATCATTAGAGTTACTAGAATAACTAGGTTTTGCTAAAATTCCTAGGATTTACAGAGTTATCACTAGCTATGCTCCAATGTGAGGATGAGGAACCCCTTCATTTTGAAAATCAAGTGCCTAACGTTTTCCAAGTTTGTTTCAAGAAGTGCAAACTTGGAAAAAATATATGAACATTAGAAAAAAAACTATTGAATATTGCTTCTTAAATTTAAAAATATTTTTTCTGCACAAACAAAAATATACCCCTAATCACAAGCAAATTAGATGATTCTCCATTTATAACAACACGCTGAATGGGTTTGTTCATAACGTGTGTTTATTGTCAGTGTCGTCACTGTCGGCTACTGCCAGAACAATATCCCAAATTTTCTGTCGAGTTTGGTCCTGTATGGGTAATTAGAGTTGTGTTCTAAATGCCTTTGAGTCACTCTCATGAAACATTTCATAGGGCCAACTTTAAGGGCAGACAAAGAAGTTACAGCGACAAAGAAACTATTTCTTAAATGCAAGTTACTAGAGAAAACTGTTTCCTGTTGAAATTATTAACTTAAGTAATCTAGTATTTTATAGAGACATTTTAATGAGAGGAAAGGTGAAATGTCTCCTATTGCCCCTTGACAATAGGCTGGTTCTTGTCTAAATTATGTTCACAAAGTTTTTCTGACATGCAGTGTATTATATAAGCTGTTTGGATTTGCTACTCACCATTCGCAGGGGTTGTATGTTTTCACCTCTTCCTGAACATTGTGGTTTAAAAGGAATAACATTAGTTAATGTCTAGTTCTAGACAGAATTAGTAACACAAACAATTTGAAAATATTCAAGGTTAATATCTATTTTATTAAAGATTCATCCATAATAAGATTACAATCTTATAAAGAAAAACCAAAACTAAAGATTCCTTCAGGATTAGGTTGCCCCATGCAAATGTTTTACTAGAGTTCTCTGTATCCCCTGATACACAAACTTTGATTTTGCAACAGTGACTTGCTATTCCTCTCAGCATTGGTTTTGTGCCTTGATCAAGCAGCTGTGTAAGAGGCATCAGCTGTAGTGCTACAGCACCTCGACACCTCAGCAGCGATCAAAACCTGCTCTTCCAGACAAAGCCTTGCTCTGCTGGATAAGGCTCCACTTCAGCCACCACAGATCAGGCTCACACATCCCATTGCAAGCTGGAGCTGCAAAAAAGCAGTTTCATTATCCTGGTTTACATATAAGGAACCAAAGATCCAGGAAAATAAAAGAATTATATAAGCGTTCTTTGGCCGAGAGAGGATCTGAACTGGGATCACCCAGATTTTTCTAGTATTGAGATACAACTGTCCACACCTCCTTTTTATGGCTGAACAAAAGCAACTAACTTTTTACAACAGTGAGCAACTGCCATCTGTACTGAATTGTAGGGCAGCCCCAGGCCCAAACACAAGCTGCTACAATCCCACATGAAGTCAGTTTTCCTTGCTAGTTGGAAATTCAAAACTTCTGGGTAATGCCTCCCAAAGATGGGATTATAATGGAAATTTCCCCCAGTTTTCACAACAGAGTTATTACTGTAACTCCACAACATGGAGCTAAGTGACCCAAAAGCATGTCAACACTGCTATAGGACTCATTAAAGTCATACAACTGCATTTTCCCTGAGTGGGTGTATTTAGCTCATTTAATAAAGATCATGAGTGACTGCACCCCTTTTTTGGCTACAACACAACTCAAGGATAGAGAAGTTTAATAGCATATTAGTCATCTGCCCAGAGGTGAAGTATTTCATAATGAACTGGAAAGCCAGAAAATTGTGTATATATGTGTGTTTTAATATTACCCTGTTCCTACTAATGAAATTTATGCAAAACACTGCAAATACTGATGAGTACACAGGCATAACGTGACTGAAAGACATCTGCAGCTTGCTTCAGGATGAGGTGTTAAATCATTTATTACTTGTCAAGTTTGGGAATTTTTTTGTGTGTGTATTTTTTTAATTCTTTCCTGGTATTTTGAAATAATTCCTGCTTGTTACTATGAAGCCATTAGCATAAAGGTCAAGAAAAACATCACACATGTTTGTTTCTGCTGTACCATGTGCCTTGCCCAATTAAAAAGGCAAAGGCAGGGTTATACAAGGAATATCCCCTAACATCTGTAGTCAGAAAACTTTGATTTCTTTTCATCTTTTAAAAAATGTAACGCAAGCTAGATGTGAGTACAAGCGAGGGGGAAGAAGGGAAGGACATGGTGATTCAGAGGACTGGCAGTGGAATAAAGAGTACAGGGAAAATGAGTTTTGCTTGCAGGCATGAAGATGAGTGATGGCGTGGCTGAACTGCCTGCTCACCTTTTGAGCCCTGCCTGGTACACCCAGAGCCCTGCAACTTGCCCCATGTATCTCTCAGGTGTTGGGCTGGACTGTGGGTGATGCAGGGACACCATGACCACTGCTGACCCTGCCCTTGGCCACCCACCTCGACCATGGGCCACCAATGTGACATTGCTGGCGAGCACCAGAAAGCTGGTTCTCCAGCTGTCTTGGACTTAGCACAGCTGGATACACTCTGTGCTGCCAACCTGGTGCTGAGGAGAAATAGGAACATGCCTTTTACATTCAGCTGAGGCTTGAAATCAGCTCAGGGTAGAGAAAGACAAGAGGGGCCAGCAGACCCACAGTCCTGCTTCCTTCACCTGAGAGGAGTTCCTCCCATCCTACCTAAGCATATGTGGTACCATTGCTCCTCAAAAACCTCCAGAAGAACTGGTCTCGAGAACTGCACGTGCCTGGTGAGCCCCTAATTTTTCCAGTGGAAACAGCTGCTCACTTGGGGTTTTGCTCGGGGCCTGGGGGACGAGTGATGGCTCCCTTCAGCTGGAACGTGTCCCTGCTGGAGGATTACTCACAGCCAGGAGCTGGATGGCAGTGTGCTGCCTCCCAGGTCTAGCGCTCCTCCTGCAAGTATGGATCTGCGAAAGCTGGCATGTTCCTTTCTGCTGAGAACAGCAGTACCCACACTGAGCTGCCAAGCATGCTGAAGACCAAAAGTGTCCACCACTTCACCTGGCCTTCAGCTGAAGGCATCTGATGCATGGCCAGGGACAGGATCACAAGATGTCTGTTCTGACCCACAGCTGCTCACAGCCAGGGAGAGAAAAAAAGGGGGAAAAGAAAAGAACAGTCTTCCATTTTTGGCTAAAACTTTTACAAAATTCATTGTGAGTGCCTTGGGCACTACACACTGACTTGATGTCTTCAGATTTCATTTGTCTGAATTTCTACTAAATAGTTTTTAATGGGATGTTTACCAGTAGATGTATTGTTGCCCAAGAACCCGCTGACTACTGAGCATTTAAAAACCTATGATGATAATCAATTTTTCTTCCAAACATCTTAATGGCAAACTTTGTCCTTGTTGGCAGTGTGCTAGGCAGAGCACTGGAACAGTCTCTTGTCTGTACTAGTGCACAGTGCTTGGTGAGGGGCAGCTGCAAATGGTTTTAAGGAAAGAATAGTAAAAGCTACAGATCCAAGTGAATGTGCAGTTATGTACTGCATGCAGCTCTGCACGTGCTAAGAGCAAGGATGTGCCTCAGTGCATTACTGGACTGAGATATGACAGTACAAATTATGTCCCCGCTACCAAATCTGAGATTCTTACATCAGCTCAAGTTGTATCACAGAATCTTAGGGGCTGGAAGGGACCTCGAAAGATCATCTAGTCCAACCCCCCTGCCAGAGCAGGATCACCCAGAGCACATCACACAGGAACGTGTCCAGGAGGATTTTGAATGTCTCCAGCAGAAGAGACTCCACAACCTCTCTGGGCAGCCTGTCCCAGGGCTCTGTCTCTCTCACAGTAAAGAAGTTTTTTCTGATGTTTACGTGGAACCTCTTTTGTTCCACTTTGCACCCGCTTGTCCTTGTCCTATCACTAGACATCACTGAAAAAAGCCTGGCTCTGTCCTCCTGACACTTGCCTTTAATGTATTTGTAAACTTTGATGAGGTCACTCCTCAGTCTCCTCCAAGCTAAAGAGACCCAGCTCCCTCAGCCTTTCCTCATAAGGGAGATGTTCCGCTCCCTGAATCAACTCTGTGGCTCTGCCCTGGACTCTCTCAAGCAGTTCCGTGTCCTTCCTGAACTGAGGGGCTCAGAACTGGACACAATATTCCAGATGCGGCCTCACAAGGCAGAACAGTGAGGGAGGAGAACCTCCCTTGACCTACTAACTACACCCCTTCTAATACACCCCAGGATGCCATTGACCTTCTTTGCCACAAGGGCACACTGCTGGCTCATGGTCATTCCACTGGTCAACAAGGCCCCCTGTACTGGTACATGGGGTTGTTCTTCCCCAGATGCAAGACTCTGCACTTGCCCTTGTTGAATTTCATCAAGTTTCTCCCCGCCCAACTCTCCAACCTGTCCAGGTCTCACTGAATGGCAGCACAGCCTTCTGGTGTGACAGCCACTCCTCCCAGTTTAGTGTCGTCAGCAAACTTGCTGAGGGCACACTCTGTTCCCTCATCCAGGTCGTTGATGAAAATACTGAACAGTACCAGTCCCAGTACCTACCCCTGAGGGACTCCACTAGTCACAGACCTCCAACTAGATTCTGTCCCATTGACCACAACTTTCTGACTTCTTCCTTTCAACCAGTTCATGATCCACCTCACTACCTGACCATTAAGACCACACTTCCTCAGTTTATCTACGAGGATGCTGTGGGAGACAGTGTCAAATGCTTAACTGAAATCAAGATAAACCACATCTATCTCTCTACCATCATCTATCCACCTAGTTACTTCCTCATAGAAGGCTATAAAGTTGGTCAAACATGACTTCCCTTTGGTAAAACCATGTTGACTGCTCTTAATGAGCCCCTCATCCTTGATATGCCTAGAGATAGTGCCAAGAACAAGTTGTTCCATCACCTTTCCAGGGGTGGAGGTGATGCTGACCTGTCTATAGTTACCCGGGTCCTCCTTCTTGCCCTTCTTGTAGACTGGAGTGACATTTGCTTTCCTCCAGTACTCAGGCACCTCTCCTGTTGCCCACGACTCACCAAAGATGATGGAGAGTGGCCTAGCAATGACCTCCACCAGCTCCCTCAGCACCCATGGGTGTTCCATCTGGACCCATCGATTTACGGATGTCCAGATTGCTTAACTGATATGTTGTGGTTTAAGATAATATTATTATAATTTATTAAAATGTGTTGTAAACAAACACAAAATACCTTATCTCTCAATCACCTCCAGAGTATACTTATCTAGTTTTGAAACTGTCTAGAACGTACAGTTTGGCAAAACTAGGCTTAGTAAACCCATACAACATTATTAGTTTATTCAGAGATTTTTGAAAACCAGCTCTCCCCATCTTTGTACTCTTTCGAGTCATTCTCATCACTAATGGTCTTTTAAGGTTGAATGCAGAATTTTTGCTTTTTTCAGGTTTTGAGGTTTACATAAAACCTGTTTGCAAATGAGATAATCTTGGTCCCGGAGATGTTTCCTGCATTAAATTTTGGAGGACTTAAGGTTTGCTGTCCCTAGCAAGGGCAAAGCAAAATCACTTGTGAAGGAGAAGAGAGAATTATTTGGTTTGCTGAAGATCACTCTTCTGATTGCATGCCTGGGCAGAGGTATCCTATAAATTGCTCTTTTCAGAAACCAGTAGAAAAATCTGTAACAGTATAAGAAGAAACTATTTCCCTTTCATGTTAGTGTGATATTTATGGAATTCTAACCCACCTGTTGCTGTTTTAGAACTAGTGTATACAGTACTTTCTGCCTAACTTGAGGGAAGTTTGCTATTCTGACTTTAATTATTGTTATGTAGAAACAGTCTCAAAGACAAATCTGTGCAGCATCAAAGCACTGTACTACAAAGGGCCTGATCTTGTTATGTATTGACTAACATCAGAGATAAATATTAATGCCTTCAAGCAGGATTGATATTAGCCAGCACTTATCTAACTACTGCTTACTAATAAAGCGTTGTTCATAAATTACTCAGTCCTACTTATATAAACCACTTTCACTTCATGTTATTGATTCTTGCACAAGTCTCTCCATTTAAGCCAACAGGGAATTTGACTGGCAAGACACTAGTAGGAAGCTCAGAGATAAAGTACTAGCCTCTAAATGTTTTTTATTCAAAAATTAAAGAGTTCTTTTTTTTACATTCCCTAAAACAAAAGTCTGGTTCCTGGGGCTCACACTTGGCATGTCAAAGCACAGATTTCTGTAATAATTCTCCTGATTTATTTTTTTTTAGAGTGATTCAAATAAACTCTACTTTTTTTTTTTTTTTTACTTTCTTTTTTTCAAGCAGACATGTAAGCATGTGGTTAACAGTTTTTTAAATCTTGTATTTTTACATCTGTATCATTTTGGTTTTATTCTGTCCCAAACTAGGTCATAATCACAAGACAGTCAAAGGCCCTCCTTTTTTTTAAAAAAAAAAATATTTCAATGCTTAAGACAAAATGTAATTATTGAGAAAGAAGAACTAATCCATTGGCATAGGAATCCTCAAAGGTCACATGAGACACAAAATCATACATTATAAAAATAATTGGTTAAATAAGCATATTTCAATTTCAAGCTTCCATAGAATTTCATTGAAAAATTAATTAAGATGGTGATGTTCCAGTGAGCTATGTAAACATCATTATGCATATAGGTCACACTGTATTTATGCACACAGAGTAATGAGAAAGTGTGAACAAGTTCATCAAGAAAGGCCAAAGATTTTGCAGGAAGTGTTGCATCTCACCCCACCAAAAATTTATAAGCAGAAGGCAAGAGAAAGGCCTAAAGAAGTTATGTAACCCAGAACTAGGAAAAGCCCACACATTCCATACCATTACTTCTTTTATAAAGGATCCCATAGCAATTTAAGTTACTTTCAAACTTTGGTTAATATTGCTTAAAATTTAGCTTAGATTTAATTTAATGTTTTTAGAGTATTAGTAAGCTCTCATGAGTCTTACACATCCAAGAAACCTGGTTTCAGTGTAACGGGATGGTAAACTGCGCTGCAATTGTACCTTATTTGATTATTTTTTTTTTTAAATAAAATTACTAGCTTGCCATGTACCTACTTGTTAGGTGAGAGGGAACTTGCCTTAACATGATATAAATTACAGCGGGAATACCAAGTTCAGTCACTGTACTGCATAGCCTCATGGACAATTATGGGAGATCTGGCAAACCAAAAAGTATCCAGCAGTTGCTCAGTAGACCACCTTTACTCCTACACAGGAACATTCTCTTTTATTACAACAAAGGATGTAAAATGATACATGCTTTACTTCCTATGATATCAGAAAACAGGGAAACAAGGGAGATCTAGTGTTCAAATGCAAAAATATGCTAGGTATTAAATGATTAAATGATTTTGCAAAGCCTTTGACTTCCCATGTAAGTGCATTCACATGTCTGCATTGCTGTGTGTAAGTCTGAATAATATATACAGACAAAGAAAGCAATAAACAAAGAAAAAAACCAACACAATGAAAATACCATCTAAACAAAAATTTTTCAGGATCCAGAGTCCTGAATTCAGGACAGGAAGGGGGAACTACAGAACCATTTTATTCAAATATATGAGATGTATAAGGACAGTGGCATACCTGGAAGCAAAAGACGATCAGCTGTGGCACTTCAGAGAAAACACAGCCAACAAATTCACACCAAAAGCTATTAGAGGGCAAACAACACAGGCTCCATCCTACAGCTTTTTGGAACACAAAATGTGGACCAGCATCAGGAAACAGTCTGGGAGCAGAACTAGGCTTCCAAAGACAGGCAGGAACAATTCAGTCTTGGCTCCCACTCCTCCAAATCTGACAGCCTGTGGTGGCTCTGAGGCATGCCCAGCTGTAACTCCACACACACACTGCAAGCTGCAGGCAGCACGTACAAGCTGGGAACTGTAATTTCTGTACCAGGTACTGGAGAGGAGGGTCCAATGGAGCCACAGTCTGCACCTGGAGAGCAGCCTGCTCTACTCTGCTGACACGGCAGTTCCCTTTGCCACTCCACACTCTATCCATCTGTTTCAACCTTTATATGCTGCATTTTTCTTTGCGAAGTGCCTCTGAGCACTGTGTAAAACAGAGAAGCAAAGGAAAGGATAAGAAGTGAAACAAATCTTTGAAAGCTTCAGACACTACTGCATGGGAGGACTCCTAAATGACAAAAAGTGGTTTTGCAGCCCACAAAATCCCTAAGTCTGTCTCACTTCCAGGAAAAGACACCTTTGTTTTTGATAGTCATCAACATTTCACTGAATACAGTATAGATCAGCCTTCACTTTTTCTATTTTATGTATGCTTATATATAAACATATAGGTTTGTATGTGCATATTTCAGTTTGGTACACACACAGAAGCACAGAAATGTATAGGTTCCCTCTCTTACCTTTCTCTATTCATATAAATGCTGATATAATAACTTACCAAGAAGCCTGTTACCATAAATATATTTTTAGAGCTTTTTATTTACACTGTTATCCAGAAATACGGTGGACAGCCTGTACCATGTATGTGTCCTGAGAAACCTCTGCAGGGACCTCTGGCCTAAAATCAGTTTGGTTCCCTTTAAAAAGAGCCAAATACAGAGAAGTGACTGCAGTGACAAACACACCAAAAGCAAGATAATTGGTATGAATGTTTTTGTCAGTGTGAAACAGGCTCTCAACATGACTTTAGCATTGAATTAGGGTGATAGTGTCTCAGTTTTTAAATGCTCATTGAGCATGCCCAGGGAGTGTATGAGACTTTTCATGTTAGGGAAGCTGTCAAGCCTGGTTTTGCTTTGCTTATACCGGAGTGGCTGTGTTCATCTGGTAAAAGCCTATGTAATGTTAAGTAGGCAATTAGAGAGTTCAAACTGTGGCCATATGTTTCTGTCCCAGTTTACATTGCCTCTCTGCCATGTCTGAATTTTACACAACATCTATATAGAATTTACACATACATATACATACACATGCATTCACATTTGCACATGCTTAAATAAAGGAGAGGGAACATTCTCATCCTCATGATTCCCTTCTCAAGAAGAAATTGAACCTAGGAGCAATTGTCAGCACACCTGCACTACTTATTTCCAAAACATTGATATCTGTTTTGATGACTTACATGGGTCTTAGATGATCATGTATTTTTACTCCACTTCTGTCCACCATAACAAACAAGCAACCTGAAAATCCTGTGAATTATTTGGGCACCATACATGTGCCCAACCTAGTTTTCAACACTGGGTACCCTGTAATTTCCTCCCAGTTTCCTTCTCAGAGTAGACAGGATAATATGCAATGATGCCTGCTTTGAAACCAAACTTTTCAGACCAATGCCCGTTCTTTTAAAAGCAACAGGAATTTTGCCTTTGAGAATGAAACATGCATCAAATTTATCTCTGGCATTAAAAAGAACAAGGAAATTGCAGCTATTTTCTCACCTCAATGAGCAGTTACCATAATCAGATGTACTGTTTCAAGCCATTAAAAAATAAAAATAAAAATCTATTGCTCTTTAACTGCTTTCTTGCCAGACAGTATTTAGGTAAAAGCTTTCATTTTCTACAGCATAGCTCACCAAAAATCAAGTAAACATTCTGTTATAAATTCTAAAACTAAGCCAGGAATAGAATTACTGTGTATCTTTTGTCTACTCTGTCACGTTTTATAAGCACTGTAAGTGCACACGTTTCAGCTGAATACCGCATTTTGACACATTAATATTTACAGTTGAAATTTCTCATATGTATTGTATTACAGTTTATCTGAATTTTGAGTACAGCATCATATTGATAGAGTAGAAAAAGAAGAATTATAGGCAACAAGAATCAGATGTTAATTTATATCAAGCCTCAACTGCTGAACAGTGATATTATTGCAATAGCTGACTTTTGTTTACTTCATGATCTTTGCTCTTAACTCTCAGATTGCCCCTGCTCTTTTGGAAGTATCAAGTTTTACAGGCTGAACTTCTGTATCCAAACAACATGTCTCTCCCAGGCAGCAGAGTAAAACTCTTCATCAGCACAAGTAGCCTTGTAGTGAGAATGTTGCTGGTCTCTCTCCCTGCTCAGTTTGTTTCACTCCTCAGGGCAACAGGAGTTTCGGCAGACTGACCTAATCTAGCTGTGTTACAGAAGAGTTTTCATACAGCAAACACAGCTTTTGGGGTGAATAAGGAATTATGTATGTTGATTACTTCTCTACAAACTTGGTAAAAGCATGGTCAAAGTAAATTCAGGCTGCTTGGAAGGGTGCCTGGATGTCCTCCAGGAATAAGTACTCTGAAGTGAGAATATTGGAAGACAACTTTCTGCAACATTTTTCTTTTCTGACCTGTAGTATACAGTAACTAACATTTCCTAGGAAGGACATCTAAATGTTCCATGTCAGTAACACATGTAATCCCCTAAACCTTTTTTTTTCAGACTTCATGTTATTTGAAGTTGAAATTGCACTCAGGAAGCTGACGTAAAATGCCAGGCAGTCCAGTAGTATAACTGGAAGAAATCATATAGGGATTGCAGTGGATGACAATCTGAAAACCAGCCAGCAGGTCAAAGCTTTTGATGACAAACAAACAAACCCACAAGGAAAATAAATAAAAGTAAATAAAAATCCCCTCCAAAATACTGTCAGTGATAGAATTATTGAAATATGAAATTTCATTTCTTCTCTTCCAAACCAAGAGCTGCAGTTACTTCTCCCTGAGTTTCATCTTCCCAAAAAATACTTGCAGTACACTCCCACATTTTTTGAGTCTTCCTCTTCATGTTCCCTTTCTGCCTTGCATGCCTAGGCAAGAGGAATCAGATGTGAATTGTAATGACAGAGTGGACAGAACACACATACCAACTCCTCAGCCAGTAAGGTATGTCTACAAGGCAGCTGAGCTCTCTGCTACCTGCCCAGCCATTGATTTTCACAAAATTCATAAGAACTGTGCATCCTCTTGCATTCTTCTGTCAAATTTGGTTGAAACAAACCTTTTGTTGAAAATTGTCAGATAGAGAATTAGGGCACAACATAAACTCCCTAGAAAGAATCAGGAAAAGGAAAGTATCCTGGGATGTTATTCACGTAAGTGGTATATAGCAGACCTGGGAGTTAATTATTCTAACATTCACTACAGCTTAAATGCTGTATCCTTTCTTGGATCAGACTTTAAAAAACAGATTAATCACAAAGCACTCAGAAAACAAGAATTATAACAGACTGGTGAAACACAAGATATAGAGTAAAAAGTGAGAAGAGCAGATACATTTATCTTGGATTTATAAGGACAGAGATGTGAAGCTCTGTAAAAAAAATATTAATAAAGTGATCAATTGCTGTCCATGCCCTGGAAATAGGATACTGACTTAATTACCAAAAAAACAAAACCCAAACCAAACCAAACAATCACAACAAACAAACAACACACAAAAAAACCCCACACCACAAACCAAAACAAAAACCATGAAAAAATCTGGCTGGAATATTAGGGAAAAAATTGTGCTGCTGGAGACAGTCAAACAGGCTTCCCAAGACAGTTCACAGTCACCTACCATAGAGGTTTTTAACAGCAGTTGACACAAGCACAATTTGTCATTTTTTTAGAATGTAAATCTGTGCTCCAGTGATAAATCTGTGAAAAATCCAGTCAAAAAAATGTGAATCTTGCCATAGGCTTCAGTTAATTTAGGTTCAAAATCTAGATACATGAAGACTGCATACCTGTGCATTTTAGCACCCAACAGGGATAAATTCTCTTTGTTCATACATTTTGTTTCACCAAACTACTGAAACGAAATCAATTCAAACAAAATAAAAGGGAAATCTTTCAAAAGCTTTCACCTTCTGAGGATTCTAGTCTAAGGATTAAAACAACGAAAAATAATCTGTGGGTCCAAAGTGTAGTAATGATTTCCTAATAAAGCTTATTAATAAGACTTTTTTTGATGGTCATTTCCTTCGTCACCTTCTCCTAAAAAATTTTTTCTAAAACTAGTTAATGGCTGTAGAGACACCTTTTCATTTATGAAGAAGTTATTTTAGTCAGTCTTCGCCTATAGGGCAAAATGGTCTTGAAGAGTTTTTTTTCTCAACCAGGACACAGTAAAGTTTCAGTTCTCCAAATCGCAGAATCACAGAATCTTAGGGGCTGGAAGGGACCTCGAAAGATCATCTAGTCCAACCCCCCTGCCAGAGCAGGATCACCCAGAGCACATCACACAGGAACGTGTCCAGGCGGGTTTTGAATGTCTCCAGCAGAGGAGACTCCACAACCTCTCTGGGCAGCCTGTCCCAGGGTTCTGTTACTCTCACAAGAAATAAGTTTTTTCTGATGTTTACGTGGAACCTCGTTTGTTCCACTTTGCACCCACTGCCCCTTGTCCTATCATTAGACACCACTGAAAAAAGACTGGCTCTGTCCTCCTGACACTTGCCTTTAATGTATTTGTAAACGTTGATGAGGTCACTTCTCGGTCTCTGCTTCTCCAAGCTAAAGAGACCCAGCTCCCTCAGCCCTTCCTCAGAAGGCAGATGTTCCACTCCCTTCATAATCTTTGTGGCTCTGAACTGGACTCTTTCAAGCAGTTCCCTGTCCTTCATGAACTGAGGGGCTCAGAACTGGACACAATACTCCAGATGCAGCCTCACCAAGGCAGAATAGAGGGGGAGGAGAACGTCCCTTGACCTACTAACTACACCCCTTCTAATACACCCCAGGATGCCATTGGCTGTCTTGGCCACAAGGGCACATTGCTGGCTCATAGTCATCCTACTGGCCAGCAAGGCCCCCTGTACTGGTACATGGGGTTGTTCTTCCCCAAATGCAAGACTCTGCACTTGCCCTTGTTGAATTTCATCAAGTTTCTCCCTGCTCAACTCTCCAGCCTGTCCAGGTCTCACTGAATGGCAGCACAGCCTTCTGGTGTGACAGCCACTCCTCCCAGTTTAGTGTCATCAGCAAACTTGCTGAGGGCACACTCTGTTCCCTCATCCAGGTCCTTGATGAAAATACTGAACAACACCCATCCCAGTACTAACCCCTGAGGGACTCCACTAGTCACAGTCTTCCAACTAGATTCTGTCCCATTGACCAAAACTCTCTGACTTTTTCCTTTCTACCAGTTCACAATCCAACTGACTACCTGACTATCAAGACCATGCTTCCTCAGTTTATCTACAAGGATGCTGTGGGAGACAGTGTCAAATGCTTTACTGTGTCAAATGTATTTCAGGTTACTAATTTCAAGTGGGAATTCTACATTAGTAAAAATCCATGAGCAAACATTTTCAAGGACTGGGACCTATAACTACATTCTGAACATAAGAATTAGAAGACTCTTTCTTGTTTGTTATACCACAAAGAGAGTTTCAATACAAGGTACCTGAGGAGATTTTAAAAATGCAGAACCTGAAATACAGCTGACATTAATTTTAAAAAATGGATTGCAATAACAATAGTCTAAAATTACTTTATAAATACTGTATTTCATGAATGCTAATTAATAGTTCATTTTAATACATAAACATGTATGAAATTTGGGGTTTTTAGGCTGGATGGCCATGCCCAGAGAGTTGTGGTAAATGGAATAAAATCTAGTTGGTGGCCAATCACCAGTGGTGACCCTCAGGGCTCGGTTTGGGGGCCAGTCTTGTTCAATATCTTTATCAATAATTTAGATGAGAAGATTGAGTGCACTCTGAGTGAGTTTGCAGATAACACCAAATTGGATGGGAGTGTTGATGTGTTAGAGGGTAGGAAGGCTCTACAGAGGGACCTGGACAGGCTGGATTCATGGCCCAAGGTCAGTCGCATGAGGTTCAATATGACCAAGTGCTGGGTCTTGCATTTCAGTCACAACAACACCAAGAAACACTACAGGTTTGGCGAAGGGTGGCTGGAGAGCTGCCCAGCAGAAAGGGACCTAGGGGTGCTGGTGGACAGCCAGATGAACATGAGCCAGCAGTGTGCCCAGGTGGCCAAGAAGATCAAGTTATATGAGAGAACTGGAGTTGTTTAGTTTGAAGAAGAGGAGGCTGAGGGGAGACTTCATTGCCCTCTAAAACTATCTGAAAGAAAGTTGTAGTGAGGAGAGGTTTGGCCTCTCCTCCCAAGTAAATAACAAATAGGACCAGAGGAAATGGCCTGAAGTTGTGTCAGGGGAGGTTTAGATTGGATATTAGGAAGAATTTCTTTACTGAAAGAGTGGTCAGGCACTGGAGCAGCATAGCCAGGGAGGTGGTTGAGTCCCCATCCTTGGAGGCATCCAGGAAACATGTAGATGTGGCACTTCAGGATATGCTCTAGTGGCTGAGGTCAGGGGGTTTTGTTTTTTTGGGGTTTTTTTGGTGGAGTGTGTGTGTTTGTGTTTGTTCAGTTTGTTTTTTGTGGGTTTTTTGTGCTGATGGTTGAATTCAGTTATCTCAGAGGTCCTTTTCAATCATGACAATTCTGTGTTTCTGTGATTCTGTAAATGCCGCTTCATATTTAAATATCTAAATAACATGCCATTTTCTTGTCCTTAATGTATTAGGTGTAACAATAAGTAATTAATTACTACAGTCCTGCATAAATGAGCAATCATTCAAAACTTTGACACGGAAGGAACCGAATTGCTGGATATAAGGGACAAAGACACACACTCTTGTTGAAAAAGCAAAGGAGTAGGTAGGAGATCTCATGTTTGTACTCAACATAAATTTTATTTAACATGGGAATTGAAATGTGGATCAAAGGATCAACCAGAATGAATAATATCCCAATTGTCTAGTGAAGTAGGCTGGTATTATTCTCTTAATGTTCTGTTTAATTTTCCGGGAAGAAATCTCACTAAATCCAGTTCTTTGAAAATCAGAGCTAATGGTACATCAGTCACATTGCTTGGCAGCTTTCAAGTTATTCTGCTTGGCAGTGTGATGTAGCTGTCTCAGTGTGGGGATTTCAGGTCTCAGGGACTCAAAGCCCTTACCACATGCATTTCTGTAGGCATGTGAGTAGTCCAATCGGAGCAAATACGACACCTCTCATGCAAAATGTGTGCCTGGATCCAAGGCCAAGAGTTACATGCATAGGAGAGGAAACAAAGAAAATTCCACAATAATGACTGGAGCAGTCAGAAGAAGCATGGAGGTGCCAAGACAGCAGCCTCTTCCTGAGCCACAGCCCTGAGCTGCGCCATTTAAAGTTGTCATGTTTAGTCCCAAGTCCGTTAAGCATATGATCAAGGGCTGAAAAAATACACCCCCAAGAAGACAGTGCCCAGTTTGCACCATCACAGGAGGCCAAAGCTATGTCTATGCCCCCCAAAATGCACACATTTCTTGCATGTTGAAAGATTTTAAAATCAGTAAATGTCTCTCTTTGCTAAAAATTCCAGTGCCAGAAGCCATATGATTGACTCAAAGCAAAAAACATTTCAAGTGAATCATACATTCAGGCAAGCCCAAACAGGACACTGTTAAGTATCAATTGGCCGTCATAATAGTTATCTCTCTTTAGGAACTTCAGTGTCAACAAAACCCCTGGCAAACATGGGCCAGTCTCACATGCCGGGCCCAGACCTGTATTCCTTCCCATGGTAAAATTCCCACAGGTAGCAGTGGAAATTTTACCTTAAGATCTGTGAAACTCTGCCATTTGTGTGAAGGTTGCAGCCAAGTCTTCTGTAGAGAACAAATAGCTACACACATCTTCATACTGCTCTGTGTTGTGTCCTACCTAGATAGCCTTCAATGGACTATTTGGGGAGCAGGGAGTGAAGGAAGAAGAAAATGTGGTCTCCCTCCCCAGATATAGTCTATTCATCACTTTGTCGACCCTCCTTCCTATCCACCCACCTACACTCATGGCCAAATCTCTCAACAGGGGTTTCATCCAATGGTTATGTTTTGTTTTCTGCCATTCTTAAATGCTAAGTGGATAATTAACAAAAACGCATCATGAAAAGTGCACTGCTGAGCTCTTAGAGTTGGAGGTAATGGTTCTACTGCCAACAAGTTGGGAATGAGCTTTCTGATCTAGAATAAGCCAGGAGTGACACAGGGCTTGGGCCAATGATCCTATAGCTAAGCATCAGCAATTCAGACTTATCCGGCTGTTCTGCTACACTCAGCCATAGGTTCCCTTAAAATGGAAGTCAGCTGGTGATGAGGTGGTTGCAGGAGCACTAGTAGAAAAAAAATGGCATGGAAAATGTTTAAAGTTGGCTAACTTTAGCTAGTTGAAGGATGAGAATTTTTACCTTTTTTCATGATTTTTTGTAGTTCCCACCACTGGATTTCTCATATCACATGCAATCCAGAAAGCTAGGTGGCCTCCACCTGCACGATTGTCATGATACTTCAGCCAGAACTGAGATACTTCTCTTTGGAAACAGTTGTCCTCACTGAAGCCAGGTGTATATGGTGGGATGCTGCTTTGCATATTTGCTATGAACTGTGTATAAAAACTTCAGAGATCATGAGTTGGAATAAAAAAGCAAAATCTTGCTTACAAGTAATTATTAAAATCCTTGCTGTTTTTCTTCCAAAGAGGAGGCATCTCTCTGTTATTTTCTCTCTTATTTCATTGGCCCAACTATCCTGCATTTATTGTTAACTGGAAACATTGCTTTGTACTCCTCCTAAAAATTACCACACAATTGTTTTGGTGCCAAAATGCTCCCATTTTTCACCTCACAGACAGCTGCAGAAGATAAATATAACAATAGCAAAATGATGTCTTGCTCCTATGAAACTATGGAGATAATGATATTGTTTTTCATTAAGCTCTTTAGGACATTAATTTCAGAAGCTGCTGTTCAAAATCAACAGAAGGAGCTTGGACTGTTAATGCAAGTGGTGCAACATAATATTTTTTAACATATAAATTTTGTCATAAAATAAAAATAAAATGCACATTAGCATTTTGAATTAATAAATAATCAAGAACGAAAACAAAATATTTCCAAGGCATGAAAGTAGAGTTTTAGGATTAAACAGCCATTGTACCACAAGTGTGAACAAAGCCAAGCCCAGTCATGATGGGTCATTCAGTTATCAGAACTCTCTTGCTATGATCAAGTGGTGATGATCTTGGGTTTCTGTGATTAACCAATATGCTGGCTCAAAGGACCACACTGACAATTGCTTCCTTTTCCAGTGCAGTTGACAAACAAATCCATCCTCCCTCTGTTTTCACAAGTAGCAACACTCAAATCCCTGCAACTATGCAACTTGACCCTGCTGCAACTTTCCAGCCACCACTACTCAAGGTTGCATTTGATTCCTCCATCCACTCAGCCTGGCAGAAAGGATGCCAAATCCAGCTATTGCTCCGAGTCTTCAGCTGTCTCTAGTTCACCTTCTAATGGCTGGCAGGCATAGACACTCTCCAGAGTAACAATTCCATCCCTGCAATTTCCTTTTCTTCCTCTGAACCTGGCAAAACATCACTAGGTCTAGCAGTAGAAGTGCAGACATTCAAAACAGGTTCAGGCAGTTACATTTTATAGGCAGAGATGAAAAGAAAAACAATCAAGAGGTATGATATAATTACAGGTAATAAAACTATAAACAGTTTTAATACATTAATTTAATATTTGGCTTTCTCATCTGTGTGTACAAATCCACAGATGCCATTTGTTTCCACTTTAGGTTGGAAAAAAGTAATTTTTATGACTGATGCTTAACAGCAGATAAATGACACAGAATAAAAGGTATCAAATATTACCAAGGAAAACTTATATCCCTATGGAGTAAGCAGAAAGTATAAAATAAATACTCCAAGAGTATTCCAAACCTTTAATTTGTTTAGGTGTGAAAAAACCTCTACTGGGGGAAAAATATTTATATAAAAGCAGAGAGGGCAAAATGGTATTCCTAGTTTAAAAATGCACCCAGCGTCCAACTTTCTGACTCCTTTCTAAAGACCTGTGCTGAAATTCTGAAGCCCTTGGAAAACACATTGTTTGGGACAAGGTCCATAAAAGCTCGACTGCCACAATTGTCCTGCCTGAAACCCTCTCATGATGAAAGCAAGGTCTCCAGAGACAACAGAGGGAAGATCACTCTAGCCTTAATTTCCAGAGGGGGAAGAAAGTCAGCTAATGACAGTGTGACTAGTGAGCAGAGATTTGCCTTCATCCTTCCTGAGGAGATGTTTGCAGGAAGGGACAGCATGACACAGAAAACTGTAACTCATGGCAGGAAGGGCTGCGTGGGAGGGAACAAAGCTGGAGAGAAGTGGGTGAGACACAGGGCTTTGTTCCAGGGAAGGACTGGAGATGAGGGCAAGAGGAAGACTGCAGGAAGGAAGGATGGATACATACTTTGGAGAGGCAACAGATGATCTTTAATTTAAAACTAGACTAAACCTTACTGCCAATAGAAAACTTGCAGAGGTTTGCTAGTTTCCTGGCTTGAATGAAGTGAGCAAACTCTGAGAATATCAGCCATTTTTATATCCAGAATGAGCTTGTGAAGCTTGTTTAGATTTGCTTAGTATAAGCTACCACTCCAGAAAAGAAGTTCTGACAATCCTTGGGAACTGGACACACCATTACTCTTAATTTTTTTAGATATATATATTTTTTTAACTTGAAAAAGTACAAGAAAAAATGCTTTGGAATAAAGAAATACCAATAGCATTTAAAGAGTTGATTTTGGGACTCAAAGAGAGAGTTTATGTGTCTTTTTCTTGTTACAACAAATGCAAAGATGCCACAAAGCACTCCGCCCCTTATTTAAAGTGAGAGTTGGTGAATATTAAAATTGCCAGACCAAAAGCTGTTTATGCCGCCTACAGAAGACTGAGATGTTCCAAGTATGCTCCAAATCACTTATCAACAATAATACGCCTGCAATTAAACGTGGATATGAGGAAGTCTGAAAAGTTTGCTGCAGTTTTTCAGAAAAACAAAACAAAACAAAAAAACAACACACACCGCAACCCAACCAACAAACCTCCTGAGAAATTAATTTGAAACAACTGCATACATACATGGTACTGCAGGGAATTATGTGTATGCATATTACAAATCATCTTGAATCACTGGTTGTGGGGCAGAAGCCTCTGAACGGCAGCAAGTATGACAAAACAAAGAAAAATTATTAGTTAGGCATTAAAGCCATGATGTTTAGGGATTATCCTATGAGGTTTAGGGAAGGAATCCCATTTTGCCCATGTGGGGTGGAATGAATGTGCCCTACAGTGGATCTCAGTATGTCCTTCAGAGTCTCCATGTTGCTTTTCTGCATAATTGTTGGTGTTGTACAAGTTGAGAACAAAGCACTATATTTTCAGATGATCAAATGCCATTTTGCAGGTTATCACCTTGAAAATTAATTATTTAAGAATGTGTCCAATCAGAGGACACATCCTAAATTCCTTCAATGCAGGCAGTCGTATTTTCACAAGCCCTGGATATATATTTTAAGAGAACACAGTGCTAGCTTACTTTTCTAATAACAGTATAAAATTAGGTTTGGACAATATTTGAAAAGACTATGAAAAACTGGCAAAAAAAGAAATTTTTGGAAAAATGCATTTTCTTAAATAATGGCTATAAAATTCTATCTTGCCAGCTCTACACTTTCATGTGCTATTATAAACATGATCACAGTGCCTGTTGCTAAGCGGAATTATCTGAAAAAAAGATTTGCATGATTACTTACAAGGATCCCAATACTTTTTTACCACCCCACCTAAAAAGAAAAAGTAAACTGATTCTTAAAATTTCAACAGAGAGCTCAAGTCAGCAATATATTTGTATAGAAATATCTCTCTGTATATATCTATAAATTTATGTATATAAAAAATAAACCCCAGTCTTACTTACAGTGAAAATCTTGTAGTCATATAAGAATGAAGTGAGATTAAGCCCTTACTCGTAATGAGAATCAGATCATAAGAGGAAAGAAGGTGAAATCTGGAGGCTAGTTCCTACTCGAAAAACCACAACTGTGAGGAAGGCTGTAAGTTTCTCTATGAATCAGCCAAACATCTGATCTCTCGGTATAATTATCTGCCTGAAAATTAATGCATCTGGAATCTTTTTGTGGAATAGGACGTAGGGAAAAAAACAGAGGCAACATAAATAACAAAACTCAGGAGCTTTTTGTAGATAACTGCTGTAAACTATTTCAGAATTCTGTGGTAAAAATCATTGACTATTCAACAGAAAGCAAAAAAAAAAGTAAAAATTTTAGTACAAGCCGGTACTTTTTGATCTACACAAGTAAAGGAAAAAGAAATAGCAGAATTACTTAAACAGCAGTATCACATTTTTAAAAACAAAATTGCTGATGATTACAATGTTTTTATGGTTTTTAGAGCAGGCATAAGGACCAGCTGGAGGGCAGGCTTCCTGCATACCACAGTAACATGGATGTTTCTCCGCAAACTCCTGAACAACAGGAAGTGAAAACCAAAGCTGAGACACCGTTTGTAAATGGCACAAATAAAGCAAAAATACAAGTCTGGTCAAAATCCCCTAGGCAAATTTATGTATCATAGCTTTATCTTCTATAGAGTACTTAAAATCAATTTCATTAACTCAAAATATGAGAAAGACTTGGAGAGCTTTAGATATTTCAACATCTTTCTGGTACACCTTGCAGGCAGAGGTTAAAATTCCCACAGAAGGAAGCAGCCCTTTTATTACCAATTAATTACTTCAGACTAAATTTAAGGGCCAGAGCTGCACCATCCCATTGATGAACTTTCCTCTAAAACCAAAAGTTTGAGGAACTGGGCTCTTGTGTTTGTCCACTCCAGCCTACAATGTGTATATTCAAATGTTTCTCGCAAACGGGAAAGACATTTTCATCCTTTAGAAAAATTGAATATCTGGCTGTGAAGTGGCTATTCTTTGACTTTGGAACATACCATGCTGTCTTAAGATACCAAAATCAACTGATAGCTGCAATTGCTATATTATTATTCTTCTTTTAATCAGCAAGTCCCTTTAAATTGTTACAGAAATAGGAAAACCACAGGAGTTCCTGCACCATGCTAACCTAAGGTCTCTGTCCTGTGGGACAAGATAGATTGAGTTTCACAACCTAGCACCTCCACAGCAGCATGGAAGGAGGAGAGGGAGGCACAGAGCTTTGCAATGGGAAATACTACATCAACAGGAACAAGATGAAAACTAGTACCAAGGTTTTAGTGCGCAAAAACTTGTTGAAATGTAACCCAGTAAAACAAATCTGAGTGAAGCATGCTGAGTTTGCAGGCAGGATAAGGGAATTTATTTGGCACTTTTCCCTTTTGTAACACAGCTGAAGACTGGTCCCTCTTCAAGTGCAGCTGGCATTAGGCAGTAGTGCAGGTGGTAAGGACACTATAGGGTTTTGCTTGTGTGGAGAGAGGGCAGCCACAGCTCCTTTCTTGGCCTCCTTTATGAACAGTGTCACTTCCTGAGTGTGGTCCTGCCCCTAAAGCATAATCCAGTCCACTTTTCATTCTTGTAAAAGTAATTTTCTTTCAGCTCTTTTTTGTATCTTTTTTAGATCAGACACTTGCTCTCTCCCACCATAGCACTTCAGTCTACAGCTAAGGTCCATTGATGTCTCTGACATTTTGATTGACTTGCCTATTAGCTAGATTATAGGCCCAGAAGAACTGTCTTTTCAGAGATGAAATTAAACCAGTCAACATCTCCAACTGCAGGACTTTGGTCTGAATGTGCAAAGACCCAAGCTGAAATGGATGCAGATAACTTATTCACCTTTCCATCCAGGTCCCCAGATAGAGCTGCCAGTTAAGGTATGGGATTAAGGAATACTGCTTTCCTGCTACAAATTATTAAAATTAAGGCCATCCATCAGAACAGGGTGGCAAAACACAGGTATTTCCCTTCAAACATACAGATCAGACATGCTGGTTATTGGGCAGCTTTTTTCTGTCTTTCAGTCCCTCAGCAGCACACAGCTTGCAAAGAGCATCCCTTGCCCATACAGCCTACTCTGAGCAGCCCAACTGATTCCTCAGGCTGCCCTCATGAGTCACTGCCAGCTCAGTGCTCTCCTGACTGTCTCAGGTCCCGCATTAGTTAGGAGGTTTGCGCTAACCACACCCTATTTCAATTACAAGCAGATTGTGGTTTTATTCATCAAAATAATCATATGTAGGTGGATTTTGGAAGTCCCTGGATTCCTCTCCACATTGAACAAACTCTTCTGCCATACACTCGTATGCATCTTCTCCCTTCCTTTTTGACTGTTAATGACTTCTGTGGGCTACGATTCCTTTCTACAGTGTTGTCCTGGTTTGAGCCTGAATGAAGCCAATTTTTCTTTTACTGATTTTTTTTTTTCCTTTATAGATATCTCTTTCCACTAACAGCAAGTTTTCCAGCTAGGGGCCTGATAACATTGGAATATTTATGTTACTGCTGAGACACCAGGGTCACTGTTCTACTTGTTGAAACTGCAGCCTCAGATGCTATGGAGCAGAAGAGTCATGTCTGTAATGCTCCCGTAGGGAGGAGTGGACTAGATGGACAGCAAAATTGACCAAATTATTCCATTCCAAATATCTGTGTAAGCTCAGTGTAAGGTCAGAGATCATGGTTGACAACTTCCTTCCTGCTTCTTCTTCCCTTCTCTCTCATCCATGGCTGGTGTCCAGAGAGCATTCCATCCATCCATCCCCATTGATCCCCAGGCCCGTGCATCCCTGACCCTCATCACTCTGCCCTCAGCTCCTGTCTGCTCTGCCGTTCTCTCCAGCAGCTCCAGGACATTTCAGGACTGTTCACAGCTCAGGAGATGCTGTGGGAGCTGCTGGGGTGGGGGAAGGCAACAGAGGTTTGCATATTCCTGAACACATATGTATAAAATTGTACATGTTTTCTTTTGTCATTAGTGTTTAATTAAAGCTGTCTAGTTTAGTTTTCAATCTGAAAAGTCTCTCTCCTTCGTTATCTCTCTCCTTCCCTACCTGGGTTGAAGGGGGAGGGGACAGAGAGCGTGGTTGTCCCTGGTTTAACTGCTGAGTCAAACCATGGCAAATGTCTGCATAGACCCTGAGAGAAACAACAGGGGCTTCTACATCTTTCTAAAAGGAGAGTAATAAGTATTTTTCTCCTGGATTTTTTAGAACTAACTTACCGCTTTTGTGCTTGCTGTCTCCCAGTTTATATATCATTGTATTTATTTGCTTATACAGATGCAAATATCACTAACAGCAGAAGGTCTACATGTGGATCATTATTTCATCTAACTTATTAATTTTCTCTCTTGCAGTCCCTACAGTACTTAGTAGCATGAGGGATTCGTTTTCTCCCTTCAAAAAGTTTTCATTTATGAGGACACAAAGATGTTGTCATTCCAGTGGCAGGGAAAATCAGACATCTGTTCAATTAGGCTTCCTCTTTTAATTTCCCTTAAATTTGCATGGTATTTGCTGCCTCATATTACCTCCACCTTTTTTTTTTCCTTTTTTTTTTCCATAAGGGCCAGCCATTACTAAATGATAGCAGGATGTCAAATCTAAATATGCTTTACATTACTTTTTATTCCCCTTGTCTGATTAACAGACACTCTGAGAAGAAAGGAAGAAGAACATTTTGCACATGCTGGAATATTCAGAAGTGCACTTACTGTCTGTAACAACTTTTGAAGATTTCTGCTTAACTGAAGAGAGAATTCTCTCCTTACATCCAGGGTCACTGGGAATATTGCCTCTCTCTGATCATCTGCTGTTTCAAAAGAAGTACATGTTACATATATCTATGCATACATACCAACACCCAAACCTGGGATGGATTCCACTCTGAAAGACTCATGGTTCAAGGCCACTCTCAGGGCTAGATCAGATCCTTTATTGCAGGTAGCAAACCTGTCAGTGCAGCCCAAAATCCAGACAAGAACGGCTTTTCCTATCCACTATGACAGATGGTCTTCTGCTATCTGGAGGCCACCAGGTTCACTTAGATAAGCTGTCCACAAGTTGCCTTCAAAACTCAATGTAGAGAGGAAGATCAGAAAGACTTGCTTGTCCAGAGGCCTCGCTCAGTCACCTGAGAGTACCATACAGGCAAAAACTTGTCTGTGGTAGCTGAATGTCTCTTCCAGCAAGTATTCTGGACAATCCTTTGTCTCAGTGAGGACAACCAGACAAGTCTACTTGTAAAAACCCTAGCAAACAATAGATAGGCCCTTGACATCCCTTAAATATCTCTGTCAGAATCCATCAGCAAACAACATTCAGTAGATGCTGAAGCTTTCTATGAGATTACTTCTGTTACTCTAGGCTTTCTCTTTAATATTTTTAGGCTGTCACGTAACTTCTTAATTGTAAAAAGTTACTTGTACTCTTCCTACCACATCTCAGCACAACTCCACTGGTAACTAAACACTAGCTAGAGGCAGAAGTGTTCTTAATGTGCCTCACTTTTCTGTGGCACAGAGCTAACAAACCCATTACCTTTCCACCACTGGTATACTGCTGATGGAACAGCTATTGACTGGCAACATGTGATATGCCAACTGGTCCAGTGCAGCTGTCTGTGTCCTGTGACAGAATCAGAAAAATTACTGAAAAAAAAGAAACACACCCCTCTCCATTGTGTTGACTATGAATAGATACATGAGTTTGTGCAAGTTGTTGTCCATCATCAATTACCAGTCTGAAATCTAAACGTAAAGAGCTACATGTGCTTCAAGGCTTCTCCTTCTCACCCAGGCCATGTACTCATTGCTGCCAAGCCACAGACCCAGTAACTGCAAGGTTTTCTGGTGACTCATATTCATGAATATCCCTGGCATTCAACATGCAATTACTAAATCCTCAAATGAGCTTGATCACAGTTTCAACAGGGTTGGGAGTCCTGCAGAAGGGTGTGTAAGAGACCAGAAGATCATGGGTATCAGCACGTGGGCTTGAGTAAGTAGGTGAGATTTTACTCCATCCTTTCTGTGGGACATAGGAAAAGCTAAGAGTTGTCTTGATTTTGTGTAGCTAGACCAGCTGGGCAAGGAAAAGCAGTCTAGTGGGAAGCCAGAATCCTGTTGGAAGGTGAGTGGGAAAGCCAGTACCTTTACAAAAGTAGAGGAGGCCTATAGAAATGGTCCAGGTATGACAAGCAGCTGTGTTACTTAGAGGGCATTATGGGATGGGATGTTAACATTGGTATCTCCAGGGCAGAGGTGTCACAACATGGATGCAATAGTTAGATGGCATTATTAGCTTTCAATGTTTATTAGTAAGATAAATATTTATTAATTTAATTAAATTTTTAGGAGGAATTAAGTGCTAATTGGCTCATTCACCAGACATACTCCTGATACTCTGGTTAGAAAATGTTATGGGGATGAAAGTAGGTTTGTCTGTTAAAGGACAAAGACAAAACTAAAATTTTTGTGTGTTCTTTGTGTCAAAGAACTTCTGAAAGAAAAACCAGTAATTTAATTTCATCAATACATATCCATCCCATTTCACAGCCAATATGTGTTTAGACACCTGCTCAGCAAAAAAAGCGATTTAAAAAAAAAGAAAAAAGAAAAAATGAAAAAATCCAAGTGGAATTAAGCAGAGCATGAAAACAGGGCTTGATAAATAACTAAAATATGGAGCACTTTTTTTATCAAGGGGATGGACAGGGAGGAGAAAAAAACCTAGTTTTAAGAAGCATTGTCTGAGTCATCATGCAATTAAAGACTGTGGGCTGAGCTTGGGTCTATTCCACCTGCTTTACACCAGTTCCAGTGGTGTTATACAGTTCAAAACCTACCTCAGCTGCCTATCAAATTATGCCTTTAGCGTAAGGAAATTCCCAGGAGTCAATCTTTAAGCATTGCCTCCTGGGCTTTTGTGTAAGGAACATGGCAAATGAAAGGCAAACGTGGTTTGGGACATCCACAGAGTCCAACTAATCTTTCACTTCTGGGGTGGTCCCCTGGGGCCACAGGCAGTGGGCGTTAAATTCACTAGCCCATAGCTATTTTAATTTACACTAGCAACTGTTATCAGGTAGCACCAAAATATGGCACATAAATATCATGAGCCAAAGACCAACCACAGGAAGAAAGTAAGCTGCACTTTGTGCCTGCAGGTAATATAAGTTCACTGTTCATGAATGCAAAACTAATAGACGGATTCTTTTAAAGCAAGTCTCTTCCTTAGATTGCAAGCAGATACACAAAAGGAGCTGAGTTTCGACTGAATACACTTAA
The DNA here is from genome assembly GCF_020740795.1 of Apus apus. Taxonomy (NCBI): domain Eukaryota; kingdom Metazoa; phylum Chordata; class Aves; order Apodiformes; family Apodidae; genus Apus; species Apus apus. The sequence continues at coordinate 65,319,228 of NC_067312.1, read as the reverse complement.
CTCATGCTGAGCTACACAAGCACAACACTTGGGGAAGGGATGTGGAAAGCTGAAGGAAACAGAAAACAAAAAGGAAAAGATTGATTCAACAGAATCCTTCCTAAAAATAAAGTTATGTTATGCAAAGGCTGTGAAGGGTCTTTTTTCTGTATAAAGTTTACAAAAGCATGAGGAAGCATTTAGAAGAAAGAAAACTAGGAGGGCGGTTCTACCTGTCCCCCTGGAGGACTTTCTTGCAAACCTAGATTAACGTCTTATTGAAAGCCTTGAAACATGTGCCAGAAGCTGCACAATAGCATATGGTATTGTGAGGGCACCACAAAAACCTCCAGTCCATAGGGCATCTCAGAAAGACTGCCAGTAAACCAGAAAGCCCCCTTAAGCCCAAATTTTGCCTAAAGAACTACCTTCTGTTCCCCTCCCTCACCCCACCTACAGGTACAGCACAAATCAGAGTTTAAAAATTCCCAAAGCTCCACACTTAGGATCATAGAATGATTTGGGCTGGAAGGGACCTTCAAGATCATCTAGTTCCAACCCCCCTGCATGGGCAGGGACACTTCCCACTGATCAGGTTGCTCAGAGCCCCATCCAACCTGCCCTTGAAGACCTCCAGGGAGGGGGCATCCACAACCTCCCTTCACTGACAGCAAGTACTGAACCATGTCTTTTAGAAGAGAATTAAAAGAGCTAGCTCCTACTACTGAAGTTTTTATCCAAATAATAACTGAGAAAATCATCTGGAGAAGAAAAACAAAACAAAACAAAGAAACAAGCACAACTGTTACGAAAACTGTGTTCTAGTGTGCAGCTTTTGTTGACAGTATAACACATATGAGCCCATAACTTAATGATCATTACTACAGTTGGTCACTTTTGCTTATTCCTCAACAGATATTCCCATTAGTTGATAATTCCTCATTCTAAAATATTAGTCATCACATTAACTGGTTAACATATATCAGTAAACAGTCTGCAATTTACACTTTATTCAACTGCTTCATTTGCCCTGTCAGTGGTGTGAATTGCTGCACCAGTTAGTTTAGAAAAGAAAATACTAACAATCTGAACATATTGGAAGGATATGTGCTCATGTGCATATAAAATATTTTACTGTATATATCCATACACGCACAGACACATACCTGAAAATACCTCAAGGAAGTGTAGTGAGTTTTGGAGAGAACTTGGCACTACTGAAAGATTCATATAAATGAACCTGAAAACTGGTTGTCAAATAATGCAAACCAAGGCAAAGAACACCATACACTATATTAAATACCTTGAGCTTACTGAGTTGCTTGCTTGGACTTGCAGGAGAAACCTGAAAACTGAGATATATAGTTAGTATAAAACAGCATTTAGCAGTATGTGCTTTGACTCCTACTCCTGAATATTGTATTGTTTATGTTAATTATGACTTTTAGTCATGGGTAATCTTCAAAGCAGTATAGGAAGATCTCAGAGAGGGAGGTTGCATACAAGGAATAGACTGAGTATAGTCACAAATCAAGGGGTTGAGCAAGAAAATAACCTTGGATCTGTGGGACAAACATTCAAAGGCATGAGGGCGCTGAACATGGCAGTGAGTCAGACAAGGCAGATTTCCTCCTAGGGGAAAGGGAGGGGAAGATCAAGAACTCCTGTGCAGCAACACAATCTGGAAAGAAGAGTTTGTATGACATGGAAAAGGAGAAAGATTTTGGAGATCTATGGGTGGCAGAGCAGGAACATAAAGCCATGGTTGAAATGACTGAAATTTCTGATTTTGTAACCTGCAAGTCTAAGCTACCCTCTGCAGACTTCTATCCCTGACAGTTGGCTGTAGGTAACATCTTAAACAACACCAACTCCAACATTTTAGTTGGAAGCCCAAAGACAACTTGAAAAGAACCTGAATTTCCAGGAAATCAACATACAAAACATCTTCAAGAAAAATGGAAAAACCCTCCTGGACTTCATTGGTACAACGTCCCCTAGGCCTGATCACTACGGTCTTAGAAGAAAGGAAGAGAAAAATGCCATTGCAATTCATTACACTAAGTACTGGTATTTCATAATCCTCTACTCTCCATAAGTGGTATAAGTTCTCTCCTCTCCTAGGTTCCAACAAACCGATGAGAAAGAATTGGAGAAGTAATTATAATCTTACAATCAAAAGGAAAAGTTATTGGCTGCTTACATTCATCTACAGTTTGATTAAGGGGCAGAACAACACTGGACCCTTATTAAAGAACAGATTGCAACTGGCCACATGTTAAAATACAAGTCACTGCGAAGCAAACTCTTTGTCTGAACACGTGTCATGAATTATCACCATGCGTGACGATCATGGCTCTGCCCTGCTGCATTAGGTGGTGAAGTTCTGCTGCAACAGAGAGAGGATAGACAAAGAAATGGGATCCCTTTAGCCTCCTTTACTCTTAGAAGTGCTGCTTGTAGCTTGAGTCCATGGGAGTCCATGTTAAGTATCACCTCCTGCTTCTGCTGAATGTATGAATAAGAAGACAGAAGGGTGTGAATCAGAAGCACTAGACAAATTCCCTTCTCACATTTTGGAATGACAATCCGAGATAACCCCAGCCCATTTTCAGGAACCTGACCCAGAGCTGAATTTTACTCCACACTTACATTTTAATATCCTTCATCTGTTAAAATGAAGTATATTACTATCTTTAATTTATGCATTCAAGTACTGTTAGATTACTCATTTGATTAATAATAACATAAAATAGTTCACTTGATGTCTAGTTCATCCTGAATTTCGGTGCTCTTGTTGTTTGCCATGAGTATCAGAAAACCTTCTACCATGTGGAAATGCTGTCTTTCCACATCCAGGAAATTTGAGGGTTCGGAGAGAGACACACAATAAAGAGTTACTGCTGTGATTCATCTTACATAGAATAACTAATAGCCTTGTCCTGCAAGTTCTCAACCAGAGGAGTCCTGGGGGTTTTCCATGGGAAGGACAACAAACCAATGAGGCTTTTCCATGACTAACACCAGAAAACCATCATGTCCCTGCTTTGAACTGGCACCGCCCCTCAGCTGGTTACTGAGATTTGTAAAATTAGCTACTGATTATTTGGAGCAGTTAGGGTGATCTCTGAAATCAACTCCCTTAAACTGATACAGTCCAAAGTGCAGACAATAGTACAGTTGTACAATAGTTGGATTATCGTATTAATACAATGCATTTAGAGGTAACCACTCTCTGTTAAATACAGCCCTGCAAAGAGGAAGAATGTCCGCTTCACTTCTCGAGAAAAAAATTAATTGCACATTAACAGCCCCTGAAAATCCCTCATACTCTCATTTACATCATGGAAATGTATTAACCCTGTTATGACTAAAATAAAACGGCTGAAGAGGATAAGAGAATCAAAGACAAATTTATAGATCTATAACTTTACTTGACCAGATTAAGTAGCATTTGGGAACAGGGTTCTCTATTATGTCAAGGAATGTTACTAATACACTACTTAGAAAGAACAAGTAGCAAAATAGTATAAAAAAAAATTGTGTGCTCACCAAAAAAATTGTTCAAAAGAAGAAATAATTCCAATGAAGAAAGATAAGAACTGGGACAGGACTCAGTCAAAGTGACCACTTCAACCCATTTGAATTGAAGAAATCTTTTAATTGTATATTTGCTTCTGAGCTGCTGTGTTATCTTGGCACAAATATTCAAGAAAAGCAAATATTAAACTCCAGTGTTGGAATACTAACTATGACGAAAATACAAGCCTCAGCAGGGTCCAGCATTTAATTTATGCAATATTTGCACTTCCACATATGCCTTCAACAAGTCAGGTAACATATTGAGTAGACCTCCTCTGCACAAGGGTAAACTTGAAATAAAAGGCTGAAATCTGTAGTCCACATGAATACTGTTACCTCAAGGTCCAACTCTCTCCCTTTTGCAATTTGTACCACAGCAGTTTACTCTGAAAGTCTTTGGGTCAGCAAGAAGAAATAACATCACAACAAGATGGTGCCCATTCTGCTTGCAGCCTGTTCATACAGGAAAAAAGTAGTTTTGCCTATATTTTAATAAAGAACACATGTTCTGCAATCCAAAGCAGCAAATCATAAAATCATAGAATCATCAAATTATTACAGTTGGAAGGGACCTTAAAGATCATCAGATTCCAACCTTTCTGCTATGAGTAGGGACCCCTCACACTAGACCAGGTTGTACAAAGGCTCATCCAACCTGGCCTTGAACACCTTAAGGGAGGGGTCTTCCACAACCCCCCAGAGCAGTCTATTTCAGCACCTTACTACCTTCATGGTGAAGAATTGCTTCCCAATATCTAATCTAATTCTCCCCTCTTACAGTTTAAAACCATTCATCCTTGTCCTATCACTCCATGCACTTGTAAACAGTCCCTCCCCAATTTTTCTGTAGCCCCCTCAGGTACTGTAAGGCCACTATGGTCTCCCTGGAGCCTCTTCTTATCCAGGCTGAACAGCCTCAAGTCTCTCAGCCTGTCTTCAAAGCAGAGGTGCTCCAGCCCTTTGATCATCTTCATGGCCCTTCTCTGGACCTTCTTCAATTGCTCCTTGTTCTTCCTGTGCTGAGGACTCCAGAGTTGCACACAGGATTCCAGGTGGGGCCTCACCAGAGCAGAGTAGAGGGGCAGAATCTCCTGCTGGCCACACTTCTTCTGATGCAGCCCAGGACCAGGACACAATTGGCTCTCTGGGCTGCAGCACACACTGGTAGCTCATGTCGAGCTTCTCATCTACTACCACCTCCAAGTCCTTCTCCTCAGGACTGCTCACAATCCATTCTCCCCCAGCCTGTATTTGTGCCTGGGGTTGTGCCGACTCAGGTGCAGAACCTTGCACTTGGCCTTGTTGAACTTCATGAGGTTGGCATTGGCCCACCTCTGCAGCCTGCCAAGGTCCCTCTGGATGGTGTCCCTTCCCTCTTGGATGTCAACTATTCCACACAGCTTGGTATTGTCAGCAAACTTCCTGAGGATACACTCAATCTCACTGTCCATGTCTCCAACAAAGATATTGAACAGCACTTTTCCCAGTGCTGACCCCTGAGGGACACCACTCGTCACCTGCCTCCATTTGGACAATGAACCATTGACCACAACTCTCTGGGTGTGGCCATCCAGCCAATCTCTTACCCACCAAGTGGTCCATCTGTGAAATCCGTGCCTTGTCATTTTGGAGACCAGGATGTTATGTGGGACAGTGTCAAACGCCTGGCACAAATCCAGGTAGATGATGTCAGTTGTTCTGTGACCATTCACCATCTCTGTAGCCTTGTTGTAGAAGGTCACAAGATTGGTCAGGCATGACTTGCCCTTAATGAAGCCAAGTTGGCTGTCACCAAACACCTCTTTATTTTCCATGTGCCTTAGCAGACTTTCCAGGAGGTTCTGCTCCACGACCTTGCCAGGCACAGAGGTGAGACTGAATGGCCTGTAGTTCCTCAGGTCTTCCTTTTCCCCCTTTTTAAAAATAGGGGCTATGTTCCCTTTTTTCCAATCACTGGGAACCCCACCAGACCACCATAACCTCTCAAATATGATGGACAGAGGCTTAGCAACTGCATCTGCCAGCTCCCTCAGGACCTGTGGATTGACCCCATCAGGTCCCACAGACCTGTGCACCTTCAGGTTCTTCAGATGGTCACAAACCTGTCCTTCTCCTATATTGGGGGGTGATTCATTCTCCCAGCCCCTGCTTTCACCTGTTGTGGCCTTTGCAACGAGGCTGGAGCACTTGCCAGAGAAGACTGATGCAAAGAATTCATTGAGGACCTCAGCCCTCTCAATATCCTGTGTAGCTACATCTCCCATTTCTTTCAGGAGAGGGCCTACCTTTTTCTTGGTTGTCATTTTATCCCCAATATACCTATAGAATCTTTTCTTATTGCTTTTTATATCCCTGCCAAAATCTTCAGTAAGAGATAATAGTCTGCATAACACAACCAGCTTTATGTGTTGCACTGACAAGTTTCTATATTTTCAGTCATTGGATGAAGAAAACCTGCTTTCAAGCAGTGGATATCTGACTTGGCACTAAGTGCTTGGTACCTATATTTTTATGGGAAGAGAACAGTGACAAGATGTCTTTATTGTAATCAAATTATGAACATGATCAGGTATAGCTAAGTAGCGACAAAATCACCCGTAAACCTAATTTTCCTTGTATTTTTTTTGGAAAGCATACTGCACAACACACAGATTAAAACTTCATATGTAATCCTAAATTAAAACTAAAAGGAGCTGCTGTTATGGTTGTTTTACGTTAGTTTCAGTGAGGTTCATCATATGCCTAAAGTGAAGGGGATACCTCAGTTGGTGGGTTCTCTGTGGCAACCTAGTAATTTTTCATTCCAGAAGGTAAAAATCTTTTTGTGGTTTAAAGCAGAAACTGATTGAAAACTAAACATTATCTCAGAGCACTTACAATTCAAATATTGCCACAAATGCACAAAAAACCAACAAAGTCTATAATCTAGGAACTCTAGATAAACGTTTAGACTGCTTGCCTGAGTAGTTAAATACAACAGCTGAGAGAAACAGAATGTAAAGAATTAACTAGAAGCAGTTCTATTATTTTTGATAGTTAGAAAGGAATATTTCTGACAAGAGGAGGGAAGGGAAGGCAGGATACGGAAATCCAAGCCCAGGAGCAGAAATGCTCATAAAAAAGGAATAATGAAAAAAGAGAGGGAAATCATTCGGATAGGTCTAACACTGCTACAGTGTGTTCACGGATAAGAAAGAATAAGAAATAAATTTTTATTTCTATTGTGAGTAGAAAAGAGAACATGTGCTAGAGTTAAGACAGAATACAGACTGCATCTAGAAAAGAGTGCTCCCTGCTCTATAAAAAGTTCATCCTTGTGGTGTGGCTTATGTCACATAATCATAGCAGAGCTATGTTTCATACACAGTGTTATTGGAAGTGAAAGAACCAAAAATGATTCTAAAATTAGGCCCTGATCAAGCAAAAAAATTAAAAGTGTGCTTAATTCCAGCAACAGCAGCAGTCCAGTTCACCACATTGGCAATATGCAGAGTCATGGACATGCTTAAGAACACTGCTGGACCCATTTCAGTCACACACTGAAAAACTGACACCTGCAAAGAAAATTACCATGCTGTTTATTTCTTTATACAATCCTTCTATCCAGGGACTCTTTGTGAAGAAAAGAAGTAACAATTACAAATATTACAAATACAAGTAATTATCATATTACAATTATGTCTACAAAGCCTTCTTTAAAAAGTAGCAGTGCCTTTTTTACACTGCAAAGCATTTTGAATTGGGGGGTGACCAGGATTCTACTTCCTTTACTTCCTTCATGCTCTCTCCAAGCCCAGCACTAAGTTTATGCCCTGTCCTGAAAACTCTGCTCGTTTTTGAGGTGGTCGGTTCTTAATGTGCTTCTGCTGTGACACAGCCAAAGCTGCTGGCAGTAGCACCTGCTTCAAAGAAACACCTGCCAGGAGGCCTCAAAGTCTCAAACTGATATAGCAATACCAGTGGTTCGTCGTTTGAACTGGAGGAACTGAGAAGAGTTGATACAATTTCATCTAGAACATAGTTGCTGCCAGCTTGGGTCACACACCTATCAGTGATCCCACATGGACACTCTGGTAGTCCAGTGAATGCTCCCAGGACTTCCTCACCTGCCTCTTCACAGAATGTTAGATAGGACACAAATACAAATTAAAGTATAGTGATGCAACTTTGCTTTAAAAAAAAATATAAATCACTAAGTAGAGCATTATTCTTTAGATCTGAACAAAGGAGTATAAGGGAAACATAGAGGTACACCATGTGGGTAAAAATGTGTGTTAGAGCATACACATGCACCACTCATGGCACTGAGCATGATGTATGAAATTAAGACAAGTATTTATTATTTAAATACTAGTTACATTTACACTATTTGTTTTCTTTTGGATGTCACTTCAACAGCAAAATTATATAAATCATGTAAGTTCTCATCATTTCAATGTTAATGTATATTTAGTTTTCACTTTCCAAAAAAGAACAATTCTAAAGTATTTGTATTTCACTAGTATGAAAAAGTATGCTATTATCATAGTAATAAATAAAAACCTACATGGTTATCTCAGAGACGTCACTTTTCTCTCTCACTTTCCCAACAGAGCACAGTAGTTCTGCTAAATTTTTATTACAAAAACTATGCCAAATAAATCCATTCATCATAATGTTTTGTTTAAAAGCACAACTACAACTCAAACGAAGACAACCTCTCGAAAAAACAGCCACTCTGTGAAACTTTGGCATTGTACCTCTTTGACATTATACCTTTCAAAATTTGAGCTTTGGTAAATTATTTGTACTGTACACAAAGCTAAAATAAACCATGAGAACAAAGAACAAGCTATAAGTAGAACGAAGTGTAACTTTAGTGCTTTACTGCCTTGATCTTGCAAATTTTATTTTATCATTGCAGTTCTGCAAGTTTTTTTTTACTCTTGCACATCCAAGAATTTCACAGAAGCCAAAGAAATTGCTGCCAGGAGAGCAATGCAAGATAATCATGGACTGCAGAACTTGCTTATTTATTAGGATTTATGAAACTGCTTACGTATCACCTCCTACACACAATCCTGTTCATATACTGCATTGACCTCCTGTCAATCTTTTAATTATAGTTTTGTAACTAACACAACCTGTTAATATAACTGCAAACTTTCAAGATAAGGAGATGTATAATTTCTATTTTGTAGAGAAGTAAAGAAGAAAAAAAAGAAGTAGGCAATTTTTCTCAACAGGTATCCCAATCTTCTTTATTGTGATGACCCAGTGCCAGCATCTAACAGATCATAAACTGTTAATTACTGTGTGTAAACCTAGTTGTTTTTATGACTCATTTGTTTTCAGTGAGGTTTTCCTCATGCCAACAGTTGAAACAGTACAGTCATTGCATTTTTTACAACTAGTACAAATTCTAGAGCTCTGCTGCCATCAAAAATTACAACACCCATCCAAAGTTAAAACTTGAATACTTCTTTCCAGTTGTCAGAAGATACAGTTATATTACTGCAGTCTCTGTTTGTATGAGTGTTCAATCTGATTAATGATTTTGACATGGATGCCCTTGAGTCAAAACTGTTGCAATGTAATTGCTTTCTTCAGGGTGACAGAGAGCAGGGATTCCCAAGCACGGCCTGCACAACTTTTGCAAGCCGCTCAAAAAGGTACTTTATAAATTTTCACCATCCCAAGTCACATTTTGCTGCCAGCTCCCTAGGGCAACATCCCACTCCTTATCTGATCCTGCCCAGGGAGAGTTTTGAAAGCTCTGCTTTAGGCCTGTTCCCATAATATGAGGAAGACATTCTGAACAGTGTAAACCCTTCATACAAAAGCTACACAGTGAAATGAGTCAACTTGTGAAGGACAGAAAGGAACCATTGTGCTCTCACTATATCCAGTGGCAACCTTGTAAATTCCCACCATAAAAGCTAACCCAAGGACAACAGCACCTACAGAACACTCTTATGCCTTAGGAAGGTTAGTCTCTTCTTAAAAAGGATGAGTGCTGTGCTTCTCCAGCAGAGAGAGTGCCTGATTTCATTTGACTGTGCCACTACCTGCTGCGGGGCTCTTGGAAGACATGTCACACAGGCATCATTTGTCAGAGGATCTGGCACTTCTGATAGAGAAGATGTGGCATCAGTTGGCAAATGTATCTATTTTCTCTTTGTGACACTAACATTCTGTTTGTCTTTGCACTCATGCCAATGGCATTGAAAATACTTAAGGGAGAAGAGTTTGCAGAAATAGAGAAGGAATCAAGAAAGTAACTGGAAATCATTCATTTCTCACAACTTTATTTAGTATAAGATGACCAGCTTGTATAGCTTTACATATTCCATTACCTTATTTCTGTCCTTAAATTATTATTACGTGCTTCAAAAATGATAATTTATGTATTTTCCATGTTGCATTTTGTCTAGCACTGGTGAAAGATCACAAGGAAGGGAGCAAAGACAATGAGTCTACGAGGTCCTACATTTGCAAGACTTTATGCTATCACAGTACAATTGTAAGCAGATTTTCTGTTACTTTTGACAGACTAGACATCCACCTGTAAAACATCTTCAGATGTAACTTCTTATTTATATAAAAAGCAACTATATATAAAGAGAAAACAATCATCAAAATAAAGTACAAACAACTAAAGTATTTTTCCAGAGGAGGGTAGGACTGCCCCAGAATTAAAGGGACTAAAAAACTCAGACACAACAAGCCTCGAATCAGAGCAAGAAGAAAATTGGGGGGGGGGGGGGGGGGGCGGGAAAGAAAAGAAGAAAAAAAAAAAGTGTGGTGGAGCTATCTAGCTATCTTATGGCTCAGTAAACACACTTTGCCACCACGGAATCCCTGTGACGCAAGATGAGTCACTCATCAAGAGCACATTATAGACAAGTTGTGAAGGCTGCCACTCCATGTTCTAGAAGGCCATTTGTAACCCAGTTAATTTCACTTATTGGCACAGAACACACTCTTCACAAGTATTGAGGGGGGTAATCCAGTGAAAACTTTTAACCAGATTTATCACCAAGAAACCATACTGTGGAATCTTACCCTAATGGGCAGTGCTAATGCAGCCTTTTAAGAAGTGTTGCTGGACAAACATTTGCAAACATTCTTTTTGATTTTCCTTTATAAAGATCTCAAATAATGTTCATAAGCATGGATGATGAACTCATGATACTTCATGATGAAGGAAACCATTCCTCTCATTTTCCAAACAGGAAGGATGGGTACAAAGAGACATTAAAAACATTGCAGCAGTTTTTAGCACATTCTGTGGTACAACCAGATGACTGAGAAAACCATGAGGCAGTTGTGTGTTGGAAAAAGGGCAAAGAGCTGAACAGGTCTGAGTCCTCTGCAAAATTACATTTGAGTCAGTGAGCCAAATTAAACAGACTGGAACAGAAGAACAGAGGCCTCAGAAATCCTACAGTCCTGCAGTTTCATAATAAGCAGCCAAAGACAGGAGAAAAAAAAAAAAAAATCTATTTGTGCCTTTTAAGGCTAGAGCTTAATCCTTGGAAGACTTGGTATGGAGGTACAAACTCACAGGAAAAGAGGTTTTCTGATTTCTGCTGTTCACACAACTGCCTGGTTTTCCTGTGGCCACTGTACGTTTTTTAAAGGAACTCCTAAAAAATCTTTATGTTTTGAAAGGACTTGCTATACAGCTCAAACTGTTAGATCCAGTTCCTCCCTCATCATGAGTAGCAATGGTGATGTCAAGCTCTGAGGATCATGGTATTTAATATCAAGCACTCATCTTGCTGAGCATGTATTGCATCTTTGCTGATCCATGATTTCCCAGGTCTCACACACCTTGTTGAAAACAACTTTCCAGGGCCATGATTTTGCTAGGACCAAAAATTGCTGCAGAAACAAAATGTCCCAGATGGTCTTTTTATTGATGTAGCTGAAGAAAGCAAGACCTAAATGTAAAATCAGTGCTATTATACCTGTAATAATGCATACAGATGTAATGATAAATACCAAATGCAGTTGGTACTGATCTGTAGTGAATGACAGAGACAGCTTCTTCCAGAGGACAACTCAGCTACGTTACAAGGAGCTTCTAACGAGGAGTCAAGTCACCCTCACTGGCTACACACAATGTGCTTCACACCGCAGTCCACAAAGGAAAACTGATCTGCCAAGTAATGGCCATCTTACACACTGTCTGAAAATAAAAATAAAGAGGCTCACAAGGACGTCAAACACGAAAGGCAAGCAGTTCTACTATGGGAGGAGACAGACCCCAATCGCATGTCCGCCTTCGTACGGACAATGCAACTCTATTTCCAGCCTGGTTGCTGAGAGGCATCACCCCTTGCTGAATAACTAATTCTCCAATTCCAATCCTTCATTAACCCAAGGAGTTTTCCATCCAGGTAGGGCTCAGTTTTAAGCCTTGTCTTTAACTGCTCCTTTCAGATCTAGCACTGGCACAACTGGCACCCACTTGTGAGGCAGCACCTCCTTCGCTAAGGGCAATACCTCCTGGACACTGATCACCTGCACCCACAGTGGGATATCTGACTAAGGGATGATTAACACCCTAAAAAAGAGATAGGCTTCCACTTGAATGTAGCAGGGGTTTAAGGCAAACACTTAAGGGCAGTGACAACATCAGAGTAACCACCTGTATTAATGCATGCTAACTGGTATATTTCACAACCCTAAATAACAGGAGATAACACTTTGCCCAGGAACGCTGACTAAATGAGGTGTAAAGGGGTGGAAAATTAATTTAAATTAATTACCTTGAGGGGAGAAGACGAATGTTCAGTATGCAAAGTGAATTCTTGCCTCTCTGGCTTTGCACGACTTCCTTTGGCAGTGTTCTTGGTCCATTCGTACACCTTGATACGGAGTAACACTGGTTCAGATTTATTCCAACTCAGCTTTCCCAGGAAATTCAGTGTTTCTATTTGTTGCATGTCTCAGTCTGTTGTCAGGATTCTTTTTCCAGATTTATTTTGAGCACCATAGTAATAAAATAAGAAAAAATGTCAAGAATGTCAGAAACAGAGCCACGAAAATTAACCCGTAGTAAAAAGGACAAGTATGTGAGATGACTCTTTCATGAAATGGTCATCCGTTTGTCTGGCTCTGAGGACACTGACACAAATATTGTAACTGAGGAAGAAAAGTCTAGTTTATCTGTTATTTCTCTATTGATGGATATGCCATTTAGAACCTTGATTTTTGCAGAAAAATATCTGGTATCTCAGATTTTCTTGACCACGTTCTTGTCTACTCTGAAGCTGTTAAAATGTCATAATTTCACCATAAGTTGCTACACTTGAATATATTTGCTTCTCAGGTAACTACATGTTCTCCACTTGGCAACACTAAAAGCAAATCCATCCTTTTACCTTTGCTTGCAGGGTTAGATGTATAGCTTTCTTTGTAAAGGTGTAAATAATACAGGTATAAGTAATAAAGCAGCAGAGATATTTACAGTCAGAAGACTCTTTTTGTCCCTCACATGAGATTGACAGTTCTATATTTATGTAGTTTATATAAATATATAGTACTATATATAATATACTAGTATACTATATATAATAACATATACTATTATATATATACACTAATATACTATAAATATTAATATATAGTATACTATAAATATAGTGTGTATATATATATAGTTATATATATATACAAATGTATAGAATCAGTTCAGAAGGATGAACAATTCAGCCTCCTCTTAGACAATAAATGCTGCAGAGAGGCTGTCAGAACTGCTTAAAAGATAAGGTTTTGAGCATCTACCAAAAAAAAAAAATTAAAAAAATGGAAAAGCTCAGAATGTCTTGTTCAATCCTGGTACCCTATTTCCCAGATTGCCTCCTCCTGTTTCCTACACTGAGGCTCTACAACCTCACCCCATTCATTCCTGGCCTGGTGACAGTGTCCACTCGTACACTCCCACACTTATCTACTGGGTTTCAAACCCTGGGTTCAAAAAGCAAGGGGCTGTAGTGGGGGTCTTTGGGACCCTCTCCCCTGTTGGCTGGCTCAACGCTGGATCCAGGACTGGTCTTTTTCTGTTACCTGTCTCTCTAACTTTTCTTCTATTCTCTCTCTCTCTCTTTCACACACTCTCTCCATCTCTTTCTCTTCCTTCCTAAATTGTTTAGTAACACAAGATGGACCCATGATTTTTCTCAGGTCATGCACGTTGAAGATATATATTCTGACTTTTGTGATCTAAATAACCAGCCTTTAAGATAGTGCAGCCTGAGATAATAGTTGAAGTATCAGTATTTCTTAAATAGTTTTAATCAAATCTAGTATTCAAATACAGACCTTGAGTGCCATTTCACCTTAATCTGATCAAAGCATATCGGATGGTCGAGCACTTCCTTGGACCATGACACTTTAGTCTCTGTACCTGGGAGGGCCAGGTCTGAGACAAGGACTGTATCCAGCTGTACCTGGGCTCCTCTCTGAGGAGTCTAGAAAGCATGGAATCCATTCTGAATCTCCCTGGGTTGCCCTACCAGAGTCATGACAAAGCCGCACTCAATAATCTGTGATTTTTAAACAGAATCTTCAATCTACCTCTCACTGAAAGGATTCTTGGTGGCAAAACCAAGTTGAATATCATACTGTTGAAGCCACTGCCTGCACTTTTCTCTCCAGGCAAAGAACAAAATCACAGCAAATTTTCCTTTAAGAAAATTTTTTCCCGTTGTGTAGGTTTTGGGAAGACAGACCAGCTCCTGGGTATACCCTGCTCGTATTACTCTGCATTTGGAATAGATAAAATACGATGCAATCATATGAGGCACACCAGCAGATTTCAGATTTCTTCAAAGATCTGAAAAAACAGAACAGACTTATCTTAAACAGAAAATGCTCTTCAACTTTAAGGACAGTAGATGCTGCAGCCCATAAAGAGTTACTTCTTAGTAGCAAATAAATATTAAAAAATGGCTTCTTCTCCTTGACCACTTAGGATGTTACCCTTTAAAACTACGGCTTTAACTAATTTATTTTGAAAAATATTCCATTTATAGCTTGCAAAATTCAAACTTTGATAAAGGAGTTATAAAAATAGGAAATTACATAAAACCTTCACAGGATGAAAAAGAGCTTTTGTAACCACTGTACTTTGGTCTGTAAAGTGTTCAAAGACTTTGGAGGTGGACTCACTGTTGGAACTGTGAAACTATGAATATTGTAAGCTGAAGTTTCTGTCTTTGAAAAAGCCATATGCAACACCTTCATTTAAGACTGTGGTTTTGTAAAGAAATAAAATTGCCTTTGGGGTTTCTCCTACCACATGAAAAACATTGGAGCCACATGTGCCAAAGTGCTGATCTAGTAAGAGTCAATTTGCTGGTTCAAATTAGTTCAGAAAATTTAAAAGCTCTAATTTTGTATATTTGATCTTGCAGTCAAGATCAGCTACAGTCCATCTGCACAATTCTAATTTTATATGGGGTCAAGTATCATCAGTCATGCAAAAAGCTGATGTACTCACTGTGTTGAGTAACAATCCCATGGAAATGCAGCTGTGTGCCCAAGAACATTTGGATCAGCTCTGGAATGATAATAGGACTACATCCAAAGACCTTGGAACAGGGAGAAAGGCTCATGAGTACTTCCACAAGTATTGGGCTTGTTTTGGTTTGGTTGTGTTTCAACTGGACCTAATGACACATTGACATTAAAACACCTCTGCTTCCTCAGACAGTAGGTTCGGAATTTGTCATTCTTAAGATTGCATTTAGATATAGGTGTAAAAAAATCCAACAGTGAGGTGTGCCTGGCAAACCCAGGATGTGACTCATTTTAACCGATATTTGCAGTATTTTCTTCCTACGTAGTAATTACATGAAAGAGAGGAAAGAAAGAAGGGGAAACAGTAAAGGGTGGAAATATATTCCCTTAAGGTGGGGTTTTCCCCTTTGTCCATAAACACTCAGACTAATCTCCCTCACCAATTAATTAGAAGAATCAAAAAAAGGATTAGTGACTAAATCAATCAGCAGTTAGAGGACAATGTGTTGACTAAGAATTACGTGTCTCCAAAGACCATGGCTCAAAAGTTCTCCTGGTGGATGGCAAGACTCATTCTGCTCAATTTCAAACCCACCTGAACAGATCTGTCTGTGGTTCATATTTTTCTGGTCACACAAAATCCAAGCATGAAAGAGAAACAAAGCTGAGGAATATGGGTATTGCATGTATTAATAATGCAGCCACCTTGAAAGACACTCAGATGCCAGGCACTAGAAGGTAAGGGCAATATTTTGGTGATTTACTTTATTTTGATTTTATTTTTTATTTATCTTTTTCAACTGGAGCACTGATGGTCATTCTGTGCAACTCTAAAATATTGATATCATGTGTATTTGTATGTTAGCATTATTGTTGTCTTTATGTGAGTATGTCTAGTAATGGAAAGATTATGGGCAGTGCCAGTAAACATCGAGAGATTACAGCCATGTTAGGACAAAGTGGTTTTTACTTGAGCAAAATCTAAGTTGCATCATAGTACCACTTTAAAATCATTTATGACACGGGAAAACACATACACTTGGAATTAATTTATAATTATCCATTCATTTATCCACCCTTCTAAGATTTTGTGGTGCATTTTTCTAAAACATGGTGCTGTGGGTGAGTCCATTCCCACTGTATCCTCAACTAACATCCTAGTTTACTGGCCAATGGGCCCTTATAAACTTCCAACAGATCAACCAAGCAGCAGAGATTTTAAAAAATAACAACATGTTAATGTAAAAGTTGATAGCATTTGAACAGAGAGCAAAATACTCTTGGTCGTTCATTTTTTTGTTTTAAGGATAATAACCTCCCACCCTTCCCCATCCATGCCAACTACAGGATCTGTCTCCTTTACCTCTCAAATCAGGTTTACATGCAGAGGCAAGGATGCCGTCCAGATTTGTAAACACATTCAGAATGATTAAATGTATTTTTTTGCCCTTCATTTCACCCCCTCTCTTTAGTTCAAAATGCACAATAGAAATATTTGCTTTCTAGATAGGATATTAGTATTTGTGATATGGTCTGATTATGCAGTTAGCCTGTAATCTCACTTCTAACACAAGGCTCCTCAGATGTAGAAAACTTTCTTCAGGGGTTTTCCGAGGTTTGTATATAATGTGATTAAGATTACAAGTTAAGATAAGTGCTTTTAAGGCAGTGTGTACTCCTGTGGGCCACTTAGGATAAATCCTACAGAACTTAACCTTACAAAGGATTTCCTTGTGCAAATATGTGCCCCTGTGTGTTGTGACGTGTACTTCATGCTTGTCCAGCTCCAGCTCCCTTTGCCTTCATCACTGATGGTGACTGTACATGCACTAATAGGGACTTTTGCAATTTTACTGCTGGCTTTGGAAATTACTCTGGCATTTGTCTTTGAAAGAACACTGATTTGTACATTTAAACCCACTTTGAATCCTTCAAATCCTTTTTCTAAAAAATATTAAGTGCTTTACATTAAGCATGAACATTGTTCCACATCAGTGGGAGTATTCACATGTGAAGCTAACACTTGCAGAAGTTCTTCTATGGTAAAAGTCTGCTTAAAAAGCAGGGGGAAAAAAACAACCCTTGCTTTTAAATGAAACTTCAAAATAAATCAACATTAAAAGTCCAGGAGAAACTACCTGCAACACCTCAAGAATGAAAAATGTACCTGAAAACAAGCCATTCTTTTTTCTGCAACAGATGCAGTAAAAAAATTTCTATCCAGCAGTTGATTTATTTTCTGGAGAAAAAAATAAGAGTATGAAAAGAGACTATACAACTGTGGCATTTTTATAAATACTTATCTGTAGCTTTGGAACAGATTATTTAGAACAAATAAAGGAAATAAATGTTGCAGTATGCCACATGTTTTGAAAAGCTTAACTTCACATCAGCCTTTAGAAAAGCTACAAACACTCTAAATATATGAAAGAGTACTCTTTTTTTTCTACTAAAAAAAAAAAAATGACACACATGTAGTAATACAAAAGAATGCAAAGACTTTTTTTAAGTTGCAAAGCTGTTTTAAAACTTCAGTAAGTAAAATATCAAAAATTCTTTCCCTGCTAATGCAGTGCTGTTACTCAAGCGAAGTTACACCCTGATTTATCAATTTAGCAAATGGTATTTTTAAAAATGCTCCAGGGAACTTGAAAAATATTCAACATTTCAGAAGTAAGTAACCTAACTAAAGTAAGTTTTACTACTGTAGATTGCTGCTTTACCTTTGAATTTCAGGACACTGTCACCATCCTCTCTTAAGCCTGAGTTCAGACAACTGCTTGTGCAGTGTCTGCACAATGGATGTAGGAGAATAATGCAAGGTTGTCTTTGCTTTTTGTAATAGATTCACAAATGTGCCACCTGGTTGATCGCTCCTGTCAGGCCCTACCAGGGAAGCAGCAGATAGCTTGGGTCACTGCCGTTGTGCTTCAGATAGCAGAAAACCAGTAGAGCTGTAATAGAAGATACATTTGGTGACTCTACATGACCTAGAGTTGCCTCCATTCTCAGGGGGACTTTTCTCAGGGCAGCCAGGTACACAGTAACAGCAATGCAATCAATATGAAGCCAGCTGGAACATGGACACGTTGTTGCTCTTCATGTCTTTAAAATCACCCTGCAAATGAGTTGCTTAGACCTTAATAGATTTACAGAAAGGGCAGATATTGGAAGTAGGTGACAGTCTACTGAATTGGCTAAAATCAATGTTACAAAATATGTAGAAATCACAGGAGGTGTCTGCAATGGAAAGCCACAAAAAGTAGCTGTTCAAAGCAGGATTAAAACTAGAACTAAGTAATGTGTGTTAATTACAGCATCCAGATTTTGAAAACAGAAAAATAGGCCAATCTGGCCTGCATTTATCAGCAGAAGATTTTTTTTAGTGGGCCAGGTGCTCAACCCTAGGGTAACTCACTTTGATAAATGCTATTCCAACCTGTGTGTCAATCATTCTGCAGCTGAAGCTGGGAGAAAACCCCCCTTTACCTCCTACAGCCCCACCAAGAACGTGGTGCTTTCCAAATCTCCTCCAAAGGCAGAATCTTAAAATATTAATAGTAAGAAAAATATACCTTGAGGACACCACTGCCTCTAAAGTGCTTTTGTCCTGCTGCAGGGTGAAAGGAGAAGCATCTATACCATAAAGATCCTTCCTATCTAGGACAGAGGGATTTACCAAAGGGAAAATTAACAACTAAAAAAAAAAAAAAAAAGAAAAGAAAAAAAAAAAAAAAGGCAGGAGAAGTTGACATCTGCCTTGCAGCAATAGAGTTAAAGCCAGATGGGACTTCCATCAGAAATATCTTGAGAAAGTGTACTGGTAAATGTAGAGCAGATTACACCCCACGAACATTATTTCCTCCACTGCTAAAGCAAGAAACTGTTCATAGACTACTTAATCCAGGGCTTGCTGCTAAGAATAAGAAGAAACAAAGCAGAGCCTTATACAGCAGTATCAATAGCCAAAAAAAAAAAGAATTTAAAAATATTCAAGTTAGCACCACATTTGTGGAACAGGGATGACAAGTTGCAGTCTATTCACTGCTTTTAACTCCGCTCCACCAAGCAAACTCAGACATAGCCTGTGATCAGCCTGGATGCATTAGGAGGAAGAGAAGAGAAGAGAAGGGCCCCTAAACACCCACTCAGGGTGAGGAGTTTCACTGGTCAGCAGTGTCTTCACTGATGTGTTTTAATAGAGGCATATAACTCACAGATCAGTTTCAGCAGCTCCACATCTGCCCATATGCTTTCTACCAGATGAGAAGTAATTTTTTAAAACATATTTGGCCACTCTAGTCACTTTCTGAAGTATATTTATATGGTAAAATATTACTTTTCTCCTCTTAGCAATTTAGAACAAAATGGCACTGTGTTTTGCAAGGGCAGAGGAACGACAAATGTTAGTAATCTAATATCCTAAATCAGATAACTTTTTCTCTTAAATGTGCTTTCAGTCAGTGATTTGTAAAAGCGAGATATTGGAATGCCCCTTCTGTACAGAAAAGTGTGCTTCTGATGACACAGGAATGCTTGCAAACTAAGTCAGGATTTGCACCTAATGGGTCACTTCCCACGCTTTTATTCCAAGTGGACAAGAACTATTTAGGAAACTGATTTTGAGAAAATCACTGGACTTATTTCTTCATATAAAAAGTGAGGACTTTTCAGAGGAAGTCTCTCTTCAGAAGTGTGGATGGTCCACCGGCTTTCCAAGGAAAAACAGCAAAATTTTTGGCCAGTTATATCTCCATGCTCAAAGTGGTGACAAACTCCCTGAGTACAGATTAATCATTAGTTAATGTCTTACAGCAAAAGTATCTATTCAGAAGGACTGTAAAAGCACTGGTAGCCTTTATTCTCCAGGTTGTTTCCTCTGAAGCTTCAAGTCCTCTTTTTGACTATGAGGCTTTCTCAGAGATGTCAGAATTCACCTATGTATGACCACACTTTCCCTAGTTTTTCTAAGCAGAGAATTTCTTAATTCATATCCCAAGTCCCAGGTAGTGCTGTGTAGAACTACAAAAAGTTGAGGCACTTAAATGAAGTGACAAAATTAATATAACTATTAAAATACCTGACTAACCATTTACTTGACAGCAAGGCACAAAACATGCCCAAGAGACTCGGGAAAGGGTCTTTGTACACAAGAACTATTAGGTATAATCACAAACACCTCTATAAACCAAATTCTGTTTTACACATTATTCTTGGCCTTTAAAGGGATTTTTCATACCATTAATTTGCTGTTACTTTAAGATACTTTTCTGTGTTGTAAAGAAATTCTGCTGTAAACAGAACAAAACCCAAATCTAACACAAACTAAGGACTGAATAAAAAAAAGTCATGCCGAACAACTAATCAAATTTAATATGATTTTCAGGGCAATCTAGGTGACTTGGGCACACTAGCCTTAATTAAAAAACGCACAGAATTACCTCATTATCTCCAGTGGAAAAGTGTGTCTAGACAGCTTTGAAAATTTCTCTGTGAAGTGTAATCTGAAAATCACTACTGAACCATTTTTTTAGGTGCTGCATAAACAAATTTAGTGTAGAGAATTATGATTGAGGGTAAAAGCCAAAAGAAATAGCAAACACAGCCTGTCTATCAATCCATTAACTTTCTTTTCCAATGTAGAGCTTGTGTAGTTTCTACAGGACACACAATTTTTGTGGCTCTGTTACTGCGTATAATTCAACACATTTAGTGACATACAGGGTAAATTCAAGCCACAAGCAAAATAAATCAGTAACACAGGAGCCACTGATCTCAATTCATACCGACACAAAGTCAACTTTTTTGTCATCCTTGGTTTTGTTAATTGAAGAGAGAGTGAAATATGTCCAAGAGATATAACATGTATAGGTGAGTTTATGTAAGTTTTTTATTTTATTTTAAATTAATTCAGCCGCACCTTATAAAACATTAAGTATCTCCTGTTGGCCTTAAGCCTTCTTTTGTGCTGCAAAAATTGTTAAGGCTTGAAAGTGTTCAACATCCAGCCAAAAAGTGATTATTACCTTTCAGCATTGGACTCCATTTCATGGATTATGAAGGCATTTCCCAGGTGTACATAAAATGCTGTTAATAACTGAGAGACAGTGAGGAGGACCACATCTCTGCAGAGCCTATTTTTGTTTCAACTGGTGGTTAAACTTTATGCATTTCCACAAAGACCTACAAATTACAACTCATAACAAAAATATTTGCAAATAACAGACCGACTTTATTAAATGGTGGGCCTGATCCTAATTTTTAAACCTGTTGGATGACATTAAACCTGACTGCAAAGTAACCGTGAATCCAAGGCTGGTGTATCAAAGTGCCCCATGACAAAGCCTTCAGATGGATAACATGCACACACAGCTTAGTTGAGCACTCCATAACAAACCAGCCAAGCTGAACCAGGTCTTTTAGAGAAATAAAGGAATCTAGGGATTAAAATAGCATGAATAATAAGTTGTTTCATATATCATTTGTACTAGTAAGAAAATGCATTACTGTTGCATGGATGGGAACAAAATTATCCACTTTCTTCAAGTAATTTTAAGCACTCAGAAGTGGTATCTACAACACTTAAAATACATAAATCTTAATTCTGTTGTCATTGTAAGAATATTCCTTATCATCCACTGACAGCTTTAGAGACTGTATAAACGAACAGTTACAGGACAAAGGCATGCAGGACTTGACCTGCTTCTCTAATGCAGAAATCTCTCAGACACCACTGATAACATCCTTAAGAATATTTTCTGTGGTATATGATATTAGCAATAACCTTAAATCTCAAATAAAATTGCCTCCAGAGAAAGCAAGAAGGAAACAGAAAACCCCAAACTGAAAGTCTCTCTGACAACAAGTTACCAAATAGATGATGTTTATGATTATGAAGGGCAAACACACCAACAGATGTGCAGATAAATCTTTTCCAGAAGATCCTAAGCATGAACTTGATGCATAAAAATAATCATGTCTAAACAAGCCTTTTCTCAGAGCTACCATAAGTGAGTGATTATGTCCCTCAACAGCATTTAGACAACTTGAAATCATATTTGTTACCTAAAAAGCAATGAAATCTGGGTTAAATAGGAAAACTGGCAGCAAGTTAGGGTAAGTCAAGAACTACACCATGCTTTCTGTAATAAGATTGTGTGTGCTGTGACCCATATATAAAACAAAACTGAGAAGATAAATGTATGTATCACTCATTTTATAAAATATAGTAGTGAGGACTTGAATAAGGTAGAGAAGAGAATCTAATTTTCCTACTAATCGGCATGTGTTTTTAGAAGATGAGAAGCAAACTGAGAGTAGGAACAAAAGATACTTGAATAAGTTGCACATACATATTTAAAATATCACACATTAAAACCTGTCCCCCCTGGAAGCAGAAATGACTATGTTTACTACTTCTAATTATGTGTGATATTTCAGTATTGCCACAAAAAAAATATTTATGCTACTCATGGTCAGAAAGGCCTAACTAGAAAGAGAAAAAAAAAAAAAAAAAAAAAAAAAAGTAGATGACACCACTCCATTCCTTTATGCAGAGGAGTGTGACAGCAGAGCCCATCTGTTAAGAGCACAAACTGTGCATGCTGCCACCAACCAAAGTCACCCCAGAGGGCTTGGCTGTGTGCAGTGTTCAGGAGTGCAAGTAACAGCTTGCCTACATGGGGAACCTGTTACAAAATAAAGTAGGGTGCACTATACACATACCAAATTGTTTCCCTAGCAGTTTACTCCAAAACAGGGCTCAGCAAGGTTTATCTCAGCCCACCATTAGAGTGGGCTTACAATAGGAAACTGATGGGTGCCTCTGTGGGCAGCACAGCAGGGAGCGACTATTCCATAAAAGAAGTTCAAAACTTCACCCCTCAAGGCCACTTACTAGTTTGCCATCTCCAAGGAAAGGACTGGAGAAGCCAACTACCTTTCACACACATAGTGTGTCTGCTGTCCTCTTCAGCTCCAGACTGCCCATTTCATGCCTTTCTCTTGGTTCCTGGCTTTGCACTCAAAAACGTGTTCAAACTTCTTTGGAAGCCTTTATGATTACATAAGGAGAGAAGCTTTTAGGGTTTTTCTCGCTGGTTTTGCAGGAAATAGCTCCTGATCTTTGTCCATCTGCTCACAGATGTTTTCAGGCAGACAACAGGAACAGTGCAAGAAAGTCAGAGTGAGATGACCCATGGAAATGCCCACTGTGATCTTTCAGGATCGCTCTTAATGTGACAATCTGTTTCACTACTTCTTCCCAACTTCCGTCACTGACTTTCTTCAAATTGCAGGGATGCCTAGAAAGCACAGGGAGAGAATGCAGATTAGCATTGCTCAGGCCTGTAAATCTCCAAAACACAAAAAATATTATTTTCTTACATTATTCTTTTTTATAGGAAGCTGCAAGCCTAGAAACACATCAAGAAATAATCAAAATTCATTAGCAGATATCAGCCACTTATTGCAACGCCTGAACTTGCTCACGACCATATCCAGCAACTGCTTATCACAGCAAGTTGTTAACATATTACAATAAATGGTGAATTAATTCATTCTTTTGATTTATTTTCTCTAATCTGCAACTCATTAGACTTTAAGTGCTATTTATAATACAAAACTGTGTTTAGTTTTAATTTTAATCTCTAATAATGGGAGATAATGGGATAAAACTGGGAACAAATCAACATGTGGTTAGAATTTTCCTATGGGGCTTTAAAATATGAAGGAAATCCATGCAGAAGGAGGCATACCTGGGTATTCAGACATTCCAATCAAAACAACATCATATGGGTCATGGATGAAGAGTAAGAGGTTATTTATTATTAGCATCTGAGCTAGTGGCTGGTTTAAAAGGCAAGAAAATGAGGGGAGACAGAAAAGATTAGTTATCTGAAAGTAGAGAACATTTCACATGAACCATGAAAAATTACTAGCATAGTGTTAAGTGCATGTTTGTATATTAATATTGGCTTTCATGCTTTCAGATAATACTGCTGACTCTTTTTCTTTGAGATAATTTCATCTACATTCTACAGACTTTCTTATTAAACAAATCCATGTGCTGTTTGACACAAGCTTTTCTCTATTTATTAATACAAAAGAAACCCTGAGTTTGATTTGTCATCAGGACTATGCTACAGTTAAACAATGCTCATGATGGATCAGTGCACCTCTAATTGTCCCTGAACACCTACTAAAGCAAGAATGATAAATAAATTTACAATACTTCTCCAAACAAAAACCTCCCTACTTGAGTTCTGCTTATCTAAGAGAAATCTGAGACTCGGCATAGACTCCTTTAATCTGTATTTAAATTCGGGTAGATGAGTGGCAACAAATATATAGGATGCAGCCTGACTTCAGTTTTTCTAGAAGGTTCACACAGATTTACTTTAACAAGAATAAAGTATGAACATCTTTACCAAGGGTCCCAAAGGTATGACACGCTTTGGAAGATGAAGCCAACACATGCCCCCCATCTTCCAAGATTTACAAATAAAAACAATTCATAAAGGAAAGGGGATGTTCACTGCAATTATTTTGTATTTATATACAGCATATTCCAATGATCTTTCCAAATGAGCTGTGAAGTCCAGACACCCAGTTCTCATAGGTACTCTGAATCAAAGGTAAAGAAAAATGTTTTCTAGCTGATAAAATTTGCCTAGGTAAGAGTCTGCAAGATACCCATATTTGAGATAAATCTTAAGTACTATTTAATAAGTTTCTTTGTTGTATTCTTAGGATGTCACCCACTTCCATGTGAGACCTGGACAGCTTTTTGATATAGGTCCTGAAAAATAGCTGGCTGATGTTTATTCACCAGACTTTCATCCAGCATGTACCTTGAACGAGACAGTAAACATGGTTTTTATTTCTTCCATACTACAGCCGAGAATCCAAGGCTATACAACACAAAACACAGACAAAAGAGTGTCCAAAAGCAGTATTTCAGAATAAAGTGGTACCTCAATCAGATGAAACAGACCTCAGATTTCATAAGGACTATTTATTAAGAAATGGATACACTTGACATTAGGACCAGTGATGCAGGGGCAAGCCTGCTATGACAGAGGGCAGTTCTGCTCTCCTTACACCTCTGCAGCGCTTTAAAACCAAAACCAAAACCATTCAAAGAGTAAGAAGTGCATATGTAGCACACTGATAATTATTCCTGCCATCAAATCTGGGAGTGGCTAGAATCCTACAGATGTAATCTCTCCATTCAGTGATACAAGTTCTATGAATGTTTATTTTGGCACTTGTCTGTGGAAGCTACATTGATAATGAAAAATCGAATTACTTTCTCCCACAGTGGGTGTGGACATCATGAGATCAGTATACGCCTGTTGAAAGAGATTGCAAAATGCTATTGTCTGTCTTTTAGAGCCATGTTGAAGACTATGAGAAAGAGGCAGAAATATTTGTCAATTTTACTGTAAGATTTAGGTCTGGTAGGCTATATTATGATTGAAATTCTGCTCAACAGATGTTATCGCTATCATGAAAGTAGCCACTTTCAAAAAGTTACAAAGGCAGCATTTTCAGGAGTCCTCAGGTAGTTTCCAGCTATCCTACCTAGGATTGTACAGCACCCTGTCGTGGGAAGCAAGCTAACCAGCCAGATCAATAGTATAACTATTCCTTGAGATTAAGCACTAACTCAGGTCCCAGAAGCCGTGTTACTCCATTTGTCCATGTTACATCCAGCGAATCGATCCCAGCTCTCAGAGTAATTGTCAAAAGTGCCCCAGGGAGGTAGCTCTATGCCTGAAAGTCGCTCATTCGTTGCCACATGGGGGATCGTTGAGACTCATTTTAATGCAAGGTTTCAGCATCTCCACTGGCTCCAAAGGAGACTAAGAACAGTTGCTTTGGACAGGGCTTTTGCATCCACATCCCTTGAAACATCTGCAACACACAATGGCAGCAGCAGCATGAAAAGGAGCAGATTGCAAATCCTGCTCTCCAACAGCTGCGTAAATATTCATGCAGCGGCCTGCACTGCACTCTCTGCTGCAGCAGTGACTTTTCCAGCAGCATCCAATTAGGAAGCTTAGCTCAGGTGTGTCCATACAAACTGCAGCAACCGCAGTGTAAACATACCCATCAGCACTTCTAGAAATCCCACTTTCACTGAACTAATTGACAAGCACAATCTGAAGCAAACTGAATTACAGGCTGAGGCACAGGACAAGGGTGTTTATTGTAAACCAAGCACCTCTAAGGATGCTGGTTGCAGCTGCTTTCTGCATGCATATGCACACAACATACAGTTCTTGCCTTTTTCTTCTGGACTTTCAAAAATGGAGACAAAATGTATTAAGGTAATATCCTTGAAACTGCTATCGACAGTTTTCCAAACATCTGCTTTTTTTAAGAATTCACTGAATAATCTAAACAGATACAGCAGTGATATTGTCTTATAAACAGACTCCTCCTTTACCAACAAAGTTATATAATTGAAATGAAAATCCTTCTTTCATAGATAACAGTGAAATCTTCCCCAGTATAATAAAAAAAAAAATCTTAAAATCTTATTCTGGTAGCTCTTATTACCTTATTCTAAAGTTCTCTTAAAGGCTCTAATCCAGAAAACACACACTTGTGTTTTTGTGTCTGATCCAGCAGACAAGCTACATCTGTGTAGCCCAATTAAATATTTGCTTAAATAATACAATTTTGAAATATAGGATCCATAAAATTAACTCTAGAAAAGCGTGAATAGGCACTGCAGTATAGATCTGTTCTTGTCTGTCCAGATAGAGGTCATTATTAAGGCACCAAATTAAAAAAAAAAACAAAACACCTATTTACATGAACTAGATCCTTTCCTGTCTACCTGTATCATCAGGAAGTTATTATGGTTGTACTGTCACGTCTCATGCCATCCTATAATCCAAAAGCCTTTCTGTGCCAGACAGACGTATCCCTTAAAATGGAAAGTTGTTAAGAGACTCTGGGCTTATCTCCTATGTCTATTTGCACAGAAGTATCCCGTTTAAAGTCCCATTTTAATTTAAATATAAAACTGAACTTCTGTTGAGAAATAAATTCTAGAATCTTTGCCAAAACCTGACTCTCTGAAGAGGCAGAGTAAATGCATAGAAATATCAGAACTATTAACGATCTGCTGGCCCAGATGCCAAACAAAGGTTTTAAGACAAGAATTACAAGAGTGTACAGGGGGAAAACAAAGAGGTAAATAATCTGTTTTCTATTTAATGAAAAAAAAAAAGCTGAACTTGCTTTCCAAGTTCTTGTTTCCCACCCCCATTTTTTTTTTTTTAATACTGTGCTCCTATTGAAGCTACTAAAGAGTAGAGAGTGAAACAGGATTAAATAACCTTCCAGACTCAGTGCCTTTGTAGAGCTTTCAGAAAGTTCCGCCTCATTTCAATGCTAGTTATCTGACTCTCTGAGCAGCAACAAGGTCTCACCCAATGTTTGTTCTGTTACACACACCAAATTTCAATAAATATGCTGTGAGAAAGCCTATAAGTAAACACAAGCAACTAATAAAGCTGATACAGCATCACCATGGCTTAATCAGTAAGGTTACTGCAGGGGTAAATTTGGTTATAGAGCTGATTCTGGTAGCTCAGCTTGCTGCATCTTCACAACAAACTGGTAAGTGAGCTTCCTCAGCTTCTGCAAGAAGTCTTGAGTTTGCCTGCACAGGCCTTAAGCTATTTCCAGCCACGGTCTTCTCTCCTTTCTGTACAAAATGGAATACTTTAAAATGACAGTGTTGCTTGGAGACATCTGTAATGTCACCCTGCTCAAAGAAGGTCGTTCACAGCTGGGAAGCATGGAAACATGAATAAATCCAAGGAACTCCACAGCACCAATAATAAAATTTGAAACATACACACCTCCCAAGACACTTATCCAAATTAAAACCCATTCTATACAATCTGAAATCTCATCACTGTGAGCAGCACTCCCAATTTTTTGCTCAGCTTGAACTTAATTCAGTATCATTATTAAAAATATATGGGATAAGGTAGGAACGAATCACTTATAAATTCACAGCAAGAGGAACAAAATGTTAGAGCGGTTGAAGAAAATAGAGGAAAATTCTAGCTCAAGCATACAATCCTGACTGCCTTATCTTGTCTTTTAATACTGGTTGGCTACAATAAATACAACAGGTCAAGAGTGCTCTAAATGAGATTAGATACTCTGAGCCCTTAAACAACACCAGAATCCTGGAAAGAAAATAAAAGGATAGTTCTTATGAGGTAATGTGACACAACAAAACCTGCCTGTAGAAAAATATTCTGCCAGTTTTTTAGGTGTAAGCAGTTCATTTCTTGTAACAAGAGCTTTGCCTCTGTGATCTTTTGCAATACTGCTAAATCAAACAACAAAAGTGACAAATATATATATGTTATTTACATATGGCCTTACATAATTTACAAATATATGGAGACACTGTTGAGAATAATCCTGCTCATTCAGGGACAGCAAATTTTGAACCTGACAAAAAGGATCTGCTTTAGATGTCATAGTGCAGGGGTCTCAGACTCTCTTTCTTTCGTTCATTCTTACAGACAAGCCTGCCAGTAGTTTGAAGTTAATGTAGTTTTCACAACTAAACAAGTTATTTCTCCTTTTCATATTTCTTTATTCAGTGCTTGGAATATGCAAGATATTAAGTTGTTTCAAAATTTATATTAAAAAAAATAAATAAATTACTGCTGTTTTAAAAAATATACAGGAAAATCTAGTACAAACATATAGAAAGTTTTCTCCCTTTCATTTCTATCTGACAGAGTCTGCACAAGAACTCATATCTCAGAATTGAACAGGTCCTTATTGACAATAGGCCTGGGACCTCATAAAGCTCCCGTTTTCTTCATCTCAGATGAAGAGAAGGTGCCTCAGCTATTTGGAAATGGATTGCCCTTAACAACAGCAATTAAAAAAAAAATAATCCTGAGGGAAACCAAGAACTTAACATAAATGGAAATTGTTAATTGACTAGTAAATAGTCATGAGCTGCTTCCACAAAGCCTAGTCCATACACTACTAAATTCAAATGCTTTGAACCAGATTCACATGAATACAACAGAGTACAGTAAAATACAAAATCACAGAATCTTTCCCCTTTTTTTTACCCTTCTCCTACTCCTCTCCCCAGCACCTAGAGATACTGTGTAATGAAGACACTTTCTAAATATTTTTAACTAATTTGCCCTTTACAGGGTGTTCTTCTCCAAAAAAAGTGTGTTTTAACTGTTCCTCAGATGAATCAGATTAGAAACTTTGTATGCCTCAATATGTTTTATCAGATGCTGTACCTGTATTAGACAGATACAATTTAGATTGAGTTTTCAAAAAAAGCCTTCTAAATGGAATGTACAAATGCATGATAAATTTGTAAGATAACAAATTAAACACATTCCAACGACATAGAAAATGATGGGGTTTGTTTATTATAGTTGCTGGTCTTCAGACATTGCTCTCTGTAGTACTTTAGCTCAGTCATAGAAAGGAAACAGCAGTTTCTAAGTGCATTTTCACGGAGCATTTGAAGTTTGCACGACCATTCCATGCCACTGTAAAACACCTCTGCTTCACTAGAAGTGACTAATACCTGACTAGATAGAGAAAGCTCTCATATAAAACAAACAAACAAACAATCAATCAAACAAACAAAAACAACCCAAAGACAAAACAAAAACACACACAGATGAAAAAGCAGTTAAGTCAATGTCTTAAAGCAAGAGTTCCAAGGAAGGAGACCTAAGCATAAAAGCAATTAGGTAGAAATATACAAAACACTCAGGCTGAAAGTCAAGGGATGAAAAAATCACCACTTATTTTCCCACCAGTGGTGATAATCAGCATTTATCACTTAAAATTAATTTATGCTTCATCAGCTTTCATCCTCTTAACTTAAATCAGACAATCCTTTTCACTTCAGACCGAAAAAGGAGAGCTCTAGAAGCATATAACAGTTATTCAAATGTGGCAGAAAGGCCACAGACATTCCCCTCCAGTGCTGCAAGTACCTCACCTGCTTCTGTGCAACCTGCAAAACACAGAGTTAAATGCAACTCTTTGCGTTTGTTCTCACGGATGTCCCCTCTCATTGCTGCTTTGAAGACAGAGTTGAGAAGGAAGGGATAAACACTTCAGTTGTTCAAACCCTGGGGATCTCCAGAAGGAAGCATCCCTGCACCCATGGGCAACCATTTGCCAGATCCAGCAGACATACCATGACTCTGCTCCTACACTTCATACTGCCACACACTCCACACTTCTACAGCATGTGGATCTCATCGAAGAGAAGCTGCAGCTCCATCATCCCAGCAGAACAATGGTGTAAAGCCTGGCTCTCCTCATTGCTTTCTGACCTTGCTGCTTCTTGTAACACCACCTGCATAAAGCCCCCAAGCAGATTCAGCCACGAGATGCAAAGAAAGATCTGTTAGCCTGTAGGACACACGTTTCCCAGTTATGGAAGAAAAAGGGAGACCAGTACAGCATGGATAGTGTGCAGAGACCTTTAACAGCATACAAAGCCTAACATAAGCAGAGATGGTAATATTGATTTATAACTTGTTTGGCTGAACAAAGAGAATTTTGCCTTATAACCTTCTAGAAAGTATTTTCCTGATTAACTATGGTCAAATCAGTGGTGCTGGCAGGCTGATGAAGCCTGTGCCGTTCAACCAAGCAACTTGGCTCAAAATCTAGCGTTGTCAGTTGTTGCTCAAATCAGAGGAATTCCACAGCCATCTCCCGTACTTCAGTTTGCGTGACACTGATAGAGGCCTCCTAAAACTGCTTCTGTGAGTGTAACCAACAACAATGTCCCCTTTCTAAACCTCAGTTTCACTCCCACCCAATAGCAAAAATCACTGATCTATACGTCAAATTCAGCTGCCATTCTTATACAGTTGCTCATGTTCACTGGTCATCAAGTGCAGAAACTAGTTCACAGCAGCTGTGAAAATCACACTGTGCACAGCAGGGTCAAACAACTCACCCTGCCCCAAAATTTCTGTCCCTTAAAAGAGCAAGACCAGGATCACGGTTTCAATGCAGAAAATAGAAAAGACCTTTTTATGACACTAAATGTCCTCACCCATGTTAACTGTGTTCTCTGACCCTCATTGGTAGAATCAGGCCATCACACCTACCTACTTAATGACACTTATCAAGCAAGCACTTTGTGAGTGCAAAGTACTAAGGCCAGTCACTAATACAGGTGAAAGAGAAACACGGTTGTTTCTGATCCCTACCTTGACGTTCCAGGCACTGAAACTTATAGCAACTTAATTTTCCAAAATTGGAGAATACTGATATCAGAATCTTTCAAAGACCTGGATAATGAAGACTTAAGTAAATGGAGCTGTTTTATTATCAGTCCAGTACTTCACTTCAATAGCTGTTCATGTCAAACCCATATGAACAGATATTTACAAACATATACATGTGCATATACAGGTATCTTTCTTTCATGATATCCTGTGTTGTGACTTATATATCTAGTCTACATTCAACATACCAGGAATTTATCAAACTATGATCTGAAAAAAGAGGTAATCAGAGAGCTGGAGCTCTTCTAGTGAAACAAACCTGCAGAAATGGAAACCCGCAAGTTCATCACTGAAGTGTGTGAGGAAGACACTATATATTCTAATCTTGCTTTTAGGGTGAACTTCCTTTTCTAGTGGTCCATCTCATATGCACTGTTATTACATTTGACACATCTGCAGTCTCTCATAATGCTTCTGCAGGGATACAATGAAGCATGTATATATGAGGGTTTAAAACTCCTAAGGAAGAGCTGGTAGATGTGAATGAAAAGCACCTGCACAGCTTGTTATGATTTCCCTGAAGTTCTTCACTGCTTAGTGTAAATCAGGGTAAAACTAATGAATGGTGAACACTGCAACCCTTAGAGGAGGCAAAACACCTAAAGGAGATAATTAAACAATATGCATATTGCCAGAGTGATATTTATAGGATTTAATCTTGACTTGAAACGGCAGAGGGTCTCCAGCTCCTCTCTTGAGCAGAGCAGCAGCTGTTTCACCCCAAACCTGTGTGAAATGGTATGTGCAGTGTAATGAATTACTTGCATATTAAAGAGACACTGCGGGAAATTAGTTCAATTAGCTGCTTCCCATGTAAAGGGCACTTCAGTTTTATTTAAAAGCAACATTTTAAGAAATCATCTGTTGTTCTGCAGGCTGGCAGCAGGTTCATTTCAAGTTTTTATTGTTTTAATATTGTTACTGTGATAATTAACCAGCTGGAAGTTTGGTTACAAAAGGTAGTTGCTAAGTGCTGCTCATGCCTTTATCTTATAGGTGAATTAATTAATTTCACAAAGAATGTCTCATTTAGCCAGAAAGGAAGGAACAAAAAGTATCCAAGAGCCACAGCCAAGCAAATATTTCACCAAAAAAACCATACAGGGTTGAGTAGCTCTTTCATGCTCTGTGTCTCTCTGTGCATCTTCTAGATTTCCTGATGAAAGTTGGGAGTTTGAAAAGTTACTCACTTTCCCCTTTTGGGTACATCTACAGCCTTAGGGGTCTGTCTGAAAGCAGTGAAGAAGGCAAGTGCATTGGGGGCAAAGAACAGGGCAGATAAGCCAGGAGACAGGGTGCTTCATGCCATTTCTTTTAATTAAAAAAACCTCAAACTACTGCTATTGCCTCAAATTGGACTCATATTTCCACAGAACCCAGGGCTTCTGGTATAGATTTGAGATTATCTTAATCTTTTGAATGTCCTGTCAATAGTATGCTTTTTATCACCTACTGCTCTTCCCAATAACTAGGGAAAAAAAAAAATTTAAAAAAGTGACATCTAAGAAAAAAGTGAATTTCCATAAACCAAAAATTCTAAACATAAAACCTGCTACACCTTTTTGCTAACCACGGGCTTTCAAAAGTCCTGTCAGCTTTCCTTTCTTCCTCCAAATCATGGGGTTATGTTAAAAGAACTCATACTAGGTTAAAGAAATACTGTCTTTTCATTCTGAAGAAAAGTTTTCAGTAATCTTCTGTTTCTAGACATTAGTGCTTTAAAAATCCTTTAATATAGGAGCATAGTTGGCTAGAAAAAAAGGCAGAATTTTCAGACTAAAAGAAGAAGATAGATGCTTTTAAAAAAAAACCAAACAAAACCAAAACAAAAAAAACAACTGTAAACCAATAGTTTTTGATTCTCTGATAACACAAATAACATGTTCCAGACAAACAGATAATTTTAATTAACATTCTAATTTAATCACAGTGATTTTTTTTCCCATAAATTTTAAAGGGAAATAAGCCCTGACCAGAGGGAATAAAACTGGAAGAGATGGCAGTGTCATGGAGCTGCTAAACTTCATATAAGTTTTCTGTACCATTCTGGGCTGCCTTCTCTCTTTCAAGGCACTGCATAAATCCAGACAGAACAGAAGTTTGCTCTGTGTAATATGTTGGTAAAATAACTATTTACAAACAACCAGAAAAGCAACAGGAGAAATTTTCCTACCTCATCTTTCTTTGCCTTGCACGTGGGACAGTAAATAGAATTTATGAATTCTGAGTGAGGTCTGTACCTGTACTCTCACTTTGTAGCGTTGATGGGAAGGGCTGCTAGAACTGTGTAAAACTTGCAGTTTTGCCTGAGGAGACATAAGGCTGTGTGAGTAGTTTCCAGTGGACCATCTCAGATCTTGATGCACAGGAGGTGGCATGCTGCAAAGAACCCAGGCTAACAGCTATATGGATGTGAAAAAGTTGAAGAAATACATATTCACCAAACCTGGAGGCTGGAATTTAAGTTTTAGTGTGTCAGCATCCAACAGGAACAGGCAGCAGGAGCTGTGTGCAGTATTTAAAGCCACACAACTTGTATCAAGATAAAAGTTCTCAGTAGATTAGTAGGTGCTTCTAAAAACGAAGAGGTTTGGACAATTACAGTTTTAGGCATTAGGTGGACATACACAGGATTCAGTTTATTCACATTTGTTGAAATAAAATACAGGTTTTCAGCATACAAATAGTTATCTTTTTAGCATATTTCTTTTGTTCTTCCTTGCTTCATCTATAATTGTAAGTAGTATGAAAGCTTTCAGGTTTTGCCAGGTGGGGAGAACAGAGCATAGTTTTAGATAAGGGTTTCATTTAAGACAAATCTTAAAAACATTTGAAGGTGAGAAAACTGCTCTGCTGTCATGAGCTTTTGAAACAAATCCAGTTCAAAAAAGGAAAAAAGGGAAAAAAAAAAAGTTATTTAGCTAATGTCTACAAAGCACTTTATAATCTAATCCCCAGCACATCATCATGTCCTGTAAATCGACAAGCATGCTATCGACAAGCATTTTATTATAATGTAAGGAGCAAGTCTGACTGGTTTAAACATCAGTATCACAGTATGCGCAGACAATACAGAGTGTAAAATTAATGCTCACACTAATTTGTGAACCCACAGAATATGCAGTCAGTTCCTGGTATATCCCGATTCACTAAACATAAACATAACTGTGGGAAATTATAAGATTAGCTTGATACGTGCCATTTTTCAGCCTTGTGTGGTCGTTGTTGTTGTTCTATTCTGAATAATCCTGTTGATATCTAAAAGGTATGCCTACAATATAATAACTAAAAGAATTACAATGCTACTCCTGGTAAGGGCCCGACTGCACAAAAGTATACTCAACCGTCTTTGCTGAAACTGACTGCCCTGGAGGTGAAAAGACTGGCATCAGTGAATACTGCAGCACAGTGCTTGGTAGTTAGCAGAGAACTGGCAAGCAGATGGTCTGACTTGATGGTCCCTTTCTCCAGCTGTCCTTTTTGGTTGTTCCTCCTCTTACTCATTAGGAAAAAAAATAAATTAAAAAAAAATTACAAAAAATAAAAAATTACCTGAGGACATCACAGTTGCAAGCCTACATCTATGACCAGAATATTTATAGAATAGTCCTCTAATGTTCCTTTCAAACCAAGCAATTGCTGTATTTCTCACAAAGTCATGCTGCATTAATGATGACTGGAAGCAGGGGAAGCCTGCTCAACAGATGTGGATTTTGTCCACCCCATGGAAAACACCTGAGCAACAGCTCCCACAGGCAGAAACTTCTTAGCACCCTCAAACCAGGCTGAACTGAGTTGCAATGTAGTGACACAGGAAAAAAGGGATTTTGGATGTGCTGGGAGGTCTGTGCTCCATGGAGTAGAGGCTTGGCCATGGAGTACATCACTGAGGTACTGTCGTAGCATATATTGCTTCCATCCCTCACCAAGCAGGAGGTGATTAGAACTGGCATAGTTTATAGCTGGTAAAATAATCTACAGCCAGTTGTTTTGCAAGGCAAAAAGCAAGAAACTAATGGCTATCCTCAGTCAGCAAACTTCCTTCTGGCAGACTGTTCAGCTATCTCTTACAAAGGGCATTAAGGAAAAGCAGTTCTCATGTGGCATAACTGAAAATCGTCTCACCGAGGCACCTGAAGATCTTATCTCATTAGCTGCTCTGTCGGTTTTGTGGGTTTACAATTGCCTTCTTTTAATTTCAAAAGCATGTTTCAAATTGCTGGGAGAACACTGTACAAAAGAGTCTGGCACTAGGCAATTAACTGAGCCTAGAAGGAAATATTGAAAATTACTATATACAAATATTTGATGAGAGTACAAAACAGAACTGGAATAAAGAAAAAGATATGTTCCTAATCACTGCTTTTTAAGAGCACATATTGGAAGTAAATGTAGTTAAATTTAGAAATTAGCATGGTTTTTAATTAGCAGCATGCTTCCCTGCAGTGCATGCCTGTGCACTTCTTGGAACAAATTCTGAGAGCTGACTATCTCACACGGAAGCATTACTTTCAAGGTCGTGCTTTTTCTACCTTTTGTGTGTTGTAGCTTCTAGCCCAAGCTTTCCAATTCTGATTGCAAGTAAAACATCAAAGCAAAGAGAGCTCATGAGGGTTTATTTTCCATGAGTAACAGGGTGCAAAACCCACCTATCCCCCTACTCCACTCCACAGGTGTTCACAGCTTTTCTCAAGAAGTCCAATAGATTACTTAAACAATTGTACATCTAAACTTCACCCTTTCCCGCCCCCCCCCTTTTTACTTTTAATCTGTCATTTTGCTGCTTCTTTTTTGGCATGGCAAGGAAGTAGGTCCAAAAACTTGCCTGTGTTACCCAGCTCTGTTGGCAGGTGTGATGAGCAACGTGTTTTCTACACACACACACACACACAAAACTAAGATCTAAAGTAAAATTTAATTTAAATTTTATTTAAACTAAAAATTAAAATAATGAAGATGTGGTTGCTTTTTTTTTTTACTCCTGTAAGAGCTGCGGAAAGCAGCAGTGGGGTTGATATCCCAGGCAGGCTGCAGGATCCTGCTGGTTGCCTTCAATTAAACCGAAAGCGGCAAAAGCTGACGAGCACCCCGCGCTGCGATGCGCGCGTTTGAGACGGATGTATTTGCGTTTCGGGCACGGCGGGGAGGGCACACACCCGTGCGCAGGGCCGCAGGGACAGGAGGGCACCTGCCCTCCCGCTCTCCGCTGCCGCCGCAGGGCGCGCTCCCTGTGTCCCGCCCGCCCGCCGCGGGGAGGCTCCCGCACGGCCCCTTCTCCCCGCATTCCCCAGGGACCCGCGGGCAGGCTGCGTGACCACGGAGGGCCCGGGCAGCCCCGGCCCCGCCCCGGCCCGCCCGGCGAGGCGTGTCCCGCGGGCCGGTGCGGCAGGTGTGCGCGCAGGGCGAGCGGGGCCCGCGGGCAGCCCCGCGCCGGGCGGGCCGGGCCGGGCGAGCGGGCCGGGGCTCGTACCGCGCTGCCTCCAGCGCCGCGGGTACGGACGGGAACCCGCAGCCGTGGCGGGAGGTGAGCGGCCTGGCTTTCCGCGGCCGGAGCCCTCCCGTCGGGCTGGGACTCCCGGTGGGTCGGGGGGGGGCACAAGGAGCCGCGTGTTCCCCGGAGCAGGACGGAGCCGCAGCCCCCGCGGCGGGAGGAGACGCGTCCCGCGCCCGCAGGCCCCGCGGTGAGACCGCGCTCGGGGGGCTGAGGGTGCGCGGGTCTCGGGTCCCTCCCGTCGGGGTCCCGGGGGTTCGCTCCTCGGGCCGGGGGTCGCGGTGCTAGGACTCGCCTTCCTGGCGTGCAGAGGGAACGGTAAGGATTGCAGACGAACTTTGTCTTACCCCAGTAATGGAGGAAGAGAAGGAGCCGTGGCCAGACCCTGCCGCGGGTCTCAGGTGGGATTGAAGGCAGATGTTTCCCGGGGCAGCTACCGCGTTTTGCAGCTAGCTACGTGCAAGACTTGCTGTTTCATCGCATGCTTATTTATGTTTAGCTCTGTGCAGATCTCTGAAGTGCGTCTTCCCATAGATACTGTCGAACATCAGGTTTTTTACTCGTACGAGGGCTCCTTTACCATGTTTAACTGGATCCTTTCATTCCTGTGGCTGGACCTGAGGCCGTAGTAAAATAAATTTCTGAAGGCTATGCTCCTACCAAGTTTTTGCTTAGAAATACTGCAAAGTTTTGCACTTCCCTGCTTTTCTTTCTTTGCATATACACTGCCTTTTTTTTTTTTTTTTTCCTGATGAGCTTTTTTAGTAATATTTTTCAGTGTGCTTTTTTTTTTACTATTTTTTTTAATTTTTTTGTAAGCCAGTAATGAATTACTCAGTGCTAGTGTATTTGAGACGTTTATGGTACAGACTACCACTGGCATCTTCGTCAGATGAGATCTCTAATTCAGCAAAACACCAGTGAATAGTGTGGTCCTGCAGCCTGGCGTTCGCTGAAATCTCTGATTTTCATTTTCTTGTATTAAGGAACTTCTGAAGAGTATTGCAGTATAACCTCGTTGTCCAGCTTCCCTTTGGCAGTTTATCGGTTTAAGTCCACTTTGCTTAGTTTTACGGAGAACTTCTTAGATTAAAGCAGTAGCACTAAAGCAGAATTAAGGGTTTGTCCTGCACTCAGGGACACGTAGTTTTAAGATATTTACTTACAGGTTATTTCAAGAGAGAACATGTACTGAGGATGAGTAAAATATACTCACAATACATTTAAAATATATATATTTTTTTTTCTGTAACATTTGGTAATCTGAGCCCACGTGCAGTAGGGCTTGATATAAACAGCTGACTGGCCAAAGTCTGTTCTGAACAGCCATAATCTTTAATTCTTTGGTATTTTGTCATCTTGACTCTAAACCAGGTGTCATGGTTGTTTGTAGCCATGAAATTTTTTTTAATGCTTCCTGCGTCTGGCTCGAGGAGGAGTGAAGTTAGATGGGCAGTTATAATTAGCCCAGTTTATGATTGAAGCTTCAGTTTAAATAAAAATTTGCTTTACAGGGATTGAGTTTACACCTTTAAAGTCAAGAGTGGGTTTTTGCTAGTATTTCACTTCTCATAGGCAATAGCATAGCAGTATGTAGAAAAAAATAAACCTTTAAGTATCTTTGTAGCTGTAAGTGTTGGACACAAAGTTAAGAGGAAGTACATTAGCACAGTGATTGACCTCAGATGTTGGACTTTGTGCAAGTAGTTGTGGCAGGGGGTTTGTGCTTTTTTTAAAAACTTTGAAAAGCAAACAGGCTGCTTTAAATATTTGCAACACACTCAGCAGCTTCTAGCCTGGGAATAGTCAGGATTTCTGCTTTAAGATGCTGTCTGTCAGGGTATTGAGATGCCTGGCCACACAGCAAAGAAGTATCCTGTGTTGTCCTGAGCTCCAGGAAAGCAGCCTCATCACTGCTTAGTTTGAGCAGTCGCTTATCTTTAAGTTTCTCTTTCTTTGTGTTTATCCAAAACTATTACAAGAAGTGAAGCAAGCTGTCCTCTTCTTGGAGGCTTCTTACAACTCTAAAATCTCACATATGGGAATGACATTTGTTCTGTCATGTGCAATTTTATTTTTTAATGATGCCAGAGTATTGCACAAAGGAGCTGTGAATGGAAGGGAAAAGTACAATGCTGGAAGAAATAAAATAAATTCTATTTATGAGTAAAAAAGAAATACTTGTATAAATACTAATTGTTGTCTTAGTTAGGGGCTCCTGTTCTTGTATTATTTCCATTTATCTGAGCAATCCATGTGGCTATCATTGTGTCTCATCAGGAAACCATTAATTCTCCTTAAAAATTGATAGGCAGAATAGGCAAGTTGTGGCCAGAACAATAAGTCACTCCGTCCTCTCCTGTGATGCAAGATTCAGTTTGTCTGGAGGGTGGAAGATCTACAGCATGGATAGAATTAAGGAATCTCAGCAAAGTTATATTCTTGACAACTAAAAACCCACAATAGACATACACTTCAATGAAGAATAATGCTGTGGGTTTGTTTGTTCTTTGAGGGCATTGAGGGAAGAAGACAAAGGAGTTTGCTTTTACAGTGTAAGTGAATTTAATCTCAGGCTTGGTTCAGAGTAGCTCTTGCTGTCTTTTCTGCATCTTGGTCTTCCCTCACTTGTTAGGGATGCTGCACAGTTGGCAGATGAACAGATGCTGTGAGAACTTTCCATCAGACAGGTTAGTGGTAGGAGGAATATCTTTGTGGGAAGGAGTTATGAAAGTTTGAGGACAGGGCAGATGAATGAGTTCTTAAAATTTGCCATTTATTTTAAAAAGAATCATGACGCTGAAATATAGGATAGTCCTACTGTACAGTCAGTGAATCTTCTCTGGATTTTGTCTTTTGCTGCCTGTTTTCATTGTTAGTAGATGTGTTGATACAAGTTTTATGATAATGTAAGTCAGATGCCATTCTCTTTTAAAAGAAATTACACCTCCCTGTTGTGACCAAAAAAAAAAAAAAAGTATGAAATTTACAACTTGCAAAGGCAAGAACTCCTGTTAAGAAATATCACGGTTCATAGCACAAACAGACTTATTTTCTTCCTGCCCTAGATGCATTATAATCATGTATGTATCTTGGCAAGCTTGACATTGTTGTGATTTGACTTTTTTTCCTCCTACTAGGGTCCCACCTTCATTTGGTGAAATACTTATTCTCTACATTTTTTGTTTGTTTGTTTTTAATTATGTCTCACCTGATTTATTTAATCAGGTTGTGGATTTATTTAATTTTGTCCATTGTGCAGCAAAGATCATTTAAAAAATTTCTTCCTAAATATGCATTTAATACAAGCATGCTGTGTGATTTCTGAGTGTCTTGTAACAAACTAATTAAAGACTGGCAAATGTTGGGTAGATATTAGAGCAAGGATGGTCAGATACCTGCTAGTTCTGGAGATCCTAACTGGATTTCAGATCCTTTCAGTGGCTGTTTCTTTAGCAAAGCAGAGGGCTCCTGACGTCTATTTCAACCTGGCTACTGAGAAAACAAAGTGCTAGCAATTAGTAGGCATTTGCGAAAACTTTGAAAGAAGTCGTCCCAGCTTTGCATAGGAAATGTGGACTTGAGAAGGTATTTGGTTTACCAAGAGGGCTTTCAGTGTCTGCAGCAAGATCACTCTTTTCTTCTCCCCCGCCCCTGTCGTGAATTCACAGACACCCTGCAACTTCTGCAAGAAGCAGAGCAAAGTGTGTCGGTTCCCGTGTCCTGCTTTTATTGATTTCCAAGACCACAGTCCTTCGAATGGACTCTGCAAGGCAGAAAGCTTTTGAAAAGCTGGTAATGAACACATAGCTAGGAACTATTGTTAAAAAAAAAATAAAATATGCAAACTTCTTTCTGAAGTCAGTGAATTAAACAAGTTCGTGTTTGGGAATAAGTAACTGTCTGTTGAGAGCTGATTTGGTAAAGTGCTATGCACCAGTCATTTCCATAGACGTGGTTACCAAAATAAGCCTTGTCATTCAGAGGAACTGAGCCCAAACTTCGTGCTGCAAAATATAAGAAGCAGTTGTTGGTACAAATAGTATTCGCTAATTTTCTAGATAACCAGGAGATGAAAATTACAGCAGGTAAATATATATACGGCCAGATTTTTTAAATGGAGCAAATGAGCAGTGGACTGGTGTTCTCTGAATGCATTTTAAAGCTTCTTTGCACAAGACTACACACATACATCGACACTTAAAATTATTAGAAATGAGTAAAAAGAAAAAAAATCAAGCCCATAAGACCAGACTTCAATGCAAATATTTATAATATTTTAAATAGATGCAGCATTGATGTTTATTAGTAAGGTCTGTTTTTTCATGAATGCATTACCACAAAACAGAAGGGCCACTGAGCAATTTGTTAATGGAAATCTTAAGACTATTAAATCCTGTTTTGATGAACTAGTACGCTTTAGAAAACAAAAAAAACAACCAAACAAAAAAAACCAAACAAGCTATTTCTTCCTGTGACTGTGTACATGTATATAAAACACCCCAATACATGATAAAATACATGAGGAAATTTGAATCTGTTGTAGGACTTTTAAAAATATAAAATATATGCCTAAAATTACTCCTTTGTAGGTTTCATTCTTTTATCTTAGAATTTAAAAATTCAGATAATGGTTACTCCCCTAATTTCCAAAGAACTGAACAAGAACTAGGTCAGTATGTTTTCTGTAGTTTTACTCAAGTAGACCTTAAAAAAGAATCTCCTTGTAAGCAATAGAACACCATGGGATTATTTTAAAAATCCACTTGGAAATTAACATTTCTGGCAGTAGCTATGTGGACTTTCTCCCATGGGATACTGTTTAAGGCAAATCTTTTTGCTGCTGGGTTCAACAAATAAAGTAATTAATGAACTGCACAGACTTCATGATGAACCATTATTGTGGCAAAATTAGTCATGCTCAGATATCAGCAAAATACTTATTAAGCATGTTTCTAAGCAGGACATGCAAAATCAGTTTTCTTCTGTTACTGTGTTGGCATTGATATCACCCAGCTCTCAGAGACCAGTTCAGTGTATGACTGCCTAAGGAATGCCCCAGCAGAAATTACTGTTCCCTCTGGGAAGTCTTCCGTAGTGATGTCTGTTGCATCATAGATAGGATTCAATGTGTATATCCACAAGCCACTCTACCTGTGTTCCCCAAAAACATTCTTTAGGGACTGCTGTGTTTAACCAGTTGTACCCACTAATTGGTTCTTTAACCTATTCTGCTTGAAGAAGAGTAATTCCTATATGCTATCAAAACTGTTCATATGAGCTAATCGTGGGTAAAAAAAGCTTTCCTTTTCCCTATAAAATTCTACTTGAGAATTGCCCAGTTATTAAACTATATATATTTCCTTTAAAAACCCTACATTAAGGAAACAGGAAAAAAAAAAACAA
The DNA here is from genome assembly GCF_020740795.1 of Apus apus. Classification (NCBI taxonomy): domain Eukaryota; kingdom Metazoa; phylum Chordata; class Aves; order Apodiformes; family Apodidae; genus Apus; species Apus apus. The sequence goes on along the minus strand of NC_067312.1, from coordinate 65,276,919 downwards.
CCCAAAACCAAAAAAACCCAAGAAAATGCACAATTCCCAGAAAAACTTCTGTGTCCCCAGCAGATTGTCACTGATTCACTTAAGTGTTTTTGTTACCTGTGGGATCTGAAATGTACATTGTGGGATAAGTGGGGAGAAGGGCAGTGCTGAAGTAGACAGCAGGCAGCTTTCTGTGCAGTGGACTGAAACAGTCAGTCTTTGCCCAAAATTGAAAAACAAAACTTCCATGCATCAGCCTGGAGCAGGATTAAAGCAAACTTAAAAATCAGAAATCCACACTATTTTGCAATTTTTTTTCCAATAGAGATATTCTTGACACAGTGGTGAGCTTTGCTTAATCATTGTCTCTTAGATCTACTTAGGAACACGCTGCCCACAGCCAGCTATTTTAAGAACATTTTAAATTGCAATAACACATTTGCAAGGCTTCTGCCCCTCTAAAAAGTTACCCAGGAATAGTAATTAACACCTTTCTTAAAAGTGCAACAGAGAATTTCAGATAGATATGGTCAGGAGCAGTAAAACACAACAGCAAAGTACACAGAATAACTTATCTCATAACTAGATTAACTTTAAAAAAAATGTTGATTGCCAAATTACTAATGAATAATGATGTGTTTTCAAATCTCCAAATCCTTATAGGCAAAGAGATGTCTGCAACATCTTTGTATTAATTTGTGTCAAGGTGCAGTTCCAGAAGTCATTTATATGGTGGGCAATTCAAACATGTTTCACAAATATTACAGCTAATATGAACCAATCATAATGCAAAGGTAACTTGATGCATCCTGTGTACCTGCCTGAGGACTAAACTACGGTAAATTCAGCGCTTCCCTGTGTTTGGGAACTTTTTGGTTTGTTCCGTTTCTACAATTAGTGGAAAAATGGGCCGAATAATTTGGAAAATTGACAGGCTGTGAGCTGCAGAACAATTTATACCTCATGTTGATGTACCCGATTTTTGTTTCCACCTTCAGTGTTTCATTTGTTAAATGGAGGAGGAGCAGAAAGTCAGTAACTAGTACAACTATATGCATACAAGTCTTTAATAAACGCTGTAAAGTACAGTCCAAGTGAAAGCCACAGGTAGAAGTAACAAAAGGCTTAGACATTCTTAACGAATCACTGTGTTCTGCTTCTTGTCTCTATACATCTTTTGTTAGTTTTCATAACCTATTGATGGGAGAGTGAGTTTGTTATGTGTTTGATTTGCTGTTCAAACCCAGCTGAGCCCTTAGTTCAGCAGTGACACATGGTGCAGTTAAATGTAATTTTACACACCAAAGCCATTGTCATGTATCTATCTTACCAGACCCCATGGCTGTTCTGCAGATGCATCCTACACCATCACATGTGAAGTGGGGATTTCCTTTTTAGGGCAGCAGTAGTAAAAAAGTTATTTGGATGAGCAGGACAGTGTGGGTAACACTTCCATGTTGCTACAGCACATTTTAATTTTGCCATTGTGTGTTAAGAGTTGCTTCGTCTTGGTCTATTTGAACAAATAAAGTAGCCAAGTCTGTTGCTTTGCCAATAGGTAATATAAAGGCATGTAGTTGGGTGACAAAAACACAGAACGTTTTCCCTTTTCTGAAAATAGCATTTTCCCTTCTCCCTCCAATTAAGAGTCTTATCTGACATTTATATCAAACTTTGTTCTGAGCTGAAAAAGACACTGACTTGTCAAGCAATGGGTAGAGAAGCTATCCATCAGATCTCCATCAGTGTGGAAATATATACTATCAGTATACAAGATATCCCTGAAAAAAAATCATGCCCCTTATTTTCATTATTTAAATACTATTAAAATGGGTCTTCCAGGGACAAAACTAAATGTACTACAAGCTTACAGGATGCCCTGTTCCTATTTAAAGACTATAATTTCCCATCATAGTTAACCTCAGTTCTAGAAATTTATTTAAGATCTGTTTTATTGCATCTGGCCAAATATTACCTGACTGACTTATTCAGTTCTCTTTGGAGAAAGAGAAATGTTCAGAGAATCTGAGGTACTTCATGTCTGAGTTTTTTTAGTGGCAATCCATTATTTCCCCTTATGTACTAATGCCTCACAGAGTGTGCTGGAAGAAATAGTGTTACCTGAGTATGGTTTCATTTGTGTTCTGACTTCCAAGCCTAAGCATTAGTCTGTCTCTGCTTCCACCCAGTCAGTTGCAAAATCCCATTTAACCAGAAGGCTGAGTTGTCAGCTGTTAAATAATTTGTGTGCTTTGGAGTTTTCACATCCAATAAGGAGGGGATATGTTCACATTATCACATAACAATGATTTGGAATTCAAAATACAGGGTTGAAAAATTTAAGGATCATGTTGTCCACAATTCTTCCTTACTGTATCAGTTTTTTAAATCTGATAGACAGGTAGGAAATTTAACATACTAGTGATAAACATCTTAATCAGACTTACTGATGGTAGTTATCACTGTGTTTGATCTTAATAAATTCCTGATCCAGATTTTTTAGAAAAAATATTTTTATGCCTACTTTCCTGCTTTGTCATGTGCCTTACTTTATTGGTATCTCCTGTCAGTTTGTAGTTCAATTTTGGTTAACAGGTATGGTGACTTTCTAGCTAAACAGAATATCTTAAAGTGTGGTATCACTTCTAAAAGTTACATAGTGGGTGGACTCCACAGATAAGTAGAAAAGTTATTTGAAGAACTGCATCCATCACCTGCAGTGAAGTTTTAAACCCATGGCTTTTATCCAAGTATTTCTTAATGCCAGGCCTGACATTAAAAGCACAGAGATTTCTTTTGTAAATAAGGGCAATAGGAAGTTTTGGTGTGTCTCTAGCACTGGGTATTTTGGCTGGTTATAAGTGACATTATCCAATTCTATCTGATACAATTAAAATTGGTTTTCTTACCATATAATTCATAACGAGTGTGGTTCAAAGTTGTTCAAGTTGCAGACTTTATTACCATTGGAAAATGCCAAGTGTATTGCTTAATTCAAATATAAGATGTATTTTATTTGTATTTGCAGAAATACCAATGTAAGTGAATTGAAGTTACACTGCCCTTAAGGTCACAAATCAGTATTTTTTGAAAGTGAATAGTTAGAATCAGACGTCTGAGTAAGGGTCAGCTTACTCCTTGTCAAGCTAAGTCATGGGTACTGGCCTGTCAAAAGTTCAGTGCTGTGTATTTAAACGCTTATGCAAACCCATCCAGCTCACTTGCCTCGGTTCCTCAGTTCTGGGGCTAAGTTTAAGATTGCTGATTCTCCCAGAGGCTTAGAATTCAGTGAAATTTGAGAAACCAGGCGTCCATAGGATCCTTAAGTGTGGGATCTTCCAAATAATCACTGATTCCTATACTCCTTGCAGTGTCCAGAGAGAAACAAAACAAAGATAACACATTTCTCTCTATGTATCTCTGCTATTCCCACAGACACCTGCAAAAAGTTAGATATTTTAAGGACAGGTCAGCTGTAGAAAAAATGTCCAATGCACCTATCAAAGGGGAACTCAGGCTGAATTGTTTGTAAGTATTTTTTTTATTATTGCTATTTTTTTAGTTGGAGATAAAAAATTATCAGAGCAATGGATATATTCATTTGTGGGGAAGGATGAGAGTCATAACTTAGTGAACTTCAACATGACGATGTAAAGATCCACAAAACTTTGCATAATCAATTTTTTTTTAGATGAAAAACAATGCATACTTTAAAAAAATTTTTAAAAGAAAAAAAAAAAAGGAAAAAATAATAAGAAAAAAAGAGCACATACAGACCTAATAGGCTCAATGTAAACCCCACAGAAATTAACTTGGATATTTTCAGGAGACTTTGTAATCTGGTGAATTTTTTGAGACCATGAAGGAAAATTATGTGGACTAGGCTATGGAGTAATCTCATTGGTATTGGGAGCAGGGGAGAGAAAACAGGAATTTTTTTATTTAGCCTGAAGAATATGCATGGAAAACTTAGTATGGAAGAATCTTGTGATTGCAGGAAGAGGACAGACCTATTCAGTCAAATCCAATTAGAACTAATATTTTATACTGTAATACATAAATATTTCTGGATTTATAATTTCTAAAATTATCTGTGGCCAAGTAATGTGGTGCAAGGTAGGAATATGCAAGAGTCTTTTTTAAAGAAATATGACAACACTCAGGCTTTTCCTCAGTATTTCTATCAGCTGTATGTTTTTCTGTTTCCAGCTCCTGCTTTGTTATTGTTGATGAGTTCCCAGCTGAAAACTTTTCATGTGAACTGTGAGTTCAGGATCTGCTAGGGAGTGTTTGCCTGCTCGTTTGTTTCATCTTCTTTCTGGTGGAGGATGTTTTCAGATTCAGAAATCTTTCAGATACTGTTTGGGAACACAGTCCACAGGAGAGCTGCCACTTCTTTGGCCTTGGTCTCCCTACAATTTGGAGTACCCACTGATTGTTCACCAGTCCTGTAGGATTATGAGTGTGATTTCTCAGCAGTGTTCTGTGTGCATATGTTGGGCTGGTCTCCTTGAAGTGGAGTATATATTTCCTTAAAAAATGTGCTTATTCTGCATTTAATGGGGAAAAATACTTTAGCCAGTGCAATCAATGAAAATTAATTAAAATACAATTAAGTCAATTTATGACAGACTCTTATCTTTAGAAATTTCAGAGCATTATTCTGAGGAAATTGGGCATAGTCTCTCTATAATTAGTGAAAAAATATACTGAAATTGATAATGCATGTCAGAGGCTGCCAAAATAGTTGTTTTTAAATGGAAGATCCTTCAGGGAATGTCACAAACTCCCTGTTTTATGGAGCTTTAGAATTTGTGTGCAGACCTTTACAATACCAGGCCTGCATAATTACAGGGATTAAACCGTGCCCCTAAGGCTGCCTGCTTTCCCCTCATGCTTTCCTTCACACACATGCTGCTAACGCCAGTGCAACTACTGCTGCTGATGGTGGGAGCCCTGTCCTAGAAGAAGCTGCAGGCAGCTGCCAGCACTTCACAAGCCTTGGTTGTCTAAACCTGCTCAGAGCAGGCCTATACACAATAAGCAGGTGATGCTGGGGGTTGGAAGGCATCTTTGCCTTCTCTGCTGCAAGGTTCACGGTGAATCAGTATCAGCAGTGCTTATTTCTCTCTTCCTTTCTCCCCCACCAAAAGCTTAGCCTGCCATGTTCGTAGGGAGTTCTTGCTTTGTTTCAAGGTCTCTTCCCTGCTCCCCTGTTGCTGCATGTTTGAAAACTGTGAAGAGCAGCCTGAGAGTGGGTGAGGCTTAAATGCAATAAATGAATTCAGCATTTAGCCTGTTTGCTTCCCCCTCTCATATCCTCATCTGGCCATACTGAAGAGAAGTTTTGGTCTGCTTCTGAACTTTTTAACAGAGAGAGCTGATGAAGTTGGGAAGCTATAAGGAAAAATGCACTGTCTGCATTTCCCCATCTCACCTCTGTTTTTGTCAGTTACAATTAAATTTTCTACTGAATCAGAAAACAATTCTTTCAACAGCTGTTTTGCATTGTGTGTTTCGTACCATTTGATGTTTGCCAGGTAGTTAACCTGTTTTTCTTGCTAGCTAGCAGGGTCTGTGGAGAAAGCTGCAAAATCTAAAAAAGCCCTACTCCACATCAGTTTTATTAGATTATTTACTGCTTCCTTTATTCTTTCACAATAAACTGTCTAAAATGAGCTGTGACAGCAATGGCACTTCATCAGCAGACTGTCTGAATCACCCCATTCTGCAAGATACCCGTGGTAGTTCTGCAAACTTCACACAGCTCTGCTTTCCATTTCAGTGGTGGATTTTTCAAATGGGATGTTAACTTCCAGAGGCTGAGAAGTGTAGCCCTGCCAGTAGTTTGAACTGATTAGATTTGTGTTTATCACAGCATGCTAAATCCAGACTCTCTGGGTTAGTGGCACAGCTAGAATGTGCAGCTTTGAAATAATACCTCCCTTGGCCTACGTCCAGACTGAGCTGCAGTTCATACACTGCCCTCCAAAACAACAGGCTTTGTTAGGACAGAAGTGACTGTGTGAGACATCAGATTGGCAGGTCAGAAAACACCAATGTTAACACACCCTGAACTTGTCTGCTGACTCTGCTGTTTAGTTTAATTCTTGTTTATTATATGTCATGTCAGAGTATAAAACCTTCTACTGATGTGAGTACACTTACATGCCAAGGTTCCCAAGTATATGGAATTTCAATTCAAGAAGGTATTGGTAAAGTTGTTAGCTTAAGCAAATGCTTATCGTAGTCATACTAATTTATATAAGATCTTTAAGGTAAAGAAAATTTAACATGTACATACCTGATCAAATATATTAACATCCTAAATTCTAAAGGCAAAAAGGCTTAACGAACACCAATAGGTAAGTGAACTTTTTTTTTCCTGTATATCCACAATTTTGAGGAAATGGGCATTTTGAACTTAGATATTGCTTCCCATTTTGAAGAATTAAAACTTTTTCCCATCCTAAGATACAGCAACCTGAGTGTAAAGTCTAATGGAATTCACGGGTAATATTCCCAAATGGTAGGCTGAAGAGCTTCTTCTTAAACTGCATTTTAAAATAATTGTGAAGGGACTCTTTAAAATGTAGTGTCATTCACATATCTTCACCTCTGCATCGTTTTCCTACAAGACAATAATTGGTGGAAAAACAGACGTTCAATTCTGTAAGGTTAACAGGGACAACAGGTGCTCTCTTGCTGTATTTTGAAATGTGATATAGTGCTTCTTTTCATAAAGGTTTCTGTTCCATTTATCTGGTATGGAAAAGTGTGCCTTTCTGTCTTCAGCCTTCTTTTTGGGCAGTTCTGGGTTGTATATTGTTAAGTGACTTGATCGTTGATAGCTCAGTAACACCTGAAAGAGGCTACATTTTGCAACAGCCCTGAACACAGCTTCTTCCAAGGTTACTTATTAAACCTCACCGTGCCAGGGTGTTTGGTGACCAGGAATGCAGTGCACTTGTCTTCTGTTAAAGATGTTTTAGCCAAGGTAATTAAATAACCTTTCCTTGGCTTTTCTCTTCATCCCCCAAATCAAGTAGTAATCTGGGGGGGGAGAAGGAAAAAAAAAAAAAAAAAAAAGGTGGGGCAATGTTGATATAACATTAAGGCACTTTGAAATTAAAAGAAAATTAAAGGTACAGCTGACAATTCCCACAACTGACAACATCATCTGTTCAGTAAGGCATAAGTTTGATGACCAGTGTGCTTTAGGCACAGTTACCAAACGTCATCAAGCTTATTAGACTCTTACATTTCAGTCTTGCTGTTTTGGCTACCGTACAGCAGCAGGTACACGGTAACAGAACAGGAATATATTCAAGTACCTTCTCCACCTCCCTACCTCTCCCTTTCACCTCGCCCTCCCCTCCCCAGCCTGCTTTGTTTAGACTAAAAAGCCCCAAACAAACCAGCCACCAAACAGCAGAAGTGTGGCGCTGTGGGCAAAGCAAATTGCATAAGACTGTCTCTGTTTTTGTAACGACTAACACTTTCCTTCTGAATATCTGCCTCCTTTGCAAATCTGCTGGGGAAAAAAAAAAAAAAAAAAAGCTTTACAAACACTTGTGCAAATGGAAATAGATTACAAGAAGTTGGCAGTGTGATTTTAAAGTAAGAATGAACCTGAGGAATATGTTTTTATAAACGCGAATGTTTGTATTTTAAATCTCTTCTTCTGCCCTCACTTTTTGTGTGGGTGAATCTAGAACACAAGAGACTGACCAAATCCAGAATATGATTATTTGAAGTTAAGTCACTTGACAATGTTCTTCTGCTACAGTATATAGGATATATCTCTGGATAGTCTGTCCTCCCTCTAGGATTTTGTTAATGTTTTGGTAAGGAAAGTCCTGAACATATTATTGATTTATGAAGCATAGTTAAGCAAACACTGACCCTGCTTCAAAAAGGTTATAGGCACAGAACTAAAAACTGGGCCCTTTGTCAGGGCTTTTTTTTTTTAGTATCATAGCCTAAGGACTTAAAAAACAACTTACATTAACATTACACTGTACTGTGAGATTGATATTCAGATGTTTTACATTATACTGTGTCCCTTCTATCTAAATTTTGGTTTTCTATTTCAGATCAAACAAATCACAGTAAAAGATTATACCATTCCCACAGATGCCTTTCCAAGGAATTCTTCTTTGCAGAGCTGGAAGGGAGGCAAGATGTTGGCATAGCTGTTGACCTAAAAACCTGCTATGCCAACATGTTGTCATCTTTCCTGTCTGTTTGCAGCAGAGAGAAGTTCTACATGGTAATGACCATTTGGAACAGCTGTAATCTTTATGGATAACTTGAAATGCTATTTCTCTGGCCCTGCTTTTGAGTCAATGTGGCAAGTGTTTGTTAGTTTGTATAACTACCAAAGGAGGGACAGATCTTGACATTTTTTATTATTTGTTTTTGTTATTCAAACAGCAAACAGCTGAACTTGCACTGAAAAAGTGAGTGTAGAGATGCAGTAAGAAAGGGGCTGGGAGGCCATCAGGGGACAGAACAAAGATTGAGTGTTTCAGTGCCTGATTTGTACATTTTTGCACAGGGATCATAAATTGTCAGCAGGCTGCACTGCAGTAATTCAGTTTACATATTTTATTCCATAGTTCTGATTATATACTCCTTTCCTATGTACTTTTAATGTTTGTGCTTTATATTAAAAGACATCTGGTAAAGGGTTTTGAGCCATGAGAACACAGTGGGAGTCAAAGAATGAATTACTACCCACTAAAGAAATGCTGTAGCTGCATTTCATTGACCTGTTTCCGATTCTTAAATAAGAATAAAACCCAAGAAAACTTCATTTTGAAGAACTTGAATCCAGATTGTGTATATTTGCCATAGTCTTTTTGTACTCACATCTCTTCCTGCCACTTAAGCATTGAGTTTTGACCTGTATATGAAAACAAAACCAAAAAGATAAATGTGTTATGACTCGGTTGAGTCATTGCCAAGCCGACTTTGGGTTAGTAGCTGCACTCACCATAACAAAAGGTTTACAAATTTAATGTTCCTATCACTTTCAACTATCTATTATTCAATTCTGTTTCACCTCTATACTTACACTATGCCTTTACAGTGGAAAGTCACATAGGTAATGTATGAAGTTCTCATTTCAGCACTGTAAGGCATTAATGACCACAAAAATAGAGCACCACATTAAATATAGCTGTAGAAAATTCCATCATTCTTACAAACATGCAGAATTCTCATCTACACTTAAATTGATCTGATATATAAATAACAAGGTCAAAGGCCAAACCACATTCCTTTTGTTCTTAAAGCAGGATTCAGATACAACTTAAAGTTTGGCTCCCCCCCTGCTTGGGGTTCCACAGAGCAGCTGTTTTCTTTCTTATGGCAAGATGACTTCATGCTCTCTAACCACAAGTAGCATCCCATTATTTACATGCCTAGCCTGTTGTTACTGGACCTTCTATATCAGTGCTACTGTTTAATGCCAAAAATTAATCCTACTTGGTTTTCTGAAAGGAAAAAAATAATGGTAGGAGGCTATCTAACCTGTTAGAATTAATTAAAGAGAAATGGAGAAAGGTGTTTGGTATAGGAAAATAATGGCAATGATCTGGTCTTCACTGTAGTGGCAACCCAGTCTTGAGGTAAGTGCATTAGAACCAGTGCTCTCTTTAGCACCCCACAAGCAGAGATTACAAAATGTTTGTTTCTCCAAAGTAACAACTCTTCTTCCTCATACCATGAGGAACTCAGGCCTCCGTGTTACTGATCTTTAAATACTGTGTTTTGGCTGGAGCTTAGTGAAACCTGCTAAAGTACCATTTTTCATTACTTTCAAGGAAACAAGTTTAAAGCATATGTACACAATATTCCAGTTCTAAACAGATTCCACCACTAGTGTGATACTGGAATACTAGCAATGGAAGTGGTTCTGCATTTCTCTTTCATTGCCTCAGGATCTTCCTAACACTGAAAATAATGGAGTGGGTTATACTTTGTACTTACTGGTGCAAATTTTACTTGTTTATCCCAATATCACAGACCTGCTGTCTGCATCTTGTCTTTTTACAGAAAGTCTTTCAAGCTCAGGCAAAATATAACCATTTGAAGACTGCATTATCCTAAATGTAAAAGGGGTTATGAAACAGACAGTGTGCATTTTGAACATAGTGAAAGTGCACTCCTACTGTCTTCAGTAGATTTGACAGAATTAAGGTAATCAGAACAAAAATTCTTGCTTTCTTAATAGTTTTGCTAGTGTTTGAAAGCCTAAGCTTTTAAAATTTGAATTTTATTTTTTTTTTTCCCCAGAATTCATAAAAAACAAATGCTTCTCTGTTTAGAAAACACTTCTTGCTCTCTGCCACAGCTATGGCTTAAAGGAGCAGCCCACTAGCCCAACACAGTGCCACTGACTCTGGTCTTGAGCCAGGTTATGACTGTCACTATGTCTGACAGTTCCAGATCTGCAGGGAGTGTACTTCCTTATTGATGAGTTTCTAGACAATACGTTTTAGTAGTTTTTACTATCCACTATCTATAGTGGATATAGAATGCAATGCAAGTACCAGAAAAGACAGATTTTTTGAGTAGCCATCTAAATAACAGGCCTTGAGTGTTGCAAGGTAAGAGTTTGTGTGTAAAGGATAGTTTGCAAGTCCTTGGATGGTGTCACAATGTTTTTCCTTTCCTTCCTCTCCTCTAATCTTGAAAGATTTTCAAAAGCTATGTTGTGTGGTGTTGGTTTTTTTTTTCTATGTTATGTTTACTAAACATATAATACTGGAATAATTTATTTATTTAGGAGCAGATAAAAGTCTTCAGAATTCATAGCACCATTTAAGAAAGTAGTTGGGTTTTTTTTCCCCTTTGTGTTTACTAAGAAATTATTTTCCTTTTGCATAGTACTGTTTTGTAGATGTTTCATTGCAGCTCTTGCATTTTGAGCTGTATTTATGGTTATGAGGCTGAATTGTATAGTCTGAATTATGATAGATTAGTGACCCTCAGAACAGTCTTCCAGTTGCAGGCAGCCTTCATTCTTCCCAAAACTGCTGCAGAGCCTTAAGTCTGTTGTGTGTCACCTCATGAATCCGCTTAATTAGAAGAGGTTTCAAAAAACCCCAACCAAACCCAAAATCTCAGAAAATTGCAACTCCAAATTTAAAACAAAAAAAATAACATAATTCCACTTGAGACTCCTCAAGCATTTAGTAATAGGCCAAAGAAAGGTGAGCTTTTTCTTTTCAAATTCTGGGTAACATTTTTAAAAACAGTACTCCATGAATCAAATACTTTTTGTCTCACTCTCCTCCCAAATAAATGTCACTGTCATAATGCAAACATGTTATTCCTACCTTATAATGTCAACATGTTAAAAAAACACAAACAATTCCAAGTAAAACAACTCAGGCAGTACAAACTTGGATCTGTACTAACATGCAGACTACAGTTTTCTTACACCCTTCACTCTGAAAATTAAGGCATTTCAACAGCAGATCATGAAGAAGTTTTGGTGTGAGTATTGACTGAACTCATTAAAGCCTTAACCACTTAACTAGAGAATGTAGCAGCATTCATGTTATAGGATTTTTTGATGATAATCTGACGTTATGTAATACTACAAAGTCCCAGAGTTTATCAGAAGGTGCTGTTCATGTATTTCTTTTGGTTTGTTAGGCATTTATTTTTGTCTGCTGCTTTAAACAGGATTTCATTTAAGTAAAAATAGAATGGAAACAAAAACTTGTGATTTGTGAAGCATTCAGAATATTTTGAGGTTTGCTTGGGCCAAGAAATTAAAATTTTTAAAACATTTTGAAAATTTTGACTTAGCATTTGTGAAAAACTGCATAACTACTGTTCCATTCTTGTTTAGGATGAAGATCCAGCCATGGAATTAGGTTCACTGTTAACATGGTCTGTTCTATAACTTCTTTTATGAACGACAGTCCTTAAAAACGCTCAGGTACTGTGCCTCATTTGTGCTAACAGATATTCCCTGTTATATACTCTTACGTATTCTGCTTCCCATTGGACACAGTGGTAGAGGGATCTTGGAGGCCTCTCTGTGTTGCCAGAGGAGAGAATTGGTCCAGGAGGGAATGCAACACACGAGCATTCCTCCAGGCAGACCAGTGAGTGACCTTCCCGGGTCATCAAGCTTCAACAGCGCTTGGTGTGCTCGGCTCCTGTGATCATGGAAATACACTGCAAATATAGCACAAAGGTTGTCCAAAATAGGAAGATAGCTCTGTGGGGGGTAAAGTAAAAGGTAATTGAAAGCTAATAACAAAGTATTTTAAGAAATAAGTGAAAGAGGAAGGAAAGAGACTTATTATTTCCCACGATACCATTATCCGCTGGACTGGATTTAGCGCTTAGAATCCCTATCTGATTTAACGTGACTGCATGTCAAGCACAGATGATTGATTTTACTCTGCTGCTTGATAATTGCCACCATAATTGAGTCATGTAGTGAGGCAATAAAAGGCACAGAGCAAAAGTTTCTGTTTGTTCTTACTTTTGTGATCATGGCACAAATAAAAACAAACTGCTTGTTTCAGTCTGTTGGCTTGCCTGAAGAGTAGCTGTCAAAATTGTTCTGGAAGACAAAGGCTTTTCATCCTCACCTGGGTCAACTGCAGAACTTCTTTTCTGGAGGGAGGTCGTAACGGTTCTCTCAGAGCACACTAAGACCTACTACATAAGCCAAACCAAGAAATGGTCCCCAAATGAAGCACTGTGTTGGAAGCAGTTTGTAACCATTGTTTGCTTCTTACCTTGTAAATTTTTTCAGTAAATGACAAAGATTTTACTGGCCTGCCATTATGAGGCAGTTGGAAGATGACAACATGTAGTTATACCTCAATTAGGTAAATCAGCTTGAATCTAGGTTGGCTGTTGGTAACAGTTTCTCAAAATATTCTCTTTCACAATCAAGTAATGTATTTGATTCTTTCTAAGGGCATAAACATGGTAATACCTGGAAGAATACTCAGTTTTCAATAACTCCATTGGCAACTGTTTCTCAGCAATAGGTATTCTGGATGTACTTAGAAGCAGTTTCATTCATGGGTTTTGCCCTCTTTATAAAGCATGTCTGATATTTAATAATTCAGGGGAAAGTTGCATTGTTTCTGATAGATGTTTTCTACACTATAAACCAATTATTAAGATTAGCTGTTATTTAACTTGTGGGAGATTACTTTTTATAGTCTACTGCTGCATTTGTGTTGCTTCAGACCTGAGAAGTTTTCCAGTGCTAGAATACATTCCTAACTGGAGAGTAAAGAAAAGGAAGATGGACATAACTGAGTAGGAAATGGAATGAACTGTCTACTTGTTGTCATTCAAGAAGAAAAAGTAGTCTTACTTGGGAAAGACAAGTAATAATGGTATTAAATAAAGTAGTTCTGTTTGCACAAGAACAAGAAGGAACTGGAGGAAAGTTGACATGCACAGAAGGAAAACTATTTCAAAGTTCTTCCTTCCTTCTCTATGATCTAATGAAACTTGCTTATATCTACTGCTGACCTGTGTGCATGCAGAAAGGCTTACTGACTGATTCATAGGTGAGTGAGTGCATGTGCACAGCAGCAGTTCTGAAATACTTTGGTAGGGGTCTACTTGATGTATTTTGAAATTAACACAGCGCCTAGTAATTCTTTAGTTAACTTTCCTACCTCAAGATCAGTCTTCCTGGAACCACAGCAAACACAAAAAAGCACAAATGCATTCTCTTACACAGCACAAAAAAAGAATACCTACAACTTATGTGAATAAGGTCAACATTTCTTACAACCTTGTTTTACAGTCAGCTGGAAAATCAATTATTGTGATTCATAAGAAGTTTTCATTAAGATCACAAGAAATTGCTCATGTCTATAAATGCCTATTTTTCTTCTTGAAGTGTGCATTTGTACTAATTTTAATTAAGGCAATACCTCTTCAGGCTTGTGAGATCAGCTGGATGGTTGCTAATCTGGTCTCCTAGCTACTCACTTCTGCAGATATCCCATTTTCAGGAATAATGTATATAATACAGTAAATGTGATCATCACCAGTTGCTAAACTATTCTTAAAGAGCATCTCAACAAACAGTGTGCACACTCCTCTGTTTCCATCTTCTGATGAGTTTATAGAATAGAACGCAAGAATTCATTCAGAAGAACAGTGCTTGGAGCAGCATATTCTCATAATGAGGTCATAAAGCAGCTCAAAAGGAAGTAGTAGAAAAGCTCACCCATAATTTGGGTAGCAGGAAAGGTCTCCAGTGCAGTGTTAATTCTGAGCAGGGATGGCTTAGTGAAAGCCTCATCTGGCAGAGCTCTGCAGCTGCCTTATCCAAATGTCCAGACCTACTGCAATGACTCTACAAGACCACCCTTTTTTAAAACCACCATGTTTCACTTCAGACAGGTTAAAGACAGGATGAAGGATGCGAACAGTAAGAACGTAATATCCATAACTTCAGTACTCTTGAGGGAGCTTATTTGAGTAACTGTTTCCCATGCAAACTGCTTACCTTGATATTTCCGACTAGCTTTTCCGTTCCAAAACTGGGACGAAGTTATTTCCGTAAGCCCAAGTCTCCACAGAGTAACCAGCCCCCTCTTGTGTTCGCGGTGAGCAGGGTCCAGACCCTGTGCCGCCAGCTACGCAGCTGGAACCTCATTCCCTGCTCAGGGAAGCGGATCTGATGTGGAAACCTGGGGCTTTCACGTATTCCTCCAAGAGCTGACAAGAAAGCAGTGATCATTCCTCATGTTAATTTGCCCAAAACGCATCGGAAATCTTTGATCTGAACAACATTTGCCCCCGTATGTCTTCAGAGCTGCAACCACCCCTCCAGGAAGCACAGAAGTTTCTCAAAAAAGTTTTCACTGTTTTTTTCAACAGAAGGCAGGAAGCCCTCAACAGGTTCTTGAAGTCTCCCAGAGTTTGTAAATCGCACAAGAAGGAGAGCAATAACCATTAAATGATGAAAATGGATCTAACGCAAAACAAATACACTGTTTGGCAAGGGTGAAGCACTAGTATCTGAGTAGAAGCACAAGATGCAACTACCAGGGGATCAGTTCTCGTATTTAAAAAATGAAGAGAACTACCTGCCCCAAAACTCCATGAATTTTCTGTTCAGATTACTTCACACAGAAAAACAGTATTGCATACAATTTTTGAACACTTTTCTGTCAAAAATACTCAACAGTTGCAAAGTTTAAAAGAGAACTGCATAACTTTGCAACTTTTCAAAATCCTCCTACAGAAATATGTAGCATATACTGTTCTTATTGCACAGTCCAAGTTTTTTGAATGTGAGTATAACCATATTTATCAGGTTTGTATTAATGCTTATCTACATAGATTTTTGTCAACTTTGCTAGCTTAGTCTTGATTAACTTATCTATGTAAGTATATTAGTAAAACTAGGTAAATTTGAATCCAATTTAAATTCACAAGGTGCAGGATATAAAGGCATACGATTTTGTAGCAAGTGAGCTGAATACATATAAAGTATATTCTGAAGAATATGAGAAGTAACAATAGTGCTGAAAGCACTCACAAGTAAATATTTTTATATATATATATATATATATACTGCTGGCTCCAGTAATTAATACAACACCAGGGAGAAGACTTAAGTGACACTTCTGAACCTTGGACTGTCTCATTGCTACCATCATATGTAATTAAAGCACCTCAAAAAAACAGCTTTGTCTTCTGAAGCACAGTGTTCCAATGAGCATGAAACATGACATATTAAAAGCTGCTGGATCAGCTCAAATGAGGGTGTGAGGTATTCCGCATTTCTGCAGTCTAGCACGTATCAGGAACTGCAATGTCTGGGTATGAAGGGGTGAGCAGCTGGCAGCCTGCTCTGGCAGTCTAGGTGGGCTGCAGTGGATGCGGCTCTGGTGGTCTGTGTTCCCACCCACCAGCCTCACTGGTGTATTATGGAACACTACCTGTACCATCAGTACTTATTATGTACTGGCAGGAGGAAAAAAAACAAACAACCCACTTTTTTTTTGTGTCATACCTGTTGCTACAAATAAATGAGCGAATCCGCCTTTGATTCTACACTATAAGAAGACTTAGAATCACCATCTTTTACCTACAAGCAGTAGCTTGAATAATGTAACACCCAGACTGTACTGGTCTGTTCTTAGGGTGAGTTTAGTAAAAAAAAAATCTCTGCTCGAATGTAGAAAAATATCCCCCCTTTCTGGATTCTGTAAAGATGACTGCTAATTTCATGAATAAAAATGAGAGGTGAAGTTGTAGTAGAAAGACAGGTTTTACATCATCCTCGATGGATATGGCACACAAAGAGTTACAGTCCCTCATCCACCTTCATGCTTTTGACTATGCTCTTAATTTTAGTTACGTTTGGCTTAATACATTAGCCCGTTGTGATCATTAATCTCCTTTCAGTGATCTTTATTTGGCATGTTGTTGTGAAGCCTTACCTGTTCTATGGTTGAATACAAGCAAACAACAGCTGCCAATGTCATCTCCCAAATTCCCAGCCATAATTCAATTATGTATTAAACAACTTTGTAGATTAAAGAAGGTTTTATGTTGCTCTGGGAGATAGTGAAGAAGACCTTTTAATACCTAGTTATTGCATTTCTCAATTCACTCGGTGGTTTCTTTAATTCCTTATTCCTTGTAAAAGTTATGGAAAGGCAATTAAAAAAAAAAAGAAAAAGTGACAAACCTGTAAACAAGAGTTGTAACATATTGTTGCAAATATTGCTGAACTCACTGACTATTCTGAAGGTTAAAAAAAAAGGCAAAAAAGAAGCTGAACAAACACAAAATTTCTCTACCTTTTTTTTTTTTTTTTAAAGAAAATAAAAGGAGATATATTTCTAGCTGATGCAACACAGACAAGTGTATCAGAAAATCATGTATAGTTGATTAACTATAAATACTCTGGAAATTCAGTCAGGGGAAATTTACTTTGACCAGATCAGTGCAAAAAAATGTAGCACATCTAATGTGGCCTCCAAGTGTGAGTAAGAGGGGAGTGAAGAATGGTAAGGTATAACGTGTTTTCATAAAATCAGTCATTGGGTTGGAAGGGACCTTTAAAGATCATCTAGTCCAACCTCCCTGCAGTGAGCAGGGACATCTCCAACTGTATCAGGTTGCTCAAAGACCCATCCAGCCTGACCTTCATGTTTCCAAAGATGGGGCATCTATCATCACTGATCAACAAGTTCCAGTGTCACACTACCCTTACTGCAAAATATTTATTCATTGTATCTAGTCTAATATACCCTCTTTTAGTTTAAAACTGTTACCCCTTGTCCTGTAATTATAGGCCCTGCTAAAACTTTTGTCCCCGTTTTTCTTTTAACTCCCCTTTGAAAGGCCTCTGAAAGGTCTCCCCAGAGCTGTGTCTTCTTCAGGCTGAACAACCCCAGTTCTCTCAGCCTGTCCTCATGGAAGAGGTGCTCCAGCCCTCAGATCATTTTTGTGGCCCTCCTCTGGACCTGCTCCAAGTTTCTGTTTTGCTGAGAACTCCAGAGATGGATTCAGAGCTCCTTGTGGGGTCCCAGCAGAGAGGTCTGGAGTGGCAGAATCGCCTCCCTCAACCTGCTGACAATGCTTCTTTAGATTGGCTTTCTGGGCTGCAAGCACACACTGCTTGTTCATGTCCAGTTATTAATCCATCAGAACCCCCAAGTCATTCTCCTCAGGGCTGCTCTCAATCCCTTCATTCCCCAACCTGTATTGGTACCAGGGATTGCCCCAAACCACATGCAGGACCTTGCACTTTACCTTGTTCAGCCTCATGAGGTTCACATGGGCTTGCTTCTTAAGCTTGCCAAGGTGTGCAATATCTGTCCATATGCCCAATATAAAGAATAAAAATGGGTAACCAGTAAAATGGAATTTTAATAGTGCAATGGGCTTGGGCTAGCTTCAGCCTACATAATCCTACCTAGTGACTGGGGATGCTCATCCCCAGCCCCCTCTGTGTTGGTGGCCTTTCATGAAATTCCTCCAATTTGCAATTCCTGCTATATGGTGGGCCCAAAGGGGACACGGTGCCCATGTGGGGTTTGACACACACTAAGAAGAGAGGGATAACTCCTCCTCTTGCTCTCTGGAATGAGTCCTAATCACACCATCCCTGGTGCTGCTGATCCTTGTTGCTTCCTGGGCACAAGGCTGTTCCCTCTGCAGCTCACTGATCACCATGTTCCCATCCACAGCAGAGTCCCGTCACAGCCATGTTGGGGCCTGCCAGAGACAGTTCCAACACTTACCCACGCCCTGGGTAACTGCTCACATCCATGTTCACCGCCCCTCTCAGGCTGGATCCTGTGTCTGCTGTCAGGAGTTATTTCTCAACACTGAAAGCAGTAGCAGAAAGGAGAACCACAGCTTGTAGTGAAGAAAGCACCTGCCTTCCTTTTACTGTTAACCTCACAGTAAAGACTGGAGATCCATGCTCTCCTTGTGAGAAGATGACCTTACACATTTTTCCTCAGATTTGCATCAGGACCCTCCTGGGCAGTGTTTATGGGCCTGACATATTTGTCCTTTTCCATTTCCATGGTCATATCTGCTCCTGAATCTGGGAGCAGTAAAGGCAGAGAGTGTGGTGTATGTGTATCCAGAAATGCATCTACCAGACACTCTGTATTTGTCTCTATTTTGTGGTCACTACAGTCTTCTGAACACAGCCCTAGAGAGCAAAGGCATGTGCAGCAAAGTAACTTCTCAGAATTAATAAAACCAGAAACAAACTACACCTTAAACCCTTTACCAGATTTCCACTAGATGCCCTGAGCTCTGTAATGTCTGATGCACTGATGGAAATCCTTTGGAAAAAGACAACCCCAGTCAGCATCTTTCAGAAGTCAAGAGTCTAGATCATCAGGTTTCAGCTCACCTTGAAGAGTAAGCAGTTCTGGATAGAGCCAACTGTGGTAACACAAGGCAAAAGGGGGCACTGACAGCTTTACTACTACCAGGTGTTACTGAAAAGTCTTCTTCTTCATCGCATGTTTGTCCCAACAGACCATGGCAAAATGCAGACTGTGGGAT
Source organism: Apus apus (assembly GCF_020740795.1). Classification (NCBI taxonomy): domain Eukaryota; kingdom Metazoa; phylum Chordata; class Aves; order Apodiformes; family Apodidae; genus Apus; species Apus apus. Next base: position 65,257,881 of record NC_067312.1, on the reverse strand, counting down.
GAGCTGGGTTGACTGAGCAACATCCTGTTCACAGCCCCACCAGAAAAGCCCTTCAGCTAAATGCATCACTTTCACAGCTTGTGCTTAATGTGCATGTTGGTTAACATGCACCTTGGGCAGGTGGTGATTAACACCTGCTGTGAATTCTGTTTTGTCACCAAACTTTTAGGAATTCTTCCATTAGGAAAACACTGTCATGGTATCTTGAGCACTCAGAAGCTACATGTCACGAGGTGATGCCAGGGGCTGTCAGGGTGCTTCTGTGGAGGGCTTCTGCAATGTGGAGAGGCCTGTGAATGAGCCCGAGGGTCACACGTGGTGTTTGCCCCTCACAGAGGAACTGCTGCTGCGGGACCACATCTTAGAGTATTTCAGAACAGCCCTGCTCACCACCCTCACAAATTGCTATTGAGACCAATGTTTAGTTTGCAGATCAGCCGGTTTATTAAGGGTTAATACAAACTGAGGGACCAAGGTTCAGGAGAGGTAAACTAGGTATATATCAGGGAAATAATTCAAACGTACTGTGGTCTTATTCAGTGTACACTCCGAGGGAGAGGTGTGAAATCAACAGAGTAACAGGGTAGGAGTTGAGCCCGGCAGGAAAGTTAGTGTGTGTGTGTGTGTGCGTGCACGTTTACCCTTCCATAGCGTGTGGTTCCCGGGATGCTGGCAGGGCTCGGCAGCAGGTCCGTGGGGGCCGGATCCCGGTGCCAGGGGTGACTCCCCAGCAGCAGCAGCAGCGGACGCGGCTCCTCCGTGAGTCGCTGCGGCTCCAATCCCGGGCAGAGCGGCGGGCGGACCGGGCAGGCAGCTGGGGGCTCCGGTCCGGTTCGGCTCCGGTGTTAGGCTCGGGCAGCTCCAGCCGGGCAACAGTCCCTCGGGAGCAGTCCGGATCCCTGTGGAGCGGGTACAGGTGCCCCCCCTTCGGCTCCTCCGGGCAGCGCTGCTGGGCTTCCAGGCGGCTTTCTGTGTTGCAGCCGGGTCACCTCCCGGCAGGCAGAGCCGCGGGCATGCAGAATTTGCCCTCTTTTATAGATCACAAGTCACTGTTCAAGAAAGTACCACTGTTCAAATTAGCCAATTAGCACTGGCCAGGTACATACTCTGTCACAGACGTCTTTTACCTGTTGTCCATTTTTCTGCCAGGTATCATAACCCTTATGCTCTTTTCTTGCTGTGGACTTACCTGGTAGAGCCAGGGGCCTGCTCCAGCCCACCCTTGGCTAAATCAGCTAAAAGATGCCACTCCTGCTTTTCTGGCTTGAAAGGCATTTTGTTTAGTCTTATGTGGGGGGAGAGAAGATGGACCGTTCCTGACACTACGTTAAGGAAAAAGGATCAGCAGCCCCAGCCTGTGATGATCCTCTGTCCATCTCTGTACCTGTGGAGCCATCTAGGGACACTGATGACTCCTTAACTCAGGGATTTGAAAGGCTAGCAATCTCCTTCCCAAATACTTCATAGAGTTGTTAATAAGGAACTCCACCAGTACTTTCACCTGCACACATAAAATCACTTATTTCAATCCAAGCAGCAGCATCAAACAGCCTTTCTTACTCCTGACCCTTTCTTTTGTGCAGAAATCTGCTTCAATGTCACTGTTCTTAGAATAAGCTCCTCCATAAGCATTTAAGAGAGGAGAGAACAAGGTAACTCAAAAAGAATGCTCCAATGGGCCCAGACTGGTACAGCTGGTTGGTGAATGCAGTGTATCTTATCTTTTACCTCCATCAGCACCTCCAGTGAGAGCAAGTTCTCCTTGATCAATATATCTGGCCCAAAGCAGATGGCAAGATTGCAGGACCCCATCCTGACTGATGAGTTGTGATAAGTTTGATGAGCTTTGCAGCAGAGACTGCATTGACTTGAGAAGAAGAATTGGCTCTAGGCAATTTGTCAGCCACCCTAAGGGAACCACAACATGAAGTAACAACACTTTGGTGGCTGCTACTTCTTTAAAAGCATGATTTACATTAGGCTTGTAGAAGTTACATGCCTCATAAAGAGAGGAAAACGTGCTTTCTCCAAGGCATAGCAGCACTGCCATTCAAAAATGACCAGTATCAGCTCAGTAGCAGGTTAACTGTAAGATCTGCTCTGACATGTTAGCATTGCTGAACCCCATGTCTTTGAAGACACCTGTCTCTCCTGAGATCCAGTGTCTTTCCTATAAATGCTGCCTCTCAGCAGATGCAAGGTACTCTCTTGCCAGGCTTGCTTGCCTGTATCAGCTGGAGCAACATGCCATCTTCTCCACTGCCTTGGCACATCCGCAGCAGCAGAAGTCCATCACAGAGCAAAGTGACAGGGTAGCACCTTCTCTTTCTGGTGTCACCTGCTGCAAACGAAAACAAAAATCAGATGAAAAAAACCTCAGGTGAGTGCTCTCCTACCCTCCCCTGTGTTCTATGCAGTCCTAAACAGCCCAACAGGAAAAGTGGGGGAAGAACACCTGAAACTGTAGCTCAGAGTCCAGCATCTGTGGCTCCAGAAAGGGAGTGTGCCATGGCAGATTGTCCCAGATCTTTCCCAGCCCTGCTGATGCTCTTCCCAGGCTGCTGTCAACAGCAGAGGCTGCGTGTGCTCAGAGAAACAGGTTCAGCACTGCTGCTAAGAAGGTTTCCTTGCTCTTGCAGGAAACATCCTCACTCAGGCTGCCAGACCTCTGTTGCAACACTCCTGGGAGAATTAAGCACAGCTTCTGCTGCTGAGTAACATGGACCCATTTGGCTTTGAGGATGAGAGCTGAGGGAGACACCACTTCCAGTTTAGTCAGTGGTGTACCACTGTGGTATATCCCCAGATTGCCCACACTGTTGATCCTGGGAGCTGCCAGAAGATCATGAGAAGTTCAGGCCCACAGCAGTGATCCCCTGGGCTGTGGGACCAGTGGAAGCCACTAATCAACCTGCTGTGCAGAAAGCAGGGACATGTCAGCTAGTTTTTCAGTAGTTTTCTCTTCATGTCTCTTCCCAGCTGGAAGACCCAATCAAGAAGAAAAAAAAAAATTCGAATGAACTTGCCAGCAGGCAGGCAGATTTACTATGGTTGAGTCCTTAACGGGCTGACACTTGAGGCAGCTGTGTTGTTTTTTTTTTATTTCATTGTCAATAAACACACTATTTCTGAACCATGGGATAAAGTCCAAACTTTCTTACATCCCTCTCTGCTGTCTAAACCCAAGAAGAACCCTCTAAAGCTGCAGTGCTTGTTTTATGTGCTCAGCTATGTGGTGTATAGGACCCACCTGGGAGGTGTTAGCATATTCCTTGGGCCCCTCACTGATGTTGGCTAAGACAAGCCTCACCTTTTCTTTTCATAGGTGCCCAGTCCAGACACAGGGCTCCTTTAGCTTTTCTCCAGACTATAGAAACAACAGAGGCACAGAATAGTCCAAGAAGGTTTTATCCCTTAACAGTCTTTCCATGACAGGTCAGAGCCATGGCACTAGGCATTAGGTTTTCCACAAGCTGCTCTGAGGACCTGTCCCACTTTCTGCTGTCTGCAAAACTGTCCTCTTGGTTCATGCAGCAATCTGTTGAGGAATGTCCCCTTGATATTCATCTCATCACTTACTTTGTACTCTGGATCAGTGCCTCCAGAGAACTGGGTAGGAGCTGCTCTGCCCCCTTTCTTTTTGGTGGCTAAAAAGTGATACCTGCAGAACCCAGACTCTTTTCAAGGAAGACATGAAGCTGAGACTGCTATGAGGCCATATTAAGTGCCTGTTGAAATGCATGGTCCTCAGCTGTGTGGTAGGACCAAACTCTCCCACTTCAGCCAAGAGGCCCTGTCCTGGTGCTGGTGGCTGTTCCTCTGTGGGACATGTCCCTGTGTTGAACTGCATGGTTCACTTTCGACCATATCCATGTAATTAATGAAGATGTTAAACAATATTGACACCAGTGCTGCACCTGGGGTACATCACTGACAACTGGCTTCCAGCTGTCCTCCTCCTACAGCACCTGTGGGTGTCTCCTGAGGGGGCTGCTGGGGCCTGGGACCATTAGGAGCTGCCCTTTGGGTGGCACAGCCAGACCCATCCCATCATCCCAGAGAGGGAGCAGGGAAGGCCAGCAGGGATCAGGCACCTCTTTGGGGATGGGACAAGGCCAGGGTGGCACGTCAGCCCACAGGTCCCATGACTGAGCATGACAAGGCTGTGGAGAGCTGGAGACTGGCACCTGATGGCACCAGTGGGGCATGGGCTGAAGGCCCCAGGCAGGGCTGAAATGAGGTTCTGGGCAACAGGCAGGGTGGGGAGCAGCCCTGAGGGGGCAGATACCTTGCATGGTTACCCTGTTTGAAGGACACTGGAGACTCACAGAGTTATAGGCACTCCCTTGCTTCTAAAACACCATGACAGAGTGCGCCCAAACCCCTCAAAAGGAAAGGTGAAATCAAGAGATCTTTGAAACTAAACATAGTGTCATTTCATGTGATTGATTTTAGGAGTGAAAAATATGCAAATGCCAGCTCTGTCCTGCTTGTTACAGCACAAGTTTCCCTCCTTACCTGCTTTTTTTTTTTTTTTTTCTAAACTGTATACTAGAAATAACTGTAATGTAGTGAAAGTGGTAATGAGCATAATCAAAGTGATAAGAGCCCTCGGGCTGGTGTACACAATCTTGCAGAATATTCTCATAATGACAGCATCATACCAGTGAACCATAAATCACAGTTCCCGTAAGTTAGGTTTTAGATTTGAAATGTTGATCTTTACTTAAACCGTAGCTGTCATTTTGGACACTATGACCAGGCAAACAAGAGCTACAAAACTAACACACAAGCTGAATAGTTATTTGTATATTATAGTCCTGTATTTCATGTCTCAATACAATTTTGTGTGAAGAGACTGCCAGCAAAAATGTTGCATATTGAGATGATCTACGCTGGACCTGGTTCATTGAGATGGCTGTGGTACCTGTGGCTGGACTTAGTGCAGAGGGAACCACCAAAGACCCTATCTGCTCCTTGCCTGGAGGCATCTATCATCTAAATAGAAGTCCATTCTATGGTAGGAGACAGGAGTAACCAAACACAGATACTACAAAAATTGTCTCATTATTCCACAAGAAATCAAGAGTAGATGTGTCTGTGCTATCTCTGTGAAATACCATAAAGGCATCCAGAAGCAGAGTTACCAATATATAAAACCTGACACAGGCCTCCAACCCTGTGAATGCAGTATCACACCTCTCCTTTGCAGGCCAGCACCCACCCACAGGCACAAAAATTGCAGTCACAGCTGGTTGCCACCTCTGCCTGAAAAATCCCACTGCTGCATCTCTGTTCATCTCACACCTCTCTCTATTTGTAAAGTCCTCCCTGAACAGTGTTCCCACCGTCTGCACCATGACTCCTGCCCTACTTTAACACTCCCCTCCTGTCCCCCCAGATCAGTACTACCTTGTCTGTGCACAGCATCCCCCAGCCTTATGGCCCCATTGGCACTACCAGCCCTCACACTCTCAGAATGTTTTCAGCTGCCATTTATTGTCTCTTTTTCTGGGTTTAGATAGAGCTCATCCCTGTCAGGGGAAAAGAAACAACCAAAAACCAAACCAACAAAAAAACTCCCAAACAAACAAAAAAAAGTCCAACAACAATAAAATCAACAAAAACGATAATAGTAATAACAATAACAGCAAAACAGATAATAAAACAAGCAGTGGCAAGTCTCTTTTTGCAGCCTGTTATTCCTTACCTAATTAAGCCAGGCTTGTTCAGGTGCTCTTATCCTTCCAGAGCAAAACAATTGTCTTACAGAAATCTCTTTTTTTCTTAAGAACTTCTGGGTTTCTCACCTAAATTTGGGTTTTCTTCAGTACCAAATATGAAGCCTGTTTGGAGGAGTACTTTTCCCCCACGTCTACCTTGGCCCATGTAGCCCTCTCACCTCCTTGCCGGTAGAAACATGAGCTGACCTGCAGGGCCACCCGCAGACCCGGGGAGAGGCAAGAAGTAAGTTCAGAGGTCACTTTTTTATGGGAATAAAACTCAAGCAGCAAAGACATCAAAGCCCAGGGTGGCTGCATCCCTCCATTGCCTCCCCAGGCTGGTCCCTGCTGCTGGGATGAGTCCTGCCTCCTCCCAAGGTAAAACCTGAGGTCCAGGGTGTCTGTGCTCGTCACGATCCCTCCTGGCACCCGTGGGGCAGGGAGCAGCCCTCAGCCAAGGCAGAGCCAGAAGACACAAACCTCGGTTTCCAGCCCGGTCCTGTCCTGGCTGGCAGATTGGCTAAAGCATGCAGGGTGCAAATGGCTGCAGTGATCTCCGAGTAACCCTCAGCCTCTCCCTCCAAGTGCTAGGGATTGCCGTGCATGAAATTAAAACTCCCAAAACACTGTCATCACAACAGTGGCTTTATTATCAGAGACAAACAAAGGATTAAAATAGGTTATGAGTTTACTGAAACGCACAGTGTGTCTGCGGAGGACAGGCGTCTTTATATACATCAGTTCATTGTAGAAACGTGAGCAATTTGGTCTAGGTGACTAGGATATCCCCTGGTAGTTTGCAACGGATCCAGACAGCTTTCTCTCCGTGGTGGCGCCGGTAAAGCAACCGGTTTCCTCCCCAGCCCGGCTGGTGCCGGACCCCCGAACGCGGCCGGTATCTCCGACGGGACCCTCTCCAGGGCAGGGCGAGGCTGCCGGGCTCTGCCCGGAGCCCCCGGTGAGGGGCAGCCCCGCCGCCCCCGGGCTGTGCCCAGCCGGGCCCTCTCAGCTGCGGGGCAAGAGAAAGGGGGTCCGGGTGCCTCCAACACATCTGCCCCCCCTACCTCACAACCACCCAGGGGATCCCCTTGCCCCGGCTCAGCCCGGCCGGCAGTGGGGGGATGTTGCCCGCCTCGGGAAGAGCCAGGCACCCCGGGGCACGGTGCGGGGCCAGCCCCGCTCCCGGCACGGCTCAGCACGGCTCGGCTCTGCGCCGGTAAGACACTGCAGCTCCTGGTACCGGCACCTCTATTCGGCAAGGCACGGGCTGGGTTTTTCCTGGACGGACAAAATCAAACCGGGAAAGGAGGGGAGGGGGGGGAAGGGAGGAGAGAGAAAGAAAACAGCTCCACGGATGTCAGATGTCACGGACGGCGTTTACACGGGAGACGCGGGGGCTTCTCGCTGCGTTTCTCGGGTGGAGGAGCCGCGGGAAGTCGCCGCTGCCGCCCGGGGCGGGGAGAGGTCGGTGCCTGTGCTCCCGGCGGCTTGTCCCGGGGCTCCCCCCCTTACAGGCACTTGAGAAGGAAAGAATTGCACGAAGTCCCCCGCGGGCAGTCGCAGAGCTTGCCGATGCGGGCCCCCTTTCTCACGGCGCACTGCTCCCCGGCATCACACTGCGGGGGGCGGCAGGCGGTGAGCGGGGACGCCCCGTCCCGTCCCGCCCCGTCCCAGCCCGCCGGGGCACTCACCAGAGGCACCTGCCCGAACTTCTTCTCGTAGTGCGGGACCCTCTTGCTCTTCAGCTTTTCCAGAACCTCCTGCAGCGCTTCGATCTGCCGAGAGACACCCCACCACCACACACACACACACACACACACACACACAACCCCCGGTCAGGCCGCGTCCAGCCGGGGCAGAACCCCCCCCCCCCCGCCCCTCTCCCGGTCCTTCTCCCCACCAGCTCCTTCTCTCTGGAGCCGCCGCCCAGGGTGCCCAGGTCTCTGCGCGGAGGCTCCGCGCCCTGCCCGCGGGCGCTCAGCAGCAGCGCAGCCGCCAGGGCGCAGAGCGCCAGGGCCCGCCCGCTCTCCATGGTGCTGCCGCCGCCGCCGCCGCCGCCGCCGCCGCCTTTATAGCCCCGCGCCCGCCCCGCCCCGCGTCCGCGCCCCCCGCCGCCCCGGCCCGGCCCGCACGGCTCAGCCGGGCTCGGCACCCGGAGCGGGAGCAGCCTCGGAGAGCCAGGGGAGGGAAATCGGCCCTGCCCGCCCTCCCGAACCTCGGCCTGGCTAAAAGGGATGGGGTCCCCCCCCCACCCCCATCCCCCCCACCCCCATGTGGTGTGGAAGCTGTGGGAGGGTCTTCGCTGTGTGGAGGTTGGGAAGGAGAAGGGGAAGGGGAGGCTGGTGGACAGGCAGGGAAGTTGGCGGGGGTTGGGACATCAGGGCCTGGAAAGCAACGTGGGGATCCGAAGGGAGAGTGAGTAGCACATGGGCTGACTCGTGGTGTGGGGAGCGCCAAGATGGGGGGTTAAGCTGAAGGAGCTGGGGACAGGGAGAGGATGAAGATGGTGAGCAGCCAGCTGATGAGGATGCAATGCTTGAACGAGGACAGGTGGGACTGCCAGCAGAGTGGGAAGGCTCTGGGCCACAGAGAGCAAGGTAAGAGGAGCATGAGAAGCACCAGCATAGAAGTAACTGCTGGTACTTGGAGCAGAGCTTTGGAAAGGTGCTTGAAGCCAAATACCCTATTACTGAGCAGGTGCTCACTGAGCATCATCCAGCCTGTATGTGAAATGGGCCCACCTCCTTCTGGGAAGACAAAACACACAGTCACCAAAAGGAAGCCTGGCATCAGTGCACTCATCTCCATTCACACCTTCCTACCGATTCTTGGCTCTGCAAGCTTGTGGCCTCATGCTCATCAACACTGTGGCCAAAAAGCTCCCTGGTAAGCCCAAACCTGCCCAAGCCTCATGGTCATGGTGGGGGCAGGAGGAAGACAGAGCAGCTTTCCTCACCAAGAACAGCAGTGGTGTGTGTAGAAGCACATGCAAGATGAGGGGCAGTGCTCAGCCCTCTCTAGGCTTATGTCTCTGGGCCAAGGCTGGGGCAAAAAGGGGGAGCTGACCAGCAGCCTTCTGTCATGATGGTTGAGGGGACAAGGAGGCAGCAAGCAGGGTCTGCATTTAAGGAGGCTCCACTTGCAGTTTCCAGATCTGCAGTGGGATGGGAATGCTCCTGCCCTTCAGCCAGCAGCAGCAGCAGGAGCTGAGCTGGGTCTCCCTAGGTGGAGGGAGGATCATCTGGAGGACGAGGAACACAGAAAGCCTCGTTAACAAAAAATTTGTGAAAGAGCTAAGAAGAGCCCGAAAAGGTAAAGCAATGTGAGGAGGGGGAAAAAAAAAAAAAAATAATAAAAAAAAATAATAAAAAGAAAACTTAACAGGCCCAGGGATTTAATTTTCCGAACAGGAAGGCAGTGCTTGAAGAGAAGTGTGACTTAACAAGTAATTTTCAACAGCACCATTTTGTCTGAGGCAATAGAGAGACCCTGATCTCTCTGACTGTCATATTGCTTGCCTCCGGAGCTGCGTGTTCACCTCTTGCTGTTACCTCCTCCCACACACTCCTATTCATCCTCAGATCCAGCAGAGGTCTCATTTGTAATTGCTGCTCGGAGTAGAGGTCCTCTGTGCGTTTGCACGAACCCTCCAGTGTTCTTTTGCCACGGGGGAGGCTGTCAGACGTCAGACTTCAGGCTAGTGGTGAACCACTTAGAGTGAACCCCATATCCCAGGCTGGAGCAAAAAATGCAGCTACATGAAATACTGGAAATGATGGACTTGCTGAAGCAAAGTTTCTTAGAAAAATAACACAGGCTGGGAAATATGCATCAGTTCACATGGAGAGGAAGATATATGGCCCATTCAACTTTTAAAACAGCATCTGCGAAGCCTGGTCAAAACTTCAAGCCGTATTTTACAGTATGAGGATTACTCATGCTGAAAACACCACAGGGATGCTCAGAAAACATCAGTTTTCTTTCCAACTCACTCATTCATTAAAAATCTGGATTTGTTAGTTCTCCAAGTAAAATTATTGTCGAATATGGAGGCAATTACAGATTTCTGTTTCCCTAAGTTATTGTGTCTGCCTGGCTACAGACACCCACAGAACTGTACGTGTCTGTGCCTGCTACTGTCTGTATCACACTGTCTCTGCAAACATCAGTGTACCCTGCTCCCTATTCCGCTGTACCTGTAGACTTTGTGACCAGGTCTAGGGGGTAAAAAAAGTCATAAGACGCAGGAGATTAAACATTAAATGAGAGTGTCGGAAGCTACCATGCTAAGGAGCAGAAGAGGCTCAAGGTATAAAAATACAAAATCACTGCTTACAGCTACAAAAAGGCAGGTACTTTTTGACAGCATTAGTAGCCATAAGACAACTGGCTCTGAAATTAGGGGAGTCTGGGGCACCCTCAGGTAGGCAATCTGTGTGAAATGCTGGCAGACTTCAGAGACAGACAGTTCTGTTGTAGCTATGCATTAATTCAAGCTTCTCAAAGTTAACTTACTTTCTGTGCAGAACTGTTACTGCAGAGGAGGTACAAACAGGACACAACCAATGTGCATCAACATCTGAATATCAAATGGATAATTTTTGAAGCTGTACATGGTTTACGCTTTTCATAATCACACCCTTCCATCATGATCAATTAATTTAATGTACTTCTAAAAGCATGAAAAAAATAATGGGGTTTCTGTTGACACTGGTGTCAAAATAATGGAGTATCCATTGAGCAGTTCTGATGCATTTATGTGCTCTAGTTTTCTCTTGACGCAGACACAGAGCTGGGTGAATTTTATGACTACTAGACCATAGAGATTAGTGTTAAGCATTTGTTCAAGTGTGCTACTGAATCAGAGCCATGAAAAGTGGACATCTGGCTTTAAGTGGATGCTTTAAGGCTTTGCTGAAAAGCATTTGGCTTCTATAAGTGCTTTACTGAATTGCCTTAATTTATAAACCCCAGTTAAAAAAAAAAAGAAAAAAAAAAGAAAAAAAAAAGGTTAATGTAATATAGAATTGTTGGTTTTCTGAATCAAGACATTTCTTCAGCTGAAATCTCGAACTGCAAGGAAAATCTAAGATAAATTAGAGTTCTGCCACACTTGAAGCAGTGATAGTCCAGAGGCATACTTGAAAGATAACATCTGTTTCAGCAGAAGACACCAATTAATCTTGATGAGTAACAGATTGGAAAAATGCCATCTGAATAAAAGATGGGTTCTAACAAGAACAGCACATACACAAATGCCAACACAAAGACTGAGGCTACAAAATCCACATTAAACTGACCCCAGAATGTGTGGATGAGGAGCCGGAACAGGCACCCAGTGGCTTCTCAGAAACTACATTTAGAGCTTCTCCATCTCTGCAGGCAGAGCTATTGCAGAGGCTGTGCACTGGCAACATGCATTTCAGCCTTGGAAGCAAGCATGCAAGCCTCACAATGGCTGTATACCCCAGTCTCTGTCCTTGATGTTTGTTATACAAACTACTGTTGATTTTGATTGGTGACCACATTGTAGCTCCCAGAGTTTCCCAGCACCTTCCTAGTTGCCAGGAGAACAAAAAAGGAAAATGGCAATCAGCAGGTTTTTATGAACCATCCTGAATTCACAATCTCAGCCCAGGTAATGTGAGAAGCACTCTTGTTTACTTCAACAGCCCCTAGGGACATGATGAGCAGCTTGGCCCACCTCATTCTCAGCTTTCCACTTCATTCCACAGAGGCACTGGAAAACACCCTCAAGGTCACAGTATTGGCCTCTAAAAACTCTTTTTACTTGAATTTTGGCCTCTCTTCAATAGGCCATGTCCAGCTATAAAAGAGAGCTGGAACAAGTTAACCTCCTAGCCTTGCAGGAGAAAGGCATACAGCTGAGAAGAGCAATCCCCAAGGTGAGACCAGATGGGAGCAGAAAGGTCTCCTGGAAGCCTTCAGATCCAAGTTTGAGGTCCTGGTCTGAAAAATCAGTGTCATCCTAAGCATCAACCTTTTTAGTAAGTAAAGAGATTAACCACTCCAGTGAGTAGGTGACACGTACTGGAGATGGGTAGGATGAGTCTTGAAATAGTCACAGCTTTTTCGTTGCCTCCATCATCAGGAATCTCATGCCCTTGCAGTGGCAGCTATTTTTTATTTGGGCTTATTAAACATGGACTCCATTACATGGTCATTCTCCCTTCCCATTGCCACTATTCTACCATTAGGAACTCCTTTGGATGTTTAATGAAAAAAAATGTTGAATAAATGTAAATGAAAGGTAGCTGCCACTGCAAGGGCGTAAGATTCCTGATGACTGAGGCAATCTAAGAGTTGTGGGTGACTACTTTAAGAGCATAAGCACATCCAGCCACATCACCAAATGTGGTGCGAGCATCGGGTCCTGACAAGTCCACAGAGAACAAGAATTTTAAGCCAACCTCTGGGCAGCAAAAGGCCACCACAGACAACATGGTTTGTGTACAGTCAGTGCCTACACATGAAGCACAAGCTAATGTGCAAAAGCTGTTCCAAAATAGTCTGCTACGCAATGCAGGGGTGGTAATTACCAGCAACTCCTTGAATTGTTTGTCTGCAGTGAGGGTCCTGCTCCGTAACCTCCCCTAATCAGAACATGCTGATAGGATGCTAAGCCAGTGCTGATGAATTTTATTTATTTAATAAGCTTCCAAAGATTAAGTATTATTAAGGCAGAAGACTTATTCACAGACACGTTTGACTTGGCTTGTACACATATTTAGAGGAAGAAAACATTGGTAACTGTAAATAACTGTCCTTTCAGTTGTAACAAGCAATAGGAAATTATCACTCTCAGAAGCATGTTTCCTCCCAAACATACCTACTTCCATTACCTGCATCCCAAGATGATCTCTTCCTGTCTCCCAACTCAGAATTACTTTGTTACCAGCCTCACTGAAAGAATATATTAAAAGCAAAAGTATTATTCCAAAGTGATTACTACTCCTTATGGCTTTGGGAGTTAACAGACTGGGGGAAATGGCCACCTTAATTTAGAGTAGAAAGACAACCAGTGCCTGAACCAATTACTCAACCATAACAGGAGAAAATAGGGAGTGCTTCTTTTTACTGGAAGCCATTAATAACAATCATTTTGGGGTCTGAAACCTTTGTTCTCCCCAGCTATCTTTTATATGCACGTATTTTAAAGCAGGACATTTTTAAAGGCATTTTAAGATCCAGCAGCCATAAATAATGTCACTGTACTTTCAGGACAAAGTAATCCCAGGGCAACGCCCAATATGGTTACAAATGTGTGCAGTGAGACAAGAAGATTCAGGGACCCAAAAGCACAGCTCTGTACTTAGTTGCCAGTAATAGTTTAAAATGTAATATTTACTGCAGTATTTTAAACTACTACTCTGTTAAATATGTATTTAATATACTAAGAACATGAATGTGAGCACAACAGTGAGATCACATGTGCAGACCTACAGAAGTAATCTTTCCAGTGGTACAAAACACATCAGGTTTTGGGTAGATCTCTTCTCAGAAAAATGAGAGAGAAAACTGGTCTCTTAGTGCCATGTAGAGGTGTACCAGAGATTTCACAGCTCAACATGTGCTGGGGCTGTCTGTATTCTTCACATTCCAAAGAATTACTTAATTTTCACTTTTGAATCTGTCTGAGATACAACTGAGAGGCTAGCAGGCAGCACTCCTTCCTTCCCTCTCCTGGGTCCAAGGGGAACTCTGTTGCCACAGAAATTTAAGACTACAGCTGGAATGTTATCCAGGATGACTGCTCCTATTAGCAATCTCTCTTCTCCCCAGAGGATCTCCATCCACGTACATTAACACTTCTTGGATTTGTTTCTCACTCAAGAATATTTCTGCTAGTGGTTACCTAAGCATCTCTAGAGCAAAGCTAGTCACTCACCTTCCTAGTCCAAGCTAGCACAGTACTTTCCTCCTTATTCTAAATACTCGTATGTGTCAAGCATTTAATTTCTACAAGGTGCAGTATTTCTGAAGAGAACAAATGACATGATGGACACTGAATTACTGAAAAACATTACACTGCAACAAACTACAACAAATAAATAAGCAAAGCACTCCAGCATCTCAACAGCCCGAAAGTCAGTGGGACTCAGGCATGTGCTCTGGGTGAAGCACTGATCCATGCATCTTCATGAATCTAGAACTGCCAGAAGGATCACACAGCAAGATGCTGAAACACTTTTGCAGCCAGAACATTTTTGCACTCCTGTCCTCAGAAGTGCCCTCAGCAATCTGCAGCTCCCACAGTTACGAGCATATGCTCTCCATCATTTCCAGAGAGCACTATGCACCCATCAGGTTCTCTTCTTGTTTTTACTTCAGGGAGTTGTACAAAAGAGCAATGCTTTTTGGATGAAAGCCAGAGAAAGGCCAAAGTGCCAACAACTGCATGAAATTTGTTATTTCATGCTGTGCTGAACTCCCTGCCTGTCCCTTCTCCTTCACCAAAATTATTTACTAGCAAATGTGGATTTTTTTTGTTGGATTGCAAAATATTTTGCACTTACAGAAGACAAAAGAAAAAGAATTAAAAGAAATAGAGGAGTTGATAAGCACAAATACATAGGTTATTTTGCAGGTTTATTTATATAAGATACAGTATCAATGTTTTCTTGTCAAACATAAAACATAATGCTAAAAGCTGCAGTTTATTCATGCAATGCAGTGCTAAGCAAGCATTCTGATTGATCTCAAATCACTATCAAAACACTGATACCCCAAGTGAAAATATATGACATTTCCATTACAAATAGTGTTTTACAAATCTGTATTTTTCAATCACCTCAATATTGTGGTTAGTTTGCTCTCCAGCCTCTATCTAGATATACAGAGGTAACTCTGATGAGTGTACAGATAAGTTTACATCCTGAAAACCCCAAATTCTGTCTTCTTCGTAGGTGCGTTTAATGCTGCACTGAGACTGAGGCCCAAAACCAGTCTTGTGTCAGCTGGATCGATAATTCCATCATCCCATAGCCTAGAAAAAAAATAAATCAAACAATTGTAATTAAAGGAAATTAACACATAAAACGGTTAGATTTTTATGCACATTAAACTGGCAAGAGCTATACTAAAGGAAGTGGGCTCAAGCTAAATTATACTTGAAACCATGGAGTTGATTCACTTTATCCATCAATGCAATAGACTGGTGTGTATTACTCTGTGGAATCTATCTTCTAGAACAAAGTACACATTTTGGATCAATTAAGAATATCAGGTCTATATATTTTAAATTAGAATCTTCATTCTTATTTTTAGTATGAAGTCATCACCTTAGAAAAAGATGTGGGTTTTAATACTCCCATGGAAACAAACATTTTGTCAATAACCTATCTGCTTCTATTAAGAATGCTAGTATTTAAGGACTACATTAATGACATCCTTATCCACATCACATCATTATATGTATGTTATTCAGGCTAGTTCAGCTGCCAGATGAGGATGATAAAAGTGTTTATTCTTTCATCATAACAAGAGCCAGAGTCACTTTCACGTATTTCCAGTATTTGTTGTCTTTCTTCTTTCTGCAGTCCACTTCTAAACAAATTTAAGATAGTACCCTCCTTAACCCAGCCCTGAATGAATTATGAGAGCAATTACTAATTTCCCAAGCCCTCAAAATCACAAACATTTGTAAATAGTCTCTTTCATATTACCCAAAAATTAAAGTATTCGTGCCACCAGCTCTCAATGATAGCTCCATCCTACCTAAAAGAAAATCCACGTAAAACCCCCCTGCATAATATATTTAACAAAACTGTAAATACTGTATAACTAATACCTCCCCAGCAACATATTTAAATAAGATATCACATTGCTTATTGTAATCCAGTCTTACTTAGATAAGCATACATTTTAATCAGGGTCTGCAAAACACTTGAGGTTTGAGACAAAACACTCATTCCTATCTTTTCCTAGAGAGGCTCATTTTGCACTCTTTTTTGAACTTACTTCAGTGTTGGCTAACGTTTAACTCTTTGTGGATAATTTAAAAATACAAGAAAGTGTTGTGACTAGGGAGCTAAGACTGACTCTACGAAGAGCAAGCATAGCCATTCCTTTCTAACTGAAGTTTCCAGCTATAAATCTATTGTTTGAAGATTAATTGAAGAAGATCTATTAGACAGGAAATTACATATTTTGTACTCTTCTCTCCTAAATGTGCCGACTTTATCCCCTAAAGAAAGAGGACTGAGAACTGTACATAAATAAATGCTGATAAGCTCAAGCAGCAGCAGATCCTTTTGAGTATTTTCCATCTTTATTTTGCCATGTGCTATGAAAGTAATATTCATCAAATCAGACAGAAATATTAAAAGACTGACAACCTATACTTTATATTTTACCACAAGTACATGCATCTATCCTAAGATGCACAAAGTGGAATTGTAATAAAGGACACCTGTAACAAGATGAGGCTCGAGGATTCAGACTCAGCTTAGGAGCCTGTTCTCCAGCTAGCAGAGAGAGAAGCAAAAAGACACCCAACTCAGAAAGAACTTTTTACTATTAGTCTATCTTACCAGAGTGCAGCTCCCCAAGTACAGGAAACTGCTACCCTAACTGGGGTACAAGGGCAAAGCTGAAGTACAAGAAAAGAAAGGGGACTGGAGAAGGAAAGACTCTGCTGTTAACTGGAAAATTAGCCTGTTTCTTTTTTGGGACTGAAACAACCGCTTGAGCAAAGAAATTCTGCACTAGAGTGGCTGTGGCACTCACTGACCTGGCTGGCAGGTCCCAGCCAGTGTAGAAAGAAGTCTGGAAAATAAATGTAAATTCTTCCAAGGGGAAAAAAAAAAGCTATAAACACAAATTACAAATACAAGGAACCTGTAGCTCTAGCTAGTCTGGTCTCATTTTAGGATTCTGAGTATCTCCTGGTGAGTTAGGAAGCTGTTCATTGGAATATTCTAACAGCCACACTTGCAATGGCACAGAATTGGTACTAATAGCAAATTCTGTTGCAGAAGACACATAAGAATTGTCAATGCTATATTCTGGGTAAAGTGCATCATAAAAGCTCTTGCAATCTGTTTCCTGTGAATAACTCCTTTCCTAACTGTACCTTTCATATCGTAAGTAAAAATTTATTATTTTGTCGTATTTTAACAATACTCCATTGAAAAGATACTCAGAGTAAGTGCTTCTTACCCTAAAACAAAAAACAATTAAAAGTTTTTTTGTTCAAAACAATGAAAGAATAAATTGGTTCTACTGAGACTTCCTTAAGAGTTGTTTGAATTCTCTTGGTTTTCCCCAAGATAGTGGCTATACCTCTTCCTACATAATCTAGTAGGACAGGATGTTCAAGAGAGAGTATTTCCTATACTTTTGACATCATGAAGTATGCATTACCTAAGTTTAATGCATGTGCTTTTCTTCCCTTCTTCTTGTATTTTAGATCTTGATTTAGTTTTGATGAAAATAGTCATATTAGTCTGCCAAAGGGATGGAGAAGAGCCATATTAAGAGTGAAAACCAAAGTGGTTTTGTGAGGTCAAATCAACCACAATCCTTTTGTTTTCTCACAACTATGAAAAAAACCCACAAAGAATAATTTCAAATATGATAATTTATATTTTTAACCAAATTTGGGGGGTTTGACTGTTACTGTTCTGTTCACTTGGTATATCAACTTTTTTAACAAACACTCAAAGTTTACTTTTTTATTTATGAAACACATTGAACATGAATGATGGAATCCATACATCTTAAAAGCATTCAATTGCTAAGGATCTGGGGAGGGCAGGGATGAACTGAGTCAAAAAGAATCACCAACTTAATGTGGTACCTGTCAAGCTGCAACTGTAATAAACGCTTCCAAACATGATGCACACTTTAACAGCGGATTTGTTTTTCTGTAACACCATTAAATATTGACAATCATGGAGATTGGATGTTGCACAGAAGTCAAGCTGCCTTCATATCGTTACCACCCCTGGTTGGCTTCTGCTTCTCTTTGTTTAAAGAAAACTAAATTCTTGACTGGAATGTAACATGAATAATTAAACTATCTATTAAAACCCCATTGCTAGAACATGAGTCACAGCTACAGTCATGAAATATTTGTAAGCAAAACACTGTGAGTAAAAGAAATGAAGTCCCCAAAAGTAAAATGCTCATACAATTTGTTAAGATGTAAACTACTGAAATCCTTTTAGAAACCTGTAAGCAAATTAACTAATTAAAAAGGGTGCCGCCTAATTATTCCCATTAATTAAGACTGTGAAAGGTTCTAATCAAATAATTGATTAAAGTTTGATTAGAAAATACAACTGTAGGGTACAGTATTGACATCCTGTACATATAACAAGTTACACTTTAAAAGCAAAATTAATAAGCAAAGGAAATAGGTCAATTTGCTTATATTTTAAGATCTTTAGGGCACCTCCCTCCCCTCTCATTTATTACTGCTAAAAGCTTGATTCAAAGCCTAATGAAATCAGCTGGGTGACATCCATCTCAATGGGGTTAGGCAGACTGGTCCCCACGTCCCACACAAGAGGACAGCACAACAGAGCCTCCAAACCGGCTGTGCCCGAGCAGCAACACTGCCAGCCATCTTGCTGCCCATCTACCATGCCTTTCTCTCAGAAAAACAAAGCTGTCTTGAGTCTTCTTGTTGATGGAGGGACCTAGTTAGCATCCGACAAAACCAAAGCTGTCCAGATTCAGCTTCAATACAGCACCCTGGCATTTTGTAGATGGTTAGCTGTAGTTTTTTACCATGCTTGGGACTGTACAGGAAGCATCCTTTAAAGCAAAGGAAACAGGTTACTTCTCCCTGACCTACAGCAAATACTTGCCAACAAGCAGCTGTGGATGCTGGCTGACAAATGGGTTGGCTCCAAGGTATGTGGTGGCTAAAACCTTCCTTCAGGTACATTACTTGCTGCAAAACCTGTAATCTTACTTCATCTCATAGTTCCTCTTGGGCCTCCTACTCCACAATGATGAACACTTTTGAGCTATCAGTCTGAGCCCTTGCCTTAGGAATTAGCAATAAATGATGGAACAAGGCACACACGTCATAACCCTGGCAGAAAGGCATGAAATCAGGGCAGAAAATACACTAATATCTACTGATATAGTGAATTACCTCTAAAATACAACAGAGTGCAACTAAGAGCGCCTAGACCATGAAGAATGTACCTACCAGTCACACAATTTTTCACTAGTACATCTCAGTGAAAAGGGGCATTTAACTTCTGTTGCTTTTAGCTGGATGAACTGCAGCAGAATTTCAGCTCTGACATTTGACTTCATGTCCCACCTGGGCTTATTAGCTTGAAAACAGCATCACATGAATGCAACCACATGCAGCCTCAGACCCACACTAGTTCTCAGCCTGCTCAGATCTCTGCACATTAAGTTTCTCTTCCAAGCTACAGGCACAATAAGAATACATAACTACCCTGCTTTTTTACATGAAGGACAGGACAACTAGCATTAAGAGCACTTCCTAACCCATAGGCATGAGTAAAAAGAGACTATGACTGTGTTTCCAGTGAATGTATTAAGAAAATCAAGTGTAAAAAAAAATAATAAATCAAACCATGCATCATCTCCTCGACACTAGGGATTAATTTTAAATACAGTTTGACTCATTTTTAAAATGAGTTATTTTATCAGTGAAAAATTCTACTCCTTAAAATCCAGTCACAAAACAACAGTATCTGTTTTCCCTTTTCCTTCATACCTCAGGGCACAAGGTTTTGTGACAAAGGTAGTAGGCTTGACCTTAAAGGGGTACTAAAGGAGACAGCACAAAAGCTTTTAACACCTGACAGTATCTCTCAATTTGGACACAACCCCAGTGAAATTTAAATTGATTAAAAAGATGTTTTAAAAAAGTCAAAACTACTGTACCACCAGAAAGCCCATGTCAATAACAACTCAGGATTTCAAAGAAGTATCCTTGTTGTTCATATGTAAGTACCCAAATAAACGGCAACTTAACAGCAGTGGGGGTCATACACATCCACAAACCCTGTCTGGGACTCGCAGCAGTGCCACCACACAGGCTTCTGCCAGAAGCAGATCCCAAACAGTGATGAGACTCCTAAAACTCTCCCTAAACCCATGAACCACACGCTCTATGACTGTGACACCAAAACCTGCTTAGATGACACCACAAACCTTATGTTAAGTATCCTACTGACAATACTTATGCCATCATTGGATCAGTCAGGGCAAAATGGCAAGAGCTTCCACTTGATAAAGGCACTCGTCTGATTATACATGAATGTTAACATGGATCCCCCAGGTACCATTATTTGTTCATTATTAAGTTCATCCTCTATCCCATTTATTTTATATACTCCTTCAGATCATGATAAAAAATTCACAAAGGACCTCACTGATGCTATGCTGCTGCTGTTGGTGCTTTATCAAATTTGTCATACATGAGATTAAGCAGGTATCAAGTTAGACAAGCTACTTCTCTTACTGGCATCTCTGCAACACTGACAGAGTATCTTGCACCAACCTATTGACGTAATCTCTGCTCATGATGGCCACATCAATATTTATCATATCCCAACCACTCTGTACTCAGTTTGTTTCCAGACTTTGCAGCTTGCAGGTAAGAAAACCATCAGTAATTCTAAGTCAGATACACAAAACTGTATGTACAGCGCACTCCACAGCTGGATGAGACCAATATTCTTTCTGCAAAAGGAGAAGCCATAGAGGCACAGTAAAGTCCTGTTATTGTATGCTAACTTCTCTCATCATTAACAGAGAGCCTGTGGAGAATTAGCTTTTGATACCAAAAGCAGAAAAATGTGCAGCAAGATCAGTACACAGAGGATGACACTAATGTAGAATAACAATCAGAGACCAAGGAAGCCTACAGGCTAATTTCCAGAGGTTACAATATAGGATGCCAGTTTGCTTCACTAGCCTTACTAGTTCCTGGGCATTTACTAATATTATTACATTAACCTGAGCACAAAATGCTGCAAAGCACTTCTCAAGAAACATGAATATGCTGCACCCATCAGCTAATGTGCTATCCAAATTGCTATCATCCAATACAGTCACATACCAACATCATGACCCGAGATTTGCAAATGACTTCAGGTCTTCCTGAACCTTCTGCTTTACCACTGGCCTCTACTACTTGGAGAATCTCACTAAAATTAATTCTTCGTAACATACATGCAGCCACTCATCACACTGCCGAATGGGCTGTATAAAGATGAGCTGGTACTACACTGGGAAGAATGATATAAAACTTAACAATCATAAAATATACAGAATATAAACTCCATGCTACCATATAATTACTTACAGAACCAGCAAAGTAATTCCTGCAAGAATATGCCTTCTTCTGAATCAGTACATTAAACAAAGTCTCAGAAACAAGACAGACACTGATTTGAAGCTCATTGTGTGGTACTGCACATCACAGACAATCTTTGTTCCAGATTGCTCTGTTCTTCAACATCAAGATTTAGATGTTATCGTTATGTTCTGTGTTTACAATTAAGGTTTGGAAACGTAAATTATATGTCACCTTGCACTGGAGTAATAAGGGTTTCCTTCCTCCTCAAACCTCCTAATGATTGGCTCCTTCAAAGCTGCTTCATCGGCTGCAGAGAACTAAAAAAACCAGGCAAAATAAACACAGGTAAGATATTTAGTATTTTCTTCCACAATTAATGCAGAGCTAAAGACACTGCACCACACTCAAAGAAACTGCCTGAATCACCTCTCTAACATTTCCCCCCCTTTTTAAACACAATTATCAATTTAGCATCTTTGACAACGAAAATGCCACTTTTCAAACGTGTGGGTGAAAAAAGGAGAGTAATAATATACTTAATTTAGTATAGGAATAAATAGGGATTGGCATCTCAAAAATTACTGAAGCCACTGTACTAAATAAAACCCATTCTGAGTTGCTTTTGGCAATTTTTTAAAATAAAACAAGTCTCTGCTATTCTAACACTGTATTTCCCTATAATCCAGAATGGTCACAACTGTAACTCATAACATTTTCAAGATTCTAACATTTTACTGAAATTAACTACAATTACTTCTCTCAAACTTCTTTCTGGGTATTATTCTTAGGCATTTGGGAAATTAAGATAGAGGGAGATCAGGGTGAATATATTAAGTCCACTGGAAAGCCCAAGTCAAGTGTAGAAAAAAAAAAGAACTGTTGAAGTAACATGTACATACTGCTTCATTATTCTGAAAAACTACTCATGATAAATACAAGCAATTTTAAGATACCACAATAAAATCTCTTTGTATGGGACCAAGGCACCAGAGTAACCATAAAACACATAATGTAAAAAACACAGCAGAAGAGGGTGTACAGAGAAAATAGAAACGTTACAACGTAAGATAACACTAATTTGCAACTATCATGTTGATATGAGTAAAAAATTTTTCCAAACCTCTACAGGCTTCTGCAGTTCTAAGTTCCATAATTTTCTGAATAATTTGAAGATCAGCTTTCTATCAAACCACCTACTTCAGAAATAATTGGTGTGATACTTTGTTCTCATGTATTTCTCCCCATACTCCATAATTAGGGAGGATCCCTGACTGCTCACATCGGGCAGAACTAATAATATGGTGCACAAAATACAAAAATATTACAATATGAGAAATACTCCTAGTTTTAAGCCAAGATAAGACATGTCATGAATGATCTTCACATTTAGAAGGTGTAGACAAAAACATTTCACAAATGCTTCGTGTTGGACAGTGCACTAGGCGGCACTGGGAGAACGACACTCATCGGTGTCTCACTCTGTAACATCCTTTCCTAGCTCATAAAGCAAACAACTCCAGTAAAATAATAAATGATAATGACATAATTGCAAATGAAAGAATAAAGAGGTACCTGTTTTCCCTCCCTTGCTTTTTGGTCCTTAGCTATTGTAGCTAGAACAGTTGCAGCTTGCTCTCCTCCCATCACCGATATGCGAGCATTTGGCCACACATAAAGAAATCTTGGACTGAAAAAATACATACTGAATTTTAAAATAAGGCATTGCCTCGTTTCCTAGTAAATAACTAATTCTCATTCAGGTAAGAATTCTTTTTTATGCACAACAATCTTACAATATATTGTTTTTTAAAGAATGCAAATTAATGTACTTCAATGCTTGCATCATTAGGTTTGACAATGTAAAAATCCTGCTAATTTCCTATATTCAAGCACCTTAACAATTTATTTATCTTTCTTGAGTCTCTTGATCTCACAAACTCCCTAGGAATTTCTCTCCTTAAAAATATCACCAACAACTTCAATAGTATCAGGACCTTAAAAAATGAAAAAAACATTTATATGAGTTATGTCCAAAGGGTAAAAAAAAAAAATTCTTAGGGCTTCTGCAAACGTTACTCATAAAACCAGGCTCATTAAAGTGAGTAAGGACTTTTTAAACAAGCTGGTACTCTGAACGCAGAATTAAGGCCCAGCCCACACTGCCTAATGATTGTTCAGGACAGTACAGTTTTTCCTCCAAGAGCTAAAATGGGAGAAAATCATGTCAACATGTTTACACACTAGGAAATCTCCCCCACCACCTAATTCAAGGTTAATCACAAACCTATCGATCTCTACAGGTTAGTCAGGCTTTAATTTATGACAATGTTCACTGAGAACTTTTTTGTTTTCCAAATAGCACAAGTTCTGAAAGAGTTTAGATAGTTCTTCAGAATGGAACTTTAAGGTTATTTTTTCTTAAGATGGTCTTACCTCCTGTCATAATTTGTAGTAACACTTACCTATATGCTCTTCCACACATCCCATAGTTTCCAGCTCCGTAAGAACCACCAATAATCACTGTTATTTTAGGTACATTGGCACAAGCTACAGCAGTTACCATCTTGGCACCATCTTTAGCTATCCCTCCAGCTTCATATTCTCTACCAACCATGAAACCTAAAGAATTACAATATGGAAAAAAAAGGCTGACTAACTTTATATTACTATACTGTGCTATATGTGCATTTAACACATGCAGAAAAAAATGAAGAACCAATCATAAGGCTAGGCCTTCACCAGCTTCTGACAGGCTGATTTCAGAGCAGGCTGCAGCTGTAGGTGCAACAAAGCTCACAAGATGCTAAGAGTCATAGCCTCAATGGTTAACAGCAAAGCCTACAACACAGTGAAATTACAAAATACTGAGCTTATTCACCTGTAATATTCTGTAAAAACACAATGGGAATATTTCTCTGGCAACACAACTGGATAAAATGTGTACCCTGTGGAGAGGAAAGAGAGAGAAAAAAAACAAAGTAAGCCTACAGAAGTTGAGCCAGGGAAGCTATCACTACCAGCATTCTGCAGTCTGTGACAAGTCTTCCACTGAAATCCATGGCAGTATTCACATCATCAACCATTGTACTATTCCTGCTTCATTCAAAGTTAACTGCAAAACATGCATTCACTCTAGCAGATGTAAGAAAATACCGAAAATTTCTAAGTTCAAGGAAAATAATATCTTAAAAAGCATTACTGCTTATCTGAAAAGCTCAACTGTTTTCACTCTGGCCATATGTAGTTAAACTACCGACAGCTTTACAACACGGCATCTGACATTAAGTTCTGTTAAGACTGTGTCATGGAAATAAAGACATCCAGCCAGAAAAACGTATCTCCTAATTTTCTGTACAAAATAAAAGTATTCTCTGAAATTGGGAAAGGCCCACATACACTGCTCATGGCCCTGCCAATTGCCATAACACTCTCTCCTTTTTCTCAGGGCAGATGCCCTTTACTCATTTTCTAGGAAAAGACCATTTTCCTAGCAAAGATACAAACAGTAGAGTCAAAGCTTCTGCTTCAACCAGAATTAATCTAAAACAATGCAGTTCCTCATGTTATTTAAACTGCTGGTAAAAAAAAAAAAAGAAAAAAAAATAAAAGGTGTATAGCATAGCAACTAAAAAATTCTCTAAGCTCTTATCTACACAAAACCAGCAAAATTGAAGAAAGCAAAAAAGAGGGAAAAATCAAAAAGCATAATCTTTAGCTAACTTTTTCAGATAAGTATTCAAACCATCATGGGAAAAAGATGTGTCACAACTCATGACAAAAATGGAAAAGGAAAACAAGGAATCTTGTTACATTACAATGCTTACAAAGGCTACATCATCAACAAAGGTCTCTCCAGAAATGAAACAAGTGAAACTTCACTATCTCCTCTTACAGTACAGATATGCGAGCAACAGCCAGCAGAGGAAAATTCCTTACATTTTTTACTCTGGTAGGAAAAAAGTTGAAACACTAAAGAATTAGAAAAATACTGTAAGTATTACAAATACTGAAGAAGTGATTTTCAGCTTGGAAATAACTGTGTTAATGGTAGCTGAAAAGACTGTCACTTAACTGCAGTGCTCCATTTTGAAAGTATTCCTTCAGTACATGAAACTCAATTGCGTGGATTATTTTATTACAGCAATAAATTACTCCCCTTCTCCAATTTCTCATCAAGGCTTCCTTTATTTCTATAGATTTTCTATACTGATTTCTTCACAATTAGTTTGAGAAGCCTGCTACAAAAACCTACCATATATAATTGCTGTTATAAAAACATTTAACTGACAGTAGTTTCTTGAAAACATAAAGAACTAAACCAAACAGCATGGAAAAAGGTGAGTAACCATTCTGCCAATACACAAAAACTTTTTATCATCATCAATCCCTCAAGCCCGATCTGTAAAGCACTGTTAACTGTAATGCAATCACATCAAAGATGCCCCTTAATTCCCCAAACAGGTATTTTAGTTCATAGATTTTATGAGACTGCACATATGTTCACTCATTAGTCTAAGCCAGGAGCTGCTGCAGCAAAGTATGAAAATAAAATATCTGGTAAACCAATGAAGTGAGTACTGGAATCTGGATTTGAAATGCTGCAACTATTACAAAAGCAACTATGTGATTTATTGTAGAACTTTACAGTTTAGAGGTTAGGAAATTCATGTAATCTGCACGGACTTTTCTTGTAATAGCTGCATCACTGTGTGTTGCAGTCACACAAATTCAAATGCTGTTTTTCTAGCTGTATCTTCCTATTGACCTATCTACTTCACATCACTGATTCTAAAATATGGTCAATTATTTTTACAGCTTATTAAGCTACTTCATGTTTACATGAAAAATGTGGATCCAGTTCACTTTCATTATTTTAAGAAGTTAATTTAAAAAGCAAGTTGTCCACCAGAAATTCTTTTTTTCTCAATGGAGAAGAAGATAGTAATATCTTTATTTACCTTTTTTGCGGATTCTGAGAAAAGAACTCCATTGTTTCCAATAATTCCTACTGGATAACCAAATATTCTTGCAAATCCTGAAGAAGAAAGACACTTAAAATTTTCACATATATTTATTTTACCATAGCATTTAAAGGTAACACTTTACCTTGGTAATAGAAGTTGATATTTTTCTTTTGAAGAAAAACATTTTTAAAGGTATCAATAGGTGAGCCAAGTGGAATTTATCCAACTATAAAACCAGTGGAAACATACTACAGAATAATTGTATTTCTAAATACCTGTAATTAAAGTATCCCCATACAAGGCTTTGAATTCATCAAATTTACTTCCGTCTACAATTCTAGCAATGACCTTAAGAAAAAAGAGAAAAATAAAATTAAATTCCTAATCCTTCATAGTTTTTATTTTGTTTAGAAAGACCTTGTAACTTAAAATAAATGCTTTCCATTTAGAGAGCAACAGGCAGCCCACTATATAAACTGTCTGGATGGCAAGCAAAAGTAATTTTCTTTTTAAAGTATGACTTACCTAAATGTTTATAAAAAATGTCATTTTGAGATTAAGAATATTCTAATTGAACAGTTAAAATTATTAAAGGGACAAAGTTTTGCTGATTAGTTAAATTTCAAAGAAAAACTGCTACCTCTGGTCATCTAAACATTAAACAACAGTCTCACATTTTTACAGAGAAAAACATAGACAGCCATGCGTCACTTTCCTACAGATATGTTTATTTTGAGCTTTGCTTAAGTTCCTGACATACAAAAGCAACAAAGATCTGTTCTGAGGTTTCTCTGAGATGCAAAGAAGCCATTTTATGTAAATACAGATCCATTGACAGCAAGCCATTTGCCAGAATATATTTATTGCACTTTTAAAAGAACACAAATTTAAGCTATGACAACTTCTGAGGGTGTGGTGTGAGACTCAACAACATTAAACCTTTTTTTTCCCTTAATGCAAAGCAAATCTTAGTAATTTCTCCCAAAGTATTTTAAGAAAGGTACATAGTAAGACTTCCTAAAATATATACTTGGTTACTAATGAAAAAGGCTCCAAACATGGGATCTATGCAAAACAGAAAGGATGGTCTTGGATGAAGATACTGAGGCAAATAATTACACTAGACCTTTAACAGATACACTAGTCTCCATGTATGTTTGGAAGAGCACAGAATTGTTAGGAGTGCTTATATTCCACAAATTTTTAAACATCTGACCTTTACTTTCACAGAATTAGCAGAAAAAAAAAAAGCTACTAGATCACTCAGCAAGCCTACTGAATTTTTGCGAACACCAAGCTTCCTATTTTTCAGCAGCTTTTTCAGAATTTCTCTCTCATCCTCACTCATCCTTCTTAAAGATATAACCAAAAAGCATTACATTTTCAACATGTCATTGCTATTGCAATGGATCTGCCAGAAAAAAAGTAAAAATAATCTTAAAATATTTTATGAAAATTAAATATTGTCTATACACCCCAAACAGATTTCTGTTGACAAAAGGTTTCCATTGACACACTATGATGATATAAAGGGTGATTTTCTGTTAAAAAAAATGAGTGTATGCATGTATGGGTATGTGGATCTTGCATGTATATTCATACCTCTTTGACATCAAAGTTTCTTTTTAGTTCGTCACCAACTATTCCATATATTTCATCAGCAGGAAATAAAGGCTCTTCTGATGGTTCTATAGTCACCTGTACCAATTTAACAAAACAATTTACACATAAAAGGAATAATGAGACCACATAATGACTTAAAAAAGCAAAGAGCAATTAATTTGCCAGCTGCTTTGAGCAGTTTTCTCTACACCAACTGCATCAAAATGCCTGTACTGGCTTGTCTTCATTTTGCCTGAAGTTCACATTTCTCAAACTGAAGGTTGGTAACACTTTGTCTCTTACTGCTACCTTTGCTTCTATTCCTGCATATACCTCCACACATGCTCAACTTCCATGTTATAAAAAATAATGTACGTTCTCCTATTTCCTTACTTTTCCCTTGTGCCCTATTAGGCAGGCAGCATTCTGAAAAAATGCTGAAAATTTCTGCCACACAACTGAATACAACATGTTGTCTTCCTTCAGCTGCTGAGCTTTATAATCTTCAATTCACTCTCTTGCATCTCCTGCCAAAACAAGTTAAGGCAACTCCTCCCCCACATGCTATACATCCCATTTTCTAAAAGGCATTTTTTAATCAATACAATAACATGATTTAGGTCTATCCCCTCAATTTTATAGCTTTCATTAATCATCAGAAAATGTGTATTCAAGAAGATTATTTAGTAGGTATCTAATTTTAAGCCATGGAAACAATTATGTTGGCTTAAAACGGAATTAAGCACCTTGCAAGACTAGATTAACTTCAAAGTGCAGTTCTGTGATTCTGAAGCACTGTTCCATTTGCTTCACTCTTGCATGTGTCTAAAGTCAGAGACAAAAAAGGTGTTGTGTAAATCAGGTGAAGAAAAGCACTTCTCCTTTAAACAACGCAGTGTTTGCAGATTCTGTACACTTACATCTATTTTCTTTTGGCGATTCAAACTTCTTACAATTTTCCTTGCTAGATGAAGTGCATGATTGTCATCCAAAGCATAATGATCTGTTACACCAGATTTTCTGTATATAAATAAAAATAGTAATATGAAGACTGACAGTGAAGATTGGAGGCTCTAAAAACTTTTAAGACTTCAGAAGTTTTATATTTATCATTAAAATCTAGATGTTAAAATGGAGCTTACAATGTTTTGTTAGGAAATTGCTTTCAAAATAAAACCAATGCCTGAACTTTTCTTTGAAACAGCACACTCAAGTTGTCAGAGATAACATAAAAGTGCAACTCTACAGAGTAAAAAAATCAAAGTGACAGTATGGAAAATGACACACATTGTTCAAATTTAAATTAAAATTCATTTGAAGTTATAGAGAAAACATAGGTTTACAGAATTGGTATGGACTGCCCCTGAAAATAATAATTTATTCACTTCAGTAAACCAAAGTAAAATTTAAGCATTTATTGCACAGCAATGTTTAACTTATTGTACAGTAATGCCAACTTTACTTGCTACTCATTTTAGAACTAGAAAGTGCACAGAATTCTGTTCTGACAGCAAGCATTCTCTTACAAAGAGCACAAGGTATTTTCATCTTGTTTGTATTAAGTTCTGACAGTAAGAAAGACACAATATGCAAAATGCCTTTCTCAATGTGTACTACTTATGAACACTCAGTATTAAACAGTATAAAATAGTCCTCCATATTATGCATGATGCTGCAGTATACCAGACATCTAAGTATTTTAAAGGAGTAAACAGAGGATACAAAATCCTAACTAGAGTAATATAAGGTAAATATGCTGCTCCAACAGTAAAATGGTTAACCAGCACCAGACAGGCACAGAAAATGTGAGACACAGAAAATGTTAATTTTCAAAATCTAAATATAGGCTAAAAATATCTAAATATAAAATAAAATATACCCTAATAAGGTCTAAAAAACTGAAAAAATTAACTCTGGGAAAATATTTCTTTAAACCTGCAGTGAAGATCTGCCCCTCCAAGATCCTCTGCTGATACCTCTTCACCTGTTGCTGCTTTAACCTACCACAAGAAAAGGAAAATAAGCTTTAGAGCTGACACTTGTTTTGCATTAATATTTATACTGCTTAGTTACAGCAATAAAGGAGACTTTTGCAGAATGCTTCCTCATTAGTAGAATATCCTCAGTTACTCTCCCTCAGAGCACTTAGAATGTGACAGAGTCTTGTCAAAAATACTTTATTTCTCTTTGCATCCTTATTCTAGCATTAATATGTAGGTTTTATTTAGATTCTCCGCTTTCTATTTCATTTATTTCTGTGTCCATTGTTCGAGTATACTTACACACCTTTTATATTTATGAATACGCATTTTCACATAAAAAACGTAGCACTTAACAAGTAACTTTATGATTTTGTGATTCCTCCTGAGCAATTTCTTCACCAGGCTGCAAAGCCCCATGTCTCTCAGCTTCTCTTCACATCATAAATGCTCCAGTTCCTTCATTAGCTCCATGGAACTTCACCGACTAACTTAAGTTTGTCCATGTCTGTCTTGGTCTGGAAAGCTGAGAGTCAGACCTAGCACCCCAAACGTGCCTTACAGAAGCTGAGTAGATAGAAAGAATCACCACCCTTTACTAGCTGGAAACATCCTCCCTAATGCACGCCCAGGACGTTGCTGGCTGCCTTTGCTGCAAGGGCATTTGTTGCCTGATGTTCAACTTGGTGTCCACCACAACACAGCAGTTGGTCTCCAGCCTATTCTGGTACACCGGACTACACCTCCGTGGAGCATTTGCTTACCATGTTTTAACTTTAAACAGTTTGGTTCAGCCCCTTTCTTCAGGCTGTTGAGGTCCTTCTGAAAGGAAGCCAAATCATCTGGTCTACTAACCACTCTTCACAGGTGTTTATCATCTGCAAGTTCGCTGATGGTGAGCTTTGGACCACTGCCCAGGTCATCAATGAAGATGTTAAATGGTGCTGGTCCCACTACTGACCTCCAGGGTACACCACTTGTGACTGATCTCCAGCTTGAGCACAGCAGTTCAGGCAGGTCATTTACCCAGTCTGCACTTCCTCCCTTTGCTGAGACAGTGTCAAAAGCCTTATCAAAGTTAATATAAACAACGCCCACTGCTCTCTCTGCTTCCACTGAGCCAGTCGAAACAGAACAGAAGACTATCAGTTTGGTCAGGCCTCATTGCCCCGTTGAAAATCCGTACTGACTACCCACAGTCACCTTCTTGTCTGTAGTGTTTTTGGAAATAGTTTCCAGGATTATTTGCTCCATCATCTTCCAAGGTACTGCAGTGGAATAGAGCTTTCTACAAACAGTAGTTTAAACAGTACTAACTTTCTTAAAGTTCATTAAACCCTAAATTCACAAAATAGAGCCTTGACAAGATATGAGGGGATTTTCAAAGAAATCCCTGTTTAATCTCCTTCAGCTAGCAGTCATCAGAAATGAACACAAACTTTAGATAAAATGTGTATTTCCGACAATAGATCAGGCTGACACGTAGAAGAGTTCTCAGCACATAAATATATACAACTTTGACAAACTTATCCCTTTTTACCAGGCTTTGCTACACTGCTGAGGCAGAAAGTAAAAATTTTTCCCTGGGGAAGAAAGAACCCAAAGTGTCTGGAATGAAGAAGCCTACAGGTCAATACAGCATTCTGAGCTACCAAGTACTATGACTAAGGGTGAGGATTTGGATTCTTCAGCTTGATGGAGTGCAGAAGAAAGGCCCTGATAATACCACTACTGTGACTCCTCCCTTACTAGTGGGATCTATCTTTTCATTAATTCATTACTCCTCAACTTCCTAAAAATAAGGCCAGGGAAACTCACACTTCAAACTTTGGACTGTACCTGCAATTCACTGTTTTTTCAGTATACATATCCCAAGACCAATTGTAAGAGACATCAGGGATTTTCTTTCATTTCCTTCGGATGTTTTGTTTTAGGCAAGTGAATTATAAAATCCAATCCAATTTTCTTTGTACAGGAAAGACTTTTTGGGGAACAGAGCATACACAATAACAACTTCAATATCTGCTGCAACACGGAATGGAAGTTTCTATGGGAGTGTGTGAAGTAATTTTGATGCTTAGAAAAAGGCAAAAGGAGTATTTTCAGTGAGAGTATGAAAAGTTCTACCAAACACAAAAGCTGACAGGTAGTGATATTAAAGTTTGATCTATACGCACAAAGATAAGGATCACTACATTGGCAGGTTGCTAAGGAACAAATTAAACTGGAGGACAGTTGTGAAATCTTCCTCTGGAAGTGGTGAAAAGCTTTCATCCTTTTTAACTTCAAAACATCCTTGCAGTCACTGACTTGTCTAGCCAAGTCTTCCCTACAAGACTTGACTCAGGTCACTTTCTTTCAGCTGCCTATCCTGGCAGGTCTCATGCACTACATCTCAGTGACACACATGTATGACCAAAACTGCTTTAAGATGTCAAAACAATTACCATCCCCTAAGAATGAGAGTCTGCTTCCCTTTTTCTCAGCTTCCCAGCCAGCTTCCTAGGCAATACTGGGTATCAGCTGTCTTATTTTGTATCTGCTTAATGCTGGATATTGGAAGAAAATGGTGTGAGCAAGCTCTCCAGGACACAGCACTTGGTGTACCCAAGGCATCTCCCAGCGTCTGATGAACCTTTCCAGCTCTCACATAGATCCATCCTGAATCACTCAAGGTGAACAGCACTCCCCAGGACTCTTGCCAATGGAAATGCCATTTCAGAAGAGCTGAGTTTGCTCAGGTCTGTCAGATTAACTAGCTGAGCTTCTGCTACAAATTACCCTGAACCTGAGCAAGCCTCATGAGGCAGTACTGCCACTTTATATGCCACTGATTCTAAGATCATGAACTGTGCTGGGCCTAGAAAGAGTTTGTGCTTGGACAACTCAGGTGTTGTCGCCCTGCAACCAGGGTGATTAACACAATAGCCAAGGTAGTAAGGGTGTCATGTAAAAGTTAATTTATTTCATAGTACTAATTTCCTTATCTCAATATAAAAATGCATGAATCACCCAGTATTACTCACTCAACTAATACGTTATTCTCAGCTAATATATTCATTCATTCATATTTATGCCACTTTTCACCATGAAACTCCTAATATCTAAATCACAGTGATAAATTTACAGAAAATTTCTTAATTCTGAGGGAAGATTACCTATAAACAACAAGCTGAAACAGACTAATACAATATAAATGGGAACAAAGACCTAGGTAAGACATTTGAAACAACTACTGCCAAAGAAATTCCAACAGACAAAGACATTCTAGAATTCTAAGGAGCAGTAAACACATCTAAGAGTTCCCAAAGACTATAACCACAACAGCAAACAGTGCCATCTCAGACCAGCTTGCTATGAGACAAATACTTGACTATTTCAAAAAAACAAGTTTATCCAGACTTCACTGAGACTACAATGGTTGTGCTGGGTGCTGCTCTATCTGTTAGCCCTAGCACTAAGAGAACATTTACTACTGGAAAGTCCTTTCTTCTCATAAAGTTAAGTAAATTCATACCAGTATAAAACTGAGCCTACACTAGAACATACAGTGGTACAGCTGTTTTTTAAAAAAATAAACCCCACTCAAGGACTCCCTTACCTGTTGAAACCAAACTACTATAATACTAAAGGTGTCTTACGCTGCAGTATTTTGCACAGTCACAAATTTCACTATGAGTTCCACAATAAAGTAAGTTTTAATTCACAGGAGTTCTTCAGGTCAGCTTCCTTACAATTTCCTTACTAAGAAAGTAAGGAAATAATTACAAACTCCATCATAAGCGCAAGTCCTTTCTCAGTAAACTGACACAAAACACAGCAGATCAGGCCTGCTTCTTCAGTTCTCTGATCTTGACTGAGATACAACATGCTTGTATTTTTTTTTTTAAATTCAAGTCAAAACTGGAGAGTGCATAACTGAATAGAGAAGCATTCTTGTAATTTAAAATGCACATGACAATCTAAAAGCAGTACTATAAAAACACTTCAACAAAGTCTGATTAATATATATACCTTTAACAGAAAAAAATACTGAAATTTAGGATATAAACATTCAGATATACTTAAAATATACCAACTAATCTACAGAAGATCTGGAAGTATCTCACCATGAAAGGTTTCAATAGTTTAAGCTCTCAGTAGCACACAGTTTTTGGGGGGACTATGTCACCAGAAACTTCTGTGTCCTTACCAGCGGTGGCCCTCCCAAGAATATTGTTCCCTGTTTGCCAACAATGATACTTTCATCAGCCATGGCAGGTACATATGCTCCTCCTGCTGTACAGGATCCCATTACTACTGCTATCTGTTTGGAAAACAAAAAACACAAGTTAATGAATTGTCCAACCCATAAAAATAGCAAAGGCACACACTACTATCATATATTGTACTGATTTTAATACAGGTTCTGGGATAGCACTGGAAGATTATTATTGTCTGACAGAGCAAACTTTTATGTTTTAGCTTTTCTTAAAAAAAGAAAGGAGGGAAAAAAAAAAAAAAAGGAGTATCACTAGTTTTCAACACTCTCTTAAAACTATAGTTTTCAGGCCACCCTGCAGGAAAATTCCATATATGAAGTACCACGAGCTACATATGTCAAAAGTTTTAATTAAAGAGGCACACATTGGTAGTGATGGTGAATGAGAACCTCAGTATGGGCTGGCAGCGTGCTCTTGCAGCCCAGAAAGCCAACCATGTCCTAGCCTGCATCAAAAGAAGTACAGCAGCAGGTCAAGGGAGGTGATTCTCCTGCTCTACTTCACTCTCATGAGACCCTACCTGGAATTTGTCCAGTTCTGAAGCCCACAACAGAAGAAGGACATGAAACTCCCGGAGAGAGTACAAAGGAGAGCCACAGAGATGATCTGAGGGCTGCAACACCTCTGCTATAAAGCCAAGCTGAGAGACTTGGAGGTTTCGGCCTGGAGAAGAGAAGGCTCTGGGAGACCTCATAGAGGCCTTCCAGTACCTGAAAGGGGCTACAGGAAAGCTGTGGAGGGACTTTTACAAGGGCTTGTAGAAAGAGGTGAAGGGGTAATGGATTAAAACTTGAAAAGGGGAGATTTAAATTAGACATTAGGAAGAAATTATTCACTGTGAGGGTGGTAAGGCACAGGAAGAGGTTGCCCAGTGACCTCGAGGAAGCCCCATCCCTCAAAATGTTCAAGACCAGGTTGGAAGGGGCTCTGAGCAACCTGATCTAGTGGGAGGTGTCCCTGCCAATGCAGGGGGGTTGGATTTAGACGATTTTTAAGATCCTTTCCAACGCAAACCATTCTATTCTATGATTCTGTGACACTTGTTTTTACCAATGAATGGTAAAAGGCTGAAACCCAGAGGTTGCTCTTGGTATTTATATTTAAGTGAGAGCATTTGGTGTTGCTTATTGGCATCATTTCATCAATGTCAACATCATTTGAAGAAAATTCATCACATTTACTAATATTCAACTTTAGTTCTTCAATGGATCAACTAATTTACTCTGCACCTTGCCAGGTGTGTTGAGTATCTTACAGGCTTTAGCATGAATAATCTTAGCTTCATCCTAATTTTGAGATGAACTTCTAAACAATGAACATTTTCTAACAGTAATATTTTGGTGACACTTTTACAAAACAGACTTGATCCCAGACATGATGAATACCATAGCAGTGTATGATCATGAGGGTGAAGTTTCTCATTTAACTTCTCATTCAGGGGTGCCCCTTCAAAGGCAGAAGGATCACAGAATCACAGAATGTTTGGAGTTGGAAGGGACCTTGAAATCATTGAGTTCCAACTCCCCTGCATGGGCAGAGACACCTCCCACTAGAACAGGCTGCTCAGAGCCCCATCCAACCTGCCCTTGAACACCTCCAGGGATGGAGCCTCCACAACATCTCTGGGCAGCCTGTTCCAGTGTCACACCACCCTCATGCTGTAGAATTTCCACCTGTTCTCTAAACTAAATCTCTCTTCTTTCAGTTTACAACCACTACCCTTGTCCTCTTGCTACAAGCCCTTGTAATCAGTCCCTCCCCAGCTTTCCTGCAGGCCCCCTTCAGGTACTGGAAGGCCACTATGAGGTCCCCCCAGAGCCTTCTCTTCTTCAGGCTAAACAACCCCAACTCCCTCAGCCTGTCCTCATAAGAGAGGTGCTCCAGCCCTTGTATCATTTTCATGGCCCTTCTCTGGACACATTCCAACAGGTGCATATCTTTCTTGTGCTTGAATACTCATATGAAAAAGGCAGACAGTAATAAAGTAGTTGTCTAATCTAACACTCTTCTTCACAACAACAACAAAAATTAAAACACAGAACAGTGTTATTTTATGTTAATTTTGTTTAAAAATATTTCTAAAGTGACATCAAGTAGCATTCTGGGTTAAATGATAATTTAATGTTTGCTCTGAACAGAAAACAGCACACAGAAATTAAACGTCCAAATCACATTACTTGTACCCAAAGCAGATGAACTATATCAACCTATTATCATCAAACCAAACAGCTTTTTCAGCAAACTATTTTCAGAATTTTAACTATATTCAGAGTCACATGATTGATCCTCAGTATTCTGTTCTGCATTTAATAAACTTACCCAGAGGTTCCAGGTAAATACTCAGATAACATAAGCCTCTAGAAATGGGAGAAACTTGAGGAAAAAGTTATTTTGACTTTTTCTGCAGAATCTGTATTTTTCTGTATTCCTAGTTCTACCATGCTCATGCTGAAATGCCTGCATTTAAACTGCAACTCAGGTTTTACTTTTTCCATACATAAACTGTATATACTGGTAAACTCCGTATTCTAGTTGCTAGGTAGCACAGCCTCAAATTCCCAGCTAATGTGCTACCTTCCTGACTTCATTCTTTGAATTACTGCATAGGCGATTATTTAAGAGCTCAATGAAGATCAACAATTCTGAATGCACATACAGGATTTAATCCCCACTGAGCAGCTCCCCATTGCATCCATGCAGCACACAGGTGTGCGAGAGCTTAGGAAGCAGCTAACGAGAAGCTAATTACAGCTTTCTGATTCACAGCCATACAGACATCAATGCAATTTAAAGCTGCAGTAGACATATAATAAATTAGTCACAGGTGAAAGTGGAGAGGAAAATTAAAAGCACAATAGGCAACTGGAAAAAAAAAAATAAAAAATTGAGCACTTTAAGGGCAAAATTGAGAAGGGCTGATGAACGGATGAAACAGACCTTTAGGCAGGCAACAACAAACAACAGCAGGTTAAAAAGCAGCAACATCCAGACTCCCATGTCAGGAGAATCAACCAGAAAGGCAATCTGAGGGAGAATAATTTCCTAACACCATTTCCTAATGAAACATCCTCTCAGACAGGGAAGACGATTCTAGCTACTACAGTCCACTAGCACTGAATCAATGGTGGATTTGCAAATGCTAACACTGCCTTTTTTGAGATGAAACAAATAACAGAAACATCTCCCAAACAAAACACACCTCTTCATTCAAGGAGACATTTTAGAAAAGCATTTTTCCCAGTCTTCTATAAATATTTTAAGAAAACTAAACTTTCATCAGTGTCATATTCCAACTGTTTTATTAAAAGGCAAATCTTTCCTATACTTGTATTTTATTGTATAGGAGTACAATGTTACTCTTAATGTAACTCTATATGGTAAAAGTAAAAACAAATTCAACTTTATAAGGAACTTTACACATAAGATGAAGTTCTTTCAAGATAATCAGGAAAACATTAGTGTGACTTTGGGGCCAGGCATTTCTAGGAAAGTCCTGCATAATGTCAGTAATTGTAATTCCAGCCTTCCAAACTGGGTTTACACATTAATCTTTGACAACACATCTAAAAGTCACTACTCCCATATCAGATAATGATTGGAGTCTGTCGCAAAAATAAAATTTACCAAAACTTCTCCTAAAAAGATAATTCAGCAAAACAACCTTGTGACTGTCTTCTTTGACGCTTGCTGTTCCATAAAAATGCTGGGACCAATTTTATTCACACATATAAATCTAAAGTACAACCTAGAGCTATCCATGATTCTGCAGGATGGTCAGCTTGTAAACCATCTTTTTTCATAAATATTTTTGTTCTAACTGAACAGTACTTTTTCTCTGGAGACCCAGCTGATCACCATAATTGCTCCATTTTTATTGATGGAGATAAAAGAATTGCAGAAGTTAAATTATCTTAGACTTTCTAAAGAGATTTCATGAATTGCCTTGGATTTCTCTGGAGGCAATGGATTTCAGGATTCATGGTAAAGATGGTTGAAGATTTAAAGTCTCACTTTCTTTCAGAATGTGCCAAAAAGGTACCAAATAGCAAATCTAGTTTCCTCAGAAATCACGCTAAGCCCACGTCTGCTATGTAAGGAGTCAGATGGGATGCCATAACTTTGATGGATTCACCTGCTTTGCACTGAAAGGAAGTATTAGCTGCTAGTTCCTCCTTCTGGACTGGAGGATTCAAACAAGAACAGCTTCTCAAGGAGAATAAATAAAAACAGTTCCAGCCCAACCATGCTTCTCATTGACAGATGTCCTACTTCCATTTTGTATTAATGATGAGTTTAACAGCTAAATATGTCGAAATAACATGGCAGTGAAACACTTCCATGACAGTACTGAGATGAAACAGCAAGTTAACTAAACTTTTACTCTGCCTGAGGTTCCAACATGTATTTTTAAGACAAACACTCTAAAGCAACTTTTCTTTTCAGCTGGAATATCCTGAAAAATTATTTCACTTTCTTTGATCCAACCAATATAAAGTTATATGCATTGAATTGACCACTACTGCTAGGAGCAGATGAAATTGAGACAATTCAGTGAAAACAGCAGCTCACTAAGTAGTATAAAAAAAAAATAATCAAAAAGGTTTACAGAAGATAAACTAAGACAATCAACGATACGGAACACTTTCTATAGGAAGAACAGCTAAGTAAGCTTGAATCCTCTGATCTGCAAAGGGGAGTAAGAGGCAGGTATATGAGGGGTCTACACAACCATATGAAGAGGCTGGGAGTTGATTGACTTGACAGCAACTCTGTAAGAATGACCTGGTCATCTGCTTTCCTGGAGCAGTCCTTTATTTGGAGGAGGTTATATTCAAATGCAACGGACTCCTCTGCCTTCCCTGGCAGCCTCTCACAGGTTCCTACTTACCATTCCCTTAACAAGCCCATGACTACTCCCCTGAAGTCCAGTGTCTATCCTGCTACCTGCTTTCCTCACCTCTGCCCTCTACTTTCACTGCAATCAAGGATGCTATGAGCAATCACGTCCTCAACCAGTTCTACATTCTTCAAAAGTAATACATAGAGAAGCAAACCTCCCCTAGCTTGCCACCTGCATCAAATTACTGACCCCCACGCATTCCTGAAATACCCATGACACAAACCCCCTTCTAAATATAGGAACTGTGACTAGCAAGAATTCTATGCATCATTAATACATCAGAAAATAACCACATTGTTGGTGCAGTTTTATCACACAGCACATCAGTGTATTAAATGGGTACAGAAATATACAAATCCCTGTTAGCTGTAAGTGTGTCTCATTTACTAGCCATCATCAAATGGTTCCTCACCTTTACAGCACTGATGCAGAATAATAATCTGTTTCAAGAGACTTCCTAGTGCTTCCTCACATGGCCCTATGCACCATGTTGTCAAGACCCTTTTTCTCCCACTCCAAGATAGGAGCAGGTAGGTCACATCATTAACACTAAGGCCGAGAAAGAAGACAGCTTCTTCAAGACAATAATGATATTCTGTGGACAGTTACTGTGTTTACAGTGACTCCAATCCCCAGAACGGGCCATGAGGTCAGCACAACACAGTTCTATGGCTACAAACCTTGAAACCATACAAAGGCAACAAGCATGAAAACTAATTAGTCCATTTCACTCTTAAGTAAAATAAAATTACCTGTGGAATTCCTTGTGAGGACATGACTGCTTGATTATAGAAAATACGGCCAAAATGGTCTCGATCTGGAAAAACTTCCGCTTGCCGAGGTAAATTTGCTCCTCCTGAATCAACTAGAGTGAATGAATAAGTGTATAACACTGTTCAAAGACATGTTATTGTGCAAGTTGGTGGCTAAGTATCTGCAGGTTACTTAAAACATACAACAATTACTATCACTAACAGTGTAAGTATTTCCATGAATCTGGGTATACTAGTATATTCTTATCAAAAAACACAGGAAAATATTAACACTCCCCCAGTAACATCCATCCCAATAATTCTAACAGAAAAAAGATTCAGATGTGCTTAGAGATTCAATCACACACCCTATACAAACTTCTAAACTCATCTTACTGCAAAACACTTAAACTAAGAGCACTCTAAATGTACAATTTTAACTCAATTATTCTATTGCAATTCTGTCACAAGTTCCAAAAAAGGGCAAGCCTAACCACCACCCAGTTCAAGAGGTATAGTGTGTGTACTTTCAGACCCTGATTATACAGACATACCAAAGACCTTATACTATGTTTAGGAACCTTCACTTATTGTGTCCTTGCCTCATGATGTGCTCTCCAGCTTACAGGTCTGCAACCTCTCCACTCCCAGATAATGAAATACATTGTGTCCTAAGACTTCAAAGGACAGAAAACTAGAAGGAAAAGTACAGTGAGGCTAAGCATCACTGAGATATCTGGCTCCTGGTGACTAATTTTCACCGAAGAGCAACAGTCCACATGCACATTCTCATGTTGCATGACTGCAGCCAGTGATGCCCTACATTCAGCTTTATCATGAAGCAGGGTTTTGATTTCCAGCCCAGCCCTTGCAGAACTGCCCTCCCCAACCAACATCAACTCCAGCAACTAGACAAACTCCAGCCTGGTCAACACACCAATGCTGTGAAAAGGGCCATCCCTGAACACATAAGAAAATGCCCACACCAGAGACTGACTCAGTGACAAATGGCACTAGGTGTCTACATCAGAGAATTGACACCAACATGGCTACTACTGAGGGAAAAGGCAGTTCAAACAGCATGGAAATGACATGGTCGGCAAAGTGCTGGCTGACTACAGAGTACTCCCTCTTGATAGCACAACAGAAATCATGTGAAACAAGCCCAGGCATACAAACTGTAAAGGTAAACCAGGTTTGAATGCTGAGCACTATATCCACAGGGACTATACATCTCAAAGGTGGAATAAAAAAATTAAAATTTTGGTTCAAAGGCATATCTATGTTCCACAGTTCCTCATTCCATAACATCTTAAAAGAGTAGAATCACATAATTGCTCACTGATAACTCACTAAAAAATAAGAGGCAGAATTTGCCGATAATTCAGACTAAAAAATCATACTTGTTTTGCAAACAGTAAAATTAAGTTTCCTCTTTTTTTTTTTTTTTTACTAAAATACATTCTAGCTTTCCTCTTCCCTCCAGGACTCTTTAGATTACAGCATTACAATCCCACAAACTCCCCATCCACACTGTCCCTCTATCCCCTCCACTAATATTTACGAATTCACATTTCTCCTAATCCTTCTCACAGTATTTTTTACATGTTTGGCCTACCAGCAAGGCAAGAAATTATAAACACTTATGCAGGCAAGGACCTCCCTTTATGCTGACTATTTAGTTAGTACAAGCATTCTGACTAGCAAAACACCCAACTGGAAAGCTTCTCAGCTGCTATGCAAATTGCTAAACCAAACAGAACAGATAAGGACTAACATACTGTATTTTTTAAATTGAGACAGCAGAGGTGTATTTCTCCTCTGATGCTGATTTAAACACATCCACTGGAATATACACCTAAAATACATACCTGGTTAGTCAAACACACCCATCTCAACATTTATTTAGTGTCTTACCTAGAGATCCTGAGCTGCCCTTAACAAAGGAGATTTGTTATTTCTGCAATAGGACTTACCAAGATACAGGCAAGGGAGATGATTTTGCATGGCAATTTCTTGAGCACGTAAATGTTTCTTAACAGTGATGGGATAATAGGTACCACCTTTGACAGTTGCATCATTAGCAACAATCAAGCACTCCACCCTACAAATAAAACAAGTTTATGAGAGAAAAATATTTCTAATGTAAGTATGTTTTGTTGGTTAAAAACTGCACCACGCCAAGGACCCTCAAACCTCCGATGCTAAGAAAGAGACCTCATCTGCATTCCCTCAAATGCACTTTGTAACAGCAGTCTCAGCACTAGGATGTGCTGTTTCACTGCCCCTTCACTCCCTAAAATAATGCTGTATAGCATCATATTTAATTTCAATTTTTAACAGTTGTGGAGATACTTTTAGTGAGCAAAACTAATTCTTAGCCTTGAATACTGCTCTGTTTTCTGAAAATTATCTTACCGATGTACTAATCACATTCCTTCATTGGACACCGGAAACTCTTACGTGTGTCCTGCTTTAATATGGGATACAATAACTAGAAAAAAAAAATTTTAAATTACTCATTTTTAGCTAATTTTTGTTGACTTTTTTGAGATGTCAGAAACGGAACACTGAAAACGCTAACAAAATATAATAAAAAACTAAACAAAACTATCACTTCTTACTTTTCATATAATAAAATACAGTAGATCTCTGGTATTTCTCACCCAGATACTCGTCCAATGCCCGTGATAATGCCTCCTGCTGGAACCTCTTCATTACCATATAACTGGTAACCTGCAAACTGGGAGAATTCCAAGAAGGGAGACCTGAACAATGACAAGACAATTATAACAAAGAATTGCCCATATTTGCCATTGAATCTCACATAAATTTAAAATTTTAAAAATAAGATTTTTTTATTTTTAAAAAGAGAGAAGTATTCTGTAAAACTTCAACTGTGTTACTGCCCACTGTTTATGGAAACTAAAGAGAAGTACCTACCCAGGATCAATAAGCCTGTCAATTCTCTCTCTGGGTAACAGCTTTCCTCTTGATGTGTGAAGCTTACGGGCTTTTTCTCCACCTCCTGTGATACAACCATAAACAGTTAGATTTACTATGGACACACGAGAGATAAATCACCACTTATATTAAAACTTAGAATGGAAGCACTTGAGTATGGAAGTATTGAATGGAAGTATGTACCTTAATAATGAATTCAATTAATAACGGTTTTCACTTCAAACAGATTTAAGGTACTGATAAAAATGCTTGCTTTTTGGAATGTACTCAATTTTCTCCCTCATTTTTTATAGTTAGTCTTGATGTAAAGACTTTAATAAACACAGTTGTGTGAAACTTTCTCCCACTGCTTGGCAAAAAACAGAAAGGTTGAAAACGCAAACAGAAACAAAAGCCTAACAGTGGGAACTACCAAAAATACTATTCCCTAAATTGGTTCAAACTACCTGTGCTGAAACCAGTCTTGAAAGATTCAGCACTATCTGAATTAATTTCCTTAGATCACTCTAAAACTGTAAGAGGAGTTCAGACACACAGCATTTAATATCAAGTTTATCTTTGCTTCATTTGAACCCTTTAGTCAAAGTCATCCTAAATCTTATATTTTGCTCCCTAGAGCTTTATGTCATTTGATAGTTAAGATTTGTTGACACACCTCAGCTTCTTTGTAAGAGCAGCTTATACAAATATTGTCTATGTAGACAGATCATTGATCCACCTAATCACTCTAATACTGTCTCCCCTGTCCAAAATAAAGAAGGTGCTACTTTGCTAACATTTCTCCTGAGACTTACATATTTTTCAGCTAAGCATCACTGAAACAGAGCTTTTAAGCTTACATTTCAAGCCCCTTCTACTACCTCCTTCCTTGATCACTATGCACACCATTTCCTACCTGTTAGGCACAGCAGAAAGCTCACAATTTATCTCTGAGTCAGCCTGTTCATTAGGTCTGTATATCCAGCCTAAGTTTAAATCTTCTAAATTCTTTCTGTACCAGTTCCGTAAGATACAACCTCTCATATCCACCCACAGAGACAATACTCTTAGCCAAGTTCTCAGCATCCCACATCATGGTAACTGCAACATTTGCTCTGACCTCCACCTTGCTTTTCTCATTTACACCCCAAATGATGCTGCAGAAGTAATTTTCTATGCTATGATTTTTGTCACCTTTGTGCACTGCCCCTCTTCACACACTGATCGTAAATGCTTGCCCTCTGGACCCTGTAGCCATTCTATTCAACTTTTCCAACATCACCTTGCTCTATACTAGCCTCCACTCTGTAGGCTTTGAGATCCAAGGTCCCTGACAATGAAACAAACTTCAGGACATTTAATTTGAAACCTCTTATTTAATTTCTCCTTCAGAGTAATATTCATAAAAGTCTTCATTGTGACTACTGATGTGCTATGAGAAATCCATCTGTTCTAACTTATCATAGGCTGCAAGTTCTTTGGGACAGGGACCATCTTCCTGTTGCAAAGATGGGAATTACTCAGCAGAATGCAATCTGGGTTCCCAAAAGCCCTACCACTGCAGTAACCAATAAAGAATGAAGTATTCACTACAAAGACATGAAGCAAGTGCTCATCCTCTAAAAGACAGCTCTCAGAAAGAAAAAGATGTTGCATCTCGTGGAATCATAGAATGCCCTGAGTTGCAAGGGACCTTACAGATCATGTAGTTCCAACTCCCCTGCATTGGACAGAGGCACATTCCACTAGATCAGGTTGCTCAGAGCCCCATCCAACTTGGCCTTCAACGCTTCCAGGGATGGGGTATCCACAGTTTCCCTGGGCAACCTGTTCCAGTGTTTCACCACCCTCACACTAAAGAATGTCTTGCTAATGTTTAAATATTCAGTGTAAGTATCTAATTCTTCTCATATACTTAAGTGACAGGCACAGTCATGTCAGTCGATGTCACTCAAAACAGTGTATTAACATGCTGGTAGAGTTCCATCAGATGGAGGAAAGATGAGAGTCATGTTCTTGTCCTGTTGTCATGAACAGGCTAGAACAGGACAACACACAGCAGTGAAGCAGGCCATGATCCACACAGGAGACTGCTGCACCATCTCTACGTCCATAAAAAACAGAGGTAGTCTGTTTCAGCACCTCCTCAGGAAATCCTGGAACTTTGTTTCACAGCAATCAAGAAAAAGCACTAAGCACATCTTAACTATACTTTGTTCTTTAAAAGAAATTGCATTA
This sequence comes from Apus apus, assembly GCF_020740795.1. Classification (NCBI taxonomy): domain Eukaryota; kingdom Metazoa; phylum Chordata; class Aves; order Apodiformes; family Apodidae; genus Apus; species Apus apus. The sequence continues at coordinate 65,213,199 of NC_067312.1, read as the reverse complement.
TACAAGTAACAGTATATGAAGAGACAAACAACATCATGATGGACGCAAGAAGGGGAGAATTAAAGCTGCAAGCTCAACCTCTGGCAGCACAGTTATAAACCATGAATTAACCATTTTAATTTTATCATTTCCATTAATTATAGTCAACTGTAATTAATTCAGGTAGTCTTGCAAGTCATGAAGAAGAAACACTGATTTCAATCTTTCAAACTATTACAGACTTGCTTTTGTTTGCCAGCACACCTACAGCTAGGGCCTTGAAAATATCTGCACATGAAGTGACTAACATGCAATTCAAAAATAAGCACATTTGCCAGCCCTATTTGTTAGCAGGCAGTAGTGGGTGAAGCAAGGATGCAGGCAAAGTGGAAACTGCATCAGTAGAAGCCTTTTATTAATAATCCCTTCTATTAAAAAAAAACATTGCCATTAGAAACATACATTCCATTGATTATTAAGCTCTTAACGCATTAAAAATTAACTGACTCTAAATATCCCGTTTTCATTATTTGCTTGTTTACTTTCTGCCTCTCTGGCAACTATATTAATCTTCTGTTTGACTAAATCAGCCTTGCTTTCATTTACATCTGCTTCCAGTAATTCATGGACTTGCTTGCAATAGCATATAGGTCTGATATTCAACAGGCAAACAAAAATATGTGTTAACACATTAGATACTGTAGTAAACAAAGAAGTGCTAATGGTATGGGCCTTTTCCTTAGCCAGCCTGAGTTCCTTAAAATAAAACCCCTAAATTTGGAACCAGCTTAGCCTGGACACAAACCTTTCAAGATTTTCAACTGACAGAAGACGGTAAATAGAGTTTTCAATAGATAAGCTAAAATTTCAGTATGTCTACTATAATCCAGCAAATACCTTGCATCTACATGAATGGACTAATGAATGTACAGCCATAGGGGAAAAAATCCAAAGAAGAAAACTGGGTTTTCAACTAAATTAAACAACTGTTCAAAAACCTAGACTATCATACTTACCTAACCTGATTTTTTCTGCTTGCTGTTGGAGTTCAGTTACCAGTGCTTTCATTCGCTCATAGTTTTCCTAAGTGGGGAAGAACAAAACAGCATTTTAAGTTCAAGCAAGAGTAACACTATTACTTTTTAATAAGCAAACAAAGAAAGTACAAGACTTATCTTCCAAATTTCCTTGTACCTTATTAAATACTGGTTCTGTGTTGTCTTCAAAGTAATAAAATTTCTACCTAACTATTGTTTTTCTTTAAGCATCCCATAGCACTTAATAAATATGCTTCACAAAAATTTTCAAGTGCATTAGGATTGTAAAAGACTAGTTCCAAATTTAATAAACGAAAATAAAATTAGTCATTACAGAGTTCAAGTGCTGTTTTTCAGGTTTTGTTTATTTTTGTTACAAGTGTCTGTGTTTTTTTCAATCTAATTTTGTAAAAAAAAATCATGAGGGTGTAGCAAAAGATTAATGACCTAGATCAAGCAATCTGGTAAACACTTTTTACATTCCTGTTGTTTAGGAAGAAGGTGAAGATAAAAAAAGCTCTTAAACACTACATGTCTGGTCTTCTGGCCAATATGCCTCTTAGAAAAACAAAGACCCTTAGTTTCGAACATCAGTGATCCTGTACTGACCTCACCATTTCTCTCAGAATTATCCAAAACAGTGTGCTCATTACAGCAGTTTTTTTACCATTTTGTAGTAAAAAATGAAAGTATTAGTCAAGCTTACTTGTTAACCCTTACAAAAGTGTAACTGCAATAAAGGAACAAAATAATTGCTTCATAAAAATAGTCATACTGCCTTGTCTAACTCACATTTAGAGGATTAATGGGAATCTATTTGGACAGAAAAAAAACTTCTTGTTGACTCTGTATTTGGTCTTAAACACTCAAAACTAAGGTTTCTCCTAGAAGCAGTAAGTGTTGCAGTTAAGTTTGTTCAGTTCTGTCTTAGTCACTGAAATGCACAAAGATGCAAAGCAGGAAGAAAATAAAAACATGTACACAGGCTGCCTGGTAAGACTTTAGAAGGAACACATTCCTCCCCATCTTAATTGCTACAAGTAGATAAGAAATACTCTCATAGAAGGCACAAACGTATCAGGTGAAAACTGGTCTTCGCAATTTTATCAGCTCGTATACACAGTTAACACATAAAGTCAGCATTTAGAGATCATCCAGCAAGGTCAAGATGACACACTGAAACACCAATTTCAGCTCTTGTGCCTCTGTTGGCTCTTGGGAAGGATTCCACATGTCCTAACAAAGTGCCATCTGTGTTCCTGCTCATAGCCTGCACCTGCCTGAACTTTGTAACACTCAAATGCTAGCCAACAACTACCACATCTCAAGATACCAACCTCAGTTAACAAAATGATGAAAAACTGCAAAAGGACTTTTTAGTTCACGTGTTAAATAGATTATTTACACAATATTGTATGTAGTCAAATATTTGAGTTGCTTAAATAACTTCTATCCTTATCTTTCATGCCTTTCACCAGAACACATCATTATACTCTACAAAGTAAAAATGCGTTGAAATCTTACTGTAGGTTTTCAATACACATAGAAAAAGTTCCTCTCAGAACCAAATGTACTAATTCTACCATATGTTTATGGGCTCTTCATTAATGACAGAAAGGCCAGCGAAGTGCCAGAAATTCTTTTTGGAAACTGGCCCTTGCACTGGCAAGTGATATAAAATCCTTTTGTTAAGATGAGGGCTTCTACAACCTTAAAGCAAAATAATCAAGAGACAAAAGCTACAGAGTAATCCTACTGTTCCTGCACAAGCAAAGTGAGTTACTGCTACAAAAGCAAAGTGGCTGCAAGAGCAAACCCTTGGAATCTCTAAATAAATTTTCCATTTTTTTCCAGAATCCAGACTTAACTCATTTTTAAATTACATTTTTACCTGTCTGGTTTGAAAGACAGTTTACATTTTGAAGGCCAGCCTGTCTAGCTGAACTCATAGGCAGAAAGGCAAACATCAGCTAAAGGCAAGACCTCCATCAGGTATCATGTCTTCTTTTGTTTGCACTGCTGTTCCCTGTGTTGCTTTTATTTCAGATGGTCAAGAGCCTCACAGAAGGGACCTCAGCTCTTCGTGTCTTCATGCATTTACGGTGCTCCATAAATTATTTCTACCAAATACTACCACTATTAGCTATTTCAGCGGTTGAATGACGTAGTAGATGTACGCAAGTAAGTGGGGCTGTCTAGCAGAGCTAGGCAAACTTTTCCTGTCTTGACATCCTATTGGAAACTGGGGCCAAAATTAATCAACACGTAAAAAAAAAAAAGGTAAAAAATGTGTTTAAAAATGCTACTCAGCCTTGCTTTTCTTTTGAGATCAAAAGGTACATACACTCAAACGCCCACTTAGTGACAGCTCAGCTGAGTAAACACACATAATTAAAAGCTGCCCTTTTGGGGGGCAATACGTATCTCAAGAACAGGCACAGAGATTTGTAAAAGTGTAAAGCCAACCAGAGAACCAAAAGAAACATTTCATTAGGAACACATGCTGTGTCTGCGCTTGCTGTTCGCTATTTCACGTGGAACAGATTCCAGATCAAGCGCAAGCCGTCCTACCAGTTTTGATCCTCAAACCCATGCCTTTCTCAGCCTAACTGTGAACACGACTTTTATGCCGACTATGTAAGTACTGTTTTATTAATGGAAAAAACTGGAATTCCACCTAACCCTCCTCCAGCGACGACTCTTCCTGCTGGCACCTGCTTCCTGCGGGCACGCCCATCACCGGTAACTACTCCCCCAGTCTGCAACTAAGGAATCAACTCGCAAACTCAAGAAAATGTCCCACTTTGAAATCATCAGACGCCATCCTCAGCCGCCTACAAACTCCTGGTCTCCACTTCATGAGTACGATCCTGACCTACCCCTCGTCAGCACCAAAAATACACCAAGTCCTGACATTCTGACTTGAAAAAAAATTGTAAAAAAGACCCACAATGAGGCAAACGCTAGCACGAACTCAAGTTCTTCTCATACCTCTACACACAGCCTATGCGTTATAAACGGAACCGGGGCCTTATGAAGGGCGAACGGGGCAGCAGCACCAGAGAACCGGGCCTGCGGGCAGCCCGGCCCCGGGCAGCTCACGGAGCCGCCCGTTCATCCCGCCCCGCGGGGTCAATGGCCACCGCAAAACGCCAGCCAGGCCGTGACGGCTGCTGGACCCTCCTCAGAGCCCCCGCGCCCGTCTGGGCCTCGCTCTCCCGCCCGGCCCTGGGCGCCCCGAGCGGCCGCGCCCGCCGGGCCGGGCCTCCCTCCAGCCCCGGCCGCCGAGGGCTGGAAGCGGGGGCTGGGCAAGGCCCCGCCGCCCGGCTCCTGCCCCCCGCGGCCCGGCCCCGCCACCCGCCTCCGGCCCCGCCGCACGGGCAGGCGGCTCCCGCCCGCCGGAGCCTCCGCGGCCCGGCCTACCTGGTAGAGCGCGGAGCTGGCGTCAGGGCTGGAGCCCAGCGCGGCCACCGCCTCCCCGCGGTAGGTGCGGGCGGGCGGGCCCGCGGCCAAGCGGCGCAGCAGCCGCCAGGAGCCCCGCAGCCGCCGGGAGCCCAGCATGGCGGAGCAGCAGCCCCGGGCCCGCAGCCCCGGCCCGCAGCGCCACCCGCAGCCCCGGCCCGCAGCGCCACCCGCAGCCCCGGGCCCGCCACTCCCCCCGCCGCAGCCAATGGGCACGGCGGGGCCGGGCGGCCCGTTCGCCTTCCCGGCCCGCTCCGTCCCGCGGGAGCTGCCCCGGCGAAGGGCGGGAGCCTTCCCGCGCAGGCCGGGCTCGGGGCCCGCGGGGCCCGGCGGCAGGGCCGGGCTGGGAGCTGCCTCCGGCAGGACCGCGTGTGGGCAGCAGGGTAACGCGGGAAATCCTTTGCTGTTCTGCCAACGCGGGGGGCTCTGCCATTCACTGCAGGACGGTTAAGATGATCCAGTAGTAGGGGCAGAGCCTTATAAAAAAATCCTCACCTCTGCTGGAGTTGCTTCCTCCTTTGAAAACTTCGCTGTTTTCCAGTTTTTTTGTTTTGAAACGAGGCCATAGTATTTACAGAGGTAACAGGGGGAAGTCAAGTGACCACGGAGATGAAGCTCTGGCCTAAATCAAAAGCAGAACCACCATCCCACCCATGGCCCGCGCACTTCCCAGCGCTGCAGCCACAACTTCACACGCTCCTTTAACCCACTTTTTTAAACTTTCTATACCTGTAAGCAAAGCTGCAACTGATACTCCAGGAAATGGACACTTGGGTAATATAAATAATTTATTAACATAATTTACATACAGGATATGACTACTTTCTTTGAAACAGAAAGCTTATATGTGGTAACACAGGGTGTCAGACAACACTAAGCAAAGCATTTTTATTGTCGCATCCTTGTAAAAATGCTTAACTAGTGGGCGTTTAGATTTCACCACTTTTCCCTACATCCTTCACCCTTATAAAATCTTCATACACAAAACAGAACACAACAATTGTCTTATCTCACTTCAAATTAAATTTGTTCTTAAAAAAAACCCCACGTCTAACAAAGTGCATGTGATTTACTGCAGGGAAAAATATGCAGCCCCAATTAACAAGGCAGATAAGGCACCTTAAATCTTAGTAATGAAATAGCTGGCTTTTTTTTTTTTCCTGCTTGTAATATGAAGGCAAGCTAAAATCTATGCAACTACATGTAGAATGGTTATCACCTCAGAAAGTACTTAGGGCAGTTATTTTATAGCCACCTCCCACAAATCTAATTTTAGGCTCTATCAGTGCAAGTGATTTAAACATGCCACATGTATTAGGAAGTAAATGCTTGCATACATAAAATAATATTACAAGATATAATACATGGAGATTTATGTATAGATTAATCTATTTCATAATGTTTACAATAAGACAATATTTAGATAAACATTTCAAGTTACATTGATTATGCAAAGCACAAGATACTGCCTGAACAGAAAACTACTGTTAGGGGTGGGGGGTTTTTTTGGGGGGGGCTAACAGCATGACCTTCAAGTAAGCTACTTTACACTGGAACTGGTAGTCCCTTTTCTATCCCCTCAAGAAGATACTGCTAGCAACATTTGATTGACAGAGGCCTGGAAATGTAGCACTTTGCAGTAAGAATTGCTTTTCCGTGTATTTTTGCTTCCTGACAAAATTTTAAAGGCTCCCTCAGAAGCCTTGTCAATAGCTTTTGAAAAGGCAAACATTCTCAAACTTCAAGTACTTCAAAATTAACTAGACACTGCTATGAAAATATTTGCCAGGAAATGATTATCCAGTCCAAAGCTGAAGATAGGTTTCTTAAGAGCATAACAATGCCATCAGTTTCACTTTGATAATAATTTGTTTTTCTAAAATACCTGCTGTTATTAAATAACAGGAGAAACTACCGAAATATTGACACTACTGAAATCTATGCATCTCCTCATTGTGGAATGAGGAGTTTCAGAATAAACACTGAATCTTTCAGTGAACACCCGACTTTGAGGCTACATGAACCCTATTACTTCAAAACAACCTTTTAGATGAGACAAGTAAAAAAATCAGACTAAAATCTAAAGCTACACCAGCATTTTATAGCAAGTTACTGTACAAGTAGACATGCAACATGAGGAAAACCATTCAAATTCAACTGCTTCAAAGTAGCAAATCCTCACAGCAACCACGTTGGTATAAATCCAGTCTCTTGTGCTACTTTGCACAGGGAAGCCAAGGAAGTCAATAGAGATAGAAAGACTTGCATGTAAAATCAAAGAAAAAATTGGCATCTATCTCCTTGTTTTCAAATTTAGAAGGAAATCAACATTTATGCTAGGAAACAGTAGCCACTTCCACTCCAGTAGGACAGTTGCAAAGATTAACATTGTGTAGCATTTTCTAGTAAATAGTGTTTTTCCGATTGTTCTCAACAAATTTACAAGGAACTAAACCCATTTGGCTTTTCAGGTTAAGATCTTTTGCTTTATGTAATTAAAAACTCTTACAAAAATATGTAATTTGGAGATGCTAATAAAAATACCTGCAGTGCTGAACATATCTGTGCATTTACTACACTACTTCCAGAAATTGTATCCTGATCTATAGAGATTATACTATACATAAAAGGTTCACTCTTCCTTCTAACATACTAACATAACATACTTCACAAAAAGAAGTAAAGACTTGTATACCATTTAAAATCACCTATGCATTTAAATTAATGCATTTAAATTCAAAAGGATACTTGTCACAAGGTTAAGTATTTTTTCATTGCACTTTTCTGGTAGATATTCATGCACTCATGATCCACATTTAAACCAAATGAAAATATAAACCAGAAGCTGCTGGTCTGGTCCCATGACATAAACGTAGCAGTTTAGATTATGTCAATACTTTAAATGTGTCCAGATTGCTTCATCTTTTTGGAATTTATTAACAACAGCTTGGCTGATAGCAAGTGTGGCAGAATGAACATCAGAACAAATCAGAACTTCTTAAAAATACCCTTTTCTTTTTGCATCATACTCTCAGATCCCATGATTTTATAAAGCAAATTTGCTATTCTGAATCATCTACTTCCATAAAGATGTCACTGAAAAAATACTCAGAGATTCTGGTTGGCTCTTCTTCCTTCTCTTGATCTTTAGCACAAAGGGGCAGCTTCTCAGATGGCTCATTACTTGGAACCTAATAGAAAAAGAAAAAGCTGCTTTTAATAGTCTTTATCTGTTTATGTCTGTGAGTGTGTGTGTATATGTGTGTGTGTGTATGTACATATATATATGCACTTCAGCTTCCAATTTAGATAGGAATTTTATACAAAAAATGCAGTTTATTGAAAATGGAAAACAAGTAGATACATGTGCAGCTTAAAAACAACTTGGTACCCTTGCAAGTTTCCTAGACTTGCACAAGTTGGAATTTAGTCACTGCAACAAGTATCTGTCTCAAAACGTGAACACGACATGCCCACCTACCCACTTCTGAAATAACTTGTTCCCCCTTCTTCACATCTGAAAAATGCAAGGGCATTCAAAAGTAAACACGTACCGTAACTGCAAAATCAGCAACTACATTCTCATACTCCACTGATGATAATGTGCTTGTAGAGGGAAGGGAACATGATCCCCTGTCACCCTCAGTGGATGGACCAGGTCTTTTTAGACTTCGCTTTGGAGTCACGATTCGAGGCTTTGGGATCTTATCTTTATTCCGTTTGGTATCTTCTGCAGATTTAGAACTATTTTGTTTGCAAATTAAAGATAAAAATCCCAATGGTTTTCGTCCACACCTGTTCAAAAGAAATAACAGTCCAGATGTTATAGGATTGCTCCATACAAGTAAGATGGAAGTAGCACCACAGAAATCCAACTCATTACACAGGAAACACACACCTCTGAGATCTATGAACATTTTAAGAAAAAAAAAAAAAAGTCATTCTGAGAAAGTCTTTTGTATTGCTGATTATTCCTGCACAAGGGTTTTTCAAAATGTTAAGAGACTCTTGACAATCTTTAACCCTGACAACAGGAACCTACTACTTGCAGCTAAACCGGAGCTTGTAAAAAACTACCAGATCTTCAGAGATTCCAAGAGGAATGAAGACATACTCCTAAAGAATGAAAAGAGCATCCTTCATGTCATCAGTGGAAAAAACACCACCCCATTCACAGTGATGACACCACAGTAGACCATCTTAAACACCAGAAAGAAGACTACCTGCAGCAGCCTATTAACAGCATCATACCTAGTACCAGGGAACTTACCAAAGTCATAGTAATGAGGGAAGTATTGAGATTACCAACTTTACATATTGTTAAGAGTTTGCAATTTAGGAAGTAAACTTTAAAGCAGGGATGCCAATGTTAACACGTCATTACCCAATTGCTGTGAATGTGCCAGGTACAAATAACCAGTTTTAGAACTCACAGAAGCATAGTGAAAGGGTAAACAACAAGATCAGAAGAGACCAGTTGAGCACCACAATCAAAAACAGTAAGCACAAGAGCAAAAGAGAGCAGTAACTCAAACACTTAAACATTACAAAAAGGAGTATTAAAACAAATCCACAGTTAGATGTCAGAGGAATATCCTCTGAGCTGTCAAGGTTGAAACTCCTTTGGGGAAATGACACATCTTAAGTTAGTACTAAAAATCCAGTGTGTTGTGTACTATACCAGTAACAAATCTTATTGGCAGAAGGACAAACATCAAAACAAATGGATAGCTGTATATATCCCAACATTAAACTGAACTAAGGAAAACAACAACTATCCTTAATCCATATCATAGCCAACAGATGTCTGCCTCACAAAAGGCATCTGTCAGTGTCTATAAACAGACAGCCCATATATAAGTAGGATTCCTTGGTCAATCTGCTAATTTAGTAAAATAATTCAAATTTCAAAGCTGACAGTTTGATCCTTTCTTATTTGCTTAAGAGGATAAATATTGTAACTTCTATGCACTTAAGTCAGAAACAATGGTACTGCCCTTCTTGTAATACTAAGTGGAAAAAAAATCTCAAAAACCTCAATGTGAAAACATCTTTTTTTAATAGAAAAGGCTGACAAAATACTATTGCATAAATACCTAAGTAATGGAGTTTTTGAAGATGATGCCAGGCTTTCAGTATGTTCCGACTGCTCAGATTCATGCCCATTCCCCTGCATTCCTTGGCCACTTATTTCTTCTTTTCTATTAGAGGTTAATCTAGATGTCACCTCTTCTTCCTGTCTAAATGTTGAATTCTCAGCTGTTGTTTTCACTTGGTTCTCTGAAGTCTCCGGCTGGCTTCTTTCAGGTTGTGGTGACACAGGCTCAGACACCAACACAGAGGTATATATTGTTTCCTTTGCTGAAGCTTCCGTTTTTTGAAAAGGATTCCCTGTAAAAGGAGTTGAGAGTCAAGGATTTCAGTCACTTAACTTCAGTGACAACACAACAGCCCACAGCATACATGTTAAGACGGCTTGCACTATTACAAGAAAAGGTCTGATTTTTTTGTTCAGTTTTTGTAACTTTGTTTTTTGAAGTTATCACTAAGAATTAGAAGTTCACAGTCTATTTCTGAAGTCTGTAAGATCTTACAGATGTTATGGGGGACAGCTGGTAGAAGTCTGGTTTCATAACACACACACTACCACCGCCTCCTTTACAGCACACTGTAGAACTTAGTCAAGTCCTCTAGCTGTTTAAGCTTCTACAATTTCCCTTCAAAGTTTTTTCGGGGCCAAAAAGTAGTGTTCCCAAACCCTTCACAGGCTCAGATCACTGAATATTGCATTATCAGCAATTCTGCTTTTCCTCTGATTCTTCAGAGGCAGATTAAGCTTTCAAGCAATTACATTGGACACTTTTTAAAAGACAAATACAAAATAAAACTAAAACTATTTTGGCAAATTATGGGTAAAATATGTTTGGTTATTAGTGCTCTCCAGCACTAATATTTGCTTAAGAAAATATACTATATTTAGTCCAATAACCCCCAAATTTCACTAATAGACTAGCAGCAGCAATGCTTTTAGAATCATTATTAAATTAACAGACAGTTGTGCAATCTAACACATGTAGTTTATAGCAGAAAACATGGAATGGTGGTATTAGGTTATTACTGGGAGAATTTGTTTCTACTTTCATGTTAGATAGCCTCAGCCAGGACTATTTAGCACAATAATGATCACTAGTAAACCATGATGAATAATGCATTATTACAACACAATTACATGTATTCTACATGCTTTACAACTTTAAGTTTACCTACCTGAAGCTATTGTTGAAGCATCTCTGGATTTAATTGAATAACCCTGTATTTAAAAAAGAAAAAAGAAGTTATTTCTCTATTTCTCTCAATATAGAAGAAATTATGAAAGCCGATAAAGTCTTACCCAGCATGTACAGTTCTAAGAACAGGAGTGATACAGAAGACTAACTCATCCTTAGTTTGGTATCATCCATCACTTATGGTGCTTATGACAAATAACTCAAGACAGGGATGTCAAGATGAGAGGTCAAAGAAGGAAGAGGATTGCTATCCAGTCCTTCCTAGAAAAGCTCTCTGAATCATGTAAGGAATTATCATCCATTCCCTCACCCAGACACACTACACAGTCTTAGACTACCTCTAAGACTACCTCTAATGTATGGTAGTCAGTGCCACAGGCTTGGTCATATTCTAAAGGTACAGAGGAAAACATGCTGGCCAGTTTTTATTAGCAGCTTGCTCTTTTAAGTATTTGCTATGTTAAAAAATGGTAGGGACACATCTCACAGCTTCTTTATGTAAGAGACACCATGAGGAATCATAACATCATTCAGTGCAGCCAGACAGTCTGCCAGTCATACAACATATATCCAGTTTCCTCTCCTGCAATGCCATTGTAGGAAAGGCTGTGGTGAATGAAGCAAGATATATTATCAGTCTGCCTAATAGGAAGCCTAATAAAAAAACTTGAGTGCCTACAGATTCACCAAAAAGTTAATACTAAATCAACAGCCCAAAAACGGTTGTAGAGTTCAAAATAAACCACAGGTTGAAATAAAAAATAGATTTAATCAAACAACAATAAGGAGCTATTATTAATTGCAGAACCAATATGAAATACAAACTTTATACTCAGCCTATACAGTGGTCACAAGCTGTGTGCTCCCAGCAGTGAATGCCAGATGTCCAACACTGTGAGCATCACAGCTCCAACAAGAGCATGATGGTCAGAGCAAACAAGAAAGTAAGCAGGCCTTGGGGACAGAAGGATGGACAAGACCCTTCAGGACTGGCAGCCACTGAAGAAGAGATTCATCCCCAGCAAACTTCTCAATTTATAGTGAGAGTGATGTTTACAGTATGGAATACTACAGTTGGCCAGTCTGGATCAGCTGCTCTGGGTTTCACTCCTCCCAGGCCTAGCAACTGGCTAGCTCAAAACTGCTAGAGACCTTGATCACTATGGGAACCCACATACCATGGCTGGCCACAAACTAAAACTAAGTGTCTTATCAACTTTGTTCTCACAGAATCGAGTTCTGCACTCTACTAAAAAAATTCAGCTACCCTCAAGAAAAAATTGATTCTATAATTCTACCCCAGTGAAACCAGGACAAGGTGTTGATTTTCCTTTTAAGTTGTACAGGCAGTACATTTTTAAGCAAGGGACACCATTAAATTATAAACATAGTCAAAAATTCTCTATTACATGTTAACTCATCTACAGTATGCAAGACTCACCAAATTAACACCTCACCTTGTAAGTGGTTTCCAGGGTACCTTCCTCTACAACAGTACACACAGCTTTCTTGGCAGGAGGAAAATAATTCTCTTCAAGCTCAGCAGCTGGACTTTTTTGAGTTGTCTCCAGATACGGAACGGGCTCCACTGATAAACTCTCTAGTTGTGTGGTTTCCACACGGCTGTTTAAAGGTGCAGCAAATTCATCAGCTGCAGTTGTCAAGGATCCAATGCTGTTTATATATAAAAGTAATTATCGTGACTGTACAACAAGACAAAACTCACCTTCTATAATATTTCTGCATGGAAATTACACATGGACCTACCAAGACACTATTTCTTGCTTAAGGTAAATATTAAATTCAAATGTACTATTGCTACCACGTAAACATCTCGCTGTGCAATCTTGAGTTAGAGAATTGAGTTTTTCTAGTCATAATAATTTAGAAGCTGCTCTGTTTGAACTCTATATTTTCATAACACATAGAAGTATGGCAACTGATCAACTGTCCTAGAAAATCCTAAAATACAGTAGCATTTATATGCACAGTTGAATCTTCCTCCCCACCATTCCACACGCCTCCATAACCCACCAAGCATGCTCTCAAAAAACAGCAAAGCATCTAGGAAAGCAGCAGGAACTAGGGAAATACGGTAAAGCAGTAAGGGAACAGTGAGAAAGATGTACCCTAACTTGGCCTGTCAGCAGTTCTATCATCCATAGTTCCACAGGTGTTAGACTTCTTACAATGTGTAGCCAAAAGTCACTCCAAGCTCTAATCCCTTCAATAACTAAGGGAATGACATTAACATCTGATGTCACAGCGCAAGGTCGCCACAATGCATCACACCTCTAGTTACAATCTGAAGACTTACATTAATACAGTAATAGTTTTTTTACAACTTTTCAACACTTCCTATTCTTCAGAATGTCTTTTGCCTTTAATGTTCATTTTTTTCAACTGTAATGCTGAAATAACACTTTTGTCACATGGAATTGAGTACTCCTTGTAAAAGAAACTAATCCCCTTTGTATCACATTACTGCAAACCAGCTATTATTATGGTGAGTAATTTTTCTTTTCAGCTCTTCTGCCTTTTTAATATGGCACAACCTCATGAGAGTGATTTCTGAATTTATTACCACTGTTCATAATGTTCTTCAGAAGACCACCTACACTAAAAATCTGGAAAAACAATTCATGAACCTCTACTTTACAAAACAGAGTACAGTAAAAATGCACCCATGCTTAGATTTTTCATTTCAGTAACTTTTCATTCTAAGTACCAATGGCAGAATAGACTCAGACTGGACAAATTACTTCTACTAAAATGGAAGACTTGTTTCAAAGGATAAATCAGAATTAAGGTTGACACCAAAATCCCAGCTAACTAAAACACTAACTTTAAACCCCTGATGAGATCTTCCTGAAATCTGATTAGAGCCCTTTTCACTTTCTTAATTCTCTGACCAGTCTGCCAAAATTATTATCTCTTGCATTTAATCTTTTGAGAAGTTCTAATCTGTAACAAACATGCAGGCAACAATCAGCATTTACAAAAAGTGCTCAGAAATAAAGCATTTACCTCTCAATTTCAGTCTCGTTTGTTTCACTTGCATTTATTGGACTGATAAGTATTGGGGCTGGCAGCAGTGGTTCTGAAGTTGGTTCCAGCAAAGCAGATGCACCGAAGTCTTTTGAGTCAGCTGGAATTTCCACCAATGTTAAAATGTATGTCTGTTCTTCCTCTGGACATCTATGATCAACACTTGCTACTGTAATTTCTTCAGAGAAATAAATAACAAATATCTATTACTCCAGTTTGAAATTAACAGTGTTCTTTTCATGCCTTCCCTACCCTGAGTAATTAAATTTTAGGCAGCCATTTCTCCAAGGAAAACGGCACTGGGGATTATCCTTAAGACAAAATGCTTACTTTCTTCTTAGATGAGATACACACGTCATCACCCCCTGGAGCCTGTTCATTACAGTGGAGTCCTGATTACCATTTAGAATGAAGAATATTAAAAGTGCCTAGTAGGGATGGAGCTTTTTCTAATGGGTGTTCTAGCATTAAAGAACAATTTGCTCTTAAATTAAACTTGTGTAACAGTGGTCAAATCACTCTCTGTCTTTAATTTAAACTGTCAGGCATTAAGTTACTTCTTTAAATGGAAGGAATCTGCTGTTTTGACAATAAATACAAGTTTTTTTCTCTTCACTACAGACTTGCAGAAGAGTACTTAAGAAGTATAGTTTTGAATTTAATAAATGAAAAACAATAATTTAGTCAACACATGGACATCAACAGATTACTGCTAACTGCCATCCATTAGAATGAACACCGAGAGGAGATTTGTAGAGTTGTCATAAGATGGTAAACAACAGTGCTGCTCCATTACTTAAGGCAACACCCATTCTTGATGATGCAAAACTTCTGTTACTCAAACCTTATGTTTTGCTTATAAATAAAGATGATTTAAGATGCTCTGTCCCAAGATCCTTGTAATAACAGAGCCTAACAACAGATAACTAAGAAAAAGTGTAAGCCCTATCTTCTGGACATGCTCAGGAGTTACAACTTTGGAATGTAGTTTCCATGCTGAGCCAGGATGCTGGGCTTATAACAGTGATTTTTGGTTCCAGAGCAGCTCAATTTCATTTTGTTTTAGGGAAAAGCAGCCATCAGCTTAATAACTTTCATCACATCTAATCAGTTAGGAGTTAGTCTGCTGACTCATTGCAGCTAAAGAGGGAAGTCTGGTTGTCTTCACCCTTCTTCCCCTCTTCTCCTTTCCCACCTGCTCCGCACTTGTGCAGTCCAGTTCTCCTGCTCACACAACTCTGACACTGGCATTCACTTGACAACTTCATGAGCCTCTTGCATTAAGCCAGTGGAAAACCATACAGGTTCTCTCCCTCTATCATGTTCAATTATTGATGGATAAGTGAGTCAGAGACTCATAAAGGGCGCTAGCAAGTGCTAAACCTAGCACAAGGTAAGCAGCAGGAGCTCACAATAAGGAGGAGAGAGCAAGAAGTTTCCCTTTGACTGATATTTAAGCTTAATAAAGTGCCATTCAAAAAGTTCCCAAGTCTAGTTTGTGTTAATGAAAGAGCCTAGGGAGGGGAATGGCACTTTGCTGTGGTTCACTGTTTTTGTTAATGAAATAGATTGATTCATCATGTCAATTAAAACATTTTAAGGTTTTTTGATTCATCTTTGTGTAACTGCAAGATCTGCAAGTGTGAGCTTTTGCCAACTTATTCTATTAGCTCATTATACCTGGAGTCTCTTCTGTGCTGCTTACGCACTGTTGTTGAGAATCCTGAGGGCCAGCTTCCTCCTAGAAATAGCACATTTGAAATAAAACAACTTAATAATTCTGGGAGATAAATCTAGTAAATAGGAAAGAAAGCATGTCAAATGCTGAAGAGCCAAAAAAATTTAATGACATCATCATAATTGCGTTTTGTCAGCTTTTATTTCTAGCTATCCTATCTTGAAGGATTAGCCTGACACGGACAAGAAACATTTGGGCAATATAAAATTTATATGCAGCTCATTGTCTGTATTAATGGTTTGTCAAAATAAATTTATACTTTCTACAGCACAACTCTGCCAGAGATGACTCACTTTATAAATTGCTCAGTGACACTAAGAACACAAACTCCCCCAACCATTACAACAGCCCTGAGGGCCAAATAAAAACACCAGGCCCTGCAACTCACCTATCCCTTCCGTTCTATGGCATGTACCTTTCCTAAAAGCAGGAATACTCCATTGCAAGTTGCCTCTTTTCACACTCTCTGCCAATCCTGTAAGAGCCAAATCATTCTTGTACCTTCTTCTAACATGAGATCAACCTTGCCACATCAACAGGTTGTACTGGGCCAACAAGCTACTAACCACCAGCTGTTTCACTGTAACTACATGCAGACTGATCTCAGGCAACACTAAAAAACCTGAGGGAACTGAGAATTAACCTTTTTCTCATGAAGAAATAAGGTTCTTCTCGTTTATATAAGAACAGATATGACACAAACCACTGCAAAGAAATGGATGTGAAAGATATACTGTTTGCCCGTAATAATATGCATGTAAAATTCTTAACTGGGTTTTGAAATCAATGGAAAGGAACACAGCAAGGGAAGAAGTTTGTTTTAAACAAACCAAATGAAGACGACAATGAAAACGCTGTTACACTTTTACTTAATTTTAATTTAAACAAATATACCAGTAAGAGGTCAGACTGAATAAATACAGGAATCCTAGGTAATTTCGTTTATCAAAATTCTTAAAAATCACTCAAAATTTTGCTAATCTATTCATCACTTACTGCTCATATGCTATAAACCAGTGTTTGCAAAGATTAAGTTTGTCTGAATGATTGGTTATGCCTTTGCAAAAAAGAATGTTTCATTCACTAGCTGAAGTACCAGTTCTAAAATGGCTAAGTACATTTGCACTGAAAACCTCTTCCTTTACAGAATTTCAGAAACTAGGTGCTTCTAGATTGTAATCAAATTAAGTTCTTTACCTGAGTAAAGTTGATTGTGCATATATTGTACTCAGGAGGACAAGGGTTTTGCTCAGGAAGTCCGTCCACAGAACTTTCATTTGGATAATCCTCCAATCCAAGGTGAGACTTTTCGAGTTTTGGTGATGCAGTTACAGGTCTTAAATCTCCTGAATTTCCACAAGCATCTCTCATCTCTTTTTCTGTTCTGTAAGTTATATACCTAGTTAATTTGAAACCAATTTAAGATACCCTGTGCATAGGGTAAATCCAGTACATTAATTTATTTTCTGTGAAGTTTATGTAGTGACAGAGAAATGGGACACCTGTTTAAAAACTACATCACTCTACTAAACAAAATGTGTAATCTTCAAATAAGTGTACATAAAGTAGCTCAGGAAAAAGCCTCCCCAACACCACTAATTGAGACTTTACTACTAAAACCATGACAAGCTCATTAACACTTCAAAACTGATCAACTCCTTCACACTTCCTTCCAGATGCAGTTTCATGGGAGACAATTAAGCAGCAAGGTGATTACTAAGCTCTGAAACAGCAAATGCAAATTAATGTTTCATCTCTAAAAGGTGTCAGATCACATTCAAGAGAGAAAAACCTTCAAATAAAAGCATAAACTCTGCTCGTGTGCATGAACACAGACAACATCTGTAATCAGTTTCCATCACAGACAGATATTACACATGGACTAGACATATATAATGAGACTCAGGAATAAAGTCAATATTAACTGATCAATCTTCCTACCTCTCAGTTTTGTTTGCTTCCTTGAAAAGTTCCGTACTTCTAGCTGCAAAATCATGAAGAACTGAAGCATCACCTGCAGCTGGTCTCACCTGTTCTAGTTCCACCTTCTGCATTTCTGCAGCACCTCTCAGGGCTGTAGACTCTAAGACACATAAAAGTAAAATTGAAAATAGTTTTGTGTTTGTGTGCATGTATATATATGCATATTATTTTTACATATAAGCTTTTGTATATTAAAACGTATATGTAGATTTGTATACACAAACACATCACAAAATTATTAATAATATTGCTGCATCTATAAATATGTCTTATATAATTGAGACATACATACATCTATCTCATCTTGGTTTTTCTATGTTGTGCATTTTGCCAGTGATATGAAGATAACTACAAGTTTGAAGACCACCATTTTTTCTAAATGCTTTAAGAATACCAAAACAATTCTGTATACCTGCTCTTCTGGTTTTAATAGAAGGGAAAGATAGTTACAATAGAAAAAAGTACATTGTATTGTACTGTATTTCTGTAATTAGCAGTGCAGTAATTTAAGGGCTTTCCTGGTACTTTAAGACCTGCACAGAAAAATCTGCTACTTGGATCTAATTTAATTTTAAAATGAAGGTACATTTATATATAAAACTATACCATAAATGGGTGCCTTAAATTACAGTGGTGATGCACCATTTGTGAACATGGACAGAAAGTGAAGCCAACCTTCAGCTTAGTTTCATTTCACAAAGAGATGTGAATCCAACAGAAGAGACCGTTTAGAAAACCCTAGGGTAAGAAACAGGCTTACCACTTTGAACTTGCTCTAGTTGTTCCACATGTACATCTGTATTAAGTGACTTCTGAACTACAGTTTCATTGGACTGCAGTATTCCAAAGCCTGGCTCAGGCTCTAGGAGTCTGCCTTGTGTCAGTCTCATACTATTCACCACAGGCCAAGAGCTACGCCTGCGAAGAAAAAGGAAAAATCCCATCAGTGTAGTTCTTAATTTTTGACAGTTATTTGTGAGATAAAATTAGTATTTTTGACAAAGAAGAGAGACAGAGTAGGTAAGATGATGAAGACCTGGAATACAGGCTGCAGCTGGCAGGGGAGACAGAAGACTATTCAGCAGAACAAAATAAATAAATAAATAATTCTGGGAATCCAAACAGGCAGGTATATTGCAAACTGGGATGTTCCCTACCTACATAAAAAATAATTGAAATCTTTAAAAACCCATGAAAATACCAGAAACCTAACATTAATCATGCAGGAGTAAGTTCTGGTTAATAATATAATGAAAGAATTAATAGACTTAGAAGTAAAATATCTTTGATTATAATGTTTCAGAGGCATATAATCTGATAGTTTGTTCAAGCAATTGACAAGTTAAGTAATACAATTTGATGACCAACAGATTTTTTTCTGAAAAGGTTTTCCATCAAGCTGTTTCAACATTGACAAATGCTTGAATAAAATAAAAAAAACCAAACATATACAGCATTAAAAACCACAATGACAGAAGATCAACAGGTTTCTTGATCTACAACAGCAGAGACTCCTAAGCAGTGTGCTCTGGCCTGATTAGCTATAAAGGACTTTGGGAAAAAGATATTGGTAATTATCAGTGATCCATAACAGCTAAGTTTGAATCTTGCTTTCTCGCCCACTAGAGTAAACTTCAGGAGTGGAGAACTAGTTCTACATCCCCAAAAGTATATAAACATCTCATAAAAGTCCTAAGAAAGAAACAACAGAGGTTTTCCAGATCACACACCAATTACATAAACAGAGAAACCTTTGCTAAAGCAAGACTGCTTGCAATTCAGTAACAATGCCAGAAAGAACCTAGCCAAAGTAACAGGATCTCTCTCCCTAAAGAAAATGAAACAGTAATTTAA
Source organism: Apus apus (assembly GCF_020740795.1). Classification (NCBI taxonomy): domain Eukaryota; kingdom Metazoa; phylum Chordata; class Aves; order Apodiformes; family Apodidae; genus Apus; species Apus apus. The sequence continues at coordinate 65,193,811 of NC_067312.1, read as the reverse complement.
CCTGTTATCTGTAGCATTTTCCTCAAAATATCCTTCAACACCTATTCTTATGCCAGTGCTTTGATCCTCTACATTAATGTTGCTTCCATCTTCAGAAGAGACCAATTCCTTGGTAGAAGTGTCTGAAGAGTGTAAATACTGACTAGGTGTTCTACTTTCTTTGGAGTAGGTGTGGGTTACAAGGCTATCCACCATGTTCAAATCATCTTGAGCAGGCAACATGTGTGTCCATTCTGGTTAGAAAAATAAACAGAATTGAAAAGCTTAATTTAGAAGATTCAGGTTTGGCATGTACATAAAACTATTTTACTGATACTCAGTTTCAAACTCATTTAACAAAGTTTGCATTCTTCAAAGATGCAAATGCAAATCCCAGGTAAATGCAGTGCTAAGATCACACATTTGATAACTGTGCACTCAATCAATAAAAGGTGATACATTCTAAATAGAAGTCTATTAAAAACTCGACTAAACGAAGGTAATTTCAGGTTGTAGTTCATTATGTGGAAAAAGGTATGCTTCCAGTTAAAGGCCTGATAACTGACAGGCCACTGAAGTTCAATTCCTTTCTTTTGTCCAATTAATATGACCAAATTGATTCAAACGTGTCTGAACAGGCCTCAGAAACATCTTTCTAGCACAGTGATGCAGCTGGCAGTATCCAGCAAGGTGTCATACTTTATCCAACCAACTCACGTTGCCTGGCCTCACTATACATTATAATTCATCAGGACTAACAGCATAAAAGACACTTGACCTCCTGCTGTGCAGTAGTACATGGAAGAGCTTTGCAGCTCCTGCTCCCTCCCCCCTCAGGTGGACCCAGAAAGTATAAGCAAGGCTTTGTACTATAAAACAGATCATACCTTCAGTACTTGTTTTTAACTGGAACATTGGGTCACCCATTGCAAGTAAAGTCATAGCAGCTTCAGTGCTTCCATCATTGATTCCTGCGAAGATGTTCACATGTTAAAAATCACAAGGTGATAAACCAGAAACCCACTTATCCATATGCAAACAGCATTTTATGCTGTCATCAATACAATAAAGTATGTAGATTTTAAATTGTTGCCATTCATGGGCCAAGAGGCTTTTGAACAGTCAGCAATTCTCATCACTAAATTTAAACTGTTGTAAAAGCACTGAGCAGCAACATTATTCCCTTTAATAGTGTAGTGGGTAAAAGTGTTGGCAGCAGAGGGGGATGCCCTGAACACACTCGTTTCCACTGACCCACTGAAGGACACATCTGAGCCTGTCAGCCAAAATGGTGGCACCTTTGGGAAACAAATATATTTAAGAAAGGGGAAAATGTTGCACAGGAGTGAAAAACAAGGGAAAATGTTGTCATGAACAACCCTGCGAACACCAAAGTCAGTAAAGGAGGGGAAGGAGGTGCTACATCCATGGGTGCAGAGATTCCCCTTTAACCTGTGAAGGAGACTTGCACAGAGCAATCAAAGGTGAGCAACTGCACCTTGTAGAGGACCCATGATATAGCAGACTTATCCTGAAGGACTGTACCCCATAGGAAGGGCCCCACACAGGAGCCGAAGCATGTGAGCAGGAAGAAGCAGTGGAGATTAAGTGTTAGGAACTGACTGCAACACCCATTCCCTATCTCTCTGTGCTGCTTAGGGGGAGCCAGAGGAGTAGAAAATGAAGGCACGAAGTTGGGCCTAAAAAGGCAGGGAGGAGAAGGTGTTTTAGTTTTTGTCTTTGTTTCTCAGAAGCCTACTCTATTTTGTTCAGCAATAAATTGTTAGTTTTCTCCAACTTTAATCTGTTTGGGTTAGTGATCTCCTTGTCCTTCTATCAACTGAGGAGCTTTTCCATTTTAATTTTACCCTGTCATTCAGTTGAGGAGTGGGAGAGCAGTTGGGTGGGCATCTCACAGCCAGACAAGGTCAGCCCATCACCAATGGAAAAGAAACCGGAAACAGTTTAATTACAGAAATTCGTAAGAAATAGTATGGATCCATATCCCAGCTTAGACTCATGATTCCTAATCTCTGCCCAGCGTACATGCCTCTGCCTGTTACTAACAGGTCATATCCAATAAAACACTTCCATCCTCTAAACCTATAGTACAGACTAGCAGACTTGGCAGGGCCAGGCTGGAATTTATGATCTGTAAGGTCTTTTATAAACAAAACGATTCTATGTAATAAATCAAAAGAACAAAATCGGCTTCTGTTCCTTCAACAAAGACAGAAGTCCACTCAGTTTCCAGTACTTCTTAAGTGGATGTATTGAGAACATATTTAAACTTCTTCTGGTGCAACTAATCAGTACATGGGAAAGTGATAGGCTGAAAGGCATATTCTGAACCCTGGAAACAGAACCTTGAAATGCTTGGCTCCCCCTGCTACTTGACAGAGAACAGTAAAAAAGAAAATTACTTAAAACTCTTCCAAAACATAAAAGTACACAGTATCTCATAAGCAGTTTTGAGATTTTTTTATAAGATATATAAACCTCCAAACTTCCAGTAAGAACAGCTACATATTGGTAGTAAGTTAGCAGGAAACATACGAACAAGACAATATCTACCTTTGTCCACCTCTGGATTTTCATGTACAGTTATTTCCTTAAACAAAAAGAAAAACAATATCAAAGTTCTATATAAAATTACTCCACAATTTTAATCTACGGCTTACAGGTAAATCTTCTGCCCAAAAGTGACCTTGGCTTTCCAAGGGTATTTTAAAGTTTAACAATATTTACTTACACAGTTTTGCCATACCTGTGTCCCTCATATTTGTGTAGGACAGGTAAGAATCTATTAAACTATAATGTTACAAGCAAGACATGGCAAGCAGACACTGTCCACATAGCTTTTTATGTGCTTTGAAACAAACAAACAAAAAAAGACATTCTTACAGCTGTTGAGGCTATTACTTTTTCCTCTGTCTGTATTACCAGCTGGACAGATGCATGAGAGGCAATTTCAACATCAGTAGGCACCTGCACATCTGGTATATTCACAGGTATTTCCAGCTGTAAAAATAATTTTTAAGTATTTCAGTTCATAGGCTCCAAAAGGAACCCTGTCAAATGCCAGTTTTTATAAACCACATATGCTTACCAGATCCTGAACATTTAGTGGGATCTGCCCCAGAAATCAAGTCTCGTACTATATCCCGTCTGATTTAAGAAGGCAGCAGTTCTATGAACCAGAGGTAGAACTGGCAGTGCTCCCTGTAACTAACTGGAAGCACTAGAAAACCTAAGACCAAGGTTGCTTCTGGTTGCTTATTGCTCTACCAAACTAAGTTATCCGGCTGAGATCTTTTACGGTGGCTGTTTACTTCAAGTGGGTTTTGTTAGTTTTCATACTTTGTCTGCTCTATAAGTCCTCAGGGAGGAAATAAAGTCCAGCCTTTTCTCAAAGTAAGAGTAGGAAATGCACACACCCACTATTTTACCACTTTTTTTTTGCCTCCTTTAAGACTGCCTTTTCACTGAGAACTTGAGATATTTGACGTTTTCAGAAACAAGTACTTAAAATTTGGCAGAAAAGTTACTAAATTTTCAGTGAAGTTCTTTTGAAAAACACTGCTTGACCTGGATAGCTTTCAAGGCTTGGACTTTTACACATACTTTCCACAGATCTATTTAAATTTGACCATAGCCAAGTCCTCAGGTATCTAACCATATCCCTTACTAGTACTCATGGCTCCCCTGTGTTAAACCAGGAAATGTGGATCATCATTGCCACAGGTAATATATTCCACGTCTTTGAAATTAAGGGATTCAGCAAAATGTTCTGGGCAACTCCGCTACCACTTTTGCTCTAGAGTTTTCACCAAGCTTTAAGTTCTCCTGCTGTTTCACCCAGAGAAAAAAACAGTGTGATTAATTCAGGAGACAAAAAAACCCCACCCCAAATAAACAACCAACAGGACTTAAATGGGAGAAGAGAGGCAGATGACTAGCAGTAGTAAGCACAACCACATTGCAGTGAATGAAAGAAGTAGTGATGAAGATCTGAGGTGTGACTGGAACAGGTTGGATAAGCAGATTTGGAACGAAGTGAAAAGAGCTGTGAAGACACATCACTGAGGTAAGACAGGCTAGAAGGGACAAAAAAAGCAAAGATGTCACATTGAATGACAAGGAAAAAAAACAGGAAAAGTATCTAAACCTTTGAGCACAATCCCCTTCAAGACCTTGAACAGAGCCCCCTGTTCCCAGGCCTTATCAGTTCCCTGATGACAAAAACATATACCATTTCCTCTGTAGGGGCTGATCTTAGCAGATACAATAGCAGATCTTGCTAGTCTTAACAGTCTTGGGTTTTACTCTAGTCTAAGAGTACAATTCAGACATAAGCCTACACTCTAGGTTCAGAGTTTCCAATTCTACAAATGGTCCACAGAAGAGTCTAAATATACAGTTTTTGAAAAAAGTTATAAAGATGTAGATGGTGTCTCATTAACACCAGTGGGGCTGTGATAGATCTGCCCATGCCAGATAGAGCAGGAATATCACAATAACAGAATCACAGAGTGATTGGCTCTGAAGATCATCTAGTCCAAACCCACTGCTAGAGCAGGACCACCTACAGTAGATTACACAGGAACATGTCCAGATGGCTTTTGAATATCTCCAGAGACAGAGACTTCACAGCCTCTCTGGCAGCCTGCTCCAGTGCTCTGTTACCCTCACAGTAAGTAAGTTGGGCTGCAGTTGATTCAGGAATGCTGTGTGCAGTGGCAGAACAAGGGGTAATGGTCACAAGCTGGAACTTAAGAGGTTCAACCCAAACATCAGAAAAAACTTCTTTACTGTGAGGGTAACAGAGCACTGGAGCAGGTTGCCCAGAGAGGTTGTGGAGTCTCTTTCTCTGGAGGCATTCAAAACCCACCTGGACAAGTTCCTGTGTGATGTGCTCTAGGTGATCCTGCTCTGGCAGGGGGGTTGGACTAGATGATCTTTTGAGGTCCCTTCCAACCCCTAAGATTCTGTGATCTTTTAAACTTTTTTTTAACCCATTCTTTTTAATTACTGTAACAAGAAAAACATTAACCAAGGGAAGACAAGTCTCACAAGAAAACCAGCAAGGGCAGCAGTGACCAACCTGAGCTGGCTTTGGTGCCTGTAAACTCAACACAACATGCTGCCCTCCTGAGCAATCATGTAATATGTGGAGCCCAAGGTATGGACTAAACTCAAAGGATATTTTAAGGGGGTGGTCCACAGAACCAGGGAATGATATTCACATATATATCATAGGACAGGAAGAGAAGCAGTAGCTAGTAAGAGTCTCCTGGATAGTGTAGAACCTAAGAATGACATGCATGCTATGAAATAAAGGGTGAAGACTGTACTGGAGTACTGGGATTGAGTTCGTTTTCCTCATACATGGTGCTGTGTTTTGGATTTATGACTACAACAGTGTCGATAACACACTTGATTTCTGCTATTGCTGAACAGTGCACAATGTCAAAGCTTTTGTTATCCTACTGTAGGCCGTGGGTGGGCAAAAGGTCAGGAGAGCACGGAGCTGGGACAGCTAACCCAAACTGACAAAGGGATATTCCCTATCCTATTATGCTATGCTCAACAATAAAAGCTCAGGGAAAGGAGAAAGAGGAGGAGGGCATTTGTGGTTATGGCATTGGTCTTTCAAAGAAACTCCTACACAGAGTGAGGTCTTGCTTTCCAGGAAGCAGCCTGTCAATGGAAAGCAGTGAAAAAATTATGTATTTTGCTTTGCTTTCACATGCAGCCTTTGCTTCACCTATTGAACTGCCTTTATACCAGTCCTTAAATGTTCTTACCTTCCTTCTGCTTCTCTGTGTCTCACAGGAGAAGGGAGTGAGCAAGCACTTGCCTGGCTGCTGGCCAGGGTCAGCCCACCACACAGTAAAGCTTCTTAGTGAGAGGGGGCACAAGACACAGAAACACCTCCTGCATTCCCTCATTTCCTAATGTTCAAGTGCAAAATCAAAGTGCTGCATTTGTTTCATCTTGGACCTCTAAACACATAGTAAGCATACTAGTCTGTGCCTACACTCAAACCTAATAAACAGCTGAGCATCCTGCAGAACAATGTATAATTTGTAAACATAACTGGACCTTAGAGTCATGTAGTTTTTTGTTCAAAATCAAGTATGTGTGAAGTAACATCCATGCTACTTTCAATGCCATTCTTCACAAAATAAACTAAATCGGGACAAGAACCTGAAGTACTTGGAGATACAATTAAAATAAAAACTGTTTAAACAATCAAAACAAAAGCAGATACGCAGAACTATGGGATACCTCCTCCATGGTTTCCTCTATCTGAACAGGAATTGGTTTGGGAGATCGCAGACATATAGGAACAAACACTGGAGCTTTGTTTACTTCTTCTGGTGCAAAGCATTCATCTTCATCATCAGGCACCAAGACATCTGTCTCCTCCTCCTCCTCCTCTTGAGAAGCCCGGAGGGTCACCAAAGTTATCTTTGAACTTCTGTGTTCCTTCCCAGATTTCTTTCTAAGTGTAGTTTTCAAACTTTTGCCTCTTGTAAGACTAAGTTTAACTTCTTGCCTTTGATTCCCCTTTTCACTGCAAGCAGCCTCACACTCAGAAGCAGAAGCAGCAGCACGTCTTGGCTCCGAGACATGTTTTGGCAGTACCACCTGTTTTGATGACCTTCTGGACTGCCTCCTGAAGTTCAGAACAAAAGCATGTTAAAAAAATAAAGTCCAAGATATTAAAAAAAAAAAAGGGGGGGATATTACAAATCAAAATAAACTCAATGAATAAAAATGGATCACTGTCACCACCAATATAATCTATTTACCTTATAGTGATAAAAATGTATCCATGTACCATTTAATCAGAAATCCTTATTTCTTCATGTATGCACGATGTACTGATTGCATATATGTATTAAGCAGTTTTGGAGTGCTGGAAAGCTGCACAATTTAATTTACAAAATAAAGATTTCTTTGTTTAGAAAAGGATTAATTTTCATTTTGAGGGATGTGGAAGTTACATGCTTTTTACATCATGGGAACCTTTCCAGTTGTCTTTTGCTAAAACCATACTAGGAGCTGAAAATTATGATACTTTAGTTGATCAGACTAAATGTCTAGAAACTAGAACTAGATAACTAATTATCTGTGCTGGTTTCTCAGACAGCAATCTGTTCCACAATCAGCTGCTTACTGCTTTCCTCCTCAAGATGACGGGCACAACCACTTTGGGTACTAAAATCAATTCCAAACTTCCCCCCAGTAACATCCTCCTCAGTAAACAGTAGGTAGAGGAAGCAATTAGCAGCAGAGGACACTTCCAGCACAGTGTTCATTTTATGAGGGTGCAGGCACAGTAAGAGACACAGGTATGTTTGCACGCATCTGGCAGGGCTCAGATGGAAGACAAAAGGACTGGCATCCTGCATGCCCTCCCACAACACACTGCAGAAAAATGGCTAATAATTATTACTTTTTAAAAAACAAAAGCCAAAACCAATCAGTTGAGCTTAAAAGCCCAAATTAGTTGATTTACCTTAAAAGACTGTCTGAATTTTTTTCCTGAGAGGTAGAAAGCTGAAAATCATCTTGTTCTACTTGACTCTCACCCTCTGACGATATTTCTGGAGACTGAAGACTGTTATCCTGCCTGAGTCTTTTACATGGTGTTTCTTCAGAGTCTGTGAGATTGTGTTTTCTTGTAGCCTCTGAGAACTTTGCAGCTTCCACTATGTTACTAGAGTTTTGCTGAACAGAGAAGACAATTACTACCATATTAGATGCCAAGTATTTTTAACTGGTTTTGGGGACAAAAAGATTTGAAGAACACAGTTTGAAGATCTTTAAAACATACCCAGCTGTCATCTCTGATAGCTGAGGACATTTTTTCCCATTTTCTTTAATATCAGGCTCTATAGCACAAGTGTCAATTAGATCATATTATCTATGATGCCTGAGTTTCCAGTGTTCCTGCTAATTAACAGAACAAGGCCATGCTCAACTTACCAAGAACAGCAACCCTTCAGAAACTGGAAAGATTAATAATTTTCTAAAAATACGTATTAAAGAACAATTTGAGGGAAGGAAAAAAATTTTTTTTCTGCCCTGGGAACAAATGAGGAAGAAAAAACTACAACAGTTTACAGAACCACATTTATGTATTATTCAAAACACACACACAGAGAAACATATTCCAGAATAGAAAAAAAATCAGCAAGCACAGTTTTGTTAAAATTTCAGTGATCAATCTACAAAATAAGGAATACTAGATAAACTTGATTCAGGTATTGCAACTTGAGACAACTAGAGAAAGAACTAGTCTGGGGTAGATTAGGCCTGTTGAGTGAATTTAAGAAGAAGGAAGTCTTAACTGTGTTCACATACATTTCAACTTGCAAGTATACTTATATGGATTTTAGATAATATCTGATGTTAGACAGCTGCCTTAATTTCCATTGTTCAATTAGCAACAGACATTAATAGGTAACAGGGACAGCACGAATGTTACCATTATGATAGTGCATACTTCTGACCATACAAAATGTAAATATTAAGATAACAGTGTACCTTAGATATTTCCACAGTTTTTAGATTCTAAGTCCATTTATTCAGCATAGAATCACAGAAACCTTTCCCAGCCATACACTGAATGGTGCCATCTATGGTTCTGAGAACTTAAACACAAAAGTTGAGGTATAAACTGGCTGTAAAACTCACCGTTGATGAAACAGTTTTCTCTAATACCAAACACTCTTTTGCATTTATTTCCTCAGCCTTGTCCTCTTCTCTGTTTTCACCACCTTCAGGATAATCTCTTTTCCTAGTAACTCTCATTAGGTTTGGCTTTGTGTTCCAGTGGGATTCCCTCACTTGATGCAAAGGTTTTGTATCACTCTGTTTACTTTCTTCTCCAGATCTTGATTTGTCATTTGACCTACAAAGATATTTTGCAACTTTTACTTCTCAAGAACTACAAAATACACTCTACAAGCTTGGCTTACTATCAAATAATTACTACTTCCAATTAGTGATGAACTCAGTGTTCTGCATTTTTGTTTGCTTAGTTGGTGAAGTTTAAAAAAATAAAGGAAGAAAAAACAATGTGAAAAGAATATAATTTGCTTTTCTGTAGTAGTGGACTTTTCTGATTACTTCTGGAAAAGTCTTTTGGAAGGGAAAACAACATTAAGGAGTCAGGAGGAGCTGAAAGTTTCTGCTATACTCCCATAGGTCCTCAAAATTAAGCAATCATAGGAACATTATATTAATTAATTCCAGTGCTCAAAGTACTCCTCCTTTAAACTGGACAAAACTCTTACACCTCTTCGAGCACATTCCAATCCATAACATATACATCTTGGGCTTTTAAACTTATCTCTCAGGAAAGGGCAAGGAGAAGGATACAAGCCAGTCAGCCTCACCTCAGTCCCTGGCAAAGCGGCAGAACAACTGATCCTGAAAACCACTTCCAAACATAAAAAACAAGAAGGTAACTTGAAGTAGTCAGCATGGATTCACTACAGGGAAGTTATGCTTAACCAGCTTGATAATCTTCTACAGTGAAATGACTGGGTAGATAAGGGGAGAGCAGTAAATAGTGTCTACTTTGCCTCCAGTAAGGTTTTTAACAGAATCTTCCCTACATCCTCATAGGGGAGCTGATGTGTTATGGGCTGGATAAACAAACAAGGAGGTGCACTGAAAACCAATTGAATGGCTAGGCTCAGAGGATCAGTGGCACAAGGTCTAGCTGGAGGCCAGTATCTAGCACTGTACACTATAGGTCAATATTGTACCCAGTTCTGTTCAATATCTTTATTAGTGATGGTGCAGGGTGTTCCCTCAGCAAGTTTACAGATGATGCAGGACTGGAAGGAGCAGCTGATACACCAAAGGGTTGTGCTGCCAAGCAGAAGGACCTGCACAGGCTGGAGAAGTGGGCTGACAGGAACCTTCAGAACTTCAGCAATGGGAAGTATGAAGTCCTGCACCAGGGTAGGAACAACCCCAGGCACCAGCACATGCAGAGGGCCACCCAGGTAGAAAGCAGCTTTGCAGGAAAGGACCTGGGTGTCCTGATGGACACAAAGATGAACATGAGCCAGCAGTGTGTCCTGGCTGAAAGAAAAAAACAACCTAATAGTATGCTGGGCTGCATTAGGAGCAGCACTGCCAGCAGGTTGGAAGAGCTGATCCTTCCCTTCTACTCAACCATAGGGAGGCCATATCTAGAGTACTGTACTGGAGCACCAGAACTGGTCACAAGACAGACAGGGGCATACTGAATAGACTCCAGAAAAGGGCTACCAAAGGTGAAGGGACAGATTCATCTCTCCAATAATGAAAAGCTTTTCTGAAAAGAGTGAGGACAGTTCAGCCTGGAGAAGGAGAAAGCTTGGTGGAAATAGGTGGGGAAATAACATTACAATGTATATAAATACCTGAAGGGAAAGTGTAAGGATAGATGGAGCCAGTCTCTTTCCAGTGGTGCCCTATGACAGGACCAGAGGCAATAAGTACTAACTGAAACTCAGGAGGTTCCCCCTCTGAGCACCAAAAAACACTTTTTCACCCTGCAGGTGATGGAGCACTGGCACAGGTTGCCCAGGGAGACTGTGAGGTTTCCATTGCACGCTATACTGAAAAGCTGTCTCGACATGGTATTGGGTAACCAGCTCTAGGTGGCCCTGCTTGAGCAGGAGGGCTGGACCAGATGGCCTCCAGAGGACCCTTCCAACTTCAACCATTCTGTGAAATTCCACCATCATGAAGCCAAGAAGACTGCAAAGTGCAGAGTGCAAACACTCTGGGATAGTATTTTAGTGTGAGTTACAGAAAGAGGTTTTAAGCAGAGGCTTAGAGACAGACAGGACCCAGAATCTAATTTTAGAAAACAGCAAAAGTAAATTGATTTGATGCTCCTCTGTATCATTTAAGATTGAGCTAAAGATGGCTTATAATGCAACCCAGAACTGCTACAAGTAAACAGCAGTGCCTCATACTACATATACACAAAAAGCATTCTGTCTACCAAAGAACCAGGACACTGCATGTCACCGCATGAGTTTCTTCTGGAAAAAAACTGAAAAGACTCAAAATACATCTTAGACAGCAAGCTCATTTTATCTTACTCTATCTACTCTTTCTCAATTTTGAGTGAGGGTGAATGGCACTGCTCAGTTTTCCTTTCAATGGTCCACATTCACCGTGCACTGTACCTTAAGAATGTATTACTGAGAGATTCAGACAGTTAAAGTCTGATTACCTGCTTCTACTCTCACTTGCAAAATACTTTCTAAAAAAGAAAACATCCTTGAAAAAAATTCTGTTAAAAAATCTAATTTATTACCTAAGGTTGCCACCTAGCGACCTTCACAGCATATAGCATATAACAACTAGCACAGCTCAGAGCCCACACTTCAAAAAGCAAGTGCTGTGCAGAAACAACTGGACAAATACACAAAGTTTTTAAAGAGCTTTTTCGCTTGGTCAGCATGGAGCTTTACCTTTCTATGGGATCCTGAATGCTTCCTAGAGCATCTGTAGGAAGACATTCTTCTTGTTCTCCCTTGCTGTGGTAGTTGGGTGATTTTTTAGAGGAACCTTGTGTTTCTGACTCAATACTTTTTGGATCTGTGTCTAGATTGGACAAATTCCCAGCAAACAACAATACTTCCGTGTCATCCTTAGGCTTGAAGGGAAAAAAAACAATATTAGCATAAAATAAATTACCTGTAATAAAAGCATCACAAGTTATGATCAAGACATTAACCTAAGACAAAACTTTGCTTAAAAACTTTCAAGCACTTTACAATACCCATTACTGTTCCTTGTCCCTTTAGACAAGGTATTTATCTAGTAAAAATAGATACTATAACCAACATAGTCTTCTATGAGCAACCACCAAGGAGTTCAGAAGAAAACCTACAATAGAAACGTGTCATGCAGGTAAACTATTAATGTATCATGAAGTTTTTAGATTTGTTAACAATAGTCTTTATATTATCTATGTGTCATTAACAGAATTTTAGAAGACCTCAAATTAGGGTGCAAACATTAAACAAGAATGTAATTCTTACTAGTCCAAAATTAATTTATGCATTTAAAACAGCTTATTTAGATGTCTTAAAAACAACTGGTGCAGAACAAAGCATCAGAAAGTACAGTCAGAAACATCTGATCAGAATTCTCACTTTGGAGGAAGGAAGTTCCTCAGATCCTTCTGCCACAGGCAGGTTCTCTCCTTTATTTACTTCTTCCTCAACTGGAGCAGCAAGTTTTTGTGCCACTGGAGATTCTTCTTTGCTATATGCTCTTTCTAGGTTTTGTCTTGTTCTTGGAGATCCATTCCTTACGGATTGTTCTGGTTTCAGAGCACCCAGCTTGTCATCTTGGGAAGTGCATTTTTCAGCACTAGTGAATTTAAAGCAACAAAACAAAACCAAAACAAACAAAAATAAAGATGTCAGGACTTTGGTTGGAAGGGAAAAAATCAACTAATTAGTTTTGAATCAACACTCGCACTGAAGGATTAGAACTGATACAATGTTTTGCTTAAAATCAAGAACAACATCTTTTCAAATATATATTTATCATTTTTTGCGTTTATGGTTAACTTGTAAGACGGAATAACAAGACTGCTTTGTCAAGGCACTTTTAACATCAAGAAAAAAGTTGTGCTGCTAACCATAACAACATCAAAGTATCTGCAGTCTAATACATGCCTAAGATCTTAAGAGACAGATTTTAACATGAAGAGCAGTGAAACAGAAGAGCACACTGGGATCCATGGAACACGGAGCTCTGACATTTTGCAAAACTTATTTTACTGTATGTGCAAATATAAATCAAACAAAAGAAAAAAGTTTGGTCAAAAAGAGCTATGAGCTCATACAGGTCAAGAACATACCAGATAAAGAATGTTAAGTAGTTCAGATCAACTGAAAATGTGCTCTGAAAACATGGGAAGAAGCTGCCTGTAGGCACTGAAAATGAAAACACTGGGGAACAAGAGCTAACAAGGAACAAAAGAATTGACACGTGCCAGGGTGTCTCATTATGCATTAGATGAAAGCTTTTAAAATGCAGGTTTGCTAAACTCTAAACTCACCTGCTTTGTTCACACGGTACGTTTTCAGAAGCACAGGGCACCGGAGGCACTGCTTGCTGTTCCTGTTCCTCATTGCTCCATACATCCGTTTGACAGAGCACAGCTTCATTTTCACCCTTTAATTTGCAATAAAAAAGCATGAATAAAAAGAGTCAAGCAAGCTCTTAAGACAGATATTTATTTTATAAAATGATATAAATTATAGATTTCCATACTATTTACCCAACCTGAATCAAGAAAAATAAAAATCACACTCTATTTATTTGGGGTTATCTGCCTAAGCAGATAATTCAATTTCTAGGCAGTCAGGAAGTGTAGCCCTTGTAGTCCTGGGCTACCTAGAGTTTTGCTCTTAAATACTATATGGACCCAAGCATTAGAGGCAACACTTCTCTATTCAGCATTTAATCAACTCTCTATTACATGGAGCACTGTGTACACAAAATACTTCAGCAAATGGAAAAAAAACTTTGAAAACTGGACACTGCAGAGCACAGCAGGGACAGACCTATGCCACTATAACTAAACCTCAGATTCAGAAGCGCTCATCAGTTTTACACCTGTATTTGCCACCGTGGTTCCACAAAGAAGCCACTCAAAACACATCCCTCAGCACTCCACGTCTGTGACAGCTTTATTAGTACAGGGAACCATCAGAACTGATTTGTTTCTGCACATCTGCACAGCACAGAGCAGATGCATGTGCATGGTAGACAGGCCACAGGTCTAAAACAGCCCAATCTGAACTGCAAGCAACTATCTGAGCCGGGGGTGAGTTGACAATGGCAGTGAGAGGGACACGATCGGCACAGTGCATCCGTGCACCCCTCTGGGAGTGCAGCACACAAGTATTCCAAGCTGGCTCTACACAGGTTCAAGAACAAAACCAGCTATAACCCCTCCAAAAAATGAGTCACTCTTGCAAAGCTTAGCCATGTTGGAGATCTAAGGCAAGTCTATTCAGACATGCCTACATCCATTACACGGTCCATGAGCAACCCGCAAAATGGTTACAGAGTTCATCCTACTGTCACGGCTTCTTTTGAGAATTTCAGTACCTTTTACAGTGCCTTGTAAAGTGCCTGTAGGGCTACACAGTGCAGATAAATGACTCAATTTACCTGTGTAAGGTAGAGGAGTCTCAGGCACTGTAGTGGTGAAGCCAAAGTTTACCAAACCAATATGACTGTTTTTTCAAGCAGAAAAACAACAGTCCTCTCTGCCTTTTGATTCTCTACACAGACTTGATTCATTCAAACAGAAAAGATAAAGTGAGCGAAAAGGATGATTCTATGTATTGCAATACAAAACACATTTTTATTCTAGAGTTTAACTTAAATGTGCATAATGCTTTTTTTCCTATAGTGCAATCCAATCAAAACCAGATCTTCATTTTTCAGAAGACATTTATAGTACTACTTGTAGACTTCAATGATTTCATACCTGAAATAGCTCAACATACCAGGTTTGGGGATTTTTTTTTAGTATTGTGTCTCAGCTTCAGGGAATTCAACTTAAATATTCTAATTTAACTTCATTAAATGGAGCATGCAGTTTGGAACCAGACTTCTGAAGGCTAAGTGCATATTCTTAAGACTTACAATGACAGCATTGGCAGACTCATTTTCTTGCAACAGCAACTTCTCTGCTTCAGGCTTTTCCTCCCTCTCATTTTCTGCTATTTGTAATTCCTTCTTTCCAACCAATTTTCTTAAGTTTGGCTTGTACCTTTGGAATCTGCTCCGTACTAACTGGACAGGTCGAATAGGTATTTGTTTACTTTCTTCTTCAGTGTTATTTTTGCTATAAAGGCAAAGGCAGACACACACACACAAAAAACAACACCAAAACTTAATACAAAAGCATGTCATTAACAAGCAGATTCATTATATTTACATATAAAAAACAATGGAGTTTAAAGTAAGGTTTGAAAGCAAGGTTCTGCTTTCAAATTTCAAAGCACTGGCCTTCCAGTTACATCTGCAACAGAATCACTGGAGAAATTACCTTACTTTCTGCTTATCATCAGATAAGCAGAGTACTGAGATTTCATTCAGTATTTTTATCAGATTTTATTTGCCAGTTAGCAATCCATTGGCACAATTACCTCCTTTTAGAACACTTTCATTTGTTACGATCAGGAAACAGAAGTAGCTAAGTCCCTACCCTGCAGTAGCAGTTGAAGTGTCATCTTGGTTAATTTCAGGTAGACATAACTCAAGTTCAGCATCCTCTGATCTTGAAAACATCTTTGGGGACTCACAGCTTGGCCTCTCAGAAACCTGAGCGCAAAGTGACTCTGCCTTTCCTGAGGATTCCAATGGTTGCAGGACTTCATATTTTCCTGTTTTCTGAACAAAGTAAACACAAGAAAAAGTCATTATCCTAAACCAAAAGGAGACATTATGATGTCCATTTAGTTCGGTATTAATCACCCTCCAAAGTGTTTCCTACAAAAACCACTCTGTAACTGCTCACTAACAACTTCCTAATCTGTCCATGACAAAGTCACAATTTTTTTCTTCTAAACACAATAGCTCAAAATCTAGATCTCCTCTTTGTCATCTTCTATTAATACTTTTCTTCCTTCACTGTCAACTCTGCAAGGACACCTCAGGTCATAAAGTCATCTGGAGACACAACAAGAAATACCAAATGCATGTAATGTTTTTTCTCCTCACATGCAACCAAGAAAAAAATACGTAATTTTCACATAGAAAATTTTAGCTTTTGAACAGACTGTTTCAAAAAGATGAAATTTGTATTTTTTAAATAATCAGTATTTCATTTCACATGCCCAAAACCTCAAATATAACTAAAAGGAAAAAAAAAAAGGCGCCTTACATGTGTATCAGAAAGGATGCTACAATCACTGTCACATTGTGTCAAACCTTCTTCCTTGTTTCTGTCTTGCTGTGATACACCTTCATCACTTACATCCAACATTTTCTTTCTACTAGTTGTCATTCTTAAATTTGGTTTTGGTCTCTGGAATCGACTCCTCAGTAGCTGAGCTGATGATACAACAGTTTTCTCCTCTTCCTTTCTAGGACCAGACTCCCTTCAAAAACAAAGGAGCAATCAAAAGCATGGGACAACATTGATCTCCAAGTCATGCAAACCATACTTGCCTGTAGCTCTCTTCAATAGAGTAGCCAAGTATAAAAATTCTTAGCTTTCTTAGAGCAATAACAAAGTTACTGACACTGAAAAAAAGATCCAACAGGACACTGAACATCACCGAAAATGCCTATCTTAAAAATAGGTGAGCAAAACAAGTTAAAAATGATGTCGTTTCAGCACAACTGCAACTTCCAGTCACACTTCAAGAAGAATAGAAATATTTTACAAATGCCTTTGTGTAATGATGTTTAAAACTACCCAGTAAATCTACAGCACAGCTGGGTTTTTTTTTGTTATTTTTCAAGGACACACTAATAAGAAACCAATCCCTATGCTCAAGAACTTATGTAAGCACAAAGGTATACACTGTTAGGACTGACATGGAAAAGTTAACCACAGGAACTGAGCATCAGAAACATTTATTTGAAAACTGGGCTCACAGTCTAAAGATCAAATTAACATCCAATTGCAGATAGATGTAGGCCTTCAAGCTCTTGGGAGTTTGTTTGTTTAAGTCTAGTATTGTGCAGATTGAACATCTCATTACAGATATAAAACTTGTTTTTAATGCTGGCGTTGAATGTAAAAATGTAAATACCTACAGATACTGATGGTTTTGCACAATCTCCTCTTCCCATTAAAAAATGTAACCTTACCCCACATTGAAATCTGAAGCCTGTTTCCAGACATCTGACGATTCCTTTTCACTTTCATAGCTTTCTGCTTCTAAGGGTTTTTCTTGGGAATGCTGCCTTGTATGTATTGAGCTCCTCTCAGAATCTGTAGAAACATCCCCTTCTAAAATCACATTGCATGGTTGAGTGTCTTCATGAATCATCACATCCTAAAAGGAATAAAAGTTTCACTCTATTAAGATGAAAGACTTGCTTGACCTCTCTTTTATGAGGGGAGGAGGGGGGAGTTTGTTTTAGTGTCTTTCACAAAAACACTCAAAAGGATCTCCCTTGCTACGTGTGCATCCAACTAATACCTGTAGAAATCTAAAAGTAAAAAATTGTTATTTTTCTATATGCCTTCTGTCTGAAGTTTCTCTTTTACAAGAGAGCTTTTCTCTCTGCCCTTCTCTTTTCAGATCTAGTATCACAATTAAGACAACAAAATGAGATAAAATCCATCCATCCATGGAAAACAGATGTAAGCTGCAAACATGAATAAATTTTATGACAAGTCAGTTTATTCTGAAAGAATAATAAATAAATAAATAAGCATACAAAGACTATGCTTATAAATTATGTGGTATGTACTTAGATCTTTGTCACTAAAGGCTTCTACTTAGGACCCAGCAAAACAACATACCTAACTAAGCAACTGCTCAAGAAACTTACATTTTTTAGGCATGGATCATTGTTTCCATCCCTATGGTGTATCAGGCCTTCTTCTGTTTCTCCACTCTGAGATTTCTGCTCTTCAGAATCTTTTTCCTCTGGCAGGTCCTTCTGCTTTCCAACAGTTCTTCCTAGATTTGGTTTTGGTCTCTGCAGTCTGCCTCTCTTTAGAGGTGTTGGTTTCAGCACACACTGTTTGCTGCCATCTTGTAAACCAGCTGTTTCACTAGATCTGGAAAAAAGCATCAGATCCATAAGCACATAATGTGTCTAAAATCAGAGGAGTCTTGGAGAAGTGTTATTTTTTCTTTTTTTTCCTTTTTTTTTTTCCTGAACATTTATTACAAAAGTAATAATAATAGTAGGAGTTGGAAGAGACACCTGGAGATCATCTAGCCCAACCCCTCAGACAGAGCAGGTTCACCTAGAGAAGGTTGCATTACCATAAACTTACCTAAAATAGAGCTATGCATTACTAACCTCATGAAGCAATAAAGTTAGAAGTGTATCTGCTACAGAGTACCCAGCAATTTTAAACTTGTATTTGCCCTGTTCTTTTTCTTTCCCACTGGAGACAGGATACCACCATAGACATGGGCTCTTCTGACCCATAATGGCTCTTCCTGTGTTCCTGCCTGGTCGAGTGGCAGATGAAGGGTTTTACAAAGGTTTAAAAAACTTAATGAAGATTTAAAAAACTTAATGAAAGTTTAAAAGTCACAAGCATTCAGAAAGCACAAATAACTCCACAATCTTACTAATGTAAAAATACAAATACACATTATTACAACTGTCAGATGCTTCTATGCCTTTTTACCTTGGGCTCCAAGTTACATAGCATGTTAATGAAAGAAAAAAACTGCTGAAGTATTGTTCTGCCAGATTATCAAACCCAGTTTATCTCCCTCCACCCTCTTCAACTACCTCCTTTTTTGTTTGGTTTTCGGTTTTTTTGCCAACCTCTCCTGTAAAAATATATGCCTCCTTTCGCACTATAACAGCCCTTTATCCACTGAAGAGAAATAAAAGAAACACTTTGTAATTAACGTGCATTAAATTGCCCACATATTGGAATTTTTTCTCCCAATACCAGGCACCTAACACTTTACCACACTTTAAGAGGAAACACTTATTCCTATTGTTTAAATACTTAACCACTGAAACTGATGCATTTCAGTATTATAGTTAGTGGAGAAGGCTTATTCTAGTTTTCAAGGGACTAATTGTTCAGGTATGGTTGCATTTATCATGTTTGACATCTCATTTAAAAGCACTGCTATAAAAAAAAATGTTTGATCTATTTGTTCCATGCATTAAAAAATACTCATATTCTTCTCTTAATTTCTGCCTCACTGCAGAAGTTTCCTCAGAAACTTCTACCATTACTTCACTATGTAATAATACCAGAAGTTAGAGGGATGTCAAACTGCTGGAGAGCAGCACGTGTCTTCTCATTTTTCACATACTTACTGAGACATTGTCTCTGGGACTTTATTATCTTTTTCTGCTGCTTCTTCACTGGTAGCATCAGATCTATTACTCTGGTCAGTGTTCTGAATAGAAATAGAACATTAAGACATTAACTCTTCTACATTCATGAAGTTACCCAACAGACCAGGTAACTGTCCACAACAGGATACAAAACGTATTGCTTATGACAGACACAGACATTTGCATAGTCAGGAAGGTGCAGTAAAATCTAGATCAAAGGGCTAAACCTGTATTCACTGCAGCACATGAAAACCTATTGGCAACTACTTGTTGGGTGACAAGCTCCCAGTTTAGCTGAGGCCTCTAAGCAACATGACACCATCACTGCTGGTTAAGCAAGTGACTGATTCCTGGTCATGATCAGGGGAGTGAAAGAAAAGAAAAAAGAAAAAGATAACATTGCTGTTGCATCCAGAAGCTTTTTAGTTAACACATTATCTCCAATTATGTTACTCTATTAAATACCTTTTCTGTTTCTCCCTTAGGTTCTCCCCTAGGCTGTAGATGGGACATTTTGTCTTTTTCTGCATCTTTTTCGGGCTCTTCTTTCCTTCCAGATGCTCTTATAACATTAGGTTTAAATCTCTGACGACATCCTCTAACTATTGCCTTTGCAATTACAGTTTTTTCAGGTGCTCTGCACAAAGAATCCACAACAGTGACATTTATTGCATAATATTCAAGCCTATGTAGTATTAAATGATTTGCACAGCTTTCTTTACTGGAAACTGGGTTGCCTTCTTAGGAATTTGCACAAATTTATGCAAATTTTTTTCGCATGAGAACTAAACTTTGTTTAGTCTTAGAGTGTGGAAACTCTGTTTATCTATTAAAAATATATGAAGTTATCACACAGGGGAGGAACCTAACTAGCCTGCACACCATAGCTGCTTCTGCAAGTGTCAGAAGCAGAGCCATTACCTGGCAGCTGAAGGTGGGATGAAGGCAAAGTCACAGTTACCACTTTCCACCCTTCCTCTCATAAATTCCAAGCACAGTTGGTACTTCATAAAGTAATGCCTCCCTCAACTTCCCAGAAAAGCAGCACATACCTTCTGTCATAATTCCACTTAATATCATCCAAGAGACCGACAAAGTCAAGTTTAAGATTTATATTAAATCTTCACAATTACTGTTGCCTTTTTGTAACAGCACTATATACAATAAATTAAGAATCATAGTCACAGTCATCAGGGTTGGAAGGTATCTCTCAAGACCATCTAGTCCAACCTCCTTGATAGAGCTAATCAATTAATTCCAGGAGACTGGAAAAGTTATCTCAGTACTCACTCAGATTTAGTATCCAAATCTGTCTTGTCATTTCTGTTTCTTCTACTGTCTTCCTCAGAGATCTGAAATTGAGGTAAGGAGTATTACTCTTGGACAAGTGTGCAGATACCTCAGAAGCAGTTCTCAGAATACTACTTATTAGACTGTAGCTGGTCCACAGTATCAACATTGATGAAAACAGATACATCAAGAGCACAGCGTATTAAGCAATGCTCCTCCTTCTGACCTTTTCATTTGCATTCACAAGGTTTGTGGAGGAAGTCTCAGCCTCCACTTTCTCTTGGGTTGATGCTTCCCTCCTTCCAGATGTTCTCACTATATTGGGTTTAGGTCTTTGCAAGCGCCTTCTGTCTGGTGCCTTTTCAGTTTTCCTTAAGATGCAAAAAGAGGTGATATATATTGTTACAAAAGAGAAACTGAATTCATAGCGAAGTCTTATACAGTCCGAGATACACTTGAAGAGTATCACAGACTGCATGGGTACTGCAGCAAGACAAACTGGAAAAAATATTAGATCTTTTTTATATTAGAAGATAATCTACTACTTACTGTAAAGACTGTCAAATAAGATGTAACAACTTTGGTGGCTTTCAGTGGCATCTAATTAAAAATATCTGAAGGAAGCATGTCCTTCTGCTAACTAAACAGGAATACCTCTTCTCCTAGGCATTCACAGTTGATGTCAGTGTGAACAGCCTTCCTGATTTCAACAGAAACAACAGAAATGAATCAGTCTCACCTCTGTGTCTGGCAAGGTCATAGAGCCAATCCTCCTGGAAACTACACTATGGCACATGGAAAATAAGGAGATGCCTGGTGACAGCCAACATGCCTACATGAAGGGCGAATCCTGCCTGACAAATATGGTGGCCTTCTATGATGGGGTTACACCACTGGTGGATCAGGGAAGACTAACTGATATCATCTACCCAGACTTGTGCAAAGTGTTTTACACTGTCCTCCACAACATCCTTGTCTCTACATTGGAGAGACAAGGACTTGATGGATGGACCACTCAATGGTTAAGTGGCTGGATAGTCACATTCAGAAAGTTGTAGTCAATGGCTCTATGTCCAAGTGGAGGTCAGTGACAAGTGGCATTCTTCAGAGTTCGGTACGGGGACTGCTGCAGTTTAACATCTTTATTGGCCACATGGAGAGTGGAATGGAGTGCACCCTTGGCAGGTTTGCTCACAACACCAAACTGTGTGGTGTGGTCAGCAAGATGGAGGGAAGGGATGCCATCCAAAGGGACCCTGACAGGCTTGAGAGCTGAACCTGTGCAAACTGCACGAAGTTCAACAAGGCCAAGTACAAGGTCCTGCACCTGAGTCAGGGCAATCACAAGCACAAATACAGGCTGGGCAGAAAATGGATTTAGACCAGCCCCAAGAAGAACCTGAGGGTGGTGGTTGATGAGAAGCTCAACATGATTCAGCAATGTGAGCCTGCAGCCCAGAAAGCCAGCCGTGTTGTGGGCTGCATCAAAAGAAGTGTGCCCAGCAGGTCAAGGGAGGTGATTCTCTCCCTCTACTCTGCTCTCATGAGTATTGTGTCCATCTCTGGAAGCCCCCAACATAAGGACATGTAGCTGTTTAAGCAAGCCCAGAAGAGGGCCACCAAGATCATCAGAGGGCTAGTGCACCTCTCCTATGAAGACAGGCTGAGAGAGTTGGGGTGGTTCAGCCTAGAGAAGGTTCCAGGAAGACCTTTTAGCAGTCTTCCAGTACCCAAAAGGGGCCCACAGGAAAGCTGGAGACAGACTTTTTACAAGGGCATGGATCAAAAGGATGAGGGGGAACGGTTTCAAGCTGAAAGAGGGGAGATTTAGATTACCTATTAGGAAGAAATTCTTTACTGTGAGGGTAGTGAGACACTGGAACAGGCTGCCCAAGTAAGTTTTGGCTGCCCCATCCCTGGAAGAGTTCAAGGCCATGTTGGATGGGGCTTTGAAGGTCCCTTCCAACAGAATCCATTCCATGATCCTATTAAAACTACCCCAAAGTGGAGCAGATTTGCTCAATATACAAAATTTAGCATGTGCATCTCCTACTCCTGCATCACCATTCAAAGTCCTCACTCACAGATCTATGAACTGCTGTTTTCAAACACCTTGTTCTACTGAGAGAACACTTACATCATTGAAGAATAGGGTACATAAATCAATCTGTGTCCTTAGCAATTGCAATCGCATATTGCGGGATGCACATACTGTTTGACAGCGCCCTACAGCTTATGAATAATCTTCAGTTGGGTACTACTACCTTTTCTCATCCTCTTCCTAAGATAGGATGAAAAAACCTTTGACAGTCTTCACCATAAGAGTGAGCTGCCCTTCAGTAAGGGACAGAGAGAAGAATGAAGAGCAACCTAACATAACTAGTAGGCCATCCCTAGATCACCTTTAAAAAACTGTATAATGGAATAGCATGTCACTGATCATACACACATGGAAACTCTAGTCACAGACTTGTTTCAACACCACTGCTCAGTTACAGCAATAAATCTAAGAAATAATTACACAGATTAACTTCATAAAGGAGAGATGGTAAGACACAGACAAGTATCTTCTAGGAAAGTGTGTCTCAACTTAGACTCTTGCACTGAGTTCCATAGAGCAAAAGTTTCCAAATACAAAGACATGAAAATACCATACACATGATGTGTACAGCTAATCAGCTCTGGACTACTGTGAAATTCAAATAATACAATGAGGCCCTTTTGTAAAGAAAAAAATCAACTTCCACAACCAAAGATCACCCACAAAATAGTAGTGTATCAGAGAAATCTCTCGTTCTTGCTGGCTGTAGAGGGGCTAGGTTTTTTTTAAACTTAAGTCCTACTCCTCATTCTGTGTAACATTTCACATCTTAGTCAAAGTATTGTTTCTCAGTGATCAAAACTTCTACCAAAAAACTTCACTGAATATGGAAAAAAATCTTGCCATGAGCTACAATCTAAATTCAACCTACTACATTCAATCAGAATTATACCCAAATTAAGTAAATGCAGGTATAGGTCAAGTATTGCAAATAATTCTACTTACATTATTTCAGACTGAGAATCATTTTCTGATGCACTCTGCTTTTCATCTGGTCTACATAAGTCATGTATGTCTTTGCTCTGAGTAAGGAAAAAAAATGTTGTAGAAAATAACAATAAATAATAAATATAGAAAAACTCTTTGCTGTAATATAAAGAAAAGCTGAAACAAGAGCAAGTGTCTCAGAACAGTTGAGGTTGGAAGGTACCTCCCGAGGTCATCTGACGCAACCCTCCTGCTCAAGCAGAGCTACTTAGAGCTGGTCATCCAAAACCAGGTCCAAACAGCTTCTCAATATTGCCAAGGCTGGAGACTCCACAGTCTTTCTGGGTAATCTGTGCCAGTGTTTCATCACCCTCAGAGTGAAAAAGTGTTTCCTGCTGTTCAAAAGGAACATTCTAAGTTTCAGTTTGTGCCCATTTTTCTTGTCCTGTCATTAAGCACCACTGGAAAAAGCCTGCCTTAATCGTCTTTGCCCCCTCCCTATAGGTTTTTATAACAATCTTTAAGATATTGTCCTGAGCCTTTTCTTCACCAAGCTGAACTGTCCCTGCTCTATCAGTCTTTCATCATAGAAGAGATGTTTCAGTCCCTTCACGTTTTTCATGGCCCTTTGACAAGCTATCTCTGTTGTGTCTGTATGTCTCATACTGGAGAGCCCAGAACTGGTTGCACAGTGTGGCCTCCCCAACACTGAACTGATCAGCTCCCCCAGCCTGCTGGCAGTGCCTCTCCTAACGCAGCCCAGGATACTGTTAGCCCTTTGTTTTTTTTCAGCCAGGGCACACTGCTGGCTCACGTTCATCGCTGCGTCCACCAGGACACCCAGGTCCTTTTCTGCAAAGCTGCTTTCCACCTGGGTGGCCCCCTGCATGTACTGGTGCCCAGGGTTGTTCCTACCCAGGTGCAGGACTTCATATTTCCCATTGCTGAAGTTCTGGAAGTTTCCATCTGCCCATTTCTTTATGCCTTTTAATTGGGTGAAGCTCATAACGGACTCCTTAGGCAGTATCAGCTATCATTACTTTCCAGGTCTAGTATTTAAATAATTTTCCTAGCAAGCACTGACCATCAGTATGAAAATGAAGAAAAAAATATATATATATTTACAACGTAGCAAACTAGTCATAATTACAGTAAAGACTTCATGGAATCTATTTACTGAATTAAGGTAAAAGCCTACTGCATAAAAACATAATTTCTCTGTTTAACTCTTTGATAAGATATAAGAATCATGTTTCACAGCTCTGGAGCCCCCAACACAAGTAAGATGTGGACCTGTTGGAACCTGTCCAGAGGAGGGCCACAAAAATTATCTCAGGGCTGGAGCTCCTCTCTCATGAGGACAGGCTGAGGGAGTTGGGGTTGCTCAGCCTGAAGAAGAGAAGGCTCTGGAGGAACCTCATAGTGGCCTTCCTGTACCTGAAGGGGCTACAGGAAAGCTGGGGAGGGGCTTTTTACAAGGGCTTGTAGCAAGAGGACAAGGGGTAGTGGTTGTAAACTGAAAGAGGAAAGATTCAGGTTAGAGAACAGGAGGATATTCTTTAGTGAGGGTGGTGAGACACTGGGACAGGCTCCCCAGAGAAGCTGTGGAAGCTCCATCCCTGGAGGTGTTCAAGGCCAGGTTGGATCAGGCTCTGAGGAACCTGATCTAGTAGGAGGTGTTCCTGCCCATGCAGGGGAGTTGGAACTTTACGCTCACTTCCAACTCTAACCATTCTATGATTCTATGATCACTGAATGACTGAGTATTTCTAGTTTTAGGTCAGTGATTAAGTTCACATACTTACAAAGTAAATTAATTACCACAGGCCAAGAGAATTAGAACTGACATAAAAGGCCTTTCGAAATTACCAGGTTTAGAGATTATTATGCCTTCGTATGTCATCAGCCAGAAAGCTTTTGGTTTTATAAATACTATTCCAACTAATATAAAGAGATTGTATTGTTGTAAAATCTCCAACTACAGGCATTTAGTATTTGTGAAGGTCCTAAGTAGCTCATTTTCCATTAAGATTAAAACATTATTTTAGCTAACAGAATTTAAAATAAAAGCCAAAGGTCAAATAATTTGCCCATCATATTGAGGAAACACTAACTCAGAGTTTCCTAAATCCTCACCACAAACTTTAGCCATAAGATCATCCTTCACCTTAGAAAGTAGCTGGTTCCCTTTCAGCACAAGTTTTTAAACAGTATCCTATTAAGTTCCAAAAATGACAGGCTAGAAGGATGATCAGAGGAATGGAACTTTATGTGAGGAGAATTGCAAGATTAAGACTCTTCACCTTGAAAACGGTATTACTAGTGAGAGGAAAAAAGTGGCATTATAAATAAGAAAATATTACTATCAGGAACATAGCAATGGAAGTACTGAAGTACACTGCGCTAGTAAACATATGCCAGCAAAAGCTTTCTCCAGTGTTTAACTGTTGATATTGTATTGCTTTACTTCTGAATATTCAAAGTGGTCAGCTGTTTAAACTGCCTATGAGGTAAGAATGAGGCATGCACTCTGTACTCTGAAAAAATTTACTGTAACAGACAACCCATCAGAGCCAGCCAAATTGATAGTATTTAGACTTTTGTGCTGTTCTCAGGCTTGTTGCCTTTTTTCCACCTAGTGGTAAAAACATCACAAAAACAAGCAAAATTTGCTTTGATTTACAAAAACATTAAGATCTCTAGTAGTAAGAATTACATTTAAAAAAAACCCAAAACCTTTGTTTCTCTGGTTTCTTCAGACTGTCTTTCCTCGCTTCGAAGCCTCGAAACTGGTAACTCTGAAATGTGACTTTCCTGTGATGTGTTGTCTCTCGTATCTTGAGTTCTCAGTATAGCAGAGTCTGTTTCTAATATAGTATCATTGCTACCTTCAAAGCTGAAATCAAGCACACAAACTCACTGTATTAGTGCATTTTAATTAAAAAAGCTATTACTGTTTACAGACAGATCAAGTCTCTCAGAAAAACTATGCAATCTTGACATTATTTAATCACTTGTGTTTCTGAAAATTCAACACATCTTACTAATATTTGCAGGATATGAAGGTTATTTTCCCCGATCTTCTATAACAATCTATGTTGGGTTAAAAGACAAATACTGTTCCTTCATATGATTCCAATGAGGTATTAATGCACATATAAGTTTCTGGGAATCTGTATGAAACAGGAAACTATTACAATACAGCTAAGCACAACAACTAACACACAAAATTCTGAAGTAGCAGCTTCCTAATGACTTTTTAGATCTACTGCTTTCTTTAAATAAAAACTGTCTTACATAAACATTCACTTTCTTCCTAGTAAAAAGAATGCCCAAAATTGTAACCAAAAGCTTGCCTCCCACCCAAGTTCTGTACAAATAAAGCCCAAGCAACTCTTCCTTTTGCTGCAGAAGTACCCTCTCATTAAAAACAAGTATCAATTCCAATTGTACTGCAATACAGTGACATTACCAAGCAGTGCTCTGAGAGAAATACTAGAAGTTAGGACAAGCCAACAGTCCCCATGAACTAAGAAATAAATAAATAAAGCAGTTTTGGTTTGAATTTTAGTATTATGCAAATTAATTTTGCAAGGGTGGCCCATCAGGGCAGAGAATATATTGAGATTGTAAATTAAAAACAGATTGCTAAAATAATCCTCAGCAGCCTAAAACCCATCTATTCTGTGCCACCTAACATGACAGTAAGCATGAATAAATAAAGCCAATATTAAAACCTTAAACTATTTTTAATTTTGCCTAAGCTTTCCATTTTAAACATTACCTGCATAATTTGACATCACTTTCTCTCTCCATCATGACATCCACTGGTAAAGAGGACTCTGACCCCTCTTCCTCTGTAACAGTGTCATCTCGTTTTCCTTCAATAACACTATCCAGTTCTTCTCTACAGGTAGTATGACCATCATTCTTAGCATCACATACCACATTTTTTTCTGCTAATAAATAAGAATTAAATAAATTTGGACATTCTGGGCAACACCTCAGAATTTCAATTATTACATCCTAGCTACAGTGAAGCAAAAATTAATTTAAGGCAAAAAAAAACCTCCCAGCAGAAAATACCTAAATATTAAGAGAACTGTTCTCAGTTAAAATACAACAGTATTTAGTATGAAAGCTGATTTTGAAAAGCATTTTTCCACAACTTCAAGGCAGTTCAGTGATAGAAATCAAGACCCAAGCTCTCATTTTTAAGTTTGCAATCTCTTCACATAAAATTTGCACTTGAACACTTGAAAGTGAGTATTTTTGCCTCTTACTTTTCTCAGATGATTTCCCTTCTTCAGCAATTTTTGAAGGGACTGACATTTCTTCTGGAAGATTCTCCACTTCCTGTTCAAGATCATCTTTTCTCTTCTTCTTTCTCTTCTTTTTTGCTAACACTGGCTCTAATGCAACCTGTTCTTCTGTCTGTTCAGCCAGGCCTGAAGATTCTTCATTTTCTTTCTCAGCTGTTACAGCATCTGCTTCTGTTTCTGCATCAGAAATTCTGCCTTCCTGAAGATCATCCTTATCACCAGCAGCTTCTCTGCTGGCAGCTTTTGCTGTTGAGACAATACAGTAGTTTCTAGTTAATACACTTGTGGAGTATCAGGAGCCATATATTGCAAAGATATTTCCACTAGCAACATCTGATTAATTAATGCATCATTGCCAATATACTGTCAGGCACATGAGCAGGACCATGAGAAGTCAGTCACTGGCTTCACAGAAAAGCTCCAGCATAGACTATCTTCAACACTTAATGCAAAACACACCCTGCATGTGTGTCAACACTTCACCATGGTAAAGTTAATATAGGATGTAAATCCAATTCAGTAAATGTTCCCATTCCTCTACTTCATAGCATGTTACAGTCACTTCTGGGATCCAGGAAATTATCATACCTCTGCAGAAAGAAGCAATGATGGTTCCAGAGAGTATACCATAAAAAAGTAATTTGGATCAGTAAATGTACTGTAGTTAATAATTCTTATTTACATAAGAAAGCTGAATTATAATCTAGCTAATAATTAATAAGTTTTTTTCTGAGTGTTAAGACAGGACATTGGTAATTCAGGACATCTGGTCTTGACCTTGTACTTATGCGGAATATCAACCACCGAGATCCATTTCCTGTCCTTTTTATAATTCTTGTACAAACTTGTTCCTCTGTAATTAAGCAATCAAAGACACAAGACGAAAAGCATACTCACATCACTTTACACACACAGCACCTTTAAGCTGCTATTAAAGCCTACAAACAGAATTTATGTATGTTGCTGTAAGGCTTTTTTATTACTTAATCAAATCTGAAATCGAGGCTACAGAAAAGCAGCAACAATGTCAATTTTAAGAACTGCAGTGATGCTGCTTCCTAGCTAGCATCCCCTTTAAAAAGGTTGTTCACTTGTTTGTTCCACAACACCACTTAAAAGAAAATGGGTTCCCATGGAACAAACAAGTGAACAGCACCACAGAATTATCAAGGAAGTTATGTTGGTATAACTGTTTTGAATTTAAGTACATCTAAGAAAGGTCCTTTCACAGGTACCGAGGTAATAGGACATTATGGTGATCAATAGTTATTAAACAATCTTTACCCTTTGTTTTGAACAGGCCAGAAAACTAAAATAACATCTGCAAGAATTCCTTAAAAGAATAGCACCCTTCAGACATAACGAGTCAAATGTTAATTATATAAAGAGGATCAGAATCCTTAAAAGAAAAGTGTTTTAAATGCAAGAACAATTTAAAGTAGAAGTCTCAGAAGAGCCTGACAAAAATATGGCTTTGGCCCAAGGATTCTGAAAGTCAACTAGTTAGCAAATCATGCAGATACTTCAACTGTTAGAATACCCTGTTCAGAATATCAGTACTTTAGACTGTGGAATAGAGCTAATCAGTGTGGTCTCACATTCCCACCCAGAGAAAACACTTAAAAAAAAAGGCTACCATCAATTGTTACCATCCCACACACTGTATCTGCAAAAGATATGCTATGAAGCCAGGATGCCCTTGCCCTCTCTGCTGGTTCTAGGTGGGATACAGCTAATTTTCCTCTTAGTAGCTAGAATAGTGCTGTGGTTTGGATTTAGTATGAGAAGAATGTTGATAATATATAGATGTTTTTAGTTCTCATTAAGGAAACAAGGACTTTTAAGCTTCTCACGCAAGTCCACCAGTGAGTAGGTTGGGGCTGCACAAAAAGTTGGGACAGCTGACTCAAACTGGCCAAAGGGATATTCCACACCATATGACATCATGCAGAGCATATAAAGCTGGAGGAGGAATACGACAGATGTTTGGAGTGATGGCGTTTGTCCTCCCACATAACCCATGGTGGAGCCCTGCTTTTCTGGAGACAGCTGAACACCTGCCTGCCAATGGGAAGGAGTAAATGAATTCCTTGTTTTAGTTTGCCTGTGTGTGTGGCTTTTGCTTTACCTACTGAACTGCCTATCTCAACCCACAAGCCTTCTCATGTTTTTTCTTCTGATCCTCTCCCCATCCCAGGCGGGGGAGAGTGAGCAAGCTCTGTGTGGTGCACAGCTGCCAGCTGGGGTTAAATCACAACACCTTGTCTGGAACAGGGAAGGAAAAGATTCCCTCTGTTATTTTTCCTGTGCTAGCAACACCACTGGCCGCTGCGCTGTAATGCCATCTCAAGCATTCTTTCACAGTACCTTTTGGTCTCTTCCGAGGTCTTGACGGTGTCTTTTCCTTTGGCTTCTGGCTTTTAGCAGTCTTCTGTTTCCTCTTTTCCTCATCTGCTAAGACCTTCTCAAGCAGCTGGGCGAAGAATTCAAAATCAAAAGGCCGCTTTTCTTCTGTCAGATTAAAGTAAAGAAATAGAGAAGATTTCAAAGTTGGTAACTTCTCCAAGCTTCTGCTTTGTAAAATAATCAGTGTTACATTTTAATATAAAAAGGTTGTATCCATTTAAACAGAGAACTCTTTTTGAAAATACTTTCTGTATCACTCGAGCAGGGACAAGAATTGACATAAATATGGATTATAGTAGCTTGGTTTTACAAAACAAGTATCAAAAAGGTCACAGTACTTAGTAGATCAGAAAATTCAGACGTGACAAAGAATTGTACCTTAGTATCAAATAATGTATTGACATGTTGCTACTTATGTAGCTCATTCAAATAACACACAATGTCTTTATGAACTCTCAAAGCAATTTACAGTAACTGTGCTAGAAACTTCCATTAATCAAAATAATATTCTACTGAATATATATAGGAAAGTTTTATTAATCTCATTTATCAGACATACAAAAGCCACAAATTAAACCTAAAGATACACAAGGTGAATCACGCTTGATACAAAAAACTAAGATTCCCCAGCTTCTCAACTCACCTATGAGCAACAACTTTTTTTTATTATTAATTCCAGCAAGGCAAAGCACAAAAATTACACTGAAAAAAGATTACTTCCATTTAATAACTCACTGTAGGGTGGAGTAAATTTACTTACTGAAAGCTTTGTCTATCCTCCATCCATTAGCTTTCTCCTCACGTTTGAACTTGTTCTAAAAGCAAAAGTATATTTGTCTTTTTCAGTAAGCAAGAAATGCAACAATATGTTGTGCAAAATGGCAGATCAAGATAAGCTGCCTTCAAAGCAACACATTTTTATACCAACTAAAGCTGTTAAAAATTACAAGGCATACTGAAAGAACACAAGATTTTAATTAATTTTAAAATATCAAATCTGTCACAAATAGATACCAATAGTAATAATTTTTTATTATTTTCAACATCTTTGTCCTTGAAATGGCAAAGATTTTCCCAGCCGGATTCCACAAAAAAGGAAACACAGAAGACCCTCACCAAACATCTAATAAGGCTTATTGGCATTCTTCAATTAAATTCATGACAAATTTTGGTATGCTCTAGGTCTAGGTATGCTAGATTTACTACATACATTGATCAGAATTCAACACAGCATGTTAATGTTTCAGATACTTACTACCTCTTAGAAAGAGGCATTCAAAAGCATTTCTACAGATCAAATTAGCATCAAAATTATCAATACTAATAGAGGAAGCACAGGAATAGCAAATGAGAAAAAGAAAAGTAAAAACAGATGCTTAACTGCTTTATTGAGTGCTTTAATTTTTACCTTAATTTCTGCTCTGGCCCTATGAGGAAACAGCCGTCCAATCAAGGAGAAGTCAGTTCCTACCATACTGATAGCCAGAAAGAACATGTCTGTTTCTGAGTGGAAAGGTGTGAAAATGAAAATTGTTAAACATACGTATAGTCAGATATCCAGTTAACCAACCTTTTTACTATCTCAACTAAAAACATCTTGCAAATTGAATGCAACAAGACAGATAACTTTAAGGTTATCCACTGTGGCTGCAAGTTCAGCTGTGCTGCAGTACATGTGTTATCTTACCCAAGTGCCTCTAACAACATTTGGTGAATGAACTATCAACAGAAAGAACTATCTGATCTATTACAAAACTGCAGAATGTGAAATAAGTAGTAAGCTTGTAAATCAAAGCTAACATTGACAGTGTGGAGCTGGATAATTTTTTTTATTAAGACAACCACAAGCAGAAATCAGAAAATAGCATGTGTAAAAACACCACCTCCATTATTATTTGTTAACAGGAAAAGGGCACATTCCAGAAGCAGCACAGTGAATTCTAACACTATTTTTTCCACCTATGGTTTAAAAAAAAAAAGCCGTTTCCAATTGCAAAAGTCTTGCACAGTATTATCAGCAGGCATAATAAAACAAACAACCCACCCATTCAAAAAAACAGCTGTCCATGTGCACTGAAATCAGCTTACACAGAAATGGGTTAGACAATTTATTCCTGCCCACACTGGAAGAACCAAGTAAAGAAACTGCTAGAAGTGCCAAATGTTACATATAGAGCTCAAATATCTGGACACCACATTACAAAATTATGCTTTTGATAAGGCAGACTAGCATTTCCAGAGCATCTAAATGTCCAGGACAGAAAAAAATTCACAGGTAGCCTGCATATTATAAAGCACTGAATTTTTTAAACATGCCAATTTCTACAGTAAACAGAGCTCTGCTTGCTTTAAGAGTCTGGAGGGTTGAGACTACCTCACATGAAAGTAGATCCATTTGTTCCATTGGAAATAAAAACTGTTGAGTAAAAGATATAGATGGATAATATTTTTTTTGCAGACTCAAAGCTTGAAATCAAAAATATACTCACCTTTATTTGACCACGGTTTTGTGTAAAAACTTTTCCTGAAGCTGGAATATGTAGTTGTAGAGCCACGCTCAAAGATGGGATCATTTTCTTCTATAACACATGAACCTTTTGTTCTTAAAACTTCTACAGTTAAACTAGAAAAGCAATCACAGAGACTTATCTGAAAATACTGCTAACAAGACACACAGAAGATGTTTATAAACCAGCTATCCAAGATTCTTCCTGCCACATGTCAGAGTTTGTGTCATGTATTCAGGTTTAATAATTATATTACCATGTATTTCAATTGGAGAATACAGCAAGGAATCATTATCCTACTCAGCCTGTGCAAGAAAATTTGCTTTTTTGTAAGATATATATATAGACAGGCAGACAATTATATATCTTTTAAAAAATGTGTCTTTTTAACATTCAAGAAAATTATTTTGCAAAACCACAAAAGCCTCTCCATGTCCTTCTACAATACTATAAAATTATTTTACCAAGGCTGCTCGATCCTTACACCTTGGCCTAAATCTCTTGCTAATAATACATCTGTGGAAATACATAGTTTTATAATCTAATACTTAAAAACCCTCATATTCTAAACAAAGTTACTGAAAAAGCTGACAGCTAAATACAGCATCAACGTGCAGGACGCAAAGCTGAAGCAAATCATGCTGACAACCAAAAATCAGCAAGCAAATACATGAAACTCTGAAAAACAAATGAATTAACTAAATTGAAGATAATGGGAAGTTTAAGAAATATTCAGAAGTCATTCCTTGCAATAAAATAAGACATCTTCCTCTATACCTTCTTCTCCAAAAACTTCTCATAAAGTTCACCACTACTCAGAGGCAGATTATTGCTGCTCATATTTTGCCACATTTTTGCTCTGTTTCCTAATTTAGGGTAGCTCAGCTCTCAACACAAACTCACATTTGTCCCCATCCAAAGTAACTGTTCTCCATTCACGAACTAACCGCAACATAGTATATATTGTAAATGAGTCAGAGACAGAATTTGCTACCTTTCTTCATCCAGTATAATTGAACCATCCTCTGCTACTTTCACACGAGGCACTAGAAGAGGACCATCTTGACTCTCCTCCCCATTCTCTGCTTCTTCCTCCTCATCTTCCTCTTCATGATCAGGAGTATTCTTCTCTTCCTGTCTACAATTTTAGAAGGCCAAGCCAAAAACATTACTTTTGTTAGTGTTTTGAACTGCTGCTCTGTATGCCAGATATTCAACACTTTAATGGACCATGCAGCAATGCAACCCACCAGCAAGTCAGTCAATACATAAACTCTGGAATCTGCTTTTCATCCTAATTTAAAAAATGAAGAAACTAAAATACGTATTATTGAAAGCAAAACGCTCTTTAACCACCCTCCCCCTCCCTAATTACAATGTATTGTTAATAATAATATTCATTATGAATAGCTGTGATGTTGAAATAGCAAAAAATACAAAGATCTATACTGCTAGTATTGCCACACAAATGTGCTTTTTGCCAACATCAGAAAACTTTTTGACTCTAAGTATTTCCATCACCAATACTTACTCTTTCATTTGACCCTGTGCAGAATTTTTTTCTGTTCTCTTTTCTTCTGCCAATGAAGACCTAGAATAAAATAAAATAATAAAACAATAATAAAAAGCTAGACATGAACGTTTGTACAGATACATTTCTGTTTCATTCCACAAAGCTTGCTTTTTGTGCATATTGGACAAAGAAACATATAGGTTTTTTTCAATTCTTTGTACCAAATCTAGACTTGAGTCTAACTGAACAACCACCACTGCTTAATGAATTTTGCTTTTTTTTGTATAAGCAAGGTCAAAAAAGGGTATTTAAATCAGTAATCCATTGCAAGAGTACAGGGAATGTGAGAGCATCTGGCTCATTACCTGCTTAAAAAATAACAAGGAAAGTGATAAATAAAAAGACACAAGCACACAAACATTAACAAGCAGGTGAGAACAAACAATAACAGAAAACTCATCTGTTTCTGAGAAGAACAGGACTTGGATAGCTGTACCTATGTTTATGTGATAGGTTTTGTTATTTGCAGGAGAAAAGCCCTGCTCTGTCTCTGGCAGTCTGTGTAGCCAGCTGCATTAGTGCTTCCTACGTATGTACACCTCTGGGATGATCTCTCAGCCTTGCTACTGCCAAAACCTGTAAAGGGAACATAGAATCATAGAACTATTCAGGTTGGAAAAGACCCTTGGGGTCACCAAGTCCAACCATCATCCCTACTCTACAAAGTTCACCCCTAAACCAGATCCCCCAACACCAAATCCAAACAACTCTTAAACACATCCAGGGATGGTGACTCAACCTCCTCCCTGGGCAGCCTATTCCAGTGTTTAACCACTCTTTCTGTGAACATTTTTTTTCCTAATGTCCAGTCTAAACCCACCCTGTTGCAGCTTGAAGCCATTCCCTCTTGTTCTGTTGCTAATTACCTGTGAGAAGAGACCAGCACCAACCCCTCTACAGTGACCTTTCAGGTAGTTGTATAGCCTGATGAGGTCTCCCCTCAGCCTTCCCTTCCTCAAACTAAACATTCCCAGCTCCTTCACGTGTTCTTCACAAGATTTATTCTCTAGGACCTTCATCAGCTTCATTGCCCTACTCTGTACTTGCTCCAGCACCTCGAGATCTCTCTTGAATTGAGGTGCCCAAAACTGGACACAATACTCCAGGTGTGGCCTCACCAGTGCTGAGTACAGGGGGACAATCACAGTAGCAGCTACACCCATCCAGCTGCAATGGAGAGACCTCCTGGGTCTGGTGGTGTGGTTTACATTTTAACACCCAGGAAGAAGAAATGCTTAGCTGCTTGTCATGCACTAAATTTGCCAGGAAGCCATAGCTAAAAAAGTATTATTCTGTATTAGTACAGAGATAAATCAACACTGGGGACAGGTTCATGCTTTATATTTCAACGAGTACAATAATCTCCATTCTAATTTCTGTATGAAGACTGAGTAGATGTGAAAATGCCTAGAAGCTTTTGTTACCAATGTGACAATAGTGCATCTAGGCTAATACTCCAGATTTAAGAAGTCTCCTTTTCACAATTATTAAATTGGTAGAAAAATAATTTAGTCTAAGGAGAGAGAAAGAGAGCAATACTCACTTCATAGGATTGTTTTCTGGTAGATAGTGTATCAAGTCCCTCATGGTCATTTTAGAGCGATCTGGTGGAGAACGTCCTTCAATTATTGGAGGCCTGTGTTTCAACTGTTTCCACATAAAAAGAAAAAAACCCAACAACTTAAATTCAACCCAAAAGTAATTTACATTTCACAAATGAATATTTTTCCTTGTTTATGAAGTACCCCACTCAGGGAGGTTTGTTGTTTCCCTTCCCTGCCCCCAGTAACTGATATAATTTTATCTTACAAGAACTCCTTTCTCAGGAAGAACTCCACAAATCCTCAAGTGATTTACCCTCTCAGAGAAATTCAATCCTTGGCACAAGTGAAAAGATATTAAAAAAAAATCACAAAACTAAGTCAACAATCAAGTTGAAAAGCTTCTTACAGCAGAGCTCTCCATTGTATTACCAAATATGAAACTTTCTGAACTTGAAATGTTGACTGTAACAGCAGTTCTCCTGTGAAAAAGGATTGTGGGTCTAATCAAATGAAAAAATATACGATTTCTCATTAAATCTGTATTATGAGGTAACACAATGTTACTACTGCTTACAAACAGGCTAAGCCCATACAGAGTTATGACATATCACAGACTACTAGAAGGAGGTGGCTTATGACAATCAGAAAACACCACTGCAAAGCAGTAACAAATGTTGGGTGAATCACTTGTCTTTGCCCTTCCCAGATCAGCACTGCTCAACCCAGGCCTACCATCCGCTCTTTTTTCAGCTCTTCTTTAAGCATTTCTCTTAACTTCCGAGCTTTGAGGATCCTTTCACGGTCAGAACACACTCGTTTCTCTTTCACGGGCGCAGGTTTCATAGGTGGTTTTTCCTCCTGTATTCCTGATCCTTCCTGTGTCGGTCTCTCCTTGAGTGGTGAGGGTACACTCTTCTGCAAGGTATCGTCATTTCTTTGAGCAGCTACACCTACAGTTTGCTCTTTGTTCACCAACTTTTTAAGTGGGGAAAACTGTGGCACTTGTGGCACAGGTGTTTTCTTTTCTGGCAGCATGGGAGACTTCAAAGAACTTTCAACATTACTCTCTTCTGATGGAGAGGAATCCTTCTGAGGTGAAGCACTTTCATTGGGAGCCTGCGATGCTCGCCTCTGCAGTTTTGATGCAGGACACTGAGTAGATGAAGGTCCAGCTCTGGGTTTAAGAAGATTTGGCATGGTGGAGATCCGTTTTCTTCTCTGCGTAGGCATCTCTGCAGGCTTACTAGCTTCTCCAGCATCATTTGAGCTATTAGCCTTGTCATCGCTGGAAAACGTAAAAGAGTATTCTGAAATACTTTACAGTGACAAATTTGTAACTCATGCTTTCAAGATATGTTTATGCACCACTCAATATAATCCCAGTGCTATAGAAAAATACAGTTATATGCAAGAAGCCACACTAGGACCAACCTGTAGGTGGTACTTCCTTTTAAGACAACCAGCTATAAGAACTGGTACATTATATTCTAATATAAATTACTATTAACTAATTTTACTGTTACAAGCTATGTGACCAATAATGCTAAGTTCACATGTTCCTTCCCCCACCCCTCTTTCTTTGGAAGGCTCTCTACTTTTAGCTGAAAATATCAAACATCATAACACAATAGGTGACATACTAAAAACATTTTAATAAGGCTATATGGAACAAGTAGTTTGAATATTTTTATTACAATAAATCAATCTGAACATTCTTTCATATGTTCGGAAGGAGAAGATAAGTAAACTATGAATTAAAAAAGACCCTCCAGCAGTGAAGCCAGCTGCTCTTATTCTACTGCTCACACTTAACAAACCAGAAATTGCCTTTTACAAGCAACAACTTTTAGGTTCCCTGGAAAGCTTTCTATTTAACTATGTTTTGATCCCATACACAGAAATAATTTTTAAAGTGCAAGTAAAATGCTTACAACCTTCTAACTTTGCAGACTCCACCAGTGTTTGGCTCCTTGGCTGTCATTCACAGCAAGACTGCAGCAGAATTACAACTGAGTCATCAAGAGGTTTTTTAATTTTACATTGGAACTATGCCTTGTTTCTGTACCTAAGGACAACCACACCCATCTTTCAGTTGGCCATCGTCAGAAACAGTCAGAACAAATACCTTGGAAGGAATGTAAGAAAAGTGTAAACGCACAGTGAAACTTTTCCAAATCTTCTCCAGCTTCTGTGACTCAGGCAAGTGCCACAGGTGATGTTTTCACATTTAACAGCCATGGCAGACTTTTCTGCATCAATTTATCCCACACTGTGGGTCCATACACATTTTCAGTACACTGAACATCCCTCAGCAAGGAGTTCACCAGCCTTACTACCTGGTGCCTGTATGTGTGTTTATATGAGATCCTTGCAAGTTCATTCAACACACTCTTTTTTGTATACAGCAAGAGACAGTGGAAAGTAATTCTTTGCTCACCTCCTCCCTATCTCCTGTGTTTTGTGGAGTTTTTAATCAGAATGCCCCACCAGATTTCTGAACAGTGAAACACAATTTAGCAGAAACTGTATTTTAAAAAAATAATCTTTTGCTCTGAGAATTTCCACTTCCCTGATAATCAACATAACCCACTCAGCATTTAAGAAACAGAAAAAAAGGAAAGTTACTGACACTACAGTTACAGGTTTGAGCAGATATGAAGGAATGCCCTAGACTGGAAGAATAAATACATAATAACTTTTCATATTTGCCTTTACTTTTCTTGGAGACCACACAACAAACACATCGTGCTGTATGTCACCAATTACTGCAGTCAGGAAGACAAATTGTCTGACTTCCCTCAAATCCACTCTTCCTGAACCTTTCAGAGACAGCCAAGGTGCCAATCTTTAAAATGCATCATCTATAGAGACACCTTGCCAAGAAGCTAATATGGCTTACACTGAAATAAACCTCTAGGCCTGCTCTCTCATTTCGTTGCTATATGCCTTCAAAAGCAACAAAACACTTTAAAAACCAGCTCTTCAGTGGAATTCAGGGTGACCAAATGGGGGAAAAAATGATGCAGCTCTCACCTGTGCCTTTTCTACTTGCTTCCAGGACTAAAAGTTCCCCTGAGAGTCTCCCAGCACTTTTTTTGTTGAATACTAACTTCTCACTCGAGCTGAGCTATGGAACCCACCACAGCACTCCAGTGTCCCTGTGTCTCAAGTGCATAGTTTTCCAAACCTGCATTTCTCCAAAAAAGGTCCCTGCTAGCCACGTGCCTCAGGTTTCACTGCATCAGCAAACTGAAGATGTATGTATGCTACATTCAACAGGAACATTTTCCATCACAAACAGTCTTAGATTTCTTATAACTGCTCTAATTTTTCTTTAAAACAGCAGGATGTGGTTTTGTGGATTTGTACACCAGGTTATTTTCCACATTTATTAAGGAAAATACTTAATAAGCCTGTTATATGGCAAGAGCCATGTGAATAGATCCCAAGAATATTCTGCCTTTCAGAGCAGCAGTGGTGTCTAGTTTTGAAACTCATTAGATTTCACTGACCCACCCACTGAACTATGAACAAAAATCTTTAACAAATTTGCTGAAACAGCCACAGTACCACATAACTGAAATTTATTCAAATTTCAAATACATCTTCATTTATGAAAATGGTATTGGATAACAAAAGATCCAGTAATCTGATCTCTGGAACACACATTTTATAAACAAAAAGGCAGCATGGGTTTACTACTATATGCCATGCCAACTAGTCTGATACCTCAATTTCTAGTCAGAGGAAGCAGAAGACTGTCAGAAGATCTTGTATTATGTCTTCAAGGACAAGTTTCAACTAAAAGAACAGATGTACTGATGCAAGATGTGAAACAAAATAGGTAAAAAAGAAGTGAGAGGTTGTTCTGAGAAGCAATTATCAGATGGGGAAAATGTCTTGAAGAAATGGTCTGTACTACTTGTGCTAGGATAGAGTTCATTTCCTTCACAGTACCTCACATGGTGTTACGCTTCAGATTTGCAACTCTGGGAGTGCAGAGCACACCTGCGTTTTAGATACTGCTTCTGACACTGCCTCCCCAGTGGTGAGGCTTGGGGTGCACAAGAAGCTGGGAGTGGATACAGCCAGGGCAGCCTATCCAAACTCCAAAGGGATATTCCAGACCATATGATGTCAAGCTAAGCAATAAAACCAGAAGGAAGGAAGGAAGAATGGAGGACATTCAGAGTCATGGAGTTTGCTTTCCCAAGTAATCACCATGTGCATGAAGCCCTGCTTTCCTGTAGATTGCTTTAACTACTAAACTGTCTGTACCTCACCTTGTGAGCTTTTGCACTTTTGCTCTTCCAATTCTCTGCCCATCCCAGCAGGGAAAGAAGGAAGCAAGCAAGCAGCTGTGTGGCTTACAGCAGCAGCCTGGGTTAACACACAGCAGAGGTCCCGAAGGACCGGTCCTAGGACCAACCATATTAGGCATTTCCATTGCAATAAAAAGGACTTAAAGAGTCAAAACGAACAAACCAGACAGTTTTCACTCGCCAATGCACGAAGAAGTGAATACAAAAGAGGAAGCACTGCAAGACAGTAAAATCAAAGTCACGCAGTTACAGAGTGAAATCCTTTCTATGCACAGCAAACTGGAGCTCCCTGCTGCTGCATCACCAGAGAATCACAAAAACCAGGGACACTGAGTCCCAGACCACAACAGGCCCCTCCTTTGCAGTCCTAACTCGTGTATTATCCCAAGCACCCGCAGTGCAACCGCAGTAAAGACGAGCAGGTTTTGCTTAGGTTGCAAAAACGCGCCAGACACCCAAGAGCCGCCGTCCGAGCACACCCAGGGCCGCCGCCGGGCACCCCAGGGCGGAGCAGCTCCCCCCTCGGGAAGCCTTCCAGCCCGAACCCCGCCCGCGCCAGGAGGTGACAAGCCCTGACAACACGCGTTCCCGGAGCGCCCGCCGCCGCCACCTCCCCGGGGCCCTGCCAAGGGCGGCGGCCCCAAGCCCCAAACCCCTGCCCCCCGCCCGCGGGGCCGCAGCAGGACCCACCTCTCCGCCTGCCGCGGGGGCTCGGCAGCCACTCCCGCCGCCGCGTCAGCTCCGGCGGCCGCCGGGGAGCCCGAGGCCTGAGGCAGCGGCTCGGCCGTGCCCCCGGCGCCCCTGCCCGCGGGCCTCACGTTGGGCCGCACGTTGAGGCGGGCCCGGCGGAACATCGCAGCGCCGGTGCCAGGCCCGGTGCCAGGGCCGGTGCCAGGGCCGGTCCCGCCGCGGCCCCGCCGGCCTCACCGCATGTCACGCGCCCCGCCCCGCCGCCTCATCGGCGCGCGGCGGCAGGAAGGGGCGGGGCGGGGCCCGCTCCCCGCGCGCAGCAGTGACGTCAGGCCAACGAGGCTTGATAAGGGCCGGCAGCGGCCGACGGGCGGGCAGAAGGTTCTGGCAGCCGCGGCGGGCGGAGCGGGGCGGGGGTGTCGGCGGCCCTTGCAGCGGCGGTGGCGGTGCTGCGCGGCCCGAGCGTCTCGCCATGACCCGTGAGTGCCGGGGGGCTGCTCGGGGGCCTGTCGGGGAGCGGATGGCGGCCCGTGGGGGAAGCGCGGCCCGAGGGCAGCCCGGTGGCGGCGCCGGGGCTGGGGGATGCCGGCCGCGCTGCAGCCGCCGCCGGGTCTTGTGGGCTCAGAGGGGCTGGCGGGGCTGGGGCTGCCCAGGTCCCGCCGCCCTGCGCTTGGAGCAGAACCTTCCTGGCCCCGTCCTGGGGCGTAGCCGGGATGGGACGGGAAGGAGGAAGAGAGGCGATGTTGTGCTGAACAACAGGAGCCCTCAGTGCGGGCCTGGCCACCGTCCAGCCTGGGCTAAAGGGCTTGTTTATGGCTGCCCAACGCTTTGTACTGCGCTGCTGATGCCGGGGTTGCTAAGGCCTGACGTTGAAAGGGCAGCAGGACTTGCTCGTCATCACCTAATTCAAAAGTAACGTTGCTGTGTCAGCTCTGAAATGGCGGAGATCTGTGAACCAAGCCTAGAATACTCCGGCTCATCTCGCTGCAGGAGTTGCTGGTCTGGCTTCTGCGTGTGATACTTGACAACACAGAACCAGCCTCTATTTAATTGAGGAGGCCCTTTTACATTCACACTTGAAAATACGTACCTGGAAATGTAGATGGATCATAAACAGTTTATTCACAGATCAGACTTTGAGTGTGAGAGACAGGTGTGTGTTTTTTGTTGATGTTTTTTTGCCCTTGTTCTGCATGGGACTAAAGTAAACATAGCTTGAGGTAAACAGAGGCACAGTTTCCCACACCTGAGAGTAGCAGAATTATAGCATTTAATTTTAGGATGACATAGTTTAATACAGTATCTGAAATAGTAGAGGCGTAGAAGTTGTGGTTTACTAGTGATCTTTCTGTCACTTGTGTTCCATTGCTGCTTTGAGCTTACATCACACTGCTTTGTTCAGTTTTGCATTCTATTTTGGGGACATGGATGCAGGCACTTCTGCTTTTAAATTCTAACATGTGATTAGATCTTTGCTGCTCAGAAAGATCTCCAGGGTTGATGACCTTACTAGCCAATCCTTACTGCCATTTTATTTGATCTCCTTACAGCAGAGATTATTACTGTTTGTTCCAGCACTATTCAAAAGACTTTTGCTTATCCTTCTCTTCAAGAACAACTGGATTTTGGAAGTGGGAGAGCAGGAACAGGTTGAACTAAGTCATCTGACCTGGAGAGGCAGACAAGGAGAGGGAAGCTTAAGCTGTTAAGAAATACTGCACTTTAACATGTGCAGTTTGGTTGGGATAGAGTTAGTTTTCTTCCTGACAGCTGATACAGTACTGTGTTTTGGGTTTAGCATGAGAATAATGTTGAAAACATGCTGATGGTTTAGTTTTTGCTAAGTAGTGTTTACCCTAAGTCTAGGACATTTCAGTTTCCCAGGCTCTGCCTTCGAGCAGGTGCTCAAGAAGTGAAAAAAAACAGAAGATAAGGAGGCTACAACTTCCAGCTCAACAGGGTAAGAACAGCCTGTCTGGAGGCAGAGAAGGAATCCAATGGGTATTAGAGGACCCC
This sequence comes from Apus apus, assembly GCF_020740795.1. Taxonomy (NCBI): domain Eukaryota; kingdom Metazoa; phylum Chordata; class Aves; order Apodiformes; family Apodidae; genus Apus; species Apus apus. The sequence goes on along the minus strand of NC_067312.1, from coordinate 65,151,072 downwards.
AAACCAGAAACCACCATTGGACCAAAAAGGTGCATGGATTGCTCACTGAAATCTTTCTCCTGGGTCCCTGTCTGGAGGCACCCAGCTCAAGCTGCTTTTCTGCTGTACGATCTGAATAATTTACATTTTTGTTTGTAAGATTCAATGCTTGAAGTTCTGGTCCAGGCCACCTAGGGATGAGCCTGAGGGAGGTGGAAGCACCCAAGACTGTGTGTGTGTGTGTGTGTGTGTGGCAGGAAAGGGGCCCACAGCTTGCTGCAGTTGCCTACTGCAAATATGTGTGTGAACAGTGTTTGAATGCTCAGCTTCTCTCGTGTTATACCTGCACAAGGGTAGGTGTAGGCAGAAAGGGTGAACTGCCGTCATATGGCAGTTCATGCTTGAATTTCACAACAGGGGAAGCTGAAATGTCTTCTGTGAGGAATGGACCACACCTCCTGGGAGATACAGGCTGATGTTACAGAATGTGGAGAACAGCATCTGCTCCCTTGGGTATCCTAGGGATATTCATTCAGCATCCCAGGTGAAGTACTGGGCCCAAACAGTCCTAGGCAACATTTACCTGGAAGCAGGGATGGTAAAAGTAAGTTTATTTTCAAATAGTTGCTTGCTCTGTATGCCTGGTGTGCATACTGTATTGCTTTTTTACCTGCTCTGCTTTCTGGTGCAGAAGTGGCAGCCAGGCTTTTAACTGAGGCCATGCAGTTTGATTCTGAAGTTTACACTCTCACCATGTCTGTGGAATAACTGCAGACACCCTGCACAATGTTTGCTTGGAAAGGAATGAGTGCATATGGTTAGGGTGTATGAGTTCTGACTGTAACTGTGTGTTTGGACTTTTTGCCTCTTTTTCTTCATGATAAAAGAAGGTATTTCATTTCTTCAAGAACCACGAAAGAGCTGTTTCCTTGCTGCTAATTTGTTCATATGACACTCATGCCTCCTGAGCACTCAAGAACCACTTATAGCCTGGAATGTATCATCTGCTCATGAGTCATCAAGTTCTAATCAACGCCAGTACTGCTAGAGATAGACTGCTTACTTCAGTTCCTGAACAAACAATGGCCCTTCTTCTACGTGGACTCTGGGGACAGAATCTCACTGAATGCTAGTGAGGAAGATGGAGTTCTCTTAGCCCTTTCAGAAGGTTGTGCTTGATGTCCTGTCACAGTTGAAGGCAGGAGCAGCTCTCAGGAAGCAGCAATAGTTGTAACAGGCTGTTCTTGTTTGGGCCTCTGGGTCTCTGGCCAGATGGTACATGTGCTGGTGTGAAGAATGCAGCTTTTGCAGGGCTCCTTTTTTCTACTTGTTGACATGCCAGATACCTATATCAGCTCAAAAATGGCATGAGTACAAAGCTGTGGATCATATCAGCAGGTCCTAAACTGCTTCCATATACCTGAAGTTACAGACACATTAAAATTTGAGAGATCTCTGTCTTTGAGATTGAAAGATGGCATAGGTGGACTTAAGACTGGAGAGAGACTGAAAAGAGGCACAAAAGCAATTATGGGGAGGTGGAGATTTCATTTTTGAAGTTCAAAAGATGTGACTGTGTTTGTTCAACAGCTAAAGTGACTGTGCCTAGCCTATCTGGAGCACTTCTAGTCTAAAAGAAGCAGGGCAAGAAGAGATACCAAGCAAGTGAACAAGCTTTGGCAGGTCAGAGCAGACAAGAACTGCCATAAGGAGTCCCTTAGCATTTAGGTGGAGAACTGCATCTGCTCTGACCAGCAGTTTTCTTGTGCTAATTTTGATGTCATGCTTTCAGGAAAGTTATCGAATCAAAAAGGTAGCATGTCTAACTTGCCAGCAGTTTAGGGGGTTGGTAGACCTGGAGAAAGCTGGCTGTGCCTGGAAGGGGTGTCCTCTGCACTGGTAATGGTGATGTTGTTTAGTGTCTTTGTATAATATTACTCTTCTCACTTTTGTTGAAAGTGAGCTGAAGTACTTGATAAGGCCATGCTTAAGTGCCGTGCCTGATTTAAAACAAAACAAAACAAGAAACAACAAACTTTTGAGGCCACATCCTTAATAGTACATGACTGTAGTTTACTGAATGGTCTAACAGTCCATCACAAGCAAAATAGGTGGAACAACAGTAACTGTGTCCTTGCTGCTGAGTTAAGGGATCACCTGCATAGAAAAACTCATAAAATGAGGAAGAATGAAAACTACGGATGTTGGTTTACAATTACATCTAAAAAGCCTGCATGGAAAATTAAGAACAGAAGCCCATAATAGTACATCGAAGGAACCTTCTTGAATGCTTGTTTGCTAATTCCTTCAGTAGCATGAAAATCCTGTTGCATGTGAACAGAACAGGGCTGTCCACCCTGTGCAGAGACATGTGCAGGCACCTGTTCTGGAGAAGTGGAAAGTAATTTTATTCTGAAAATGGTGTCTTGATAAGGAGATGGAGTTTTGGTTGTGTATTAACCTCAGCTTTGTCAGCCCCACTTTTGCAGGGGACTCTGAAGTATATGGTAGGTAAACAAAATTGGGCTGAAGTTCCATAGCTGCCCCAGTCTCATACTGCATACATGCCAGCTGCCTTAGAGCAGAAATTAGCTAAATCTGGGTTCTGTGTGTTCTTGTGCTTTGATGGTTCCCAGAGTAAGGCAACTTTAACATTTCATTGTGCTCGATGAGCTTCTGGGGTATGAGTGCCCAATAATACATTATGAATCTTGTGGTAAGTAGTTTGAGGACTTTATCCAGTAAAAAGTAACACCAAAGTTTCCATAGTATTAACTATACTGGTCATCTTCCAAGTGGCTTCTACAAATAAAAGTGCCCTAACTATTGCTAAGTACGAGCAAGACTTCAGAAGTTCATGGTGTTTGACCACGGGATGTGATGGAATCTGTCAGTGGTTTTATATGTCAGCACTGTAGACTGAAGGCAGGTGGATGATGCCTCTGGATTCCAAAGACTTACAGCCATTTGCTGTTTTCTTAAAAGGCCTTGGGAAGAATTTTAGGGAAGTTCATAAACTCGCCGAAGCTGCCATCATTTTAATGGTGTCCTTTCAGACTAAAATTAATTTGTACTCTATATTGGATGCTGGAATCTGTTTGAGATAGAGAGGATGGCTCCTCTGTGGGTAATCACTGTTACCATTTTGCCCAGGCTGCTGGTGAGATGGTCTGCCATCAGTCTTCAGTGCAAAACTGCACTGTGTTTCTGGAAGGAATGCTGGAAGAGATTCTGATGATCTCTTGGTCATGGCCTGTCAAAATATAAATGTGATAACTGACAGCCTTTCATGGCCTCCCACTGTGCACTTAAGGGGAGGCTGGGTGGCAGGTTCTGCCACTTACAGATGCTGCCATACCAGCTCTACAGATGGAGCCAAACCTTCCTACCTTTGTATCACACTTCTACACAGAGAAATTGTGTAAAAAGTGGTACTAACTGTATAAACTATGTATTATCTTTTCAGGTGGGAACCAGCGTGAACTTGCCCGCCAAAAGAACCTGAAGAAGACTCAGGAGAACCACAAAGGAAAAAGGAAAGAGGATAGCTTGTCTGCTTCTCAGAGAAAACAGAGGTAAGATCTAACATAACTCAGTGAGATGACTGGGCAAAATAGGAGAGGAAAATGGGTCAGAAAGGATCTAGTGTCTTAGGTGAAACAATGTATATTGTATCTCCTTGTTGAACAGTTGTTTTTTTTTTTAAGACCTGGAAGGCTTTTACTTCTTTTGAGCAGCTTTTTATCTGGTGGAAGCAGGAAAAGATTGTGTAATACTTTCTTGATCCATTGTGTCCTTTTAAATCTAAAAGAATCTTATGAGGTCTGCTGATCAAGTAACTTGTCCACCTCATGGGGCACTGTACTGAAAAAAATAACAGGGTAGTAGAAGCAGAGTGCTTATGGCTGAGAAGTTCTATACTAGTCTTTTTCTCTTCTTGAAGTGGGGGTTGCTAAAGGACAAAAATAAGCTGGAGGAGACTTAGAAAAACAGTGAACCAGTATCTGAAATACAGCTTTTTTTCTTCACAGAGACTCTGAAATTATGCAGCAAAAACAAAAAGCAGCGAATGAGAGGAAGTCTCTGCAGACAGGAGCAAAATGAGCTGAGTGCACCATTGAAGCAGGAGGGCCTGGAAGATCATTCAGAAAGCTGTCTGGCCATGAATGGATGAAACATCTAGTTGTTCAACTAGCATTAGAGTATTTTCTGGTTAGCATAGTCTTAGTTGTCTGGAGTGCTGTTTCAAAACTGACTACACACTTCTGCATGCACATGAATAATTGTACCAGTTGTACCAAGCAATAGCTTTTCTGCAGCTTTTGCTGCATTTGTTGTTGCACCTGAAGGTTCCATGAACAATTTCTGAATCTACAGTTAGACCAGATTTTGTCTTACTTCTTGAAGTACACCTTCATTTAGAATGGAACACATTGTAAAATGTGCTTCACCTGGCAGAGGTCTCAACTGTAAATCTCATCTTAAATTATTTTTACAATAAAATATTGCATGCACTATGGTCTAATCTGCAATGGCTATGTTTGATGATCAGTTGATTTCTAAGAAGTTACCAGGAATAGAGAGAATGGTGGGGAAATGCCATATAAGGAGGTAAGTATAGTAAGTATAAATAAAGGGGATGATGTAAGGAATGCTTATTGTATGCCATGTAAAATGCAGAGGCAAGTCTGTGGTGTAGAAGGAGATGCCTGCTGAGTTGTGGACTGTTCTAAGTGACTGATCTACTACTGATACTATTGAAGAAGCTGCAGGCATGAAGTTAATGAATTGCAGGTTTAAGCAGATCCCAAAATTGCTGCATCACTAGCATGACTTACAATTGCTTCTTAAGCCAGCCTCAAGGAAAAAACAAACAAAGGCACGAGGAAACGCGGCGGCTGCTTTACCGACCAGCTTGGGCGCCGGGGGGGGTGAGACTGGCTCGGACCTCCTGCCCGGCTTCCCGTGGCTCTGGCGCGTTCGCTGCTCGCGGCCCCGGCGGGGGCTGGAGGCGCGGCCGGCGGCGTCTGTGCGCCGGTTTGTTCTCCCTCCGAGCTGCCCGGGCCCGGTTCCTGCCCTCCGGCTCGCCAGGCGGGCTTCGGGGCGCTGCGGGCCCTGCCGGGAGCGGGCGCGGCCGCCGGGATGAGCGCGGGGCTCCCGGCCCGGGGCTCCCGGAGCCACGCGGGGGCCCCGTCCCCCCGCGGGGAAGCGTCGCGCCGGAAGTGACGCGGCGGCGCGCGCGCAGGAGGGGCCCGCCATGGCGGAGCGGCTGCTGTTCCAGCGCGGGGCCGGGCAGGTGAGCGGGGCCGGGGCGGGGGCTGGGCCGGGCAGGTGAGCGGGGCCGGGCAGGTGAGCGGGGGGGGCAGGTGAGCGGGGCCGGGGGCCGGGGCGGGCAGCGGGGCTGGGAGCGGCGGCCAAACCCCGTGTGGCCTTCGCAGAGCGACGACTCGGACGTGTGGGACGACACGGCCCTCATCAAGGCGTACGACAAGGCGGTGGCCTCCTTCAAGGTAAGGGGGGCAGGCCCGGGCCTGGCGGGAGCCGGGGCTGAGGCTGCTGGGCCGGCCGGGATCGTTTCCCTCCTGTCTTTTTCCCGCAGAACGCTCTGAAGAATGGAGAGTGCTCGGAGCCTGCAGACAAGCAGGAGCAACACCTGGGGATGAAAAGGAAAAACAATAAAAAGAACAGAAATAGGAAAAAGAGCAGTACAGTGCTTTTGAAACAGGTTGGGTCGCCTGTGAATGCTGGTGGGGGTCGTGCTGCCTGTTGTTGTGCTGCCTGTTGTTGTGCTTGCCTGTTGTGCTGCCTGCTGCTCAGAAGTAGCTTTTTCAGTGCCTTGGGATGGGGGGATGGCAGCCTTACAAACCTTGCTTACAGGTTTCATTCATCGATTTCATTAAATACCAAGGAAAAACGTTTTGGGTGGGAGTCATCTTTCTCGTGGTTGGGACAGAAAACATGGTTCAGAAGCAGCTTTTTCCCTGATCATTGGTGCAGGTGCTGACTTGCCTCTTCTTTCTGTTGCAGTGGAAAGTTGGTGACAGCTGTAATGCTGTCTGGTCTGAGGATGGTAACACATACCTAGCAACTATTGCCTCCATCAATCAGAAGAGAGGCACATGTGTTGTTACTTACACAGGATACGGGAACCAGGAGGAGCAGAACCTGGCTGATCTCCTTCCTCCAGCCAGCAATGAAACAGTAAATGGGATGGGGCCTTCTGGGGCTGGGAGGAACACTTTCTCATTCTTCTGAAAAGGAAAGTGGGAGAGTCAACTTTCTCGTTCTTTCTGGTACCACTGTGGTGTTCAGACTGAGAATCAATACTTTGTGCCATTGGGAATGGACACGAGCTGGTGGAGGGAATGAAAGTGCCCCCTTCCTTCTTGAATTCAGCAAGGAGTAAAGGGAGGGGACAACAAGAAGTTCAGGAGTGAAAGATAACATAGCTAAAACGGTGAGCAGGTGAGGTTATAAGATCCTTCTTGAGTAGGACTGGGAGGGCTAGAGAGAGGGAAGGAGGCAGATGGGGCTTTCCAAGTTTTTTGACACTAGAATTGCTTGCTGTTCTGCTCAGTGTATCTCACAAAAAAATGTCTTGGTCCTCCAGAATGAAAATGAGACTCCATATTCAACGGATGAAAGTGAAAAATCTTTCCAGTCACCTCGCAACAAAAACAACTGCACAAAAGCAAGATTCTCCCCTCAAAACCTACCTTTTCACACACCACCAGCAGCCCCAGGCCTAGAAAGGGTAAGCTCAGTCTTATCTGAAATAATTGATATGCCCTTCTTAAGCCTGATGTCTGCATTCTGAAACGACAGGAGGATGTTTGTCATTGTCTAGAAAACAAATAGCAGCATTTGGAGAATGGATAAACAACTATGCATGTTCCAGCCTATTGATGGCCATTTCACAGTAACCTGGCAACAGCAGAGCCCCTCTGCAGAGCTGCTGCCTAGTGAGGAAAGCCCCTCTCCCTAGCTAACGACCTTTGCAGTTGCCCTGTGATTTAGAAGCAGGATGCTGCTCCATGGATGGTGGTAGTGCTTTTCATGGAAGCCCTGGAGATGTTTCAGACTGCACTTTTTCTAGTCAACTGATAGGTATCACTACAGAGGGCATTGAGGGTGTCTTGGCACTGATGTCCAGCTGTCACAGGAGCTCTCAGCTCTACCTTCTCTGTTGAATGATGTGAGCTGGGGTACTAGGACACTCCTCAGTTTTCCTGTTGTGAAGGTGTCTAAATAACAGTGCAGCTGAATGCAGCATTATGTTTTCTAAATACTACTGTTTCTACAAGACGTCTGTGTAAGGTTTTACCTTTTTTTTTATCAACAGATTTATATGTAAGCTCATTGTAAAGACATTTCACAAGCATAATGGAATGTAGGCAGCATGTGCCTCCAGCTGCACAGGAGCAGAGAAATTATCTGTTTGCCTGTGCACAGTATAAGTTTCTTCATGCAAGAGTGCAACTTCTGTTTAGAAAGAAAACAACTTTTAAATTGCTTGCAGTAACTAGAACCCTGTTTCAGCACTGTTTATCTCAGTGACACTTGTGAAAGATTAACTTCCCCAGTCATGGAAGGCTCCTGAGAAACAGCTACTGTGTGTTGTTACTGCAGTTTTCTTCAGTGGCTGGGGTGTGTTGCCTTTAGTTCAGTTTCTTTGAATGGCTTAAAGTAATTGTCTTAAATAAAATCTAATGCCTGAAACTTCTTTCTAATTTGCACTTTTCAACTTTGTCAATGTAGCCTGGACCAAAATTCAGGGCACCTCCAATGTTCTCATCTTGCTGGCCCCCACCCTTCCCAGCAGGACCACCGGTAGGTGTTGGGAGGATGAGGAAGGAAGTGTCAGAGATGAGTATTGGTGATCTCACATTTCTATCTAAATGTCCTCATTGCCTCTGTTTTTAGAACACATTCTGTGGTAGAGTCTGCATATTCTGGGTATTTGATAACACATTAGGTTATAAATATTACAAGAATCTAATGCACAGGGTCTGATCTGTAGTCATTTTTGTCTCATGGAGCTATTTGTAAGAACATCAAGAGAAAATGGTTTGAAGAAACTACTTTATATTTGATTAACAGCAATTCACTGATGCAGATAAATACTTTCCTCAAATAAAACTCTCTATGTGCAGTCAAGCTGCAGGATTCTGGTTTCTTCCAAAGTTTGGAAATGGTGTTTTCAGAAAATACCATCTTACTTGGCTCCTTTTCAGAGAAAGCATTGAGGATATGTTCCTATTTTTCAGTTTTGTATTTTGATCTTTTAGAATTGGTTGCTATCTAACCTGGCATATACCCCACTGAAACACAGATGTTTCCTTTGTGATTCCTCAGTTGATTCCTCCTCCACCACCTATGAGACCAGACTCTCCGGAGGACGACGAAGCACTGGGGAGCATGTTGATAGCCTGGTACCTGAGTGGTTACCACACTGGGTATTACCTGGTACGTGCCACTTCTGCTTTGAAATGTCTTTCTAATCTTGCTTTTGTGCTGCTACTGCTGTTTTCAGCAAGAAGTTAGATGGGGAGGGCTGCTTTTCAGATCTCGTTTTCATTTATCGTCACTAAATTTAAGGGTGTTTTAGATTATAGTGTTGTTCTTGTCCGTGAGCAGGAGTTGCATAAGCCAGTGTATATGTATAGTCAGTGTTGGTTCTTTGTTCCACTGGAGGAGTCCCATTAGGTGCTTTTGCAGCCAGTGTTTTGTAGCCATGCTGAAACAATCAGTTCTATCTTTGTAAAGAGGTGGAGTGAAGCTGAATATGTTGTTTATTCAGAAGTCTTCTATGTTTTGAGAGTGAGCAGTAGTATAACACTTAGGATCAGACTTCTTGCATTTTTGCAGACTATTCAGTGTAATTGTTTCAGGTGATAGTGAAGGTCCAGCAGGAGCTGTAATCATAGTTGTGAAAAGTCTTTGGCATTGATTTCTGTTTTCCTTTGGCACACTTTTGAAGAAAGAGAAATAACTACAGAATGAACCTTCTGCATTGGGGAAGTTGGAAAGGGGAGGCTTGGTGCCATTAGGGTATCTTCAAAAGACTTATTTTTGGAATTTCCTGCTTCAGATTATATATAGTTTTGGTTTGCTCTAATTTACTTTGCTTGAAGAAGAAACACGTATTTGAAATGAGTCTGTAGCACCACTGATTATAAAGAAGACCTCTAGTTTGGCTTTTGTTCTGTTTAAACTGCCTGTTCTCATTTCTTAAAAGAGTTAAAAGCCATTCTTGATCTGTAAAGGACTAAAAAAGAAATTGTCAAAAAAATGCTTTTGTTCTGTGACTTAGAGCTTTTATTTCCACGTTAGTAAAAACAAAATTTCACTAAATTGTCTCCTACAGGGTTTAAAACAAAGACGAATGGAAGCAGCACTGGAGAGAGAAACACATGCAAAATAATTTTGTATCTGTCATTGTTTTGACGGTTTGTAAGTATCATAGTTTCGTGCTAAATGATGATACAGTGTTGCTTGACAAATGTGTTTGAAACCACAGTTCACTTCACAGGTTCTCAACAGGTTTTGAGTTCTGTGCAAAAACTGTGAGCTTCGGGACTTCCATCTGCTCTCATGGCTCTCTACAAAGACCACTTCTGCCAGTTTTAATCCCTTCTTTCCTTAACAGCCATGGAATAGTATTTTCTTGGCTGGAATGAAGAGAAGTATTTTCTTGCTCTGTTGAAAGGTTTGACTACAGCATCTCCCTACACCAGGATTAACAGTGCAGCTCACTTGAATTATTAAGGGCGAGCACATTTGTTTATGGGCTATTTTGAAAATAATAATAGGTTGTTAAGTGAAATGCAGCTTTTGCATCTGTGTACACATCTTCAGGGGCAACTATTATACAGACAGGGTGGCAGGATGTGTAGCTAAACTTTTGTTTTCAGGACAAGATCAACATTTCAGTTTTGTGTTGCTGAGCAATCCCAGTTCTCTTTACTTCTGTGCCCGTCCTTTTATTTTAAACCCTTTGTTTAGAATTCTCAAGTATGTTGTCCTGTTCCTTTTAGAACAAAACTTTTTATCTTGGGAACTTATTTTTCTGATTTTCTGTGACAGCATGTAATTCCTGTGTGGTTGAGTAATTTTTGTTTGTTTAAAACCAAAAAGCTCTTGTATATTAATTTCTGCTTCTTTTTTAAAGCCAGGTGCAAGTCTTTCCCACTGAGAGATCCGTGTCACTTACACACTGATGGTTGATGGTGAAGATCAGAATTTTGTCAAGACAATTAATCTTAGTATTTTCTTAATGTTGAGCTGCCCCTGGTAGCAGCAAACAATTAACTTGCCTAATTGTATGTGCATTGAAACCAGCTATTTTTTGAAGACCTCTAGTCAAATGTATTTAGAAAGCCCTGCAGCAACAAAGTGTTTTTTACTCCCTGAAACAGCTTTAGGTCATTTTACCACTTTATAGATTTAAGTCTGTTAACCCCACGTAGCAATTTCACGTCTCTCTCATTTGAACACCTCTTGTGTTCCTCAGACTTTATCTGAATGATGCGACCAGAACCAGCAATCACTGTACAGTAAAATATACAACATATTAACAGTACAATTCAAATACAGTCCCTTTGGAGGCACCTAAGGCATCAGTGTATGTTGCAGTGGCCACTGGTGGCAACGGCCTGGAAAACCTGGATGGTGTGGCATCCTATTGAGATATCACGGGTCCGATTGATTAGAGTCCTGAGCATGACAGCTGGATTCAGAAAGCCTCATTTTTTTTGTTTCAAATGCTTATTAATAAAGTTCTACTTTGCAAACTGACTTTAGGCCTGTGGATTGTTTTGAGGTAGTTTTTATTTCTAGCTTCTGCAAATATCTGGTGGTTGAATGGCTCAAATACAGCCAGAAGTTTCGCTGTGTGGCCTTTTTCTGGAGTACCAATACTAAAACCAAGTGAGAAAAAGCAGACTCTGAAAAGGTAATGGGAACTATGGACTTAGATTTCAGCTCTTACAGTTGTAACTCGTGGAATACAGGCTGCAGCCACAAAACTTAGACAGTAACTTAGTTCATACCAATGGTTTGATTTTTCAGGGAAACTAGCCAACTATACATGCCTGAACTTTGCTCTTCCTACTGCAGTTGAGTGTCAGAAAATACAGTTTTCCCACAAATAATTGATCAAAAAAAGTACAATAATCCAAACTTCCTAAGCCACTCTGAAGGCTTTTTCTGAATTGTCTAGCTGAATTAAACTAAGATTGCTTCCAGTTACACCAGGGTTCTGAATCAGCTGTTCTGCAGCTCTTCATTGCTACAGATGCACAACCACCATCTGCCTCCATCAGTGCATCCAGTGCTTGTTAGTACCTGGCACCTCATTAACAAAAGTGGCCTTTATCAGTGCACTAGTAAAAGTCTAGCATCCAGTGTTACTTTTAGTGCAGTCCTGCCCATACAGGGTTTTAGGATTTTTATTTCGTGATTAATATAATTGTGATTTCATTACAAGCAAAGCAACTGGGTAGAAATAATTTATTTTAAATGGGCTTTAAGTGAAATTGTACATTTTTCTTTGGAAGGTGTCACCTGAGTACAGTCTGTAACTGTAGTTGCAGAGTAAGTCAGGTTTTTAAGAGTTACGTTATTCCTGTCTCGTAATCCTTGATCCTTTTACATTAACCTAATTCTGCTGAGAAGAGACTGGCATGTTTTATTCTGGTAAAAATTTTACAATATATCTTTATTTGCAGTGCAGGTTTATAATACAAGAAGAAAGGAAAAAATAAAACAACACACCAACCAAACAGACCCAAACCCAAACACTGAAACTTCTCTAGTCTTGAAAGCTGGTTAAAGTGGCAAGACCCACTGTCAAGATAATTTTGAACTCCTAGACTGGGGATGCTGCTCCTTCATGATACCAAACATTTTAAGGTCCAAGGAGCCAACTCATTCTTAGTATTGTCACAAGACCAGGCAGTTGAGAAATATGCTGGACAACAGCTGTCACTTGATGGACTGGCTTTGATCTCGTGTGTGGTTTCTTCAACCAGTTTCTGTAACATGGTGATTTACTAACAGGAGAGCTTTTCAGGCTTCTGGAAACCTCCACAATTTGCAACCTTTGCTGCAAAAACAAACAGCAGTAAGGATGAAACACCCAAACCCATATGAAACATGAACAAAAATAGAGTTTATTTAATACTCAGCAAAAATGCTGAGTTATTGAGCATTAAAAATAAAGCTGTTGTTACTGTGTTGCAAAAAGTAGACCTTTGAACATCTATGCATTTTAACAACTCTGAGGAGACTGATAAAACAGGATAGTTTAGCAGGCACATTAATGCCTAGTGGCATAAGATACCAGTGTGCTCACAAGTGTTGAAATCCCACTCATACAGAGGAAAGCAAATAAACACAATGCCAGCTTCTGCAGCCACTTGAGGTCAGACACCTGATCAGATTTGCACAGGCACAAGATACTGAGTTTCACAATCTCTTCCCTGTGTGTTTACCATCACATATGCTCTTCAGTCCTTCCTTCTGGTCAGGCTACTTACAAGATGGGAGTCTTTGTCATCATAACCCTATATATGCTAGAAAATAAAGGAAGATGATGTGACAAACTTAGCATTTGCTTACAAAAGAAGACATTGTTCCCAGCCCATATATGAAATGGGTGTAGACTTGCATTTTTAGTGTAAGACTCTACTAAGTAAGTAGTAAATGTTTTCCCAACACACAGTTTTAACAGCCTGGGCATATAAGCTAATAAAACTAGCAATGGAGTTACGTAGCTCTATTTTAAAGTTTGTTTGTTTGTTTGTTTCTCACTGATTACTTTTCTTCTATTTTACATTGCTTTGTAGAAGAAAAGGAGAACTAAGGAGGCATTTCAAAAGAGGTTTCAGCAAATTCTAGTATATAAGCAGTCTTGATACACTTTGATGAGTAAGAAATACTTTGGGCTGTGTATAGAACAAATAGGAAGAAATTAAACCCATTAAAAATTACAAGTTGTTGTTGCAATGGATACAAGCAGAAGATTGATTTATCCTAAAGCAGTATCTTCTCTACTCAGAAATGTTACTTCATGTGTGAAGTTCTCTCCTTTAAACTCACTTATTTCTAACAGGCTGGCATCATCCAGAGAGGGTAAATTACAAGCATTTGAGGTGCAGAAAGTGTAGACAGTGCTGAACAATCTGTTTGGCTGCAGACTTTATTCCCTTCCCTGCAGGAAGGACAAGCTCCTCCAGGTTAAGAAGAACACCTAAATTATATGCTGCAGAGAGAAGACGATTCCTGTTCAGATTAAAAAAATACAGTCAGCTGTCCATTAAACTGAAGTAATAAGAACCTGAGATTTTCTAGATAAGAGGGAAAACTGATACCACTGGCACCATGCAGACAATGCAGTGTTAAACTTTACCTAAATATCCTTTCCGGACCCACATTAGCTTTCTGCAGAGCTGTTGAGTCTCTGCACCATGCTCTCTAAAGCTCTTGCTCTGCCAGGATTTCTAAGTTCTGAAGCAGAGCATCAGTTCTGGATAGCTTAGCACGTTGTCTGTGCCCATGGTACAGTTTATCCACAGATCAGATAATATGTCCCAAAAAAAATGTCTGTGGGCTGTACTCTGGTTATTACCAAACACCTGAAATAATGTAAAGGTACTTTTAAATAAACGTAATTCTACAGATGCGCAGAATATGTATTGCAAAAAAATCCAAACAAACAATAAAACCCAAGCACAGTAATCTGTTATCTCAAATGAAGCAGTACCATTTTATTATTTGCGTGTTCAACAAAAGTACAATGAACCCCAGAAGTGTTCAATGGCTCTTCCTGCAGCTCAGTAAGAGACAGAACCAGAGAGCTGTTTCTCTAAGAATTCCAGACAAGATACTTATGCTATAGCCTGGGCTTCCTTCCAGAAACTTCCCCAGCCACTTTCGGAAAAATGGGATGCACATTGGTGGGTGAATACACACAATGAACAAACATCTTTAACAAACTGGCAACTGTGACTCTTATCGTTCCATCATTTCAGTAGTATGAGGTTTAAAACAACAGTTCATGCTTTCAGCAATCTAAAATGTGCTTTTAGTGCCTTTTAAAATTACAAAATGCCTCTGATACATATACCTCAAGTAACTCTGGCATTTCTGGGCAGTGGTAATAGCCACTTTTAGGTTAGCAGAAGGCTGCTAAAGAAAGTGTCTGGGCAATACTGCAATCACAGTTTTACTTTTGAGTTACCAGCTCTGTGCTTGCACATCAGCAATATTGTGCAGGAACTCAGTGCGAACTTGATGTGTATGAACTTTTCCCTCAGAAATCCACACACATGTATCAACCAAACCACTCCCTTGAAATGGCCATAGTATTTGAAAAAAAGAAGCAGCAGAAGCCCAAGATTGGGGAAGGTTATCCCAAACTTTCTTTTGTATCTAAAAGCATGTACATAAAATATGTAGTACAGAGCTGATACACATTTACAATTTAGCAAAACATGAATTAAAAACAATCACACCATACTCTCCCAAAATATTTCAGGTTGCGTTTGTGCCTCATCAACGGAGGAGTGACTTTCACCCTCTAAGGGATGGGTTTATATTCACAGATCACAAAAGCAAGCAGTATCTGACAGATTCTCTGCTATTATTTGATGGCCCTATATACAGACAATCCATAAATCCTAACTCAGTCCTTACTTCAGTGAAAATTTTGTCTGACCAAGGGCCAAATCCACAAAAAACATCAACAATCCTCTCAAACTAAAATGCAAATTTAGCCTTGTAACCTTTCAAGTAAGGCTGCACAGAACTTACCAGCTCATACAGAAGGCAGAGCCACTTACTCTTCAAGATACGCATTACAGGGTGTTTGCTGTAAAAAAATAATTTCAGTTATACTCCCCTAAATATTTATTATGTAGTTCAAACTGAGTTGCTTAGGCACCAGCAGCTACAAGAGTAATTACAACAGATGACATAGTAGCTGTTTTTCAACACAGGCAAAACTCCTTCACTCTCCCCTGAAGCAGGATCTCAGCCATGATGTCCTTCTACCTTCATCTCTCTCTCACCCCCTCAGAAGCCTCTTCCATTCCAGGGTTTTGCTGCCTGCCTACCAAGGATACAGGGCCCAGCTCTGGAATGACAGTGAAGGCCAGAGGACTATGCCATGTGTCTGCCCAGTGCAGACCCTTCCCCTGCCTAAGCAGGGGGGTGGTGGTGAGCATGCTAAAGCCTCAGAGCTCCTAACATCCCATCTAACTTTTGCATGAGTTAGCAAATAAATAATTGCTTTTTGCTTCTCAGTTGTGTATATCCTCAAGGTGCCTGAACAAGTTGTCACAAACCGGCACAACTTGTCAGGATGTTGAAACATGGTTCACTTTCCTTATTGGAAAAGTTTGTTAGTGGAACCAAGGGGTCTGCATGTGGTGCCTGCCTCTCTCAGAGGAACAGCCCCTGCAAGATGACTCGTCAGGTGCAATACTGAATCACTCCTCCTGCCACAGCCACAAATTTAGACTGACTGCAAATGTATAGTTTAACGAATTAAAATGTTTTATTAGGGAATTTAACACAATTTAGGGGAAGAAGGGTTCAGGTGAGATAGGGTCTTTGAAACACCAAGTACTTACACATGTACTCATATCTGAATACACCTTATTATTTACACATCCAGATTAACCTTTATTATCTAAGAGGGGAAGGAGGGAAATGCCTGATCCTGTCCCATATGGGGTCATGGTTTGTGTGGAGGTGAGGCAGGAACACCTTAGGGAGGGAATGATCCCAAAATGCAATCCCTTACTTTATTCCTGAGATGGTCTAGGTATTTATGTATTATTTATGTATTATCACCTCAGACGATGTCATTCCATTTCTATTCCATTGGTCCAGCTTTTGCAGAAGCCATCCCGACACTGCAACTGTACATTCCTCTACTTACTGAAAGCTAAAGCAAGGTTTTAGTTATGTACCAGGACTATCTTTAACCTCTGTCCCATCTACACTGGTAAGTGGATATTCTACTTGCTGCCTTTAAGTAACCTTATGCTCATACAAGAAAGTGGAACTTAAACCACACAACTACAGACACATTAGTAATATAATTGCTAGTTTTGGGTTGTACCATTAAAACTCAAAACATGTTTTCAGCACATTTATAACAGTTGTATTTGAGTTGTTATTAAAGGCCAATGTGAATAGCCATAATACTTTCAATTACTATTTGAAATATCCCCCAAATAATTGCTCTATTTTTGTTAAATTCTTACCAAAAAATATTTTGATCTATAGAACTCCACCATCTACCAAAACCTAGATCTTATAACAATATAGTGTCAGGGCTTTTTTTTTTTTAAACGAATAATGAAACAAAGATGAATCGTATTATCATACAAACCAGTTTTATCACTTTCACATTTACAAATATACATGTTGTTCATGAAAACATTAAAAAAAAAGCCAGAGCTTTTCAGACAAGAAGAAAATAAATCAGATACAGATAATTCAAGAATATATTAACAGTAGCAAAACCATTCATACATTAGGTAAAAATTAATGTTTGCTCCCAAGCCAGTGTTCCTCGTTCTGTAACCATCTATGTCCTTCTTGTTTCGAGGTGCCTCAGTGAATGTTATGGCTGAATAAAAATAGATTTATCCAAGAATGACACAGATACAATTTCTAGAGATTCCATCATCCGGATATGGGAGCAGTTTGCTTGTGAATACATCCAGGACAGCAGTGCAGAGAATCATGAACAAACAAATCACATTCCACGCAAAATGCATTCTGACACACTTTACATACGTAAACCTGTGTGGAAAAGACAGAAAATCAAGTCAAATTAGAAAAAAAAAAATCAACACAATCATAGCACTACAGTAGGGCAACAGTTGTGTCGGCAAGACAGTGTAAATAGACTGTATTAGTAACATCACAGAAACCCAACTGAATTAAAGTTTCTAACAGCAAGTATGTCCAAAGGGCTGGGCTTGAGTCATTGTAGATGCTTTCAAATGGCTAATAGCTGAAGCCTTTTTTGCAACTCTGGAAATTCCCTTCCCATACATACAGACTTTGCAGTCTAAAAAAGATGTGACTATGAAACAAAGAACTCTAGTTAAAAATGAGATAAACTTCCACAAATATTTTTCTGGTCTTTAGAAGACTATACTAAGGGATCACTTCTGCTTCTGACACCCCTCAATGCAAATTCCAATGCAGTTCAGCATACTTACATTTTGATCTTTCATTTCTCCCTGGCAGCCTTGACAATACCTAAAAGCAAAATTGTGTGTTTTAACTGAAAAAAGTAAAGATTGTGTAAAATGGTGTTTAAAAAACTACGTATTACTAAATATTTCTTATTGCCAGAGATGCCAAAAAATGCCCCAACATTCAATAGTGTCTCCAGCAGCAAAGATGCTGCTGCCATCTACTTCTATTTTTGTGACAAAAAATGTAAAAGGTTGACAGGCATACTCATTATCACAAATATGATCTACATACCGTTCCCCCTGATACTCTTCCAGAGGCACTTCCTGAAAGGCATCCAAAGGAAACAAGTGATGGTAAGACCGAGCCAGGTGAGGCGCAGACACTAATGTAAGACCTGAAATTAAAGAGACATCAAAATTCTTACAAGAGAGGACTTACACAAAAGCTTTTCTGTATTAAACAAAGCAAAAAGAAAAAGAGATTCTTTAATTACTCAATGGTTCAGAGTTTTTCAGAAATAAAAATCTAAAATTATTTGTTCATTAGCTTCCATAATCCGAACCTGTAATCCTTTCCATAATTAAATCCAAATATAAATTGAAGAACAAATTGCCCAAATTCCTAATTAAAGGTTTAGCCATTCTTCAGAAGCACTGTAAAGTTAGCAAGTTTTTGATCCTCATGCTATAAACAAAATGCAATGACAGAAGAGTCTTCCAATTAAATCTAAATCCACAACTCCTTTGACAACGACTGATCTGCTGCTTCATGTTACCAGTTACAGTGGTTCCCAACAACAAGGCTCTGCTGCAGCCTGCTGTAACCCTGCAGAAGCCACTCCACAGCCTTGTTTCACCTAAAACAGGTCTGCTGGTTTGGGCTGGGATAGAGATTATTCTCTTCATAGTAGCTGGTATGGGACTGTGTTTTGGATTTGTGCTGAAAACAGTGTTGACAACACAGGGATGTTTGCATTATTGTTAAGCAGTGCTCACACAGAGACAAGGCATGTTTTGCTTCTCACACCATCCCACCAGTGCCATAGGCTGTGGGGGCACAAGAAGTTGGGAGGGGACATAGCTGGGACAGCTGATGTCAAATGACCACAGGGGTACTCCAGACCACATGATGTCATGCTGTGCAATAAAAGCTGGGGGAAGAAGGCAGAAAGAGGGAAGGACATTCAGAGTTACAACCTTGATTTTCTCAAGTAACTGAGAAACTCAAGTAACACGAGAGAGCCTTGCTTTCCTGGAGATGGCTGCGGATGGGAAGCAGTGAATGAATTCCTTACTCTGCTTATCTTGTGCGTGTGGCTTTTGCTTTACCTATTAAAGAGTCTTTATCTCAACCCACGTTTTCCCACTTTTACACTTCCAATTCTCTCTCCCATCCCACCAGGGTGGGTGAGAGGAGTAAGAGGCTGGATGTGCAACTGGCTCTGGGGGACTTGGTTGCCAGCTGGGGTTAAAGCATAACAACTGGCTACTATCAGCTGGGGCATGGGTTGGCACTAACTTCATTGCTCACCCACATGCTGTGTAAACTCCTGAGTTCTTGTTCTGCTGACAGCTGCCCCCCTGGAGAATCTGTTGCTGATACACAAGATTTCTCCAGTAACACTGTTACCTTGAGAAACTAAACACAAACTGATAGGAAAATCTTGACATGAAACTAAGACAAGGTGACCCAAATCTAGAAATATTTCATCCTCTTGCCAAATACACACATCTTGATAACACCTACCAAGTTTTAGTCATACTCATGTAGAAGCTAACAAGATAAAAGCTGTTGCCCACTCAACATTAATACAAAAAAAAAAAGAAAAGCTAATCCTCCCTCACATACTCATTATGGCCAAAGAGGAGAAGGGGTGGTGTGGAGAGGAGAGATACCATTGGTTGCACTGGCTCTTATTGTTTGCAAGACTGAAGGGCTTATATTTACATCTCTATACCCTTATGTGTCACTGGGCACCCAGCTCTCAGGTTCAACTTTGAAACCTTTAGTCCAGACTCAGGGAGGGGGTATTTCTGTGCTTTTACTCCGAAACACTCTTTATCCTTATGGCCTTGCACTGAGGAATATGAAACACTGGTGTGCCTGTTGAATTAGAATTCTTGAGGAAGTTAATATAATTCATATGTGAATTGCCCTTCTTCCCCCCTTTGCTTTAGAGCTTTTAGTCGATAACATTACACCAGGGAATATGATACAGCCCTACTGTTACTGGTACTGCACTGACAGTCCCTTGTATTAAGCTAACACCCCAGGACATAGGAATGCAGGGTTCTTAAAGCAGAGATGGCTTTTAATTTCTAAGTATAGTTGAATTTTTCCACTCCTCAACTCTGTTACCATTAAGTCCTAATTCATCTGCTCATGTTTTATTGTTACTCACCACAGACTTTGCATTCCACAGGAAGTTCACAGTATTTGGCTCTGCACTGGGGACAGAAATATCCACCCAGTGTAAGACCCGGCTCACTGTTGTTTTCCAAATGTCTGGAGTAGAGAGACAATAAAGGACCTAAGAGATGACACTACAATACTACATAACTACAAATATTACATATTCTCACAACAAATTGCTTTAAAAGTTTCAGTAGCTTTCACGCAACAGTTCCACGTGTGTGGAAAACAATTGATAGGGTGAGGAATCTGTAACCACATTTTCCTACAGAAACGAAACAAAGACCAAATTTTCCCAGGCTAAGGAGCCAATATATCTTTAAAAATAAAGTTATGAAAGATAACAGCTTTAGTATCTATTCTTACACATAAACAAATATTCTGTACTGACTTTAAGATGCACATTAGTACTTAATCCTATTAGTACTTATTCTTTCAAACACCAGACACTTTTTTCTTCTGAAAATTCAGACTCCCTTATGATCCCTAAAAGCTATTATTCCTTTAATTGAGAAGAGCACTGGCACATTAAGCTAATGAGGCCTCTGTTTGAAACTTCCCTTTAAAATCTCACTAGTACATAGATTGAAAATACTTTATTCCAGATTATACTCCTCATCCTCGCCATTACCTTTATGGTGATGAAAATACTTGAATCCAGAAATGCAAGTAAAATGGGCATTAATTACTTTAATACCTTTTAGCACCCTTGCATTCTTATTGCTCCACAAGACAACTGAAAGCCATTTGCTACCTTAAAAATGTCAAATGTAAATTTTAAAAAGCATATTTAGCAGAGGTAACTATAGCAACATACTGGTGTGCAAATGGAAATAAAATTTCTACTGAGAATTTGCAAGACATTACTTACTATTTCTTCATGTTATTTTGCAATACTTTAACTGACAAACGGATTTCCTAAATATGACCTACTATTGAATTCTAATCAACTCTACTTACGCCATGCTGAAGGAGGGCTTTGCATCTTGATCAGATAGAGAAGCAATAGTATGCTGAGGAAAACCTGAAAAGAAACACATCCCATATTACTATTTTGAACACACAAGCAATCTTTCAATTTCCTACTTCAGTTGAGAATTTTCAAGATTAAGGCCTATGTCTTGTTTTGGTTTTGTGGTGTTTGGGTTTTTTTGTTGTTGTTATAGGAGAAATAATACACTGTTACTAGGTATCAAAATATTCTGAAAGGTCTCTATCTACATCCACCAACAAATCCCTCACTGTACTTCCCCCTGCTGAATAAAAGTCCTTTAGTAGACTTCATATTAACTGAAGCTTCCTGGAACCCCATTCATGAAGAACAGCTAAATAAAAAATTAAGTGCAATGCCAGAAAAGCAGAAAGAGCACTACATGAATGTGCACTTGAATAATGGTTTCTGATTAATGAGAAAATATGTATACATGTAGACACCAAGCGTATGTTCACCTTCCAAGTGCAGTACATGACAGATAAGAGTATCACACTTCACAGAGACTGAACAGATACCACTCCTTCTACCACTTATTTTTTAGAGCTCATGCCAAGTAGGTAGTTAATTTTTTGACTGCTACTCAGGATTTACCTATAACAAGTAAATCTCTTCAATATTTAGATCTACATGTAAAAATGCATAGCTTCTTGTTTGTGAAAATGGGTGGATCAAAGTGAGAAGTCAGTGCTTTACCTCATGGCATTAGAGTTCCTATTCTGGTTTAACTCCAGGCTTAAAATTATTGAGAAACACATCAGGAGAAGAAAAGGTAACTAATCCATTTTTTAAAGAACACAACAGTGCTCCTAACAAACATGTACTACGTGGCCAAAAAGATGGCTGTCACAGTCAATTAAGCTTATAATAGCTGCTTTCTGCAGAGAAAAATCTTGAGGAATAAACAAAATAGTTTTTCATTCTTCATTTTTAAGTATGACATTTATAGTAGTTACTGTGCAAGCAGTATCACTCCATTGTTTTCAACTGCAGTTGAGTAATTTGTCTTAATTATTTTAATTCTTAGATTCATTTAACTGGACTTCTCTGCAGGAACATCAAGAAAATTGATACCTATTTGGCAAAATAAAAGTTAAAACAAAGAAAACCAATTGTGTAATGTCTTCATTATACTTCTAACTATTTGTGTGGCTCTAGCACATCAGATGCAAAGACAGAAAAAGCCAAGGGCTGTAAATCCTGTGGTAGGAATTCTGCAAAACCATATCCTACCCATCCGAATGAGGGAGCACTCAGAACTTGAACTGGCAGGTGGAGGACTAACATGATGCATCAGCAGCTCCTTATAATGACTTTCATCTAAAATAACGTGGTATGTTCCTGTCACAAAGAAAGAAATGCCTTACTCTCAGATAAAGAGCAGGTAAGAACACAAACACATCCCCCAAATGACAGAAAACAACTAAAGTAAAAAAAATAATTTAGCCAACCCTGTTCCTAAAAAAGTCCTGTCAATGCTTCTGAAAATGACAAGTTTTAAAATTAGTAACACCAGAATATTTATTTAGATATAAACGCCCACAGCTTTTTCTCTATTATTACTCTGTAGCAATGGTATTGTAAGAGCTACCATTGTAGTAATTGACATTAACATGTTACATTAATTAAGTTCCACATCACATAGCTGTATATGTGGAACACTAACTTTTATAATACAAGTATTTCTTCTGTCAAGAAATGCAGCTACCAGCTGATACTAATTTCATTAAATACTGTATATTTTGTAGATTTGGGAAAACTAGATTTTCTCCAGCACAACAGAATATTCATCCTTAAATACTGAAATGCATTACTGAAAATATGACAAATTAGCCACTTAATTTTGATTTTTAACTTGTATTAACAGTGTAACTACTGAACTTCAGATACATACCACCTGTTTCTCGGGCAAGTACTGTACAGACTCGAACTTCAGCACTTAGGCCAATGACAGACACTCTGATCTTGACTGCTTTTAAACACTTTAAATGGAAAAAGAAAGCACACTCAAATTGATATGCAGAACAGAAAACAGTAAAAAGGTTAATAGTTTTAAATTCAAATTAATTGGCAACAACACTGCAACTGTATGTTTTTAGTCCAACAGCTTGGATGTTCAAGGTAGTAGTCAAACTTCGCTTCTGTACCTTAATTAGATCATAGATGTTGGCTGGATCACATGTTGTCAGACTGCTGAAGACTACCAAAACCTCTCTGCTTGTATGTCCTGGCATGTGCCTAAAGAAAGTATAGAGTTAATTTTCTTCAGTAAACTAAGCTACTTGTATGCTAAAGTTTCCAAGACTAAAGTCAGAACATGACATGATATGAAGTCCCCTACAAATTAAAAACAACTGTAGTTAAGATCCTCCTCTGAGCACCAGAATTTCACCTTCCAAAAGCCAAACCTTTCTATTACCTAAAATACAGTATTTGATTGTGTAGCTGCTACATGATTGTTTGCTCTAATGCTTAAGTTAACCCTGTACCTTATTTGTAGAAGTAAAATTCACCTTCAAACTAGCAACACTGCACCTAGTCCTCCTGACTTATTAAAATAAAAATTTCTAGTAAGCTTATAGGTATAAATCCATTACTTTTAGCTACTGTCTTTTAGTTCTTAATGGAAAACTCTCTTCCAACTAGTAATTAAAATAATTGCTATGACACTGACTGCTAGCTTTGTTCTGTCAGTATTTCTAGCTATAATTATTTCTTAAAACATTCTTCCACAAATGTTTATCCCATCTCAATACCTCACACAGCAAAAAAGGTTTTTACATCTATCCTACCTAAAAATTTACCTTTCTGAAGTGTGCCTAAGTATGCCAAAACCATCACCAGATTACTGTGATTCGGGGCTGTTTCTTTTCACTTATCATTATTAACTCCTAATACTGCCCTCTGTTGTACATTAGCCTTCTAGTAAAAAATCACTGCAGGGTCTTTCATCACCATATTCATACACAACACGAAATAATCTACTTTGTTGTAACATATTCTTACTTTTTATAAACAGCAAACAGAAGCATCTTGTGTTAGAAAATTAATTTCTGCACTACTAACATCTTAACAGTCTAAGAGGACATGAAGTGGCCTTTCAAGACTCAGGTCAGCATGATGCAGTATGTTAGCCTGTAAAAAATACTGTCTCTACCTCCCCAAAAACTCACAATCAGCATTATACTATTTATGGAACACAAAGAAAACAAAAAAACCTCCATGTATATACTAACTTTAAAGTCTGCATGGCCAAATTTAGTGAATTATATAGAGAAGGCTCTCCACTGCAGTTCATATCCACTGCTTTCTTCAGAGCAGTTATGTGCTTTTTTGAGTTACCTGTAAGTGAAAAGAAACAATTCACCTGGAGTAACAAGCTAAAAGAATTTAAATATTTAAACTATATATTTAATGAAGGATACCCAAGCAGCAATGGTTTTCAAACTGGCTTGTAACTCTATGTTTCTCACCCGATATTGACCTCTTGATCAGAATGCAGAGAACAGTAAAACAATATAGTAACAGAAAGACATTTACTAAAAAGACACTCAATTGTTAGAAACCCGAAAGAATAAAATCACCATTAGGTATCATTAGGCATCACTAGGCTCTTAACGTGAGTGTGAAGTGTCTCACAAAGCGCTTCAGCAGGAACAGAGTTTAGTTTCCTCTCTCGTCCTCACAGTACTGTCAAGGACTGGCTGGTTGTCAAAGTCCTCAATAAAGTTACTCCAGTTTACAGGTGAATAAAGAGAAAAAAAAAAAGACTTCATCTTTATAGCTACACAGCTTGTAGTGAGAGCAGGCAGGAACCTTCTGAACATCAGATCAGATCTCACAGAACACAAGAGATGCCATACCACACAAAATTAACATGGCTAAGACTTGATCACAAGCATGTGATGACAATTGTAGATCAAAACAGATCAAAATAAAGACTCTGGCTGCAGATAAATTGCAATAACTTCACTTGGAGTTAATGCATCCTCATTTTCAGCAGTGTAATCCAGGTAGAAATTATAATTTCAATGCAAGAAATGAAAACACCTCCGATTTAACAAAAATATACTACCTCCCTACCTGAGAGTTCTGTCATTTTTTCAGCTCTTTTACTCTTGGTTACAATTAAGCCAATCTGCAGAAGGGAGAGGAAAAAAGAAATAATAAAAAAAAAAGGCAAAACCTTTCCTAGCAAGTTTAAAAGTCAGTTGATTTACATTTTGCTGTAGTTTACCCAATACTTCTACAGGAATCAGAATTACTTAACAACACAAGTGTTCTTGTAAGTGTAACAACAGCAGCATAACACCATGCACTGGTTAACACACATTCCTGTATCTTCTGTACTTTTGCCACAAGGTACAGAAATAAATCTTCTAAAATTCTAAACACCTGAACATGAATATAATCTAGTCTTCTGTGTTAAAATTTATGTTCAGGAAAAAGGGAATAGATGGGTTCTTATTTTCATTAATTCAGGTAGAAACAAGAATTTCATGAGACTGAGGAGGAAGGGATGGGAAGGAACACATCAACTGAAAACAGTTTACTAGATAGTGTTAAAACTAAAAGTAACTTTAAAATAATTTTCAGTTACTTGTTTCTTGCATGATTGTACATACCTGACTAATAGGATTTTGGTCAAAGTACTCTTCAACAAAATATTCCAGTAACTATAAAGAAAAATTAAGACTGTTAAAAACTAAATACAGTTTTATTCCACACAGATGAAATAGGTGGTACTCACAAAACATCCAGTACAGTTTAAAAAAAGTTGGCGGAAAAAGGGAGGTGCCCTTCCTTTCCATTCTCCTTTCACCCAATCCCTTCCATCCCTCTCCTTCCTCCATTACATGTTACCAATGGAATGTAAATTTCAGACATCAGCCATCCCTTATTTAATTGACTTCATATGATACAGTTCTAGGTTATTGTTGGCTCAAATGGAAGTTCACAATACAATAAAAAGCACTCATCTGTACAAAATCATCAAAACCCAGGACCTCATTGCTTAGTATTGCTAAAGAAGACCATACAGTACAAAATGTACAGTTCAAGTCCTCCACAGTCTGAAGCAGCAATCCAGTTCAACTCCTGTCTAGCATCCGTTCAAACCAGAATTCATCAAAACACAACTTTAAGAAAAAAAATATATCAAGATGTGTAATGAAAGTATGTTTAATCTTCTTTCATCCTTGATCATGGGAAATGCTTCAGGTGAACTTCCACAGACTTTTCATAATATGTCTTTTTCCCCAATACGTCCTTATAAAGTGTTTTTACTGCACAGCAGCACTTGTGCGAGGCAGACTAACATCACACAGATCTTAGTGTTAAAAAAAACCACAACGAAACAGGAAAATTACAGACTAGCAACAGAAACAAGGCAAAAAAAATAGGGATGAGAAGAGATGATGAGGCTATGCATGTAATGTAGTCACAGGAGGAGCCTGCCACTCTTGTAAATGCAAAACACAACACAGAAAAAGTGGATTAATGAGAGAAAACCTCTGAATGCAGAAATACCTTCAAAGTGCAAGTAAGTCTGTTTGGTTTTAAGTCTTGATCCTCCATGGTTCTTGATCCATCAACAACCACATAAAGGTGACGCATCTGCATTTCCACCAGAAATGATTATCACTTATAGAACAGATATTTAAATTAACTGTTCATTATACCATTTTCTTAAAAAAGCAACCAATTTCTCTCTCAAATGGGCAAAATTCAGTATACCAAGCTATGCAATCAACAGCAAATGAAAAAGTAATGCATTTTTTCCACTTTGCATGCAAAATAAAGAGACTACTTGAAAAACACACTGTCCCTTTCCTCTCGTGATATGCTGCAAAATATACATAGTTTGAACCATTATCTCTTAGTCTAAAAAGCTCAGTGTTGTATCAAGTAATGCTGTTATCTACAACTCCTTTAAATTATGCCCATTTTTCACATGAAGAAAAGTTGACAGGAGTGTGTGATGATACTGCTGTTGCAGAACACACCCTGACACAGCAAATGCGCCAAACCTCCACCTCTGAACACTCACACCCACACTGCCAAGGTGGGTTGTTTGGTGGAAAATGTAAGCTTTGGGCTTATCCTGGTTTGAGCCAGGATGAAGCCACTTTTACTGATTTTTATTCCTTCAGTGAGCTCTCTTTTAACTAGTAGCAGAGTGTCCCAGCTTGGAATGATGACAAACACTGGAATATTTTTCTAACTGCTGGGGCTTCAAGGTCACATCTTTGCTCTGCCAGCTCAGACACTACGGGGAGATCTGTGACCCCCCGTAAGAGGCTGATGTAGACAGACAGCAAAATTGGCCAGAGATATTCCATTCCATGTATCTAGGTAAGCTCAGAGGAAGGTCAGAGATCACAGAAGGAACTTCCTTTCTGCTGCTTCTTTCCTTCCATCCATGGCTGGTGTCCAGGGAGGACTCCATCCATCCATCACCATTGACCCCCAGGCTTGAGCTCTCCTGACCCTCATCACTCTCTCTTTTCTCCAGCAGCTCTGGGACATTTCAGGACTGTTAGCAGCTCAGGAGATGCTGTGGGAGTTGCTGGGGTTGGGGGGAGGCAATAGGGGGTTTGCACATTCCTGAACACATTTGTATATAATTGTATATATGTTTTCTTTATCATTAGTGTTTAATTAAAGCTGTGTAGTTTAGTTCTCAATCTTGTAAAGTCTCTCATTCTCTCTCTCTCCTTCCCTACTGGGGTGGGGGGGGAGGGGACTGAGAGTGTTGCTGTCGATTCTGAGTCAAACAGTGACAGGTCTCAAGCACATGAAGTCAGCAAAAGGGTATTTCAGACTAGGCATAGCACCTCTATTCAAGTAGTTTTGGACTGAGGACAGAAAAGGGTTAAAACATTAACATACCATTCCAAGTCGAACCTGCCCATGGTGTTCATAGAGTCTAATAAAACACAAAAGGATTTAAGTAAGTTGCAAGTGAATGAATGGATCCTAACACAGAGGTCCAAACAAATCCGGTACTGGACACCTGGCAAATACGGAGCAGTAACAAACCACAGACACTTACTTACACTGAAAAAAAAGGCAATTCAGCTACAGAGAGATGCCACGTGTCTCAGAAAACAAACAAACAAAAACTATTTCTTAATGCCAGGTTTAACCTTTAAAACTTCATCCAAATTTAACTGCGTTTAAACATAACAGGAAACAAATCTAGATTTTATCCAGCAATTTTTATGACAGTTTGAAACACTAATCTGGTGCCATGCTACCAAAACCCAGCTTGAAGCACGACCTGGATCCTTGAAAAATGCTGCAGGATTTTCCCTGAGCAGCGCAGACGGCAACGCCAGCGCCCTGCACCGCCCTCCACCAGGCCAAACCCTCTCCTCTTCTGCCAGCAGACACCGGGGCTCCCTAGCCTGCATGCATTCTGCCTCAAAACCAGCGATAAGAACAACTGCTGCTGTTTTATGTCCCGGCGCGGTTCCCCAGCGGAGGCTGGAAGGGGGCAGCGGGGGCCCTGAAGGGGCAGGGACACAAGAACACACGGCCCGCGCTCAGAGGACCTGGTTTCGGAACGGTTAAGTCCTTGTACCTGACCAAACCAGTACTATTCCTAGCATCACAGAATCCTGGGGGCTGGAAGGGGCCTCGAAAGATCATCTAGTCCAACCGGGCTCGCAGCCACACGCAATACCTCTTCCTCTTCGCCTTGAAAAGAATGTCCTCAATAGTCGCCTTCAGGGAGCCGGTTTCGTCTTCTTTGAGAATTTCCCTGGGGCAAAACAGACGGCTGTTGAGCAGGGGGGCAGGTTTTCACCTCCCTTCATCGGCAGGAGGGGAAAAGAGGCACGCTTACCATGTTCTCTCGTAGCCCCCCTCCCAGCGCTTGGTCCGCTCGGGCTCCTCATCCATCCTGGCGGCTTCGCGCGGCGGCCGCGCTCCCGGGAACCCCGCGGGCTGCCCGGGCGGGCTGGAGCAGCTCCCGCCGCAGGGGAAGCCCCGCTACGGCGCTGCAGGGCGGGAGAAGGGGCAGCGAGGAGGGCCCGGGCAGGGCAGGGCAGGGCGGCAGGAGCCGGGCAGGAGCCGGGCCCAGCCTTCCGGCCCAGCCGCCGTCACGGGCCCGCCGGGCGCGGCCCCTTCCGCCGCCAGTTCCGGGGCCGCCGGGCGGTGGTGCCGGGCGGAGCGGGCGGTGGTGCCGGGCCCGGTGTCCCCCCGCCGGGCTTTGCGGGGCGCGGCGCGGGCTCTGCCGCCGGGAACGCCGGCGCAGCCTGCCCTGAGGTGGGGATGCGGCCCGGCCCGGCCCGGCCGGAGCTGTCGGGCCTCTCCCGCGAGCGGGCGGCCTGCCCGGCCGAGGAGGGTGTTGCCGCCGCCGCGCTGACACGCGGGGTGTTTTCCTCAGCATCACCGGAACGCGTCGATCAGAAGGCTGGCGGAGGAGCTAAACCGCCCCGCGGGCACATCCCGGCGCTGCCCGGCCCAGGGGCCCCGGGCCCGCCCGCCGGGCCGGGTCTCCGGGCCGGGCGCTCCCTGCGTTCTCCAGGCATTTCTGCCGTTAACCGAAGCACTTTCAGTGATTAACAGAAGAATCTAGCAGCTTGTTTACTGCAGCATTGGATTTCAACGCATAATTACGCTCGTCGATGGATTAAAATAGCTGCCCTTTATCCCAGGAGCAAACGCGCTGCTTGAACCCTGCTCTACAATACAGATACTGGAATTGAGTTCTTGCTGCAAAGTTTAGGGTCTATTTCCTGTGATTTTTAACGTGCTCACGGGGGCAAACTAAGCAGTGGAGTGCTACAAGTTTTGGCAAATGCAAAGACAACTCCCACCAGATTCAGAACCGACCCTTTGGGGCTGGGTCCTTGTTCCACGGCAACAGCTTTCTTTGGGGATTGCTTTAAATAAACTGTCACCACAGAGCCAGGAAGGGTTAATTGGCAGTTGCATTTAAGAAGTGGGTCAGGGTGCTTCACGTTCCATTGAGAGTGTGTGCTAAATGCTCTGACCAAAGGAAATGTAGTTTTTTTCACTAAATCTTGTGTACCTTCCATTTTCCAGATAGCTTTAAATGTAGTTTGCCTCCTTTGCAAGCACAGAGTTTATTTTTAAAGGCAGATGGAAATATACAGGTAGGACTCCAGTTCGTATCCAGCAGCTGTTGTGGTTACAAATTACAACAGAGAGATTCTGAAATACTGGTTATTGTAGCAGAGTGCCTGGGCCAGGTGCTGGGCTGGAGGAGCTCTAACCATACATGCCAATGCAACTTTGAAAGTCGTTTATTTTTTGGCCTCTGAAATAGCCTAAGTCTAGACTAGAAGATGTTGTAATGCAGTGATTGCTTAGAGACTAAAACTTCCTGAAGATACAGCTTTTTATTTTTACTTGCTTTTCAACATAGAGCAACAGGCTGTTTTGTTTGTACACACAAATGTGAGCAGACACTAAAATAAAGCATGAAGATTACAATCAGTCACAGTTTTAACACCCAGTAGAAATACTGGGGGTTTGGCTGGTACCTAGGTCTGGGAGAAGCTTTTATTGTTCTCTCCATAGAAGAAATCCAAAGCACTTGTGGTACTGATTATCTTCATATGCCAGGTTGTGCTTCTCCTACTGAAAATACTTGTGGACGTTGACTAAGCACCTTTCACAGCTACTGTGGTAAAGGTTATAAAACTACGTTTGACTGCAACAGTAAGGTTCTTCTACTACCCTCACTTTGCTGTGCCCAGAAACTGACAGTTCTGCAGCAGTATCATACCAGCCAATGCCAAATGAAGCACAACATGGTCCCTATGCTAAGGCGTTTACAACAGCAGCTAGCCACCATTGTTAAACCTAGGGTATGATTTGTTTAAATACAAGAAAATCCATTTTCAGGGGCATGGACTAACATCAGAGAAGATAACATGGTAACAAAACGTCACCACAGAATGGATTTACTTTTGTGAGAATGAGGCAGCAGGGGAAAGCACAAGGGAACAGAGGGGCAGGTGTGTTAGCAGAGCAAAGTCACTAACAGAAAAACAGGATCATTACTATGAAACATTCAAAAGTACCATGATCTGAAATCTGGTGTGAGAAAGAAAAAAAATTTACATGCAATTTACATATGTGTATACATAATTTTGCTGTAGCTCCAGAACAGAATATTACACACAGTGGTATAAAAGAAAAATTACTGTAACTACTCAGTTTTAGGTAGAGGCAAAGAAACCCAGGGACACCCACACAGTGCACATAATTTAGGCACAGTAGGGAATAAGAAAACTTTCAGGATGCAAGAACACATCATAGTCACTTCATATGGTCTAGTAGTTCCACAAGGTCTTTATCTGTATTTTAACAGGATATATTTAAACAGGATTTAAACAGAGCAGGTTCTAGAACCGTGTTAAGTATCTCAAATTATTTGTTTTGTTAGAGTGAAAATTACACGTAATCTTAAAAGCTTGCAAATGTTTATGTTCCCACAAGACAAGCAAAAAGAAAATGCAGTTATGCAAAAGTGTTCTTTCACGTGCAGAGTTTGAGATATTTTCAGACTAAAGTCAAAATACAAGAGCTAGCAAATTAGTTTCAGGTATTTTGATGTTATGTGACTACGTTTCCCTTCCACCCAAAACAATTCCATGCAACACATGACACTGAAAGTTTGCATTTCATAAGCATCACAGTGAGATTCAGCTCAATAAAGGCAGAGATAGTTTTAGCCAACTTCTCTGCAGAGCAATTTTAACTGGATACAGTGGAAGTGTGCCAAGACTGGGTTTGACCTCTTGAATTACAGGAAAGTTGCCGCGCATCCGTTTCTAAGGGGTGTCACTCTGCATCCAAGTAAGACAATATCTAAGGAAGAAAACCTTTTAACAGTAGTAACACTGCCTTAAATATGAGCAGGGCAGTAGGTGGGGATAACTTCTGTATCTTTTGGTAGCCTGTTGCATTTATAAGAAGCAATTTACAAATAGAGGGGAGAGGAGAAATTAACTAGCTTTCTATTAAACCCTACCTGGGAAAAAGCCAATGTAATTTGAAGGAAAGCAATGAAAACTAGTGAAGATGGAAAAAAAGGAATTATTTAGTTGAAGAAGTCAAGATTTTCTTCTAGGAGCTGAAATAATAATGTAGTTTGATCAACTTCCATTAGATCACTTTTGCCTTCTTAAGAAGGCAAAAGTCCAACTTATAAAACATCAAAATGGAAAAATGGCTGCAAGCTGGCAATTTTAATAGAAGAGAGAAACGAGACATTTCAGAACAGGGATTTTTTTATTATCAAGGCCAAGAATTTCAATTTTAGACAGGAACATTGGATATACAATCAGTTCGTAGATTATGATTGTCCAAATGCTTCAAACCCCACCACAATTTTGAGATTAACAAACTAAATACTATGACAAACCACTTATCTTTGTCATTGCCACAAGCATTTTTAGCTGATAACACTATCATGGAAGCAAGTCCACCCAACTATGTGATAAAAACTTTTGATTACATTTGTCAGGCACTGCTTCATCTGCCTTGCAAAAATGTACATAGTAGAAAAGAGTTAGGATATGTTGCCACAGCTATCTTGATCAAGGATATCCAGCTGTTTATCAAGATTTAAAAAAAAAAAGCCCTTTTATTGATTTATTCAAGTCCTGTTTGAAAACTATGATATTTCCTGGAGCCTCTATGTCTTGGACACTTCCCTTTGTTGATCTGTAGAGCCAGGCAGGCATTTTCTAAGAGGAAGTAGTGAAGGATAAAACTATTACATACACCCAGTGTCTGAGGATAGGCTGGAATTAAAAGGCTATGCTGTATGCCCATTGATGTAGGCAAGTATCATTTGGTAAATTTCAAATAAATGTCAATTACCTTCTGCAAAAACCCAGTCACACAGGTAAGACCACATAGCAGAGTGCTCACACGAACATGCAACAGTGTCAATTCAGAGCTGAGACTAGAGACTGCACAGAGACCTATGTGACCATAATCTAATAAATTATGTAACTTGTCTCAAGTATACCTTCTGTTCTGTAAGGACATTAAGACATCACTTTCCCTGATAGTTCCTATTGTAACTAATTCTCAATTTATTCCTAATTTCTGTCTTGCATTTGAATGACTTCAATTTCCATTAATCTCAATTTTTCCGAGAGACAAAGATGTTTCTTAGACTAGTATTTTTTTCTTTGGCACAGTCAGAGCCCTGTTGACAAGTTGTTTTCTGGTCCTCCATTGCTAGGTTAGAGCAAAACCAGCTCACCAACTCTATACACCCAAAGTGCCTGCTTAGCAGTGTTGAGGTCCATGACAGATCCAGGAGTGAGCAAATAATTCACTGAAATGGTCGCAGTGTGCTGCCCTGGTGGGCTTCCTGAGCTGTGAAGGTAAATACCTTCTCCTGGGGCTCCATGATCAGCATACCCCACTTCATGCACTGCACTAATCCTGTATGAACCCCAAGAGGCTGTCAGAAGGTAGTATTCCTACCCATCTTCTCTCTCCAGCTTTTGGAAAAACCCACTCAGTCACACCTGTGGCACCTTGCTGGGAAACATGAATTGGTCTGCACATAGCTCTCTGTGCTTTGTTTATTTCCTTGTTCCAGCCACAGGCATGGTTTGTCCCTTCCCTACCCATTTGTTGGAAACTTGGCAGGAAAGAAGCAGCAGGACAGTTCTGCAGAGGCTGTGCAAGCACTGAAGGGCTAGAAGCCAGTTTCTCAGAGACTGAAACTCAAACCACTGTTACAGGAAGCCTAAAGCTGGGTCTCTGTGTCCTACAGGACAAAGTCTTGTTAAAGGTGCAGACTATGAATCCTCCAAAGAGAACATCAGAGCCAGCTTCTTTTTAGCACTTTATTGTAAGTATCAGTTGATCCTTTACCTTGGACTAATCTTCTCCTGGTACTGATACCCAAAAGTCCCACTGAGGAAAAAGAAATAATAAAAAGAAACCTGAGTATACAGTGAGTGATCATTTAGATTGCAGGGATCTGGACAAGGACCTCTCCTATGAAGAAAAATTTAAGAAGTATACAGCACACTCAGCCCAGCTCCTTTATAAGGTAGAGAGGTTTCTTCTTATTTGAAAATAACAGAAACCTGAGCAAAGAGAGAGGCACCTGAAAAGAGGGAGAACACGGGATAGCACTGACTGTCATCTGATTTCAGACTGATGAAAACATTGAGATGCCTTCCAGGTAGATGAGACTGAAGGCTTTTGACCTAAGACGTCCCAAGTTTTCAAATTCTCTCCGCATTCCTATGGTGTCTTGTGTTAATTACTTCATCCACTAAAACTCTTGGAGTGAAGTGGCTGATAAAACTGGAATGTCAACTTTATAAATACGGAAGTGGGTTTGTAGCCATCAGTATTGCAATGTGATGATAAGGGCTCAAAGAGCAGAAGCGATATTAACTGCCAGAACAAGGCACTGAACAAAGAGGTGGTACTGCTACCACCATTCTAATCTGGAAATGGATTTCCTGATGCCTTGCCTTTAAATTAAGGCAAAAGTTGAAAACTTTCTTTTAAAGAAAAAAGTATCACTAACAAAAATTTGAAAAAACCTTAATCTGAGCACCTTTTCCTAACAAAATGCCTTTATAAGCAGCAGAATAACACAGCTACACTGTGTGGGGTTTTTTCAAATTAAAATATATTTCAGAGCAGACAAGTTGCAGTTGTAGAAAACTGTACAAAGAAATTACCAATGCCTCTAAAATTTTACTGAGTAAAAAATAGTAAACAAAGATGGAGAAAGGACACGAACAGAAAATGTAGTGGCTTATAAAAAACATCTGCATATACACACCTATCCCCAAGATACAATATAAAAATGTGTATTGAATTTTTGCAGATATGCTCTGGAAAGCCTATCTATTAAAATGCTTTACCCAGCCTCATAAAGGATACTAATAATTTATACTTTGAACAAGAATTGTTTTTGCTGCACTTACTCTCCGCATGCCGAGTTCACATCAGCTGCTGCCAAGGCAAAAAGTCCTGTTATTTGCTGGTAAAGAATGAAGTATTTTGCCTTTAAACCCACAGATTCCTACAAAGATGACTAAGAAAAGGTATATGAAGCATACTGGCTGATAGCAACACTAATGAAACGCTAACATGCACCTCATCCTGTACCTCTGTTCCGTTAAGGCCATGTATAAATGTGCTGCATCACCTCTAAGGAGGGGAATAAAAAAAAAAAGCAAAAAACCAAACAACAGAAGCCCAACACATCCTGCTCACTCACCACCGCCAATACACTATGGCTGCTTAAATAGGAAGTTACTTTGCATCTCTTGTTGGGTAAAATTCCAGATTATTTCAGACTACAACACAGCATTTGGAAATACAATACAAAAAAGTCTGACTAAACAAACTGTCAACTTGCCAAAATTATTCAACATGATGAAGCACTGCAACAAACCCCAGCCAGAAAGAACAGCTCCAGTCTTCCTGATGTCATTAAGATGTCACCTATAAATAAAATCTGCAATTGTTAGTGGCACTTCTGTGCAAATTTTTTATATGGTATTTAGAACTGGTTTCTCTGGTGGGCTTTGCAAGTTTGCAAATGCAGTATTTTCAAATAAAGTATCCATATTTAAGAGGCCAAACAGTGTACTGTCTAATAAAAGCAGAAAGCTAACACAAGTTTTCTAAACTTATCTGAGAACTTCACTTCATTGGTTTAAAAATCAATCTGCATTAAAAAACCTACTGGTAATGTACAACATCTAAATAAAGGACAAAGTGATTAAGTGATCCCCATAGGTGTACTGTTTTGAGAGTAAATAAATAATTTAAAATCGATTTAAAAAATAGAAAATAGCATTAAAAAAATTAAGGCATAGCTAAGTTTCTACATTCCAGTTCATAATTTTATCATAGTCCTGAATTCGTTGTTTTATATGAGAAAGTTTGTTCTTTAGATATTCACAACGCTCCTTTTTCTCCAGAAATGCAGGATCCTGCCAAAAATATGAAAACATTTACATTAATACATTACACTTTCAGACTCTTCCAAGAGTAGCCCATTATCAGTTATGTTCTTGATTAATGACAGTATACAAATATTCTCCAAAAATCACACTTTTTTCTTGGCCACAATTTCTTATTTCCTGCTTCCCCCTTCCTTCATGAAAGGCTGGAAAAAAAGGTTCTGTTTTTATGTGCTGTCCTTACTTAGTACACAGAGCAGTTTTACAACAGAAATCTGCAAATATAAATGACATCCTACTACATAATTTAGATTTTATGCGTGCATTGTTGTATGTCTAATATATCCCTCCCCCAAAAAAGCAATGTAGTTTAATTAACACAGATTCAAAACTTGAATTCTATGAGATAAAAAGGTTACTTGTAATGTATGTTTTTAATGGGACAAAAGCACACATTTACTGACTGCATCTAAAAACTACAGTGTCATGTCTTGGCTTATGCTGAAAATTACTTTTTGAGAGTCTAAGTTCCATGACACAAAGAAAATACAAAACTTTAAGGGTAAACCTATGTTTTCTATTGTTAACTTATCTACTTCCTGTGTCAGTCAGTGAATTAATATAAATAAACTGGATCCCAAAAATCACCAGTCTTCTGAACATGGAATGCTAAGAGATGAGACATACTCTCAGAAAATGAAAATGCTTAACTGTTGGGATGTTCCCCCCCCCCCATCTCTCTAATTGTTCTCAAAACAGGTTGTCAGCATGAGTGGAGCGGGTTGTTTCCTAACTTTGCAAAAGGTTTAAAAGACAAAATATACAAAGCCTGGTAGTAGCTATGGATACCCTGAGATAGCAAACTGTACCTAGTGTCAGACATGTTGGCTATTTACACTCTGTTTGCTATTCAGTAGATTCACTACCAATATAAAACTGAAAACACTCACATTTTTCTTCTTCTTGTATTCTTGCAGAACTTTGTATATCCTTTCTTGTTCCTAATGAAAGACAACACACATTTAAACACCTTAGGCGTGCTCTATGTCTTCATGTAAATTGTACAAAGTACTCATCAGAAGCAAAATTCTCACTTGATCAGTCCATTCTAGTTGTAACATTTTAGTTGTAAATCTTGTACTTTGAGAAACAGTAAAAGTACATTAATTGTCTTTCACTCAAACTTGATAGCTACGAGTATGAACAAACCCAACAACCAACCAGAAAAACACGTATACAACTTCACTGCAACTTGGTATCCTTGACTGATGACCACAAAAAGAAATGACGTATTTGGGAAAACTTCATCTCCTACCAAGTCACAGCCAGCATGATAAGACATGATGCCTTTGCTAAAGACAGTCAGAAGCTGCCTGCTACCACACTTGTCTTCCATGAGGCTATTTCACAGGTACTTACATATATGCTTTCCGGATGGTAAGGAAGCTGTCTCATCAATGCATCCAGCTCATCAAACTTTTTTAATACAGCATGAACTTCCACAGACAGCTCTTTATATTCAGCAAACTGATCATTGAATACTGCTTTGTACCGGTCTCGCATTTCGTTTGTTTGAATTGCTGGGTATTTCCTTAAAAAAACACAAAACACCCCTCCTTTTCAAGAACTAGTTTTAGAGATAGGGCTTAACATACACATGAACCCTTCACCTTGACAGTGTGTTTCTGTACTGTTTGCTAATCTCATAACCTGCTGAAATTTGCATATATGTAAAGCACTGAAATCACAGAACAACAAAGTGTCTGATCTTGGAAGGGATCTTTAGAGGTCATCTGCTCCAACCCCCCTGCTCAAGCAGGGCCACCCAGACCAGGCTGCCCAGTACTGTGTCCAGATGGCTTTTGAGTATCTCCAAGAATGGAGACTACATAAACTTTCTGGGCAACCTGTGCTAAAACCCTCACAGTGAACAAGATTTTCTCAACATGCAGGTGGAACCTCCCATGTTTCAATTAGTGCCCTAATGGCAAACAGTATAAAAAATAATTTTTTATCTCCTACTTCAGCATGGAAAGGCCTACCTTTAAATGGGAGCATGTCAAGGATTTAGGGCATAGAAAGTACAAGAGTAGTTGAATTTCAGGGGCTAAAAAGACAAGGAATTTGCCATGCATTTTATTTTCTTCTAAATTGTCAGTGTAGTGGTCTTCTGCTCCTTTGGCAGTTACCGTACTTGCTAGATTAAAACATTCTGCTTTAACATGTGCAGTTTGGGTGGGATTTTTGAAATCTAAGATTATTTAATTTATATTACTGGTTCTATGCCATTGATAGAAGCCCGTATCCTGCCTGTTTTTAACATTAACTTAATTATAAGTTCCCATATCACATGCCTGCCAGAGAAACCATGACAGTACCTGTAAGAAACGTCAAGTGAAAAAGATAATTCAAGTACTCTCCATTAAGTTTATTCATCTAAGTCAAGTCACTTACGCTAGGTAGTCTGGCATCACTACAGGTTTAGGAATGTGGCCTGCAGGTATGTGACCATTAAGTAGTTCTGGTTTTCTTTCCATGGATTTAAGCTGCCTGTAAGCGACCTCTTCTCCTGGTCTGTCTTCACTTTCATACTGTTCCAAAACAATAAAGAAAATGGTTCTTAATTCAGTTTCACTTCAAATGCAATATACATAAACTACAGAATACCCAATTCATTTGAAGACAGTGATACAAGAACTGAGCAGCAGTAGCAGCAAATAATACATATTTCCTACAACTCTTGTAATTAAAAAACTAAGAAGCGTGACACTAATGCTTCTCACACAGTACCCATCTTCAGTTTTTCCTAACAGCAGTACCAGTGACAGATACTTCTTGGGGGGTTGAAAATATTTGTGTTGTATGTCTTTAAAAAAAAAATAATTAAGGAAGTTTCTGTGGATAGCCACCTAATTTGTGAATGAGCAGGAATCACCCAGTTCTCTCAAGTTCCCTTTCCCCCTTGTTTCCTACTGCATAACTTATCTGTTGATCCAGATATTAAAACATGCAGAGTCTTGTTGGAACACGGAAAAAAAGATCTTGATCCAGTACTGAAGCAACAGAGGAAAACAGTGGTAGGAAATTCACAGTATCTAACAGGAGACACTTCAGACTGAAATAAATACACCATAACATTCCTTGGGAGTCTTCAATATCTGTTAAGAGCCTATGCAATCTTTGCAGTGTACGCAACTGCATCTTGGTGTGGCAGGAGCACTAAAACTGCTGATACTTCAAAACTGGGAAGGAAGTCTTTGGAGCAGCCTCCGAGATACAGGAACAAGCTCAACACACAGAGCACCTATCGCTGTGCTTCCACTGGCTCTCCTCCAAATTAGGCAGACAGCCAGGAGGGAAGAGACACTGAAACCTGCAATGCATCAGATGACGTGCTGTTTACAGCCATCTCTGCCAACCTCTGTGGTAAATCATAGCCACTTCATGGAAGTGCGTAAGAGCACACAGAGGCAGTAGTCAGATTTGCTACTGACAGTAAATTTTATTATTTTATTAAAACTTAGCCTAACTAGTAGTAACTTCTTTGAAAGCTTCTTCTGAATCTTCTAGTTAGAAGACTGTTGTCTGGACTACATTAAAGAACTAAACCTAATCTCTTCCAAACTGAGTAAGTAAATAAATACATAGGTCAATCAAAATAATCACAAGAAAAGGAACCATTTGGAAATAGCAATAAACAGAAAAATAAATTCCTATTTCTTACCTTGTATTCTGGAAGAGAGGACTGTGTTTTCATCTACAAAAAAACAGAACAAACTCTAAGTTTTCAGGAAAAACAGTATGCAAAAGCAGGGCCTCTTAAAACCTGAACTCCTTCAAAATCCTGTTGTACTGAGAACTGCATTTATAGTTAGGTATGAAGAAGCTTAGCACAAGGAATATTTTCAGACCAGTTGATCTAAAGACCGTTTAAGAATAGCAGAACAAAACCTAACACCCACAACAAGGACAGGTTTACCCAGAGCACAGCTGCAAGGAACAGCTTGCAAGAAATACTCCATCCACCCTCCAGCCTCCTTCATTATTTCACATGCCAGCCTGTGTTAACTCACTGACATTCCGCAGCCTAACTGATTGCCTAGAAAATACAACAGTGCACTAACAGGTAGCTCAACAAGCAGCTATCTTGCACAGCACTCTCCAGAGCCTAACTTGTATTGTAAAATAAGCATTTCCTTTAGAAATATTAAGTAACTATCCATGTACTTTTATTCTGGAAACAGGGAAGCATGCGTGTAATTCCAGCACTCCTCCTTCTTGCAGGACATACCAAAAGCTGGTTAAAAAAACTTCTATCAAAAAGCTTCAATGTACTTTTCAAAAGGGGCATCTCAGTTTTATGCAAGATGGTGGAATGGAAACCAGTGTTGAATGAAAACGCTGCAAATCAGACTGAAGCACAAAGCAGAGGACATGTGACTTGACACTGGCTCTCTACTAAGAAAATAATTTAAAAGCTGACCCCTTCTTAAATTAGTCTTATGTAGCCTTCACATACATTACTTTTTATGCTATATGAAGTTTTATTACTCTTAAAAGGGTTTTTTTGGTGGTGTTCTCATGTGGACAAGGATTTACACAAACAACACCAAATTCTCCAGTTGACAGCAGTGAAGTTTCTACTGTTACAGTTCATCATTAAACAGGGGAGCACTGAATGCTTCCAGCAAGAGCAAGGTCATTGGAAACGCAAAATAACTTGGGGTGGAGAAGATGAAGTTGATTAAAATCTTGACAATTCTGTCATTACTACTGTAACAGTAAAACCTACTATAAGGAAAACTGGAAGGAGGTAAATAAGTAGCTTAGAGTTTTGCTTGCCAAGTAAAAGTAAGTATGTCATGTTCTTGAAGTCATTCATGCCAGCACTTAACTGAATAAATCGATAGCAGTCTTCAAATAAATGCTAGGTGGCTTTAAGCATAACCTTACTGAGCAGGTGAACCGGCACATTGTTAATTTCTTCCTTTGTTTAGAAAACACACACCGGGAAGTGGTTCATCAGGTGATACAGGAAGAGAGCTGAGTATTACAAAGAGAACAGAGCCAGCTCCTTACCAAAGTGAATTTAAATAAATAAATAAACAAAAGTCCAGGAATTTGGATCAGACATCTTAAAGGCACCTTTCGTTTCGTGTTCTTAAGTATTATTAAGGAAGTTCACCCTCAAAGGCTACGAGTCTGCTGCCGAAGAGTCTCCTGACAGGCCTCCCTCTACAGCCTTGAAAGATCTGACAACTGCTCCTCATCGTGCCATACTCCGGAGACACAAGAGGGTAACGACCCGTCTTACCTCCCGTTCCATTAACTCCCTGTGCCTCCGAGCTGCTTCATGCCTCCAGAGCTTCAGAGAAACCACCGCACTAACGAGATACATGACCACCGTGACGAACAGGAAGATGATCGCTGCTGTCTGGCCTCCCTCCACCCGGCAGAAAGACGCGTTGATCGGCGTCTTGAACAACTGGTAGTAGCAGAGCCCCCCGCGGTTGGTGTCGTTCACGTACACGACGGCAGCCGACATGTACAGCAGGAACAAGGCCACGTTAATTCCGAACTCGGTCAGCGGCCACCAGCTGGAATCCAGCAGGATGGTGCGGTAGTACATGGACATGCCCAGCACCAGCAGCACGATGGTGACGACCCACGCCATCCCGGCCGCCACCAGGACGAAGGGCGTTTTGGGCCCGCTGTAGGAGTAGCCCCCGTAGGCGCCGGCGGGCCCGTAGCCGTAGGGCTGCGAGTAGCCGAACACGTTGTACCACTCGTTGTCCTTGTGCACGTAGGCCGCGACGCAGGCGAAGACGGCGGCGCCCAGCAGGAGCTGGGCCACGCCGAGGATGCGGAGCAGCCCGGGCCAGGACTTCATGAAGGCGTGGCGCTGCCGATAGGCCTCCAGCCGCTCGCTGGGGGTCCGGCCGCTGCCGGCCCGGCGCCCCGGCCACCCGCAGGGCTCGGCGGCCAGCATGGCTTCAGCCTCCCGCCGCGACCCGCAGCTGCCGCCCGCGCCTCCGCAGGGGTCCTGGCAGGAGCCGGGCACCGACCTGTGCTGCGGCGAGGCCGGCGGCGAGCATTCCACCCCGTCCGAAATGTACCTGATGTCGGAGGCCGCGCTGTCCCAGCTGGAGCCGCCGGTGCGTCTCCCCTTGAAGAAGTTCTTCCACGAGTCCGGGATGAAGCGCCGGACCGGCTTGAGCTCGGCCGGCCGGCCCGGGCCGGGGCTGCCCGCCGCGGGGCCGCGGGGCGGCTGCAGGGGCAGCGGGGGCGGCGGCAGGGAGCCCGTGGCCGCTGGCTCCGGGCCCCGAGGGCGTGAGGAGCCCGGCCCGGCCCCGCGGGGCAGCAGGGCCCTGCCGGAACGCCCGCCCCCCGAGCCGCCGCTCCTCGACATGGCCGCGCTCGGCTCGGCCTCAGGCGCTCCCCGCCGGCGCTCGCATCCACGCGGCCGCAGCCCGAGGCGCGCCCGGCGCGGGGCAAGGGGCGAGCCCGCCGCGGAGGGCGTGAGGAACCCGGCCCGAGAGCGCCCGGGGCTGCGCTGCCGAACCGGCCCCGCTCGGCACCTGCACCTGCGCCGTCCCGCCCGGCGGGAGCGGCGGGAGCGGCTGGAGCGGCCTTCGCGCCGGGGGCGGGAGCTCCGGGCGGCGGGACGGCCCGGGGGGAGGGACCGGAGGGAGGGACCGGTGGGATGGCCGGGAGGGATGGCCGTACCGGGCGGGGCAGCGGCCCTGGCTGCCCGGCCGGCCCGGGAGGGCGGTGAGCGGCGGGAGGGGCTGTCCCGGAGCCCGCGGTTCCAGCGGAGCAGCAGCAGCAGCCGCAGCAGCAGCCGCAGCAGCAGCCGCAGCAGCAGCCGCAGCAGCAGCAGCAGGAGCAGGAGCAGCCGCCGAACGCTCTGCATCGCTCTGGTGAAAGTATCGAGTAAACGCGGTTTTTCCACAATATGAAAACCAATCGATCAATCAAGTAAACATGAGGTGATTGTCGTAAGAAAGCAGTTCAGGTTTCGCACATTACAACAACATGTAATTATTTACATTATGCTTCGTGTAACAAAATGAACC
The DNA here is from genome assembly GCF_020740795.1 of Apus apus. NCBI lineage: Eukaryota > Metazoa > Chordata > Aves > Apodiformes > Apodidae > Apus > Apus apus. The sequence goes on along the minus strand of NC_067312.1, from coordinate 65,108,449 downwards.
TATTTTCATATCCCCTCATCTTACTGTTTCTCCTCAAGCCATTTTGGAACGGATAATGTGCATTTTCTACCTAAACTTGGACAGCCAGTGGCATTTTGGATCTTGATCTAGCTGAGTGCAGGTAGTACTGCAGTACCTGACTGACAAATTCTTATGAATCATGGTTCTTAAATGATAACAAACAGCTCTCTGGGAGCAGACAGGAAGCAAATGTACAGAACACGAGTGTATAAAACATTGAATTTTCAATAGAAGGAAGGTGGAACGTGTTTTGGAGAGGGGGAAAGGGAGGCAGGGTAGCAAAGAGGTGGAAGAGTCATTCAGCTCAGAAAGGAGTCTGCACTTATCTCTCTTAAAGGAAATAAAGGAGTTAAGAGAAAAAGGAGGGGGGAAGACAAAGCAGAAGGAATAACACAGACACAAAAAAGGGAAGCAGTAGCTGAGAGGCTACAGGGTTGTTTTGTAACCTTTGGGAATACGAAGAACACAGAACATAACCACATGACTGTGTAAATTTCTGCACAAAAAGCAAATTTTGCTTTTGTATAGGGCAACAAATGTGGCTATCTACCCTGGCTTTGTGTGTGTGACAGCACATGAGCCTAGTACAACTAGAGTTATCTAATTTTATTACATACATGTAGTAGATCCTTAATGGCATGTAGCAGGATGCTGAATGAAGCATATGTTATTTACCTAGCAGATGTAGACAGCTGCAATCTGTTACCACAAACTTTTTTTAGTGTTTTTATAATTACTGATGTCAAAACATGAGCTAGAGGCCACACTAAGCCTTCCTTTAGTGAATCTAGCTGTTGGCAGCTGACAATTTTTTCTCATTGAGAAGGAAGAATCAGTCAAAGCCTTCTTGCTTTTGTAGTAAATTAGTTTCCCCACAACATGGAAAATGCAGGTGCAAGCATCTTTGCCACCTACTATCTCCTGTTCCTCTGAAGTATCAAATTTGTTTTCCTTTCTTGCTTTAGATGCTGCTGCTATTTCCAATTTAAGAGGGGAGCTCCCTTCCTTCCTCAACCAAAAATAATTCTTCAATGAGCAGTCTATCAAGAAAAACAGCAATCAAGGAAAAGAACAAGATTTTAAAAAAGTTCTCTATTACATTGCTACTGAGAATTTTCTAAATAGAGTAAAAAAAAAAAAATACAATGAACAGAAACTATATTAAAAATAGGGGCACTAAAAGAAATTTTGTTTATTAGGAAGGCAACCTAGTCACCTAAACTAGCATACTTTATTCCACTTTTTGCACCTTAAGCCAGAGCTAGTAGCTGAGTATTTGAATAATAAATCCCTGTTCTAAAAGAGAAGCTGGCATTCCTGCCTGCTTACTCAAGCTCTGATGTGTGCACAGCTTGCCTTTCTTGTAAATTTATTCTTTATAAATAAAGTGTACCAGTGTAAATATGTGAAAAACAATTTTTCCATTGCAATGTTTTCAATTATCAATTTCTCAAAAGTTCTTTTAGGTCCATTTGGATTTTCTACTGTTCGTACCAGCTCTTTGCCATCTACTAGTGGGCTACAGGAAACTGTTCTTGACTATTCCAAGCTGTTTACCCAATTAATGACAGTAGCATCAAAATGCTATTACTGAGAGGACCTTTTTTTCCAATGCACATAGAATCACAGAATTGTCAGAGCTGGAAGGGACCTCGAGAGATCATCCAGTCCAACTCCAGCTGAAAGCAGGGTCACCTAGAGCACATTACTCAGGATGCATCCAGGCTGGTCTTGAACATCTCCAGAGAAGGGGACACCACAACCTCCCTGGGCAGCCTGTTCCAAGCTTTGTCAGCCTCGTAGTAAAGAAGTTTTTTCTCATATTTAAATGGAACTTCCTACACACAAAATTATACAAATGTAATATACTAGAAGATGCCACCACAAAAATTTTGTTTCTATGCTTACAAGTGAAAGCAAAAATGTGACTCTCTCCCCGCTGACATATGACAAACACAGCTAATTCATCCCAAACACAACCCCAGCTCTTCAATTTACCAGCAGGGCTGGACACTCAATGTATTCACCATCAAAAATATTATTCCTGGTCCAGACCAATACAGCAAAAACGTTTTGCAAAGCTCACTTTGCTGAGCTGTAACAATGAAGAGAACACCCTTACAGCAGAACTAGTAAAATGTAATTTCACTTTCACCGAAACCATAGGTCTTTCCCTCCAGAGAAGAAAATCGCACACTGTTCATTGCACATCTTGCATAATCTGAAAAACCTTGCAAATCACATCGAGTGCTTCTTCCTTAAGCAGAATTCTTTTCTTTATTCTGCAAGGAAAAAACCCCAAACATTTACAACATCCAAAGTAACAGGAAAAAGGAGAAAGGGAGAATTTGAAAACTATTCTGGACTTTAATTACAGAGTGACAAAATGGCTGAGGCTGGAAGGGTCCTCTGGAGATCATCTAGTCCAACCCCTCTGCTCATGCAGAGTCACCTACAGCTAGTTGCCCAGGACCACATCCAGGTGGCTTCTGAATCTCTCCAAGGATGAAGAGTCCACCAGATCTGTGAGAAAGTCATGCCAGTGGCTGGTCCCCCTTACAGGGAAAAAGTGTTTCCTGATGTTCAGAGGGAGCCTCTCTGTGCTCCAGTTTGTGCTCCAGTTTGTGCTCATTGCCTCTAGTCCTGTTACTGGGTACCACTGGAAGGAGCCTGGCTCCATCCTCTTAGCGCCCTCTCTTCAGGTATTTCTGTGCATTGATGGGATCCCCCCCCAGGCATTCTGTTCTCCAGGTGAAACAGCCCCAGCTCTCTCAACCTCTCTACATAGGAGAGATGCTCCTGTCCTTCATCATTTCAGTGGCCTTTTGTTGGACTCACTCCAGTATGCCCATGTCTCATGTACTGGATCTGTGCCTTGAGTTCTGTGTTCAGTCTTGGGGACCTACTTTGGGAAATAGTATCTAAACCCCGTTGTAGCCCCTGCTCATATGCATCCCAAAAGGCCTGCCTGGAAGGATGCAAACTGCAGTAATTGCCTGCATAGGCCTCGGGCCTGCATGGATGAGATGACGACAAGGATTGAGATAATGACAATGATCGAGGGGTGGAGGGGGCAGGTCCACTCCAGCTGCTCACACACGTATGGCTCAATCACACAGTACTCATTGTGAAACCAAGATTCTAGGCCTATAAAATAGGGGGCAGCAATGGTGGGCTTGGAGAGTTTCATCTACACTGACCATGGACACCGACCCTCCCCCGTTGGCTGGACCAATGACATTGGATCCAGGACTGGTGATTTTCCTGTCCTTGTCATCTCTCTCTCTTCATGGCTCTCTTTCTCCCCCTCTCCCCCTTCCTCTCACCTTTTTCTTCTCATCCCCTTTTCCTTACTTAATATATATATGTGGGTGGTTTTGTTTAGGTTGTTCAATATTGAACTCCTACTAGTGTAATAAATGTGTTATTCGTTATAAGCAGACCTTGTGTGTCGCTGCACCTTAATCTGATCAAGGGGTGTTGGACGGTTGAGCTGTTACTCAGACCGTCAGACATTTACTCTCTCTGGGAAAAGACCAGGGCTGAGAGAAGGATTTTGGGCCCAGCCACACCTGGGCTCCTCTCTGAAGGAAGTCTAGAAAGCAAGGGGGTTCAGTTCTAATCTCCCTGGGCTGCCCAGTCTGAGTTGTGACACGTACAGGACAAGATCCCGCTGCACCTGGGCTCCTCTATTGCAGCAGGAGCTTAGAAAGCAAGGGGGTCCAGTTCTAACCTTCCTGGCTTCTTAAATCTGGGCCATGTCAGCCCCACAAAAGGAAGACATAAAAGGGCTGGAGTGAGTCCAGAGAAGGGCAACAAAGCTGGTGAAGGGTCTGGAGCACAAGCGTTATGAAGAGCACCTGAAGGAACTGGGGTTGTTAAGTCTGGAGAAAAGGAGGCTAAGAGGAGACCTTATCTCTCTCAACAGCTACCTGAAGAATTACTGCACTTGGGTGAGTCAGGTTAATGGTTGGTACAGCTAGGTATGGTTGGACTCAGTGATCTTACAGATCTTTCCCAACCAGAATGATTTGGTAATTCTGTGACCCCAGCACTGGACCCCACACTGCAGGTGTGGCTTTACTAGTGCTGAGCAGAGGCAAAGGATCAACTCCCTCAACTGCTGGCAAAACCTCTCCTAATGCAGTGCAAGGGACCATTAGCCATCTTTGCAACGAGAAGAGGAAGAGGAGGCTGCAGAGGCAGGAGCCGAATATCAGCAGGATGAGGAAGAGGAGGCTGCAGAGGCAGCAGCCGAAGACCAGGAGGATGAGGAAGAGGAGGCTGCAGACCCAGCAGCTGAAGAGCAGCACGACGAGGAGGAGGAGGCTGTGGAGCAGGGGCCCAGGGCTCAGGCAGGTGGCTTCCCTGCTGAGGTCTGGGCAGACTTCTTCAAGAACCACCCAGATAACATCAGGCACTTGCAGCTGTGGCTGAGGCAGCAGCTCGAGGCACTCTTTGGGGGGCAGTGCTGGAAGGTGACTGTGGGAGGGCATCATTGTGGGCCTTCTCTGCCTCTGCGTCCTGGACGTGGCAGCGTTGGAGGAGGAGCTGCAGAGCAGCCTGAAGGAATACACACGGCCTTTCATCCTCATCCGCACCCGTCCCTACAGAACCGCGGCAGCACCATCAGAAGCCGCGGGAGGCGGCAGCAGCAGGTCCCTCCTCTGGCTGCGGCACCTGTGCAGAACTCTTGATGGGTGCTGATCATACTAACATCTTTGGAGTTGATGTGCTGTCTGGCAGGACATGGAAATCTCGCCATGGTACAGCCTGGAGTTTTGCTGGGAAGGACCGAGGGTCATGGGCAGATCAAGGGGTGACATGGGCTGATAAGAGCACGATAAAACAGGAAAAAGAAAAAAGGGAGAATCTAAAAATTGTTATGCAATTCAATTATAGAGTGACAAAATGGTCCCCTCCCCATCCTTGTCTCGATTCACGAGTGTTTAGTTGGATTTTCTCCTCCTCATCCCACAGCAGGGGAGGAGCGAGTGAGTGGATGTGGTTCTGAGCTGTCTGCAACCTGCAGAGCTGCAGCAGGTCCCAAATCATTCTGGGCATCTGTAGTCACATACTTTGAATTCCACTCCAATAGGAGCAGATTCATCAATGTAACTGCCTGCACGGCTAAAGTGCTGAGCAAAGGGCCAGTGACCACACTTCCTTGCTGACACTGGAGTTTTCCCAATGACCTGAGAGCAAAGCTAATTGGGAATGGCAGTGAACAGGACACTTCTGGATGCACAGCAACAGAAACAGTCATCAGGTGCCGAAGGGTAGCTGAACTGCCATGTGTTGGAATACAAGTTGACTACCCAAACCGTTACTGAAGGCTTTTACGAGAGAACGATGCTTTCCCCTCCCACATGCAAACAAAACAATCAGACCACATTCGTATATTAATGTTTATTTTCCCAGACAATATTCACAGGCTCTGCTTTTTGTCTTATTCAAACTGAACTTTTTTTTTTTTTTTTTTCCCCCTTGAACTAAAACAAGAACTGACATTTCAGGACATTGAAACAAGTTCTGTTAACATGAAATATCCAAAGAACAGCTGAAACACAGGGCCTTTAGCAATGAAAAACACAGTTATACCCCCTTGAACGCAGGGTGTTTACTTGTGTATCGCACCATGAACCAAACTGTTCTTTTTGTGTATTAAAAAGATACAGTTTTCACCCAAAGTCACAATGTGCTTCTTCACCAGCTGCGTGTTAGCGTGTGTTTTATTATCTCCTATTCAGTCCCTTATTTAAAAAACTAGGTACAGCTATGTTTAAACATGTGTATTTGTGCCACACTTTTAATAACATAAAAATAAAGGCATTTTTAAGCTATTGCTGCAGGTTACGCAGCAGGATACCAGAGGACACCAGGTCTGGATACCTAACTTCAATGCAGAAGTCAAAGCCACTAAACCTCTGCAGTGGGAGTAATATTGAGCTGAACAGTCCCACTTCACACATACAAACATTATGGAATAATAAAGAGACATGCACATGATGGCCACCCATTCGTCTGCTTTATCCCACCGTTTACCCATTTGGAGAGCATACAGAACTTTGGAAAAAACCCAATGTGTTTTAAGCTTCAAGACAAATACTTCTGTTGTGATTAAAGCTACACAAGTGACATTCAAGAAGATAATAGTGGACACTATCACAATTAAATCACTTTTGCATCCGACACTTGCACCCAGTGTACCACTTGCTTCATTACTGTTTGCAATGCAACACAAAAAGTACTGAGCATCAGTTGCTGACACAGAAGAATAAAGCATCTAGGTACAATCAAGCATATTGTGTGCAGGCACAGATTTGCATCCTAAGAAGAAAGCACTAGCTCTTTTGTTTTCTGATCTTTATGCATCCTACTATTTCTGGGAAGCTTGCATCCCAAAAAGGGATTGCAGTGTTTAAAATTCAGTAAAGGACAGAAAAAAATTACATATAATTCTGAATTTTTGCATACATTAGGGTTCTTAATACCTGTTACCTTCTAAATAATTTGAGCCATTTGAGGTTTTTCTTCAGTTTCCAAAAAAGCAGTCACTCATTTCACAACAGACACTCGGGTGTACTTTTGTTTGTATTTTTCACCCATCACATGGTTTTACTAGTGCTGAGGAGAGGCAAAGGATCAGCTCCCTCAAATGCTGGCAAAACCTCTCCTAATGCACTCCAGTGAAGGAGGAAACCTGGGGAGCAAAACTCGGAGCTCTGCTTAATTAATGGGAGGAGATATTCTGGCCCTTGTTGGTTGTGAACCATGGGAATAGAATACAGCTAAGTGAACTGGAAAAGCACTGACCCTGAGAAGCAGACAGTAAGAAGCCACAGTAAATCTAACTAAGGCTGTGTTAGCAGAGGAATGTGCTAAGCCTGCGTTTAGGTAAGGAAGTAGCATTTTGGTAAAGGCAGCCAATGAGGAGCTATGTTTGGATCATGACTGGCACGTGAACAGGTTAAGGGAACCAATGGAACAGGAACAGGCTTCGCGTGGACAGTGAAAATGTGTATAAAAGGCAGCCTGTGTATAAAATAAACGGTATTTGCTTGCATCAAGCTGCGTCCCATCGCTCAATTGCTGCAATTCCCACCAAAAATTGGACAAGAGCCCCCATGAGTGATGAGCAAAACTCACTCACCCTTTAACAGCTCCATATGGCCAGGGCAAAAGTCTAATGGAGGGTGGAGAAGGTCAACAGACTACGGTGGCCTGGATGAAGTCACACCACCCTGAGAGCTGCCATGCCAGACATGCTCAAGCTTCAACACAAACTGGAGTCAACAGCAGCCAGGTGGTACAACACAAGGTGTTTTTCTCAGGCTCTATGGCAGCAGAATGCAGGCCACAGTTTGCATACACTTGGAGAGGCATCCAGTGCATCTGGAATCGACTGCCCAGGGGTAGAAATGCAGCCCTGCTATTTGCCATGGACTGATCCAGACTGCACTGGAACAGGGTGAAGCTCTGGAACACCTGCAATAAGCTCATGAAATTGCTGGATGAGGAGATACAGCTGAAGCCTTTGAGAAAGGGAAGAAAATAATCCTTCTGAGAGCTGGTTTTCTACAAAACCAAGTAAGGTCAAGGGGCTTGCACAGGAGACTCAGTCTGTAGGTATAAAAGGGCAAGATGGACATTGTCAGATCCCAACAGATGCGATTAATAAAATCAGAGACATGTTCCCACCAACCAGCTAAGAGGAAGTACAAGCTCTCTTAAGTGCTATGGGTTTCTGGAGCATGCATGTCCAAATTACAGGCAGACTGTGTGCCCTCCCTGCCAAGGGACCCGACAGAAGACTGATTTTCCATGGGGCCCCAAGCAATGACAGGCTTTTGAACCAATTAAACAGGAAACAGTTAGTGCAGGTGCCCTGTGGACATGGACCATGTCAAATACACCAGCAGTAACATGATGCAGATGCAACATGCAACAGAGACTACACACCATTCTCCTGTGTAGAGATTCTGGCCAGAGTAACTTCTGCATCATCTCTCCTACCTTGAAAACACTGTCTTGGCAGATGGAACCCAATATTATAGACTAAATGAGCTCAACAGACATTTTGAAGGAATGGCCCATAGACTAGGGGAGTTCTATCTATAAGACCCCCCAGGAAAACAGGTGATTAATTGAAATGCATTGAAAAGTGCAGGATCTGTGCATCACTTACACAATATGGAGCAAGGAGGGTACTTTATTAGTGTTGTTGTTGATCCTATTAATTATGTTTGGATTATTATTATTTCATTTTACTTCCATTCTGAAATGTTTTTTGTCTCCACCTACGAGTCTCCTAACCCTTATCCCTCCAGCTCTCTCCCCAGCCCCCCATGGGTAGGGGGAGGGTGAGAGTGTGGCTGCCTGGTATTTAGTGGCCTGCGCAGGATTAAACTGTGACAGCAGATCTAATGGTTCATTCCAAAATGCTCACTGGATTCATTCAGATTGCACAAGCAGACTGGATTGCACTTACCTGTGCAATACAGATTAGCAAAAAACTCCAGCCTTCAACTCGGACAGATTTTTTGCCAGTATAGATAAGCCTTCAGATGTGCTTGATGAAGCCCCAGGTCAGTTCATCAGCTGCAGGGTTCTAGGTAACTTCTTAGGTCCTAATGTGAAAAACCTGGACATGTTAATTCTTAGTACATATTTGTACATTCCTAGTACATATTTGGAGGCATTCTCTTTCCTTCTTTAAATGTTCCTGCTTCTTTGGACAAAAAGGAGGAACATGCTCCAAGCTGTGCCTGGGTGTCCTCTCCACTTGTGGCAAATCAAAATAAAATTTCTTGGGCCATGAAAACATTTTTCTTTTTTTTTTTTTCTTTTTTTTTACTTCTCTGCTTCCTCTTTTTGACCAAAGTAAGAAACAGAAATGAACTGCAAGAAGAACTGTCCCCTCCAAACCAGAGCATAAACGTGACCCTTACCTACAAGAGATCCATTATGAGCAACTAATACTTTAACTCAGGCAGGTGCCCAGACTGGCTATCGTCTATGGCAGAACAAGACACTTCTTTGTGAAAGAATGATTGTCTTCAGACAAACTCCTTGGAAACTTCACACATGGGTAGGAGCCGGGCCCTCAGTCAGCTGCCGTTCACTGGTGACTGGCAGTGACACTTTCTTCCTTTGGCACTTGGGGAGAGTCCCAGCAGGTTTCATTTCTCCATTGGTCTAAGCCTGAGGTTTGTCTGATTAATTTTGAGTTCTTTGACAATGTCTTGGCCTCAGAAGAAAGTCTGCAAATGGGAAAAGTCTCCCTGTGTGTGCTGTACTGCCTAGCTATGTACTGCCTGTCTTGCGTCCTGAATCTCACAGTGACTGCTAAATAGGAAGAGAAATAAGCTCATGGCCTCTGTACAGCTCTAGGACCTGGGCCATTGCTACACAGTTAAGAGATGTAAAGAATCTCCCTGGTTTTGCATCAGGATGACCCAAGTCTGAAGTGTCTTCTGGAGGGCTGCTAGTCAGTTGAAATACAGGCTTAGGCCAAGCTGGAATTCTTAAAAGTTGACGGGCTTTAGCGAGCTAGAACAGAGATGCTGGGACCTCTAGAGTAAAGTCTGCAAAATACATTCCTTAACTCCAGAGCCATTCCTACAGTTTCCCACTGACTGAAGTCACACAGGAACTGGCACGCTTATGAACAGAACCAATTCTGTTACTGTCTATACAAAGAGGTTTATCACACAGCATATTTTCCTTCCCAATCAGTTTTGTTTCAAAGAGGAACTGCAGGATTGGCGTTACTGTTTTGGCTTGAATACGGCATCGATTTGTCCAATGTTTGGAAAGAAGTCAACAATCCCTTTCTTCTGCCACCCTCACAGGGCAGTTTATCCTTATTCGTCAAGAAAGCCCAGCCACGAAGGAGAGGTGTTTATCTCAGTTAAGCTATAGTGACTGTGAAGAGACAAAAGAAAGGAAGCACGACTAAATTATTGAGAGCTTCACACTAAGCTAAATCTGGAGGCAGATATACCTTGGAGTGAGGGTGAAAACCACTAACAAAATTTTGGCTTTTCCAAATGATTTTTGGCTGAATTCTTATTATCGCTTTGGAAGATCCTTTCCGGTAGTAATTTTGCATCATGCTAACTGCTATGTGAACATCCATCAGGTGTGTGGGACTTTGACTGAAATCTCTTACAGTCACTGAAATATAACTGTCAAGATACAGCTGCAACCATTCTTTGTTTTGCTTTTTTGTTTTCTTTGAAACACATTAGACAATTAAAACAAAAAAGAAACAAGTGCTGGGATTTGCAGTGTCTAATTTTTTCATAGTGAACAGCTCAAAACCTCTTTTGCAAGAAACCTGAAGAATGTTGCAAAGACCAGAGCAAGGAGGGGAGGTTTCTATGTCAAATGCAAATTGATTTCACTCATTCGCCTGCACGCTGTCATATCCCTCTCTCTGCAAGCCACTAAAACTGGGGCTCCCCCTGGCGTGGACAGGATTACAGGGGACAAGAGACAGGGGACAAGAGACACAACCTTTGCAGGTCACTTTTTAGCCCCTAGATGATCCCTGCTTGGAGTTCTGAGAAGGAGCACATAGATGTGATCCTGATGAAGTGCTAGTGTGAGTGCCATCAACACCTGCCCCTCTCACAGCCCGTTTCTGCCTGTCCTGAGGTTTTCATGCTCAGATGTTCCTCTTCATACCTGGTCCTACCAGTCACCAAACCACAGAACTGCTTCTACGAGAAGGGGACTGAGGAGGTCTCTTGTCCAACCACTGGCTCAGGGCAGGGTCAGCAACGAACACAGACTTGGACGCTCTGGGTCGTGGCCACTCAGGTCTTGAAGGCTGGCCTTTGGACTCAGGGATCCCACAGTCTCTCTGGGCCACCCACCCCTCCCACCAGGCAGTGCTGGGAAGAGTCCGTCCCCATCCCCTTGACTCCTTCCCCAGAGGCAGCAGGGTGTGCTGAGAGGTGTCCCGGCACCTTCTGGGCTGCACGCTGGGCTGCATGTCATTTGGGCAAGGACCGAGGGAGAGGACAGGCTGTGGTGAAACCCTGAGAGGTGACTGGTGAAGTTCCAAGCGACAGGTGCTCATGCTGCCCAATCAGCTGGGAGCTGCAGTTACCGGCACCAGCTGAGCTGTTGGTGAGGCTGGAGCGGTCAGCGGCCCTTGGTCTTGTGACTGTGGAGCTGTTCTTCGGAGGTCTTCACCCTCGAGCTCTTCTTAGGAGCTCTTCACCCTCGACACCAGAGCCATTAAAGGATTTTCCCCAGCCCTCCCAGCTGCAGGGAGCTGGGGCAGCCAGGGGCACACTCACAGCAGCAGAGGTGAGCTGGCAGGGGAATCCTCACCCTGGGGAGCTGGGAGGGACCTGGGCATTTCTTGTCTTCCTCCCTGGGCCATCCCATAACCAGGGCCTCTCTCCCTTTTGTAGAGTGACACCGGCTCCTGCAGAGCTGTTGGGAGGGAGCAGCTCAACAGCTCAACATCCCCAGCTTCCCAAAAGCCTGAGGAGAGCATGGCCACGGAGCTGGACAGCCGTTGTCCAACATGTCTGGACAACTGGGAGGACGCCAGCTACGTGCTGCCGTGCCTCCACCAGTTCTGCTACACCTGCATCCTGCGGTGGGCCCGCAGCAAGCCCGAGTGCCCCCTCTGCAAGAGGAGGGTGAGATCCATCTTGCACCCACTGCCGGCGGATGACAACTTTGAGGATCGTATCATTTCATCACCTGCAGCTCCATCAGTTGTCAACTACGAATCAGGAGGAGTTCCTGGGCGTCCAGCTGCCCACAGTCCTTCAGCAGCAGGACAACAGACTGGAGGGCTGGTGCCCTGGGCTCCTCCAGGTGTCCTGCAGCCCCACATCTGGGCAGCTCTTTTCCAGGAACGCCCAGCTCTCCTGCAGACCCTTCTGCCCTGGATCCTTCAGGAGCTGGAATTGACCATTCAGAACCAGGGTTCTGTGGCAGACATGGCAGAGGGTCTTGCTGTGCCCCTTCTGGTCCTCTTCAGGCTGGATGAAGACACACTGAACCAGCTCCTGGGGGCCTCCCTCCAAAACCCCGTGGCGACATCTTTGCACCCAACTGTCACGGCCGCCGTGCAACAGGGCATCAGGGAGGCCCGCCAGCTGCTGGGCTTGGGGGAGGTTCCTGCTGCCGGGGTCTGCGAGGGCAGCCCTGCAGCTGTCCCTGGCCCCTCTGCCTCCCAAGGAGGGTCTCCTGCCTCCAGCTCAGCCCCCTCCAGCAGTCCTGCTGGGGTCCCTGAAGATGAGTGCCCCAGCACCTCAGCTGCTGCTCCTCGGAAGGGTCCCACTGGCCTCACCAGTGTCCAAGCTCCTACCTGTGGGGAGCAAGAAGAGCAGGTTGAGGAGCCAGAGGAAGCTGCAGCCAGTCCCTCAACTCCCAGCCAGGGCAGGGACTGCTCCCCTGGGGGGCCACGGAGAGCCCCAAAGAGGAGAGCCAGCAGTCCTCAGGACTCCTCCCAGCCCCCCAAGAGGCCACCCCGCCAGCAGCAGTAGAACGAGTCATGCTGGCTGGGTTGGGGTTTCTCTGGCTGTCATCTCTCCCTCTGCTGCTGCTGTTCCAGCAAGCTGTTTCATTGCCAGAGAATATCATCATCCGTCAAGACAGGTGGCCTTTGCCTGCCTCCCTGCGTAGAACTGGTGCAGCTCCTCCAAGGCTTTTCTGGTTTCATGGGTACCCTGGACTCCAACACTCCATCTGCTGCTGAGTCCAGTTTGGGACTTTTCTGCGCAGAGGCAGGGGTGGGTACTGCCCACTATCAAAACATTAAAAAGTACCCTTACAGGAATACAGCCAACCCTGGTGTATTTAGCAACTTTCCAGAAGCTAATCAGCATTTCAGAAATTACAGACTTGGCCCCGATGAGTGAAGTCGTTACCCAGCACTGTACACCCGTTCCTGCCTTCATGTCCTCTCATCTCCTGTCTCAACCCAGCTGTCTCAGCCCAGCACCCACCCCCTCCCCACTCCCCCACCCCCAGCCAAAACCTCCAGGACAGGCATTTGGAACCTCCCCAGGGCTGCCAGCAGGTTGGCAGGGGGACAAACCCCTTGTGGTGCTCAGCCTGCAGGATTCTCTGACCCCTTGGGACTTTCAGACACCAACCTGGCTAGCATCTGGGGAGGACTCCATCTCTCCATCACCATTGATTCCTAGGCTCACGTATCCCTGACCCTCATCACTCTGCCCTCAGCTCCTGTCTGTTCTGCCGCTCTCTCCGGCAGCTCCAGGACATTTGGGGACTGTTCGCAGCTCAGGAGATGCTGTGGGAGCTGCTGGGGGTGGAGGGAGACAATAGAGGTTTGCACATTCCTGAACACATTTATGTATAATTGTACATATTTTCTTTTATCATTAATATTTAATTAATGCTGTCTAGTTTTCAATCCAGAAAAGTCTCTCTCCCACATTCTTTTTCTACTTCCCTACCTGGGAAGTGTTCCTACCATTGTTGCCGCTGGTTTAATTGTTGAACCTGAGTTAAATCATGACATGGGATCAATGGAGATCACTGGGGATCCCTGGGGTCACTTGGGGGCTGTGGCATGAATGCAGGTCTGTGGGGTCTATGAGAGTCAATGGGAGTCAATGGGGATCAGTGGAGTCAAGTTCATAGACTTCAGTGGGGGTCATTGGGGATGTATGAGGCTGAGGCACCACTGAGGATCTATGGGGCAGGGAGGGCCCAGGAAGGAATTGTGGGGTCCAGGGGAATTCTGTGGGGCAAGGGGTGTCCAGAGGAGATCTAGGGGGCTGCAGATGGATCTCTGGGACTGGGGAGGTCCCAGGGGCGATCTATAGGGCTGGGGGGGGTGGGGGTGCATGGGGACCTATGGGGCAGAGAGGTCCCTGGGAGGGTCTATGGGGCTGAGCTTTATCCCCCTCCAGGCTGATGGTGACCCCAGTAGGGTCCCCCTTCCCCAACAATGTCACCCTCTCAGTGTCCCCCCAGACCCGGTGCCCCCCCAAGGGACAGGGAGTGGCTGGAGGAGACCTGGCCCTGCCTCCATGTCACACCCTGCCCAGCCCCAGGGGTCACCCAGACATCTGGGTCCCCCTTGGAGATGGGAGAGGTCCCCTGTGGGGGGGGTGGAGGGGCCTGACACCTGAGTCCCCCTTAGTGGAAGTAGGGGTCACCTATGGAGGTGGAGGGGGGGCTGTGAAGTGGGGAGGCACACCCCTTTGCACAGGCAAAGCCTTGCACACCTCTGCCTGTTGCACACATGGCCTTTGCAGACCGCTTGGGGTTCAAGCCCTTGCACACCCTTTGGTCACTGAACACCCAAACCCTTGCACACCCGCTCCCTGTGTTCACACAGTCCTCACACATGCCTTGGCACATGCTGATGTTGCACTTTTGCACATCCTGATGCTGCATGTCCTTTAGCCCTTACATACAGTGGCCCTTGCACACACCTTTGCACACCCTGTCCTTTGTGCACACACAGCCTTCACACATTATGTCTGCATGCACTGGTGTTGCACACTCCCTTAGCATACCTTTACACGCTCCTTTGCCATCGCACACTCCTTTGCACGTGCAAACCCTTTGCACACCCCTTCCCTTGTGCACACTGGGCCTTCACACACCCCTGTGCACATGTTAATGTCACAGGCCCCTTAAATCTTGCACACCCCTTGGCACACCCCTGTGACTCCACACACCCCTTGGCATACCCAAACTCTTGCCCACTTCCTACCCTTTGCTCATACAGCCCTCGCGTGCCCCCTTTTCCCCTCGCACGCCCCCCTGAGCCCTTGCACACTCCATGCCCTTGCCCCCCATGGCAGCGGGGGGACCAGGGCCCTCTGTGCTGGCTGGGGAGGCTGTGTGCTCTCCTCCCTCTTCAAGACTTTTTTTTTCAAGTCACTTTTTAATCTTTTCTTGTATTTATTTATTTTTGTCTTGATTTGTTGCAGCCTTTTTGGGGCAGGGGGACTCAGCACAGGGAGCAGGGGGCACTTCCCCCCTCCCAGCACAGACCTGAGGCACTTTGTCCTTGGTGCATACAGATCCATGCCCTCTAAAACTCGCTGTGGATACGACCTGGGACTGAGCAGCCAGCCCTGCTGAGAAGGGGCAGCTTGATCCAAGAAAGCCTAAGGAAGAATGCAGGCCAGAAGCAGCTAATTCCTGTGCTGCTTGTTGAGGTGTCCCAGGCAGTGGCAGGGATGAGGCCCACGAGGGCTGCTGTGGGTCCCTGCGAGCTCTGCAGCCCCCCGCAGCAGAGCAGCAGCAGGGGAGCAGGGCCACCCCAACACTCTGCTTCCTCTGGTCTGGCAGGGAGTCCGTGCCAGTCCCCCCAGTGCCGATCAGCAGAGATTCCCCTTTGCTCTTCCTGCCTCCCTGAGCAAAGCAAGGGGAGCGAGAAATGGTGCAGGTGTAATAGAAGAATGAGGAACTTAATTTGCTCATCAAAGATGAATGTGCTGTTAATATTTGCTAAATGTTAAACTGCAATGTCTGTTAGCTATATCCTGTCATGAATTGAATGTATGGATATCTTTATAAGGAAGATAACCAGTCGAGTTACAGAACATTGTAATGTCTGTTAATTGTTGATAGCTATATCTTACATAACATCTTGGTTGACTGTGCAAGCTCTGAAGAATGGTAACAACAATCGTGGCGGGAAAAGAACTGTATAAAAGGAGGACCATATGCGGAGTAGCTTCCGCACCGTTGGTAGAGCGTAGACTCCCCGGCTGCCCAGCGCTGTTTGCTCGTTTATCTCAATAAAATTAATTAATTGATTTCTAAAATTTTTGTGTCGATTATTGTCGATAACACAGGTTTCACCAGAGTGTCTCCCTGGGAGTAACTTGCCCATCCTCTCCCCTCCAGGCTTTCCTGTAGTAAGGCTGAGACCTGGTGGCTCTGGAGGCAGCCATCCTGGAGGGCCTGGGTGAGTTTTCCAAAGTGGACGGGCTACCACACCAATCCCAGCCCCAAGAGGGTTCCACAGAGCCTGACCGCGCAGTCTTCACCCCAGCTGGAAAGCCGAGGTACAGATGCCTGGTGGAGAGCAAGAGTCCAGGCAACAAACTCTTTTTCACACCTGCTGCTTCTCTTTTCCCTTTATCATCAGTTTTTCAGGTATAACTGGGCTCAGGTTCCACGCTCAGAGGAATTACAGCGTTGAAGTGGGGCTTGTCTCTGTTCCCCCCACAACAGGTTCTCTACCAGTCGCTGTCCCCGCTGAGCTCTTGAACTCCATTGTGCTCTGGTCCTGTGGCCGGGGAGCAGTTTGTACTGAGAGATTTCTCACAAAACCTAGGTTGAAAGTTACTGTTCTGATCAGATAGCTGAAGGTGAGGAAAAAAGAACAGCAAGAGTTTGGGGGACTTTTTGAAAGAAGAAACTGAAGGCTACACGTAGGCCCATGGCCATTGGGTTCACTTTCCTGTTCCTTTCTAAAAGACGCTGTTAACAGCTGGACTTAGTGACACCTGCTCCACTTCAGAGGCAGTTTGCAGGTGCCCTCTTCCTGCTTGCCTCTGGGCAGAGAGCAGGGCCTGCAGGAGGGAAGGGGAGAAGGGCTTGTCCCCCAGGAGCAGGACACAGCAGACTCATAGACCTGCCAGGGCGTGCTGCTGGTTTTCTGATGGCTGCACGTCTGTGTTCTTCCAGGGTTTGAGATCCTCGTTGACCACCCCCTTCCCCACGTGGTGAAGTGTGTGCAGCTCGTGCAAGGTGTGAAATGTGTTCACCTGATTTGTGTTAAAATGGAACAATGTTAGAGTCACAGGGTGAAGAACAATTCTTTGTGTAATATGGAACAACGTGAGAGTCACAGAATGAAGAATAATTCTTTGTGTATAGTATTGCATACTTTTGTACACAGTAAAATTTTTATCTTTGCTTGCGCTGCCTGTTTTTGTATAGTGTAACAAAATTTTTATCTTTTGCTTGCACTGCATGTTGCTCTCGTGTTGTGTATCCTCTGCTTGCATTGCATGTGAGTTTTGTATTGTGTAGCAGACATTGGGCAAACATCTTACAGCTATTTTTTTAGCATAAACCAGCTTTGTTGTTAACCACGAGAATGTTATAAAGCAGATTCTTGGAAATAATTAGCATAAGCTGACCCTTTTCTCGAAATAGTAATGAATATGTATCAGTTGAGAAGATATAAGTCAAATCCTGGAACTGTTTGGCGCACGTCTTGGTGGAGCGGAGACTCCCCGCGTGCCCAGTGCTGCTTGCTTCTGTTCGCTTAATAAATTGTAGATTTGAATTAAAATCCCGTTTGGGACCGAGTCATTTATCACACAGGTAAGCTCTGCCGGGTGCCCGCAGCTTCTCCTCTGTGACAGAGCAGCTTGGCAGAGAAGGGCTGTGAGAATGCATCTTTTCCTCTCACGAACATACTACGTCCTTCAGGTCAGCAGCCGTCACTGACTTAAAATGGCTGCTCCCTCAGGCACTTCAACCCTCTGCTGTCTGCCTGCCTGCTCTGCCACAAAACAACACCTCGGCCTCCATGAGGCAGTGCCCAGCCTCGGGCGGGACGTGGCGGGAAAACCGCAACAGTGTTGCGAGCAGCGAGCCTGCCCAGGGACGGAGCAGCGGGGCGGGAAAAGGTCCCTGCGGGATTGGCAGGGAAGAGCCGGGAAGAAGAGGCTGGCCGGCCGGGGACGAAGGGGAGAGTCCCTGAGACTCATCGAGAAGCTGCCTGTCTGCTGCTTGCTGCTGCTCTTTGGACAGACACTGAACCTGCTGCTGCTTGGCTTTTGGGGGCTCGCCTGCTCCCTGGGGGTCCCTGCCCGCCCGCGGTCCCTGCCCGCCTTCTTACGGGTGTTTTGGTGCAGATGGGGCTCGGTAGCCTCCGTGAGGAGTCTGGAGCCGAAAATGAGGCTTTGAGCCCTCGACATGAGTGTGTGGGCCCTCAGAATGAGGCTTTGAGCCTTCCGAATTGCAGAGGAACTTCTAAAAATTGGGCTTTGGAAGCTCAACATGAGTGTTTGGTCCTGAAAATGAGGTTCTGGACGCCTAGCAAGGTGTAGAAATGAGACATTCAACCCTAGAATCCAAGCTTTGGACTCTCAAAAGGAGACTTGGAGCCCTAACATAGGCGTTTGTTGCATCAGAAGGAGGGTTTCTAATCTGCAGAGGTGGCTTTCACACAAAGTCTGGCTGGACTCTCAAAATGCCACTTGGGAGCCCGAAGATGTGCATTGGGAGACTGAAAACGGGGCTTTGGACACTAAACCGGAGACATAGCCAAAGGAACAGAGCATTGGGACCCTAAAAATGAGGCTCTGGAGCCTGAAAAGAGAGTTTAGACACTGAAATGAGGAGATGATGCCTGAAAAGGAGGCTTTGGCCCTCTGAGTGAGACTTTGGGCTCTAACTAGGATGGGCCAGATGCTCTCCCTGATGCTTTGGACAGAGTCTGCAGCAGAGGGGAACCCTGTGGTTCCTCTGTGGCCCCCTGAAACGAAGCTTTGCTGCTGGATCCGGGGCTGTGGGCACTGCAAGTGAGGCTTGGAGCTGTAGAAGAGGGTTTGAGCTCCCTTCAGGGGCAGTCTGGGCTGTCCAGAGGAGGGTTTGGGCCCAGGAATGGGGCTTTGGGTTTGAGAATGAGGCTGCGAAGCCTGAGATGAGGGTCTGTGCCCTGAAATGATGCTTTTGCACCACCCTCAGAAGGGGTCTTGGAGGCCCAGCGTGAGGCTTTGGAGATGAAGGAACTGAGGCTGTGTCAGCTCAGTGACGAGCTGGGAGCCCCAAAGCCTCCTTAGTGAGGGCTGAGTCTCTGGCTCCCCTGAGGGAGCCCTGCCCTTCCGAGGTGGTGGCAAGTGGGGGCAGTGCTTGGAGGGCTTTGGAAATCTTCCCCCCTTGGCTAAGGGCCACGCCATTACCTGCCCCCCCTTCCAGTCCCTCCAGAGGGCTGAGCAATGCAGAGGTAGATCACAATTTGTCCTGGCATGGTGCTCCTTTTCAGCTGTGACTGCAGGCTGTGGCCACCCGACCTCTGAGCCAGAGGAGCCTGTGCCAGAGGAGCCTCACGGCCGTCCCACAGGTGTGTCACTGGAGGGAAGGAGCTTTTCCTCTTCTGTTGCTGGGAAAGGGAACTTGGTGTTTGCTGGGTGGGTGCTCAGAGCAGCAGAAGAGCAGAGGGGCACTGGGTGGGGCTCAGTGCTGTGGCCTGGGGCGCTCTGCCTTGCCCAGCTGCCTTTGCCAGCCTCTCCCACCCTGCGCTGCTTCCAGGGCCTGCCGCAAAGCCAGCGGGCTGGTTGGGCTGGAGCCCGGAGCCGGGCTGAGCTCCATGGAGTCCTTTCTCCTGGCAGCTCCGGGCAGGCTTTGTTTTGGGCCAGCGTGGTCCAGGCACCCAGGAAGTGTCTGCCCGATGCTGTGGAGCAGAGGGGAGCGACAAGTGCCCTGGCGCAATCCTGCCCTTGAGCTGCATTCGCTGCCCTTCAGGTCTGAACAGTCGCCGGGAGGATTTCACGGGATCTGCTCTGCTCTTTTTTTACAGGCATGGCTTCTGATGATGGGCACCCAGATTCCCAGGTGCCTTCAGGCTTGGAGGGAACCTGCACTGTCCTCCTGCATCCTCTGTGCCTGAGCCATGCTGAGGCTTTGCCTCTCTTTGATGTTGGCAGTGCTGTCCAGCCTCAAGGAATCCCACCAGGCCAGGAGATAGGAATTTTCGGGAAAGAATCCAGGTACTGAGCAGTCTTTCAGGGGGCCTCAAGTGGGAGAGAAGCCCTGCAAACTAGGGGCATGCAAGCGGTGCCTGTGCTGGAGAAGAGAGAGCAAGGTTCAGGTGTCTCCTGAGAGGGCCTGACCCCGTCCCCCAGGGTGTGGGTGTGGGGCTGGGGAGGGAGAGCTGGAGCTGGCCCTGCCTGCCACAGGGAGGGTTTTGGTCCCTGTTGCTCAAAGGAGCGAGTGGTCCCGTCACTGTGCTCCCCATGTGTCTCCCTCTGACCTCATGAGGTCTGTTCAGTGGGACAGCCTGTCCCAAAGGCTCAGGGAGCCTCTGTGCAGCAGCGCTGGGAAGTGGCACAGAGCGAAGGGGGCGAGCACAGAAGAAACTGTGCCCACGTGGGAAGGAGGGCCAAGAAAGGGGGGCAAACCTGTGACACTGGGAGCACTGGGTTACAGCCATCCCAGAGTGTCAACAAAGCTGAGAGGAGAAAGAGAGGCTGCAGAGTGCCTTGATTTTCAAGGGCTTGGGGCATTTCTTTGTTGCTGCTGAAGGTGAGGAAACATTACAGCCCCAGGACGTTCACTGGGTCAGAGATGCCAACCAAGTGGGAGAACAGGTCCTGGCAACGTCAGAGCTTCTGTGAGATTACCCATAGTGTTCACTCTTAAAGTGCAGAATTCTTCTTCCTCCAGGCATGGATGGGAAGACAAAGTCAAATGCAGGAAAGTCTGCTTCAGTCTGGACCTACTTCATCCTCGGTGCTGTGGGATTCTTGGTCTTCCTAGTGCTGTGGTAGTTGCTGTGCATAACCTGTCTGTGCAAGCACTGAAAAGAGCGAGTTGTTGGGAGGTTTTTTTTCCAAACCTCTGCATGAGGTGGCTGCAATGAGCCCGGAAGTACGTAGAGGCTGGGTGTTCTGGAATGCCTAGTTAGTTTCTGGCTAGGCTCCCCTGGGGTCTCTGCTGTAAGACGCTTTAAGTGGCCCTTCAGCTCATGGGCACTCTTCTGAAACCTCTTCTTACTTGGCAAGTGTTAGTGAAAAGTGACCCAGCCTGGACAAGAACAGATCCAGCAACAGAGGCAGAGCAAAGTCAGAAACTAAAAACAGCAAGGGGTGGTATTGCCTTAGGCAGTGAGAACTGCAAGGGTGATGTCTCCCTCCTTACCAGGGAAGCTGCCAGCTGAAATCACCCTGTTAGCTGTTGCAATAAATGCCAGATGTTCACCTCAGCCAGGGTGTCCTAGCAACTCAGGCTGTGGTGAGAGACCTCCCCACAAGAGGTAATACAACACTTAGCACCTAACAATGAGGTAACAAAACTTAACAATCAATGAGTTGTAACAGAATAAACTAGCTCTTGACGAGGCAGTGGAGATGGAATGAGTTCTTTCCCTCCCCTGTAGGGGCAGCCCAGGTTTGGGCTTGGGCTCTGTGAACACTCGGAGGGGCTTTCCCTGGAGAGAGGGGCAAGCCAAGGGCAGTTCTGAGGGCAGGGGGTGGTCCGGGCCCATCTGTGTGTGTGGCAGCTCTGGCACTGTTGGAAGCCAGGAGGTTCAAGAGGCAAGGGTGTGAAACAGAGCATTAACCAAACTCTGGCTTCAAATAGTTAACTGCTTGTAGGGTGTACATCTCTCATCTGGGCCTACTGCTAGTGAGTTGTAAAAGCCTTTTGTGTGAGCTTAACTGTAGTTTTAGGGAAGAAAAACTTCTCCTTGAAGAAGAAAGAAGCCATTCAACTGTGACTAGGGATGCCCACTGTAACCAATTCTGCTGCAGAGTCAGCAGAGATAAACGGGAGAGGAGACAGGACTCGTTGGCAGCCGACCCTTTTCCTGAAACAGGGGGGGATTGGCGTGTTATGGGGTATGGGGCTGGGTTTGTTCTGGTGTTGGTTGTAGGAGTGGTGGTGGGAGGTTTTGTTGAGGGGTGGAAGTTGGGGGTGGTGACTGTTGATAGTGAGGGGATGTTCTCTGTTCGGTTCGATTTTAGTGGTGTGGCTATGTTCTATTCTTTCAGGGTGGGGATGTTTTTAGTGGATGGGTGGGGTTTAGTGTTGATTCTGTTTGTTGTGTTGGAGCTAGTGTGGGGGCTTTCTCGTGGGGTGATTCGGGCAGTTAGGTGGATGGTCAGAATAGTTTAATGAAAAATGCCAGCTTTGGGAGTTGGAGATAGAGGTTTGAGCCCTTTTATTTCTGATGCTTTGGTTTGGGAAACTCTAAGGAGCATAATCTGAATTCTTTGGTTTAGAAGGCTAATGCTTTTATAAACTTCTAGAGTATTTTAGTAGTTGAATGTCTTGTTTTCTAGGGCCCCGGTAAGGGCGAAGAGGACTAGGAGGATGGTGATGTAGGTGAGGGAGGCTAATTGACCAATGATGATGAATGGATGTTCTACTGGTTGGCTACTGACTCAGGTTAGTATGAGTAGGTTAGCTACTAGGGTTCAGAACAGGATTTGTGATAGAGGTCGGGATGTTATTGTGCCTTGTGTGGACTTGTGGAGGAACGGGCTTAGGAATAGGATTAGTACAGAAGCAGCGAGAGCTAGGACTCCTCCAATATGGAGTGGTGTTACTAGGGGGTTGGCTGGGGTGAAGTTTTCGGGGTCTCCTAGTAGGTTGGGGGAGAATAGGGCTAGGTTTATTAGTGGGGTGAGTATGATGATGAATCCTAGTAGGTCTTTTGTGGAGAAGTAGGCGTGGAATGGGATTTTGTTGCAGTTTGATATGATTCCTAGTGGGTTGTTTGATCCTGATTCGTGGAGGAAGGTGAGGTGAATGAGGGTGAGGCCTGCGATTTGGAAGGGGAGGAGGAAGTGTAGGGCGAAGAATGGGGTTAATGTGGGGTTGTCTACTGAAAATCCCCCTCAAGCCCATTCTATGAGGGTTTGGCCGATGTGTGGGATTGCTGAGAAAAGGTCGGTGATGACTGTAGCGCCTCAGAATGATATTTGGCCTCGTGGTAGGACGTAGCCTACAGAGGCAGTTGCTATAACAGTCAGTAGTAGGATTACTCCTGTGGCCAAAGGTTCCTGTGAGGAAGACTCAAGGATGAAGTAAATGACCCCCAGGAGACCCTCATGGACTTAACACACATGTGATAATGGGCGGACACTTATGTAAATGATTTCTTGGGAGACTAATGAATATCTAAACCGTTTCTTAGAAATATTACACAGAATTGAGTATCAGCTGTGTATCTATCTCTCACCTTACCCTGTAAGGCACGCACACTTTGGAGGAGCTATCCCCTGTGCGTCCGGCACCCTGAATAAAGAATGCCGACTGAACAGTACTTGGACTGTTGGGTGGACTTCCTTTGTTTCAGGTCGGGGAGGGGCACACTGGGGCCCTTGGAGGCTTCGCTGGCCTTGGGCTGGTGCTCATGGGCTGCAGCTGTGGCTGTGGCTTCAAGCTCCTCTGGCAGGGGCATCCAGTGAGAAGAGCTGAGGGGACCGTGGCCTTTGTGGCACATGGGGCTGGGCTGGGAGCCTCCCAGCCGCTTGTTGACCACACTGCTGGGGCTGTCGTCAAGCTGGGGGTGGAAACATTGGTGAGAGGGCTGATTGTCTTCTTGCCCTTCCCTCTTCTGCTGCTGCTGGACCAGGAGATCCTGGGAGGCATAGATGTACTGGCACTGCACCTCCCTGTTCTCCAGCTGCCTTTGGCTTCTGGCCTGCTTGAGAGGCCTGGAATAAAATCAGTGACTGGTCTGATGGAAGCAGCTGAGCTGGTACAGCACAAGCTCTCCTTTACAGACAGATCCACTTTGCCCTTATACCTCCTGGTGGGAGGGAAGCCACTGGCAGCAGGGTTGCTAGTGCTGTCAGAAAACAAGGTGTCTATGGAGCTAACTCAGAACAGATGAACTCTGGGTTGAAGGGACATTTGGCAAATGCAGAGGGTTCTGATTCTTCCCCACACCCTTCAGCCACCTTTGCACTGTCATCCTGGAGATGCCTCACAGCCTGGTGCACACCAGAGAAATCAGAGCCTGTGCTCTCCTGCCAGAACCCGCGCTCCAGAGCAGATTCTTATTCACCAGCTCTCAGAGGCACTTCAGCTGACTGGGAATTTTCTCCAGGAATTGCTGGAATTCCTGAGCCATTTCTGCAGAGGAAACACAAACTCAGGCAGGAGGGTCAGAGGCAGGCAGGCCACCATGAATCCATCAAGTCAACCCCCTAATTACTAAAGAGTGGAGCTACAGAGGAGGTGGAGCTACTCTGGAGGAGAAATACTGAGAACTAGTATCACTGACCCCATTGCAGCTCCTCTCCCTCTGTGCCTTTTCTCGTCTCTGTTGGGCCACACGAGCTGCTGCACCTGCCCTGCAAACCTTGGCAAGACCTGCAGTCCTGGACACATGATGGTGGCCTCACTTGGAGGGAGAAAGCCAGTGGCTGGGTCACTTGCCAGCCCGGACCTCTGCTCCATCTGAGAAGACCATTCCCAGTGCAACTCCTGAGATGGCAGTCAAGTAGCAAACTGACCCTCTTCAGGTTTCAGGAAGGCTCTGGTCTCTCCCAAAGGATTTTTGGGCAGAGCTCTGAAGCTTCAGCTCTAAATAGCACTGGAGTGACTCTGGAGTGCCTACAGGGAGCCTGGCCACCTGCTTGAACTAACTGCCCCTCAAAGAAGGCAGCAAAGTTCCTGAGCATCCCATGAGCCTTGCTGGGATAGCTGGTTGCACAGCTGGCTTGGACCGCCAGTGAGCTCTTGCTGAACCCAACCCAGTGATCCCCAACTGCTCGCAAGCTACCCAGTGCCCCAGGGATCCCCAGCAGAACATCTGCTCCACAGAAGACCCTCTGTCCCACTGGGTTCCATTATGTTGATCTGCATGAGGATAGGAAGGCTCTACAGAGAGACTTGGTTAGATTGGATAGTTGGGCTAATGTTAATGGTCTGGGCTTCAACAAGGCCAAGTGCCAGGTCCTGCACTTGGGCTGCAACAACCCCAGGCAACGCTCCAGGCTTGGGGAAGTGTGGCTGGAAAGTGTCTGGCAGAAAAGGACCTGGGGGTTCTAACTGACAAGGGGCTGAATATGAGCCAGCAGTGTGCCCAGGTGGCCAAGAAAGCCAATGCATCCTGGCTTGCATTAGAAATAGTGTGACCAGGAGAAGTAGGGAGGTGATTTTCCCCCTGTGCTCAGCACTGGTGAGGCCACACCTGGAGTATTGTGTCCAGTTTTTGGGCACCTCAATTCAAGAGAGATCTCGAGGTGCTGGAGCGAGTACAGAGTAGGGCAATGAAGCTGGTGAAGGGCCTAAAGAATAAATCTTGTGAAGAACACTTGAAGGAACTGGGAATGTTTAGTTTGAGGAAGGGAAGGCTGAGGGGAGACCTCATCAGGCTATACAACTACCTGAAAGGTCACTGTAGAGGGGTTGGTGCTGGTCTCTTCTCACAGGTAATTAGCGACAGCACAAGAGGGAATGGCTTCAAGCTGCAACAGGGGAGGTTTAGACTGGACATTAGGAAACTTTTTTTTCACAGAAAGAGTGGTTAAACACTGGAATAGGCTGCCCAGGGAGGAGGTTGAGTCACCATCCCTGGATGTGTTTAAGAGTTGTTTAGATGTGGTGTTGGTGGATCTGGTTTAGGGGTGAACTTTGTAGAGTAGGGATGATGGTTGGACTCTGTGATCCCAAGGCTATTTTCCAACATGAATAGTTCTATGATTCTATTCTATAAAATAATAACCTCTTGGTCACCAGGAAACGGGCAGTTTGAGCCACATCCTTGCTGGCTGAAAGAGAAAAGGAACAAGCCACATGTCAGTCTGCACACCCTGACAAACCTCACTCTATTGTGGCCAAGAGCGCTGGGACTCCGGCCACCACACACAAAACAAGAGAGCCAGCATGGTTTGACTAACTCCACGCCACAGCTAGAAGCATTTTAAAAGTCCCTGTGGGTGGATAGGTTACTTTATTCCTGAGATGGTCGAGGTATTCTTATAAAGTATGGATGACTTCCCCTGAAACCTAGCCTTAGAGCCTGCAGATGTGGGAGTAAGTCTCACCACAGGTGGTTAGCAGGCAGGGACCACAGCAGCAGCAGCTACCTGGCTTGCCTGTTGACTGATTTGCTCCTGTTCCTTCAGCAGAAACTGACCCTAACTGATCTTCCTGCCAGCTGGACACCACTGCCTGCCACAAACAGATCTGGCCAGTGATGGTGTCACTGGGGCAGCAGCTGCCCCTCGACTCAGCTCCAGCCACAACTGGCAGCAGAGTCTGCAGCTCACCAGCAAAGCATGACACTGAGAGTCAGGGCAGCCAGGCTCTGACCAACCCCTTTCTGCTCAGGCAGGCTGTGGCTTCTGCACACATGGATCAGCACACATGCACATTAGCTTCCCAAGTCTCCTGCTTAAGAGAGAGAGAGGCCCACCATGTGCTTCCTTCTCCAATATTTCCAGGACTTCTTGCAGTGCTCCTGGTGGATGCCCAGAGCATTTGCCCTCTGGGAAACTGTGACTAGCTCCTTGAGAACCTTAAAAGAAAGTATTAAGTTAAACTTCTCACTAATCAAAATTAAGAAAATGAGGACATGGCCTGTGAAGTCAGCCAAGACTGCTTGCTGACCCCCGGGATGTGAGGTGACCACCAGTGCAGGATCCAGCTGAGGAGATGGAGTGGGAGCCCCATCTGCAACCAAATACCGACATGAAGTTTCATCATATATTGTGCTAGACTCAGAGATAGAATCCAGCCAGCCACTCAGAGGGCACCAGCAGTTGTGTGGTTCTCTCACCCGCAAGAGGCTCCTCGCCCACGTTTGGGCTTGGAGCTGGCAGCTCCCGAAGGAAGCAGAAAGCCATGACTTAGCCTGCAGGTGTCCAAGCACCTCACCTGTGTCTCCCAGCTCGGAATCTGAGCGCCCGTCTCCTGAAGGCAGCTGGGAATCTGGGTGCCCATGATCAGAAGCCATGCCTGTAAAAAAAGAGCAGAGCAGATCCCGTGAAATCTTCCCAGTGACTGTTCAGATCTGAAGGGCAGCGAATGCAGCTCAAGGGCAGGATTGCGCCAGGGCACTTGTCGCTCCCCTCCGCTCCACAGCATCGGGCAGACACCTCCTGGGTGCCTGGACCACACTGGCCCAAAACAAAGCCTGCCTGGAGCTGCCGGGAGACAGGACTCCATGGAGCTCAGCCCAGCTCCAGGCTCCAGCCCAGCCAGCCCGCTGGCTTTGCGGCAGGCCCTGGAAGCAGCGCAGGGTGGGAGAGGCTGGCAAAGGCAGCTGGGCAAGGCAGAGCGCCCCAGGCCACAGCACTGAGCCCCACCCAGTGCCCCTCTGCTCTTCTGCTGCTCTGAGCACCCACCCAGCAAACACCAAGTTCCCTTTCCCAGCAACAGAAGAGGAAAAGCTCCTTCCCTCCAGTGACACACCTGTGGGACTGCCCTCAGGATCCTGTGCTGCTCTTGCTTGTTCCCCAGGGGGTGGAGGAGAAGAGACAGGGGCAGGAAAAGCAAAACAAAAAAGCACAGGGAGCTGAGCTCGGCCCCTTTTATATTTAACCCTCTAAGCTGTGGGAGAGCACGCACACCAAAATGAGTCAGTGGGCATGGGGTCCTGGAGGGGCTCACTGCCTCCTCCCTACAGGGGTGACTGAATAACCCCCGTAGCGACACACGCACAGAGAGCAGGTTAATGTTGCTTCTGCTCAGGGTTCCTGGGAGCAGGGCAGATTTCATAGCTGCGCATGTGCAAGAAGCAGAGACATTTCTCCTTGTCCCTAGAAAGAGAGGGGCAATGCCCGGCCCTGCTCCACAGGTTTTCCCACCACAAAATCTGTTTGAGACATTAAAGAGGCCTGCCTCTCTCCTGTTGGCAGCAGCAGCCTGTGAACTAATTTTCATGCCTTGGGATGAGGAGATGCTGCGTAGCTCTGGGGAAATGAGTCCACTAATGGTTTTTGAGATGGAGGTAATGTTTAGAAGATGCCGTCAGGGTCTCTTATAAACTAGTCACTACACATGGAATAACATGAATATCCTCCTGTTAAGTCTAGATAATAGACTTAACTAGATAATACTGTGACAGGACTTCTGTCTCTAGATAACTCTGCACTAGAAACAGTAGCTAATTCCTGGGTTTTCTTCCCTCACAGGAAGTTATTCTTCAATCCTTTCGCACCTTTGCTCATTTGATCACATGCACAGACAGTCACTGCCAGTCACTGATCCTCTTATCATTGACACGATTGTGAGGAGTTGTAGTGAATTAGCAGAATCATCTCTGCAAACCATGACTTTCAAAAGAGGTCTATCTATATGGAGTACCTACAAGAGCAACCACTAATAAAGCTCTTAAAATGAAAGGTATTTCTCAAAGCCAAATTGTTGGTGTAGAACAGTTTAAGCTCAGCCATTCACAGGACCAAATTTTACTTCCTCCACTAGAAATATTTCTGATACTTCTTCTGCGTTAAATGAACGTCGGGTCATACTCATTTCCTCTCTTAACTGCATTTGACTGCATGTAGCTCTGCATGCACAGGAGGGAGCGCTTGCACACAATTTTCAGCAATTTGCTGCCCAGCTCTGTTTTCATACGCTAAGGCTCCCTGGGGAAGCAGGAATTCAGGGGAAACAGTGGCACATGCATGGCCAGCAGGCTGCACTTCAGCTATGCTGATGTGTCAGATCTTCCTGAGGGACCAGAGCGTAGCTGAGCATGAGGTTAGTGCTGCTAGGCCATGTTTCTTGCTGTGAAGATGATTAGAGGCCTAGAACATGTCTCAAATGAGTGAAGGCTGAGAGACTTGGGTGTTTTCAGTCTGGAGAAAAGAGGACTGAGGGCGGATTTTCATTTCCTCTTAATGTCTGATTTAAATCTCCCCTCTTCCAGTTTTAGGCCATTACCCTTCGTCCCATCACTCCATATTCTTGTCAAAAGTCCCTCTCTGCTTTCCTGTAGCCCCTTCAGGTACTGGAAGGTTCTCTAAGGTCTCTCCAGAGCCTCCTCTTCTCCAGGCTGAGCAACCCTAACTCTCTCAGCCTGCCTTCACAGCAGAGGTGCTCCAGCCCCCTGATGATGGGAATGCAAGGAAGGGAATCTGTGACTCATCTCCGGGGTGCCATGTGTCACATCCCCCACCCTTTCCCCACAATTCCTTTGCACCCATGGACTTGGGTAAGTGCATCGGGGGCTCAGTAGGTTAAAACATCAGAGAATGTCTTGCTGCTGTGGCTCTGTTTGTGTCAGGGGGTGTTTCCCTGATTCCTGCAGGTGGTGCCACCCCTTTGTGGCCACCAGCCAGGGCTCTTCCCAGGGGAGGGGGGAGAACTTTCTTAGTATTCGAATTAATCTTGCTTAAAAAAAGGGCCTAAACAAAAAGAAAACAAAACGAAAAAATAAAACCACCAAAGAACCCAACAAGAAAAAGCAACAAAAACTTTTTTATTAATTTTAATATATAACTAACTATAGCTAACTAGATACAACTAACTACATATAGCTAAAACCAAATAAAACAAGGTCTTTCGGAGGCCAGTGGTTTCTGCTTGTTGTCTTGGCCACGGGATGTCCCTGTCAGGCACTGGGATGGGGCTGACCCTTCATGGCTGCTGCCTGCCTTTGCTGATGGGCCTTCTTGGTGGGTGAGGCTGCAGGGGCTCAGCTGGGGACCCCCCGTCCTGCCCGGCTGCCGAGCTGGTGGATCTGGCCCTTGAGGTCACGAGGGGTAAGCGGATCCTCGGTGCCGGGGAGTTGTCACCGTGGGCTGCTGCTGGCCTTGTGTCCCTCCTCTGGCCTGGGGACAGCCTGGGCTCATCCCTCGGGAAGCCTGGCAGGAGAGAGCAGAGGGAGCTGGTCTGGGGGCAGCCAGGGGCAACATGGAGGGGGGAAAACCTGTGCCTCCAAGGGCAGCCTGCCCACCTCGCTGTCCCCTTCACCCCCCGGGATGCCCCCCCAGCCGTACCGTCCTTGAGCCCAGGCAGCTGCCGGTTCTGCTGGCCCCTGTCCCTGCGGCCATCCTGGTGCAGCATCCCCAGCTCATCCTGCAGGGAAGGCAGAGCAGGCTGAGTGACCCTGAGGCCCCTCCTGCCTCACCAAGCAACCCCCCCAGCTCTCCCTGGGGAAACTCGGGCACGGAGCCCTGCAGGCTCTGGGCATCCCCCTCCCAGCCCTGCTCACCCCCCTCCCTCCCTCCCTGCCTGCCTCCCCCCTACCTCGCTGAGGGGCTGGAGCAGCTGCAGGGCGCTGGGGTCCAGGGGCGGCAGGCGCAGGGCACGCTGCTGCGAGCGGGAGATGGTGTGCCGGCCCCCGCAGTCCCGTGGGACCCTGGGGTACCTCGACTCCTGCTCCCTGTGGATGGGGCATGGACATGCTTAGTGTCTGGCACTGCCGTGTGCCAACCTGCACCAGGGCAGTGGCCAGGAGATGCTCCCAGCTGGGCTCCGCTGCTTCTCTGGTCTCCTGACCCCCCCAAGCCCCAGGGCAGGTGGGGACCTGGCACTGAGTCATCACATGGAGCCTCAGAGCCCTGGAGGTGGAGACCTGGGTCAGAAGGGGCAGCACGGGGGAGGCTGTGGAACCCCCAGAGCTGGGGCAAGCACGGCTGAGCCTCCAAGGCACGTCTCTCTGTGCCCCTGCTCTGCACAGGCCCTCCCTGTAGCCCCGGAAAGAGCTTTCCCCCAGCAGGGCTGGGCCACTTTGCAGCCAAGGGGCCAGGCTGGGTCCCTCTCTCCCCTACCTGTGCCCGTGCTGCTGGGTTGGCTCCCACTTGCTGTCAGTCTTGAGGCGGCCCTCCTGGTGCAAGTGGAGTGGTGGCAGGAACGGGATGGCCTCCTCATTCCTGGGGAGGGCAGGAGCCATGGGTGAGTGGCAGGGGACACACGACCCAGTCCAGCTTGGGGCAGCACCCCAAACCCCATGGGCTTGTAGACCACAGCCCCCCCATACCCCTGGGGAAGGAGGGGTCCCCATTCCCCTGCTGCCTGACGGGGCTGCAGAAGGGGCTCAGCAGGGTCACAGCTCCCAGGCAGACACCCCAACCCCTGTGCCAGCACGGCAGGACAGCACCAGTGCCCACAGACCCCCCACCCGCCCCTGGGAGGCTGCTGGGTGCTACTCACTGGCCGGGCACTGCAACGCTGTGGGGCTTGTCGCAGGACAGGCAGTGGCAATGGGTATTCCTGGAGGGGAGAGAAAAGGGCTGGGGGAGCTCTGGGGGAGATGCAGCCCTGCCTGCAGGCAGGCGGGCAGCTGGCAGGCAGCAGCGAGCGCCTGGGCCCTGCCTGCATCGCTTCCTCCACGCTAATTACCCCCCTGTGCCTTCCCAGGAGGGCAGGTCCCAACCCAGCTGAGGGGCACCGTGTGTTGCAGCCCTGCCGGGGTGCCCAGCCCCCCCAGCCCCCTCTCCCCACCCTCGCCCCTCAAGGCCTTTGTGCCCACACCCCAGGTTTGGGGCAGGAGGCTCCAGCCTGCAAGGGCCCCCTCCTCGTCCCCCGTTCCTGGAGGGAACCCTCTGCTGCTGGGAGGAGAAGGCACAGCTCCTTCCTCAGCATCCCCACGCTTCACGGCCGAAACGGCTCCCGTGCCAGAGCCTGTGGTAGCCAGAGGGAAGGGGCCAGCGCTGCCCCCGCAGCCACCGCGTCCCCAGCGCACTCACCTCTTAATCCCGGCTACATCGTCGTCCTCCACCGCCTGCGCCCTCTCGAGCTGCTGCTCCTGGAGGAGCTTCCCATGCTCCTGGAGGAGCTTCCCATGCTCCTCCAGCTGCTGCTGCAAGGGCACCAGCTCCAGGCGGTCCAGCTGGGAATGGATGCACACTCTCACCCAGCTGCCCCCAGCATGGGACATCTTAGTCCCCAGGGAGGAAAGCGGGAGGGTTGACCCTGGCAGGGATGTTGCCTTTGGCGACCAAGCCCCCGAGGGGCCAGTGTTGCGTGGCAGGGATGAGCCAGCCCTCACCTTGCAGTCCACCAGCTCCCTGAGCTGTCGCTGGCCTTGGAGGCAGGCCTGCTCCAGGCCTGTTATCTGGCTCTGCACCTCCTGGTTCTTCTCCTCCAGCCGCTCCATGTTGGCCTCAAACTGGCTGCGGCTGACAGTGCCTCCCAGGGCAGCTCTGTCAGCTTTCTAGCAACGGGAAGAGGCAGCAGAGTGTTGGGGAAAGGATGGAGGCAGGACGGGAAGGGCCAGCTGGGGTCGGGGCAGAGGGAGAGGCAGCTCTGTGGCCCCATGTGCCCCATCACCCCTGTGGGGTCAGTCCCACCCGCCAAACTGCCCACAGCCGAGTTGGAAATCCTCCCTCCCCCAGGCTCGTACCACCACCAAGCACCCAAGGGACAGGGAGCTGTTGTTGTCACCCTGCCCTGGATCTCCTTGGCTGGCGCTGGGGCAGCTCCAGACCCTACCTTATCCATTGCCAGTGTCAGGTCCTCCTTGTCCGCCTTCTCCCTCTGCAGCCTCTCCACAGACTGGTACAGACTCTTCAACTGCAGAAGGCAGCCCATGATGCCGCAGCAGGGTCAGAGCTGCCTTCCAGCCAGCCCAGCACCCACCCCCTCCCCACTCCCCCACCCCCAGCCAAAACCTCCAGGACAGGCATTTGGAGCCTCCCCAGGGCTGCCAGCAGGTTGGCAGGGGGACAAATGCCTGGTGGTGCTCAGCCTGCAGGATGCTCTGGCCCCTTGGGACTTTCAGCCACCAACCTCGAGATTGTTCTGCCTCTGCTGACTCTTTTCCATGAGGCTTCCCGTGACCAAGCTGAGCTCCTCAAAGTGCCTCTGCAGCTGCTTGATGCTGGCCTCAATGCTCTGCAGCTGCTTCTCATCCTCCTTCAGAGAGGAAGATGACAAGGTGGGGTCATGCAAGGGGGCCCTGGCTGCTCTGCGTGGACAGAGCCAGGTTACTCGGCCCGTGGCCACAGGCTGTCAGCAGCAGCCGGACATTCGCATCAAGGCTTTCATTTCCCTCTGTGTTGCTGACTTGTACAAGCCAGTCTGGGGGGCAGCAGGGGCTCCCCCACATCACAGTGAAGCACAACCAGCTGGGGGGTTCCAGCAGTTCTCTCCCCGTACCCTCACACTGGAGTCATCCTACCTGGCTCCTCGCTGGCAGCTGCATCACCAGCTTGCCCACCCTCTTCTGCAACCTCGAGGGGTCCGGCAGCTCCTGGTGCTCCTTGTGCTGGACATGGCCCAGTTTCACGCTGATGTCTGGGCTGCAGGCAGGGCATGCTTCCTGAGTCTCTGCCTTTGCCTCTGCCTGGGCCTGTGCCTGTTGCTGCCAGCCGGTGCTCTCCACCTTTGCCTGCAGCTTGTCCAGCTGCGAGAAGGGGAGAAGGAATTGGCTCTGAGATGGAACGGATGTGGCCAAGAAGCCCAGATGCCACGGAGGCTCAGTGGTCCCATCCAGCCAGGGGACAAGCATGGGAGCCTGGCCAGGACCACCCTGCTGAGCCGGTGGGCAGTGGGAGCTCCCCTCCAGCCTCACCTTCTTCTGCAGCTTCTTCGCCATCTTGCTGACGGACTGCTCCAACGCAGCCTTGTTCAAGTCCTGCTGATGTTCCAGCTCCTGCTTGATTTCCTTCAGCCTGGACCTGGCCAGCGAGAGGGGGACATGGGCAGGTTTAGGCTCTGTGGAGCTTCTCAGGGGGTGTCTCTTGCTGCAGAGCGGGATGCTCGCAGCCTTCCCAGACTCCTTGGCAGTTCCAAGGGGTAGGAAACTTTCTCCGAGCCTTTTACCCCAGTTCCTGGGTGTTTTGGTCACTGGCATCCACGCTCTGCTCAGCTCCAGCAGACCCCTGCTGTCCAAGCACCTCCTCCAGCTGCCTGATCTGGGAAGAGCAGCGGTGGCACAGTCAGGGCATGGCCCCTGCCTTGTCCCAGCATGGTCTTCCTCTCCGCACCCGCTGCCCCTCTCAACCCACCCTCTTGGGGACCACCGCTGGCTCACCTTCTCCTTGTGGTCCTGCAGGTCACTGGCCAGATCCTGCAGGGAGGACACCTGGCCCTGGAGGTCAAGCAGAATGTTGCAGATGCTCTTCTGGTCTAGAGATGGGGTCCAAGGGAACACAATGTGAGTGAGGGAGTCTCATCCTTGGGGCCAGGCTCTAAGCACGATGAGCATGTGACCCAGAGTGTCCCCATCCAAAACATTCCCTTGCCAGTCCCCCCAGGGCTCCCACCTCCCTCTTGGAAGAGCAACCACAGATTCTCCTCTTTGGCCTGGTCCTCCTTAGTGGCCTCCAGCTGGGCCATCTGCTGCTTTGGGCCAGCAGAGAGGTGGCTGAGCTCTCGGACCTGATCAAGAGCTGCCTGTGTCCCCAGAGCACTGGAGGTGTCCCAAGTGGGCATCTCCTCAGTTCCAGGCTGTGCTTTGTCTGTATGTGGGAACCTCGCTTTCAGCCCTGCTCCTCCATGGGTGTCTGGAGGTGCCAGCTGCATCTCCAGGATGGTGCTCTGGGTGCTGGAGGTCCCTGGCTCCATCCCCGAGACAGTGCTCTGGGTCTCAGGGGACCCCGGCTGTGTCTCCAGGGTGGCCACAGTGCTGGAGGTCTCTGGCTCCATCCCCGAGACAGTGCTCTGCACGTCAGAGGACCCTGGCTGTGTCCCTGGGGTGGCCACAGTGCTGGAGGTCCCTGGCTCCATCCCCGAGACAGCGGTCTGGGTCTCAGGGGACCCTGGCTGTGTCCCCAGGGTGGCCAGGGTGCCGGAGGTCCCTGGCTCCATCCCTGAGACAGTGCTCTGCATGTCAAGGGACCCTGGCTGTGTCCCCAGGGTGGCCAGGGTGCTGGAGGTCCCTGGCTCCATCCCCGAGTCAGTGGTCTGGGTCTCAGGGGACCCTGGCTGTGTCCCCAGGGTGGTTAGGGTGCTGGGGGTCTCTGGCTCCATCCCCGAGACAGTGGTCTGGGTCTCAGGGGACCCTGTCTGTGTCCCCAGGGTGGTCAGGGTGCTGGAGGTCTCTGGCTGCATCGCCGGGATGCTGGTCAGCGTGCCAGGGGACCCTGGCTCCCTCTGCAGGGTGCTGGTCTCCATGGTGGCCTCACACTGGGTGCCCTCATGCAATGTGGTGGCCTCAACAGGGCCAGACTGGCCCCTACTGCCGTGCTGGGAAGAGAAGGCAAAAAGGAGCAGGGTTACGGGCAGCCATTCAGCGGCAAGGACAGAGCCCAGGGCTGCTGCCCCTGTCCCCAGCCCTTGTCCCGAAATCACCGTCTCACTGGGCCAAACTCAAGTACCCCATGAGAGCCCAAAAGCAAAGTCTGCCCCCTGTGGAGAACGCCCCCCCCCCCCCCCCGAGGTGCTGTGGCCACAGCCCCCAGCCCCTCCCCAGCCCCTCGTGCCTGCAGAGTTTCAGCAGCCCAGGCAGGGGATCATCAAGCCCCCGAGTGACTCCCTGGGCCTTGCCTTCTCTAGCCCTGACATCTCCCTGCTCCCCTTTGGAATCCATCTCCTGGTGCACAATGCTGGGCTCTGCCCCCAGACCTCCCTCCACCGGTCAAAAGTGCCCTTGCATCCCTGCTTGGGGCAGGCAGTTCCCTCTCCCACCAGCCCGACCCGCAGGCAGCAGAGCCCGATTCTGCCCTCCCCGCAGAGGGGGCTGCCGATGGGGTGGGCTGAGCTCCCCTGCTCCCCGCTCGGGACATCCTTCCTTCGTGCTGGGTGACAGCCATGGCCACAGGGCAGGGACTGGGGTGGCTGGGAGATGGGGAGTGGGGCTGGGTAGGGGCGCGAGCCCAGCTCCCTCCCAGGGACACCAGCAGCAGCTCACCAAGCCAAGCGCCTCCTGGATCAGCCGGATGTCCTCCTTCATTCCGCCGATCTCCTGGAGGAGATCCTGGGAAACGGGCTGGTCCTGGGAGAAGAGGTTAGCAGGCGTGAGTTGCAAGAGAGCGGCTGGCTGGAGGTCAGGAGTGGGGAAGGGCAGGATGGAGGGTGGCGGAGCCGGAGCTGCAGGGGTGCTGAGCCCTGGGCTGGCATAGTCCAGGGCACCGGTGGCAACGTGGGGAGGACCCAGAGCAAGTGGAGCAGCATTTCAGCCCCAGCTCTTCCTCCCCAGAACTCCCCCCCTTTCCCGCAGGGAAGGCCCACATCCCACAGGGAACTCAGGCTCAAATCAGACCCTGGTCTAAGGGCGGCACACGGGCGGTGTGGAGCCCACAGGACGGGGGCCAGGCAGGGGAGCGCCCAGGGGACGAGTTCGGCCAGAGCCTCTACCTTGGAGATCCCGCTCTCCTTCCCTTCACTCTCCTTTCCCTGCCCCATGCCAGTGGCCACGGAGGCCACCTGGGGGCCAGTGGCGGCTGGGCTGTGCTCCTGCTTCTGAGCTGATGGGCCCTCCAGCCGCTCCACTATGACCTGGAGCAGTTTGAAGAGTTTCTGCAAGTTGAGGCTCTGGACCTCAGGTGCCCCGAAGGCGAGGTCCAGCAGCTCTGGCAGGCCAAGCAAGTCCATGGCTGGCTGTCCTGCCTAGTGCTACAGCGAGTGGGAGTGCTATCCCGAGGGAATCGGAAGCCTTTCTGCTTGGGGGAAGCAAGCTGGGTGGGAGAGATGGGCAGCTGGCAGCTTTCCTCCTCCTCCTCACCACAGAAAGCGATCCCACAGAAAGTGGCAAGGGGAGCCCCCAGGGCAGGGTCTTTATAGGGGACGGGGCTGATGTGACAGGGGGGCGGCTGTGACATCACCTGTAGCTCGGCAGTGCCGGAGGTGCTGGGGGCTGCAGGCCCTCTGGGATGCCCCAGCACTCTCCACTGGCTGCCTCCTCCTCCAAAAGAACTTCTAAACACTTGGATAGTCTTAAAACTCCTGTGGTATAGGTCATGTGTGTTTTTGGAGGCAGAAATAAAGGGGAAAAGAGGCCTAGCAAGTGCACGAGTCCACACTGGAGGCAGATAGAGGACAACCTTCTCCCTGCTCTGACCCAAGTAGGGAGCCATAAGGCTGCGGGAGGTTAAGGGAGTTGGTATTTTGAGTGAAAGCAACTCCAGGATGTTGTTTTGTGGTGGGTTAAAAAGGGGTAAAAATGGGCCATCTCAGGCCATTAGCTACTCCCCAAAAGGTAATGCTGGGTAATTACTGCTCTGGTTCCTGCAGAAAGTAAAACCATCTCCAGTGTTTCCAGGCCAATTTCTGCCAGGAAAGAGCTGCAGCCCAGAGGCAGCCAGGTACTCCTCAAGCCATACAGTAGCCAGTTCTGGTGAGGAAGCATTTTTCATGGTTTTCCCTCTTATTCCAAAGCTATCCACCTTGAGAGTAAACAAATCTGGCAGTCTTCCCCTCTGTTTGAATAACTAAAAGAAAAAAGCTGTATTCAAAAGAAGATGAGAATCCCACCAATCTGAATTCCTGCTTCAAATACAAATAACTTATATTCCTTAAATCTATGCAATGAACCCACACCTTTTTATCCATACAAGTCAGGCAAAGGAGCTAGGGAGGATCTGACAAGGAGCCTCATCCCAGCTGTGTCGGACAGTGACTTTCTGTTGCGACGGAAAATAAATGTGATCTCATGAAGTCATGGAATGGTTTGGGTTGGAAAAGACCTTAAAGATCATCTTGTTCCAAAGCCCCTGCCACGGGGGGGCAGGGACTCCTCCCACTAGACCAGGTTGCTCCCTCATCCAACCTGGACTTGAATTCTTCCAGGGGTGGGGCATCCACAGCTTGCCTGGGCAACCTGTTCCAGTTTCTCACCACCCTCACAAGGAAGAATTTCTTCCTCATATCTCATCTAACTTTCCCCTCTTTCACCTCAAAACTGTTCCCCCTCATCCCATCACTCCCTACCCTTGTCAAAAGTCCCTCCCCAGCTTTCCTGTAGCCCCTTCAGGCACTGGAAGGTGCTCTAAGGTCTCCCCAGAGCCTTCTCTTCTTCAGGCTGAACAGCCCCAGCTCTCTCATCTTCAATACGAGAGGTGCTATTCTTGGAATTGGAATAATTCTTAGTATTACTGCTCCTGGTGAGAACTTGTACTATGTCAGGAAGTATTTCAGGCTCCATCTCCTACAAGATGCATCATCAGCCTTACAGTATTTACTGTTCCTTTCTCTGATTCAGATCCTAGAGTCATGGGGCCGTATGAGAATATCTCCTTCTTTTTGACAAAGGGTATATTTAGCCCTGAGGGTCCTGGGGTAGGGGGCAGAACAGCACAGGAATGCATGCTTCAGAAAGAATAACCAGGCCAGTAATCTTTTCTTTCTCCCTTCCCTTCCCTAGCAGACTAGACAGATGACCAAAACCAGCCAAAGGGAGTATTCCATCCCACATGTGTCATACTTGGTATAAACTGAGGGATCACAGAAGTCAAGCTCTCTTTCATCCATGGTCGGTGTGCAAGAAGGACTCTGTTGATCCATCTCCACTGATCCCTAGGCCTGTGCATCCCTGACCCTCGTGTCCCTACTCTCAGCTCCTGGCTGCCTTGCCGCTGCCTCCGGAAGCGCTCCGGAACTTCTTTCGGGACCGCCCTGCAGCTCAGGGGAGGGCTATGGGAGTTGGTGGGGGGCACAGCAGGGGTTTTATACACTCCTGCACAGACATGGGTATATTTGTGCATATTTTGTCGCTATTTCATTAAATCTGTCTCATTTAGTTTTCAGTTTGGAAGCCTCTCTCCTTATATTCCTTCTCCTTTTCCTATCTGGGCAGGAGGGGGAGGGGATAGAGAACGTTATTGTCATTAGTTTAATTGCCAGTCCTGCACTAAACTGGGACAGGAATCGTGTGTCCGGAATTTCTCCCAGGTAATGCAGGACACCAGGGGTTTTAATATCACTACATGTCTGTGTTTATCAGACAGAGTCTGGCAGAACTGTGACCATACTAAAAAATAAGCCTAATTAGTTACAAAGGAATATGTAAGTATGAAAGAGGTCATAAAAAGGCTGTCCAGGACACTGCCAGGGAAAACACAGACTGCAGCACATTCCTCTTCCTAAAGAAACGATGTTGATGGATCACACAGCCCAGTCCTTTCAGGCTGGAGGCAAAAGGCCACCGAGGCCCTACTGCTGAATTCAGCTAATCATTGGCATCACAGGAGCAGGTCCTGCCAGGCATATCCACAGTGTGTCTTTGCCATGAGTGCTGGAATGGAACTGAATCTATGGCCTTTTTGAGTGGGGAAGAGTAATTTATTTCTTTTTGTATTTGAGTTCTCTAACAAAATGCATCAAAAAAAGTTTAAAAATTGAGACTTGGCACATTCAGAAAGATCCACCTCTTTCTGCCTGTTGATGATGAGATGAATTATTCTTAGTGCTTAACTCTCCATAAGCAACTAACAGGTTTCATGACAGAGACTCTTCCTCTCCCTGGAACACCCAGAGGTGAGGTGTTGAGCCTCTCTTTTAGCATTTCTGATGTGCTTAGTCCATGTCCCTTCAGCTGAGGTTAGTATCAGCGACCACAAATGTCCCCATTAATCAGAGGTATTTAAAACACTTATCTGCTGAGTGTGAAGGTGGGGTAAACAAATAAATAATAATAATAAAAAAAAGCAGGAGAGCTGTGTGGGGATCACAGTATGAGGCAGAAAGGCACAGGAGTGGGTGGAGAAAGTATAGCCAGCTATGCAAAAGAGAAAGCTGGGAGAGGAAAGCAGGCCACCAGGACCCCAAATCAAATGGGCTGTAGGCAGCCGACTGCAGACATGACCTATTCTCTTTTCAGCTACGTCTGCCAAGATCTCTCTTTATGGGTGTCGTGGTTTGGGCCCAACACAACAACAAAGAACCAGCCCCATGGCTGCTGACTCAGCTCCCCCCATCACACACACTCTGGGATGAGGACAAAGGCCGACGAGAAGAGCTCATGGGTTGAGACAAAGGACACGGGGGGTTCTTCACCGATTAAGGTCCTTGGCAAAAGAGACTCAACTTGGGGAAAAAAAATAATTTAATTTCACACTCATCAAACACACACAGGACACAGACACACACAGAGCAGGGCTTGCATATCTTACCCCACCCCTCCCTTCTTCCCGGGCCCAAATCCCTTTGTTCCGGTTTCTCTCCCTCCTCCTCCCCAGTGGCACAGGGGGATGGGGATGGGGTTTAGAGTCAGTTCAGAGGCTGGTGGTTCTTGCTGCTCCTTCCTCCTCAGGAAGAAGGATTCCTTACAGTCCTTCCCTGCTTCCCCACGGGGTCCCTCCCATGGGAGAGAGTCCTCCATGAACCTCTCCTTCATGAGTCCTTCCCACCAGGTCCGGAGCTGCTCCAGCCTGGGCTTCCCACAGAGTCACAGGCTGTGGCTTCTGCACACATGGATCAGGACACATGCACATCAGCTTCCAAAGTCTCCTGCTTAAGAGAGAGAGATGCCCACCATATGCTGCCTTCTCCAATATTTCCAGGACTTCCTGCAGTGCTCCTGGTGGATGCCCAGAGTGCTTCCCCTCTGGGAAACTGTGACTAGCTCCTTGAGGACCTTAAAAGAAAGTATTAAGTTAAACTTCTCACTAATAAAACCACTGAAAACGAGAGCGTGGCCTGTGAAGTCAGCCAAGACTGCTTGCTGACCCCCGGGATGTGAGGTGACCACCAGTGCAGGATCCAGCTGAGGAGATGGAGTGGGAGCCCCATCTGCAACCAAATACCGACATGAAGTTTCATCATATACTGTGCTAGACTCAGAGATAGAATCCAGCCAGCCACTCAGAGGGCACCAGCAGTTGTGTGGTTCTCTCACCCGCAAGAGGCTCCTCGCCCACGTTTGGGCTTGGAGCTGGCAGCTCCCGAAGGAAGCAGAAAGCCATGACTTAGCCTGCAGGTGTCCAAGCACCTCACCTGTGTCTCCCAGCTTGGAATCTGAGCGCCCGTCTCCTGAAGGCAGCTGGGAATCTGGGTGCCCATGATCAGAAGCCATGCCTGTAAAAAAAGAGCAGAGCAGATCCCCTGAAATCCTCCTGGCGACTGTTCAGATCTGAAGGGCAGCGAATGCAGCTCAAGGGCAGGATTGCTCCAGGGCACTTGTCGCTCCCCTCCGCTCCACAACATCAGGCAGACACCTCCTGGGTGCCTGGACCATACTGGCCCAAAACAAAGCCTGCCCGGAGCTGCCGGGAGAAAGGACTCCATGGAGCTCAGCCCGGCTCCGGGCTCCAGCCGAACCAGCCCGCTGGCTTTGCGGCAGGCCCTGGAAGCAGCGCAGGGTGGGAGAGGCTGGCAAAGGCAGCTGGGCAAGGCAGAGCGCCCCAGGCCACAGCACTGAGCCCCACCCAGTGCCCCTCTGCTCTTCTGCTGCTCTGAGCACCCACCCAGCAAACACCAAGTTCCCTTTCCCAGCAACAGAAGAGGAAAAGCTCCTTCCCTCCAGTGACACACCTGTGGGACTGCCCTCAGGATCCTGTGCTGGACTTGCTTGTTCCCCAGGGGGTGGAGGAGAAGAGACAGGGGCAGGAAAAGCAAAACAAAAAAGCACAGGGAGCTGAGCTCGGCCCCTTTTATATTTAACCCTCTAAGCTGTGGGAGAGCACGCACACCAAAATGAGTCAGTGGGCATGGGGTCCTGGAGGGGCTCACTGCCTCCTCCCCACAGGGGTGACTGAATAACCCCCATAGTGACACACGCACAGAGAGCAGGTTAATGTTGCTTCTGCTCAGGGTTCCTGGGAGCAGGGCAGATTTCATAGCTGCGCATGTGCAAGAAACAGAGACATTTCTCCTTGTCCCTAGAAAGAGAGGGGCAATGCCCGGCCCTGCTCCACAGGTTTTCCCACCACAAAGTCTGTTTGAGACATTAACCTATGAGATGTCAGTGGTGGGATTCCACACACCTCCATCCCTGTCCCTGGCCAGCAGCAGGGAACCCAGGCAGTGCCACAGCCTCTGTGGCACAGACAGGAGCTGTGGGCACGTAGCATCGGCAATAAAACAGCATTTGGAAAACACACACGAGGCAGAGCCAGGAGCTTCCGCACCGAGGTCACTTCTTCTGCCATCCCAGCCCCAGCACGTTCCAGCCCTGTGCTGTGAGGAATGAGGACAGAAGGAAGGAGGGCTGAGGGGTGTAACAGGCTCCCACCAAGCCAGAGGAGAAAAGAAGCGAGGAGAAGGGATCAGAGCGGAGGACGATATTATTCCACCTGAAAAAGCCACAAGTCACCTGCAGTGTACATACTGGTCCCCTCTCTTTGAGGGTTGGCTGAAGGGACCAGCTCTTGTTAGGAGCAACCAAAGAAGCCCATGGAGGGGAGAAGTGATGGCAAACAAACTGGGGCCCTGGTCCTGCAAGGTTGTGTTAATTGACACTAGGAGGATGCAGGGTCAGAAGAAGCAAGAGAGGTTTGCAGCATGTAGCTCAGGTGTGACGCGCCTTGGCACAGCTCCTGCCAGTGCTGAGAGTTTGTGCTGGTGCAAGGAGGAGTTCAGAGAAGAGGTCCGGGCTGCCCCAGCGGCACCAGGCAGCCAAGGAGAAGGGCTCATCAAGGAGCTGCAACACGGCTGTGAGATCTGCTTCTGTCTCCTGGCTTTCCTTAGCTGGATGACAGGGCCAGTTAGTGGGTGGAAATTTGGCTGCAGAAGGTGACTGCACTGGTGGGCTCTGCAAGGAACAAAATACGGTGAACTTTTCCAGCAAAAATTTTCAGTGGCAGGATGCGCATCGGCTCTGCAAGGCTTTGGAAGGAACCTGAGCAATGTACTCAAGTGTTTGGTTATCCAAAAGCTTGGAAGATTGTTATTTCCAGTTAAGACAGCAGGTTTGATTAAAAGCCAAGAAGGCTTCTGCTTTCCCTTGTGTCCTGTACAAAGCCAGCAGCTGGCCTCCAAGCCCCAGGAAGCTGTCCCTGACTTAATCGCTCCAAGCCTTCAAGTGATGCTCTCTGCAAGACTCAGCAGGGATGAGCACGAGGTGGAGGCTTTCTTGCCTAATGGTGCCTGTGTGTCCTTTGGAGACCACAAAGCACTGTCTGGATCCTACAGCAAGAGGGCTTGCTGACCCCCAGTCACTCCACAGGGTCAGAAACCTGCCCTTCACTCACACAGCCTCCCCCACTTTCCCCTGCTGCACTCACCTGGGCAAAGCTGGTGCTCCTTGAGGCTGCAGGACTGGCACAGCCAGACAGAGGGTTTGAGGGAAATTTAACAAATAATAAAAGGAACACAACAATGGTTTGCTTGAATTTCTGAAGAATAAAAACACTTAAGTGAGACTGACAATTGCAGCAAGATAATTTCAGACAGAAGAAAGGAGGCTTTTCTACTTTCTAGTCTTCAGAGCAAAAATACAACATAAAGAAACTAAGCAAGAAAAAAACCAAAACTAAGATACGAAAACAGCACGAGGAGAATGAAATATCCTACACGATATTTTGGACTGATCTTTGGTGTTAAAAACTTCACCTGGGCACACATGAGACCAAGTCTACTACTTTTCAACAAGTTCTCAGAGCTTTAGCAGCATCGCCCTGGTTTTGCTTAGAGAAAAGGAATCAGAAATTAGCCTAACCCTGACCAGTGCTGGACCAGAGTTTTTCTCCTCTCCCTTTAACCTCAACAGAGAAGACTGTCTGGAAGGTCACTGAGGGATGCTCAGTCTCAGGAGGAAGGACAGGAAAACTACACAGAACATCTTTTTGCTTTCAAGGTCTCTCTTCCTTTACACTTTACACTCTCTGTCGAGTTCTCACCTTAGACAGACACAACAGAGCTTTGTAGAAAAACATTTAAAAGTCCCGCGTTTACCTACCTGTTTGAAAAACCAAGGGCAGAAATGTTTTTCCCACCTGTTGGATGGCAGGCTGGCGAGCACTGCAGTGAAGCTGCACTGCTGCTGCTGCAGTTTGCAGGGGAAGTGGCAGCAGTTGGAGAACATTGTTGTAGCAGCAGGACAGAGGGCACCAATTAGACTGTGCAGGTGACCTCTGCCGAATACTTCTGGAATGCTGAGAAGGCCACCCCTTTCCCTGGAGGAGCTAGGGAGGCCTCTTGCCCTGGAAGCAAGCTAGGAGCTGTGATCAGCTCTAAACCCAAC
Organism: Apus apus; assembly: GCF_020740795.1. Lineage (NCBI taxonomy): Eukaryota > Metazoa > Chordata > Aves > Apodiformes > Apodidae > Apus > Apus apus. The sequence continues at coordinate 65,064,813 of NC_067312.1, read as the reverse complement.
TACAAGCTCTGGCCTTTTGGCTTGACATGTAGCCAGGGTGTGGCAGGGTCTCTGCAAAGCAGCTCGGAAACGCTTCTGGAGCAGAGCCAAACTGTGCTGAAACTTGACTCAAAGCTCTGAAGAACTGGACTTTTTGCCTCTCCTTCGCTGTAGGTTATTAGAGGTAGAGCAGCCATTAGGTAGCAACAAGGAGAAGCTGTAGCTTTAATGACGTGTCTTAGACTTGCCTAAAAATGGAAGATTGTAAGGAGTTTCTTTTTTTGGTTGCAAAAAGCATTTAGGACCTTGAATGTTACCAATGTAATTAAGTGAGATATAGATGTTGTGTAAAAATCAATCAACAAGCCTCAAAGAAGTATAATAATTACCTTGGAGCACTTTGCACCCAAATTTGGGGGACGGTTGGAGCCAGAGAGTTGGGAGCACAAGCCCAGCATCCCCCAGGGGGAAAGCTGAGAGCCAACACCTTCAGCTCATGCAAGCAGCAGAGCTGGGGCTGGGACTGCTGCTTTGCCCAGGTGCCAGCATCTGAAGTCCCCTGGGATACCAGCACATGGCTGGGGCTGGCATTCTGGGGCCAGAGAGTGAGGGTCATGGCTCTGGGGCAGCTTTGGGGGTTGGTGTAGATGTCTATAACTGTATTGGTGATGCTTCTTTTTACTTGTTTTTGTTCTGTTTTCCCTGTTTTGGGACCTCTGTACGGATGTTGAAGAACTGCAGAGAGATGTACGCGATTTAACCTTTTTCATGGAAAGTTATTTATGTATTAGAAACAGAGAGAGAGAGAAACCTTTTTCCCCCTTGTTTCCATCTGGCACCGCCTGACTCTGTCTGACCCTCTGTCCTGGAGGCAGGGGACATCTCACCAGCCCAGCCCTCGTTGTACACCCAGCCCTGGCACATGGGTGCTACCACCCCCCTCTGCCACGACTCAGCAACTCCCTTCGGGGAAACTGAGGCTCAAAGTGTTATAGGTGAATTATGAAATCAATTTGCTGATCAAATGTGAATGTATGTGGTTGAAAGCTTGCAGCTTTATTCAGGACAAGATCCTGATACACCTGTGGGACAAGCCCTACTAAAAACTCAATTTGTAGCCAAGTCCTGGACAGACATTCGAAAGAAACTGGAAAAGATCGAAGATTGGCAAGAAAAGGGCTTGGATGAATTATTGAGAGAGGCTCAGAAAGTGTATGTGAGGCGAGAGGAAGAGAGTCAAAGGAGACAAGCAAAAATATTGGTAGCAGCAGTAAGAGAGGGGCATAAAGAAGAAAGAGAACAAGAGAGGCAAAAGAATCCACAGAGAGTAGGAGTAAGATATCGAGAGACTCAATATGGATCTGAGTTGTTAAAGAATGCGGAATGCTTCTATTGCCACAAGAGAGGACATCTAATAAGGAGCTGTAGGAAACGCTTGCAGGATGAGCGAGTGTTTAAAGAGGATTAGTGAGGTCAGGGGCTCTATTTGCTGGGGACCTCGCGAAGTTCAGAGCCCTTGATAAAATTGAAATTAAGTCCCCAGCAACAGGAATTTGAGTTCTTAGTGGACTCTGGAGCAGAAAAATCAACAGTACAACAAATACCCCAGGGATGTTATTCATCCCCAGAAACTGCACAAGTTATTGGAGCTAAAGGAGAACCCTTTAAAGTACCCATCATAAAAGAAGTAGAGATAGAGACACCTACAAAATTTGCAGTGGGGACTTTTCTGCTAGTCCCTGAGGCAGAATATAATTTATTAGGAAGGGATTTAATGATAGAGTTAGGAATTAATTTGGAAATTAGGGAACAGCAGTTACAAGTAAAACTTTGTGTTCTTACTGTCGAGGATGAAGCAAAAATAAATCCTGAAATATGGTATACCCCTGATTCTGTAGGAAAAATAGATATGAAACCTCTTGAGGTCTCAGTAAGAGATCCCGAGAGCCCAATAAGGGTAAAACAATATCCCATCTCTCATGAGGGAAGAAGAGGATTACAACCTGTAATTAGGCGATTACTAACACAAGGCATACTAGAGCCATGCATGTCCCCACATAATACCCCAGTTCTGCCAGTGCAGGATCTAAGAGAAATGAACAGAAGAACAGTTACTAGATTCCCAGTTGTGGCAAATCCATACACTCTGTTAAATAAGCTCTCTCCTGATTATAAATGGTATAGTGTAATAGATTTGAAAGATGCCTTTTGGGCTTGCCCATTAAAAGAAAATTGCAGAGACTATTTTGCCTTTGAGTGGGAAGATCCAGAAACAAACCCTAAACAGCAGTTAAGGTGGACTGTCTTACCTCACGGATTCACTGAGTCCCCTAATTTGTTTATGGGACTATCATACTCCGTGGCATCCACAGAGCTCGGGAAAGGTAGAAAGAATGAATGGAGAAATAAAGAAACATATAACTAAACTAATGATAGAAACAAAAATGAATTGGGTAAAATGTCTACCACTAGCTCTATTATATATCAGAACCCAACCTCGTACCGATACAGGAATCTCCCCTTTTGAGATGATGCATGGGATGCCCTATGATTTTGGGGTTCCAATAGAACATCCTAAAATTGAAGATAAAATCTTACAGGATTATATAGTTGAACTGATGAGACGAAGGCAGGAGTTGAGAAAGAAGGGGCTGGTGGTCCAGAGACCTCCTTTAGACATTACAATACATAGGATTCAACCTGGAGATCAAATGCTAGTAAAAACCTGGAAAGAATCATCTCTGACACCCCGCTGGGAAGGACCCTTTGTTGTTTTACTTACAACAAATACAGCCATTCGAACAGCTGAGAGAGGATGGACTCATGCAAGTAAAGGACCCATCCGACCGCCTGAGTGGACGGTGACTCAGGGACCAGATCCTATGAGACTAAAAATCACTTGAAAGGCATAATAAATCCCATGCAGACTCAGGACGAGTGGGAAGCTCAACGGCAGTCCCGATGAACTAAGCTGTTGAGACCAGTAATTGAGGAGCTTTTTGGATGAATCTCGGTTGCCTGCCTCAGTCTCCCTGCCTCAGGAGCTGTTAGCGTCAGGAGGAAGACATCTTCTACGCTCAGCACTAATAGACTTAGCTCTGAGGACTGCTTGTCACTGTGGGGACAGAAACTGTGAATTTTGGGTAAAGATTCTATGTGGGCATTGCAAAAGGATTCTATGGGTAAATAGGGTGGCCTTACAACGTTTATACCTCTGCCAACAGTGTGATCAGAGATTTAGAAATGACACTTTCTTTCAGTCCTGGCAAAGAATATTAAACAGACAGTGGACAAAATTTGATGGTCAACCAGATGAGAACCATGGGGGACAGGGGCAATATGTGTTAGAAAATAGAGAGCACTTTGAATTAGTTCCCTTACAATACTTTCTAATCAATCTGATTCAACATGTTAGGGGAATAAAATTCACAAGGATTATTAAGCAGTTTTGTGGAAAGCAAGTTGTATTTGCAAACTTTCAGGAAGTCACTGAGGAAGAGCGGGATAGGGAAACTGGTAGAGGCCTGAGAGATAAGGAAAGAAGGTAAATTTAAAAAGACCTCTTAAATGCCACCACAGGGAGTTGAGCAAAAATAGAAATCATAATAGAAAAGGCTCCAGGAACTCCTGAAGAATACCACTGCTGCCGAGAAGAGAATATACCTCATTGCTCCCTGCAAAGGAGTAGATGAAGGAGGCAGAGGGGTAGAAGTGTGGAGACTAATAATGCCGGGCCTGATGAAAAGAGATGTGCTCACTCCCATGGGGATAAGAGGTAGAACGAAATTTGAATGTAAAACAGGATTTTGGCTTATTATAATTTGGATAATTGGCATACAGGGAGATAGTCCTCATAAACCTTATGAATGGACCCTTGTAAGGTGGGGGGACTCTCAGATAATTAGACGTAATCTCACAGCAGGCTCTCCCAGCTTTGTTGTCTCACTCTGTGACTTAGTACCTATAAAACCATGTCCGAATCAGAGACCTTATTATCTATGTCCAGCTTCTTATCCAGGGAGAGGGTAATGTAGTAGTCCGAAAGTGTTGCGAGAGCAACATCACAAACTGACTGAAATAGAGAATGCTTCCTTTTTTGGAGCGGCTAAAGAAGCCGTTTCAAGATTTGATCAGCAAATTGAGGATAAAGAGAAAAAGGGGGGAATTTGTTATAGATGAATTATGAAATCAATTTGCTGATCAAATGTGAATGTATATGGTTGAATGTTAAACTGCAATGTTTGTTAAAATGTTGGAGGTTATGTTTGCTATATGTTGGAAATGATGTTAAATGCTGGTTGTTAAGTGTTAGGAGTTCTGTTCATGTTTGTAAAGTATTGAATGTTATGGTTATGTGAGGGTTAATGTTGGAAGCTATACCCTGTCATGTATCGAACCATAAGTTAGATAACATTTTGAGTGACTGCGCATGTCCTGAAGAGCGGCAACCACAACGCAGAGGATGGAATTTTCCAAGAAGGGGCGGAGCTCTGCACCGGCGGGAAAAAGAACTCTATAAGAAAGGACCCCGCGAGGACCCGAGTGCACGTCTTGGTGCAGCGGTGACTCCCGGCGTGCCCAGCGCTGGATCTCGGCCGCCCAGTGCTGTTTGCTCACTTACCTCAAATAAATAAATTAATTCTAAATTTTTTTTCTGGCTGTTTGTTGCCTATTACACAAACCACCACCTGCGTGGCAATGGTTACACACCAGCTGTGGCACAAGGGTGGCCGTGCCCCGTGTCCTGGGAGCCCCAAGCTCTGGGGCAGCCTTCCCTGCCTCTGCGTGGCGTGAGTGCCTGGGTCTGTCACTCTGCTTGTGCCATGTTCCCACCCATCCCAGGGCTGGGCACTTGCTGGGGGGTGACATCTCCAAACTGCCGTCATCCAGGATGGGAGCTGCTAGCAGCAGAGAGGGCTGGCACAGCAGGTGACAAGCCTTGTGCCCTGCTGAGGGACATGCTGCCATGGCGGGGCTCCCCACAGGTCTGGGTGTCCTGGCCCCAAGGAACCAGCAGCACCGTCCTCGGCACAGGGAAGGCCTTGGGGGTTCCCGGTCATGCTGAGCTGAGAAAACCAGGGAGGCTGCGGGAGGCCGGCTGCTCCCGCACCTGGGGCAGGAGAGGGAAAATCAGGCTGATGCTCCAAGGGTGGCCGGGCTGCCGAAGCCCGGCCTTCCTCGCAGTTTCCAAGGGAAGCAGGAGAGCTGTCCTGGCCAGGCCCTGTGGCATAGGGCTGCACCACGGGTGCTTGTGGCTGTGTCCCCACTGCAGCAGGAACAGCCTGGGCTGCCCACGGGCGGCTGCGTGCGGGTCCTGCCGCTCACTCGCGGGGCCGTGGCTGCCAGCAGCGGTGGCGGGGAGCCAGGGGAGGCTGTGACAAGCCGTGTGCCCCAAGGAAAGGAGTGAGCACCCTCTGCCCAGACGCAGGAGAAACCAGAGTTACGCGTGGGTGACACCAGCGCCGTCCTTCGCCACCCAGAAATGACCAGGGGTGGGCAGGTGCTCTCCTTGCGAGAACAAAGTCTGGGTGGCTCATTGAATGAGGACCCCAGGCAAGCACAATGTCCATTTTGTCAGGGCGGCTGTTTTGAGACAAATACTCATGTAGGGACTCTACACTGGGGAAGAAAACTTGTGCTGGGAGCTGATGAAGGTCTTGGCTGTGGCAGTAACTACTCAGAAGAGACCTCCGAAGGCTGAAGTGGTGCAGGGTTCCATGTGAACAGCAGCTGAACATGTCGGCCCTATGTGGTGGGCGTCCCTCTGCACACACACCCGCCCTCCACACGGAGGGGTTCTTGGCACTTTTGCCTTTGTTGGGTTTTTTTTTTGTTTTTTTTTTTTTCTTTTTTCTGTTCTGTTTTTTTTCCAGAAGCTTCTTGGTGCCTGGCAAACTTGTGTGGCGACCTCGTGGAAGCTGGGGGACGTCGCTGGGACGAGGAAAGGGGCGGCGGCAGTGGCTGGGCTGGAAGGGAGCCCATTGAAGCTTTAGTTAATTGTTTTCCTGTTCTGCTAATAAAGCCTCAAGTCTTCTTTTTCAGTGAGGAAAAATTATTTTTGTTAATTAGCCTCAGTGCATGTGGTTAGAGGAAAAATATTTGTGGTTTTGTGTGGTGGGACAGTAGGAGTCCTGAATCTAATCTCTGTTGTATGCCAAGGATTCATGAAGCTGTTATGCAACATAATTAATTTCAACTTTAATTTTCCATGCATCCCTCCATCACCATTGATTCCTAGGCTCATGTATCCCTGACCCTCATCACTCTGCCCTCAGCTCCTGTCTGCTCTGCCGCTCTCTCCGGCAGCTCCGGGATATTTTGGGACTGTTCACAGCTCAGGAGATGCTGTGGGAGCTGCTGGCTGTGGGGGGTGACCCAGGGCAGCAGTTACCTGGCTTGTCTGGTGCCTCATCTGCTCCTCCTCCATCAGCAGAGTCTCACCCTGACTGATCTTCCTGAAGATCTAATCCTGTAAATCTAATCATATCACTTGCAGTATTCATTGCCTTTCTCTGGCTCTTACCAATCTAGACCGTATTTCTTTGGAAATAATATCTTATATCTGGTGGGAACAAACTCCAGAGACAGCATTAACTAAGAAAAACAGAAGGCAGAATTAGAAAAGGAAGCTAGAGGCCTATGCTTTCTCTTTACATTATTCACTGTGTGTACTCACAAATCTTTTTTACAGTAAATGAGGGAAAGATTAATCAAAATGGGTTGGTTAATTCGGTTTTCAGGCAGCTCGCGTTAGATACCCGGGCAGCTGAAGAAGCAAATGAGCTAGAGAGACAGAATATGAGTATGGATACTCTACTATATCAGCAAGGCAGATGCATTTACACTAATTTACACAAAATCCTTTCATGTTATGGATTTCCACTGCATTTGCCTTCTTTGTACACCTTTTTTGGGGAAGAAAAATGTTGTGGATAAACATGAACTTCTTTCATCTAGTCTGCAAGCAGAGAAGAAGAGACTGAAGTACAAGGGTGATTACCTGAAATTCATTTGCCTTGCCCTAGAAAGTCCAATTACATCAGAGCAGGGAAAAGAAGAAAAAAAAAAAAAGGTTTTGCAGATGCAGTCACAAAAATGTGAAGCCCTGCAAAGGTGAATGTCAGATAGCATTGTGCCCTTAATTCTGACAAACCCAACAGGGTACCAAAAGGCATCAGGTTAAAAACAGCTTCGTGTTACCTTGGGCACACTTAGACAAATCCAATGAGTTAGAAACGTAACAGGATTGGTTGGATGCTTGGAGAAAAAACAAGACTCATGCCTCGATAAATTTCCACAGCAGCATCCACAAAGTTTGTTGCCGTTTGCTTTGCTGCAGACCTTGGACAATCTCTGCGTGCCTGTTTGCCACAGTGCTTGCACCCCTTGCCCCTGTGGAGGCACCACACGAGGCAGTGACTTCTCCAGAAGGGTGTTTGTGTTCCGTTCCTGATGCTCCTTGGGCCGGGGAGGGGCTGGATGAGGCCCCACCTGCACACAGCACCAAACAGCGCCAGCACCTCTGCCTGCAGTCAGCATCAGGGCAGGCTTTGGGAGGAAGGTGGAGCCTTTTCCTTGTCAAACCTCAGCTTGGTCTGGCAGCTCGTTGGCAGGAGCTGCTGATAGCATGGCTGCAGGTCCTTTTCCTCTGGTGGGACTTGCCAGCCCTCAGGGGTGCACCCCCGGCCGGCCGGCAGGGTCCAGCCATGGTGGCACTGTCCCTCCTGCCCTGCCCTGGCTGCTGCACTCGAGGCCTGGGCAGGCCTGTCCCCGTGGCTCTCAGGGCTGGCACAAGTCCTGCCAGGGCTGCCTCCCTGCGGCATGGCTCCCAGGCAGCCTCTGCTGGGACTGCCAGAGGCACCCGGCTGGTCTGTGCCTCCTCAGTCTCTGCTGGGCGCTCCTGGCCAGCCAGGGCAGTGCCCTGAGGAGGACTCGCCTGAGCCCTCCCAGAGGCTGCATCCTGCTCTCCCCAGCACCGTGTGGGCCAGCAGGACCTCCTGGGACATGCAGCCATGCCATCCTCCCAGTGCTGCTTTGGTGCTCTCTGGGAGAGCACCTGAGCAAAGCAGGGGCTTGATGTCCCCACAGCCTGTGCCAGGTGCCACTCCGGCCACTGGAGGCCACGGGCCAGCAGTGATGGGCAGTATCAGAAGGTCCTGGGCTCTCTTCCCTTTGTAGTCGAGTCATACTCATTTCCTCTCTTAACTGCATTTGACTGCATGTAGCTCTGCATGCACAGGAGGGAGCGCTTGCACACAATTTTCAGCAATTTGCTGCCCAGCTCTGTTTTCATACGCTAAGGCTCCCTGGGGAAGCAGGAATTCAGGGGAAACAGTGGCACATGCATGGCCAGCAGGCTGCACTTCAGCTGTGCTGATGTGTCAGATCTTCCTGAGGGACCAGAGCGTAGCTGAGCATTAGATAAGTAGAGGTTAGTGCTGCTAGGCCATGTTTCTTGCTGTGAAGATGATTAGAGGCCTAGAACATCTCTCGAATGAGTGAAGGCTGAGAGACTTGGGTGTTCTCAGTCTGGAGAAAAGAGGACTGAGGGCGGATTTTCATTTCCTCTTAATGTCTGATTTAAATCTCCCCTCTTCCAGTTTTAGGCCATTACCCCTCATCCCATAACTCCATATTCTTGTCAAAAGTCCCTCTCTGCTTTCCTGTAGCCCCTTCAGGTACTGGAAGGTTCTCTAAGGTCTCTCCAGAGCCTCCTCTTCTCCAGGCTGCGCAACCCTAACTCTCTCAGCCTGCCTTCACAGCAGAGGTGCTCCAGCACCTGTTTGTGTCAGGGGGTGTTTCCCTGATTCCTGCAGGTGGTGCCACCCCTTTGTGGCCACCAGCCAGGGCTCTTCCCAGGGGAGGGGGGAGAACTTTCTTAGTATTCGAATTAATCTTGCTTAAAAAAAGGGCCTAAACAAAAAGAAAACAAAACGAAAAAATAAAACCACCAAAGAACCCAACAAGGAAAAGCAACAAAAACTTTTTTATTAATTTTAATATATAACTAACTATAGCTAACTAGATACAACTAACTACATATAGCTAAAACCAAATAAAACAAGGTCTTTTGGAGGCCAGTGGTCTCTGCTTGTTGTCTTGGCCACGGGATGTCCCTGTCAGGCACTGGGATGGGGCTGACCCTTCATGGCTGCTGCCTGCCTTTGCTGATGGGCCTTCTTGGTGGGTGAGGCTGCAGGGGCTCAGCTGGGGACCCCCCCTCCTGCCCGGCTGCCGAGCTGGTGGATCTGGCCCTTGAGGTCACGAGGGGTAAGCGGATCCTCGGTGCCGGGGAGTTGTCACCGTGGGCTGCTGCTGGCCTTGTGTCCCTCCTCTGGCCTGGGGACAGCCTGGGCTCATCCCTCGGGAAGCCTGGCAGGAGAGAGCAGAGGGAGCTGGTCTGGGGGCAGCCAGGGGCAACATGGAGGGGGGAAAACCTGTGCCTCCAAGGGCAGCCTGCCCACCTCGCTGTCCCCTTCACCCCCCGGGATGCCCCCCCAGCCGTACCGTCCTTGAGCCCAGGCAGCTGCCTGTTCTGCTGGCCCCTGTCCCTGCGGCCATCCTGGTGCAGCATCCCCAGCTCATCCTGCAGGGAAGGCAGAGCAGGCTGAGTGACCCTGAGGCCCCTCCTGCCTCACCAAGCAACCCCCCCAGCTCTCCCTGGGGAAACTCAGGCACGGAGCCCTGCAGACTCTGGGCATCCCCCTCCCAGCCCTGCTCACCCCCCTCCCTCCCTCCCTGCCTGCCTCCCCCCTACCTCGCTGAGGGGCTGGAGCAGCTGCAGGGCGCTGGGGTCCAGGGGCGGCAGGCGCAGGGCACGCTGCTGCGAGCGGGAGATGGTGTGCCGGCCCCCGCAGTCCCGTGGGACCCTGGGGTACCTCGACTCCTGCTCCCTGTGGATGGGGCATGGACATGCTTAGTGTCTGGCACTGCCGTGTGCCAACCTGCACCAGGGCAGTGGCCAGGAGATGGTCCCAGCTGGGCTCCGCTGCTTCTCTGGTCTCCTGACCCCCCCAAGCCCCAGGGCAGGTGGGGACCTGGCACTGAGTCATCACATGGAGCTCAGAGCCCTGGAGGTGGAGACCTGGGTCAGAAGGGGCAGCACGGGGGAGGCTGTGGAACCCCCAGAGCTGGGGCAAGCACGGCTGAGCCTCCAAGGCACGTCTCTCTGTGCCCCTGCTCTGCACAGGCCCTCCCTGTAGCCCCGGAAAGAGCTTTCCCCCAGCAGGGCTGGGCCACTTTGCAGCCAAGGGGCCAGGCTGGGTCCCTCTCTCCCCTACCTGTGCCCGTGCTGCTGGGTTGGCTCCCACTTGCTGTCAGTCTTGAGGCGGCCCTCCTGGTGCAAGTGGAGTGGTGGCAGGAACGGGATGGCCTCCTCATTCCTGGGGAGGGCAGGAGCCATGGGTGAGTGGCAGGGGACACACGACCCAGTCCAGCTTGGGGCAGCACCCCAAACCCCATGGGCTTGTAGACCACAGCCCCCCCATACCCCTGGGGAAGGAGGGGTCCCCATTCCCCTGCTGCCTGACGGGGCTGCAGAAGGGGCTCAGCAGGGTCACAGCTCCCAGGCAGACACCCCAACCCCTGTGCCAGCACGGCAGGACAGCACCAGTGCCCACAGACCCCCCACCCGCCCCTGGGAGGCTGCTGGGTGCTACTCACTGGCCGGGCACTGCAACGCTGTGGGGCTTGTCGCAGGACAGGCAGTGGCAATGGGTATTCCTGGAGGGGAGAGAAAAGGGCTGGGGGAGCTCTGGGGGAGATGCAGCCCTGCCTGCAGGCAGGCGGGCAGCTGGCAGGCAGCAGCGAGCGCCTGGGCCCTGCCTGCATCGCTTCCTCCACGCTAATTACCCCCCTGTGCCTTCCCAGGAGGGCAGGTCCCAACCCAGCTGAGGGGCACCGTGTGTTGCAGCCCTGCCGGGGTGCCCAGCCCCCCCAGCCCCCTCTCCCCACCCTCGCCCCTCAAGGCCTTTGTGCCCACACCCCAGGTTTGGGGCAGGAGGCTCCAGCCTGCAAGGGCCCCCTCCTCGTCCCCCGTTCCTGGAGGGAACCCTCTGCTGCTGGGAGGAGAAGGCACAGCTCCTTCCTCAGCATCCCCACGCTTCACGGCCGAAACGGCTCCCGTGCCAGAGCCTGTGGTAGCCAGAGGGAAGGGGCCAGCGCTGCCCCCGCAGCCACCGCGTCCCCAGCGCACTCACCTCTTAATCCCGGCTACATCGTCGTCCTCCACCGCCTGCGCCCTCTCGAGCTGCTGCTCCTGGAGGAGCTTCCCATGCTCCTGGAGGAGCTTCCCATGCTCCTCCAGCTGCTGCTGCAAGGGCACCAGCTCCAGGCGGTCCAGCTGGGAATGGATGCACACTCTCACCCAGCTGCCCCCAGCATGGGACATCTTAGTCCCCAGGGAGGAAAGCGGGAGGGTTGACCCTGGCAGGGATGTTGCCTTTGGCGACCAAGCCCCCAAGGGGCCAGTGTTGCGTGGCAGGGATGAGCCAGCCCTCACCTTGCAGTCCACCAGCTCCCTGAGCTGTCGCTGGCCTTGGAGGCAGGCCTGCTCCAGGCCTGTTATCTGGCTCTGCACCTCCTGGTTCTTCTCCTCCAGCCGCTCCATGTTGGCCTCAAACTGGCTGCGGCTGACAGTGCCTCCCAGGGCAGCTCTGTCAGCTTTCTAGCAACGGGAAGAGGCAGCAGAGTGTTGGGGAAAGGATGGAGGCAGGACGGGAAGGGCCAGCTGGGGTCGGGGCAGAGGGAGAGGCAGCTCTGTGGCCCCATGTGCCCCATCACCCCTGTGGGGTCAGTCCCACCCGCCAAACTGCCCACAGCCGAGTTGGAAATCCTCCCTCCCCCAGGCTCGTACCACCACCAAGCACCCAAGGGACAGGGAGCTGTTGTTGTCACCCTGCCCTGGATCTCCTTGGCTGGCGCTGGGGCAGCTCCAGACCCTACCTTATCCATTGCCAGTGTCAGGTCCTCCTTGTCCGCCTTCTCCCTCTGCAGCCTCTCCACAGACTGGTACAGACTCTTCAACTGCAGAAGGCAGCCCATGATGCCGCAGCAGGGTCAGAGCTGCCTTCCAGCCAGCCCAGCACCCACCCCCTCCCCACTCCCCCACCCCCAGCCAAAACCTCCAGGACAGGCATTTGGAGCCTCCCCAGGGCTGCCAGCAGGTTGGCAGGGGGACAAACGCCTGGTGGTGCTCAGCCTGCAGGATGCTCTGGCCCCTTGGGACTTTCAGCCACCAACCTCGAGATTGTTCTGCCTCTGCTGACTCTTTTCCATGAGGCTTCCCGTGACCAAGCTGAGCTCCTCAAAGTGCCTCTGCAGCTGCTTGATGCTGGCCTCAATGCTCTGCAGCTGCTTCTCATCCTCCTTCAGAGAGGAAGATGACAAGGTGGGGTCATGCAAGGGGGCCCTGGCTGCTCTGCGTGGACAGAGCCAGGTTACTGGGCCCGTGGCCACAGGCTGTCAGCAGCAGCCGGACATTCGCATCAAGGCTTTCATTTCCCTCCGTGTTGCTGACTTGTACAAGCCAGTCTGGGGGGCAGCAGGGGCTCCCCCACATCACAGTGAAGCACAACCAGCTGGGGGGTTCCAGCAGTTCTCTCCCCGTACCCTCACACTGGAGTCATCCTACCTGGCTCCTCGCTGGCAGCTGCATCACCAGCTTGCCCACCCTCTTCTGCAACCTCGAGGGGTCCGGCAGCTCCTGGTGCTCCTTGTGCTGGACATGGCCCAGTTTCACGCTGATGTCTGGGCTGCAGGCAGGGCATGCTTCCTGAGTCTCTGCCTTTGCCTCTGCCTGGGCCTGTGCCTGTTGCTGCCAGCCGGTGCTCTCCACCTTTGCCTGCAGCTTGTCCAGCTGCGAGAAGGGGAGAAGGAATTGGCTCTGAGATGGAACGGATGTGGCCAAGAAGCCCAGATGCCACGGAGGCTCAGTGGTCCCATCCAGCCAGGGGACAAGCATGGGAGCCTGGCCAGGACCACCCTGCTGAGCCGGTGGGCAGTGGGAGCTCCCCTCCAGCCTCACCTTCTTCTGCAGCTTCTTCGCCATCTTGCTGACGGACTGCTCCAACGCAGCCTTGTTCAAGTCCTGCTGATGTTCCAGCTCCTGCTTGATTTCCTTCAGCCTGGACCTGGCCAGCGAGAGGGGGACATGGGCAGGTTTAGGCTCTGTGGAGCTTCTCAGGGGGTGTCTCTTGCTGCAGAGCGGGATGCTCGCAGCCTTCCCAGACTCCTTGGCAGTTCCAAGGGGTAGGAAACTTTCTCCGAGCCTTTTACCCCAGTTCCTGGGTGTTTTGGTCACTGGCATCCACGCTCTGCTCAGCTCCAGCAGACCCCTGCTGTCCAAGCACCTCCTCCAGCTGCCTGATCTGGGAAGAGCAGCGGTGGCACAGTCAGGGCATGGCCCCTGCCTTGTCCCAGCATGGTCTTCCTCTCCGCACCCGCTGCCCCTCTCCACCCACCCTCTTGGGGACCACCGCTGGCTCACCTTCTCCTTGTGGTCCTGCAGGTCACTGGCCAGATCCTGCAGGGAGGACACCTGGCCCTGGAGGTCAAGCAGAATGTTGCAGATGCTCTTCTGGTCTAGAGATGGGGTCCAAGGGAACACAATGTGAGTGAGGGAGTCTCATCCTTGGGGCCAGGCTCTAAGCACGATGAGCATGTGACCCAGAGTGTCCCCATCCAAAACATTCCCTTGCCAGTCCCCCCAGGGCTCCCACCTCCCTCTTGGAAGAGCAACCACAGATTCTCCTCTTTGGCCTGGTCCTCCTTAGTGGCCTCCAGCTGGGCCATCTGCTGCTTCGGGCCAGCAGAGAGGTGGCTGAGCTCTCGGACCTGATCAAGAGCTGCCTGTGTCCCCAGAGCACTGGAGGTGTCCCAAGTGGGGATCTCCTCAGTTCCAGGCTGTGCTTTGTCTGTATGTGGGAACCTCGCTTTCAGCCCTGCTCCTCCATGGGTGTCTGGAGGTGCCAGCTGCATCTCCAGGATGGTGCTCTGGCTGCTGGAGGTCCCTGGCTCCATCCCCGAGACAGTGCTCTGAGTCTCAGGGGACCCCGGCTGTGTCTCCAGGGTGGCCACAGTGCTGGAGGTCTCTGGCTCCATCCCCGAGACAGTGCTCTGCACGTCAGAGGACCCTGGCTGTGTCCCTGGGGTGGCCACAGTGCTGGAGGTCCCTGGCTCCATCCCCGAGACAGCGGTCTGGGTCTCAGGGGACCCTGGCTGTGTCCCCAGGGTGGCCAGGGTGCCGGAGGTCCCTGGCTCCATCCCCGAGACAGTGCTCTGGGTCTCAGGGGACCCTGGCTGTGTCCCCAGGGTGGCCAGGGTGCTGGAGGTCCCTGGCTCCATCCCCGAGTCAGTGGTCTGGGTCTCAGGGGACCCTGGCTGTGTCCCCAGGGTGGCCAGGGTGCTGGAGGTCCCTGGCTCCATCCCCGAGACAGCGGTCTGGGTCTCAGGGGACTCTGGCTGTGTCCCCAGGGTGGTCAGGGTGCTGGGGGTATCTGGCTCCATCCCCGAGACAGTGGTCTGGGTCTCAGGGGACCCTGTCTGTGTCCCCAGGGTGGTCAGGGTGCTGGGGGTCTCTGGCTGCATCGCCGGGATGCTGGTCAGCGTGCCAGGGGACCCTGGCTCCCTCTGCAGGGTGCTGGTCTCCACGGTGGCCTCACACTGGGTGCCCTCATGCAATGTGGTGGCCTCAGCAGGGCCAGACTGGCCCCTACTGCCGTGCTGGGAAGAGAAGGCAAAAAGGAGCAGGGTTACGGGCAGCCATTCAGCGGCAAGGACAGAGCCCAGGGCTGCTGCCCCTGTCCCCAGCCCTTGTCCCGAAATCACTGTCTCACTGGGCCAAACTCAAGTACCCCATGAGAGCCCAAAAGCAAAGTCTGCCCCCTGTGGAGAACGCCCCCCCCCCCCCCCCCCCGAGGTGCTGTGGCCACAGCCCCCAGCCCCTCCCCAGCCCCTCGTGCCTGCAGAGTTTCAGCAGCCCAGGCAGGGGATCATCAAGCCCCCGAGTGACTCCCTGGGCCTTGCCTTCTCTAGCCCTGACATCTCCCTGCTCCCCTTTGGAATCCATCTCCTGGTGCACAATGCTGGGCTCTGCCCCCAGACCTCCCTCCACCGGTCAAAAGTGCCCTTGCATCCCTGCTCGGGGCAGGCAGTTCCCTCTCCCACCAGCCCGACCCGCAGGCAGCAGAGCCCGATTCTGCCCTCCCTGCAGAGGGGGCTGCCGATGGGGTGGGCTGAGCTCCCCTGCTCCCCGCTCGGGACATCCTTCCTTCGTGCTGGGTGACAGCCATGGCCACAGGGCAGGGACTGGGGTGGCTGGGAGATGGGGAGTGGGGCTGGGTAGGGGCGCGAGCCCAGCTCCCTCCCAGGGACACCAGCAGCAGCTCACCAAGCCAAGCGCCTCCTGGATCAGCCGGATGTCCTCCTTCATTCCGCCGATCTCCTGGAGGAGATCCTGGGAAACGGGCTGGTCCTGGGAGAAGAGGTTAGCAGGCGTGAGTTGCAAGAGAGCGGCTGGCTGGAGGTCAGGAGTGGGGAAGGGCAGGATGGAGGGTGGCGGAGCCGGAGCTGCAGGGGTGCTGAGCCCTGGGCTGGCATAGTCCAGGGCACCGGTGGCAACGTGGGGAGGACCCAGAGCAAGTGGAGCAGCATTTCAGCCCCAGCTCTTCCTCCCCAGAACTCCCCCCCTTTCCCGCAGGGAAGGCCCACATCCCACAGGGAACTCAGGCTCAAATCAGACCCTGGTCTAAGGGCGGCACACGGGCGGTGTGGAGCCCACAGGACGGGGGCCAGGCAGGGGAGCGCCCAGGGGACGAGTTCGGCCAGAGCCTCTACCTTGGAGATCCCGCTCTCCTTCCCTTCACTCTCCTTTCCCTGCCCCATGCCAGTGGCCACGGAGGCCACCTGGGGGCCAGTGGCGGCTGGGCTGTGCTCCTGCTTCTGAGCTGATGGGCCCTCCAGCCGCTCCACTATGACCTGGAGCAGTTTGAAGAGTTTCTGCAAGTTGAGGCTCTGGACCTCAGGTGCCCCGAAGGCGAGGTCCAGCAGCTCTGGCAGGCCAAGCAAGTCCATGGCTGGCTGTCCTGCCTAGTGCTACAGCGAGTGGGAGTGCTATCCCGAGGGAATCGGAAGCCTTTCTGCTTGGGGGAAGCAAGCTGGGTGGAAGAGATGGGCAGCTGGCAGCTTTCCTCCTCCTCCTCACCACAGAAAGCGATCCCACAGAAAGTGGCAAGGGGAGCCCCCAGGGCAGGGTCTTTATAGGGGACGGGGCTGATGTGACAGGGGGGCGGCTGTGACATCACCTGTAGCTCGGCAGTGCCGGAGGTGCTGGGGGCTGCAGGCCCTCTGGGATGCCCCAGCACTCTCCACTGGCTGCCTCCTCCTCCAAAAGAACTTCTAAACACTTGGATAGTCTTAAAACTCCTGTGGTATAGGTCATGTGTGTTTTTGGAGGCAGAAATAAAGGGAAATTTTGAGTGAAAGCAACTCCAGGATGTTGTTTTGTGGTGGGTTAAAAAGGGGTAAAAATGGGCCATCTCAGGCCATTAGCTACTCCCCAAAAGGTAATGCTGGGTAATTACTGCTCTGGTTCCTGCAGAAAGTAAAACCATCTCCAGTGTTTCCAGGCCGATTTCTGCCAGGAAAGAGCTGCAGCCCAGAGGCAGCCAGGTACTCCTCAAGCCATACAGTAGCCAGTTCTGGTGAGGAAGCATTTTTCATGGTTTTCCCTCTTATTCCAAAGCTATCCACCTTGAGAGTAAACAAATCTGGCAGTCTTCCCCTCTGTTTGAATAACTAAAAGAAAAAAGCTGTATTCAAAAGAAGATGAGAATCCCACCAATCTGAATTCCTGCTGCAAATACAAATAACTTATATTCCTTAAATCCATGCAATGAACCCACACCTTTTTATCCATACAAGTCAGACAAAGGAGCTAGGGAGGATCTGACAAGGAGCCTCATCCCAGCTGTGTCGGACAGTGACTTTCTGTTGCGACAGAAAATAAATGTGATCTCATGAAGTCATGGAATGGTTTGGGTTGGAAAAGACCTTAAAGATCATCTTGTTCCAAAGCCCCTGCCATGGGGGGGCAGGGACTCCTCCCACTAGACCAGGTTGCTCCCTCATCCAACCTGGACTTGAATTCTTCCAGGGATGGGGCATCCACAGCTTGCCTGGGCAACCTGTTCCAGTTTCTCACCACCCTCACAAGGAAGAATTTCTTCCTCATATCTCATCTAACTTTCCCCTCTTTCAGCTCAAAACTGTTCCCCCTCATCCCATCACTCCCTACCCTTGTCAAAAGTCCCTCCCCAGCTTTCCTGTAGCCCCTTCAGGCACTGGAAGGTGCTCTAAGGTCTCCCCAGAGCCTTCTCTTCTTCAGGCTGAACAGCCCCAGCTCTCTCATCTTCAATATGAGAGGTGCTATTCTTGGAATTGGAATAATTCTTAGTATTACTGCTCCTGGTGAGAACTTGTACTATGTCAGGAAGTATTTCAGGCTCCATCTCCTACAAGATGCATCATCAGCCTTACAATATTTACTGTTCCTTTCTCTGATTCAGATCCTAGAGTCATGGGGCCGTATGAGAATATCTACTTCCTTTTGACAAAGGGTATATTTAGCCCTGAGGGTCCTGGGGTAGGGGGCAGAACAGCACAGGAATGCATGCTTCAGAAAGAATAACCAGGCCAGTAATCTTTTCTTTCTCCCTTCCCTAGCAGACTAGACAGATGACCAAAACCAGCCAAAGGGAGTATTCCATCCCACATGTGTCATACTTGGTATAAACTGAGGGATCACAGAAGTCAAGCTCTCTTTCATCCATGGTCGGTGTCCAAGAAGGACTCTGTTGATCCATCTCCACTGATCCCTAGGCCTGTGCATCCCTGACCCTCGTGTCCCTACTCTCAGCTCCTGGCTGCCTTGCCGCTGCCTCCGGAAGCGATCCGGAACTTCTTTCGGGACCGCCCTGCAGCTCAGGGGAGGGCTATGGGAGCTGGTGGGGGGCACAGCAGGGGTTTTATACACTCCTGCACAGACATGGGTATATTTGTGCATATTTTGTCGCTATTTCATTAAATCTGTCTAATGTAGTTTTCAGGTTGGAAGCCTCTCTCCTTATATTCCTTCTCCTTTTCCTATCTGGGCAGGAGGGGGAGGGGATAGAGAACGTTATTGTCATTAGTTTAATTGCCAGTCCTGCACTAAACTGGGACAGGAATCGTGTGTCCGGAATTTCTCCCAGGTAATGCAGGACACCAGGGGTTTTAATACCACTACATGTCTGTGTTTATCAGACAGAGTCTGGCAGAACTGTGACCATACTAACAAATAAGCATAATTAGTTACAGAGGAATATGTAAGTATGAAAGAGGTCATAAGAAGGCTGTCCAGGACACTGCCAGGGAAAACACGGACTGCAGCACATTCCTCTTCCTAAAGAAATGATGTTGATGGATCACACAGCCCAGTCCTTTCAGGCTGGAGCCAAAAGGCCACCGAGGCCCTACTGCTGAATGCAGCTAATCATTGGCATCACAGGAGCAGGTCCTGCCAGGCGTATCCACACTGTGTGTCTTTGCCACGAGTGCTAGAATGGAACTGAATCTATGGCCTTTTTGAGTGGGGAAGAGTAATTTATTTCTTTTTGTATTTGAGTTCTCTAACAAAACGCATCAAAAAAAGTTTAAAAATTGAGACTTGGCACATTCAGAAAGATCCACCTCTTTCTGCCTGTTGATGATGAGATGAATTATTCTTAGTGCTTAACTCTCCATAAGCAACTAACACGTTTCATGACAGAGACTCTTCCTCTCCCTGGAACACCCAGAGGTGAGGTGTTGAGCCTCTCTTTTAGCATTTCTGATGTGCTTAGTCCATGTCCCTTCAGCCGAGGTTAGTATCAGCGACCACAAATGTCCCCATTAATCAGAGGTATTTAAAACACTTATCTGCTGAGTGTGAAGGTGGGGTAAACAAATAAATAATAATAATAAAAAAAAGCAGGAGAGCTGTGTGGGGATCACAGTATGAGGCAGAAAGGCACAGGAGTGGGTGGAGAAAGTATAGCCAGCTATGCAAAAGAGAAAGCTGGGAGAGGAAAGCAGGCCACCAGGACCCCAAATCAAATGGGCTGTAGGCAGCCGACTGCAGACATGACCTATTCTCTTTTCAGCTACGTCTGCCAAGATCTCTCTTTATGGGTGTCGTGGTTTGGGCCCAACACAACAACAAAGAACCAGCCCCATGGCCGCTGACTCAGCTCCCCCCATCACACACACTCTGGGATGAGGACAAAGGCCGACGAGAAGAGCTCATGGGTTGAGACAAAGGACACGGGGGGTTCTTCACCGATTAAGGTCCTTGGCAAAAGAGACTCAACTTGGGGAAAAAAAAAAATTAATTTCACACTCATCAAACACACACAGGACACAGACACACACAGAGCAGGGCTTGCATATCTTACCCCACCCCTCCCTTCTTCCCGGGCCCAAATCCCTTTGTTCCGGTTTCTCTCCCTCCTCCTCCCCAGTGGCACAGGGGCACAGGGGATGGGGTTTAGAGTCAGTTCACAGGCTGGTGGTTCTTGCTGCTCCTTCCTCCTCAGGAAGAAGGATTCCTCACAGTCCTTCCCTGCTTCCCCATGGGGTCCCTCCCATGGGAGAGAGTCCTCCATGAACCTCTCCTTCATCAGTCCTTCCCACCAGGTCCGGAGCTGCTCCAGCCTGGGCTTCCCAGAGTCACGGGCTGTGGCTTCTGCACACATGGATCAGGACACATGCACATCAGCTTCCCAAGTCTCCTGCTTAAGAGAGAGAGATGCCCACCATATGCTGCCTTCTCCAATATTTCCAGGACTTCCTGCAGTGCTCCTGGTGGATGCCCAGAGTGCTTCCCCTCTGGGAAACTGTGACTAGCTCCTTGAGGACCTTAAAAGAAAGTATTAAGTTAAACTTCTCACTAATAAAACCACTGAAAACGAGAGCGTGGCCTGTGAAGTCAGCCAAGACTGCTTGCTGACCCCCGGGATGTGAGGTGACCACCAGTGCAGGATCCAGCTGAGGAGATGGAGTGGGAGCCCCATCTGCAACCAAATACCGACATGAAGTTTCATCATATACTGTGCTAGACTCAGAGATAGAATCCAGCCAGCCACTCAGAGGGCACCAGCAGTTGTGTGGTTCTCTCACCCGCAAGAGGCTCCTCGCCCACGTTTGGGCTTGGAGCTGGCAGCTCCCGAAGGAAGCAGAAAGCCATGACTTAGCCTGCAGGTGTCCAAGCACCTCACCTGTGTCTCCCAGCTCGGAATCTGAGCGCCCGTCTCCTGAAGGCAGCTGGGAATCTGGGTGCCCATCATCGGAAGCCATGCCTGTAAAAAAAGAGCAGAGCAGATCCCCAGTAATCTTCCCGGCGACTGTTCAGACCTGAAGGGCAGCGAATGCAGCTCAAGGGCAGGATTGCGCCAGGGCACTTGTCGCTCCCCTCCGGTCCACAGCATCGGGCAGACACTTCCTGGGTGCCTGGACCACACTGGCCCAAAACAAAGCCTGCCCGGAGCTGCCGGGAGAAAGGACTCCATGGAGCTCAGCCCGGCTCCGTGCTCCAGCCCAACCAGCCCGCTGGCTTTGCGGCAGGCCCTGGAAGCAGCGCAGGGTGGGAGAGGCTGGCAAAGGCAGCTGGGCAAGGCAGAGCGCCCCAGGCCACAGCACTGAGCCCCACCCAGTGCCCCTCTGCTCTTCTGCTGCTCTGAGCACACACCCAGCAAACACTAAGTTCCCTTTCCCAGCAACAGAAGAGGAAAAGAAAAGATGAGTGTGTGGATCTGTAACAAGTGCAAAACATTTGCTTTCCTTCTGTGTTCAGCAGGCAGCTGCAGCTTCCTTGTCCCATCAAATATGCTCCGTTTATATTCACCAACAATGCTAGCAAATTCCAGTGTTTGCTGTAGCATTCTAGCAATATAAAAACAAAGTTGATTTTTCAGTGGCAGAAGGGAGATATGAAAATGGGAGCTTTCACTGACTCACCACAGTCAGAGGAGTTATTAGAAAACCAAATTGTTCTTCCAAACTACTATTTCTGCACAAACAACTAATTTACAGTTGTGAAGATGAGTCTCTTAGCAGAAATAGACCCTTCTATTATTAAAAAGTTGCATTCCTCCTTTACTGTAATTGCATTTTAACCAAATGGATATGAATAAATTTTTCTACTTCTAAATCTCATTTTAAAAGAACTACAATTACATTAATTTTTCCGTATATATGCTTTTCAAAGGTAGCTTGTGTTTCACGTTAGGACCTAACAGCTGTGACCAAGGACCTGTTCTGCTGCCTTCATATATTTAGTGAAGCTTTCTTGTTTGGGGTGGGTAACATTTTGGATCATTCCTCCTGTGATATAGTACACCAAATTTGCATAGTCTGAACCCTTTTAGGGATTGGCAATTTCTGTCACTACAGGTGCTGTGCGTCGAGTCAGCAGTCAGGGTTTAGCGCTGCCCTCTGATCCCAGTAACCCCTATTTCTTGATCATGTGTTTTTCTTTTCCCTTCACCTGTGTAACCCACTTTTGTACTCCTGTGTCAACACACCCTGCTTCTGATGTATGTCTCGAAATGTCTGGGAGGCATGACCACTTTGGCAATAATACTTCTTCACCAGCAGAGGTGTCCATAAATTTTTTCCTTTTAGGAGAACTGTTCAAAGAACAGCATGCTGTTGATGATGGCCCTGTGGGTACAGCTTGGGTCTGTGCTGCAGACACCCTGAGCTGCTGTGGATTTCTTTGCTCCTAGAGGGAAACTCAGCCGTGTCCTCGCTGCAGAGAGGCTGAGTGGCATTGCAGGAAGAGGCATGGTCAGAAGGTTAATTGCACTCCCTGTCTGTGGCCTTTTTTTTTGGCTTTATGAGTTAGAGATGCCAAACATCTCTAATTCATGGTTATTGTAAGTGCATGGTTATTGGAGAAGTTACCAGGAAATTTTGTATCTGTTCCTGCAATAAACGAATCTTTCAGTTAGGAATGTACAGAAATGGGGGAAATTCTTCAGCTATGGCCTGTGAACAAGACTTCAGTGAGTTTAAGTGTATGGGAAGAGACCACATTATTGCATGAAGTGCAATTCCACTGCACTGTGTGTGGACAAAAATGTGGCACAAGATGAAAATGCCCATTTTTAAGTTTATGTTTCACACCCTATGTTTACTTGTAAACTGGCTTGAATCTCATTTTCTAGCTAAAGCAATAGAAATATAATTGAGGGGGACAATATTTTTTTGGCCCTCAGAATGGTTCATTTGCACTTTAAAGCAATGACTTGGACTTAATTCAGCCTTAACTATTATGACCTAACTAATTTCTTTATGATGCAAACCATATCTGAATGCACCATATGCTTTGACATGTTGAGGGCTGGCTGCTCATTCTCAAGGCTTGATCTGTCTGCTCCTGTCTAGTTTTATATGTCACAGCACTTGCCTTTTCCATTCCATGCCTATGTATTTTCCTCAAAGATGTTCCATGGAAGCTCTCATAAACACTTTAAAATCCAGAGGGATTATATCCATTTAGTCTACTTCACATGTTTCTATTATGTGTCACTACTTTCCTACAGAAAAATTATGCTGGATTTTGTACACAAAATTGTATTATTTCATCCTCAGTGGTTGTGTAATGCATGAGTTTAAACAGCCTGAAGGCAGATAGCTCACACTTTTTCTTCAGAAAGGAAAAAAAAACCCCAGTTTTCTAGGAGCATGGAAACATTCTCTGCAATGCTTTTTTGGTTATCTGATACATTTAATCAATTTCATGCTTTCTGGAAGTTGACAGGAGCAGTACAAATTAAAAACTCTTTTGAAATAATTTTTCTCTGAAATTGTCTTACAAAGATGGAATATTAAATATTAATATTTATTTGCAAATCATCTTGAGTCTTGTGTCTAACAACTGCTGTGTTTTATACCTACAAAAATGGATGGAGAATCAAAGTTGAAAGTGAAGTGTAAGTCCTGGCTAGCTCGCAAGCAAAGTTAAAATAGCCTATGACTTTTGTGCAAAAGTAGTACACAGAAATCCTTACCCAGCCCTATTTATTGGAGATGATGATGTTATGGCTATGAAAACAGATAGAATCTCTCTTGGAGTCTCTCTTGCTTTTCTGAAATACAAATATGCAGAAACAAACTATGGAAGTCCTTATCATTGGTCACCATGTTGGCCAAATGTATAAAAGAGTTCAAAAGTTAGTTAGCTGAATTAGTGGAGCTGTTAGACCTACAAAGCAAAGAGGAATATGTTAGGTTTAATTTTAGTTCAGAAACCACTGATAGCTGAAACTTGAGAATGGATACTGACAGGAAATCAGTCTATGGCAGTTCTCAATTTAATCCAAAGCATCCGATACTGGATGCTGGAAAGAAGATACTAGATGGATCATAGGCTGATACAAATGAAAATTTATTATTTGCAAGGGACAAAATTGGAAAGGAAAAATTTTCTTGACTACTTTTAAACACTTGCAGAATAAGTCCAAGCCTACAAAAATCCTCTTTAATGAACAGTTCTTGTCATGTGCCACTGTGGTGTTTCCTACCCTAAGTTCTTGCTTTACTGTATTGAGTATTCTGATTTACATTTTATTTACTGGACAGCACATTACAAATAAAGGCTTGCTGAGCATAGGCAACGTTGGGACAAATATTTTTATACTGCTAGGGGCAGATTTCAAAGTAAAGAAGGCAGATATAAGGAAAAAAAAAAAGATTCAAAATTTGGAAGATCTACAGAAGTTTTCCTACTCAAATTTAGACTCTTTTTTTAAAGTACCCTGAAGGTTAAAGCACACCAGATTTTGAAGAGGAAATTCACAATTATTTTTGGTATTTTAGTCAGTTTTCTCAAGAAATATGCTGCAAGCTGTAAAATGTATCCCAATTAGGTGATCATCAATTACAAAATCAACTCTATGCTCTATAAGGAACTCAAATCTTGACAAAAATCAGATGTTCCCACTGATTAACATGTGACATTCAGTTGCTATCTTGTTGTTCACTTAAAATATTCCTAACAAGGATCTATCTGAACCCAGACTCTCTATACATGTGTACATGCAAGGCAGGCTGTGTTAAAGACTGCTGCTTTGGGGGACAAAATGAAGAAAAGCAGCTTTTGTCTCATAAGGTACTGCTTTAAACTTGAGAACTTAATTGCACTCAAACTCATTTTCTGTTCAGCACCAGATGTCAGCAGAGCTTTAGGTAGGTGGCTTGCAGTCAAGATTTTTACTATATATATAGTGTATCACACGCCACATCTAATGTACACTTGCATGATAGCTACTTGGTGAAGTACTAAAGTGTGAAGAATTGCTGTTCTCAGTCCCTCCCCAGTTGTCCTCCTGCATTCCATGTCTGAACTGCTCAGTGTTTTGTGGTGCATAATTCCACTCTGCTGCTGTTTCCACAGGGGACCACTCAGGCATAAATTAATTGCTTGCTTCTGCTAGAGGGTCCCTGATGCTGACTAACTCACCAAAGAGCCAATACCACTTGCCACCCACCTGGGCCTGTTCTGTAGGTCTGGCAGAAGAGTAGAATATTTCACAGGTTTTCTTTTCCCTCCTGCATGTTCTAATTCTCAATATTTGTATGAAAATGTTTAAACATTTGTCTTGGTTTGAGCCAGGATGAAGCCACTTTTCCTTCTACTGATTTTTTTTTCCTTCAGTAAACTTTCTTTTAACTAGTCACAGAGCCTTCCAACTAAGGCTGATAAGAGAGGAATGTTTTTCTAACTGCTTGGGCTTCAAGGTCATACCTTCACTCTGCCAGCTCAGACACTACGGGGAGATCTGTGACCCCCCATAGGAGGCTAAGTTAGACAGACAGCAAAATTGGCCAGAGATATTCCATTCCATATATCCACGTAAGCTCAGAGGAAGGTCAGAGATCACAGAAGAAACTTCCTTGCTGCTTCTTCTTCCCTTCTCTTCCGTCCATGGCTGGTGTCCTGGGAGGACTCCGTCCATCCAGCACCATTGACCCCCCAGGCTGGAGCTCTCCTGACCCTCATCTCTCTGTGCTCTCTCCAGCAGCAGCTCTGGGATTTCTTGGGACTGTCCCAGCTCAGGGGAGTGTGGTGGGAGTTGCTGGGGGTGGGGGGAGGCAAGAGGCTTTTGCACATATCTGAACATATTTGTATATAATTGTATATATTTTCGTTAGTGTTTAGTTTTCAATCCAGCCAAGTCTCTCTCTTTTTCTCTCTCTCCTTCCCTACCTGGGTGGGAGGGGAGGGGATCGAGAGCATTGTTGTCAAACCTGAGTCAAATGGTGACTTCAGAAACTCAGCTCTACAGTTTCCTTAATGGAAGAAATTTTAAAGCCTTGGTCACTTTCTTCCTGTCCAATAGAAAAACAGAATCATAGAATGGTTTAGATTGGAAGGGACCTGTAAAGGTCATCTAGTCCAACCCACCTACAATAAGCAGGGACATCTTCAACTAGACCAGCTTGCTCAAACCCCCATCCAACCGAACCCTGAATGTTTCCAGGAATGGGGCATCTTAAACCTCTCTGGGCAACATGCACTGGTGTGTCACCACCCTCATTGTAAAAAATTTCTTCATTCTATCTAGTCTAAAAAGACTTTATATAAGTATAAAACCACTACCCCTTGTCCTAGAGCAACAGACCCTGCTAAGAATTTTGTCCCCACCTTTCTTGTAAGTTCTTTGTTTATGGAAAAGTGGCAATAAGGACTCCCTGGAACCTTCTCTTCTTCAGGCTGAACAACCCCAAATGTCTCAGTGATTCCTCACAGGAGAGCTGCTCCAGCACTCTGATCATTTTTATGGCCCTATAATCTCCTCATCAGGCTCCTCATTCTGTAAAGCTAATTGTGTTTCTTTTCATTATACCTAGCACACATATATTAAGACCAAGTGCCAGGTCCTGCAACCTTGGGGTTGCTTAGTCTGGAGAAAATGAGACTGAGGGGAGACCTCATTGCTCTCTACAACTACCTGAAAGGAGGTTTTAGTGAAGTGGGTGTTGGTCTTTTCTCTCAAGTGGCAAGTGATAGGCCAAGAGGAAAAACCCTCAAGTTGTGCCAGGAGATATTTATATTGGATATTACGAAAAATGTCTTCACCGAAAGGGTTTTCAAGCACTGGAACAGGCTGACCAGGGAAGTGTTGGAGTCACCACTCCTAGAGGTGTCTAAAAGTCATGTAAATATGGCACTTAGGGACAAAGTTTAGTGGTGGACTTGGCAGTGTTAGGTTTACAATTGGTCTTGATGATCTTAAAAGCCTTTTTCACCCTGAATGATTCTATGAAAGGAAATCTTTGAAAACCTTTCACCACAGCACGATTGATTAGCAAGCCTCAAAGTTGCTAGAGGTCATTGAGTGCAGGTGAAAAAGTGTCCTCAAGAAACTAGGCTAAAGACGGGGAAAGCATCAGTTGCTGTGGTGCTAGTTATTAGGCTTCTAAAGAAGTTGATATCCTGTGGGATATGAATGTGTAGTAGGAAGCAGTCCACAGAGATGAAAAAGGGAAGCCAAGTGGTGGATTGGATGTATATTAGAGCTTTAACACTTAATACTGAGTTAGTGGTTCTGTTTGTTGGTCATGGCATGGCCAGAGATCATGGTACAGAACTGTACTTCAATGGCTTTGTTGTGGGGAGAGGGAGGAGGAAACTAAGCAGAGAAATGTTGTCCCTGCATAATCATTTCAGGCTTTGGGGCATAAGCTTTTACAGTCATGAACAGTAGCAGAAAAATTTCCTTTCTTTCTAATGGCAGTCTGTACAACTAATAATTTTGGGCTATTTGGCACACCTTCTCTCAAGTGACCATGGCATTTTCAGACATCAGTGCAATTCAGAATATCCTAAAATTATATGGGCTTCCAATTCCAAAATCTATTTAATGTATGGGACTGTAAGCTTGGGAAGTCAGATCTGCAATACTCTCTTTTTACTTTTTTAAAAAGAAAGAAGATAATGTAAGCCAAATCTGGTCCAATTCCATCTAATTCAGATTAGGGTTTTTTTTCCTCTCTCTCTCCTAAAAGCTGGAAAAAAATTGAACTCTTTCATCTCTCAAAAAATTAGATTGTTTGTAAGCAATGATCTGCTGTAATGTCTTCTCCATTAGTACTGTTTGATACATTATCATGCAGTATATGCAGTCTAAAAAGTTTAATCAGCCTTTTTTTTCAAAGGGCCTGCTTGGTATGAGTGTCTCACCTAAATCTCACTAGAGATTTTAAGTTAGTTTTAAAAAGCTCAAGGGGACAAAGGTCTGACCCTGTTCAGACAAACAGTCTTGGCTTTACTAGTCACCTGAAAATCAAGCAGATGTGACCAGTTCTTTGTTTGGCTCTTCTGTGGTTTTCCTAAAAGATGATTCACTGCCCTTTTTAGGAGGGGGTCAACTTGGTGTTCTTTAAATGGGCTTGAAAACCAACACTCTGCTTTTGCATCCAGGTGTCTTCCCTGAAAACTAAAAGCCTCACATTAGTGCCTTTCAAGCACAGGTCACAAACTTCATCACAGGAGAAAGACTAAGCCTCAGTTACAAAGGGAAATTAGTGTTTAATTCTTTGCATGTATTTCAATCAATCGAATGAAATGTAAGTTTGAAAACAGTTATATGTTTAATACCTAGGACCTGTACTTTGATAATGAGAAAAATTCAGCCTTAAAGTAGTTATTCGAGTTTCTGGGGATGGAAGGAAACAGTCCTATGTTTTGAGGGATCCTTTGTAAAAAAATAATTTTCAAACAATACCAGTTTCTAAAGTATCTCAAGGCCTGATTTGAGGGAGGAGAGGTGTCACATAGCCTTCACCTTCCAGATATTCTTAAGCTGTCATGGACCATCTGTTTCATAGGAAACTGGAGTGATAGCTCTTGTGGCTTCAGCCTTGCCTGGGTGTCCTAGTGGAAGGAGGCAAGATTCCTGCCTCGTTTCTCTTCCACTCTGTGGAAGCCTAGGTAAGCATCTTGGACAAGGGCTTGCTTTTATTTGCTACTGACTGTTTTCTCTTAGAAACATAGAATCATTTAGGTTGGAGAAGACCTTTAAGATCATCAAGTCCAACAGTAAATCAAATGCTGCCAAGTCTACCACTAAACCATGTCCCAAAGTGCCATATTGACACATCTCTTCTTCTTGCTTTGCATGCACTGGGATCCTGTTTAGGATCCCAGTTATTGTGTTATTGTGGGATTAAATTGTCCTTCCTGCTGTGTTTGCAGGACTTTTACATGTCTCAGTGGTGAGGTTGCACACATTGCACCTTCTCCTGCTGTTGTGTACTGCTGTGATAATAAGTTCCACCTATATCTCCTAAAGAAAACGTAGCAGCATGCAACCACTGGCTTGCTAATATCTTGCTTCTCTACCCCCAGAGCAGTGTGTTTGCATGCTAGTCAGAAATAAGCAACATCTTGTAGACATAAAACCAGAAAACTACAAGAGCCTATAAGAAAGTGGATGGACCTCCAGTGCCTGATGGATGCACATGAAACTTCCTGCAGTCAGACACCCCTTCATAAATCATCACCTCAGCAACCTGGATAGATTTGCAGAAACTGGTGGCACTCCTCCCTCCCTGTGCAGAGTCAGAGTAAGTACTTCCAGTCCTGGCTCTCACCTACACGAAAA
This sequence comes from Apus apus, assembly GCF_020740795.1. Taxonomy (NCBI): domain Eukaryota; kingdom Metazoa; phylum Chordata; class Aves; order Apodiformes; family Apodidae; genus Apus; species Apus apus. The sequence goes on along the minus strand of NC_067312.1, from coordinate 65,036,149 downwards.
GGCTGTCATATCACTTCACTTCCACCAATAAATCTGCTGACTGAACATGAATCTTTTGTGTCAGGTAAGAAAATGAGAAGTGAGAAGGCAAACACAACAAGTCTTTGTCAGAAAAATATATTTCAAAGCAATTGCTTTTCTGGTAAATTATTTTTTGTTAGAGTAGTACTTTACTTGTTCATGGTATTAAAGGGCAAAACAAAACCACTGCCAGGGGATAAACAGAAGTATGCTTCAACACAGCACGCTGATATATGATTAGTGTTAGAGACTTTTATTTGAATCCTGCATTTAATTATGTATAGCTTTCTTGCTACTGTTTCCATGGGAAAAGATTTCCAGCCAAAGGAAATATAATTATACTTAGTACCTTATCAATTAGGTTTTCAAAATCAAGCAGAACTTGACTTGTGCAGACTAATTCAGTGTTATTTGTAGTTAATGTGCTTCTGAATGTCATCTTGGTTTAGGAAAGATGCTGTGAAAGCCTGATTTTCCCTTTAAAACCTCTGTACATTTCAGTGAAGAGCTGGAACTGAAGAAAGCTGGTGGATTATTCCAGTAAGTGTCCTTACTTTATTTCTTCAAAGCTGTCTTGTGGCTGGATTTCCCTGTCATGGAGAATTGTTTTCGAATCGGAGTGACACTTGCAGGCTGGTTCTGTTGACAAGTTACAATATGCCTGCTGTGATGACCAGCCTGTCAGTACTTGGACAGCTTTTTGAAAGTTTCTTTGAAAGAAATATGAAAATTCTAACCAGGAAAAGACTAGGTGGAAATCCAGTTACAAAAGGAGGACATGAAGAAGCCCTTTATGGCCTGACGGAAGATGAGGCCCATGGCTGTAACATACCCTTTCATACAATAAAAATGAAAAAGAATCTGAATATAATGTATTTTCTCTTCAAGCATGCAGCTGGACCAGAAAATAGCCTGCTGAGATTCACTGAACATAGCCAGCAACTAAGCTCCCTCCCAGTCACTCACTCACTCCAACATCCCAGTGGGATGGGGGGAGTGAACTGGGAGGGGAAAAGTGGGAAAAAAAGTAATTAGGGGTCAAAGGAAAGATAGTCTCATAAGTAAAGGTAAAAAAAAAAGGAAAACAGCAAGTGATGCAAAGGCAGTCGCTCAGCAGCTCTGAGTAATGGCTACTTAGGAGAAAACTTCCCCCTCCCATTTTTATTGCTGAAGTATCAATCCGGGGTATGGATTAAAGCTGTGGGACAGCCCTGTTCCTCTTCCCTTATGGACATAAAAAGGGAATCAGTTGTAGCTGAAGTGAGTTGCACAGGGAGAAGAAAACATTTACCATTGTTACAATCTGAGAGAGTTTTTTTGCAGCCTCATGTGTTCATTGCTAGGTGAGGTGCATGGATTTCTGTCTCTAGCAAAATCAATGAGAAAAGCTTTTTGTTTTGTTTTGGGTTTTTTTTTGTGTTTTAGTGCCATTACAATATATGCTGCATCCTGAAGCCCACCTTTGGAAGATCGCTTTCTACCACTGGTGTCACAGTAAGACTCAGACTTCAACATGTTTGCCTGTTACACATCAACCCCTTTGCAAAGTGATGAGCAGATCCAAAGTGCTGGGAGATTTCACAAACAGAATGGATGGTGCAACACAATATTCTTACAGAGGTATCAGTGTACAGAAAAGGTGGAGATAAGTTTAGATCCTCACCATGGAGTCTTTGTTTTGCAGCAGCTACCAACACAGATCGTATGTCTGTTTCTCTGTTGCAAAAATAAAAATGCTCTTGGGTTCTTCCTGTCAGTAGCATAAAATATATACTTAAAAAACACTTTTCTCTTTCTGCTATGGGAAAGGAAACAATAAAAATGTTAAAGAGAAATGGTTTTCATTTTCTTCTATAATCTGACTAATAGCCCTTGCATCTTGGACAAAGCATATAAAGACCAAGGCAAGGAATAATGCGTGGGCTGAGGCACCACAAATGGACAATTTTTGAGCCAGAGACTCCTGGGATTTTTGCCCCATGGATGGCTTCTAGAAGAGACATGAATATATATAGGGGCAAGAATGCTGATTGCTCTGGGAGGGACCTCATCCAAGACATGCAGCTCCAAGCACTCAAAGCCTTAAAGTGCCAACACTTTCCAAGATGCCCAAGACAAAGTTACCATTGTGGCTGAACCCTTAGTGTTTGTGAATATACTAAGTGGGGTTGTTTGAACAAACAAGCTGTCTCTGCCAACTCAGAGACAGCCGACCAAGCGTTTGCTATCTAGCCACCAGAGGGAGATAAAAGGCCACACGCAGTTCAACGGGGCTCATCTCGTATTTTCTAACGTCACATACACAAACGTCTACGCTGCCATCATAAAGCTTATATTAAATCAGCCTAACTCATGCGGCAAACAGCAACATCACTCACCACCATCACATGCTACCAGCCAGCTTTGCCTCTGGCAAATCCATGGCTTGTAATACCAAGAAAGAAACCCTAAACCAAAGTGCTTGTTGGTGTTCTCAGAACAGGGGTGTGCAACCTGGTGGAGAACAGTAGAATCATCGAATCATTAAGGTTGGAAGGGACTTTAAAGATCATCTAGTTCCAATCCCCCTACATAGGCAGGGACACCTCCTACTGGACCAGGTTGTTCCAAGCCCCATCCAGCTTGTCCTTGAATGCTTCCAGGAAGGGAGCATCCGTAACTTCCCTAGGCAACCTGTTCCTGTGTCTCACCATCCTCATGGTGAAGGATTTCTTCCTAATTTCCAACCTAAGTCTCTCCTCTTCCACTTTAAAGTAATTACCCCTTGTCCTATCACTACAAGCCCTTGTAAAAGCCCCTCCCAGATTTCCTGTAGCCGCTTGAGATACTGTAAAGCCAGTACAAGGTCTCCCCATAGCCTTCTTTTCTCCAGACTGAACAACCCCAGCTCCCTCAGCCTGTCTTCATAGTAGAGGTGCTCCAGCCCTTTGATCATCTTTGTAGCCCTCCTCTGGACTGGCTTCAACAGCTCCACGTTCTTCTTATGTTGGAGAACTGGACACAGTACTCCAGGTGGGATCTCATGAGAGAGGAACAGAGAGGGAGGAGTTTACAGCTGCAGTTCTGTGTTCTGCACACATCTTTTATACCTGTTATTACTCAACTTTGTTTCACAATGAGTTCCAAAGAAAGAGTAAGTTTTTGCAAATATCTTTTGGAAATAGTTCTAATGAAGCTCAGCCTGCTGGGTGTTTTTCTTGGAAGGTATTGCAAGAAATTAATGTTCTGAGAAAAATCCAGTGAACATTTCACATTAATTCTTCACTCAAAACAATTCCTCAAAAGCAAGAAGAGAGACTAGAATGAACATACTTTGTGAGCTGCTGCTAAGAAGATGATTCAGACAAACACTTGGTTGGATTTTTGAGTGTGTAAGGATACTCTTTATCTTCTTGCTTTCTGTCTCTGTCTCTAACATTTTTTGTCATTCGTAGTCATAAAAATGCAATGAAAAGTGAAGAGATCTAATTATCCCTTGCAACAAAGTAATTGGAGCTGTTTGGAAAACTTAAGCTGTGGTTCCAGGTAAAAATCTAGATTGTTATTCTGTATCAGAATGAAAAATTGTGACAAAGTGCACGTGTGTGTGTGTGTGTGTGTGTGTGTGTATACAGATGTTGAACTATTTGGACAATTTTCATGTAATTAGGACATTTCAGTAATCCCAAATGTAAGACTTTCCAAGTTGGACCATCAGGGAGCTACACTCCTGAGGCCATTCCCGTGGCTGCCCCCCATTCTAATCGTGCTGTCCAACTGGGGAACACTTCCCACAACCTCAGTTTCTCCCTGGCTTTAAATTATCATATCTGTGTTAAAGACTAAGAAAGGAGGCACAAGGTCTTGGAAGGATGTAAGAGGTCTGGAGTTAGGACTTGTGAAGTGATTACCTGGTGAAACACCTTGTCACATGAGATACTAGGGAAAGGGGGAACCCATGAACAAGAGATGCAGAGACTCAAATGTGACAGACAAATGTAACAACAAAAAATATGAGAAATAATAAGTGGTCAATCACAGTAATTAATGGGCTATCAAAAAACTGCAGGTAAACTGAGGCTTTTCAACTGATAAGGATGCAAATGCAGGGAGGTGCAGGATGCTGGAGGGGTTGATGGCACTTTGCCAGCTGCTGAGGGAATGTGCATGGGACAGGATTCAGGGAGGGACAAAGAAGGGGTGCAGATAGAAACGGGTGTGAAAGGAGTTGGTTTTGTGTAAGGCAGGGGTTGGTCAGTATACTGGTCTGACTGACCCAGTTGCCGGATGGCTATACTTTATTATTAAGTCCTTCCTTAACTAACTGCATAGTCTCACCCTCTGTCCTATGTGCATGGATGTTGCAAGGACTAAATATGAGCTTCAGAGGGGACTGGCGTGATAGATTCAGTACCAGCAACTGGAATCCAACCAGGGCTGTGAGTGCCCCAGGCCTGTGGTGTCACCTACCAAAGTGAATGGGGTCTCAGTGCCAGTGACTGAGGCAGGGAGGAGCCTTGGCCACCAGCCACTGGGTTTGGAATGGTGTGAATCCCAAAAACCATCAGACTGATACTGAATCGAAGTGGGGAAAGTTGGTACAGTAATTATGAGAAAGGAGGAATGGTCCTTGTTAGAAGAGGAGGTTGAAATATCTTGTCTTCTTGTGACCAGTGAGGATGAAGACTTAGAGACAATGCTGAGCTTCTCATAAGCACTGAGGAGAAGGAAGAGGGGAGGACAGAGCTATTTAAGGTAAAGGATGATGTCAAGGCGGTTATAACAGTTGCTCTTGTGCCAACTTTGTATTTAGGATGAAAGTTAGAAGAAATACGGGTAGAAAAATAAGATTGTGGGATAGCTCTCCAAAGGAAAAATTTTGGCCCCAAACCCTACAGTTTCTGTGAAAATGGAGCTCAGAATAATTATTTAAAAAACAGTCTTGACATGGCTGCCCAAGCTCACAAGGGATCACTCCTTACCACTTTGGCATTTCTACGGAACACTTTGTTCAGAATTTCCTATTAGAAAATGCTGACAAATTGACTAAAGTAATTCAAAAGTACTTCCATGCAGGGTTCATCCTCAGCCTTCCCTCAGATTTTCCTTACTATAGTGTGGCCATCTCTGCTACTGTCATTCTGCCACAGGATAGAGTTCAAAAAGCAGAATTCATGTGCTTCTTGCTTCATCACTTTGGAACACCAGAGCTTGGTTGATGTTGTGTGCATACTCATTTTTCTTTAGGGAAAACTAGATGCTTCTTTTTTCACTTGGGCTTTCTTGCCCCTCCCCATTCCTCCCACACCCTTCTCCCACTGCTTCTTCTTATATGCATAAGCTACTGTGTTCACTTCTTTGTTCTCACCTACAAAAATGAAAGCATGGCATACCTGTGCTGTAGAGGGACCCTGGCCACTTTCTCCTATAACCTGAAGAAGTCCCTGCTTTGTTGCTGCTTCTAACAGTTGTTGCAATTGATAACTGATGAGGCTGTTTCACTCTCAAAAAAGCAGCTGAAAAAAAAACCCTGGAGTTTTGTGCCAGTGATATTTTGGCTTCCAATGCTGCCTGCCATTAATCACACATTGTTGAAACTAGGCCTCAGCTTTTTTTTTTTTTTTTTTAATAAGTGCAAAGTATTCCTTCTCCTGAATGCCATCAAATTAAAACTTCACAGGGAGCCAAACAAGCTGATGAAGATGGCAGTGAGTACACAGTAGTTATTAGAAGAAGCAAATAACTCATATCCTAGGGACGCAGGCTCTATTCTAGATCTGCTTATGGGGGAATGGGAAGTTTCAGCTTGAAGGATGCTGAACAGGGTGGTGGTTCAGTTTTTTCAGACACTGAGCATCTGTAAGAATCAGCATAGTTTCCCCTAACACTCAAAGCAGCCATGCACAAGGGCTAGGCAGCTTCTTTGAGTCAGGATACAGCGTGGTGAAGATTCCCACTGCTGCTGCTGCAGCACCCTCAGATTTACTGCCAACAAATGCAGGTTTACAGGGGGAGACAATCAGCATCTGCTCCACTTCTGCTCTTTCTTTGTTGCTGCTTTGTGTGTTTTCTATAGATCTCACAAAAGGACAGAAGAAATGAAAGTCCTGCAATCTGCCCATATTGACACAGCTTGTGAGGGGTGCCTGGGCACCTTTTGGTGATGGCTGACCTGAATTAAAAAGAGCTACTTGTAAAACACAGACACTGCTTTCTGCAGTGGGCCTGGTAGTTAGAAATGGAAGTATGACAGTAGTTTGATGCATGTGTTTGTCTGGAGTTTGCCTGATCCATGTTGTCAGCATGTACACACTTACATGAATTACTCAGGGCTTTCAGACCTCTTCTGAGCAGATGAGCAAAGATCTAGTTAATGATGCAGAAGTCTTGACAACTGTTCATAAAACACTTCAGATCCAAGAGGCTTTGTTAGGACCTGGTTCTTGTTATCTGCTCACCATTGCTCATCAAGCAAATGGCTTCCTGAGTGGGACCTCCAGCTGACACAGAAGCTGTGGCTTCCTTGTCAACCAGAGAGTGAAAGCTGCATGGACTGAAGCCTTGGAAATTGTAAGGAGCATTTGCTTTGATTTTGCCAGCTGTGTGAGGCTACGCAAGGATTTGGTAAAAGCCATAGGAATAACCACGTCTGTGACCCATACTTTTTATTACACAGAGGTGCTGGAGCCATTGAATTCACTGTAAGTAGCAGTGTAATAATGATACAAGTGGAATTACTTTTTGTCATTCTTTCTGGGTGCTTGTGTTAGCTACCCCTGCAAGACCAAATGTATGTTTGCCTTTTTATTTTGCTATAGAATAAAGCCCTAAGTCAGCAAGATGTCTAAGCACATGCTCAAGTACTGGCTGCAGTGCTTTGCTGAATAGCTGCAGGTTTAAGCACATGTTTAACCATAAACATACACTGAAATGCTTTTCTAAATGGAGACTTTTCCCCAGAATAGTAATTACTTAGATAGTGACTATAACACAAGCTTAGTGATGCTCTTAGTTTGAATTAGTGAACTCATGCTGGTATTTTAAAGGGCGAAACTGCATTTAGTTTTATTTTTAAACTGCAAATACATGTAAAAATTGTATATGTGTATGTATATGTGTATGTGTATATGTGTATGTGTATGTATATGTATATGTATATAAAAGAGCACCTTCTTATATAAAGGGGGTCACCTCCTGCTAGGTTATCCAATATTTTAAAGAATAAACACTAATTCTCTTATTAAAATGAGTCTGTGAGACATGGAAACTTCAAGCAGACTGGGTGTTAAAATCAAGGAGTCAGATCACATAGCCAGGGTGGATTTAAGCCATAGGCCTGTGGTCGTTTAGGGTGGCCTGCTTGCTAAGGAAGAGACTAGATGAAACCAAGGGAAGTTTTTAAAACATCACTTTTCAGAAAGCCAAAAATTATCAGCAAGCTGTGCTGTCTAGAAATATCTGAGCTTCAATCACAGTTTTCAGTGTAAATCAGCCCACTTTGTCAGGCACTGCTCAAATTAGGAATGCATGGAAGTAATCAGTATTCTCAGCAAAAAAAAAAAAAAAAAGAGAATTATTCTTTGCCATTTTCTTTCTTATTAATTGCTAAGGGCTCATTCAGAAGCCTGATGCTGAAGTGCATGGGGAAGAGGCAGAAGGTTACTTCTTGTACTCCAATTTTATATACCCATATACCTGATTGTAGTATGCTACTGGTCATAGCTGTCTGCATGCACTGTAGATTTTACATTTGCCTTTAGATACAGTAGAAACTGGCAAATGGGCAGGAATATGGGAAAGATGCACGCTGGATAAGTGGGCTAGAAGATGCATGGAAAATTGTCTGGAACTTAGGGCTCAAAGAGGTTTAATCAGCAATTGATAGTCCTGCTCATGGCTGGTTACTAGTGGTGTCCCTCTGAAATACTGATACTGAGGCCAAGACTCTGTAATGTATTTATTAATAACCTGGGTGATGTGCCAGTGTGTCTTCTCAGCAAGTCTGCAGATCCTTCCAGAATGAGGGGGATGGCAAATATGCTGGAGAAGAGGGTGGCTTTTCAGAGGAACCTTGACAAGCCAGAGAAATGGTCTGATGGGAACCTCCTGGAGTTCAGCATTGCCAAATTACAGGTTCAGTTTGGGCTCTACAGGCCATTTTAAGACAGACACTGACCCCCTGCAGCAAGTGAAGGCCACTGAGATGCAGAGGGGGCTGGAGCATGGCACATGGCAGGAGAGGCAGCAAGAAGAGCTGTTGTTCAGCTTGGGGACAAGGCGATAAAAGGGAGCTCTTCCAGCTGTCATCAGCTCCTTCACGTCAGGGCACTGAGATAATAGAGACAGATTCTTCTCAGATTTGCACCGAAGGCAGAAGACACTCCTTGCAACATAGGGCACTCATAGGACACTGGAAGGTACTTTCTTCCTTGGGAGGGTGCTCAGTGCTGAGGCAGGGCAGCCCAGTGAGGCTGCAGGTTTTCCACTGTTGGACATCTTTCCAACTTGCTTGGAGATGGCCCAGAGAAACCAGCTGAAGTGTCAGGTTGGCCCACCTGTGAGGTAGGGAGGAGTCTATGAACCCATAGAGGGTTGGTTTGGGTTTTAATTAAACCCAAAAAGGGTTTAATTCAAAAGTGAGAAATCTGGGTTCTTCAGCGAGCTTTTCCAATGCTGAATCCTGCTGCCTGTGCTTCTACTGTTGTTTGCCTGCTGTGACCCTTTACACTAAAAGCTATTCCTGCCCTGCGTGTGCTTCATGTAGAAGTAGTTGGGGGCTTGAGACCCTCGCTCAAGTCTAAGCCCCAGCCAAGCCCAGCACAGACTCGGTGGGAGTTTTCTCAGTGAGGAACTTGTTAGGAAGCATGTGAACTACCTCCGGCTCTTGGAGACCACCCGTGAGCAGCACTATCTACTTACTTGACTTAGGAAAGGAGCACGAGACATGCGTGGCAGGCAACAGACGCGGGAGAACCCAGGAGGACGGAAAGAGAATGGCTGATGCAGGGACGAGATCCTTCTTCAGGGGGCACTGGGGGCCGGGAGGGCTGCTCCCGCCGGCCGCAAGAGACCGCGGCCCGCAAGAGACCAGCGCCGGGAGGCCCGTGCGGGAGGGCGGTGCGGGGCGCGGGGGCGGTGCGGGGCGCGGGGGGCGGCGCGGGGGGCGGGGCGGCGGGCAGCACCATGCGGCCGCGGCTCCCGCCCTCCCGCTCGGGCTCTGCGTGGCGGCGGCTTCCGCGGGGCGGCCGGGGGTCGGCGAGCCCGCCGCCGCTGCCCTCCGCATGGAGCCGCGGCCGCCCGGCGCCACCGCCGCCGCGCTGCGGGGGGCGTCCGCGGCGCCGGGGGCGGCGGGCGGCGGCGGCGGGGCGCCCTGCGGGGGATGTGGTGAGTGACGGCGGCGACGCGGTGTGTGTGCGGGGGTATGCGTGTGTGTGTGTGCGGGGGTATGCGTGCGTGTGTGTGCGGGTGCATGCGTGTGTGTGTGTGCGGGTGCGGCCCGCGGGCACCCGCCGCCAGGCCGCTCCGCCGCCGCTCCCGCAGGGCGCTGTCCGCGGTGCTGAGCGCTGCCCGGTGCGCGGAGCGGGGGGTCTGCCCTGTTCTCCGCGCCCGGCCTTGCGGGGGGGGCCCCGCGGCTGCCTCGGCGGGAGCGGGATGGTCGCTGGGCTCGGGAAGGAAAGAGCTTGGCCGAGGGGTGCTCGGTCCCCCCGCGGGGCTTGTGATCCGGTCATCGCAGATGAGACCATGAGTAATTGGCTAGAAGACAGGGTGACATCAACACAACTCGGGGTGGCAATCCAGAGCTGGCCCGGGTTTGCAGTTCGCGTTTCTAGCCGTATCTGATCTTCATCCGCTTGCCACAGACAAGATAAAAGTAGCTTAGCGGCAGCTTCCAGTTTTGCAAGTGAAAGCAAAGACTGCCGTTAAATGAATTTCAGGTCAGCTGAAGCTTAGCTGCATTATCCTTACATTTTCTTAGTCTCAAGTTGCCTTGTGAACAACGCTGGTTGCTGGGGAACAGTACATCCTTACTCCTAGGAGTAAATCCGTTTCACATAGTGGGAGCTTCTCTGCATGTAAAATAAATAGTAACTGCACTTTTCAAGCATTTCTTTCCTGTAGCCAGTGTTCAGCATCTTTCCTACGGCCCATAAACACGCTTCTGCTTTCTTATTCTGCAGCATTTCTTACAACAAATGTTCACTTGCATAAAGAATGAGCTGCACTGTTGCATTTTTGGTGTTGTGTTTATCTCTGAATCTTAAAAAAACCTCATAATTCTCTGAGCTGCTCTGCCTGTGGCAGGTGTGAGGAAGCCATGCTTTTGCATTTGGTTAGCCACAGGTCTTAGATACTCACTTTGACTTAGTGGGTACTGAACTCTGCAAGCATTTTGCATCATATGAATGGGACTTGGAAGAATGTGTTGGTTTTTTTTCATGAAATTGAAAGGAATCTGTCTGTTTCAAAGGTATTTAGTACTGTTTACCAGAGGGGTTACCAGACAATGGCTGAGGGGAGTTAAAACTGTGTGATCATGAGGCTATTGTATAATCAGACAGGCTGGCCATGGGCAAGGACAATTCTGCAGCTGTGCAGAAGCTGCAAAGTGTATTTTTAAAGCTGAAGCTTAGTCTGAAAGCTGGCACAGGCCTTCAGGCCGGTCTAAGTGGGACTCTGAAAATCTTGGGTTTGGGGGTAGTCACAGCTAGTAAATTATTAGACTCCCTTCAATGCCTACCCAGACTCCTTTGTGATTCAGTGGCATTTGTATTTCACAGGATGGTGTGTCCAGCTTCTAAGTCATATGTGATGCGTGTTGACTTTGGACTCTGCTTTTCTGATTGATGACACTAGACAAATTTATAAATTCGTTTCTGAGATGAGAATAGGTCATTTTGCTTGAGTATATTTTGAAAAAAATACTGTTTCTGTGCCCACCGAGGTGTTCGTTGCATCTCTTGAAACTTGAGGAAGAGAAAAAAGAGCAATTCAACAAAGTAAAGAGCTGCCTCACATTCATAACTTTCTGTCACTGTTTTCTCAGCTCGTGTAAGTGCTTCTGCTGGCTTTAAACAGACCTCTCTGTGGACATAAATTTTCCCTACTGTTTTGAAGGCAGAGCCTTCATGAAAGCTGTAGGTGTTCTGCTGGCATGATTAATCATGCAAATAATCCTAGGAGCCATGCTGGACTGCTCATGTGATTAATGATAAGAAACACCTATGTAGAAACCCACAGAAGCTGATCAGCTGGGCAATAAAGCCTCAGCAGAGTCCATCTTTTGGCATTCATCTGTCGTTCCTCTCCTCTCTGTAGAAGAAGCAGGGCATTCAACCTGTTGCTCATGCTAGACCCATGTGTCCTCCCCCTTTTTTTTTCCTTAAGATTGCCACACAGCAGTATCATGAGACTAGTAACAACTTAATTGTATTTGTGTAGGCACAAGCTTGTCTTGCAAAAATACATTTGTACTGATGAAAAACTGTTTAAATATACTCACCAGGGTGCCTAAATCCATTTAATCTAATGAAAAAACAGAGATTTTTTTAAAACATGTAATATGCTTGTGATATGCAGACCATGTGAAAGGTCTTTTTCATGCCTATTCATCAAATCAAACTGCTTGTAGATGCTTAAGGGATTGTTTCTAAATGTAAGCCACCTAAAAATGCATTTGAAGACCCAAGTTAAAAATAGTTGACCTGCTGTTTGCCTGCACCAGGGAGTCTATTTTGGTCTTTATTCAGTACCTTGCACACAGGCAATTCTAGGGGATTTTACAGGCCTTGTCTGTGGCAATTCAGCCCCTGGATTTGTGTGGTGCTAAATCATTTTGGTTTGGTTAGCAGCCCTGTCTAAAGAGTCACGTTTCCCCCTGACCTACAGATGTTTCTAATCAAGCAGCAAGTGAAGGAATAAGAAAGTTTATTCTAAACTATAAACATGTCAACTCACTCTTTAAATAGTGTCATGATTTCACTGTCACTTTCTCAACTGCACTGAAATTCAGCTGAAGGAGCAAACTTTAAAACTCCTTTAAATACTTAACTCTCCTTTGTACTTATGGTTTGTAGCTTTTCCCAAAATAAACTCCATCAATAGTTCATTTTTAAATGCTTTTATCTATAAGCCTCAGTTTGAGGCTAGCTAAGATTGATGAATGTATCTGTTTAAAAGAAAAGATGTGCCACTATCTGGAAATACTTATTTGGATTTTGTGTCCTCTGCATTCTTTGTTGAATTGAGACTGTATAGGCTGAATGTATTTCTCTTTCATTCTCATATATACATATTTAAAGCTGTATATATCCAATGATTAGAGCATGATATAACCAGAAACAGGTTTAATATATATGTATGTGTTCAGTATAAGTATCTGTATGAATCTGCACATGTAAAGCAGGCATATGCAGTATGGAGACATGACTGCTATCTCTTCAGAATACTCCGCTATTTTCTATGTTTACAAAAAGGTTATTGTTTTGTAATCCAAAACCAATGCACTGGAGTTGGGTATCTCTGAAATTATTTCTTTGTGTGGCTTGGGTAGTGCTTCTTCTTGGGATAAGTGCACACTGCTGAAGATCTGGACATTGATCTGGTCGAGCACCCTGTGTGGGAGACAAGTTTGTGCTTTCATCTGTGTTGCTGCCTCAACAGCTGCTTGAAATGTGGGGGTTTTTTTCTTCTTTCCTTTTGCTTGCACGGGTTTAGCTGCCTGTCACTATCTCTGTTTGCCAAGTCAGAGGGTAGCCTTCCTACCTGGCTTCTGCAGGCTGGGTTTTGCAGCCTTCCCAGCCTGCCCATTATTTACTCTTCTTTAAGACAGAGAGACTCCTCCTAACAGCCAAATTTTTTAGTTGCTAAAGGGCTGCTTCCAAGGGCAGTGCTTATGTTCCCTGCCTGCCCAGAGCCCAGTTCTGTGCCCTTGAAGCAGATGGGAGTTATGATACTGCCTCTGGTGCCTGTAGGGTCTCTGCTGTGATGGGGACTTGCATCGACACAAGGGTGCAACTCCCCCACCTCACACACACACCTTGATTTACTGTTGTTCCAATTTACATGCTAGAAATAACTAGATAGCATGACCTTCCCTTCTCCATGTACACACACACACCTCTATATCAATGTTTTGACTGGGAATGACTTGCGTGAGGAAGGTGAGCAGAACTTGCCTTGGTTTTCCTTATGTGCCAGTCTCATTGCCCAGGTGCTTCTATGTGTGTTGCCAGCAGCAGAAACAATTGCGACTATGGATAGCTTTCTTCCAAAATAGTACTGGTGATTAATCACAGCAGAATATGTGCTTTGCAAGGTGCAATCTGTAGTACATCTGTATATGAAATGGTATGATTTAACTTTTTGCAGGGGAAAGAAAATCAAGAAACGTGGATTAAATAATTATTTTCAGACAGCATGGAAACCATTCCCCGCACTTGCATATGTAGGCATGTGCATATCTATAATTTGCATAAGGTTTGTCCTCTAGTGCTTGTTAATAATGTGTTTGGATTACATTCTCGTAGCAGTTATAATTATTTATTTGATTGTGAGCATTTCTTTTGTCCACACATAGATATCTCTTCTCTGATTGTGTAATGCTCTGGAATAGCATTAATATATTGTTGCTCTCATGCCAAGATCATCTTCAGCCACGAGATGCATATCTAAATGGAATGCATCATGGTCATTACCTTAATAAAATGTGAGTCATGCACACCAGCAGTTTCATTCTTAAAATAGTTCTGTAAACTGGTATATCAGTTTATTGATGGATAGAACACACTGTGGAAGATAAATCTGTTGCTTTATAGAGAAAAAGTCTTCAGCATCTTCCCTGTGGCTCTGTGCTTAATATAGCACTTTTTGCTTGAGCTCACTAATGAACATTTTAAGCATGCTTGCATGATATGTCTTCACCAGCTTTTAACTAATAAAATGTTCAGCTCTTGTAAAGTCTATTCTGACTTAACAAAGTTTTAGATTCAAAATGAGACTGTTAGCTAAATGCCTGGGTTGCTCTGGATGGCAATCAGAAAACCTGACTGCTCTATGGCTATGTCTATCTGATGGCCCCATAGCTTCTGAGAAGAGGTAGCAACTGATGGCACAGATTGCTCCAAAACCACCATCCAAGCTAAGATCTCTGAGTAGCAATTCATGACTCAGAAAAAATTTCATGTGCTCTATTGAAAAATGTATGCAAGCCCTGGGGAATTATAAGTAAAGGTTGAAACTGTGTGAACTGTAAGCCCCATGTCATGCGTGTCTATGCAGGAGATCATCATCAGGTGAGTCAGAAGGAATTTGAGAAGTATTGCATATGTCCAATGCTGTGGTACCTCTGTGTTTCAAAGGGATTTTATCACTTGAAGGGAGGAAGCAGCCACTTTAGGGATATGCAAGAAACACCCAAAAAAGACAAGTCTGCTTTTCTGCATACACTTGGCCTCTCAGGCGTTTGGACAAGTTAAATTCTTGCCAAAATAAAAGCTTGAGATCTTCAGTGTAAGTTAGTCTGTATATTTTCTATAACTTTATGAAAATATTTCCCTAATACTGATTTTCTAAACACAGAGTTTTAAAAAGGAACATTCAAAAATCCTAATCTCTATACATAGTACTGCATTTTATTTTTCATCATTCTATCAGACCTTTTATGACAACAGTCAAAACTTGTTCATAGTCCACCTGCTTTCTGACAAGAACAGTTGTCAGTTTTCTAGCAGTTATCTGTATTTACATGTTTGAACTTTCTTTGTGTGAGTGAGCATTTGGGAGCTGAGCAGAGGGAGGGAATCTGATTCATAACAGGTGAATAGGAACTCAATTAGGTTTTGGTACAGCTGTCTTTCTTGTAAGGGCAGGCCACATACATGGTGACTACATTCTTCTTTCTTCTCAGCTTTCCCATTTACCAGTTCACTGTACAAGGCTGATGGAGAACAGTTAATTCTACTGTATTCCTCCTATACAGGAAAATGTATAACCATGGGAAACATACCAACCCCAGACAGCAAAAACATTTTGATTCCTTCCTTCAGTGAACATAATTTTCCATCAAGCACATTTTCACAGAATCAGTTGTCAGTTAAGTGTTTTTCAGTATTGGTTTTTAAAAACCACATTTATGTTTATAGTGGGCTTTTTTTGTGAATTATTTTGAAATGCTAAGTTTTATGACCAACTGCTCTCAAGCCAACATTGATGCTTAAGAATCCAATACTGCATTTTGTGGGAACAAATCATGGGTATAAAATAAACTATGTTATTCCTGCAGGGTATCTTACTGGCACATGTCTTCATTCATCGTAGAGGTGCGTGGCTTCTTCCATTTTTGTATGAAAGTGAAGCATCTGCATTTTCTGCCAGCCTCTTTGGGCCTCTTTCTGCATTACTGCCACCTTTTGCCAGTGTTTTTGAGTTGGAGCAGAGCAAGTTGTATAAAGAAGGATTGTGATGTTGAATGAGCATTCTTTCATGGTGTGCTGATGAGTTTTATTTCTTCTATCAGGGGGAGAGTAATAGCATTTCACATGATTGCTAGTTTACAACAAATGCTTTCCTGGAGATGGTGGAGATTAATGCTGCAGTGCCTATTGTTTGATCTGTAGTGCTGAAATCAGAAGCTTTGCCACAGTTGCTTCAGCCAGCAGCAAGGCAGGGTCCTTGGGGAACTTCTGCAAGATCCAGTCTCCATGCATCACTGGCCAAGAGCAGAAGTTCATTTGTTTATTTATGACAGCTGGTTGTTGCCAGTAGCCCCCTGCAGGTCACACATGTTTGAACTTAATCAGGGAGAACTCCTGCCTGTTATTTTCCTTCTTACCTAAGTGTTTTGTTGAGCCTTGGATGTGATTAAGGAGGTTTTGACCAGTGTTTTCTATTTTGTGGTGTGTCAGAAACCTAAAACACCATGACCAAGTTCACCCTAAACGTTTTGAACAAAATTTGCTATCTGATAGGTTTTCAGAAGTATCCAAAATTCTAATTTACATTAAAGTGTGTTTCTGTACTGAAGTCAGTGGCTAAACTTGCATCGACTTTGACCAACACAAGAACAGCCCGTGAAGCTGTTGTTGTAGTCCAGCTTAAATTGCACTGGATATTGGTTTTGCACTTTGGCATATTTCAGTGAATATTCTGAAATAATATTTATCTCCTGACATCTGGTAAATTGCATAGCTGAAAGTTTCAGTATGTGTGTTTACGTCAATACTTTTGCCTTCACTGTTAAACCTGATTTTTTGGCCCTTTTCATGCACATTTCAATATGCATCCTTCTAAAGAGTAGTAATGCTTTAATACCAGAATAAAGGTATGATGAAGTATTAACAAAATACAAAATTTTCTTTAGTAGAGATGTTATACCTTCCTGTTAACAGTGAGCTGATGGTTACAATGGAAATGAGTATATGGTGAAATTACTGTAGTTGATGTTCAAACCTTTTTAGATTCCTTTTATTATACAGTTTTAATTAAAACCAAACCAAAATAAAACAAAACACAGTAAAGTTTTCCAAATGTTTTTGCTGGGAACTTTGAAACGGTGGAATGGGTATGGATACCTGGACATTTGAATCTTTTTTGTTTGTCTAGTTTCCTGTTGAATAAGTTGTAAGAGAAATAGGGTGAGTGGCTCTTAGGTGTCTTTGAAGGTCTACATGCGTTTTGCTAAAGGAAAGAAAATCAGGAGTGGTCTGCAGGCCCACTGACTGTGCACCAGAAAGTTATTATGAGCATCTAGACTTTCAGGTAATGTATAGCTATAACACTTTGTATGATTTGTGTAGGTTTCTGGTGTGTAGCTGGTACTGGACTTGTGACACACTCTCTTCTTCACCAAGACTCGCTGTGTCATGGAGAACCTTGTAGGAGATACAAACCACTGCCTCTCCACTTCTCAGCAATTGTGGGTATACCTTCAATAACACCAGGAACCTCATAAAACCTAAAAGGGTATCTTAACTCTTCTTTGTTTCTGATATGTAGAAAAAGCATGCAGTAGCTTGATGGATGCTGTGCAGTTGAGGATCTCTGTTCAGCTGGAGTTAGTTTTTCTCCGTTTATGGTAAATGAAGGTTTTGTCTCTGGCTTGGAGCCAGATTTTCAATCCTTTAATTTACTTGGGATTTTCTTTTGGCAGGACGGGATGTTCTGCTATGTCTGTGAAAATATCTTACTTTACTGACAAGTTATGAAGGTCAAGAGAAAAATTCAGTTAGGTTTGTATTCAGAGATGCCTTCAGAAGATGAATAGCAAGGGAGTGAGGGGGAATAGAAGCAGTCCAGTTACAAATGCAAATAAAATCTACGTCTTCTTCAGATTTTTAACTGGCCATACTTTTCATTTTCAATTCTTACCTCTTTTCATGTATAATTCCTGTTGTAGGAGGATAATTTTGTACTTGCCTCTGCAAATGCTGTCCAGACATGGAATGATGAATAATCTCTTTGCAGGTGCAGGCAGGATCGATACTTTTGCTCCTACTGGTGATTAGCAGTAGTGATTTTGAACACTAATGCTTCTGATTAGATGCACGGACTTTGAGATTTAAATATGTAGGAGAGCTATATTCATGGCCTTATGTTGTTTTAACTGCATGTTTTTCTAACTCTGGGACCCAGAAGAGCTCTCAGATGAAAAATCTGGTGTCATTCTTTAATCTTGCTGTTAGTGAGCATTTAAAAGTTTCTTCCATACCTCAGAGTTGCCATTGTTTCTTAAACTGACATTATAACTGACATATATTAGACTAGACATCTATAACAGGAAAAAGATACTGATTAAAAAATATCTATTTTTTGGTTTTTTTAGGTTCCTTTATTGTTCAGAGGCTGTTTGCTGTTTCTGCTTCTCTCAGGAAGTTCAATATTTGCATTAATAATACAGAAAAACTATTGACTGCTGTATTGTAGTTTTAAAATCCCTTTGAAATTAATCTATCTAACTTTTAGACATTACGTGGGGCACTAAGAAAGCTCTTCTGGCCACGTTTCAGTGTGTGACTACCTTTTGCCTCTCTTAATTAAAGCTTTCCATCTTTACAGTTTCTCTTAACAAATTAATGTGCCATAGTTGTTTAATGGCAGATGAACTTTAAAACGGTGATGTATCTCCACTACTTTTCAGTTTTGTTTTTCTCAGCATGGCCCTAACAGAAAGGATCATGTTCCCATATTTTCAGATTTTTTTCATGTATTTTTGATGGCAAAACATTGAAGCTTCAAACAGCATTTTATTTCAAGTATGTATTGCAAAGTTTAAGGCATTTAATTTCTCTGAATGTTTCATAATCTGGTTTGCAGTTAGTTACTACAATCCATGTAACATGGAGAGAGCTGTGCAGAAGTTTGCATGGAAAATGGTTTAGCTGTCCCATGTTATTTAACATAGGCAAAACATAAGCAAATGGTACCAGTTTTATTAAAGATGATGCATTTCCTCAAACACTGACATACAGGTATAGATGTGGAAGAAACAGATTTAGAGCTTTTAGGTAGAAGAATAGTACTGATTGATAATTAGGACAGAAACAATTAGGCAGATGTTTGGGGAGCTTAGTTTTTCTTTACATTTAGGACAACTTATCTGTAGCTCAGGGTCAATGTTACAATTTTTTTATTTTTTATTTTTTTTTGCTTATTTCCTTCAGGTTGCGATTTTCAACATGAGTTTAGGACAGTTTTTCTGAAATGTATCCTAGTTTGCTTTTTTATATTTTGTGTCAGGCTATTCTCTTATGGGTCTGTAGTTCTGGTCTTTTCCTTAAGGAATAGTGCCTGCTTTAGTGTATTATGTTGCATGTAGGTCAAAAGGTGTTTTGCTTTAGTAAACTGAAGCATTCATTGTCCCTGGAAGTGTACAAGCTATGGTCTGTTGGCCTTCATCCTCCCCAAAGGGACTTAATTTTTTTGAAGTGGTGGTGGAGATGTGTTTATTGGTAATTTCATTCACTGCTCACTCTTAAGGTCATACTGGTGGGTGAATTCAGAGTGGGGAGCATTTACACAATGCTATCATTTTTATAATGAAATTGGAATTGTGGTCCTTTGCAATATGCCACCATTATCTATGTCTGCTTAAGTCACAGTTGCACGTACAGGTACATTAGTCTGCTTACTTTATAAGATATTTTGCAGTTCAGTTTCAAATTGAGAGAAAAATGGTCTGGCAATAGCTGGCAATAGCTGGCCCTTCAAATTAATTTGGCTTTTCTCTTGAACTTTCATGGTCTTTGGTCATATCTAGAACCCTTGAAGTTGTGCCTGATCAAGGAGAATGGTATTTTGCCTGGAGTCATGTGGAGAGTCATAAGGAAAAAATAATGAAAGAGCCTGTTTTGGTTTGGTTTTGCTTGGTTTGTTTTTTTTTTCCAAATGCATGGCAGTAAACTCACATTCTTGAAGATTCTGCAGGACCAAAGCAAATAGGCTGTGATGGAAACAATGCCCATCCAGTATTTGAAACAGGATGTTTCACAGGAGAGCAGACATGAAGTTTCTGGGGAAATAAGAAAATACACTGAGCAGCATTGTGTCCCAGCTGTTAAAGACAGCTAGCTGGGGACCCAGCATATGCTATTGCACTTCTCTACACTGTGACTTCCCTGTTTTCCTGGACAGGTCAGATATTATCATTTAGGAGAAGGGAAATAACAGTATTGCTTTAATTTGTCTTTCTAAAGTGCTTGGCTAGAATGGTAAGGAACATATACTGACATACACCGTTGAGATTGCATCTCAGATACTGTGTTGAGCTTTGGGCCCCTCACTACAAGAAGTACATCAAGCTGCTGGAGTCTGTCCAAGCTGGTGAACAGCCTAGAACACAAGTCTTAGGAGGAGTTACTGAGGGTTGTTGAGACTGCAAAAAAATAGGCTGAGATGAGGGACAGTCTCAAAAGCACTCTACTGAGTGGAAAAATAATGAAGAAAATAGATAGGGAAAAGAGACTGCCAGCAAATCTCTTTCCTATGCATTAGTCTGTTAATGGTCAGTACCACTGTTGCAGCCTTGAAACACAAGCCTCTAGCTTCAATATAGAGAATTCTTTTTTGCTTCTCCTAAAGGGATGACTTTTCTCCTGATGATTTGTCAGCTCTCTAAATCTGAATTCTTTAATGTTGTCCATCCAAAAAACATATTGTGTCAAAGAGAACTTAATAACACCAATAGCAAAAGGTTGGTTTATATGTAACAAGGAAGTGCTAGATCAGTCCTGCCTCATCCCTGATTTATCTTTTGACCAGCAATATCTCTTAACATTGATACACCCATGCTGTCACTCACTTCCTCAGTTTTTAAACATCATCAGCATCTTCCATGGCAACTCATTTTTTCTGCTGCAAATGGCTATGGATGACTAACACATTGTTAGTTTCTGTAATTCTCCCACTGTAACTGTCTTAATATGGTGTTTTAATGTGACCTATTGTTCCCTCTTGTTTAATTCTATTCATTTGCTCTATTTTGAAATCGGGTTACAATGCAGCAGAATACCGTGAACAGCAATAGCTAAATCTTTTCTTCAGCAGTTGCTACATTCCTTCAGGCATTTTTCTTAACATTTTTGTCCAGCTTGAAGCCACTTCTGTTCAGGTTATAATTCATAGCTTGCTGTTGAAGGTACAGCTCAGAGACACTCAGTGAAAGACACACTTTTGGCAAGCAAATTTCTCTGTGGTTTTTGGAGAAGCCTAGGAAGGATACAATAAGTAGGAAGTGTAGTAATTTTTTTTAACCAGTCACATGTTGTAAGTCTGTCCTGAAACCAAGAAATGTCTACATATAGATGACAAGTTATTATAGTTAGAGTCAACAGCACTTCTGATGACATGATCCTGTTGCTTTTCGTAAGACCAAAGAAGATTTCTCGGGAACTCAACAACAATAAACTGCTCTTCCAGCACTGCTCTTAGCAGCATATATCTAATTGTAAAAAGCAAACTGTGAATAACACTGATCTGCAGAGTATGGAGTAGGGTTTTTTTGTCAAATCCGGGTTCGACTACTGTAAAATACTTGACTAGCATTTAGATTAGCCATGCTGTTAGGCTGCACAGGGGAGGCATTTAAGACATCTGTATGAATAGCTCTTCACTATTCTAAACTCCAACGTGTTTGGGCCACGTCACACACAACATTTGCTAATTCTTATAGAGAAGAAGTTGAATGCATAATGATGGTAATGTTTTAAAGCACCACACCAAAATCTGAGCACCTTCCTAAGCTCTGAGAGCCCATGAGAAGCAGGGAAATTCCAAGAGGACCAAACATAACTCACTTTTCGGAAAAGCTACATGAACAGAAGTGCTTTTGCCACCTTGCTTGCAGACACATTTACTGCTGTCCCTGCCAGCTGTGATGATGGCCAGTTAACCCACTACAGTGACACACCTTGTATTAGGTTTCATGTTAAAGACACTACTTACAAGCTTCCTTGGGCAAATGCAGTTATATTTGACATATGTCTCAAACCCAGATGTTCAAGGATCGTGAGTTGTTCTCAGGAAGAAAAATTCCATTTTCCTACTAATTATATATATATATATTTATTTAAACCTGTCTTCTACTTTCGAACTTCCCTAGATTGTTTTTTTCATGATTGTTTTAAAGACATTTTAATTAAAAGATAATCCAAGGTTCTTGTGTAATCCCATAAACACAAAACCTGATACATTAAAGCAAACATTAAAATTAGTGGTACTCATAGTAAGATATAGAGATGTCAAAACTGATTCCTAGTTTCAGACACTTCCAAAAGACAAGCAGAAGGGAAAGGTGAGATTTCTGCTAAGCTTAGGGCATTATTTCTGCTAAGGACTGTGTACTGTGCACTATCTGTGTACAGGAATAAAAGGAATAATCACTTGCAAAACACCAACCCCATTTACCTTTAGATACTTGGCCCATACTGGAAAAATTAAATAAAATATTAAACATGATGCAAGGCTTTTGATACTGTCTCCCATAGCATCCTCATTAGGAAACTTAGGAAGAGTGGGCTTGATGAAAGGACAGTGAGGGGTTTGAGAGCTGGCTGTGTGACAGATCTCAGAGGGTGGTGATCAGTGGATCAGGGTTGAGTTGGAGCCAGTAACCAGTGGTGTCCCCCAGGGATCAACACTTGGTCCGGTTTTGTTCAACGTGTTCATCAACAGTTTGGATGAGGGGACAGTGTATACCCTCAGAAAGTTTGCTGATGATACAAAACTGGGAGGGGTGGCTGACACTCCAGAGGCCTGTGCTGCTATTCAGTGTGACCTGGACAGACTGGAGAGTTGGGCAGAGAAGAACCTACTGAGGTTCAGTAGGAGCAAGTGTAGGGTCCTGCACCTGGGAAGAAAGAACCCCAAGTACCAATATAGGTTAGGGGTGGGTCTGCTGGAAAGTAGTTCAGAGAAGAAGGATTTTGGAGTCCTGATAGTAAATTAGCCATGAGCCAGCACTGTGCCCTTGCTGCCAAGAAGGCCCCTGGAATCCTGGGTTGCATAAAGAAGAGTGTGGCCAGTAGGTCAAGAGAGGTCATTCTCCCCCTCTACTCTGCCCTGGTGAGGCCACATCTGGAATACTGCATCCAGTTCTGGGCTCTACAGTTCAAGAGAGACAAGGAGCTACTGGAGAGAGTCCAGAGGAGGGTGACAAAGATGAATGGGAGACTGGAGCATCTCTCTTATGACGAAAGGCTGAAGGAGCTGGGACTCTTTAGCCTAGAGATGAGAAGGCTGAGGGGAGACTTTGTCAATGTATACAAGTATCTAAAGGGTGAGTGAAAGGGAGATGGAGACAGGCTCTTCTCTGTAGTTCCCAGTGTCAGAATGAAGGGCACTGGGTACAAGCTGGAACATGTGGAGTTCCATTTAAATATGAGGAAAAATTTCTTTACAGTGAGGGTGAAAGAGCACTGGAACAGGCTGCCCAGGGAGGTTGTGGAGTCTCCTTCTCTGGAGATATTCAAAACCTGCCTGGATGCAGGTCCTGTGTAAAGTGCTCTAGGTTATCCAGTTTCAGTGAGAGAGTTGGACTAGATGATCTCTAGAGGTCCTTTCCAACTCTAGCGATTCTGTGATTCTGTGATTTAGGGTACTTTGGTAAGTTGGCTAAAGCTTTCCTCAAATAAAGGATGCTGTGGAAGCAGAGTCCAGACATGGCATCTATCTGTCCATCCCTAGGCAGTGAATTTCCTTATTTGCCATCAATAACCCTGTTTAAGCTTTTTGATTTTTGGCTTTAAAGCAAAGGGTAAAATCAGGATTCTTATTAAGCTATTCCAGCTACACAATGCCTCATCCCCCCTTATGGTCTGTGGTTATAAGTAATGCCTTATTCTTTAGAATAATAATGGCAATAATAACAACAGCAACAACATCTCCCTTTGAAGTTTTCTTCTTTATTCTTTCTATACAAATTGAATTATACTAACTTCGATCTGACAGACTAGGATGTGAGAGTAATATTTAAAAAGACTTGAATAACATACTTTAATTTAGTTTTTTTTTTAACCTTACATTGTATATCATCATTACTGTGTATTTCTGGCACAGAATCTAAAATGTCTGTTGGAATGATTCTTGTTTTCTGTATTTACCTCCCCTCAAAAAGAAAAACAACACTATTGTGTTTACTTGTCCTAAGATACACCAAAGCTTTGCTCCATTTGTTTCAAAACTACCACAAATGTGTTGCCTCTGCTAGTTGAAATATATGTTGCATCAGAGTTTATTTTACAAGGCAGTGGGTTCTTTGTTATGGTCCAACTAAACACTTAAATACCTACTCCATGTTGGCAACTTGGATGCATAAATGTAAGCACAACATTCAAGTGCTGTACTGGATCATAGTGCTCTGCAGGATCAGACTCTTAATATACAAGTATGTTTTGCAGAGAGCATTAGTATCACACAGAGGGAACATATGCACAGGCAGCTGTGTGAAGCTGTCATCTTTGGCTTTGAAAAAGTGTGTATGAAAATTGATGTTTGCCTCCAATATGTGAATGCCAGTTGTTTGTTAAGACAGGTGTGATCACTGTTGAGCTGGAGGCGAAACAATGGCTCTCAAGTTGATGGCAAAACTTTCATAAGTTAGCATGTCAGCTGAACTGTCTTAAGCAAGCAGTCTTCTCAGGCTCTGTTTTATACCCTGTCACTACAAGCTGTATCTTCACCAAGGACTTAGTGAGCAGCTTTTGTGGAAAGACTTTGAAAGGTCTCTTGTGCAGAAAAAGCTGTGGCTATTTTTTGAGATAAATAAATAATGCACAGGGAAAAATTCATTACCTGAGTTCATCCTCTTATTTTATTTTGTTTATATTCCTCACATTTGCATTAATGACTGAGAATTGAATTAAAGTGAACACCCCTGAGTTATAAGTATCATGTATTCACCCTCACACATTACAGCTGGAGATGTTTTGTGCAAGGCACTGCTTTCACTACTTTGCCTTCACCCAGGCTCTGCATTGTCATGTCAAATATGCTCTGGCATATTTGTCATGTCAAATATGTCATGGCAAATATGCTTTCTCATTAGACTGGTCCATAAGCATGGCTTCTGTCCCACAATGGCAACATGTATTATCATTACCAGTGTGAAAATCTTGATCAGATATATCATGCTTATATTGCAGTGAAGCCCTCTCCTCCCAGCCCCTGATGCATACCAACTATTAGAGTCCTGCTGAAAATCACTTTCAGTCAATCTGCAAAATTAAATATATCTATGTAAATTTATTTGTGCTGTGCTTCTCTTTCCATTAAATATTCACAAGAATTTGAAATTCACAGTCTTTCAGCATTAGCAGCAACAAATCCAGTCACTGCAGTATTCAGGGAAAGCAACCCCAAAGGGGAAATGAGCAGTTTTTGAAGTTACTCCGTTTCAATTGTGTGAGGGGTCTTAAGACAAAAAGGGCTCTTTTGAATCTGGTCCTTCTCTGGGGTCTCAGGGCCTCATTGCAGGTGTGGCAGAGTGTTTGCTACAGGTCGTTTGGGAGCTTGTGATTGAATTAGAATATACCTGAGCTAAACTCACAGGTTCTTCACCTGCTAGGGCTGCTTTTTCTGCACTTCACCTAGTCTCAGCATCTTTTCTGCAGCAGAATCCTTCAGCTGGTAAGAAAAATTAAACTGGCAATAAACAAAGAGCGGAGCTAATTGCTGCCTGCTGCTTCCAAAGTGCAAAATGAAAGAGAAGTTATTGTACAAGCAGACCTGTACTAGCAAACACTGTTGTTTCCCTTGTTTTATAGGAGCATAAAGGGGAAGAAACCTTGCTTTATGCCACATAATCACAGAAGAGGTAGGCAAATATATTTTCCCTCCCAGACCCCTTTGGATGCTAATATGGATGCCGTGCATTTACCCACTGATCCTGCCATAAAGTCAAAGTCAGAGCAGTAGCTTTCCTACAGTTGATGAGGTGTCAGTACCCACTTGTTTTCATAGAAGCACCAATGCTGAGTCCTGACTGATTTCTATCCTGATTTGTTTCTGTCTTTAAACGCAGCCTGCTGCTTATCAAGGCTCCAGATAACTGAGTGGAGATGACACTGATGGACTGGACTTTGTATTGCACAGGAAGGCTGCCAAAGTGAAATCTCAAGCAAAGAAAACAAAGGCCATTGTTACTATTTAGTGGCATCCGCTAAAAATAGTGTGATGCACACAAAGGATATTTAAAATAAATTCACAACGTGCCTCTAGAGGTTCACCTAAGGAAGGAGGTGATTGAATGAAGAGCTCAGTGAGGATGCTCAAGAAGAATTTGGCTTTCACTGTTGCACTACTCATAGAGGGCCAAGAAGTGCCTTGAGTTGTTATCAGGGATGTAAATCAAATTGTACTGATAGGGCATGCAGACAGTGAGGCACAGGTGATTGTGTCAGAGGTCAGGACTTTGATCTGACTCTTTCTAGCTCTCATTCCCAGAAGTCCCTCTCTGTGCTTTGTGAGCTTTGAGGAACAGGGAGGGATGAACAGGCACACATCCATGGTCCTGTCTGGATACAGGAAATTGGGCTTGGTCCAATTGTGACTGTAAAGACTGGGGAGGGATCTTCTGCTTCTTCATGGTAGCTCCAACAACTAGCGCTAAAGACAGGGTTACACTGTCTGCTGCAGGGTGTGAAGCAGACAGAGCCAGGTGCTTGAGCATCTCTTGCTCTTGATTACACATAATTAACCTTCTCTAAGGAGTCTCATCCTACAAGGTTGTGGGAAGCAGCTTTTTATAAAAAACTCTTACTTACACCAGGGCCAAGTTTGTTAGACAAACCAATGTGTCATGCCTTCCAGTAAGTTTAGCAATAGAAAACTACCAGACGTACAGGAAATTCCTCCTGTTGCACAGCCTAGCCATTGCTGCTTTAACATTCACTGGCAAGATCACCGTTATTCCCTCCAATCATCCCATGCTAGTTCATTTCTTGACAACAGATGGGAAGCAGGATGCAAAAGACACCCTGAAAAAGAGCAGCTACATTCTTATATTTGTTTAATCTTGATTTTTCTGTACCATATTTCTTAACAATTAAGTTGATTGGTTGTGCTGTGTCAAGTAGATGCTTTAAAGAAATCTATTTATGGGTATGCTCTTTTTTCAGCTGGAAGTGGCTTACAATGGCAAATAAAAGGATTATGTTCACTGAGATGTGCAGACAGACCCAAGGTGATGCTAGTCAGACAGAAGATATTCTCAGTTAGTGAGCCAGGTCACTGGGGTAGCACAGCCAGATTCACAGGATCACAGAACAATTGATATTGGAAGGAACCTCTGAAGGTCATCTGGTTCATCCCCCCTGCTCAAGCAAGAAAATCTAGAACCATTGCCAGGACTGGTCCAAATGGCTTTTAAGTATCTCCAAGGATGGAGATTCCACAACCTCTCTGGACAACTTACGCCAGTGCTCTGCCACCCTCACAGTAAAAATGCATTTCCCAATTGATGTTCAGAAGGAACCTTCTGTGTTTCAGTTTGTGTCTGAATTCCCAAATTAAGGCTTGTTCTCAAGCTATTGCTGCCTGTAATTTGCCTATAATTAAGTATAAGCACAAGGGTTTTGATATAACTGCATTAGCAGAAAGAATTACTAGCTTTTATTTTTTTGGGTGAAAGAGAAGTTGAAAGAATTGCCTGTCGTGATGAAGAGAGTCAGGAGGAGGGAATCCCAATAAGCTTGGTAGGGAAGGGGTTGCTTCTCTGTATGGTCCAGTCCACAATACCTCCAGGTCGACTGGAATTTATGTGATTCCTGCCAACTACAGACCAGTGAGTGCTCCTGTTGGCATGAAACTCCTTTTCTTGAGAATTTTCTTCTGCACCTTCCAGGGGTGCATAGTTAGTTTGCATGCAATTTTGATATGCCGTGTTATTCTCCTGATATCTCAGAGTAATATGAAGAATATGTGCCAGACTCTAGAAGGTGAGAACACAGGCCTTGAAGTTACAGTGTGCAAACCTTGTTCCCAACTTAGGCAAAATCTAGGGAAACTTTGCATAAGAGCAACACACACAATTTGTCTACAGAAATGCCAGCCAGGCTCCCTCTCAGCAGAACTGATATTGCCTGATGGAGGACAGCAGCAAAAAGAAGTCCTTCAGAAGGCAAATGTACCAAACCCCAAGGTACAACACTAATTTTGAATAAGCAAAACCTGTGTCAGTATGCACTGTTTTCCAGGATTCAGGGATATCATGTCAGGAGAGCATACACCAGTCAAGGGCATATGTATGCATCCTTCACAGACTGACATAAACCTGCTGAACATAGAGGTCACCAAAGGCAATTTCCTCATGATTTCTAATTCAAATATACAATCTCTGAACTAGTAGATAACATGAACAAAATGAGCCATTACCATGTGTCCGTCTGTCTCTGCTTCCCACCTGGCCACCTTTTAGCACAAAAATGGTGAGATTTCTCATGCGTGCCATGGCCAGATGTGTTTGACCTGGGCTGCTAGAGTGTTTGAAACTGGACTAATTTTTCCACTAGCATTAAACTGAAGTTAATATCAGGTTTATATGAGGTCTTAAAACATCATTGAACTTGGATGTTTTGATTAAATATAGGCTTTCATTTTTGCCAAATACTAACAGCAGAAGCACCTATTACTTTTTCAAAATAATGAGCTGAGGTATGTCATTTGCTTCTAGATTTTAAGCATTTTAGGAACTGGAGAGGCTTAAATCTCCACTTTGGTTGAGGACTAGCTCTGACCACAGTAGTTCCCTTTAAAAGGGATGAGAAAGAAGAATAATATTGATAAATAGGTTTCCTAGAGAAAAGGACAATACAAGAGGTTGTCACTTTTTTTTCTGATCCTTCTGGAAAAATAGCTTACCATAAAGCAGCATAGCTTAATTACCTGAATTTCTCTTTTTTTTAATCAACCAGAGACTTATTACTTCATGGAAGAAAAATCAAATTACTTCCCTTTGCTGAGGAATATCTTCTTATGCATACAACATATTAGAGTAAGTTCAATGTGCAGCTCGGCTGGCTTTTTGTTAGAGAGTGACCTGTATGCCAAGATACTTTTAACTGCATCATGGAAATATAAAGATGCCTGCAATAGCATCTTTTTGGTGTTACTACAAACACAAAAACTTCTTTTATCTGTGAATCAGGATTCTTGGAAGGGGTGCCTTCTTTGTGTTGTTAGAAACATCTATTTTTCTCCATTCTTCTGCTACTGAAGAATGTAGAGGAAATCAAGAGGGAAGCATGTTAAAATGACAAAGTGGCTATGCAGGCTTCTCTTTTTGGTGTTGGCAGCAGCAGCCGCTCTTACTGCCCTTCTGAAAAACAAAATTTGTTATAGCAGCAGCCAATTACACTGAAAACCTGTTCTAAATTGGCTTGCCCAGCTAGGCAAATGCAGAAATTGGTTAAAAGGAAAGGGAGTGAGAGGCATATAGCTCCTCTATTATTTGTCCCTCTTCTTTTGTATAAAGACACAGATAATGAGGCTGACTCTGACATTTATGCCACTGGCAGCAAGTATGCAGATGAGTGGGGCAGTTAGCACCCTGCAAGGACAAGCCCTGCTCTTGCCCATCATACCTGGACACTGACCAAAGCTCTCTGAGTACAAACTGCTTCTTCACAAATGGTGTTATTTCCCAGTCATGCCAATTGGTAGCCTTGCTGAGATTTCTTTTATGTGCAATGAAGACTAACAAGGGAAGAAGCAATTCTGCCTCTTGGAGAGTAGTAAAAAGTCAGCTTGTGTGGCCTCACAACTGTCCTCCCCATCACCTGTGTAGGCAGTGATGCCCTGACACCATCATGCAGCTGTGCCAGTCTGACACACTGGCATTTCCTTGCTGAAATATGAAGAAGGTGCTGTGCTGTTCTGAAGAAGGCATTGATATTTCATGCTTGAGGGCCTTTTCCATGTAAAGGGGGTTTGAACACACACTGAAGGAGAAAAATACTTTGGATGGATGTAATAATGCATGGCCCTTTCTTTTGAGCTATGTTAGATAATAATTTTTTTTTTTCCATTTTCACATAACTCTGTGATGCTACTGCAAACAAGAAATGGTCAGGATAAGTATAATCTTTTTTTGGATTCAATTCCTCCTGAACCTTCTAAATTGACCTGCTTTCTACAATCTCTTGCTTAGAATGATGGCCTCCTGAAACATGGCTAAAAAAGAATGTGGGCTTTTTGTATGTTTGTTTGTTTTAATAATGACAGTTCATTCAGATGCCTTGGTTACATGTTATCTAGGCAAAATGTAGAAATTAAAATGCAGGTGACATAGAACATACCACTCATGGCACTACTTTTGTTTGCAGTTTTTGTCCATGTTCACCATATTGCCTCTGCATGTCCCAAACAAGATTTGAATGTCATTGGATAAGGTCTTTAGAGATACATAGCAGCATCTGCCAGTACACAATTAGTGATCTTAGTAATGAGGAAAAACTGACAGAAATTATTCCTTAATTATTGGAGCACCCTAGTCCATGTGAGTAAAGCTTAGCTTCCATTGCCCCTTTCTTCATCTCAGAGGGGGTAAACTGCATACAGTATTGCAGAAAGTTTTGGCAGCATAACTTGTACATAATAGGGTTTGAATATGGCACCAATAAAGTGATTTTCTGGCTGTATCCCTTTCTAAAGAGCTATATAATAATGTTCATATCCTTCTATGTTTCAGAGTTTAGGAAGTCCCTTACATAAATCCTACCCAGGAAGTCCCTTACATAAATCCCACCCAGGAGGTACAAATTATTTAATGCTGGAATGAATTTCTATTCCCACTTTAAAAAATATCAATGACTTTTATACTTCTGCTCAAAAGCAGCATCCCAGCAGAACTTCTCAAAGAAGAAAGCACAAGGAATGGTCTTTAAAATACTTACCTTTAAAGCAACAGCTTATCATCATTTATTTGAACTGTCAAACCTTTCCACAAGGTACATGTTTCTTGCTCAGACTGTTTTATTCCTGCTGCTGCCACTCAGCATTTATAAGGAGACTAGTTGCTCAGCATTGCAGTATCTGCCTGAAGTTTCTGATCCTGAGCCTTTTACATCATGGTACTCTTTACACTGATGAATGTGAATCACAGCCTTTCCAGAGCCTGTGAAATATTTGGGAATCTATTTAAAGATTCTCTAACCTGCAGTATTAAGGGAAAGCCGTTTTATCATGAATAGAAAACGACGAATGAAACCCAGTTTTTTCCATACCACTTTTACAAAGTGATCTATAGGTTGAAAATTCTTCTGGTTTCCTTTTGAAATTGTTTGAATTTTTTGTTATTTGTCTTGAAAATAAAGCCACCTTAGTAGAACTGAGGGTTATTCATACATGTGAGGGGGCTGCACATTTTATTCTTACGTTACTCTGCATCTGAGTGCTTGACTCTGCAGGCTTAGTGCTCTTTAAACGTAGGAGGTTGGTGGATGAAACTGAGTGTGCATACATGTGTATGTATGCAGAATGAGCTATGAGTCTATGGCTCTCAAATCAGCATCCTGTTCCCTTGATCCAGAGTTGTTGTATAGAACTCAGATGATATTTTTCTACATCACTTATCAAAAAGTAATATTCTAATTCCAGCATTTCTTCTTCTGTATTTACATTGGTGAAACAACAAAGGTGAATGCTTGGACCCAACGTAGGCATTTTTAACAAGAAAATTTAGTTGGTGCTGTGTTACAGTGTGGTACAGTTGCAAATCAAGTGAAGCCCACGGAAATAATATATGCTTTGGGGAAAAAAATGCTGACCTGAATTCTGCAGCTGTCTCTCCCAAACAGAAGTGTAGTTGTTTTAAGACCAAAAATGAGCACATAATTCCAGCACAGTGTTGAAAGCCCACATGTGTCTCAAACTTGCTGGCAGTTGTGCACTTTGAGAAGAATTGAAAGAAGCAGTCTAGGGCTTTAGTCACCAAAGCACTCATGGGTTTTTGCTGGGTAGCCTCACCAGTGACAAGAATGGCTTCTTGTTTGGCAGCTCTGCTCATGTCATATGACTGGCCTGCATACTGCTACAGTTATGACTTCCAGAGTTAGACAGCTTCTGGCTGAGGAAGAGTCTTGAGAGATGATAAGTGATATTTGTCTAATGAAATGAAGCTTGGTTACTGATAGCTAGCAAAAAAAGGCAAGTTGTCTCTCAAGCTGTATCGTAGTTTAACCCCATCCCACAACTAAGCACCATACAGCCACTCATTCACTTCCCCCTGGTGGGATGGAGGAGACAATCAAAGGGGTAAAAGTAAGAAAACTCGTGGGTTGAGATAGGCAGTTCAGTAGGTAAAGCAAAAGCTGCCCATGCAAGCAAAACAAAATAAGGCATTCATTCAGTACCTCCTATCAGCAGGCAGGTGTCCAGCCATCTTCAGGACAGCCAGGCTTCATCATGTGTAGCAGCTACTTGGGAACACAAACACCATCACTTCAAATGTCCCCCCCTTACTGCTTCTTCCCCCAGCTTTATATGCTGAGCATGGCATTATATGGCATGGGTTGTCCCTTTGGTCAGTTGGGGTCAGCTGACCCAGCTGCATCCCTTCTCAGCTTCTTGTGCATCCCTGGTCTACTCACTGGTGGGGTCCTGTAAGAAGCAGAAAAGGGCTGATTGTTGCTAAAATATTACTATATTATCCACACTGTTTCCAATAGAAATCCAAAATATGGCCTCATACTAGCTACAATGAAGAAAACTGTGTCTATTCAAGGCAAAACCAGCCAAGCTGGAAAGTAGATGATGTGTTACAGAGACTGTGGTGTGTGTCACGTAATGAGTTAGTGAAGGAAAGAGATAATCTTTGTGCAAACTCTGCTGAGGTCTCACCATTTGTGACCATTATTAATCAAAGGGGATCTGAGAAAATCTGGGTAGCCTCAATGGCATGGCAGCAGCTTACCTTAGAGTGTAAAACACATGCCATGAATTGCCTCATTCCTTAAACATATTGGTGGGGTGGCCTTGAACAGCCACAGGGCTCAGCATGGTCTTGCTGGCAGACTTGCTGAGGGTGCTCTGGAGAGTGTCTGTTTCTCTGGTGACTAACTGAGAAACACTAATTTTTGTGTCGCCAGGTGTGGAAAAGCACCCTTTCACCTCCCTTTCTTCTTCCAGCTTTTTCACTGTAAAGTGAAGGTGCCCTTTACTGAGCTCTGTCCATGGATGACAGAAATTTAAAGTGGCTGTGAGTAACATGGTGAGACTGGTTGGTAGAAACTGAACAACTGTTTCATCTTGATTGCATGCTGATCATATCCTAAGACAGAAGATTACTTTACAGGTGCAGAAATAGAACGTTTTCCATCTGACTGGCAGAACCAGAACAGACCTCTTTGTGCTGGTGCTTGAGCACATCTTAGGTGTGTGCCAATTTCTAGGAAGCTTTGCTGCTATGGTTTTAAAACAGAGTGGTATTTTTACCTGCTTACAACATGCCTAATGTGGGTAATGCTAAGGCAAAGCACATTCTCCTCCATGCCCTGATTTATTCAGGAAAGGCCACAGTGATTCCAGCTTAATGGTTGCTAAAAATAGCACAGATCTTCAGCTCGTCTGTCTGTGCATACTGTCATCAGCTGACAAAAGCATAGAAAGGAGTACTGTGGCTTACATGTCCTGTGTTTGATCTTGACTGCCCGGCCTGAGCAATGAGATATTAATTTGCAGCATCATTAGGCACATTCAGCACAGGCCTGAGCCCATCTTATTGGTCATTAGTGAAACCTGTTACTTGTTCCTGCTCTTGGTCACCAGACTGGATCCAATGGCTGGCATGCTGGTGCAAGGTTTTTCAGATGCAGGCAGGGGCAGAATTGCCATTCTGTGCCAAAACTAGCAATAAAATTAAATATTAACAACTAAGCAAATGTGGATTTTAATTGTGCCTTTAGGATAATGGTACTGTCAAACTGGTTAATCTATCAAACAGTCATGTTAATGATGGCTAAATTACTGAGCAAGGCTGAAAGACAGTTCTACACTTTGGAAGTATGAAGTTAATGTAAAGTTGAGATATGCTTTTGGTCTTTATTACATAATCACAGTATGCTTTGACAGCCCCTCCTGAAATTAGCTGTGTAAAACTTTAAAACTTTAAAGCAGATCTTCTACTTTTCCCTTTTATATGTGTATTTCTAATTATTTTGCTTAAAGTCAGTATTTTATACCAGAACAGGCAGCGAAGCTTGTTTCTTTCCTGCTTTTCCTATCTGCGTATTTCTGAATGATGTGCAGGCTTTCCAAATGTGGATGAGGCTGTCCACAAACAGTTGGTAGTACAGCAGTAATAGAGACTTTGTGAGGGATGTTTCAAAATAATACTGAATGGTGAGGAGACAGTATTCTTGGGAGAGTAAGTCACTTAGTAGTCAGCCTGCAAGTGCATCCCACGTGTAGGTTGATGCACACCAAAGGCATCCCTGTGCCAGGGAGATTTCTTCTCACGGCTGTTGCATTGCACAGGAGTTGAAAGAAGTGATGGGAGGTGATGCAGTAGAAGAAAGCTGAGCAAGAGCAGGAATGGATATACCACCTCTGTCTGACTGCTTCCAGGTGACTGGTTAATGTAGGTGTCACAGGAAGCTGAGTGGCAAAGAGGAATAAAGCTGGAAAAATGGGTGCCTTTGCTTTTGGCATGATTTTCTGTTAGGCATGAGGAGCTGCAGGTGAAGTAGCACAATGCTACGGATTTAGGAGGACGGGAAAATGGTTGAGGTGCTTGGCCTGGGGAAAGAGCAGAGGCTGAGGCTTTGCTTGGAAAACAGAAGAGCCTGCTGGAGCAGATCTGAGCAGAGGACAGACATATAGGAGGGATGAGTGTCTAAGGTGAGCCGGGAGAGCACCCATGAAGGCTGGGTCAGGAAGGCAGAAGGATGAGCCACAGGAAGGGTTTAAGACTCAGAGAAAGAGACTGCAGGGGAATTGTGGCTAGAAGGAAAGAGGTGGCTTTTCTTGCAAAGGCAGATTAAAATCACATATGTGCATCTGATAATGTGAAAACAGAGAAGACCACCTGCTTTTCAAAATGTTTTGTAGGAAGAAAGGACCAGGTGTGGGTGTGTGATTCACCCATGATAACAAACTTTTCTCTAATCTTTGTGAAAACATTTGCCCCATGTTTTTACAGTATTTACAAGATGACTGATTAATGATAATTTAGATGTTGAGACACAGGAAGCTTGGATCTTTGCCTATTCTCAGACTTCAAAGCTACCTACAATCTTAAATTTGTGATATATGCTGGATGGGATATCTGTAAACTCCCAAATGTACTTAGCTTCAGTCCAGACTTTTTCCTGGTTTTTTGAGTTTCAGAGAAATTTTTTATTTTCAGGTGAATGATGTGTTGCAGTGAAATTGCTGTCTGTAAGTTCTCCTCAATAAACTTATAACTGAAAGGATTTGGAAATCTTTCACTTGAATGCTGTTAAGAAGATAGCTTATTAACCTACTGGAATAATTTGCAATCCTTGAGCTAGTGGCATTGAACTAGCAGGGAACTCTGCATTTTGCAAATACCTCACACCCAGGAAGAACTCAGACACTGGTATGTTAGTATAGATGGGTCTGTTTAAGGCAGAGGTCTTCATCACCAGAAAAGTAATGCTCTAAACCAGTTTCCTGAGTATGGTTTTACAGTGCAACTCTATGTCATGTCATATCCGTCAGGCAGGGCTGGTTCAAGTTTTTGACATATTAGAAGTGTGGTACCCTCCACTCTCCATAATTGTTTCTGTTTTTCACTTCCACTTTAAATAAAAAAATAATTTCAATTTTTGCTTCCTGGAAAAAAAAGAAAAAAAAAAAAAAGTTGTTAAAAACTTACACATTTCCTGGTGGACAGGAGGATGACCATAAGCCAGCAATGTGCCCTTGTGGCCAAGAAGGCCAACGGCTTCCTGGGGTGCATTAGAAAGGGGGTTGTTAGTAGGTCAAGGGAGGTTCTCCTCCCCCTCTATTCTGCTTTGATGAGGCCGCATCTGGAATATTGTGTCCAGTTTTGGGCCCCTCAGTTCAGGAAGGACAGGAAACTGCTGGAAAGAGTCCAGCACAGAGCCACAGAGATGATTCAGGGAGTGGAACATCTCCCTTATGAGGAAAGGCTGAGAGAGCTGGGTCTCTTGAGCTTGGAGAAAAGGAGACTGAGGGGTGACCTCATCAACGTTTACAAATATGTAAAGGGTGAGTGTCAGGACGATGGAGCCAGGCTCTTTTCAGTGATGACCAGTGATAGGACAAGGGGCAATGGATGCAAACTGGAGCATAGGAGGTTCCATGTGAATATCAGGAAGAACTTCTTTACTGTGAGAGTGACAGAGCACTGGAACAGGCTGCCCAGAGAGGTCGTAGAGTCTCCTTCCCTGGAGACATTCAAAACCTGCCTGGACACGTTCCTGTGTGATGTGCTCTGGGTGATCCTGCTCTGGCAGGGGGTTGGACTAGATGATCTTTCGAGGTCCCTTCCAACCCCTAAAATTCTGTGATTCTGTGATTCTGTGATTTCATAGAATTATAGAATGGTTCAGGCTGAAAAGGACTTTAAAGGTCATCTAATCCAGCCCCCTGCAGTAAGCAGGGACATCTTCAACTAGATCAAGTTGCTCAGAGCCCCATTCAATCTGACATTGAATGTTTTCAGGGATGGGACATTGGTCACCTTCACTGGGCAACCTGCTCAAGTGTATCACCACCCTCATTGTAAAATATGTATCTAGTCTGAATGTACCATCTTTTATTTTAAAACCATTACCCCTTGTCCTATCACTAGAGGCCCTGCCTGTTGGAGGTTTTTTTTTTTGTGGTTTGAAGGTTCTTCTTTTGATCTAATTTTTATTCTGTTCTTAGGAAAGAAGACGCTTACAGTGTAAATCCTCTGGTTTTGTTTTCCATCCATGTTTCCCATATCCTCCCCCACTTGCCGAGGACTAACCAGGACTAAAAGGAAACTTTTGCAGTCCACCCAAGGGCTCAGTCGTCAGCAAAAAAAAACCCAAACAAATTTAGAATTAATTACTAAGGATAAATAGGAATAAAATATTTCAGGTCTGCCTCTCGGTACTGCAGTTCAGAAACTCAAACTGAAGTAAGCTTTCAGTGAGAGTCATGCCAGTGATACTACATTATCTTTGTGTCCCCCCAGACTTTGGGATTTTGTATGTTTCTGGCTCATATAAGAAAAATAAACACCACTCCTGTCAGCCAGCCTGCTATGTGGGTGACAGCTGTCCTTGAGCATTTGGTGTATGTAGTCTTCCGCAACTCTGATTCATGTGAGATGGGAAGAAGCCCACGTTTCCCTGGGAGAGTTTTCAGCGCAGGCTGCAGATCTGAGCTGTACATTGCTGTGCTGTGGCACAGTCAGGTGTCATAGTAGGTGTCTTTCTGCACAGTTTGTCTGCCCTTGCTCTTGCATTCCACATGGAACAGCAGTTAATGGGAACATACTGCAGACTCTTTCATTTCTTCTTCGTGTCCTCCCAGGCAACTGTGGGCTTGAAGTTGGGTCAGATAGTCACATGTGAGTCACCGAGACGAATATAACATCTGCTCTTGAGGGCGGCACTGGTTCTGATGTGTTTCATAGTTGAATCCTTTTTTCAGTGCTTAGTGACAGGCTGAAACTTCCAAGGATTGACTGGGAGAGAGCACTGCAGAGCTACCACTGAGCAACTGCCGAGCTCTTCTGCCTGCCAGAGGAGCTTTTGTTGTGATGCATTATTTGACATTTGCAAATCAATTAGTTCATTCCAAACTTATTTAAAAACAAGAAAACTGTGAGACTTTACTGTATGGTATTGTCTAAACGTTAATGACTGGAAGTTCTTTTTGAGCATTCACTGTCATTTAAAACAGAAATTTTAAGACACATTTAATTTCTTGAGCCTGTAGCTGATTATGTGATCTTCTCTTCCACTTGCTTTTGCAACGGTTCCATGCCTCATCTTTTTCCGTAATATCACAAGCTCAAATATTTGTACACTGGTTTCACTGGGACTTTAGCACGTCTACCTGTCCTTTGAAATTGCTTTTTTACTCTCTTTTAGAGCATGCCTGAAATTGCAACAAAGTAGCTTATGTACTGGTAAAAGGAATAAAGCGAGTAAAAAATAGAAATGCACACCTAAAAGGAAAAAGCATAACCAATCTTGTGAATGACTGGTAAATATGAACAACAGAACATTTACATAATTAGTATATATTCTCTTGTTCACTGACCTCTTTCTGCCTCAACAGTGTTTGTCTAACACTAAGTAGAGAGTATCTAGGTGAGAAAGTTGTTTTCTTTGTATTTCTGGCTGCTGTTGTTCACAGATGATGGGTGACCAAAAAAGCTGATCTTTCAGGAGCTCAAGACTATCAGAACTACTGTAGCTGTCCCACTGGCTTCTGCTCATTGCACTGGTATATCTGCATGCATTGAGTAGCCAGAAGTAATCAGAAACTTTGACAAACTGTACAGTGTGACCACTTAGTGCTGGATAATGCTTCCACAAAAACTTAGTAAGAAACATAATATGAAGACAGAGCTCTTCACCCTTTTTGTCTTGTTCTCTTGTTCTCTTAAGCAACAATGATAATTTTAAGTCCTTTCTTGAATTTAGGCATAAAAGTACCTTTGTTTTTTGTCCTCCTTTCACCTATTTGTTGAGCTTCACAGCAGTGGTTGGAAACCTTTTCTAAATTCCAGCTTAAATATATTCAAAGCCTATTTGAACCACCTCTTCTTGTGCCAACACTCTCCTTTATCCCAAGTAATTCTGTTCTTTCTCTCATGTTTAGCACCAAGCAATTTATAGGCAGCAAACATATCCTCTCCAGCCTTTGCTTTGCAAAACTAAACAACTCCCATCCTTCAGTCAGCTCAGCTCAGGCAGGGTTTGCTGTATTCCTTCTCCACATGTTTCCAGTCTCATTTCAGCCTGCCTTGAGATTGTTGCCCGGAACTGAACACAGGAGTTAACCAGCATCCTCGTGCAGTGCCATTTTCTTGCAGTTGCTAAAAATGTTTAATTCTCTGCTGCTTTTCACAGAGGACAGGTAAGACTTACTTGTTATGTGGATCATTGTACATGGTTTAGTCTTGACAGTCTGTATTAGCAGGAGAATGAGCTGCAAAAGAAAAGTCCCAACTCCTCCAGTGCCTTTTCCTTCTAGATGACATTTCTGCAACTTTTTCAGGCATGCAAGTGTTTACCTAGGTAGTGTGCCTTTCAATTTGTTATGCATGCTGCGGATTCATGGGCACTCCAGATCATCTGTACCGTGCTGCTCACATATGAATTTTATTAGACCACTCCTGGTGAGTCCAGGCTTGGCCCTTCTCACCAGTTCTGGTGTTGTGAATGGTTCTTTGAGCTAGAGACAGGCTGGAGATGTGCTGCCTCTATGGTCTGTGTGTCTTCTACATGGTGCCTGGGCACAGCCTTGCACTGAGCCTTCGGCAATGTCATATGCTTCAGCCTACTTGAACCACCTCTTGAGGTGCCCCTTCTGGTGAGCCATGCTGCAGAAGGAGCTCTAGATAAGGATAGTGCCTTGCATAGCAACTGCTCCTACCCTTTTTGTCTTTAACTGCCACTCATACAACTGAGCATGTGTTTCTTCTTTCCTTAGCTCTTCTGCACATACACAGATGGGCTTAAAGTCCCACCTACAGAGGGTGAGTGTACCTGTAGGTGGGTGCCTACAGGTACATGGCAGAGCACTCATTGCTTGCACATGACATATTAGGTGACCTAAAAGACATCTTAAAAGTCCTGGGATATGTGAAGGCAATGTCAACCAATCAGTCACACACTATATATATCAAACATTTGCTTTCTGAAAAACAGGTGTCTTTGAGCACCAATAGCAGGAGTAGAGAGAAGATAGTAAGAGAAGGCTCAAAGCAGACATTACCATGGCCTTTCAATACTTAGAGAGGACTTATGAGAAAGGGCCTTTTGCAACAGGACAAGGGGTAACTGCTTAAAATTTAAAGAAAGTAGTTTCAGACTAGATAGGAGAAATAAATTATTTTACAGAGTGGTGGAACACTGGAACAGGTTGCCCAGATTGGTGGCAGATTCCCCATCCCTGGAAACATTCAAGGTGAGGTAGGATGGGACTCAGAGCAACTTCATCTAGTTGAGGATGTCCCTGCTTGCTGCAGGGGGATTGGACTAGATGACCTTTAGAGTCCCTTCCAACCCAAACTATTCTATGATTCCATAAATAGAGAGCATCTTTGCTTCTCTTGAGTGCTAAGAGGCTTCTGTATAACTCTGGTGAGTACTGAGTATACAGGTGGAAGTGCTGTGTTACTTGCCAATAATTAGAACCTATTTCACAATACTGAAGTAAATTTTATTTATTCAATTTCATTTGTAGCCACCTGTGACAAATTTTTCACAATAAGATATTCCCCCCTGCATTTTTTTTTCTGCTAATGTGTAATACTCAATTAGAGCCTGTGGTAGGTTTGTTACGTATGTTTAATTGGGCCTATGGGTGTTCAGTGTACATATATTTAAGAGTAATTTGGTTAGTGACTCATGCTTACTTTCCTCACCTTTGAATATGCAGTAGTATTGCTGTTGCCCAGAGCAGGTGGAGATCAACATGAATAGATACCATTATTTGACATGTCTTACTGGCACATGATCTACTGCAACTGCTGAGCCTCTCTTCCGTCTCGTAAGGCAGACAGAGGAAATTACATCCAGAAAACTCCTGGAAATAGGTCCAACAAACACATTTTTTTTAAGAGCTTGGATTCCTTTTTACCTGTAGGATGTTTTTAAGGGCTTTGGGCTTTGTTTTTTTGTTTTGTTGTTTTTTTTTTAATTATTATTTTTCCTAAGCAAATGCTACTCTTTCTCTTTATTTTTGTTTGTTTGTTTGTGTTTTGGTTTTCCTTTATTTAAAATTATTTTTTTTTTTTTTATGGGAATGGACAATTTTTGTTACAGAAACAAGGAGAGAAGCCTAAAGCATTTATACAGTTGTTCTTATACATATTTAGGAGATTTCTCCAGCAAAATGCTGATCTTCATACTACTTGCTCTCTCCTTTGGTTAGAAGAAAACAGTATACACTTGATAAATTTCATGAGAAAAGTAAAATGCAGGCTTGGCTTCAAAAGAGAAATGTTGTCCCAAAGTTACTTTCCATTATTTTACGCAGTTTGATGAGAATGAAGTAATATGCTTCAGATCATGGGAACAAGCAGAAAATGTGATAGCAGACAACAATGTTTGAAGTAAAGCTGCTTAGCACTTCATTGCATGCTGCAACATCCTTGTCTCATAAAAAAAACATGGAGTAACTGCACAGAAGGAAAATAAAATAAGTCCATGGCAAATTGAAGTAAGCATTGTGTCTTGGCAGGATTTCTTTATCTTTTATTGGTGGGTAATCTCTCAGTTACCAGAACATACTTTTGCTCTCCAGCTGTGCCTATCATTGTTTTGGCTTGATGATAATTAACATAGGAATTGAACAGTTCTGAGTTTAGTGTAAGTGCTTAAGTCACTTTCAGCCACTTTCTTCACTTAGCATCATGAATGCATTATTAAAGCAGTGAAATTTCTTTGACTGCAAATGCAAGTTCTATCTGTGTGCATTCTCTCTAGATATAAAATTAATTGTGGTATTGGTAACCTCATTTGAAGCTGTATTTATAATAAATTTATCTTTCTTTCCATGTCAGTTTCTGGTTGTACTCTTGGTTCCAGATACTGCTGTGCTGTTGGCATGTGAATTTTAATGTAAGAACCATCTTCGGTTTCTTCACCAGGGACACTGTTTAACAGAAGAGATGGTCAGGAGAGGAATGGGGGAAAAAAGGAGAAAAGGGTGCTTGAGAATGCATTGGTAAAATCAGTTAAGTATGAATAACTGGCTACCATTGTATTCCACTGATAAAAACTGCAGGCATAATTTAACTTCCAAGCTAAACTCCTGTAAAGTTGACACCTTGACATCTTAAACTCATGTATTAATACAAGGCCAGTTAGGCTTACCTGATGGCCAAATTAAGCCTCTGATTGAATTTGTATTTCATTTCTCTTGCAGACAAACTGAAGAGGATCAATCCTATTGCCTCTAGGCTTTATTTGCTTGGAAGCCCCTTGTGTGCAGGGGATGTAGGTGTCATCCCACACTGCCAGTTCAAGGGGAAGTTTCTCACTTGATTTCAAAGCAAGTTCAAACTCTACTTCAGGCTAATGAAGAAGTGTGTCAAAAGAGAAGCATCCTGACAAGACTTTACAGGTCATCACTTTTCTCATGCCTGGCTGTCTCTAAGTCCTGGTCAACAAGCATCATCTCTTGGCAATACTTTTAACATCTATAACCAAGATGCTGCGTTAAAGCTTATCGCAATCTGGTGCAATT
Source organism: Apus apus (assembly GCF_020740795.1). NCBI lineage: Eukaryota > Metazoa > Chordata > Aves > Apodiformes > Apodidae > Apus > Apus apus. The sequence continues at coordinate 64,994,275 of NC_067312.1, read as the reverse complement.
AAAGGGTTGGATCCTCCTGTCTTTCAGCTCTGTAGGAAGTGTGATATTTCCTCATTTCACACTAAGCTTAGTCACTCCTCAGACAGACAGGGAAAAGGGACATATGTTTGGCTCTGGGTACCTGAGATAGCAGCCAGGGCTCCTCAGAGTCAAGGGGATGGATGGGCTCAGTCTCTGTTGCTCTGACCTGTCACCTACATGAGCTGAGTGTCCACAGCATAAGTTTTGGGAGGGAGAGCAGGATGTAAGTCAGCCCTTAGTCCAGCCTCCTGTGGCCATTATATTCTTTCTTGAGCATCAAAATAAAGAGCCTTAAAAGATGTTGAGACTTGCAACAGTGAACTAGTTTCTCCAACTGCAACCATTAACTTTTTACTTACTTATCTGTCACTTCTTAGGAGCCTGGCCAAAAATAAGAGTGCCAGAGCAATAGGTTTTATTTCTGCACTGCTGTATCTTGTTTTCTACATATCACAAAGGAAACTGGGTTGATGTGAATTGTTTCAGGATTAGGCCTTCCAGCATTTTCCTTTGTCTCTGCTAAGGGCCACTCTCAATTACACTGTGGGTCTTGCGTGAGAATACTCCTGAGGTGTGAGGTATCTCCAGTGGGCTCTGTGCACACCAGGCAGAGTCCTGCTGCCTGTACTTGCCTACCCCTAGATGAGATCAAGCTCTGTATAATAAGTGGCAGTCTTTCAATCCATCTTTTACTAAATGTCTTCTCCTGGCAGGTGGATCAAAATGTTGTTGTAATAAAGGGATACAGCAACTGCTGAGTCTTTAAGCCAAACTTTACAAAAAATTTGCTTCAGTGTTAAAGAGTTGGTACAAATAGTGTGCTTAATGCCCATTAGATACAAATCACAACATGAAGCTCTCCAGAGGTGGAGTGTTCACAAGAGAAATTAACTAAAAACTCTTGAAGCCTTGAGACAACCCCAGTAATCACTGTAACTGGCAGATACAGCTTTCTTGGAGGAGGCAGAACTCAAAGCTTTGTTCAGAGACAATGACCAAGTGATTACAGAACAAGTCCTTGGATGTGACTACACTATGCACATGCAAAACATTTATGACTGCCACTGTATGCCTGTAGATTGAAATACATTTGAAAGTATGCCAGTACTGAGGGTGTTATAAGGCTTTCAAGTTATAGATGGTATTGCCATCCAGGATGAAGGGACATAGTTTCAGAGATCTGATTGCCAGTTTCCTGCCCAGCCTCATAAAATTTCTCTGCTCTAAATCCCACCAGAGACTTCACAAAGAAAACTTCTAAAAATGGTTGCTTTTAAGTAATAAGTGAAAAACCAATCATCCTGAGGAAGCACACTCCAACAGTATACCAAATAGTGCACCCCAATAGCTTCTATGACATCTTTTGTCTCTGCCTAAAAGCCATGATTAGTGTAAGTATTGTGTTTTACTGTGATCATGACATTAGCATGAAGACAGTAGGAAAATAAGAGGCCTCCTGTAGTATAAACCAGTATAGTTTTACAAAAGACATAAGAAAGGCTGTAGTGTGTCCAAACCAATGTTCAATTAGGCCCTCTGGTCTTTTAATAGTATCCAGCTGAAGATGCCAGGGAAGGACTCTGAAAACAGACAAACATGCAGTTATCCTGCTCCTGCTCCAGTTTCCAGATTTCAACGAATTAGTGGAGCTTAAGTGATTTACACTGGCCAAACAGGTGACCCCTTTTATTTTTTTTGGCAACTAAAAAGAAAACAGTATTTCAGCAATAGGGATATGAAAATTCAAACAAACAAAATAACCTTCCTAACGTAACTTTTCAGATGCCTTGTGACCACCAGAATTAATTCTTGTTAGGTGCTGCTACTGTTTGTAAGACTTGCAGGTGCAGAATGCATTGTTTTGCATCAGAAAGATAAGAAAACCTGTAGTCTTTATGTAACTTTAATGCAGAAGTAGTGCTATATGGCTCTGATATCTGGAAATGTTTTATAATAACAATACTGCTGTTTAGAGAATGTGGCCTTTAACCAATTTGTTTAGTATTTCTTCCGCTATTGTGACAACCTAATAGCTTGCTGATAAAATAACACCACTAGCATACTGTGCCACAAGTCACCATTGCCAGAGCTTCCATGATGATGCACAAATTATGAAACTAAAAACTAAAGTAATACTCTAGCAGGTAGTGTTTGGGTTTACTTACTGTCGGCCTGGATTTCGGGTTGCTGTGGGGCTCTTGTTGCTTCTGTAGCTGGCTGTTTTTCCTATTTTTACATTCAAAACCACTCTGACCTTTTTTCTGCTCCTGCCTGGTACAAGTTAATAGTGGGGTTAATGAGTTTCTGGTGACTGGGGATATGCACCAGATGGCATAGTCTGCCAAACATTGCTTAATTTACATATGGAGTTTGTATTAATTCAATGACCTTAAATGTCAGTTAGTTGTAAAATAAACCTGACTCATGGGTTTGTGGGTGTTACCACATATGTTAGTAAAGACATCTCACGTGAGGTCTTTAAACCATCATCGGTGGTTCCAAGTGCAGATAAGTCACTTGGGCAGTGACTGCACTGTGCACCATTTAAGTACCTGACCACACAACTGTGGACCTGGTCCTGCCTACTGATGAGCTTGGTTACTTTACATTCAGGTTGCTATCAGCACAATTTCCACAACACATTACTGTCTTCCAGGTTTGTCATGGATGTCAGATATGTATGAGGGTCAGATGTCCAGTTTGTAAAATTATATTTTAGACTTACCCTTCTTTCTTTTATCCCTAAGCTTTTTAAGCCAGTGGGACTCTACTTCTGACTTTTTGAAAAACCTAATAAATATGTATGCTGCAAGAAATAACAGGTTGTGATTCAGTGCTGTGGATATAATTTATCCTAAAATCATCAACTGGGAAAATGATGGGAATGTCCAGTATTTTAGTATGGCTAATGAGCCTATTAGGCAGCAGTTCAAAATAAGAGAGGGGGAGGAAAAAAAGATACAAGTTCAATTTAATTCTACTCAAGTCTCCCTTACACAAGCTAGAAATGATTGACAGCAGCTTTCCCAGCTTGATCACACAGTCAGAAAAAAAGCTCAGGCTGTGCTGCCTTCATGCACTGTGTGGACTTTTGGGGCTTGTCAGAGGATGACTGCAAAGGTGGACCTTGAAAAGCCTGGCAGTACCCACTGTGAGAAAACAATGGCTGCAGAATGAAAATGCACGTCTCTCTCACCTTTAGTCTGGTCCCTGATAAGTTTCAGGTGTTGCTGAGGTCCATTTGATGGCCATGGCTCTTGCAGTGGATATGTGGGCAGCTGGGGACTGCTGGAGGCATTCCTGTGAGCCTAGGAACAGAGTGATTTCAAGCCAAAATGTCTGAATCAGTGCTGGACATTCATTGCTGTGTGATGTGGCATATTATAAGCTCACCAATAACGCTACACACTGCAAGCAGTTTGATGTGACCTTAGGTGTTTCTGATGAAAAAATATTTACTTAAGTTAAGAGACCAGCTTCTCAGGTTATTTTTCCCATCAACTCTGTAAGGCCTCAATTGTTTTTGAGCCCCAAGCTTTCCTTTACAACCATCAATTACATTTTGTTGCTTAGGCAGTGAAGGAGGGTTTAATCAGATCTACCCTCATTTTTTTATTAGCAAAAGTACATTTACAAAAGGTACATGCATAAAATGCTGAAAGTTTTAAAGTCTCTTTTGGAGAAAAAGATAATGTTTTCTAAAGAAAAAGCTTCTGTTGTTGTGTGTAATATTAAGAAAGTCAACCTTTATGCTCTTTTATTATGAAAAATGTTGTTAGGGTGTGTGTGGATCACATTGCCATCAACTGTGGCTCATACCTGGCATTCCCAAACATTGCAAGGCAGATGTCTCAAAGCTGGCAGCTAAATAGGCAGACATCATGTCCTGCACTTTCACCTGGTCTGCATAAAACGTGGAGCTGGTGCAGCTCTTGTGGTAGTGGAATCCAGACACAAACAGAAATGTCCACTCCTGTACACTGGATCGGTCTGATTTTCACAGTCCATAAGCATCAGCTGAAAAATGTAGCCAGTGAATAAGATTTCTGGAACTTAGAATCACTCATCTGCCTCAAGTTTGATGGGGAAAAATAAGGGTAGTAAATGTCCTCTGGTCTTCTACAGGAGTAGAAGTGTCTGAAAATGTTACTGAATCTCTCCAGCCAACATAGCTAGTGAGAAAGAGAGTTGGCTTGTTTTATCATTTGGAGATCTTGCAGTGTGGGGAGGCGTCTACAAAAATTGCATTCTGCAGAGTTGAAGGAGGCATTTTTCTGCAGTTTAAGTATTAATGTGCCTTCATATGTGTAAAGATGCCTTCCAGCAGGAGCGATAAGATACTACTTGAAAAAGAGAAAAAAAAAATAAAAAAGAGAAAAAGAGACTGAAGAGAGACTGGCTGGCTTAGGACCCCAGGGCAAGATGTCAATCTAACATTTCAGTAGTGTGAGTTCAGCGTAGGAAACATCAGAACAATTAATTTATCCAGCTGTGAACCTACAGTCCTCTTCTTGCTTGTGTCTCCTCTGGGCTTCACAAACGCTGTGATAAGGTGAAGGAATGTGCCTACATAGTTAGAAGTCGTCCTTCATCAGCTTTAAGACATTGCTTGTATTACAGTAGTATTAAGGCAATCATAGAAAGGGAAGTTGGTTTTCCCCTGCAGAACTAAGGCAGCAACCTGGGCAGCAAACCAAGCACAAGAAGAGATGTGTGAGAACAGTACATTTTGTGCTGGTCTTCCCTCTTATCCTACAGATAGCACAAATGCACCTGCCTCACCCTCCAAGGAATGGAACTTCAAATAGTCTTACCTTTATTTATAAAGTACAAGCCTATCTGAACAATTCTCAATCAACATGGATGGTTTGAGAAACAATATTTGCTCTGCCTTTACTTCAAACACATACAGAGTACTTCTGCATATGCTTATCTTGTACAAGAATCTTGTAGAATCTAGAATCTAGACAGTTTAAAATTTTTTTGCATGTTTATACCTTCCTGCTTGTTTTCATGAGAAAACAAGCCATTGGCCTTTTTTTTCCCCTCCCCCCCATTTTTTTTTTTCCTTCTTTTTTTTTCATCTTCCATGGTTACACTCCTACTGAACAACATTTATGTTATGACAGCAGCTATGAACTCATTTGTGCTTTGGAGCTGTGCAGGCATCATGTGAGATACTGCGAACCCAGAGACACAGCAGTCAGCACTTGTGGGGAGGATGAAGACATGATGCAGGGGTATGGTGAATCACCAGGTGTCACATGGAGCTGCAGTAGAGAAGAAAAGGCTGGCACAGAGGTCCTCATGACCTGCCAGGTGCCCCACTCCAGTGACACCCCTTCTTCAGCCTAGCTTTCCTGCTTTTCCTGTAGTTGGAGAAAGATGTTTCACAGCTTTGAAAGAGGATGTTATTACTTGATGATGTGCACCAGATCTTGGTAGAGAACTTCCTGCCAGTTTGTCTTTTGATTCAACAGAACAGATTCAGTCCTACACGAACACACTTGGAAGGTAAATGTTGTGTTACAGACTCAAGACGTGAGTCGGATGATCCAGGTCATGCTTCAGCATGATCCTCTCTATAAGGATCTTATGGCACTCATGTTCAGAAGCTTTACTGAAGTTGAGTTAGGCAATATCAACTGCTCTCAGTCATCTACCAAGCCAGTAACTTCATCATATAAAGTTATCACGTTGGTTGAACAAGAGTTCTTCATTGTGGTTCCATGCTGACTCTTCCTAGTCATGTTCTTTCACTTTGTGTGCCTGGAAATCCTGTCCAGGATTAGCTGCTCCATCACCTTTCCAAGGACTGAGATGAGGCTGACTGGTGTCTAGTTCCCTGGGTACTCCTTGCTCTTTTTGAAAACAGGAATGCCATTTACTTTCCTCCAGTCCTCTGTCACTCCTTGCAGTTGCCATGATCTATGAAAGATTACAAAGCATGGCCTCACAAGGACATCAAAGCAGCTCCTTCAGGACTTGTGGGCATGAGCCATAGGGGTGCATGATCTTATGTATGTCCAGTTTACTATGTATTCGCTAACCTGATTCTCTTCTGCCAGAGATTAATCTTCCTTGCTTTGTTCTTGGTCTCTGGGTCCCCAGTTTCTGAAGGTCAGTCTTAGTAGTAAAGACATCTCATCAGTATTTATTTAATCATGCATTTGTAAGAGAGTTGCAGCTGAAATTACTTTTTTTAAGTGATACTTCAGTGTCACTTCAGTGTGCTGAAATGTTTTCTCCCTTGCTTTCCTCCAATACAATAACCAGCCTATATCCCTCTGTTCTTGCTGTGTGAGTGGAAGACTCAATCTGAAATAGTGAGAGTAAAGGCAGGTGTTTAAGCACTTAAATCACCCAAAATTGTCTGCTGAGGAACTTGTCCACAACGTTAGAAGAAAATCTGGGTCCCGTGGGCTCAGCTGTGCATTGTAGGACTTGTGCTTATAGGATCCCTTTTTTGTGCACATCATTTCTTGTGGAAAGGACCAAAAGTATCTGTCATAAGGATTTCCCCTGTCCCAACTGTTGTATTACTGGCTAGTGGTGGATAACAGTTTTCAAGGAAGATCTGACTTCCAATTTGTAGCCCACCTCCCATGCTGAGTGGGGCAGTCCTGACAAAGCATAATACAACCAACCTTACATTTCTCAGGCACTATCCTCTCGGGAGGGTATGGTGGCTCCTCTTGCAGTTCCCCATGGCCAACACTTTGAGGACAAAGCAGGGCTGCTGCTCAACAGTCTCTCTCTGCCCTGATGCCATCCCTTTGGGGACCAGGCTGTCCCCAGCATCGGTGTATACAGCAGCTGCATCCCTTTTGCAGAAGAGGCTGTGTGTGAGGGCACTTGCCAAGGGGAGCCTTGTGCCACTGCCTTCCCCTTAAACAGCTGGTGTCCCACTGCAATATGGCTTGATCCTCTTGCTGTGTCTCAGCCACAATAGCTGTGTGTTTCCCTGCTGTATCTGTCTGAGATGTAGTGGCTGTAATTCAGTGAATACTGCAGCTATTTAATCTGCTTTGGGATAAGAAAATGAAAGTCAAGATATTTCCAGAAGATGTCTAAATGTATTTTTTTAACCTATTTTTTCTGCAATGTGAAGAAATGAGAAAGGAGGAGATAGTCTGGCTCAGGCTGTGATAAAGAGGTATTTGTTTCTTCACTCAACAACACTGATGAAGCTGGAGGTAGGAAGGTGTATTCATTTGCATACTGCTGTTCCAAATCAGTGCCACCTGCCAGAGGAATGGATAGATATCTTTAAAGCCATGAGATGCTAGTTCTATACTGGCTCTGTAGCCTTTCTGTTGGAACATCAACATGGTGAATATTTTTATTTCCAAAATTGTTTTAGCAGCTGTGAAAATAGGCAGAGGTTCTCCTGTGTTGTGAGGCCAGAAAGGCTCAAGTAGAAATTGCCAGTCACATGTCACAAGGATGCTGTCACTTGGAGCAACATGCTGTAGCTATGTAATGTGGGCTGTAGTATGCTAAGTGCTGGCCAGTGATGTCTTGGTCTTGACGGAGCACTATGAGCACCTGCTTCACTTCGAACTGAGTGAAATTACCACCAAGCAAAGAAAAAGTTTGTTTTAACCTTTGTTAGATCTGCCTTTTAGTACACTGCTGTAGGGAGGAGCAGATGTTTCAAAACTCATTATACCTAAACCCTGAACATTGGTAGAAAAGATTTTATTTTTCTCTTGATCTCCTGTCCACAATCAGGGGCTTGAATATCAGTGTACTTTACTCTTGAGCTGGAAATTTCTGATTGCTATACTTTGTTCTTCCCCAGAGCATGATGTTTCTGAAGACATCTTTTTAAATCACTGGCCTCCATACTCATACTCATTGTAGAACCAGTTGATATTTTTTTCTTTCTTTTTTCTTTTTCTCTTTTTACTTTTTTCTTTGTTCCTTTTTTTTTTTCCTGATTAATGCACTTATTAGAAAGCGATTTTATACCTGGGACTGGAGAAATAAAATTAAACCCTTGTGAAGACGTAGGCAAAGCTGCCATAGAAGAGAAAAAATGAGTGGAGAAAATGTTTTCCCAAAAGCATGCAGATATTACATTTCTAATCTTTTCATAATAAAGCATAAACTTTTCAAAAAGGTTTTGCAGATGACCTATGTTAAAACAAATACATTAAATTAGGGTTAAGTGTTACAGAAATAATATCTTTTCAGCAAAATAGCACTTAGCTTGCATTTTCTTGATCTGTTTGTCTCCACTGTGTAGAAAAGCTGAATAAAAATTAAATGCTTTATAGAAAAAAACAGAGCATGGCAGAGGATGAGCTGCAAACTGCCTTTACAGTAAAACTCTACATTATAATGTTAAAAAAGCAAATGAAGAATTGCAGTAAGCTATAGAACAGATACAGTGCTTATTGAGAGCTCTTGAAAAAGCAGAAAGCTACTAAGTTCCCTTAAAACTAAGCTGCTAGTAAGACCTATTCAGAAACAGACTGATAGAGCTGAATGTTGCTGGAAAACCACTGCTTGTTGCTGTCCTTGAGTTGTCTCCAGACCAGCGCACATTTCCTGAACACGATGTCTCTGTCCTGCACCAGACTCCCTAGCAGTGCAATCTCCACCTCCTGTACTGTTGCCTGACCCAGATTCAAAGGGATCCATGATGATAACAAACCAGTACCTGGGACTTCGGGTTTGTTAAGATATTAGAGTCTGCTTTCCCTCTTTTTCTGTCATCTTAGAAAATGTTCAAGCTGAAAAGTAAGCTCCTCAAGTCTCAGGGCTGTTTGAAAATACAGGTGCTGGCGTTCCTGGAGCAGTTCTTCCTCTAACACTTCCAGATCACAAGAAACTTCCCAAACTTTGCTCCAAACCAAAAGCAGAATCTGAGCCTCAAAGTTCTTCTGAGGCAAGAATGCCCAGTTGCAGACAAATCTGCTTAACATCCTGTACATTGGAAAGAAAAGTGAGACTGTTTTCCCTGCAAACAGCTTATTACTTTGTGCCCCAAAGCTATTTCTGCCTCTGCAAAATGGTCACACCAACACGGTAACTTTTCTCCTCATTTTACACAGAATTGAATTACCAAGAAAAGTTCAGAGCAAGGAAGAGTTTAATGCTCTGTAAATCCAGGCTCTCTCTTTCATCTTTTCAATCCTAACTCCCTTTAGGCTGAAGTGCAATCGATCCAATACTTTATCTTGGGATTTAGATCTAAGTGTGTGGGTTTTTAAACCAAGAACAAGCTCCCATTTATCCTTGAGTGTACCTCTTTGCAGTTTTAGACACTGATCTTTTGGTCCATGCTGAAAAGGTGCTGCAGGGAGCAAAGTTTTCATTCCATGAATGGAATGTTCTCTGGCTTTTGATAAACACCTGGTAAAATACTGCACACGTTTTTTCAACCACTACCACATGCTATTCTTAGCATTATTGTTCTGGAATAACATCCCCTTACTTGAAGCCATTTTCTCACTAGGGAAAACAAATCAGATTGGTGTGAATGCCTATGCTGGGTTTTCTTGTGAATCACGGATGGCTCCAGATGCGTCCTCTTTCCTCATGGGAAAGCTGCACTTTGCAGGGAGCACAACACTCCACTCCAGTGTGTGCTGCAGGCAGAAAGGGGGATAAGAATGACTGGTGACAGCAGGCAGCTCTTGGGATTAAATAATAGGTGTTTTGCTCAGGGCTGGGTGTCTGTCGCTGATAACCTGCATTATCAGGAGGGGTAACCACTGTGCAGAGACGTGAGGTAGGAATGACCTTGTGAGTTTGCACTGGCACATTTTACCATATTGATAAATTGCAGTCACACAAGTTTGGCTATACAAGAGATGCCTGCAGCATTTTCAGTCTGTTTTTCATTCTTACACAGGAACTAGTAACCTTGCAATCCTTGCATCTGTGGAACTCCCTGGGAGAGGTAGGATCTAATGCATGAAATGTAGCTCTCTCACAGAAGTGGGTTATTTGTAGAGGAAATGCTAGAATGCAATTGTCCACCAGCTGGAAAGCATTATAAATGGGTTTGTTGCTGAGAGAGGACTGCAGGCAGAAGTTCAGAGTGAGGGTGAGCATGGGGACCAAAGGAATTGTTGGCTCTCAAGAGGACTGCAGCCCTGTTAGCTAAAGCTGGAAGAGACCTGCAGTAGAAAACGGATGGATGTTTAGGCTGATGAAAAGCTAATACACACACCTACACACTGGTGAATGTAGATAGTAAAAAAAACCTGACTTTGTGCATAAGTGTGGTGTTGAACAGATTTGAATCCAGCCCTGCTACTTTTTCCCAATGTTGCCAAATATCAAAGCTTCAAACATAGATCAAATTGCCAAAACATCAAAAAAAACAGTTTTAAGCCACTGGAAGATTAAGGAAGAAAAAAAAGTTTATAAAAGCCAATGTTTTAATAGGCTTTTAAGGTCTGTAGGGTGTATTCTGGTTGAGTTTTCTAGCTACTTCATGATAACCATAAGGATTGCATTGTTTTATTTCCTTACTTCCACAAAACAGAAAATGAAAGGGACCCGGATTTGTAAAGACCAATTCATACGTGTTCAAAGGAGTTAAAGGCTAAAGTAATACTACCTGGAAGAATGCAATTCTAAGGAGACATTTTGTGGGAAGAATATGAGGAATCTGAGGAAACAGCAAAAATGTTTTTCATCTCTTCTAAATCTTTTAGAAAGTTGTGCAGACAAGTTTGGGTTTGTTTTGTTTTGTTTTGTTTTGTTTTGTTTTGTTTTTTACTCAGAATGTCCTCTGTGGTTATGAAAATAATAAATTGTCAGAAATCTTTGACCACTTAACAAAACCAGTCTGCCCTCCTTGCTCAGCTTTTGTCAACCTTCATCAGCCCTACCTACCATACATTGGAACCACATCAAATTTGTTTCTTACAATCTCAATTTGCTGCACCTTTCCCACGTAGTCTCATGGAGGTTCATATATTCTCTAACCTGTTTATTTGTCACTTGTATTGAATCATGCACCTGGTGTTAGCAGAAGAAAAAATACTGAATATTAAACTGTATTAAAAATAAAACCTTTGATATAGCAATCCATATTCTGGGTTGATTAATACCTTGCCTGCAAAAAAAATACTGAGAAGGCTGTCAAATGTCTTTGTTGTTCTACAAGAGAAAAAAAAAACACAAAACAATTAATGAAGGGAAACCAAACAAGCCCAAAGAATAAGCAGAAAGGTGCCTCTTTTCTCCTAAACATGCTAAGCAGAGCTTTTGAATGTTCACATATTAGGATTCTAAATATCCTGTTCAAAATGGGAAGCTGAGATTAGAGACATGTTGATAAAGAGGTCAAATTATAATTTTTATCTTAGGTAACACGTTCGGGTGAGCAAATAACATGAGATAGCCGATTCTGACTCTACCATGAGTAAAACTGTAGCTGGTTACTAGCTGTTCTTCTGTAAGTTCACATCTATTATAAACTGAGACAGCAGTACTTGCCACAGGGAAATCACCTATGTGTTCATCACATCCATCTCACTGAATTTAATAAAGCTGAAGCCAGAATTGCCCAAATTTGAAATAAGCCCAATGAGGGCTTATGTCCTTGTCATACTTCCTGGAAACCTCACCACATGAAAGAAACAATAAAGGAAAGGTACAAAAAGTTCATTTTTTAAATGTGGTTGGTTTTTATTTTATTTAATTTTCTTACTTTTGTTTTCCTCACCTCTTACTGGAGATCTAATTCTAATGCAGATTATTGGTAGTGACTATATTGTGTAAAGAGCTTAAATAAATCTTGTTTACTCACCCGGCGCTTGGCTGTTGTATTGATTTTAATATGTGTGAGTCACCTAATTTTGTCCTATGTATTTTTCATTGCCATGAGGTCAGCTCTTGCTGTGGTGCTTCAGGGATTTTATCATGAGGCCCCAGCAATTCTGCTTTTTAGGGGCATGATATTATACCCACACAAGAGCCATTACCTCATAAAGCCAAGCTGGACTGGCTCTCAAAATGCAGCTTCTGTCAAAGTTGAGCAGTAGAGAGTTCTGGTGCCACCTCTTGCTTTCCACCTTGCTGGCTTCACATCTGGATTTGTGTTTTATAGATTTGCCATTTCACTTGGCCTGGCTGGTTGAGCATCACTTCTGAGTTTCTTGGGTTGATCCAAGTTTGGTAAAGGAGCGTAACAAATAATTGGAGCCTTTAGTCATCAAAATGCATACCTGGAGAAGCATTTTGCAATATTTATGGAGAGTCCATTGACTTCACTGCTGTCCTGGTCGACCTGGGAGGCACAGATAGCCTATTGTCTGCTCCTCATCCAAGCCAATCTGAAATGTGAAAGGAGGATACACCTTTAAAAATGCAGGTGTTTTTTTTTTGCAAAGTATTTTTCTTGGTAGAGGGAATCCTTTTGTTAATCAGGATGCCTGATAAAGACAAACTTCCTGCCAGGCAGAGAAAGGCAGCTGGCAATCTGCAGTCTGGGCACACGTGAGCTGCTGGCCTCACATGGAAACCTGTGGACTCCTATGGCTGTCCTGCCTGTACAAAACACAAATGTTCATTTTTTTTCTCCTTAAGAATGTGTACAGTAATTGCAACTATATTATAATTTTGGGGGTGGTTAGCATTCCTAGGAGCTCCATTTAGATGTGAAATCTCAAGTTATAATCTCAAAATGAGGTGGAAAATTGTCAGACACATTGTTCAGTAAAAGTGTTTTGCATCCATAGAGTTGAGTTAAGGTTCTTGTAAAACTCAGAAGGAATTTTTATCTGATTATCAATCAGTTGGAGTACTAAATTCTGTTTTCCCAGTGACCAAGATTCTTGAACTTCTTTTAGGACAGACAAAAAAGAAACCACTGCAAAAGCCTTGGTGAGAAAAACAGTGAAAAAGACTTCTTGGTCTGCTCAAAGGAGAATGCAATTTTATCAGATTTTTGTCATGTCATGCACAAAAGTGAAGGTCACCTGACATCATGCTCGTGTAAAGAAATTGCTCTGGAGTGTTTGGCAGCCAACAACACTGACAGCAGCATCTCCTCAGAGAATGCTTTTTTTACCAGCTGTCAGACGATAAGAGAGCACAGCTGGCTTGCAATAAGGCATGTATAATGAGAGCTCTCTGGCACTTGCACTGCCAGAGATGTAGCAATGATTTTTTAAAAATACATTCCTTCTATTTGCATCCAAGCACTTTGTTCCCTTTAACTTAATAAGAGCAATTAAGCTTTGCATTTCTGTTGGCTAATTTGATGTTCAAGTTGTTCAGTAAGTGTCAGTCGTGCTCGTTGCCAGAAGGCCTACAGAAAAAGGCTCTGGTGCTGCTGGTAGTCACGCTGGGCTCTGTATGGTCCCTATTACAGATCCGTGATCTTAGTCTAAATAAGAAAACACCTAAGTGTGGGAGGTAATGTATGAGACACTGGCACACCCAGATAAATGTGAGTGCATGCCAGAGTCTGCTAAGAAGAGGCAAAAGTTGAACTACTGGGCTTTTGGATTCTGATGCAGCTGGATTCAGGCTCTCAATTGTGGCAACAAAATGAAGGAAAAGCTGTTGTGAAGTACCAGACTTGGAATAACTCTGCTCTGTCAGAGGTTTTTTGAAACAGGAATCAGAATTGGAGAGATATATGTATATACATCCTTGAAGTAACATTTTAATTTATTTATTTTTTTACAGATACAGAACTCCAGTGGGTTGTTGATGGGGGCTTTTTCCACTAGAGAAGTCTCAAGATGGCCTGCCTGCAATACAATGAGTTTTCCTCTAGTATTTTCAGTGCGCTGTGTCTATCAAATTTGGTAAAAGCTAATGTGTTTGCCAAGTGCCTAAGAAACCTCGTGACAGCTTTAGCCCTGCCTCTCTTCCCAGCACAGGATGCTTGTGTATTGCAGTGTGGACCCACTCCACACCATGCCCTCTTACAGGTGGGAAAGCAGAAATGCTTTCTTACCATTGCTTGTTTCAGAAGGAAGGCTGTTGGGAAAAGTCTTTTCAGTAGCCTTCTGGGTACCTGACTGAAGCTTTTCCTCTAGATCAAATTCAGGATCAGCTGAAGTTCAAGGAGACATGAGTGAACCAGCTGCTGTGTAATCAAGTAATGTAAGTGCACATTTGTGCCCAAGTGAAATCCTATGCAGTGGTTAATCTGAATGTCCAGATGTTTTTGTTTATTTGGTTAGTTGATTTTGTTTTTTTGGTTTTGTTACCTTTCTGTAAACTTTGTAAACTATCACCAGACAGGTCTCATCATTATGCCATGCTGCAAGCAAGCTCCTACAGCTTTTGAAGAAAATTTTCAACTCCACCTGCATCTTGTGATATCTGGTGATAGACATGTTGCTACTTGAAATAGGAAAGCCAAGGCAGGAGTAAGGAGGTTGACACAGATACGAGGAAGGATGCTGGCTTGGTACTGTTCAGAGCTGAGCTAGGCCTTGGTGCAAGCTGTTGGTGCAGAGCTGAATTAGCAGACAGAGGGTAATTGAGTTATTATTCTGTAAGTATTCTTTTGAAGTGCTTGATAAAATGTTTTGGTTTTTTTTTAATGAAACTCAACACTTGTATGGAGTTTTGGAGAGAGGCCTTTCTTAAAACAATAATGGTCGATAACAAACATCCTTATTTTATTGATGCATTTGGTTGATGCAGCCAAAAATCTGGTATGTCTCTGAGCACCACTGGTGCTGACAGACGAACAGCAGAAATGCTAAAGTGAATGTGAGTTAATTATTATGTATAAGAAACAGACCCACAACTTAAATGTTTAGGAGGGAGGAGAAAGCAAAGTCTGTATTACAGTCCACATCCAGGAAAAATCATGAGGAGAGAAGAAAAACCACTCACTGCAAAATGTAATTCTTCAACTCAAACTTTTCAAGGAAATTGGGACTGTTGGATCCTGGGCAGAGTCCCCACTGCTCCAAGCCTTCTCATTTTTTAATCAGTTATGATGTCACACTGAAACCTTGACTTCTTGCCAAAAGTGTTTGCTTTTTGGCAGATACAGTTATCAACTTCATATTGATGAAACCTGTGCAGGGAAGAGTCAGACAAAGGAAAGGGAGGGCTGCAGTCAGGGGGAAGAGAGGTCGATGCTTATGGGTGTGGTTTATGTTATGTGTGAAATCGCAGTGAGTCCCCTTCCCTACAGGTCCTGGCTGCCTGCTGCTGACAGCTCCCAGTGCTGCTGCCTTAGCTGTTCCCAGCACTGCCTCGTCCCCTCATTGGGACCTCTAAACTTGATCTAGACAGAGAAACGTGGCTTAGGACTGGCTTATTCTTTCAGGCTCCTGTTGCTGGTTCTCATTCAGTAAGAAAGTTTTCATGGGTCCTTGCAACACCAGCTGGCATTTAGGCATCTCCTCTGGGCAATCTTGATGTGTTTTAAGACTGTCCTTGAGATAAATTGTGAATCACTTGGGTGAATAAAAACAAGCCTCTGAAATGATGCTGCTGGAGGCCTAGGTAATACTCAGTGGCAACTATTTCCCTGAGTGTTTTGTGAACACATGGCCCAAATCCCCTTTGTGTGCTCCATAAATGCAAGTCAGACCATCTGGCAGGTGTCCTGAAAATACAGATCATGTTAGAAAGGGTCTGTGAAGGTGTGTAAACAGACAGAATAATCATAAAATTGAAGCTTTTGTTTTTATTATGAGGGGTTTTTCTTATTTTAGTTTTTATTATTATTTTAGTTTTAATATAACCAATTTTAGTATTTTAGTTTTCTTACCTGAGTGATTATGCTGACCCACAGGATAGCCTTTTGATGGTAGTTTCATTGCCTGTACAATTTACAAACAAATATAAAATTTCTCTGTGAATAGAAATTTTATAAATATTTATAAATAGAATTTCTATTTTTTAACAGAAAGTCATCAAATTAGAGGAATATCTTTCCTTTGGAAAAGAAAAAAACATAAACATTAAACATGTTAAATAACCCACAGCCCTAAAACACCCTTGATCAAATGTACTTATTTATCAATGGAGTAAGCATTACAAAATGATTTTATCTGTGGGTGCTGATTTTATATAAAGCCCACTAATGAGAGTACTAGTCAGAATGAAAAGTGATAATAGTGAAAAATACAAAGTGTTTCAGGAGATTTAACCATATGAAATTTGTCTTTCAGTTCTATTTAAAAAAATAAATAGGATTAACAAAATGAAACAAGACAAAGTGTTAATATAAAGGGAACATCAAGCAACATTTTGCTTTAAGAGTTTTAATGGCTCATGTATCCTTCTGGAAAATGTGTTAAGGCTCCTTGCATTGAAATTCTGTATGGTGGCTCTTAGCTGTGAAAGAAGAGTAAAGAATCTGGGCCATTACAAAGGAAGGATGAAATAGTGGTTATCATCCCTGGGATACAAGAGTCCCTTGTCTGACCTACAAATTGGCTAAATGCTTCATGCTTTACTTTGGGCAACTCATGCTCACATCTGTCAAGTAATTATGATTATTCTTGATTTTCAGTTGTTACCACATGAGCTATCCCATTAAATGCAATTTCTCTTTCTAGAAAATTTTATTGGGGAAATTTTTCACACACACAAAAAAACTTATTCAGTTTTTCTATTAAAGAAAATTATTTTTCTCTGTTTTTTGTGTATGTTTTTTTTTTTTTTTTCTCCTAGGAAAGTCCAGTAATTTCATTGTCAACATCTGTTAATATTTTATGTGTTATTTGCTAAAAGCAAAGTATATATTTTTTTGTCCTTCCACACAAATCGTGTATTTGTGTATTCAAACTGTTTTTCATGAAATTATTACCTGTTTAAGAAAGGCAGATTCTAACAAAATGCCTTTGTTAAAAGTCTTAAATAAAGATGTCATTTTAAAAAGATAAAAACTATGAACAGTGTCCTCTGCAAAGCTTGAAATTCATTAGAATAAAAGACCCTGACAACAAATATTATTGCAATCTATGCACAGAAGCAGCAGCTGCAGGAGAGCCTGTGGGATATGGCTACCTCACACAGTTCTCTGTGGGAAAGTTCTCTGTTTGTGATGGTTTTGAGAAGGGGAACAATGTTAGCTCTAAAATCATCTCCGCTTTTAAATGA
This sequence comes from Apus apus, assembly GCF_020740795.1. Lineage (NCBI taxonomy): Eukaryota > Metazoa > Chordata > Aves > Apodiformes > Apodidae > Apus > Apus apus. The sequence goes on along the minus strand of NC_067312.1, from coordinate 64,977,199 downwards.
GTTTAGTTCATGTTGTGAGAAAATAACAAACTAAAAATCTTCTTGAAAAGCAAAATTGTTAAAAAAAGTATTTGCTTTTTTTGAATTCCATCTCAGTTGTAGTGGGGCCCCCCACTAAAAAAAGGACACTGAGATGCTGGAGTGGGCACAGAGAAGGGCAAAAAGCTGGTGAAGGGACTGGAGAACAAGTCTCATGAGGACCACCTGAGGGACCACCTGAGGGAACTGAGGTTGTCTAGTCTGGAGAAAAGGAGGCTAGGGGAGACCTTGTTGCTCTCTACAACTGCTTAAAAGGAGGTTGCAGGGAGGTGGGGATTGGTCCCTTGTACCTAGTAACAAGCAACAGGACAAGAGGAAATTATCTCAGGTTGCACCAGGAGAGGTTTAGTGTGCATATGAGGAGAAATTTCTTCACTGAAAGGGTGATTAAACACTGGAACAGGCTGCCCAGGGAAGAGGTTGAATCACCATCCCTGGAGGTGTTTAAAAGAGATGTAGATGTGGAGCTTAGAGACATGGATTAGAACTGGACTCAGGAGAGTTAGGTTAATGGTTGGACTCCATGATCTTAAATGTCTTTTTCAACCAGAGTGATTCTGTGACTGTGTAAACTCTCTCAGTGGTTTACTGATTCCTTTCCCCCTCCCTCCCTTTTCTTTAGGGTGATATTGCACTTCTCTGCATGCCATCTTCCACTGCTGAAAGAATTGTTTTGCTTGTATATTGATTTCATTAAACTTGTGGATCTAAAAGCTCTCAGTTACGTGAGCAACTAATTGGAAGTTCTTCACTTGCAGAGAACAAGTTTGATTAACTCCCAGGTTGAATGATAGTTAAAATATTTTAAGAGCTAGAAGGCATGGTATACTAATTTGAAAGTCCTTTTTTTGAGTTATTTCAGTGCCATTGCAACAAAGATCAAATAAGGTCAGAATGGGTTAGATTATTTTGTGATCAAAGATTTTACAAATTAGTATAATTAATTTCTAGACAGGACTGATTTTTACGGGGAATGGCAGAGTTTAACAAAGTTACAGTGACTTAGCATCATGAGAAAATAGCAAGGGAAAAAAACCAGTCTTGTTCTGAAATTTACTTCTAGAAACTGTGCAGAACCCAACAGTTTCAATGTCCTTGAAGTTCAGCAAAGCATTTATTTTAAAGTTGGCACCTGCAGTGTAGAATTGCATTTGGAGTTGATTTGTGTCTCAAAATTAAGATTCACACTACCAGGAAACTTGCAGAGTTTAAGCAACAAATAGATGGAGGTAGAACCCTTCTTAGTCTCCTTTATCTAGGAATATGCTTTTCTACTCTCACTTGGACACAGGTGAACAATGATTCTCTCCTTTCCATTTGGCTGCTGGGGTCTTCTCCCATCACTCTGTCAGAGGGGAACGTGTGTATGTCTGAATTCTCCTCTGTGTCTAGATGTTTCAGAAGTTTTCTATTTATACCATCTTGTGTCAGAAACAGGTAGGATTGTCCCAATCACCAGGCTAGCAAATACTGAGAAGAGCTCCCTGCTCCAGTAAAACACTGTTTAAGAAAACAAGAGGAGGAAGCAAAAGAGTTTTAAAAACTGGCAATTAAAAAAATTCCATTTAAAAAATGGAAATAAAGCAAAACAGTTCCCAAAAAATAGTCAGTTGAAACAAATAGACTGCACCCATGGAAGGTAGAAATAAAATGATACTTTGATCTGAAATGCATCTTCTCATTTGACATTGTCCCTCAGGGCAAAATACGGAAATTCAGACATTTTGAAAGACTTGATTGTATTTCCTATGTAGAATAATGCGGTCCTGTGCTCTAAATACTCCTTGTTACCTTTCCTCTCTAGGGTTCCTCCTTGTATTATCTCCCTGTGCTTTGCCATCTGTCTCAGGTATATTTGGCACCATCAGTCTGGTTTTCCCCAGGTTATCTTAATGACAGCACTTCTAAAGCATTAAAAGCTGTAAAGTCAGGCTCCATCTACCACTGGGTAGCCATAGGACACTGGGAAAGAACCTCTTGTGAAACTGCTTGTGAATCTGCATAAAACAAAACCCCAGGCCTATGTGTTTCTGTGCATGCATGTAAGAAAAGAAAGGGAAAGGGAAATTAAATTACAAAGTCAATATCGAGGGTAGTCTGATTTCTAGTGAGTTGTAGATTAAAGTAATTGAATTAATACTGTAAAATATGGCTTGTTCCCAGCTCTGTCCCCAGACACAAGTTAAGGTGTTTCTTCAGTTACATAAGGCTGGGAAACCATGATTAGGTGATTAATGGGGAAAGGCTCAAGTTTCCTGTTTGCAGTCTAAGCACACAAACTGTAACCTTCACACACAGAAATGGTGTTGTGCTGATGCATTTCTAGCCAGCCAGTAATTGGTGGTTTGTAGACATAATCTGATCACAATAATTGTGGATATTTGGATTGTAAATGCATACAACAAGAAAAAGACATTAGCAAGCAATTAGAAAGGCTGTGCTACTGTATTAGCATCTGCTGTGCTGCTAGGCTGTTAAGTTCTTCAAAACAGTGAGAAGAGACAACAATTTATAACAGTAGGAAAGACAGGCTTACATTCAGCCTCTGAGTCATCTATTTGAAACCAGTTAAGAGGCATTGACTTGTAACCTTGAGGGAATAGCATTTATTTGTCATGGCCAATCTGAGAATGCATTTGAGCAATTGCATTTCTGGTAGTGTTTTGTTGCAGCTAATTTTCTAACTTTTGCCTGGCTGGAGTTGGTTTGGAGAGGGAGGGCTAAGAAGAAAAGAATGCTTCCATGTAAGTGTCACATTTGATAGTCCCTGTGCTGTGATATGAGGGAATTGTCTCAGAGTGTAGTTGGGCCTCTACGGGTTTTAGATATTCTATGACTACATATAAAATACAAGAAATTATCAAGGGAATTCAAGTGGGAACTTAACAGCTGTTAGCTAATGAGTTGGACTTGGCAACGTTTATATTGTTGTGGTTTTTTTTTCTATTACGCCACCTCCAGTATTGAAAGAGTAAGGCATAGAGAATAAATTCCAGTTGTACATGAGATGAAGCTGAAAGGTCTGTTCCTCCTGATGTTCTGAGGCATGGGGGTCCATGTAGACAATGTCGTGTCTCTGTGTCCCAAAAGCTAGGTGACAAATGTGACTGAGTGAGGAATCCTGCATGAAACTTGAGTGTTCATGGGGAAGAAAACGAATGAGATGCTGCAAGGGCAAGAAGTGGTGGGATATGCAGTATCACTTCTAGGTGACGTTGAGGCACGAAGCAATGTTCAGAGGCTTTAGAAAGCTAATAAATATTGTTGCTTTTGTGCAGAAAAAGCTTTTCTGCTTGTGAGCTTGTTGCATGCTGCTTTCAGTGAAGGCTAAGGAGGGATGCCCGAAGTGGTTATGTTAGGTACATGCAGAACAAAAGAAAATGAAAAAGGAAAATGTGCAAAGTTTCTTCTGAGTGATTGTTTGTATTTAGTGACAATTAGTTGAAAACAAAGCCGCAGACAAAACCACAGCTCTACTGAAGGAAGATGCTGGGGGAGAAATCTTGCTCCTGGAGTCCTTGTTACTCCCTATGCTGTGAGGCAAAAAGTGAGAATAGAAACCTAGGCATGGAGAGCCAATATCTTATGCAAATACAGAGGTTAATCTAGGAGTAAAATGCAGGTCCTTTTGTCCTCCCTGAGGGTGATTATGATCCAGCATTTGGCTAACGCTGTCAGCCTGTAACAGGCTCATTTTCTGCTGTTAACATGCAACAATATCTGCACTGAGCCAAACAACAACTGGCAGGGTTTTTTTTAATGTATTTTGTGACTCTGTTTACATTCCCAGTGTAGTTATATGCACTGTAACTGACAATTCAACCTTGACACTAGCATTGGAAAGATTACCACAGAATGATTGGGCCTGTTTAAATATTCAGGAATAAATGGTGGTGTAAAGTTTTGATTTCCTCCTGGCTGAATGACCTGGTAGGCTGCAACCCATCTGTTTTCCTGAACTGTATGCATTCCCAGAGACTGCCAGGTGCTGGAATGAGAAAAAGGCAGTCTTCAGGGGGAGAGAAGGGAGTTTTAGCATGGAGAGAGGGAGTGTGCCAGTTGATTAAAAAAAAATTAAAAAAGAGAGAGAGAAGAATGGTCAAAGAAATAAAAGTTTCAGCTAGACCTGTCAGTAATGGTGTGGAAGAAAACTCCACTGTGAGACAGCTGAACATATCCTAAGGGATGGCAGAGATGCTGGTTTATTTAGATAGAACTGCCACTGCTGGTGGCTGTAGAAAGACCTGTGAGAGAGTGCCAGACCCTGGCAGTAAACAGCAGAGAGCTCTATAACAGTAGCTTCTGCACTGGATAAAATGTCTTCTTCTAAGGCAGAATGGAAGTAGCTTCTTACTCCTCCTTAGTCCCTATTTTACCAATCTTGGAAAACAAAATAAATAAGAAAAGGAAAGCAGATCATTAGGCAGTACTGTGGTCACTGTGAGCTCGGGTGTCTGGGACTGCCCATAGCTGCAACAAGCCATAAATTTTTTAAGTCTATATAATATAAGGGTTAAGGTCTGCATGGTGAGCAATGCCCGTTATGGGACCCTTCGTTTTCTCTGGGCTCTTTGGCTGTAGAGGTGGGAACAACCGCTGAGCAATAGCAAACCCTGTTTTAACTCGTCTGGCACAAGTGTGCACTAAGCGTTGTCACTTGCTCTTTACGGATGAAGGGCAACACGATGAAGATTTAGTTGACGTCTTGAGTAACAAAGGCTGGGTCATCTCACCTAGGATTCCTGATGTTTCTCAAATAGAGTGTAGTTAAACTGCAGCAGTTCTGCAAATACATCTTCTCCTCCTCTACATGTGATGCTCTGAGAAATGGAGAACGTGCTGCTTCCCTTGCTGTTAATTATTCTGCACTTTTTGCTGTCTTCTCTGAGTCCTGGTTTGAACTAGACTAGTTTGAGTTTCCTGCCACTGCATCTCATTATCCTTTGGCCTGATGAAACTAGAAGAATCCTTTCTTGTAGCACAGGGCTTTTTCTTCACACAGGCTGGCTATTTCCAGTGTTCTCTTAAGGAAGTTGATAAATCAGCCTTCTTCCTTCCTTCTTAACAAGTATGCTTTCTGGCTGATGAGATGCTTACCTGGATCTCTTCTGCACAGCAGAGCAGGGAGCAGGGTCCCCTTGGTGTTTCCCTGACCTAGTACTCAGAGACACTCTTGTGCTTTCCATATCCATGCCAGCTCAGACCTCAGGTCTATCTGGCAGCATGCACGGTCCTGCACTGCACATTTTCACCACAGCAGAGTGACCATGGACAGGCACAGACTACCAGAAGCTGTCTCCACACAGCCTGAGGGGTACTGAAGCCTCTCCACTCTGCTTTGCTAAGGGGCTTCCTACCTGGCAGGGAATCTTGCAACCTCTGCTCTCAAACCAGCAAGCTTGTCCCAGGTTGTGTCTTTTCCCTGACCTTCCAGGAGGACTGAATCTGCATTCCTGACTGGCTTTGGAGCTGTTGAAAAGGCAGGGGAGAGTCTCTGAGAGCTGGGAAGCTTACTGTGAGAACACAGTGACAGAAACAGCATTGACACTTCTACTGTTTTGACAGCTGGTGTGTGTTCTCATGGTGTGACTGAATCCTCACCTATGATACCAATCAGCAGGCACAAAGCAATTTTTAAGCCAGGCCATCCAGCAGTAGCATGTGGCTGTGCTCTGAGCCAGAGGGGAACCTCTTCTCCAGTTCCTCCAAGGCTTTTTGGTGATGCAGTGGATACACCACCAGCAGTACCCTGGTGAAAAACCATGGAGACCAGCTTGAGTGCTTGGTTGAATTAACCTGCTAGAAGCTTTAATGTTTTATTAAGCTACCTGAATTGCTTGTCAGCTTTGTGAGCTCAGATCTCATAGGAGGAAAGATGAAAGCCCTCAGTTTTTCACATCACCCTGACTCATGGGAAACCATGAGGCTAAACTCCTGGGAGGTACCCAGGGCACTGAGTGGTAGACCAAGAAGCAACAACTTAACTAGCAATTATGAACAAACTAAATATATTTGTTGGAAAATAGAAAAATAGAACACAGGAGATAAATATAAGCATTCTCTTACAAACATTCAAGGGCTAATTGTTTTAATTACTGCATTTTAAAATTATAAATTAAATTCTTGCATCGTAATTGTAATACCTGAAATCAATTGTAAGAAATTGGATTATAAAGAAACATTGCTATGATGTTAGATACATTATTGGCATACTGAAATAATTTACAATCCAATAATCATAGCTCTAACAGTGGTTAATGCAAACTATAATTTCAGAAAGTTGAATTGTTAATATAATTCAATACAGTGTTTTATATTTATTCTATTATGCATAAAGATAATAGGTGTAACAATTTATTGGTTTACTTGTGGCAGAAAGCCTACTTACTTAGTTTGAGAGATTTCATTTTGCTGCCTTTTGTAGAACAGTTAGAGGATAATGCTGCTTTTGTTTACCTTTGAGCAACTATGGGTAATTCCACCAAAGGTAAGGACTCATTTGCATTTTTGTGCCATAGGTCAGAATAGTGTCTATAAAACTTTTCTCTTCATGTTGCTGTCTTCTTCTCAGCAAGCTTTGTATAAGTCAGGAAGAAGCTTTCAGCTTAATCATAGATTAGTTTTGCTGCATGCTGAGAATCACTCATGTAGAGAAGCTGTGGCTTGTTCAGCTCTTGGCATGATCTCACTCCTTTAAAATTAACAGAGTTATCAAAATGACTGACTTTTAATCAATTGTATTTCTGCAGATTGCATGATATTTTAAGCTTACAGAGCTCTAGAAACTCAAAAATCAAGTCCATACATTTGTTGTTGTTGTCAATGCTTCAGATGTTGAAATGTACTAGTCATCAGTGTGACTTTCAGAACAATGTGCTTTCAAACTTTACTATACTTTTGTTACTAACAGTATTACTTTTTGCTCTCTTTTTATCTAATGCTTCTTTTTGCATTATTTTGAAAGCTGAAGAACAGTGAGACATGTCATAGCTAGAACCTTAGCTACCTTTATTTGATAAGACATTTTTCTATTTTTCATCTATCCCAGCATATCTGTGACATAAGTTTGTTGGGAGAGTGGAGGAGGACATAAGCCATCTTTTTGCATAAAAAAACCTTCCAGGGAAGAACCTTGCAAGAAAACTGTGATTCTATTTTAGAATTTATCCTGTAAAGCATTGTATAACCCCATTGCTTTTCAGAAGCAGTAATCAGAATTCCACTTTTGTAACAATAAAGAGTGAATGTTTTTTCTATGCAAAACAATCTTCTGCATAGTGCTTCTAAAATTAAATTAATATTGCATATGTACAGTGTTCTTATTTTTATGACTGTTCAGAATAGGTCAGTTTTGTTTAATGCATTTATTTGGTTTTGATTCCTGCATAGCACATAGTCTCAGAATAGTGCTTTCTTGGGTTTGTTTTTACCTCTGTGAAACAGTTCATGAACTTAGTTTTTTCTTTGGCTTCTTTTATTAAATAGGAACTGTCAGGAATATTTTTTTAGTTTTTCTCCCAAAGAAAGAAAATGAAATTGTCTGAAAGCATAAAACTAATTTCCAGACAGAGGCAATGACCTTGAAAAGCGAGGTTCCTCAATTTTTTGGAAGTAGTTTATTTGAGCCAGCCTACTGGCACGTAAGTTTTCTATCCATCTTAAAAACAAAACCCAAAAACCCTGACTTCCCCCCTCCCCCCCAAAAAAATACATAAAAAAATTTTTAAAATTACAGTTGTCTGAAGGTACTTTCTATGAGCTTGGCATTCAGACTCGGTGGGACCAGGGAGCACTGCCAGCTGCTGGTTAGCTGTGTAACTGTTAGTATGCCCTTGAAACAGAAAACAATATTCAAGTAGTGTGCCAGTCTGCTATTTTAGAAATGCTTATTCATATTTACAAAAATTTCTATTAGAGTTTAAAAGAAATGTTGGTGGGAAGTTACGTTACTGCACCCATTAACAAGGAAGGGAATCCAGATCCCCTCTGGTAATCTAAATGCCAGCTGACTGAAAGGCTAACAACCTTTTAAGCCAGCACTGAAACTGCAGTGTCTGCTGATCCTTGCAGTTCCTGCAGCTGAGATAGGAGATAAATCTGCTTTCCTTTACCCACAGCTGAGTGCATTACATGGAGCTTGTAAGCGAGGAGTTTAGTGACTTTTTTTTGCTGAAAGGACAGTCCATAGTCTGAAAAGTCCTTATCTTTTTCTTTGATGCATGCTGTTGTCCCAGCCATGTTGGCCACAAAGACAACTTGGAATTATTGTCCAAACGCATTCAGAATCTTAGGCAATATGTTGATCTGTGTAAAACCTGTTCCCACAAAACAAACAAACAAACAAACAAACAAAAAACACCACAAAAAAACCCAAAGCAAGCAAGCAAACCAAACCAAACCAAACCAAACCAAACCAAACCACAACAACCAACCCCCCTCCAAAAAAAAACCAACAACAAAAACCCCAACTGGTTGGCACCCAAGAAAATTGACACTCCTCTACGTGTGCATTTTTCTTACCTCCTCAAGCTATTTGTGTCCATTAACTGTTCTCAGCCTTATGTTTAGATTGTAGTTTACCAAGGGCATACACTGCCATTTTTTCCCCTCTCTTTGTTCCACAATTAAAGGCATTTTTATATGATTCATTTTTTGTACTTCAATACGAACTGTAATATAGTGAATAATGCAATAACTAATGAGGAGTTCTGCTAATTTGACAAATGAATGAGCCTTTTTTTTTTTTTTTTTTTTTTTTAAAACAGTTGCATCCAAGCAATTTCCTTCTGAGAATGGAAGAAAATGTTCTTATGAACAAAGCATAAAGACAGAATATGGTGTAAACAAATAACAGATACTGTACCTGTCTGCAGTGAATCTGGAAGTGGTTGCAACTTGGTGCTAAGCAAAATGGCTCAGATTTGTTCTAGTAGGAGCAAATACCACACAACTAGAATGTAACAGCTCATCTATACAAAATCTACAAAGCAAAAGTCAGTCACTGATAGATTTGTGATGTTGGAAAAACTAAAGCATGGATCTCAAAGCAGAACCTGACAATGTATCTAAAAAGACCAGCGCAAGCGAATGTATTTTTCATTTGTGCGTAGGTTGTATTTTATTTAATGTCATAACGTGTCTATAGCAACAGTAGTAAAAAAACCTGATGTAAAATCCTATTTCACCTGTTAAACAAGAAAAAGGGGGAACTTGATTAGATGGAATAATAATGTACTGAGGGAATGCAGACATCTACCGGCAGCAAAATTTTCAGGAAAATGTTAACTGTGTGGAGTTCACAGGGCACGGGAGAATCCATTCAGTTCAAGCATTGTCCCCAAAAAATCAGGGTTTTTTGTTGAGGTAAATGACAGGCTGGTGACACGTCGTGTTATGTAGAGTTTTGATAGGTAAGAGGGATTATGTTCAAACAGAAAATCTTATCCTTTGATAAACAGCAGATGCATAGCTGATGCTGCTGTCAAGACTGACAGTGGTTGTCCACTGAATTGCCACTTAATAATCCTTATATTTGCCAATGTGCTTTTCATAGTTATGCTGTGGTGGGGCGGAATAGATAAGAGGCTGAAATTCAGGGAGGTACAGACAAACTCTTTAACATTGACCCCATGAAATCCAAGTGAGGTGCTGTTAGCTGGCCAAGAGATGGAAACACTCTTGAATTGTGCCTCAGCAGCTAGGAAGCTAGCTGATAGCTCTGAAGATGTTACAGTCTTCATCCATCAAATGCCAGAAATCTGCAGTGTTTTGTGGGTGTCCATGACAGTCCCTGAGAAACAGCAGACAGCAGGGCAGAACCGAAGGTAGGTAGGCCAGTAGGGACGTAGGTAGTGCTGGTACAGGAACCATATAATGTGTAGAACAGAACCAGCTGAAAACCAAGCTCATACAACTATTTGCTTCTGGCCTCATAGACTTTCTTTAGTCTCCTATTTAAAACAACTGAATAAATTCAAACTGTTTATTCATAAAACATGAGATATCAGACATTGGATGAGGACAAGGTACATGGAACTTGAAGATAAAACAGGCGGAGCAGCTGTAGTGCAGCACACCAAGACTGCAGCTATTAGCTATCCAGCAGATTTTTTGCATGGATGCTGGTCTTGCACCATGTTTCCCAGACGTTACAGATAATGGCAGCTCCTGTCTTCAGCAAGATGTGAGCGATCTTGCAGGAGAACATTGCTATCAGACACAGAAAGCTTTATAAAAAAGAAGATACAGTTTTTACAGTGTGTTAAAAAAGGTGCTGTTGTAATAACTTGAAAGCCTGAGTTCAGACATATAGTTTAAGGTGCAGCTTTAAGTCATAAAGGATGTTTTTAATGCAGGAAGCATCAAGATTCAGGAAAACCTCACTCTGCTTGCACCAAACTGGCTGTACTCCTTCCTGCAAATGACAGAGAAAGTGTTCTTTTTTCACCCAGATGATCAGTTTCTCACAGTGTATCTTTTTAGGTCTGCAGCACAATATTATCAGCAGAAGCTGGCATCTTGTAGGCATTTGACATCAAGCTGTCTTTTACAGCAGTATGATGTTGGATCTCTCTGAGATATGGTAGGTGATCCTTACAAACCATGGCCCTATCTATCTACATATGTGGCCCTCACAGCATGAATAACTTTTGCTGGGTTTCCTGGGGAAGTGACTCACTTTCTGTCCAATCTGTGAATGAGATGCCTTAGAAAGCTGAGATGGTCCTATTATCTACACTTTTCTTCTTTGATGGCTAAAATGTGATCACAGATGGCTCCAATGCCAGGGTCTCTGGTCTTGAATCCAATCTGCTGTCATCCTTACAGAAGCACTGCTGTGTTGTCTGCTGTGTTATATGACATGATCTTTTCCTTGTCAGCTGATAGCAATATATACCTTTGCAGTAGATGAGATGCAGTAAGAATAAACTGTTTAACATCCATGCTGATCAATGGCCTGCATGAGTTGGATTATACTCACTTTTTTTTTTTTTTTGTGCAGTCCAAATTCTTTGTTTTGTCTATTGTGTTGCTACAATAGACAACAATGTAAGCTATCAGATTGTGATTGCATGGCTTTACTCTGTTCTTTCCAGAAAAAACATCCACATTTAGTTCTTTGTAGGCCAAATTAAAGTCACTGTGGCTAAACAAGATACTTATTTACAAATGCTCACTATATATACTGATTCAGCTGTAGAAGGACAAAATTTACTTGATAAAGTGTATCCAGGACCAGGTGAACTTCTTATGTCTACTAACATTTTCAAAGCTACGCAGGCTCCAGGATGGATGAATGGATGTCTCAGCAGAACAGGAATGAGTGTACAAATAGGTAATTTGATTTCAGTGTAGGCCGTTCCTTAAATACTACTTAGCATTTGTAAATATCTGTTCTGCTAAAGTTCATTGATAATAAGGTCTTCAAAGGAGATAAAGTTAATGACAGGTGACAACAAGAGAAATTGAGGGGAAAAAAAGCCATAAAAGAAGAAACTAGTTAAAAAATAGTAAGAAATCTTTTAAACATCCCACCATTCTAAGTGTGACATCTGCATTCTATACAAGTGTAGCAAGAACAGTGAATTCCTCTTCCATTTTCTCATTTTGTTAGTTCCCTTTCAATCTCATAATCCTTCACACATATTTAGGAACATTTTGTGGGGATGATCTGCAAAGTTAAGAGGACAATTACAGTCTTGCTTTTAATTTATTTTGGGGGAATTTGTTATAGGTCCTGAAAATCTCAGCCTGGTATGTGAGTATTGATTTCATTCAAGTACTTAAAAATAGCCCTGCAGTTCTTTCACCAGTGGGTAAAATCGTAAGATGATTTCAGAATTCATTCCTTGACCCTGAGAACTTTCCAGTTATTTAATGGGAATAACTTAAATAGTACAAATAACAGCCCTTCCCAAATGCAAGCACTTCTTCTTCCTTGTTTTCTTAGCACTAATTGGTTAAAGGAGAACTTTCTGTGGTTTCTGTGTTTGAAATGGGACTTTTCCCCCTTCCTGAAGCCTTCTCAGATGATGTTTAAATTACCAGGAGGTTTTGAAGCTTAATGCAAATGTAGCGATAATCCATCAGGAACTTAACTTTATTCTGTGCTTGCAAAGATGTGTGCAATGCTGAACTTTGAAATCTTTGTAGAACAAGATGCTTGGCTTTGGAAGCAAAGCTGTAACATATAACCTAGTTGCCTTTTTTGTTGATTTTTTTTTTTGTTGGTTGTTTTTTGAGTCGAAAATATCATCGTTTTTTGGGGGGGTTGGTTTAAGGGAAGGGTTTCCTCAGAACTATTAGCCTGATAAAGTCAGTTTGTTGCTGAATTATGCTTTTATCAGAAGTTATGATCTGTCCAAGGTTTAAGCATCTGCTTTGTATACTGAACTGGCTTCTGGATCTCAGTGAAATGGGATGAGTGTCTATTGTGTGTTTCTATTTTTACCCATAACTGCAGTTTTAAGAGGAAGATTAGCTTCCAGCATATAACTGGGGCCACTGCTATAAGAGCAATTTTGCCTTTGTATTCTCACAGCCCAGCTGCAACTGAGTCAGCCTATTCAATATTTAATAACTCAGGTGAGAAGTATATGGACATTTCTCTGTAATGTTAAACAAGGTATTGTGACGACTCTGTATATCCAAAGAACAATCAAAGCCTTATATTGCTTCAACACCTGCTACTGTTCAAAGTCTGTTCTTTGATGACAGCAGGCTGAACTGGTGCCAGACTATGTAATTGTACTTTACTGAGTTGTATTAGAGGGTCAAAATTATTGCTGCATGCAGCTAAAGTCATGGCAGAATCAAGTAGCTGGGGGCACAAACCTTTCCCTTCATGCTTCGCTGGGTTCAGTAATCCCTGGAGGCTGTGGGTTCTGGTTGTGTTTCCAGATGGTCTGCTCTGGTGAAAACACTAACAGTGCTCTGCCCAGCAGTATCAGCTGTGTTGGCAAGGAGCAAAGCTGTAGATCACAGTTGCTCTGGGACTCCATGGCAGATGCTATCTGCTGCACAGCAGAGGGCCTTGGTATTTTCTGCCTTCCTCAAGGTGCCGTGGAGCCTTGTGAGATGAATAACAAGGGTCAGGATGTTGGAGGTGAAAACAAAGAACACACATGTTGCTCCTCTTGCCTTTCTGCATTACCTGGGGTGCTCAAGATGGGGACAGTTACATACCAGTCCTATGTTGCTTACACTAGGGTTGACCCTGTGCCCTGCAGACCACTCAGTTGGCCAGCCGCCACCCAACTGAAGGCTAGAGCCTTTGCTGACATGCCTACATAGGGATTGCTGCTGTCCTGGGCTTACACCACAGGCAAAGGAGACTCCTCACCTCCTCTAAGGTCTGAAACACCCTTGGGAAATGCTAGTTTCTCTCTTTAGACTATATTTAGAAAGCTTAGGACAGCTAGCCTCTTAAAATAAGCTTTTCATCTAACAGATAGGATGAAGTGACGATAGGTGTTTCTTTACCATACGGAATGAAAATCTCATACATTTTGTGCTGCACTCCACTTGTGCATGCTTCTCTTTCTCACACGCCCTCAGTTCAGTCACCACCAGACCTGGTAGAGATAGAGACTCCTAGCTGTCCTCAGAAGGATGTTTACATGTATAGGCCACTGCAGCATTGAGGTGTACCACCTCCCATCATATCTGCCAGCTACTGGACTCCATGTTTTTTTTTGTAAGATTTGCCTCAGCTTTCTTCACTCAGTTGCACTAAGAAAATAAAAGCACATCGTCTGTTTATTTTACATACCTTTCCGTAAGCTTTGATTATCCTATGAAAGAGAATGAATGGGTCTCCTGGTATCTTACAGTAGCTTGTGAACTGGCAGAGGTATGGTCTCTGGCTGACAAAATAACCCTATGGTGTCTCCATCCAAAAAAACCCATGGCTGGTCCATGGAAGGAGCTAAATTTCTTCCTTTAACCAGCAACTTGTATAAAAAAAGCCATCTCGGTATGTATGAGAGAACACATGGGGAAAACAAGCCCCATACCACACTCAAGTGACTGAAGCTGGTTGACAGCCAACTTAGCATGAGCCAGCAGTGTGCCCAGGTGGCCAAGAAGGCAAATGGCATCCTGGCTTGTATCAGGAATAGTGTGGCCAGCAGGACTAGGGAAGTAATCATGCCCCTGTACTCTGCACTGGTGAGGCCACACCTCAAGTGCTGTGTGCAGTTCTGGGCCCCTCACTACAGGAAGGATGTTGAGTTGCTGGGGCTTGTCCAGAGAAGAGCTACCAAACTGGTGAAAGGTCTCGAGAATAAGCCCTATGAGGAGAGGCTGAGGGAACTGGGATTGTTTAGTTTGAAGAAGAGGAGGCTGAGGGGAGACCTCATTGCTCTCTAGAACTACCTGAAAGAAGGTTGTAGGGAGGTGGGAGTTGGGCTCTTCTCCCAAGTGAATGACAGGACGAGAGGAAATGGCCACAAGCTGTGCCAGGGGAGGTTTAGACTGGATATTAGAAAGAATTTCTTTACCAAAAGAGTGGTTGGACACTGAACAGGCTGCCCAGGGAGGTGGTGGAGTCACCATCCCTGGAAGCGTTTAAAAGAAATATAGATGTGGTGCTTAGGGACATGATTTAAGCAGTGAATGGGTAAATTAGGTTGTGGTAGGGGAATTTAGGTTATGGTTGGACTTAATGATCTTCAAGGTCCCTTCCAACCAGGATGGTTCTATGACTCTATGATTCTAAGCCAGGTTTCAGGAGAGCAGAGGAGAAACTGTTCATAAGGAAGGCACAAAAGTAATGAAGAATGCAAAAGTGTAAGTGATATAGAAAAGTATATGTCCCTCTAGGGTAGATGCATTTTGTGGAGCAACAGCTCTCTCTATAATCTGACCAAAACACTTCAGGTGAGGGACAGTTATGAGGCTATATGAAAGGAAGTTGAGTTGGGACCAGCAGCAGTGTAGTTCTTCAAAACTTAAGTATGTTTTGGGAGATGTCTGCTAGCTAGCCTTATGCAGCTCATACTGGCTTTGGACTTCTTGCCTGGAGGACAAGTTACCCCACAATGCAGTGGGGGAAGAGACAACACATATCTCCATTGCTGCAGGTTTCTCACTGCCATCACCTATCTGCCTGCTTGGGGTGGGAAGGAAGAAGGAGGTTGCAAGAGAAAAAGTCCCTGTTCTAAGGTAATGGAGACATGACAGGGAAAATTATGGCAGTTGCCAGAAGCATGTTTAAAAAGAAAAGGAAGAAGTAATTCAATGAAACATTTAATTAGTTTAGCCTGCAAGATACTAGGCAAACTAATTATAGCAAGTAGTAGAACCTGTAATTGTACACATACTGCTCTCTGATTCCCAGGATTACCAAAATGATGGTAATTTTTATTAAAAGAATTTTTAAAAGGGAACTGCATGGAAATGTTTCCCTGTGGAATGAGATTTTTGAAATCTCAGCATTGGTAAGCCCGTACCTGTAATAGTGTCTTCAGTTTTGGGCCCCCCACTACAAGAAAGACATTGAGGTGCTGGAATGAGTCCAGAGAAGAGCAACGAAGCTGGTGAAGGGTCTGGAGAACAAGATTTATAAGAAGTATTGGAAGGAACAGAGCTTGTTTAGTCTGGAGAAAAGGACGCTGAGAAGAGACCTTATCTCTCTGAACAACTATTTGAGAGGATGTAATGACGCGAGGGTTAGTCTATTCTCCCAATTAGCAAGTGTTTGATAGAAAAAGAGGAAATGGTCTCAAGTTGTGTCAGAAGAGGTTTAGATTGCATATAAGGAAAAAAAATATTCACTGAAGGGGTTGTCATGCACTGGAACAATCTGGCCAGGGAGGTGGCTGAATCACCATCCCTGGAGGTATTTAAAAGATGTACGTGTGATGTTTAGGGACATGGTTTAGTGGTGGATTTGGCATTGCTGGGTTAATGGCTGAACTTCATGATCTTAAAGGTTTTTTCCAAATAAAAACAATTTTATGATTCTGTGATGTTTCAATATAGAAAACAGTTTGCAGTGAACTTTAAGATTTTGCTTCACAAAATTATGTTGAATGTTCATGTTTCCAGATGACTGCTTTATATTGATTTAATTGCCTTTTCTAAGCATACATATATATAAATAAATTCAAAGTGTGACTATGTCTGTTTCTTTCTTTCCCCTTGTCTGTTCTTGCCTGGGAATTCAAGAAGGTGACTACTATGAGGTTTTTTTTCATTAATTTTTCTTTTTGACAGGATAACTCTGAACATAAGATGATTTTATATAGGATTACCTAATGCTTTGGGTCCTAGAGAAGAAGTAAATAAGAATCAGAAAGGAGAGATTGGAAGTAAAGATAATCAGTCTTGAAACCGCAATATCAAAAGTCAGTATGAATCAGGAGAAACGTACATATAAGAGCAAGCTAACTTTTCTGAGCACAGCTTACTTCAAAGGCTTCTTCCCTTCCTTTGTACACACATAGCCTACTTCAGAGCTATTATCAAAGGGAACTTAAGAGACAGCTTAATGCTTCCCTCAGAGTCAGGAGAGTGAATAAGGTCTTGCTCAGTTTACTTATAGATGCCTGTCTCCTTACCCTTCCATTTAGACACATACTTTGTGCTGCATCACCATTTCTTTTTCCAAGCATTCATAAGAGCTGGCTATTTAAAATTATTGATTAGAGCACAGGTGCTTAAGCAAAAGATTAAACAGTGAATCCATGCTACAATTGGTTGACAGTACTTTGAGTTGTCAGTTAAACAAATTGCTTGAATACGTTTCCAAATCTCTTAGTTCTCCAGCAAATGAAGTAAAAAACACTCTGAAGACCAGAGCTGGCCCACAGGGAGAATTTAACATAGTGGGGAAAAAAGAATATTTAATCTTTTCTAAGGTAAAATCTTCACACAGGTTGGTAACTGGGTATTTTTCTACCAATTATTTTCCCACTCCACCTGTTCCTCAACAGTTAGAACTACTCCTAGCAGATCTTTGCATGGCATTAGATTAACATTTTTCATTTCTACAGTACATTATTCACCACCACATTTCAAAGCCTTTTGCAGATGAGTCAGTTATGTGCTGGCAAATGAACATCATATGAGCTCAGAGCAAGATCATCATGTAAGACAGCCAGTGTTTTTTCTTTTAGTTGTCACGCATCTTACTGGAAAACCTTAAAGGTTCTCTTGAAACAGTAGAAACAGAGTTTTCCAGTTTCTCATTCCATTTTCTGAGATACTACGTCTCTCTCTTTCTAGTCCAAGGCTTAGCTCTGTGCCTGTCTCGTCCGGCAGCACAAGGTCACGTGTTGTGTTGCTGGCTAGATCTTTTCTAAGTCCAAAAGACCAGGAGGAAAAACAGGGAGTAATAGGGTAGTATTATTTTAATACTTGACAAAGGCAGGCTTGTGGCTTTGGCAGATGCTTAAAATGAAAATGAGAAGTCTAATTGCATGACTCTTTAATGTCATATGGTACACTTCATCTTAAGGCCTGAGTCATTGAAAAGACATGGAAATCCTTCTAGTACCTCAGAGAATTCAGTTCAAGATACTGAGACTTTTAGGATCATACTGTTGGCCATTTCTTTGCACCCTTCTCCTTCCCTCAGCAGCCTTAAACTGGTGTTGTCCCTATTTCTCACTACTGAGCAGCAATCTGGTCACCTGGATGCATCAGCATGTTTGGGTACTGGGAGGACTTCCTGGGCTGGAGCAGTGTCCTCCCCTTCATCTCTGCTTCTGCTTCCATCTCTCCAGCTTCTTCTCCCCTTTCCCTTAATGAAGAAAACAAGACCATTTCCCTCCTGTGAGAATGCTTGGTGCTAATCTTCCTATACCGCTCCCTTTTGGAAGCATGGGAATATGTCTTCTTTGGTCCAGCCTAACAGATGGCAAGAGCCATTAAGAAAGAAGCTTCATTTGCATGATTTCTTATGAAATTGGCTGAAGGTTGGAGGGGGGAAAAAAAAAAAAGTGCCATTTCCAAAAGATTCAGAAGCTTAGGCTTAAAGTTAAACTCTTTCAAATGAGAGAAGTTTTTGGCAGAGAAGCCAAAGTTGCTTATTTTAGCTCATGGGCTTGCTATGCTTCATCCCTGTAGTAGTCAGTGCCTGCGATAGAGGCAGAGCTTTAAGAAGCATTGGCTAACAGCTTCTGAAAGCTTGTGGATGTACATGCAAATATGCAAGTATCTGTCCTCTGTTCCCAACAGGGAAACTTCACTTCATCTCTTCTTCACCTCAACTCATCTTCCTTATGCCCAAGAATGTCAGCAAAGTAATGAAATGTACTGCCAGCAAGAGGTTTAAGTGTGGGACTGAAGCTGAGATGCTGTTTGACATAAGGGATCTAGTAACTCAGTGAACATCATTCACAGCATATGCATGTGTAACAGAAGGGAAGGTTTCAAGTTTGAAAAAATAATTTGCTGCTTTCATAGGATTACCATGTACTGTTGAGTAACCCATGTTTCTAGTTGTGTTGAGAAGTGCTCAGCATGGGCCTGGTCATTCTACACACTAGAGCTATCAGCCAATGTTATAGGTAGGGAAGTCATAGCTGCCATGTGGCAGCTAGTCTGGCATAGAACAAAAGTCAGAAGTGAATCATCAGAAATAAACCTCCCAAAGTACTAGTAGTACAATGAGATGCCATTTTTCTTCTGTATAGTTTTAGGGAGGGAAGTAACCTCAAGGGGCAGTAATTTCTAAGTACAGATTGAAGAGAAAAATCCTTGTCTAATACAGCTAATAGGTATATATTTTTAGTGACTGTATGGATATTCACATAAGAAATAAGAAGAAAACCTTACTCTAAATCTACTTACAAGATTGTGAGAAAAGAATCTTACAAGCTTGAAACTTAATTTCTTTTGAATAATTTAACATTTTAGTTATAATTTTCTTGAAATATCATAGAATATTTTTTCTTTGTGTCATAATAGTAATAGGCAAGGGACCTGCATGTGTAAAGAGGTGTAATCACAAGAAGAAATAGAAGATGTTTAAGGGAGTGAACTGCTTGTTGTGAGAACAAGGGAGTCAAGGAGGACAGGTATCTGGAAACCAGATGGGGATTTTAGGTGCTTGTCACCGTTTGACTCAGGTTTGACAACAAAGCTCTCCATCCCCTCCCCCTCCCACCCTGGTAGGGAAGGAGAGAGAGAAAAAGAGAGAGACTTGGCTGGATTGAAAACTAAACTACACAGCTTTAATTAAACACTAATGATATAAGAAAATATATACAATTATATACAGATATGTTCAGATATGTGCAAAAGCCTCTCGCCTCCCCCCACCCCCAGCAACTCCAACAGCATCTCCTGAGCTGGGAACAGTCCCAAGAAATCCCGGAGCTGCTGCTGGAGAAAGCACAGAGTGATGAGGGTCAGGGGAGCTCCAGCCTGGGGGTCAACGGTGCTGGATGGACGGAAGCGAAGGGAAGAAGAAACAGGAAGGAAGGTGTCTTCTGTGATCTTTGACCTTCCTCTGAGCTTACGTAGATACATGAAATGGAACATGTCTGGCCAATTTTGCTGTATGTCTAACTCAGCCTCCTACGGGGGGTCACAGATCTCCCTGTAGTGTCTGAGCCGGCAGAGTGAAGGTGCAACCTTGAAGCCCCAGCAGCTAGAAAAACATTCCACTGTCTTATCAGCCTGAGATAGAACACACTATGACTAGTTAAAAGAAAGCTTGCTGAAAGAATAAAAAAGCAGTAAAAGGAAAATTGGCTTCATCCTGGCTCAAACCAGGACAGTGCTTAGCTTTCTGGTTGCAGCATGAAACATTTGGGTGCTCAGGATTACACCCTCTTTTGATTTCTTATTGGTTTATTTATAAAGTAAACATTATGCACTGAAAAAAAAACAAGTGGAAAGGAAAGTGCAGTAAACACATTAGTGATTTGTGAGGAGATGTTTGAACACCCATTTTAAGGAATGAAAGTATGTATGACTGATCAGACTTTATTCCAAACAGCTGCACAGTATTTTTATTTGACACCCAGGGTAGGATTTTCAGAAGGATTTGACTGTGCTCCAGTTTTTTTCACTTCAAAAATCTAGAGAAATGTTACCATCTACCTTTTTATGTATTTTCAAACAGCTTCTTTTCTGTTGCTATGATAAGTTATCCCTAAATCAGCTAAATTTTTTACTTTGCTTGTGTTGAAAGCAGCTCTGATGCCTTAGCAGAGTATCTTAACTTCTGATTCTTTTAAAAGCTATCTTTCAAAAATTCCACTGAGTTTATTTGGCTTTGAAAGCTGAGACAGTGAACTGGCTAGGATACTGCTGCCATTTTGACCCCAGAGTAGCTTATGGTTGAAGATCAAGTAGCAGGCTTTTGAGATGATTTCTGGCTCAACCGAATCGTCCCAAGACTCTAGCCTCCATCCCATCTTTAAAAACCTTCAAAAAGAAGGTGATCAAGTATATAAGAACTGATTTCTAAACAAACACAAGCTACTTTTTATGTCACCCCCTTTCCCTTCCCTTCCCTTCCCTTCCCTTCCCTTCCCTTCCCTTCCCTTCCCTTCCCTTCCCTTCCCTTCCCTTCCCTTCCCTTCCCTTCCCTTCCCTTCCCTTCCCTTCCCTTCCCTTCCCTTCCCTTCCCTTCCCTTCCCTTCCCTTCCCTTCCCTTCCCTTCCCTTCCCCCTTCCCCCTTTTAAGGAAAACTATTGTAAACTGAGAGAATAGGGAAATCATAAGACTGGGAGAGAAAGGAATAAATCAATCCATTAACAAATCTTTGTTTTGGCCTCTCTGAAAGATTCATTTAGCCCTAAATTACTCCTTGTTTTCTCTTTTCTGTGTTCTTATATAACTCTGCTCTTTTACTTAGACATTGATTTTCTTAATTTGGTGAGCATTAGGTTGCTTTTCACAGCAAGTTCAAGGTTATCATGGTGATTGTCATCTTTAATGTGGCTCTGCATTATGCATTATTATGGTGGTGGTTGTTGGTTTTGTTTTTGTTATTATTGCAAGAGGCTCTTTAAAAAAACACTGTAGCATCAGATACTCAAATCCAGATAATAATTAAGAAATGTGTTTTTTATTTTGGGAATCCATAAAAGCTTAGTTACTTACCCACGTGACAGATTGTTATTATCAAAATGAAAACACACCCTTTCTGTATTATTATCTTTAACTTGTAACATGTGTTCCTATGGAAATGGTATCCACACTCATCTGTTCTTCTCAGGCAATTTCAAATCCCTTCAACTCATGGACTTTCATAAACTTCAAAGAGATGTTAGTCTCCTTAATCTCTAACAAACTGAAAATCCCAAGGCAGCTAGACTGTCTTTTACTTACTGGGGTGCTGTACACTGACTTTTTGGTCAGTTTGCCTCTCAACTGTTTTGGGCAAATATAACAACATGTAATTCAATTAACTTTATTAGATATTTCTAGCAATTAATTGCTTCCTATCCTTCTTGAAAAGATGGTGATAAACTACCTGGACACCCACAGAATTTTGTACCTCTTTCCAAATAAAAAGCAGCTTATACAGTCCCCTTAGGAACTGGGGATCAGCTCTCCCTGTGTGCTTGTAAAGAATATAGCTTACAGCACAGTTCTCTCAACTGTATTGAGCTACAAAAAGTCCTTCCAGTATACTTTTCTCTATGATAGTCATTTCAGGTTACCGTAAGAACCAGTTAAAAATAGGGAGGGAGAGAACAGCATTAAACCAAGTGAAAATATATTTTATTTAAGTAAAGATAAAGGAAAAAAACCAAATGTGTAAACTACTGATTGCCTAGCAGCTTCACATAAGACAGCATTTCTATATTTGCTAACTCTTAATACACTTTTATTTAATTTCCAGGCATAAAAATCTCATAAAGCTCAAGTTATCATTGACATCAGAGTTTAGTCTTTTAAAGGTGGAAGGGAATATTATAAGGGAGGGAAGGCAGGAAAGGAAGGTAACTGTCATAGAAAAAATGACAAAATCTGGATGTTAATAAGTTAGACTGATAAAAAAGCCAAAAATGGAGGAAGGCTTGTCAGAGAGGGAGTACAACTCCTTGTGACTTTCCTATAAGGCTGGAATTTAATGCTACCCTGTGGAGTTTCTAACTGGAGCACATTCAGGTTGCCCTCTATTTGTAGTGCATGTTTTGGAGCCCAAACCCAGTTATTTTATTTTCTCATTCTGTTACTTCATAATTTATTTTCTGCCCAGGATGACATGCTTCATACTCTTTAACAAAGTTAGCAGGAGTTGTGAGGGCAGATCTTCAGATGATGTAAATTTATTCCCATCATAGTTACCCTTCATCAAAGAGCAGGGCCACTCCTTTTTGACCTCACACTTACTCCAGCTAGAGACTACTGGGTGTGATCTGACTTAGTTTCATTTTACTTGATTTGTTTTTCAAGATAGGCAGTTACTTTAATTAAACCAAATCATTTCTAGAAGATAGTATCTCTTGTGGAGACCATGTCTGGGCCCAGAAGGACATTTGTATAGAATTCAATGAACATTTTATGCCATTAGTTGCTAAAGAAGCTCAGACTTTTTGATTCCTGAGGAAAAAAGAAATGCACCAACTAATTTCCCACGAAAATGGCAGAAGCATCCCCATGTAAGTCATGATCTCCCTCAAGCATTTTTGAACTGCAAAGTAAGCATTTGGGCCTTTTTATTAACATGGTCAACAAAATCACATTACTTTCTAAAATTAGATTCTTCCAAAGCATACCCCTTCCCCAGGGTAGGTCACCGCAGCCTTCAGTTTAGTGATCTTTTTCTGTCCCAAGGCAGACTAGGTGAAATTAAAGGGTATGACTAATTAATGCAGTAACTTCAACACAGAGCCATAAATCAGGCATGCCTTGACTCTCTACTTTCTACTTATTCTTACATTACTTTGTCGGTTTTATTCATTCAAGCCAACTAGCACTGCACTTTTTAAGGTCAGGAGTGTTTCAGAGTAAGATTCCCTAGGCTAAGTATTTGTCAGGTTTTTTTACTTTTTTAATTTCAGGAGGGTGCTTTGTGTTTATTTTATCTGCCCACTCTGAAGACATGTTCCCTCCACATCCATTTTTGGAAGTCTCAAGCTTATGCTAAGAGCTGTACACTAACTGAAGTGTTGTCTGCACCCTATCTTGAGACCTGCTTTTTTATCTTTGGTTTTATGCAGACTGGATCTGGACAAAGCTCAACTGCTGCAACTTAGATCATCACCAGTTCTCTTGAGATGATCTTTTCCTGAATCATGGTACTGATGCTTTTGTGAAGGAATTACTCAGACTTTAGCTATAGGTTCAATCTGCCGGGGGAGGTTGTTTTGAGAAGGTTTCGTCATCACAGTCAGATTCTAGAAGTCCTGAGGCCTTGAGCTGAAGGTCTTTGGGAGGCAGGAATCACACCTTGATTATTCTTAAAACCAGTGCAGAGCAGGGACAGTTTCAGTGCTATTGTTTGGTATGCCAGCTGTATTAACACCAGGGCCTTTTCTTACTGAACCATCTGAATTAATATTAACACAATCAACAGTATACACCTGTATTCAATTATCCAAAGTTTTAAGACTAAAATTGCATATTGTGGACTGATGTGATCTATGTTTAAGTCAGGAAAAGCTTGAGATCGCATTTACCTGTACTTTGACTTACATCCGCTCCGTGCAGACATGAAACTGAGAGTATTTGGGTTCTGGCTGTTGAGAAATTGTTTCCTTAATGTTCTCTAGCTGTGAAGCCGTGTCCTAAGTCTGCCTGAAGCCTTATTAAAGCAGGAAAGTACATTGAAGTGGTTTTATTTAAAAATGTCATCGGGAACATGGTGGATGAAAATTTATTTCCTGTCTGAATCAAGGAACAAGAATGGCTAGTTCTCTCCCTCGTTATCATGTTCTCTTCTCGTAAACAAGTCCAGATCCTGGAGTCCATTACTACATCTCCTGGCTTTTCTTTTCCTCTTTTTCAAAAATGTTCTGTCCATATGTTTTGGGAGGAAAAACCTGACAATATGTGTCTTACACTCTCAACACTTATGAAAGCAGAACAAATGCATCCCAGTGTATACCCTGGACTCTTTAGATATTATTCTGATTATATCAGACTGCCTTTAACAACCCTGAGGCAGAGAAGTTGAAACAATCCCTCTGCGCGGCCGAGGTGAGGGAAGTCTTACCACAATGTGCAATACAGAGACACAGCAACTTCTCAGAACATGGGCTGTGTTGAGAGACATGGAAGGACATTTATTATAGTTAACCAAATTTGCCTGATTTATATTTTAATTTAGCAAACTGATGGTTTGTTTTAAGCAAAAGACTTGATGCGAAACAGAATCTGCCTAGGTTCTGCTTCCCCAGGGATTTAAAAAGAGCCTGCTGCTGTTTTTCACTTTCAGTTTCCACCTCCTTGTGTTGTTTCTAAAATTTTCCCCTCTTCATCTCTTTAGCATACCCTTCTCTACTTTCTTAAATCCTCTCCCTGAGATACTTGCTGGCAGTTGTGTCTTCCCATGCAGATCCTGCTATGTAGGTGTCTTCTCAAGCTTTTCTGTAGAATCACTTTGCAGGCCCTATCATACATCCAGTTCCGCCAAAGGCTTTAAAACAGCCTAGGACAGGACTGTTGGCAGCAGTGACACTTTATTTTGTGACAACAGACTTTTCATTATGATACTAACCCTTGGTAAATGTCCTGCGTCAACCCCCTTAGCAAAAGAGGTAAGAAATTAATCTCACTACTTAGTCTTTGGAAATACAGTGTGATTCTTCTGGAGCTCAGGATTTGTTCAGAGTCCCCACTCATACTTTGCCATGTGTAAATTAAAACAGTGAACCATCTGCCCATGAGGAGGCAGTGGGTGGCAAACATGAACTAGGCAGGTATTTTAACAATGGTCCCTGCCCTGTTCTCTGTCAGTCATGCACAGTCTGTCCCAAAACTTTTCATACAGCCTCTCATGCTGTAGTATTTCTCTTACTTGGTTCTCTCTTGGTATCTCTCTTAATTGGTTCTTAGTTTTTATAGTAAACCCAATGTTCTTAAAGGGTTAATACTAGATTTTCCAGACTAGTAATAAAATAATAAAATAATAATAATTCCTAATAATCATCATCTTACAAACAGCTTAGAAAAGCTTCTCTCCATCCTCTTTGGGCTTTTGACATAATGGGGTTTTAGGGAAACTCCAGATAACGCAGACTAGAGAAAGTTGTGTGTAAAAGTAAACTTTACTACTATAGAATGTTTTTGACTAACATGTCTAGATTTTTACTTTATCATTGGCAAAACTGAACCGTAAGAAAATTTACATAAAATGTTTTTATAGTGTAGGAAGGTTATTTCCTGCAGCTGCTGAGGCAGGGCTATGCCCTCAGATATATATCCGAGACTGTGGCTGCTGTGGAGATTGAGGAATGTGCTGCAGAAGGTGCATGCTGATAAGGTCTCACCTAGCAGCCTTTTACATTTACCACCACTGGAGACAAGATACAGGACTATACAGTTCCTCTGATTCAGAATGCATTTTCTGTGTTACATATTTACTTTGTTAATACTGTAAGGACTAAATTTGCATGAGTACTTTGAGATCCTCGGATTAAATTCTTGTTATTATCACTGCAACAGTCACCAGATGGTAGTGTTAAAGTCTTATTTGGTATGCAAATATTTCACAGTTCCAAGAGTATTATGGTTTTGTGTGTGTGTCACAGGATTCTTTTGCTTTATTTAGGTGTAAATCAGAGGAAGTAGCAAAAGTGTTTTTAAAATGGTGGGTTATTGGTTAAGAAGCATTAGTAGCTAGTAGAGGTTCATTGCAGAGGTACTAACCTGTATACACTTGTCACCGTTTGACTCAGGTCCGACAACAATGCTCTCGATCCCCTCCCCCCCCCACCCAGTCAGGGAAGGAGAGAGAGAAAAGGAGAGAGACTTGGCTGGATTGAAAACTAAACTACACAGCTTTAATTAAAACACTAATGAATCACACAAGAAAATATATACAATTATATACAGATATATTCAGATATGAGCAAAAGCCTCTCGCCTCCCCCCACCCCCAGCAACTCCCACAGCACTCCCCTGAACTGGCAAGAGTCCCGAGAAATCCCGGAGCCGCTGCTAGAGAAAGCGGAGAGTTATGAGGGTCAGGAGAGCTCGAGCCTAAGGGTCGGCGGTGATGGATGAGCAGAGTCCTCCCCGGACGCCGGCCATGGACGGAAGAGAGCAGGCGAGAAGAAGGAGGAAGCTGTCTTCTAAGATCTCTGTCCTTCCTCTGAGCTTACGTAGATATATGGAATGGAATATCTTTGGCCAATTTTGCTGTCTGTCTAACTCAGCCTCCCACGGGGGGGGTCAGAGATCTCCCCATAGTGTCTGAGCCGGCGGAGTGAAGGTGTAACCTTGAAACCTTAGTTGTTAGAAAAACATTCCACTGTCTTATCAGCCTAGCAGAACACACAGTTGCTAGTTACAAGAAAGCTTACTGAAGGAAAAAAAAAATCAGTGAAAAGAAAAATTGGCTTAATCCTGGCTAAAACCAGGACAACACTCCATTCTACAATTGGGATGTATACTACAGACAAATACATCTTGTCAAAAAACATCCCTTCTCCCTATTTCTGACTCTCTATAATAGGAAGAACTACAAGACCTGCTATGAAGGCAGTGATAGAAGGTACCATTTTTTCTCACATGTGCTTTTCAGTTTGTGTTGTTTTCAGGCTGTATTTTGTGATCTCATGTTTGCAGCATGTGGGTTTTGGAGAAACTCCTTGCCAAACACCTACTGCACTTGTGTTTCCCTTTCTTTGCTGTAAGAACGTCTCTGAGGAAAGAGCATGACATCAATTTCAACTTGTAGGATTCCCAAAGTTAAAGTCTTTGCTGCTTTAGAAGAGATCAGCTCTCTGCCACAGCAGGCTTCTCAGTTAGTGCTGGTATATACTGTTCCTTCCTATAGCCTGGATCCCTGTAAGTTCTTTATCTTGTGTTTAGGTATTTTGACTATGCACTTTAAACAGAAGGATTACCTTAGTGTGCCTCATTTGGACTACAGGTCCTGAATCTCAGAACAGTGCTATTTGGTATCTGCTCCTCTCCAATGAGCAGTGGACACTGGAGAAGAGAAGGAATTATGTAAGCCTGTTGTGAAATGCTCTAATCAATGCCATCATATTTTCAAGTTCATTTTTTGTTAAAGTTTTTGTTCTGTACTGATTGTCTTCCATTCATCGGTTCTGACTGGCTTTGAGGAAAGCCATTAAATATGAATTTGTGGCATTAGCGTTTTTATACATGTTAATGGACAAGATGCATCAAGGGTGTTTTTGGCTTGCAGTCATTTTTTTTCCTGACAATATGGCAGTGCTGGGTGTGCAAAGAGAAGCATGGAGGTGTTTTGATCCAGGGAGGAGAATGCCATGAAGCCCTGTTGACTTGTAGGAGACCTGGCAGTGCTGCATTCCCAGCTGTCTAGCTAGATCCTTAAAGGCCATTTCACAGTCTTGCATGCTCTCAAGTTCCAGAAGCACACATGCTAAGCCCTGGCTTCTCTAGCAAGGTTGTAAAGCAAAGGTATCTTTGTAGGGACAGCTCTTTGTAGTTCTCAAGCCATTTATACTTATATCAAAAGCTCAACAAACCTTTGTATACCAACAGTGGAAAGACATACTCTGAACAGGCTGCTGGGCTGTAAGTCTGCTGAACTATTAAACAAACAAATTGAGACGGATATCATCTAGACCTTCAATCACTCTAAAATTCAGATTTTCAAACAAGAGCAGTGCACACAGGTTGACTAACAAGCTTCTTTGTTCCACTGAATAGCTATTTACTGCAAAGCAGTTTTATTTTGCATGTACACTGGATTTGTAACACAGCTAGAAAAAATGTGTAAGCTGAAACACAGAGAGGAAGGAAGACAGGGAGGAGATGAACATATGAGGCAGCTTAAATGTATCTCCTTTTTATATCTTGAAAATTATCATCAGTATCTTATGCACTGCATGGTGAGACATGTTCTGCCCAGGCTTATATATATGAATCTGATCTCACATCGCAAAGTAATTTTTGTCAGGAAACACAGGAGAGTTGGCAGCCTGTCTCTCCTTTTGCTTAACCATCTTGATGAGTGCTCAGGATTGCTAAGGACAGCTTAGTTTCAGAAACATTCAATTTTTTTTTTTATTGCAGTCAAAATGAAGTTCTCTATGAAAGTATTCCTTTACGTTCCTTTTAGAAAGAGGCAGGAAGGACAGCAAGAAGTATACACTACTGTAGTTCAGTCAGAATATTCTCTGCAGACACCTCTGGAGTCAGGTGCTCACATTGATTTAGGGGGTAGATACTTTTCTGTGATATTGACAGAATCACTGCCACAGCTGATTTGAAGTCTGTGCATTATTAGATTCTGGATTTGCTATAAGAATTTGCAAATAGGAAACGTCCCTCCTGTGCTTCGTGAGGTGACCATTGCTGCCTAGGCAACAGGACCATTTTTTTTGTTAAAGCTGTGAATGGCTGGTCTGTAAATGAAAAGTTTAATAATTATCTCTTAAAGCACACCTGATCTTCTCTTTCCCCTCTCTCAGATCTGGCCACAGCATCTGTCTCACATTCAGCTTGCCTGATGTCATTAACCCCAGCTAACCTGTTCTGCTCTGATGATGTTCATGCAGATGTGTTCCCAACAGTTCCACAACAGAAAGCAAATGTTCTTGTCCATGTTACCTGGTAAGCTGTACACATATAGAAGGAAGCTTTTTACTATTTGAAACTTGCTGGTTTATAGGCAGCAAGCTTCCTTCCAGATTTCTCAAAACTAACATAAAATAATAGGAGTTCATCTGGAATTTTTCCACACCTCTCTTCTTTGGGACTCTTCCTAAAACCCTACAAGTTCAGTCACAACTCAAATTTAGAAAATCACTGTGCTCTTTCTTCCCTTACAAGGAAGCATTCTTTTGGATTTTAGTGTAAAACTCTAAACCATGATAGATTTAAGTGTTATTAATAAAATGCAATATACTATTTCTTAATTTCTCATAATTTGAACAAAAGTAGCTGACTGTATAGGAGATTATGAAGACTTAAAAAAACACAGGAAGGAAAACTAAGAAACCTATTAAACTCCTCACTCTTCCGTCTCAAGGGAGTTCACACTGGAGATAATATTTAAAAAAAACATTAATTGTTCTGCCAAATTATATGTACACACCACACTGAAAGGTGTGACTCCAGCTAGTTTACTTCCTGATGGTCTGGGGTACATGTCAGGGTAGGACTTGATGTGAATGAGGCTTTCCAGGTTCTGAGTTTTATAGGAAGTAGACAATTTTCAGTGCTGGAGCTAGTTCAAATCTTGCTCAGGATATATGGTCACATCTTCCTGTGATGGAGACCTATTCTTACCCAGCCTAGAGTAACAACAAGAACAGATGACTGGAGAGTGTAGAACTAGTGTATACTCTGTCCACAGTTTCCTAGAAGGGATCATAAAGACTGGACCAAGATGCATTTATCAAAAACATTTACTGGTTTTAAAGGAAATCCATTGCACTTTAACTAGTAATTTGGAAGTGATGCACGATGATTTTATAAAAGTATGGTGTAAAATTCTGGCATGTGGTAAAATCTGCCTTGTATCTTTATCTGACAGAAGAGGGAGAGCGGAGGGAAGAGACAGATCTCATGGGAGAAATGTTGCTATGACAATTTACAGCAGCTAAAAATATACTCATGAATGCTTAAAAGCCAATGCAGTAAAAGCAATATTCCCATTCTAGGATGAAACTGAACAGTTTGTTGGAAGTTCAAAAATGGGTAATTCTGTTGAAGGTACTTTGTCCTTGAGCTATGTCTCTACAATCAAAGGATTTAGTATCTGCAGTGAACAGTAAACAACTAAAAGTTTAAGTTGTGCAGAAAACATACAGGGTTTTCTATAGATTTTCTGTGGTGATTTGCATGTTATTACATTTGCAAGTCTTTTTAAGCATGTGAAATTCTGTCTTCATGCTAATAACTCCCAGATAACAGTAATACACTGATGCTGCTCACAATAGATGATCTGTAGGGCTGTTGAAAGACATTAGGTGACTTTCTCTAATAGACAAGCCAAGATATGGCTGTGCAAATCATTATGTTATATCCAAACAAGAAGAGTGCAGGAATAGTTTTCCAAATGCCTCTGTCAGTATTTTTACAGTACAATCATCTGCAGAGTGGGCTGCAGTTCTGCTGCCTAAATAATTTTTTTTTCAGTTGAAAACCCAAATGAGGATGTGGCAGGTCACACACACACACCTCCTTCTTGTCACAATGTTTCTCACACTTGGGTAGCATAAACTGATGGTGAAGGCAGAGTCATTAATTTGCCCCTCTGATGTAGGTAAACACAAGTGTTTTGGAAGGATAAGAGCAGTATTTACAAGGTCCAAATTCTAGCTCAGGTCCTGTGCTTTAGCACAGTGTGTGGCTGGTGACAGGGGTTCAGTGCTCAGATGAATCACTATTTGAAGGAAGCTGCCTATCTCTGCTGCTTACCAGGAGCCAGCAGCGTCATGCCAAACAGTGTTCCTCTAATTTTGGAACCCTCATAGTGTTTACATTGTGCAACCCTGTAATTCACTGCGGGCTCTAGTTTTCCAAAGCCTTGCTGAGGGCACATGGGATTTCCCACCACCCCTTCAAGATGCAACTCAGACCCCTAAGGCTTCTTCACTGACATTCA
The DNA here is from genome assembly GCF_020740795.1 of Apus apus. Classification (NCBI taxonomy): domain Eukaryota; kingdom Metazoa; phylum Chordata; class Aves; order Apodiformes; family Apodidae; genus Apus; species Apus apus. Next base: position 64,946,475 of record NC_067312.1, on the reverse strand, counting down.
TTCCCCTTAAACCTGCATCCTCCAGTTTTATCAGATAAACCCAGGCCATCTGAAACCAGACTGGCATTCAAGTCTCAAGGGTCACAGGAAAAAGGCCTCAATTACATGCAGGTCCCAGACCCTACTGTGTGGCCAGACAGGGATGTTTCTGTTACAGTCAGATAATCAAGACAGGGAAATTCTGTAAGTACATCCAGGAAGTATAATTGAAGCTTTTTGCCATTTTTGTACATTCTCTGACATTCACATAAGAATTCATCTATCATAGGATGGACCAGATTATTATATAATTAATAAAGTTAGAAGGATCCATTAAGCACTGTAATGAGAGAAGTCCTTTTATTTTTATCCAAGTCAACACTCAGATGTTTGACTTTGACTTGCTTTTCTTCTGTCTCTTTCAGATTAGGGTGCATAAAACTCAGTTTATGGCAACTTGCTTTTATTTAATACATCCAGCCCTCAAATTACTGTGTGGGTGTAAAAATCTCACAGAAGCAAAATTCTTTTTCTTGAAATACTGGGTATTTATCAGCAAACAATTTGGAAATAAGTTCTGTTTCATTTAATACAGCCAGAGAATGAAATCTGATTTGGGGCAATTTTTACAGTCTTCTTGATTTTATCTAATAATCAACAAACCACTCAGGAAAGTAAAAGCCTCAGTGCTTTCCTTTCTTTTTTAACAGATACGTTATCTGTCCTGTAAAAGCTGATACCTTCTTCATTTTCTTTCAGTTTGAATTTTCCTATGTATTTGTTACTGAGGAAAGTGCTACCCTTATTTGTGTGTTAAAATGGACCCTAACACATTATTTTGTTTTTACACATGATTTTTTTTCATGTGTTGTAAGGTTTATAAAGACTTGTCATGGCTGGCTGTCCCATTGGGGTAGAGCCCTGGTTATGCACACACATATGCTTGAAGCCAAGGTCAGGGATGATTTTGCAGAGATAGCACTGCAGTGATGAGTCCCCAGGTTTTGTGTACTGTTAACTTAGCCTGAACTTTTCACACACCCTTCCTGCACACTGCAAAGTCCCCAGCATGTTTTTATGTAGCTCACAATCATGCCCATAGATGCTTCCTTTATGCTCACTCACCTGGCAGGGTTTATCAGTCCCTAATGATTAATTGCAAAAGGGTGCATAGTGCTGTCGAGTCTGGGATCATCTAGCTGCCAAGATGAAGGATGGATGTTCTAGCACAGTTTGGGACTTAATCATAACCCAGTAGTTTCTGCAAAGTAGGATCAAAGAAATAAAAATATTGTTCCAAGCCTGCAGAAAACCAAGGGACATTAGAGGAAGGTAAAATGAGACAAATTAATTGTTGAGGTAGACACTGGTCACTGGTGTTAGAAATACACAACCAAGCAGTGGATAACTCTTAGAGAAGCCTGTCACCAACACAAAATCAATTATCTTTACTATCTGTTGGGGTGGCTGGTTGAGGGCATACGAGTGGAGGCACAATGAAACCTTCTGTCATTGCAACCCATTTGATTTCCACCTCTGTTGAGTATCCTCTTAGTCCATAGCCACATAAGAGGGTAGTAATACACTTTCAGTCTAAATGCCTGTATACAGATCTTTGCATGCAAGATGAAAACATTTTAAAGAAATCCAACTGGCACAGGAATTTTCTTTTCCTACACAGAAAGGGCTGTCCCTTGCTGTTAGAAAGGCAGTGAAATCCCCATTACAAGGAATATTTAAAATATTAATGTCCTTATTACAAGGTTTTTATGTGGAAAACCATAATCTCAAGGGCTTTGAGTGTACATGTTTGTGTCTGTTTTTTATGAGTGCTGTGTATGGGTACAGCCACCGAAGTTTGTAAAGAACTAAGGCCAAATCTTGGATTTATAAAATACAATGGGAGAACATTGAGTTACTTACAGCACCAGGCTGTCACATGCTGGTGCTTCAGAATTCTATACTGAGGAGGTTTGTCACAAGTGTCCTTGAATACTTGAATTACAAAGATTTTCTTTTGTATTGGGATTCCTAGTAGTGGGAGTTGCAGATCAGAAACAGGCTAAATATAAGCATACCTTTTGAATGCCTGAATTGGAGCTATTGTATCAGGAAGCCAATTACTTGGTGTTTGGCTCTGCCTTAAAGAGGCACAAAGAAGAGTAACTCTTCTTCTCCTTTTCTCCTTTTGCTTATGAAAGGAAGTCAAAGGCCCAGGCCAATGTCCTGTGCTGCTAGAACAGCACTGGTAGCACTAGGAACTGTCAAAAACGGAAAACCTTGAAATTCTCTATGAGGATCCCAGCTGCTTGCATGTCCTCAGCACAGTATTTTCTTTGACTTAATATTGCCTTTTGAAGCAGCAGAAAGGAGTAACTGTAAATTATTTCAAAAAGCATGCTTATGATATTGTATGGTATTGTAATTTTTTTTGCTTTTTCCTGTATTGTATTCATGTTCTGGGGTAAGCAGCTGGCTACCAGCACCACAGGAACCCATGTCATCCCTCCAGGTGGGGGCTGTTGATAAGAAAATGCAGTGCAGTCCCTTTAAAACTGGAGTCCATCAGCATCAGGCTGGGAGAACAAACCCTTAAATATTATAATCTCAAAAGTTAAGCACCAGCATCAATAGCATGAGGAGGCAGAGCAGAGAACTGAGTCCTCAAAGTACTGTGCTTGTTGGCTGGATTTCTTTTTCATTCCAAGCTTTTTAAATTTACCATTATTTTTTAACTGGCTAAGGTGTCACAGCTCAGATATGCCCTTCCTGGTAGGCTTGCCAGTCCTGTCTTGGTGTTTTTAACTTGACATGTATTTTTGCATTACTTTGCATTGATTGTCTGTCATGTTGTGTCTGATGATGGAAGTCACGCCTGGACCTCCGAAAACTAATATGGAGTTCAAGAAAGGCTGTGGCTATATAGTGTATGGTGGTATATTTGCAGTTCCAGACGGTCTGGATGCCTTGGGTAAACCTGCAGGTAGAGGCAGTGGTACTGTGGCATTGAGAAAGCTGGGCTGAATTTTATTATATTTGCTTTCCAGAGCAAGCATAGAATTGCACCTCTCTATACCAGGGAAAGATAATGAGACAAAGAGCAAAGTGAGAAACCTTGCAACAGCAGGACAAGAGTATCAGCAGTAGTTTGGGAGTAGAGGAGTGGGGAGAAGCAGTAACCCTTGTAACTTCTGCACACAAGAAGTTAGCAGTCTGGGAACACCAACTGCTGCCTTCTTCAGAAAAAAAAAAAGACATATATTTTTGCATTGCCTTGAAGTATGCCTGGCAGAGCTCCAAGGTCAGTGATGACTAAGTTAATGATTGCGGCGGTGGAGGGGAAGTCACAACTTCATTCCCACCATGCCTGCAGACTTTGTAGCCAGGCAGTTCTTCTGCCCTGGTTTCTCTGGGAGAAACTCAGGTGTTGTCTTGTGAGGGGATGTGAATACAAGGTGTTACAAAGAGAGGATGCAAGTCAGTTTCCTGAGAAATGGATAGCCCCAGCTCCTATTGTTGTGCTTAGGGTTTATACTTGTTAGTGTCTGGGTGAATAGGTGCAGTCCTCTCTGCTTAGATCTTAGTACAGGGCTGGAACCAGAAGGTGACGTTTTACCTGTGGTTTTGAACACTGGGAAGGATCTTCTTGGAATTCTTCTTGGAATCTTACCATGCTGAATCACTGGTAAAAAGTCAGTTGCTTCTGAGTTACAGAAGTGGACCTGCTTTTACCACAGGGAGTTACAATATTATACAGTATATGGGTTTTATGTTGCAGGATGGGATTAATCATGTCATAGAATCAGAGAATACCAGGTTGGAATGGACCTCAAGGTTCACTTGGTTCAGCCTTTCCCGGCAAAAGCACGGATGAAAAAAGATGACCCAGCACCCTATCCAGATGAATCTTGTAAGAATCTTGTGTTGGGGAATACACCATGTCCCTGGAGAAATTATTTCTGAGGTTGTTAGTTCTCACTGTGAAAAAATTTTTTCTTGTGTCCTGTCCAAATCTCCCCAGATGTAATTTTTAGCCATTACCTCTCATCTTCTCTTTGTGACTCCCTGTGAAAATGGAGTCTCTATCTTCTTTGTAGTCACCCTTTAAATACTGGAACATGGCATTCAGGTCTCCCCTAAGCCTTCTTTACTCCACACAGAACAAACCTAGTTCTCTCAGCCTTTCCTCATACAGCAGGCTTCCCATTCCTTTGATCATATTTGTGGCCCTCCTCTGGACTCTGTCCAGCCTGTCCACATCTTTTCACTTAGTGAGGACCAAAACTGAACACAAGTAGTCTGGGTATGGCCTGATGAGTGCTGAGTAGAGTGGGTTAATGACCTCTTGGTCTCTGCTGGTGTTGCCCTTGTCGATGCAACTCAGCACCCTGTTGGCTTTCTTCGCTGTTCACTCATATTGAACTTGTTGTCCAGGAGCCCCTCGTCCCTTTCCACAGAGATGTTCCCCAGCTGGGTAGACTCTAACCTGTGCTGCACTCCTAGATTACATTTTCCCAGGTGTGAGACCTAGCATTTGTCTTTGTTGAACTTAAGTCATGACTTGTTTTCTGCTTCTCCATGTAGATTTCTAAATGGGTTCATCTCCATATTTTTTCAGTTTCTAGAGCTGCTATAACCTGCCACCTGGTGTAGATAATGAAAAATCAACTTTTAAGCATTTTCTGAACAGAAAGTGGTGTTGATTTATAAAATCAGAAAGCAAATTTTAGCTTTGTCACCTATGTTAAAATTAAGATCCATTGCCTTGGTTTACTTCTGACACACAGAATCATAGAATGATTTGAGTTGGAAGGGACCTTAAAGATCATCTAGTTCCAACCCCCCTGCCATAAACACAGACACTTTCCACTAGACCAGGTTGCTCAAAGCTCCATCCAACCTGGCTTTGAACACTTCCAAGGATGGGGCATCCACAGTGCCTGTGGGCAACCTGTGACAGTCTCAGCACCTTCACAATAAAAAATTATTCCTAATGTCTAATCTAAATCTGCCTTCTTCCAGTTTAAATCAGTTTGCTTTGTCCTATCTCTACATGCCCTTGTAGAAAGTCTCTCTTCAAGTTTCCTGCACCCCCCCTTCAGGTACTAGAAGGCCACTATAAGGTATCCCTGGAGCCTCCTCTTCTGAACAACCCCAACTCACTCAGCCTGTTTTCATAGGAGGTTCTCCAGCCCTCTGATCAACTTTGTGGCTCTCCTCTTGACTTACTCCAGAAGCTCCATGTCATTCTTGTGTTGGAGATTCCAGAACTGAACACAGTACTCCAGGTGTGTTCTCATGCGAGCGGAGTAAAGGGGAAGAATCACCTCCCTTGACCTGCTGGCCAAGCTTTTTTTGATGCAGCCCAGGACATGATTGGCTTTCTGGGGGCAAGTGTGCTTTGCTGGCTCACGTTGAGATTCTCATCAACCAACACCTCAAAGTCCTTTTCCTCAGGGCTGTTCTCAGTCCGTTCTCTGCCAGCTTGTATTTGTGCTTGGGATTGCCCCAGTCCATGTGCAGGACCTTGCCCTTGGCCTTACTGAACTTCATGAGGTTTGCATGGGCCCACCTCAAGACTGTCAAGATTCCTCTGGATGGTATCCTTTCCCTCCAGAGTGTCAACCACACGACACACGCCAAGAATCACGTCAATTTTCTTCTTATTTCAATGTTTAACAGAGTGATTGCTGCCTGTTAAGTACTTTTTTTACAGAGTAAAACAGGTTTAATAGTGCATCTGACTAAAATAGACAGCTTCTTCCACGGATTGCTCAGTACTTCTGAAATAAGTATTTTAAATTAAGATCATCCTCTTGCCTTCTGGTGTTGTCCCACAGCAGTTCTCACATTTCTCACTGACATTTGGTGGCCTTGCTATAAATGACAATTGATCTCTTAATTTTACAGTTGTCAAGAAAGACCTCAATTTTCTAAGTTAAGTTCCTTTTCCTCCTCCCTCCACTCACACAAAGAAGTACAGGAGAAGCTTTGATCTGGCAAATGTGTGGGCACAGGTTACTTCTTTCAGTTAGAACTGAGGGACTTGGGGTGACTGGAGTTGTTAGGGAAGGAAGGCTTATGAAGGGGTTAGGGCAGACTTACAACTGAGTCCTTTAGTCCCTTGCTCTGGGACAGGTTGCACAGTTGCAGATCCTTAGTGTTACTTGAGCATCCATCTCTGTCTGAAATAAACAGGAGTTTGTCTTAATGGCATATGTCTCAACAGTTTTTCAGAACTTAATTCCTATACTTATGACTCTTCCATTGGTAGGTAGGTGAACTATCATGCACGTTCTTCCTGTATTGTTTTGAGATAGATGTGTGCCAATTTGTGAGAAGACCTGCTATTTAAAAATAAAAAAGGATTAGAGGCCTAATACACAGCCATTTCCACAGGGTGTTATTGTCCTTACTGTATCTGAAGATGAATAATTACATAATCAAGTATGTTAGCACTGAAAGGATAGAACTGTACTAACAGCAAATGTGTTCAGTCTTATTGCTGTTTTTCTTAGATAATGCCATAATAGTTCTCTGCAATAGTCTCTAGACCTTCAGTTTTATTAGATTTATGTTTTTACATGTATTTTTTTATTATTTCTAAAAAGGCTGCATATTAAGAACTCTGGTGTTTCTTATCATTGCCATATTATTTTTTTCTGCCTTCTAAACAGAGATTGTTGCAAACCCTCTGATGATCTCCATAGTAATGCAGGTCAGACCTCTCCATTGCAATTATTTAATTCATGCAAAATACCCCTATGGTGAATGAAATCTTTAATGAGTCTAGTTGTTTTTTAGTTCTTGCAATAGGTCTCACAGTGCTACAGAAGACAGCAGAAGTGTCTGACATTAGAACAAAGCAGTGTTAATTTATCATTAAGTACCACTGTAGTACTTACGAGTACTACGTTCCTTCTGTAAATACCTGTGGAAGACAGATTTGTCAGCAATGATCTGCCATGATTTGACATGACTTGCTGGCTAATATTGCAGGACAGTGTGGGGGATGTCACCAGTATGCTTTCTGCTGTGCACTCAGTGTCTCCTCTTATTCACTTGATCGGTGTAAACTCTGTATCTAGCAGGCTGATTAGCTAATCATGATGGGGAAAATACTTAGAGCATTGGCTTCTTTTTACTCCGCCTTTGTTCCATGGAAGTGGGAAATGTGCAAATTAAAAACCCAAGTTAACACTAAGGTTATAAAATAAAATCAAGTAGCAGAATTTTCTTGAAATTTTGACAAGTCTGCCATCCTTGCATAAAACTGTCAGTCTCTTATGGGGTCTTCTCCAGTAATGATACTGTATGAATAAAATGAAAATAAGTGCAGAGTTCTAGCAGCCCAACCAGAGCTTACTCAGCAATGAATTTTGATGGTTGCTTTAGTAATCAAAGTTTGACTCTCAAAAGCCCCTTTCTCTCTTTTTTCAAAGCTTGTGAGTATTCATCTGACTGAAGATAACTGAAGCTACACATGGAGCTTTCTCCCTTAGAAGACACGCTCCAACACCTTGATGTACTGAATGCTTAATAGCTCTGATATCTGTGAGAATAAAATACCTAGACAAATCATATTAAAAAAACCAATTCATTATTTTACCTTTACTGTTCAAAAGATTGGTGTGATGTAAAGCGATGTGTTCCATGTCAGCACTAAGCTGTTTGTTTCTAGCACTAGCATTACTGGGGAGAATTAGCTGTCTTTGCCATGGATGAAGTCAGATCAACTGATTGTTGGTAGTCCAAGTATACATCAAACTAGCCTACTAATACCTTTTCCAAATGGAAATACTCGTTTTACTGCTGTTAGAGATTGTGGCTTTGCAAAGACCCATTTTTAGAAATAGACTTGAATACTTATTGTATTTAGCTTATTGTACTTGTTACTTAGTAATATCCATGTGTTTTCTCATAATAGATATGATAACCTTCCAGCAATGATAGGGCAGGCTCACGTTTCTCTCACTAGAAATCTTCCTTACTTCCTCTGGGAAGGTGTATTTTTTGTTGTACCCTGTTCTTCCCTACTTTTGGTCCATCATTTAATATTTTTCTGCTGAAAATGCATTTTAAAATACAAGTGGTTTAGCAGAAATCTGGGAAACAGGAAATTTTAGAGAACATAAATCCCTCTAAAGAGGAGGAAATTGGCAGATGGATAGGTTTATGACCTGAAAAAAAGGGCAGTAGTGCCTCCTGCGGCTTATGGGAAAAGCAACAGAATTCCTTTGGGTGTTGTTATTGCAACCAAGTGACCCACTGCACTAGAAGAGGCCTTGCACGTGCAAGTCCTGCACATCAAAAGTGACCACACCACTTCAGTACTCCACTAGCAAGGTGTGTTGAAAGCATCTAAATGAAGGTATCCAGTGCTTTTGGTGACTCTTGAAATCTTGTCTCACCATTTTGTGCTTCACAGTGCCCTTACCCAACAACTCAGAGCTGTAGTGATTTAAGTAACTTGCAGTTGTAGGGAATGATTGATTCAATAAAGCTTCAAGCCCAATTCTGATTTTAACTGGGGAAGCTGGTCTCACACCTTGCACCTTGCAATAAACCCTGCAAGCTGTTTTGTATGGGTATCTCCTCAGACACAGGAATGCTCATCTCAGCTCATTGTTTTGTCTTCACATGAGTACAGATGCCTGTCCTATGGATCATTTGCAGATTTGGGTCCTGTGATTAGCTCATATTAGCATGTCAATGTTCCTGACCAAGCCAGAGGCCAGATAGCTCCTCTTAGATTTTAACCATGAGGAAGTACTCAGAAACGAGACTGCGTTTGGGATTCAGGTTGAGAGCTAGAGTCATTGAACAGTGTGTTACTGAAGAATGCATTGCTGTGAGTAGCCTCCTGTTTGTAGGACATCTGCTTTTGACTGGAATTTATTACATCAAATCGAAGCAGCCACCACATTGCCTTTTATTCATATAAACAGCCATGAGGCCTCTGACTGACAGCCTCTTAACATACACCCTTCCTTCCTAACCAGGTAACATTTCACAAGTCATTTTCTGATGCTGCCAGTGCCTGAAGTGGAAAAGCAGCCTGACACAAACACAGGCATTCAGAAAACTGGATCAGGGCCAGGTCCTGTAGCTCACAAGGCCTGAGTAGATGCACCCCAATATCTACCACCTAGAGTCCAAGAAGTATTCACAGCTTTTACTGTATCTTGTGTGCTGTTTTAGAAGACAAGGGGCAAGGGGGAAAGGGGGATTAGGGAGTGGAGCTGGGGGAAGGGGATGGAGGGGGAAGGAAGTAGGCCAGGAACTTTACAATTTTTAAAGAGAAAAAAGTAGGAACAATTTTTGCAGGATTTTAATATTTTTCCATTATCCAACCAGCTACTATAGTAACTTAAGATCAAGTTTTCTTTTTTTTCTTTTCTTTTTTTTTTTTTTTTCCCTCCAGAAATGAGGTGGGATACAGGAAAATCTGTGAGGAAAGATATTTTTCAGGAAGATATTTTTTAATTTTCCAGCTAGTGTGTAGATTTTTAGTTCAAATATAATTTCATATGTGTATGACCTAATTTAATACTTAAATTCTCCTCTGCCTGCTCTCCTCTTCCTGTTTGAGGTATTTTTGCATAGGGTCATTTTCTTATTTCAGGGAGAAGCTTTACTATGAAATGCAGGAGGAAACATAATGATGAATGACAAGGAAAAGGCTGAGGTGCTAAATGACTTTTTTTGCCTCAGTGTTTAGTAGCAGGACTAGTTATGTTGAGGGAATCAAACTCCTTAAGCTAGGGGACAGAGACCAGGAGCAGAGCAATCACCCCACAATCCAGGAAGAGATGGTCAGTGACCTGCTACACCACACAGACGGGCACAAATCTATGGGTCCGGAAGGGATCCACCCAAGAGTGCTGAAAGAGCTGGTCGGGGTGCTCACCAAGCCATTTTCTTTCATTTATCAGCAGTCCTGGCTGACTGGGGAGGTACCAGCAGACTGGAAATCAGCCAATGTTACCCCCATCTACAGGAAGGGACAGAAGTATGATCCGGGAAATTGCAGGCCTGTTAGTCTGACTTCAGTACCTGGGAAGCTGGTGGAGCAGATAATCCTGAATACCATTATGCAGTGCATGCAGAACAACCTGGTGATCAGGCCCAGTCAGTGTGGGTTCATGATGGACAGGTCTTGTTTGAGTAACCTGATCTCCTTCTATGACAGGGTGACCTGCTTGTTGGCTGAGGGAAGGCCTGTGGATGTTGTCTACCTTGACTTTAGCCAGGCCTTTGACAAGGTTTCCCACAGCATTCTCCTAGAGAAGCTGGCTGCTCATAGCTCGGATGTGCAACACCCTTTGCTGGATAAAAAACTGGTTGAGTGGCCAGGTTCCAAGAGTTGTGTTGAGTGGAGTTCAATCCAGTTGGTGGCCAGTCACAAGTGGTGTTCCCCAGGGCTCAGTGCTGGGGCCGCTCCTGTTTAACATCTTCATTGATGACTTGGATGAGGGGATACAGTGCACCCTCAGTGAGTTTGCAGATGGCACTAAGCTGGGTGGGAGTGTCGACCTGCTTGAGGGCAGGGAGGCTCCGCAGAGGGATCTGGACAGGCTTGACAGATGGATGAAGGCCAGTGGCATGAGATTCAATAAGGCCAAATGTCGGGTCCTGCACTTTGGCCACAACAACCCCTGGCAGCACTACAGGCTTGGGGAGCAGTGGCTGGAGAGAGGGACCTGGGGGTGTCGATTGACAGCTGGCTGAACATGAGCCAGCAGTGTGCCCAGGTGGCCAAGAAGACCAACACCATCCTGGCCTGCATCAGGAATAGTGTGACCAGCAGGACCAGGGAAGTGATCCTGCCTTGGTGAGGCTGCAGCTTGAGCACTGTGTGCAGTTTTGGGCACCACAGTATAGGAAGAACATCAAGGTGCTGGAGAGAGTGCAGAGAAGGGCAACAAGGCTGATTAGGGATGTGGAGAACAGGTCTTAGGAGTCGAGGCTGAGAGAGCTGGGGCTGTTCAGCCTGGAGAAGAGGAGGCTGAGAGGAGAACTCACTGCTCTCTACAGCTACTTGAAATAAATTGCAGTGAGGTGGGTGTTGGCCTCTTCTCCCTAGTGACCAGCGATAGGACAAGTCCAGTGCTTAAACCATGTTCCTAAGCACCACAACTATTCGTAACTTAAACACTACCATGGATGGAGATTCAACCACCTCTCTGGACAGCCTATTCCAGTGTTTAATTACCCTTTCAGTGAAGAATTTTTTTCCAACATCTAATCTAATATGTGTATGTATGTCTAAGAGCACACTGCACAACATGGCAAGAAGAATTAAATGCTTTTGGGGAGACTGGGTTACATTACTACCTTTTTGCAACAGTTGGTTTTTTGTTTGTTTTGGTTTTTTTAAATGGATTTCTTATACATGAGAGCACTGCTTCCACCTCTTCCTCCTGCCTTCAGTGACTTCTTTCCCATGCACTTTTGTCTGCTGTGTTCCACAACCAAACACTGCTGAAAAGCTGGCCATATTTATACAGCAAAGTTATGTGCTTGCAGCCTTGCAACTTTACACGCAGCCTTGACAAGCGCTGCAACAAGGTGAGAATTCCTGAACTCAGCTGCTGATAGTGTGGCTTTACAGATCAGGACAAACTGGTGAGACACATCTGGAAAGGTACTGCACAGCTAGGATTTCAAATAGGTGCCTGGTATCTTTGGATCTAAGCTAGGAAGAGCTATCAATGTACAAATATATATGGGTTTCTTTGAGAAGTCAATAAATAGAATTGTACTTCACCATGGGTTTCATGGCTGTGAGCCAAATCAAGGAAGCAGAGACAGCAGGCGAGGCATATATATTCACACCCTCTTGCACTGACCTCAGAGTTTACCCCATCTGTGCATAATTTCTGCTTGATGCAGCAAACTTTTTCATATTACTATGGTATGTCACCCCTGAACTCTAGACCTGCAAATAATTAATTATATGAAAAGGCCTATTAACTTCAGTAAGAGGACTACCTGTGCACAGAAAGCTGCACAGTGCTGGGCCAGGCGCTAATAAAGGAAAGCTGATGATGTTATTTCAAAGGGCCAGGACTATCTAAGGTCTCCATATAAGTTTAAATCAATTCTCCCAGGGAACCAAACCAGGAGTTTCAATTTCTGTGTTAATGGTAAGGCTCCCACCTTTATTCTCCATCATCTATATTCATTTGCTGCAACAGACTGGAATCTCTCTGTGGTTTTGCTTCTGTACAGAATTGGATTTTGTTTTCAAGGTGCAAGGATTCCTGTTTTCAGTGAAATCCCTTGTCATTTCTCTTTTCCCCAAGCATGCTTTTGCTTATTCACAAGGGTTGTATGTTTTAATGAACATTACTTTTTCTTCTGTCTCAGCCTGTCAGAAAAGCTTAGTAAACCTTGTGCCTTGTGACAAATTCATTTAGCAGGTGGATGGAGCATATGCACAGTGTTCTCTCTTTGGAGTTGCTGTCTCTGTAAATTACTGAGGTCCAGACAAAAAAACATCTGGCATTCCCTTAAGGGGAAGGGTGAACACAGGTTGCTTAACACGGGCCACTCCTAGCAGGTCTCAATGTTTGGCTTCATCAGTAAAAGAACTTAGGGAAGAATTGCATGAAAAATACCTGCACCATGTGTACAGAGATATATTAACAAGTCTCATCTCAAGGCAAGGAGACAAAAGCCTCCTCACTCCCATTCCACACCTCTCCTGCCTGAATACACTGCTGTCTTCCCTGTGGCACAGCATCATTGCAGGTTTGTATCCTACTTGTGTGGTAGGAGAGAACCATACTGCACTCACCAGAACCTTCTTTGCATCTAGAAAGCACAAGGTCGTGATGCAAAGGATAGGCATTTTTGAACATCTGCTGTGGGCCAGACACAGCACACACATGAACTCTTACTTTTGATGTAACTTAGGACTTGAACTGCTCCTTTTTGGCAGTCATCTGGAGTCACTGTGGTGAAGTTCCTGGGAACAGCACAGACAGCACTGGAAAACTGAAATCTTGAGAATTTTGGGATGGGAATCTCCTTTGGAGACCAGGTCTTGAGCTTCAGAATTCAATCTTTCATACAGATGATGCTACAAATTGTCTGCTCCCACTCCATATTGGGCAGGTCTTGTGTTCACCAAGTTTGTGGGAAGGCTGAGGGTTACATTTAAAAGTGCTCTGGGGAGTTTCAAAAAAACATGCTTCCTGAAATTGTTCAGTTGAGCAGAGTAATAATTTAGCTTCTACTGACTGTGCATACACAAAAGACCCCCAAATTAATAGTAAATCAGAGCAAGAACAAACACGTTTTCTTCCTAGGAGGAGCAGGGAGGGAAAGCAGGGTCCCATTGCACAGTGATGTGCTACCTGATGACCCTCACAACACTGCAGCAGGAGATGGCCAGTGGAGAAAGACACTATAGGTAGGGGTTTAGGCTCTGGTATTAAGACATTACAGGCCAAGTGAAGTACATAAAAATGGACAATACACATTGCACTGAGCTTTCCCCTGTGGCTGCTCTACTGTGTAAAGCTAATTGCAAAGATCAGTAGAGGAAAAATTAGTTACTGTTAAGAGCACACAGCTACTGCATTTCTTTAACGTGTCTGTGCTTCCATAATGCTTGACGTGTCACAGATCCAAATAATATAATCTAATGTGCTTATTTCTAAGGAGTTAGTGCATTTAATGTGAACAACCTTGCTCAGCCTTTGCTTTGTCCCTCAAAAAGTTGTCTGATGGATGCTGGAAGCAGAGGAATTACAGTGCTCCCAGCCTACTGCTCTATTTTAAAGAGGATGATGTGGCTCAATGGGCTGGAACACAAGAGATGGATTCTCCCCCAGGTAACCTTGAGTGGCTGGCTTCACACCTAGAAGCTTCAGCTCACTGTGTAGCTGAAAAAGAAAAGGACAGGGGAAGCTGATGGCACCTCCTTTTTTTTGCAGCAGTTTGAGACACAAATCTATGTGTAAGAAACAAGAGTGACCTGAAGCTATACCTCCTGACACAAGCTAGTTTTGGTACATGGTTCAATTCTCCCATCTCACTGTCATTCTGTAACTAAAACGAACTGTCATTAATCTGAACACATTCATTCTGATCTGCCTGCTAAACCTGTTTTTCAAGGTTAGTGGTTAAATGGCTAAAAGTATAAATGAGGATATACACAGAACTTGCTGTAACAATGGTATAAAATTTTACGTCCTCTGTAATGCTGCCTGTTCTTCATCCATCATAGTCTTAAAGCACAAGGGATTGCTCCTCCTGTGAATTATTCTTATTTCAGAAGAAAAGCATTTTACGAAACACTGTCTGTCTAACCTTTCACAACAGCTTTTTGAAGACTGAAACAGAGAGTCTAAATTGTATCTCAGCTGCAGATGCAAAAGCCATGAATAAAGTCAGTGAAGCTGTGACTACTCGTAGTGAAAGTCCATTTCAATATAAATGTAAAATGTTAAAAGAATGCTTCAATATCTTTGGGAAGCTAAAAAGAACATGAAATCAATTTAATATTTGTAGAGGAATGACAAATATTTGGATTGTAATATAAAGCTGTTTTAGAGCCTTCAGAAACAATCATGATAAGAGCTGCGTGTTATGTTCTCTATTAAAGGAAAAATACTAAGCTGCTTCCAGAGCAGTTTCCATGAGTCATTGTTTGTTTTCTGTTAGAGCAACACCTAGAAGTCCTCAGCAGGGACTCTGAAAGTGAGTTAGTTCCCTTGTATTTCTGTCCAGTTGTCTGCATGCTGTTCAGATTTCAGATTTATAAGAGGCAATATCTGTCTCAAAGTACTTGAAGCCTTACTAGGCCAGACAGCAAAGTTCTGGAAGTACAGAAAAGGAGTAAAATGACTAGCCAATATGACTTAACACCTAGGAGCAGATATTCTGAGTGCTAGAGAAATGTCCTACCCATGAAAAAGCAGTCTGCCTTTTAGGACACATAATCTGTTTGAGTACTTGCTGCTGTTCAGAATAATAATGCAAAATAATCCAAATAGGGATAAAATGTTGTGCCTTAGCATAATTATGGTGGTGTTAATGATACCTTAATGACCTATTTAATTTTTAGATATTTTTTTCTCAAAATTTTTAAATTTCATATTAGAACCTAGATATACAATGTGATTCTTTAAGATACATGTAAAACTGAATCTATTTTCTCTGCCTGTGGTTTTCCATCTGATATAACATGGTTGTTCTGTTAATAATCAAAATAAACAGGAACAATGGCATAAAATGCTCAGCAGTTCTCCATATGCAGGACATTGTAGTCTGTGTTTGTGTCTGTTCTTTCTTTCCTAAATGATAGCACAATGTGGAAGAAAAAGGCAGCATCCTTGTATAAGAGAGCTGGTATTTTCTGATAGTGCAGTTTTCAGAAGCCACCACCAACGAGCCAGAGCAGCTGGATGCGTGAGTGTTAGATGGCTTGAAATAGTTATGTACACATTGCACCTGTCAGTGTCCATGTGATTTTTCAATATTTTTGTTTCCCTACAGCACTAAAGGTGCAATGAGAAAGACGCTGAATGCAGGAAATTGTAAAAAACTCTAAAATAAATCTCCCAAAACTATCTACTTTATTTCAGATATTTCAGGATTACTGAGGGCTTTAAGAAAGACTGAATAAATTTCCTGCATCAGTGCCTGCATTTTTGGGAAGCTTCGTCCAAACACAGTGCATCACCTTAGTAATGGATATTGCTTGATTACAGGCACCCATAATTCAGGTCATCATAAACACCATATTTCCAAAGAAGGACATAATTTCACCTGGAGGTTATGTTTACATCCCGTTTGATTTTTGGGATTCTCACAAATGAGGAACTGAGGATTGCTTTTCCTCTGGTGGGACCATTTTTCAAGCTCCTCTCCCACACTGAATCTCTGATAAACTGGTTGGATTAATTCTGCACACATTCATTTCATGCAGCAAGGGCAGTTGTCCTTCCTTCCTCCAGGTGCCTGATGGATGGATATCTTCAAAATGTGTTCTTTTGTAATTCCTGCCCGTTTGTTTGTGTTTGAAGAGCCATTGGCAGGACAAGGGGGAAAAAAGATTGATCCTGTTGGTATTGTGGACTATGACCATATCAGTAAATAATTTGGCAAATAGCATTCCAGCAGATTGAAACATTTGGTGCTGCAATCATTATTACACTGTATGCAGTTCAGATTTTACTTCAGATTTTACTAGACCCCTTACTTAAGCTTCTAGACTCTTATGAATCAAAGCAGTCACAAGCAAAAGTCATTGTTGGAAACACTTATATTCTTGTTAAAGTGTGGAGTGCAGTTACTATAAGGCAGAGGAGAGACTCTGAACTGTTTCCTTCCAAAAGGAATCCACTTCATATATCCCAAAACCACTCTGCATATTGAACCAATGCTTGGAAAAAGGGAATTACTTTTGCTTTCTCTTCATAACTGCACTGCTGTTTCAAACAAACAAACAAACAAACAAATTAATAAAACCCTAGCCTTATATGGGGATACACCAGGAAATATTGCAGCTGCTTGCTGCAATGACACCATGCTTAATGCTGCAATGCACTGACACCAGTTCTGTGAGTGGCAATGGACCATTCCCACCAGTAGGAACTTCACCTTAGAGCAAGTGTTTACAAAATTGCCTTTTTAAACAGTATTTCATGGAGGCTAGCATGTAGGAAAATGCATATATTCTTTCTGTTTGGAATGTTTCTTGATACAAGCAACACTCTTCAGCTAGCTTTAGTCTTTCCATCTACCAGATTTGGTCACAGAAAAGAGGTGCAGGTTTTGAAATCTGGTATATTGAATTAGTCATTGGTTCATTTTACCATGCTGTGAGAAGTACATACAGAGTCATCATCAGCTGGTTGCCTGAAGTGTTCTGCACTAAAAGATGATCTGTGTGTGTTCCACATCTCGAGTCTTGGTATCATATGCAGTTAGAGAAATGGTGATGGAAAAGTTTCAAAACCAGCAATGATGTAGACCAAGAGTTCTGATCCATAATTAGTCTGTCCTACCTAGTTCAGGTTTTTATATTTTTGAGAAGTACATTTTATTAATCTGATAAAAATAAGCATAATGGTACATATGGAACAAATTAACAGGAACAGTAAGAACAAAAACAGTCTTGCCATAAGTATTAATGTAATTCTGATGGATTGACTTCTTCAGAAGATCTCTAGTGCTGTCTGAATTATTGATACAGTTTAAGTACTTAGGAGACTTGCAGAAAAGTGAGGAAAAGCAGAGCTGATACTGATCAGTGTCAACTGTAGAGCTTTGCAAGTGAATTTGATTGCACATCAAACCTGACCTGGCATCTGTATAAGGAGGAGAGTGAAAGCAAGCAGTGAAACTTACCCATGAGGTGCTGTGGACAGTGCTGGGACTGCCAAACCTGTCCTGAATTAAAAACTCTGCCTCAAAAAACACCATCTGCTCTTAAAAATCTGAATATTTTAGTGAACAGAGCTGCTAAAAAACTGCAACAACATCCTCCAAATGCACACATCATACATTCAGACTATGCTGTCATCGAAAAATAAAGCTGTGATTAAAATAGAACAGGAGGCAGTGAAAATCAGCAATTACACCTGAAAGAACAAATGCTTGCACAGTGACTGAGTGCAGCTGTTCTAGATTAACTCAATCTTCACAGGTGATTTTGACCCTTAGAAAGAAACATCTTTATATTTTTCCACTAATGCAGATTGAGAAATTTTTTATGTGACACAAGCTTAGCAGAGCATCATAGCAATGAACACCTCAGATGTAAGACTTGACAAATCAAGGTCTGCCTACCTTGCAGTTGTTCACTAAATGTATCCCTCTCCTGATATTCTAGACTGTCTATTCCAGATCAGGAATGTGGTCAAATGAAATCGGTCTAGTCCTGAGTGAGCCAGGTATTAGATACGCAATCTGGAGTAAAGGGCAGAGTGTTAATCTTGTGTATATATTCCTCTTTCAGTTCAAACTATCAGCTTATTCATTCTGACCTCTCCTGTGTAGTCAGTCCTTCAAAGGGTGAGGCTGGCACATTATCTTCAGTAGGTCATATGATCCATCACTAGAGCTGGGATTAGGTGAGAAGCTTTTCAGACTGCTCATGCTAAGCAGTGGTTTGGCTTATGATAAGCTTGCTAAAAACAATTTAGCACCAACTATTTATGTAAACATTGCTGTACAATTCTCTAGTTGCACTCCTCCAAAGTGGATTAAGTTGAACAGCTCAGAGGCATTTTTCTGTGAAATTAGCTAACCCACGCAAATAGTTAGAGAAGAATAATGATGGCACATTAAACTCACACCTGAGTTTATTTGTCAATAAATTCTCTGTGTGGACAGGTTTTGAGAGCACAGAGCTCATAAATGAATGGTACAGGTAAACTGTGCTGTGGTTGCAGCAGACAGGCAGCTAAACAGCCTTGAATGCTCGGAGGAAGCATGAAGGGTTATGTTAGAGAGCAGCAGAGTTTTTTGCTGGCTAAATAAACTACCTTGCTGTTACAGAGCAAAACAAATGAAGGAAGGGGAGTACAAGTCAAGAGCAGTGTTAAAGTAAGTATCACCTGGAAAGCTGTTGTACAGAACATTGACTGACTTCGTGACACGGTTGCAAAGATCTGAACGCAGAGATTTACAGGTATGAAGGCATCACTTGACAAAGCCTTGCAGTGTCCTGTCCATTTGCAAAAGTGACCCCTTTAAGGTGCTCACATTTTTTAAAAAACAAATGGCCAGACTATTGTGGTATTTTCCTTACCCTTGCTATGGTGGCAAGTACTAGAATCCTTTTCCTTTATCACTACATAGTTGTATTCTGGGTTGTGTATACATGTGGAGGTGGTGGCCTTGGCATGCTGTGTGAGCAAAGTACTGATCTGGGACAGGTCTACCTGCAGCATCTCTCTGAATCCTGGACTTTTGCCTTGTCCTGTCAGTAACACATGGTCTGTGATTTTGGGTCTGTTGTTATGAACACTCTATACTTGTATTTTTGGTACCTCTTTTTGTCTTGTGGTTTAAAGCCATTTTAATAGTTCAGTTACAGGTTGCATATAAGTCTCATAAGCAATGCTGCTTGTTATGAAGACAATCCCCAGTATGGCCCTGCTGTGGTTGACTTCCCTTTGGAGATTTTGTTTCCCACCAGTACCACAGTGCTTCAAGCACTTGTTTTACAAGTGCAGATCTGCCATGGCCTTGAATCAAGCACAAGGCCTGATGAAGAAGAGATTATATCAGTTATCACAACATACTGTGTCCTCACAGTTTATACACCCAGATTTATGGTAATCAGACACTTACATGCATCTGAAAGATCAAATTTTTCCTACTGTTGAAGAAGGGGAGGTGAGCTACACATTAATTTCTTGTCAGGACTTTTTAATTGCTTATCACAAGCAGGGCCAGGGAGCTTTGCTGAGTTCACATAGGAGCTCAGGTTTAGACATGCAGATTGGAAGTAGACAGAGGAAAGTGACCTCAGAAAGATATGCCCTGAAAGCAATGTTCTTAAACCAGGCAGCACTGCAATACTCGGGGAGAGCAGATGCTTTGCTCTCTCCATTTGCTCAGTTACTCCACTGCAACCTTGGTCAGTGCTTTTTGAATACTTTATCACTCTTGATGGCCTTGTACTGTGAACATTTTACGTAGAAAGGTACTGCTCTGCCATGGAGGCTGGAAGAGCAGGGAGGTTCCTGTCAGAGCTGTCATGCTAAAAAGTCCAGGTGCCTCCCAGGCACAGAAACTCACAAACTGGGCTTTGGAACTGTTGCTGAAATCCTGACTTGTTAAACCACAGAATGAATATGCCCTGCCTTACCAGGGAGTAGGAAGTCCAGGTACAAAATGCAAGCATCACATATGTGTGAAGCACCTGGGCTGTGCTAGCACAGAAGGACATCTGGAAAGACTGTCCATATTCCTAAGGCTGCACTGATGACACAAGATGCTGCAGGAAACAAGCAACCTGGGCTCAATCCTTACTCTAGGCAGAAAATGTTCCCTGAGACACCAATCTCTTCCTCTGGCTGGAGTTTCTTAGATTTGCAGGTCCACTCTTCTGTAATTTGTTCTCATTTTCTAATGAAATCTCTGTGATGAAGTGAGACAATGGTCTCATGTGGCACTTGAATAGGCCAGTTCATGCTTGCCATTAATTAGCTGGGTTTCAGTTCTTGATTTCAAACTATAACAATAATTAAGTTTGTATGAAGGCTGAATCATAGACAGTAACCTTTATCTTATACTCAGTAATGTCACTGAGAGTCCCACTGGGCATCACATTTCCAGTTAGCTGCTTCCAAGTGTTGCTTCTGGTGACCTGCTGATATTGTCTAACTGGTCTGCTCATCACAACCAACGATGGAGGACTGCACGAGTCTGGTACACAGTGCCAGCTCAGGGAGATTTCTCTCATTCCAATATGTTAGAGAAACTTTCATTACAGTTGCCGACAGCCAGCTGTTGAAAAATTATTTGCTCTCCCTTGGCTGTAGATGAAATTCAAGTCACGTGCTCATGACCTTCTTACATAAATTTGAATATCTGAAGTCAACAGTGCTGGACTCTTGCCTAAATGAACATGGAAAGCCATGAAGATGACCCAGATGTGAGTAGGGCAGAAGGTGGCTGGACTTCACGCTGAGCAGTGACAATGTGTGTGCTGAGTCAAGAGTGCAGATGTGGGAACTTAAATAGACCTCAGCACCCCCTCACCCCACCCCTGCAGGTAAAATCTATGCCTGGGAAGATTGCCTGTTTTAAAACACTCTGAGAAGCTTTTCCAGTTTTCCTGCTTTGCACCTTTTCATATGTCTGATTGCCTTCCTGTTTTTAAAAATATTCCTAAATTCTTGGCTTAGGTGTGCTAGAAACATTATTTCACAAGTCAAGATGTTCTGAGGACATTATTATACCACATAGACATTACTTCTTTTTAAATAAAACCTTGACCACAGTTTTCCTCCATTTTTCTTTCCCTTCCTATAGGGTACAAGCCAAATCTGACCTTACTGGGGAGAGAAACAAAACCATAGATTACTAGATTGTTGAAAGATGCAGGAAGGGGGAAGAGGGGGGCGTATCTTCCCTCCAAGTTCTGTGCCACTGAATGGCTGTCACTGTAACAACTCGTAGTGCAGTAATAAGTAAAACAATCCAGAAAAGAAGAATCAGGCTATTAAAACAGGGAAGGACCAGAAATGAAATGTAAAGCTATATTGAAATGCAATTATGTTGAACAAAGGTCAAGCCTTGCCCTGCCCATTACACTTGGTTCTGTCTGAATCTGAGGAGGTTTGGAAACAGGCAACAAAATTAATCAGGGGACATGTCTGTAGGTAGAGGATGAATCCACCCTGTTCTGAGTAAGGCAAGAAGTGGAGAGCAGTAACAGGGTAACTGTCAGCAAAGTAGAGCATTGTAAGACATTTCAGGATTTCTGCTCAGTCTTTCTCACCTTCTGAGACCAGGAGGGAACATTCAGTGAAACCAAAAGGAAATTTTTGTTCCACAGCAGATAATGAACTTTTGGAATTCATTGCCACAAGATGATATTGTTCTTCCCCATGTATTAGGAAAGTTGATGACTTTCCTGACTAAGGAGGATCAACTCAGGGAAACAGCATTCTCTTAACTAATCCTTCAGTTTTAGGTGAACTGCACACCTTATATCCAAAGACTGAACTGATCAAAAGATGTGTGCTATAATTAGTTCCTTACACTGGTAATGTAATACTGATGGTGCAACACTTTACATTTCATTACCAAAGACATCCCCTCTAAGAAAGTTCTACAGCTCTTACTTTCTGTGCAAATGTATCTAAGTCAATAAAGGTAAAATCTTTGCTGAAAGAGGAAAAATTATTCGAAGTCTACCAGAAATTAGGAGAATAGCCCTTCTTACCCAACCATCAGAAGCAAATATAGTGGTGATTTTCACAGGTTATTTTGAAGCAAGTGCCGTGGGGAGATGAGGTCTGAACTATGCCACCTTTAGTGTGACTATAATGATTGTTTTGTTTAGAGGCTCCTGATATTGTGCTGTTACTTCAGAGTGGCCATCCACATGTTGGAATGATGTACATTCATAGAAACAGGGTGTTGTGCACAGATAAGGGCTTAAGCAGTTTTCAGAGAGCTGTTATCTCAGTTTGCCAGCATCCAGCTGAATCTTTCTTGATTTCTTTTCTTTGTATTTTTCATGCTGTTCTAAAAACTTTATACACACTCTCACACACACGTACATGTCCGTACAACAAACATGCACTCATACAGCAAAACCAAATTTACATAGGTATGTGTGTAAAAGTCAGTCCATACATGTTTAATATTTTTTCTTTTTGGGGCTAAAGGGAGAAATCTGTTTTCTGTTCAAGTTTCCCTTGAGGTTCAGACAATCTCTTGTGATCATTCTTATAAACAGCTTTTATTTACACACATACATATATATGGATTTGCAGATCCCCTTCTCTGCTGTATGATGTTCTGTGCTGTAAAGAAAAGACAGTGGAATACAATTTGTAGTGGAGCAGACCCAAAAGCACAAAGATCCAAGACAAGCCCTCCTCCTGTTCAGCATGCAGACATGGCAACACTCCTGTGCTGACAGTCTTGAACAATTCTACCTTTCCATGCTGGCTAGAACCCTTTCATATTGCTGGTGGGCTTAAGTCTAACCTGCAAAACTATACTGGCTGGTGTTGCACTGGGTTGGGTTCATGGTCAGAACTGCTTAGGATGTATCGCAGGGTGGCTGTGAGCTGAGCCTCACCAACCTGGAGAGATTTGCATTTACTGTTGACACTGCAAGTCATACAGACAACCAAGTTTAGAGACAAGAGGGTTCCCAGCAAGCTGTTTGCTCTGGTGAGTACCTGAAAACCTGCTATTGCATGCTTCCTGTTAATGCAGTTGTACCTCTCCTGGCTGCTGGGGAGTCTGAGAGTAAAAGAATAGACCTTACCTCACCTGCAGCATAAAAAAAAAAGAAAAAAAAAAAAGAAAAAGAAACAAAGTGAAAGTAGTCTCTGGTAAGTGTTGTAAAGGGTCTTTGGCAAAGCTAGAAATAAAACACTTCTGTAACCCTCATCTACATTGAAGAAGTGCAGCTCCCACAGGAGCACTGACCTCAGTCTTTAGGTTTTCTAGTCATCAGTCCTTGGAAGGCTGCATCACCCATGGAAGAGCTACAGCCTATAAATATTTGGCAGAGTTGACTTGCAAGACTCTCACAGCTTCCCACTTATGCTCTGGGGCTAACTGTAAATAATTACAAAATGGGAAGAATACAACCCAGAAACTTGCCTGTGGAGGCAAGGGGTGCTAGTTTAAACTGAAGTTTGAACTTGAACAGTATCTTGAATGTATCTGTTTTTTAGGCCTTAGAAACTTTCAGGTTTACTTTCCTGTGTATTGAAATGCAAAGATTCAGTTTTCCTCGACTCCCAGTGCCTTTGTCAGGGAATAGATGTATACTGCAATGAAAAAGCCTGATGCTTTTCCAGTGAATCCCAGCAAAAGAAGTGTTAGCAGTGAGATGGGCAAAATGCAAGACAAATGCAGAGCTGCTCTCTGAGGGCACAGGGAGGAGAGGGATTTTTCAAATTCTATCTTTGCACACGTTAATGTGTGTAATTCCCATTCTATGGAATTATTTGAGACTTTTTGAATGGCTTTGGTGATAGCATCCATCAGGGTAAGTTCAGAGTCTGCCTTTAAGTTTTCATTGTGAAGCTGCTGAGCACTGAAGTCAATGTAAGTCCTTGCTGGTCTGGAATGGCACTACTCTTTGTTGAACATGGAAATCTGTAAGCAGGCCTCAGTCAGAAAACATAGCATTTCTCTAGAACTGAGATGGTCTGTCTTGCAATCTCTTTCCTCAAAAGATTTCTGTAGAATATTCTCTCTACTGCATAAGAAGAAAGATCCTTTTTGTATTTATAGATGTGTTAAGCCTTCTGCCTTCTGCCACACTATTCCTTTGAGGAATGACTTTACAATACCTTGTACTGTGTCCTGTCCTGTGCCAGAGTTTCCTTGCCAACCCATCCCTGATGAATGATCTATTGCTTTTGCTGACCAGTCCCTGCTTTCTATAAATGAAGCAGAAATGGATACAAGCAGTATGTATTCATATAAACAACTTGACACTCAGATATCTGTGCAGATACAATGTTTGAAAGGCATCAACCCTCAGTGGACTACATCTTTCCTGCTTTGACTTGCAGAATCTGCCACAGCTTCTTAGTGTCTTGGCCTGCAACACACATCACTGCCAAATGTTGCATTTGATGGGCAAAATCAGATGTCAGCAGCACTGACTAGACATCTTGAATTAAAAACTGATGCAAACCTTGGTTTGATACATGTCTTAAGGGTAACAGGCAGATAGGATAACTGGAAACAACTTTCAAACCCAGTGCATGTGGGACCTGAGGTATCCTCGCTGGATGGTTTGACATTGTGTAGTTACAAGCTGCATGCTTGAGTTGCCTGGGGCCTGGCCAAACCAGTTCAAACATGTTAAATGAGAATGTGTGACTGGCAGAAAGGGTGCTTTTTTTCCTCCCTGAAATACACTGATGATGCTGGATAGCCATAACAGGCAAAAACAGATTTCCTAATTCAGAGGTGGCACTTCCTGTTGGTTGTCCCAGGGTGGGACAGAGCTGAGCTTTCTTGATGTTGCAACCACAGGTTACCTGTGGAGAAAGATGCAAACAGGACATAGCTTGCCTGCCTTTTTGTATGTACACGTAGCTTAATCTATTTGCAAAGGACCAGTCTGTCTATATTGCTGAATAAATCCTGTTTCAAAGGAACATCTTGGAGAAATGTTGATTCGATGAAGCAGTTCCCATTACTCTCTTCCCATTACTCCCATTACTTTGAATGAAATTCTCACTTTTCTGGCATCGAGAAGGGGAGGTGTAAGATACCTTGACCTTGGTTGCTGGTAGGTATTTTAACCATCTGGTCCCAGGAGCTGGACCTGGTGTCAGCCCTGGGCTGAAAGACCCGGGTGGGCTGCAGAGGTCTGGTGGCAGGGGAGCGGAGTAGGAAATACTGTGAGAAAGCTGTCTGTTCTGACTTCAGCAGGGATGAGGTCAGGCCTTCCTCATACTGAAAAGTATGCAACGTGAGATGCTTTCTATACAATGTTCTCCAGTGGCTCTTAAATCTCCTGCTAAGAACCCTGCCTTTGCCAATCTTTTATGATCATAAAGAGAGTTTATTGTTATATTATTCTTGTTTCTCCCAGAAGAAACAGGGGAAACATTAAGGAGGGATTGTCCTGCTAGCTCACAGTTATTTATTTCTTACGAGTCTTTAGAAGTCCAGGTCTTGTGTTTATATTCTCAGGCTGTATAATTCTTCCCATGTTTTTTGAGACCTCCACATCTCTTCTTAGAAGGTTTCCATCTTAACCTAATCCATTATCAGTCACAGAAAAATCAGTGCAACACAGCAGCTGTGTAACTCATCTGCTGCAGTTAGGCAGAGCTTCAGCGTTTAGCAGAGCAAATAGTTTGGCTTCAAAGAATTATTATTATGAGGAAAAATTATAATTCTGGAAGGATAAATGCTATGCACAAAACCTAGGTATAACAAAAAAGTCCTCTTCTCACACATGCTGAGTAAGCCTTTGGGAGAACAAGGGTGGTGTTTGCTTTGACTCTGAAGTGGCTCAAGCTGAAGCAGCATGCTGGGTCCCAGCCACTGCTGAGCAGCCCATTACTGAGGGAAGGGGCAGACTGTGCAGGCACCAGACAATTTATGTGCTCCATCTGTACCTTGTGGTAGAATCCATGATATAAAAAAAGGGAGGATTCAGAGCATAAGCTGTGCATAAGCAGAACATAAGCATCTGTGCTGGATATTTATACTCAGGAGAGAAAGACCAGATCCTCCCTCTTAGTGCCATTTCCTGCAGGTGTTGCTGGGAAAGGCAAATGTGTAGCTGAAGGCTGAGCCCTGCACAACCAAGCTACAAAGCAACAAAGGCAAAGCCACAGGAAACAACAAAGAGTTGCCTGTCAGATGCAAACATCAGAGTCTGGTTAGGGGCTGGGGGCAGCTTTGAATTGTTTTGGTCCTCCTCATACTCTGTGCATGCCCTTCACACGGAAGCTGTGGCATGGTGGGAAGTAGGGGATGCACAGTGCTGGAAGCTCTTTGTGTCCTTCTTGTGAGAAATGTTGCCTACATTGCTAAGACAGATAGTCCAGTCTGCAGCACTGCTGGGAGGAGGCGCTCAACAGCTCTTCTCATAGACCTGGACTGATGACAGATATTTTTTACCCAGCAAGTCTGCACATGTAATCTGAACCAAAAATCTACTTGTACTTAGTGCCCTTTGAGTAGAAATTATATCTAGCTCATTACAGTCATTGTGGCTAATAATCACTGACAGATGTCTGAATAAAACCAGGAAACAGCAACACAGCAGAGGAGTGGGTGGTGCATGTGCTGCCTTCAGGGACCAAGTTCCATGTGTCATGTCAGTGGGGGAGACTGAGCCTTTACTGTGACTATAAATTGCATACCTCTGCTTCTGTTTTGAAGTATCTCCATATGGGAGTGAAGAGATACTGAAAGCTACCCTAGATTCTTCAGTCTGTTGCTGGCATTGCTCCCAGAATGCAGAGTGCTGAAACTTTGAATTTACTGTTACTGGAATGTCAGAGCAGTTGCTTATCAAAGAAAGAAAAGTCTTTCTTCCCTAATAACATAAAGAATACATGTAATCTTTCTTACAAATAGAACTGAGTATAATGAAGAGACAAAACTGAAATCACAGAAGATATTTTTGATGTGTTGATGTGTGTAGCCTTACTCATTTGCCTTCAATTTTTTTGACACTAAGCTTTGAGAGCCAAAGATATAATGGAAAATGTAGGAAACTGAAATGCTGAGACTAAAAAAAAATAATAATAAAAAAATTGGATTCAGCTGTGCAGGTAATCTCCCATGCACTTTTTTTTTTTTTTTTTTTTTCCAGTGTCTGTATGTTCTAGCTATACTGAAATAAATTAATTTGAAAAAGAGAGGACTGTGAGCTTGAAGATTCATGAAAAGGTGGTTTCAAAGTACCTTTCTTGATTATAAAATTTCCATTTCTTCGGTTGCTTGGTGACATAAATCATCCCATCATGGTTAGAGAAAAAAGCCATTCATGCATTTTCCTACATTTCAAATTGTATATTTGATTGCTATGTTCATAATCTTTGTCAATAACTTAAACCACTGTTTAAGGAGGAGAAGCAGCATAATATAGAGAATTCACCATGTGCATCCAGCTTGAAAAATCAATGTGGACAATTTCAAAGCAATTAATGAACAAAGGTTATTAACTTTAGCCAGCTTTAATGAACTGTTTTCTTAAAGCACTGATTAGTACCTCTCTGGTGGTAGGAGTTAATTAGGAAAAGGCAGCTATTCTCAGAAGCATAGAATCATAGAATCATAGAATGGTGAAGGTTGGAGTGAACCTTAAAGGTCATCAGGATCCAACCTCCCTCTTACAAGCAGGGACACTTCACACTCAACCAGGCTGCACAAAGTCTCATCCAACTTGTCCTTAAACACCTCCAGGGAGGGGGCTTCCACAACCTCCTTGGGCAACTTGTTCCAACAGCTTACTATCCTTGTTGTGAAGAATTTGTTCTTGATGTCTAACCTCAATGTCCACTCTTTCAGTTTAAAAGAGTTATCCCTTGTCCTATCACTGCCCTTTCTGGTGAAAAGCCCCTCCCCAGATTTCCTGTAGCCCCTTCAGGTACTTGAAGGGTGCTCTTAAGGTCTTCCTCGAGCCTTCTCTTCTCCATGCTGAATAGCCCCAACGCTTTCAGCCTGTCTTTATCAGAGGTGCTGCAGCCCATTGATCATCTTCTCTGGACTCTCTCCAACAGCTCCATGTCTTCCCTGTGCTGAGGGCTCCAGAGCTGTGTTCAGTACTCCAGGTGAGGTCTCACCAGAGAATTGGCAGTTCAACCCAAGAAAAAACTCTAACCGGCTAATTTGTATCCTAACATATAAATTATCATCTGTGGTCTAGTAAGAATATTGTCTGCTTGGCACTACAAGTACTTTGGAGAACCAATTCGGTAGCACTGCCAGATGTGCGTGCTGCAATTACGCATGCCTTGTCATTTGCTGGAGGAATGGCTTTGAATAAGTGGCAGTGAATCATACTGCCTGGTGATGCACGCACCACATTTTGATTAGTTTTGTCAACTTGCTCCCAGCCTTCTGGATGACTTGTGCCTACAGTACAAGCTAACAGAGAAATTATCACCTTTCCCACAAATTAGTTTTGGACAGCTTTGGCAGATGATTGTCAGTCTGTAAAGACAATATGTGTCTTGAAGGGCTTTGTGTGAGTCTGCTGGACTAGAGAAACAGCAGGAGTCTGTTAACAAGGTAGCAAAGTAGAAAGTGTATTTATTTTAGTTTATGATCTCTCAGTAGGGTTTTTTTAAAGAAGACAGGACAAAGCAAGATGATCAGTAGTGCTAGAAATACAAGTCCAGTGGCACACCAGTGAAGGCTGTCACCAAAAAGTTAAGCAGTATTGTTACTGTGTTTTCTACAGCTTGAGAAGGTCCAACTCTGAGGACCTAGGTGAAATGTAAATGCTATGTGGAAGGGAAAAAAAAAGAAGTATAGAAGTTCAGTCTTCCTCTCCCTTTTTGGGCAATTTCTTTCTGACTTGCGCTGCTTGTAGGGGAATTAGGCCACCTAAACCTAACAATGATTTATGCTTGTGCCATGTCAGTTCCAGCTGTTTGATACTTTAGTGTGAAGCTGAACACATGAACATAGTCTCCTTGTTCAATGTGCTTGCATTGTTGATGGCTACCTGTGAGCTGTCAGAGGCTATCAAGAACTAAATTCTAGCCCATATAATCCATAAGAAAGATGATCCAGCCACCAAAGTTGTGGTGTGTGAATAGCATGTGGCCTGTAGTTGTTAACAATTTTTATTCCAGTAGTAAGTCTGGCATTGAATGCACCATAATATTTCAAGGTTTCTCATTTCTTGCAAATTCTATGCCTTGCCCAACATCTATGTTTTCCTCGCATTGTGCTGAATCCGGAATGTGTCTGTAGTGTCTTCCACGTATTTGCTATCTGTGAGTCTCATAGATACAGAACAGAAATGGAAATGTGTGCAGAAAACCACATTGATTTCCACGTAGATGATGACATTTTCTCCTGTATAGTTTGGTCTGAAAAGTGCCCTGACGTGTCTGGACCAGTGACTTAAGGCAGAATTAATTGACAATAGAAACATCACTGTATGTGTTATGAAAGCTGTGTGTCAATGTCCACCTCTGGTAGGGAGAGAAGGTTTTCACGTTGGATCTTTGGCAAAATTTAGTTTCTTCCACAAAAATTGAAACCTCACATGTTACATCAATGTAGTTGATTTCCTGTTTCACTCCCCTTGCAATTTCCCTTTCACCTCAGAAGTTACAAGGTTGTGTAAATACTTGGGTTCTCCCTCTCCAGTAAATTATTATTTAAACAACCTGGTTAAATCAGGGCAAAACCTGCATTCTTAATTCACTGTTCATGCCACCTATTTAGACTAAAAATAATTTGCTTGAAAACTGATCAATGCTTAATTTACTTTGATAATTTGGGAGAGCTCCAGCACAGAGGTCCAGGAGATGCCTGCCTTCTCTGTCATTTTTACAGATTTCTGGAAGAGCGCCATGTCTTCTATTCTTGTTTCTGACATAGAAAAAGGATGAGCAGATCTAACTGTACTAAAAATGAAAACACACTTAACTGAGAGGCACTGTCTGTATTCTGAGATCATACAAACAGTGTATATTTTATAAAAAAGACATCTACAGAAAGTGACTGGGTAGCAATTTACAAAATCAGATCCACAGAGGTTTTGAGACATTGGACTCCCATTTCATTTTATAGGATATATATATCTGCCATAAAAAGCTTGGGCATCTGGGCCAGGAACAAGATGAGCTAGTGGAAATCAGTGCTGGCAAGCTCAGCACTCCCAGAGTGTGCTGGATAAACACCACCCGAAGAACCAAAATACTCTTGGGCTTGTTGTTTGGGGTTTTGTCCAGCTCCAGACTTTGATTATGCCCTGGACAAGTTGTGTGGCCTCTGTCTCAGATACTCCAGGTTATACAGGTTTTAAACTAGCATCAATCACATCTCTAGAGTAATCTGTATGCAAAAAACACCATTTAAATTCCTTCAGGGATCTCAGCTTTTCTGTCCCAGAGAGATGTGGAAACAGAGGAAACAACTCTTCCGATATCATAGACCAGTCAGAGAAAAAATTATGATGCATTTAGGTTTTGTAGTAATGCCTGGGGATGACTAGAAGGGTGTTTATAGGAACCAGAACTCCCAAAATTTCCTGCTCATCTAGATCAGTTTTTATCAGCTTTTCAGTACTTTCAAGCCACCTGTCCATGTGTTATCTTTTAAAAACACAAACTCAGGTGTGATTTGGCTGCAATATGGGTTTCACATGTGTATAGGCAGTTCCCAGTCATCTCTCTGGGGAGTAACCCTCATCTTTCTGTTCTAACCTTACTTGACTCTTATTCCCCAGCATTGCCCTTTGCCTGTGTCTAAGTGTGTGCAAGCTGCTGGTGGGGAGGGAGGGCATTAGCTGCCTTTGAGTACTAATCTTTTAGAAGATGTGCAGATTCTGCATATGTAAACACAGTGATCACGGACAGTGCCTGTCCTTCATCTCTTCACCTTCCCTTACTGACATTTTCTGACTTTCTTTGCATAGCTCCAAAATGGTAGTCTTGTGCTTGCATCATCTATATAAATTGACCATACTGTAGGGCAGAGTGATACTCAAACTTCTAGCATAATGTCTAGGAGTATGCTGTGATCCTAAATCCTATGTGAGATTAATTGGTAAATAATTTCAGGGTGTTACCTTGCTACTCTCTGTTGTCAGATCAAAAGCACTGAAACTGGCAAAGAGTTAGCAGGGTTCCCTTAATTTCTCTTGCCTCTCAGAAGCCTTAGCTACTGGAAGAGATTAATGGCCTTTGCTCCATTGACCTAACTTAGGT
Source organism: Apus apus (assembly GCF_020740795.1). Lineage (NCBI taxonomy): Eukaryota > Metazoa > Chordata > Aves > Apodiformes > Apodidae > Apus > Apus apus. The sequence continues at coordinate 64,915,399 of NC_067312.1, read as the reverse complement.
TGCAGGCTTTTTGACTGTGAAGTGTGAAATATTATGTGCATTTAGGAGATGGTGCATTTCTCTGTTCCCTCTGAGTCACAGAACCTACTACTCAGCTGAATTCTGACAGCAGGTTTTTTTGTTGTTCAGATTTCTTTTAAAGATATCTTTGCCAATTCAGCTGCACTAGCCATTAAAAACTGGCTAGTTGTCATAACGCAAGATGGAGTTGAACAGTGAGTCTTGAACTCCTTTTCACACTCTAACAGTGGCAATCTGAGAAAGAAGAAATGTTGACAGCTTCTTTTCCTGGATAAACTTTAAACATTCACTATCAAAGGAATAGTGAAAACTTTTTTATATTGCTGAATGTTTTCTAGATTAGAAGCCAGAGCTCTATTTGAAAAGTGTCAATTGAAAGAGTTGTACATGAATCTACTGATATTGCTAATCAGGAAAGATGTGACACACTTGGATTTATTTAGAAAACTCAAAAATCTTACGCAGTACATGTGTGATCAGGCTTTCAAGAAAGAGAGAATCTGCATCTGAGGAAATCCTTCCCTTGGTTGATGTCATCTAACTCTTTAAATGACCCAGAAAATAAGCCCACAGTAGTATTGGAAAGGAGAAAAGTCATAGCATTCATTCGCAGAACTTGCAAACACTGACCTGGTTGGAGCATTCTTTGAAATCAGCAGTTATGTGGAAGTAAAATTTATCTTCTTCCATCTTTTGCGGCTTTTTGTCTGTTGTAAGTTTCAAGTATGCAACTCACACCATGTAATGGGATTTATTCTTTTTTTTCCCAGTCTTAGGTTTCTGCAGTTTTATATAGTCTTGGAAATAATTTCCTACAGGTAATTTGCAGGTGCCAAATACTTACTGTTTGAGTCAGTATATGACCCTTCTTTATTGGCAGTTGCAAGTTTGTGCACACGAATTATCCCATGAACATCCATAAAGCATCATTTCAATGACACAAATTTTAAAAGTGATAGAAGGAAATACTGTACATTTTTTCCTTTAGAAAAAAGTGCCTCAAATTTTCATCTTATTTTTCTCTCTTTGTTTCTGAGGGAATCTTGGAAGGTAAAATTTTTTTAAAGCATATTCATTTCAAAGAAGAGACACACAAGTGAATAGGGTCATTGTGTCAGTCTTCTTCAGGAAATCATCATGTCACAATGGCAGAATTTCTTCTAATACCTAATTAGAAGAAATAAAGTATTTCTACCAATTATGTAAAGGGTCAATACCTAATTATCCTTTATAGGACCATTTAAAATAGATTTTTAATGAAGATATTATTTCTATGCATAATAATTTAATCTTTTTATGCATAATCTTTTATGTTTTGGAGAGGACTTTAAACTCAAAATCTTCCACTGACTGTTTTTAAATTTTTTTTTTCATCCAAATGAAAGGTCAGGTAAAGCAAAATACAATGTTCTCCCTTTACATTTTACTTGTTACCACTCCTTCCACTCGAAATTGACTATATTTCCTTGTACAAAAACTCTTTTCCATCCCGAAAACATCAGCATTCCTTGTAAAGCTGCTTGTTACATTGCCACCTAGTGATTTAAAAACATTGCAAACATTGTCTGAAGAGAGTTTCTCTGATAGCCAGTTATTAGTCACACTTCTGAAGACACTTGCCACTGCAATCGCCATTAGTAATATGTGGAATACCTAATTGTACATGAGTGACTTCTTAGTATTTGAACAAATAATAATTTCTCTGCTATTAGTGATTTTTTTTTATGAAGTCGATGCAAGCAAGGGGAAGAAATATTCCAGAAAATCTTGAATATTCAGCTGAAAAAAGTACTGATATATCCTTTCAAAGAAGTATTGATTTGGTGCACTGAAGCATAGTAGCACTAACTGAAAATTGTTGGTGCATCAGCAAGTAAGAAGTCTCTTCCATTCTGTTTGGCTTTTAACACAATCCAAGTTGTCTGGCTTTGTACTCTGTTCCTGTGTGGAGTGTTTGAATTACGCTACAATTAAGAGGGTATGGGAAACAAATGCATGGTATGTTCTTCAAACATATTGGAATTGCCTGGCCAGTACTAGATTATTTTTACATTTCCAACAGTGGGATGACCATGTTTGTGTAGTCTTTGAACTTGTAGAGGGAGGTGAAATATTGTAGAATCATAGAATGGTTTGGGTTGGAAGGAATCTTAAAGACCATGTAGTTGCAACCCCCCTGCCATGGGCAGGGACAATTTGCACTAGAGTAGGTTGCTCCAAGCCCCATCCAACCTGCCCTTGCACACTTCCATTGAGGCAGGGAGGCATCCACAACTTCTCTGGGCAATCTGTTCCGGTGTCTCACCATCATCACAAAGAATATCCTAGAAGACTAGATATGGCTTTCATTTGAACATGTGGTAGCACAGGCAAATAGGATGTTTTGAGAGCTTCTCTTTACTGAAGCCTCCAAAGCAAGGCCAAGCAACAGATGTTAGGCAGGATCCAATACTCTGATATTATTCTCAGCTGTGCTGAATGGACAAGGATGTAATTTCTAATCCGAGAGACCAACAACCCTTTTACTTCTTGCAACAAGATAATTTCCCACTGTTCCTAACAGTGTCCTGCATCTGTTCATGTGTTGTGAGAGACATTTTCACTTGGAGTCGCCAACACTGGTAGTTTCATCAGCCTGTGGACAGCAGAGAAACTTTTCTCAGATAATGTCCCACAGTTCTACAACTTCACATCTGAAAGAGATAAGATGGATGGGCCATCCCTACATTATTCCTCAAATATCTACTTTGTAACGATTGGCTCTGACAGATAATAAATCTATGTAAAGTATCAGAGACTGAAATAAACTTTCTCATGAGTGTTAAACTAGTGTGCCTATCTACAATATATTTTCTTTCGAGTCATCAACCTTGGTTGCTGCTTGCCATTGTAGTGCCTGTGCCTAATGTCAGAGAGAGCATCCCCCTGCCCACTGCAGTCACCCACGCAGCTCTTAGCACCGTGCTGCTCCCTGCACAAAGAAGAGTTTAATGGATTGGTGTGATTGATGGTGAAGCTCAACAGCCCTAAATCTGGGGCCATAAAGCAGAACTTCTCTCAAGCCATTAAGATTTCTGAAGACTTGGAATAACCCAGGTGTCTCGTAAGCCCCATCCTTCATAAAGGGAAAAGGCCTGTGAGGGGCATTTGTTCAAATTTCACTAACTAGTCCTGCCAGCTAAAAATCTGCTGCCCACATAGGTCATTTGTAGGTAGCATTGGGAAGGGACTTATGGGGATTCTGGGGCTGAAACCTTGTTACAATTTACAGAAAAGCTTTTGCATTTAAATTGCTTACCGAGTTATAGTCATTTATGTTCACAAACTTTCACTTTGGTGATGCTTTAGATAAACTGTGCTTAACTGCTCTATCGAATCCAAAAGTTCTATGGCAAAGGTGAAAGGAGGGACAGATGAAGAAATTATAAGGAAGATTTCTTGCTTTGCTAGAAGACAAGAACTTTGCATAGCTGACTGCACTATAAAAGTAATGCATAGTTTCAAGGATCCAAAACTACTATTGAAAGCTTGTTTTACACAAATCTATTCCTCAGCTGAAAGATGCTCATTATATATTTTAGTTCACTGGATTTATGCCCTCTTTGTTGACATATACATGTAATTTGATTTTCAAGCTGCAGTACTGGTATCTATAACTGAGGCTTGTATTAGTGATGGGGAAGACACTGGTTGCAGAAACTTAGCATATCTGAAATAATTTTCCAATAGCAGTCAGTGTAAGTGTCATTTTACAAGGTGGGAAAAGTGAGATAATGGCATTATGCTAAAGCAATTCCTATAAGCTTGCCTGGTAAGCCAGCAAAAGGGACAGGAAATAAAACATTATTAAATACCAAGGTGTTATGCCCAGAGAATATATGAAATTAACTTCTCTATTTGGAGATTTAAATTTGGGCATTCTCTCTGTCCCAAACAGTTAATCAGCTAGTTACCATGTCCCTTCAGTGAAGTATGAGGGAAGTCTCAACTGTCTTGAGCACGAAGATGACTGTAAGTCACACATGTCCTCATATACTGTAATGCAAAACGATGCTTCAGACAGTTTGTCCCTGAGAAAGCACCAGAGAAGCTCTAAAACTCAGGAATTTATTTTTTATTTTATTTTTATATCTGTGCAAGGCTAATTACTGGCAAGCTGACTGCACTGGTTACTTGTATTACTGTGTGGGAGTCATCAATTTACCTCAATAACAGACTGAGTAGAGAACAGAGACAGGTTTTTGTTGCTTGGGCTTTATTATGGATTTAGAACTCTACTACATATCTTTTTCCCCATTGTCTTCAGGAATAAATTTCACCATAAACTGGACTGTGCATATATAGATTTAGGTCATCCTCACAGAAGAGAAAGTTATCTTGACTTTAAATGCTGTAAAAGATAGAAAGGTAATGTATGTTAGTGGACTTTTGTTCATGGTGTGAGGAAGGTCACAGAGAATAGAAGTCAACACTAGTAATCTGCAGTCTTTTAAGTGATGATCTGACTTTTGCTATGGAGTATAAGGTCCTACAGGAAGGTCATACCAACAGAGGAATCATTTTCTGCCCAGGAAAACTGCATCTCCCTCCTGTTGAGTGCCAGGACTGAGGATGACTCTTGCTGTTTTGTCTCAGCTGTGTATTTTAGGTTATTTACTTCCCACTGCGCTGTGAAATCAACAGGTATCTGTACCTGCTGTCAGTGAATTGTAGAGCAAGGACTCATTGATCTATTCTCAACTTCCTCAAGAACATAGACCTTTAAGATCATTGAGTCCAACTGTAAACTTAACACTGTGAAGTCCACCACTAAACCATGTCCCTAAGCACAACAGCTACATGCATTTTAAATACCTCCAGGGATTGTGACCACTTCCCTGGGCAGCCTGTTCTAGTGTCTGACAATCCCTTCAGTGAAGGTTTTTTTTCCTAAGATTAAATCTAAACCTTCCCTGGCACAACTTGAGGTCATTTCCTCTTGTCCTGTTGCTTGTTACTTGGAAGAAGAGACCGACCCCCCCACCCCTCCTCACTCGAACCTCCTTTCAGGTAGAGAGAAAGGTCTCCCTTCAGCTTCCTTTGCTCCAGGCTAATTAACCCTCAGTCACTTCTCAAAGGACTTGTGCTCTAGACCCTTCAAGAGCTTTGTTCTTCTTTGGACATGATTCAGCAGGACTTTGAGCTTCTGACTACATTATTAATGTCTGAAAATTTAGAGAGCCTGAGCCTTTTTCCTGTTGTTGTGGCATTCTTAAAGCCTGTTTCCTGAATATTATGCTTGCCCAGCCTTTTTTAGAGGAACAGATTGGTGTCTGGCAGCTCTATTTTGCCATGTCTTTTTCACAAATCTTTAAGACTGAGAGCTTAGTCTGCAGTCAAAATTAGATGAAGTTGGCCAACATGGTTTTAAAAGCTGCTACAAAGCAGGAACTGAGTATACCTAATTTTCTTTGGAATCTCAGTTAAAAGCTAATCCATATCTATAGTCCTGTGCTGTTGTATGAAAGCAAAAGTGTATGGTGAATTTTTCATTGTCCAGCACATAAATATTTTAGCATATCTTTGTATGTCTAACCCAATAGTACTTTGACTCCATATTTTCTAAGATCGTGTTTGGGAAAGAAATGGGGTATTTCCTGATGTTGAAGTGGGTATTCAAGCCACACCATTGAACTTATTGCCCTCTTCAGATATGTGTTATTAGTTGGACTAGGACACCACTCTGTAAATAGCTCAGGATCAAATGAATGAAGAAATACACAACAATGCCTTATTTTTCCTTAAAGGAGAAGGACCATCTTCGTTGAGTGGAGTTTTGAGCAGCAGCTAAAACCTAAATGGTGCACGATCTGTAATTGGGCCTCATTCTATAGCAATAGCAGTGCCTTTAAAGTACTTGACATTCTTTGCTTTGCTGTTAATTTTACCTGAGGCTGTAAGAAAAATTAAATAAAGGGCTGTCTGGCTATCTGTGATGGATGGTTCTGACCTGAGCAGTTCCACTTAGTGGTCTAGCAGCCATTGGACATGTCACCTTTGTGTACATCAGATCACAAGGCATGAAGGTGATTCCTGGAACCTTGCAGTGTAAGCACCCAATATATTAATTCCTAGAAGTGTAAATTCTTTCTGCACCATTGACTATTCTGTGAAATTAGCTGTTAAAAGTACACTTACAGGGCAGGTCACTTTGTGTCAGAAGTGAATATTCTCTTTGGCCATCTGTAAAACTTAACGTTTATTGGAAAGACATTGAGAGTCATGGCATAAACAAATAAAATACAATTGCAAGAATGCTGGGTTAAGTGATTTCCAGTGAAAAAGTGGCTTATTGCCATTGCTTGGAAATAACTGGAAGTTTTATGAAACTCTGCTGTATCTAATTACAACAACCTGTTGACGAAGTTTGGAGTCCTTATTACTCAGTATGAAATGTGGTAACTTAGACATGCAGCAAAGATCTGTTTGATGCACCATCATGTCACAAGAAATTGCAGTGCAAATAATTGTATGGTTTGCCTGATCGAGAAGCTCATGTACTGAGGCTCCTGTCAGTTAGAATTCCACTGGATATGACCTACAAATGTTTTATAAGAGATGATTCAGTTCAAATGTGTTTATGTTAGGTATGACAACCATCACTGGAAGTAGAAGTACTCCTGAGGTCACAACAGAAGTCTGTCTCAGAACCAGCCTGGCTTTCTCCTTCTCCCTTTGCTCTATATTCCCACCACAGCTTGATTTTCTTTCCATGTGTGCAAATCCTTCAGCCAAAGTCAATGGACCACAGTGAAGAGGGAGACTGTGGTAAGGAAAATGGCTGAGGAAAAATAACTTGCAACAGGCTTGGTGTCTCAGGAATTATTAAAATACATTAAAGTTTACACAGGGAGCTGGTATGCAAGAATAAAGGGGCTTGTAATAAAATATAGCTAACATCTTAATTAAAAAAATAGAAAGACAGAAGGGCACAATTAGTGAACTGCAGGCAATCCAAATTTGGATTACAATATTATTCATTAAATACCATGGTTTTGCTATCATTTGTTTAATCAAGGCATTTTTAGTTTAAGTCTAGCAGATGGTACATCTTGTAGTTCACAGTAAGAGACTGGCCATTATCTTGAGCAACCAGGTCAGAAGATATTTGGAGCTAATGTATGTGACATGTGGAAATTTTACGGCGCCCAGGCAAGACAACACCAGTGCTACCAGAGTCCAGCTGTGTACCTGAAAATGGGATCTGCAGGTAAAAGTGAGGTCAGAGTTGTAGGGCGAAGTAATAATATTGTCTTTGGAATAAATGGCTGTGCCAGGCGAAGCCACCGCAGCTGTGACACCAATTCTGCAACATTGTGGAAAGATTCTTTGTCTCAGATATCAGATTATCTGTCTGCAGAAGAGATCACACACCATGAACAGCATCAGGAAGGGGGAAGGGGAGAGGGGGGCAGAGGGATAGGAGACCAAACAAACTAAGCAGTGTCATCTGCTTAGATCAGTGCATCTGATAGAAGGTAATATTGCTGTCTGCAAATCCTTAGATCACCACATCAGCACTGCCACAGTACGGCATTTAGAGGAGACATACTCAAAAGCAGTTGACTCCCATTTTTAAAAGTGTTGGAGTAGTACCACTGTTCTGGGAGTCCTCTGTTATTTTTCAAGATAGGACAAACACCACATCTTAAAATTCAGTTCACTGCACTTTTACTAGTAAAGAGAAGGCCTAAGAAGAGACTCTTTATGTACATACTTCAGCCTTTTGCTGGTTGTTCCCCACAATCAGCTCTCTCATGGTATCCAAGCCTGTCAGCTCTCCCACAGCGAGAAGGAGGTAAGGGGGACACCTACTTGGTGCTATTAGTGGGCAGGCTCTCCCTACTTGCCCTGGTTAGGTAATGATTTAGCCAGTAGATGGCATCAACAGTATAGACAGGCTCCAGACAACCTGGCACAACCACTTCACTGCTGGGAACTTGAAACCCCACAGATACTGACTGGGTTAACTCCAGATTCCACTCAAGCTGGGCTGACTCCACACCCTGTGGACAAATTTCTGGCTGCCCTTCTGTTTGCATGTCACATGGAGGGGTTTTCTGATCCAAGCTTGATATATTGCTTGGTTGTGCAGTGTTCAGCCTGAGCCCTCGTAGGACATTTGTATCACCCGAGGTCTTTTGGTGTGGTCACAACATCTGAAAACAGCAACATGTGACATGACAAGGCTGTGGGCAGCTATGTCATGGGCTTGAGAAATAACTAAACAAAGAAGAGCAAGGTTGGTGAGCTTTATCTCAATGTAGATCCGATGTCGTCTCTCATGGTCCAGACAGCACTTCCAAGGCTGGCCAGAACAAGGTCTGGTACCATTAACTCACAATAATTCTGGTTGCTCCACTGTTGCCATGACAAAAGCTACCTGTCTGTGCAGTTTTGGCTTCCCCCAGCAGCCTCATTATGCCATGGTGGGTACCAGGGCTCCTGCTTCTCATGTCAAAACTGGCATTAACTGCTAATTTAATGTTGGTTTGCTCATCTTTAACTTCCAGTGCTTTTACATGTACTCAAATATGCAAATGGATGCATAAATATATGAATATTTTTATTAATTTATTTTCAGTTTTATTTTAATAATTATTTCCTATCTCCTTGTTGCTTTTGTGAGTTGCTGCTGAGATTTTATTGTTATATTTTACACCTGGAAGATCACACCGTCCTCCAGCTCCTCAGTGCACTATGTACAGTTCACATAAAGAGTAAAACTGTCTCTGCACATATGAGTTTGCAGCAAGTACTCAAGAAGCAGGAGGTGGAAACAACAGAATGAGGAGGCAGTAAAGCTGCTTATGTTGCCAGAATCTACTGGAGAATGTAAGTCTTCATGAACTCATGGGCTTACCATGCCTGCTGTTTTTAAGAGTATGGGCATTTTTGCACTGAAGTAGTCAGAGTACTGAAGTAGATTAATTCCTGGGCACCCACTGTAATCATCAAGGAAGAGACTGATGCTCTGGATCGTCTTCTACAGGAGGCTGCCTCTGTCTCTCCTAGAGGGTCAGAGGCACAAGCCCACCATGTCAGGTACTTAATGCAGGCATCTTTTACATATTAGCGAGTTATATTAGGTCAGACTACACGCTTAGTGACCACTAGAAGGAAAGTATATATAGATAATCTTCCTGCACGCTCCTCCACAATGGATTTTGTCCTGCATTAGTAAAATTGCAGTAGGGACAAATTTGATCCATGACTTGTACAACAAGTGGTGGGAGGAAAAAAGAGGATACTTTAAAGTATTCCAGAAAAAGACCAAGCCAAGTTCTTTGTGAAGCAGGTTGTGCTTTGGCAAAAGTATTGACTGCAATCTAAGTTAATTAAATCAATGAATTAGAACTTCCTGAATGTACAGAGGTTGTCTAGACTTGAAAACTCTGCAATTGCACTAAGTGTACTGATGCACTTATGTATACATTTTGGGTCCTTTTGTATTTGATTTCTGATTTGAGTCTTTTGGGTGTACTCCATGTTAAAAGCTGCACACTTACAAGGGCAAGAAACTTCTTAAAGAGAAACCTGAAATTCTTACTCACCATCAATCTACCCAAGTAAATTAGGGTGATTTAAGTCCCATCTTCAAACACTGCAGTAAATTTACCTTGAGGGGTAGTATTGGGGCATGCATGCCAGAGAAAATAAATGCATCATGTTCTCCACCCCAGAATGAATACTTCACCCATCAAACTTCCCTGTCATTTGGTTTTCTTCCCTGTGAGGGACCTCTTGGTCTCACCTTCCAGTTTTGAATACTGTCCTAAAAACAGGTGTTAGATGTAAAAAATTAGAGAACAAGGCAGGTATGAGGAATAACAAGGAAGCCAGTGGCTGAGAAGTGTTTCAAGCAGCTGGCTGAACAAAATAATGAAATTGTTGATAAGGCAAAGCACAGTAGCCTGCAGACAAGCTGAAGAAGGAAGAAGACAACCTAGAGTGTTGTGGGTTGATCTAGGTGTGCATCTATGCATCCCTTAGCAGCATTCACACTCTGCTCAACTCAGACAACTGTTTCTTTAAGCTGTATATTTCTGAGTGGTTATTTTATAAGACAAGCCAGACAGTCCACAGATGGATTTTTCCTGGAATTATGATGTTGCCACTTCCTTAAATAGGATTTTTTTAATCTGCAAATTTTCTTTTGATTGTAAAGTAAACAAGTTAAGCTAACATCCAGGATGAAATCAGCTGCATTTGGGACCACAAGTCTGGTGGTTTTAAGTTCCAGAAATAGCCCATTATTATAGCATTTCACTGTAATTTTTTTGCCTTCCAAAAGTTTGTTAGGCTACATGCCAGCTGGTTTTCACTGAGGTTTGATGTCTCCAGGAGACCTTCAGAGGTCTACAGGTCTAAGCCAGCTTGTGAATTTCGTATTTGTTGGTCTTTACTCATACACTGTCACATTCAAAGTCCCCTTTCACTGTCCATCTTGCCAGAAGGTCTCAGAGTCCACCAGATCACCAGATATTTTAAAACGTAAAGCATAGTTTATCAGTTGCCTGTTCAGACAACTTTCAGAGCTTTTGGATTGCAGCTGTTCTGTGTCTTTCACCTCTTCTATGCAGTTAGGAAGTCTAGAAAATGGTTTTATTTCTTCTTCATGAAACCTGAGCTTCTCATCTATTTATATACCTTCAGAACCTGCAGAGAACATGCAGAAATTCTCAGTAAAATCACAGGCATTGTTAACATTGCTTTCCTGCTGCTCTGAATATCACAAGGTGAAGTATTCAGTGTTGTCTGAAAGTCATTTAACATGTCTGTCAACTGAGATTCATAGGAATTGAAAAAGATTTCTGCAAGGGATATGAAGATCGTATTCATGTTGTTTCATGTTCATTCACACCATTAAAGTGTTCTATAGTGCAAATGACATCAGAAGTTATATTGCACAATGGAAATAAATTTCAAATTCTTACTCAAGTGACAATTCCCTTGTTTCAAAGACAAACTCTATTTCCACAACTTGCAGTTTCTAGATTTGCTTCATGTATTTGTAACACCTCAGTGTCGTTCTTTGACAACAGAGAATAAACATTTTATATGGTTGTATATAAGTTCCTTTGAGGCAGTTCATCTGTAGGCTTTTTGCACAGTGGGTCTGAAGTCACCAGAGGTTTTTGAGTATGGCTGGAACTTCTTTCATACAGGATAACTGTGGAGCATGATGCCAGGTTCATTCAACTGCTATTCAAGTAGAGCACAGAACAGGTTGTAGTGCATGGTGTTGCTTTTCTGTGCACCTCATAAAAATGCACTGAAATCAAGGGAAGTCTCTTCACTGTCATATGACTGACACTGCTGCAATGCTGGAGAAATGTGTGTTATCTGTGTTATTATTACACTTTTTCAGATGGCCCAGAAGTGAAACAACTTACCCAGAGCCGTCCAGTGAACGAGGCATTGGGGCTAAACAAAGAAATAACAGTTTCCTTTAATTTTAACCATATATGAAGTCATAAATAGTCCTTATATCCAGGAAAACATTAAACACTCAGAGAAATGCAACACTGAGAAGTACAGAACCCCATACTACCCAAGAGTGTCTTTCATATCACTGTGCTGTTAATCTGCAGCATTTAATTACCACCTTGATGCTATCATTGAAATTATTTTCTAGCTTCCATGTGTTTTTAATGAAACACTTCCCTTTGAGAAGCAGTGTAATGGTGTTGCCTTTAAGCAGTGGGACTATAAAAGAATAAGTAGCAGGTTGGGGTTTTTTTGCCAATAAACTTCTTAACTGTTTTGCTATTAATATGATTTTACGTCAGTTTCTTTCCTCTTTGAAATAACTCCTCTCCCCTTCTAATTAGGTTCCTCAATAATGAAAGCATGCCTACTCTAAGAAAAATGTCCTTAATGTATGTGGAGAACGGAAGTGATTTTATTATATGGTAGCTTGACAGAGTAAATACTCCTTGTCTCCAATATGATGATTTATAATGCATAACAATTGTCTCATCTACGCTAGGATTTGGACAGGTGCAAGTTAAAAAGCGTTTAATAAGTAACACCAGAATCATTAGACCTCCTTGAAGAAGCTGCTGTGCAGCAGGGGACACTGGAGGGAGGGGGGATCCAGAGGGGGTTGTGTGGGGTTAAATTGTCTTCCTACTGGAAAATAAATGTCAGGCAAAGGCTGTGGGCATTTTAGTTTGTACAACTTGTTCATTTATGCCAGTGGTCTTAGACATTGGAATGGACTTCCTAGGGAAGTGGTGGAGGCACCATCCCTGGATGTATTCAAGGAAAGGCTGGATGTGGCACTTAGTGCCATGGTCTAGCCGATGTGGTGGTGTTAGATCATAGGCTGGACTTGATGATCTTAGAGGTCTTTTCCAGACTTGGTGATTCTGTGGTTCTGTGATTCTGTGGTCCCTGGACAGAAGCAATCACTGAAAAAGCCATACCTCCATAACCTCAGCCTAAGCATCTGTGTGCCTTTTCAAGCAAGCAACTCTTCTGCGGGAATTTGCTCTCTCTCAGAAAGATTTTAAGTGGTGATGCAATTCTTTGTTGCTTGCCACAGCACTCTTGCCCTTCACTGAGCACTAAAAATCCCTGATTCCAAAAAGCTCTATATCCCACTGCCGAACTTCTGAAGGACTAAGGAAAAGGAGCCTCAAAAACATGTGTATTACTGCATCAGCTACTGACTTCTGATCAAATATCCTAAAAAACCTGAAATATTAGAAGAGAGTCATGTTCAGTGTCTGTAAGGTGCCAAACAAGGTGGGGGTAATCAGGATGGGAAATGCCATGGATGTAGTTGTAATATGCAAATTAATTGAATAAGCACCAAAACCACAGGGGTAAAGAAGAGTGAGAGCATTTCAAGTAAGGTTGAAAAGAAATTGCTTAAAATTTTAAATATTTAAGCGGCAATAACAGTGTATACCCCAGTGTATACCACTGTATATGGAAAGTGTCGGGCTTTCTGCCCAGCTACGCAATATAAAATTCCAGAATTGGTAAATAAGAAAGAATTCTAAGAACTGTTCTGTCTAAAATAACAAGTGTTTGGGCTTAAGATGGGACTTCTGCATAACTGCATTTTACAATATCTTGCTGCTCAGCTGGAATATGAATTACGATTTTCTGAGTGCTACCGTATACTTCCCACATACAAATTGCTGTGAATTACATCAATATTTTCAGTAGTTTATGCTTGCTCCACACTTAGCATTTTGCCCTTTGAGAATAGTAGACTGATACTCTCTGCCAGGCTAGATTGCTTCTGACAACGAGCCATTGAGACTGACCAGGTATTCAGGTGGTGTTTCCTGACCTGATGAGAACAAGTAGACTGATATTTCTAACTTCAAAGCATGAATTCTGTAAAACACAGCAAGGTGGGGGTAACCATGAGGTACAGTACTGGAAAAACCCCACATTATCACATATGTGATCCATTTCAAAGTAGTACTTCCAGTGTTGTTTCCTTGCTGTATAGATTTATGCCTATATATCAACAGTGTGGTAGTGAATGAAGTTTGATTTACTCCATTGTTGAAAAATAGCTCTGAAGAGATATTTTTGCTTCTATAACGGCTAGAAAAGTAAACCAGCATCACCTCACTTCAAGGTGTTGGGAAAAAATTGGGAACTTGCAGTCCTGAAGAGGTCACAGACCAGCAACACACTAGGACACAACATCTAATTGAAGACATATCACACATGAGAAACAGTAGATTGTACAGAACTTTAAAATTATTTGTCTTGGCGTTTAGTGATCTGGAGTTACATGAGGGTCTTTCTGTCCTTCAGACTGAGAACATTGTTTTAGCACAGGTAATACAGATCACCTTAACCCAAAATAAGTCAAATTCCTGGCAGTGACAGTGGGAATTTAAGATTCTAGGAGACAAGAAAAAAGAAAAAGAAAACCATCAACAAACCCCGCAAAACCTGAAAAACTTCTCAAAGACTTTTTTTTTTTTTTTGAGTAATGTTTCTTACTTAATTTTATTCTAAATAGGTTTGAAATGTAAAGCTTAATTGCTAGTTTGTGATAGTATTTATGATAGTAAAACCCCAACCAAAAATACAGGGGCATGTGGTAGTTTGTCCTAATTTCTTTTTGAACTTTGATTAAAATACTTCTTTCCTATCTCTGGAGAAAATATCTGTGAATTATGATGACATTTCTTGGCAAGTGCTGTTTTCAGAATCATGTAGCTGTCAAAATATGCAATGAAGTCAAATGGCCTCAAGGGAGGAAAATGTCATTCGTTTGTCAGCATGACAAGTGATACCTCCATGAGATAGACCATAACAGATTAAAGTTTATCACAAGAATCAAGAAACTTACTTTAATGATCAAACTTCCTCACCTCACAGTCTACCATCTGTGTCCTTCCTCCCTTTCTTCCTCTATCTGCACTTTCCCTAAGACAGTTTCACTGGTTCTGTCAATGCCACTACTCCCAACACTACATCAGGTCAGCCTTGCCTTTGTTTGACCAAGTCTTGGAAACTTCCCTGATGAGTCCATCCAGGGCTGCATCATCCTCTGCACATTCCAACAGGTTTTCCTTTTGTCTGGCTCAAATCTCCCATGGTGTAGTCCATGGCCACTGTCCCTGTTATTTCAACTGCAATTGATGACAAGTATTCTTTCATATTCCCTTCAAATACGTATAAGATGCTGCTACAGCACACCAGTCTTCTCTTTGCCTGACCAAACAACCTAGCTCCCTCACCTGCTTTACTGCATCATACTCTAGGCCCCTGACCATCTTGATAACACTAAACTCTTCAGGACTAAAATCTCTGAAACACAACTAAAAGACTAGGTGGTTTTGAAAATTTAATCCATAGCTGTATGCTTTCACAGTAGCTGCTTTGTATTTGCTGCTTTTGTTTTCCCAAGTGGAAGAAAGAAAGCAAAAAATACGTGCTAAGCCTGAGATGCTGATGTAGAAAATGAGTATTTCTGCTATGCAGAGATAAAAGGTGATTGTATGAACAGGGGTGGGGAAATGGTGTGCTCCTTAGTGAAACATCTGCTGTGTATCCTGTGTGAACAGTTAAGCTAGTTGGAAATGTTGGCTTTGCTTGAAACACCTCACTGTCTGCCATTGATTCCCTGTGGGGCTGTATCTTGGTTCAGAAATGTGGCAGGAATTTCAAGGGATTGTTAACAACAGCTGTGGTGTTCAGAGATGCTCTGATTTTGTGCTGCCTGTGGTATTCCCTGATGATGTACTCAGAGTAAACTCTGAGTCTCATCTCCTTACACACTGAAGCTGTAGGTTGGAAAGGAAATAAAGTTTAAAAAAATTCCCATTGAAATCTTTCTCTGTGCTCTTGCAAACCAAGCAGAGGATAGTAACAAACAGTAACATCCTCACTGTGTCCAGAACATCACTGTCATTCTTGTGTACCAAAAGAGGAATGGAAGTTCGTTGTCCCCATGCTCTGCTACTCCAAGCAGCCAGGCTACTTGCCTTTGCTGATTGAACAGAGATATCCTGATGCCTCTGATGAGATCACAGTTCAGACTCCAAAGATACCCTTCCATACTGTCTTCTTGATTAAGTTTCTCTAGATAAATTCAGGGCAGTGTTTGTTGCTTGCCTATGCACACAAAGCTCAGCAGGACTGGAGAAGAGGGTAATTGACAGAACCCGTGTTCATGCAACTTAATGGTTTCCTGACTGCAAAATGCGTCGAGATCCTCCATTGGTGTCTGTACCAGTGAAATATATTATAATTAACTACACTTGGTGAACACTGCAGCTCAGAAGAAAGTTGAGTGCTACCTGCCAATGTATAGTAATTTCCAGCATCTGCTTGTTTCTTTCCATCTCAAGCAGCACTTGCATGGTCACTTCTATGTTCAGCTTTTCCCTTACCCACCACTTCAACAGCATAGCAACATAGCTGCAATGAACTTGAATGGTGGATTCAAGTGCTGTGTCTTCTCTCCACAATTACTTGGTAGGTGTCAAATACTGCAGTAGCATGGGTTCAGCAACCTGTTCAAGACTGCATGCACCTTGACATGTTTCTGAGTTTACATGTACCTGAACCACCAGACTTTTTCACTGCAGGTAGGTGTGAATGCAAAAAATTGCACAAAGGAAAGGAAGGCTGTAAATTCGCAGTTTGCCACATGAAAATGTAAATTTGCATTTTGCAGTGCTTTGTATTGATACATCCTCAATTCAGTATAAAGCATGCTTGGATCATTCTGGTGTCAGAAATCTACTTGGGTGGGGGTCTTGCTGGCCAGGTACAAGGAGCAAAACAAGGTGCAAACCTTGGACATACGGCAAGGCAGAGGCAGCTTGATCTGTGTGAGTCTTTCTTATGTGAAAGCCTGGTAACAGTTATTCAAACAAGTGTGAGCTGATCCACCTGCAAGGCATCAGGTGAGTTGGTAGCAGCCTCAGCCCTCTTAAGGGATGGCTACAACAGCTGGCTACACGTGGAGAGTGCTCATCCATGTGAGAAGCCTTTTGCTGCAAAGAAACATGTCAGGGATAAGGATCAGCTTCAGAAAAGCAGAGGAATCACCTGCCATGAAACAGAGAAGGTGACTGTTGTGGGTCATTCCACCTATGAATTTAGTGCCAACTGTAGAGAGGTGAAAACCTACCTTTTGGATCTCTCTTACACAAACAGGGCTGTGTGTGGAAACAGAGTTAACAAAGCAGGTATTTAAGACAAGGCTGGAAAGCCTCTCTTTTGGTATGCATGATAAAAATCCTCAGGAGCAGTATGTACAAGCTGCAGGAACCAGGTGGCTAGTCTGAGGGGCAAATGACAAAGACAGAAGAAACATAAATGGGGAGAGGAGGGGTAAGCACATGGGGATGGTGAGATGTTTGAGGCCTGTGATACATCCTACCTTTTAATAGTTTAATAGCCTGGCAGAGACACTGAATGAGGCTTCCCCAAGGCAAGGATGTCTTGAGTTGCAGAGCACATGCAAGGGTGGGAGCAGGCTCAGCAAAGGGCTTGCTGCAGCCTGTTAAGTTCCACAGGGTGCCATTCCAGCTGTAGGAACTTTACTACTGACATAGGCTAGGGAAATAATAATGAGTGTTTTCAAAGGTTAAAGAGGTACCCTGGGGCACTGTGTGGTACCCAAAACTGTCTTCACTCTACCCCTTTAAAATGGGACTAATTTCAAAGATTGCTGTCATCTTTTTAAGCTGTAAGAATCCTACCTTTAACAGGTTAGTAGAATCATGTAAAAAGAGACAAAGTGAAGCTTGGGAAAAAGAAGTATTGAGTCATCCCTATCCAAGTATTACAGCTGTATAACTCAGAGATTTCAAAGGTCTGTTCTAAAGATTTATATGTTTAGAGTTTTATTGTCTTTCATGTTCAGAAATTGAAAAAAAAAAACACCTCCCCTTTGTGTTTCTGCACAAATCTTCTCTAAGAACAGTGCAAAGTAAGATTTTCAGGTGTGGCTGGTAAAAGCTGTATCTCAGCGGCTGGATGCCCCCTTGACACTGTGAAAGGGATGGTATTTCAGTACTCAGCATTCCCACTCAGAAATAGCTATAGGAGACCCCTGCTTGAGCATCTCAAATCATCCTGTTTCTGTATGCAGGTCACAGGTACTGGGACACATGCATGCAAGAACTTCTCAGTTTACGGAGTGATCCTGTAAGCCTGCCAGGACTTCCAAGACTGATAGCTTGGAGAGTGCGGCATGGCTTGCTGTGCATGGAGGCAGGTCATGAGCATGTTCCTTCTGGAGTGGTGACCCCGTGTGTCGAGACCCGGGTTTGCTCCGGTCCCTTTCTTGCACGGCAGCATTGCTCAGCAAGGGCTGCTTACCCTGCTGCTCAGCCAGCACCAAGAAGGAGTTTATGGCTAGTTCTTGTCAGCCTGTACTGTTTCACAACACAGAGACTTCTCCTCGTTGCCTTTGGAGTGCTGTTTTAAATAGTAGAAAAGCAATTTCTGCAGAAGCAAATGGCCTGAAAGTGTTCCCAGAATACGTGAAGGAGCTGGCCTGGTGTTTTATTCACATGACAGGTTAAGTGCCTATTTTCCCAATTTACTTTTTAACTGAAAGAAGGTGGGCCAGGGAAAAGGACAGAAAAGGTAAGCCAGCAGGTTGTCTTGCTTTTGGGATGCCCTGTTTTTTCAAGCAGAACTGCCCCATGCTGACTGCTTGCTGTGTTCAAGCAGTGTAACTCTTGACTTTGCTGTGTTGTGATGTTGTTCCTTGGCAGGGTCAGTCTTGATGCTTTTTTTTTCCCTAATGTACCAAGTCAACCATCTCCCCTTTAGTCAGAGAGTCTGGTATTTTTCAGGTACTCCACTCCCCATCCTCATTATCTTCTTTTCCACAGCAAGGTTACAGTCTCTCTGACTTTCTAGGTAACACTGAAGCTGTACAGAGCAGTATAAACCCCCTCAGGTGAATTAGGGGAGGATAGTGAAGCTGTCTTTTTTCTTAGCAGTCACTAGAGAAAAATCTCTTCTGTGAAAGGGCTTTTGGGCTCTAAATTCTGTTGGATGTGTCCTTCATGAACAGCAAACTTCAGCCACAGGGAAAATAGCTTTCAGATGTTGCTATATGCTAAAGATTACAAAAAATGAATGTGCTGAAGATAAATGTTTTACAGCAACAATTAAGCATGATATTCTTCTTGAATTTCTCAACTGAAAAGCCTGTCATTGCAAATAGCTGGTGTAATTGCCAGCTTATGACACTAATACAGCCCAGAGCAAATTCAGTGATGGCACTGAGTATTCAGAGCCTTTTCAGCAAGAAAAGACCACCTGATTTCATTTCCCCCAAAACCGCACAATAATTTCCTTCTGCTAACTGATGTTTTGGACAGTTGAATGACAGTAAAAGGTTTTGTTGAACCACAACCCAGATAAGTATGGACTGCATCTGAATTGTTAAATTATGGCTATTTGTCAAAGGAAAAGGCTTGAAACACATCTCTGCTGTACTTAGTAACAATGCATGTGAAATAATTTCTATTAGAAAGACTGACATTCATACTTTCCAAAGCTGTTGTTAATTAGAACTGAGTGATATTTCCAAAGTGCCCATTAATGATGGCTGCCATCCAAACATGTCACTTCTGGACACTGACAAATTCATTTGCTAGCAGCATAAATACAGGCTTTTGAGTTGTGAGCGTATGTGGCTCTCTGTTCCCCTCTCTCTCTTCCTAGAGTGGCTTGTAATAATTAAACACTCAAATCCTTATGGGAATAAATAAAACCTGGGGAATTTACTCCCTTGGTTGCAATAGTCAATGCACTCAGGCTTGCAGTGCTTTGTTGGGTATCTCAGATGCTGTCCCCCTCCATCTGCTGTTTCATGTCAGTTGGTGTGAGCAGCTGGGTGTGCTGTTCCCTATTTCACTTTTCCTCCTACTGAAAATGACCTGGGGACACCCCTGACCTTCAGCACTACATGTGACAGGGTTGTTGTTTTTTTTTGCACACAGATGGAGCCCTGTGAGAAAACAAGAGTGACCAGAAGTGAGGTGATCCCCCTGTCCCTTGGCATTCTTGCAACTGACTGTCTTGAGGAGAGAAGGGCCTAAATTTGGCTCTTTGCAAATTATGAAGTCGATCAGTAATGCTGATGATATTCATACACAGCAAACCAGGCAGTTAATTGTACAGGTTCCTTCATAGCCTAGTTTCTGAGCTAGTGATGTTCCCAGATTGAAACACAGAGGCTTGTGGAGGCATTTAGGTCCATCAGGGCTTCTTTATTGTGTGCAGTACATTGAAGTTCTGCAATTCTTCCTCCAAGAGGATCAAAGCCTATTTTTAAAATAAAAGCAATTTTCTCAAGTGTAAGAGGTGGAAAATCTCTAACAAAGTGATTGTGTAGAGAAGCAACAATGCAGAAACATGTTCAGTGCAGTAAAAAATTCTCTTGCGCTTTTCAATATGACTCAAAATTTTTGAGAAGTGAATGGGATACTGAGCACATGGCACTAGGAAAATATCAATGAGCAGTTAGTTGTAAGTTACAAACAAAACAGCACATATTCAGCACTCTCTGACCCTTCTACCTTACATTATTTTCACTCTCTGTGGTTGCAGTCACCAGGTTTAAATTTAGGAAGTTACTTCTATCAGAATCAAACTCAGCTGGTAAAGAAATTCAAAACAGTGTAGGTTGTGAAAGGGGATAAAATCTTCAAAGGCAGCTCCAACATATAGTGATTCTGAGCTAGAAATACAGCAAGGATCAGAGTATTTTCTTATGAAGTGCCTTTACCTTCATCAGTTGAGGCTCATGTACTTAACCTTATGGGTTATCAAACTAATGGGCCACGTGAGAGCATTATTCAAAATTTTGAAATCCATGGCACAAACATGATGGGGTGCCTCCCTTCTCTGTTTCAATCATTTGAATATTTCAGTGCATGTTGTTCTGAAAGGAAAAGTGACATCATCATTACCAGTTTAATAAAAATGAATTGAGATTGGAAAATTCTACGTGCTTACCTGCAGGTATAGACCTGATTTCATGCATACCATTTGGATATTTACTAACCACAGGAGTCCTTCGGAAGATGGCACTGTCTTCAGAAAGCTTTACAGTCTTCTGAGGTATGATTGAAACACGTTTTTGCAACTTGCCAAGAATGAGCCCCTCCTAGAGGCTTCAGCATCTTGATGTGTTTAGTGTCCAGTCACTGTGGTTTGGATGCAGTTTCAGCAGGTACAACTTCTGTATACAGCACCACTGTTGTGGTGAAGTCCCAGGCCATGGGAGTGCTGAAATGCTGGGATGCAACCCATCACATTGTCTGAGATGAAGCTGTTCCTGCAGCTACCAGGTTTCAAATTTGAGAGCTATGATCCTCTTGCCCTTTAGACATGGAAAGAAGGAGAGGATTTTCAAATTTTCTACTGCAATTTTAAATGTCTGTCTGGGAGTGTCATAAGGAAAGCTGACAGGTGGTGACCACTCTGGGGAAGTTGGCCGCCCATGCAGCAGTGTGAGGGATAATCCCACGTAAGGATTCACCACATTACAGCAATGAATTGGAGGTGGTTTGTTCTGCAAGGCAGGGCCAGTAGGACCAGCTTTTGCAAGTGCTGTATTCTCACGTCTTGCTCTGAGAAAGGCACTTACTGTGCATCCAGAACTACGCAAAAGATACTTTCTTCTGACTTCCTGAGAAATTTTACTTAAAGATGTTTCTGAAAATGAACTGGGGCAGTCTGCTGAACTCTTAAGAGTTAGTGTTCCAGGTCTGCCATGCAGATTGAAACCAGGTTCATTCATTAATTAATTCATTTTGTTAATTCTGGTTTTTGTTGTTATTGTTGTTTGGTTTGCTTTGTGGGTTTTTTGTTTGTTTGTTTGCTTATTTGGTTGGGTTTTTTTGTTTTTGTTCCCCCCTGCCCCAATAAGCACATAATTTATCCAAGGCTAGAAATTTTTTTGCATTTTGAGTTATAAGAAAGTGCCTAAGGTTTTGGGACCACTTGCTAACATCTGATATAAATGTGTTTTTATTGGCTAAAACGTTCAGTTAGAAACTCTACTGGGCTATGTTCAGAGTTAAGAAGTTTACACAAATAACTTACCACACAGAAAATTTGCACAGGAATATCTGCCACTGGAGTGAGGATTCATTCTACTATGTTTTTCTCACCAGTATCTCTTTCTGAAAATCCTCAGTTTATAATTACCTCTTTATCATAAAACTTCACACAGCAGTTAAAAGCATTGCCTGTGAAATGTCATATTCCAGACAACCCACAGCAGCAAAACTGTCCTTAAACTCTTTGCAAGAACAAATGCAATGTCAGTTTCTGTGTTTGGGAAGTTGAGGTAGCTTTGACACTCTGTTCAAGATAATCCTTAATTTCAATCACGTTCTTTCTTGGAACCTTTGCACCTCACAGAGTGGAAAGGAAACTGGGCAGTAGAAAGGGGAGGAAATGTGGAAGTGTGCTGGACCTTCCACAGCTCTGCTTCAGCCAGTCAGCAGAAGCCTCCTACCTGGGAGCAAAGACCTTAGCAAGGACAATGCATTACTCAGGAACGGAGGGAAGATCTGAAGATAAGGGAGCCTTCTGCTTTCCCAGAGAGGGAACGGGTGAAAGGGAGTACGAACAAAATGAATGCAGAGACCGAGGGTGGCTGGCCTCTTGCACCCCTGGAACTAGATGTTATTTATGGTCCCTTCTAACCCAAACCATTCTACGAGTCTATGTTTTTCTGCAGGTGGATAAGTAAGCAAAGACTGCAGCTGCTAAGTCCAGACTGCAAAAGTATACAGCATGCTGACTTGTAGGCAGTTTACTTGGAGCTGTCTGCATGGTCTTCAGCACTATTGCCTCTGGAGAAGCAGGTGTTTATGCAAAGCCATCTCTGTACCACTGAAATAGTCATGTTCATGCTCAGACATTGTTGGAGGACCTCCTGGGGGAGGTCTAAATTCCAGCTCAAGGATAGAGAGCAAGGCAAAAGAAGTTTGTGTCTTGCTTTCACAACACATTCCTTCAGTGGCATGGATTGCCTTTACAGTCAGTCAACAGTAACTTACATGCCCCAAAACAAGGAAATGTGTATAGCGACTGAGAGAACTTTTACAAACTGGTGCCAGTGTGTTTTATCCTCACACCCTAGGAAACACTCTTCAGCTAGAAGCTTGAATCATGGCCCAAGAGTAAAATAAGGGGAAGTCTCCTTACTCTGAAGGCTAATAATTATGTGTTTCTGAAGCCACTGTCCTTTTACTTCACTTCAGTGACAGGGAAACTATTTTATTTATGAATGTTGTCAACTGGAAGCAGCTGATTTTGAAGTAAGGGAGTCAATAAGAAAATTTAAAAAGTGGCACATTGCCCCGCTTTCAAGTTTCAGATTGACTCTTGGTCTTAACTCCATGTTTCTTGGGGTTTGGTTTTTGGTTTTGTTTTTTTTTTTTTTTAATCTAGTTGCTACATGTTCTAAATGCTGCAGTGAGATGTTTGTAGTGTAGGAGGTAGTTTTCTGTTACCAGAAACTTTGGGGATAATCCCTTGGAGGCCAGTACTGTTCCAAATTCAGGAGAGTCAGCAAACAGGAATGTCACCTGCCCAGTCATTGTTAAATGCTGAAAATTCATATCCCTTTATCATCACAATGTATCTCTACGATATGTTCTATCTTTTCTAAGACCTGGCAGATGGAATATATTATTTATGTATTTATTTTTTTTCAGTGCATTCTTTTATAATCACTTCTTCCAGGTTAGCCCTGTGTGTCACCTGAGCAGCAAAATGGGATACTTTTCATTTTGGCTAACTCTCTCTATCCAGCTTAATTAGACTTGTTTTGATAAGAACTTCAGAAAGAAAAAAAAAAAAAAAGTTAGATCTACAGGGCCCATGTGAGGCCCCAAGGGTCTGTGTTGAGCCAGATACTGTACAAAGTGAGAAACAATTGCCTCTGTGAGTATTGTAAGGAGGGAAGGGAGCTTTATGATTGCATGTGATGGGCAGAGACGGGATGGAGGTCTTTGTTTCCAACATTTGTTTCCAAACAAATGCTTTGACTGCTTTCCCCCTACTGTCCCATGATGTTCAACTTGGTAGCAAGAAGCACGTATGGGCCCCTGGAAGGCAACAAACACCTTAGGACATGGAGAAGGAGCAAATGAAGCCCCCCATGCTATCTATGTCCCCTGTTCCACAGTCTCCAAGAGGAAGGAAAAATATCATAACTTGAAAATCAGCATGATCAATCAGTAAAGAGACTTGTTACAGGGAGAGAAAGAGAAGTCAGCTAAAGGCTCAGTGGAAAAGAAGTATATACAATGAACTGCTAAGAAACAATTAATAAGTCAAGTATTTGGTAAACTCAAAGAGGACGTAGCTCATTAGGGCTTTTTACTGTTGCACTTAGTGGCACAGCTCTTTAGTGCACATGGAGGAAAGAAAAGAATGTGTTTTTTTTTCTCACAGGCAATTCAGCAGAATTTTGATACTGAATGTGTTACCGTCTGACAAGCTGCCTCCGCGGGCTGGACAGGAGCCATGGAGCTGCTAGGGGGAGCTCTTCCACTCCCATCTTCCCTGTTCAAATTCGGGTTCCTCTGTGTACGAAATGATGTAGCACTTGTTTCCAAACCTACAGGCCCCGTGGTAGTCTTTCCTAGGCAGTGAGGTACAATCTTGTGATTATAAAGGCTGTTACATCTGAATATATCTGCAAGTACTTGTGCTTGCAAGAGAGGTAGGTACAACATATGAAACCAAATAAAAATATTAATACAGTAATAGATTTGATGGGATGGAGAAAATGTGTTCCCACTCCAACATCACTCCGATGTGGTTAAAATGCATGTATTTTAAACTGTAATACAGTAGCGATTCTGCTTCCACTCTCCTGCTTTGGGAATGTTATTTTCAAAGAACTTGCCACCTCCAGAGTTTCATTGAGAAAGATGTGCTGACAGAATGAGAACCACCTTACAATTCATAAAGAAACTATTTCTGTTTACCCTTTGTTGGAAGTGTTTCTGTAGTCTTGAAGGAGCAGTACTAGCACCACACTTCAAAAATACAAGAAAATGGATGAAGTAATGGCTTTTAAGTCATCTTCTGGTCTCTCCAAACTCACATTTGCTTTTCAACATCTCTTCTTCCAAGTGTTTGGGAACATTTACTAGTCTTCCTTACATAAAATGTAATCATGGCTGTCACAAGCACAGGAGTTCCTTAAATCTGCCATTCAGTGTTTAATATAAGCACACATCTGGAAAAAAAAAATTGTATTTCATAATTGTTATTTTGTACATGAAAATTATGTTTGACATAATCAGTTTTTTTGTTTCATAGAGTTTAAAATGTTTATTTCTTTTTCTATTTTTAACACACTGTATACTGGTACATCAAATAATAGATTGTTGACTGTGCAGAGCTTTTCAGGGCAAGGCAAATGCTTAGCAACAGTAAGTAGCACAAAAAGTTTTTCTTTGTAGATAGAAGAAGAAGCATTCAGCCTTGAGCTGATACAGAGCTGATGGCAATCAATACCTGGTCACGACAACAATAAAACAAGAGCACTCTGTAGTGTCCTTGCATGATTCATCTTATGATGAATGAATTCACTGCAGGTCTTGCCATGGCTATTGCAGCTTCCCATTGTTTCCTCCACTATCTTTGCAGGAGTCCTCAGCTCTTCTGGTATATGTGGTTAGGGAGGAACTTTCACCAGACATCAAGGAAAAAACTGGAAGCAGCAAACCCATTTCCAGCAGTCTGCACATGTTGGTCCTGCATTCCCTAGATCGGAGCAAAACACTGCAGGGTAATAATCCCTTTTCTTAAGGGATTTCTTAAGGGTCTGCTTTGTTTCTTGCAGGTATCAGAAACACTTCATATAGAGGAAAGTTATTGATACAGATTGTTCTGTGCAGTTTTACCTTTTGTCATACCTTCCACAAACAAGAGGTGCAGAGGTAGTAATGTGAGGTTCCTTACCTCACAACACCTTCCCAAGCAACACTGAGGATTTTGTTGCACAAAGCATGTGTCTTCCTCTCCTTAACAGATGCTGCTTTCTTGAAAAGAGGTTGGTGTAACTAGAAAAAAAATACTGATGATGAACATGTTGGTCACCCTCTGCCACAATAGCCCGTTCCAGCATGTATCACCATGCTCATTGGCACAGGCAGGGATAGGAGACAAACAGGAGCATGTCATGGGCTGCAGCTCATTTGGTGGCAGCTGCAGGAGAAAGCAACTGGAAAAACTGAATTATTTAACTGAGCAGAGTGACTGAATGTGTAGCTGATTCCATCTGACATGAGTTAGATTCTCCTATTTTGTGCCTTGCCAGAACTGCTCCAGTGCCATTGTGGAGGACACAGACAAATGAAGTGTGGCCAATTAATGTACTGGTAGTGGAATAATTAGGGAAGCATAAAGCACTATGTAAGCACCAAAGCCTCTTCAGGAGGGAACAAAAAACCCTGCCCTTCTGTGCCTGTGAGCTCAGTTTTGCTTCTGGTGGTTGACTGCGTGCCAGTGTGCTGTTAGCAGTGCCAGGCCAGGGACTGCAGCCAGGTGATACCTGGCACTGTTACCACTGCTCCTAGTATCCATCAAAAAGGCACACAGAAATTCCCCTGAAGGTATAATAGGAAACTCCTGTCAGCCCTAGTCGTATACAACATTAGGCACAACTGACCTCAGATGAAAAGCCAGGTGTAGAAATTCCCATGTGTCTGTCTTAATCCTGTGTTGAAGCAGTGAATCTTTCAGAAGTTAATGAGCATGGTTTTGGCATGGGAATGGAGAAAGTGGGTAAGCATGGTATATCAGTTGTGTGGTAGGGTCTCCAGACTCCCTGTACTCAACCCTTGCTCTGCTACTTAGGACAGGTGAGGAGTATGGGATATGCTGTGAGCCAGCTCTGGCAAAACCTACAGTAGCATCTACTCTTCCTTCTGCATAACCTCCCTGTGCTTCTAACATTTGAAGAAAGCAAGGGGTTTTGTGGGGCTCTCATTACTGCAAGTTTGTTCCAGGCAGATTGTCTCTGCCATTTCTCAAAGCAGCATTAACATAATTTCCTGAGGAGTGAATAAATAGTGAGGAAAGGGTATCTGTTACTTGCACTGAGTGACGCTGGAGTTGAAGAAAGCAGTAGCTAACAACCTGTTGCAGATAATTGAGCACTAGATACCTTCTTCTGCCAAGTTTTCATAGTATTGTCTAATTTTCTTGCTCCACTTTAGTCTTGTGTAATCTCTGAATCATGAGATGCAGCATCAGGAATGCTGAGAAAAGTAATTCTTGTGTGTGAAAAAGCAGAGAACATGGCAATGAGTGAAACTTCTGTAACATCTTCCTTAGCAAAACAGTGAGGAGGGGGCAAAATGGTGGTCTGTCTATTTCTGGCATCAGTCAGAAGCCAATGGTAAAGATGGAGAAGAATGTTGAAGTTTTCTGTGCTGAAGTCAAGGCTTTCTCAGCTAAAGAATCCCAGCTTGATCTTTCCCCCTTGCTTTTCTAGATTTTTGGCAACTACTTTTCTTGCAGCAGATGAGTATGGAGTGTCTCAAGGCAAAGTGTAGTGGTGTCTGGTCTGAAAGAATGAAGTTTGAGTAGGCTCCAGGGGTCTAAAGACGTCTGTCTTCTCTTGATTTGTTCTGCTTTTGTACTTGATTTTCTTTATGTTTGTGTATGTTTTTAATCTAAGACATACTGGGAAAGTCAAAGGATAGAAGATATCTCTGGAGTTTAGGCTTGCCTCGGACATTGTCTCTCATTGCAACGTCTTGCAAGCTGCTCAGAAAACAAAAGTTTGCAGGAGCAACTCATGTCATCCTTGTCAGATCTTGTTTGCCTTCAGATGTCCTTGAATTAATTATGTAGTCTGGAGTACATATATATGCAGTGGCAGCTAGGACAGCGACCAACACAGGGTGGGACTGAGCACTTTTGTAATGTGTTTGTGTGGATGTATACATGGATATATGCATAAAACTTTAACATGACTTCATGGGTATTCTATTAGATTAGTAATGCCTGAGTATTGTAGAGCTGCAGTCCTCATCACCTTTTCTTGTAAACCATTGCTGTCACTTGTTTCCACATTTTTATGAGATTATTGTAAAAGTGATGTGAGCAGCTGCTGAGAATCCCTCCTATATAGGATCCATATGCCTGTGTGTAAATATCACAGAATAACAGCATCACAGAATTGTCATGCTTGGAAAAGAAAAGACCTCTAAGATCACCACAACCAACTGCCAAGTCCCACCCCCACCCTCAAAAGAAAAAAATAAAAAGAAAAAGCCTACGAGAGCACTACTAGAGCATGTCCTGATGTGCCTCATCTGTGCGGTTTTTAAATATCTTCAGAGATGGTGACTCCACCACCTCCCTGGGCTGCTCATTCCAGCACCCGACTACCCTTTTAGTAAAGACATTCTTCTCCATATCCAGTCTAAACCTCCCCTGGCACAGCTTCAAGCACTGGCTTGCTCTGGTCTTACCATTATTTTATTGAGAGAAGAGGCCAACACCCACCTCACTACAACCTCCTTTCAGGTACTTATAGAGAGAGATGAGGTGTTCCCTCAGCCTCTTCTTCTCCAAACTAAGCAATCCTAATTCCCTCAACCTCTCCTTAGAGGATTTGTTCTCCAGCCCCTTCACCGGCTTTGTTACCCTTCTCTGAACTTGTTCTAGCAACTCAGTATCTTTCTTGTAGTGAAGGGCCCAGAACTGAAGACAGTTGCATATATAATGCATACATCTCATTTTATGTTGTTTTCTTCATACTAATTACCCTGGAATCTGCCAAGATATTTACTTTGTAGTGCATGTTTTTCTCACATCTTTTGGTTAAGCTGAGGAAATTGGGCAGGCTGCAGGACATCTCTCTTGGGCATCTTATCTATAGGACTTTTGTCTGTGTCTTTGTGTCCAGGTCTATGCTTTGACACTTCTTTGTACTATGTAAAACCGTTTTGCACCTCCATTCCACTGCATTGGTATCTGTCCTACAGAAACTGGCTGCAATAACTCTTTAACCCATTCATCATAACTGACTTACTTAGTTCCATTTATGACTGAGAAATTTGATGCCAAATACAGCTATTCCAAACTTTTCTAGTATTGGTGAAATGCTGACCTAGGGAGACAAAGCAAAGCTATGTTTTAAAAGCTGAAGAATGATTTAAGTATGTTGGTTGTGTAGAGAAAAACATAGATTTTATCTTTGTCCTTTCTGTCTGTGGAGATGAATCAGGAGCTGAGGATGGTAGGGGGGCAACAGATGGGGAAATAACTTAGCCGTACTTAGTGATGGAAATTGTACTGTCTGCAAGGAACAGCCTGCAAGCCCCATCTGCTGCTCAGGAACTTACCAATAGTGCATGACAGGAATGAAATCCATATATGTTCCATCTTGAGAAAATTTCTTTGCTTCTGCTTATTGGCAGCATCCTAAATGGGCTCTCTAATGAGTACTTTAGAGTAATGCAGTTGTTAACTGTGCAGAAATTTCAGTGCACTGACCCCAGAGAATTATCAGAGGTAAGTGTAATTATTTGTAAAGTAATTCAGGCCTAGATTATGAAATATTTGCTCATGTCATTCTCTTTGACATTCCAAGCAGGAGGAGGAAAGGTGGAGGCACTGATGTTATCAGCATGAGTATGGAAAGGTAATGCTGCTGGAAGCTGAGGATTTCTGGAGAGGGGGCACCTACGCAGTGCACAGCAGGGCAGAGAGGGGTCACCAGGAGGCAGAAACCACATTTATCTCACTTCTTTGCTTGTGGAAGTGTCTGTCACTCCTGTGCAATAAAAGACAAGTAGCTGGTCTAGGTGTTTTCTAGCTCACTAGCTGTGTAATGCGGGGTGGGGGAATAAACGTCTATGGGAAAAATACACAGTCACCAAACAAGGCTGGAAGAGCTCCCCCAGGAAACAGGCAGGGCAAACAAAACTGCTAGACCTGTTGAGCCCTTATGGCAGAAAACTCAACATAGGTTTTTCTTGGAGGCTGAGCCATACCACAGATTTTGTTTCTTGCACTCCCTGGCTCTGCATAAAATCCTACTTCTGCAAGCCTTAATGTAAAGGGGGAACGGATAAGCCCTCATAAGCCCTCACCATCAAACTTCACCAGTTAGCTATATTTTGGCAGCAGTTTAGTCTCCTTTTTTGACATTGGAGCTAGTACAGAGAATCTGCAGTAAAAGTGAGTGGTTTGGTGTAGCCAGTTAGTGAGCAGGAGTTCTGCCATTGCTTGGTCCTGGCATATGCCAAATACACACCAACAGGGTGTTGAAAGCATATGTCATTAATCTTTTAATCCAAACTTAATTTCATAACTTGTTCTTCTAACTAATTTGAACAACTTCTAGTAGTGGGTCTGGCTTCCCACGACTCCCCCAGTAAACCCTTGCATTGCTGCAAAACTTCTCCTGTTGTCTGATCTTGCTTACACTTAGGACCATAAGTGCTTGTCTCATCTGCTACAGACTCAGACAATGGAGTGCTCCATTCCTCTTTCTATCAAGGTTTTGGAACCTGAAGTATCTTTTCCCTTGTAAATAATGTGACTCCATCCTCTCTTCCCCCATCTGTCATATTTTCCTGACCTCAAGTAATTTTTGTTACTTGCTTCTGGACTTTCTCCAGTTGGGATCTTGTTTGCAAGAGTTTCTCCACAGCTGCAAGAGTTAATAGATTAAACAAAACAAAACCCAAAACCCAAACTAACAACAAAACAACAACAACAATTTATATTAATCCCAATGAAATCATGTGAGTGGCCAGTGCTGACTTCAGTTTTAACTGTACACATTTTCAGAGGTTTATGTTCACCATCAAGTTGCTAAATTTAACAGACTTCCATTTGCTTTCAACAGTAGGTCACCATCTACAGAAGTCAACAGCACACAATTTTTTTTTATAAATATGATCTCTCATACAAAGAAGTGAGATTTTGTGGGCCTTTTGAACTTCTGCAAATTCAGGTAGCTGATGTCAGCAATGACATTGGACTGCATATCCTCCTTATTAAAAATGGTTAATGCTTGTCCGTTATCTGTATTTTGCAGACCCACTGCTGTGCAGCATTTATACTACAGAGAATCCTTCTCTGTTTATCATACAGCTGTTGTAATAGCAGTTATTTCCAGATGATAATTATTTTCAAGAACACCAATTCCCTGCCTCTCATGGAGTACATATTCTAGCAGTATTTCCAAAAGGCCAACTGCTTATTATTTATAAATAGTACAAGCCAGTAATTACTAGACCAGCTTTTGGTAGTTTTACAAGCTGTATTTCAGGTTGTTTTTTCCATGGCTAAAATGTTGTTGACAGAAGATTAAACTTGCTTCTAACTGAAGGACTCTGCCCAAGACTCCTAGTTTTGCCAGCATTTGAGATATAATCATAAAATCATAAGTGTTGCAATTTTAGGTTGATTTCTTTGGCAGCCAGTATTTTTTAGACTGCCATAATAGGCAACTCAGTAGTTTTGCACTATCCCTAAATTGATTGTATTGTCTCTGTCTGTTTTGAAGCTGCACTGAGTTCTCAGCTAGCTACATTGCATGAATTTTTCTGAAACTTTGGAAAAACCTACCCCAGAATATACTGTCTCTCAGATTTTGTTAGAGGTGCCTGAAGCCACGTCTATATTGTAAAGTTAATTTGGACTGCAGCAGGTTGTTAATTAAAAGCAGAGTAGCTATTTTCAATAAACATCTTAAACTGGCAGCTTCCTCTCTATTTATATGGTGTAAATAGAAGGCAGCCTGACCTTCCTTTGCTCACATTGAATGATGCTCGATAGGCAGTTTCCCAAGGTGTGCCTGTTTGGAGCCGATTGATCTGGAAATTATTTATCTGGCCACTTACATAGCAAGTTTAACATGCAGTTCTTTGTTTTGTGTATTATCTTTGGTTGTTGAAGACCATATGCATGTCTGTAGGCCCGCTGATGTGCCGAAGTGCACACAGTCACACAGTGTTTCTGCTGGAAAGCAGGAAGTAGAGAGCAGAACTGTTCATTTGGGATTCTTTTGTCCAGACTGTCAGGAACTCTACCTCTGTCCTTTAACTCTGATTTACTCTATTCTGTAGCTCCCTAGAGAAAACCCAATGAGGGCAGTACACAAAGACCATCCAAATCCCTGAGACACTTCTTGTCCTGTCCACCACATGGAGCCTCCATCTGCTTGGGCCCTCTGTGTGGTATTGCAGAAAGAAGATAGAATCTCAGTTGTATACTTGTGTTAATGTCCACTCTTGCTGATGCACAGAGATTTGCAGCCTAGAGTCTGTAAATGTTTAAATGTCAAGTCTGCATGTCTACAGAGATACTCTTAAAAGAGAATAACAACCACCCACATAGTGATGAGCTCCTGACAGTAACTAGCCTGGGAGATTGAGCCCACAGAGGTAAAAACCCTTTTCTCCCAATAGCTTTACTGTTGTCAGAAATGTTCTCCTTTTGAATTTTTCTTTTATGGGTTTTTACTACACATACACACGCACACACTCATACACAAAAAAGCTGAAAAATGCCAAAATTTTTACCACTGGGATTGGGATTATTGGTCTTTTGTTTGCACCAACATAAAGGCATTTGATATTAGGAGATGCTGTCTGAATTTGGTGAGATTCTGGGTATGTCTTTGCAGAAGGGACAATAAATATTGTATTACAAATTGCAGTAGAAATACCATGGTACAAATGCGCTTTTTTCACATTATGGTGCACCCTGTTGCTCTTCTGAGAGCATATGATTTTAATAAATTGTAACTTCAGAAGGCTATCTTACAGCAAAGCAACTGTGTGGTTTGCTATCACTGTGTTTATTGATATTGTCCCAACATATCCATGACCCATGTGAGAGAGTGTAGCAGCACTCCTACTTCAGGTGGTTAAGACGTGAGCAGTAGACTATAACTGGGCCTGCTCAGCCTTTTATCTTCCACCCTCTTCCCCCACCCCCTACGCAGTCTTATAATTTTTGCTGAACAGTTTTCAGTGGTTAAACTGATATGCCCTTGAGATGGAGATGAAAACCAGTGAACACATAATGACCTAGTGAAGTGATTCTGCTTGGCTTCATTCATTGCTTGGCTTCATTAACTGTATGGACAGGCATGATGTATGATCTAACTATCAGTTACCATGTTCTTACTGCTGTTGCTCAAGTACATTACTAGATACCAGAGGTACCTTCCATGACTGTTAGCAGTGAATTACAGTATTAACACTAAATCAGTGGGGACTGTATATTTCTTCTGGGTCTACAGGGGACTTGTGGGAATGCATTGGAGAACCATTATACTTCAGTAGGACCATATCTGATGGTCCATGTCTGACATAAATAAGCATGGAGCTCAGTAATCTGCAAGACAAACTTGCTATTGATAGATCTGATTAAGCCTGGACACCAGAAACAGTCCATTTCCAATTATGAAAAACTCCTTATCAGACAATTATCTCTTAGCAAAGCAGCATCCTATCTGAGCCTTTGAACTGTTTCCAGTCCCTGCATTGGCTATACACCACATTGCTAAATGTGGACATGTAATTTGTGATAACCCCTGATAAGTATTAAGCTAGAAACTGTGACAGACCTTTGGGCTTTGGCTGGTGGTTGCATTAAACATAGGTGAAAAGTTTTTATTTTAGGGATGGGGGATGGGGATTGTCTGCTTGTATTTCATGTAGTGACATTTTACAAGTGAAATTATTGTTTTGTGATTGTTCCAACCTAATTAAGTGTTTGGAGTGGGAGTGGAACAGCAAGAGATGATATACATTTCATTGCTGAAGAGGTTTCAGGCAGAAAGCCTGCTTTTACTGTAAGTGCAAAGATATTACTCTGGGGTTAATTTTCATGTACATTTTCATCAGTTTGGGCTCTTAATCATGTGCATTGCAGTGTTCTCCAGGGGTCAGTACTGGGTCTGGTCTTGTTCAACATATTCATCAATGACCTGGATGAAGGGACAGAGTGTATCCTCAGCAAGTTTGCTGATTATACAGAACTGGAAGGGGTGGCTGACACACCAGAGGGCTGTGCTGCCATCCAGTGTGACCTGGACAAGCTGGAGATTTGGTCAGAGAAGAACATAATAAGGTTCAACAAGGGAAAATGTGAGGTCCTGCTCCTAGGGAGGAACAACCCCATGCATCAGTACTTAGGGGTAGACCTGCTGGAAGGCAGCCCTGAGGAGAATAATATTGGAGTCTTGATAGACATAAGTTAACCATGAGCCAGCAATGTGCCCTTGTGGCCAAGAAGGTCAGTGGTATCCTGGCATGCATCAAGAAGAGTGTGGTCAGTAGGTTGAAGGAGATTATCCTCCCCCTCTATTCTGGCCTTCCACATCTGGAATACTGTGGCCAATTCTGGGCTCCCCATTTTCAAGAGAGAACTACTGGAGAGAGTCCAGCAGAGGGCAATGAAGATGATTGGTGGACTGGAGCATCTGTCTTACAAGGAAAGGTTGAGAGAGCTTGACTGTTCAGCCTGGAGAGACCTTATAAATGTCTATAAATATTTCAAGGGTGGGTGTAAGGACGATGGACCCATACTCTGTTCAGTAGTGCCTGGTGACAGGACAAGGGGCAATGGGCACAAGCTGGAACATAGGAAGTTCCATATAAACATGAGGAAAAACTTATTTACTGTGAGGGTGACAAAGCCCTGGGACAGGCTGCACAGGGAGGTTGTGGAGTCTCAATCTCTGGAGACATTCAAAACCTGGATGAAGTCCTGCGTAATGTGCTCTAAGCGATACTTTTTTAGCAGGGGAATTGAACTAGATGATCTCTACACATCCCTTCTAACTCTGATGATTCTATGATTTTTTTTTTGAAAAACACAGGTAGATGGCAGGCAAAACTGAGGCTTACCATAGCATTCCTCTGGAATCCCAGGAAAAGTCTCCCTGTTGCTCTGTGCCTGTCCTGTCTGTGTCCACTTTTGTCACCTTTGCCTCTGTCTGTCACCTATCTACTGCAGCACTGAATTAGGGGATACACAAGCTGGAAATAATAAATTTTTCCATTACCTGCGTGAATTCCTTCACATGGCCATGTAGATTTGATACTTTAGATCAGAGAAGATGGATGATGTACCACACCTTAGTTGACCACGTGTTTGAAAAGGGTTATTTTTGGTTGTTTTAAAAAGTGTGCGTCATATATATCAGCTTAGTTCCATGGTCAGGGAACTGAAATTATGGCAAGCAAGCCCTGCAATTAACGTGATGGAATTTCACCTGCCTTAAATTAGGGCAAATCTCTGTTTGATCTCTGCCACTTTGCCTGAGTGAATTGTCTGGTCCATTGACTCTGTCTTTGTTGGGAGAACTTCATGCTTCTGGCATGCTGTGTCACAGTGGAAAAGCTTTCCTTGTTTCTAAGACATCTGCCTCCTCCATCATTGGGATTGGCAGGCCACTGGGACATCTATGGCCCTTCCTGTAGTGTAGCAGTCTACTGGAATGCATCTTTCTTTTTTCAGTAACATGAGCCAAATTAAGGTCTCTAAATTATATCAGCTTATATACTAGGTTGTTCCTGTCCTCAGCTATTTGAAATCTTTAACCTATGTTTACAGAGGACCTTGCTTTATTAGATTACCCTCTTTAATTGGACCAAAATGGTATTATTATGCCAATGCCTGACCATCGCTTTCCTGAGTCTGCTAAATTTCTGCCTGTGGATGTCAGGAAAAATTTTACTTGAAAACTTTAAATGACTTCTTAGATCAATATGATTTCTTTTAGAAACAACTTATAGTTTGTCATTTACTTAAATAGAATCAGGCCCTCTTCCATGGAAGATATAATCTGGTTTCTTTCCTCCCTAATCTCTAATTTATTGCTAGTTTTCCACTATAAAACAGTAGGAGTCCTTCTTCTTGTCATTCAGAGAGGGGGAAGAAAGAAAAAAATCCATTATAGATACTCACAACTCCAGATTTTCTCTTTTATAATGTTAATTCAAATTAAAATCTTGAAAATTCAGGATGAAGTGTGTAGGAGACTTTAGGCTGATGCATTTCATTGAAAGTGAGAGAAAAAAACCACACACATGGTTTTGGGACTTGTCTTTAGGATTCTGGGCAGCTGCAAAGGAAGAAGCATTAATACTTTTAGCTGAATCAGATTTAATTCAGACTTACTGGGACTACAAATGACTGCATGTGTTAAAGTTTTGTTCATAAAGGACTAACAGCTGCTTAAATTGTTAATTGATATAGTTCTGCTAGCTGCTTGTAACTGTGTGTAAAATTACTTAGAAATGTACTTATATGGATAAATAATATACCTTTTAGAGCTGTATCATACTTCTGTTTGCTTAGAGAATATTGAGTTGAAACTCATGAGGTCTGAATGCACACTGAAATCAAACAACAAAGGACAAACTTCTGAAAATAGTGACATTTCTAAAATGCTGCTGAAATGCCTAATAGCATATGAGTGAGATACCATTTGCCTCGTCTGGCCAAGATTAGGAAATGTATGAGAAGGACATGCACCTATTCGAGCAGAAAATTAAAACACCATTGGATTTCTTCCTCCTTTTGTCAGTAATTGTCCATTTGTCCTCTGTGGGACTGTACTGAATTTTTGTCAAGAACAATATTCAGCAGTTAGTGAGATGAGACAATATTTAAAATGGGATGGGAGCCACTTTGGACCCAAAATTAACGATGTCCTTGAAAATAAAGAATGTTCCTTTTCAATAAAATTCTCATTGGGAAAAGCAGCTTTTGGATCACAGAGGCACCCTACACTGAGCTTAAACAAGTCCTGTTGCCATCTTCTCAGCAGGATGTTTTTCAGTCCCCCTCACTAAGCAAGGTAAGTAAGAAGTCCCTTAGGGTTGTTGTGGTTTGGGCCCAACACAACAACAAAGAACCAGCCCCGTGGTGACTCACTCAAATCCCCTCATCACACACACACTCTGGCATGAGGAGGACAGAGGCCAACTAGAAGCTCATGGGTCGAGACAAAGGACAAGGAGGGTTCTTCACCGATTAAGGTCATGGGCAAAACAAACTAAACTTGGGGAAAAACAGTAATTTAATTTCACACTAATCCAATGCCCACAGGACAGAGACAACACCAAGAGCAGGGCTTACACACCTTATCCCCACCCCTCCCTTCTTCCCAGGCACAAGTCACTTGGTTGCCCATTTCTCTCCCTCCTTCCCCACAGCAGCTCAGAGGGACAGGGGATGGGGACTAGAGTCAGTTCACAGGCTGGTGGTTCTTGCTGCTCCTTCCTCCTCAGGAAGAAGGGATTCCTTATAGTCTTCCCCTGCTTCCCCACGGGGTCCCTCCCACGGGAGAGAGGCCTCCACAAACCTCTGCTTCGTGAGTCCTTCCCACCAGACCTGGAGCTGCTCCAGCCTGGGCTTCCTACAGAGTCATGGGCTGCTTAGGGGACAGTCACCTCCCCTGGCACCAGGGTTTTCCACAGCTGCATAATCCAAGTCCACTGGTAGCAAATCTGAGTCCACAGGCCAAGTTCACCCCTCCTGGCGCCTTCAGGGAACATTCCACCACGTTCCTCTAGGAATGCAGGGGGACAGCTGCCATCTCACCATGGGTTGCAGGGAAAACTTCTGCTTGGGCACCTTCTTCCCCTTCTTCCTCAGCAGCCAGCCGGGATCTTCACCCCAGCACTGCCGTTCACATCCCTAACACAGCTCTTCTTTTTCCTAACTGCTCACTTGGCTCAGGTCTTACCTCAGTTTTTTCCTGTGTCAATCACAGAGGCGCATCTCTTGCCTCTAAAACAGCTCCTTGGCTGGTTTTGGAGCAGGTGGAGCTTCTCAGCTTCTTACAGGAGCCACCCCAGGATCCTTCCCCCACTACCAAAAACCCCGCCAAACCAAACCAGCACAGGGGGGCACGGCCCGCAGGGTTGGCAGTCTCTCTCCCAGGGCTGGCAACTGAGCACCCAGGTCCTCCCTGCAAATCCTGGCCTTGCACAGGGCAAGGCAGCCAGCTGGGGGAGGCACCATCCAGCCACTGCCACTCCCCGCTGTCTGCTCCCACCACACTCGCCCTCGCAGGAGAACTCTGCAAGGCACTGGGAGTGGGGACTTCATACACAGGGTCACGGACATGCGTGCGGGGGACCAAGCTAGAGCAGCAGGGACATGCAGAAGCTGAAAACATGAAACAGTATTTTCTTCTCTCTCCTGATGCCTGTGCGCCTGCAGGGGCGGCTGCAGGAGAGGTGGCAGCTGACGTCACAAAGGGGTGATTGTGACGTCAGCGTGTGACGGACTGTGACCTCACGGCCCTCACTGCTTATATTTGGGTGCCAGCACAGCCTGGCTCAGTCTGCCTCGTGCCTGGACTCCGACCGAGCGTGCCTGCGAGGTCTGGAAGCTCGTGCGAGGCTTCACCTGGTGCTGGGCGGTGCTTTGGGAGCTGCCGGCGTCGGCAGCTCTGGGTGCCCATCCCGGAGCCAAACCCTGTGTTTCCCCGACCCTGCCTGGTTCAGGAAGCCGGGCGCTGCAAGGACTCCCTTGCAGCAGCAGAAGTGAGGCGAGAGGCAAACATCTCCCCTGGAGCGGCCGTGGGGCCCGGAGAGCTGGGAGAGTGTCCTTCCCGAGGGGCCTGGCTTTTCCTTCCTGCTCTCCCTGCCCTGGCAGAGCGAGGGGCTGAGGCCTTTCCCGTTTGCAGGGCACAAAACCTGCCACTGCCGTGCCAGTGATGGGGAGCGGCTTCTCTTCCTCCGTGTTCCCAAGGTCCCTGCAGGGCGCAGAGAGCAAATGGAGCTGCCCCATCTGCTGCAACCCTCAAAATGACACTGCCTACTTGATCCCGTGCCTCCACCAGTTTTGCTTCAGCTGTGCCATGCGCTCTGTACAGCAGAACCACAACTGCCCCCTGTGCATGTTGGAGACAACATTCATCTTGTTCTCCAACCGGCCAGACAACGATTTAGTTGTGCTCGGAATCCCAGGCCTTGCAGAGCCCTCAGGTGAAGAACAGCAGGGTGAGAAGGAGGAGGATGCAGAGCAGGGGCCCAGGGCTCAGGCAGGTGGCTTCCCCCCTGAGGTGTGGGCAGACTTCTTCCAGAGCCACCCAGATAACATCAGGCCCTTGCAGCTGTGGCTGAGGCAGCAGCTCGAGAGGCTCTTTGAGGGCCAGTGCTGGAAAGTGACTGCGTGGGAGGGCATCATTGTGGGCCTCCTGTGCCTCCATGGACTGGACGTGGCAGTGTTGGCAGAGAAGCTGCAGACTGGGCTGCAAGAACACACGCAGCCATTCCTTCTGCAGCTCAGCACAGCTGCCGAGTGCCTGTGCGGCACAGCCATCCGCCGGCACCTGGACACGCAGGACACCTCCTCTAGCAGCCCTGCAAGGTTTGATGTTGAGGAGGAAGCTGGCACATTGGATGCTGCCCTCCACAGGCGTCCCAGCTATCACCCATCTGCGCCTGTCACAGCAGAGCAGGAGGAGCCCTGGGAGGATGAGGATGGCCCTGCACCCAGCCCCAGTACCCCATGGTGGGTAAGGCTCTACTCCGTGCTGGCCACTTTCAGCAGCATGGCAGGCTTCGATGAGCAGGAGGAACCTAGCAGGTTGCAGGCTGCCCTACATGAGGGTCCTGGCCATCCCCCATCTGTGCCTGTCACTGCAGAGCAGGAGCAGCCCTGGGAGGAGGATGATGTCTCTGAACCGAGCCCCAGCACCTCGTTATCAGGAACCCCCGACTCCAGCCTGGCTTCCTCTAGCAGCCATTCAAGCCTTGATGTGGAGGAGGAACCTGGCACACCGGAGGCCACCCTCCACGGGGGTCCCAACAGTCCCCCATCTGTGTCTGTCACTGCAGAGCAGGAGCAGCCCTGGGAGGAGGATGAGGGCCCTGCAGCCAGCCCCACCCCCCTGTGGTGGGTAAGGCTCTGCTCCATGCTGGCCACTCTCAGCAGCACTGTAGGCTTCGATGTGGAGGAGGAGCCCAGCACATTGGAGGCTGCCCTCCAGAAGGATCCTGGCCTTCCCCCATCTCGCCTCCTCACAGAATATGAGGAGCAACCCTGGGAAGAGGACGACGGCCCTGCAGCCAGCACCAACCCCAGCATCCCAGGCTGGGAAACACCCAACTCCAGCCTGGCCTCCTCCACCAGCCGTGCAAGCTTTGATGTCGAGGAGGAACCAGGCACGTTGGACGCCACCTTGCGTGGGGATCCCAGCTGTCTTCTGTCTCTGCCTCTCACAGCAGAGCAGAAGCAGCCCCAGGAGAAGCCAGGGAAGGTGCTGGCATCAGATCCTTGCACACCCAGCCACAGCAGGGACTACTTGCCCAGGGAACCCCGCCGCCCCAAAAGGAGCAGGGCTGACAGCCCCCTGGACAGTCCCCAACCCTGCAAGAAGCTGCGCCTTGCAGGCAGCCCGAGCTCCGGCACCTCCCTGGGGGTAACTGCTGCTGCCCACC
Source organism: Apus apus (assembly GCF_020740795.1). Lineage (NCBI taxonomy): Eukaryota > Metazoa > Chordata > Aves > Apodiformes > Apodidae > Apus > Apus apus. The sequence continues at coordinate 64,875,398 of NC_067312.1, read as the reverse complement.
CGGCCTCTCCCAGCAGCTCTGCAGCCTCCCAGGTGGCAGTGGCCACAGGTCCCACCTCTGCCCAGAACAGGGATCGCTTGCCTGGGAAGGCCCGGTGCCCCACAAAGAGGAGGGCCCCCAGCATCCTGTCCTGCAAGCGGCTGCAGCTTGAAACCAGCCATAGCTCTGTCCCCAGCACCTCCCTGGGGGTAACTCTTCCTGCCCACTCAGCCTCCCCCAGCAGCTCTGCATCCTCCCAGTTGGCAGCGGCCACAGGTCCTACCTCTCCCCAGAACATGGAGTGGTTGCCTGGGAAGGCTCAGTGCCCCCCAAAGAGGAGGGCCCCCAACCTCCCAGACTGTCCTGTGCCCTGCAAGAGGCTGCGCCACGAAACCAGCCGCAGCACCTCCCTGGGGGTAACTCCTGCTGCCCACCCAGCCTCCCCCAGCAGCTCTTCAGGCTCCCAGGTGGCAGCAGCCACAGGTGCCTCCTCTGACCAGAGCATGGAGTGGTCGCCTGTGCAGCCCCAGCGCCCCCAGAAAAGGAAGAGGGTCCCCAAATGACCTCATTCTTCCCCACCCCAGAGGAGGCCATGCTGCCTTTAGCACTGGCGGGGCTGCAGCAGCACCTTCTTCAAGGAGCCATTCAAGCCTTGACATGGAGGAGGAACCTGGCACACCGGAGGCCACCCTCCACGGGGGTCCCAACAGTCCCCCATCTGTACCTCTCACAACAGAGCAGGAGCAGCCCTGGGAGGAGGACGACGGCCCTGCAGCCAGCACCAACCCCAGCATCCCAGGCTGGGAAACACCCAACTCCAGCCTGGCCTCCTCCACCAGCCGTGCAAGCTTTGATGTTGAGGAGGAACCAGGCACGTTGGACGCCACCTTGCGTGGGGATCCCAGCTGTCTTCTGTCTCTGCCTCTCACAGCAGAGCAGAAGCAGCCCCAGGAGAAGCCAGGGAAGGTGCTGCTAGCAGGTCTTGGCACACCCAGCCACAGCAGGACTACTTGCCCAGGGAACCCCGCCGCTCCCCAAAAAGCAGGGCTGACAGCCCCCTAGACAGTCCGCAGCCCTGCAAGAAGCTGCGCCTTGCAAGCAGCCCGAGCTCCAGCACCTCCCTGGGGGTAACTGCTGCTGCCCACCTGGCCTCCCCTTCAAGGAGGGTGCAGCAACACCTTCTTCAAGGCAAGGGAAATAAATTTGTCTTCCCCTGACACAGTCTCTGGATGCTGCTTTCTGCCCCTTCCCCTGGTGCCTTTGCTTGTCCTCCGCCCCACACCGTGGCAGGCACCTGCCTGCTGGGGCCCTGCCATGGGCTCCCAGAGCCTCAGGGCCGTGGCAACAGCAACTCCTCCTGCAGGAAATCCTGCGGCAGCCGCACACCCTCGGAGTGGGAGGTGCCGAGGACAGAGTGGGCAGGAGGGGAAGCTGGTTTTGCTGCAACTCCAGCAGGGACACAGCTGGGCCAGTGCCCCAGGCGGAGCAGGGCGCTCTGAGGAGCCGTTTTCCAGCCAGCACCACGGGCCAGAGCGCTGGGATTGGCCCGGTGGGGTCACCTCACCCACCCTCGCCTCCCCTGCCTGTTGCTCCGGCCGAGTTCAGAACTTGCCGCCCGTGGCAGGGAGGGAAGAGGTGGTGGCCACATTCCTGCCTGGCTCCCCAAAACGTGACTTGGGGGTGTGTTTTCACAACAAGCTCCTGCCCTTTCCGCACTGCGTGCCACACACAGGGATGCTGCTTGCACCAAGAGGCTGGGAAGGACTGCCTCCTGAGCCTGCCATCTGCCTACTGGGTGTCTCCTGGGTGCAGGCACCGGCCACCACCACCATCTTGCAGCTGAACTTTACTTGGCTGGACGCCAATTCCTAGGACAGGGCTTTGTCCTGGCCGTGCTGAGTGCAAGCAATGGCCATCGGCTCTGGGAACGAGCGCTAATTGTCCTCATGCGTGGTGGCTCTTGCTGAGTCAGAGGCCGTCCTTCCCTGCAGGTGGGACACACGGGTAGGTAGGTTGCACTCGAGTAGCCCGAGAAAGGTCATCTGCAGAGATCAGACAGCCCCTCCTCTCTGCAGGGGCACGGAGCAGCAGCAGGGAGCGGTAGGGCTCCCTGCTCTGGCAAGGCAGAAGGCGGATCTTTAGCAGGAGATCAGCCGTTAAGCAGTTAACGGCAGATCTGGGAGGCCTGAGAAGTCACCTAAAACTGAAACCTCTTAATGATGCTCGCATTAAAGAGACTACAATTCCAACTACGATGAGACAAGCCTGCTGCTCTGTAGCCACAGGGTGCCTTGACACATTCTTTAGAGACTGGTGAGATTGGCTGCTGGATTATGGAGTTCAAGGTGTGGTTCAAGAGGGGTCACTTGGGCTGGATCATACCTTCGCTCATTGAACGCAGGAATTGTTTGGTGCACACACATTCCCCCCTGTGCAGCCCACGCTGCCCAAGCCACTGGCTCCCATCCAGTCCTGACATCAGTCTTCTTCTGAAGGTTAGGCAGGACACCCTCACCTGATGGTGTGCTGCAAGCTCAGCAGGCAGCAGTCTTTTTCCTGCCTTCAGGATCTCGCTGACCCCTGAACTCCAAAAACTTGAAGGGTTTTGCTAAGCTCTCGTGTTGCTCAGGAGCTAGTGAAACAGCATTAACCAAACTCTGGCTTCAAATAGTTAACTGCTTGTAGGGTGTACATCTCTCACCTGGGCCTACTGCTAGTGAGCTGTAAAAGCCTTTTGTGGGAGCTTATCTGTCTGTAGTTTTAGGGAAGAAACACAAGGGTCCTTGAAGAAGAAACAAGCCATTAAACTGCGACTAGGGGTGCCCAATTCTACTGAGGAGTCAGCAGAGATAAATGGGAGAGGAGACAGAACTCAGCCAAAGGTTCCTGTGAGGAAGACTCAAGGATGAAGTAAACGACCCCCAGGAGACCCTTATGGACTTAACACACATGTGATAATGGGCGGACACTTATGTAAATGATTTCTCAGGAGACTAATGAATATGTAAATCGTTTCTTAGAAATATTACCCAGAATTGAGTATCAGCTGTGTATCTATCTCTCACCTTACCCTGTAAGGGGAGCTATCCCCTGTGCGTCCAGCGCCATGAATAAAGAACACTGACTGAACAGTACTTGGACTGTTGGGTGGACTTTCTTTGTTTCACTAGTTCAGCATCCTTAGGGCCGAGATGAGGATCATGCCTCTATGTCTGGGACCCGTACTGCAGCAGGATATTTAACTCCTCTGGGGCTCCTTCAGGGAAGGGGATTCCTGAGAACCAGCTTTAGCCCAGGAGGGCTAGTCTCTGCTGACTCCTGCAGTAGTTAACAGAGCTCGGTCAGGGCCTCCTGAGGGCAATTCAGAGCAAGAGAATGATGCTCCGAATTACCCGTTGGAGGGCTGTGACTCTCTGCTGCCTAGAGAGGAAGCCTTGGGAGACCTACTCTAGTGTGCCCAAGTTGGCCTCTGTGAGTCTGCAGCCGCGTGCCCGCGGAACTCAAATTGTTTGATAGCTTGAGCCAGCAGGAAGGGGCTTTCATTCTGCCCCTTTTTGCACAGAAATGAAGGTCTAGACGGCTGATGCTTGCTAGCACAGCACCCTTCAATTTCTTGAGTCTTCACAGGGGTAGGGCAACATCTCAACAAAACAATGCCAGATGGAAGGAGAAGACAAGTACAGCTTGCCCACCCGACACCATGGGGACCACTTGTCAATTTGCCCTTTTACTTTATTCAGAGACTTAGATGCTGTTCTTTTCAGGATGTCCCTGTCAGGGACAGGGATGTTCTCAGAATGGAGGCCTGTCCCTGTCAACGGGCAGATGAAACAACTGTTGCAAAACCACTTTTCAGACAGAACTCATCCCCGGGTTTAGTATCCCCTACAGGTAGACAGCAACAAAGTAATGCAGAGATATTGTGCAGCCCTGCAACTAGAAGCAAAGTGTCCTTGTGCCTGACCCCACAAGCCCTGTGGCACTGCAGGGAGGAAAACCTCCCATTTGAAAACAAAACTGTGCGGAGACTGGCCTGAAACTTGGCAAGCACAAAGGGATGTGGCACTGCGGGCAAGCGTCAGCGGGAGCGGATGGGGCTGCAGCAAAATGCCCCGTTCGGCTGCGCCCTGCCGGCGGGGGTGTCGTGGTTTGGGCCTGGCACGACAACAAAGAACCCGCCGCGTGGCTGCTCACTCAGCTCCCCCCATCACACACACACTCTGGCATGAGGAGGACAAAGGCCGACTAGAAAAGCTCAGGGGTCGAGACAAAGGACAAGGAGGGTTCTTCACCGATTAAGGTCATGGGCAAAACAAACTAAACTTGGGGAAAAACAGTAATTTAATTTCACACTAATCCAATGCCCACAGGACAGAGACAACACCAAGAGCAGGGCTTACACACCTTATCCCCACCCCTCCCTTCTTCCCAGGCACAAGTCACTTGGTTGCCCATTTCTCTCCCTCCTTCCCCACAGCAGCTCAGAGGGACAGGGGATGGGGACTAGAGTCAGTTCACAGGCTGGTGGTTCTTGCTGCTCCTTCCTCCTCAGGAAGAAGGGATTCCTTATAGTCTTCCCCTGCTTCCCCACGGGGTCCCTCCCACGGGAGAGAGGCCTCCACAAACCTCTGCTTCGTGAGTCCTCCCCACCAGGCCTGGAGCTGCTCCAGCCTGGGCTTCCTACAGAGTCATGGGCTGCTTAGGGGACAGTCACCTCCCCTGGCACCAGGGTTTTCCACAGCTGCATAATCCAAGTCCACTGGTAGCCAATCCGAGTCCACTGGTAGCAAATCTGAGTCCACAGGCCAAGTTCACCCCTCCTGGAACCTTCAGGGAACATTCCACCACGTTCCTCTAGGAATGCAGGGGGACAGCTGCCATCTCACCATGGGTTGCAGGGAAAACTTCTGCTTGGGCACCTTCTTCCTCTTCTTCCTCTGCAACCAGCCGGGATCTTCACCCCAGCACTGCCGTTCACATCCCTAGCACAGCTCTTCTTTTTCCTAACTGCTCACTTGGCTCAGGTCTTAGCTCAGTTCTTTCCTATGTCAATCCCAGAGGCGCATCTCTTGCCTCTAAAACAGCTCCTTGGCTGGTTTTGGAGCAGGTGGAACTTCTCAGCTTCTTACAGGAACCACCCCAGTCCTTCCCCCACTACCAAAAATCCCGCCAAACCAAACCAGCACAAAGGTCCCTTTTAGTCTTTTCAGTTTTGTATAGTAGTTACCCATAGAAATTCCTGTTAAAGTCACTCAGTGCTTCCTACTGCTATTTCTTGCTTGCACATGGTTCTAACTGTACAAGACGTATTTTTACCCTGTTTTGTCTTAGCTACAGAGCAATTAATTTGCAAAGGACTGCAATCTCAAGGTTGCTGTGTGGCTTAGAGCCAATAAGATTTTATCCATCAGTGCTCACACTTCAGTAAAATATGGAACAAACCAGGTTCATTTAAAAAAGCAGAACTGGAAATAGTTTATCTAATTTTGATGGTTCTTCTGGTACTTCAGCCTGTCAATTGATAATTTTAGGATGATCATGTCATCAGCAAGTGTGGCAAAAATAAACTACATTTTTATTGACAAAGAGTTAGGGGAGGTCATACAGAGCTTTGGTACTAGATATTGTGCATCCTTGGAGAATTTCTTCTACCACAGCAGAATGTATTCAGAGTGAGATACAACAAAAGAGAGCCAAGGCTTAAATTATTTAAATATATTTAGTATAAAATTAAAAATTGTCAATACTAGCAATGTGTGTAAATTCTAAAATAGTCCTGCCAGAGGTATTAGATTTTTCATTGATTCCACAACACTTTAATTGGAAAAAAGCCTGTTTCTCTGGAGACCAACACCGGAGATCATCAAGTGCCCACAGCAGTCAATGTGGACACTGTTAAAAATTATGCAATTAACTAACACCATTTATAGCTGAAGGTTTCTTGGTGCCATATTTCTTTCTCTTGCTATAGAAGAGCCTTCTCATTGTGGTAGTGATGCTTTCCCCAGGCAAAAGGGAAAACTTACCTCTGCTGTTGTGAACTCTTCTAGGAACTGTTGGGGGCACGGCAGTCCCACATGCTGTAAATGGGAACAGAGTGTGGATTTTAGATGAGGCATTTCTCCTCCAGGTTTTGTAAGGGAGCTCAAACCCAGCATTTCAGAAAGATAGATCTTTTAATGCTTTAATGAGTGTGTTCGATCCCATTTTCTGTGAGTTACATGTTATTTCTGTGGAGAAGTTCAAACACATTGGAATGTGGTATATAGACAGACTTCATGTGCTGTAAGAGGGCAAGACAATAGGATATTAAATCATTATGTTGCAATTGTCTTCTGGATTTCAACTAAACAATTAATTGTTATATCCATAGGCTGCATATAGGATCAGGTGGGTCCCCCTTGGCTTTGCAGCTGTTCAGATGGCATTTGAAAAGGTTTAAGCTTTGACAAGCTTATAGCTCAATACCTGAATCAAATGAAGTTGTGGGAATGTGACCACCTAGATAAAGAGAGAGAGGATTAACTGAAGATTGCAAACGAGTTTGGTGGTAAAATAAGGGCTAAAATGTACATTTTTAAGATCTCCATCTTGAATTTGATTTTTCTGGAATTCATTATTATCCCTCAGCTCTGCAAGGCTGTGTGTGTCCTGCTCCATGAGCCAATGTGTCACTACTGCAAGTGGTCTGATCTTAAATACAGTGATTGTGAGTTTCTGGAAATTATAATTCATATGCTGTGTGGAAGAACTGGTCTTTAGAACTTTGCTTCAGTTCTTGGACCAGTACAATAACTGTTTCCTTTTTACAATTTTATTTATTTAAAAAGCAGACAGATCCCTTGCTAGTGAAAGACCATGCAAGGTGATGGTAATGACAGTGGCTTTGGCTTGTTTATTGGTAGTTACCAGAGGATAAAAAGCCATACGTAAGTGATTATTTATAAAATGAGGAGGGAATCCTAGCGGTACATTTTTGATAAAATACTTATTATTTCTGCCCATCTTTATTATCATAGCTTCTCTCCAGTATCTTCAAGCAGAGAAATAGCTTCCTGAGATTCCCCTTAAATTTTCCAGGCATAGATACACCAGTTTCCTCTTCTTCTAGAAAGGAGCACACATACACAGACATTTTTTTCACTCGGTGAGTGGAAATACACTTAGCATCTAAATTAGCCAGCCCTGGAATCTATTTCCATACAGATTCCAAAAGTTATGAGTGAAATCTGGAGATGACGTATCCTGGATTTAAGAGTTTCATTATTTATTTTTAAGGTTCAGTTTAAGTTTTCACCACTTTTTGTGAGGACAGACTTATGCTCTGCAAAACAAATCCTGAGAGAGATGCTGGTGAATGCACAGTAATTCATAACAAGTGAAGTGACTGCTACATGGCCATGAAATATAAATATCCACACCAGAATAACAGGTGAATACTGAGAAATGGAGCTCCTGAAGACGTCCAACCTATTCCACAGTCCCGCAACAGGACTATTATTGATATTATCTACTCTGGGTTTTTTTTAGACTTTTTAGTCTTTGAGGATGTCCCACAAACTGGGTGCTTTGTAAGGTGAACAAAGAGATGTGAATGTATGGAAAGAACAAGTTTTGGTTTTGGTCAGGGCTTCCCATCTGCTTTTTTTAACTCTGCCTGACTACACTACTGTGCAAGTTCATTCCTTGCACCCCTCCCTAAGATATCCAAGAGGAAGGTCTTGGCACAGCCCCACAACTCTGCTTTTCACAGACACTCGACATCTGCTGTCACAGGTGGGAAAGAGGAGAAAAATTGAAGCAGGGCAGCTTTTGACATAGTCCTTTTAATTATGTGGAGAAAGAAGAGAACTAGCAGATATTTTTAGAAAGAAGAATGCTGGGAAAAATTACCTCATACTTGAGGTCTCTGGGGTTTATAATTTTAAGCTCTACAGTGAAAAAAAAATAATGAAATGCCATCTTTCTAATTCTCTCCACTTCCTTATTTATCCCTCACCCTTTTTCCAAAGTTTGACAAACTTTTGTTGTTTACCTATCTCCTGCAGATCAGTTGCAAGTAATTTCAGACCCTCAAATACTAATTAACAGAAACCAGAGCCAAGAAAAAGAATTAAGGCGAGGGAGGGAGGAGAGGTGAGGTGTGGGTGTATTAAATGTGTTCAAAGTCTGTCTCTTCCTGCTGCCATCGAAGCCCAAGGTAACTCTTCCGAATTTCAGTATCACTCTACTGTCATTCTTGTCCATATTAGAGCAGTTGAGGACTTCAAGATAAGTAGAAATTGGCCAATCTCTACTCTCATGAATATGCCCAATAGGTCTCACTTGCAGCTTGCAAACACTGCAAAGTCATGATTTTACTTCACCTGGGCTTGGACCAGCCAACAGCACGTGCCACTATTTATTTTATGGTTCTCCAAGGTTTTCTGCCTTTAACTCTGCCCTGTCCTTATTTCTCCTATGGCAAAGGCCAAGAAGCCTGCTCAGGTCCACCTGAGTACTCACAGTGCAAGAGGGATGCAATATTATTACCCCAGTGATGTGAGTTAATGACACACCACCTGAGCTACAGTTACTGGCCTTTAGTCATAGGAGATGTTGCAGTGCAAACAACACTAGCAGAGGGAGAGAAAATGAAACGCATTTAAAAAAAAATAAATGTATATGTATGTGTGTATATATATGTGTATGTATGTATATATGTGTGCAATAGTGTTTACCATCTTAGTCCTCTTGAAATTCTATTCAGTATTTCATCACATAGCAGCCAGTGTTGTTCATGAGGTAAGAGAGTTCAGGAAACATCCTGAGGTATATCCTCGGCTGAGATTGTCTGCAGACTCACATAGATTACACTGAATTGGGAAAAGGTTATGTAAATTTTGAAGATCACTCTTTGGCAATTATTAATATTACAAGCATGGTTTTATACTCTGATTTCCTATGGAAATGAAGCTTATAAGGTTCTGTGTAGGTGGGTAACTCAGTCAGTGAGTCTTGTTGCTTTCTCTTTGTCTCCCAAATAACATTTAATCTGGTGATGAAGTTCAGCTAAATTTGGCAGCAGGGCTGTGAACTCCAAGCTTTTGAGTTTCTCCAAGTTTCATGAAAATGGACAACAGTGTAGAGGATACAGGGTTCCTTGGTATGAAAGTCCTACAATATACCTCTGCATTTATGAAATTTCATAGAATTCAAGTAGGAGATATTATGGACATTAACTTCTGAATGTGCACATTTGGCACATGACATAATATAATCATAGTGCTGAAATTCATACAGAATAAAGTCCTTAATTTCTGCACTTGCAAGTTTTGTTTTTTCTTTGTTCATTTTGGTTTGGGTTTTTGTATTGTTTTGTGTGGTTTTGTTTTGTTTTGATTGTTGTTGTTTTTTTTTGTGGGGATGATTTGCAGGTCCTGAATGGACTGTAAACACCAATATGTTGTATTTTTCTCTTTAATTCGATGTCTGGCAGCTGTTTGGCCTTATGCAGAATGCAGCAGTTTCCACAACACTGGCATTGCCAGGAGTTTAGAGCCGTGATCTAGCTAAAAGTGCTGTCTCACAGTCTAAACTCTCAGGAGAGTTGATGCGAATTTGTGTAGCTTCTTCTGCACCCTATAGCCTACAATGTGAGTCCAGCATTTGTAGAGCAAGGAAATGAAACCCATTATTTATCATTACAGCTCAGGGGTAGCTATTTGGCACTTGAACAGCTTCTTGAGAAACACAGGTGATACATTTTTATTGCAGCTAAACAAGTTATTTTTACCCAGGCACCCATTTTGAAAGGAATCTTAGTTGCATTACTGCTTAATGGATGAAATAATGTTGTTTATCCTGGTGTCTAAATGGCCATATACCATCCTCCATTGATTGCAATGTCTACAGTGCAAATGAACTTTGCTGTAAACCCATGGTAAATGTACTGAAAGGGCCAAATTCTGCCTTTGTTCTGCAAATACAACCTCCATTACAGTTGGAAGGCTGTAAGTTTTGGCCCTCCAGTGTGAAATGTCCCTCAGCTTTGACTGTGACATCAGAAAGTCTTGGAATGTTAACTGATGCATGTAATTATTTTGATAACTTACTTAACTTGAGTAAGTACATGCTTGAGCATTTTGTTGAATTAATGTCTGAACTGAATATCTAGTCACTGTTCACTGAACTTAAATAATTACTTTATTTTAAGGTTGAAATACTTAGCTGGTCAGATTGAGTATCTCATACAATGTGTAAAGACATGCTAGAAACAAAATTGCTCAAACAGAAGGAAAATTTCATTCTGTGCATATTGTCAAAGGGAAAAGGAAAAATAGATGGCACCTAAAGTACACCCCTGTCCCTGGCAGGGTGATTTCTGGGAACTTCCTACCTTGCTTTCTCTAGATGCAGTTTCTATAGAAAATAAGGTTTTAGATGCAAATCCAGTACAGCTTTGTCCTTTCAAACACTTCATGCAATGCAACAGTGGGATACTGCACTGCTACAGAACCACCGAAACCAACCAAACTTTCCAGTGTAAGACAGCTATTTTCAATAAACAAAATAGTATGTCCAGTGTACACGTCTTACAGGGTGTCCTGTGTTAGCTGGCTGTGACCCAGAAGCCTTCTTTCTTCCATGCAGAGAAATCGTCCTTTTTCTACAGATGTCTTTTGCACATGTTGGTCAATGCATTTGGAGGACTTAAAGTAATTAATTGTGTAACAATGCATAGGTTATGGACCTGGCTGGAGGAGTGGTTCTGCTTCAAATATTTTCTGCAGGTCACTTAAAGACATGGCTTAGTGGTGGACCTGGCTAAGCTGGGTTAATGGTTGGTCCTATGAATGACTGAACTTGATGATCTTGAAGGTCTTTTCCAACAAAAACAGTTATATGATTCTAAGGTCCCTGCTGAGATGTAAGATCAGCAGATCATAAAGCCACCAGTGGAATCACAGAATCATAGAATGGTTTGGGTTGGAAGAAACCTCAAATACCACCTAGTTCTAGCCTCCCTGTCATGGACAGGGACACCTCCTGCTAGACCAGATTGCTCAGGGCTCCATCCAACCAGGTCTTGAACACTTCCAGGGCTGGGGAATCCACAGCTTCCCTGGGCAACCTGTACCTGTGCTTGGGATTACCCCCACTGAGGTGCAGGACCTTGAACTTGGCCTTATTGAACTTTATGAGGTTGGCCTGGGGTCACCTCTCAAGGCTGTTAGGGTCCCTCTGGATGGCTTATTTTCCCTCCAGCTTGTCCACAACACTAAGCTACAAATCTTGGTGTAATCAGCAAGCTTGCTGAAGGTGCACTCAATTCCACTGTCATGTTGCTGACACAGATGTTACACAGCCCTGGTCCCAGTACCAACCCCTGAGGAATGCCACTGATTACTGATGTTCGTCTACCTGGAGCCTTGCAAAGCCTTCCACACTGTCCTGCATGACATCCTGGTATCAAAACTGGAATGGTACAGATTCAATGGATGGACCACTCATTGAGTAAGGAACTGGCTGGATGGTCGCACTCAGAGAGTAGTGATCAATGGCTCGATGTCCAGATGGAGATGAGTGCTGTTCCCCAAGGGCTGGTACTTGGACCAGTGCTATTTAACATCTTTGTCAGTGACATGGACAGTGGCATTAAGTGCACCCTCAACAAGTTTGCCGTGTTGTTGTGAGTTCAACACGCTGGAGGGAAGGGGTGCCATCCAGAAGGACCTTAATGAGCTTGAGAGGTGGGCTCCTGCAAACTGTACAAAGTTCAAGCAGGCCAAGTGCAAGGTGCTACACCTGGGATGGGGCAATCCCAAGCACAAATACAGGCTGGGTGGAGGATGAATCAAAAACAGTCCAGAGGAGAAGAACTTGAGAGTGGTGGTGGACAAGAAGCTCAACATGAGCCATAAAGATGATCCGAGGGCTGGAGCACCTCTCCTACAAGGACAGGCTGAGACAGTTGGGGCTGTTCAGCCTGGAGAAGAGAAGGCTTTGGGGAGACCTTATAGCAGCCTTCCAGTGGCTGAGGGGCTACAGGAAAGCTGGGGAGAGACTTTCCACAAGGGCTTGTAGTGAGAGGGCAAAGGGTGATGTATCAAAACTGGAAGAGGGGAGATTTAGATTAGACACTAGGAGAAAATTCTTTCCTGTGAGGGTGGTGAGACAAAAGCACAGGTTGCCCAGAGAAGTTATGGATGCCCCATTCCTGGAAGCGTTCAAGACCAGGTTGTATGGGGTTCTGAGCAACCTGGTGAAGTGGGAGGTGTCCCTGCCTATGCATGGAGGTTGGAACTAGATGATCTTTAAGGTGCCTTCCACCCCAAAGCATTCTATGATTCTGTGACTACTCGTCTCCATTTGAACATTGAGCTGTTGACTCTTTGAGTGCTACCATCCAGCTGATTCCTTTTACAGAGAGTGGCCCATCTGTCAGATCCATATCTTTCTAATTTAGAGACCAGGATGTGGATATTGTTTACCTGGACCTCAGTAAAGCCTCTGACACAGTTTACCACAGCATTCTCCTGTAGAAACAGTTTGCTCATGGCCTGGCTCAGTGTATATTTCGCTAGATAAAAAGCTGTCTGGATGTCTGGGCTCTAAGAGTTGTGGTGAATGCAGTTAAACCCAGTTGGTGGACAGTCACAAGTGGTGTTCCCCAGGGCTCAGTGTTGGGGCCAGTTCTCTTTCAAATCTTTATTAGTGGTCTGGATGAGGGGACTAAGTGCACCCTTGGTAAGTTTACCAAGTTGGGCAGAAGTATTGATCTGCCTGAGGGTAAGAAGGCTCTACAGATGGACCTGGACAGGCTGAATAAATGGGCCAAGGCCAATTGTATGAGGTTCAAGGCCAAGTGTTGGGACCTGCACTTTGGTCACAACAACCCCATGCAAAGCTACAGGCTTGGGGAAGAGTGGCTGGAAAGGTGCTTGGTGGAAAAGGACCTGGAATTGTTGGTTGACAACAGCTGAACATGAGCCACCAGTGTGGCCAGGTGGCCAAGAAGGTCAACAATATCCTGGATTGTATCAGAAATAGTGTGACCAGCAGGACTAGGGAAATTATTTTTCCTCTGTGCTCAGCACCAGTGAGGCCACACCTCAAATACTGTATTCACTTTTGGGTCCCCCACTACAAGAAGAACATTGAGGTTCTGGAGAGATTCCAGGGGACAACCAAGCTGGTGAAGGGTCTGGAGAACAAGCCTTATGAGGAGCATCTGAGTGAACTGGGGTTGTTTAGCCTGGAGAAAAGGAGGCTGAGAGGAGACCTCATCACTCTCTATGACTAGCCTGGAAGGAGGTTGTAGAGAGGTGGGTGTTGGTCTCTTCTCCCAAGTAACAAGCAACAGAAAAAAGAGGAATTGTCTCAAATTGCATCACAAGAGGTTTAAATTAGATATTAGAAGAAACTTCCTCACTGAAACGGTAATTAAACACTGGAATGGGCTGTCCAGGCAGGTGGTTCAATCACCATCCCAGGAGGTATTCAAAAGATGTATAGAGGTATAGATGCTTAGGAACATGATTTAAGCATTGAATTTGGTAGAGTTAGGATAATGGTTGGTAGAGTTAAGTTATGGTCGAACTTGATGATCTTAAAGGACTTTTCCAATCAGAACAATTCTGTGATTCTATGTCATATGGGACAGTGTCGATTGGTTTGCACAACCAAGGTAGATGATTTCAATTGCTTCTCCCATGTCCACCAACACTGTGACCCCATTGTAAAAAGCCACCAAATTTTTCAGGCATGATTTGCACTTGGTGAAGCCTTTTTGGTTGCCATCAACCACCTCCTAATTTTCTATGTGCCTTAGCAGAGCCTTCAGGATTATCTGCTCCATGATCTTGCTGGGCACAGAGGTGACACTGGCTGGCCTGTAGTTCCCTGGGTTTTTCTTTTTTCCTTTTTGAAAATGGCAGTTATGTTTCCTCTTTTCCAGACAGTAGGAGTTTCACCAGACTGCCATGACTTCTCAAACACTAATGAGAGCAGCTTCACAACTTCATCCATTGGTTTCTTCAGGAGCAGCAGATGGATCTCGTCAGGTCCCACGGGATCATGCACTTTCAAGTTCTTTAGATGGACTTGAAGCAGCTCTTCTCCTATAGTGGGTCGATCTGCCTTTTCCCAGTCCCTGCCTTTGTGTTCTGGACCTTGGGTGGTGTGGCCAGAGCCAGAGCCCTTCTCAGTGAAGACTGATGCAAAAAAAGTAATTTAATACTTCAGCCTTCACCATATCCCGCAAAACAGGTTGTGTAAGAAGTGTTACAAGGAGTGTTTATGGCTGAATCTAAGCAGTGGTGGCTTATCTGGCTGGGAAACCTCTGAGTGGTGTAGCTCTCATTCCTGCTGTCAATGTCCATTTGACTGGTCACAAGCGCTGTTCAATCTTCCCCGCCAAAGATGACTGTATCCCTTTATAGATCACCCTATTAAACCCAAGGAATACACTAAAATGTTTCTTTTGAGGGAATGAACTGTCTGTCCATGTCCATGCAAGAGAGAAACAGAGTTGTCTTTGTTCACTCTCTCTGTGTATTTTATACATCCTGGTATCGGTGGCATTTTTCATACCCTCAGAACACTGCGTATACCTGGGATTAAAACTTCAGCTTCATATGGTCCCCAGAAGGGTAACTGTTGATCAGACTTTGTCTGTGCAGAAACTGGTAATACATGTAGTTACCAGTGTCACACAACCTGTTCCTAAATCCTTTTTATCTTCTTATATATAGGGCAAAGATGCTGAAACTTAAGGGAGTTAATGCAAGTATCTGTTCTTAGAGTTTTCTGTGTTGTCTTCATTAGCAGAGTGTGTGTCCTGGACAGAACAGAAAACAGATAAGATATATATGCAGTAATCAAGATTTATTGCACATAACATTGGGGTCTTAACAATTGAATGGGAGGCACAAGTACAGTAAAAGTGCAGGGGAATTGGGAGATAAGAACAGGAGCACAGTTTAGATGCAAAGGGTATATTAGCAGTGAATTTTACTACTTATAATAAAATCAAACAACAAAGGTTAGCCACTAAAATGTCGGCAACTTACTTATTATCAAATTCTATACTAGGCCTACAATATTAATTATCACATTTAAAGGATTATACAGTCTAAACGATAAAGATAACTTTAAGTTTGCTGATAAAGACAGTGAAAGAGTTAATATCTCTCACACTTGCCACAGCTGGGTGTCCTTGGGTGGATCATCATTCTTGAGAATCAGTCTCTCTGGCAAGTGATCCTGCTAGAGGACAGAAGGTCCAGCAACCTCCTGGGAAACTGTATGGGAAGTCCCTCCAATCAGAAATGGGACCAGGCCTTTATAGAAAAAAGTGTATTGACTGCTCTCATTTAACCATTAGCCGTACTTCCAACATCTCTCTTTGGATAATAAATGGAAAACAGTGGAAAAACCATGAAGGCCCTGTTCTCACCAAGCAAACTGCTGTTTATCTGTTCACTATTACTTTACCTCTGTTTCAGGCCTAGTTGTGGCTGGCCTGAGCTCTCTGTTCTTCAACACCAGAGAGCAGCTGGTATTATGAACATCCACCTTGCCCTCTGTACCTTTCAAGGTTGTTATCAGCTCAGAGTTTGCTAGGCCTTTTCCTTTCTCATGGGAATCTTTCACTTCAGGCCTGGGCCTGTAAAACAGAGAGACAAAAAGCAGATGAATCAGAGGGAAACTGAGGCAGACATATTGAGAGATGGAGCCTCCTGCTACAGTGTGTTAACAAGAAACAGAATATTAGCTGTATTTTGGAGGCTACTTAAAGCTTGGAGATTGGTCTAGATTTGATTGCTTTTTATTGAAGCAAGAAGAAAAGTTAAGAGATTATCTAGAGGTTATGAAATACTAATATCAGAGTTAGAGGAGTTACTGAAATGACCATCTCTTCTAACCTTGTGACTCGAAGGCTATTCAGACAATACATTCACCTATATGACACCGGTTACCTGCTGCTTGCAATTAAACCAGATTCTGACCAAGAAAAGGGCAAAGATTTCATACCCTGTGGCAATCAAATACTGTTGGACCCAGGGTGTGTATTAGGTGGGGACAAGACATGTAGGAAGAGGCCTTATTTTACTTCATTCTTCTAGAGGAGAGATATGTAGTGTATGTAGAGTTACGGAGAATGGGAGTTTTGCAGAGACAAAGGCATCTATTCTGTCTGAATCTGCATTTGCACTGGAAAACTTCATCGCTTAGACAGTGAAATGAACCCTAGCTTAAGACAAAAAAGCAAGTAGAGAAGCTACAGAAGGCAATGTCTTGCCTTCCATGCATTGGAGGATTTGAGCATTGAGATCAGGAGGAGTTCTTTCAGACCAGTCCATGGCTGCATCACTGAAGCTCTGAGACATTCAATCCGATCAGCTACACATTTATTCCAGCCTTTAAAATAAAGTGCTTATTCATGCAAAGAATGACCAGATATAAAAAAAAACATGCTTATGATTTAATTCACATATATGCCTGCCCTTTGGAACCAAGTGTCTTACATGCATCCATCCTACAGCCTTGTGTTTATTCCATTCAGTCCCTGCAGTGAAGCACCTTTGTTGCTTCATTCAGCAAATCCAGCACTAAAGGAATGACTGCTCTGTACTTATTCAGGCAAGCAACCAGTGGTGCATGTGGAGCAAGCCTGCTAGGAAGACATCCAGGCTTGGCTGACTACAAGGGCAATGGATTTGCTACACACACTACCTCAACCTGACTAATCATAGCTAATTACTGTCACTGCTAAGAAGCCCTTCTGCAGCTGCCTACTTGGCTTCTGTTCTACCTCTGAGGATGCTTGGTGAGGCTGAAGCCCCTGACTTGCTGTCTGGGGATGGCTGTGTATCTCTCAACTGTAACTCACACATTCCATCAGCTAATAAACTTTTGTTCTTGTATGGGAGAGGGGCTTGGCTCTGGTGAAGGGAGGCTTTAGGGAGAGCTTGAAGGTCTATCAGGAAAGAAGGCCTTTTCCATCCATCTGTTGGCAAATATGGAAGAAACAGAGTGTCTGTGTAAGGAACTAAGAAGATGAGTTTTTGTGCAATGTTCTTCTCTTTCCATAGATCAGTTGGCTTAAAGCTTTTGGTCACGGAGATAACTGATATACTGAGGCCTTCTTATCACTTAGAGAGTCCTAGACCTTAATTAACTAACCTTTGTGAGCTGTGAACACTTTCTCTGATAGGAGCTATTAAGTATCAAAGCAAAATATGAATAATCTTGGCATGCTTAAATTAGCTCGGCTTTGGTATAGGTGAAAAGAGAATGAGTGATACTTGCTACATCATAGCGACTATTTTAGGTTATTCCAAAGCCATTCCTTCTTTAATGCATTTATGGGCTATTTTTATATTAATTCTCATTAAAAATGTTAAAAACGACTTTTGGCTGTAGTCCATCCTTCATTCTTGCTCATCTGGTAATGTTAAACACCCTGACTGGTCTAAAGGTATTTAATAACTCAAATGCATACCATATAAACTTCTGAGAGAAACATCCAAGCTACTCATGTATCTCCAGTTCTGCAGTGGGAATAATGTATGGAGCTGTGCAAGCCAGGATGGTTGTTGTATTTAGTATATTAACTTCAATTACATCCCAGTTTGAAAGCAGCTGACTTA
The DNA here is from genome assembly GCF_020740795.1 of Apus apus. Taxonomy (NCBI): domain Eukaryota; kingdom Metazoa; phylum Chordata; class Aves; order Apodiformes; family Apodidae; genus Apus; species Apus apus. The sequence goes on along the minus strand of NC_067312.1, from coordinate 64,857,783 downwards.
GTTTTTAGCTGTCTGTTGTTATGATGTAACTGGAGCTCAGCTCTGATAGTTAAGTGATATAAAAAATGGTTTGTTCATTTCCAATAGTTGTAGTTTTCCTTTTTCCTCATTGCAGCAGCTGCTCAGATCCACTTTTAATAAGCTAAACAGCTGTGTAAAATGAGGCTGGAAGTGCCTCCAACAAAATAGGTTGAGAGGCTGCTGGTGCAGCCTGTGTCCTGTGCAGGGTACAAGGGCTTTGAGCCTGGTCCAGATTACAGCCAGCAAAAAAGGTTTCCCCAAACTACTCAGCAGCATGTAGCTCACAACAGCAATGGAGGAAAAAAGGCACAAAAAAGAAGAGTTATTGTGTGTTCTTGGCAGATTTGCCCCATTTTGTGTTGTATTTTGAGCTGTCTGTATTGCAGCTAGAAATGCATTTCCCAGTACAGAATTCTATGTTTTGGTACTTTAAAAGCTTTGCTAACCTCCCCAGGCTGCACAACTACTCTGAGAGGGTTTTTAGGCACAAAGTGACAACTTCTTAGTACACCTTTGCAATTAAAACGAGAAAACCCCCCAAAGAAAGTTTTTTAAAATACATAAATCAGTGTTGTTTTTCAGTATTCTGTGTCTAAAAGACACAGTTCCTCTCAGTTTTCTAGGGAAACCTAATTTGACTGTGCAAAAAGCCATGAAGCTAGAATATGTTACTCTGTTTTATTTGCCCTTCAAGTAATTTAGGGCTGGACTTAGACAGTTTTTTTGTTATTTGTACTGAATAATAAAGGTTTTGTTGATTATATGTCCAAGTAAGCACAGCAGGTAAATTATGTGAGATACATAAAAGTGAGAAAGGGTTAAGAGAGAAAGTATGTCAGGAAGAATGTATGTAGTCCTGTGGAGTCTGGCAGTCCCATGTGGTATGATTTTCTGATATGGACAGATGGAAAAATAGTATTGTAAAAATGTTATGCTAGAAATCACCCAGTTCATCTTCAAGTTCTCTTATAACTTCAAGTTCTTCCTTTCCATTCCACGTTATTATAAAGGTGCAATCTTATAAACTACCTTAATAGAGAAAAATGGAATTTATATGCTACAGAGATGTGTGTAGGAAGATCCAGAGAGTATACTGCATTTGAATTTTGTAGTTAAAGATTAAAGAGTGGTTTGCAAGCAATGCCTTTCATTAAACTTTTAAGAAAGCTCTGCTGTAGGAAAGGTGTTTGCATGCTGAACAGAGGAGAAGGGCAAAGATCTCTTTCTGTATGATAATACTGTGCCTTGGGAGAGACTGACCCACAGTGTGGTCTTGGTTGGACCATCCGGATATAACTCATTCACTACTAACCTTCTGTTTTCATAGTGGGGCACTTGCTGAGAAATTAGTCATACTTCAATCCAGCATATTCACTGCAGGAAGGTTCCTTTGTAATGGGGTTGCACATGAGTTTCTTGGCTGTACAGCCAAAGGATATGGGAGATGAACAGAAGTAACAGCGATTACTTCCATACACTGGAAGAGGAGGCATGGAGAGAAAGGGCAGGGGGATTATGAGGGCACAAATGTCGGCTTTTTTTAAGGACACAGACAGCAGTTGTTTTGAAAGCACAGATGGCGATTGGGCTAGAAGAATCCATAGGGAAGCAAGATTTAAAAGATGCCTAAGTCACGTTTTCAAGCGCACTCTCTGTTCAGGTTTCTCTGTTCTCAAGCACGCTTATACCTAGATTTTAAAAGACCCTGGGTGACTTTTCAGAATGTGTAGTTTTAGCACATAATGCAAACCAGGATCCAAATAACCCGAGATGTCCTTCTCCCATTACCAAAGACAGTGAAGTCACTGCTTACTTTGAAAAACTGTGTCCACCTCTTTTATAATTTTTATAAATGTTCTGGCAAATGCATTCAAAGAAATGCATTTTCTCACATGCAGTACTGAGTCTATGTATTCTTTGCCACTATTTGATTATTTTTCACCAGGTTGGTCCCTTTGTCATTAAGCAGAGCCACAGAGTTTCTGTGGTCTGCTGACCTTTACTTCATGATGCAATGGATCAGTCTTGTCTTTCCATCACACAACTGAGAAGCAAACAAGGATATGTCAATAGGATGGGTTTATTTTTAGCTTTCCATAAGCTGCCTTCCGCTTCTCAACTTCTATCTCTCCAGGCAGTTGGGAGTCTGTCTTCCTCTGCCACAGCCTCTGGTGATTGCATCCTATCTGTTCTGGAGTTCATCTCCATTCCCCAAGTAAGAACAAAGACAACATATGGTTATCAACAGTGGATACCTTGAAGTGCCAGGATCTCCAGACAAATACTTATGCCAAAACAGGTGATTGTCTATTAATTTCCATTTCATACACTTCTTTCTTCTCTGAAATAACTAAGTGTAGTTGCTCTGTTCCTAAAAGCCATCACATTAGATGGCATTGTGGAGTGCATGTCACATAAAAATGGTCATACCAGATCAGACCAGTTTCTGCTAAGCCAAATGTCCTGTCTCCAAACAAGGACTTCTGCACAAGAAATTACAAGAACAGGGCAAGGACATAGTGTTGTTTCATTGAGTATTGCCCAGTCTTTTGCAAAGCAATAGCTGTGGGACTCCTGAGCCAGAGGTGGGGAATTTGCACTTAAAAGCCCATCAAGGACGTTATTGTGTTAACTTTTGCAGTTGCTTCTGGAGCCTGCATTTAATTATTTTATTTATATTTCAACATTTACAGTGCTGCTTTGTGGCTAGGATTTCCAAAGCTCAACTTCAGTTTGCATGAATAAGTATCAACTTTTTATTTTGAAACTGCTATATTTGTTGCTCCTAGCTTCTTGGATGAGAAGAGATGGTGAAAAAATTATCCCTGATAATTTTCTCTGTGATGCTTATTTTCTTAGACCTGTTTTCATAGACCGTATAATTAATCAGCTGCTTTACTTTCTCTAGCCTGAAGAAGTGGCATCTGCTAGAGTACGCTCATCTGCATAAAGATGGCTCACAGAAATGTCACCAGCAAGAAAGTTTCTGCCTGTTTTGGGTTCATGCCTGGAAGAAAACTCTTGCAGATAATTCTTTCCCTTCGGTCTATCCAGAAGTCTTTCACAGCATATAGGGTTACTAAACTACACACTCACTCCAAATGAAATGCACATAAAATCTAGGCTTGCTGGTGTCACCAAGTAATTCTTTTTCAGCAATGGCCAACAAATACCAGTCACCATCTATCTCAGTGATTCCTTAATGCGAGATGAGGAACTGCCTCAGTTCCCAATACTTTGAAATTTATCTATTTTTTGTTTTCAAGATGGGCACAACAATGCTCCATCCACTGCCACTTTAAAGAACAAAATAATGCAAAATCCAGCTCTGCTTTGGAGAGTTTTCATGCAGAAAACCAGAACACTGGCATTTCTCTGACTTAATGCATTGGCTTCTGTCTACAGCTGACTTGCACTAGAGTAATAGTGCTGGATGCTATCACTACTACTTGCAACAGTTTTATTTATAGCTGTGCTCCCTGCTGCTCCTGAAGTTGTTCTAGAGAACTCTGTGATGATGTAGAAGTATTGATGTAGAGTCAGGGAATTATTTATTACAAACACACAAACTATGTTAAAAGAAGATTGTCAGGGCTGCAAAATGGGAGTACTCCACTTTTAGGAAAGAATGAGAATTGTACCTGTCTGTGTGGTCTTAGGTTGATAGCCTTAGGTGTATGCTGAGTCACCAGCTTCACTGCCTTTCAAGTGGAGTTTTTTTCAGATATTAAAGGAGCATCAGCACTCTGTGTGTTACAGTGGATAAACTTCTTCTTTATCAGAAGAAATTCCTGCTCTATAATTTTGACTACTGGTAGACTATGAGGGATTTTTTTGATAAGGAGTGACTGAGAGTACAGAGCTACACAAGGTTAGATAGGAGTTCTCAGTGCCTTGCTGCAAGGTCCCTCTGCTAAATCCTTTCCCAGTAATCTGAATTGTTCCTGTCACTGAAGCAGGTTGCAAGATTTTTTCTCCACTCTGACTTCTCTTTACAATCTCTTGTCCAGATGATGATCCTAGCACTTAATAGTTCATCCTGCATAAAGCCCCTGAGCTGTGGACTGAATATATGCCGATAGGAGGTGTTGTAGGAAATCCATACAGCTTAGCTAGACCAGCAGGAAAGTTTGTATCACTTGGATTAAGCTCTTTTAATAGAGTGAAGATTTCAGAAATTTTTATTTTTTATAATACTTAGCAACCTCCTTAAAAAAATATCCAGTTTTGGTATTTTTCTGTATCAAAAGTGGTGCTGTTAAGAAAATACTGTTACTATTTTTCTAAAAGCTTGATTTACTGATAGTAACTGCAGAAATACTAAACTACTTGGGAGTTTTTGAAAACACTACTCCAACAGAGGCACTTAGAGCAGCTAAAGATGCTTTCAGAAAGATTCCATGTGCTATGGAATTATAAGGTAGAGCAGAGCAGAATCAGTGTTTCCTCTCTATGGCAAGCTCCTCTGCTGAGATTTGCAGAAGTCTGTCAACATCAACCTGTCCTCACCACGGGTAACTCTCTTGCAGTGCTAATGGGATGCACAGGTAGTGTCAGCCACCATGAATCAGCAGGGAGGGACAAAGGCTCATTGGGAAGAGGGTCGCAATCCACATTAATGCAGAGCTGGCATCTTGTGTGCTGGAATTTCATTTAGCGCAGAACAAATTCATCTCAGACCTTTAACTCTTGGAGCTGGTTGTATCTGGATGAACTAGCAAAAGATTGCTTTATTTATATTCCGTCTTCATCTATTTGTGAAAATGGGCAACCTGTAGCAGTACTAAAATACTCCCTGAAACCTTTTAAAACTGAAGACAAATGCCATGTTCTTAGGTAATTTTTTCTTTCCCACTGTGGACATCTGCATACACTCTGATTTTATTACTTATATATGGGTTGTTACTAGCAGCCTCAGATTTAAAAGCTGAAATTCCATTTTGTTAGGCATTGCATTAAATAAGAAAAGCAGTACTTTGTGAGCTCATTCTCTGATATCACAATAAAACTCAAAGTGGGGCCTTTGTATCTGGGGTTATTATATGCTACTGAATGATAGGAATTTCAAAGCAAGTGGGACGAGGTTGTGGAAATGAGTAATATCTGCCAAAAGAAGATATGGTTTGTCTTCTGAGTCAAAGTGGAAGCTTGGGCAATGGAAAAGAGGGCATTAAATTAGTGCTTGTGTTGCAAGAAGTAAATGGTTGGTTTTCAGTTGAGGCTAAAACTTGAAGCGAGCTGGAAAACAAGAATCCTGTTTCCTAGGAAAAACTGAAACCTTTGCTTCCTGATAGAGGAAGAGTCCTTTCAAGATATGAGAGATTTGCCACACAGCTGAAAGGAAGCCAGTGATTAGGGTTCATGTTGCTCAGCACTGGGCTGACCATGGGCTGAAATCTGGCTTTGTTGTATCCTAAGTCAAAAGCAAGCTGCAGAAGAATTTCCTTTTGCTTTTGTAAGCAACTGAATACAGTCTACACCAAAATATCCAACAGTCTGTAATTAAGGCTGCAAGCTAAAATGTCAGAAGTCCAGACTCAAGTTCTTGGTTTTGCCACAGGTAACCTAAGTTCTTTCTCTTCGGTTTCAGTGCAGCTGATCTCTTTGACCACAGAAGTGTTTTCTATTTTAGGCTGTCCCTAGTTCCATCTGACTATCTCTGGCCAGGTAATTAATATGTTGAATGTGCATTCATCAGATCCCTTTTAAAAAAACCTGTGAGTTCCGCAAGATATTGGCAGATGAATCTGGCTTTCTAAAATAAATGACAGCAGCTTGGATGAGTATGAAGAATTTGCTAGGAAGTAAATCTGTCCAATTTTTACAAATCTTAGATGAAAGATAAATCAGCTGGTGGTGCTTGTTCCTGAGAAGGCTTTGCTTCTGCTCAAGAAGGAACCCCTTGCTGCTTGCAATTGGTTCTTTCTGTGACAGCTCTCTGTTGGCCATGGTGCAAATCTGGGATGCCAAAGGTGAAGCACTAAATTCTGGCTTGTTGACAGAGAGGGCTGAGGAAGCTTGCATGTGCTGGATGTACCAGCAATTTGCTAATATCTAGAGGCCAGATTTATACTCATCTAACACTGTATAAACTGTGCTTCTGTCTTAAAAAATGAAGAAGTATGTAATAGCCTCCTGCTAATCTGTTTCCTGAGCAGAGGACTATTTCCTGAAAGATTTTAGGGGCTTCAGTATCTGTAAATATCCTTTTTCATGGCATTTGTATCTTTTTTTTGCTGTTTTGATTCCCCCATCATTCTTTCTTGCATTTTGTGCATACTGTTCACTCCATCCATCTCTGGCTGAATTATGTTCCACTTGATGTGAAGTCAGGCAGTCAGGCAATCCAATGTAATGGATGACCAGCTTTTTATTTCCTTTTTTTTTTTTTTTTTTTTTTTTTTTTGAGGCAAGGGGAAATAGCTCTCTTGAAGGCTCCACAGCACCTGTCAGCAATTAGTCTCTCAAACACGTGGGGTATGAATAGTGAAATTTAGGATTACTAACTGCCTGTGTCACAAATCATAAAATGATGCAGGTTGGAAGAACCTCTGGAGGTTGCTTCTGTTTCCCCTTCCTCAACACTCATCCAACTAGATCAGATGCCTCTGGACTGTGGCCAGCTATGTTTTAAATAGCTCCAAGAATGGAGAACTCACGATGTTGCTGAAACCTTGCTGTAATGGGGACCTTCCTCTTTGGGGAAAAAAAAACTTTTCATAAGGTCTCACGGAAGTGCCCTTTGTTGCATCTTGTGCCTGCCACCTTTCACTCTGTGCATCTCTGGGAAACGTCCATCTTCATCTTTGCTCTTCCCTCCCACATGGCTGGAGAATTAAGGTCCCTTTTAACCTCCTCTTCTTAATTTTGCCTTGAAAATCATTACCTATCTTCATGAAACCTAAGTTTAAGGGCTTTAATATTTTGGGTTTTGAGCAGAAAAGCATCAAGTTTTCAGTCTTTTATGTACAACCACAAAGACTACTGTTCTTTTTGTCAGAACTGTTCTTTGTTTATATTGAGCTACTTTAGTAGTATGTAGTATTGCTTCAGTGCTTGCGAAATAGTTTGCAGTTTCCCACAAAGAAAGGAAAAAAGGGTTCACAAACTTGAAAGAGCAGTTTTGACAACTGGCTAGAAAGCAGCATTTTCCAGCACCACTGAAAAGATGGGATATGTCTTTATACCTTAAAAAAAAAATTTATATATTTATTTTCTTATTTCATGCTTTGAAGATTCAATCCTTCAAGAGATTCACAGAAAGAGAGGGTGGCAAAATGTGATAACCCAGCATTTGGACAGAGAGGCTTCTATAAGCCTTGCATTTGAGAAGTTTCAGTTTTGACATGTAAAGAAATATTTCACAAGATAAAGACATAATAAAAGCAGTAGTGATTTGCTGGAAAATGTTCGACAGTTAAAATACCTTAGTAAGGAAGCAAAGGCAAGGCAGTCAAAAGAGACAGAAAAAAGCCTGTGATGGATGAGTACTAAATCAACATGTAATTAGATAAAGCAAAGCTATTGTGAAAACAAAAGTGAGGAACAGCACAAACAGAGGAAGGAAATCAAAAGGTCTTGAAACAGAGGAGGGTGAGTTCTGGGAAGATCTTTATAAACAACAAGAAGCCTTAGAAGTGGTTTATTTGATGATCAGGAAGGAAAAGCCTAGGTAAGTAGCGTGATGCTTTTTAGTAGATTTGAGAAGGCTGCTTCAGGAAAATAGCACTGAATAAAGAGTAGTTCTGAATATAAGGTGATCTCTAAAAAAAACAATAGGTCAATGCATCACTCGCCTCACTTCCCTCCCATAGAGAGAATCTTTCTGTGCCTGTTACTGTGAAACAGCAGGAGAACAAGGGCTCATCACCAAATTGCCTTTTTTGCTGATTCTCTTCAGGCAGTTCTGAAGAGTCTGAAAGTGTTTGGAGTATTGCTGATTTTTAGTGAAAAAAGTGTTACAAGCAGATGGAAGTGCAAATAAACACAGAAAAGCTCCAAAGAGACTGAAGTTTTCAGTCAAATAAGTAAAAAATAGTATCTTAAACCTTTGCACTCTGCCAGGGTTTGGAGAGATGATCATATATCTTGCTTTAGCTGATTCTGCTGCAAGGTAGAGACAATAAAAGTTAAAATCCTCCTCAGCCTTTGCACTTGCAAGAGTCAAATTAATTCAGCAATATTCTTCTGCATTTGTATGAATGGGTGAAAGCATCTGTAAGCAGTAACAGCATTGGCTGCTCTTCAGTTAGTATAAAAATAATTTCTTGATGTTATAATGCTTATGTGTGCATTCCAGTACTTTCTCAAATGAAGAATTAATTCTGCATGTCCACTTTGAAAAATCCTATAAGTAATGTGATGACTGTTTTATCATCTGTCTTCATTGTTAAGTAGTTTGCATGGCCCAGTCATATACTGTGAGAACACGTCAGGAAGAGAGATCATTTAAAGAGAAATAAGAGCTCAGTAAAGACAATTCTTATTAATAAAATTGTATTTAGACTCACTGACTGTTGCCTTAGTAGCCAGGCTGAGATTTTGGACTGAAGGACAGATGCCAAGCTTCTTTCTTCCTCACTGGTAAAATCTACTGTTTACATGACCATGTACCTGTGGTGATTATAGTTTCATTGTTTGCTCTGTAGCAGCAGCACAAAAACTATTTTTATTAAAATCCTCATTAACCCTTCAAAACACTTGGGCTGCTGTCCTGCAGCAGTCCATGCAGTGCATGGAACAAAGAACAGTCTGCACTTTCTGTGACATGGACTGTTCACTCCACAGAAGATTCACAAGTGCAGTTGGTTAAGGAGAGACATCAGGTTAACAACATAGCTTTTGCTGACCTGTGTCAAACATATCCTTAATGCTAAAGAGGATGTGTGTTGTACTTTTCTGATGGAAAAGTTATTCATAATAAGAAAAATTGCCAAGCTATTTTTTCTGCTGCATCCAATATACACTAATGAACAGGGCTGACATGCTCATGTTTAACATTCAGGTCCTATCATATGCATCTGCCCTTAAAGAAATGTTGAAAGATTAACTCATACTTGACAGCCTGATCTGCAAGGATCTTACCTACCAGCGAAGTCCAGCACATACCTGTTGCAATAGCATCATTATTTCTGCAGCTTGCATACTTTCACCCTCTTTAGTGATCCCAGTACAAGCATTTCCAGTGGGGTGGCAGTCAGACAAAGCAAACAAGACTCCTTGGCAGAATTCAAGGCAATGAGATTCTCCAGATTTCTGCTGGGAGATGTGTTTGTGTGCATGTGAGTGTGTCTCTGTTGGAGGGGGAAGGAATTTACAGTAAGAAGTTGTGTTAAAAAAGAATGGGGGATGTCTGAATATCTGTTAAGTGCATTTATCTAAATGTTCTGTTTTCTTCCCTTTCTTTACCTCTTCCCTCCCTTCTCTTCTTTATTGTCAGGAAGGGCCACCTCTGATGGGTCAATTCAGTACAGCCTGGCGCCAACACAGACGGATGTCAACAGCAGTTACAACAGTGAGTCAATTTGCAATCAGGGGACTCCTTGAAATGGTATTGCTTTATGTGCATGTGGAAAATGCAAGAACTCTGCAGAGGGCTTCAAGAAGAGGGAGAGGATAGGTTTGTAACCCCTAGTTCCCTCTGGTTAGAAAATTCTGAAAGTTTCTCATGCCTCAGTGAAAACATCAGATAGAATCGTAGAATCATCATCACAGTTGGAAAAGACCTTCAAGATCATGGAGTCCAACAGTCCACCCTACAATCCCTAACCACTAAACCATTTACTGAAACACCACATCTACCCATTTTTTTAACACCTCCAGGGATGGTGCTTCTACCACCTTCCTACCACCAGCAGCCTGCTCCAATGCCTCACCACTCCTGTGAAGAAATTTTTTCTAATATTCAATCTGAGCCTCCCCTGGCACAACTTGACCCCATTTCCTCTTGTCCTATCGCTGGTCACCAGGGAGATGAGGCCAAAACCCGCCTCACTACAATTTATTTCAGGTACCTGTAGAGAGCAGTGAGTTCTCTCAGCCTCCTCTTCTCCAGGCTGAACAGCCCCAGCTCCCTCAGCCTCTCCTCATAAGACCTGTTCTCCAGACCCTTAATCAGCCTTGTTGCCCTTCTCTGCACCCTCTCCAGCACTTCAATGTCCTTCCTATACTGTGGTGTCCAAAACTGCACACAGTGCTCAAGCTGCAGCCTCACCAAGGCAAGATCACCTCCCTGGTCCTGCTGGTCACACTATTCCTGATGCAGGCCAGGATGGTGTTGGTCTTCTTGGCCACCTGGGCACACTGCTGGCTCATGTTCAGCCAGCTGTCAATCGACACCCCCAGGTCCCTCTCTCCAGCCACTGCTCCCCAAGCCTGTAGTGCTGCCAGGTGTTGTTGTGGCCAAAGTGCAGGACCCGACATTTGGCCTTATTGAATCTCATGCCACTGGCCTTCATCCATCTGTCAAGCCTGTCCAGATCCCTCTGCAGAGCCTCCCTGCCCTCAAGCAGATCGACACTCCCACCCAGCTTAGTGCCATCTGCAAACTCACTGAGGTGCAATCAGTAAAGATAGCTTTTCATGAAAGATGCAAGGATCCTTATTGCCATGTGTGAGGGAAAATGCCCTGGCATTTTACCAACAGAGTAGGCTTTCAGAGCTGGATGCTCTTCAGAGAAAGCTGGCCATCAAGAAAGCTGAATACACTTCAGCTGACTAGAGAAGAAGAGGCTGGAAGCCATGCACAGGCAAGACTCTTAATTAATTTTTAATTTTGCAGCTGGAGATAAGGACTGCCAGTCTCAGATTTGTGTACATGTACTGATCTCTTTTAGGACAAGTGAAGAGACCTTGATTTCAATTTTGAGGCAATTTACCTGCTATCACTTAGATTCTCTGGTGCTTCCTGGAGCCCCCAGAGGGGGAAGTTGAGCCCTTGCAATATATATGCTCTTCACACCTACTCTTCACAGTTCCTAAAAGGTATTCCTGTCCTGTATTTCCTCAGGACCAACCAGCTTTGGCCTAGCGTGAAAGAAAAAGTAGCTGAGGAAGGAGATAGAGGCTTAAATGAGAAGTGGACAAGTGGATGAGCTGGAGTGATGAGAAGAGGTGATGGCAAATGGAGAGGACAACAGAAGTGAAAATAGATGGCAGTATTCCATTAATCCATGGATCCAAGAGATCCATATAAATCAGTTCTGGATCTCTGAAAAGGCAGCCTGAGGGCTGACAACTGCCTGGACTGAGATCTGGAAAAAGCCTCTATTCACCCCTACCCTTGAAAGACAGTAGAACAAATGACACCCTCTGGCAGGAACTGAGTGAGCAGACCCTCTCTGTCACTGGTTCAGGACTGACCACAAGAGCTATATAATTGGTGGGATCTCATTCATTGAAAAGTAGTATTAAACAGTTACAAACTACTGCACAGCGATGGAATTAACCATGTTTTCTCTAGCTGTGTTGTCCTCAGCATGGTTCTAACATTTTCCTTGTGTCTACTAAACACTGTATCTTTGGTATTTATATGGAGATACAGTTTTTATTAATATGTTTGATAATATTTGTTAAAATCTTGCTCAAACTGTAAATGTAACTGTAATAATGTTATCATAAACTATGCTGGAATCTTATTTTTTGCTGCGAGCTAAACATCGGAAAATATACAACACAGACCAATGTCGCACGCATCTGTGACTCTTAAGGAAAGAATTGGTTGTTTCTTCTTACCATACTTTTTTGCCTCAAATGCTTGAGTGAGTCATACTGTATTTGTTCCCCCTTTTAGTTTTCGGATGGTTTAAGTCCCACAGTTCATGCAGTCCGATGGTCACTTCTGTAAACTTGGTATCCTGGGCGGTGCATCAAACCAGATGTTTAGGCAGCTGTATCAAACCTATGAGCAGTTCTGTATGTCAGTAAACATGTGTAAATGGGCCTTGAGATCAACAGGAAGACTTTATTGTGAAACTGCAGCACGCAGTTGTGAGACCTAGGCTTGTGTTTGTGCCAGGTGGCAGTGATTTTAAAAGATTTCAAAATCCGCCCAACATAGGACGTTGACCACTGGGGGAATTCAGGCTGGTGCTTGGCTCATCTTAGGATGCCTTTAGGAGTCACTGAGTGGATCTGAACTACAACACAAAGACTACATTTTACCAGGTCCTAGATGAAAAAACCAGCATACAACAACATAATGCAAGAGCCTTAGATATGTACAGCCCCATGGTTTGGGAGAAGATGAGTTGCAAAGCACTTTTTTGGGACTTAAAATCTGTATGAAACACAGTATGATATATCCTTTTAGTTCACATAGCTGTCAGTCCCATATTTGTATAGAGCAGCACTCTATTTTGGGATTTTTTTTCTTTTCCTTGTCAAGTTACTAGAACACTTAATCAAAATTCAAGATGGATTGTGATTATATTTAAAGCCTCACTTTGTGATTCTTTTTGTTAATGTCTGCCATGCTTCCTCCCTAGAAAGAACAGTTTGAGGCTATATTATATGAGTTTTCAGGGTAAAATTCAGACAAGAAAAGCAACTGCATAGTAAATACCAATCAGGTGAGCTGTTGGGCAAAGCTATTCACAGTACTCGGCCAGTGCATTATTTATTTATTTATTTATTTATTTCCCTATTTATTTGCATTGAGTATTTCCCATTCTACTGGCCAGAAACTGGACCAGCATGGCTTACTGCTGAAATTTTTGTAGCTGTGCAATACTCAGAGACTCCCAACAGTATCTCAAAATCTTGCTGTGACTTTATTAGTATTTTTGAGGGTGGTATCCTTTGACAAAGCCATGTGCAAACAGGAGGAGATAGTCTCTCTAGCTGGAAATACTAAAGAGCAAGAAAAGGGAAGGCATATAAGCCCTGTAATGCTCATCCTAGGAGTGAGGCAGTACTGGCATGGGGGCTGAGACAGGCTGTACAATCCCCATGCTTGGAGATGTGCAAAACTTCACTGAACAATGCTTGGAGCAAGCTGGTTGAACCTGGAAGTCATGCTCTGAGGAGGGGTTGAACTCAGTGTCCTCCAGAGGGCCCTTCCAAACAACATCATCTTCTAATCCTTATATCTGTGGTAAAATCAATGGTGAAGTCCTGCGTATTGAGGAACTTACAGCCAGATCCTTGGTCTAGTACCTAAGCTGCAGAAAATATCTTCCCTCTTTGGAAATAAATAATCTGTCTCCTCAGAAACCAAAAAGTGAATGTAGACTTCAGTGAACAGAAGAATGTGCTGGAATTTTTTGCATCAGATTAAAATGGAGACTGCTAGATACACAAGGTAGCTAGGATATTAGGAAATAAGGGCTGGAAGGCAAGATGGCTATCTTACACAGGCAAAGAAATGTTGCTCCCTGTAAGACTGAGACTGACTGAACTCTCTCAAGGACAGAAGGACATTACTGTCCTTTCCCAGATATCCTGGGGATCAGAGCTAGAGGCATCTCACACTGGCAGCATTTTTCCTGTTGTGTAGTTAAATTGAACTGGTCAGGGCCTGGGGCTGTCAATTCAGCTAAGTTTGCACTAGCATTTAGAAAGGAAGTAGATATTCTCCAAGGGCTAAATGCCAGTGACTCTGATCTGACACTGTGATAAAGTCCTGGTCTCTTTCAATGGGAAGAAAGTATTGTTGCATTACTGTAATGACTTGTGATATCACATTCATTGCTCTTTCATTGTGTGTTTCAAATCCTGGCTTCCCATTTGGTTTTGATGGACGCCAGCTTTTTTCTTCTGAATGTTTTCTTAACCTTTCTGTTTTGTAGTGATGGGAATCTAAACTGAGAGTTCATTATAAATTCCTGCTGTGTATACTGAGTTTCAAAGTATTACCTGAGGCAGCGACTGTAGGAAGAGGTGATAGAAAATATTCTCTTATACCAAGAAACACACATATGAAAACCAAAGTGATTTTCTGACACACTAGTCGCTGTTCATATCTGAAAGAGAAGCAAAAAATTTCAAGCTATCATGCTGCAATTCGGGTTTCTTGGCTTCTTAAAATTTCTGTTCATATTCCACTGAGGCTGCTTGGGTGGCTGCTATTCATTTTAGTGAGTCTGGGGATATGTATCATATCAGAAAAAAAAAAAAGTCTATAATAGAATTTATAATGCTTTCTGCTTTTTTGTTGTTCTGTTTTATCTTGTTTTTCTTGCTGTCTGTGACATTACTACCTTTTTTAATGGCCATACATTAAAAAGAAAGCTAGCTGACGCCCAGATTACCAAATTGTTTCTGCAGTCTGCTAATGACCAAATTTCTGCTGGTAGAGTTCGTAGGGAAAATTTAGAAAGTGAATCTATATTACTAACAGCACTTCTGGTAGATGACTTTGTTATTGCAAGAGTTAAACCTTATCCTTTCTGCACTCTGATTTATACACCATAATGCCTTGATTTTGTCAGAATCCTAATCATGTCTGTCACAATACAAATTGGATGGAAAATTTTCCACAGGAGTGTCCTGCCCATGATTTTACCATTAGCAAAAAATAATTGTGCAGTGCCTTCTATGGAAACATTTCGTTTCATCACAGCTGTCAATTTGAAATTATTGGTTTTGTTCCAGTTAATGGGAGCTGCTGCTCCCACAGAAATGTCACTCTGGCACAAATTTTGTTGCTGAGATCCACAAGAAGCAGAAAAACTGCAACTACTGTGAGAGAGGGCTGACAGCTCTCATCATGTGGAGCAAGTTTTTAAGACAGTAGAATGGCTGGACAAGATTCGTTTCTGGTTACAGGCTGCTAATGCACATAGGGGTTTAAGAACCTGACCAACTCTGGAGCATATTTGTGGCAGGACACGGGCATAACATCGCTGATCTCCTTCTAAAGTGATAACACATGCCAATTATGGCCCTCAGGTTCTTTATCTACAAAACTAAAACAACACAGGAAAAAGTCTGATATTCCAGGTGAGGGAAATCCTTCCTTCCTTCCTTCCTTCCTTCCTTCCTTCCTTCCTTCCTTCCTTCCTTCCTTCCTTCCTTCCTTCCTTCCTTCCTTCCTTCCTTCCTTCCTTCCTTCCTTCCTTCCTTCCTTCCTTCCTTCCTTCCTTCCTTCCTTCCTTCCTTCCTTCCTTCCTTCCTTCCTTCCTTCCTTCCTTCCTTCCTTCCTTCCTTCCTTCCTTCCTTCCTTCCTTCCTTCCTTCCTTCCTTCCTTCCTTCCTTCCTTCCTTCCTTCCTTCCTTCCTTCCTTCCTCCCTTCCTCCCTTCCTCCCTTCCTCCCTTCCTCCCTTCCTTCCTCTCTTCCTCTCTTCCTCTCTTCCTCTCTTCCTCTCTTCCTCTCTTCCTCCCTTCCTCTCTTCCTCTCTTCCTCTCTTCCTCTCTTCCTTCCTCTCTTCCTTCTTCCCTTCCCTCCCTCCCCTTCCACTTATTTTTTTTAACACCTGGCCAGGTGTTCAAATGGCATGATAGCTGTTCTCTCCAACATCTGCTGTTTTCCCATTACACTTGAAATTCAATTGTAGCTCAATACCTCTGCATCCTTGTCCCTCCATGTTTTCACATTCATGTAAAGCCACTGAAGATCTGAGAGGCCAGTGCCTGCCCCAACTCCCAGCCATGCTTCCCTGACTCTTCTGCTGTGTCATCTCTCGCATTCCTGCAATTGCAAGAACTGATTGAAAAATTAGTAATAACCTGCCTTTTGCAGGGGTGGTTTTCAGGTAAATTAGTGGATTTGTGGTAGAAGAAAGAGGCTATTAGCACCTCTGCCCAGAGAAAGGTTGACATTTCAGCTCAACCCTAACTAAACATTAAAGTCTAAACGAGAGAGGTGTTAGGAAGGTGCTGAATGACAGGAAAAGCTTCTATGAGTGGTCAAACTAGCTATGAAATGCAGCACTACAGAAAAACATTGTTTATGATGTTGCCCATGATGTTGGTGAAATTGCAAGAGCACTTCAGTGCACTGTTGGCAATACTGGAACACCTCAACACATTCCAGCCCCATGCCTAGTGGGATTTCTTAGAACTGCCTTCCCAACAGGATGGCTTTACTTTTCTTCCTGTTGCTTGTGCCTGTTGCCTAGCAGTCCTAACTGATGGGGGCTTCTGTGAGTTTGCTGTTCTCAGGAATGTAAGTAGATATATCTTACCTTGGCTGCCTGAAGTGCTTTGTCCTTCCCACCAGTCTCTTCAAAATGTAATATATTCCCCTGCAAAATGTAAGATAGTTACCTAGTAGATCAACCTCCTACTGGATATGATTGCTTCTCTCATGCACTTGGTGTTTAGATGAAGATTGGTTTTGGGGCAGTCAGGGATCTTTTGTTTCCTACATGGATTTCAACTGTGAGAAAAGCTCCTCAGTGTTCAATGGTCAAGGCTAGGTTTGGCTGTGCAACTGGGAGTAGGCTTTACCAACAGGGCAGACTCATTACTTTCTGAGAGAAGGGAATTAGGAGGCAGACTAAAGTTCAGCCATTGGTTACAGGAACAAGCTGCCACAGATAACCCAATATACAGCTTTACAGAATGTGAAGTTCTCAACTGAAAATAAATGTGCCATATTCTGTCACCCTGTCACTAGCATGAGACAGCTCCCTCCATATTGAAATGCTTCTTGTTTAGAGTAAGTGGAGAATTCAAGTTCACCGGCTTTCTATCATGTCTTAAACCTACTGGTATTATATAAGGAGTCAAGCCCCAAGTATTTTTCTGACCTCTTTCCAATGAATGCACAATGATTTTTGTTTTGCTTGCACAGAAATACTTCACTTCCCTTCTTGCTAATCCCATTTGTGTTTGGTTTCATTTTCCTCTCTGATACAGAAGGTTACCAGCATGTTCATGCCCAGCAGCCATCACTTTGCATCTGTTCTTAAATTCAAAGCACATAGCTGGGCCCACAATTTCCATTATTTGGTAACCTGAATGTACCATAATTAAAATAGACTGTAAACAGATGCTTGTTGATAAAAAGGCCCCATTTGCTTGTACTAATTACAATTTATGCTGTGGGAATTTTTGTCACTGTCTAATGGCTAATCTTTGTAAGGGTTCAATAAATCTGCTGGACTTGGGGCTTTGGCATAGCCATGGTAGGAGCATAGCTTCGATTTGTGAAAGTTTTAGATTAAAAAATCCATTAGCAGCCCAGAACTGCCCATCCATGGGAACTGACAGCAAAATACACACTCCGTCACACCCTTCTGCTGCAAATTTGACAAGTAGAGGCATCACTCTTCCAAAGGGCATGAGAAGAATAGTAGAGTCACTTGTATCCACCTTCCACTGCTCATGCACTGGGAAGCTGGTCATTTGACTCTGGAATGTGAAAAGCCTCACTTGGGGTAGATTTTAGAAAAGATCTTTTCATTTTCTTTCTTTTGTAGCAATTGAACTTCAATGAGCAAGGACCATAAAAGGCAGGCGGGGACAAAACATGGTGGTCTTCACAAGGAGCTCACTTAAAACCTCTTCTAACAGCAGGCAAGAACAGGTCACAGGGTACGAAGGCAAAAGACAGAGAAGACCCTTATTGAATCTGGAGGCATGTGTCTGAAGCAGCTTTTTGATGACATGGTTGATAGCATCAACTGTTCATATGCTTCCAAGATGAGTTTTGTGCCCATGACTCAAGAGAAGGAAGGGAATAGTGTCTCTTTTCCCACAGCCCCAAGGCCTACCTTCATCCCTGTCCTCACTGTGAAGTTCTGGGGTCAAACCAAAACAGTCCCTTTGGCTACTCACTCTCACACCTTTGTACGTCAAGAGTGACTCCCTCCACAGCAAACTGAGATTGATGCTGAAAGAACCTGGACTTTAAGTAAAACAGAGCTCTCTAGAGAGTGCCCTCCCAAGTTTCAATATGTGTGAGAAGGTCTGCAGGTGCCCTGCCAGCACCCAGACTCCTGCAGAGAGCCAACACTGTGACATACATAAAACATTCCCTGCTCAAGCTGTGACTGCACCTTAGACTGCAGCAGGCCAGCAGAGGAAGGTATGTTTTTTTTTTCCTCAGTGCTCTGTTAAACCTTTGAATCCTATGTCTACAATAAATTCAAGCGGCAGGCAAATAGAAGCTGTCCAGGCATGTTCTTGTAACAAATACATCTTTTTTTTTCAATTCTGAATGGAGCTGGATTTTCAACCCATGTTTGTTATTACTCTTAGATATTTTTTTATTTTTTTTTTTAGCCTGCGTTTCTGCAAAAACCAACAGAAATGGCACCATGATAGAGAAAAGAAGGGGGGAAAAGCAAAGCAGTGTGGTAAAGGCAGCAGTACCTGTGGCTGTATTTCAGGGATTTTCTTGTTACTGAAAATATAAAGGATGGGAGGCAGGAAAGCTGCAAAGAACAAAGGCATATGGTATAATTTTAGCTCTTAAGTGTCTTCAGCTTTGTACATTTGGGTCAGAAGTGAATGATTTCATGGTGTACAGGGCTGTGTTCAAGCTCTTTTCATTGTGTCACTGGTAGCAGGCATCCTGTGTCTCGTGAGAGCATTTGAATGCTGTGCTGGCACAGTCCGTATCTGTCTTTCTTCATAGGGTAGCCTAGTGATGAATCTTCCTGTGCCACACGAAGCATCATGCCCATGTGGTGCTTGCCCCTTAGCAAGTAACTTTGACCTCTCCTAAATCATGCCAGGTGTGGTATTCTTTATGCTTCCTACCTGGAAAATAAAAATAATCCTATTCCTTTCTTGTACAAGATAAAGCTGTCAAGTATTTTTAAAGTATTTTTTTATTTGCAGAAGGGTCGTTTAAGAGATCTAAAATTTCTATGATAACTTTAATAGTTCAGTATTATTTATTTATCTGAACTAATAATCTGAATTTGGTTAATTACAGCCACAAGCACCATATCCACATCTGGCCTAGATGATTATTTTAGGTCTTTTGCTTCCAGCAACAGGAGCCATAGTACACTACAGAGTGGCTCATTAGGGAGTTAGATCAATAGTTGTCAAGATTTGACAGACTCAACAAGGCTGAAAACTAAAGCTGTTCTCTGTAGCATGCAAAGAACGGAATATGGATGGACTGAGTTACACAGCTGATGAAGGCATGTCTCCTGCAGGAAGGTGTGTTCCCCCACTTGCTCTAGAGGAGTTGTGAGCAGTTGGAGAGCACAATTAACTTCTGAGAGAAGTGAGGCTGGCCCCAAACGGTGACATGCTCTCAGGTCCTCTCACTTCTTTGATTACTTTGAAGGTCATCTCATAGAGAGACCATTTTATTTCAGAGGGAGAATTTGTGCAACAACAACAAAATCCTATAGTTTATGTTATTTTATTTTTTTGTATATATTTTTCTTTATTCTTTATTTCCTGCTATTCTGGTCTGAAATTCTTATGGAGAATTTTGTTGGGAATTTTTCAGGTTGCTTCCCAGTGATTAAGAAACAGATCTTTTTACAGAAAATCCACATGACAGGCCTTACTGGTTTCCTTGCTTTGCCATGGATAGAGACATTTTGTTGAAGTCTGACAATCCTTCACAACAAACCAGAGAAAACAAGTGCTTGAGTTATTTTAAGGGTAATGCTGTAAAGCGTTTCTCTCCCAGTGTTTTCATTTTCTCTAGTCAAGGGTCAGAGTCAGAAAGGCAGTAAGTAATATATTTATTCTTATAACCAGTTACTTCCTGGGTTGCTCATTTCCCAGATAAGTTTGCAGTCACATTTGTACATTGCAACACAACTTAGAAATAAAAAGGGAACTCCTTTGAGGGTTTGTGCCGTGATATATTTGAAGTTATTAAGATTTGCTGTCCAACTCCCCAGCTGCAGAATTAAGAGCATACCTGAAAATTCTGGCCTGTTTCCAGTTACAGGAAATCCCAGAGACACAGTGGTGCATAAGGTGACAGTTTTGTCAGACCAAGTGGGTATTAGCCTCTGTAACAGGATGTAACAGCCCAAACTACAGTTTAATCTGGCTGATGCTGAATCAAACTTGTAAATCTAGCCAATTTGCTTTGTCAAAAATCAGTGGGAGAAGTTTTTCACCTTTCAGGCTGTTTCACTTCAGGAGGAAGTTTGCGTTGTGACTTCCTTACATCTGCTGAGCACTTTAAAACTGGCTAGTCCCTTTTCTTTCTCAAACCACCACAGATTCCTATCCTCTGGTTGTTCTGGGCTTTTTTATCCTTCTTTACTAGAGATGAGTTTTCTGATTTTCATTTTGCTGGGTAAGCCCTCTGTTATTGCCTAAGTCGTGATGAGGAAGGAATGAGAGAGCAGCTAAGCCAGATCAGTAGTGACAGCAGGCAAAAGCCTACACGTTGCTAACATCAGACATCTAGCAAAGCTTCTGACTGGATATTGATGTAGCTCCCCTTCATGGCACAAGAAACTCACTCAAGACCTGCATGTCAGAAATGGCACCCTAGCTGCCTTCAGCAGCAGCAGTTTGGTATAGTTGTCATACCACTTTGAGGTAATTTCCAATAATTTTTAAGAACTAGCTGCTTGTCCTTTGCTTCACTGAGGGAAAAGCTCATGCCTATAAATTCTTTATATTAGTAGTTTTGTGTGATTATAAATAAGCCCTTAATTTTCTCCTTTATGGAGGTAATAAGATCCTGCTCAGGCAGGGAAGCTGTAAATTCTTGGCATCACAGAAGAAAGAGAAAGGAGATTTTTGACAGTGAGCCCTGTGGGGAAGCAGCAGTCACCTTTGGTAAGAGTCCCACTGGCTGTTTTTCTAGAACACATATATCAGCACCTTTACAGGATCCCTTTCGGATGTGAGTAAGATGTTACTGGAGCAGGAAAAGCCAGTGCAAGCACTGGGAGGGGCTCCTTTCCCTCTGTAGACATCTCTCTAGTTTGCAGTATTCCCACTGCTTTTAGTTGGGCTGGTCTTCACCTGCTCAGCCAGGAATTAAAGCATCTCTGTCATTTCCACTTCTCTAAATGAAGCAGAAAATGGAAATAGAATATAGGCTACACACTCATCAGTGCCTATTTAGAACTACTGGTGGAATGATCTTTTGGTGCCATAAATGTTTGCTTTCAGACTTGCAATTTAGGCCTGGACAGGCCAACCCACAGGAAAATAGCTGAAATGTGTAAACAACTAAAAATAAACTACTGCTATGCTGTCCAGGATACTTATCTCTTGCAGGGCATAATTGTGCATTAAATTAGGTGTTGTACAGTAGCACTTGTGTAGGAGATGTGGCTGCCAGGTACTCTCCTGGTGTCAGGAGAGAGATTTTCAAAACTTTACATAGTGTTTATTTTGTGCATTAATTGTATCAGAAGCTGCTTGACTCTGCTTTTGAAAGGCTCGGCTCTATTCGCTAAAGTCCTCATGGCTGCAAATTTCTGTGCATATCACATAATGCATGGCTGAGTGGAGGGATCCACCTACAGCAAGAGTAGTTACAGAGACATGACTTTATACTTGATTTCTAAGCCTTCCTAGAGATAGGCTTGGGACACTAATTTTAGGTATCCAGGTTTGAACATTTTATTCAGTTGTTGGCAAGGTCAAAGGAAGCAGGGAAGCAGTTTGCAATCACCTCTCCCTCTCCTCTCTCACACCCTCTGGGGAAGGTAGGGGAAATGGCTTGAGTACGAGTTCAGTTAACTAGTTCTCCCTCAGTGTTTTTTCCATTTGGATTCCTTAGCATGCAGTTGTTTCCAAAAGCTGCTGTTCTAACCAGATGTCTGCCTTGCCTGCTGCCTTCCTCTATGTGCTTTTGTCAGTTATCTGCTGGCTAAAGGGGAATTCAAAGATGTCTGGGACCTTTTGCTGCAGCATATTCTCTACTGTCTGTCAAAGATCTCATAGCCTTTTGATTAATTAAAAAGAATATAGGTGAGGGCCATTGTTCCATGGATTTACGCTGTTATTAACTTCCATTATTAGTTTGCAGATTGTATGGGAAAGTGAGTTATTACCACTGTGATGATGTTGTGTCATTGCTGGCTGTTAGTCTGAAAAGCTGCTCCTAAATGGGTGGAACTGCTGCAACATATCATAAACTGCAATACAGAACATCTTTATTAGGTACATTATAATTTGTCTTATTAATCTGTCTTCTGTCATATAAATACAGACCTCAAATAACCTGTATGTTTTTTAGTTCTCTTCTCTCAGACATTCTAAGTCTTTCTAGTGCAACTGCTAGGAACAAATGCTGATCATTTACCTTGTAACTCATGCAGAAATCAAGGGAAAATAAAAAGGTAAGGCCTTCAAAAGGCCTTTTCTTATTTCAGAGGGTCGTTTTCTCTGGCCTTTTTTGATTATTTGACACGATATATTATGTCATGGTCGTTAGAAAAGACCAAAGAATGTCTTAACAATTCACCCTGCTGAAAAATTCCCACAGCATCCTTGTAGATCCCACAGCATCCTTGTAGATAAGTTGATCAAGTATGGGTTTGATGATCAGGCAGTGAGGTGGATCAAGAACTGGTTGAAAGGAAGAAGTCAGAGAGTTGTAGTCAATGGGGCAGAATCTAGTTGGAGGCCTGTGACTAGTGGAGTCCCTCAGGGGTCGGTACTGGGACCGGTGTTGTTCAACATCTTCATCAACGACCTGGATGAGGGTACAGAATGTACCCTCAGCAAGTTTGCTGATGACACCAAGCTGGGAGGAGTGGCTGACACACCAGAAGGCTGTGCTGCCATTCAGAGAGACCTGGACAGGCTGGAGACTTGGGCGGGGAAAAACCTGATGAAGTTCAACAATGGCAAGTGTAGAGTTCTGCATTTGGGGAAGAAAAACACCATGTACCAGTACAGGTTGGGGGCTGACCTGCTGGAGAGCAGTGTAGGTGAAAGGGACCTGGGGGTCCTAGTAGACAGGAGGATGACCATGAGCCAGCAATGTGCCCTTGTGGCTAAGAAGGCCAATGGCATCCTGGGGTGCATTAGAAAGGGGGTGGTTAGTAGGTCAAGAGAGGTCCTCCTCCCCCTCTATTCTGCATTGGTGAGGCCGCATCTGGAGTATTGTGTCCAGTTCTGGGCCCCTCAGTTCAGGAAGGACAGGGAACTGCTGGAAAGAGTCCAGTGCAGAGTCACAAAGATGATTAGGGGAGTGGAACATCTCCCTTATGAGGAAAGGCTGAGGGAGCTGGGTCTCTTTAGTTTGGAGAAAAGGAGACTGAGGGGGGACCTCATCAATGTTTACAAATACGTAAAGGATGAGTGTCAAGAAGATGGAGTTAAGCTTTTTTCAGTGATGACCAGTGATAGGACAAGAAGTAATGGATACAAATTGGAGCATAGGAGGTTTAAGGTGAATATCAGAAAATTTTTTTTTACTGTGAGAGTGACAGAGCACTGGAACAGGCTGCCCAGAGAGGCTGTGGAGTCTTATTCACTGGAGACATTCAAGACCCGCCTGGACACGTTCCTGTGTGATGTGCTCTGGGTGACCCTGCTCTGGCAGGGGGGTTGGGCTAGGTGATCTTTCGAGGTCCCTTCCAACCCCTAGGATTCTATGATTCTATGAAAAGCTCCTGAGATGTTTCACCAAGACTTCAAACATCCCTCAGTTACTCAAGGAGGAAAATAAACACAAATAAACATGCGCACATGCACACACCACACACAGCCACTCCAAAGAAACATTAGAAGACACGACTTTTGAGGGAAAACCTTAAAGTAATGTTTTTCTCATATGGCAGGGACCGAAGCCAACCTCCTGTTGATTTCAGCCTCTCTCTTCATATCAGTCCCACACCTGATTGACTGGACTATCCCATATGTGATGGTCTGAGATAGCTAAGGACTATTACATTTTGGAGATTTTTTGGGAGCTTACTACTTTAGTCTTGCTTTCAGACTTGTTTGACAATATATGGGGTTTACCATGGAGCTCCAGACATGGAGTCCACTATACCAGTTGCAATTAATGCAGTCTCACCTGTCCAGAAATCAGATAGATAAAAAGTCCCCTGCACTTCAAAGCATAAGACATGGATACACAGCTGGAACCAACTTGTGGTGATGCCTTACAGTTAGGTCTGTGAAAATAATCATTTGTTCAAGAACAAATTATTTAGCACCAAAAAGTCATTGCCCAGATCTGCTTTTCCTTATCCTAGTGTCAAACCAACCTCTCAGATTCAGGCAAAAGGAGGATGGAGTTTTCCTAGGTTGTTTTCCCAGGCATGCAGTGTCCAGCAAACATGCAATGAAGGTGCAGTCTTCTAATAAGGATGTGTTATGACTACATGCTGAAAGACCCTGGCTCTGTAGGTTAAGCATGGTGTGTAATTTGCCTTAACAGATAGAAGTTGTTTAATAGTATTTGTGATGAGCAACTGTTCTGAATATTCGTGCTATACCATGTTAGTTTTGATTGTAAAATTGTGCGTATGAATGTGGTATTTTGTTACCCTGATTCTTGTATTTATTAGGGAGAGTACATATACCTGTATTAATGGCTCATCCCTTACAAATTGTTACTCATTGTTGGATTTTCACAAGAGGAGATTTTGTGTGTCAAATCTTGTATTTATAAATTGTATTTATTTTGATCTATACCGTGGTTTAATCTAAGTGTTAAGAAGTGTTTGTGCATTTTGACACTTTAGATCTTTCTATTAACAGGTGCTGCAAGATGTTGAGAGTACTGCAAAATTGGCTCTTAAAAGCAGTTCCCAAGAGCATGATCAGTTTATGGCTGGGGGTGTGAATACTCTGCTGCTGCTGCCACTGAAATGTGGCTGCTGAGCACTCGCTCACTACTAGTTCACTACAAACAGCTCGTGTAACAGCAGACAGCTGCTGAGGGTGTGCTTATCAGATTTCTGGCACTAGACTGGTCATGCTCAGGGGCACCACTCTATATTTGCTCATAAACTGCGATTTTGCACCCTGAGGTTGGGAAGTATGTCACAAACCCCATGCTGTAGACTGCGTGGAGCCAGAGGGAATTCTTGCTGTGAGGTCAATGGAAAGTTTCAGCAGCTCTCTTTCCTGGAAACACCCAAATTTGATGTATTGACAGGGTATCCCCAGAAAGATGGACATCCTGATCAAAGACGGGCTGAACCAGGTCTGTAACAAAAATAACAACATCCACAAAAGGAGACTAAAGCTTCACTACAGCTAACTAGCCCATGCTCAGAGAAATAACTTTAAATTATTACAATAATCTTAAGAAGTTTGCAGCGCCTACTTGTGGAAACTCTCAGAGGACCAAGAGAAGCAGATGTTGGAATCCACAGTCCCAGGTGGAAGAGATCTTCTGTGTTAAGGAGCTGATTCTAATTAGCATGGGTGCCAATATGTGGCTACTAGACTATGGTTCCTGCTGACTCCAGCGTCTTGATATTGCAGACTCGGTGGTTCTGCTGGTTCTCTGTGGCAGGGAGCACAAGAACTAACCAGAGCTGCAGCTGGCAAAGGGAGGCTACAGGAAACCGAGTACTTGTGAAGAGCTTTGGAGTGGTATACAGCGCCCACTGCAGGCTCCTTTGCCAGAACAGGAACCATTTGGACATTTGGAGTATAAATTAATCTCTGTGTGTATAGGATACCATACTCCATATCTTTAGCAATTGTGTGAATGTTTATATTTAAGCATTTGTGCTTTGCTCTTTGAAAAACATAAATCTCATAAAAATGTTATCAATACAAGTCAACTACAGCATTTCTGCATGCCAGAGAATTTGGGTGGGAATCTATTTTTTGGTGCATAATTTAATCTCATCTTACAGCACTACTATAGTGAGTTTCCCTGTACAAAGCAGAACCAAGTCTCTAAAAGACAAAAGTTTCCCACCTCCTGAGATTCAGCTGGCAAAAGGTTATAACAATCCTCTGGAAGAAGTGTTTTGAAGTCTTGATGCATATTTCACATGCACACAGAAGTTTGGTATTTGTAAGAGAGAGACAGTGTATATTTACAAATACAGAGAGAGATTAAGTAACTTGCCCAGTCATGCTGGGGGCTGTGGTGAAAGCCAGGGTATGAATCCCCTGTTCTTTAGCAGTGGTTCTTCTTACAAGACTGCCTTTACATTACAGAAAAATCTATCCTGTCTTCTCCATCTCTCTTCTGTGTCTACAGCATGTGTGCAGTAGCATTCTCTAAAGTGGATCTTTCAAGATCTACTTCTGACTCTACTGGTTCTCACAAAATCATCACATGCATAAGTAATGCATCATTATCTAGTAGAAAATGCTGCAGCCTGACATAAAAAAAGGTTATAATTGTTGAGAGAGTTCTCTATTAAAAAAAAAAATTAAATTGTTAACAAGTATTAGCATTGTGCCATCATGCCCTCTCTGATATGTATTTGAAAGCACAGACTTTCCTTTCTTTTCTTTTTTTTAGTCTGTTTTATCTTCCAGATCAGGAGGAATATGAACAATGAAACTTACAGCCTCTCAGATTCAAAACATCAAGCTCTGGGCATGTTAGAAGGGACAGCTGCTATAGACCTTACTCTAACATTTGTGAAAGCTAGTATTTTTCACTTGCAGAGGGCTCAGCTGATTCTATTCAGGCTTGTTATAGAGAATTAAATGAGGCATTTGCTTATTATACAGAGTGAGTATTCCCTAACAGGCATCCTGCTGGACAACTTTGTGCCAGGTGTGTAAAGCCCATATGTATCCTATAGATAATTCCACTGCAGGCATAACTAAGGTCAGCCATAAAGCATGGATGCTTCTGCAATGAATTTTCAGATGACGGCCACTCTGAGTTTAGGGAAAAGTTAGCATGTGTATAAGAGTTTTGCAAACAAAAGCTGAGTGAATAACTCAGTTTAGCTCCCATCAAAGAGTACAATCCCTTCCTCCTTAGGCTAGTTCTTTTGGAGTCATGGTCACATGTAGAGTGTGTGCTACGCACACAGGGGCTACACACACAGAAAGGCTAAAAAAACATAAATTGATTTGATGGAAACTGAGACTTAGAGAAGGAGAGGGAATTAAGTCAGTTGGTAATTATTGTAGGCACTACTTGTAAATGCTGTAATTCTTTAAAAATGTCAGCATTCATGTACAAATCAAACAGATCAGGCCTGTGCATGTGATGGTGCAGTCAGCAAAAGCTTAGGCCTGTGTCACTAGACCAGAAAGGTTTGGGATTTTGCTGAGCCAGCTCCTGGCAGTTTTCACAGTTAATTCATTTATAGCTGTAGTTTAGAATTTATAAAACTCATTGCTCATGTAATTTAATGTAAAAGTTACCCAATGTCAACTAAGATTGGCTTACGATAGCACAAGGTATTATGAAAGTCAATTGGATAAAAATATGTCTTGTACCAAATCTGAAACAATAAAGAAAATTTGGACTATGTACAGCTTTTGATGAGAGAGAGAATGATATATGGAGTTTGCAGAAAGAGCACTAGCAGCAGCTGAACCAGAGGCTAACATGCCTTTTTTTAGCAAATGAAGGAAGAGGTTACCAGATTTAAAAGAAAAAGCATCTTCTTGCAATACACACAGAAGTCTACTGTAGTTAAAATTGCACATTATTTGCATTAATAGTGAGATGAACATGGAAGGCAAGTAAAGTATGCTTTGCATATTATTGGAGCTGTACTGGGTGTACTGAGTAAAATATTTTATTTTCTAAAAAGGATCCTGTGGGTTAGTATTACACTTAGTGCTAATGGCACTCTTTAAAATTGTGGAGGCGGCTTTTTCACCTGAACATTTTTGTTGTTGTTGTTTTGGGATTCTTTTGTTGGCTGTTGTTGTGGCCATGGATATGAAATGTTAGGCATTCAAATTATAGAATATGTTTTTTAAAATGAACCTGAGATACATACCATCTGAAAAGAAAGTAAATAATTTGTATTGCTGACAGCTGAAGTATCTAGTAGTATGACATTTCTGATTTGTGTGCTCTGCTTTAAGTTTCTAACACCTTTAAATGGATTGACACACTAAATGGATCCACTGATCTCTCAGGGCATCAAAGGATTTTGCCGTTATAAATTCTGCCATTATAAAGCTTAGCTTATCTGGATGCACATTTATTAAAACCAGCCTGTTCTTGAAGAAAAACAGGAAAATCTTTTTAAACTGGCACTATTGTGCATGACACAGCTGAGTGAACTATCCATAGCATGTGTGGCTTATTCACAAGTGGCTTTTTGCTTCAGTGAATACCAAGGAACAAGAAAAGCCCCAGTCTGAGACAGAGATTTTTATGGAGTGTAAGACTTCTTCCACAGTTAACTGTCTGCAGCTGGAGTCCCAGCAGTGCCAGAAAGGACTCTACTGACGAGTTAACCTCCTTATCATGAGCAAGGGGTTGGGTTCATCCAGTTTGCCCTGTGTCCAGTTTGTACTGTTTAAGTGAACTGTAGGCTAGCACAGTTATCCATACACAGCTGAAACACCTTGAGACAAATATGACCAGACAGAGCTTTAGCTCAACCATTCCTTTGACTTATTAGCCACTCCAATCAATGAGTCAAGCTAATTTATTTGTAGGGTTGGATTCCAGGCTGTTGATTCTGTTAGACTCACAGTTCCCCCTGGGAGGGACAATTGGAGGTACTTCATCCAACCTCCTGCTCAGAACAGAGGTGGTCACCACTGGATGTTACTCAGTCTTCTGAAGAGAATGTAATCAGAGTTTTGAAGCATGTGATACGTGGATTTCAAGTACTGTGGGACATTGCAGTTGTGCACCCCAGAAAATGTAGACAAGTTGCTTTGATGTGGGCAACAACTAAACAGGCAAGCACTCCTCAGCCAGCACATCCCCGGAGCCATTACAGCATGACACCTCATACAAGAAACCGTAAAGTTCCTTGATCATGTATTTGCAATAGTAGGTATTAGCATCCAGTGCTTCAAAGTCTGTTCACACAAGCTGTAAATTTACTAACCACCACTTGACATGCCAAAGATTTGAGACAATCAGCAGAATCTTCTTTTCAGTAGGATAATATTTTTCACAAAGCACTCAAGCTGTTTGTAAACTTTCAGTTTGGATCTTCAAATAAGAGCTCACTAAACACTTTCAAAGGACAATAAAAAAATCTAAAATCCTTAACTGTAAAACAATTAAAGGCACAGAATCTGAACAGGTATCTATTGTATTGCACATTACTATGTTTCTTAACCATTAGGCATAATCATCCTGTCACCTCTCCTGCTGCTGAAACTTCCTCTGGCCCATAAGAACCAATACTGTTTTTGTCTTAGATGGTCCAACTAATTAGTGTGGCTAGAAAAAATCCAAATAATCACTCTCAACTTTTGAAGAGTGCTGTTTCTGTTTTACAGTTGGGAAAAAAAAAATAAAAAAAAATTGAGGGAAAAACAGGCTTATATGCGAAAACCAGTGTCTATATTTTTGCCAGCAATACTGTTTGGCCCAGAAGAAGACAACCTCCTCCCACACACCTCACTATAATTACATCAGGAGCTTCATTGCCACAAGATATTCAGGAATATATTAATATGTACAGGACAGGACTATCTCTGATTTTAAAAATGTTTAAAATGGTACCTGGAGGACATAATATGAAGGAATTACTCTGTACTTGTCTTTTCATTAATGTATTTTCTTAAATCAGCTGTTATTGGTAGAATACTAGGCTAGATGGATCTTTGGTCTGAGTGGGGGCAGCTAATGTTTTGTGCTTATACATAATTTTCTGTGAAACATATATCCCTTGGATAAATTTTTCATCAAGTTTCTGTTTAATTGTATCTTGGTTAATTTTTTAAAAAGCCAGTGGTATGTTTCACCCTTATAAACAGAAAAAAGGAAACCTATGGGATTTTAAGTTTAGCATCTGGAAATGCAGGGCACAAATCTCTGTGCAAACATGCATTTGCCACAGATGACTTTTAAGAGCAAAAATAAACCAACAGTCAGAAAATAAATAACTAGAGTCTTGAGTCTGGTCAGAGAAGGTGTCCAAATGAATGTTCCCTTAGTACCTTCTGGCAGCATAAGCCAGTTTTCAAGAAGACACTTTTATGAGGGCAACATGTCTTAAATGCAAGGTATACACCACCTGAGTATTGGTTTATTGTTCTTGTATTCATGTTAACTCGTTCTTGTCATTCACTGTTCTACGTTTGACCACTAAAAGCAGTTTTTTCTATAAATATAAAGATTTCTGCAGGACCACAGAGCAGGACTAAAGAAAAACTTATTAAAGCAAAACTTAGAATCTTTAACTAAATAGAGAAAATATGTTTATTTGCAATATGTGTGCTTCTTTTCATCCTCAGTAAGCTACAGGTATTTTATGCCTGCGTCTGCATTGCCTTGCATTTCATGTGGTCATTTACAACAGCAAAAACCTTTTATTTAACCATCTTTTAATATTGTTTGTTTGTTTGTTTGTTTGTTTGTTTAGAGGGATGTATGCTGTGCAGATCAGTGTAGAACAGAATTCTTTCTGTTGATCTAGAAGCAGGCACACCAAGTAGGTATTTGCCTCTTTTTGTCATCCCAATAAGCCCACTTCTTCAGATGGCAGCTGAGACTGAGAGATGGTTAAAAGCCACCACCTCTTTGTGCTCTGACAACAAGATCCAGGGGTTGTAAAATCCAGTCTGGTCTCACAAGCTGTTTACAGGGAGCAGGTAGTCACTCTTATCAATTGTATTTTCAGATACTATAATTACAAATGAAAAGATACCGGGAGACTAATGGTGGAATAACTGAAAGGATTTGTATGGTGTGCCAAATTCTTTTTTCAGTCAACTCAGTGCAACCACAGTTTTGTAAACAGAGTGAAAATTTGGTCTGCATGTATTACAAAGATTAACTGGTTTTGACTGCAATTACAGTAGGTATTATTTTGGGGGTAATATAATTACCAAAATAGTAACAGACTTTTTCTCTAGTTTTTGTTGTTTATTTGGGGTTTTTCTGGAGGTTTGGGTGGGGTTTTTTTGTTTGTTGTTTAGTTTGCTTGTTTTTGTTTGGTTGTTTGGTTGGTTGGTTGCTTGGTTTTTTTTCTTAATAATTCTTTTCACATCGCTGAATTTTATGGATGCTCTGCTTCCAAAAAAAACATTTTTGCACAGTTCTAGTGTGATATTTGATGTGCAATTTCTTCATTTCACACTTTATTTTTAGAGCACTTTTGAGAAGCAAGACAAATTTTTCTGGAAATACAATGGAAACTTTCTTACCTATTTCTCATTTGGAAAGTGCAGTCGAGCATGTGTAGTAAATTGGCTCCTTCACGTGTGAAATAATTGGTTTTCCCCTAGAGTAGTTCAAGATGCTTTTTTCAGCTACACATGAAGAGTAACTTGCAAAGCTGGGATTCTTTTCCAGCCTTTGGCTTAGCCATTGTGGTGATACATCCTGATAATTAAAAAAAATATATATTGTAGCTGCTAATTACAGTGGCACTGAGAGCACCCTCAGCAAGCTTGTCGATGATACCAAGCTGAGTGGTGTGGTTGATATGCCAGAGGGATGGGATACCATCCAGAGGGACCTGGACTAGGTGTTGGAGAAGGGGGCCAAGATGAACCACATGAGGTTCAACAAGGCCAAGTGCAGGGTCCTGCACCTGGTCTGGAGCAACTAGAGATACGAATACAAGCTGAGGTAAGACATGCTGGAGATCAGCCCTGTGGGAAAAGACCTGGGGGTACTAGAGGATCAAAAGCTGCACATGAGCCACCAATGTGCAATTGCAGCCCAGATGGCCAGTCACATCCTGGGCTACATCAAGAGAAGTGTGGCCAGCAGATCAAGAGAGGTGATTCTGCCCCTCTACTCTGCCCTGGTGAGAACTCACCTAGAATACTGCATCCAGCTCTGGAGCCCCCAGCACAAGAAGGATGTGGACTGGTTAGAGCTTGTCCAGAGGAGGGCAACAAAAATTATCCAAGGGCTGAAGCTTCTCTCTTATGAAGACAGGCTGAGGGAGTTGAGGTTGTTCAGCCTGAAAAAGAGAAGGCTCTGAGAGGACCTTGTAGTGGCCTTCCAATACTTGAAAAGAGCCCACAAGAAGGCTAGAGAAGACCTGTTCACAAGGGCATGTAACAATAGGACAAGGGGAAATGGTTTTAAGCTAGAAAAGGGCAGATTTAGGTTGGTCATTAGGAAAAAGTTCTTAAATTTGAGGGTGGTGGATCAGGTTGCCTAGAGGAGTGGTGGGGACTTCACCCCTGGAAACATTAAGATCAGGCTTAATGGGACTCTGAGAAACCTGGTCTAGTTGGAGATGTCCCTGGTCATTGTAGGGGGGGGTGGAGTGGGTGATCTTCACAGGTCCCTTACAACCCAAGACATGTTATGATTCAATGATTCTATGAAAAAACGAAACAGAATAATTGATCCACAATGTGAATAATGATAACTATGTAAGCACACATAAATTTTTGCATGTGCTTTGCCTGTTACGCAGAAAACCTGAGAAATGTTTACATTTTTCTCATCTCAACATCACCAGACAGGAAAACACAATTTAATTGAATTCCAATTATTTGTAGGAAAATACTGTACTTTTTTTTTTTTTACTTTCTTTTTGATCTTTAAGAGCAGATTTTCCAAATGATACTTTTGTATTGATTTTTTTATAAAGAAATATTTATCTTTGTTTAGTCCAAATGTATGAATGTGTCTGATATAATTGGTGTTAGAAAGACATGGCAGACATTTAACTTTTGGAATTTACTTGACAAAGAGTGAAGTATTCATTTTAATATTTTTAAATTGCTGGTTTTGTGCCACTTAATAGTACCTTTACCTGCAATCCAAATGCAAAATGAAATGCAAGTATTTCTTCCTATGGGTAAAAAGTCAGAACATTACTGTCTTTACCAGTGTATTCAAGCACCTTTGTAAAAGAGTGCAAGAAGTTGCAAGATGTTATGTGTATGGATTTGGAAAACATGACTTACTGTACACTTGCAGTCTGAGTCTAGCTTTCAGCACTGTGCCACCTGTACAAATATCTCTGCTTACTGAGGGAAAATACAGAATACCATGTGTGTGCATCTCTGTGTGAGTGTGGTGTGTACAGGTGGGAATGTCCAAGCACAAAACACAGAAAACCAGAGGACTCTCCCTTGGCTGCTGATGTGGATGTAGCTGATGGCTCAGGTAAAAGCAGGAGGTTGTGTCCAAACCACCTGCAATAGTTAAATACCCCTGCCTGTGGACAAGTTGCAGCTGAATGTTGCCCTCAGGATGGGCAAGGCTTGCTTCCAATCCATGTGCAGGAGGAAGGGATTTGGGTGGTAAGATCTGGGAAAACCTTCTCTGAAGGGTCAGTAAGGTTGAGAGGTAGATCAGTGAGGCAACTCTGGCAGAAGACTGATGACCTTTTGGTATCTGTAGCTAAAGCCATTGTGGGGATAGTCTGGCTGATGTCTTCCATTCTGCTTACAAGCAGCAGCCACCCACCTTGGTGCTTGCATGGCTAAACCCATTGCAGCAGCCTGTGCATGCCAGTCTATGCAGCTCTCCACTTTTGAGCTAATGTGCCCTCTCACATCTCAAAATACTACTTGGTGTTAGTTGAGGACAGTGAAATTTTTTGGTGAAAGTTATTTTCATAGTGTCACTGCAATGCAGTGGGGAACTTGGGGAAAACTACTGTCAATTTCCAGGCCAGGGGAATCCGTCAGATCTTTTTGGCTGACTTCCTGCATAGCATAAGCAATAAAGCTTTGCTCTGGTACTTTCACTGCTCAACATCCACCCTGTAGATATTATCACCCTGCACTAGAATACCTGGTGTTGGCTGAGAAAGGCTTAGGAAGGCTTGGGTTCTTGCTTGGTAATGTGGATGTGTCTTAGCAGGCTAAACTTTAGAAAACCACAAACAACTTTCTTCATTCCTCTGTATGTGGTAATTTTTGTGCTATTATTGTTCTAAATGAGCAGCCTCAGTCGTCTTGGTAATATGATGGTTTATGGATGTAGCAATACTTTATCAAGCTAACATGTACAGTCTGCCCTTTGGAAAAAGAAAAAAGGAGTGATTGATAGTAATGAATTAGTCATGGAAAGTATTTTTAGTAACTTATACATCATTCCTCCATGTTCTGCATCAAGAAACTCTTCTGTGAAAACAGGTTTTCTTCGCAGATTGTGAACTTGAATGCACATCTATAGAAAGATTTTTGTCTACAAAGGAGTAAAGATTTAGGTTAGAGGCTTGAAAGGTGGAATTCCATATTGTAATGACCGTGTACATCTGCAAAATTTGTTAACTCCACCATACAATGGAGGCACCCAAAAAAGCAAAGATAAAAGTTGCATTTAATTTTTATTTTCTATATTTTTGCAGGTGCACAAAGAAATGTAGAACTGTCACTAGGCTTGAAAGAGGTGCAATAGACTAAAAAATCTTTTGCAGTTCTCTTCAGTAAGGAGAAAATGTACAGTGGCTAAGGGTGAAGCAGTGGCTAAGGGTGAAGCAGT
The DNA here is from genome assembly GCF_020740795.1 of Apus apus. Taxonomy (NCBI): domain Eukaryota; kingdom Metazoa; phylum Chordata; class Aves; order Apodiformes; family Apodidae; genus Apus; species Apus apus. The sequence continues at coordinate 64,823,429 of NC_067312.1, read as the reverse complement.
GGCTAAAGATTGCAACAGATACATTTCTGAAGAGAAGTCAAAATCTTTACAATAAAGAAAAGTTTTGAAACAGCAGAAGTTCATCTTGGGTTTTGCCAAGCAAATACATATTCTTAGCTTGAACATCTAGAAAGGATCATTGAGTTTAATATGTGCAATTCATTGGTTAATATTAGGTGCAATATCTTGGCTGTGCTGTGGGCCCACTTGCAACCTCTAAGTATGCCTTGGTGCTAGTTTTCCTGGGTTTGCTTTTGAGTGTCTCTCAGAATTGAAGAAATGCCGGAAGCAAGGGAAGCAAGCAGTCCAGAATCAATGTGATTGATAAAGCAAGCTTCGATTTATTGAATACACAGTGTTACTTTTATACCCTTTTCCGAACCTACATGTAGTGAATTCATTGGATAGTAACTACTTGTAGTGATTTCACTGGACGGTAACTACTTGCAGTGATTTTCTGGATAGTAACACACATCTGAGTTCCAGGGTTCTTCCTTGTTTTCTATTATTCTACTTCTCTACCTTGTCCTGGAGTTAGTTTAAGCTAACAGAGAGATTGTTTATACTTATGTTAGGCTAAAAAAAGAGATTGCTTGTACAGCTGCTATTTGTGTTACACTCTCAAGGCCTCTCGAGGAGATAGCAAGGGCTTGCTGCTCAAGCCATTCTTCAACAAAGGAATACAGGCAGGTCACTTTACCTTCCACTCTGCTTCTTCTGTCTTTTTTGTCTTGAAGTGTCATTGAATAATATGCCAACTAGGTATCTGAGCCCACCATATAAGTGAGCATTTGGAAAGAGTGGACTAGAAAGCTAATTATTTTGACAAATTAATCAGATTCTCTGACTTGTTTACTTGTAAGAACATGGGACCAAACCTACTGCTCTGTATCTTACATAATATATTTTCTGTTTAAATTATATAGGCTCTGGATGGAATACGCATCTGAGAGAGATTTAGTATTTGCATCCTTATGGATGTGTTTGAACAAGAATGTGAACTACCACTATACAGACTAGTAGGGGTAAAAGTTCTTCAGTGAGCTTAGCTGAGCAGGTACTGCAGATAGGTATATTTTCTGAAAACAAAGCACTTAGGGCTGTTCAGGGTGTCTACATAAGTTCTGGAGTTGGTTTGGGCTGTACTGTGCTTTACCACAAGACTTTCAGCAATGGTGGGCATGCAGCTGTGTCACTCCCACTCTGGAGGGAATCTGAGCTCTGAGGTGGTCCTGCTCTGTGTTTCAGGTATTTGTTTGTGAAAGTGGCTCATTAATTCCCTGGGGCTAATGCTGAAATAACAGAGAGGTGTCAAGGGGCAGAAGCTTAGGTTCTTGCTCTTACCCATTCCCTGCTCTCCCACTGACATGGGCTTGTAGGACCTTTGCTGTCTGAGAGCCTGGTGGTCCACAGGGTGAGTTGAGGCAATTTTCTATCCTCTGTGTAACCCTGTACACTCAGAGCCCTGTGAGGTACATGGGACTTCTGCACAGGCTGTTCTTTCCACTCCCTGAATGGCTTAATGCACAAGTGATTGCCTGGAAAACTAGAGTTGTCCAGGCTTTTATTTGTGCTCTGGAGAAATGCAGGTATGCTGGGAATTTATGTCTCTTTACAAGAAATTAATAGCTGAATCTTATCAGATACATCACATTTTAAAGGTGCTAAGCTGATCCCTTGGCTTACAAAGTAACTGCAGGATAAAAGGACTGCTTTTCCTGCTTGTTCCCTTGGAAACGCTCGGTCTTGTATTCAGCACCGATCCAGCAGCCTTGGGAGCACAGTTGGGTAAGGGACATCGTGGTGGAGATGGGTAGGGGTAGCACATCCTGTGGTATTCTGAGCATGGTTTGCTAGGGATGGCATGCTTTCAATCTCTGCTGTAACACCTCCATCCTCAGCCAAAGGACCTTGTTAAAAGAGAAGGGGGCTTATGGGGATGTGCATAGCTAGGTTTCCAAAGACAGAGCTGTGATTTCCAAAAATAACTCTCTCACTGATTGAGCTACTATTTATCAGCAAACCAGGCCATCTGCTAGAGTGTTTCCCTGGAAACTTCTCGTCTTTTCCCCTCCCCTCTCCCCCTGGCTCCCCTTCCACCCCTCCTCCTTCGCAGTTCTTTGCTATCAGAGTGGGCGAGTGCCCTCCCATGCACAAACCATGGAACTGAAATGAAAGTGGTTCCCAGTGACGTCATTGGCACTTTCTCACTCGGGGAATACCTAGGCAGAAAGAAATCCTCTTGAGCACCAGACAAGAAGGAAATCTAGATTCATAAAAAACTAAAGGAGGAAAATGAACTGCCACCATCCACAAAGCAAGTTCCTAATCATTATTTTGTCTTACAGATACCACTCCCTTCTCTTGGAAAAAAAAAACAAAATTAAAACAGAACTGATTTATGTAAACCCTTGCTGAGTGGCAGTGCCTGCTCTGTAGCTGGTTGCTTTTGTTTTTCATTACTTGCTTCACAAATGTGGAACAAATTAAGAGAAAAATGCAGGTGTTTTTTTGGTCCTCCAGACTTAAGATGAGCTGCCAAGGGCCAAAACCCCATCATGCGAGTGATCTTAATGCAGAGGTTTGCTCTAAGATTAAATCTGCTTTCCAACCAAAGTGATTTACAGAAGCACACTGACATGTCTTATTTGCATTTCACTTATGTGTGTATTTTTGTAACTTTAATGTATGTATAAGCTGTGGCCCCATGATACTATATGAAAAGGTAAAATGAAAGGAGAATGCTTGTTCCCCTCAAGATCCTACTTGGCCGTGGGAGACACTAATTTTGTATGTATTGATTTTCACCTTTAAAAAGATCTTAAAGGCAATGAGCATTTCCAGAATGGCCTCTCATCATTCTGGATTCAATATATGTGGAGAAATCCTATGATACATCTGACTCACTGAATACAGAAACAGGTTCAGGGTTGACTAGTATATGGGCCCTCTCCTCTCTTTCAAGATAATTTGAGTTTATTTTTCAGACTCATGCAGAAAGTTTCAATTTGCCTGTCTCCTATATTGAGTCAGAGAAACAAAACGATCTCTCTAAACATGTGTACTAATATTTCCTATGACAAAAATTAGGTTGGATTCTGTTTCATTCAGAATTTTAAAGCAGAACGGAATGTTACACTGATCTACAGATAGAACTTATTTTTAACTTGATGCCTTAATTTGGTCTTAATTGTATATTTCATTTAAATAATAGGATAAATCTGTTGTATCCATTAAAGGCCTTTATTTTACTCATTGCTTCAGCTTTTGGATTTTTTCAACGATTACCTGAAACTTTTGCTTTTACTCCATAAAAACAAAATATAGCAACTGCGGAGATAAATCGGAATTTCATATTATCCGAAATAGACCTTAACATAATTTTTTATTTACTCAAAATAAAATCCAGAAATGGATTTCCTCTCATTAGATTAGTCTGGAATTCTTGCAGTCTTTTCCTTTCTCCTTTAACTCCTCAAAACAGATATATTCATTTGCTAATTTGTTTTATTTGTTAATTTTTACTTGTAGTGAATTCACAGTGAAAATGCCAATTCTTCAGTTTTATTAATCTAGACATTTCTAACAATGCAATATTATCCTTCATGTAAACAAAATACTGGATGATGAGTTAGTTACCAAGCTCAAGTAAGAAAATATTTCACTTGTATTCAAATGTACGTCCTAAATAAATGAACTTTTTTTTTTTTTTTTAATGAGTCATCAAATTGCTGATGTGTTAGTGGTCTAGTACTTTTTTGTGGTTTAGTTTTCCAATTTTATCATTTGCATGTTTGTTTTTTAATTAAAAAAATTCTACAACTGAACACACAACAGAGGAGAGGCAGAATTAACTTCTCAGTGGTTGCTAGCTATATGCTGGAGATGTACATTGAGTCTCAGAAGGCAACTTCCCCACAGCTGTGATAGTAAGTCACATTCTTTCATTGAAGAAGTCTGTAGGTCCTGTTTACGTTTGTTCCAGAAGCTTAGCTTTGTATTTATGTATCATGTCTGATGCTGGTATTTTATGTATTCCTTAATACTGTGATGTTTTAATCATTGTGGAAACCATAATAATGGTATTTATCAGTAGTGCATAAGGGACAATGTACTAGAATTCATAAAAAGCACAGCCGAAGAATGAACACTTGAATGTTAGTCCCTAGCAAACTTCAGACTACTGAGTAGGTTATATAAATTGTGATATTTTTCCACGGGTCCTCAAGGAATAATCAGCCCACATATGATTTTTTTTACCAGTGAGCGATGGGAGTTGTATGAGCCACACAAAGCAAATATCAGCAACTAAATCCTCACTGGCAATCTGCAGAGATGGACTCACCCACTGAACTGAACTCTGAGTTATTTGAAAGGACAAATTAAATCTGCCTTTGGAAGGAAGTATGAGACAATTTACTAAATAAGTAATCAAGGCAGGTGGTACAAGCAATGCCACTTCTTTGACCACTGTTCCCTTTAAAAAACAAAACAGGCAAAAAACCACAACCAAAAAACAACAAAATGAACAAGATTCTGGCCTTAAGGACTTCTTCGTTTGGTTGAAGAGGATGTAGCAAAATCCAAACTAACTAAGGTTAAGACATTATTGCTCTCAGTGTAGCCTAATTTTGTTAAACTCACCATCTGTGAGTATTTTTTATTTAGCAGTGTTTGATGCAGAGTCACTGCAAAAATTGGAGGTTGGCTGATACCCAGATTTTTGTGAAGTGGAAAAGCTATTTATTTCAGTACCTAGGCTCATATATTACACATAATTTGTAAATCTCCCTTAGGGCCAGGGCTAAGAGGTGGGCAAGGTCTTTTTTGTGAGATGTTTTCATTTTCATAAGAGGCTGTGCCACTCCTCTGGGACCTGCTGCATTCGCTTGCACTGGATGTTAGTAACAGAGCATTTTCGTTGAAAGCTTCTCAGAAGGGCTTGCACCAGGCCCTGTCCTTGCCAGCCAGAAACCAGAAAACCTACTTGGCTCATCTGCTACTGCACCAGGTCTAGGATTAGCAGCTGTGTAGTCATGGAGAAGACAGAGAAGTCATCAAACAGCTTTGCAAAGCAAACACATTAAATCATATTATTAGATCAAATTCAGAGTCCTGACATATCATTGTCGTAAAACTGAGCAAGTCCGTTCTTGGTGCAGAGATGCTGCCTCCTTCATGAATTTGTTATAGAAATTCATCATGCAAAATGGGAATAAGTTGGTAACAGATTTCTTTCTCACAGAAGATCATTTCTGAATGATGGGTGGTATGACTTCAGCTCTCTGTTTTGCACGGGAATGGCAGTATTCCCCCATCACATCAAATTCAATGATTGTATGATCTAAACCAACAGCCAGTCCACAGCTGTTTAGCTATTGTCATGTTCATTTTTCAGGGACCAATAAAGTGAAGCTATTTTCCTTTGGATTACTTGGTGAAATGGCATTGCTAAGTTAATCTTTAATACTCAAACATTCTGTATGTGGACCAGGATCCTGCTCTGCCAGTTTGTGTTGTGCCATAGTTGGTGAGTTCAAAACCTTTTGCAGACAGGATTGTCCTTGCTTTCCTGTTTGTTGGATAATTTGGTTTTCTGTTTTAGCTATGTGAAGGCTACCTCTAGCCATAACTTACAATGTCAGTATCAAAATTAAGACTGCAGTAGATAGTCTTTAGTAGAAGTATGAAAAACTATTATCCCAGCTAACTATCAAGTTCATAAATGACGTAAACACCTTCTAAGAGTTTGAGTGAAACTCCCCAAAGAAACACGGATAAGATGGCAAGGAAATCTACAAGAGGTCAAAAGGATAAGGTCTCAGCATTGAGAGCACTGTAAGTGTCCTAGCAGGATTTTGTTGGTATGAGCAGAAAAAAAAACAACACTTTTTGAAATAAAGAGGTTACTGTAGGAAGTGGTGTTGCCTTTATTTCTTTTAACCTCTTTCTGGGTTTTGTACCTGTTCATTAATCTGGCATTCTTAGCAAAATATATTCATCCTTCAGTGCCACCTTAACATCTGTGTAAAGTTCAGCATGATGTGGGGTATTTCATTCCTGAGAATGGTAGTCCACCACTTCAGCAGCTGCAACTGCACTTGCAACACTCTTTTAAGAGATCACAAATACTCGAAGTGTAGCAGGTGCTTCTCAGCTGAAGTGTCAAGTTTAGGGCGGGACCTGAAAACTCGGGCTTTGAGAAAGGTGATTTGTAGTCATAGGTCTTAAAAATAATTTCCTCAGGTGCAGCAGGACAGGCAGAAGAGTGCCTGAAACTCCAAGATTTGCTCCAAAGGGTACCATAACAACAAAAATTTCTGTTACGTCCCTAGACCATTCGTTAATGCAATGTGATTAAGAGATTTCTAAGGAGTTAAGTGGCTGCATATTTCAATATTTTTCCATCTAATGTACAGTGTGTTTAGTTTCACCTTCTGATTGCTTTACTTAAAATGGCATGTAGGATATGCAAGACTTTCCTCGAATACTGAACACTGCACTATTCATAAAAATTGCAAGTAACATTCAATACACAGGTCTTATATCGTGCAAAAAGTCATGATATTGTAAGTAGCCTTCAAATTACAAAAGAGTGATGTTTCTATATTCAGTTACAATACAGTAATGTTTACTTTGCTGTTAACTTGTACTGTGCTTCTTTCCTATGTTATTCATGATTCAATCACTGAAACTAGTGTCAACATGATTTTGTCATGTTGAGCATAACAAAGTATGCTGTTAGAAGCAGCACAAAGTTTGGATTTGAGTGGTTAATTCAGTCATTTGTCTGCTCCTAAAAGGAAATTGTTTGTATCTCTGTGTCTGTGGAGAAAAAGGCAAGTGTAGTTTAGATTGTTAAGCACTTCTTTTAGGTTCAAAACCAAAATAACACAGTTCAGTGCCTAAAGCAGCTGTCTGATCTCTCTGGCATATTTATTTGAAGATTCAGAGTCTTTCACACAGACTTGACTGCTTCCTTGACTGGTATTTCACAGTCCAGTTTACTGGGAGTGTTTGACATAGCCAGTAGCCAGTTTTCTGTTGCAAGCTGTCTTGGTGAATAGACAGACAGTTTGCATTGAAGAGGTCTGTGCACATGATCAAAGATCAGAGTACCTTAGCAGAGAGTAGCTGTGATGCAATCACATTCAAAACAAACTCAGTTACTAAAAAGCCACAATCACCAGCCACAAATAAGAACCCAACCCCTGCTACGTTAAGGTACAGGGCCAGTGACATCCTTGTGTTATTGGTGTACAAGTGGACATCGTCTAGTCGACTCACCTAACCTTCTTATCCTACAAAAAATCTCCCTTTGCTCTCAACTTCCCAGTAACAGACTGCCCACCTGATCCACATCCAGCACTTGCTGGAGTGAAATACACGTCCACTTCACTGAGCTTTGGTTGGGCCCTTTCAAACTGTGGGCGGCTGGGGTAGCAGTGGAAGTGGTCTTCTTTATAGCCTGTCTTCTGTAGCACAAAGATCTGGAACACACCAGTGCTGCAGAGGTCCTGGGGTAAGAGATGTCCTTCTGGTCAATGACTGTAGCATGAACTATGTCATGTCTCTGAAAACTGTGCTGCACTGGAAGATCCAGACACTTCTGAAAAAAAAAAAAATCCATTCTCGCTTTCTAAAAGCAACCTTACAAAAGTGACAGCACGGTGCCCTGGTGCCACACTAATAGTTGCTTTGGAAAGATAGTTGGAAGATGTCTTTTTTGGTGTCTTGGTCAGTTGCATAGATGAAGATAGGGCCAGGACCTTCAAGGTACTGGAGGCCTTTCTTCTAACAGATTAACAGGACTGAAGTGTTCATTACACTTTAGAGTAGTGCATTGCCTGAGACTACTGAGGCTGCTGTACAAAAGCCCTTAGTGCCATATTCAGAGGTGAAAAAAACCTAAGGATAGGTTCCTTTTATTCCCATGTCTGGCACAGCCAGATGGCAGAAAACAAGAGATGATTTTGACCTACTGCTCACTAAATTACTTGTTTCATCTGCTCAGTGGGAAGGTTCTGTATATGCCCAGGTTGGAGATGGTCAGCCTGGGAGGTGAAGTGACTCATCATTCACTTGTACAGGATCAAAGGCAGTATCATCTGGCAGCAGGCAGCCAAGGTAGGTGTGCACCGTATCACACAGAAGGCAGTAGAAGGAAAGGGCTAGGGGTGAAGGACATTTCTCATAGCCTTCCACAAATCATTTTGCAGTCACCAAGCTTGCATGGGAAAAATGGACTAGAAAATTTTTCTCTCTTGAGTGCAGCTCCACCAAGTTAAGCTGTGAAGACCAGTCCTCACCTGGAGGACTGACAGAGAGGTACAGACCAGTATGGCTCTGCTGACTCATTTTCTCTTGAGGCTGTTCTGTCTTTAAAGTTTATGTCAATATCTGTTTTGACCAGGAGAAAGCTTCCTATAACATTTATGTTTCTCGTCTCCAGAGGTGACTCACATTGAGTTCTGGAGCTGCCTGCATGCCAGGATCCTCCTCCCTATGGAGTTCCCAGACAGCATTGCTCAGAACTCTACTGGAAACCCACAGCATCCTGGAGGGATTCCTCTTCATTGGGGGGGGGGATTAACAAATTTCTTTGTAGTATAATACCATCATTTTTTGATAGCAAATCAGGGCTGACTCACAAAATCATCACAGCAGTGTGCTTCCGGACCTGTACTGCTTCCTACAGAACAAGAGGAAAGGTCACTGCCAGCAAATCTATCATAGGTTGGTGGAGGCAGCACACGCTTTTCGTTAGAAATCTTACATTTCGGGAACATACAGTAGAAATGAGGAAATGGGCTTTCTAAGGGGAAACAGACTCCTAAGCTACTAACAAACAAACAAACATACAAACAAAAAATTATTTAAGCATCAGAGCTAGAAAGACAGGTATAACATTGATCTGATCAGGTCACAAAAACATGTCAATCCAGGCTCTAAAGGGAATGAGGTATGCCTTTCACTTCAGACAAAGCTAGGTCATGAATTATGGTGCATAGATGTAAAGAGATGGAAAAACAGATAAAATGATGATATATTTATTCACTTAGATGTTATTTCATGCAGTAAACATGCCAAGTGAAACCAATCAACTAAATAGCACCAGTGTTTCAGCTAAACATTAAAGACTCAATCTCTGTCTAGAGAAAATTGTTAAGATTCCACTGACAATTGTCACCTTGATGGTATTACTAGCTACAAACTCCACTGTTTCAGGTTTCTGTCAGAAAGGAGCACTAGATCCTCTAGACTGACCGATGTAGCAAATACAGCTTCAAAATACCAGAGAAGTGGCATTCAGTCACAATCAGACCTCCTGCTCTGATTGAGCTGAAGAGTGTCTTTATAAAAATCCTACCATGAGCAATGATTGAAAGCACAAAGAATCCTCAACATCTTTAATTTGTTTTTAGTATTAACATAGAAATAATTACAATTTAGAAAATGAAACATCTTTTTATCTAAATCTGCCTTCAGTTTCCAAGCTCTGCCTGGGTTCAGACCTTACTATTTGGCTTGTGTACATTTTCCTTGGCAGGAATACTTACTTGCAGAGTTTTTCAGGTTCAGTGTGCTCTCAGCACCTTCCCTGCTTTGCTCTTTTCTTTCAATTGGCTAACAGTTGCTTAGGGCTAAACACTATATCCATTCAGGTTTTCCTTTGCAGGACTGCTCTCGACTTAGATCTATTTATCAATTTAACTTTCCACCCAATATGCAGTTGTCACACACCTGAAGGGATGATGTTGGGGAAACAACAGGGACTTTGGCTGGAAGAAAAGGAATGGATCCCTATGTTGACATGAAGAGGGTAGGTGGTGCCACATACTTGGGTGCTAAAAAAAGTGATCAATAATCTTTCTTCCAGGGACATAGTTACAACTAATTCGCTTCTTGTCTTCTCTCTGTTAATTTAAAAAGCTTTTTCAGTCCTTCCTTAGAAGCAGATTTTTCTGTATCTCAGACTTTATTTTTGATTATTTTCCCTCTATTTCCCAGTGTTCTTTTTGAAAATGTTTCTGGAACCAGACACTGCCTTGCAACTGTGGCAGAAAGAAATTGTCCTCCTTGTCTCAGACTTTGCCAAATTTCATACAGACATGGGCAGTATGAACTTACTTTAGCCACCATACAAGATAACAAGCTCACCTGAGAAAACTGCCTGCAGGACCAGTGTTTTTTGGCCAGTGTTTCATTATGCCACTAGGAAAGCTATTTGCTTTTTCACTTTGCCTTGGGAATAGTTTCTTTTATCTCCTCCCACTTCCAGTCTTCCTGAAACCTCTATGCGTCGCTACGTCTGAAGTGGATGGCTCAGTGTTTTATTTCCATGCCTCTTTCTCATTTTGGCTCTAAGCTATGGATAAGCTCATGAACTTCAGAATTAAAACATCTAGTGGCAGCCAAGCATGTCATAACAGTCAGGTCAGAGCCACTCACAGTTCTTTGCCCAGACTTGCAGGAATGAGGGAGACTGGAACTTCATTGTCATGCTTTGAGCCTTTCTAGCAAGGTGTGTCTCTCCCCTTTGCCTGAACTTGCAGAAAGGAAAGTTGCACTGCAGCGCATTCAGGAGACACGCAGCCTGCTCTTTTGTTTTAAAGGGGACGTCAGAGAAGGAGTGGAGAAATGTGACAATGAAACATGGAAAAGTAAATACTTTTCAAATGCTGTTTGCCACTCACCAAGACTTAATTTTGTTCTCCATATCAGCTCTCTGAATGCATCTGTTTCTTAGAAATTGAGAGGCAGGTAAGAATGCAATACCAAAGAAGTTGTTAAAATGTCACTCTTCACCAACCATTGCCACATAGCTACGACAGACAAAGAGGAAGGTAATTGCATTATTTGCATAGTGCCAACAGTGTGGTGAGTGATTTATGGATACTTTTGCATGCTGTGAGACTCACCCTGGTTTTTTCTCTAGGTTAGGCTTCCAATACTGGAGCGCTGCACATTCTGGTAGATGTGTGCTGTGGTGTTTAAGAGATCAGACTGAATTGCAACTTTAGCAATTCAGTGTCTCCTCCAAGAATCATATGGGAAACTACTGCAAGCAGAAAGATATTGCACAATCTACACAGTGGGTTTTCTAATGTTCATTAATTCCAACATATGTAAGAACAAAATTGTTGCAGTACTTTTTCTAAATACTGAGTATGAAAAGGGATGAGGAATTGCTCTCATATCTGCAGAAAACTGTGACTTAAATAGGTTAACCTATCCTGAACTTGCCTGTGATCCTCAGAAGACTCTTTAGCAAACATTAATATATTTAGGTTAGTATATGAGCTGACCTCATTGTGTTTGTGATTTGCTTTCCATGTAAGCAGCCACTGTGTCTACCCTAAGGGGGTTATCTGTATGTAGGCAGGAGATATCCATAAGGCAGTATCACATGTAGGACCAGTCTGCTGGGAATCTAGGAAAGTTAGTGTGTGTTTCCTTTTAAAACAAACAACCTAAGTGTGAGCAGTCTCTCTGAGAATGTATAAGTAATCCCTTGGTACAAATATGCTCTGAAACAAAACAATATTATGACATTGTGAGCTCATGATATAGTGCCACCTAATCCTCTTGCGAGGAAGACAAGGTCCTATTTGCACTTTCTATGTTCTGTGCCTTCTATAATCACATTTAAGGACTTAGTTCTTAGGATACAGAGAGAGAAGGTAAGAATAATGGTAGCAAGTCATGACTGCTCTGAAGAGTCCCTGGGAAAACTGACAAGATAGAAGTACAAAGAAAGGAAGGCTAGTAGAGGAGTGTGATTAAAAGTTTTGCACAAGAAAGTCCATCCAGTCATCCTGTATGCTTCTGAGGAAAGAATGAGCTGTTGAGACTGTATCTACTTGTCCAATATTACATCAGAGACAATACATTTCCTGCCTGCCTAGGTTGTTAGTCAGCTTCTGCCCTGAAAAATGAGAGGAGAGAATCACAGAATCACTAAATATTTTGGAAGGGATCATGAAGATCACCTAGTTCCAACGCCCCTTCCAGTTGCTGGGACACCTTCCACTTGGCCAGGTTGCTCCAAGCCCCACTCAACCTGGCCTTGAGCACTTCCAGGGGTGGGCCATCCACAACCTTCCAGTTCCCCATGGAAACTTTTCTGGTGTCTTAAGATGACACTCATGATGAACAGGCATGGTGGGATGAATGAAAGCCAGGAGCTGGGCTTGGTTAGCACTGGGCTCACACAGTTCTCAGATACTCCCACAGCTCTCAGATGCTCCCACTTTATAAGCAGCAGAGTGAGCTCCACTACTGTGACCCCATGAAACGTGTAATTTTTGGCAATACTTCTGTTATCAGGATAATGATATGAGCAATGATGCAATATGTTTCATGATGTTGTTGAAGCACACTTCATAAGTTATTACCAAACATGTTAAAGTGGAGGCTGTGTCTTGTCACTTACTGGTTGCAGAGTGTTTGCACTCTTGTCAGTACCACCTTTGCTTTGGAAAAATTGCAAATAAAATATCTGACCTAATGTTAAGGAATTGTTTATGCTCTGTGCTCCAGAGTTCATGGTAGTACCTGTAATGAACCTGTAATGATATGCAAATGGCAAAGCAGATACTGCCCCTCACAGAGTGAGACTGTGAAGCATAACAAGCTAAGGTCTTCACATTCATTAGTCACATACAGCAGAATCCAATGTGTGTTGATGCATTACATCCTGAAAGAAGTTACCTTAGGCAACTTCTTGTCACTTGTTATTGTAACTCAACAGTCCCATTGTGCAAGGACCTATAGAAACACATCATGAAGTTGTGCTCCAGCTGCCTGTTGCAGCTGAGGTAAACCTCCTAGTCATATCCAAAGCATGGTAAATAGGTTCACACGCCTCTGTATGTATCTAGCTGCTGGGAACAGATGCTTCATCTTAGACACGTGCACTGAACAACTTACTTGTTTATCTATAGCAACTTTATCAATTCAGCTCCTCCCTTTAGGTAATGATGATAAAGCCAAAACAAGGGGATGGTCATAGCTGTGTTTCTAGAAACTATCTGCACCACTTGCCACTCCTTGAACTCCCCTGTCAGTCATCAGCCTGAACAGAGTCTCACAGCAGAACCAAAGCACTCTGCAAAGATTGAGTCAAAAAACATTTGTAACCTCTCCTGGATTATTGCTTGAGCAGCTACATGTGATAAAATTACATAATCTTATATACTGTAGGAGGTGAAGTTGTAATGCTGCATTCAACAGGCAGTCCTTCAATCTTGTATTTGAATTGGTGCTGCATGTTAATCTTACAAGTACCTAGTACCAACCCAAGTTCAAGAACTAAGGTCAGGTTGATACAACTTCAGTTTTGTAAATCAGCCCCTTCCTGTAATAACTGAAAAGTTTAACAAATAAGCTTCCTTTATTTTGCTTTCCATTGTGTTTAACAGACACATGCATGTTGTCTTCACACAGCTGGTGGCCTTTCAGTCTTGAGAGCTGTTAGTGCACATTGGAGAATAATTTTTTATGTGGAAAATGCTGTGGAAAGCACTTTGGGGATAGATTCTGCACTCCAACTGCCCCTGGAGAGGCTAAAACAAACAAACAAACAAAACAAAACAAACAAACAAACAAAAAAAACTTAGTTCTGGCTAAGAGCTGAACCATAATGGAGAGCCTGGGAGCCATTCCAGCCATGTTCCCCACTGGTTATCTGGTTAGTGAGAGCACACATTTTAACCTTCTCACTGAGGGCACTTATTGAAGTCTTTACCAATTTGGTGGACAACATCAAACCCAGTATCTGCACCAGAGGACCCCTTTTGCCTCTCTGCCTGTGTGTCACCCTGCAGCCTTAACCCTGCTAGAGACCTGTGGAGGTGACTCAGAGCTGTGCAGGCATCTGCTTCATGGTAAAATGCCTCTTAAAAAAAATTCACTTGACCAGAAGAAAAAACAAGAGACATAGACTGCTGCTGAAATAGAAAAATAGGCTGGTAAAATTAAAGTGAGGGAAAATAGCTTTTTGAGCAAGGTCCACATCCATTCACAGGAGCAAAGGATGTGTTGATGTAACTGAGTGTCTGTCTCTCAGAGCTGAATTCAAACTCACTGAGTCCACAGGCTGAAAAGTGCACCTGAAGGGCCTTTGACAGATCACAGCCCTAGGCTTGAGAGACTGAGAGTGTTTTCAGCCACCCAAGTGATGCCCAGGTAAATGTGCATGCAGGAAAATAGTTATTCTTTGAAGATCTTCCTCCTGCAATCCCCACACAAAACCATGTACTTTCACAGATCACACTGGCAAGCCTCTATAAAAAGAGAGATCACGAAGCATCAGCTGCAGTTGATGTTTATAAAAGCTATTTCACCTGGAAATATGTTAGAGTAAAGCTTCTTGCCCTGTCCTTCAATTATTTTAAATTGAGAGATCTGGATTGCTTGGTAGTTTACCTCATCTTCACACTGTGGTGTTTTATTCAGCAAAGTAAGAGGTCAAGTATCCTGGAAGAGAGGTAAAGATGCTGTACATGCAAAATGGAATTTTTTATCCTATAATACACTCTAAAAGAGGTAGCAGATCATAGTAGAGGTCTGATTTAGCTGGGACCTCCAAAGCAGTGCTGTGAGGAAATCAGGGGTCATGCAAGCATAAAGGAATGAGCTAGGAGCAGGGAGACTGTTGTGGCTGTATGCAGAACTAGGCATCAAAAAAGAAGTTAGAAATTTGGGAAGGGACTCAGAAAAGAGCAGCAAAAATCACCAGAAGTCAATACAATTCATTTTACTGTGAGGTTATGTGAGAAGAATTGTCCATTTTCCATGTTCAAGGGAATTACTTGATGTCATTCCCTAGACTGGAGAAGGGATCACAGACCTTTCTTTTGAGTAGCAAAACAAGCTGAAGGAAGAAGGCAGTGGCTAGGAGCCAGAGCTAGAGTAATTCAGACCAGAAACAGGAGTGGAAAGGTTTATAGAGAGTGAGTCACAATTCACTGAGCAACATGGCAGATCTTCCTGTATTTGCAGGCTTTAAAAACAAAAACAAAAAAACAAACCAAACCAAACAAAAAGGCAAAACAGAAGGAATACTATAATTCAGTTTAAATTTGCTGAAATTCAGTGTCTGTACATGAGATCAGAGTAAATGATCTCTGTGATGTGCTTAGGTCCTTACAATTACCATGTGCTCAGATATTCTGGTCAGTATTTCAACTTTTCAGATATTTGCTATTTAACCACTTACTCTGTGTGTAGTAAAGCCTGTCTTCCGGAAGACAATAACGAAGGAAGGCAAGTGGCAGAGCTGCAAAGGCATGATGAAGAAAAGCATGAAGCAGAAATTATACCCAGACCTCCAGATGCAGTTCTGAATGTGTTTCTAGACAACAATCTATCTAATTACTGATAAAATAACCAAAGTATTACTGTTAAGAAATCTAAGGTACAAGTTGGAAAGCAAAATGGTTTCTCTTTTTATTCCCAATGAGGTACTTGGCAGTGTTAAATTACAGCCTTGAACATATGTACAAAAGGTTCCAACAGTAATAATGCAAGGGGAAAAAAAGTCACTGCGCAACGAGCTACGTGGCGGGAGGCCAGCAGGTTTCCTTTTCTGCATGTCAGAGTAACATCATATATTCAAAAGCAGTGTACTGTCACTTTGTCAGAGTGAATGTGAGACTGAAGACTGATTCTGGGAAAAGCAAATGTTCAAGCAACTGGGAGGTTTATTCTGAGGGTCTTTGTACACTGTCAGGGAAGGATCTTGAAACCAAAATTTCCCACCTCTCATTTTGCTTCAGTGAGTGTCGGAAAGACCATTTGTTTGTCCTTCTCCAAGGTTCACCCAGAGCTTCAGCTGGTTTTGGATGACCATTGCTGACTATATAACCCCAAAACCAGCCAGTAGCACAGTTATGAAAAAAGACAGGGATTGCCTTCGGTAAAGAGCTCACAGTGGAGAAACTCAGATGTCTACGCACAGATCCGCGTCTCTCAGCAGGTCCCATCTTACACTTGCCAGCATGGTGGCAGAGAGGGTCAGAGACTCAGAAGTTGCTCTGGACCCTCTTCAGGCATGTTTTGGTGTTTGTTTTTTTCCCCCCCCTGTAGCGAAACCTTGGTTCACATTAGATTGTCCAGGAAGAAACATCTGAAGTAGGGCTGTCATTAAATGGCCATTCAGCTCATCAGTGTGCGCATGTTAGGATGCAGCATTTCATCGTAGGAGCCTCACTTTCCATGTCTTCTTGTTCTCCAGGATGTTCCCCCTGCAGCTTGACACATCGCTACTCTGTCTTGCTTTTCTCTGCCTGCTGCTTTACTTGTTTTCCAGGTACCTTTACATAAGCTCTTTACCAAATCAGAGCTCTAATGTAGGTCTCAGTGGTAAAAATGGCACTTTACATGCATTAAAGCTGGGATCAGGTACCACACGCTGCTCAAGAGGAAGTTTGTTATTGCATTATTTTCACTTAATTAGTTTAAATGCATTTAAATACCTCTCAGTGGAAGAGGTGAGAGCTAGTGGATCTAACATAAAACTTTCTTTGCATGTTTCTGCAGATATAGGCATTTCAATACTTTAAAATTAATGGCTTCTGATATGTGCTTGATGTGTTCCAGCAAGTTGTCTGTGTGCAATAGTAAGGAGGTACTATGTTGTCATTACAATATTCTCAGTTAAGCTGATAGTAGAGTTTTGTGACATTCCAGGGAAGCTTGGAGGCCTGGCCCCAGAAAGTCAAAAACTGCTCGTGTTTTCTGTTTGCATAAACTGAGCAATAGTCAGTTGCAAGGGATACCTTGGCTTCTTAGTGTCTAGCAGAAGATACATTACCAGCTCAGACTTACAGAAAATGTTAACCCTCCTAACTTGGCTACACTTAAAGTCTAGAGAAACCAACAAAATTGCTAGTCATGTAAATTCTTTCTTGGATATTTACAGAAGAAGGCATTCTCATGGAAAGAAAGGGACACTGGAATAAAATAGACAACCATGCTCATTAAGAAAATTGGACACCGCTGTTGGCTGCAACTGGAAAGTAATAAATAATTGCAAGTTAGCACAGCCTTCAGGTTTTGCCAATATGTTCGTGTCACTGATATTGTAACATCTTAAGTGCTGCAGTGCAATGTGATTATTAGTAACTCATGCAATAAATTACAGGAATACTCCTGCCATAATATGTTCCACATTTTTATCATTTTTTTGGCTTTTTTTTTTATTTCGCAAAGTACTTGACAAGTTCTCTATTTCCCTATGCTTATTTTGCATGGTTTTGAGTGCTGCCATGTTACTAAAGAGATATCTCAAGCAAGTCAGAGCTCATCAGCAGGGTATTTCCCTCAACATTTTGTGCCTAAATATTGACAGGTGTTCTCTGTTCATGATATTACTAAGGATTAAGCCAGTGTTGTTAGGCTGGTACATAATCAACTTCTATTGTCCTTTTGATCAAAGAGAACTGACACTGCCTTCTAGCTTTAAAATCCCCTTCACTTGCAATATTACATCAAGGAAAAAAAAAAAAAAAAAAGAAGAAAAATAATCCAGAGTTTCAAGCAAACTCTGCTTCAGACCAAAAGGAAGAAAATTACAACTGTGCCATGGCTTTGTCCAGACAAGTTAAAGCAGAGATGTATTGGTTTTCATGGTGTTCTCTTCCCTCGAGTTCAGCTGCATGAATATATTTGCTTTAACTTCACAATATTGTCACAAGGGAAGAAGCAAAAGCAGTGCTAGAGAAGTGGGCAGGCAGCAGTGCTTCTACACAGCTGGGATGATTTCCTTGTGAGTTATGAATGAAGTACCTATCGCAACTCAGAAGGTGGGGAGGCAGAAAGCAAGACAAGGAGCTCTATGCTACTGCCTCTCATACTGGAAATATTTAGTGAACTCATTTGACTACTTGGTAAATGTAGGAAAACAAATTCTCTTTGATCGTAGGAGTTTCATGTGCTGTTCCACTCCTGTTTATAATTTTCATGGGCATTGGCACAGAGGCAAGCTACCCATTGAGGACTTTGGAGAAGACTCCCCTGAAGAAATTATTGTGCTCTATGCACACAACTGTCTTACAACTACTCAGTAAGAAAATGCCTGAGAAGGATTGGTTCCCACTTTTGTCACTGATGGCTGTAGTCCTGGGACAACAGGAGAAGAGCAGAAGCAGACAATAAATTTTGGAGGAGCAGAGAACTGGTCTTAGAGACAGCATTTCAGCTCAAAACTTTTAACTCATCAAAAGCCTTTGGTGTAAGGCAGGCAAGGGCAGAAGGTGGTCCAGAAGCTGACATAGCAGTTTTGAATACTTGTACAGTCCTGTTCTTTAGGACAGAATCTCTGCTGCAACTAACACTTCGTTATTAACATACTTTAAAAAGCCCTTCTAGTTATCTGACATGACTGGCCAGTTTCAGTCCTCACTGAGCTTTTGTGTCTTCTCCCTGCTTACACAGCTCTGTAAACTTCCTGTGAAGCCTGACCTCAATTCCAGAGATCACACAACTTCTTTTTCTTCCTAAGCTTCATGAGGAGTTCCACTGTTCAGCCAGGTTGGTCTTCTGCTCCACCTTGCTTGACTTAGGACACAGAGGAATCACTCCTGTGCTTCTAAAAGGTGGTTCTTAAAGACTGACCTGTACTTGTGGACTCCTAAGCTCTCAAAAGCAGATTCCCAGCAGATTTACTCTGTTAAATAGCTCCCTGAATAGTTTAAAGTTTGCTCTCCTAAAGTCCACAGTAGCAACTTTGCTGTCCTTTTTTCTTTTAACACTGAAAATTTTAAACTCAAGTGCTTCATGATCACTGTGGCCAAGACAGCCACTGGCCATCACTCCCTCAACAAATGCTTCTCTGTTCACAAAGAGGCAAGCCTAGCAGGGCATCTTTCCTAGCTGGCTTACTGAGGACCTGTGGCAAGAATTATCACCTACAAACCTTGAGAATTTCCAAGGCCGGCTCATCACAGCAGTTTGATATTCCCAGGTGATGTCTGGGAGGTCAAAATCTCCTGTAAGGGCAGGGGTTGCTGATTCAGAATCTTCACTTAATTGTTTCACCTGATTTCACCTAGTAGCATTGGGTTGTTTGTCAGATTCAGAGGCACATCTGATAGGATTTTGTAGAAGCCTGGCTTGGTTTTGTCTTTGCTTTTAGCGAAAGGATTTGGCTAACATTTTTTTCTATAGTCAGCTTTGGTATATAAGTTTCACATATGCAAAAGGACAGGAGAAGCAGAAAACTCTTAGCTGGAATTTTTTATTTTTTTTTTTTAAAGCTACAGATAAAAACTTGCCAATTAAATTTTCCTTTGCAAATAATTTTATATTAATATATTAATTATGTTGCAATACACTGTTAGTGGAGCTCCTGGCTATAAAGTCTTTTTGTCCTGAAGCAGCAGAGGGAGCTATGCCAACATAAGTTGCTGTATTCCTGGATTTTTGCAAGTGTGAATGGGGAGTTTTGTGTGCTGCCCGTTCCTGACATCTCTAGGTATTAGAATCTCAGAAATATACTAAACTGTGATACCAGCCTTAGGAAAGTGGTAGAAGTAACCATCTTTAGAGAAGTAACCCACAAGATGAAAAACTGAAACAAGATGCAATGTTCAAAAGTTCTTAGGCACTAAAAAGCCTAAAAGACCTTGCAGGTTGGTGGGATGCATGCTTTTCAGGCACTTTGACATTTTTGAAAATTGCGTTTTTCATTTCAAGAATGTGGAGAATTCCAGTCATTACTTTGGAGCCCAGAATGGCCTTTTTCTCATTATCTACATCTTCCTACATCTTCATCCTGACAATGCCACCAACTCTCAATTCTTTTTGCTATCTCCTGAAAACTTTTGCCTATGCTCCACTGATTACTCTGAAGTTTAAGCATGCATACACACATGGCTGAATATAGGAAGAGCTTAATTGGTTATAGTTAAGCATAAGTTCAAGCCTTTTATAATTATGCTTGAAGAGATTCACTTGTAGGCCTGTTAGTCCCATGCAGTAAATCCTTTGGGAGCTGAATATCTGGAAAACCTTGTAATGTTTACATATAACCGTATGACAAAAAAGAGCTAATATTTCTGTACTGTTCACATATATGTGTGTGTTTCTGTGTGTATGGACTTATATATATGCATAAAAATAATTCTTCATGGAGTTGTGTAACAACTTCCCTCTTTTTCTTCCTCTCTTGTTTCCTACCCTTCCAGCAACCACCAGGGAAAACATGTAAATCCAAAAACAGTGTCTCAGAGGTCACCGAGAACTTTTGGGTCTCAGTAAGGAGAGTGAAATTGCTCAAAGCAAAACAAAAATTAAAGAAAACACAGCTCTGTGGAAGCTATAAACTGGTCTTCATTCCTAGCCCACTAGATGCTGAGCCAGGTCATAAATAACCAAGTTTTCAAAATAATTAAGTTGAGGAAGGGGAGTATACTCATCCACAGGCATGCCTTTGAGCCTGTAGCTTGTTCATCCTTCAACTTTTCATTTCAGCCAGAAGACTAACATGGGGGGAGACAGGGAGGAGAAGAGGTGTTATGAAAAGCTAAGTTTCTCCTTTAATGTTGCTGTTGCAAAAGCTGGGATGAACAGGGAAAGAGCAAAACACATTGAGATTTGTCACAGAACCTTAACTGCTGTCAGCACTGCCTTGTACTCTGGTCCCAGGAGACGGGATTTTTTTTCCAGTCAGCATTTTCTGCTGATCTGAGGCAGGGCACGATCTGATCCAAAGCAGCAGGGACCTTCAGGCTTCGGGATGCTCCTGGTTTCTAGTGCCCAGTGTCTGGATCTTAAGTGAGCAGTGTGTTTAATTGCAGCTCTTCTCTTGGCTCAGGCCACCTTCTTTTTAGATGGTTGCTTTGATAGCACACTGCTTCGTCTGTTTATCCAGAAGTCTGCTAGACATCTTTTGCTTGTTTTCAAAACTGGGGATCAGATATTAGGTTCTAATCCTCAGTACACATGTATTTAACAGTCAAATACTGCAACAGTTAGTGTGTCAAAGAAAAGATCAAGATTTAATAAGATGTTTGTTGAGAAAGCATTTAGCATAAAAATGTGTATCTCCTAAAAAGTACAAAGCAAGCTGATATTTATAGAAATTACTTGACTAGTTGAATTTCAAGGACTTCTAAGAAAAGTGTCAAGGAGAGGCCAGATAAGCTAACTGTTGTCTTCATATAGAATTATAGAAACATTGGTTTGTAGTTTTGTTCACTCAGAGCATTTTCTCATTAAATAATTTTGGGTTTTTTTACAGTACACAAAAAAGAGCATAGCAGAAAGGTCAGTAGTAAAGAAGGGTTCTCCATCTGTCTGTATAATAGATGTTTTCTGAAGCATCTCACTGACTTACCTGTGTGTCCAGGATAAAGATGGTAAATTGTAGCACTGCATGCAGGAAGAACAGCAGGGAACATGTGGGGCCTCAGGTAACCCTAAAGGTGTGTGTATTTGATCCTTCAGAAAAGAATGGGTTTTAGCATCTGAAAGGATCTGTATCTGTGCAGCACTGAAGCTCCTTTCTTCTCCAGTGTTGCACCTGATTGTTATTCACAGGGATAATGAAATTAAAGGAGTGAAAGGCTGCCTCAGGCTTGGAATGGGAAGTGGTTTGAAGCCTAGTAAAGGGCTCCTGGATACTCTTCCAGTATTGTAATGGGCCTCAGGGTAAGAAGGTCAATGAATCAGCTGCTTTACTAGGTTGGTAAATTTATTGTTGCACTCTTTGCTGCCCTCAGCCACCACTTTGTCTCTATGAATTCCTGCTTTTGTGAACTAAGGGTGAAACCTCCTGAAATTGCAAAGTCTGT
Source organism: Apus apus (assembly GCF_020740795.1). Lineage (NCBI taxonomy): Eukaryota > Metazoa > Chordata > Aves > Apodiformes > Apodidae > Apus > Apus apus. The sequence goes on along the minus strand of NC_067312.1, from coordinate 64,801,629 downwards.
AGCTCCACATCATTTCCCAGCAGTGGAGGCTGTGTCCCAAAAATAACGTCTCAGATGCATCACTCATTAATGGAAATCTACTCAGGCTGTGAGAACTAAATGCCACAGCCCTTAATGAAAGCTCAGATATTCCCTGTTAAGGACAAGAGCAGCTAAAGGCAAGAACCATTTTACTTATAGAAACGTGTCATTTGGATATTTTGTGTTCTCTTTCTTCCTTCCTCCTCTTTATGTAGGTCTTTGGTTTTGCTAACTCCATTTATTGTGACTGAAGGCAACAGAATAAATATACTCTAGCTCACTTGTATTTTAAAAATAATTTCAATGTATTTTGTTAAATTAATCATAATTTTCAGCATTGGGAATAATAGGGAATTGTGAACAAGTCCATTGTAAAAGACAGCAGCTTAATATCATCAATAATACAGAATTAAGCTGTGAAGCTTTCTGGGAGAGCAATACAAAGGTGTGTGACAGGAAGACTGAGAAAGAAAGAATCCAGGAGATAAAGTCAGGGGGAAGTAAAAACTGGCTTCTTTTCTGTACTATTTCTGCCCAGATTGTGTTTCTATTATAAGACTATGCAAGGAGCAGTTATTTCACTGTGCTTGCCCAGACCATTTTTTTTATTATTATTTTTTTTAATATGGTCTCTGATTGCTTTTGACCAGATTAAGAAGTTTGTACTAACCCTATCCTCTTGCAGAAATTGTCTTCCTCTTCTGCCCCAGCTACTCCATCTATTGCTCTAGCAAGGATAACGTTAAGGCCATGTGCTTTCTCTGCCTACCTTATCCTGGGAAGGATGAGAAGTCTGAGCAGTCTTGTAATAAAGTTTATTTTCCTGTGGTGAAAAAGGGAGATGTAGTTGCCTAACATTTGCATAAATCTGCGTATATTTTATAGATGGGTAGCATACTTCAAACAACATCAGAGCAAGGGATGAAGAAGCCCATGCTGGTGGGGCTGGCAGGGTCCCTTTGCATTTCTAGCTATTCACATGCTAAAAATACTTAGTAAAAAAGCATCACTTCATTTTAATGAAACAAACACCTATGAAATTGGCAGTCAATTTTCTGCATTGTAAGAAATCTTTTGTTGGTGGATTCACTGATGTTTTGAGAAAACATAAGTGGTCTATACTACAGAAGGTAGATCAATGCAGTTCATTTGAAATACACCCTTCAGGAGTCCTAGACTGTTACCACTGCAGAAAATATCTGAAACACTGACACAACTAACTACAGCTGGGACTGAGTATCCCTCAAAATCTTTACCATCCAGTCAATAAACAAGAGATAAAATCAACAGCAAATGTCAACAGTGTATTTCCATTACAGAAACAGACAAAGAAGCAAAGTTATGGTTGACATAGCTATGTAAACATTGTTTGTTAATCATGAGTGATAAAGGCTTACGGGGCTTTTGGGAAGTGGGTAAATTCCTTAACCATCCATGTCTAGACAGACTTAATAGTTCTGAGCATGAAATGGAGGTGAGGAGAAAGGATTCCTTCCTCCACTGTGAAAAAACGTGTCAGGAAACTCCATTTTTGTTAATACTCTTTTTTTTTGTGCCTTTTTTTTTTTTTTTTTTTTTTTTAAATCTGTATTTTCCATCCTGAGGTGAAGCAAGCATTACATCTTGGAACCCTTCCCTTCTACAGATCCTGTCAAAAGCTCCCAAATCTGGAAAGCTGCTCTTTGAGTAAAATGAAAGCTGCAGTTTTCAAGCAGTAACAGAAACTAGTAGAAGGAGCTTCAGCAGAGGCAATGCATTTTCTCAAGCTTGTAATGACACTGGAAATACAGGTGTGTTGAAATATGAGAAGCTGAACCAAGAGTTTCTTCTGGAAATGTATCTCCTTTCAGGTGACCTTTGCTAGGACAGAGGTGAGTTATGCAAGGCAAAGATCTCAGCTCCTCCTTCAGAAGGTGAAAAAACTTGTGCACAAACATGAATTATTTTTAGGTCAAACATTACTATAATTAGCACAATAGCACAAAACAAAAAAAAATTGTGTGAATTCTTCAGTTTAAACACAGCTGGTCTGATGCAAATGGTAGCATTTAGATGAGTGTGTGCCTTAATGAAATTCAAGGCTATTTTTTTTTTCCATATTTATGTGATGGAGATTGAAGCAGCATCCTTTGAGACTGCTTTGAAACTTGTTGGCACACATTTTTCTTATTCCTAAAGTCTTAGTCACTATGAATCACTGACTTCTTTGACAAGCCTCCAGCCTCACCTATAAAGAGATTTGTAGGCTTTTAAAACAATGTGTGGAAGGAGAAAGAGTTGCTTATCTTGGTTAACCACCAGACAGTTAGACTGCATTCACAGGGCATAAGCAAGCAAAATATTCAGTTATAAAGTTTGGCTACATTCTAACATAAACATCATCTATCCTCCAAGGCTGCATTTTCAGGGAAAACTGGGATCGTAGCAGCAACATCCCCAATTATTGTCTTCTCTTTATTTGGGCTTCTAAGTTGGGAATAAATCACTTTCCTTAAATCACAGATTTTCCATTTTTATTAGAAAAACAATGAACTACTGTTCTGTGACTCACAGTGTGCAATGGTTTCCTTGCTTTGAATATTAAATAAAAGTATTCTTTTTTGAATGGGTTATAAAAGGCTTATAAATTGTTGGAGTTCCAGATAGCATTTAGATGGGTGAATATTTTCCTTTTCTTTTTTTGAGAGTGTAACAATTTTATTCTCTATACTTCCCAAGGACTATGTCTACACTTCTAAATATTACAAGGTATCATTAAATTATGGAACCAACTTAAAGCCAGCTAACTCAAAACTGATGGGTCTCCAACCACAGAAACACTATGTAAAAACTAGATAGATACTACTGCTTGCAGTTCAGGCTGCTATGGCCAGGTTGAGCATCTTCATAGCACTGTGTAGTGCTCAGGATAGACCTATTTCTGTGCCTTTCAGTCAAGATGCCATGTTTTGAAGGAGGAATGAGGATAGTCCCATTTAAAGAACACTGTCAGGGTTACTGGGAGAAGCACTTGCTAGGTTCCTCCTGATCTTACTGAGTTTGCCTCTTCTAAAGCTGTTCTGCTGAGACTTCCATGCTGGGGCAAATTTTGGCTGATGCATTGATTCAGACAATGTTATGCTTACTATGAGTCTGAGGCAGTGAAGAAAGCATGAGAAACTTCCAAAAGTAAATATGAAATTGCCCTGTGCTGCAAACACTTCAGAACACAATGAGGACACGTCATTGTGTGGTTTGTTTCTCTTCTCCATAGTATTTGGTGTGCAAGTAATTCTAATCTCATGAGCCCTCCTTTGGAATTCCTTCTTCTGCTTATAATTGAACTTAACTACTGATATATGGGGTTAGATCAAACGTCCATGAAGCCAAGCAGCTTTACTTTGAGTGACTATGCTTTAATTACAGAAATTATAACAAAATCCATATACCAGTTCCAGAATTGAAGCCAAAGCAATATTCCAAAGCATGTAGGGTGAATTGTTCACAACAGGGCTAGGTCCTGGACACATCCTCAGAACGTATAGTATTAGGCTAAAATAATCCCTTTAATGCTTTTGAAGGCCTGCTCCTTTTCTTCCCTGACTCCTTTTGCATCTGTCATTTAAGGAAATCAGCAAGGCCCAGAAGGTTTTTATACCTTACATGTCTTGAAGTTTTCATCGTGGCAACACCCTGATGGCCGGGAATTGTCCCTAACACCCTAGCCCCATCTAATGACCTAATGAAGGTAGAGGCAGTGGCACTGTTGTTTCACCTTCTTCTCAAGTCCTCCTCCATCACCAGAAGTCCCTCATCTACCCCAGGAAGCAATATAGACATGCAAAGTAACACTGAGAATGAAGGAGGAACACTTTCAGTCAGCTCTGGGAGCAGGGATTCACATTTGCTCTCCCTAATGGATGAAAAAACAAACTTAGAAGAGACCATGCTTGCCTGGTTTAAAAGAGTAAGGGGGGAGGTTGTAGCTTCCCTGGACAGGAGAACATTAATTTTGAAATCTAGTAGACTGTTTTGTCTCTGTGCTGAGCACTTGGGCAATAACAATGAACTGGATCTGGATCACAGAGCTCTCTGTAATGTTAACTTCTGCAATAAATGACATCCAACCTATCTCAAACAGCACACCTGAAATGTATTGTTTTGTTGTTGTTGTTGTTGTTATTATTATTATTATGCCTTTCATCCTCCTGTTTGAGAACAGGATAATAGCCTTTTCTGTCATCATGGTGGTAATTGTATGTTTCTGAAGCTATCAGATAATATAACAACAAAAGCCATGATAAATGAGGAAATTAATAGCAGTTCATTTTCATCAGATTTTAACTACTGAGTAACTAATGGAGACTGAAAGAAAACTGGAGAAAATTAGTTGTATAAATATCTCTTGACAATTCCACACTTTGGAACAGGAGAGGAAAATAATTATATATACTTACTGCAAAAACCACATTACTTCTCTCCTGAACACTAAGTAAATTTGAGGTCAGAGTCTTGAAACCTGAGTCATGATCCATCCACAAAAAGCAACCAGACAGGGGACTTAGGCATTATCTAATATTTCAGTGTTTAATATTGCAAATTTAATGTCCTTCTTGTGTAATTGTTCATGCAAAATATATACTGAGAGGAAGAGCTTAATCTTGCTCCATTTGACTTCTGAGATGTAGATCCTGATAATCTTGTATTTGTAACTAATACTGCTGTAATTCTGTCAAGAAGTTTTAGTGGTAACAGAAACCCCAAGATGAAAACTCCAGATACCTTATCTCCAAGATGCATGTACCTAGGAGGACATTACAAGAACTGAAAGTGGAAAGCTTGTTGAAGTGAATCTGAGTGCTAATTTTATGATAGTGTCACTGCTGTGGTCCTGCCTACAGAGTTAAGCTGCAAAAGCTGGGAGATGTCCTTGAAGGGTGTGGTGGTACACTGGGCAGGAGTAAGAGTTCAAGTCTACCTATGTGCTGTTTTCAACTGCATTTGGATGACAGAAGCCAGCCTTTACTCACCCGTGCTGCAGAGCTACATCCTGCTCTTCTGCTCGGCGGTGCCAGCAGCCTCTGTGCAGGGAAGAGGGCAGCAGGTTAGGGACTGTAGATGTGCTATCCCATCCATGTGTCAGGGGACAGTCTTCCTGTTTGTAAGATGGAGTGACTTTGTTTCTTGCTATGTTTATCTCCAAGGCATATACAAATTAGGAGATTTAACTTCGTGGGTTAACATGTGACCTGAATCATCATCTCTGCTAAAAGCACCAGGATGTCTCACATGCAGTGGAGAGAGATACTCCACCTGACCCGCAATGTGCCTTAGGGAATTTGTAGGGAAGATGAATGCTCCCTACACCCTGCCAAGCAATGGGCTGGGTCACCACAGTGTACCAGCACACAATCTTTACTGTGACTAACACTGTCTAGATACACCCAAACCCAAGGGGGCCACTTTCCTGCTTCATTGTGGCACGCCAGATGTTCCCTTGCAGAGCTTTCTGTGCACCCTGGGACTGGTCACCTCTGCCTATCTGCTCCCCTGCAGCTTTTACCTGGACAGGAGCTTCCCAGGTCCTATCCCTCCAGGTGTACACTGTCCTTGGGGAGGAGATCTCAAGGGTGCATGTATATGTGCCATTTCACTGCTGTTCCTGAATCTAATTGAGCAAATATCCCTTTTTTAAGTACTTCACTACTGCACACTTATAGCAAGGGGTTTCTCCAACTTTGTTTTTTGGATCTGCACCAGGTGAATAATCTGAGTGAAATGAAAATAGACCAGGGTGTCTTTTTCACTAGACTGTACCTCAAAATCTTCTCAGAGACCTGGACAAGTTCAGAATCCTTTTGGTTTACATTAGTCTTTTATTTCCTCTGGTAGAATAATGAAATTATCCAGTGAATAGTAGCTTTTGTGGTATTTCTAGCCTTGTCAGAAGAAAGATTTCTGAAGAATTTTAGAAAATTTTGTCTTTGATTATTGTGTTAAAAAGAGCTTCAAACTGTATAGGTGCTACATGAAAAAGCACTTTTGCTCTTCCAAAGTAGTTAAAATACACGTTATAGCAACATCAGGAGTATTTTACCGGCATCAAAGTATGGGCACCCTGCCTCTTGTCTCCATTGCTACAAATGGCACAAACTAGCATGGCTATATTTTAGTTTTTTTCAGTCTAATTACATCTGTGCCAAGGTGATTTACACCATTCTGTCGGTGGAGACTGTCCTCTCATACCCCTGGCTAAAACTGTGGCAGATGAGACTTGAAGAGCACAGCTGGTCCTGACAGAGCATTATGCACCTCTCATAGCTGCCTTATGTGAAAGCCCAGCATTACCAAGCATCACTGACGGAGCTGTCTGCAGGGCTTATTTCTCTTTTATGTTACAGTTCCATGCAGGAGGCCAAGCAAGTAGGCAATATTTTTTGACTGAGGTTGCCCAGTCTTAGTTTAACTACCTGAAAAGAGGGAGGCAAGGAAAAGACCTGATCCAAACTTCTGAGCTCTTTGAGCTTTCTGTCCTTGTTCCAAATCTGTGCTTAGCACAGCTTATTTCTCCAAGATAAGGGATACCCTAGATTGCCATGACCTCACATTGTGCTTATTAGGGACTGCTTCACTGCATCCGAAGGTTGCTTCATAAAAGGCACCTTGCCTTAAAGAACTCCTGGCTGCCAGATGTGCAGTTTTATTCACTAGTATTCACGGAAGACATGACAGTGTCTATGGATTTCATAGGCTGAGTCACTGGAGAGTGACTAAAAGTGGTTATTCATCAGTAGCTGCCAACTAAACAATCTTCCAGCCTTGTGTTACTGCATTCTTCAAAGCTTTGCAGAAAGTTGATGTTAGCCCTGTATTTAGTTGTCAGGCTTTAGGTAGCACATTGTGATTCAGATGTCTCAGAGTTCTTCAGAAATCTCTTACCATAAGAGCTCCTTGTCATAATTATTAATCATAACATTCTCAGAAGCAGGTCCTACCATGTACCATGTCTGTTGAATGCAGGTGAGGGAAAGCAGCCTTCCCTTCCCATGTAGCTACTTCCTGTGAACAGAGGTAGTAGTATTTACTCAGGACTACTGACTGTGCCATGCAGCAAGCATACTAATTTTTCATAGCCCTGATCCTTGACAAGGCAAATAAAAGGTCAGATTGAGAGGACTTAAAGCTATTTCTGTTCACTTTAGTTCAGAGGGCTGAATTACATTGACTCGATATCAGCTCAAACCTGTTCCCATGTCTCACCACCCTCATAGTAAAGAATTTCCTCCTAATACCTAAACTCAATCTCCCCTCTTCAAGTTTTAAACCTTTGTCTGTTGTCCTCTTGCTACATGCCCGTGCAAAATGTCCTGCTCCAGCTTTCTTGTAGGCCCCCTTCAGGTATTGGAAAGCTGCTATAAGGTCACCTTGGAGCCTCCTCTTCTCCAGGCTGAACAAACCCAACTTCCTCACCCTGTCTTCATAGGGGAAGTGCTCCACCCCTATGATCATTTTTGTCACCCTCCTCTGGACTCGCTCAAGGAGCTCTACATCTTTCTTATGTTGGAGGCTCCAGAACTGGACACAGTACCCCAGGTGGGGTACTGCTCAAAAGAGCAGAGTAGAGGGAGAGAATCACCTCCCTCTACCAGCTGGCCAAACTTCTTTTGATACAGCCCAGGACACAGCTGGCTTTCCAAGCTGCGAGCACACATTGCCAGCTCATGTTGGACTCCTCAAACCCCAAGTCATCAACCCCCTGATCAAAACCATCAACCTCCCAAGTCCTTCCTGGCAGGGCTGCCCTCAATCCTTTCTCCTTCCCACCAGTATTCGTGCATGGGATTGCCTCGACCCAGGTGCAGGACCTTGCACTTGGCTGTGTTGAACTTCATGCAATTTCCCCAAGCCCACTTCTCAAGCCTGTCAAGGTCATTCTGGATGGCATCCCTTCCCTCTACATGTTGACTTCACAACACAGTTTGGTGTCATCAGAAAACTTGATGAGGGTGCACTCAATACCACTGTCAATGCTGGTGACAAAAATGTTGTGTACAGAGCTGTCATATACAATAATCCTGTGTCATCACCATAGCTAGCCTCTACCAGTGATAGAAGTTCCTGTCGCAAGTACAAAGGTAAAGTTTGGGAAGAAAGAGCATTTTTGAAATTGTGAAATACTAACCATTCCATCAGCAGGGATGATATCTCAGGCCCTCTTGAGTAATACAATTGACATCTCAGTCTGAGCAATAACATTGCCAGTGCAGAGTTTCTGCTGGAGAATGCTGCTTTCATTATTCTCCATCATTAAATCAGAGTGATCTTCCTTTTGCTGACTCTGGAGTTTGTCTTGCTAGTGGAAGACTTGTCTTCATGTACCTGAGTGGAGACATTAGATCCAAATGGACAGATCCTTCCCCTTCTGCACACCTGGGGGAGCGAGGTTAAAGGCAACAGAGGTAGTTCTGCTACACAGAGCAACAGACGTGAGAATATACAAAGGGAATTCTCTCCCTTGCAACTACCTGGTCTGCATGAACCAGCCCTGCCTGGCACACTTTTGAGGGACAAGGATAGAGATTCTGCAGGAAGATTGTTGGGACATTAAAGCAACTTTGCAAACTAGGACTACTGCTGTAGTCTAAAAGGCAAGTATTTTACAGCTACATACATCTGCTGTACCAGAACCCAAAGTGTGCCTAGTCTGAGTGGGAATCGGTCATTGGATGTTTAAATAGAGCTTAAGCTGGGCCTTTGTCTAGTAACTACTTTCAGGAAAAACAGCAAGGAAGAAAAATTATCAATTATTCTAATCACATGTAGAAAAACACTTTATAATATTTAAACTTAATCTCTTCTGAACTCCAGTGGGGGAATTATTTTTGGACCATGGTTAGAAATTAGAAATTCAAGCCTGTATCTAAACCAAAGCCTGTATTATTGTGTGGTTTTTAAATCTCATCCTACTTGAAATCTGCACACTTCCTAAAATTATTGTCACATGCACAAAAGAAATACCTAAAATGCCAAATATTTGTGGTATAATTGTTGTTTACTTGACATTTGTTGCTGCCCTGAATTTCAGCAGACATATGCTTACACAGTTCAGTGATTAAGCTTAACATCAGCCACTTTGCAATGTTAAATAATGCAGTTGTTGTGTTTGCCTACTAATTGCTGAGACCAGCCATCCACACAAAGAATTAAGTGACTGAAAAATTGGACTATTATTTTGCAGAAAGAAGTCTAAAAAATATTGAAAGAAGTCTAAAAAATATTGGTTTGCACTTTTATATATAGCACGTCTAGGAATAAGTTAGTGGAGTTTAGCAAGTTAAAAATGTGTTTGGGCCTGTATATCAAATTCCATCCTGATGTGATTTTAACTTTAGGAAAACATTTTAGAACGGAAGTAGCAATTGGCTCTTAACTTCCATCTACTATTAGTGAACTGCTGTGTTACTATCAGAATGAAAGAGTTCATTAAAAAAAACAAACCAAAAAAATAAGCCATCAAGTCCAAAAGCATCTGAAAGTTTGCAGTAGGCATTAATGAAGACAGGAGAGTCTTCTGTGATTGGGATGCTGAAAACAACACAGCAATATATAATTAAATGAATACTTTATGAGTCATTGTAAATCTGTCTTGTGATACAGCCTAGAAACTAGAATTACATCCTTCTCCTAAACACTTTAAACATAGTGGAGCTTTTTGCAGAACATTTTACAAGCAACTGTGACTTTTAAAATATTTCTTTCCATTTGCATTGATAACTCCTTCACAGAGTTCATCAGTAAGAAATCAAGGGATACATCTCAAGGCAGTAATTTTCAGAGTGTTCTGTTCAGTTTGACTAATCTGCTATGTATACATCTCAAGGGTTCTTTCCCTGGTTAAATAAATACAGAGGCTTTCACTAACTCTTGCACTTGCTGCTCTGCCAGTAGCAATGACACTGTAATTTAGCAAAGGAAAAATAATTGTATTGCATTTATCTGTAAAATGTAAGATGGTATCTTGGCACCAATAAAAGAGATTTTATTTCCTTTCTAGCTTTCACAAAGAAATGGTGTCTAAGGTTGTGTTTCTTCGGTGCATCTTAGTGACATCCATGATACCTTGTAGCAAGGGACTATGTCAACACAGCAAGGTGAGATGCTGTGCAGAGACACCGGTGTGGACAGCAGGAGATGCAGCTGAACAGTCTGAGACTGTGCCACAGCTCTGTGAGTGACTTGGACATGGAGTCACTGCTCTCAGTCATGCTTTCAGAAAGAGGCATACTTCTAAAGCCACATCTCACAACCTTTCATGAGTGTATGCATCCTTCGGCATGTTTTCCAGTGAGGTACAGACCTCAATGTATGGCTGAAATATGCATCCATCATGATCTCTGGTCCTGCTGCCTGTGCCAACACCTTTTGATACCAGGTGACACTGGCTAGTACTACTGGAGGAGGGATTGGTTCAGATGGATGGCTTAGGGGTATAACAACTGCCAGAAGCAGCCATCTCTGCCCTTACTGACAGGAACAGGAGTGGTGCAGTTACTTTACCTCGTATGGTAGTAATAGGATTGCCTTTCACCTTTGGGTAAAATTCAGTGTTGTCCCAATGCTTGACAAGACCTTCCATAAATGTCACAGGCTTGTATTGTTCTGCATGGACCTACATTTCTGAGGGCATTACCATTGCAGGTCTCTCAGAAATAGTTCAAAGACCCTTATGGCTTCAAATGTCTGCCGTACATGTGTTTGTTGCAATTACTGTAATCTGGGGGATGCTGGAAAAAGCCCAACTTCAGTGAAGCTCTCAAACCTTACTCTGGTTTTGCTCTCACTTGTAAAATCTACTGAGCTTCCGTTCTTCCAAGAAAAGGTCTTTGGACTACTCAGTCTTGTGTAATCTTCGGTCTGCAAAGAGTATTTCTCACATGATTGTTTGTCTATATCCCTATGTCATCTGCAAAACTTGTGGTGTGCTGTTGTGGTAACAAAACTGGTGGGAGCAGTGTATGGCTTGTGATCAGGACTGGGAGTTTTGAAAGGGCATTTAAAACCATTTATATCCAGGCATTACCTATATTTTAGCATTGTGTTGTGCAGCTGCCAGCTTCTAACTTCTGGGGTGTCTTTGCTTGCAGAACTGAACAGGGGAACTGGCCAGGCTTTATTTTAAGGTTACATTCTTACAAGAGCAGTATGTGATTAATGAAAGCTTTGGACTTGTTATAGGCATGGGCAGTCTATGCTGTAAATGGCTATAAACACAGCAGGAGAAGGTAATGTAGCTAATTCTAAGCCAATGTTTATAAACAACTTGTCAAACTTTATCACTGTTGGTTAATGTCTATTAATAATGTATTAATGCTTTATAAACTATTTATAAATGGAACCTTAATATAGGAAGAAACTTATGCAACTCAGTTCTATGCCTGTAGTTAAGTACAGAATCTTCTTCAGGTTGAGACCGCAAGGGTATTTCTTCTGAAGTCCAATGAAGTAATACTGCACCAACAGTAAATGATGTTGGACTTGATAAATGCAAAGCTGATATGCTCAAACACATACACAAAAAGCCCACCACTCATCAGGTTCTGATTTGGTACCCACTTTGTACTATTTGGGTTCTCCCTAATGCACTGCTCTCATCTGTTTCCAAGAGAGAGAACACTGAAGGATTGCAACATTTGGTTCATGGTCCAGAGTCTTGATGGATAAATACACAGAGGACAACTTTGCTGTCTGATCCTAAATGACCAGATCACACTACATTTGATCTCATAATCTGTGGAGAACGTGGAGTGCTGCTGAAGAGGAAGTAATTCCCTGGCCTTAAGCAGAGAGATGAGCAGACAACCATCTGGAGTTGCCACCAGGAAATGTTAGGCTTAGATATTTCAGTTGAACCCAGTCCAGAAGAATATACTTCCTTGCTCCTCTCTTCTAGGGGATACCTGCAGCAGCAACATAAAAAACAAATGGTTGATGTCACTCCTTCCTGGAGCTCAACGTTGCTTTGTGCACAGCTGAGACTACTGAATGTGTCATAGGAATGTGACATTTTATAAAACCATATTCACCCCAAAGCTGAATTTAAAATATCAGAATACTGCTGGAGTAAATACTTCAGGACAATAGGAAGTAATCACTGTGTTAAAAAATGTTATCTAAACCACCTTTTTCCTATATTTCTCCTTTACAGCCAAATCTCCATTATGCATGAGGGAATTACACAATTTGCAAATGAACTAAACCATGATAACAAATAAAACAAACTCAATGTTTTTTCTCTTTATATTTATGAGTCATTCAACATCTTCTTTTTCAAAGGTAAACATGGTGTGTTATGCTGGCCTAATTTACATAGAGCATAAGCTGTTGTGGAGTCTTGTTTTTTTCCTTTATCTGGACTATCCATCATTTACATGGATATCTGACAGTGTATCCAACCTAGCTCAAGTCCTTGTGGTACCAACAAGTGACTCTTAACAAGGCAGAACAAAGCACAAATGTCCGCACTTGTGACCTAGCAATGGAGCTTTCTTGTTGCATGAGACCCCACAGGCTCCAGCCAACACCACTCTGAGTCCCACCTTCCTTGCCTAGTCTCCCTCTCCACGCAGAAAATCCCATAATCCAGGAAGAGAAAGCCAAGACGAAAGTGGACACATTCGCTGAGACATCTGGTTTTCATCTTCTTGTTTTTTCCAGTTTAATGTGAGAAATATTTTGTGGTGGCTAACAAAAAAGGCAACATTGCTGTGCATTAACGAGGCAGTGCAAGCTCTCAACATGTGTTCAGGGTTAGTTTGAAATTAACAGATGAGGGACTGAATGACCCATTGAGTTGTTTCTAATGATGCAGTGCCACTAAAAGGAAAGACCTGTGTTCATCTCCAGCTGACAAACACAGTCACTAATGTTGGAACAAGCCATGGCGGTTCTCTAGCCTGTGATGCAGTTTCTTCAAAAGTTATCTGAGGATGATGTTTAACAGATCTGCACCTGGGTGAGGGACTAAAACGATTAGAAATAAGCAGTATTTTAGCACTAAAGAAGAAAAAGATGATACCTTCCAAAAACCTATGGTAGTAAAAACACTAAACTTGTGTGTAATTTGTTTTAATTAAAAGTCTGTTAGAGGAACTTGCAAATTCACTAGCTGTGCTGAAAGAGCAAGCCCTAGGAATGAAGAACTGCATGAACCACCCAAAGCAAGTAAATAAAAGGAAATTTTTTAAAAACATCTCAGTGGTTTAAGAATTACTGCCAACCTTTGGAAAATTATATGCTTGCAATACTCTTAAGTCTTTTTGCCTGACAGTGAAGCAGGGGCTCTTAAGTCCATACACAACACTGTCTGCATAGATATCAAAATGGAGCTAGGAGCAAGTGTCACTTATGTAAGTTACTTATCATTGCTTTCCATCATCACTTATGGCAAATTCTCTTGTTTGCACTTTAATATCTATTGGTTGTGCTTCCCATTAACAAATCATGTTGTTTGGCAATTAAGACAGACCTGCTTAATCTGGTCTTATGCAAGATGTGCTGGCGAAGGACACCTGAAAACAACTTGTCAGGCAAATGCACTCACTTCAGATTCAATAAAAGCTCTCCCTCATTAGGGAGACCTGCCTCTTTCATTTTTCTCGCTGTATCGTACTTGAGAGATCAACCAGCAGCATCTGCTCATTCATTCACTCATGTTCTCCTGTCTTGAACTTGAGGTTTTGACAGGCTCCATTTGATGTGAGAATAAGATTTACAGGTTACCTCCTTGACTAGTTTTATTATAGGCTTGCTGTTTCTACAAAATGCAGAGCTGTTTGGGCCTTCTCTTTTCACTGTGCTCTTCTGCTAGCCCAAGTAGCAAGCTGCAAAGCATCTTCACAGCAGCGCAGTGAGTGGGATCAAGAGCATTTTCCTCTCAAACAGGGAATCTTTGGACAGTTGTAAAAGCTCACCCTTCTGTTTTCAGAGCAGTGAGTGGGTTTGAAAACTGTTGATTCAGAGCTGTCAAAGAGACCTTCTGACACCTTGCTCCTTAACACAGGGAAAGCTATTCACTCCTAGAAGCAGCTTGGCAGTCAGTGAGGAGGTGAGAGATGAGGCTGTCACTTCCTCATAGGCAGACTGCAACAGCAGTTCTCTGTAATGGCACTAGGGATGCCAGGTTTACATTGAAAGAGAGGAGAAATTTGCATTGGGTACCAAGTGCTGCTTTCCACACACATCTAAGCAAGTAGCATTGGCAGATGTTGCACTGAGGCATGAGTAGAGCACACACTTTGACAACCCGCTATCATGGTGCTTGAAAAAAACTCAGAGGGGGTTTCGGTGCAAAGAAAAATGAGTTAAGAAGTCAAGTTAGGAAACCTCCAGAGTTCAAAGCACATTTATCCTAAAGCCAGAGGCCAAGGTCTGCCCACCTTTCTTGCTTTTTCTCTTTATTTTGTTAAATGCCATAGAGGAACCAACAGAAAAGCTCTTTACCTAGGTATATTTCTGTTCTGGATCTGAATAGAAGTGTATCCAGGAAGGACTGTTTCTCTTGTGCCAGGCTGACTTTTTCTAAACCAGCAAATTACTGAAACTTTAGTACAAACATAAAGCTACATGATTGTGATTTTTGTGACTTTCTGATTAAAACAGAGGGACCTAAGGCATACCCATGACCTTGGGGAATATTGCTTATATTTGAGTAAAAAGTCTAAAATTCCCATACCCAACACTGACAGATTTTAGTCATACTATTACTGAGAGAAGTATCTGCTCTTGTAGTTCCTGAGATACCAAGTGTCCTGTGCTGATGCTCCCACCAAATCTCTGCAAAGGCTAAAGCTGCAGTGGGTGGGATGTCTGTCTTTTTAGGGGAGCGTTGTACTGTAAAGGCAGCAGGGAGGACACAGGAGCTATATAAGTCACATAACTCTCTCTTAGTCAATGGGCAAGAAGACATGGTCTCTTTGTACCACCTACACCTTCCTGTGATAATAGTCACCACCCAGAGATCTACCATAGACAGACGTCATACATATAAAATAGAAGTCTCATGCAATGGTACAAAGATAAGGACTTGATCCTTTGTTGCAGGAATGTTCATTTACTTGCTCTGAGTGTGATAGCACTGCTGAGGAACAGACCTTTGAACCAGGATTTTTCAATGAACTTAGAGGTCTCCACCCAAAATTGGCTCACTTCTTCAAATGAGTGGTAGTTTACATATAAACTGCTAGGAAATTAACAAAAAGTGAAAGAGATACCCAGCTTCCCTACACAGCCCTGGGCTAATTAATTGGGGAAGCTCTCTCTGTCACACAATGAATAATGGGATGCTGGCTCCTTCCATTCTTCTGTTCAGCCTGTTGCAAAATTCCATCTTATTTCTCTGAGACAGTGTGCACTAGGAAATGATACTGGTGCTTCTTGAAATGTTACTGAAAAGAAGAAATGAGGCAAAGTGGTCATTCAGTGCACCCTGAATTTCCGTTTGGTAAGATCTGTCAATGCAGATTCAACTATAATTTCCCTGGATTTTTTCCGGTTTCATTCAAGTGGGGTGCCATTTTCTTCCTAGTTTGTAACTCAGATTTACACTTAAGTGCTTGATTCTTTTCTTCCCCTTCCACTTCCCCTTTCTCTTCCCAGCTTTACCTTCTCCCCTTCCTCATCCTTTCTTCTCCATCCCTTCTTCCCCTTCCCCCTCTCCTCTTCCCTTTCCCTCTCCTCTTCTCCTTCCATTTTTCCTTCCCAAGTCATAGAGAAAAGGCTGAAAGTAAAGAAGAATGTTCAAGGAAGATTTGGATGGACGGCATTAAATGCAGGCCATCAAAATGGTGGGTCTGGAGCACTCACCCTCCAAAAAGAGGCTATGGGCCTGTGTCTGGCATAGCTTGGAGCAGGAACAACTTTAGGCCACCTAATAGCACCCCATCCCTACAGAGAGGAGATCAACTGTATATGAGAGGCAGTGGTCATGATTTGAAACAGGAGAATTTCTAACTCTATATACAGGAAGGAAAAAAACACTACAAGAATAATTAAGCATCAGAACAAGGGTCAGAATGGCTGTGGGATGTCTGGTGGGGGTGGTTTTCAAACAATGACTTGACAAAGTTCTGAGCAACCTCTGCTGAACTAGTACATGACCCCCCTCTGAGCAGAAGGTTGGACAAGGCTCTCTCCCAATCTGAATCATCGTGCCATTCTAAGAATAACCATCAGAATTAATAAAACATTTTTTTCTCGAATAAGGACAAAAATAAAACACATTGGACAGGTCCCAGTTGTGCATCAACCTTGGTTACAAGCAGTTCAAGCATAGTCAATGTCTTGCTATCTTTTATGCCCAAACTCAATTATAAAAATCACAAAAAAGCAGACAAATGCTCCACATATAATCATGGCACAGTCATTTTACCTCACACATGGACTCCATTGGCACGGCTGTTAGGGTTGAACCCTGCCCTTTTATAAATCTCCACATACTCACTTCAGATTTGCAAGTCTGCTGTCAAGGCATATGTCCCATAATCTTATGCCTGTCTGAATCTTTGTTCCTGAGCTAGCAAAACACTTACGCTGCTGCTTCAATTTAAGTCCTGAGCTAATACTTAACAGGAGAAGAATGTGTGCAGTTGCTCTGCTGATCTTAGGCTACACTTGAGGAGTGGCTTACAAAATGATAGTTGGTTTGTAAATTGTCTTGTTCAGCGGCAGTGGAACACACAACTTCAATACATCAGCAAGCAGCTACCCTAGAGCACTAACTGCCTGTGCTGGGCTCAGTTAGGCTAGTATAATATTAGATTTAGTGACGCACTGCAGAATCCACCTTCAAGCCAAAGTTTTGGAAACCCAAAGCTTGTGATGTGTGGTTGTGGCCTGCACTGCACTTGTGTCTTCCACAGAGATATTTTTGTTTTTCCATTTTTCCCCGAAAGTGCGAAGGTCACTCGCTGCAACCAGAAAAGATTCAAATACGAGAATAGTTAGCAGAGCCTGTAGGAGTTTTGAACCATGAAGAGCACACTCTATAAAAATGAGTGTCATTTATCTTTGTTAATACTGCTAAGGATGTTGCACAAACTTGTAGGAAATTGCCATTCAGGGCAAAGAACAGGATTCCTCCCCCACCTTTATTGCAGCTCTTAGAGGACATGAACTGTTACAAAATGACCCAGGCTGCGTCACAGCAGAGCGGAAGCAGCCTTGCAGCCAACACAGATGATGCCTCTTCTTGTAGCTCTATCCCCCACAGCCCTCTTACCAAGCGAGGTCCTAGCTTTGATTCAAAGAAATAATTAGCTCACACACTCGTGATTTGGCAGAAGAAACTGTTAAAAAAAACCAGAAAGCCACTGAAAAAGACATCTCAACACTATTCTGTAGTTTTGTTATTTCTCAAGCAAATTTCAAAACAGAAATTGGATACAGGTTATGGGCAAAGGAGTAGCTGATTCAGTTTTTGGTTTTGAACTCTAGCAAATGCCAGTGTTGGGGGAAAAAAAAAAAAAAAAAAAAAAAGAGAGAGAGAGAGAAATGAAAGAAGTATCCCAAGGTATGTTCTCCTACTCCATCATAAAATTTAAACAAGTCCATTTTTGAAACTGCTCCATCTCCACTCTGAGGGATGTTCTTTGGAAAGGAACAAACTTGGTAGTTTCAACTTATTTTGCCAGATACAGAGAATGAATCTGAAAACTAGTTTAAGCAACCAAATGAGAACGGAATGCTACAGGATATAAAAAGAATCACATTTTTCTGTAAACTATGTTAGCATTTTTGTTATAATTTCTGTGCTTCCCATTAGCTAGTGATACAGAAAATGGCAATAGAACACACTTTCAGTGTATGAAGAGCAGAATCCTTACTGGCAAGTATTCCTTTTCGGGGGTTCTTGCTGTTGTGGTGGCAGTTCTGGTAGCTTGGTACGACTGTAAGGCCACACGTCACTACAAGCAATACAGTCAACTGATGGGGGTTTGTTTTTCATTCCATTAACAACTCGTTTGAGCTGTTTGTGTTGATTTTGCTGTAAGTTTTCTAATTTTAAAAGCATGTTAAAAGGCTGCCTCAACTTTAAAGTGACATCCACTTAACTTCTTAGCAGATAGCCACTCTGTTGGGCTTATCCTTCTTCCATCAACACTCTTCTCTGCTCAAACAGAGAATTACTGGTATTCCATGCAGATACTTGCAATTATTTTGTTGGTGACAACTGTTGGACAGCATAAACCTTCTCATAATTCAGCTTTTTGGTTGTTGTTGTTTTTTTTTTCCATAAAAGTTGCACCAAGTTGCCAGAGAAGCCCTATTAGACACATGGGCAAGTCTGAAACCATTTCTGTTCAACCAAAGGTGAAAAGGGAGGACTTCCTGCAGCACATGTAGGCTGAGATATCAATAAAATGCTGCTCCTATCAGGAAAAAGCAAATGCCTGCACTTTCTAGATCTATTTCCTCCCGCTTACAGGGCAGGCTACCACTGCCCCCAGGGACAGCATTGTTTTGGGTCTTAGGCAGAGCTGAGATGGGCATGCAGTGCCCACCCCTTGCATTGTGTGTGTCTCCAGCAAGCCAAGAAGATACCGTTTCTAATAATATACAGGCAATACAACCCTGAAAGCCGGGTTTCCCTAGATCCCCCGAATTAAGTAGGTATCTGCTTTACTGAACTGAGACCCAAGGAAGAAGTCACTGATGTCAGTTGTTGACTGGGTTGTATAGAAAATAGCTTCTTTCCTTGGACTCTCATTCCGAGTCCCACACACAGACCTGCCTTCCCCCCACTACCTGTACACTGCCTTCCTGTCTACTTTTTCTCAGGCAGCATGAGTCTCTCTGAGATATCTGGCGTCTCTAGAAAGGGCAGGATTGTTTTACCCTTGCTGACCTGCCTGCTGGACACAGAGAAACTGGTGAAAGGTCTGTACTGGCGCAGTACAGCAAGTCCATTGTCCCTGCTTCGTTTGCTTTAGGATTCCCAAAGGGCACCCAAAAAGCAATTGCCCTGCCTAGCGCATGGTACTGTTAGACTCAAAATAAAATGGCTTATTACACCCTTATGTTGGAGGGCTTCAGGCCTGAGCACAGACACAATGGAAGACTGACAAAAAAAGTACTCTAAGAGAAACATGCTCTGTCTTTACATCTTGCTGAATAAAGTGCATATTAAAGCATTGCACTTGTGTAGTGGAAAACTGGGATAAAACATGGGTCTCCAACAGTTGGTAATTGTAACCTAGTATTTGAAAAACAATTTATAAGGCAATACAGATCTCCTAACTACTGTCTTCCATCTCAAAACTGAGCTAATTTTTCATCACTTTTAGTCCTTTTTCTGCTAGCATTTCAGACCACATATTGACTCTTGCTTTGGTTTAAACAGTAGTACTGAAAACTAATTTTTGGCTGAGGCCTCACATTTGTAGTGCTACGAAGAAATGAGTCATTGATGTCAAGTTTCAGAATTGCTTTAAGCCAGTAAAGATCCATACGGGAAATAAAGGGGTGATCCTGTGCCACTCTCCCTTATCTCCTCATCCTGATCTGTGCATTGGTATCGTATACCAGTTCTTGTGCCCATGTATGTATGACCAGTCAGATCAGGGAGCCAATCTGCCTAAAATTAACAACTTATTGTCTCATGGCATAATTTTTCATGGTTATTTTTCTGTCTTATCATTTCTATTGTTGCTGGTTGCCAAAACAGAAAGAGAAGGAGAACAAGAGCAGCAGGGCATTGACAACCTCTTTAAGGAACAGATTGCTGCATATCAGTCATAACCTTCACAAGTAGAATAACTTTAAATTCCTTCATGCCAAGGAACAGAAATAATTCCTGATACAGTAATAATTCCTACATTCCAAATGCAGTTGTTTTCCTTAGGTATTTTTATACAGTAATTCCAAATATGCAAATTGGCTGCTGTGGCTTTGGTTTTAGGCCCTTCTTTGAGCAATGGGAGTGGGTACTTACTAGTGTGGTTAGTGCAATCCTTGGGTTATCCAAACCTGTATGTCTGTCTTCTCAAATTGATATAATTTTTTCAGCTTGTGCTTGGAACATATAGTGGCATTGTCATACTCCTGAAGAGAATACAATAATCTGCCCACAGCTCCAAAGTAGAAGCAAAGTGGAAGATTCTACTGGCTGATAAAGATTATCTGCTGTTTCCTGTTCTAGGGACGAAAAATGAGCAAAAATAAAGGTCATCTGTGTTTATATTAACAATACAACAGTTCCACTGTGTTTCGTAACCAAGTTGGGTCATTATTTATCCACTTGTCCTTTATATCATTGCTTTGAACTCTTTGGGTTTGCTTATCATGATATTTCTAAAATCTGTAAACAGTCAGGAAGGAGCATTTCTAGCTTTCTAAATAGAGCATTAGGTCATTTTATTATCAGAGAAATATAACACTGCCCATCTGTTGTTGTTCCACATGTGGAACAGCAGGCAGCCTCCGCCTAACCCTTAATTATTTCAAGGAAGTCACTACAACAACTTTGCCGTATGGGCCCAGTTTCTTTTCTGCGCTTCAGAATAGCCTTCCTACAGCTACCCATGAAGTACAGGCAGTGCTCTGCTAAGAAAACACACCCATCCACGCAAATCCCCAGCTAACAACCCACTCTTGATGCAATTTTCCACAAGTGTTTTTGATTCTGTTAGTGGAGCAAAGGTACAGTTTCATTTTCACTTCAAAATGTTAATTCAGGTCTCTGTTCAAAGTCAGGTTTTCAGCTTCCTTGAAATGCTTAGAAAAGGTGATACTCTCTGCTCCCTAACCCTGGGGTATCATTACCTGTTAGATCCCTGCACTGCTTGGTACAACAAGATGTGTCTCATTTACTCCCATATACCGTATAATACAAGAAGGTGGTAAAGGGGACAACAGGAATAATAGTTATCTACATCTGAAAACTCCAGGTCCCTTTGTGGTTCACTGAAATACATTCAATGAAGAACATCTTCCGTGCCTGAAGATGATAGAAATGTCGAGGTAAACAGGTTCAATCACAAAGTAAACAGAAAGCCACTCTGGTTTCAAGCTCTTTTGGGCAGGTATTGTGCTTAGGAAGCTTTGCTAGTCCGTGCAATTGCTATAGCAGTGCAGAAACAAAAGACGTGTCATACAGATAAATAAAAT
The DNA here is from genome assembly GCF_020740795.1 of Apus apus. NCBI lineage: Eukaryota > Metazoa > Chordata > Aves > Apodiformes > Apodidae > Apus > Apus apus. The sequence continues at coordinate 64,780,467 of NC_067312.1, read as the reverse complement.
GAAGGAATTATCACAGTGGTGTGGTTGTCTTTTGAGTTCAGAGCAAATTGCACAAGATCTTGGTGCAACCTTTCACATTCCCATATACCACTGTGCCCAGTGCACATCACCTCCACTCTGCAGTATCACTTCAGTCAGCCACATAATTTGCCCTAAGGAGTTGTCACCTCCACAACACAAATAAGTACACCAAACTGTGCATCAGGATGTGGTGCTTGTGTCTCTGTCTAAGCCTCATAGAGGTTCACATTGAAGATTTCTGGAAAACTTGATGATCAGCTTACACCTCATGAAAGTGTAAGTTAAGAAACTGCTTGTGGGCTCAAGTTGAGATCCTGTGGGATCTCTTTGCTTCTCAGGGTGGCTTAGAGCACAGCCTGCTCTGTAACACACTGAAGCAGGCCTGGGCCATGGGTTTTTTTCTGAAAGACCTGTGGTTTCTCTTTCTTGGGAAGATCACGCTGGGGTGGGAGCTGCTTGTTTTTCTTTGTGTTGAGAAGGGATTGTTTCTGCTTTTGTTTTTTGCAAGGTTATGTTTTCCTGGTTGGCATTATGCAACACTAAGCATCCTCCATGTGGTCTTGGCACATCGCAATGTAGAGAAGGCCCAGGCACACTTCATGAAAAGAGGTGTCTTCTTCACAGAGATTGCATCTCAGCAACATTTTCTACACCTGTTCACAACTTCTCCAGTTTCTCACCTTGAACAAGATAACTATATGCACCTTTTCTTCATCAAGCATTGGATACCATTCTCTCTAGCCAGCACTGTGACCTTTTGCTAGGGAGGTGTGACATGCAAGAAGTCTCAAGCCTGTTTTAGGTGTCTTCTAAGAAATTTGTCAGCAGTAAGCCTGGGAAAGAAAGACTGTAAACATATGGTCCAGCAGCATAGCCCAGGACAGATTGCTTGTGTGGATACTTGGCTGTGGTTGATCATTGTTTAGACCCATTGTTCAAGATCTTGTTTAATCTACGTTATTCTATGATTCTGTGGACTTTAGAAAGGACCATAGACTCATGTGGATCAGTGAGACTAGGGCATTTTTTCTTTAAGGACCAACTGGATGAGAACATGAGGAATATTTCTAGTTTATCTTGAAAAATCAGAGAGCTATACATAAGTGATAAACTTATATCAGGATATAGCTTTGTGTGATTTCACACAGTAGATATACGTTTCTTTCTCCTTTTATACACACAAATCACATGCATTAGAAACATGAGACGTACATGAAAAATGCATGAGAAGGAGCTTAGAAGACAGCACTCCCTGGGAAACCACCCAAATCCCCTCATGAGGAAATGAAGAGGACACAAATGGGAGTATAGGTGCCTTTGGAATTGCTCCTGTGTGAGGAACTCCTCACTGTGTGAGAAAATGGATGTACCATCCCCCTCATCCCCTCCTGGGAAACAGATGTACTTTCTGCAAAAGGAAGAGTGTGGTCCTGGCTTGAGGGAAGGCAGTGAGAAGGTGCAATCTACAGTGAGAGTCATCCCTACCCAAGCACCAGCTTGTTCGTCAGAGAGCTCAATCTAGGGTAGCTCCCTGGTCATACTGCCTGATGCCTTATCTAGCATGGGGAGAATCCAAGCTAGTTGATTGTTTGTTTCATATGAATCCCCCAGGACTCCACTGAGGTAAATGCTTTCAGGACCCTAGCCTAATCACTGAGAATTTTGTCATCAATTACCTTTTTCAAAGAGGAATTTTTACTGAGAAAACTAGTGTCTTCTTTGAGGTCTGTCTTACTGCAGGTAACTGTTACGTGTCTGTGCATTGAGATAGTTCTCAATGTGAGGAATACTTGAGGGTTTTTTATGCCCTGGAGATGTCCTGTCTTTTACCTTATTTATTTAATTCCAAATTATCTATATTTCTTTGCACGGGTTTGGACTACTTTTAATATATAAATTACCCCACCAAGTATAGGTTAAATATGGTTTTAGGGTTTTGTTTTCATGTTTTTCCAGTCTATACTTTTGTGTGCGTGGGCATGTGATTATGTCTTCACATGGATTGGGGTACAGATGAGATGAACTCTAAGCAGGTTGATACCATTAAGCATAATCCACCCTTGAGAATAATCCCTCCAGAAGCAATGGCCAAATATTTGAGAGAGCAGCAGGGACAACCACAAAATATGTACTAGACATGTATCAGTGCTTCACCTTAAACTGGATGGTGCTGCAAACACTGTTAATCTCTCTTGCTTGTTTTTCTCTCCCTTTCTCAGGTTTGTGTATCTTTCATCCAAACAACTTGATACATGCTAAGGAAGTCCCTTGGACTGTATTCTACCTTAGTTGTATGTCAGGAGTGTAGGTTGTGCTTGTTCACATACCAACCGTACCTTATATAATTTAATACTAACAGTTTAGCCCCAAGAACTTTGTTTTGTCTCTTAAAGGTGATATTTCCTCTTGCTTATGATGATGGCAACTGTTGTAGAAATCACTAGATGTAGTTGTGTACATTTTACAAAACCCAGCACGCCTCTTGCATGCTTCCCCCAGAGAAGTGGAATATGGGCAGAGGAATCCACCCATACTGCCATAGTTTCCGTAATTTTCCGCCAGCAGAGTTTTGCCTGTATGTAACCCTGCTGTCTCCCTAGAGCTCTGTATCAGCACCAACATTATTTCCAAAGGTGGGAGCACTGCTTATAAGCAAGACACTTACAGCACTTTTACATTTCTGCTAGCAAATCTTCTAAGGGGACTTTATGAAACACATAGAAAGTATATAATAAAAATAAAATAAAATAATATAGTAGCAATAAAGAAAATTAGAGTAAGGGTAAGTTGCACTCTAGGAGGTAAGCAGAGATGATAAAAGGTGGGGGCAGGTGTGAAGAATGAAGATCACCTGCTTTCTATCAGAAATCTAGTTTAGAGCTTGAAATCCATTCCCACAAGGACAAAAAGTTGTGTGTGACACATGAGGAAATGAACTCTCCAATATGCGCCTTGGGAGTGCTCTAGGACAGAGGTATTTTGGAAAGAGGTGATAATGGCCTTAAAGGGCAGGGATGAGATTGTGGCACTCCCGTGTGTGGGTTATGGAAAAAAAAGATATAGTTGAAAAAACAGAAAAAAAAAAAAGCTCCTGGAAAAGATGAGCAGTTGGTCTAATTGTACATGCTTGGAGAATGGAGAGATTACCAGAGGTTTTTTAATTGGGTTTTGTTGGGGTTTTTTTGATGGTGGTGGGTTGTTTTTTGTGCTTTTGTTTTGGTTTGTTTGTTTTTTTAAGTGGGAGCTTTTGTAATCTGGCTTCTGTTCAAGGCATAAAGAAAAATTTATTGATTTCAGTCTCTCATATGTACAGTCTTCACAGTCACAGTCTGCAAACATAAAATAAAGGAAATCATCAAAGGCTTCCACCACACTGCTTATTAGTCATTAGGAAGTGGCCTGTTTTCAGGGATGGGTCCATAATACTATTTCCATTTTTACCCATCCATCAAATAAGAGCGCAGTATTTGAGGGACAGATAGAGCAGGCATTAAACTTAAGTTGCAACTTCTCAATATAGTAATCTAAATTTTATACATCATGGGGAAAATTTAAAAAGATAGCTCTAGAGCCCATTACCAACTCCAGTTGATCCCTGGTAACAAACTTCCATTTTGTTGCTGACATCTATGCATTGCTTGGTGTAATTTTAGCTGGGATTATAACATTTGTCTTACTAAAAGCATGGCCAGATCACAGTCAGACTTTGTACCTGACCAGATTCCCTCTGAAATCCACTCTAGTTGGATGCATTATCATCCAGTAGCAACTCTGTGAAAATGGTGTTGAATGTTAGGTTTTCAGGGATGCTTCTTTACCCAAATCAACTGCAGGAATCCTTCCTTTGTTTCGTATTCTGTTTCAAGGACTCAACAAAACTTAAGGCTGTGACCCTGCTTTGAATTATCTGCAGACTGTTGATGACGAGGGTCTGCAGCAAGGACCATCTTTTTGCCAAGACTGATGAAAACCTAGACAAAGAGTGTTTAAATTAAAATGAGAAATGTGCTTCTGCTCTGCAGTTGGGCAGAGAGAAACTTGATGAAATTCAACAAGGGAAAGTGTAGAGTCTTGCATGTGGGGAAGAACAGCCCCATCTTCTTGTAGCCAAGACCAATGGCATCCTGGGGTGTATTAGAACGGGTGTGGTTAGTAGGCCAAGGGAGGTTCTCCTCCTCTATTCTGCCTTGGTGAGGTCACATCTGGAATATTGTGTCCAGTTCTGGGCCCCTCAGTTCAAGAAGGACAGGGAACTGCTGGAAAGAGTCCAGGGCAGAGCCACAGAGATGATTCAGGGAGTGGAACATTTCCCTTATGAGGAAAGGCTGAGGGAGCTGGGCCTCTTTAGCTTGGAGAAGAGGAGGCTGGGGGGCGACCTCATCACTGTTTACAAATATGATAAGGGTGAGTGTTGGGAGTTTTACAGTGATGTCTGTAGGACTAGAGGCAATGGGTGCAAACTTGGACATAGGAGGTTCCATGTAAATATCAGAAAAAGCTTCTTTACTGTGAGAGTGACAGAGCCCTGGAACAGGCTGCCCAGAGAGGCTGTGGAGTCTCCTTCGCTGAAGACATTAAAAACCTGTTTCGACACGTTCCTGTGATGTGCTCTGGGTGATCCTGCTCTGGCAGGGGGGTTGGACTAGATGATCTTTTGAGGTCCCTTCCAACCCTAAGATTCTGTCTGATTCTGCAGTTGGGGTTTTTCTGCAGTGCTCAGTGGTTTCCCAGTATCTTTGTTACATGATTGCCTTGCTGCTGGTAACTGAGCCAGTTTTGTCTGAAGTGTTGATCTGGTTATGTGTCATCCTTGCTATTTGGTGATTCTTAATGACATCCTAAGCTGACTTGTTTCATACTCTATCTGTATTTGCTACTTAGTTCTGGAAATCATGATTTTGATAGTTAGAGACCCAAAATCCTATTCAAGGAGTTAAGAGGAATCTTGCACAGACAATTCTCTTAGGTTGATGTAACATCTTTCCATAGTCTCCAGGGTCTCGCAACCCATTTTGTCCTTTGGAGTGTATCTTGATTTGAGCTGTTCTGAGGCATAATGGACTTCAAGTTAGTCCCAGAAGCACACAGCAAACAGTACCAGGGAGGAGGCTCTAAGAGGTAGCACAATGCTGTTGTTGAAATCTGCTGCCCAGTATTTAGCTTGCTTTACATGTCCAGGAGCTATTACTCACAAAGCATTTGGCTCTTCCAGTATGTCTTTTCTTGGCTTTAGCAGCTCTTGAGAGGCTTAATAAAAGCACTGCAAATTACTGAAAAATCCAGGAGAAAACTGCAACAGTCAGCCTTGAGTTGATTTTTTGAATCACATTTAAAAACTGCAGTTCAGTCAGCATAAGATGTGCACTGGTGCACAAGTTGTATCCTTGTCTCTCTTTTGCTTGGTTTAAGCCAACAATTAATCATGGCACAAGAGGTAAATGAGTGGGAGATTTCAGTGTAAACTGTGCTGGTGGATTGGTAAACATTTCTGGTATTGTTGCAAATAACCAACACAAGTGTAAGGAATGGAAGTTTAGCTTTAGGCCTCTATGTTTACCATTTTGACTTTAAACTGTTTATAAGAAGAAGAGCACTTTAAATGTTCCTGAGGAGATGGGCAAAACCACATGGCTACTAAGGGTTTAACTGAGATAAAGTGTTTGCCTTAAAATTCAGAGAAACGTGGTCACTTTGCAGCCATGTTTTGTCATTTAAAACATTGCTGTTGATACTGTGCTGTGACGCCAGCCTAAAACATTTATGGTAACTCCAGAAATGAGGTGTATTAGAAGCTTGGAGGCAACATCTGGACTCTTCATTATCACTGTGTCCTCAAACAGAGCTAATTTAAAGTTGTCCATGTAAAATAACAACTCAACACCCCCCTACACCCCATTTCTATTGTATTTGGTAAGGTGAAGGCTTCAATGTCTTTAAATAACACCCTAGGTCCAGGATGTGTGGTCGTTAAGTGATCATTGAAACATTGATTGGGGTTTTCCACTAGCTAAGCCACTGGCTAAACGTTTGGAAGAGCTGGGGGCTGTAAACTGTGAATCCCACCTCCCACATGTCTGCCAGGAGGCCTGCTTTGACAGCTGCCCTCTGTGCCAAGAAGCTTGGAATCTATGGCTCAAATTCTTCCTCTGTGTGAGAGGACTTAAACCATCTTTTCCCACCATCAAGAGGTTCTCCAAGAGAATGGCAAAGTGTTCTGGCTTGAAGGTATTTTCTGTCCTCGTAAAGATGGTTTATCCTTCAGACAAAACTAGAAATCAAGTGGAACAGAGAGTAGCTATCTAGCAGGATCATATGGTGCTGGGATGGGACAGTGAAGTGTTTGGTCTTGGCCGCTGTTATCCAAGGCCTTTCTAAACATCCTGTCAGGTTTGGCACCCTGACACACAGTTTGTAAACAAGTGGTGTTGGCAAGTAAGAAACCAAGCTGTTGCTGCCAGTACAGGTGTGGAAGGATGTAAGAAGAAGGTCCATCACCTTGGTGAATAGGCTCTCTACAGCTCTGGTGAAAACTCCACTCAGCTGCAGTTCAAAGTAGCCTGGTGCTACCTGAGGAGGACTTTTGACCTTGGACCATCCAGTGGAAAAGGACAAATAAGCAGTGTGCTGTGAGATCATGATAGCCTGAAATGAAAAACAACAAAGTTTTTTTCTGGTCTCTCAAGGTGAGAGTTCTGGGAGTGGATTTCAGGCTGACAACAGTATTCATTAGCAACAGATACAAAAGGGCAGATGTAAACAGCATTGCTATCATCACCTGAGAGCTCTCTGTTTCACTTTTTAACATCCTTTGCTGATAGTTTTTTTGTTAGGGTGGTACTAAGAAGGTTGCCTGATCATGGTGGACTCTGTAGAGCACTGAGCTGGCAAGAAATGGCATGCCTCCTTGAGGAAGATGTAATTTAAATAAGAAAGATCAAATATGAAAGACAGGCATTCTTATCCCGTGCCATTGGTTTTGCCCTTTAATCCTGTCTTCTGCAATCACTCAGACCTGATTATAAGAAACTAAGCCTTCTTTTTCTTTATCTGCCACTCAAAAGAGACCATGTCATTTTGCAGTAATTTTCCTTTGTAGGTGGGTGTAACCTCTTTCACACTGCACTGAAGTCAGCCCTTACTGGTTAATGTTTTGTTGTGCTCTTGCTGTATTTGTGACCTTTCTCAGCTAAGGTCTTCCTGGATTGCACTACTGAAGAATCTGCAGCCTCCACTGGGTTTAATTCTCCATTTGTCCTTGTGCCTTGTAGCCATTTTAGAAAGCTATTTCCCAAACTTGTGACCAGCACCCAACCCACTGAACCTCCTCAGGGCAAGTGCTGTGTTACTGAAATGATATGTATGAAAAGTGGAAATGAGAAAAATGTCATTGGTGGGCTGGAGGCGAAAGCTGCCTTCAGTGCAAAGGATTTGAGATAGATACAACTTCTGCCAAGTTCCTGGAGAAACTCCTCTCAAGATTCAGAGGGCCTGCCAAATAAGGGTCTTCTGAATAGCCCAGGGCTTGATGCATGGGGAGTAACTTGGATGGAAAATATGATCCTGTCGTATGGGAGGATTATTTTTTGTGCTTTTCTAGTCTTTCTAAATTAGAAGTAACCCTTCAAAACCATGGTACCTGGGCTGGTATTTAGCTTGAGCAGCCAGATTTTGCTGTTCAGGTGTCTGTCCTAGCTAAGGGGTGATAGTAGCATAGAGTGTTTTCAAGTTGTTGTAAATGTGGGGTGAGTATTGAGATTGCTGTTCTTGGTTTAGCTGGTGAGCTGATGGTGAAGAACTAAGGAATAACTATCAATGCAACCAGTTACAAAGGTATAGCTAACATCCACCTAGAAAAGAGACTGGTAAAAAAAATAAAAATAATAATTAAAAACAAACAAACAAAACAAACAAAAAAACAAACAAGAACAAAACCAAAACAACAACAACAAAACCCACAACAAACAAATAAACAAAAAAAACAACAAACCAAACCATATAAAAACATGTCTACATCCTGGCCTGTAGACACCACTGAGATCATAGCCAGGCCTGCAGTAATATGTTTCCAAGGAAAAGACAATGCATTGCAGACTGACAGGCTCAGTTAGCAGGATTACAATGCTCATCTTTTTACAGCAAAAGGCCAAGTTAATTATCGCTGGTATACAGGATAGTTGCATGTGTCTAATGGCCTTTGCTCCTTCCTGGAGGGAGAGGTAGTTTATAATTTGCTAACTCCAGATCTGAAACTGCTAAGAAATATCTTTTTTTATTTTTCTCTGTGGATATGACCTGGAATAATTAATCTTACTATTATTTCCCTTGCCTTCTCTCAAAGACCAGAATAGGAGAAAAATCCATTCAACCTGGCATTTATATATTCAGTTGTGTTTATGAAAAATATATTCTTATACATGTATGTATCCATTTTTATGCATATTTATATGTATACATAAATGTGTGTATGTACACATACACAAAGATATATATACATACATATAAAAACATATATTTTATAAATGCACACACAAACACACATACATCTGCACTACCACCCACCTTCTGAGAGAAATCATGTGAAGGATTTCTTTACTGATGTCTGTCTGGATCTATGCTCTACCACAGTACTGTGGTAGATCAGTGGAAGGATGTACAAGGAACTTTTATTTTGTGAATGAGCCATTCCAGTGGTCTCATGCACTTCATGAGGAGATTTCATTCCTGGAGAGGAGCTCCATTGCCCCCTTCAATGTCATGCCAATACAGCCTATGAAAAGAAAGTTGCATCAGCAGAACTTCATTAAAGCTGCAAGTGAGACTGTGCCAAAGGTGGGGAAGAGGAAAGAGGGCTCTGAGTGTGTTTCAGACTATGGGTCACATCAAGAAAGCCCAAGAACTCTTGGATCATTTCTAAAGGAATGATATTTTGGAACAGAGTCAGACTCTGAGGCATAAGCCTATGGAGGATGCATAAGGTTGGTCAGTTTGAGTTTGTGGTGGATTTCTGTAATGTAATCATGATGCAGTCTTGCCTCAATAATGAAGAATGACTCAGCACAGCTTTTCTCCAAGTGAACATTGCGTGTGGGAATCCTCACAGTATGGTCTTCTGTTTCTTAGCATTTAGCATGCATCACGGATTAGCACTAAAACCTAGCAGGCCACGTTTCAAAATACTAGTTCAAACTTGAACACCTGGGTCCTGATTCAGGAAGACATTTAACAATTCCTAACTCTTCTTGATTTCAAAGAAACTTAATGCCAAGTCCTTGGAGTTATGCATGTGTGTCTGTAAGTGCTTTGCTGAATCCATTAATAACAGCTTGTATTCTCATCACACCCCTCACCTCAGTTCCTGTTTAGGTTAATCATATTTATGAAGTTCATTGGAAATATAAAACTAGTCATGGGTTAACCAGCTATGAATAATCAAATGAATTAAAATACAAAGTGCAGTTGTGGAAATCATGTTGTACCAGCAGACGTTCTCATTCAGAGTGGCTAAAACTCATGGAATAAGATACTTATTGTACATTATTCACTCATTTGTAATAAACAAGTAGTTTTCACCCGAAATTTGGACTGTTCTGCTAAGTAAAGCAAAGATATAAACTGAGAATGGGAAGGAATAGGGGAAATGGCTTTTCGCAAGGCACTGGTTTCTATGTTGTTCAGAATTGTAACTGAACATTTTGAAAAGGTTTTATTAAATGCTAAAAATCAACAACAAAAGATATGATTGGCTCTGGAGACAAGATCTCTGATTTGGATCTAGTGATATTCTTGTTTGGCTGCTTTTACAGAAGAGGGACTAAACTATACACAAATGAATTCATTAACAGAAAGGGATGTGGGCAAATATCTAAGGAACAGCACTTACACAGCTGGGTCATAAGAGAGATGATAAAGCACAAAAACAGGTTCATTTAGGAAAAATGGAATCTGTGTGAACCCTATCCTCAAGGGCAGAATTATTCACAAAGCTGTTCAGGAAAAGGTCCGGAGTGGACCGAAGAAATCAAGTTAAAGTGAAATGTCTTATGTGATCAAGACTGTAAAAATAATGGTTAATATAGTTCCTACAAACATCAAAGTTTCCTAAAACTTGGTTGTAATGGATCCTTTTTCTCTCCTGGCTGGGTTCCCACATGCGACTGTTAGAATGTTCCACTGTTTCTGAGGAATGATCATAACCTGAAAGGGAGGTCAAAAAAGAGATACAAAGATTTATAATCTGTAAGAATCAGCATCAGAAGTGGTAAATGGTATAGAATGGCCCTACTGCACATTCGTGGCATTGGTCACACTCTGCTTTACAGGAGTCACCTGACACAGCTCAGTTGGCTTACATCTCTTGATACCTAGTTCTTTAGTGTGGTAAACCCTTAAGAGATGAATTTAAATGACTTGGACGTCTGTCATGGTAAGATAAGTCTTGTCAAAATTCCTTCCTTCACCTTTTGTCTTCACACCTCTGTAAACTGAAGATAATGATAGGAAAACACAAGAAAAACTTGGAAAGTGAACGGAACAAAAGGAAAACAATTCAATCCCATCTTTCAAGCATAAGGATGAGCTTAAATGCTAAGTTTTGAGACATGCAAACTATCTGTAGAGTATAAAGATCTGTAAACTGTTACTTGTGCACCATGAAGATCTGGGAACAGAACCTAGGCATAGGGCAATACCTTGGGACAGTAATCCTTGGAGAAATCTGTTTCTCATTTCAAGTGCTTTGGGCTATCCATGTTTGAACATACACAAAAGGTGTTTTTTTCAATTTAAGAATGGAATTAAGTAGCATCAACTCTGCAAAAGACTATAGACTTTGATCCTCAGAGATATCTGTCATTGCAAATGAAGCGCCTGAACAGCAGATCAGGACTTTGCACTCTAGATCAAAATTCCCTTAATCATTTGTTTGGTTTCAACACCCTCTTTCAAGACAGCTGTGCAGGTGAAGGTGTCAGCATCTCCACAGTGGAAGCTGCCACCTGTGCAATTCTGCTGGCATAGTGGTTCCCCAGTACGCTGTAGGCAAAAACAGCTGGCATAACACAAACCCAAGCCCTTTAGTTTAAATGTGTAAAGCAACCCAGCTGATTTTCTCTGAGGTGTTGAGCACCTTGGGGATGATAACATCATCTGACTAAGCTCCGTGCAGCATCAGAATCTGTATGTAGCTGTAAGGCATGGCACCAGCACCACCACACTTACTGTAATTACTTGCCTGCACCTGGCCTCCAAGCTCCAAATTGGGAAAACCTGCCAGCAAAACTGACAGCCTAAAAATGTTGAAGCAAAATCAAAAAAGAAAGTAATCTATAACATGACAGCTATGAAAGAGTAAATAAAATGAAAACTCTCTTGAGATAGGGAACAGTCTTTCTTTACTTCAGCTTTGTTTATTTTGACCTTATGTCTTTATATATAAACATTTGGAAATCACAATGGAGCCTTTTCAGGTTTGGGGACTGTGGTATGCGTTTCTTCTTGCAGAGCAGCTGAGTTTTCTAAGAGCTTCATAGTAAGAGCTCTCCCCATCCCTGACACAGGCAGGCTGCCTCCCTCGTAATACTGATTGTTGTTCATAGTATGAGAAGTTTTGCCCAAGAGATTTGACAGGCAGTATCTACAAGACACTGACAGAGAACAGTTAGACTTCACACTCTGTCAGGCCAACACATTCTCTGTGAAGAGCACGGAAACATGTAGATGACATGGGAATGTGAGTACAGGAGAGCTAGGTAGCTGAATAGAGTCACTGTGCACCAGGACCAACTCTCAAGCAGCCTACACAAAGCTGTACCTGCAGCTTTAGGTCAAACTGAGGTGATGATTTTGATTTTCCTCCCCACCCAGCACCAACATTTCTATTTGATTCCTGAGAGATTTTAATGATTAGTTAAGGCTAAAGTTAGAAGTGTGGTTAATTTTGGTGCAAATCTCAGAGCTCAGAGTTGGGAAATTCAACACTTCAAAGAAACAATAAATGCAGAAATTTCACTGGCACCAGGCAAACCACCAGTTTTGCTGAAAGTCAGGTAGCATGACCTATTATTTAATTTCCAATAATGTAACATGAATGCAAAACACAGGCAGAAAACCAAAGTCTGGAAGATTCAGAAACAATCTGGCTACAAAGAATATCCACCGCCCAAAATTTACTTAATTGTATCTTCAACCTAGTATTTACCTCTTCTCTCAATAGCCTTTTTTCCAGGTGTTCATATATAGCCACCTCTACAGACTAGGGCCTTCACAGAGATCTTCTTTTTTAGGTCAGAAAGTCATGGAAAATGGTCTCCCTCCATTGCCAATAAGAATCAAGCAGCACAATTTTTTTCTGCATTAATGATTTAAAAGAAACGGATGTTTCACCAACAGCCAGCTTTCCATTGTCAGATCTGTTATTCCAGGTACCCATGTATTCCAGCCTCGGTGGAAAAGGCAGCCAGTTTCTACATGGATTGAGAGACCATTTGATTCCCAGGCAGGAGCAGACCCACACACCACTGAATTAGCTACCCCTGCTATCCCTCTCCTGGACGTGCACGTACAGTCCCCCATGATCTACCCATAGTACATCTGCAGAGCAACACTTTTCTTCTCTAACCTTGAAGACTGATTTTATTTTTTTTAAAACATTGGATTTATAATTTTTTTCTGCCTTCTTGTTAGTATTTGCAATGTAAAAGTGGTAGCTTAGGGCAGCTACTGAGCAGATAAAGTGGAATGCAACTGGCTGCATAGCACCTTTCAGCCTTTCTAACATTCACGAAAAGTAGCAGCTCTGTAAAGAGCTCTTTGGTTTGCCTTTTTTTTTCTTTTCAGCCAGTGACTCTGTAGGGCTCTGTGCTTTTAAATAGCATGGTACAAAATCTGGAACTGAATAAGCTGGGCTTATTCTGACTTACGCTCAGCATGACAAGTCATGAGCTCTAGCGCATTTATCTGCAGCAGATCAAGCTATGACCGATCCCAGTTGTTCACCCTGATTCTTGGTCAGATGTTACTCCTGTGGTGGCGTGAGAGGAGCACATATGTTTACGCCACAGCCTAGTCTATTACCTCAGAGTGCTAATCAGAGGTGGGTGAAAAGGCAGGGGGTGGTTAAACCTTGTCCTACAGCAGACAAAACCACCAGGGCTCATGATTCAAAGCCCTTATATCCCAACCACACCACACAGGTAGTGTGAAATGGCCTTCCAGGCTTCATGTAGTTACAGGAGCACTGCTCCTGCACCTCAATGCAAAGAAGATTCCAGGTTCATTTAGAAATATGCTCAGCTTTACAGATTAATGAAGAAAACCAATTACACAATGACTGAAACTGTGCCACTTGTGCAGGGAATTCATACCCACTTTGTGTGAGGCTCTTGAAATAATCTGGAGGAAAATCAAGAACTATTTCTAAATTCCAAGACAAAATTGAATTGGGTATATTTTCTTTACAACTTGTGAAATCTCTCGTGCACTCCCAGCCTTCACGTTTTGACAAAAACAAACCAAGCCAAACCCAAACAAACAAAAAACAACAATAAAAAACCAAGCACAAACAACCAAAATACCCAAACCAAACACAAAACAATAACTTAGAACCAATTCTCCACAGATTTTCTGTGTTTTCATTGCGCATTTGAAAAGGCTACATCATTTTCTGCAGAGTCTCTTAAAGCTTTTAAAGTATCTATCAGCTTGACGACAGAAGGAAATGCATATGGTCTGTTTGCTACAGAAGTGGTTGACTACTTCAAGTGGATAATCAACTGGACAGCTGTCTTAGCAGCCAACTGACCACTCTGATATCCACTCTGATTGATGATTTTCCCTTTCTTTCCTGGTGAAGTGAAGCATACAGGTGACTCCTTCATTGTTGTGGAAACACTGAGGTCTGATACAGCCTTTTATCACATTTGAGGCAGAAGAAATGGGCCTTCTGCATTCAGTGGGTGCAGATCAAAGCAAGCAGGAGGTGAAGAGCTGATATGGTGGGAAACTGAATAAAGGCTGGAGGATTGATGACTGTTAATCAGCTTGAGCTCTCATTATGGCAGGCAGGCAGGCCATCCATAGCCCTTTGTGTTCCTGCAGCTTCCTGTTCACATGAAGTTTGAGAGGACGGGAGTATCACCCATTTTCTGGGAATCCAGTTAATAGCATTTCCAAGAAGGGGAAAGGTCTTCCCACAGTGCTTAGAGCAAGTTTTCCTGGATACATCTTGGTTGGTTTTGGCAGAGCTGTTACCAAGACTGGTTGTCCACACAGACATCACAGATTGGAAACAGAGGCCCACAGGTCAAACAGACTGATGTTCGAAGCTCAGAGGATTGGTGCCTGAGAGCAGTGAGTAGCTCAGTGCATCGGCAGCAAGGCATTTGCCTCCTACAGAAGAGCAAGGCAGACCTATGACAAGCTGCTGAGCAGTGGAAAGCTACAGAGCCACCTTTTAAGGATAGTGTAATCCTATTCTCCTCTATATCACAATTGCATTTGAAAAGGTGGATAAAGTCACTGGATCTCTTGGATGCTTTTAAAATGTGTATCCAGAAGCAAACAACTTTTCTATGTGGTTAATGTTAAGGTGGAGTAGAAGTTTATAATGGATATTACATTCCCTCTGTAGGCAGAACATGCAGGTTCTCATTTCTGTAAGTCCTCTTTTCATTGTTGCAGGAGTCCCAAGTGGGTGTAAATATGGTTTCTTAGTTGAGATTCATGCAGCAAGAATCTTCCACCCCATTGCAATGGCAAAAAGAAGGGGTATCCACTGAGGTGCAGCTTTGTTGGGGGAACAAACATGAAAGAGAAGGTGAGTTCAAACTGAAGGTGCCCTATACCATTTCAAAATTCAACTTGCTAGCTCTTTTCTCTGCTTTCACTTTGATATGGTGGTATCAGGCCCACAAGACCCTGATAGCACTACATTTTACATGCAACATTCCTTAATCATTTAATCTAATCTTCATCTCAGGAGAAATGGCATAGTATGAGAGGCCTTTACCTGTCTCAGAGACCCATGGGGAGAACACCTTGTAAAGAGCTTTGAGTTCTGAAGTTGAAAATAAAAATAATGCTACTTACAGGCTCTTTTATTCATTACCACTTGTACATGTGTAGATGTTGGACTGCTTCAGTCTTATCCCCATCACAGCTGACAACAGTTCTGCCATTAAGGTAGATTTATGGGAGCTTTACCTGACATTCCCAGTGGGAGTAAGCAAACTCCAGAGAATAGCAAAGAAAGGGAAGGCCTTTGTGTCATTGGGACACCACACCACATACCTCTGCTGCAGCACACAGCCCTCTCTGCCTGTTGATCCCTGGGGAAGAAGGACACTGCCCTTTTCAAGCAAAACAGAGTGACAATTGGAGTCTTTGATGACAGAAGGCAGGATTTTTTTTTTTTTTTTTTTTTAATATGTGCTTTTTATCTCCCTTCTCATTTTAAGAGAGTGGGAGGAAGTGATTGAAAGTGAAGCCTGGGAACAGCTGGCCTCTGTTTTGGGTCACAGAATTATCCAAACTGTTTGCAAACTCAGGTCTGTAAAGCTAACAAATTGGAAGTCACTAAATCCACCGTATACTTTAGGTTTCATTTGACGCCCACATGCTGAAACTACCTCACTTCCATCTGCTAATACAGAGAGATCCCTGCTGGAGTGAAGTATTACCCCTGTGCAGCTTGTCTGAACATGCTGATTTTCAGTGCCGGCAGAGTTTGCTTCAGTTTTGGGTCATGTCTGCACAATGACATTTGTGGCTCCTTCTCCCATTTGCTCGAGCATGAGTGAAGTCACCTGCAGGCTCTGTCCTTATGTAACAAAGGTGTTACCTTTTTAAGAGACAAACTTAGCAGAGTGAGGTGTGTGGAAGAGAAAGCAGACCATATGGCTACATGTTTCCATAACCTCCAGCACTGCTTGCTTGCAGTCAGCATAATCTTTGCCTTACAGGAAAGGAAATCCAGGAAGAGCAGAAGTAAGCTTCAGACTAGGAAAAATCAGTGGGGTACATACGTGATTGTCCCACTTATTTAGCTGCTCTTTTTCCCTGTGCATGGTAGTGCACAATGCATGTTAAAATTAAATAGATATAAATGTTGGAGGATTTCACTATAATGGCAGGTAAGTTAGGCTGGCTAAGTGTCAAATATCTTAACTTTTCCAATGTAATAGTTATTTTATCTGCATTATTTATACATCTGTAGCATGTCAGTTGTCAAAACACATTTGTTGTTCTGCTGTGTTCAGGAGAATGTTGCAGAAAGGCAGCCCTCAAATTCAGAGGCTTTAAGATGTACTACTGATGCTAATGTTGCAGCTTGTGAGGAACACAACTCCAGCACCTGAATCTGCAGCATGGAAGATAAGCTGTAGCAGATGGATTCAAACAGTCACATGGGCAGAGTAAAGTGTCACACCAATTAAGTGAGCCTGGCCCATAGACACTGCTTGCTTGATCTTTGTGAAGTCTTTGGTAACACTTTCTGTAAAAGGAACGATCAACATGAAAAGGTGTCCCTGGTACACCTTCAGCAGGCAAAAAGCTTCTCAAGTCTGTTGTTCTTAGGTTTTATTTGTTAAGCCATCAGCCTCCATTCAGCAACATCTGCCATCTTAAGCATGGGCAAGAGGAAAAGTGCCTTTCTGGGCTATGTGGTTGTTACTTCCAGAGACGATTAGAGCAGCAAGGACACCAGCATTAAAAGAGCTTCCCACCTCTCTCTGAATTAGTTCTTTCTGGTGAAACTAATGTTAGGATGTGGTCTCAAAAGAGTTACCAGATGTCTCATTCAGTATCACCTCTAAGTCAGCCAAGATTTGCTTATATAACCATAGCTTTTCATGTACGTGGCAGGTTTTTTGGTGTTTTGGGGTTTTTTGTGTGTGTCTCTTAATATATTGACTTAGCTCAACAACACAATTTGTACCTATGTTCTACCAAAGGATGAAGACCTAACACAAAAACTTTTCTGTGAGATTGACTTTAGGCAGACACAATCAGGCAGGAACCTAGGTTCAGTGACAGTTAGTGGTGGAACACAGTCACACTGTTTTTCCTCTGCTTTCTTTAGGGTAAAGGGAGACATACCTGTCTAAGGAGCACACACTGCCCAAAAAGGTGATTTCTGTCACTTGCATGCGGAGAGCTGCAGAGTCAACCTTGCAGATGGCACTGGAAGCTGAGGAGGGGTGCAAAGAACATGGGACATTACTCCTTCCCTTCTCCATCTCACCTTCTGGAGAGAGAGCTCTATATTCTTGAAAAAAGAAGGAGCAGCAAGCTTCAGTGAGACTCTGGTTGCTCTCTGCTTCCCCCCATACTCAGCCTGCTCACACACCAGTGACCAAGGAAGGACTGGACTACCCTGCTGTAGGGACAGAGACAAGGTCCTACAGAACCATTTGTCAGCTAAGGTTCATGGTACTGAGAAGGCAAGAGGAAGAGGGACCTGTGGCATTACACAGAATTGCCTGAAACCTCCCCACCATCTTAGAGGCCCATTCCTTTGTCTCCTTCCCCTCCACTTCTTTAGACTCTCCCCAGTTTTATCCATCCCTCCCAGCTTCAGCTTCTCTCTAATGCATTATTTCTTCCTGGCAGCACACCTATGCTCTCAGTCACTCATCAACTCACTGCCTGTCCTGGTTCCTTGTCTCTTTCCTGCCTGGCTCACCAATAATGTTGAGATTTGAGCCCAACATGACAACAAAGAGCAGCTCCGTGGCTGCTCACTCAACTACTCCCCACCCACACACTCTGGGATGAGGAGGACAAAGCTCATGGGTCGAGAGAAAGGACAAGGAGGGTCCTTCACCAATTAAAGTCCCAGGCAAAACAGACTCAACTTGTATTAAATTATTATTTTTTTTTTTCCCCTAATGAAACACACACAGGACACAGACAACACAAAGAGCGCTGCTTACCCAGAGCAAGCTGCTCCGGCCTGGGCTTCCCACAGAGTCACGGGCTGCTTTGGGAACAAACTCTCCTGGTGCCGGGATCTTCCAAAGCTGCGTAATCAGAGTCCACTGGCAGCAAATCCTCTGGCCACAAATCCTCTGGCCACAAAATCCAACTCCACTGGCCAAGCTCACCCCTCCTGGTGCCTTCAGGGAATGTTCCACCACGTTCCTGCACGAGTGCAGGGGGACAGCTGCCATCTTGCCATGGGTTGAAGGGAAACTTCTGCTCGGGTATCCTTCTTCCCCTTCTTCCTCAACAACCACCAGCACTGCTCTCCTTCCCCAGCACAGCTCTCTCCCTTGAAGTGCTTCTTTGCTCAGGTGTTACACCAGTTCTTTCATATGTTAATTGCTGAGGTGCATCCATTGTCCCTCTAATGGCTCCTTGGCTGGTTTTGGAGCAGGTGGAGCTTCTCAGCTTCTTACCAAGCCACTCCTGTGGCCCTTTCCCTGCTACCAAAAAACCAACCAAACCAAACCAGAACACTGGCCCATCTGGACTCCCCGTACACCTTACTGACACATTTTTAAGTACAGGTTAGACACAACTCCTCTTGGTCTAACTTCACTCTTGTCATTACTCAGCTAGATGGATGATTGATTGTAGGAGTTTTAAAAGCCACATAAATTGAGACTTTTACTTCTCACTCTTGGAGGCAATCACCACTCATGAACAGCATGTAAGTGTTGCAGCTGCAAGTATCTATTCATTTACACTCTTCAAACTTGTCCTGTAACTAAAGAAATACAGATTTTTTTATTTTTTTTTAAATTAAGTTATACTAGAACTCGATATGGTGCTAATCAGCAAAGCTCGCTTAGGAAAACAATCTTTCCTTACCTTGAAAGAAAAACAATACACCTTTCAGTTCAAATAAAAAAGAAATTACATGATACAAGCAAAACTAATTTAATCCTGAATTGAGACAAAAATGTTTAGCAAAATAAAACACTATTTTGAGTTTTACTGGTTTGACCTGATACTATGTACAGAAGTCTAAGCAAGACAGTAAAAAATCCCTTCATTGAAATGAAGTATTTGAATTTATAGTCATTATTTTCATTGGCTAATGATTTTAAACAGTGGTGAAAATACTTAGCTTTGCTATCAGTGAACACTAATTATCCTTGGAAGCTTCTAAATTTTTCTTATCTCCAGAAATTATTTACAACAGTTGCATCCAGAAATGGCTGCTATTAGACACAGTCAGATTTTTCTGTTTATTGAAATATAGAGTCACAGACAATCATTTCAGTTTATTAAGGAGTCTAAGGAAAGACAGTGCACAGGAAAGGTCTGTAAGCTGTAGTCATAGACATCAGGTTGAACAATATTTGCAAGATTGGTGTGACTGAAATATGCAGAAAACAAGACATGCACTGACAGAAGACCTGAGTCATACACATGGTTATTGGTGTGCGACTCCTTCTGCATTTGTCACACAGTGTCTGGTGGGTACATGGTAAAGGACATGTTTCACCCACTTAAAACTCTGTGGACAAATTAAGCTTTGTACATGTTACTACCCAAGTGACATCTGTGAACAGAGAAGGGAAAGCTCATTTCACCATCATCATTCAGCTGTGCAGTTCCATTGCATGCTTAGCGTGGGGCACTTTGTTCTGTTGCCCAAGTTGAGATTTTTGTGCTTCAAAAGGAAATAAATAAGTGATCCTGCCTCTAAAAAGCCACCACACTGAAATGTCACTGTGACCAACAGGCTTCTGACTTTCATGAGTATTGAACAAAGATGCACCTGTTATTTTAATTTCAGTTTTTCAAGACCTATCTTGGCCATCTGCTGTATGAATAAATTCAGCAATCATTTGTATCAGGGAAAAATGTGATTGGTACAACCGCTTCCTCCTCCAATAGGTTTTATTCAGATAACACTGGCATTGCTGTGACCTTTATGAATTAGTGACTTAAACATACAACATGCAACAAAGAGCCTTCATAGTGGGTACCATGGTTTAGCATGGCAGTCAAAGACAAACACTCAGAATCAGCCTAGAAAGTAATTATTTTATTTAATTGACGTACAGTTTGTACGGATAAGTCAAATCTTTAATTAGAGTAGATAATATATGAGAAAACACAGTTAAACTTTCAGCACACATTCCTTCTCCAGTGCATCAGTTTTTTTCCAGCTGTATTGGTTGTTTCAATTAAGAGACATTATCTCCTTCTTCAAGCCTTGACCTGCTTCTATACCTAAATCATCACAGTTACAACACAGTCATACCCATTTGTCCACTTGGTGCTCAGAAATATTTCCTGGCTTGATATACAGCTTCTGATTGCATTGTGAACTACCCTTTTAAGATGATGATGATGATGATGATTATTATTATTATTATTATTGTTATTGTTATTATTATTTTATCAACTTACATTTAAAAATCGTGTTGAAGGAACTTCAAGATTATAAAATCAAAAACTAGGAAGTACCTCCACAAATATACCCTGTCTGTACAAAATGAGTTCAGCTTCCTGGAGTGTGGCCTTCATGGTACAGTCAGAAATCACACTTTTTTCCCTTGTGACTTCTTCATCCAGTGCAGGTCTTGACTTTTAGGCTGCTTACATTGGATGAAGTATTCACCTGATGCTTTCCTTGCAAAGAATGTATCACAGCTTCAACCAAATGCATGAGACCTAAGGTCTTTTCAAAAGTTTGATCTTGATTTCTTGTGGGAGGAAATTAAACTTTACTTGTAAGAGAGTTCAAAAATCAAAAATTGGTCTAGCCAATTTCTTCAATACTTTGATATCTAAAAATTGGCTTAGTTTGGAGGATGTTGCTTAAATCACTAGTCAAGGTTTCCATCCCCTGAAATAAAGAGAAATGTCAGCTCTTAAATTCAAAGGTTAAGTAGTAGTGTGTTGGATATTAATTAATGGAAAGTAGGGAATGCTGTGTAAAAGGCAATTGCATAGATTATGTTCTCCACAGTGTAGGCAGAGCTTTAAAAATTGGATCTGGCACAATCTTGCTTTTAATTTCCATTCTACTTCTTTGTTCAAAATATTAATCTAAGTTTTAGTGTGGATTTCAGTCAGCCACATTTCAAGCAGATGGGTGTTGTTTTCCTCAAGGTTCAAAGGCTTCTGGGGCTATGGGGTAGCATGTAATTATATGGTGCAAAACCGGTGAATTCCAGAGTGCATAAATTCAATAAAAATTAAAACATTGAAAATACTTCTACCATTGGTTGGCTGCAGAAGCAGGAATACAAAAGGAAATTCTGATCCTGATTCTAGGTGCCATCCTTCACTCAAATCAGTGGATTTTCCTGTAACCAATCATACAAAATGTGCAGAGAGCAATATGAATTTGTAGATGATACATAAGCCTATCAGATAATTTGGAGCTGGCTAGTTTGGGTTTAATCTAAGACTTTTCAAAATAACACCAAAAATATGCTAGAAGAGAAAGAAGTACTGTTATTTTTCATATTTGTGGAGACTATTGGCCCAAATACTTGCACTGAGCTTCGGAAGGTGTTTGTCCTTAAGTATTTAAGTCACAGCAGCCCAGAGCCTCTTTAAATGACTGCAGCTGCCAGGAACCCCTCTGAAAGCACACAGCCACTATGAAATGGTGAGGCACAGATACTTAGCATCCTAACCATAAGAGACTCATCTTGTTTGCTTCTCCTGTAGGGCAGGGTTGGGTGGGTGGGTGGTCAGGGGAGGCCATTTGTGCCTTTAACTAACTGCAGATCGCCCTGCCCAGGGTGGGGTTTGAGCCAGCACAAAGGGCAGGCTCTGCTGGGGCAGGGAGCAGGGACCATGTCTTTCCTATCTGCTCCCAGGCTGTCAAAACAAATCAGGTAATGTCCCCACTACTTCCTGCTGGACTTCAATTATAGCATGAACATGAACACAAAAAATGCCTTATCCCTGGGGCATACACAGCTGAGAGTGTATTCTCTTAATAGATCTATTTATTTTCCCTCAAAATAGATCTCAGCTGTGAATTTCCACCCTGAACAAGTATCAGCTGGCTGACACAGGGAAGTAAAGAAAAAGAAAGATCCCTCTCTGGGATAAACTGAAAATGAAGGCTTAAAGGATGTGTATAACCAGCCAATAATGGTCTAGTTGTAACTAGACAATAGTGGTCACTGGATATTTTGCCTTTTTTCTCAAAATAAGTATGTATACAGCTTTCAGCCTTCCCTGCTGTTTCCCAAACCGAGGCAAAACTTTGCCAGCTCCCTGGCTGTTAAGCCAAGATGGAAGCTGCAGAAGACAGTCTGGGCTAGTGCCTGAGAGTTACAGCATCCTCTGTGTAGCTGTTTGTCATGAGGGTTTAGCAGTGCTTGAGTTCAGCTTTGCTGGTTTTTTTTCAGCTATGAGACACAGCCAGGCAGACATCTCTAGCCACCCTCTTTTGCACAGGGCGAAAAAGCAAATACAAAAAGCACAGTTTCACAGATCTGGAACAACCTCAGCAGCAGCATTAACAGGCTTTTTCCTAAGGAATTGCAGTGTGAAGTCCCTGATTGTCCCTCCTGTGTTTAAAAAACAAAAAACAAACAACAAAAAAAACACCAAAAAATCAGAAATAAGGTTTCTCAGTGGTTTATAAAGGAGGATGGTAAAAGGGAAGGAAGGTGTGTGACTTATGTTAGGTTCAAGCCTGGTCAGGTTAGTATCTGCCAAGAGAGAAAATTTGGGCCCAGGCACATGACACTGGTTGAAGTAGGTCTGTACAGAAGAGCCTGGGTTGTAGAAAAGTGGCCAAAATATTTCTTTTTCTCTTCAAAACATATATCTGTCCAGGAAAAAAAAAAATGTTTCTTCTTCCTAGCTATGCATCAGGCTAGTCTGATGTTTTTGATTCAGCTTGCTTGGTGTAGTGCTACCAAGCACCATGAAGGCTTCCTCAGCAAAACTGGCAGATGAGTAGCAGGATCCCTGTTTAAGGCAAGTCTTCCCAGTGCAACTGAAAACTTAGTGAGATCTTTGCTAAATTCCCTCAGCTAGCCCTGAGTTCTGTGCAAAATTCCTCCTCTGTGAGGTCAAGGGAAGACTTGGCTTCTGGAGACAATGACTCAAAAGCTTTCCTCACCTGCTGCTTGGGCCCACAACCCATTTGTGGCTGGTCCTTACTTTTCAATTTCCTCATCCAGCTGGTCCAGCCATGAGGGTTCCCCTGAAGTGCATCAGTGGATTTGCACACATGCCACAAAGCTTGCAGAGGCAATAGAACAACCTCCTAATGCAGGGGAGACGTTCTTTGCTTTTCACAACACGGCATTAAAAACTGCCTGGCCCAGGACTCTCCTGGAAAGCAGTGTGATCCAGGTAACTCCTGTGGCTGGTAAGACACTGCTGCAAGGCACCAGCTGGCCCCAGCATGCACCCTGCCATGTGCTGTACAGGAAGGGTGTGCGCTTGTTTGGGGTGAACAGAGTTCCACCAGGAAATGATGGCGCTTCCAAGAAATGATTTGGGATCCTTACTGCCTGTGGAGCAAATGCCAGGCTTGGATGAACAGCATCCCATCTGAACAAGCCAAACTGAATAGCCTCTCTCTTATTTGGCAGCGGAGTCTAAGTCAACCCTGATGAAACTTGAAACACCTTTGTACAATTTGCATATTTATGGGATTCTTGAACAGTGACCATATACTGCCATAATTATCCACTAAGAAGGTACCTAGTGGGACTATAGATCAGGTGGATGTATAATACAGTACAGATATAAAGAAGACTGTAAACATTAGTGTAGTATTTTACAAGTCTCTTCACGTGTCATTTTGTAAGATCTGTAATCTAGATGATTCAAAAGAACAGCATTGGCAACATCCAGCCTCCATCTGAGCTTTGTTGTCCAAATTAGGGAATAAAAGCATCTCTTCTCCCCAGTTTGCCGTCCTCCAGCATAATAAAAATGATGGTATATTTCCTCTTTAGTGACAATTTTACATTTGACAGGTGAGGCACACAGGACATGGAGAAAACATAATTTTCTACACTTTTGGCAGCAGTCCATTATGGAAAAAAAATTGAATATTCCCTGTGGTAGTGATGGACCAGCAGAAGAAGCTCCCATGTATTGCACTTTTGTTTTTTAATTATTATTTTTTAATTGTTTGTTTGTTTTACTTTCTTGCTTCTTTTTTCTTCCTTCTTTGCAATGATTGTGGAGTTTTTGTTTGCTTGGCCAACACTTTCCCTTACAACAGCCAGTCAATCCTGCATTCCTCTGACTTTCTAAAAGCTTGTGGCTGTTAAAAGGATAGTGCAAAGGTGTTTAACTTATGCCTAGTGCAGGCATGTGCAAACTTAAGCATGATCAAGTATTTGCGGCCTGCCTCAAGAACAGTTTCTCCTGATGAGTAGCACTTTAGTGAGTAGTCCCACTGACTTCAATGGGATGACTCAGGTAAGCAATGTGTATTGCAGTTAAGAGGTTGAACACAGGTGGAAAACCAAAAGTTGTACGGAAATTCTTCTACGCTGAGTGTGTGCACCCAGTTCCTGAACAGCATGGGCAGCCAGTGCATGTGTTCACAGGTCCTCTGCAGCAACACATCCTGTCTGTGTGAGTCTATGCTGGGAATGAGGAAAAAATATCTCATATTACCTTGCAGTGCCTATTGATGAGTATCTGTGGTTTTAAACGGGATTTTTGGAGGGGGAGGGGAGAGAGGGAGGGAGAAACTGCTCCACAAGGCTGGACAGAGAAACAGGGTCTCTAAGAAATCACATTCTATGACATTGCTTTAGTGTGTGGCAGTATGTTACAGCTTGTAGCTCCTTTCTGCTGCAATAAATTTAGCTTAAAGTCTCAAAAGCCTGTTCACCATTTCAACCATGTTAATGGAGGCCAGGTTCCCACTCTTATTCTGAGCACAGCTGTTGCTGCCAGCCAGGATCTTGCCCCTTTCTATACAAACTAGAGAACACAAATTAAATGCTCCCATCACCTGCATTGTCTGTGTCCTTATTTTTTTTGGGAAAAGAGAGAAAGCAAAACAGGTGTCAGGTGATGCTTTGTTTTGGATATGGACAACAAGCAGAGTTCACAAGCAAAGCGATCCTGATAAGGTCTAAAGTAAGCAGAAGCATCTCTTAGGCCAACAGGAGAGACCAAGGCTAGTTTAATGCCTAACCTGCTGGTAGGACTTTTGCTATTATCTAGCAGTTACATTTGGCATTACATTACATTGCCTCTGTGGCAAAGAAGTCATTAAACCAGCCCATTACTCTTGGCTGTTCAAGTAAAAAAACAGGATGGATGTTTGGAGATAGCAAATCCCATGCAAGGGCGATTCCTCTTTACAACGCACGTTTCTGTGTGCAGAAAGTGCCCTAGGAAGGGACAGCTGTGCAGCAGCACCAGCCCCATGGTCAGTTTCAAGCCAGCTCTCTGGTGTTCAGGATCCCTCAGCACAGCCGCAGATAGAGCAGTGCCTGCACCCTGATGCCCATCCAGCAGAGCTCTTGAAAGGAAAAGAGGGCCTTGTCAGTTCTGCAAGAGGAAGAGGAAGCATCCCCCCCCTCCTCCCCTGTGCATGGGTGTGAGAGGTCTGGCTAGTCTCCCTGCTGCCATGAGTGAGATTATGCAACCTGTATCTCCTCTCCTCTCAATGGGAGCAAAACACACTCTTGTACACAAAGCCAAGGAGCTTCCCTGCACATCATCTATCTCAAGCAGTCTGCTCATTTGGTACACGTGGGTGGACTTCCTGACCTCGTAGAAATGCTGATATAAGCAGGAGGGGAAGGTGCAGGACCGACTTTAAAGGTGCATAGGGACAGACTTTCAGCACAGGCAGCTCAGTGCTGCCTGTGGCTTCAGTGAAGCTGCACTGACTTACACCAGCTAAAAACCTGTTCTCTGCTTGTGCCCATTTTGGCTCCCTTGCCCTGCAGACACTGCCAAGGTGCTGCCAGGTACCCTGTAGCTGTCTCTGCTGCAGGCTGAGCAAGCCCCTCCTCAAAGGACAGTGCTCCAGTCCTACCAACCCAGTGGCCTCCTGGAGCCCCTCTGGTTTGTCATTGTCTCTCCTCTATGGGGCCCTAAATAGGACATATTAACTGGATGATGCTTTATAGGCCCTGAGCAAAGGGAATCATCCCCTCTCCCTTACACAAATCTACCTGCCCTGTAGATCTGTAGATCTTATAAACTAAAAAACAAACAAACAAACAAAAACCACACAACTTGTGCACGGCAAAAAAAAAACAAGGAAAAAATAAGGACACAAAGAACATGGCTTGCCTAGACTTAGATTGCTTATCTGAGACCAAAAGATAATGAAGTTCGCTATTCTGCCCTGAGACTAGCCAGCAGCCCTTAGTGGTTCAAGAGTATGAAGACATGGGAGACTTGCAGAGGGGGATTTTTGGGAATGATTTCCTAACTTCCAAGAACTTCAGTCTCATGAGTGGTGAGTTTAGATTTAATAGGTCCTGAATCACTTTTTGTTAATGAATTTATCAGATTTTTTTTTTAACTCTATGTAAACCTTTACCATCCACAATGTCCTGTAGTAAGGAGTTTCACTTGTAATTAGCTGAATGTTTCATGAAAATGTGCCCTTTTTCATGCTTGAAAATAATAGGGGTTGTGTTTGAAACTACTGCTTTTTTATTTTACTGATGCTTCTTACTTTAGTGATTCCACAATCACCTTCTTACTTTCACTCAGGTGGAGCACATGGGACTCCACCACACCCACCCGACTGTCTTCAGCCATTTATCTTGCTGTTTTCAGTACTTCACCTACAGCAGATGTAGGGACACAGACTGCAAAGGTTTGTTTTTTTAAAAAACAAACAAACATTTCAGAGATAGTAAAATAGCTACAGCATGAGCTATGAGTCCATACATTGGCATTGCTGTTACACTGGGTGCCATCTCACAGCAGAATCTGGCTCTCTGGTCACTACTGAGGGTTCAGTACCAGTGGGGTCAAATCAGTGCTGTCTTAAACCAATGTCCATGAAAAGGGAAAAAAAACCAAACCCTTTTCTCTCTGTTTCACATATCCCAGAGTGCACTGACTCTTCTGAAAAAGACATGTGATTAGTCCAGCACAGTATAAAATCTGCACTCCAGCTTTTTTTTCTTCCTATCAGAGACTTCCTGAGTCTGGTGCAATGCCTGTAATAATATTCTCTCACTGATCAATTGTGAACAATTGATGTGGCCCTTTAGGGTTAAATTGGTGTGGCCAGCCTTCCTCAACAAGATTGTGGCCTCTGGCTGTTTTGCTACATGTAGGGCCACTTAGTGAGACTCCCTGACTGCACAGCCTGGCAAAAAGGCCAGAGGAGGTTGAATGTGTCCTGCATCCTGTTTCAGACTGGGAGTACCTGACTGCACCAGCAACACAGCCTGAAAGAGCAAACATGTATCATCTTTTTGTCTTGAATAAAGATCCCAGATAAGATGGTGTTCTGCAGATTGCTGGAACAGTATTTTGAAGATTTGGGTTCTTTATGATTCTGCCACAGTTTTTATGCGCTTTGCTGAACAAAATGCTTCATTGCATCATGCTTGAGCTTCCACCTCTGTTCAACAGGGAGTCATTATAGGGGCCCCTTAAAAGTAGGGAAATACACCAGTTAAACAAAGGGAATGGTACTGCTGACAATCTTTTCAATAACTGGTCACATTTCTTGGAGGTAAACACTGTCGTCTGGTTGGTGGTTACCAGAAGGCATTAATGGATGTTAGAGCTAATAGTAATTAATTGACCATGTAGAACCGCCGATGACTGAAGAAGCTGACTCAGATCCCACCTCTTTGTTTAAACTTGTCTGTAAATTCTTCACATTTTCCTTTTGTAAGAACAAAGGTAAACTGCTTTAAATGTAACCACAACCTGTAAACATAACATGCAACATCTGAAGGATGGGCCAGATTTTCTGTTGGGTGAGTGGGTACAGCTTCCAGACTGAGGTTGAGAGGTTGGCTCAGCAGTTTCCAAGCCATGAGGGTTTCCTTTCTGTAAGATAAATGAGGCTTTCTGCAGAATGAGGAAGAGCAATGCAGCTGTCTTAAGGCCAAGGGAGCAAGCTGACAAACTGGAAGAAATGGACATGCAAGGGTGGACATTTGCTGGAGGAGTAATCATAAAGAACATAAGGGAGCTAGGGTAAAATAGAAGTTTCACCATAGTCTTCAGTCCAAAATGCAGACAATTAAAGGTTTTGAAAATACCACCCCAAACAAATGAATGGAAGGCAATAAACACGAGTGTAGGACAGCTCTCCTCCTCTTGAGCAAGTTTTGGATTTGTACAGACATACACTGGAGCTGCAGAAGACTGAGCCCTCCACCCCACCCAGATTTTTCAACCACCAAAAGATGCTGAAGCCCCAGCCCCACACCTTTTAACAATGAAAAATGCAGATGTATCTGACCTAATCACATTCCACCAGACATGCATACAGACACACTAGTGTGTTCTTTGCTGGTACAGTAGTGACTCTGGGATCTTGGTACTTTTATCCTTAGTTAGTCTCCTCATTGCATCCACCCCATGCAGATCCTCAGACAGCTTGGGCTGTGGTATATGGGGTCAGCCTGTGTGCTAGGGCACTCACTTTGCTGCGCCAAAGGAAGTGACAGCACAGAGTTTCTTTCTCTGTGTCACAATTCATTCTGCCAAAGCCATTTGCTTACTTGAGAAACTATGACAACTTTGGAAAAGCACCATCTCAAAACCAGGCCTGTCTCCGCTGATTGTTCACAGGGAACAGCATTCTCGTTTGATTGCTTTGCTGATGCTTAACTACTTTAATTTTACTACAGCAACACTTGCTAGCTAATTACTCTCTCCAAACAAGCCCAGCTTATCCCCTAGCTCTCAGCACTTTAGTCAGGGTAGTCACTCACTTATTTTTGCCAGAACACTGGGATCCATATCAACATGACTTATTATTTTCTTGAGGTGTCCCTAACCATCAGACACTTCATCAAATTCTTTAATATCTTTTGCATCCTGTTGCTGTAGACAAGTCATGCACCTGCTGGACCATCTGCTGTTGCAGACTGCAGTTCAACCCACGCACACAAGAGATTTCTTTATCATTACTTTGCACTTTGTTAAATGGTATCTGTCCGTACAGAGAGGCTCTAGTGAGGTTTCAGACCAGGGCCAGCCCAAGGAGTTTCAGAAGCACAGGCAAAACCTTAATTTTCCTGCCATTGACTCCAAAGGATTCCATTTCTACCTCCAGAAGTTAAAGGGAGCAAACGGGGAAACTAGCAGGGCAGTGTGACATGCTGAGCCCTGTTCATCCTACACCCATGGAAATGGGAAGTCTGAGACAGCACAGTGGCACCAGCCAACCCAGGAGTCTAACACAGAGGGGGGAAGTGCTGGGGCTATGGTCCCATTCCTGCCAATTTTCTTGCCTGCTCCCCACCCTTGTCTCATGTTCCATTTCTTACTCCTATTTATGGAATTCCACTAAAGAAGCCTTGCTGTAATCACCTGGCTTTTGCATGAATTTTTGTTACACTGATTTTGGGGGTATTCTCTTTCTTTTTACCTGTCACAAGTCAATTTATTGAGGACCTATTCTGTTGGTTTATTAGGCAATCCAGCAAAATATCCAGCTTTCTATCACACTCCCAGAGCTTTGCTTTCACAGCAATATTTTATTTTCCAATTTCCTTACAGTATGGGCCAAGAATAGAATGCCTCTAGTTTGTTTTAGTTGCATCCATGAATCTGCATCACTGAAAACCATAGAGTTGCTTGTAGTGTTTGGCAAGTAAGTCTTTTGCCTTCTTGAATTTCTTTACCCTGCATTTGTTCTCAGTGATGAGGAATTAATGTGTTTTTGACACACATTGTTTCACTGCCTACTAACAGGATATTGACAGTCTTGGCAGTCTAGGCAATGGTAGCACATTGGCAATATTGAAAAAGAAGACTTCTGTTACCATAGCTTTAGAGAAGGCAACTGCAGAGATTGTTTCAGTAAGTCTTAATGTATTGTATTAGAAACGTGCACTCCCCAGGGATACTTTTGGATTACTTACTTGTTCAGTCTCACAAGGTCTTTGGAGTTGGTTTTTTTGGTCAGTGTTCCCTGAGCAACTGGTATCTTGTAAAGAAACTTGACAAAAATATCTTCTTTGTTTTCTATGTGCAATATGTTGTTACCACTAGTGCTGTTCTACAATCACTCAATGTAAACACATTGGTTACCAATGCACCCCAGAAAATGTAATGGCATTTTCACTCCTCCCAGGTTTCACTGACAGGATCTTATATAAACATCAGAATTTGATCAACTGTATTCTCTTTGCTTTTGCTGTAGAGTCTTTTTCTCTGGAGATAACACAAGATTGAAGTGACAGTAAGGAATGCTAATAGGAGGCTGGCTATCACTCACCTGATGCCGAATGAAACCTGGCAAAAAAGGGAACAATTAATACCTCCTGAGAGAAAATAGAGGTCAGTGTGCACTGGAAACAGTGGCCACTGTTAGTCCCATTATTAGGTTCAGACACTGGTTTTGTTTATTTATGGTACCTTTCCATCTCAGAACATAAACTTTGTGATTTAGGTGACCAGCTACATAGCTGAGATGATGACAAAGATTACCAAGTTGTCCACAGCAGCTGTGGTGAATAGTTCAGGAACTAGATGATCTTTAAGGTCCCTTCCAACTCAAACTATTCTATGATTCTATGAAACTACTTGATTAAATGAGTTTGCACACAGGGCCATCACAGTGGTACACATAGTAATAAAATTATCAAACAGCACTTTCGTATTCTCCCATATAACTGACATATCTGCACTCTTTCTATGTATTAATCACGAACAAACAAAGGTCTGAATTTGAAGAATAGAACTTGCATTGTCAGTTTTAACTCATGAATAATTTTGCAGGAGGAAGTGCCATTAAAATACATTATTTCTCTGCTCAGTGTGGAGATCCCACAACTTTCAGTTCTGTACTAGCAAGCTGTATAGGACTAGTACATTTAGAGTAATAGAATTCCTGTCTTGGCTCAGTCTTGGATGTTTTATGAGTCAATTAAAACCACTTGAAAGAATTTAGTGACACAGGCACCACACATTTTATTCCCTGACAACTGAGTTCCACATTGTTTTTCTAGGGGTAGGATTAATGAAGGTTTTTTAAAAACTTTGCCCCAAAGGGAAGTACCCAGATCCCAGTTATTTGTATTTTTAAGCACTGAAACTTGGCAGCCAGGGCACATTTTGTAGGAATTTTTTCAATGATCCCAAAGAAGCCTAAGTATACCTGTTTCAATGTCTTCAAGTGTGCTGAAGTACTGTGTTTACTGGGACATGTGTGGCCCCACAGCACCTCATGAGTTGTGTTTTGTGCATGTCTGTGTGTGTGTCTGTGTATGACCTGAGAATCTGGAGAGCATTCTGTCTAAAGGATATTTCACTGGAAGTTCTATCCACAGAGGAAGCTACACCAGCCTGATTACATCAGAGCACTTACCGTGCTGAGGGTCTCCAGCTTGACTCCCTGTCTGACTTCCTTTAAAAAGGGAGGAATTAGTCAGCAAACAGCCAAGTTATTTGCTGTCTATCTGTTTTAACTAGGGCTCATCTGGAAATAGTCATGATGTGCTAGGGCCAAATTTTCAGGCATGCAAATCACTATTTCCATGGACTTTAAAGGAGCCATGCTAATTTTCCACCCTCAGGGACCTCACATTTAGATTTTTCTTAAACTTTCACACTACATTAAATACTTTCCTTACCATGCCTTTTGCCAAACAAAGTTGTATTTAGCCCTTTGTCTGATATTTTATGCTGAATTCACTTTTCTCACCAAGCAGCCCATAATACCTTCATTCATGATTTTACAAGCCATGAAAACAAAAAATATATTTTAAATGTAGTTTTAACTTCCCCTGGCTAATCTTTTAACAGGTGTTTAGTTTTGTAATTTTTGATGGCCCAAAATGAGGCAGTAGGAGACAGTGACAATGGGGATCAGGTCGCCCTAACAGTGGCAGAAGGATGGGGCAACAAGACTTCACACCATGTCTCTATGCTGTGGAAAAAAATGAAAAGTAATTAGTCTGAAAAAAAGGAACAAGAAACAGCTTTGATTCAGTGCTCCCCTACAGATGAATGAAGTTATCACTTGCTTTTAGAAATATAATGAAGACCCATGCTAACCTGAAACCTTAGGCACTTGTTAAATTGCATGCAATGTGAAACAACATCAAACTGAGCATGTAGAGAGCAATTTTCTGAGTTTATGCTCCCAACTCCTGTCTGTCAGACAGGTACCCAGTTCTTAGGGTAACAACAGAGAGCCCAGGTGTATTTGGAGTGCATTTTTCCTCCACAGCCATTTAGAGGACTCAAAACAGACATATCTACAGTTTTTGCTCTGGCCTGTTTGCAGCTAACACCTCACTTCTACCCCACCCACCAGTGCACCTCATATAACGCAATTTCAAAGCATTATTTTCTGAGGTTTGAAATAACTGGAGTTCCCTGGGCTTTAATTTACCACTTGACTGGTTTCCTATTTAACCTTTTTCTTCAATCCTTATTTCACAGTGTGAAATTATATCCCCACACACCACATTTCTTTTTGAGGCAAGCCTACCAAAATTATCTTCTGCTTGGATGTGCTGGCAAGTGCCTGCAACTTTCTGAAACAACTCGGTGAAAACAATTACTTACAGAAGATTCTCAGTGAAGGATGCATCTGAGAAACTTTGGTAGGGGGAATGGCATCTCAGACACATTTTACTAGAAATTTCACTTATTTAGAAAGGAAAGGTCATTAAACATTTCTGAAAGAACAATCTTTCCCAAACCCAGTTTCTGAAAGATACGTCAGTGCCTGTCTTTAAGCAAAGGAGTTGTCATAGAAATACTATTGTGTTTAGTATGATGCCTACTAAATCAGGGATTTAACCAAAGACACTGTAATTAATCACAACAATTTTTAGAGCCTGAGCTAAACTCAAGAGTTGCTAGCTATAGATATACATTTCTTACACAGATAAGGCACAACATGGAATCTTACCATTGATTCAGGCTTTATTTAGACCCATCTTAATTATCTTGCCATATGAAAGACCTTAAAACAAAGCTGCAGTGACTGTTACCTCCTGTCTAACACTGTATTGATTCATTTTTGCTTAGGATTTAAATAAGATGAGTTATAGAGAAAACAAAGCCCATACAGAGAGACTCCTCCCCCTACATACATTGCATCTTTATTTACTCCTGCTCATCTAACTAATTTTCATGGGTAGCAAAAGCTCCAGTTGAACCACAGCAGTTCTGAATTAGCTGTGGACATGTGTGTACACACATGCAGGGAGGTATATGTGTGTGGGAAGACTCATCCTTCATTTTTTATATAAAAGATATAATTAATTTGAACAATTTCTGCATTTAACAGCAATCCATTTAGCTGAGCTCTCAGTGAAATCATGTACATCTGCATGTCTAGCCTATGGGACTAGACCTATTGGTATGTTCAGACAAGAGAGAATATCCTCAAGTTGGTCCAGTCACAGCTGTTCCATCACATACTAGGCCAGAGAGAGAAAACACGATAGTGATAACAGAGCTGTGAAAGACAGGGTTGTCTCAGTTCCAGTTCCTGCTGTCCTAAGCATTTCACCAGTCCAAAATTTTTGGTCAAGCTGCCTAAGAGACTAGCTAACTCCTGAGAGATGTGCACTTGCATCTCTTTGGACAGATGAAGGAACCAAGTTCAGGCTTCTCATTCTTGGGGAGAGGACACTTTTCCAACACTGGGCTGTTAGCACAAACAGGAGGGAAAGACTCTGTTCTTGTTGCAATGATTTTCAAACAACATCTCCTTTTTTTCTTGTGTTTTTGTTTCACTTTGGGGCTGTGAATGCACCTCCCTGCAGTATGGTGTTGAAAGCCTTCTAAACTTCAATGAGACATCTTGTTTTACTGCTCACACTTGGGTAGTTTATTACTTAGCAGACAAGGCAGTTGTGAATCCCACCATCAGGCACTGAACACTCCTCAGTCTTTGAATGTGGAGCCTGTGTGCCTAATTCAGGATGCTCTTTTCATGACCGGATCATTAAAAGTTTGAAACTATAAAGCTGAGAACTGCTGGGTCTAAAGTCCTCTCAGTTCTGACTCTTGTTGCCTTCTGTAAAGAAGGAGACTAGTAGCTTTGCCACACAGCCACAGGGGTGTTTTGAAGACAGGATATCATGGATGTTGCATGTCATTAAGATAATCTCATGAGATATCTTGAAGATAGCAACAACCTTGGGTGGCAGTGCAGGTGAAACGCACTCCAGCCTGCTTCTGCTGCACTAATTGGCTCCAACAGGGGGTGTTTTCTTGTGGTGTAGAGGCAGCATGAAGTGAAGCCCTTGGGGACCCATCAAACTAGCCAAGTGATTTAGTCAGGGACACCAATAATGCACCTATGTTAACTGCACCACACCAGGAGCATTGTTTTTGGTCCTGCAATAGGGCAGAGGTGCAGAGTGGTACCTGTGATCTCTGCCAGTCAGCTTAGTGCAGGATGGGCCAGTTTCTTGTTGTTGAGGGGAGGGTCACAAGGAAGCAGAGCGACCACAAGTCCATCACTCTCATGGTAGACAAGACCACAGAAGATATCGACACACCTGTGTGGCTTGATGGCTTAGTGACAGAAATAGCTTTACCAAACCCACCGGGCATACCACAGTTTGAGACTGCTGATCATGTGGGTGCAGGCTGGGAAGTGATCATGACCAAAACCCATTCTGAGATGTGTCACCACAGAGGTAAGGAATGTGTGCTGGCTGTGATGAGATTTACACCAGGACTGTACCAGTCTAATTTGAAAGGCCTGTGGGTCCCTTGTGAATGCAGCAGGACAATGAGGATTATCATACTTGGCCACTGAAGTCTTGCCCACAGTGAGGAAGACTCGTCAGAATCCAAAACAGATATGCATTTAATGTGAATTTGTTAAACCACAGTAAAGCTCTGTTTTGGCATTTTAATCAAAGGTACTTTTAATGTGATTAGACTTCATTACTGTACAAAGTGAACTGGTCTGAACTTAATTCAGAATTTTTTAGTTATGAATAAGAATATCCATCCAGAAATTGAATGAAGTGTCAATATACATTTAAAAAATTAATTTGGATTAATTTCCTTGAGAGTACAGTGTGTGGACTGAACACTGGTAAGTGAAGTCACAACACCTAAGTGGGAGAACTGTCAGTACTGATGGCGCTGGAGATGTTTGGATTCCAGCAGGGGCTGCCAATGTTATTTCTGTTAATAGATTTTCACCTTCCATGCCTTTTCACTTATTTTCAGAGGCCATATCCTTGGTTATAACTAGTGGTGTTTTTCAGGAGTGTAGTAGCCTGGAGAAACTTTGGCTTGATATGTTTTTGAGGAAGATAAAGCTTATGGCCACTAAATACACAAGAATATTTTTTTATTCATCCTACACCAAACAGTGTCAATACTTTGCACTTCAGTCGAGCTAGCAATTGTGACTAGATGTTCTAAAAAGTTCTGAAACAATAAATGTTAGAATATTAATTTATCTTGTGACAGTTTCCTGAACATCTACAAACTGGGTCCATAAAAATTGTTGGTGTATCAGAGGCTATGATATCTTGTTTGTAGCAACATATATACAGATACATGTACAAACAACTCTGAAATGTGCCATTTCCTGAAAAGAGACGTTAATGGGACGTCATCACCTGTCACGATTGCTGCTGTTGCCAAGACATTGGTCTGTCAGCTTGACCTTTAAACCACTGTTAGGATACCTTTGTGTAATCGAGATTTGCATCTTCAAAATGTCAGTAGAACAAAAGCTACTGTTGTCCTTACTCAGCTGAGTAGTTGTCAAAGACTTGGTGCTTAGCTGCTGACACAATTTCAAGTCCAATTTAAGATAAGAATCTGTTTTATTCACAGTTATGGTTAGGATACATTTTTACAACTTAGTTCTATTTATACCGATGTTTCTTACTCTTTTCTTTCCACAAATGGAGTGGCAACATGTAGTTTTGATGTTTATACTGATTGTCCTCCGATTTGTCTTCATGGGTTTAAAGGAACAACAAATGAAGAAAAGGAGAAATCAGCAGTCCTTGATTTGGGAGATGACTGAGAATAGGGTTAAACCATGAACTTGATTAATTCAGGAACAGATTTTGTTAAATAATTATTTTTTATGTTAAAAAATGTATTAAAACACTTTACACTCTCTTGATAAGGCATTGGAGTCTCCAAGTAGTTGTAATTAAGCCCCTTTTATATGGCCACTGAATTTGTACAAATGAACATGGAAGCAAAGGAAAATAAGATCACTGAAGTTTTTTTTCAACTGTTTATAACTCTGGAGCACTCCTTATTTATTTTGGTTTACTGATCTGTCTGTTTTGCCTTGCATTGCATTTTGCAGAGATGTTTGTATTAGTGAAAAATTAGACTTAGCAGCATTCTGCATTCACTTTGCATGACATAAACAATTACATGAAGTGCAGAGATCCAGAGTAGCCAGACTACCAACAGCTAGGTGAGGTTGGGCATAGGAACAGGTTAGTTTTTGTGCTGAAGAAGTTGACATTGACAGAGCAGGGAGATGAGTAAGTAAAAGCTGCATATACAGACTCTACCTGTGAGCTGGTGACATGTGGGCAGATCTCCTCTACCTGTCCTACAATGAAGCAGTGCACACAAAAATTTTACTTCTGCCTCCTGAAGAGCTGTATAATTTTTATGAGATTGTGCAACATACCTGAGCTATGGTTTCCACTCCAATGAAGTTATGTAAATGGTTGCATCCCTCTATTTCAATAAGTCCAAGGTTGCCTTTGGATGTGAGAACTGATAAAGTACCTTTTGACTAGCAGATTGAACTGTGCTGTAGCAGCTCCAAAGGTTGTTGTACGTTACCCATTTTCTGACTGGTCCCTGACCACTCTCTACCACAGTACTGTAACTGGGGTGGGGGTGGGAAGGACAGCTGTTAAGCATGGTGTTGAATCAGCTGCTACCTACCCTGCTGAAGTACCTCACAGCTGGCGACAGCAAAGGAAGACAGACAGTCTTGTGTGCTAGAAGTGATACTTGCTTCTTTCTTATCAGTGTATACAGGAGTAAATCACAGCCTTCTGCTGCAGATCTATGAGATCAAGTCTAAAATGAATGATAAGACTTCATTATGGAAAAAAATAGTCTTATTTCTGGGGAAGATTTCTGGTATGATTTCCCAAGAATTTTCTCATTTGTGACAAAGAAGGTGCCAGGGAGTCAGGAATCTGACGTTTCATTTTTAGGCTTTCATTTTGAGTGCATCCTCGGGCTCCTCGGGTCTTCTCACAGTATCCCTCCCTCAAAAAGTCTTTGGTGAGGGTCCGTCCTGTGACCTCCTCACTGTGTCTCGATGCTGATAACTCCTGCAATGACGGCCTAATGCTGATGAACACGGCGTGAAGGTAATGTTTACCTTGAGCATTTAGATTTTGCAGAGTACAGGAAACCAGGTCATACCGAGATTATTTAAAAGTACACTTTGTTACCCAACACAGCCCCTTACATTTTGCCGGAGTACGCTCCCTCCTTGCTGAGTAGTGACCCCTTAAGGAAAAACCCAGCTACTGCCGCCGTAACACCTCCCCATCGCCAGCTGTTCTTCCGTGAGATCTGCTTTCTCTCCCCTCCCTGCCTGAGGCTTATTCCCTCATTTTCGGTTCAGCAGATTTGAGAAAGGATGTCATAACGCCGTGTATCAAGAAATCCAAGATATTTCTCAAATACACCGTGCTACAGGCACCTTCTATAACTTTTTGTGTGAGTAATTGCACATACGTCCTTCGCCCCCTCCTTCCCCACTCCGAGGCCCCGTTTGATTTATACACTGATGGTGTTTGCCGGGCCACTTAGGAGTTATAATCTTTTGCCTAATTGTTTTACAATCAGTGTTGTTCGCGCCTCTTATTTTACCATAGAGACAGAATTTACAAGAACACTGGATTTTTTTGTTTGTTTCAAAGTCCCAGTGCTGAAAACCCAGTATCCCTGGTTAACCACTGCTTTCTTCAAAAGCTTGTTGCCTCAGGAGAGCATCTTGAAAAACTGAACTCTAAAACTGAGCCCTAAAACTTAGCCACAGAAGAACAGGAACTCATTATGTGTTGAGTTTGCAGTGATTTTCTTGTTTCAGGCCTGACTCAATGTGATTTGTCATGTTTTCCGTAAAACAATACAGAAAAATTATTCTACAGCATCTTCTGTGCACAGTGATCATTGTATATAGTTTTGCAGCATTAAGGGACATGCATAGTGTCCTCAAGAGAAGGAGGAATCATTAAGAACAGTTAAGCAGCAATCCTAGTTTTATGCTCTGATCCTATCTGTTTTACCACGTTGCATGACCTTTCCAAGCACAGGGTGAAGACTTTTTATTCTGGGATTTCAAGTAGTTTGTGCAGATCTTTCATGCGACTCTCAGAGTACTGCATTTAGGACCTAATGCTGTAAGTGCATCTCCTACAGATAATGGCTATCTGCATCAGCAGGGAATACGGGTCAGGTTAGCTGAGCAAATACATAAACAGATGCTTTAAGTTTTCAAGACCACAGTGGAGCTCAGTTTGGTGTATTTACAGTTACCAGTTACTTTAAAGCTGTCTCCGGTATGGCTGTGTCGATGGAGTTTCATCTAGGAACTGCACCAAGGCTTTACCTGACCACATCTCACTTCTAAGAACTGGTGTCTCTGGAATACGCCCCCTGAGAGGATACAAAAGTAAGAACGGACCCACACAGAAAACATCGACTGTAAATGCGACCTCCTCGGGGGCAGGAATCCCTTGCAAAGCACCAGGTGCGGGAGTGCGCCCTAGCCTTGCAAATCCCCCGTCCCCTGAGCATCCGCCGCTGCTGGGGTGGGGGGCCGCACCGCCACTAACCCTGCTGGAAGCCGCAGCTTAAGCAGGTGCGGAAGCCGGACCACGCAGCCACCCTGCGGAGCCGTCGCAGCCGTCTCTCTCTTACTCCCACCCCCGACCCCGCGCCGGGGGCATCCGCGGCTCCCGGGAGAGACCCCGTGCCTCTCCCCCGCCTCTCGCCCGCAGGTCGCCCGGCGTCAGACCCCTTTCCTTTCGCCACCAGCCGTGGTCTCTGTCGATCGGCGGGGCTGAACCGGGCTGCAGACCCCGCCCCGCCCCGTCCTGCCCTGCCCCGCCCCGTCGGGGCCGCGGTGCCTGAGCCCTCCCCGGGGCCGCGGCCGGTCCGCACTCCGGGGCCGTGTAGGCTCCTCCCGAGAGCAAGCGTGCGGTGCCCGGGGCGGGCATTAGTAAGGCGTGTGCCGAGGGGGTGTGTATGTGGGCTGGAGTATATTATTATTATTATTATTAGGAAAGACAGGGAGAAGGGGAAAAAGAAAGAAAAAAAAAGAAAAAAAAAAAGGGGGAGGAGGAGAAGGAGGGAGATAGGGAGGGAGGAGGGGGGTGAAGGGAAAAAAAAAAAAAGGTCCGGAGAGGAGTTTCCAAAAACTTCCAAGGAACTCGCTGCTCCAAGTCCCAGGCGGCGGCAGGCAAGAGCGATGCTGGAGCCTCGGGCGCTCCGGGAGCCGACAGCGGCGGCGGAGGGGACGGCAGCGGCGGGGAGCGCAGCGTCGGCCGGAGCCGGGATGGCCGAGAAGAAAAAAGACGGCAACGGCAGGAGGGGGAGGAAAGGCAAAGCGCCCGGCAAGAAGCCCGCTCCGCCGGACGAGGGCGAGGCGCCCGGGTCAGCGACAGGTAAGCCTGTCGGCAGGTGCGGGGGCCGCCCTGCACGGACCCACCGCGCTCTTACCGCACCCGCGGGGCCGCACGCAGCAGACGCATCCCGGAGCCGGCGCTGTCGCCGCTCGACCGGCCCGCTCGGCTCCGCGGCGGCTGCTGCTGGTCGAGCTGTCCCGGCCCCGCCGAGCGGCGGGGCGACCGTGCTGCTAGGAGCCCCTCGGCTGTACGAGCGCGGGCCGGTCTGCCAACCTCCCTCCCTCCCATCGGCCCTGAAACCCTGAGTGCCTCTCGGCCAGCTGTTGCTATTTTTTCTTCTCCTTTTCATTTTCTTTCGCGCCCACCCCCCTCCCCCCCACCCCATTTTTTAGAGGGCGTGGGGCTCTCTCCTATTACGAAACACGTTTTTTGCCCCTTCCTTTCCCCAGAATCGCTTAGCCTAGTTGAACGGATGGCGAACTTTCATGTGCGGTATTTTGTCTAAACTTGCAGCTATTTACTCAGGGATGGTCAGAGAGAATCTTTTGCTCATTTAGCAGCACGTGTTGTTTCTCATATGCCTCCCTAGTATTAAGCACAAGGATTCGTGTCTGTTGTAGGTGTCCACAGAGGTGGGACTGTGGGTCGACCAGAGACAGGGTTGCAAGTGAGCACAGTGCCTCAGCTCACCCTAGTTATTTATTTCTGTCAGCCAAACACCCCAGTCAAGATCGAGATTCCTAGTGTTGTAGAAGCACATGTGATCACATGATGCTTTTCCTAGAGAGCTCGGGTAATGCCACCTGGTTCCTCAGAAAGCCTAGTGGTACATACAGATGCTCTTACCTTTTTGCAATAGCCATGTGTAACTGGAGTTACTGGTTAGTTTATCTGGTACTTTGAATTCTTTATAGTTTGTGGAAAACTGTTTTCAAAGAAGCAGATAAAAAGCAGAATCAGTGCCTGATTTGGGCTTCTTTCTTTTTGTTCGTTTGTTTTTTTTTGCTTTGGGTTTGCTTTTTTTCCCCACTGATAGTAGCCAAATACACAGAAAGCCCAGAAGCGTAAAACTTTCTAAATATACCTACGTTAATTTTGCTTAGTGCGTCATGACCAATATGATGCTGCTCTAAATAATAATCAGTCCTCAGGGAGAATGTGTGTGATTCAGCAGCAGCAGGTATCCTTTTGAGGTAATAATC
This sequence comes from Apus apus, assembly GCF_020740795.1. NCBI lineage: Eukaryota > Metazoa > Chordata > Aves > Apodiformes > Apodidae > Apus > Apus apus. Next base: position 64,739,552 of record NC_067312.1, on the reverse strand, counting down.
TTTACAAACTAGCACTGCCCACTGCATCCTCTTCTCCTCTATGTCTCTTGGAGACACAGCTCAGCCAGCTTCTGCTCAGCGGTGGGTATAAATGAGTTTCAGATACAGCAGGGGAGATTTCCCCTGTTATGCCAATCTAGGGACAAGCTCCCCTTTTCACTTTCTTTCTCTCACTCTATTGGGTTTTTAAAGTGCTGCTTGCTGTTATACCATGTGAGCATTGTGAGCATCTCCTGCTAAAACTAACTGCCTCTTGGAACATTGAAACCTCTGGCAAACTTACCCATGACAGCTGGGCTGTTTGAAGTGTTCGGGGGTTTTTTTGTTTATTTTTGTGGTTGACAAAGAAAACAAGAGGATGGTAACATTGGAGGATTTGTGACAGGAAAGCTCTGTTGAACAAATGTAAAGGGGTGTCTCCTTTACATTTTCTGAATGTGCATACCTCAGAGTCCCATACTGTCCCATCCAATTTTCATAGGAGAGCTTTCTTTTTCTTGTTTTCTGGACAGTTTTTCATTTCCAGTGAAGCAAGGCTGTTGCACTGGAGGAGCTGGACAGTCTAAGGGGGCTGGGGCCAGTTCTGGCCAGGAGACTCCACTTGTGTTGGGCTGGGCAGTTGTGCCAGTGTTGAGGGAGCAAGGAAAGGAGCTATAAACCACAGAGGATAATTTTTGAGTAATCCAACCAAGTTGATTATTAACTAGGCATAGATTTTTGGGAAGATGGGCATCTTTCATTGGTAGGGAGAGCCAGAATAACAATCTGAAGGATCCATGCAGGTCTGTATCACCTAAAGTTTAGGTATCCTTGTGTATTTAATTCCCATTTCTAGTGCTGTTGTCTGTTCATGTCTGTCATTGTGAGAGCTATATCTGAAAATACGAAAGGTGGCAAGAGTAGTCTGAGGTTCAGCAAGGCAGGGTTCAGATCATGCCTAGCTCCTAAGGCTTTGCTGAAACTCCAAAGAGTTCATGTCCCTACTTAGCCAAAATATTCCAGTGTTTGAATGAGAAGGAATCAATTTTTCTGGCAAGTGCTTACTTGAGTTCTCCAAAGTGCCAGTATGTTTTTGTTGGTATGAAAGAGTACCGCCTTCATCCATACCTGACATTACTAGTCAAAAGTTTCCTGTGCGGACAAGAACTGAGCATTCTTCTATCTTATGTAATTAAACCCCCACTCCTTCCAAGATGGGTGTATGTGCCAGAGTAATTCACATGTGTAGCTAATCCATGTAGTGTTTACATAAGTGATATCTAATAGAAGAATGAAATACAGCATAAGACATCATGGTACACCTGACTCACAATCAAATAACGACATGCCGTAAATGTTGCATTTATAATTTTTTTCAATCTGTTACTTAAGGATATTTTCTGTTTTAAGGGACACTTGGAACAAGAACTTAGATTTTAGAAGAGAAAGAGCAGAAATATTGGTTAATGAAAAATGTAGCAAGAGAATGCTTTTACATTTAATACAATAGGTGTTTATCCTTTCTGGACAGGCAATTAAGAGCTTGAATTACTGACTGGGCAACACCTGGTGATTAACAGTGCTGAACTAGGGATGATGTGGTCTTCTGACTTTGGTGGGACCACTGTTTCTCCTTTTTTGCTAAAGTAGTTTTGCGGTCATATGTGATGATCACTTTGTGTGTTTAGGATGTGCAGTCTGAGAGGTCATGAAACAGTTTTGCTTTTTAATTACCGGCTTTCTTTAATTGGGTTACATTAGGAACTCTCATCTTATTTCCTGTGTTTTCTTCTGCCAGTAGTTTGCATCTGGTCATGGTCTTCCTTCAGTACAAAAACCAGCATCTTGCAGCCAGTCATCAGTTTAAAGATCTGTGCACCAGCAGATCTTGAGGTTCTTGTTTGGTGCTGGTTTTTCTGATTATAGCTTCTGTCAACCTAGTTTCTTTTTGTCTGTTGAAGTACATCACATATCCATTCAATCTTGGGTCTGGAAGCATTGTCTTGCTGGTAACTTGTCACCAAGTTGAGAATCAGCTTTATTATTTTGGGGAAAAAAAAGTGTATAAGAAAATGTTTATTTTCTCCTAACTTACCTGGAAACTCCAGAATTAGTATTGGAGAAGAAAGAGGGAAGAAAACACCTTAGAAGGATTGGCCTCCTCTACTCAGCTGCACAATGGTAACACAGAAGAAAAGATCTTAATGTTTTCCATTGCCCAGGTAAAATCTAGGCTCTCTTAAAAAAAAATTGGGATGTCCATGTTGCTGTGGTTTCTTCGTCATTAAAATTATGTAGAAGAACATACTCCCCTCTCACTTCAAGTTGTTTTGAACAAACTGATTCTGTCTGGCTTGTGTCAAGTCCCGAGCGATCATATCTTCCTTCAGCAGGGCACTCTAGGTGGTGATAAATACAGGGATGGAAAACTGAGGAGAGTTTTACAAATGGACAGGAGCTTATGGCTTTTTTCCAAGTGATTTCACTGAACTGCTATGCCAACTGAGCACATAGACAGGAACAAAACATCTGCCAGCAGGGCATCACCAGCACACTTAAATTACATTGAGTGTAGGCACAGGAACCCAAATGCAGGGAAGATCAGGTTGTGAAGCAAGGTCTCCAGACCTTTCCCTCACAGAGGCACTACTTCTGTCTCAGACTACTGTTATAGCAGGAGCAGGGATGCTGGGACTGGGCTCACTATGTCAGCTCTTGAACCTTCTGCCAACCTTACTGTTGGGCCATGTAAGGTGGTGCTAGTGAAATGAGAGAAAGGAATCAGCCCTAGAAAAATCCCTATATGAAGGAGCTGTGTTTTGGTAAATAAGGTGGTGCACCAACACATCAGTTTCCCAGCCCCTTTGTCAAGTATTTGCAGACATCTCAGGAAATGTGTTTTCAGGTGGTTTCTGCTTGGCAGAGAAGATGAGGGAGAGGCTGCTGGTGTCGAAAGGGCAAACTGTGAGAAGACATGAAGTATTTCTGAGAAAAACAACCTTGATGGGTACAAAGGCTGATGCTGCCATCAGAGCCGTGAACTCCAGCCATAGACTGTGTCAGCTGCTCTCTAAACACTAGGAAGCACTAAGAAGAGCAAGGCTCTGCAAGATCCTGATGCAGAAAGACAAAGTTGGAAGAGTGAAGAGCAGCAAAAATGAGTTCCAAGCATATCACTTCAGTGAGGTGGCCTCAGCAGCACTGTTCTGAAGACAATTGTAGTTGCAGAACCCAGAGAAAGGAGGTTGTCACCGACATTAAAAATAAATATCTCCTGGCTAGAAATTTTATTTAGACTTAGAAAAAATGCCAGAGCTTTGAGACTATGTGACAAAATAAACAGCCCAAAGTTCAGATGAGATGAGTGTGACTGAGCATCATCTTTGACTGCATCCTGGTAGCAGGCATGGTTGATGGTGGAAGAAATAGTTTTGATATTTTAATTTGGTATTAAAGACCCAGTTGCAGCTCAGGGCTTGGTTGAGAGGATTAGAGCTCAGTCTGAGGCATGTTAAATTTAAATTGATACTCAGTATTCATAGAGAGGTCAGAATGGCAGGTCAGTATTTTAGCATGAATTGGAGACAAGAGCCTTGCAAATGAAATGAGAGCTGTGATTTGTGGTAAAACTTGTCCAATCATAGAGGAAAACCACTGCTTGGAAGGACTGACAATTTCTTGTGATATTTCCAGGCCAAAATATGTATTTGCTGCTGGTATGCCTGTACATTTTTTCTGGGAGGAAAACCTCTCCACCTGTGTTAAATGCCTGAATGCTCCAAGCATTCCACACAATCTTCAGAGCAATTTTGAGAATGAATCCTTTAAAAAGCATGCGAGTGCATTCATGTTTTGTGAATAAATGCAATTAGTCACCATTCAACCTTTTTTGACTTAACACTACAAGTACTACTTGACTGTAGCCATGGGAATGCAAATAAAATAGTGAGGACATACCAGTATAGTTGTCCAGTAAATACTGTGTGTGTATAGAAAGACATTCCCCCTGTGAAATAAATCCAGAAACTGTTCTAAACTTTGTGCAAATATTGATACCTGGGGAAGGCTGAACATTTTTTTTTATCTTGGGTATAGAAATGCCAAGATCTGATAAGCTATGCAAGGATTTTAAAACATTAATCCCTGGCAAAGCTTGTGAGCTGACACTCAAATCTGAATTTGTCTGTCTGCAATCATGGGATTCCCTTGGATTTCTGGAAAGGCATTAACTGAAAAAGAAAAGGGGAAAAAAAAAAAAGTAAAGTGAAACAGTTTGAAACTGCTGTCATCAGTAAAACAAAACAAATCAAAAGGGTCCTCTGCGGGTGATTTTTCAGAAGACTTCAGCACTCACTACTTGTGGCAGTTCACTTTTCATCTCATCCACTGAATCAAAGTCACTGGGTCTTCTACTAAACTTTTTGGATACTCAATTCACACGTGGCTAGCCACAAAAATCACAGCGGAGCTACTGAGCATCTTTGACAACAGATTCTACTTAGGCACCTAACTGGCAATTTGTTATTCTGAAAGTAATGGGAGCTAAGTGCTGAACTGTGGAAGACTTTCGTCCAAGCATTTGCGTTCCCCCTCCTCCCCCTTTTAATCTATACGTAAGCATCTGATAGTCCTTTGAGGCAGGTACTTAAAACCGAGAGCAAAACAGTGAATAACAATTGTGTTGCAGGGTGTCAGAAGCTCTGGAAATGCTATGAATTCTTACCAAATCAGTGCTTTGTTAACATTCCAAAAGTAACAAGAGTGAATGTGCCTTTAACAGTACTGATAGTTTATCATGTTCCGTTATGATACAAGAAAACAAACCAAGTGTCAATATTTTGTGTGAGTCATTCTGGCTGTACAAAGGACGGCTTGAATATGCTTGAAGTGTTTCAGTTAACCCTCAGTTGCTCCCTCAGATACCCGGAGTCCGGGGGTCGGCGGGGAGAGCGGCGAGGTCTCACTTCAGCCCAATTAAGTTTACAGTGAAAGACTTGCATTTGCAGAGAGGCGGTGTCAGTGTCGGGGCTACCGAGGGTCGGAGGCTCGCGGGGGCGTCGTGGAAACGCCGGCTTTAAAAACCAGTGAGAATGTCCTAAAATAATAACCGTGAAAGGGAACAATACCCGTTGGTCTACTGAAGGGAAAGGAAGAGGGGCTTGAAGAGGGGTCCCGCTGCCGGTGCCGCTGCCGGCGGCGGCCGCGAGAGGGTGCGGCGGGAGCGCGCTGCTGCCCGCGGCCCCGCGCAGGTGCGGGGGAGGGAGCGCCGGCCCCGCACCGGCCCCGCACCGGCCCCGCACCGGCCCCTCGGGCCCTGCTCGGGGGCCTGCGGCGGGCCCGGAGCTGCGAGGCTTTGGGCTGAGCCGTCTGGGAGACTTTCAGGGATGTTCTTCGGTCCTTTTGAGTCTGTGGGTGCTTCACCAATACCAGAAGTGACGCGAGGATGGCAACTTGGAAAGCAGTCTTCTGAAAATGAAGGGAGGTGGGGGGCTCTAAAGTTGTGCTGAAGCTCAGTGGATGTGCAGGTAAACTGGTAGAGAAGCTGTGAGTGAGGCTTCGGTCCTGGCGAACACTCTGCTCTGTTCTCATGCAGTATGAGTATGAAATTGTCCAGTGTGAGGTTACAGGGATGTCCATGAGCATGCTTTTCTCCTCTTTTCCTTCCTTCTTACTTTCTTCCTTCCATCCCACACTCTATCCCTCACTTTTTTCATCCCTTTCTTCCTCCTTTCCTTGTTCTTTTTCTCTCTCCGTTCTTTGTCACTTCCTCCTTTCTATTTGTCCTGCTGACCTTTTGTGCTTCCCTGTCTTTTTCTTCCTTCCTCACTTCTTTTCTTCACCCTTGCCTCTTTCTCTCCCTTTCGCCCTCCCTCCTTTTCCTGTTTTTTCCCCCTCTTCCGTCTTTCCCTCCATCTGTACTTCCTCCTGTCCTTCCCATCTGCTCTATTTCTTTTAATGGGGAAAAACAGTGAAAGAAAAATAAGGATCTTGAACATAACCTCCTGTCTGGAGTAACTGCTAGTGTTTTATTTGTGCACAGAATACTACTAGGGTCTGGTTTTGCATTTCTGGTTGTGTAATCTTGTGTGGGAGCATTAGATTTGAGGTGAAATTGACCATGTTATGTAGTTTGCTCACTGTGGGCCATCTGATTCCTCCTAACTCTGACAATGGAGTCCACAGGCTTCACAGGTCGGGGAGGAAGAAAGAGTTGTTAATCCATCTGTGACAGTTCACTTGGGAGCCTCATTCCCTCTGTGTATCCCATTCTCAGGTTTTATGAGCTGGTAGTCCTTCTATCTCTATAAGTAGGGGGAATCCAGGTCTGGCAGTTTGGGCTTGACATTCAGGCTTGGACCCAGGCTAAGCCTTGCTCAATGCTGTAACAGCCTCCATTTCACTCCTGAGTCAACCACATGCCATGTCTTATGGCTAATGGTTAATCCCTTTGAAGGCAGTTACGAAAGTATGAATGCATACCTGAGATGACTAAACAGAGTCCTGGTAACGTCCAGTTGCAGTGGTGATTGACAGAGGTTGTTCCCACTACTGTAACTGCCAGAAGAGTTAAATTTTAAATCCGGCACTGGGATATTCTGTGTGTGTGTGTATATGATATTGTAGTAGGATTGTTGACTTCTACAGTGACAGACTCTTTAGAATTTTCTTTTGGGGAGGTCCACTGGACTTCAAGAGGAGAAAGAAGAAACTATTCAGTCAATGCTATATTGCACCTGTCTATGAAACAGCACTGAAAACTGTTCTGAGTTATTGCATTATATTTGGATTGGACTCCAGTAAATTAAATGGGGCCCATTATTCTGTAAATACATTTTTGCATGTACCCTTCAATTGTGCCAAATAAACTGGTATTATTTGTGTCATCATAGCCCTTCAAGGTTTACCTGAAAGCAGTATCCTTTCAACGCCCCACTGTGAGACAAATCCAGTCTGAGAGCAAGCTCCTGTTGTCTAGAAGCCTACAGTTTGTGCACATCCAGGGTCACATCAGATCAGAGTCTAATCCCAGCACACAAATCAAGTCTCCTTACTCTCAGGCTAACCTCTTTCTTTAAACCACCCTATTTCCTGGTAAATGACCATTCTAGAGATAAGAACATGCAGATAACACGTGTCTCCTGCCCTGTGTTTTGATATGCAAAAAGATTATTTTCTCTATGAAAATGTGTTTCCTGGAGGGCACTGTGAGTTGTTGATGTGCCTATTGCAGAAAGGAAGAAAGAAGATGGGGTCTTTTTAGTAGCATGCACATTGATGTCTCACTGATTCTGTTCAGCCAGCTCTGTGACAGAAGCTGTTTCCACAGGGAGGATATGGTGATGGAGAGCATCAGGGAAGATGTCAGTTGTGCCATCATGCCAGACCTGTATGATTGGAGAATGTCACTGGTAGGATTTGAGAGACCCTCAGAGACAAGGTAGTATTAGAGAAATTTTCCAGCCAGCAGATTCTGAGGGCAACATGTCCCATTGCAAGAACAGAATAGAAACTTCCCATGTAGAGTGTGACATGAGCTGTAGAAACTGGCCCAGAGTAGCAAGTGCCTCCTCCTTGTTTCTGCCCGCTGCTGTGCTTCTGCAGAGAACCATACCAGCTTTACATATTGTCCTGATAATCTCAAGAGAAGTCACTTTCAGCTAATCTGAAAAGCAAACCTGAAAACATGAAAGCTGCTAGTTGGGCCTGTTCTTGGAAAGGGTGGACTGAAAGCTCACTGTAAAGAGTGTATTCTCTGTGGGAGGTCTAAGGGATGAATGGAGTTTCCAGTGCCCTGAGGGTTCATTAAAAGACACTGATTTTAAAAGTGAAGGCAGTTAGGCAAAGGAAGGTCTTGCTTGGGTGTGTGGAGGATTTGTGTCACTCATAGCATTTGGAGTGATGGTTGGTATATTTTTTGAAAGATATGCTATAGTTCAACCAACAGCTATGGGATGTATGCAGAAATTACTGGGTGAGGTTTTATCTGTGTGTCAGGCTTCTAGTCTGACCTTCTGAGCAAGTTCTTGCCAGGCTTAACCAGTTATTGCCACATTCCTGGAGTCCTGGCCTAATCTTTTTTATGTTGATACATTTTGATTTAAATAGGATTTTTTTCTTAAGCATGTTGCACATGGCATGTGAGAAGGTGCTGCAGATATACAAAAGGCTAACTGCAAATGTTGGATGATAAAATTAACTGTGAGGAAAAGAAACTGTCAGTGAAGCTGAAACCACTGTAAGGTGCAGGTTTTCCTGGCTGTGTGAAGTGCCAGCAAGGTCAGAAATAGTAAAGCTATTTCAGAACAATAATCGGGGGGTGGAGGGAATGATTTTAAAATAAGGTCAGAGAGGCTGATTTAAAATAGATAACTATCCTTTTAATGGCCTGCTCATGATCTTTGGCATTGCTATGCCTTGACTATTTCTTCCATCTGTGAGTGAGAGTATCTCTTACCCCATTCTGTCCTCACTCTTACAGTGAAGACCATCTGAGTGAGGAGCCTCTTTGTTCAGGCCCATCCCATCACAAAATGGTCAGCAGTCTTCCGTGCTACAAGGTCTCTTCTTGAGGCTTATGTCAGTCCCACAAATGCCAGAACCCACTGGTCTCAGCTATGGGTGTTCTTGCTCTCATCTCCAAAGTGCTGTCTGTCCTTATCACTTCTCCAACTCACACCTTGACTGGTAGAAGCTGTTGGAAATAACCAAGCTGTCTCCAGTTCCAGGCAGGGTGCGTGAGGGGAGCTGGTTCTTTGGCTGCAGACACCAGGATGAAGGCAGAGTGTGGCGTTATGGGTATTTCATCTTTGCTGCTGTCCATGAGAAAGAGCAAGGGAGGAAGTACAATTTCTAAGAGCTGTTGAGAGAGCAGTAGCTTCATATAAGCATTTTGTTTTAAAGGTATGGAAGTAATTGCACAGCTGCTGCCTGTGCAAGAGGACATTGCTTCCTCTGGAGGGGAGATGCTGAATTGAGATTCCCAGACACTGAAGATGGAACTAAAGTCCCAGGGTGGATTTTTAAATGTTTGTCATGGTTCACTTTAGGCTTCCATGGCTTTTCCTCAAGATGACTTTGCTTGCAAGTGCCATCAAAGCTTAAGTAAGCTGCCAGCTTTTGTTATCTCTTTTTCTGTCCAGAGTCTGTATTTGAGTCTTTGGTGTCTGTTTCCTTTTTGTTTCCCAGAAGGTCAGACTCTGCTCCTGTGATGGGTTGGGCTGAGTGGTGGCTGCCACACTGAGCTTGCCCAAAGGTGCCTCCATGGCACAGGCAAGAGAAACAGCATATCCATGAGATGAAATGGCAGGAGGATGTAAGAAAATACTTCATTTTGCAAGCTTTTCAAATGCTTGCCTAAACAAAAAGTGTTCAGAAGCATTGTCTGTCACACACTGTACTGCCTCTGCATACTTATCCAAGATGCTTCTATCTGAGGATGCCAAACTATAAATTTTCATCAGACTGTTCCCAGTACCAAAGGCTGCTCAGTGCTTTGGCAGGGAGGCTGCTCATGCTCTGCCATCTCCACCATGAAATTAATTAGTCCAGAAATTGCTCTGATTTGTACTGTCATTTAGTTTGAAGCGTCACATTCCTTCCCACAGTGCCAGGAGGTTCAGACACTTTGTGCTGTCCAGGGACATCACAAGAAGGATCCTGAGGCAGCCTACCTTCCAAGCTTCCATCTATTTCTGAGCTGTGAAAAGACAAGTCTACTTGGGAGGGCCTTTACACTGTGTGCATAAGTGGCAAAGAATGGACTGTGATGCTAACTTGCTTCAGTGTAGGCAGTTTTCCCTAGATGTGTCCCAGAACTCTCTGTGCACAGGATGAGGAAAAATAGAAGTTGCTGCTAGATACTGATATTTTGAGCCAAATCCCCAGAGGATGAAAAACTTTCACCTTAGAATTGAGGGTAAAAAGGCCATGAGCACCGGAGAGACTGGATGCCAGCTGTACCAAAATAACATCAGCATTTGAGAGGAGACCTTAGCTCATAGAACAGCAGATCCAATCTGCTACCCATTTCAGGCAGTTCTGCAGTGACCATGTTTATGTATCTCCCTGTCCTGTGCAAAATTAGGCTGTGAAATAAACCTTATGTTCCAGCTTACTGACAAACAAGTGGACCTATCAGGAATGCATGAAACTCGTTTAACTTTACTGAGGTGGTTTGCAAACTCAAACTTGAACATTTGTCTAAGCACTCTCGTAAGTGAAACTAGCTGAGGCTGTATACAAGGTGAAGCTATCATGTCTGTGATTAGGTTCCTCCTCTTTCAGCCCACATGGGTACCGATGCATTTTAAACTCTGAGAAGGCCTCAGTGAGAGCCAACTGAGAATGCAGTTAATGACACTCTGAATTATTTAAACTGAGAATAACATACAGAATTCTGTTCTGCAAAAACAGTATTTTGAAGAAATCAAAATTATCACTTTTATCATGTCTGCTGGGCTAGAGATGTTAGGAAGAGAAACATAATTAAGTATCTAATGTTTGCTGACAAGGTAAATGGTTAACTCAGCTGATCCATGAAGTCAAGTGCTGCTTGTACATTTTGAGGTGTTTTGCCATCTTTTATATCTTACTCTCTTTACATCAGCAAAGTGATACCTGTTTCTCATTCTACTCTCATCTACTTAGTTTTTGCAAAGAGAAGACAAACACTTTTTTTTTTCTGGAGTCGTGCTAGAGCAGTATTAGTGCAAACATATATGCAGAATTCTGCATGCACATACACTCTAGTCTCAACTGCAGCAAGAGAGGAGTTAATTTTGAAGTGTTTGAGACCTCCTAGAGTTATATTACATCAGAGAATTTCTCCACTGGGGAAGTGTCAAGAAAAGAAAAGGCTTATTTTCTAAGCCATTTTTAACTCATGGTTCCATAAAAATGCTGGAGCTCCTGGAGAGACCCCCTTGGGGAGTGGTCCTGTGAAATGTGCCAACAGCTGGACAGCACAGATTTGGAAAACACTGCTGTCCTTAAAGAACAGAACTGAAAGCCAGTGTGAGAAAGCACTGCATTTTCCCAAATAACCCATTTAATTCTGTATTAGTGTTTTAGAGAGGAACAAATGTATGTTCTTTTGATAGTGTTGGGAAGCAAGCTCTTCATGCAAAAGCAGAAATCTCCATACCATGGCTTACAGCAGGGCACTGTTGAAATGTCCAGAATAGCGAGTTCCCTTTGTTTTTGTTTTTTTTTTTTTTTTTTTTTTTTTTTTTTTTTTTTTTTTTTAAACTGCAGTTGGTTAACAAATGCCTCAACAAATTAAAGAAATACCAAATGTCCTCAGGATTGCCTGGTTTCATGGCATGTTTCATGACATTTCTTGCTATCAGTTTCATGGCAAATACTCAGTCTATTTCATATCAGTCCCAAAGAACCCAGGCACAAATAAGAGCTATGAATTGCTTCAAAGTTGAGGGATGAGCAACAGCTTGGGGTATTTAGAACTGGAGTTTGTTTATGAGGTTGTTTCCATTCACAAAACCATGGTGACTGCTGGCTTTATAACTAGGGAATAGGTAAGCTAAAAAACATAAGACAGGTTTACTCTCAGCAGTATTTGCACATCCTTCTCCTGACCATCAGCAGGGTACCTGTGAGTCCAGTAACTGGCTGAGGAGTGCCATCTGTGCTGCAGTGGAAATACCCACCTCACCAGAGCCAGGTCCCTCCCTGGAGCCAGCCAAGGTTCCCCACCACCTCCAAGCCCCACCAGAGGAGTGAGAGAAAGTTTGTGCATCTGCGTCACACCACAAAGGCTTCTGAGTGTCACACCTGACCCCGTGATACCTCGTTCCTCCAAAGCTTGCTGACCTGGAGGACTTTGCCATGGCCAAAGGCATCACAGACAATGATTTATGGTTCCTTTTTAATTTTGTCTCTCTTCCCTGTCACCCACCATTAGCTGCAATTAGACTTAGGATACTGGGCTAGACTAGCATTTTGTCTGCATGGGATTGTCATGTTTATGGGTGCTGAAACATGCTTGAGGACAGAGTGAAGGATGGGCATGTGGGCCTATGTGACAAGGGAAAAAATTGGGTGTGGAGGATTTTTCAAGCAGGAGTGTAGGATATGCACTTGACTAGGAATGAATGCATCAGCATCTCAGGGAGTTGTTCCTTAAACAGCTGCCCATTTGTTATGTTCTCAGTGCTCTGCTGCTGTCCTGGTGCCTGCTACATCTCTTTTCCCAGCACCACCATCCACATTTCTAACAAACACTCTTGCCTGGAGCATGCTGTATATAACGTTTCTAGGGAGGAATGTGGGGGTGGAAAGACCACATGAGGTCATAAAGTTTTTGTGGAGTTGCAATGTGATCCAAAAAGTGAATTACCAGGTGCTTCTTCAGAGGGGAAGTTATATTTAAATACCTCATTTAGTAAGGCCTTTTACTCCAGAAGATAATCAATTCCATTTATTCTCTAAATGTGCATTTGTTTTACTGTAGCATAATTCCAGGATGATGTTTAAATTGATCAGTAGATTGAACTTAACAAATTATAAGATTCTTTTAAAAAACAAAGGCTATGCTACATATAATTTTTCCTAACACAGAAGATTTTACCAGGCTACTGAGCAATACAACTTTTAAAAGGCAGATGTTTAAATAAACATGTCAGATGCTTATTTTCAGAAATTTGCCTTTACTTTGTAGGGAAGTGAGAGAGTAGAGGTGCTGGCCCAATACTGTGATCAGCACTTTAACTCTTGTGTTCCAGGGCCAGGGTGGATATAGCATCGATCAATAAGCTTTAATCAAGGAGGGGGGGCAGAGGAGCTTTGGTAGCACTCTGCAAATGGATGTATGATTGCTAGAAAGGTTGCTGCCTCTTGGGAAAGCTTCTTGTAGCAGAGGGTTCGTAGGAAAGGCATTACACTCTTGTGAGCTGTAAGCACGGGTGCAGCTGGTCGTGACTTGGCTGGGAGACTGCTGGGTCTGCTGGTGGACAGAGCTGATGGAAACATGGGTTGTATTTTCTTTCTGCTGTGTTTCTTAACAGCACAGTCGAGTGCTGGTCTCCTACCCACTTGTTCAGGCGTCCAGCAGGGAGGATCAGCTGGAGGCAGCAACAGTGCTCCTTATGCACACTTGGAAGGCAAGAGCCTGTGGTAAATGGCCGGTTTATGCAGGGACACCTGGAAAGCTCATCCAAAGGAGCTTTTAAAGTGCGTACATTAAGCCATATTGGATCACTACTAGCATTTAGTTTTATTTTTACCTAGCTCTAAACCAGCCAGAATTAACAACGCTTCATTTCTGAAGGTGTGTCCCCACCATGGTGTAACTGAAGTAGCATGGATTCTTACTTTGAGTTCGTTCAGAAAAAGTTTTGCAGTCTACCCTTGTTTCAACAGCCCTAAAATCCTTCCCCCGTGCTGGTTAGCCTGGGCTTACTCTCTAGCCCCAGCTGAGTCTCCAGGGGAAACAAGAGAGCCCCAGCCCCACAGTTCTGCTGTGGTGTTAAACGAGGTGTTACACAGAGGCAGGGAGAAGTCAGCTTGGGACCATGTTCAGGAGGTGTGATGGAAAAGCTGGGGGTGGGCATAGGACTGGGATTTGTGGGGCTGAACATCAAGCAGTGAGAAATGAGTGAGTGAAGAGACGTCGTTGGTGGAGAGCAAGAATGGGAGGGAGGAGATGGAAGCAGAGAGCTTGGGAAGCAAGATGTGACTGGGATATGAGGGTGCAGGAGGAGTGGGGGAGAGGGACAGGGCCACTTTTGACTCAGTGGGAGCCTGGAGTTTAGGAAAGAGGCAAAACTGAGGTGTGACAAACCTGCAGCAAGGGTGTGATGAGTGGGAGAGAGAAGGAAGGTGACCTTGTGAGGGGAGGCAAAAGGCTGCTGATGCAGATGGCTTTGTGCAGCCCTAGTTCCCCCAGGGTCAGCAGGCAAAGTGACTTCACTGGCCATCCTCATGATCTTTTCCCCGCCTGCACAGCCACGCTGTTTCCAGGCAGTGACCATGGCAACCCAAGTTTTTGACTGGCTGCTCTAGGATGGTAGCCATAATGAGTATTGACGGAGGGGAGGGGAGGGGAAGGGGAGCAGCTGTGGAGCAGGGGAAGTTGCCTGAGTACAGTAATCGTGTTTGGCAGGTCAAGGGTGAACTGTGGCCTGCGGGAGTTGTACAATGCCCAGGGCTAGCAAAGTGATGTTATAATAAACCCCAGATGTTTCCGCTATTTACAATGTATACGTTATGTTTAAACCTGAAAATGCATCCTAGGATCTGGTGGGTAGGGAAACAGTTATTAGCTGCTTGGAAATGACTTGCTGGTAATGTATCTGTTCCCCCTTGATATTTGCTGTTGCCTGTTTAAAATATAAATCTTCTAAGCAGAGACCCTCACGAGCAGCTTCTTTGCCAAACCAGTGGTTCCGTTCAGCTTCATGAGAAACAGCACCATCCCCCCTGATAGTTTTTTGGGAGGGTGCAGCCTGGGCACAGCAGCCCTGGGGGTCGTGCTAGCAGCCTGCATGCGTTGGTGTGGGAGAGGCACTGCTGCCAGGCACAGGTGTGCAGAAAGCACCGTTTAATTTTCCCAGACTAATTGTTTTAGAGCTTGGAGTCAGAACCTTTGCGGTATGTCATGGGCCACAGAAGAACCACAGCAACTTTAAATAAGCATTTAAGGGGGGGAGGGGTGTAGTTGATTAGGCTTTTATGTCAAAACAATGGCTTGTCTACAAAAGTAAATTAGTCAGCTAAACTGTGAATTTACAGCCCAATGGTTGCTCTGCACAAACCCTCCAGGTGATCACTCCTACAGCTGGTCCAGGCAAGGCAGTCAAAATATTAACATTTAAAGTGAATTAGTTCAACTGTGGGAAGCCCTGGAGCAGAGGTTCCTGTCAGAGATGAACCAATCTGAACAATTTGGAGTTGAATCTGCTTTTGGAGCGAATTAAACCAGAGCCACTCAAATTCAGAAAGGATGTATTTGCTTTATTGGATTTAACTCAGGACAAATACACACCTTCAGTGAATCCTACTTAACTTCTCATGCCTGCCCTGGCTCCCCATGTATCAGTCTGCACTGCACCACACTCATCCATTGGGTGGGCACTTGGGATGTACAGAGTGTCAGGGACTGGAACAGGAGTGCTTTAAGCTAGGCTGTGTGAAGACATTGCTGAAGGACAAGTAACTGCGAGGAAAACGGCCAAAAATGGAGTCCTCACTTGGATGCACCAGTTTAATTTACTCATGCAAAGAACCCTGTAGCCCAGGATACCTGGAGCATGTGGGAGAGCTGAGTAGTCACATTACACAGCACTTTTCATGTCTTGATACGGCTTTTGGATCTGCATGGAAGTGAATCTTGGGAGTTGGGGAGAAAACTATGCAGATTTTGACAGTTTCTGTTGAGTTTTTCTTCCTTGTTCTCTCTGTCTAGCCCAAACACTCCCTGTGCAGCTATCCCATCACAAGTTTACGGTGGCATCTGTTAAGACCGATGTCTTTTCTTTCTGAGCTTTATTGTCCTCCCACATCCCGTGTGCCTGCCTTAGGGTGATTTTCTTGAATTTTGGCTGTGATGGACAGTTCCCTGGCTAGCTATCCAGTTTTACAGTATTTCACATCACGCCTCATAAGAAGGGATTCTTACAGAATACAAGTATTCTGCTAGGCAGACTGCCTGTGTGATGTTGATGGCTTGCTGTACCTCCCTCTGATTTTCTTGGACTCACCATCATGAGTGAAGAACTGTTCATTCTAGTGGTTTCTAACATGATACTCCAGTTTATAATGCAGTAAGCCACTCCAGTCATTATTAATTAAATGCCTGAGGTGACCGAGTGCAAAATGACCAAAGCTCTGTGAATTCACATCCCATTCCATGAACTAGCTTCCCCCCATGGAAAGCACAAGGTGTAGAAATGTCAACTGTCTGATACTTTTTTTGAATACTAGACTCATCTGCCTTGCTGATGGAGAAAAGCGGGTTTTTTAATGTTTTTCATTAATCTCTATGTGATGACCAATTTTTGCAAAGTGAAGTTGATGAATAAAAGTTAAAACAGCAATAACCTGCAACTTTCTCCCCCAGTCTGTGCCTAAAACTTAGGTACCTCTCCTTTCTTGAGGACATGATGACCATACTCAAATGTGACTTCTTTCATTAGTGATGGTGAATTCAAAACATGTTTTAACAATTTTTCTGCTTCTCTGCTGTCCTCTCCAATGTATTTAGCAAATTCAGCTAACAGAAATCTTGTCAAAATTATCTTTCTCTTATATTGTAATCTCTATCACTCTGTAGATTAATCAGTCAGATAACAAATACATCAGATTATACATTATTTTCCAGCATTAAAAAACCCACAACAAACCAAAACAAAAACCAGAGTGGTTATGTTTATGTTCAGTTACACAATTGTCCACATAAATAGAGGACAGAGATGGCATATCTTCAGAGCTTGGAAAAATGAGTTATCAAATTGAGAATAAGGGCTGTGCTTAATAACAAAAAAGAGTGTCAAAACAGTTAGCAACCAATAAGGATTTTTTTAAATTATTTTTTTAGGAAAGAATGGGATACAGAAAGAAAAAAAAAAAAGGGATTAAAACTTGCTGTTTAGATCAGTTCTTCCTCTGGTTATTTATATTATGTTTAAGATTGGGTAAGCAAGCCATGAAGATTAACAGCTGTCAAACCTCTCAGTACTATCAGAACAATTCCATTGAGAAATACTGAGAAACAAAATCTTCACGATTTTTTTCGTCTACTCAGAAATATTAGGATGAAGATACTGTGAGAAAGAAGGCACCTGGCCCTGTAGCATTTTGCCTTTCTTGGCATGGAAACATGGACTTCCATTATTGGATGCTGTGTTTGGTGTGTGTTCAGTCAACTGCGGACAGGTCTATAAAGGCTGCAGATGGAGGTGCCATGCACTTCCAGCAGAGATGATCACTTTGTTGTTGTTTTGCTGGATTTTGACCCTCCTTTATGTACTCTCAGCTCATGTCTGAGCTGTTAATGAGAATGGCTCTTGCGTCCTTTCACACCTCCCTGCACACACAGCGCATGCTCACTTCCTCTGCCTCCATCAGAAATGGCTTGTTTGTTCTGGAAGCTACAGGAAAATGCTATTTTTATACTGGCTTTGTACTATTGGAAATTCATTAAGCTTATGAGACAAAACACTCTGCAAAAAGAACATCACACCTGGAAATAATTACTTCCAAAGTCCAAAGTGAATTCCTCCCAGAAGTAATGATTTAAAAAGAAAAATATAGTAGGCATACAGTATAATTATACTGTTGTTTTTTATTATTAGGTTTCTCATCCATGTTGGATTTTATTACATCTCTCAAAAGATAGATGAAGATTCAGAATGAAAACAGTGAAAACAGTGTGTTTATCGCCTACAGAGCACTTTACTGTCTTGATTGTTTCCATTTCTCTTAGGAATAATGGTGTCCTGCTTGGTTGCTTCCTACATAAAATTCCCTTTGTAGCCAGAAGGGGGACTCAGGATACTAAACTTCAGCAGATGCATCAAAATCATCTTATGTTCTTTCTTCCAAACTTGTTCTCATACTGTTCCATTTCTTTTTTGGCTTTCTCCATCTTATCTTTCATAGCCTTATTTTGCATAGCTTTCATTATTATATATTTACCAATGTAGGACAAATTTTGCAGAAGGGAGTACTGAAATGCTATGACATGTCGCTGCAACCATGTTCCATTCCATCAGGAAAAGGCCAAGAGAGGGTCCTTTGTTTGCTGGATGGACTTCAGACCACTGCCAAGCTCATGGTGAAAGAGAAGAAATGGACGAGCCTAAGCAGAGATATGTGCCTTGCTTCGTGGTAGTGCAATAATCTGTGAGAGAAGAGCCAGAGGTAAAAAATGAGCAGAAAACCAGATGGTGTGGATACATCATTTTAGGAGAACAGCAGACTCATCTTTATGTTCATCACCAGGAAGTGGTGCCTGGTACTGGGCTTCTTGTGGAACAGTCTGGTCTCTGTACTCATGCCACCTTGCAGGACTGAGCCTTACAGGAAAATTTATACACCTGCCAGTTCGGCTGCTGGGGTTGCACAACAGTTTCCATTGTAAAGCCTTATTTTCCCAAACCTTTTTAAGATCAAGCTTTTATTTATTTATTTATTTATTTATTTATTTGCGTAATATGAGTTTCTTTCTCATGTCTGCTAGAAAATCTGGACAAAAGAGATGAGTGTCAACCCCCTAGGGTTCAGCACAGTTGGGGAGAAAGTTATGCATTCTGCCTGTTACATGCTGTTTTCAATGAAAGTCCAGATTGGAACTTGACATGATACCATCCTTTTAGGATAATGTGGTATTGTTTGGTTCATGAAAGACTGCTTTTTCTGGAAGACTACTAAAAGAAAGAAAAAAGTGACAACACATAAGAATTAGTCTGAACACTACGTAGACGAGATGCTTTCTAAAGGGAGATTTAGTTACGGTTTGACACTTCCATCTCATTGCTTGGGAAAACATTCCTCCTGTGTCTGTCAAGGAGCAGCAGCCGCCTCTAAAAGATTTTGCAGTTATTTACTTGAGATAGATTCAGAGAGGCACAGTGGCCACATGTGATGAGGCTGCAGCCTTTATTTTAATTCTGGATCTGCAAGAAGTAGGTAAGCAATCTGCTGGGCTACTGCAGTGTGACACCACCATCAGCATGTGGGAAACTTCTTCCTTTTTCTCACTCAAACTCTTTTCTGGGGAGATGTCTTAGGGTACTCCCACATGAGATTTTCTCTCTGTTGGCACAGTAAGGGGTGTGTAGATTGCTGCCTTCTTTGAAGGCTGTCCAAATCTGAACTGAGCTTGTTTGAGGTCTAGTCGGGCACTGTGTTAAGAGACAGCTTTGCTGCAGGTTAGCTTGCAGTCATTCTATTAATGCTCTTCAGTACTTTCTCAGCAGCAGAAAAGCACATTTTATGGGGAATGCTATGTGTGTATAGTCCAGGTGATTCATAATTGTAGTCAGTCTCCTGGCTGGGAATAAAAAGCAAAGCAAGAGTTTTCTGATTCAGAAATAACAACAAACTGAAGCTTTTACTAAAAATCATGTGGAACAGATAGATCACAGAAGTTGATATGCAAAAATCTCCAGCTCAGTTGTAGCAAAATGAAGCTGTTGTTCACAACGCTATTATCCTAGAGAACGAAACAAAAAGGAAACTAGGAAAGGGTTGGGATGTTGTTCTGATTCATCATTTTGTGCAGAGTTTTATAAACACATTAATGTCTTTCTGCCCTGGGTGATGAATATGGAATTAACACATATGAGTGTTAACATACAAAGTCACTGTCATTAGAGTCAGGTTTCTTAAATCAATTAAATTGAAGCAGAGAGAGCATTGCTTCTAGAAAGACCTGTTAGGACTCATTTAATCCAGAAGTTTATTGATTCAGCTTAATTTGTAAAAAAAATTGATTTTAATATGAGTTTAATCATAAATCAACTTTAAATCAGTTTAAGTGTGTTCCTACTGAGGCTTTGCATTGGTTTAATAAAACGTATTTATGCTTCACTTAGCACTCTTCAACTTTGGATATAGATAAGGTCTGTACTTAATTTTTTCCTCTTAGAAAGACCGTAGCACATTTCTCTGTCTTCTGGGGTGAAAGTCTAACTGTATCAAATCAAGGACAAAGCATTTTATTTTCACAGGGCCTGAATTTTACCTTAGTACTGTGCTGGGTCTTCAGTTCTTATCGTATAGCAAATAAAGCCCTGGATACTTGCACACTTGACATAATCAATTTTCAGGCTGTGATTTTATCCCTAACTGTGACACATGAAAACCATTTGTAAGTTTAAAAGAAGTGGGGGAAGGGAGTTTGTCTTGATTTGCCATGTCTTTTTTTTTTTTTTTTCTACTGTCAGTCTGTTCAGAATTTATGTGGAGTTTATTCTCCAACTCCTTTTTCAGATGAGCTTTACAACAGTCTCTGTTCTGTTAATGGAGAGCCTAGATTGGTGAATAAGTTTTGATAAATTATGCACAATACTTACTACACTTTATACATTTGAGTAGCTCTAGAAGGTCTACCTGTAGCTTCTATGTAAAGAATATCACCTTCAGACAATAAAAGCCGTGATTCCTCCCTGACAACAGATACTGGTAGCCATGTCACAAGGGTTAGATACATAGAACATTAAATAATTACTGTATAATGCACGTTATAATCATCTTTATATACTCCTGGATTTTAAGGCCATTAAAGGACTTTGACAAAATGTTACATAAATACCTGGTGAAATGGGCTTGATCATTACAGACCAGGAGCTCCAGGCTGGATTTGGCAGCCTGGAGATCTATATCATGATTTTCTGTGTTTGCGTGAGGATCCCACTCTGGGGCAGCCCACTACTGAACATTCACACAAGTCTCCTGGTATGCAATTCCACCACTTACTGTTGGTCTGGAGAATATTCTTTAAAAGCTTTGTCATTTTTACTACATAATTTTTGAACTTTTGCCTGCAGTCCAGAAAGCATTGCAGAGTTGCATAAAGTGTTCCTGTCCCTCCTCCAATGATTGCTGGACCACGGCATGTTTCTGCATGCTTTACTGATCATGTGGTTAGGGATTTTTTGGAGGTTGACCTTTAAAAGGATGTCTAATCTTGTCTAATAATTTAACCAGAGCAGATGTTTCTAATTAAATCTTATTTCAAGCTGTTCCTGATTGAAATTATTTAGAAATATTATTCTTAAGATTTTTTTTTTTAATTTTTCATTTGTCTGAAGACAACCTGCACACATTTTCAAACAGGTGTGATGTAAACATTTCAATGTGGTTTCTTTTCTGTTTTGCCATAGCTGCAAAGTATATATGGGGTTCAGTATTCATTGCAAGTAAATTGTGCTGAAGAGTATACGATGAGAACCTCTCTGCACACTATGCAAGCCTAGGATGTTATTTGCCATGTTTATATTTTTGCTGAGTTGGGTTTGGGCTGGTGATTGGTGTGCAATGCCCACATGTATCAAGATCCTCAGCTCCAGAAAGGAGTCAAATGGCTTTCAGTCTCATTGGCTTAACTGTTTGCACACCTTCTGGTAAATTAAAAAAAAAAAAAAAACAAACAAAAAAAAACTAAAAAGAAAAGAAAAAGGAGGATGTTGCTAACAGGTATTTCCAAGTGATGGCCACCTCAGTCAACTGAAGGGCCAGGACTAGTTGTGCCTGTGTCACTGGGTAAAGTCACATCCTTTTGCTGTGGGAGAGGTACATTTCTGGCACTGTCAGGACAGGTGGATTTTCCCCTTAGCATACGGATGTGAAAGCAGTTATCTTCTGAACTGACTTAGGAGTGGAGGGACAGCATGTTCCTCCAGCAATGCGGCCAGCATTTTCTATCTGGTGGAGATTTCATCAGGTAGGGGCAAGGGAACTGTTCTTCCAGGTGTTACACAGCTGGGATAGAGCTGCCACATGTTCTGCTCCATCTGTGATCAGCACCAGAAGAAAATTACTAAGAGAAACATCAGAGGCAACGCTTGTCAAGTCTTGGTGGGGACAGACCCAACTTTGGGGTTGCATTGGAAAGGCTACCCTTGACTTCCACAGGTTTTCTCCAGGCATTCTTTGAGCACACAGATGGTTTTGCAGGCCTGCATCCTTCCACAGCCTGTGCTGAACACTCACATAAATCCTGGAAAAAGAGTATTGCTTGGAGGGCTGACCACAAAGGACTTGAAGGAGGGGAAGGAATGTGGCAAGTGAGGAGCCAATACCCCTAGTGTTAAGTTCGACTTGCTCATTAGCAAATCAATGTCTTGTGTGCATTAGAAAATCAATGTCTTGAAAATTTCTAAGTTCTTCACACTGCTGTCAATACTTTATGCAGCCTGAAGTGCAACAGCAAGATCTTCCTTTTGATGGTCCAGTTAATCCTGTTTTCTGAAATTAATTTCTATGTTTTGATTTTATTTTTGATCATGACAAATAAGCTATGAGACAGGTTTCAGTTCAGGTTTCCACCTTCCCACCCCAAAATTTCAACATGGATGAGTGGTTCTTTGTGGAAGGAACATTAGCAGACAAATTAACCCCTGAAACTGCCAGGTGTACTTGGGGGTTACCAGAAATTGCCTCATCTACTTTGTGAAAAGTGGTGGATTCTGTGTGAACTTTGTGAAGGTGAGAGTATTTGGAACTTTTGAGGAGGCAGTAGTTTTGGTAAATCCCATTTTGGGTCTTTCTGTGTTATTCTTTCCAGTGGATATTTCACCAAACTCAAATATCTTGGGTATCCTTGTTGGTGGAGGCAGTGACTCTCACTCCGTGAACCTGTGCCATATGAGGTGATTAGCAGTCACCTGTTGAGTAACCCTGTATCCCACAGTCAGGGAATTGCCTTCTGACCACCATTACCACAATGTTTCATCTGTTACGGCACTCCCTAGTCCCCGTGTTGTATCATTTGTTAATAAGGTGTCTATGTGGGCAGCAGGTCCTTCTGGTTTTCCTGTTTAACATGGAAAATTGCTTTAATACTTGGGAAATTGATGTGAATCCTGTGACTACATTTTCTGATGTTATTTAAATTCTACATCATGCTCTAATGTGGCAGACTGCTGCTTATATTAATGTATGCCTGAGCTCTCACTTTGAGTAGGGACAATTTGGCATGCTTAATTAGGAAGATCTCTGACCAGGCACTTAGAAGTGTGTTGGCAGTGGTGCTGGATGCGTGTTGTGATTCTTTCTCTTAAGACTTCCACAACCTCAGCAGGTTGAGGAAGATTTCAAGCAGTATGGAGGCCTGCTGTGAATGGGTCTGCACTGGGCAACTTACTGGCTGACACAAGGTACGCTTTTGTCTGTGAAGTGGAACTACTGCAGAATCAGAAAATCCTACAAAGCCAAGAAAACAGTGTAACAGAGAAGGAAGAATGAGCCTCTCTATGCCTAGGGCCAAGGGAAAGCAATCACCTATGTCCTTTGTACATGAGCATCCCAGCTTTGTTGGAACAGTGTGAAGGTAAAGAGCATGATGGAGAAATGTTGAGAGGGTGCAGAAGCAACTGAGACCAGAGAAGATGAAAACGAGTTATAAAATATAAGAGTACATAGGATCTGAAAAGTTTACAGGATTCAACACACAGAAGTCTCTGTGTTTTCTGATGATGGCAAATAAAGAAGTGTTCTAGAGAACACTAAATGTGTGAGAGAGAGGAGGACACAGCTGCAGGACTTCTGAGACCTCATATAGAAAGGCTAAAGCTCTAAGGAAGCAATAAAAAAAGAAAGTCCATTCTACCAAAAGGAGAAAAAAAAGGAACTCACCCAAGAACTGGATTTTCGTTAGTAATCCAGAGGAATTACTTGTGAAATTATCAAAAGGAGATTGTTTTTGGCTTGTGCATCTTCTCTTCCTTGCCTTTTTTTTTTCTCAATTTGTTTTTTTATTTTTCCCAGCATGATGTGAGAGTGCACCAACATGGTTACACATGTACCACAGCAGAGATCCAAAGTTTAAGTTTTGTGTGCCTCTCAGCCCAGTCATCTGGTGAACCTTCCAAGTCTGGCCATAGGTGTAGTCTGAGACCCAGCCAAGGTAATAGTGAACATACAGCCTTTGCTTTTAGGTGGTACAAGTCTCAGCTGCACCAGTCTCTGACCCCTGACTTACTGCATCCCTTTATTCCAGCAAAGATAGAGGGAGATTAGTGAAGAAAATATGCTAGAGAGCAAAGGAGAAATGCAGCAAGTTTTCTTCCTCCCTTCATCTGATTTCAAGGCACACAATTTGAGACTAACTTTTTTAATGTGCTGTCTTGAAATTCAGCTCCTAAATCAAAGGTAGCTTAATGTAAAGAAAAAAATCACTGAGTACTTCCAAGTCTTCTTGAAGTCCATGGGACTTATGCCTGCATAGCAATTCTTTGCATTTGGATTGCTTTAATTTTAATGCTCAAATAAAGATTCTGGAGTCTACCTTTATGCACTTAAGTATGTAAAATATGAACCTGCAGATTTTTTATTGACTTTATGAATACCTGTCCCTGAATCATTTATTGTATATCAAGAATATTTATTTTATGCTGTACCCACACTTTTGGTCTGTGTGATGTGGTTTTGGTATTGACAGTGTCTAACAGAATCACCAGAGTTTATCAGGGATGCAGCCAGTTGGAGTCAGCGGAAGCACTGGGAACCAGAGGAGGGAGTATTTAATGCAATCAGGCTGTGTGTTCCTGCAGGCACAATCTTCAGTAAATAAATTAAGTGTTGACCTTTAAATTGTAATCTTTAGGTTAGGCACTTGCTCACACCCACCTTCTCCTACTAAACCTATATATTTGCTCTCTTTTAATACAGTTCCCTGTCTCTGAGGAGGGCTAAGCTTAGAAACTGATACCTTGAGTGACTGCAGGAGGCTGCATAGTTTGGCATTATCTCGTTACATTGAATAAATGGGCACTCTCAGGCTTTCTCTCTTGGACGTGATCCTTCTAGACGTGCAGATTTGCCACTGACATCCTTTTTCTGATTCCAGTGGAGATGCTTTGTACTTGTAGAGTGGAGGCAAGAGTAGTGAGACTTTATCTGTTTGCAGAGTACTTCTTCCATGTGTCTATTTTCAGCATTGTGTTGAAAATCCTGTCTTCTTAAGGTTATGATATGAAGTTGGCCCATGGTACTCCCATTGGAAGGATTTCCTGGGCTTCTGAAAGGAAGAATGAAAAGAAGATTAGTTCAAGCTCAGAGAATAGCTTCATGGCAAGGGGTAAATATCCATGAACATTGGCATGACAAATCATATACCTGAAAGCATGTCACCCCAAATAAATAATTACTTTAGGTAGGTATCTATGAGTTTGTTTGGTGTGCCATTACTGTGAAAGGACCAAGTGAGACTTCAGGTGCTGTGGTATCTAAACTTGTCAGGC
Source organism: Apus apus (assembly GCF_020740795.1). NCBI lineage: Eukaryota > Metazoa > Chordata > Aves > Apodiformes > Apodidae > Apus > Apus apus. The sequence goes on along the minus strand of NC_067312.1, from coordinate 64,714,650 downwards.
TAACTGAGTTTAGACTCAAGTGCTCCGCAGCATGAAATGAGCAGTTCCTGGTCCGCGTAATCAGAGTTGCAGTTGGCTTTGTGATTAGCTTTTGGGAGTGGTTACTTTGATTTATGGTGGCATTTGCTGGTTGCTCGTTGGCCCAGTGTAAAACAACATGGCTGTAGTGCTGTATCCCTCCCTAAATCTCAGTTTCTTGGCTCCTGACCATGTTTTTAGCCATTCATGTGGCATTTGCCCTTCTTTTGGCCTTTATAACATCTGAAATTTCTGCAAAAAAATTCCTTTTAACATCACTAGGAAGAATGGGGTTCTGTGCATCTTAGATTTATGTGTAGTGCTCAAGACAAATGTCAGGTTTGCATTTTTCCTTTTGTTCTTCTACATAGCTGTAAATATTCAAATCATACCAAGACCCAGAAGCTGAAATATGTCTGGCAGTATTTTCAAAAGAGTTCACAACTGAGAAATTCCTATTTAAGTAGGTGAATGATTTGTTTGGTTTTCCAGTCAGTCAGCTCGTGTTCAGTTACTCTAGTATTTTAAGAGCTGGTTGTGTAGGTTTCTCTTGTGTCATTACTCACAGTGTTTTATCATGTAGGCAACCTGCACAGAGACTCTGCGTGCTGCAGGGAAGTAACCAGGTTTTGAAAAGTCTTCAAAATCTCAGTTTTGCGTGAGAAAATAATAGGAAGATTAAAACCAACAGAAAACAACTGAACTTTCTGGGTTGTTTTGTTGTTGTTGTTGTTGTCTAATAGGATCAGTATTTGATACATTTTAAAGTATAGCTTATATGGTTTATACCAAAGGCTATACAAAATCTGGCCTGCTGGTGATAAACCTGAGCTTGATTACAATCTTATATGCAAGGGGAGAAGGCTTTTTGAAAATAATGTAATTTGTCTTGCATTACTGCCCTGCCGTGAGCATTATGCTTCAAAAAAGAAAGTCTGAGGGCAAGGCAATAGGTGTTATTCTTAAGGCTCCTATTATCACTCACCAAACTGTTGGTCACAATTTTACACTGTGAACTGTGCACATGTGCCTTACGGCAAGCATGTCTAATACATTCCTGTTCTCAGACTTTTAAAAGGCTTTGTGCCTTCCTAGGAAAAGAAAAGAAAGGGGAAAAAACCCAAATCACTGAAGGAATTTCAGCTGAAAGCATGTAGTTGTGTGATAATATTTTGCAAGTTTCTGTTTAACTTGTTCAATGTGTTGAACTCCATGCAGATTAACTGTATAATCAAACATTGAGGGTGAGGAGATTGCTGTGCTTTGCCAAATTCACCAGATTCCAGCAAGAAAAGGTTATCTCCAAGAGTACATTATCTGCAAGTCTTTTGCAAAGAGAATATAGAAATGTGTATTCCTTATCTGCATTGATATTATAAACGCCAGGAAACAGACATTTATGGAAAAATTGCTAACAAAATGACAGCTACTCAAACCATCTTAATAAACAGAAATCTAACACCTTGCTTGCTTTTACCTGTTAAACCCTTTTGACAGAGCAGAACTTCAGCTGCCACAAGTTCTTGGTAGCTTTGCGAGGGCTTGTCGCAGCATGACAGCCCTCTCCTGCTCCTGTCACCCCTGTTGCTTTTTTAGAAAGTCTATCAAACCAGGGGAGGTCCATGGGTCACAGGGAGAGGTCCTGACCGGGCAGTGTGAAAAAGTTGGGGTTAAACACGGGTCCCTTTCTGTGTGTCTAATTGACTTTTAAAATGTGAGGCCCTCCTGGGTTTTGACACAAGGAATACAGGTACAGTGGATCCCCCCACACATCTTTTGTTCAAGCAGCACCTCTTCTGGGGTGCTTCTGTGCTTAATTTCTGCAGTTTCTCTTTGGGATTTGTCTGTTTTCTTTGCTTCCTGGCCCTTGTCATTCTATGATGGATGGCACATGTAAGGGCTCTGCTGCTGCCGTACCGGAACTGCTCACAACAGCGTGGCTCAAAATGTGACCCAAAATAAATGCTGCAGGACTCCTTTCCCTCTTCAGTCATGCTGTCCTGGATGGCACTTCAACCTCCATCCATGTGTAGGAGATACAGAAAGTATTTTCCTTGCCCTTTTTTCTCAGTCCTGCCCACAGCAGTGAGCCCCACCTGGAGTGGAGTGGTGGGCAGAAGCCCAGCCAGTGCTGTGGGGCAAGGAGCCACGCTGGCAGGAGAGAGGGGGAAGGGGTAAAAAGGTGTGGGGAGAGAGGTATCAGGGGGAACTATTATTATAATGTTACTATTAACTATTAATAATATTAATAACTAGTTATTATTATGATAATTTTTGCCTCCTTTAAAAGCATTTTTACCCCTCAGACAAGGTCCTGTCTTACCAGCATCAGAGAAACTGACACAGCCTGTGATGAAAGTCAGCTCCCTCCTGCAACATTGGAAGCCGTAGCTGAGTTCAATCCAAGCACCCAGTGCTATGGTTTTATCAACACAAGTTTTCTCATATGCCTGGCAGGTCTGATTAACTTTTGCTAAACTGCAGCTGAAAGGAAGCAAACATAGTGGGGGCTGGGGCGGGGAGGGGGTGGGAGAAAAGGAAGAAACAATCTTTTTCTGTCATGTCTGTGAACAGCTTTTACTGCTTTCCCTGGAGAGCCTGCATGCTTGGACAGCAAGTTACTGTGAATTAGTGAGGGTCGCTGCCATTGATTACATCCTCTTTTATGTTTCCTGGTAACTCCTGAATTATAGCAAGAGTTGAGCATATTAGTTTAACACTTTTTCTTTTTCTTTTTCTTTTTTTTTCTTTGACAGTTCTCATGCAGGAAAAAAATCAGCAAGTGATTTTAGCAGACAATATTGAATAAAAAAAAATCAGGAACAAAATGGCACGTCCCTTTTATTCCCAGTTTACACTGCTATGTTGACAGGAAAATCAATAACCAGTTGAAGTCTTAAGCACAAAAATTTTAATCCTTGCAATTGTGGGTATTCTCTTAAGTTATGCAAGATATGAACTAGGACTATAATATGTGAAATATGGTAAAATAAGGAATGCTACCTTTTTATTTCACACCTCTGCAGATCCTTTTCTTACATAGTGACAAAATCTTAACTCTCTAATGACAGAATGAAACTATAAGCACAGATCTCTCTAGTCTGCCTGTTAATTAATGCTGGATATTTTAGCTGGAAAATTTAAATATTGGTATTTTTCAAACATTCTTTCTCTCTTTTGGGTAAATGCCTGGATATTTATGTGTGCTTATGTAAATATATGTGTATATACAAATAACCACACTCATAAAAGTATATGTATTTAAACATCTTCGCTTCAGAATGGTGCGTGGGCTTTTGTTTTCCAGAAAGCAAAAATTGATTTGGTAGCATTTTGGGAATGTGCTGGATATTCTAAAATTATCCTGGGCATGGGGTGGGTGGATAAAAAATGGAAACCAGCATATGAGAAGACATTTTGGTGTAGATTTCTTTCTGGTCATGGAATTTTGGACCTTATCTGATCTGTCCTAGTGCCACCCTGACACATGCACCTGCTCCCATGTGTAAAACCTCCAAGGATGCCCTCCCGAGAGAAGGTCTCCCTTTCAGACATTTTTCTGATGTCTAGTCTTAGACTTCCTACCAGAAACTTGTTTTCCACACCAGCAGGGATGTGTGGAAAAGTTGTCTCCTTCATCTTAATGAGAAGGTTTTTTAACTGTTGAAGGCTACTCTATCCCTACCCTGTCTTCTGCTGGTGGTCCAGCAGGCACCACCTCATTTGCTCTTCAGCTGCAGACCACATTTTCCTGTTGCTTATGCTGCTCTGGGCTCAATTTACCAGGAAAATCAGGCTTTCCCTGGTTTCCCTGGGCTTTGCTGGAATCGGGAAAGTCATCTCGTGTTGTACAGGCTATGGTGTTGTCTGCAGCAGGCAGATGCCCATTGGACATGTGTTTATCCAGGCCTTTATGCATGCCTCTCATAAGTAGAGCTGTGGTGGTGCTGCTTGTTTTTTTGTCCAACTGGAATAATAATTACGTGCAATTGACATCAACAAGTCTCCACAAACACACAAGTGACAGATATAAAAATGTAATCAAGTGTGTTCCAGGTTGCTTAAACTTTTTCTTGTACAGGAACATATTGGAGACCTTTTGGTGTCCCAGTCTGCGTATTCTGGAGAATCCTTCGGGCGTGCTGGCCATTTGTTTCCTTGGACAATATCACAGCTGGTCAAGAAACAAAATATACTGCAGCTAGATTGCATACTTGCAATCTACACCAAAGCATACTACTGGCTTCCTGGAGGTGCTGAACAGCAACAGGGCACAGCTGAGCCACAATGGACTCACAAGCTACCACCCCTCAGCTGACCAGCTATAGGTCTCCATATTAGCCCTCCCTGGTTATGTGTTGAAGGTGTTACCTTAAGCCCCAGGTGAAGTAAGGTTAAACTAGGAGTTTTATCTCAATACTGGTGCACAGTAGAGGCTGGTTTACAGCTAATCCATGGGATCAAATGAAGCATGGTGTCTCACGGAAGGACTGCATCTTCTTGTGAAGCCTGTGCTCAAAGATGGGTACTGGTTGTGAAATGATCTTTAACTTAGAAAGCCATAAATGGTTTGAGATTTACCCAGACAAGAAGCACTACTGCTACAACACAGTAGAAATGGAGATGCATCAGCTGGAGCCCTTCAGTGTATGGGAGCCTTTGGCTGAGCATTTTCAATGCTGTGTCCCCTTCTGAGTCCAAAATACCCTTAATTGATATTGATTCTCTTGATGGGCTTCCAAGTCTGTTGTCTCTTGCCTCAGGGAAAGGATATGGCCAAGCTGAGGTCTGAGGTAGGTGTATCATGTGGGTTATAATGTCTGGCTGGAGCAGAAGCCTTTCTCTCAGATTAGGGGAGCTGTCGAGCTTGTATTTATGCTTTTATCTCCCTGTCACATCAGTTGCACCTGGAGCTTTTGAATAGTCACTGATTCATAGCAGTTAAAATAATAAAGCAGCAAGAAACTGTCCCTTTCTCTTTCCCTTACCTACCAAGTCTACCTGCTGCAGTATGCTATCTTATTTGGAGGTACACATGATCAATTAAGTGTTGTTAGTGTTTCATAGTGTATTCTGAAACAGCACTTTAGTTCTCACTAAGGCTGCTTCATAGGCAACTGGTTGTAAGATCCACGTAGGATCCAAAGGATCAAACCAGGCTGTCATTAAATGTACCCTTATGCTTTAAGGATGATACAAGTAACACAAATTATCCTTATTTTTAAGGTTTTGGTGTAGAAGTGTTGCTAGTCTGGCTGGGTTTTTACTCTCTGTGGCTTGCATAGCTTGACTTAAGTTAGCACTGTTTTCCATTCTGAGGACAGCATGATCACCAGCACATTCTTTTATTTCCTTAGCGGTGCCTCCCAAATTGAAGGAAATGAAAAACCAAGAGGCTGCTGTGGGTCAGAAGCTAGTGCTAAGGTGTGAAACCACTTCAGAATATCCTGCACTCAGATTCAAGTGGTTAAAGAATGGAAAGGAAATAACAAAAAAAACCAGACCGGAGAATATCAAGATCCCAAAAAAACAAAAGTAAGTACAAAGACGTTTCTCACAAGCAGGGGTGGGACGGGTGGGGAGGGCTATTGAACGGAATACAGGTGTTGAGGCTGTTAATTGCAGTATCAGAAAGCTAAAGCTGTGAGTTACAGAGGAAGAAAATTTCAGAAAACATCCACTGGTGTCATTTTTCTTGAACGTATGGATGAAGTGGTAGTATGATATAAATATTTCATAAATAATTTTCCATTTTCATTTTCTATTTATTTTCTAATAGCTATAATTTTAACCAGTAAGCCTTGGAGACAGGCCATTTCTAAACTACTGACAAGAACAGAGATAACTTATGTTTATTGCTTAAAATCCAAGAACACTTAAAATCATCAAAGCAAAGTTGATTCAGAAATATTTTTGAGATTTGCTTTGCAAGCAGTGTAGTCCTTAAGGAGGACTGAATACTGCCTGCATTAGCTTCAAGTGCCTTACACAAGCATGCAGTAGTCCTTTACCAGAGGTATTCCTGCTTGTGCAGCACAAGGCAGAGATCTAGTAGATATTAGATGAGTAACGAGGCCTGCAAATCTCATCCTTCTGGCTGTGGGAAAGTGTCTCCTGCATGTGACTGATGGCCAGTGCCAAAAGATGGTCTGGTGCCTTGTTTCTGCAGGGAAGGAGAAAAAGCTACACAATGTGTTTTCTGCATTGAGACAGGAAAAGGCTTTCACTGTTTGGTGTCTACCTAGTTACTTAGGTTAAAAAGTTTCAGTTGTGACCACTTTGATTAAAGGAAGCTATGAAAATCAGCTTGAACTCTCCTGCTCTCAGTAGGCAGGGCTGCTGTCAGCTGCACGAGGCCATGTCTTCCTTTCATACCAGGCCCAGAGGATTTGGGGTGGGCTTTGAAAGAGATCTTTTCTTACAGGTATCAAATGTCCCCATGCTTTTTGTCAGGCCCCATCTCATTATGCAAAACAGCAGGCAAAATCAAATAGGCGCTTGACCTTCTGGTGTTACCCAGGTTGTGAAAACCAGACGTCCTGCCCTCTTGTGCAGTTTCTTGCGCCAGGGGCGTAAGTTGAAACAAGGAGGGGGGCAGAGCAGCATCACTGCAGCCCCTGTGTGATGGTCACACAGACAGCAGGAAGGAACCTGTGATGTCTTGTTCCAGCATTTGTGAGATGGAGTTGTTCCAGGTGGCAGATAGCCTGGCAAACTGTCTGGACCTATTTGCAGGGCCATATGTCTCTGCCAAAGTTGTGTTTTCAGTCTGTTCTGTAAAGAAAATGTTCAGGTCAGAGATTGGCCATCATCTTCCCCATCAACACAGTGCTGTCTCTGAAGGCAATCAGGATTTTCTCCTCTTATATTTTGGCTGATGCTGACTCACCAAACTCACTGAAGCCCAGGATTTCACCTTCTGGAGCTGGGCTTTGTCAGTTCAGCTTTGAATCAGTAATCCCTTTCTGCCAGCTCCCCTCTTTCTCTTCTCACCCCCCCCACCCCATCTCCCAAAACTTTAAGGAGCTGGCAGAAGGGAAATAGCTAGTAGCTATTGGTTACAGCATGTGTATGGAATATATGAGACCATTTTTGAGGTTCATGTGCCAAAACATGTTTACAGTTGCCCAAAAGGTATAATGAAGGAAGTTAAAGTTGGGCTTTTTTCTGGATAATGGAAATCTAAAGTAGTATGTCCTCACCATAAGTGGGCAGATTACAGGCTTCAACCTGGATTTCACGCTTGAGTGTGGTACCCCAGCCACAAGGGTGTCACTCACTGCTGGAATTTCTCTCTTCTGTTTTTTATTTTTAAAACAGGAATGTCAGTGTGGAACAGAGAAGCCCATCCAGTTAGAGATGTGAAAGTCACTAGGTGTAGAGCTTAAAAAGGGGAAAGACAAGGGATGTTGCTGACATCTGAAGGATTTTCCTTGCCTTTCTGCTCTGAAATTTTAGTTTGAGGACACATAAGTACTTTGTCATTTCTTCCTTTGCTGCTTATGTGTGCTTCCAGGACTGAGTAGATGTGAACAGCTTAAGATGAGATAGATTTTATTTTCATAAATCTAGGACAAGTACATGTTCTAAAGCTAAAGAAAAGTGGGGGAAAAGCAGTGCAAATGAATACATAAAAAGACATGCAGATTACTGTAAACAAAGCCACATTAAAAAGACCCCATCACAAATGAAAGGAATATCAATGATCAAAGAGGTTTTTTCCGCACTTATTTTCTGTGGTTTTTTTCTTGACAGCACATTGGTAAATATTTGTCACGTTTGTATGCTGCCATATTGTTACAACAAGCATTTTAATGTGAAATTTTTACTATTACCAAGTGTGGGAAACAATAACTAGGAAGGCTAGAGTAGTTGTTGAGCTGTCTGGGTTTGATGTCTACTTTAAAGGTCAAATGGCTACATAAAAAGTAGGCTATGCTTCTGAAGAGCCATGGGAATGTAGGATACTGCAGTCTTACTGACTCCTTCAGTCCAAACAGTAGATAATAACACTTTTTACATATTCATAGAAACCTCACAAAGTTTGTAAGTAATGCCCCATGGCCAGAAGTGACTTCTGGTAATGTATTTTGCAAGAAATCACCTTTCTCGTTGTGTCATGGCTGAATAAAACCTGTGCATTGTTGGGAGAAAAATGTTTCTGAGTTCTGGCTATTTAGCTTTATTTTTTTTTAACAAATTGCAAAAATATCTGGAAGAATGATAAGGTGCCAAACTCAGAGATTTAAAATTAAGACCTTAGCATGGCAGGTGGAGTAGGCATGGAAAAGATAATACTGCAGCTTTATGTTTATTGAGTGCAGTTGGCCAGTGTGAATACTTTGGGTTCAAAGGATATGCAGAAGTGGGGCAGATGCTGACTGTGTTTTCCAAGTTTTATAAGAGTTTGAAAAACTCTGTGGTAATGCAGGCTTCCTCAAAACTTAGCCTTCTGAAGGCTGCCTTGCATGCAAAATGAACTCAGGGGATCACTCCTCTAAGCTCTCTAGGATGATTTCAGGGTGATTGATTCAGAGGGCGCAGAGCCCTGACATGTGATGACATGACAGTACTGCAGGTGAATCACGCTGCCTGACCATGCTGCTTCTCATTACACTGAAAAGTCAAGAGAAACTGAATACATTTTAATTTTAATGAAAGGCATTCAAAGCACTCACTTTTTAGCTCAAGTTTGTCATGGAGTATGAGTATGCAGTCAGTGAGTTTCCATTGCTCTTATGATTGATTGATTGATTGGTGTGTCCAAGATCTACACTATCACATTGTGTCAATGGAGATACAGAAGAAATCAGACACCAGACAAGTAAGGGCTTTTCACCTGCTAGCTAGCTTTCCCATGTGGGTCCACTTGAACTGGTAACATTTCACTTCTCTGATTTCAAAACCAGGTGAAACCTACACACTTTTGGTTTGGATGGTGTGCCATACAGTCAAACTCTCTTCCTTACATTACAGACTCCTTTAGCACGGTTGGGTTTTTTGGGCGGAGTGAAGGTTTTTGCCAGTTCACCTAGCTGGTGGCTTGGGATGCAGTAGTGCATGACAAAACTTTGTGTGCAAGTGCCCTGTACCTTGGGCTTCATCCAAGCTTAGCCTGGATATTTGCCCGCAGACAGGCAATTCTGGATGACAGATGGAGGCTGGAAGCAAAATGAATTCAAGCAGTCAGATAACGTGGCCTGGGACTGCATTCTGTGGCTGTATTTCTTTCTCTTTCATGTATGAATACAAGCTCAGCAGTGTCAGAGTGGCAATGAGCTTAAGATACATAGCAGAAGCAAATTTTATAGGAAGAGGCATTTTTTGGTGTAGTATAGTATAGACTGAGAAAAGGATTTGAATACAAAATCCCTTATCAGGGGCTTTAAGTGAGTACTGTCAGAGTACTGTCTCTCACTGGAGAGCTGCTTCATTTACAGCCATTAATGAGTCATATTCTGCTCTGACTGTTTAGAATTCTGTTCTGATACATCTCAATAGTATTCTTAAGGCTATAAATATTCAACTTATTTCTCCTTCTCTCAGAGAGAAAACTCCTTACAAAGTTTTTCTAAAAACGAGTAAATTTGGCTTGGCAGAAATATGGTTGCTTCACCTATGTAATGAAACTTGAAATAATTAAAGGAAGACCCAATTCCTTGCCTTTTCTGTAGGTATCATTTTAAACAAAGAGACTAAAAATAAATGTGCAGTGCAAAGAGTTTCTTCTTCTAAAAGCCAAGAGTGGCACAAAGCTGGTTTGCATCAATATTAGTTAATATCATATGGAGAGGAAAAGACACTGCTGCAGACATACAGTGGGTAGCTAAATAAAAAAGTGATCTAGCTGCAGCTGTGCTTCTTGCTTATCATTAGGTTAAAGTGAGTTCCAAAAAAACTAAGCCTGTTTAAATTGGCTTTTGAAGCACCCCGAGGCTACAACCTGCTCTCCATCTAGAGATATGTCTGCAAGCATGGATGAAAGATGATCTGTGGGATACAGGAAGTGCTGCACATCCACACAAGCTTTTAGGTTGTGTAGTCTACTGCCAGGAGCTCCTGGATAGGCCTTCAACGGACTGTTGCAAAGGCAGGTGTGTAGATGGCTGGCAGGAAGATTAGAAGGACAGCCATTTTTACTGTGGTATAAGTATAGCTGTTAGTCAGGTGCAGAATTCTCTCCCAAAGAGAAAGTAGCTTCTACCTTCTGAACACTTCTGTCAGTGCCTCATTTCTCTCATATATACATGGTTGCCACCAGCCAGTCTGTTCAGTTATGCAGCCCAGTTATTTAATTCAGCACTGGGAACTGGTCTCCTTACATTGCATCAGAACGGAACCTTAACAATCAGATATTCAGTTTTGTACCATTTGAGCAAATCGGTGCAAATTGCCAATCCCAGCTTGGCTGCTTCTCCTTCTTGCAAGCCCAGTGATCTCAAGAAAGCAGCCCTTCTTAATGACATAACGGGAAGCTCTCATAAGAGTTCCTACTAGAGCTGAGGTCTACCTAGCACACTCCTCTCATCCCACAAGGGCCACAGTGGTTACTCCTCAGCAGTAGGACATTGCAGTAGAGGCAGGGAAGGCTGAGCTGCTGATAACAGTGTTAGATAGCAGATGGGATAGTTTACTGTGCTGGAGGGAGGGATGGTTTACAAGGATGTGTTGGAAAGTGCCATTGAACATTTTGGTTGCTCCAGAAGCCCCCCCTGCTACAGCAAGCTTGTTTCTGGGTCTGAACTCAACACTGCTTAATGTATCACAGAAGGGATAAGCAGTTGTGGTTTCTGCATGGGGAGTTTGAAGACATGGCTGTGCTGAAGCAAAGCAACTCCCCAAACATTGCATAGCTCAGCACTCATCACTAGACATGCTGGTGATGATCAGCTTTTAGAGTGCCTTTGCCCCCTGGGGGGCAGTCCTTCATGTTGGAGTAGGCCAACTTAGGGAGCAATGCTCGTGCACTCTACTAAGTGACAGTTCTGTAGATAAATGAGCAGGCTTTGCTATAGGCAAAAATTTACCCAAAGCACTTATTTTAAACAGAAACTAGGAACAGCAATAATATTTATATTTTCCCCAAGCTAGTAATTCTCTGCAGTGTAGGTAATGGGATTATTGCCATCATAGATATGAGTTGGGGACCCCTTGAATGACACCAGAACATGTTCCTTCCAAATTAATGGGTAGGCAGGAGTCCTGCGTTTTAAAATCTAATCTTAAAACCTTGGAGACTGATTAAATTATGTCTCTGAGCCAGGAACAAAATGTAGCTTCATGCAAATTGTGCTCCTGCCCATAATTTTTTGTTAGCACTGGAGAATGATTTACTATTGGGGTTTCAGAGGTTGTTAAACAGAGTAATGTGTCCTAATCTCATGATTATTTAGTCAGATGTTAGAAACTACAGTACTTACTCAGAACTCTGCTACTGGCAATACGAACCTGTAGGAAAGGGTAATCTATTTTAACATTACACCCATCTCCGTGGCATCTGACTAGCCAGAGATTCAGCTGAGAAAGGTTGTTTTTCAGATTTTCTTTAAGAACAAAGACTCTTCTCAAACAGAAAAGCATAAGCAAGTATCTCCATTTGAGTTCGTTAATATGCCTGTTTTCCTGCAGCCTGTAAGAAAGACATCTTTTTTTTTCTTCTCCCTTCTTTCAAACCTGAATAGTGTTAATCTGTCATTAAGAATGAAAGACAAGACAAGACTGTTGAGAGGAAAAAAAAGAATGCATTAGTTGATGCAGTGACTGTTACTCCAGTACAGGATGTTTACATGTTTTTTCTGGTTTCACAGGAAATACTCTGAGCTTCACATTTACAGAGCCACGTTGGCCGACGCTGGGGAATACACATGCAGAGTGAGCAGCAAACTAGGGAATGACAGTACTAAAGCCAGTGTTATCATCACGGACACCAATGGTAAGGCTTGGCTCTTTTATTTTACTGTCACATTCAGAAATACCATATATTAAAGCTGCCACCAAAACAGGGGTCTGGAGAAGGGGAAAGCTTGGCAAGTGAAGTGGACGTAGAGACACTGAAATCTATTAGGTGTGTAAGAAAATTAATCGGGCTGGAGTTGTCTGCTATGTAGTTGAGATGTTTGGTTTTCCTTAACCAGGGAAATGGGATGCCTCGTATGGGTCTCGGGAGAGATCTGCATTTTCTTTGAGACACTTCACAACACAAAGTCTAAGACGTAGTATAAATAGTCAAGATAAGAAGAATAATAATATTCTAATTCCCATAGTACACATGAGTAACAGAGGCTCTATAGGCCTGTGGGGAAGCTTTCATTTAACCTAAAACACATCCTAGTCTGAGCTTCTAAACCTGCACTCCTCTCTTTGTCTTTAATATTTAATATTTGCTTGGCTCTGATTGCCACTGTTTTTACTGTCACAAATGCTGATAGGTTTTCCTGTTCATTTCTAAGATAGTATAGACAAAGGCACTAATGTATTTGAAGGCATATTATTCAAAGGCATGATTGTGATTTGAGTTTTGTAATTCGGGTACTGTGATTTAAATTTATTTCTTGAGGAACAGCTTCTTGTGAGGCAGATAGCATTCAGACTTACTCAAACAATCTAAAATAATTATAGACTGCTATTTTTGCAGGGCCCCTTTCCATTTCATTTACAGGAAGTTCCAGTTGCCTCTGACAGAATTTCGTGGGTGTTTTCGTTGTACACAATTGTTTTAGCAGTACTGTTTCTCCCTGTGAGTGCATTGGAGGCTGCAGTTCAGCTGAAATCTTGTTTCATAAGCATGACACTGACTAATTCAGCTCCAGTAAGTCAAACTCCAGTGTCCAGACAGTTGTGAATTATCAAAGGAACATGCCCTCCTTAGCAAACAAAGCAGAAGTTCAGTGTATTTCTGAGATGGGTTTAAAGATGTTGTTGCAATGGGAGAATAGCAGGGATGCTTTCCTGTTACACATTGTGCTCTGAAACAGGATATTTAAATAAATAGAAAACCAAATGTAAACCTTTGCCAGTGGGATTTGTCTTTGGCTATCTTCTGTTTTGTGCTCATACAGATACTGCTCACCTGAATTTGCGTTGTGTATTTGCTATTCTATTTAATCAACTGAAGAATCTCAAATGCTAAGATTTCATACAAACGGTATGGTATTATAATCACAATCAGGTGTTAGGAGAATGATATAAAACAGCAAGTCTTATCTATCAGAATGTTATTAGGAGAAAAAATGGGTAGGTGTTTCTGTGTAGCTTTGTAAATGCTCTTGGTTTCCATGAACACAAATTTTGGTTGCTCATTAGCTGCTTACATGGAAAGCTCTTACACTGTTTCCAAGACACTGGAGTTTCCAAAACTCAGTTGCAGGAACTGTGCTTGGGCAGTGATACAGATAAATGCAAAAAAAAACAAACAACAAACCTTGGGCATCCTCTATTACTTTCTCACAGAAGGAATGGTGACATGGCTGGGGAGTGCATGTGGAACTCATTCCTATGCTTCATGACATAGATTTTTCAACTTCCTTTGGGCTGTGCTGAATGACAGCAAAACACTCCTGCTGCAGGGATATGGCTGCTTGGTTTTGAATGAAAATGTTTGCAGACAAGCCCTGTTATGTCAATTTATAACTTAATATGTTAGAATCTGTCTAATCTTATTGTGAAATGTAAGTTGTTTAAAACACAGCCATGCATGCAAACTCCCTTGAATGTGAGCAAATGTGAATGCATTCTAAACCTGGCAGCTGGGTCTTGTCTGTAAAGGTCTGAACTGGAACCTCCATAATATCTGAACTGGAACATCTCAGTGATGTTTGATAATCTAGAATCAGGCATGGCAGCATTCACTGGATTAATAGAACAATCGTGCATATTTGGTTGCCATATATACATCTGAATCCCCTCTGCTTATCGTTGCATATAAATTACCAGTAAAATTGTTCCTAATTCTCCTCCTAATGATGAAATTTTCCACCTGGATTTGAGGAACAGCACAGAGAACATCTGGAGACTTAAGACCAATGAATCCCTAAGGCCTCAGAGGGCAACATCTGCTTTGCAAACAGGGACAGACCCCCTGCACAGGTGACCTCCTCACCTCTTCTTCCCCTGCATTCTCTGACCTCTTCCCCTTGCTGGCTTAATGACAGATTTGGGATCCAAACTCGGTAATGAGCCCTGAAGGGCAGTCATTACTCAGGTCGTAGGTATCTGTGTGGTCTTGCACTATTCCTAAGAAAGAGAGTTGCTTTTTTGGGATTGTTTTAATTTGGAGGGGGGGTTGGTGTTGGTGTTTGTTTTGGTTGGTTGGTTTTGGTGGGTTTTTTTGTTTTGTTTTGTTTTTTCTTGTTATTTTTTGTTTTGGTTTGAGTTTTGGGTTTTTTTGTGGTGTTTTGGTGGCTTTTGTTTTTTGTTGTTGGTGGAGTTTTTTGTTTGTTTGGGGTTTTTTGTTGTTATTTGTTTGCTTTTTTAAAAAAGCAGCATACAGCCAAAGGGCTTTTGCAAAAGACCTTGGGGTGGAGCCCAGGAGCCCCTGTAGAAGTCTAGTGTGTGGACGTTTGAGAGGACTGAACTTCTCAAGATAGGCAGAGAGGTTGCTTCCTTCCACCTCCAGCACATAGGGTGACAGTGGAGTAAAGAAAGATGTGTCAGAGGGCCTGACTTTCTTGTGGTCATACTGTCCTGCTCTGCTATGTGAGCCATAATTTTAACTATGATCCCTAATTTAATGACCTCACGTTGTCATGTTTGTTGTTTGTTTCCTGTTCTCTGCAAACTGTGTCCTCCTATTCCTTTATGCTGGGTGTTTTAAGACTGAGGGTAGATAAGGTAGTGACATGTCTGGGCATGAGGTTATTTTTCTGTCCACTAAAAGATTAGTGCTTTTCAGTATAAAAATCTTGAGTTTAATTCCCTAGAATTTTGTCAAACTTTAACTATTTAGTTGAAAGTTTTTTTGCTGGTGTATGCCATGAAAGAGAACCCTAGGGCCAGATCAAAGGTCTATGTAGCATGATGCCTTGTCTCTACATCAACTAGCAGTGGGCGTTAGGAAAACTCACATGAAGAACAATGCAAGTGTATTGGATTTTTTTCCCCAAGAACAGAAAAAGCAACACCCTTACCACTAAAGTCACAAGTCTGAAAACTGCTAATTTCAGTTCCCTGCTCCAATGTATAGAAAAAATTCTCAATAAAACAATTGTAAAAATGTACTTGCTGTTTTCAGTGAGCAAAGAGCTTTATTTTTCCCTTATCTCATTCCCAGAATGAGTAATATGATAAAATTTTCTGTCTTAATTAGTAATAGTTAATGCAATAGTAACTCCTGACTTTATTGCTGTTACTGTTACCAACATTGGTGTTACTTGAAACTGCCAAATTTGCTCTTGTTCAAGATTTTGCTACACACAAATGCACATACAACTGTGTTAACATGCACATACTGTATAAACCTACAGAAACTTTTAAGTTTTCTTATTTTTAGTGAAAGAAACATGAAGGCTTGTCTATAGAGCCATGTGTGTGGATTTAAAATGCAACAAATACAAAAATAGGTTAAAAAATACTATCTTTTACTGGTCTTAATAGCAAGCACTGGGAGCTGTTCTATTCTCTTTGAAATTTATTTTAACTTATCCACAGGATATGAGCTTCCTTCTTATTTTCATTCACTCCTATTCATGTGTGCTCCCCTAAGAAAGATTGTAATTGAGGTCAGAATAGAGGCATGAAGTTCTCCTGGAGTTGTATAAATATTGCACAAATTTGCTAATGCAATAGTAAGTGCTTTTTTTGCTTTAATTTGTCACTCTGGCCAGGCAAAATTCTTGCAGTAGATTGCTATGCTTAATAAATAGCACTGAAAGAATACTTCATACCACAGCCAAAGCTTTCAATTTCATGTTTGAAAACTTGCTCACAAACCCCCTTATTTAGACAACTAGGTAAATGACCTTTTTTCCTAAAGCATTGAGCATGCCATAGCTGAATGTGGTGCCAGTCTTTTCCATTTAAACATGTTGACCTACATCTTCTTCCTCTCTAAGGATGTTTGCTGTGCCCAGCATGGCTCAGGTTGCAAAAGGGTAGGTTCCTGTAGGTATTTCAGAAGTTAGTCTGTGGTGCTGGATAGCTGCTGGGTTGTGGGCAGGGTGCTGTGTGAGTGCTCATCCTGCACATCTGTGCAAAGTGAATTGAGGTAGTTTGCATCATCCTTTGGGGTTGTTGGGACAACTTTGCCTGAATTGCAGTGAACAGAAGTGCTCAGGTGATCTCTTCATGTAGCTCAACTGTAGCAGAGATAAGACTTGGTGAATTCATTTGCTACAGTCAGTGGCCCATGCAAGCTTCTGGTTTTGTGCCTGTGGGACATGCAGTGGTGCTAAAAGCTGTGCCGAAAGCTCTGAGTTGTACAGTAGTCAGTAAGAATCTGATACTCACGACTCATTAAATTAACTTGGTGTTCCTCTTCTGAAGGTAGCCGTCTTCAAGATGATACCAGAGAAATACGTAAATAAAAACAACATCTTGCAACTAGCACCCGTAGAGCCTGTGGCCAACTATGAAGTATTTTGAATGTAATAAGTACTCTCTCATACCCCTATACATACATTAATCTGTCTGAGACTTGATTAAGGTGAGAGATCAGTGTATGTCTTTTCTCGCCAGCATAGTTACCGGTCACCTGGGCCATATTTTGTTTTTAACTGCCTGGTGTAATGGATCATATTCTCAGCCAGTGCAGATTAGCATGGCTGGACCAACGTCAATTATATGGGCCTCCATATACAAAGAAATGTGTCCATCACTCAGTTTGGCATAGCAGTTCCCCTAGGAGCAGCTTTGAACCTCTCCTTGCAATTTTACGTATTTAAATTAAGGATGGTGTTCTTTTAATATGATTCAATGCTGCCATTTCTTGGAGGACCAGGGAAAAAAGTTAAAAAGCACAGCAGTTTTAAGAAACAGAAGGTCAGTTTATCCATTGGATCTCTCTGCATCCTTGACTACATGTGCCTGCTACCTCTGAGGTTTCAGACTATGGCCTTAGACACCTTCTGCACACCTGCTCCCTACTCTGCCACCTGTAGACCAAGTGACAGAGGCCTCTGATAGTCTGCTTTTCTAAAGGTATTTGCTAGCTTGTGTCATTCTTCATGTAGTTCAGAGTATGTCAGCTGAATAGCACAATCAATGCAAAAGGCTTAAGCCTTCACTGCCAGAAATTAAACCTCAGGATGACAGAAAGCTTCTCTGCAGCTCCACCTGTGATGTTCCTAGTGTTTGAATCCTCCTCTGAGCCAAGGTT
Organism: Apus apus; assembly: GCF_020740795.1. NCBI lineage: Eukaryota > Metazoa > Chordata > Aves > Apodiformes > Apodidae > Apus > Apus apus. Next base: position 64,697,321 of record NC_067312.1, on the reverse strand, counting down.
GTTGTCTCTGTCAGGGTCCTCAGAGCCACCCTCAAAGTCTGAATCAAAATACATGAATTCAACCAAATATTTTCAGTTTGTTCAATCAGGCTTTTTGTGTTAGGTCTTTGCCAAACTAACTGGGGGCAAAAAAAGAGCTATGAGGGCATGCAGAGGTGTCTTCATAGCAGTAGCTGTAGGGCTGTTAGATGTTTGGTTATCCCTGGAGAAAAGGTCTCTCCTGTGGACCACCTCCTGCCTTAGAGGCATTTCAGCAGAGCGTGTTGCCCAGGACCTGAGTTTTCTCCTCTCAGCAGCCCCAACAAAGCTCCCTACCTAGAAGGATGGATGAAGATATCAAGCTCAGCAATGTAGTGCATTGCTGTGAGTCCTGTGGAGGTTGAGGGGGCTCTTTTCTGCCTTGCCAGAGGAGACAGCAGAGGATAGAGCTGGCCAGAGTAGTAAAGAGAGGAGTCTTCAGGACTGCAGGGACCTTTGCCTTAAAGCATCCCCAAACACGCAGCTTTTGTCCATCCTTCATTTTACATAAGAAAGCTGTAGCACAAACATATCCAGTTTTAGGAAACAGTGCTTCACCAAAACTTAGTGCTTCTGGAATTGCCAGGGGACAGAAGTGGATTGAGCATCTGAGGTAGCTGCTCCTTGTGGGGACTTAAACATGGCAATGAAGACAGGGCTTCAGGCTGCTGTCTCCATATCTTAGCACACTGCAGCAAAAACTGCAAGTATAATGTCTGAAACATGCTTCCAGCTCTCCCACTTCAGGCAAGTATTGATGGCCCCCTACAAGCAGCCTCTTTTCTCTCTGCTTCTTGTGTTCAGATGGCTTAAGTTGTGGATCCATGCTGCTCTTCTTGGGTGGAGTAAAATGTCTCTCTTACCGTTGTGGTGTACTGTCCTCAGTAAGCAATACACACAAATTTTGTGTCTTCCAAATGTTAGCATCCACTGCACCTTTCAGGCATGGGAGGGAATATATCTCTGGCTGTATTTTCCACTAGTAGGGAAGGTTCTTGCCAGCATTCTGACACAGCTGGGCTGGGGAGGTGGCAGTAAGAATACTTCATCAAGCTCAGCATGGGCACTAAATGAAATGTGATTTCTTTAACAGTGAAAGAAAAATTTTCTCCAGTTGTGCCAGATGCTGAGCTACACATCTGTCAGACCTGTTCTGTCTCCTGTTATGACAAAGAAAGGTTAATTGCTCCAGCAACTCAGCTGCACAACAGCAAACTGCCTCCATACCTGAAAAGCAGTCCTGAAAGCTGCCTGGCTGTAGGCCACTGTGTTCCAAGACCTAGCGCAAAGGTTTTTACCTTAAAAATTTATCTTATGGTACTCATTTCCATGCCACACATCACTGGGTATTACGGAAATGCTGCATAACATGTTCTCTCACATCAGTCAGCTGCAACTGAGACATATTGCCCAGGCAAACAAGGTATTTGCTAAAGAAAATTGAACCAAAATGTAAAAAACCCCACAAATACAGAAGAAGAGCTAGCAAGTATGAAATTAAAGTAGGACCTCAACATTGAAGTTTAATGAGAGAGATGTTGAAGACAGTTGGGTAGAGTTGTGTGTCTGATAAAGCTTCTGTGGACTCTGACGACAGTGAGTAGAGGGCCACCTGATCTAGAATCACAGAACAGAGTGAAAACATTCCTAAGTTGCCTTTCCCTTAAATCTCTGATGAGGCTTTTTCTAAATTCTTTTTGTTCAAACTACTAGAGAATTCTTGTTGTGCCTTGGGGATTCAAGGCAAGACTTCTTCCCTGGCATTTGTGGCTCTTCTCCACCTTTGCAGTTGAAATTTCTGCAGCCATATGGGACTGCACCACTATGATACTGAAAAGTGTTTTGAGAGCTTGAAGAAGGCCAAGATGGTTGACACATACAACTGAAGGGCAATTTGCTCACACCTAGGAAATTGCACACAGCTGTGGCTTGCAGGGACAGCAGCACATGGACAGATGGATGGTGTCATTGGAACAACATCTCTGTACAAGTCCGTGAAGCCTAAACAAAGGCTTTCTCCTCTCTGCATTCTGCCAGGCATTAGCAGGGATCTAATCATGACAGCATCATCCCCCGCAGTCGTCAGCCAGTTCATCAAGTGGGTGCGAGTCCATGTCAGTATGTCACTAGCAGAAGTATATCTCTGTAGGACCAAGTGTGGAAGAGCAACTTTTCACATCTCTTCAGCAGAGCAACTGTATGATTTCCATCACAGAGCCCCCAGCAGTCATCCCATGGGGGACTGATTTGCATGTGTGACTTAGAAGATTTCCCTGAAGCAGCAAGCGATGTTATTGGATATACTTCCCAACAATTCAAGTGATATTAACAGGGACACATCTTTGCAAAATTTAACTGCCTACAAGCATAAGGAGAGAATATGTACGCTGATGCCTTCCAGAAGAAGAGCCATCTGCATGGTTTCTTCTGTTGCCACTGATCAGTTATTCCCAGCGGAGAATGAGAGATTGAACAACGGGCTTCTTTCAGAAGAAACAGGCTTTTTTCTTCAGTTCTACTAGTACACACCATGAATTTTCATTTTTTTTCCCAAAAGGAGACTTTTGCAAGTTGGTGTCTGATCGCAGCCTCTGACCACTGAAGCAAAATTTAAGCTTGCTTCTTTGAGCAGCTTTTTCCCCTTTACCTTGTCCATTCTTGGAGCTGAATGCTGTTAGAGGACCGTCTGACTCCACGTTATAACTTCTTGTTGCCTCTTGTGTTTTCCAGAGAGCACCAGCAAGATACCAGTATCAACAGAAGGGACAAAAACTTCTTCACGTAAGTTGAATTAACAGAGTCTTTCTATCTCTATTTCTTCTTGAAACTGCTTCTGCACCTCTAAAACAGCTCCCTCTTAGCAGAAAACAATTTTCCTGCATCCTTTTCAGTACCTGCATATCACCTTCGATACCGGAGCTACTTCAGGGACTGAGAAACTAATGAAGAAGGGTTAAGAATACTTTACAGGATCCTGGAGCTGTGCTGAGGATGCTAACTTGTCCTGCAGTTGTCAGCCTGCAGCGGCCCAAGTGAAAAAGTATTTTAGTTTTTTGGAACTGTGTTTTGAAGAAGCACTTGTTGCTTCTGTTCCTATAAATGCTAGCAGCTGCATGTGAATTTGCAGACTTTCTAGACATGTTAATGTTTCCTCCAGAAAGTCCATTACTCAGACTGCCTTGTTTTTTAGGGCTCTACATACAATTTCTGATGGCTCTGAGGGGTCCATGAATGTAGACAGGTAGCTCACTGTCAGTAGTTTAACCACTTTTGAAGCTGCCTTGGCATACTAGGAGCCTTCTCCAAATGGTTTCCTTCCAGCTGGTGGAATTTTGCTTTCAGCATCCTGCCTGCAGTTACAGATTGCATGCCTCCAGAGTTACTCCTGGAACTGACCCCAGTGAGAAATCACTTTCATTAACTATTAGAGCTACTTTATATATGGCCACAATATGAGCAGTTGCCTCTACTGCTGAGTTTGCCTGAGGGAGCTGTGGATAGGCATGTGTAAGCTGAGCATCCCAAGGATTTACAAGATGCACGTATCCTGCTTGGCAGAGAGACTGGGGTCCTGCTAGCTTTTTTGAGAAAGCTATGTCTGGCAGAGACAGGTTTTAGTGTAAGATGACAGTGTTTGTAGGCTACATCAAGGAAAACAGTATGGTTGCCAAATTTTGCATTTAGCATGCCTGCAGCCTTTCCTTTGATGCATCTGCGTGTGTGGCGACCTACTTCTGAAATCTTGGCACTGCTGCCTGACAGAAGAGCCATTGGATGAGCCCATATTCTTTCATGTTCTCAGTGGGGCCTGTCACTGGTGCTTCACTGGGTATGTATGAGACCACATAGCTAATAGCAAGCGTCCTGTAACCATTGGAACCATTTTTGTTCAAAAGAGGTGACACGCTGGTCACTGACTCCACTGGGCTTGCCTTGCTTTCTCCCTCCTGTAGCAAGAATGCAGTCCCTGCACTTTGCTCCCTTCTTTCCCATGAACTAAATTTCTTGTTCTTAGTGGTCTCTTTTGCTGCTTATGTCATGGTCAGTGCCTGCTGATACAGTACTGTTCTCTTTACTGCTATTGTGCCACTGGAGAGGATGAGGCTGGGATGTTCAAAAGGTTGGCTGCATTCCTGAGGAATTGCTGCACTGGCAGATTTCATGCCAAGCAGCACATCATGCTGTTGTCCTGAAGGAAAGCAGAAAGCATTGCATTCAGTGGCTGCTTTTTGAGGTCTTCTTATAGAGCTCTGAGGGGGGTTGCTATGCAGCTGGAGCAGAAACCCTCTCAGTCCTGAACCCAGCTAGGTGCCATTTTTCCACTCTTCTCACCCAGCCCTGGGTCCAGGCCATGTCAGCTTTCTCTGCCACTACAGTGGTCTCCTGCTGACCGATGGAATCTGGGGGTTTGGGCACTACTGATTTTTTTCCATACCTTGCAAATACAAATAAGTTATTACTGTGTTGCTTCTTTAATTAGAGATAGGCTGTTGTGAGATGCTGGTTTTAACTCACCAGGAGCTAGGTCTCTTGTACTGTTGCTACAGTTACTTGGTGATAGGAGGACTTACAGAGTGGTCCTAGATTTCAAGCGTGGTTTTACTCTGCCTAAAAACTTACTCTTTTAGGTGTCAGATTGATCTTTTCTGCCTGACATGACAGTTTGTTCAGTGTTTCACCATAGAGCATGCAGTACACCTGACCTGCTCCCTAGGATGCACAGGCTGGTTGCCAGCCACCCTGACTTCCTTCATCCCTCTCCACAGTGGCACGTCACCTTAGGCAAAGTGCCCTCTCTCTGCAAACTCTTCTACCAGCTGATGGTACTATTGAATTCTCTGCTCATGCATGACATTGTATGTTTTGTTTGGCTCTAAGGCAGTCAAAGCCCATGCAGCGACTTAAATACATTGCTCTGGTTTGCTGAGTGGTCCCGGAAGTCCAGACCTAGCTTCAGGCTAGCTTGCTTCTTCCATTAACTTTTCTGAGTGCTTCCTTTGTGTGACTTGTGTTGCAGTCCATTTCCTTCAGCTGTTCTACAAGATTGTTTGCCATCTTGGAAATGCTTCTTTCTTCTTTCTTTGCAACCACTTTGGGGCTGGCGCTATATCCCATTTTGGTCTGGAACATGTTCTGCTCTCCCTACCAGCTACAGCTGTCTGCAGAGGTGGTGGCATTCATGGACCCTGCTCGCTTTGAAGCCACAGAGGTCCTTAGCCATACTTGTAATAAACCTGGAGGCCTGACTGTTCATTTGGAGTTATGAGAAAATAATATAAGGAACTATTGTTTCCCCCATCAGCATGGGGAGCTTCAAGACCCACTGTTTTCCACTTTGTTCTGATGCTACCACAAACAGTTGATAACTTAGCTCTCTTTTTGCCAGTTTTCCCCGGGCCTTCCCTCCCAGGGCTATGGAGCATTTTTGCTGTAATTGATTATTCACAGTGTGCCTAGGACATGCTGTACCAGCTTTGAAGTTCTTTGCTTTCTTGAGTATCTCTCAATTTCTTCTCTACTTTAGTGGGTTTCTGATTACTGAAAAAAAAAAAAGAAAAAAAAAGTATTAAAAAGAGAGCTCTACTGGGGGAAGATGTTCAGGCTCCTCCCCTAGAACAGTGTAGCTGTGGCTGCATTCTTACAACTTTGTTGTTACTTCTGTATGTTGCAGAACCCATGCTTAGGATACAAGCTTCAACAGAAGGAACAAACACTTCCTCCTGTAAGTATATACAAGCTGTTTAAATTATTGCTGGCAAAACTCTGAAGTACATTCGTCACTCTAGTGCTCAGAAAAATACGTGCTTCTGGCTAGCTCTACAATATGGGGTTGGGAGTGACTGGGTTAGATTCTGGCAATACAGACACAGTTATTATTTATTTTATAAATCATAACTCCCAGAGCCATGTGCTTTGTGTATTGAGCGCTAAACACCTTCCTTCAGGAAGGTCAAAGCACACATTTGCTCATAGCAAAGGAGAAGGAAACTACTCCATTGTTTCCTATCTGGAATTCCCTCTCCTGCCCTCCTGAGGCAGTGTGTGGCTTCAAACATTGTCTCCTCTGCCTCCACAGTTCCTCCTGGCCCTAGGGTAGCTGGAACATCCTGAGGTCCAGACATGCCCAGCTGCAGTGCATTTCCCTTCGTCCCTATGGCAGCTGTTGCATGTTAAAATGTCCTGCTGCCCTTGGGAAGAGGACGAGGAAGGTTGAGGACATATTTTTGTGTATCTTGCCTCCACTGGGACAGAGGACCAGAAATGGCTTCCCTTGCTGGGGAGGAGAGGTTGTCTCTCTGCTCAGCTCAGGAGCTGAGTGGGAGCTGTGGGGTACCAGTGAGGGAGGTGACTCTTTTCTTTCTCTGTAGTGAAGCTCCTCAGGGAAGCATGCTCTACAGCCATAATCCTGTGTGCTTTTGCCCCTGAGAACCGTTTGGTAGAGCCTTAAAGCTCTTTATTAGGCCCAGATCCACCATTTACCCAGCCTGGTTTTAGCAGTCTGGAAGGACACTTCACACAACCAAAGTCAGCAGGGTTGCAGGGTTAGGGCACTGACCATTTTCTACAGCACTAAGGATTGATTGCTGCCAGGAACAGGCTGGCACGTGAGACCAGCAGTTCAATCCACCTTGATAGTTCCAGTGTTGCTATATGCCGTGTGCTCTATAAAAAAAAAAAAAATAGACACAGATGCCCTTACCTCAGATCTAAGAGCTACTGTAGCAGCACAATGGGTACCGGTCAAAGCCAAATCTCCACACACAGCATTCTGAACATTTTTCACAATTTATATGAGATACAAAAGATTTCTTTTTTGTAGATTTTCCTAGCTACTAGACTGATTAGTGTTTTAAGTGTCTGTTGAAGGGATTTTAGAAATTTGATAGGTTAATTTATAAGATCAAAGAGCTTTCTGCCAGCAAGGTGAGAAGAGTTAATACTTTTGGCCTTCTTTTTGCTCTGATGCACAGTAGCTGCATAGGGAGGAATAATTCCTGGAGCAATTTAAAACAGTAATTTCTTTCTGTCCTGTTCTCAATTGCATCAATGTAAATTGGGTGTGGTACTATAAAGTCACTAAAATAAGGGAGAAGAGAGACCCGTATTGGATATTGCTGCCTATGCTGGGTAGAAAAGGTAGTACAAAGCAGGAGGGAGCCAATGTTTATTGCTAACAGATGTGAATATCTGCTCACACCACAGAGCAATGAGGGAAGTGATTCCACATACTTACTCTAAAGTTGCTCAAGGCTTTTCTTTTCTGAATTTCAGTGGGACATGTCCATTTCACATTCGTCACTGTCAATCTAGTAACAGCTACAGGAGTTAAAATAAACTGTTTCCTTCCACTTCTTAGACAATACAGATGTTTTAGAGAATAAGCCAGCACTGTCATTGTTGGCCAGACACTGTGAAAGACCTGAGAACAGCAGAGTGATTCAGTAGGATCTCTCCCCTGGGGTTTCACAAGTGAACAGACATGTCATCATAGAATCACAGGGGTTGGAAGGGACCTCTGAAGATCATTAAGTCAACCCCCCCTGCTGCAGCAGGAACACCTAGAGAAGATTACACAGGGATGCGTCCAGATGGGTCTTGAAAGTCTCCAGAGAAGGAGACTCCACATCTCTGGGCAGCCTGTTCCAGTGCTCTGTCATCCTCACAGTAAAGAAGTTTTTCTTCATGTTGAGGTGGAACTTCATGTGTTGTAACTTGGTGCCATTTCCCCTCATCCTATCACAGGGCACCATTGTGGACCTCTATTCTTAAATAAAGGAGACAGAAAAGGTGGTGGTGTGTTCCCAGTTTCACAGAAAGGGCTGGGTAGTGAGTTGGGGTGTAAGTAATCTGAGAGGTGTAAGTAATCTGAGAGATCAGGAGGAAATTCATGCTTTTTTGTCCTGTTTCATAATGCAAGACTTCGTTACACTGATTGCTAAAGATGCTCCTGGCTCCTTCTCTTATACCACAACCCTAGGATTGTTCCATATATATTTATTTTGTATTGTGTAAGGTTGAAACCTAATTTACAACTTTCATTTTACTTGGAGCTCTCAGTGATATGGTTTTTCCTGCTGAACAAAGTAAACAGACCAATAGCAATTGGAGCCCTGTGTGGTCACTCTACCAAGGACAGCAGAGGCCATTCTTCAGAACAGTTTGGGGATGGGAGACTGCAATGCTCTGAAACAAGTGCCTCATGACCCTGTGACTTTCTTCTGCTCAGGAGTTGCAGTTCAAAAAGTAAAACTGAATCTTCACCCTATGCTTTGGTTTTATGGGTTCAGCCAACTATGTGTTCAAGACTAGAGCATGAAAGTGTGGTGGTCTATTTTACTCTTCTAGGATTTGTTAAAGGAATCTTGGCTTCTCACTCTGACAGGCAAAAATATCACACATTTTGCAGCCTTCCTTTTATTTAGAAAAGTGGTCCCAAAACTTGCATTCTTGTTTATAAGTTACAACATACCTGGAAGGCCATTCAAAAGCAATCAGGTTTCCTGAGTTAAAATAGTCAGCAGTCCACACAGTCTCTTGGTGGAGGTACTCTGCAGGAACCTTTGTGTGGTGCAAAAGAAGAGAAGGGAACTGGTAGGATACAGGCTCTCCACAGTAACCACAGCTCCTGTTGCCTTGGAAGCCACCTACAGCACAGTACGGGTGTACATAGAATAATAGAATCAAATAATCATTTAGGTTTGAAAAGACCTTTAAGATAATAAAGTCTAACCTTTAACCCTGCTCTACCATGTTCACCTCTAAACCATATCCCAAAGCACCACATCTATACGACTTTTAAACACATCCAGGAATGGTGACTCAAACACCTCTCTGGGCAGCCTGTTCCAGTGCCTGACAACCCTTTCAGAGAATTTTTTTTTCCTAATGTCCAGCCTAAAGCTGCTCTCGTGTAGCTTTAGGCCATTCCCTCTTGTCCTATCACTATTTACTTGTGAGAAGAGACCAGCACCTACCTTTCAAGAATGTCCTTTCAGGTAGTTCTAGAGAGCAATAAGATCTCCCCTCAGCCTCCTTTTATTTAGACTAAATAGCCCCAGTTCCCTCAGCCTAACTGAACACACTGCTCAAGGTGGGGCCTCACAAATGCCAAGTACAGAGCAAGAATCGATTCCTTAGACCTGCTTGCAACACTATTTATAATACAAGCCAGGGTGCCTTAGGCCTTCTTGGCCACCTGCGCACACTGCTGGCTCATACTCAGCCGCCTGTCAATCAGCATCCCAGGTCCCAGGCAGCTTTCCAGCCACTCTGTGCCAAGCCTGTAGTGGTTCTTGCAGTCCAAGTGCAGGACCCCGTGCTTGGCCTTGTTGTAGCTCATGCAGTTTGCCTCAACCCATCGATCCAGTCTGTCTAAGTGCCTCTGGAGAGCCTCCCTACCCTCAAGCATATCAACACTCCCACCCAACTTGGTGTCGTCTGCAAACTTGCTGAGGGTGCATTCTGTCTCCTCATCAAGGACATTGATGTTAAACAGAAATGGCCCCATCACTGAGCCCTGGCTGCCAGCTGGATTTATCTCCATTCACCTCTACTCTCTGGGCCAGCCAGTGTTTTATCCAACAGAGAGCATGCCCATCCAAGCCATGAGCAGCCAGTTTTTTCATGAGAATGCTGAGGGAGACATTGTCAAAGGCTTTATGAAAGTCCAGGTAGACAACATCCACAGCCTTCCCCTCATCCACCAGATGGGTCATCTTGTCACACAAGGAGATGAGGTTCATCAGGCAGGACCTGCCTTTCATAAACCAATGCTGACTGGGCCTGATCACCTGGTCCTTCTGTATGTGATGCATAATGGTACTCAACATGATCTGGTCTGTGACCTTCCCTGGTACCAAGGTCAGACTGACAGGTCTGTAGTTTCCTGGATCCTTCTTTCAGCCTTTCTTGTAGATGGTACAGACCAGCAGTGTTGGGGCAACTTTGCTGGTGGACAGTAACAATTTGAAAACCTATACTCTGAGGGCTAAACTGCATCAAAAGCTGACCATTTGTAAGACATAGGAAATTAAGAAGTTGGACAAAGCCAGAACTGTGGGAGTATATTTCAGTCTGCTTGTCACAGACAGAAATGTTTGCGTAGTTGCACCTTGCAGCATTTCCTTCATGCCCTCCCCGGCCTCGGCTCGCGACACGTTGTTTATGCCGCCCACTAAGGGCACAAAAGCAAGTTCATTTTCTGCTCGTTTCTACTTTTCTTCCTCTCCTAAAGTGAACCCAGTCCTCCCCTGTATTCATTTATGCAGCATCTGACAGGAGTCCACTGTCAAAAACTATGAATTTTGTCTAAGAATCATACAAAACAGAATCAGTGCTTCAGGAAGACAGAAAGCTTGGACCTCCAATCACACAGTTTTTAAACAGCTGTTTCTTCTGCCTTCAGAACACTTATCCCAAATCTCTAAAAACTTCTACTTTTGTTGCTATGTGCAGCAATTGTTTAAAAGGTTATCTTGGTTTGTAACAAGTCCTTCGACTACTCAAATTGTCCTGTTGTCTGTTGTTTGGAGTTTTGGTTAAATTTCTTTATTTTATTTTTTAAAATTGTATTTATGCACAGGTACCTTACAGGAGTGTTCTTGTCTTTGATATGTGGCCAAAACTTGTAGAATCAAGAAAATGCAGGTGAAGAGTGACATTCTGTTCTGTCATCTTTCCTACTTTCTAAATTCCATGTGAATTGCAGTTCTTTAAGACACAATGTGACTTGGTGACCAGATATCTTGGAATATAGGGGAATATAGTACATAGAGAGTTTCTGCAGAAATTCAGTTCACTCTGTGTTGTTTGGCTTTTTTTTGTTCTGAATTTCACAGATGTTAATTTCTAATATTCTGTTTACAACAAAGAGACAAAGAAGACTACAGTATGATGGACAGTGCCATAGCACTGTAAGGATCAGAAAAAAAATGAGGGGACATTGCCTAGCCATTCATTGAACATGTGTTTAATTTCTTTCATCCTAAAAATGCTCTGCTGTTTTGTCATAAGACCTAAAGACACTGGTAGCAGCTCAGTGACTTCTGAAATGCAGCTATCTTTGAGTGAAAGTACAGAATTGTGTTAGGAGAGTCTAGTAACAAGGCAGAGTCACTTGGAGCAGGACAGGAAGAGGAGAATAGTGTCACCAATTGAGAAAGCTGATTCAGGTGGTGAAGGCAATTACTTAGGTTGCAGTTATGCTAGCCCAGCAGGACTCTCAACTCTTGCTCTTTGAATGTTAGTCTGACACGAGCAACTGGCGGCATTTGACTCATCTGTTCCACAGACTGAAAGGCTTCTTCTCCATGAAAGCCATATCCCCAATGTCTTGGTGGGACAGTGGGTCAGAGGAAGACACTATATCACCTCATGCATTTTGCTTTATTTATTTCAGTGGTTTTATTTTTCTGAATAATAATCTCTCGAAAAAACTCTTTGCTTTGTTCTAAAGACAGAGGGAACAAGTGCAGTCACATAACTGGTTCTTTTTAATGAAAAATGAGTTTAAGCCTCCTGGTTAGTGAAATCCTACTGAAAGAGAAGAGATGAAAGTGTGCTGATCCCCTGTTAAAATATGGCACATTAGGCAGTATTTTCCAGTTGCTTTCTCCACAGTGGACACTAGTTGCAGTGGGCAACGCAGTAGTAATTTCAGTACCCTTATAACAAACCCTGTTTCCTGTGTTGAAATTTCACATAGGGCAAACTCATGTGAATAGATAACATTTCCTAGAGACACAGCTTTCAACCTTTATGTGGTTCCTATTCTAAGGCTGGTTTGACATTAAATGTCTGCTTCCAAACCACTGAATCTTGCAGGGTTTTCTGTAGTTGCACTCTTGGTCCCCCAGCCTTGCTCTGAAGGAGAGCTAGATTAGGCAGCTCCACTGGGAAAACTGTACATGTAACACTTCTGGGATAACACCACTACTATACAGTCAGTTCTCTTCTGTGCTGAACTTTCTTGTTTTGTTTTGTTTTTTTTTCCTCAAGGAGGTCAGAGTGGTAAAAGGCAATGATGGATATAAGCAGTATTAAAATTGGAAGAAGCCACAAAGGAATAAATGCAACAGTTTATATAGCTTAAATACAGCTGCCAGAGTGGAAGGGTTTTAAGCACGTTGGCTTTTAGCTATCTGCATATTTGTGCATGTAAGAGTAAACCTATACGGCTAGCCTTTGCCTTAGCATTTGTTTGTGGTGCGGCAATAGTGTTTTATATATAAACATACATACATGTATAGGTTTATAAAAGTAAATATGTCTAAATGTGAAGCCAGTGGTTTGGATCTGTTTATTTCAGGCCGTGTTTTCCTAAGGTCATGGATTACACCATGAAAAGCACGACTAAATGTGCAGCAGTCTGCTCTGCTGGCATATGTGTCACAAAAGCTACTCTGAATGTTTCTGTTGCTTGTAGTATTTCTGAAGGAATTTCACAGGCTCGCTTTTCTCATAATTCAGCAAAAGGCATCAGTAGTTAATTTTTTTTAAACACTGAAAGTGTCTTTACTGATAATGCAGGGTGGCTGGCCAAAACCCACGTTGTCAGTTACTGCTTTAGCTGAGTCTCAGAGATGGGAGACTGCAAGCATCGTCCTTAGCTTTCCTCGGGCTCCCTGAGTATGTCAGGACCTCTGTTTCTGAGACCCTATAAGTTGTATGGGAATTTGGCCTCAAGGATCTGCTGGTAAGGCCTGGTTTCTTTGGGGGCTTTCCAGACTATCTAATCATGGCAAAACTTTTCCTAAAAAAGTTTTGGTTTATGCCTTTCTCACTTCTTCTTCCCAGTATGCTAAGTGATGTGTACTATTTGCCCACCCAATATCAAAATCAGCATCTTTCTGATTTGCCAGCATAGCCTATGCTGTATCGGAGGATGTGAGCTTGTAGCACAGTGCTGTGTCAATGGTCTGACCTTGGGATTTTGGTCACTGCGTCTTCCATAGAAAGAACTCCTGTTCCCTGCTGGCTAGTCCCTTTCTGGGTAGCAGTTATGAACATACATTGTAGTATTGGATCAGCCTTTTCAGGATCTTCGATTTTCCATGTAATTTTTGAGGTATCGTGGTAGTTCACACTGAATAAAGGTTCAAGACAGGTAACGGCGCTAGCTGGGCAGGGATCTGTGAACAACATGGAATATTTGACCTTGACAGAAGCACACATCTGTTTCAGGCACGCTGGCAAATCAAGATATGTCATTAACAATGTTGAAATCAAGGATGTTACTGTTATCTAGGGAAGTATAAAGGGACCCAAAGAGCTCAGAGGGAGTGTGAAAAAAGGATACTTACAAGAGACAAAAGTGATTAATGTGTGCATGGGTGCAGAGTAATATTTATGTTTTAACACAATAGGCAATTCCCAGCTTACCTCTACAGCCTAGAAATTCTGTGCATCTCCTTATTTTCCTCCCTTTTTTCAAAAAATACCTGACATATCCAAGAACAGACTTCCCTGAGGCACTCTGTTGTCATATCCCCAGGAGAGACTAGCAATCCAAGGTCCTTTGTGCTCCTCAGGAGGCCATTCTGTCCTGAGAAAGACATGTTTGCAGCCTACTTTCTTGTTTTTGGAGGGCAAGTTTCTGTTGTTCCAGCTTTGGTGGAAAAGGTCCAACAAAGAGGGAAGTCCCAAAGGGAATTTGGGTTTCAAAATCTGAATCACCACAGTGAGCCTGGAGGTTTGCTGGGCTCCCTTTGACAGAGAAGCATGTAAAGCTGGCTTTCTTAGGTGATGTGTTCTGGGCTTTCTACTCCACTTTCTCCCAGGGGAGGTCTTGGGCTGCATTGTCTGTAAACAGAGACATTCTGTGGCATAACAGGGCTCTGGGCCGTGAAAGGTTGTTTCAAGTTCATGGTCAGGCAGTGGAAGTTTTTGACAAAGCAGAAGCACAAAATTAATGAAATACAAAGAAGCCAAGAGACTGGGTACAATGCTTTGTATTCCGGCTGAGCTTCCAGTTCAGGCAGTTCTACTCAACCACAAAAGGCAGATGTTGTTATTTAGGGAGAAGGAACAAAGCTTCTTAGCAATACAGAAAGGGAAGATACTCCTCTGAGGTACCTGCCTAGGCATCTATCCTAGGCTCTTTTGATTCCTGAGCAGGAATCTGAGGAGTGCTATCACTTGAATACTTGGAAGTGCCTCAGCATTCAGTGAGAAGATGAGAGCAGAGAATAACACAGCAGTAGCTAAGAGAGAATCAGAAAATTACACTATTTTCATCAGAATGAATTGTGAGGTGTATGGCTTTGAATGCGTTGATTTGCTTAAGATTCATACTGTGATAAATTACCGTGTACTTCTTAAAAATGCAAACTTCATGACAGAAGGTATATTTCAAAAGCAGCACGTTGTATACATATATGTTATATTTCCATAGATGCATGGCTCTGAAAAGCCAGCGCTGTGTCCCCTCATTAGCTTCTCCACAAACACAGTGGCATACTACCACTGAAACTCAAAAAATAAAGCAGTTCCTACCCAGTAAATTAAAAGCAATACTCTTCTTTCACATTCCTATTCTAGCAGTATTCTAACAGTGCAATGGGAGCCCAGCTGAACCCTTGGGAAGAAATTACTATCCCATCCTTCATGTCCACAGCTCTTCTAAATTGCCTTTTGGTAACCTCTCCTAATTGGATATAAAGTGGGAAAGTTGTATCTCCTGTGACTTTCATTATCAAAATGTTCCCACAGGTTCCTAATGGTTTCTGCTGTTCACGGTGTTCTCACTCTGCACAGTGAGAGAAGGAAACACTGTAGTCACTGCAGCAATTAAATGCAGCTTTTTACCATGTGATCTTCCTTCTAGATGTACATCTTCCTAAATATTTAAGAGTTGTCAGCTAGTGAGTAATTTTGAGTTGCATCCACAGTAGCATAGAAATGCATGGCAAGAATCACAGAACACCCACTCCATTTTTTTTAAAAGAAAGTTATGTCTTGCATTAATTGTCCTTCATGAATCGTGTCTGATGGATGTCAGTATTTTCTTTAAGTGAATATATAAATCTCCTGCAGTTCTTCACAAGATTTTCTTTCCTGACTGTTCACACTTCACGCCAGTCATTTCAACTTCATTATGGGTATACAGAGCTCACAGTTTATTTTTTAGTTTATTTTAATCAAAATATCCAGCTATCTGAGATCTTTTGGAAAAATTATTCCAAATTTTCCATTCTACAGGGGTATGCTTTTTACAAGGGAGGAAACTTTTCACAGCCCTCCAATTTCCAAACTGCATCATGCAAGCTAAAATAGCATGTGGCATTTCTAATGGATGATCATAAAGGCTAAGCCTAGGGTGGTAAGTGGAGTGAGCTGAGGAGTGAGCTGGAGTGCTAGAGCAGTGCTAGCCCATTTCTTCATTAACATGCTTTCTTTTCAAGGCAACTAAGCACAATATGAAGGATTAAGTGCATTGAGACCTCTTCCAGGAGGCAGAATTGCTCTCTGGCTATACCACCCTGGCTTCCTTCACTCTAAACTGTCCTCCCACATCATCCGAACAGACATGGCAACTCTCAAACACTCGCAGGTGCCTTTACACCATACCAGAGGGAATTAGTCATCATGCTATATTCATGCCATTAAAACACTACCTAGGTGGCCTAAGATGCAACCTTCTCACGGTGGACTCACTGGCAACTGTAAAAAGCAGAGGTGAATTATTCCTAATGAAGGACATGAGCCGTGGTGAAGTGTTGTGTGACATAAATGTAGCCCAGCCACAACACTTGTTCTTCAGCTGAGATGATTTGTCCCTTTTGCCACTGAGCAGTGTTGGCATACCCGAGCAGTGAAGCTACCTATCCCACCCCAGCCTTCCCAACTGTGCTGTACCTGCGGGACACAGAGCAGCTGGTGTTACACTACAGCCCTCCTGAGTTTAGCAACCACAGCCACTGCTCTTGAATAGAGATGAGATACCACCTGCTACACTCCCATCCCAAGCCAGCAGAGGAGACAACTGTTTTTCCAGCCCTCAGCATTCATTATTTTAATTTGTTCATTTGTTTGTGTTTTGTACATTCAGCACAGAGAAGTTCCTTGCTCTAGGGCTATAAATGTTCAGAATTTATGTTGAGTCAGGGAGGATTTGACTGGACACAGCTCTGCTGCCTGAGGCTTTTACAAACATGGAGCTTATAATAAAGTTTATATACAGGGTGGTAATAGCCCTTCAGAAGTTAATACAGTCATTATTTTTCTGAGGTTTGCGAAGTGGAATCTGAACTTTATTACTGATATTTTTTTCTGGTAATATTCACAATTATCTGAAACATGATTCTTAATAACAGAGGCAAGTGTCTGGCAGATATTTAGATGAGCTTTCCAAAATGTCAGCAGGTTTGTGGATGAGTATTACTGCAGTGGTTAGTTTTTAAAATAAAAAGATAACCATAGTCCAGGGGAGAAATATGATGGCATTTTTTCAATAACATCTGTTTTGCAGGCAGACATCCAGCTGTGAAAACTCCAGCTACCTACGTTGTAGAAAGATGCCCGTTAGATCTGCTGCTGCAAATGGTGGCATGAAATGTCAGTGGTGGAATTTTTTTCCTAGGATTCTCAAATTAGAAGGGAGCTAACCACATGATGTTTTTATTTTTTTTTAAATGTCTGTGTTTTAAAATACAGTAACTGAGGATGTTCTTTCAGTTGTAGCTAAAATTCTGTTACATGCTTTTAAGCACTGGCGTCCAATGCTTTGTGGCATTAGTTCAACAGTTTAGTTGTTGTTCTGAGAGAACAGTCGGTTTAAAAGTCTGATACTTTTACCTGATTATATGCCACCCTAGCTGTTTTTTTCCATTCTAAGAACGTCCAAAACTAGCATTGATTGTTTTAAATTCCTTAACATTTTATTTATTTAAAGCAATGCAAATGTGGAGTGATTCCACTGACTCCATGAACACTCAGTGAAACAGGATTGGAGTGTCTAATCTTGCACTATACTTTTTATACTGTTAGTGTTACTTTCATTATTTCCCTGGAATGGCTCTTTCCTTTCATTTCCCACTGGGGAAATCTTTGGCTTAAAACAAGCTGCAGGCTATGCATAGTTCTCAAATATTTTAATGATGTACACAAAACCTATTAGCTGCCACAATGGCAACTAATACTTGACAGACAGTAGGGTAGCAGTTGTCATGGATCCTGTGAGAGGCCCTAAGAATCTTAAAACAGTAGTTTTACAGGATGGATGAGGAATTGGCTGGAGCAGCAATGCAGCTCATTCAAGTGCATGTCTGTTTGTCATGATGCAGAACTGATAGTTCAGCTCTCTGGTGCAGTCAGCTCTGAATCAGGTGCTATCCCTGGTTCCTAGACAAGCTAAGTCTGCAAAGTAGATGCTTGTAACTCCTTTATATATGTGTTACTTTGGAGGGAGAAGGAGTTTAAGATAGATCCAGGAAAGGAATTCTGTGAGTATGGATTCTGTATTCTGTATTTTTTGGGGTAGACTAGTGGTTGAGCCAATGTAGATGCAATCTCTATGGGCAGCAGATAAATCCCAAGCTTCACAGGAGGTAACACAAGTCTGAAACCCTCTCCATTGGTGTTCAGCCAGCACATTTGGTGTGTGCATTGGTGAAATGCCTTCCTGGAAGCAGGGGATTAGTAATGGCTTAGGGACTGTTTACCTTAACCTGTCCAGTTGCATGTTTCTATCAGATGCAGAGGATTCTGACCATCTTCCCCACAACATCTGTATCCTGCACCAGGTGCATGACTGACCTCTCATGTTGGCAATGCCTTGAGTGAATTACACTGTAGAGGACAGGAGCTAAATGCCAGCACCTTACTAATTCTTCCAGCCAAATGGACACCTGGAGAGCTAATGTATTTTTGTACTTACTGCCTGACTTATGTGTAGAAAATATGCAGTAAAACTCCAGATAATTGGATGTGGATTGCATTTGCAATTATATGTTCACTGGGTAATACGCATGCATCAGAGATCTAATATTCACCCCAGCAAGAGAGCACAGTTTATAGGCAGGCTGAGCAAATGGAGCTTTTCAATTTAAATGTGCAAATGAATTTTATGCACACGTGGGCACTATTACCAGATGGCCAGTAAGAAATGCTGGGTACAGACAAGGAGTTCTTTCCTTTTAATTTGGTAAGAACCTGTTCTTCTGGATGATGTTTCATCCTAAGGAATGGCTTTTATTATCTGTTATATATGAGATTGCCATTCACAACAACCCAAAAACACCATGTGTGAAGTACTGGATGGAGAATTTTCTCTGGGTGGAGAAAAATAATTTAAAAGAGTGAGCCAAATATACTAACTATTACCAAATTTGTAGAACAAGGGGCAGAGCAGGTAGCACTCGTAGAAACACATTAGCTATAGTTGATGAATTGGCACAGGGTTGATGAAAAATTTGAAACTTCCTTAAGGAAAAAAAGAGGGTTTTTTAAAAGCTGTTTAAGAAGAAATGGTTGTCAGCTAACTCTTCAGAATGGGAGGTGAGCAGAGAATTTGTTATCACCTGCTTAGACCTGATGTGCCCTAGTTGGTAGAACACAGGGAAGGCTAGTCTTGAGCAGAAAGGAGAGGACAGCATGTGTAAATGAGCTTGGCATTTCTGTTGAGCCTATGTCTCAACCAGTTCTTACTACTTATTTCTTAAATTCTGCCATATTCTTGGCATCTCCCTTTTTGTTATCACAGGAAATTGTCAGTGTAACAAAGTACATGGCAGCATTTATAAGAAACTCTGACTAATAAGGGTCCAGTGAGTCTTTAAGGAGCGCTACATACTTTTCTGATCTCTGAGGGCTGTTTCTGCCTCAGCCCTAGTCATGATCATGCCTTGGCCTTCAGTAGCTCTGCAGAAGGTAGTCATTCCAATTAATTATCAGCACAATCTCTGCACACAGTACCACCTGTCAAAACTGAAATATCACCTGCTCTTCAATAAGACTCCCAGCTGTCACCCAAACAAACTGACCTGGTGAGAAGCAGTCATGCTGCTGTACCTCCCCTACCTGGAAGAGAAGAAAGGGAAGCTGACCTTCTGGAAAAACAGCATTTGCCACAGGGCAGAATTTCTGCCACCAGCCCATGCTCACAGATGATGGGGAGGCAGACCAGCCAGAGACTCACAGCAGCAGGCAGGCTGGCTAGCCCCAGTGCCTGCCAAGCCCCATGTCCTGTCTCAAGCAGCAGTGGTGCCCCAGGGACTGGTGGGGGAAAGACGCAACAGAAAGATGATGCCTCTGCTAAATGAGTTTCCTTCTAAGCCATGACCATGAGAGGTAACTCAGCCTTCCTGACTCCTGTTTTTCCTCTTGTTAGATCTGCAGGGAGTCTTGTCTCTTCTGTAATCTTGTTTGTTTGTTGGCTTAAGCTCCCTCCCATTCTTCCATAGCAACCACCACCGTGTTATGTCTTGGATCAGGTTCCTCCCTGTAAGGCCACCAGTGCCCTGTGACTTCAAAAGGGGCCTTCTCCCACCTTATAGACTCAGGGCAGACAGGGACGACAGATGATTAAACCCTAAACCAGTAAGTGGAGTATAATCGTCTCTTGCTCTCCTGCCTCTCTTCATCTCTTATCTACATCAACTAGAAACAATTACAGCAGCAAGCCACATAATCAAATATTGTGGCTGGAGTCACATACCATTTCAGACACTTTGGGTAGTGTCACACATTATTTGATATGGGAAGTGTAGAACAACAGAATATGTCAGTGCTTTACTGATTACTGTCTCTAACTGTTGGCAAGGCCAGAAACAGGGAGGAAGGTGCAAACATAGTCTTAATAAAAAATCATCTTTGCCTGCTTGTGATTAACGATCAACTTATACACTAAAGAATGAGGCTTACTAGCCCTTGCATAAGTTAGTGCAGCAAGGGAATGCTTGTTCCTATTTTTCATGTAACTATTAAATCTTTTATCAACATTTCCTTAGGAATTTGACCTGAAGGGAACCTAAGCAAGTAAGTGTTTCTCAATGGCAGATAAGATTTTTTTTTCCCTTTTCTGTTTCCATATGGGGGGAAAAAAAAAAAGTGTCTATTCCCCATACAAGAAAACCTAAACATAAAGGGCTGTAATATCACCTTGGCAGGCTGGAGAGGCATAACTTGGCATGCTTCTCACAGCCCACAGAAGTCCCTCGCTTACCTCAGGAGATGGAGGGAAACATTCTGACTGGCAGGATGTTCACTACACTGGAGATGTAAGAGCATAAACTGGGAGACATTGGGGGTCTCATTTTGCAGCTCTTGCGAAGTGCTGAGAAGGATGCGTGTGTTAGTATTTTCAAGACTTCTAACTGACCTTAAGACTGGCCACAGTTTGACCTGATTATGGCTTATTTGTCCCAGAGTACATACAATTAATATGTATCACCCACGATT
Source organism: Apus apus (assembly GCF_020740795.1). Lineage (NCBI taxonomy): Eukaryota > Metazoa > Chordata > Aves > Apodiformes > Apodidae > Apus > Apus apus. Next base: position 64,676,906 of record NC_067312.1, on the reverse strand, counting down.
AATATGTGGGTGAACATACAAGGAAAACAATGTCTTCAGCAGAGAACCAGCACAAAGCTTCTGTCACTGACTCTCGCCTTTGCCCTGTCATTTCACCCACTGTTATTAGAAATTCATCAAATATGTCTGGAGAATTTGCATGCTTAGCCTGCTTTGGAAAGAGAGGATTGTCTAGCTGTGAAAGGAGATTATGCAGCAATTTCCTCCTCAGCACAGCAAGGCAATGAATCTGACTCTTCATTATAGAGGAAGGATGAGTAAGAACAGTTGCATTTCCTGTGCAGTGAGAGCAACATGAGCCGTGCTGCAGGTTCCTTTGGGAATTTCTGTGATCATGTCAGTTTCAGACATGATGCATAATGTACTGTGAGAAAATGTATATGTTCAAATAGGAATGCTTGTGGGAAAGGGAAAAGGGATTGATCCATTAAATGATGTGTTTGATCTCAGCTAGAAAGACAGCTGTACAAAAGAAGACAGGCTTGAAGTTAGTTGCTTGAGTTAGTAACTCATGCATTAATTACTGACAGCAGCAATGCACTTCTGGGATGACTGTAGTTTTCAATAGATATTCACATATTCTCTCATCACTCATGAAAGTATTTATCTCCACTTATGAAAATATTTGTCGTATTTTTCTTAGGTGAGAGGCTGTAAAGAAATCTTGCTGTTACTTGCATTTGCTAAGTAAATTAAGGAGAGAGGTCCCACAAAGCACCTGCATATCTCAACATGTGTTTTCACACTCCTTCTCTGGGTGCTGTTGGTCAGGCATGAAACACTCCCTGATTGTTTCCCAGAGCCTCTAAGAAGCACACAATTCTGCTTACATTTTTCCAGATCCTTTACTTGAGGGAGGTTATACATTTACGGATGCAGAAGTATATCACAGGGACAACAATCACAGGGACACATACTTAAGTGCTCGAGAAAGACAGACAGTCCAGCAATTGGATGTTAGCAAGACACTGATCAAAGGAGATATTTTCCAGAGCACACCCTTTAGGAAGAGTATGAATGTGAGTTGTAGGCTGGGAATCCCAGATCAACACTTGGCTCCTCAGGGAATAACCCATGGACCCTGAACGGTTGTGTGTGGGCACCGTAGTGAATGCCCAGAGAGACTTAGGTGCCTCAAAACTGAAAATATTTCCTATGAGGATTGGTCCAAACAATTACCAAAGATTGTTCCACACTTGTACTGAGGGTGTAAAGCAAAGCAGACAGCCAGCATGTTGGAGATGTCTAAGATGGAGCAGGGTAAGTTGTCTCCAGTTCTGCCCATCTCCTTGGTTCTCAACACTTCCCCAGAGGTATAAGAAGGTATTGAAAAATCAAATACATTAACCTACTGTTTGCATGTGAGGAGATAGTTTTCTCCATGTCTTCCCTTTATCCACAAAATCTTAGAAAAAAGTTTCAGTGTCATTTGTCATTTTTGCAAAGCTGGAGACTTACTTCAGCAAGAGGAACTTGCGTGTTCTGCTGAAAACAACCTGAAGTGCCAGCATTGAAAATGGGCTTGTGGGAGAGAAGTAAAACTCCCAAGGGATGCAACAGAGGTAGCCATGTCAGGTTATTTTAAAATAAAACCAAAAAGCTGCTATTAATATCTTGGGTGACGTCTACTATGGTAAAAGGATTTGAAGAGAAGTCCTGGTTCATCCAGCACCATCTAGGGTAACGAACGGGAGAGAGCCTTGAGTTATGAGCAGATACAGGTGTGAGAAGAGAACTGAGCTGTCTAAGGCCACAGGGCTGAGTGTGCCTATATACCAAGTTAGGCCCATTTTATGGGCCTAGGCACATTTTTTTTTTTAACTAGTGCACTTCCCCCCCCCCCCCCCCAATAAAGTAAATGCATTGACTTCACATACCTTATTAAAAGAATACTCGTTTGGCTGGTGGCTGTAGAGGAATAATTCCTCTTATTGCTCAATAAATCAAGTTACTGTCATTTTAAACACTAGCTGAATTTCTGATGAGCACATGGAAGAGTTAACTCTACCACTGCCATGTTCCCACAGCACTAAAATGACAGCAAATTTGGGGAACACAAGTTTTATCCTCTCATGTAGCATAAATTTGAAGCATAAGCAAAATCCTCATAAAAATAGGCACAATCTGTAAAAATCTGTCTCTTGCTTGCAAATTACACAAGTAAACTGTGGATTACTAAAATGCAAATAAAATATATGCAGGAAAGCAGAGCAGTGTATTTTTCAAATACATTTTTTAAATTTTAAAATAAAACTTCTTAAAATGTTAAACAGTTTTTTATTTCAGTTAACACAGCTTTTCTTATGTACAATAATAATCAGGTTATCCTGAGCTGGAAGGGGGCGTTGACTTAATTTGAAGTGGTGGGTTCCTTCTCTGAAAGGTTTTTTTGTTGCTTTAGCAAGTGAAAGCCTTTCTTTGCTAATAGGATTAGCCCGAATAATAACCAAACGATTTCTCTGTGTCATCTGAGTATAGTTTCCCACAGCGATATTAAAAAGCCTGTCTGCAGTTGGGAAATAGTCAATGGCCATGAGCAGCTTAAAAGGTTATAGTTAACTGCTGCAACTCAAACCAGAGAAAGTCATCTTCAAAGGGAAGACCACAGTGGTTTTTACCCTAAACCCCATCATGCCCAACTAACTGGTGGGAAGAAGAAACAGTAGCTCATGGTGGGCAAGAAGCTGTTATGAAGGGCTCACAGTCAGCAGGGTGAAGTGAGGGGCCACAGCTTTGAATGGCAGGTGTTGTCACAACCTGCTTGCAGTTCTAGTTCAGTAGTGTACATCATCTGGCACAACACAGCCTTAATGATGCATGTGGCAAACTTCATCCTTTTGGTTCTGGCTGCAGACCAGGGTCCTCCCCTCTGGCCTATTAGGAAGGAAGTCCCCTTGCATTTCTTTGGTGTATGCCTGAAATCTGTCAGACGCTTCAGCCATGTGTGGGAGAAACTTCTGACTCTTCAGCTTTAGGACAGCTCCTTGCTGCTTTTTCATATTTTTACATTTTAGGTATTATGAAAGAGCTACAAATTTTATACAAAAAAAAAGGAACCCTTTGAGGAGGGCAAATAGCAAAATGTGGCTCAGATTGAGACTGCACAAAGGCATTCTGCAAGGGGAGCAGGTCTGAATTAATTTCTTTGACTTTAATCTGTGTATCTAATACATAACTTTGTTACTCACTTAAGTCATACCATATTTTTTCCACTGTTCTAAGTCTTCATTTCAGGGGTTCTCATTATCTATCTGTATTTGTGTGCAGAGCACTATGTTGTCCAGGATTACTGGAAAATGAAATCTGAAAGGCATTTCTTCAGCATGTGTGTGCAGATACCAACTTGACAGATACATGTCTGTAATGATAGATCATTGTTAAGTGTGCCAGGAAATGAGCACTTCTGGCCTGACTTGGCTTATATTCCTTGAAATCACAGGACATGTGTGGGGAATTTTTCCAGCTTGCTGTGAACTCCGTTGTTTCAATGGGAAAAGGGCTTGGTAAATACCTTTATTTGGGGTGCTTTGTCTCATTCTGCTGTCTGTACCTGTTTCCTCTCTGCCTATCCTCTTGAGACTTCTGACTTGCGTAATTGCTTTTGAACATAATCACATTTGTGGATCAAAGAAAATGCACAACCTTATTGTCACACGTTAATTGTTCCTGGAATAATTCCTACAGTTTGTCCACAGTTGCCTGTCTCAGTGATAGATTCAGACCCATCATTCCTCCCAACTTCTGTGGTTTTCCAAATAGCTGGTATTATTTAGCGACTTCAGTTAGCACTCTTGGAAACTCTCTCATTACCTAATGCACCAGTGTGCTGACTGTTGCCAGTAGCTACACCTTACCTCTACACCGGTAAGCAGTAAACCTGACCTCTATGTCTGCTGTGGCCACATTAATAATGCATTGTTTCCTGTAATTACATACATGCACAGATTTTTTCTAAGAAGAAGAAATGAGATGAAGGTGGAGGGTAGGAGGTGGTAGAAATAGTTACAACTAATTATTAATGCTGACTAGGCCTCAGCTGCATAGGTTTTTAATTAGCCTCTGTATAATCCTAATAGTCACTGTTGGGATGATACTAGCACTTCTTAAGCAGGCTAGTTTAAAAGGGGAACTGTATTTTCTGCCCACACCTGCACTCTGTAGTATTGTTGGCACATACTCAGCAACATAGGCCAAAACTTCATCCTGCTTTATTTTTCAGGTGACTGGTTAAATTTGAATCCTTCTGTGTCCTTCAAGGCAGCCTCAAAGTGTGATTTCTCTGCACCTGAGCAGGGCTGCTTTCCTGATGAAGCCATGAAGTGATACCTAACGAAGGAAAATAATGTAATATACAGAATTTCACATAACTTTCAAATGCTATTAACAGACCTCCAAAGAGTCATTTCAAATTGTTCAGTAAGGCAAGAGCACTGTCTTTGCTCTTTGGGGCAAAAGGAGTTCAAAATTCAAGGCACCCTGCCTCTTCCTTCCTTGGCTGTGTTTCAGGATTTTGGAATAAGGAGAATCAGTGTTATGCCCATGAGTATGTTTGTCAGCCTGGTCTGCCCTGTGGGAGCTCAGACATTGCCCTGTGGACCTTGTGTCTTTAAAATCAGATCTATTTTGGTCACATCCTTGTTTTCTCCTCTAGCACATGCGAAGTTGTTAAAATCCATCTCCTTTATTGAAAACCCTGAAGGAAGGACACAGGGTTTAGTGTGAAATTAGAAACATGGAGAAGATTTTTTGCACTTTGGCAGCTTTCTATTTAATTGGAGTTAAGCAGCAGTTAAGTGGTATGCAGGGAAAATTTGAGCAGGAGCAAGGCATCCCTTAACTGAAAGCAGGTGTTAGGTCTTCACTATGGCTATGGCCGAGCAGGCTGAAATCTTGCCCACCTGGCAAGAAATCTTGCGCCATCTTTGCAGCAGTCAGTGTCTGAAAGCATGGCAGAATTTTATAGGGTCTAGCTTCAAACTATGGCCCTGATGAAAAAGGGATTTAAAGACACAATCCATTCACCTTGTCTGTGTGTGTACAAGCCAAAGTCCCTACGTGCCTCTTTCTCCTTCTTGCAGCCTGTAGGTGCTTGTTTCCCCTCCCTGCCATCATGGCCACCCTTCCCACGCCAGGCATAGCATACCTACCGTGGTGTACATGAGGACAGCTCTACTTTATTTTACTTTTTCTCTGGGTGGTAATTCGGATGAGGTTGGTTGGAAACATAGGATACAGGGTGACCTCAGTCCTGCCTGTCTTGCCCACCCTTTCAAATACTGTCTCAGAGTAAATTAATTTATTCCTTAGGTAGCCTCAAGAAAAAAAACAAAAAGACAGTCTGTCCCCACCACTTCCTTTTTGTAGTCCCATTGCCCCTCCACAGCCTCTATGGTGAAACACAGGCAGACATAAGACACTCCCAGTGGACATGACCTGCAGTTTGAATACAGGAAATGCTTCAGGAATAACACAAACATCAAATGAAATTATGATTGCTGTGAACTCATTCTGACACTTACGTATGTATGAGTGCGTAAACACTCATACACATACTGTTGTTGTCAGTAGTGGTGATAAGAAATATCTGGGTTCTGTAGCATGTACTCGCCTTCATCCATCCTATAGTAAGCTTTAAAGACCTGGTTTTTGCTCTCTCACTGCCTCCCATGCTCTGTATCTAGGTTGTCCAATGTATAGCAGAAGGGAGTGTTTCCAAAACTGCTCTTACACCATCCAGCAGCAATGGCCCATATTGCCCTGTGCTGTGCATCCCAGTGTATTTAATGCAAACAAGCTATAATGAACCCATTTGACCCTGGTGTAAGGGTCTGCTCACTGTCTGGAGCAGCACAGAATCTGTTCTGCAGTCTTGGAACTGTATCAATGAAATGAAAGCAAAGCAGATAGATTTCTTTAAGGTTTTGGAGCTTCCTCTTTGCTGTTTTCCTCTCTTGCTCTTGACAAGACACAACCCATTGCAGGAACATTAAAGTCCTGTGTATGAGAAGAGTTAACTACCTTGTTTCAATTCAAATTTTGATTTCTTAAAGGTGAGAGTTTTTCTTTTGTGCCAGACCATATATAGCAAAAAGTGAGCCTGGGTACAAGGGTAAGAAAGATGTGAGCAAGCATCTTAAAATGCCTGCTGGGGTTTGCATTCAAAATATAGCTATGTAATAAAAACATATTTGATTAGACAACTGAAAATCCATGACTAGATAAAAAATCTCCTCTGTCATACTTGTGTGAATTCTTCTTAATTATTTGCTGGAAATTGACTAAGTTTTCCAGCCAATGCCAAAGAAGAGATTCATGCCTTATATGGCTTTCTGAATACACTAAGAAATAAATATTAAATATTAAATGGGTTGGATGCTAGGGTTCTGAGGCATGATGATAGCTGTTGCTTTTGTTACTGTTGGAATTTTTTGCAATGTTGCTTATCTGGTTTAAACAGTAAACATCTCAATTCTGCTAACTTGAGTGAGCATGATCAGGCTACATATAGACATGATCAGATCTGAAACAGCCAGTGTAATTGAATTAATGTCTTGATGTAGGATAAGGCAGATTGAATTCATTATTTGGAGGTATTTGCAGAAAGCTTCTAAGCAAATCAGATCTTGAGCTGAAATCATAACATTTTCTGCAAATTCTGAAGCTTGTGGATTCGGAATGTAGAACTATACTGTAAGACATACTTTACAAATCTAAGGCAGTAATATGTCAATGTCCTATCATTAACACCTTTTTGTTTAATGGTACAAAAATTCTTCCATGCAGGAGGCTGGCTGCATGCATTTGACTTCTTTCTTTTTGTTGGTTTTTTTTTTTTTTCTAAATAGCAAAACTAATGAATATACGTACACTAGAGAATTACTTGATAAAGTCCATGAGTAGCTGAAATTTTGAAAATGGCACTTTGGAGTAAAGGTTGATGCCTTTAGTTTTAAACAGCAGCAGTTGGTAATATGTGCAAGTAGAAAAATAATTCTGTCTTTACAAAAAATGGATGATGTGGTAAGTAGAGTCAAGATTTTTCAGAATAATGAGTCTTTTGTTTGGATCTTCTAGGAGCTTCTGCCTAAGTCAAGCCTAGATTCAGGAAGGGTCTTGGATCATGGTCTCACTATTCAAAGTCTTTGGTGAGAGGACAAGATCAAGGGACTGCTGTTCTCTCAAGAATGGTACTATCCCCGTTCTTCCAGCCTATATATGTTTATGGGGCCAACTGACAACTAGTTAGTAAGCTTAAAATAAATTATTTTTAAGACAAAAGTCAGTTATCTGATCCAGTTGAGAGCCTGACCACATTAATTTTTGCCAGTGACAGAACTGAAGTAGCAAAAGAAGAGAGACACAGGGAAAAGGATGATACTGCTGCCAAACTTTGTTTTTTATGAAACCGCCGCACTACAGTCCAAAATACCTTTTCAGTTCCTGAATTAGGCTCTGACTCAAAAAGGCACTTAGATATATGATGTAGCCCATCTCTAATCAGGGAGGCATTTCACCACTTGTTTAACTCCATGCATGTTTAAGTATTTTATTAACCAGGGGTCAGTGGGGGAGGGATAATTCCTTGATTCAGGGCTTTCAGGATCTTTACTCAAATTATCAGTGTCAAATGATTCGCCCATTTGACCAGGAGCAGCACTGTGAGTGTGAAGGCTGGCCAGCACAAAACCCTGCATAGCCATGCCTTTGCACAGAAGCATCACTGCTCCTGTCCTATGAACAGTTTCTTCCATCTGAATAAATTGGCTCAAATGCAGGCACACAGATGCATTTGAGCACTGAGGTGTGTGGGCATTAACAAGCAAACTTGGGCCCTCTGACTGCAATGGTGCCCCAGCTCACTGCTGCACTATGAAAATAAATAATCGCCCAGGAAGGTCTGCTGGAGACTCCAGTGACAGGGTGAAGGTGGTATCAGATCTGGAAAAACAACAACAACAACAAAACCCACATGCAAACCAAGCAAACCAGAAAAGGCCGCATGGTCTTTCTGCTACTGCTTCTGCCGCTTCTGCCCTCAGGCAGGAGAGCCTAGCTGAGTGCATTATATGTCTTTGCATCTCTTAAATGCTCCTTTACCACATGGCAGAGCTAATTTTCATTAGCGTGATCAGTGGCAGGGCTCATCCCCATTTTGTGACTGAGCAGAGGCTGAGGGAATGAGTCAGTGCCATTGATGAAAGCCTCTGACATTCTCAGTTTGATGTGGGATTTCTGTGTCTCATGTAGTGGCACCAGCTCTGCTTTTGATTAGGCAGGAAGAAATTCAGTGTCTCACATTTCACTTGAAGATGAAAAGACTCAGAAAACCTTTTGGTTCCCCTGAAATAACAGCCCATTTTATGGCAGTTTTCAGTTTCTATTACTGGTTGTAGCTATTTTGAGTATATAAACATCTCTTGTAGTTGTGTTGCTTCAAACCACGGTTTCTGCAAGCCACAGCTATTGTACTTAGAGAAAGCATGTTCCTGGTGTAAATGTACACGTGTAATGTCAATACAGAAAACACTGCCACAGAGGCAACATGAGTTCTCTCAAATGCTTTCACAAGCACTGAAGCTTATACTCTGTGCTCCAGACATTTCCAAGAAATATAGTGTGGGGACCCGCTTCTGACACACTTACGTGGGTAGTGAAATAATTCCAGTATAGTTGTTTTGGCTTGAGGCTATGGAGATGCTTTGGATACAGTCTGCTCATGTCCCTGTCTCCTATGTTGTCTGAGGGTAGGGGGTCTTTCCACAGCAGCCCTCTTATATACCAGATTAATTAAGCACACTAATGATTCTGCTGACGTTGATGTATTTACCCTCATATTTGAGGCTGAATATGTGCTGAAGGGTTTGTATTTTTTGTTCATGTTTTCCTGCATTTTCTTACAGGCTTGATGTTTCTTCTCAGTCACATACGGTTGCAAGTAGACAGAGGGTTTAAAAAATATAAAGGTGGAAAAGGTGGGAATGGGCAGAGACATACAAACAGCACTATCAAATGTGTCCTGTATGTTTTCTATAAGGTGAAAAATGGGATGTATGTGTGTGTGAGTGACAGCCTCTCCCATTTTGAGATTTGCAGTTCCAGTGACAGGACCAGTATAGCAGCAAAATGAAGTGCCATTTTGTGCCATTTGAGCTGAAAGATGAGGTTTTTAGCAAAGGCTTTTGGAAGGATTCAAAGAGTGCTGGCATCAATCCAAGGGAGATAGATTAAGGAGGGGAGGTTGGTAAAGCACTGAAAGGAGAAATAAAGGAATTGTTTGCATTGTGTGTGATAGGCCCACTCTTCCCACACCATGACTGCTGGCAGTGATGCTGCTTATTGGGCCTGCTCACTTCCTTTTGGTCACCCTCCCATCTTTAAATAGTGCACTTATTTAATTTGCAGAAAGTGCTTGCAATCAATAAAAGAGGTCATTTTATCTTCCTCATCAATCTTTTGTTAATCACCATATGCTTTTTTTCTTTTTAGCTTCTTGGTTACAATGCTTTTAATTTCTCAATGTATGGAAAAAAAAAAAAAAGGGAATGCAGTCAAACTAGTGATGGAACAGTTGATGCCATATATTGCTGCTTGCTGCTTTTCTGAAGAATTGGCATGTTCTTAAAGAAAAACAGTGGTCTGAGGGGACATGACTTGCCCTGCATTGATCTGTGGTCCTCTGACCACCCTTTCTTAGGCTTTCCAGGAGAGCCATGAATAACCACTTGTGTAGACATAGTTTACTTCCATAATGTCCCAGTAGTTGCAAGAAAGTAGACAATACTTAAAGCATCTTTTTATGGACTACATTATTTAAAACAGATGGTATCTGAAATCCAATGGCTTCCATTAATATGACTTGCCAAGCCTAATTTCCAAAACCCTCAGCAGTTTTGGATCTGATTATGGCATGAACAAAGGGTCACCCAAGTTAAATGGCTCCTTTCTGCTCTAATTTGCAGGATGTTGTCAGTTATGGTCACATATCTATTTAAGTTTCATTCACATCTTTGTAGCTAGTGAGAGGGAATGGTCCTCTGCAGTTAGGTAATAAGAAATCAGCCTTCTTTTAAGACCTGTAAAACTGGAGGAACAGATGCAGTTTGATCATGCTCATCACAGGCTGGAGGTTAATGCTGATTTTGGCTTTGTGTCTCTCCTTGACTCTTTTGGGAGGAAGCTTAGCAAAATAACACTTGATTCTTTGCAAAAACACTCCACAAAATAAAATTACAGTTTTCTAAGCCTCTGAGTTTCAGTCTCACTTACATTTGGCTAGAGTCCAAATCTCAGTCACAGATTAGCTTCATTAGTGTAGAATCACACTACTTTTTCCTCTAAGCCAAAGAGACCCAAGCCACATAATAATCAGAAATAAATCTTTGCACAAGGACCTAACCTAATTACAAACAGGCAAGTAATTCTGTTCCTTATCCTTTTATATTGCCCACCAATAAGCTACCCTAGTAAAACTTTGTTAACTCCAAGGCCATACTCCCTCTTGTTTTCCAGGGTCTCCCTTTCCATTAACCAATTGCTGGCTCTTCTCCAAGGCATTCATCTCCTCCAGCTTGGGCTAGAACCCATGTTTAAGCATGTAATGCCAGTTCTAGCACGTCACTGTAGAAATGTAAAAGGCTCAAAACTGCAGCTGCAGAAATTTATTTCTGCATTGCTTCGGGGAGTAGAGGGAACAGGAAGGAACACCAAAACCAGCAAACTGTACCCTAAGTTTACTGTTGTATATTCAGATGCAAAGTGAGAGACCATCTGCCTTTACTGCAGCCAGGAGAGCTGGCAAGAAAGGTAGCGTGCTCCCTTACCGACCCAGATGCAGTCAAGTGCGCGGTTGCGCTTTTGTCCAAAAGGTGCAGAGAGGAGCCAGCTCCGTGCCATATCGGGTTGCAGCGTCCCGGGCAGACCGTGTCTTGGCTCTGGCTCTGGCCACCTGTGGAGCGGGGCCAGGGAAAGCAGCCTGGCCGATGATTCAGCATTGCCTTTCTCCCTCGTTGGCCGGGGAACCAGGGGAGCCGCCAGGCAGCTCCGAAGCCTGGGTGCTGCCTCGCTCTTCTCCGCGCATCCCGCAGCTCCAGCGGGGCTGGGCGGGTGAAGCGGCTCCGCAGGCTCCCCTTGGGGGCAAGGAGGAGGAGGAGAGGGGGGGAGGAGGAGGTCTGCGCCGTGCTGAGCAGGCAGCCTGCGCGCCAGGGCTGGAGGTGCGGCGGGGGAAGGGACCTGCAGCAGCGGAGGGTACCGCAGCCTGGAAGGGAGCCAGGCCCCACCGGGATGCTGCGGCCGCGCAGGCGGCGGGAGGGGCTGGATGGCTGCGTGCCGGCAGGAGATGGTGCAGGCAGGCAGGGCCCTGGCCGGTGGAGCAGAGCATGAAAAAGCAAGGAAGGCAGCGGGAGCGATCCTGGCTCCGTTTTGCCAGGAGAGCTCGGTGAGGCAGGCGGGACCCCTTTGGCGTAGCCCTTTCCCTGCCCCTGCAAGCTCATGGCCCCTCCAGCAGCAGCGTGAGGAGGGGGGCAACGCACCCACATGCAGAGGAGCCACTGCAAGTTTCCCCACTGGGCTTCGGGGGCAAGAGGCTTTGAGGTTCTGCGGGGCTCTGTGCACACGGAGGTGGTAGGCTGTGGTCTGAACCAGTAATAATCCCTCTTTCTACTGAGCTGTGTTGCACTGTGCATGATTACTTCAGTTTCAGCCCTTGTAAGGAAGGCACAAGATCTCCACATGCATTTCTGTGCACCTCAGCACTAGGAAGGTGTAAGCAATGCAGAAATTTAAATGAAAGCAGTTAAATGTGGATAGACTGGAGAGCAGTGAAGATTACAGAAGACTGAACATGGATAGTTTGTGTGGAAGGCCAGTGCAGGGAAGTGGATTAAGCACAAGGTCTGAGCAGCAGCAACATCAGGGGAAATCATCTTACAAGAAATAGGAAGGTTGAAAAAACAGAGGTGGATAAAGAAGGCAAGTAATTTTTAAAAACTTGTGCCAAGCACTCAGATGCTGTAGTAGCTTGTCTGTGCGATGAAGAAAATACTCCTAGCTGATTCTCAAATTTCACTCTCCTTTAAAGAGTGATGCTTCAGCACCTCACCTGAGCAGCAGCCTGTGTGTGCAAAAGTATGTCTTATTTCCCCACATTTATCAGTTAAGCAAAAATCTCTCTTATCGGTTAATCCTTTCCCTAGGAACCTTGCTAACTTCTACCCACAGACCATCACAGCTGTCATGACTGTTGCTGTGATGTTACATTTACTTCAGGAGCTGTGTTACTGCTGTTTTAAACAGGTTTTGAGGTATTTGAAGAAGGCTGCGATCATGCAGAATATTACCAACTAAGGAGAACATGGGCTTTGTAATAAGAGGAGCCATGCACGTAAATATGCAATTCAAGCTGTTCATTCTGTCTGAGGTTACTGATCACATCATTAACTTCAGGACTGTATACTTCAGTGGTAATGTAGACTAGATTGTATGATGATTTATCTTTTTGCATTCTTCCAGAGAGTGTTATAACTGACTGTGCTGTCAGGTAAATTCTCCAGACACTTGACTGTAGTAGCATCGTGATCACTTCAGTTGGCTACTACAGCCTCACAGGAAGCTTTGTGATCAGACATCTATGAATTAATCCTTCACATGAGAGTCTGTGAAAACACTATGGGATTCACTGAGATTTTGATAAACCTCTTTTCTGCGAATGCTGCTAATGTTCTCATGGAAGTCTGTGGGAGGGGAGGAGAGAGTTGGGAGACAAGAGAGACAATGCGGGTAAAGCAGACATCTTTTTTTGTCACTACCAAAAATACATAACTACAAAGGAGATTACCTTTTGGATCCCTGACTAAGATACCAGCAACAGTAAGTTTAGGGCCATTTGTAGCACTTGATTCTTTGTTCCTTTATGCATCCTGCAGCCGTTTAGATGAAGGAGAAAGAGGGATTCGCGCTGCCCAGTCTGTAATGCAAATGTCTTCACAAAGTCTAAGAAACTGGCAATTGAGTTAAAAGTTCCTCTCCTTTTATACATATATCTGCATTGTTACACAGGTGTACCTTTCTGTGGGATACAGAAGAGGCTGTGAATAGCGTGAATTCTAATCTTACTTTCATTGTGTTAACTGGACTGTTGATTTACTCATGCATTACACTGCACCGGTGGAAATGGGCATTAGTGCTGTTGGTAAAGGGGGAGGCATGGTGAGAAAAATTAGGGACAAAGTGGAAGCCTTTTTTTTTTTTTTTTTAATTTTTGTATTTGTCTAAGAAGGGGTGAGGTTGTATGATAGCAGCATGCCAGCTCTTGAAAAGCATGTTCAGGAGCTGGCTTTAGCCTGAAGTCTTTGCTTTTTTGGTTTTGTAAAGGAGGTTATAGATATGTATTAAAAAATAAATATGCAAACCTCTTTGTAATAACTTAAATACAAATTTGTCGGAGAGAGGAATGTTTTTGTTGGTTGGTTGTTTTTTCCTCTGCTTGACCTAAGATGCATCCCGGTATTATTCCTAGTGAACTAAACTTATTCAGGGGCTCAGAAGGAAAAGCTGTTTCTAGGTGCCAGGCAGGGAGAAACTGCTGCTGGAAATCGGTCTTTCCCGTGGGAGAGATCGGATATCAGACTGAGCGAGTCCAGCCCAGCCCAAAGAGCTCCCACCGACACCCGGTCCTCGCCGGAGGATCGTGCCATCCATGGCCGCCGCAGCCTCTGGCCGCGCTCAGGCTGGAGAGAGGGAGCGGGCGGGCGTGCAACTCCTGCCCGCTCCCTCCCTTTGATTTGATGGCCTTTATTCCTCCTAATTGGATAAAATAGGAAGTCACTGACAGTCCTGCGTTGCTGGGTGTACTGATTTCCCTCAGACCAGCCCTGCAGAGGGTGGGGGGTGGGGTAGGGGGAGGAAGGAGCGAGTCTGTACATCAGGGAAACAGACTGCGAGGGGGCTGGGGGAGCGGGGCGGGGGGGGGTGGGGGGAGTGGGGGGGAAGGAGGAAAGTGAATGAGAGCTCAAGAAGGACAAAGAGGGAGGGGAGAGAAAGGGAGTTACCACCGTCTTGGCATCGCTCTTCCTTTCAAACCTCTGTGTAATGATATTGTTTGCAGTGATGCTCAGACAGCGAGCACCTGCTGCTCTGTAATGATTCAGCCGCTTTCAGCCGCCGCTGTAACACGACAGGATGCTGCTGCTACTGTCACTTCTGCCGCTGCCGTTACAGATTTTCCTTTTGCTCCTTCTACTGCATGACAATTGTTTTCCTCGTCTAAGCAGATACCAGCCTCAGATGCTCAAGGTGAGAGTCTTGCCTTTCGCTCTGGGCTATTGGTTCACTTAATCCATCAATTTGTTTCGTGTGCGTGGTTTTCTTTCTCCCATCACCCTCCTTCCCCTGTCTTGTTTTGTTGTGCTTGCTTTTGGGGAGATGTTTCTTCCCTCCTGCAGAAGAGCTGGAATTGCTTGAGAGGTGTTTAAGGAATTATAAAAGTGGCCAGCAAACAGGAGCTCAGTAATTGAGAAGCTACTCTTGCTTCAGAGAGGCAGAACGATCAACAGAGGGCTTGAGGGCAGGGAGGGATAGAGGGGGTCTCGTTTTTCCTGTGCATTCCTCCTTTCCCAGTTTGGATGATGATGATGCTGAGCTTGGACCTTTTGTTGACTCCCACTCTGTGATTTTTGCAGAGCGCTGTGACTATTACTACCATCTCTTTTTGTCTGTGTCTCACAGTAATGGACTGTGATAGAGTTAAGGCCTTTTGGAGGTGAGCTGTTTGAGAGCTGATGCTTAATCATGTCTGAAGTAGCTGCCGACACTTTCCCCAGCCCCTCAGCTCAGCTGAGCCCTGATGCATCCCTCAACGGGCTCCCGGCTGAGGAGAACATGCCGGGGACCCAAAGAGGGGACAGGAGGGTCCAGGGAATAGCAGGCCTGGCCTCAACCTGCTGTGTGTGCCTGGAGGCAGAGCGACTGAAGGGCTGCCTCAACTCTGAAAAGATCTGCATCGCCCCTATTCTGGCCTGCCTGCTCAGCCTTTGCCTCTGCATTGCTGGCCTCAAGTGGGTCTTTGTGGACAAGATTTTTGAGTATGACTCTCCTACCCACCTTGACCCTGGGAGGATAGGACAAGACCCAAAGAGTGCTGTGGATCCTACAGCTCTGTCTGCCTGGGTGCCTTCGGAGGTGTATGCCTCACTCTTTCCCGTACCTAGCCCCAAGAGCAAGGCTGAAGTGACAGTGCAAACTGACAGCTGGCTCGTGCCCTCCAAACCATTCCTCCAGCCTTCTCTGTATAACCGCATCCTAGATGTTGGGTTGTTGTCCTCTGCTGCACCTTCGATGTCACCACCCGCCCTGGAGCCTACCACAGCATCTCAGGCGCAAGCAACAGAAACCAATCTCCAAGCTGCTCCAAAACTTTGTAAGTAGAAGTTATATGTTTCTTTGTTTCTCCTTTCACAAAATAAAAAAAAAAAAGAACAAAAAAAAGAACAAGAAAACCCACCCCACACACCCAAAACAAACAAACAAAAAAAAGGCACTTACGTGTTCCGCAGTTTTCCTCAAGAAGGATGTATGAGTGGCATGCAAAGTTTAAATGTGCTAAGGCAGTTATAAAGGTGGGTTACCTTCAGAGGAGAGCACCTCAGGGCCTTGGAACTTAGTTCTGAGGTGTGCCTGGCAATGAAGAGGGCTTTACTTTGCACTTGGTAAAAGCACCAGTACCACCCTTTTCTCTGCATCCACTTAGAGGCAAATACAAGATTTACTTCAAGGGTTTATCTGATAGCTATTCCACATGGTCTATCAGCGTATTTTTCTTATAAATTTGATTTGCGTTCTGTGCTGGATCTTCCATGTGTGTTCATTTTCTTTGCCTTGCCTGCAGAGCACTTCTGCTACCTCCTTCCTGGAGTCTGTTGTTGGCAAGCATCCCTGTCATCCTTCTGAAACAGTCAGGGAGAACAGTGGGAAAGAGCGGCAGCGTATTTGAAGCAGTTAGAGACTAGAAATTATTAATTTATCAGTTAGCTTGTGATCTTTCCCTTACTTTTAAGAGATAAGACACATTGCTCTGTGTTTTTCCCCTCCTCCAGGAGCTGATTCTTATTGAACCTTTTTCTCAGACTGCCTCATTGACTTTTGTGGGGCATTTCAGGAAAGCACTGTTGATGATGCTGGAGGGGTCAACTTCCAAAATAGTCTTTGCTCATCCTTAAATAAAAAAATATCCAGGGTACTTGGATTATTTTCAGTAGCAATCAGAAAGCATCAAAATACTGCACTGCTGAAATGTAATTCCTTTGACATTCATCTTTTTAACCCATCAAATCCAGAGCAGATCAAGCTGGCAGTTCTAGAGCTGTGTAAAACTGTGGGACTCTAGTAAAAGAGAAGGCAGTGCACTGTTGTGCCGAGAGCACAGGGTTGAGGTTTCCTTTGGAAAGCTGCAGTGGCCAGAATGAGTGACCTTGTTCCTTGCATTTTGCCTTGCTGGACCCCTTATACCTTCCCTGTAGTGCAGCAGGATGGCCAGCTTGTAGGTGTATGTCCTGGACCTTGCCCTGCAGCCCTGAGGTCACCAGAAGTTTGTTACTGCGTTTAGCCCTACTAGGACTGGACTCAGTACAGATATATGGCAATTGGATTAGATGGAACATTTTGGGTCAACCACCTTGCTGGTGAAAATGGCATAACTGCAGTGTTTTCAGCGGGGGTCTCTTCAGCTGAGATTTGGTCCTGAACAGCAATACCAAAATCACTGAAATAAAATTTTAAGTATTCATGTAGAAGCCTTTTGCTTAGTTAATGGCTTACAACCAGCCTTTGGATTAAAAGTAATTTGTAAGATGGAAATAGTCTAATGGGGAAATCTTGCTGTGCAGTTAAATGACAGGGGGCTTTGTCTGTGGGAGGTAAGACATTACTTGAATTATTGGGACTCTTAACCGCTTTTGCAGTTATATAGAACTATACCAGGTGATTATTTTGTTATTTCTGATGCTTCAAATCTTTTTTATTTTTTCTTTTCTTAGTGGTACTGTAAGTGACATTAAGACAATACTTTTTACTTCACAAAGTGACCAAGGACAACCATTCAAACAAAATGGCCTCTTTCCTGTGAGAAGGAGAAACAACTAAAAGAGAGTTATGCCAGAACAGCTCTCACCCCTTTGAATTTCCACATGTGAGGAAAGCCTTTATTAGTAACCTGCTAACTTCATCTCTGAAGTAAAGGAAGTGGGGGAAAAAAAGAGATTCTTTGGAACCCTCACTGACAAAAAGCCATTGTCTGCATTTAGATCTGCTTTTATTTGGGAAATAAATGCTTGTCCAGAAACTAGGTGATTGAGTTAACTTGTTGTTCTTTTTAATGTTACCTTGATTTTTTTTTTTAAGATAAATGTGTTTTAAGGCTTCGTAGGCTTTGAGGTGGATATAGACTGAAAGGAAAGGGAGAGCTAGAAGCAGGTCAAGTTTGAGTTGCTCTGAGGGAGAAGGTTGTGTAGATAGTACTGATTCTAGCTGTGGCATGTAACTCGGACTGTGGCAAAGGGCTGCATTTCCCTGCAAAGAGAAAATAAACACACAGATAAATAAATAAATAAATAAATAAATTGCTGGAAAAGTACACTGCAGAAGATTTCCCTAAGAATTCAAAGAGGCATGAAAGAACTTTTTTGACCACTCTAAAAGAACTGTCTTGGGTTTTTTTAGACAGCTGCATTTCAAACACATCATTGTGTTTTATGTAGAGCAAGATTTGTAGAGAGGTTGACAGATTACATCAGCAATAACTTTTTTTTTATGAATGCCTTTGACAGCTATAAAATTCTCAGAGAGATGGCTTGGAAAGTAGCATCTGCAAATTGGATTGTCCCTTCTTTTGCCTCTCAGTGTCCTTTTTACCATTTCAGGCAGAGTGAGGTAACTTGTTCCCAGAAAGCCCCTTTTGTGCTGATTTTTTTTTTTCCAGTGCAGAAATAAAAAAGAACAGACCCATCTCATATTCTGTGGTTGATGTATTGCTTCTGAACCAGGCCCTTCCATAAGTTTCAAAACCTTTTCTCTTCTTCTCCTGTCTTTTCTGGCTTACTCAGCATATTCCCCTTAAAGCTGTATCCTTCAAGGTCATAGTCTGCTGAGAGCTAATTGATTCTTATTTCTCCTGGAGCCTGAGAGAGAAAGCAGGAGAGAGACAATCCTAGTAATTGTGTCTGGTGCATTAGATTCAAGACTGGTCTCACTTATATTATTATACTTTGCCCTTTATCAATACAGAAATAATCTTTTCCTTTCTATTCGGTTTCCGTTTTACATTGTAGCATCATTTCTCCCTTACTGAAACAGAAAGGAAAGGTGAATATTTTAAAGCATTCCCTTATTTAGGAAGCATGTCAATCTTAAAAATTACACCAGAGATTTCATTACAAGTGGGATGTGATATTACATGCTAGCCTACCACCTTCCCCCTCTGAGAAGATATGCAGATTGTAAAGGTGCTAACACAGTTCGAGAGCTAAATTTTAATTCTTTCTGCATCATCACCTTTAAATACAATTCCACCCTTTACCCAGGCTAGTAATAGAGGCGGCCCTGTAGTACTGTCAAAACTGTGTTATTGTAATAACTGAATCTGAACATCTGCAAACCAATCACTGCCCTATTGACAGATCTTTTCACTGCTCTTTCTTTCCATTTAAGCAGATTTTCCCCAGAACCACCCACCATATCCATGTGGGGTTGCCTTTCTGGGGTGACAGCTCTGCCAAAAGAGTGCAGCGCTCCAGCATTTTGGCTCTGCCTCAGACCTGGGGTGCCCAAGCACTTGTCTTTGGGACCTTATCTCTCCTGACCTGGTGAGGTGCCGCGGGACACACAAGGAGCAGGGCAAGAGGTAAATCACAGCACAAAGACTGTGCTGGAGTGGGTTCTCCTGTGAGTGGAAGCAAAAGGCTTGGCAGAGAGCAGGGCATATCTGGAGGATATGCCTCTCAGGTAGCACAGCTGTGCTGCACCTGTGTCCTTTCTGCTTTTGGCATCCATGGCCACCTTGGGTGCTGTGTGCTCACAGACCAGCTGCATGCCTGGTGCCATGCTGGAGGTCAGCAGGTGACCAACAGGCACACTGGTCACCTCTGTGCCCACCTTCTGCTCCCCTCCAAAGTTATCCAGGCACAATGTCTGAATTTCTTGTGCATCTTTAGAGCTAAGGAAGGGAAAAGTGGAAAGAAAACTAACCTATCCTTTTTTATTATTTTTTATTATTTGTAGTGTAAATCCTGCTTGCAAATTCTCTCTCTTTCATCTCCCCTTGCTTTTTCTCAGCTCTGCATCGGATGCTCTTTCTCCTATATACTGTGATTTGTGAAGGTCTGTATTTTACCTCCATGGCAGGCTGTAGGGGAGTCTTTCCCTCCAGTTATAGCTGTTGCAGCCCTGCTGGAGGCTTCAGTTTATGGGCAGCAAGGGGTTTGTTCATTGCAGCTTCACAGAGTGTTTGCTCTGTTGACCAGTCTAAGTCTGACCCATGCTTTGCAGTTCAAATCCTTGTCACAACACTGCAGGGTTGAGTTCGTGCCTGACAGCCTCTGAAAGTGTCAAGGTCAAGGAAATCCTGGAAAGTCATGAGGGACTGTACTCACAGAAGAGGAGAGCAGAGGATACTTACTGCACAGACCATATACCAGCCTTTTCTATGGTCACTGTTACTATGCAGGGCAGTACTACATGGGAGATTGCTTTTTCCTCAAAGTTTGAAGATGCAGGAAGAGAGCACCTTAAAGGAGATGTCACTTCATTTCTGATATTTATGTTGATTACCTTCAGATACCTGACTTAAGTGCCTACATTAAGAAGCTAGGAAGCCTTCAGCTTCCTATACAGCATAAAGGAAGAGACCTCCCCCAGGCGATTCCCAGCATGAGTGTAGCAGGAGTAACTCTGTTTCTCCAGTTAGTGTACAGGGACACTAACCTTGCAATTCAGTTTCTAAGTTAAATGTCTGCTACACAATATGAAGGCTTGTTTTGAGATCCCTTACTTTTCTTTGACGTGTCCTGTGAATTAGCAGTATCTTGTCACAGGGTAGTTATAATGAATCATGGTTAAGATAGCAGACAAGTTCTGAGCCTAACTCAAGAGCATAATAAAGAGTTGCTGATCTCAGTAAGCCCTGGAGACAGTACTGGGCCTCCATTAACAAGCAGCAATAAAGCAAGTGCCACTGTACTGAGCCAGCCCGTCTGTATTTCCCTGAAACACTTCTTTCTTTCCTGTCCCAAAGGTCATGGTGGGTTACAGATGTATATACTTGTGGCAGGAACACACAGAGTAAAAGTGGGATTAGGACTGATGAGGTGAAATGCACAAGATGCTGCAATTTTTTAGGGAGTTCAGGTCCATTAAGCCTTCTAAAGTGATAACTGAGACCTCCTCTCCCCAGCCCAGTTAGTCACACTGACTTTAAAATGCCCTCAACAAGCACAGTTTGTTCAGACAAATGTATTGTTTTGTTTCTTTTTGTATCTCTAACATCTTCCTTTTTAAGTTTCATTATTTGCATAGAAACAGTTCTTCTGTTTCACTTGCAAAGGACTGAACTGGTATGTCTTGCATTTCTCTCTCTTGGGCAGGCACCTCAAATTCATGGCTTTCAGAATCACCTTATGGGTGTGGCTTTTCTTTCATGCACCATGCATCATGGACAGAGCATGATGGAGAGAAAAAAAAAAAAAAAGCTTCCTGAAGCATTTTCTCTTAATAACAGTCTGAATTTCTCATGACAAATATTAGTCTGCACTTGTAGTTTTCTTTAAAAGCTTTGTTCTACTTTGTCAGCTTCACTGAAAATAAGTTAAGTATTCATGCTATATGGATCTGCATGGTGTCCCTCCTCGTTTATATACATATGCATATGTAAGTATAGAAAATACAATAGTTATGTGGAGTATATGGCCATTGTTTCTTTATTAAAAATGCCATCTGTGACTCTACTGCATAATAAGTTTCTAAGCAAAACTGATTAAAAATTGATGGTATAACAAACCCCAGGGTTTGGATTTCTACTGCAGAGGACTGAAATTATCATCCTTCAGTATCTATTGTACTTTTAAGTGAAATAGTTAATTTTCTATAGATGCACTGCAAATAAACACATGCAGCAACCCACCTTAGATTTGCAGTGTCTATCTTTGGGGTGCAGAGAACCCCTGGGAAACTTTCTCAGCATCAGATGAGAAGGCAGAATTCAGCTTGCTGGAGGCTAAGTAGCAGGTTAATTGTGATGCAGAGCTGGAATGATATAAATGAGCGTTTTCATCATTTGTAGTCTTGCTAATGGAAATGCAATAGATTTGCTGCAGAAATCCAACTCGGAATCAATAGCAATGCAATGAGACAGCTGGTTCAAGGAGAGCACATGTGATGCCAATCTACTGCAGACAGTACCTGGCAGAGACTGCTCTGGCTCTCTCTCAGGAAAGGCCAGAGAACCCTAGAAGATGCCACAGCAGGTGATGGAAGACTTCTGAAAGGAAAAAAGCTTCTTCAGAAAGGATGGGGCAGTGTTAGGAGAAAAGGTTTTCCCTGACTGAGGGAAGAGAATTGTTTTCTTTGAGGAATCCAGATCTGTTTGGACCCAAAGATGTCCTTTTTGTTGGTGGTGTTCTTTGTGTTTTTGTTTTGTTTTGTGTTTTTTTGGTTTGGTTTGTTTTTTTGTTACAAGGTACTAAGTTAATCAAAACAGGAGTTTTTGTGCTTCAGGTCACGTTCAGGCCACATTAAATGAAGAAAGAACTGATTCATGGTGCGTAGTTTTGGAGAAGGGTAGGTGGTTTTAGAATATCTCCTGCTAAGGGCTTCTGCCCTCTTGTTCCCCAGGCAAACCATGGAGAGGAGCAGGCACTACCTTTTTGTGGATTGCTTTGTAGTGGGCACACTGGCTACCTTTACTATTTGTACTGCAGGGAGCCCAGTTTCCTGGAGAGTAAGCACTGTGAATCACATCTTGGTCTTTCATGTTAAAATATTATGTGAAGTACCAGACTCAGAAGGAGGTAGGCATTAAACTCAAGAGTCTGAGCATGACCGTTTTTTGTCGATTAGAGAGCTCTTGAAAGCAGCAAGGGAGAAATACCTATGCATCATTCTGGGGCAATGGTAGTATCTGCTTATTTACAGCCTGTCCTGTCTCATCCTGTCTCTCATCCCGCCTCCCCAGCCCCAGTATAGTTTTAGTCACTGAAACAAAAGGAAAGCTTTTTGCTAGGGAAAACAGGCAGGAACAAATGCAGTGGGACATGGCTGTTGGCCACTCACGGCTGCTCTAAACAAAAATAGAGGCAAGGTCCATCCAGCTCTGGACATGGGTGGTGGTGTGGCATCCATCTGTTACCTTTGCTTTTGTTTTGTTTCATTATGAAAGCCTTATTTTAATATATATCTTCTCACAGAGTATATTCAGCTTTTTCACATAAGCATTCACAACCTCCTCCTCCACTTTTTCATTTTTATATCTATGCTTCGTTCTGGAACTTGCTGGCAGTGCATTCTCATAACTCAGACAGCTTTTTATTTTGGCAATGAATATTGCTTCAGTTTTTGAGATGAAAGGAAATCAATACTGGGTTGGTAGTCACATGGCACTGGGGGGAATATATAAAGCTGTGATCTTAAGCATGATTCCTGACACAGTCAGTATTCTTGTGGAATTCCTGAAAGATATTTGAATTTTGCCATTTTTAACAGTCAATTAATTCATGTGATTAGACAGATCAAAGGAGAAAAAAAGAATATCAAACTCATTCAAAAGCCTTTCTCTTATGCAAAAAAAAAAAAAAAAAAAAGACTCCCAGCTCATAAAAGGTTACTTGAATTTTCTAATGTAACTGGAAGCCAGTGTAAGGCTGCTGGAACTGGATCTAGAGAAGATGAACAGGCTTTTAATTGCACTAAATTAATCTGGATAGTTAATTTATTTTTTCATATTGAACAAGATGGCCTGAATTCTTACTGGCACAAAGGTTCTCAGGTCCGTAGCCCTGTAAGACCTAGCAGCGCATTGGGATGCTATGGTCCATGACCTACATGACACAGAGTATATTCCTGATGAAGGTTTCCTCCAGACCCCCACTGACAGCAAAACAGATGCCCTTATACTACTTTCTCTTTTAAACAGAACCACATGCTTTGACTTTGAAAATATTTGTTTGCATTCTGGATGTTCGTTCATTTACACTTTCCTCTCCTAGGTTAAAAAGCTCTTCCATGCCAAGTGTTTTTTCCTCACAAAGATGTACATACACTGTAATCAACTTTGGATAAGCCTTTTTGACTGGCCGGAGCAGCTGAGCTCCATAATTCTCCCCATGGAAGGAATTGTTTTCAGTCCTTGAATTATTTCATCCCTCTTCATGCTTTCTTAGTTTTCAGATAAATAGAGCTGTAATTTTGATAAAATACTTCCACAGGGACTAGTCCAAGATCCCAGTGGAGGATAGAAACTGTTCTGTGTCACAGTCACTGTTTAGAAGCACATAAGATGCATAAACTAGCCCCGGTGCCTGTTTAATATTTCAGAGTAAATAAGTAATGATGTCCAGTCAGAGCAGGAGATCTATGTCTTAAGCATACAGAGGCCCCCGCTGTCCTGCTTCTTGTCCTCAAGGTCACATGGTGCTTCTTTCTGGCATGGAGCAACAATCCTAAGGGTGAGTCAAAGGAATAAAGACCAATATCATCCATCCTTGGTAATGCTGGGTGCATTTTATGAAGAGTTTCAGCTCTCTCATTTCCCGGTTCTGTTGTGCTCTAAAGAATGCCCTCAGCAAGACTTCTTGGAAAAATTCAGCTCAATGGTGTTAACTGTGCAGGGGCTTGCCTCTTGATTTCTGCTCATGCTTTCAAAGATTTCTCCCTCTGTGCCCTGCTGACACTTCTATTCTTGGTCCAAGGACCACATCATCAGTTTGCCCTTCGTTCAATTTGTTGTCTGAGCTCCTGCAACATTTGGTTCTCCCTCCCAAAAAGCAGAAACATCCCAAGGGCATGGATTTGTGGGAGGGAAGGATTTGGTGTTTGCACATTGATCCTGTTTACCCAGCTGAAAGACACTTTGCTTATGTGATGGGTTCTCTTACATTCCTGTCCTACAGTGGGTCTACTGCATGGACAAAAACTGGTAGTGCTGCATGGTGCCCAAGCATCTTTTATCATCACAGGACATGTGATTTAAGAAGCACAAACATATCAAGAAAGTCACGATGGCTAATTATTTCAAGATAGTTCAGATTTTTAAGACATTTTTGTATATTCAAGATAGCATTTCTTGGACTGTGGGTGTGCTCAGCAGGACAGTTAGCAGTGTGAAGGTAATAGTGCCTTAGCAAGGGAAAGAAAGTGTAGGGGAGTAGACGAATTACTATTTCTGTATCTAATATGCACTGGTCAGGGAAAAATGTAGTGCCTGTGTTGTTAGGGCTTTAGGAATTAAAGACCACAGGATAAGACAGACAACAAAAGGCTTCCTGCTGTGTTGATACAGGGGCTTGGAGAGGCATGAGCTCATACTTGCAAGTGAGGAATAGTAAGGAAGGTGCCAGAAAACCAGGAATAAATGGCCATATCTGCCTTGCACAGGAGAACAGGGGAGGTCTGATCTTTCTGGACTGGAAGAAAGCAGGAAGAACCTGTTCCCCACAGGTACCTGCAGTCTGCCTAAGACTTGCAGGAGATCCTGATGCAGCCCTTCCCCCTGCTGAGGGTCTGGACTATAAAGATAGTCACCCTTTTTTTGGCCATGCTGCATTTCTAAGGGAATCTCTGCCGGGCAGATCCTCTTGCCATGCAGCCGTGCTGCGTGTAGGCTCCTCACCAACACTGAGATCCAAGGAAGTGAGTTTTGCACCGTTCTTTTCCCTGCCTGGCCAGGGGCTAAAACCACTCCGTTCTGCCTGTGTAGCAAATGCTGCAATCTCTTGCATTACTTTGGTCAAAAGCCCTTGGTGCATTCCAGCCATTGCCTCACAGAGGTTCCTCAGCTCACCCTTGTTTTTGGAGACTTTGATTTAGTGATAGCATCAATAGATTTTGAAGGTTCTCAGTAACAATTTTTGCAAACTCCTTCAGCTATGCAATTTTCAGGACATACAGCTGTGTATGTATTCTGTTTGTGCAGAAAGAAGGGCTGTGTTTCAGGATCAAAAAGCCAATAAATGCCTTAGCACACAGAGGCTTTTCTTCAGTCAGTTTACAGAAAGATACCTCAAAATTCTCCTTTTGCTTTATAAAATGGTATCCAGCCAGTAAAACCAACAAATGCACTGGGTTTTGAACATGTGAAAGTTCAAGAATCTCTGTGTTGCCTGCTAGCTCCAAGCATTTGAATTCACCATGCTGTAGAGATTAATGGAGATCTCTCAAGTAAGTAGCTTTTCAAGCAACTCTCTAATTTTCCTAATTGTTGCTAATCAGCTATTTAGTGTTTTTCCTTCTCCAGATTTGGAGTAAGAATTAAAAAGAAGTGTTCTGTATGTCTATTCCTTTAACTGTGAAAGCCCAGACAAAGAAAAAAGGAAAATATTCTGATGCTTCCTTAACAGGACTGAGATCCAGCAAGCATGGCAGTATGCCAACACTGGAGGGAGAATTTGGTACCTAAATTTACTTTCTCCTAACAGATATCTAGCAGGTTCCCCAAGTTGCAGAGTAGTTTGTGCTTATGCCTGCTTTGCTTTTGCAGATTATCTTTAATGTCTTCTCAGGGCTGTTACTGATACTTTCCGAATGCTAATACACATTGATTTTAACAAATGGGTATACCAGCACTGCTGTCTGATGTTAACTTACATTAATTCATATATTCATTTTCATATGTTACTCTGTTTTACAAATAGTGATGGCATAATGCCAAAATGTTTCTGATAATTAATCCAAAATCATGACTTAGCAGAAACACTGACAGAGGTTTTTTTTAAAATACAGCTTGCAAATGTCATTCAAGTCATATAAATACTACCTCTGCAGAGGCAGACTTAAAAATGTCAGTCAATAGCGAAATACCAGACAAATGACTTGACCATGATTTTTGGGTAGTGATCACTCATGTAAGAGAAAAATTGGGGTGTTCAAATCTGGCAAGGAAACACTGCAACATGTGAGAGTGAGCTGAAAATCGATTGTTCAAGCTAGAAACTAACTACAGTTTTTTTAAAAGAATAAACCTGCTCAATGGCTGGAATCTCTCTGGCGGTTAACTGACCTCTGCCAGCTGCTCAGGAAGAGTGCCTGTCCCAAACAGTAACATCATCAATTGCTCCACGGTTACTTGCTACCCCAAGGTGACTGATTCATATCTCAATCTCATAAAGAGAGAAGCTTTGGCAGATTCACATCCTATGCTCTGATGACTTTGGGTGAATGCAGATTTCTTCATGTTTACAATAACTAAGCTACTTACACACCAACTCTAGTTTTCACTGAAAACTGATGGGTAGTTCAGTTACACTGGCCTTTGTTTTATCTTGTGGTGAGTTCAGAACTGAAAATGCTCTCTGACTTTCCAGTTGCAGCTCAGCTTCTCTGGGTTTGCATGTGAAAAGAAGAGAAACCTTGGAAAGATCTTTTGAAATCTAACACCAATTCTGTTTTAAATTTTGCTAATTTAAAGAGCATTATGTTCCATTCTTCTGGGAGCCCATGCAGTGAATATTCATAAAGCACAAGATGACTATGCTGCAGAAGGACCAGAAATGTAGACATATCTGTAAAGCTATGAGAGCTTCTTGGGGATGTTCACTTGCTAACAGAGCTTTTAAAGTTGTCAATTTGTGACTTCCCATGTGTGATCTCAACCCCAGTCTTTCCTGTTCTTCATTTTCTCACACTGTTAGTGATCCTGCCCTTTTCATTGCTTGAGAAGCCTTGATGCTTATGCTGCTTGGCATTCTCAGCAGACTCAGACCCAGAGACCTGCTCCTGAAGGCAGCTTGTGTTTTAAATTATACATAAGTCCATCACAGAGGGGCTGCACTTCATGGCTCCTT
The DNA here is from genome assembly GCF_020740795.1 of Apus apus. Lineage (NCBI taxonomy): Eukaryota > Metazoa > Chordata > Aves > Apodiformes > Apodidae > Apus > Apus apus. Next base: position 64,649,871 of record NC_067312.1, on the reverse strand, counting down.
TTTGGGGGTGGTGATGTAAGGGAGTCAAAGTAATATAGTGACACTTTTCATTTTTCATGTCCTAGCTCCGTTAAGAGCAGCCCTGCAACTGTGTCATTTTTCTCCCATGTGACTGTTTAATCACCTGAGAGAGTACCAGCCAGAGTTTTGTGGTAAGATTGATTATACTTCCAACAAAGTGCTTCCTTCAGCTGAGCGCCGGGAAGTAGCCTAGTTTAGCAGCTAATGGGCTTCAGTCTGAAGGGGAAATGGCGACTGTGATTGAAATGTCACAGCGGTGTGTGCCAGCCCTTTGGCCTGTGTGCTGAGCAGTGCCTAGATCCTGGGGAGGTTGTTCAGGTTTCAAGAAAGGGGAAGATACTCCTAAGCTGAAGATGGGGAGATACTCCTGAGCTGGACCACAGAAAGCTGTGCTTTTGGAGGCAGTTCACCTTATCCTTTGAAAGTGTCAAGGGTGGGTGTGGGAATATCCAGACCTGCAAGTAGAGACAAATGTTGTTGCAGATGTAACAGCACTTCTGTTGGCACTGTTAGCCTGCATTGCCACAGGGCTGGTGCTGTGAGGTTTGCAGTAATGTGCTGCAGGACCAGCTAGAACCCCAGTCTGCATGACATGGGATGAAGAGAACCATAATGGAGTGATCATCCACCAACAGTCCTCCAGCACATACTTTGGCAGCAGCCTGTCCATTAAAAGCCTGGGAGAGAACTAAGGAAATAGACTCACCAGCCTTGTTTTACGGAGCATGAGTCAATAATAACATTGTAGGTGACAGTTTACAAATGTTTTGCCTTGCTTGGGTGAATTCACAGTCTCTGAGTGCCAACAGCTCCTACAGAGGCCTTTGTGATTTACTCAGTGTCACAGAGGAAACCTGTGGCAGCACGAAGAATTAATTCCCACAGTCTGAGAATCAGTTGCCCTCTTTTTAAAGGGTTGCAGACACTAATGAAAATCCAGAAAGAAAGAGAAGAAAACTCACAAATAAAGGGTAGAAAGTGTGGTTGCATAAAGATAAAACAAAGCAAAAATCATTCCAGAATCCTTCAATTCCAGAGGTTCGTATTTTAGTTTGTGATAAGAAATATTGTTTAAAATACATAGGAAGACAATACTTGTTCACTGTTAAAAGACATTCCTTTCTGGCATATATTGTTAAAAATGGATGAAATAAATGTATACAAAATTAGAACCTGAAATTTCCTGCTATTTCTGTCATTGCTTCATTAAATGTAATAGACTGTTAGCTAACAGCTTCCTTCAGATTAAAAAAAAAATAGCAAAGTTGCACTTCATTGACATTTGACTGTTGACAATTTAGCCAAAGTCTGGGGATCACATTTCCCAAAGTTGAGAGCTTTGGACGTTATAGACTTGTTGTTCACCCTTTGGCTGAACCTCAACCAGCTGCAGGGCCTGTTTGTTTGTTTGTTTGTTTGTGTTTGTTTCTGTTTTCAATTCCTGGTTTTGTGTGTTTGTATTTAATAGAGATTGCTTCTCTCCACATTTTTGCTAGTTTCCCTTTTTGTGCATAAATACCCTAAATCAGCTGGTTGTTTTGAACACTGTCTGCTCCCATAATTGTTTTTTCACGGGTCCATGTACAGCATGGGTCCAGTCCACAGTTCCTCAGCCACTCGCAGAGCCACATCAATCTTGCAGCCTTGACTTGCACACAGCAAGGTTGCAGGAATGACCTTCACACCAACTCCTCTTGTGCTTCTGCCCAGGAGATTTCTCCCAGGTGGCAGCCAGCACGTGGCTCTCTTGCTTGGGCTGGGAGGGGATGGAGACCATGCTCTGCTGGAGGGATGAGCTGGGGAGGATGATGAGCCGAGCAGGGTCTGTCACTGTGGTGGTGGCAGGGTGCCAGCCCACTGGCAGCCCCCACCGTGCCGCTCAAGCAGCGTGCAGGCATCCGGTGGGAACAGAGGGCAGGGATACCTCCAGCTCACCGTGCAAAAAGGCAGGCCCCCAGGCAGGAGAGGGCTCCTAAGCACTCTCTTAACACCCACGGGGGACTCGTAGGTCTATAATCACTTTGGCAGAAACTCCCCCCCCCTCCTTGCTGGTCAGCCGTGTCCAGGAAGACTTTTTAGCTTTGCCCTTCACTATTGTCATTACTGTAATAAATTGAGTATAATTGCTTGGCTTGAAACAGCTCTGCCTTCTGCTGTGTAGGTGGGGAAATGGTGCCAGGAACAATCCTTTCTTCTGCCAGTTTGCCTTTCTCTGCAGCAGGGGTCTTATATGTACTGATTCTGTATAGTTGCTGCTGTTAGCAAAAAGCAACCTAAGCACTGCCTCAGCTAGAAATGCAAGATTGATTACATTAGATGTGCTTTATTCTCAGTGTCCTGCATGAAATCAGCTCCTGAATAGGTTAATGCCATTGCTTCAGAGTGGAAAATGCCAATGTTAATTCAGGGTTTGCTATAGATAGGCAACTTGGTACAGAGCACAAATGCATGGGATTGGGTCACTGCCAGACTTTTATCTGAGGAGAGAGGTCAAATGAAGGTTTGCATGTGATAATATATCCTATACCAAACTCAACACATGACCAGTTGCTGGGACACCCCAGGGAGCTGTATCCTTTTTACGTCTGAGTTCAGGTCTGCCATGATGCCATTTACAGAAAACTCAGACGTTTTCAGCTGTGGCCCAAATTATTCTGCTGCTTCATGGTGAGGGTAGGACACTGTGACAACACTTAATGAAACAAGTATTCTGAAAAGTTTCTTGTTTGAAACTGCAGGGAAATTACTGGAAGCAGAGCAGAGCACTTAATGCCTACTGCATGGTCCTTGTGCACTGGAGGGAGGGATCCCACCTCTTATTTGGGCCTTAGAGGGATGACCAGCCCCTCCACTCTACTGGGTTACCAGTACAGGGCTGCACACTGGGTTGCCTGTTGTTCAGAACCTCAGGCTGTGAGGAGGTCCTAATCCTTATTTGGAGTCTGAGCATGCCAACATAGTTGAATTCTCTGGGTCAGGATGTGCACTTCTGTACACTTTTTACCATGTTTCCCTGGCCTTTGCACCTTCTTAGGTCACAACCTGTATGCGTCCTGCACCCCAAGTCCCTTTAGGTAAGTACAAGAGGAGTAGCTGACTGTAGGGCAGAGAAATGGCAGCTCTGAAACTTCTCAATACCTTCTGTTAGTAGGCAAGGTTGCATATTTTGTGGAGTGCTGCAGTCTGCGAGGCATGAGGCAAAATGCTGCACACCTCTTTGACACCAAACAATAAAGAACTATTTGGCTCTCAAACTTCTGGCGGCCAAAGTGATGCTCTGTTACGTGACACACCTGTTTTGCTTTCATACTGGGAAGAAAGGAAAAACATTGTGGGCTATTTTTAACATTTCAGATGAATTGGTAGATTTGGCAGTGGGCTGGTCTAACATAGGAGTCAAAATTAGGAAGGATACCTATTTTTTCATAGCTGCTTCTACAATAGCGTTGGAGCTGTAGTTTTAGGCTTGACTGCTAAGCTTTTACCAAACTCTCTGAAACATCCAGCCACCTGTTTTCATTTACTTTGTTGAGATGATCTCTGGTGCTGGTGTGGACTTTTACAGGTATTAAATCTTAGTATCTGGAAGATGATTGAGAAACATGGATTCAGGATGTTGTGGGTGGTGGCTTTATACAGTATGAACATGTCCTTTCACACTTCCTTAGAGATTCAACAGCCCCAAACCAAAAACATCTGCAGTGAACACAGTTTATTGTCCTCTTGCTATCACTGATATTTGTGATTAACTGTCTCTCAACTACCCTCATCTACTTCATATTTCCAAGACACTTTTTTCTTTTTAAGAGGTCTCTTGCATCCTGAAATGCTTCAGTGGTATATTGTTTCCTAATAGCAATGCCTTATATCATGTCCTGGTTATCTGACACTTCTAGAAAATGACAGGGAAGCCAAAGGCTCTTTTTCTGTTTCCTTGGGACATGTCTAAGAACTCCTTTCACTTAGAGATTCAAGATCTTTTTGGGGGAAAGGGGGAAGTTGCCACTGTTTCTCACTGGGGTAAAATTACTATATCCTTATGGAGACTAAATAGAATAATCTTCAATGCCCTTAGTGTATTAGGGTTGCCTGATTCCAACTAAGAGCCGGTGGAACAGTATTTCCAGGGGACCATGTATTATTTATCTCTCTTTCTTCTGCTAAATGAAAGACCATAAATGTGGAGCAAAACTAGTTTTTCTTTTGCTTCAAAAGAAATGCCATGCTGTTTCATCTTTCAAGGTACAATTTGTTTAGTCCTCCTTTTGGAGGAGTACATAACAATCTGTTCTTGCCATAGCAGAGGCAGCCATCATTTATTCTTAACTCAAAAGGGCTTTTCAGGAGTATGAGACATTAACAGAGAGCAAGCTACAACGTTTCATAAATCTCCAAAGATAGACAGAGAGCTCTCTAGTAAATAAGGATTCTCGTACAGCCTCCCACTCCACTTCCCAGTGTGTTGCCAATTTTAGGGAAAATTAAACAATTTGGCAGGGTCCAAAGCCGTACCGTTTCTCTCAAAATGACAGTTACAGCAGACCTTTCTTAGTAATGTTTTACTCAGCTCCTCTCACACAGATCTGCTTAGATCCATAATTGCTTCTCACAAAATGTAGTTTCCCACATAACTCCTGCTTTGTCATTCCTGCAGTGCAGGGTCTTGCTGACACTAATGAACGAAGCTCTTGCATGCTCAGGAGCATGCAGCAACAGGAAATATGCTGAAATCCCATCAGCACCTGAGTTGTCACAAAAGGGTATTGCATTGTGCAGTAGTTCCCCAGGACAGGACTTTTCCAAGCCATGCATTGACCAAGCTACTTAGGTACCTCAAAAGTTGTATGTGCTCCCACAGGGACTGAGCTTGAGCTGAATGCAGGGCAGAAATAATAAGCCTACTTCACTAGCACAACAGTGGTGTTTTGAGGGGTGCACTGCCCTGTGCAACATGGGCAACAGGGTCTGCTTTGTCATGGCTGGCATGGCAGCATATCTTTGTGTTTACCCTTTTGGCTTCATGGATGCAGCCAACTAATTGCAGGATGTTTCACAGACTCTTTCAATGTGTGCAAAGTCATACTGCTCTGCTTGGCTGAACAGGAGAGAGATAGATAATGCTCAGATCCCATCACTGCCTACTGGATGAGCCAGAATAAATTTTGCAGCTTCTTGTAGCTCACAACCAGCAGGGATCAGCAGGAAGCAAGATGGTTAAATTGCACTTGAATCCTGAGGTAGGATAATCTAATAAGGTGGCCTACAGGAAAGCTGGGGAGGGGCTTTTTACCAGAGAGGGCAGTGATAGGGCAAAGGGTAATGGTTTTAAGCTGAAAGAGGGGAGATTTAGGTTAGACATCAGGAAGAAATCCTTCACCATGAGGGTAGTAAGTCACTGGAATATGTTGCCCAGAGAGGTTGTGGAAGCCCCCTCCCTGGAGATGTTTAAAGCCAAGTTGGATGAGGGTTTGTGCAACCTGGTCTAATGGGAGGTGTCCCTGCTCATACCAGGGAGGTTGGGACCCGGTGATCTTTAAGGTCCCTTCCAACCTTAACCATTTGGTGATTCTGTGATTCTATCATTCCTTCCCAGTGGTGTGATTGGTGAATGCAGGTTCTCTCGAGTTCTGAAGGACACTGCTGAAAGTGAGAGTCAACCCTGGAGGGACTTGGACTTTGCACTGTCCAGAGTGAAGCAGCTCTTCCCTCTGCTCTGACCCTAGCTATACTATTTTTCAAAGACTGCACAAAGACAGACCTCAGCAGGACCAGAACTGGAAGTGATACACATAGATGTGGCTACATTGGGCTTCACAGTAGGTCAGCATAACATTTCAGATCCTGTTAACAGCTTGCTAGTGTGTGTTTATTATTACTAGCATTATAAGGTATGTCCTAAGAGCTGTGAGGCCAACAAATTGAGATAAGAGGCAGTGACTTTCCTTTAAGGTGTCATGCTGCACAGAGCCAAGTCAGACGAAAAGGCTGAAGGAGAAAGCCGTGTGACCAAGTTCATGCTGTGAGACAAAAGCAGGACAAGTGGGCTGAATCTAAGGCTCCTGGGAGGTCAGGTCTTCTCTGCTGACATTGCCTTTTCCCAGATCCTGCTGCTGGAGCAGAAGTGATTTACCAAAGCTATTCCTTTCACAGCCAAAGCTGCTCACCTCCCATACACACTGCAACAGCTTCTTGCCTTTGACTAGCACACTGGGAGGCTGAGATTTGACAGACAACCTGCTTTGGAAGGATGTAGGTCTGGGACAAAGATAACTCATCCAGATGCTGCCAAGTGCTGTGATCTGAAATCAACTCAGCTATTTCAAATTTGTTTCAAAACTGATTGTACAGGCAAGCTTTTGTGCCATCCAGGTACTGCATGCACCTCTACCACCAGCAAAAGATCACTAAACAGCAAGTAATGGGTAAAACAGGTATTTGCACATCTTGTTGTGGTGCTAGAAATTAAGAAATTCTGTGCAAACTCTTGAGGGAAAGTGTAAGGAGCAATAGTTGTCATGTAGCAGCTCTGAAAGGGCTCAGCTTTGCTGTAGACCAGAGGCCAGTAGAAGTATTCAGAAGTGCAGGGCAGAGAAAGCTTAAAGAAGTTTTAGCCTCAGCAGAAGCAGTGTAAATTGACCCCAATGCCTGCTCAACAACAAACCACTTCCCAAGCAGGCTGGATGTCCTTTACTTTGCCAAGCCAGGGGCTGAGTTTATGACTACCCCTCATGGGCACGTGCAAAGAAAGAGCAGAAGGTTGTCCCACGGCCACAACAGCCCAGCTCAGTCTGTAGTGCCTGCTGGTTCGGGCTCTAATTGTACACAAAACCCCTACAAAAACAAAGGCGCAGCTGCTGTCCTGTTTTGTGTGGCAGCCCTTAGTTAATGCTGTGTAATGTGAGAACTGCTCCATGCCAAGACCACTCTGTCCCTCCTTCCTCCTGCCTTGCTCCACACCACCAGATACATCTTCAAGCTCAAAACCTGCCCCCTCCCCACTACCCCAGGGAAGAAATATATCAGGGCACTTTTTCATGACTGGAGAGGAGTAAAATCCCTCACAGCACAGGCTTTGGTCTGCTTCGTATTGCCTACCTGGAAATGGTCAGGATTATGACTATCTCCTTTGATTATGCAAATTCACATATTGCACATGCTCCAGACTCACACCAGAATACAGGTGTGAATATAGCAAATTAACCTCTCTATATTCAGGTGTGAAATCTCCTCCCTGGGACAAATTTGTGCCCAACCCTCCTACACAGAGAGAGAGAGCAGTGAAAAGCATTGAGAGAATAACACTGAGACTGACATTAAAAGCTGTGGAAGATACATGCTCACCTATTGCTGGTGGATGCTTCTTCTGAGGCAAATTGCTGTGACCTGCTGGTAGCACATGAAATTGTAGAAATTACCCTACGCAGAAGGAATCGTGTCATGTGTGGCCAACATGTGACAAATGGACTCTCTCCCCTTCTTCCCCACCCCCAAAAGTTGTATGAGATGAAGGCAGGGAAGGAAGAATGCATGCATTTTATTCCAGAGAAGGAGTTAGACCTTTTTAGCAAACCTTAGGTGTCAACTACCTTAGTTAGGTATTTAAATCCCCCTGAAAATCTGCCCATGCATTAGAGGAAGGTTGCACTGCCCCTGAATAACAAATTCTGCAGGTGCAGCCTTGGACCACTGCTTCCCATTAAACCTCTCCCTGTTCAGGAAGAATAGCAAGCAAGTAAAAAATTAAATCCAGCATTGCTTTCCACTGCCTTCCTGCCTGAACAAGGGACATAATAAGCACCATGGCTCTTCCTGCAGTAACACATTTTCCCCACAGCATCTGTTCAGCCATTATTTACCTAGGTTGGCAATAAATGCTCCTGCTTTTGTGTATTCAACCAGTGTAGATGGTGTGAGCTGTCACTTGGATTGTGGCCCTGATTTGGTCAGCTGTTGTCAAAAAATACTAATTACTATTGACTAGAGATCTGCAAACATTAATTAAGATAGCTGTTCTTTGGAGATACCTGCTTTGTAATAAAAAGCACCTGAGAAATGTAGACAGTCAAACCAATTGTCTTAGAAATCATTTGTAGTCAAATAATGTATTCCACCAAGGCAGCACTTAAAAGATAAGCAGTGGAGAGTGGCTTGTAAAATCCATCCAGATACAGACACCAGCTGTTCTGCAGGGGCCAACATTTAGGCTACTACCACAAGGCTATTAGTACTCAAAGCTTTCTTGACAAACTGTCAGTCCATTCAGTCCTGATACTACTTGAAATCTGTACTCCTTTTCTCTGCAATTTTATTTTTTATTAATTTCTAGCAGTGATTATTGAAAAATAAGCTTGAAAATCTGGGCAGCTATAGTTCAAAAATCCAGAGGCTAAAATTAATGTGTCTTTTAAAGAGATATTTTAATTTTCATTCCAATTTAATAATTTTTGAACACGGGATTGGCAAGACAGACTGTATAACCTTTAACTGAGAACACAGGCTTCAAATCTTGGCATCATTAGGAACCTGGATTTTAATAGATTTTTTTGTTGTTGTTGTTAGAATAAGACATATTTTAATTCATTTTATTTTATGGCAAGCTCTTCAGGCCAGATTTCTGGATGACTTTTTCTTTAAATAACTGTCCTTGTTCTATGAGTTTGGCTGAATGAAATGTAAACAGGTCCATACATGTTACTGATGGAAGATCTGGATGATGTTACAAATGTCTAAAAACCTCTAGAATATCTCAGAAACACGTATGGTGATTTTTGAAACTTTCTGGAATTACTCCACTAATAGTCCCCTCAGGAAATGACTACTCTATCCCCAGCAATAAACATCCGGCATCCTCCAAATGACACTAAGCTGATGAATTGTGAGTATCACTTTTCCCTCATCCCCACACAAAATTTCTTGTGCTGATACGCACATGTACATGCAGACACACACACCCTGTCATCCAAACACAGAAAGTTTTGCCAAACACAGCGTCAGGATCTTTTTCTCTACTCACTTATTCCTCTACCATCTCAAGAGCTGCATGTCCTGTGTTGCACAGAAGGTCATATTCATGAAATATAACAACCTTCCCTCTGCTGAGCATGTAAAGTAGATCTGAGCCAACCAAATGGTTTTATCAGCTGTCCAAAGCAGGCTGGTAATTTCTGCTAAAAAATGAGCCATTCTTTCATTATAAACACATCTAAAAACTAAACTCCTTTTCACAGAATTCCACAGAATTTCTTTAGTTGGAAGGGACCCTAAAGGTCATCGAGTTCCAACTCCCCTGCATGGGCAGGGACACCTTCCACTTGAACAGGCTGCTCAGAGCCCCATCCAACCTGCCCTTGAACACCTCCAGAGATGGAGCCCCCACAACATCTCTGAGCAGCCTGTTCCAGTGTCTCACCACCCTTACACTGAAGAATTTATGCCTGATCTCTAAACTAAATCTCTCTTCTTTCAGCTTAAAACCATTACCCCTCATCCTCTCACTGCAAGCCCCTGTAAAAAGACCCTCTCCAGCTTTCCTGTAGGCCCCCTTCAGGTACTGAAAGGCCACTATGAGGTCCCCCTGGAGCTTTCTCTTCTACAGGTTGAAAAATTCAGCATGTCTTCATAGGAGAGGTACTCCAGCCCTTGGATCATTTTCATGGCCCTTCTCTGGACACATTCCAACAGGTCCACATCTTTCTTGTGCTGGGGGCACCAGAGCTGGACGCAGTGTTCTAGGTGAGGTCTCACCAGGGCAGAGCAAAGGGGCAGAATCACCTTTCTTGATCTCCTGGCCACACTTCTTTTGATGCATCCCAGGATGGAGTTGGCCTTCTGGGCTGCAACTGCACACTGGTGGCTCATGTCCAGCTTTTCATCCACTAGTACCCCCAGGTCCTTTTCCACAGGGCTGCTCTCAAGTGTGTCCTCCCCCAGCCTGTATTCGTATCTTGGGTTACCTTGGCCCAGGTGCAGGACGCTGCACTTGGCCTTTTTGAACCTCGTGAGGTTCACCTGGGCCCACTTCTCTATCTTGTCCAGGTCCCTCTGGATGGCATCCTGTCCCTCTGGCATATAGACCACACCACCCAGCTTGCTGTCACCAGCAAACTTGCTGAGGGTGCTCTCAGTGCCACTGTCAATATCGTTAGTGAAGATACTAAACAACACTGGGCCCAGCACTGACCCCTGAGGGACACCACTTGTCACTGTTTTCCATCTGGACTTAGAGCCCTTGACCATTACCCTCTGGACACGACCATCCAGCCAGTTCCTTATCCACTGAACAGTCCACCCATCAAACCCATATCTCTCCAGTTTAGTGAGAAGGATGTCGGGGACCATGTCAGAGGCCTTGCAGAAGTCCAAATAGATGACATCCACTGCTTTTCCCTGGTTGACTGATGTAGTCCTGTCACTGTAGAAAGCCACTAGGTTGGTCAGGCAAGATTTGCCCCTGGTAAAGCCATGCTGGCTGTCCTGGATCACCTTCTTGTCCTCCACATGCCTCAGCATGTCTTCTAGGAAGATCTGTTCCATGATCATCTTTTGATCTATTGTCTAGGGCTAGAGCTTTTAACATAAGAGCTGAAAGGTTAAAAGAGGGCAATTAACTTAAGGCTTGTTTAATTAATATCCCTCTACCAGAAGAAGCACAGAGCAGGTTGTCTGAACATCCTTCCTTGAAAATGAAAAGGGATGGCCTGCTGGAGGCCTAGCCTCTCTTGTGCACTGAGCTGCATTTGAATTTGGACTGTGAAACAGTAAATTCAAAAGGTATGTGTCTGACATTGGTAAGGCAACTCCATACCCTGGCAAAATCGGAGTTTGGCACACAATGATTTGTTGCATCAGTAGCATTACATTGTTACACAGTTAAAGCCAGAGTAGTGGTCTGACATTTAAATGCATGCCATTTCTGTTGCCTTGTTTGAGCATTTCTGATCCTGAAGTTTTTCACCCCTTTATGTTCCTGTGTTCATATGTTTCTGCTCATGTTTAGGGTAATTGTTGCTATCTTCTAGACTCCCTGGTTTGTCCACATGCTCTTTCTTTAAAGAGTAGTGTCAAGTCTTGGAGGGGAGGAATACTGATGCAGCACAGTGCTGGATATGTCTTTTCTGTGCCTTTGTTGTTTCCCACCATTTGTGATCTGTACCAACTCAGATGTCCTTTCCTAGAGTCATTCATCCCCACCTGTGTGTATGTAGCTGATTCATTCTGCTTGTTTCTTCCCACTGTGCAGCATCTTTCTCCTGTTTTTCAAAATCCCTTTTCATGAAGAGACTGCCTGCTATGCATTGATACTTTCAAGACCATAACCAAACTTCTCAACCTTTACAGTTTTGCCAGTGTGTGACACAGGCCATAGCAATGTGTGACAAATGACAGAAATGTGGAACACTTGTGCCCCATTGCGTAGCATGCTGTAATTGACAGATTATAATCATTTTTAACCATAAAAACTGTTTACAGAGTGCTTTTTCAGAGAGCATGAGTCACATAAACCAGTTTCTGTCACTCATTTGTTTATATGTGATTTGAAAAATGGGTTCTGTGACTAAGCTTTCTGATAGCTGGGGCCAAATTATTTTCTGGCTGAGGCAGAGGATGTCAGCTGGGAATCTCTGTTGGTATCTGCAAGGGTGAGATGGTGGCCACAAGAGAAGACACCATCCCACTGATCTAGCTACTATGTGTGTCGTCTTCTGTAACTCTGTGGGTGCTCCTGCCTCTCCCCACAGAAGCTGAGCAAGGTGTGACCATTTGTAAATGTTCTACCATCTTCTAAAGCCTCTTCCTCATGCATGTGAGCTTAAGCATTGAGACTTCTCTCTTCCCCATTCAGTCCCTGTGGGCAGCACATCAGAAGGCAAAGTGTTTTGGAAAGACCAGGCCCCAGCTGTCAGAAAAATGAGTAAAACAAGATTAGTGGCCATGTCTGAGAACTTTGCTTGCTTACGCTGCTCCAGTCCCCTCCAGCACAGCACAAAACCTTAACTGTGTAACACCTTCCTCCTTCTGTACCACTGCTTCAGCTCTGGTTACACAATTAGATGGTACAAAGCAGAACAGTGCCAGAAAACAAGGTGTGCATTCTGTGACAGGGACAGAGTCAGCAAGGCATCTCTTACCCAGTGGGACAAGAGACCTCGGGCATTGCTGGCCTGGGAGCCATAGTATTATAATCGTGGTGGTGGAGTCTGGGAGCCCCACAAAAAGGAGTCTTTCACCCTCCCCCACCACATCAACACAAATCCAATGAATGTGTTGTAAGGATAATAGTACCAGTTTTATAGCAGCTTTAACTCAGCTCACATTTAAATGTGCAATCTCACACCCATTCTAAAACTTGCCACATGTAAGATTTGCAATTAAAATGAGGGAGTGAACATTGCTCTTCATGGGATGCTGCAAAAAAGCAATCGGGTTCTTTGTGTAATTTTTAGAAAGCTGTTACCACAGTGCCCTCGTTCCATAAATGTATTGATTATGAGAATAAGATAGCAGTGAGAACTAACCCAAAGTCACCAGAAAGAGAAGTGTAAAAAGCTTTTGAAAAAGTGCAAGGATGTCTGTTTGGTTACCTGCAAATGTCTTGCTGTATTTGCTGTGCTAATTCTAACTTGCACCAACCTCAAGAATCAAACACTGTAAGGGGATCAGGCCCTGGATAGGTGAGCATCGGTAGCTTAGACTGACTCAGCAAAACTTGACACCTGCCTTCCTTCCCAAGTTTATCATGGGAATTGTTCTTTATAATAGTTTGACATGCAGGGGTTGTCCAGGAGGGGTTCTGATCTGGGCTTCACCAGGATCAGTCTGGACACAGAAACACATAGCTGAAAGTCCATGTCTGCTCCACCTCCCCACCCCAAAAAAAGGAAGAAAAGCTTATTTTAGCCCCTCAGAAACCAGACTTGCACAAAGACATCTCAGGTGTGGAAAGCTGCAGCTGCTTCTATATAATCTCTGCAGCAAAAAGTAAAAAACTCTCATGAAAAGTCAGGTTCTGAAAAAGCTACTCCCTTCTACAGTTACCACTAGATCTTCACAGCAACAGTCACTATAGACTGCTTTGCATTCATTAGTTATTACAGTTATTTTAATTAACTGCTTAAAGATGTAGGAAAGCATAAAGTGCCATGACCACACTCGTCAAGACTTTTTTAGAAGCTTTGACAATTAAGGAAATAAGAAAGCTTTTTCAGTTTCTTGGCAAAGTGATCTGCAAACATGTTGCATAATAACTGTTCTCAGGACAATATTCTGTCATGAAAATTCTGTCATTCTGGAAAATATTTGGTAACTTCTCAGAGCCTGATAGTTTTCTTATCTACTTATTTCAAAGTGAGGTGACCAGGAAGAAAAGAAGACATTCTTGTTAAGTGTTCAGTGTTGCAATATTATGAAGACGGTTTATTATTTCATGGCAAAAGCTTTCGTAATTCAGCTGCTCTCATTGATTTTTTGTTCTTGCCTTTGCGGTATTTGTTTCTTATTTGCTCATATTAAAGCGTAAGTAATAGTGTCCTAGAATAAATGATTAGTTTGAATGCTTTGTAGCAGAAGTATGCCCAGAAATGAGCTGGCCTCATCTGAGAGCTGGATACTACATTTAAAAAAAATAAAAAATAAAAAAAAATAAGAGGGTGTGTTGGGGAGAGAAGCAGAAAACCTTGCAGCTCCCGTAGTTAGGTGTCCTTTTTTGAAAGGCAGTGTCTTTCCTCTGTACACTCACAGGACTGACTTTTCAAGTCAGAGTCTACACTGTGCTGCGACCAACACTGGTCCCAGTTGGACCTTGTGCTGGAATGGGGGAGCTGAAGGGACCCAAATTCAGTCCCAAATTCACCGCCAAGCCTTCACACAGGATTGCTTCCAAGTCCTTTTGCCAGCATGGTTTTAGCAAAGCCTGAGCTTTTGTGGAGCCTGGTGACTACTGCGACAAAGGAGGAGTCTGTCTGAGATGCATTTCTGGACATGCAAGTGGGAGGCACCCCAGCATCTGAGGGACAGGACCCACACCTAGATTAGTTACTGCGGATCACAATATCCACAGCAAGAGAGCTTGGACCTAAGCCTGGAAAAATGGTGGTGGGAAGTGTTCTGTGTCCTTTTTACTGCCAGATGGGCTGTCAGTGTTTCATATTTTGCCTTCCAAATTCAGTCATGCAGCAAGGACATTCCCTTCCCCTACACATACTGATGTTGCTCTGCCAGATTAACAAGATATAACTGAAGGCAGTGGATATAGATGGTGAAGTACATAGATAGATGAAACAGTTTTCTGTTTGCTGGAAAAAAGTACAGAGAGTGTCTTGCTTTGGAGGCGCTTACACCCTTCAAGGAAAACCATTTATTTATTCTTTTCAACACAAGCCAGATACACTGGGTACTGCTAGGCATCTTTTGGTCCTTGAGGGCATCTCTGATCACCTACTACTGAAGTCCAGCTGAATGCAAGATGTGAGGCAGTTCCACTCACAAAAGAAAAATGCTCTAATTACTGTGGAAAGCTGCCTTCCTCCTTGTGTCCCATTGTGTTCCCTCACCAGTACAGCCTGCTCCTGTAAGTCATCTGCCTGGGGCTTAATGAAGTTAGTCTGCAGTGTCAAAAGCAATTAAAGTGCTTCTGCAGAGCAGCTCCACACATTTACCTTTAGCTTGTCCTCTGAGAAGTCCTGTTCTGCATCGATGTAGACTCCCCTACAATTGTTGGGAAAACAGTTGTGTTGGTTTTACATGCGAGAAGAATAAACCAGGAGTGCTCTTGTCCTCATTGTGGCATCTATCAGCAGGCTGACCTGCCCTGAGTGGCTCCTGGAGTTGTATGGTGGGGCATGAAACTTGGAGGAGGATTGAGAAATGAGGTTTTCAGTGGCCAGGAACTCTGGTCCTGAGTTAGAAATGAGCTGGCTCTGTTCCTGCAGCTCCCACAGACTCATCCTTCAGGGGATGCAGTATTCACACCTCTGCTCTGAGGGTTCAGGCCATCCGTGTGAATATAAAATGTAGCAAGACACAGGTGCTGTTGGGTTGCTTAGGACTCTGGCCAAGGCGTTTCAGTTGGGCACCAGAAAGAAACCCTCTCCAGTCCTTCCTCACACTGAGCACCAGCCACTCAACAGTGAACATAATCCTTCGCAGTACAGGAAATTCAGATTTCTTCCCACTTCAGGGGACAAGAGGCTTGATATCAGATCTTGTGCACCATGGCTAAGCATACCAGCCTTCCCTTGTTCCAAAGGTTGCTAGCCCAAGTCATAATACCTCTGAAAGCTTTGTGGAAATACAGATATTTCTCACTCATCCCAATCTGCACCCTCTGGGATTTTCCAGCTGAGCACATGACAATGATAGGCAGTTGGATATATACAGTAATGTCCCACTCTACCTCAGGCCTGTGACTTGCTCTTTCTGATGCTGAGGCTGATCCTCCTTCTCCACACAGGGCCTCAAGCCAAAAATGAAGCTCCGGTGGAGCAAGCTCTACACACAGTCAGAAGCGAGCAAAGGAAATGCAGGGACTGAGTTTGAAGACAGGGCTGAAGGCACCTAGAGAAGAGTGCAGGAAACAAAGATGCTCCAGAGGTTTACAGGGAGAAGTAAGTGTAGCAGTAGATACAGGAAAAGTGGTATGTAAACCAGTAGCAGGATTGAGAGCAAGGCAGTAGTTCTTAACAGCTTTTACTCTAAAAAAGGGAAGTGTGGCAGGAAGGAGGGCGCAGCTTGTCTTGTAGCTGTGGCAGCAGCAGGGATCTTGCACTCTCTCTTCCTGCTTATGCCTCCCCAGCACATCTGCCTGACCCCACACTAGAATGGATGGAATACCAGTTTCCTTCTTCTCCTGGTTTCAGTTTAGTTTCTAACCTTCATTACTGGTCATCTCATTCAAGCAAAGCAATATAGATAAATACTTTTCATCTTTTACGCCTCATCTCAAGGTTTGTGGTTTTATCCTGACAACTCTGTGTAGTGTTTCCTGGCAGTAGATGGAAACAGGACCCACAGGCATGGATGTGTGTGTGTGGTCTCAGGAGGTGATGTGAATGCTTGGGAAATGTCCTGGACCAAAATCATGCAGCAAAGGAGATCATTTTAGGAATAAGAAGCCTGCTCTGCCTCTAGAATGCAGTCTGGCAGAAACTGCTCTTGGACTGTTCTGCAGTGTGTTTCTTTCCACTACAAGGTTAGGACAATGGTGTGAGTGAGCTAAGCAAGCTGTAGTCATTTAGAAGGAGCCAGGTCCTGTTTCATTGCTTCAGCACAGTGCTGAGCTGGTAGTTTCCCCCTCTGAGTTTTTCAAGCTGCCGCCCCTGGGTCTCAGTGCTGGTGGGGAGTGTCACTGTAAGTAAGAGCAGCTCTGTGCTAGGCACAGCTGCCTCTTGAAACTGGTCTGGATACCAGTGCAAAAACCCTTGTACAGAAGGTCGTTCCTCACTATGTGTCTCCATCCTTTCTTTTTCCTTTCACACATATGTGCCTGCCCCTGTAAGGGTGCAGGCAGCAGGAGCCCTTTGTGGGCAGTGGAACAGGAGCATAGGAGGTGCCATGGTGGGTGGCTCCACATTTCTAAAGAAATGTAGCAGTGACAGGGCTAAGTACCAATCCAGAGGTGCAATGTCATCCCACCCTGCTTCTGTCAGCTTAGGGGCACAGAGTGGAGCCTGACCAGTGTGTTGCAAAGCTTTAGGTTGCTCTGCCAGGAGCTGTTTCTGATCCTTGCTGCCCAGCAGTTTTGTATGGAGAGCCCCAGAGCCTTTGCTGCAAAACGCCTTTTTTAGGAATGGGTTAGTATTCTTCACCACAGCTGGCATAGGCTTCTTTCCTAGAAATCAAGAAGGAAAGGCAAGCAGCAAAGGTCTCATTAAATTAGAAAACAAACAAACTGTAATGTCACACAGTAAAGCCCAGATTTCCTTGCACTTCCCCCCTGGGCAGAGTCCATGGCACCGTGCGTCGAAAGACAGTGATTTATTGTGCAATGTGAAGAAAAAAATGTTGTATGAATATTAAAAGACCCAGCAAGTCAAAATCAACTTAGTCATGAGTGAAATAACCTTTGTAACACTCCATCCACTTGTCTTCTGTCCTCTTCCTGGTGTACAAACCCGCTGCTCCTACAGTGCTGCTTTTGGGATGACCTTTGGTTTTAGGGTATTGGGTTTTGGGATGAAAACTGATCCACGGTAAAGGTACCTACCCCAGATGTGAGGAATGCCACATGGAAATTTCCAATGACAGCTGTCAGAAGTGAAGGGGAGGATGGCGGGTGGTGCCCCCTGGGTACACTCAACTCTTCTTGTGAGATCTACAAAATAAGATAAGAGAAAATCTCCCATTTCTCCACAGCCTACAACAGCAAGTAAATAGGCAGACTGTACACTGCCACCATGGCCAGGCAGTAGCATCTCCAGGCTGTTACTTGTAAACCATCTCTCACTTAGTACATCAGTTTCTGCTAATTCACCATGGAGCAGAAGTGGAGAAGCTGCCTTCTCAGAAGATAGCGGAGTGCAGCAACTTTGTTTGGCATGCTTTGAGCATTGTCGTGTAACCTTACTCTGGCCATGGACTTCATTATCCATTCACCTTCAGCCATTAGGTACCTCTGATCACTTACTGAGTGCAGGACACTGCTGCCTGGGCTCCCTGAAAGGCTGCTCCATCACTGGAGCTCTTGCATGCTTCTTGCAAGCCAAGAATAGGATGACTATTGGCAGGTTTTTAGGACACAGGATGGGAATTAGCCTTGTAAAAATGCTACCCTGCCCACAAGTTTTTAGAGTTTTAGTACAGAGACAAGAAGAGGTTGTAAATTACCTGGAGAAGAACATAATTTAATGATCAAATACTCACTGAATTCTGAGATAAATGACTGGTGAGACTCCCAGCTATTGCATATTTTCAGCTCTCCATCAGTAAAGCAAGAACAACTTTTGTCTGCTGGGGTCTGCCTGCTCCTAAGACACAAGGAAGATGGAGTCTTGTATATTTTGAGGACAGAGCTGAAACAGGGAAGGAAGCTACTACTCCTTGCTATTGTTTACTGACACTCTTCTAGAGTCACAGTTGAGCTACACTTTTGAGGCTACAGGTCCAGTTTGGAGTAACTCAGTGACAAAATACCTTTGTTCAGTTGGAATCATGTTAGAAGTAGTCCCACTGACTCCATCATTATATCAGGGGAAATAAGGGAATTCTTAACTAAGATGGAATAAGGAAATTCTCTTAGATACTAGTTTTAGAGAGTTTGGAATGAAAAAATAGTTCTGATGTAGAGGCTATGTGTAAGGCTGTTAAAACAGTATCTGTGCATAGCTGAATGTTTCTGGGCAGCAGCCATGTAGAGTTCCATTTTCTGTGGTTGTTCAGAATGCTTGTATTTTCCTGAACATGTTTGAAAGTGCATTGCATTGGTTTCCCAATCTTTTCATTGCTTTCTGGTGCCTCAAACCATTTGAGGTATGTCTCTGGATATGACATGCCATAAAACAAAGCAGAATAAAAAATTATTATGCCTGTGCCTGCAGGTCAACGCTTTGAGCACTGGGTGCTGCTAAGGCCTTTAGTAGAGCTCCTTCACTTATCAGGTTGTGTGCTTCTTCTGTCATCCCTGGCTCTAGCAGTGCATGTGAGAGGTATGTCATTCTTGTTAACCCCTCCTGTTCCATGATCTCATTTTGAGTTAGGATACCATGAGGTACATGCACTTGCAAAGTCATTGTGGTAATAAGATAATGTCAGTGTTTCAGGTTTTCATATTGCTGAGTATCACGTGGCACATAGCACAGAACAATGCTCTCTTCAGGCTGTACTTCAGAGACTGCTCTTCTCATTTGCACTGCCAGCAATGCAAACAAGCTTATTCCTTGGCTTAGGAAAGAATATTTGTTAAACAAACAAACAAACAAATCATCAGGTATCACTTTTAGCAGCGCACCTAGGAAGATAAATACTGGTGTTGCTGTTATGTGATCATAGTCATCAGTGGATTTGCTAGTTGTGAAAAGTCATGGAGGAAGGAGGGAAAAACTCCTTGGATGATTCATTGTCTGTGTGTAGAGGTGGAATCTCATAACCAACTTCATGAAATGTCTCCTGTTTCTGTAAGAAGTGGAAAGTTTGGGGGAGGGATGGTGAAGACATGAAGAGAGGGGAAAGAAAAAGAACAGGCACGGCATGAGGTTTGAGCACTGCACTGACAGATACCCGATCGTTGGCAAGTGGCTAAAAATAGGCTCCTGCTAGTGTATACATAATGGATATTCACTCTGGCTCCAAACTAGGTGTGTGCAGGTTTTACAAATGCCTATTCTCTTCCCAGGAGGACAGAAGCAGGCTGCAGCCTTGCTCCTCTGCTGCACACAGGCACACAAAGTCCTGACTCTCATTTGCACTCATTTGCACTTATGTAGACTTTTGTTTAGACTAGAGATGAAACAAACCCTGCACCTTCCGTCTAAACAAAGGGCCCTGGTTCCCACTTCCAGCAAACCCCTTTATGCTTAAGGAAGAGTGGAAATAGACTCTGGAACCAGGAAGAATGAGACCCTTGTGCCAGGCCAGCTTGAGGCGGAGCTGCTTGGGCAGCTCATCCCCAGAGGCTTCCAGCTGGTGTTGCTCTGAGAAGCTCTTGTATCCAGTGGAGCTGCAGGGATTTACAGTGGATGAAGCTGAAACTCCCAAGCCTGCAAGCATCTGGTGCTGACTCACTGCTGCGTGCAGCAGCCGGGTGCAGATACGGTGTGAGAAGGCACTGACGCCTCACACTTTCTGCAGCAAATGCGGCAGCAAAAATGGGAGCATGGCAGGACCTGCTCCTCACCCTAAAGGAGAGGCTCACCCTGCCACCAGCCTGGTGAGGAAGCGAGGGAGGGGGTATGCAGAAGCTCTCAGGCTGTAGATTTCTTTGCTTAAAAAGAGGTTTATTCATCCAAATCCCCTTCTTCTCACTGCCCACCCTGGCTGCCAAGAAAATAAATCTAAAAACCAGCTTTAGTTGCACAGTATTGCTTCTGTCACATTACTGGCAATAGTGTGTAACTCTGTACAGACTGCTGCCTACCTGCGCTGCCAAACCCCTGCCTACATGAGCACTCCTCTCTGACAGATGTCTCAGCTTCCACATGTGCTCAGTGAGAAGCAAGATTTATTGCAGTCATAAGTGGTCTCTGAAGTGCAGTCCTGCTGCTCAGTAATCAAAGTCAAGAGCCAGGCTGTTCCCAGGCCTCGAGTGACTCTCAGCATGCCCAGCACTGCCTATTCCCTGTAGTGTTCCTGGCTGTACTTCTTCCCCAAGCCCAGTGGCAATGCCTCCCTGAGAGTTCTGCCCTCTTCTGTCTCCAGTCCTGTGGCTTAGCTCCATGCAGGCAAGGGTTAACAGTTTGCTTTTGAGATGTATGTGTGCTTTCCTCTTTCCACCAACATAAGTGCTTGGAAGATGGGAAAAGGAAAATTCTCATCTCTGTTCTCTTGTCAATAGTCATCAGTTATTAATATCTTCCTCAAGAGGTGAAACATTACAAATAGTGTGCTTGGTGTGGGCAGCTACTTTTGACAGAATGGCCAGGTATAGTAGCCTCTCCTAGGCAAACCTTTTGCTGAAGGCTTCAAAACAGCTGCCCGGAAAAAAATCACGAGGAGCGGGGTGCAATCACTGCTGGATGGGTAAGAGGCAGCCCAGGCTGGAGGGAAGATCTGCATGCTGTGGTTGGTTCTGTTCTTGTTTGCTTGCTTTGTTTGTTGTTTAAGCACTTTCTCTGACACCTCTCTCACGAGCACTGCCTCACTGCTTGGACCCCAGCAGGCAGATATATGGAGCCACTGCAGGGATCCCAGAGGGGTCACAAGCTGTTTCTGCATGGAAATGTTTAGAGAAAGCATCAGGAAATGAGAAGAGGTTAGACTGCGAGAACGGGAGGATATGGCTTGAATTACTTCACAGCTGAAACATGCTGACTAAGGGCAATTAGGTATTTTCCTGAGCACCATACCATGCCTGTCTGTATTTCTGACCCAAAACAAGCTGTGTAAAACACAGAGGGTCAGCATAGAAGGCACTGCACAGGAAAGTGAGGAACCATACTGGAGAAGCTGCGGTGACCCAGCAGATCCTCACTGCCCAGGTCAGCAAGGGAGGAAGGCCAGTGATGTATAATTGCATCGCTAAGCCTGGATGGGATTCAGTCCTGAGTGCCTCAGTTAGATTTTAAAGCTTGTTACATTGGACTCACTGGGAAAGTCATTAATGTGGATGAGGCTCCTTACCCTCCTCACTGCCCCAGGATGGAGTTCTAGGTTGCAAGATGTGCACAAAAGTCACCCGGGGTGGTGCCTGAAGACACCGTGATTGTAGTTTCTCCCATTCCAGCACACAGAAAGAGGCCAGAAAGTGAGACTAAGGCATGGTTTCCCAGGGTGTCCTGTTTCTACCAACTGCTGTGACCCTTGGCAGTAGCAGAGGGAAAGAAGAGAGACTGCATGCAAAGAGCTCGAAGAATGAAGCAGAGCTGTTGGCTCTGAACTTGAGATCTTTCATACCTTCACACATCTTGGAAGCTATTAATTAGCATCCATGTTGCAGGGAGTAGGCTGATCCTGACTGAATAAATGCCTTTGAATAAAGAGGATGTCCAAGTTGTCTGAGGGCTGGAGAAAAACAAGGTATATATGAGGCAGGCCAGCAATTCACAAACCTGGGACTGAGTGTACCCAGCTTGTTGAGCATTGGCAGCAGAATTGCTTGGCTTATAAGCAATGATACATGGGATGCTACTGGAAGGCCTTCAAAAATATTCTTCGTTCAGCTGCAGCACAGATAAATTAGGACACATGGCAAATATGTGCAGACGATGTTGGAGGCAAGAGCAAATTTCACAAGCTTAGCAAACTTAAGAGATTTGCATGATATTATGTTCAAGCAGAATACCTGTAACTACTAACCCAGCAGCTGTGGGGCTGGGATTTGGACCACAGCTAAGTCAATGCCATGCTAGTTCAGCCAGTCTCACTATGAGACATAGGGAACGACATCGAGCTCTGTGAGGTTAAACCACTAGAACACCATCAGAAAGTGGTGCTTATGGAGTATAAGAACATTGTGGGGTTAGATTTATTTGTTAAAACTTTAGAGGCCTAAAGAGACATCAGTGGGATTAATAGCTCACCTATCTTTTTCAAAATCAGTGTCAGTGTGCCTCCCAATACAGACTTCACCTCATTTAAAAGTTAAGGTGTACTAGTGTTCATGAGTTAAGAAGAGGGTTCTGCTGCCTGCTTACCTATCTTACTGCAAAAAATACAATTATATCTTCAGTGGTTTGACATGGAAATCTTCAGCCATCACCAAAAGCATTGCAAGCAGCCATTATATTTTGCAGGGCATGCTCAAAATGGATAACCAAAAAAAGTTTAATTTCTATCTGTAAGTTAAAAAAATAATTTCTCCTCTGTTTCAAAATATGAAGAAAAGCATCAGAGCTTTCATCTGAATGGAAGACATGGCTGCAAACTGTCAGTTGAGTACTATTCCAGAGCCATTCAAAGCACAGAGTAACAGATAGCCCTAAAAGATGATTGTGTATCTTCAGATGAGGAAGAAACTGTGCCCAAGATCTTCTTCATGCTAATGAAGAATACTAATGCAATGGCCATGGCTAATGCAATGGAAAAAAACAGACGAGAATGTGTATCTGCTGTTTTGTCATTAGAGACCCAACCTGAAAGCCCCTGTGGAACAATGTCTGTAGTACACTGTTTTCATGAGACAGATAATCTCAATAACAGAGCAAACCATAAAGAACAGAGAAAGGACATACAGAGCCAGGAAAGGTGAGGAATGAGAGATACAGTTTAGTTACTAATGTGTTTTTTTTAAAGACACAGGATACCTCATGTTCAGGCAAAGGCAAATTTCATTGAAATTAGATCGTTGTAGAAAAAAGGCGATTTCAGCATTTTGTCCTTAGCTGAGCACCTGGTAAACCAGCATAGGTGTCCATCTCCATGAAAAGATCCAGAGAGGATAATCCACACTGCTGAGTGTAGTGGCATCGTATGTTCATGGCATCGTGAGAGCTGAAAATCTTGTGAGGCAAAAAACAGAGGTGGAGGAGATCCTTTCCAGCAGTCATTGATTGTTTACAGGCAGCCAGGGAGGGAGAAGAGTCCAAAATACCACAAAGCCTTTTGAAGGGGGACACTGTCTACACCTGGCCCATACTTAGCAAAGGCCAAATGACTAAGACTCATTAAAAATTAAAGGAAAGGAGAACAGTAACCCTTCTCTAGTCAGGAAAGTGGCTAGTGGAGATCTGCCAGATGTCTGGGTTTGTCTGCCAGAAAAGAGCAACCAGCTGGGCAGCACCTCCCCTTCTTCAGGTGAAGGATAGTCCCAGGCCCTCTCCCCCAGGATGAAGGACAGTCTCAGCCACCCCACAGGTATCATGCCAAGGCACCCGTGTGAAGTGCAATACAGACAATTAAAAGCTGTTGTCCTTGGTTAGCACCATGTTCTTGATGAGTGTTTTTTCAAAGCTGCAGTCACAAGCTGGGTCTGCACGACTTGTGGACTGGGAATACATGGCTGAATATACCTGTGAAGTACCGGACAGCCTCAGCTCCCATTTAGGAGAAGGGATGAGAGAGCAGAAGACACTGACAAACTAGAAAGAAGGAAAAGGGCCAACTGGAAGGGCCTTCTGTAGCTGATATGATGACTGCTGGACTTTGAGCCATCTCTTAGGAAAAGGGACAAGGACCAATGACGGGGGAAAAAGACGGTATGGACTTTGTCTGGAAAGTAGAAGACAATCCATATGGGTCAGAGCAACTGTGCTCTGGAGCAGGTCTCGGGAGTGTGGCAGAGAAGAGCAGGAAGGCAGCTCCAATGCTGCAATGAGTTTTCCTTTCCATGGATTTGGCACCCTATAAGTCCTTCTTTGTCATTTCCTGTTTCTCCCAAGGCCAGCTTGCAGCAGTAGGGAGTAGCCCCTGCACACTCTGATGGTGGAGGCTGTGGGCCAGGGTCCAGCTGTGCACTGGACAACTTGTCACCAAGGCACATTCACCTTCCACATCTCAGGGCTTTAGAGAAACACCAGGAAGTGAAGACAGGTTAGAGGGCAGTCTGTGAGGAAACTGACAGAGGCGATTTGAGTTATAGGCACCCAGGACATTACCCTGGATATTCTAGTAAGATGCTGTGCTGAGTGACCTGTTTGATGCTGTGTTTCCTTGAATTTTGGTCCCCTAAAAATTACTGTTATCCCCCCATGCTCCAAAGATTGCTTTCTTCATTGCAGCCTAACCTGAGGTTCATATAATCATTACATGCTGTCTTATTAGCTGAACATCTTCAAAGGAAAACTCCATTACATTTTATTTCACTTGAAGTTTATTGCCTTCAAGCTGCAGTCAGCATCCCCAAGTTATAACACCCCAGTCTGAAAAACACCATGTGTTTTCTGTCCCCAGTGCCTACAAAGAAAGCATTTTGCAGCCAAAAAAATAAAAAGATATAGCATATTGTATGCACTGAGAGACCCGATATTGCTAAAAACATCTGCACAGACAGCATTACAATAGCCCAGAAAAACTGAACATCCTTTTTTTTTAAGTGATGCTGTTGTGTTTTCCACCAAACCACCTTGCTTTAAAAATATTTATGTGACAAGATCTTATTAATTCCCCAAATTGTTTAAAAGTCTCCCTTTCTCAAGCAGATAGTGTTGTCAGTTTTTGCACAGAAAACTTTTTATAGGAAGAAAAAAGGGTAAGTTTGTTCATCTTTTGCCTCAGCTCAAGAAGATGTACATTGTATTTATCTGTATCTAAACTGAGATGTAGTTATTATACCTGTGGCCTTGTGGGACTGGAAGCAGAATAAATGGGGTTTATTTGTTACCCATGATATTAAGAAGATTTTTTTTTTTTTAAATTAGTTAGTACCCTTCTGCCCTATGCTGACCATGTTTCATGCTACTGAAGACAATATATTGTATTTACTAGGATGTAGACAAATCTGGTAAGTCCACTGAGATGAGGCTGGGGCAGCTTCATGCCCCAGGTCCAGGCAGTAGCAAAGCTGGGCATGCATTCCCAGGAGGTGTGCACACAGACAAATGTACATATACAGCTGATCTGTACACATGTGCAAACCACTCACCCAGGAAAAGAGCTAGAAATTGAATTTAATGGGAAGGCTGGGCAGACAGCTCTGATCAGGTGCAAGGTACAGCCACAGAGGCAGACTGATCAGCATCCTGTTTACATGTGACCGGCCTCCTTGTGTCACCTTATCCCTCTGTTTTCCCAGGCGTGTTGTCTCCAGACCACCTAGATCTCTCCCTTTCTCTGCCTTTGGTTCCTCCTCTAAACATTTCATTATAAGTCTTGGACAATACCAAAATGGGCTTCCTGTGCAACCCATAAGAAGTCCCAGATACATGTAGGCAGCAGCACCCCTCTGTTTGAAAGCTGCTCCAGAACGCCTTTCCAGTTGGATCGCAGTGGTGGGTTTCATCCCTTGCTGTGTGGCTGACAGCTGCTGTGGTGGGCCTGAGCGGGTCAGGCAGGGTATGTTTCAGGTCCCCCTCTCATGTGCTGTTGTCTCTGTGCACTCCACAGGTAGATGGGCTTTCATCACATAACCTAACAGTGCTAGAACATTAAATAAAGCTGAATTGTAATCACAGTGAGGTGTACTCTTCTTTCAACTCTGTCATTCTCCAAATTTAAGATTAATTACATGTCTTTGTTAGCTATGTCACTTAACAGGAAAAACAAAGAAACAAAAGAAACAAAAAACACAAACCAATCTAAACCACCTTAAAGAAGAATTCAGGGTTTGCTGCTGCTTTTTATTTGCCTTTAGGCATGCAAATTACTTCTGCATGTTGTGGTTCCCAGATTCCCTCCAGGGACATCTTAAGTATATTTTGCATAAGCTTAGCCCTGTCACTGTCTCAGGTGTGAAGTCATACAGCCACAGCCACACACTAATGAGGCAGTGTTTTAGTTTCAGATCTCAGGGACCTCGTGGCCAGTCACACAGACCACCCCAGCTTGTCCTTGAGGTTTGGTAAGCCTCATACTACAGTACTGCAACTACAGTTGCAGTTCTGTCACCAGCTTTGCCGGTTACAAAGAGTAACTGGAGTCTCTGGCCTGTATATGCCAAAGCAGAGAGTGCTTTGTAGCACCACCAGCAGAGTTGAGGGGCAGAGAGAGGGGCTGGTCAGGAGGCCCCAAATGTGCAGCAGTTCAGGGTCCTTTAAGAAACCTCTAAATTAACATAATATAAAAATTGTTCATCTCTTTTAACAGGCCCTGGGAACAGGTGCTGGGGAGGAGGTGAGTGTGTCAGAGAGAAGTTTGGTTGCTAACCCTGTTACGGGGCTGACAGAATCCTGGTGCTTTCAGTCCCTCTGTTCTGCCTTGAATTTTCATCTGTCCGGAGACAGGGTGCCTGGGGAATGTTTACCAACCTCCTGTCAGACCCTGACTAGCATTCAAGCAAAACCAACTTTATTTAAACACTTGTTTAGAGATTAAGTGCAAAACTGTTTTTTCCTGCCAAGATCTATGCTCATAGCTTTTTATTTCCTCCCCAGAAGTGAATGACATCATTGCCACTCTCTTACACTGTGTTAAGCTTAAAGGAGGCAATCCAGCGCTGAGCAGAAACATAAAACAACTGCCTAGAAATCTTACATAACACAGAAATTACTTTATCTTAAACATTCAATATTTAAATTTTAGTAGTCAATAGCTTGTAGCTAGGGTTGTATGACATTTTCCACGATAAGCCCAGGTTGTCAGTCACTTACTGCCTTGACAGACTATTCAAATGGAAATTTGCCCTGCCTCCTGCTGTAGGTAGAACATTGTTTGAAAAGTTTCAGTGAAAAAGAAATGGACAGCAAGATTAGAAAACTTTTTGAAGAGCAGATTTGCCTATGCTAAAGAATAGCTTGCGAGTGCCTAATGGATGCACTCACACAGTCACACACAGGTGACTCTTTAGATACAGAGTCATGCGGCTGCAGGGACACCACTGTGAGGCACCACGTATTCAGCACATTTCATTTACATTATCGGTGCACTTATCAGAAGTGTAAAACAGCCTTGTTAATGTTTGGAGGAGACAGAGTATGTTGGCACCTAACAGTAGTACATCTGCCTCTGTTTTCTATTTTTCTGCCTATTGGTTTTGAAACTTGTCTGAACTGAGTAGGATCTACACGTGGTGCAAAAGTGCCAGCCCAGCCTGCGTTATAGGCTTGGTCTCTGGCAGCAGGCTTGAAGGTCTGCCCTGGGCAGTGATTTGCTGGCTTGCTGGACTCCTGCCACCTCCCTAATGGCTCACCAGTTTAATTCAGCCTCTTCACACAGCCGTTTTTTCCAGTGGCACCCAGTCTGCATCTGTGTGGGATACTAAACCTGTTGATGTTGTGATCAAAGTGTTCAAAATATTTCTCTCTCTGTGGATCACAAATGCCATAAAGGGGAGACAACGGGGAATTAATGGGAGGACAGAGATGTCAGCAGCAGATTTATTTGATTTAGTGAGCTCCTGCTGTGAGAATATAGATATTATACTTACCATGGTAGCCTTGTTCTCCCAAAAAAGAAGTTGGGGAGAGAGGAGAAATGGACATTTCAAAGAGAAAGCGTATACCCACTAGTTGTCTCCCCTGACAAGAGAGGAGAAGCTCTTACTTCACTTTTGGCACAGCTGCCCAATTGACCATTAAGGGAAAATTAAAGTCATCTGCCTCCTGGAGTGAGTCAGCATTGTATGCTATGTTGAGAGAAGTTTGCAAGGTACTATCTATCTTCTGGGAGAATAAGTATCTGGGGTTGTGACTGAAGACCACATTGCCCTAAAGCATGATTTTTTTAAATTGTTGTTCATCTCCTTACTTTTTTTTCCCCTCTAATTTTATGAATTATCTGTTTTACGTTTAGCTAAAAGATACAGACTAGCTGATTTACTTGCTGCAGTCTTAAACTGCAAATGGAGAGCCAATTAAAAATTAACATTAGCAAAAAAAACCCCAACCCAACAGCCAAGGATAAGAGCTGGCATGATCAGTGATCCTTCCTATTGCATTGAGAGGATGTAGCACAGGCCACATTTCTAATTTCCCCTTTGATTTGCTATGGGAGGCTGTGAGTAATGTTAAATAGCTTATGCTGCTATTCTACTCCCATTCATTTCCATAATTTCTTGGTCATCTAAGACAATGCCCCAACAGAGAGAAAAAGCAAATGTTGGCTTAGAAACAGTGGCTACTTGTCAAACTGATTCTGGCTGCTCTAGCAGAAAAGTCTTTTCTATATGTCTAAACTCCTTTCACTCTCTTCATCTCCATTTCCCTTCTTTATTCATCAGTAGTTTTTTGTTCTGAAAGCCTCATCTCAAACTCAGCCATCACTTTAAATCCTGGGATAGTAATCATAAAGCAGTCTGGCCAGTATTTTAACGAGCATACAATATTTTCTGGCATTGGATAAGATTCTGTTGTTTAGCCTTTTGCATCCAACAGCGAGTGAGTGTGTATATGCATGCATCTTTATATGTGTGTGTACATGGGCTTACGTGTGTAGTTTTGGCCACTGGTTGGCTAATTGTTACTCCTTTTACCTGCCATATGGGAATGACTCCTATTGTGTTGTGATTAACAGCTTGAATTTGCATTTTATCTGAACTGGGATGTGTTTGATTCATTAGTTGCATTGTGACTGTTGCGTGAAAAAGGTAGGAAAGGGTTTTTACTGTTTGTTACAGGCTCTGTGGAGCTCAACTCCTTGGGTGAAATGGTGCTTGAAAACCTCCAAATGTGTAAGTGCCTTAGCAGAGCAGCTGCAAACCCCACTCTGGCCATGGAGCAGCTCTGCATGGTCAGCAACTGGCTGTGGTGCTGTGGTGCATCAGCATTTGTCTGAAGTGGCAAAAAAGGGAGTGTCAGGGCGTTGTGCAGTGAATCACATAATCACAGAATGGTCAGGGTTGTAAAGAAGCTCTGGAGATCATCTAGTCCAACCCCCCTGCACTGTGAAGTTACATAGGCTGCCTGAACTGCTGATGGCTGGAGGCATTGTGCCAGCAGGAGTTAGCAGCAGGCTTATGTCAGGGTGACAGGCCCTGACAGAAGGAATGGCTTTAGGGACAAACAGCCGGTTTGGGAGTCGAAAGCTGTTGAGATGTGGGGATCAAAAATTTCAAAAGATGTTCTAGCCTGAGACTTTGCGTATGCTTATCAACTGAGAATGGATTTTCCACAGGCAGGAACAGGGAATGAAGTGTCCTGTTGAGAGTCAACTGGTGAAAGCAGCATCTGTGTCCACCAAGGTGCTGAGGTGTCCCAAAATCTCCTGGTATGAAAGATTCTCCTGTGACCCTGGACCTTTGGAAATCCTGTGCAGAGTAGCTAAATTTGTGGCTGTTCTTGATATTCCTGGGGTTTTTTGCACTTTCTGTACATACAAAAGTGAGAACTCAGAAAGATGCTGTAAGATGATGTTTAGGTTTTGGTAACCCTGCAGCATTTCAGAAAGAAGATTGTATGTGGTCGTCTCAGATTCTGACAATGCATTTTTCCTTTAAATAAGTAAATTAGATAGAGCAAGAGGGAATGGCCTCAAGTTGTACCAGGTAGGTTTAGACTGGATATTAGGAAAAACTTTAGTAGGAGGGTTGTCAGGCACTGACAGATAGCCTGGGGAAGTGATTGAGTCACTTTCCTTGAGGTGTTTAAAAGACATGTAGATATGGGACATGGGTATAGTGGTGGGCTTGGCAGTGTGCGAGGTTAAGAGTTGGACTTGATGATCTTACGAAATTATTCTGTCATTCTGTGATTTAATTGCATTTTCTTCTATAGTGAAGTACAGTTTAGTTTCTAAGTACAGTTTAGAACTCACAGAGTAGAAATGGTGATTTTCTTTTAGCCTTGTCCCAACAGAAACACCTAATCAAGTCACAGTGCAATAAATTTTTGTAATGTTTTTATTTTTTGCCTTGCAATTAAAAAAAAAAAAAAAAAAAAAAAAAAGGTAGGGCTCCTCTCCAAAAAAAATCTCCTCATTTTCTGTGGTTTTCCTCTCCACCACCCCACACCCCTCAGGTGTTTTGCATCATGTTATGCATCAAAGTTATGCATCATGACAGCAAAACCCTTCAAGGTAGTATAACCATCTTGGTACAAAACAAGGGGCCCAGCACTGGAAGAAGTAGCATTTCAGAAATGCCAGCAGTGTCAAAACCCCATTTTAACACCACACTCATGCGACCAGTTCTTTTCCCCACCACCATGGTTTAAAGTCTCTGAACTGCAGACACTGCCACTGAAAAAAGTAGGCTTTGCTATTTCAAAACAAATAAGAGCTGGTGGTGTCTCTGTAGCTAAGGCTGTGATTAGCTTTTCTAGTTAAGCCAGGGATTAATCTTATCTCCTACTACAGTCAAATGAAATTGCTCCATCTGTGATGTACATGCAGTTCTTCCTAGGGACTAATAGCTTCAGAAAGTCAGGGATAACTGAATGTGAGAGAGGAGGAAGGTTGTCAAACATAAAAACTAAGTATTACCATCTTTGCATATCTGTGATGGTGACTGGATGGGACAGAGGGGGAGGATGATAGAAACAACTCCAGCAAGAAACCTAGATTTATGTTTTTCTGTTGTCTTTATTGAAAGCCAATGCAATGGTGTCTGTAAAGAGTGAAGTGTAGTAGCCCTAGAGGAATGGATATACCAAATAAAATCCTCCAAATTTCTGGCTTGGGTTTTGTTGTTACATGAAAACAGATCTTCTCTAAGTCAGGAGAATGAAAAATTGCAGCAATCTTGCTACATATTAATGGTGGTTGATTTACATGTTTATAATTGTCTTAACATTCTTTCTTTTTTTTTTTTTGGCATCTTATGTTGTGTCACCAGCAAAATGTGGTTGCATCCAGCTTCAGGCTGCCTTTGTAAGAATGTAAACACAAGCAGGCATCAGTCCATAATCACATATCAACATTTTTTCTGTTAATTCAAAAGGTCAGACATCCTCTTTCTTTTTGTGCTTAACATGCAAAACATGTTGGGCAGCATGAGGACCTGGCAGGGTAGCTGGGGCACTTTGCATGGGCCTGCCTTAATAACTGCTAGGGACATTTGGTAAGCCAATTGCCAGGGTTTCCCAGTTGGGAAGTTCAGTCCAAGTAGTTTGGCTGCACCAGCAGCCCTGCTGCATCATGTTATGTCTTCCTGCCCAAATCAGCTGGCACTAGCTTTTCTCTCCTGATTGTTCCTGTAGTTCATCATCACATACTAAGCATGGCATAGGGTAGATCACTCTGTACGCAGTTGTGTCCCCAGGGTGCCCATGACACTGTGCATGCACTCAGGAAATTACAAGTTCTTCCAAGCTTTTCCAAATGTAGGTCTTTCTGACAGCAATAAAATAAATCCCAAGAGCAGCCTTCCTTGATGCATTTTTTTTAATGGAAGTTTTGGTATGTCTTGGATCTTTCAATGCAGCAGCAGATGGAAACTCATCCTGTTTACTATGTATGTGACAGCTAAACCTTTGAGTGTTCAGAGCTGAAATGAGTGAAGTTTGGCTGTGAATGTGAAGGGTTCAGGAACTGCTTGTTCTGTATTTTGCCACACACAGCTCCAGCCCTTCAGTGTCTTTTGCGAGTCAGTAGCTGATTGTTACTCAGACAAGACCAAAGCAATGTTCAGAGGAGGCATTCCAGAAGAACAGGCAGTGAGGTGAAGTTTTCCCTCTCCTCCTAAGTTGGCACGCCTGGCAGCATGACTCATCAGGGAGCTGCAGCCAGCAGATAGGAGTTTGTTCATCTGTATCTAGTTGAAATAATGCAAACTGTACTGTCCTCTGCAGATTTTGTTGCCATCATTCATTGTTGCTGTCACTTGAAGACTAACTGTTGTATGCTGCCCTCACTCACTGCTACCTCCCATCCACTCTGTGCCCATCCCCATCCCAGAGGCACTTCTGTGAATGGAAAAGCTGGAGAGGTCAAAAGTTTTTAAAGAGTTTGGAGGTGTTCTTTTGTGCAGTTTAACAACTGGTAATACAGGGAGGCAGCATCACACAAGTAGGCAGTAGGCCATATTTTGGGGCCACATGGGTATGGACAGCTTCCTCCCAGATGCTACAAACGTCTAGGTCAGATGCAGTCCTTGCACAGCTAACGAGAGCTACCATGATCTGTCTCTGAGGCTAAATATAGGTCCCCGAATAGTTCTTGAACAGGGTTAGAAACCAAAGGTAGTGCCTACCCTGTCACACCAACAACATCACCTATTTATAACTAACTATGCCAGGCATCCTGGGATAAATAAGTCTGGCCATGTCTGTACAGAAAGCAGCTTGACCTTTGTTCACAAATCAGCTCTGCAGCATTATCTTCCCCCCCTTCAAACACCTCAGAAAGGAAGAAAGGGAGGCAAAGCAGCACCATGCACACTGGAAAAAGTCAAGGGACAACTCAGAGGAGTAAAGGGCTTGCAGGATTTTCTGGTTTGCTAAATGCAGTTCCTTCTGCACTCTGCCCTTGCTCCATGACTCACAAGAGACAGTATGTCCAAGACTCAAAATGTTTCCTTGTGTGCAAGACAGTCTGTCCAGAATTGAAGTAGCAAAGCAACCAGACATCAGGAATGAGACAGCCCATTAGGAAAGGACTTTCTCTCCTCTCTCTAATACAATGGCATTTTATGTAGAATTCAAGGAGATATCAGAATATGGCAGACATTAGGAAAACTGAGGCAGCAGATCCTTGTGTTCCTAACTTCTCTGAAGTGCTCTGCCTGACAAAACAACGTTGCAGGGAATAGATATGCATGCTGTGCCTAACTGCTTAGGGTCTACATTAGCAGATGCACTTAATAGGATCTATGTGTTTTGGTGGAGAACTATTTGGAATTATTACCTGTCACTGCACTGTTAGAATGTCAGTGGAAATTAGGCGATCCTTGGCTATCTTCTTGTCTCTTCTGGGACTATTACAATTATATTTAGAATCTTAGTCCCTGATTAAGCTCCGTGACTCCCAATGAAATGTGTGGGGACTTGGATTCTTCTGTGAATCTGTCTTCTGGCCTTTGAGCTCTCAAGGCACAGACTCATGTACAGACTCATGTTCAGCTCTCATGTACAGACTACTAAGGCAGGACACAGCTCAAATGATAGGAGGTGCTTCCCATGGTACAGGTGGCAAGAGACAATCCTCTGCTGTAAGCAGCTCAGAATATACAGAGCACATCATATGCATAGGCTCTGATCTTGCCCAGAAACATTTGCAACACCAGGATCAGTCAGATGGCATTTCTTGAGCAAGTAGAGCTAGACTGATGTATGCAAAGGTTTGTTACTGAGGACCATTGTCCTGTTGTGTACTAGGATTAAAGTAAAAATAAGGTTTCAAGAAAGCATTAGGGCTGTACAGGATCCCAAATGAAGACAGTCCTACAGGTTTCCAAAGGAGACCTTGAGCAAAGACATGTGCAAGGCCAGTCTTCTTCACTGCCTTTGCCTTTACTTGTGTTTGTGTTGTTTTTCATCTTTACTCCTTAGTAACACCTACTGACTGTTGAATAAACATCTGCTGCTCTTTTGCCCAGGCTCGCAGTGAGGTCATACACCTATTTATGCTCTCACAGCCTGTTGTCTTAGCACTATGACTCCAGACATCTCAAGCAGTGACTTTATTATGAGACCAATAAGACAAAGGGCTGTGAAGCAATGGTTCCTTGGCACAAGGTGATGATGCCTACAGATGTAGAGTCACTGCAAAGGAAAAGCATGATGTGGAAAATTTGCAGTATCATATGTTTGCTGTTTACATGTAGTCTTTCATTGTTTCTGTAGTCATCTGCGGAGCATCTTGTTTTTTGAGGTACAGTGGTAATCTTAAGGTCAGCACTGTACCTTGCTTGCATCTTGGCTTGGGTGATCTCCCGGACCTCCCAGATCACTTTCCTGAGCTAGAATGCCTCACCCAGCAACCACCCCCACTCTGGCTTCCTCAAATCCCCTGACTAGTGGCTATCCATGAATGAAATTACTATGCCACTTCTACTCTGCCTTTAAGCATACAGTTAATGAAAATTAGGCAGTTTCACTTCCTCAGTTCAGTAGGTGACAATGATGAAGTGGCCCAGTATGCCCACAGTGGCACTGAAAATGATTAATTAAATTGAAATAGTTGTAAGACCCAGATTTTGACTGGTTAAAGAGCCTGTTTGGTTAGTGATTAATGTGGCTGCAGGACTGAAATGTGTTTTTTCTAGAAGACAGAGAAAATAACTCCTATGAAATAAAGACTATGGCACATGTCTAATTATCAGAACAGTAACCACAGCAGATTTTAAGTGTAATGCAGTACTGGGGATATTTTTTAAGTCAAAAGATTGAGTTAATGCTGGAAAGAGCATGAGGAACAATATTGTATTTCTGCAGAGTCAGCCATGAAAGCTGCAGTGTTGGAGAATATACATACTCATGTCTCTGGTTCATGGATCTTCATAGCGTGGCAGAGGCCAGCTGAGCCCACTCAGCCTGAGACCCTGAGAGTGGCTGCCTCTGGTAACCTGGCAGTTTTGCTCCTCCACAGAGCCTTCATGGTAATGAGCAATGTTGGAAAGCAATTTTCACTTGCCATATACTAAGAGACGTGAAGCACCTTGCAATAAGAAGTCTTAAGTTACTAATGTAGATTTTTATACTTGCTTTCTCAGAAAGCTTAGCTTTTAATTTAAAGAAGTTTTACTCATTGGAAAATCTCCAAGGAAGGATGTCACCCGCACTGCCATCTGTCTCCTTTCCGGGGAAGCATCTCTAGTGAATAAGGAGGAATGCTGGCTGGCAACTAATACCAAATTTCACCCTTGCATTTGCCAGTTCTGTCCCTAAAGGCGACTCGTCTGTAACAAAGCAGTGAATATATGTTATAAATAAATAAAATTGCTGAACTAAAATATCTAAAATTATAACTTGTTACAATAAAATTTAAAACAAAACAAAACAAAACACTTCAGTTTTTTACTCTAGACACATCTATTATTCTAAAAGCTATTTACAGAAGCTCTGCTTTTGGGGGTCTGGCACATTGTAGTGCAGAGGGCTCAGGGCTGATGAGGTGATGTGTTCCAATGCATTGCCTGTCTTTGTATCACTGGCACAAATCACATCAATAGTACCTGTCTTTGCCTTCTGCTCCAGCTCTGGGCTGGGTATCCATTTGTGAGGAAAACAGGAAAAGGGGAGGGAGGGATAAAATAGCAAAATCATTTTTATTTAGACAAAAAAGTGAAAACTAATAGAAGGAAATACTTCTTCACACAATACACAATTAGCTTATACAACTCACTGCCAAAGGATATAACTGAAGCCAAAGACTGCAGGCCTGTTCAAAACAGAATTAGGCATAATTTGAAGAGCAATATTAGCTGGAGTCATAGTGTTTAATACTTAAAAATAATTGAGATTTTTGAAGCAGTATAAATCCTTGGGCATCAGGACAGAAGCCAAGCTCTAACTAACAGAGCTTAGGAAGAAATGTTCCCTGGGTCCTGCTTGTTTCGTAACTGAGCATTAGCAGAGTGTCTTGCACCTTCCTCTGAAACATCTGGTGCTGCCCACTGTCAGAGAGGGGACATTGGGTGACTGGTCCCTGGGCAAGACGAAGTCTGACAAGAACAATTTTCTTCACTTCAATACAGCTTCAATAGAAACAAAGCAAAAGTTTTGGGAAAGCAGAACAAGTTTTCTGATTTCAATTTCTGTGAGCAAAAAAAACGTAAGTTAGCCTATCCCCAGTCAAAAGCAGGAAACCTAATACCTGGCCTCATATGTTGAGGCAATCTATTGAGTTCAGC
This sequence comes from Apus apus, assembly GCF_020740795.1. Lineage (NCBI taxonomy): Eukaryota > Metazoa > Chordata > Aves > Apodiformes > Apodidae > Apus > Apus apus. The sequence continues at coordinate 64,613,948 of NC_067312.1, read as the reverse complement.
AAGACCTAACCACACACATCTTGAAGTCCAAACATCAGTATGAATCTGAGAGGCCACATCATCCTCTTCCATTGCAACACTGGGGCCAGTCAAAAAACTCCTATTTTTAATGCTACTTTTTAATTTTTAAAGTAATCTTAATGGGACATTCTGCGCAGGACAGGAGGTGTGGCAGTTCTGCTAATATGGGAGGGGTTTTTTCCAAGACTGAGTTTTTCCTGGGACCTTCCAGAAAAATCTGAGAGAGCTGTGAAAGAACAGTATGTTCGTACCAAGGCACTTGTCAGCATTTGCTCCCAGTGGAGAAGGGGAGAGTTTCCATGTTTGCGATGTACAGTCAGGGTAAGATTGCAGCAATGGGATGAAGAGGATAGAGGGAAGGAAAAGGGAGAATTGGGAGAAAATATGGAGATAGGCAAAGAGAAGGCTGGCCAAAAAAAGAAGGCAGAGTTCAACCAGTGTTCAGATGCATTTTTTTCTACTGAATAGAAGCCTTCAGAGAGCAGCATAACTGCCTTCTGTAGGTCCATCTGTCCTGCCTGCCCACCTTCTCCTCTTTCTAACTGATAACTGTTCTTAACCAACCCGAACCAGCATGTTTCTTTCCTATGGGACAAGTCTTCTCCACAGCATTACAAGCAGCAGCGTGGCAGCAGACCAAGGCAACCTCAAACCTTCTCTCCATGCATCAAGGGCCAGTTTATGGGAAGCACTCAGCATCCAAGATGCAGCCTTGGCTTCTGGTTAAACCTGTTAGCAGAGTGCTTGCTCAGAGGAGCTGATAAGAGAGGCACTCATCCACTTCATAAGCTTAACTCTGGGCAGCATTCAGCATCACCCCCTTGCCTGCTGGAGCAGGCAATAGCCCCCATAGAAAGCCATGGTGGAAAATGGACTGCATCTGAAAATCAGGTCCTGGTAGTGGAAGCAGGCTGCTTTTAAGTCTTTGGAAAAGTCTACCCCCATTTTATTAGGTTGTTCTTTATTACTGCAAGATTTGTTTTCCTCTCCTTTATTCTGTTTAACTCAACTTCTCTGCTTCCAAAATGCAAAGCAACTTCTTGTTAAACCTAGAGAGAGGATGATATCAATACTGGAAATTTTTCTGTTCTGAAATGAAGCATGCAGCTAGATTAGAAAATTAATGCTGGAAATGTGGGAGAGAGGAAATAGAAGGTCTCTTCTTTGCTTAGCATCATATGGGCCCCACAACTGGAAAAACTGTCACTTCAGTAAGAAAGTTCACTAAAGCATCTGCAATAGTTTCCTGTCTAGTGGCTGTTCTTGGACCAGATGTGCCAATAAGAAAATGACAAAAAGACAAGAAATAAAAAACAAGATATATACCTATTTATAACTCAGACCAGCTGTAAGGCTCAAAGGACCCCTGAGACAGCTGGAATGAGGAACAAGAATTAAGAAATCCCCACTTCCTCCTTACCCTCTACCCTGAAAAATATACTGTGGAGTGTATTATGTCTTTCAGGGATAACTGGCTGACTTTAATCTTTGTTTTTCTCCTGTTTTCCTCCTTGAAACCTTTGGATCAAACATATTGCCTGTTTCCTTGTTGAAAGTTAAACTTTGGCTACAAGTAGGTCAGTCAAAGTTTCATTATCTCTTGGGTGACCATATCTGTGCAGATCTGTTAGAGCAGAGCTCGTGATATGAGTTATTTCTCATTATTCATATTAAACAGAACTGGCAATACATGATATGGGGGTGGGGGAAAGGGAAAGCCAGAACCAAGCTGCTCACCCACAGTCCTTGCCTTTGCTCAGGATAACCAAACATTTTCCCTACCTCTGCTACAGACCCTTTGTCTATCTGTGGGCACATCACCTCTTATCTGTCTGGTCACTTTGGGCTATAAGCACCTTAGTGGTGCATCTTCACTTGTGTTATAGATATTTCTGAAGTAGAAACAGCTTATTCTACTACAGCCTCAGCACAGCTGCAGTTCAGTAACTTTTGGGGATTAAATGCAAATTATTAAATTCAAATCTTCTGCATACACCACTGTGCTCAAAGACCCAAGTAGATGTTAGGAAACACATGAATCTGAATGGGAAAATAAGGAAAATGTCGTGATGCCTTCATATGAATTGGTTATGTACTTTTGTCTGGAGTGCTGCCTGCTGCTTCATTTCACAGGTGGAACAGCAGAGTAGAAAGGGATCCATCAAAGAGTTAAAGAAATAGCAGAGAGCTTGGAAAAACTCAGACGTTTTTTCCTGTATGAAGAGATTGGAGCTGAAAGATTCGGGGGACATAATGGGGAGGCTGGGTGGTTTTAAAAATGGCCTTAAGAAGGTAGACAGGACATTCTATTCTCTTTGTCCATGGCTATGAAAACAAGGATATGGTCAGTTGCACTGCCTGATGGACTAAAAAGCTGATCAAAGACAATGTTGCTTTGTACTACATGTAGTTAAACTGTGGAGCTTTATGCCACAGGAAACCATTAGGCTGAAACCAGAACAGTGTTTCAGTGGATTAGATTTCTATGCATGGGATTGTCAGGAAAGTGCTGGAACTGCTCAGTGGAAACCATCAGAGACCCTGATATTTCTTCTTTGAACTATTTCTGTGGTAATGGTACAAAAAGCAGTATCTTGGCCAACTTGAAATCATGCACCAAAGCAGGAATATGGGCCAAGGCAATGGGTAGGTGAAGAGGAAGATTGCCCTGGCTTAGTCCACGAAGCAGTGCAGATGAGAGTGGTCAGCAGGAAGGAAAGGAAATGCTTTAGCTAAGAAGTGTATGAACTCTCTGGCTGATCTATCTTGTTATCAGAAACCAAGCTTGCTGGGGTCCTTCAGGCCACTCGACAGCATAACAAGGCAAAAATGGCAGCTTTCCAATGGCAGCCAGCCAGCTGCTTGCAGACAGACAGGAAAGCACCACAGTAGCACAAGCCTCTTTCACCTTCAGTGCCATAACACATGGACATGAGGACTTTCTAAGTCCAGTTGATACTGGGTTTATCAGCACCCCCACAGAGCATACAGTCTTCTGAAACTTGTAAGGCAACCCACTGAACAAGAGAGGGATGCTGCAAGGTGAGTAACAACAGCAGATGCAGCACTAGTCCTCCAAGCAGCCCTTTCCCCTGGATCCATCTTTTGCTGCCAAGCAAAGATGGATCAGGCCTTACAGACTTGCCTTCCTCGGTTTCCAGCTCCCTGCCTGGTGGCTGCATAGCCAGAGGGGACAGGAACAACTTAGCTACGGGACTCTGGTGAGCGCACAGGCTGAGATGATAACTCACTCCAGGCTGTGGCAGCTGTATCACTGCTGATGAACCTCCCTTCGCTTCCACAGAGCAGAGTTTGATTTTAATTACACTCTTCTCCTCTCACCACGCAGATCTTCTCTGCAGGAAATACAGTTCTCTCTAGAAGATAATGTCCTGGCCCCATACTGATAAAAATGAATGGGTTTGCTCCCGTCAACAGGTTCTGTGTATGTCCAGGCTAGGAACAGATGTAGCTAGACTTTTGCTATCAGAAAAAGAAAGAAACAGGCAGCATGTTAAAACTTGAAATCTGATTCTTTACAGGTGGATTGGAATTAAAAGTGGTCACTTTTTCTCTGGATACTAATAAGTGTTGATGACAGAAAAATGAGGCATTCTTGCCCCATTGTTTCTGTCTAACTTTAGGTGTCTTGCTTTGAATAGAATAGTATTAGTTTTTTACATAATTCCCTTTCTATCCTGCTAGACTGAGACTATCTGTAGCCCATCTCAAACAGCCCATTTTTGAGGCTGTAACAAGAGATTAATTTTCTTTTAATATCATACTCTTCTTGCTTGTGGTTTTTAAATGACCTGTCAGATCAGAGGAGAAAACATCTCACATGCTTTGTTAACACAGAGAATGTATGACCTAAAAAAGTAAAGTAGAAAGACTATGAAGGACAAATTAAACATGACACAGAAAGTCTTCTAACTAGTCAGGTCCAGTTTTCCAAAGTAAGCAGGCTAAGAGCAGTGAAATACAGTGAGACAGAAGAATAGGCAATGTGTGATGCAGGGGCTGACGCATCTTTTCACTTACAAACCATAGCTGCAAAGTAAAATCAATTCAATCTTTTTCTTCTCCCAATACTAATAAAAAATAGAATAAATGTCACAATGAAATCACTTACCTTTTTATTCTTGTTGGGATAAGACACACACTGACAGCAAACCTGATGTACATTTGTGATTTGGGGTCTGTCTTTCTCATAGCCTTGTAATTCATTGGCCCTTTCAGGGATTTCTTTTTCCTTTAATAATATATCTATGCTCCTGTGGAAAAAGTGTTTGCACAAACACGTCCTTATGCTGAAGGAGGTAGTTTCTTCCTCCAGCAGCCAGAGGAACTAGGAGGACATGGAAACCACCCTGGTGCCAGTGTGGAACACCGTATCAGCAGCAGAGTTCACGCCTAAAGTCAAGAAGCCTCTGCACCCTGACTCTTACCCCAGATTTTCAACTTCCCCAGGTTCTTGCTTTTCAGAGGCTTGAAAAAAATGAAATAAAAGAAATTTGTAAAATCTCCCACAAACACTAATTTGCTTCAGTATTTCAGTATTGAGACCAGAGACCAGCTGTTTGGCCCATTCGTGCTCTGGCTGTGATTCAGTTTGCTGTTAGTTGTGGTGATGCTGCCCATGCTGAAGTCCTCTTCTTGATTGGCAACATGAGAATGATGTAGAGCTGTCCATGAGCTGGTGGTTATCTGCATCTGAACTAGGTTTGTTGTGGTCTCAGCAGCAGAAGACATTTCAGCCAACAAGGTTTTTGATTGTTATAATTTTTGCCTGTATTTATGCATGGTAGGGCTGAGGTGCTCAGAGAAGCCTGGAGCATGGGGCACTGGGCTGCTGCCCAACTGATACTAACCAACTTTCTCTATTTCTGATGTTTTGCATGTCTCATTTGGGGCATACTGAAGACCCTGAAATATGATGTTTTGTTCTCTTAGAAGCCCTTTGTAAGAGGCCTGAAAAGTTATTTTCTGTGTTCAGAGGTGAGAGGGCAGAGGAGCATGTGTTTATTCAGTCATAACTCCCAGCATTCTAATGAAGAAGCCAGTTGGTCTCAGCACTCCTTGTAGCTGGTGGAGGCATTCCTGGAGTATGATTTGGGGGCAGGGTGTGTGGAAAGCACAACAGAATGCCACTAGTCCTTCCCTGTATATGGCCCTGTCTGCCTGAGCCATCTGTTACCGCTTTGCCTGTTGACTCATCTTCCAAGAAGCAGTATCAGGTGAAGGCACGTAGGTTTTCCTCTGGCAACATCCTTGCCACAAAGGTACCATGGTGCACGCAGAAACTGGTTCCTTGTCCTTTCCCTCTTGCTCCTGGTGGGGGGGGCCTTAGAAACTCCTGCAAAGGTGTCTATGGCCAGAGAGGGTACCTCCCACTTGAGTCTTCTTCTGAGGTCTTCATTAGTCAAGTTGAGAGGTTCATCAAGGCTGGAGAAACATCAGTAAGAGGAGGAAGAGGAAGGCTCCAGAGCTAGGTCAGAAGTCTCATCTCCTCCCTACAGGCTCTGGAACCAGCAGTGGATGTTTTCTGTGTGTGAAGGAATACAGTTCTACTCTATTCAAATTTCCCTTCCACCATAGTCTTGTCCACCTTTGTCCAGCATTTTGAAGGCATCTCCACAGAGGTGTATACAAATAAGAAGGCAGGTGGAAGAAAGATGCAGTTACATCTGCTGCTTCCCAAGAGGAATAGCGTTGTCTCTTCCTAGCCAATTTTTCATCTGGCTTTAACAGCATCACATCTGTTGCATATGGTATTAAAAATTCCTCCTTCCCTTCAGACCCCAGTACCTTCAAAGACAGCATGCAGGCCAGTGTTTTCTGCAGTGGAGGAGATAAAGCCCAGACTTGACCTAATCTGAAATACATCCACACAGTTACAAGGAGAGCTTTTGGGGGGCCTTTTAACATGCTGGAAGAAGAAACTCTGATAGGACTCGCAGCATAAGCCTCTAGATCCTCATGGGAACCTTAGGAAAAGCTCCTTTTTCCAATGGTTCAGTCTGCATGTGCTGCATCTCTAAAGTGTCCCTTGTCTCTTTACCTCCAATGCACCTTTAATGTCACCTCAGTGAGCTGAAGCTGCATGGAAATCAGAAGAGCAATAGAAAGAAAATAAAAGAGCTTCTAGGATGCTTCTCACAGCAACTTTTAATGCAGCATGATTTCATAAAGGGCTCATCAGGGAAGTCTCAGCTAGTCCAGCTGGGTGCTCAAATGTGTAGTTGTCCAAACTCATTGATCAGCTCGTATATCCAAAACCTGTGCTTGATGTCAAGGGCCTGCAAGCATTTGGCGATGTGCCATCAGATTTCCCCATCTCATAAATCACTGGTCTGTCACTGAAATCTGCCACCTACTCGTACTGCCTCAAGAGATCTCTGTAGTGCATGAATGTCTGAAAAAAAATATAGCAGATTAATTAAACAGAAGTAATAAACACCTGCCAGTCCCTTTGGTTTCAGTGCAAGGTGCTCATACTCAGCACCTATGAAAAATATACTGTATGAGATCATGGTTTAATCATTTAAGTACAGCCAAAGTCAAGGGCAATGCTGAATTCTGGAACATTCACATCAGCTGTGAAAACTTGCCAATTTTTTTTATTTATTTTTTTTTTAGTGTACTGACTCTAAGGAATTACAGGATTGATCCTGACTCAGGAGCAGGGAGTTGGGAACTGCATGTGATGTGTGATTCCACATGGTTAAATGTCCACCTGGAATTGTGATCTTTCATTTTAATAAAAGTTTTTCAGGCATTCTATTTAGTAGGCAGGGGACTAAGCATTTTAGTTTAAAAGCTCCAAGGGACAAAAATAACAGTCATATGCAAAGGCTCTAAAGATCAGTAAGTCCTGGGATCCATATGCACTTTGGTCTTTCCCTTGTATGTCTTCTCATTTTCAGGGTTTGCTGACCCTTCAGAACAGAAGTACTTAGAGCGATGCAGTCTGTCTTACATACTGATTTTAATGGCTGGACATGCTTTTTAGGAAGTAAAAAACCCAGAATTATGGACATGCTGTAAATAGATACAAATATATCTTCTACTTCTTCTTCCTTTGTTACATGAATAAGGATCTTCTATATAATTCTACGAGCAAATAATCTATTGAAGTACTTAATTTACCTTGGACTCTCTTCCTCCTGCAACATACTATTGCTGGAGTCTTTGAAATCCCACCTTCTCTGAGGTCACTATAAAATGATAATGTGTGACGGTTATGATCTGCATCCATGTTTGTTCACCGTAAGTATTACTTTGTTAGAAAGAACTTTACAAAATAAAATATATGTTCTCCTAAAAAAAAAAATAAAATTATGTATCATAAAGGGGGAGACTGAAGCTGTGTAGGGGGAGTCTGCAATGTGTAGGTTGCAATGTACGAAAGCCCAGGCTGAACCAACACATCATTTGATCAGGCAGCTAAATCAGCTGGAGCAGGGCACAAAATGCATCACTGATCTGGGTGGGTTTTTGCAGGAGGGGTGGGAAGGCATGTCTAGAAAGTGTCTGACTTCTGTGACCAGGGCTAGCATTACTGCATGGTCAGAGAACATTCCTGCAGCTCCGCTGAGCATAGCTTGGCACTGAGTAGAGGAGGACCAGGTCACCTGAGCTCCCGCAGAGCTGCTCATCAAAGTGTGGCTCCAGGAAGGGCTTTTCAAGGCATTTCAGAGCCTGTGAGATCAAAACCCAGACTCTGCGTCTCCCAGTGGACATGCCTTGTACACTTCTATTTGGAATGGTCTGTGTGCATGTGACATCAAGGTAGTGCTCTAAGCAGGCTGTCTGGGGCAGGTTTTATAAAAGTTGAAGCCCAAAGGTTAATTAACTTTATTTAACAGACTAAGAAAGAGGGCTTCTTTATTCAGCTTTCTTACCTTGTTGGCTGAAATTAGCTCAGATAATTGCCTCACTTTTCATGCCTGTATTGGTTGGCAATTTCCTCTCATAACGTGCCTGTCACGTGCTCCTAATTCACTCTCAACTAAAAATCCAGAAAGGCCTAGGTGAGGGCTAGGAAAAAGAAACACTGAAAGGCTGAATCTCCAATTTCAAAGCCAAAGCACTAACCTCTGTGCAGTAAGTATGCTGCTGAAGTCCCAGCAAAGTGGACCACTTAAAAAATGCTTTAAAAGATCTTTTTTTGCCAGACTAAGTAGCTGAGCTGAGACTTTTCTTTGTGACCCTTTATTTAATACCAAGGGCATGTTCTGTATCAAGATATAACCAGACCTGTCCCCTGAGAGCAGTCAGTCTAGGAGAGGAGCCAGGCACACCAGAATATGCAGGGGATGCAATTACTGATGGGTCTGGTTACTGTGTCAAGCCTGCTCCTATGCAAGAAAGCCCCCAGCCTCTCTTACCCAACCGGATTTCACACTTCTACCCTCCAGACAAACTCGTACCTGCAGGTAAGGAAAGGGGACAGCCCGGCTCAAGTCGGTCTCAGGCAAGTTTGCATCTCTACCAGCCCAGAAAGTCAGCCACTGCTGCATGCCTTAGTAGCCTGCAGAAGAGCAGAGCAGCATTTGTCAAGGGCTGGTGCTTCTGGAGCCCCAAAATATCCCTGCTGTTATTACACCTTGCAGGAATGCTACTGTAATGGTATTTAAGTGAGGCAGGGAGAAGAAACCGAAATGCCTTCAACTGGTGATGCAGAAGGACTGTGGGGAGGACTAGAGAGAAGAAACATGAGAGACAAAAGTTCAGACAGACAGACTGGACTGCTGATCTGGCCTGAAAGACACTGTTGCAGGGAGGGTAAAAGAATCTGAAAACAGAAAGAGGGAAGCATTGTGCTCTGTAGGTCCACTGTTACCGCAGTGAGACACAATGCCAGCCTTGGACTTCAGCTCTGCACCCAATCAGGAGAAGTACCATTTTAGGAAGCCATAATTCTTTTCCAGCCTCAGGAAACCATGTCTAGTTGGCAAATTTCAGACCATAATGAGGTCAAAGATGAAATCCCTGAAACTTGCTTTTTCCCATTTTATCTCAAAGAGATAACCTCTTCCATTTATTTTTCCAGTGTGACACACTCCACCAGATCACACAGAATATGTGTGAAAGATGGGAGGTAATGAATGGCATCCTGTTCTCACTCATTTGTAAAATGTGTCTGCTATTGACTTTGGGCCAAACTCTGATCTCAGTTACAAGAAGACAGACCCAGGGTAATTCCACAAGGAATTCTTACTGTTGCATTCAAACTCAGATTTCAGAGAGTGCTGATTTTTTGAGTACTTCCATTTTTGGACTCCATAATTCAAGACAGCTTCCAGGCACCATAAGCCCAACCTGTCCAAAAAGCAGGCCAGCTCGAGAGGACTTGAGCTGGTCCAACCAAAGTGAGTAGTATGCTATAGCAGGATTATTATTTCTTCTATTTTAGAGGAACCACTTTGAGACTATCCCAACTACTGAGCACCAAATGAGTAAAAAGGAAAGGATTTTTGGTAGAATTTCTGGAAAAATCAGTATCATGACTTTTCAGACATGGGTAATTCTCTGCTCCCTTAATAGGTGTCCATGACACAAACAGCATATACTAGCAGTCTGCTAGACATGCAGTGTACATGCACCAGACAACAGCTGCATTCATTGACACTGTATGTAAAAGATTCTGATAATTCTTCAGTTAAAATCTTATTTTTTTTTTCCTTTGTTACCGATTTTCATGTAGTGTATTTCTTTATAATTTTAACTAAAATGATAAAGGAAATTAAGACAGTGGTTGTTTTCTTGCAGGGAAAACTAAAACTGTCAGGCTTCCCATTCTTTTCCAAGGAAATAGAGAAATATTTTCTAAATGTTGATCCACTTCTTTTTCCCATCTGCTTACTTTCAAAGCGTTCTAAAAATATTAAGCATTCTTCTTAACTGCTATTTCATTCTGCTGTGTCATTAACTGCTATCTACTTAATTCTTGAAGTTTTCCTCCTTTTTTGATTTCTAGTTAGGAAATAAGACTTAGGAAGTGAAAAATGTTCCTCGTGCTTTAGGAAGCACACAAATTTTTAATGTGTTCATTTGGCTTCTTTTACTTATTTCTAGCTTTGCAAACTGCATGAAAGACTTTTTCATTTTATTTTTTCTAGTGTCATCAGTTAATGGATATCTCTTTGATACACAAATTTCCTCTGATCAGCATGAGTAATGAAGTGAAGATCCTTTCCCACAGCAAATTTCTGAAAGACCACACAAAACTAACAGACCAAAGCAAGAAAAAAACGCTTACTACTGGAAGTTTAGCAAATGTATTTCATATTATACTTAGTTTTATTATCCATGAAGACATTTTCCCACTCTGAACTCTTTAATCAGAGCTATCATGTACTGATTTAGACTTTCATTTTTCCCCACTTGTGACTGTTTTAAGCTAGTCTGATTGTTTTAATCCCTAGCTAAACAGGAAAGTTTTTATCTAGATGCTCAAATTCACTCATTTTCATGGAGGCAGTATCTCAAACAATTTAATTCTAATAGCTGCTCTTAGCCTTAGAAGCATTAAAGAAAACTGTGCTCCAAGGACCAGTCTTCATTGATGCATGTAAATAAAAGCAGACAAATTGTGCAAAAACTGTCAGAAAGGAGAAGGACATACACACACACACACACTCCCCCCTTTTTTCTCAGTGGGATCAGTTTCTCATTTCAGTCAAGTCATAAGTGACTCTGGCATATAAATCCTCCTGGTCTGTTTGCCCTTTTGTCTCAAAGCAGACTCCTGGCACAGTAAAATGCAGTTTCATCCCACTCGGTGAGTTTCATAAAGGCCATGGAAATTAATGGCACCCAGGGGTCATCTCTGCAGTACTGGGAGAGTAAAAGATTATACAGGCACTGTAACTTATCTCACCACTGGCATGCTACCAATGCAAGACTTTCACTGCTGCCATGATAATGCTGCCACTGGTAACAAAATACGTGGCTTTGTTGTAATAAAGCAAGCCATGTTGGATAAATGGAGGAAGACAACAGTGTCTGCCACAGCAGTATCTGTCATTTAGGTTTCATGTCCTGCTGACAAAGGTTAAATAAGAAAGACAGCTGACATAGGTCTCTGATTCGACAGGAAAGTTGAAAAAGTCATAAGTCAGCTTTGCTTGACTGTAAGAGAATACCCTGAAGAAAGAAAAAATCATTTTGTTTTGCCTTGACATACTCAAATATTGCCTTGTCTTCATTGACCTTGAAGTATTTTCTAATGAGAAAGTGCATTTTGTGAAAAGCAGGACGGGTTAAGGCCAGAATTGCTGTTCTTATTTTGTATTCACCAAGGTTTATGAGCTAGGAACCTCACTGAGTTTCTGGAGGTGCAGACTGGTATGGGAGGCTGCATGGGAGGGCTGATGGCAGAACATGGAGAGCCAGTGCTCCCCCCAGGCAACCCCCACAGCTCTCGGGCGCAGCCTCGTGCCAATGGCGCCGGCTGCGGCAGCACAGAGATGTGGCACTGCCTGGGCACAGACACCAGGCCACCGTGCAGCAGGCTGGCATCCAAGTCCTTTCTCCCACACAGTCCTCAGCCCTGGACAAAATCATCCAGTGACTCCTTTTGTCCTGTGAAAAGCCTCAACTGTGTCTCAATATTCCTAAGAGTAAAAACACTCATCACCTCCCAGACCGGTAATTTGCTCCTTGCAATTCACTCTGGTTACAGCAGTTGAGGATCCTTTGAAAGCAGTTTTAGGAGACAGTTTTTGCAGTGGATTGCATAGTTTCTCAGGCTGTGATAAAATGCTACTGCAGTCCTACCACCACATGCAGTAGGTAGAATCCCTGCAACATTTTGGTTTCCTTCTTCAGACTTTCAAATGAGAGAAAAATGGAAAGCCTAACTTTTTTGGGCTCTAATACAAGATAGGCTTGATGGCTGAAAAGCAGCAAAAAACAGTAAAAACACTGAGTGGATGATTTTTTTTATTTATCCTACTGTTTTACTTCCAAATTAATCTCATTATTTTGAAGGCTTGGCTCAGGGTTTTTAAGTGTCTGAGACTATCGATCTTCTTGTTTTAGCTCATACTGCAAGACTATTTTAAAAGAAATAAATGCTAAGCCTACATCTTCCATAACTTGAAGAGAGCTCCACTGCTGCTGCTGTCAAGTGTTCACCTGAAACATGTCCCTGAGTGCCTGGTAGCTTCACCGGTTTGTGCCAAATGGCTCTTATGTCCTGGAGATCTTCAGGAATTTCTGTTTTTTCCTAATCCTAGAACAAGCATAGAAAATTTTAAGCACATTCTGGGTTTTGGTGGAAACCACACCTAGCTTCACTGGCATAGGGTGTGGATTCTCTTCCAGCCTTTTTGGTTGTCTTTCAAACTTTGTTAAACTGCTGGGTGAAACCCAAGAAATAATGCTATCAGACAAGCAATATGACAAGGGCAACCCTTGGGGTCTCTCCTGTGGTGTGGTGGAGGGTAGTTTACTCAGTCACCTGCAGGAGGCAATGGGACTCAAAGTACCTGTAGCAAATGAACTGCATGGAAGGTCATTGGGATAGTACCCCATGGGCTAACACTTTCCTGCAATAAGCCCAAAAGATTAGGCCCAGTCTACAGGGGATCCTTTCATCCCATGTAGTGCTTTGAAATGAAGAGGTTAAAAAAGTGTAGTCTTGGTGGATGCCCAGCTTGGGTCTCTGTGTCTGGAGGGCTCCTGGTGTATGACACCACTGGAGCATAGCTTTCTGCTCTCACCCACACACCTTGGACCTCTGTCCTCTCAGGCTTTGTCACCACTGCTTTCCTTCTGAAATCCTCCTGTGGATTCTCATCTCATTGCATACCAGCCCCCTTACAACATAGCCCCTTTTCCTTCCTGCTCACCCTATAGGTGCAGGTTTCCACCTCCAGGCAGCAATTTGGTGCTGTTTTCTATAACACACTTCAAGTGATTCCATAAAACACTTCCAAGGCCACTTCAACTGTTCCCCCTGGCTTGCAAGGGCTCTCTGTTAGCCAGTCATTTTCATTTTACTGAGAATATTCTCTTTTGTGGAAGAACCTACAGAAATTCTTTGCTGTTACCATTAAGAGTTTCTTGATGTTTTCTTGCGTCCATGTTTCTGTGTACCTCCTTTTCTTGCCTTTTACATGCCCTGTGATCTCTTCACATTTCTGGCTAGTGTTCTCCTTGATCATCCCAGCTCTGTTTACAGGGACAGATAATAAATACCAGCAAAGAGCCTCTTCTAAGTTGAAGAGCAAAGACCAAGAATAGCACTGCCTTAGTAAAATGCTTTATGTTAGAAAGGCAGCTGCCATGGGTGAACAGGGCTGGGTTTTTCAGTCAGTTTTCTTCATGTGACTCTGCATGCACAGTTGCTACATATTCTTCCTTGGCTGGACAAAAATCTTGACTTTCTGTTGAAGGTACAATGTTCACCTGGACCACAGGTTCTACACTCTGAGACTGCGTCTTGCAAAGAGACACATTCTGCTCAGGCTGTTCAACCCTTGTTTCATTCCTGCAAATCTATCCCTTTAGTAGGTCTGTGTCTGCACAAATATATGAGAATGACAGTGACGCCATTAGCACAGCAATTGCTTGGAATCTGTTAGCATTTCATTATAAATCTGATTTTTGACAGATTTATAACCAGACTGTAGAAAATAACTGCTGGAGAAAATGTGCCATTTAGTCTCAACATGAACACATTTTATTTTTCTACATGGTTGTATTTTTTTCTTACCAGACTTTTTTCAGAGGCTAGAAAAATAACCTTATGCTTGTTTTAATGTACTTCTTTTAAAGTGAGAAAACACCAAAACCTCCAACCTTTTCATAAATGTTAAAAGACTGTCTGGCACACTGACATGTTTATTGCATAGTCCTCTCTGATGTTTCTTGAGAACAGGTACTGATTAAATGACAGTTACTGTACCAGCACATTAGAATACAATTTCAGTGAAGAAATAACAGCTAAATAAAATAAGGTAAGCAGGTAAATTAAATGAAGTGCCAAAACAAACAGGGCCATTGATAGATGGAAGGTAATTCTTCCTATTGCAATAAATATACTCCTGTTCATTTTTACGAAACTCAGTTGGTTGCAGATGTTAATTAAGGACAACATCCCATTCTCTTTGCAGTAACCTGAAGTTTTGCCACAGAGCTTTGCCAGTGAGCCCAAGGTGAAACACTGCACACCTTTTAATGCAGATGGTGGCAGAAGTTGCAGGAGTGAGTGCAGAGGAGGGGGCACACGCTGGCAGGACTGACTCTAACTGTAGCCACTTGTTAGTTAGTGCACTAGGAAGGAAGCTGTCTTTGATAAGCATTCTTGTTCTTTACTTCCCTCCTGTACCTTACTGGGGGTCCTTTCATGTAATGCTTTCTTAACATAGGTATCAAGGAGATACTTGGCAACCTGTGAACAATCCTTAGAGTTTTCTGAGAGAAGTTGCCTTTGCCAAATCTTTGACTCAGAAATGGAGGTGTAGTACAAGTCTGTGTTTCCAAGGGTGTCCCAGGAGCCACCATTCATGGGAAGAGCCACTCTCTGCTGCTCTGCCTTTCTTCACCACCCAGGGACCTCAGGCTGGTTAAGCAGACTGAACTGTAATTGCCTCAGGGCCAGTACATCCCTTTAATGCCTCAGATTTCCAGTGGCTTCTTCTCATGGCCTCCCCCATGAAGCAGAAGGCCACTGGGAAAGTAACAAGATAGTCTTCTGTGCTTTGGGGATGGGGCTGGAGGGAAAGAACATGCCTTTAATGACTTTGAAGATATGCTTCAAAATCAGTGAAAGCTTGTTTCATTGTGAAACTAGTACACTACTAAATGTTTGTCACTGCAGAGTATGCCATAGAGATTAATTAATGCTCAGGAATCCTGGACTGGAAATTTAGAATTATGGAAGGGAAGGTTGTAGAATAGCTTCCTCTTCAAAATCATCTAGCATGGGATATTTCCGTGGGCACGTTTGGCTTTCAACAAGGCTAAACACTTAAGGCCCTGTGCTGAAATACGTTCTACTTTGAAAAACTTTGTTAAAGACACCATGGAAGTGAATATGGCTATAAATTAGAAAGGTACTTGAGTTACGTCTTGAATTTGTAGGGGCTTATGTGCTTAGTTTTAAGTATGTTCTTGTGGAAATGCTTTCCTGAAGTAGGTTTCCCAACAAGGATTATCATGTTGACTTTATATGAAACATTTCTAACAGAAAGATTGCATGCTTCCTTTCATAAGCTGCTGAGTAGTATCCCTGCACGTCTGTGAGCAGATAGCACTAAAGAACTGAAGAGATTTTACACTTATCTGCAGAAGTATAATTGGATATTTGGAATTAATAAGAAGAATCCTTCAGGGGAAAGAGCAACAAGAACAGGTTTTGACTGACCCTGTTATAATGGGATAGAAGTGTTTCAATACTCAGTGTGATAAGGAAAGAGTTAGGTCAGCATGACTACATATCCATCTAGGCAAACTTCCAGAACTCTGTGAGACACATAGGAATAAGGTCCCCTGCGATGGAGCACATTTTATCAAATGCATCACAGGTTGTTTTGAATGGGCTCTACCTCTGTTTCAAATTTCCAGCCCAATGCATTATTTACCTTGCCTTGCTGCACAGCAAGCATGGAAAAGGTCAGGGTACAGCCTCTGAAGCAAGGAATGCTTTCCTACAGTTTATCTGGCCACCCAGGCTTTTCCACATGGTGGCATGTTCTTCAAAGCAGCAAAGGACTCCACATAGGGTAAAGTTCACTGTATCATGGCAATTGCATGCAGTTTCTTATCCACTGTCTGCTTTAATCTAAAGCCTATAAGTTTTCAGACCTTCACACCCATTCCTGACTTTTTCAAGGTTGTTTGAGAGTCCCTCAATAGAAAAGGCACTTCCCTATCTTGCTGTCAGTTCAGTATTCCTGGGCTTAGATCTGTTTTTCCTGCACTCGTTCTGTCTATGCATATTTCCTCTCTGACCCCTTTCTTTCTTTGTTGTTTTTTTTGGTTTTTTTTTTCTTTCTTCCTCTCCTCACCACACACATATTTTTCCTCTTGGGACCCTCTGGCCTGTCACTGCCGTGTGTTTTGCCATTCAAGTCTCCCCTCACCAGGTGGGCAGTGTTTTCTAAAGGCCTTGCAGACATTTTGCAGACGCTTATCACATCACCCTAAAGTGAAAGCTGACATCTTTTGTGGCAATAGGAAAGTACATCTTGTCTCAAAGTCCAGTTTCAACCAGGTCTCTATATGTACCCTTGCACTCTTCTGCCACCATGTTGCCCCTTATTTTCTGAAAACTAGAGTTTGCAAGCAGTAATTGCATTTCCTTACTAACAAACCATGAGCTGTGTGTCTCTGCCCATCTTTCCTCCCATCCCAAAGTTAAATGAAGCAAACAAAGTTGTTCCTGGTCGAGACGCCTTTAGCATGTGTCACCTCTCGACCCTCTGTGGTGAGCCAGATGCTGTGCAGGTCTCACAGTCACACGCCTGCCAACTGGGTCAGTCTGTTGGCCTATCAGGGAGGAAGCGATCGGGTGGTGCAGCGAGCTGAAGCGTCTGTCTTTTGTTTTTCTTTTCCTTTTTTTGCTTTCCTTTGCTTTGCTAAGGTTGGATTCCTGAGGGGAAACTACCACTGAGTCCATGTGGTAGGGAGAAGAGGGACACACTGCTTTGGTTCAGCAAGAGTTTATGTGCTCTCAATCTTTCCTGAAGTTTCTATCTTGCAGACCCAGCGATTTCCTGTTTCCTTCTCACTGGCCCTGATCTTCATAGAGATAGTGCCAAAGTGAGAAGTCATTGTCTTAGGGCCAGAGACTAATTCCACTAACTCGTAAGCACTTAATTCCAGCTGCTGGCAAAACATCATGCTTATTAAATAATCTCCTGTGAAAGTCCTAGGAACCTGCTACACTGCATGTTATTTGTGAAGACAGAGGCTGAAAAAAATTATAATTAGATTGAACAGCCAGTTTAGCATATTACATCACCAAACCAATGTGAAAAACTCTGAGCAGCCCCATAACATAGACCATAAATACCTACCTCCTATAGAAATTTGGGATTTTTTTTCTCTGAGGTTATTTGTAAGTGTTGGTAGGTTTTTTAAAAACCTTTGGTATGTTCAGCATAACATGGATGCAGTTTCAGCTCTGGAACCAGTAAGTATGAAGGGCATGGAACATGTCTTTGTACATACTTGATAATACGGAAATTCTTGTCTGTTTAGAGAGGGGCTGTTTAAGGGTTTGGCTTCTCTTCTTGAAGGCATCCATATAGTTCTTGCTGCCCACAGTTATGCTAGAACCAGCATTTTTCCTCATTCAGTGCAGTACAGAAATTCCAAGGTTCTCTACAGTCACAAGTACTTTACAAGTCAGGTTTATTGGGGAAGTCAGAGTGAGTTGTAAAGGCTCAGTACTCAGGGGGAAGAAAATGTAGATGGTTTAACTAAGACATAGAGGGATTAAGTGCTACAGCCAGGGTTACATGGGAGATCAATCTACCCTTCAGAACAGGGCTGGACATCCTTAAGTTGCCTGTCAGCAAGTCAAGAGGGAACTGGATTGTGCTTTTAAAGAGTTTCAGGTGAGGGAATCCAAGTTTGTAAAGTTTACTTTCTTCTGGGGGCACACACTTCCTTACTCCAAAGCTCACTTTTGTGCTCTCCCCTTTCTTCTCTCCCACTGTCCCTCCATTTCTCCATGGAGTTCCCTTCCTTTTCCAGTAGCATGAGATGTAGGTAGCCTTTGATCATGCTTTAGTCTCAGAAAACAGTGATAAGCAGACGTATTTGTTCTGTTACTCCACAGTAATTTACTCTTTTTTGTTCACAAAAGAAGATGGAAAAGTCTCCACCTGTAGTCCAATAAGGTGACATATTTACATCCTTCCAGTTAGTGACCTTCCAGTGAGAATGGCAAACTTTCTTTTGTGCAGCAGCTACCATTTGACTTTGTCTCCACTGAGCCATAAGTATCTCAGTAGTCACCCTGCATGACTTTGGGCATGTCCTCTGGTTTTACAACAGCTTTGCAGAAACTCAATTCAAAGAGTCGTGGATATTATTCTGTTTAGGTTGCACAGCCGTTCCCTCTCAGTTTTTTACTCAGAGTTCCTTTAGGGCTTCTCTCAGCAGACTGCCTCACCTGTGCAGGCTGAACTCTGCTGCTATAGGCACCTTACCTCAGAGGGTTTTTTGGAAAGCAAGAGAAAGAAAGAGAATGCATTTTTCTGTTTCAGGACAAAAAAGGGTCAGAGATTCCCCAGGTAAGCATGAAGTTGTGTCTGCTTGATAAGAAATGGCCCTAAGGTAGTTTTACAGTGATAATTGATGTTTTAAAGAGTAGTTTTTGAAAGATGCGATAACTCCTCTTATTAATGGCTTTTTAAAGTGTGGTGATGGTGGTGATGTGGAGATTTTTCTACATTTATGTTCAGAAAAAAAATAAAAAGAAAAAGGTAGAGTATGTATTGTTTTCAGATGTTATCTCATGCATGGTATTTTCAAATTTCATTACAGCATGTATTCTAGTCCTTTCAGTAAGCCAGGGAGTTGGTATAGGGCTATAGAGCAAACCAGCTTTTCTATCTTATGCTTGTATGGCTGAAGAAAACATTACATAAAGTAAAGGAGGTATGAGTTTTCACTAGGTGAATGAAGAACAACACACAGATATGTGGTCTACAGCTATGGTTTATTTCACCACTACCAGTCATTCCTGCTGTACATCCTCCAAGCCCATGTCTGCTACAGATGCATGTAAAGGCAGTGTTTTGGGGCTAGTTATGGGTTATATGAAATGAGCTCTGACAAACTCCTGCTCCCAAACACCACATTTCTTCCATTATGTGGCTTTAAGTGAAACCCAGCACCATAGTTAGTATTTCTTGTGTTTAATTTGCAAAATAGACTTACAGTGTATACACTGAATACTGGCCATATGCCATTAAAACTATGCATCCTTTGCAAAGTAAAACTAATATCAGAAGTAACTCACTGGAAACTTACTTCCTCCCCTCACCCCATGGAGTTACAAAACTCAAGCAGATTAGGACCACAGTGCCAGGGGGTCAGTAACACAGAGAAAATTCTTGCGCAAGATTTATGCAATAGTTTTGAGCATGCAGTGCCAAAATGTGGCTAGAGGCACTCCTCACAAATACGTGTGAAGCCCTGATATCATTAGAATTCTCTGAGAGCTGCAGATTATTTCCATCTCTAGTAATCAGTTCGGAGCAATTGCTGCTATCCAAGGCTCACTTACATCAGCTGGGAAATAACTCACATTGAAACTCCATGGTGATCTGCTTTTGATTGAGCTGCTGCTTAAAGAACAAGCAGTAATCACAGTGATGGAAACAATTATAGATAGCTACAAGCCACTTGCTACTACATCTACCTTCATAATTCAATTTAAAACATTCCATTAGCCAGCAGGGTAGCAAAACGGGGTTTTTTTGTCAGAAACACTACAGATAATATTCCTTCCCCCCCCCCCACCCCCTTCCAAATTAACGCATTAGCTTTCTGAGCTCTTGGACAACCTCAGAGTGCTTGTCTCACTTTTAGTATTGTTTTAATAAGGTAAAAGGACACAATGTTGGATAGGCTATCAACAGGGATAAGCTTAACAGTGAGCTTACCTGTTAAGACGCACAACGGCTTCAAAACATGCATTGCTATGTAGATGGGATTCACTCACCAATGTTTGTCACAGTTTAGGATTTGTATGCTGTAGCCTGCTACGTCAGGCATCTCCTTTGGGCTAATAATCCAGGCTTCCTTCCACAAGGCAAATCTCCCCCTCCTAGGATTCATGTCAGGGATGGTGGCCAACCCACTGACATCAAGTATAGATGACCCTTCACTGCTGAGCTGATGGCAATCTGTCTGCCAGCCTTTTATCAACACTGGGTCCAGTTTGAACCAGTGCTCGCTGAAAGAGTGTCAGACTGCTCTTAAAACATGACCCCTTTTCCTGCCTATAGACAAGGCATAAATTTATTCTGGTCTGAGAGGTTACAAATCATGCTTTGAGGGGGCAAGACAAAGGAATGTGTTATTTTGAGGAATTAGTATTCCATGTTTGCGTTTCATTAGCACTTAGAGACCCCAGTCAAGACCAGGATCTGGGGACATGTGACACAATGGATGGGTGCAGCAGTGAGAAAGTAACCGGAGGGAGCCTGAGTTTTGGAAGAGGTCACAGAGGGCTTTTCCTGGCCCGTCAGAGGAGGGCACCCCATGCAAGCAAGGCATCATGGAAGAAAGAGAAAGAAGCAGTTGTGCTGGTGATAAATGGCAAAAGAAAGAAGGAGTATGAGAGACATCAGCTGTACAGGCGGATGAGATTTTGATGGAGTAAAAGGGGAGACTTAAACATCCCAGTCACTATCTCATGTCTCATTGAAACATAACAGCTAAAGCCACTCTGAAAATGCTGCTAGTCAAGGTGGCCCATTTTTCCAAGTGCTTAGTGCTAAAAATGCACTTTTACTTGGAAGATGATGGGAAACACATGAAAATAAAATGTGACAGGGACTACTTAATCCTTATTCTCAGAAAGAGGAACTTGAAATGTTTAAGTAGTATTTGTTGATAGCAGATCTGCTAAAAACATGTTTTCTTTGTAATCAGTGTGTGCAGCAAATGTAGAACATCACACATTGCCTACTATAAATATGCCCCTTGGATGACTTAGTGTTAGAAATGGCTTTGAAAGTCAGGCAGCCTTTGTGTAACTGCTTGTAGCTTTCTAGTCAACTCCAGTGGAATCAGTCAGTAGATAAAAGCATTGTTGCACCTCAGAGTAGAAGCTATCTTTCAGAAACAAAAATAATGGGATTTGTTCAGCACTGTAACAACATTTCTTACTTCTGTATGTCTGTAGATGGCCAAACAAAAACCATGCAGGTATCTTCCCCAGTCTTTACAGATGACAGATGAGTCACTTCAGTTAGTTTAGCCATGTAAAAAATCAGGGGCATATTCTCAAGAGCTTAAGCTTGCTTTGCAGCCACTGTCCCACCCATTCTGAGGATAAGTTGGGCTGCTTACTGTGAGCAGGGTAGAGCTCACAACTAAAGATTGAGAGGTTACAACTAAACAATTCAGTTTTAGGCAGGTAGAATCAAATGAAATTAATGACCTGAGTGAATTGCCAGAAGTCAAACAGTTAATCAGTGGCATGGTTCCTGAGCTGAGTACTGACTGGTGTCCAGGATTCAAGCATGCCTACTCTGTTTTGACAGAATTTAGACCAAAACTTATGCAAACCAGGGGGCAACTAAGTACTGTATTTTGGGTCTGCAGTGCAGCCCGGCACCTACATATTTGACTTAGGTCTGACAGAGCACTGGCTCTCCCACAGCACTGCTGCTTTTGGTTAGGGTGCTATCATTTCCTTGGCAGGCACGGCATGGGCAAATCCTAAGGCTGGGATTTCTCATCCTACCCTGACCGTCGCATTAAAGGTTGCTAACTAAAGCCTGGTCCTACCTTCTCCAGGTATTTCCTAAATACAGCAGGGAGCAAGCTAAGAAACTGCAGGCTCAGTGGTACTTCAATTTAATAGCTATTTAGACACATAATGGTGTCTAGCAGCATTTGTAGCCCAAAATTGTTAAAACTTCATGCAGATGAGGCTGTTTGCAGGAGATGCTAGGCTGGACTCTGTATCAAAGACTCTGGTGGACACAAGGGTAGCAAGCATATATGCAACAGGAAGGGACAGTGACTCCAGTCTCCCTGTCCTCTCTCTCCCTCGGGAGTCAGAGTCAAACCAGAGCAGTCACAGCTCTTGCCTATGAGCAGAGAAGGAGGCATTCAGTATGCAGCCAGTCACCATCTCCCTGAGGAAAAGGCAGTGGCTGGATCGAGGGGTTCAGTCCCAAGGGGCTGGCTCAGCACGAGGCCTCAGGTTAAGCTCCACTGAGAAATACCTACTTCAAGGCAATGCCAGGAAGAAACCTCATCAAGGGCCTCATTTTACTGGGCACTATATCTGCAGTCTGTAATGACTTTCACACCCCGCAATCACTTGAATGCAATTAATGCAATTTAAGTAACTGTACATAAATTACACATTTTTACTGAAACACAGATGAATGTTGCAGAAATTTAAGGTCACTTGATAGATAGGGCTGGTGAAATCCTACCGTCTTCTCTGACTGGCTGTGGGGTAGTGTATCTCTGAGGTATGCATTTAAATTTCCCTCCCTGTGTCGATCAACAAAATACTGGGTCAGGTAATTAGTGCTTGTGGTGGCAGCAGATAGAGAGATCAAAGGACTTGCCAGATCCTCCCTGGCCATAATTCTTCCCTCAAAAACCCTTGCCACTCAGGAAGAAAAATCTAAGCCATTCTGATCCATATTGTCACGCTTGTCTTTTCCAGCCACTTCCACATCTACAACTGGGACAAGTCATCTCACAAAATGTGACATAAAGCAGAAAGCCTTCTGTGTAAATGGGGGAGAGTGTTACATGGTTAAAGACCTCCCAAACCCGCCCAGATACCTGTGCAGGTAAGAAATCCTATTTGCTTACTTTGATGGAGCCACCAAGTTCCAGAAATGCTTTTTCTTTAAAGGAGCACCTGAACAATTTATTTCTTCTCCTGTACTGCAGCATTAGATACGTCTTCATTTTTAAGTATGTGGAAGTGAAATAACCTACCAAGAATGACCTCTGTCTTCTATATATGAGACATAACAGAGGCTAACTGGGACATCCCCCCCATATGATAAGGGCACAGCAAGCCCCATTGATGTTTACATGGCATGAAGTAACACAATTTGAGCCTTACGTTACAAATCATGACACAGATACTGTGAACTATATACACTACAAATAGCAAGAAAAGCTGTGTGGATAAATGCATTGGATAAGTACCATTTATCGAGGACAAACTGGTAATTTTTATTGTCTGCTGTAGTAACTGAACACTTTCTGATGAAATCGGATCACAACTGGAGTTTTTGCTATTGTGTTTAATTTAATTTAAAAAATTAACATCATGGTAATATGTGGAGGTTACTATTTTGTGTGAGGATCTTGATTGAAGAAGTCTTGTAAGTGTAAGTTTAATTTTAAAGGTGTGCTTGTGCACCTTTCTCAAGTCCTGACCTGTGCTGTATCAGGTTTTTGCAGAAGCCACTTATGTTGGGGAGCATCCATGAAGAGCTACAGCACTGGAGTTCACCTCCTGCCTAGTAGCATATGATGTAGCACTTACCTCTGGACTTGAACTGGTCACTTCATCTCTCTGGCTTGAGAGGGAGCTCTGCATTTATATCTTGGGAAACATCCATGGGACCTAGCAGAGCTGAGCAGAAAAGGGCCACTTGTGAGGGTATGGGTTTTTTTCAGACAGTGACAGTGGTCAGTAAAGACCCGCATCTGCTGTAACTGCATAGATTTTTCAGTCTTTCATGACAAAAAATCAAACAACACTAATTGTAAAGATGACTCTGGTGGGTTAGTTAGATGAAGGTCTATGATGCTTTCATTCGGCCAGGAAGGCACAGACTGCTTGTCTCTGCTGTTAATAAGCAAAACAAACACAAAACCCCAGAAACACCCAATGCCACAATGTTCTGCTTTATTTGTGTTTTCTTTTTTTGGTAGAATGATATGTACCTGCACTTCATGAGCTTTGTTTTGGTCTGTTTTTTCACAGATCGCACTGTTGCTGAAAGTGATGAATATTTCATTGATTTTAGAATAATTTTTAGCTAAAGTGAATATGGAAAAGTTACTGGTTCTGCTGGGCTTGATTCTTTTTTTTTGAGAGAGAGAGAAAGATTTGTGTTAAATTTACATGATCATTATAAGCCAGCAGTACAAGATGAGCAGTTTGCTATTACTCTCCAGGGCATGTATGAGAGCCAACCTGCCTGTTTTAACTTCCTATCCAAACACTGCTCAGAAAGTTAAAGGCAGCAGACCTGAGCATCTAGCAGACTTGCTAATAATAAGCGTTGTCTTGACAGTTTCAGAGGCATCCCGTTTTCACTGGTATGGGGACTTTTGTTTTTACTAAAGTTCAGAGACCTGACTGTGTTTGTTCTTTGATGCTACAGATTGGCTAAGTTTTTAATTAAATGTCTTGGAGACACTTGAATGAATTGGGGATTTTTTTTCACTCTCGTGGACAATAAATAACCTTTAATTCTGAGGCAGGAGTTGAAAGAAATGGCAATTCCCAAAGTTGGCACATGTGCCTCTCTCTGGGTGGCCCAAGACCCATTTGGAAAAAGCATCACAACTGTAAAATCAGAGAGGGCGTATCTCAGTTACACTAAAGCACTGGAAAAGGATTCTTACCCTGAGGACAGTCAGGGCAACCTATGCCCTTTATGTTGCATAGCAAAACAGGACGCAATACAGCTAAGTAAGAAACAAAAGTATGAGTATTTGAAAGTGGATGAACTAGAAAACTGAAGAGGCAAAA
Source organism: Apus apus (assembly GCF_020740795.1). Lineage (NCBI taxonomy): Eukaryota > Metazoa > Chordata > Aves > Apodiformes > Apodidae > Apus > Apus apus. The sequence continues at coordinate 64,589,482 of NC_067312.1, read as the reverse complement.
TACAGTTCTCTTCTTATTTCATTAAAAATACAGATGTCTACTTTTAATTCTTGCATTCCAGTGTTAATTAAAATAAGTATATAACCAGTACACATTGCCTTCATTGTTCTGAGAAAATAAATCTTCCCCAGAACATGCTTGTGGAAGCAGAATGCTTGAAATATGGTACTTGCTCTTCATATTTCTGCCTCAGTAGCAAGTTCACATTTTTCCATATGGCCCATCTGTTGAGAGCAAAAACAAAATTTCTAAAGCATGAGCCATATCATTCTAAATTGGTTTTATCCCCAACCAAAAAAACATGACTCAGATTCACAACAACCATGGAATTTTCCAAGTGATATCTGTGGCTTTGTTAAAAAAAAAAAAAAAAAATCCTAAGTACATCTTCTCTTAAAATGTATTTAATGTATTTTAAAAAGTTTAAAAAGTGTTTTTTTAAAATGCGTAGTGAAATGATCCTGACTGGATCAGATCTTGCTTTCATGGATACTGGTGTGAACTTCCCTGAGAAAATTCCCTGGTTCCAGAGGCAACCATGTGAATGAATACTCAAGAAATCTGAAGACTTAATAATGCATTGTACAGCCACATTGATGGTAGCATGTATATTCTCTACAAGCATTTTAATTATGGTCTCAGACTGAGCAGTCTCAAAGTATGGAAGATGAAAAATGAATCCTTAAGAGTACTTAAATAAACCAGTGTATAAAATTTTCACTATTTTCATAGGAACATGAGTCATGTTTTGAAAACATCATAGGCTTTGGAAGCCTGGACATTACTGGCTTCCTATGAGACTGAGGTTCCTAAGTTGAAAATGTGTCCCCAGCTTCACTGAAGACAAAAAAATCAGATAGTTTCTTCAATAAATACAAAGTTGAGGCCAAGAATTCCTAGCATTTGCTTCTTACTGAAGAAAAATCTATATTAATATAATATGTTACGCTTTTAGAGTGTTCTTTTGAACTATCCTACCATGAAGGTCCTGCTGGTCTGACTAATTGATTCTTTACTCACAGAGATCATCTTTTCTAGTGCTTTTGCTGTTACTGAATAAATAAATTCAAGTCCAAATTTCACTGGATGAAAATAATGGCTCTCTCTGGTGAAGAATGCCTCTTCTTAACAGTAGAAGAGTGAATTACATACTTTTAATGATACAGTCAGTTTCTATATCTGTTTTTATGTAAAGGCCTTGGTGAAATAGAAATTGACCAACTTGCTTGAAAACAGCAAAAGATTTGTTTACATGATGCTAGCAAAAGTTCCAGAGATATTTATTCAACAGGCACGATAGAAATACTAGTTCTGATTTGGGCTATGAAATAGGCTACTAAATACAGAGTGTACTGTACCTCCCATTAAAAAAAAATAAAATACAATCCCATAATGCATTTGCTTATAGGCAGTGGAAAAAAATGGAAAGTGAGGTCCTGATCCATTTAGCCATTCCTTTCCTGCTGAAAACCAGTTCAATGATATGTGTTCAGTGTTCTGAGTGATGCCTTCTGAATGCATGCAAATACTGCTCTTTGAAACTACATATGTGGAGGAAAAAAGCAAGATTTTAGTATATTTGGTGTAGTATTGTGGTTTCATCCATTGAATACAACAAGTAAGTGTTCCAAGTAGCCCTTCTTTAGACAAAAAGGAAATTATAAGGCTCTCGCATCACAAATGTCTACTTCTGTAAAGCAGCTCTGTTGCCCCGAGTTGCTTGACTGAGTTTTGCTAGTGTCATAAAAGAAAATGGTACATGGTTGATGAACTAGAAAGGCACAACAAGAAATAATGTCTGCAAACTTTAAGTAGAGCAAGGTGCTTTGAAAACAACACATCACAAGCTGTTTGTAAAAACACTGTCTGCAGTAAACAACCAACAATCAGCACTGGAAACAATCCTTCACTGCATTTCTGAGCAGTAAAATGACTTGAGCCTTCACACAATCATAAGCAGACAGGCTCATCTTAACTCTCATCTCAGCTGACCCACCTTGGACCAGTTCTCAGCAGCAGGTGCTGCAGTCTATTTGCTGGCGATGGTTTCAGTCCGAGTATAAACACACCTGCACTGCTTTCAGCACCATCTCAACAGAGCTGACCGTACTTGGTCTGGAAGTGATTTTGGCATTGTCCGCGCCAGTTGTCTGCTCGAGTTGTTTTCATCACCTCCACAGCTGCACCAACATCTGCAAACAAGCATGGACAGAACAAGCAACCACCACTGGCCAGTGGCAGGAGCAAAGCTGAGGCTTTTCATCAGCAGCATATTGGGATTGTGTAGGGTTGAGCCTGATGAACAAGATGTAGAAGGGAAATTAAGCTTTCCAGGGACAGGTATTGAACAATATCACCATAGTGCAAAATAAAAGTGAAATCATGGTGGATAAAACATTTTTACTCTCATTCAGTGACACAGATAAAATGCCTTTTATCAGAGGCATTTTGCCTTCTATCAAAGGCATGAAAAGTCTTCTATCATGCCCAGCAATATCACCTTTTCATGGCAGAGTTATCTTTGTTACATTTTTCTCAGCTGACTCTTACTATGGAGACTGGGATCTCTCTACACTGGCTACTTGGCTCTGAAGAACACAAACTCCCTTCTTTCATAAACAAACACATCATTACAGCAAATCAGCTCCAAACAATCTTCTGCGGATTCTAAAAATATATTATTATTATAATATAAAAATCATTCCTTTGTGTTTTATTGGAACAAGATACTTGTGTTTATGCCTGACACTGGTCCTCTGCCGAAGTGGTTTTCTGGAAGTCCCACTTGTAGAAGGGCAGCATCACTGACCCTTAGGGCTAGAAGCCGTTCTGGAAGAATGGAATTTTAAAAATCAAGACAGCTTTCAGTGCACATGAAACTCAAGTGGCTAGAAGAGATGGAAGATTGTTCTGAACACCTTACATTTGCAAATAGGAAGGCTCTTTGGCCCCTGGCAAGTAAATGATGAAGCAGCTTGAAATGGAGGCTAGCACCAGATCAGCAGCAGGAGAGGAAGAGGGGGAGATTCCTGCACCATGGGAACTCATAGGGAACATCAGAGGGACAGGCAACACAAGATGTATTCAAGGAAGCAAATATCAGGTAATTTCAGGTCACATGCTGATTAAGAGTCAACAGAAGGAGGAGGAAAAAAGATCGAAATATATAGATGTTTAGTGTGGTCATTCACACTTATGTCTGAAGCACAGAAGCCTGCATTGCTAACAATGATATTTTGGGAGTAAGTGCCTGAGCTCGGCCCCAAAATGGAGACTGAAGGTGAAGGGAAAATTGACAGCCAGCAGCAGAAGAGAAGGCATGGAAGAGAAATTCCTTCGCTAGAGCTAAGAGGCAAGCTGCACTGAAGTTTTCCACAGAAGATGTTATGAAATGAAAGGGCACAGTTACAACAGTTGCAGGGCTTCAAATTTTGAGAGCATCTCTGCACTCTCATCTTACTTATTGACTGGACTGGCTATTTTCCCGTTTCTCAGCCATTTTTAATATACTTCCTGCCTATGGGTTTGAGTTTGTCTTCTCACTTTTTGGAATTCTTTTGGTTTTTCTGTGGTTGCTGCTTTAACTGTTCCCCTTCAAAGAAAAGTATCAGAAGACACAACATTCCATTACAGAAATAGGGAAATCATGTTATTTTCATAGATTTTGTGTGTCTGGTGAAAGCAACAGTGTAAATTGCTGTTATACACTGCTTTGCAAATTTTTAAAAAAATTCAATCTGGTCCCTTCATGAGGTGGAATAAGCAATGAACTAATGCACATTTTTGCTAGCCCTGATTATTCTTTATTTTTCAAAACAGACAAACAAAAAGACTTCCTAGATTTTTCTCTGGTGGATTTTTGCTGTAAATTTTTCCAAGTATTATCTTCTGGAAAGGTTACACTTTCTTGCCTCTTTTCTGATCATTTTTCACTAACACCTAACCAGGAGGTCACTTAATGCACTCCCATCTCCATAGGCCAGCAGATGTCAGTCTGTTAGTGCAGTGGTTTTGGTGTACTATTGCTTATCACATTTTTGCCCTTTAGGTGCCAACCTGGATTCACTGGAGCAAGATGTACTGAAACTCTGCCCATGAAAATCCAAAACCAAGAAAGTATGTTAAATAATCTGAACTTTGCTTTCTTCCCCAACTACAGCAACAAAATCAATAGTACTTGGTGTTTTCACAGTTCAGCTGGAACCGGCCTCTTTACTCACTAATTTATGACTTGATTCTCTAAAGTAAAACTTGTGCACCATGGCATTATTGACCTCCAAAATGTTTCTCATTTGTGTGATTTTTGATCTTTCCATCCATTTGCAGATGCATTTTTATTGCACACACTGGCAGCTTTCTCGTTTGGGAGACTGCTGTAAAGTGCAACCCTAAAAGGGCAAACTCATGGAGATGAGGGATGTACAGATCTTGTGTCCTCGCTGCCTTGTGGAAAGTGCATCCTAAAAGCAATTTGGGAATTTGGAATGGTGAATTTCTCTCTTACATCTTGAAACACTCTTTGATCTGGATTGGTTTGGTTTTGGCTGGTTTATCAGGGGGAGGGATTTCTTTTCATTTCCACAGAGCAAACGAGTTGCTCTCAGCATCTTGAGCCATTTTGACATGCTAAACCGAGATTCAGTTTCTGAAAGTGAACTCACCAAGTCATATCAGTTCACACTGAAGGAGCTTCTTTCTTAGCATATGTTCACCTCTTCTCTTTTCTCTGTTTTTTTTTCTCTACCATTTTTTTGTTTTTGTTTTTGTTTTTCCTCTCAGGTGCCCAAATGAATTTACTGGTGATCGCTGCCAAAACTACGTAATGGCCAGCTTCTACAGTACGTCCACTACCTTTCTGTCTGTGCCGCAGTAGGAGCATGCTCAGTCGGTGCTGCTTTTCTTGTCGCTGCATCTCTCCTCCAATATTTTTTTTTTTAATTTATTTTTTTTTTAATCTGTAACTAGATTTGTTGCCTAAGGCCTAATATTGATTGTCTCTGCCTGCTGCATGAAAATGATAACAAAAAGCAATTGCAATACTCTCCTGGATTGTTTGGTGTTGAGGTGATGGGGAAATGCAAGACTTAGGAACGCTGTGAGATTACCACTGAATGGTTTGGTACCAATTCCCCCCTGACATCAAGCACTAAAGGTGCAAAAATGACATTTTGAAAGTCTCAAGTTTTATTTGCTACAAAAAGCTTGTGAGTCTCTATACAGGGCGGTACTCCTGCAGTAGAGGGACAGTTAGCTAATCCTCTACTTCCACATTTGTGTAGGTTTGTGTTCAGACCTACAAGTTAAATGTAATTGACATGCTTATATTGTTTCTAATGAGCACATACCAGTGTTCTTCCTCCTCATTGTTCAAGTTTCAGGGGAAATTTCAAGTGCAGAAAGAAAAAAAAAAAAGGGGTAGGCAACATGAACAGTGGGGTCTGACATACTTATTTGTGAGTAACAGGTGCAAAAGATCAAACATTTCAGATCCAGATTCATTGGCCAAAGAAATGTTCCAGACACGTGCATGCGCACACACACAGGACTCTCTGTGTATCAGACTGCTGGTAGAATCAGCACTTCAGTCACTCTCACACAAGCTTTCCCATAGAGGGGTCTATTAATTACTATTACTTGTCAGAGAGGAAACAGAAAGTACACTGAATATTTATTTTCTCTCATTGGCTACAGCAAAGTCAAAGGTAACGTGTAAGAAAATTGCTTAGATCTTAGAGTTTAATACGTATGTACTATTCATAATTAATTGTCGCTGGCATCAGAATGTAGTATGATCTAAGAGTGGTATTATAGGAACTATTTTTTTGATGGATTACTTGCCAGCACAGAAAGATTTCAGAGACTATAGCCTAGCTTAATTTAATTTCCATTAGTATATAGGACAGAAAGCTGTTAGCATGTGCTGGACATTTTGGAGCCTGAAGAGATGCATAGGTTTTCTCTTACACTGATGGATGAAAAATGTCCATATATAATTCATACTGCCCATCATAGAAGCTACCCATGTAAATCCCAAGGGTGCTGACTGGAGACCAGACCTTCCAGCATTGAAGTTTGTATTTTATGCCCTATTTTAAAAGCTTTATTAGTGTGAATTATTTTTAAAATGCCTCTGGTAACTATGGATTGGAAAATTTTTATGCTGTTAACAGTGTTTAAGTTTACCAAACATTAGATTTAAATGGCCTTTTCAGTATATTGTGGTGAAAAGTGCAGTTACACTTTCCTGATCTGAGAAGTATAATTTAAAATAAGGCGGTATAAAAATATAAGATCCATTGTTTGCTATGGAATTTATTCTGAAAACGATGGAAGAATTTTATGTTGGTTATAAATTCATTTTCTACCCAGAAAAAAAAAAAAAAGTTTAGGTGGGTTTTCCTTCATTAGGTTTTCAGTTTTCTAACTCTGGCTGGGATTTTTAAAGGAATATTTGGGCAGTACACACAAGCCTGGGGTTTTCTGAAGTTGCCTCCTTGGAAAGATATATTATGCTCAGCTGTAAGTACTTCAGCTGGTCCAGCTCTTCTCTCCTTGAAAGGCACCAGCAGAGGAGCACACCGCTACCTACCTCAGGCTATGCTGAGAGCCCCAGGCAATGGCTATGAGACTCTGGCACTTCTGCCTACCCTGTACCTGCAGAATAATGTCAGGTTCCTTAAGCTGCTACAGATATTAAAATTTTGGAGTCAAGGTATGTTTATATTTAACAAAAAAAAGAAAAGAAAAAGAAAAAGCATTTCTATGACTTTTTATTATTACACCCAATGCAGACCAGAGCATGCAGTTAAAAAGAGGACCTAAAATGGGAGTTATCTTCAGTCAAATGTTGCATTTGGGGCTTAAAGCCAAACTCTTGTTTCATGTCAAGTGTTCCAAGTGATTAACTTAGCTTTGTAGATGCAGCATTTGCAAAGTACAGAGCAAACTGGGATGTTAAACAACATTAGTGCCAGTAGGAAGTAAAAGATGTGAACTTTACAGTGCTATCTTGTTTTACTGGCTTTCAGAAGGGATTTTTTCTTCATTTCGAAAGAAAGGGTCAATGAGGTTCCACACCAAGGGTAACTGCTGATGAGCTGTTACTGCCCTAAGACTCTGTATTTGCTTCAGGCTCTGAAAGACTATGAAAAAGCTTCAGAAAACTGCCCTTAGAGTTGATATTTGTAAGAGTCCTGAAGCTGTGAGCTTTGCTGAAGGCCTCTGCAAGATCAAAACAAGGCTGATGCTGAGCATTTTGGAGGTCCCCCATCCCAAAAGAGTGCAAGGCTAGCTGGCTTAAATTGGCAGTGGTTTGGTTAGCTTTGGAGGATTCAGTTATCAGAGTGCACTAGAAATATTTTTAAATGGGACATAGAAAACATGGTGGATCTCCATATTAAGAAAAGTTCTTCCATATAAGTGTCTTTCCTTTCTGGCCTTTGAAAAGTGAGCATAAATGGGAATGGATGTGAGGGACATTATTGGAAAGCACATATTTAGGATGACTGTCCATCAGCTTCCAGCTTTGCAAACACACCAAACCATAGGACAATGTGTTGTGGCTGTGAAGTGGTGGCTATTAGATTCCCCTCTGTCAGAGTCACCTCCAGCACTGCAGCCATGCAGCTTTTCCCCTTCAACTCGTGCTTGCTGCCACTGCAGACTACAGAAAAGTAAATAACAAACTGTGCTAGTTTTGCTCATCTCTGGAGTCTGGCTGGCAGACCCTGTAATGTCCTGTCCTTGAACACAGCAGGGATAGCTGTTGCAAGGTTTTTTCCCCAATACCCTGGATTTTTATTGCAGCAGTTTTGACTTTGAGGCTTGTGGTCCAGTGTTGGTCCCTAAGACAGCAGAAGGTTGTCCAGAAAAGTGTTGCAAAAATACATCTGTTCCATGCAGATATATTTGCTGTATTTGAATGTTCAAACATTCACTTCCTTGAAGGCAAGGAAGCAAGGCAAATGGAGGAAAATAGAAGTAATGAATTAATAGTTGATATTTTGGCTAATTTTTATGTACCTATGCATGGGAATCTTACAGCAACACTGTGCAGAATGATCCTTGGGATAAGATACACTGGTGAAGTCTCAGAGTCATAGAAGGTTGAGGAAACTTCTCTAGAGTATAAACCCAGGTAAAATCTTTATCCTCCCAGGTGCCCAGGATGGGCCAAGGACCTCACCCAATGGGCTGATTGACTTATTACTTCACTAGTTAAGAATTACATACATATTGTGAATATAGAAGAGCTTGTGGGGCATGCTGTGATCTATCTCAGGCATGAATTGAATGTGGTCCCTGCCTTCCTGAAGGCAAGTATTTAAGCATGGGACATGACTATCAACTGTGTCTATTTCAGCTCTGCCATCCTTGGTGAGCAAGGTGGACAGTATTATCAAGAGTGGCAGAGGGACAACAGCCCCTGCCTTGTACTGTCAAGATGAGTCTGGCTCAGAAATCAACAGGGGCAAGAGCTGAGTAAAGCTATGATGTTCTAGAGAAATGATCAGAACTTCTGTTATTCTGTAACAGCCTTGATTTCTCAGTCTTTCCACATAAACTCAACATCTCAGGTCCTCAGGCAGAATTGGCTCACATCTAGGGGTTCTGCTCTGTGATAGTCTGGAGGATTTAAGTTTGTTTTCAAATTCAAGTTAACATTGAAAAGAGACCTTTTTAGAATTTCTCATTACCTGCAGGACACATTTAATAAGAAAATGAAACAATTACTTAAGAAACATGGTACCTTGATCCTTCACTGGTGTCCCTGAACCTCTCTTCTGCTGTATGCAATTGATCTGAATGGGTCCTTCCCTTGTCAGGTGCAAGGTCTCCACATAAACCTGCAACTGTCCTCACCCCACTCTGGGCAGCACCACATCCTCAGGCTGCTCACCCTCCTAGCTCTATAGAGTAGCCACCCCAAAATCTTAGGTGCCCAACGGCTGTGGCACACGAGTCATGAACACAGCATGCAGTCCTGAGGGACCTGTCTCAGCATCTCTAGGCATTGTGCTCTTCTCCTGTGGACCCTGTAACACAGCAAGCTATGATACATCCAATGAGTTGTAGTTGTAAGTCACATTTTGGGAAAAAGCCTGCATCTCAAGAGTTTTTTCTTCCAATATTGCCCCCACAAAAATCACATCCAGAATGAAAACTGAGTTGTTAACAAAATTATTTGTATTTCATCTTAGAAATATTCTGGACAAATGTTCGGTAGAAACCACAATAATATTGGGTTAAATAGGAAAAGATGAAAAATAATGAGAAGTGTTGAGATATTCTACTTTTTTTTTTTTTTAAATCAGGCCTTGGGAATGTAGCTAGGAATACCAAAAATATATAATAGCTAAATGCCATCTACCTTTGAATAAGCAATGCATGTTTCTTCAGCATGTTTCCTTGTTAGGAGTTTCAGCCAGAATGTATTTCCGTTTTAAGCACCAACTTCCCATTGAATTATTTGAAATAGAAGCTGCATGATATGAATTACTTCCCCTAAAATTAAATTACATCCAGGCTAGGCATCTCACCTATAAGCAAGCATAAATACAGCAATATATATGCATGGGCATGTCATTCATTTTATTGAACACTTAACTAAGCTTTCTACGCAACTAATTTATATTGTTAGCAGTGTTCATATAGGTATGTAGTACTGGCTCTTTAGGAAGAGACCTGAATGGGTTCCAACTTACTTAACCCTTAGAATGTTACTGATTGGCAGGAAAGAATTGTAAGTCCCCGTGTGTACAAACTACATAAAATCTTTTGGGTGAGAAAATTAGATTTGGATTTAAATTTCACAGCATACAAGGACAAAGAAAGTGAGAGCTATTACTGTTACGGTTTTGGCCTAGTGGAAAAGGTCTCCTAGGGTACCTTCCAAGAAAAACCTGTGTTGCTCCTCAGACCCTACTGCTGGGACCTGGGGATGCCAATTTAGGCATGTGATCTATGTAAACAGCATCAACCCATGCACACCCCAGGGTGCATCCAGCCCTCCAGCAGCTGGTTTTGCCAAGGCAGTTCAGGCCAAAGGCAGAGAAAAAGGACTTGTCTCCTCATTTTCCAGAAGCAAGACCCGTGGTGCAGTCACTTTGCAGAGCCATGAAGGGCTCCCACTGCTGAGCAAGCAGTCCCAGCCAGCTCCAGGCAGCAAGCCACTGGAGTGAGGAGCCACATACTGGGGACAGGAGCAGGGCCAGAAGGGAGGGCAGCGCGTGACCCATTTGCAGGGAGATGCTGGCCCTTATAAAGCATCCCTGTGCTCTCATGGGCCCATCTGAAAACAATCAGCTGCTTCACATGGCATCCTCAGGCTATAGCCCCCTTCATCTCAGCTAAGATCTTTAAGGGTTGATGGTTCCTGCTGCATTCCCTGCGCTGTGACTGTTCACATCTCCTATACATATTTTGATGCTTAACAAGGTCTGGTCATCTAGCATACAGAGGTGCACTTCAGCACTGCCCACATAATCATATGCCCCTTTGTCCTGTTCCATGTGCAGACACAGAATAGCTGTAATTCTCATATGTGATTTGTTTTTGAGTACAGTGTATTGCTCTTTTCTGAAACTTTTTCCTTTTTTCTTTCTTTTTTTTGTCAACTTTCTGCATTGGCAGAGCATCTTGGGATTGAATTTATGGGTATGGACCAATCATTCCTTTTAGCCTGCAGATTTTAGAGCCTGAGAGATAAACCCCTTTTTATTTTTTTTTTCTCCACCTCCCCTTTTCAATTCCTAACCAATTTCTTTATGCTTTAGAAGGGATCATACAGCTATAACAACAGCCCTTGTCAAAGGAGATCAGCTCACTCAAATGGTAATAGTGATAAGATATTCCAGACCTAAGGAGCTCTAGGAATTACAGAAGTAATCATAACAGAGTGTATATTCATTTTCTACTGTGTAATTTTGACTAGTTTTGACAATTGCTTTTGCTAGGTTCTTCTAGGGTTGCTGGATTTTGGAAACACTGTAAAGAGTGATGACAATTACTAACTAGTCTATAAAAAAAGATAAGGTGCTATAGCCACCTAAAATTCTGCAAATTTACAGTTTTTTGCACTCTGGTTTCCAAGTAAAGTCTTATGTCTAAACCCAGAGTGAGGTATGTAAATCAGATTCATATACATATATGTAAATGATATGCACATATGCATTCATTTCTAAGTCTATAAATTAGATGTGAACTGGCAGTTATTTAGGAACTTCAGTAGAGGTTTACAGATAGGCTCTGATCCTCAAGTCAGTGAAGATATTCAGTATCTCTAATACTGAAGCCATATGGCACCCAATCAAGAACATTGGCATTAGGTAGTGTTTTAACACTTCAGCTTAAATATAATAGAAATAGATCTTACAAGTCTTCATGAATAGACTGCACTTGTCTGACTGAGTAGCCAGGGGTACAAATAATGGACCTCTTGAATAGCCTAATCAGAATTCAGATCAGTTTTAGTTTGGAATCTCTTAAAATTGTCAGCAAATGAGAAGAATCAATCAGTTATGCTTTTCACACACTTTTAGTTAATTCTCATTAAAAATGCCCCCACAAAATGCCATTAACTTAAGCTGTAGATTGTGGAAAGCCCATTACAAGTCCCAGTTTTAAAAAACTGTCACAGTCCAGTTCATTGTTATTCTTATCTAATCTCTAATATTATCACAAGATAATATTAATTTTCACTCATAAGTACTGGATTGTAGTAGAAGATATATAGCTACATTAACATATGAGAAATTAAATTAAAATCCTTTAAAAAAAATACTTGCAAACTTTGCTGTATCTATGAAATTACATCACCAGCACTATGTGTTGGAGTTAAGCTCTTCTAAAAATCCGCAGAGACCTCTAAGAAGAAAAACTTTAAAACAGGGCAAATTTAAGACTGTATATATAATCAGTTGTGTATAAATTAAGGTGATGTGAAATTAATTGAATAATGTGCATGTTTGAAAGGCTGCACATGGAGGGATTTAATATCGTAAGTCTCATGTGATTTTCCTAGTATTCTGCAGGGGGGTAAAATTATTCAAACAGTTTTTAATACTTAACAGGCTAAAATCTTTTCCAAATTCTCACTGCACATACATTTCTCTACAGAGTTTTCCCCAAGACTGCTATTAATTTTTTCCAAGCTAGTTTGATGAGCACTGCAAACACAGCTCATATAATTTGGCTAGGCATCATTAACTGGCTCTGTAATTGTTAACACATCAGAGAAAGAGGGCAGTTTGGGGGCAAGACCCAGTATAATGGAAAGTGCTCCACAGGAATTTGGTCACTGCTTTGCAAAACTCTTCTGGTTTGTCCTCAAGGCACCACGTAGAGCCTCGGCCAGAATGCACATTCTGTCTGGCCACCCCTGCAGGACATCCTGGCATCCCCCTTTGGCCCCTGCTCTCCTGGGCAGGAAGACCATGCCAGCCAGGAGCACAGCTAAGTTTATGTGGGAGCTTGCTGGTTTACTGGAAAAGGTGTGCCCAGACATGTGTGCCTTCCCCGGCAGCTGTCCCACCCATGGCTTGAAGGAGGCCATGGCATCACCACCTACATGAACATGGTGTCAAACTGGATCATCCTAAGGGCCTCATTTCGAAGGGCAAGGGAGGGAATTAGGGCAATGAAAGCACACCCAGAGGTTTACTTTATCATGCCCCTAAAGACCTACAGTCCCAGCAGATGTGCCAGTGAGAGGAGCATTGCTCAGCACTGCACCCACAGCCCTGCTGCCTTGCTGCACCCCCCTGCACCTCAGAAGCATCCCACACATGGGCAACAAGCCTCAAACCATGGGCAGCATTTGCAAGGCCATCACCAGCCAGCCACCCAGCTCATTTTCAACAGCCTCAGCCTGGAGTAAACCTCCTGGAGTCACTGCAATAGTTTGCTGAGTATAAACAACCAAGCAAAGTTTCCACTGTCAATTAATCTTCTTCCTCCTCTGCATTCCCCTACAAGAAAAACAGGTTGATCCGTTCTTATTCATTTTGCTTTCACAAGCTGACAGCATGACCCCCCAGAAAATAAAAATAAATAATTCAAAGCATTTAAAATTTGCCCCTAAATTGCTTAGCACAATTCTCCTGTTTCCTGTGACATCCTCATAATACACCATTTCCATGGCTAACTAATAAGCGCTTTTAGAAGGGGCAAAAATGGGAAGGGAATCAAGTGCCACTAACTAGCCTAGGTGAGGAGTTATGCTGTATGAGAAATCCTTTCACTCTCTGCTTCAGCCTTTTATTTTTTTGTCCCCAAGCATTTCTTCACTCTGTTTTTTTCCAGTATCAAGCATGCTGTGCCAGGCCTGCAGTTGACTTCTCAACCCTTTAACCTTTTCACCTTATGTCACCTTCCCTTTTTTCTCTTTGTCCTGGTTTGGTTTGGAGTTTCAGCCCTTTCTTCTTCCCTTTTTTGACTTTCTGTTCTTAAAGTTACATTTTTTGTTTTCTTTAATACATTTTTGCAGCATCCTAGTTTTACCAAACTCACTCCTTCCCTGCCCCGCTCCTCCCCCTTTGTTAATAATCAGTGCTATTAATTTTATCTGACAGTACTCATGACCTGTTTGCTGGTGTTTTGGTTTACAGTGGGTTTGGCTTGTAGAAAAAAATTGTTCTATGGTAAGGTGCATTATATCAGAGAAATTAAGATTTCTTCTTGCTTTGTGGTTTGTTGCACAGAATATTTGCAATTTGCCCACAGCAACCTTAAAACTAAACTAGATAAGCCTGGGAAACAGTGGAGGGATGACTACTCCCTCTTCAGCAAAGAGCATTTTCTCCTGAAATGGCATAGCATTTATGACAGCACATTATATAAGTGGCTAAGCTTGGACAAAGGCTCACAGCACGTGAGGGACTGTTATGCCTCTGTACCTCCTGGTGAATTGCCCCACAGACCTTTTATGTTCAAGTAAGTCCCTTCCAGCAGAAATAATACTGGCATTTGCCCCAAAAGGAGTGCAGAACTGTGCAGTTTTTATTCACTCATTTATTTTTAATCACCTGCTGGTATTCCGACTGGGGTCAATATTGCAGTCTAACCCAAGACCAGTCTCCAGTCTGGATCCTCCAGGCCAAGTTTTCCGGACTGCCTGCTTAATCAAAAATAAGACTTTGGGAAAAAAAAATCAAGCCAGACACCCATTTTTGTCTTAAAAGCAGGAATACAAATCTGCATCAGTAAAGCGTCAACGTAGAACACGCCCTTGTTTCAGCACTCTTTGCATAACATTTCCCAGCACAGCACGCAGTGATGCTCCATGCCAGGCATGAGCGAGGCTGGAATGCATGGGTAGCTCCAAACAAAACATTACCAGTGCTACTAATACCTTTATAACAGTTAAATATCTCTAATGAATGAGATGGGTAACAAATTGTCTTCACTGAGCAAGCTGCCACTCTAGGTAGAGTGGTTCCTTTGTTGGACACAAAGAGACCAAAGTGGAAACCCAGCATTTCTCTGATACAAGGCACTGCTGGTTGTTGATGCTACTGTGTTTTTGGAGAAGCACCAGAGCTCAAAACCTGTTTAATTTCCATTGGTGTTATAATTACAAGCCAAGCTCATGTCTCAAATGTAGAAGGATATTTTGAAATCTCTCCTGTAAAGACAGCTGAGATACAAATTGACATGTGGGCAGAGCAATATTGAATATTAAAATAATAATTAAAAAAAAAAAGAAAAGAAATTTATCTTACAAATTGACCTTCATTCCAGCTGTCTTTGCAGAGTAAAACTTTCGAAGCATTTGCAAATCCATGTTATTACTTAAGTGCATTGCATTTTTATTTCCAGCAAATGCTGAGTGTTTGCCAACTGTGAATTTGTTTCTTAGATTTTATTGTTGTTGACTTAAGCAACAAAAAAAAGAGATGACTTTTACCTGTAATTGTATGGATGGTCACTCGTCTCTAGTACTGTGTTAAGAGCTTATGGTGCAGTCCTGTTCTCCTTGCAGTCAATAATGATTCTGCCTGAAGTGTGGTGGCTGTGTTTTGGTGTGTCTGTGTGAGTTTGTGCAATGGTTTGTAGCATGCTAGCTGCTGACTGTGTGATCCTTGTCTAGTCATCCTCCATGTTGTGACCTTCTCTGTTTTTGTCCCGTTCTAGAAGCTGAGGAACTGTACCAGAAACGGGTGCTGACCATAACTGGCATTTGCATTGCTCTTCTGGTAGTTGGCATCATGTGTGTGGTGGCCTACTGCAAAACCAAGTAAACTTTTCTCTTCTTTTTTGTATCCATGGTTGTTGGTAAGGGCCTTTCCAGTTGACTGTAACTTCTACTCCTCTGAGCATAAGGTTGTATCTGGGTTTCTCCAGAGCTGACCTGAAGAAACAAACCCATGGACAGGGTGCTCTGGACCAAGCCAGAGAGGTGCAGGTCTCCACGTCCATCAGCAGTGCAAAAATAAGACATGCATCTGAAAGGTGTATCACCCTTCAAATGTGACTCAAGTGAATTTCACTGACTCGTCTTTGTCTGTCACCCGTTCCAGCTGGTTTCTCCAGCTTGAAAGGAACAAACCCCAACACTGGAATCATGTCACTCCCAGCAGTAATTTTTACATGTCAGCCCAGTTTGTTTTTACTTGAGGCAATATTAACAGGGCTTAAAGTTGCTAAACGCCAAAGGCCAAAGAACTGAATGCAAAAGTGCTCCCAGTGCAAAAGTAGGCGCTTAAATGCATTCCCTCTGGGTCCCTGTAAATTACTGAGACTGACTGTCAAACATGCCTGAGGCACTCCGGACTATAAATTACACTGAACATGAGCAGGATTTGTGCTGCCAAAACTTCTTGCTGCTCTTCTTTGCTCTCCCCAGCAAAACACAGAAAACTCTTATCATAATTGTTCCCTGTTTGTAGAAGCCTGACTTACTGTTGCAGTGCCTGATTGGCAGTTGGGTTGTTGGTTTTCCTCATGAGCCCAAACAATAATGGATGTGTTAAAAGGGGGAGAGGATGGGAATCATTTGCCCTCCTCAGTGAGAGTCCAGCCACACACACAGGCTGCTCCCACCCTCAACCTTGTGCCAGTGGTCAGTGGGGAACAGCTTAAACAGTAAGAATCAGACCAATTACAGCTTTCAGAACTTAGAGCTGGTAGTCCAGGGCAGCTAAACTGTGGCTTTCCTGCTCCAAAGTTCATTGAACTCAGCCAAGACACACCCATAAATCTCCACAAAAATTTAGTCAGGCTCTCAAAGTGCCCTTAAGAGCCCCCAGAATCCATCAGGGGTCTGGATACTTTGTCATGATTTGTCCCAGACATCAGTGATCACTTCCAGCCAAAAGTGAAATGTTTTCAAACTCAGCTGATTAGAGCAAAAGTGAGCTGCCAGTTCATGGCCCTCCAAATGTAGCAGTGGTGCCAGACTGCTGTCTGTGAGATGGTCCCCACATGCTTTTTCCTGCTAATAGGGGAAAAGCCAGAAACTGGGCAAAATCCTGGAATGGTGTTAGGAGAACATACTAAATAAAATGTAATGGCTTAGATTCTGTTAGTCTCCTTGCAAGAGGTACTGCTAGTCAAATGCTAAGGCAGTATCTTCTGGCACTGAGTCTTAATTCAGAAGTGCTGTATTTGCAAGTAATTTACATTAAGGGAAGGGCATCTCAGAATAAGTGAAGAACACATCAGCTTTCCCATTTTTCTTTCTTTTCAGTTTCCTGGAGTAATTTCTTTTTTTTAGTTAGTGTCCTTTGACCAGAGGACAAGCAGCACACATGGAAGCACAAAAAATGCCAACACATTGATAACTGAGGGTGGAAAGTAATTAAGTTTTCGTAGGGACAGGTTCCTGGGAAATAATGTGCCAGGATATCAGACACATAATTTATGAACTCAAACTCCTTCTAGAACCCACTATCTCTGTCATGTCAGGGGATTTGGCTTGTCCTCAGCTCTCACGGTCTCCAGGGTCTCATGAAGAGGTGATGTGCAATCAAGTTAAACTCCTGTTTATATTGCTTCTCAGCCCAGGCTGGTCTTTGGTAGCTACTCAGGTAGCTCCTGGCACTACATTCCTGTCCGCCTTAATCACCTGTGTGTCCTAAGGTGATGCCTGGTTATCTTCCAAACACAAAGCCCACATGGACCAAGGACTATGTCCTGCTGAGGCAGGAGCATTTGCAAGGCAGACATGTCTGCTTATAACATTCGTGTGATGTGACATAAATTAAATGTCTTCCACTGTGCAGGCACATAGACACAGAGAAAATGCATAAAATGCAGTGTGTCAAATAGTGCTTTCTTTGTCCTTAAGATTCTCTGGCTATCAAGCTTCAATGTATTTATTGCTTTCTCTCCCCCCATCCTTTTTGGAAAGCTTTAAATAGTCCCCTTGGGTTCAAAATGGGATTGAAAATGGTTATATCTTACACTGTCCTACCCTGCCAAAACTATGTGCACTTCTACATACAGCTCAGGGAATTGTGTATATTTTAGCTCTTGCCACTGCCAAGGTGATACGCACTATACAGTGTGTTGGAGCTTGCATCCTCCCTTCATTTCCCTGGATTCGCTGGCAGGATGGTGGAAGTTTTCCAGCATAATCAGACAAAATTCAGTAATATTGATAAATTAAGTCTGAAATTGAATAGGTCTTTCCCTGGTTGGTTTTTGTACATTTTTCTTTGTTTGGTTGTTTATTGGTTGGGGGGTGGGGGGGGGCTGGCAGTGGTGATATCTGGTGTTCTATTTATTTATTGCATTCTCCATGGGCTTCAGAGCACCAGGTTTTACTATGCTGCAGGTTTTGTTACTAATGGCTTGTAATGGTCTCCTGAGAAGTTCTCCTCAGGAGAGGTGGAACTTTCTGAGGAAGGAGCAGCTGAGGACAGGGCATAGTAGAAGCACCCAAGTAAGCCAGAGACCATGCCATTAGTACATGTAGTTGATGGATGGTTCAACTGAGTGCTTTAGTAGCCCTGGGATGTTGCTGTGACAAAACCCTCCAGAGCTGTCAGGGTGACTGCAGGCTCAGGCCCACCTCACACACTCACTCTGGATTTCTGGGGCTTCCTCTGCACCCTTCACTTCTTTCATGAATTTATGTATTTGAAGTACACTGTTGAGGTGTTGCCTCAACGTAGCACATAGCACAAATACTGTGGCATGTGCAGTGTTGTCCAGTGGCCACAAGCAAGCCCTGAAGGGAGGCCGCCTTGATTGCCAGTGGTAAATGAAGAAGTATAACCTGGTGGACTGTCAGAAACCTGGCTGTGGCCAGAGTTAGGGTGGGTTGAAATCTGTCCCCCCTCCCTTCTGAATGCAGAAAACAGCTCCTCCTGAGACAGAGTGTAGCTTAGAAATGGCTTCCCTCTTCCTCGCACTTTTTCCCATCCCTCTGTGGCCTGCTGACTCCTGGAAGGGTTCCCACACATCCTTCCCCCTCTGCAGGTCCCCACAGCTCCAGCTGCAATTAGACTTGCGGTCTTCAGAGTTATTTGGAGATCTTGTAGTGGTGGGGAAAGTCTGGCAAAAAAGTGATGTTATTATCCTCATCATCAACATGCTGAGAGGTGCAGCTGCTTTCCCTTTGTCTATTAAAATAATTTCCGTGTTTCATGCACAGGAAGCAGAGGAAAAAGTTACACGACCGCCTTCGGCAGAGCCTGCGCTCAGAAAGGAACAACGTGATGAACATGGCCAACGGGCCACACCACCCCAACCCACCGCCAGACAACGTCCAGCTGGTGAATGTAGGTTTTACTGTGACTTGAGAGGCAGGGGGGAGGGGCTGGAAGTTACGTCTGTAAATGTGCTGTAAATTACAGTTTGTAAACCTGAGGTTTGTCTGTTTATTTTCAGCAGTACGTTTCAAAAAATGTAATCTCTAGTGAGCACGTCATTGAACGAGAAACAGAGACCTCATTTTCTACAAGTCACTACACCTCAACAACACATCACTCTGTGACAGTCACCCAGACGCCCAGCCACAGGTACGGGAGTAGGGAGGCAAACAGCACCTCTAATAGCTGATCTGTTGCTGTTGCAAAACAAAAAAGAAGTGTAAAAAAACAAACCCTGAAAAATCTGTTCTCCCTTGGTGGTGTTTTCATTTATAAGAGAAACAATATTTATGTCATGTTGCCTAAGTAATTATCTTTCCAGGATTTTACAAAGAGCTTTATTGACTGAATGGCATTCTGATGCTATTACAGTGAATTTTATTATATGCAAATTGCTACATCATTGACAGTCCTGGTGACTGGAATGCCCTCCTTCCCTCCCCTTTTATCCACACATGCAAAATCACCTTGATGCACGTATTCATGCAATTCACAAAACTCTGCAACCTCGAAGGTTATGCTGCACATCCCCAGCAGCAAAAGAGCCTTTCCCTTCCCCTGCCTAAACTTCTGCTCATCCACATTTGCCACCAAAGCACCTTCTCATGCTCTCCTCCCTTCTCCTTTCCTGGTTGCTGCTCTTCAGCTGGAGTAATGGCCACACTGAAAGCATCCTCTCCGAAAGCCACTCGGTGCTCATCAGCTCCTCCATGGAGAACAGCAGGCACGCCAGCCCAGCGGGGCCCCGGGGCCGCCTCCATGGCATCGGGGGGCCACGGGAAGGCAGCAGCTTCCTCCAGCATGCAAGAGAGACCCCTGACTCCTACAGAGACTCTCCTCACAGTGAAAGGTAGGACACACCACTTCTTTGCTCTCAGCTGGCAAGGTCTGGTGTTCCCAGATGGTTTCCGAGCTTGGGAGCACAAGAGGAGACCCAACAGTGCTGCTGTTCATGTAGGATACACATTTCCTCATTCTTAAAGGTGGAGAGGTTGGTCGTAGTTTGCAGTCTATCAAAAGTATTTCTTCCCTTCTTTTCTCTGCTGTATTCATTCCTAATAGACAGCAATTCATATTTGTATAAGCGCCACTGAAATAATTTGTCAGAAATTTCCAGATCCTTGCCTAATTATCAGTGTCTTTGAAGAGGTCAGTGAGAAAATTCAGGGATTTTGTGAGACACGAAAGATGGGGAGATGTTGATCCATACGTAGGAGGAGGGCATTAAGGACTCCTAAGCAGTACAGGAGTTCTGCCACCACCTGCGTTTGTGGGCTTCCAGCTCCTAAGCCCATTATCTCCTTTGAAAATTCCCCTGACACTTTATTAAATAAAAGCAAGGAAACCAAAGTGCAAGACAGAAGAACCCAGGTGGTTATTAAATCAGTTCAAAGTAAGGCTGGCAGGAGTTTTCGAACAAAACCATTTTTTTCCCTCAAAAGGATGGTTCATCAGTACCTAAGGTCTGCCTTGAAGTACGTCAGTTGCAAGAAAACTTTTACTGAAAAAGTCTTCTCCAATTTGGGCTAGAATTTTATCTCAAGAGCATGGGATGGCCCTAGAGTAACAAAAGAAAGACTGAAAAGAAGCAAGGCATTTAAAGGCAGCTCTGCTCCCAACAGTCAGAGGCAGAAGAAAAGGAAAACAAAGGGTTACTGGACCAATTCTCTGAGCATTGTCAAATCACGAGGGATTTGATCTCATGGGATGTCCATGATGTTAAAAATGCAGCCAGGCAATCACCAAGGAGACAGAGTTGTGTAGGAGACAAATTGTGGTTTCCAGATAAATGAATGTGCAAGTACAGCAAAAGCCATTTCTTTGGTACTCCCTGTGCTACACAAAGAACAACTGCTTAGCAGTGGGATAAGGCACCACTGCTGAGACCTCTCTGAAGAAGGCCTGTAGGACCACTAAGGATAGTGAACTGGCTTTCTCCTTGTAACAAAGTTATCTGTTACTTACCATGGAATTTAATTTCAAGTTATGTCACATGACATATACAGCCATGGCCCTAATCCAGCAGAGTACTTCAACAAGATTAACTTTTAATCGTGGAAGTAGCCCCGCTGAAATTAGCGAGATCACTCACGTGAGTAGAGCTGTGCGTATGCTTAAGTGTTTTGCTGGATCAGGACCTTTAGCAAGCAGTAAATATCTCCTTGTTTCCTACCTGGGAACCGTGCAGGATGCATGACCACGCACCCGCTAACAGTGACTTTTGCAGCTTAGGATATTTGGGCATCTGCAGGTGAGAAGCGAGGGTCATTCACACTGGCTTCCCGCATTGCCTGGAACACCTGGAGCATCGTTCTGGTACAAGCTGTTTAGTTTTTAAGGGGGAAGGGAAGGATCATGTGTCTTTCATTTTCAATGGGAAGAAAGAAGGCATTTCATTAGTTATTGTTTCTTGACGATTATGCTAAAGGTGAAAAGCAGCAACATTTCTGTGATAATTCACCAGGCATTAAGGGCCTAGCCTGTGCCTGAAGGGGCTATGAATTTGGAATGCAGAAGATAGTTCCCTGTGAATTAAATAAGGCCTCATCTATTTTTAGCAAGCAGGAAAAGCATGGCAGATTATGTCTGGATTGTGTGTATTTATGTGTAGATAAGGGGGAAAATTAGAGTTATTTGCAGCTAAAAATGACTCCAAAATGTTAAGGAATGTACAAGCTGACAGATTGCTTCCTGAAACCATAAGATGTTGATGTGCTATGAGTTAGTAGATAAAGGCTGTGCTCCCTCCACCCTCCAGTATCTCAGCTCCTTCACAATTTTGAAATTAAATAGAATAGACCTTATGAGGGGTTCTTTTGCATTACACCATCCCTTGGTTGGATTCCATTACCTGACACCCATTTACATGAGCAGAGGATCCAAGCATCTATACTTCAGTAAGTCCTTCATTATCTAACAGAAGAGAAGATCAAAAAACACCATCTCTGAACAAAACGATATGGACCATATGACGAAGCTGTAAATACTTGTAAATGCTAGTAAATGCTTGCTGGCTGGCTGTGGATACATGCTGATCCCCTTTCACTGAGCCAGCATGGTTTACCTCTTGTAAGCAATGAAGCTGGATAAATTTATTGCCTTTTAACCTTCTTTTCACAATGGGCTCAAACTGCATGTGTTCAGCTCCTGTGCCTCAGCTTGTGGACAGCAGCTTGTTAGTGCTGCCCCATTATGCTTTGTGGCAATACACCAGAAAAGTGTGAATGCACAACACCCCTGTATGAGTAATTGATGGAAGCGTGCACCTTACACTGAAGACATTTAACTAACTTAGTGCATTAAGTGAACCAGTTTAGCTAAAATCCAGTGTGTCAAGAAGATATGCATCCATCTGGAGAAGTAGAAAGGCTTCTGTTTTTCAGACAATGCTTATTTAAAAATGTGAAAGCGATTAAAAGCTCACTCATGGAAGGAAAAATAAATAATTACTTCATTCATCCAATGCGCTGACCTATTAGTTGTCCTCTGCTCTTGGTAGCAAACAACTTGATTAAGTCCCATGCATAACTCCAGTTTTGTTTATCTTTTCCCTGTTCTTCAGTTGATGTAAATCAGTATGCCTCTACTGAAACTGATTTACTTTACTACACATCAGTTCGGGATCTGTCCCACTTTCTCTTTTATCCAGTAATTCTGTTTTAATCAAGTGCAATACGTGCAACTGAGTCACAGACTGAAGAAAGTTGGATTCAGATTTAGTTTGGTAGTTTCAGACTCAGATAAATAAATCACTGATGAAAAAATAGATAACTTCATTGATCACAGCTATATAGTTTGTCTCAATGGGCCTGTGTAAGAGATGGAGATCAGAAAGATTTTGAATTTGGACACAGATTAAATTCAGGCAGACTAACTTAGGATAAGAACAGAAGCAAAGCCAAACTGCAAAATGTTATGCTGCGCACTGTGCCTTTGATCAAGAGGTTTCAGGCAGATCCTCACCTGGCATGAATCTGCATGACCTCATAGCATCTCATGGAGCTCTGCTGACTCAAACCAGCTGAGAGTCTCACCTTTTTTTTTGTCCTCTTCCTTTGGGATAAGCTCTGTACTGGCATCTTTGACCACGACCCTTCCCACAGAAACTTAGGAAGGAGTAGGGGCTAATTTTGCACACAGTCCTCTCTGTCAGCATTAGTTTCCATGTGAGGATTAATAACATTACATGTTTCTTTGCAGATAGACTTACCAGCCAGGGTACTACCCTCAGTGATTAAAATTAGTAGAATATAGCTCTAGATTTTGTTCAAACTTTGCTGTCCTCCTTAGCTTGAGGCAGTCTGCTCAGAAGAGAGTGAAGCCCCAAGAAGACAGTCCCTCAGTTCCCTTCTCTTCTCTTCTCCTGTTTCTGTGTGTCGCAGTTTCTGGTCAATCTTGCAGAAATGCAGCAGCCATTTTCCTTTTAAGAAAATACTTGCAAATACATTTTGTTTCTGGCAGCTCCTCAGTCTCTGAATCCAATTCCTGGAGGCATTCCAAGAAGTTATTCTGGCAAATAATTTACAGCATCTCCATGGCTCTTCTGAGACAAGCAGACCTGGGGGCTTTGCTGTGCTCCTCAAGCTCTCAGAAATTTTTGCCCATAGTCCCAAAAGTCAGCAGTTTTATAGGATTAAGAGCAACAGGACAGTTTCCCTGATAGCCCTGTGTAAGGATGCTGGGGATCTTAAGGGATCACTGCCTTTTGCCTCCCAGCCCATGTGAGCATCTGTGTTCACATGTCACCACTGCCCCGTGCTTGCAACCTTTCCCCATCTTTTTCTTCAGGTATGTCTCAGCTATGACCACACCAGCTCGCATGTCACCTGTTGATTTCCACACTCCAACTTCTCCCAAGTCCCCCTCCTCCAAAATGTCACCACCGGCTTCCAGCTTGACTGTCTCCATCCCTTCAGTGGCGGTGAGTCCCTTCATAGAAGAGGAGCGACCACTGCTCCTGGTGACCCCACCACGGCTACGTGAGAAGTATGACCACCACCTTCAGCAGTTCAACACCTTCCACCACAATCCTGCCCATGAGAGCAACAGCCTGCCACCAAGTCCTCTGCGGATAGTGGAGGATGAGGAGTATGAGACCACGCAGGAGTACGAACCAGCACAGGAGCCTCCAAAGAAACTCAGCAACAGCCGGAGGGTCAAAAGAACAAAGCCCAATGGCCACATTTCCAGCAGGGTGGAAGTGGACTCTGACACGAGCTCTGAGAGCAGCAGCTCTGAGATGGAAACTGAAGATGAAAGAATAGGAGAGGATACACCATTCCTGAGCATACCGAACCCCATGGCGACCAGTCTGGATCCGGCTGCTGCCTACCGGCTGGCTGAGAGCAGGACTAACCCGGCTAATCCCTTCTCCACACCAGAAGAGCTGCAAGCAAGGTTGTCCAGTGTAATAGCTAGCCAAGACCCTATTGCTGTATAAAACATAAAATACATAGATTCACATGTAAAACTTTATTTTATATAATGAAGTATTCCACCTTTAAATTAAACAATTTATTTTATTTTAGCAATTCCGCTGATAGAAAACAGGAGAGGAAAAGAAAAAAACCTTTTATAAATTAAATATACGTATGTACAAATGTGTTATGTGCCATATGTAGCAATTTTTTACAGTATTTCAAAAATGGGGAAAGATATCAATGGTGCCTTTATGTTACGTTATGTTAAGAGCAAGTTTTGTACAGTTACAATGATGGCTGTCCCATAGTATTTTGCAAAACCTTCTAGCCCTCAGTTGTCCTGGCTTTTTTTGTGCACTGCATTATAATGACTGGATATATGATTTGCAAGAATTGCAGAAGTCCCTCTGGTTGCTTGTTGTAGAATCCCCAGATCAAAAAGTCCTGTAATGGCACTGTCACCCTACACACCCCACCAGAAAAACACACACAGACACACAGACACACATGGGGGGGGTGGGGGGAGGGGTGGGGAAAAAAAAGCTAAAAAGAAAAAAAAATCTTCTATAAGAAGTTTTATTTGCTTTCTGTATATTAAATTAGTTTTGTCTGCTATCTGCCAGCCAAAAGGTTTGCTTCTTTGAGACCTGGGATAATAGTAGATCCAACAGCATGCTACTATTAACTACAGCAGGAATAAAATAAATAAATAAATAAATAACTATAAAAAACCTACTGAAAAAAAAAACACAAAAAATTTAAAAACCTACAAAAAAACAACAAAACAACAAAAAAACACAAAACAGAACAAAACAAACAAGCAAAAAAAAGAAAAAATAAACCACACACACACAAAAAGTCAACCTGCATTAAATAATGTTACTTATAGAAAAAAGGTAATACTGTGATTTTAAACCAAATATATTATTAATCAGAGGTCAGCTTGTAATCACTAAGAGCTGCCGTTTCATTATTTTCCAGATATTATTGTTCTAGTTATCCCTTAGAAAATGAGTTTAGGTTAGCTGAGGCTTTGAACCCAATACTCTTATTAAAAATGGAAAAAAAAAAAAAGAAAAAAAGGGAAAAAAAGGAAAAAAATATTATTTTAAGCTAAAGGGGCAAATATAATAGCAGATATCTGTAACCAAACAAGGAAGAGATCTAGCTGGAAAACAAATGCCACTAATAAGAGTGCAATCAGTTTTCACCTCTGTTTTTGAATGTTGATTTCTAATAGATTATTTATCCTTTTGTTTTCCCTCCATTTTCTTCTCTTTCTTCTCCTCCTCAAAAAGAACCCTGACAAGCTTCTATCAATAACCTTGTTGGAGTTGCTCTTGCAGTGAGAGTCACTCTTGGACACAGAAATAACTTTCAGGGCAGGCAGGTATGATTTGCTGAATGGTTAAAAAATACAGACAAGTAGGAAGGACACAGCAAATGTATGGAGTTCATTTCTACTCACCTTTGTTAACTCCATTATTTGCGGTGAGAGACAAGGCTGATGCAAAACCCATTTATGAGGACAAGTGGGTTACAGCCATAGCGTGCTTGACTATTTGATACCAAGGTTTATATAGCCAGCAATAGCCTTTAAGTCTTTGAATAGTAATGAAGAAGGATGCTGTCAGTGCTGGAGCAGTCACATCCGTTCAGACAGAAGCAAATGGCCGCTTTTGCACTGAATTCCTATCAGTTTAGTCAGGGTCATTTTGCCTCTTCTTTTGATTTTTGTTGTGTGTTGAGTTGGCACAGCATAGACTCAGGATTGATGTGGAAAACAAATGTTTTTCCTAGACTCCGGGGATTCTGAAAATGAGAACATATGTTCTACAGGTATTACTGGACTCTAAATAAGAGCCATGTCAAGAGAAAAAGAATTTCAGCCAAACTACACTCATCCTTTGGGCCACATCCTGGTCCCAGATAAATTAAGAGAAATAAGTCAAGGAAATTTTGTGAGATGTAAACCTGAGGAACTGAAGTCCCGACTCAGTAAATTGTTCAAGCATATGCTTATGCTAATCCCAGCAAAAGTTATCTTCAGCATGTGCTAGACTCCCACTGATGCATCCAGCGCATGCATAAACTTAAGCATGCACTTAAGAGTTTTGCTGAACAAGGTGTCCTATTGATTTGAGACCTGAAAGCAAAGTCTAGTAGATGAAGCAGTTTATCACCATGATGAAAATCAGTGAGTTGCTCCCACATCATATTAGTAAGAACATGGTTGAGTCTACCTGACTACCAGATTCAGCAGAAAAATTACAAAAAAGCCTTCGTACAGGAAGAAGATGAAGACAAACTTGTACACTAGGATATTAGTAGTAGAATGAAAAAGGCTAGTAAACTAGCACAGCTTTGCTCTGTGTGGTGGCTGAATTAGCACTGCTTATCTGAGAAGTCTGTGGGAGAGGGCAAAGTTTGTCAAATACATACTGTCTGAATATAAGTTCCCTTTGCCGTTTATTCCCTAGCTAGCATGTACGTGAACACACTTTGCCTTTGCAGTCCAAAACTGAAGCTCTCTATGAATTCTAGATACCATACACTCATTTTCATCCTTTTAGTCTTGCCTATTATCTCCCATCCCATGCAGCAGAACATCCACCTCCCCAGTACTTCTGCCACTCAGTAATACAGAAGCCAGGTGGGCTTTCCTGATGCAGAACACCAGTGTCCCAAGGATTTGCCCTGTTGAGTTTCCAGAGGCACTTGAATATCTGTCCTTCCAGTAAGGTCTCTGATACTGTAAAGATCTTAGAGGCCTGACAAGATAAAAAAAAAAAAAAAAAAAAAAAAAAAAAAAAAAAAAAAAAAAAAAAAAAAAAAAAAAAGGATGGCAAAAGTACAAGAGATTTGTCCCAAAATCATCCATCTTAGTGGCAGAATAGAGATTATAACACAGGTCTTCTGTAAACTCCTCCAGTATAGATCACCCACAAGGCCAGCTCTCATCCAAGTGTCTGTGATAGCCCAGAAAGTTAATAAGGATGGAAAGGGAACTTGCCTGGAAGTGGAGTAAATTATTTGACTACTAACATTGTTATTTTAGAGGGCCAGTATAAAACAAAGCAACAATTGCATGCTTGGGAGCTGTATGTGTGAGATTTAGTCGGTGTGGGTCTAGGGGAAAATGTCACATCTCTTCTGTTGCAGTGCCTCAACGTCGAAGTGCTGTGCAGTTGCTGCTCCTCCTCTCCCCGGCACATATAGTAATGTGTTACAGGGTAAGCATGAAATTAGGCTGGGGACTTCACATGGACCTAAGAACAAGAATATACAATTGGGGATATGGCTGCCTAAGCCCTTAGGTCTTTGGGGAGAATCCAGCTTACAGCACAATTCATGCAACAGTGAGTTATACCCTGGCTTGTCACTCAGAAGTGGGAGCAGGATGTGGCCTCTCACCTCTGGACTTGCATTTAGCACACTGTGAGAGTGCTCCATGTTAGTCAAGTCCACACCCGGGAGTTAGTGGGTCTACATGGCCATGGCAGGCTGCAGCCAGCTCCTGCTGACCAAGGGGCTGGAGACTGCAGCAGCCGGGAGCAGAGCCAGCAAGTGCCTATCGGAAAGGCTAGCTCCCCTGTTGGGGATGTTTGCTTCATTACCCAGACCTCTGAACTAGGCAGTCCCAACACCATTGGGCCATCACTGTGTTACTCTTGCCAGCTGAAAGGAGAAATGTACTTTGAAGAGGGAGGAATATTCCAGTAGTGGCAGAGTTGTTCAGGTTGACCTGGTTTATTTCCATGTCTTTTAACTTGAGCTGTGAGTTTTCCCTATGTATGTGTTTATATGCAGGAATTATTCCAGGACGAAAGGCTTCCTTCAGGGGTGTATAGCTGAAATACATTGTGCACAACCTGGTACAGCCTGTCTGTTCAGCTGGTATAAATCATTACAGCTCTACAGAGATTCTCATGTAACAGAGAAAAGCCTACTCCCTTCCCTTGGCCCAGCTGTTCTGTTCCTCACTTGAGCCACCCAAACACTCCTAGGTTTAAGAGATCGATCACTGCCTTTATCAGGGAGACAGGAAAGCTCCTTCTCTTTCTAGTCCTCCCGAACAACAGCATGCATCTCCTTGCTTCTCTCACACACATTGCAGTCTCCTGAGCATGCAGGATAGCAAACTTGTGTCCCCTCAAAGGACATACTTCTCAGCCTGTTGAACACTTCTTGGCCCTGCAGTGTGGCTACTTACCATCAGCTGGGACTTACTTCTAGTAAGAAAATAAGCACCTATGAAATGCTGCAGAGAAGGGCAGACAAAGAACATGGCCAATTATCATCATTTGTAATTCTCTAATCTCTTGTAAATACATCTTGTACATACTTTGATGTTTTCATCATTTACTGTCTTTATGGATTATGTGTTAAATGAGACTCTCTTAGTTTATTGTGTAACACTGTAAATAACATAACGTCCTTTATTATTTATGCATAGGCATCTAACACGCGGAGAGAGTTATCCTCATATTATTTTAAGATCTATGTCAAAAATATGTTGCATTTTTCTTTTTGCTTTGAAAAAAAATTGTAATATATCCTCTTTTTCCCCTCTTTTCCTTTAAAAGAAAAATGAATGCTAATTTATTGTTCAGGAGAGAAAGGGGATGTAACTGAAAGGCAAACTGTTCAAAGAACATGCTATGGAAGCCACAAGCTACTGATAAACTAAAGAATTTATTATCCCAAATACAGCAATAAGTAATTGTTGATTTATTAAGGTTTTGTTATTCATTTTCAGTAAAAGAGGTGCTGGATTAAATTGTTTATGTGTTGTACTGGCCCAGCTGCTCAGCAGACTGTGTCAGGTCATTAGCTGCCATCTTTCTGCATACAAATGCTGTTATAAAGGTCTTGTTCTGTCCTTGTGGGCCACTGTTCCGTGAGCTTTCTGACTTATCCCTATGGATGTGTCTGGCAGACACTCTTGTTCCTAGGTACAATATTTTTAGTTTCTTAAATTAGAATTACTGCCTTTTTACCCTGACAGTTACTACCCAAGGTGAAAGGGGGCTTGGGGGCCGGGGGCAGAAATGACACAGTCTTGGGGCTGTGGGAGCCTGCTCTACAAAAATGTCACCTCACTGCTCAGTAACAGTCAATAAAGCAAATCAGAAACTGGGAATTATTAGATGACGTCACCATACCACTGTATACATTCATTATTTGTGCAACTCTTAAATACATTTTGTAGTCCTGCTCTTGTCTCAGAAAAGAAATGGTATAATGGGGAAGAGTTTGGAGGGCAACATGACTGAACAAATATCTGGAACCAGTGGGGTTCAGGGGGCACTGAGTAGGCTTCGTCCCATTAGTCTGAAAGAAAAGACAGCTGAGGGGAGATACCACAAAGGTCAATGGAAACATCTTGTAGAAGGTAGAAAAGACTGGCTGTTAAGTACCTCTGAATACAAGAAATTGGTTTATCAATCAAAACTTCTGGGCACCATATTCAGAAGGATGTGACTCTTCATGCGAGGTGTAAGGAACTTGAAGGACTCCTTGCTACAAGAGGCTGTGGGTCATAGAAGTTTCCATGGGTACAAGGTAGTGGGGAGGGAGGGCAGATCATAGAAAGTAATCCAATGACAATTACTAAATCCATGTAAACCACATCAGAAATCCACATCAGGTGGAAATATTGTGTGTACTTGCCCTGCTCTTACCCTTCTCCACCTATCTGCCACTCTTGTAGACAGGGAAGGGCAGATATCTAATCTGGCTGTCCTTACATGATATTAGTATGTAAGGTCGTTTGGTGTTGTCATACATTAAATAAGAGGTAGGAGTGAGATAAGAACAGAGGAATGTAGAAAAAACATCCTGTGAGCATTTCACACCCATTTGTTCCCAGCCTGTTGGAAACGTAGGTTATATTCCTTCCATCTACCTATAGGTACTGAATGAGGTGCCAGACTGAGGACGGCTGGAGGAATGGAGGGACGGTGAAAGAGAGGGAGGGAGGGACAGGAGTGAGTTTTCTGTCACACTTCCTCCCTTAGTCTCAACAGAGAGAGCAAAGACCTGACAGGCCAGTCAGATCTTGGGATAGGTTCAGTCCCCTCTGACAACTTCCCTGTTTGTCACTGCATTCAAAGGTATCCTGTAGCCAAGAGTCTAGGTGCTCAGGCTATTTGCCTCACCTGAACATTTTAGCTGAGCAGGGCCTTGTCACCTCAGAGCAAGTCCAAGCCAGCATCCCATTGCAGGCTGTTGAAATGGGAATGGGTTGCTCTGAGAAGCCAGTCTCCTCTTCGGGCATTCCCACTGGCTTTTCTTGGGTGGTAGAAGAAGGGAGAGGATTTCTGAAGTAATTGAATACCATAAAAATCACTCAGAGTCAACAGGACTAAGGACCTCCCATCACATTTGACAAAGACCAGAGTGCTTTAGGAAACACATCCTTGTGTGTTCCAAATGGCTGTCCTTGCAAAAACATTGTTTGTAACTCCATGCTGTCTTTATCCTGTTGTCTGTCTCTGCCAAGCTGCTGCCTCTGCACTTCTCCACAAGGTCTGGAAGCAGGTGGCCTTGGGGAACACAACAGGAAAAGCAAGCAAACCCTTATTTCTGCAGCCCACAGCTAGGTATGCTCTTAGCATGCCAACTCTACCCAGTTATGAGCACATAATTTGGGATGATGCATTTCCCAGGTTAGCTCTCTCTGTCTCTGCTACAGCAGATTTGGTATCAAGAAAATTATACCAAATGCCTCAAGATTTTGCCACTAGTCACTGATGATGAACCTGTGTAACCCAAGCAAAGCAACACAGACTGTGCTAAGGTGATGAGCCTGAGATCTCTTCAGTGACAACCAACCCTTAACAAAGGCACTGGGAACACTTCAGGGCTAAATCTCATTTTACCATTTAGAAAAAAAAGACACAGACCATTGTGCATTTCTGATCCCAGAGTGTTTTCTCTCCCTGATGCTATGACATTTTGCAGCAGTCATTAGAAAGGAGCCCTTATTAGAAAACCAGCAAAATTATTCCCCATGTCTCCAGACTGAATGTGGCAGGGCAAATGCCATAAAACACTGGTATGTTCCTGATACTCCCATTTCCACCCATCAAGACAAGGACTGAAAGAAAGTTCCATATCTCCCAGCAAGGAAGAGGTGGAACATCATCAGGTCCATGCACATCCAGGAAGGTTGCCTTGTCCATAGAGCTGAAGACAGTTTGAGTCCCTCTCCTGGGGTGTATTTGGAGCTCTGCACTTTCTAAGCATCACATAGATTGTCTGAGCCTGAGACAAAGCCCTCAGTATGAACAGAATGCATTCCCCTTGAAAGCTAGACCTCACTCTCCGAGCCTTTAGGTCCAAGAGGTAATCTAGCAATGACTTTATTTGGAAGCTGGAATTTCAACAGAAATGGCAGCTGCTGAGCTTTCCATTCTGTTTCCACCCCTTTGGGATAGTAGGAGATTTCCCTGCAGTGGATGCCATGCCCTGGGAACTCAGGAGAGAGGAACCCTGGCAGCAATGCATAGACACCACCTAAAGAAAGATCCCCTCTTCTGATAATGGCAACAGAGGAGGTGGCAAGGTGTCATTGCAAGGTTACATTCTCATCTGTTGGTGAGGGAGTACAGTGATTGTTAACAACTGATTAAAGAATTATTCTGGTAATAGCCAATTTGGAACCAAACTTCAGAAGCTGAATAATGTGTGGGAGGTATTTTAACTTACCCTGCACATTACTGCGGACAGTTGGGTGATATGTTCACACACACACATACAGTCATATAATTTGCTGTAATGATTTCCTGATGTTCAATGCACGCTCAGTGACAGGAAAGGAAAAATGCCTTAGCAAGTCCATTCGGCATCTGCAAAATCGCCAGCATCCCAGAAGAAACACCTTTTGCACAGCAGAGAGGAAAAAAAATAGTTATTTGACCTATACTGCTGTAAAGAGATGCAAAGGGGATGCCTACTGCTTCTCCTACTGGACAGGCTGGATCACAGCTTGCAGAGAAGCCTTCACAGGGCCATAACTGAGGAGGGACTGGCAAGGGGGAGGACTGAGGGGACTCAGACTAGGGTCATGGGCAGGGTGTCTCTCATTTCATTGAAATAAACCTAGACACAAAGGATTCTTGAGAGGATTCAAGCAGAGTCACTGAAGATGCCCAAGTAATGTGTCCTGCGCCCTCTGTGTGTGGCAAAGAGAGCAAGTCTCCGAAGAGCACTTCTCACTCTGAGTTCTGACTCTTGGAGGTTCTCATCTTGTGCTTTTCACTTTACAGTGGGGACACTCTAAAGGCTCCTGAGCTGAGGGTGAAGTGAGTCTGATGCTCCGCAGAACAGACAGTAATCTGCTGAATGGGTATAAGGAGACTCAGATACATGCACCTACAGTGTCATTCCTGAAAAAACACAGTAAGAACTACTAAGGCTGTGAAAGCAGTAATCCAAAACGATAGGAAAATAAGGCCACTGACATGAATGCCACTGTATAAATTCAAGAACGTGTAATTCAGCATTTTGTTTTAGAATCATCTCTTAGTAAAAGCTCCAGAAAACAAAACAATAGCACCCTAGTGATACAGTAACCATTTTAGTTAAAAAGAAAAAAAAGAAAAAAAGAAAAAAAGAAAAAAAGAAAAAAAAGGAAAAAAAAAAACAACCTGTAATTCCGACCTCTTCTAATCTTTCAGATTTAAGCAAATGAAAAGATCTTTCAGGGGAAGGAGAACAAAGGGGATGCTATGAGGTTCTGTCTCAGGAGTAAAAGTTAAATGGCTTTGCCATCAAGCCCACATTTAGCTTTTTTACACTCACCAAGCAAGTTATTCATCTCAAACTGAGGTGATGGGAAATGTGCCACACTGCCTGAGGAACGTGGTGATGCTAAACTTGAGAGCAGAGACCCAAAATCCCTTGCAGCTAAGGAATGGCACTCAGATTCCTGGCTGACAGAGGAGCTTCAAATGTATTCAGAGCATTGCCCTAATAGAGTGGCTGTGTGAGTGCGTTGCAGTGTGTCATGCCCTGGGCACGTGTGAAGGTTTCAAAGGTCAGCCAGCAAGTTGCAACTTGCTTCCAGGGGTGTTAAATGCTCCAAGGCTGGCAGGAAAGCCCTTTGGCTTGAAGACACCTCTCCAGGGCTTTCTTCCTGAAGCTGCTGAGGAGACCTCATCACTGCTCTTTCCAGGCCAGAGGAGGAAACAAAAACACAGCTTGACTTTCTGTGTGTTAGCCTAAAACCAGACACTGTGTCAGTATTCTGCGATGATAGCTGAGGTAGTGAGAATTACTCCAGAACAGAAGGATCTGGTGGCTTAGAAACTGAACAATATCTTGCACCAAAGAGCAAATGTTTTCCCTGGTTTCTCGGAGGGCTGGTGAGTGGGAGTTGAGGTGATGAAGTACAACAGAGTATTTCAGCCTGCAGGCTGGGTAAGAGTCCTCCAAAGCCTGGAGGTACAAGCAGCATTTCAACAGTAGATGATCTCACTCTCTACCGACATGCTGCTTCAGCTTGCTCCTCACAGCAAATGCACCACAGGCTCTTCAGGAGAGAACAGTAATTAGTTTAAATGATGCTATTGCTTGGTGGCTGGGGTTGAGACAACAAGGTGACAGACATTCTTGTACATCCAAGCAGTGACATGAGTGTTCAATGACTGTAGTTCTGTGACCAGCTGTCCCATCCACCTGTACATAAACATTGTGATGATGTGGCAAGAACTTGCTGGATGTTATCCACTGCCCATGCAACATGTTTATTTTTTTGCCTAAAGCATGTAACTGCACTCATACAAATGTAAATTCTACTGGAGGACTCATGAGGTAACTCTGAAAGGTCTCATCTCTCTTTGAGAGTCCCCAAGACTTGGCAAGCTGGAATCCCTTAAAGGGGAGAAGATATTCCCTTTGCTGATAAGAGCAAAGTAGCCATGACAACAGAGACCCCAGCATGCTCTAGCCACATGGCTACCAGCTGCACACACTTCTGTAAAGATTTTGAAGTGCAGATCAAGCCCTCTGCTGTCGTTAACAATGATCTACCAGCTTGGCTATGCCTATGTGAACAGTGGGAAGATGTCCAACACAACATTTCTAGGAATAGATGAGCTATCTCTAGGGCTAAACACAAGGGTCCTAGCTCCTGTTCTTGTAAATTACCCACCATGCCTCCACAAAAATATTTGACTCATACATTCCAACTACAATATGACCCTGTTGTGTATGCTGAATCCCACCTCTCTGAAACAGTCTTTTTAACTATTGCATAAAACAGAAGTGCTTGAGGTCAGATTCTGTAGGAGGGGCTTGAGGAAGTGCAAAAACTCTAACATAGTTGGGCAAAGAGAATCCTGCTTATGAATAATTAATGTTTTCATGACTCGCCACATAAGACGTTACTCACTTTTAATATAGAAATGAAGATGACTGGGTTAAATGCACACAGCCTTCATCCCTACCCTTCCCAGGAGAAACTCTGCTGCTTTTCTTGCTCTTTGAAGAGTAATTACTTGCCCTGGAGGAGAAAATGTACTAAGACAACTGTAGCCCTCATTTGCATGCGCTGATTAGCCTCAGTATCATCATGGTTTGGTTGTGCAGATAAGCATTCTAGCTTCTCAAAAGGTAAGGGATGTCCCTGCCTTCATCCACAAAGCTGCAAAGGTTTGGCAAAAAAGCATGAATAACTGATTTGCTAATTGCTACACAATAACTGGGATTAAAAGCAGGATTGCTAATGCTATTAATGTAAGTGACAATGATAATTTGCTCTATAGTGTGTAACCTTATTATAGCTGAAGTTTGTTACCACTAACTTTTGGGTTCTCTCACAGCTAATTAGCAGGAAGTTTCAGCTGCAAATGGTATATATTTGGAGTATGAAATACCAGTTCCATGCAATGCCCCAGTTCTTGGAAGGACCCCAGATCAAAAATGCATCTCAGCCTGGTGCTGAAAATAGAAAAGGAGAGGAGAATGTCTCAGCTGGCAGCTGAAACACAACAAAGCTGTTTGGAGTGCTCAGTAGTATAGCTTGCTCTTGTTCTATGAAGGGTGGTTCTCAGAATATGATTTCTACAGCACTTGCAAAATAGACCATGACCAGCTTCAAAGACAGGAAGCAAAGAGCATTTCTGTGCTGCTCCCACTTCCTAGGGACTGTCAAGAAAGTCTTGCTTGGAGACCTCCACGTGGAATAGGGCAAAAAGCTGACCAGCAGTGAGTATTTAGGACCTCTGGGGCAAGAAGGCAGGAACAGTAAGTTCAGAAGGCATACATGGAAATGGGTGGCAGAAAATGTATTGCTAATGATAGGGAGTAAGAATTCAGCATAGCATAACACTTAAGAACATCCCATCCCTGTTGGAGACAGCACCAGCTTTGGGCTGAAAAGCTGGGAGTTGCAGCTCAGTTTTGAGCCCTTGCATAGTCCTTATCCCCCAGTCACTTGCATGCTGCAGCAGGAGTGCAATGGGCCGGGACAGGACAAACACTTTCATTAGTTCACAGAAAGCTTGTTCTAGACAGGCTGTGCACAGCAGTCATCTTTCTTGGGTCTCCTAAGTTAACAGGAACACCTGCCTGGCCATAAAGAACAAGTTAAGAGGAGGAAGAGACCAATGGGAGTGCTGAACTATGCAGCTCCATAAGGTTGCAGGCTGTTGTTGAAGAAGTAGACAGTATTTGCTTCTCCTTTGCAAACAGCTGTGCACAGTGGCTAGAAACAGTCCACTACAAGTTACTCCTGTGCAAGCAGGACTGAAAGAAAATAAACATGAAACAAATTTAGTCAGTAAAGGTGTCTGCCACATGGTAGGGAGAGGTCGACCTGACTCCTGGTGAAAGCCTCCCTGGCAGAAACAAAATTACAATGGATTTCTGCAATTACCAGCAGTATGCTTCGAGAAGCTGAAGCCCTTCCTCATTTTCTCCAAGGCTGAGGGAAGAGTGACTTACCTGATTGGCTGGGCCATGTTTATATGGTCATCCACTAATAAATCCCAGGGACTGTGCCAGTTAGCAGGCCTGTGTGATGTCTACATTATATTCATTACAGTGTTCTTGCATGCTTGCTTCTCTGACTTTTCCACCCTTCTGAGTAGAAACACACCCGTTGTCCAAAACTGCACTTAAGTGCTGAGCCTAATCCTCAGTCTGGTATTTGTCATGGTTACCACGTGCCTAACTCTAGTCTGGCCTCAAAGAACAAAACAACGAACTGCTAGAAAACAAAACTCTGTTTCCTACACCCAAATGGAAAAGTTTTGCCTTTTTAGACTTTCGCCCATCTGATTCTTCTTCTCTGAGATCACAGCTTAATTCCCACGTGGCTGCTGCCAGGACACCTTCCCATAATGACACTGTTCGAGTCTTGCCATGCCTCATCCAGCTGACACAGCTTTTTGCTTGCAGAGGACTGAAAATTTTGTTTCTGCAGAGGTTTTAGTGACAGATCAGGTAACGCGCTTTCACCACCTCACAGGATGATGGGTGTTGGTAAGCTGGATTTTCTAAGGTTTGTTGTGGACTTCTTGCAAGGATCACCGCTAATTACCAGATTGCACTTTGCTTTGGCCAGTTTGTCAATCCTTCGATTGCCACAATCTGTAGGATATGGCATGCCTCAGCTGAGTGCTCACAGACTATCATCTCACTGTAGTTGTTAATAAGTGGGGAAAAAAAAAATTGGTGCGTATTGCCAGAGAATCACAGAATCATAAAAGCACAGAATGATTTGGGTTGGATGGGACCTTAAATGTCCCTTAAAGGGACATCTAGTTCCAACCCCCCTGCCATGGGCAGGGACATCTCCCACTAGGCCAAGTTGCTCAAAGCCCCATCCAACCTGGCCTTGAACACTTCAGGGATGGAACAACTTCCCTGGACAACCTGTTTGGGTGTCTCACCGCCCTCCCACCCACCCCAGTGAATAATTTCTTCCTAATGTCTGATCTAAATCTTCTTCCAGTTTAAAGCCATTACCCCTCATCCTATGACTACATATAAAAAGTCCCTTTCCAGCTTTCTTGTATGTCCCAGTTCAGGTACTGGAAGGCTGGTATAAGGTCTCCCTGGAGCCTTCTCTTCCTCTGGCTGAACAGCCCCAACAGTAAAAAGAACTCTTGTACTACCCGCAAGGAAAGGAGTGCTGCACCTGAACAGGACCTGTGTGTTTAAGGGATAGGCACTGTGAAAGGTGAAGATGGACCAAGGTAGTCAGATCCTTCAGTGGCCCACCATGCCCCTTGGCCAGCCCTGTTTTCTTCACAGTTAACAGCTTACATTTTCTGTGTCCCCTCAGATACTGAACCAATGCCTTCTTGAAAGAAGGTGCCCAACATACTTTATGTCTGTTACTAGTTCTCCTAGCTGTGATTAGTAAAAACTGTAACTCCATTAACAATCTAACCCATTTAAGGCCACAAGCTGGGGAGGGTACCCTACTGTATTGGCACTCTATTGCCTCCCTACCTTAATCTGCACCAAACAGAGCTGAAAGTTCCTTGTTCCCTAACTGTTAAAACTTTTTTATTAAAAAATATCTCTTAAAGACTTACCTGCAATTGTAAGAGTTTGTCAGTTGAAATTGTACTTAGAAAAATAAAAGATAAAAGGCTTAATTATATTGAAATACATTCTGGTTTGGAGGAGAAATAAAAGACACTTGTGGAAGTGGAAAATAGCCTAACCAAGGTAAAAGTCAAGAAGGTTAATTAACTTTTTTTTTTTTTTTTTTGAGAAAACTTGTGCACTGAAGTGCAACCCCCCCAGAAAATAATTTTCTGGATGTGTAGACTGTGGTGCTGTAGGCAACAAAAGTAATTCAGAAATTTGATCAGATTTCTAGTCTCACTTTAATGCTGGTCTATCCTATCCAGGGCTGCTTGTGCATTAAAAAACCTCTGGTAGCAGGGGGAGGCAAAGTCAATTTCATATTAAGAGCACTGATGGCTAAATGAATGCAACAGGAAAGGGTTTCCAGAAGTTATGGACAAAATACAAGGGAAACCACAGTATAAACTCAGTTGCCCTTTGGGACAACTAAATGCCTATAGCCCCTTGATTCTGTCCTATATAGGGAGGTATCAAAAAACAAACAAACAAACAAACCAAAACAAACAAAAAAAACCACCAAAAAAACCCCAACAAACACACAACACCTGTGCCATCTCCAGTGTTTTATCTAGCTACCAGCTAAATGCCTTCTTGTGTGTATTCTTCAAGTGGTATGGTCCCAACTGCATAAATGCAGGCAGCACACATTGAGACACGGGCTGTGCAAATGATTCAGCACTCAACCCCGTTATGCTTTTAGGCCATTACCAAAGGTCTGCTTGCTGCAAGGTGTCATAAAAAAGATTACGTTATCCACAATGTGCTAAAAGGAGGCAGAGATACTGTGAAAGTAGCTGCTAGTCTGTTTAGTCACGTCAGCTTTCTCAGGCTGTTCTGTAGGAGGCAAGAAGAATTTTTAAGGACACTGACTCAGCTTTGGCCAAGGCATCTCCTCTGTGATTTAGCTGGAAGGGTTGAACTCAATTATCATCCTCAAATATGCAATTACTTGTCAGACATCCCTCTTGTCCTTGGTATGAGAAGGAATGGACCTGTTTTATCTGGCTGCTTGCACTGTACTTTTTGCATCTGCCTGTACCTGCTGTTTCTCTGAGGGACTTAAGGATGATGCAATTCAAGTGGATGGGAAAATTCCCTTCCAGACTGACTATGGCCAGCTACACTTCTCTTCCCTTCTAGGACTGGCCTTCCAATTTACAGATGACCACAGTACATCATCTGAATCCTGGGCTGCTCTTTTTTTTGCAGGACTGCCAGTAGAGGGGTTCCTTTTAATCTCAGAGAGGTAAATACAATTTCACCCTTTGGATCAATCACACCAACATTCTGACCTTGGGCATAGGAGAGCAGGCAAGCCATCCAAGTGGGGCTCTGGGAAGGAGAGTGTACAGTAAAAAAGCTGAAAGACAGGTGCACTGGGCAGACAGAAGGCAAGAACCGAGAAATAAAGTCCAAAGAGTCTCTTGTGATGTTGACAAACCAGAAGGGCAAAGAGGAAAGATGCAGACATCTTGCCCACCAAAACATCAAGCTCAGTAGGAGTGAAATCTGACTGGGTCAGACTCCAGGCAGTTTTACCCTGCCTTTGAGATTTGCTGGGAATGCCTTACATACTGGAAGGCTGTACTTGTGCTTGCATGCAGGACACTAATCAAACATTGGCCACTTTGTGCAGCCCAGAGTATCAGACACAGTACATGATCAGGGAGGTGCAAATGAACTAGAGGTGCAAATGAAATTTTTATTATTCAACAAACCTGGTTTTAATTCCTCCTTTCAGGATGAGGTCTCTCCCCAAACTGGGCATGATCTTTGGTTTCAGGGATACAAAAGTATCTATCTTCTTGTGTGACTAGCTATTTTATGGGTGTTAAAGAGAGTGTTAAGAGAAGCACAGCGTATCTGTTTAAACTATTTCAGCAGCTCAGAGAGTTACATACAGTGTAAGATATTTTTCAGATTAGTCCATTTACCAGCTGATAACATATGGGTCTGAGCTGAAATGCTCTGATGTAAGTCATGAAAGAGGCCCACGAGGCAAATTAAGCAATAACACGCTTGATGCTCTGGCATCATAACAAACCATGTTTCTTTCTAAATGGTGCGAAGTGAGGAGAGGTATTCCCTCCCCTTTGCTCTCCCCACATTCACCCTCAGGCACAAGATGACAGACTCTATGCTAAGTATTTCAGGCTGCTTTGTAGGGCTGAGGGTACCAGCTGTCCTCCTGGCAGCACTCTACAGCAGGACAGAAGGGCAGCACCTGGAGGAGCTGGCAGGCTCTTTACCTCTCCCTGTGGGTTCCTCCAACCTGCCCCAGAGCCACTTAGGTGGGGAAAGCAGGGGCAGGGTATCCTGGCAAAATGAGCTGGGGGAAACCAGGGGAGCAGAGAGAGAAAAAGGCAGAGAGGAGAAAGCTGTGGAGTTAGGGTGAGGAGAAATAAAAGGCTGCTTTACCCCTGTCCTCATTTGAACTAGGATGGAACACATTTTCTTTGTATTAATTTCACTTTTCAGTTAAGTCTCTTCTAAGTAACTGCACTTTCTGAAATGAGGAGCAGTGTCTGCTTTTAGGACTCATAATGCTCAATGTTAATTGCAGTTACTGCAGAATTAATGGTATGAGTAGTATTCAGAAAGTCTCATGTTTATACTTACTCCTATAGAAACCAAGGTCACTGCTTGGTTCTGCTAAACTTTTTGTGCACTGGAAAAAAAAAAAAAGGAGGAAAGGGGTCACATGTGCAATGCTCCTATGGGAAGTAAAAGTTAACAAATGAAGTATTATATCCCATACCTGTCATACTCAGTATAAAGCTGACGATCATGACAGTCAAGCTTTCTTTGTCCATGGCCAGCATCCTGGGACAACTCCATCCATTCCTCTGCTTTTGATCCTGATCCATGTGTTCCTGAATCCATGCATTACTAAATCCAGTTTCCATCTGCTGCTGGCTCCCAGTCCAGAACTTTCCCAGAGTCTGCCTTGCAGCTTTAGTAGTGATGTGTTACTGAGGATGAGTGTGATAGTGGTTTGTATATATTTGTATATATTTCATTATTTTCTTTTTCCTTATTACTGTTTCATTAAAGGTGTGTTGTTTAGTTTCCAACCCATAAGTCTCTATCCCTTATTCTCTTTCTCTTCCCTTTCTGGGAAGGGAGAGGGGTTAAAAGAGAATATATGTCATTCGTTAGTTGCTGACCCAGTATTAAACCTCGAGAGCTCCCATACTAGTCGCACTCTTCCTGAGCACCATCGCCTTTGAATGAGTAAGAGGAGAGATGAGAGCTGGCGCTGGACAAGACAGGCAGCATGGAAACCACCTGGCAGCACAAGGCAGCCCTTCTGCCCATGCATCTTCTGTCAATAAGTAGCAAGTTGCCACCTCTGCCAGCTAGCCACCCCACCGCTCAGTGCCAC
The DNA here is from genome assembly GCF_020740795.1 of Apus apus. Classification (NCBI taxonomy): domain Eukaryota; kingdom Metazoa; phylum Chordata; class Aves; order Apodiformes; family Apodidae; genus Apus; species Apus apus. Next base: position 64,548,251 of record NC_067312.1, on the reverse strand, counting down.
TGTGCACGTTGCTTGATGCAGCTAGTCAGTTTGGGAGCCAGAAAAAAAGGCCAGGAAGAGTGAAACAGAGAGCAGGACATATTTGGCCATTTCAGTTCTGGGTTCCACGACATAAGAAGTACACGGAGCTGTTGGAGCATGTCCAGAGGAGGGCCACAAAGATGAAAGGGCTGAGCACATCTCTTGTGAAGACAGGCTGAGAGAGTTGGAGTTGTTCAGCCTGGAGAAGAGCAGGCTCCAGGGAGACCTTAGAGCACCTTCCAGTATCTGAAGGGGCTACAGGAAAGCTGGAGAGGGACTTTTTACAAGGGCATGTAGTGAGAGGATAAGGGGGAATTGTTTTAAACTGAAAGAGGGTTGATTTAGATTAGCTACTAGGAAGAAATTTCTTACTGTAAGGCAGTGAAGTGATCAAGGCAAGGTTGGATGGAGTTTTGAGCAACCTGGTCTAGTGGGACGTGTCTCTGCCCGTGGCAGGGGGGGAGGCTGGAAACAGATGATCTTTAAGGTCCCTTCCAACCCAAACGGTCCTATCGTTCTATGACTATGGTCTGGGACAAGCAGTCATTAATGAGAAGGTAAGGATATAAGAGGTGGATGAAGACCGCTCCTGAGGAGGGCTGCAGGACTTTTGCAGGCAGCAGAGGTCAGCCTCAATCCTTGCAAGAGCTTTAACAATGCCACCTTTCCTGCTTAGCACAGGGAAAGCACCTCTAGTCTAAGGCTCAAAAACAGGTTATATCTGACCTATGATTACATGGTTTTCTGCCTGACAGGGAGTGTCTGGCAGTATTGCAGTGGGTCAATCATCCCCTCACTACGAAAAGAACATTGAGTTGTTGGAGTGTCTCCAAGAGAAGAGCAACCAAGCTGGTGAAGAGAACAAATCATATGAGAGGTTGAGGGAATTGAGATTATTTGGAGGAGTCAGGTAGTTGCTCTCTACAACTGCCTCAAAGGAGGTTGTAGTGAGGTGGGTGTTGGCCTCTTCTCCCAAGTAAATAATGATAGGAGTAGAGGAAATGGCCTGAAGTTGCACCAGGGGAGGTTTAGATTATGTATTAGGAAGAATTTATTTACCAAAAGAGTAGTTAGGCCCTGGAAGAGGCTACCCAGGGAGGTAGTGGAATCACCTACCCTGAAGTTACTTTAAATAGATGTGGCACTTCAGGGCACAGTCTAGTGGGCATGGTGGGGTTTTTTTGTGGATTGAGTGTTGTTGGTTTTGTGGGGTGTGTGGTTATGGGTTGGAGTGGGGGGAGGGTAAGTATTTTGGGGTGTTTTTTTGTGTTTTTTTTTTTCCCCTGGGTGGTCTCAGTGATCATAGGTCTTTTCCAGCTGTGACAATTCTGTGATTCTGTGACAGCCAGGGGAGCACAGCGCAATGACAGCCTACCTGCTGCCGGGCTAGGGAGCTGGCAAGGGATGCTCAGTAGCAAGTTTCAGGATACCCTGGTCTTAATCCATGCTTCAGCTGGCATCCACCAGTCTATCAAGGAGAGCTGTGGTGACCCAGTAGTAATCTTGAAGTGGCCCCATCACCACACTGCTGCTTGGGTATTTTGCATGGGCCCCCCTACAATGGGTATACCTACCATGATGCCAGGGAGAGGTGTGTGAGGAAAAGCCACAGCTGCACACATTGCATTTAACCCTGAGATTTTCTGAAGTCCACCTCCATGTCCCAGTGTCAGTGCCTGCATAACTAGACTCCTGAGGTGCTCTGACACCTACCTAAGAAGAGAGGTACTCTCTTCTGGATCACTAGAAATCCAGCCTGGCCTCAGTAACAAAGTGCAGATACACAGTGGAATACACGGAGATGTATCCTGTGTGGTAACACTGCGATGGGGAAAACTCAATTTTTTTAAATCCTTGTAGTCCCTAGCTGAAGAGCAAAAAGTTCAAATAACCCTCACTGGCTGTAGTCTAGCCAGGAAATCCTGACCTCAAAGGTGAGGTCATTAAAGCTGAACTTCTGGAAACTCAAGAGGTGTTTAGAGAGCCTGGTAATTACTGTACTAATCCTTCAGACAATGCTAGCTCCTGGGATTTCTGAAGCATTAGCACTTTATAGGAGTTAAGCCCAGATCACTACACTCTCTCCTCACAGGAGTACCTCCTAATGCAAATACTGCCTAGACCCTAGAAGTCTCTCTAGGGTCATGCATGCAGAGCTAGGTCAGAAGTCAGAGATGTCAGAAACTAACCCTGAGCACTTCTTAGCAGATGTAAGTTCTTTTTGTCTAATTACCACAGAGCTGACATCATCTGTTTATCTGTGTTTATCTGACACCTATGAAGCATCAGTAATACCCGCTGTGGAATGAACTGCCTATTTTTTCCAAAACTTGTCCCTTTGAGTACTTTACCCCTGTAGGCTCAGCAAGCCAACAGGTCAGCAGAAAGATGGAGCACCCAGGAGACAGAGCACGGTTTTAATGACAGTGTGGAAATCAAATGCCTAATCCATGAAAAATGCCTATGACAAAATATGAACAACTGAATTCATACTCTTAGTAACACTGGGAACAGCTCAGCAGAACAGTTGTGTTCTTTCAATCAGACAAAGTAGCTGTTGCCCAGCAGCTCTCACTTTTTCCAGTGGGACACTCACATTCCCAAACAAGTCCCACTGAAGGCAACACTTTCTTACAGGGACCAACTGGTGCCCCTACAAAGCAGGGGAAACAGGACCCACTGTGGTCAATTAACTTTGTCCAGCTAACCAAAGATTTTCTAGCAAATTTTGCTAGTTGTGGTTGAAAAACAACCACAACTTTTGTTTGTTTGATTTGTGTGACTGCTTCTACTTGGCAACATGTAGCAGTTACTGCTATATCATGGGCATGAGGATGTTGCTCAGCACTTCTGGCTATCAGCCTGCTGACTCCTTCAGCCAGGCCAGGGATCTAGCATGGTCAGCTGAGGTTGCCACACACATACAAATTCCTAAAGACATTGAAGCACACACATCTAGGCTGATCTGAGGTTTCCATCAGTGACTAATCACAAAGCAGGAGCCGCAGGGCCCCTCAATGATGTCCCCAGCTGCCCCCAGACTATGCCTGCTCCCCTGCAGGCAGTATAGAGGAATCCAGGATCTGAGACTGAACCCACATCCATCCTTATCAATGAATGCAGGGCATCCCGGATAAGGTCTTACCCAAGAACTATAATTTCTCTGGCTTTGTCATTTATACAGCATGGAACATGCTGCACAATGCACGTTGAGACATATTCACAGATATTTATTAGCAGGATCTGTACCTGATGGCATGCATTGCCTGGAATTGCCTGTAAAGTTACTTTTGGGGCAAAATAAAAATTAAATGAGAGAAAGAGAAAGGAAGAGGAAAAAACCTCTGGCAGCAAGTGGGGAAAGAAATAATGAAGGTTCACAGGCAAGTGTCCTATTCCTGATGTCATCTCCAGAGCAGTAGCTCATCTCCCATAATACTTCCCCATAGCAATCATTAAGTTTTTCATTAGACTCTCTCCTGGTTCTCCGAGCTTACAGATGCTCTGCACACTAATGCACTAATGCTCAGGTGTAAGTGCTGCACATTGGTGTAGCACATCTGTGTACATATATGTAACAGGGCCCTCAATAATAAACAGGGCTCTCAAAAATAAACCAAAGCAACCAAAGGCGGGGAAAAAAGGGGAAAGCAGACAGAGTCCTCATGTCAGTGGCAGACACTTCCCATGGAAGCACATCACAGCATCACTGGCAGAGTCACAGGTGCAAGACTGTGAGAACAGCAGCAAAACAAGAATAGGAAAGCACTCCAGCAGATGGTCTGGAAATCACAGCCACAGCATCTCAGGTGAAAAAAGTACCAAGCTGTGAGTAAAAGGCACACTGCCGAGTTGCAGGTTCTACTTACGGCAAGCCTATTTGCAAATGCCTTTGGTATGATAAAAGATAAAGCACCCACAACACATTGCTACAAACAGCTCCAGCAGAAGCCCTGCAGTGGGGAAGTCAGTAAGTTAGTGCACCAAGTGTAGCTTTTCACTTTGAGAAATGAAGGCTAAAGTTCATACCCCATACCCAATACAAAAACACATCCATACAAGGATCTGAGCTGCTCTCTCCCTCATCCCAGTCAGGCACTCGCTACCATGTGGCTGTGGATGCTCTGTGCAGGGCTGTGCTCACACATGCAGAGGCAGGAGCACTCTATTTAGGAGCTGGAGAGGTGTTTATGCTTTGAAGACACAGTCAAGTCAGAGGCATATTTCTCATCTGTTTCTGCAGCTTCTGCAGAGCTAAGTAGTCTCTCCACTTGAGCCATTAATGGTTCAGCAAAAATTGGAACCTTCAGGAAAGAGTAGTCACGTAATGGAAACTGCAGAGTAAAATGTTACTGTAGCCTGTGGTTTTTTTATCTCCCCTCATATAAATAAGGTTTAGCACTGGCAACTCTGAGAGGGTAGGCTGTTAAAGTATGGTTTCTTTGTAAAAGAAAGCAAAGGTCAGTCTGCTTTGTCTCACTGTGACCTTACGTACCTCAAAAAGGAGAGTGCTGAAGAAGGCTCAGCTTGGCCCAATCTACAATTGAGAAGCATGAAATGGTTTATCCCCTTTCTGGAAGAATTCTTTCTTCTGTCTATGTGCATGAGGTGTAGCTAAGAGATTAAAAGCTAGATCAAGTTAACTAACAGCCTATTCATGGTCTCAAAATTTGGTCATGAACATGTAGGTATCAGTCAGGAAACCTGAACACCATTAAGTCTGGGATCATCATGACAGTGGTGCTGCATTACTGTTTCAACAATTATTAGAGAGTACTGCAACTTGCATCCACTTGTCTGCTTTCTCCAAACACCAGAGTGGCCAAACATGGAAATGAACAAGTCCAACAGTTTTTGCTATTTGGGCATTATGCATCCCTCAGCTTCTGATCCGTATGCAAGGCACATGCATAACCCATACTCTGCAACCTAGCAGGTTAGATACTGATTTTCATAAGCACATCAACCTTAAGTTAAAGGGGCTTTAGCAAAACCTTCATGTGCTGTGGGAGGATCTTCACAGAATCTTATTACCACATCAGTAGTAGTTTTGATACTTAAGTCTATGTATTCTCTTATGTCCTGAAAACAACAGGATACAGGAGGAAGAAGTGGGGAGAAAGAGCTAAGTCCTTCACCTCTGATCACTGATGTGCCATAGATGAGTTTCCATTTGGAGAATATGGCCAGCTTTGGTGGCTGAGGGGGACAAGCAGTGCAGTGCCTCCCTAACAAAATGGCAGCCTCTTACAAGGGTTGTTGATGCTGTCAGACCCTTGGTCCCTGAATGGAACAAATAGCTGTTCTGCCTCGGCTTGCTCTGCCCCTCTTTCTGCATATAGGGATGAGAAGAAGACTCTTAGGCCTTTTCTAGCTGCTACTAAATTATTATGGTGCAAAGCAATGAAGAATCAGTCACAGTTATGTTTTTGAGAAGATGAAACAAGGTGATGTTTTCTTTCCCCGTGTGTGTTGCTGCACAACATCACCAAACACAAACAAGATTTGTCACTCTGAGGGGGCGGAGGGAGATCTTTTTCAGGCTATTATGTATATCAGGAACAGCTTAATCACGAGTAGGGTTTCTTACTTGCCTAAGACCATTGCTGTATCTTTCAGGAATCATCAATGTTCCACTTAGGAAATATTTTTGCCTCTAGTAATTTGTATGTGTGTGTTAGCTATCCAGCAAAAGATGGCATGACTAAATAATCCAACAAGTGTTTTATCAGCTTGTGTTTGCTCCCGATTCAAAGACAATGCCCCCCAAACAGTCATTCCCCAGGAATGCAGATCTTAGAGCTTTGGCATTAAATTTCACTTAATGGAATTTGCTGCACAGATAAAACACAAAAAAACAGCAAGTCCTGACTCTGAGGACATTTCCTGTGATAACAAACAGTTGACATAGGAAAAAATATAATTTATCCACTGGTTTGTCTGAGGTCAATGATTTAAAAAAACAAAGTTAAAAAAAAAAAAACAACCAGACAAGCACCCCAGAAGAATGGATTTCAAATTGATGAGGTATTTCATCCTGATTTTCAAGTCATATGAGCTCACTTGTTGCCGGATGTGTTTTAGAGGACTGGCACCAGGAGCTGCTGAGGAGTTGTGTTGCCATGTTAGCAGCCAAAGGAAACCGTGCCTCCTATCTCGTGCCCTAAGAGCCCTTTGGACAGCCAAGTGCGACAGAGATTTGGTCCTGGCTGGAAAGTGGCAATGAGTGTTACATGTACTTCAGATTTCTTTGGAGCAAAACCAGCAGTCACAGACATGTTGGTATCTATGGCCTCCTGTGTCTGATGCTCTGCCGTGGGATTAATGGGCAACCTTTCTCTGGTACACCACAGTGTTCTTCTAAACTGGAGACTGAACATGCTGGTAGAAAACCACGGAAAACCAGAAAAGGCTTCCATCTTTCCAGAGTACTTCTACCTTCTACAGATGCTGCTGTCTTCATGTTTTACTATCATGTGTTTGCATCCTATTCCAGGAGCCACTGCCCCCTCCTTTGTTGATTTGGTATCTCACAATGGGGACAGGAGGGAACTCAGAAGGGTTGTACTATGTTTTAAAACCTTTGAACATGAAGAATTTGTGTAGTGCCCAGTTCTCTCCATTAGTTACTGCTCAGGCATATCAGTCAGATACCAAAGGTAGTGGAAATTGATACTCCTCTGACTTTTCAGAGGAGTTCAGAGGTTCCAGAAAAAATTATCAAAGCAACAAGTGGGGAGAGATATACTTTATAGCTGCCTCTCTGATAAAGGGTAGAAGCCCTGCAATTGCCTTCCTTGTGCCCCATTCTCCTCTCATGGCCATCCGGTATGAACGTGAAGTTTTCCTGGATTGCACTGCAGGATGATTGATTTTCTTACACCAAAGCCTAGGCCTGAGCAAAGAGACCTGAAACATCTGAGCTGTTACACAGTGCCAAGTTAAGCCTTCAGTGTTACTAGATGGCAGGACTTTGTTAGCCAGCAGAGAAGCATGCTATGCAGCACAGTGTGCCATTGGGGGCATGAAAGGGAAACTTGCTTCTCAGTTCCTGTCTACTTCTTGTCTCTGAAATTAAGGTGTGCAATGCAGTTTCCATCTCTGTTAAAAAAAAACAAAACAAAACAAAACAAAACCCACAACAAAACAAAACCAATAACAAACCACTTCCACCCTAGAAGATATTCAAAAGAAACACTGAGTGATTTGACATTTGCTATCAGAAATGGCAGCATACATGCTCTTTTCAGCAGTCGATTTCAGTCCCTCAGGTGAGATATTATTAATAGCGATATCACAGAAACATAGAATCACAGAATAGTTTGGGTTGGAAGACACTTTTAAAGGTCACCTAGTCCAACCCCTCTGCAATGATCAGGGACATCTTCAACTAGATCAGGTTGCTCAGAGCCCACTCCAATCTGATCTTGAATGTTTCCAGGGATAGGGCATCTACCATCTCTCTGGGCAACCTGTCCCAGTGTTTCACCATGCTCATTGTAAAACTCTTCCTTCTATCTAGTTGGAATCTACTCTCTTTTATTTTAAAACCATCACCCCTTGTCCTGTTGCAACAGGCTCTGCTAAAAAGTCTGTTCCCATCTTTCTTATAAGCCCCCTTGAAGTTTTGAAAGGTCACAATAAGTTTTCCTGGAGCCTTCTCTTCTCCAGGCTGAACAACCCCAATTGCCTCATCCTGTCTTCATAGGAGAAGTGCTCCAGCCCTCTGATCATCTTCAAGACCCTCCTCTGGACCCCTGCAACAGATCCATGTATTTCCTGTACTGAGGAATCTAGAGCTGGATGCAGTAAGCCCTAGAGTTTTCTTGGGGAGAAAAGAGGAGAGAGTAACTGAGTGTCTTGGGCAGGCAGATTTCCCTGCCCTGCTGAGAGACCATGGATATTGCAAGAGCGTGTGCTTTCAATCCATTCGCAAAGTAAAAGAAGGGGCTTGAAGGTTGTTAATGCTTTCAGTCGTCTAAGGAGCTCAGGTGATGATGGAGAAAACCATTTCCTCTGGAAAGGAACCCTGTTTTCTATAATTGCCAGTGGCTTTCTAGTATACCAGTCTGCCCATCCAGTATCAGCTTTCCTGAAGTACAAGTGAAGATGTGGTAAGGGAGCCATTACCCACAAAGAATGACCTCTTGATGAGCCTCCAACAGCGCTCTGAAGCCTGTTCTCATCAGAAGCTGGGTAACCATCCTCTTTCCAATGCTCTGCACCTGTAATAAGCTGACTGTGACAAATGACAAATGTCACCTGCAGCAGAGCTCTTTCTATTCAGCTCAGCTTTTCAATAATCAAGTACTAAGAAGTAGTGCATTCTTGCTGCTGGGAACTGTGCAGATTTCTAGCTAGTTCCATAGTTTGGAGGGCAAAGAAGATAATAGCAGGCAGGAGAGGTTATTTGTAGAATGGGTCAGAAAATTGATTTGTTCCAACCACAAAGTAGTGTGGGTAAGAACAAAAATAGAAACCCTTAGTCAGAAATATCTGCATTCACTATCCATACTTAAGGCATTTGTCAGAATGTGGTCGTGAGTGCTTTGAGGGTACCAAAAATTACTTTTGCTGGTTTCCTTCCTTTTCTTAAATATTTTAACTTGTCAAAATTTCTAAATATCGAAAATGGATCTGTCAAGAAAGACATTCCTTCTCCATCAGACCCTGATCTGATTTTCATCAGAGATCATGATATATAAATATCCTGTCTGCTTGCCTCAGTCACTCGGTCCTGTAATAGTCATTGAAGGTATTGACCAGTACCTCAGAGGTAATTCCACAATTTTTGTGGAAGCTGAAACTTGGGTAGGAGACCCACTGTAAAAGGGGCTGTGACCAGGTGTTTTCTTTGGCCTGTGGGCTGCACCATTAGCTGATGTCTCTTGTCCAGTCAGCAGTTTAGGACCAGTTGGAGGGGTGAAAGAGTGAATAGGGAAAAGTGGGGAACAATAGCAGTGCTGCTTAGAGTGAAATCCTGTAAAATCTTTTTTGGAGAGTGGGCCAGAGCTATGAGAAAACTGTCTTTGTTAGTGCTTCTTCTAGTTTGATAAACTTTCTGAGGGGAATGAAATGCTGACCTCTCCTTATTCAGTGCTCCAAAATGGGAAAAGAAAGTGGACAAATTGCCTTTTCCTCTAACTTACTACTGCTCTGAATGAACAAATACATAAATCCAGCTGTTTCCGTTGCCTGTGTGGTCCCAAGACTGAGGAATCTGCATGTTTCTTGGTAGGTAATGATGGTGTCACCTTGAAATAGGCATTTGGGATTAAGAGCCAAAAAATCTATTTCAGAAAGGAATTATAAGGGCCTACCAATAGCACAGCCTGTGCTTCATTTTCCTCTTGAGAACTTGAGGAATAACATGCTAAAGACACAAATCTTCAAGGTACACAAACTTTTTTGCTCTGACTGCTAGCAGACTGTGATGAAAGAGCAGCTAAATCATGTAGATCTTTATAAGAATAAAATTATATTAAATCTTAGTCTTGCTCTCAATTAAAGCTGAAATTGGACCCAGCTGATCCACTTTGCTCCCTTGACTATCAAGCTGAGATGCCTTTTTATCACTCTCTAACAGACTTTGTCCACAGCCAGTTGTGGTTGAAGCTCAGAAGTTTGCCCAAGTCAGCCTGTGATCTGCAATAGCACAGCAGTGAGTTGTTAGGAAAACAAGATCTTAGAATCATAGAATTATAGGACCATAGGATGGTTTGGGTTGGAAGAGACCTTAAAGATAAGCTACCTCCAACCCTCCTGCATGGGCATGGACACCTCCCACTAGATCAGGTTGCTCAAAGCCCCACCCAGCCTGGCCTTGAAGGTTGTGGACCCTCCACAACTCCTCCAGGCAACAGCTCCAGTGTTTCACCACCCTCATAGTGAAGAATTTCTTCCTAATGTCTAACCTAAATCTCCCCTCCTCCATTTTAAAGCCATTATGCCTTGTCCTGTCAGTACATGAACATATGAAAAAATCCCTCCCCAGCTTTCTTGTAAGCCCCTTTCAGGTACTGTATCATGCCATGCTTCAACTTCCATCAGAGGGCTTAGAAAATAATTTTAAAATATTTTCATTGATAGATGGGTCCTCAATTAAAAATATTAGGAGGCTATTTCAATTGCTGATTCTAGCTTTCAGGGATAAAATTCTTGTATGTCCTTCTGTGGACACAATTAGATTCTTCCTTGACATCAAAAACACAGTACCTATCAATTACTTGTGTGTGACAGAGTGAAAGAAATAGCTTGGTTTGTGAATAAATACTGATACTTTTGTTGTTTGGTTCTTTGACCTTTTCTACATGCAGCCTTTGGGCTAAAACAGGCCTTTTGTGCTAGCTCTGCCATAAAAACACTTCCAGTGATTTAAGTGACTGCAGTATCAATGAACGTTAACCCAGGATAAGCCTTCTTTTCAGAGAGACCTTTAAGCATACTTCTGGGGCTATGGCAGGTGAATTGCAGCTACAGCAATTTAATTATTTTTAAGACCTTCCTTGATCCTGGACCTTGCTACAGCCACAGCAGAAGTAACAACCTTGGTTCCCTTGGTGTGCAGATGAGATAGCTTACATGCAGCATCAGCTGAGCTGCAGACAGCCCATTTCCTCGGTGGCCCCTGCTGCTGGTAGGCTGGGAGTTATCATGCTGTTCAGGATGGTGCACAACGGCACGAGCCCAGGAGCAGGCCCTGCACAAAGTTTTATTTTCAAGTTGGCCATATGAAGTGCTTTTATGGCTTGACACAACTGGGGGTTCAAAAAACCACTTGGACTTTCATTCAAGGTGGCCACCTGCATATGCGTATTTTGGCCAACGACACTGGTCTTGTTGCAGAGGTGAGATCCACTGTGCTGGGCCATGTGCAAAACCAATACTACTCTTGGCCTTGAATGCCAAGAGCAAAAGTTGTTTAAAACTAAAATCTCCACTGCCTTGTCTGCTACTTAAGGATTTGTCTTAATGGCACAGCTCCTGCCAGCTGGAGTAAAGAGAAAAAGTTTCCTGGCAGTCTCAGGACGATGTGGTACATGAGATGTCTTGTATGCATTAAGTCTTTGTGTGTAACTAACCAAGCCTTCTTTTGGAATGGCTAGGCTGGGCAAGAGTGCCTTTGGATTGCCATGGGATTAGTCATGTTCAGCATCCTGCCTTTGGTTATATGGATTCTAGTACAAGTACCATAACAAAGATTTGCCTCACTGCAGCTGTCAAACAGATGCCATAGAGCTGGAAGACCATCCAGTAGTCCACAGTTTTTGCCTTACATAAAGCTGTATGGGCTTGATACTGTTTACTTAACAGCTTAGAGACATTAATCAGTTTGAAATTGTCAGCAGGCTCTGTGCCATGTGGACAGGTAGCATGAATTTGTTTACACATTCCCTTCTAAGTGTGTCAAAAGGCTTGCTGAGGATGCTGAAATCCTAGAATGCCAGTCCATCATCCACATTTTATTCAAAATAACCTACTGGCTATGTGTTTTATGAGACAGCCTACGTTCAGGTCCATGGGAGACTGTATGACCTTACCCTGCACATAACACCTCTGCAGCAAATACTTCAGCAGGCAGTGTTTCATGGGCCAAAGGGGGACAAGACACTCTGCTGTAAGACTGTTTGTGCCAACATCTTAAGGACCTATTGGATGGAAGGGTGAGGGATAGCTTTAAAGCCTCTCACAGCAGATATGCAGAGGGAAAGACTGCCCTGTTCCTAACCTAGGGTGTGTTCAGCAGTGACGCAGGCCACTTCAGATCAGACTGGAAACAGGGCCACTGCAGCACTGTCTTCAGTAGTCAGGACAAATAACTCTGGTCTGCACACTGGGTACCTTCCAAAGCAACCAACACAATGACTGGGTACTGAATTTTTCCTTCATCTCCTGGTTGGACCTCTCAATTATGTTGTATACTCAAGTTGTTAACTTGTAGATATGATGGCCAGGAGCTGGCATTTTTGGATATTTTTGCATTTTTAATGAGATTATATTTTACCACAGCTATCACTCCTGAAACTACAGGTGCAGGTAAAATCTGGGCTATGCCATTACAGGAGGTAATAGCATGCATTTTTATCTGATGTGTTTGTTGCTAGATGATAGTTTACTCCACTTAATACAAACAAAGTGTTTTTCTCATCTTATGTTTCCTTTCCAAAAGCCATTCTGAGATTGATGTGTGAATTGCCTCTCATTCAACTAATTTATAGATTATGGTCATAACTCTAAACAAAACAAGAAGTTTGGCAGAGAGAAACTAGAAAGCCTTCAACCCATGGATTTTTGTGCCTTGTCTGCACTTTCAGATTACTTGTGGAGGAATTAAAACTTCTTCATTCTGGTGACACAGACAACATGGCTGGGTCACTGGAATTTTACTGGTTATACATGTCAGTCTTCCTTTTCTTGTTTCATGAATGTGCTATGCTATGTGTTTTTCTCAGTCAATCAGCACCTTTTCCTTATGACATTCCCATCCCATCAGTGTGCCTGGAAATACGGAGATTCTCACTTCCTGAATTTAGTGTTACCTACCAAATAAAATACCTGAAAGCCATTTTAGAGAATGGAGGTTCACAGCAGCTTGCACTCTGACTTTGTGTATCTTGTTTACAAGGAACCTGGCCAATTCTACATGTCCAACTGCTGCAAAAGACACAGCAAGAAAACTGTCTCAGTCCCATGCCTTCCCTTTCTTTTTTCTTCTCCAGAGCATCACATACTCAACCCCACACTTTTGCTTTACCTCTTCTTCCTTGGAGACCTCTGTCTTCTAGTCTTTTCCCCACTCTATGGAAAGGGAGATCACAGGCTGGATGGGGTAGTGCCCATAAAAATAGGGCTGTGGAGAGAAAGAAAGTATTGGGAGTTGTGGCCCCACATGAGGAGTTAAGATTTTGGCTTCCATAGGAGGGAAGGTGTTTGCAGGGGTCACAGCCCAGAAGAGGACCAAAACTAAGAGAAAAACATCCACACTGCATAGCTAGTTTTACATAGTCTGATGAAAACAACTAGAGTCCAGGGAAAATAGCTCTTATCTCTCCGGGTTTCCTCTGATACCTTCTTTATTTCAGTCTGTTTATTGATGGAGAGAAGGCATTTGGGAAACAGTACTAATTCCAGCCTAGTCCTTGGTCACTATCCCACCTTCTGTATGCAAAAACTCATAAAACACAAACCCTAGGCTCTGAATGAGGATTTTTCCAGCCATTTTTATCCTACATCTTAGCGGTTACGATCATGCTCTAAGAATTTGTATTATCAGTAAGCCTGACCCCTCAGACACCATGGTCATGCAGTAGACCCACCTAGCAAGGTCACCAGATTCCCCAGAATAAGAGTGGCTGTAGCCCTGTGTACCCTGCCAGATGCCAATCTAAGCAGCTCTTTACAACCTCCAGTCTTGGAGACTCTTTTTTAAAGTGAGTTAGTGCCTATTAGGTGGTTATTCTTTGCAACACAACCAGAATTTAGCTACAGATCCTTCTGCAGAGCTTATCTTGAGGCAGGATTTGCCCATGCTCTCTCTTTGTGCAGCTGAGTATTGCTTCCTCAGGTAGCACCCATTGGACAGCATCTCCAGTTTGCTAAGATTGTCTTGAAGGTTAAACCTTTCCTGCCACAGCGTATGTGCTGCCTCTCTCCGCTCTGAAGAGTGAACAAAGTACGAGACCTGGCTATGCAAAGACCAAGGCACTGTTGAAGTCATGATGGTCCATCTATTGAAATGTACCATCTGCTATAAATTCAGACTTGCTCCAGCATAGCAATAACAGCCCTGCAGGTTTATCTGAGGCTCAGGAAGGTCCTCTTAACAGCTGCATGGCCAGAAATGAAACCAGACTTACAAACCTCACTAGCCCCAACCCATGCTAGCACAAAGATGCTTTGAGCAAGTTGGTGATTTTTATGTTTAGAGGTTTTATTCTAGCTTTTTAAATTTTTTAAGAACTCCCTACTCTTCTACAACTTCTTTCTCTCCTGATCTTTGCACTTTCAGTTTTTGCTTAGACCACAAGAAAGAAGGGCCATCCTATTTCATGTTACAGATTTTTCTCACACGGGGGAAATCACAGATAGAAATGCTGCTTCTACTTTCAAACCCTGAACTGATTAATATAATCAGTGTGGTGATTTTGTGATAGGAAAGGAGTGCAGAGCTGAAGACATCTGGCTGAAGAAATATGAAACTGAGGATGGCTAAGATAGCAGATCCAGAGATCATGTGGTGAAATCATGAACTGGAGACACCACTGAATATTGTGGCCTTCAGTTAGGATACCTGGCAATCCAGGGCACTTAGTAGCATAGACATCAGAGAACAGGGATGGATTATGTAGAAGATGGGTCATGTGAAAGAGTTAGGAGGATATGGATGAGAACTCCCCTGCTAGAAAGAGAAAAGGACATTCAGCTTCTGGACTCAAAAATAATGGATTGGGAGGGGTAGGGAGGAGGGCAGGGGAGGACAGGGGGAGCAGGGGAAGAATAAAATAAACATTTTGTGGTCAATATTAGAATCATTTGTTGTTAAACATTTTCTAAACTTGAAAAACTGAGGCCCAGTGATTTTCATATAGAAAGTCTTCCTTTGCTGTCCACTGTTCCCTTCCTTAATGTAAGCCTCATGCTTAGCACCTTGGCATCCTCTTGGCCTGCTTAATACCCACAATTTCTTGTTCTTTGCCTATGCAATACTTTTCTCTTTTAGCCCATTTGAGTTTAGCTTCTCCATAAACCTGTAGGGAATCATCTTTTCAAAAATTTTTTTAGAAAGTCACATAGTACCTAACAACTGGATCTTCCTCACAGATATGTTCAGTGGCTCCTCAAAATGCCCCTCACAGATTGGTGAAATCTGACTTCCCTCTGCAAAGCCTGAGGACTCTTTTTGATTGTATTTGTTGTATCCATAAATTTGATCTTGTATTGCTCAGCATGGATATCAGATTTACTAATCCACCCTGCCCACAAAACCCCTCCTCACATCTTGTTTACAACTGGTATGTTACTAGCCACTCACTGCTTCTGTAAAGGGGTTGTTTTAAATGGCAGTTCTCACACCACAGTAACTGATGTGGAAATTTCATACTCGAACTCCTTTTGAAGTTTTGGATGAATGTCATCATTCATGGTGACTTTTTCACTCTTTATTTTATAAAGTTGTTCTACAGGTTTATTCAGACACAGATCCTCCAGAAAAAGGGAACTGTGAACCGTAGAGAGCTCTTTTCAAGTAAACACAGATGTGAAGAATGTATTTAGTTTTCTGCTTCAACCATATCTTTTCACCTTGACCTCTATGACCACCCAGACCTTTTACACAGCCTTTGAAGGGCATCCTTCTCCTGGTGCATAGGGAAGGTAGATATGCCATTGGCAAGTTGATCCTCCGAAGTTTTTTACCTGCCTGCTCATAATTCTGATTTACCAGAGGGATTCCTATTGTCCTCATTTGATCTCACTTGGAACTTCTTTTCCTCCTTCATGAAGCATCTTTTAACCTGCTGTTTAATCATGTAAGGCTTGCCCTTTTGAATCAGGCCTTGTACTTTGCTCAGGGCCAGGTAATCACCTGGTGTGGCATTTCAATGCTCTATTAATTATCACTTTTCCACCAAGTTTCTGCTTCAGACCATTTATTAGTAGCTTCATTTAAAAATATGTTGTCAATTCCAATACATTATTTCTAAGTCAAATATTTGCCAATAAGTATGTGTATATGTACTGTTACATATATATGCATGTATGAATATATTGTAATTTGGTTTCCTATTGTCTGTGTTCTGCTTAAATGAGAATCTTCAAACTGATCTTTTCCTTTTCTTTTCCATGAGCTTCTATTCTGCTTTCTTTCTGAGGGTGCAGTTTCTCTCAGCCCTACAGATGCATCATTCCAAGCAGTGTGTTTTGTTGTACTTCGTTGCTTTTCTTTCTTTTTTATCTCTGATTTGCTATTTGTTCTAGATGAGGTCTGCTTCCATGCTGGATTAGCAGAAGCCCTTACATTCCAGAAATCAGACCCTTGTGAGCTCTTGATTAAAATGAATGTTTCCCTCTCATGCTTTCCCTATGTAATTTACTCAGCTATACATAAAGGCTTTGCTTTTCCATAGCTCTGGCTGGCCCTGAACATGCTCCTGGAAGGGCTTCTGAAGATTATATTGTCCACAGCCATAAATTTTGTATATAGAATCTTGCTTCTTAGCTATCTCTTTTTCAACCATAACTGATTGCCCATCACTATCACATTATTTCCAGCACTCCCTAAGAACCTGTCTAGGCACATGGAGGGATTTTCTACCTTTACATCATCTGCCAAGCAAGTCTCCCTGTAATCTTCTCCAATATACTAAGCAGAGACTTGTACACACAATAATCATATGCAGGCACTGTAATAGCCTGCATCTGCCTCTCTGTTGGCACACCTATTATCCTTAACACAAAGCAATATATGTGTCCACTCTGGGGCTTATTTCTCACTTTTTTTTGTTAACTGGCTATTCTCAGCTGCACTGCACTGTTAAACCTGAGTTGGACTGACATGCAATGTCCAAGAAATGTCATGACAAACTCCTCTTTCTCACTGAGTTGTTCCAGATTGGTCTCTGGAGTAAATGGTGTGTACATGGAAGCTGGGCAGTGATCCACCTGCCTGGCAAGCAATGACCTGTGTGCCGTGAACAGTAACATCCCCTGTGCTCCTATAGGCTCTCCTGGAGGGGAGAATAACATTTCATTGCTACTGCTACTTGGAGTGATTGCATTAATTTATTTCTCAGGATAGACAGACTACTTGGCTTCCATGTAGGGTTGGCTTCCCAGTGGAGAATCTTTCTCCACTATATCGCTGGATCAGTGTTGGGGTTGTCTTGCTTAGGCACACCAGAAAGACCTGTCCACATCAACCCCATGTGCCTGGAGTCTTAACAGCAGTGCTTCTTCAGATGTTTTTTTCAGAACTTTCTAGTTGAGCTCTTGACTGAAAGTCTTCCCTTGGTTCTCAGCATACTTGAAGAGATCAGTTTTAATAGCAATAAATCTGAAAAGGGCTTTTCCACAGCACAACAAAGCAAATTCTGCCTGCATGAACAGCATACGCAGTTAGGTGCAGCTAAAGACAGAAGATTTGTCTTTGTTACCTTTGTCTTTAGTCTGCCATTTCCATAATGTCAAAGTGGGGGGGCGGGGGGGGGGGGGGGGCGTCTTTCAAACTTAGTATTCATAATGATTCTGCCACTGAAGGAAGCCTGGATGACCCCGGAAGCATTAAACTGGAGAGTAAAGCATTTTCCTCCCCGCAGCTTTTCAAAGCCAAGTGTTCAGTAATCCTGAAACTCTAGATACCAGGTATAAAACGCTGGCCTCTAGTGGTAATTAACAACTACTACCACTAAGAAGACAAGTCCTTTTGCAGAAAAAAGTTGGTGAGAATGAGCATAAAGTACAGCATCTCTGAAATAACGGTAGTATTTTATTGATATATACTTCTTATTGGTTGGGCAGCAACCAAGTGTGGTAGAAAATAATAGGAAAACACAACCAAAGTCAATGTTGTGAGGACAGGAGTCAACATCAATTCCCTAGGCTGCCACGACCAGAATGAATGCACTTTCCCAAATGAATAAGCTTTCCATTTTGTTCTAAAGTACCCCTTCCTTAAAATAAGCATGGTCTAGAAATCAATAAGCCTGATAAATGGATTAAAAATGGACCAAAAAATAGATCTCAAAAAGTAATTGTTCAAGTGGATGGGTCTGTGAATGCAGATTATTTTAGTTGTATTCCTCAGGGTGGATTTCGGTCTTAGGGCTGCTCAATATTTTAATCAATAATTTGGAAGGAAACATTAAAATCATTGCTGATAAAATTTGCAGATGATACAGGCACATAGATTAATTAATGGTTAAGGAAGGTTTCCTCAGGGAAATCCAGATTGCTAAGCTGTGTACTGCCCAGTGTGTATGGTTTTGGATTTGGCTAATAGTAAAAATTAGTAAGAAGCCATCTGTGATGACTGGGGAGACCATTCTGGAAAGAATTGCCTCTGGCAGTGTAACTTAAAGTGAATTTTGAGTAAGAACTACAGCTGAAAGGGTTAACACAGTTCTGTACAGTGGCTGTGAACCAAGAGTTACAGGCTATACTGGTTCTAGCTGTGGTCACACCATCTCTAGCCTGCTGTGTCCAGCTTCATTCCACAGGTATGGAGAGGATGCTGAAGGACACAAAGGGAGGTAGCATAAAATATTATATGGAGAAAAGTGAGAGCTCAGAAAACACATATATATGTGATACAATGTCTGAAAATACTGCCTTGAAGTAACAGGCTTCAAGCACCTTGGTTTATTTGGAGAAAGAAGGATGGGTGATTGCTCACTATAAAAGCAGTGATTTTCATCCTATGGTTATGGATGCACTGACAAGGGACCCTGCAGGAGAGCTAAGCACAGTTGGAAGTTTAAAACTTTGAGGAATGGAATTGGCTTTTGCATGGGAAAATGCTCAGGAATAAGTAAATTTTAAAGTCTTATAAAGAGTGGTTTGCAAATGACAAAACAATGGGAAGGTAAGACACTATAGAGAGAGAAAACAAAATAAAAACCCCAATCAAACAAACAAAAAAACCCAACAAAACAACAAACAAATGAACAAATAAACCTCAACAAAGAGCAACAACAAAACAAGAATAACAACAACAAAAAAACCCCAACCTTCTAACTTCAAGAGCTGCAAAGACAAAAGAGGATGGAAATATTTAGCAAACAGAGTAACTGGTGGAAGCTAGGCTGTAGATTCTCTTTTCATTGAAAGCTATGCAACTTCCTGCAGAACAAGATTTGCTAATTTAGCAGACACATATGGCTTGCAGCAGATCAACTGAGGATGTAGGCATGCCAGGGATAAGCACAGCATCACGCCAGCTGAGAATTAAGATGCTTCAGGGGCCTAGGCTCTCTGACCTGCAGAAAGGTCACGTTGGAGAAATTTCTTTCCGGTGCTACTTTCATTTAGCTTTAGCAGCTACCACAGAAGAAAATATTTCAGTGGGAAAACTTCATTTCAGAAAAGTGGACTCGAAGAAGGTGTGCAAAGGCACTTCTGAATCTCTGAGCAATTCTGATGTGGGAAAGGACATGCTCAAGAGATTTAGTTGACAGTGACTGGTAAAGTGTGAGGTCTGTTCCTAACTTCAGCAAAAGTCTGAACTGAAGAGCTCCTAGCCCCCAAAGCTCTTTGACTTGATTTTGTTGCCTGACAAGTGTCCTGAGCAAAACGTACCAGATGGCACAGTCTCCTAGAGGGACAGATATGTGTGGATGTGATGCAGATAGCTGCAGTTTCAATTTCAGTCCAAGCCCGCTGCTAATTTTCTTTAGTCACTGATGAAAAATATTGATTTCAAGGCAGATTTAAAAGTGTTACTAATCCACAAGGGAATAGCAGTATATATTTAAATTCCATATGCTGATTAAAGCTGTCTGTCAAAGGTCTTATATGCAATTACCTATGTGTTTTTTAATGCTTTTAGTTCTTGGTTCTGTATGGCACAATCTTCAAGATGGGGAAAAAAGAAAAAAAATATCAAAAGTACAAGAACAGAACAAGATGAGAAGAAATGCTATAAATTGCCACATGGTCTCAGGCATGAGTGGTTAGTTCTGTGATCATTCAGCTTGGAGGCCAATACCCATGATCCCTCTTTGATGCTCTGTTTTCTCTTCAGTCTCATTTCCTTTGTGCCCTTGTGGGCATGTCACCAAATTCATTACTGTAGCCAGCTCAGCTTCAAATGGAGTTCCACCTCAGCTTTAGTCCTTGACAATATTTCAGACCTTTTTCCTCAAATTCTAGGTTGCTTTCTGCTTCTCTGTCTTTACTTTTTGATCTTACTGAGTGTTACAGAGAAGAAGTCACAATACAAACCAGCACCAAGTGTTTTAGGAGCAAGAAACTCCTCAACCTTGCACTAGTTATTGCATGCCTAAGTTTCTTGGGTGCATTTAGAAACTACTTGCTAAATGTCTGATTACAGGTTGTCAAAAATATTCTGACTGAACAGCTGTCTAATAAAAAATGCCCTTTTGATTTGCTTGAAAAATTCCACAGGAACATGCCAGTTTTGATGAAAATTATCAAAGTGTTTTATTTCTGCCAAGCTGGAGCTAATAGTATGATGAATTTGGCACACTTGCCTGGCATTACGGTGGGCAAAATGGCAATGCTGAAGTGAAGAATTATAGCCTTTACTGAGACACTGCATTTTGATAAAATAATGTATTTTTTTTTTTTAATTAATTTTAACAACGGGGAGAGTGCAAGGGACATCTTTGCAGGGAAATGCCTAAAACAAGGCTCATCAAAAAACACTTTGTGCTTTCAAGCTGCCTGCCTTTAAGAAGTTCCAGACTCCGAGCAGCTGGCTCCTCAAGCACAGCCTGCTGCCCACCCTTCTCATATCAGCAGCCCAGTTCATCCATGCTCCTCACCAGTCTCACTGGGTGACCTCCCTTACTTCCAGCAAGAAACCTCTCCTTGAGATGTGTGATGGGTGTCTCCTCAGTGCCTTCTACGGGCCTATTCCAGGTCTGCTTTTCTGAGGGGAGAGTTGAGAGAAAAACCTCAATGTCAAATAGATGCCCAGGAGGAGCTGGCCTTGGGGAGAGGAGAAGGCATGTGGTTCCTGAGCAGTGCCTTTTCTGCTGGAACTGTTGAAAGGCACGTTGGAGAGTTTGAATGGCATGCTGCAGAGAATACCAGGACACAGGCCCCACAGGGAATGGGTGCTGGATATGAAGACCCAGGATGAAACGCTTGAGCCTCAGCTTGCAAGGGAAAAGGTAAGCCATGCACCCTTGGGTATTTATTTGTGTACCATGGGAGAGGAGGAAAGGTGACAGAATTAAAAGGAAGATAGCCATAGGCTGATGGGGAATTTCCCTTGCATAAAGCCTAATTAAATTTGGGTTGCCATGCAGAGTAGCAGACTTGTCAATAAGACTTCCAAAAAGGGATTAGATTCCTTAAATGGAGACAATCTGCATTTATAATTATACTGCTTGGGATAATATTTCTGTGGGGTATTTAACCTTGTTGTTTGGGGAATAAACTGATCTGCAGCTGGGTTTGGGACAGAAGTTGCCTGTTCTTAAGAGTCTTGCAATGAAAGGAATATTATGCACATTTTATTGCTTCCTCCAAAACATTTGGTTGCCAGCTACTGCTGTAGGAAGTCCCTGGAGTAGGCTGATCATCAGTTTATATCTCTGGAGCATTTCTAATGTCCCTGCATTATATTACATTAGTATGTATGCAGGAGATTCTGCTCTGCAAAGAGCAAAGTCACAGCGTTACGAAGCACTGCAGTATTAATGCAGCTTTCTGTTACTCAGTGTGTTGTTGGGAAGAAATACAAGGAAATACCACTAAGCTAGTGACACAATAAATTTAAAAAAAAAATCAATTTAAAACACAATGGAAACAATTCATTACAATCAGAATAGGTATGCCTAGGGCTGAGTACTCTGCTGGTGGAAATATGCTTGGGGTAAAAGAAAATGAGCAAATGAGAAGCACAGCCACTGTGTTCTTGCATGAGCAACAAACATGAGACAAGCGGATGATCTTTGGGGAACATGAGGCTGCTGAATACCAGTTTACTGCTGTTTGTGCTGAGCAGTGTATCCTTCTGGTGTGACAATGGATGCTCAAATACTTGCAAAGTGACAGTGGTTTCTTGCTTTCAGTTGTCAGAGGAAATATCAATGTAGTCTAGAAAGTAAAGCCTTCAAACTCTGTGAAGAGAGAAAGAGCCTTTACAAGCCACCTGGTCTGTAGGGCATGAGTGAAGGGAATGGTAAAGGGAAATGTTTTATCCTAGAGAGTGACAGAAACACCATTCAGGACTGAACTGCAAACTTTTCAGAAGCATCTAGTCAGTCAGAGGGGAAATCCTAGAGAAGAAAAAGAGGATTAAGACAACCTTTTATATTTCCTGAAGTTACTTCTGCACAAGGAAATGCGATTTCTTTGCCTGAGTGAATGAGGACACTCGCGTTTGTATACCTGGGATGTGGAAGAACAATGCACAAATTTACAGCATATGTGTATTGCACCTCTGGTGATTATACAGTTTGTGATACTGATCCTTCAAAATTCTATACACTTGTAAGCAGAATCTTGTGAGCGGTCCCACTAATCTTAGTGCAATTATTCCTGATTATAATACTAAATACAGGTATTGTCTGTGGCTAAGAAGGCCAATGGCATCCCGGGGTGCATTAGAAAGGGTGTGGTTAGTAGGTCAAGAGAGGTTCTCCCCTCCCTCTATTCTGCCTTGGTGAGGCCGCACCTGGAATCTTGTGTCCAGTTCTGGGCCCCTCAATTCAAGAAGGACAGGGAACTGCTTGAAAGAGTCCGGCACAGAGCCACAAAGATGATGAAGGGAGTGGAACATCTTCCTGATGAGGAAAGGCTGAGGGAGCTGGGCCTCTTTAGCTTGGGTGACCTCATCAACGTTTACAAATATGTAAAGGGTGACTGTCAGGATGATGGAGCCAGGCTTTTTTCAGTGATGACCAGTGATAGGACAAGGGGCAATGGGTGCTAACAGGAACATAGGGAGGTTCCACATAAACATCAGAAAAAACTTCTTTACTGTGAGAGTGACAGAGCACTAGAACAGGCTGCCCAGAGAGGCTGTGGAGTGTCCTTTGCTGGAGACATTCAAAACCCACCTGGACACGTTCCTGTGTGATGTGCTCTGGGTGATCCTGCTCTGGCAGGGGGGTTGGACTAGATGATCTTTCGAGGCCCCTTCCAACCCCTAGGATTCTGTGATTCTGTATAAGTTTTTTGGAACCCTTTATCATTAATTGCTGAGGAAGTAATTGGCCAGGATTAAGGAAATGGGGTTTTCTTTCCTGTATTCTTAATTTCTTTTCTTTGGTTCAAGTCCTGGTGAGACAAAAGGTCCACCCCAAAATTTGTATAAGGACAGCCTGGTGGCTACCAGATCATGAAGGTGCCCAGGGAAATGGACAAGTCTTGGATGCTCAGTGCCATCTGGGAGGGTGGAAGACACCAGCTTGGAACACACCTTCACCATGGTCAAGTGCTCCTGGTTTTGTACTCCGAGATATTAGAAAACCTACAACTAGCTCCATAGGACATTTTACTAAGTTACTGAAATTCAGAGACAGATTTTGTTATGCTTGTTGCCTTTGCAGGATCCTGGTGTCAGTATCTACAAGTGACTTAGATTTCAGGATAAAATAATTTGCTCCTACCTGAGGAGTTTGAGGATGACATAAAAGAGAGAGCACATGTAAGCAATAGATATCACAGACATTAAAACCACCATGGCTTTTTCTTCGAAAAGATTACCACTGACATTGTCATAGCATTTGTCCTTTCAGAGGTTTGGAGACTTTGGGTTCCTTTCCCAGGGAGGGGGGTGGAGAGTGGACCTAGTGATGTCTTTGGCTAGGATCTTCGTTAGACCTGTGAGAACTTCAGCACATCAAGCTGTGTCCAAAGGGCATTGGAGATGGCCCAGAGAACTGCTATGTTTGGAAAGGAATATGCAGATGTAATGCAAAGTTGTGTCCCACTGCTCACAACTAGTGATTTTTCTGGTCTCTGCTCAGCTTTCAAGTTGGTTTTGTAAGCCAAATGTTGAAGTACATAAAAGGGCACCACAGGCAGCTGAAGAGAGAGGATCTCTGTGTAAGAGATAGGAAAGAACTGGGGATAGTGTGTCAATAGGGCAGTGCAGAAGACTTCAGCAGGGGGATTTATGCTTTAGCTATGAGTCACAGAGCCATGGGAACATAGGCTTCACAGCTACAGTCCATGAACAGCCTGTCTGTAACGGCAGTAATTTTCCTCATAGTGCCGGCTGCTTAACTCTGATAGAGCACATCCCACCCTGGAGAAGACATTATGTGGTTGGAATCTCGTATCTCCTTTGTTGCTGCTCTGGCTGCACAAAGCAGAACACACACACTCTCTCATCAGACAAGGCACTTTGATGTCTTGTTTCAGCCTCTAGAGCAGCAGCAAAGCAGATGGGGCTTTTTTCGTTAACCTGGCCCATGATTTCTGCAATCACAGTCTAACTGAGTTTTGCAAGAAAACATGAGTGAGGATAAAACACGTACCATCTTACAGAGTAGCTTATCCAGAGCTTGATCACTCTGGCTTTTGTGATGGCCTTTACTTGTGAAAACCACAGTCCACCACCAACACGGGCAACCACTGTCTATTGAGCTTTGCATGCTGGTCTCCAAGTGGGCCAGATCATGCTGTCTTACTCTTCCTCTTTTTCTCTTCTGCAGCAATGACAGTGCTGCTTCTCCCAGCTGTTAAAACCTTTCCTCCAGCATGATCTTCTTGCCAGGCATTCCCTTCTGAGATGCAGCTGAGTCATCCAGGGGTCAACTGCTCTGACATATAACTGGAAATCTGACAAGGTAGGGGAGCTCATGGCAGCTCCTCCCATTGCTTTTCAGGATGGTTGAGCTCACTAGAGGCCTATTGCTAGCTGATTGCAGCACAAAACAGGAGGATTGTATGGGCAGTTTGGCACCCAGCACTGAACATATTGGTTTCCCAGTTGCAGGTTGTTTCCTGGAAACCAAATAATTTCTGTGGCCAGCACCATCACCTATTATTCTTTAATAAGAAATTAGTTTGATGCATCAAACTGGCCACAGACACAATTCAATTAATTTGCCTCCTCAGTAGATTTGCTACCCTGAGGTAAACAAGGAGTCTGGCTTGGGAGAACAGAGCTTAGCAAGGCCAGACTTGCCTTCCCAGAGGAAAGTGCAGAGAGGATGTATGTATTGAATGACTGCGGGAGCTACACCTAGTGCTGATGCTTAGCAGGCACAAATGGTTTGAGCTCATCCAACTAACTGCTTCCATAAGCAGAAAGCCACAGAAGACCTCCAGTTTCGGGAGAAAGACTGGGGGAAAATATGAATGTATTGGAAAAGGGCTGCTCCAGCACATGTTGCTAGAGAAGGGTATCAAAATGTGATTGCTAGTCAATTTGGATGTCTCAGCAAGTAGCAGCCCTTTTTGATGCTCATGGGATAATGTTTGCAAGGTTTGCAAGGCCTTCCTTGTAGAACTGGCCTCAGCTTGGGCTGGGAGACCAGGCTACATCTTCCTCACCTTTCATCCTCAGAGTCCTTCTAAAGGCAGAGCCCAAATGACCACTGAGGCTGATGCCTCAGGAATGGTGTTTCCAGGTGCATGGGGCAGAGGGAGATCGGGGTTTTCAGGTTGGGGACACCAGCATATCAAGCTGTTTAATTACTGTTTGTGACCCCTTTCCCCCACCACTCATTTCTCCACTCCTTTCAGCAGCCACAACCTTGTTCCTGAGTGACAGCTTTCCTCTAAACCTCCCTTTCCCTATTTTTCCCAGATCCTGCCACTAGAGCTGGTACAGAGCCTGGTGCCTTGCCTGAGGAGTGTTAGCATGCAGCAGCTGGTGATTTCTTAGCCACAAAACACTTTAGAAAACTGCATCAGATCAGGAGGAACAAAATTCCTGCAACACAAAGTTATTGGCAGCAGAGTGGTATGCTGAAGACAAGATAGGACTTAGGCAGGGAGGTACAGCTAGAGATGAGTAGCTTTTCTCAGGTATGTTCACAGGGAATTTGTAGGTAGGGATGGAGACCTGCTCTCCCATCTGTAACCTGTGTATGGACTTTGTGTGAGTCCTCCTTAGTGTGATCCCTGCACCAAGCATATTTTTTTGAGAGCTGGGTATGAATGCCTGTGTAATACACTCGCTCCTGCTCCTGCAGCACAGACGGGATGCTCAGCATATTCCTGATTTCTGATTCTTGTTTTATGCAGAGGATTTTTCATCTTTAACATTACCTGAGGAATCACTACCTCTATGTACAAAACCTTATAATTCAATGTATGTGAAACAGACTTTTTTTGCACATATAGAAATACTAATACATTTTTTGTTCCTTTTTTACAAAAATCCAATAACATATATAGGAAATTAAAGCACTACCCGAGTTAGAAAGAATTAACCACAAATAAATAATCATTAAAGAGTAATTTTCTTGCAATTTTTTTTTTCTTGACAACCTTGCAAGCAGAGGAAGGGCAACATTTGCAACAAATTAAAAAGATTTTTTAAACTTATTTCTATTTCTTAGCTGAGTTTCTAGATTGACAATAGCTGTTTAAATGGAAAGCACAACCATACCTTTTTTTAAGCATGGAAATATTGGAAGAAACCTTGCTAGATAAAAGAGGTAACTGAAAGATTAGCATGTCCTTCATTTAGAAACCTGTTCACTGCCTGACAGGCATTCTCTGTGTGACACGGAGAAAGACATGAGACTTGTCAAAGATAGGAAAATACCACTAAAAAGGCAAAATTACCACTTGTAATTCACAAAACAGATGTTGTTGTCTTCCTGAGGCAACAGCTGTGTGCCCAGGTGAGCCTCATCCCAGTGTCATCCATGAAAAACACAGTAAATTCCCAATTGCCACTGCTCCCTCTTCCCTCAGCCCTGTCTACTCAGTGGATCCTGGAGTTGTGTGATTTTCACATCCCTCTTTCATGCTGCAGCCTCAGCCATGGTGTGACTGGCTGTGAACCACCACATTTCTGGCATATACTCATCCAAATGGCTATCAGTGGTGAAAGTGGCTGACCAGGGGAAACCACTTCTACAGGCATGTGCTACAGGCATCTAAAAGCTAAGGCTTGCTGCAGAGGGAATTGGATGAAGTCCTACAGCCTGTGTGCATTACTGGATGTCGGCCTAAATGAGCTAATGGTCCCTGCTGACCTTTAAGTCTATGAAATGATGACAGTTAAGCTGCTTGATCATGGACTTTTCCCATAGAAATCTCTCCTGTTTGGTTTTAGACTGGTCCACAACATAGGATCCATGCATTTTCACACTGAAGTACTTGAAATACAGGCATCCTTAAATAAGTTCATAGAATGTCTCTGCCCTTCTTCTCCAGCCCCCTGCTCCTTTTTTAGGGTTAAAAACTCCTTTTGGTGTTTGTTGTTTGTTTGGGCTTTTTTCCCTTCAGATTCTTTTGCAGTTTCTGGATGTTGGACATCTGATGAGATTTTTGTGAAGGGCTGGCAGGAATTTTTTTGCCAGAGAGGGTGTCAATGCTGTGAGAGCACAGAGACCTCTCTATAAAATGGTAGGGCTAAGAAATGTTGCTGGCACACACCAGCAGATCCACAGCAAGTGTTGCTGTGTGCACTGCTATCTCACCCACTTTTCCCCATCTACTCTTTTGCTGGGATCAAAGCCAGCCCCTGCCCTTGTCAGAGGGCTGTGCAGGTGGTGCAGTGTTCAGCCATGTTTGAAGTGAGAGGGAGGCAGCTGCTGACCAGGAAAGGGCTGCAGAAGCTGTAGCCAGCGGTGTCCTGAATAACCCAGAACTGCCCTTGCGCAGGAAGCTTCAAAGGGCACAGAAAAAATCACAATCAAATTAGAAAAGTCAAGTACAATGAAATATGCAGGAGTTGCTTTATCAAGGAGGTTGATTTTGGAAGAACAAAGCGGAAATTAAAATTAAATTTTCATCCTAACTCTCTTGCTCATTTAGTCAAAACCAATAGTATCAGCATCAACAGGTGTTATTTCAACACACCAGTGTTTTGGCTCTGAAGTGATCCTGGCAGGTCTAGTAACTATAAAGAATAGAATAATGAAAGTAAGAAAGGCAAAATGTTGTACTAGCACTGCACTAAAATTAAAAGCTTATGGTATAGGAAATAATGTTGTATCACTCCCCTGAGGAAGAGACTACTAGCCATCTAATAACAGGTTACTTTAATTTTTCTAGGATTATGTAAAGTAAGTTAATTAATATGACTGTATTTGTTATTAACAGGGAAAGTACACTACATGCCCTTTACGAGTAATCCAAATCCTCAAAAATATTCTTCTTCATAATAGCACCCATGGGTTTCCAGACAAGTTTTCTCTTGGTCTCACTCAGTCTGGGACTGAGAATGGTGCCAGCACAGAGGATGAATGCATGGATAGAGACAGACTTGTCTCCTCTTGGACATTCTGTATTCCAAATTCATCACACAATTGGACCAACATATAGGCCCTAGACAGAATACGCAGATTTCCTAAAATTCTGACATATCTACCAGCCTAAAGCACTCCCCTCTGGGAGTCCTTGGGTGTTCAATGTATGTGTGTCACTGACATGTTCTCCATCTCCATCTGATCAGCTGGGATGCAGCAGTTGTACTAGAAGAAAGGATGGAGGCAAGGACACCCCAAGATATCTTTTCTCCTAACTTGCATTGCCTAGATCAGTGCTAAGCCTCCTCAGAGGCAAGGAAAATGATTGGATAACTTTCCTTGTGCACTGATAATGAGAACCAGAAACAATTGCCTAGCAAGTGCCCTAGATAGTACAGCTATTGTGCATCATCTTTAGCATTCGCTCCTCTACTACAGTACTTAATCACAGCACCTCACAGGTCTTTTTATTAATGTAGCTGTGTAACAGGCTGAGGGCTTCAATTATCTTTCCATAATCTCTTTTCTAGATGTGATGACATGTTTGCTGTATGTAGCAATTATTCCCTAGCTCGTCTCCTTGAATTCAACCTCATTATTTTATCATTTTGACATGATATGCATGAACTGCATTTGCCATCTGCTGGCTCTAAATCTTGATATAATCCAAATCCCTTGGAATCTGGTTACACTGTTTCTTGTTATCTGCTCATCCTCTATTTTCCTCCTAATCTGTAAACTTGGAGCTCTCCAGTCACATTTTGCTCTCCATTTTTTAACCAGGATAAATCTGGACCTTCTCCACTAAAGTCTGTGTAATTACTCCAGAGTGAACAAACGGAAACCAGAGCTGGATACTGCCTAGGTTTTCAACACCCTCATCCAAGTAACTTTATATTTATACATAGACACATGTTATGAACAACAGATGTCCTAAAGCTGATCTCGAGGACACTTTTCATCAATTATTTTCCTATGCCATTTTTCTAGTTGACATCCATTTACCTCAGTC
The DNA here is from genome assembly GCF_020740795.1 of Apus apus. Lineage (NCBI taxonomy): Eukaryota > Metazoa > Chordata > Aves > Apodiformes > Apodidae > Apus > Apus apus. The sequence goes on along the minus strand of NC_067312.1, from coordinate 64,519,151 downwards.
CTTGGTGTTTGTTTGAAGTTAATTCAATATTAATAAACATGTTCTTAGCATTATGAATTAAGTTCTGGCAAAGAGAAGATACTTTCAGGCTATGTGTACACTCTTTTCCCCACCTTTCATTATCTTCATTTTTTTTCTTCTTTTTTTGGATAAAGATTTTTTCTTTAACAACAAAGCATCACTATGTAGCAGACCACTCCACATACCTGGGGACAGTAGGTTTATGTGCTCCCTGGAATAAAAAATAAAAAAAATTTGAAAAGTGTTTGAATGTATGGAGTTTGACACTCCATGCCAGTGTAGAGGAGAAGCGTAGCAGATCTGCTGACCTGTCACATAACTCTGCAATTTAATATTATGAAATCCCTTCCCTTTTCTGCATGTCTGGAACACCAGTGTGAAGCAGCAAGCAATACATGTTTTGTCGCTACAACTCTTATCCTTTCCTTTCTATTTCTCCCTTGCTGGTGAATCTTATTGCCTAATTACAATTTTCAGCATAAAGTCCCCAGGGCAGACTAGACCACACAGCAATATTATGAAGGCAGACACAACCTGCTATCAGGACATTCGTGCCAATCACTCACATTTTAAAGGCTTTGCATCCTAACCAGCTGATTTTCCCGCTTACACCTGTTCCCACCCCTACTGTTTCCCTCACAGTTTGCTGCTTTGCATTTTAGCCCCTAATTTCGGTTACAGTAGCAGGAGATACATGGAAACAAATTGTCTTCCAGCTTACTGCACCTAGTGTTGTCCTATGGAAACAGGAGTAACATGATCCTGTAGCTCGAGACTGTCTCATAATGTGCACACATGAGGGAGTTCAAGTGGTTTTGGCATTACCTAACTCCTAACTTTTAGCTCTAATGTTCTCTTGGCAACATGTGGTGCAATTTATATATATATTTCTATGCAGTTTCCTAGGTTTTTAACACAAGAAAATATAAATAGTGCCACATGCAAATAAAACAGCCCACCCACGTGGTCCACCAGGTTTTGAAATACAAGCATCACCAGATACTGCTGTTCACAGGGTTAAAGGTCTAAAGTCACCAAATAGCTGCCCTGCTGTGTGGCTGTGGTCTGCAGACAAGCCTCAGAGAACAGAGGCACCACACTGAATCATGATTCAAACAATTTGGGAGAGGAAGTGTGCATTTTATGCCCACTTAAATATGCAGTTTTAGGAGAATTGGCTTGAAAGTGAGCCTCAGAAGCAGGAGTGAGATATTGCCCTGCATCATGCTCCCCCTGGACCACACAGAGCAAACTCAGAGTTGCATAAAAATCTGGTGAGTTGAAGAGCCAGTCTGGAACATTAATGTTTTCTCGACTTCTGGGTGAATTTCCTGCTGATATTCGGACAAAAGTTACTGGAGACCTTAAAAGAAATTTCAGCTTTTTAATGATGATTAAAGGTTCCTCAGAATGAAAGAGAAAGTGTTGCCCTGGGGCTTTTCCCTCTCTGCCTAGCCTTCCTATGTCCAAAAATACCTTTCCAAAAGGTACAGGAGGCAACAAGGCCTTGGCTGTGACTTCTGGACCCCACCTCAGGACAGTGGAAATATACAGCCATCTTCTCACTGCTCCAGTGCCAGATATCAGTCAACTGGACTGCTAGCAAGCTGGATCTCAGGTTAGCTTTCACCTTGAAAGTGCAATTGGAAATAAAAGCAGCAAGGAGAGCACTGCCCCTCTGAATTCCCTTGGTATGAAGCAATTCTCCCAGGGCCTGACCATCTCACTCTCACAAGGCTCATGATGTGCAGAATTGCACGGTTGCCAGAAAACACAACTAAATGCCAGTATTATCTCTGGTCATACACAATTCTTTGAATGCAAATCATGACTGATTTACATGTGCCTGGATTTCAAACACTGGCTCTGCAATATCATCCAACATCAGTGAAATGCACATCCCATGAGCTAGAGGGAAAGGGGCAGAGAGCACAGTGATCAGCAGGTATCCAATGCCTTGTATGCTGCTGGAACAGAAGGACAGATTATGTTTTGTCCCTGAGTGCCTTTATGTGTACTCTGTAGAATTAAGTACCTCGATTTCTCAAAGATGCTGAAATGGCAGGGACACTGCAGAGCCCTGACCAGATATGCTCTGCCTCCCAAACCCAATGGTGCCCACAGGAACAGATTGCTGTGACCTGCCTTGCCCAGCTCCTCCTTGCAGGGAGAGCACCTTCAGCAGCTTCCCCACCTTCCCCAGGCTGGATAACTCTGCTCTTCTGGAGACCTTATTAGCCTTGTGTGCTGAGCTATGGCATGTGCAGAGTACACCAGTGTAAAAAGCATTCAGAATGTGTTTTCTGAAGTGATTGTTGCTGAGCAGGAATTCAGCAAGGCAGGACATTGTCATGGTCCCTTGAGCAGCCACCTGGAATAACACATCAGACAGGCAAAGTTGGAGGGCAAAAGCAGATGACACCATGTCCGTGCACCTGGAATTCTCTCCCCTGTCCAAACAGGCTGCTCTGACTTTCAGAACTTACCAAGGTTTCTGATAAAGCTATCACCTCTGACTTTAATAAGTTTGCTTACTGCTTCCATCCAAACATGAAACCAGCTGGTTTAATGGCAGCCATAAAACACCACAAGCAACAGAGTCTTGAGGGCAGAGCTTTTGCCATAGCAAAGTGTGCCGTGGAGCAAGTGGAGTAGGACTTCTCACAGAGTCAGGGAACAAGGAAATCAGTGGTGCCTTATAGGTTTGAAGTTGTAGAGAGGTGGAAACTCTACACAGAAACTGGGGACAGTTGGTGGAAAGCTCCAAAGTGGGTGCAGTCACATGCAGTGCTAGCTGGCTGCTATGGAGAGAGCTTTTTAGTTTTCAAGCCTCTTTCATCCAGTTCTAGCAGTTGCCTTTCTGAGGAAAGGTGGATGATATTTATTTCAGCATTAATCACTGCATACCATACTTTTCCAGCCATATTGCCTTTTCAGGTTCACATGTAACAAGTTCCACTGCCATGCAGTCATTTTAAAAGGACATATCTCAGTAACTACATGGGAATACATTGAAAAGTGACTAGTAGTGGCTTAATTGAATTATTGACAACCTTACTTTTAATCTCAGTCATAAATTTATCACCAGAGTAATCTAGTATTCCCACAATCTTCATGAAAGTTGTTACGCAAAACACAATCCTGAACATAGATTTTTAAAGACTGTGCCTGTGCTTGTTGTGGGCCTAAGCTTAGAGAGAAGACATGATTTGATGACAGCAGCTCAAGCTTGCACATTTCTTGGATCTGCATGCAGGTAGTGTCTTATTTCTCAAAAGTACCTCCAGTCTGATATCAAAAAACGTAATAGATGCACTAATGTGGCTAAAGCTAACGTAAGGTAACTGTAGTACAGGAGAGAGCTTAGGGAAAAAAGTAACAATTTATGTCCATTTAAATTCCACATGGTATGGGTTTTCTCAGTGGTGTTTGATTTAGGACCTGTTGAATTGCCCATTGAGAAAACTACCCTTTAAGTCCTTCTATAACAGCTATTCTGGGCTCTCACATTCCCAACAGCAAAATTGATTTCTCACTCTCAGGTCAAAGAAATAATTCCAAAGAATGTAGCTGAGACATGCTGATGTTCACACTCTCTGTGTGTATATGAATGCACACCTCCGCACACATGTGTATGCATGTTTCTTGTTACAGACAGAAGCTCACAGCTTTGACAGCATGATGCTGATGCTAAAATCTTAAATTAACACCACTGTAAACCTCAACAATGTTTTCCTGCATCTATTCCCTTCTAAGAGGGAGCAGAGTCTTGCTCAATCCCTTGACTGATTAGAAATGCCATTCCTCCTGATGTCATGGCTAGCTTGTACTCAGAGTCCCTAAGCTACACAAATTCATCCCAGATCATCTTCAGTTTAAGAGGGTTTTGTTAATTTAATTTAAGTTAGTTTTCTTCAATTTAGTGGGAAAATTTGGGTTTGTTTTTTTTTTAAATCTGAATACCTACTTCTGAAAGATATTTAAGTCAGTTAGGCTACTTCTGGTAAATTTGAGTTTGGTAAAACTATATATCATATCTATATATTCTACCATAAAATTTTTACTATCTAAATCTTACTATAAAATTTTGATTGCAAATGTTTTTTAAAAACAGTTAAATACTGTGTTCCACCACTTCTGTTAAAATTCTGTATATTTCTTTCTTTCCATTTTTTAAAATGTGCTTTATGCAAAAAAGAGCTTATCTACTTGTATGTATACAGTGTTTCTTGGGTAAATGCACTTGCCAATGTGTTGATCTTAAATAGTTTGTTTTCCTCTTTATGAGCTTAATTCTTCAAAGCAGAAGTAGGTATGCACATGCAGTTTCCCACAAGCAGCTCCTGTTCATTAGACTCTCATTGTCAAGCATAAAAAGAAGTCTTAGCACTTGCTTAAATAAATTGAATACACAAAATTACTTTAGAAAAGCAGTGCAGCACCCTCTAGCGTAGGCACATTTAGATGAGAAAACAATATAGCTTAATAAATACCTGATTACCATAGTGCTGACCCACTAGTCGGTCCAATGTCCAATTTCAGCTCTGTCACTAAACTTCTGATTGACCTTGGGCAATTTGGTTCACTTTGTCTCAGTTTCCTCATCTATAAAATTCAGAAAATAATTACCCTTTTTAAAACAGCTTAGACTGCCCTAACAACACATTATTCCTGTATAAAATGTGGGCTGGCATGATAATAATAATAGCCACATAGTGGAGGCTGGAGTGACAGTTCTACCTCCTGAAAACGTACCGTGCAGCAGCGCAGCTAGGCAAGCTCTCTTGTGTGGTGCTTCACCTCATCTGCTAGCCAAGGCTGTTTCTTTTTCCCCAAGTATAATCTCCACCAGCAAATCAGTGCCTTATGGACTGGGATCATAAGCTGAACTGTCATGTTTTCAAAACTTTTCTATAATGGTCTTGTACTTCTAGCTCTTGAAAAGCCTACTGCACATTGACTCATGTAAACTAGGGTACCTCTTTCTCACAATAATATATTCCATTGTCTTGCAGTTTATTTTGGGATTCAGTAAAAGGACAGGACTTGCCTGGGGAAACTGAGTGAGGAAGGAAGACAAGAGATTTTACTTCCATAATATCTTCTAATGAGGTAGAGCTTTTCAAAATGCCTGAGCTCCTAGACATTTAGCTAGAACACAGATCTTATGAGGAGCTGGTCTTTCATTTCTACTTCGTATTGCACTTCAACATTCTCCAGTGCATTCCTGTTGATGACCACTGAGCATAGTGATTGCTAAAAGCTGGAGATTGTCAGATGTGTTGAAGAATGCAGATTCTAACAGCTTAAGTAGAGTGGAAAGGATGAGAAAAATTAAGATTGGTGTGCAAAAGCCTTTACTTAGAGTGATCTCCTGCCTAGAGTTTGTCTGGGACTGCAGTCATTCTGCATGTATATGTGAACACACACACACATATATATCCTTATTGAGTTACATTGGACCTGTAATGTAATAACCAAGAGCTTCTTTTACAGAACTTGCTGGGCACAAATCACTTAATCTTTAATGTCTCTGACTTGAGCATGAAGTGACAAAATAATTAAGAACCTGTCAAGGCTGGACAGATATGGAGCAAAGTGTGCCAATAAACTCAGACAGGTGAGATGCACTACTGCCATCTCTATAGCTGATTTTCACATGGCAGGGCCTGCTCATTTCTCAATCACATGCAAATTCTGCTAAAAAACACCCTGTTCAGGCCAATTTTTTCTAGTTATACGAGGCTTTTGCCGTTTTGGAGGGTGCCATAAACTCTTCTTTCTGTGTCCCAACTGGGTTCCTCTCGCCTTGCACACAGCAGTCATGTCAATCACAAGGCACTCCCCTCCTTCAGTTCTCTTTAGTCTCTGTGAGGAAAAAAGATGGGAGGGGGGAGAGGGGAAGTGTCCATCAAACCTAGACCTGAGGGGGCCAGTCTTTTATTTCTTCCTCTGCAGTAAGATCCAAGGCATAAAGTCAGGGGAAATGAGTCTCTTTGGGTGTGAAGAACAGGAATTCGAACAAATAAAGTTGCCACTTTTCTTGGCACTACCTGCTGCTTTTGGGTCTGCAATGATCATACTTCAACTTAGAAATCTGTGATTTCCAGAAGATATGGGAAAAAAAGTTTCCTCTGCCTTGCAGTCAGCTGTCTTCAAAGCCAAGATACAGATTTTCAGCAGGAGTAAGTTAACACATGGTGATCTCCAACAGGCTGGGAGGAGAGACAAAATTGTGCAAAGTAGTAAGAATAGAGATGTGCAGGAGGAGACAGAAACTTCCAGAGGATACTGAATAATATATCACTGGATTTGATACCAGTTTAGTCTTTCTTCTTTCATTTTAAATTATGCTCTTGGAACATCAGTTCATACTAGGATCGAGTCTTTCACTGGTGGCACCAAGATTTTGAAGATCACTACTGGCAGGAGGATTTGCACAACTTCCTTAAACGCAGTCATAAACTAGCAACATTAAAGTGACAGTGGGAGATTAGGACCAGCCCTGGAATTAGCCATCCCAACTTTCTATTATCTTTTACTTCTTTTGTTCCAGTACAAGCAGGATCAGAGGATCCTGATCTTGCAAGTTGCTAAGATCCAGTCATCCCTAGCCCCATTTTGAGTCAGTTTGCAGAAAAATGGACAAGGCATGTGGCATAAGTGGACATTTTTCTGAACATATAGCAAGACTTCCCTCAATAAGCTGTTTAGATATTATTAACTCTGTCTTTCAGTATCATGTTGTCAGTATTGCTGCTGTTAAACTGCCTGTGGGCCAGGCCTGCTGCTTGACAGTGTGTCCTGAACAATAAGGGGCTGTATATTCTCCCTAGCTACCATTAAGATGGATCCTGGTATTGTTCTGCCCACGTCTATCAGAGGGGATCAAGCCACTTCTGAGCAACACAAGGCTAAGGCCACAAACTGCTCGGACCAGAGCTTGTGCTAAACTCAGCTTCAGCAGATCACCTTGGGAAATCCCAGGGATTCTTAGCTAGAATTGTAGGAGGCTAAAATTAATCTGAACTGTGTTCATACAATGTAAAGCCAAGACTATGCATCCCATAGGATGAAAACCAGTTTTTCTTTCTAGTTTAATGGTGAGCAGAACACAGCAACAGTTAAATGCTGCTCTATATGCAGCAGCACTGGGGAAAATGAGAAAGCTGCAGAGAATCTGAACTGAAACTAACAAAGTGCACATTGGCTAGCTGGTAGTTCATGTGTGCTCTTCTCATTTGAAGAAAAATTATTTCTTTATTGGCTCTGCAGTATGCCTAAAGCAGAGAGAGCAGTATTGGGCAGGGATATTCCTGTGCTTCTCTTGCCTTGTTGCAATAAACTGAACTGCACCACAGAGAAGTCCAGATTAACTATGCCCTGTTAATGCTGATGCAAGGACGATGTACTGTTTCTTGGTGCCTGTGCTTGGATGCTGCTTGGAGAGCTTTTTCCCAGTCTGCCCATCTGCTTCTCATACAGCTGGGCCCGTATCAGCCCCCAGCTGGCTCCTGCTGTGGTCTCAGGAGCCTGAAGAACCCCATTCACTCCTGGGAGCTGTGCAGCAGCATCTCAAAGGAGGACGGGGCACAGAAACTCGGGCACAGTGCTGGGCAGTGCTACCCTGAAGGGAAAGAATACAACCTCTGATGGACAGCAAGACAGGGAAACTGCATCATCTGTGCAAGAAGGATTTTTATATGTCTTTCGAACACTGAGCCACGTTCTAGGGAGGACACTGGAAGTTGACTAGGTGGCACTGAAGACAGGAAACACTCACAAGCAGGTGCTTTCAACAGCTCTGATCTGCTTTATGCTCTCTGAGCACATCTCAGAGCTCTTCTGTGTGCTGCTGTTACTCAGAGCAAATGCTAAGAATGTTATGCACCAGCTGCACCACTTTTTTGGGCATTCTCCACATTCGGGCTTTTCCACCATCATCTACATCTTGTATGAGACAAATTCAGATGGAGTTTTTCACAGCCTTATGATAGCTATGTGCTTACTAAATAGCAGTCTGATGGTAGTCTTAAAAGAAGAAAAAAGAAAAAAAAATAAAAAGGGCAAAAAAAAAGGCATGTTATTTTTGATTACAAGAAACTGGAAACCTTTCTGACAAACATCTCTTTTGGAATGCTATCAAATAATTTTTGTATCAAAGTTTATAAAATCATGTAGACTGGCAGAGCCACATGTCTCCCTCAGTGAGATAGGATGTGATTTCTGCATTTGCAAGCTATCTTTCACCACTCTCCACAGCCTAAGCCAACAGCAAAAGCAGAATGATCTGCTGCAATTGCTGTTACTCTTTTTAAAGTCCTTGCAGTGGCAAATCAGAATGATGTATAGTGAACAAGACACACTCATGGTGGAATAAAATGGAATTTCAGAAGCAAACTTTATTCATGGAAGCAGCTCTGCAATGCCAATTACACAGGAATGATGTGGAAGACTAAGAAGATACTACCATTGAACCACATTTGGAAGCATTAACTAGTGTGGCCTATTTTAAGTTATAGAGGTACATCAAGATACTAATGCAAAGGTTTTCCATTGTGATAAACTTGCTTTGGTGTAGGCAAACCCTGTGCCATGGATTGGTGAACTAGTAGAAAATACACTTGTATCTTTTAAGTCTAAAATGTCTCTTCCTTACATTGAAAGCAAATGGTAGAATAAGAACAGAATAATATTGTAAAATGCTAATCTGTGGTTTGCTGTCCTCACTCTGGATTTGCTCATCTACAATTTCATCAATATATGTTAGTACTCTGTGGGAAGCAATTAACCTTTATCCAGCAAGCTCATTTATCACATTAGGTTTCCCAGGAAAGCAGCCTAGGCACTGAGAAGTACATTCTGATGCCCAGTATCTCCTCACCTAAGAAGAGTTTAAACAATTTGCTTATACTTCATTAATAACAAGGAGAAAGTTCTGTTACTCCATAAATACTATCACCAGGAAATAACAACACTGGGAACAAGGATTTCGTTTACTGAATCAATGTTTCTTTCTAGTTAAATCTGCATTTTGAGAGTTTCATCTCTACACATCCACTATTTTTCTCTCCTTCTCTGAACCCAGAACTAGGTTGTTTTGTGAGGCAGGAGCCCTTGTGTCTCACTTCAACCATCTGTAAGCCTTCTGTCCAGTTCATCCAAGACATCTGATTCCTGTCTACTTGGTAGGGCATCTCCAAACTGCAATACATTCAAAAGAATGGAAACTAAGATGAATGGGTTGTATTGGGGTTTTTCTCTCTCATCAACTATTCAAGCTGTTTGGAGACACAAATTAGACTGTTTTATTTATATTTTTGGTTGTTGATGTGGAGAGACCTCCCCACCTTGATGAGGCTCTTCATACAGCATCAGTCTATGCATTGCACTACAGTTATGCCATGGGGTCCCTGCTAGATTTGGGGTCCTCATATGGCATATACCTGGCAAAAAGGCAGACCCAGACCTTTCCTCTGGAGACAAATGGTCTAACTGGGAAAGACAGAAAAGCACAAAGAGGCGAAGTGGCTGCCTGAGCTCTTACAGCAGGTAAGTGGCAAAGGGAGAAGAAAAGCAAGTGATCTTTACTCTCAAGTGACTACCACCCCCATCAAATCACACACTGTTTCACATGAAACTACTAATGTTTATGCATCTTTCAGGTCAGAAAGATCACTCTGGATCTCTTCAGTGGGAATGTCAATCAAACCAAATAAATTCTGGTTTGGCAAAAATAAAATAGGATGAAAAACATAATTTTTGCTTCTTGGGACAAAAATAGTGTATGGACTACACACTTGCCAAAGCTGTGGCTAATTCAGAAATAGATTTGAAGACTGGCCATTTAACATAGAATATATTTTTCTGGACATCACAACTTCAGACTGTGATACAACAAAAGGAAAGAGAAAAAATAACAAGAAAGTGTTCAAGAGAAGAGGAAGAGTGTGTTTCCTGTGACATTATTTTAGTAATGTCCTTTCAAATGAGTGGCTCCTTCTTTAGAGTTATGGACTGGAGAGAAAACTTCTTTGGCCAGGTCATCCTTTTTGTCTGTTCTTGCACTGGACATTTTGGGCTGGACTTACTTTAGATTAACTCCATGTTCCTTCCCCATTTCTCACTTTTTTTTTTTTTTTTTTTTTTTTTTTTTTTTTTAACTGTGCCTGCAATATTCTAAACTTGTTGAATTGTGTTCCCCAGTCTAAAAAGCACTGAAGACAAGCCAGGGAAAAATGGTCGTGAATTAAAATGCCAGCCTCTGTCCTGCTGGAAGGGGTCTGCATAATGCACTGTCACACAAAGCCCTTATCCTGATGATGTCAGCTGTGAAAATTCACTGCCCACATGCAAAAGCGCTTCCTTTTTGTTTGGGCTACATGAGTTCAAGCCTCAGCATTTCTGCCCTGGTGTGTGACTATAACCCTGAAAGAGAGATGATTGCTAGGCGAAGAGCCAGACCTCCCTACACGGCAAGATATCTATGCACTGTCTTCCTACACATCCTGGAGATGGCAACTTGGGATCCTGCACCCGCGCAGCCATGCCTCCTGCACACTGAGGCGTCTTTGTGCCCTGCCCTCGCCTTGGCACAGCCTGGCCTACAGAAAGTTCCCTGCAGCTCGCAAAAGAGCTGGCACAATGGCCATTATCCCACCTCTCCTCCACTGCTCAGCTTGGGAGAGGGGAGAAGGAGCTAGGCTGGATCTCATATTCTGAATTATTGCTCCACCAGGCTCTTGTCTCTGTGCTGTTGCAGCGACACAGCCAGCTGTGCATACAGTGACAACTAGCTGGCCCCAGCATAGCTTGACTCACTTTGGGAGCAGAAACTGAGGGAGACTAAAGAAGTCTAGCTGAACTGCTACACTAAAAGAGAAAGGTATCAAGCAATGCTTGAGCCAAGTAGACTAAAAATCTGCCAACCACCTAAGCTGAGCTGGTGCCAAGCACTCAAGCCCCCCCTCCCACCTTCCTGCTGAGTTCTTTGTAGCCACCAGCTACCATCTGAATTTCTAGGTTATTTGCCATAGCAGTGAAAAGCTGCTTCTGTGTGCCCAAGTGTCTGACTGCAGAAGACTCAGACCCAAGGAGTCTGGCAGTTCCACATCCGTCCTGGCAGCTTGACTTGCTGCAGTGACAGAGAAGGAAATGCAAGGCAATACTCTGAGCAGGAGCAACCTTCTGTCTCATCACAGACCTTTGATATCCACATGTATTTTATTGACCTCAAAGCTATTTCTGGACAAGATTTGGCCACTGAAGCCTCACTTTTTAAATTAAACATTCTTTTTTCTCTCTTTAGAAGATGAGAGAGATTTAATTTCTTATATTAAGTTCTCCAGTAAAGCACACAGCACATCTTGGCTGATTAAGTGTCTATGGCACTCTTTGGCAGACATCACTGCTGTGTAATTCCAAACCATTCACATTCCTCAGCTCTCCTTCTGAAAAGCCAAAATTTCCATTCCTTGCCAAATAACAAAAATTATCTGCCAGCTAAGAGGTGGTTTTAAAATAATTGCAACTACTAAAATGGCAAGTAGGAAAAACTTGTTGGTCAGAAAAAACACTTGTGACCAGTACAGAACCCCATTCTTAAGAAGAGAACCTGTTGGCTTAGGGCCTATTTTGAGTGAGTCATTTGGTGACTTCTAATGTTAACCCTTGAAACAAGGAAATCACCATGCTGTTTCAGCTCTAAGACCTGGACAAAACATAGAGCATTTTGTAACACTACTTGGATAGGAGAGGAGTGATAGTGTTCTGGATAGTGCACACTGAAGATCTATCCTGTACGGGTCCACATTAGTGCATCAGCCCTCAAGGGAGCTAATAGGTGGCACAGTGTAGACAACTCTAATGAAGTCAAGGAGTGACAGAGGTTTCCTGCTGTGTGCAAAGTTTTGAAGTGGCTGGCTGAAGGGAAAAAAAGCATGTCACTTATCTTACCCCCTCCTCCACGAGTTCAGTACTAGCTTTGTCTACCTATTATTAAACTTCATTGCTTCCCAAAGCTACCAGATTTTCTGACTGTTTTCCTGAAGTAGGAAAAAGTCAAGATTTTCCTCTGTAATCAAAGAAATGCAACAGGATAGCATCAGATGCCAGGTACAAAGGTCTGACTATTCAAAACCCTTTTTTGTGTTATGAAAAAAAACAATTATGTAGACAAAAAAGAAAGAGCTGCTGTAAAAAAGCCATCTGGGACCTCTCAGCCCTGTACATAACATCAAGACTTTCCATTGAAAGGTGAAGATGAGAGACTGGACAGTGGAAGAAGCCCACAGACCCACAGAAGGGACTACATGCCAGGGGAGACTGAATACCTGCTCAGCCCAACCATGGCTTGACGGAATGTGTGGTAGGTACCTGGAAACCTAAGCCAGAGACATCATGCCTGAATCCGTTCTGCCCCACCTTTCCAAAGGGAGGTAGAAAACTGGGGAACCTCATCTCAATTTCTTTCTAGTGTAGACAGCATGGAGATGGATGTCCCTGAGGAGGTGAAAGCCCAATTGCTTTTGACTCTCCTAGTGGGGGAGGCACAGAAGAAAACCTGACCCTATGCATAAATTAATGCCTGGCTTATCCCTCATAGTATCAATCCCTTGGTTGATTTATCATCACTACAGTGCATCCAGAACAGCACCCATCTTCATAAGGACAGTGTAAATAAGAGCATCTGGCAGGGCTCAAAGCTGCCTTTAAATTTCAAAAATACCTTGCCTTTCTAGAGAGATCAGTCTCTCAGAAAGACAGTAATATAAAGCCTTTTTAATAATAAGCTGGTTTGTTATATTATCTAGGGTATTACACACCCCTGTTATTCTTAAGTACTTACATGATCTTTCACTTCAAGGCCAGTCTCAGTCGTCTCTTCTGAATCTGTTTACATACAAGTAAATTTCAAGCAACAGTGCCACTATCAGCCAGAAAAAGGGAATGTTCCTGTAGTCTTACAGTTTTGCTTTTGTATAGGAAAACTAATGAGAAAACAAGAAAAAGAGGAAACTATTTGCATGCTTGGAATGAGAGTCCAGAATGAATGTCAAGAAACTCCCAGCAGCCATAACAAAAAGATCCTAAGTGTTTTCTTATTCTTTATTTTTTTCTCCCAAAGGCTACATTAAAATAGACATTTTTTTAATCAAAGTTTTTGAGGTTTTCCAGCACACTGGGATCAATACTTCCTCTCCAAATACTTGGGCAATGAGTCACTGATCAAATGTCAGCCACAATTTATTCATTGTGCAATGTTCTGATCTCAATGCAAGGCCTGCACTGTGAATATTCCTAGACTTAGTAAGAGCGTATTGTGGTATTTCTTCCTCTCTAAATTGCTTTTGTTCTTGAATGTCACCAGAGCATCTTAGTGGACACATGCAGTCAAAGCAGTTTTCTTAAGACAGTCACTTGTTTACTAAATAATTCATCAGCTGTACAAAAGCCAAAAAGCAGCAGAAAATCTCCAGAATGAAACAGCACTTCTATGAAAACCAGCGCTAGTTACACCCTTCAGTTTCTGGAGGCAGCTGGTGCTTTGCACTGAGCTTGCAGAGTATGCAGTATTCTTAGCTGCTCACTCTGGAATCACGGGGTGGGTCCGAGGGACAGGTTGATGCATGCAGCCAAGCTAATGATCTAGGGAGGAGGGGGCACATGGCAGACCTCATTTCTATGGGGTATTGGCTGACAAATGTTGATGTGCCTTCCACACCCCTGCCAGCTTTCCACGGCATCCCTATCCCTGAGCACACTGCTGCAGAACTCCCACCCCAATCTGCTGCTGCTGCAGCACTGCATTTTCAGGCTCCAAGGGCAGGGGATAGTTTTTGCTCCTGGGAACAGTAAAATGCAAGTTTTCTGCAGCTGCCTGGTGCCTTGGTTCCTTGTCCCTGGGCAACCCCTTTTCTGACAGGGTGGAAGATGCATGGTGTCAGGAAAAGGCCTGGTGTCCTCCCTGGTGGAGGAGAAGCTGACACTGACTGGAAACCATCACTGACAGACAATACTTCCATGTTCCCTCCACAACCTGGACAAATCTGGAGTTATTTTGTTGTCTGCTCCTGGAAAACCAAGCCATTCCTTGACCAATGGAAGTAACAAAGTGCATTTTCCAGTGTGTCTCATGAGTGGATTCAGTTACGCCTAACACAAACCCTCTTCTCAGCAGGAGAGTGAGCGGAGACTTCTGTGTCCTCCTCCAGAGGATTGCAATTACTGCTGAGATCTCCCCTCCCCTGTCAAACTGGGCTGGAACTGGATAATAGATTCAAAACATACTGGGACTGGAGACACACACACACCATTATTTCACAACTTCCATTTTCTGAGGAAATCAGTCTGAAAAAGTCTCTCTGCTCCTAAACAAGCAGAATGGGTCCATCTCTCCTCTATTCACCTTCATACTCATGTCTGGCTGTGCAGTTTCTCATTCACTTTGTTTAGTTTACTGCTCTGTATTTGATTTTAAAAATAAGTGTTGCTAAAATTATACATGTACTGGTATTTACAGCCTTAATTGCATTAAAAGGAATGAGTAATTTTCTATCCTAAGGGATGGGGGATGGCAGAGGAAGGAACACGACCACTCCAAAGATTACTAGTAATAGAAGTAAACCTGGCTTGCATTTAGCCAGCATCAGCCTCATGTATTTATAGATTTTCAATTACATATATCACAGTTAGCCTGAAATGCATTCCTAATGCTGCTTTGAAATTTAAATCAATGCCTTACTTTTTCTCTTGTCTGTTCCAAATCTGAGCACTTTAACAACAACAAAAAAAAAGAAAAAAAAAGGAGAGAGAGAGAGAGAGAGAGAGAGAGAGAGAGAGAAGAGGTAATGCTGTTAAAGTGGCAGAAGAAGTAGATGTCTGTTTTTCAGTTTCAGTGATACTGAATTGCAAAGGTAACAAAGGACTGCCATTCAACACATTAAGAAATTAAATTTGGACTGGCAGTTATGGAATGGATTTTTCTGCAACACTCAACACTTTTCTACACCAGGATTTGTTCTGGAACAAGTACTCCTGATGGTCCACACTACAACAACACTAGCTCCAGAGCAGATTAGATTAAATTTGCATACTTCTGCCTGCACGAGAATGGCCTATGCACAGGGAGTGAACTACAGATCTTTCTTTTGCTTTATGTTAATCCCATAACATTAGCCAAATTAACATCCTTTTGCAGACAAACATGTTCTTTGTCAGCACAGGAACATTTGAGGAAACTAATTCAGGAAAACTTTGAGAAGAGATTTTTATGTTGCACTAAAGCCCTATGACCTCAGTTTAGTTAAATTGGGCATTAATTCGTTTAACTCAGTTCTTGTCCTAAATCAATTAAACTCAGCAGAATTATGACCCTTTCAGCTCTGAAAGAGAATGCCCACACAGTGCTCTCCACATTTCAATTGCTGCACGAGAAATTTACACCTTTTGTTTAATTTGGATCATTTTTCTTCAGTGTCTTGTGCTGACTCATCCTCTGCAGTGACTCAACAAGATCAAAGTCTCACAGACTTGCAAAGGTCAGTACTGTGCTGAATACCACGGACATCACTCAGGGATGGAGCAGGTCATCCCTTCTATTTGTACAGACCACTCAGAGCTTACAAAGGTCTCTCCAGAATCACTCTGTAGGGTTATTTTTGCCCTAGATATATGGCATGACTCCTGTTACCAGCAGACACTTTTTTTCTCAGGCAGTTTTTTCCACTGTTCAACAGTTGAGTACTTTGAATAGGGAAGGTCTTAGTGGCTTCCTCATGCACCCTTCTCTGTGGTATCTGTGGACCAGACATTAATTTTATCAGCAAACATGTCCAAGGAAACATTGCACTGAAAGCCACAGTGTTTATGCCATCTGAAAATCTAAGACATTTTCCACATGTGGTAGGTTGCAGAACCACAATGTTGACTTAGAGAGCCTCTTGCTTGTAGTCTGACAGGAGATAATCCCACTCAGCTTTTTATTAAAATGTTCATTCCTTCAGCATGGTGTCCTTAGGTAAAACAAAGAGAAGGTGGTCCTTAGAGACCTAGTAGGAGTTTCTTCCTGTTTTCTGGACAAAAGGACTCTCTTTTGCCTTGTCTGTTCTTCCCTTTGCAAGTCTGGGATCACTTCATTCCAAAAGCAAGGAAGAAACAAGCCATCTATCTCTAGACATATCAAGGAGATGGGGGTCATCAAGAGCAGTCAACATGGTTTTACCAAGGGTAAGTCATGTTTGACTAACCTCATAGCCTTCTATGAGGAAATTACTAGGTGGATAGATGATGGTAGAGCGGTAGATGTGGTCTATCTTGATTTCAGTAAAGCATTTGACACCGTCTCCCACAGCATCCTTGTAGATAAGTTGATCAAGTATGGGTTTGATGATCAGGCAGTGAGGTGGATCAAGAACTGGTTGAAAGGAAGAAGTCAGAGAGTTGTAGTCAATGGGGCAGAATCTAGTTGGAGGCCTGTGACTAGTGGAGTCCCTCAGGGGTCGGTACTGGGACCGGTGTTGTTCAATATCTTCATCAACGACCTGGATGAGGGCACAGAATGTACCCTCAGCAAGTTTGCTGATGACACCAAGCTGGGAGGAGTGGCTGACACACCAGAAGGCTGTGCTGCCATTCAGAGAGACTTAGACAGGCTGGAGACTTGGGCGGGGAAAAACCTGATGAAGTTTAACAAGAGCAAGTGTAGAGTTTTGCATTTGGGGAAGAAAAACGCCATGCACCAGTACAGGTTGGGGGCTGACCTGCTGGAGAGCAGTGTAGGTGAAAGGGACCTGGGGGTCATGGTAGACAGGAGGATGACCATGAGTCAGCAGTGTGCCCTTGTGGCTAAGAAGGCCAATGGCATCCTGGGGTGTATTAGAAAGGGTGTGGTTAGTAGGTCAAGAGAGGTTCTCCTCCCCCTCTATTCTGCATTGGTGAGGCCACATCTGGAATATTGTGTCCAGTTCTGGGCCCCTCAGTTCAAGAAGGACAGGGAAGTGCTTGAAAGAGTCCAGCGCAGAGCCACAAGGATGATTAAGGGAGTGGAACATCTCCCTTATGAGGAAAGGCTGAGGGAGCTGGGTCTCTTTAGTTTGGAGAAAAGGAGACTGAGGGGGGACCTCATCAATGTTTACAAATATGTAAAGGGTGAGTGTCAAGACGATGGAGTTAAGCTTTTTTCAGTGAAGACCAGTGATAGGACAAGGGGTAATGGATACAAGTTGGAGCATAGGAGGTTTAAGATGAATATCAGGAAAAATTTTTTTACTGTAAGAGTGACAGAGCACTGGAACAGGCTGCCCAGAGAGGTTGTGGAGTCTCCTTCGCTGGAGACATTCAAAACCCGCCTGGACGCCTTCCTGTGTGATGTACTCTAGGTGACCCTGCTCTGGCAGGGGGGTTGGACTAGATGATCTTTCGAGGTCCCTTCCAACCCCTAGGATTCTATGATTCTATGATTCTAAGCCATGGGCTCATGGCCTAAGTCAAGAAAGGATGTAAGTGAATGTGTGACTATAGAAAACTTCAAGACTTGAGTGATGTACAATAGCTGCATGTACAATCACTGGATTGTGATCATTAAAATTTTGTATTGCTTTTTCAGTGAAAATGATGAATTATCAGCAAACATGATGAATTATCAGCTCCCATTGCCTGTGGGCAGTCTCAATGGAAATGGGTTGTGCAGATGGCTGACAAAAAGTTTCAAAAAGAGGAGAAAGGATTCACAAAACTAAACGGAGATCTACAGTATGCGTAAGATACCTAAAAAGCTCAACACCTTTAACCTGTGAGGGGAGAAGTTAAGAGGCAATCTCAGCCCATACAATACATGAGAATATATGTGAGATCAGGTCATATCAATGCAGCAGATAAGGGCACTGTGGGGCAAAAGGGTCAGAAATAGCTGTGAAAGAATGAAACTGGGATAAGTGGCATCACAAAGGGGAAGTTAATTAGCCATTGCTGTGCGATATGGTAAAGGTCTCTGAGGAATGCTCAAGAGAAGAGAAGTAACCTTTCTGCAAGGTACGTTTCTGCCCCTCAAAATGCCTGAAAAGCAAGGACTCAACAAAGAGAAGGATTACAGCCTCACTGTACTCTCCCTTTAAGCCTTTTTTTGGTGTCCAGAAAGGCACATGCTCACCACAAAAGCTATACTATACCCCACTGCAAACACCACTCCCACAAACAGGGAGACACACAAAGCACACAAACTGCCTGGAACTGCTGAGCCATACAAGGCATTAATTAAAATAACTCCTTTTCTATCTGCTCCCAATACAGGTTTTTCTCCAGCACCTTGTGGAAGTTTGGCAGCTCTGAAATAGAACTAGGAAAAAAAGAAGATAAAAGCCAGCATAGGCATTTTGCTAAGAGCTCCTTATAAAATTCTCATTAATCATCCAGCAATTCTACATTCTAAACCTATCCAACAAAATGTCTGCAATTTTTTTTTGTGACAAGATGAAAGGTGGAGAATGGTACTACTGTTTCCTCTTTCCAGAAAGGAAATGGAAGGGAGTTGGAATAGATGTGTGTGCAAGAACAGTGGCTGGTGGAACTTGTCACAGTGTCCTCTGTAACCATGCTATCAAGCGAATGTAGAAAAAGGTCATTTTTCTGCTGGCTGCCAAAAAGCCTAACCAGACCAGCAGCTGAATCTGTGAGCACAGCCCAAAAGAGGACAAGGTCTTGCACTAGCTGGTCACACTCTGTTTTTTTTCTTGCATTGCAGTTTCAACGCCTGCTAATTTAGAGGAAAAAAAAAATTCTAATGAATATACAGCAGTTGTAACAAGGCACTTTCTACCCAGACAAGATGGGGTTTTGCATAACCAGCTCCCACATCAGGCTCTCTTGTAGCCATGCCCTGCCGCTCACATTTGCAGCTATTCACCATCACCTTTCTTCAGCAGCTTTGCCTTACATGGCTTTCCACAGTACCTCTGTCTGGCTTGTAGATTTGAAGGGCCGTGGGGAGGCAGCTGAATTGGGTGTATAGAAATCAATGGACAACAACACGAGGGTGAGTCTGGGTATGCACCAGTCTGACAGCCATGGATTTTAAGGAGTGTAAATGACTGAAATCTGCAGTCACTCTTAGATGCTTGGGAAGATGCAGTGTGGAGGTCTACAGATCCTTGAGAGAGGTGAAATATCCTAGCTGAGGTTAGCCGCAACCTGCTCATGTCTTTGGAAAGCTTACCTCTGCCTGTTGGTGGCACCCGAGGCAACTCCCTGGGAAAAGCCAGTCATTTGGTATAGAGATCACTTGTAGTCACCTGTTGTCAGTTGTTAATTGAAATAAGTAAAATTTTGGGGAAAAAATCACATTTGGGAAAAATCACATAAAAGAGAACATAAGCGACATGCAGAATAAAAACAAGATCTAGACAACAGTAAAACTGTAAGAATCAGACACAAACAGATTCCAGTTAGAGGAAAACACTCCCCAGGTAGTCATCAGCCCAGCCTTGAGACAGGCCTGCAGGACACCTGCAGGACAGATGGAAGGGATGGAAAGGAGCACTCCCCACAGCTTGTTTTGGTTACAGGCTTGAGCACTGGCGAAAAACACATTGAGCAATTGAAATAACTGTATTACCATACTAATGAGTGGAGAATAAAATTCACACCCACAGCCTAGAGGGACCCCTGCTAAAAACAAACCCCTCACTCTTTGAGCATGAGCAGTGAAATTCCTGAGCATTGCCACTTTAAATGGAAGAGAGGGATTAGTGACCCATGGTATGTGCCAGTGATAGAATAATGTTAGAGATAAAGTTCTTTCTCATGTTTTTGGGTACTTAGCACTTGTGTTTTGGGAAACTGAGCTTGCTTTGTGGAACACCCCCCTGCCCCCTGTTCTGCACAGAACTGGATATTAAAGCAAGTATCTCAACTCTGTATGTGGATTGGCTCCTTGCACCCTGGGTAACGGACCCCACTTTCAGGACAACAACCCTGCTGAACCAGCCTGCACTTTCAAGATAATCACTTTCCCACTCCTCCCTCACCTCCTCTGCTTCACCAGTATGTTGGATGTTATTTGCTTTCCCTCTTCCAATTTGTGGTTTGGATGTAAGGGCTTTCCTCCCACCCTAAAAGGCACTGCCAGTCACAGAGCTCACAATGTCTGAGGAGGGCAAGGAGACAATAAATAGCTGAGTGCAAAAGAGCCCTTTACTTGAACTGACAGTTCAGAAATTTGAGCTGAAGTGAGTTTCTGCCAGGTTTACAGGCAGGGGCATCAGCCCAAGGAGAGTAATTGGTTTAGATATATATCTCCAAAGAACAACAATCCCAAAGGAGGAATTATCCTCCTCACAGAATTTAACAAGCCCAGTACTGCATCAAGGCCATTTCTACTACATCAAGTTAATTGAGATTCAAGTAGGATTAAGCCTAGTTTCCCTGGTTTTCCTTTTTTCCAGCATTTTGTTACAGCAGCAGAATTGTTTCTCAATCAGCGATGACTTTCCCAAGACCAGACCTTATGGAAAGCAACAGCACACTTTGAAAACCTAGCCTTATATCAGGTTTACCCTACCAACATGCTCCCACAGCTGCCTCTGGTGAGGTGTCAAGCTGCTGGTGGTAACTCTGAAGATTCAGGGTGTGTTTTCTGTAATGTCCTTCCTTCTTTCTCCATATTCCAGCTCCAGGCATCAGGCAATCAAGAACATAAGACACTAGCAGCTAAAGTCCTGAATATGCTCAAACTTCTGGTCTTTGCAATATCTGGGCTTGAGGTAGCACAGTCACACATGTCTATGTGCCTCAGGGCACGGCCAAGGCTGTCTCATCTTGCAGCAGATCTTCTCCACTCTGGATGTGTACAAGCCCACACCAGTAAGTGTGGTCCTTAGTTGTTAGCACATCACACAAGGAGCTGAGGAGCTCTGTTCAAATCCCGTTTGCCTGAAGACACCTGAATCTGCAACCCCCTTTGTCCAAGGAACATATTTTCCCAGCATGCTTCAGATCTACTTCATAATCTTACCTCTGCTGGCTGCTTAGCTTTACACAGTGGACTTAAACAGTGAGTGATGTAAGAAGTAGAAAGCAATGTCCTAGCCAGCAAGAAAGTGGACAGAAAAGGGCATGCCATGATCCATCTCTCTCCTTCTTACTATGTCATGTCCTCCTTTCCCCTTCTGAAGGAAAGGGCTCACCTGGCTGCAGCATGTAGCATAAGGACAGCATTTATGAGTCCTTGAGAGCACTGTGCCTTCCTTGCAGACTTAGCAGCATAGCTCACCAACTGTTTTCAGCACTCTGTACTCAAGTGTGCTGGATTTCATCAGTACTAATCTTAACTACCTGCCTTTCCTTATGCATAGGAAGCAGCTTGACGAACATGACACCTGAAGGTGAGACAAGTTCACCCATTTTCCTCTCCCTCCTACCACTGTGCAGGAGCTGTCACAATGGTTGTTCTTTTGCACTGTATAAATGGCAAATTTTCAATCTTGTGAAGTCATCAGCCAAAAGGAATTATTGTGCCTAGAGGATTTCCTGGTCTCATCATGTCTTTCAACAAGGTCTGTCTTGTGTCTTTTTTAAACATTCGCCCCATGTATTTGCAGGGGAAAGATACACTGCAGATAGTATATCATTCATAGTAGCTTTATGGATAGATAGATAGATAGATAGATAGATAGATAGATAGATAGATAGATAGATAGATAGATAGACAGACAATTATATTTCTATTATACGGAATAGTACAGATAAATGTGTATTTTTCAGCACCTTCCTGCCTTTGCACTGAAGGCTGACAGTTACTTTCTGATAAACCTCTGGTTATGTTTTTTCTCATCTAATTTTTGTCTTCATATTTGAAATCTGCACCAATCTCTGAAGATTAATGCAACAAAGAGGCATTACTGGGGGCTGCTGGAGGACATTTTTCTTTCAAATTCTGATAAACTAAAGTGCTGCTCATTAATTTTTGTGTCCCAGAGGAGTGCCTGGAGCCTACAGAATAATTTCCTTCCAACAACTCGCATAAAAATTTGCACTGCACTTTGGATCCAAGCCAGGTTGTCAGCATTGTTATTTATTGCAACTAGTAAAAATTATTCTCAGCTGTTTTAAGTCAGAGACATTCAAATGACTTTGGTGGAGCTATGCTCGTTTGCTTTGGCAGCCCAGCAAATACCCTGTAATAAGAACTAACAATGCTGACATATCAGCTACTGTCACAGCAGTTATGAGTGGATTTTTAATTACTATGGGGAAGAAAAGCAAAAAGGAGAAAGAACCTTTCTTAAAAAGACCCTCTGAGCTATCTGCCTAGCTTACGACTCCAGCATTATAAGCCCCCACTTTCATGCACCTTCATGCTCATGCAATCCCATTTTTTTAGTTTTTCATGTAATCCATTAAGTCACCAGTAGTGATCAAACCCATTTTTTGTCACTATAGGGAGCTGAGGCCCCTCCATGTGTCTGCACAAACAAGAACTAAAGCAAAGCCAGGAGGCAGTCACCCAAGAAAGAAGGTGCAATCAATGCAGGGGAAACCATGTGCTGATGCAGTGATGCTCAGAAGGCCCATCAAACAGTGAGCACTATTAAGAATTTTCAGTGGCTTGAGGCACAGGAGAAACATGGAGAATGATGCTAGCATATCCTGCTGTGCAAATGCCTCAGGCTACCTTAGAGATGACTGTCATCTGACACGAATTCATTAAAATCCAGCCTCTTCAGTAGAAATTATCTGCTCTACTAAAATAATCCACCAGGGAGAAGCAGAAACCTCTGGGAAGAGGCTGAAATTGTGGCCAACTTCTTTCCAAACTAATTGGCTCTTCATGTCAGTCATTGTCTGTTGTAGAAGGAGCACATAATGTTCACAGTCTATCTGGAGAAATGCAAGGTGAGGGGTGGTCTAAGCTGTGACCCACAGCTCCATACTGCATGGACCATTTGCTTTTAGGATATCAGCCGACCAAAGGAACCTAAGCCCTTCTGGTCAGCTTACACCTTAGCCACTCAAGCCCAGGAAATCAAACTTGTCTTCTCCCCGTTCATGCTTAACTCCAAGCAAAGATTGTGTATTTCTAGCTGCTGTGGGATGAACTCTCTTCACATAAAATCTCTCACTGACATAGCTAGACAATGATATCATCCTTCTCCTCAAATAAAGAGATTTCCCAGTTCTTAAAATGAACGGCAATCTCTTCTCATATTCCCCCTGCACTAGATGCCACTGTCTTCTCAGGCTGCATATTTGTGCTTGATATTATTTATAATTGATTTTTAATGTGTTGCATTTGATTCTATGTTTGTAGCCACATGATCAATGTGTTAAATAGTAGAAACCTTGAGATGACACAGCCCAGCTGCAAGTCACACCTGTTAATATGACACAGACATTTTTGTGCTCCGCTTTTTCTGACCCCAAGACTCCTTTCAATAGCTGTAAAGTTTTGGCAGTAGATAAGCCAATTTATTGCTTTTGAGGTCTCTGAAGCCTTTATGGATTAAAGCTTGACTGATGTAGTTTAGTGTGGCTCCATTCAGAGTTCAGTTAGGTAACACAGGCTTCCATCTAGTGAAAATCTGGTTCTGTGCCTTTTCCCTCTCTCTTCCGTCTTCTCCTCAGAATCTCTGTGAGGATCAATTGGCCAAGCCTGCTGAAGGGCATTGGGTGATGAGGTAGATGAACCAGTGAGAAAAGGTGCTATACTGTTCTCACCAACAAGGATGAGTTAGAGGACAACATGAAGCTGAAGGGCAGCCTTGGCTGCAGTGACCACAAAATGGTGGAATTCAGGATCCTCAGGGCAGACCTTCACCTTTCATGGATCTGCTTGGTAGGGTACCATGGGATAAAGCCCTGGAGGCAAGAAGAGCCCAGAAAAGGTTGTGAATATTCAAGGATCACCTCCAAGCGCAGGAACAATGCATCCTAACAAAGAGGACGGCAGACAAGAATGCCAGGAAACCTGCATGTATGAACAAGGGGCTCCTGGACACACTTAGATGTAAAAAGAGTCTACAGAGGGTGGAAACAAGGATAGGTAGCCTGGGAGGAGTACAAAGAAGTTGTCCAAGCAGCCAGGGATCAGGTTAGGAAAACTAAAGCCCAGATAGAATTAAATCTGGCCAGGGACAACAAGGGTAACTAGAAAAGCTTCTACAGGTATGTCAGTGATAAAATGATGACTAGGGAAAATGTAGGCCCTCTCCATAAGGATACAGGAGACCTGGTCACAAGGGATATGGAGAAGGCTGAGGCACTTAATTTTTTTTTTGCCTCAGTCTTCACTGACAGGGGCTCTAGCCACACCACTCAAGTTACAGAAGGCAAAGGCAGGTACTGAGAGAAGGAAGATCCACCCACTGAAGGAGAAGAGCTGGTTCAAGACCATCTAAAGAACCTGATAGTGCACAAGTCCATGGAACTTGATGAGGTCCATCCATGACTCCTGAAACAACTGGTGAATGAAGTTGCAAAGCTGCTTTCCATCATATTTGAGAAGCTGTGGCAATCAAGTTCCCACTAACTGTAAAAGGGGAAATATAATCCCTATTTTCAAAAAGGGAAAAAATGAAGACCCAGAGAACTACAGACCAGTCAGTCTCACCTCTGTGCCTGGAAAGATCATGGAGCAGATCCTCCTGAAGGTTCTGCTAAGGCACATAGTAAATGTAGAAACCAACATGGTTTCACCAAGGGCAAATTGTGCCTGACAAGTTTGTTGGCTTTCTACCGTGGGGTCACAGCATCATTGCACAAGCAGAGAGCAACAGACATCATCTACATGGACTTGCACATAATGTGAGACTGTCCTGCACAACATCCTGGTCTCTAAACTGGGGAGACATAGACTTGACAGATGGAACACTCAGTGGGTAAGGAATTGGCTGGATGATCACATTCAAAGAGTTGTGATCAATTATGTCCAAGTGGAGATCAGTGACGAGTGGTATTACTCCAGGGTCAGTATGGGGACCACTACTGGTGCTGATTAACGTATTTGTCAGTGACATGGACAGTGCATCCTCAGCAAGTTTGCTGATGACACCAAGCTATTTGGTGTGGTCAAAATACTCGAGGGGAGGGATGCCATCCAGAGGGACCTTGACAGGCTTGAATGGTGGGCCCATTCCAACCTCATGAAGTTCAATAAGGTCAAGTGCAAGGTCCTTCACATGGGTCGAGGCAATCCCAAGCACAGGGTGGACGAATGGATTGAGAGTAGCTCTAAGGAAGGGGACTTGGGGGTGTTGGCTGATGAAAAGCTTAATATGAGCTGGTGAGCTTTCCAGCCCAGAAAGCCAACAATATCCTGAGCTGCATCACAAGAAATGTGGGCAGCAGGTCAAGGGAGGTGATTCTCCCCTTCTACTCTGCTCTCCTAAGAGTAAACCTGGAGTAGTGTGTTCAGCTGTGGTGTCCCCAACACAAGAAGGACATGGAGCTGTTGGAGCAAGTCCAGATGAGGACCATAAAGATAATCAGAGGGCTGGAGCACCACTCATATGAAGACAGGCTGAAAGAGTTGTTCAGCCTGGCAAAGAGAAGGCTCCAGGGTGACCTTACAGCAGCCTTCTAGTACCTAGAGGGGCTAAAGGAAAACTGGGAAGGGACTTTTTCTAAGGGCATGTAGTGATGGGACAAGGGGTAATGTCTTTAAACTGGAAGAGGGGAGATTTGGGTTAGACATTATGAAGAAATTATTTCCTGGGAGAGTGGTGGAACACACATTGCCCAGGGAAGCTGTGTGTGCCCCATCCCTGGGAGTGTTCAAGGACAGGTTGGATGGGGCTCTGAGCAATGTGATCTAATGGGAAGTGTCCCTGCCCATGTAGCGGGGTTAGAACTAGATAATCTTTAAGGTCCTTTCCAACCCAAACCACTCCATGATTCTATTAGTCTCTCAGTTACTGGGAGCAAGACAGCAACATGTCTTATCTGTTTTGCAGATTTTACCTTTAATGTTTAGCAAGTGAAGTGGACCAGTTCCATCTGTGCCATGATAGGGACTGATGCAAAACCATCTTAAGTCAATGACAGTTTTGCACTGATTGGGCAACTTTCATAACTGTCATGATGAGCTCCTCCCAGTCCAATGACTTCTGTAACTCTTAATACAGACCAAAAGAATCACCTGGTTTCTCATGTACAGTCTTTTTATTATGAACCTGACCTGCTATAGACCTGACTCAGCAGCTATCTAGCATTTTATTATCTTTCCTTTTTTAATGCTAAAAAAAAATGATTTTATTGTGGATCAGGTTTCCACTGTTTATTTCACTCCTTGAGGTTAATACCATTGTTATTGGAAAAGCATACTGCAGAGCCTGCTTTACCTTGCTGGTGTAATTTTCATATAACACTTTTGGGCTCAGGAAACCTTTTCATCCTTGCTTCACTCATGTTCAGTATCATTTTAACTAAGGCTTCAGTGCCAGTATAGCCTTAGGTGTACGATGTCCATGAGAAAATTGGGGAGTGGAGTCAGTGAGGGTGGGGAGGCCACAGCTCATGATAGAGATCAGGATTTGAGGTGGAGGTCATGTGTGTAATGGCACAGTCTGGAATATGGACAGAATCATGGGCCAGCAATGACAAGCAAGTAAACCAGAGCATAAAGCCATCAGGTTTTAGAATATTGGATGGATCCATCCAATTAACTTTCCTGCTGCTCCCTTAGTGCTACTAGTTAAGGTTCACCTCTGCTGGCTGAACAGATATTGTCAGAACGGACCCAGAGAGTCCTGTGGCCACTCGTTCTTGTGATTGCACCTGGCATTATGGCCAAGATGCTTTCTCATTCCAAATGATACTACCTGAATTAAGAATGAAGCAGCCACTTTTCAGCTGTCTAGTGTTTAAGCAGGCAAGTATCAAGAACAGAAATAAGGTGATGGACTCAGCTGTGACAAAGAGCCTCAAAAATACCTACTGTCCTTGTGGTACTTTTCTGGTAGAGACAAATATCTGTTTCTCAACAGGCTCAGGAGCACTCAGACCTCTGCCAATGTCTCCTGTCTACTGGGCAATGGTGTGGTTAACCCGACAGTGAGAGAAACATTCCTTTGTCAAGTTTACTAAAGCCAGCTCAAACCACACAAAATAGACAACATTGTTATTGGGTTCTGAAAGCAATGTGTCACTTCCTGGGGCATCTCAAAGCAGCACAACTGCCAGCAAGGTGAGCCTGCCAAACCCAAGCATGAAACATGCCACCTGTAGCTGGATGCATGGGTGCAGTGCGGTTGGATGTGCACCAGGGAGAGGGACAAAGGACCCTCTCTATTTGCACTCCTGCAGCCTTGGGGCTGATAAGAGATTCTGTGTACCTGGTGCTGATGGGGGACACACACAAATGCTGTGGTGACCTGAGGCAGCCAGTTGGCTTGCTGAGGGGATGTTCATCTCGTTGAGCTTGGCTTAGCCTTGAGCAGCAGGAAGAAACACTGACACAATTTCCCAGAACTTTAGCTGGGAATAGCAGTGATTGCAAATGCTTAGCAAAGTGCCTTTTGTCACATTTTGCTATCAAACCAGAAGTCAGGTCCCTTCTGTCTGTTGATATATAAATATCTTAATTAGATCTTTGAAAAAGAGTGAGAGAGAAAAATCTAGAAGCCTGAGAGATATTTTATTATTTCTTTTTTATTCTTGGTATTATATCTCAAGTAGTGCTGGCACCAGGATGCATAATCCACTTACCAGGGCAGAGAGAGATCTGAAACTGCGCCACAAATGCATCATTTGATAACCGTAATGAAAAAGACAGCAATCTATATCTGCAAATAGCATTAGAGCAGACTTGGCTTGAGGACCAAAGGAAGCTGATGCTGAATTTATGAGGCATTTGTGACCAGTGCTTTTTCTCCTAGTCTGTATTTTTTAATTCACCCTTATTTTTTCTTTTTCAATAACTTGACCCTCTGTTTGGGTCAGCTTTTAGCCCTATAATCAAAACAATGTAGTTAGGAAAAATCTAAGAGTGAAGTGGGCCTGCCTTGTCTCATGGGCTGAGAGGGATCAGCCAGCTCCTGCTCATCTCATCTACTCTGCCCTGCAGGCCTTGCTCCATCGCTGCATTTCACAGAATCACAGAATCTTAGGGGTTGGAAGATTCTCCATAGTGCACATGCTCTGAGATGCCCACACTACATGGATTCCTGCCTGGAGTGTCTGACATTGAGCTGGAGCTGGAAGAGCTATGGGAGAGACTCCATCTAGCTGAGCACCAGACAGGATGCTCTCCAACAGAGATGTGCTGGGTAATCTTTCTCCATCCCACCTCACACTGTCCATCAAATGGCTCCTAAAAGGAGTCTCCTAAAGGAGGAGCATATTGGACGTAATACATGGGATCTGGAGGGAAAGGACATTGATTAGAGAGTGTAGGAAATGCTGCACTACTGATGCACAGCAGTCCTCTTGGCACATATCCTGTGCACAGCTGTGGTAGTAGGAAATACTTAGGGAGAAGACACAAGCCCTTCTACTTGTGAGACAGTCTGCTGTCACAATCTCCTATGCCAGCAAGTTCCAAAATTTCCCTTCCCCTCTGTATAGAAGCAGTTTCTTTCTTTTCTGTTTTAAACCAGTCACCTTGGCTCCAGTGTTGTAGGATTTGATGTTCTACAGTTCCACCTTAAGCTTGTCCTCCATTTTACTGATTTTGCACATGCCTGTTTCATACCCTTCAGCTCAGTCCCAGACCAAAAACTCTCAAGTTTTTAAATGTCCTTGAAAGTAGCTCCTCCATCTCTGTGGTCATTTCAATCACTTTTTTCTTTCCATTCTCTGCATCCAGCATGTCTTACTTGGAGACAAGAGGGACAAGACCTGCACTCTGCTCAAAATACAGGTGCATCAATATTTTTCCATTCATGTCCTTTTCCAGCTCTTTGATGGATTACCATCAGTAATCTCTGGAGGATCTCCCATTAAGCCCTATCAGACAAGTGGGGCATATGCAGCTTTACAAAACCATAGTGGTTATTTCTCAATGTATTGTGTACTCAGTGAATTTAGTCTTGAGTGTATATTTCTATCACCTTCTCAGGAGAGTAAGTCATCCATAGCTTGATAGTTCCAACAGCCATCTGGCACCTTTGCTGTTTGCAATGACTAGTTATACACCTTGGGCAGCAGATCTGCATGTTCACACCTGAGTTCCCTCCCACTCAGCCCTCTGGTAAATGCCATCTGGTCATAGGAACCTGA
This sequence comes from Apus apus, assembly GCF_020740795.1. NCBI lineage: Eukaryota > Metazoa > Chordata > Aves > Apodiformes > Apodidae > Apus > Apus apus. The sequence goes on along the minus strand of NC_067312.1, from coordinate 64,489,922 downwards.
TAACATCTTATTAACCACAGAACCAGACAATTCTTGGGCTTTCAGGCTCCTGGAATACACGCATTTGTAAATTAGAGAAATAATAGGTCACAGGCAAGGACCCTTGCAGTGCTGCATAGGGGTCTGCCTCATGATGAATAGCTATTCGTGATGGCCCAGATACTAAGGACCTCCTGATAATTTTTGGTCTGACCCTGCCAGTGGAGATCTAGCATCACAGATACTCTCTCCATTCAGTGCTTTGCAACTCCTTGCAGATGTCCTTGATTTCTTCAAGCACGTCTCTGAGCTATGCTTTCTGAGATGTTGTGACAGCAGCTTAAGCTCTTTTTTCACTGCATGAAGGCTCCCAGAAGAACAGGTTCTGACCTCTTCAGTTCCATAGCTCTTAACAGAATGGGTCACTTTAACAGGATTGCTAGCAAACTTTAGAAGAGCTATGATATGAATGGGCTCAGACACTGGAGGCTGGCTTAGCTCAATCTCTCCCTTTTAAAGAAGAGAGGGTGCTGGGAGGACCCTCATAGCTCTTGAAAAGTATGGGGCTTGGGTGGAGGCAGTTTTTTAAAAACCACACCTAAATGCAAAGCCTGCAACTTGCATTTATTTCTTTGAGTTCTTCCTCACACTCTCACAATAAGCTACAGGAGGAAATTTAATCACTGGGAACTTTGTCAAACTATGCACAGTGCAACTGAAGAAACCCTGGAGTTGGAGAGAACAAGCTCCTTCAGCAGGATAATGACATAGAGACACAGGAGAGCTAGCAGGGAGAGAAGAAGGGGTGATCCTGGAGAAACAGGGAAAAAAAATTCTCACAGGACAGCAAGGACGGTGTGGCAGAAGACTTAACTGATCAGCCTTACACTCACACCTTGCTAAGATACTGGCACAAGGAAGGAGGACAGACTTTCATGTTTAATATAATCCAGAGTGGTTTGAGTTTTTATTTCTGGTCTGGTTTGTATTTAATGGTAAAATTATGGAAAGCTTACTCAACCCTTTTCATAGAATGAGAGGATGCGTGAATGATTTGGGTAGCTACAGAGCAGCAGGCTTGTCTCATCGTAGTTGGAATTGTAGTCTCTTTAATGCGAGCATCATTAAGAGGTTTCAGTTTTAGGTGACTTCTCAGGCCTCCCAGATCTGCCGTTAACTGCTTAACGGCTGATCTCCTGCTAAAGATCCGCCTTCTGCCTTGCCAGAGCAGGGAGCCCTACCGCTCCCTGCTGCTGCTCCGTGCCCCTGCAGAGAGGAGGGGCTGTCTGATCTCTGCAGATGACCTTTCTCGGGCTACTCGAGTGCAACCTACCTACCCGTGTGTCCCACCTGCAGGGAAGGACGGCCTCTGACTCAGCAAGAGCCACCACGCATGAGGACAATTAGCGCTCGTTCCCAGAGCCGATGGCCATTGCTTGCACTCAGCACGGCCAGGACAAAGCCCTGTCCTAGGAATCGGCGTCCAGCCAAGTAAAGTTCAGCTGCAAGATGGTGGTGGTGGCCGGTGCCTGCACCCAGGAGACACCCAGTAGGCAGATGGCAGGCTCAGGAGGCAGTCCTTCCCAGCCTCTTGGTGCAAGCAGCATCCCTGTGTGTGGCACACAGTGAGGAAAGGGCAGGAGCTTGCTGTGAAAACACACCCCCAAGTCACGTTTTGGGGAGCCAGGCAGGAATGTGGCCACCACCTCTTCCCTCCCTGCCACGGGCGGCAAGTTCTGAACTCGGCCGGAGCAACAGGCAGGGGAGGCGAGGGTGGGTGAGGTGACCCCACTGGGCCAATCCCAGCGCTCTGGCCCGTGGTGCTGGCTGGAAAACGGCTCCTCAGAGCGTCCTGCTCCGCCTGGGGCACTGGCCCAGCTGTGTCCCCGTCGGAGCTACAGCAGAACCAGCTTCCCCTCCTGCTCGCTCTGTCCTCGGCATCTCCCGCTCCGAGGGTGTGCGGCTGCCGCAGGATTCCCTGCGGGAGGAGTTGCTGTTGCCACGGCCCTGAGGCTCTGGGAGCTCATGGCAGGGCCCCAGCAGGCGGGTGGCTGCCACGCTGTGGGGCGGAGGACAAGCAAAGGCACCAGGGGAAGGGGCAGAAAGCAGCATCCAGAGACTGTGTCAGGGGAAGACAAATTTATTTCCCTTGCCTTGAAGAAGGTGTTGCTGCACCCTCCTTGAAGGGGAGGCCAGGTGGGCAGCAGCAGTTACCCCCAGGGAGGTGCCGGAGCTCGGGCTGCCTGTAAGGTGCGGCTTCTTGCAGGGCTGGGGACTGTCTAGGGGGCTGTCAGCCCTGCTTTTTGGGGGGCAGCGGGGTTCCCTGGGCAAGTAGTCCCTGCTGTGGCTGGGTGTGCCAGCACCTTCCCTGGCAGCACCTTCCCTGGCTTCTCCTGGGGCTGCTTCTGCTCTGCTGTGAGAGGCAGAGACAGAAGACAGCTGGGATCCCCACGCAAGGTGGCGTCCAACGTGCCTGGTTCCTCCTCAACATCAAGGCTTGCACGGCTGGTGGAGGAGGCCAGGCTGGACTTGGGTGTTTCCCAGCCTGGGATGCTGGGGTTGGTGCTGGCTGCAGGGCCCTCATCCACCTCCCAGGGCTGCTCCTGCGCTGTTGTGAGAGGCACAGATGGGAGACTGTTGGGACCCCCGTGGAGGGTGGCCTCCGGTGTGCCAGGTTCCTCCTCCACGTCAAGGCTTGAATGGCTGCTTGAAGAAGGTGCTGCTGCAGCTCCGCCAGTGCTAAAGGCAGCATGGCCTCCTCTGGGGTGGGGAAGAATGAGGTCACCTGGAGACCCTCTTCCTTTTCGGGTGGCATTGGAGTCACCCAGGCGAGCACTCCCTGCCCTGGGCAGAGGAGGCACCTGTGGCCGCTGCCACCTGGGATCCTGCAGAGCTCCTGGGCAAGGACCGGTGGGCAGCAGGAGTTACCACCAGGGAGCTGCTGGGGTGCTTTTACGACGCAGCCTCTTGCAGGGCACAGGACAGTCTGGGCGGCTGGGGGCTCTTCTCTTTGGGGGCCACTGGGCCTTCCCAGGCAACCACTCCATGCTCTGGGCAGAGGAGGCACCTGTGGCTGCTGCCACCTGGGATCCTGCAGAGCTGCTGGGGGAGGCTGAGTGGGCAGCAGCAGTTACCCCCAGGGCGGTGCTGCGGCTGGTTTCGTGGCGCAGCCTCTTGCAGGGCACAGGACAGTCTGGGAGGTTGGGGGCTCTTCTCTTTGGGGGCCACTGGGCCTTCCCAGGCAACCACTCCATGTTCTGGGGAGAGGAGGCACCTGTGGCCGCTGCCACCTGGGATCCTGCAGAGCTGCTGGGGGAGGCCAGGTGGGCAGCAGCAGTTACCCCCAGGGAGGTGCTGGGGATGGAGCTCAGGCTGGTTTGAAGGCGCATGCGCTTGCATGGCACGGGACAGTCTGGGAAGCTGGGAGCTCTTCTCTTTGGCAGGCGCCAGGCCTTCCCAGGTGAGCACTCCATGTTCCGGGCAGAGGAGGCACCTGTGGCCGCTGCCACCTGGGAGACTGCAGAGCTGCTGGGGGAGGCGGGATGGGCAGCAGCAGTTACCCCCAGGGAGGTGCCAGAGCTAGGGCTGGCTTCAAGGCACGGCCTCTTGCAAGGCAGGGTGCGGTCTGGGGGGCTGGTAGCCAACCTCTCCGGGGGATGCTGGAGCCCTCCTTCCAGGTAGTCCCTGCCGTGGATGGGTGTGCAAGGACCTGCTGCCACTGCCTTCCCTGGATCCTCCCAGGGACCCCTGTGGAGGGCAGCATCCAACCTGCCAGCTTCCTCCTTGACATCAAACCTTGCAGGGCTGCTGCAGGAGGCCAGGCTGGAGTTGGGCTTCACCTGCCGTGTGGTGCCTGGGCTGGTGGTGCCTGCTGCAGGGCTGTCAACCTCCTCCCTGGCCTCACAGGTGTCCTGCGTGTCCAGGTGCCGGCGGATGGCTGTGCCGCACAGGCACTCGGCAGCTGTGCTGAGCTGCAGAAGGAATGGCTGCGTGTGTTCTTGCAGCCCAGTCTGCAGCTTCTCTGCCAACACTGCCACGTCCAGTCCACGGAGGCACAGGAGGCCCACAATGATACCCTCCCACGCAGTCACTTTCCAGCACTGGCCCTCAAAGAGCCTCTCGAGCTGCTGCCTCAGCCACAGCTGCAAGGGCCTGATGTTATCTGGGTGGCTCTGGAAGAAGTCTGCCCACACCTCAGGGGGGAAGCCACCTGCCTGAGCCCTGGGCCCCTGCTCTGCATCCTCCTCCTTCTCACCCTGCTGTTCTTCACCTGAGGGCTCTGCAAGGCCTGGGATTCCAAGCACAGTTAAATCGTTGTCCAACCGGTTGGAGAACAAGACGAACGTTGTCTCCAACATGCACAGGGGGCAGTTGCGCTTCTGCTGTACAGAGCGCATGGCACAGCTGAAGCAAAACTGGTGGAGGCACGGGATCAAGTAGGCAGTGTCATTCTGAGGCTTGCAGCAGATGGGGCAGCTCCATTTGCTCTCTGCGCCCTGCAGGGACCTTGGGAACACGGAGGAAGAGAAGCCGCTCCCCATCACTGGCACGGCAGTGGCAGGTTTTGTGCCCTGCAAACGGGAAAGGCCTCAGCCCCTCGCTCTGCCAGGGGAGGGAGAGCAGGAAGGAAAGGCCAGGCCCCTCGGGAAGGACACTCTCCCAGCTCTCCGGGCCCCACGGCCGCTCCAGGGGAGATGTTTGCCTCTCGCCTCACTTCTGCTGCTGCAAGGGAGTCCTTGCAGCGCCCGGCTTCCTGAACCAGGCAGGGTCGGGGAAACACAGGGTTTGGCTCCGGGATGGGCACCCAGAGCTGCCGACGCCGGCAGCTCCCAAAGCACCGCCCAGCACCAGGTGAAGCCTCGCACGAGCTTCCAGACCTCGCAGGCACGCTCGGTCGGAGTCCAGGCACGAGGCAGACTGAGCCAGGCTGTGCTGGCACCCAAATATAAGCAGTGAGGGCCGTGAGGTCACAGTCTGTGACACGCTGACGTCACAATCACCCCTTTGTGACGTCAGCTGCCACCTCTCCTGCAGCCGCCCCTGCAGGCGCACAGGCATCAGGAGAGAGAAGAAAATACTGTTTCATGTTTTCAGCTTCTGCATTTCCCTGCTGCTCTAGCTTGGTCCCCCGCACGCATGTCCGTGACCCTGTGTATGAAGTCCCCACTCCCAGTGCCTTGCAGAGTTCTCCTGCGAGGGCGAGTGTGGTGGGAGCAGACAGCGGGGAGTGGCAGTGGCTGGATGGTGCCTCCCCCAGCTGGCTGCCTTGCCCTGTGCAAGGCCAGGATTTGCAGGGAGGACCTGGGTGCTCAGTTGCCAGCCCTGGGAGAGAGACTGCCAACCCTGCGGGCCGTGCCCCCCTGTGCTGGTTTGGTTTGGCGGGATTTTTGGTAGTGGGGGAAGGACCCTGGGGTGGCTCCTGTAAGAAGCTGAGAAGTTCCACCTGCTCCAAAACCAGCCAAGGAGCCGTTTTAGAGGCAAGAGATGCGCCTCTGTGATTGACACAGGAAAGAACTGAGATAAGACCTGAGCCAAGCGAGCAGTTAGGAAAAAGAAGAGCTGTGCTGGAGATGTGAATGGCAGCGCTGGGGTGAAGATCCCGGCTGGTTGCAGAGGAAGACGGGGAAGAAGGTGCCCAAGCAGAAGTTTTCCCTGCAACCCATGGCGAGATGGCAGCTGTCCCCCTGCAATCCTAGAGGAACGTGGTGGAATGTTCCCTGAAGGCGCCAGGAGGGGTGAACTTTGCCTGTGGACTCGGATTTGCTACCAGTGGACTTGGATTATGCAGCTGTGGAAAACCCTGGTGCCAGGGGAGGTGACTGTCCCCTAAGCAGCCCATGACTCTGTAGGAAGCCCAGGCTGGAGCAGCTCCAGACCTGGTGGGAAGGACTCACGAAGCAGAGGTTTGTGGAGGCCTCTCTCCCGTGGGAGGGACCCCGTGGGGAAGCAGGGGAAGACTGTAAGGAATCCCTTCTTCCTGAGGAGGAAGGAGCAGCAAGAACCACCAGCCTGTGAACTGACTCTAGTCCCCATCCCCTGTCCCTCTGAGCTGCTGTGGGGAACGAGGGAGAGAAATGGGCAACCAAGTGACTTGTGCCTGGGAAGAAGGGAGGGGTGGGGATAAGGTGTGTAAGCCCTGCTCTTGGTGTTGTCTCTGTCCTGTGGGCATTGGATTAGTGTGAAATTAAATTACTACTTTCCCCAAGTTTAGTTTGCTTTGCCCATGACCTTAATCGGTGAAGAACCCTCCTTGTCCTTTGTCTCGACCCATGAGCTTTTCTAGTCGGCCTTTGTCCTCCTCATGCCAGAGTGTGTGTGTGATGGGGGGAGCTGAGTGAGCAGCCACGCGGCGGGTTCTTTGTTGTCGTGCCAGGCCCAAACCATGACAGACCTTAAAGATCATCTAGTTCTAATCCCCCTGCATGAGCAGGGAGTCCTCCCACTAGACTAGAGTGCTCAAAGCCCTGTTCAACCTGACCTTGAACATTTCAGGGATAGAGCATCCACAACTTCTCTGGGCAGCCTTCTTTCAGAGTTTCAACCCCAAAACACAGCATAGGCAACAGGTTTTTCTCCCAATAGCTTCTGCAGGTGCCATATTGAGCCTTATTGCATCACCTGTGCACTTTACTGATGTTGGTGCTATAGGCTTATGTTCCCTATTTTACCCTGTCCTGGAAATCAGTGATTGTGAATTTCAGTACATACTAGCTCTGAAGGGAAGCTGTGTGTGAAAGGCCTCTTCCTGCTGAAGTAATTCTGTTCAGCATTAATTGACTTAATATCAAATAGAATAAATATCTTCCTACTGGCCTATAGCAATGCAATCTCATCCAGAGGAAACATACTGTAAATTACTATCAGATGTCACCCTTGTTGCCCTGTACGTACTTCTGAGTCAGAAGGAAGAAAGAAGGACAGAAAATAAATGCTAAACTGAAACCAGGTTTTTTAGCTAAGCAGCTGCGGAGTCCCTTGCATGCAGGAGGGCTGCCTGTGGTTCTACATGATCTTGCAGAGGTACAAGCTGACACAACACTGGCTACGCAGCTACAGAGTAAAAAGCTAGAAGTCATCAAAGAGGAAAACAAGAGCTGAAGCACCTAGCAGAAACAGGTAGACAAGTGCAAATCAGATAGTGCAAGCAGCAGCATTTACTTGCCCAAGAAGACAGTAAGCAAGTCCTAAGGTGTTACTGATGAGAAAAAAGCAATCTGGTTGTTTGTTTGCTGTGCTAAAAATATATATCCATACATGCTGGAAAAGGAATGATTGGTCTCTACGGTACCTGGTTTTCTCTGTGCTATGTTTGTCTTTTGTCTTTTTGATAAATTCATGTTTGTTAATACATGCTTTTAAAGGGGAAAAATTACGTCATTGAGCACCAGATAGTTCAACCGTTTTTGTGGTTCAGTCTCACAGTCTTATTATCACCACTAAAATTTAAAGCCAATCCTTGCTGCTATAGTGAAGTCCTGGTGAAAAGCTCCCATATGCTTTATGCAAGACCCTCAGCTGAAGTAAACCTATGTGTTTCTGCTAAAGGAAGTGGAAACATTACTTTTCTCATCCTCAGCTGCAGAAAAAACACTCATTACATTTTTCAATATGCAGTGCATGTGCTCTCCTTCTGCCTGGGACAGGAAAGACCATACCACAGGGGAAGTCAGGTTTTCTCTCCAACTTGATGTCCTTGAAAATTGCACTGAAAAAAAAACCAAAAAGAAACCAAATGAAAATCTGGTGTTCTCCCATCATCCTGTGATTCCATAAGCTGGAACACCAGCTCGCATCCTGTGGCAGTGCTGAGCTAGACTATGAACTCCCCACCAATCAGCCCAGAAATAGGCCATGGTAGACACTGATTATCACTTCACATTTCAGTAAGGTTTGGGGCAGGAAAGTGTGATCTCCATCAGAAAAGCATAGGAAGGCATATTAATTGTGGCCAGCACATCAAATGCCCAGGCTTTACAGAAGTATCACTGCTGTCTTTACCACACTACTGCTACACCTTCCCTGAGGATCACCCTCCCTGCCCCGTTTCTCACAAACACAGCATACATAGCCAGAGGATTTTGGTGTCTTGGAGCATATTTTAGCTTTGCCATTTGTTAGGGTTGCTTCACCCAAAGCGTGTACAGAGCCATCGGGGCAATGGTATGGGAAGTTCATCCTGGCTGGGCTGGCTCAATTTCACTGTCTCAGGCTGCTCCACTTGCTGCCACAAGAACACCAAGGCTGCCTGTGGGCACCAGCTGCATTTATTGCTCAGGTCCTTCAATAGCTCAAAGGAAAAATATATCTGTGTCTCTGGCAGAGCTCAGTAAGAGGGAACACCAGTTTTTCCATTTTATTTTTTTTTCCACTTTTTCTTTTATGTACAAGAAAACATCAGTAATTATTCATTGTAAAGCCACATGTATTCAAAACTGTTTAAAATTAAATCAGGTGAGTCTAGCTAAAAAAAAAAAAAGGAAAAAAAGGAAACTCTGAACCATCAGAAATCCTTACCTGAGCCCTGGGGAACAAGGTGTGTAGAAAAGGCAAAATCAGCCTGGGAAAGCAGTCACTTCCCAAGGTACAGAGAGAACATTTTTCTCATTCTGGAGCATTTATTTGGTTGTTCAAAGCTGAGAACTGGGAGGTAAGATGGAAGGGCAGAAAAGTTTAATTTTTATCTTTTAATCTGTGAATATAAACAAGAAGTAAAATGGGATTTATTTGAGGGTCATTATAACCAGGAGCTAAACTCAATCATTGGCTAAGGATTGTATTCCTCTTATTTAATAAATCACTTAATTTTAAAAGTTGGACATGTTTTAATAAACCTTCTCTTTTGCAGTATGCATATAGTACTTCTATGTAATTACACAGGAAAAAAGAAGTGAGATACAACTCTCTCCACACATACAAAACCGTAGCGTGGGGGCTAACTGAATCTCTGTTATTTTCCAGAAGCTGTTTATCTGAGATCACAAGAACCATTAATTAGGAAAAGTAAATGGGTCTTCATCAGCCTCCAGCATCCTAAAGAAAGTAAACATTATTAATCTGAATAAACATGTCAAACTTTGTGAAGAATAGCTGTGGGTCTTGAATGTATCCTTACCTTCAGCCAAAAGATATCCTGAATTTTATCAGCAAATGAGAATAAAACTTTCTTTGACGAGAAAAAAAAAACCTGAAAGACCACGCACAGCAAAATGTAAGCAATAATTTAAATTGAAGCTGTGTTTTGTTTTAAATCATAATTAAACATGGCACTTTAAATCATCATGATAAACTAATTTCCCCTCTTATCAAGACTCTCCTGAAATTGAGACATCTAAATTATCACTCAGAAGGGCTGAGCTATTAGTCAACATTGGTATCCTGAAGGGGAAAAAAATGTTTAACCCTACTTCCACATGCTTCTTTTTTTTAATTTAATTCAATTTTCTTCTATTGATTCTGTTTTTATCACAGATACCAAATTCTTTGTCATAAGAAATGTGTCACCTGCAGTTAAAATCACAGTAAGCAGAAGAGAGATTGCCTGGAGCATATGGTAAAGATGCATATTAAGAAAACATAGATGAAGAACATACTTTGCCCAGGTGTTCATGTGAAGACTCCCTCCCACTCAGCCTTGCTTTTCTGCTTGCTGTTTTGTGGTGCTCAAACCAAAATAAACTTCATATACCTCCCCAAGCCAATCATGAGACTTCTGGCAGAAGGTTCTCCCTGCAGCCTTCTTCCTCCCAGTGTTACCTAGCGAGCCCCTGGTGTGGCAGAAAAGGACAGCTGCTTCTAAACTGGTGTCACCCCTGCTTTGCACACCCAGGTCTTTGTTGGACCAGGGAAAAAATCAGAAGGCCAAAGCCCAACCTAAAATTATCCTAGCTGCAGTGGTCAACAATAACAGGAAAGTTTTTACAAATATGTTAGCAACAAAAAGAGGACTAAGGAGAATCTCTGTTCTTACTGGATCCAGAGCCAACCATAGTGATCAAAGAGGGGGAGGCTGAGATACTTCATGCCTTCTTTCCCTGTGTAGTAGTAGGACCAATTGCTTACTGATGACACAGCTCAGTGAGCTGCAAAATAGGAGCAGGAAACAGTTTAAAGCCCAACTAATCCAAGAGGAGATAGCTAGCCACATGGTGCACCATTTACACACACAAAAGTTTGGCTCAGGTCTTATCTCAGTTCTTTCCTATGTCAATCACAGAGGCGCATCTCTTGCCTCTGAAATGGCTCCTTGGCTGGTTTTGGAGCAGGTGGAGCTTCTCAGCTTCTTACAGGAGCCACCCCAGGGTCCTTCCCCCACTACCAAAAATCCCGCCAAACCAAACCAGCACAGGGGGGCACGGCCCGCAGGGTTGGCAGTCTCTCTCCCAGGGCTGGCAACTGAGCACCCAGGTCCTCCCTGCAAATCCTGGCCTTGCACAGGGCAAGGCAGCCAGCTGGGGGAGGCACCATCCAGCCACTGCCACTCCCCGCTGTCTGCTCCCACCACACTCGCCCTCGCAGGAGAACTCTGCAAGGCACTGGGAGTGGGGACTTCATACACAGGGTCACGGACATGCGTGCGGGGGACCAAGCTAGTGCAGCAGGGAAATGCAGAAGCTGAAAACATGAAACAGTATTTTCTTCTCTCTCCTGATGCCTGTGCGCCTGCAGGGGCGGCTGCAGGAGAGGTGGCAGCTGACGTCACAAAGGGGTGATTGTGACGTCAGCGTGTCACAGACTGTGACCTCACGGCCCTCACTGCTTATATTTGGGTGCCAGCACAGCCTGGCTCAGTCTGCCTCGTGCCTGGACTCCGACCGAGCGTGCCTGCGAGGTCTGGAAGCTCGTGCGAGGCTTCACCTGGTGCTGGGCGGTGCTTTGGGAGCTGCCGGCGTCGGCAGCTCTGGGTGCCCATCCCGGAGCCAAACCCTGTGTTTCCCCGACCCTGCCTGGTTCAGGAAGCCGGGCGCTGCAAGGACTCCCTTGCAGCAGCAGAAGTGAGGCGAGAGGCAAACATCTCCCCTGGAGCGGCCGTGGGGCCCGGAGAGCTGGGAGAGTGTCCTTCCCGAGGGGCCTGGCCTTTCCTTCCTGCTCTCCCTCCCCTGGCAGAGCGAGGGGCTGAGGCCTTTCCCGTTTGCAGGGCACAAAACCTGCCACTGCCGTGCCAGTGATGGGGAGCGGCTTCTCTTCCTCCGTGTTCCCAAGGTCCCTGCAGGGCGCAGAGAGCAAATGGAGCTGCCCCATCTGCTGCAAGCCTCAGAATGACACTGCCTACTTGATCCCGTGCCTCCACCAGTTTTGCTTCAGCTGTGCCATGCGCTCTGTACAGCAGAAGCGCAACTGCCCCCTGTGCATGTTGGAGACAACGTTCGTCTTGTTCTCCAACCGGTTGGACAACGATTTAACTGTGCTTGGAATCCCAGGCCTTGCAGAGCCCTCAGGTGAAGAACAGCAGGGTGAGAAGGAGGAGGATGCAGAGCAGGGGCCCAGGGCTCAGGCAGGTGGCTTCCCCCCTGAGGTGTGGGCAGACTTCTTCCAGAGCCACCCAGATAACATCAGGCCCTTGCAGCTGTGGCTGAGGCAGCAGCTCGAGAGGCTCTTTGAGGGCCAGTGCTGGAAAGTGACTGCGTGGGAGGGTATCATTGTGGGCCTCCTGTGCCTCCGTGGACTGGACGTGGCAGTGTTGGCAGAGAAGCTGCAGACTGGGCTGCAAGAACACACGCAGCCATTCCTTCTGCAGCTCAGCACAGCTGCCGAGTGCCTGTGCGGCACAGCCATCCGCCGGCACCTGGACACGCAGGACACCTGTGAGGCCAGGGAGGAGGTTGACAGCCCTGCAGCAGGCACCACCAGCCCAGGCACCACACGGCAGGTGAAGCCCAACTCCAGCCTGGCCTCCTGCAGCAGCCCTGCAAGGTTTGATGTCAAGGAGGAAGCTGGCAGGTTGGATGCTGCCCTCCACAGGGGTCCCTGGGAGGATCCAGGGAAGGCAGTGGCAGCAGGTCCTTGCACACCCATCCACGGCAGGGACTACCTGGAAGGAGGGCTCCAGCATCCCCCGGAGAGGTTGGCTACCAGCCCCCCAGACCGCACCCTGCCTTGCAAGAGGCCGTGCCTTGAAGCCAGCCCTAGCTCTGGCACCTCCCTGGGGGTAACTGCTGCTGCCCATCCCGCCTCCCCCAGCAGCTCTGCAGTCTCCCAGGTGGCAGCGGCCACAGGTGCCTCCTCTGCCCGGAGCATGGAGTGCTCACCTGGGAAGGCCTGGCGCCTGCCAAAGAGAAGAGCTCCCAGCTTCCCAGACTGTCCCGTGCCATGCAAGCGCATGCGCCTTCAAACCAGCCTGAGCTCCATCCCCAGCACCTCCCTGGGGGTAACTGCTGCTGCCCACCTGGCCTCCCCCAGCAGCTCTGCAGGATCCCAGGTGGCAGCGGCCACAGGTGCCTCCTCTCCCCAGAACATGGAGTGGTTGCCTGGGAAGGCCCAGTGGCCCCTAAAGAGAAGAGCCCCCAGCCGCCCAGACTGTCCTGTGCCCTGCAAGAGGCTGCGCCACGGAACCAGCCGCAGCACCGCCCTGGGGGTAACTGCTGCTGCCCACTCAGCCTCCCCCAGCAGCTCTGCAGGATCCCAGGTGGCAGCGGCCACAGGTGCCTCCTCTGCCCAGAGCATGGAGTGGTTGCCTGGGAAGGCCCAGTGGCCCCTAAAGAGAAGAGCCCCCAGCCGCCCAGACTGTCCTGTGCCCTGCAAGAGGCTGCGTCGTGAAAGCACCCCAGCAGCTCCCTGGCGGTAACTCCTGCTGCCCACCGGTCCTTGCCCAGGAGCTCTGCAGGATCCCAGGTGGCAGCGGCCACAGGTGCCTCCTCTGCCCAGGGCAGGGAGTGCTCGCCTGGGTGACTCCAATGCCACCCGAAAAGGAAGAGGGTCTCCAGGTGACCTCATTCTTCCCCACCCCAGAGGAGGCCATGCTGCCTTTAGCACTGGCGGAGCTGCAGCAGCACCTTCTTCAAGCAGCCATTCAAGCCTTGACGTGGAGGAGGAACCTGGCACACCGGAGGCCACCCTCCACGGGGGTCCCAACAGTCCCCCATCTGTGTCTGTCACTGCAGAGCAGGAGCAGCCCTGGGAGGAGGATGAGGGCCCTGCAGCCAGCCCCACCCCCCTGTGGTGGGTAAGGCTCTGCTCCATGCTGGCCACTCTCAGCAGCACTGTAGGCTTCGATGTGGAGGAGGAACCCAGCACATTGGAGGCTGCCCTCCAGAAGGATCCTGGCTGTCCCCCATCTCGCCCCCTCACAGAAGAGCAGGAGCAGCCCTGGGAAGAGGACGACGGCCCTGCAGCCAGCACCAACCCCAGCATCCCAGGCTGGGAAACACCCAAGTCCAGCCTGGCCTCCTCCACCAGCCGTGCAAGCTTTGATGTTGAGGAGGAACCAGGCACGTTGGACGCCACCTTGCGTGGCGATCCCAGCTATCTTCCATCTGTGCCTCTCACAGCAGAGCAGAAGCAGCCCCAGGAGAAGCCAGGGAAGGTGCTGCCAGGGAAGGTGCTGGCACACCCAGCCACAGCAGGGACTACTTGCCCAGGGAACCCCGCTGCCCCCCAAAAAGCAGGGCTGACAGCCCCCTAGACAGTCCCCAGCCCTGCAAGAAGCCGCACCTTACAGGCAGCCCGAGCTCCGGCACCTCCCTGGGGGTAACTGCTGCTGCCCACCTGGCCTCCCCTTCAAGGAGGGTGCAGCAACACCTTCTTCAAGGCAAGGGAAATAAATTTGTCTTCCCCTGACACAGTCTCTGGATGCTGCTTTCTGCCCCTTCCCCTGGTGCCTTTGCTTGTCCTCCGCCCCACAGCGTGGCAGCCACCCGCCTGCTGGGGCCCTGCCATGAGCTCCCAGAGCCTCAGGGCCGTGGCAACAGCAACTCCTCCCGCAGGGAATCCTGCGGCAGCCGCACACCCTCGGAGCGGGAGATGCCGAGGACAGAGCGGGCAGGAGGGGAAGCTGGTTTTGCTGCAACTCCAGCAGGGACACAGCTGGGCCAGTGCCCCAGGCGGAGCAGGACGCTCTGAGGAGCCGTTTTCCAGCCAGCACCACGGGCCAGAGCGCTGGGATTGGCCCAGTGGGGTCACCTCACCCACCCTCGCCTCCCCTGCCTGTTGCTCCGGCCGAGTTCAGAACTTGCCGCCCGTGGCAGGGAGGGAAGAGGTGGTGGCCACATTCCTGCCTGGCTCCCCAAAACGCGACTTGGGGGTGTGTTTTCACAGCAAGCTCCTGCCCTTTCCTCACTGTGTGCCACACACAGGGATGCTGCTTGCACCAAGAGGCTGGGAAGGACTGCCTCCTGAGCCTGCCATCTGCCTACTGGGTGTCTCCTGGGTGCAGGCACCGGCCACTACCACCATCTTGCACATACTCTCTATCTACAGTGCACTTTGACACAATCTTTGCTCATTTCAATGTAGGATTTTCAGCAGCTGTGGTGTTTGAGAGTTGTCATACAGAAGTCTTGTGCTGTAGAAGGATGTGTTTCCACCATGCCTAAGCCCTTGCTTCCCATCCAGGCCTGACATCAGTCTTCCCTAGAGATTCGTAGGAGCAACTTTTACCCTTTCCTAAATTCCCATTCTAAGGTGCTTCTAGACTGCTGAGGAAGCTCCCTTTAATTCCATCATCAATTGTCATTATCAAGGTATGGTCAGCTGGGAGGCAGCTTAGGGAGGCTCCTTTGGCTAAAATTCTCTACATGCTGCTGCTCTGACCCTTCAGTTACTTCAGCACCAAAGCAGAGGAAGAGGCATGAGTATGTGGTAAGGACTGAGAGCAGTCACCCCTGCTACCCGTGGCAGACCAAAGGACTGACTGTATCTCCCAAAATTAGTCTGCCTCCACCCATCCACTCGGGACACGCTTCACACATTACAGCTTCCATCCAGCCCATCTCCAGGCAGATCTTGAAGCCTCTTCTGAAGCCAGTGGATGTACCACACACCTAGGTACACATCTGTACCCACCCTGCAGCAGTGAGGAATGACAACAGTGGATGTGTGGCCCTTCTCCAATACATCACTGTTTGCTGCAGCATGGTGCCTGGGGCCTTCCTCCCTTCTGAAATTGGAGTGTCAGTGACCAAATCAAAGATTTCACCAGCCTCTGCTCCTACCGGGAGCAAAAGAGAGGCAAAGGGACCTGCAGTCTTGTGAGACATGTCCTTGATTCAATGGGTTTGAGGTGGGAGCTAAGTGAGTCAGGTCTTCCAGTGCCCCAGCAGCAAGTAGTGCCAGGGAAGCGAGGGAGCATTGCCCATCATCCTGGTCCCAGCTTTCCATGCCTTTTTGGAATGTCGCATTTCTGCCTCTTCTTTCCTCTCCATTAAGCAGCTTGGCACTTGCTCCTCATTCCTCTGCTCCTGCCTTTGATAAACTCAACATATACAATCTAGGGGGAACTGCTGCAAGATACCATGTTGTGCTGTGACAATCACTTCTGTGCGGAGCCACAGGTGACAGAGATCAAGGAGAAGTCATTGTTAAAGGGCTGAGATTTGACCCCATGCTGCCAACAGCTTCCTCTGAGGAAATACATTTATTTACCCTGTGAAGCATGGGCATATCTGGGGTAAGGGAAAAACAAAACACCACCACAACAACAAAGCAAAACAAGAAATTTCATGTTTTGTCTCTTTACAGAGAAATTCAAGGCCACAGAAATGAAGTCTCAAAGTGGCAGAGTATTCAGATTTTTCCATTCCAGGTGTTTAATTACCTAGCCTCTTTTCCGAAGAAGATGTCCCTGGCAAGGACATCTGCTTGAATCTGCAAAGAGCCTGTAAAGAACTGCTGCCAATGGTAGTCTCTGGCATCTTAGCAGTAGATTTGTCCAGGGACAGGTGAAATGCCCTAAGGAACTTAACACACACGCACACACACTGCCCCCCCCCCCACCCCCACCAGTGCAAAGGAGAAAAATCTTTCCAGTGGCTTCTTCCATCAGATACGAGCACCTTTAGCTAGCATTTCATGAAGAGGTACAGAACAGGTGCAGTAAAGCCTCTGGCTGCTTTCCCCTGATGCTGGAGTGGACTTCAAAGGCAAACACTGCCCACAAGATTGAAGAGACAAGGAACCATAACCACACTTTAGCTTCACTTTACAGTAGCTGTATCTGCCTTCTCCATATGTGTAAAACTCTCTATAGCCTTGGATCTTTCCATAGCACACAAATCACTGTTGATTTGATGGAAAACTTCTGGGTATCTCCCTTCTGTCCTGGCCAGCACCCTCAGAGCTTGCTTCCTGCCCAACAAACTAATTTTTCACTCTAGAGCAGAGCTCAGGAGTCAGGTAGCAGGCACACGACTTTGAACAAGTGGGAGAGGGGATGTTGAAACAGCTGCCTCATGGCAGCACAGACGCAACCTAATAACCCTGCCTGACAAAAGTAGTTGGCTCTGCAGTCACTACCCAGCATTTGAACTATCTACAGTCTTCTGTGTACTGGTACTTCTACCAGGTCCCACAGCATGGACTCATTAAAGAGCCCTTACCCTGAATTAACATTTACAGTGTTCTGATGATATACAGAAACTTCTGAGTAGGATTAAATTACACTATACTTACTGTAAGTTCCTTTGCAATGCTCTAGCAGTATGCATAAGGATTTAGGATCTAGGGGCTCATGGATCCTTCATGCCTGGCTCTCTGTTACCATGTTACTGGACAAATTTCCCTGTAGCAAATTTCCTACCACTGAAAAGCAACATCAGTTTCCTTTGAAAGCACTGATGACTGTCACATTGATAAGGCTGTCCCTGGGGAGTGTCATTGCCCAGGAGGAACCAGCACACAAAGGTGCTCTGCCTCTCTCAAGAGCCTTCTTCCCTTCTGGACAGGCTGATGCTGACAAAAAAAAAAAAAAAAAAAAAAAAAAAAAAAAAAAAAGTAAAAAAAAAAGTCTTAAAGCTGTATGCCATGGGGCATCCTAAAAACAGCTCTGGGTTGACAATTAGTGTCCCTTAGGACATGGGCATAGCTCCTCTGCCCCTACAGGCTATCCCCTCTTCAACCTCACCTGAAATCCCCTTTTCATCTTCTTTCCTGCTCTCCCCAGTGAGTGGCCATCTCATCCCACCAAAAGAAGTGCCCTGTTGGACAGCCTGGCCTTTGGCAGCAGTCTGACAAGGAGCAGGGAGGGGGGTCTCTGAATGACAGGGTGCCACAGCAAGGGCCCAAATCCTTTGGACCTTTGATGCTCCAGATCATGCTTCAAGCCTTTGCTTCCAATTTAGAGTGGAGCCCAGAGATCAAGAAGCACTGCTGAGTAGAGAGAGGAACCCTTCACCAGTGACAGTAGTCCCAGAAAAACTGTCCTGCACACCTGTCCCCTGTGCTTCAACAGCAGAAGGACTTCAGACCAGCTTCTCTGTGGCAGAGACTCATTTGAAGCTGGAGCAGGGCTTTTCAACCAAACGGGTTGAAAAACGACCAAAGCTCTGCTGTACCATCCTGCAATGACAAACTGCACTGACAGTCAAGGTGATGTCCCTGTGGCCACTGCCTGCTGCCTGCATTCCTGGTCATTTTTTAGCTCTGGCTTTGGCTCTAGTCATTAGGCCAGAGAGTCCAAATGTGACCTCTCAGCAGAAGAAGGATGTTCCTTTTAATTCTAAGATTAAGCCTTTTTCAGGCAATGAAGGGGTCTTTCCTGATTATTGTTTGAATCTACTTCAATTATTAGGGTTTTTTGTGTGTACTGCTTCCACCCCTGAAATGGATCTTTTTGGGTTTCTGTGGTCTTTGTGCAAAATATATGGCATGGAGAGAAAGGATGTATTTTTGCTGAGTTGGGGAAAATGGCAAACAACCAAATGCATCAGTCAGGAACAATGAGTAATAGCTTTGAATGCAAACAACTGTTAGCAGCACATTTTAGTGCATTAATAATTTACACTCCACTGAAAGTTTAATTTATTTTGTGGCATAGTTACAAAAGGCACACATGATCCTGGGGATAATGGATCTATAGTGACCCTATGACTCCTCCTAGGTAGCCATAACCTGACTGCCAGGTCTCTTGGTTTCATCACAGTTTTGCTGTACAATCTGTACAGTGTCTTTCTCACCATGCTAATGGCTGGAACAGGGGTGTGTGAGGGACGAGCCCTCAGGACTGGTACTTGCTGGAATTGGTGTCAAACCCCCATTGTAATCCCTCAAATTCTTGTTTGCATCCCGAAAGGCCTGCCTGAGAGGACGGAGACAATGCTGATGCCCTGCATATGGGCTGCAGCCTGTGTGTACGAGGATTGAGGTAAGGACAATGATTGAGGGGTGGAGAGGCAGAGGTCCTCCAGCTGCTCAATCTGTCCTGGTTTGTGCCAGGATGAAGCTGATTTTCCTTCTGACTTTTTTTTTTCCTTCAGTAAGCTCTCTTTTAACTAGCAGCAAGTGTTCCAGCCAGTGGACTGATAACACCAGAATGTTAATGTTACTGCCAAGACTCCAAGGTCACATCTTTGCTCTGCCAGCTCAGACGCTACCGGAAGATCTATGATCCCCCCATCAGAGGCTGAATTAGACAGAGAGCAAAACTGGCCAGAGATATTCCATTCCAAATATCTACTTAAGCTCAGAGGAAGGTCAGAGATCACAAAAGACAACTTCCTTCCTGCTTCTTCTTCCCTTCTCTTCTGTCCATGGCCAGTGTCCAGGGAGGACTCCGTCCATCCATCACCATCAACCCTTAGACCTGAGCTCTCCTGACCCTTGTCACTCTGTGCTCTCTCCAGCAGCTCCGGGACTTTTGGGACTGTTCACAGCTCAAGAGATGTCGTGGGAATTGCTGGAGGTGGAAGGAGGGAAGAGGCTTCTGTACATCTCTGAACACATGTATATAATTGTACATATTTTCTTTTATCATTAGTGTTTAAATAAAGCTGTGTAGTTTAGTTTTCAATTCAGAGCGTCTCTCTCCTCATTCTCTTTCCTTCCCTACCTGGGTGGGAGGGGATTGAGAGCATTGTTGTCGAACCTAAGTCAAGTGGTGACAACTATTTATTGGCACCGAATGTAGAGCTCTATTTTAAGCCCAGGCTATAAATTCTCACTAATTGGGAGTGTTCAAAATTCCATCTCTGGTGGGAGGAATCCCTCAGATAGCAATGGGCAACACTTCTGCTGAATTTCATGATGGATTGTAAACTGAACAGACACTTTCTGCAATGTATCTGCTAGACCTTTTTCCTAACATGCAATTGTACATGTGGTGTGCAGCCAAGAGCATTCTGCTCTGTGCGGCTGCTCTTGTGATTGTTTTATGGTTTGTCAACAGAACTGTAGCCATAATCAACCACATAATTACCAGCCTAGTGATCACAGGGTTTTTGACACTGATCTTTCTGGGGGTACTGTGTGTATACAGTTACGGTATACAGTATAAAGTCAATGGAAAGGTCTGTGTTGGTAATGGACCAGTTTTACCTCTCTGTTTTCTCTCAAGGTGAATCTCCCAGCTCTTGATCTGAACAGCGTTGTTGCAGCAGGGATGCTTCTGCTGAATGTTTATAATGTATTGTGGATGCGTAGGGTGAGGTGTTGTTCCACTCATTACCAATCCCCCACAGGCAATGCTGCTGCCACCACCACTGCTGCCACCACTCGTGATACTGCCTCCACCACTGCTGCTGATGCCACCACTAATGCTGCTACAAAAACAGCTGCTTCTGCAAAGACTAAGTCCACTCCCATTCAAATCAAGCTAGTTAATCCTGTGACCAGGAGCAAAACAAAGTTGAAACGCTCCTCCTTTTCTGCCCGCTCCTGTCTGAGACATCCAGAGTTTCTTCAAGCAACAACAGAGACTGAAATTGAGGAAGCTCAATTCTAAATCAGGTGATGGAGCAGGTACCTCTCAAACAGATAAAGGAGCAGGCCCTTCTCAAGCAGATAAAAAACTCAGGCCACTCTCAAGCAGATAGAACAGCAGGCACTCCTCAATCAGATGACAACAATGACCTTGTCCAGCCTTTCTCTATGAAGGAACTACATCTCATAAAAAAGGACTTCACTCGCACTGACAATGAGGGAATTCTTCCTTGGTTGCTCTAATGCTTTGATAGTGGTGCTGAAACCTACAACGTGGATGAGACAGAAGCCAAGCAGTTGGGATCCCTGGCCAGGGATGCTGGTATTGACAGAGCACTTGGTAGTAAGACGGGAACTACCACCCTGTGGGACCAACTTCTTTCAGCTGTGAGGGAGAGATGCCCACACAAGGTTGACACTGAATGGTGCCGAAGCAGAACACCCACTCTTGAGAAAGCCATCACATACTTGAGAGAAACAGCTGTGCAAGAGGTGATCTATGATAAAGATGGACTTACAAATCCTGATGATGTTTCGTGCGACACACAAATGTTCCGGAGGTTTGCACAGGCTGTACCAGCAGCACATGCCCAGATATTCTCCTTCATGGGGTGCTTTGATGATGATGCAAGACCAACTGTGTGTGAAGTGGCTTTCTAAGCTCAACAGTATGGAGACATGATCTCTGATTCCCTTCAGTTCCACACCTCAGCCATTGAACAACTGATTGACAGAAGGAATAAGATGCTGAACAGATGGGGAGGTAAACCCCAGAATCTCCCTAGAGACAACTGGTCACGTGTTGCAGCTAGTAAGAGGAGACATCCTGCTATGAGACAGCAGCAAGAGAGATGGGACTCACTTTGACACCACCTGTGGTCTCTCTTGAGTTGTTATTTTAAAGGGAACATGAGAATCTGGGACAAGAGACCCACTGCTTTTCTCCAGATACGCATACAAGAGCTCCTAAACAGAACAAAGGCAGGAGATGGTTCTTCCAAGAAGAAGGCTGTACCAGTCAACAACCAGAGTGGTGCTTCTACCTCAAATGCTCAATATTAGAGTTGCCCTGCCTCCAGCCAGGATGAGGAGAGGGACAACCGAGTTTACTGAACTGTGTGGATTTGGTGGCCTGGCACATCAGAACCACAAACATGCTTGCTCATCCTTGTGAAACAAGGAAACTCAGCCTATAAAACGGGGCTGCGATGCTGGGCTTCAGGAGGGAGCCTCACTGACACCAACCCTCCCCCGTTGGCTGGCCCAGCACTGGATTGAGAACTGGTGATTCTCTATTATCTATCTCTCTAAACTTTTATTCTCCTACTGTCACTCTGTTCCTAAAATCATTAAGTAATGCAAGGCCTAACCACAATGCTTGTCTCAGGTTGTGCAGTTTAAACATATATATTGTACTCTTGTGATCTTAATGTCAGCCTTTATGATCATGCAGCCTAAGATCCATATTCCTTCTATAGTTTTAATTAAGCCTAATTCAAATACAGACATTGAGTGTCATTTCACCTTAATCTGATCAAGGGTTATAAAACAGTCGAGCATTTCCTTGGGCCATGACATGTTAATCACTCTCACTGGGAGAGCCAGGTCTGAGACAAAGGTTGGATCCAGCTGCACTCAGGTTCCTCTCTGAGAAGGAGTTTAGAAAGCAAGGGTGTCCCATCTGAATCTTCATGGGCTGCCCTTTCTGAGTTGTGAGAGAGTGCAGGATGAGAGCACTTGGTTGTCCATATAAAAGAAAAGAAGGTGTTCTGAGGCCTAGCCATGACAAAGACATAGCTGTAACTGCAAAGTGGGCAAACCAAAACATTCAGAAATGTTGCCTGTAACAGTGGAAAACATACAATTAGCTTCCAAACCTCATAACCCTGGAGGTCTTGCTGAACCATTAATCATGCATTGTTGCTTTCATCTCCAGGTTGCAGCTGCAGCACTTCAAGTTGCCTTGGATTCTGTCCTGCCCCAAGGCCATCAGAAAGCAACATGCAGCCTCTTCCCACTTAGTGTGGCTTTCTGTATGCAGAAGACTGGCAAGTCAAATGCCCCACAGGTTAGAGATGCCAGGTTTTTCCCCTGTACCAAGGCAGAGGGATACAGCCTCTGGCTAAGTTTCTTTCAGTAATGCTTATACCAGATTCTCACCTCACTCCAGTTTCAGGATGGACAGCAAGTGAACAGAAGCAAAAGGAGAAGGTAAGTCATTTGTGATTTGTGTGTGTGTGGTTTAGAGATGGGACTGGGAATGCAAAATGGATTGATCTTCGTGATATTGGTGATGCCCAAACTTTCCATAATATTTCAGGGCAAACTCCCTGTTTTTTTAAAGGACCAGTTACACAAGTATTCTTCATTCAGCCTTAATTTGCAACCTTACTAAGCTTCGTTTTTTTCCCTGCAGAACATATGTATATGTATTAAACAAGATTGTTTCAAGACATTTGGTTCATCAGATGCAAAATAGCTGGCTCTATGCCCTATTTTTTTCCAAGGCTGGAGAGTTAAGCAATCAGCAAATAGCAGTAGGTTTTTAATAATTAGTTAATTAACCCTGAATTTGGGAAACTCACTAAAAACAAGGTCTGCACATGAGGGTTCAATGGTTTAAAAACACTTAGAGGGGGAATGTCAGCTAGCAGGACACAGCAGATTATGTCCACACCACACCACAATACACTCCCTGGCCTTCCATCTTTCCTGCTGCTGGAAAAAGTGCTCATGTGAAGGGTAATTCAGATGAGCTCTCTCTTTTCATTAATTACACAGAGAGAGCCTGACTTAAACCTCCACCTGTTCTTCTGAACAGTTCCCACAGAGCTGTGCAGTATGTGGCTCTACTATGCCAGCTACATGGTGCCTCCCCACCAGTCTCCTGATGCACACACAGCAGTGACAGGCTGTTCTACAGAACCATGCAGCCACCCTCATGGTATTTCATGTTAGGCTAATGTTGTGCTGCTGATGTAACAGGGCATTCCCTGCTTTGCAAATGTACACTACTGGCATCGAGGTACTTGGCTTTCTTTAAGGCCTGCCACAAGAAAGCCTTTGGCTTTGCCTCTCTAAAATGCTGCATGAGGGAGCAAGGCCAGGATTTGACCTCTGATACCCACGATGCACAGTTGTGCACCAAGAATATAGGACTGAGGCTCGTCTTGCATTTAAATGAATGCAGTCAAATACCTCCTTATATTTATTTTCTCTAATCACATTCCCAGCCATCAGCTTGCTGTTCATTTTCTGGGGTAAATACTCCATTGTTCCTCTAATGTATGCCCAGCACAGCAATCTCAGATGATCTTCTCCCATCTGTGTTAACACCCCCAGCCTGCCAGGCCTGCTAAAGGAAATAAAACAAGGCAAATGTGTTGGCTAGCATCGGTGTTAAGGAGATTACTGAAGAACAAGCAAATATGCAAAAATGAACAAATCTGGGAAAAATAGCTTGAATGGCCGGAGCTCAGAGGAGGAAAAAATTTCTGAACCTGAAGTTTGTGCACACTTAGGATCAAAAAAATGTCGTAGGAGAGCCCCCATCACTAGAGTGCTGCAGGAAGGCAGGAGGAGGCAGAGCATCCCAGGTGAAGGATGGGCCCAACTGCAGAACATTCTGTTATGGGACACAGGATGCAGCTGTCAAAGGCTTGTGAGTTGTCGCCAGGGGATGGAGTAACACAAGCGGTGGTGTGGGGGCATCTGCTGCCGACTGGCTCACGAAGAGATGAAGCAGCTCTTAGACAGTTGGAGGAAGCCTTATGATGGCAGGACCCCATATACCTACAGGACTTTTCCCACCAGCAATTGTTTCTGGAAGGGCCCATGGCTGGGGCACAAAACATCTGCTCTGAGTGGAGCCAACTGGGCAGCACGCCCACCAGAGTGGGAGGCTGCTGCACCACAAGCAGGGCATGAATGGCAGAGGTGGTGATGGAGGGCAGGGCCAGCCACAGCCCAGTGATCACCCAGCAGGTTGACAGGGATGAAGGAGGTCAAGATTGAGACAGAAGTCCAGAAGGTTGGTCGGGGTCAGCACCAGACCTCAAAAGCAGCTCTGACGTGACAACCCCAGGTGAGGCTATTCCCTGCTCCTAACTTGAGCTGCTTCCCTATAGCCTGATCCCAGGTATCACTGCACCAGGTAAACACTTGGCAGCCAGACCCCAAGGAGCACAGGGAGGATGCTTAGGCTCCTGACATTGTAAAAGTGAAGTAGAGAAATGTCTGCAAATATTTTCAGTGAAAAAACAACCCCCTTTGTGCCTTGTTTCCCTACACAACCAGATGCCTTTGAGGACAAGAGGCACAAGGGCACAGGTACATTGCAGGGGCTGGTGGAAGGCAGAGGCTTGATATACAAAGGCCATGGTATGAACTAAGAAGGGCAAAATGGGAGCAATCTCTGCTCCCATTTGTCTGTCCCCCAGTCCTGATTTTCACTGGGGAGGACTATGTCCAAGGGTGGCATCCAGGATCACCTTTTCCCAGGCTCTCCTGGCCCCACCAGTTCTGCTGCAGATTCCCAGACACACCTATAAGCTGACTGCAGGCAGCTTCTGAAGGGGCAGTCTGGTCTCAAGATTTTGTGTTTCAGATGCAAATGCCACTGCAGGCTCAGAGGCCACTAACATGTATAACTCCCAGGGCAGCTAATGGATGCGACTTCATGAGAATAAATGCAAGCCCAGTAAAAACTGTCTGTGTCTCATATCCCACAACAGGGGAAATCAGTACAGCCTGTTACAATTATGCAAGAGGTTGGGAAGCATGCCCTCAATTCTTCCAGAATCAGCTCTTATTGTTGAAAATACAGAGTTTTTCTCTACCTTTTTGCTGTTGACTTTGTAAAGTTAATAAATAAATAAATAAATAAATAAATTTAAAAAATAAAATCTGTGCCATCCAGGATGTACATATGCCTGCATGCCAAACTGGATTCTTCTGTTGGCTACAATTCCAACCCTATACATGGCAGGAAGACTACCAAATCAGCACAAACAAACAAAAACCCAAACAAAAACAAAACCAACCTCACAACCCAAAACCAAACAACCAAAAGAGACTGGTCAGCTGCTTCTGCTTATTCCTTCTCAGAGCAGTAGGGGGAGAAAAGAGATCCACTTAAAATTCACAGTGGTCAGTCTTTCTTACACTTGATTAGCCTGCACAAATAAATCCTCACCATAAGTTGCCCATGGCAATGTTCACTAGGACTTCCCTTTATTCAGCACAGGAAACAATCCTCTATGGGGTGATTGCAGTCCATGAGACCAAAGAGGTTAATCTGAACTAGCCTGTTGTAGCCAAGAGTTTAATGCTTTTCCTCTAGAAAGGATGCATTGTGAGAGGATCTTGTGAGGCCAAGTGACAGTTACCTTGTACTACAGCACAGCTTCAGCTAACTGCTCTGGGCAGTCATCTTTCTCCTGTGTATAGCAGTGGATGACAATGTTAACTCTTCTGAAACACCTGCCGACCTGCTGCTGACCACCTGAAATTTCAGAATGTTGGCTGTAAAACAGTTCCTTCAGTCTTCCTTTCCCTCCCTAATACCACCAAAGTAAAATGAGGGATAAGACACCATATACTCATTGAAACAAATATGCCTCCAAATATGTCTTTGGATAATATCTACCTCCCAGATTGCTCAGGAAGCTCAGGATCTGACTGATTCCACCAAGAAAACAAACAAAAAAAATAAATCAGTTCAGCTCTTGAGGTCTTTTAGCAACATGGCTTGAGATTTTTTACAAAGACAGTAAGAGATCACAAAAGGCGTGTTAGTACTTCATGCTGCAGCTATTGTGCCATCCTAAGAGGAAAAACAGTTTCATGGCAACTGGTGGGGATGCAGTTTGCTTTCTGAATATCGTGGGGTTTACGTCCAGCTCTCAGTCCTGATTTAGGAAAGTCTCTAAGTCTGGTGTAAATGCCACTTCCCTGAAGGACTTCATCTGTGGAGCTTAGTTATCATTTGCACTGTAGACCCCTGGGGAAGGAGTTAAAGACATGTCCAACAGATGCTGTGTGTGACACAGGCAAAACACTACTGGTGAGAAATGGCAGTTGCACTGTTTTTCTTGATCAAAACTAATTACATGCTCAAAGAAACAATGACCAATATTATACGGTTTGTGGCCACAAAACTGCTCTTTCTCTCACTAGATTTGAAAGTGATAAAATGCCACCAGCTATTTAGCAAGAAAATTTCTAGTGAGGAAACTTTTTCAAGGCAAGTAAATTTTGCAGCTGAATTTCTTGGTGTAAATGCTATTCCCATCATTCCTTATGGTTACCCATTCATGAAACAGCCAGATGCTTGATAACAATCGTAAAACAGCCTGCTACAAGGAGCAAGTACATGGAAATTACTATAGAAATGTGCCTTTCTAGCAATGTGATGAACTTCATATTAGTAGTTACATTTCCTGTGTCATCATACATGGGCATGTGAATGTCATCTGAATGGCTCCTACATACATATAATGCCATTTTGCAGATCCTGTGAAGTTGACTCCTCCATAGACGGAGGCTGGAAGAACTTGGGATGAAAACTGCAGCAGTCTGTGTACCAGGCAAATGTGTGTCCTTTGGCAAGTGATGACTAAGATCATAGAGTTTTTTTCTCTGTCAAATGAAGTAATTTGGGGGTTTCTGTGCTAAAACAGGTAGGGTGCTTGCTTACCACTTCTTGTGCCTGTTGAAGACATAGCACCAATGCACTCTCAGTTTTATCCCTGCCCTTTCAAGCACACAAGTTCATGTTTCTACGTGATACAAACACTAGCCCATCATCAGAAAGTCAAAAAAGTAAACCAGATTGAGGCCAGCCCTGTTTCTAGGGAGTGGAGATATTCATGTGCTCTGCTTATTTTTAGCAGAAGATGGTGGGTAAATCTGAGCCAGCACGTTTTTCATTCCGTCTGTCCCTGGACACTAACAGATGCTGTTTCCTTGTGCCAAGCACTAGCGCACTTTACACTGGCACTCAGTGTCAGGACACAAAGCCTGCCAAGTGCCTGCTAAATCTGCTGATGCCAGGAAAATTGATAATTATCAGCTGGCCAGGGACACAGTCCCACATTTTTCCTCTACCTCCAAAGCAGCAGAGCAGCTGTACCAGTGCAATTATGTCAGCTGGTCTCCATCTCATGGCTATCCACACAACAAAGGAGGGTCCTGAGCTGAAGCCACAGACACAGGTATGTATCTAAAGTTGGAGGGAGACCCATCTGCTTTGAGAACCCTGACAACTTCTGCCTTTATGCTGAAACATGTGAAGTAATGACAATTAATACAAAAATAAATAATTCTAAAGATACACAGATATATATATGTGTGTGTGTACACATCACCTGGCCGGGTGATTCTATTGTTTAGCACTCCTTAGTACCCCTCGAGCACTGAACTTACTAAATTCAGTCTTACAGGTCTACTTCCTGTGGCTCCTATGTATGATAAGGTCACCTACAAAAGAAAAATCCACAGACACCTCTGAGGAGCTCCCTCCATTTTACTGGTCATTGTGTTTATTCTTTGAATACAAGCATCCAAAATTCCTGAGCTGTAAAATTCCTGTTCCTTTCCACCAGGTGCCTCAGGGCCAAGGCTTCTTTCTTGGATTGCTCAAAGCTTGCTTTCCACATCTCTTGGAGAGACGTCCAACCAGGGTTTGAAGACGAGAACCAGAACGCCTCCGGTTTGGGGCAGCTCAGATGGTTAACCTGAGCTTTCCACCTCTGGGGCGGCCGTCCCTGGCAATGGAGAGAAATAAAGTAGGTTATTCAGGGACCCTGGCAGACAGCAAAGAAAGGTGCTATTCCATTTGTAAACTATCAAAGCATGTCAGTGACATTTTCCTTCCCACTACAGGCTCTAGCCATGTCCCTGCAGATGTTAAAGGGGATGCTTTCCCCAAAGCGTCCAGGACAAGGCATGGACGAGAGCTGACAAGAGCCAGAGTCTCATATCAGGTCTGGCTGAAAATGAGCAGCACCAGCCCACCCACACTGAAATTGTAAAGTAAGGAGACCTGTTTTCATAATTATATTCTGGTTTAATCTTAAATATGTACACATTTAATGAGATCCTTTATAAGGAGAAAAAAAAGACAATCCATTAATCTGACCAGGAGAGCAAACCGATCTTCATAGTCTTCTTGACTAGAATGCCAGAAAAGCATGAGGAAGGAATATCTGTATCTAACATATTCTACTCCCTTCCATGGTTGTATTCCTAACTTAGAGAGGACTTCTGTCCAGATTTGCACCAGATTAAAAACAGAAAAGCCTGATTAAATGTAATACTTACCTATTTGCACCCTCCATCACTTCAGCTGACCTTAGTAACAAAATGCTTTCTTCTTTTCCCTTCTACTGGCTGATGACATTGATACTGCTCAGACTGTGAACTATATATGGCCTAATGGATACAGGACAGGTGTAGGATACTAGAGACACTGGAGAGTTTCATTACTGGGCACAAAAAGGGGTTTTTGATTCATGCTGATAACTAAGCTCATGGAGCATTTGAAAGATGGCTACTGATTCTTGGTACACAAACATGAAAACTTTAAAGGAATGTGGCAATTAAACTGAGCATCCACCAACTCAGATACATATGTGGGTTTTGCTTCATAGAATCATAGAATCATCACAGTTGGAAAAGACCTCCAAGATCATAAAGTCCAACCCTACAATCCCTAACCACCAAAACATCTCCTGAAACACTATGTCTACCCATTTCTTGAATGCCTCCAGGGGACGGTTTGCCTGCTCCCCGGGCAGCCTGTTCCAATGCCTCACCACTCTTTCTGTGAATAAATTCTTCCTCATATCCAATCTGAACTTCCCCTGGCACAACTTGACCCCATTTCCTCTTGTCGTATCGCTGGTCACTAGGGAGAAGAGGCCAACACCCACCTCACTACAATGTCCTCTAAGGTAGCTGTAGAGAGCAATGAGGTCTCCCCTCAGCCTCCTCTTCTCCAGGCTGAACAGCCCCAGCTCTCTCAGCCTCTACTCCTAAGACCTGTTCTCCAGACCCCTAATCAGCCTTGTTGCCCTTCTCTGCACTCTCTCCAGCACCTTGATGTTCTTCCTATACTGTGGTGTCCAAAACTGCACACAGTGCTCAAGCTGCAGCCTCACCAAGGCAGGATCACCTCCCTGGTCCTGCTGGTCACACTATTCCTGATGCAGGCCAGGATGGTTTTGGCCTTCTTGGCCACCTGGGCACACTGCTGGCTCATGTTCAGCCAGCTGTCAATTGACACCCCCAGGTCCCTCTCTCCAGCCACTGCTCCCCAAGCCTGTAGTGCTGCCAGGGGTTGTTGTGGCCAAAGTGCAGGACCCAACATTTGGCCTTATTGAATCTCATGCCACTGGCCTTCATCCATCTGTCAAGCCTGTCCAGATCCCTCTGCGGAGCCTCCCTGCCCTCAAGCAGGTCGACACTCCCACCCAGCTTAGTGCCATCTGCAAACTCACTGAGGGTGCACTGTATCCCCTCATCCAAGTCATCAATGAAGATGTTAAACAGGAGCGGCCCCAGCACTGAGCCCTGGGGAACACCACTTGTGACTGGCCACCAACTGGATTGAACTCCACTCAACACAACTCTTGGAACCTGGCCACTCAACCAGTTTTTTATCCAGCAAAGGGTGTTGCACATCCAAGCTACGAGCAGCCAGGTTCTCTAGGAGAATGCTGTGGGAAACCTTGTCAAAGGCCTTGCTAAAGTCAAGGTAGACAACATCCACAGGCCTTCCCTCAGCCAACAAGCAGGTCACCCTGTCATAGAAGACGATGACGTTAGTTATTACTGAGCGAGAGGGGTGGCCAAGACTCTATCTCTACACTGACTAGTGGATGGCAGCAAATGCCTTGTGGGGTTGGCTAAAACAGTGGCAGCAGAACAAATGGCAGCGAAAGGGTAAACTTATTTGGGTTGCTGACCTGTGGAAGGACATTGCAGCTTGGGTAGAGAAACTGGTGGTAAAAGTGCATCATGTAGATGCACACGTGCCTCTGAGTCGAGCCACTGAGGAACATCAACACAACCAACGAGCAGATGAGGCTGCTCAAGTGTTCCAAGTAGACTTAGACGGGGAACACAAGGGTGAGCTCTTTCTGGCTTGATGCGTCCATGACACTTCAGGTCATCAGGGCTGAACAATCTAATAATATCTAACTGCCTATTGCAGCACTGAGTTGATTCTTAAAACACCTCCAAAAACAGAGATCTCACAAATTCTCTGGGCAGCCTAAAGCAAGTCAGCAAGTTAGGATACTTCCTGTAGCCTGACAAAATCCTCCTCTCTGAATAATTCAAGCCTTCTGCTAACACTCAGGAGTCGATGTACTCACTGAGCTTATGGACTTGTGCAGAATGAGGCACACATGATCTGGGCATGCATCCACACCTTCTGCTAACACCTGTTGAAGTGAGGATACACAGCCCAGTGGTACTGCAACAGCAACGGTTGCAAGCTGGCCAGAAATGTGATAACTACACATCCTGTGAGAAATATAAGCCTTTTAAAGCCTCTCTGAGACAAAAAGTCACAAGTACCTTTTCTTTCCTTCTGATGTTTTCCCACACTCTGTTACACACCATGCACTCAAAGGTGTCAATGTAATTGTCCTGGGCAACATCTTGCACTCCCCACTTGCGTTCCTTCATTGCTGTAAGCAGCCTTGGATTGGAAATGTCCCCTTTCAGTTTCCATTCTAGGTAGGACTCGTATTCTTGATCATTTGTATCCAGTGTTTTTATATAGTGGGCCAGCTCTCGAGGGTGTGAAAAACTGGATGCCAGGATTGCACTCTTGTTACTAGGAAGCCAGTCTATAATGCTCGGAGACCCAAAGTACACTGGTACCACTCCTAGCTTCAGTGGCCGCCAGAGTTTTTCCGTGATGTAATCTTCACAGATAGCATTTTCAAAAGCAAGAATGAACTTGTACTGTGCCAGTATTTCATGAAAGTTCACATCATCCATGGCAGCTGGATTTCTGAGATGCTGAGGAAGGTCTCTATTATGCAGGCATTCCCCGTAAGAGTCTACTTCAATGTGGCACATCAGCTCACGCACATAGCTGTCACGGTCAGAAGGAGGGTTGCAGTCAGACTGCACATATACAAGGGGTGCCAGCTTCTTCCTCAGGCTGTTCTTCATCTGCAGTGGGATCATGTACCGCAGCGATTTCAGGACCTCTACACCCTCAAGGTACTGAGTGGTCAGTGGTAGGTGTGAATGGCGGCTAAAGGTTGCAGTGTGGTTGAATAACGTGATGGTCGGTTTGTGGAAGAGTTTGTAGTTATTTTTTGGTGACTCTTCATGGAAAAGGGCCCACTCATGATAGTCTTTACGAGGGAGGGGCAGGCTGTCTATACCGAAGTCAGTACCTAGTCAAAAGAAAACGGTTTTTAGTCTGCCCCTACCGACCATGCCACGGTAACTACAATGACACACAAGTAGTTTTAGTTCAGTATCAGCCCTACAGCCGTCACATTTATGACATTGCATGGCAATATTGCAAAGAGAGCAATTAATGCAAGGACAAAGAGGTCTTACGATAAAACTGAATCTGGCAGACAAGGAACCTAGAGAAAGGGAATTAGTAGTATTAGAAATTGTTTCCTTTCAGGTCATATTAGTTTAAAGGTTTGTCATTTCAAAGGGTCACTAGGAATTTTATATTTTAATGCACTGAAATGACACTAAAAAGATGCATAATAATCCCCTGGTTCTGTAAATAGGGCAACAGGTGGTATTGCATCTGTCTATGATGTGAAGGAAATGCTGACTGCAGAGCTCAGTTTGGTTCTAGTAACAAAAAGGATGGTAAAACGTTGTACAGGGTTAATAAGAAAAAATACAGGAATTACTTCAAATCTTGGAAAGACATTATACTACAGACACTTTGGAAGCCAATCTACTTAGTTTATCAAAGAGATAATTAAGAGGTGCTGTATCACAGCTGCCTATGAGATACATAAAGAAGTAGCTTCTGGCAGAAGACAGCTCCTCAAACTAATGCCAATACTAGAAGAACAACCATGTCTTAACTTTAAAAACAGATCACTGCAGCTCCTTCTTCCTCCCTGCAAGGACAGGGAGCCTCCAGAACATAAGCAAGCTGTGGTGGAAACTCTAGGACAACCTAGAAGCCTTTTCTCAAAGGCTGGTCTGTGCAAAACTGAATCCAAAATACCAGCCTGTGAACCAACCCTGTACAGCACACATACAACCAGCCTTATTGCAGATTAAATGCAAAATTAGTGAATCTCCACTGAAAGACTTCCTGTCTCAGAAATGTATTTTTTTTACTGAAGTACAGGCACTGAATATACAAAACCTTGAACTGGTACAATCAAGCAAGGGCAGTTCACAAATAGGAACAAACAGTGAACAGCTCATTCAGAAAACACCACAAATCCCTTCCTAATGAACAACTAATTCTACCACCCCAGCCACACTGGTAACTTTTTCACTCTCTCTTCTATCCTTGATCTTAAACCACCGATGAGAAAAAAGAGGGAGCTAGCAAAAGAATTCTACTTTAGAAACTAATGAATAAACAAGGAAAAAAAAAAAAGTACTCAGTGGTCTTTGTGTCTGCATGAACCTGCCAAGTTGACTCCAAGGATGACCTTATAAAACCAGCATAAGACTTCACTGTTGCAGTGAAAATGATGTTACCTGGCAGTAACATAAAAACCTCCTATAAAGCAAGATCATTTAAGAGCATCAGGTAAGTTATTTTAAGGCCACTAAATATTTGACCTCCTGTTTTCCACTGAAGGGTGGTCTCAAGCCCTCAGCACTATATGGAGGAAGGGCTGTGCCACTCATTGAAAAATGCTACTTGCTGCCCCTGGTTTTGGTGTGTTATAGTGACACAAGAAGGTGAGGAAAATTGAAAATGCATAAAATTGTCACAGGCAAGCTTATGAGCCCTATCTGGTTTTGAAAAAAGTTTGTTCCAAGTGATGGCCAGAAGAGAAGCATCAGTGCATACAGACAATAATGAAATGCTGTGGATTGAAATCATAGTTCTTCAGCTGCCTCTCCCAGGGGTGCTCCCTCTTTAAGGTGGTATTGCAGGGAAGAGGGAAGGAAAATGCAGAAGAGAATGAGACAAGGAAAGGGATGAGAGACAGACAAAAATGCAACACATAAAACTTAGTAAGTAAGGAGATAATTAGGCAAAGAGGAACCTAAAGAAAAATGCACTATAGATCACAGAACACCAAAATGCCTGATTCTGATGTAACATTTAATCAATCTGAGTCCAGCAAGAAGACAAAAAGCTCTTCAGGATTAAAGGGAAGATAACATCAGCATGTTCCCTTCCCCGTGAGATGAAGGAAATGAGAATAATGAGGAAATATGAGAGGACAAAGAAATTGCAACAAGACTATAATTACAGAACTATTAATTAGGAATTCTTAGATGTGGCAAAGTGCAGAAGACAAAGACAGACATTGTCAGGAGAAGTTCTGTATCTTAGGAGACATCTTTCATTGAGGATTCATACTCTAAGGACTCAACACTCCAAGGCAGAAAAGCTTGGACATCCTCTTCCCTTAGGAGCAAGACCCCTGAGGCTCTGACAGAATGACACCAGATCCAGCTCATGCTGACTCAATTGCATTGGTGCTTTATGCTACATGCAAAATTCTGTGAAGTATGTGACACTGAAATGGTGTGCCTTTTCTCCTAAAAGCAGAGACAAAATTCTGCAAGTGGATGCCATGTCTCACTTCCAAAGAGGAGATGGAGGCACTAGACAAAGTCATCCCCTACACCTAAGGGCTTCCCAGACCAGAACAGTAAGTCAGGACATGCTGCAGAAAAACAGGTGTTCCTAGCAAAGCCGTTCTGCTGGAAAATACCTGTACCCCACATTTTTGCGTAATATTTTTCCTAGTTTTTGGATCATTCTTCTCTTGACCAGCTCACTGATGAAATATTAGGGGAAAATCAATGCAGTTTCTTTGGAAGGTGAAACGGCCCTCATCCAAACACAGCATGGAAATGCAGATGTTCAAGTTTTCACTCAGCAGGCTGTTTAGAGGGAAATTCTGGAACACCAAAATCTGCCTTTTTGCAGGCTCATAGCTCAGTGCATCAGGGTCTGTGTTTGCGAAGCTTTTCTGTATGGATGCAGCATTATTTTTCACCTTCAGTGACATCTGTGACCTTTGTCTCTACAGGATTTATCATTGTGAGATCACTTCTTTTGGTTTTAAAATAACTAACATTTTTGCTTATTTTGACACATCTTTACACAGTTCATAGCCAGAACGAGAAAAAAGAAAAACAAAACAAAACATGAAAGGGACAGTCTTTTGCCCAGCATTATAGTCCTTTAAAAATAAGTAAGTAAACTACGTCCACAACCATGCTAAAAATTAACAGTAATAGCCCTTCCAATGCTGAAACAGACAAACAGAATTCCTACCAGAGACCAAAACCACCAGACTTTAATGCTTTCATGTGATGCAAACCCAGCTTTCCTTGGTTTTAATTGGGTCAGCTTCTCATTCCTTTGCTGTTAATTCCTTCACTTTCATGCTCAACCACTGTATTATCAACTGACAAAGCCAACCTCCTTGGAACTCTGAAAAGACTAGTGATGAGAAGTTTTTCATCCACTGTTAACAATGAAGCTAAAGGCCCTTCTTTCCTATCTTTCCAGTTCACCTCTATCCTGACTCTGTGAATGAGATGCAGGATTCTGTTTTATTTTGTTTTGTTTCCAGAAAAAGGAGCTGAAGCTACCAGACACAGAAAAGCATTCTGAAGCATTGGCTTCATTTTTCCACCTCAGATTAACTTTCTATCTGAAAAGCAGCTGTTGGGGGGGGGGGGGGGGGGGGGGGGGGTGTGTGTGTGGAATCAAAACAAACAACCTAAGACCTACTTTTTAAAGATGCATCTTTTGTGCTATGTATACTCACTTTACAGAATAAGTAATGGGAAGTCTCTGAGGCAGCAGAGCCAGAGCAGCTCAGAAGGTTGCACTAGCTGCTGCTCCCTGTGCAAAATCAATAGGTTTCTTTCACTGCTTTCCATTTACAGTCTGCTAGCAACCTCTCAGCACATAAGGCAAGGGAGTCACACAGTTACCAGCAAGGGCATTATTTTTAGACAAAAGACTTCAGCAAGTGGAAAAAGGGCCTTACAGAACCTCTGCTAGGGGTGACAAGCTAGAAGACTGGAAAAAGCTGGCTTGATCTCAGACTTTCTTTTCATGACTTGGCAGCTATGGGAAATGATCACGGGAGCACATGATTGCAAAGCAGCATGAGACAAGACAACAGTCATCCCACAGACACACAGTCACTTTGCAGAGTACTTTTTCAGAGAACACTACTTTTTCAGAGAACATGCCTCTCTGGATCTCTGGTGATGGTATACAGCACCAGGAAAAGTTCAGCACAATTAACTGCTCAAGTTTCTTGAGCTCAGTGACTGCAACCTAGAATATTTAACCTCTAAAGGAAAATAACTGGGCAGGAGAAAAAGTTACTGCTTCAAAAATAAATAAATTCTTACCGTAAAACAGAAATGCTCTTGTCATCTCATTGTGCTGGTAGGTCTTGTTGACAGTAAAGAAGCAAACATCCCCTCTGCACTGACCCAATCTCCCTGTCTCTCCAGTCAGGGGAGACCACCACAGCAGGATGGGGTAGTGATTTACATCAGACTCTGTCTTCAATCTGATGTGAAGCTGCTTCTTAAACCGAAAAGGGTGTCTCTCCACAGGCTTTAATGGGCCACTGCGTAAACTGGAGTTTACCTCCACCTTCTCCTCTGAATTGACCAGTTCAGTGATAACCTTCAGGGAAATAAACATACATATCACAGCACATCACCATCATTAGCCAGGGCATCTGCTTGACAAATCAGAGTTCAAGCATCAAGCATTAACTAAGTCTGCATGTGAAAGTTTCTGTCAATCAAAGTGCATGCATTTCACTGACTGCAGCCATCATCCAGGTGATCTTATGTCAGAACAGCAAAAACTTTAGAATTAATTTGCAAGGAGGAGGAAGTACATTTCTGTAGTGAGATGTGGCCACTTCGTGTTATGATTTAACAACACAACTTCTCCTTTTTCCCTGGAAAAAGCACAAAGCAGAGAACAGCCAGGTTT
Organism: Apus apus; assembly: GCF_020740795.1. Taxonomy (NCBI): domain Eukaryota; kingdom Metazoa; phylum Chordata; class Aves; order Apodiformes; family Apodidae; genus Apus; species Apus apus. Next base: position 64,453,918 of record NC_067312.1, on the reverse strand, counting down.
CTCCTGGAAATCAACTGAAAAAAACCTCATAAGGTTTTAATGTCTCCATGTTGGTCATCCGTACTCACTCCTATTAATTTTTAAAACACTGACTGAATAAACCAGGTGCAGACAGGTCTTAAAGACAACGTAACTACAACTTCATAACTAGTTACAGGAGAAAATCCTATCTGTATGTGTAGACATGAAAGACCTACTAGTATAGACCATCACTTGCACAGCTGAAACCCTATGAGGAAACCTTACAAAATCTCCACTCATAGAACATAGGAAACACCTCTAACCATCAGCCATGAGACAGAAGTACTCAGAAAATCTGGGGGATATTTAGTGCCCATGAAGCTACCACTCCTTTCTACAGGTAGTACCTGCCATGAATGTCCTAGGGCAGAGAATCCTGTTGAGCAAAGGGACAGAAACAGTACCAGCAGGTACTGCCACAGGATACACAGCTCCTGCTCTTGCCTCTAATAAGAAAAAGACCTTCCTGTTGCTATGCAAACTGTTTTTTGTGCATCCACCTTCACAGCCAGTGCATAACGCCACCCCAGGAACAGCAGCAAGAATGATAGGGGAACTCAAACCCACCAGAAAGCTTTGGCCGCAGCACTTTTGCTTGTCAGATGGCTCTGAAGGAGGATATTGGAAAGCAGAAGAGTGTTGTTTATATTAAGTTGTTTCAAAACATTTATCTTCCCTCACATCTTCATGGCACATGTTCGTTTTGCTGTTTGTTGTATCATTTACTCTCTCTGTGTAGCAAAATACAGACTGTGGCCAGACTAAAAAGGCTTTTCTAGGACAGCACACACACAGGAGGCTGTGCAAAATGCAGCTGTACAGAAATACACAGAAAACACTCCCGCATTTGTGAGTGGACAAGATACCAGCTGGGGAAAAGATTCATACGTCTAATAGTTTGACAAGACATAACTGCAGCAATTATAATCAAAATAAGTTTATAACTACCTTATGTCCAGGTTTCTCCAGGAACATGCTTCTTCTCTGCTCCCAAATTTTCCCCTGGCAGAAGTTGAGGAGTCTCTGTAGAGAACTTCTCATAGCTCTCTCTGAACTTCTGAGGGTTGATACACCCCAACTCTATCAACAGCTACAGCAGTCCCAGCACCAGGTCACTGAGTTTCACAGTTCAGTGAACACTGCCAGACAAAAATCCCAGTGAGGCACAGGGAAGTTCTAGCCAGCTTCAAACCTGCTTACCCATGGAGGTGCAGCAGAGTCACAAACCCTCCCAATAAAGGTCCTTAAGACTTGCTAGCATTGCCTGTATGCTAGGGCAGCCATATCACCTCTGGATGCCTGTTCAGAGGAACAGAACTGAAAGTGGCTGTTGAGTGTCAGTGACTGCCCCCAAGAAACAGCTCCTATTTGGCAGAGGCAGCTAACCTGTGACAGGTGCCTCCAATGGGAGTTACCAGAGGTACTGGTCCAAACCAGAGCCTCAATTCAGAGCACAGCCCAAGCTGAAAGACATCTCTGGGGCAGATGCTGGCCCTCTCATGACAGAAGTCTCCTGCAGTCTCATGATGGCCAGCCAAGGCTGAGTCAATTTATCAAAAGTTGTTCTCTCCTAAAAAAAAAATCTAAGGTAACCTGCACCAGCTACCAAATAATATACCTCCACATGTATTTTTATCTCATACATTTCTTTACTGACCAGCTCCTGTATGTCCCAACACTAGGAATGGCCTTTGAGTCAGGACTGATGGCCAGATTTCCATCACCAATAAGTGATGTGCTCAGATTTCTTCTGTGTGTCCGTCACATTAGTATGAAATGGGACCAAACTTGCCTCCCTGCCTCATGAGTTCAAACACAGGTACAGGGGAGGCACTACTGGATGGAGACAACACAACACAGCATGGCACAGTACACCACTGCTGAGAAACTCCTCCAGGAACCAAGAAGCTCTACAAGGAAGGTGCTCTCTGTGTAATGCCACTTCTGGAATCAGTTATTACCACAAAGCCAATGCTGCTAACAGAGTTTCTTTAAACTATCTTGTTAAAGCACAGACTTGTAGGAAAAACATCTGTCTTTAATGCTCTCCCTCATCTGCCAGAATTGTGTCATACTTTGAGAGCGATCTCACACATATCTTCCCCCCTTGCCCTGTACCTGGATTGTCACAAGGAAAAAGGCAGCTGCAAAGCAGAAGCAAGATGCCCACAGTTTCTTCCTCCGCATCCTAATCATGCTGTTCTGCCAGGTCTGCCAGGGCACTTAGAGGTAGGCATCAGGAAGGCAGGCTCGTCTGAAGTCTTCAGCCTTTGCTGCAGGGCTTTCCCACTCCATCCTTACTCTTCTTGAGATGGCTGCTGAAAATGGGTAGAGCATCAAGAAAGAGCACTCCTCAAGCTCAGTGATTAACCTGATGTTTACCAATAGCTTTCTGTAGGTGCCAGAGCCACATTTTGAGCCAGGTATCCTATAAGTTGCCTGCATAAAAAACACTCTCTTGTACAGCCCCAGGCATCTACTCTCCCTCTGGTCATCCTGCACTTGGCATCCTCTCTGAGCAGGATCACACATGCTGTCAAACTTGCAGTCAGCACAGAGACAATGATGGGCCTGGCTGTCCTGTGCAGGAAGGGCAGCTGTTTTTCTGAGTTTCAAGTGGCAAACTGTGCTGCTTTTCAATAGACTTACAAACAGCAAGGAAAGACTTTCCTTCCCGAGGCAAGCCCTGGAAATGCTCCAGGTGGAGGCACACAACTAGCTGGGCCTTGGGACTTAATACACTGCAGTCTTCTGGGCCTTGTGTTCACCAGCATATCTAGCTGAATGTATGGAGAAAGTAATCATATAGCACACACACAAACTCTGTCCACACCAAAAAACATTTAAATTTAATATATTTCCCTTCCCCTGTAATCTTCATCTGTGCTGGTATGCCTCTCCTCAAATAACTCTTTGCCTTCCCTAATGCTTTTTTCAGCTTTCACAGTGCCCTCCTGTTTTGCTGCATGCTGAATGTTATCATGTGAAAATCCCAACTCCTGACAAAAGGTGCAAATTCCAGCTTCATCTTAAAAAAGTAGTATTTAAAAAGATGGGAGAAAGATAAGGTTTTATTTCTCAACATACAGAAGGAAAGTTTGAAAAGACAGGTATTCTGAAAGCTCAAAAAGCAGAAAAGCACACCCAAAAATGTTTAATAAATTGCTATTTTAGAACGCAGCTCCCTCAAAGATGCACCTCCTGTATTTAGGCTGGCTTCCTATAAAAAGAAGATCTATGTGATTACATTGTCTCCATGTGCTTGCACTTGTCAGCTTTCCCCGCATCTTAGTACCAGTCATAAGGCTCCAAAAACTTGACAAAGAGGGATGGATCCCAGGTCTGCTGCCTCACGTAGTGGTGCTGGCAGCTAGAGACAGAATTATCCTGTTTCTGCTTCCACTGCAACATGAGTTCATTCCTTCCCAACAACCACCAGAAAAGCCTCTTCAGTAAAACCTCACACAAAACCATGTTGTTTGAGTTCTGCTCTGCAAGGGACAGCTGCTTCTGAAGGTTTTGTGTGGGCATAAAACTGCACGGCTGCCAGTGGAGCACTTCCCCAGATCAGGCGGATCCTTTTATAAAGCCTCTGCATCTTCTGTGCCTCCTGCAGTATCGCCAAAATGGGGCACCAAGAGGGAAAGGAGCTGGATTCTGCCCACAGCCGTGTTGGTGAAAACCTACTCGAGGCACCCCCAAGAGCAGGACAGTATCTTTAATTTTGCCCTGCGAATGGCAAAAAGGCAGACTTCGATTACCCACGGCATGCCTCCTTACTCCCGCGAAGAGCAGTAATCGTCCCACTTTTAGGTGTCCTGTCCCAACTCCGCCGGCAAAGGTGGGCCTGGAGGGTCTTCCCACCTTGGTCAGGCCGACAGGAGGCCACGAACACTTTGAGGGAAGCAGGATAAATCGCCAACCCAGGCTACGCTGCGGGAGCAGCAGCTCCCTTGCAACTCCTTCCAAACTTCCTACCCACCTCTCCACGCCGCCCCTCCTCCCAGCCCCGTCTCGCTGCATTTCCCCGGGCTCAGCATCCCAACCCGGGGGCTCTGCCTGCCACCCCAACACCGCCCCTTCCCTCCCCGACGCTCAGCCCGTCTGGCCGCCCCGGCCGGGGCTGCAGCTCCTCGCCCGTGGGCCGGGCATCCTCCCGCCGGAGTCCCGCCGCTGTACTTACCCCGAGAAAGTGGCTCCCGCCTCACTGCCGCCTCTTGGTGGGTCTGAGGGGCTTTGGGGCCGTTTGTTCTTTCTTTTTTTTTTTTATTTTTTACTTTCAGTTTGTGCCCCTACTGGGTGCGCAGAGGAAGGCGGGGGCGAGCGCCGGGCGGGCGGCTCAGCCCATCCCTCTGCCCGCCCCGGGGCGGCTCTTTTCGGGGTCTCCAAGGCCCTGAGGAGGAGACGAGGGGACTTATCCCCCCGCATGCCACCCCCTCCGTCCCGCCTGAGTGCTTCTGCCTGCAACTCCCACGCTACAGGACCTCACACCCCCCCACACCCCCCAGAATAAATCTGCCCCCGTCACCGGTTTCTGCAGCTGTCAGAATAATTGCGCTTTTTAGGGTTGTTTGTTTTGTTTTTTGTTTTTTTGTTTTTTTTTACAACAGCGCCGATGTTTTAGCCGCTGGTAGGCTGAGGAGGACTTCACACTGCCTGCCTCCAGCCGGAGGGCTGCAGGAAAAGATGCAGCGCGTCACGGATGCTGCAGAAGGGGCGTCCCGGGGCCCTGCCGAGCCCTCGGGAAACCGTCCGGTCTGCCAGTCTGGAGTTTCCGGAGACGGGGCCCCCTCTTTACGCAGTTTTTGGCATTTGCTATTTGTAGGGAAAGGTACTTGCTACGAAAAGCTGGTTCTTGCTGGCTCAGGGCAGAGCTTGTATGTATCCAACCAATATAGGCACATGAACCATGCATGTTTGTATTTCTAGCATGTCTGTGTCATACATACAGCTCTGTATTAACATAGAGACATCTAATACCTTCACATCTCTTCAAATGTACTTGTATTTATGCACAAACAGTGGAAAGCACCATGTCTCCTCCATCTCACCCAGGCATGGCAGGCAAGGGAGATGCTAGAGGGGAGAGCGGAAGGAGAATGAATCCCAAAGGCAGCAGAGGGAGCACCTGATGTGCTTTAATTGAAGTGCATGAATGAAATAAATCACGCAAATGTTATGCACACCACTCATCTCCTAGCTCTGTGGTGGGCTAAGCCTGCAGCCTTCCCAAGAAGCTAACAGGGTACCCATCAGCCAACCTGAGTCCAGCCCTCTGCGACATGACATTTATGTCCACTCTTTGTTTAGAGCTCCATCACAGCTCTCCTCTTTGTTGCTTCTTCCCAAAGGTCCTGCCTAGCTGAGGGGGTTGTATTTTTAAGTAGAAGCTTCAGGTGGTGTGTGCTAATATTCTCTGTGATGCGTGTCTATAGGTAATGCAACGATGTACACTGAGCCAGAAGCCATGCAGCAAGAACCTCTAAGTATTACTTTGTAAAGCAGATCCATGCTAAGGCAAACTCTGGCTTTTGCAGGCCTGGTTAAGGCTTCCAGAGTGCCCTGAGGCTGAAAGCACTGAAGCTAGCACAGCACGAAGAGTGTGTAGTTCAGCAGGTTAAACTGAGTGGTTGGAGACAATCAGAAGCCTTATACAGTTTTAGAGGGATTTGCTGTGATTCCACGGGATTTTGCTCTGGTCCATAATTTTAAAACTCTTAGAGCTTTTAAGCTTCCTCAGTCAGTAGATCCTAAGTTGCTCTCATGAGCACACAACTTGGCTTGTAACAGCTTCCTGCAACAGGCTTGCTTTTCTCACTTACTATCCCTTAAGCCCTCAGAAGCAGTCCATAGACTCCAGCAACCCACAGGCTGAGACCGAAAACGCAGAACTAGTCCTGAGGGCACCGGATAGCTATCCTGCCTGCCATCCTCCCAGTGCTATCAGCAAGATACTCTTTCTTGGACCAGCTCCATCCAGTGGCTGGCGTCAGAGACGCTCGCTGTCATTTCTTGTGCTGCTATGCCACGCTCAGGAAATAGGCTCCTATTGCACGATCTGGTTCGTCTGCCATCCATGTTAAACAGCTGCTAAAGACGATGCAGCATAAACAATAGCAATGGCAGGTCATTTCATGTTGGTTCTTGAGGAATAAGGACCGAAAAACCGAAATAGTTGTTGAAACAGCAGAGCTAATAAACCATACTTCTTAGAGTTCTGTGTCTCAAGTGCTCCTTGCCTATGGAGAGCTGTTGGTATCTAATGAGCTCACAGTGCAAACTTCCCCTCCACAGGTCAGAAGCAGTGTCTTGTCTTTCTACTCTGTCTTATAAAACAGGATTTACTGCCTTTTGAGGTTTCTCTCACTCATATGCAGACATTTCCTCTTATCTGTTTATAATTTTCAACATATCTTGATTCTTTTTAGGCCCATCTTGCTTCTGTCTCTCTTTTAAAGAATGTTTTTTCATTTTATAACTTATTTTCCTTCACTTAAGCACAGCTAGATATGCCTTCTGTCTCTAGGTGTCTTCCTCCATTTCCTTTCTGTTCTATTCATTGTCCTTCAGACCAAAGCAAACTTTCAGCTGATTGCTCCTTTTTTTCCCCTTCATTATATTACTATAGTCTGTATTACTGTAATACCCAGGGGCACCTACCAAACTAGGCACCCCCAAAAGCCTCTGTATGAACATCCAGGCAGAAAAAAGTGAAGTCCCCAAGTGCACCATTAAAACAGAGCAGAAAAAAGGCAGAGAGACAAGGAAAGCACAGAGGTCAAGTGACTTCCCAAAGCAGATAAAGCTGCTGAGGGACAGCAGAAATAGAGGATCAGAGTCTTCCTTGTCCTGGATCTTGTGTTTCAATTTTCAGCCATGCATTTATACTTCCTCCTTGATGCTCTGGCACTATTCTTCTTGCTGTAAAATCATTGTAAAACACATGACACAGCTACAGGCCTTTCAACTGGAGCAGCTCAGAATTAGACTTTAACTCTTTCAACCTGTGATATTCAGGATGTGTTGTGCTTGTCTCAAGCAATCCAAGAGATAAATAATGTATTCAGACACTTATGGTGTCTGGTATTCGTCTGAGACATCCGAGAGATGAGCAGGGTTTAACAGAGATGTCTGGGCAACCCACCAACGGCAAAGACCCCCTTGAGATGTATCAAGTGCCACAGGAGAGTTTGGTGTGGGATGTGCTAAGATTGCAGACTAAAGGGGCACACAAGTGGTACCACAGCTGACACTGAGCAAGGACATCAGGTGATAACCAGGCCTTGAATTAATTAAGAGTCTGAGAGAGTGTTTTCATGTAAATCACCAACTTGGCAGAAAAGACTTAAGGTCTATTCAAATAATTGGACCAAAGGAATGCACGAGGTGATAAATAATTTTTGGTACACATGTGGAACAGTGATTGTGTGACCACCGTGGCATATCCCAGGAATTAACCGTCTAAAAGAGTGCCAGTCTCAAGACACCTCCTAGGACTGAACCACCACCTCCTTCTGGAGCTCTGGGTGGTGACTTTCCTTTAACTCTTTATTTCCTTTCCTGATCTTTCTCCTTTGTAGTTTAGGTTTAGTTATCACATCTGTTATAAGCTTATGATAAATATGTAGTTATATGTTTTACCAGCTGATCTGTACCTAAATAAAAGCCTGTTTGTGCACCTGATATTTTATTATCTTTGTTTTGCTCTGGTGGGATCACAAAGAATCTCCAGGTATCTGATTATCAGATCGTGACAGCACCACACATCAAATTATTTCCCACCTCCCTGAACACACAGCACAGATGCAGATGACTGCACAGCCCATACTACAACTATGCTTTGCCTGTCTTTAACACTCCTCTCTCTGAAGCATCTCAGCATGCCCCAGGTTACAAATCTGTAACACTGGGTCAGCTGCTTCTCCTAATGACTATCTTCATCTCAGCTACATTGTCCTACTGACCAACATCACTTTAGAGAATCTCCTGCCCAATTAGAGGATCTTTTTCAGTTTCACCCACTGGTTACAAGTGGCTGTTTCAAAGTCTCCTCTACTTCCACCCTTTACAGAGACCAGATTCTGCAGTCTTGCTCTGTCACGGAATCACGGAATTGACAGAGTTGGAAGGGACCACTAGAGATCATCCAGCCCAACTCCCCTGCTAAAGCAGGATCCCCTAGAGCACATTACTCAGGACTGCATCCAGGCAGGTCTTGAATATCTCCAGAAAAGGAGACTCCACAACCTCCCTGGGTAGCCTGTCCCAAGGCTCTGTCACCCTCACCATAAAGAAGTTTTTCCTCATATTTAAATGGAACTTTCCATGTTCCAGCTTGTGCCTGTTGCCCCTTGTCCTGTCACTGGGAACTACTGAAGAGTCTGGCTCCATCCTCCTTACACCCACCCTTTAGATACTTACAGGCTTTAATAAGGTCTTTTCTTGGCCTTCTCCAGGCAAAGGACTCCCAGCTCTCTCAGCCTTTCCTCATAAAGGAGATTCTCCAATCCCCCAATAATCTTTGTTGCTCTCCACTGGACTCTCTCGAGTAGTTCCCTGTCTCTCTTGAACTGGGGAGCCCAGACCTGGACACAGCATTCCACATGTGGCCTCACCAGGGCAGAGTAGAGGGGGAGAATGACTTCCTTGACCTACTGGCCACACTCTTCCTTATGCAACCCAGGATTCCACTGGCCTTGATGGCCACAAGGGAACATTGCAGGCTCATGGATAATTTACCATCTACCAGGACTCCCAGATCCTTCTCCTCAGAAGGTCCACCCCTAACCTGTATTTGTGCACAGGGTTCTCCCTCCCCAGGTGCAGGACCCTACACTTGCCCTTGTTGAACCTCATTAAGTTCTTCTCTGCCCAATTCTCCAGCCTATCCAGGTTACACTGGATGGCAGCACAGCACCTGTGAGTGTCACCAACTCCCAGTTTAGTTCATCAGCAAACTTGCTGAGGACACACTGTCCCCTCACCCAGGTCATTGGTGAATATGTTGAACACGACCAGACCGAGTATTGATCCCTGGGGGACACCACTGCTTACAGGCCTCCAACTCAACTCTGCTCTGCTAATCACAACCCTCATAGTTCTGTCAGAAAGTTCAACTCTCAAATGGTGCCATTTTGTCAGTTTCCCCAGGGGAGCAAACACAGCTCACCCTGACTGCAGCACCTCAGCCCCTTAACACTAGCAATGCCATGGACCTCCTGTTTGCAGCTCTGTAACTTTCCACCTGCCCTGGTTTGAACCAGGTGGGTTTTTTTTAATAATTTTGCTTTTCAGTTAAGTCTCTTCTAAGTAACTGCACTTGCTGAAATGAACAGCATTTTATTTGATGTCTGCCTGTAGGGCTGATAATGCTTGATGTTTATAGTTAATGCTGGGGAATGGTATGCAGGACCAAGGCCACTGTTGATTCTGCTGAGTATCTTATGTTCCAGAAACAAAAGGGAGGAAAGAGGTCACACCTGTGACCCTCCTGTAGGGAGGAGCAGGCTGGACAGGTGACCAAAACTGACCAAAGTGTTCCATCCCATACAGGTCCTAAATCTGAGGGATCAGAAGGAACCAGCTGTCTTTGTCGATGGCCAGTGCCCTAGGAGGATTCCATCCATTCTTCTGTCTTTGATCCTGCTTCCGCATTCCTGAACACTGTGTATTCTTGCATCCAGTTCCCATCTTCTGCTGAGTCCAAGAGCCCAGCCCATGACCTTCCCAGGACCTGCCCTGCAGTTTTGCTGATGACATGAGCATTATTGGGTGGGAGCATGGTAACTAGTTTTATATGTATTTGTACACATTTTTCATCATTATTGTTTCATTAAAGGTGTTTAGCTTCTGATCTGTAAGCCTCTCTCCCCTCTTGTTCGTCTCCCACTTTTGGGAAGGGAGAGGGGTGAGCAGGGAGCACCTGCCGATCCCACCGCAGCGGCAGCGGAGCCACCGCTTCGCAGAGCCTGCTTCCCGCTGTGTTCCCGCAGCACCAGTTCCCTGCTGCTGGTCTCACAGCACCTGCAAACCCTGGCGTCGGTGTCAGGGCAGGCTCTCACGGCAAGCGGGCGACTGCTGGCATGAGAAACACCTGCTGGCTCCGCAGGTTTTCCTCGGGTGGAAGGGGAAGAAGAGGCTGGAGAGGCAGCCGGGCCCGGGACAAGGCCAATCTCCCGCCGCCCCTGACGGTTAATTAGCAGACCCGTAAATTACAGCTCCTCGGGACGCAGCAGCTGGTACCAGCCGCGGAGGCGGAGGGCAGCCCCGGCTCCGGCAGCGGGAAGGGCCGCAGCTCCCCTCCCGCAGCTCCCCTCCCGCAGCTCCCGCAGCACCTCTCGCCCTTCCCCTCCCGCACCTCTCGCCCTTCCCTCCCGCACCTCCCGCCCTTCCCTCCCGCCGCTCCCGCAGCTCCCTCCCTCCCGTCCCGCCCTCCGCGCCAGGGGGCGGTAGCGGCCCCGGCAGCCGCTCTGCCCGCGCCGGCGGAAGCGGAAGCGGCGGCAGCGATGGCGGCGGAGGGGCCGGCGGCCGCGGAGCTGCAGCCGGAGGGGGAGGGCGGCGGGCAGCCGGAGGCGGCTTTCGGGCAGCTGCTGGAGGAGGAGGAGGAGGGAGAGGACGCCGGCTACGTGCTGTACAGGTCCGGCCGCGGCAGCTCGGGGCAGGAGGGCGCGGGATGGCGGAGCGCCCCGCCGGGGGACGCGGGAGCGGGTTGTGCGCGGTGCTTTCCTCTCCCCGGCTGTCGTGCGGCCCGGCTCTGGGGCCGTCGCGTATCTCGCATGTCCCAGGACCGCCTTTGCCTGTGGTTTATACGCTGGTCTGCGTAACAGGCAGTCGCATATTGACAACAGGAGCGAAGGCTGAGAGCAGGGCTGTGCTGCTGGGCAGAGGTTGGCACGTGCAGTGGTTTGAGTAGCGTCCTGTGCTTCTTGGAAGCGCTGGAAAGACAAAAAAAAACTTGTCTTTACAGGGACAGAAAGGAATGGGCGGATATTGAACCTGTCCCTCAGAATGATGGACCGAATCCTGTGGTTCAGATCATCTACAGCGAAAAGTGTAAGTTCTGCCCTGGAAGCTGAAGGGGGTTATGTTTGTGTCTGGCCTTAGCGTCGGTAAAGCAAGAAAGACTTCGTGTTTTGGATAGCATGGTTTTTTTAGGGTAGCACTGTGAAGAAATTAGTATTTATTCTGTTGTGGTGGTTGTGTACCCCGTTTTCACCAGGCACCTCAGAAGTTGAATCTTCAGACCTGAGATGTTAACAGCAGTTTTAACTTAAAGTCATATGGCTTAGGATGTGTAATACAGGAGACAGTCTCATTCACAGACTAAGGCATTTCTAGCCCACAAGTGGAAGAGAGATGTATGAAGCTACTGCACCTGGGAAACTGGTGTGAGTAAGCAGTGAGTAGCTTTGCTGGATATTCAGATGTTGCAATTAAAAGATACTCTTGCAGTTTCTCAGCATACTGATAACATTTAGAGTTTTCAAGCAGCAGTGCTGTCAGAGCAATATGTACCTATTGTTTTAAAGAGGTGTATTTAAAGTACACAAAATAGGAAGTAACTTGGAAGATTGATTAACCTGACCACCTCATCAGGCCGTTGTCTTATAGCTGTGGGTAAGATGCTGTTGTCTCTTTAGTTCGAGATGTCTACGATTACTTTCGGGCTGTTCTGCAGCGGGATGAGAGAAGTGAAAGAGCCTTCAAGCTAACAGCAGATGCCATTGAGTTAAATGCTGCAAACTACACAGTCTGGTAAGTGATAATCTTGGTATCATTTCCATAGTCATTTCATGGCTGACCTCCTGTATCTTCACTTGTTTTCTTAATCTAATCAGAGCATGACCAATTTAATTTAGACAGAGGAGGAGTGAGGTCTTCCAGTGAGCTTCTGAAGAAAGCCTTTGTTCAGTATGTTCTATGTCTTACTTTCTTCAGCAATTTTCATTTGGCTTTGAGGGTATAAAGAAAAGTAACTTTCCTGTTTAAAATGAGATCACTCACTGGATAACATGGCCTTGGCAAAATGCCAAAGATGCCCTCAGCTGATTAGAAGAAGAGGCATTAAATGATCATAGCTGCTATTTCCTGCTAAAAAATTCTGTACTTACTGAGTAGTGCATTTTAGAAGCTCCTCCAGGTTAGTGTTCAGTTAGGTACTAAGCAGTGAATTTCTGATATTCACAGTAGGACCTTTTAGCTCATGAACACCACTTATCCAGTACCTCTTGAACATCTTTATTCCACCAGCTTATATACAGTCAGAATGTTTACATTATTTTAAGCATGTAAGTTATAGTTTTTTACAGGATTGCTGTGGTCTTAGATATCATACTGTTGTAACCAGATACATTCCAATTCTCCACTGTTCCATAGCTGAATGGCCAGAACTGAATACATGGTGCAGTTGTTTGCACTCCTTTTAATTCAATATATAGAAGGAGAACTGTTGAACAACAGTTCTTCTGTGTTCTTCTCTGTGAGTTTTAGGAAAGCCCTGTTGCAGTTTTTGAATGTTTGACTTTTATACAGGTATTTCCGGAGAGTCCTCCTGCAGTCTTTGGGAAAGGATCTATATGAGGAACTTAAGTATATTACAGCTATCATTGAAGATCAGCCAAAGAACTACCAAGTCTGGTAAAATCATGTGCTTTTTTTCCCCAATTCTTAATATTTATGCAGATGATTTTTTTATAAATTGTCTAGAATAAGTTATTCTAATTGATGATAAATGTTACAAAGATTTGCTTGCTGCATCTACTGCAATGGAGTAGTTAAGGAGGAGTGGAGGAGTTAAATGGAGTTTCATCAGTATCACTACCAAAGTTCTCTTTAGCAGTTTGTTCTAAACATATGATTATGACACACTAAAAAAGTCTTGTTTTTTCTTAATTTCCGTCTTTAAACTTTCAAAATAAATCTGTCAGAAAAAAAAGGCTCATGAAAAGGCAAAAAGACAAATAGAAATTATTATTTTTCCTTTTTGGGCTCTTGGAGTTTGCTTACTTGTTGTTGGGTGTTTTTCCCAAGTGAATGGGAATAGGCAAAACAGTGGCATTGTTGTTGCTAGAGAAATTATGCAGTACTAGAAAATTGTGTTCTGCTGAAGACTTCGGCCATCAGTGTTTAAAATGCAAGCATTTTGCTTGAAGTAAATGTAACTTATCTAAAAGGAGGTGATTGGCCAATGTATGTGTATAGTTAGAACATATATATACTTATATATACTTTTCAGAGCCAAGTGAAATGTAACGCAATGTGAAATCTAAATATAGGTTTCTCCTCTTGTCATTAGGCATCACAGACGGGTGTTGGTAGAGTGGCTGCAGGATCCATCCCAAGAGCTTGAGTTCATAGCTGACATTCTTAAGCAAGATGCCAAAAATTACCATGCGTGGCAACACAGACAGTGGGTTATTCAGGTATTGTATCCACAGAACTCTTAATACACTAAACAACGCGCTGAGGTTGTAGAGTGTTGCTTCTTAAACGCAATCTGTATGGCATTTGGCACTTGGTTTCTTAAGGCTGAAAGGGGGAAGAACAATCACATTTTAATATGTGGTAGAGGTTAGCTGTAAACTTGCCTTTTAGGAAGCAGGTTCAGAAAGGTCTGTTGATTGCTGCTTATAGTTGTGTGTGGTAATCCCCTTGCATGCAAGTGAATAGTGTGTAGTATGTTACTGCTGCACCCTGCCTTGTTTTTCTTTCAACTTGGTGTTGATTTCTTTAAAAGTCTTTGTCTAGTGTTGAGAAAACTTGGGTGCAAGGAGAGTATATTTTTCAAAATAAGTTTTTGATTGTGATGTTCTCTCTTCCTCCCCTTTCTATAGGAGTTCAAACTATGGGACAATGAACTGGATTATGTAGACCAGCTTCTGAGGGAAGATGTGAGAAACAACTCTGTGTGGAACCAAAGACACTTTGTAATTTTCAGCACCACTGGCTATGATGATCCAGCAGTCCTAGACAGAGAAGTCCAGTTAGTAATGCTGTTCATGCTCTCATTAAGCATTCTCCATTACATGAAAGCAAAGGAATAATTTGGCAGTCCCAGTGGGCTTGTCTTTTTTGTTTTTAATGCAGTTTTTGGGCTCACTCTCATGGGTAGCGTGTCAAGTGTTAGTGCACATACAGATGTGTTCAGTACCACTGACTTGTTGAATAGTACTGAAGTAAGCTTTGCTTGCCCTGAACAAGCTTCTTTCATGAGTCTGTCTTCCCACCCTGCTGTTTATAATGTAAAAAAAACTTTAGGGTTTTTATAGTCAACTAGCTATAGTGGAACAACTTGCAGAAAAACTGTGGCGCTCAAACCACAGAAATTGTGCTGTTCATTGGTGTCTTACATCCTACCTTTAGAAGGCTTGGAAGGAGAGAGACTCTCTGTGTTGTGCTAAGCTGCTGTTCTAGTAGTACAGTAGCCACAGTGATTTAAATATGTGGAGTGTAGGAAGAAGAACTGCTTTTTGTGAGGAATTTGAAGCATGTGAAAAAGAGAGGAGCTTTCAGAGGTATGTGGTCAGCACAAAGACAACTAATTACCTGTGTGAGCTGGCTAGCTTTGAGCAAAGTGAGCTTTGGAAACTCTTTTGAAGTGGTATTTTTGTAACCAAAGACAAACTGGTCGTCTAGCCATTTTGCTACTCATGGTAGTAAGGGAAGCGTCCTTTTATGGTTTTTACATCTCAAGCTGCTGATCAGGGTTGATGGTTCATTCTTGTTTTTGCAAACTGGTGTAGGTAGTACTTCTCTTCCAGTTTGACTGTCCTGTGGATTAATAAATCTGAAGCAGTTCCATGACTTAGGCTTGGATATTTCTAGCATTTTCTCTGCAAAGGTTAGATTTGACATCCTCCAGTGATCTATTTATATGTGGTGCTCTGATCAAGATAATTGGATACCATCCTAAGAATCAGACTGTCTAAGACTTCCCAGATTTCATTGTCTAACTACTGTAGTTGGGCTGCTTGTTGCTTGAGAAACGCTTTGTCATAGTGACTGTAGAAGGTTAAGAAAAGTTTAGGATTTGTTGTTTGTTTCATTAGAGTTTATAGAACTTTTTATCAGTATCTGCTGTCTCTGAAAATCAGCTGAATGCCTGGATGTAGTGGGGAAGGGCAGAATGTAAAGCTTGTTTTGTGACTATGGCAGGTGCCTCTTGGTGGTTTGCTTTTGGAGAAGCTGCCTAACTGCTACTTTAACGGAACTGCTGTAGAAAGCTGTGTGAGCTGAAAGCTCAAGCTTTGCATTTCTGTGGGTTTGCTCAAGTGCAGCCTCATGAAAAACGTTCTGCAAATAGGTACAGAACATGCAGTCATATTAATTCACCCTGGGATTGAATTACTCCAGCCCTTTTCAGCCACTTGCCATTTTTGAGCACCAAGACACAAGTTATTCTTTTGGCATACCAGGAAAGTGTATCACGTTGCTTCTTAGTGTTACTGCTCATAATTTCGAGAACTGATTCATTATTATATAAAATGCAGTAAATGGAACACCTCAGAATTTAAAGGTTCTCACCATGTCTGCCTGAGACTTGCAGTGATTATATGGCGAGACATTTTTGATCTATGACCCAACTGTTATGATCTGCAAAAAGACTCTGAAATACAGAGTAGAGGGATGTGTTTGGGAGCATTGAGCACATTCGGGTAATTTCCAACTGCACAGTTTGTGGTTGCATTAATGACCTGTTATCTTTTTCTAATAGATACACTCTAGAGATGATCACAGCAGTGCCACATAATGAAAGTGCTTGGAACTATTTAAAAGGGTGAGGTATCCTTCTCTGTTGGGCAAAATAGTATCTGTAGAAAGTGTCTCATGTCTAGCTGTTAACTGGAAAAAGCTTGTTGCGGTTCATTTTGGTGTTTTGTGCTTAAGTGGGCAGGAATAAACCTCCACAAAGCCTTAGTAGATTAACCTAATTTCTGTGTAACTTTCCGCTAAGTTTCTGGCCCTGTAGTTCTGGTGGGAGGATTGCAAGTACTTCTCATGCTTTTAAAAACTGGATTTGTAGTGCTACGGGTTCAAGAATGTTGAGTAAGAAGTAATGAGCATGCTTTCAGTCTAATTTCTGTTAGCATAACTAAACTAGCTTAATACAACATTAAGCTATATTATTGCTGCATGCTGCTTACTTTCGGCTTTACATGTATTTGCACCCTTATTTCAAAACTTTTCTCCAAATAAGGAAGTCATAACAAAAATGTGATTCTTCTCACCACATCTCCAGCATTGTATCTGAAGTCTAGTAACTTCTTTTGCAGGATTCTACAGGATCGTGGTCTTTCTAAGTATCCAAACCTGTTAGAGCAGCTGTTGAATTTGCAGCTCAGCCACAGTTCACCATATCTGATTGCCTTTCTTGTGGACATATATGAAGATATGCTTGAAAACCAATGTGATAACAAGGAAGAAACGCTAAACAAGGCATTGGAGGTATGTTTTGAGAACTTGGTTTTGCTTCTCAGGGAGCCTTCTGTTGCTCTCTTGTTTTATATCCTGACAAAATGGGATTGGTTTTCAAAAATAGAATGGGTTACTTGTTAATCACAGGCGCTCTATGAAGAGTTGAGCATGAAATCCAGGTAAGTTAACGAGACCCTTGTGGTTATCTGTAAGTAATAACTTTCCAGATACAGAATTACTTCAAATTTTCTTCACCTGATAATAAATGAAGGTTTCTAATATTGCCTGCAGAAAAAAGGTGTTTGAACAAGTGAGGAGTTTCCAGTGCTACCTTTGTAGTGTGACCTCACTTTCTGGCAGAATTAGCTGAAAGACCAGCAGGTACTGGGACATCACTAAGGAATGTTGGGCACCGTTTCCTAGAGAGAATAAATGTCTTCTAGCATTGTTGTGTATCTTCCCCATACTTTGTATTCAGTGAACTCCTTGCTGTATGCAGTGTCGGTTTTACAAGAAGGCTTTCTCTCACTGTGGGACAGGCTGGAACTCAGTGTAATTAGATCTTGTCTGGAGTTTCTGTGTCCCCATAGCATTCGTTCTTAACACTTTTCTGTTGTCTTTCTGGACCAAAGTCAAAGTAACTGCATTTGTCCCTCCCAGATTCATGTCCCTTTATGTTATTTCACTGTGTATGCCTTCATCTGTTTTAGGCATCAAAACTCCTATTTCTCAGCTCTGGCTTGCCAAGTAAGGCAATGTTGTTTGCATAATAAAAGGGAACTGACTTGAACATTTTTAGGTGTGCCCACCATATAAATTTTATACAGCATGTCCTGTGAGTAGGGTTGACTTCACTTCACTGCTTACCTAAAGGAAATAAAAATTAGAACATGTAAAAGTATCTGTGTAGCTCCTGCTGTGTCCATGAGAGAACATTACTGACTTGATGGAGAATCCTTCTGGGACAGTCTGCTAACAGAAAAACCATAAATGAAATATCTCGTGTCAGTCCATCAGGAGTAGTGAAGTTTAAAGAGCAGGATGTTCCCCCCTGTTTTGAGTGAAGTGTTTTACAGCCTGCTGGATCGCTAGAAGACAGTCAGGCTTGCCAGAAAGCCACAAATATTCTGCAGCACACTACAGGCTGAATAGGCTGGGGCAGATGATCAGTGTCAGATTGGTTGACTACCAGTGGAGTTGACATTAGTTTGAGGTCATTGGACAGTTGCAAATTCAGTCAATAAAACCAATGTTGTTCCTGAGAAGGATGTTTCTAATACTGGCTGAACCATATATTGTATGCACTTTATAAAGATAACTAAAAGATGCCTTAAGCTTTTGCTATAACACTCTAATCTCTTTCTTTCATAGTTGTGTGAAATTCTGGCTAAAGAAAAAGACACCATCCGAAAGGAATATTGGAGATACATCGGAAGGTCCCTTAAGAACAAGCACAGCTCAGGCACTGAGCAGAGCACACCGACAGACAAGCAGCAGTAACTGAACATGAGAGAAAACAGTGTTAAGCTAACATGCTGTTCTGAAGCAGTACTAAGTAAGGTCATCAACTAGTTCAAAATCCAGTGTAGTACTCCCCTGGTGAAGAAGTATGGCAATGAAAGAGGAGTGCAGCGTGCTATGCAGTCTTGAGTAACTGCTGCTACTAATGATAGCTCTAGGTGAAGAAATGTATTTAGGTTTAATTACTGAAATGAACCAAATAATGGATTCATTTCCTAACAGTAACCACATTAAAGCTATACCTACTATTTATAAGGCACTAAATCAATTTCTTGCGCTGTCTCATCCACTAGTGGTTCCTAACACAGTCACATCAGATGCTACAGTAATGACTGCAGGTAACTCAGCTGCAGTGGATACAAATAGGGGCTGCAGTTGTTGCCTGATGTGTGAGCAGCTATGCAACACAGACAGCACCTGGAAATAACATGAAGTGTCATTTTGTAATAAAAATGGGTAACTGACAGCATTTTGACCAGATGATCTTTGAGGTCCCTTTCAACCTAGTATTCTGTTATTTGGATGAAATTTTTTTAATGTGTTTCTTTTGGTCTTTGTGTCTGAGAACAGACTATGCACATCTAGAGATAAAAATGAATTATCTTCTAGGGATATTGAACTCCATTGCATTGAAGTGTCTTTTGCACTGGAGTATTGTCGTCCCACAAATTTTAAATACACTTGATGTATTCAGTGGAGCCTTGAATTCTTACCTGCACATTCAGAAAAAAGGCTTTGATGACCCTAGACGATCTTCCTACTTTTTTTATTGCCATTCTGTTCAGTCAGCTGAAAAACTGATTTATTTTCTTCACTCTGTAAGCAGACCAAACTGAAGTCTTAGGTCAGAAGAGATTATAACTGGTTATATTGCATATCTTCACTGAACTGGAAGAGTAGGAATGGTTCTCTAGAGGAATTATTCATATGTGTCTTAATCTTGTTGCTCCTATAGGTTTTTAATCTTTTCCATGCATATATTCAACCAAGAAGTGTTTTTCCTCCCATTTGTGAATGATAGAAAGCACCTGCAGTACAGAACTACAAAGGATACATACACCTATACAGGAAAAGTGCTGTATCTGCCCTGTTTTCAGTACATGGCTGTTGTTAAACTGTGTTCTTAGCATAGAGTGCTTGTTTGATGCTTAATATTTTCTTGCAGATGATCACAAAAGGAAATACTAGTATTTATTCCATAATACAAACTTTCTGATACCAAACATAAAAAGCTGCTGCTATAACTAAACCAGAGGGGATAATATTTTAAGTTTTTAAAATATGTTAACTTGATGCATTCTTTAAAACAACTCACAGAAAGTGGAATTAGTATCATAGAACAGTTTGGGTTGGAAGGGACTTTAAATAAATTACCTATTTCAAATGCCCCTGGCCATGGGCAGGGACACCTTCCATGTACTTGAAGGCTGCTCTAAAGGTCTCCCTGGAACTTTCTCTTCTCCAGGCTGAACAACCCCAACTCTCTCAGCCTCTCACAGGAGAGGTGCTCCAGCCCTCTGATCCTCTTCATGGCCTCCTCTGGGCTTGCTCCAACAGCTCTGTGTCCTTCTTGTGCTGGGGCCTCCAAAAGTGGACACAGCAGAAGGGGAGAATCACCTCTCTTGCCCTGATGGCCATGCTTCTTTTGATGCATAATCAACTTTATAGCCTCTCAATGTATCTTGGGATGTGACATCTTAGTCACTTGTGGTCTGAGGAAAGACATGTTGGAAACGAGTCCAGTTGCAATAACAGCAGAAATGGACCATTTTTTCTTTCAAGTGTTTATGTTGACTGTCACTCAGATTGCAAGGAAACTCTAAAATTCTTTTCAGAAGGCCTCTCAGTTCTCTGGTACTCAGCCATACTTAGAATACTGAGCTGTGAGAGCTGGGAAAGTGACAGCCTGCCCAGCCAGGTTGCAACTGCAGCTACAAAACGTTTAATTATAAAAAATCTGTCTGAGACAGAATCTTTTTCATGTAAGTGGCAGCCTGACAAAATGTATAGGGTATAGAGAGAGGGATCTTAGAGTAGAAAGTTTTAGATAACTTTGGTTGCATTGGTACTGACTACCTATGATCAGGGGAAACACCAAACAAACTGTTCAGTTTTGGGTCCCTCACTACAAGAAGGACATTGGGGTGCTGGAGTGTGTCCAAAGCAGGGCAGCAAAGCTCCTGAAGGGTCTAAAGCACAATTCTTATAAGGAGCATCTGAAGAAACTGATGGTGTTTAGTCTGAAGAGGAGGATGCTGATGGGAGACCTTACTGCTCTCTGCAACTAAGGTTGTAGTGGGGGGAGGTTGGTCTCCTCCCAAACAACAAATGATAGGGCAAGCAGTGGTGCAAGAGGATATGGCCTCAAGTTGCACCAGGTAAAGTTTAGATTGGATGTTAGGAAAAAATGTATTTGCCAAAAGGGCTATCAAGCACTGGAAGAGGCTGCCCAGGGAACTGGTTGAGTTACCATCCCTGGAGGCATTTAGAAGACATGTAGATGTGGTGCTTAAGGATATTGTTTAATGATGGACTTGGTAGCATTCTAGGTGAACGTTTGGATGTGATGGTCTTAAAGGACTTTTGCAAAACAATTCTGTGATTCTATGATTTGTCCTAAGGGTTCATCTGTACAAGAAAATGTAAGGTTGTTACTGATTGCGTGTAGTGATGTGATTCCTGTGTACAACTTTAGTAAAGAGCTGTGTCTAAATAGAAAACTGTATTTGTACAACTGTCCCTTGTAAATCAGTGTAACTGGAACATTAAATGGAGTACAGAGCATTATTAAAGCATGTGAAATAATTTCCTTTGTCTGCTTTTATCAGAGGCTGTTGTTCTTGCCTTGGCCTAGTTGTGTCTGCCTGTCTTGTCTAAGCTGTTACTGACTTCCAGCTTACTGTCTCTGCAACTTGGCTGACAAAACAGTACTTGAGTCCTTCCTAATCTATTTGGTACGAAACCACCTCAGCTAGTACAGAATGCTTCTGTTGGTTGCTGTCTGGCTATGCTGAGGCAGATGAGGAGTGTGCTGTTTAGCTGGACCTTCTGCAAGAGCAGTGTTCTCTCTAGCAGGGAAGTGGTGAGGTTTCTAATCACTCCTGCTACACAAAACACTTATGTTCAAGTGCTAGGAGGCAGTTCATGCAGTGCAGTGATGTCAAAGGGCTTATGGAGAGATGACCCCCCGGTACAAGAGCACAAAATGCTTTAAAGATCCTGTGGCTTTTAAAACAAAAGGGTAAGCGAACAACATAAAGTGATGGTGTGGAGTCATCCCTTACAGGCTCACACAGAGCCTGAAAAATGCTAGGGGCTACCTGATGCCCTGTTGTCAACATAAATGCCCTCTGCACACTATTGACATTACAGGATAAGGTGTGTGCTCTGCTCTTCCTATTCCAAGTCTGGTTTTGTTGATTCCCCTGTGGCTTTTGGGTTGGAAGCAGGTTTCCCTAGTGTATCTTCTGCTTAAGGCAGATTGATTTGGAAAACTTGGGTAAGATGACATTTGGCTGAGTTTTGGCAAGCTCGTTAATTTGGCAGTATGGCATTTTACTCCTACTCCACAGGTGTCAACCTGCAGTACTTATTTTTTACTTGTAAAGGCATTTCAGTGTAAAAACTTTTATCCTGTAACAGGTCCCTTCCAGAATCCCTGTCGGTCTGGACTGGTCTGTATAATTATGGACATGAGAGTGACAGAGCACTGGAACAGGCTGCCCAGAGAGGTTGTGGAGTCTCCTTCATTGGAGACATTCAAAACCTGCCTGGACACGTTCCTATGTGATGTGCTCTAGGTGATCCTGCTCTGGCAGGAGGGTTGGGCTAGATGATCTTTCGAGGCCCCTTCCAACCCCTAGGATTCTGTGAGCAATCTTGCCATTTTAAAATAATCTGTGTACATTTATATGAGTACACTGTATATACAGACAAACAGTGAATGAAATTTGAAGCAGATAATAGGAATCTCTAAAGTAGTCAATAATTTGGGTTTTTGCCACAATATGTTATCTAATGCTAACATGTTCAAATAGGGATGATTGTACCGAGCAGAAGTCCCAGTGTAAAAATGACACGGTAGTTTTCTCTGTTCATCCCTTCTCTTAACGCATCACTTGGCTCAAGAACATACACCCTTTTGACACAAGATTTTTTGAAAATTAGGGGACTATTTTTGGACCAGAAGTGATGCTGTGGACACTGTTGAGAGAGGAACAGGTTTATAAATTCTGGGCCACCCTGTGCCTGCTCTGAAAAGAATAGCTTACCTTCTGATGCTAGGGTGGGCCCTGAATTTGCAGAAAAGGAAGAAAAAAGTAAAAAAACCCCACATTATCATATGTAAAGAGGAGCACAAGTGTCTGTACATGAACATTCAGAATAAGACTGCCAAAATCAAGGGTGCACATGCCTGTTTAGGTTCCTAAGTACTTGGCATAAAGAGCTAATAGAAGCTTCACCAAACTTAGCAAGGAACCGTACCTCAGGATGTTTAGATGTCTACATCAGCTGTCCTATGTAAGCTTCTTGAAGCGAGGACTCTGCACTGCTTTACATGTGTCACCCATCACTGTTTCCCAGGAAGCCATGTGATATAAGCCTACTTAAGACTTCAGCCTCGGGAAGGCATCAAAACCTTTGCTGTGTCATTTTTCTCCTGCTGCACAGCCGGGAAAGTGGACTTTAATCACTAGATGGCAGTGTGAAGTTTAGCCTCAGTTTACTGACACCAGCTATGTGCAGGCAAGCAGAGGTATAACTAGGACAACTCTTTGTCCGTACACCACCACTAATTTCACACCATGTAATTAAAAAAGGAAGAGCAGATGCTTGGTAAGTCAATACAGAGCACCATAAAAGGCTCAAGCACGAGTATTCTGGGAGGGCCCAAATGGTCATCACTAAAAATGGTTGGTGTTAATTGGAGAGCAATTTCTCATTAATTGAAATGTTGTCACTGGACACCTTGTATCAGATCTGGACACTGTTGAATCCTAGCGTTCTAAAATTACAACATGACTAAACCCCTCTACACTTGTGCACCTTCACACACTCAGATGTTTTTGTCCCTAAAGGGAGCCTTGTTATGGTAAGATTCTCTCATCACTCTGTGAAGTGCTGGTGATTGCTGGCTGTTCCTATGAATACAGGTTGAAGGACAAGAGGATCTACTCCTGCTTCTTTGAAGTCAGGAGAGGACTTGGGCCTAACTGAGAATTCTGAGTGTGCTATTGCAGGTCCAAAAGTGTTTGCATTGCTCATTGGGAAGCAGGACCAAGAACTTTGGTGGAGAAGGGTAAACACAGACTTCTCCATCCATTGGTTTGCTGAAACAACATTGTGGGTTGTCCCCACAGTGCAGGCATTTTAAGAGAAGGAAGAGATGCCATGTGTGACATTAGCCAAGTCAGCTTGAGCACTCAAGGCTACTCAGGTGCAGCTGCTTCTATGCATTCAGCTGTCAGGACATGTTGAGATTACTCCCTCCCACAAGTATAACTAGCTCTGCTACCTCTGCCCTTATCTGAAAAGGTGGGGTGGAAGGTGTAACCTTGCCATATTCGTACTACTCGTGAGCAGTGATCTTGCCACTGCAAAAGAGATCTTGAAGCTCTTGGGCTTCTCATTCTCCTGGGTTGTTTTGTATTGGTGTATTTGGTTAATTACTTCACTGTTTCCTGATGTGTCCCATCAATTGCACAAGTCATCTCCAGCAGACCTAGGGACAGCTGAATAAATGGTTATTCTGCTACCAAGAAGCTTTGGAAGGAGGAAAATAAAAGGGGGCTGTGCTTCTATCGTTGGTGTTCATCCCCTACCCTTCCTTTTCTGCCAAAGCCTGTCATCAGGACAAGAAGGTGACAGATATATGACCTTCCTCCCTTTTCAGAGCCAGGATGCTTATGCACATATGTCCCTGCGCTAGCTTTCAGCCACACCATGAGTTTCAATCCTGGGTTTACTAGAGGACAGTGAGAACACACTCTCTCTATACATCATAGCATACAGGGCTCACTGGCTTTTCTTGCTGCTTCTTGCACTGACAGTTTCTCAGCTGCAAAATGAGCCCAACTGACGATTTGCGGGTACCCACAGCACAGATGTGGAGGGCTCCCCAGCATTCAACTCATTGCAGCACTGTGCCAGCTGGCACTGCTGCCAGGTGAGTGGTAGTGCCAGTCATCTTGCAAAGTTGTTTCAGAGGTCCAGCTTGCAAAGATCCTAAGCTCAGATGAAGACTAAACTAAAGGAGACTGTTAAGTGTTCTACACGGGCAAATGAAATCCAGAAACATCTGGTTTTAGAAACACATTTTCAGATGCCAATGTTGATCATTCAACTGAAAAGCAAAAAGATTGTAAATTGATAATAGAAAACTGTTTGACAGTTGCAGAAAGAAAACACACGAGAGAGGTTTGTTTAGGTGAGCTCTTATTTCTTGCTAGAAGAGTGTAGGGGTTACGGCCCTTACCACAGAAAAGATAAGCCTCCCATAAAACTATTTCACTGAATGAAGGAGACTAAATGGACGCCGCTCGTGCACCGTGGCTGTGGCACCAGGAACCGGTCAAGACCTGAGGCGGGGGCTTCTTGGGGAGGGGCTCTGCCTGCCCGTGGCTGGTCTGTTCTGCCCCGGGACTCAAGCTGGGCTGGGGCAGGGCTGGCGTGCAGGTGGGATAATGCACTGACGCACCTGGGACGGCGCGCTGAGCCACCCCCACCTGGACAGAAGTCACCGGACAGCGGGGCGGGGTCCTGCCTCTGGTGAAATGAGAGCGGAAAGCACCGACAGCCTGAGGCCCCGCTGCGCTGCTGCTCCTCCTGCTTTTGGGAGAATACTGTTTTTCTACAAGATCGTCGTGGAATCCTAGGGAGCCAAAAGGCTGAAATCCTATTGCTCTTTTAAGAGCAGAGATCGCTACCTGCTCCCGAAGAAGAAAGGAAGATCTGCCTGCAGCCCCCGGAGCCGCGTCGCCAGCGACCGCAGCCGAGCCCAGCTCAGCCGAGCCGGGACCAGCCCGGGGCAGCGCCGAGCCGGGCGGAGCCGACCGGGCCGGGACCGTCCCGAGGGCCCAGCCGAGCCGGGGACTGTCCCGAGGGCCCAGCCGAGCCGGGACCGCCGCGCCGGAGGAGCCGAGGGGAGCCGGGAGCAGCGCTGCTGCCCTCCCGCCCGGAGCCTCCGTCGCTGCTGCCCCAGTCACCGCGCCGGGAGTGTAAGAACCCCTATCCTGCTTTCCTAGTGCTCGCTCCCCGGGAATAGCGGGTGGCCCATTCTCACACGCACAACGGTGACCCCAATGGGGGAACCGCGACGCGCTGTAAATCACCTCCCTTTATCGGTCTTCCTTCTATCCTTTGCACCCTACCGGTGGCTTGCATTGTGCTTACATGGGTACACCCCTGCTCCGTTTATAAAGGAACAGTAAATATAAAGCCCTCACTCAGTGTCCTCATTCCCTTTTTGAGAGAGAGTGCATAGTACCCATGGAGGGGGTTTCGACAGGTATCAAGTAAAGCCAAAGGGGGGGGCATTAACCACTCAAACCGTTTTGGTTTTGAACCTTTACAAATGGGATGCCTGGACAAAACTCTAAAAACTGTATGAGTTCTGCTTGTCATTAGCAGTATCCCAAGCATAGCTAGGTCCCACTCAGAGCTGAAATTTACTTGTATCATTGCAGAAGAAAGGGTAAGATGAGGCATGACTGCGTCTGGGTCAATCCAGAATCACTACTTGTGCATCACTAATGACAGCCAAAAATATTACAGCAAATTATTTCAGGAGAGGCACATGCTGCTGAACCAGACAGAGCAGGCCTAGCACACCCTGCAGTTCTCTGCACTTGCTGTTAGAGCAGTGCCTTCCCTCCAGGTAAGTATTGACTTCCTCATTTCTTTTTTCTGTTGCTAATACATTGGCAGCTCTGTGCTTGTCTGAGCTACACAGGCAAAAATTTATAGGGAGAGGAAGGGAAAGATGAGATATAACCCATTTTTCTGGAGGATTGCTACTCAGCAGCCATGGCTAAGACATGACCCTCATCCTGTAGGTTTTATATCCCAATCTGCCAGCATTCAGCTGTCACTTTATAGCACGGGCTTTCTACAGCAGAAACATGTCTTCATATATTTGAAAATGCCCCAGTCACTCCAACAAATTCTAGCAGTCTCTTTGCCACCACAGGAGTTTTGCTGGCTTTCTGTTCCTCACCTCCATGCCTGCATAGCAGATACAAGCAGCACAGGACAATGCTTTCCCAAGTTTTGCCATGCTGCACTTAGCCGGGGTAGTTCTGGAGCTGATGAGATTTTGTAGTGACTTCTAGAGGGCCTCTTTGCTCACCAGGTTTGTCATGGAAAAGGACCTAGCCATGAAGGCCCCGTGTGATGCCCCCAAGTCGTGGACCAGTTGGTGGAGACTGGAGTATGTGACTCCATTGTACCACCTCATCATAGCATCCCACCCATCACATGATCCCAGCAGGTGAGTTGAGAGGTCTAGACATAAGGTAGCAGTTGGCTTAAGTTTTACTGAAATAGAGATGGATGGATCCAAAGATTAGCCATTATACTTTGAAAAGAGCAGCTTGTCTCCTGTATCAGATGGCAGCATCCACATGCCTGTAAGAACAGGCATAAAGAAGCCCTCAAAAAGGTCAAATAAGATCACTCAGTACTTTCAATTTATAGGGAGCCTACTTAAGTTTGGGTATTACTTTGAAAGAGAGTGGGAATGGCAGAGAGAAACAGAGGGTAATAAAAACCTGGCTGATAGCCTGAACCAATATTATAACATGGCCCTGAAAAATGTACATAAAATGCATCAAAGCAATAGGAGTGCATACAGTGATGAACAGATACTGTTTTATTTGCTGTCTCCTGCTCACAGAAATGTACCTTTGTGAGTAAACGGGATATATCCCTAAAATCTCCTCCTTGCTGAAACAGTGCTTGGGACACTGGATTTCTGATTCATTCGCATGGAATGGAGTAAAACCAGCAACATTTGTGGTTATCAAGTAGAGGGATATTGTGTGGTTAAGTGGTAACCTCCAAAGGAACAATAACAGCAATTTCAAGAAAGGTTAAATTCTTGCTCCTTTGTCCTCTTCTGACAGTGAGCAGAGCTGGAATTTGGAGAATTTTTGAAAGCTGTATCTACTTCCTAGTACACTGTGACTTTAGCTCATGCAAGAACAGTGTGCCTACTGGAACCATGCCATTACAAGGGTATTTGATCAGTTTTGAATATTTTTGTAGGAGGACAGAATGATTTGATGAATTAGCAAGTGTTTGTTTTGGCTAGAATTCTTCATAAAGGTATGGCCAGAGAAGTAGGAGAGAAAGAGGTAACTCAGGTAGTGTTAGCTTTGTATCAGCATCTGATATCTTAACCAACATGAAAAACTAACTGCTGAGGATGAAAGATCTCAGTAGCGAAGGACAGATCTGGGGTAACCACTGAATGCCAACTCCAAAATGCAGTGGTCTGGAAAGGTGAGGAGAAAAACAAGACAGTTCCTGGTTTCACCGAAGTCCAGATAGATTTGCTGATAGAAGGAAAAAAACAGCAATACATTAGAACTCTGTGCAGTGCCTGCAAGCAAGTACCAATCAGCTTAACCTCTTCATGGCTTCCAAAAAAGATTTTGGGAATGTGCAATGTCTGGTACAGATGGCCTGGGGAGAAGACAGTGGTTTCAGGCTATGTGCAGGTAAATATGGGGATGCCTCTGCTCCAGAAAGATGGAAGATGTGACATCTACACCTGGTCTGCATGTCTAAAAAATGGAACAGCTTCTGCAACTGCTGGTTGTCAGTAAAGTATGGACATAGCATTTGCATTGGACGTTCTAGCAGTGTGAGCATTCAAAAGGAGGAGTTCTAATAAAAGTTTAAAATATTATGAGCATTTAATAGTATAATTAGTTGTGCTTAGTTCAGTTTATCTCCAAGATCAAATACAGTTTGCACAGGAGTGATGTCTCTGCTAAATATTCAAGACCCCTCCCTTCCAGTTGGATGCTTATATACAATTGTCCCACTAAGCAAAGCCATCTGCTGCTCCTGATGACTCCAAGTTCACTTGTGCTATTTCTCAGTGCTTTGGACACTTCAAGCTGGATTGTGAGACACCATCAGTAGGCCTGGGAACGTGGAAGGATTCAGCTCACAAGTACTTATGTGGAAATACCATTTTCTATCTAACATCCAGATAGCCTTTTTGTTTTCTGGTTGGTGGCAGGTGTCCTTGGTGCAGATGCTAAAACAAAACTCAACAAGGTAAGCATCCAGAGTTTTGCCGGGTCTTTATAAATTAGAAAGCAGTAAGACTGTCTTTCTCAGTTTGGTTTTAAAAGCTTTATTCACAGATCTTGCTGAACACAGCCAGTAAGCAGCTCTACAACATGTTGAATAATTATTGAGCAAAAGGAGGCAGAAAACCAGCAGTTTGAGAAGTGTAGTGGGAGGCCCTGACACATACCACTGTAGAAATATAACATTTGAGCACATGTGCAATCACAGTGCTGTATTTATCTTATGATGACCAGACTAACCCAAGCAACTGAAGTATATACATTTATACCACTGTGGTGACAGCGTATCTTACTGCCAAATATGATGCTTGAACCATCAAATTGACACAGATGTTGCATGTAGTGGGATGCCGAACCTTGGTAACAAGTCCAAGCAAAGTGAAGCAGAGATCACTTCCTCAAATGGATGAATCCCGGTAGTGATAGCACTGAAACTAGCCCACATAGGGGCAAAAGATTTCAAGGAGACTAATGAACCAATGGCTTCTAATTTAAGTTTTGCCACTCTGGATCTCTGCTCTAGGATGTCACTATTCAGTTTAGCATTCAAACTGAATCCTTTTACAGTGACAGGGAGAGAAACCACGTGAGGCTACACAAGCACCTCTTCCCTATTTCAGAGGTTTTTATTACTTCCAGGCATAAATTTCACCATATTCTGATACCATGTTAGGAAAATTCATTATTTTTTCTGTTTCTTAATGTGGCTTATACAATGGCCTAATTAGCTATCAAATCTGGGTCTCTAATCCCTTGCCTGGCTCTGACCTTGAATGACCTTGGGTAAGTAAATTTTTGTTTCTCAGCTTGTGTTTACCCATTAGAAAACAATAATGTTGTAATTTTTTTCCTAATGGCTTTATAGGAAGCCTCACCTATGGATTATTCTGCTGCATTTGAGAGCAAGAATTACAGACTTGATTATGGCAGGCTCTTCCCTAAGGGACAGAAGGATCCATCCACACCAAAACTTTATAAACCTCACTAAAGTCCTTCTTTCTCATTCTGCCTGTGGGTTTGAGAAATAATACTGTTCCAAACAAGGACAATATAGGTTACTAATTATCAAGATAATGCCAAGAAGCTAATGGTGGCCATGACCTTGTAAAGGACCTTCAAATTCTGCTATGCACCTCTTTCCACGCTCAGCTGGAGTTGCCACATGCTCATCACTGGGAGCCTGAGCATCTTACATCTGCAGTACTTCCTGTATTTGCAGAGGGGATAACCAGCAAAATTCCCACTGACACATACAACACAGGTGAGTTTTACACACTATTGCACATGCAGGCATATTCTACTGGGATTACGAAAGCACCAAGGCTTTTATCTATACTGTCTCGTTGGGTATAGATACTGGCCTTAAGGCAAAGAAAGAGTATATAATAGAATTATAGTTTTAATTTTGGACTTGAGCCTACAGAGATGGAGAAGAGGCCACGGAATTCTGCTTGGCTGCCACAGGCAGCAGAGGTGCTTCAGAAAAGACACATGCTGAGGGGCTCACCAGCAAGTGCTGCAGCAGAGGCATTCAAAGGATATCCACGTGAATTAACAACAGAGGCAGGAAAGGTTATTGAGGCATTTTGCAAGCCAAGCACGGAGAGACAAACTGATTAGCCCAAGGTCTTCCATGGACTTCTGGGTCTGTATTTTACCAGATGCATGGGGGGAAGTTCCTGTGGGAGGCCACTCTGCCAGAAATGGGATAAAACTGAGCACAGGCGAGCACAGCATTGTAGTACTGAGGCAGTTACGTACACAGTGAACCACAGCCTTGCACAGAGACAAGATATTGCTAGCTAGCTGAGTTACTAGCTGCAAGATAGCTTGCTCTTCTAGGGATGGAAGGGTAGCATCAGCCTCAAGCATCCAATGGTCCGTACTTTATGTCTGGGTGAGACAATTGCCATTTGCATTTAAAAATGCCAGTGCCAAAATAAAGTAGCATGACACATGAGCCACTGCCCCACTCTGTGCACTGTTCCTGCGAAACGCCGGCAAGATAGGCACAGCTTCACCTCCAGAACTGCCTTGAGATACCACTTTCCTAGTCTGGTAGTGAGTTTTATGACAGTTGCACATTTCAGTTTCTGTGGTGTGCTTCTTGCAAACTCCTTGCATGGTCTCTCTTTCCCTTGTTTCAGAAGCAGTGAAGTCATTGGCTCTCATCAGCAAAAATTACCCACCGTTCCTCCTACAGCTTATCCGATGCAAAGGTATTTGCTGCCAATGAAAATGCCCACAAGCCCCTGGACTTTTAGACAGACTGGGTCCAGATTACCCTCTCAGCAGGCACTGGATTTAAGAAACTGCATGTGAAGTGAAGCAGGTGGCTGGGCTGCAGGGGACAAGTCTGCACATACATGTAAGGAGGAGGAGAGACTATATAATCCAATTGGCACAGGAGGGAAGTGGTATAAGGAATGAGGCTGGCGCTTCCTCCTTTCAACACATACTGCTTGCTTCCTTCTGCCTTTCAGAGCAGCTTGATGCTTAGGCTGCTTTGGTGTGTGGACCCTGGTGGCTTTTGAAACAGACTCATGAGGAGGTACTTCACCAACGGCAATGTACAAGAACTGCAGGGCTGGGGCAGTGGTGTAAGATGAAGACAGAGGTGTTGGCCTGGTACAGAGAAAGATGGTGAATTGTCAGGAGCAGGGCAGGAGATGAAAACTGAGAGGAAAATGAGAACAGGTGGGAGTAGGATGAACTGAGAAGGTGAGGGAGACGGTGTTATTCAGGATGAAATCTGGGGACAGGCCAGGAAGTCAGAGTAAGAAAGGGAGCACAGAATCAAGTTGCTTGGAGTATGTACTCAGTCTGAAGCAGGGGAAGACCGCAGCCGTGCTGCACACTGTCCACTCATTCCAAGGCCACCCTGCTTTGATGACTGGGCTGGAAGTAACCGTGACGGGACGAAAAGTTCCCCTGGTGCGGAGAGACCGCGACTCTCGTCCGGAGGGGGACGAGGCACGTGGGGCTTCCTCCTCCTCCTCCGGGCGGCCCTGGAGCCGGGCTGGAGGGCACTTCTGGCAGGAGCGCTCCTCAAGCCTGACAGAACGGTAAGGGAAAAAAAAAAAAATACCAAGGCCATCAGCCGTGCCCCAGGGCCGGCAGCAGCTGCTTCCCAGAGCCGGCAGAACGAGAGACGCGATCAGGGACTGAAACACCGGCCCAGGGCGTGCGCCCTGCTCCCCGCCGCTTTTCCCCGTTCCTTTTGCTTCAGGAGCTGGTCACCGCGCGTCCCCCGGCTCCGACAGGCCCTAACGGCTGCTCGGCCGCCGCCGCCGGGCCCCGTTACCTCGGCCGCCGCCTCCCGGGGCCCGCCCCGCCGCTTTTCGCCGCCGGCAGCGCCGCCGCGGCCCAGCAGCCCGCGCGGGAGGGCGGCCGCCCGGGCGGGGTGTTTCCTCTTCCTCTCGAAACGCAGCCGGGGTGGGAGGAGGAGGAGGAGGAGGAAGGGGAAGGGGCCGGGAGCGCTCCAGCGCGGCGGGCAGCTCCGCCGCCGCTGTCGCTGCGGCAGCGGGCGGAGCGGGAGGCGGCGCCAGCGGCCGGCGAGGCCCAGAGTCACCGTGTCACGGCGCCCGGGAAGCCGCTGCCGCCGGATCCGCCCCCCGCAGGGCGAGCGAGGGAGGGGAAGAAGGAGGGAGGCCGGCAACTCGCCGCCTCTTGTATTTTTGCTTCCTCCCCGGCCCTGCCCCCAGCCCCTCTTCTCTCGTACCGGGGCTCCGTGCGTGCGGCGGCGGCGGGGGGGGGGGGCCAGGCCGCAGCGGCGCCCGAGCAGCCCGCGGGAGC
Source organism: Apus apus (assembly GCF_020740795.1). Taxonomy (NCBI): domain Eukaryota; kingdom Metazoa; phylum Chordata; class Aves; order Apodiformes; family Apodidae; genus Apus; species Apus apus. The sequence continues at coordinate 64,421,846 of NC_067312.1, read as the reverse complement.
CCCTAGACGGGCCTGGGCCGCTGCCTCTGGACTAGGATGTCCCGACATGAAGGTGAGCGGCTCGGGGCGTCAGGCCGCGGGGGCGCGTCCCGGGGCCCGGCCCGGCGTTCGGGCCTGGCGCGGCGCCCTCTCGGGCGGATCATCATGGCGCCGCCGCCGCCGGGAGGGGGGCCCGCGGAGCCGGCGGCGGAAGGAGGCCTGGGCGGCGGCGGGCGGCGGCCGGGCCCCGCTCTGCAGTGTCATGGGAGGGGAGGCGGCCGCGGCCGTTACGGCCCGGCTCCCTGCGCGGCCTGCAGCGGGCCCGGCCGCCTCCCCCGCCGCCCCTCCGGGCGCAGAGCAGGGCCCCGCCGCCGCGCGGCGCCGGGAGCGGGCCGGCAGCGAGCGCGGGGAGGGAGGCGGCGGTGGCCGTTCCGCCCCTCTGCTCCCCTGCCTCCGCCCGTCCTTCAGGCGGAAGGGCCGGGCAGAGCGGGCGTGAGGGGCGCCCGCAGCCCCGGCGGGGGTGGGCGGCGGCGGCGGAGGCCGGGCTGCCGACGTGTCGGCCGCGAGTCAGGCCGGGGCGGCCCGGCGGGGGAGCGGGGAGCGCCGGGGCCCGGTGCGGGGCCTGGGGGGATGTGGGGAGCCTGCGTGGCCCTGCCGAGGGGCAGCCTGTGCGCCGGGCGCTTCCTCTCGATGGTGTCTGGTGGCAAAGGAGACCAGTGCTAGTGCAGTGTTATGTTTTGCGGCGTTGAGAGGCCACCAGAGGAACGTGTTGTGTGTGTTTGACCTGGTGCTGCCGTGTTTAGCGCCATGGGTGAGTTCAGTGGCTAGTTCAGGATTAGCCGAAAGGAGCAGGATGGAAGGAGACCTGGATGGTAAACGAGGAGTTCTCATAGGAAGATGATGGAAGCGTGAAAACTGGAGAGAAAGTCTCTTGATTTTTCTGTTCTTTCTTTCCAGTGAGTAAGGTGCTCAGACTAGTGCTCGGACTAGTCCGAGGTGCTCGGACTAGTATTAAAATACTCTGTAAAACGAGGGCTTGTTACCTGAAAGGAGAACTTTCTGCCACATTTGGAACTCAATTTGGCACCTGTCTCCACTTTCTCTATCTTATCTAATTTCTTATTTCTGTTTTCTCTCATGTTAAATTTTTTTAACAGAAATGTTATAGGATAATTCAGTGTTTGTCGCTAATAATGCTGACTTCTAGTTGGCAGCTTGATGCCTGGGCAAAGGTTTATATGGTGGATTTCTGGTGTGCTGTCACAGTGTTTTGCAGAGTTCTTGTTTGTGCAAGTATGTGTGCTTTTGTATGAAACAATTGTTTTCCCTGAAACCACTAAATTATTATTATTATTATTATTATTATTATTATTATTATTATTATTATTATTATTATTATTATTATTACTTAGTAGGGGAATCAAGGTCTTTATTTTAAAATGTATTCCTCCCTGCCTATAGAATACATATTTCCCCAAGAGGGTGGAGGTTCCAGGTTTATTTGTGATTAAAGGTGTAGTTTCTATCAACAGGGAATGAAATTAGCATTGATCACAAAGTTGCTGTTAATGATATTGTGGGATTGTGCAGTCTGTAGGTCGTTGCTGTTATGCATGAATCCATGTTACTCCCTTTAAAGTACAGTTGCAGAGTGCAGGCTTTTTTAGCTTGAACAGATTAAAATTATGGAAGAGATAGCGTATGTTGTTCTTTAGTGTTCTTAGTGTGAAGTGTATGACCTGTTATGAAAGATGGTGATGTTTGTGAAAAAGAGTTCTCAGTTCTGGAGCAGCTTTTTTGTTAAGACAGGGAAAATTTGACCTTCCTTGGGTATTTGTTGATACTTTTTAGGAGTGACTGTTAGTGAAACTAGGCTTAATAGTCTCTCTCCAAAGCAGATTAATCAGTGTTTATTCTTTCTAGATGTGCCTAATTAGAAAAAATGGAAGTGGTTGTCTTTATTTCCTGATGAGTGAGTGTGAGTTTTGGCAATTTCATATTGTGGATGTGAACTGAGGTGTGCACACACACGTGTGAGTTAAACTGTAAGATCACTGAGATTAAAAATTACACCTGCCACTGTATCCCTTAGGTATTTTTTTAAAAAGTCTCTGCTGTCTCTTAATTTATCAATTATTCTTTTCCTTGTTTACACTTAAGGTGTTTTATTTTAGTCAACTTTAGTTACAGGGTTAGAATAACACTGATAGATATGGGAAGCCTTCTTTTCCAACTTAATGGAAAAGAGTTTTGTTAGAAATATGGAAATCCTTAGAAATAAAGTATTTAAAAAGTAATTTTTGTTTTAGATCTGTATGGCATCATTCACAGGTGACCATTATTGATCCGGCATGGCTAGCTTGGGAAGAGCTGTCTTGGAAGAATATGGTATAGGGAAAAAGCAAGCTTTAATAATACTTAATAAGTGATCTATTTTCTGTATGTTTCCATTAAAATGGTCCATCCTCCAGGTTACAAACAAGATTCATTGGATGCTCCTGACAGAATCTGGGTGCTGTACCAGTTTTATGATGAGAAAAGATGTCTCTGGAAGGGTAAATGCTGGAAAAGATGGAATTTCAGAGTCTTTTGGACTTTAAATAGCTATGAAACATCTGATGGAGATGTAAGGTTACTTTCCATTGGGGTTTCTTGACTATTTTATTTGTTTTAATAGTCCATAAAATACAATACGTTGTTTGCAAAAAAAAAAAAAATAGATATTTTGTTATTCTTCAGAAAAGTCTGACCACAGCCTGCCTTGCCACTATGCTCTCATTTCATATGTTAGGTCTGGGCTCACGTTTCTCCTAAATTCAGGAAAATGGGCAGAACTAGAGCTTGAATTATTGCTATTCTTTCTTAAAACGCTTTCTTAAAACGCTTATTCAGTGTTTAAGAGACTTTGTGGGAAATATTGTCAAGAATAGCTGTTAGTGTTTATCCACCTCTTGCTATTACTAGTAGCTTCTAATTTTTCACACCCATTTTTGTTCTGTGATTTAGGGTTAAGAGACTAGTTAGTCTCTGCCTTTGGTTTTCTAGAATGCAACTTGAGGTCATCCCCTGGTCTTGGATTTCATGTTGTTCCCTTTATAGGAGCAGCACACTTTGTATTTCTGGGTTAGCCCTTCTTTTCAGGGGTATGTGTTGATACAATATTTGACAGCCTACAAGGAGCAGGTAGATAATTTTTAGTATACTCTAGAAAATATACCAGTAGGTATTCTGCATGTTTACAGATTTTCTTCCATGGATGTACATGTGGCAGTGATTCCCTTGTATGAGAGTAGACACCACCCAGGGCAGGAGAAAAATAGAGAATGACAACTTGCAGGAATATAATTAGAAGACCATTTTTTAATAAAATCATAGAACGGTTTGTGTTGGAAGGGACTTTAAAGATGATCTAGTTCTAGCCCCCTTGTCATGGGCAGGGACACCTCCCACTAAGCCAGGTTGCTCCCCATCTCCCCATTCAACCTTGTCCTTGAACACTTCCAGGGAGGGGGCATCTGCAACTGCTCTGGGCAACCTGTGCCTGTGTCTCTTCCCCTTCACAGGCAACTTATTTTGTGAATCCAGGTTGCTGCAGCATTACTGATTGTATGAGGGTCTGGCTTTCAGGTTCCCTACACCTGGCAGCTCCAGAGGGCTCCCAGCACCACAGGGCCTGAGCCACTGGATTCTTGGTCTCACACTCTCAGCACTTCACTCCCAGTTCCGTATTTTGTTTCTAAGGGATATTTTCACCAAGGGATGTATTTCTTTAAGCTTCAGAGAGCTAGCAACAATGCAAGTGGTAGTTGTTTTTGAGGGTGCCCATTTATCATTATTTGTTATGAGCCAGCAAAGCTCTGCAGTTAATTCTAGTCGTATGTGAAGTAAAGTTGAGAATGGGTGGTGGTAAGAAAGCTGGGAAGGGAGAGCAGTGACTGTCACAGGACCATGTGAAGCTTCCAAATGTTCTCTGCTGGCTTCAAGCTCCTTGTACTTAAGGGAGTTGGAGACTTGGTGCGTATGTGTAAATGTCTTGCACAGAGATCTTTAAAATGAGTGCTTTGTAGTAGAAGAAGTGCATCTTAAAAAGTAATACACAGAACTTGGTCTTTGTAACTCAAGAAGTCCTGGAGTTACACTTGAGTGTGAACCAACCACTTGAAAACAGCTGGTGTAAGGGTTAGCTGCAGTCTTCTAGCTGGACAATGAACAGATTGGGAATCTGGGCTTATGACTTTGATCATAATACAAAACATTAACAAAACTTTATCCATAACAATCTTGAAACATTAAAAGGAATAACTTCAGCCCCTTGTAATTACACAGTAGCTGTGTCATACATGAGCTGCAGAGGGGTACCATGAACTTCTGTCGAAAGTAACACTAAGCAGTTAATGCATAGCTTTTAATATTTCATGTTGTGTCAGTCATAGAATTGCCACTAAGTGCAGAATTAATGTATTTTTGCATGTAAAGCTCTTAGTTTAGGTATCAAGACCACATACTGTTCGTACAAAGTACTCAAGATACTGTGTTGGTAAAGTATTACATTTAATAATGACACATGCATCTGTGAGACCAGTTATAACTTGCTGCTTTCTGATGCATTTTAATACTTCGCTTACTTCTTCTCCAAACATGCTATTCCACAATAGAAAATAATCACAAATTCTGTCATACACTGCTGCTGTTGAGGTCTGTTCTCTGGAAAATATATCCACATTAAGTTGTATGTGTAACATTAAACAGTGAGGTTTTTTAATTTGCACTAATACTTGATTCTGACAACGCATTTTCTGGCTGTGTATGTCAAGTTACTCAACACGGTTGTTAGTCTTACTTTACAGTAGCATATGAATGCCTATAATTACAGGTGTAGTGCAGGATCTGAAATGAGTTTTAACTAGCAAGAACCATGTCCAGGGGACAAAAAAAGTTATATGCAAACACCTGCAAATGTGATTAGAAATACTGGAACACAGCTATTTGCTTTATTATTAGGTTGTTTGCTTTCAGTAAGAAACTAAATAATAATTTAAAAATAAAGAGATCTGGACACATCAGTGGTATTTTAACTGGCAAGATACTTACTGGTTTTGAAGAAGCTAGGTTTTCATTTTTAAAAATGCTTTTTGGCTCTGACAGTTTAGGAAACATACTGTGTGTGAACCAGTATGCTCCTGTCCCTGCTGAGTCTGTGAACAACATGAACAAAAATATGTGGGGAGAGACCATTTTTCGCTCACGTTTGTGATAAATAATGTCATGGATGAAATATTATTTAGGAAACGGGACAAAAAGATTAGATTTAAATGATTAGTGTTGAAAGATCAATAGCCAGTATCTTAAGCAAAAAAACTGGAACAGAACTGTTACTTTTAACGTGATTGAGTGGGAGGCAATCCCAATGTTTTTTTGAACATCTGGTGACTAGAGGGATGCAAGGGAAATTTAGAGAGTCATGCTAGTTGCTTGAGCAGTACGGGACAAATAAAATCTGTATGCATTAAAAAGAAGAAAGCTTTTCAAATACCTTTGCATGTTCACATTGCTGATAACGTCTGAGGAAGAGTTTGGGGTGTCACTGTTAATAATTGCATCTTTATTGTTGTTATTTCAACAATTACTGTTAAGAAATAAAAAACTGAAATAGCCACTAATACAAAAACTGTTACTACATTCAAGAAGCTGCTTAACACAGCAGCAGACTTGAAGAACAGCACTCTAGATTTGGGATGTTCGAGAACTTTGTTGTGCAGGCAGCACTAATTCAACCTTCTTTGCGTATCTGCATGTTGTAATTACACAGCTGTGTGTTATCTGCTCCATGCCACACCAGGCTCCTTTAGGGTGCACAGGAGGGTTTTGTATGTTAGGCCACTGTTCTGTGTTTATGAGAGTACAGCAAATGTGCAGATAGAGGCATTACAGAAATAAAAGATGTTCAAGGTGTTGACGTGGGAGTTTTGTTGTAGAAAGCTGCATTGACCCTCCTGTCTGCTGCAGAGTACATGTGAAGTGCTAGGCAAGTCATGCTGGTGAGACTTCACAGGTGAGCTGTTAGCTGTTTGTACCTTGTGTTAAGAAGGCCTCATTCTGGATTTTGGGATCTGAGCATTCACAATTGCAAGTGTAGTAACTGAGCGATGAGCTTGAAAAAAGAATTCTAGAAAATCAAACATTCTGAAGTCCATCCTTTGGTGTCTCAGACTGGGCAACTGAACGCAGTAGTCCTGGAGTCTTAATCTTTACATGCCTTGGTTTCTCTCAAAAGGAGAAAAATGCTGTTTAGAAGTGCTGTTAAAGTTAGTTTGTTGCTATTTGTGCTGTGCTGAAATGCCATATAGAAATGTTTGCAGGGAAAGGGCAGTGACAAAATCCATAGTCAATCCCAATTTTTCAAAGTGTGTGATAAATAAAGGCTCACACTGACCCGTGATGATAAAACAAATGGAGGCTTCTCTGTTTGTTCACTGAACACCATATGCCCTGAGTGAGGTGGTATTTTTCTAGAAAAGAATGTAATTGTTACAGATTGCATTTCCTGTGGATTCTGGTAATGGATTTATACTAGAATATTTTAATTTGATCAAGATTGTGAATTTTCATGGTTTTTGTTCTTAGAATCACTTGGTCTAAATCCTCCACACTCAGTGCATTCTTCCCTCTAAAGGTTTTAGTAAAGATGAGTGGATTTGGTAGCTGCAAGTTAGGAAAAGGGAGTAACAATGGAGAAGAGGTATACAAGATTAGCTATAGACCCCAATGTTGCTGACCCGTGCAGAAACAGCGGTATAAGGTGTTGAAAGCAGTTTGGACACATGGAGTTCAGAGAACTCCAAAAAGAGTTCTGAGGACAGATGTGAGGGTGAATTACTGCATGGATGGAAACTGAAAAGGTGTTTACCTCAGAAAGGCTGATACAGAGAAGGAATCTGAAAGAAAGGCATAGGCATAATTTATGTAAGAGTCTGTAATCTCCTTTTCTGAATACAAGAAGAAGATAATTTGTGAATTCAAGAGGGTGATTAAAACTGAAAGTGCGTCTTTATACAGCATGTAATGAGATTGTGGAGAACTCTTTCACTGAAGGTTCTTGAGGCTACCTAGTATCCAGATGAAACAATTAAAACTTCGGATTTTATCTTAAACTTTATACTCCAGGTCTGTTAAATATTTCAGATTCAAATGTTGCTGTCAAGTGTCTGAAATTTAATGTCGCATTTGGTTACTACACCTTTCCCCGACGCGTCACCTGAACATCTGATTTGAAATTATTCCTGTTGTCTTTTGTGTGCATGGTCCTTATGGTTATCCAACCTCTGTGTAGCATTGTTACAATTAATTTTGACACAATGAAGTAAGTGCATTTTTAATTCAGTGTGGTGCATAGAGACAAGCTCGTTAGTTTCACTGTTGGAGAATATATGTGTAAACTCAAGGTTTCAGTTTATTGCTATTAAAAAGTTCTGTTTGGCTTATTGATGTTTACTGAATTGGTTAGTGAGGCCTGAAAACTGTGAGGCATCATCACAGGGGTGTCTTCAGCTTTATTAAGATTCCCATCACTCATTTAACTGTTGTTCATCCTTAAGTCTCAGAATTGTATTTCAGAGGTGTGTACAGCTGATGGCTTGATTTCTGCTGCTTTCAGTCATTTGTTCTAGTTAGGAAGTAATTTCCTAAGTACAGATAAGAGTCACTGTAGCCTGTGACATATTTGGAAAAATTAATTCCCCCCCCCAACCCCCCAGCTTGTTCTAATATTGCAGTGAATATTAGGGAAAGGATGGATTTGTTTGACAAATTTTTTGTCTTTTGTAATGTTAAAATATTTACTTTTTTTTTAGGGCTTTATTATTTGCCTTTGTGCAAAAATTCCTCTTTCTATTGCCCATTTGTCACCTGTAGGGAGTTTCATGAGTGTGTTAATTCCTTCTATCATGGTAGCCTTGTTTGGAGCTTCTAGGAGACTTTCTCTAAAAGTTGCCCTGTTTGCAGTTGGAGACCTGAGACAATTTTTTAAATTACAATTAAACAGGGAACCTGGACACAGGAAACCATCATGTTTCTTCCATTTACACATGGGGTGCCAGATACAGATTTTATGTCTTTCCAGAAGGCACTCAGGAAAGTCTCCAAAACAGAGGAATTAGTGGTTTTGTACTCCACTGCAGTGAGTTTTGCAGATGCAAGTCCATTCTTCCAAAATTTTTTACTCATTGGGACATTTCAGTGCCATATATTGCTTGCAGCTATCACTTCATACAGCTTCCCTCTAGTATTTTAAATTTGTTTTTAATTTCAGTAATTACACAGAATTTCACATTTTTATCAAAATACTGTTAATTTTGTTCCACATTTGATTTGGATCACCCCACTGTCATCGCTGGCAAAATCCAGCTGAAGAAAGACATTCATTAAAAGAAGAAACCACTGTTGAAAAGAAAAGAAAAAAAATGGAAAAGTAAGATGAAGCAACAGACAAAGAACTAAAAAAAAAAAAATCATAACTCCATTTTTTTTTTTCCTTACCTCAGGTCAGATTTGGTCTTCCCCCATCACTTCTGCCACTTCCTGGTGCCAGATTCTTTTTGGGAGGCAATGTTTCTTGTCTTGACTGACAAGAGGTGCTGTCTCTGGTAGGATTAATTCTTTTCATTGCTTTCCTTCTTTTTTGTCTTTTATCTTTTTATCTTTCACCCTCTTATTTCCTTGTCATTGTTCTTACTTCCCTTTGCTGTGCTCTCCCTCTCTTTCTTTGCTCCTTGGAGTGCTGTAGAGTGGGATTTTCAAAAACACCTGGGGACATTGTAGACCCATGTTGAGTTTAAGTACAGTAGTTAATGCCTGCCTCTGTAAGCCTCTTTGAAAGCAAAGCTCTAAGTGTTTCTAGGTCCCACTACTACCTGTGCTTATTCCAGAAAGTAGCTATTGCTGAAAATGTTTTTAGGCTGCTGTTTCTCAATTCTGTTACAGAGATAAGGTGGCTTTAGCAGTGAAAATTTTATTTGCTAGTCCAGTTTATGGTCGATGAATTCTTAAATTATTTGTTGAGGAGAGTCACTGTTTACAGAACTCTTCAGCTACTGTTGATTCTGAATGTAAATGGTATTTATAGTCTGACTTCTGTTAGCCTGTTGACACTAAAGTAGCCAGTATTCTTAGCTGAAGACAATTATTATTGGCCAGCTCTCTTTGACTGTACTTACCCTAAGAAATTGAATGGATGAGGTGAAGCCTTTATGTGTAAACAGTTAGTGTAGAAATTACCATGAATTAATGCAACACGTGGGATAAAGTGGCTTGACAGTACCAGTATTCATGTTAGAATTGTAATTTTAAACCAATTACTGAACAAATTCTGTACCTCTGCAGACCAACAGAGTTGTTCTCCAGATGCTCAATTGGTAGCACAGCAGAAACTTCATGGCAGCTTCTGGCTGTGCCTAGAACAACAGAATTCCTTAGAGGCTGAATGGAGGTTGCTGGTTGCAGGGCAGTGCTGTGAGCTGTTAAAACAGGTGATACCATCTAAATACCTGTCTCAAATATCCTAGCTGCAGCAGCAATAGATCATACAAGATTTTCGAGGTCAGAAATGTGTTAGGATATAGTAATGTAAGGACTTACTGTGTGATTGTCAGTAACTTTTGTCTTTAGTTCCAAATAAATAATCTTCATAAGAAACAATGTTCATTTTTACTGGTTATATATATTTTTTGTGTAACTTATCAGTTTGTGTGCGTATTAGCTATACATGCTTAGGCATTGGTGTTCACCTGGAATGAATTTGAAACTGCTGGAAGTCTGACTATAAACATTTGTCAGATGGACTTTCTTTTGTGACAGTTAGACTGAAATTAGCTCTGAAGAAATCAGTGATTTGGGCATAAAGACTTGTATGTCCTCAGGATACCCTGACCTCACTTCCACTTCAACAAAGCAAATGTTTGAATTGTTGCAAATATTTGCATGTGCTTTTAATACAGGCAGTGACATTGAGATGGGCCTAAGAAAAACAGTGTTTAGTAAACAGGTATTATGTGTTCATCAGTATGTAAGCTGAAGAGTGAATGGTCTCTGCAAGTGGAAAACTTCAGTAGTGAGAAGCACCTTGTACTCGCTGGTGAAGTCAGGTCTCTCGAGAGAAGCTTCACCGGGAGTAACAGTGGTGGAACATGGGTCACAACTAGACAGACATAGTTCTATCACTGAAGTTTTCAAAGTTTCTTCTGACTTAACCTCTTTACTTTAGAAAAGTAAATAAGGCCACAAACTTCAGCATGTTAATTATTGTTAATATTATTTTGCATGTGTCTGGAGTAGACTCTCCCTAAATCTAGCTCTGGAAATGGGTTAAGATTGGCAAAGAGAACAGCAGATGCACTTGAAGAACGACACTAAGATTTGCAAAAGTAAGCTGTAGAGAATGCATAGCTCTCTATGTCATGGTTAAACTTATTTCAATCTAGATGTGTGTAAAATAGCTCAGATTATCTTAATTCCATACTTGTCTCCTGTGATTGTTTATACCTTTATAAGATGAAAATGTCAGGAAATGTAATTTGATCTCTGACCATACTGATGGAAGTCAGTTATTTCTGCTGTGAACCGTGACCAATTTTTTTATTGTTTAGACTTGTATTTGTTAATTATCTTAATTAGATACCTTACCAATGTAAGAAGACAGAGTAGAAGCCACACAGAGCATTTTGACTCGGGAAGAGGTCGGATACGTTTTCCAGCTCTCTTCTTGGTCATCTTCAGTTCTGGGAAACTGCAAAGGTTGATAAACCTTTTTGCCCTCCTGAATGCAGAACAAATGGACACTGTGATCTGCAAGTGCCATCTAGGATGTTTTGGCATAAGGCCTGTTAATTGTCATGCGAGGTCTGACAGCATACAGAGTATTCCGTATGCTGGAAGGCTTTTGTGAGGAGCTGAGAAGGCAGCTTGACATTTTGCTGTAGAGGAGTGGCTTTGTAAGGGAAGATTTATAATTTGTAGTGGTAGAGGTTGATACAGATAACCTTCTTGTGTTATTCCAAATTGCTGTCTGAAGTTGATTTAGAAGTGGTAGATCTGCAGGATGCAAATTCTTGAGTTTAACTGATATCACATTAAAAAAATAATTTAAATTGATTTCTAAATCTGTTTTGGGTTACGATATTATCCAGCTCTCAAATATTAGAACCAGTTACTGGGAAGTGTAATTATAATTGTATCTCAAAGCTCAGTTAATATTTTGCTCCTGGAAGCATTAGAAATTCAAGGAAAGTGACCAGAAAACTGATGGAGTGGACTGTTGAGGATTATATGATGGAATACAATTATCTAGCCAAGAATGAAGGACTTCGGGGTGATAATTGAGGTGCAGGACTCTAGACTCCAGCTTCTAGGCATACCATGAAACATTTTTCAGAGCAAATACTTAATGTCAGCAGCTGATGACATGATGAATACTGTTCATAGTGGTTGCATTAAACTTTGCATTGAGCTTCTTCCAAACCTATTTTTCCCTTTCTTTTACTGTCTCTATTCACGAATTAGTGCTTTTGAAGAAAGCAAACATTTTCTTAATGTGTGTAATACAACACTGGGTTAAATGTCCCCATCTGTAAAATGACACCGTGTGCACATTCTTAGTGCTAAGCAGTTGGAGCCACATATTGGCTGTATGTAGCAATTGTGAAGATCCATACTGTAGTTTCCACCAGTTAATCCAGGAACTCCAGAGTTCCTGCTGGAACACTGAGGAATGAAAATCTATAAAGGAAATATTTTGAATTACCTATATTTGAGATGAAACAGACCTTAGTGGTAAAGAAGACTAAAGAAGTTGTGTGCAAGGAATCGGGTTATGAATATTTTCTTCCTGCAACGACTGTAAAGCATCTACTAATTGTACATAAGAAAAATAGACTCACTATTTTCCCTAGCAATCGGATCTCTTAAAAGCTTACTTCAGTGAAGATGTATCAAATTTGTACAGTTGATTTTTCCCTTATCCTTAAAGTTCTGTTTTGTGCATTTTGTGAGGAACGTGACATCTGAGCCTATATTAAAGAGCAGTGAGACCTAATGGGTTTTGACTCTCCCCCTGCTTGTTTCTTAAATTATGATCTCCCTCCTATACTCGGCTCTCATGTGATACCCCACCTGGTGTACTGTCTCCAGTTCTGGAGCCCCCAACTCAAGAAGGACATGGAGCTGTTGGAGTGAGCCCAGAGGAGGGCCACAAAAACAATCATAGGGCTGGAGCACCTCTCCTGTGAAGACAGGCTGAGAGAGTTGAGGTAGTTCAGCCTGGAGAAGAGAAAGCTCCAGAGAGATTTTATAGTGGCCTTCCATAACTTGAAGGGGCTACAGGAAAGCTGGAGAGGGACCTTCTACATGAGCGTGTAGTTACAGCACAAAGGGTAATAGTTTCAAATTGGAAGAGGGAAGATTTAGACTAGATATTAAGAAAGAAGTCTTTATTGTGAGGGTCGTGAGACACTGGCACAAGGTTACGCAGAGAAGTTGTGGCTACCCTATCCCTGAAAGTGTTCAAGGTCAGGTTGAACAGGGCTTTGCTTTGAGCAGTCTAGGCTGGTGTGGGGTGTCCGTATCCATGGCAGGAGGGTTGGCATTAGATGATCTTTAGGGTCCCTTCCAGCCTAAACCATTTTATGATTTTGTGTTTTCAGCCTGGGAAGCTGTTCTCTGAAGCAAAGAGTGGGAGTAGAAGTGGTTGCCAAGGCAGTCTTTTTATGTTTATAGTAAGAAAATTGCCTGAGAAGGCCCAGGGTAGAATGTTGCTACTACTTAAATGTGTATACTGTAGGTTTTTAACCTCTTATTGCCATTAAAAAAAATAAATAAATAAATAAATAAAAAAAATCTACATTATAATTCTGTCTTGTGCTCAAGGAAATTGCATTATTTTCATAAGTTCCTAGGCCTTTTGTGATGTTAAGGATCATTAAATTCCTTTTTCGACATTGTGGTGCCATTCAAAATGGTGATTTTAAAAGTCAGCTCTAAGATTGAAAGTGTCTTCTTGCTCCTCTTTATAAACTTGGGTGATAATGCAGAATCTAGGTATGATTGCCTGCTGTGAATCAGACATTGCTACTTTCCTTAGTGGGGAGAACCACTTGTTAGTCTTTCACTCTCCCAGCTATTTTGTGGATCTGTTTTCCTGACATGTAAAGTCTGTGTAATTCCAGACCACCTTGTGCAAGTCTTTACTAGAAGTCTCAGGTGTCATGAGATGTGTTGAAATCACAAGGCGTTATTACTGCAAGAGCTGAAACACTTGCTGCATTACAGCTTTCACCTTTCACTTCTAGCTTTTTGGTTGCTCAGCCAATGCTGCTTGTCTTCTGCATTGCTGCCTGTGTGAAATCTTACCTATTCTGTGCTGCAGAGAATTAAAATTTGGGACATTTGCATATTTGGGGAATGTTTTAAGGGTAAGAAGATCAGGAGTGAGTCTGCTGGCACAAAAGGCAGTAAAGCCAAGACTATATTCTAGACACCAGAGCTATGCATAGGATGTGACTAAAGAGAGTATGTAATTTCTGCTAAGCTTTTTGGAAAGGTAAGAGTTTACAAGAAAGGTTCAACTTTGCCCCTGCCATGTGAGTTGAGTATTGATGTTTTTCTCTTATATGCCTGAAACAATGGCTCAGAGTAAAAGGAGTCTCCAAGCACTTTAACTTTCTGCTTAGTTGAGCCATATGACTCGGTTCTCACCCATGACTGTTTGGACATGTGTCTTGTTCACTTTGTTTTTCTCTTTTTTGTTACAGTTTCTAAATAACACACTAAACCAAAATATGCAAAGATTTATTTTTAGACTAGTTCTTAATTCTTGCAGGGCTTAGTGGAGGAGTACCAGTTTATCTGTGTAATTTCTTTTTAGGATTTTGTTAGTGTTTTTTTCCCATTTCTGACACCTATAAAACTCAGTGGTCTGTTACGTTTTTTTCCTGAGCCTAATTCTCTTTCATCTGGTGTTTGCCTGATCTCAGTGAGTTTCTGTTATCTCTTTAGTCCTGAAAGATACTTAGGAACCTGGTCCTGTCCTATATGACAAACTTTACCATTGTTTTTACCAAGTGTAGGATTTAGCCCAATGTTGTTACTATTATTTTCTTGCCCTGGCACTGTTACAGCTGCCTCAGTTGTATTTTTCTGTTAATAGAATTCACATGCTGTTTGCCATTTTCCAGATTAACAGTTGTTAAATAAGATCATGTCTGTTGCCAGTTCCCTTTGCTGCTACATTACAAATTTCCTTTACTCTGACAAATATGTTGCAATTTGTTTAATTTTTAATGTGTTTATAGTACTTTAACAGGTTTTCATATTGTGATGGTCTTGATGGTCAAATTAAATTATATTAATTGAATGAAGAGACATGTGAGACAGAGTAGCAAATACTAAATTAGAAATCCAAATCTGCTTGATCGAAAATCCTTGCAATGTACACCACTTCATGTTCTTAGGTCTTAAACTTGTCTGGCAAGACGTTTCACTGTGAATCAGTTTGCATGACAGGTTAATGATTCTGCTGATTTCTAAATGTTTAGGTTTATTAAATGTAATACTGTATTCAGGGAAAGTACTTGATTTTTTTTTTTTTTTTCAAAATATAGAATTCTGTGGTACTCTCATTGAAAACATCTTTGTGCTGTAGGAGACCAGCACTTAAAAGTGTAACCTATTTTTCTCTGTAAATAAGGAATAATTAGTCAAGAGTCTGATCAGTATATGAAGCCTAGAAAACACTGTTTAGACTGTCGGTAGCTATTTAATATGCACTCTTTTTTTCTTTGTCTTACATATTTGTGTAAAGTGGTTTGTTTCTGTTTTGTGGTATTTGCAGTAACTTGCAAAAGAAAATAGAAAGTCATCACAAATACTATTCTAGGAGGCTTCCAACACAATACCTCTCCTCTAATAAAGGTGGATTCCACATTTGTATTTTGCTAAAAAAATTCCTTACTTAGAATCAGGGTAGGCTGGTTAAAAAATGTGTTTTGAGAATTCATTTACTGCAGCTTCTTTCTGATCTTACCTGAAGGAGTTTCCGAGTACTGCTGTGAACTTTTTTAAAATTCAGGGTGCATTCTGTATTTTGGCACAATGATGTGCATTATTTTGTCTATCTTGACAATGCTAAGGAGAAAGGGAAGGTATTCCACCTAGTTGTCAGGGCAAGTAGTTTTTTGCCTCACAAGCTGTATAGTGAGTCTTGGGAAAATGATGTCTAGAAATCCAGAGTTTTCAGGGGCTTCTAGAGCAGTTTCTGGTTTATGTGTGTGATGTCTCAGCAGTGCATTTTGAGAGATGTGGGAATCGGAAAATGTGTATGCAAAATTTTTACAAAGAAAGTGATTGCTCTTTTTATTATATAGAGAGCATACATGTTTAATATTGATAAGAAATGATTGGGCAAATGAACTTCACAACTATTTTGGACAGTGATCAATTAATTAGTATTGATGACTTTTATTTGGTTGGATTTTTTTTCAAAACCATGGTATTTAACAAAAGGTTGCATGCATAAGATTTCCAATTCCAAGTCAACATAATTTCTGCCTGCAGCTTTAATCCTACTAGTTCTTTTTGCAGACATGATAGTCTGGTTGTTTCATCTTCCACTCTTGTCTACAAATATACTGTATGTGCCCCCCTGTTGCACACAGGGTGTATGAGAGAATGAAGCATTTTCAGTTACTTTAAGGGTATGGTGTGTGAATTTTTTGTGTTCAGCACTTAGAGCTGCAAGGGAGGTGGAGTATGCTCTGTCCTGATATTTGTTTGTGTAATCTACTTTAGTAAACACTTGAGAAAATTAGCCATATCCAAGTCTTATGGTTTGGCTGAAGTTCTGTTGAAATTTTCACAGACTCAACAGAAGCTTTTTTTTTGTAGAAGTTAACGTCTCAAATTAGACAGTAGTGTGCATGAAGAGATTAAGCTATTACAGTAATAAATATTTGGCCTTTTTTTTTTTTTTAATGTTACTAAATGACATGTTTCTTCGTATCTTCAGTCTCAAAAAATCTGAACCACTGAAGTGGAATGTCTTGCTTTAAGGCCTGGGTTGCCACATGGCATGTAGACTGCAGTTCAGATAGTTGATGTCAAGCCAATTTATTTAAAAAGGAAAATGAAAACCTACCACCAAAAACCCACACGACCCTCTGAAAGACCATCTTATAGTGAATTTTATCAGATGCATGTTAAAAGTAGTATTACTTACGATCTTCAGAACATAAAAATGAAACGCAGTACACAAGTTGCAACCTTCTGTAGCATGAAAGAGGCAGCACAACTTACTTTCATGCTCAGGTTCAGATTTTTGGAAGGTAGAAGCCTTAAAGTTTGTCCAGAGCACTTGAAATTCAGTGGGACTCTTGCATGTAATTCTGTCAGTCTTTGAGAAGGGTTTAACCCCTTTACTAGTTCATGTTAGATAGGAAGAAATGTTTAAGTAACTGACATTTGGAGAAGAAAACACTGACAGCCTAATTTTGTATTTAAGGTGGGCATTACAGAAATTCAGTTATCCTTACTCTGAGCACTGATGAATTAAAACTAGTACCTGAATTACAGGCCAGGAGGTTAGGTTTTGGACATTTAGCTGCTGACAGGAATGTCAAGACTACCCATGAACCTGAGGTCTTCAATGTGTTGCTAAAACAAAGGAGTTGAATTCTCAGGGATAGCACAAGGATTAAATACTTCTCTTGCGAACTAAATGTCACTGTCTTCACTGTTTGAACACTTCAGACACAGGCTCTGTATGCTTTAAAAGTTTTCTGGTGACTAGCATTTTATCTGAAATTTCTAAAAAATTAACAAAGATTCAAAGTACTGATAAAGTTTAGCAGCTCATGGTGTTTGAGGCAGGAACATATTTCAGTGTCTCTGTATACCTTATCTTCAACCATATATTCTTCATGAGAAAAACAAACAAACAAACTGCTGGGTTCTCCACAGTTTCAGGATTTTTTTATCTGTGCCAGATTGCTGGGCTTTTAATACTATTGTTCTGATTGCGTATAGTATCTGATGAGGCCAAGTGGAAGAAGACTCCTTTGCTCTGTTACAATTGAGTGTCTAATCAAGGCAGTAATGGCTTGGGACATTCAGGATACTTTAATTGATGTTATATCTTATCTTTACTTGTAACCCTAAAAGCAGATTAATCCTGATGTATGTAATATTTGACCTTCATGTCTGTCTAACATTATTCTCACTGTTACCAAATGAGATTATGTGCTCCCTTTGGTCTCTCTGTTCAACCCAGGAGAAGCTGATTTTATTTTAGATTGTTATGAGCAAAAAAGCAATATTATTTCATAAGAACAAATTATATTTGGCTGTTGGGATCATAGAATCACAGAATGGTATGGGTTGGAAGGGACCTTGAAGATCATTTAGTTCCCACTCCCCTTCATGGGCAGGGACACCTCCCACTAGAGCAGGTTGCTCAAAGCCTAATCCAACCTGGCCTTGACCACTTCCAGAGAGGAGGCTTCCACAACTTCTCTGGGTAACCTGTGGCAGTGTCTCACCATCCTCACAGTAAAAACTTGCTTCTTAATATCTAGTCTACATTTCCCCTCTTCCAGTTTAAAGCCATTAACCCTTGTTGTATCACTACATACTCTTGTAAAAAGTCCTTCTCCAGCTTTCCTGTAGTCCCCCTGCAGGCACTGGAAGGACGCTGTAAGGTCTCCCTGTATCCTTCCCCAAGCTGAACAGCCCCAATTCTCTCAGCCCGTCTTTATAGAAGTGCTCCAGCACTGTAATCATCTTTGTGGCCCTCCTCTGGACTTCCTCCAACAGCTCTGTGTCCTTCTTGTGTTGGGGGCTCCAGAACAAGAAACAGTACTTCAGGTGGGATCTCAGGAGAGCAGATTTGGGAGGGGGAGAATCACCTCCCTTGACCTGCTGGCCACACTTCTTTTGATGCAACCCAGGACACAATTGGCTTTCTGGGCTGCAGTGCACTTTGCTGGCTCATGTTGAGTGTCTTATCCACCAACACTCCAAAGTTCCTTTCTTCAGGGCTGTTCTCAGTCCATTCTCTGTCCAGCCTCTGTTTGTGCTTGGGATTGCCCTGACTAGATGCTGGACCTTGGACTTGGCCTTACTGAACTTCATGTGGTTGACATGGGCCTACTTTCAAGCCAGTGAGGGTCCCTCTGGATGGTGTCCCTTCCCTCCAGTGTGTCAACCACACCGCAGAGCTTGGTCTCATACAAAAGGTGTTTGGTAGGGGGAGTTGTTCTGGGTTGTTTTCTTTAAAAAAAAATAAATTAAAAAATCACCATTCAGCATACTACATACAAAATGGTAGTGTGATATCTCCCCTGAAATCATTGGTCTGGATTAGGTGCAAATGTGAGGTGACTTGTTAAAGCAGTAAGAATTTTGTATTTAAAAGCTAAAACATACTTTATTAATGGGACTATTAAATACCTCCTATTAATTTAACGTAAAATGTGAAGCTGGAGATACTAAGACTGTTGACAGTGGGAGGGAATGCTGCTTAAGGAACTTAGAGAACTTGCAGTTCGATAATTGAAGTGAACCAAAACTCTTTAGGCTTTTAGCACAATGCTACCCTCTACTGGAACAGTGTTGCATTAAAAAAATACAACCAGCCGGGTTTTAGTTAGACATGTTCTATAGCATTTACAAAATTTAAAAATGTGAGGAAGGCACCTCTATGGGCTACGTTAATGAAAATGAACTCTGTGATTAAAATGGATATCTCTTACTCAGATAGTTCCAAATCGTTGCTTTGCAAAAGGTGAATCAGAAGTTTTCGTTGAATAGCAATTCAGTCGGGGTTAATAGGATTGCATTCAGGGATTCTTTTAAAAGTCAGTAGCATTTAATGCAAGACAGAAATGTATGCTGACTAAGCCCTTGTCACACATTGTTCAAGTTTGTCTTTTGGTTGGTTGTTTGCTTTGGTTCCCTGCTTCAAAGTGAACCCCTCCAGAGCATGTCTTCTTCTCAAAGCCAATAATACTAATATGGACGCATCCGATTTAATATGACATTCTAGAATCTACGTACCTGCAAACATATTTGCAAATCTAAGGTATATGTAGGCAAGTTTGATATGTGTCTTGTGAAAGACATTTTGTGCCGACTGCAATGTGTTGTCTTAGGGTGTTTTGGATTTGTGCAGGGGAAAAAGTGAACTTTTGGAATTTCAATTTCTGCAAAGATTAGAGAAAAATGAAGAACAAAATCAGTGTTTTGATGAGGAAATAAGTGTGTACTGTTTTAAAAAGAATGAGGTGGGAGGAGATTATTTGCCTGGGTATTTTAGTTCCAGTTCCCAGGGTGGATAGATGATTGAGGTTTTGGCAGCTGAGTAATAGGCTTGAAGAAGAAAAGAAAAAACTAATGGACCTAACTTCACTGAGACTGTTGTAAAAAGAGAATAATAAGTGATGTAACTTGTGGAAAAGAGGTTCTGCTGGATTCCGGGGGAGTTCTGGGGTTTTGAGCATGGCTTTAGATCCCAAATGAGGCATTTAATTATAATTTTCCCTTTGTGGTTTTCATTATCTGCTGCACAAAAGGATATAGAAGTAACATGGTGCATCCCCAACTGGCAGCCTGTTTCTTAAAGAGGAGCATGTGGTAGTTGTGGAAAAATACTAACCTTGAGAAATTTAGAAAGTATGCTGCCTCTATAACTTTGTTATTATTTTGGTCAGTCATAGTGTGATGTATTATGCTAATGTTAGCTTTTCTGTTTGACTCAAATTGTGGACCTTCTGATAATTGATATAAGAAGCAAAATTAATCTGTTTGAAGACCTTGTACATTTCCACTGGAAAGGTTTTGAAGTTTTAAATACAAAATTATGTTGTGACTTAGTTTATGACTGATTTTCTCTGAAGTTAATATCACAGAGTGTATAAGGGTTTTAGTTTGGAATGATGTGAAGTATTGGCATGAAGAAACTGTGTCAGTGAAAACTTATTAAAAACATGTCTTCAAGTAAGAACAGTGTAGATATTTGGGAGAACATGCAACAGGAGGAGTCTGACTGTTGCTGAGAGGCTTACATCTGCATTAAATCAAGTTTTTTGAGCTTAAAGGAAAAAAGTGGGGAAAACAGAAATTACTGGGGAATCATAACTTAATCTGGAGAGCTGTTAGTGTCTGACAGAGACTCTAGGTTGAACTAGTCTGCCTGTCTCAGTCTGGTGTCTAACTTGCTGATCAACTGTTTTCTGGAAAGATTAGTAGGTACTAGTTTTGTAGATCTCTATATGGAAATAAAAAAATTAAACAGACTGAATCAATGAAATTAATTCTGCTGAATTAACAAGTAGTAATTTTCAGAAGGCAGGGCACTCTCAGTGTCCAAATCATTAAAGAATGCTACTGGTCCTTCAGATTTTTCATATGAAACTGAAAAGAAAAGCTTGTTAAGTGAGAAAGGCTTTAAAAAAAAAAACAAGCCAACTTTGAAAATGGTTAACAGGGCCATCCTCAAAATGTAGTTCTTTGAGGCTACTAACAAAGATTCTTGACTTATTTTCTTCTAATACACTCTTGCAGGTAGACTGATGCTTTCAAGGTAGACACTGAGGCAATTGAAGAAATAGGTTCGGTGATCATATAAGCACAGTGTTTATACTTTAAAAAAGTATTAGATAATGCGGTGAACTATCACTGTAGGTAAAGAAACTAAGGGAAAAGATGATACTTTTGTTCACTGTTCATCTAAATATGATGATGTAGCTGTTAAGTAGCAGAGTTTTAAAAGAAATTATTTACTGCTGCATTCCTGTATTACATGTGGTAAAGCTTCTATTCAGATGCTACAGAGTAGAGTAGTACAACAAAAAGTGAATAAAAAATTCTGTAATTAACACCAGTCCTCTGGAAATTAGGCTTAAAAAAAAATAGGGGAGAGGTGGCAGCTAATGTGACTATTTTGTTCTGGCAGCCTTATTTCTCTAAAGTTGTCTGTGCTTGTACCAAGTTATGAAGAACTTGTCTTAGCTGATGCTGGAAAAGGCCACTGATTCTTTTGTGGAAGCTCTTATTTGCTATTGCAATTGAAGGAAGCTTAATTGAGACTTGACAGATTACCAGATGATGACACTTCTCCTGCACTTAACTAAGTTACTGAGAGAGAACTGAGATCACACAGAGAAAAATGAAAATCTTTGGAAGCTGTAAAACCTTTCTCAGACATGGGCAGTGTGACTACCTTACAGTGCAAAGATTGAATATAAGCAAGAAATAGGATGTAGAGAGTTATTGCCGTCTAACTTAAAAATACACCTTAACTTTTTTTCTGTGATTTAAAATGGGAAAAGGTCCTAATTTCTACCCCATGTATAAAGTCAGGGATGGTATGGTATTCTTTGCAATTAAGGTATTAGGAAGAGTGAAAGTAAAGGCTGGAAAGTGGATTTTTGTCAGCGGTTGGCTTGCTCATTGCTGCTGGTGTCCACTCTTGATCAGCCATTGTACTGCCTAGCTTTTAAGAATGTTTGATCCAAGATCCCTGACTTAACAGTCAACGCTACCAGGTAATGGTGCCTATAGGAACGTGCATCCAAAGAGATTTTGTAACTTAACCTATTTTGAGTGCTTGAGTTTGTCATTCTTTTACTGCAAGAATTCAGGATTCTGATTTTTGGCAAAGCCATGTCTCTTAAAGACATAAAAACATTTAGGAATTGAGTCTTGTGCACATGTCAGAGATCATAGAATAATTGTTTGAAAGGGACCTCAAGGATCATCTGGTCCTACGTTTCCAGGTAGGAATACAGGTTAGATGCTGTGGCCCAGCACCTTTTCAAGCTGAATCTTAAAAGTGTCCTGGTTTGGGGAATCCACCACTTACCTGGTGAGATTATTCCAAAGTCTGACTGTTCGCATAGTGAAATCTTTTCTTGCAATGTCCGGTCGGGATCTCCACAGGAGTAACTTGCATTCATTACCCCATGTCTTTTCCACATGTCTCCTTGTTAAAGGGGAGTCTTCATCTTCTTGGTAGCCACCTTTTAAGTACTGGAACATGGCAATAAGGTTTCCCCTAAAATTTCTTTTTTCCACAGTGAAAAAACACAGATCTCTCAGCCTTTCCTTATACAGCAGGCTTCCCATTCCTGTGATCATCTTTGTGGCCCTTCTCCAGACCCTGTCCTGCCTGTCTATGTGTATATATGTATACATCTATATATATACGTCTTTTATGTATAGGCAGGACCAGAACTGAACACAGTATTCCAGGTGTGGCTTGATAAGTGCTGTGTAGAATACAAGGATGACTTTCTCTCTGCTGGTGATGCTGTTGTTGATGCAGTTCAGCATCCTGTTGGCTTTCTTTGCTGTTGCAGAACAGTGTTAACTCATGTTGAGCGGCTTGTGCACTGGGGCATCCTGGTCCCTTTTCATGGACCTACTCACCAGCCAGGTGCCTCCCAGTTTGTGCTGCACTCCTGGGTGTTTTCCCAGGGGCAAGACCTTGTCTCACTACATTCAGTTGCTGAGAGTCAATAGCAGCACATCTGCCTCTCATTAAAAAAAAAAAAAAAGTGCATTTATTGCTGTTTTAAAGCAATTTTATTTGTTTACAGGTGTCAGCTGTGATGCATGTTTAAAAGGAAATTTTCGAGGTCGCCGATACAAGTGTTTAATTTGCTACGATTACGATCTGTGTGCAACTTGTTATGAGAGTGGTGCAACAACTACAAGGCATACAACTGACCATCCAATGCAGTGCATACTAACAAGAGTAGATTTTGGTAAGTGATAATTTCAAACTCTAGTAATTTGCTGCTATGTTCTATCTACAAAGACAATACGGATATTCATTTTTCTACTTATTAATAATTTCCCCCATTAGCACACTGAAAATAAGAAGAAATTGTCATCTTCTAAAGAACAGGCATGTTTTCTTTGATTTTAGCATACAGAAACTGATGTATATGTTTCTTTTGAATTTATACATACGTATTTTTAATCTTTGTTATTTAATATATTAATAATGTAAATAAACAAAGATAACAGAATAATAATATAAATAGAGTTAATGCCAATTAGTGCTCCTAATTAACTTCAGTTCAGAAGATGTGACAATCTTTTTCCTCTAGTATGCTTTACCTAAGTGCTACAGTGTACAAGCAGAAAAATCCTGGTGAGATTTTGTAGGAATGTTAGTCACTGGTGGTTTATGTGGGACTGCAGATACAGCAGGGATAGTGATGGACTGTGCTGAGTATGCAAGTGGCAAGGACTAGCATGTAGTCTCCTTGAAACTACTTTGATATTCTACTAAATTAAGAGTTCTTTCTCACTGTAAAGTGACGTCAATATTTAAAAGAAAAAAATAATTGGTTTTGTCTCCTATCCTGCTTATTGTTTCTATTGCATCATATTTGTAACAGGCTGTAACTCATGAGATACTTCTGTGACAAACCTCTTCTCTAAGATGTTGCAGATGCTGGATACTTAACTGTTTTTATGTTAACCCCATGGGTTAACCCCATTAACATTTTAAATTTTTTTTTAAGTTATTCCAACTGTATTCT
Organism: Apus apus; assembly: GCF_020740795.1. NCBI lineage: Eukaryota > Metazoa > Chordata > Aves > Apodiformes > Apodidae > Apus > Apus apus. The sequence continues at coordinate 64,398,276 of NC_067312.1, read as the reverse complement.
TTAAATTTTAATTTTTTTAAATGTGGTGTTTTCTTATGAATGGTAACTTACTTGTTTATGTTTTTGATTGAAATAGAAGTAAAATTTACTTCTTTATTGTTTTGAAGACTACAGAATAGCTGTATATAGAAACATGCAGTTGGATTCTTAGAATGGCCTTTGAATGAAGATGTCTTTCATTTTCTTTTCATCTCAGGCCTCCGCTTGCCCTAAGATTGCTGGGTCATGACTTCAGAAATCCAGGCCCCGAGAGTCCAGGGTTTGGAAGGAAATAATTTAGTGCATTATGAAAAATGCACACCACCATTTTAGCTTGAATATGTGTCTTCTTGGGCTTCTTTTTTTTTGGTCTCAGTTATGAGGTAAAATTCTATGTGTAAAGTATATTAATTCAGGATTCTGGTTTTCTGGTTGATGTTTGAGGTGCACAGTTCAAACTTCTTGGTCTGTTAGCAGTAGTTATTTTTGGGTATTACACATTGTCTAAGAAGACTGAAACATACTTGTTGTGAAGCCTTAAGCTAATATTAAATGTCAAAGCTTTCAATGTACAGCAGTGAGGAAACATGTTCTAAATACTTATCTCTTAATGCCTGTCATCAGAATGTAAGAATCTGTGGGAAAGGTATGTTGCTTCTTGCAACTTGGTTGTTTCTCTTTTGGAAGCTTTTGATAAATATATGTTTTGGTTGAATGTGTTTTATTTGTGTATGTTGTGGGGGCAGAGAGGGGTTAGGTTTTTAACTACTTAGTAGAATGTGAGACATAAAGGAGTGTGCCTTTACAGTATTGTAGCTTAGCGAAACTGCAGCAACATTTTAGAGGGCCCTGAGTAGCTAAGGAGATCATGTGATTTTGAGGAACATCCAAAAAAATTAGGAGCTAAGGAGTGTTAAGTTTAATTAGAAAATCAGTTATGAATGGTAGAAGTAGTCTAGAATGATCTGTTTCAGAGTTGTCAGGATGGCTGTACTAGTGAAGATTAAAAATCACCAAGGAAGACAGTAATGGGTTAAAAGAGAATAAGCTCAATGGGAGGATTGGCAATGTAAAACTAAATGGCATAGAAGTAATGAAGTCACCTCCTAATGACATGGGAAGTCAAATGAAAGGAGAGTGTTTTCTAATGCATGACAGTATGGGTGAGGAATTTTCCTAAGGAGAACTTCAGCAGAAACACAGAATGGAAAGCTGTAGTTATAGATGGGTGTGTGAATTTTAGTTTACCTGGCCACTGCCAAACTTCAGTATGTTTTACTGAAATCAGCTTCGATTGAAAGGTATTAAAATTGTTTTTAATAGAAGTAAGCTTGCAGTTATTGCTGATGGTGGGGAGGGAGGTCTACAGCTGGTAAAAGACAAATATTTTACCAAGAAGAAGGAAGCGGAGTGGGGGATTCTTCTCTTGCAAAACTGATGCAAGCACTTCAGAGGAAGTCAGTGTAATTTTTCTGATTTTAAAGCTCCACTGTGGACCAGCAGGTAATTTGCTCAAGGTCCATCTGCAGCTGATGAAAAGGACTCTGTATTTGTAGTTCCCATCACTGTTCTGGCCAGCACTGTCTATATGCAGACAGCTGTGGAGTTCACTAGAGTACTCAGTGCTAAAAAACAAACAAACAAAACAAGTTTAGGCTCGTGGTGGACAGCTAATCACATGGATAATCCTATGCATCTGGGGTTGTTTCAGCATGAAAAAAGTTAACATGTTGCTTACCTCCCTGAAAATTCTTTTGAGTTTTTAAGGTTGCTAGATACTGTAGTAATGTTACAGAGTATATTGTAAAAAAAGGGACTTATTAAGTTTCTCTGCAGGTGCTTTTGTTGTCATCTCAATATTCTTGATTTATTTTCTCTCTCCCTTGAGTCTCAAACTAGTATAGGAACCTGTATGAGATACTGAAGACAAAAAGCTCTAGTGATTTTGGGCTACACACGTGTTCCCTCTTGGGCCATCTGATTGGCATATTTGTCTTTCAGAAGTCAGTGTATGACCTATTATTAATATTGAAGCAAGATGGGATTGAGAACAATGGCAGTGCTGTTGTTCTCAATCCCCACAAGAGACACTGAAAAAAATGCTTTAACACACACCCCAAGAGTGATATGCTGCCGTAACAGGGACAGAGCTTAAAATAAAATATGAAGTCTCATATGTAATGACAAACGGCCTTTAAAGCACAAATCCAATTAGTTTATTTCTGAGGGGTCAAAGAGTACAATTGCAATAGGCCTGTGTAAAGAGTAGGAATGTGCTTACCAGGCAGTCATTGTACTTTTGTGCTTTTTGTAGGACAGTTGGTCAGGACAACGAAGAAGTTCAGAGCAATTTTCCCAGTTTTCTGTCTCCCAGAAAAGAATCCTATGCTGTTACAATGCTTTATGATTTTAAGCATTTGGTTTTCACATTACCCCCACCATTTTAAGGGGGTTATACTGGCAAAGAAAGTAATACAATTTGTTAGTTGAATTCTCTCCTAAAATAATATTACTGCTTTTTTCAACATAGACAGCAAGTGTGCTTTTAACTTGTCAGTTCAGGTGCTTATGTGGCAGAAGATCCTGCCACCTTTTGTGCCTAATTCCTAGGGAGCTGCTTAAATAATTGTCACTTGAATAATGTGGTAGTGTGAGATCTGGTTGGGTTAATCTTTAGGCTTTTTTGATTGTAGACCACTATAAGAAGAACTGTCTCGTGTGTATCTTGCCAAGTCAAAGCATCATAGAATGGTTTAGTTTGTTTGGAAGGGAGGACTCTGGAGATCTTATGGTCTAACCTTGTGTTGGAAGCAAGGATATAAGATGGACTATTCTGGCAAGCCAAGTCTTGAATATTTCCCTCAAGGGAGGTTTCATCACTTTTATGCAACCTGTTCTAGCATTTAGTTCCTACAGTGAATGCTGGGTTTTTGTTTGTTTATCCAAGCAGAATTTTCCCTGAAACAGCTTGTGCCTGCCCATCACCATGCTTCATTTTGAAGAGCATTGCCAGCAGATTAGAAATCAGACAGTGTAATCCCCATATATAAGAAGGGTTGGAAGGATGATCCAGGATATTTCAGGCCTGTTAGTCTGACTTCAGTACCAGGGAAGCTGATGGAGCAGATCATCCTGAGTACCATTATGCAGTGCATGCAGAACAACCTGGTGATCAGGCCTAGTCAGAGTGGGTTCATGAAGGGCCGGTCCTGTTTGACTAATTCCATCTCCTTCTACAACAGGGTGGCCCATTTATTGCGTGAGGGAAGGCCTGTGGATGTTGTCTATGTTGACTTTAGCAAGGCCTTTGACAAGGTTTCCCACAGCATTCTCCTAGAGAAGCTGGCTACTTATAGCTTGGATGTGCACATGCATTGCTCGATAAAAAAAGTGGTTGAGTGGCCAGGTTCCAAGAGTTGTGTTGAGTGGAGTTCAATCCAGTTGGTGGCCAGTCCTGAGTGGTGTTCCCCAGGGCTCAGTGCTGGGGCCACTCCTGTTTAACATAAAATTATAGAATCATTAAGGTTGATTAAAGATCATCAAGTTCCACCCCCCCTGCCATGAGCAGGGAGCCCTACCACTAGATCAGGTTGCACAAAATCTCGTCCAGCCTGGCCCTGAAAACCTCCAGGGATGGGGCGTCAACAGCCTCCCTGGGCAACCCATTCCAGCACCTCACCACCCTTACAGTGAAGAATTTCTTCCTAATATCTAACCTATATCCCCCCTCTCTCAGTTTAAAACCATTACCTCTTGTCCTGTCACTATCTTCTCTGATGTAAAGTCCCTCCCCAGCTTTCCTGTAGGTCCCTTTCAAGTACTGGAAGGCTACTATAAGGTCTCTCCAAAGCCTTCTCTAGTCTAGGCTGAACAGCCCCAACTCTCTCAACCTGTCTTCATAGCAGAGGTGCTCCAGGCCTTTGATCATCTTGGTGGCCCTTCTCTGGACCCTTTCCAACAGGTCCATATCTTTCTTGTACTCAGGGCACCAGAACTGAACACAGTACTCCAGGTGTGGCCTCAACAGAGCAGAGTAGAGGGGCAGAATTACCTCCCTGGCCCTGCTGGCCACACTTCTTTTGATGCAGCACAGGACACAATTGGCTCTCTGGGCTGCAGCACACACTGACGGCTCATGTTGAGCTTCTCATCAACTACCACCCCCAAGTCCTTCTCCTCAGGACTGCTCTCCAGCCATTCTCCCCCTAGCCTGTATTTGTGCCTGGGGTTGTACCAACCCAGGTGCAGGACCTTGCACTTGGCCTTGTTGAACTTCATGAGGCTGGCCCTGGCCCACCTCTCTAGCCTATCAAAGTCCCTCTGGATGGCCTCCCTTCCCTCTAGGGTGTCATCCACACCACACAGCTTGGTATCATCAGCAAACTTGCTGAGGATACACTCAATCCCACTGTCTATACCTCCAACAAAGATGTTAAACAGCACTGGTCCCAATACTGACTCTTGAGGGACACCACTCGTCACCTGCCTCCATTTGGATATTGAGCCATTGACCACAGCTCTCTGGGTGTGGCCATCCAGGCAATCTCTTACCCATTGAGTGGTCCAGCTGTCAAATCTATGCCTTGTCAGTTTGGACAGCAGGATGTCATGTGGGACAGCGTCAAACGCCTTGCACAAGTCCAGGTAGATGACGTCAGTTGCTCTGTGACCATCCACCATCTCTGTAGCCTTGTTGTAGAAGGCCACCAGATTGGTCAGGCATGACTTGCCCTTAGTCTAGCCATGTTGGCTGTCACCAATCACCTCTTTATGTTCCATGTGCCTTAGCAGACTTTCCAGGAGGTTCTGCTCCATGACCTTGCCAGTCATAGAGGTGAGACTGACTGGCCTGTAGTTCTCCAGGTCTTCCTTTTTCCCCTTTTTAAAAATAGGGGCTATGTTCCCTTTTATTCCAATCAGCAGGAACCTCACCATGACCTCTGAAATATGATGGACAGAGGCTTAGCAATTGCATCCACCAGCTCCCTCAGGATCCGTGGGTGAATCCCATCAGGTCCCATAGATTTATGCACCTTCAGATTCTTTCGATCTTCTTAAACCTGCTCTACACCTACGGTGCAGGGTTATTAATTTTCCCAGTCCCTGCTTTCACCTGTTGTGGCCTTTGTGTTGAGCACTTGCCAGAGAAGACTGAAGCAAAGAAGTCATTGAGGACCTCAGCCTTCTCAATATCCTGTGTTGCTACCTTGCCTGTTTCCTTCAGGAGAAGGCCTACACTCTCTTTGGTTGTCCTTTTCTCCCCAACATACCTAAAGAAACTTTTCTTACTGTTCTTAACAGGGATTTGGCTTTCCTAACCTGATCCCTAGCTGCTTGGACAACCTCTCTGTAATCCTCCCAGGATACCTGCCCTACCTTCCACCCCTGTATGCTTCCTTCTTCAGTTTGAGCTTTTCTAGGAGCTGCTTACTCATACACAATGGCCTCCTGGAGTTTCTACCTGAGTTTGTCTTAGTTGGGATGCAATGCTCTTGAATAGAATGGTCTTGTTTAGAAGGGACCTTAAAGATCATCTAGTTCCAACCCCCCTGCCATAAGCAGAGACATCTCCCACTAGACTAGGTTACTCAAAGTCCCATCCAACCTGGCCTTGAACAGTTCCAGGGATGGGGCATCCACAACTTCCCAGGGCAACCTGTGCCAGTGTCTCACTACCCTCATAGTGAAGGATTTCTTTCTAATGTCGAACCTAAGTCTGCTCTCTTCCAGTTCAAAGCCATTGCCCCATATCCTATCCCTACATGTCCATGTAAAAATTCCTTCTTTAGCTTTCTTGTAGCCACTTCAGGTCCTGGAAGGCTGATAGAAGGTCTCCCTGTGTCCTTCTCTTATCCAGGCTAAACAACCACAACTCTCTCTGTCTTCATAGGAAAGGTGCTCCAGCCTTCTGATCATCTTCATGGCCTCCCTCTGGACTCACTTCAACAGTCCTCCTTTTGTTGGGTTCCCAAGAACTGGACACAGTACTCTGGGTGGGGTCTCATGAGAGCAGACTTGGGGGGGGAGAATCACCTCCTTTGACCTGCTGGCCACGCTTCTTTTAATGCAACCCAGCACACAATTGGCTTTCTGAGCTGCAGTGCACTTTGTGGGTCATGTTGAGCTTCTATCAACCAACACCCCAAAGTCTTTTTCCTTAGAGTGGTTTCAATCCATTCTCTGCCCAGTCTGTTATTTGTGCAGGACCTTGGGCTTGGCCTTATTGAACTTCATGCGGTTGGCACAGGCCCACCTTTCAAGCCTGTCCAGGTCCCTCTGGATTGGCTTCCTTTCCTTCCAGCTTGTTGGGTGCACCACACAGCTTGGTGTCATCAGCAAACTTATTGAGAGTGCACTCAATTCCACTCTTCATGTTGTTTACACACGTGATAAACAGTGCCAGTCCCAATACCAACCCTCGAGGAACACTACTCATCACACATCTCCACCTGGACATCGAGCTGTTGACCACTGCTCTTTGAGTGTGACCATCCAGCCAATTCCTTATGCACTGAGTGGTCCATCTGTCAATTCCATGTCTCCCCAGTTTAGAGACCAGGATGTTGTTCAGTACAGCATCAAATGCTTTGCACATGTCCAGGTATATGGGATCAGTTGATCTTCCCTTGTCCACCAATGCTGTATTTACCATTTTTTTAATATATATATAATGTATGTTGTAGTTTAAAAGAAAACTTACTTATTGACCTGTATTTCAGACTAATAAATGGACAGATTTTAAGAGGTGGAGAGAGATTAAAGTTCAGGAGGAAAAAAGGAAGGTGTAAACTTCTCAAGGAAAAATATTTGGATTTACCAGTGACTGGTATGACTTCTGACAGGTGCATTTTTAGATTTTTTTTTCCCCAGATTTACTTGGCATGTGCATGAACATTTGTTGTGTATTATAAGAAGGATGTATAAGGAGGTATGAGTGGGAGAATATGCAGGAATATAATGAGGAGGCTGGAAAAAACTAATTTATTTTTTTTTTAGATTAATAAATGGTTTGTTTCATATTCTCTTAAGAGTGAAGACAAGAAATGCATGATTTGACAGTACTCATCAAGCCTCTCTGTGACAGAGCAGTGTGTGTGGCTGGGATTCTTGACATCTGGACTGAGCTAGCAACATATCTAAGGAAAAGATACTTTTTGCCTGCATGCTAATCTGTTTACCACTCACTTTGGATTGGTTGTTGCCCCATGCCCTTTCCAGCTGGGAGTTTGAAGTTGGTACTTTTGTATAGCTTCAAAATACTTGCATTCATTAATTAGTGAGGCTTATAGATAGCTTTTTAGAGCACCTCATACTTTTGACAGAATTTTTTTTTCTTTTTAGATAATAGATGCAGAAACTACTTTTATATGCAAGTTTTTAAGCTTAAATTTCAAATTTTCAAATTTAAATTTTAGGTATATTCAGAACTGAGTCCTGACATATGTTGTGCAAGGACCTTTGGGATTTCCCTCTAATAATTACTCCAGACATTTGTTTGTATCAGTACTATATAAACAACTTTCACACTGTGGTGTAGGGATGCTAATCTTTTGAGCATGTTTTCCAGCTTACATTCATGCTGACTCTTAAGTCTGTCTGGTTCTCTGTTTCAGTCGCATCTGATACGCAATTCCATTCTCTAATTAAAAGTGACTTCTGTGCCTTATTGTATAAGGCATTTAATGGGACCTCAGATGCTGCTTGGGAGAGCTAAGGCTTAATAGGTGGGGAACTTTGGATAGTTTAACATGTTTTTCCTTGTGTATGTGAATAAGTGAACCTAGGTTCAGGATAGCACTGCAGCTTAGTGTGATAGTTAATTTCTAGAACCAGTTAAAATGTTCAGTGTGTCAGGTAGTGTTTCGTCTTTTGAAAGTCTGGCTGTCTTACCATGCCTGTTAAAGAGACCTTTCTCTCATCTTCCAGCTTTTAAGTTGTGTGGCAGCAGTCTCCAAATAAGGGGAACAGAGACTTGCTGAACATAAACTTTATTCTGCAGTGTGTTCAGTCTGATGAATCTTTAACTCTGTGTATCAGCATATTACTAAGAAATGTATTTCCTGTATTGGTCTTGGACTGTTAGCTCTCAATACCTATTTGTATGTAAGATACCCTCTGTTAATATAGGGAATTATAGATAAGTACATTTTTATCTTAAGCATCATCTTTTCGTAAGGCTGAAGAACAAAATACGTTGTCATGTTCTAAAGGGACGTCAGTATCAGAAGATGTCATAAACCTTAGAAAGCTGTAACTTGAGCTGTCAGGACATATTCCTAACATGTTAGACAGATGCAGAACATGTACCTCAAGTTCTAGTATCTGTTCAGTCTTACCCTGTTTTTAATTTATAGAGGAATATTCATCGTTCTGTTAAAATATTTTTCAGTTGTCAGTGAGTCCTAGGAAAAAATGCCAGTGAAAAGATTTTAAGTTACTTGCTGGAAAAAATCACACTCTTTATCTGGATATGAATGTGAAGTTTATTACTGTTTTCTGTAGAATACCTACAGAAGATGACAGAGAAAATCATTCTTTTCTTGCATGCTTTGATAAACTTTCATGTTAAGTTTGGGGACCCTGGAAAATGTCAGCCCAGTTTTCATCAAATTGCTTAAATTCCGCACACCTAAAAGTTGCACCCAGTGTATAACAGATAATCAGATTCCCTTATCACCATAAATCTCTTATGTATTTGAGACATTTCTGATATTGTGAAGCAGTGGTTCAGCTATGGCATAAATATTGATATGGTATCACTGAGGACTTCTAAATGTTTATTATAAATGTTTGAGGTATTGTTGAGGTTGTTCAGGTTTTGGAAACTCATGCTTTAAAGATATGGGTGACCCTGTACATGAGATAAGAAGGGCAGTGGAAGAGTGAAGATTCGGCAGTATCAGCATCATTATCTTAGGAGTCTTTGCTCCTACTGAGTGTTAGTAAACTGTTACGTTTGCTAATGCATATGAGCTGTAGTCCATGTTTTTTGTCATCAATAATTGAACACTTCTTGAATGTCAGGTTATAGGCTTTATAGAAAATTTAAATTAAATACCAGATTAATTTGACAGTAATTACATTGAAGTACATTTATAAACAGGTTTATGGGAACCAAATAATTTATACTAGTGCTTTGAAGTAATCTCTATTTAAACACTCTCTGTTACAGACTTGTACTATGGTGGAGAAGCTTTCTCTGTAGAGCAGCCACAGTCTTTTACTTGTCCTTATTGTGGAAAAATGGGTTATACGGAAACATCTCTTCAAGAACATGTTACTTCTGAGCATGCAGAAACATCAACAGAAGTGGTAAGAAGCTTCAGAACTGGCTTTCAATTGTGGTGGAAGTATATTACAAAGAGTCTCTTCTGGGAAATTGCTCTCCTGTTCTTTTTCTTTGTTGATACGTGAGTTCCTTTAAGTGCTTTGGAAGAAGGCATACCTACATTTGACAGTGACATAGAATTTTCGTGTTTCATGGATATCATAATGTAATGAGCTTGCTTTCTTCTTTTGTGGTTGCTGTTGGGCTGCTATGTTTAGGAGTTGACTATCTTGTAAAACAAAATTTTTTGTGTTCTTATCATTATTCAGTGTATCAATGTGTCCCTTTTCACGACCAGTGTGTAATTGTCCTGGAAGCTCATAGCTGTGCCAGTCTTTTGTCACTGTAAGAGAAAGAAAGACATGCAGACAGGTTGTTGAGGTTTCAAGTAGCTTTTGTAATGTATCATATATTTATGCAGTAGAAGTTTTCATTCTTTTGAAACTACTGCTGTTAAAGCAGAGGTTTTTCCCCTGTGCCTAACCATTAGGACACTTGACATGGTTAAAAACACACTTCTTAAACAAGTATAAACATAAGCATTATAATCTGAGTGTTAACTCCTGCTGTTGTGATTGTGTTTGGGAGTAGGAGGAGCTAGGTTAGCAAAATGACATCCAGGCTGCTCTTGTCTGGTTAACTGTTGTACTACAGCTTTCTGAAAAAAGTGAATGCTTGATGTAGATTACTCATCACTAATACATTGTGAAGAAGTTACTTATAAATAGATTCTCTGCTCTAATCTTCTAGTTTTCTTAACTTCCAGGGAATTCTGTGGAAGAAAATGAAACTCTCCTTCCAAGCCTATTAAAGATCCTTTGCAAAGGAGTGATAGGAGAGGTGATTTGTCTGTGTTTTTCAGACTCAAAGTTTTTCTCATCTTTCTTAAAAATATATGAAGTGAAACAGTTTCCTTCACAATCAGTTGTGCTCTAGGTTCATAATTTAACTTAGTGACACACTGCAGTTTTTATAATCTCCTTGAGTTTAACTTTGCAGCTTTCAAACATAGCATCAACCATTGAAAGTTCCACGTTTGGATGAGTTTGGTGGCTTAGAATTGCAATTCTGATTTGCACCACTTGATGTCAGTGATACCTTCTTGATAGAATGTTAGAAGATTCCGGGTTTTTAAATTTGACACATACTGGTTTGCAACTGTAACTTCAGAACACAAAGCCTGACTTTATGATTCTAGAAACTTGCTACTCCACTGATTGCTGAGAGGGTTGTATCTATGAAAAACTAAAGTTATTTTCTTTGTTGGGTCAGTCAGTCAGCAACGTTGTTATATCAATAACAATGATAAAGGACAGTATTTTAATCCTTGAGTATAACTGGATATGTTTGTGCTAAGTTTTGAATCTAGCTTTTTTGATAAGTGTTCCGTGTGCAAACACATAAAACTACTTTGTAAATGCAACATTACTGTAGATAGTAGATAGGCTACAAAATTACTAAAGAGGAAAATGTGGATTGTAAATGTTTGTGGTCTTAGGCTTTCAAGCAATTCTTTCTTGTTAGATACTGAGCTTGTAGTCCTTGTAGTATCTCTGTCTTTCCAAAGATTTGTTTTTATTTCAGGTGCTTATGTTAAGGTCTGTAAGGAAAGTTTACATATATGGAATCACTATTATTTTACAGTGGCCCCCTTTTCCCCATCCCCAGTTTTTCACATAGTAAGTCAAATTATTCTTGGTCCATTAAATTTTGCCATTGTTAGAGTTTGGAGTGTGCAGATAAGAACTTTCTGCTGATTTTTCTTAGTTATTTGTCATCGGTACATAGAGCAATGTTAGGTACTTGTGCGCAGGAATCACAGACTGAGGTTGGAAGTGACCTTTGGAGTTCATCGTGTCCAACCCCTGCTCAAGCAGGGCTACTACAGCTGGTTTCCCAGGACCATGTCCTGACAGCTTTTTAACCTCTCTAAGGATAGACTCCACAGCCTCTCTGAGCAACTTGTTCCACTGCTCAGTCACCCTCACAGTGAAAAAATGTTTCCTGATGTTCATGATGAACCTCCTGTGTTTGAATTTGTGCCCACTGTGGTCCTGTCTCTGGGCACTGCTGTAAAAGAGCTTGGCTCTGTTGTCTATTCTTCCTACCTTCGGATGTTGTATGTATAAGATTTCCCCCAGAACTTGCTCTTCACCAGGCTGAAAACTCCCAGCCTTTCTCAGCCTTTCCTCATAGGTGAGCTGCTCCAGTCCCATTATCATCTTTGTAGCCCTTTGCCAGATTCTCTCCAGTATGTGCATGCCTCACTTGTATGCAGAGCCCAGAACTTGGCACAGTAATCCAGGTGTGGTCTTACCAGTGCTGGGTAAAAGCAAAGGATCACCGTCCTTGACCTGCTGACAGTGTTCTTCCTAGTGCAGCCCAGGGCACTGTTAGCCATTTTTGCTGCAGGGCGCATTACTGACTCATGGTCCACCAGGAACCCTAGGTCCTTTCCTGCAAAGCCACTTTCTAGCTGGGTGGCCTCCAGTGTGTGCTGGTGTCTGGGGTTCTTTCTCCCTAGGGCAGGACTTTGCATTTTCTCCTGTTAAATTTCATTAGGCTCTTGTTGGCCCATTTCTTCCACTGCTGACATCCCTCTGTATGCTTCTTTTTGTGTCTGAGTTGGGCCAGGAGCATCTTTTTCATCCACATAGGCCTCCTGGCATTTTTGCCTGACATGATGTTCATTGGTATGGAACACTCTTGTATTGGAGGGGACAGACCTTGAATATTAACAAGCTTTCCTGGGGCCCTCTTCCCTTCAAGACCTTATCCACAGGACACCTCCAAGTAGATATTTGAAGAGGCCAAAAGTCTGCTCTTCTATAGTCCAGGGTTGTGAGCTTATTTTTTATCTTCTTCCTTGCCCTCTGGATCCTGAACTCCAGCATCTCAAGGTCACTGCAGCCAAGGCTGCCTTTGACCTTCACATCCCAAATGAGACCCTCCTTGTTGGTGAGTATGAAGTCCAGCAGAGCACCTCTCCTCATTGGTTCCTCTGTCACTTGGAGGAAGAAGTTATCAACAGCACACTCCAGGAACCTTCTGGATTCCTGTCATGTTAAATTGTCCTTCCAGGATTTATCAGGGTGATTGAGGTCCCCCATGAGAATGTTGGCCTACAGGTGTGAGGCAGCTCCTGTATGTCTGTAGAGGGCCTGATTCATTGGTTCTTTCTGGTCAGGTGGCATACAGTAGACACCCACTGTAATGTCACTTTTACTGTACTCCCTTTAATCCCAACCCATAAGCTCTCCATTATCTCTTGTTTCATCTGTTCATGCACTCCAGCTGCTGTCTTGCGAGAAGAGGAAATCCCTTTTCCTCTTCTTAAAGGGGCCCCTTTCTCTCCTTTCTAAAGAGCTCATATCTTCCTCCATTTCAACACACCAGTCACAGGAGCCATTCCACCATGTCTCTGTGATCACAACATCAAACCTGTGCAGCTGCACACAGATCTTCAGCTTACCATGGTTATTCCCCATGCTCTGTGCTTTTCTCTACAGGCACTTTGGAGAGGCACACCAGCATGTTGAGGTCCTGGAGAGGAGCTCTGTAAGGATTGTTGAATAGTATTTCCTTGAAGCTAATTGTTTTAATTCTGGGTACTTTAATTGAGAATTAATACTGGTGTCTCTGGAAGTAGTCAAAAGTTTTGTAGTTAAGTCTCTTAAGATTACAGCCTAAAAAGAAAAAATCATAAGGTTTTGGTCTGTACTAAAACCTCAATAATGATCAGTATTTCTTCACTAGTAAATGTCCAAGTGTGATGGTAAGCATTAGAAGGTAAGTGCAGAAGAATGTGGCTGTCACTGTAATGATTGTTATTGTTGGTGTTGGGTTTTAGGTCAGTCAGCTGTTCCAAATAAAATACATCATTCAACTAGAAGTCTACTAGGATTCTAAATACAAAAATTTTAGGAAACTTCATCACATGTCATCTTTGAATCTCCCTTCAGAAGAGAGATGCAGATTGTCTTCTTGGTACATTGCACTGCATTGACTTTCTTCTGTTTAGTAAGGCACTAACTAGTCTCCTTGTATGTGAACTGTTAGCAGCAGGTTCTGAAGTTGCTGATAAGATTGAGGAGAGTTTATCTTTCATTAACGAAATAGACAGAGACAGTCTGAATGGTTTGTATTTTGTTCTTGAAGATTTTGTTGAAGTCACAGAAATACTCCCAGTTAAAGTGGTTACCTTGTATGTAAATGTGGAGGCAATTGTAAGCACAGTGGTGGAAACAGGCAGGTCTTCTGTGAGCATGATTGACTTAAGATTTTTGCAGTTATCTTTCTGGTGTGGTTTTCTGCTCTGAGCTGACCACTAATATTAAAGTGGCATTAAAAAGATGTAGCAGCTGCTGTTAAAAGCAGCTGAGATTTTTTATAGTAAACTTACTTCAAGACTTTGTCCTCACCTCCATAAGAGAAGATAGAAGTTTGTGCTGTTATATGGCTGTTCTTAATGCCCATTGTCTCAACTTGAGTGTATTCATGAAGAGCACTGGGAACCTGGGCTTTGTGTTGCAGCCGGAGTTGCTCCATAAAGATAAGACTATTTGACTGTGAGGATCAGAGAGATAAATTCATATACAGCAGTTGCATTTAACTGTCAAAGTGCTATTCATTTGAGCACTTAACATTTGGGGCAGGATTTTGTGAAATGGATTTTTTTTTTCTTCCATCTGTAAAACTTTAAAATCAGTTTGCAAAACTCCTGTAAAGAAAAATGGAAGCTGCTTTCCTTGCTGTTTGTGGAGTTATTAAAAAAACAAGTTGTAATTATGACAGTTGTAATGGCACTCTTTGTGTCTACTTAGTTACTGTTTTCATTTAAAAAAACAACAACAATGAAAGACAGAGGTCAGTGCTTTCTCCCAAAACGCTGTTGTTTAGGGATATGGATGTGTCAACCCTGTGCCAAACCCTGTAGGTATACACTGCTTGGATGGGCAGTCTCAGTTTGATGCTTCAGCAAATACTTAAGTGTGGTTTCATTCCAATTCCTCTTCTGGCATGAGCATCAAGCAGGCAAGTAACAATCCTGGGTAATCAGACTTTATTGTCTCTGGTAGAATCAGTGTACAAAGACTTAATTTTCACCACATTGCAAATTGAATTAGAAAATTCTAGCTCTGGTTTTCATAGCATTCTGAAAATCATAAAGTAAAAGATGTCTAAATGTCTGTGCTTGAATAGATTTTCTAGATTTTTTTAATACGTTGCTGTCCAGGTGTTTTTGAATACGTAGAATGTGATTTTAAAGCATAAAAATAAATGTCTAATGATTGACTTAATTATAAAAGTTCTGTTTTATGTAAAAATTATTACTCTTTTGTTTTGTTTTGTTTTTCCTCACTTTCAATTTCAGATTTGTCCAATATGTGCAGCATTACCTGGAGGGGATCCAAATCATGTCACAGATGACTTTGCAGCTCATCTTACACTGGAACACAGAGCTCCTAGAGATTTAATATCCTTTCCAAGGATGCAAGGAGGCTACCCTGTTTCCCCTAGTAGCCATGAAGACTTGTTTTGATTTTTATAGTCAAAGGCTCATAACTCCAGATTTCCTGGAACTTAAGTCACTAAAGATTTCTATGTGAAATATAAAAAGGTTCATTTGCTAGCTTAAAAATTCTAACAAGTTGTTAACAGCCTGTAGGTACATTTGACTGTGCTTTTTGCTCTAACAACAAAAACATTTTAATAACTTTGAGACTGAGATGTTTTTCTACTTGCACTAATTTATCCTGCCCAGTCATTAGTCTTGATGCTGCTTCATGTATCCAGATTTAGTAGTGTGCTGTGTTTGTGACATGAAGATGGTGATTTTAGTTTAGCTGGTTTTGACAAATAATTTTAAATTTGCTTAACTCCTTTTAATACTAAGTTTTAGTGACATTGTTTCATAGTGGTACTGACATCTTGTAATATAACTTGGAAAACTTTCAGATTTCCTAGAGAAAACGATGTTGTCTTTGAGTTACCTTAGGAGCAGGTTATTCAGATTTATCTTTGCTTAATGACTGAAGAGCTGGGACTCTTTGGTTTATGTATCCTTGTTCTAGCAATTTTTTTTTTCTTAGTATAAGCTGTTCAAATTTTTTTTTGGTTTAGGCATTTTGTTTAATGATACACAGGCTATATAGCCTACCTACAGTTAAGTGATCTCTCCAAAGTAATTCCCTTGTGTCTCATTTGAACAAGCAGACAAAAAGACTACATAATAACTTAGATAGTGGCTCTTTTGTTTAAAGATTTTTAAAAGGGGGAAAAAACACAACCTAAACCATAGCAACTGGAGAGAAAAAAAATCCAAGCCCTAGCAACTGGAGTTTGTTATGGTAACAGAAGGGAGACAGCATTTAAGGAGATGGCTCCATTTTGGTTACGGTTGTGTTTGATTGCATTTAAGTCTGGTAGTGGTTTAAGGTCAGGACAGACTAAATGCACATTTTAATTATTAAGTAACAATTGGATTAGTGTAAAGGAATTCGAGTGTTTATTGGCTCTGTGAAGGAGTAGCTGATAATGCAAAGAACACTACAAAGACAGATAAAAGCAGTTATCTCTACCTCACCTTTCACTGTGGAGAGGAGTGGAGCTCTCAGCCGCTGGGAAGAGCAGGGTGCTCCTGAGTAGCACAGTGGCTCTGGCTGTGAGGGCTCAGTCCCTGGCATCCAGAGAGGTCCTCCACGGCCAGGTATCCTCAAAGGCACAGTCACACCCTCCTCCTTCTTACGTTGAGAATAGGATGAGATTGATGAGGCAGAAGAGCATCCTTCAGACCACTGGATCTCTCCTGGCCTTTGGACAGCTCTGAGCTGGGTATAGTGAGTCACTGAGCAATTTTTCTTGAATCAGTTTAGTCTTCCAAAGGTCGAACTGAGGGCCTCAGCATTGGCTTGACTGCTTTGTAGCCAGGAACTCTGTAGGAAATTTACATTTTCCCAGTTACAGAGTGAAATTAATTAATGAAATATATAAGAAGTTTGATTAGAGATCATTCTTCTGCAGTTTTTTCTGTCCCTCCAGTATCGGGTAGCACCAGATGACGTATTATTTGGGAACGTGTCACAGTTTGACTCCTTTCTCCCTTTTGGAGAAATTTGGTGGGACCGAGGGTCTGCACGCGGCGTTCGCCTCTCTCAGAGGAGCAGGCAACTGCAGTGCTGACTTTTAAGAGTGGGAAAGCAGCCAACCCTCACCACGCCCACAATAAAGGCAGTTGAGGCCAAATCTTCTAAGTCCTGATCAGATACATATGGTTTATTTTGGGTTTTGTAGAATGTTTCCTTAAGCTGTCCCAGAAGGCTGCATGTGTTCCTTATATAAACCTTGTTCAACCATTGCAAGGTAGGTCCTTTATTACAGCAACTTCCTGACAAAATATTTCTTAGTAGTTTGTTGATTGTCTCAATTTATATGAGACAACTTTTAAAAGGTGTGACTTGAAATTTAAGCATCTGATATGGAGAAGTGGGGGAGAACGGGAAATGTCATAACTGGAATCAGTGATACTATTTGGTGCTAAAAAACAGAGAAACCAAGTAGTCTGATGGAAGTGCTGAATACTCCAGAAACCTAAATTTTATTAAGGATTGAAGTGATTAAGTTTCTTGGATAAAAGCATGACGTACAGAAGTCAAAAGGAATACAGTAATTATTAGGTTCTTTTGATAGGCATATCAATAAACTTTGTTATTATTTTCAATACTTAAGAATTGGGATGAAGAATAAAATCTCTGAAGTCTCTAATAAGCTTGGCTGAACATGCATTTGTCAGTTTTCAGATTACTGAGTAGAAAACTCTGATCTAAAGTAACTAAGAAATTACTCCTATTGTTTCATAGACATCATAAAAGGCTGGAGAAGTACGGGGAGTTTGGCTTGCACAGCAATGAGTGTCGAGGTCAGATCAGTAAGTCTGACTTGCTCCAGAGCTACAGTGTATGTTAGCTTTGCTTCAGAAGCTGAGTCATTATCTTATGAATGATGGAGTGTGTAGTTGATTATTTCACTCATCAAATGTCCTTGTCATTTAATACTCAATGCCAAACAGTTCAGTTTCCTTAACACCTTGGTTATGATGAATCCAGTGGTGTTCGGCATGTACGTAGGATGTTCCACCCAGGCCGGGGTTTGGGAGGTCCCCGTGCACGAAGATCAAACATGCACTTTACTACCAGTTCCCCTGGTGGGCTTTCGTCTTCTCAGAGTTCATATTCTCCAAGCAATAGAGAAGCCATGGATCCTATAGCTGGTAAGAGCTGTAACCATGAAGGAAGTAAAAGTCAAGATGGTTGTAGTTACCCTGCTTTTTGCTGTCATGAAGCTGCATGTGTAGGTGCGGCTGTGATTGGTGGCTGCTTGCAGGTGAGCTGTGTGCTTGGCTGGGCTGTCACAGGGCCAGTGCATGGAGGTGACAAAGCTGAAACCACTGCCTGTAGCTTGTCCTTTTAATTCTAGACACTGTAAGGCTTATTTCAAAACCTAATCTATGCACAGGTATTGTATGTTTCTACCAGTGACTGTCTCCAGTTTCCATTATCTACTTAGTACATCTCATTTTAATTTGCCATGTGGATAAAGGTGTTTATGGAAAAGAGTATCTGTCTTAATGATAATGAAATTAGCTGAATTTGAATACTCATGGACATTTAAAATGTTCAGTTTAATTGTGTTTGATTGTGCTGTTTGAATGCTGTACTTGCTAATATCACAGATATTTTTTTTCAGCTGTAGTTTGTAAATTCTTACATAAATGTACTGTTGAAAGTATTTGTAGTGTGTTTTGGACAAGTTTTTAAAAAATGTGAGGGGAGAAGGGCATCTCATTTTCAGCCCTGGAAAATAATGAAATTATCTCTTTAGGATTCCCAGAAATAACTTGTCATATGTTTAGCTTTGATGTGAAAATAACTTGGTTTTTTTACAGGAAATAAAAAATATAAAATGAAGACAATTCTGAAAACAAATATAACTCTCCCTAAGGAAAAATCTAATCATGTTTATGCAGTGGTTGAACTATGCCAGCATCTGTTAAAATTCTTGTAATTACTAGAAAATGTCACAAGGAGAAAAGAAGATTTAGAAAAAATGTGTCATTTAATCATGGTGTTGCTATCAGTGCTGATAAAAATGACTTGACCATCATGAGTTCCTGACATGGAAAACTGCCGTTTGCTTTATTACCTCAAAGAAAGCCTGATTTAGAAGGTTCATATTTTGTTAATGCAATGGAAGGAAAATTGTAATGACCTATATAGTAACTTTGTAATGTAGAGGTGAGGGGCAGGAGCAACTGTTCCTTACTCCCTCTGCCCTTCCACCAGCTACAGCAAGCATACAGGAATTACTTTCTACACAGGGTATAGGGGAGATTCTGCAGTCATTTACTGCACTGAGCAGTAATTTGCTACTAATATTTATTTCAAACAGTTATTTGTGAATGAAAATAGCTATAGGCATTCCATCCTTCTGAATTGGAAGAATTAAGGACAGTTTTTTTTAGTTGCCAGGCCTTCTCTGCACTTCTGGCAGAAATAAAAATTCATATAGCAAAAATTCTTGGCAACTTTAGTTTTTCTGTTAGGCAGTACTTGAATATGTTTTCTTAGTTAACTATTTTTAATTAAATGTTTGAAGCAATAGTTCAAAATTTTTCTCTGCTCAGCAGAGCTCCCTCTGGGTTATTGGGAAGGTGAAGCCTGTGTTTTGAGGGCACATTTGTTGAGCAGAAAATAGAATCGCCAACCAAGGCCAAAATAAAGTAGTTTTAGTCAGTTGCTATTTTAACTTGAAGTTTCAGAGGACTGCTGCAGAGAGCATCATTTGCCAGTCAGTCCCTGTGGATTTGCTCTCCTGTTACTTTGAAGGCATTAAACTTTGGAATAAATCTGCATAAATGAGTCCTAATCTGCCTTACCCTTTGAGGCATTGAGTGCCAAGACTTTTTTCAAGAACTTCCAGAATTGCTTGTTCTTTGATTTTATTGATGGGAAAAAAAAAAAAAAATGATGTACTGGAATTCAGGGTTTGTTCATTCCATTGTGTAATGCTCATTTAAGATCTTCCATTATAGAAACTTTTTCTTCTCTGGCAGAGCTTTTATCTCAGCTATCAGGCGTGAGGCGTTCTGCAGGAGGACAGCTCAACTCCTCTGGCCCTTCTGCTTCTCAGTTACAGCAGCTGCAGATGCAACTGCAGTTGGAAAGACAACATGCACAGGCAGCAAGACAACAGCTGGAGACTGCACGCAATGCAACTAGACGCACCAACACCATCAATGTCAACACCACTATGACACAGTCTACAACAACAACCAACACATCTAACACAGAAAACAGTCAGCAGACTATCCAGAATTCCCAGTTTCTTCTTACAAGGTAACTTGTTTTGTGTAGTTACGCGTGTTTACCCCTTATTGTTTCTGTTTCCCTTAGTCTGGATAGAGGCATAGAGCTCAATGAAACATGTTCGGAGTTAGGCATGTGGCCTGGTTAAACAGTGTCTGATCAAATACATCCCAGTGTTAGCAGGCTAATTTAATCATACAGAATGTATTCACTGTAGACATCAGCAGTAGTCACAGACTGTGTAATACATAAAACTTGCTTCATCCGCATTTCTTGTGTGAAAGTAAAACCAGTAATTAAATATCAAAGAGTAGCAGTTTGTAGCTGGCCCAAAGAGAATTATTGTGCTTTTGGGAAGCCAACTGCAGGAGCTAGCTGGCTGCGGAAATGTCCTAGTGTTTGCAAATGTTCTAGTGTTTGCAAAAAGGAAAGGCAGCCTGACAAGTGCACTCTGCTGTTTTTGACACACCTAGAAATATGTTAAAAGGCTTAACTTGGATATGGATTTCTGCAAGCCTTGAGAAGGAGTTTGGTTTTGAATTTTGGCTGAGTAAGTTACTTAGGACTCCATGCAGGGGACTTCTGCCAGGTACTTCATCCAGTCTGCAGCCGACATATTTTGCTTTTGTTTGCATTTGTAACATCTTTTCAAACCTGCTCTCTCTCTGTTTCTGAGCAATGGGTAAAGATTAGTTGCTGCATCTCAGCTTCAGGAGGAGCAAAAGGAGTATTTCTTAAATAAATTGTGCTTGTTTACCCTACTACTTCCAACAAAACAAGTGTGTTTCCAGTGATACAAGCCTATAGACTTGAGCTGTAATGGAGAGGGAGGAGTCAGAAGAGAGTATTGTCTAATAGGAACTTAATCTTTAGTAAAAGCTGAAGGTTGAATAGGGGCTTTTATATTGATTATTTTAGAGACTGGATAACAAAGCAGATAAAGAATGCCATTAATTAACAGAATACTTACCTGGTTTATAAATTATACACAGACCAGAGTTATTTTAAAGAGGAGTCACCCACTGTATCAGTCTAGTTCTTTTAGAAGGTTGGCTATTGACCTGAAACAAGAATGTTTTCCAGATCTCCTCTGCCACACCCCCCCATACACGGTCTTGTTTGTCTGTTTGGTATTATGAAAGAATGGGCATTTTGACAGCTCCTGTGTCAAGAAGCCTGGATTTAAAGTCAGTCTCATTTTTATCTAGTTGCAAAATAACATCATGTAACATCTTTGAATCAGAAGCTCATTATTATTTGAGAAATTTAGAAGTACATGTGTCACAGATTGTGACTTTGGGAGTTGGACTGAGCAATTTCCTTCCCTATCAGGGCATGCACTGTAAGTTAGAAGTGGTAGAATGAGTGTTGGGTTGTGGTTTGGCAATCCTTATGGCAGTCCCTAGGCTTTATACATGGATTAATGTGGTCTGTGGCATACGTGAATTTAGAAGTTGGCCTAGAAACAAAGCAGGCACATAATGACTGTCTCGGAAATCTCAACAGCACTGCCTCAAAGTCTCCTGAATAGCAGGAAACCTCACAATAGTTTTATGTTTTCCTGTAACTTTAGGCTCCTTTTGAATGCAACAGGGAAAGGGTGGTTCGTTACATGTGTGCTTGTTGCACGGAGGTGTCAGAGGCTGCCAGAGCTGTTCATTGTGAAGGGCAAGTAGGACTATCGTGAAGGAGCAGTTTCCGAGTGGTTTGTCTGTCGTGTCATCAGTGAATTGGGATTTCAACAACGGCCTCTTCTCTCCCCTTGCTGCTGTACAGGTTGAACGATCCGAAGATGTCGGAAGCAGAGCGTCAGTCGATGGAAAGCGAACGGGCAGACTGCAGCCTGTTTGTTCAGGAGCTTCTACTGTCCACTTTGATGCGGGAAGAAAGTTCCTCCTCAGATGAGGATGAGCGGGGGGAGATTGCAGATTTTGGTGCTATGGGCTGTGTAGATATTATGCCTCTAGATGTTGCTTTAGAAACCCTAAATTTAAAAGAGAGTAATAAAGGAAACGAGCCTCCTCCACCTCCTCTTTGATGACATCCCACTTTGCAGACAATGTCCTCTGTGCTGTATTTGCCAATGAAAGTGGACAACAACTATCTTGGGTTTGTTTTGGTGATTGTAATTTCAGGTCTGTCACTCTTGTTACATTGTGTACATTCAAAAGAAAGAGAGAAAAGATATATATGATAATCATTTCCACTTAACTAATTTTTACTTTTAGCAGGTAAATGTAGGTTGCAGTGCAGAGCAAAAAGCTCTGTGTCCTGTACCTTGACATGCAAAAGGCTCTCCTAATATTCCACATTCAAACTGAAGAGGAAAAAAAAATGAAAAATCTCTAATGAAGCTGCTGTGTGTATTTATGAATATTAATGAATAAAAACTGCTTGGATGGTTTACCTTAACTACTGCATGACGTTTTTTGCAGCGTGCATGAGTTTTAGTGACCTTGTAATTTAAAAATTTAAATACAAGGAGTAAAACTATAAAACCCAAAGCTTTTCCATTATTCAAAGGTTATGAGACAAAAAGGTTAGTGCTGACTAGCAGTTTGTGGCCACAAAGTAGTTTTTCAATCATATGTGACAGAATGACACCTTGATGTGCTGTTCCCGCGCAGGATGGAAACTCTGCAGTGGGATATATTGTGGTGACCAGGGTGTGGCATTTTGCTGTATGTGACCATTATGTTGCTCTGTCAGCCATCACCTCAGTGTGGAGATGAACTTTTTTGTAGGAGACACACCATTAAGCCCACTGCTGGAAGCTACTGCAAGGGGGGCTTTTCTGTGCCCTAAAATCAAATGATACTCACTTTTGTTTAAAGTTTTTCCTTTTTGTGGTTGTTAAAATTCTTTCATTGTTAAATACGTTTTATTCAGGTGTAGACAATTCATATATTCACTGTGTTTAAAAAAAAAAAAAGGTAACCTGGATCATCCTGTCTTAGTTTAAGAAGCCTTTCACAGTCTCAATCATATTTTGAGTTATCTGTGTATTTGCTTCATAGTTTGCAGAGACCTGTCAATGCCAGGACAGCTTGAGTGTTTGGATTCCCAGATTGTCAGTATATTACGATTGAATTCTTGATGCTAACTTTAGCACCTTTTATTTATTGTTTCTTTTGGTTATTTTTGCTGGTATAAAAAAGTTGAAAAAGCCTTTTAGTGGAATTGTGCCACTTGAAATGCCTACACTGTTAACCCTACTGGTTTGGAAAAAAAAAAAAAAAAAGAGTATGGTGTTCTTGTGCATAGAAGTTTGTAATAATCTCCAGGCAAGGACGTAAGGGGGGTATGTTTGGTTTTGGTTCCTGCCCCTTCCTCCCCTTTTTTTTTTTATTTTGGTGGGGTTTTTTTGAATGTAAAGCTAGATGATAAAAATAAAAGTGCACACAGCTTCTGATGAAAATTTAAACTAGGCTTATATCATAATGGTGTCTTTCCACATCTTTCTCACCTCACCCCCCTCTCTCTTTCTCTGTATCCTTTCATCTCTGCAGCATTGCTAGCATTTTAGAGTAAATTTACAGACTTGAGCACCAGATGGTGTTTTCAGCGGAACTGTGACATGTATGCTAATCCCAAATAATAGCAGCAAAAGAAGCAACCCCATAGACTGAAGTTAAGTTCCATTCCTGTTTTGTTTTGTTTTTACATCCTCAAATCCTGGTTGTTTTCACAGAGAGCAGTACTAGTTTGTTTTCTTTTAGTCTTTGCAACAGGAAATGTTTCAAGGGAAACTTCACATGAGGCCTCTGGTTATCCTGAGAGTTACTCCCAGTAGGGACTTTTTTATTGATTGTTGAGGATTTTAAAAATTTTTTCAAGCTGTAGTCTTTTCAAACACATCCTTCTGCACATTACAATAAGACACACGGTTCAATAAAGCATTTTCAAGACTGTTGTTCAGTTTATTTTCTTTGGTTTTAATATATTATCCAGCCAGTTTCGTTCCAGCAATTTCTGCAGGTTTGTTTATTCCAGCTGTCTACAGAATCAGATCATGTACAAACGGTGGGTGATGTACATAAACACATGTTAAAACCAGGTGCTGTGGCAGGTGATGAAGTGTGTAACCCTGAACTCTTGGCAGGTAGGTGAATCCATGTTTCTGCAGAACAGGATGTGTTTTAAGGAAGCTCTTGTCAGTGTGTTACTACTTGGACTTGGTGTATGGCTGGTCTCCAGATGACACTTACCCTGCATGACTTCCATGCTCCATGCAGCTTTGCTTTGAAGAGGATGCAAAACTGTGCTTATCTGTGTAGATTGAGCGACCGAATATATGTTGACTTGAATTCAAAAGTATTCTTGGGAATCACATTAATGGTTATTCAGGTTTTGTGAGGTTTAGAAATAACGTGAAATGGCTACTATGAAGGTGTTTATTCTAGTAGTCTGCCAATCCGTATTTGCAGGGAAGTGTTTTTCTTTACACAAGAGGCTGTGTCTGGTTAGTATTTTTGGGGTATTTCCAGGTCATTTGTGTTTATTTTCAGGGTGCTCTGTGCTACAATGAAATTAGCCTTCAGAAACTTTGCAGGAGAATCCTGTGGGGATTGACTTACTGCCTGTTCCCTGTGAGGGGACAAACCTCCCCCACACACAAAAAGCCCACTCACAAACCATCCCAAACCACATCACAAGAGCAACCAGCACTGTTGAAGGAAAAGGAGCCTTAGCACAATGTTTGGAATGTAGTGAAACCTGTATCAGACACCAGTGTGTAACTAAGGACCAGGGGAAATGGCTGGAAGTTGCACCAGAGGAGGTTTAGATGGGATATTGGGAAGAATTCCTATACTGAAAGTGGTCAGGCACTGGAACAGCCTTCGTAGGGAGGTGGTTGAGCCACCATCCTTGGAGGTATTCAAAGAACAGATGTGGCACTTCAGGGCATGCTCTAGTGTCTGAGGTTGTGGGGTTTTTTTGGTGGGGTGTATGGTTTGTTGGTTTTGGGGTTGTTTGGGTGTGTTTTGTTTTTATTATGTTGATGGTTGGACTCGGTGATCTTGGAGCTTCTCCAACCATGATGATTCCATGATTCTGTGTTTGTGAACTGGAGTAGCTGGTGGGAGGCCTGGCAGAGGTGGTGATTCAGGCTCCCTTGAGGTGCAGGGTGGGGAGCTGGGCTGGGTGTTGTCCCTGGGCATGGCGCTGGCACACGCTGTCCCTGTCACCAGTGGTGCAGCAGGGGCCAGGCTGTTGGGTCTTAGTTTTTTTCTGTTTGGGTCAACGCCAAAAGAAGGACACACAAGGTGGTGTGATAAACAACGAAACATGCATTTTAACTCCTGTCCACCTCCAGTTTTACTTGTGGTTGTCGCTGCCTTCATCAAGGCTTAGGTGGTGGTCATGGTTTGGGTTGTCTTTTTTTGCCTTCCTCCACCCTTATCTTGAGAAGGGTTTGTAAAAAAACCTTCTTTAACAGTGTGGAGTTGAGCTCCCAGGTAGCTTGTGGACACTGGACGAACTTTTCCAGTTCCATTACTTAATCTTCCTTTCATCATCTTTGACATACCTGACCTTCACCTTCCACATCAGCCTTGCTTTGCCAAACAAAGGGGTTGCCTTGCTGTTTTGAGACCAATTTATGCTTTTTGCTCCAAAGAACTAAGTACATGTGGTGGGAACTGTCGCTGCTGTGTCCTGTCCTGAAGGGTGTTGACGCCACCCTCTGGGGCCACCGTGCTGTCCCGGCAGCCTCGCAGGTCTCCTGCAGCCTCCCTGCAACTGCCTTGCTGGTGCTCGCAGAGCTCGGTGGGTACAATTGTGCTGGGCTCTGCTCTGGCACAGAGGCTCTTTGAGACAGGTTTATTTGCAGCTCTTTATCTGCACTGCCTAAAGTTGCCTGGGGGGACAAGAAAGATGGAAAAGGAGAACCCTAAAGGGGACCTGTGCAGCTTCTAGCCTGTGCTTCTACCACATCCTTTTAACATGGTCGTGGTCATGGCCCCTTCAAAAACGTCATTACACCACAAGGCTAAATGTGCTTAGGATACCATGGTAAAAGCAGGGCCCCTGCTCCTGTGTGGTGGGGGAGAGGTGCCAGAAGAAGACAAACTGCAGTGCTACCTCCTCCCTGTTGGGCCAGCAACTGCGGGAGGGGGAGAATGATGGGTGTGGTGGGCAACACTTCCTGCCGCCACCTCTCTGGGGCATAAAGGCAGGAGGTACATGGTTGTCCTGATTGGAGCCTAACATGGCAACAAAGAAACAGCCCCATGGCTGCTCACTCCTTCCACCCATACACACACATAAACACGGGGGGATAGGGAAGATGAAGGCCAACTAGAAGCACATGGGTTAAGACCAAGGACACACTGATGACCACAGGACAGAGACAACACCAAGAGCAGGGCTTACACACCTTATCCCCACCCCTCCCTTCTTCCCAGGCACAAGTCACTTTCCATTTCTCCCATTTCTCTCCCTCCTTCCCCACAGCAGCTCAGAGGGACAGGGGATGGGGACTAGAGTCAGTTCACAGGCTGGTGGTTCTTGCTGCTCCTTCCTCCTCAGGAAGAAGGGATTCCTTACAGTCTTCCCCTGCTTCCTCACAGGGTCCCTCCCACGGGAGAGAGGCCTCCACAAACCTCTGCTTCGTGAGTCCTTCCCACCAGGTCTGGAGCTGCTCCAGCCTGGGCTTCCTACAGAGTCATGGGCTGCTTAGGGGACAGTCACCTCCCCTGGCACCAGGGTTTTCCACAGCTGCATAATCCAAGTCCACTGGTAGCAAATCTGAGTCCACAGGCCAAGTTCACCCCTCCTGGCGCCTTCAGGGAACATTCCACCACGTTCCTCTAGGAATGCAGGGGGACAGCTGCCATCTCGCCATGGGTTGCAGGGAAAACTTCTGCTTGGGCACCTTCTTCCCCTTCTTCCTCAGCAGCCAGCCGGGATCTTCACCCCAGCGCTGCCATTCACATCTCCAGCACAGCTCTTCTTTTTCCTAACTGCTCGCTTGGCTCAGGTCTTACCTCAGTTCTTTCCTGTGTCAATCACAGAGGCGCATCTCTTGCCTCTAAAACGGCTCCTTGGCTGGTTTTGGAGCAGGTGGAGCTTCTCAGCTTCTTACAGGAGCCACCCCAGGGTCCTTCCCCCACTACCAAAAATCCCGCCAAACCAAACCAGCACAGGGGGGCACGGCCCGCAGGGTTGGCAGTCTCTCTCCCAGGGCTGGCAACTGAGCACCCAGGTCCTCCCTGCAAATCCTGGCCTTGCACAGGGCAAGGCAGCCAGCTGGGGGAGGCACCATCCAGCCACTGCCACTCCCCGCTGTCTGCTCCCACCACACTCGCCCTCGCAGGAGAACTCTGCAAGGCACTGGGAGTGGGGACTTCATACACAGGGTCACGGACATGCGTGCGGGGGACCAAGCTAGAGCAGCAGGGACATGCAGAAGCTGAAAACATGAAACAGTATTTTCTTCTCTCTCCTGAGGCCTGTGCGCCTGCAGGGGCGGCTGCAGGAGAGGTGGCAGCTGACGTCACAAAGGGGTGATTGTGACGTCAGCGTGTCACAGACTGTGACCTCACGGCCCTCCCTGCTTATATTTGGGTGCCAGCACAGCCTGGCTCAGTCTGCCTCGTGCCTGGACTCCGACCGAGCGTGCCTGCGAGGTCTGGAAGCTCGTGCGAGGCTTCACCTGGTGCTGGGCAGTGCTTTGGGAGCTGCCGGCGTCGGCAGCTCTGGGTGCCCATCCCGGAGCCAAACCCTGTGTTTCCCCGACCCTGCCTGGTTCAGGAAGCCGGGCGCTGCAAGGACTCCCTTGCAGCAGCAGAAGTGAGGCGAGAGGCAAACATCTCCCCTGGAGCGGCCGTGGGGCCCGGAGAGCTGGGAGAGTGTCCTTCCCGAGGGGCCTGGCCTTTCCTTCCTGCTCTCCCTGCCCTGGCAGAGCGAGGGGCTGAGGCCTTTCCCGTTTGCAGGGCACAAAACCTGCCACTGCCGTGCCAGTGATGGGGAGCAGCTTCTCTTCCTCCGTGTTCCCAAGGTCCCTGCAGGGCGCAGAGAGCAAATGGAGCTGCCCCATCTGCTGCAAGCCTCAGAATGACACTGCCTACTTGATCCCGTGCCTCCACCAGTTTTGCTTCAGCTGTGCCATGCGCTCTGTACAGCAGAAGCTGAGCTGCCCCCTGTGCATGTTGGAGACAACGTTCGTCTTGTTCTCCAACCGGCCAGACAACGATTTAACTGTGCTCGGAATCCCAGGCCTTGCAGAGCCCTCAGGTGAAGAACAGCAGGGTGAGAAGGAGGAGGATGCAGAGCAGGGGCCCAGGGCTCAGGCAGGTGGCTTCCCCCCTGAGGTGTGGGCAGACTTCTTCCAGAGCCACCCAGATAACATCAGGCCCTTGCAGCTGTGGCTGAGGCAGCAGCTCGAGGGGCTCTTTGGGGGCCAGTGCTGGAAAGTGACTGCGTGGGAGGGCATCATTGTGGGCCTCCTGTGCCTCCGTGGACTGGACGTGGCAGTGTTGGCAGAGAAGCTGCAGACTGGGCTGCAAGAACACACGCAGCCATTCCTTCTGCAGCTCAGCACAGCTGCCGAGTGCCTGTGCGGCACAGCCATCCGCCGGCACCTGGACACGCAGGACACCTCCTCTAGCAGCCCTGCAAGGTTTGATGTTGAGGAGGAAGCTGGCACATTGGATGCTGCCCTCCACAGGCGTCCCAGCTATCACCCACCTGTGCCTGTCACAGCAGAGCAGGAGGAGCCCTGGGAGGATGAGGATGGCCCTGCACCCAGCCCCAGTACCCCATGGTGGGTAAGGCTCTACTCCGTGCTGGCCACTTTCAGCAGCATGGCAGGCTTCGATGAGCAGGAGGAACCTAGCAGGTTGGAGGCTGCCCTACATGAGGGTCCTGGCCATCCCCCATCTCTGCCTGTCACAGCAGAGCAGGAGGAGCCCTGGGAGGACGAGGATGGCCCTGCACCCAGCCCCAGTACCCCATGGTGGGTAAGGCTCTACTCCGTGCTGGCCACTTTCAGCAGCATGGCAGGCTTCGATGAGCAGGAGGAACCTAGCAGGTTGCAGGCTGCCCTACATGAGGGTCCTGGCCATCCCCCATCTCTGCCTGTCACTGCAGAGCAGGAGCAGCCCTGGGGGGAGAACGATGGCCCTGCAGCCAGCCCCACCCCCCTGTGGTGGGTAAGGCTCTGCTCCACGCTGGCCACTCTCAGCAGCACTGTAGACTTCGATGTGGAGGAGGAGCCCAGCACACTGGAGGCTGCCCTCCACAAGGATCCTGGCCTTCCCCCATCTCGCCCCCTCAGAGAATATCAGGAGCAACGCTGGGAGGAGGACGACGGCCCTGCAGCCAGCACCAACCCCAGCATCCCAGGCTGGGAAACACCCAAGTCCAGCCTGGCCTCCTCCACCAGCCGTGCAAGCTTTGATGTTGAGGAGGAACCAGGCACGTTGGACACCACCTTGCGTGGGGATCCCAGCTGTCTTCTGTCTCTGCCTCTCACAGCAGAGCAGAAGCAGCCCCAGGAGAAGCCAGGGAAGGTGCTGCCAGCAGGTCTTGGCACACCCAGCCACAGCAGGGACTACTTGCCTAGGGAACCCCGCCGCCCCCCAAAGATCAAGGCTGACAGCCCCCTAGACAGTCCGCAGCCCTGCAAGAAGCTGCGCCTTGCAGGCAGCCCGAGCTCCGGCACCTCCCTGGGGGTAACTGCTGCTGTCCACCTGGCCTCCCCCAGCAGCTCTGCAGGATTCCAGGTGGCAGCGGCCACAGGTCCCACCTCTGCCCAGAACAGGGATCGCTTGCCTGGGAAGGCCCGGTGCCCCACAAAGAGGAGGGCCCCCAGCATCCTGTCCTGCAAGCGGCTGCAGCTTGAAACCAGCCGCAGCTCTGTCCCCAGCACCGCCCTGGGGGTAACTCCTGCTGCCCACCCCGCCTCCCCCAGCAGCTCCGCAGGATCCCAGGTGGCAGCGGCCACAGGTCCCACCTCTACCCAGAGCATGGAGTGGTTGCCTGGGAAGGCTCAGTGCCCCCCAAAGAGAAGAGCCCCCAAACTCCCAGACTGTCCCGTGCCCTGCAAGCGGCCGAGCCATGGAACCAGCCACAGCACCTCCCTGGGGGTAACTGCTGCTGCCCACCCGGCCTCTCCCAGCAGCTCTTCAGGCTCCCAGGTGGCAGCAGCCACAGGTGCCTCCTCTGACCAGAGCATGGAGTGGTCGCCTGTGCAGCCCCAGCGCCCCCAGAAAAGGAAGAGGGTCTCCAGGTGACCTCATTCTTCCCCACCCCAGAGGAGGCCATGCTGCCTTTAGCACTGGCGGGGCTGCAGCAACACCTTCTTCAAGCAGCCATTCAAGCCTTGACGTGGAGGAGGAACCTGGCACACCGGAGGCCACCCTCCACGGGGGTCCCAACAGTCCCCCATCTGTACCTCTCACAACAGAGCAGGAGCAGCCCTGGGAGGAGGACGACGGCCCTGCAGCCAGCACCAACCCCAGCATCCCAGGCTGGGAAACACCCAAGTCCAGCCTGGCCTCCTCCACCAGCCGTGCAAGCTTTGATGTTGAGGAGGAACCAGGCACGTTGGACACCACCTTGCGTGGGGATCCCAGCTATCTTCTGTCTCTGCCTCTCACAGCAGAGCAGAAGCAGCCCCAGGAGAAGCCAGGGAAGGTGCTGCCAGCAGGTCTTGGCACACCCAGCCACAGCAGGACTACTTGCCTAGGGCACCCCGCTGCCCCCCAAAAAGCAGGGCTGACAGCCCCCTAGACAGTCCCCAGCCCTGCAAGAAGCCGCACCTTACAGGCAGCCCGAGCTCCGGCACCTCCCTGGGGGTAACTGCTGCTGCCCACCTGGCCTCCCCTTCAAGGAGGGTGCAGCAACACCTTCTTCAAGGCAAGGGAAATAAATTTGTCTTCCCCTGACACAGTCTCTGGATGCTGCTTTCTGCCCCTTCCCCTGGTGTCTTTGCTTGTCCTCCGCCCCACAGCGTGGCAGCCACCCGCCTGCTGGGGCCCTGCCATGGGCTCCCAGAGCCTCAGGGCCGTGGCAACAGCAACTCCTCCCGCAGGGAATCCTGCGGCAGCCGCACACCCTCGGAGCGGGAGATGCCGAGGACAGAGCGGGCAGGAGGGGAAGCTGGTTCTGCTGTAGCTCCGACGGGGACACAGCTGGGCCAGTGCCCCAGGCGGAGCAGGGCGCTCTGAGGAGCCGTTTTCCAGCCAGCACCACGGGCCAGAGCGCTGGGATTGGCCCAGTGGGGTCACCTCACCCACCCTCGCCTCCCCTGCCTGTTGCTCCGGCCGAGTTCAGAACTTGCCGCCCGTGGCAGGGAGGGAAGAGGTGGTGGCCACATTCCTGCCTGGCTCCCCAAAACGTGACTTGGGGGTGTGTTTTCACAACAAGCTCCTGCCCTTTCCGCACTGCGTGCCACACACAGGGATGCCGCTTGCACCAAGAGGCTGGGAAGGACTGCCTCCTGAGCCTGCCATCTGCCTACTGGGTGTCTCCTGGGTGCAGGCACCGGCCACCACCACCATCTTGCAGCTGAACTTTACTTGGCTGGACGCCGATTCCTAGGACAGGGCTTTGTCCTGGCCGTGCTGAGTGCAAGCAATGGCCATCGGCTCTGGGAACGAGCGCTAATTGTCCTCATGCGTGGTGGCTCTTGCTGAGTCAGAGGCCGTCCTTCCCTGCAGGTGGGACACACGGGTAGGTAGGTTGCACTCGAGTAGCCCGAGAAAGGTCATCTGCAGAGATCAGACAGCCCCTCCTCTCTGCAGGGGCACGGAGCAGCAGCAGGGAGCGGTAGGGCTCCCTGCTCCGGCAAGGCAGAAGGCGGATCTTTAGCAGGAGATCAGCCGTTAAGCAGTTAACGGCAGATCTGGGAGGCCTGAGAAGTCACCTAAAACTGAAACCTCTTAATGATGCTCGCATTAAAGAGACTACAATTCCAACTACGATGAGACAAGCCTGCTGCTCTGTAGCCACAGGGTGCCTTGACACATTCTTTAGAGACTGGTGCGATTGGCTGCTGGATTATGGAGTTCAAGGTGTGGTTCAAGAGGGGTCACTTGGGCTGGATCATACCTTCGCTCATTGAACGCAGGAATTGTTTGGTGCACACACATTCCCCCCTGTGCAGCCCACGCTGCCCAAGCCACTGGCTCCCATCCAGTCCTGACATCAGTCTTCTTCTGAAGGTTAGGCAGGACACCCTCACCTGATGGTGTGCTGCAAGCTCAGCAGGCAGCAGTCTTTTTCCTGCCTTCAGGATCTCTCTGACCCCTGAACTCCAAAAACTTGCAGGGTTTTGCTAAGCTCTCGTGTTGCTCAGGAGCTAGTGAAACAGCATTAACCAAACTCTGGCTTCAAATAGTTAACTGCTTGTAGGGTGTACATCTCTCATCTGGGCCTACTGCTAGTGAGCTGTAAAAGCCTTTTGTGGGAGCTTATCTGTCTGTAGTTTTAGGGAAGAAATACAAGGGTCCTTGAAGAAGAAACAAGCTATTAAACTGCGACTAGGGATGCCCACTGTAACCAGTTCTACTGAGGAGTCAGCAGAGATAAATGGGAGAGGAGACAGGACTCGGCCAAAGGTTCCTGTGAGGAAGACTCCAGGATGAAGTAAACGACCCCCAGGAGACCCTCATGGACTGAACACGCACGCGATAATGGGCGGACACTTATGTAAATGATTTCTCAGGAGACTAATGAATAAATAAACCGTTTCTTAGAAATATTGCCCAGAATTGAGTATCAGCTGTGTACCTGTCTCTCACCTTACCCTGTAAGGGGAGCTATCCCCTGTGCGTCCAGCACCGTGACTAAAGAACACCGACTGAACAGTACTTGGACTGTTGGGTGGACTTTCTTTGTTTCACTAGTTCAGCATCCTTAGGGCCGAGATGAGGATCGTGCCTCTATGTCTGGGACCCGTACTGCAGCAGGATATTTAACTCCTCTGGGGCTCCTTCAGGGAAGGGGATTCCTGAGAACCAGCTTCAGCCCAGGAGGACTAGTCTCTGCTGACTCCTGCAGTAGTTAACAGAGCTCGGTCAGGGCCTCCTGAGGGCAATTCAGAGCAAGAGAATGATGCTCCGAATTACCCGTTGGAGGGCTGTGACTCTCTGCTGCCTAGAGAGGAAGCCTTGGGAGACCTACTCTAGTGTGCACAAGTTGGCCTCTGTGAGTCTGCAGCCGCGTGCCCGTGGAACTCAAATTGTTTGATAGCTTGAGCCAGCAGGAAGGGGCTTTCATTCTGCCCCTTTTTGCACAGAAATGAAGGTCTAGACGGCTGAAGCTTGCTAGCACAGCACCCTTCAATTTCTTGAGTCTTCACAGGGGTAGGACAACATCTCAACAAAACAATGCCAGATGGAAGGAGAAGACAAGTACAGCTTGCCCACCCGACACCATGGGGACCACTTGTCAATTTGCCCTCTTACTTTATTCAGAGACCTAGATGCTGTTCTTTTCAGGATGTCCCTATCAGGGACAGGGATGTTCTCAGGATGGAGGCCTGTCCCTGTCAACGGGCAGATGAAACAACTGTTGCAAAACCACTTTTCAGACAGAACTCATCCCCGGGTTTAGTATCCCCTACAGGTAGACAGCAACAAAGCAATGCAGAGATATTGTGCAGCCCTGCAACTAGAAGCAAAGTGTCCTTGTGCCTGACCCCACAAGCCCCGTGGCACTGCAGGGAGGAAAACCTCCCATTTGAAAACAAAACTGTGCGGAGACTGGCCTGAAACTTGGCAAGCACAAAGGGATGTGGCACTGCGGGCAAGCGTCAGCGGGAGCGGATGGGGCTGCAGCAAAATGCCCCGTTCGGCTGCGCCCTGCCGGCAGGGGTGTCGTGGTTTGGGCCTGGCACGACAACAAAGAACCCGCTGCGTGGCTGCTCACTCAGCTCCCCCCATCACACACACACTCTGGCATGAGGAGGACAAAGGCCGACTAGAAAAGCTCATGGGTCGAGACAAAGGACAAGGAGGGTTCTTCACCGATTAAGGTCATGGGCAAAACAAACTAAACTTGGGGAAAAACAGTAATTTAATTTCACACTAATCCAATGCCCACAGGGCAGAGACAACACCAAGAGCAGGGCTTACACACCTTATCCCCACCCCTCCCTTCTTCCCAGGCACAAGTCACTTGGTTGCCCATTTCTCTCCCTCGTTCCCCACAGCAGCTCAGAGGGACAGGGGATGGGGACTAGAGTCAGTTCACAGGCTGGTGGTTCTTGCTGCTCCTTCCTCCTCAGGAAGAAGGGATTCCTTACAGTCTTCCCCTGCTTCCCCACGGGGTCCCTCCCACGGGAGAGAGGCCTCCACAAACCTCTGCTTCGTGAGTCCTTCCCACCAGGTCTGGAGCTGCTCCAGCCTGGGCTTCCTACAGAGTCATGGGCTGCTTAGGGGACAGTCACCTCCCCTGGCACCAGGGTTTTCCACAGCTGCATAATCCAAGTCCACTGGTAGCAAATCCGAGTCCACAGGCCAAGTTCACCCCTCCTGGCGCCTTCAGGGAACATTCCACCACGTTCCTCTAGGAATGCAGGGGGACAGCTGCCATCTCACCATGGGTTGCAGGGAAAACTTCTGCTTGGGCACCTTCTTCCCCTTCTTCCTCAGCAGCCAGCCGGGATCTTCACCCCAGCACTGCCGTTCACATCTCCAGCACAGCTCTTCTTTTTCCTAACTGCTCACTTGGCTCAGGTCTTATCTCAGTTCTTTCCTGTGTCAATCACAGAGGCGCATCTCTTGCCTCTAAAACGGCTCCTTGGCTGGTTTTGGAGCAGGTGGAGCTTCTCAGCTTCTTACAGGAGCCACCCCAGGGTCCTTCCCCCACTACCAAAAATCCCGCCAAACCAAACTGCACTATGGTGTAGGGAGGCATCCACGGCCTTGTGGGAGTTCGTGTGGAGGAGTCTGAGGGACAGAGAAGGGATGGGGTGGGGCCAGGACATGGGATCCTGGGGTGGGTCTCAGTGCCTTGGGGGGGGGGTGGGCGGTGGAGGCAACGAAGAACAATACAGCAAAGGGAAGGAGACGTTGGCAGTGAGAGGAACAACAGGACAGCAGAGGGCACTGTGGTAGGAAGCAGGAGTGGCTGACACACCAGAAGGCTGTGCTGCTATCCAGCATGACCTGGACAGGCTGGAGAGTTGGGCAGCGAGGAACAACCCCATTTTTCAGCAATACAGGTTGGAGGCTGACTTGCTGGAGAGCAGCTGTGTGGAAACGGACCTTGGGGTTCTGATGGACAACAGGCTGACCATGAGGCAAGTATGTGCCCTCGTAGCCAAGAAGGCCAATGGCATCCTGGTGTGCATAAGGAAGAGTGTGGCCAGTAGGTCAAGGGAGGTCATCCTCCCCCTCTATTCTGCCCTGGTGAGGCCACATCTGGAATACTGTGTCCAATTCTGGGCTCCCCAGTTCATAAAGGATAAGGAACTACTGGAGAGAGTCCATCCCAGGGCCACAAAGGTAAGGAGAGGAATGGAGCATCTGCCCTATGATGTTGAAAGAGCTGGGTCTGTTCAGCCTGGAGGAAACTGATGGGGGATCTCATCAGTGCTTATGTATGTCTGAAGGGCAGGTGTCAGGACGATGGGTCCAGTCTCTTTCCAGCCATGTCAAAAGACAGGACAAGGGGCAATGGGCACAAGCTGGAGCACAGGGGGTTCAAGGTAAATATAAAGAACAACAACTTTATTGTAAGTGTGACAGAGCACTGGAACAGGCTGCCCAGAGAGGTTGTGGAGTCTCCTTCTCTGGAGACATTTAAAACCCATCTGGATGTAGGCAATCCTGCCCCAGCTAGGCGGTTGGACTAGATAATCTTCAGAGGTCCCTTCCAACCTTGACCATTCTGTGAGATACTGAAGTAACGGCCGAGGTGAAGAGGGTGACTGGGACAAAACCAAGAGCAGAAGTCGAGAGTGAATCACAATCAGCTGGAGGTGAGCTCTGACAGCTCCTTGCCTCCACCTGACAGTGCCTGTGGCTCAGGAGGAGCTGGCCACCACTTTGGGGCTCTCCTGCCTTCCCCATCCCACAAGCACCTCACCCCAGCCCCGCAGTGCTCTCCTGCTGCAGTGCTTTCACAGCCCAGGGCAGTGCCCAGGGGGGCAGGCCCAGCTGAGCTGGCACCAGGGGCTCCTCCCAGTTCTCCTCTCCCATTCCTTCCTCAGAGCAGCCCCGGAAAGGCTGCAGCTGGGTTGCTGCACCTCATCAGCCCCAGCACCAGGCAGGACACTCATGAGCTCAGTATCTCTCTCTGGCTGCTGCTTTCTCTTTCAGCACTAACAACATTTACCCACGTCTGACACTGCCTCCTCCTCCCAGCCCAGATGGCAACACTGGTCACCAATGCCGAAAGGAGGGGAAATTGTTTCTGTTCACACTAGCAGTGATTTCCCCACACACACCTTTAGCTACCTCTGAAGCAGGTACACCAGCTTCAGCTGGTGAAGCTCTGAAGCTTACACCAGCAGGAGAAAACTGTGTTACTTTGGCTGTTTGGCTTTGGCCCTGTGAGAGGCAAACCATGTCGGGCAACTCTTGCTGCCACGGGGCAGCCAGAACAGGTCCTTTCCAGCAAAAGTCAGGAAGTTTGACGCTTCTGGTGCACTTCTGGTGCACTTCTGCTGCTGCTGCCTACCTGCCCGCCCTTGTGCAGCTTCGGGAAAAGCCTTTCCCATATGACAGTTGTAGATGCAAGGATCAGGCTGACCTGCCAGGTGTAGCTTTTTAAGAACTCTAGTTTTTTCTCAGCTGTTCTGTAGTGACTTCAAGGGCAGGGTCTGTATTATCCATATTATTCCCACTCCACTGAGGTTCCTGTTAACCACAGGCTGGCTGCAAAAGCTCCCCCCCTGAACAGCACATCAGACTCAAACCAGCAACTTGAACATGAGCCATGCACTGGCCGTGTTTTTTAACCAAGTACCAGATGAATAAAGGAAAAACAAGCATTTACATTTTATAGAAGCGTTTATTTACAACTTGTTTAACAACTGTACACTCTTATGTCACCTTGGAAGCATTAGTGTATTTGACTGGGAAAAATATTAAACTTTTTGATTCCAATGATCATTACTAAGGAATTTTTTTTGTCTATATACAGATATGTATATTAATACTGCTACCATGACAATCTGGTAGTTACACAATTTGCAGATGAACTGAAATGGGAAGTAAATGTTTTGACACTCTAAGATTCCATTCTTTTACAGAAAATATAATCACTGGCAACTTCACAAACAGTTACTTTGATAATTGGTCAACACTTAATTCAAGACTGTCAAACAAGCTGCTATTAAGAAAGTAAAAGAGTCTTCTATGCAGTACAAATGAAGTTAGTATATCAGAGACATGCTGGAGATCCCCTCTGAGTTGTGAGCTCGCAATCACTTCATGACAGAGATGCTAGGCTAATCTAATTGAAGCTGCCAGCTCACTTGCTGAAAGTTACTGGCTGCACCCAACATCCCTCTGTTGCATTAGTGAACTCAAACAAGATAAACGCACTTAGATATGTCTTCAGGCTCGAGAACAACTGATACTTAAGTCTCTAATTTGCACAGACCACTTGGAGAAATGAGGTACTGCTCGGATTCATCTTGGGACTCCTGTGCAGGCAGGCGCACAGAAACAGAGCCATCCCCTCCCACCCTGCACAGAGCCACTGATTCCAGGGATCCTGCATCCAGCCTGCTGTGGGGCAGTCTGAGATCCCAGTCAAAGCAGCACTTACAAATGAGAAACAAACCATGCCTTTAACACCCAGCTAAAATGTTTTCTAATAACACTTGCTCTGACATGTAACAAGGGACCCATGGCTCTGACCCAGTAAGACACAAATCCTTTAGCTCTCTGCTGGACTCAGTCTGATGAAAGCTTTGCTGCCTCTGCTGCAGGAACACCTGACTTCTCACCACCAAACCCCACATCCTGCCTGCAGGTCACATCAGACTTCACTGTCCAAGGTCCCAGTGGACCAGGAAAGACACATCCCCCTCCTGGAATCTTTCCTGACTTATGTCAGCCAGAGCACCTGGCAGCCACCAGAGGCTTCCCCTCTGGTACAGTATCCAGAAGGGAACATGCCAGACACTTCTCACCGGGATCTTAATGCTTACCCTTCCCTCCCCTGCACAGTCGGCTTGGAGCCTGTTCCTACCTGCTCTTCCCTTTGCCAGGTGGCACAGACTCTCCTGGGGAAACAGAGATGGGGACATGATCTGTCTTTTCTCCAAGTCATTTTGCACGACGCTACAACTCAGTGGTATCAGGATCCCTGAGGACTGAACACACGTGGGTGTCTGAGCACACCAGGTGAGGCCCACTTGAAGGGCCCAGGACAAGACATACCCTGTGTTTCATGGCCAGAAGTGACTGCAAAGACTAGAGACACAACATTACTCCAGCATGGGGGTGCTAACATGGGAAACAGGTCTGGTGGTTATGCTACCACCTGGATAAGCAAAACCATTCTTGGAGCAAGCAGAGTACATACATATTTATATTTTTGCAGGATTAAGGTCCAAGTGAGCAAGAATGGGGTTTCTCTGGAACTGGACTTCAACCAAACCACTTACAGTACTCATCATTCAGGCCCTTCAGATTTTCCAGCAAGTTGGATGGCTTAAAAGCCCCCTTCCCCATTCTTCACACACTGACTTGTATACAATAAACGTCCTAACTTACAAAGCTACAGCATTCCTCATCTTCTGAATCTTGCCAGTACTGAATGTCCAATACAAAACAAAGATACAGTAGTACAAATGTGCAGATATTTAAGAATATTAAATAAGCAGCTTTTTAAATTAATATAGGCAGTACAAAGCATTTTGAGTTACACTGTCTACATATGGCAAATCTTATAGCTAAACTTCATAATACAAAGAACAGCCAAACTAGTGCAATTGGAAATTAAATAGCTAAGACTGCGGTAAGGAGAAAAGAAACAAATAGTACAGGTAGAAGATGAACGACCCAAATTATAAACTGGCAAGGACAGTCTGTGTAATACTGAAGGTGTAGACAGCTTTCATACTTATCTCCATTCAAGTTCTCTCCTCAGATTGTTTTAACAATTGTACACAGATTGAAAAAAAATGTTTCTGAAAGAAACTGACAACACAGCTAAAATGCAGAGAGAAAAATACAACAGCCACAAACTACTGTGTATATACATAGTAAGGAAGCAGGCAGTGTTCTGTGAACAAAGTACCACCCAGTAGTTTGCCTGGCTTGGAGATCATCAGATGAACCTTGCCTGGTTTTGTAAGGAAGATGGGATAGCCAAGCAGCAATTCATTAGTAATTTCTCCTGATAAAACACCTCCTTTGCTTTACTTTAATTATTTAATTAAAGAGTCAAAGTGGATTCTTTAAGGGTGCAGGTGCTTTGAAACCTTAACAGTAACCAAAAAGCATTTTTAGGACTCATAAGACTAGATTTTTATAGTTCAGTATATTAAAACGTTGCAGGAAGTCTGTGTTAATACTGTTAATTGAAATCAAATAAAGTAGACAGGCAGAAGTAAAATGGAGAGCTGACAGTGCTCTGTCAGTTTGCAGAACATCTCCTGTTGAGTTCTGAATATTGGATTTTCTCTCTTCTAACCTCACAGGAGACCTTTTGTGAAGAGAAAGAGTAAATGGAAGCGGGAAATGGGAAAGCCACTCCCCAGGATGGTAAGCTTCTCTGCAAGTAGATCCCCCTTTGAAATCAGATGGCCATGAGTCTTAAGTGTAGAACTGGTTAAGTTTTGGTTATGCAGTCTGGACAGAAAAGCAAGTCATGCACTGAACAGTCCCTGTTACAATAATGCTGCAGGTCATGCAACCACATCACTGTAAATAAAAGAATAAAGAAGAAAGTTAAAAAGCAGATAACACATTACTATTAAAAAACAGAGAACAGCACAGGAATTTTTCAGAGCAGTTCAGTAAGGCTGTCTCTACTTAAGAGTTGTGCAAATCCATGGGGAAAACAGTGAGATTACATGCCAATAACTGGAAAGAGCAAAAACCAGCCTTGGACAGTATCTAAATTTAGGCATAATTCAGACAAATTTGAACACTTCTAAGTCCTCAGGGTACCATTCTCAACTAACACAGC
This sequence comes from Apus apus, assembly GCF_020740795.1. Classification (NCBI taxonomy): domain Eukaryota; kingdom Metazoa; phylum Chordata; class Aves; order Apodiformes; family Apodidae; genus Apus; species Apus apus. The sequence continues at coordinate 64,358,502 of NC_067312.1, read as the reverse complement.
TACGGAAAGTAAGTTCATACAGCGATGATGAAGTCTCAGGCTTTCCTACTGTCTGTAGGACTGTTCAAGAAGTTAAAAAACCAAAGCAATATCAAGTGAAAGGTGCCTCTCCGACACTGCACGTGGTTACATACTAAAAGACATTCAGGGTCATAATGACTCTGTTTGAGCCTTCAAGATCTGAGCACCATCTCAGACTTCAGGCATTTGTTCCATCAAAGCTCACCCTGTGCTCGAGGCTGCAACAGCACCACTGCCACACCACCCGGGGAAGCGCTGTTCACCTCGTGCAAATACAGGGTTGATCTGCCAGAAAACTACTCGTATTCCTGTTAAAATCAGATGAGTAGGAGCAACTGGGCAGCCCAAAGAGCACATCACAATATTGGGGAAAGGAAGCTACGTTTGGGAGAGAACTAGAGAGGTTGGAATATTTCTCCATCCTTGCTGATGCACCCTCTGGATAGGTGGAATGCTTTACTAACACAGCTACAGTGCTTTCAGCTCCCCCAGGTAACACCAAAATCCCAACACAGCGTGGCACAGCACTAACTGCTCATTCTTGTTATCACATTGCACTCTCTGTGATACTACAAAAAGCAAACTAGCTTCACCAGATTGAAATCAAAGCACTCAAACTGTTTCTCTCCCAACTTCTTTCTCCTTGGTATTGCACTGGTTAAAAATGACTCAAAGAACAATGTCCGTGACAGGAAAATCCAAGTTAAATAGATAAGGAAGAATATTTATAACTAAACTCAAGGACTTACTGCAAAGAATCTATCTGTCTACTACACGTCCTGCACCTTGTGTATCCCTCTTTTTTTCCTTCTCATTCACCAACCCAGAACACTAACCATAGTTGAAGAACAAATAGAAATACAGAGATGTAAATCAAATGGACAATTTTTTTTTTAAATTAACACATTCAAAGCATCTCTCAAGAGTGTAGTTTAAGTAATCATGGTCTGTTAAGATTCCTTGGCACTGCTTGGGTGCATCAAGTTACTGAGTTTGGGATTAATACTATGAAGATTACTGCAGTTAGTCAATAAAAAATTAAAAAGTTCAAGCTACACAAATATCTATTCTATTGTGCATAAACAAATATAGTCTACTCCTTCAGTCTCACCTGGCTATTACATAGGTCAGCCTTATTGCTTACTAGCATTTCAAGTGTCCTGTTGCATATAAACAGACATTACACCACAGGATTCCCTTTGAGTCAACAGTGCTTTTGAGAGATCTTGTAAATGCAGGACAGCATATTCTCTTTCAAGGATGTCACAAAGTCATCTGACAGTGCCCTTTCCTGACTAGAAATTCTAACCTTGCTCTAAAAAATTTGTCTGTCAGTTTCTTTCTCTTGGAGTACTCCTTAGAATTAATCAACCTATTTTAAAGCTACCTGTTGAGGCAGCAACACTTTGTAGGACAACAGAGATGTGAGGATAAACTCACTCAGCATAACCTGTCATTGCCTCTGCAGCACCTTCAGGCAAAGGCAGTTTATGCAGCAGATGATGTGCCTATAGGAGTGACTCTCTTCCTTCCTTCCTTTTCCAGTCCAAAATACTCCAGATGTAAGTGAAGACTCACTGACAGCCTGGGGAGTTATTTCTTAGTAAGGCATTTCCCTTCAATAGTCAGTGTCTAATCTCTTTAGCTCTGTTTCGTTCCAAGTGTCCCTTAAAATCTTCCTTTTCTTCTTGCTGTCCAGTTCTGGCTTTTCAACACACAGATGTGACTGGACAACTCCAGCACATCCAAGCTACAGAAAGGATGGCAGCCATTTTCACTAACCTAGCCAGCTCTGGAGGCACAGCTCACACAGGTCAAAGCTCATGCAAAAAAAACACCCCAAAATCCAGACACATGTCCTCTCTGAGCAAGAGGATTCACCTCTTCATTTTAACAGAATGTTTCATACTGCCAATGTCAGCTCATACAGTTGTTCCACAGTAAGGCTTCCAAAAAGATTTCTAAGTGCTTGATTTCCTGAGATCACATTTCAGCCATAATCCAGCTACTGAACTACTCTGTAGGCAGCACACCTGATGTATGACTACTTGGCTTAGAGGAAAAAATACCACTTTAAAGCATTTCCTGATAAAGTAACCTCTTTTAGCTTTCTATGTGTACAATGCTGGTGAGGAAAATGCCTGCAAAATTTGCTAAATTTGGAGACACCAAAGTTTATCAATACAATATTACCACAGAGTCTACATCCTACCTAAAACACATGTACGAAACCTTGTAAGTCAGTACTGTGCAACTGAGTGCAAAACCAGCTCCCTCATCAATCCTTGCAAAAAGTCAAAATAGCAGGAAAGAATGAAAACCTCTGTAAAATGATTAAAATTTAGATACTGTCTTGCTTCATAAGAAAACAAAAAAATTCCCACATTAAGGAGAATCTTTCCCAAAATATTTCACTAGATGAAAATGAAGTGGTGAAATTAAAATATTTTCCAATTACCAAACCTACAGAAAATGTCAACACATCAAGACAACTAAATCCAGTAAAAATCTTCCAGGAGGCTGCTAAGTGGATAGTCTCATATACTAGAAAACAGAGGAAGAGTAAAAGCTACTTGCGCATGTCAAAATACTGCAGACTTTAAAATTGCCCAGTTCTCTTACATTTTCTTGAGAGCTTGCACATACCACTTAATATTTAAGATCATCATAAAGTACAAATAGGAATATTCACTGTTAATTTTTTCCATACATTATGAATATAAAATTGCCAGAGATCCTTACATGAATAGAAAGCTGCAGAAAACTTGGAGAAGCATTACTGCTATCTCAACTGACACCAGAACAGGACAAATTATCATTTCTGTATTTTTAGAGAAAAGCATCTTGTAGTCATTACATATTTACTTCATGTTATAATACATTAAGCTATATGCTCTGTGCTCCCTTTGTACTGTGGGTGGAACACACAGCCTTTACATCAAGATTACTTCAGTTGTCACAGTACTTGGAAAATACATGTTACGATCAAGTGGTTACGTGTTGCTACCAAGAGAACGGAGAATGTGAATATTCTTTTCTGTAATGTCTGATCAGATATGTTAACAATTAAGTAACTCTCCACAGAAGTATATCAGCTGGATAGCACACACACCCCTGAAGTCCAGAAATGAAGCTTCAGCTCTGAACAATTAAAATATTAATCCATTTAACCACTACCTCCTAGAGACATCAATAAAAAAATATCTCAGAGGGCTTATTCTGGGCAGATACTCGGCACAGTGCTCAGGAATGTACTCGCATGAACTCTTCACCTGTTTTCTGCTGCTTCTAGACTGCAGAACCTCTTCCCTTTAACCTCAGGGTTTTCTTGTGTATCAGGGCAGGATACAGCACTGGTTAATATTTACCATAACAATTTTGAGGGAAACAGCCTTTGTTGCCCCAGAAATAGTCTTTGTTGTCCATAAAAGCTTTGTAGTAATACCTAATTTACTGAGATAATTCTGTTTTACAAGGGGTTTTTTGTTATTATTTTATTACTGAAGATGAGAGAAATTAACATCACTCACTGGTAGCTCATCTATACATGTGCTTATTCCCTGCAGTCACACTCTGACCCTCTTATTTTTCTTAATACCACACTACGTCCAAAGCTACATAACAAGCCGGGAAAATAATGAAGCTGAACCCTTTCAAAAAAGAAGCTGTTCTTGTGAATGTGAAGGTTTAAGGATGCTCACTATTTGCATTCATCCACACTCAAAGATAAAGAATCGATGTATGGTGCAAATAATGTAAGTAAAACACTGAAGAACAAGAAATTTAATTCCTGATGATTACCCTTAGAAGGCAGAAAAAATGACTTACTGGAACTGGATAGCAACAGAGTATATTTTTCTAAGATTGCAGTATATTTTTAGACTTTTATATTCAATACAAATCCTGGGAACTACCAAAATTTCTACAAGTCTGCAAATTCTCAAAAGAGAAAGTGCTTGTTCTATCTTGCCCAGCACATACTTCGAGCAACAGTAAAGCACAAATTCTGTATCAGTCGTTTTGCTCTTTGATACTATATAATGTTGCTATACATTCTCAAGAGGAACTACAGAAAATGCGTCAGTGTCTTGTCCTAAAGGAAAAGGAAAGACCAACCAGACTCACAAAGCAGAAGATATAAGCTGACAACCACCAAGAAGTGAAAGAAGCAACTAAATTATTAGACAAAATCAAGAGATAAAACTTCCCATTAAGGTCCTAGTATTCCTTGCTTTCACAAAAAGGCCTTGGCAATTTGGTAACAGACAGAGCCAGCCAGATTAAAACAAAAACGGAGCTTCAGGTATTCTTATGTTCTTTCTCTGGGCAATATAAAAATCTGAAATCTCAAACAAGAATAAATTCTCTCAAATAACTGATCTTATTTGCTCCTGTTCACACATGCCATGCAGTAAAGCATTCTTCAAATTACTAGAATGGATTGCACAATAAGATCAGTAAAAGACACCCGCAAACCGTGGTCATCTTGCTAGGTAACATGTATGACTTCTTGTCTCTTTAGTATTCTGTATCTCAGAAAGTGACAGTAAAATGCATGTCACCTCACGGAGCTACAGAAATTGTCCTAAACTTCCTTTATATTGTTACCTCTCTAAACACATAAGATACTTTCTCTGTCTTACATTGCAAGAATAGCCAAGACATGTCTTATGTTGAGTAAGTAAAGAGAATTTTTAGAAAATAAGTTTTTTTTCAAATGGTGAGGAATAAAAGACAAATCTATAAGCATTTAATACAATTCAGCATCTGTTTTCATATTACTAGGGCCAGGGTTGGGGGTGGGGGAAGGGGGAAGAAATCAGAACTGGTATTTTTTCAGACACATACTGAATTTCTCAATCTAGATTAAAACAGATTATGTACTTGAGGATAAAACAGTAACTCAAAGAGTCATTCACCTGTTTCTTACCCTCCGATCGTTGTTTTAATTAACCTCTGCTTATTCTACCTGAGTTGTGAATTAACATAGACCTTGAGAAGTCTAATAAATGCTAGTATATCTTTTCCCTACAGGGATTTATGAAAAACTGTTTTCACTTGGGAGGGCATTAAAAGAAGGTAAAAGAATAAATTTATAAATGAGACTGCAGGTGCATTATTGTCCAAACAGTCTCTGAAAGATATTTAAAACTGAATCACAGCTGAACTTTGTAGGAACAGAACCTGAATTAATAGCATGGGCCAACATCCACCCCACTGATCAACATGAAGGTGTTAAAATGATTGACATACAATTAATCAGCTACACATGAAAAAGGCAGTACAGAAAATCACAGCCAGTTTCCAACAAAGTCAGCAGCAAACTCACCTGAAGGCACTGGTACCATTAGTAAGGCAACTGATACAATTATCCCCATAATCAATATATTAAAAGCAAGTATTTTAGTAGGGGATCACAACCAGAATACATTAACATCAAGAATAATCATTGAGGCCTTGATCCATTATGTACTGTTCATCCATAATTAAAATTTTAAACCAAATGTCCTTTCTAAATGGATTATGCAGTAGCATATTAGAGGAGTCTAAATATTCCTCAGTCTTTGTATAGTATATATTAAGCACACACTTGACCAAGAAGACTAGAACTAACCATTTGAAAATAGTCAACTCTGGCAGCAAAAGAGGTAACACTGGTAGATAGAGAAAAACCTTAAAAAAAAAAATCATCCTGCTTCCCTATTAAATGCCAAGAAAAAGAGCAAACTTTGCATGTAGGAGATTAAAAAAAAGTTATTTTTGCTATTGGTAAGTTTTTTAGTAGCAAATATATTTCACAACAATATGATATGCTAATTTTGCACTTATGTGATGTGTTTTCAGCATTTTTTGAAGCAACAGGTTAGCGCATGAAATAGAAAGCTTACTTCCCTTTGAACAAGGACAGTCTTAGAAAGCGTAACAACCCTTATAGGCACATTATCAACTGTGACAGGAAATGTACGTTGTTACACAGCTAATATGAGGCTTTACCTAAGAGATGAGGCTTTATACAAACACGACACTGTTATTATACAGCACTCCTCTAGATGTTTCCAAGCCTTTGGCACATTCAAAAAAGGTAGAGGGAGAGAGAGAGATATTGACTCCAAAAAAATATAAGCAAAGGGCATTACAGAACAATGATAAAACATAAGAAAACCCTTTCCTGGACTGTAAAATAATAGCAGTAACAAGGGAGAAAGAGAAAGGATGCTGGTTGGTTTTCCTTGAATGTTGTCACTTGCAACAGAAGTGGCCTGGATCACAGGGCAGTTTTCTTTTTAAGGGCAAGGCTTCTCTACCTTGCTGTTGCTGGCTGGACATGACCAGGGTAAGATCTCCTCGTGCTCGTGGCTTGCCTTTGTCTAGCCAGGAAGGACTGTCCTGAGCCTGTACTAGCCAGTCTATCTTCTGCTGCTTTTTTATGCAGAGTCATCCCCTATGAACAAAGAGAAACTTCTCAGTGAACACAGAACACCAAACAATTTCACTCACATTTTTTTTATTACCTACTTCACCAAAACGGACAAAGCTATTTGAATTTCAAACTTGAGGCACCATTTTTTCAAGGTTAGGTCACTTCCTTATGGTTTGAGTAATTTAGGTGAGGGTCTGGTCCCTGTTCCACATCCTTTGCATAGGACTAAACTTGCACTCAAGTTAAAGGTGTCATATCTCTGAGTACTTACTGCAGCAAGTAGGCAGTATTGCTTTTATTGTGCTTTTCTGTATTTTCTTTATTTTGTATTGCTTATCATTTAAAAACACTTAAAGACTGGAGAAGGGACAATCGAAGAAGAAAGTAAATTTGTACACTGTAAGTCAGTATAACTGAAGGGCTGGGATTACAGAATAGTAACCCGAGGTATCCTTCCCTCTATGAAGTGCCATTTTTGGTTTTAAACTTTGAAAATAACATACAAATTCTTTTTTTATTTACTCCATGGTTATCAAAGGAACATACTCTTGTACAGCAATAGTTTAAAATTATTAAAAAGTATTTGTTTCTGTGTCTGTGTGTTAGAAAATGCTTTTCAAAGAAACAGCAGATGAGTTAATACAGCTACAAATAATCTGGAAACAATTATTATTAATAGTTTATTTCCTTTTTTTTTAAATAAAAAGTTTGGGAGATTCTTACCATATTGTACCAGGCACTAACAATAAATTTCTCCTCCATTTCTCTTTGATTTTTTGTTTTTTCATATTCTTTCTATAAAAGAAACATCAAAAAAAGCGTAACTTTAGAACCAAAATATAGTATATTTTTTAGTTTATACCTAAAATCCAATGAGGAAATATGCATCAACTAGGAAATATGAGGATTACTACCTCTAATGAATTAAATATTCTGTCCCGCTCCTGCAACTGATTTTTCAGAGCTTGAATCTCAGGAGCTGAACCCTGGTTCTGCTTAGGATCTAAAGTGCGGATGACCTGTAAGACAAAACCAGTTGGCTTTTAATTGAATCCTGCAAAAGCATTCCAATAGGTCCATTAAAGTGTTCCTAAGAAATTACACACTAGACCTGGATACAATTTCTATAGTGGAAGGCTTTAATGATTGTACTTGTCTTCACCAAAAACCCAAACGGAAAGTTGGTACAATCACAAAAAGCTCTCCTAAATAAAACAATTAATGCTACTGTTGTATATAACATCCTAGGGTAACACAGCACATACAAACCAACCTACTTATTAAAAAGTGAAACTGTAACTGTCGCTGGAATACTCTGAGACACAGTCATAAACACAATATGCTAAAAAGAAAAGAAATCAATTTCTTTAGATTTCCTGAAGACTTTTGAAACATCTCACAAGAAGTCATTGAGGAAGCTACACAGAAGTAAAGGAATCATAGAATTATAGACTGGTTTGGTTTGGAAGGGACCTTAAAGATCATCAAGTTCTAAACCCCTGCATGGACAAGGACACTTCCCACTACATTCAGTTGCTCAGGGCCCCATCCAGCCTGGTCTTGAACACTTCTAGGGAGGAGGCATCCACAACTTCCCTGGGCAGCCTGTTCCAGTGTCTCACCACCCTCACACTAAATAATTTCCTCCTAATGTCTAACCTAAATCTCCCGACTTCCAGTTTTGATCCATTACCTCTTGTCTTCTTGCTATAAATTCTCATAAAAAGCCCCTCCCCAGCTTTCCTGTAGCCCCTTCAGGTAGTAGAAGGCTGCTATAATGTCTACCCAGAGCCTTCTCTTCTTCAGGCTGAGCAGCTCCAACTCTTTCAGCCTGTGTTCATAAGAGAGGTGCACTGTGTCAAAACTGTGCCAGTCAAACTAATTATGCTTGTGTTACTTTACACTAGTGGGGCTGTGGCAAAAATAATTAAAAGGCAAGAGAAGTTAAAAATCAAAACCACCCACCCCAACCTGTAAAGGCTTGCCTTTGTACTGCATCTATTTAATTAACATTTTGTCTTCTTAAAAGAAAGAGCATCTTTGAAAGTTCTGCCAAATTAGGAGCCTACTTACAGACTGAAGCTTGATACACAACCATAGCAAAGTTTTTGATAGTACTGTGACCAGATAAATGAAGATATTGGTATGCTTTTAAGAAGCTCAAATAAAACATCAAGGTATAATAAAAGGAGAAAGGAGACTATGCTTGAAGCCACTTTGTCACATATTGCCATTTCAAAGCTGTAACTACACCCACATCCTCAGTATCATATTTTAATATATGCCTCTGTTGAGACAGTAGCTAATATTTAACAGGAAAGGCAAACAGAATGCAGAATATCACGAGAGAAATGTAACAGCTCTCAATGTGGCTGACTTAGAGATCTCTTTACTTGGAAAAGAAATCAATAAAAGAGTGTATATTAAAACAGTTTCTATACCAGCTAGCTAAACCCCAATGTGAACAGAAATCAGAGGCAAAAGATTAACAAAGAAAGCCAAGTCAAATTTAAATTGCTAAAGATGGTTCAACATATAATTGCCTATTCCTGTAAATTCTTAACCCCCTCTAAAAGAATAAGCAATTTATGTGAGCAATTATGACCTGATGAGATCTGAAGTAGCTAAAAGCTGTATTTATAAAAAACTTATTTATCACTTTAGCTGCTCCTGGTAAGACAGATATTACTCACTGAGCACCACAAGAAGCCTGCACCATCCAGAAAAAATCATAAACAGATTCAGCCACCTGTGGAAGAAAATATCCCCTAACTTCTTTTTCTCTTCCTGCCAAACTGATAAAACCAGTTTGTTGGTCCAACTTGTGCCTATACTAAGCAGTATTTGTGTGCATCAAGAGGTAGAAGTCTTCATGACAACCGTGCCAGAAGTTCCCAAAAGTCACAGCACAAATGCCAATTAAAGAGTACTATTTCTCACAAAGCTTCCTTCCCCTAAGTTGGTTTACCCAAGTGGCTCTCCTTTTGGTTATTTCTATACCACCAGTCCTACTATGGACACTACTTTAGCTGATCTATACATTTGCCACTCAGAGACAGAATTCTGGAAGAACTTCCACCATTAGATAGGCTATTGTGGCAGTAGAAAGGTTTTAACACCTTCTCCTTGTCATCAGCCAGCATGAAAGGGTGATTAACAAGCTTTGTATCAAAAATCTATAGCAGTGGGTACAAATTTGTGCAGAGACATCAGAAGGGCTCATGGACAGGCAGCAAAAGGGGAGAGTCAGAAGCAAAAAAAACCCAACAAAGTAAAATCTTCTACAGAATTAATGAGTATGAGGTCGTGCAACAGAAAGAAGATACAAAAAATTCCCTGGGATTTCCTACTCTTTTACTTCCTAGTGTGTATACAGATACAGATCCTTTATTTTTATTCCTGCTAAGTGGATACATGGTGAAGTCTGTCAGAGGGATTATTAATGTGGATTACATGTACTTACACTTTTGGCCTTTTCCAAATACTTTTTGTATCGCTCTTCCATTTGCTTCATTTCCTCTTCCTTTTTCCGTAAAGCTTCTTGTAATTCTTCAATTTTGAGTGCTTTGTATCAGGAGATGCACACATTGGAAAAATAACATAATAACAATAATGCTATGTTTATTTTCGTGTTTTTCAACAAACATTTAATGCACAGCTAGAAGGTATTTCAGTTTAAGAAAGCTAACATAAGGAACCTGATGTAGCAGATACCATCGTTTTAATTTCTGAACAGCTCAGAAACAGGATTAAAAATGTGTATTTGTATATAGCATCATGTGATGGCTGGTTCATACACAAACTGCCTTTTTTTTTTAAGTTAGGAAAAAATAAAGAGGAAGGGAATCATAAATCGTTCTCAGTATGAGTAAGTATGAATTTTCCTATTTTATGTAAGAGGAATAATTCTTAACAGGCACAACTGGTGCTTAAATCTACCAAACTGTAACACTGGATACAATTTATAAGACTTGTAACATGAATATACTCGACTTAATTTCTCTCCCACATTTTCTTAAGCAGCAATGCAAACTAGTAGGATTATTTAATTGCACAGTCTTTTAGTGTTAATATAAGAATATGTCAAACCACTGTTGTTTAGACATCTTCTATACATCTTCTTTGACCTCAGAAAAGAATAATTAATCAGTTGCATCATCCTGGATCAAACAGCATATAACATTGATGTCTGGTTCTCAGTCAACGTCAGATAACTGACAACTCTCAGTCCACCTGTTTTGCACTCTCATTTTGAAATCTTCTTTCATATTTTTCCTACAGTTTTCTCTCTAAGCACTCAGTAAACACTAAACTGGTACCAGGACTAAGTAAGATCTTCATTGCTTATTAAGAAGACAAATAGCAGATAGTCTCCAAGACTGCAAGAATCCATTTTTCAAAATGTGGCATGATTCTTGTACAATGAGCAAGGAATTTGGCCATACCCTATATAATTAAAGGAATCTCAAAAAATAATTCATACACATTTCCTGAGCATGGAAAGAAAGCAAGAAGGTGCAACTATTTTTATGTTACTAAGACAAAAGTTTAGACCTAGATTTTTAAAAAGCAACTTGCAATTTCAGGAGACTAACTACAGAAGCCTCAATATGCTCTAATGTTCAGAAGTTAGTGGGTAGGAAGACTCGCACTGAAGCTTATCAAGTATGACAGGATTATGTGTTTATTTGCTACTCATGAAATCCTTGAATCTCATTTCCAAGTGTTTATAACATTTCCTAAACCATGGTATTTATAACATATTCTGCAGTTTTAGCTCAACATAAATGAAAACTCTTTTTGGATACAGAATATAAATGATGAATACTGAACTTACGTCTTCTTCCATGTCTTTATGAATAAAATTGCTTTGGCACAAACCAGAAAAATCTGCCACTAGTTGCCATCTTTTGCCTTGTTCTATAATAAATAGCCTTGAAAAAAATAATCTACCTTCTTTGATACAGTTCAGGAAAAAACTAGCATTGATATGCTAAAAAGCCTGGATGCTGGGTTCTGGATATCATTTGAGCAATACAACATATATTCTATATTCTCTTTGACCAGCATCCAAAGATTTTTTCAAATTACAACACATTTCTGAAGGAATATATATTGAAAGTAAAAATACCCTTGTGACGGCAACAAGGATCTCCCAAATTGAGGTCTTAAGAAACATGTCAGTTCTGAACAGCTAAGGTTTAATGACAGGCATGACAGTAACTCAGTATTTCTATAGCCATTGTAATTTCATAGAATCATAGAACTATTCAGGATGGAAAAGACCCTTGGGATCACCAAGTCCCTACTCTACAAAGTTCTCCCCTAAACCATATCCATCAACACCACATCCAAACAACCCTTAAACACATCCAGGGATGGTGACTCAACCACCTCCCTGGGCAGCCTGTTCCAGTGTCTGACCACTCTTTCTGTGGAAATTTTTTTTCCTAATGTCCAGTCTAAACCTACCCTGTTGCAGCTTGAAGCCATTTAAAGTGTGCACGTTGTTTATCTCATGTCCTATAGGTATTACAGTTAATAGATCTTGCCCATGAAATATTTTACAAAGAAAGAAATGGACTGCATAGGTAACTCACAACTGTTATTGCATCTTGGCTCCAAATCCTCAATAATAGCTCGTTTCTTCTGTAGCTCATTGTTAGCTTCATGGAGCTTCTCACTGTTACAAACCATAAAAGCACATATTGTTTTCTAAATATTATAACTGTGCCTCAATGAAAATTAAGCAGTACCAAAAAAATCTCAGATAGTGAGGTACTTCTGTGAACACAACTGATTTTTATTGTGGGGCATGAGGGCAATGACAATATCTCTGTGGAAATAATTGTTAAATAAGCTGAACAACATTAGGGTGTATAGATAATTGTAACAACAAATAGCTTCATTCTCAGCAATTACAAACTTGATTTAGAACTTACAGTTAATTGCACAATGCATGCCTAAAATTAATACTTGTAATGGACATTACATTGAGAAAGAATGGCTAAACCCAAAGGCAACTGAAACTAGTTATTTTGGGTTTTTTTGCAAGGCAGTGAAAAAGAAAACTGGTCTTTGCACTTTAGGGAAGCAAAAGAAGTGCAAAATAGCAGAACTATAACACTTCCTAAAATGTTATTTTTATGCCATAATGTATACTAAAAAGTAAACACATTAATTTTGTTTACATTAGTATGCTTTCCTCAGAACAAAATTAGGTACTCCTCCTGTGTAAAGATCTACACAATGTTAAGCAAAGTTTTCTCTATCACCACAAACTGATGGCTCCTTCATCACTCTTACTGCTTTCAAAGGTTTTCTATGAGATGAAAACAGTATCTGAACAGTAGATTCCCAAACATTCCCATGTTAAATAAATTCTCTTAGCTGCATTATTTTCCAGATGCGTGATTAATGATTGTCTGCCTTCCATACCATATGGAAAACATATAATTTTCAAATGGCAAACAAAACAGGCAAACAAAATACTTACAGATGTTCTTCAAGCTTCTTTTTCAGAAGAACTGACTAAAACAGAAAGTTCAAAGTTATTATGGAGCTTTAACATAATTTAAAAACATATAATTTTGACCTATTAATCAAAATCCAACTTTTTATTTGACTCAGTTTTAGATCACAAGTGCAAAGCCATCCTCTGGTAGCTATGCTTCCCTCTGCATCTGTGTTACTTTCCTGAAATTAGAGCTTTCCCAAACTTAACATTTTAAGAATATTTATCCAGGAACTAGATCAATAAAAGCAAGATCCATAAATGAAAGAATTCTATGGCACTTGTTTTAATTTCTTCAGTAGTTTTATAATTAGACAATAAATTAATCTGAAATCAAGAAGTGCAGCAAAATTTGTCAGAGAGCTGTCTACCAATATTGCAAGGCAATATGTGTGAAGACATAGCAAATCCATTGAAGTAAATTCCTGTCCCCATAGAATCTAGAGCGAGTAGAGTGTTTCTGACCAGAGTGTATCAGAAATTTTACCTTATTTCTGTTTCTTCTCTTTATTGATTACAGATACATTAAAAATATCATACAACTTACAGTGTTCCACTTTCTAGTTAAATGACATTTATATAAGCTCTTTGAATAAAAGCTTCAAAGTAAATTTTACTTTAATTTTAAACTCACTTCATACAATGTGAGCATCTTCCCCCAAAAAACCCAACAAATACATGTCTATAAACTGAAAGTAGTGTTAAGTAAATAGAAAGCCATACTCACAATAGCCTTGAGCAGAAGCCCATGCCAAGAAACAGAGATGACATTAGTATAAAGCAAAACAGCAGCCAACAGAAGAAACTATTTAGAAAGTCATGAACAGAAATAGTTAAAGCTATGCATTTTTTCACGCCATGTGCATTTTTCTCCTCTGTGCTCATCAGCAGTTTCACCCTATAACATTTTCTAAAACATATCACTAAAAAAATATATATAAAACCCGTAAAGAAGCACATCTGTAAATAATTTTATTTAAACCAGAATTTCAAAGGACAGCAAATGCTGTTTTGAAAAGTAAATTTAAAAGAAAAATAATACAAGTAACAAAACAGCAGAAAATATGCAGTCTGTTGGGCTACAACCAAAATTAGGAAATGCATATGGTTCTGTGGAGTGATTCTGGATTGTGTTAATGCCACAATGATTGAAAACAAGACAAAAGTAGAACATTTAAATCAGAAACTCCCTTACTGGTTTGTACTTATCCAGTACAAATCACATGGGAGGTCTAAAATGTGACTGATAGTTCAGAACACCATTGAAATGTCAGATAAAAATCAACAAAATTCCTACATTTATTTTTTTTTTTCCAATGGTCTTTCAACAGAAGTTTAGACATCTGGCCAACAAAGACCAACCATGTGCATCCAAAAAAGCTTTTTGCTTTTTTACAGTGTAAATATTTCAAAATATTGTCTTTGATCATATTCCTGAGTAACGTTTTTTCATTATTTCAAAGTTGGATTTTCTGGGATGGAAAAACAAGCCAGCATGACTCTACCGACTTCAGAGTCAGAAACCTGTAGCAGCTAAGGATCTGCAGTTTTTTTACCATGTGGCTTTTTTCTTTTAAAGTCCTCTGAACAACTGCAGCAACAACACCTTTTTGGTAACAAAAAATGTTTGTATGCATCTTTCTTGGCCAGTCAGCACTTGACCTGGCTCCATCACTTATGTCTGATCATTTAGGGGACTACTGGTTGGTTTGGACAAGAAAGGGAAAGGTTGGTAGCAGTGCCCATTTTCCTAAAGTAAGAAATTAAAAACTAAGCTCAGCTTTGCTTTTGCCATCCTTGTGTTGCACTTGGGTTTAGCTTGGAACAGACACAACTACTTATCAACAGTGATTCCACTGGAATATTTTCATATATATTACGTGCATAGCACCAGCTTTGTTGTGGGAGTAACCACTCTTGCATCTAGACAGATCAAACATTCTCACAAGCAAGAAACTAACAATGATAAACAGCACACACAATTAAAAGAAGCAGGGCTGAGTTAACCCAGAGTGATTTACCCAAGACACAAGATTAGGAAAAAGAATAAAAGCTAAAATGTGTGATTTTAGTCACCCAAAGTTCCCACATATACTTGTGACAAAGCAGATCAATTTAAATAAGTTACTCTAAAAATGGATGTGCAAACATTACTTTTTCAAAGGCAGATATCCAAATCCTCTGCCCCTAACATGTATTTACCATAATTGTTGTTCTCTTGTAGGAAGACAGTCTCCCAAAAGAAAATCCCAATTAAGAAAAAAAAAAGTTTTACCTAATTTTTAAGCTAGTTTTACATTTCACTTAATTCAAGCATTTTATCTCTTCATAATAGAATAATATTCTATAAGTATAAAAATTAGCAAAGGCACACTCGATATTTTGTTTTTTCCTCCCACTGCTAAAAAGTTCCACCTAAAGAATAACAGAAAAAAAATACTTATTATGGCTTGATTTTGGAAAACAAGTATCCCCCGCCAGTATTTCATGGCTATCGTTTCTTTCCATCAAAAAAACCTACAGAAACTGGTTATTTTTGTTGGAAATTTCTTTCATACTAAAAAAAGCCAAAGGAATGGGTCTGTCCCCCTTTTAAAGAAGAAGTTTAGTTTTGTTCTGTTTGTTAAGGCCGCAAACAGATGGAGCTTTAGCTTGAGCTTAAGCTAACTTAGCAGGGTGAGAGAAACTGTGGCACATTGCTTGAGCAAATTGCTTTGTAAGACAGGTAAGGCTGTGAGAAGATAACAAAAGTTACAAACCACACCATGAAGGATGTTCAGATTCCAAAAATGCCAAAAGTAGTTACAGAATCATGTAATAGTTTGCGTTGGAAGGGATCTTTAAATGTCATCTAGTCCAACATCCCCCCACAACGAGCAGGAGCATCTTCAGCTACATCAGGTTGCTCACAGACCCCTCCAACCTGACCTTGAATGTTTCCAGGGATGGGGCATCGATCACCTATTTGGGCAACCTGTTCCAGTGTGTCACCAAACAAGCAAAGTTAACTTCACAGTTAACCAAACTGGTAACAGAAGTTTTGGAACCTTTCAGGGAGGTACCAAGTCAGGAGGACTTAGTAACTGTATCTGGAACACTATATAAGGCCAAGATTGCATATGTAACAGTAGGAGAAACACCAGATTTGCCATGGATTTAGCAAGACTAGGTCCAGTGGAGTCAGACCGACTAAAGGCAGGTTGTTTATGTAAGAAGGGATTAGGACAGAGGAAGGGAGAACAAAGGTGACAATAGAGAGTGATAATAAGGCATGCAAATGATGTATTGGAAGCTGTTCAGGGTACCTGTTGAGCAGCACTACACATGACCACTGCCATTCTGGAGGACAATAAATCAAACCTGCTATTCTGACCACACTAGGCATATCTGGGCTGATTCTGTAGCACAGAAGACTAGGGTAAGGGGTCCTTTCCCTGCCTAACAAGGTAACAGCCAGGATAGACTAATCATGCATCCCAACAGGATGTGGCAGTGATCACTACAAATGGCAATGATCTGTTCCTAATACACATCTTCCATTGCACTTCAATACAAAATCAAAACTGCTTCTCCATGTGGACCTCAGCAATCAGCATGTATCATTGCAATGATACTTGCCTCAGTTAGGATAGTGATTTTACTAATTTTTGGCTAAGCCTAAAAATTACTTCAACTTTGAAACTAAACAAAACTAAAAGAACAACAACAATAAGTTTCTGGACTGACTACAAACAGCATCTTCAGTTTTCTGTATTGAACATATTTACAATATAAGTAAAAAAAAATACAGATTTCAGTGCATGGTTGCAAAAAAGCAGTGAAAAACAGAGGAACCATGCTGAAAATAATGCATAAATGAACTGTATGCCATGTGTCTTCTTACCCTTATTCTCATGCTCCTGAAGAATCACTATTTTTGCAAGAATAACTCAGGTGGTACCAACACAAATTCCATCTACTTGAGCAGCTGGGTTTAACTTTGCTCTGCTTTGTGTGGGAGATGCATGATTGTCCATACCTTCAGAGGTTCTTATAGACTCCATACTTATCTGAGTCTACACTCTCTCTTTCGCTTCTTTAAGAGTAAATGAAATGCTGCTACACACCAAACTCAGCAATACAGGCCATGGAATTAGTGCCTATAAATCACCACTGGCATGTTCAGCCCTACACAGGAGCCAGGAATGCAGAAACTGCATCATGAACTTGGCAGCTGTGCTTAAACAAGGGCTGCTTGGCACACACAGCTTTGCTGTTAATGGAATCATCTCAGATGATGTCTACATAGGCTGCAACCAGTCCTGTAAATGAGCTGCAGACATGCCCTAAATTACTGCTCAAACCAAAGCCTCAAAAAGGGACACAATTCAAATTGCAGTAAATAAAGCTGAACTCAGTTAGACAGGCACCATTTCTGACAATATCTGAGAATAATTTTTTCATATTTCTGCTCACTCTGAAAATCTAATTTTGGCCAATAACAAAGACAACAAAGAATGTATTAGAATCATGTAACAGTATGGACCTACTTTAAAACGCATTCTAAAACACATTCTAAGTTATTTAGGAAAATTATCTTAGTTGAAAACAACTAGATGTTTTACTTTCATATAGTTTATTCTGAAAATGAAAAGGATAAGCTAAATTAAACACATTCTTATATGAAAATAAGCGGCTAGTAAAAGCTTCCACTGTTTTATATAAATTAGTTAAAACAAACCCACAAAAATAGAAAGCAACATATTACAACTTGTTGCCAATTAGCAACACAATACACTGAGATTGTGAGTATACACTGTGAACGTACGTACAGTCCTGAAAATCACTGTTTTCAAGAAAGTTCTAGAGCTTCTTCTCTCAAATACAGGAGAAGGCAAACACAATTTTAGAGTGGAAGACTGAAAGTTGTTTTCCACATTAACTCTGTCACAACGTGCATTCTTACATTAAAAATAGTTAATCCTGCATATAGAAACAGAAAATGTTGCATTGTTTTGAGGATCTAATTATTTTACTTTTTTGCTTGTTTGTTTTGGCCTGCCTGGCATCTTATATTACAAGATACATACACATACACAATTACAGAGCTTCCTCTGGCAGGAAAGGCCTTAACTTTCATTAAGAAAACTAAACCAAATTTAACTTCAGATGCTTTATTAAGACATGGAGAATTAACATTTTCTTAATTCCCTACAAAACTCTCTAATTAAATAACTTTGACACCACATCTGCTATTGGAACAGAAAAAATTAATTAAATAAAACATATTTCACACCTTCTCTACACATGATAATTTTCTTTTCTAGACAAATGTCTTACTTTGTCTTACATCCTACTTTGAGAAGCACAATTTAGTAATAAGATGGTATGAGCAAATGTGTAAAACTCTCAGAAATCTCTAATTTATTTTACATGTTTTTTACAAAAAGTTGAAAGCTTCGAAAATGGTAACTACTTGAATGTAAGTCTCATGAACATTTCTACTTACATCTTCAGCTTTTGAACCTTGATCCTGCAAGGATTTTTGCAGCTCTTCAACCTGGGACTGCACTTCAAGAAGTCTCTGATTTACCAGTCTAGGAAAGAGATTTTATATTGTTTTTACAGGAAAAAAAACAACAACTTTCAGGTCATCTACACAAGATATTTTATTCACATAAAATTTACAACAGTAGATAAAACATACAGTATTTCCAGAGATTATAGCTTGTAGTAATCCAGAACATTCTGATACTCATGCAACACAACATAAATGCATGTATTAATAATTTCTCTATACATGAAACAGACTATCTGTCAGTCAGTTCTACTATATGAGAGCTACTAGCTTACTGCTTTTACACAGCCACAGATTCCTACAAACCCGTGGCTTGGAAGGGATCTCGGGAGGTTGCCTAAATCCAACCTCCTTCTTAAAGCAGGTACACTTACAACAGATCGCTGGGAACCACCTCCTATAGAGATTTGGACATCTTTAAGTATGGATGTCTGACAATCACTTTGTGCCTTTTTTCTAGAGCCCAGAAATTACCCCAAGAATGTTTTTTTCCCTTGCATTTAGTCAGAATTTCACCATTCTCCGTATTATGCCTGCTGCCCTTTGCCCTTCCACTGTCAATCTCTAAGATGCATCTAGCTCTGTCTTCTTAACACCTTTCAATCAGATAGATGTGGATCACAGTATTACCTCCTCTATGCCACCTTTTTCTTTGGCCTGAACAAAGCCAGATCTCATATTTTTCTTGTACTGGGGAATCCAAACTTGTATGCTGTGTCCAGTATGTTCTTATATTTAGATGAAATTTAATGTGTTTCAATTTCTGCCCACTGCCTATAGCCATGTTTCTGGGCATCACTGAGCAGACTCTAGCTCCACCTCCGTTAGACATCCCACCCAATATTTATAAAAATTGACAAGACCTGCCCTGTGCCTTCTCTTTTCTGGGCTACACAGTCTCTATCCCTCAGACTCTCCTAATGTGAAATATGCTGCAGCCCTGTAATGACTTACGTTCTTGTGGCCGTTCACTGGACTGATTCCAGTAACTCTTTCTTGTACCAAGGAGGTGAGTATTGGACACAGTACAGTAAAAAATATATGGCATTGTGGCACTGTTAGAAAAGTCAATTGAAACAGAAGACTGAACTTCTTACCTGTTTTCTGTCTCCAATTCATTCTTCCGTAAGTTTGCATCATCAAGAAGGCTCTGCAACAAGGCAATCTTTTCATTGTCAGAACCTTCTTGGTTCAACTTTAACATCTTGTTCTCATGCTGAAGGCGAATGAGTTTCTCCCTAAACACACAAAATACAATTTTGCAGAAAAAAGTATGTCAATCTCTATAAAAAGGAAAACAGTTTACCACAGGAGTTGTAAATATAATGTAAAGATCATCTTTACCTAGTTAAGGGAGAGAAGTGAAACAACAATAATGTTCTCAAACCCCCAAATATAAGCCTGATTTAAAGGAGCTGTAACTGTAGAAAGCACAACACAAGATAATTGCCTAAGCACCCCTACTGGATCTCAACAGATTTACAGGTAGAATGTGGAGAATGCAAAGCTCGGTGCCAAGTGTTAAGGGAGGTTGTCATCTCAGTTGTTACTGAACTGCTGCATGAACCTGGGCAAGTACTGTGTCCAGTTCCAGAGCCCCCAACAGAAGTAGAACATGGACCTGCTGTAGTGAGTCCAAAGGAGGGCCACAAAGATGATCAGAGGGCTGGAGCACTTCTCCTATGAAGACAGGCTGAATTTTTCAACCTATAGAAGAGAAGGCTCTGGGAAGCCCTAATAGCAGCCTTCCAGTAACTGAAGGGGGCCTACAGGAAAGCTGGGGAGGGACTTAATACAAGGGCAGGTAACGACAGGACAAGTGTTAGTGGCTTTAAACTGGAAGAGAGTAGATTTATGTTAGACATTAGCAAGAAAATATTGACTGTGAGGGTGGTGAGGCACAGGCACAGGTTGCCCAGGGAAGTTGTGGATGCCCCCTCCCTTGAAGTGTTCAAGGACAGATTAGGTGGGAATCTGAGCAACCTGGTCTAGGGGGAGATGTCCCTACCTACGGCAGGGTGATTGGAACTAGATCATCTTTAAAGTTCCTTCCAAACCATTCTATGATTAGTTTGGGCAAGTTGAAAACTGCTTTACATAAGTGACTTGACTTAGCATTAGTAGTTGGACCAATAAGGCCTTAGGCTGCATTTCTAATTAAACTTCAGCTGAACTCCTGTGATTCAGCCTTAGTTAAACTTCTACTCTACCACCTGGAATAATACTGAAAAAAGACTTAGACAATGAGATAATTACGCAAAATTCTCTTATACAATGGTAAGATGGATTAACCTAAACTTTAACAGTCCAGTTTCTCCAACTTAAGAATTATCCTGCTGAGAAGTAACTGGAGGATAGTGAAGGCAAATTGTCCTGACAAAAAGTGACCGATGGTGAACAGAGACTCTCAGAGGAGGTAGAAACAATCAGAAAGGGAAGATGTAATCACCATGGAAGAAAACTGGATGAACAGTTGTGTGCACATCACATTAACAACGCACTTGGTTATTTATGACATTTAGGGTTCTGTCTCACATAATCATGTGGAAGGTTTATGCAGTAAGTCTGTACTTCAAGAACACTGATTCAAAATGTTTTGTTGTTTCCAAACAACATTGCTTTTGTAGCAAGAGTAAATCTTGCAGCAGCATAGCTAGAAAAAACCCAAATATTTTCTATTATTAGCTTTCTAGACAGATATTATTTTACTACTGAACAGTATGTTTTGATCCATATTGAGCTTTCCAAGTATTAAAATACTGTATCAGTGTTGGTAGAGATAAAAGATTTCCTGAAGACCAACTTTTGAGATGCGATTCTCTCAAAACTTGGACCATACTGGCAAAGCTAAACACAGCCTGCAACATCTTAAAACACATTGATTTTCAGCTCTGCCACTGTTGTTCTTCATTTTAATAGGTTGTAATATTTGCTATGATACAAAATGGAATTTATAATCAACTCTTCCTTTTACAAGTTTAGTACTTTTTTTTCCTTAGGCAACAACAGATTATTGTTACAAGAGTTTTTGTCTGTTAATGTACGTAAAAGCTGCAGATATATGAACCCTCTGCAGGAAGAGACACAATGTGAGGATAAAGAGGATTTTTGTTTTCCTATGTTTTTTTGGAGCACAATACAAACTCAAGAGGTCAACTGAATTTTGTCTTAAACAGAAGAGCTCCTGTTGTACAGAAATCCAAAACATCAGTCATAGAAACTTTCTAACACTGAAAGGTAACAAGCCTATGGGTAAACTGTAAATGTTAGTAAACCAAACCACACATTAGCTTACTTTATTTCAGGAGTAACAATTTCTGCTGCTAAACTGTCTGAAGACTCTTGACTTCCCAGAGGCATCAATCCTGGGTTAAGAAAAGCAAAAACTTAGCAAACAGACCAGTAACTTTATTTAAAAGACCAGAAGTAACCACTGTTACAGAAGCTTGCCATTTAAGAGTAATGCTAGAGAACGGAAAATGATAAAAAGGCTACAATGAGACAGGCAAGCCTGATTTCATTTGAAGAATAATCATTATTTCTGTCTTCATTCTGATGAGGTAATTTTATGGTGGATTTTCTGCTCATTAGCTTATCTAAGAACTTCAAAGCTGTGCAACATTGCATATAGAAATAAACTGCAACATGTGAAACATCATACATGTAAGAAAACTTAGTATTTCTCTAAAGAAAATTATTTCAATACACAGAAAAAAGAAATATGTTATAAAAATATCAAACTGGGGAGGAGACTAAAATTTCTGATTGCCTGAAATAATGTTTGGAGTTTTCAAATGCTTACCAAGTTGTCAACAGCTGAAGCAGCAGTTTTTCACTGCTGATCTTACAGGAGCTTAAATTTATTCTGTGATAAATGAAAGTGCATTCAACACCCTCCAAAAAAGTATTGTAAACTTTAGAAGAGATGCATTTAATCTTCTTACTTGTCCTTTACCTGTTGTGGTGAGTTGACCCTCCTGAGCTTGTACACATCTAAGCTCTTCAATGGTTTCTTTCAGAGAATCTCTTTCTGTTCTTAATCTCTGAATTAGAAAGAGAATGAGTATCAGCCTTGGCAGTACAAACCCATCTTTAACTGTACAGAAGTTGCCAGAAGACACAGCCTTCAACACTTTGAAAATAATTTAATGCAACTCCAGAAATTATTTTCAAATGAAGATACCTCAATCTATTTCATAAGAGAATACACATAAATATGATATATTCCACATGAAAAATGATTTTTTGAGAAGGGTTGCTGCTCTGTCTTACACTTATGGGGGCAGCAATTTCAGGGTATAAGCTTATAAAATCAAGATATTAGTGACACAAAGTTCCGGTTCCAGGTAGTAAACAGCACTCACTGGCGCCCACTCAGCCTCCTCCTTTTCCCCTCATCGGGGCTGATTCCAAGGGAAAGGAAAGTGAATTAAGAGACCGTAACTTTCCCTCACTGACAAACCAAGTTTTAGCCAGGAGTGAAATGAAAGGCCAGCAAGTACACAGTCAACACAACAAACAAAACTCATTATTTTTTTTGGTCTTCTAATAGTGAAAGTGTGAGCAGCATTTCCATATTCCCTTCCTCCTGTTTGCCAGCTGGCCTTCCATTCACCAGCATCTTAGTTACAGAAGAAAAACAGTTGCTTGAGGCAAAGAGAACTGAAGAACAGGACTGGACCATCTTGGGATTTAGACAAAGGCACTCTTCAGTAGCATCAGGCTTATACTCGCCCAATTTGGCAAAAGTCCCCTTTGGGCAAAAAATGAGAACTACAGGTAGCACTAACTTTTTGTCCAGAAGGTTGCCAAGATTCAAAAATGAAAGGAGAAGATGGCAACTATGTAAGATCTAAGTTTCAGTTTGCTCCAAAATCACGTGTCCAGTATTGCTAAAAGGTCCAGGACAGACTTCAGCTCTGCGTAAGTATGGAGCTGTGTCATCCAACACCTCCTTGCACTTCATCATATTAACAGTTTGATTCAGAGATATTTTATATTTCAGCATAAATGGATCTAGGACTTTAAATCACTTTGGAAAAGAACATTCTGGTGAGGTGTGACAGAGGCTTCTGTTGTATTTCTGAATCCTGCAAGGTGAGCTCTGTTGAAACTGGCAGACTAATCTGAATGAAGTGCACATTCCTTTAACACTGAAAGTAATTTCACAAACTCCACAGGTGAAAAACTTTTTTACCATAAATGCTACAGAAGAAGAGCCACACAGACAAGTGCTCAAATTCAGCTGCTAAAAGCAAGGATTCTGCAGTCTGCTACAAGTAAGCCAGAAAACTTCACATTGATTCATCAAATGTCAGAATATTTTAATGTATAGAAAAAGCTCTTGGGCTTCACTTGTAAACTACAGAAAAAATCAACCTGTCAAGTTATCTTAGTACTTATCACACACCACACCACAGAGGTAAAATTCCAAGCTACATAGCTGAAGATACCAAACAAACTACCACACTTCACCAGAATGTAACAACAAATTGAATTTCGGTAACTGTTCCCAAAATACAGCTGACAACACTATTGTAGCTTGTGATCTGTGGTGAGCAACATTACTGATATGTATGTGACAACAGGGAACAGAAGAAGTAACACAGGTAGTAAATAATTAAATGTTGAGAGACTTCAGCTGTAATCTACTTCTCATCAATGCATATCCATTCAAAATAATGTATTAAACAACAGCATCCGCCCCCAAAAAATGCTGTTTTCCAGGGGGCAATACAGAAAACTATACAACAATGGCCTGCAATTCAGATCCTTTGTGCAAGAAGAAATGGTCCACCAAGCAATGGGTAAGCCACAGACACAACATTGCCATTGTTAAACATAATAAAAATGTGAAAATAAACTTGAAATAAAGAGCAGAAGAGAAAGCCAAAAGCACAGTACGAATACAGCTACTATGGACATTCCAATCTGAACTGAAGGAGAGATGGAAGTGGTATCAAAGTAATATGTCTGTAATAGTTTGGAAATTTAATAAAATATAGAGATCAGAGGCCTATGAACAGAAAATAGCAGAAAATTTTCATTTAAATGCTATTTAAGTGTAGGGACTGGAAATTATGGAAACAGCTGGACAGGAAATACTACTATTAAGGGAAAAGCCTACACAGATTCTGACTGAAGGATAAATGGACCTGTACTTAAAACAAGCCTAAGAAATTGCTAACTCAAAGTGCCAGCCTTGGTTTGAGGTAGTCTGAGGCACCTTCATATACATTCCTAATAAACAAGCGAAAATAAAAGAGGTGAGAAATAATAGTGTACAAGAGATGCATGAACGATCCATTTTGGAAAGAGAGGACAGAGCAATTAATTGCAGAATCACTAACAGCAAATGATAGAGAGGAACGGGATAGACAGGCTTCCATCCTCTGTGTTCCATGTTGGCAGTACTAGTTTCTAGTTGGATTAACAAAGAGCCATCATAAAAGGGGAGATCACCACAACTGACACGTCCCCCTCTTACACAACTCCTAAGCCTTTTATTACAGTACCCATAACTCCACAAAGAGAAACATGCTGGTACCTCAAAGAATGCTTTATAAAAAAAGCAGCAGGAGTTTAGTTCTAGACTCACACTGCAGAAAACCTGTTTTAAAAAGTTTTTCAGAACAGATTACAATTATCCTGGTGATTACTAACCTTCTCATGGTCAAGGAACAACTTCAGGTCCCAAATATGAAGGCTTTTCCTCTCAAAAATAGGCTGCATATGTTTTTGTACAGTCACTTTATTCCCTGCTGTACAGCTTTGAGGTTTAAAAAGGATCTTGTACACAAACATTAGAAAATTTTAAGTGAAAAAATACTTCCTAATTTAAAAAGCTTACTGTAAATGTCTAACTATAATTACCATATTACTGTGTTATAAAAGATGCAAAGTTGCTATCGCTACTATAAAAAAAAATAACACCTTGGCACTTACATCTTTTTCTTTTTGGAGGCTGTCTACTTTTTCTTTCAGTCGTTTGCATTCATAATCTAATTTATCAGCTTTCTTGGATTCTTCAGATAACCTGTTTTGTAGTTCAACTGCCTGTGAGAACAAGAATCAATAATTTGTCTGCAAATATTAGTATTAAAAATAAAATACACAAGACAAAGTCGCCAATTACCATGCACCGGGAGTCATGTTGCAAACAAGTGAAATAGTTGCCTATAGGACATACTAAAAACTGCTTTCACCAGTTTTTTTGTGTTTCAGCAAAATCAACAGCATTCAACAGCATTAGGTCTTAGCACAAGCAAAGGAAGCAAAAACCGTGAAGTATTTTCAGTACATCTAAAAACAAGAATTTAAGTGAAAAGTATAGTTTACAGAAAAATAACTATATAGTTCTATGGATCAAAGAGCTTAGGAAAAGCAGAAAAATTCTGCTTCTGAGAAGCCTAGGAAAAAGAAAACTATGAAGAAAGCCAATTAGCTATACCTTTTGTTAACTCTTTTGTTAACTCACAAGCCTCACTCAGAATTCAGCCACCAGTTTGTGAAGTCAGGTAATGTTTCTTAACCTGAGATTTTGCTTATATTTTTCTAACAGACTATTATAAAGATACAGCCCCAGGCTCATAAACAGTTTTCTTCAGAAGGAAACACTGCTAACAAAGTCACATGTAGATTTTCAGCTACGGATCACTAGAGAGCTTTTAAATTGAAATGGATACAAATCTGAGTGGAAACATCAGTGAATGTGAGGCAAATCAGTGAAGTCTTGCAATTTTTAAAACTCTCGGCCTTTACTAACAAAGGCTAATTTCCAGAACATTAGAAAAGCTCATAGTGCAGAGAGCATGGAAGTAAGAAAGCTGAAAGAGACTGACCTCCAAACACAAAAGCTTAATGATGACTCAGCTAAAGACATACAGATTCTTCTGAAGCTATTAATAAGAAAGCTTTTTCTTAGCTTTTACTTTACACAGAAAGTAGTTAACTTAAAATTGTGAAGCAAAGCAGTAGCCATACTTACTTTAAGACTGAGTAGTGGTTCTAATTACCTTTGCTTTTCAAGGTGTATAGATAGAGCAAAATAACTATCAGACCTAAAAATCTGTGTGGTCTTAAGTCTCAGGGAAGGATTTTGCGTTGTTCTTAAATTAAAGGCTGCAAAAAAAGCACAGGCCTGCCATTTCTGAGATTATCAGTTTTAAAGAAAACTGTATCAAAAAGTTAGATATGAAAATATTTCATTTCTCAGAGGTGACATCCATTACTGGGACTATCAGAATGACTGCAGGTGTAAAAAAAACCAAACCAAACAAAAGCAGATCACGCATGACTGTGCCCCCACTTGCAAAATAGGTATATCTTCATCTCTAATGGAAATAAATGCATAAATGTTTGTAATCACTCATGCTATGGTAATGGTATGCAGAAAAATGCAGCAGGAAATAAACTGTCTTGAATCAGGACTTGGGAGTGTACAGAAAGATATACAACTACATGGTAATGCAAAAGAATAAAAAAATAATGAACCGCCATCACATTTGCTGAGCATTATCTGACATGTGGAATGAGTAAAGCAGGAATCTTGCAGCAAAGAAAAGCAAGACATACTGGTAAAATATATCAATGCACAAGCACAAAGGGGCTGAATTAAAATTACAAAAAATAATCCTGGAATCCTGGAATCTTCACATTTCAATTCTTCATGCTGCAATAAAAAGAAACTGCTGGGTGGGGTGAATATGCAATTTCCTTGCCAGTCACTACAGGAGTTTGAATCAGGCGCTTTTAATCGCACAACACAGAGCGTCTAAGCTGGAAAAATAACTCCTCTGATGGCATCATCATGAGTGGATGGATTCTTCACACACCAGAAAATACACATTCCACTACAAGGCACACTAATGCTCAGCAGTGACATAACATCAAAATTTTATACCTGGCTTAATGGATATAGCACAATTTCAGATTCCCAGAAATTAATTTTGTGATAGATCATGATTCACAGACAGGTCTCAAAAGGATCCCAGTCTTACAGACACTGAAAGCAAACACACCATCTGTCCATTTTGAGACACTGTAGCTAGGTGCAGAAAACTCACATGTGTCACAATACACCTGAGGTTTATTCTAGTCTCAGCCAGCAGAACACTTTTGTACAAATTAACAGTTCCACAGACATTATATCCTACCCAGAGCACACAGGAAATTCTGAAGAAAAGGAGGAATACTCTTGCAGCAGAAATTATGGGATTGCCCCTTCCAAAAGCTTTATTGTCAGTGCAATAAGAATGATCAGATGCAGATGGTAAGGTTACACAACTATATCACATCAACTACTCAAGAGAGTGAAATATTTGTTGCCAATAAACATGATACTACACGTGTGTGAAAGACCATTGCTTTCTACATTTACTTTTCCCTTTGACTGTCTGTTATTTCAGCATTTTTCTTGTCCAAGTTATCTTTTTTTCTCGTGGAATCATTTGGATGATACTTAAAATTAGCACAGAGAGGCTTCAGCTAGATGTCTTAACACCTAAGATGGTCAGATGCAGAAGAGCAACGACATGTTTTAGACATAGATTGCTGCTGGACTGGCAGTGTCATCAGTGGTTGTTTCTATATTTTTATTCTACTGTAAGCTGAAAAAGGATCCCTGTGCCGTGACCATTTGATCTTATAAGCAGGCAGAAACACAGAGCAAGAACTACTGCTTTAACACTGGCCCGGTAACAAGAATCCCAGAATGATGTCATGTCAATGCAATGTAGAAGTAGCGAGAAAATGAAGCACATCTTCCAACGTTACAGAAACAGGATCATATTGCACTTTGATAAACAGGGGGATAAACAGATGCCTTTCATTCCAGAGAGTGCTTGTGACACACTCCATACTCTGCTGCTTGCATATAAACAACAGGGATTATATGTGTCCTCCACTTTCATAACTAGTCAAATTCAGACACAGAGGACAAACCACGACCTTAAAAAAGGAGGTCACTTAGCCACAGGAATAACTTAGCTCAGCTGTGGTGTGTTTCTCAGCGCTGGAAGTGAAAAGTGGATACTTTTTCCTAAAGAAGAGGCTCTAATTCAAGCCCCACTACTGAATATGAATTAGGACCTATTTCAGAAAAAAAACCTTAAGATGTGTTAATTTTTTTTAAAGTAAAAAATACTGCTTATTGGCAAACTAACGTAAACTTGAAAGAATTATAGGAGTTGCAAAAAAGGAAGATGAAGGTAGTACTTACAAAACATGTTTATCAAGGAGCTGTCTGTTCATAATTTCTTTTTTACCTTGAGGTAGGAGCCATTTTACGAAGAGAAAGTGTTGAACAATACAGAGAACTGTTGCACTGATGATGCTTGTTCTTACCTGTCTCTTGTATGTTTCCAGCTGACTGCGTGCTGCGTTGGCTTTCCGTAGTTCTTCTTCCAGGCTCACAGTATTTTGCATGTACATTGTGTTCTTCTCTTCTAAGAGTTTCACTTGCCGTCGCAAATCACCCAGATCTTCCAGTTTCTTTTTGTATGACTCTACCTGGCTTTCTAACTTGGCAACTTTATCAGAAGAATGCCTGAAGGGACAGATTTGTATAAAATTTGTACTCTGAAAATTAATGAAATGCCCTGAAGCTTCCTCAGTATTCTGCCTTAATGCAGAAGATGTTCTAAGATATCATGGATAGAACAAGAAAGTAATAATCTCCTCCTATTACTAATGTTTTCACTTTTAAACTGATTCTCTACCATAACTATTTGTCAACTCAAAGAATTGCTGATGGAATTTAGACACTATTACTCTTCCTAATACAGTCTCCTTACCTGCTTCAAATCTTAGAATAATAGAGCACCATCACTCATTTCCTCTCAACCCTAAATCAATTCCCACTCCTGCATTTTACAAGGGTAAAGAATAACATTTTCTGCCTTTCAATTTGTTTTAATGATAGCCAGAAATAAAACTGTAAAGATCCATCTCCTGGGCAGCATATACATGGTGACAGAGAAGTACAGTAACAGCTTTGGAGCCTGACTCCTTTTAAAAAAAAAGTAAAAATTAAACAGCAAGCTCCATTCATAACATTTCAGAGTTTTTTCAATCCACCTGGTGCACTGCCAGGACACCAACAGCACTCACCCCCAACCACCCACACCCCTGGTACTATTACTGTCCCCAGGTTTGTTTAGAACCAACTGATTAGCAAACTCAAATTTCCTATGAAATCTGGAGAATCCTCCAATGAACTAAATCAGTTTATGGGACACTGGGACAAGGCGAATCTCCTTTATCCCTGGCGAAGGGCAGAGCCTCTCTCTGGGACAAGAAATTCACCTCTAAACCCATGCTGAACTCACATTTTATGAAATTACGCAGCCTGATGGGCTCTTCCCTGATATTAATGGCAGGTAAAAAGCTGTTGGTGAATTAGAAAAGGCACTATTAAAATAATCCTTGCTAGACTTGCTAGAAAGAGTGATACAGGTGGGTAGTGGGTAACTGTTCTGAATAATCCATGGCAACAAGATGCCACCACTGAAGGACTATACAAAAGCAGCTGCCCCGCCTATAAATCTCTAGCATAATCAAATCATGACAACTTTGGGTGCTAAAATCCAGTGGAACAGAGAACTATAAGAGAGGTTGTTCATATTAGCATTCAATGATTAACCAGAAGTGCCACCCTAACTGTAAATAATACAGACTCAGGAAAGGGTCTAGATGCCTGATAAGAACATATGTCCAAGTCATGATGAAGGTGTGTAGAGAATACTTGAGAGACTTGTTATGACCGTAAGATGGAGTAAGATTGCTAAGGTTACTAATAGTTATTTATTAGGTACCTGATAAATAGCTAATTGACTTCAGCAGAATTTTGTGGTCGTCTGTGTACTTAACTGGAGGATTCAAAAGCTGGGATTGAGAAAGTATTTATATTTATTATCAACATTATTTAAACAAAAGCTAATGAAGACTAAGTACACAAATTATATGGATTAAAAGTTAATTTAAAAAAGGGTTAATGAAAGAGTGTTTACCTGAGTACATCTATCTCATCCTTCAAAGATTGAGCCTCCTCTGCCAATGTAGTAAGTTCTTCTGTTTGTTGTCTCAATTCAGCAATTTCCTTTTCTAGTTCTTCACAGCGTATTCGATAGTCATCTTTGGCAGCTTCTAATCTGTAGAAATGAAGTAAAACAGAAAATATTTTCTTAGCTTTAGCCACAGTTTTCTTCCTCATCATCCTCTCTAAAACACACAAAATGGCTTTCTAGTGCAGTGAAGGAGAACAGCAGCCCAATATGCATACTGAAAGCTGTAGAAGCAGATTGACTTTTTTGATGCTCCCAGTTTGACATCAGTCTTTCTGTTTAAAAGATCCCAAGGTAATGTATGCCCTCAGAAAGACAAATCCAGAGGTTTTTTTCTGTCATAGTAATTTCTCACAAAGGAAGCTCAAGCAGAAATTTTCACCTTTTTTTTTTTTTATCTTGGGTCATACAGGGTTTGAAGATGACATCTTTATCCTAAGACTTTGTTCACCTGTTCAACTCCTATACAACCTCGACAATATTGACCTCATTGTCAAGAAGTGCTAAATGCTGCAAAGGTCTTACAAAGGTAGATTTATTTATTTATTAACTTACTTGCTTATAAAGAACCTGTGCCTGCCCAGTACCTCTGAACAACAAAGTCACACATTCAGTTATCTAGTTAGCATGTAAAGAACTCAGGCTAAAGTTTCTGGAGTGAACTACTTACATACAGTATACACAGGCAAAGCTGCATTAAAACAACAAAGAGAAAATCTGTCAAACTGTTTTGAATGGTTGGAAGAGGACACAACCTGGAACATGAAGACCTACTGTGATTTTGATCAGAAATTAAAATAAAAACAACCCAGAAAAGAAGGTATGAACATG
Organism: Apus apus; assembly: GCF_020740795.1. NCBI lineage: Eukaryota > Metazoa > Chordata > Aves > Apodiformes > Apodidae > Apus > Apus apus. The sequence goes on along the minus strand of NC_067312.1, from coordinate 64,327,096 downwards.
CAATCAATCAAGCAAGCAATCAATAAAAATCCACTAATTCAAGGAGTCCAGAAACAATCTCCAAAAAAGAATGGAGACAAGAGGCAGTCAATAGGTCATCTAAACTATACAACAAAGATTTGAATTTTGATAGGCCGGAACTGTCAATGGATATAAAGAGGCAAGACAGGAGAAAAATTGCTGTAACACCCTGGGCATCAGTTAATCTGTACTTATGTCCTGTTTGGTCAGGTAGAACTTGAGAAGGAACACACACAATCACCATTAGAAACTACATGCCATGAAGACAGAGGAAGGAGATAAAGGAGGTTAGAAGATGAGTCTCACATGTGAAAAGGGTTTAGAAGGACCTTCAGAACCTGAAACTAGAGTAACAGGCAGTGCAGATTTTGTGTGTGGGGAGAAAACCTGTTCAGACAGGAATTTGTATTAGACTCAGGTAGGAGCCATTCCAGCCCATGGAGATGAATAAAGACAGATAAAAGGGGACATCAAAGAACTACATGGTAATGTATAGAAAGAAGAAAACCAGGTGCTAGCTGCAGTGAAAGAGAAACACTGAACATCTACCAGGAAATGGAAGGGAGAGAGTGTGTCTGAACACACAGGAAAGAGAATTTGCAAGAAGTGGAAAAAATGCTAGAAGAGGCAAAAAGGAAAGTCACCTGGCAGTTGATGTAAGAATTAGAAAACGGCAACCAGAAGAGGACAGAAAAAAAGAGAAAAACTAGCAGTGTAAAGAAATAGTGTAGTTTCACCCACAAAGGACAGGGAACAAGAATGAAAAGATGATGGTGAAGTGGAACAGCTTTCTTCAGCCGAATAGCTTTACACAGCCTGAAAGCAACAGCCAAAAGGACCAGGAAGGGTATTTAAAGAGGAACTGTATTTCCACGTGTTAAGGAAAGGCAAATGAAGAGCAGAGCTCACTTGCAGATAACTTCCATCTTTTAGACATGAAACAGTTTGTTTTCCAACTCAGAGAAGTACATGCTTTGCTCTACAATAACACCAACTGTTGCACTGCCTATAGCAAACTTTCAGCTAGGAATTCCTACATCTTAAAAATACAATCAGAACAGTATACATAAAGGAAAGCATGCTACTTTTCATTCATGCCGATTTTTAAGAATATGGGTGAAATTACTATATACAAACAATTTCAAATATTTTCACAAAGAGAGACAAGTACACAGCATTTCGGCATTAAGAAAGTATGCTTTTTTATGCTGGACCCTGCAAAGTGGTACATCATAAAACTTTATGTTACTACTGTGGTTATCACAGAATTATTCAGGTTGAAAAAGACCTTTAAGATCATCAAGTTCAACCTGCTCTACCATGTTCACCCCTAAACCATATCCCAAAGCACCACATCTATATGACCTTTAAACACATCCAGGATGGTGACTCAACCACCTCTCTGGGCAGCCTGTTCCAATGCCTGACAACTCTTTCAGAGAAAAATTTTTTCCTTATGTCCAGTCTTAACCTCCCTTCGTGTAGTTTTATACCAGCCATTATACTAATTCATAACTGCCAGCAGAACCAGAAGAATAAAAATAATAGCTGTTGCCAGCTACAAACAATCTAATCAAGTGTGGCTTTTCTACCTGAATGTTTCCTCTTGGAGTTGTTCTAGTTGTGTTTGCAGCTGCAAATGCCTACGACCTGCAGGGCTATTGGGATCTTCAATAGAATCAGATTGATTTAAACGTTCCATCAAAATCTGGTTCTCAGCGAGTAAGCTGCTTTTCTCCTCCTGGAGGGCTGCAACCTGTTGTAACATAAGCATAAACTGGAATAACTGAGCTGTCCAGCTACAGAGAGTAACTGGGGTTTTTTGTGTGTATAATAAAGCATCAACATAACTCACAAATGGAAACACACAGGCTTCAGTAATAACATTTCACCAGAATATACTGTAACATTAATAGGTATTCAATTACTATACAATGTAACCAATGTATTGCAACATTAGGGGAGGACTTCCTACACAGAAAACGGAACTATTTTTTAACTGTATTTTGCACAAGTATTTGAAGTCTTAGTTCTTACAGGAGATAACTTCATTATAATAAAGTCTGCATACTTTCCTATCAAACAAATAAAACTAGCCCTCCACAGTGAGGCTTTTAAAACTGATTTCTAAGAGAAACTATGTCAGTCAACCCCATCGACTATCCAATGGCTAGGATCCTATCTAGGATGGCTGTGCCCTTCCTAGATTTTTTTTTTTTTTCATCAAGTACTCAAGCAGACCTGAAACAGGAACATAGTCCTAAAAATTACTCAGTTTCCACCAATGTTGTGCAAAAAGAGTCTTTACTGAAAAGAACCCAAAGTGCTGCAACTCAAACAACAGCTGAAGCATGGGTTCACACACTATTAAATAATACAGAATTAACATGTAGGAGAAGAAGGGGAAGAGACAGAATGTCAACATCAAGTAGGGTTCCAATGGCAATGCCTTTTGAGGCTCCCACTTAACACTCCTGATGTTTTCTGGGTGAAATATGCTTGATTTACAGTAAGGCTTAGTCTAAATTCACACACAGCTGATAGACTACAGTAACTTCTAATTGGAATTTAGCTCTTAAAAGAAGCTTTTACAGCAGAATATCCTCTATTAGTTCTTTCATGTAAGAGTCGAACCACACAGCTCAACCTCTTCCTTCCCAAATAAAGAAAACTTCTATTAGTATGAATCAGCTTAGTACCAGCAACATTGCATCAAGGTAAGAAAACAATGACATTCACTCTGCTAACATAGGTAAAGCAAAATTATTGTGTAATTTTAATCTCCCTTTTAAAACTTATGTTTCAATACCATACGTCTTGTTTTCAACTGCCTAAAAATTAACACCTCTTTCCCACTTCAAAATTAGTATGTACAACGTAGCAAACCTACCTGCATATCTAACTCATGACATCTCTGGGCAATTTCTTCTTTTGTTGCTAGTGCTTCATTTAATTCTTCTGTAGTTTTCTTCAGCTACCATAAACAACAACGTTATACTTTCATCACTGTCTGTGAAGTGTCTTAAAATATTACATGACTGCAAAATTATTTTTACATTTAGGTAACATATTAATTTTTTTAAAACTGTAGCAATTCCAGCCTCATAAATAATAAAAAATCAGGTATTGTTACTGTTTAGTTTGTGTGACAGTAAAAAGTAAAGTTACCTAAAAGTAGTATTTGGTCTTACAAAGATACATTAGAATTATCACATCTAATCCATAAATTGAGTAAAAAGAATCCTGAAGAACTTGGGTCTGAAGAACTCATCAGGTCTGTACACTGAAAAAATTGTCAACACCACTTTTCTTTACAGATGCGAAGACTGCATAATTTCAGTTTGCAATCTACTTTTCAAATACAGACAGGACTGGGAAGTGGAATACAGGGAATGGACACTTTGGGTAAAATTTTTCTAGTCACTGGAAGCTACTCTTACTACATAACAGGAAGACAACTAACACAATGAGGGAGAAGCCTACCCTTTTGAAAAAGGGCACTGAATCTTGTAAGCAGTTGGAAATACCCAGATACTTCCCTTCAAAGGCTTCATGTTCAAAGACACATCTCTTTCAAGTTGGTATATGAATGCAGTTAAGATAACATAGAAAACACAGCTACAAGAAAATTTGCCTCATAAAACAGGCACATGCATATCATGTTTATACAGATGGCGGTATTTATTATAATTTATGATTAATTTTAGATGGCTTTCTCAAACAGCATTTATTATGTCTTACTTTTTCAAGCTTATTTCTCAAGGACCTGTTGACATAAGAAAAAAATTAATCCCATCTGCCAGAACTGATCTACTTCTGCAGACAACACATGATGGAGGAACACCAGGAACACCACTGTACCATACTTCTTTTCAATTAAAAAACCCCCAAAACTAAGAAAGTAGGACAGTGGTAGGAAGAGGTTAAGCTAGTATAAAAACAATTTGGTCCGCATATTCTTTAAATATAATAGGGAAGGATTCTCTTTGAACACTTTCCTTACTTATTTTCACAGTTCTCAGGACTGGTTTAAGGATTTTTGAATGACATCTATGGGTTTTTTTTAAACTGGTTTTGGAAGTAGGTGCTGACAAAAATAATTTTAATCACATGCTACACATTTTTTGGTGCTTCCTCCTCAATACCCAAAGATTTACATCAGTTTGCAGCTTTGCTATAATATGTCATACAGTTAAACTTCCCAAAATGATTTTTTCTCTCCTTTAAATACAGAAAATAGGCAAACTATAATGCAAAAGGACTCGAAATACTGAAACTTAGTTTTTCACTCGTTATTTGACTTTCAAACAAAACCCTTTCACAAAGAGAAAAAACAGACTTCTTAATAAAGCAAAATTACTGGGCACTGATGTGCTACGAGAGAAGGAAAAGAAACATCTAATCTTAGATACCTGCCGATCAAGGTCAACGTAAGCATCATTTCCAACAGAGACGGGAGACTCTTTACTCATCAACTGCAATTAGATTACAATAGATTAGAAAAAGTAAGGATCTACTTTTATGTTAAAAGCTAAGCTTCACTGAAATACCAAGCTTTTAGAAGTTCCAATCTCACTTAATTCTGAAGTTTTTAACTTCATTTTTTATATCATATATTCAGAAACAATTGCAGAAAGAAATCTTCAGAATTCACAATATTTAAAGCACTGTAAAAGAAATTTTATAAAATCTCTTCCTTCTGAAAATGCACATTCTGTATCTATGATAAAACCAACAGCACACTCAGTTTAGTGTTTTACTTAAGTGGCACTGGAATGACAGTAACTATCAACATACCATGCAAGACCTGCCTTTATTTGTTCTCTCTCATTGGTTTTTTGATCACCTGGAAGTTCACATTAATTTATTTACTTACTTAGCGAAAACTAGGGACATATCTAGCTGAGCTAATTGTGCAAAACAGAGATGATAAAAATTCCTGTTCTGGAGTTGACTGCAACTTGAAAATTTAAAAGCAAAGTTTATAGAAAGTATTCCTGATATGAATATTACAATTCCTGGTATACTAACCTATTTTATTGCAGGAATGGCTGGTAGTGATTTTAAACTAGAAAATGTAACTTTCAGTGATGACATTTTAAAACAAAAACAAAAGGAAAGAAAAACAAACAAACAAAAAAAAGGGGGAGCCCTCCAAATTGACTGATGTGCTTATCAAAAGATACAAAGCTGGTAAAAAAGTAAGTTTTCATTCAGTAACCCACTAAAAAGCTACACAGGTAGTTAAAAGTTACATCAAGTATAATAGAAGTTGGAGCCCAGAAACTTCCTCCCACCCACCTCCAGCAAAAATGAACAGTCTTCCAAATAAGAAATTTGTACCTAACTCAAAAGGCAGCATTACAGAGCCACACTGATTGTTTCTGTCATCCTGCCTAAGCACAAAATGTTTTACAAGTTCCCCAGTGACACAGTTCATGGAAGTTACAATCAAAAAGGCCCTATCCTAACTAAAATCAGGATAAGATTTCTTTTCTAAGGCCTCCTGTACAGCCTGGTTACTCTGTCCAGAGACTGGACTTCTGTTCTTTCTTCCAGAAAGCAGTGCTTTTGCATTACTTTTCATTAGCAAAGCTCCATGGATACACAGCACAGCATTTTGATTTCTTCTCCATCGTTCTTGTTTATAACATTATACGCAAAGGAAAATCTCTGTTTGACACTCAGATAACTGAAATACTTATACACTTATATTTCTCTCCCTTTCCCCACGTCCTTAATTGGAATTTAGCAGTGTACTACACGCTTAAATTCATCTGTGTCCTCAACAGTCCTCTTCGGATCTTAACGATGTTAGTTGCTAACTGTTGAATTCCTACCATTTTGTCTACGTTTACAATGACGAAATACTCTGAAATTAAGCATGCCACAAAGCCCAGGTTCTTTGTAACAGTAATTAGAAAGTTCCTAGCCTCAGAGATGTCCCCTAACAAAAGAAGTCACATGTGTTTTTCATTACCATATATGGTGACATTACAAATGTGCATTTCCTTTAGAGCCATGTCTTCCAAGCTGATGATCATTTTGCCATCCAAAACAAGAATTTCCAATCTCTCTCTGCTTAGAGATGTTAATACACATTCCAGTTGTTCCATTGCACTAGCTACTGTTTAAATGCTTTTCCAGATGACTAATAGGGATATCCATTCTAACCAAGAACTAAACTCTTCTATTTCCTACCCCAGAACACTGTTCACAATTCATACACTAGGTGAGTTCTACCCATTAAGCCAGTACTCTCCAACTGGCAGGTCCCAGCCTGCATGCAGCCTGCAGGGGTGTACAACAGTATTTCCCTGATGGTCACCACCCTGTTCTGGCCCCAGCACAACTTCCTCTTCGGAAACACAACTTAACAGGCTTGCCCAAGAGTCACTGCCTATAGGAGAAACACAAGAGGCTGCACAACCCACTAGAGGCCACTGTGGTGTTGCTGCTTTCTGTGGATTACCATAAAGGAAGCAAACCGAGGACAATAATCAATCCCTTTATTCTTCAATGGGTTTTTGCCACCTCTCCCAAAACTTTCTATCCTTGAGAACCCTCAGCAGTAATGTCCAGCAAAACTGGACATTAGCTGGAGAAGGATTACGCGGTACACACATGATGTGGGTGTAGCATTAACCTTAAACAGAATTTCTGAATTTAACTCCGCTGGGTGCCACAGGAATGTCATGGAAACTGTGCATGAGACACTGATGGCAAGAGCCACATACAGATGATGTGCAGATGACTGACTCAATGCAATGAGAAGGATCTTGCAATCTTGTGGCCTGTGATACAGTGGAGATGTTAAAGAAGAAATCTAAGGTTTTGTGCTGTGTCCAGCAGCATGACCAGACAAGCAAGAGGAATGAGATTGCCAGATTACTCACAATTAATACATGAATCCAACTTCTGATCATCAGTTAACAATATCCCAAAGTTAAGGAGAAAAGTGAAAAAGAGAGTTATCAGGGTGAAGGAGTGCCTCCATCTTTTCCCTACACATTGAAGAGGTGTATGTAAGCAAATGTCTTGACTGTCCCTCTGCTTCTGGATTGTTTCTACTCAGTTTCTCCCTGTTTAACAGCAAAAACTTTACTGTAAACAGCACAGGGTACAACTTCATCCACATATTTAAACTTCTTGCTCTTTAACAAGATTTCCTGAAAAATTCAAGAAAAGTTTTAATGTTTAAGGATTTAGGATTCCATACAGATATGTATGTCAATTCAAAACACACACTATACTTTTCAGCCACCTAAAAAACATAACAGACTTGTTATTAACTACTTAGTTTTTCATCAATCAGCATTCTTTGATGCTACAGAAATTCAGAGCTCCAAAATGCTCAATTTCATAAGTTACCTGTACTAATCTGATTATACTAGCAGGTTCTTATTCTTCTACACATCCCATTTACTTAGAAGCTCATATTTAAATACCTAAAATACTGATGTCATTTTAGTACTTCACATGCAGCCTGTGACACTAGAACACATGGCTGTATGGGTGACTTTCAATGCTTCTGAGTCTGGAGTGGAAAACATTATTTCATTTGTATTTTAATTGTCTGACTCAACAGAAAAAAAAAACAAACAGAAGTAAGTAGCCTCAATATCCCTCCACAGCTGCAAGTCTTCTTCAGGACCATAAAGGTCTACCGTCACAGTTTTGCAGCAATGAGACTGGCTTTCAGCTTCAAACTCACAATTTAGCTTCTGTGCTACCATCTGTTTTCACAAGCACCTTTAACGGATGATGACGTACAGAGATCTTACAATCAATTAATTATAAAAAAGGAAATAAAAACACTGCCAGCAAAATCAACGGCATTAGGCCTCTACAGTAGAAGTCAACTTAAAAGCTTCCCACAGTGAAAAAGCAAGCAACTAGCATTTACTTCCTTACTCTTTTTCTGGTTTATTTTCCATATTTAGAATGAAGACTTGAAGTAGCACTAGTATTTGTTCAAATAATCAAACTGTCATTTAAGATCAAGAAAGCTTATTCTGTGACCTATCCAGAGCTCAGTTTGGATTTTAAATGGTACAATAACCTGGATAACAGGCCAACTTCTGGAATTATTTTTCTCGCTTTATGAGAAGCAGTTGTCATTCTCTGTTAATCCTTTACACCTATGCATTTTCATGCTTGTAGCTTCGATATGATGTCTTACAAAATACTTGTAGGTCTGCTAATTTTGTGTTATTAAAACCTTCACTCTTAAACTGCTTTTCTTGTGAAATGCAAAGAAGTTGTGTTGTCATGGACACATAAAGATTGGGGAAAAGGTAAAACTATAATAAAATCTGCATGCATAAATAAACTGAATTATGAATGTTTTTTCCCCCTACACGATTTGCATGATTTTGTGAATCCAGCTGCACCACTTAGCTGATTATGTTAAAAGTTCAAAACATTTGCTTTATCTAAAATGCTTCTTCTACAGTTGCTAGTATCGTACAAGCTCATTGTAGTGCCCATGAAACAATGTAAAAATCGAGCTTCTGCATTAAGAAGGTTGCTTTTCTTTTTCAAAACATCTTCCTGTTTGCTTGCTTTTTAAGAGTCAAGGCTATGTATCATAGAATCATATAATCAAAGAATGGTTGGAGTTGTAAGGGACCTTAACAATCATCTAGATCCAATCTCCCTGCATGGCCAGGGACACCTCCCACTAGACCAGGTTGCTCAAAACCCCATCCAACCTGGCCTTGAACACTTCCAGGGACAGGGCATCCATAACCTCCCTGGGCAACCTGTGCCAGTGTCTCATCATCCTCAATGTGTATGACAGAGCGTGTATCCTTTACTGCAGCTGGACTTTTTTCTTCCTGCAGTATGCTGACAGAAACAAGGAAACAGTTTTCTCTGATTTCCTAACTACTCAAAAGCCACTTCTGCTTCAGACAGGATGAACCTTTAAACAGTCAGGACAAAATACAGAGGGGAAAAAACCCCCAAACCAAACACTTTCTACTTGATGGAAGTAACACAGCTGGTATTAATACAGACAGGAAGTAGCTTTTGTTATGCACCCCCAGCAAGCTTTGACTTTACCTCTAGTACTTTGCTGTCAGGAGCCTGTTCTGACTCCCAGCTTGACCTACACAGACACATGCTAAATGTTCAAGTTTAAAGACTTTCTAAATAGCAAAGGAAAAAATTTCCCCCAGCTACCAGTTTCACTGATAATCAACTTGGCTGCCCAAAGAAAAGACTAGGGAAAATGACAGAATTTCCAGAGGATGTCAAGGAAAGGAAAAAGGAAAAAGAAAAGGGAAATACATAATGACCAAAATAATTTCTGTAGGGAAAGATCTTTGGCTTTTAAAACAACGTGGAAAATTATTATATTTAAAATATGTTACATTATACATAGTAACACATTAATTTTAAGTAAGAATAATTTACAAAAATATAAAGAGAATACAAGAATACATACTACAGAATATAGAATACATAATTTATAATTGTATGTGGTATGTTTGCAATATTTTTGATAACTAAATAAGTCTTGCTCTTCTTCTATCTTATGCACAGCTTGTATTTAGAAATGCACATCTACACATTAGAAGCTAAGGAATAAAACTGAAACCAAAATGCTCTTTCCATTTAAAAATCAGCTTCAGGCCAAAAAGAGAAAGCAGGGCAGAGGCTTGTTCTACTGTGCCTCATGAATTATTTTACATAAGATGATTTATGAAAACCAAAAAAGCATCAAAAAACATTTATACGTGCTTTGCTGAAATCAAAAAATTAACTACATAATACATCAGTAAAGCTTAGAGAGGTCTTTTACATACCTAACTTGGAAGAAAGAGCATCTGGATTTTAAATGCTTTGAAATGTTTGGATTAGGTGACATTCCAACTTTTCAGATACGCTTATACAGCTACTTTCCTAGGCACTTTATTTTGGTGTCTCCTATGTATTCCAAGTCATTTGGACCCTGAGAACTGCTCTAAGTTCAAGAAATAGAAATAAATAAAATAATTCCTTAAATCCAGTGAAGTTGGATTTAATGAGGTAGTTCTCATAGAATTACCTAAAACTAAACAACATGACTAAGAGTATTGTGTGGATGCTCTATGAACTCTGATAGCTTTGGTTCATGGACCACTTTCCCTGGGGAGCCTGTTTCAGTGACTCACCACCCTCTCAAGTGATGGTGTCCATTTCCTATTGCTGATCACAAGAGAGAGGAGATCAACACCTCCCTTTCCACTTCCCATCTTGAGGAAGTTGTAGGCTGGGATGAGGTCTTCCCCTCAGCTTTCTCTTCTCCAAACTGAACAAAACAAGTAACCTCAGCCACTCCCTCGTAAGTCTTGCCCTCAAGACTTTCTACCATTTGGGTTGCCCTTGTCTGGACACACTCTAATAGTTTGATGTCCTTATATTAAGGCGTGCAAAACTGCACATGCTATTCAAGGTGGGGCCACACCAGTTCAGTGCATAGTGAGACAATCACCTCTCTTGACTGGCTAGCTATGCTGTGTTTGATGAATACCAGGCCACAGTTGACCCTTTGGCTGTCAGGGCCCACTGTTGACTCATAGCCAGCTTGCCATTAACCCAGGCCCCTGGACCTCTTTCTGCAGGGCTGCTCTCCAGCCTTTTGTTCGATAGTTTTTATGTATCACCAGGATTACCCCATCCCAAATGGAGAGTCCAGCACTCGCTCTTGGTAGACTTCGTACTGTTGGAGACTGTCTAGCTCTTTATTCAGATGTCTCTGTAAAGCCACTCTACATTCAAAGGAGTTCACAGCTCCTCCTAGTTTAGTATCATCAGCGAACTTGCTTAATGTACATTCAATCCTTGCATTCATATAATCTATAAAAACACTGAAGAGCACTGTCCCTAGAACTGACCTCTGGAAAACCCCACTGGTGACTGGCCACCAGCCTGATGCAAACCCATTTACTACAACTCTGAGCTCAACTGTTCAGTAAACTTGTCACCCAAAGTATTACAGACTTGTTTAGCTGTATTCTGCACATTTTGTCCAGAAGGATACTGTGAAGGATAGTATCAAAAGCTTTGCTGAAATAAAAAATAAAAAACCTTGAGCTTGGCAGCACTGACTAGAAGATGATTTAGCATAATGATTCCTTCAATGCTCATTTCAAGTGTCTGCTCTGCAATGTTAAAGATAGCAGTCCACCCAGACAATAGGATGTATGACTGTATGGATACAGCATGGATCAAAGTGATAATAGGGGACAGAGTCTTTGCAGGCTCACTGACACCTCTTGCTCTACTCAAGACATTACAGGAAAGTGAAATTGCTCTAGAGCTCATTGTGAATTTAGTTTCTCTTGTTCAAGTTTGGAAAAAAATGGAATTACCAGTGATTTCCTGCCTTCTTTAGTGGCCTGGCCCTGCAGTAAACCTCCATGTTTGAAGACTGATACGCAGTTCACTTACGGGCACATCAGGCGGCTAAGATGGCTCAGGGAGGCTTCACGTCTACAGTGGTCACTAACACCATGGTTTAATTTTCACTGTGGCTTTAACTTACTACTGAACAGCACTTCTATAAAATACACTGCAACATACTTACTACTAACTTATAAAAACATTTTAGCAGAAATACCTTGATTAGCCTGTTCATAACAATACTGCTGACAAAAGAATACTCTGCTATCCATCTCTTTCTTTCCACTTGTCTAGTAAAAAAAATAAAATAAAAATTACCAGTTCATGGAGTTTTTGCAGTTTCAAGGTATAATATTTGAAGAAATTCTATACTATTTGGTTACTCATATAAAAGAACCCTAGTGCACTTCGGGAGTCAAAGGATGGGAAAGGAAAAGGAAAGGGAACCCAGTATAAAAAATATCCAGAAGTTTCAGTCTTCTAGATTTAAAGAAAAGTGGGACATTCAGAGTTCCCTGACATAAAGCAAGCTTTTATTGAATTGTTTGTCTACCAACAAATTCATGTTTAACAATGTAAAATACCAAAGTCTATGCTCCTTATGTTCTTTACTTCCAACTAAGTTTTTCAAAGTGGGAAAACACTGAAAGGCTGAACTTCTACACACTGTGAGCATCCCAGCATACCTCCTGAATGGCTGTCATGACAACATGTTGAACTGATTCTTCCATCATCATTATGGTCTGGATGTACTCTGAAAATAAGAGCATTCTGAGATGTTACTGCTGAAACTCAAGTCACACAGAATATGAGGTCAGAGCTGCATTCTTCCTACAAAATGACTGTCAGAGATGACACTGAAATGCACAATCACCAGCTAAGTCCCACCCCCAAAAAATTCAACAAGACTTTATCAGAAGCTTGTCCAAACATAAATTCAGTCTCACTGGAACACTGCAATAATGAGAAAAGCCTATGACTGTAATAATGGTTTTTTTCCTTCTGGCATCTCACATTTCTGAAATAACTACTTATGCTACTTTTCTCAACTTGTTCCCAAACTATTAATGATGTACAAGCACATGATTCATGCATAGGTTGTAAGTTTAACAATAATGACCCACCTTCCTACAGCATCCTCATTTCAAGGCATTTTCATATCTATTCTTGGTTTCTGTTCTTATTTCTGTGCTATATCACAAATAAGTCCACCCCACTTTTTCATTTCTCATCTATGAGTAGATGTGAGCTATACAACAGGTACCTTTTAAGATGATAGGGAGGTTAAGATGACAATTCTTGAAATTTAGACCAAGTCAAGTGGTTTATGACATGCTCAGCATCATATGGTTTGCAGTCAGACATGATAGATTTTGAATGAGACCTGTATTCTTTTACCAGTTTGCCCAAGAAGAAAATGCTGGGAATCAGTCACCTCAAAGTGGTTAATTATGTCATGCCAAATCTCACTCAAAGTACATAGAAGTAGACCATTTCAATATTGCAAACATGTACGCTTTTAATATTCAAACTGAGAGGGTAAGAGAAAGGCAGGAAGTAAGATACACTGCCTACTTGAGGATGCCAAATTGTCACCAAAAGGAAGGAAGATAATGTTATATAGAACAGAGAGGACAGAAGGTCTAATAAAACAGAGTTTTTAATGTACTTATGGAAGAACATTAACTTTATTTTAATTAATAGGACAGCCAGACTGTCTCCTGATTAAGGGTAGAATAAAAGTTAATTTCAGAATGAGAAATTAAAGTGTTTTAGACTACTGAGAAAACTGGAAAGGGGAAATCAGCTAGGGTGCACCATGCAAGAGGAAGACGAAAGGTTTGAAATCCTGGCTGCAATTTTGTCAGGAAGTAAACCAGAATTAGTTAAAACAGGAAGAGACAGGTACTTGATGCAACTTTAATGTAAATACAGTAAGCATAGTTTTATTTATTCACATGTATTTTATAAACATGTTCCTATGCTTCCAGTCTTAAGTGTTATGAATACATGTTTGTAATTGCTTTGTTAACTTAATCTGGCTTTAATTAAGTGTAATTTAAGGTAACTGGGTAATGATAAGATAATCTGTATCTAAGGCAAGTTAAGAGCATGACAGGTGGGACACTTCAACAAGCGTCTCTATTAATCACAAGCTCTGTGGCATTTGCAGGAAAAATGAATGGATCCCTATTTCACTTGTGCAGGTCTGATAGACAGTTGGTGCCAAGGGAGTCAAGAGAGGCAGAATTATTTTTCACCTACTGCTGAAGTGGGATTCAATTGTCTTATAGATGCCTCAAGTGACGTTTTGGATGCCCTTGACATACCATGCTCCATCTTCAGCTGCTGCCCAGAAGTGCATGGCTGTCAACAATACTTTTCCCTATTTGCCAACCCCACCCAAAAGCCTCAAAAACGACAGTATCCCAGATCACACCAGACACATCTTCAGACCAGTCCCCACTCATATTGATGGCCCTCAGCTGTGTAGTGAGGTGGTGACTAGAATGCATTCCTAAAATCAAGAGTCACACAGGATACTGCAACAATCACATTTTTTGTCTCTAAACTAACCTAATCTACCTCATCAATGGTTAACGGGTGGGGCCAAGAATACTCCTTTGTGGACTGCTTTTTCAGCTCAGCAAACAAAAATTTAAATACGTATGTTGGAAGCAAAACCAGGTCCACAGTTTGAAACTCCAAAACTAGTGAAGCTTATAACAAAAAAGTTATTGTCTGTAGAAGAAAACAATGTAATCACTGAAAAAAAATACATTTGTCTCTGACAGGGACATGAGAAATACCGTTTTTCCCTTAAGTAGTTAGAGAACAACCTGGATTTTCATTAACTGTCTAGGAGAAAACATCTTTTCAAAATTTAATACCTTGTTTCTGTTCACAATTAACAGCGCATCCCAAAATCAGCTGAAGCATTCTCCCAAGCTCCGCAGCATCAGCGTGCTCTCCAATCAGGTTAACATCAGGAAGGGTGAAGTCATTAATCTGTTGCCCTAGAATCTGCATAAAGAGCCAGTACATACATGTCTGTATCACTACACATATACATACACACACATTTCAAAATACAAAGATGATTCAGAATCAACAAGAGCAATTCACTTGTACTTTATCATAGTTTTCAACCAACCTTTACAATTAAGGAAACTGTCTAAGACCTAACATCCAAAATTAAACCATACCATTTGACATAACTAATATTTGGAAGAAGACAAACCTGACTGTACCAACCAAGACGAAAATATTAGTTTCAAACATAACAAGACTGTTTTCTTCAGTTAAGGAAGGTAACAAAGGCAGGCTTTCACAGTGATTAACAGCACATGGATAATTAATTTGTTTTTTTAAATATGACACTGAAAAAAATTTAACACCTGAAATCTCACATTTCTTACCACTAGAAAAGCCAGAAATTGAAATATTTCACTTATCCAATACACATGTCTAGGACTGATGGATGACAAATGTAAGACAGTAAAAAACTCTGCCTCACACTTTTGGAAAATATAGGGATATTTAGGAAGTCTCACAGCTAAGAAAGCTAGTTTCATGGAAGAGAATTTGAGGTAGTAGTACAATACATCATTAAACAGCCCACATGCAGGAAAAAAACACAACAACCCAAACCAAAAAAGCCATGTGACTTACAATTAATGTAATGTGATTTATAATTAAGAAGGATTTACATTAATGATTGTCATTAGAAGGAATTAAACAGTTCTGCCAAATTGTTCATTAAGAGCTTTCAGGGGGCTGAAAATATGAACATGGAATATGGAACTAAACACATCTCTGACACATTAATTGCAGATAAAAAGAAACTGTCACTTCTTAAGCAGGCTGCAATAAAGAAATGACTATGGAGGGAATCAGTCACTTGTTTGCTGGATACTCTTTTTCATGTTAACAATCTATAAAAACAGAAAATCGGGTAAAGGTGTTTATACAGAAAATTTAACAGATGTATATGAAGAATACATGGAAATCAAGCCATTCAAAAGTTTTCCAAGATTAGGCTCTGTGGAATTGCTGTGGTTGGGCTTGTTCTTGTTTTGTATGGTTTTTGTATTGTGGAATTTTAATGTTTTTATTTTTTTAAATAGCTTTATCAAAGAATGAGCACCAACACTAGTAAAAATCTCTATATCGTTTAAAAGACCAGATTAATTTTTGTTGGAAAATACCTCTGTTTGGGCATTCTAGTGAGAAAACAGAAATTCTATGAATGCACCTTCCACAGAAAGATTATTGCAGCATAACAAAGCATGCAAGCTATAAAAAGGTAACTTCTGCTTCTTGTTCTTCCATACTATAACTGACAAAGACAGCAATGTAGGATAGCTATTGAAAGACTGTCCTTGTAAATGTGATACAAATTTTTTAATTTATGAAGATGAACAAAATTAGCCAATATATTTTTTAAAGGCTTTTAGCTACATTGGGTAAAATCTATACACATCTACATCTACATTTTTGTAGGTGACTGCGAGGAAAGGGAATCAGGTTGAGGAAAACATAACCAAGATTCACAGTAGAATCCATATAATCTCCATTATCACCACAAGCATTGTCTAAGCAGAAAAAAGGAAAGCAGATCAAAATCCAGTCAAACTTACAAATGTGCATTACCTCTGCAGAACTTACTCAGCTTGAAACAGCTGCAAACTTTCTGAGGAGTAAATTTTTCACACCAGAAACCTAGTCATCATACATACCAACTAGCTGAAAAGAAGCTGGCATTACTTTATCATAGTAATATTACTTTTCTTTAAAAAACTTCCTTCTTTCTAGAATTGTCAGTTATGATCAGCTTGCTTAACCATCAATTTTCAAAATTTATTTCAACATGGATACTTGACTATTAATTGAATATGAGTTTATGAGTCTAGCTTTTTCTTTCCAAAAAGCTGTTATTTTTAAAGACTTATATTTGTTAACACACATCTTCCTGTCTGAAGTATTTGTGAGAAGCTAGTATTTTGAGACAAGTAATGTCCAGAATGTACATATTACGGATTTTGTGGTGTAGCCTGTGCAGATTAACTTGCTTCAAAACATCACTGCAACTGAAAGCATATTTCAGCTGAAGATTAACCACTGAAAGAAAACAAACAAACTGTATTGTATCTCCCCTGGAGTTATTTGTGTTTGCTCAACAGCCTAAGAAAGAACAAACTCCAATATAACAGGATTAAAACATTTCATTGAAAATTTTAATGTGGGGAGAGGCTAAAATGCTTTCCTCTCTCTCCTCAACAGGAAAAAATAAGCAGAGAGGCATCTTTAGCTGGAGCAGAGGATGGGGGAAAAAAAATCAGATACAAGTACTGTTAAAGTTCTTCATGAGAACACAGTCAGCAAAGACATCTACTGCATGTATGACAGAATTTGCACACCAGACTTCTCTGGAAGCTCTGGATATTCAATAAAGCAGGTGAGAAGCTTTAGAGAAGGCTAACCCTTGAGAATCAGCCTTGAAACACTCTGTATGCTAAATAATTTGCAAGAAAAAGTCAGTAGCATATTATTTATAGTTATATTTATAAATTAGTCAGTAGAACACACCTTATAGGTTACGTAAAATATGTAACAAAAAAGGAATGTAGATGAAGATTACCTAAAATGGTTCTTACCTCATGGTTATAATCCAGTATTCCTTTTAAAATTTTCTTCAGGTTGCTTACCTATTTAACAAGAAGAAGGAGGAAACACAATAAATGCAGAAAATAAATTACAGATAAGTGATCATAAAACAGGCAATCACAGAAGAATCACACAAAAGAATTGTATGATTAAATCTATTTGCACAATGAGACTTTCTGTTTCAGCAGTTTAATTTAGAATCATGAAACTTATGCAATAGTCCCTTATGATCAGACTTTCAGATCTGATGACAAATCTTTACTAATTGACAGAACCCATTTAAATATATGAAAATCATCACATTGTCATGGATAGGCTTTAGATCAGAGTCTAAAGCTTTAATATTTTTCAGAGTACTTATTTATTTTGTGATTATTTTTTAATCAAGAAATTGACACATTCTCTTCCTCCTGTCTTCTCTTACAGTATCTTACTGACCTACTTTCTGCAGAGATAAACCTCTTCTTCCACAACAAAACCAGGGACTGCTCAATATCCTCCATTATTGCCAACCTATGTAAGCAAAATTTATCAACTTTCTCATTAATTATTCCACTTGGTTCTTTAATTTTTGTTCTTCCCCCAGTTCTTATCAATTCAATGTCTGTCTTACAGTATCAAGGCTAAATTTACATTTCTCAGCAATGCCTTCACTGCCATACAAAGGTAGTTTCTGTTCACTTGCATAGCCAATGGCATCAGTTATGTGTTTCCTGCTGTATGGAATCTAAGCCACATTTCTCTAGTACTAAGCACTGTTTTCTTTCCAGCAAAAATCCATTTACGTCAAGTGTCTGAGATAAAGATTACATTTCAAAACTATAAAAAATGCCCAATGGAGCTCACAGGTGATATTTAGAAAAAAGAGAGATCTTTGCTAAAAGTAACTGCTACAGATTCCCAACACTTAATGTCCAAATATTTAAGCAAACAATTTAGATAGTAGTAGCACTGCACTGTCTCCTGTGACAGAGAAGCAGCTGAGGGAACTCGGGGTGTTTAGTCTGGAGAAAATGAGGCTGAAGGGAAACCTTGTCACTCTCTACAACTGCCTGAAAGGAGGCTGTAGCAAACTGGGTGTCGGTCTCGTTTCTGTAGTAACAAGTGGTACCATGAGAGGAAAATATCCTCGAGTTGTGCCTGGGGAGGTTTAGATTGGATATGAGGAAATAATTCTTCACCAAAAGGGTAGTCAAGCATTGGAACAGGCTGACCAGGGAAGTGGCTGAGCCACCACACCTGAGGTATGTAGAAGACTTACAGATGTGTTGCCTAGGGACATGGCTTAGTGGTGGATATGGCAGTGTTAGGTTAAGGGCTGGACTCAAATGATCTAAGGGTCTTTCTTCACCTACATAATTCTATGAAGTCTATAAACATGTTGCGCAAATGCTGTTGTGAATGCATTCACAAAGGGCTGTTGATGAGAACCGTAGCCACAGTGGCAAACTGGAACTATAATGAAGGGATAGCAAAAACTCTCAAACCCCAGCTGTCTTTAAAGCCTATAATAACTTCTGTATTTTTGATTACACTCCAAAAATATCCAGCTAGCAAACTCTATCCACTGACAGAAGCCACCTATGTTCCAAAAAATGTGAGGAAACACTATAGAAAAGAGGAGACATGAGAACAAAATCCAGGGACAAACTCAACACTTCAACACAGTGCTGAGACAAAATGAGGTGATGAAAGCAAAATCCAGGCTCTTACTAAAAGGCACTCAGGAGAGGAACAGGCTACACACACACTAAAAGATTTAGCTATGAAATCCAAAGTGGAAATTATGTGGTTTCCTTATTCCTATTAATCTGCTCCCTTTTGGACACAAGCGCAAAAGCTGACTGCTTATTACGATACAAGAACACCCTGATTGTCTTCATAATCATGGAACTTAAAGTCATACAAGAAACAAAAATTCAATTTGACTTGGAAAGTCCACACACATCAAATATTCTGACAATCTAGAATGAGATGTGGAGATGCTACCTGATAGCATGTATACAGCAACATTTCACTGTCTCCCACAACAGCATAATAGTTTATTTTCAGATTTACACCTTCTACTCCCAAACACGTGCTATTTCTGTAATATTACACATAATACATCCTGTTTCTGTAAGAACAACTGTCTTCTAGCCTTTTGTCCCAAAGCAATGACCACCACCTCTGAAAGGCACAATCATAACCAAAGTCTGCAACAGATTAAAGAATTTAAAGAAATGGAAATAATTTTATTTTTATGTTAAATCACCAAGATTACTGCATTGATTGGAATATAATTTTCAAACTTCATTCATTAAAATTTTCCAGTTCGTAATTTACCTGAGTCTGCTGTAGAAAGTGCCACAGGCCATGTTGCAGAATTTAAGTCCAGCTTACCGATGTGAACATTGTGAGGAACCTTGAACTTGAACATAATCCCAAAAAATGAGAAACAAAATGGAAAGTACCTGCCTAAAAAAACTTTTGCCGTTTCCTTCTAAGTGTTGTTTGAATTAAAAACCCTTAAACTCAGAGAGTCAGTTTCCTCCCTGTAACTTTCACAAATCTTGGACTTGAGATGTTGGAATAAAATCAGTATTGATCAAAATCGGTCATCAAAAGTAACACATAGGGCAGCATCCTTGGGTAAAGAAAACAGCAAGCAAACTGGAAAAAAAAAATCTTGTATTTGAGGTCTCATTTTATTCCACTGTCAATCAGCAGTACTAGGATAACTTGCTTTTAGCAGTTAACTCTACCATCTTTGTATCTGCCATACAATCAGACAGTTATAAGGCTAAAGTAACTTCTTTATAGACTGGCTTAAGCTTAACAATGATCTTCAGTATTAATTCAAGGGCTTTTGATTTTTATTTTTTTTTTAAACTTGTCTGCAGTGAATACACTTAGATGGTTCTACTGCCACTGGCAGAGAATCACCATGGGAAGCTACCACAAATGTTTTCTATTTTGAGATTCAACTCAGTAGCTCCAGTAACTTTTGTCAGGTCATAGCAGAAGTTCTTGAAAGGAATACTTCAAACAGAGATGAATAAAAATGAACAGCAAAGAAAAACAAAAAAGTAAAAGACAAGAAATTACATCAGAATTCTAAATCAAAGCAGGTGATGGTTGCTCAGAATTTCTTTTTAAATCATTTTTCTTATGCAAATGAGCAAAACCTAACTATAACTAGTTAACAAAAGACCATTACATCATGCAGTGGCAGAACACAACAGAATTTCCAGTATCGATCATGACTATAAAGCACTGTATCATCCTTTGGAGAACAAGCCACGATCACACGGGATACTTACTTGCTTGCATCAGCAACCTGACTTCCTCCTTTTCCATTCAAAGCACATACAATACCCTTCCAGCCCATTTCACATCCATGCCCTGCACCCACACTTCTGTTGTAAAAGACATGAAACCTACTGTAACTTTTTTTTTTACAACTACACTTTATTTCACTTCAAAAGCTGTTGCAATTTGCAATAAATGGATTATTATTTCTAGATTAATCTCTATTCATTTTCTATCTCCTTTCCATCTGTCGTTTTCCCAATATCATATTACAAAGGAGAGGACACCCACTTTGAACTAAAGCATCCACAAAGGCATGTTATAGTTCATTTTTGGACACCTAAACTTCACTTATATACACAGCAGAGCTGTGTGGATGTTCCTGATGTTCAATGACCATTACCCTCTCAGTTTACAACCATCTTGACTGTAGTATAATATTACATAGTTAGCACACACTGTTCAGTATGACCCTTACTACACAGCATTAACTGCATGACTGGAATGAAAGCAGAGATGATGTACCCTGGGTTACTCGTCTGGCAACACCATACAACTTAAATGTTTGTGGGCTTTTTCTCCTTTTTTCTTTTTCTCAGTCATCACACAAAACCCCTAAAACAGTAGTCTGTCTAGACTTCTCCCTCTACAAATACACTTGAGCAACAAAAGGACAGCCTAATGAAGTGGGGAGCAGAAATGCCCTGAAGTTTGTGATTGCTGACAAAAAGTGAGCATGGGTTACCCAACCTTTCTCTCCAACATTGTAACAGCCAGTCCCCAATTTTGCCTTTATTTTTCTAACACATGTATGACTGAAAACCTGTTTGTGCTGAAAAGTCAGTGCAAACTGATCCTTGTAAATTTCAGGTCCTGAAGTGTCTGAATGGGAGCCCTAATGTTCCAAAATGCTGTTCAATAGTATCCTTCCTGGGTAATTACGCACAGACCTATTTTCCCTTCACAGAGGTTGTAATTAAGAACCTTATAACCTCTGTGTTGTTAGGGCACACTTGGAAGTGGTGAGAGAATTCTTAATCAATCATCTGCAGATATCTCATTATGGTGCACGTTCTTCCCTGCTGCACTTAAAAGCGGGGGAGGAGGCAGGGAGGGAAGGGTGAATGTATGTGTGTCACTCCCAACACATACATTAGGTTTCTGCAGTAAACTGCATTCTGCAGGAGCCTTTATCTTCACTGAGTATAAATGGAGCCTAGATAGTATATCACTAGCTTTAGGGGTTATCCCCCTCCACTCTGTCTCCTGGAAAAAGAAATCCTCAAAAGAAGTCCCTTCCTTGAGTTAAATTACAAGAAAAAAAATAACTGAATGGGGCTCAACACATTTAACTTATGTTTGGAGACACTGTTGATTTAGGAATTAGGAGTATATTGAAACAGAATTAAATATATCAGCTGCTACTTATCTTTTTGATAGAAATGAATGCTGTCTTAAAATACGTCTATAATCTCTTCTTCCTTGCAGAAAAACATTTTTATGACAGGCTTTCACCCTTACCAGAAAAAACACCTTTAAAAGATTGCTCAGGAGTAAGTGTTCTCTTCGTTTGCCAAGGAACAAGAAAGCAGCAGTAAAGCTACATTAGACACTGAAAAATAGCTTCCATTATTCCACTAGTCAATCCAGCTTGTCTTGTAGAAGTTGAGCAAACATAACTGTACTACTGCAGAGTCAAAACCAATTCTCAAAAATCAGGTCTGTTTATTTAGATTACAGCACTAAGGAGTCTGTACTGTAATTTTATTTACTATTACATTTTGCAATACTGTATCAAACACAAGACATTCAAACTGTACTAGTTGCAGAAAGTCTAGTGGTGCCTATTGTTTAAATGTACTGTTCAGTAATGGAACAAACGGCCTGCGGCTATAAACGTTGATAAAATTGTACTTCAGACTGATGCTGTAGTCTGAATGCCAAAGTAAAAATCCAGAAGTCGGAAATCAAGCTGAACAATGTATATCCTTCCTTTCCCAAGCTAGGTACAACCACATTGAAAGGAAGGAAAAAACAGGGTGTCAGTTTTACCCCATCCCTAAGATAGTCAACAACCTATTCTGTAATTGCCAAAAATTGAAATGCTTGTTATCACTTCATTAACTGTTTAAATTTTGGTTCTGTTACTGGCATTCCTGTATGACTTGACATTGAACTATTCTTGTTTTTCGATTAGGGAATTTCATTTCTGCAAAATTTTGTCAACAGAATTATTTTGTATGCTGTTTCCCATTTTATCTTCAAAATGTCATCTTCTTCAGCATGTATATTTGCTTTAAACTAGGTTTTTTGTTGCTCAAGGGAAAACATATACTGCTATGTGCACTGATGTATGCCATGTAAAATATTTTTAGTAAGACAACATTCTTGCAGTTATTGGAAAATGAACTGCTGAACAAAAAAAATAATGAGAGCTGACCCATATATTCTTGTTTATTCCCCATGCAGGACAACATCCAAGCCAAAACTAACAACTGCATGATTTTCTGAGTACCTCTTTCAACTGGTTAGGAAGGATGTATCATTAGTGGAGGAAGGCCTCCACTAACCTCTATCAGGCCCTCCTAACCACTGTTCCACAAAGTAGAACTACTTGCACACTACATTTTGGTTTGTTTTTTGAACTTATTTCACATATTAGACTGATATTGGATGCAAAGAGCAACCATGTTTTAGAACTAACAAGAACATAATTCATTCTTCTATCATTACTTGTAGGGGAGTGAGATAACCAAATTATAGTTTCTCATGGTGCTTCTTAAAATATGAAGGAAAAGTCTACATCACTGAGACACACAGAAGTATGTTGACTACATTTTAAATCTAGTGACAAACACATACAAGTGCACAGACTGAAAATGTTCCTAAAAGTCATATTGAAATTGATGGATTGACTGACAAGACGCTGGAACAACTGGACTACTAACAGCATTTACTCACACAAAAAGAAGAGGAAGAGTTGACAACGTATACGGTTACTTTCCTGGTTACAAAGTAAGAGTTAAAATACCACATTTGTGCCTTTTTGGTATTCTTCATGAAAAGGGAAGCGGTATATAAAAAAAATGTATACAAAAAGCTGGGGTAGACATCTCTTTTAAAGAAAAAAATATTCAGTCTTTGGTTCTTACTTATATGGATATACAAAAAACAAGAGAATGACAAATAACAAACTGAAATTTTACTTGATGTTTTTTTCAACCTCAGTCACATAAAGAAGTTACTGAATTGCTCAGTCTTTTTTTCTTTTTAAATTTACATCTGCTAAGTCCTAGTATATGCCAAGTTGCCAGGAGACATAAAACAAAAATTCTCCTCAAGCTCTGCTTGAGTTACAGGAGCTGCTGCCCCACTTTCAATCAGCTGAAATGCAATTGTAACAAACAGTTCTCAGTTTGTGGTTCCCTATACTTAACCAAGACTTCAATATTCCTTAGGAAAAAAGCCACATAAATATTTTAGAGAAAAAAAAATAAAACATGTTATACCCAGCTCTTCACTTGCAATTCCATGTGCTTCTTTGAAAAGTTAGTTTAAATTAACTGCTTTACAAGCAGCAGAACTAAGAAAGCTTTTTTAGTTTTTTTATTTGCCAGTTTGTGAACATATCCTGATCAAGGTACCCACGTTTTTTATAGCAGCCCTCACCAACAAAATATTCTAAAACAGCACAGAATTGACCAAGCAGCAGAGATCACACTGACAAGTCTGCTTGCCAAGACACACTTATAAAGCAGCAGTACGCTCCATCCTTGTCCCAGGCAGCACTCATCTGTGTGTCTCTTCTATTCAGACAGTGATGTTGATAAGCCTCTAAGTACGAGAGCATTTCACAGTTGTGGCCCTTCCCCAGATGCTCACAAGGATTTGTGGCAGCCGGAACAAAATGGTTTTACTGAAAATTTGAACTAACAGACAAACCAGCACTATTTTGTTTCCCCAAGTAATCAGGCTGGAAATGGCAATTTAGAAATGTACATTCTCTGAAGAAAACTGATTAGAAACTACTAACATACGAAAAGATGTTCTTCAGGTTTTATAAATCAAAATGCTCCTCTGTTGCACCACTGTAAATCCTATTGCCTTAAGGTTTGCAGAGAAAGTACTAGAATACCAAGTTATACAAATGACCCAGCAAATAGACCATGGGTAAAAAACATGCTGAGTACAAGCAACACAGAAAAATCCCAAATTCCTCTCCTAAAGCCAACAGTCCACACAGCTGACAAAGTAAAAGGAAACAACATTGCCATTTTATTGAAATAAATTGCTTATTATTCTGCTATTTTATGCAGCTGCTTCTCAGAGCTCCTTTCACACTTTGCATTTTAAAAAATTTAATTCAACATAATTAATAAAAATGGTTTAAAACTCAAAATGCTGCACTATAAATAGAGGTCTTAATCTAGAAATATGCTAATATATTTTATATTATATATTTTACATTAAGAACTGAAATAGAGATTCACAGGCAAGCATAGTCAAATACCTTTAGCCTCCAATTATCTCCTACTTCCGTTTTGATCCTGTTCAGCCAATTTTCATCAAAGTAAACTGGATCTCTGAAACACAAAAATGTAGAGTAAACATTAAAAAAAAGGTTACAGAAACTACGAGGATACTTTAGTGATTAAGACCCTACCTCAGGCTGAGGTTATTTAAATTGCTACTTTAGCATCCGACACATGGCCCATACATAGGTAGTTCAAAATCCTGAACTAATCCTGGACACTTCTGAGGCACAAATCCATGGAAGCTGCTGTATTTGGAATGCATTCTGCCAGTTTTTCCCTCCGTAAGTTTTAGTTCCTCCAATTTATCAGCTCATGCTGGAGCAATAATTGCCTGCATTACTTGAAAGTGTTACAAAAATTAATACTTTTCTATATATGGCAGATCCCTACTCCTATACACTGCTTACAGCAATCAAACTTGTAAATGGGAAGCTTGAGACGAAACTGTTTTTATATAGCAAGAAGAGTTCAGAAGCACCCCTGAAGTACTTACTGAGAATACAATTTACCATTATTTCACCTATCAAACACCATTGGTTTTTGCAAATCTCTTTTCATGCCAAATCTAGACAAATCTTCATGTGAACACCTTTCCTTTAAAGTTTTTCTATAAGTTGCACTTTTGGCGAGGCAATAAAGCTGAATAACAGAACACTGCCTGTAGAATATACTTCTATTTCTATAAATATCTTCCCTCTCTTCCTTTTTCTCACAAGCACATCCATAAGTTGCTTCTTCGAGACAGCTCCCAAGATTGTCTTGCCCCCAAATTCTAAGATCATCTAAAAGGCTAACATTTTTTACTACTCATGTAAGTCAAATTTTGCTTGTATCACACAGAATTTTGAAAATGCTATTATCAGAACCAAGAAGTGAGAATGCACTACAAATAATGGGTTTTAAAGAAGAAGGTCAACATACGGGAAGGATCATATGTCATCCAACATATGAAATAAATAATAGTTGGGGGGAAAAAAAACACTTTCTTTTTTTGTAAGCTATTTCTGCTGTACTGTCTACAGATAGAAGGGTTCTTGACTGAACTCTTTTTTTAAGGGCAAGCTACCATTAGATCTTTTGGCAAAAGCTCAAGAAAACTGAATGTGCCTGTTCATTCAAAAGACATCTAGATTATGTATGCTGTAACCCAGCAACTACATCAGTACTTACATTGGGTCACAGACTCTGTAGCCACACTTTGTACCTGATGCACAGTATCTCCTGTACTCCACCTTCCCTACAACGTCTTCTTCATAATGCAAGCATCCCATGATATAATACACAGCAAGGGAAAGATATTACAAAAAGCAGTGTTTCTCTACTGACACATTCCAATTGCTATTTTTACACATTCTGTTACAGGCTCTGGTGAAGATTATGGCATATTTTCTTTCCTCTGACATGGCATCCACAAATATATAGCTGCAAGAACAGCTTTAATTACTAGTTAAGTTGATTACTCCAAAATTACTCGCATTCAAAAACAGTGCAGTTCTAGTATAGATGACAGAATCTTAAACTGTGAAACAGAAAAAGCAGTGTCTTACCCAGAGTTTCATCTGGTTCTGAAACACATGTTTTCAAATAGCTTTCAAATGGTCTTTCTGCCCTCAGAAAACAGGTAAACCTGAGAATAAAATGTATTCAAATACATCCATGTTCTGCTAGACAGGAAGAAGGTTCTGCTTTGATATGAAAAAAAAAAGGTCTCTCCTTGCAAAAAGTCTTAATTTGCCTAATTTCCACTGAATCACAACAAAATAATCTGGACAGTAGTGAAAAAAGCAGAATTAAAGTCCCATGTAGACCTACTTGATTCCATTTGAGGAGTGGAGTTCAAAAAAGCACAATGTGCTTTCAGATGGGTCTTCTGGGATTTGCCAACAGCTGTGCAAGCCTTGCTTACATCTAGAAGTGTTTATGCAGCTGAGTGAGAAAGCACGTATGCCTAATCACCTGGGCTTCATCAGCAAAAAAAGACCAATGGAACTTTCCTAAGCACTGTATCTTATCATTTTAAGGATTGCACTTGGTAACTAACATCTTCAGCTGCTTCACGGCCCCAGCGTTGTGAATAAACCCATTCTTGACTGACTATTTTTGTTGTAAATACTGACTCTGAGAAGCAACACGGGTAAGCATAAGCAACTGCCCACAAGCAGAATTATATTTGGACTAACTGGCTAATATTACATACCAAATTTTCAACAATAAGAGCAACAGCTGAGGAGCAGTAACAAGATTTCAGGGTTACCACCAACTCATTCCACTCTGGAAGCCTATACTTCAATAGTAAATAAGCAGCTTTTTTCAGCTGCAACTGCAAAAGAAGTAACATATGAACCAGCAACTGGCCTTCACTGTCTTGACAGAAGTCTTGGGCTACCTACACTTTTATGTATGTCAGACATATATAAGGAAGGTCCTTAAGAATTAAATCTAAACCCAGTGTGGTAGTCCTATCCCACAGATCCCATTTGTTTCTTAAGTACACAAACCTCACGGAAGTATCTAAGGGTTCAGTAGTTGAAAAGCAATCAGCTCTAAACCATCAATATGTAACAGTGACCAGAGTAGTACCATCAATTCTTTTTATGGCACCTGCATGCAGATTATACAATAATTAGTAGCACATTGCAAAAACACTTTGCCAGATATAAAACAAGCAGAAAAGTAACAGGTTGGCTATCAACACCAAGCAAAATCTAGAATGATCATCCCTTCTTCATCCATAAATCACCTCAGAATCATTCCTGTTGTGCCATTTTAATTTTATTTCTGTCCTCAAGAGTCCAGTTACGGTTCAGAACTAATAGCAACAAAAATACTTTCTGTCTATACCAAACTAACAGAAATTAAATTTGAGATTAAAAAAAACCCAAACAAACAACAAAAGCCATCAGAATTTCTAGAAACACTTTTTAAAAGGGCTTCCAGACATTAGGTCTTTCATAGCCCTTGCTGCAAACAAGTCTCTCTCTGCTGTATATTTGGGAATCATGTTTCAATCATATTCACTGTTCTTTAAGTCCCTTAGTCTATGTCATTAAGAATGCTGTCAGTTCTTACAGCATTTGAAAAAAAATCACCTAAGCAAATATGAAAATGAGTGATTGAGAACTGAGCAGCTGTGTTTGCAAAACCTACCAGCCCATTTTGAAGAGGTACTGCACTAAACAAGGTCAACGGAAAACTGACTAGGAGCATCATCATTACCATGAGATTACTTATTTGAATTTTTGAATTCAGTAAGCTCCTCTGCCTATATCCAAGCTTGGACAATGTCTTGCACCAGGTAACATTCCAGGTATTTGTACATCAGTTGACTGCTGTGTAGTATCTGAATAGTACTGCAGAAAAATGGATAGATTATCTGCAGAGCACAGGATACCTATTCTGTTGTTAATACTGTATCACTTCACATGATGTTGTTTTCAGCAGTGCTCAGTTATACCATCTCCATCTTATTTTGTATGCAAATTTTCCTTTATTTAAGTGATCATCTCTCCACATCTTAGATGCCAAGAGACAGAAATATTCTTCTGAAGAAAACCAACCCACAGAGCATGTAGTGTAACTCATGATTATTACTCATTTTAACAGTGGTACAGTAAGCTGCTTTAAGAAATGTCTGTTTACAAAAATTGCCCTCCTCCTGTGATTCACAAAAGCATGGCTTTTGTGTTTTGCATGTGTCAAAACATAAACAGTACATTACAATGTATAATATTACACATGAATAATTCATTAAGTGGAGCACACTGCATAGATGACAAATGAAAATATATACCATCTCTTACATTTACCAAGGCCAGCATGACAGACGAAGAAAGAATTAAAACAAGAGGGACATATGGGTCTAAACAGTTTCCAGAGTGGGATGAAAGGAAAATTGAAAACTATAGTATAAAACAGGGAACTATGCTGTTCTAGGAATGTCCATGGACAGTGAAACATAAGTAACATCAGGGAAAAAAAAAAAAAAAAGCAAGCTACAGCACTTCTGGTCTGTTTTAAATAACTTAAACTACATTATTTTAGACAGACAGTATAATCATAGACAGCTCAAACATTTTCATTTGTTTCCAATCTTTACTTCTGGAGTATAGCACTCTGTAAAATGATTATCAACACTGGTTATGTAGAATCATCTTATCTTACTGTATTTTATACCAGTTCTACTCAGAGGGGCCAGTAACCTCCACATCTGAACACAAATGAACAGTGAATCAGGCAAAATAAACAAAACAGGTAAACAAAAAAAACATAAGCTAAAGCATAGGCTGAATTTCTTCCTCCTAGATAATGTAGTCAGCAGTGAAGAATTCCATTCAACGGTATTTTCACCTGAAATTTGAAGATAAGGGTTTTATGATAAAAAGAAAGGTGTTCTTTGGGGATGTACTAACACATGTTGACTAACAACTGAATCTGCAGGCACAGTGCTTATGCTTGGTTACACAGCACACATTTCTGCAATGTTATATCACATACTGTAACAGTGAAAAGCTTATGAAGGTGTCAGTAATTGTCTCTGTACTCTTTTCTTCTTGCAGTCTCTTCCAGCAGTTTTATTCCAGAAAATTCTGCTACATGAGTTGTTACTTCTGATGAATGGCCCTTACAAAGAGGGTGCTACCTTGAGTGCAGAGTATTTTAAGAACAGTGTATAAAAACTTGAGAACAATATAAGGAGCTGCTGGCCCCTTCTAAACACTTCACACAAAGCACTGCTTTTTATCAGCAATATCAGAAGAATAAGCAATAATTTTCCTTTTTTTTTTTCTTTCATTGACAACAAATCCCACAGTTCTGTGTTGGGTAAATTTTCTGCATATCTAAAGCAAATAATTCCCTGAACTGGGGATCTCTTTCAAACTGCTCCTTATCATAGATTACTGTCCTAACTTCAACTTGTTTCCACTACTTCCTGCCTTCAGAGTACTAACAGACTCTTTCTGTGAAGGTAGAAGTTAAAAAATAGAACAGAGATAAGACTTTTAAAGTTTTCAAGAAGAAATGCTATCCTTACTCTCCTATGGAAATACATCCAGATTACTGGGTCACCCCAGCATCTTTCAATTTTCATTAATGCTCTACTGAACTCAGAGTTCTTCATAGCAAACTTTCTCCCCCCGCCCCCCCCCTTTTTTTAAAATTATTTTTCAAACATTAATTTACTACATTAAAAGTCCTTATGCCCTCAGAAGTTGTAGAAATTCTCCCCTCACACCTTTACATAATTAACCTATTAGTACTATTAGCCTCAGAGAGCATATAATGATGAAGAATCCTAAACAAGTGTTAGGTATACTTAAAGACACCTAAATTTCAAGAAACATGCATTACAGAAATAGTAGTTTACCCTTGTCAATGGAATAAGACTAACAGCATTTAAGCTTTGTATCTCCAGTCCAGCTAATAAATTTGTCCTTTTAAGATTAACTTGTTGAGAGATTTTCATGTCGAAGCCACAACTGCTAAAATTTTCTCTGCAAATGCAATCTGTTTGCAGTGACCTTGTGCTTTCAGGCTCTGCTTGGTCTTTGCTATTTAAGATCACTACAAGACCTCAAGCACCCAGCTATCTTGTCTTACACATATCTATCTATACCTGCAAAATTTTTCTTCTATGTGTTTGTAATTCTTGGGACAGAGAGGAAGCCAGTACTGCTAATACAAAAAGAAGGATAGACTGGAAGAGCTTGCTCTCACTTGCTTCATATTGTGATACTCCTCACGATAGTATATGTGGTACCTGTTTAAAGGAGCAAAAGAACATTTTCACTGCTAGTATTGTTTTTGTTTTCAAGAAAGAATACTTAAAATGGCTTTGTGAACAGGCTCCTGATCAGTTTTCTAGTCAACGATACAAATGCTGATCGCTCTATATGGCCTATATTCCCATCTTTCAAGTCCAGGGAAACAGACTAAGTTTGGCTGTTCTGAAACCATTGCTATCTCCTGAAAAAAAATCAACTGGAGCCATCTTCAGTTACTACAAAAATAAGAAGCAATAATGTCTTCCTGCAAAAACTGCTCACATGTTACCACTCCTGCTTTACAATCCAAGATCAGTTTGCTGCTGCTCTTCAAAGTTTATCTCAACAGGATTGCAGTCAACATAATTGCTAAATCTCTGCAGGATTCTCTGCAGGAGAATAAATACTAATTTTATCAGGTCCAAATTATTACCAAGGGCATAGAGAAACAGCTTTAAATTGCTTAGCTGTTCTTTATATATTAACTGGTTAAACAAAAGAATTCCTGCATTTAGTGTCAGTATGGCAATTGCTACAGTAAATCATCATAAAGAAATGCAACAGTTGCATTGTACATCTTTTTTCAAAACATCAGTTCAACAGCTGAAAATAGTACTTCAAACGAGTTTTCCTTTTTCAATGCCAAGCCAGGAAGAAAAGCAGTATTTCAAGTCATAGTAGTACCAGGCTAAAATAGTCTGTAAGGTTATTAAGGGGCTGTTGACATTCAAGTTTTATTTTGGTTTGTATCAAGGTATGTCATGTTTTAGATCCAAATTCTCATTAGTCTTTGAACTAGCCAATCAAGATTATATACAGTTATCAACTGTTGGCCCATCATTAAGTTAAGCGGAATCTGTATGCTACAAAATACCCACAGAAGTTCAAGACAGATAAATACCCAGATTAAATACATTACTATTACATTTTTCCCTAAATGCTCTGAAAACAGATTCACAGATGATTACCATTGTGGTTAGAGCCAGGATCAAGCCAATTTTCTTTTTACTGATTTTTTTCATGACTCTTGCTGAAATTAACAGCAAATTTTCCAGCCAGTGGACTGATAATGCTCGATGTTTATAGTTACTTCTGAGAGACCCAGGCCACTTTGCTCCACTTTTTGAATCTGCTGCTTTGGACACTAAAGGAGCAGAAGAGCCATATCTACAGCCCTCCTGTAGGGAAGAGTGGACCAGAGAGATGACTGAAAGTAGCCAAAGGAGTATTCCATCCCTATATGTATCATATTCAGTATAAATTCAGGGATCAGAGAAGTAAAGATCTTTTCCATCCATGACCAACATTCAAGATGGACTCTATCCATCTCCTTTGATACCTAGGCCCGTGCATTCCTTATATCTCTACCCTTAGCTCCTGTCTACTCTGCTGCTATCACTGGAAATGGTCCAGGACTTTTTCAGACTGCCTGCTGCTCAGGGGAAGTGCTGTGGGAGTTGTTGGGAGTGTGGGAGGCAATAGGGCTTTTGCACATTCCTGCACCTATTTGTATATATTTGTACCTATCTTCTTTTATAATTCATTTTTCATTAAAGCTGTCTTGTTTAACTTTCAATCTGGAAGCCTCTTCCCTCTCTTGGTGAAAGGGGAAGAGGACAGAGAGCTTACTGTCTTTAGTTTAATTGACAGCCCTGTGTTAAAACTGTGACAACTATGCTGAAATTCTGACTTATCATAAAGTTTACTGAACACACAATTTTTATGGTCACCATGTTTTTATACTCCAGCAGATATAAAGGACAGTAACTTTTCAATTCTAAAAAATATTATTCAAACTATATTGTTTTTACCTTCTGACCTGTAAATCTGACGTTCAGACTTCAGAAAACTTAAAAGTGAGACCATTTAAATGCTGGGTAGGAAAATCAGTTTCCAACTGGAAGGGTTTTTGTGTCATCTTTTGTGTGCAGCAAAATACATTAAAAACAGTAGAAAGACTGCTTCAATTACTCTGAAGCAAGAAGACTGCTGACATTACTTGAAATTAGTTTTGTTTGATGCAAAAATACATAAAGATTGGATGATTCTTATAAACAATGCCTCATCTTCCTCAAAGAAGGAGAAATTAAGTGCAGAAAGAAACTTGGCAGCATTTACATCTTCTTTAAAGTTTCAGACAGGAACAAAAGACTGTCCTCTACTTCAAGCCTTCAGGTTTCTATGTTCCAGATCTGACCATTTCACCTGCTAAAAAGGATTGCCTTGAAATATTTCACTACATTGAGATTTCCCTTCCCCCTTTTTTCTTCCTGTAAACTGGCAGCTCTTTCCCTAGGAGGAAAGCTCCTGCTTCACCTGAGGATTTGCAACTACAGGACAGATTCTGTATCCTCATGGAAGTGAAGGGTCTAGGAGCTCTGTCATGTGAAACATTTGTGTTCAATAAAGCTTAGCCATACAGCAGCACATCAGGGAAGTGGCAAGAATTAGCAAGGGATGGAGGGCCTTCAGCTTCTGACTTGTCAGCTAAGAAGGGTTGCTGCTTGCTAGAGGCTTGAACTCATGGCATTGTTGAAAGACTGCCAAAGCCTGTCCAGCTCTCAGGCCATCATTCATTTTGCTTTTCCATATGGGCACCAGCTATACAACCAGGGAGACTGGGAAAGCACGAAGTATGTTTATGTGGCTCTGGAAACTATGGTCAAGGCCCAAGTGGTTCTCCCCAGTCATGCCAGTTAGCCAGAAGTGCCTGAGAAGCAGACATATCCTGCAGGTCAACAGCCAGCAGTGAACTGGTGTTGGCAGCAAGGTTTTGGTTTCTATAACCACAGACCCCTCTTTAAGAATCAAGGACTGCTTGGAAGAGATCAGATCCACCTGACTATGGTGGGCAGAAGCATCTTCGCCAACAGGCTGGCCAACCTCACAGGAACAGTTTTGAACAAGGAACAACAGAAGAGAGAAAATACAACAAAACATCAAGTGGCAAAGAAGTGGACTCTGTTGGCAAGCAATGAGTGTGGGATGATGTGAACAAGAGATCCCTTATGGCAAACAAAATAGGGCTGAAGTGACGTCACCCCAGGCATAAGCACTAAATAAAGGTGTACAGAAAAACTCTACAGGGAAAGCTCTCATTCTTGGAAATCATCAAGACTGAACAGACATGTGAAATGCCTATGCACTAATGTATGCAGCACGGAGAATAAACAGAAGGAAAGAGAGCTCTGTGTGTAGTTACTAGGCCACAGTCCCATTTGGATCATAAAGACATGGTAGGACAGCTCAGATGACAAGGCTACTGCCATGAATGAATACAGGCTCTTTAGAAAGAACGAGCTGGGAAGGCAGTGACAGGGAAATGCTCTTTATGTGAGAGAGCAGAAGGAATGCATGAGCTCTGCCTTGGGATGGATGATGAGCCAGCTGAGAAATTATGGCTCAGGATCACCATACAGATCCACACAGGTGATGTTATAGATGCCTGCTAGAGAACACTTGATCAGGGTAACATCATCATAGACAAACTGATGAAGAATAGCCTGGATAAGTGAATAGTGAGGTGGAATGAAAAACTGCTGAACTGTCAGGGCTATGTGCAACAGTATGAAGTCCAGCAGGAAGTCCACTAGCAACATACCCAAGAGGTAAATACTATTCAATTATTTTAACAGTGACCTAGGTGATGGAACAGAGTGCAGGTTTTTAAATAACACAAAACTAGTAGGAGTGTTCGATACACTTGATAATTGCACCGCTATTTTATCAGCATCATTTGTATGAGGTCTGCAATTAATCCATTGGGATTTATGAATTTACAGTCTGCTGGGGAAGATTAACACCATGAATTCCTTCCTCACCTCCTAGAGATATCTGAAGGGACAGAAAGGTATATGTATAAAGAGAATCTGGTTAATATTGTTTCTCTGATTTTCCAAAGAATATGACAAAGCCCTTCACCAAAATAAGAAATTGTCTCCTAGGTGATCATGTTCCAGCAGAGGGCCTGGACTACATGATCTTCAAAGGACCCTTCTAACCCTAAAAATTCTGACCTTGACAAGATGGAGAAATGGGCTGACAGAAACCTTACACATTTCAGCAATGGTAAGTGCAAACCCCACGCACAAGTATATGCTGGGGTTCAACTGGCTGGAAAGCAGTTTTGCAGAGAAGCAGCTTGGTAGAAACCAAGCTAAACATGTTCTAGCAACATGTCCTTGTAGCGAAGAAGGCCAACCACATACCTCCTGGGCTGCACTCAGAAGAACACTGGCAGCAGGCCAGAGGAAACACTAATGACCTCTGCTGAGACCACATTTGAAGTGCTGTGTCTTGGGCTCCCCAGCATGAGAGACCTGGACATACAAGAAAGCTCAGCAAAGGGCAGTTAAGATGATTAACAGACTGAAGCATCTCTCCTAAGAGCTGAGACTGAGCTGAGTCTGTTTAGACTCAAGAAGAGATGGCTCAGTGGGATCCTATCCATCCTGTGTATAAATACCTGATGGCTTCTTCACAATCTACTCAGTGGTGTCCAGTGAACAGACAAGTGACAGTGGACACAAACTGAAAGACAAGTTTTTCCATGTGAACAAAAAGGAAGAAATGGTCCCTGCTGTTTTGGTTTTGCTTGGGTTTGTTTGTTTTGGGTTTAGTTTGGTTTTGTTTTCTAAAAACTGTGAGGGCAACTGAATATTGGAACTGATAGCCCAGAGAAGCTGTAGAGTTGTCATTCATCCATATTGTCTGGACACAATCCTGAGGCAACCTGGTCTAGCAGAATTCACTTCAACCAGGTGAGTTGGCTTACATGTTCCAGAGTGCTTTTCAACCTCAACTACTCCATGATTCTTTGATGGCAAACCAGAAGAACTGTTCATAACTAGTCTGTATTTGTCCAGTATTCATTTTCAATAAACTGCACAGAAGGTATCTTATTCTGCATTTACACACGAGACAGCACACTCTTTATGTAAAAAGGAATAAAGCATACCTTTTTAAAAAAAAAAAAAAAGTCTGTAGGAACTGCCATGTTTAATTTGGACTGCTGACTTTGCCAAAAGTTAGAAACTGCTCAAGTTTCTAATGAATGATAAAAAAAGTGTTTCTGTGAAAACAGGCAATTCTGCATACAGCTACATTTCAGATACTTATCTGTAGTCCCTACAACAATCCCAGATTCATCAACTAAGAAGCTGAGCTACTGCATTTTATTCTATTTGATCAAAAAGCTCAAAAGAACAAAAACATTCTCTAGTGTGTCAGCTACTACTCCTTCACTTACTTTCAAGAACTTAGTATCTTTGCAAATAACTAAACTCACAGCTCCATTCAGTTTATCACTGAAGTTTTATTGCATGAAACTAATTCTAACATTAGTGATATGCAGACTTCAAACAATGATCAGGGCCTATACCTTACCTTGCACTGGTTCCAACTTTTTAAAGCTTGATTTTGTAAACTTGGTTTTAATCCAGCTTACTTTCCAGTAAGATCACACGTGAATAAACACCTCCCTAAAACTTTTTTTTTTTTTTCATTTAAAATATTTATCTGAAAACTATAGAGAAAAAAACAAAACATATTAGTCATGTTTCAGATTAAAGTACTGTCTAAGCATAGGAAAAATTTAGGTCCTATGGAATACCAGCCAAGTTTGAACTAATAACACTTAAATACAGCAAAATATATAGATAATAAAACTGTGTGTCCTTAATTAATGAAATAAACAATTTCTTACATTTTTTGAAGAACCTGGGCCATCACAACCCCACTCGTTAAATCTTCCACGGTCTGGCATGGTGCCTCAACATTAAATGTCTGGATCTGTGGGAGAAAGGAAAATGTTATCTTTTTTTACTTCAATGCCAAGGGAGTAAGCCCCACATGTTTAGTGTACGTGTTAGGAGTTAAGAAGTTTTAGATTTAATAGCAATCTGGGCTTAGTATCGTGTTTTCACAAACGTGTAAACTTTGCTACAAATAACATCAGTACATTGTCCAAAATGCAAATTTTCCACACCATTTCCTAATTTGGAAAATCACTGGTTCTTCTCCCATTCATGTACTTCTGGAACATAAATAATCACAGAATATATTGGTTTTGAAGGGACCTATAAAGGTCACCAAGTACACCCTCTCAAGGAACTCACGTAAGAAGTAACACTGATCATGCAAAACCCTTATAGGCTCCCCACAACCAGAAGATCAAACGTAGAGGGACACATATAATGGGAAGCCTCTGGTCTTCAGATAGATTGCTAAGATTAAAAGACGCTGCTATGCTGAAGAGGAATGGCAAAGACCATAGCACTGAGCTGCCTGATGACAGAATTACTACTAAAGACTACTTAATTTGTAACAAATTCCCCTCTGCACACTGAACAGAATTTACTGAAACCAAGCTAAGGTTCATTTGCTGAGGATGCTGTGTAATATTCTAGGTCATGCAGAAGCAAGAATAATCTCCTAACAAAAAAACACTCATCAATACACATAATTTCTGTACAGCTTCTATTCATCAACATTTTCATGCACATAGCATCAAGCTATTCAAAACCCTGCCCCTACCATATCAGCAAATGTTCAAATATACAAGGCAAAAACTCTTTTCTCCTTTTTCTCCCTCTCACTTTCTTCCCTTGGAGTGGAAAAGAGCCTCTCCACTTCAGCACAGTCATTTCAACTGGTCTGTTATTTCATCACTTACTGTAAATTAACACTATTTTTAAATGATGTGAATGAGTTTTGTGAAAACACTTTTGATGACACAACCTTTGGAGGGTATCTGCCTAATGGTCTCTGCTATTCTCCTCCTCCTAGAGGAAGTCTGTGCTTTTTTCTAAGAAGCACTACTTGTATGCAACAAGGTCAAGAAAATCTGTAAGAGAGCTTGCAGCTTCAGGCTACATATTGTTTGGTATATCAACCATGGGGTTTTTTTCTGAACTTAATGTACAACCATTCATGCTTTAGTAGTGTTTGAAACACTAATGCTGCTCTGAGCCACTTCCCAATAAATGCCCTCTAGACAAATATATTATTATTTACATAACAGTGGGAAATTCTGCAGGTCCCTCTTTTAAGACGGTCTCAAAAATTCAAGAGCACAATATCCAGATATGGTCCTCAAAGTAAAGAATCACAAAAAGGTAATATAAAATACCACAGGATTACAAAGGAATGAGCTAAGGCCATCAAAGATGAATCATCCCCTGACCAGGGGAATAGGAGAGGGGGAGGTGGGGGTTACATGAGGGTAACCTAAAGTAATCTAAGACTAATTAGCATGGTAAAAATCACACCCTTGAGAGGACCTTCTTAGCCACTAATCAGAGCACACACAGAGGAACATTAGTTATACAATCAAAAGGTGAATAATGAAAGAATGCTGTGCGACTTTTTCTTTGTTGCAACCTGAGTAAGAACCTGCAAGCCCTCTGGAGGGTCATGCTACATTCATAAAATATCATCTGACACCTCTTCCTGTGCAGAACTGGATTAAAAGGCTAAAAAGGTGAATCTGGGCTCTGTGTGCTCATTGGCTCCTGTGAACCTGTGACAAACATAAATCCTAACTGAGGGACAACACAGATTCCCGTAATGCTACTGGAATGTCACATAAGCACTCAACCAGCCATTTAACATTGATTTAGAGAACAAGCACCTAGCACCAATGCTCCTTTCTTTCCTTTACTCAAAATTAAAAAAAAAACCCTAGCACTCGATTAGGAACAAAACTAGCAATGATGTCTATAAAGACCAAAAAAAAATGAGCTCTCAAGAAGATGATTGCTAAGCAAGTTATACAGTGACTGACAAGGAGTCATCAATGTCCACATTCCAAGAGGACAAGAGCAAATTAACTGTGTAGCACACAAAACAGACAAAGGAGACTTCTACAGTTCAGATTCAGCAGATTCTCCTATAGCATGGTCTGAGCTACCCAGAAAACACAGCTCCTCACTTTTTCTCCAGAGAATGAAGAAGTCATTATAGATAGATAAGACAGCAGGTGAAAAAGAGGATAGGTGGGTGGGGAAAAAACCCACACACATTAAAATAACCACATAACAGGATATAACATCAAATTGGTATTTTGCCAGAAAAAAATAGTTTACCTACGGTTTCTGAATTGCAGCAATACTGCTGAAGATATACAGAGACAATCATGACTTAGAATACACAAACCCAGTAACACATTAACCAGGAAATAATACTTTCTAGTAAAAAAGATGCGATGACATCTAGGATGCTTATGCTTGATGAGGTTCAAAATGCTATACAGATAAAATTCTCAAGCATAGACAATGAAAACTTGTTTCTAAGTTTGCACATTATACCATTAAATAATAATTTAAATCACTTTTCTGCACAACAAATACCTACATACTCTGATGAAAGAAGAAAGGTTGCTAAGACTTTTCCCATTACACAGAAAAGCCAAATGCATACTCCTTGCTGTTTTGTAATTGATTTTAGCATCATACTTCCCCAATACTTTATACACAAGGTCAAAATTGTCATTCAGGCTCAGGCAACCAGTCTGAACTCTTTTTTCCCCACAGTCACACTTGTAAGATTGCCACTGAGGACAGTAACACTTTTCACAGTTAAATGACAAAGAACAGAAAGACAAATTAAAAGTAATCATATTACTTGATTCTTCATATACATTTAAATTTTGTAATTAATGTCTTAGCTTGCATACGAAAAGAATATACAGCATAAGATTTCAATTAAGGTGTCAAAATTTATGCCTAAAAACATTTAATTGGTTCTTAAAACAAATTACCTATAACCTTTTCATAACCCTCAGACACACAAAAGTAACAGATTTTCTGCCAAAAAAAACTACCTAAAATGACTTTACAAATTTATGTCAATGTTAACTTCCTACACCATTCTCAGATAGGTCCACAAAACACTAACCCACTTAAGATAAACAGTAGAGTTGACTTTCCAGAAGGGAGAAGAATGATAAGAATGTCACAACACAGAAGCAGAGTCCAGCTGCAGAGATAAAGAAGCAGTAACTTTGTGTGTATGTGTGTGTGTGTCTAAACAGCCATTAAATAACAGCTGTTAAAACACTGCCCTTCCTGTGCATTGTGGCGTGTTTCCTCCTGCAAAGTTTTGCTCCTGCTTCTTGAGTGTTTGCAATACTGTCCCCATCGTTAAAGCTGCATTTAAATTCCCATTTCCTGTTAGGATTCTTTTTTCTCCACTTTTTGTACCACTGTATGGAGGCTTGTCACCATGCCTGAGGGCAGGATGCCATTCTGAGGGACGTGAGCAAGCTCAAGAAGTGGACCCATGTGAAGATCATGAGGTTCAACAAGGCCAAGTGCAAGGTTCCACACCAGGGTCAGGGCAACTCCCATTATCAATAAAGGTTGGGGGATGAAGGGATTGAAAGCAACCCTGAGGAGGACTTGAGGGTACTGGTGGATGAGAAGGTCAAGATGAGCCAGCAATGGGTGCCTGAAGCCCAGAAAGCAAACTGTATGCTAAGCTGCACTAAAAGAAACGTGATCAGCAAGTTGAGGGAGGTGATTCTCCTCCTCTACTCCACTCTTGTTGGATCCCACCAAGAGTACCGTGTTCAGATATGGGGTCTCCAACATAAGAATAACATGCAACTGTTGGAGCCAGTCCAGAGGAGGACTTCAAAGGTAATCAGAGAGCTGTAGTATCTCTCCTATGAAGACAGGTTGAGAGAGTTGGCATTGTTTGGCCTGGAGAAGAGAAGGCTCCAGGCAGACCTTATTGCGACCTTTCAACATTTAAGAAAAGATGGGGGCAGAGTTTTTAGTAGGGCCTGTAGCAATAGGGCAAGAAATAATGGTTTTAATCTGAAAGATGGTAGATCTAAACTAGATATAAGGAAGGTTTTTTTTACAATGAGGATGTGGAAACACTGGTACAGGTTGCCCAGAGAAGCAGAGATGTCCCACCCCTGGAAACTTTCATGGTCAGGTTGGACAGGGCTCTGAGCAACCTGATTTAGGTGAAGATTTCCCTGTCCACTGCAGGGTGGGTCGGCCTACATGACCTATGAAAGGTCCCTTCCAACCCAAACTATGATTCTATCAGACAGGAATCTGGAAAAAACAAAAGGAAAAAAAACACTAATCACTTGGCTCAATCACTAGCCTCAGTAGGCCTTCACACCTTTTATCAACTATCACATAATGAGATTAAAGGGTTTATTTATTTCATTTTATTAAATATCAATCCAGACCTCTGATTCACACAGCCATGAACATGAACTGTCTATTTTTACACAAACCTTAAAATAAGGAGTAGCAGGTGACTGTTTCAATGTGAAGAAGTCTATCACCAGGGACTCAATAACTGCTGCAGGAAGTCAGAACCTTAGTAAACCTGAGTTGTGGTTCCAGATTACATATATGACTAGTGAGGATTTATTAGCTACTAGGGCTAGGAGACAGAAATGTATTGCATGAAAAATACACTTGATATGAAGGTTAGAGAACTGGGCAAACACTCAGTTCTCAAAGACCATAGATGAAGACCAGGATAAAAGTTGTGACAGGGA
Source organism: Apus apus (assembly GCF_020740795.1). Lineage (NCBI taxonomy): Eukaryota > Metazoa > Chordata > Aves > Apodiformes > Apodidae > Apus > Apus apus. The sequence goes on along the minus strand of NC_067312.1, from coordinate 64,285,904 downwards.
ATCTAGCATCCCACGAAGCTGGAAAAAAAAAAATATTCAAAAATTAAAAAGTACCAATCACCACCTCCTCCAGAGACAAAAAATACTCTCTAGCATCTTTCCTTTCTCAACACTAAGAGTTAACGTAATACTTACTCTTCACACAGTGATTATAAACATAGCTTGTTTTTTATTGCTGGTGCAGTTGCATAACAGGCCCTTTATGTATTATTTTGTAGTAATACCTGAAATCTTTATTAGGGGTTCTTAGCACTGATACAGTGCTATGTGACTGGATACCCTATGCACAAACTGAATAAAAAGTAACTCCCAGTTTCCAATTTCTCACCAGAACATAATACTCTCCAACTTATAAATAATCCATTAGAATTATTTATCCATTATTCCCCTACACTTTTGCAACTGACTATGCAAGCTGCCATATAGAGCCTAGAACCATATTGTATCACCACAGAAGAAAGAGATCACACTGGTAAGATAGGGATGTGAATCACTACTCAAGCCATTAGCAAGAACACTTGAAAGAGAAAACAGGCAGAGAAGATGAAGGAGGGCTGGATACTTCTGTCCTCATACATTCACCCAATATTACTTGAGAGATACAAAAGAATCCCACTAAACCACATTTCACTCAGTCACAATGTCTGGAGGAAACCAGACTATTTTTTGTTGGTTTGGGTTTTTGTTTTGTTTTAAGGATGGTAAACTAATTATGTGATACAGAAAATTGTTCTTCCTCAAATGCCAAATTCGTGTATTGAGCCAGACTTGTCATGATGAGAACTGGATACCTATCCTAGAACCAATTTATATCATAGAATCATACAATCATTCAGGTTGGAAAAGACCCTTGGGATCACCAAGTCCAACCATTATCCCTACTCTACAAAATTCTCCCCCAAACCAGATCCACCAACACCACATCCAAATGACCCTTACTCAACCACCTCCCTGGGCAGCCTATTCCAGTGTCTAACCATTCTTTCTGTGAACATTTTTTTCCTAATGTCCAGTCTAAACCTCCCCTGTTGCAGCTTGAAGCCATTCCCTCTTGTTCTGTTGCTAATTACCTGTGAGAAGAGACCAGCACCAACCTCTCTACAATGTCCTTTCAGGTAGTTGTAAACACTGATGAGGTCTCCCCTCTGCCTCCTCTTCCTCAAACTAAGCATTCCCAGCTCCTTCAAGCATTCTTCATAAGATTGATTCTCTAGGCCCTTCACCAGCTTCATTGCCTTCCTCTGTACTCACTCCAGCACCTTGATATCTCTCTTGAATTGAGGTGCCCAAAACTGGATGCAAGACTCCAGGTGTGGCCTCACGTGCTTCTGGACAACTTTGACATTTCTTCACCAATTTTCCTCCTCCCATTTGGTAGTGCTGCTATCTTCTACTTCAATAGTCATGCCATAAACTATTTTTTCATGCTTTCCAAGATGGCAGCAGACTGCATGAAACAAACAAACAAAGGGGATCCAGTCTCTCCAATAAGCAACAGTTTTATTTCAGGATTTGGATTTCCAGATATTTCAGATATTTATGTTGTCAGACTTTACTTACTGAAATCTCAGGAGTTACTTTGCAATCCAGCCATAAGATCAGGCACTCAATTAGCCAAACTATAAAACAATAAGGTCTGCCAGGGTGGGGATTCTTTCAAGGAGAAGGAGTTGAGAAGTTATTTTTATTCATTTCCTCCTCATTTTATATATACCATGTTCAATCCCAAAAACCTGAACAGGTCCCAAGCCATAAAAGATCTCAATCCAAGTATCACACTCATAATTGAATTTTTCCAAAGATTAAATATTTCCTTTGCAGAAACACATTGCAGAAAGTAGAAGAAAGAAACTACCTAGACTAAACCTTACTAAAGGACTGTAGGAGGAGAGAACCATGACAGCATAAAGGGAAAAGGATCCTGGGGTAAGAGCTAGCAGGCCCCACTGAAATGCCTTCCAACTCAATTTGAAGAGGGATGGGATAAAACTGGGCTTGCTAGAGAGGAGTCTAGGAGCAGCCTGTTGGTGCCTGTGGGACAGTGTGGTAGTAAGGCCTAATAGTTAGCTGTCTCAGTGGAGGTGGGGGATAATGATCCAAGTGGCAACAAAGACACAGGAGTTGATAGGCTGGTAACTATGGAACCATTTGAGAATGGTCTAGTGGGAATTGGGGCTTCAGCATCCAAGAAGGTGGCAGGGCCATAGCACAGCTAAAGTGCATCTACATCAATGCAGGGAGCATGGACAAGAAGCAGAAGGAATTGGAGGCCATCATGCGGAGAGAAAACTACAATACAGTTGCCATCACAGAAACATGGTGTGATGACTCACACGACTGGGGTGCTGCAAAACTGACAGCTACCAACTTCTCAAAAGGGACAGGAGAAGAAGGTGAAGCAGTGGGGTGGCCCTCTATGTCAGGGAGACATATGAATGTCTACAACATCATGACAGAGATGACAGGGTTGAGTGTTTATGGGTAAGAATGAAGAGGAAGGCCAACAAGGCAGATATAGTGGTGGGAGTTTGTTACAGACCACACAAACAGGATGATGAGGCTGACGAAATGCTCTATAAGCAGCTGGGAGATGTTTTGTGATTGCCACCTCTTGTTCTTGTGGGGGACTTCAACTTCCCAGATGTGTGTTGGGAATATAATACAGCAGAATGGGAACAGTCCCGGAGATTCTTGAAGTGTGTGGAAAGTAACTTTCTTACACAGCTGGTGAAGGAGCCAATTCAAAAAGATGCCCTTCTGAACCTGCTGCTTGTTAACAGAGGATGACTTATCGTACATATAACAGTTGGAGGCCATCTTGGGATTAGTGATCATTAAATAATCAGAATTTTCAATTCTCAGTGAAGTTGGGAGAGGGGTTAGCAAAACTGCCACCTTGGACTTCCACAGGGCAGACTTTGACCTGTTAGGGAGACTTATGGGCAGTGTCTCTTGGGAGGTCGTACTGAAGGACAAAGTAGTCCAGGAAGGCTGGGCACTCCTCAAGAAGGAAATCTTACAAGCACAGGAACAGGCCATGCCCATGTGCCAAAAGACACACCACTGGGGAATAAGACCAGCCTGGCTGAATGGAGCTCAGGAATAAAACGAGAGTTTATGGCCTTTGGAAAAGTGGGCAGGACACCCAGGAGGACTACAAAGGTGCAGTAAAGTTACGCAGGAAGAAAATTAGAAGGGCCAAAGCTCAACTAGAACTCAGACTGGCTATTGCTGTAAAAGACAATAAAAATACTTCTATAAATACATTAACAACAAGAGAAGGACTAGGGAGAACCTTCCGCCTTTATGGGATGCAAGGAGAAACACAGTGACAAAAGATGAGGAAAATCCTGAGGTACTTAATGCATTCTTTGCCTCAGACTTTAATAGCAAGACTAGTTGTTTGTTGGGTAGCCAGCCCTTCAAGCTGGAAGACAGGGATGGGGAACAGAACGAGGCCTCCAAAATCCAAAAGGAAATGTTAGTCACCTGCTGCAGCATCTAGACATACACAAGTCTATAGGGCTGGATGGGTTACACCCAAGAGTGCTGAAGGAGTTGGCTGATGTGCTTACCAAGCCACTCTTCATGATTCATCAAGAGTCCTGGCTAACAGGGGAGGGGTCCCAACAGACTAAAGGTTAGCAAATGCTCATCTACAAGAAGGGCCAGAAGGAGGATCTGGGAAACTACAGACCTATCAGTTTGACGTTGGAGCCAGGGAGGGTCAATGGAGCAAATAATTTTGAGTGTCATAACACACCATTTACAGGACAACCAGGCAATCAGACCCAGCCAACACAGGTTCCTGAAGGACAGGTCCTGCTTAACGAACCTCATGTCCTTCTATGACAAGGTGACAGGCTCAGTGGATCATGGAAAGGCTGCAGATGTAGTTCACCCCGACTTGATCAATAGGCCAAGGCAATTGCATGAGTTTCAACAAGGCCAAATGTTGGGTCCTGCACTTTGGCCACAACAACCCCCGGCAGTGCTACAGGCTTGGGGAGGAGTGGCTGCAGAGCTGCCCAGCAGAGGGACCTGGGGGTGTTGACTGACAGCCAGTTGAACATGAATAGTGCTCCCAGGTAGCCAAGAAGGCCAACAGTATCCTGGCCTGCATCAGGAACAGTGTGACCAGCAGGACCATGGAGGTGATCTTACCCCTATAGTTGGCCTTGGTGAGGCTGCACCTTGAGAACTATGTGCAGTTTTGGGCACCACAGTACAGGAAAGGCATCAAGGTGCTGGAGAGGGTGCAGAGAAGAACAATTAGGCTGACTAGGGGTCTGGAGAATCAGCCTTATGAGGAGAGGCTGAGGGAGCTGGGCCTGTTCAGCCTGGAGAAGAGGAGGCTGAGAGGAGAACTCACTGCTCTCTACAGCTACCTGAAAGGAAGTTGTAGTGAGGTGGGTGTTGGCTTCTTCTCCCTAGTGACCAGCAATAGGACAAGAGGAAATGCAGTCAAGTTGCAACAGGGGAGGTTCAGATTGGATATGAAGAAGAATTTCTTCACAGAAAGAGTAACGAGGCATTGGAACAGGCTGCCCAGGAAGGTGGTAGAGGCATCATCGCTGGAGGTGTTCGAAAAACGGATTGACGTGGTGTTTTAGGGGTTGTACGGCAGATGGTTGGACTTGATGATCTTGAAGGTCTTTTCCAAACTTAATGATTCTGTGGCTTCAGTAAAGTATTTTATATTGTTCCCCACAGCACTCTCCTGTAGAAATGGGCTGCTCATGGCCTGGGCAGGCTTAGGCTCTACTGGATCAAACGCTGGCTGGATGGCCAGGCCCAGAGAGTGGTGGTGAATGGAGTTAAATCCAGTTGGCAACCTGTCACAATTGGTGTTTCCCAGTGTAATGGACAATTGCAAACATGCTTGCAGCTAAATAGCATGGTAGAGCCCTACAAATTCTAGTGCTAAAGTATATTATCATCAGATTTACAATGCATCTTTTTGTGCAATACTTGCTCCACTATATGCACGACTCCAAAAACATTTCAGTGCTCCCTTCGAACAGCTGCCATCCTTTTGTGGGTTCAGCTAGTCCACTGAAACACAACTACAGCTTTGTATTAATTCTGAAGTTTTTGCTTGCCACATGCAGGAGTGGAATGCTGGCTGAACTCATCTTGTGTTTAACCTTAGACAGCTTCTCCCTTCACCAAATCCTTCATCTCCTTTCCCTGCCATCTCTTGTTCATTGCCCAAACAGCAAGTACTAAGTAACTCACAGGAATTACCAAGTCATGTATGGCAAAGTAAGGCAGCCAGGAAAACAACACATATTCTTCAGGGCACAAAGTCACTACCAATAGCTTAGGGAAGTAGTTACTGCCCTTTCGTTTCCTGTGTGGCAGGACCTGCCAGGGTGTTGGCAACAAAAACCACAAGGACACTACTACCCTCTTCCCCTCACTTCCAGCCACGCATTCCTGCCTTACTGCTGTGCTACTGTTAGTTGCTGTGTGGCCAATAACCTAACTGTTGCTGGCTTGGGTGTGGTTTTTTTAATTAATGACTAGGACTTGTGTATTAAATTGACTAAGCAACTTTGGAGTTAGGCTCTGAAGCTGGAGGCAAACTGAAGTTAGTTAAGTCTTCCTAAACTATCATAGTACTCAGCTTAGCCAAAAAGCAGATAGCAGCCAAGTGCAACTGAGTTTTGTCCCCTTTTCCTCCCTTGATTCACGACTTGAAAGTCTGTTGTTGCTCTACAGAAGTCAAATACACTGCAGCAAAGACTTTCAATGGTCCAGGAAGAACACAATGACAGAGTACTATCTTCAGTTCAAGAGCCTCAAAATGGTCTCACAGTGAGAAAGATGAAGATAATTTTGCAAAATTCACTGTCTGACTCAATCTCTTTGAAACTGTTTAAGTATTTCAAAAAGAAGATAGAAAGTGGTTTCTCTCCTCACCTCCCACCTTGAGATTAACAAGCTAACAGAAAACTTGTTTCCTTTTTACTGTTTAAGGTTCACAGTTCTCAGCAGCAAAATCTGTTTCTTCTCTAGGCAATATCTCCAATCCCTCCCACAAAAAATGAGGGGGCAGAACTGGGAGCTGAAATTGAACAGATATCAAATCACATCTAAATGCATTTTTCTTCAGAGAACTGGCAATTGTTATAAATGTATCACTGCTATAAAGCAGGTCTTCAGAAAGGAGTAAATTGAAAAAAGGCAGAATCCAGGACAAGGGCCCAAAGAATGAAAATCTAACACCGTCAAAACATACACAGGAAGAATAATGTCTCCACCTCCAAATTCTGCCTTTCTTCCTGCTGCTGACTTAAAAGAAACAAGGGGGAGAGAATGTGTATAAAACATGCCTTATTATCTTTAATTAACACATTAACTTATCATCAGCCTTAAATCACTTGTTCTACAATACAGTTTTTAAGGTAAGTTCTTCTGCATCTGCTTGACCTCTCAGTAATATGTAAAAAAAAATCCCTGTAACCTAATAATGGTGTTAGGCACCCCAGCTCCCCCAAACATAGCAAATGATATGCTTAGAATATTGCCCGCTTAGATAACTATCCCTTAGATAACCCCCATCATAGTGAGATGTCATAAAAAGTAAAAAAGGTCATTCAATCTATTGTTCTGTCATAGCAGATACAGGAGCTGTGGTCTGCCAGATACCTTAATCCATGCCCTGTGAGTACTGGCAAAGTCAGTGTTTTCTCCTTCTGTCTGAACAGCAACATATTCCAAGAGAACTATTTTCTTGATCTGATGTCATTACCAGCACAATCAGCCACTCCTGCAATTTCATGCTGTCTTCAAAAGTTAAGAGATGCTGATGCAATTGTATCATCAGAATAAAATGAAACCGTACAACTTTGCAGCCAATGATCAAGGATTAAAAGAAGAAAGAGTTTTAAACAGGCTTAGCAAGTCTCCCACAATCTTTTCATCTACAAGAAACAAGAAGAGTACTTAAAACCACAGATGCACTAGGATCAAGAACAGCATAGTGTAAAAAGGAGGTATCTGGACAATAGAAAAAAACACAGCTTTACTAGTAAATTCCAGCAGATTTGATTCTCTCTGAAAAGGGTGCTTACAAAGCATTTACCAGCAACCTTCTTGAGGAACCAAAATCTGTTTCAGCACTTGCTCACATGATCTCTGTATTTCAAACTAACAAAGGCAAATCCTTCCAGCTGCAGATAGGCCACCAAAGAGAAGACAGATACACTGTACCACAAAGATCTTTCAGCCAAAAAGGAGAAAGGTCAAAGGACTGACACCACATAATCATAAAATCATTAAGGTTGGAAGCAACCTTAAAGATCATCAAGCTCCAACCTCCCTGCCATGAGCAGGGAACCCTACCATTAGACCAGGTTGCACAAAACCTCATCCAACCTGGCCTTAAAAAACTCCAGGGGTGGGGCATCAACAGCCTCCCTGGGCAACCCATTCCAGTTCCTCACCACCCTTATAGTGAAGAATTTCTTCCTAATATCTAACCTAAATCTCTCCTCTCTCAGTTTAAAACCATTACCCGTTGTCCTATCACCATCTCGTCTGATGAATAGCCTCTCCCCAGCTTTCCAGTAGGCCCCTTTCAAGCATTGGAAGGCTACTATAAGATCTCTTTGGAGCCTTCTCTTCTCTAGGCTGAACAGCCACGATTCTCTTAGCTTGTCTTCACAGCAGAGGTGCTCCAGGCCTTTGATCATCTTGGTGACCCTTCTCTGGACTCTCTCCAACAGGTCTGTATCTTTCTTGTGCTGAGGACACCAGAACTCCAGTACTCCACGTGTGGCCTCAACAGAGCAGAGTAGAGGGGCTGAATTACCTCCCTGGCCCTGCTGGCCACACTTCTTTTGATGCAGCACAGGACACAATTGGCTCTCTGGGCTCCAGCACACACTGGTGGCTCATGTTGAGCTTCTCATCAACTACCACCCCCAAGTCCTTCTCCTCAGGACTGCTCTCTAGACATTCTCCTCCCAGCCTGGATTTGTGCCTCGGGTTGTGCCAACCCAGGTGCAGGACCTTGCACTTGGCCTTGTTGAACTTCATGAGGTTGGCCATGGCCCACCTCTCCAGCCTGTCAAAGTCCCTCTGGATGACGTCCCTTCCCTCCACAGTGTCAGCCACACCACACAGCTTGGTATGATCAGCAGATTTGCTGAGGATACACTGAATCCCACTGTCCATGTTCTCCAGCAAAGACGTTTAACAGCACTGGTCCCAATACTGACCCCTAGGGGACACCACTTGTCACCTTCCTCCATTTCAACATTAAGCCATTGACCACAACCCTATGGGTGCAGCCACTCAGCCAATTTCTTATCCATCGAGTGCAGTTCCCTGGATCTTTCTTTTTCCCCTTTTAAAAAATAGGGGCTATGTTCCCTTTTTTCCAATCAGCAGGAACCTGACTGCCATGACCTCTCAAATACGATGGACAGAGGCTTAGCATCTGCCAGTTCCCTCAGGACCCGTGGGTGAATCCCATCAGGTCCCACAGGTTTATGCACATTCAGGTTCTTTAGATGGTCACAGTGCTTTTAAAATGGAGGGTGCAGAAGCAGGGGCCTTGTGCAGTGTTTACAAAATTCTCACTTATCATAGAAGTTCTAACATGTCTAGCACAGAAACTATATTTGGCCTTGAGGGTTGGAAGAGAAAGAAAGCAGGCAGGATGCAGTTCGGTGGAGGCAGCACATGGCAAAATAAGAGATACTTACCATAACGAGGGAAAGAAAGTTCATGACATCTCCATGGCAATCTGCTACTAAAACAGCAATGGCTTCTTTGAAGGATCCTAATGTTTACATACCAATGTTAAGCAATCTTTTCAGTACTGCATCTTAGTTCTATGTTAAAAAGAAATTTTCTCAGATTACATGGCAAAAGCCTGTAGCTATTACACTGATTCCAGATATAGGCATACTAGAAGTGTAACTGTCACACGTTTGACAGCTCTCCATGTGTTAAGAAACGTCTCGATGCATTCAAGGTAAAAACACTCCTGACACGACACACAAAGGAAAAAGACCAACCAACGTGCTCATATGTGGACCAGTTCTAAGTTTTATAAACAAAAGATGTTGTGAATCTGTATTAGATACACTGAAACAATCTTAGTATCACTGCAGGTTTACCTCACAGCCATGTTTTTCTAAACAGCAGTGCAGCTTGGATAACTACACCACAGTGCCCAGAATAGTCTCAGAAGAGGCTCCTCGGAGATTTTTAGTAGAGTAATACTTCCGCAGTTACTCTAGGTTGCAAACACTGCTCAAGTACAAATACCAACCTTGAGATGCCAGTAGTTGGACTCCAGTAATTTGCTCAGTTTCACTCAAGCTGCTACTACCCTGACTGTCTTGAAATAGTATTATGGTCATCTGCTGAAGCGGCTAGCAAGCAAAACCTCTCCAGCTCTTTAAAATCCTGAACAAAAATTAATAATTTGACAATGCTGTCAAAGATGAAGAAAACATGAGAATTACACCCCAAGCTATAGCATAACACCAAAAAAAGGGGTGTTAGTGAAATACTAAAGAATCAAACAAAATGTATTCACAGGTAAGCAGTTTGCTCCAACTTAAAGATACCAGGATAGGAATTGCAGGCATACAAGGTTAAAAGGTTTAAGGGATATTCTCATTCATTAAAATAGTGAGTTGGTAGAGGGAGGAGCAGTTTCATCTCACCTACATCCATTCAAGCAAACATTCAGTTGAGGCTGAACCAGTTCTCAGACTTGCAGGAAGCCATATCTGCTCTACTTACAACGTAGACAAACCAGTTCAGGTACTTCTATATGAATATGAAGCAAGCAATCCAGGAGGTTAAACCAGTTCTAAAGAAGAGCCAGCTTTTCTGGTATAATGGAAAAGACTGGCCATCCCAGGTATGCATAAACTGCAATTAAGACAGCTCTATTCCCCCATTTAATGAATGGTTTCCCAAGAATAATTATGGGATTTGGGAGAAAGCCATGCATAAAAAAGCATCTTGTTTATACAGCCAGTTTCACTGAGGACTAAATAACTTTCTTGTCTCTTCTGCAACTTTTATGTGTTTTGGAACAAACTGAAACGACCTTCCTCTGGGTTTTTTTCACTGAGTCTTTTTGAAAGCCACATTCACACAAAAATACTAAAATTGTAAACATAATGCCTAGCACCATAAATTCATCAAAGAAACAAGCTGCTGTTTAAGAAGGATTTACGAATACTTCTTCTAACTAAATAAGCTGCAGCTAGTTTCATTATGAGCTCATTATGTGAGGGGGTGTGAAGGTTAGAAATGTAAAGGGATCTGCAGGGACCATTGCTACAGACAGGACAAGACTTCAATGGATAGGTAGAGTATCAGAACCAAATAATATAAATACTAACTACTGCTCAAACATGACAATATGACTAATTCCTACAGATGGTCAATGCCACAAGACTTTTTATCTTGCTGCCATATCTCTAATCTTTCCATTTTTATGTCTATGTTTCCAGGACAGCTTTTCATGCTAAGCTAATTTTTTTCAATGGTTTAGCTTTTCTAAGAAAGTGCAAATTATTTTCAACAGTAACAGTAAAGTCTGCTGCTCAACAAATCAATTGCCTTAATCAACAACCTCAAATACAGCAAGGAAAAGCACATTAAAAAAAAAAAAAAAAATCACTGGTTCTTTCCACTGTTTTTGTTGGTTTTTTTTCTTAATGGAAGAAAATCAGTGGAGATATTCACTAACACTGAATAGACTTCATAAAGATATACGTGTCCTCTTCATCTCCAAGAACAAAAAATAGGGACTCCTATTTTCTTTTCTATCAAGACTCTTTCGGCTTCCACCACATTTGAAGATATGCAGAAGTCGATAAAACAATCATTTTGGACACATATAAACCGCGTGATTGTACTATTTGTGACTTTACAAAGAATTCTGTTGTGGAACAGGGAAGCAGCCGTTGCCTTCTGACTCTGCATTTTGTAATTTTCCTCACTAGATAGCAAACAGCTTAAACTTAATAAGTCTATAAAATAACTCGATTAAAATACTAATCTTTCAAAACCAAATTTGAACAGCATACATAACAGAATATTGGAAAACACTTTTAGTTTTGAAATCTTTCAGACTTGATACAGGCTTCTGCACAGATGTTATACTTTCAAAAATATATTCTCAAGTTACAATTCTCAATTAACAATTTTGTTCAACCTGGGATTGATAATGAGTGGGATCAACAGCTCAACTCACTCTTAACAAGCAAATACCATACAAGAGAAAATTCAATCTCCTTCATTCTGCAGTAGCTTACATGTTTCTAGTACAGTAGCCTCACACACAAAGAAAAGAACTAGTCTGTTGGTTACTTGGAAATGCGGGGAGTTAGGAATGCATTGGGACTGTAACCACTTGCTAGGTAAGCTTTCAAGCTCATGCTTCTCCTATTGGCATAACTGCTTTACTGCCAGAGAGCATAAAAGGAACATATCTAAAACAGCTAAAACAAAACCACATGGAAAATAGCGAAAGACAGAAACAGATCTTCCTCCACCCCTCCCCCCTCTCCAGTAAACATTCCTCTTTTTCCTTGTGCTGAGCCTCTCACTCAGACTTTTTTTTTGCCAGGACTCACACACATCAACTTCTCATTAATTCTGCCAGCAACAGGACTTTCATTCTCAACACCTAAAAAAGAAAGCATAAGAAGCCAAAAGCAGGAGAAGTGGCCAACTGCAACAAAGATGCAAAGACTGGCAGAAGTGTGAAGGAAAGAGAAACTAGGTTACTTATTCCAGACTGGGGGGCACACTCCTCACCAGCACCACTATCTTCTGTACTTTCCAGGCCACCTGCTCACCTCTAACAATCATTGAATTTTCCTTGCTCATTCCCTTTTGACTTTCTCAGAGAAACCTAACCACCACCACAGTTTCGCCAGCTCTGGCCTTGTACAGACTAAATGCCTAAAAGAGAAAAATCTGTGTTTCTCTTCAATTAGCAGTTGTTCTCCAGAGTGCTGTATAGTGGGTATTTCCTTGGTAATCTTGGTTATGGGGGGGGGGGGGGGAAACCCACAACAAACAAACAAACAAACCCAACCCAGCCCCAAAACCAAACCCAGTGGTTCCAAACAGCTAACCGATAAATCAGCTGCTTCAGAAATACGTATTTCATGGCCACGTTACAGCTGCTGCTCAAATTACCGAGTAGCAGCAAACCCAGGTTTAACGTCCACTACATTCTGGCTGATCCGTGAATGACAGCACAACCTGAAGATGTTTACGGATCAAGCTCTGAACATCAGAAAGGGAAAAGGTAATTCTTAGGCTGATACTGTATGATCCTTGACTTCTCAGGAAAACTTCGTCTCTCGAGGCTCGAGCACTACTTAACCATACAAAGGAACAGACGAAAAGGAAATTCCTGGTCAGAAAGCCTGCCAAGCGCAGCGGGCAGGTCAGCGAAGCACGGCGCTGGCACACCGGAGCCAGGCCGGGCAGGGCGCGGGTGGCGGGGATGAACCGAAGCCCCGGGCAGCACCTCAAGCCCCGAGCCCAGCGCAGGGCGGGGGCACCCGGGGCCGCTTCCTCCGGCCGCGCCGGCGCAGGCCCCGGCACCCGCCCTGGCGGTCGCGGCACCGCGGGCGCCGGTTCCTTTGTTTCGCCGAGGCGGGGGCAGCGCTAAGGCGGCGGGGGAGCCCCCTCCCCCACGGGCGGGCACCAGGCCGCCCGTCCCGCCGCTGCTCAGGCGAGACGGGGCAGGTCGGCCAGGACTCCGCCGATCCCGGGCGGGCTGGGAGTCAGCCCCAGGGCCCGGGTTCGGCCCAGGCGGCGGCTGGGGAGGCGGGGCGAGGCCTCCCTCACCCCCCGGAGCCGGCCGGCGGCGGGGAGGGGGCGCGCCCGGACCCGTGTCGCTGGCTGCCGGCCCAGCTCCGGGCGTGGGCCTGGCGGCGGCGGCGGCAGCGGCAACACTCACCCAGGTGAGGAGGCTCTCCCCGAGCTCGGCGCGCTCCAGGCTCTCCACGTTGAACATGGCGGGGCGCGGCGGCGGGGGCTGCCAGCGGGGCGGGGGCTGCCAGCCGGGCCGGTACCGCCGCCCGTCCCGGGCCGGGCCCTGGCGCCGACACGTCAGAGCGCCCTGACAGGAACGGTGCGCGCGCGCCTGCGCCGCGCGGGGGCGGGGCGGGGCGGGGCGGGAGGGACCCGCGGGGCCGGGCCGGGAAACCCCGTGACAGCGGGAGGGGGGGCGGGGCGGGGCCCGCGCGCCTCGGCCGCCGCCTAGCGCGTCGCTTCCGGTCCGGCCTGGTCCGGCCCGGCCCGGCCCGGCGCGGTCTGAGGCGGCCGCCGGTGCCGCGCTGAGGCGCGATCCGCCCCGCTCGGCGGCAGGCGCGGAATCCCGTCCGCCGCCGGTCCCGCCCCGCGGGGTCTGCCCCCTCCCCGCTGCTGCGTGTGCCCTCGGGAGGGTCCTTGGCAGGGCCGGAGGGGCCTGCAGCAGCGCCCCGAGCCCCGGCCGTCCCCGGCCTCGGCAGCGCGGGCGGTGAGGACGCTGCGCCCTCGGGCATTCTCCTGCTAGTAAGTAGAACGGCTGAGCTTGTGGAAGGAGCGGCCTCTGCGAGGCTTTCCTGTCTGTCTTGGAGCGGAGAAGGATCTTTGCTTCTTCTGAGCAAAGCGCTGCTGTAGTAAAAATTAGTTAACACCAAATAAAAATTCCTTGCGTAGCATTAGCTCCAGGTAATGAATTTCTAATCTTGAAGGCCAGGAGTGTGTGTGGTGGCCGCTGTGGCTCTGCCTCCTTGCTGCCCTAGCCAGAGCTGCTCCATCCTGCTGCAAAGGGCTTTGCCTGAAGAGTTCGAGAAACTCCTCAGCTGAGGTTTGGCCCATCCAGAGGTGACAGTGGGATGGTTGGGCGTCCTGATAAGCTGCACGGTTTCCTATCAGCACCTGGCCTGACGTGCAGCAACATGGAGTGGCAAGCAGAGTGCGCTGATAGTAACTGAAGGTTGCATAAACAACGGAGAAGGGAAGGGTTGCAGCTCTAGTTACCATCACTTCGTTCCTGTTTTTTCACAGTTCTTCAATTAAATAAGTCAGTAGCGTGCATGAAATCTTGAATGTTCCTCTATGCCAGCCTGTTTTGAATGGAAGTGTATTCTAAAAGCTATGATAATTCACTAGTTTTCCCGGTGAAGTACCTTCTTACTGATCTCGTTGTATAACCCGCCATTTTCATTTCTAAGTTATAGGTTCTATCTTTATTTAAAAGTATCTTTCACATTTGGGAATAAGTCACAGAAAGCTGTGTACACTGTGCAACTGTAACTTTCCATTCCAGGTTTTAATGTGGACTTTTCAGCTATATGCTTGGTACTTTTGACAAACAATGCTTTCACAGGTATATTTCAGTGTATAAGCTTTTCTGCCACAGCTTTCCTTATGTACCCATTTACCACCCTGATTTGCCTGTTGTCATGATGTGTAGCTTAGGTTTTGTATTTTGTTGATGCAAACATTCAGTATTGCTTTTTCTCTTGCAGTCTATTCTGTATGTGAGGTTGTGTGCAGAAGCTTTGCTTTCAACAATGAAGAGTTTTCTGGCAGTTTTCTTCAAAGAGATTTAAAGTCTTTTCATTTTTATCTCAAGTATTACTGTATTTCAGTAAACTTTATTATAATTAAGGAACATTACTTAATTTCACTTCCTGTCTGATCAGAGGAGTGAGATACCTAAACTGAAGGTGTTAGTGGGCTCCTTCTCATGTTGCTATCTGCATGTGGCCAGTTCCACCCTCTTTTATTTTCTTTTTTTTAGAACTCTGTACCATTCAGTCTATTTTAGCCTTATAAAGCAGTGGAAGACTTTGTTGAGGATTGCTTTGCACAGATCATGCCCCATCCGGACAGCTATTCGAAACAGTAATGCCATACAGACCACTGAGTTTGTCTTTTTGCTTCAAGCCACCAGTGTAGTTTCAGGCTTATGATAAAGCAATCGGAGAAGTTTTGTTTTCCCAGTAGAAAGGTGTATTAACTTGGCGTTATTTTTCCTTACAGAATTGCATCTGAAGTTTGCATCTGTACTATTTTTAACTTGCAAAGCATGATTCCGCCAGCAAAAGTAGAATACCTACTTTATATCTTTTTTTTTTTCTTTTTCTTTTTTTTCTTTTTTTGGTCTCTTCAGGAAAAAATGTGCTTCAAAAACTACTGACCTCAGACTTTGCAGAGATTTGCTTTACCAGGCAAGTGCCTCAGTTGGTCCCATCTTAAGGGATATTCAGTAAAACTATTATTTACGTACTGAAGTTGCCCTCTCCCCTATTTTGGCAAGACTCTGGGCTTTTTCCTTTCTCTTTTGCAAAGAGCATGCATGCATATAAATGCAGTCAGCATAGTCCTGAAAGCAAAGTTTAGGTTGAAGAGATAATACGATACAGTTGAGTTTTGCTATAATTTTGCTCTACCAGCTGAGTTGATCTGTGACTCCAAAGTTGCTGCTAATTTACAAGAATGCTGCATTAACAGACTGCATTAAATCCTAGTAAGATATTCCCAAATAAGTTTTAATAACCTTCTCACAGATTGCATCTTGTCAACTTGCATGCTGCTATACTTTATTTTTTAAATAATTTCTGTTAGTAAATGTGCCCTCTGGGTGGTCTCCTCCTGGTTTTTAAAATGTATGGATAGTAGTACTTAATGCTGAAGGTTATTGTGTGTGCTTCATTCAAATAAGACTGCTGACAAAAAAAGAAAAGTTAATTAATACTGTTTCCTCAAAAATGCTTTTTCTGAGTACGCCATCCATCTCTTCCCATATTTCTCTTTTTCAGAGTTATATAGGGCTACACCACTGTTTCAAAGTCCAACCGTAATACAGTGAAGTGCCTAGATAAAACATATCAGCTCAGGATTTAGCTCATTTTAGGATTTAGGCTCATAAACTCATGCTAGAGTCTATCAGTGCTGCTAATACATTTGCTGTTCATCCTGCATGCCTAATGCCTGCTGTTGTTAAGGCTTTCTGAGTGCAGTCTAGGTGTACTGTTGAGTACTTCATGAAGGAGGGTAAAAATAACAGTAGGGTCCAGTCTGCTGCATCAAATCCATTCACAAAGTCCCATTCAGGGGCCACGACCTGCTACTACCTGGAAGTAATTGGGTAGCTTCTGATGAGAGTGATCTCGATTGTTGCCCCACATTAAATAATTTGGATTTGTTTTGGGAGTTAATGTCTGTTTTGCTCTTAAATGAAGGAAAAACACTACATTTATGCCTTAGATTTTTCCATATAAAGTAATATATATATATATATACACATACAGGGGGTATGTTACATAATAAATAGCTCCATTTTAGTATGCCTATATTCTTAAAAGTTGCTTTATCTTACTTAAAGCAGAAACCAGTTGATACAAAAGAAATAATTTGTTGTTGTTCCTTTTACCATGGAAGAAAATTTTGAGGCTCTAAAAGCTTTTTCTGTTGTAAGAAAATGTGACTCATGGTATTTTACTAGTTGGAGAGGAATCAACTTGTAGTGAAAAACACTATCTCTACAAAGTAAGCAGCATTTTTAATGAAGGGGTAACACTTCCACTAATAAAAGATGAGAGGCAAGAGTTTATGACTTACACCCTGGCCCACCACCACTGTCTTAATTTTATTTTATTTTTTCAAGCTTTGAGGGGGGTTGCCAGTACTGCATCAAGAAGAAAATATGCAAAATGAAAATGAAACAAGAAAAAAAACAAACCGTGTTGTTCTCATCCAGTTCACTCCCAGCCTATCCCTGAAAGGACACATTATTATCCAACATATCTTTCAGATGCTGAGCAAATTGTATCATGCTCTCAAAGTCAGTAACATGTTGCTTTTGGTTACTAATTCGTATCTTGCAATGATACTGCTTGTGCATATCTAAGCGTTTACTTCCCAGATGTGAAGGAGCCTTTTTTTTTATCACTATGCTGGTATATTCCTGTGGTATAGGTAGCAATTCCTTAAAGTATCTGTGGTTTTGAGAGCATATTAGCATATGATACTGCCCTGATAAACTTGGAGAAGTTGAAATCCTTCAGAAAAATGTGAGGATATTCTGACTTTGGATAGCTGACGACAAGTGTTTAATGTATATATTCAGTGTAAACACTGAATTGGTTTTCATTTCTTTATGAATAATGATACGGAGAGTTGTTCTAGTTGTGCTGTATGTCAAACACTGAAAGTATTCATAATGTTTTTGAAATCTGAAAAATTTTTAAAAAAATACATCGACATCAGTGCATGCCCTCACATTTCAATGTGATTGTATGAGTTTCATAGAAAAAAAAGACATTATAATTGCAGTATTGTTTATAATGTTTTTCCTTTTTTGCATAAGTCTGCATGCATTGTTCATACTTAACCACAGAGAGAGAAAAGTAACTTTTAAGACCTGCAGATTCTTCCTTGAAGTTTAAGTAGATTGTTCCTGTCAGTGACCACTCTCAGAAAAACTGAAAATAAGCAAAGTGATTTCGTGGTCAGCTGGTTAGCCTGCAACGTTTTTTAGAAATAAAATTGTGTGATTTTACAAACGAGAAATTCTATTCCTTTCTATTTCCAAGCATTTTGTGGACAATTCTGTCTGAGATTATTTACAT
This sequence comes from Apus apus, assembly GCF_020740795.1. Classification (NCBI taxonomy): domain Eukaryota; kingdom Metazoa; phylum Chordata; class Aves; order Apodiformes; family Apodidae; genus Apus; species Apus apus. The sequence goes on along the minus strand of NC_067312.1, from coordinate 64,268,277 downwards.
TCTGCAGCTGTCAAGAATCCTGATGCAGATAAACTTGATTTCAGTCTGAGTAGTGTGCTGCAAAGTAACTTAGCCCAAGTAGAATGGAGGGTCAACTCTTTGTCTTTTTTCCCCTCACTAGGCAGTTCTGTTATTTTACTTCAAACAAGTGCCAGCAGTTGGAAGACAAGGGGAAATGACACTGGAAGTTAAGTAGTTTTTCATTTAGGAAAATAGCCCAACAATTGTCGGGTTTTTAAACTATGCAGCTGATACTTTGACATTCTGAAGTTGAGTTTTTCAGTTCCAATTTTGATATGAGTGTTGTTAGAAGTGGGATGGTTTTCATCCCCTAATTGGAACACAGGAGGGAGTTTTACTTTTGGTTTGGAAAGGTGTCCTTAAATGGCTAAAAAGAGGAAAAAATCCTAGACATAATGAAAAAACAGATTCTTAACATTTAATCTATTTGCAATTACTACCTTTCATGTCCTGAATTAATTATGTTAATTTGGTACTTTTCTCACAGTGCTACTGTAGACAGGTATTAATTTCTTATATAAAAGAAAGGAGGTACAGCATTAAAAAATACCAAGCCTTCTTTGTAATTATGAAAATAAACGAAAAGTAGCATTAAATTTATAAAGAAGAAGGAGCAGCTTTAAAATCAGTGTCTGAAGAGCTTGTGGTGTGGAATGCTGATCTGAAAAGCATCATGTGATAAAAAAGTTGATGAAATACAGTTACTTTTTGCATAACCAGACAAATGTAAAAGATCTGCTTTAAAAGCCTGAATATAATACAAACCACATCAAATAACTATTGAATTGCATCCAATTATCACTAGTTACTATTTTAGGAGAGGTCGGATGTCTGTGATAAAGTCTGGTTCTAGAAGTCTTTCTTGACAAACTCTCATGATTTGACCCAGGATCAGCAATTAAACTAGCAACAATAATGCTTTCAATCCCTTACCCCTATCAGGTAGGGAAACGAGAGAGAGGACAAGGAGAGACACTTTCTGGATTGAAAACTAAACAAGACAGCTTTAATTAAATATTACTAATAAAATAAAATAGGTACAATTATATAAAAGTATGTTCAGGAATGTGCAAAACCCTATTGCCTGCCCCCACCCCCAGCAGCTCCCACAGCATCTCCTGAGCTGTGAATAGTCCCGAAATGTCCCAGAGCTGCCGCAGAGAGCGGCAGAGCAGACAGGAGCTGAGTGCAGAGTGATGAGGGTCAGGAATGCATGGGCCTGGGGATCAATGGGGATAGATAAATAGAGTCCTCCCCAGACTCCAGCCACGGACGGGAGAAAAGGGAAGAAGAAGAAGAAGGAAGGGGCTTGACTTCCGTGATCCTTGACTTTATACCAAGTCTTGCATAGATGCATGGGATAGAATACTTTGGTTCACCAATTTTGCTGCTTAAATGAAGCAGCACTAAAGGAAAAAAGATCAGTAAAAAGAAAATTGATTTAATCGTGGCTCAAACCAGGACACATATGCTTAATCCTTCCCAGTGCTGGTTGTCTCTGAAGAGAAGGGTCTTCATTATAGCATTTAAGAATTACGTCTTCTATAACCTGCCTATTAGTTGTACCAGCTGAAACAGCACCACTGCTGAGCACATGGGCTAGGAGGAAGGATTGCTTATGAGCAACTTCAGGACTGTTAGCTAGTCTGTTAATGTGTTGTCACTACTGCACATGTGCTCACTGGCTGTTGTGGTTGCACTTGAAGGAGCATGAGGTGCAAGCTTGTGGTTCTAGGTATTTTGTTTGAAAATGTTCAAAAAGGACTTGAGATCAAGAAATCCCTTCCTCCTTCAGTAAGACAGTTTTTGAGCAGTGTATTTTAGAAGTGTTCTTCTTGTAGCTATTGGGTTTTTTTACATGCTAACCCAGAGATAAGAGTAGGAGAAGATTGTTGCTGTCTCTACTGAGGCTTGAATGAGTATTCTGAGAAAGCGTCTTGATGTTTTGAAGTTAAACGCTCCTGTTTGCAGTTCCTAGTCTGCACAGTTCATGTCAGCCCTCCTGTGCAATGATCTGATTCAGGAAAAGTGCTAGAGGTAATAAAGGAAATACATGCTGAGCACTTGTTTGCTGCCCAGAAGCAGCAAGTAAGATAAAATATGAACATGAGCCTTAAGCGCAGGTAGCCCATCTTCTCTAGGATTTAGTAGTAGAAGCAGCTGGGAGAGAGACCAAGGCGGAGGTTCTTCCCCACTCCTCTGTAGATCTTGGCAGTATTGATAAGGAAGTTAACATAAAGTGTTTGAGAGAGTGGCATTTTATTCAGCCAGAAAGACTGTGCAGGAGTTTCTTTTGTATAGTGGTTATTGGGAGAGTCATATGTGATAAGTGTAGGGGTGAAATAGTTGTAAGTAGCTGGCATTATGTGTGGGAAGGAAGAGAAGGTGAGAATCTGTGTACTTCTTACTCATATATTCTGCTGCTAACCTTGGCACCACAGTTTGGTGTTTCAAGCAGAGTGTGTAAAGAGAAGTAAAGGCAAGCAGATGTAGTGTTAGGCAGATAAGGTTCAAGACTGGTGTTGCAAAGAACATGCAGAGATGGGGAGAGAGCTCTAGAGTGGATGTCTTGTGAGTTAACTTTGTGTGTTACTGGCAATTCATGTATTGGTTTCAGAGTGCACTAAGCAAGCAGTGACACAAGAAGCCTTTTTATGTGTCAGTGTGAGACACACTTGCCTTCCAAAGGTGTAGTTAAAGCACTTGTATGAATTTGTGAAGCAAAGTGCCTAACACTTAATGGGGCATAATTGTACAGACCAGCATGCAGCCCAACACACAGTTGTGGAAAATAAGCATCCAACGATGATGGAGAGAAGCTTCTTCAGGGCTGGATATGCAAATAAAGAATACAGATTGGGAGTGTTGAGCTGGGAAGACGTGACAGCACAACTACCAGTCCAGATCCTCAGCACCAAGGAGCTGCTGTTCAGAAAACTTGCACAACACCTTAGGCTCACATAATTGTGTAACTAGCTGCACAGGGAAATTATGTAACTCATTGTGTAGGCTCTTGTTGCTATGTAAGACCTTACCACAAAGATCTGGTCTTTTTGTTCATTAGTATATATGAAACCTCTGTCAATATTGAGCTACTTTAAACATGGCTCTTGAAGAATCAATGGTGTTCTGCCTTTGAGAAAAGTTACTCTCCAACAATTAATTGGCATTTCAGTAGTTAGAATATGACACATTTGCTTGTGGAAAGCTGTAATTAGAAAAAATTATTACTACCATTACAGAAATCATAGTTTCAGTTTAGGTTGTTATCTTAAGCCCAGGGACGCTTAGGAGAACTCAATTTATTGTTTCTCTTGATGTATTTTTCATTGTTTCATTTTGATTTTCACAGTGGAAACCCAAAACTACAACAATTAAAGGAATCTACCCATCATTATCCATGAGTTTTCTCTGCTCTTATAATACTTATTTATCTCACCCTTTTTTTACAATAACGTTAGAATATACCAGCTTCTCTGGCCTTGCTGCTACAGAAGGTGGCTCCCACCAATACAAGATTGGAAAGCTTGAAAAAAGCTCTAGAACTGGTACAAGAGAAGATCTGGAGTGTGAGAGTAGCTATCTTATGGAAAATTTGACACTTCTGTGACTGGCATGTTGAAATCTTGTCAGGGTAGTTATTACAGGTGCGCACTAAAATCCTGGTGACTTGTATTCTATTTGAGTTTTGCAATTAATTCAGGGCCAGGCAGTGTCTGGTGATGTTTGCTAGACAGCACGGTTCAAATTAAAACATGACACATGTGTAAACACTGATGAAAGCTTGCAAGCTTAAGGCACACACACTGGACTAGGAAGCAAAGAAGATTATAGCAGTCTTACTTGACCTCATAAACTGATGCTGAGATTTTATGTTAGCTCTATATGGAAAATACTTTAATTGTCTATGGACACAGCTTCAACATGACTTATGTGTTTATTTGCCATGGTTAGCTTCCCTCTCCTAGTTTCATAATATTCACAGCTGGGGTTCATTTCACTTTGTAGTTGTAACAGGAGTGATTTAGCAGTGAGCTGGAAACTATTTTATTTTGCTCGTTTCCAGCTGTAGTTTAATGCTCTAGGGTAATAAATGTAGCATTGGCATATCATTCTGAGTATTGGGTATGTGAAATGAGTATAAAACAAATGAGTCCAACTCGGGAAGGCTGATAATAGTCTTTCAAGTTTTTGCCGCGTTTCCAGCTGAAGGATGGATGCATAGAAAAGACAGGTGAAACATAAAGAGCATCAGGTGATTCCTGTGTATCCAAATGGGTATTTAACACTGTGAATAGCTAAACCCCAAATGTCTTTGGTTCTTTATTCACTCAAGTGGTGAAAAGTAGGTTTCTAAAAACTGTGTTGTCTCAGCCTAGCAGCAATGTTGTGTAATAGCTAAAATTCCTGATAATGTGGAGTCATTATACTCTTTATAAATTAACTGTCCTTAGAATATCCGTAATTCAGCAATGAGCTATTCCAAGACAAGTTACCGGGTAAAGATTTCCAGTATTAAACTGATGTTTAAAAAATAAACTTTTAGATTACAACAGTCATTTAAGACCTGTTTGTTACTGTTCAAGACAAGTGTTTTGCAGCCTTCTGCACCAAGCTCAGCATTTGGTGAAACTATGTCTGTCTCCTTTTTACCATTTTTCCCCTGGAAATGACTAATGGGTTGCTTCAGGAATTTCTTGTGTGTATGAATAGATGTGCATACATATTATTTGTAACTGCGTTTAAAGTGTACATGTGCGTATGTGTGTTTTAATATATATATGTACGTATATGTATATATTTCTTTTTACATTTTAGAGCTGTGATGGCCAGTCGCCAAGCAGAAGTTCAGAGTTTGAAGCTAGATAATGATTCAGTTATAGAAGGAGTAAGTGACCAGGTACTGGTGGCAGTTGTGCTCAGTTTCACTTTCATTGCTGCTCTGGTATATACGCTTTTAAGGTGAGAATATGTTAACAGGAATTAATCTACATGCTGGCATTTGTAAAATTCTAACTTTCTCAACAAGTTTTTTAATTGGTGTACATAACAACTGTGATTTTGGGAAACTAAGGAAATTATTGTTTGATCGCTTACTGTGTTTTAACTTGGCAGAGTTTCATAATTTAATTCACAGTTCAAATGAAATGATGCGAATCTCAAAAGTTTACCTCTTTCTTACTTCAGATGATCAAACTGAATAATGTTCATCATTCCTTAAGACTAAAAATGGGTGAATCTACAGTCTATATGGCTCTTGTGTCATATCTGGTAAAAAAGTACAAATTTGTCAATAATGACTTTACATTTAAAGACGATATAATCACCCAGTGCATATTCTAGTTGCAGTCTCCTTTAAAAAAAAATAATCCCAAACCCCAAGCCTGAATAAAAATACTGATTTGTTTCTAAATTAATATGCTGGGAAACAATAGACTTTTGTATGCTTTCCATTAAGCAAAATACTAAGTTCAGAATTCAGTATCTCTAATGGTCAAGTAATCAAAGCTTATTTTTAATTTCACAGTTTTTCCTTGGAACATAATAAATATCCCAGCCTGTATGTTTTGGGAAAAAGAAATCTAAACTTCAGATTGGAGATTTTAAAATTTCTTTTTATGAATGTCTGTAGACTTTTGAATACAAAGAGGTTTAACAACTAAGAGAACTCAGTTTTAGTAATGCAGTGCTGTTATGGAATTTACTGAGGAATTGTCCATATGAGGAGTATTAGCAGGGCCGGAGGTACATGAGAGCAAGCTGCAGAAGAAAGCAGGAGTGGGAAATCTTCCTTGCAGTGCTGCAGTTCAGGACCGGGAGACAGCAAATTGTATAAATGTCATCTTGGTTTTCTTTCCAAGGCTGTTTTAGTTACTCACATGGCTTCAAGAGTGCCTCATTTCCCTCTGCTCTCTTACACTTTCCTGACCGCTTACATTGACATTTTTAGCGTTTGTGACTTGAATTGTGTTTAGTTTGAAAGTAAACATTTATACTTTTTTTAACTTTATAAAGGAAAGTAAGTTAGGAAGATGAAAAAAAGTGAATGGAACAAGGGTTATGAGTGCACAGGAGTAGTGGGAGTTCACTCAGGGTTGGAGTTCAGGGAGATGATCCTTTGATAATGAAGGGTTCCTTGGTGAGAGAGAAAAGGGCAAATGACTAACTACCTCTGCGGTGTGATGAGCTAAGTAAAAAGGTTTTTTTCTGTGGATCCTGGTACATATTCAGATGGTATATTTTTTGGAAGATCAAACAAACTCTGACACAAAGCTTCCATACTTCTGTGTATGCCTGACTACTGAGAGTCCTGTCGGCATTCTCCTAGCTCTCTGCTGTGCCTGCTGGCACCTTCTGAAATTGTCTGTATTCAGCAGCACTTTTTCTTCTGCTTCCTTTGTATTTTCAAAATCTGCACAGTACTGTAGAAAATATGTACAGTGCAAAAAGTATAGTAATTCTTACTTATTTAGCACAAAAGGGGAAGTGGAGGAGAAAATGAATATTTTCTTTTTCCTCTCCAGTTATCTTAGGCAATATTGTGGTCTGTGTGTTCCTTCTATTGTGTCCATTACCCCAGTTTCTTTGCCATACGTACTTCTATATACAACATCGGAAATACATAAGTTAGACAGGAACACGTCCTGGGTAAGAATGTGGAAATTTAGTTTATCCAACAAATTGAAGAGAACCTGACGCGCCAGTGTTTGGTGTCAGAGATTTGCTACATGTCCTAGATTTCTTACCTAACCCATGTTTATGAATCTACAGGGTTAGATCATTTCTTCTCATTTTTGTATCCCATCATATATTTTGATTATAAGATCTAGACAGCATTTTCAGCAGAAGTAAGATCTTAGTCCTTGGAAGTTAACAATTGCCATCATGCCACAGTGGTACATTAGTCCCCATAGGTACTGTCCCTCAGTTTCGCTGAGCAAAACTGTACCTTGAATGAGTAGGCAGCCTTCCTCCTCATGTTAATGATAGTTTGGTGAGGCTCTTTGTGATACATGGTACAATCCTTCTATGCCAGGGGACACTTTTTCTCAAATTACGGAGTGCTAACACTCAGAAGTGTTAGATGCCACATCTAACTTTATATTTCTTTCTGGCATGTGTTTTATAATGCCTTTAATTACATAGCACTGTACTGTTTTTCATGTATTTCATTTATTTTCTTACACTAGCTGCATAACAGGAGTTGTGAATTGGATGTGTCTTGAACTCTGCCTGTCACCTCTTGGACATTCTGCAGTTTTCTGTTGCTTCAGCATTTTATGCATGAGGCAGATGTACATTCCAAACCTCTACAGTTCTACAAATGCTCGAATATATTAAATGTAGTATGTGATACCAGAGTAAACTAATATAAAATAAGTATTTGTATAAGAAAGATATGTGAATATTGCCTGCGTAACTTTACCATGTCTACTTTTCAAATTTGATCACTAAGTATTGTTCTTTGCTTAGTATAGCTTTTCACTGGATAACACTTCAGCAGCAAATTTGCAATTAGTTGCTTATGAAGAAATCAGAACAAACTGGCTTATAATTAACACGTTCCACTTGTATGTGATTTGATTTGAATTTAATTTAAATATGTATCAAAGTTGTGACAAACTAAAGGTGCAAAATATGCTCATTTGTAGCATCTAAACAGGAAAATACTTCTAAACTTAGGTATGACAGACAATATCCACAAAATCTGACTTGTGGAGACCTAGGGTGGGCAAGAAGAGGTTTTGATGTAAATTTCCCATCATACAACTTTCATATATGTCACCCAAATTAGTGTTACATAGTTTTACTTTTTACAGATAACTGTGTAATTATTAGTACATATGGGGTTTGTCTATTCCCCTTTGAAGAAAGAAGGAAGGAGACGGTATGTTAAAGATAGCAGTAATGCAGTATTATGATTGACAATATCTAACAAAGGAAAATATTGTGGAAGCTCCTAGAGCCAGGGAGGAAATTATGTAAATAGGACTGGAATGAGAAAATGTCCTAAAATTTCAGCTCTTACAGAGGATCAGCTTGCCTAGATTATCCCTGGAAGCAGTACAATCTGTTTTTTTATTTAACTTTTAGTCAAAGATCACAATTCCATGAAGTAACCTTTTCTGATTTTGTACACTTTGTGGTTAGAAATGTTTTTCCACCATCCTTAGATACAGTGGGAAATAATTGCTCATATTTACAGAATGAAAGCCTTATCTTGTCCCCTTTTCTATCCATGAGCAGTAATCTATATGAACTGACATTTCTTTGCTCTTTCTCTAATGCTTAAAAAATGTGAGCAGTACTTCTTACTCTCTTCTGAACTTCCTCCAACTTCTCTATGTGTTTTTATGCGTTTAGCCCAAAATGGAAAACAGGATCCAGCTGAGACCTCAACAGTGTTGAGCAGAATCTATCACCAGTAAAATCCATATGAATCAATAAAGCATAAAAATTCACTATTTGAATATGGTACTGTTGACTCATACCTCTTAATGTTGTCAGTATCATTGTTAGTTAAAATTATATTCCCTTTCTGCTTTTGAATTTCAAACTTGTAATATATCCAGCCTCCTTCTTCAGTGAGTTCCTTCCATATGATTCCCACTGGCATATCTAACCTGTAGTTTTCTTGCCCATAGAGTCTTTTTAAAGAGTTATTTAAAAAGTGATTTCTTTTTATATCCAGTCTGCTGATAGTTACATAAATTCAATGTTCTATATCTAAGAGTTTGCCTACCCTTTCTTATGTAAATGTTATGCCTTAATCTTTCATGTAGCAGATAAAATTGAAATAATTAGGATTTTTTAACTTTGCAACTTAGGTAGTGAGTGAAAAAATAAGAAATTTACAAGTAGACCAATAATACAAAAACTAGAAGTGGAGACAAAAATTTAAAATATTTTTGCATTATTAATATTAAAGCTTTCAAGCAACTTTATTTTTTTGCAGGTTAATGGCATAATTTTGTTTCAGATTAAAATCTATTTTTATCATGATTTTATGATCGATTATGCAGTGTCTCTGGAAAATCTTGTGGCCATACAGCTTTAAATGTCCAGAGTAACCTTAGGATCTAGAATAAATGTCCTGTTTCCTTAATTACGTATTTCCTTTAAAATCTTTTATAGCAGTAAATAATGATTTTTTGCACTTTGTTCAAGTTTTGTTTTTTTTTTTTTCAATCAGTTACTTTGAAGTGCTGGGTCACCGTGTTCAGTTTTTCTTCTCGCTTATGTTTCCTTTCACAGAAATGAACATCAGAACATACACCCAGAAAATCAAGAGCTAGTGCGAGCTCTTCGTCAGCAGCTTCAAACTGAGCAGGTGCTAAGTGTTGGCATCATTCAACTGTCTGCTTTGGGGTAGTGTAGAATTCAGTGAGGTTCTGGATGAAGCTGGTCTTGAAAGTTATGGAAGCTTACTTACTGTACAGAGGCATCATTGAAACTAATTAAGTTATGAGATAATGTAGGGCGGTTTATGGATAAGTTAAGTAATTAAAATTAAATACTTGGCTGGTTCTTTTTTTCGAACAAGTTTTTGCCACAAGGTGGAGTATGTTAGGTTATGTTGTGGGCTTCCTGCAGTGTTCCTGGGAACTGAGTGGGAAGTAAAATCTGGAGTAGGGCTTGCTGCCACAGGACAAGGATTAGATGTTTAGACCAATAAACTGTGTAGCAGAACAGTGGCACAGCGACAAAAGCCAGGCAACACAGAAAGAAAGATGGGCAGAGAGAAACTTTTTACCAAAGCCTTCAGTGGCAGGACAGGTTAGACATTTTTTGCAATGATGGTAGTGAGGCAGTGGCACAGGTTGCCCAGAGAAGCTGCAGATGCCCCATCCCTGGACGTGTTCAAGGCCAGGCTGCATGGGGCTTTAAGCAACCTGGACTAGTGGGAGGTGTCCCTGCCTGTGGCAGGGGGTTGGAACTAGATGATCTCTAGAGGTCCTTCCAAGTCAAATGATTCAACCATTCTATGATTGCATCCTGTTCTGACATGTAGAGGAGAGGATGGAAGAGTCTTCACCACATTACTGGAGGCTGCTAAGTCCCAGCCCTAGAGTGAAAAGTCATACTTTTGGAGAGTATTGAGGAGAGTCTTTCATCATAATACTTCTTGAAATAATGACAGGTTTATAAAAATAGTACATGTTTATGTGGAAGAAAAATATGGCAAAATGGGGAGAAAAAGCATGTCATGGCAGTGACATACACAAGCAGATGTCTGTGCTCGGGCTTGGGAACACTAAACACTGAAAGTGGTAAGCAATGCAGTTTAGTTACCTAGTTCTGTACAGAGCCTCTTAGGCTAATGATGTAACAGTCTAGATCTGAGTTGTTATTCATGCTTCAGCATGTCTCATCTAATTTAAAGTGAAGGACCAAGGAGGTAATTTGTGGTCTTTGACTGGTTTGAAGCACATACTTATAGAACAGGTGAAGGGAAAATAATGGCCTTGTCACAAGAACTTGCTTATTTAATCAGTTTTAGCATTTAAATTATGAACTTAAGTATTATTTCTCTTTCATTTCACATAGTTTTGCATTTTACTATTTTACTTCTAGTATATGACCCCTGGCTTTATTATTATTTTTTTGATTCAAGAGTTATTTAAAAATAGTATCTCTTAACACTTTGCATTTCTCTTCTTCTCCAGCAGGATGGTTCTGCTGGTGATAGACATCACTTCTATACAGATATGTCCTGTCCAGTCTGTTTGCAACAGGCTACATTTCCTATAGAAACAAACTGTGGACATCTATTCTGTGGTAAGCAAGAAAAAAAACAAGTTCCAAAGATTAAACCACAACTAACATGCAAAGATAAAAGCAGCACAGAAATACAAACTTTCAGCACTAGTGCAGTCACCCTAATGCAAAGTTTTGTTTGATTTTAGCTGCTTATTTTCTTGTCTGCTTTAGAAAGAATTTTTACATAAATTGTTAAGAAATTACATTTGCAAGCAAGCAGTCGCTTTAAGAGTGCTGCATTTTTTTTCTGTGCTATGAAACTTAAAACTGTGGTTAATTAAAAAATGTCAAGGACAGAGGGTGTAATTAATTTCCAGTTAGTAAAAAAGCTGAAGAGGCTGAAAAACACATGGAAATACACCATTTTTAAAAGTCGTTTTGAAGGAGTAAAAAATACTGTTTGGTATTATCTTCATCGCAGACTGTGTTGTTTGTTTTTTTGTCTTGGAAGTCCTGAAGAATTAAGACTAAGTTCACAATGTGCAAAGCGTTTTCCTTTTTTTGAGGCCCGGCCATTCAAATTTTCATCTAAATGCCCTAAACACCCTAGCATTTTGCTTCCACTTCTTCTGGTTCCTGCAGTTTTATGGAGTATGTAGTGCAGACCCTGCCCAGTTATTTAAAGGAAAAAATGTATGAATTTGGACAACAGTTCAAGTTCTCAGATTTTTATGTAGTCCTTTACCTGTTGAAACTCTGATAATAAGACCAGGTTTTTAGGATAAATTTTACATCTCTTGACATCTTTGTGACTTCTAGACACACTGGTAAAATTTTTATTTCTTCAGTTAATGATTAAGAAGTTTTCTGTCTTTTCAGGAAATAATACCTTAATGATACAATTTAACCTATTCAGGATTTTCTTATTAATAGCATGTAATGTGAACACATTGGTTGAATATTGTATACAAAATTACACCAGAAAAGATAGATTTAACCTAATGGCTTATACACTTCTGTTGTTTGCCTTGGTGAGAAACGTATTATTTCATGCAGTGGGTGTTTCAAGTCAGCAGTTTAAACGTCTGTAATTTCCCTTGATCAGGTTCCTGCATTATTGCCTACTGGAGGTATGGGTCGTGGCTGGGTGCCATCCGTTGTCCAATCTGCAGACAAACGGTAATATTTTAAGTAATCATGGACCTGATAGTTTGGCTATTTAGTATAGCTTACCAAAAGAAAGCACTTACGTGTGAGCTGCAATAGTGAGACTGACAGAAGAAGTCTGAGGAGCAGAAAGAACATGGGTATGTGACATGTAGATTGTGGACATTGAGTTCTTTTGAACTTTTTGCTTTGCCAAATGGCTCAAGAAATACAGGTTGTTCCTGCCACTCAGATTTAAGTGAACAGCATTGGTAACTCAGCCATTTTTCTGTAAAGAAGTGTATGAAAGCAGAAAACTGTAAGACCATGACTGTGATTCTTCCATGCTTTTTCTTTGGAACGTTATGTAACTTCCTTAGCAGAACTTGCATCTGAAAGACCTGGCTGTTTGTGGAAGACTGCCAGTAGGCAGTAGACTACTGCTTTTTCTCCCTTCCTTCTCCCCTGCCAAAAAGATCTGTCCATGTCGATTTCTAATGTTGTCTCTGTATTATTAATCTGAGTTTTGTAGAGCAAGCATTTACTTACTTCCTACGCAACTTACATTGTCAGGTTGAAATATGTCTCTGCAACTCATTAACACTTAGGATCTCTGAGTTTTATAATGTATGTTTTAACAAAAGAATATCTTTATTTTAACAGTGCACAACCTACAGAGCTACTGACTTCTGATAAATTATATAATGTGCTTTACACCCTTGCCCATATCCTGCTTTGATTGTGTGTATCAGCAGGACAAATGACTAAGAAGACAGAGGAAGGAAAGAAAAATAGGTATGACTAGAGGAAGAATGAGTAGGTTTAGAGTGTAGCCAGGGAGGAGAGATACACAAAAAATAAATGTGAGGATGATTAAAAAGGAGAAAAAAAGTAATTTATTTTTTTAGTGTCTCTCCTTACACAGATATGCTTCTACCTTCCTCTGAGTAACAGGTAAATCAGGTGGTACTGCTTGCATGGTTATGCATTCTTTCTCACCCTCTCATCTTGTAAAGTAAGAAAAGTAAGGGCTCATTTTTAAATGAGGAATGGAAGTATGTACACATGAACAGTATGTGTCATACAGAAGGTGTGTGGCAGGGCTAGGAGTTGAATGTAGCTCTGCACATGCTGTCATTTGCTAAATGTGACTGATGCACAGATTAAGATGCATATTTTGTGGTCAGGTACAGAAGGAGCTTTTGAAGACTGTACTAATTTCAGGTGCTGTGCATTTTCTGTTTCCTGTGATAATCTGCATTTTATACCTGAAAACTGCTTTCAAATACAAGTTTTAAGTTTTGAGAAATTCCTATACAGAAAGATCACATAAGGTATATGTGAATATGACTACATGTTTTACTGTGTTTGCATGGAAGTTGTCTGAGCTTACAAAGAAGAGCTGCAGGTTAATACCTTTTTTCTTTTAACTTATTATTCTGTATGATTCACCTTTGTCTTGGTATGAACATCCATACAGAAGAGAACACATTTTGCTGTTTTTTTTTTTTCTGGAATGCAAGGCCATTCTAAAGGTGGAAGAGTAATGTCCACATTGGTTGCTTTATTTGATTTTCAGTTTAGGTAAAAAAACTAGATTAGTTTGGTAAATTAACTTTTTTCTCCAATCATCTGTCCCACTTCTGAATCATCAACCCTTTGGGTGTTTAGAAAAATTTCCTGGAAGCCTCTCTTAGAAGAATGGTTCTTATGCTTGTTTTTAACGATCTTTAAAAATAATAATACTCTTTAGAGAGCTGTAAGAAATTTATTTGTTAAAACTTAGCAGCAGTATTCATTTTATTAGTTTGCATTTTATTTTCAACTAAATATTCAACTAAAAATTTGTTCTGTGTACTTAAGTGGAGTTTGCTGCTTCCATTTGTTGTTCACAATGCCTGCATTTGAAAGACTGTTGCACTTGTAACAAAATCTCCCTGCTGTGCCTAGGTAACTTTGTTTTTACCGCTCTTCGGTGAAGATCAGCAGGATGCAACCCAAGTACTTCATGATGTTAATGATTACAATCGGAGATTCTCAGGACAGCCCAGATCTGTAAGTGTTCAGTAAATCAGGGTTAAAGTCAGTGATTTGAGGAGAGATTACAGCATTGTTTGTGTTTACTTGTTTCTTTCATTCTCTCCTTCCCTCCCCCCCACATATGAATTTTCTCTTCATGATGCTTAGGGACTATGCAAGTTTTCCTTTGGGAAATTAATGTTTATATAGTTAGGGCAAACTCGTAACCCTGTATATATTTATTTGTAATTTGTGGAAATATATGGAAACCTGCATTTTTGCTGGGAGTGTGAACTCCTAATAAGCTTGAGTTCCCTCTTCATGTGTCAAGCCTTTTTAATGCAACTTGTTAATTATAAAGGATTAATATAGTCAATAAAAATAATGACATAAATTACATGTAAGGAAGAATATTGACTGATGATCTCTTTACATTGATTAGAAAAATCTGAATTTCTACTTTGTGCCTTTCTTCCTCAGATTTCAAGCTATATGCTTGTTCTTGTATTTTCCTCCTAGATTCCTCTCTAAGTGAAGAAAACTAGATTTTTTAAATAAATAGCTGAGAGAATTAATTGAAGCTATATGTATTTTAGAAAGTCAGACTTGTAAAGTCTGTCTTCCATATGCATGTTCTGATTCGCAAGGTGGAATACATGCACAGGCATACCAGTAACTTCCCTGCTTGTCTTCATTTGTCCATTGGATTTTGATATAATAACAGAACATTAGCAAGAAAAATGTACAGTCCAAAGAGACAAAAGACATGTTGGACAGGATTTTTTTTTTTTTTTTCATGTTCTAAACCACAAAATGATTGTTCTTTTGATCCAGAATAAATTGAAACTACCTTCCAGGCTCCATTGGATCTCTCTGTGGGCTCTGTGTCTAGTCCCCAGTAACCTGTCTGAGGTCATGCCAGAAATCTACACTAAAGCCCTAATTGGACGAAATGGTCTTTGATTTATACATCGTGTGTTGTTTAAACAACATACAGAATTCCTGTCTAGGTAACTTTTTCAGCCTTGGCAATAACTCATTTTAATGTTGTGGCTCTGTATAGGAACTGTGTACAGTAGAAAAGCATTCAGAATTTAAAAAAATTTGAAGTTCACCAGTCTCAAATCCCTACACCTCACAATAAAAACCTGAATATTTTCCACTAAACAGTCCCTCACTCAGATGATGGAATTATAGTAGAAAAATTGAACGAGACAGGGATAGATTAATTTAAAGGTTCTTTAGTTTACTTTGAAGCTTGCTCCATCCTTTGGAAACTTACGTGAATTCCTGGTTACATGTTGGTGGGTGGGGTTGTGTTTCTTAAGAACTGAAACCTATTGTACTTATCTGTTGTGGGTTTTTTTCTCCAAACCGTAGTTATCTTCCATTCTGATTAATATTTCACTCCAGTTAAAGTGTTTGTTGTTTCTCACTTTCTTAATAATTCCTTTTATGGTAGTAGTCTGCTTTTCTTTCTTAGTAGATACCAGTGTGTTTAGTAGTGACTTATATTTATGTTTTGCCGTATAGAATAACACAGTTTGACTGTTTCTTGAAAACATATATTTTCTATATCTGACTTTTTATCCAGCAAAACTAAATCCAGAAAGTCTTGTGTTACAGGTATTTGTTTTAATTCTTATAAACTAGCAGTTTGCAAATCTGTACTGTAGAATAAAACTTCAGACTAAAAGAAGGCCCATTTAGCAAGGGCCTGTTGCTAAAGTAAAGTACTAACTTTTCATTTCTTTCTTCACAGATTATGGAAAGAATTATGGATCTGCCCACTTTATTGCGGCATGCTTTCAGGGAGATGTTCTCTGTTGGTGGCCTCTTCTGGATGTTTCGCATCAGAATATTCCTCTGCTTGCTTGGAGCCTTGCTCTACCTGGCTTCACCTCTGGATTTTCTTCCTGAAGCCCTGTTTGGAATTCTGGGGTTCTTGGATGATTTCTTTGTAATTTTTCTTCTGCTGATATATATCTCTATCATGTACCGAGAAGTGGTAACACAGCGGCTCAATAGATGAAAGGGATGAAAATGACCCAAACGCAGAGGCAGTTGTGGAAAGTTGTAAGAAGAGAACTATAACATAACTATGATGTAGCAAGGTGCCTGTGTACTGTTTCAGTAATTACAATTTCATAGCTGGTCATCATATAAAAATACGAAGAGTCAGTATGTGGTGATGCTTAACTGGAATTGTTGTGTATTACATACACTTCAGAAGGATGAGGTTCGTTTTATAATGTAATAAACTACCTTCATCTACTTCCACCTGATGAGCTACTGTATGTAATCAAAGCAGAAAACATCTTTTTGGGTGTGTGGCTTGCAAAAAAGGAGTTCTAGAAAAGGACTTCTAACAAAACATTCTTTGGGGTAATCTAGACATGTATAAGGCAATTCAGAAGTTCTTCACAGTGCAGTTACCACAGCTAAATTGTTAAGTGTCTGTCTGTTGCGGCCCAGAGTGTTTTGTTTGGGTTTTTTTTTTAAGTATTTTTGTGTGTCTCTGTGGAAGAAGAAACCCAAGGACTGCATTACAATTACCACCCTGCAGTTTGCTGTTGTCTACATGCTTCACAAAAACGAAACAAACACCTCAGTACTTCTTGAACTGCACTGTGTACGGTTGCATGCAATTCGTACAATTTTGTTTTTATAATTGAGAATATACACAGTATCCTGCCTAGGTAGAGAAGCCGATAGTATGCACACCAGACTGGCTGGTGCTGTTTTTAAATGGGGGTATGGTTTTCCTCTTCAGGCTTGTTTGTTTGGTAGATGTGTATCTTGGAAGTGGGGATCTTATGCTGCTTTGGGTCAATGCTGTGTATCTGAAGTGAGTGTTTCCATTCCTTTAGTTGCAGTAAATAAGTTGCTTGATGGAGAGAACCCACCAATTTTAGATAGTGGTTGAAGAAAAGAAGATCAGAATTGGGTGTTTACAGTGCAATTTTCCTGAATGTACATTCTGCAATACAAGTGCTAAAGAACTTCTTAGGGGCGTTTGATTTTCAAGTTGGGGTTTTCTTGTTTTGTTGGTTGATTGACCACCAAAAAATCCTGGAAATTTTTTCAAAAATACCAGGGTATTAATTATCTTTAAAGCTAATTATATTTTCCATGTTGAATTTGAATATCTACAGAAGTAATGTGAAAATATTTGCATTTTAAGAAATGATCGCCGCTAGAAAAGGCAAGGATATTCTAGGTCTATGTACTTACTAGCTAGAGGAATTATAATTGCCTTTTTATTTTCAATTCTTAAGAACTTGAAAGACAGTGATTAGACAGGTGATTCTTTGTGTGTTTACTTATATGGCATGAGACTTAAAATGAAAGGGACCTTTTCACAACTTCTGTGTTTTGCCCATTCAGGCATCTTTCCACAGCTTCTAACACCCACATGTGCAGGAAGACAACAGAGCTGACACCTGACGTGTCGGTGTTTGGAGTTGGAGATTGTTCTTCAGTGTCAAGTGTTCTAAATGGCATTAATTTAAAAGTATATTCATGATTCTTAATTTGAAACTTTGCTTTTGGAAATCTGAAGACATTTTACAAATTAACTGGAAAGCTAATTTTTTTCTTGTTGCTTGTTTGTTAAAGATGTGCAAGAGGAGAAACAGGAAGTGAAACAAGAGTGGGAGGAGGAAAGCAAGACAGGAGATTACATTTTTGGAAGTAAATGCTACTGGTTTTGGCAAACTAGCTGTTCTTGAGCATCTTAGTTGAGCTTTTTCCCTTTGCATTGGCATCGCTAATGTGTGAGGATGGTTTAGTGGCTACCTCAGTTAAAAGTCTAAGGTATTACTGAGTAAGTGTGCGATATTAATAAACTGTTAGGTACATTTACAAAGCAAGAGATTAGTTTAGGATGTTAGGTAAAACACAATTTTGCTGTAAGCCTTGTTCTGGCTTTGTTTTTCCCCCCAAGTGATCCAGCTGAGAGCAAACTGCAAAAAAGTCCTTTCACTTTAGTAAATATTAACACTTCTTTTTCTCCTAGAGTTAACTTGTGGGTCTGCTTAGACAAAGAGTGTGAAGTGCTCTAGTAGAAAAACTGGAGTTTGTTCACACAATCTGTTGAGCTAATACCTCCTGTGTATGTTTATCTGTGATCCTGCTTGTGCTTTTTCCCATTACTCTAAACCCAGAAGGGTTATAGATACACATGAAGCTCCTTGCTCATTTATTTTCACTGAGCTCCCCAGTTCCACATGCTACTGTGAAGTTCATGCAGAAGTATCCATCTAAGTGATCTACTCTTGAAGAACAGACCTTCTTATGTACCTGAAATAATTTACAAGCCACACCTTTGTAGCTATATAAAGTTTACCTATGTTCTGTTTATTTCTTCACTACATATCTGCTAGCCAGAGAGGTTTCACTCAGAGGCTTCTGCTTTCTTTTGAATATTGAGTAACATTGTAAGCTTAAATTCAACACATGAAATGCCTGACAGAGTTAGGGCTCCTTTCTTTTCACCAATATGCATGCATGCTTGTGGAGACTATTTTTTGGTCCTGCAAGCCACTGATGAACAGTATTATGACTGGCTCAGGCCTTTTTGTGAACTGTAATGTGAAGATGTATTTGTCTTGCAGTGTCTGGCTGTTGCTCCTTCACACAAATCTGAACTAGCTGTAAGTCAGCTATCTAGGGTACTTAGCTTGAGCTGAACTTAAGGTCTAGAGCTCCCAGGAAGCTGGAGATTGACACGAGTGTGTAGTGTTCCTAATCTGTGTGCTGCCAAGTTGTTCTGGCAGCAGTTTTAAAGGTATGTGCTAGAGCTGAGCACTGGCTTCAGAATGTGAAGGAAATAACATGACTCTTTGTTGAGAGTGACTGCAGACATCATGGAGGTTTTGCCTCCTGGAATGGGGTAGCCATGCCACTGAGGGGAAAAAAGAAAGGAAAACTTTAGCAGTGAAGAAGAGATACAGGGAAAAAAAGTACAATTCTTAAAATATTCTTATGGCTTCACCAAAAACTGTGTGAAATACTTGATTGTTCTGGCAATATTAACAAAGGGGAAAACTAAAGTTATACCTAATAGCTCTTACAGAATAACTCGCAGCATCTTGAGGCCTGATGATCATCCTTATGACAAGTGCTGTGTGGAGCGATCTGTTCTTCTGTTTGTTTCCCACACCACTGATGTCTCGGAGGAGGAGGAGGCATAATGGTGTGGTTTGGGGATACAATTTTGCTGTAAGTTTCATAGAACTGTAGTAGTGACCTGTGTGTTATACTAGATTTTTAAGACAAAAGTATTCAAAACTACTTGTTATTACTTCTAATGATAATAAATTGCTATTAAAGTAAGAGATTATCTTGATTGATTTTATTGACTTTCTGGGTGGGAAATTGTTTTATTGCCTCTTCCCTGGGCTAAAGTTGGCAGTACATCTCTTGCAGTCTTGATCAATCCTTACCTTAGTGTCCATGGGCAGGATGTCCAGAGATAACTCGGTGGTTTTCATCTTTATTATTGCCTTGTAAGGATTACAAATTTTCTAAGATCTTATTCCCAAAAGTACATTATATATCAGATGTCTTTTCCCTGAGCAGTCCAGTGGGTACATTCAGATCCATGGTCACTGTGCTTTCAGGGTGATAAAAAAACACAGATGATTAATGAGCACCTTCACACAGCAGTCCTCCAAGCAAACAAAAGCATAAAGCAGGTGGATGACAATCCAGTTAATGAAGTCCGTTGAAGGAAACGGCAAATAGTCTCTGTAGCTTTACAGGATGAAGGTTAGGATGGGGCTGAGAAGAATGGCATATAACTGGGCTGTGCTGCAATCTTGTGCTGTTTCTGATTCATGCCATGAAAGACCTCTGGGCATGAGGAAGACGTGATCCAGTCTGCTAGGAAACATGCAACAAGTTTTAGCTGGGAAGTCCAGGGCCAGGTTGGTCCAAGCCTTGAACTTTGTACATGGATCCAGTGTTTATGGAAAAACATGTAATTACATATTTGGTAAGAAGCTGTTAGGTCAGGTAGAAAGTTTGAGAGTACACATTTGTCCTTCCATCTGATGCCTCTGTGCTTGCTGTGGAAAACTCAGCTAAACACTCAAGAATTGCTTAGCCAGCACTGCCAGAGTCATTGACTTTTTTAGAAGGTCTGTTGAACAGCTGAAGTCGTAGGTAGGTTTTCTGCTTCAGTCAACTGCCCGTTAGTCACCAGTACTGGAAGCCATGTGGGCATTTGTTCCAATCATAGCATCATAGAATGGTTTGGGTTGGAAGGGACCCTAAATATTATCTCATTCCACCTCCCCTGCATGGGCAGGAACACCTCCCACTAGACCAGGTTGCTCCAAGCCTCATCCAACCTGGTCTTGAACACTTCCAGGGAAGGGGCATCCACAGCTTCCCTGGACAACCTGTGCCAGTGTCTCACCAACCTCAAAGGAAAGAATTTCTTCCTAATACCTAAATCAACTCTCTTTCAGCTTAAAGGCTTTCCCCCCCATCCTATCACTACATGTTCTTGTAAAAAGTCCCTCCCAGCTTTCCTGCAGCTCCTTCAGTTACTGGAAGACTGCTATGAGGTCTCCCCAGAGCCTTCTCTTCTCTGGGCTGAACAACTCCAACTCTCTCAGCCTGCCTTCACAGAATAGGTTCTCCAGCCCTTGGATCATCTCTGTGGCCTCCTTTGGACTCTCTCCAGGAGCTGCATGTCCTTATGTTGGGGGCTCCAGAACTGGATACAGTACATCAAGTGAGGTCTCACAAGACTGATTAGGGGGGGAGAATCATATCTCTTGACCTGCTGGTCATACTTCTTTAGATGCAGCCTAGGATACAGTTGCCTTTCTGGTCTTTAAGCACACATTACAAGCTCATGCTGAGCTTCTCTTCAACCAGCACCCCAACGTGCTTTTCCTCAGGACTGTCCTCAATCAATTCTCCACCCAGCCTCTGTCTGTGCTTGGAATTGCCCTGATCCAGGTGCAGGACCTTCCACTTAGCCTTGTCGAACTTGACTCTTTGACTCTCTGTTCTTTGAGAGCTTGTCTTTCCTTATAGCATCCTAGTGGGTTGCCTTTTTCCCTGCTGTGGACACTGGGCTTTTGACCTGGGGAGGAAGCTGCTAAATTTCATCATTCCCTCAGCTCAGGGACCTGCAGATATTTAGGGCAGAGACAGAGCTGCAAGTGCTGTTTCCATGTGGACAGTACATCAATAGAAGAAACTTCCTGAAATTAACTAGGAGAAGGTATAGTCTGGGGCATTAGTGGAACCTCTTCTGGGAGAATTCTGAAGGCCAGCTAACATCTGTGGGCACTGGTTTCTGCACAGCTAGTCCTGCCTGGGGAAGAGGCAGATAAGGGAAAAGGTGTCTGATATCAAGGCAGCTGGTCTGGTACTTAATAGACATGGGACCAATGAAGTCCTGATGTGAGCCAGTCCGTCTTTCTGCTGGTGTTTGACACACGTAACCTGCATGCACCAGCTGGCAGACCTGACCAGCTGACCCATACCTAGGAGTTTTGTTAAATAGTAGTGCTTAAAGTGACTGGAATAATGATATGGCTCCACCTTATTTCAGGACACCTTAATGATTATTTACAATAATATTCCATTTTATTACAAAAACTCATTGTTTATCCCATGTTTTCCAAGAAGAGGATTATTTCTCATTACTAACAGATGCTTAATTGGTGGGAGGGAAGGAGAGGGGAAAGGAACATAATTGATAATATTGAGTCAATTGCTCATTGCTGGCAGGTTGGGGAACCATGGGTGTATCAGGTGTTACTAATAGCTTGGCAGGATATGTTGCACAGAAAGCTGTTCAGATTCACACTAGCATATGTTGTGCTTCACAGTCAAGAATTGTTTTCTCTTCCCTCCCCCTTTCTGCCTTCATTCTGGAAATTTATTTCTTCTTTTACCAAGATGGGGAAGCAG
Source organism: Apus apus (assembly GCF_020740795.1). Taxonomy (NCBI): domain Eukaryota; kingdom Metazoa; phylum Chordata; class Aves; order Apodiformes; family Apodidae; genus Apus; species Apus apus. The sequence goes on along the minus strand of NC_067312.1, from coordinate 64,246,452 downwards.
CAGAACCTGAAAATAATCCATTACATACTTTATACAGGACAGTTCAAGCACTCCTGATTAAGTCGCCTTTTTCAGGGCAAGTCCTCCCATCATCCCATGGGACACATCCTTACAGAAGCAGAACGTGACAGGTTTTTTTTTACCTCTTCACCGCCAGGGTGCTAGAGGTTTGTGTTACATGATGCTGTTGCCTTTGTGCCTGGGCTGTAAGGTTTCGTGCAGGTTGACACAAACTATTATAATACGCTCCACCAGTGAGCTGGTTTATGACAGTTTATGGTTTATGATTTCATCCCATTTAGGGTTTTCAGCATCCAACCAACCAGCAAGGCTGCTTTAGTCTCATTTCTCTTCCCCTTGCAGGTTTTTGAAGTTTTGTTTATTCCCCTCCCACTTTCTTATTGTGGTCCATAAGGATCACAGTAAAGATCACAAAACAAATTTTGATTAATCACTCATATACAACACTTCACACCTTAGCCCTGAATATCCATCCAGCCAACCCCCCAGCTCTCTTGCACCTCACAGGCCATGCATCAGGAAAGAAGGTAAAAAGATGTCTGGTTAAATGCTTGAATTCCTCATGTAGCAAACTGAACAAGACAGTTCAGTGCAGCCCTGTGGTTCTACCTCCTCCCCATACAAGGAGCTGGACCCTCTGGGTCTACTACCTTTCCCCAAGAAGGATGAAGAACCTGAAGACCAATAACCTTTTGGCTGGTGCCTGTAACTCTGCCCACCAATGCCTTCTGGTTTTGATAACTGCAAGTGAAGAAGAAAGACCAGAAGAAGAGTGGCATCAAAGCAGACCTCAAGTTAGGCAGGGCTGTATTTGCCTGGGAGGCTGGAGAAATGTCCATGCACTAAGGAGCTATTTGCATACAGTTTCAGTCACATCTGGAGAGACTGGTTCTCTCTGTCACTGAGGTTGCTGCCTGCAAGTCTTTTCTTGATGAAAAACAAGACATTGCTTTGAAAAGAATCTCTGTGGTGTTACCCTTTATTTACATACAGGTATTTTGAGCCCCTGGGGTTCTTGTTCTCATAATTTTGTTCATAGCTCCCACAAGCAAGGATTGTCTTAATATGAAGAGAGAACTTGGTAATCACATTGTAACTGCAAAAGCCCTAGAAAAAACAAAACAAAACACATATAAGACACATGATTAAAACCACAAGACCATAAGAACTGGCAACATGGTGTCAGCCAAGCTGCTTCTCTGGAAATCCTGTGAACTTCCTTTTCTGGGCTGCTAGGCAAACCCTTTCCTAGATTCAGATCTTTGCTGTTAATTCATTTCACCTTGCTCAGAAGAAACAGGACATTGATAACAGTAATTGTAGATGTTTGATCATCAGCAGAAGTAGCCATGATAGCCAGACCCAGCAGACCCCCACTGTGTGCCTCAGAGTCTCTCAGGGGCACTTCAGACCCCACTGTGAATCTGGAGGACAGTGACATAGAGAATAGCTGAAACACCTCCTTGTAAAACAGGAGATAATGGACCACAGATGTTTAATTGCCAAGGAATGCGAGAAGGATGTAGGCAGGTCTTTACACTTTGGAGGAGAGAGAGGGACATGGGGAGCCAGGACACCACTCATCTGCCAGAAAATGCCTGAAGAACACTCCCAGTAAGGTATGGTGCCTTGTAAAGGATGGTGAAATCAAATCCTAATGGGCCCATATTGATCCCATGAGGAGTGTGAGACAGCCAAAAACAAAGCTGGGGTGCAGGTGAAGCCTGGGTAATGGGTTCGGTGTTGATGGGTGAATGGAGGGGTGCCACAGCAAGGCAAGACCTGCCTCACTGCATCCTCAGTGGCTTCACCACATGCTGGTGAGGCAAGCTGATCCCTGGGGCCAGGGCTGAGCTGGGGGTGGCAACTGGCACATCACCCTGTGAGATCATGGGTTTGGTAGGAGGGTGGGTCTTCTCATGCTGTGCTTCTCGATGTGGCTGTAGTGCTCCCCTGCTTTTTTGAGGGTCACCTGGCTTCTCAGAGCATCTGTTGCTGCCTCTGTGCTGGTGCAGACAGTGATCTGAGCCACGTGGGAATGTTAGTTGCACAGCTGTACACAAAGCATCAGGTTGCTTGTGTCCTCCTTGCTTCTGCTCAGGGGAATGACTCCAGGGTAATGTTGTTCCTGCTAAAGGTGATGGCAGATAAGCAGAGGCTGCATGGCTCAAGGTGTCCCTGCCATTATGGGAAGTTTCATTAAGAGACTCAGGACGGGTGAACTCCTCAGTATAGTGCACCTTGTCTCACCTGACACCTTGTAAGCATTTGCCATTGTTTCTTTTGCAATCTGCTCTTTCTGTGCATTTTTCTTAAATATTGAAGCTTTCTTGCAGGGGCTGTGTCCTATAATCTCAATTGTGTTTGCATATACCATAAACTTGGGATTTTCTGCTACATATAAACTATATTGGAGTACTGACTTAGAGCTAGCCACTTATCCTTAGAGACTGTGAAAAATCACAACAGGTAGACCCTAAATGGTTAAATTTTATTAAGTCCCAAAATCTAGTGAAAATAAAATAATCCGAATGGGAAAGGAGAATCAACTTGGGGATTAGTCATTACTGAGTAGGATTTACAGAGGAGTAAAAACTAGCGTAAAAATGTAAACTAGGTTTGCATCCACCCACCATACCATGTTTGCTTGCTAAGAAACACCAAGCAAGAACAAGTAGGCACATCATCTGATTTACTGCAGCAAAGGTCCATGGGTCAAAATAATCTAGCAAAATAAGGACATGTCCTACAGCAGATGTACATGCCTGAGCTGGGAAAGACCTGCTTACAAATGCAGTGCCCACTAGTCCCTTGGCCACCAAGGGGTCCTGCAGCCTTTGCCCATAACCCTGTCTGCAGATCTTGGTATTGCCTGTGTGCCGGCTCTCCAAGAGATGTTTCTCTGGGACTATTGTGATCAAGAATGTTTTCTGCCTAAAGCTGTACTCTACTCCCTCCTGTTTCCACAAGGCAGATCAGGTGCTTGACTATGGACAGTACTGCAGCATTGACAAGGTTGTGTGCAGATGCACTACCCCATGGAGGGCTCCTTTCCCTCTGTCATGGCCACTTGCAGTAAGGATGCAGATTAAACACCCTGTGTACCAACAGCCTTCTCATGCCCTCCTCCAACAGTCTTCTCCCACCAGACTTTAGCCACTTTCCAACATATAGCAGCAGCCTTGCATATTGTCAACGCACAAGGCTTGACACTGGGCATAAGGATGATGCTTGCATCTGGCAATTTCGAGGATGTTTTTCATCCCAAGTCATCTCAAGACCTTTTGTTTTCCAGGCAAATGTAGTCTGATAAAGAGATTTGAGTACCTTATCTGCTCTTGGGCTACCCTGTCTCTCTTCCCATGACCTCTTCTTCTGACACCACCAGAACTTTTGAGTCAAACCAAGCTGGCATCTTGCTTACAGTGCCAGCTTTGGGAGTCACATGAGCATGGGAAAGTCCCCTTTTACATTAACTTGCCCCCCCACAAAGCCTCACCTTTCCTCAGAAAAACATTTTAGCAGGGACTCGGTGCCTACAGCCTTGTATGCCAGAAGAGAAACAAGAAGAAACCAACCACTGAACTAATATTTTGCTACTTTTTATATTTCTGAAACGTGCTTGTGCTTTTTTTGGATTTGAGATTGATCAAGTTTTGCAGGTAGGGTGTGTCAGCACTAAAGCTTCTCTTCTTTCCCTCCCCTCCTACTACTGACCAGAATTCCATTTCTTCTCCCTTTTGTTTTTCTTGCTTCAGAGCTGCCTTTTTTTCTCTCTCCACAATCAGGAGAGTTTCTGCCTGCTTACTGCTATCCTCTCTATCTGCATATTCACTGTGACACTTCTTCACAGAGGGTAATGGAAGGGTGAGGGAGGTGCTTTTGCAGAAGACCTTAGCCTTGGTGCTGTAAAAGTGAATACCATAGGCTCCAGAAAATGTGTGAAGTTTTAGATACATTTTCCCCCTAATTTAAAAAATAAAATAAAATATGTCAAGCCATCTGTTGCTAATGTAAAAAAAGATGTAAATAGATGATACATAGCGTACGGAGTGTCACATGAGTGCTCCATCTGCTGTGGGGAAAGTCACCATTCCCCAGCAACAACACTGGGTACTGAAGTGCAATCCAGGGTTTGGAACAGCCTGTGGCTTTCTGAAGGCACAACAAACTCCAAAGGCTGCCCCAAAAGCAAAACAACTCAAATAAAGGTGGTAGCTCTCTGCATATTAATCCTTCCTCTCTGTTTTTCTGACAAGTAACAGTAGTGGCTATGTTTGGGACACAGTAAATTATACCTTTGTGCTCTTGTTCAGGCTTTTAGCAAATTCAGGAATCCTGCTCCCTTATGTTTTCAAGGTTTACCCAGCAGCCAGGAATCTAGGAAGCTGTGTCTCTCTTTAATGGTAGCAGAAAGCTCCCACAATGTCAAAGTAATTGGACAATAGAGCAGCAGACACTCAGCTTTGATGAACATGAAGTAAGTGTGCATGGGGCAACAGCAGCCCTTGCCCTGGCTGCAGGCTGATGGACTCCATATCAGCTGTTACCACTCAGAAAGAGACCCAGGAGGTGCTATGAATGGTTGGGTGTGCTCAGTGGTGATCAGAAAAAGAAAGAAAAGGTCAGGACTTCTGAGGAATGGATTAAAGGTAATTCATTAATTATTTGGTGTGTCTGCATCATGAGCTCTCTGCTTTGTTCTGGTCTCCCCATCTTAAGATGGGGGCAGTGCCAGGACAGAGTCTGAGGAGCTGGAAGTACAGAATGGCTCTGTGTCAGGATATGGCAGACACTAGGACTCTTAACCTGCAAAATGGAGAAGGTACAGTAGAGGTCTAAGAAACCAGGACTCAAATAGGAAACACAAACAGGGAAACCATTATTCACTGCTTCTCATGCCATCGGGGCTGGGTGATACCTCATGAAGTTAGCAAACAGGTCCTAAACTGAGCAAAAGCTTGAGTTGCTTCACAAAGTGCACAGTTAACTTGTGCTGCTGGAGCTGCTGATGCCATGAGTTTGTGCAGTTTCCAAAAGTTTCTAAACAAATCTGTGGCACAAGTTCCATGAAAGCTGTTAAATGTGAAGGCCCCAAAGCAACTTCTCCCTCTGGAAGTTCCCAAATGCTCATCAGCAGCAGATGGAGAAAGATCTTTTATCCTTTCTTACTCTGTTCTTAAGTACCTGCTGCTGTCAGCCAGGCAGCTGCATCAAATGGCCCCATGGACTCACAGACCTTGGACCAACAGTTTCCCAGAACCAGGTAACAAGTTTTCAGCTTGCAGCAGATTTGGGACAACAAAGGATTGCAAAGCAACAGATAAAAATCCTTTTTATTATCCTGTACGACGCACTGCTTGGTTGAGAAAATTATTTCCTCTCCCACAACCCTTCCCGCCCTGGGTTCTCCCTGGGGGTAGGGAGGATGCCTGAGAGGGGCAGGCTTTTCCCCCAGGGGCAGAGACAGGCTTGTGTGTGGCCAAGTAAGGCAAGGGCTTGGCCAGCAGGGCAGGTCATGGTGGCTGGGCCTCATGTGAGTCTTCCCACTCTGTGGTCTCCTCTTACCCCCTAGCAGTTACTTCAGGGACAATATCCAGTCCAGGGACAGAGGGTGAACAAGTATCTTCAGGGGCAAATGTGTTTCTCTTGCATTTCAGGTGTTGGAATGCATTATCCAGTCCCTCCTAATTTCCAGAGGGGCCAGGAGGCTTCTGTCCAGGGGTACAACTGTACATTAGCAGTTTTTCATCCCTGAACATGAAGGTGGTGTCTAACACTATGTAGATTTTCACATTGACAGGATGACTGGGAGAAAACTGAAGAGAAACCACCTGAAATATTTTGTGAGAGGGGTAGTTTGATGCCCTGGTTCTCCTTGCCTGGCCTGAGGATGGGGCTCCTTGCTGGAGTGGTTCCCCATTCTGGGGGACATACAGACACTGTCACATCAAGACAACCACTTCTGGGGTCAAGAGAGCTCTAACTACCAGGATGAAGCCTCCCCTGTGCTACCAAATATGTCTGAGGAAGCAGGATACACAAAGGTTTTTTTGAACAGCCAAACCAGGTACAAAAAAAGAAGAATATAACTCCCTTGACCCAATCCAAACATTGCTAATCCAGACAGAGTCCAAGTTTTGTTACTGCTCAGAAAAAGATACCACAAAAATACTTTTTTCTGCCTTTTAAAATCTGATCTCTTGATTAGAAAGGGAATCTAATTCTGACTAGCCCAGTGTTGTTTGTTTTGTTGTGGTTTTTTTTGGGAAGAAGTCTTTTCGCTCCCTCCTCCTGCCTGGAGAGCTGCTTCTCATAGCTACAAGCCAGCATATCAGAGGCAGATGAGCCATCTCTGAGATGGCACACACACTTGTGGTCAGAATGAAGACCAACTGTGACTGACCCAATCCTGTTCTTCATCTTTCACAGCCACCCAGGAGGCATGGATGGCCCTGACTTTGCATTTGTGTCCTGTGAATGGCTGAGTAAACAAGCACTGCCTTGTCTCCACCAGACTCTTCCACCCTTTGCTGGCTGGCTTTCAGTTATCTGCCAAATTGCATAGCAGGCAAATATTTGCTCTGTGGTCTCAGACACTACCTCACTCCTGTTTGCCCAGGTTCTCACTTCAGTGCCTTGAACATGGTGCTTGCTCCATCCACACCCTGGGGTGTTCAGATACATACCAACTTACAAGGGCACAGGCCCTGTGTGCAATGCCTTCCTGCATGCCTTCCTTTGCTGGTGCTGGAAAAAGTGGAAGTGGCAACTCAAAGACAGAGATGTCCAGGCTGTCAAATACACCTATAGTCTTTGCAGCAAGTGCTTCCTTGCTGGAGAGCCCACCAGTCATGTCCAGCACAGCACAAGGAGGTGAAGAGCAGGACCAGACACCAAGCCTGCTTTCCTTGGATCTTTGTGTAAATGCTAAGCCTCTCTCTCTCATTTTGCTAAGGCTCTGGTCTGCTGCAAGCCTGGATGACTGGAGGCTTGAGGCTGCACCTTTTTCACCCACCCACAGGTGCCTTGAATGCAGAGCTGTAGCTTGGGATGGCTGCATTTCATTTTGTGTGTAGTTTTATTCTGTTGGGCTGTGCTGTCAGGAGGAGATGGATGCTAGATAAAATCATCACTTGTGGACAATGAGGAGTGCTGCACCTGAGATAGCCTGGATGGCCGCTTGGGTCTCCTTGTCTCAGCAAAATGCTGCCAGTGGTGGTTGCAAAAACTCCCACAGCTCCTCCAGTGCTTTGCTTATAGAACTGCCATCTTCACCTACAGACTCCACCCTGTTTTTCCCAGTGCACAGCACTTGGGAAGAAGAGCCAAGCAGTGTGGTACTTCCCTCCCTCCAGAACAGGAGACTGCAGGGAGATGAAGGAGATGACAGGAGAGAGAGTCTCCTGCATACGTGGCCAACCCATGGGCACAGGTGGGCTCAGAACCTTTGTGCATGGTCTGTACAATTAAGGCAGCTGTGGTCCATCCTTCCCAGGATCCTCAGCTCCCCTGTGGGGTGTTCAGTTTGGCTGGGTACCTTGTAGCCCCTTGGAAGAGCCCTGATGTAGAGCTGAAGGAGCAAGAAGAAACTACAATTCCCTGTTCTTTCTTCTTTCTTTTTTTTCTTTCCTCTCCTGAGCTCATAGCCTCTAAAGCTCAAGAAGTGCAGCAAGACCCTTCCCATTATTTAGCAGTGGGGCAAAGATGCCCAAAGTGTTCCTTGTGTGTCCTGAGAATACTGGTGGCCCTGATGCACCTAGGAAAGTTCAGGCAGGACTAACACTAGTGCAAGGACTGTTGGAGAGGAGCAGCAGCTTTGCAGAAGGCCCCACTTGGTTTTAATTTGGCAGGTACTGGAGGAGAACAGCATAGCAAAAGGTCAGGCTCCAGATGTTGTAACTGTTCCTGCCCAGGTGGACTCTGCTGCAGGATGCCTGCTCCGCGGAGGTGATGAAGCTGCTGCAGTGGCATGAAGATGTGAGAAGCAGCACAAAGGGGCAAATATGACGCACCAGCCTGTCTGCCAGTACAGCAGTACCCAGCTGTAACAGCCACAGATCAGTCGGAGAAGAAGGGACTCACCTTCCCACAGCTCCTTGCAAAGTTGGTGTGTGTAGCAAGGAAAAAAAAAAGTATGTGGTTTTAACAAAGTAACGCCAGCTTGCAGTTCAACATGTAGCAAACTCCTCTCTTCAAGAAATACCACCTTCTAGCCCAGTACATTCACTCCACATAAAGGCAACAGAGGATATTAGAAAGTCTCTCCTGGTTTTGGCTGTCAAACAGAAAGCAGTGATGTTAATTTTGAAAGTAGAAGGGAAAGGGAACAAGGGCAGGAGGTGGCTGCACATCCTTCCCAGCTGCATGGCACAAGGCAGACACTCCCCTGGGCCACGCTTTGCAAATCTGTAATTTCCAGAAAACGACAATGAGTCACATTTGCCCCACGTCTCATTCAAAGCAACTGAAAGGATTAACTGGTAAGGCACTGGGAAAGGCCTGTCATGAGTCATGCTGCCAGAGCCATAGCTACACAGACACTGGAAAGCCCATGTGGCTGTTCCCAAACAGCAGCCCATGGGCAAGAGTGTCCCTTAAAATCTCCAGAATCAGTGATCAGGGGGACTCCAGCACTTTCAGAAAGGCAAGAGGTGATCCAAGGGGAATACTGAGGATTAAAGGTGTTCAATGATTTAATGAGACTGCATCATTTGCACAGCTGGGTTTTGGCTCACATCTGTCTTGCCCACTGTGCATGCTCTCAGGTGGTCTGAAAGCAGACTTCAGAATAGGCAGTAAGAAAGCATTTTGTCCACCACCCACCAAAAATAGCCGCACAGTGAAAGAGAGAAATTACAAGTGAGGGAGAGTGGATAATATCCTGAGATCAGCTGAGCAGGCCAGCACCTGGAGTTAAATCTCTCCCTGAAAGGCTACAGCGAGGAGAAAAAGAGGTTGGAATACATTCCCCCTCAGTCAACTTGTTAATCTCCAACTGCACATCCTGGAGAGCCTTGCCCTTTGGCGAGACAGCAGAGGTTACCTGGCATCTTTGTTATGCTTTCCTAATTACCTTCAAGTTGCTGGCTTTTTGAAGTGTGTTTTGGGGAATAGTTACAAGTCTCCCCATGCTGCTGTTTTACCTCAAAGTATTTACATTAGTCTCAGTTGTGTGTAATTTTCTCTCTGGGATTTTCCTTCATTTTCTCCCCCATTTAAGCACACTAAACAGGAACCTCAAAGATCCAAGAGCTCCTTGGAGCCCAGGGGAAAATCCGAAAAGCCCACCCAGTTTTAAGGCCATACTGTAGCTTTACCCTGGTCCGGCCCAGCCCAGAACAGCAAGGCCGTGCTGACCCCATGTGTTAGGCAGTGCCTCTCCTCTACAGCAGCACCTGTTGCTCAGTTTACTAGTTCATTGAACTGACACTTTCGCCTTTTGTACATTAACAGATGAAACTGTGGAAGGGGACACTCCTGCCAGTATGCATGCTCTCTGTCCTTTTCTCTTCAAGACGGTATATTCGTTGAGCCACAGAGCAGAGAAGTCCCCCCACACACCTAGGCAAGGAAGGCAACAAGAGAGGGGAGGAAGCCGGGAGCTGGGGAGTCTGCCAGCTGCAGCAAGAGGGAGCAGATGGAGACGCAGCGTTAGGGTTAGAGAAAAGCAGTGAGTGGGAGGCACCAAAGGAGAGCTCGGGCAGACAGAAAGGGTGGGAAAGGAGTGGAGAGGAAGGCAAAGAGTTTCTTTTTCCAACTGTTTATAAGTATCAGCACTTGCAGAGCATTAGAAGGTGCAGCTGACTGCTGAGGAACAGGGTAGTGTGAGGGCATGGCTGTTCCACTGTAGAGCACAGGCCACGGGTATCTGGAAACCTCCTTCAGGGGTAAGACTTGGTTAAGGCCCCTCAATGAGGCTGCTAAGCAGAAGCAATGGTAGCAGCTAACAACCCATTTCACAGTACTTTCAGTTGGGCCCACAGTTCAGGGCCATGGACAACTGAGTTGATGGCTGTCCTGCCAGCCAGCTACCAGGAGCAGCAAGCTCCCTACGGGAACTGCAGAGAGGCTGCTCTATCAGGTCTCAAAGGAAAAAAACCCAACATCTTGCTTGATTAAAGAAAAAAAGTTCAAACACACTAAGCTGAGAAAAGAATGTACATTTAATTCCAGCTTTATTTAGCTTTAGTAGTGTGGTGTTCAGAGCTGCTGTGTAGTCGGTTATGTGACTGTGCCTACAGGTCTCCAGGAGCTGCCAGGTCTGAACAGAGCAGGAGTCCATTTAACACAACAGGATAACTCAGACAGCAGGTGACTCCAAGTGCATCCACAAATAAGTAAAAGCTGCAAGGTCAGAAATTATTAAGTATGGCTGTCCTATTTGTCTTCTCCTGCACCTGTCTGTGTTACTTTATTCCTGAAGAATGAGGTTTCAGATACTCTCTAAAAGTTAATCATTATGATACATTGCCCATAGCAGTCAAATTGTTGCCCATGAGATGTATCCATGAAGCTGTTACTGGCCTTTGCAACTTGGACTCTTGGCAATCAGGCCTCCATCCCTGCCCAACTTGCAGACTGCAGGCTGATGATAAGGAACAGCCCCCTCCATCCAAACACCTCCCTGAACTGACGTGCCTGTCGGTTACAGCCATCAGCTCCCCACCTCCCCTGCAGCAGGGACTTTCTGGGACTGACATTTAAGAGCTACAACTAGAATGACGAAGGCACAAATTTCGGATTCAGCAGGATGGCTCAGATGATGAGACATCTGCCCAAATGTGCTGAAATCTTGTCATTAACACTTCCTGACCTCATTTACAGTTGGTGGGGGGAAACCCAATGCAACATGTGTATCATATCTTGCATGTTGCTACGTCACACCAGAGAAAGAGAGAACTTTTAAAAATTACTTTTATGCAGCCAGCTGCAGGTGAAACAGAAATTAACCAGCCCACATCAGGATGAGTTGAGAGAGGTTCACAGCTTTTGAGTGTCACTTGCTATTTGACTTTTGGCAAATGATATAATTGTCAGATCTATCTGAAGGGCGTACGCCAGAACCTGAGTCACCCAGGATGAAGGAAAAGATATTGCAGGCTGCAAGAGCACTACTGGGCCTTTGCCTCACTTAGTCTGGAAGACAGGTAGTAATGAGGAAAAGGTGATGACCTGTTGTAATATTACCTTGGGACATCAATTTTAGAAGCTGCAAGGGCCATGTCTTGCATGGACCCCAGAGAGAGAAGATGAAGAGAAAGGCACCATCTCAGAGGGGGGGGAAGAAAAAAAAAAGAAGAAGAAGAAAAAAAAGTGAACATGGTTCTGCAGTTTGTTCAACAAATACAAACACCCAGCTTTTGCTCCACACCCTGTGGATAATAGAGCTCAATTAGCCTACGCTGTCTCCTCCCTGAGAACTTCTGAAGGCACCACTCTGAGACACTCAAGGCCAGAAGAACTGAAACTTAAAGAGAACAAGTACATCAGTTCCTACACCACATATTCAAAACACTTTTCTATGGAACTAGGCTCTTAAGTTCAAATTGAAATCCAAAATTAGCAACAATACCTTCAAGCCTCTATCGAAGTGTTAAAGCCTTTGACCTTCTTGTCATTCTTCCTCTCCTCTGTATTTCATTTGGAAAGCATCAAGATTATTACAAGAGTGCTACAGACTCTCTGAGGAAGAAATCTATATTAGAGTGGAAATCTGGAAGGAGTGGAGCCTCTGGAGGAGGCTAGCATGTGTGAAACACAGCCTGCAGACATGCATAACATGGAGATTAAAAAGCATTAAGTAACTCCCAGAGCATGGAGGGAGGCATTGTTCAAATTTAGAAGTCACAGTAATCCCACACCAAACTGATTGTGTGGTCATAAAACAGAAGTGCCAATGTACAGCTTGAACTACAGTGCACTCACAGCTTCCTTTTTTTGCTTCCCCCTCTGAATTCTCGCTGCTTCTGAAATCTGAATATTTGTATCTTCAGCCACAAGAAACCAGTCCCTCTACCATTTCTTCAGTGCTGGAGAACCCAAGCACCTCTGGAGAATGAGCCAGGGTCCAGCCATGTGTGAGATGTGAGCTGGTGCAGCCAGCACCACTGGCACTGCCGTGCTCCTCGGCTGCTGCTGGAACTTGGCATCCTCAGAGCATTCTTGGTGGGGCTTGGCACTCAGTCCTTCCCCTCGTCACTCGGTTTGGGAGGATGTGTCTGAAAGGCAGGGCTGCCTTCCCAGAGCAAGGGAGCTTTCAGCTGTGACTTCAGAACTGTTTTTAGCACGTGGTGATGTTTACTGAGGAGTTCTGTCTTGGGAATATATCAAAACGTAACAACAGGCATAAGAATGATCACAGGAAAGAAAAGGAGTTGCCTTATTCAACAGATTTGCTCCAGATGTGACTTTGGAATAGTTGAAATGGCAAAAACTTTTTACCATCGCTTGTTCTGCTCAAATAGAAGAGTCAAGACACAGGCAACTGGAGTTCCATCCCACAGTGCTGATTACTCCAGTCAGGTTTTCTAAGCAATTGCCTGATGTCACCAAAGCTGGGCTTTCTCTCCTCTCTTCTCTTGCTCTTTTAAAAATTTACTTTTCATTTCCACCTGAACTAGCACATAGGAAGTTATCCTGAAGAGCAGCACATCTACAGGAAGTTCTTCCTTCCTTGTACTTCAAAATGTTGATGCAATTGAAAGCAGCAGCATATTAAGCATGATTTTAAAATATTTTTTTAAAGCCCAGATCAACAATTTCTTCCTGGATTTTCCAATAAAATTATGGTTATGCCTTAAGCTGATATTTAAACTTCTTGTTGAAATAATAAAGAACATAGCCAAAAATATGAATATAAAGCAATTTTAATTTTCCTCTAGATATTTATATCAAAGAAATAATACTCATGTCCAAGTACTGTACATACAATATCTTCCTTATAAACTCTTTAGTTTAAAACACATGTACAAAATTGCACATTGCAGTTTGCAAAAAATCATACATACCTTTTTGCATGTAAACAATTCCAGCACAAGGATCAATGTTATACATTCCAAAATGTCTGTTAAGAAACAAACGAAAAATCCACTGTGATCTCCATAAAAGTCCTAGTGTTACAAATCAATCATTAACAGATTTCTAACTGATGTACTACACACAGGGATACATAAATGAGCACAAGGCAAGTCGCCTTTTAGTCATAAGCACTTAAGACAGAGGCTTGGAACACAATTCTGCTGCCATTTAAACCCATGGTATCCATCCCACAGTATTTAGCAGTAGCAGCATTAAGTTAATTTTTCCAAGATTGCCAATCACAGTATACCTTACTTTTAATTTAAAAACAAGTTGGCTACCACTGAACAGTAGGAATTGGGACATTATTGTAAACACAGTTATCACTGTTGTATAATCAGTAAGTTACAGTATTCTCCTAAGCACATCACTAAATTAAGAAATGTTTTACATTTAATCAAGTGCAAGATGCCAACTAATATTGTCCACTTTGTCTCAGAAATATGTATTTTTAATATAATGCTATATATATTTTAAAAGTAACATAATAAAATTACAATGGACATAATCCTCAGTTGCATATTATTAAGCCCTGTAGCTTCTGTTTACATTTAAAAAAAAAATCACCGCATCAGAAAAAAGCTGTCAGAGGTGTCCTTAATAAACCTCTCCTGACCAAATCCAGCAAACAATTAGCTACCAAATTTTGTTTCACTATTATTACCTCTGTCTGTGTGCCATGTCATTGCCAGCACACTTGTTCGAAGAGTTCCCAAAAATTATTAGGTTTTTTAAAAAGGGGAAGTATTTCTGTATCCATACAAAGAAATTTCTTGGTGTGGTTTTGGTTGTTGGGATTTTTTTGTATGCTTTTTTGTTTGTTTGCATTTGTGTTGGTTTTTCTGGGCTTTTTTTTGTTCTTTTTTTGTTGGTTGGTTTGTTTTGGTTTGTTTGGTTTTAATCTATTAAAATACTGTAGTTTTTAAAAATTCTTCCTGTAGCAGGCATTTTGAAAGGGTTTCTCAGAGGCTTCCTCTGTGCCAGCTAATTCAATAAGGCAGAATAAGAAGGTACATATAAACCCAGCTTACAAGAACCCAGGAAGGGATGTAGGCAGATAACCACCCACCAACTAGTTGTACATAAGCTGCTGGAAGAGCAAAGCCAAATCTGCACTGCTCTGTCTCCACCTTTCGTTTTGAACAGCTATCCTGAATGAGAAACTCTACGTGCCATGCATGAAGGCCTGGGAAGAATCAGGATTTGAGAGCTGTAGGAAGTGGCAGTTTGCTCACACCTCTCCTTTTGGACAAAAAGAGAGCTCAGGGATGCTGGTGGCTACCCAGCAGGCAAAGGCAGCTTCTCCTTTTTGGGAGATCCCTTTGGCCCATTGATCAGCATGTGGCACAGCTGTCATCCCAACAAGGACCACTGGATTTTTGTGATCCTGGCAGCAGCTCCTGCACATGATATTGCAAGGTTCACAGTACTGCAAGGCACAGAGCCTTTTTTGTATCAAAGAAGTTCAGCAAGAACCAGGCACCAGAAAACATCCAAGTACTTTCAGAGCTGGCCCCTGTCACCTAAAAGCTCTCTCCTTTTTTGCTGATGGGAGTGAATTGCTCAATTCAACTGATGCAAAGACATGTTGCTCAAAGAATGATGGATTTCATCTGCCCCAGTCTGCACCTATCCAGAGCTGCTCCTTTCTTAGGGTGGATATTCTCAGTGATACAACATTAGCCATTACAAACATCACACAGCATAGGCACATGTGTGGTCCCCTAAGCCTCAGAAAGATTTTCAGTCTAGGCAGAAACTGCATGAAGAACACACCAGCCTTAGAAGAACAACTCCAGGAAAAAGAAACTGCCCTGGAACAATGTTCTGTGACTCAGGACTGAGAAACACTCAAAGCCGTAGAGCTACTTCACCAAGACAACTTATTCAGCAACACAGATCCAGCTGCCTTTCCTGGTAACAGTCTGTATAGGGAGCCTAAGGGTTACTTTCATCCACGATGAAATAGTGGTAATCCAACAGATTAACTTGAGTTTTAAGGCCCAGGAGACTCAGGGCCTTTCACAGCATGCTGATAATGCCCTCCCTTCAGATCTCTACCCTTCTCTCCTTTTGACCTCAAGAAGCCAGTAGACCCATTCCTAGTTAAGAAGAGTGGGAGGAGTAAGAATCAGGGGCCAAATTTTGGTGGGTGTGAAGCCTGGGCCGATTTGCACATCATTTTCTATTTGAAAGCCAGGGATTGCACAATACTGTATTGCAACACTTACTCCCTTCCCTTTGTCCCCTTCAAAGCAGCTTAGCACAACCCAAGCAAAATCACTGGTGCAAGTAAGTGTTTATAGTGATGTCTCACTTCAGAATTGCGCTAAGTGTCTCTGTAATTAACAAATAGCACTTTGCAACAAAGAGAAACAATTCTTCAAGACTTGTTTGTGTTTGGTCTTTTGTTCCACATTTGGTGGTTTTTTTGGGGGAGAGAGAAGGAGGAGAAAAAAATTAACAAAGCCTGAATATCTAATCTGTTACATACGAGGAATGCTCAAGGGGCTCACAAGAACTTGTTTTGCTACATGTTGAGCAACACCACATGGGAAAGCCTTGAAATTAGAGCAAATGCTTGAAGACAGGGCGTAGCTGCCTTATGAAGCTTGTCCTTTACAGGCCGCATTTTATTAGAGAGCAAAACTTTGCATCATCAGTCAGCATTGAGACCTGGACTTTACTTGATGACATTTCAGTATGGTGGTTGCCATGGCTTTAAATAAATAAGGGTAAGTGTGAAATTACCAGTCATCATGCCAAACAGGGAGGAGCACAGTTTCTAAAGAAGAGTAGTTCAGAAGACACTTAAGCAGTTATAGCAAAACAAAATAAGCTAAACAGCATTTGGAAGAGAAATCTTAATTCTCTGCCACTTAAAAATAAAATAAATATTAACATTAAATACTGTATCAGAGATAAATTTTACTTCTTCCTTGCTTATTTTTTCTTACTATTGCTGATTCCTGCAACTACCATTTCTAACTATTACCATGGGAAAAGGAGTAAAGAGTAGACTTCATTATGCACTTTTGGCCTGCTGGGAAAGAGATATTATAGCACAAAGACACCACAGACATACCAGCTCATACTGTGATTTCAGTTGCAGCATGCCCAGAAAGACTTTTAAGCACCGCAATGACTTACAATACCATTTCAGTAACTGGCACAAAATGGGTTGGACAGCAGGCAGCATTTTGGAAATCCCTGTTCTGCAGGTGTCATCTTGCAGAGTGTAAATAGGTGTCCTAGCTACTTATGGCCATATCTTATGCAACATATTATATATATAACAAGATTATTTAACTCTCCAGTAGTCAGTATTTTCCCACTATCTCTGTCACCGTTCCATGAAGGATATTAAGATGACAGAATGGCAAAAGCTGGAAAAAAACCCAGGAGTTTGACCTTTGACTCTGTCCATTAAGAAGGGTAAGTTTTATACCAGTATCTTCTACTGGTATCTTTCCCAGCAGTTACTAAGGAAAAAGAGTTAGAGTATCCAAAATACACTCTCTAGAACAGCCCATTAACCCTATCCTACACCACCACGTTGCTTATGTCCTGCATTACAAGAAAACCTGAAGATTTATTAAACAAAAGTGCAGGAAAGGTTCTCAAACTCAAAACATTATCCTTTAAAAGACTCAGTGTGAACCACAAAGGTTACTTTTACAAGCCTTTTTTTAAAAAGACTGTTCATTTGTAAAGGTCAGTGTTCCTTGTTGGACATAAGGGCCACGTGGTGGGAAGCTTTCTGGAGAGGGCAAAAAAATGGTATCAAACAGTTCTACAGAGTTGAAGCTACTGGTTATGATTTTTCAAATGTTCAGGTTTTGGTTTAAGACCAGAGATGTAGTGAGAAGCCTGACTTTTAACTGCTTCAGCATTCTCCATATATGACACAAGTAATACCACTGATTGTAGCTGACTACTTGCAAGAGATGCTTCAAGGTACTCAGCAGAAAATATTTTCAAATTTCTTTAAGTAAATTTCAAGGCAAGAGTAAAACAGGACTTAATTTAGAAAAGTAACTAAAGTTGCAAAACCAAAGCAAAACCAAAGACTGCAATCAAAGTTGTTTTTTTTCTTCCTGGGAAAGGATGGAGGGTCTGTTACTAATCACCAGTGACACAGCTCTTTGGACTCTGTGGACCTTATTTAAGTGGCTTACCATTCCACCCTGAACTAGTTCTTAATAACAGTAGATCTTTCATCAGTGTGCTAAAATATCAGAATCTAGCAGTGTATTAGTGCACAGTGAACTGGTCATCTCTATTATCTCCATGTGTTAGCAAGGCTTCATAGTCAACTATCAGTCCAAAGCATTCATATGGAATTCATAATTCCTCCAGAAAAGTCAGCCAGCACACATACTCCTTAAACTATTGCAGACCATGTTTGTTACTAGTTCTAGAAATTCAGAACAAAGTACAATTTATAGCTATCCACACTATGGATACAGACCTTTTGATAACAGACAAAAAAGCAAATGACAGGTACGTAATAATTTGGGGCAACTCCCTCGCAAACATTATTTATAATAACCTTCCTTTCACTTTGCAGCAAATTGCAACATATGAACTGCAGCACTACAGATTGCTTTAAGGCTAAATGTGACTTCAAAATAAATGTTCTTTTTGTATTAATGTAGCATTGCAGAATTTTACAGTCCTCCAATTTGACAGAAAATCTAAAAAATCACATTGCAATCACACACAGAATTGCAGCTTAGTTTTCTTCTGGGAGAACTCAACCACAACAAAGAATACGAAGATGCCTCATCATGTACTGCTGCAGCTAAGAAAATCACAGTTCCTCCTTTTGGCCATGGCCCTCTCTCTGCATGCAACTGTCTGCACACAACACCTTGACATGTGTGTGCAGCTATCTGTGTGCTTCAGTACAATTTGTTCAAAACGGCTGGATTTGCTGGCTTTTCCCAGACCAGTGGCCGGCATCAGGTTGAGAGGATACCACCCAAAAGAGAAACTCAGCACAAAAATTTATATCTCTAGAAGACACAAGACCAAGATTCAGTGCTTTTACATCAGTGACACATACTATTGTCATGACTCCTCAACAGAAGTTGCATTTCAAAACACTGCATTGATGAGAAGATACAGATCCTAGACTAGTTTCCTTCCTCTCCCCACCAGTTTACTCAGCAGGACCCTGCAACAGCAGCTAGAGCATGGCATTTCTGTTGACTTACATGCAGTGGACTGTTTCAATATCCAAGCAAAGATCTGGTATGTAACTACATTGATGCAGAAAGTAAACCTTCTGTTATGCAATAGCTTAGGAAAATTGCTTCTGACTAAAGCAAGCAGCAAGGATCAATTCCTGTAGCAAGTCAACAGGACGGTGTCTTGGAAAGCCACCCTCATTATACACTGTGTGTATAGACTCTCTTAGCAACACATGGACAGCAGCAAGCAGCAGGTTCTCCACTGCACTCTAACTGTTGCAGTGTTTTCCAGACACCTACATTTAGTTTGTTACACATGACCACTTCATTAAGAAGTTGCTTCTGTCCCAACCTCTTGTCCCACCAGCCATTATGAACAGATGAGTTTTGCAGCACCTACAGCTGCAAGCCACTTCATAAGCAAGATAAAAAAAGAGATCTTTGAAACACAGGACAGGAGTAACTGAGAACTAGCAAGATGCCTTGTCTCCCGTAATGTTCAGTAACAGGCCAAGTCTCCATAAATTCATATGTAATTCATCAATGCCTTCACAGTAAATTTTCACCATGTCCAGGAAGATAAACAGGTTTATAAGAAACTTCAGATTCTGCAGTTTGTCACAAGAACATTTATCATATTGCATCAGGTACAGTAAACCCTGATGCAGCAAGTGACTGTGGCATTTGAAAGATCAGTTAACAGTTGCAGGACTGTTACGTACCATGAAAGCTTTCTGTTTAAGGCTTTTTCTGCTGTTGCAGGTCTTGCCAAATGGTAAAATAGATTAATCCCCTACCAATTTTACTGCCCACCTCTGCTGGAACATTCAGAGTCACTGCATACAATACTAAAGAAGCTACCAAAGAGTGGCCAAACAGCCTAGAAACTTTTCAACACTCATTCTCAGTTACAGTAGGACAGTAAACTTGGAAAATGGAAGTGGTTTTGGACAAACCAAATATGTACACTGATATGTCATACTCCAATTTGTCTACTTGCTAAACATAGAAACTTAGAGAAACAAGTAAGGAAAGAGGAAAAATATCCAACAGCAGTTACAGCTGCACTTAAGAATTAACTAAAATGTTACTCGTTGCTTTTTCTTTTTTAATTTACACTATATAAGCAGAAGGACACATAAAATGCATTGAAGAATTACTTATGTTACAAATAGATGTGTTGGTTTTTTTTAGTGTTTGTTTTTTGTTGTTGTTGTTTTGGGTTATTTTTGTGTCCTTGCTTATTAATTTCAGGTATAGAGAAACTTTCTCTCAGAAGGTACTGGATTCACATAGCCAAGATTCAGGTTATGGCAGCTGAGTCACTGTTTTCAGCACAACTAGTAATTCAGGCCTAGCATTCATCTGTACGTCAGACACCAGTAAACAAGGCTATATAACAACTCAGAAAGTATCATTGAGCTGTGTAACTGACTAGAAATGAGTCGCCAAATCAGATTTCCACTTTAACAGCTGCAAACTGCAGAGTGCCTCAGGGTTTAACTCTGGGAGACTGCTCCTTTGTCGAAGGTGAGAACGACACGGTCAATCAGATATTTAAACGGAAAAAAAAACACCAAACAATGAAAAAAAAAGATGCCTCATGACTTTTCCTTCAGTAATGCCATAAACACAAAACAAGGTAATGGAGAATTGTAGTAGGGCCATTTTATCATCTTTAACAGTCCATGACAGTCAACAGTGATTCATGACATGCAGTAAAGAGTTCAAATCCTTTGAAGTATTTACCTCTTGCAAGACTACTTAAAGGCTCCTGAGAAAAATGTCACCATCACTACCATCAGAATCACCCCTCTCTGTAATCAGGACTTACCACCCCCAAATACCTGCACTTCTCAAAGTATGCCAAGTACTTGTGCTTTGGAAATTGCTCTCTAAGCCTGTCAAATAGGCTCTATCGGGAGTCACAGTGAAAGTCATAAGAACCTCTCACCAATCACCGAGACCTGTCTGGACACCTTGTTAAACTGAGAGATTTCACTACCCATTCTGTGTGGGGGAGCAGACCAATCAACTTTTCTAGTAATTACATAATTTTAATCTGTCGTAGCAGAATACTTTCCCTCTACTAACAGCAAGCAGGGGCAGATCTGATGGGAGCTCCTCCCTCTACCCAAGAAAGGCGTGAACAAGACTTCCTTCACCACAACCACTCCTCCTCTTACTCCCCAAGACAGAAAAGATAAGATAACAATTCAAAGAAATGAAAGTCATTTATAATTAAATCCATTTTGCTGTAGCACCTAAATAGGAAGGCACTTCACATCTAGATCAAGACATAGGTTCAAGCACATACAAAATATGCTGATGAGCAGCAAGTGAGATGTGAACAGGACCAGGCTTCCACCAAAGCAGACAAAGGAAGGGACTGTATAAATTCCAGAGCAGAGATTACACCTAGGGCAAAGAAAAAAAAGAGGGATGTTTGTTTGTCATGGGTTCACACCTGGAATACAAACCCAGATCATGAAGGGCAGGTGAATCACCTGCAAATCAAGTCACACTGTGAGAATCCTTGTAAAGACTAGCAAACAATGTGCCCAAATATAACAAAATATGATAGTTTTGAAGGATGAAGAAAAACACTAAAAAGCACAGAGGTTCCACTGAACATAAACTATTTTTCTTCTTTACAGTGACAATAATACAACCAACTTCCCTACAGTTACTGAAAAGGAGCTACATTGATGCAAATCATATAAACAGCCTGGAACATTTTAAACCACTATTTACCTTTTAGCATCTCATAGGGACCAATGTTTTAGGCAGAAAATAAAAACCTAAAAGAAATAGCCAGGAAAAAAAGCTGCAACAAACAGAACAAAAAAGGCAGGAAAAAATAAGGAAGCCATATTTAAATATTCGGGAATATTACAGGGACAAAAGTTAAAGCAGTAATATATTTTAGATGACAGTTACAATTGAGCCTGACAGCTGCAGAAGGCAAGTACTCCTGAGTCTTGTTAGATCGGTTTAAAACCTTAGGCTCTCAGGCTGCCCACTCATATCTGTGACAGGGGCAGCAAGTTCTAGCAGAATCAACAGGGAAAAACTCAGCCATCCCACACTGTTCTCAGATTTTGGTCACATTAGTGTTAGATCCTGTGTCTCACCCTAAATACCAGATAAAAGAAGGTATTTTTGAAGGTAACTTAGTAGCCTCTGAAAAAGAGCTGGCACTGCCAGCCTCACTAGTAACCTCTCAGCTTTCAACAGGGCAACAGAGCTGGCCTGTCAGCACTTCTACCACCTAACAGGTGTCAGAACATAAAACAGGCTATCAAAGAAGTTATTCCATGAGAACTTTGGGAAGCTGGATGCAGGACTGCTCTTGCTGAAAGTTCAGATGGGAAAGAGGCAACGTGTGGTGGTTTTCAGCTTGAACACCACCATGCTGAAAAGCATGAACTCATTATAACCCCGCCCTTAGCTGGGAAGGTGAATTGCAGTGATTTCCTGTGTCTTATGGATCCCTCACTTCTCCTTGGATATTGCTCTTTATTCTGACAAGAAACAGTAGAATGAGCAAAGAACAAGTATGGCACAGCTACGTTTATGACTGCCCTGTGTTCTACTGCAAGATCTTTACCTGGTCCTACACTCATTTGCAATACAAGAACTGAAATAGCAGTGTCCACCCACGTAATTTTTACATCTTTTTTTAGGGATACTTAAAAATCCCAATTTGACTACGTATACAGTAAAGCTAAGGGGCACATGCCAATGTATCTACCAGGCAGCATTATCTCTCTCACTAGGGAAAGCATGTTAAGTGTGAAGTGAAAAAAGAGTCTTTATCAGTTCCTCCAGTCTTGCAGCATCTTTGCAGATATGTGATACCCGCCACACACTAAGCCCCAGTTATTTTTCAACCATTTATTCTATAACAGGCAGTGCTACAGATTGTATGCTGTCTGGTCTAGGGTGCCTTAAAGAAGTCTTCAAAATTGTGTTAAGATCAAAATAGTTTATCTGCTCATCAGTATTTCTAACAGCAGAAGGCAAGCATTCCAACCACTGAAAAAGGCTCTGGTGACACAATTAAACAGTTATACAATGATTAATATGGCTTCTACTTAATTTGCATATGCATTAAGAAAAGTAATATCCTCAGAGCATCTCAGCTACAGTAACACCATTACTATGCATTGTCATGTCATTTGACACATGTGCCAGGGATGACTACGCAGCAGAAGAAAAAGCTCACGCAATTCCCTGCTGCAGCTCAACTTTCTAAGCAGATAGCACTCACGTATCCCCAGTGAAAGCAAGAAAAACCATGAGTCTATCCCATTCTTCTTCAATTTCAAAGCGTCAAGTGTAGCCTTCAGAAGAAGGGATGTTGAACAGCTCCTGAGTGGGTTTAACAGATCTGAGCAATGGTTTATGCACATAAAGATGTCTATGCCCCCTTGGCTCCTCATGCAATCCCCCATTTTCACCAGCTGGCACAGACAAATATCCCCATGTACGTTTTGCCTCTGAGTTCAAGTAGAGTTGTCAGCACAGTTTCAAAAGCAGGGGGCAGGCCCTGCTCCGCAGCTGGATCTGCTCAGGAGAAGCTCTGCCCTCCCACGGTGGCAGGCCTGGCCCACAGCCCCCCACACTGGGGAGGCATCTGGTGGGACGACCTTCACACTCCGACAGACCCTTCCGACCGCACCACGCCGCAGGGCTCGACTGCGCTGCGATAGCGGCTATGCTGAAAATACACAGGTGCAGCAGAAGCAACGCAGGCAGGAGTGCCGAGCAAGGGATCTAAAGCTTTCAAAAACTTGTTGAGGATTATGTCCTATCAGAGGAAACTTGGCTATTCTCTTCTACTAGTAAAATCTTGACCAAGAAATAAATCACACCAACTCTTCCCAACCAGAAAAAACATTTCACGCTCTAGCACCGACTTTTCCTGTCTACAAAGTATTGCAGAAAGTTTCTTTAGAACAAAGTAGACCAAGAAGCAAGATACACAGATTTCTACTGAAAAATAAATCTACTTCTCCATAACATTTCTGTGATTTATTCAAACAGAATACAATGGAATTACCCCCTTTATAGCTAACCCACCCCAAAACTGAGCCCTTTTCTGTATAGCACTGAGTTGTTACTATACTGTGTAAAGAGCAAACACTACTGGAATGTACACAGTGACGGAAAAAAGGTAAAGCTCTTCTTGCCAAAGTAACTGTTTTCACTACTAACATGTTATCTAGAAAAATAATGTCTAGGCAACGTCCAAAAGTGTTCAAGTTTCAATAAATAACTATCAATGCCCCAACTTTGCACTGGCACAAGAAATATGGAGCGTACAGTTTAGAAAAGTATTTTCATATGACTGAGTCAGCAATGCATTTCATTCTGCTTAAGAGTTACAACAAAAAATCACTTCCCTCCAGGGTTCGATTTTAAAACTGAAGCCGTGTACGTGCAAGAGCACCCACACAGTTGTCTTAAACTCTCAATGGCAAATTAAAGCTCTAGATAAAGACAGTATTTTTAAAAAAGTTCTTTATCAATACCAAGAAAATATACATAGCCATATTATGTTTTAAATATATATATATACACGCACATCTTTTCAAAAGGGTACGATTCTGGCTTTTTTTTTTTTTTTTTTAAGTTTGAAAAGCTTATCCATTGCTAGACAGTTCAGTAAGGTGTATTAGGAAACACACTTGTTATATCCCCCATTAAAATAAAGTTGAATCTTTCTGTAAACAGGAATTTCCTTAATTTCCGAAATCTCTACAGACCTCAAGTACTTCACTGAAAAAAAAAATCAACCACCTGCCCCAAAACCACCCACGGAGACCCTCGCTGCTGAGTGCAACATGGACAGACCTCTGGAAACGCCTAGCAACACCCGGCTCCTGCAACCGTCTTCTCCGGGCGCAAATAAATAATAATAATTAATAATAATAGTGGCGGTAACGGAGCGGCGGCGGGCGAGCTTCTCGACACCGCGGTCCCTCGGCGGCTGTGGTCGGCTGCCGTCCGGGCGTCTCTCCTCAGCAGGCGCTGGCCTCGGAAGCAGCAGCCGCCTCGGGGGCCGGTTCCCGGGACTGGCCGGGGACGGCGGCGGCGGGGGGAGGATGCCCGGCGGCGTTGATGTGGCAGCCGGAGGAGAGGTGGCTGCGGACGCGGCCCTGCAGCTGGGTGACCTGGGCGCGGAGGAGGTTGGCGGTGGCGGCCAGCTCGGCGTTCTGCCCCTTCAGCGCCTTCACCTTCTCCTCCAGCCGAGCGATGCGCTCCAGCTTCCGCCGGCGGCACTTGGAGGCGGCGATGCGGTTCCGCAGCCGCTTGCGCTCCGCCTTCAGCCGCTCCTGGCTCTCCGCGTCCAGCGGCGACAGCGACGGTGGCGTCGGGGCGCTGCTGCCTCCCTCCCCGCCCGTCGACGGCGGCACCTCGGGCACCGTCTGCGGCTCCTCCAGGGACCGCGCCGGCGGCAGCCGCCCGCTCCCCAGACCCGCCGCCCCGAAGGCCAGGCCCGGCGGCGGCGGCGGCGGGGCGGAGGCGGCGGGGTAGGCGCTGCCCGAGGGGCTCAGCGGCCCCGCGGGGTTGAAGCCGCTCAAGTTGGTGTAGACGGCCGGTGGGTCGGCGGCGGCGGGGGCTCCTGGCGGCCCCGGGCGGGCGGTGCAGCAGGGTCCCGGCGTGGAGAGCGGCGGCGGCGGCGCCGCCAGCAACTGATTCTGCTTGTGCAGGTCGGCCAGGGCCTTAACGAAACCGTCGGCGAAACCCTCCTGCTCCTGCGTCACCGGCTGCCGGTAGAGAAACGGCCCCGCTGCCGGTGCCCCGCCGCTCCCCGCCGCGGCCGCCGCCGGCCCCGGGCTGCCGGCCCCCAGCCCCGCGCCCCCCTGGATGAGCAGCTGCTCCAGGTCGGCGGCCGGCGGTAGTTTCAGCAGCGGCAGCTCCGCAGCCGATCCCAGCGCGGCCTCCGGGCCGCCGCGGGCCGCCGCCCCGCCGCCGCTCGCTGGCTCCGTGGCACCGGCGGGAGGCGGCGGGGCGGCGGGCGGCGGCAGCAAGCGGAGGGCTGCTGCGCTGCTGCGAGCGCCGGCGGGCGGGCGCAGAGCGAAGGGCCCCGGCAGCGGCGCGGGGGCGGCCGTGGCCAGGTCCCTCTTCTTCCCAGCCCCAAGCAGCAGCTTCTGTCCCGCCGCCGCCTCGGCGGCAGGTCCGCCGGCGGTACCGAATGTCGGCAGCGGCACGAAGTCAGGCAGCAGCTCCAGCCCTTCCTCGGGGTAAAACGGCGCCTCCATCTTTACGGCGGATCGCCCGCTGCGGCCGCCGCTCATGCTGCCGCCCTCGCCGGCCGGCGGCACCGGCTCCGGTGCGCGGCGGGCCGGGCTGGGCGCCTCCTCAGCTGGGCCCGCCGCCCTCGGCTGGCAGCGGGGACTGAGCCGCCTCCCGGCGCCGCCGGCCCCACGCCACGCCCCGGCCCCGCCGCCGCCTCCCGCCGCCGGTCCCCGCGCTCCTTCCCCCGCGCTCCTTCCCCCGCCCGCCGGGCTTGCGCGAAAAGGCTTACCGCCGCAGTCCCGGCGTTGCCCCGGGGAGGTGCCCGTGGGGAACCCGCGCTGCTTCCCCCGAAAAACTCCCCCCACGGGTGCGGAACGGGAGAGGAGGCGGTGCCGGGAGCTCCCCCCCCCGCCCCCCATCCAGGAGGGGTTTCCCGTGGGCATCACCCGGGGATGCTCCAGCCGCCGCACACGTCCTGCGGGAGGAAAGCGAGCGAAGATCACGCGTGTCGGCTGCTGCGGGTCGGGCGGGCGGTGGTGGATGGGCACAGGGCAGTGCAGGTGTCGAGGGTTAATGCTTCCCGACAACGTGGGTCGGGAAGTTTGCTGCGCAAACGCTCGGTCGTCGGGAAACACACCGACTTGTCAAAGCAAAAACCACTAGCAAGAAGGAGATGAATGTGATGTAACTTTTATTCGTGGGGGGGCGGGGGGGGAGGGTTTAGAAGAGGGGAAGTTTTGGGAAAGGTTTTGAAACAGCTTAGATGTCTTTTCAACAATAGTGACACAAGAAAATACTGTTTTTCAGTTTGGAGGTTGTATTTATTTGTTATCTTCCCTTGAGACAACTCCCCCTGCCCCTCTCCAAGTTTGTGAAATTCTTACAGGATGAGGAAATTGGTTTCCACACAGTCTTTTAAAAATCCCTTCTGCTGGGGATACTTACATGATCCGAACATAGCTGCTGATATCTCTCTTTTAAGTCGGTTTGCTGACTGAGGGCCTGAGTGGCTCATCTCACATTCATCAGTTCTCCCCATCCATGGTCAACCCAGAGCTAGGCATCAGCCTTGTGCACTCTCCTTTTTTCTCCCTGCACCTAAAGACCAAGTGCCTCTTCTCCCAGGGTTCAGCCACGTTGCTGAGCTCTGCTGCAGCCCCACCGTGTGGGTGTCCCTGCTGTGCCTCAACTGTGCCGAGCTTCACTTCAAAACCACCAGTGGGCACTGGTGGGGGGGGAGGCCAAGACACCAGTCTCAACTCAGGAAGGACTTTACCCCAGACGTGAGACTTCAGATCTGCAGGAGAACCAGAACCTAAGTGTATTAACTAAGGCCTTGGTGACTCTGACTTTCCTACCTTGGGGCCCCCAACTACACATCCTGCCCATGGGGCAGGAACTCCATTTCACCTCAGGCCCATGGGTCTTCAGTCCCTGCCCATCTATGTCGCAGGTGTTCCTCTGTCCAGCCCCATCTCTTGGGTGGACCTTGGACCTATGTTTCCAGTCCTGTTCCTGGCACCATCTCCCACTGTTCCTGCCCGGAGTCCTTGGGTGGACCTCGTACCTGGTTCATCACCTCACCTTCTCTGGGTGTGTCAGTGGGTCCAACCTCTGGTGAGTGACTGCTTTGCCCGCCCTGCTCAGGTGCTGCAGGACTCTGCCCAGGCTGGTGAGTGCTACCACTTTGGCTCTGGCCAACCCCAGCTCATCTTCTCTTGGGCAGCCCTGCTGTGCCTCTACCTGAGGCTGTTGCAGAATACCTGCCCAGAAAACTGGTGGCAGTAGGGCTCCAGCAAGGAGGAAGCCGGCAGGCAAAAGCCAGAAATGGAGGCATTTGCGTGGGGAGGGGAGGAGTGAGCACGTCCTTCTTGGTGAGGAAGGTGGTGCTAGAAAGAGCTTATTTTTACTTCCTTGTCTCTTGGCTGACCTAGCAGCAGAGGGGCAGCACTAGCAGTGCTCAACCAACGGGGAGTACTGAGAACATCTACAGAGAGCGATTTTGTGGAAATGTTGCTGTGGCTGTTTGCTGTATGGGGCTTTCCATGGGATATTCCTGGGCAAGTGAATGGCAGCCACTGGCTTCTCTGCAGCTGAGCAAAGAGGGCTGTCGAGGTAGAGAAAATGCAGCCTCCTAGCTGGAGTCAGTACAGCTGCTCTTCTTCCTCTTAAAAATCAAGTGCAGAGCAGGAACGTGGACTGAGAAAAAAAAAACGAGGTCCTGGGTGGAGACAAAGAAAAATCTTGAGATGTTCACTTAGCTCTGGGGGGATTGTCAGAGAAATTCTAGGTATGATATGATGTGATACATGAGAGAGATGATGCTAGAGGGAAGTCCCTTCATCAGACCTGTTGAGGTCATCAGAGGATGATTTTACTCCCTGATCTACTGCGGAGCTGGAAGGGCAGCCCACAGGATGGAAAAACTCCGAAGCCGTTTGAAATGAACTTATTTCTAAGGACACCCATTGATTTAGATTTACTACCCAGGACGTGCCCATGCACCTGCAAGCCAAGTTTGGGTGCGTGAAACCCAGCTGTTCGACGCATCCTTCATGCCATTGCGTGTTATGAACACGTGGTCTTTTTTGGTTATTTTTTTTTGTTCCCCTCTTCCTCCCCCCCCACCCCGCCCTTTTTTTTTTTTTTTTTTTTTTCTTTCTTTTTTCTTTCGGTGAGGAGCCTGCAAACCCTTCGGGGCTCACGGAACCAACTTCCTCAGCCTGTACCACCCTGGCTGCTCCGCCCGGAGCCAGCATCCCCTGCCAGGGCACCGCGCACGGCCCGGGCGGAAGAGCCCTCTGACAGGAGCCCCTCCCCGCAGGCCCCGCGCAGCTCCCGCCGGCCTCTGCAGCCCCTGGCCCGCGGCTGAGGCCCCGCTGAGGCGGGGATCTCTGCGGGCCGGGCCGCCCCTCTCCCCGAGCCCCGCACCCCCGGGCTGCCCGGGCAGGCGGGACCGGGCGCGGCGCTGACAGCGGGGAAGGGGGCGGGGCCGCGGGAAGGGGGCGGGGCCAGGGAACCTGGCCCGGCGCTGACAGGCGGCGACCTGATTGGAGGAACCGCAGGGGAGGCTCCGCCCCCTCGTGTCCACCCGCCAATGGGCGAGCGCGGCGGGCGCCACTACCGCGAGAGTTACGCTGAAGCTGGCGCCGCCATCTTGGAGTTGGGAGAGGCCGCGTCCCGTTTCTGTCCCTCTCGGAGGGTCACGGGCGGGGGGGGGAGGGGAAGGATGGGAGCCCGGCGGTGAGTTAACGGCGCCCGCGAGCTCGTCTCCCTGCCGCCGGGCCGCGGCGGGCGCGGAGCAGGAAAGATGGTGCAGTCCTGTTCCGCCTACCGCTGCCGGAACCGATACGACAAAGAGAAGCCCATCTCCTTCCACAAGTGAGCGCGGCCGCCGGGGCGGGGCGGGGCGGAGCGGGGCGGGGCCGCGGCGGCGCGCGCACTCGCCCCGAGGGGCGGGGCCAGGCGGCGGCGGGCGCGCGCGGGGGGCGGGGCTGTTGGGGCGGGGCGGGGCGGGGGGCGGGGCGCAGCTCCGGACCCCTCCCCTCCCCGCACCGCGCCCCGCACCGCGCCCCTCACCCGGGTCTCCCGGGGCAGCCGGGGGACGGCGGGACCCCCCGGCCCTGGGCGTTCGGAGGGCCGGGAGCCGTGCCCGGCCCGCGCCCCGCGGCGCAGGGTGGGTTTGGCTCCTGAGCTGAGGGAGAGCGGAGCCGCGGTGAGGGCAGCCCCAACTGTAACCCGACCCTGAGCTCGCAGGCTCCCTAGAAAAGCCGAACGTACTTTTTGTTTTTTTTACTTCCTTACAGGTTTCCTCTTACAAGACCTGATCTTTGCAAGAAGTGGGAAGCTGCTGTTAAAAGGAAAAACTTCAAGCCGACCAAGTACAGCAGCATTTGTTCAGAACACTTTACTCCCGATTGCTTTAAAAGGGAATGCAACAACAAGCTTCTGAAAGAAAATGCTGTGCCCACAATATTTTGTTACACTGAGGCCAATGAAAAGGTAAACCCAAAGCACTCGTGACCTGAGGTACTGGGATGCGTGTGCGTTGAGCTTATTACCCTGGCAGGGCTTGGTGCAGCAGAACGTCCAGGAGAAGATGCAGATTGTGAAGGATACTGGCTGAGCACGTGCACCCAGAGGCGCATGGAAGGCTGTGGTGGCAGCAGCACGTCCAACAGCTGTAAGAGCAGTGATGAAGGCTGTCCCAGGCTCTGGAGAGTGTTGCACAGCCCTGCAGCAGCTCTGGTCTGCTCTTGTGTGCAGACACAGAAGCCTGGACAACGTAACTTTGGTTAAAACCTTGTACTGAAGAATGGCACGTAAAGTAAGAATGTGTAGCCCTGTAGTTGTTAACTGTATTCGTGGCACATTTGGCAAAGGAGAGAATGGATTGGATAGGTGTAGGGGGTGAAAGACTGGAATGGGAAGAAGTGTGCAAAGGAAGACTAGGACTTTTGCTTGTTGATTTTTCTCTTTATATACAACAGTGGATTTGATGCAGAAATAAATAATTGAATGTATTTGAAAAGTAGTTAATAACAGAGAATATAAGCAGAAGGTATGTCAGGAAAGACAGTTTCCAGGTAAAAACGGCTGTGTTTTTTGTTTGATTACACTTCCCTGTGACCTGTATGAAACACATTTTTTCTTTGTCATGTGTAAAGTAGGTGCAAAATTGTTTACAGTCTGAAAGCTGAATGGGTCTATAGGGTAATCTGTGAAAGTGGTGCAGCAGGATGTGGTGAGCCATGTTCTCCATTTCATTGCCATGCCTGGATCTACAAAAAACACAAAATAATGCCTTTTAACTATGGAGAAGGATTTAGTGCTATTCATAATTGTCTCACAGCACGTTTCAATGAACTGCCACATATCTTCAAGAAATACCGTAGTAACAAAGCAGAACAGTAGTGGAATAGTTTTGGAATTGAATCCACACCATTTTTGAAATACAGCTTTTTATCTTTTGCATTATGCATTTTGAAAATTTTTTTCTTTACTTACGTCTTAGGACAACCATTTATTTGCTGTAAGAAGTAAATGGAATTTATTGATGATGCATGGTCTGTTTTCCGTGTTACATTGTGACAGTAGGAGAGTATTTTTAGAGGCAGCATGGGCTGGGTAAGCTGCAAATAGAAGTCTCTACGTGAATTCAGCAATGTCCAGCAATGATCTGATTTTTATTGGTGCTTCCAACAAGGGTGAATTTCTCTTTGCTGGTTACATCTTTTCCTTGTAGGTTTTTTAGTAAGAAAGTTTGAAAGTGATGGCTGATAGGGTCTAACTCTTTAGAATATTAATGTGTGAATTGGATAGGCACTCTTTGAGCAGCAGTCTCTTAAAATTGAGAAATTTTGTGCTTCAAAGTGACAGTAGTATTCGACCGCATATGACACTTCCCTTCAACACCAGTCATGAAACTACCTGCTCAGTTTCTGTCTGCCAGATGTTGTAGTTTGCACAAGAAGGATATCTAGACCCTCCAATACAATGTATTAGCTTGTTTGCGTGTTACGTCAAGGAAGTTAGTGATGTGACCTTCAGATCTGATGAGCTTGGTGTTTACATGATGAGGATTGTCATCTCCCCTTACAGTCAACATTGTCCCCTGTCCTTGTGCTAGTGTGTGTAGTAATAATATTGTGAACAGGTGGGTAGTAAGAAAATTGTTGAAGTGCCTGTTTCACTGAGAATGTCTTAGGCTTTCTTTTTGACCAGCAATGTGCAAGCTCTTTTCTTTGGACAGTGCTTTTTTTTTGTCATTGTGTGCACAGGATAATTTCTGATTTATACGATGTTTCTTTGGGACAGAAAGAATCTGATTCTCTGCTCTGACCTATACTCAAGTGGTAAGGTATCCGTGTTGCCCTGCGCCACACAAGTGATCCCATTGAGAGCTGTGTGATAAAGGCTGCAGTTTCATGTGGAGTTGAGCCAGCTGATATTCTGCTGTTGTGAAAAGGGAGAGTCATTCTCCATCCCATCTGCCAGCTGTGCAGTCCTGTTTCTCACTGCTTCCACATAGCAGTGCAGGTGTACTTCCTCTTGTGTTGCTTTGGCTTTTAACAATGGACAGAAGAATTCGGCAGTGATGGAGGGAGAGCAGATAGCTTTATGTTGTCTTAGCAACTTACTGTGTTTAAGCAAAGAGTAAATTCTAGGGCCGTGAGAGCTGCCTTGCTGTTGAAGAGCTGTTTATTTTGCCTCATCATATATCTTGAAACCAAACCCTTATGCTGCAGCCTGAAACCAGTGATGTGGTCCCTTGCAGTTTTTGGGAGGCAGGCCTTGCATTGTCTTCATCTCTGCTCTGCCAGCTTATCAACCCTCAGCCTTCTCAGTAGATGACATCTTTTCTACCTCAGCAGAAGATTATCTGCTTCTGCTGTGTTTTTGATTGAGTTAGCTGATAGGTTCAAAGTGTATAATGGTTAAGATGCAGCAGAAAGAAGGAGGAAGAAAGGGTAATGAGATGGCAATGTTGAGTTTTAGGTCAGCTGAACTCCTGTTTCATGGAACTGTAGCTTGCAATCTTACCTCTTAGCATTGGTTATGTATTTGACTTAAGTCTTCAATTGTGAGTAATTTCTGTGTTCTCTGGTATTTTCTTTATTTGAGACATCAAGGACTTGTTTCAAAGGTCCCTCAAAATGAAGCTGTCTCTAATTTAGAAGCCAGACAAAACAGGCCCAGAACTGTTTGTCAGTTATGAAAATGTAGGCTTTAATTTTTATGTTATTAATATCAATCCTGATTGTTTATGCTATTCTCCAGCTGTGGTAAGGGAGTTGTTTTGTAAACAGTGGTTAGCATGAAAATGTACCTTTTTTTTTCCTGTTGTTTCTAGGCTGAAGAGCTTGCAGAGCAGCCAGAAGATCCACTACCACCTCCTCCCCCTCCACCACCACCACCACCACCGCCACCACCACCTCCACCAGCAGCTCCAGCACTTCCGCCATCTCCATCAACTCCTTCTTTTCATTTATCTCAAATAGATGCCAGGTTTGTAGATCCAAGTATTGGATTATTGATGCCTCCTCTCCAAACCCCCAGCAATCTCGCTGTTTTTTGTGATCACAACTATACCGTAGAGGATACAGTTCATCAGCGGAAAAGGATTCAGCAGCTGGAGGAACAAGTGGAAAAACTGCGGAAGAAGCTCAAGACAGCGCAACAGCGATGCCGGCGTCAGGAAAGACAGATTGAAAAACTGAGAGAGATCGTTCAGTTTCAGAAAGAAAAAGACATATTGGCAGGAAAAGGCTATGTGATTCTACCAAATGACTATTTTGAAGTTGTGGAAGTACCTGCTTAGAAGTCATTAACATCAACTTTCATTTCAATAGGCCAAGAAATTTAGTTTAAAAACTAAATGCTGTCTAATTCTGTGTGTAAGACTCTCCAGAATTCTAAATCAGTGAATTATCACTTGTACAAATTAGATCTTTTTTCTTAATTGTCGTTTCTGTTTAATACACTTTTAATGTATTGAAAATGCAAACATCTCACAATTAGAATATGCATTTAGTTTACAAAACCTGAATTGCTTTACAGAAGGAAAGGGTGCAAGGTTGAATACATTTAAAATCTGTTCTTGTTTTGTTTTGTTGTTTCGTTTTTTTTCAGTGGCTTTCTTTCACTTACAGGGGATGGGGAACTGACTATGGCTGGGAGCAAAGTTGATGTTGTAAACTTGGTCCAAAGCTTTGTCAAGGCAGTTATGTTGACTTTGGTGATTCCCAGGAAGTAATTTCCACTGATTTCAGAAAGAGTAGAATTAAGCCACCCAAGAACACCTGGAAGTGCTGCAGAAAAACAGAGAGTGATAAGATACATACTTCAGCCTGGGAAAACTTCAAGTCTCAGTTTGCTATGTCTTCAAAGCACTGCAAAAAGTCTAATTCCTGGAGCCCTTCGGTGAGGTATGTAAAATGAACCTCTTATTTTGGAGTAACCTTTCGCCATGTGTGTGTTGTGAGGGAGATGAGGAGAATTCATTAGCGTAGCTGATGAGAGCCGTAGAAGAGGCTTTTGTTCTGAGGGTGTTGAAAAATACTCCTGGGTGCAGTGCTGCACTGAGCATTTATGTTGTGGACTGTTGGCAGGATCAAGAAAGCAGTGTATTCTTTAGGGTGGCTTCTTTTCAAAAGTGCTCTGATGATATGCAGTCCCCAACATGTTGGAGTGTGATGTTTCCATGAATGCTGTAACAGGTAGAATGTAATCATCTTTGAAATTGCTGGTCTGAACTCGTATCTCAACTGTGTGTAGTTTCAGGAAATGAAGATGTTATTTTTACTTATCCAAGGTGTCAGGCATTTGTGACTTTGATTGCAGTATACTGTGTTGCCTTCCCTCCCCTCACCTCCCCTCCTCTCCTCCCTCACTCACTTTTTTTTTTTTTTTTTTTTTTTCATTTTGGTTTGTTTGTTTATGGTATTAGACTTTGGGAATTGCTTGGTGCTAGACTGGTTTTTAATATCTCAAGTGCTGCATCTCGTTCAGCATTTACTCTAAGTTTGCACTACTGTCTAATAATTTGTTTAGTCAACAAACTCATTCAAAGTTGGAGAAAATGGCTTCATGCTAGCCCCATTGTAGCCTTCACAGCTGAAATTCCTAGGTGTATTAGACATGAGGGAAGTTACTTTTCTCAGTCAATGTCTAACTTGTGTGTAGTATGGATTCTAGCTCTGATATTAATCAAGCCCTCTTCATGATGGCTTTAGAAGCTTCCCTTAATATCTTGTGAGCATGACATTTTGAAATGTTTTGAACCAGTCTTGATAGTTCTGACTCACTCTTGCCATGTATCTACTTTCCCTACTATTTCATATACGTAAGATGAACAAAAATGCAGATACATCCTTTTGTGTACATTTATTATAACTGATTGAAAATAAAAAGCAAATGGTGTGTTAGATTTTTAGCTGCTCTCTCTCGTCTTTTGCCAGGACTTTGCCAAAGCTAGCTTGACGTTATGTATCCTTTTGTTGTTTTTTTTTTTTCTTTTTTTTCCTGGAGTATTTCCCTAGCTTACATGCTGCATTTTTCTCAGTGTCCCCAAATCTTGTAGCTGTTACTCTTTATACTTAAAATAAACTTGAAAATGCTCAAATGCACAAAGCGACAGGGAAAATAAGTTGAAACAACTGTTGCTGTGCTGTTGGCAGGTGTGGCTAGACAGCAGACTGCTTCCATTTTCTCTGCAAAATTCCCTCTCTTCTTAGTCTCCCGGAAGTGTGACTTCCTGAGGCAGGGTGGGTTGCAGCCATCCCACATCCCTGTGGTTGGGATGCTCTTGCCAGCTCCCTCTTCCCCCCACCATTTGGCTGTGTATTCCCACTACCACCCTTCTTAGCTTGTTCTGGTGCTGGTCATGCCATTCTGTGGGACAATTCAGCTCAGTAAATCAGCAGGATGGGCCCATAGTGGAGAGACAGAGGAAGAGCAACAGTATCAGATCTTATTGGAGGAAAAGACAGGGCCAGGAGCTGGAGGTGGGGAGAAGTAAGTCCTCTCCTCCAGGTGCAATGACCAGTTGCATTATGTTGACTGCTTCTGAAAATACAAAGGTAGTTTCATTTTTAACATTCACTGTTTCCTTCCACCCTGGCCAAAGATCCCCGTCTCCCTTTATCTTAAGCTCTGACTGCTGTGCTTGTTGGGCTCTTTCCTCAGCTATTTTAGTTTCATCAGCCTTCAGAAAAGAAGCCCAACAAAAGTATGTTAGCAAGGTAAATTTAAGGCACGCTGATTGATGGCTGGTGTGTAGAGTTCTTGTGTGTTTAAGCTTTTCATGTTGTTGAAGTTGGCTTAATGGCTGACTCAAGTAAATGTGCCTTCCATTAAGAGGGGTGATTATTGCTTATCTTGAGGGTTTCAGTAGTTCCATGTTGAAGAGGGGACTGCTGCCCAGCTGCTGATGTTTTCTTTCCTGTTATCCCAGGATTTTTCTATAAAGTGATGCTGTCCATTCTCACAACGGGCTTGAATTTCTCCTGATGCAGTGATGTTAGGGCTAGGAGTAGACTTTGCTGGGCTCTTGAGGACTGTCTATATCACAGGACTCTGAAGTGGGGAAAAAAGTCTGTCATGACTGCAAGTTCAGGTCTGTAATTACTGCTGTTTTAAGCACAGCAGGTTATTTGCCGTGCTTCAGCTATGATAATGATTTATTAATAACTGAGAGCAAAACACTATACATGATTCAAAAATGTGATTATGATAGTAATTGCTATTACAGATTTCTCTTTGTGCCTATTCAGTACTTTCAATGGAAATTTTATCTTCTTATAGAGATCTTGTGATGGAATTTCACCATTTTATTGGTCAAATTGGGTGGAAGGCCTTACAGGGTTATACAGACTGAAGGAGATAATGTGTTTCAAAGCTGTTGTTTAATCTACTATAAGTAGCTTGAAACAGTTCCCCAAAACAGTAATCTTAAATATTCTTAAGTCAAAGAAAACATTTCAATCAGTTACTCGGAAAATTTTAAGAACCTCTCTGGAGAACAGATCATCTTACATGGTCATAATCAAATCATTGCAGTAATTAAATCTCTCCAATCTCTCCAATTAAATCTCTCCACAATTCTGCCACAACTAGTTCATTTAGCATTGGATATCAAGCTTTTTGTTGCCTGTTGTGCAAAATGGTCTAGTGATCCTCCTGTAGCTTCCTTCTCCCATTGTATAAGGAAGATAGATTTTAAAGCCTGGGCTGACAAATTCCTGTAACCTCTGAAAAACTGGTTGTCCTCTATGTCTTCATTGGTTCTAGTGGTCTATTAAAAGGTGTTTTAGTTAGAGTGGAGCATGGAGAATACCACCAGGCTAGTAGTTTGGGTTTTTTTTGTTTGTTTGTTTGTCTTTTAAAGGAAGGACTAGAACAAAGTAGGCAGGCTTCTCGTTTTCTTTCAGTTTTTCAGTGGATGTGACTGTTAAAAGTTCAGGGCCTGTGGCCATACTAGTAGTTTATAGATGGACCAACTCTTCAGTGTTTGAGCCTGTGAAAGATGTGATTTCCTGTCAGGGGATCTTCCATTCAGTGACCTGAGACAGATAATCCAGAAAAATGAGGAGGTCTTGCCAGTAATGGCTTCTTCTTTCGTCTTGCACTCATTTACAGTTCCCTAGCCATAGTCCAATACTCTCTGACCAGGTTCTCACAAGCATGCAGAGGACTTTGATTTAGCAGAAGGATACAGCACTATACTGAAATCACAGCCCAAGCCCAGCATAGTGATCGCAGCATACAGGGGAATCGTGGCACAAATGTACTGTACACGTTCCCATTGCTGCTCTCTAAATCTTCACTGTCATGACACTGT
Source organism: Apus apus (assembly GCF_020740795.1). Classification (NCBI taxonomy): domain Eukaryota; kingdom Metazoa; phylum Chordata; class Aves; order Apodiformes; family Apodidae; genus Apus; species Apus apus. Next base: position 64,209,567 of record NC_067312.1, on the reverse strand, counting down.
GTGTCCCCAGTTGCTGGGAAGGAGTAAGTAGGTTAAACCAACCTTGAGACAGTTTCTTTCTTCAGAGCTGATTCTGTGAGTTGTTCAGTTTTTATACTTTATATTGGGCTGAGTCACATAGAGGCTTCCCTCCCACACTGGTCTGGCCAGCTCAGGAAAACATTACTCCTGACTAATTAATTCAGGGAAGGCTGTTTGTGCAATCTGATGACTGACTGATAAAGCTGCATACCTGAAGCAAAGGTTACCATTCATTTTCCCCTGTATTGATATAATTTTAGCTTTCTTTGTGAGAATTTACTGTTATTCCTTGCATTCTTCCCTGAGCTCATCATTCTTGACCATCACCTCTGGGTCTTCTCCCATTGCAGGGTCTGTCACGCATTTCTACACTGCCTCTTTGTCTCTTTTCAGGAGTGTCCTCACACGTGTCTTTTGCAGGAAGAGTTAACTTCTTGGCTTCAGGTTCTTTGTGGTCTGGACCTGGGGTTCAGAAAGGAGGGAATTTTCAGGGCTGGCACTTTTTTTATGTTAAAAGGAAGGGATCTTGATCTGGGCTTAAGGAATCCCAAGACTTCCACCTGCATTTTCAGGTTTAGGATAATAACTGCAGCAGCTGGCTCTGCAGAAAAGGAAGCTTCAAGATACCCACACTCACAACTCACGTCAGAGATTTTTGTGGGTTTTTTTTTTTGTTGTTGTTGTTTTTTCCTTCTTTTTTTCTTTTGAGAGGATCACTCTCTTCCTTCATCAGGTCACTGATGTTGATGCTGTTACTACCAAAGGAATGACACCTGTCTGCAAAGAAAATCTCAACAGAGGTAGTTGTTCACAAGCTGGCTGTGAGACACTAAGGTAGAGTTTTCTGTTTTCACTAGAGCACATGCCATGTGAGCTCAGGCCACCAAGGCTGGTCTCACTGATAAGTGTTTCCATTTCTAGTATTTTAAGATTGATCAAGTTAGCAGGCTCGTCTCATAGGTGTCATGAGCTGATACTGTGGTTTATCAAGTGATTGTGTGGTAACACTTTATCTGAGGGACTCCAGGAGTTACTGGCAGATGAATGAATATTTGTGGTACTATGTCCAAGGACTGAAAAATAATTTATCAATAACCTCAAATTCTGTAGCCCATATGTACATTAATTTCTTACCCTCATTTCTCTCTTCTTGAGTTCAGACAAGAAAACCTTTTAACTAATTTTTCTTTTAAACTGACAAGCGTCTGAAATTGCTCGGTTCATTTATGTGCCCTGGCCAGGAGCTGGGCAGGGTCTGCACTATGAGTACAGTGGCATGGAAATAAATCTCTGGGTTATGGAAAATAGGAAACATGTCTATGCCCCCAAGTGACTGTTAATGTGGTTATTTCAGCTTGAGGAATTCTAGTTATTTGGAGGTAATCTATTTAAAATATACACACAGACAAACCACAGTTACACTATTAGAGGAGTTATCTTTCTTTGATACTGCCATCAGCTGACAAAATTAGGTTTCCTGGTGGTATTTTTTCATATAACTAAAAAACTGTATATATGTAATATATTTTATATTCAATTGTTCAAGCAAGCATTAGACTTTATAGTTAATCTAACAGTATTCCTCTGTTGATAACTATCCAAACACTCCATCAATATTGACATTTACATTTTGGACTGTCTACTGAGGTTGTTATGACTTATATTTTTTGCTTCATGATATACCAGTTTAATAGCTATCAGGTAATTGACATGTGTACAACTTTGGCGATAACATATAAATAAATTAAACTAATGTCTGCAAATAGTGCTTTCTTGCGTTGTCCCAGTGCTGCCTGACAGATGTGATTCCTACACAAATAAGAAAGACAGCCTCCTTCAACATCTTTTACTCCTTCAGTCACAGAGATGATGGGTTCAGTGGACAGCATGCTCACAAGACTTTGTGGTGATTGTGAAAAACAAGCAAGGCCCATGTAATCTACTGCATTTTTTTCACAGACTTGTGAGCATGCTGTTAACTGAATCTGTCATCTTGTAATGAGATATGGCTGCAGAAGTGAGATTTCTGTCCCCACTAGAAATCTTCTCTAATCTTGATCATAATCCCTTTTTTCTCTGACTTTTTCTTGTGTGCCTTACCTTGTTCCTCCACATCACTCTTCTCTCTTACCAAAGATTCATCTGATCTTTTCTATTAATACTTTCAGAATTTAAATATATGTATTTCTTAACATATTTGCTTTTTCTGGTCTTTTATACATGGTAACGAGGTCTTGCAGAGGTTGTCAGCACTTGAGCACTGTGGTATTTGGAACATGTGACAGTAACCTTTATTATAGAGTGGTAACTTTCTACTGTTACATACTATAAAATGTGTCACAGAAATGAAAATGCAAAGCATTGTTCGAAACAGCATTGGAATGAAAAGCATGTTTCAGCTGAAGACTGCTTCAGGTTAATAGATGAGCTTGGCCTGAGGAATGAGGAGCCTTGCTTATTACATCAATGGGTTTTATTCTTTGTGCTTGCAAGCTGTGCTCTTTATTCTACTCATCTCTTGATTGTCATATATAAGAAAATACATCTGAGGTATAAAAATGAGCTCAGCCATTCTGAGGCGAACTGAGAGCTTTCTGAGAAATGTCTTCACCACTGGTGTAGCTTTCTTCCCACAGTAATCAACAGTACAAATCCTGCCTGTGCTGAAATGCTGAAAGCCTAACTCTGAACATTTTGGGCAAAGATTTGCTGAGTCACATGGTTTGGGATTTCTTCTTTGTATTGCTGAGAATGGTACAATTGTATTGTTGAAAAGTCCCCAGTGGGTTTTTCTCATCAGCCTTGTGCAGAAGAGAGGGCACTGGGACTGAATCATTGGCTCAGACAAGACTACACAACATCATTCTTTGGCAACAAAGTCATGAAGTCATATATGGCTTCAGCTGCTCAACATTTGCTCACGATGTCACAGTGGGAGATGCTGTGCTGCTGTGAGATCACAGTAAGGTAAAATACAGATGCAATGAGAAATGATTATTTAACTGAGTGAATAAGGTGTCTGATATAATTCCTAGCCAACAGTCATCCCCATTACCAGTAGAGGAATTAAACTGTGAAGTGTTCCTACAGTGTGTATTTTTGCTCCTTTTGATTTTGCTAATTATCTGATGGATCTGGAGTTAATGCATCATGCTCTCTGGGCTTGCTGAGAGCCTCAAAACACTGCAGACCTTATGAAACCAGTCTGATGGCTGCGGCAGGCACATTGCATTGGAAGTGGATGTGAGGTGTTGCCCCCGTGAGGCCAAAAAAAGGGTGATAATGTGGGGAAGGGTGACAGCAGCTCGGTTTCTTTTGTTAGGCAGTTAAAAGGCCTTTTTGGGCTTTTATGGAGTTCGGTGGGGGTGGCATTTGTTCTGCAAGCTCTACGAGAGCCAGGGCATGTTGCCTCCTGGCACTGTTTTCCGACGTCTGTCAACCTGCTAGGGTCCAGCCCTGCACTTATCAGCCTTCCTTTGGAGAGCTGAAGGTCTTGCCAGCCCCAGCCCTCTGTGCCATAGAAGGAATCTGCCAAGCATTTTGGCTGTGGTCCCTACATGCCGCCTCCTACCAATACACACAAACTGTTGGACTGTGCTCGCAATTCAGGGAGTTATTCCAACCCAGCCTTTGTTTGCTATTAGATGAAGTTACTAACTAAAGAGTTAGGTTGATTCCTCTGACTAGGCACAGGCAGGCCATTAAAGCAGTTATAGGAAATAGGATATAAAAGGTAAAAAAGGCAGATCTAGTTTTCACATTTTTATAAGTAACACCAATTATGCTTTCTAGTGAGATGAAGCGGTAAACATTTGGGGTTTGTATTCAGCTTTTTTGGCTTTTCAGAAGCGAGAGGAATGACACATATCAAAGATGTAATTCAGTAGAGATCAAGCCTCTTCCAGTTTGAAGCCCTTGTTCTACCTCTACAAGCCCTTATAGAAGTCTGTCCCCAGCTTTTATGTAGCCCCTTCAGATATCAGAAGGCTGTTCTAAGGTCTCCCCAGAGCCTTTTCTCATCTCCAGGCTGAACAGTCCTAACTCTCTCAGCCTGTCTTCACAGGAGAGGTGCTCCAGCCCTCTGATCATCTTCTTGGCCCTCCTCTGGACTGGCTCCAATAGCTCCATGTCCTTCCTCTGTTGGGGGCTCCAGAACTGGACACAGTATGCCAGGTGGGGTCTCATGAGAGTGAGTAAGAGGGTAGAATCACCTCCCTTGACCTGCTGGCCATGCACATTTTGATGCAGTCCAGGACACAATTGGCTTTCTGGGCTGCAAGTGCATTTTGCTGGCTCATGTTAAGCTTCTCATCAGCTAACACCCCCTTTTCCTCAGGGCTGTTTTTAATCCTTCTATGGGGTTTATGTTTTCCCCTTTTCCTGTCAGTGGGAACTTCACCAGACTGCCATGAGTTTTCAAACATGATGGAAAGTAGCTTTGCAACTTCATCTGCCAGTTCCCTGAGGAGGTGTGGATAGATCCCATCAGAACTTGTGCGCTTTCAGGTTCTTTAGATGGTCTTGAACCTGGTCTTCTGCAGGGGGTAGATCTTCCTTCTCCCAGCCCCTGCTTTCATCTTCTGTGACCTAGATGCTGTGGCCAGAGCCCCTGTCAGTCAAGACTGAGGCAAAAAGCTCAGCCTTCTCCATATGCCTTGTGACCAGATCTTTTTAGCTTCTGGAGAGGGTCCACAGTTTTCCTAGCCTTCATTTTATCACTAAGGTACCTGTAGAAACTTTTGTAGTTATCCTTTATGTCCCTGGCCAGATGTAATTCTATGCGGGCTTTAGCTTTCCTAACCTGATCCCTGGCTGCTTGGACAACTTCTTTGTACTCCTCCTAGGCTACCTATCCTTGCTTCCATCCTCTGTAGACTCTTTTTACATCTGTGTCCAGGAGCAACTTGTTCATCCATATGGGTCTCCTGGCATTCTTGTCTGCTCTTTGTTGGGGTGCATTGTTCCTGGTCTTGGAGGAGGTGATCCTTGAATACTGACCAGCTTATTTTGGCTCTTCTACTCTCCAGGGCTTTATCCCATGGTACCCTACACAGCAGATCCCTGAAGAGGTCAAAGTCTGCTCTCCTGAAGTCCAGGGTAGTGAGCTTGCTTCACACCCTCCTTGTTGCCCTAAGGATCTGGTATTCCACCATTTCATAGTCACTGCAGCCAAAGCTTTCCTTAAGCTTCACATTGTCCCCTAGCCAGTCCTTGTTGGTGAGAAAACATTTCAGCATAGCACCTCTTCTAGTTGGCTCCTCTACCACTTTGAGAAGGAAATTGTTGTCAATGCACACCAGGAACTTCTTGGATTACTGGTGCCCTGATGTATTGTCCCTCCAGCATATATTGAGGTGGTTGAACTCCCCCATGAGGAACCGCACTTGTGAACACAAAGCTGCTCCCATCTGTCTATAGAGAGCCTCACCCACTCGGTCTTCCTGGTGAGGTAGCCTATAGCAGACCCCCCCTGTGGTATCACCTGACCCTATCTTCCCTTTAACTCTGACCCATAAGCTCTCAGTCAGCTCCTCATCTGTCTCGAGAAGGAGCTCCATGCACTCCAGCTGGTCCTGGATGTAGAGGGTGGCACCTCCTCCTCTTCTCCCCTGTCCTTCCTTAAGAACTTGTACCTACCATCCATTCCCATGCTCAGATCCTAGGAGGCATCCTGCCAAGTCTCAGCGGTAACATCATAGCCCTGCAGGCATGCAGCCTGTAGCTCAACTTGTTATTCCCCACCCTATGTGCGTTCAAATAGAGGCATTTCAATTGTGCTCTCAGTGAAACTATATTTCTGGCTAGGATTACATTCTCCTGCATTTCAGGTGTTCTCCTGCTGGCCTGTGGCAAATTTACTTGATGTAGTTACTCAGCTTTAAAGATAAATCCATTGGTTACATAGGCTGCCAAATAATTATAGGACATTCTACTAGCTAATGTTGCCTTCACATCCCTTTCGTTTTGATTGTTGCCTTAAAGTTAATTTTTATGAATTACATATGCAACCTACTCTGATTTAACTTGGAAACTGTGAAGGCATCTAATAATCTGTGTTTTGTTTACAGTCATGGTTAACATAAAGTATTTCCATTGTCCCAGGCTAACTGGTATTATTCAGAACTGTCCTGTTGTAGATATAGGCTATTATGCATGCATGTCGAAGGTTCTTGTTTCCTCTGTACTCAATATGCTTAGACAACTGGTATGAAAACTGAAAAAATACTGAAAAATCAGCTAATGCCTATGATCTCAATTGTGCCTCTCAGAAGTCTAGCTGGGTTTTGTTTGTACATATTCTAGAGCACAACTGTGAAAAACTTCAATGTCACAAGCAAGTACCTGTAGGTAGATTACACTGCATTTTAAGCACGTAGGTAGACACTCAAGAAGACTAAAGCTGCTTTAGAATTGGAAATAATGGCATTATATAATCATAGAATCATAAAATGCCAGGTTGGGAGGGACCTCAAGGATCATCTAGTCCAACCATTTTAGGTACTACTGTAGGTTATATGAAATGGCTCAGCACCCTGTCAAGCTGAAACTTAACACTGTCCAATGTGAGGGAATCTACCACTTCCCTTGGGAGACTATTCCAATGTTTGACTGTTCTCATGGTGAAAAATTTACCTCTTGTGTCCAATCAGAATCTCCCCAGGAGCACCTTGTGCCCACTACCCCTTGTCTTTTCCATGTGACTCCCTGTAAATAAGGAGTGTCCATCATCTTGGCAGCCACCCTTTCAGTACTGGAACATTGTAATAAGGTCTCCCCAAAGCCTTCTTTTCCCAAGGCTGAACAAGCCCAGTTTTCTCAGCCTCTCCTCATATGGCAGGTCCTCTAGTGCTCTGATCATCCTTGTGGCCCTTATCTGGACCCTCTCCAGACTGTCTGCATCCTTTTTGTAGACCAGGGACCAAAACTGAATGCAATGCTCCAGATGTGGTCTGTGGTCCCACACCAAGTAGAGCAGGATCATTTATAATGGATAGGAAAGTCCAGAAGTTATTGTATGTGAAAGCTGATTTCTGAGTCAACGTTTAAGTGTACTATCTGCTCATGAGCCAGTGAAAATGGAAGAACATTATGATCCTACATATTTTATCTCTTTGGTTTCTACCTGATAACATTTCTACCTAATCCTAATAAAACTCTAGAAAGAATAAATATTATTCTTTACAGATTTTTTGACATAAACCCAAACAATAGAGACTCAGCATGACAAGCATGCATCTCTGGCTAGAAGTCTCACATCCCAACTCAGACAATCAGGAGATAACCTTCAGCAAGTTGGTGGGATGACTTGAACCCTGCTGTGACACAACTAGAGAAGGACAGAAGCAAGTTAGCAGGAGGTTTTAAGTGAAAGATGGGTGCATCTCAGACATCTAGGGGTCTTGCTCACAGAAGGCCTAAACAGCCCAAATCCTAGGTGGCTGAAGATGCTTGCGATTGCCAGTGGCTCCTAACTGAAGCAAGCCTAGCCACCATGTGGATACAGGGCATTTCTAAGCAGAGCAAGCTAGGTATCCCTTTGCAGGACTTCATCATCCTCCCAATTTGTGGGCACCTAGAAGGTAAGGCTTGTAAAATCTCAACAAAGCAGTGCCTGAATGAGGTAGCTGTACTGCACTCACATGGTCTGTTAGCCAGACAGGGAGCCTTTTCACATTTCTGGCTCCATTTTTGAGTGGAAGGACATGTACTGGCTGATGAGGCATGTTCGTGATGGCTGGCTGGCAGGGGGAAATTACTGAAGAGCCCTCAAGATGAATAGAAATGGTCAGATCAAATCTGAATCTACTACTGTGTGAACACCTTGGCACCCAAGCAAGTAGTTAACACTTGTTTGGGTTTTGTTTGTTTTGTTTGTTTTTGTTTGTTTGTTTGTTTGTTTTTCCCTCATTTCATCTTCCAGTTTATTTCTGAACGCTAAGGATGAAGGCACAGACATGTACCCTGTAGCTCAGCTGCCCATGTTGAGAAGCTGTGATTCTCAGCCCCTGAGTCTTGTGAGGCTGAATGTGGCTGGGACAGTGGGTGGTGCTGCTGCATTTTCTGTACAAGTAGTAGCTTTCAAAAAACTGATGGTAGAACAACTCACAGTGTACAAAAGTTCAAGTATGAGGGTTGTGCTCATGAAGCACAATCTGATAATGCTATTGTGTACTTGCAGATTTGTGCATATAATATATAACATTTTTCCAGAGAAATATAACTCTTAATACATGTGCTGAAAATGCACAACAGAAAATTTAATTGAAGAAATAACTTCTTTCTGTAATCCAAGCAGGCAGCAAGAGGCATAGAGCAGCAGAGGAAAAAAACTACAGCAATTGACTTTCTTTTTATTGAAAAATCATGAAAAAAACCACAAGCACTGGAAAAACATCCAGTAACGTAATGAAGAAAGAGACAAAAAACTACGGGCCTCCAAACATTCATAGAAATATGTTACTTTTTCCTCTTTGGGGCAATAGAGAACTATTATCTTTGTCAATATACATTTCTGAAGCTAAAAAGAAACCTAGTCAATTGTGTATTGATGATGTGGAAAAAAGCATCCATCTCGTCTAACTCAGGAAAATATTACAAAGTGCAAATGCTTTCAAACACAGGTAGGAACAGAGCTGGTAGACCTCATCCAGTTTTTTGCAAAACTTTTCACTTTTGCCATGGCATCTTCAAGGGAGTCCCCACCCTCACATGTCAGATACAGCAAAGTGTGGCAGCAGCTCCCAAAAATACAGTCTGTCAGCTGCCAGCATTCAGGCTGTGAGGAGGGGCTTGTTGTGAGCCTATGCCATCACACAGGCCACTGGCAGTCAGGTGCTTCCACCACCTTTCCCCCAGTTTGGATGGGTTTTTAAACGAGACCTAGGGCTCACACGTAGCCTATAATGTCCCTGTGATCCCCTGCCTGGTCAGGGTCATACCCACAATGCATGAACATACTAATGTCCAGAGCCAATTGACATCCATGAGCCCCAGGTTAGGGTGGTAACTAGCAGGGGCAATTCATAACTTGTTGCCCATCCTTCCTGACTTGTAACACACCCGTTGTTTTGCTTTCGTTTGTCCTTGACCAGCAGGCCTGGTTTTGTCCATTAGCTGGGTATAATCAGCAGAAGGCCTTTGCTGCATTTAAAGGCATTTAGTTTATACTTATGGAGGGAAGAAGAAGAACCATTTACCACATCTCACCCCATGGCTTTTAAGGAAGCAGGTGTTAATTTGAAGTATTTTATGTTCATCAATACATGTTTCATTTGGAATCCCAAACAAACCCTTTTTTTCCTCATTCGATCCTTTCCCTCCTCAGGTGTTGAAATAAATGTAGAACTGAGGGAACAATTCCCAAACAGTATATGCAATAATACATTTAACAATGTAGTGTATCATTTAAGTTTAATGACTACTATTTTTTAGCAAATTAGTAATACAAAGCATTAATAAAATTTTGAAACCATAAAAATTACAAAACATTCAATCTGAATTGAACTCTTACTAACATATTGAACTCTCACTACTTCTAACAATCATTAAACTTCTTTTTAAAATTTTCTTAATGATTATTCCTAGGCCTGGGTAATAGTGCTTAGGTTTTTATCATTTACCCTTGGATCTTGATGTACTTGTTCTAGTGGAAGTCTGGCAAATCGCCTTGAGCACAATTCTTCCACAAGGGACAAAGAGTAGCTACACAAAGGAACAGTATTAGGAATAAAATAATTGAAATTACAACATAAACCCAGTTCCCAATTCTGTCAAAAAGAAAAGAAAAGAAAAAAAAAAAAAGAAAGCAGACCATTTAGGAGATTCCCAGATTTGAACTGGAGTTTTTCCACTTCATTGAGTTCTTTAGCAATGTTCTTAATTATTCCCATTCAATACAGTATATTGCAGACAACAACTTAAAGGTAAGTGTTGAAGGAGACATGAAGTTTTAGAGTTCCTTGTTTAGGCTAAGGGGTGATCAGTCCCATAGTGATCACAAAGTTATTCTTCCAGGAGTCAGCAGCAGCTTGATCAAGTCTGATACTGCATCTGGGATGTCTCTGGCTCCTTAAGTTGTCAGACCTGCAATATATTAACTAACATCACTAAATACAAATACATAGAAATAACTGATTTTCCCCAAAAGAAAAAAAAAGCAAAACCCTGCTGATTTACTGAACATGAATTATCAATTTTGTACTGATTTTATTTTGTTTGTCATTTAAATCAGATGCTACCCATGTATTTGGATTCACTGGTGTTTATGTGGGGAAGAAGAACTGTTTCTCACAGGGCTACTGCAGTCGAAGAAAAGTGGACGAAAAGAAGAAAGCTGCTGCCAGGATTCAGGCAACTTATCAGGGCTGTAGGACATGGCAGGAACTGCCCTTTGGGTTTTACCATTGTCTTGTGGATAAAAAGCCCGTATAGAATCAGAAAGGGAAAGCAGAAAAGAGGACAAAGGAACTACCTTTCATCATGGAGCGCCAAGTGTGTAGGGAAGAGGGCTACGAGGCACCAAGTGTTACCTCTGAAAATGAGAGTCCAGAGATCAATGCAGAGATAGACACGACCCAGGCACTTCTGTCATTGCCAGGGCAGCTGCCTTCAAAACAGAGCTTTCTGACACCTGCAAAATTTCTGTGTCCCTGAAGTCTTCCACACTTCGACATCTCAACAGCAAGTCCGTCATGCTGCAGATAAAATTTGGGCTGCAAAGTGAGTTACCAAAGTAGGGGTGAGCTTGTTAAAATGGAAAGACAAGCTGAGAAAACAGTAGAACTGAGCCAGACCTTTGCTCACAGTTATCAACTCAGATCAAACATTTGTGAAAATTACCACATTACAGAGCTAGCTGGTGTCACTAAAACACAGGAATTGACCAGAGTTCCAAGACACAGTGACACATCCTGCATGAGGCCTCCTTGTAAAGCTAGAACTGAGAAAGGAAAACAGAATCTAATGGAGAGGGCAATGCACCATCTGTTATAGATATTCACATGCGTACAGTGAAGGGCCTGTGCACCTCCAGAAGGTCCATCTCCTACCTGTCTCCAGTCCCAGTGGAGCAGTGGAATTTTTTTGAAGGGAAAAGGGCAGCAGGCAGTTGCACAGCTGCTCACTGTCAGAAGGCACGGGGACTCAGAGCCACCTCAAGTCTGCATCCATGTACATGTGGTGGAAATGGGAAGGAGGGGAGATGGGAGTTTGTCACAGTAGGAAAGAGCCAAAGAAACCAAGGATTGGCTTGGCACTTCTTCTGTGAAACCTTGTCCCTGTGCTTGCAGAGCCTGGTCATGGCAGAAACTGTCTGACTGCAACCTGGAAGTGAGTTCAGTTCTGGCAGTCCCTGTCAGGAGTTCCCTTCAGCCCCCTCCCAGCTTGCTGTGTGAAGTGGCTGCTTGTTCCCTACCTGACACAAAGACCTTTTTTCCTTGCCCACTATGTGAAAGAGGTTGAATCTCTTGAAGCAAGATGTAACTGCTGTCACAAACAGATCTGTGCACAATTGCAAAATTCTTACGTGCTTTTGGAGACCGTTATTTAGCCCCAATTAACATTCTGCAGCGTTCCAGCTACAGATGCATCATTCAAAGCATGAGTTTTCAAAACTACGGACGTTTCGCTGGGCTCCCAAACGAAGTTCGCACAGCATGTAACCTGCACCGCAGCCCAAGCAAGTCCGACGGACCGGTTCTATCCAAAGACCCGAACACGCAGCCGCCCGGGGCGCTGCCCGCACCTCCGAGCGCGGCTGCCTGCGCTGCCCGCGTCCTGCCAGCGAGGGGAGCTGGAGCCGCGCGGGAGGGGAGGCGGGGAACCGGGCTCCGAAGGAAAAGGGCAAGGAGGAGGTGGAAGGGGTTTCCTTCTCTCGGCGTAAGAGAAGGAAAAAAAGGAGGAGGGGGAAGTGGCGGCTGCGCTGGGGCACCGCGGGAGAGATGAAGGGGCGGCGGGATGCTGTGCAGCACCCCGTGGGAAAAGGGTGCGTAGAGGAGGAGGAGGGGATGGAGGGCAAACAGCAGGGAGGGAGGGTCTGAGTGGGTTTGTGCTTGGTGGGACCTGTGAGTAATGGAACCAAGCGGAGTGATGACAACAGGAGGCTGCCTGGGAGGGAACAGGGGGCTGGATAGCTGACTGTAAACCCTGTGGCCTCTGTCATGTGGAAGTGCCTGGTGCTGCAGAAGTTGCTGGTGAGCTGGACTGGAAGCATTGTTCACCCGCAGGTGTATGCTTTAGGAAGCTGCTGATGGGGAGCAGTGTCTGCTGACGGTGAGTACGAAGAGCAGGGAGGATGGCAGGGGAAGTGCCAGGGCAAAGGCGAGGCTCCAGGGCTCCTGCCATTCTCCACTCCACTTTTTCTCCAGAAACTCCCTCACTACTTCGTGGCTGTTGCTCACCTGCTGTCTCCCCGAGTGGTGTGAGATGCCACAGAGGTGGCAGCTCTGGGGAGCCTGGCTGCATCCCAGACGCCTGACAGCCCAGGCGTGCCTCCCTTGGCTCCTTGCATACTAGCCCCAGAGACCATGGAGGCTGAGGCAGGTTGGGGGGAGAGGGGAGGACAAGAAGGCACATCCACCTGGAAGGAGCCTCCTGGTCCATATCTGCTGAAGCAGCCTCATTTCTGAAGCCTCTGTTTTCCCCTCCTTGCAGGTCCTTTTCCTCTTTTTGCAGGCAACACTGCAAACCACTCTTCAGCTCTTGGTTCTGGAAACTGGGCCTCTCCATTCTGGTTTGCAGCATCTCCTATCCATGTCCTTACACCCCACAGTTCTTCCCCCTTCAGTCCAGGTTCTCCACTCACTGGTCAACAGCCAGCACTGTCACTTCTCCCTGAAAAATGTGTTGTCCATGCTCAGCTGCATGACCCCTAATTGGGTCGCTGTTAAATGTTGTGTTTCAGTGATGAGATATAAGTCTAGAAATCAGCTCTGTTTTCTCACCTATATGTTACTGGTTTTGTCTCCCAAAATCCATTTTATAGCTGTTAAATAGGAAGTGTAGTATGGAAAACGACTAAGCTAAGTTAGGTCTGTAGGGAGGCTGCCCATTTCATTAGACCAACCAATACAGCTGGAGCAAACACTCAAGCTTTCAGGCATGTGATCTATCTTTGGGTCTGATATGCAGCCTGTTTTTCTGCCCAGCTGTAACTGGCAGCGTAACAAAAGATATTTCTCCTCCTTAAAAACCTTGCCTCACTTCCACTCCTAGACTGCAGTGGCTATAGCCACCCAAATACCACCACTAATGAACCAGTCAGAGTTTCGGACCCAGAGCCCTGTTTTAGCCTTACAGGATGTGACAGCTGACTGAAAATCAATGAAGTGTGATTTACAGAGTCTCATAATGAGGCAGATAAGGCTCGAAAGGTGCTGTCTTTGCCTGGCAGACTCAGTTGTCTGCTTTGATTTTTAACTAGACTGTTTTAGTCCCTTACTAGCATGAGCCTGATTTGCTTATGAAAACAAAATATCAGATTTAAGGGAAAAGCCGCGGTGGTGCCCATGCTTTGCCTAGTGCTCCTGGCGCTGTGTCTGAGCCGCTCAGGTAAGTGTGATTTTTTTCTTCTTTTAAGCTAAACTGCAGGTGTTCAAGATCTTTTTTTTTTTTTTTTTTCTTTTTTTTTCTTTTTTTTCTAGCCAGTTAGCTGCTGGTTGTTGAGAGAAGATAGGTGCTGGCTTCTCTTCTCTTGGTCCTCTTCTTTACACTGACCAGCAAAAGAGGGTTGTATCTGCTGCCTTTGTATTGCAGCCACAGCCCATTTGGCAACAGGGTTTTAATAACTGGGCTGAGGAGGGTGGTCTCTGGTAGGAGTTAAAAAAAAAAATAAATCCTAGAACTCAACTATAACTGCTGTTGAGAGTTATGGGAGGATCTCCATCATTATGAGAAAAACTGAAATACCTCAGGGAAGCTGATGAAAGGCTTAGTGTCCTATCTGTATTTCTAGGGATGTTTTCCATATTTTTTTAGGAGACTCCCTGCCCCAGCACTCCTGCTTCTGTGCCTGTGGAGAACTGCTCCCAGCATGGACCGCAGTGAGAACGGGGAACCTGGGGGAGAGGAGAGATGGCAAACAGTGCTCAGTTACTTGTACATCTGGTAACTTGCTTCCAAACTTTTGCCTCCTCTGTGCACCATATGGTAAATTCAAGAATGCCTCTGTCCTGTGGCTGCTTCTCTGTTTTTTCAAAGACAAGCTGATACTTTGTTCAGTGTTTTTTTCCATGGCTTTATCTCAATTATCAGCTTGATTGAAGGAGCTGTTAGATTATTTTCTGCTTCATATGCCTTCCTTCTCATTAAAAAATTTTGCTTTTATTCTTATTCCTTCTGTCTTTTTTCTCCATGAGACTTCTCAAATATTTTTCTCTCTTTTTTTTGTGGCTTCCTCAGCAGCTGAGAATCAACACATTCAACCTTTCTGCTTTACCACCTTTCTGCTCTATTCTCTTGAAGCATTAGGGCCCTTGGACTTCATGTGAGGTACAGGCTGTGAAACAGCACTATTTTTCTGTGAGGGGGTTTCTACAAAACCAGGGTGCTATACTCAAACCTGGAGCAATGTATTTCAGCATTAAAACAAAGCTGTTTTTGATCTTGTGTGTTTATGGGTTGTGGATTTTTTTCTCTTCAATGGCTTTTCAATTAAATTTCCTGTGTTTAAGAGCCATGGACTTAAATGTAAAGCAAATGGGCTGGGAGCCAGGGTCTCTGCAGAAACTGACTTATGCCGGTGGATTGGGCCACTGAGGTTGTGAGTAGTGAGGGGGGAGAAATACGTTCATTCTCTTCCTTTGGTTCTGGATGCAATGCCTGTCTGGCATGGTTGGGCAGGCAACCCAGTTTCCTAGGGCAAACCCCAGACCATCCACCTTTTGCTGTGGTGGAGCTAAGGTTAGCCCTGGTGTGAGAATAAAACCTGGAGCAATCAGAGGCATATTTGTGGTTTCCCTATGTGTAATAGCAGAGCTCAAATTACTGTGACAAAGTGGAAAGACACAGGGTGGCCACAGAAGCTGCTCTGAGCTGGATTGATGGCTCCATCAGCCTACCCCTGGATGTGTGGCAGAGCAGGTGGAAAGCAGTGTGAAAGTTCCTTCTGATCAGCTGGTCTCCACCTCCCCTAGGTTTGATAACTTCACCACAGCTGCACATCCAATAAGAGAGGACAAGCACAGCCTGCTCTAGAACATCTGACAGTAAAGTTATTGTGAGTGGCAATCATTACACTTCAGAGTTTCAGCTTTTCCAAGAGGAATGGGCATTTGCTGTAGTTGGAAGTGGGAGATGACTGTGCTGCTTGGACCTTGGGCTATCCTGAAAGAATCCAGACTACACTGGGGAATGATTAGTCCAATGGGAAATTCTGGTGTGGGTGCAGGTTTTTGCTTCAGGCAGTCCTTCGGCGGTGCTGCTTCCTTGTCCATGGCCTCACGTGCACCCTGCCAAGGGAGAGGACGCTGCATGACCTGTCTCACCCAGGAGATGGGTAGCAGCTGCTGGGGTAAGAGGACACAGACAGGGACAGCAGACTGTTTTCACTTCTTTTCCACTGTGCATGTGGAAGAGTGTTACTCTCTGCCTCCGGTTTTCCCTATGGAGTGGCTGCTGGTTTGCATGCTTTTTCCTCCCTCCCTCCAGCACAGGGACCCTGCTGGGGGCTGCCTTGCCTCTGGTGTTTGCTGCACAGCATGTGCAAGCCCATCAACTGTGCCCTGCTGGCAGGGCTTTCCCATTGCTTGGTCCTCACACTGTCCCTTGGGCATGACTCTCTGCCTGCAGATCTCTCCTGCACCTACAGGCTGGCAATCCAGGCATGAGTGTCCTATACACATTGGGGCTGGCAGCACATGGGAAGTGACAGGACAAGGTGGGCCAGACAGTCACCTTTGGCTGCTAGCACAGCAGAATTGTCTGTGACCCTCTCAGCACAGGGCCCATCTGCTCAAGATCAGTTTTCCTTCATAATGTCTTTGAGGAGAGGTTAGGTCCTTCTTGTCCTTGGGCACTGTGTGTGTGCAAAAGGGAAGTGGTGGTGGCAAGTGGGGCTGGCATTTGGGAGAGGAGCAGGGCCTGAACTGCTCTTCCCCTTTCATGGTATCAGGGGGAAAATGGAGCATGGTGACAGGGACCAAGAGAGTGCCAAGTCTTGCAGGTAAAGATAATGATGGCTCAATGCTTGGCTATGGGCAGACAAGGCATTGTCACTCCAGTCTTCAAGAAGGGCAAGAAACAGGACCTGGATGACTACAGACTGGTCAGCCTCTCCCCCATCCCTGGAAAGATGATGGAGCAGCTTATTCTAGAGGTCATTTCTAAGCACATGGAAGAAAAGAATGTTATCAGGAGACGCCAGCATGGATTCACCGTGGGGAAATTGTGTCTGACTAATCTGATAGCCTTCTGTGATGGAGTGACAGCATGAATAGATGTGGGGAGAACAGTGGATGTTGTCTTCCTCGACTTCAGTAAGGCTTTTGACACTGTCTCTCATAACATCCTTGTGGATAAGCTCAGGAAGTGTGAGTTAGAAGAGCAGACAGTGAGATGGATCAAGAACAGGCTAAACAATAGAGGCCAGAGGATTGTGATCAATGGTGCAGAGACCAGCTGAAGACCTGTGACTAGTGGTGTTCCCCAGGGCTCAGTACTGGGCCCAGTCTTGTTCAACACCTTCATCAATGACCTGGATGAGGGCACAGAGTGTATCCTCAGCAGGTTTGCTGATGACACAAAGCTCATATGGCTGATATGCCCTAAGGCTGTGCAGCCATTCAGTGTGATCCAGACAAACTGGAGAGCTGGACAAAGACAAACCTAATGAGGTTCAACAAGAATAACTGTAGTGTCCTGCACCTGGGGAGAAAAAACACCATGCACCATTATAGACTAGAAAGCAGCCCCATGGGGAAGGACCTTGGGGTCCTGGTGAACAAGAAGTTATCCATGGGACAGCAATGTGTCCTTGTGGCCAAGAGAGCCAGTAGTATCCTGGGTTAATTATGAAGAGTGTGACCAGGAGGTCAAGGGAGATTCTCTTCCTCCTCTACTCTGCCCTTGTAAGACCACATCTGGAGTACTGAGTCCAGTTCTGGGCTCCCCAGTTCACGAGGTATGGGGATATACTGGAAAGAGTCCAATGGATGCTGCAAGAATGATTAAGGGACTGGAACATCTGTCATATGAGGAAAGGCGTAGAGACCTGGGGCTGTTTAGTCTTGAGAAGACTAAGAGGGGACCTTATTAATGTCTACAAATATCTGAAGGGTGGATGTCAAGAATGGGCCAGTCTCTTGTCAGCGGTGTCCTGTGATAGGATGAGGGGAAATGGCACGAAGTTACAACACAGGAAGTTCCATCTCAGCGTGAGGAAAAACTTATTTACTGTGAGGGTGACAGAGCACTGAAACAGGATCCCCAGGGAGGTTGTGGTGTCTCCTTCTCTGGACACTTTCAAGACCTGTCTGGACATGTTCCTGTGTGATCTGCTGTAGGTGTTCCTGCTGCAGCAGGGGTTTTGGACTTGATGATCTTCAGACGTCCCTTCTAACCGCTATGATTCTATGACCCAGGCTGTACCATGCAGCACCTACTGCTGCCAGATGAGCTACTTTTGCTCTTTGTTGTGCTAATGCTGTTGCCCACCCAAGCCACCTCCTGACTGGGAGAATTCAGCTTTCTCCATTATTTGCTGCTATGCCCTGGTTAACTCCATAAAGAGGATTAATTTCCTAGTGCTGCATGAGGCTCCCTCTGATCTGTCTTACAGGCTTTGTAGCTTCCTGTGAGGAAATCCCACCACCCTGATCCCTGTACATTGCAGCCTCCGATTCAGGGAGCCCATTGCAACCAAAGAAGTGCAAGTGAATTAAAGAATCAAAGAATCTTAGGGGTTGGAAAGGACCTTGAAAGATCACCTAGCCCAACCCCCCTGCCAGAGCAGGGTCACCCAGAGCACATCACACAGGAACGTGTCCAGGCCGGCTTTGAATGTCTCCAGTGAAGGAGACTCCACAACCTCTCTGGGCAGCCTGTTCCAGGGCTCTGTCACTCTCACAGTAAAGAAGTTTTTTCTGATGTTTACATGGAACCTCCTATGCTCCAGTTTGCACCCATTGCCCCTTGTCCTATCACTGGACATCACTGAGAAAAGCCTGGCTCCATCCTCCTGACACTCACCCTTAATGTATTTATAAACATTGATGAGGTCGCCCCTCAGTCTCCTCAAAGCTAAAGAGACCCAGCTCCCTCAGCCTTTCCTCATCAGGGAGATGTTCCACTCCCTTCAGCATCTTGGTGGCTCTGCCCTGGACTCTTTCAAGCAGTCTCCTGTCCTTCTTGAACTGTGGGGCCCAGAACTGGACACAATACTCCAGATGCGGCCTCACCAAGGCAGAATAGAGGGGGAAGAGAACCTCCCTTGACCTACTAACCACACTCTTTCTAATACACCCCAGGATGCCATTGGCCTTCTTAGCCACAAGGGCACATTGCTGGCTCATGGTCATCCTCCTGTCCACCAGGACCCCCAGGTCCCTTTCTCCTACACTGCTCTCCAGCAAGTCAGTCCCCAACCTGTACTGGTACATGGGGTTGTTCTTCCCCAGATGCAAGACTCTACACTTGCCCTTGTTAAACTTCATCAAGTTTCTCCCTGCCCAACTCTCCAGCCTGTCCAGGTCTCACTGGATGGCAGCACAACCTTCTGGTGTGTCAGCCACACCTCCCAGTTTAGTGTCATCAGCAAACTTGCTGAGGGCACACTCTGTTCCCTCATCCAGGTCATTGCTGAAAATATTGAACAGTAATGGTCCCAGTACCCAAAATCCCTGGGTCCTGAAATGCCCACAGTGTACTGCTGCTGTTTCCAGCTGCAAGCCAGCCAGAGGTTTGCCCCACAGTGACGAGATTTCCACGGAGTCTTCAGCTCTCTGTGGCACACCACAGGTATCTGAAAAAACAGGACTCTTCTCAGGGGCATATTTATCAGGCTTCATATTTACTACTCAGGATTGAAAGAAAGTGTCTGATGACGTGAGCCTGCAGATCTTCTAAGGTATAATAAACAAGAAAGACTGGGAAACTATGTTGACTCAAGACAAAAAGGACACAGAAAACAAAAATCTAGTACAAAGTCATCACTGCTCTGGTCTGATGATTTTTTTGTGTGCGAACTGGGTTTGGGCTGTCTTGCCTTCCCCACTCCCTACCCTGGCTCTGCTGAGAGCCTATGTATCTGAGTTCCTACAGATTTTACTGACAAGAGCTGCCCAGAGGCGAATTTGTCTCACATCATCACTCTGCATGACTTCTTCAGGTCATGTCATTCTCTGTGCCTGCTTTCTGGCATGCCCCCACTCTCTGTTGCTCTCTTCCAGATGTGGCTGCTTTCAGCTCAATTGCTGACAATGAGGACGCGCTCCTCAAGCACTTATTTCAAGGCTATCAGAAGTGGGTCCGCCCCGTGGAAAATTCCAATGACACTATCAAAGTCCTTTTTGGGCTAAAGATATCACAGCTTGTGGATGTGGTAAGCATTGTACTGGACTTGGTAAAACGTCCCATCTTTTATAGACAGTCATGCATCTACCCTGGGGGGCTGGTGATGCTTTTGGGTTTTGCCTCCTGATACATGTAATGCAAAGTGATGGTCAGACAAGGAAACACTGGCTGTGTTGTGGTGCTGGTGATGTGACCTCCTGCCTCCCATATAGTATGGGCCATAAAGACTCATTTGTCTTGTGGCACACCTGAAGGTCCTTTTTTCTCTGCTTTTCTCAGTGAATAAGTCCTCATTGCATCAGGTATTATTCCAGCAGTCCATGCTGTCCAGTCTCTGGAACCTATGTTTGCAATTTAATGACAGGGCAGCTCCAGGACAGGGGGGAAGTAGGTTAGAACTGATTGGACATTTTTCTCTCTAAGCATGCTTGCACCCAGGCCAAAGGCAGCACCTATCTTGACCCAGTTGGCCACTCAGATAAGTCACTAGAGACAAAACAGACAATCCCATGTTTTTGGCCTTGTGTAAAGGTTTGCGTCCCTTTCCCCTCCATCACTGCAATGCACAGTGAAATTTGCACAAGGCCCAGAGTTACCCACAGAACAATGTACTCCTTGCATCCCTCAACCCTTGGCAACACTGTTTTGTACTATGTAAGGTAGACTCTAATTTTGTGCTTTATATAAACATTTAGGACAATGCTCAGCTTTTATCTTCCCAAACTCATTTGAGGCTATGCAGTATGGGGAGATGAACAATCCAGTGAGACCAAAACCATGCATGTCCTGACCCCACTTGCTGACTGAGCCCTGCTGCTTTACTACTCTTTGGCATCTGGTTCCTTTGGGCTGCTGTGAAATGCCAAAGCTCTATTTTCCAGCCCCAGGACCTCCCAGCAAGAGCAGGAACATCAGCTAGAAAGTCAGTTCACTTCCCTCAACAGTGATTGAAAAACCCATGTCTATGGGGAAACAGGACCATAGGGATCTTCTCTGCTCAGCACAGGGGTGGACTCAGCAGGCATAGAATCTGTTTCTGCTGGCTGTTTTGGTATTGCAATCCTCTCTACTTTCTGTCACCCTAGGATGAGAAGAATCAGCTGATGACAACCAACGTGTGGCTGAAACAGGTAAATTAAACCAAATCAGAACTTCTCTTTCTGTGCAGGGCTCCTGAGCTGAGAGACCATCCCAGCCTGCTGCCCACCATGCCACCCAACCCCTTTTGTGTAGCCAGAAAAAATCAGTGCCATACTACCTTGTCTGATGTTTTTACATTACACCTCTCACTTCAGCAAATGTCTAAAGGGAGAGAAGGGCAGGCAGGTGAGACTTCAGGAAAGAGGGTACCCTCTTCTCCTAGCTTGCACCCCAGACTGTGACTTCAAGCCAGCTGTATTTCAGGGAAGGAACATCTCCTGATACTGCAGTGGCTGTCCCTGGGATGCTGTGTGTGCCCCAAGGGATTATCCTGTCTCAGACTTAGAGGTCACACAAGTACTGTCTCTCTTGCCTGAGCTGAGATTGGTGCCTTGGGTAGATTTTTTTTCTTCAGCATGAATGAAGAGAAAGAAAAGACCAGAATGTTACCCCCAGAATTAAAATCTGTGGCAAGTTAATCAGATCTCTCTAATGTATTTACTTCTGGAAGTGATAATAATTTATACAAATGGGAGAAAGGTGCAAGCTGAACTGTTTGATCTCCTTTCTTCTTCACTCTTGAAGTAAACTGCATTTGGTTTAGATTACATTGCACCGGTTTACTGACCTTGTGACAATTATTTTAAGTCTCTCAGCCATGTGAGTATCTATAAACATGTCAGCTGATCCAAGGTAGGGGACATAAAATCCAACCCATACTTGAAATGATGCCATGGGAAGTGGTTCCCAGGGGTTGCTGGGCTGGTGGAGGAGAAATGCAGCTCAGCTTTTGTTCTCAGTCTCGTACTTGTAGTGCTGCAGCGAGTGTGAGCTTCTAGGTGCAGCAGGGCCCCTAAACACTGTATGGACACTATATGCAAAGATGGTCTCTCCCTTCAGAAAGCAAAAGCTCAGACTTCACCTCATGGCAAGGACAGAAATCTCCCATTTTTCTGGGAAATTTACTGCTGATCCAAATCCAACTGCTGACTGCTCTGAAAGAGCTGCAGAGTTACATTGCCCCCTCCTTTGCAATTGGAGAGCTCCTGAGGTGCACAGTGCCAGATCTCAGCTTCCTTGCTTCATTAGAGTAGGCTCTTGGGTAGACAGCAGAGCCCTCCTACAAAGGTAGCCCCTCACCCCCCATCTGTCCACTCCCCATTCCCAACCCTCTCCTTGCAGGCTGCAACAACCAAGCCCTGCAGTCTGCAGGTGTGAAATCAACCTACTTCACCATCCACGTTCTCTCTGTTCCTGCAAGTGTCCCTAGAAAGTTTTACAGCCTTTTGCAGCCTTTGACAGAATATTCTTGGGTCTCACTGGCTCCTTCTTCCGAGGGAAGACTTGGCTGCTTGTTCTACCCATGAGAGTGAAATTTCCTATGCCCTGGGGGAGCCTTCATCCCTCTGGCTGGGTGACACCTTCACTCAAGTTACAGTGACTGCAGAAGAGAGAGACCTGAAGCATTGACTCACATTAGCAGGTCAAATGCAAGTCCAGGCTGCCCAAGGGCATTAAACCTGAGATGCTAAAACAGACACCTACTCATCCACTCTTCAGTGCTGCATGAACCTGCCTGTGGATGTTTACAGTTAGCTTATCCTCTTTGAGCACCTCGTTTATATTGCAGCATTGACCTTCCCGGAGTCATAGCCCAGAGCCTGTATCACCACTCTTGCTGTGGGAAATCAGGTTCTGCTGCAGGTTACTCCAAACATGCTGCAGGAGGTAAGGGACATGCCACCATCCACTCACTGCCTCTCAGGTGTGGAGGAGGAGAAGGGGGAAGCAAGTTTTTCTGATCCTTCTGCCTCATGCTGTGGCAAAAAGAAGGACCTACCCAGGAGGCTGCATTGTAGTTAATGCTGATTTCTCCGGAGGGCTTTGGAGACTGTTCAGATTTTAGCTAGGGGACCTCCCTGGGGTAACTCAGTGCTGTGATTTTCAGAATTACAGACCTGTGCTCTCATTAGTTGTTACAATTTCTGAAACCCCTTCCCATCTGAGAGGCTGAGAATATCAAGGCCCAAATGACATGCTAAGGGAACAGAAAATAATTGATACACAGGCTCTGATACACATAGATGCTCCCAGGAGGTCAGGCTGAGCACTAAACACCTGTGGCATCATTGAGGTGTGCTGCACTGGGAGTCATGTATTCCCACAGGCTTAGTGTGAACTAGTCCCACATGTAACAGAGTTATTGAGAGACTGTTAGAGTGCATAAGCACAATAGCTGGGAAAAGGTCCATAGAACTAGAGCAGAATTTAAATATTTTTTCTTTTGGGTAGGGAAAAATGAAAATGCTAAACCAAACCAGAACTCTCTAATGACACAAATCCTGTCCTTTTGCAAGGGCTGGGGAGGTCAGGAATGTCTGGTCCTCACCCTGGGTGAGTGAGGTTGAGGGTGAATCACAGTCATAATTTCTCTGCAAGAGTCTGACTTTTTTGAAGTGAACAAAGCTTAAATCCAAAGGTTTTATTTTTTATTTTACCTCAGGATTCCAGCTGCTCAGGATGGTGGGACGTGATGATGTGCATGCTGGCAGACACACAAGGTGCAAAGAAGCTTTCAGTTATTGCAGAGGAATCTTGTCTGGGTTTGGACAAGCTATGGAATCTACTAGCAAGGATTGAGAATCTGGGCCCAGTGTCTCTTGGTCCACTTGCTGCTGGTTAAGAACCTGAGTGGCAGCCCAGAGAAGGGGATTTAGCACAACTGGAGAAAGAGGAGAGCAATGGGAGCGTCTGGAGCAGCTTGGAGGAAAGGGATAAGAGAGGAAAGGAAGAGGAAAGGCAGAAGGGAGGAAAGGGAGAAGAGAAGAAAGGGAGAGGAAAGGGAGAAGAGAGGAAAGGGCCCTTTGCATCTGCTGCTACAGTTCATGTCAGTGTAGCCCATAGGGAGATTCCCATTTAAACTGCTCATCTTCAAAGTCTGCACACAGTCTGTTTTCTGCTCTAGTGAGAAGACACACAACCCTTTGCCTTGCAGACATGAAAGAGCACTTTAGCTGGGAGAGAAATCAATGCATGGCAGAAGGTGGAGGGGAGTATTGCAGATGCAGCAAATAACCCAGGCCAAGGGGCTGCTCCAATTAAACCCCAGAGGGATGATTTTATCTCTTGCTGGCTCACAGGGTATTTGTTTCTGTCATGTTAGCGAAGGCTACAAGCTGACTGTGAAGGCTGCTACTCTCAGTCCTGACTATCCCCTTGCATAACAGGTACGTTTCCAGCCTAGGCCCTCTTGCACCTATTACAGGAGGTGTCCAGGACACCTGTGAGTCTGTGCCCCTCTAACAGCCCAGGCTGCTGGAAACATCTGGTAGATACCCATCCACAGAGAAAAGTTAATGCTGAAAGTGGTGTGCTCTGTCCCTGCTGCTGAGGCAAAAAGCAGCAACAACCCCTGCTTTCTTTCCACATCTGAACAGTTTCCATCCCTCCTTCAACAGCAGGAGCAGTCATGGGTGGAGGGCTGTGCCTGATAGCTGATGCCAGCCATCTGGGCAGCTTCAAGAGTGGGTCCATATCTCTTCTGGTGCAGGTAGTGGGGCCATTAATCCTGCCATGGTACCACTGGCGTCTGCCTCCTTCACTTGAGCCTTGTGCCAGGTTTTAAGACAGGTCTACCAGCCACCTGTCCATCACTTGGGCCCTGTCCCTTCCATGCATCTAAAGGAGGAAGACACTTTTCCTCACTGTCTGTGTTTAGGTCTTTACTGAAGCTCTGGGTTGCTGTCACACTGTAAAGGACTGCAATAAGAAGTGTCTGTAAGTATAGCTGTGGAAAGCATGTGGAAGCAAAGAAGCAAGAGGGGAACAATATCGTGGGAGAAGAAGCAGAGAATGTTGCTTTTTGGTTTGTCCTTAGGTAATGGAGGAAATTGCTCAGAGAAGGTGGAGGCCTCCACATTCCTGGGGAACACTTAGTGCTGGAGCTTAATGGAAAGTTTTTCATCTTCTGCTTCTTGGTATTGACCACAGCCTACAGCTCTTGCTTCCTCTCATTGCTATTTCTGTGGGCAACTGAAAACTCCCATCAATAATGTATCGCAAATCAGAGAGCTGCTTTTCCACTGCATCTCTGTGGAAATCTCCAGACTGCTACAGCCACTTTGCTAGAATTTCCCCACCTGAAAACAGAGAGGAAAAATATTTTGGAGTTCTGCATGATGAAAATGAACAGAACTGCCCCTTGTCCTGCTTTTTTTTTTTTTTTTTTTTTTTTTTTTTTTTTTTTAATAGTATTATCTCTTAAAAATTGTAACCAAATCATAGAATCATAGGATGGTTTGGGACACAAGGGACCTTAAGGATCATCTAATTCCAATCCCCCTACATGGGCAGGGAAACCTCCCACTAGAGCAGGTTGCTCAAAGCCCCATCAGACCTGTCCTTGAACACTTCCAGGGAGGAGGCATCTGCAACTTCTCTGGACAACTTGCTTTACAATAGAGTCATATTATTTTTCCTGCAATAGTGTTCAAGTCTTTCTGATGAAAGAACAATGTTTCAGTTTGCAAAGAGAGTTTACAGATACTAGGTGCTGTATTTTGTTCAATGAAAAATGCCCAGGTTTCCACTGAGAAGTAGCTGTAGGCCATCTCTCTGTCACTTGGCTAGTAGTAGCCATGCCAGCAGGCTTTTCTGAGGAGCCAGTACCAGCCAAAACTCTGTGGACTGGTTCTGAGAAAGAAGAAGAGGTGCCATAACCTGGCAAAGTGGTTCCTTCCTTCTGGAATGCTGTCAGCTGGGCTGGGAAGGGTGGTGAGTGAAGTGAGAGTCAGTGCTCTCTCAGAGTGCCTGCCTTGAGGTTTCTTGCAAAGGGATGGGTTGATGGGGCCCACCTGTGGCTGAAGGAGCTGTGCTTGTGGGCATTAACATCTCCCAGTCAGGCCGGCCTGGCATCCTCTCTACAGCTCTTTCACTGAGGTCTGCCCACTGTGCTGTGCAACACAGTTGCTCTGAGGCATGTGGTTGGAGGACTGGAGCTGTTGTGTATGTGTGGGTAGAGGACTCTGATGGCTTGTTACAGGAATGGATTGACCACAAGCTCTCCTGGAATCCGGAGGAATACGGTGGGATCACCGCCATCCGTGTACCCTCTGAGTCCCTGTGGCTTCCCGACATTGTTTTGTTTGAAAAGTGAGTAGCACAGCTCCTTGCTCCAGGCTTAGGCCAGAGCTTGGGCATGGCATGTCAGCCATCATGAAGCTTGCATGTGCTGTCAGAAGGCTGACTGTTTAGACAGTACGAATGTTGCCTTCCCTTGTGCTCCAGGTGATGGGTAGAAAGCAGAGCTATGAGTGGGTAGGACTGGGGCAAACACAGTCTTGAACTTGGTACTGTTTCTTCCTGTCCAACTCCCAGTGCTGATGGACGTTTTGAAGGATCCCTGATGACTAAAGTCATAGTGAAGCACAATGGAGTGGTGACCTGGACGCCACCGGCCAGTTATAAGAGCTCCTGCACGATGGACGTGACCTTCTTTCCCTTCGACAGGCAGAATTGCTCCATGAAGTTTGGGTCATGGACTTACGATGGCAGTATGGTGGACTTGATTTTAGTGGATGAAAATGTAGACAGAAAAGACTTCTTTGATAATGGGGAGTGGGAGATCTTAAATGCTAAAGGTATGAAAGGCAACAGGAAGGATGGCCTGTACTCTTACCCATTTGTCACTTACTCCTTTGTGTTGAGACGCCTTCCGCTGTTTTACACTCTTTTCTTAATAATCCCTTGCCTAGGATTGTCATTTCTAACTGTCCTGGTGTTTTACCTGCCTTCAGATGAAGGAGAAAAGCTTTCATTGTCTACATCAGTTCTAGTCTCCCTCACTGTTTTCCTTTTAGTGATTGAGGAAATAATACCTTCTTCTTCCAAAGTCATACCTCTGATTGGTGAGTATTTGCTGTTCATCATGATTTTTGTGACCCTCTCTATCATTGTGACTGTGTTTGTTATCAACGTCCACCACCGCTCCTCTGCAACTTACCATCCCATGGCTCCCTGGGTTAAAAGACTCTTCCTCCAGAAGTTGCCTCGGCTGCTCTGCATGAAGGGCCATGTAGATCGTTACTCCTTCTCAGATACTGAAGAAAAGGAAACGACCTTGAAATCAAAGCTCCTGGGGAAGCAGAAACACAAGCAAGCAAAAGATGGAGAGAAAATTGTTATTGCTTTTCTGGAAAAGGCAGCCGACTCCATTCGATACATTTCCAGGCATGTTAAAAAGGAGCATTTCATCAGACAGGTAGGTGAAGGGAGGGCACAGAGGGATCACAGTTTCCTTGACAGCAATTCTTCTAAGCTCTTATATTTTCTGCATGCTTTTCCCTCTGCCTCTCCCTCCTGTTCTCATATGAGACTTGTCCTGGGAGTTCCCCAACTTGGTAAATAATAAGGTTTCTTGGAACAAGTATTGTTTCAAGGAGAACTGTATTGTGCTGTGAAAGTCCCAGCTCCTCACAAATGGAAGAGAGGACAGCAGTCTCTTATGAAGGAATTCCTCTTTAGGGATTCTTCAAATAACTTTGCCCTGACTAAGCTGGGGACAGACATGAATTTGGAATTGTCACAAGGTCTGAAAGTGTATCTTTCATAACAGCTGTAGGCAGGGACTACCGCAGTTACTAGGTCCCAGTCCTGGCCTCCCAGTGACCATACACAGCATAGCTGCCCTGTTTTGAGTGGAGCTTGTCTAGATTTTCACTAATATCTACTCAGATTAGTTTTTAATTGACATCTTTCTTCTCCTTCCAACAACCCACCTTGCTGTTAAAATGTCAGATTAGGCTGTGCATAAACAATGCACCTCGTGAGAGGGCAGGTCAGCAAAGCAATGCACCTCCAAGCATATGGACAGAGAAAAACTTCTGTTAACAAACTCCTAGCAGAAGCCAGGTCTTTGTTCAAACTGTGCTGAGAGGACCGCAGCAGAAAGTGAGCATATAGTTTACATGACTGAAGACTTCTATATGAAGCAGAAATAAAAAAGAATTAAAAAAAAAAATTCTCTTGAATTGATTTTATAAATAGCTCTTTTGTGTATGCAGGATTGTGCCAGTACTCGCAATGCAAAATCCCTCTCCAGGCTGCACACAAACTCAGCCAACAGAGCACTTAAGCAAACACAAGCCAACAGGACCACTTGTACTGGAAGCAATGTCTGCATCAAAGTGCTTTGCTAGAGCCAAGTCCAGCACTTCAAAGGAAATGCAGTTCTGTGAAAAGAAATACAGTTCATTACAAAGCCATCTTCAAACTTGAATCTGTAAACTTTCATATATGCACTTAGCTAAAAGATTTTGCACAGGCTGAAAGAAATCTCTCATCACCATGTGTGTGAGTGGAATTGTTTTTGTGTTTTGAGTGACTTGCAGCTCTGGGTGCTGAAAAGGTGATCCCTGTCAGTTTTAGGAAAAAGTACACTACAAAATTCTAATTTTAAAAACAAGATTCTTGGAGCTGAAATATATATATAGCCGCATCAACAAAGTCCTGGGCTCATTACTGTTTCTGTTTGTTCTCCCTCTCTCCCTTCCCAGGTTGTCCAAGACTGGAAATTCGTAGCTCAAGTCCTGGATCGGATCTTCCTGTGGTTATTTCTGGTGGTGTCAGTGACGGGTTCAGTTCTCATCTTTACCCCTGCGTTACGGATGTGGCTGAACAGCACTTTGTAGAAATATGCTCCCACAGTAGCAAACAAGTACAATGTGAAAGGATGATGGTGCCTTTGAGCTTGGTCTTTGTTGTACAGGATGGAAAGCAACAGCAAGACCAAGGAAGGTGATGGTAACAGCTTGACTAGTGCTTTCTATCCTCATGCAGCTCTACCAGTTAAAGATTTGTCTGAGATCAGAGAATTATTTGGTGCACTGCAGGGGCTGCACAACTGAGTTATAAGTATTCTACTAGTAGCTTGGTTATACTACAGTAAGTGCCAAGATTATTAGTTAAAATTGGAAATAGTACTTTTGGCACAACTATTATATTAAAATGCACATCTGTCAGTTAAAATGCTACTTTATAAAATAAGTCATAGTAGGAACACAAATCAGTACTCAGTTTATCTAGATTTTCAAGCAAAAAAACACCAAGTCTCTACAGGTCACTTTGTGCATTTGTCAGAACTGGCAACTGCACAGCATGTGCATCAGAAAAAGGCACATTTGCAAATTCACCTTTTAGATGGAATATCCAAAACTTTGAGTCTGTGGCCTCACCTTGCTGCAGGATCCACTCAACAGTGGCAGAAATTACCACTCTTCCCATCTGCTACCAGCCTTTATGGGATTTTGTCACTCTTGGCCATCAAGAAGCTACAAGGTGTCACCCACTTTTTTAGTGTTAGCTGCAATTTTTCCTGCTGCTCTGTAATATAGCAAAAAGCTGAACAAGTAAGGGTTTTTCCACACTCTGCATTTAGAAACTATGATTCCTGCACCTGCTTGTTCACAGGACTGGAAGTGAAAAATCACCTGAAGTGTATCACAGAGGCAGGTGGCTTTGCCACCCATAAGACAACTGTGATCTTTCTAATTAGTTCAGTTGGAGGGAAGCTGCAGACAGTGTTTTTGGCAAACTAAACTTGTGGTTGGTGCAAAGAGCTTCTCCTGAGAGCTGTGGGCTTGGCTGGCTACCAGGAAGATACATCTTTGGGTGTTGGTTTGTGCTTTTTTCCTAGGCAATTCAGAATTTAATTCCTTTGATTCATTTAAATGGGATCCTTCTGCATGATTAGAAGCAACTCTTGAAATTGTGAATGAGACCTGACAGAAAACAGGCAGGTGGAGGTCTTGCCACTTTTGCTGGGGCACTGTTTTGCCAGCATAGGGTGCTTTAGAAAATCCCTTTCAGCACTTGCAGAAGTTTTCAAGCCTAATGAGGGATTGTGAGATGCAATTTTCAACAATCTAAATGTGAATATGGTGTTAGAACTTTAGCTTGAAGCCTTGCAACTTTCTCCCTAGGGATGGAGGCTAGAAAGTATTAAAAATACCAGGAAGAATAAACATATTCTTGTGCTTGGATTATGTGTGCACACCAGACCTCTGTGAGTTAACCTCATCCCATCTTGTTGAGTCACTGCAGAAAGTTCTGTTAACTTGTGGAATCATTATTAATAAAGATGTATTTAGTAAATGATTCTTGGGGTGGGAGTGCTGAGCTTTGTTGTTGTTTTGTTGTCAACGAATTCTAAATTGTAGCTCATTTTAAAAGCCTTGTCTCAAATCTGTTCAAACATAAAGAGTTTTCACATTCTTGGAAGGCCCTCATAAGGAGGGAGCGTTCTGATCAGCCTTCATATTGCAGGAACCTAAACCAGACCCATTTGGTGCAGCATACACAGATAGATGTCTTAACCTAAGACACTGGTATAAAAATCTTACACAGTAATCATGCTACCAGTTGCTCCTGTCATCTTGCATTGTTTAAGTTGGCTTGTTCCCTGTGCAGTACTGTGATATATCCATAGGAAAACACTATGAAGCTTTTCATTCCAGCATTTACAGACTTGAAATCAATTAGTAATATGTTTTCCCCCTGAGCTCTTCTGCCAGGGGGGCTGCCTGTTGGCCATGACAGATGACAGAATCCTCTTCTGCACAACTGCTTCAGGTGCTCAGCTGGCAGATGGTTCTGTCCTCTGCTGATGGCATGTGGGTTGCCTGCCTGCAGGCAACACGTGGCTGTGTCTGATGTGGCTGTGTCTGGTGCCTAGCTGCTTTTCCTGGCTTATGCTGGTAAAGGTCAGTGGGGCTCAGGGTCTTGGAGTGGGAGATGTATGAATGCTGCACAGGGGTGGCTTTTTGCTTCTGGTTGTAGTCTCATAGCTCATTACTTCCTTGTGCCTCCAGTTTCTGAGCTTCCGTGAATCTCTTTGCTGCTCTCCCACAAATACATTGTGGGATGTGTATGTCCCACAGCCAGGCCTACCACTACAAAACATAAATAGGAAGAACATTTGGGTAGACAGCCCTCTGACAGGCTCCTTCCCTCTGCTCCATGTGCTTTGCCTGTGGCTGACAACATTGCAGATTTCAAATCTTAAAAAAACCCAGTAACCCTCTGCCTTACTACTGCCTCAACATGTGCTGCCTTGATTTCAGGGCACTGGCTTGCACACCTGGCGCTGCTTGGCAGGATCATGTGTATCATCCATTCATCAAGAGACAACTATGACAAAATTCTCTGGGCCTTTCAGTGGTGGGAAAGTGGAAAGATGGTCTCCCTTGGGAACAGAATGTAATGAGTTGGTCAAGCTGCCAAATTGCTCGTTTGCTTTCAAAATTCCTTCATCGAAGACATCACTCGAAAGGAAAGGAGATTTCTGGCTGACAGTGCTACATTTATCATGGGGACATTTAATAAGAGGTGTTGCTGATATGGCTTTGGAGCTGATGGTGTGAGAACAAACACACTGCTCTGTGGGCCCTGAAATGAACATGGGTGCTTCTGTGGCTGTGTGTGGAGTGGGACCCGACTCCATCTGGGATGGCACCAGCCCTGTTTGAAACTTTTATTGGTATTTCTGCTAGCAGGTCCCCCAAGCAGGAGCTAGGGCAAGCAAAAATGTCACTTCTGTGTGGGTTCTTCAATGTCTGCTCAGAGCTGGGCAGTAGTGGCCCTACCGCAGCTTTCTCCAAGGTGAGATGCTTGCCCTGTCCTCCGTCCCCCTTCTCTCTAATCAGCCAACCCTTTTCACAAAGCTGACAGAAGTACACAAGGCTTACAGTCTTCAATGTGTCAAACACTGCTGAAAGTGGCAAAAAAAGGATCCATAAGTTACTGGGCTGGGGAGTGAAGGGGAAATAGCATAGTCAGAAAGAGACAGAACACAAAAGATCTGTAAATGTTACTTTCTTAGGATACCATGCTGATGAGCTAAGCTGTCCAAACCCTATGTTGAGGTCCAGAGGCAAGACAAAAGGTAATTAGTACTGTAAATTACAAAGACAGGGAGCTGGTGCTGGGGCACAGAGGCCTCATAGCTGGAGACGAGGAGCTGTAGAATTGTGAATGCTTTTACAAAAAAACAGGGATTTTTGTAAAGTCAGCTTACTGGCTGTGGGGTAGTAGCTGTCATGCCTAAGACACCAGTGCAGTACATCTTAAGCTACAGCATTTTGTTTGTATGGTCATAGACTGCAACAGTGAATGCTGACAGTCAGATGTCTTTCCTATAGAAATGAAGCTTTTGGGCTCTGAATGAAGCTCTGCTCTTCAAATTCTCTTCCTTTCCCTCTCTTCTTTTCTGATTAAACAGTCAGGAGACAAAATTGTAGCATCTCTAAACATATTGTACAGTAGGGAGTTTAAAAAAACCCACACAAAATCTCCAAGAAAGTATATCCCAGGAGTGATGTTTAATTGACTGGCTGACAAAATATACCATGCTTGTTCATACATCTGTCTCTCAGTTGCTACATAATTAAGCAACATTCAGGGGGATTACAAAAAATACCATTTTTCTTCTAGAAAATCATGACTTTACACATTTTAACTACTGGATTAAGATAGCTATATTAGTGTCATTCCACCTTTATCTCTGACATAGACACATATTTAATCCTATTCTCTTTATTATGGAGCATGAAAACAGACTAAAAGGACAGACAGGAAGTTGAGAAACAGGGAGTCATACTTTCCAAGGGCTGGTGATGTTCAAAGCAGAGACTGAGACACAGCAAACACTGAAAACACTGCACTGACACTGTACAGTTAAATTTAGAGCCTTCTAAAAGAGAGAAGGACTGTTTTAAGCCATTGGCTTTAACTGGAATGGTGCCTTTTAGAGAAGGATCCTTCAGCACAAAACCAACAGGAATCTAAACAGACAAAGGACCAGAGGGCAAACTGTCAGGATAAAGCGCACCAGGATTAGGAACCTGGTTACATACCAGCAACTTCAACAACAAAGGAAGAGTCCCTGCAGCTACAGGTTTGCACACACACAGAACAGTGATCCACGAGGAGCCAGCAAATGGAAAATTCCTGGAGAGCTGTGAAATCCAAGTTGGTCTCAGGTTTAAAAAACACAGGAATACCTTTCATGGTTACCACAGATAGTTCAGGTGCCTTCTGGTTTTCCATAGTGCATCCAGGTTATTTCTTTTTGGTGGCTTTCAGATACTTCAGATGATGTCAGCAACACTACATGCAGTGCAAAGTATTAAGCAGGTTTGTCTTCAATTATGATTAAGTGCTTAAGACCTATCTGACTTCAAATATAAATGTAAACATGTGCTTTGTTGATCTGGGACCCTCATTTGTGCACATGTATTTCAGAAGATTATTCAATTCCAACACAATTTTAGATTGTACTGAAAATGTTACAGGGTCAAGGGATTGTTTTGATTGTACTTTTATTTCAGCTGCTGGCTGCCCTGACAAAAAAGCTCAATAAAGAACATTGGTACAGTGGTATCTCATCTAAGTGCCATACCAAAGACTAGCTGTTATACAAGGACAGAAATAGAGAGGAGAAGTAAATTAACCCAAAGCTGAGGAAGAGTTATGTTCAGAAGAGAAAAATGAAGCCAGGTAGCTTCCTCTTTAGGCAGTGCCCTCAGAAATGAACTCTCCTATAGCCCCTGTACGGAAACCAAGGGAAAAGCTAAATAACTTCACTCTGTTCCTGTGATCTTCAGTGTGACTGTTACTGCTGATCTCACCATGGGAAAGACAATAGAGGCAGACACTGTAAAAATCACAGGAATTCTGCTGTAGAAAAACCACATACTCATCTCCCATTTCTGGCCCTCTTCTTACTCTGTTTTGGGTTGTTTGCTTTCCCAGAGGAACCTTCCCTTCTCCTACTCCTCTGCTCTGCAGCTGGGTGCTGAGGAGGTGAAGAGCAGAGGCATTAGGTAAAAGGGGAGAAATAAAGGGGACAGTTCTGAACCAAAAAATGAAACAAGAACAGAAGCAAATAAAAGCAGTGGATCAAGTTATGTATCTGCTATTAATGGCTGGATAAAGAGCCCCACAGTCCCAAACACACACAGGATTATAAATACCCAGAGAAATACTCTGTCTATCACCATGGCTACATATTTCCAATCATCTTCCACCTGCAAGAGAAGAAAAAAAGGATAAACTACATGTAATGTAACATGCAATTGTGAGTTGACATTATGTAGTAGAAATGTCCCTTGTGTCTTTGAATGTGAGGCAGAATATTTATGCAGTCAACAATGTTAACTGTCGTGCTTATAGTTGCTGCAGTTTACAAGTGTCTTCACAGGGGGCTGATATCCTAATAGTATTTATCACTTTTGACTGAGAACATGCAATGCTGTCCTAGGCTGCTCAATTTTTCTAAATATTCCAGTCTGTTGGAAAGCTATAGGTGTGAGGCTGTCACTAACAAATAGGTAGTGGATGCAGAGCAGGGTGGTTTAGCAGCAGGCAGACTCACCACAGCTGCACATCTCTAGACCCTGTCAAAGGATTTACCCTGACAGCCCATGTAAGAAACAATTTACTATCCTGGCCTAATTTGCTGATCAAGCCCCATTTATTTCAGCAAACTGGACAGCTGAACACACATACTATAGCAAAGCAAGGGCCCTGACTGAACAAACTAGTGTCACGTAGGCCAGAGCGGGGTTTGTATGTCTGAGAGATACATGTTAAAAATACCCTCAGTGAAGTTGTTGTCCTTTAAACTGTACCTACAATACAAGGACCACTGCATCAGAGCAACATTCACTCATGTAAAACTAGTCACCAGGTTAGAGCTCTCTGCTGAGGGATGTTCTACTAGTGTTCTCAGTTTCTGGATGTGGTCTTCCAAGAGGCTGCTGCTGCATATTTTGTGAAGGAAAATGCAGCAAGGACTCCAGCTGCTGTAAATGTTGCCACAACTTTTAAGGGACTTTGATCTATAAAGGGCTAATGCATTATATTATCCACACAGCTTTGTATGTCTGGCTGAAGCAGAAGCTGTCTCCAGAACAATTTCCTCAGTGCTTCCCTGAGAACAAACTCCCTTCTTTCCCCAGAGAGAGGATTTTTCCCAAATGAAAAATCTTGCTTCCCATCCCTTTTATGTTTTGAAAGGTAAGATACAGAGCGGCTGATGCACACACCAGACTAAGAGTATAATTTCATGTGGCAGGAGAGATTTGCAAAATGCAAAGCAGGAAAACTGGCAACAGGAGACTTACAATGACCTATATAATCAAGGTAGCATGTTGTATGACTGTTTAAGTAAAGCCTCTTATTTTCTAGAGTTCATGAAAGAAGATAGATTCCTGTATTTTGCCTTGGGCTGGCATGTATTACCCACTCATCCTATGAATTCAGTCACCAGATCTTAAATATAGCCCTTTATTCAGAAAGTTATGGGGTTTGTTTTCAGGTGAAATTTCTTTTGCAGGACATAAAAAAATGGGGAAAAAAAAAAGTAATTTTGAGGTGCACAGAAGATGGCTGAATTTGTGCTGATTTTAACAAAATATTCTGATAGAAAGAATACCTCTCAATATTTCCCTGTTTCGTAGACAGATTAGGTTCTACGAACTTCTAAAAATGATCTTGAAGTACTAGAAAATTCCTTTTCCTTGTGAGGCCTGGGTGTTTGGGGAGGTCAGAAAATCTTTTTTGGAGCAGCTTTTAGTTGATTATGTTTATACCTGAGAACAAGGCCTCAGAATTCCTTAAATTCCACCATGCATAATTTTCTATGACAGCATTCCCAGTTAGATGAAAGATTTATAAATCTATCCTATTTATGAACCTATGCTTTATAAAGCAAATCCATTAGTCCAAATGCCAAGTTTAATTTTTAAATCCCCCTCTCTTTTTTTTAATCTCTCTTTATTCATCTGTTGTCTGTTTTTATTAATCCATCATCCCCCAAAACTCAACTTTTATTTCAATGTATGCTTATCGTGACCTAAAATACTGAATTGCTGCAGCCACATTTAGTCAAGTACTGTAAAAAAATCTGCACACAGCAGACTGAAACAAAGTACAGACAACAGTGTCCTGAAAGGAATAGCTTTACCAGATTTATCACTGGATGAAAATGGCTCCACTCCAGATCAACTACTCTGCTGCTAGACAAGCCCTGTTCCTTAAAAAGCAGTTCCCAAATGTGCATGCTCCATTACTAACACAGAAAACACTCTGTTTGGCAAATAGCATGCTTAGTAGGGAGATGTCACCGCTTACCAGGGCTGAGCAAGTTGGTGGGCAGTGGAGGATGGTTGCTTCTGAGGATGTACAGAAGTTGGACTGGAAGAGACTTTAAAAGTCCCATCTAGTCTATGCCCTGCCTCATGGCAGATCAAGTCTGTCTGAACTACTGCTGATCAAAGTTCATTCCCCATGGCTGCAACAAGCTGATGAGCCTCCTCTTTTCTTCATATCTAACCTGATACTGTTTTGCTGCTTAAATTATCCACTGGGGAATGATGAAGAACAGAGGAGAACACTTTTCCAGTTCCACCTCCAAGGGATGATTTATCTCCTGCCTTTCTGTAGGAAACTTTTGACCCATTCACAGGTCTTAAAATTTTCATCTCAATACCAAGTAACTCCAGTTCCTCTGGGCTGCTCTCCTAGATCATGTTTTCACTTGCTGTTCTCTTGTGGAGTGCTGGACTTGCAACCCCATGCCCAGCTGGATGTTACCTCCCTTACCTCTTTGGTTTCATTTTGAGACCTCATGTTCTCTGCGATGAACTGAACGCTGCTAATGACTTCCTTCACTTCTGGGGAGTACTCCACATGCTCTGCCATCCACTTCAGTGGCTGATGGCTCAGTCGTCTTCGTTTGCTGGCAGTGAGTTCAGTTGCTTTATCACAGTGACAGCACCGCTGCTCCTTGAGTAATTTGGTATCTTTGTGTTTGCTGGGCTTTGACTTGCCTGATGCTGGTCCTTTCTCGCTTTTTCTAGACATGTTTTTTTTCTGTTGTTCTAGTGGTCTCTGCATCAACAGGACTTTGGGGAGCAGTCTAAGAAAGATGGTTTTTACCCACTTGGGCATTGTGTGTGTGGTTGGAGTCCTGTAATGTATATTCAGGACAAACACTGTGATGACAATTGAGAGAGTGACAAATATCATAGTGAAGAGTAAGTACTCACCGACAAGGGGAATTACTAAAGAGGTGGATGGAATTGTTTCTGTGATCACCAGTAAAAATACAGTCAAAGAAAGCAGCACAGAGATGCAAAGAGTCACTTTCTCACCACAGTCAGATGGCAAGTAAAAAACTAACACAGTCAGGAACGAGATGAAGAGACAGGGAATGATCAGATTTATGGTGTAAAACATTGGCAGCCTTCGAATATAAAAGGAATATGTTATGTCTGTGTAGATCTCTTCACAGCAGTTGTATTTGATGTCATGTTTGTAACCAGAAGCATCAACTATTTCCCATTCACTGTTTTCCCAAAAGTCATTCATATCTACTTTGGATCCAATGATCAGAAGATCAATTTTGGCTTTGTCATAGGTCCATGAGCCAAATTTCAGTGAACAGTTCTGATGATCAAATGGGAAAAAGGTAATATCCATAGGACAGGAGCTTTTAAAAATAGCTGGTGGGGTCCAGGTGATCATTCCGTCATAGCGAAGCAGGGCTTTGGTCTTGCCTTCAACTTGAAAATCTCCCACAGCACTAGAAAGACAAACGAGGCAAAGAAAACAAAATTGCCATGAAAGCAAAATATCTCTCATGGACACCACAAGAGGATATTGTTGAGATAATTAGTAAAATAGAAAAATGTTCATACTTATTATACAAGACAATATCCGGTTTCCAAATTTTATCTGCTGGTACCCGAACAAATTCAATGCCATCGTATTCTCTGGGATCCCATTGCAACTTGTAGTCATTCCAAATCTGAAATAAGAGTGGATAAGGATTTAAAAAACATTGTATTATGAACAAATATCTGCTCCTTAGAAGTTCCTGTAAAATGACAGACTATGATAACTGAAAGTGTAGAACGTTTAGAAAGGGGCAACAGTCTGAAAGACTGTTACACATTGCTGACATGCTGAGACCCCTCCTCTGTCTTGATACATCAGTACAGACCTTTACCTGTGCAAGGTTATCTTCCTCACTGCCAAGAGGAAATATAGGCCTTGCTGATGATACCATGAGAGTGCACCCTGAGGGCTGAAGGAGCCCAGCATCCCCAGCAGAAAGGAAGTGCATATGCACACTAAAGGGCAGTTGCTGCAGGGAACATTATTGGTTCCACAGGGGTAGTGAATTACCAAGTCGGGGCAGTGAAGGATGCCCAGCAGCTCTGTTGCATTGCTGTCTAGTGCCCTATCATGGGGCTATGCTCCATGCTTTCACAGCTGACCCTGGAGATCCTGATCATAACAACAGTAGCTTTTACAGAAAGCGCTGTGAGGACCACACTCAGTGCCTGAGGGAAAATACTTTTGGTGGAAGTGGTCTTTTTTTCTCAGCAGTTTAGGTCCTCTAAAGGTCTTTGTATATATAAATGCTAAAACCATTGGGAAAAATGAAGGCATGTTCCTTCTGCTAAAAAATGCTTTGGTTCGAAACTTCAATATGGAGATGACCAAGGGCTCATTTAATCACTCTTTAATGGGTACTTCCAGCTAAATTTACCAGCTAAACAATGATCACTAAGTTGAATATACCACAAAGGAAAGACTGGAGATGTAACTTATTGGAAATAAGAATACAGAAATTACATTTTCAAATGTGTCTTTCTCCTTATGCTTACCATTAAGATCCTTGTTTACAAACAAGCACCTGTTCTATGGATGTAGCTCACAAGGTAACACACTTTTCATCATATCAACGCAAAAAGCATGAGAAACGCAATGTGGTCACTTACGTGTCTTAGCCACAGATTTGTTTCCATAATCTGATTGACTTCATCCTGGAAAGAAACACAGGCATGCACATCTCCAGTCCATAAACCAGTTACAATATCCTGAAGTGGCCACAAACATATTCTGATAAATATGGAAACTGGAATTCCACATTAACGGAACCAGGGGGTTTACATATAATGCATAGTCCTGTGCAGCTCTATTGAAAAATGTTTAAAGTTCTACTGAGAAATATGCCCCACAAATATCAGACATACAAGAGCTGCATATTGTGCATCGTGACAGAAGCCTGAGTAGCTGGAAGACACAAAACTTACAGTTGCTCTGACCAGTACCAGAGGAATAAAGTTCTGTTGGTGGCTATGTGTTTTGTTGGATTCAGTATTTAAAAAGCAGCACAGTACTGGTCAAGACTCAAGGAAAATGGCATCTGTACCACAGTGTCCTTGCACTTCCATGCAAACCTCTGGAGCAGACGCACTAAACCAGCACTGGATTATGTCACTGTTGTACGAAGACATTCTTTTTACAGTGAATTATTGCTGTTGTCAAGTGGCAACACATCAGGAAGATGCTGCAAGAGACTAAAAAATAAGATTGGACCCTGTTCTAATGAGCCTTCAGTCTAAAAGCATTTGTAAAGACTCATGACATACGCTTATGAATGCAGGCTGACATTCACAATGAAAACATCTGCAATAATATTGCTTTGGGTAGTTCTTACTTTTTAAGCTTATGGATTGAAAAAACCAAGATATTTAAAAGCCAAAGGCAGAAAATGTTGTAGATGAGTTTTCAGCATTGTGTACTGAACATTAAGCACAAAGATAATTTTGAAAGTCTTGTAGACTTCCTGTCTATGGGCTAAACTACCCAAGCCTCTGTAAAAATCATGCCTCTTTCTTTAGTAAGTCAAACTGATTTACTTATGATATTCCTTATTTTTCTTCAAACCCAGCACTGGAAGCCAGGGCTGCAACATGAGACAGAATTGCTGAAACCTGCCAAGCTTTCTGTGGTGGAAACACAATACTGCAACAAAAGAACTCCAGGTGACAAATGCCTTTACCATGAGGACTTACAGTGCTTTCATTTATACTCTTAGATAGCACAGCTCTCCTGGGTGATGTTGAATGTTGCCCCTCACTGTTTGCCTGTCACTTAAGTACAGACTCAACTAGGTATCTCAGAATCAAAATTCAGCCTCTGTTCTGTGGATAATTTGCTTCACAGAACAGACTTCAGAAAGGGTTGAGGTCAGGTTTTGCTTCTTCCACAGTCCCTCTGCTCTGCCCAGCAGCTCTGCCACTTCGGGCACATTCACCCTTGTGTTCACTGCACCCCCAGAGCACACAGCATTCCTCTCCAGTTCCATGTTTTGAAACACCTCTCTGCAGGCTGCAGGGCTCTAATGCTATTTTGAAACAGGTTGAAAATGAAAACATACACACATGCACGCAAAAAATTTTCTCTCTCAGGGCCACTGGGAAATGACAGTGGCCCCATAAAAGAACTAGGCCACGTGCTACACAATGTGGACACAAGTAAGTATGTCTGGAGCGGGCTAACCCTGTGGAGAGCAGACTTGAACATTTGATACTGCTGCTCCAGGGGCCAGAGTCTGCTGCCTAGTGTGGAAGGACTGGATGCTACACAGTAAGCAAATGGCTCCACAGTTCAAACTGCTCACTGGAGCAACTGGAGCGACTTGGCTGACAGAAAGAACAGCAGCAGTCCCAGCAGGTACACGTGTGCACTCACGGCAATGTCAGCTGTGGGACTTTGCTGCAGCCACCGCAATCACACCTGCAGCTTTAGGCATTTGCCTGTGTTTGCAACCATCCCCAGATCTCTGCAAGGATTCTGTAAGGAATCTTACCACATTTGTAAGCTGGGTAATGGCCACTTCAAAATACACTGTGACAGGATCAGACACATTTTCCACTGGCCTGATGAACTGGTTGTACTGGGAGAAAAGTTTGTGAAATAATCGTTCCTCTGATTCGCAGCCTGTGGTATCTGTGTTGGCAAAGACAAAGAGCAGCTATGTCAAAATCACAGAATCACAGAATCACTATGCTGGATCTAGCCTATGGGCCTTCGTTTGGCCCAACATAGTATAAGGCCTAAGTAGAACAAGGTGGCATGAAGTAGAAAAAGTATAAATATGGTGGATCTCATCTTAGGGAATTTTTATGGTAAAACTGAGAGTTTACTCAGAAATTAAAAACTGAAGCTGCAACTCCTGCATAAAAATCTATGCCAGGGACTCTGGCATTAGGTGACTCTGATTAGGTGATTATAATGATTCCTACTAGTCTCAAAAACTGTAACTACATTTTACCCTCACATTTGCTATTTCAGCTCTTTAGATAGCAATTTTTGCTCTGAAGGAAGCTCATTTATTAAGTTCTATAAGAAAAAAAAAAAAGTGGAAATACTAAAATTTCTTAGACTAGCATGCACCTTTGTTATCCAGAGCTGTTCTTTGGGAACAAGCAGATCACATCTGTAACCCCCAGTCAATCCAGGA
This sequence comes from Apus apus, assembly GCF_020740795.1. Lineage (NCBI taxonomy): Eukaryota > Metazoa > Chordata > Aves > Apodiformes > Apodidae > Apus > Apus apus. The sequence goes on along the minus strand of NC_067312.1, from coordinate 64,168,523 downwards.
CAGACTGGATGGCTTAGCGGGAATAAGGTACATGACAGGCACTGAGCTGCCTCACTGCAGAGTACAGAAGAATGCCCTTAATCCTTTGTGTACAGCCCAAAGCTTAAGTAGGTATTTTCACAGTGCTAAAGGCTACAGAGTTTGATTTCAAAAGGCAAGATTAAATCATGTGGTGGCATCAGCTCAGAAAAAATATTTTTCTTGAGAGACTTTGCTATTTCAATGCACTACTATAATCCAGCACATAAATTCAATATACTTTATGAGGTAAAGATTTAGAACTTGCTTGCTCCTCATATTGATCACAGCTGTATTATCAAAGCTGTATGATGATGCCAAAAACATTACTGATACAACAGAGGAAAAAACTATTTTTTCAAATACATGGTCATAAACTTTTGTATTAATCCCATACCGCACCAGAACATGACAGGAAAACAATCACTATAAGGCTTTATGACTGCTAAAATCTAAACATAGAAGGGTTTGTGTCAGGCAGCTTGGTCTCTGACACAGCACAGGACATAAATTTGCAATTTACATTTCCTTTGGTGAACATAAGGGCCTGTGGTTGCACAGCTGCCCTACAGGGATATGCTTAGTCTCAGCATACAGACCTGTTTCCATGCTTAGGCCATCCTTCCTGTTTTGAAAAAAAAGCCATTTCATTCTCTAAGGTGATAAAAAGCATGCTCAGATTCAGAGGATTATCAAAAGCTGAAACACTGGTTATTGGTGACTTACATGTATAGAAATAAAACTCTAGTAAAGGTTCTATGACTTGATATTTTGTTTCAGCCTTTCAGCATTGTTCAGAAGAGATGCATGAATATCGGCAAAGTTTGCCCGTGTCTACATCATGAATTGTGCCATTCAAAAAGGAAATTGCAATTTCCTTTTCAGATTTACTCCTCATCTCATGCACTGTGACTAGAAGTACCCTACTGTGAGAACATGAATCTCCTACAAGTCTCCTGACTAAAGCCAGTGAGTCTAAAATCATGTTCATTTGCAATTTTCCTACTGGCTTCTTAAAAGACACAGATTTTAAAATAAAATAACAGAAACAGACAAGCATTTAGGCCTTTCAATTTTATACTTCAGATCTCCTCCCATTTGCACTGCTTTAAGACAATGCCTTATGCCTTTCTAAGACAAGCACTGTAATTCATATATGTCTTGATCATCATCAGATGACAGACTTCCAAAAAAGATGTATTGATTTAAAAGCAGAAATCCCACTGAACCTCAGTGATACATGTGCATGGAAATCACTCCAGCATATTTAACCATAGATCACAAAAAACAGTGAAGAAAAGCATATATAGTTCTCACTTCTGAAGGTGTGAGTACCAAATGTGCACATCTTTAGTCTGCATTATTTCAGCAATTGCAAAATTCAAGCACTGAATAGAATTACTAGAACTCCTTTTTCATTTTCTTTCTTTGCTAGAGACAATTCTTCAATTAGTTATCAAATGAAAATAAAGTTTTTGTGTGAAAACTAGTATTGCTTTAGCTCTCCTAAAATACTGTTGAAATGTTTCAGATTTCAGGTTAGAAATAGCTCATACAAGCTTTACATTGTATTTTTACATTGCAGAGACAGTGACTAGAAAATATTTTAGAGACTAGTATCAAAGAGAGCCTACCTTTAATCAAGGATGTGAACACGAATGCCCACACACAGAAAGCAGGGTAACACCAAGAAAGCCACCTCTCATGATGCATTGCTAGCAGCAGAATAGAGATTCCTTTTGAAAAGAGAGGTTTGGGTAAAGAAACAGAAGGCAAGAAGATATACAAGCCCCTTGGATGGTAAGAAGGCAATACAAAGATAGATTTCAGTTTTGCATTTGCAGCAAACTCTGCAGACTGCTGAGCAGAGCAAAGCCTTTCCAGAGTTGCTTCCACTACCTCCAGGCGAGGAGAGCTTATGCTGTGCAGAGAAGGGAGTCAGGCAGCATCCTATCAGGTGACTTTTCACATTTCCAGTCACCCGCACCCTTGCCTCTGGAGGAACGTACAAGAGTGCAGGAGAGGGAGGGACGGCAAGACACAGGGCAGCCAGCGTGGAGCAGAAGGGGGAATTCACTCAGCCCTCCACCCACTGAATAAAGAACAGTCGTCCAAAAGCAGATGCTTTCGCTGTTGCCTGGTGTGCACTTGAGTGAGCCCATCAGAATATGCAGAGATGAAATAACTTCTGTTTCTGCAGCAGGAGAAATAGATGCTATATGATTTTTACAACTTTACCATCTGAACCTTGAAACAAGTACAGCACCATGTGACAGGCATGCCTGACAGTAGTCTGAGTGAATAAATACAAGGCAAGTAAATTTTTATTGCCATCTGACAGATGCATGCTAAGCATGCCAAGTTCTTCAGTTTTCCTGTGTGCAGTGATTCCTATGCCAGTATCCTGCTAGTGTAGAAACAGTAGAAGAACAAAGGAAAAGCATCAGGAGCTGTTGCAGAAGTGCCTATCTGACCAAGTTCACTGGGACAGAGATACTTGTAATCACAGAAATTAAAGAACCAGATAATCTGATCCTGTAGAGATTGACGTGTGTTCACTCCTCAAGTGCTGAGCATGCATGGTCTTGCAACAGGAAAGCTGAAAATAATCTACAGGCAAAGGGTCTGAGAAACTGAGGTTTCACTGCAGAGAAGTGGAAGGCATCACAGATTAACTGGTGCCATCCAGCCTCCAAGAAAGCAGCTCAGACAGGGCACCTCCTTTATGTGTGCTCAATCCAGCATGAACAAGTCTGAGTGACTGGATGAATGATTTGATCAAAACAGAAATGCAGCTGATTTCCAAGCAATTACATTGTTGTGGTAGTGTGGAGAGAAAAACCAGAAACAGAAAAAGCATGCCCTTCATACCGCAAGACACAGAGGCAATGCAGCAGCTCAGGGTGAGAATGCGATTTATCTTCCATACAAGTTGTTAAAATACAGGTAGAAGGGAAGAGGTCTGTCAGAAGCAAGAAGCTTAGGAATGAGTTGCCTGAATAGCAAAAATACTACAATGAAAAGGCAGCCTTGGAGGATTACCAACAGAGGCTCACGCACTGGAGTCAAGGAGCATTCAGCAGAGAGGAAAAAAAACAACAACAAAAAATTAAACCAAAAGAGTGTTTGGTGAGCTGGGAGTCATTTTGCACTCTCAAAAGCAGCAGCAAACTAAGTATTGTTGTAGGTGAGGTAGAGGCCACAAGGCATGCTATGAGGCATCTCCAAGCTGAAGTTAGGTATCTATTCTCCTTACAAATAATTTTAAGATGAAAACATGGGTTTCAGCATAATTATTTTTATTGAAAATTTCCATTTTGCCAACGGTTTCCAAGAAAAAAATAGTAAAAATCGCACACACAAAAAAATTTGCTTTTTGATTTTAGGTCTTTCCAACTGTAAGGATTCTGTGATTCTGTGGCTTTCCCAAGTTACAATGTTTGTTAGAATGATGTTAACAAGTCCAGCTCCATAACCTTGTAGTTCCCTAACCTTATCCAATGAAGCTCATACTTCCTCCTTGAATTTATGCTGCCCATGGTGCACTGTGCTTAACAGAATTATGCAGCCATGGAGCATCACAGGACGGATGCCTGTGGCTGGCTGTAGTCATGGCATAAGCACTCTTGTTAAAAGTCCAGTGTTTACAGAAAAATGACACATGGTAACATAGTCTGATGGAATTTGAAAACAAACTGACCCCAGGACAAAATGTTTTGACATTTCCAAACTTTTTGTTCTTCCAAAAAACTGACAGGCCAGGGAATCACATGTAAGAAAGGAACAGACCTGCAAAGGCTTATCTGGGTTAAACAGAAAGATCTTCAGAGGTGAGGGTAATGAGTGTATTACCACCCTAATGAGAAGGAGAGCAATGGCAGGCCAGCTAGGTAAAGAGCAGCTTTGTTATGGGGATGAGGGGACTAGGGAAGAAGGCTGAGTTAGGAGGCAATGCCAACCATTCCGTGCACAGATGGCAGAAGGGGTTGTGACACACCTGCCCTTCTGGTAGGACCCTGCTGGAGTGGGTGCTACCTTTGGGAAATGATGAAGAGGCAGCAGAGTACAAACTGGGCCACAACAAGCAGTTGAAGAGGCATCCAGATGGAGGGGCCAGAGACCAGCTGAGGCACTGCCTCAGCAACACAGAACCACTTGGAAGTGGAACAAAAACTTTGTGAAACATTGCCACTAGGTAAGGAATCTAACTGAAACCAGCATGAACTGGCCAAGGAAGGTGTCAACATGCCAGGCTCAAACAGCAAGCACATAGACAGGTTTTCACTCTTCCTTTCCCTCAATTTATGGAATAAAAGGCTGATTTACTCCCTTCACGTGTGCTTTTATCCTCCAAGAACATACTGACTCAGAGCAAAATCTCTGGTCTTCTTCCTTGAGGCAAGGTAGCTCAAGCAAAAGAGGACAAGCAGCTTGCAGGGATGCACAAAATCTGCCCACTATAAAGGTTTCTAGCACATGGATGCATTTCACCACTAGAGCATGACATTGTAAAAGTTGCATAGTGTTGACTGTGAAAAAAACATTAGGACCCATTTGGAGGGTTGCCTGTGTGCCCTGTAATTCTGCTGAAAGCATATGCCCTGTTGCTACTGGTAATGCTAATGACACAGATCCTGACTTTTGGAGTAAGCCCTAGGTTTGAATGGCTCTAGAGTCAAGTAGTTCTCTGCTGGAGAGCTGTATCTGAATTGTTTGTAGGCTTTGACAATGCAACGGGGTTCATCTGCAGTGCGGCTGTGACAAACACCTTTTCCATGGCAAGCCACTCATTGACCACCTGCTGAAAAGCCACTGAATTCTATGTGGGAGTTCACTCCCCACTCCTGTGGACTATTTGCTAACTACCACTGGGCAAGTGAATTTGCACCCAGGGGCAACCTGTTCCTCCTTCTATTGCTGGTCTAGAAGCACTGTGGGGGCATGAACTGTTTCTCACTATTTTCTTCCTCAGGGCTACCTGTGCATCTGCTTGCTATGGCTGTGCTGAAATAGCTGTGAAGATGGCTGGGATCTCCACAGCATTGCATGTTATGTCTACTCTGCTACTTACTGCTTTAGCAAGCAGACAGATACTAAAGAAGCAATCAACTCAGCTACAGCTCCCTTCCATCTGGGTATTCACACATAGCACTTCCTCCAGCACAACACACCTACTGCTAATAAAAATTATGCTAGAGGAAGGAACCTATAATGGGATAGGGAAAACATCAGTCAAACCCCACCACCTTACTGATAATTCTGTAGTCAGTTGGATAGATTGTGTATTAGCAAAGTTAAGGGAAAGAGGAAACTTGGTGAAGATCACAGACAGAGAAGGGATCTCTGAGAGGGGGATATGCTTTAACTGAGCATGGAAATGAAGGACCAGCTGTAAAGACTGGGACATGAAGCTGCAGTGCAGGCTCTGACTTGATGAAAGAGTAGTTTAGCTTGCAAAGGTTGTTTGGACTGGTGCTTTTTCCATGTCTGTGCTGCATGGACAACTCAGCTGTTTGTGAACACAGACATTTTATCTTAAAATGCTCTGTTCTGATTCATGCTAGTTGGAGACTGTCACCTTCCAGACCTTTCAAGCTAAGCTGCCATCCCTTGTCAGCAGCAACTCCAGCTGACAGTAGAAAGTAAAGCAGGCTTTTTCACAATTCAAGGCATTGCGGACCTTGGGCACAGAGTCAGAGGCCATCTCTGGAACAACCCCCTGACGTGCTCTATCTCACTCAGTGAGCACTGGGCTGAAACTGGAAATCACCAAGAGACATTTTTCACACAAGTAGTTGGGTAAAACTTCAGCATCTATGAACTGTGTTGCCACAGATATCTTTCACTAACAAGTATTTATCTATTACTAAGGCAGAGCAACTAATTGCTTCCTACCTTCTCCTTTCTAACATCATCCGGGAGCTGTTTTGCCTCAGCTGTTTTTATTGGCTGCTCCTGCTCTTTGTTTCTGAACTACATTCTCTCCCCCAGCCCTACCCTCTCTCCTCCAGTTCAGTATGCAAATGCTTGTTTGATGAGCTTTAGGTTTCCACTTCTCACCTTCCCTGCTTTTGAGTGAGCTTAGTGTTTTCCTTCTCTTCTTCTGTGAGTTCATCATGGCAGTATCCTAATCTCCTGTGTCACCCTCCAGTGACCTAGCCTCTGACCTCTTGTACCCACTTTCTTTTCCTCCCTCTTCACCACGCATCTGCCCATGTTGAAAACACTCCCATAATTACCACAAAGCCTTCTGCTCCCAACCTGCTTCTCTCCTCCAAACTTGTTTCATTCTGCCTTTTTTCTCGCCTCTCTTTTTTTCCTCCTCTCTATCTACCTATCTTCCTGTCTCTTTTCCTCGTTTGACAAAGAACCAGGGAATCAAGAAGTGGTGAGAAAGACAGGAGGGAGAGAAAAGTGGCAATTTTCCTCCCCCTTCTCTTAGTCCTTTCTGCTCCTTTTACTTGTTCTGATTCTTTTCCTCCGTTTATGCCTGCTTCAACTTCTGTCTTTCTACTCCTCCCTCCTCTTTACCCCACTACTGGAGATCCCTTTGTCTCTCTTTCTTTCTCTCTCTCTCTGTGCTCCCCTTTCTCGAATGTTCTGTCCTCTGAAGCCTGCTCCTCAGGCTCAGTGTTCCAGCACTGAAACCCACAGCACAAAGCACAAATGTGTATCAGCTTCCACAGGTGCTGAAGCAGGACCTCCTATGCTCACACTGAGCCACATGGAAGAACACCCTCACACAACTCTGAATAGATTATGTTGTCTTCTCTCCTGTATGTGCATACATGTGCAGAGCCATGCACCTGTGTGAAATCTGGCATATCATCTTTAGAAGGTTTAATGCTGGGCCAGCAATTAAATGAGTATCAGATGTTCTTTATAAGCCTCTCTCCCTTCCCAGAAAGAGAATGAAAAGAGAGTAAGGAAGAGAGACTTTCGGGTTGGAAAGTAAACTACACAGCTTAAATGAGATACTAATGATAAAAAAGGAAAATAAAGAAACATGCACAAATAGATACAGATCAAGTAATACTCACCCTGCCCCCTCCCCACATGCCCTCTCCCCAAGTAACACATCCCCACTGAAGCTGCACAGCAGGCCCTGGGAAAGTCCCAGACTGGTATCCTGGAGTTAGCAGCAGATGGGAACTGGATTCAAGAATGCACAGATCAGGATCAAAGGCAGAAGATCAGACTTTTTCCAGGATGCCAGCCATGGACAAAGAGAGCTTGACTCTTGTGATCCCTCAGATTTCTACCAAGTGACAAGGCATGGAGAAGGAAGAAAATCTCAATGGTCATGACAACACTTGGAAAAGGCAAAGCACTGAGCAATCACAGCGTCAATATAAATTGAACATGAAAATGTGGACTTCAGGGCACTAACCACAAAGGGATAGCTCCTGGAAAATCACGTATATTCACCACCATATTTTCACCTGATACTAAGACCCTATTTTTGTTTTTTTCATCGTATTTCACTGGAAATTGGTCAACAGGAGCTCTTCAACAGGAGCTCTTCTGGCAAAAACTAAAGACACAAAATCTTGAGAAATCTGGGAGTAAAATGACTAATGAAAATAGGCAGGAATTTAGTCAGTCAGAACTCAATAGTTCTGCTAAAATTCCATGTGGAACTGAGAAATTGTGTAAATGTTTTTTTTTTACTTCAGGAAAACATACCAAAGTATGCAGATTTAGAGCACTGATGTCAGACCCTTGACATGCAATGAAACACATTTAGTATGCTTGGATTTCCCATCAGCTGAGAACTTTGATCAGAATTCTCAGGGGACATACATCTTCTCCAGATGGAACTGGTGCAAGTCTCTAGAGAACTTCTCCCTCTTTGAAAGAGAAAACTGTTATCTCAGTGCTGAAACTGAGTCTCCACTGTGCCACAGAACTTGTACTCAGATTATGCCAACATGACTTGGCAGTGCTGTTTTAGATAGCCCAGAGCTATTGTTTCTGAACCATTTCTACCGTTTGTCAGAAAATCATGCACATTTTCATAAGACATTTCAATTTCCTTTCAGGTAAAAAACTAAAACTGATAAAAAGAAGTATTTGGCCAAACCTAAACTTCCTAACAGAGCCCTTGGTGAGCAGAAGAGGAACATGCTATGACTGTAATGACATACAGCAGCCTTAGAAGACCAAGCAGGCAAGCGACATCTCCTATGAAATCTCATCATGACATGCCTCCTATGTGAAATATTTCAATTTTCCATTGATTTATATGAAGGGGAGGGAGAGGACTTTATTAGCCTTAGAAAATTGTGCCATCCTTCTGCAAACAGAACCACTTAGCCAAAAATCCAGGCTTGAGCTGAAAATATTGTAAATCCATGTTATTCATTACTTAACTGCTGGCTTTCAAACAAAGTGTACTGAGAAAAACAGCTGTGGGACTGACAGAATTTAAATTACTCATCATCTTCAGAGCCTCAAAGAATAAAGACACTGCAGTATAAGTGACCAAAGATCCAGTGGTCCTGAAACGTGTCACTTTGGGATGCCTAAGTTATGATTTTTTAATGTTTTGGGGCTGGCATAACTTTCCATCGGGAAGGAGAGCACTTAAAGGCTGCTAAAGCAGAGCAGCTGCCCTTTCCTATTTCAATGGGTGAGAAATTACGATGCAAATCTTCAGGTAATTCAGGAAGAAAGAAAATCTACCCTCTACTATGTGAGGAGCAAACCCACTAAGAAAAGAGTAACTGACTGAAAGCACAAAGAGGTGCATTCAGATTAACAAGAGCCAAGTGGCAGGATCTTGCTTTTGGTAGGTTGGTGGACAAGTCTATCTCTCCTACAGACACCTTTATATCAGTGAGGTAGGCATGAAGGCCACCAGCAAAGTTGACACTTTCTTCTTTTTCTTCTTTTATATCTTTCTTCTTTATGTAGCAATGCTTTATTTCTTGTTAAATGACTGTCTGACAGCTACAAAGATCTGTACACTTCATTTAATGCATGGTTTTGTGAAACTTATGAATACAGACGTTTCTAGGACAGACCCAGCCATCAATACCTCTTGTGCCTCCGGCCAAAATGTATAAGGAGAAAGCTTGATGTCATTGTGGTCAGAAACCATATTTTCTGTTGTGCTCTGAAAAAGCATTTGGAAGGAAGAAAAGAGAGTAACAGCAACCTCATAATGAGCATTGTGCCTGAGAGAGGGAGGAAGTGGAAACATTAATTAAAAACATCTTCTGCCTTAGTACATAAGTATTGCCACTGACTATTAACTATGAGCAAGGCAATGTCTGAAGGGCTTCAATTTTTGTGCATAAGCTTGGGATTAGGCAGGAGTGTTTGGTGATGAGCTGCCATGCCACAGTCTTTGTGATGCAGTCATAGGGATAGAGAGAGCTAAAGTATTCCTGTCTTCGCTTCATGCAGAAGTAAATAAACTGCTTTATTGGGGATTAATTCCGTCTAACTCCAGCTATTCATAAATTAGATGTCCATTTCAAGGCTTTCTCTGCCATCAGTGGAAGAAGCTTGCTGCTGCATAGCTTGACTTGGAACAGGAACACCTGAGAGCCTGTTCTGCAGGGACTAGGTAACTCTGGCATCTGTATGGCTTAGGTTAGGCTAGGCAAATCCCACCCTTTTTCCTCCCCTTGTTTCATCTGATGCAACAGGATAAAAATGCTTTGCCTCTTACTCTATATACTCTGAGATAGGCACAGACCCTCCATTTGCTGTATGCTTGTAGCATCTGGCACGCCCTAAAATTTGCAAACCTAGGCAGTAACATGGAAGTTCAGATGGTAGACTTACATGAACAGTGAGAATAATTTTCTTCTCTTTAAGGAGAAAACTGGATGACAGAAGTGAGGAAAGATCTGACAATTTATTTGCAGACTCCACAGGATATGCAGCGTGTCCTATTTTAATTTTCTGTGCTATGTCTTAAGGCATTGTAACTATAATACTGTACATATATTGCTTTTGACCTCATGACTCACCTATATAAATATATAAGGAGCAAATATTGCAAAGCATATGATAGTAAGCAGCAATAGAGCTGGACAGCAAAGTGCTGCAACTAACTCTTGTGACTTTATTTTTGGCAGAGCATCCACTAGCACACTATTAAGAACATCTTAAATCAGCCTGCATTACCCACATAAATAAGAATGTAAATATGTGACACAATCAAGGCTCAAGCATATGTTGATATGGAACGTGCAGAGCATGCCAGGCAGATCTCTGTCATTCATATACCCCAGAAAAGATGCAGCAGTTTTGAGTCAAAAGTGTTGAAGAAGGCAAATATAAATTGGCTGGACACCCTTTAGCTTCAGGCTTGCAAATTCAGCTGCAAAGTTCCAGGGCCCAAACACAAAAAACATTAAGAGAGAAGATGATGAAGGGCAAGAAGTGACACAAAGTGGCAACTGTGATCCACTGGGCATCACAGCCAGTTGGCACCATGACAGACATCATCACCAAGACAGGCAAGAGCGTATCAGTGCTTGTCTAACACATTTGTTTTGTCAATGAGCTGCAGCTTGAAAAGGAAGAGCAAAGGGTAAAACTTCCATGAAGAACAATGACAGTGAAGATATCCTAGAACCAAAATGTTGCTGTTTCAGCAATATCTCCCTTACTTTAGAAACGGCTAGAAGCCTTGCAACTTAGACAAAGTCTTTTTCTAAAGACACCTAATCTCCCTTGGCCACCTCTATGACCAGTAGAAATTTTTCAAGTATCCTACTTGTGTTTTTCAAAGTTATTTCTCTTGAAAATGGTTAATTTGGGGAGGGGAAAAAAAAAATATTATTTTACTCCCATGGTATCCTGTATTGACAGAATCCTCTGTTACTTGTCACATGAAAAGCTATCAGAGAGATTACTGAGTTCTATTTTATTTCTATAGTTTGTTCCATCCTTCCCCCTTTAACCCAAAAATTCCAATAATTCTGAAGAAATTCTCATCAGTGTGGCTGATGTTTGAAAGAAGAGGATATTGTCTGGAAAGCAGAGATTTCAGTACTGCTCCTTTTCATCCCCTTTTCATTAAAAAAATTCCTCCTTTCTCACCCATTTGGTTAGCTAGAAACAGTGAGGAGTTACATGGAAATCTGGGAGGAGAAAACTATGCCCCATGAAGAGAAATGAAGCCACCACACAGAAAAAATATAATATAGGAATATCATCTCTCCAAGGAGACCTGTTTGCAGACAGCAACCTCTGACTGACAAGAAATTGAGAGCTGACTCTGCTGATAATGGGAACAGGGTGTGTTTTTGTGTGTGCACACACAGCAACTTGTACTAACCATTTTGATAGGATGGGATGGGAAGGCCCTCAGAGTCTCAAGCATACTTGAAACTGATGCACGGTTCTAACCTAAACCCGCTGATGGTGCTGTCCAGATCAGGCTGCATCACAGCATGCAATGGTACAGAAGCATATGTCCATAAAGTCCCAAGTGAATGTGGAACACTCACGTCTGTTACACTGCTAAAGCTGCTTCAGACTTCGGAGGAAAGCAATTGTGCTCCAGGTCAAGGAGTTTACCAATTCATCTTCATGAAGTGGTAAAACTGAGAAGTCTAACTACACAAAAGAATTCACAAGATCTATTCAGGAAGCACTGGCAAACCCCTTAAGCTGGATGACCTTATGTTCTAATATATTATTTGAACTTCAAAACCTGCCAGTTTTAAGATGTTTTAAGAGTTCTGTTCCCTTAAAATGAGTAGTCAGTTAACTGGAGCACATCCATGCCACAGCTGTGCAAATGCAAAAACCTTGCCTGAGATTCCCCAAGATTAACCTACAAAAAATATAATCTACACCTTTTCCTTGGCCTGAAACCTGAAGACAAGCATAGCAACAACCTTTCAAGCAACCCAGCAAGTACATCTTGCTTTAGCCTATACATTACACACTTATACTTTTCAGGACTCGTTCCTCTCACTCTGTATCAAGCTAAACATAAATACAAGTTTGAGGGGCAAATCCCAAGCTTTTCTTTTCACAGGAGTGCACTATGTGTATTAGCAGGCTCCTCCTGCCATCACAAAAAGCCCCTAGAGAGCACTGTATAAAATGCTGGAGCAGCTGGCAAGAGTCTGTTGGTCTGGGACTGCTCACTGCTCTTTAAGATGAAGGACTGGCTTTCTGGGGAAGCTGTCTGAAATGCTGGCATGAATATCCTCCTCTATCATTTGGATGCACAATGAAATGGGAGGGCTATCACCAACTGTCTGTCACCATTTATTTCTGGCTTGTTTTCAACTGTGACCACAGGTATATCTGTCAAGGTACAAGCTCTGTTTTGAGACTAAGCCAAGTACTGCAGTGGTGGGGATATGCCTGGGGTTTACATGCTAGTACCTAAAGAGGCCTTCAGGGAGCATGGGGGAGATGCACAGCCATTTCATAGAGATTGTCCATCCCTGGAGGAGTAAGGACACAGGCTTGTTCCTGCTTTGCCAGGCAATGTGCCTGCAGAGCTGCCCAGTGGCTGAAGATCTTGACATCTCTTTCCTTCTCTCTTGCTGTTGCTCTACCAGGTGACACCCACACACTCAAAAAGTGCAAAAAGGCCTTCTACAGTGTGCACTGTCAAGCCCACACTAAGACAGCACAGGTGTTTGTCTTCCCTATCCAGCCCAGGAGAAGTGGCAGTAGAGGTACTACTTGATGGGAAGACCTGTTTAAAACCCCTGGCACAAAAAACACTGCAAGTCCTGCACTGCTGAGATGTCTCTGAAGCACAGCTCCTCTTCTAGTGCACTAGCATTAAGCCTTCACAAAACAAAGTAAAACAAATCAATAAATCATTAGGCAAAGTACCTCCCACAGCTTTTCTAAACTTTATTCCTTCAGTTTCTAAGTATCACTTAGTAGCCTGTTACTCTGCCCTGTTCTTCAGTTCATGACTAAAATAGAAAGGCTGCAAAGCTGCGGGGAAGATACTGATGGACAGCTCTGCAAATTGTTCCAACTGAACCATAAAACTGTCAAAGAAATGATACATGTTAGCTGTGATGGTCCCATGCCTCCCAGAAATAAAGTGAATCCCTAATGGAAGACTTTGGTAAGGAATTAAACATTAATTAGTGCTTATACAAGACGGATGTATAAGGCATTAGAGACAAACCACAGGTTTGCTGCAGCAATGGCAGAACGAAAGTCAGAGCATTTGATCTGAACTTTGGTTTCTTGACTGATTATGAGCAATACAGACCTACAGTTGAGAAGACCATATAGCAGAAGAAAACATCTTCATTCCTTGTTCTGAAAGGTCTAGTGGCCTGATATTTTTTATTTGCTTTACCTGCTCCACAGGCACAGTGCTGGGAGAGTACTTATGTTCTCAATTACTGACATGGTTCCTAACTTGAAGAGCTTCTAATGGGTTGCCTCATGAGCTCATGTGATGGCCATAGGAGGTCTAACATGGACATTAAGGCTATACTTGGTGTCAAAATGGCAAATAGCTTTGTAACCAAGATATAATTTTGATTGAGTACTGTTGGGTTGACTTGCTTAGACAAAATGAGCCAATGAAAGCTTTTCAAAGGACTCTTTGAAAAAGGACTTGGATATTCTGATTTTTCTACAGGACTTTGTTATTTGTTATTATTTGTGCCTCTGCCTCGCCACAGTCCACACAGAATCAGAGAATCACAGAATCTTAGGGGCTGGAAGAGATCTTGAAAGATCATCTAGTCCAACCCCCCTGCCAGAGCAGGATCTATCCCTTTTCTCTGCCTGTATGTTTAGCTTCCCATTGTCATTCTGAGTCCCAAGACTCAGGCAGGTGATAAGCTCTTCCTATGAAGAAAACAGGCATCACACTGTATTCTTGGCATACCAATTCCTTCACTAAAGGTAAGGCAGTGGTGGTTGCAGGGTAGTTGCCTGAGCCCTGCTTGGGGCTATTTTTGTTTATTTTCTTAATAAAGTCTGGCTTGTTTTAATTAAGTTCTCAGCTAAACTTTGACAATTGGACACAGGGTAGCTCTTCGCTCAGGGACAGTGGAGTAAACCCGGAACTTTATAACCAGCAGTAAAATCTTGTGGATTTATTTCCCTCACAAATAAATTGCAGAGCACTGCAACACTCCTGGGGAAGAAGTACATAACCCAGCATAGGAAGAACATTGCACCTTCACAGAGTCCTCTCCTTCAACAAAGTGTAAGTATTGCCATTGTTTGCAAAACAGCCTCTTCCCACTTCAGTTAAGATTAGTATGCAATTACTATCTGTATTGACAGATGTTTATTCAGGGCTTCAATGCACTAACAGGCCTCAATGGCTGAGAACAACACCCCTGAGGCCCCCACCTACCACCTCTGCCCCATTTCAGCTCAGGCTGGGGCCTTCAACCACTACTCCAGCTATGTTGTAGAAGTGCTGGTCTCAGCACTGCCAACATCTGGCCATCAACCTTATTGATTTGGACCCAAATCTACAGACTGATTTCCCAGCTTGACCTCAGAGTTGTTCTGCTACTTTCAATTTGCCTGGTCCAGATGTGATGATCTGGACTGCGGGCTGACCACAGCTGCCACTACGGTGCCTGCCCTGCTCCTTGATTCAGGGGCAGTGGATGGAACTTGTGAAGACCTTGATGACCCTGTGATCCCTCTGCCTTAGGGATCAACTACCCATTGCTGTACCCTGAAACACTTTACACTTGATGGTATTCACTGAAGTAAGATGAAAAAAACTAGGCAACAGTAGCCTGACCACCAATCATTACCATTGCTAAAAAAAGTGCAGACCAAGAGGAGCTCTGAGCCCAGATGCTGTCAGGTTAATGAAAAGCCTTTGGCCTAACACTTCTAATGACAGAATTATGTGTACTAGATTACATTTGAAGACAAAAATAGATGTAGAGTGCTGAACTACAGTGAAGCAACCCCCTTGAGTCATGTTGAATCAAGGTGGGTTAGGAAGTGAGATCTGCATGATCATTGCTGGAAAGATGAGAAAATATTTACTGAGCAACACAACTGTCAGGGTAGAATGACAGGTATCACCAGGGCAGGGAGATGTCAAATCCTGTTCTTGAGTGTAACCAGCTTTGGGATACTACAGATGTGCATATGGATGGTGTCTGGAATTGCAAGCACCCCCCTAATACTTGTTAAATTAATTGCATTCTGCAGAGGTGATAACTAACATTTTAGGTAAACTAAGTTATGAGAGGGAAAACATCTGTCAAGGGCTGAGAAACATTTTCATCACTCGGACTCTGGCTGTTTGCATCTATCCATACTATGCTGTATACCAGCAACTGATCTCCTCAGAGTCCAAAGGACCTGTACCTTAGCTATGACATCCAGAAAGTCCAGTGCAAAAGCCATTCAACACTTAAACCTGTCAATATTGCACCTGTAGGTCAAAAGTGGGAATTAAAAAAAAAAAAAAGATGGTGTGGCACCAGGCAAGAAGCAGACACTGAAAAAACTGCACCGCCTGAGAGGAAATGGCACATTTCACTCTTCGCAGGGTTGTAAAGCACCCTGTTTTCTCCTACCCAACTCATCAACCCCTGCTCATCCCAAAATGGTGACCATGCATTGAATAGTATGTTCCTGGCACCTTCAAGCTTTTAAGTGCCTCTCAGGAGAGCACCAGTGTATCTGCACCACATCCCACTTCTAGCTGGGGTCATCACTGCTGCTTTGGGAAAAAGCAAGAACCAGCAAAGGCAATCAACAACAGGGAGCAGATATTATGTCTGACTGCTATGTGCACAGCCTGTTGGCAGAAGAGCTACCTGCTCCCTGATAGCCCTGAAGAAGCCTGATATGCCTCTGTTCCCAAAACATCTGCAGGGATGCTGCACGGAGAGCAGCTGGGACAAAATTATCCTTTCTGTGAGAAGTGATTCAACTACGGAGTATCAGGTTTCACATCTCTCATCTGCCCAGCCTGAGACACTGGAGCTGTCACTAAGGCTCAAAAGAGTCAGCCTCAGCACACTGGAAAGGGCCAGCACATAGTGGTGCAATCCTGCTACTTCTCTTCCATTCTCCCATCATTTCCTGGGTCCATGTGGTTCTTCAGAAAATCCTCAGCATAGGAAGAGCTCCAGGTCTGTGCAAGGAGTAAGTTTTACACTGCTGTAAAATCCACAGTGTCCTCTGACTGAGTGTCAGCTTCATGAAACCTCCCCAGTAAAATGCTTCACAGAAAACCTGTCGCTGGGCACTTTCCAGCCCCCATCAGCTTTCGGATGAGCTGAAAGTCACAGGCAACAGGGGAGCTTGCTCTTGGCTAGGGTCTTTATCAGAGCTCTTGCTGACAGTCTCTAGAACTATGCTCATAGCAAGCTGGACATAGGGCTTTAGCTCTGAATCAGACTTTTACACCTGGGAAACTGCTTGTTGGTGACCATCTGTGGTAGCCCTGGCATTTCTCCTGTCCCTGGGAGAAAAGTTTTGACGAAGCTGAAGGGCAGGCCACTGCGTTTCACAACTGTAGCCTGGCACTTGGCCTGCAAATGGCTCCAGGAACATATTGGTCCAGTTGACAACATTGGCTGGGAAAAAGCAAACCATTTTAAACACAGAATACAAACATAGAATCATTTATGGATTTAAGTTCAACAGGTCCAACTGTTAACAGAGCACTGCCAAGTCCACCACTACACCATGTCCCTAAGTATCACATCTACTTGTCTTTAAGTACCTCCAGGGAAGGTGACTCAACCACTTCTCTGGCGAGCCTGTTCCAGTGCCTGACTGCCTTCAGTGAAGAAGTTTTTCCTAATATCCAATCTAAACCTCTCCTAGCACAACTTGAGACCATTTCCTCTTGCTCTGTCACTTGCTACTTGGGAGAAGAAACCAATATGCACCTCTTTACAGCCTCCTTTCAGGTAACTGAGTCTTCCCTGAGACTCCTTTTCTCCAGACTAAACAATCCCAATTCCCTCAGCTTTCCTCAGTAAGACGTGTGCTCCAGACCCTTCACCAGCTTCATTGCCCTTTGGACACACCCCAGAACCTCAACGTTCTTGTAGTGAGGAGCCCAAAGCAAAACACAGTACTCAAGGTTTCAGCCTCACCAGTGCCAAGTACAAGGGGATGATCACTTCCCTAGTCCTACTGACCATGCTATTCCTGATACAAGACAGGATGATGTTGGCTTTCTTGGCAGACTTACTGAGGGCACACTCAATTCCTCAACCAGATAATTGACAAAGATATTACAGAGAATTGGACCCAACACTAAGCTCTGGGGATCACCACTTGTGACCAGACACCAGCTGGAATGAACTCCATTCATCACAAACAACTCTTTGGGCCTGACCATCCAGATAGTTTTCTACCCAGGGAAGCGTACACCAAGCCAGGCTATGAGCAGTCCATTTCCCCAGAAGAATGCTGTGGGAAACTGTGTCAAAGGCTTTACTGAAGTCTAGACAGTCTTTCCCTTATCCACAAAATGGGTCACTTTGTCACAGACCAGGTTAGTGAAGCAGGACACCTGCCTTTCATAAACCCATGCTAACTGGGCCTGATCACCTTGTTGTCCCCAGCTGCTCTCCCGGCAGCATCCCTGCAGATGTTTTGGAAACAAAGGCATGTTAGGCTCCTTCACAGGGAGCAGTTAAGACTTTCTGCTACATTTTCTTTCTCTGGCAGGAGGCACCAGGGCAGCTGTGCTGAGCAGGAAAGATTTTTTTGTTGGGAATGCCAGTTCTTCAGCAGAAGTACCTTGAAAAATCTTGTTCGTTCCTTTCTCAGGCATGTGAAGAGAAACCTTGGGATGACCCAGAGATGCCTCCAGTTCTCTTACTCTCCTCTGGCAGTGGTTTTGTCTTATTTTCTGTCTCCCAGCTTCTGGTCTGGTGTAGTTTATGTGCTAGATGCAGCACTTCCCTGTACCTTAGTGGAAGTTGTAGAAAACAAGGGAGACGGTGTCTTTAGCCACTTCCCAGAACTCTGAGAAGTACCTTCCTGGGAATGCTCTAGAGATAATGGTATTGTCACACTCCTGGGGAAGAGTCTTTCCCTAAGCTCTGACAGACACTTATTTTAAGAGCCAACAGATTCTTGCCGGCATCCATGTCTGTGTTGTGTTTCAGGACTTTCTACAACCTGCCTGATATTGTGTCTGAGAAAGGCCAGAAAACAGGGAATTTAGAGGAAACAAGTAACCTCCTGTATCAGCCTTTACTGCCATACTGGCATTTCCTATATGGATAAAGCAAATTTCTTAAAACACCCTGCATGAAAACCTCACTAGAGCTCATGTTGGGCCTTGCTGGTCTTGAAGGCTCTGCAGTACTGCAGCTGAGACACAGCACAAGCAGCCCTGGGGAATGTAGGGAAATTCTCCTTGCCAGAGTCAAGTCACAATGCCAGCTCGCCATTCCTGCCTAAGCCTCCAGAATGTAATGCTGTTGCCTGTATTTTGGCTGTGAGCCTTGTAAGCTCACAAAGGACTTAAGGCCTCAAGAGGCAGATGAAGCTGCAAACAGTGGAACAACATGTCAGCAATCAGAACTAAGCCACTTGGAAATTTCTTAAGAGATGGGTTCCAGTCCGACAATCCTCTGAGAGAGTGAGCCTCCTGGCTCAAGCAGGATTACCTCAGTGTATTTGTGCAGTCTTTTCCTAGTTGCAGTACTCTTGGCTAAGCAGTAAACGTCTGCCTGAGTTCCCCTCTGCTAGCTCTGGCACAGCTGCTTCAGGAAAAGCTCTGGTGAAAGGGTGGAAAATACCACAGCTGTTGGGGTGGTGATGGACAGACACCGTCTCACTTTGATCTCTTGCTGGAGACCCTCTGCAGCCCTGCCCTGAACCCTGGGGTGGGCGCTGCCACAGGGGCCCACTATTTCCCCAGCTAAATCCAAAACCCTCCACTGGAGTGGAGAACCCCATCGACCTAGCTCATCAGAAAGAATGAACGTGAAGCGAGATGGTTCCATGGTATCTGGGGGTGCGGGAGGCCAAATTCCCCACGTTTTTTTCTAGTTGGCAAGGCCCGATGAAGATTCCTGAAAGCACTAAAATACATGAGAGGGACCCTGAGGCAGAGAGTCCCACCCCCACGGAACACTCAGACACGCAGCTGAAGAAACGCGCTCAGAAGGCCAATCTGCAGCCGCTCTCCCATGAGGGGCACGTAAAGCTCTCTGCCGGACCGAGACCATCGCGTGTCTTCGGGCTGAGACCACGAACACCGCCTCAGTCCCGCTAATTCCTCCTGCCGGGAAGGCCGTTCCGATCCCCGCCACGGCCCGACACGGAGCACGAGGCCGCCACCGCCCGGGCCCGCAGCTCCCCCCCGCGGCACGTCGGCAGAAACGCAGCGGCAGCCGCACCTGGGCACTGGCGGCACCGGGGCAACGGTGACAGCACGGAAGCGCGAGACACCCGGCCTGCCGACGGAGCCGCCGCTACCCGGAGTGCCCAAGCTGCGCTTTCTGAAGCGAACCAGACGCGCTGCCCGAGGCCCTGCGGGACCGGCCCGCCCGTCCCCCCCGAGCGAGCGCCGCGCGTCGCGGCCCTGCTGCGTCGCTAGAAAGCGCCGGCGGCTCGGCTGCGCTCGGAGCTCGGCTCGGCGGCGCTCGGCTGCGCTCGGCTCTGTCCGGAGCCCGGCTCGGCTCCGCTCGGAGCCCGGCTCGGCTCCGCTCGGAGCTCGGCTCGGCGTGGCTCGGCTGCGCTCGGAGCCCGGCTCGGCGGCGCTCGGCTGCGCTCGGCTCTGTCCGGAGCCCGGCTCGGCGTGGCTCGGCTCCGCTCGGAGCCCGGCTCGGCGGGGCTCGGCTCCCCGCGCCGCCATGGGGCTGCTGCTCTGGCTGGCCGTGCAGCTCGGGGCGGGCTGGGCGGCCCACCTGGTGTCCGTGGATGTCCGGCGAGCCGAGCGGCCCCTGCAGCACTTTTGGAGGAGCACTGGCTTCTGGTAAGCGCGCACAGCCGTGCGGCCGGTGCCGTCGGCGAGAGGCAGCCGCGGTGCGAGCCGGCTGCCCCTCTGGCGCCCCAGGCAAAGCGTCCCGGGCTGTGGGGCTGCGGCCTGGCCCGAGGAGCCCCGGCCTCGGCAGGCCGGCTGCTGTGGGCCGGAGGGCCCGGCACCTTGTTGCCCTTTGCGGCCTGGCCTTTTCCTGTGGTCTGCGCGGAGCTGGTCGTGGGACTTGACCAGTTAATGTAGTCAAAGCCAAGCCGGTCGCAGGGCGGGGCTGGTTGACATCCCCTCTCTGACCTGCTCCCTCGAATCTAAGGCCCTGCAACACCTGATGTCCGTCCTGTTCTCCAGAACAGCACATATGCTGATACTCAGAACTCATTCCCCTTCCTTTTCAGTGTGTCTCTTGTCACGGCCCTTTCACAGACCTAGGCAAAGCTTCTCTGCCTCTTAGTTGTAGTTTATTCTTGCAGGACACTTTCCACATGCAATATATAGCTGATGTGGGCAGTGTGGTCAGTTGAAGTTGGGGATAGGTGGAAGCATGCATAAATCCCATCTCTGCTGCTTCATTTCCTGGCAATGGTGTAGTTAAATCACACATAATCTCTCTTTGCAATGTGAAGACACCTGGAAGTATTTTACCAAACCCTGAGGATTAGTTTTTTTAATCTTTCTTGTAATACAAGTGCTTTAACACTTAGAATTTGTACATTGCCAGGAAGCTTAATGAGAGTCTCTAAGGATGCCCGAACCCAGTGAACTGGGCAGCATTCTAAGTTTTGGATTTATGGAGGGTGGTGGTGAGATCTCCGTCCATCCTGCAACTATTTCTCTGTGGAGACAGGGGCATCAGAAATTTGCCCTGGTGTTATGTTAATTTGTGGAGGAAGTAGCACCAAAGTCACATTAACATGATCATTGCTGTATAGCTGTAAGCAGGTTACACTACTTGCAACATCAAGTGTAGAATCCTCAAGTAACATAGGCTGTTGCTTCCTTATGCTTAGAGATGAACTGAACATCCTGGAGAATGTAGAGTTTCTGAGGGTCTAATACTACTAACAGGGATAGGTCCCACAGCAGAGCAAGAGTCTGTGTCGTGTCATGGTCTTCAGCAGGAAGGTTGAAGCCCATATGTATCTTACTACAGACCTCAGTAAGTCTGACTTCTAAGCCCAAAAGACACTGAGCTCCCTTATCATTAGCTACTCAGAGACAAGATGACTACCATTGTATGGCTTCTTCAGGCTACTGCTGCCTGAGTGCTGCCTGTGAAGGATGACTGCTTGTAATAGAATCACAGAATGATTTGTGTTGGAAGGGATGTTACAGATCTAGTTCCAGGCGGGGACACCTCCCACTAGACCAGGTTGCTCAAAGTTCTGTCCAGCCTGCCCTTGAACACTTCCAGGGAGAAGGCATCCACAGCTTCCCTGGGCAACCTGTTCCGTTGCCTCACCTGTGCCATCACCTCGTGCTTTCCTCTGAGCACAGCAGTGAGATGCACCCAAGCTGTGTTCTGCTTTGCCAACCTATACATGTAGCCAGTTACCCCTAAAATAACCTGCAACTCCGTTTTGCCTTCATCTTATTTTAGACAGTGCTTCTTATTGCAGGTAGTATAGGGACTTGGCATAGGGATCTTTGGATAGCCAGTGGAGCTGCTAGTTAATGTTGCAATGTGTTGTTTCTTTTCTGTCCCTCCTTTCCTGAAGCCCTCCACTACCACACAGCCGTGCTGAACTGTTTGACCTGAGCAAAGACCAAGAGCTGAACCTTGCCTATATTTCTTCTGTTCCACATGGTGGCATTGAGCAAGTTCGGATTCACTGGCTACTGGAATTAGTTGCTGTCAGGTAAGCAAGAGTGAGAAGTCAGAATCCATAAAAATGTGACATGTTAAAGTGTCCAAGAGGTGCTCGCTTTTATGTTTATTGTGGTATAATTGCAAGCTGGGCTTGTCTTTGCTTCCTTGGAAGTCAAGTAAGTGCCAATTTGGATTGTTTGAGATAAAGAGAGAGCTTTCATTGAGAGGGGTGGGCCTAACCTGCATCTGTTACATCCTAACAACATGTTAAGGAGTTGTTTAAGGTTTCCTCTCATCCTTTCATCTGAAGAGTCTTGTGGGTGTGCTGGTCAAGTTTTACCAAGACCTGTCTGAGGTCATATGCTACAGCCATTCCACATCTCTCCTACTGCCATGTCCAGGCCTCAGTATCTTGCTTTCCAGTTGTACTAAGACCTCCAGAGAGGCCTCAGGCTAGGAGAAATGGGTTTCGTGGACCACTGCATGTACAAGGTTCTCGTGCAGCTTTTTTTAACTGGGTGCATCCTTTCTAAAATACTGCTTGACATAATCTTGAAAATAGAGCTCTAGATGAATCTCCAATGGTTTCTTAAGCAAGGACAAGTTATTCTTTGCAGTCAGGGCATCTACATGCAGTTTTATGGAGAGAGCTCTCAGCTGGGTTCCAGGCAATGGCCATTCCAACTGTTTTCACGACTCATTCTGGGATTTTATCACTGTTGTTCCTTCAAGTCCAGCGGAATTTGGTCTTGGTGCAGTAGCTCCAGCAACTACTCAGTACTTTGAAGTAACTGCTAGAAGAGGCCAGACTTCAGGAGTTCATTTCCTGGCCACATGTTGCTATCCACATGTGTACCTAGAGCTGCCCCTGGCTGTACATCTGGCTTTAATATTCAGGTCACAGTGTTATGTTCAAGTGGCAACACTGTCCCAAACAAGACTTCTCACATAGCCTGTTACATGCTTTGCTTGCTATTACCCACTCTTACGAGCAGTGCTGAGGGACTAGAAGAATGGCTTATTTTTCCGTCCTTCAATTTAGGAGACATGACACAGAAAAGAAGTCCCACAAGATATTAAAGCAAGCCTGACTTACTGAGAGGTCCAAATGAAAGCTGCCACTATTTTATTACTATTTCTATCTTCCTGCCTCTTAACTTGGGAGTTTCTTTTTCTGAACCCACCTGTGTGCTGCATCAAATGACAGGTTGTGACAAGTAAAACAGGTAGCTTTAGCTAGTACCAGTTGTACCCTCTTCCAAAAGGGTTCAGATACATAATAGCACTTCTAGGGAAATACATGACAGACCTTAGGAGGACAATTTTGAAATTCTTTGCCTTCCAAGTCTCATTTAACTCAGTCTGAACACACTCCTACCAATATGACCAGGAGAAAGAACCAAATACAGATACCTGGAACAGGAGTGATTGGTCTGTGAGGAAAGACAAACCATTAAAACCCCATAAAAAGTTGTTATAGCTCTTGAAGTTCTGCCTAGGTTAGGCTGTTGGTGAGCTGAGTGCATTTACAATGCACATCATTACTGCATCTGCTGTCTCAGACATAGAAAGATAGAAATTCACTTGTAATTCCGGAGAAGCAACAAGGGAAAGGAGAGCTCAGACTCTGCAGTTGGGATGTGAGCATAGTAGTGTGTTTCTGAGTGTACATTAGGAACAGGACAAGTTCTTTTCCTAGATATTAGGATATGTTTGTGTGTGTAGGTTTGTTTAGGAAGGTGTTTGAAGGTCCTGTGCACAGGTGACATTTGCATCTGTACCCAAGAGCATGTATGTATGTTAGTTCATCTGAGAATATAGCAGGTAACACAGCTTCTTCCTCCCATCCTTCCCTGTGGTAGTTTCTCAGTAGATACTGTTTCCTGTGGTGTGTCTCCCTCTCTTACTGGGCTGTGGGTTTTTTACTCACTCTTGCTGAGGTCCAGTTTTAGTGGGGGCAAGAACAAGCGTCACTGCTTGCTACTGCTGGAGTCCCTATCTTAGATCTCAGAGGTTTCTCCTGAGAAATGGCTTGAGTCTTTCGGGTTTCTGTCACCAGTTGACCTACAAAAAAAATGGTGAGTATCTTTGAAAAGAAGGTCACCACATCTATACTCAGAGGCCAGAATCTCTCCTAGCAGCCAGTCTCAGCTGTGCCATGAGTTGGATTGGGCTTTCCAAGTGATTAAGGGAAAAGAATATGTCTCTTATGGCTTCTGCTCAGCATTGTTAGAGAGTGGGGCACTTCCTTCAAAGTGGAACCTCCTTGACACAGTGAAACTCCTAGAAGCATGGAAACTTAGCAATCCAACCAGGAGCCTGAAAAAAGCTGTAGTGCCCCAAGGGTAGGGTTCTAACCCAACAGCCTCAGCATTTAACCTGTCTTTGACAAGCAGAAGTTAGAAACTTTGCTACTATTTAGAACCAAGCTAAACCTGCTCGTTTTGGAAGAATGTGCATTTGTCAAAGACAAGAGTACATTTAAGTAGGGGACAGACAACCAGTGAACTGAGCAGCAGCAATGGTTTGGAATGGGAGAGAGCATGGAGCCTGCAGACAAACATTGGGTTTGGAAGAAGCAACAGGGGCAAAAATGAAGTCAACAGGAGGAGTTCAGTGCTGAAAATGAATTCTGTGCATGTGCAATTCTCTTCCTGAACCAGTGATTTACAGAAGGACATGAGGTTTTGAGTGAGAACCTTGCAGCAGCAAAACTGTGTTATGTCATGGGATTGGTGAGGAAAGAAGACTTCTTGGAAGGTGATAATGGATACTTGATTGAAGAGCACTAACGGAAAACAGAGGACGAGGAGATAGCACCACTGTGGAAGGCTAACAGGTATAGGCATTGCTTTTCCTCACAGTTGTTCCATTTATGTGCCATAAATGTTCCATCCAAGAAGCAGATGGGCTCACATAGAAGACTTCCATCTTCCCCTTCTCACTTCTATAATGCTCTTTCTCATTGTCCACCCCAATGCTGACTGCATCCCTGTATTTTAGCCCTTTTCTAGGACACCAGACCTGCCTCTGATCTTTTTCATTATTCCAAGTTTTCCTGTTATTTTACCACCTATGAAAGTATACCACATGGCAAATTGTTTTCAAAGAACTGTTAGTTTTATTTTCCAACCAAAAGCACACATTTGTCTCTAGGTCATGTGACACAGTAATATTAAAGGTTTCAGGGGAACTCAAGATGTCTTTCATGGACTAGACAGTTCCCAGGTTGTTAGTTACCAGTGTCAAAAAATACATCCATTTTGACACCTAGACCAAACATTCTGGCCATGCTGCACTGGTCAACAGGAGTGTCTGAGGTGAAGACCTCTAACTCTTTGCCCAGCTCCATGGGACTCACACAGTCTCAAGAACCCTTTCCTATTCTTATGTAGCAGTGCTAAAATTTGTTGAATACATGATTTATACAAGGCACCACAGTGAACAAAAACATAGTCAATCTACATAATGGATATAACATTTTCTAAAAGGCATATAGTGATTTTATTTCAACATTAGTATTAACCTAGTTGGAATTACAAGCACATCCCCAGATCCTCTCCACATCACATTACCTAATTGCTGGTAGAACAGGAGAGAAGAGAATCAGTTTTTGACATTTGCAGTCTCCATACCCTTAATCCTGGTATAATGCAGCGTAGCAAACATAAATGTGCCAGCAAACAGGCTTGCTTTTTTAGTTACCTTTTACATACTCCTTAGAAATAGTGTACAGCCTCCCAGCATCTGAACATTATAGCACTGAAAGCTGTTTCCCTGCTGTGTTTGACCTTGTCCAACACAATGACTTGATTGTGAGCCAGTTCTGCCAAATAAACTGAAACAGAAAATTGTTCTTACAGTTTCTTCTGGTCAATAGAGTTAAGGGCATTTTTGCATTTCTTTCTGTATATTTTAGGCTGGTAGCTTGACCTATAAAGATAAAAGAATTCCAGATTGCTAGGAAGTGTGTTCTTTTGTACTTAAACTATTTTATTTTATTTCCAAGGACAGCTTGCTGTGGCACAACATCCTAAGAGTGTCTATATTGATCTTGTCTGACAGTAGCTTCTGTAAACCAACTTCCTTATGCTAGACTGTGGCAGGACCTTAAAAGAGATATCCCCTTTACAAACAAAAGCAGACACAAAGCAATATTTTGTCCTTTGGCTCTGCCTGTTTGCTTTTATGACAGAAATAAGCTAGTCATACCAAGTCAGCATTTTATGGAATAATGTAATTAAATTGTTCCATGGCAGGAAAATGCTGCCAGTGGTCCTTTAATCTCTTGACAGACATTTCTGTCAGGTTTTACTGCTCTGGCAGTACTAACATTGTGCAGCTGATACACTTTTTTATAACAAGTGCATGAAGATGTCATCATTGAATAATTTACCTAATACTGTTCTATTCTCAATCCCTATGAAGACATTTTTATTTTGTCTTTTGGAAATGCACTGCTTTTCCTTTATCAAGTTACTTGTTCTGGAGAGCCAGACCGGCTCTGGGGCACGTAGAAAACCTCAGTTTGAGTGTTGTTTCATTCAGTGACCTGAAAAGTTGAAACAAGCAAGTCACATTATATGTTGGCCTGGAGGGTTTTCATTTTTGTTTTGGTTTTTGTTTCTTTATTTATTTATTAATTGAATGTAGGATAAATGCTTTCTGCATACATGGAAACTACTTCTAGAGTCTGCTGATTGTAAGAGGCACAGCTGTGATAGAATTTCCTTCCATGCTGGGTTCTGTATGTGAACCAATCACAAATAAGTAGAGATAGACTGGGCAGCTGTCTTACCTTTTGTGCAGGTAATTACTAGCTTGAGTACAAGAGAGGATATTCTGCCTATGCCATGGGCCAGAGCATTAACTATGTTACAATCAAAATCTAAATCTATGCTTAATTGTAAAGAGAGAATATGCGTATGTAACAACAGAACTGGCTCTGAGGGTATCATTTGACACAAAGCAGAATGAAGAGCAGTTAATGCACATTTTTACAGAAAGTAACCCAGCACTGGAAAACATGGCTTAATAAACCTCAAATCAAAGCATAATATGATAGGAGGAAAAAACCCAACAGAACAAGATACTGTAGTATGTACTAACAGTGATGGGATTTTTCAAACATATGGGGATACACAACTTACAAAGCATTGCTCCCTTTACTTGGCCCAGTTATGTTACTGGAAAACTTCACTAGCATTGTATCAGAGAAGAGCAACCAGGTGGGCAGTTGTGAGTGACCTGAAGTCCCCTGCCAGGCAGATTGCAGATTTCTCTTCTGACCCTACCCTGTTTTCTCCTTTTTTTCTTTGAACCTAGGCAGGCAGTTGTGGGAAGAACATGCTGTGCTGCATCATAGCTTTGAGGTTTTATATTTGATGGTTCTATGTGTCCCTGAATAGGAGTTGCCTCTGGCCACCAGAGGCAACTTATTTTTACAGGATGGTACAACTACCTGGGTAACTGTGTGGCTGCCAGTTAAAGCCATTAATTTTTCTTGAACTTGTTTATCCCCTTATTAATTACAAAATTGTGCATGAGAGTTGTATTTCTTCTAGTATCCTTAAGGCTATCAAAACCTTCAGTAACTAATTACCACAGATTGAAGCAAATAATACAGGTGACTCCAACAGTGATTTTTGGAATTATAGTCTTGAGAAGAGCCTGTGATGGATCATGGTTTCTTTTCTTTTTTTTTTTTTTCTTTTTTTTTTTTTTAATTTAATTCTTTCCTGTGGCAGTTTCTATCATTAAGCCTTTGTAATCAAGGTGAAGAGACATTCCACATTCCACAATATTTTATACATTTTACTTATATGCAAACTGTGGGAGTTGTTTTGGAGCACACATAGAATTATGGAAGGGGCAGGGCCTTGCAAGCCAGAATTAAATCATTATGTTCCCAGTATTGTAGATCCATTGCATTTTTATGGAGATGGTTTATTCCTCTTAGCACCAACCAGCCATTAAACCACTAGGAGAGTCAGCTGGTATTCAGCAGACCTTCTATGATGTATATGTTGGGTCACACATGATCATGGCAGAGGGGGAAGTTAATCCCAAGCTGCCTATTGCACATCACCTGCATTTTGAAATAAAAGTGCAGGTAGTAATCCAACATGTTCCATCCTGGTCCTGGACTGCATTCCCAGTGGCTGTTCTGTGTGGCATCTGACAAACAGCAGATCTCTTCATGGGAGAAAGGCCAATGGTATGTCTGATAATTTAATTATTGCAAACTGCCCCTCTTTCTCTGTCACTTTTGTAGTGAACTGTCAAGGAAAAGACAGGATTAAACTGGACAATCTGCTTGCAGCTTCTGGTCTTTTGCAAACTGCACAGCATTGTGTATACTGTAGAACAGCATTTCCTGCATACTTCCAAAATCTTTCCCAAAGTAACCTCCGCTTTTCAGAGAGTCTATCACTGAGGGATTGCAGCAAGCCAAGAGGACAGAAATATTTAAGTCTTTATAGTCTTTCAGGATTTCCTTTAGAGTATTAACTCCAGTGGTATCCAAAAATGAGATGGACGAGCAATCTACAACAAGGGCTTGGAAATCAATTTGTTTAGGAACTAGTTGCAGAGTGGTTTCTCCAATGCCCAGTCCATTAGCAATTGTGTGATCTTCCTTTTTCATATGCTGCTTTCCCTTTTTCTTGTATTTCTTCCTTCTAGCAACTTCGAGGTTAGGATCTAAGTTAGTCAATCTGTATAGAGACTTGAGGAAATAGTTTCTATTTGCATAGTAAAGTGGTGCCTCAAAACGGAATATTTTGACCTTTGGAATAGAAGAGAGATTTTCATATTCTGAGTCATCCTCATAAAAACTGGTGTCTTGGATCTGACCAAGCAGGGCTGTCCGTGGCCGCTGTGTCCGAACAATGATGCATAACATGGAGAAAACAATGCCAACCAACAGCCCTACTTCTGTGCTGATCAAGGCAGAGGCGAACATGGTAATGACCCAAACAAGTGTGTCCACCTTATTCACATGGTACCGTGCTGGCACATCTCGGAACTTCCTCAGGGCTCCTCGAAGGCTGACAATGATTATACAAGCCAGGACACACTTCTGCAAGGAGTAGAAGAGAGGTGCCAAGAAGAGCAGCACCAGCAAAACTACCATTGCACTAATTACTCCAGACACTTGAGTCTGGCAGCCTGTAGATGTTTTGACAAGTGTTTTTGCCAGAGCTGCACTGGTTGCAAAAGAGTGGAAGAAAGAAGGAATGATGTTGCAGAAGCCCACAGCAAACATTTCCTGATTGGCTCGGATTGTGTAAGCATATTTCTTTGCACACATTTCAGAAAGGGATACAGTGAAGACAAAGCTTACTATGGCAAGAGGTAAAGCATCTACAGCCACTCGGAGCATTAAGTTGAAATGTGGTACCTTGGGGGGAATAAATCCTGTTGGAATAGCTCCAGAAACACTGGAGGCATACACTTCATTTAACTTCCCATAGTGTGACACCAGTGTTGCCACAACAATAACTACCAGCTCTGTGGGAAGAGGAAATTTCAGCTTATGCTTATACCGATCTCCCAGTTCCTTAGCAGTGACCAGCACCACAATACAAATGGCACTTGTGATGACATCACATAGATTAGCCTGAGAAATGTTCCGGAAAATGTTAATCCAGGTAATAACAAGCATCCCATGCCCTTGGCTACGTGGGATTTTTATTCCAATCAGATACTTCACTTGAGCTGTTAAAATGGTTAAGGAAGCACCAGTTGCAAAGCCATCTAGTACAGACTCAGATAGGTACATTGATACGAAACCCAGACGAAAGATTCCCATTAGAACCTGAGAAGACAAAGAAAAATAAGGATGAGTCTTAAGTGGTGCTGCAAATAAGATGGGAGAGAATTGTCTGGAGGCAGACAGCATTTGGCTATTTGAATCTTAGAAGACAAATTATCCTTTGGTGTTTCTAGTCCCTTTAAAAACATGTGGTTCCTTTTACTGTTGTGGAATACTACAAGCCTAAGAGTCGAATGAGGAGTTTGAGATAGAGTCAGTCAAACTCTAACACCAGCACTGGTCTGAAGTGCCTCCACTAGGTGGCTTGTCTGAATTTTATTTCCCATGCAAAAGAACAGTGCATTAAAAATGCTTCTGTTATACGGAAGCCAACTTTGGTTTTTGCGACCTTATAGTGAATAAAGTTAAATTTACGACCATTGCTTTCTGAACAGAACTTGAATGACAACAGCTAAGATCCCTACTTCAGTGGCACTGTTGAGCAGTTTTTAATTTTAGCCCTGTGAATAGAAGGGAAAGTTAAGTACGGACAGCCTTTGTGTCATCACTAAGGTCAGAAGTGGTAGAAGAGCTCTCAAACTTTCACAGATTCCAGGGTACTGTTCTTAACTGGTTGCTGCTGCTTCCTTTGATGACTTTGTAAAATATACCTTCACAAGGGCATTTTGTTCATAAATGTGACCTGAAATTTCTTAGTAAACAAGAAGATAGCTAACTCAGTCTCAATTTATATATACATACAATTAATAGGCAAGTATGTTCATCATGTTTCATTCAATGTTCTCTTAGTATACTTGTAACAGGCAGCATGTTAGTAAGTCTCAAAAAGTCCAGCACAGGCATTGTGTGAAAACTTAGCTAGCCAGTCTATTTCCCTTCTTGTCCTTTCTGTTTCTGAATTATCCTTGGACAGCAGTTTGGTAGAATATAGTACCCATAGCAAAATACTGAGAAGCATATTCTGAACCTGTGTTGAAATAAGTGAGTAGGTCTGCACCTTTTATTAAAATATCTAGGGACATGGAATTATTTCTTCATTGTTGAAGTACACAGCTACCTGGGAATTTCCCTCATGGTAAAATCTGTATGGAATTCTTGGCTTTATTAAAGGAGCAAGGCCAAGAGGCAGACAAGTGTCAAAACAATAATCTCACAGAGGACTCTTTGTTTTGCTTGTGCTTGCTAGAGTAGCGAAGACAACTGCATACATCGTGCTTCCTCAGAGCTGCCTACTGTTAGGAGGCTTTCTGGAGAAAGCAATCCACAAGTGAACTGATGCTGAATCTCTCATTGATGGAGAGTCAAACCAAAGCTTTGGTCATACAAAGAATCTTTAGAAACTTCATACCTTGCCTGTGGATGTCAGCAATCACTTACCTGATACACTCCAGCCACAAATGTCAAGGCTGTAGCAATGCCGATAGCGTAGCATTCTTTCCCACACTCAGCATTCATCCCCGCGATTGTAAGGTTGAAGGCAGTTGTGTTGAACTGACTGTCATTCTGCAGAGAGCCATCACCCGTGGCTGGTGGGAAATCATCATTCAAGTCAAATCCAGCCAAGAGAAGTTCTCGGTCCACAACTTGACCTACCATTAAGCTTATCAAGCTGAAAATGCCAACTGACACGTGACGGGATGTACCCATTAAGAAATAGATGATGTTGGCAAAGAATGATGTGTAAAGACTATAAATGGGCTTGAGACCTGCCAGCAGTGAGTATGCGATTGCTTGGGGTACCAGAATGATCCCAATCACTAACCCAGACATAACATCCCCCCAGATGTACTCTTTGCACTGGTACTTGGGAAGCCATCGTAAAACAGGAAGGAAGTCCATGACAAAGTTCTTCAGCTTCTTTGGGGTGCAGGAGCAGCTCTTCCTTAGCTTAGTTAGCATGACTTCTTTCCTATTAATCTTGACATGAGTCTTTCTTTCCATGACAAAACAGGAAGAGGTGCTGTTTTCCATTGTGGTAGCATCAAGTGGTCTTTCCATTGGCACAGTGTTTACTTCATGTATGTGTTCCTGCGATGTGAAGAAAGCAGCTGTTAGGTTGCAATTCATGAGGTGTTTTTTTTAGCACAGATGCTTCACGCTACGTCTTTGTCATCTTATTGTGCTTTTAAAGAAGCATCACCCTAACAAGAACACCACCACAGGGCTCTAGTGACACAGAAATCTAAGAAATAAATCTGCAGACTGAGCCCTTCGTTGTTGGCATTTAAGAGTACATTTGATTTGATCCAATTTGCTTTACTAAGAGAAAGTTGAGTTAAATTAGTAATTTCTTTGTACAGATTTTTCCATCAGCTCTTCCAGATACTCCATCATACATATCTGTAATCAGAGGTAGCACTTGGTGGTGTGAAGTAAACATGCACTAGAGAGGTAGACTATGGTCTTTCTAATAGTGCATCTGTAGTTATTGATGCGGAACTCACATGTGGTATAGTGATCTGTGACTACAGCTGTTCTCAATGAAGAGGAGAAAAATTTTACTAGTGGAACCTGTAAAGCAGGTTCTGTTGTTAATGGACTCTTAGAAGCTGCTACATAACATGAACTTTTTGAATTGCAGATTGTTTTGGTGTGCAGCTTCCATTAATAAATAAGCATCTCCTCACAAATAGGCAACATGCACCATGATTGAATGTGTTACCATTTGAGAAGAGTGCTATGTGTTAGTTTTTTCAGCTTTAAACCCACAGCTACTCTAGTTTTGCTGTCCAGGGAATAAGATGAAACAAGTAATTAATTCTGTGGGCAGCAGAGCAAACACGGTGGTGTTTCCTATGGTTCCCCTGCACATCAGTTTTCTGATACATAAAGCCTGGAAGCGTTTGTATTCTCCAGATAGAGGTGATTTTTGTGTCTCTCGCCTCTATGAACACAACTGTTTTCACCAGACTCAATCCCTGTATTTTTGCTCAATTGTCAAATTAAGTTGAAGGTAGCTTAGTGCATTAATAAGTAATTTGGCGGTAGGTTGGGACGTGACTGAGAAGCAAAACAGTATGATACGCAAGTGTTCTAGCTTACAACAGTTTAAAAACAACAATAGGAGCAGGAAGGTGGAAAACGCCAAACAGAGTATGCCAAGTGGCAAATCTTGTCTTCTGGTTTGCAGTAGAAAGAAAGAAGACCCATATATACAAACTGGGAGATAATGAATGCCTCATATTGACCTACAAGAAGAGAGTATGGGCTACTGTCATGGTATGCAGAATGTCCAGGAGGGGAACTTCTCCAGCCCAGCCTCTCCCGGTGTCATAAACAGCCAGGATCTCTGCCACAAAGCTTTTTGGTGACAGGTGTAACATTGCAATATAATGTCAAAGCTTGTCATCACTTACAAGTTAAAGCTGTTTTCCTGTCTTTCAGTATCTAGAGACAGAAACCATATCCATCAGTTTCCTAAAACTTGAAGTACACTCACTGGTGCAGTATTCTACTGGTGTATTTTAATAATTTTAGCAGTTAATGGTAAATTTAGACTCCAGTGACAAAAGGGGTCATTCTCTGTGTAAATTTGGTACTTTTTTTTTTTTTTTTAAGAAGAGTATTTTGATTTGTTAATGTTTGATAACACCCAGTTAAAGTCTAGCATTTGAAACTGAGAAAAAACGAAGGGCTTAATCCAACTGGAAGCTTAAATTCTAAACAAAATAATAGATTCCCATCAGCCTGTATGTTTTTGATCTGTAACACTCCAAATATAGAGTGTCATATTAAAAAGTCTTCAGTCTATCCTGCTTAGAATTTTTTTTTTTTTCATGATTTTGGCAAATACCTTTCGCCAGCAAATTGAAAACAATAGAAGATAAGTATCTGTAACTACTGCAGAAGTCTTAAACAAGCTCCCAGATTTTAAGTGACACAGCATGATATATAAGGCCATGCAAAGTTTAACCACAACTTGAAACAGGATGTTTTAAGTGTTAGAGGTGCATAATTAATTATTTTGTGAAAGGCAGAAGCAAAATTCTTGTTGGAGATGGGTGGACTGATTGTCCAAATTGAAGATGACCTGCATAGTAGTCTAATTTTTATTTTTTTAAAAAAATCAGTAGATTTCTATCCATCCCAATTGCTATAAATAATTTTTAGCTACCAATGTGTAAGTTTCTTTATGTTTGTAAGTAAGATTTATTTTCATCATAAGGGAAAACTAATTACAATTCAGTGTAATTATTTATAAAATTTGATGGCTCTTTGATTTTTAATCAGTTATGCCAAATATGCTTTAGACTGTCATGTACTGCATGGTTATGCTAGGAAAGATCTGCTTGGCAGGAAATAGGTTGGATCTAGTCTTTGATGGAATGCAAAGATGGGAGAAAAGATAAAAGAAGTTGCAACACCAAGAGAAGTACTTAAAAGCATATGATTGAAGTTTACCAAATAGGGAATGCCAGCAACTCCAATAAAGACACTAATTTTTATGATGCAAAAAAACAACACTTCCTGTCTTACCTATGTTAGTTTGGAGAGTAAGAGGCTTGTGCATGGGGACATCAAGTCCTGTTTGAATGCCATCCACTTCCTACAGCCAAATCAATGCAGACAGCCACAAAGTAAACACAGTGCCCTTGTTCTACATAGTTAAAGGCTAGTGGGCAGGTGAATATCCAGTAAGTGCTTTTGATAGGCTAGATAAAAAAAGATTGCATTGGCTTCTGTACACTAGCCTCATGTATTTAATTTTACAGTTGCTGTCTGCCTCTGTCTAAACTCACACAATTTACTTGCAAGTAAAATTGTATTTACAAAATCTCATTAAAATTCACACATATGCATTGTCTGTGCAGCTTCCTGAGGGATGGCAATAGTTTTTAATACAGAAGATTATTAGAATATAATTTCTTTGAAAATCTGTTAAGAGATTTTGTGTATGAATGGTAGTTTAGTAATATATCTAGTCTGTACTAATTTACTGGATAAACAGGATGGCAGCTTTTTGTAAAAGCCAAGAACAAAAAGCTGGTATGGCAAAGCACGTATCTTTTCAGCAGTTTTGATGCATTTTGGACACAAGTCAAAAAAACTTTTCACCTGGTGGAATAAATACATTCAAGCTCAAACACTGCTAAATGCTGACAGAAAGTAATTTTCTTCTGTTTTTTTTTTTTTTTTTTTTTCTCCTGAAAATAAAGGTTTGCTTCCTGTAAACAACCATTTTTCTGCTAGAGAAGTTTTCAGATCCATGTCAAATGAACATGTTATCTATAAACACTTAGCTCTGAAACAAGATGTTTAGACTTTAATTGTTGCTTTTAGAACATAGTAAAGGTACACTAAATAATACAGAGTGGTTTGATGGTTAAGATCACCAAGTCCAACCATTAACCTGATGCTACCAAGTCCATTGCTAAACCGTGTCCCTAAACATTATATCTAAACATCTTTTAAAGGACTCCAGGGATGGTGATTCAGTTGAAGGGACATTGTATATCAGCAAAACATTTTCACCTGCCTGCATATCCCAGTAGGCCTCAGGCTGTGATGCCTGAGCACAGTAATAACTTAGTTGCTTCGTCTGAAGAGAATGGGATTCCACCACGGCTGCATACATTTGTGCAGCCTAGCAGAGAGCTGGGAGCTTCCACTGCTCTTGCCATCTCCAAAGACAGGGGGGTGTACAGCAGATTGCTCTGCTCCTGTGCATGTGAGTAGACCCTGGCCTTCTGTTTCTGGCAGTGAGATACAACTACCATACCAAAAGTGTTAATCCTTGAGCAATATTCAGAAGCCCTAGGGGTGTCAGTAAATAGATCCTCTACTGTTCTGTCGAACTGGCCCATTTTTAGCTCAGCCCTTACTACGTGGTTTATAAGAAAAGGGACAGCCTGTGTTTCAGGCACCCCCTCACCTCCCAGAGCTTCACAGAACATATGTTTGCATTTTATTCAAGTGAAGGTTTCCCATCACTTGCTGAAAGAGCTGTTCTTAGCAGATGAAGCAGCACATAGCATAGAAAGTATCTATGCATTGCCTTCTCAGCTATTTAATATGAGTGAAAGTTAACTGCATGCACATTCATATACATATGTTTAAGCTGTATAATTACGGCAAAAAGTAACCTTGGTTATTTTTAATTGTATTTTGATGTTTGGAATCTTCACAGTTAAGTTTTTTCAAGTTGCCCTTGACCATATGAGCAAAAGCAAATATCTTTATTTTCTTTTTGTCTGCTTGTGCAGAGGAGCTCTCTGAACCACGCATTCTTTCACATTAAATGCAGTGACTCAGTTTATCTTATGAAATAGAGAAATGAAGCAAAGAACTGCTCATGCCCAACAAACTGCCAACTTTCCAACCGGCCTTAGTCCCGCCTTTCTTCCTGTCTTTTCACCATGCCATTGACCTGACAAAATCTCTCTGCAGGGGAGATTTATCTTTTCAAATTCCATGACAAGCAGTTTCTGCTAGTACACATACAACCATTCTGGCTGGATGAGTTGTTCTTTGTGAAACAGCACAACCCAAAATAACTTTTTTTCTGATGCATCCATTTGTCTCCCCATCCTGATTGACCACCAGAAAATCTGAAGCTTTATGTCTAGAAAGCCTAAGAGGGAGTAGGCAAGGTGAGCCTGCCTCTTTCTACTAAAGAGATCTTTTAAATGCTGTATTTGGGATGGAAGTCTGATAGTGTATCACAACTCTACACTATAATCACTTGCTTTTGCAGAAATAGTGATTGCAAGTGTAAGTTAGAATAGATGCCTTTATATAGTTTAAACCGAGTGATTCTTACAGTTTTTTCTATGTTGAAATTGCTAAAAATTAATTTGGGTAGAGAAGGTTTTATTTTTATCTTCTGAAGTCTTGTTGTATTTTTGTTGTTGTTGTTGCATAAATCACAGAAAGACATGAGAGACATTAAAACACTTTAAAGTGTTGCGTTAATCTGTTCATGTTACTCATCATTCTTATTTGGCAACCTTTTCTGCCTGTAAGAAAACCTCTCTTGGTCTCTAGTGGCTGTGACTATGTTACTGTTCTGGTTTTGAAAAAAAATTCTCTGCTCAGCCTCATCTATGGTGCATAGATTCAATGTACAGAGGTGTGTGATGCATGCAAACAAGGCTTTTTTCAAATCAAAAGTGCCCAGAAGCCCTTTTGCTGTGCCCTCTGATCCGTTATGGTGGCACAATTGGTTCTTTGAACAGACTTGAGCAGATGTGGTGAGGACAGTTAGTCTGTGGGATCTGACTAGTCTGAAATAAAATCCCCTGAAAAGCATGTAATATAATACGATAATGTAATATAATACTTTATTACGTAATGTAACAATATGATATATGACATGATGTAATGTAATGTAATACTGCTTCAGCACCTTCTGCTTTGATTTATTAGTCTGGTTTTGCTATGCAGAAGTACTTAGAAATGCCGTCATAACCTACGAGTTTTTGAAGGGATTGGGCGACAAAACAAGTGAAATGAATGTGTCTTGTTGTCTTGCATAAAGGATTGTGTTTTCAGCTTTAAAGCTGGACAGGCTTAGATGTTCTTGGAAGCAGAGTTAAGTAAGGTGCCAGCAACCAAACTCATTTATTTAAACACTGACCTAGCAATCTTTCAGGCTGTAGGCAAGGAACATCACAGTGCCTTTTAGGAAAATAATGTGAAGCTCTGTGGTCTTAGTGAAAAGCTCACTTTGTCTGCACAAAACACTGTGGTTTCAAAGCATTTTCCTTTTGAGTTTCAATGTTATACTAATCCAACAGTGAAAGAAGAAAACTATTACAATTTATTTGTCTCTACATGTTTGGAAAGCCAGAACAGTAGTTTGAGTCCTCCAGATATTAACATGTTATATGAAGGAGTTAGTCTGAGAGTCAGGCAATCTTTTAGATTTGTGTATTTCTAATTAATGACTCCAATTCACAGCTTCTACTTCCAGCTACAAATTGATCTAGGCAAATTAGGCTTTTTTTAAAATGCCTGCCTTCACCAACAGCTGTGATTCAATTCGTATTTTCCCAAGGATTCTCAGTCCAGTGTTCCTGTGAGTAAGATGACAGCTGCTGACATGTAACAATCTCAGAGGTGATGAGCATGGTGCAACAGAACTCACACAGTCAGCCAGCAGCTCTGGTTAAGGCTGGCACATCAGATCATCCTTAGGAAAGATCAGACCTTGAAAATTATTAAGTAGTTTCACTGGTTCTCCCGGGACTGGTTTTGTTCAGGGGTTTCAGAACGTACTGGTCAAAATGCTGGCATGCACTGGAAGGCGAGGCAGTGTTATTCTTCTGGACTGTCTCAGGGCATAACCACTAAAATGACATTTTGTGTAGGGTCAAAGAACATTCCTAAAAATCAGTCTTCTTGATTTTGGAAAGGTAGCTGAACCAAAGTGAAAGTCTGTTTTGGTTTTTTTAAAATCTTTCAAGACAGCTTTTCAAGACCTTAGTCATCAGTCACAAAGCTAAACTAAGCTCTTTTTTTCTGCCATGTGTTTTTGCTAGACTTTGTTTAGTCATGTTAAGCTGTTGTAGAGAAAAACAAGTTTGTGTCCCATTCTCATGTTTTTTCCTGTTGCTTTCTCTGGTACATTTACTGCACCCAATAAGGTCAATATTTTGGAAACCCATTTTCATATTTAATAAATTTAAAAAATGCTCATTTTTAATAATAATTTAATACCTGGAGAATGAGATAAGCTTAATGTAGGCTACTTCTCTTAATCACAAATTAAAACTAGCCAAATAGCTGGTCTTGAACTGTTAGACCAGGGTTTGCAGGAAAGAGAAATTTCGTACCAACTGCAAACAACAATTTCCATAGCAATTTCCAAACTACGTGTTTTACAAAACTTTGCCCAGTATCTTATAATTAATATTTATGAAGGACAGAATAATGACCAAACTGAAAAGGCAACACCAGTGTGCAAAATATCTGAAAAAAAGGCAGTTTTGTACTTTTGAAAACAGGCAAAGAGCAAATAAACCTGAGTTCAGGGGTGTGGGAGGGGAGGCAGATGTCTTACCTGGGTAGCTTTTTGACAGGAATGTTCAGCTCTGTTTTTGCACGTTGGAATGAATGAAAGTCTTCAGCCAGGCATTGCTCTATTTGCATAAAGGGTAATTATTAGCTAAATATTCCTAAAGGGAAGAATGGGTAGTTATGAAATCTTGAGCTTGCTGCTTGGTAGTGTGTTGTCACTTGTAGTGCTCTGAAAACTTGGATGTATATGCAGCAATCACTGAGGATTTGAGTTTAAATAATGGGTAAGATTATTAATTAACTAACACTGATCCAAAAATTATGCTGAGTTCAAGCTAGCACACTTCTGACCTTTGAAGCTGCTTCTCATCTGAGATTTGATCTGGTTTATACATCTTTATATAGCATTAGCTTTTAATTTTATATATTCAAGGTGGAAGAATAGAACTGCAGTCTTGCCTGAGATTTGTGCATTTTGCAGTCTGAAATAAGCACTGAAGCACTGTTCTGCTCAGAGAACAGGATGGGAGTGCTGGAGGTCAGAGTTCTGTTCCTACACGTCAGCACATTGAGATCACAAGATCTCTGTTGCTTCTGTGTAAAGTGAAGACTGTAAAATGTAGGCAAATCAGCAGGACAAAGACTGACTTTCTGCTCATTGTTCATGAGTTATATTAATGACCAGGTCCCCTCTCTGTTACCTTAGCTGTTTGGATAAATGCAAATGACAAATGATCTTACATCTCCCCCTCTCGACAAAGGTGATAGGTAATTCTTAATGGTTACTAAGCAGTGCAGGTCAACAGATTGGGCACAAGGCCAGGACTTGCAGGAACTGCATTCAGTTGGCTCACAAGCTAACGGATGAGGAGATGTGTATGTTCCTCAGCCAAGGAAGAAGACAAACATGCAGAGAATGAGAATCTGAAGTGGGAGGTGCAAGGCCTGGAAAAGGCTGTGTTGCAAGATAGACAAAGATTGTTCCTCCTTCCCTGCCAGAAGGAGGGCTTGCAGGGGGTTGCAGGGCACAAGCATGTTTACAGAGGGCTGGATTCCAACATCATCTTTTATCCCACTCAAAAGTTCCTTGCTGCTCTTCATTAATAAAAAGAAAACATCAAAATTATGAAAAATGAAAGTCAGAATACCAACATGAGGGTGGAACATTAGGAAGCACATCTCACCTCTGTGATGCTAAACTAGTGATGAATTATTAAAACTTCTGGCTGTTACCAAGAACTCAAACTTGGTGACAGTATTTGTGACATTCTAATCCCAAAAACTAAGGAAGATAATTTAAGTCTTAAGAAAATTCTCTTTCTTGACACTTTCCTGTTGAAAGTCTTGTCAAGCATTTCTGTCCCTTTTCCAGTCCCAAGATAGCTAGCTCTTTGAGTAAAAGGGAGGCAGTGGTGCACTTAATCTGCATAATGAATTTTGCACACTGCAGGTTGTAAGACGGTGTATCTTTGGTCTTGTGCACCACAAAATAGAAGAGGCTTTATTGCTCCTGTTAATTTCTTTTCATGCTGCGGCATTTCTTTCCTGAAGATAATGTGACTTAAAATTGGTCTCACAAATTGGTCCTTTTGTCCATTTTACTACCTGATTCATAGAACCAAAAGCTGTCTTCTGTAATGACATCTTAAAATGTGCCTGCCAGCTGCTACAGAACCAAAGTATGCTTGCGTGCTTTGTTCTCCTTTACCATGTGTTTCCAGTATTTGGAAACTCTACAACTTCTAGTATTATGCAGTCCTCAAATTTGCAGAATAAGTGGATTTTTCACAAATTATCATTTTTTTGGAAGAGACCTCCCTGCGTTTATCAGGACTTTTCCCAGTATCCTAAGGCTCCTAAGAATATCACGGGATTTTCAGATTATCACTTGGCTCTGACCAAATAGAGTTGGCCTGAAGCTAGCCTAAAAATAGCACTTTCTGAAATGTTAAAGGAAATAAATTTCAAATTATGATTCTGAAATATGTGAACACTAGTTAGACACAACACCATTCAAGTGATCTCTGAACAGGACAATTCCACTTGGGGGAAGAAGGGACAAAATGAAGCAGTCTCTTATTTTGTTTTGAGAAGTTGTGAAAATAATCTAGTTTTGAAGAAACTACATTTTATGATGAACAAACTTTACTTGACATACAGAAATATTGACAGCAGAAGGTTCACCAGTGCTTTAATTATAGGAATGCTAGTTCACCTCTAATGAAGCCATTTATCAAGGCTTCAGTCCAATAATAATTTCTGAGTGGGCAGCTCCTGGTGTCCTGGCTGAGTTCCACTGATGCTAACAAAGCAGGACTAAGTTCTAAAAGGACTGCCTTTCCGTGTCAAATGCTCAGTTGTATATTTCAGAAACAATAGTATTTGGCTAAAATAACAAAAATACATGCTACAATGAAACACACATCTTTAAGAATAGAAACTACTTAAAAAAATACCATTGACTAGTAATTTATATACAGATTAATTTCGTTTGCGTGACTTACTATTTATCCATATGAACAGATGCCTAATATGTACTGGATTAAGAACTGGAAAAAAGTTAAAAGTGAATTCTACCTGAGG
This sequence comes from Apus apus, assembly GCF_020740795.1. Lineage (NCBI taxonomy): Eukaryota > Metazoa > Chordata > Aves > Apodiformes > Apodidae > Apus > Apus apus. The sequence continues at coordinate 64,127,477 of NC_067312.1, read as the reverse complement.
ATATTAATGAAAAGAGAGAAAATACATTTGGCTTTGTTGGCACATTTACTTGAGGATTTCAGAACAATTCACAGCATTGTTTCGGATATTAAAGAATGCTAAATCAGTTGTAGAGAGAAAGTTATAAGTGTCTGCTTACTGGGCTATAATCGGTAACATCAAATCTTCAAAAGTACATAGTATAAATGTAATAGCAAATTTATGTATTCAAAACTGAGTAAGACCATCCTTTACTATGCATCCTTCCTTCTGTTTCCTGCTGCAAACAGAGAACCAATTGATTAGCACTTACCATAGCTGCAGTAGTTCCACAACAGATTGCTTATCAGCACACAGTGGCACAACTCCACCAGAGCACAGCTATCTACAAGAGTAGATTATAAATTCTTTCATGATATAGTTTGGATCTGTCCAATGATATTACTCCAGTAGTGTTTACAGTAAGATAACATAAATAGTAATACTGGAAAAAAACTGTGTCATGTAGAATGTAATCACAGGTAGAAGATAAGCTTAAAATCATTAAATTACAGGGACTGGTAATCTCTGCCTTCTTACTCATCCCTCCTATTCCTTTCTGATAGAGCTGGTAGCACTATGTGGAGATCAACTGGAAGTGCAGTCCTGACTTAAGCTTTAACAGTTTCAGAGGGTTTATATACATACTTCTATTAGACAAAAAAAAATACTCTACTACTCTGTTAAATGGTATTAGATTGCCAGTGTACAGAACAGTCCCAGCTCACAGTGTTGAGCTGTCCATTGTCATTAATGGAATTTTATCCTTCAAAAGAGGATTTTTATGAAAATACATTATGGAGGAGTCTTGGCTGAGGAATCTTATGTCAAGGAAAACTTTACACACCTTCACCTGCCACTGAGTACCAAATGTCTGAGCTTGTCTGCCTTATAAACAAAACTGCCTGTTGTTTCATCCGTAAACAACCAGAACTGCAGAACCAAAGCCTGCTTATTGGTTGATTTGGGATGAACATTATTAGTGATAATTCTAAATCTCAGAGGCAAATTTACAGCAACAAGGATAGTCTCTCAGGAATACTGAAGCTTCTTCACCCATTCCTTACATTCCTATGTGATCTTAACTGGATATTCAAACCCCATTTCTGTGTGCAAAGAAAACAGCATGTTTCTTACTGCATTGTGAGGTAAATTTTCTTTCTTTGGAAGCACAGAATATAATGCACATTTATACTGAAAAAGGAGATACTTGTCATATTAGTAGAAGTTGTTTGGGATGGGGGATGAAAGAAGAAAAAGGGGCTATACATAAACATGAAGACTATGGAGTGGAAGAACTATCAACGTCATATTTAGTACATAGTACATCACTAGCCTAAATTATAATGCCAAACCAGGTTCAGAATAAAATTATCAGCTCTCAGTGTGGAGACATGTAGGTTTTAATCTCACAGAAAACTGTCTATAAATGCAATTGGTTAGCTTTTCCTCTTTAGTTGTAAGAAGTTTTGTTATATTGTACATCCAACAGCAAGAGCAGACCCTGAGATGCCATTTAAAGAACTGCTCTTTCTAGGTTGGGTTATAGTGCTCATTTGTCAGTTCTGAAAAATTTGGAAACCACTCATCTCAAAAATTCACAAGACAGTGGATGACAGATGAGTTGTGCCTTTTTACTGTCATAACTTACTAAACATCAGTAGACTAGGAAATTGACTCAGTATTATTTAAAGAAGAACATTTTCTATTTTTCATTTTGCAGATAAATGATATATTCAAGGTAGACATACAGTTGCCGGTGGGCAAGCAAGAATCCATACAGAAAGACACACCTGAAGATACATCTGCCATGCAAATAGATCCAGGAGCAGGTGGACTTAGAAGCTGTCTGTACTTCAGACATTAGAAAATTACATCTGCTGAGAAGTCTAGCCACAAATCTTCACACTTTCAGTATATACCTCCATGTGTTTCTTTCCCTAAACAATTTTTTACTTGTCCCATCACGTGGTCCTCAATACAGATCTCACAGATGTTTTGAGAAACATAAGATGGAAAAAGTTGAATACCTGGGAAAAGTAGCACATTGTGCATTAATGCGAGATTTCAGCTCCATTTACATCATGTGGATGGAACCTAAGAGCAACCTGAATGCTTACAAGATGAACATGACAGACTAAATAGAGCATTGTTGAATTTGTTTCTTGTTGCATATTTAAGAGCAGGGAGGGCAATAATTCCAACTGCTTGTGATAGTTCTCAGTAGTAAATAAGCTATGTCCTGTGCTATAGCTAGATTCACATACATTTGGACTATATTTCAGCATACAGCTAACAGACAAAAGAGCAGAAGGAGCATAAACAAAGTAAAGATGTGAAAATGCAGGAGGGGCAATAGCAGTACTGTGAAATAAAACTAGTAAGTAAGTTATATACCATGGAGTCTTGTTACTGAAGGTACAGCATTAGCCTAGGTGCATGAGTTAGAATGCTGGATGCATACAGGGAAATATTCTGCTGCTGCTTGGAAAGAAAAGTTTAGTGACAACTTTCCCAGCCAGTGCCAAGAGGAGTTATGTGCTTGAAGCAAGCTAGTTTTAGCACTCAGTCATCATTCCTCTTGCTTGTGTATCTGAAAAGTAACCCTTTAATCTTGATTACGGATTTAGTCTCCCTATCCCCTATTTCAAAAACTTTTGCTGATAAATGACATTATTTGGAGTTCCACAGTCAAGGACAGCATAAAACCACAATGAACATTTTATTTGTAGCCATGTGCTGTGCAGGAGGAAATCACTTTCACATATCAAACTCTGTCAGAAAGGAAGAAATGTGTCCTATAGCAGCACATCTCACATACAGTGACTGAGACTACCCTCACTGAGTGAGGTTTTGAGTTTGTAGTCAAGAATCAGCCAGAGTGCATTTCTTGCTATTGGATTTGCCTTTTCATTATTTGATTACTTCCTTTAATTAACAGATGTCTATACAACAGATCTCAACAAAGGATCACAACAAAATCTCGCAACAGTCTAAATTATTCCTGACTACCTGCTCTGATTGGGTATTTTTGCACCTCTGGAGAGGCCAGATACTAAAATACCTTCTGCCTTTGCCTAAATTGCTATGCTGTTTCCCCTTTTACATCTTGAATTTGTTTTAAAAAGGGGCTGTGGGGGGGAAGAGACACAACAATCTAACAATATTTTCCTAGCAAGCTAACTCACCTCGGCACAGGAAGCTGGTGATGCTTTGTCTGCCTCTCTCTCTCTTCCCCCCACACACAGCTCGTTCATTGCTGAAAGAAGAACTGACACACTGCTCACAAAAGCAGGCTGAGTAAGAAATGGAAAATCATAGGCTGTGATTAGCATCAGCTTGAAAGCATTCATTGTTTTCTTGCACTTCTGTGTGTCTGCATTTAAGCCAAATCACAAGGATTTTGTGAGTGGCCTTGCAAGGTAGAAATTAAATAACACTTCTTTCGAAGAGCAAAGAAGCTAATTAAAATGCTGTAGAAATCAAAGGCAGTTCTATTTTTAGGTATTTAAAAAAATAAAGATTCAGCTGAATGCGCAGTCTCCTGGATGGTTTGTAGAAGAGGCAGTGATTTCCGATAAGTAACAGATACTGTATTTGCATTTTTGAAGCCAGTTTTTTCCTAATCCACAAAAATTCATACCGGTCCTTCATTTTGCGCATGTCTCATGCTGGTTGGTTGTGTGGATGGATTAACCATGACAGGCTGTGACATCAGCAGGGGCTGGATGCTGCCTGGCTGTGTGGTTCTGCAGAGCATCCTCCCGTTACTGCTGGGCTGACTCATTCACTCTGTAGGGTGAGTGAATTATGCCTACTATGGGTCCAGCATGGTCTGAAGTCCTTGGCATTGTGCCTCTGTGCAGAGGCTGTGCCATAATTGTAAAGCAAGCAGATTTTCAGTCCCACTTCAGCAAACAATACAGCTGACAAGCCAATGCAGAAAGGTTTTATTGCTAATAAATAAACCTGGAAGTGATAAAATATGCCAGTTCTTTACCATAAGTGCAGTAGTCTTGCAACTTTGGAAAAGCCTTTGAGCTTTTTAGTCTGCAAAGCATGTATGAAAAGCACAGGCTGTGTTTTTTCTGGGGACTGCCGGGGAGGAAGAATCAGTGTTCATGAACCTGTGAAAGGTGAAGTGATGGCTATTTTAGGGTGTGCGGACTTTATGGAAGGGAGCCAATTTACCGTACCTGTAGTGATCATAGGAAGTGAGAGCAAGTGGAGGAGGAACATGGCAGGAGCAGCTCTGGTGTGAATGGGTACTGTATTGTCAGCTTCCACTCCACTTAGAAGGGGGAAGTGTTGTTTATTAATAACCCAGGAGCCTGCTGATTTTGTAGTTACTCATTAATGATCTTGTGCTTAAGCCTGAAGTACCAATCTAGTAGGGTTTTTTTGGTTGACTTTGTGGAAACCTGGAGCAATAACTGCTGAAACAGCAGCCTCTGGAAAGGTGAATGCTAATGTGGGCGATTCTCATTAGCATGGCTAATCTTTGGTGTCATTTCCATAGTGCTCACATTCCTTAGGACCTGCTTTTAAAGTCTGGGTTTTTTTAAAGTACTCAGCAGAACAAGAAGCTTGTGTAGACAATCGATGGTTTTGAAGCAAACAAGGTCTCTAACAGCCTGAACTTTAAACTGGCTTCCTTTTGTTCCTTATAGCTGCAAGAGTAAGTAAAAAAACAAGGAGGCAGGATCCTTATGTGTTGTAAGAGGGACTTGGAGGGCAATGGGTGGCCCTCTTGGAAAAGATAAACTTGCTGACATTTCCTATCCAGAGCTTTTGAGATTCATCTTGGAGATCCTGTGATTACCATTTATGTGCTTTACTGTCACTTCAACAACCTGCTCTCCTGGCTAAAGAAATAAGACAGTTGCTTCTGAAGACAGTTCCTTCTGGAGGACCTGGCAGCAGCAAGAGTTTGAACGGGTGTAGTTTATTGGTGCTTGTTCTTACAACTTTCCAGTGAACATCTTGGCTTTGGACACTGAGCTCCTTTCCAGGTTAGGCTGGGTCTGCTCCGGAGGTGTCTGATTCCTAAAATGGCATCATGGACTCTAGAAAGGCAGTTAGCAGTTCTTTGGGACACAGTATCTAAGGATGCTTCTGGTAGTAGTCATCTGCTGGTGCAACTGTTTATTCTTGAGGGGGGGAATTTAATTATCATGCATTTTTACACTCATCAGAAAGACAGTGACTGTGTTACCATTGGTCCATAGCCTTGTATCATGGCCAAGGGAGTGCTTGTTTGCAGGAACTGGCTTACAAGGCTGGAAGATGGTCTGACATACAGCTAAGCCATCTCTATAAAATGAATCATGGTATATCATGTCTTCATTATCTCAGCAGACATAGCAGGGTAGTATCTTAGACTCCACTTTCACTTCTTTCTAAGAATGTAACACAGAAAACCTCCCATGTGCTTTAGGGTCTTTTTGAAGTACCTCCGTCATGTAGTGCGTTTCCAAGTCTGAGGTCAATCTTGCTGAAAAATGTTATACCTGTTAAGGTGTTGTTTGCACCTCTCCTCTGCCAACACCTTACACCAGTTTTCTGTCCCTGTTTCTCAGCTACATTTGGCAATAGGCAAGCTATCTTTCCCAGAAGAAGCTCCCAGTGGGGTTGCAAGCAGGCTCTGCTGCCCTGGGAGTTGTGTTAGCCAGCCACTACAGCCTATCTACCAGAAGAGAGGCTGTTCTCAGACATGGATGAAAGCAAGCCAGATTGTGTTAGCTTCTAATGTGCTTGGTAACTGTGTACCCCAGAAATTCAAAGGGAGATCACATCACCTCAGTGAGAATGTCAGGATGAGAAAGGCACTACTACAGTGTATAGATATTTCCTAGTCATATCAATTGTAAGCCAGACAGGGCTCTCATCAATAGAACAGCTCTGTTGATGGTTACCCTACATGTTACCCTTGAGTTTCTAAATGAGCTGTGACCTACTCACAGGAGTCAGCCACAAGGCTTCCTATCCCAGAAAGTTTTATTCAGTACATTACAATAAAGTTTGATAAAGTTAGCCTCATGTGTTATCAGAGATTCAGTACTTACCTGAAGATTACCCAGAATCGAAACACTCCCTGCTGATGTTTTTTTGTTCTCTTCTCTGTAGATAAGATATTTGGTCCAATGTCTGCGTGCACTTGCTTTCCAGGGTGTGCTACTATATCCGTGGGCAGGATCACCTAAGGGTAGAAGGGAAGCAGCAGCAGCAGGGCATAGGAGTGCAGGAGCAGTATTCACAGGTGTGCTAACTGGAGCAGATCAGGCTGCGTTGCAGGGTGTTGACAGCCAAAGCTAGCCTACCCCTGCCCTACCAAGACATTAAGTTTGTGAAGGAGCATAGGCTGAAAGTGGCAAGGATAAGAAGCACATGATTAGCTTAAAACACTTTGACAGGTTATCCAGTAGCTGCTTATGCACTTGAAAAGAATTTCCCTCCATACTGGAAGAACCTTACTCCAGTAAAAGAAGGCAGTGGAAAGCTGTTAACAAGGGCCTGTAACCTTTGACTCGGCAAAGGATGGCCCACAAAGCACATGCTTTCAAGGAAGAGAGCCAGCAGACTGCCCTCCCTACTCATCACAGCTCTTTATGTTCACAGCACAGTTGTTGCTCTGAAGAGGTGGCACATACAAATATGGGCCTGGAACTGAGACCATGACAAAGGCTGGAAAGGCATCTCACCAGCAGGCAGCAGTCTCTGGAATATGGCAACTTCAGGGCTAGGGCTTGTAAGGGCATTGGTGCCAGGGTGCCCATAAACATGCTTTAGTGTAGTTGCTTTTAATGACAGAAGATAAGGAAGGCCTTATCTGTCAAGTCTCCCAGAAAAAGCCCATCTGAAGAACATTTGAAAGCCAGGCACAGATGGGACAGTGATCACCACTCCACAACAGAAATGTGCAACAGCAAATCATGAACAGCCCCTGACTGACAAGCACTCAAATGAAACTACAAGGACACAGCCTTCTGCATCGTCATAAATGAAGACAGTGGTGTCTAGAAACCATGATCAAGGGCAGAGAGATCAGAAGAGGAGTAAACAAAAAATAATAAAAAAAAAAATAAGGAAGGAAGATGACTGTAAAAGTCTGTGAGCTTGCTCAATCATGGATATGCCATGCTGCACCAGCAGGTCTGAGGTCAGATGTACAAAGCTGTTTTGAACAGCGTTGACAACGTCAAGTGAATTTGTCCAGGATCAGGGATTTACTTTGTCACATGCCTGTAACAGTTTTGATCTGATCTTCAGTGTCCTAAAATTATATTTATAGCATTCCTGCTAACAAACTGACAGTGGAGCCAATTTTTCCCATGCAAAATTTTTGTACATAATACCAGCTTGTGAGGTTACTGTTGTGCCTCACTTGTGGCAGTTGGCATGGCTTCCAGACACTGCATGGCATGCAACCATGCAAGCCAAATTCTAGTGATCCTGTATAGGTTTTTAAACAAACCCCAACAATTTCCCATCGGGAAAGTAGTATGGGTAAGGATAAGATCAAGATCTGAGAAATGGGTGATTCTATCAGTTAAGTAATAATTTCATAGAATCATAGAATCATAGGGGTTGGAAGGGACCTCGAAAGATCATCTAGTCCAAATAATATTATTTTATTAATAAAAGCATATTGCCTAATCCATTTGCAAGCAAGGAAAGATTCTCATAAAGTGACAGATCAGCTGAAGGATATAAGTAGTGCCTCTATGCCTGCACACATAACACAGGATCTCATGTTCTATCTCTTCAGTTATGGCTAGCAGTGGCATTCAGTTTTAAATATTTTACTTAATTGATACAAGAGGAAAAATGTAGATGTGCCAGTATCTTAAGTGTACATGCATTTCACATAGTACTGTGTAGACCTTACACTGGAGTCATTAATCTAAATGGGTTTATTAAGTTTTTACAAGACAGTAGAGTTAATAATTCTTATTCTTGCTGACTTTAAGTCTGCATGTAAGCAAATATTTCAATAGAACACAGGGTACAACTGGAAGTAGTTAATGAATCTGAGGGAACACAGCTGCCTTTTGCAACAAAATATTTGTCTTCGAACTTTGGAATAAGATTGTTTTTTTGTTTTGTTTTTTAACCTCCATCTAAGCAAAAACCCCCCAACAAGCCAACAAGAAAATCAAAACCCTAGTTCCAAATGACCGTTATTTAATTCAACAGTAACTTCTACAGGGCTCTTATGGATACTAAAGTGAGTGTCTTTCTGCTTCCTTTCTTTCTTTTCATAGCTGCAGCATGTGACTCTGGCAGGAACTGCAAGCCAGTCAGTGGCTGCAGGCATGATGATTCTCTCGTGGTGGAAGGACTTGCTTTAAAAGAGAAAAAGCAATTTCAGGTCTGTGGCAAAGTAGTGTTACCGAGCTGGGGCTTACACTGTGTGCTTGGTTACATCGCAGGTGGAGCTGCTGCAGTGGCTATCATGTATGTTACATTTGTTTTGCCTGGCCTTTTTTCCTCTTCTAGAGCATGATCAGAGATGCTGGTGACACTTTGTCCTTTTTGGGTTGCACAGTTCCCTTCTTTATTCACTAAGCAATTCTGTTAACCATTCTTAATCATCTGAGAACCCTGGGATTGCTATTACAGGTTCTTCACTAGAACCTTCCCTCCATCCAAAAGGCTCAGAAAAGCATGGGAAGGCACGGAAAAAAATGAAGTGTGAATATCAGCGCAGAGCCCAGCATTGATTTAAGAGATCTGCTGAGTGTCCCATTCTCACTTGCTATCTTGTGTGCTCACCACACCTTGCTAGCACTGAGCAGTTAGAAGGACTGTAAGTGATTGTCTCTCCCCCTTCCATCATAAACTAGGGCACTGCATCTGCAGTTCCTTTGTACAGCTTTCCACCCTGGCAGACCCAAGGTGCCAAGGAGATATTAGGCAAAACAGCAGAGGCAGAGCCTGGGCTGCACTGTGCCAAAGAAATAAGTTGTAGTGCTGTGGCAAGGCTGGAGATATCAGCCTTGTGAGGCACTGGCAAGACCCTGATGAGCCCTCCTATGTGACCAGGGCACGACTTTTCTCAAGAGTGCTTACAAAGCCTTTTGCTCAGGGCATACTGAGTTCAGAATTTGGGCACCAAGCCAAGGCTGTGGCTTGGATCAAATGGCAGTAAGTCACACTGCCAGAGTATTGTCAACAGAAGTTCAATTTTAATTCCTGTTTGGCACTTCATACTGTCAAAGCATAGCCTCCCCTGTCAGATTTCAGTTAAATCAAGCCACAAATTCAGTAGTTATGGGGAATTGTACATTGACCCACATATTACATTGTATTTGTTTTCATTTCTTAAGAGGTAAGAAAAGCCTTTCAGGTGTTTAAAACATATGTACAGATGTATCCTAGATACATTGCCAGTGCCAATTTTCATCCCCAGTGTAACAGAACTCCAGTGTTCCCATGCATGTATACGCCCAGAGTTTACTGTCTGTGCTCCTGCAAGATTCCCCAGCACAAACAGGTGGGTGAATTGTGGGGCTACTCCCACATGTATTCAAAGCTGTGTAAAAAGGATTGCAGCCTGAGATCCTAAGAGAAATTGTAAGCAAATGCTAACAATGATGTAAAGATTACAGACGTGTGATAAATTTTGCATTCTTTGAAAGATACAAAATTCTTTCTCAGCTGGAGCTAAATCCAGAAAAAGCACTGCTCAAGAAAGCTACATTATATATTGCAAATTTAGAGAACATTAAGAAGACTGCACATGGAACCAAGGTGGAAACTAGCTGGCATTGCAGTAGGGAATCAGATGGAGACTGAGAAAAAAGGTTAGCCAAAAAAGTCTAAATAAATTTCACTTCAGCAAAGAGTTAGAAATCTTAATACCCTGTTACAAACTCAAAATTCACCAAGCAAGCTCATTATGTTGCTTCTGTTATTGCTGCTGGAATAGGAAAAGGACATGAATTGGACAAGAAAGATGACCTGCATATGGTAAACACCTGTTACTTTAGAGGAAGGAAGCTTGTATCACTCTCTTCAACTACCTGAAGGGAGATTGTAGTCAGGTGGGCTTAGGCTCTTTTTCCAGGCAACCAGCAACAAGACAACAGGGCATAGCCTCAAGCTGCTCCCAGGGAAGGTTTAGGTTGGAAGTTAGGAAGTACTTCCTCATGGAGAGAGTGATCAGACATTGGAGTGGACTTCCCAGGGAAGTGGTGGAGGCACTGTCCCTGGATGTGTTCAAGGAAAGGCTGGATGTGGCACTTAGGGCCATGGTCTAGCTGATGTGTTAGTGTTGGTCATAGGCTGGACTGGATGATCTTAAAGGCCTTTTCCAGCCTTGGTAATTCTGTGACTCTGTGAATTCTAGTTGTGTGTAAATTTTGAGAGCTACAAGAAGGCAGCCATCTGACCCATTATCTACAACCAAGTGCCACCTTTGCTGTAATATTTATATTTGTACTTTTTACTATCTGTGTTCTTCAGAGTGATTAATGGGAAACTTCACTACAACTTTACTGCTTTGGATAACTTCATGGATCGTCTGTGGGAAAATAAGCTAATTCCAGGTAAGGGCAGCTCCCTACCTCCACAACTTGTTACATCTGTTTGCTTGTATTGTACAATCATCAGAAGATCCTTAAAGAGCTTTGCCAAAGCTGATTTTGATACAAATTCATTTTTTCCCTACTTGTCTTTACCTGATATCCATGTAAATGTAAACACTGTGAGCAAAACACTATTAGGGCAATTAAAACAACATAAATGGTTTTACATGGCTTTCAACAACAGTGTGAGATGTATGAATTGGGAAATGAGATCTCTTGGAGGGGAGAAAGCTTTGTACACATTAACAGGTCCGTGAAAGGACCAGAGAAGCAGATACTGAAGTTATAGCTTCCCTTGAATTTCTGCAAGCATGCACAGTTTAAAGTTCTGAGTCCTGAATCTAGGGTGCTGAATGTTAGTAATGATTACTGTAGTAACTGACAAGTAATGAGTGTGAGCAACCTCAGATCTGAAATATTCCTGGTGGGGACATGTAGAAACAGGAGAGAAAGCCCATTTAATGATGTGTCTTCATTAACAACTTTGTTTAAGATAATTCAGTAAACCCTTCATTAGTGAAAAAGAGAGAGCATTCACAGAAAAAGGAGACTGATATTTTTTTTCTTTTTCAGGATTTGAATTGATGGGGAATCCATCAGGATATTTTTTAGATTTTGAAGATAAAGAGCAAGTAGTAAGATGGAGAGACTTAATTACACTTGTCGCCAGCAGATACATAGGTGAGTTAAAAAAAAAAAAAAAAAAAAAGAAAGTATTAAAAAGCCTTGTTACATATTCTGTTGTAATCCCTTCTAACTGCCTCTGAACTGTGAAGAATTTAAAGACTCTGGATTTCAGCACAGAAGAAGAAAAAAGCCGTGACAGAATAGACAGTGGAATAATAGCTCCTTTAGTTGTGCTGATCCAGGCCCAACACCCTGAATGAGTAGTGTTCTGGGTAGCACCTTTGGCCTGGCCAAAGGTAACTTTGCTACGTTGTTGTATAGTAAACCCCCAGCTTGCAGTAGGACATGATAACCTGAATAACTGATAACCTGAATACTTCCCACATGTCAGCTTCAAATATCTCTGATGAGACAGAAACAACAACCTGAGTTAAGGCTAGGTGAGTGCCCTCACCACCAGGCTGTAATGTGTATCACCTTTTTCTCACCTGTCATATTTTTCAAATATTGCTGCATTTGATTGAAAATGAGAGATCATTTTGAAGCTACCAAAATCACATTTCCCTCATTATTAAAAACAGGTAATATTTGTACCAAGTTGTAGCTCTGGGTGCTAAACCTCTCATGCACTGCTAATTGGTACAATTGCCTGGATCAGGGACTAATTGAGGGGATTGTCTGAATATGCACCTCACTGATAGATGAGGCCTTTCCTACAGATAGGTACGGACTGGACCATGTTGCTAAATGGAATTTTGAAACGTGGAATGAACCAGACCACCATGACTTTGACAATGTGTCTATGACAGTGAATGGTAAGCATGTTTTGGAGCACCTTACTAGTGTAGTAAAGTGAGATAGGTATGAGGGATGAGGAGGATGGCAGGGTGACATTGAGAAAGGAGAGGTGCTGGTAAGAAATAAGGTAGATAGGAGAGATAAGAAATGTGAAAGGTATACTTAGTCTGTTTTGCTAAGGTCATGTTACTGACTACACTTTGTTCCCTGCTTGGACATCAGTATAAATACAGGGATAGTAGAACAGGGAAAACGGAGCAGGAATTGCGCTAGGAAGAGATAGTTCATTATTTGGATATAAAGTAAGATTACTTGGGTTAAGGGGCTGAAGGGTGGAATAAGAGGAAAATTGTTCATTGACAGATGCATGCTTTGAGAACCTGTCCTTATAAGACCTTTGGAAGAACCTTGTGAATGCAGCTGAGATTTTGATGTCTTCTCATGTTGTCAGTGCATAGGAAAGAGGAGCCCTGGGTTTTTTAGATCCTTCCAATAAATGCAATAATGAGTTATAAGATATCCCTGTAATTTTAGATCAAGATTCTACTTTGAGTTACCATCTTTGATACATATATCTGTTTGGGCTTCAGGATTTCTCAACTATTATGATGCTTGCTCAGAAGGATTAAGGGCAGCCAGTCCTCTGCTAAAATTTGGAGGGCCTGGAGATTCCTTCCACCCCTTACCCAAATCACCTATATGCTGGAGTCTTCTGTGTCATTGCTACAATGGAACCAACTTCTTCACAAAGGAGACTGGTGTAAGGCTGGACTACATCTCTCTCCATAAGAAGGTCAGTCCAAGATTTCACTATAAAGCTACTTTTAATCAGTTTGATCCAACTTACATTTCATTCTGATTTATGAAGTTGATTTCCAGATGAGCACCCAGTCTATAGCAGGAAGCATGGCTGTGGATTCTAAGAAAACTTTAAAGATGTTCACTCACAAGACTTCAACTCAAAGCAAATTTGCCTCTCCCTAATTCCCTGGGGGAAACAACTCCTCTACCTCTTTTCAATTTTATATTCTAGGAGGAGGTCATACAAACAGCACATGCTGTAATGTATTGGGTAAAAATAGTAATACCGTCTGGTCCACTGCTTCTCAGGGACTCCAGGAACATGTTTTCAGAACATTTATGTCTGTATGGTATGTTTGTGTGTTTACAACTGTTTCCTCAATTTCACTAAGCAGATATGAAGTATTGTTGCAGGGAGGTGGGAGTTCTCTCTATATCTTGCAACAAGAAGTAGAAGCAGTTGAACAAATTCAGAAGCTGTTTCCAAATTTTGCTTCTGTTGCCATATACAATGATGAAGCAGATCCAATGGTTGGATGGTCCATTCCACAACTGTGGCGAGCCGATGTGACCTATGCAGCTATGGTTGTAAAGGTAACTCAGTTCTTTGAAAGTCTTGCCATGGTAGAGTCTCCTGATGTGTTAATGCAGTTGCAAAAGTAGACTAACAGGCAATTTTAAAGAAGCTACTTAGAATGACAGTTCCAACAAAAGGAGAGTTCCCTATTGATACACCCAGGATTTCCCTGAATAGTGTGTTTTCAGTAGCTTTATTTAGTTTGTATTAGTTTTCTTTATCTTCCCTTTAAAAAAACAACTGAGAACTATCCTTCCATGTGTTGGAGAAGGTTTCAGATATTGTCAAGTCCCCCAGTTAATCCACCTAATTAGACTACACACGTGCATCCATTCTCCATGCAATACTACTGTGATAATCTGACTGCTACTAGCTATTATCTTACTTGTGTAAGACATAATTAAGAAGTCCCTTGAGCTCTCATTGTAAGCCCATTCTTTCATTTTGGGTAGTGACTGTATGTGTATTCCCGTTAATTACTGCTAGGAATTGCTGCTGTTGATCTGCAAAGCAGAAGAAGAGAATGCTCAGCATTCCTGCCCCTGCCAGATGTTGTGGCCTGTCCCCAGAGCAAGCTCGGCTCTTGCACCTGCATAGCAATAGTTCCCACTGCAGGCCTGTTGCTTTGTGAGACACTACCTTATACAGCATCAAGAGTCCCAGGTTCTCGTGTGCAAAGTAGTAATTCCCAAACCTGGGAACATGTATGTCACCCAGAAACAACCAGCTGCTTCTGTGGAGACCAAGGCTCCCAGCTCCTTTAGGTTGCAGTCTTCTCCAAAGGAAAGAGTCACAGAGTGCATTGCAGGGAGTTTGTGAGAACAAGCAAGTATTTATAATGACATGGTGATATGAGAACAAAAAACACATCCAATGGAAAATTAACCCTTGAATGGTTAGGAGCTGGAGCTCTGTGTTCTTCAGGGACACGATTATTAGACCTTTTCATTTGTCAGCCTTCTGAAGTGCTGTTTCATTAGGATACCTAGATACAATCTGGTAAACAGAGACCTTGAAAGTTCTGCCACTTTGCAGGAAAGCAGCATGGTAACCAGTGAAATTACTGGGAGGACTAATTCTGTGTTAGCATCAAGTGGGTAAAATGACTCATTGAGGAACAGAGTCCAGGACCAAGACACTTGTGTAATGGGTACAAAGTAACTCCAGAGTTGGACAACCATTTAGATTTAATTCAGATGGTAAACCCAGGTGTCTTAATTTAATATTCAAGACATAAAAGTATCATTTGTAATGCAGTAGCCAAGGAAATGTATTCATAGTTTTACAGAGTACAAGTAATAGTTATTTTAGAGAATTATTACTCGCAAAATATCTGGATACTTCAGATTTTCTAGTGATTAATGTACCACCTAAAGAAAAGCTTCCCTGAGAGCTGTGAAGAAAAATCTAGTTCTTCAGACTTCTCTAAATGGCAGTGACAGCTCTTTTCAATGTGCTACAATGATTTTTTTAAAAATACAGACATCATGTTTGTTGGATTTTCTCCTGCGTGAAATTCCATCTTCTCTATGACTTTGCAGGTAATCATTCAGCATCAAACCCTGCTCATTTCCAGAGCCAACAACACTATCAACTACACACTGCTGAGTAATGACAATGCCTTCTTGAGCTACCACCCCCATTACTTCACACAGCGGACCCTGACAGCACGTTTTCAGATGAACAATACGAAGCCACCTCATGTCCAGATGGTGCGGAAACCAGTGCTGACTGTCATGGGCTTGCTGGCACTGCTAGGTATAGTAACCAGTGATTACAGAGCACATCAGTATCCTCTTCTACCTAGAACCTTCCTGCCTAAGACGGATTATGCCAGCCATTTCACCATAGATAAAAGCAGGATTTATCCTACCCTTTGTTTTCCAGCTGTGTTAGGAAAATGAAACTTAGTTTCCTGTGAGAAATTAGTAGCTCAGGAGGTGTCCCTGACAGTCTGTTATCCATCTGATTAAATTTACTGATTTGTTCATACAGTCTGTATGCCAACCCCTCCTTTTTTATTGACTGGTACTTCCCTCTTGTGTCATTACATCAGGCTGCAAATGACTTTTAAGTAATCCCTACACCTGGAAGACCCATGCAGTATACTGAAGGGAGATTCTAGTTCACTGTGTTGCTAGCTGAACTGCTAAGAGTAAGAACTGTAGTATGTGCATGCTCTGCTGTTTTAAAATCAGCCTGGCTGAATGCTATACCTGGTAAAACAAGCTATAACATAGCTTAACCTACAGATCCCCAGGTTTTGACCCTTCCTGAATTAGAAACTGATGCAAAACTGACTAGCAGTAATGCTTACAGAGTTGTCACATTTTTTAAAGGAGAAAAGCAGGTTTTTGCAGAAGTAAACAGCAGTGAAGGTGAAAGCACTCAAAACAGCGCAATTGGTGTCCTGGCATCTGTGCACACCCCAAGTAAGATGCAACCCTCAGACAGCTGGCAAGCTACTCTACTGCTGTATTCAAGTGAGGATAACAGAACTTCTTCCAACATCAGCACTGTCACAGTGAATGCCACCCACTTCCCCAAACTTAGAGGTAAACATCATGTAGGCAACTCAAATAATTATCTTTAGGCGAGAATGTCTCCTGAAACACTTCTGTTGAGTTGCTTTTTATTGCAACAGTGAGTTTCGTTTGCTGACTTTTTCTCTGATCTGTTGGGTACTCGCAGATCTTCTGAGATGTGGTGATGCTCTTCTAGAAAAGGATCTTTCTTAATGTTTGCACTTTGACCCTGCCTTTAACAGCAGCTACAAGTGCTACCTTTTTTTGAAAACTATAAATCTCAGTGGCCTTGGATGGATATTGCCAGGCAACAGTTCCCTTACTGGGGTAACTCCAAGACAGCCAACATGACCACATGATCACACAGCTGATGCAGTTGTCCAGTGAATGTGTGCAGCACCTGTGCCAAAAATAAGAGGGTTTCCATGCTGGTCATGGGAGTAACAGCTTGACATTTAAATTTGTCAAATACAAATCATAGAGCATGATAAGAGTGCTAGCCTCATGACTTTCCAGTGGAAACCAGGCTCCAAAGTGCAGAAATCACTTTTGAGAAGGCAGACTTAAAGACCTTCTGCTAAATGTATTCTTGTTTATCTTAAATGCAAGTAAGGGGTTTACTCTCTTTCATTTGTGTTCCTAAAGAGCTGGCATATGTGACATATTACCTGGATAACAACCAAACCAACCCCTTCCTGAAGTGGAAAAATCTTGGAAGCCCTGACTTTCCTTCCCCAGAAGAGTTCCAGCAAATAAGGGATGCTGAGGTATGGCCATGTGTTTGGTTAAGTGTTGTATGCTTGAGAATTGGTTAACTACAACTAAAGAGACAAGAGATCAGCTCAGGTAGTCAAAATTTCTGTAGTCCACAGTCATGCATATTTCATGTACATATGAAAATGCACTTGCAGTTACACAGAAATGTAGGTGACACACAACTGATACCTCTGCATTTATGTTAGACAAGAGACTAAATGTAGTTTATCAGCTTCTTTGTTACTGGCCTACCCTTGACTAAGGAAACAGAGCTAGTTCCACCTTGTGCTCCATTTGTGCTCAATGGACATTAGCCCAGTTTGTGGGCTAATCAGCTGGATCAGCTGGAAAATGGGTGAGATGGAAGTCTTCCAGTCTGAAGTACTTTGGTGGCTGTAAGCAACTCACCAGTACCAACTCTACTGGAAATTTACAGACCCAAAATAAATACACAGTCACTTTACACTGATTTAGCAGCTGGCCTTTGGGTGCCAAAAAGAAAGATTTTTCACAGTCCTTCTCTTTGCCTCTAAAGGACCCGGTGGCAACAGGCCCATTCCCATTGCCTGAAGGTGGCATCCTGACACTGAAGCAAGACTTGCCTGTTCCCTCAGTCTTTCTTATCCACATCTGTGCAAGACCCAGATCTGTTCCTGATCAAGTAAGTGTTGTATTCTACTGTTAGACTCACCAAATTAGAAACTGCTTCCTGCTTGAAGTCTCACTAGGAAGAGCTGGACAAGTATTTGGACCTATTGTTAAAAGACTTAGCAAATATGCAGTTCTTCTCTCCTTTGATGAGAAGCCTCTCCACAGCATAATTCAAGAGAAAGCATTCCACAGCAAGTGATGGGAGCCATCACTGAGATAAATGCAAGTTTATCCATGGTGGGAAAATAATAATGCAGTATAATGGACACTTCAGTATCCTTTTAAAAATGACATCATGTGCTACCAGGCTTGACAACAGCTCTCCAGTTAATAATTTATACCTAAAATTAAAAAGGAATCATGGTTGTCCTAGATTAGACACTGGTATCTGCACATTCAGTTCCACCTATGCTCATAGTGATGCCCACAGCCTTCGGAGATCCTCTGCAAGGATGACAGGTTGGAGACATAGGCTGCAAAGCCACAGAGTCAGAAATACTGTTTTTTACCCCAATTTCAATGGAAAGAATCTAAGCAAATAATTAGTAAGGAAGAGTGAACACAGAAGTCTGGCCTTGCTGATGGGTTTGTACCATTTTCTTACATGAGCATGTGTCTTTGGACAGGTGACGGGTGTTCGCTTGATCCCTCTCACAAAGGGGCAGGTCATTGTGCTGTGGGATGATGGCTGTGTAAATTCAAAGTAAGTAGGATTTAAAATAAAATGGATATAACTGTGTTACCAGCACATTACTCCCTAAGTTGCCACCAGTCTTAGAAAGTGAAATGAGCTCACAAATTAATGACTGTTTGCTCCTTGAGAGTGCATTTGACTGACAAGATGAACTGTAGGACCTACATGCAGTAACTGTGGAGAGCAACCCTGACTAATTTGCTGACTGAGCAAGGAAATCTGCCAGTTGCTTACCAGCACCCAGTGGCATTTTTGAGGGACTTGTCTTCAGCATAGCAGACAGGAAGATCCGTGATGAAAGTTATATTAGCAGTAGGTGCCTGAATGGAGTCTTGCACTTCCCTGTAAGGGCTGTAAGCTGGAAGAAGAAGCCTCCAGTTTCTTGCTTCCGCAAGCTGTACTAAACTGGAAACCCTCTTTAGGTGAACTGACAAAAGTGATCTAATGTACATCCATACACCCTCAGGAAGCACTGGCTTTAGCTCCTTTTCAAGCCAATCTCCCTAGACTCTTCAGCCTTGATAACCCTGGTTTGGGAGTAAAAGATGCTTAGCAGTTTATGATGCTGCAAGTACCCAATATAGAAAGTCAGCCTGGGTGTTCTGTGGGCTGTTGGAGCCATGGTTCTTCCTCGTACTGGCAATTCATGCCACCCCACATTTGGTAGGAATGAGTCAACTGAATATTTCCTATTTTTGGTCCTCCATGTTGAAATGGCCCTGAAATCAGGATTTGATTGCTCACTACACATCATATGTATTTATTGAGCTGTCTAGTTTTCTTTTCCAGATGTATAAAGACATTTGAAGTGGAGTTCTCACCAGATGGAAAAGCATACCAGCGGATTAATGCCAAAGACACAATATTCACTCTCTGGGTCTACAGTCCAGGTAAGGCAAGAATACACACATATTGTGTAATCTGTGATGTTAAGGGTGCCACTCAAGAGCATATGAAATACCATTTAGTAACTACTGAAGGTACATACCTTGCTAGTGATGCACACTCTCACCGCGTGTGTCTTCTCTAAGGACCACGTTCTCAGTGAAAACCTTGTTCTCAAGGACAGCCACTAATTGTACTTGTCATGAGGACATTATTAGGAATATTCCTTGTTACAGAAATCAAAGTCACCCAGCTGTGGGCCTGGTAAGCAAAAGTTTTGTTTCTATTTGTAGCTGGTGTAGGAGCATGCAAAAAAATGAGAACAAACACAGTTGTTCCACATGACTGGAGCTTGGTGTTGTGCTCTTGGTAGTAGACTCATAGCAAGACAAGTCTGATGTTTGAGCTTAGTCCCACAGGTATTGGCTGTGCCTGTGCCCAAATCTGTACAGTCCTCTTGGGGTAGAGCAGAGGAGCAAACTGCCTTGGTGACACTTGTTTTGTACCACTGAGTCTTGAGGTGTTGAACTGCCTAAGGATATGGCACGAATGCACAAATAAGTGGGAGGTCATGTCCACTGGAGGGGTTGCTTATCTTGGATTTATTGTCTCCTGAGCTGCTCCAGAGGAAGCTCACAATTCTGCTCTTGTCATGGTCACCTGTCCCTGTTCCCATACCGCTTAAGGTTTGATGGTCTTAAACTATTGATTTAAACTATTTTAAGAACAGAAGAAGTCCTCTTGTAGGACAGTTTGTCCTGGCTATCTGAACATGTAAAGAAGAGACCCCCTCTTTACTGTTTCCTAGATCTTTCTCTTTAGCCCTGACTAGCTGCCTAAGTGTTAGATATTTCACTTTTAGAGGGCAGTGAGTTTCATCTTTGTCAATAGGCAAAGCTTATTCCAGAGCCTGTGGTCATTCCTCCTCAAGTACAGCCTAGATGCAGTAGAAACATACCCAGATGAAAAACACTGAAAATAAGGTAGTGATGTTTTCTTTGGGCTTTTTCTTTTGTTGTTTTTTTGGCATTTTAAACCAAATATGGTCTAATCTGCAATATGACTGTCCAATAAGTATTACTAGTAAGCACTGATCAGAGCTGTGTGAAACACAGACATACCTTCCCTCAAAGTGATATTAATAAAGAGCAATTCTTAGAGGTTTTTGCCAGAAACACTAGCCTGAGAAAGATTTGGCTGGTACATAATAAAGTTTAGAGCTATTACTGCAATGTAAAGGCTACACAGGTAAGCAAAAATCACGGCTAAGACAAATCTCCGAAATTATTATTCATTATCATCTAGTGTGGCACATCTGACGAACCCACCATTTAATTGCTTGTTTCTAAGAAAAAAAATTAAAGACTGCTTGAAAAAACTCATATCTCAGAAGCCTTTATTGTTAGGTACTTCCTTCTCACTCACTATTTCTAGCATTCTTTTTTTTAAGAAAAAAAAAAATACTGAAGCATACATGAAAATCAAGTAAATAGATGAGAAAAATAATTTATATTGCTTTTGAGATTAAAGACTCTGCTAGTGAAGGCTTTTTGCTTTGAACTGGGTCAAGGGGGAAAACCAGCAGAGCCATATAACATAAACTCACAAACCTTTGGAGCAAGTGATGCTTCTTCCTGAGTTGAGCAGAGGGTTTTCAGTCAGCCTGCAAGCCTCTTGTTCTGCTTTTTTGTTGATCCTGTCCCCGCATAATCTGTTCCAAAGACACAAATGAGGCAGAAAAGGAAGTCAGAAGAAAGGAAATTACTAGTTACAGATTGCAGACGATGTCTTAGCCTTCTTCCTAAGGGACTGCTGGGCCAGCAGTCCTCTAGCTGTGCTTGTAAATCCTGATGAGGAAAAAGGAGGTTCTTGGTGCAACAGAATAAAGAAGAGCCAGTATTTGACCACCGTGAGTTTGTAGTAATTTTTGCTTAGACAGGCACCACTTCCCCAGCCCGTTCCACAAACCTACATTTTGTAGGAGTAGTGCCTGCTTCACATCCTCCAAGTACCACAGGTGTATCAGCCTTTCCCATTGACCATTTCTAACCTTTTCATTTGCAGGAAGGTCAGTCTCTGGCTTCTACAGAGTGCGTGCCATTGACTACTGGGGGAAAGCAGGCCTGTCCTCTCTTCCTGTGGAGTATGTTGAAGCTTTCACGCGACTGTGAAGAGTGGTGCCTGACTCGGTGAATGCTCCCTGCAAATCACAACTCCCCTGAAAAATAAACTCCTCCCAGGCTGAGGAGGGAGTATTGAAAGGACTTCATTAAGCAAGTTAGGAATGCAACTTAGAAGCAACTGCCCCTGTTAACTCTTCAGAGCTCTAAAGGCCACGTTATCAAACAGCCACAACTTACAAGCCAACTGGAAAAACTGTAAGAGGCTGCCATAGGACTGGGATTCAGCTTGGTAGCTAGGGATTATGGGAACAAATATTTATTATTCCCTGGTTTATGCTGAGCTAATGGCCAAGACAACCAAAGATGTATCAAGGTCACAAATGGCAGCAGGAACAGGACCATCACTTTACTCTGTAAGTAAGGATGGCAGCAAAAGCATAAGGAGGACCTCTCTGAGAGTGAACTGGTGGCCTGAGCTTCCAGGCTTACTTGACACAATGGTTGGATGAAAAAGCACACAGCAACTAGATGCGTTTGGAGCATGAAGTGAAAGATCCCTGCTTTCCCACTGGCTAGTCACACATGCTTCAGTGGGCTATTTCAGAGCAGTTGCCATGTTTTCAAATGTATGGGGTTCCTCACCCTCTCACAGAGAGGTTTCCATCAGCTCTCTCTGCATGTATGGCTGTTATTTGAATGGCAGAACTGTTCCCCTAACACAGGAGGGGGTAGCTGCTTGTTCTCAAAGGGGAAGGCAGGAAATTCCAGTCTCCAGGCTTCTTGCCTTCTCTGCTTTCTGCTTTTGCCTAGGTCACCTGTTGGCACTGGTGCCATCAGCTGCTGCCTTTTTGTGGTGGAGGATCTAACCCTGAAAGCCCCTCTTTCTCTCCACTGCTGTCACCTAGCCTGGCCTTCTACAGCCCTTAGAGCTAACGTCTCTCCCAACTGTGCCTCTCTTCTCAGACAGTAAGGGACCTGTGGCTTGGCTTTGGGTGGCCAGGAGAAAGCTGAAATGCTAGTTAGAACCTTTTGTATTTTCATATGACAGGACAGCAAGCTCTTGAATGTAACAGGGCTGCCACTGACAATCGGTTAGGAAATTACCAAGAACAGTTTGAACTTACGTGCTTTGCAAAGCATGTATAGAAGTGTGTGATATCCCAGATCATGGGGCTGCAGAACACCTCTGGCTGCCCTTGCAGCTGCCAAACACTTTATGTAACAGCAAAGTTGCCTGAAATTGCAGGGGTGTATTTTCACTCTTCCCTTTTCACAACTGGCACAGTTTGAACTATGCCTTTAAAATGCTTGTAGAGGGAAGGATAATGCCAGTGAAAACATCTGGAGTGTTTTCTGTAAGAGGAGCAGCTTTTCACATAAACAAATCCCCTACTGCTGTCTTTGCTGACATCAGCCACCTTCCCAACATAACAACAAAGACTGTGTATTTGATGAAGCATTCAGTTCTCAGACAAAAATAAACCAAACAGTAGGAGAGGGCTGAACTACCTCAAATGGCCTCGCTTTTACAGCACAGAAAAAAAACAAATACAAAAAACCAGTATATATTAGGTGAGGTTTTGTATTTCCTTACCTTCTGGTTACTTGGTCATGTGCTTATGCTGAAAGCCTTAAAGATTCGTTTTGCTGCAGAATTCAGATGGAGTATTTCTTGCCTCACTCAAGTTTGGTTAAGGAGCACTTCACATGCTAATCTGCCAATTCCTCATCCATAAGGGCTTGTGCAGAACAGAAAATGGCCATTGGAGACTACTTAATTGATAACTTTTTCAGTTCCAAAAAGTTAATGAGAAGTTCTACTTGGATGAAGATGGTAAATACGTATTTCAAAGTTGTTACAGTTGCCCCTAAGAGAAGAATCAGAACATGCAGTGAAATAAAATCGAGCAGTTAGGACATACTGTTTTGCAGGTATGAAGTGGAACCACAGAAAACATGACTATTTCAGAAAAATTCAAGTATAGTCTCTTGAGGGGACTTCAGTGTGTCTGAAGCAGGGGAAGATACAAGAGTTTGGGGGACATGTTACCCTGTTAGGATGCCCTATTTGAGTAGCCTCTGCTTTAAAAATTTCCCACACTGACAATCAGAATCCAGCAGTCTTCATCAAACCAAGGACTGTTCACTAGTTACAGGTGTTGGAAAAAAAACTAATCATACCTTTTGTGAAGACTGTTGATTTTCCCATGCAGGCATATAGTAGAAAATGTGAAGGTGTGCAAATAATGAAAAATAGAAGAGCAAAAATCACTGCCTTATTTTATTTAGTAGACAAATTATACCTCACACAAGTGAGGTCAGTAATGGCATGTATGAGGCAAATGATGCAGAACCCATGAGTCCTGGTGGAAGGTTTGGCTTTTGCTAAGGTGCAGAACAGAGAATGGTGGTTCATGTGCTTTTCCCCTGGATTGAAGTCTGTCCCTATGACAATTGGGTTCCTTTAGGGCGACTTAACATCTTTCAGAAAGTTCAAGGCTGGGAGTTCTGCTGGCCCAGGATTTGTGCTTTTCAGCAGTGACAGATATAAGGCTTGCAGATGCCTCTTTGAAGTGGTTTGTAATCCTCATGCTTACTTTTGTTGTCTTGTTAAAAAGCAAACTAAGAGTGCTGTTTTCTCTAAAGTTTCAAGGTTAAATTTCATACCTTGTTGTATTGCTTACTGAAGCCCCAGAAAAGCAGAAATTCTGTTTGCAAGGGCAGAGCTTATCAATTAGATGCAAATAAAATCCAGTTTCTTAGAGTGAAGTCCATCCACTTGGAAAATCTGTCACTGGGTCACATTTTGAGGGCTTCTACATGAAACATCATACAAAGTGTGGAAGAATCAGTGCTTTTTCAGGTGTTTTCCTGACAGTGGGAAATATGCATAGCAAGCAGAGCTGACTGAAAATGGTCCACTGACTGTGCAGAAACAAGTAATACTCGGCAAGATTTTTTTCTTCTTCTTCTTTGCTGCTTTGGTATAAACTTACTCCTTTAAGCAATAAGCAAGTATAAACAATTGCAGCGGACACCAGAATTTGATATTTCCAGACTTGAATTCATTTCTAAAAAGTATACAAGTTTTTTTGGGGGATTTTGCCCTTGTCTTTTTTATAATGTAATGTCTATAGATGAATGCTATTTAATAATTGAAACTTGAGTTTTCTATAACCATCTGTTACTGACTGTCTGATTGCACAACTTCATGTTTAACTCTACCATCTCCTCTGTACGGGGCAGTGATCAGCCTTCCCCCTCAGTTTTGAGAGTGCCACATGTGCATAGATCTAAGTGGGAGTAGCAGATGCTTAGTAGTTCTGTAGCATCAGAATGAAAGCAAGACTGCAGAGCACTTAGGTGTGTCTTGCTGACCATAAATCCAAGTTAGAAAATCTAACTGCAACTGCAAGATGAGATTGTTTGCCTGCACTTCAAACACAAGTTTCTGAGGCTGTGTAACAGTTTAGCAACTGTTAAAATGAATGTGAGGGTAAAACCTTTAAAAGGAGTTTTTTTATATTGTCTGTGTATGTCCTTTGTTACCATGTTTATGCTACCCAATAAAACCAGTTTTTAATCTTTCACATAAACCCTGTCAAAACAGGATCTGATCATTGTGTTCTGGAAACCACTCATAACTCATTTGTCAACAGCTTGTTCTCAAGGTATGAAAGCTAGCTTGATTGCTGCAAGTTCCAACATTACATGAAAATGAAGCATGAAGAGAGTGTGACCATAAGAAATTTCAAGGCTGAAGTAGGACCTGAAATGCATAGATTGCCTGTTACCAAAGCTGAAGGAAAACTGGTCTAACTCAACATGATATCGTAGTGTCAGATCTCAGGACATGCAGTGTCCTTGCTGGGAGGAGGTTCACTGGTGTGTGAAGGACAATATCATTGCAGGGTTCCTCCTGCTGTTGCACAGTTGTAATCTTTCTGCCAACACTAAAGGACCTTCTGAGGACAAAACAACAGTTCTTTTAATTTGTAAACTGCTTTTTCTTTCTCATGTTAGTGGAAAGTTTGTGCAGGACAGAAATTATGACCTGGGACCTATACATGCACTTAAACCCAGGAATAATAGACTGGTTCTCATCAGCCAGCTCAAACAGCATACAGAAGTGTGTCTGCCTCTGGACGTACGCCACTCCATGACCCTTCCCCACATGAGAAAGGGAATCAGGAAACACAAGGGAGACCTGTGGGTTGAAATGAAAACAGATTTAATAAAATAATAATAAAGAACTACTTCTAATGCCTTTACTAATATGAAATACAAAGTTATACTCAGCCCGTATAGTGGTCGCGAGCTGCACTACAGCTGCAAGGAGAGAACAATGGTTGCAGCAAAGGAAGGGCAGCATTGAAGGATGATGGATGAGACCCTCCAGGGATGGTGACCATTAAGGGAGAGCCCTGTCCCCAGCAAACTGCTCGATTTGTAGTGAATGTGATGTTTAGGGTATCGAATACTTCTGTTGGCCAGCTTAGGTCAGCTGCCCTGGGCTTTGTTCCTCCTAACTCTTATCACTTGGCCAGCTCAAAACTGCTAAAAATACGGGAAACAGCATTCCATGGCTGTCTACAAACTAAAACAATATGTCTTACCAACTTCTTTTCTCACTGAATTGGGTGCTGCAGTGTTCTCAAAAATTGCAGCTTCCCTGAAGAGAAAAGAGACTATAACTGAATCCCAGCAAAACCTGGACAACATACCACAGATTTTTTATATTGAACTTAGTGGAGTAACAAGAGAAAAGTGTTAATCAGATCAGAAGACACTCACAGCTGCCTGTCCTACCATACATCGACTTTCACATTTCCTACAGTCAGTGGAGAGAACTTGATATGAGCTAACTTCCATCTGTTTATTAACTCACCAGATCATGTGGATAAGGGCCTGCATGCAATCCTGATGGGAATACATTCCCCCAGTTCGTCCAAGAGCAAGACAGATTCCTGGGCCATGTATAACTCCATGGTGTATTCTTCCAGAATCTCCACTATCCTCCGAACCTGGAGGCACAACCCTGTGTGGCTGAGGAGGGATTCCTCTGCCTAATTCATCTTGGCAGATGTCACCACAATAACAGTGCACTTGGTCCTGCATATAGACCCTTCCTGGGTCTATATGACCTAGAACTCCCATCTGCTCTGGCTATACAATTATCACTGTAGACATTGAAAACCCCTCTTCTTTAGGACTGGCAGTATTGGTCTGAATGTCCTGGCCAAAGGCCAGGCTCCTTCAGCTAGGGGGTTAGCCTTGTCTAATCACTTGTGACACAAGTCCTAAGTTCACAGATCTCCACCCCAGTACTTCCTCATGGGAGAGGGGTGCCAGTGGTGAACATTTCAATCGATGCACTGACCTTGCACTTAGTCCAGCATAAAAGGCTGATATTTTTTCAACATTGATAGTCTCTGTGTGGGTTGTTGGTTGGGATTTTTTTTGTTTGTATTGCCTGCTGCTGCTCTCCTGTTTCTGTCCTCAGTTTTAGATGGTAGTTCACCATCTTTTTCCCTGTCAGGGTAACTTTCCCTAGTCTAAAAGGGCAAGGAACACCTTTATTCTATGCTAGCTGAGAGTCTCGGGAGTCCCACCTGGAAATCCTCAGACACTTCCATGCATCCCTGGGAGTCTTGAGTCCTTAGTGGGTTTTATACAGTGGATAATAATTGGATACTGTAGATAACATTGTGCAAATACCTTGCAGAAGCCATTTTATAGTGTAAGCACTCAGAATATATTCGCTGAATATCAAGCTTGTGCCGCATACCTTTGAAAGCCTCAGGAGTGGGAACTGCTCAGCTTGGTATTCCCTCTATGCTTGTTAATTGTGACTTGGAAAAATTTGTGTTGCTGACAAACTGCAGTCTTCAGCAGGGTGCTGGGGTGTTTGTTTTATTTGTAGGAAACATTGAAAGTTAATGTGATTTTACTAAGATCAGTGGGAAATACATGTAAAAAATGCTGACCTGGGTTACCCTTTTTCTACCAGGAGTTGTCTAGATACTATTATTTTGGTTCCTTCTATCTGTGAAATTCTTGGCCATAAAATCTGTTGGTTCTATGTCTTTGAGTTCTCAGATTCTGGAGGCTGGATTATGAAGGCAATGGCAAGTAAATTACTGCTTATGCCATTAGAAATGCAAGTAACTGCTCATTTAAGGTAATATCCCAGTGTTACTGAACAGAACATCTGCTTTATTGCATTCATGATTCAGGGGCTAATTAGAAACCTCTGTGCAGGCTTGAGTATTGAGATGTAGCAGAAAAAGCTTTAAGACACTACCAGGAGCAAGGATCACACTATCAGCCTCGTCTCAGAGTTAATGTTCAAGAGGATGTCCTAGCCTCAGTATTCAAATATAAATATTTGTGGAAGAGGTATGTTGTGTGCACCAGGGCTTTGTGCAGCCTGACCTGGGACCTCCACCTGCATATCTATTGCCCATGGTCCACAAACCCAGCCTGGGCCCCTGCCCCCTTGGGAGCCTTGCTGCAGGTAGCTCTGCTTCTGACATGCTGCCTATTCCTGTTCCAGGCCAGAGCCACCTGGCAGGCACACCTGTGCCCTGCCCTGTACCTTACTGCTCTCACTCGCTGGCTGGACTTCCCAGCTGAGCCCCAGACCTGTCCTGTCACAGTGCATTGCCTGATGATCAGCACTGGCAGGGAACCTGTTCCTGTCACCACCCCTGCCAGTTCCCCCTGTTTAGTGCCAGGGAGGGACACTGTCCTGCCTGTGGAGTGTCCACTCTTGGCTGCAATCTCACCTCCCCTTGGTGAGCAGCCCAGCTCTTCATGCTCCCTGACAGAACAGCAGATACAAAAAAACATTCCAGAGGTGTTTGTTTTTTTTTTTAAAAAGGTTTATTGACAAATGCCACGTTAGGTATTCCCCTTTAAATTCAAATATCAATACTATATTGCACACAGGTTACAAAAAAATTTTAATGTGCTTTTCAGGAAAAACACACTAGTCCATACTATGATTTATTCTTTTTTTATTATCTGAGTGGCAACTTCAAGACCAAGAGGCCTGGTTTCTGTGCTTAAGGATAGGATCAGAAGTGTCCTTCTAGCAGGCCCCTGGAAAGAAATAAAAATAAACTTTAGTCATTGTAAGTAAATTTGCAAAGTGCTTTAACAGCTTTTTAGTCTCCAGTGCAGCTGTAGCTGCAACCTTCCTAAGGTACTTCTGAATCACAGAACAAGATTAGGATTGGGGGGTGCAAAAGTTGCTGTTTGCAGTGCTCTGTGCTTGGTGGGGTAATTCTTGTGCAGGTTTTGCTCCTCCCGTCTAGGCCTCGTGAGCACTTGGGTGTGAGCCCACACAACAAACACCCCTCTGCATGGGGCAGGGATGTCTGTCCCAGTCCCATAACCCTGGGGTTATGGGCTTTAGATATGCTCTGTTCTCATGTATGTGGCACAACTGCCAGCAGACAGTCAGAATGACTGCTCAGAACCCCTTGTCTCTGCTACTCAAACTGCCTGGGACAGGAAGCGTGGTGGAGCTAAGAGTGAGGTGGCTCCATCCTGAAGGCAGCTTCTGTTTTCCTGGAGGAGAGTGCACAGAGCTAAGGTAAGATGCTGTTGTCCAGGTGGCCAAGCCAAGCACAAGCACTCTGTAACAAGCTCTCTCCCTTGCATGGACTTTCCTTTGCAGCTGTTTTCTGGTTAAATACAGCATTTTTTAAATGTTGCTAAAAGAGTTTGCTTAGTTAAGCTTAGTTTGCTTAGTTAAAACTTAGTTTGCTGCAGTTGTGTCACATTTACACCAACTGTGATCCCCTGCTCTACAAGCTCTACAAGCCATTGCAGCATTTTCAGTGAGTTTTGCTCATTAGCCTGAAGTACCTGACTGCAGCACAGGCTGGAACTGGCCAGACATGCAGATCTCTTCCTGCTTCTGGCGCACAATGCGCTGGATGGCTGGGGGGAGGCCACGGGGGTTGCGTGAGAAGATCAGGGAGTAGCCATCATCACAGGACCCATCCTCCTTTAGACTGCGGCAGGCGTAGGTAATAGCATAGTTATCATAGTCGGTGTCAATCACCCAGTAATTGTCCCCTGCAACAGCAGAACACATGCACTTGTCATGGTAGGCCAAACAGAGCTGAGGTGGACCTAGTCATCCTGCAGGGATATACCTTACTTCAGCACATGGCAGGGAGTGCTTCCCAAAGGATCCAAGGTCACCGCCCACATCCAGCTTATCTCCACACCATGAAGGGAAGAATTGGGATAAGCACAGGGCATCTTTAGACCACATTGCTCCCCATGATGTCCAATGCATTTTCTCCTTGGATTTCTTAGGCTAGAAGTTTAGGGAGGGCTAGGACTATCAGGTGACAAAAAAATAAACTTTATGTATCTTGTTCAAGCATGAGGGATGGGCATGCAGATTAAATTTTGGCCATACGGATTACATTTTCTATACAAGAAGCCACAGCAAAACATGCCTTCTGTTTTCCATCCGTACACAACTAAGTGTATGTTGGTGTGGCTTACCTGCCAGTACTAAGTGAATGTACTTCTTTCTTACTTGTTAGCAGGCCAAATCCTGCCCAGTTTCCACAGGTGGAGTCCCACAGCTACGGGAGACTCAACACATATGTTGTGCAGGGTGCGTAGCTAAGGGTTCAGCACAAGCGGTTTCTGTAGTGGGGACCTCCAGCTCCATTTTGTTGAGTCCAGCTATGTCTATCTGAGGAGAACTGTGCCTTCCTGCTGGAGTGCAGATGTGGGTCTAGCTGTTGCCTCTTGTTAGCTATGAGAAGCACAAGGATGGCTGACCTTCAGCACCTTTATGACGACCACCAGGGAGCCCAGGGAGTATTGCTTCCTTAGGTGCAACACCCCACTTGGCTGTACAAAATCTGTGTGCATGGCCCATTGCCACCAAGCTGCATCCTCCCTGTTAATGCATATGGTGTATAAGTGGGGGTTCTGGGGAGTCTCTTGAACCTGCCTGTTTTGTGGAGAATAAAAGCGCTGCTTGGATAAAGCATCTGCCAAAAAAGGATGCTTTGTCTGCACTTGGAGCAATCTGAGCCCAGCTTTTCTTTCCTGCTTGTATACTGAAGTACAAATCTGGGCAGCTGAAAGCTATTGACCAACACTGGGGGGGGGGGGGCGGGTGGGCTGGAGAAGTTCACTTACCACCGCTGGAGAGGTAGCTGGCCAGGCCCTGGTAGGTCATGTACATCTTAGCTGGAGTGGCTGGGTCAGGTACTGTGTACTGAGCAGCCATGTCGGCACAGATCACCCAGAACCTGCAATGAGATCCATCAGACTGGAAGTAAAACCCTGTGGCATGTGAGCTTAAAACAGGCATCCCTCACTCAGGACGTGGTCAGGAAGCAGGCTAAGGTTCAGCACAATTTTCTCAGGCATGGCCATGGTCTTTCTTAAGGCAAAATTACTGTTTGTTATTCAGTAATGCAAATCTGTGACGCTTCCACATCACTAACAGCGTGTTGCTCCTGTCTGGTCCCCTCCTCTGCTGTGCAACTACGGGTGGCGCAGTCCTCTGGCCCTCCCTCAGCTCAGCAGGCTTTTCACCACCCTTTTCTGCACAGACAAACAGCTTCCAAGCAAAATGATGGATGCCATTTCTTGGCTCCCTGCTTGCAGTTTGCAGAGTGAGCTGACCTGCATTTGGGCTCATTTGGGCTCATTTTCTGTGTCCCTGGATGGAGGCAGGGAGTTGTCTCTCCTCTCTCTAACCCGTCCTACCTGTGTTGACACGGGGATGTCTCTTACAAGCATGGAAATAATTACAGCCATTCTCCTGTCCCAGCTAGTTAGAGTCCTTTGCACAGGCTGTGGGAACCCTGTAGGTCCCTGAACAGTGGATCTTCATTGTGCATTTCTTCTAATGCTCTTCTCTGTCTGGCATCTGGTTTTAATGCCACCTGTGTCTTAGCACACTTTGTCAAGCGTTACATTGCTTTGTGAAACAGTGGTATGATCATCATTCCCTTCTTTGCATGGGTTGTGCTTCCCCTTTGCCCTGCCATTGCAGAAATTAATTCCCAGTGGCCCTGAGACTCACTTGGTTTCTGAAAAGTCCTTTCAGGGGTCTTCCCACCTGCACTATGTAGCATGCCTGCAAAGTTTCATTTGCCCTATCCCAAAATATCCTGGAGTGCTCTGCTGTTAAGACTTACAAGGTTCATAGCCACCCTGTTTATGGTAGTTAATGCATAGCAGAACTAGTGGTAGCCTACTGGAAGCCCCAGATTTTTTTTTCTACATTAAAAAAATATATTTATTTCATTTACATGCTATAATTCCTTATAGTAGCCATGACCAACAGGCAAACACTTAAGCTCTTAAGCTTCCCTCCATCCACCTATTCAGGCATCACAATAGCATCCAAGAGTCAACAACGTGTTGTCCTTGGAAGTCCATCTGACATTATGTTGAAATATCATCTGTGAAAGTAAGGCTCACATTCCTCTCCTTCCCCTGAACCTCTCAGTGAAATGAGAGCTGTCCTCCCTTCCCTAGCTCCTCTCTCTTGATTGCAATTAATTTACCTAAACTTTCCACCACTCAAGACCTGACTTGATAATTGACTCAATGTAGTGTATTGTGTTAGGCCTGGAGCAGAATCAGGCTGAGAAATGACCCAGAACTCAAAAGTGTCTTACCTCTGGCTTCTAATATGTTACCTTGACTGAGCTTCCCTTTTTGATGAAGAAAACCCAGCGATGTTGTGTGCTCAGGATAGATCACCATCCATGACCCACTCCTCTACTACCTCGTGGCAGCAGCTAGAGATGAAAGTCAAGAGTGCTCACCCAAAAAGTTTCACGCGGCCTTTGGAAGATGCTGTCATTGTGCCATCTTCCTCCACGGTGTATTCAGCAGAGATGTTGTCCTGAAGGAAAAGGCCTTCTGGATCCTTCTTGGCCAGGGCATACCATTTCCCTGCATACTAACATGAAAGACTGTTAATATCTAGATTGATCACCGTGACAAGATTAGCAAAAAAGCATTTTTGGAAACACAGTGCCCTTCTAACTTCCCAGTGTTGCCTGGCCTATGGAGAAAGTGTGAGTTTGTGTGGGTATGTGGCACACAGGTCCTGCTGTACTGTCTGATGAGCCCTTGCCTGTGCCTGGAGCAGTGAGTTTAGCAGCTCTGCACTGATGTGTGCAGGCACTCCCTGTCACACTGACTCCACACTGAAAGCTTCTTTCATCTCGAGGTGCCATCTGGGACTCAGGCTGGTTCTCCCCTGTTCCCGCTCAGGACCCTGCTTTTCTGTGAAAGGTGCCGCCACCAATGACACCAAATTGCATCCACAAAGGTGTTAGCCAGAGACACTCATGGCTACTGGGGGCCACAGCTGACCTCTAACAGAGAAACAGACCTACCCATGGAGGCAGAAAGTAATGACTGTGCACTGTGAAGGGGACAGGATGTGTTGGGGAGACTAGCAGCAAAGGGGAACTGAAATTAAATCAAGGGGAAGAAAATTTCTAGAAAAAAATGGGTCTCAGAAAATGTACAAGCATTATCTGATCAAATGAAAACAAGATCCAACTGGGTGACTGACAGACAGGAAGGCCTTTAAGAGGTAACTAGAAGAGTAGAAATATTGAGGAAAGCAGAACTTTACTGTATTAAATTTGATTTTTCAGTGAAGCCAGTGAGATCTGTTTGGCAAGTTCCAAGCCTGGAAAAGAGTCCGTAATTCCTAGATACAGGAGCCTGAGAAAAACTTGGACTTTCTAAAACTGGAATGTTCCCAAAGCTCTCCCCAGACAGGGATTTGTTACCAGCAAAGCCAATCTTGTATAGAAGAAATGCTGGGTCCACTCCAGCTGTCACTGGAAGTAGTTTTTGCTGAGGGACCGTCAAAATAGGCACTGGCTCACCTGCCTGGACCATTCCAACATCAAGTTAGCCCCAATTTCCTCCTCAGAGGCAGGCAGATTAAATGCTGTGTTTAAAAAAAGAGTCAGTCTGTGTTCAGGATACCCAAGTAGATAAATTTTCAGTTAGCTATGACACCCAAGAATGGCTGCTGGTGGATGCAGGTTCCCCAGGGCATGTGTTTATGCTTTCTCTCTGATGAGGATCTAAATTGTTTTGTTCACAGGACCAATCAAAGCTGAGATCTCTATCAAAATCTGAGGCAGCAGAAAATGACATCTAAAAGAATAACAACCTTGACTTTCAAGGCTGGTTATACCCTAATGCTCAGGAAGTTAAACAGTAGTGAGAAAAGCAAACTACAGGAACAGTGTCTGAGAGAAAGCATACAAAAAAGTTAAATTCTAGGTGAGGAACCCCACAACTCATAACCTGGAAAAAAAAGTTTAAATAAGTTTCTTTCCATATACTGTTTAAGTAAGCATAATTACCCTTTTTGGATCAAAATTGTCTTTCACAGCAAAAGACTCCACTGCACAGGACTGGGCTAAGCAATATTCAACAGTGGAGAAGATCGAGGCCAGGAAAACATACTGTGCGTACTTCATTCTGCAAGACAAAAGCAAATGTGGAGTTTGATTTCATGCAGTAGGTTATAGAATCATAGAACGGTTTGGGTTGGAAGGGACCTTAAAGATCATCTAGTTCCAACCCCCCTGCATGGGCAGGGACACCTCCCATTAGATCAGGCTGCTCAGAGCCCCATCCAACCTGCCCTTGAACACTTCCAGGGATGGGGCATCCACAGCTTCCCTGGGCGGCCTGTGCCAGGGTCTCACCACCCTCACATAAAAGATTTTCTTCCAAATATCTAATCTAAAGCTATCCTCTTTCAGTTTTAAACTTTTCCCCTTGTCCTCTCACTACAAGCCCTTTTAAAAAGTCCCTCCCCAGCTTTCCTGCAGACTCCCTTCACATATCAGAAGGCTGTTCTAAGGTCTCCCTGGATACTTGTCTTCTCCAGGCTGAACAACCCCAGCTCTCTCAGCCTGTCTTTGTAAGAGAGGTGCTGCAGCCCTTTGTGTGGATGCGTAGCTAGTGCTGTGCCTATGGTTACATTCCTCTAATTTTAAAACTACTTACTTTCACACCAAGTAGATTATCAGCTCCTCCATTGAGAAACCACTAGGTCATTGTGGTGCCTAAATCCAGCCAAAACTGAGCATCAATGTCAATTACTTTGCAGGAATATTTTACTTGTCAGTAGAAGTATTGCAGTTCATTATATTTTTTAATTAAAACCAGTCAGACCAGACTCTGGATAAGATTGGTAAGAACTTGATAGAAATGTGAATTTTTTAAATGTTTTGTTTTGAAAAGAAGAATAATGTTCTAATGAGCTCTGGCAAAGCCCTGTAGGTTTTTTCATGGTGAGTATCCGCTTTGCTTTCAAGCCAGCAAAGCCGTGTTCTCAAAGATCAGTTAGCACCACTGAAACAGGTTGTCCTTAGCTCTAATGGCAAAATTCATCTTTGTATTGACTGTCCTCAGACCATTCCTGCTACAAACATGACATACAATATTCAGTTTGTAGATGCTCGATCTGCCATTGCAGTGCAGCCACAAGGTGGCCACGGCTTTATTTGTCTCAGATATCCCAGCTCATCTGTATTCCAGATACAGATTTGTTTCTCACACCTTGGGAAGAAAGCACTTGCATATACATTTTTGCAGATTATTTGTCCTTGAATACCAGTTCTAACACTAAGATATAGTGCAGTTACCTGAAAGTCACCTGCTACATCCAAACTGAGCTACCAACTTAAGGCTTCCAAACACCCAAGCAGCTACTGTGTTCCCAGCTAGTGCCATGCAAAACTGTACTTCCCTGATGCTGGAAGTGCTAATCTGGCCCACCCCTGCTGAAGAGAGACCTACCTGTTAGGGTAGTGGTGTTGGAGATCCCCAAGAGAAGCCTGCTTCAGTCTTCAGCTGCAGTCAGCAGGAGAGTTTTGTGTCAACTGCCCTCCAGCTGCCTTTAAATAAGAATCTGCAAAGTCACTAATTGGTTATTTTTGCTCGTGTGCCTGAATAAAACGCTTAATCTTGGATAATCCATTATGTAAAAACCAACTGTAATCCTCACACTGGTGGGTCTGACTGCTATACTGATACAAACACAGCTTTTACATAATGGAAAATCTTCCCAGAAAGCTATAAGTCTGTTGATATGATTGTACCACACCTTTGTCTCATTGAAGTCTTTCAGCTTCTAACACGTGTTAGGAGAATAAGCACAGAGTGTTAAATCAGAGGAACTCATGGACTATACATACTGATCTGCATAGGCACATGACAACTTGCATAGGGTAGATATATAACAAGGTCTTCCAAAATCTGCATCATCAAATTAAGATGATCTTTGCAAGAATAGAAAGATGTTACATGTTATCTACTGGGAGTGGGGGGAATTGCACAAGTAAAGATTTGACAGTTAACACCAAAATCTTGGAGTCCCCAGTTCTCCCCAGTCCCCAGTTTCAGTGCACTGAAATGTCTTTGTACACATTCTTCCCATCTCACCTTGTCAAAGTTTCCCTTTACATAAACAGTAAATTTCTCTTCTTCCCAAGATGCTCTTCCTAAAATCTTGCCATGGGAACGCAATAAAGCACAAAAAGATGAGAAGGCAGAAACTGCTAGAAAAACCTTTTTGGTTGCAAACTGTGCCGGCCATTCTTACCATTTCCTCAAGTGACCAAAGAATTTCCCCAGCTGCAAAGGCTGCCCACATACACACTCTCTCACTTGGGAGACTGAAGACCTCAGACACTAATCTAGGAATTGCCAGCACTGGGAGTTACTTCTCCCACTGGGCTGATGGTGCTGGGAGCCTTGGACATATCCTCTAGGGATGATTCTATAGTTATTAAAGTAAGCCCAAGGAGTCCTGAACCTCCTGGTGCTGAACCAACAATCTGGACATTCAGAGTAAGACTAAAGCCCTGTGGATGTGTTGTGCTTGCTGCAGAGATCACTCACAGCTGCTTGCCCAAGAATTCCTGAAGAGAACTCCAGAACCTTGCCCCATAGCTGGTGCAAAATATGTTGCTTTCCAGGCAGCTTGTTTAGGGTTGCCCTTTATGGGGGAAAAACAGTCCTTGCTTGCTGCCAGAAGAAACTGTGCTTTGGCTTCTGCATTTTCCACTGTCACTTTAGATGGAGGCAATGATTCTTGGCATGCACGTGTCTGGCAGAGAGAATGAGTGTACCCTGTTCATACCACCTGTGTGGCTTCAAAGGCAGCCTGGGGAAGGTCACAGGAGAGTCACATGCTGGAAACTGGGGCAGGAATGTGAAAGCACCTGTTGCTGGCTGGGGGTGACCAGGAGCAAGTGTCACAGCATGCCCCCTCTCTGAAGGAGTTGGGTGCAGTCTCCATACCCTCTACAACCATGGTGGGGCCACACCATCACACTTTGTAAATGTCATTCTTCGGGGCAGGTGAAGTACTTTGGGGCTGGCCAGTGTAAAGCGAAACAACCCGTTCTTCTCCCTCGGCCTTTTGGCTGGGTTTAACCAGGGGCACCAACAACAGGAGGTGTGGGGAGATGGCATACAACCAGATGCTGCGACTAGGTACCAGCTGCTCTGTGTCCACGGCAATGTGGATCTACCTTGTCCTGCCTGGACCCTTTGGCCTGATTTTCTAGAAAGATACCAAATAGCCGTTTGCTGAACTAATCCTTTAGCTACAGCTGTCTGCCCACCATATGTATCAGGTTCCAGGGTTGAGCAGGGGCTCTGATAGAATGAACAGGACTGGTGGCCAGCAGCACCGAGTGTGAAGATAAGCAGCTCTGTTAATTCAGGCACAACTCATTACTTACAGCATTGCACACAGACTGTGCTGCCTGCCTTCAGCTCCCCTGGCACACCCTCCTTCTACTTGTGTCTTCTTCACCAGCAGCATTTACTACATTTGGATGTGACAGGAAAACCAACAGAAAGCCCAGATTATTATTTTTTTTTTAATGCTTGGCCACTTAAAGAATGACATTAAAAGTAACTTATTAAACTGCTTTTTGAGGGCTAGATGCCCACTTGATTTTGAAAAGACTTTCCCAGGATACTGATTTCAAGAGCGGAATTACTTTTCCACCCTGACATGGAGATTTGAGAGAGAACAAACTGCAGTGTTTTCTACAAATTAGAAGGGCTTCAAAACACTTATCACTTCATCTGTTTCCAACAAAACAGATTAGTTTATGTCCATGTGAGACATAGGTGACACTCGAAGCCATGCTTAGGTGACCACTTAATCCCCTGGGGATTAGAGACATGCTAATAATAGCTAATCACTGCACAAGGTTTTGGTTGGTAACCATAACATCTGTCACTGCATTATTTGCTGTTTGGAGCACGAAGAAAACAAAATAAAACTAACCTTCATTTTCACAGTATTATGCTAGTTTGTTCTAGGCACAAGAAAAATAGGGAGGCATCAAAGCATTGAAGCATATTCCTGAGCCTGTTAAATTTGATGTAACATGACATGGATCTTACAAAACAATGGTGCACTGCAGGATCTGGTTGCCAAAGAAGATATCCAAGTGCCTGTTCCAGACCTGCTCATCAAAATTGGCTGTTTTATAATAGAAGTGGTCTGACCAAATAAAACATATAACCATCTTTCTGGACTCAGCACAAAAGTAACCGGTAGTTTTAATGGACTGCAGTAAAACAGGTATGCAAATGACATGATTAGTCTTAACTTCTACCCTATCCTATGAAAAACAGCAGCAGCAGTTTTGAATTTCCTACCCCTAGAAGTCCTCTCCTGCTTCCTTATTATTGGAATAAGCATAGGGTAAACTGCTCTGGGAATTACTGCAATTGCACTGCCAGCTCAGATTTAGGAGCATGTGCTAGCTCAGCAGCCAATGGCACAGTATGAGATCCCTAAATAGCCTCCTGCACCAGGCATTAAGTTCCCTGCTGTTCAACAGACACAGTCATGGGCTTGTTTACCAGGGTGCTACAGAACAACTACAAGCAGATGCATTTTGCCCTTGACAGGTATTGTAGTGGTTATTGCACCGTAAGTCGAGAGGATTTCCTTCTCTAGCTTTATATCTAATTTGTGCTGCTGAGGATGCAGGGCTTCCTACTGGGGTGTCACACACATGTGCCTGCCTTCTTGGAGGACCCACGTCCCAGTCCCAGGTCTGCCAAGGACTGAGAGGACAGGGGAGAACGCAGGAGAAATACAGCTTTCTCATAGTGCCACACCACATGAAGGCCATTGGCTAAGAGGTTCTCAGTTTCTGTGACTTCTGCTCAGAAATGCTAATCTTTTCCAGTGAGGAGAATGATGCAATACAGATGAAAAGGAAATAGTTTGAAGTTTGTTCCTCTGGGGTTCAAGGGTAAGGTTCTTGGGTGTGGTACATTATTAGATAAAAAAGCCTCATAAAGCACTGCCTTAAGACTTTTAAGGTGCTACTCAAATACCTCACAGCTTTAAATGACTTAAACTGAAAGGCACCTTTCTTTTCTGAGGTATGATAGTGTTGTTCTTGCTGAATGTATTGAATGACACTGGAGCAAGAGGCTCCCATGCTCCCCTGCACAAAACACATTTCCAGCATAAACAGACAGACACGTCCCTCCAGCTGGCAAGCAAAACCAGGAGGCTGCTCAAAGCACAGCGCTGAGGAGCCTCAGTTCCTCTGCTGTGATGGGTAGCCAGCCTGGGGGAGGCTGATGTTTTTCTCTGGGCTATTGTCAAGGGCTTGGAAGCAAAGAGAAATTAAGGCCCCTCTCCTAAAGCCTTCAGTCTTGCTGCCCTGGCAGCATGGTGGAAATGCAGAGATGGATAAAAATTCTCTTGAGATGGGATTTTAACATACAGCTATATGTTGGCTAAAGAGACAGATCAATTTTTGTGCCATCTCCTGGTTTCTGCACAACTGTATGGATGATGGCTGCTGCTTTGGTCAGTGAACTGCTGGATTTCACTTTCTGAGCCATGACAGTTTCTCCAATGGCCTGTTGCTACTCTGTACCAGAAGACCATCCAGACCTGGGGAAAGCTGAGGAATGAGAAATCTTTTTTGATGGTCAAATCAAGAGGTTTGTTTTCTGTTCACGCAACAGAAGCAGCTTAACACCAAAAATGCAGGAATTTGTGGATTCTAACTTGTTGCAAAGCATGCTGTAACAGCAGAACATATACCCCCCATTACATATTGCAGACAGTAAATGCTGCCTCCAGTTTATTGCTTCAGATTATTCCAATGGGGTATTTACAGTTCCTTACACGGCTATCATCTCAAAGTGCTCTACAAAAGTGATACTGCTGGCACAGAGCTTGAGTAGTTCTGGACAAGCCAGGATGTCCATGACAGCCCTGATGATGTATTTAGAAGCTAAAACCAGAAGCACAAATTACCAAAGCCAAGGGAATCTGTAGGTGTGTGCAGCCAAAGCCATTAGCCAGGCACCTGGTCTTAGTGAGCATTAGATCACACAGTTTCCATCTGCAACAGAAGGCAGAAACAGACTAAGGAGGGAAGGTTTAGGTCAGAGCACCTCTCTGCACTCCAAGGAGAGAGCAGTTGTGACTGTGAGGTTGATCAGTGAGCCACAGAACTAGAGAATAAGCCAAAAGCTTTCACATATAACTGCATTTCAGCAGCAGAGAAAAGGATGGACTTCATTATTGCTTTGGAAATGGGAAAATAACTGTGGGTTTTTTTCTTAAGCTAACAAAGATGATCAAATTGTTTGGTTTTTGTTTGGTTTGGTTTGGTTTGTGTTTTTTTTTTTTCATGGAGGATTTTGTTTGTTTATTTTATGTTTTCAACATATTATTTTATTTTATTTTTTTGAAGCTGCAAGACCTGAGATAGTGTAAACCTTCCATGAGTATGAAACCACTGGTTTTACCTTCTCACCAGCTGAGGGCCCTTACATAGCAAAGGAATTTTTTTCTACAGTGGCCCAGTGGTTCTAGTCAACTCTCTGGGTCCCACAGTGTTAACCACCTCTGTAAACTTGCAACTGGAATAGACTTCACCCAAAACCCAAGCTTAAATCCACTTCAGACTGAGCAACAAGCTGTAAACACTGAAAACTGCAGTGTTGCCTCAAACAGAGTTTAGTTTTTAATGCCTATTAAAATACCATTGCTGCAGGAAATGAAGTTAAGCCCCCCCCTATCCAGGAGGAGAGAAGGAGGAAGAGACAGGCCACACTGCTCCCAAACACTGTCAAAACCTCTGCAGGGCTTCCTGCAGTTCTGTGCCTGCTGTTGCACCACAGTGAGCTACAGCCACTCCTGTTGTGACCAGTAAAAGACCTGCATGTCCAGCCCTGCTGCTGGTCTCCACACTGAGTACAGGCTTCCTCCTTGCTGCAGCCTTGTGCATGCCAACATTGCACCCCCCTTTACACCAGTCTGCTGTGTGCATTGAGACTACACAGTCTCTCCCAGCTTCTTCTTGTGATTTCCTGGCCCTGACCTCTTCTTACCTATGGTGGCTATGCTCAGTTCCACACTTCTGGTTCCCCAGTTGCTTATAGTACTCTGTGCTTTGATTTAAAGCCACTTTCTGTAATGGTATCTCTGTGCCCAGCACTGTCACCTCATCCTGGCAAGGCCTATCCCTGAGCCACTTCCATCTTCATTACCTTAGTGTGCCACCAGACTCTTTCTAAACTTACCTGAACACATACTTCTCTGAGCATCTTCCCAGCCTGGTTTAATTGTCCTGGAGCAGATATGTTGAGGATAACTCAGCATCACCTGTTCCTATCTGAGTAGCCAAAAAAAGACTCTGAAATACCTCCTGTGAGATCCTTTCAGCCTTGATTCCCCTCTACCCAACTGCCCCCAAGGCTTGCAGAAATGCTTATGTCCCCTCAATCTTCCCTGATAAAAGGCCCAAAGTCATAGTTTGGGCCAAACCTATAGCAAAGAACCATGCAGCTGCTCACTCACCACCTCAACCCCCCTCTCCTGCCCTATTGTGGGATGGGCAGAACAAAAAAAATTAGAAACTCGTGAGTGGAGACAGAGGAGGAGGGTTCACTCACCGGTTACTGT
This sequence comes from Apus apus, assembly GCF_020740795.1. Taxonomy (NCBI): domain Eukaryota; kingdom Metazoa; phylum Chordata; class Aves; order Apodiformes; family Apodidae; genus Apus; species Apus apus. Next base: position 64,086,416 of record NC_067312.1, on the reverse strand, counting down.
CACAGGCAAAACAGATCCCATCTTGGGGGGCAGAATCCATTTAATTTATCACTATTCAGATGCAAATAGGATAAAGACAAAACAAAACCCAGAGCTTACTTTACCCCACCCCTCCCTTTTCCCAGGCCCCTATCATTTTGTTCCTGGTTTCTCTCTCTCTCTTCTTCCCCCCAGTGGCACAGGGGGACAGGGGATGGGGTTTAGAGTCAGTACACATTAGATGTTGTTTGCTGCCCCTCCTTCCTCCTCAGAGAGGAATCCTCACAGTCTTATCCTGCCTCACCATGGGGTCCCTCCCATGGATGAGAGTCCTTCACAAACCTCTCCAACATGAGTACCTCCCCACAACGTACAGTCCCTCACGAACAGACTGCTCCAGTGCTGGCTTCCCACAGAGTCACAACCTGCTTCGGGAGCAGTCACCTCCCATGGCATGGGGTCCTCCAAGGCTGCAGATCCACATCTGCTCCACTGTGGCCCTTCATGGGCTGCAGGTCTACAGCTGCTCTGCCTTGGTCCTTCACGGGCGGCTCCACCGTGCTCCTCCATGGGTTGCAGAGGGACTGGTGCTGTCTCACCACGGGCTGCCAGGGAGCCTCTGCTCAGGCACCTCATCCCCCTCTTTGCTCACTGACCTTGGTATCCTGCTCCTCTGCTGTCCACTTCTGAAGTCTTAGATTAGTTTTTTTCCTTTTCTTTCATATGTTAATCGCAGAGGCACATCCATTGTCTCTGATGGCTCAGCCCTGACAGGAGGTGTGGACACATTTTTGGGAGCTGGGGGAGCTTTTCAATAGCTTCTTACAGGAGACCCTCCCCTGCTACCAAACCAAAAGAATTTTCCTCAAGAACCAATTCCACAAGCATGGATGGACATTTTCCATTGGCTTATGCGCAATGGACCTCCTGGATCATCACCACTCTTTCTCATCACTGCATTCTCCATGCTCTCCACATTCCTTGTTATGGTTTCAGCCCTTGGCTGTTTCCACAGCTTCTTAAGGACTCAATAGCCCTTTTCTTCTTCCTCATTGCTTTATCATTCCTCCTGCTCTACCTTTACTCTTGAAGCTAGAGTCAGCTTTTCTGCTTCATTCCTGTTCTGCTAAACAATCATATTGTTTGCCTTCCCCCTCTCCACATTGTGATGTTTCCCACAAACCACTTCACTCCTCTGGGATGCTGCCTTCGTCTGCTGCAGATGTCTGCAAAACTTGTCTTAGAGTCTCTCCTATTCACTTCATCATTCCTCCCTGACACTGCATGAGCATACCTAGCTGTGGGTAGATCTGAGCACCCATATTGTGTAATTAGTGTTCCTTATTAAAGTTTCATGTATGCTACTGTTTCATGTTCCTTAATTCCATGTCCATTTTGGGGAAAATGGTTGCACGAGGACAGCACATGGTAGTGTCTGGGAAGAGTTTAATGATCTTTTTTTTGTTCTGATTTATGTGCTGGTGTGCAAGTGAAGGGTTGCCACTTTTGGAAACCCAGGACTTGTACGGGAGTGCAGGGTCCAGCCTCTTACACACTACCATTCCCTTGAGTAAAGCCCCCAATATAACAGGTGCTCTTATACATCCTTGTAGCACTAGGCAATTATTAAAACAACAAAACAAAACAAAACAAAAAGCCTGGCATTTATTTTAAAAGTTTTCAAGATTCTGAGTTTAGGGAGAGGTTGGGGTCTTTTTTCAGAAATAAAACAATTAACTGTGACCTAGCTTCACATTAACCTGAAGTGGTACTTTCTGCATCTTACCAATTTATGTAGCTTGAAAGCATTTTGACAAACTAAGCCAGCATGCCCATTGATTTTTGCTTGCTCAGAATGCACTGCTGATCTAAAGTAAAACTTTGCATTTATGTATGTGTCCATAGCACCACCTCCTTTTGGCAAGAACCATTAAGATTCAAAACTCTGACTGTTTCCTGTAATTTCTCAATGCAATACTCAAATTAATAGGCTAATTTTAAGGTAAATCTCTGAAATAATTATGAAGAGGAAGGCTGGTATTCCCTGCTCATGGCCAGATGGAGTCAATATTCAGGCCAAAATGCAAGTGGAATTTTCTGAGGGGTGTTCAGGTACTAATTTTGACTCTTGAACCCGTTGTTCATTCTTTGCAAATGAAGTGCCAGCAGCACACTTTCCCCTGCCCATAGTAGTGGATGATATTCATACTTTGTTATAAAAATTTAACGATCCTTCTACAATTCAGGTATCACGCCAGCAAGAAAACAGAGCTCTAGCAGAACCAGCTAGTGCTCAGACTGTTTCCTGCAGTCCTATGTTGGTCATCAAGCCATGCTTCTGTGCTCCACTGCTGTACTTCTGTGTAATTATGTTATGCAGGTTTGCAGCTGAGGGTGTGCTCAGGCACCCACCCCAGCTGACACGTCCCCACATCTGCCACCCTGCACCTCAGCCAGGGCCAAGACTCAGCCAGGCTCCAGGAGTTTCCCAGTACCTTTCTCCAGCTTCCTGAGGTCCCTCTGAAGGGCAGCCCCACACTCTGCTCCAGCCCAGCTTGGTACTCTCCTCAGACTTGCCTGAGTGTCCCGTGCCCCCCATCCAGCTCCCACTGCCTTGGGGACCACAAGTGTCTGTGGTTGGTGTCTCTGCAAGCTGGGCCATGGGCTGGAGCAGAGCCCCAGTACTGCCTGGTCGGGGGGGAAGAGAGCCCAGGTGGCTGGGTCTTGCTGTGATGCCATCACAGGGAAGGGAAGGAAAGGCCAGAGGAGAATGCTCATAAAAAGCCCTGAGGTTCTGCCCTGTGAGTGGTAAGAGACAATCTTTGTGCGACTGGAGGAACTGGACACTCTCTGGGGGCAGAAGGACACCCTGGCCTAGGATGGGTGAGAAGCACAGCTCTAATCGTCACTGGGCTCCCATAGTTCCAGGCAGGAAGGCTTATTCTTGGATACAAGCAGGTGGCATAAGAATATTAATTGGTAAATCAGATAAACTGAAATCTCGTTATGCCAACGGATGAGTGGGCCAGAAAGGTTTGAGTGTAACTGTCAATACAGCATCCTGTAAGGATCATGTCTAATCAAATTAGTCACTTGCAGCTCCACTCCCCACAGCCTTTTGGTTAGGAGGAAAACATTGTTCCCATAAAGAAAGGGGAACAGCATCTTCAGACCTAATATCCCCAATGTTTCTGATCATCCTTCTTCTTTGCAGGTAGTATCTGCACAATCAACTTTGGACACAGCCCCATAAAAAGCTCTGACCATACCCTTCTCTTGGGCAGTACGTTTTGCACCACATCAGCTGGGTGATTTTACTTCACAACCAGAGTTTACTTTAGTAATGTCCAGGCTAGGGCAGAGGAGAGACTGTGATAAGAGTTGTTGGGAGGAGAGCATTTTTATTCCCAGGCAACTTAAGCATTCGGGGTTTCTATTTGAACCACTGTTTAAAGGATGTCCACCAACACCCAAGAAGGCAGAGGTCTTATGCCAACTCTGCAATTCAGCTTTAAAGCTATTAAAAACAAATATGTGCAACTACACGTGCTCCGGTATTATTATGCGGTGTGACAGCCCAGTGCAAGTTTCCTAAAATAGCTGCCTCATCCTCTTCCAAAATCCTCTATTGTCTACCTAAGTCCAATCAAACAGCATTATCCTGTTGGAAGCTTAGATTATATCCACCTCAGTTATCACTGGTATGCCAGCAATGGCTTTCCCAGTGCCACGTAGGCTGCTCTGGAGGCCCAGGTAGTACCTGCAGCCTTTGCACCATGCTTTAAATTCTGGGTTCATCAGCCCACTCTTCCCCAAGGGAATTGCTCTGGCACTGCTGTCTCCCTTTGCACAGATGGCTTAAATTTCCACCCGCTGCTCCTATGTGGTTTCAGTTGCACTGCAGTTACACAGTCCTGCCTTGACTTAACCAATATTGCCTCAATTTCTCCACTTCTGAAGCTATAAATTTCAGTATTTCAGGACCTTTATTCTCTCCCTTTGTGAGGGGAAATCTTGTTAAGCCTCAAACACTGCGAGCAGAGGAGGGAACTGAAGGATCTTTTGTATTTTGAGCCTGGAGTGTCACTGTTTTTCTTACAAATGTTTTTAAACAAAAACATTTATCTTGAGCTGAACAGAACATTTCATACCAAACAGAGTGCTAATATCTGGGAGGTTTGGATCCAAAGAGTGCCAACTTTGATTCAGTATTAATAGTTCACCCATTTGCCATTTTTTATCTCCCAAATCAAACCTCAAAATCTCGTGACACTTTACATAGTCCTTTAATACAGCCACAAAACCTATTTATGTCATCTTATACATAAAGAGTGAAGCTATATAGCCTGGAAGACACCATATGTCACCAAGTGCAAAGGACCTTCTGTTCAGATGTAAGGCATCCTGAGTATATCCACCAACTGTATAGCTCTGTGCTGTAATATCCGTTTAATACACAGCCTGATTCCTGGACATTGAAATAATGCAGGGAAGTGGCTTTAAGCTCCCAGACCTTCTGTCCTTCCTCATATCTGACGTCCTGGCGTAAGATCAGAAAAACTGCCAGGCCACAGTATGCTAGACCACAAGAGGAGCTACACTTCACTTCATACCTTCTTCAAAGTCCAGGTAATAGGAAACCTCATTCCTTTGGCATACCAGAATTCAAAATGTATTAGTCCCCTGGCAAGTTTTTGTAATTGGCTTTACTTTACCCAGGCCGTTTTTCTCCCCATCATTCCGGCATGAAGCAAGGTTCATATTTTACAGGACACTGGAAGGGCCCAGGTAGATGGTGGAGGAATTGAAGGGAAGAAGCATGCCTCTCCTTTCTTTGTGCTTTAATCATCAAGAAAATTGCTCCCATCTGGCAGGTTTACTCTGCTGCAAAATAAGTTTTTCCTGGTGTCCAAGCAATGTTTTCCTCACATATAACTGGCCTGAGAGGCTGTGGACTGTGGGAGGCTGGACACACAGAAAGATGGGTTTCCCTCCAGCTGTAAGAAGTTACTTGTCCATACCACTTCCAGCAGGCTGGTGTCATTACGTGTGCATCACTTCTGACAAGAGGTGTTCACTGGGAAAAAGGATGGCATGTCTTTTTCTAGGGGTATCTAAGATTGGATGAGAGCCATTTATTTCTGCTGTTGTGGAAGCGCTTTCAGTGCAAATCTGAAATCTGTCCTACATGAATGTGCAGAACAGACTGTTGCCTTTGTCTTAACAATAGCCTGTTAGACATTTGGAGATTGTTTTTATAAGAAAGGGATGACTCAAAAGAGACTTGACAAACCTCAGCCTTTTCTCAGAGGTCAAGTTTTCCCACTGTCTTCCAGCTGACACAGCTGTGTGGTACAACTTGACATAACCTGTTATAAAATAGAAGGTTCATACTAAGAGATGTACATCTCCTTCTGCCTAGCAGTCTTGACACATATTTAGGTTGTGATAAGCCCCGATACTGACTCATCCCCGTGAATTCAGCAGGTGACTATTCTCCAGATAACCAAGGCTTTCCATGCACTCTTAGCGAGTTCAGGTCCTCATCTCCCATACGCACCTGTCTGCAATTTAGCATTAAGACAGTGCTCAAACACATTTACATACACCCGATCCTGGTTCGTATGCTGGCTTAATACACATTTTTCCCCCCATCAGTTGAAATACTGAGATGCTCTACATCTGAGACAGCCTCTGTGGAGAATCCTACTCAAGAAGTTAATTTAATTAGTGAGCTACTAACAACGAGGCTTCAGCTTCCCAGTAGCTTTTCCACCACCTTTAGCTATTTCATTTAAGTCCTCACCTTATGAGACAGAATATCTTTTGTGTCATTTCATCATGGGTCAAGAGTTGTGACAGTCATTACTTTCCTTCTCTCCACAGACTTCTTTCTCTGGCAATGACAACAGTTTGGTCTCGACAAAACCACACTGGCTGTTACTGTATTTTGTTGGAGACTAGATGTAAAGGGGTCCTTTGCGGAATCCTCCAGTTCTTCCTTTTTCCTCTGTTGCTGAAAGAATAATTACATCTATCTTTCCCCAGCATTTCAGAACCTCAGAAGATCCTCTCTTAATTGTCAGAAAAAGCCATTAGCAGCTTAGAGTTTACTCCACACAACCCTCAAAGCATGCCAGTCCTTCAATACTTGCTCTGATATTCTTACTCTTCCCAACATTATAACAGAGAATGCTCATTGCCCTTCATGTTCCTAATTCAACCACTTTGGATCTTGACATTTCTAACTTTTAATTTTTATTTTTTCCATGATATTTTAATACTCAAAGAATTTTGCCATGTTTACAAACTTTGTTTTTCTCTTGTTTAAGATTAACTAGAGCCCATAATTTACAAAATGGCCTGTTTTTTCTAGTTTCAAGCTCTCATTTGACAGTCCCACCTACCTAAACTTCAAGTTCTCACTCCCACCTTCAAGTTCCCAGGTAGTTCTTTCCCTTGCCTCCAGTTAAAACAAAATAAAACTTCCTTTTGCTCTTTCTGCCACCCTTTGTACCCAGAAAACAGCTGAAATATGCAAGACCTATCTAGAAAGCTTGCAGCCTGAAATGTTAACATGCCTACAGAGTCAGGCAATTAAAATTCCCCACTGCCACCAAGTGCTTTGCTTTGGACAGTTCTGCTTGTTGCACACAAAAGGCTTCATCCACCCCCATTCTGGAGGTTCACCATCCACTCCCACAATACCCTGCTGAGAAGGTCCTTGTGCCTCCATTAGAATATGGACATTGGAGGCAATGTGTGTACCCTTGGCACACATCACGTCCTTGAAGTCTTCTTGAGCAGAAATTCTGTTTTAGTATCCTGACTATGAGAATTACCAGAGCAAATCTCTACCAGGCTAGCATAAAGACATCTAAGGTGTTAAGCCAGTTGACAAAATGCTTTCCCACTGCATCTCCAGTGACCCAGGGAACTGAAAGAGGGAATTGGAGAAAACTGAATGATAAATACATTTGTAGATCTTTGTCTCAGTTTCCACTGCAACCTTCTGAAAGGGTTTCTTTCTTAACTCCCTTCCCCTAAACTACCATGCCTTTGTGTGAGGGTGTTCACCTCCTGTTTTAGGGGTGGACACAGATCAGCAGCTGTCAGTTCTGGCATCCCTGCTGATGGGATTGAAGATGTTCCCAACCTGTCCCTATCCTGAGCTCCACACCCACCTGCATCAGCATTTCTAATGCTGCCACTACAGCTTCTTGTCTTGTCACCCTCCTCCCGGGCACACACATTCAAATTTAGGCTGGTTTGCACCACTGCTGGCAGTAGTGCCGGTGCTCATCAGGGCAGACAGCCTGGACCTTTACTTGGTTATCTTCCAGCAACATGGTGTTCCCCTCTGACTAAAACCTTTGTGCACTGTTTAATTTCCCTGAACAGCGGTGGCCTTCATGGCATTTTGCCTTCCAGCATGATGCTGACCCTCACCTATTGTTTGCACAGCATGATGGCTTCATTGATGTGAAACAACAAATGTCCCTCAGAGCCATAATTCCCACCCTGTCTCCACCGACAGTAACAAGGAAAATTTTTCTGCCTTTCTCAGTGGTTCATCTGGGTGTTTTTTTTTGTCTACAGGGCTTCCCATGATTCCTTAGAGTGTTTCAACCTAGGCACCCCAACCTGAAGCTCTTGTTTCCTTCCTAAGGGAATGCTACTAAGGGGCATGTTTTCCTATCCTGGTTCTTAGTAGCAACAGGAAGAGGCCACATACTTTGCAAATTCTGTTCAAATCCTGGACTAAAGCATTCAGGTTTGGTGCTTCTGTTTGAGAACAGCCTTTACAGGAGCAGATAGAGAACCATGCAATAGTAGAGAGTCATGAAAGAGCAACATTACTTCACTATATTTGTTCTGGCCTATGTGCTCTTTTGTGAAGGATGCAGTTCCTACTACTGCAGGGAGCTGGAAGAACAGAAATAATAAGATGCTCACCTTGTTAGCCAAGGATTAGGCCCAAGCAGTATATATTTAATTAGACTTTAAAGAGCTTATTTCAACGTTAGGAGATGCAGTTCTTCCCTGTTGCTGCTGCCTCAAAGTAATTGTTTCAGTAAGTGTTCTGCTTATCAAGAGAAAGGAGAGTGTTTTCAGATATTGTGAGTACTCAGTTTTTGTTTGCATTTAGATTAAGAAGAAAGTTGACCCAAAGCTCTTGTAGAGGTCATCTAATCTGTTTGGTTGAGAAGATCTATCCTCCTACTGGCTCACCTTCGGCACTATAAAGGAATACCTCTTCCTGATGACAAGCTCTCTTTGCAGTGTTATCTCACCCTTGGTCATTCTAGAAGAAACTTCTTCAATTACAATATTTTAGGAACTAAATTGGAAATTATCAGTTTGCATAGACTACATCTTTGGACTACTACCTGCCACAAGACCCAGGACATTCACAATGAGCATTAGTGAAGATGAAGTGGAAAAGTTTCTTGATGGCAACCCTGCTTTTGCCAAGCAGTACTTTGAGAAGAAACTAAAACCAGAGTCCAATGATACCAATGAGACTGAAATCCTTTTTGAGTTGATTCAAGACATGCAAGAAACCATCAACATGGAGAAAGTAGTTTTCAAGACCTTAAGAAGAATCAGGTCCCTTATTCAAGCTGACCGCTGTAGTCTTTTCATGTACAGGCAGAGAAATGGCACACCTGAGCTGGCAACAAGGCTTTTCAACATCCAAGAGGGAAGCACCCTGGAGGAATGCCTGGTCTCCCCCGACTGTGAGATTGTCTATCCGTTGGACATAGGTGTTGTGGGCTATGTTGCGCAAACCAAGAAAACCATGAACATCAAGGATGTCAAGGAGGTAGGTTTGGCATTTATTCATTCACTTGGTAGAAGAATGGCTCACATGCTTACCAATTTGAAGGGGTCAAGATGTAGCAGGACATCTTGATCAAACTTCTTGTGGTGTAATAACTGTGTAGCGGAAACGAAAGAACCATAGCAAGTCTGTAAATTGCTTCCGATTTCATTGATGGAGTGAGGTGAAGCTAAGCACATTATTACACTAGGTGTTAATGCCAGCAAAAATGCACTGTCATGCCTGGCCTGTTTAATAAAATTTTTTAAAATAATAAATAAATAAATATCACATCTAGTCTAGCAGAGGAGAGACAATGAGGTACAGCCAGATCTGTGCTCAACATGCATGGAGTTTTCCACACACACTTGTATTGAATGAGTAATTGGCTAAGAAAGAGAGAAATCCTTTACAGTGGGTCCAGAAAGGGGTTTTTGACCACAAATGACATTTTTAAAAGCTTGCTGTCTGGTAAAGCCTGGGCCAAAAACATTTAGAGGCATTTTGATCAACCAGAGTGAGCGGACCTCAGAGCAGGTGGGTTAACTCCAGCCTTTGTATGGATGATCTTCATCAGAAGCAGCAAGAAACAAACTTTGGCCAAAACAACTATTTCAGCAAGTACTGAACAGTGCAATACGAGGAGCATTCCAAGGAATTTCAATGTTTTATTTTTATGCCTTCATGACAATATTTACCCTCTGTACTCCTGGGTTGAATCATGCAAGTCTGATGGCAGCAGTAACAATCTGCTTGTTTTAATTGTAGGTACAGAACTAAAATCCATGTGACCCAAATATGGCATTTGGGATTACTCCATCTATTGTTTCCTAGTTACAAAGAGACCATCTGTTTATACGTCCCTTTATTGCTCAATATGAGCATATCCAAATACTTCAGCAACAACTTCCTTGTCCTGCACAGAATGTTTTGAGCCGTTGATTTTGTTTTGCAACCATTCTGGGGAAAGGAGGCGGATGTGACAAACTTTTTAAAGATCTCTTGCTTCAAACATTTCTCCAAGATTATGGAAGGGTTTCAGTGTTGGAAGTCAAGTGCTGCACCGCAACTCTAGAGCTTTCAGGCATTGCCATAAGGCAATTCCTTTAAAGGAGACCCAGAGACTAAACTCTTGGTCTGCCCCAATTGGCAGGGAGGGCCAGCAGTGGTGGATGTATGAGGAGAATGTGGAGTAGGGAGTGATTATTCTTTCTGGTAAAGACAGGATACTGTCAGAGCTGGGGGGCTTTTTCTAACCCAGCTAGAAGGACTTGTAGCTAAAAATCATCCACCTGATCACGGAGAAGATCTTGGGTCAGCAAGGCAAACCCTGCACTCCCTATTGGCAGGTGATGATGGTATCAATAAGGCCCTGTGCAAGTGAAGTGATGAGCTATCTGTCTTCCCTGCACTATCCTTTCTCTGCTTTGTTTTTGTTAGGGTTGGGGGAACAGTGACATTCGCATGAGGAAGAGCTAGAAGAGCTTTCTTTGTGCTGGCCCTGTAGCATGACCTAGTACTCTCCCAGTAGTCTGAATGGCAATGGTGACGCCCTGGGCAGCCCAGTTCGTAGCCATGCTATCTGCACATTACAACCACTGCCAGAATGCTCCTGGGGCAGAAGAGGGTGGGTCGCTCTCAAGGACAGGAGGAGAGTGCCAGTAATTGCACACCACTGGTGCTAGCTGCATGCTGCATTGGGATACCTTCCCTACCGTCTACCATCCCGTGGACAAAGGCCCAGCAACATGGGAGGAATGCCTGGGAGAACATTTTAAAGATAAACAAGTGGGAGATGGCTTCACAGAGGCTGCTGACAGCAGCTGTAGGGACCACGCAAAAGCAGAAAAAAAACGGGGGGTGAGTGAACTTCCCAGTGACTGCACTGGACGGCACTGTTTTATAAACTGTGGCTATGCAGTGCTGTGTGGTAACAGGCAGTAGCTGGTGTTGACAAGAAGTCAGAGGGAAGGATGGAGGGGCACTATGAAGGAGGTCAGTGATCTGAGAATGATCAGAGAAGAGCCTCCTTGTTCTGACAGAGTTTGACATATTAAAGCTTATGATTTTCAAGATCTTTGCAAAAAGTAAAAATGTGCACATGTTGCAGTCAGGAGCCACAGCCTGTTCTCTTGATACCAGCTTTATCACCTGTACATTGTCCAGTTTTCTGCTAATTAATTTCTCTTCCTCAATATTTTTTAAACAAAACTTTCTTTAGGCATCTTACTTTGAAAGTCTGTGCTTTGGCTTGGTTTTAAAACTACAGACATTGTGGAAAACACTTAATTTGTAACTTCTCTATTGAACAGTGTGCCCAGTTCAGTCCATTTGTTGATGAGCTCACCAACTACACTACGAAAAGCATTCTTGCGACCCCCATCTTGAATGGCAAAGATTTAGTTGCTGTCATTTTGGCTATTAATAAGCTGAACGGCTCACACTTCACCAGCGCTGATGAAACAGTAAGTGATCAGTAGCTCAGTTTCTACCAAGCAGTTGTTGCTTTTGCAGTGTAACACAGACTCTTCTGCACTAGGGATGTCTGCTTTAATGAAGCTCCACTGGTGTGAATTTTCCTACAGGGGACTCATCCCCTAACAGAAGAGGCTTATTATGAGGATGCTTATCTCAGAAATCTTTCAGGGAAAATACAGTGGGATAAGCCTCATCTCACGCAAGTGCAAAGCAAAGCGTTTCTCCAGGGAAATTACCATGACGTTGCTAAAGGGGTGTTATGAAATCCAGTATACACATGGCTGCTACTGCAACTGACTCACTCTCGTTGTTTGCCTTCTCAGCTTTTTCTGAAGTACCTGAATTTTGCCTCCTTGAACTTGAAAATTTATCACTTGAGTTATCTTCACAATTGTGAGACGCGAAGGGGCCAGGTAAGAGTGAAAATGCAGACTGGGCTCTCTCAAAACCAAATGAATACATTCTTCTGGTTTGAAAGGTGCAGCTGATGTGCTTCAGAGAATCGTGCCTAAAAAGCTGAAAGAAAAAGGTGCTCTCATCTGATCTGGTCTATTCACCCTTTCCCAGAATCCTTCATTAGTCTCTCTTCCTGCTGCTTTTGGCAAAACTGTGGGAGCTGGTGCAGTGGCCCTGGATTCAGCAGGGCTGAACTCCAGAATTTTGTTGAACTCAGTTTGTGAAACTCTTGGAACATTTAACCATTTCAGCCAGCAGCACCAAGACATTTCCCAAAACAAATAAGAATGTAGTATTTTTTCCTTATCTGCTTATTAAAAAGTGCTATAAAATTTTTTCTTAGTGCCAGTAAAATGATTTTCATATGCCTGTTGCTTTGTACTCCCATGGTAGGAATTAACATAGATGAGGGTTTTAGGATATTCTGAATTAAAACAATTTAGCCACCATTCTTTTCCATGCCTTGGGTTATGAAAGAACTCTTGACTTTATTGGGATTAATATGAATCCATGCAATCACTTTCTGAAGCAGACAACTGGTTGTCATTGAGGAAGACATGCAATTGTGTCTATACTTCATGCAGCTATGCTCTTGTCTCCAGTGGGGGTTCCATGGGAGATTAATGCCAGTTTCAGCAAAACGGTTGCAGAAGCTTTGGGGCAGCATGTATACTTACTAATTCATTATCTCACATGCTTCATCTAATTTTTTCAGTAATAAAAAACATTAATCGTGGTCAGATGGTACAGCCATTGAGTAGGGCTGAGTAATTCAAGTAAAGCAGAACTAGTGAAGGTTTATTCCTGTTGAGAGCTTAGCAGCAGGATGGGGGAATGTCAGGAAGGGGCTAGGAGATGAAGTGGAGACCCAAGAAGTGGAAGGCCTAATGTCTCCTGCAGTGTGCTCTGGTGTGTGGCTGAACCCAGGAGTCCTGTGTCCATACATCACTGGTACCTCAGCAGGTCCCACAGAAAGGGAGGAAAGCAAGAACAAAATGCAAGACACACTGCTAGTTCTACCAACAGTTCAACTGGGAGGCCTTTGGCCGTCTAGATCTGAAGGTCCATGTGGGAATTAATATGGTTCATTGTGTTAGACCTAGAAGTGCCTAAGTACAGAGTGAGCAAATGACATTCTCAAAGGTGGTCTAGGATTTTAATGTTGCAAATCCCAGCTGGAAAGACAGGGGGGTACAGTAAGTAAAACAGCTTGTGCTAAGGCAATTAAGTCTGCTTGTGCTCAGATGCTGTGTGAGAGTCTTACCAGAAGACCATATATCATATTTTACCCAACTTCTTTGCAACATTCAATGAATTGGCCATTCTTTAGGTGTTTCTTTCAGTCCTCCTCACTGGGCTTGTGGCTTTCAGCACTACTTATTGCATTCTGTAAAATGCCAAAAATAAACCATTGCTCGTTTTCCTCTACTTGTTTGTATGACAACACTACTATCCCACCTGAGGGATGCTCAGAGGCCAGTGACATTGAATGCCTCAGACTTTACAGGAGTGGCAGAGCTGTCCGTATTTACAGATTAGAAACAGCTTGGAATTGTCAAAAAATATCTGCTACTGCCCAGTGATAAGGTGAGACACACTTTTCCTGATTTTTGGCATGTAAATGTGCTTCTTGCTCAAAGCACAAGTCCAGTCAGCTTCAGGCAGAAGCTCTCAGTGCTTCTGAAGCACTGCTCCTCATGTCTCCTGGGCTCAACAAGCAAAGCACTCACACTCAGATACAGGAATACTTGTATTAGCTAAACTAGGAAATTGCATCAATTGCTTCCTTACCATTTAAGTGAAAATTAAATTCTCCTTTAGGGCCACAAAGAAGCTCCTTGTGTCACCAGAAATCCTTGCCTAATTCACAGCATAACCTCCATTTTCAAGAATGAAAGCACCTAATAGCTTTCAGGAAAGTGTTAGTTCAGATATTTCCAACCTAAGCCTCCAGAATTTGCAACACTTTTAATGTTAACTCATTTTTTATGCAGGATTTTACTTATGAGTATAAAATGTAAAATTTCTTTGTTTGGCACTGCTAAATTTTTGTGCTAGATTTGCAAGACTTGACTTCTGTACAGCACTCCATGATGACCTGACTCTTCCTCAGAATGCATCTTTCCCTAGTAATTCTCAGTGTGAATAAGCAATGCTTTTACACTTGGCCATACAGGTTGCTATTTCACTTTTCAGGAGTGTAGCATCAAGAAGCAGTTGTTTCCTTGTTACTCCAAACACTTTTGGGAAGGCCAGCTCTGAAGGAGAGGCTGTGCTTACATTTGGATTTTATCCCACAGGTGCTGTTGTGGTCAGCTAATAAGGTTTTTGAGGAACTGACAGACATTGAGAGGCAGTTCCACAAGGCTTTTTACACAGTGAGAGCATACCTGAACTGCGACCGGTACTCAGTAGGGCTCCTGGACATGACCAAACAGAAGGTGAGTGTTCACATGGGTGTTGTCCATCTTTCTGCATTACTGTTATCTGCTGAGGAATGATGTGCAGCAGCCAAAGTTCAAGCTAGCTTTGAGTAATAATTCCTGCTTTGGTTGGCATTTTTTTATCCCATTGTGCAAATGAAGAGCCTGGGATAAAGAAAAGAGAGGGAAATGGAAGAACTTATGACTGGAACAGGACTGTCAAAGGAGCCAGAGGCTAGGAAGACAAAGGAAACACAAATGTGTCTCACCATCACAGTCACAGCCTGCAACAAAATCACAGATTCAAAATGTCTGTGGATATCAGAAGTACAGTGAAATACCTGTAGAAACCCATACCAACAAAGCAGCCACTTTCCTCAAGAACTCATCCAAATGTACATTATCCAGGCTTTTAGGTGAAATTTGGCTTCATGAGAGTAAGCTGGCAGAAAATAAGTTACTTCTGCAGCTCTGATTTAGTCTGTTTACACCTTTGGCGAGATTTATGTGGGCTTTACAAAGGATTCTTGTCATAGGAGCCCTGCTATATTCCATGGTCAGGCTGACTGAGGCTACTATGGACTTTGATCTCTGTAACATTCCCACAGCCTTTATAGCACTAAGTTTTGTGAAGAGTTTTACTGAAAGTTCATGACTGTGCTAAAGACACTTCGATCAGCGTTATAATGTAGCCTACCAAAAAAACAACAAAAATATATTATTTCACCTTAGCAAGCTACCAAGTAGTAGTAGATCAGCCCTATGTCACATTCTAGAAAATGGGGAACCCATAAAATATTGATGTAGCCATTTGCTCAGTGAGTATAGCCATGCTGTTCACTGAATGAAGCAGGAACCTGTGTACAGGCAGTATATGACTGTATATAGCCATACAATGCATTTGACACTTCCCAATTCAGGTACACCATTCTGCTGCCTAGTATGAGCTAGTCTTATTATTTCATGCCTTGTTTACACAGTAACAAAACCAGCATGGTTGAGCAGTGGTTACTTTCAGGGTGAAGGCAGAACGCACTTTTGTATTCTAAAAATACTTTTTTTCATTTTAAACCCAGGAATTTTTTGACCTGTGGCCAGTGCTGCTGGGAGAAGTTCCCCCCTACTCAGGACCTCGCACCCCGGATGGCAGGGTATGTGAGACCCAGGTTTCTTAAACTCTCCTGCCTGGCTGGATTACCTCACTAATAATTTTAACTCTGTACTTTTTTTTTTGTAGGAAATAGTCTTTTACAAGGTCATTGATTATATATTACATGGAAAAGAAGAAATTAAAGTCATCCCGTAAGTGCTCAGTTTCTGTGTGCCAGGTTTTAGCTACACAGAATGTAGCTAAAACCAAGGTTCCTCATGATTAAAAGACATTCATAAGGAGATAAATAAATAGAAGACTGAATAAGAGAGTCAGAATGTAAGTTTGTCCTTTGACTCACATATCTGCAGGACAAAGATTTGCTCCAGGGCATTGGGATAATGGGATCATAGAATGGTTTGGGTTGGAAGGGACCTTAAAGATCATCTAATTTCAATCTCTTTACTGTGGGCAGGGACATCTCCCACTAGACCAGGGTGTGCAAAGCCCCATCCAGCCTGG
Organism: Apus apus; assembly: GCF_020740795.1. Classification (NCBI taxonomy): domain Eukaryota; kingdom Metazoa; phylum Chordata; class Aves; order Apodiformes; family Apodidae; genus Apus; species Apus apus. The sequence continues at coordinate 64,070,644 of NC_067312.1, read as the reverse complement.
CCTTGAACACTTCCAGGAAGGGGGCATCCGCCACTTCCCTGGGCAACCTGTTCCAGTGTCTCACCACCCTCAGTGAATAACTTTCTCCCAATGTCTAACTTAAATCTGCCGTCTTCCAGTTTAAAGCCACTACCTCTCATATATGCCCTGATAAAAGTCCCTCCCCAGCTTTCTTATAGGTCCCCTTTAGGTACTGGAAGGTGTATATAAGGTCTCCCTTTATCATTCTTTTCTCCTAGCTTTCAAGGTAGGCTCTAAAAGTCACTGCAAATAGTAATTCTTTTTAGATGCAGAAGTGAACTGCCTTGACTGCCTGAAGTTTTGTTGCTCATCCTTGGTGCCTTCCCTGTGTTAGGAGGCAAGCTCATCCAGGTTGCCCTTGTGTTGAGGCACTGACTGTCCCTGCCTCTCACCCCTCTGCTACCCTCTTCACTCTCATGGTCACTCCTGCTCCCCTGCCTACCTTTCAGCTTCCTTTCTTCTCTCTTACCTGCCAGTCATTGACCCCATCTCAAGAATACCTCTGGTCTTTCCTCCTCTCTTGACAACACACTGAGACTCCCTCTTTCTGAGGACCACCCTCTCTACTTGCAACTGAATTTTTCAGAGGAGCCTTGGGCGCCTTGGACAAATCTGACATAACAGGATTTTCACCCAGTCCTGATCACACTGCTTTGTATTGGTGTATGTGCTGTCAGAAAGGCTCCATTTCTTGGATACAGCAGTGTTCAAAAGTTCAAGCTGGCAAGCACTCTTAGTCAGGAATTTTCTCTTGTTTTTCTCTGTGCTGAAGGTCTGAAACATGGCCCCCACTCCCAGGAGTGGCTTTTTCTTAAATTTCTGCAGACTATGATATTTCATCAGTTATTCCATATTGAATCCTTGAAGGAAAAGTATTTACTTATGTAGAAATTATTTGCTTGCTCATATGGGTCCTTTGAAAGTAGCAGAACTGTTTAGTAACTGAGGCTGAGACATGTAAACACAGATTGTGCCATCAGCTGGATACATTTGAGATCCATGATCATTCTTCAGTAAGAGTATATACTTAATTTCTCTTATGCATTTTCTTTTCAACTAGAAATCCTACCCCGGATCACTGGGCACTAGTTACTGGACTGCCAACCTATGTGGCTGAAAGTGGATTTGTAAGTACTTAACTTCAATGTGGCTTCATCAAAGCTTTCTGAGATAAAGTCATACTAATGCTGATTTCTCATAAATCCAGTTTTTTCATTTCAGTATTTAAACTTCCTGTTGCTCATATTGTAAAACTTTTTCTTTCCATGCTCCCCCAGATTTGCAACATTATGAATGCTGCTGCAGATGAGATGTTTAAATTTCAGGTACTGTGAAACTTCCAGTCCCATCAAGGATTCTACTTTGTTTGCAGAAATAAAATTTAGAGTCAATATTAGACATATAAGTGTTTCTGTAGCCTGTAGTCTTATTGTAAAAAGGGATGCTGGTGTAGTTAGAAAACACATTAAGTACATGCTGTCTTTCTGCTTGCTATTGTTTCAAGGAAGGTCCTCTAGACGAATCAGGATGGACTGTCAAAAATGTTCTTTCCATGCCAATAGTCAACAAAAAGGAAGAAATTGTTGGTGTTGTCACGTTTTATAACAGAAAAGATGGAAAACCATTTGATGAGCAGGACGAGACCCTCATGGAGGTATAGTTCCTTGCTGTGGCTGGAAGTAGTTCACATGGTTGAGAGAGGTCACTAGTGCTAACTGTACACCTGCCATGCATCCCCCAGTGCTTCACAGCTAAGTAAGTTTCTTCGTTGCTTATAGAGGTGCTGCGAATGACCTGGAAAGTTCTGACAGCAACTATGTGAAATACTGGGGTTTTTTTCATTCATGGAAGCCCAGCTGTCTTCACATCCTTTTGATTCAACTTTCTTGGACCGGGTACCCAGCCATGAGCAGCTGTGATGTACTAGCATAACCATTCTGAGCTGTGTTCACATACATGACAGCTCACATTGGCTGGCCAGCTCCCTTGAGAAATTATACAGAAATTGTCTGTGTAGCTAAGATATGAAGGGTGGCCAGCTATTGAATCTACTGACAGCAGCTGTAATTAAAGACTCTGTTGTTTAGAAATGCTACTATGCTAGTTTCAATCCAACATAGGCATTCAGCTCTTGAGATCAGTTATCCATCACAATGTTTCCTGAAATAGACAATTCTTATAAAACAAAAAGACTGCAGAAAAAAACCCCACAGATTTAATTGGCCACTGCACAACAAAGAGGTTGAGAACAATCATATTGTGTGAGCAAACATATGTGAAAGGTGATGAGACCCTCCCTTGCTCTCCCTTGATGTGAGAGTTCCTGACCTGCTGTCACCATTGTGACACTAGCCCTTCCACAGGCAAGGACACACTTGCAACAACACAGAAGTGGCTTTCCACATGTTGAATTGGATAGAGGATCCTCAAACATCCATAGCACGGATGCCGTGGAGGCCTAGCCATATTCAATAGCTGGGGAGTTGCTCTGCTGAGGAGCAAGTAGCAGCTGGGAAGAAAATTCACAGTTGCTCATTGCTAGACTTGTGGCCAAAGTGAACCCTGTGTTTCTCTAGAAGTACATCATGTGGTGTTACTTTTTTATTAGAGGAACATGTCTTTATTTTTTCACTGTTTCCTTCTTTTCCCCTCACAAAGTCCTTGACACAGTTCCTGGGTTGGTCTGTACTCAACACAGACACATATGATAAGATGAACAAGCTGGAGAACCGAAAGGACATTGCTCAGGATATGGTGCTCTACCACGTGAAATGTGACAAGGATGAAATCCAGGAAATTCTGGTAATGCCTCACAATGGCAACACACACCCAAGTGTACTGGCCTGGACCCTGACTTGTGGCACACACGAGTCTCCCATCCCAAAGCAATGCTTCCAGCTACCATGGTGTGGAGGCAGCGTCCTGTGGACCCAGTTATTGCAGTGGCAGAACAAGCCTCTGTTTTTACTCTGCAGGCTACCCCCTATCTTGGCGTGCTGCCATGCTGTGTTCTTTCTCATTTCCTCAGCAAAGCCAGCCCTTGAGATGGGGTCATGCAGGTCCTATGCACGGTAGGGCTGTAGGGGTTGAAAAGGAGCTGATTTATTCCCCAAAACCTCCTTAGTGCAGAGGATGTGGAGTTGGACAACCCAGCTGGGACTCTGGCTCTAGGGGAGACATCTGCAAGTGGGTCAAACATGAACCAAAATCAAGGAGAACCTTTTTACCAGGAAGGATGGGCTGAATGATCATAAATAGAAGTAAGGCCCAGGAAGAAAACACTATTTGCATATGAGAGCTGCGCTAGATTGCCCTGAAGCTGCACCATGCAAAGTCCATTGGGGTTGGGTCATCAGTTTAACGTGTCCATGCTCTTTGCAGCCAACAAGAGAAAAGCTGGGCAAGGAGCCAAGTGAGTGTGAGGAAGAGGAGCTGGCAAGCATCCTGGTAAGAGCAACAACAGCCCTGGCAAACAAATATTGCCTGGGTGAATGCAGGGAAGAGTCCCCAGTGTTGGCACACTGGTACACATCAACAGGGCACCTGGTGAAGGGTGAAGATGAAGTAATCCCTGCCCTCCTCTGCTATGTGAGTTTGAGGTCATTATTATCAGATGGCAGCAAATTACTTCCCCGGCTCCTGTGGAATACCTACTCTCTGCCACTTTATCTCAAGGAGTTTGAAGTCCAGCTGGAAACACACCAGCCACCTTGACTATGCATTTTGTTCTCTGGAGTTCACATGGAGGGCTGTAAGTCTTCTCATGTAAGACTTGTCATGTTTGAAGTCTCCAAACCACATCAAATCAACAAGGCAAGTGCTGCACAGAAAGCAAGCAAACTTTCTTGCCTTGGAAGGAAAATGCCTCCCTCTTCCCCCACTAACAGGTTTATAACAAAAAGATGCATTTCAATCTATTTATGTGTTATATTCTAAAAGGAAATGTTCCCAGCATAATCAGATTGATAAGTTTTTATTAAGCAAAACCCACTCTAGGCATTTCTGAGGATGGCTTAAGTAGCACAGCAACAAACTGTCCCACCTCTCTTACAGAAAGAAGAGCTCCCAGGTCCCACCAAGTTTGAAATCTATGAGTTCAGGTTCTCTGATTTTGACTGCACTGAGCTAGAGCTGGTGAAGTGTGGCATTCAGATGTACTATGAGCTCGGCGTGGTGAAGAAGTTCCAGATCCCACAGGAGGTAGGAGCTGACGAGACCTCAGGTCTCCTGTCTTGGATGGCCAGCAGACTGGCCAAGCAGCTGCTGTCCCATGTGTGCCCTGTGCTGCTCACAGAGCGGCTGGAGAGCGGGATCATGCCAGCAGGTTTAATTTGCTATAGTATGTACCCTATAGCTTTCAGCAAACAAGTGCTGAAACACACTGGCAGGTCCCCTTCCTTTTCCTCCCCCTGCAAACAGAGACATGCTTTCATTTGGTGCACTTCTGAAGCTGGTACCAAATTCCCGAGTGCTGGCGACAGGAGCGATGTGACCCTGGGGGGAACAAGGGCCCCATAACCCCTGATGTACGAGTTCACGGATTTTGCGGCTGGCCAAAGCCTCTGTAGGATTTGTGAAACGGGCATCTCAGCAGCTTTGCTGCTCCCCAAGGCATTTCTCAGCACTTTATGTGAGGTTTGTTTCCATCTAGTGGGATCTGGAGGTAACTGCAGGAAGAGCTTTTCATCCTAGGAAGGCAGGCTGGGAAATAGGTTAGTGAAGGGCTGGTAATGGGAATTGCTTCTGTTTTTCTTACTTATAGCATGTTAATGTAAAAAAGTATTTAAAATACCTACTCCAGAGCAACTAACCCCTGATACAAGTGTGAAAAGCAACCATTCTTCGCTGCCACTCTTGAGAAGTTGAGATTTTAAAAATGAATACTCTTCCATGATTAACTCGCTGAGTAAGAAAACCTATATAACTACAAGAGATCATACATGAGGAGAAGTAGAATGTAAAGGGAACACACAGTTTATTATTTAATGCCCTATATTTTAAATTTTTTAGGTGAGGTAAACACCACCCATCTCTAAATCCCTGGAGAAGGGATACTAGTACTAGGATTCTTCAAGGATATCTTGGAGATATCCCTTGAAGAAGAAATACTAATACTGGCTATGAAATGGCAAAACATGGAAGGTACGAAACTTACAAGTGACAACACTGAGAAACACAGAAATTCAGTAAATTCACAAATGGGATTTTCTTCTAGACAGTGCTGTTTCTTATATTTTAGTGTCCCCTTTAGCTCTCCACAGGTTTTACTACAACATCACCATTAGGGAAGCCTGGTGTTATTGCAGCTTCTGATTCCTTTCTGGCACCAACTCTGTAGAGCTGGTCAGAACCTCACCCATGACTTCTGTATGTGTTCTCTATTGCAAGTGGTACAGGCAGCAGTTTCATCACATGAACTAGCATGATCTTCCCCAAATTGCAGGTTCTGGTAAGGTTTGTGTACTCCGTCAGCAAAGGCTACCGGAAGATCACTTACCACAACTGGCGCCACGGCTTCAACGTTGCACAGACCATGTTCACACTCCTGATGGTAAGAAAACACCACTCTGGTTAATTCTGTGGCAGGAGGTCTTCTACTGCATTCTGGAGATATGCAGGGCTTCCTCTGAATCCTGATGTAGAGCAGTTAGTCACTGCTAGCACAGGTCCTGCTAAACAAGGCCTCCATTTGCCTCAAGCAACAGTTCTTGCATTATACTTAAAACTGTGACTAATACTGCCTAATAAATGGAGTGCTTTAATTGTCATAGGTACAGACATGCATAGTGTTGCATAAGCTCCAGAATAAATCCTTCTGCAGTGCAATGGAGAGAGACTACAGAACTTCCCTTCCTCCAACACTTTCTGACAGTAAGAGCCAGACTGCAGGTAGCTGGCTGGTACGAAGACAACCTCAGGCTTTCCTTGTCCAGGCAGAACAGGCACAGGTCACACAAGTCTATTGCTAGTGTGAATGTGGCAAGGGCCATTTTCTCACAGGCTCTCTGGGCAACAGGTTCTCCAACAAGAAAACCAGGTGTCAGTGTGCTTCTCCATACCAGGGATGGACCAGCACCAGGAGCCAGTGCCAACTGTATGGCCCACACAGCTGGCAGCAGAATTATACCTACAACCCCTGGACAATCCTTTGGATGGTTCACCTTGGAGACTCCATTGCCAGAAAAATACAGGGCCCCTTTGCAAAATTATTCATGTTCAGTGACTGGAGGGGTGCTTATGAGAACCTGGGTGTCCCTTGGGCATGAGGCAGTGGGTAGCATTAAGCACATATCCATGACACACATGCTTGCCTGTCTGAAATACTTTGGTTTCAGTTGCTTCCCCATTTTAACCTATGAGTACCATGTGATGCATTTAGCTTCACAAGTACTTTCAGTTCTCCTGGATTGTTTCATTGAGGACATCCTGAGCACAGCACAGGCACAGCTCAGTACCTTTTCCTGTAAATGATACTAAAAGATGACATGCAAATTCTCACCCTGCAGACTGGCAAGCTGAAGCGTTACTACACAGACCTCGAAGCCCTTGCAATGGTAACTGCTGCTCTGTGCCATGATATTGACCACAGGGGAACCAACAACTTATATCAAATGAAGTAAGCACTTCCTTTTTTTTTTTTTTTTTTTTTTTTTTCCAGGGGGGTAGGATCTGTCTGTGATCACACCAAACTCCAGTACATCTATGTTTTATACACAGGGGTAACAACCTTGTTGTGCAAATAATCTTGCTTTTCAGCTTGCTACAACACTTAGGCTTATGCTATGGCTAGTGGGGAAACAGAACATTTGCAGTGCTCTCTGGGGCTTTCCTCACCTCTCAGCACACCTCCTTTGGTTAAAGCAACACTCTGTGTTGCCATTGCAGGGTGGAACAAGTGCAGCATAGGCATGTAGCAGCCTGAGCATCACAGGAGACTCAGGATGCCACCAGGAGCATCCTGGACATAAGAAGCCTACTTTTTGCTGGAAGGTATCTATGGAGAAAGCACCATGCATGGCACTGCCCTTGTGCTGCCCTCAGTCTGTAGCTACTAGCTACAGAAAAACAGTTGAATTATTTCACTGACCAATCAAGCCTCTGCAGCCCACTTGAGGTAGTGTCAGGTCACGGGTCATTTGAAATGCTTGCTACACTGTCTTACCCTTTTCTGGAGCTTTGGAGAAATGTAAGTGAAGATGGCTGGTGTTTTGGATATATGAAGAAAGTGTCTAAGGACTGCTGTTTTTTCTGCTCCCATTACTAGATATCGGCATGTATTTATTCAAGAATTAAACAAGCTTACTATGCTGAGTAATAACAGTTAAGTCATTAACAAACTTTTGGGTGAAATTTTTAGTTTGAAGACTGTTTTATATGATGTCCAAATAGTTATAAGCAGTGTCACAAAAGTCTTTTACTAGACTGAATTTATTAGCTATTAAAAATAACTCCCAGGCCTTTTAAAATTAGTTGAACTTGTGTGTGTGACAAAATTGAATTTAAATTGGACATTTCTTTTTGTTTTAAAGTACCACACTTATATCTTTAATTTTTCCTTTATGCAATCAGATCTCAAAATCCTTTGGCTAAACTTCATGGATCCTCCATTTTAGAGAGACATCACTTGGAATTTGGAAAATTCTTGCTCTCTGAAGAGGTTGGTAATGAACTGTAGTATAAGGACACCAATAATTTACTTTCAGAGACCTTCTTCAGCAACAACAGAGCTGAGACATCTTAGCCTAAGGCCTTTCACTGGTTCGTATACCTGAGGAACTGCAGCTGCCTCACTCCCCAAGTAGTCTATTCTCACCCAGTACCAAAACACATGGGTTTTCCTAAACGCATGAGTTGGTTTCTTCAGAAGCCATATTGTTATTGCCATAGGAATATGTTCAATACAGGCTTGTCCTCCTGTAGCCCCTCTGACAGGCCCCTCTTCCCCCAGCTAACTTTTCATTTCAGGCAAATTCACCCTGGGGCCAGGGACTGGGCATGTGCTCTGTAACAGGCTTCAGGACACTGACCCTCTTCAGCACATTTGAGAAAGGAAGGTGGCCAGTAACTCTCAACAACACAGTGCCTAGATTTTGCAGCTCCCTTTCCTTTACTTTTCAGTCTCTGAATATATGTCAGAACCTCAACCGCAGACAGCATGAGCACATGATTCACCTGATGGATATTGCCATTATAGCAACAGACCTGGCACTCTACTTCAAGTAAGTCCATCTCATACACTCTATGTGGAGGGCAGAAAACAGCTAGCATTTTACAAAGGCAACGTGATGCTCTGCTCTGAGAGTTCCCCCATGCAGCTGTCCTCTTCACAGGCACTTCCTCTGGGAGATTGCCTTGGATACTGACATCAGAACTGGTGGGGAGAACTCAAATAGTTCAAATTAGTTTGGAACTTTTACTCATTAGATCACTTATGTGACTTTTAACCCTCCGTTTCCAGCAAGGCTCTGCCATATGATTCCCTAATGGACAGAAATATCTGATATATTTTTCTGTACCTAGCACTTCAGCACTAAAAATACTCATAAAACATGAATGGCCTGGCCTGCTTTGGGAGAGCAGCACAATCCAAATCACAAGTAGTCTATTGTAGGTGGATTTTCAGTTCAAAGTCTTTTTCCTACCCAACAGCCAAAAATATCAAACAGCTTGGAGAAGCATGCACTGACTTCCTGAGAAATAATGCTGGAAGTCAACAACATATGACTTCCTAATTAGCAAGCAACTTTCAAGATGTTTTCAAAACCAGAGACTCCTTCTTTGAGGAATGATTATGCAAAATATAAATAGTCCTCAAAAGAGGAATATGAGAGAAAGTGTAATACCCAGTCCTCTTACTCCAGAGGTGCAGTGGCTATGTGGGAGTAGATGCCACACTTCCTTGAGAGGTGGGAACAAGCCAGTCTTTGCCCTTCTTGGTCCATGGTCTGCAAGTGAAGACTTGGTTGAGATCAGACCCAGGCAAAATTATATGGACAGAACACATATGCACGTCGCTTTCTGGATCTGGCCTAGATGTCTTCTCTGCCAGCAATGAAAGAAACAGAACATAGGTGCTTTCTGAATTAACACCTCCCCAGAATTTTCTAGATATATTTAGGTATATAGGTACAGTTAACGAGGTCAGACTATGTATATAATGCCAGTTAGCTTTACAAATATGCCAGCCAGCTCTACATTTCCACAGTTTGCTTAACATTCAGGGGAAAAGCCTTCTTGTGCTGCCAACACAGGCAAAAGCATTTCTTATCTGACATAACCTGGAGAAGCCCTTACTTTCAAGCTCCTGGTCATGTCTCACCACCACGCTTATTTTTAAGTAATTTACGATAGCTTCCCCTACTTAAGAGAAGTAGGTGATGGTGCTTGGTTTTGTTGGAGGTTTCCTTGAAGACCTGAATAACAGGACAGCAACAAATAGAAACCCTTCTGGAGGGGTTATCAATACCCAACTCAGCCATCTGCTTTTTCTGCTTTCAACAGATTTGTTTCCTTGTTTTGGAGCTTTTCCTTTTGTCGTTGTTTTTTATTTGTTTTGTTTATTTTTGTTTTCCCTTCAAAGAAAGAGAACAATGTTTCAAAAGATTGTTGATGAATCCAAGACATATGATAGCAAGACTGCCTGGACTGAATACCTGTCCTTGGAGACAACAAAGAAAGAGGTTGTCATGTGAGTATTTGTCTCTGGAAAGGGGTTAGTGATGCAGTTACCTGGTGGGAGTTCCAGAATACACCTTGTTCTGCACTTAGTGCAAAATCAGCATGTGACATATTACTGTCCACTCAAGTCTAATCTTGTGGAGAAGTGGGGGAAAAACAGGGGAAAAACTTAAAGTGGGTCTTCATGCAGATAAGTGACTGATTTTGGAGTGTCCTTCTTTTGATATAATCCTAGTGAGATGCAAGATAACTTCTGACTACACTCCCACCAGACAACCCTGTAAGACACAATCAGGGGCAGGCTGCAATGACGGATCTACAGGGGTCCAATCCATTAGTTGGTCTTCCCAATGGCAACCAACCTGAGTTGCACAATGCTGCTGTTGTGACCAGATGGATGCTCTGCAGGATGTTCTGCACTGGTGATGAAGGGTACCCACAGCCTCACTGCCGTCTGCACTACTATGCCTCCATGAGAGAGCCAAAGATTTTACTCCAAAGTCAAGAAGTTCAGCCCAGCAATGGCTAAAGCAGCAAACATCCCAGTGCCAGAAGAAGGGCAGCTCCCTAGCATTAATTCATTTCAATCAAGAGAGCAATGAGTGTTCAAGTCACATCCAAGGCTGTTAGAGCAGCCCATCTTTCTTTTGTATCACTTCAGCAGGAACCGGGGGTTACCTGACCCAATATTGGGGCATTAAACATCCTAAGCCTGCAAGAGGCTGTAGAGAGAAAACTAATTTCTTTCCCATTTTTAGGGCCATGATGATGACTGCCTGTGATTTGTCAGCAATCACAAAGCCTTGGGAAGTCCAGAGTAAGGTCAGGTGCTTGATATACTGATAGATTTGTCTAGCTTATACATCAAAGCAATGCATTTCCTAAGCTACCTAGAAGCTGAATCAGAGTCTTCACCAAAACTACAAAAAGTACTTCAGAGTATCTATGGTTTCATTGGATAAACCAATCCTTAAGATTGTGGTTGTGAATTCTGTAGAAAATACATGTTTATAAAAAAACAAACCAAACCAAACACAAAGAAAAAACAAACAAACAACACAACAAAACCAAAACAAAACCCCCCAAGTATTTCTCTTCTTGGGTTACAGTGAGGTTTTTAGCACTTAACATGGGTTTTTTTTGGTTGTTGGTGTGTTTTGTTTTGTTTTGTTTTGTTTTGTTTTGTTTTACAGCAATACCTGCTGTTTGCTCAGTTGTTTGATTTCCTCTAGGAGTTCCTTCCTGAGCTGTACTTGAGCACTTGCTAAGTAAGAAACATTAACATTTAAGGAAGGGTAAAAGAAATAAAATTCACCTTCCTGTTCAGCATGAAGGACAATGCAGAAAATCATAATAGACAGCCACAACTGTGACCAGGAGGCAAATTCTTGAGAGCAACATGTTGAAATCATTTCTTCACAGATGAGCAGTGGACTCATGAGCTCCAGTGTAATAAGGTTGTTGAGCTGTCACTAAACATGTGCAATCCCATTGCTGCTGCTGCCCTTCCCAGGAGAAAGGCAGGGGCTGGCTTTGGACATGAAGCAGCAGAGGGGCTAGAATTGAAATTTTCTTAGTGGTAGAGACATGAAACACATTAAGTTATAAAGCTGAAGTCAGTGCTAACTTTTCCTTTTCCCTCCTTGGCAATGCAGGTAGCCCTCCTGGTAGCAGCTGAGTTCTGGGAGCAAGGAGACTTAGAAATAAGCGTCCTTCAGCAACAGCCTATTGTAAGTACTGTGTGAGAGCCAGGCAGTTCTCTTCAGATAGTGAGTCTCAGCAGAGGCTTGCTACAAGCAGTACTGCTCTCAGAGTGTTCTGAGTCTTCCTGAAATCACCATGCCTGCCAAAATCCATTGGAAAAGTGGGTACTCAACTAGGGAAGATTCTTAGTGATAGAGCCTTTTGTCCAGCTCTCCATATAGTTAGGGGAGTCCCAGTGGCTGTGAGACAGCAAGAGGTGACTGTCCTTCTGGAGACTTTGTGATGGCCCCTTTCAGAAAAGAGGAAAATTAAATGCATACATCATAGAGGAAAGCAGAGTTTCCAATTAAGATAAAAACTACAAACACAAACTTCACAGAGTCTAAAAATTATTTCTGGTAAATGGAAGTGCATTAAAGCAGTGTTTTTTAACCTGGTTTTTTTGGCGTTAAAAGAGCCAAGAGCCATTTCTTGATGAGGCACCAAAATAGACACCAAAAGAGATGTCAAAAAACTTCTGCTAAAATGGCAGAGAAAATGAGCCCATGTCATTCCCCTGCAGCAGAGGAAAAGGGCTGTGACAGACAGCCTTTATGGAAGGCATGGTAGAACTGCCAGACTGACAAAACAAGACAATTTTTGGGATAAAATAGAGGGGTTTTTTTTCAGTGAAGTGTTCTCATAAATCAGGATGAACTTGTGTCTTCCCACAGCCCATGATGGACCGGAGGAAAGCTGCTGAGCTTCCAAAGCTTCAAGTGGGTTTCATTGACTTCGTGTGCACATTTGTCTATAAGGTAAGCAAAGAGCACCCTTGCACATCCCCTCCTTTTCAACAGGTGAGTGAATCCCAGGGCTGCAACACCACTTGTGGGGAGAGGGATGGGCAGAGGATACAACAGCTGCCCCTCTCTGAGGCATTAACAGGAGCATGGGGATGGCTGGGTATAAGCTGATTGGGAAGGACAGGAAGGGCAAAAGAGGAGGGGGTGTCACCCTCTACATCAATGACCACCTGGAGTCCATGGAGCTCTGCCTGGGAATGGATGAGGAGCTGACAGAGACACTATGGGTCAGGATTAAAGGGAAGTCAAGAGCAAGAGATATCATAGTGGGGATCTGCTACAGACTACCAAATCAAGACAATCAAGTGGATGAGGCCGTTTTTAGACACATAGAAGTTTCACACTCACAAGCCACGGTCCTCCTAGGGGACTTTAACCGTCCTGACATCTGCTGGGAGGACAACTCAGCAAAGCACCGGCATTCCAGGAAATTCCTGGAGTGCATTGATGACAACTTCCTTCTCCAAATGGTAGAGAAACCAACAAGAAAAGATGCTTTGCTGGACTTTGTTCTCCCCAGCAGAGACAGGCTGGTGAGTGATGTAAAACTCAATGGGGCACTAGGCTGCAGTGATTACTACACTGTAGAATTTAAGATCCTTTGGGCAGTGAGAAAAGTGCAAAGTAAGCTGAGCACACTCAAATTTAAAAAGGCAGACTTTGGTTTCTTCAAGGATCTGCTCAGTAGGGTGCAACAGGACAAAGCCCTGGAAGGGAGGTGGGCCCATGAAAGCTGGTCCATATTCAAGGATCTCCTCCTCTGCACCCAGAACCAATGTGTCCCAATGAAGAGGAAGGCAGGCAGGAGTGCCAGGATGCCTGTGTGGATGCGCAAGGAACACCTGGATATGCTTAGGTGTAAAAACAAAGCTTACAGAGGGTGGAAGCAAGGACAGATATCCTGGGAGAAGTACACAGTTGTAGTAAGAGAAGCAAGAGATCAGGTTAGCAAAGCAAAAGCACAGGGAGAATTTGATCTGGCAAGGAAAGTTAAGGGCAATACGAAAAAGTTTCTATAGGTACATCAGTGATAAGAGGAAGATTAGGAAAAATGTGGGCCCGCTCCAGAAGGAAACTGGAGAGCTGGTCATCCAAGATGTAGAGAAGGCTGAGGTATTCAATGATTACTTTGCCTCGGTTTTCAATGGCAAGGACTCTGGTCACACCCACCAAGTTATGGAAGATAAAGGCAGGGATCGGAAAAAGGAAGATCCCTCCCACTGTAGACAAAGAACAGGTTCATGACCATCTGAAGGTGAACAAGTCCATGGGACCTGATGGGATTCACCCATGGCTCCTGAAAGAACTGGTGGATGAAGTTGCAAAACCACTGTCCATCATATTTCAAAAGTCATGGCATAACCCCCATTTTCAAAAAGGGAAAAAAAGAAAATCCAGGGAACTACAGGCCAGTCAGTCTCACCTCTGTGCCTCGCAAGATCATGGAGCAGATCATCCTGAAGTCCCTTCTAAGGCCCAAGAACAACAAAAGGGTGATTGGCGACAACCAACACAGCTTCAGTACGGGCAAGTCCTGCCTGAGTAATTTGGTGGCCTTTTATGATGGGGTCACAGCATCAGTGGCCAAAGGCAGAGCTACAGATGTCATCTACCTGGACCTGTGCAAAGTCTTCTACACTGTCTTGCACAGAACTCTGGTCTCAAAACCGGAACAGTACAGATTCAGTGGATGGACCCTTCATTGGATAAGGAAATGGCTGCATGGTCACATCCAAAGAGTTTTGATCAATGGGTTGATGTCCAAAGGGAGATATGTGACAAGTGGTGTCCCTCAAGGGTCTGTACTCAGACCAGTGCTGTTTAACATCTTTGTCAGTGACATGAACAGTGGATTCGAGTGCACCCTCTGCAAGTTTGCTGATGACACCAAAGTCTGTGGTGAAGTCAACACGCTGGAGGGAAGGGGTGCCATCCAGAGGGACCTTGACAGGCTCGAGAGGTGGGCTCATGTAAACTGCAAGAAGTTCAACAAGGCCAAGTGCAAGGTTCTGCACCTGGGTCAAGGCAATCCCATGCACAAATACAGGTTGGGAGGAGAAAGGACTGAGGGCAGCCCAGAGGAGAAGGACTTGAGGATAGTGGTAGATGAGAAGCTCAACGTGAGCTGGTAGTGTGCGCTTGCAGCCCAGAAAGTCAACTGTGTCCTGGGATGCATTAAAAGAAGTTTGGCCAGCTGGTTGACGGAGGTGAATCTCCCCTTCTACTCTGCTCTTGTGAGACCTCACCTGGAGTACTGTGTCCAGTTCTGGAGCCTCCAACACAAGAAGGACATGGAGCTCCTTGAGAGAGACTAGAGGAGCATGACAAAAATGATCATAGGGTTATAAAGATAGGCTGAGGAAGTTGGGATTGCTCAGCCTGGAGAAGAGGAGGCTCCAGGTGACCTTATAGCAGCTTTCCAATACCTGAAGGGGGCCTACAAGAAAGCTGAGGTGGGACTTTTTGCGCAGGCATGTAGCAAGAAAACAAGGGGCAATGGTTTAAAACTTGAAGAGGGGAGATTAAGATTAGATATTAGGAGGAAATTATTTACTGTGAGGGTGGTGAGACACTAGAACAGGTTGCCCAGAGAGGTCATGGAAGCCCCATCCCTGACAGTGTACAAGGCTAGGTTTGATGGGACTCTAAGCAACCTGATCTAGTGGTAGATTCCCCACACAGGTTGGATTGGATCTAGATGACCTTTAAGGTCCCTTCCAACCCTAACCTATTCTATGTTTCTATGACTGCAGCATGGTCCTTCTTCATTATTTCCCTGCATGAACTAGCTGGAGAGGCAAAGTGTCAGGGTCTGTCCTGGGGTATGATGGACAAGCTCTGCCTCTGTGCTTCATTGTACTGACAGGTGTGTTTTGGTTAGGAATTTTCCCGTTTCCATGAGGAAATTCAGCCTATGCTTGATGGGCTGCTGAACAACAGAAATGAGTGGAAGACCCGTGCTGATGAGTATGATGAAAAAATGAAAGCTCTGGAGGAAGAGAAGAAAAAAGAGGAGGAGAAGATGGCTGCAAAGAAAGGTCAGAAACAGTGCTTAGCTTTTCATTCTCTAACTCAAAAACTTCTGTAATACTCTCCCAGATCTGCAAAAAGCTTTGCTGATTAAGCAAAGAGACTGATGCCCAGAACAAGTTTCCTTAGTCTTGCTCCACTGGCAAGGTTGAAGACAACTTGTCTTCAAACCTAACATCATGTCAGGCTGTCAAAAAGACCACCAGCTCAAATGCCTAGGAGCTAGTGTCTGTGAAGTTAGTGATGTTACAATCAAGAGGAGTGTCCATGCAGCTGGGGACAGCAGGAAATCCTTTGCAGTATACATATATCCCTGGACAAGAGCAGGAAGACATTCCTCTGTAGACGGGGGCTGTGGCTGACATGCTGTCCCATGTAGATAATAGCAATTTTGATTGAATCAGCTTTTCTTCTTCTGTGGGAACAGCCTGGGTAGTACTGAAATCCACCAGCCACATGGGTGTTTGGCAAAAGCTTGTTTGATAGCCTGAGGATTTGTTTGACTCTCAGGAGAGGTAGAAGCAGAAGGTTCTCCTGACCTCTCCCAGGTGTCTGAGAAATCATATGTCAGAACCTGGTGCCTCCAATCCACAGACACTGCACTTGAAGTCTCCTTTTGTTCCAAACTGGACTAAAAATCTCAACAGCACAAATGACACAGTTTAGGACTTATCAGACCTGTCTAGTTGTCTTATCTCATATTTATATAGTTATTAACTTAATATATCAAAAGTTATTTAGCCATGATTTGGAAAAATTCTGAAGAATTATTTCCTGACTAAGTAATCAGTATTTATGTGAGGAAGGTTTCTACTAACTTTAAAACATTCATTCCAAGCAGCCTTACATGTGCAATTACTTTGCACAGCAGACAGCTGTGGGTATGGGTACCATAGGTATGATCTACATTGATCACCAGTTAACTTAAGTGTTAAAATTCCTGTAATTACCAAGAAGAACATTAATTACTGTACTTCTAATTATCTGTTTCTTTTTATATGGCAGATGGAATAACCTGTAACGGAGGAACAGCTCCAGCTTCCAAAACCTGTAGCATACTTTAGACCTATTACTGATGCAATATATGCCACCCAAAATGAGAACGCCCACGTTTTTTTAAAAAAATAATATCATGGCATACAAATATATTCCTGATTGGACTGTTTTGCTACTTTAATTAGGCTTATGTCCAACCAGGGAAGGGCTAGATCTCGTTTGCCTTAATTGCATTTCTTCCTGATGGTGAGGAGCCAGTTCTATCCTGTCTCTTGCTCCATTTAAAGCTTCTGACATCAGATGGCATATGGCAAGTCAGAACAACATTTGGCCCAATAAATCAGGTTTTTGTGACTATGGAAGAGCATTTGTCCTGCACTGAAACCCTTCTTACCCCAAGGCTGATGTGGTCAGTTGAATTCATATCCTGCTCCATCCAGGTGTCAATCACATGCCATGTTATTGACAATGTATTTTGACAATGCAACCATATCCTGCAAAGAAGGAAAACTGAAGAAGAGCCAAATTTATCATGTCTAAGCCTTCATCTGTTAGGATACCAAGGGTGGAGAAAAAATACAAAAACTGACCATAGTAAAACTTTGAACTACTCTAAAAAGTTACAGTTCCATGTAAATCCAAGAGACCCAGAGAAAAGAGTTCCACACTCCAAGAATTTGGGTAGTATGCTGTTCTGAATCATGGACCCATTCTTGCAACTCCAGTAGCTGCCATCTTTCTGAGCAGGATCCACACTGTGCTAACCAAGGCTTCACTCTGTAACATGCAACTGTAAGAAGTCACTGTTATCATTGCCCATTGCAGTCCCAGTTACCCAACCAACCTGAATTGTGGCATCTCCTAAACTTGTTCTGTTTTGCCTCATAATGCCAATGTTATTTAACAGTCTTCTCCCTATCAACACCAACCCTCCTCCCTTTTCTCCTCCTGTTCTGAGATACCTTTTTTTAGATTCCCGTTCAGACTCTAAAAGACTGATAACTTGTACTCTTTTGTTTCAGATAACAGTTAGTTTTCATGTTTATTCATGGAACCGTATTAGAACATATCATTACAGTCTTGTAGTAGTAGACACCCCCTTCACTGTTCTGATCCCTCCCTCTCTCTCTTTCTCTCTCTCTCTCTTTTTTTAAGTGTTTGGAGATCTGTTTTGCTGGGGATTTTCTTCTTCCTTTACTCCTGCTACCTTCAGTGCTTTTATCTTTCAGTATCTTATTTTGCATTACAAAAATACTGCAAGTAAAAGGAAAACTAGACCTTTGGTGTTACCTGGTGATCATTTATCCATGTCTCAGTGTAGTACACAAGATGTAATCCCCTATCACCATGTAGCAATTCTGTAAGCAGGAAGCTCTCATACAGGAAAATACAGAAATACATCCACCTGCATGAAAGCTGAATATGCCACTAGTGATGACCGCATGCTGTATGCCTCAGTTTCGTTAAGAACCATGCAGAAGGCTTTCATCATACAGCTATGAAGTCAAGCAAGTCTTATTTTTCAGCAAGAAAAACGCCACAAGGCTATTGTATTGCAGATACATGGTGCAGCCATGACTGCAGTTAAAGATGACCACAAGCCACCATACATTCAAGCACTGAGAAAAGGTCCTTGTTCTCATTTTCTGGGAAATACAGTCAGGAGGCTAACCTTCCTGCCTGCTGTGCCCAAGGTGAGGTGCTGGGAGGGTGCAGGATGCTCCAGTGTCTGCCCAGGGCACCCAGCAGTGCCAACCAGGCCAGGGCTGGGGCAGCTGTACCCCCATGCCCTCGGGCGTTTGGTAGGGCAGTTTGCCACACACAACATCGTGCCAGGGCTGGCGTGCTGCCCTGTATCTCCAAAGGGGTCCGTGCATGTGGAGGGGTGTCTGTGGACATATAGTGTGGGGTGCCAGTGAAGGTGGCTGTTTCTCAAGGGTGGATCATTTTTCATCGAAGCAGGGAGGTCCCAAGGCTCCCTTTGGTCATGGTGGTGCTGGGCAGTCCAGGAGCCCCACTGCAGCAGGGACCTCATGTGTCCATCCTACAGGAGGCTGTGCCAAGCCAGTGGAGACAGGGCAAGCCTCCCCAGGCTCTCTGACCAGCTCCCACAACTCCCTCCTGCTGCTCCCCTGTCTACTCATGGCACC
The DNA here is from genome assembly GCF_020740795.1 of Apus apus. NCBI lineage: Eukaryota > Metazoa > Chordata > Aves > Apodiformes > Apodidae > Apus > Apus apus. The sequence continues at coordinate 64,052,220 of NC_067312.1, read as the reverse complement.
TGGGGTGCCCAGGCAGCACACATGGCTCTGCCACCCGTGGCATTGTCCTCAGATCATTGCTGTGGGTCAGTGGCCCCTTGTCCGAGCTGCTCTGCTGCTGCCTTTCTTGTTGCTGTGGGGAGCCACAAGCAGCAAGCAGAGGGCAATAAGAGAAACAGCAGGCCAAGGCCTTTCCTTTTATTTCCCCCTTGCACTGTATCTGTTTCTGACAGGATACAGCCTGTAGGTAAGATCTTTTCCCTGCAGCTTAATCTCAGGGTCTGTAGAGTTCTTGCTCTTCTTTTACCCAAACCCAAAGTAGGGGTAGGTCAGGCTTGAGACCTAAGGAACCGGAATGTGCATGAGTCCATGGGACTAATGAGATACATCTATGGGTCCTGAGGGAACTGGTAGATGAAGTTATAAAGCCACTATCCATTATATATGAGAAATCATGGCAGTCCAGTTATATTCCCACTGACTGAAAAAAAGGAAATATAACCCCCATTTTCACATCCCACCAGGTGGTTACAGCTTGAGTTTCCCAGAGGCAGGGCCAACCCCTGTCTTAGTTAATCTCTTTTAACAACCCATTTGGTGAGATTAACCTCTTGAATTCTGTGCACAGCATTCTAAGAGTGAGACCATTACCCAGGAGGCTGATAAAAAACATTACTTAAAATTGAGTAAGATTATATAGGTTGTAAAAAACCACACAACAGTATCACTCTCAAAACAACGGGTTACCGCTGGAAAAACTTAGCTAAATTAAAAACGTGCTAAAAGGTTAGAAACAGAGAGAGGGGGATTGAGAGAGAGAGAGATATGAAGAGAGAGAGATGAAGAAAGAGGGGATAGGAAAGATACCCCCACCCCTGGATCCAGCGATGATCTCAGCATGACATTCTGGTCCTTGGATGGTGGGTGTGCACCCCAAGCATTTGGAGTCTCCCTCTTTTATAGCACCTAGCTCTGCCTCTCTGGGTGAGGTTTGGCCTACTCTGTGCAGACTCAAGTGTTGGATTCAGGAAAGGTACTGGAAATAAGTCAGTGGGGCATGAGGATCCAGGTGATCACTTGGCTCCCCTGAATCAGGTTGATGGAGCAGTGGCCTTTATTCTCCTGTGTGTGCTCTGTTCTTAAACAGGAAAGTGGTCTTTTGTAAGATGACACTGCCTTCATGGGGCTTCTCTTGCCAGCCACTGTTCCTTGTCAAATAAGCACAGTGTCTGTTTATCAGGATGGCTACTGAAGGAGGGGCTCCCCATTCAAGGAGTGTCCAGTTTATTGGGGTGGTTACCAAACCAGGGGCTCTCCTTGTAAGAACAGTGTCCAGGTGGCTTATCAGATGAGGGTCCCATCCATGCACAAGGTCCAGTCTGTGGCTGTTTTGAGATGATTATTCATTTCACAACTCCATAAAGGGGGAAAAAAGTGGACCCAGGGAACTGCAGGCCTATCAGACTCACCTCTGTGCCTGGCAAGGTCATGGAGCAGAACCTCCTGGAAACAATGCGAGTGCACAGATAAAACATAGAGATGGTTGGTGACAGCCAGAATGACCTCACTAAGGGCAAATCATGCATGACAAATTTGGTGGCCTTCTACAATGGGGTTACAGCATTTGTGAATAAGGGAAGAGCAACCAACGTCATCTACCTGGACTTGTGCAAAGCATTTGACAATGTCCTGCACCACATCCTTGTCTCTAAACTGGGGCGACATGGACTTGACAGATGGACCACTCAGTGGATAAGGACTTAGCTGGATGGTCACACTCACAGCCTATGACTCCTCCTACTCCTTCCTCCTACTACTCAGGCCAGGTGATTACATTTTTTTGATTTATTTTTTTAAAATGGTATGATGCAATCACACAGCCACTTTGCCAAAAGACTGGGACCACTGTCCTTTCTGGTCAGCAGTCCCTTACTAACAGATGTTTCTGTATCTTGTTGCAGCATCACAACCACTCCACTTGCTGTTTCCTTCCCACTGGAAGTATTAGCCAGTATAACCAACCAAACTGTTATAAGTACTTTATTGATAGAATAGCATGCAGAATCCCCCAACCACTGAACAGTTCAGAGCCTAGTTGTATTTCCATGTGTGAAATGAAGATCCCATCTTTTTTTCATTTCAGTATGGAATCTTCGCTTGCTGGAAGGGAATAAAAAACAGTTAGGGACCAACAGTCACTCCCACACAAAGCATTTGTGGTATCAAAGGCTCTCGTTAATGCCAGTTTTTCTAGTCAGTTTTTTATGATTCCCACATCTGCCTATCCAACAGAAGTGTACTTCAGCACTTAGCAGTAAAGGCACTTTTTGGGCTTACTCATTAGTAAATTGCATTTTTCTGAACTGAATATGCAAATAAGCCCAGAAAAAGCCATCATTACAGATAAGTCTAATGATCCATCTTTAAAGAGTAATCTTCAACAACTGTACTGAGCTGCACAAAGTTCAAGCAACTGCTTTTCTAACTGAAAACCACACCAAAAACACATCACCTGTGTGACACTTTTAAATAAATGAAACATTCTCAAGAAATAGTAACAGGATTCCATTATTAGGTGGATTAACAACACTGTAATATGGCCTCTATCTCCAAAAATGCAAAAAGTTTCAGCCGAACCAGAAACCACCTAAAGGAGCCATTTATTTAGCCCATGACCACTGGAGGTTGTATGTTTGAGACAGTGAAAAGAGCTGTGCAAAATAGCTCTGTATCTAGTAAGTGATAGAATTCACTGGCTTGCCTATTTATCTCTATGTAGCTCCCTTAATTTTGCAGAGTTTTGTTCAACAGTAGTCTTGTTCAAGACAATGCAAAGGTCACAGTTTCCCAGGGAAATAGTTACTATCTGTGTAGCTGCACCAAGAACAGCTTGGATTATTCATCAGTTTTCTTAAAAGTTCTTCCTAACTGCAAGTCCATGAAAAAAAAAAACCTAGGCAAATTCAAGCCAGAGAGTACACTACTCTGCTGAGGAAAGACAGGGATCCTTTTTTAGAAATGAAAAAGGGACCATAAAAAAATATCCTAAGGATGGGGGAAAGTCTGCTACAGCAGGAAACACTACAGGGTGGAGGGTAATGAGAAAAAAAGCAACAGTGCTAATCCCAACTGACCAGCTTCAGCTTATTCTCTTCATGTCATTGACCTCTCACACTATGCTGATGGTATCAGTTAAAAATTTGTCTTGCAATCACAAGCAGTGGTCTAATGGCTTCTGGTTTTGGTCATCAATCACATTTGTGAGATTACTGCATGGAGGAATGTGTGCTGCATCCAGCTGAATAATGGACACTTAAGTAGTGTTAATACACAGTTCCAGTTACTCCTAACAGAACAAACAGCAGCTTTTAGAAGTTTGTTTTCTCAGTGGGAAGTCAGACAGCCATTTAACAAGGCCTGTTTGCTTCCAGAACTGTTTTTAACACTTCTTCTACGGATGCTCACATTCCAAAGAGCCTGCTGAGCAGCAGCACTATTCAGCTTTCGCATCGCCCTACCCACCGCACGCCCAGAAAGGCTGCAGCAGCAGCAGCAGCAGCAGCAGCAGCAGCAGCAGCAGCAGCAGGGCAGTCGGGCTGCAAGCCGCGCTGTGCGTGGGACGCATTCAGCAAACAAGAGGGGCTACCTTCCGCCAGCTCTTTGGCGATCCGCTCCAGCTCCTCGCGCTTCTTTTTCTCCTCCGCCTCTATTCTCCTCTCCTCCTCAGCAATGGGCTTCAGGTAGTCTGCGGGTAAAACACGGTGTTCCAGAACCCAGCGCAGGGCTCCACCCCTCCAGGCCCGCTCAGGAAGGCGCAGGCAGCAGCCCCGCCGGCGCAAAGGCCGCTCCGCACCAGGCGATGCCCCCGCGCCGGCGGGAGCCCGTTCCCGGGGGCTGCCCCCGCGGCGGGGAGGAGGAGGCGGGACGGGGAAATGGCGGCCGGGCCCGCCTCAAGGTGCCCTTGGGGGCGGCGCGGGGAGGGGGGGGGGGGGGAAGGAAGGGCCGCCCGGGGCGCCGCAACTCACCGTATCGCGTCTTGCCGTACACCATCCCCAGCAGCAGGGCCGAGTAGCGGGTGAACTGCGGGAGGCAGAGACAAGGACTCGCCCGTCACTCGGCTCACACGCACCGCACCGCATCGCGCCGCCAGGCCGGGCCCCGCGCCCCCCGCCCCGCCCCGCCCCGCCGCCCCCCGCCCCGGAGGAGCCGCCGCCCTCACCTTGATGAGCGGCGAGACCTGCACCGGCGGGACCATCCTGGCGGCGGTGACGGTGACGCCCGAGCTGGCGGTGCGGGACGGAAGGGGCGGGGCCGTGCGGGGGCGGGGCCGTGACGTCAGGCCCGGGGCGGGCCCCGCAGCGGGTGCGGGGGGGGCAGGGGCAGGGGCAGGGTCAGGGCCGCGGGGGTGCGGGGGGGTCCCGCAGAGCCGAAGGGAGCAGGGCCAGGATGCCCGGTCAGGGCAGCGGGAGCCGCGCCGGGTTTGCCGGGTTCCCCGCAGCGGCTTTGGCTGTGTCCTCCTCTCCAGCCTGCCGTGGGAGCTGGAATCGTCGTCAGAAGGAGATTCCTGCTGAGGTGTAAGAGAACTGAAGGCACTGGGCCTTTGTATCGGACATTAGGGGGAAATTTGTCACTGTGAGGGTGGTGAGACCCTGGCACAGGCTGCCCAGGGAAGCTGTGGCTGCCCCAGCCCTGGCAGTGTTCAAACCAGGCTGGATGGGGCTCCGAGCAGCCCGGGCTGGTGGGAGGTGTCCCTGCCCATGCAGGGGGGTTGGAACTAGATGACCTTTAAGGTCCCTTCCAACCCAAACCATCCTATGATTCTGCTCGCTCAGTTGTTTTCAAATAAAATGTAAAACCATTGTAAACCGTTTATAATGTTTGTAGGGATTAAACACAAATCCCTGTCTCTGCAAAGCACTCTGGTGAGACTGTTCCTTTCCGGGTGTAAGTGAAGAGCTCTGTACACTCATCGCTGTTCTGATGGCTCCAAACCAAAATCTCCAGGAGACTTCCACAGTTTTCCAGCTGGCATGGTTTCCTGTGGATGGCAGAGGGGACACAAAACAGCCATCGGTATGGAATCACAGCTGGGGACCGAGGCAATGGACTTCTCACATACCCTCCCATGCATGACCACATTTTTGTCCAGCCCGACCTATTCAGTTCAGGAGGCAGCTGTTCCTGATGGGCAGTACCAATGCCACAGGCTAAAAAATTCCAGTGCCATTAGAAGAGAAGTTTTATTGCAACTTCATCACTTTCAGGAGGTTTTATAGCATGAAAACTATTTTTCTAGCACAGAAGGCCAGCAACCTCCTGGACTTAGGAGAAGGGCTGCTGGCAGATCAAAGGAGGTGTCTGGTGAGAGCACACCCAGTGTGCTGTGTCCAGCTCTCCCTACCCCACTGCAGGAGAGATGAGGACATTCAAAGGTGAGTCCACTGAAGGATGATGCAGGGACTGGGGCACCTCTCAGCGGAGAGACTGAGTGAACCAGGACTAAGCAGCCTGTTTAAGGATCAGAGGGATCTTATCAATGTTTCTGAATACCCGATGGGGAGGAGCAGAGATCAAGACAGGCCCTTCTCCCTGCTGCCCAGAGATAGGATGAGAAACAACAGGAACAAACTAAAGCACAGGAAATTCCTTTTAAATGGAAGAATTAAAGAACCCTGATTTTTTTACTCTTAAAGGCAACTCAAACAGGTTGATGTGTTGAGTGATGTGGTGTGTCCACCTGTGCTGGATACAGTCCTTAGCCACCAGCTCCAGCCAATGCTATTTTGAACAGGAAGCTTGGACCAGACAGTCTCCAGAGGTCCCTTCCAAACTCATCCATTCCTTGATTCTGGGAAATTCATAATCATTAGAAGTATTTCACTTGGATATTTTCTAGAGACAAAAACTTGTGGTCATTAGTAATTCTGTAAAGAGCTGGCTACAGTTAGGCTTGGGAAAGTTCTTTCTACTTGAGAATCACACAATTCAAATTAATGCCTCATTCTGAAATGCACTGATTCAGATAGTACCAAAACTATCAGAATGATCCTAAACCAACTCTGTTTATGCAGACCTCAGGATCTCAAGTTTTGGTTCTACAAGCAAAAAAAACCCCAAAAAACTATCAAATTATTCTTTCTGCAGAATAAATTACTTACCATCCCCATAACCACTGGAATGATTCCGGTCAGATTCCCTATCAGGTTTCATTTTCTTCCAGTACCAACACAAGCAGAATCAATATTTTTTTACATCACATTAAAAGCTTTTAAGTGTTTCACAGAAGAAAAATATTAAAAATCACAGAATGGATGACACTAGAGGAAAAAAAGGTTTGTCCAACATAATTTTAATTGTAGACATCTGATTTAAGTTTCACCTGCAGAACAGAAAAGGGCTAGAAGCTTTGTCTTTTCACACTGAGATTTATTACAAATACACACATTCATGTATATTATGTGCTTGCTGCTCACAATTAAAAAAAAAGAAAAAAGAAAAAAGGAAACCATATAGAACCAAAAGTGCTTTTATTAAACACCAGAAAAAACCTGTGATACACAGCACGATACAGGATCCTTCTGCAGTTCATTTCACCTCAACCAGGTACAAAGCCCCTTGAATACCTGGACATGCTCTCTCACAAGAACAGTGTGATACCAGCAGTGATCTGTTGGTACCAAGGTGCTTCACACTGAAAGCCCATGTGCTTTCAAGACTGATCTCAACTGAAACAAGCTATCTGAATTTATTTTCACTCACAACTCCAGGCATACTTCACCACAGAATTTTTTATTATTTTTTTTTAAAGAACAACAAAATCCCCTCAAATGCCTTTACATATGGCATTAAAGTTATCAGGCACTACGACAGTTCAAGATACAAACTAATGGCTCGGCCAAAAATAAATGTGAAGGCCTCCAGGACCGTTTGAGGCTTGATCACTTTGCCCACTCCTTCTGTGCAGCTCTCTGCAGGGTAACATTTGATAAGCATGAAGCTTACCAAACTGTGCATAAGCATCACAAAATGGAACTTCTGCAGCGTTAGTTTCTTTTGCTGCCTTCCTGAGACTCAGAAATCTGTGGGACTCTCTACTTAGGGAAACCATCTACCACGATGCACTATCCAGAAATCCAGAGGTGTCCCATGTCTTCCATGCCTCAGTCCCCATCTTAACAGCTGCACAACCAGCTTCTAGACCTGTGTTTGGCTGCCAGAGCAACTGCCCTGTGTCAGAAAAGGGCATTTTACTGCACATCTGTTTATGCACTTAAGCGATCATCACCACAATTATGTGTCAAGCAGCATGTTTTCAAAAGGGTAACTCTAAAGGAAGGGGAACATGCTTTTCTTCATATCCCCTACTTACCCAGTTTTTTTCAGTTACAGGTTTTGAAGAAAGGGCCTCAAGCAGGACCAGCAAAAACTTAAATATACCCCAGTTATGGCCAAGGCGGGCCTTGGTTTAGATCCATATAATCCACACATGAAGATAATGTGAGTTAGAAGAACTGAAGTTAATTTAACAACTTCACATGCACTGCACGGAAATTTAGGAGAGTGCTTCAGTAGGAGACAAGCATGCCTCCTCTTCTTCCAACAATACAACCTTCCGTCTGGAGAGAGACATCACGGACTTTATGACAGTTAAGGAAATTCTAACAAAAATGCGCAAGGCAAGAAAAGCAAATGGGATTACAATCTGCATAAGATGGAAAATTGCCGTGCTAAATTCACTTAACAAGCATGTTAGGAAGAAGACCCCAAGGCTTACACACGGGTATAGAGCCAGCTTGGCAAACATGAAGGCATGCTCCTTGCCACCGTATCTAGCAAAAGGACTCAAAGTTTCTGTTTCATGGAGGAGGGCTGTAGTCCATATTGCAAACTGGAAAATGCTGGCAAAGAAAGTGATAACACAGCTGACCTGAATGGCTTCTATTTCATTGTGGGACTTCTCTGCAAATTCACTGGTCAGCTGGTAAGCTAGTGGAAGCCCACCAATGAAAGCCAGTGAAAGTATGTTAAGGAGTCCCATTAATCTTGTAGCTTTTGTTACATAAAGGAACAGTGAGTGATGGACAAACCACAGGAGACCAATTGTTACAAACGAGCCGAAGTAGGCTAGGTAGTTTGGCCCATATTCACTTAAAGCTTCAAGAAGGCTGCCATGGAACTTCTTCTCAACTTCTCTGGGATCAGGGACATTGTCTTCACTGTGGAGAGAAAACTTACTTGGCATATTATTGTTACAAAAACATACCTGGAGCAACGTTGAACTATCCTGCTTTACTCTGAGCAAGAAGAGAATAACAGACATCCACTCTGTACTTCTCTTCATTTGTAACTTAAAAACAGCATTTTAAAAAATAGCTCTGCAAACGAATGAGATCTGGCAAGAAATCTGGAAGTAAGCTGGCATTCCTTTAGGGTAATTAATAAAGTTGCCACAGTGACTGAACAGCTTCTCTTGATACAAGCCTTCTTTTCTGAAACCATGGCTAAGCAAAAAGGCAACTTGGTTCCTCAATACTCTCCACTCAGCATACATTAAATAGACTGATGACCACTATGGCTGAAATGCGGCCATTACAGATATATTGGTTCATGTTCTGGATCTTTCCAGAAAATCACATTTAAAGTAACAACTGGAGGTTTCAGAAGTCAATTTTTGGTTAATTTTATTTCCTCAAATATCACATACAGACAAATGTTAATAATACTGTCTTCAACAACAAAAAGTATAAGAGGCAACAGAAAGCCTTACCATATATCCAAAATGAGCAGGGTTGCTACAATAGCATAGACTCCATCACTAAATGCCTCTACTCGTTCCTTACTCAGAGGCTCACTGAGGTAAAAATTGAAGGTTTCTAAGCGATGGTGTTCCTCCTCTTCCTCTCTCTGACCTGGAAAAAATCTAAATGTTTAATAATGAAAGACAAAATCAGGTAGTATAAAACAAGGCAGTTAAAAACCTACTGTGACCTCTCTTTCTCTTTCCCCTCACATTCCAAAATCTTTCTGTAGAAAGAAGGGTGTCATTCATCTTCACAGGTGAGTCATTCCACTTTTTTTCAGCAGCTCTGGCTCTGCCTGAAATTCATGTTGCTTCCAGGACAACAAGTGCTTTAGGGACAAAAAAGCCATTCTTTAAACTGTATGGCAGACTATTTCCACCAAGTGAATAGTGACTCAAAACTGTAATTGAACAAAACATTTAAGCTAAACAAATCAGATGTTGTGCCTGAAAGCCCCAGCAGCTCTAAGTCCTCTAAGACAGTGTGGAGAACTTACACTGCATGGGAGGAAACACTGGAGGGTTCCACCAGGACACCAGATGGCCAGCTTTCAAACAAATCCAGTCTTTTATGAAAAACTGGGACCCTGGATCTTTTACAGAAAATATGAAACACGTTCCTAAAGACTGGATGCTGAACTGCCCAGCTGGCCAAGTTGCACCACTTCAGGAGTGCAGGCTGTACAAAGGAAAACCTGTCAGTTTCCTGAGGAAGCAAGAAGGGAACTGAATGTAAAGCAAACAATCACAACACAGTCAATACAGCACTAATTTATGATAGCCATTTGGGGGAATGAGACATATAGAGACATGACCTGATTGCAAACCACAGCCTGCCCCTCACAGCAGGCACAGGCAATATTTGTATGTGTTTATTCTCTGGCTCTGAAAGTCTAGCTTTAGCTGTTTCAGAGAATTTCTGCCTTGCTGTCTCTTGTTGCTTAAATACAGAGGAGACAAAAGTACACTCCCATTTGCAGCTTACACAGACAGACTTGTACTAGGCTGAACAGCAGCAGCAGAAGAAAAAAAGGTACTACTCTTCTTACTCAGTTGGGGAGTGCCAATTCCAAAGACACTATCTGTTCAGTGTTTCTGTGGTCAGTTTATATTGCTCTCAAAGAAGGATGGCCCATGTTTTGGCTCAGCAGGTTGCACTGTACCACCTTGCCCTTTATTCTGGCACTGGCAACCACCTTCTCAGCAGAGCTTAGAAGCAGCTCTGGCTGGTGGTTGTGCAATTGTCAGTGCTGATGCCAAGGGGGCAGAAAGACCACAGACAGGGAGCACGAGGTAAGGAAACACAGGTTTAAGCTGACTTTAGTTTGTGAAGGCACACCTTTAGACCACAGCAGTTAAGAGTAATGAGATGTAACAACTGTAAACAGTTAATTACCCTGACAAAGTCTGATTTATAGGTGCTCTGCTTGATGGTTTGAAAATACAGAGCCCTACAGTATTGCTGGGAAGAAAGTGCCACAGGCACAGAGCTTGCTTCCTATATTCTTCAGTCCATATTCTCCCTTTTTAACAGGGAAAAAGGATAGACAGCCTGCAGGCAGCATTTATGTACTCGTGTATGTGTGCATGCACAAGCATATTCATGACAAACCAGATGTTTTGCACTCAGAAATCATCTCTGAAAGTGTGGTGCCTTACACACATTTAGTCACAAAATAATGGAAACCAACTAGTGAGAGAGAAACTGTTCGGAAGCACGACAATAAACCCCCAAATCACTTAAGTTTCAAAATGGAAGATGGAAGTAGGACTACAATTACTTCATTTCAGGCTGTCTGAGTAACATGTTGACAACCTAGTAACAAATTTGAACATATGTTTATGAATATTGTTACTTACCAGCAATCTTGGTTTTACACCATGTAATGAATCGAGTGAGATGTGGAAAAACAATTACAAGCCCAAGGAATAGGTAAGACTGTGGAAAGGAACACGAACACAGTTTGAATTCAGTTATCAAAATCTACACTATGTTCCAAGTTTAATATGAAACTATCAGTCTCAATCTCTATGTATAATCACATTGAGAAAACAAACCTTGACTTTATGATAAGGGAAAAGCTGACCTGAGTTGCATATGCACCTCCTGAATATTTATTGCATGTGCTGCTTTTTGATAGTTAATTTAGTAACAATAATTAAGCAAGCTAAAACAAGGAGAGAAAGAATTCTGCCGTAGTGACTTCTTTGGAAGCTGGAGAGCTATCCCAAATGATCCTTACATGTCCCTTGAGACATAAGGGGACTTAATATATTCTATGGATCTCCTACTTGTGTCCCAAAGACAACTCAGCAGGTCATAAGCTGTTCACAGGCTTTGCACAGGTCTAAGCACAAAAGTAACTTGGAGAATAATGTCACTGTTATTAATATTAAAAGAAAATACACTACTGAACAAGGCAAGGGAGAAGAGGGAAGTAAGAGTGTAAGAGCAAACATATTTCCAGTTATGAGTCCAAACATGGAAAGGTCTAAGTATAACTGTCCCTTTTATCAACAGCAACCTGATTCTTCCCAAATTTGGGGATTATTTAAAAACTGCTAATTCTCATGGTCTCTCTCTCAAAATTCACTTAAATCCATTTTTTTCCTAAAGAACAAGACAGCAGAAAGGAAGCTGAGGATACATCCAAAAAACTAGACTTCAGTTGCAAGTAGGGGTTCTGAGAAAGGTAAAAATTAATAAGTAGGAGCAACTCACTGCCGTTCAATAAAGACGGCAGACAAAAATGCTGTGTAAGAGCAGGCCTTAGCCAAAAACATGTTTTGAAATGCAGGTTGGCTAACTGCTCTGCTTTTTCTATTTGGTCTTACACCCTGAGTTACTGCAGCAATTATATTCACTTGTCTTTAGTTAGTGCAAGGTGTTGTTTATTTCATGTAACCTTTCCCATTATCTTACCTAGTTATGATGAGCAAGACGCAAAAATACAATTTAGAAGACCTGCTTCTAAGCAAGATAAGCATTAAAGAAAAATCAGGCAGAGCAAGTAAAGCAAATGTTGTAGCAGAATATTCTTTCAAAGCTATCCAAAGTCATGGAGCAAATTGTCAATTGGTATCTGAACTGAACACCTCCAGTGCAAAACAGCAGCCATGATTACACCATCACAGAACTGGCAACAGAGAAAGTCTGTGTAATTGATATGGGCATTTTTATTTTAATATACAGAAGTAAATACAACCAATAGAAACTGCTGCATCAAAGTTTTCCGTTAACTGGAAGAACTTACCAAAGGAATAAAGAAAAAAGAAAAGATGGCTGCTAAAAAGCATAAACCTGGTCCTCGAAGGATAATCTTTAAGATATGGCGTTTATAGAAATCTGGATTTGCAGACTCCTGAATCTGTTCATTTAGTAAGTGTGGGTGGTAGAATCCGTACACTACTATCACAGCCTGCAAAGAGAAGAGCATTACTGAAGTTATTACACAGAAGCGTATGCAGCATTTCAAATACAGAATTGTTAAACTATAAATCAACAAATTCCAAAACACCTTCAGCCTTACTCCTCACTTGCACATGGAGGGCTGGTCTTAGAAGCTCTGAGATTTCCCAATGTATCACATGTCAAGTCTCCTCTTGTCATAACCATGGATCTTGCACAAAGAGGAATGAAGACCTCTACAATATGACAGTGACAAGGCACTGCACCAGGGGAAAAGGAGTGCCACTGGACTGAGGCTGAAAGCCCAAGTTCACTTAAGACATCACTGCATTTCTCAGTAAGAACCTCAGCAGGAAAGTCAATTGGTATTTCCCCAGGGCATTTTTAAAGAGTGGAAAAGGAATTACTATTCTGTAGACTTTGAGATCAGCTGATCTGGTTGCATAAATCAGCTTCATGTGACAGCAGCAACACAGTCATCTAACATACAGGTACTGTATTACCACAACAGGCATGACTTTGAAAAGAATGCTATACAAACAAAAAAGCCTCACAACAATTTAAACCCATAGTTAAGAAACAGAATTTTAGTCCTACCCAAGAAAATCTATTTAAAAGTGAACATGTAAACAGATAGTTCCAATACCTGTATAAGGCCAATGACAACAGCACAGACACTGAACAGGAAAATGCCAAAAGGCACCTCTGGATAGGAGGCCATTAAGGAAAACTAGAAAAAAATGCAACTAGATCAAATATTTAATTACAAAGCAATGAAGGAATAACAATAGAGTAGCAGAAGGACTCTTAATTCAATACTGAAAATCACAAAACCTAATTAATACTTTGCATATCAATATAATTCTACTAAATGCAATTTCTAGCCACAATTAAATGCAGACATCCCAACCAAAGGCACCTGGACAGATGGCTTTGCTCCTATGTTGGTACCACAAAACCTGATGCTATGTCTCCTTAGTACCTACAAACTGGCTTGTAGCTGAGGATAACATTCAACAGAATTTCCAGCAGACAAGATGTTCAGAGATGTGACAATTCTTGATATTAAGATACCTTTTGAATCTTTTGATTTCTCTACCTCCACGGCTCCCTGTTCTATTAGTTTCTGCAGCTTCATAAGAAGAAAAAAAACACTAAAGCAGGGATTAGTATTAGGGTATAATTGACAACTTTCCAAAAATTATTTCAGCCTCCAGGCAACGTGAAAAAATATGTGGTCTTCCTGATAATGACTGTCTCACTGACCACAGCCTTGTTCTTTTAAGACTAATGCATAACACAGATATATATCCACAGAGAAACCGCTGCCTGTCTTACAAATCTGTTCTACACATGCAATAAAAATCAAGAAGCATTTTAAGCAACCGTTTCATTCTGCTAATATGGTGTTCAGCTGCAAAAAGTTTTGCTAGGTCTAAAGGTTATCTGACCAGGAACTGCAAAGAACATTAAATTTTCAGATTTAAAAAATGAATGATTAGCTGCCAGAATAAACCTTGCTGAATAAGTAAAGAAAGAGACCAAAAGCTCTGTCTAGATTACAAGTGGAAAATATTGTGTCCTGTAAAGAGGACTTTGAAACACAGATTTAGTTCCCTTACAGGATGCAAATTTTCTTCAGGCAACTTGGACATTTTTCAATACAGCTGCTTTTTAAAAAGAAATAATGGGAAACTATGACTTTCCATTCATATAATTTTTCTTTGAGAATACCCATTTTCTGCCAGGTCTATAACATGTAGTAATTGAAGGTTATATCAAGTCCTCATAAATTTTAAAAAAGCAAGGCTTAACTATTACAATAAATTCAGAGTTTATACTATGATAACACTTTCCCAAGCTTCTGAATATTTTGGTAAAGTGTTTACAAATAAATAAATGAAAAAAACTGTAATTTAAACATACGTAAAATTTTATAGAAGGACTTACTGTGTACGGCAAGAAAGTTATGATCATCATACAAGCCTAAAAAAGAAAAAAGCCTACTGAAACAGTAGGTAAAACACAAAGCAAGTGTTTTCCTTGTTAAAGATGTATCCAGAGAATGCAACACAAACAGATCAAATGGTTATGCAGTGTCATGAAAAAAGCAACATTTCTGAAGTTGCTGGGCTTTGACTGTAACAAATGAGTAGTTCTGCACACATCTTCCATGTTTGCTCTCCAAACTGCATGGACTTATTTCAGAAAAATACTGCAGTCTTTTACCAATACCACAGGTAAAAGTTTTGCCATGGTTCTTAACAGACCTTTCAGAAGAAGCAATGACAAAAGTCCTGCACCTCCTAAAGAGATGATTTCTCAAAACCATTAATCTCTGATCAGAAAGACTTCATATATATAAAAACCAAATTAAAAAAAAACCCAACACATCAAGCACAAATACATGGATTGCTTTGAAAGGTACACTAGATAAGAATTACACACCTTAAGCTAAGCTCTACCTGAAAGCAAGAATATGTTCACCATGGAAGAATTCCATTAAAACTACTAGTAACAAAGATATTACAGAGTGGCTTGTTGAAAAACATACTCAAATAGATGAAGAATTTTTAAGCATTAAGATGGAGGCAAGTGTAAAATTCAAAACACTGATTCAGAGATTGGTCTCTCAGAGATCATATTTCTGAAAGAGCATATAATGCTCTATTTCAAATAAGCTTCTGAGCAACGTGAACTGAAAACGTAACTGTAATTCAAATCTCCCATATTTATTTTTTTTGCCACAAAAGACATAGCATTGCATTTTCTTAAGTCTGGTGGACAGGCACATCAGCTGGACACAGATGAAGAAAGTCAAAAGCTTTTGTCACAGACACCTCTTTGGTTCCCTCAGATGAATTTCAGACTAACTTGCTGCAGACCTTCTTCTGGCTTACCGTAAACACATGCAGACTAAAAGCAAGTTAGTTATCAATCAGCCACTCTGGCAAGAAGGAATTTGAGCTTTTTGTATCTTCCTGGCTTGGAAACTTGGCAGAGTTATGCTACTTAAATTAGAAACTTTTGGATATGCAGATACAGACTTTAAAAAGTGACCAATGCTAGTTAAACATTCTGTGTATCTGACAAGACTCACCAGGTTTAGAAGAGCCAGGACATCATCTATAAGCACTACCACTTGGAACAACCTGTCAAAGGCAAAGCAAGAAATCACTAACAAGCCAGCTCACAAAATAAGTTTTATGACACTGCTACAAAAATGCACACCAGTTACAAAGTCCCACTTTTTCAGCCTAATTCCATCAAAAATTTTAATTCCATCTAGAATATGAAGTAAAATGAAGAGTAACTCTCATTTAATAGATACATAATGCTTGTTTTTCTCTGTATTACTGTATCAGTGGTGTCAGAGTACAGTCATCCACCACTTAGCCTTTCTTCACAAGTAATTTTTTATATATTATCAAACAAAAGACAATTCAGAAATGCATCAGCAAGACAGAAATGTATCAGACACTGGTAATCTCCTGTTCTTTTCTTTTAAACAATAGTTTGTCTTTAACTTTGGAGCTATACACTGTGTTCCTACCTTACGTGAGCTGCCCATGCCACTGTGACTATTAAGAAGGTCATCAAGTAGACTGCAATTTTTGCTAGGAGAAGTTGCTGAACACTTTCACCTAGTTTCTGAAACAGAAAGTAGCATCCAGAGACAGAGAAAGGGAAGTTAAATGTTACATTGTGAAATCATTAGCACCTGCAAATAAGGAAGGTCATGCAGGCATGCAACATTATTTTTAAATTTCTGCTAATAATGCAATTCTCTTCCAACAACCTTTTTACTACCACACAGTGAAACAGGTTTATTAGACACCAATAAGTGTGCTGAGATGTGTGGTTAGTGGCACAAGATATGCCAATGCACCTCCAACCAGTAAAGGACTTTCCCCATGCTCTCTTCACCTCATGATTCCATTATGCACTTTCTTAGCACTGTTTCTGTGATAATACATTTCAGAAGAGGGCTGACCACAAAATGTCCCTTTTATTTTCTTAGTGCAGCCTTCTAGAGCAGAAGCATCACACAGGTTCTCACAGGATGATTGTTAACAATGAGGAAGGGAAGGTTTTAACCACAGCAGGTTTTGCATAAGCCACAACAACTGCTTGAATAGACTAATCATAGAATGGTTTGAGTTGGAAGGGACGTTCAAGATAATCTAGTTCCAACCTCTCCTGCATGGGCAGGGAGACCTCCCACTAGACCAGGTTGTTCTAAGTCCCATCCAACCTGGCCTTTGACACTGCTGGGAATGGGCCACCCACAACTTCCCTGGGCAACCTGTCCCCAAGCTTAACAGCATCTTTCAAGTATTACCACAGAAGCCTCTGCAGATTACACAGATCTTCAGCCTTGAATTTTTTCCAAGCTCAACAGCTTCTCCCCCTCAGAGAAATTTATGTTGGTTTTAATGTTACTTAATGGTTTGGGCTTTTGGATAGTCTGGAAGGTGAAATGAGCGGGGATGTTACAGGAGTCTGTTGCATGTCTGAGCAAGAGCACAAGAAACAATACATCACAAGACACAGGGTACCTGATCAGGATGTATTTTCGTGTGAGCCACGGGCAGAATCTGCAATGACAGCATCTTATTAGTGCACGGCACTCTTTTCAGTACCGAGAGCTCGATGACAAGCTGAAACAACCCTGGCGGCCGCAGCCGCTGCCGGCTCAGGCAGCCGCTCCGCGCACCGGTTCCGGAAAGCAGAACGAGACACCATAGGATATTCATTGGTAAATTCAACAGAAATATGGCCTAGTAAAAGTTTACTAAAATAATGAATTTGCTATACTAAGGGTTGCTTTTAAAACAATGCGCTTTGTGAAACTATCAGTCAACTATGCCAAGCATCCTGTAGGTTGTGATAACATCAAGGCTTCTAAGACCCTGTGGTACCTACAGACAAGTTATGTGGATTCTGACCCACCTGGGCAACCTACCAGCGGGAGACTGGAGACAGGACCAGGATGGGAGACAGGACAAAGGACTAGAATCAACAAAGACCCCCTCCAGGAGACCATCGAAGACAGCCAATTTCAGAAAATGAAATGACTGTGTACAAGAATTCTGGGAACTCAATGACATAAAACTGAGTATGCGTGTTCTTGTTGTATATTAGTCGGGGTGTTTCACTAACTCGTTGGAGCACTCATGGAGAACCCCCAGCGCTGCACTAAAGAATGCCTGCTCAATAACAGCTTGTTTGTTGTTATTGGGTACTGATCCCGGAATCCTTACCCAGCCGCACCCAGCCTCCCACTGCTGTGGGGAGTGTTAGAAAGCAAGGGGGTTTGGAAGCTCCGAAATTTTTGTTTCAAGAACCTTCCTGGTGGGCAGCGGGACGAGGCCGCTGCCAGCACCGCGCCCGCCAGCTCACGGCTGCGGGGCCGCGCCATCCGACGGGGCCGCTGCGGGTGCGGGGAGGCGGCGGCTGGAGCCCCGCGCCGGGCAGACCAGCGCATGGGCAGCGCCCACGACGGGCCGCGGCTGCCCGGGGCTTCCTTCCCCTCACACCGCCCCACGGCAAGCCCCGCGACCTCAGCCCCAGCCCCGCGACCTCAGCCCCAGCCCCAGCCCCGCAGCGGCCGGCCCCGGTTCCGCGGCGGGGCCGTGCCGGGAGCTCACCATCACGGTGGCGATGATGGAGAGCAGCGCGTCGCTGTAGGCCAGCAGCCGGTGCGACGTCTGCTGGCTGCTGCTGCCCAGCTCCTGCTCCAGGCGCCGGCCCCGCACCGCCTCAGGCTCCGCGGCCGCGCCGGGACCCGCCGCCAAGGCCCACGGAGCCGACATGGCCCCGCAGCGCTCCGCCCGCCCCGGGGCGGCCCGAGGCGGGGCGCGGAGCCGCCCGGCCCCTTCAGCCCGGAGCGCGGCGGGCGTGATGGGATTCCTCCCACTCGAGTCGCTCAAACGCTGTCGCAAACGCTGTTTTGTTCCAGAGAAGTATTTTCATTTTTAAAGCCTTCGTCTGTAACGGAAAGAAAATCAGGGTCTTCAAAGGAAACACACCTGAATTTGTGATTCTGTCTGGCAGTGGTTTGTTTTGTTTTGTTTTGTTTTGTTTTTGTCATCACACACTTTGTATTTTCAGTTTCCGGAGAGGATCTTCGCTAAATAATGGATTCAATGAAAAATGAAACAGGAAAACATTCAGATTTCGTGTGAGGAACTCAAACTGCAGAGAGCAAAAATGCTCTCAGATGGGGTGAAAATGTTCTAGGTTTGGACGAATTCCAATATGAAAATACGTTGGGAATACAGTTTAATTCACAAATTTAATTCATTTTAATGAATTAATTTAAAATTTCACTCGGTTTAGTCCATACTGACAGGAATTAGATCTCTGAAACGCTCTAGACTTTAAAACATTGGGATGCTGCATTCCTGTAGTACAGGATGCTGCCTCCAGCAAGCATAAGGAAAGTGCCCTGAGGGGTCTAAGTACAGACACTCTTTCCCTTTGCCCCTCTTTCTTGGTTCTCAGCGGTGCTGGACTCAGTTCATGTCAGTGCAGAAACATTCTCAAGGAGGTGGGTAATTTATTGGATACTAAACCACACATATTTTTAGGCCAGTTAAAATAGGACAGTTACAGAATCTTACCGATAATGATGTTGAATCTTGAGTTTCAAGAAAATATTAAATAAATTAAAGGCCCAAACCCAGCACGTGGCAGAAAAACGATGCACAGCACGTGTTCTGCTTCCCCAAGGCTGCCCTGTGGCTCTGGCTCCTTCTCCATTGCTTTGGGGTCTGCATTATAGTGTTTGTCCGCTCCATGGCCACCTCCCAAACCCCTGCCACAAAGGAGAAAACGGAATGGAAAACTGGATAGGGAAAAATAGCACAAGCATTCATGAAAAGTATTTTAAAATTACTAAAATTTTCTTTACTGTAGCCATTCTTCCGTAGCTCAAGTAACCAGAATAAAGATGAAAATACAAGTTGTGTAACATCATGAAATGCCTTGTCTTCTCATGCCTGCACATTATCCAGCTTTGCTCATACATTTCACTGCACTCAATCAGCTTCTCCAAGAAGCAACATCAGGCCACAGTATTCATGAAGACTCCATCTATATACATCTAAGTAACAGTGTGCATATATGAAAGTAAAGAAGGTGCAATTTATTTGCACTGTCTTGATCATAAGGCATCAAAATGGGGTCTTAGTCATCCCTTTGCATTCACCTCCTGGAGAAAAAACATTTTACGTATGGCAGGGTCATTCTGTGTGTTTCCATTTGCAATAAAGTCATGAAGATCTTACATCATGGTTTGTAAGAGGCTGTAAAGAAACTGGTGTTGCAACATATCCACCAATTCTAACACCAAAACATATAGTAGTATATCAAGGCCAAAGAAGCACTTTCTTAAGCCCTAAAATGGAGAATTACGGGGAACATAGTAGATATTATAAATGTCATGCTTGAGTTGAGTCATGCCTCAGCAGCCTCCCCCAGCTGACCCTGCCCTGGGTGATCCTGGCTGCACCACTGCCCCCCTGCTCCAAATACCACAATTGTACTAGTTTGAGCCCAAAAGCTATGAATTAAGTTTATTAAAAGAAGTACCAGCTAGCAACAATATTTGCAGTGTCTTGGCATCACTCGTGCCACCCTGAAACATGCCCTCAGGTGTCTGTAGAATGAGAAGCTGATGCAGCTGCCCTGACTACCCACCACAGAGTCAGTGCCATGGCCAGTGTGCAGTGAGTGTCCCTACTTCAGGGGGTCTGACAGTTCCCTTTGTCCATGACATAGTATACCTATGCCATAACTTCCCACTTCACTGGCCCCTGCAACTTGCTCTGCTCCCCTTGGTGGATTCTGCACCTGGATGGTGATTTCATGATGACAGTCAGAAAGTGACATTCTCCAGGGTAGATAACAAAGTCTGACAGACCAAGGTGTTGAGAGAAGACAGAAGAAAAAAATAAATAATAAAAAAATCAGTAAGTGCCTGGGGGAAAAAGTGTAAAGCCATCAATTAAAGATGAATCTGTGCTGAAGCTAATAATCATCTGACTGACATTGCAGAAACTAGCAAGGAAATTGAAACAGATTCTTGCAAACTGATGAAAACCACTAATACCATGAAAAAAAAAAAAAAAGCCCATAGTACCTTCAAGGAAGCACTATATTAGATGTCCCTGGATTGCCAGAAAGCATTACAAGAGTCACCAGGGGAAAATATAACTAAATTTATTAGGCACTATGATAGCATGGGCTGCCAGGAGAGGACATCGCATTATTGGTCAAAGATCCATAATAAAGTTAAGTGTTATTGCACTTCAGTAAAGAAAGAGTTAAAAGTCAGAAAGGATTAGTGAGCAGAGAAAGCTAATTACCTAAAACAGCCTGTGAAAAGCAACAGTTTACAAAGCCTGACAGGCCGTATTCCTTCACAGTCTTATTCAGGTTAACTAATTCAATTTAATTCAGGAGTCTTACAGCAACACAGCTTGCTAGACAAAACATTTCTAAGATACCATGATGCAGTGTAGTCCCAAATAATCACTTTCCAGGTTTCCTTTTATCTTTCAACTCTGAAGTTCTCAGAAACAACCCATGGGTTGCTTTTTCCACTTCACCAGTAGCAAACAAATAAATAGGGCAGTAGAGTAGGATAAATATGGTGACTTTCCTGCTTTGGAAGGAAGGGGAGACTTTCACTTCTGAGTGGAAAAGAAGTAAGTTTGGCAATTAAAGGGATCTTTCTGGGGATTGTCTCTCCACACAGCTCAGAGGAACAGAAGCTTTGTGGTTCCTTTACCACAACCTGCACAGACCTACTCCATCTGGTCCCACTGGGAAAAGCCTTTTCCTGAGAAGTTTTGAATTTCCTCCTGAGCTGTTGTGTCCTTTGGAGTTTCTCAGTCAAGAGAGCTTTTGGCCACCTGCACCTTTGTGGGGTAAGAGAACACATGTGCTTTAATCCCCTGCCCTCCTGAGCAGCAGCCACAGCACTGGCAGTGCCCAAACTCTTGCCAGTGGGACCTACAGTCCCTGAGATCAAACCACCTCATCCCTCTCCCTGGCTTACCCTGGCACCAGGTGTGATATCCCTCCTCCCCACTGCTCCACACCACAAGCATGTTGTACTCACAAAGCAGATGTGGGCACTGAGCAGATGTTTCTAGACGGACAGCAGGGACACCAGTGAGATCTTTTCCCTGACTTTCTTTCCTCCAGGATCACTCCCACAGCAAGTCCCTGATCCCCATGGGGACATGGGTCCTGGGTTCTACCTCTGCCCTCTTGCACAGCAGGGGCAGGGTCAGCACCCTGCTTTCGACTGGGGCAGCTGGGCATGCACTGGGAGCAGGAGGCCACAAGCTGGAGAAAAGCCCTTTTTAGGCATGGCAGCAACAGCTTGTCTGGGGATGGAGGTCAGCCGGAGGGTCAGGCCATTCGGTCTGGATTTGGTTTTTTTAGAGTATCCCAAGTTAGGTAGAAGTTAGGTACAGCTTTGCACAGTTAAGTTGGTTAGCTTCTCTGTCTTCATTTCGGATTCCACCATGGGCATGCAGAGAACATGCCGGAGCTGCACGTGGGCAGATAACAGTCTAGATAGGGTTTGGGTTGCTCTGTGCAGCTGCAAATCTTCATAGTGCCGTTTTGCAGTCACCACAACCATACTTGTTTTGTTTTGTTTTGTTTTGTTCCTCCTGGGCAGCCGAGTGTCCATAGCCACCCACAACTGTTTTGCCTGTGAACTGCCGCGAGATGGCAAAACACTCGCCGGCATCGCTCCAAAGCACCGCAGGCTGGAGCTGTGGCTGCAGGACAGAAGAAACTGCAGGTCCACGAGGACCACCTCCTGGCTTCCTCGGAAGTTCAAATGCGAGGTGTGTTACACCTGAAGCAGTTTGGAATGAACAGACTAACAATGTCACTCTGTTTTGTAACTTTTGTTACTTACTGAATATTTAGCATGCAGTTTTTAATCAGACAAATCTCTTTCAAGATAGTTTGTGACAAGAGTAGGAAAACTACTCTTGGTGGTTGTTTTGTTGTTGTTATTATTATTACTAGTAGTACTACTATGCACTGCTATTGCATTTGCTAAACTAGTTAATATCTATTTGGATTACTTCATTTTCTCAGCTGACCCATGTTATTTTCTGCTAACACAAAAGATGGAACAAAAAGTAAAGAATGAAACTCTACTCTTCCCACACTCTCAACACATCTTATTCCTGTTTATTTAATGTAAACAACAACAAACAATACTATAAAAGCTTCTTAGTGTCCTAACACACAGTAATTTTATACTTCGAGGATTCTCAGAAGCTTTCAATGATCATCCAGATACAAACTGAGTCAGTCAAATACCTGTGAAAGGGTTTATGATCTTTCACTTGTTTCAAATTGAACTGTCAGCAGCCTGCAAAACACTCAACAGTCTTGTTTCTTTCCCTAAAAATATCACTCAACTAGGCTATTTTTTGAAAGGCTAGAGAGTGTAAGACAATTATGGAAAGACAAACCTCTCAAACATTACAAAAAAAAAGCCCTGTTTACCTCTCATGCTTTATTATATATTTGTTTTCCAGGTAAGACCTGAGTTCAAAGCAGTTAAGCACATCTTCAGCCAGAACCTCAATGTTATAGACTTAATAATTGCATTCCAGCATGTGTTTAAGTGATTTACCAACTTGAAAAACCAAGTCAGGCTTCCTTCAACTTATAAAAAAATAATATCTTATCCTATCTACTGCTATTTCAATCTAGGGGTGTTGTCTGCTGTAAAAAAATAAACACTTATAGTTAATAATTCACTATCAATTTGGTTATGCAGGTAAAAGAAGGGGTGTACATTCAATACGAATGCACTGCTGCAGAAGAAATCTGAGTAGCAATAATTATTTTATTATTTCAAATAGTTCATTGAGTGGAATTGTATAGTTTTTTTCCCCGTCAGTTCTATGCTAGCAGTACTGTAAAGAGATTTCGGGGGTGCATTGAAGTGTTAATCCTGCATATTCCATTTAGCACCAGTGTGAACAATGATTTTGACTGATTCAATTATACAGGAGTGGACATTTTAATTTGGGGGCCAAGTATATTCAGGAAAGAAAGTACTACACAACTAAACAGCTTCAATCAGAGATTTAACTAATTTCCCTTAATTTTGGAAGAAAGAGCCAAGTCCTTCTGGCAATTCCTTTCTCAGCCCAGACCTGTAACTACTGGACTCATCCATGGGAAGAGGGTTTGCTGGTTCACATGCTCTGAAGATGCTGACTGGGTCCAGTACAGCCCCTCCTTCCTCTAACAAGATGGGCAGAGGAAGGAAGGGTTTGTCCAGACAGGTTTGGATATTAACCCTGAAGTATTCCATACCAGCAAGACAAAATCCTTTCCAGATATGTCCTAGTCTGCCCCAAAAGTGTAATATTCATGGGAATATCACACAGAGGAATTAAAGCCTTCAAATTCCTTTTTCTTTTGGTCTCATGCCAAGCCTGTGTCTCCATTGATTCTAGGTTTTGATTCAGCTGAGTACTGAAGCATAAAAATATTTTTCTTTTTTTCCTCTGGATATACTTCTGGGCTTGAACTTAATTAAGCATATGTCTCAAGGATATGGTGCCTCTACAAGACCCAGCTATCATAAAAGATCTGTTATTTTCATTTGTGTGCATTGTCTTCCCTCACTCTCTCACCTCCTGGTTTTCTAATGTGCAGTGTTGTAATAAGGAAATCCAGATTGTCCTGTGCTAACACTTGCATGAATTATTTTGTGTGTGTGTGTGTGTCCTCATAGACAATTTAAAAACATATCAGAGAGAACTCTGCCTCAGATGTGCTTCAGCTGAACATCCAGCCTTTCCCATCAAGCACTGCTACTGAAAGGACAAGAAAGGCAAATCTGCAAAGCACAGTCACAAGAGAGGAGGCTGTTTTCACAGCCATCTAACCACTGACATAGACAATTAGATGTTAAGTAACACTTCAAAAAAACCTCTGCAAAAATTGTTATGATAGCTGTACAAAACCCCCATTTTTTAACTCACTTCATCACCAGCAAGGTATCATAAACATTACAAGACAAACAGGTTATCAGCATGGGCAAAATGTTGAACAGTCTTTAGTCTTTTGCTTCCTTTCTTCACCTGGTAAGAAACATACAGACCTAAAAGCTAATGTTCAGCTCATGTCTCAGCACCATAAGCAATGCAAAAGTGTTTTTGGTCATACAAGAGCTATCTCTTACTGTCTGAAGTTCCAGGTAAGTCCCTTAAATCACAGGGCTTTTTCCTTGTTGCTTTTTTAGGTTTCACATTTCCAGATAATTTATGATCTGCTTTACTTTTATTTTTTTTTTCTTTTGGGTGCTGTGAGAAGGCGGGATATGACTGTCCTTAAGGGTGTATGCATGGCAGTGATTGTACAGCTCTTAATGTGGAATATGCAGATGATATTCTGATATGAATCAGAGCCTGTTTGTGACATGAAAGTACTGATAACCCATGGTTACTAGATTCCTAAAGCAAGTGAACAAAATATCCAAAATACCTATGCACATCAAAATGCACCACCATTCCAGGGAGTGCCTCTTACAGAGGCAATGTGGACAAACCCTAGATCTAAGGAAAGTCAACTTCAGTATGTTGTAAAGAAATATGAAAGTAAGGGGGTGTGGGAAGATGCACAATGCAAGGGACATTGCTTCTGATTTTTGAAGGCCTCAGCAGAAAAACAGAGATAATGCTTTTCCACAGGACAGAAATTTTGGCATTATGATGACTCCGGATGCAAAATCAAGTAACTAAATGAAGCAAAACAGAAAATCAGTTTGATTGATCAGTTTGAGGTCTGTACTTTTTTATTTTAAAGTACCTTCACCTTGAATTGTGTCTCTCTAAAATGTTATGAAGGTTCATGGCAATTTGTGATCAAGTATTTTATTTCTTTGTGCCTTCCAGTAGGCTGAGCTCCCTGGCTAACTGACCTCTCCCATGTGACTCCAATGGTGTGTTTCATATGTTTGCCAGGAGATGCTTCAGATGCTCCAGAGGGGTAGTAATCTGGACGGAATCCTTAACATTTGAAAAAGAAAGGGCCATATATTACAACCCCCATAATTGTCCATGGTACTTTACAGGAGAGATGTAGTATGACAAATGTTGAAAAGAAACATTTCAGGTGCAGGCACAATAAGACTCGAAACCAAACAAACCTCTCAACAAAATATTTCAGTTCAGGTCAAACTGATAAATGAAAATACTTTGCTATTTAGTAAAATATTTGTGTGTGTGTGTGCAGGAAATCACTATTTAATATTGCTTATTGATGTTTTTTATCTAGTATTTCCCAGATGGTCTTTGTTAGATACTAATCTCCTAGAATTGCTTCAGCTAACTCCCTTCGGTCATGCTGAAAATGTCCTTGGAAATAACAGAAAAAACATATTAATTTTTTTTACACATATATGTACTTGTAAGAAATATATTTACCCCTAGGGGCTGTATCCATTCTGAATACATTCAATTTACTCAAAATTATGATTGAAGTTACTCTTATATGTTGTAATTTATCGATACATTTGTGGATTGTTATACCTAACGGTGATGATACACTCCTGCCCATTAATAATTGTTTGGAAAACATGGCTTCAAATCCAATATTTCAATGATGGTGGTGAAAACTGTTCTTTGGAAATAGGATATTTCTTTAGGTTATTAAAGAGCCATAAATCTCAACATCCATTGATTGGTAGATGATGAAGTATATTTGGTTTGGTTAATTTCTAATTTCTGTAGGACAGTACACTTCCAACAGCTGACATGTACCATGTGAATGTCATCTTGGCTTTCCAGTAATATCTTATAGCCCACCATATTTATTCTGACCTATAAATCAAAGTTGTCCTTAAGGGTCACAGTCTTCAATTTGGTGGCTCTTCTTGAGCAGTTAATCAGAACAGTACTCCATGGAAGAGATCAATGTAACTCCTGCTTACCCTTCTTGAGCACTGCCCCTAAAAAAGCTGCTCCTGCCATGGAAGAGGGAGGGAGGTCACATGGGGTCTCCCTTCCCTGGGAAAGACTGATTTTTACATGACGGTTCAAAAGTTCCTTCACTCTCTGGAGACCTCCCATAACTACTAAGCAATGAAGTACTTTAGTGAAAAGAAATAGAATTAAATAAAAGCAATAAGAAAACCCTATATTACTGCTAGCTATAGAAGGATAGGTAGGTAGTCTCATTTAATGTCTTTATTTTCTAATTAGATATATCCCCAGGCAAAAGAAACTTTAACTCATTACTTAAGTTTGCCACCATTTTACCCTATGATGGTAGTGGCACAAATGTATTCATTTATTTGCACATTTACCACAAGTTTGTTGTATTCCCCCTGAGTTTAATATCAGCGTGTACACAATGAATAGGTGTAAATGATCCTACCAATTTTGAAAAGTGTGATTCTATTTACATGTTTCTATGGCAAACTTTCTTTCCCACCTTTTAGATCTTCTTGCAGAACAAATGCAATCAATTTGTTATTCAATCTATAATGAATTTTCAGGAACCAGGAGGAAATAAGAATAATTTTACAAATGCTTATGAAACGCCTAGTCCTACTATTTCTTAAAAGCTCTTTCAGTACCTTGTTTCCTTTCTAACCTGAGAAAACCACAAAAGAGAAAGTGCATTACAGGTTTGTTGCAATAATTGTGCACAGCACTAGCTTTAAAAGATTGAAAGTAACAGATTTGGTGTCAGTGTTGCTATGCTGTCAGCTGTGCTGGTCACAGCTAACTCCCTAGCATAATAAGGGACACCTAGATGATCATTTTAATGTACTAATATTTTGAAAACCACTTAGCTTTTGCTCATAACTGCCTCTTACATACAGACAGAGTCATTCATTTTGGGGTATTTGTTAGGTCTGTCTTGCTCTGGGGCAACACAAGTAATTGGTGTTGAAACCACTAGACCTTGATGTGAATAATTTTTTTTAAGTCAATTTGTTTGGTTTTAAGTGACTAAGAGTAAATTAGAACATTCTGTTTCGTTTCAGTTAAAAATAAATAAATAAATAAAATTACACAAATGCCTCCATCTTACTCACTATAGAAATAAATCACCCTGAGGTAGAAAACTTCCCTGTGTATTTTCAGGATTTAACAAGATGAGTAGATCTGCACTTGCAGTAGTTTAGATTAGAAGATATGCAAGGACTATTTGCAGCAAACAAGTCCTACCAAGTCACTTACTGAAGCAGTGGCCAAAGGCTGTAGCACTTTCCTGTCCTAAGGATTCTGAAAGACATTTCTGAGACTCTTCCACCAGACATATATGCAATAAGGAGCATCTCACTGGACTTACATACCTTATAAATTCAAACTTAGACCATAGTCCTGAGCTCTTTCACAGCCACTTTCCATTGCCCTGACACCTTCTCCTCTTCATGTACACACAGATGCTAGGCAGTGACATCAAGACATCAAGATACATTCTGATCATTCTCCAGAATAGCCCTAGGACAGAGTTCCATTATTTTATGTAATCTCTCTTATTTGCTGTTGACAAGATGGAAGCGTAATTTGCTTGTCTTTATAACAAAAGAGACATATCAGAATCATGAAAGTTTCCACCCTGAGAGAAAAAGGTGGATGGGGTAAAACAGTTCCTGCTAGATTTTCTAAATAAAGGTTTCTCCCTTTCTATACACACTTGGAGAACTATGTTAATGAAACCAGTTGTATAATAAGCATATCAAGGTTACCCTATTTTGAAAATTAAATTTGTCTGAAATAGTAAGCCAAATTAGATGTAATTAGATGTAGATCAGCCTAAACAAAAAATTAGAGACACACTGATTTGTCCTCATCAGCTCCCCCAGGGGATGGGTAGAATAATTAGATTGCAACTGCAGCCTTGATAAAGATGTTCTGGCATCCCAGCTGCCCCTGCACAGCCTTGCTGCCCCACAGAGTTAATTTTCTTCCAGCCTGTCACTTCTTCCTGTGTGGGAAAACACAATCTGTAAGACCAAGTTAATTAGTAGAAAAAAAAATAAGTTCGTGCCTTCAGTGACAAACCAGTCATTGGTCTGGCCTCACTTGCAGAACATAATGAAAAAACAGGTGGTGGCAGTGGGGATATCCACAGATTTTAATCCTTCCCTTTGATAATCAAGTATTTAGCCTGGTTCTCATATAGAGTTTATGTTTACTGCTACCCAATTTCTCAATGGTAGATTGAATTTTCAACAGCATTTGACATATGGAAAAGCTTCAAAGATTCTACATATTCTTTTATAAAACAGGAGAGAAGAAATAAAGTGGGAGACCCTATTCCTTCAATACAAGACAAAGTAAGAGTCTAAGCTCTTCATTGGTACATGAAAGAGAATTAACATAAATAAAATATCATGAACACCCCTTCTCTACAAAAACAATGCAGAGACTTTGGTAGACAGGAAAGAATTCCACCAGGAAAGCTTTCTGCAAGGCTGGCTGTTCGGTGCCGTTCCTCGCGCCCTGGCTGGGTGTTGTGCACTCTCAAACAGCTGATGTCTTCCAGGAATGACTGGCAGACTGACAGTGCACCTGTAATGTGATACGTGTCCCAGAATGGCAACGCACTTAGCCTAAGTAGTACTCTAATATTATCCTAGTCATTTTATAAATAGGATACTGCATTTTATGGAAAAAGTGATTAAACCCTTTATTTCCTTGGCACAATTTCTAGATCTGCAAACGTGAAGTTTCCAGCAGGGTCTGAGAAATTCCCTGTGGCTCAGCTTTCTCATAATCACTTGTACTTAACTATACAGATAAACCTCTGATTGATGCTCTTCCATCACAAGAACCAAAACGAAAAGAAAGTTCAAGGAAGTTTGTTTTGTTAGGGTTTTTTCTTGCAAGTTCAGTGCTTGGCCTCAACATCTTGTATTAGGAACTGTGAATGGAGAGTAAAAAACAATGTACATGCCAGAAAATATTTTCTAAACCAGAAAATGTAAAAAAACCCCAAACAATAACAAATAAGTTTTTTCCTTTCTGCTAATTAGAAAGACAACACAACAAAATAATTTTGGATTGACTTGTCATGAGACAAAGTCTTGCATTCAACACTTCCACAATCTTTCTTCTCTCCTTAAAGGTATTCAAGTTGTCAGCTGGCAATACTGTTTCAAAGTGAAAACAGAAAATGCCCTTTTGCAGGAAAATGTGGGAAAATACTGTCTTGTAGTTTTTCCCCTCTGACCCCAAATTGACTGAATGTCAGGAAATGTTAACCACTTCCTTAATGCTCTTAATTTTTCAATATATGTTCTTTCTATTTAAATTCTGAGCTACTTCTAATCCATACTATCGTAAAGAATCAAGTACTGTTAAGATTATACTGGAAATGGCTTTGCCATTCAGTATGTATATTTGTTTCAGTCATTACATCTGGTCATGTATCTCCTCATGACATTTCATTATTTAAACATTAATTTCTACAGTCTCTGGGAAATGCTCACACTGAACTTAATAACATCCTGTAAATCTTGGTTGACGTCAAGGCAATTGCACAGTATGTAAATCCATATTACATCAGGTTCTTTCTCTAAGTAATTTTGTGCTTTTCTGTTTTATGAAAAAGGTGTTTCTCAAATGCTTTTCTTCAATGCATCTAACCCATTTCGCTTTTATACTCAATCTGCTTCGTAAGTGCTAGAAACACCTATGTAAATATTTCAAAATATAAGTTATGTTACTAAGAGGAAACACACCTTGAAGACTGTAGATTGGTCATTGTTAAATGCTGTTTATTTTCTAGGCAGGGATCATTAATATAAAAAGAAGAAAGTTGAAAAACACATTGAAAAATTACAACATGGCCTGAAGAAGGTACAGGTTCAAGAGGGATGACAAATGAAAATTTGTGAGGAAACCCTTTCTGGGATGCTCACTTGTAATGGACAGTCCTGCTCTGTGCTGATGATTAAACTGTCTGAGCATCCACATGTGTGTATAAAACACTGTCTTTCCACCCTCCACACCCCCTCCTCAGGCTGTCCAATTCTCAACAGCATCCAAAAGATACCTCAAGTCCATCAGAAATGTTCACGCATGTCCTAAATTCTGTTGCACTTCTCTTTGTCCTTCTCTCCATTACTCACGTGCTTTGGGCTCTAGGACAACACACCCTACATATTTCATAGTATCACAGAACAGCCCAAGTTGGAGGGACCTTGAAGATCATCTAGTCCAACATTTCTTTGGAAATGAAGCCTAGCTGAGATTATCTAGTCCTCTGTCCAATCGCACTTGAAAACAAACAGTGATGGGGCCTTTGCCACATCCCTGGGGAGGTTGTTCAAGTGATTTATTCTTCTCATTGTAAAAAAATCATTTTTTATGTTGAGATGAAACATCTTCCAGTGCAACTTGTACACATAGTCCCTTGACTTCTCTATGTGACTCCTTGTAAAAAAGAGCCTCTGTCCTCTATGTAGCCATTCCTTAAGTACAGGAATACCGTGATGAGGTCCTCTGACCATGGAAGTGATCCTGACTTTCTACTCAGCCTTGGTGAGGTTGCACTTTGAATACTGTGTGCAGTTCTGGGCACCACAGTATAGGAAGGACATGGAGGTGCTGAAGAGAGTGCAGAGAAGGGCAGCTAGGCTGATTAGGGGTGTGGAGAACATGTCCTGTGGAGGAAAGGTTGAGGGAACTGGGGCTGTTCAGCCTGGAGAAGAGCAGGCTGAGAGGAGACCTCATTGCTCTCTAGATCTGACTGAAAGGAAGTTGTAGTGAGGTGGGTGTTGGCCTCTTCTCCCTAGTGACTAGTCATAGGGCAAGAGGAAATGGGGTCAAGTTGTGCCAGGGGAGGTTCAGATTGCACACTAGGAAGAATTTATTCACAGAAAGAGTGGTGAGGCATTGGAACAGGCTGCCCAAGGAGGTGGTGGAGGCAGTGTCCCTGGAGGTGATATAGTGTTTCAGGAGATGGTTAATTGGTCACGGACGTGTAAGGCTGACAGTTGGACTTGGTAATCTTGAAGGTCTTTTCCAACCTTAATGATTCTACGATTCTATGATTCTAAATAATTACTGATTGAAGTCAGATAGTGTAGTGTTGCCCATTACATGATCACTTGGAGCTAAATAGGCAAAGTCTGTTATTTGTGTGCATGCTAAATTCCATTCCATTCCACACAACAAGCTACTTCCAGTTCTGTGCTTGGGTTTGTTTTTGTTTTGTTTTTGTTTGGGTTGGGTTTTTTGTTTGTTTGTTTTTGTAGGACAAACCACTTTCTGTCTTTATGGCCTATAAAACTAT
Organism: Apus apus; assembly: GCF_020740795.1. NCBI lineage: Eukaryota > Metazoa > Chordata > Aves > Apodiformes > Apodidae > Apus > Apus apus. The sequence continues at coordinate 64,020,715 of NC_067312.1, read as the reverse complement.
ATGTGCCTATTTCTTGTGATTCAAATGATTCATACGGGCTATCACTTTCAGTGTAGAGTAAATAGGATACTTTAAAATGAAAGTATCTGACAAACTACAAAAAGTGAAGGGCATGGATTTGAAATATCTCAGGTCAAGAAAAACTCTGTTGTTCATTTTCCCCCTTGTAGCTTTAACTTAACGTTTTGAGAGTGAGAATCCCCATAATTCTTTGCACTGAGAAAAACACACTGTTCCTTCTGAAAATGAATTGAGAAAGTTGTTCTGTAAACATGACCAGAGAAGCCTGCTGCTCTGGGGCAAGGCCATGTCATGCTGCAAATGTGTGTGAAAGGGGGGGAAAGTTTCAAGCATGTTTTTGGGAGCTTTTCCCATGTTCCTCCCCACCATTTGTCTGAATTCCTTTGTATTAGGTTGAAGCAGCTCAAACTTCACATAAATGTAAAAGCTCTGGGATCTTCTCTTCTTAACATGGACATTTAACATTTAACCTCCATCCTTGTTGTATTCAAACAGCTCATGCTCTCTGCATTATCCTTTAAAGAGGAAAGGTGTTTGTAACTTTTCCTGAAGATGGGGAAATGAAACACAGAGCAACGAAGGGCTACATCTGAAGAGCACTGGAGTGACTCCACAACTCAAGAGCATGGCTTTGCAGGACCTACCATCTGGCTTACAATCAGGGTGTGGCTGAACTGCCTCCCCTTCCAGACTCCTTCCACTACCATGCTGCATAGACTTCCCACATAGATGCAGAATTGCACATGACAAGAACTAAAAAATTCTGGGCTGCATTCTAAGCAGGTCTGATCACATCTTTACTGCAGTGGATGGCTGAAAACTGATGTGATTCACCCAGCTAGTTCTGTATATCTGATCACTAACCAACACAGTGCAGCTGAGTAGGCCCTGTGTCCCTCCTGAAAGGACTTTGGCACCACCTGCAACAGTGACAATTTGAAGGGATTGGAGCAGAATGATGAATGATGAACAGATCCAAGCCAGGCACACTGCCAAGGTTTTGCTTTTCTTTGCAGCTTGACCAATGGCTCCTGTATCAGTAGCTGTGTGTAGTCATGGCTGGAGGAAATGCTAGCTTGTGGTGACAGAGCAAGTCTGTGGAGGAGGCAGGAAGAGAAGCCTCGTTGCCTATGCCTCAGCCACAGCTCTAAACATTTGGGTGACCCCTTTTGTGCTAGAACCCCTGGTTGAAGACATCCTTCAGCTAGGTGAAATACCCTTTTGACCATATATGTATATATATATAAAAGGCCAAAAGGGTGAAGACCTAGACAAGATTGCACAACGCATTAGAAAACTTCACCTCTTAAAGTCTGCTGGCTTGAGCCAGCTGCACCTTCTCTGACAGGGAGTAGCAAGGGCCTCTTCTCCCTAGGGGATGAAGAGCTGAGGACAGGAGAGGGGCCTCACCAGCCAAATCTGCAGCTGTGCCCATGAGGCGGTGTGGTAGTGACAAGGCAGGTCCAAGGTGAAGCCAGAATCCAGTGTGCAGCTCAGGGTCACCACCAAGTCAGTCCCTGACAATGTCTGGCTCACCACGTTTGTGTCCAAGCAGAGGCATGGATGTGGCTGAGCCATGGCAGGAGGGACCATAGGCCCAGGGCTGAACTTCAGTTGGTGCCCAGGGAGTGACAGATGGAGGCCCCAGGCAAGGCTGGTCACGCCATTCAGGTTTGTGGATGCCTTCAGGTCTTTGATGGTCTAGAGGCAGTGGATTCACAGCTCTGGTTTTTAACACCAAAGCAAAGCTCATGCCTGTGTATCCCTCCAGTCCTTCTGGGAAGTGCCAGGGCCAGACGGATATGGAAGATCTTTGTGGAGTTCACTAGAACCAGTGGCAGTCATGATCACCAATGGGTATCTGGATGGTTTAAAACACAAAGTTTTGGGCTTCTCTTCGCCTGCTGGTTCATTGTATTGGTCAACAATGTGCAAGGAAAGTTACAGCTTCAAAGTCCTCTCTGTTAATCATAGAATGACAGAATACCAGGTTTGAAGGGACCTCAAGGATCTTCTGGTCTAACCTTTCTTGGCAAAAGCACAGTCTAGACAAGATGGCCCAGCACCCTGTTCAGCTGAATTTTAAAAGTATCCGAAGTCGGGGAATCCATCAACCAGTTCAGTGGATAGTGTGCTCACATCCTAGGCTCTTAGTCCCCAGGACATGTGTAGCTGCTGCAGCTCCAGCTACACCAGGTGGGGTGTGCTATGCAGCTGTCTGGAGCCTATTTCATCTGTCTATTTAATCTACATACAAAATGGACTTTCCTAGGAGGTTTGCATTAAGAGCAACAGCCATTGGGAGACAGAAAGCCAAAGGGATTCTTTGCACCTGTGGGTCGCTGGATCACAACACACTCATCCCAGGCCAGGTGTGATGGAAACCTATCTGACAGGTTTTCAATAGGCTCTGCCCAGCAGCTGATGAACATGCAGCTCCGAGGAGTGATCTTCCACACCACGCACAGGATAGCTTCTGGAGGTCAAGGCTGTACAAGCACTGTGTCAAAGCAGGGGCAGAAAACCTGCTCTGCTCTTCTCCCGTTGAGCTTTGTTCTCTGGGTAGGGTGTTTCATCCCCCTGGTAAAAAGAAGGGTTTTACCCTTCAGATGTTCTGATTTATCATTTGGTTTGCTGTTGCTCCAACTTCTTTGTCATTTACCCAAAAAGGTGACTGGATTTTTTGTCTTTTTTTTTTTTTTTTTTTTTTTTTTTTTTACAAGTTTTGTAGTATCCAAACCCAGCTTCCTTGTACAAATGACAACAGCCTTCAGCTCTCAAGCCTCGCCAGACTACGTAGCAACAGCCATCAGTTCACGACACTCAAAAGATACTTGTAATTCCCCAAAATTACTTGGGACAACCACTTCTAAAAGAGCGTATTACTTACAGGCGAATACAAATCACGGTGAAGAAGAGCACGGGGGGGGGGGGCGGGGGGGAGGTGGTGGAAATCAGAAAAGAAATCACGGCACTAGGCTCATGGCACTCCTGAGAGATGGGGGCCGGCAGCGGGGAGGGCAGGGCCGGGTGCGGGTCCCCGCCCGCACCGGGGGCGGCGGGGCCGGGGGGCGGGGCGGGCAGGCCGGCCATGCTGGGTGTGCGCTGCGCTGCCGCCGCGCTGCTGCCGCTGCGGGCCGGGGCCCCCGCCGCCGCCGCCATGTCCACCCTGCTGGTCAGCCAGCCGCGCTACGCCTGGCTGCGGGAGCTGGGCCTGCAGGAGGAGAACCCGGGCGTCTACAACGGGCGCTGGGGAGGCGGCGGGCAGGTGCGAGCGGCCGCGCGGCCTTGCTGCGGGGAGCGGGTGCGGGGTGGGCGCGGGGGGTGGGGGGGGGTGGGGGGGCGAGCGCGGCCCCGCTGCTCATCGCCCCCTTCCTGCTGCAGGTGGTGACCACGTTCTGCCCCGCTAACAACGAGCCCATCGCCCGCGTCCGGCAGGTGAGCGGGCCCGGCCGGGAGAGCCCCCCGCGGGTGCGGGGCAGGGGGAGCCCTTCGGCCCCTCCGGCGGCCGCGGGGAAGGGTGTGCGGGTCGGGGGCGGCTCCTCTGCCCGAGGAGGTGGCGGGGCCCGGGGTGTGGGCGTCTGCTCGGGCCGTCGGCTGGGAGCGAGCGAGCCTGGGGCTCTGCTGGGAAGAAGAGGCTGCTCGGCCCTTTTTTTCCTTTTCTTTTTCTTTCTTTTTTTTTTTTTTTTTTTCCCCTTCCCTTTTCCCCCTCCCGCTCCGGCAAGAGGTGGTGGGAACAGCGAGGGCCTCCCTTGCCCGTTCTCGCGTGTTTCTAGAGGGAGCTGCAGGACGGGTGGCTGGCGGCTGGAGGGGCAGGGAGTGCCAGGGAGAGCGACGTGGTCTTGGCCCGGTGAATTCGTGGCTGTTTTTACTTCGTGTGAAAATAGCGCTGTGGTGCTTACCTGCTCGTTTCGTGTTTGAGGCTCCGATTAGCCCTTGATGCCCAGTGGGGCTGGTGGAGCTGGACAAACCTCACAGCCTTCATGTACTGTGGTTAATAGCAGTAGTATCCAAAATAAAAGTAGAGATATGTTTAGTGTTTCCCTTACAACTTTTTTTTTTATGAAGCGTCCTTTGTTACATGGAGAAAAATTTCTGCTCACGTGTTTCTTTTTGTTTAGACAGCTCGTGTTCTTTTTCCTCAACAGTAACTTCAAGCAGCTGTACTGTGACCAAACGATGGCAGGATACAAACTTGCTATGGAAGTGGTACCTTGTTGCACAGTATTATCTGCTGGAAATGTATCAAGTTTGCCGCAGAAGCATTTGTGTGGTGCTTGTTCTGGGGTTTTGATTTTCCTAACTATTTGTTTGCTGTACTTCTTCATGTAGGGTAGTTTGGAGGATTATGAAGAAACAGTAAAGAAGGCTAAAGAGGCATGGAAGGTCTGGGCTGATGTAAGTTAATGGAGTTACCTTCTCTAACATGTCTCCATCAGGTAATGTCCATTAAATTGCTCTGTCAGATGGTGGTGTAAAAACATATTCGTATTGTGCATGTTGAGTTAAAGCAAAAAGCTGCTGTGAGGACCTCAGGAAGCAAGCCCAGACAACTTAATGCACGTCACCGTTGAGGTACAAAGATGAGGACAGTGACTCTTTGAAAATGTTTGTTTTGAGAAACCTGGCAGATTTACCCAGGCTTGTGCCTGTAAGCCATTGCCAACATGTCTGTTGGAGTTCAGAAACAATGTAGCCAGCAAATGGTCCCTGTGAGTGTGTTTTAACTTTTTGTTGCCCCTTGCTTTCTCCTGCAAGAACTCTCCAGAATTCTTGGATATGCACTTTATGGCAATATTCTTGTTCTCGTATGACATAATTCCAAATCTTTAGCATTACATTCCTGTGTCAGACAGTAGCTAAGCTTTTTTTCCCTAGCAAGCCATAGGGCTTGGTGTCCCTGTATGAGCTATGGCCATTCAGCCAGTGTCCATTTTCCTGCCAGCCATGCCAGGCTTGGCTTTTGCACCTGCCGTTTCATCAACACAAGCTGAAACCTGAGTTTCATAAGGTATTGGGTGTTCTTTAGTTTATACAGCAAAGTAGTTTGCTTTCAAAGAGAACAGAGTGTAGAACAAATATAACAGCTTCCCCAGCTTCTTCAGGATAGTTAGTACTTGTTCTTTTGTTACAATTTGTCAATGTAATGTTGGGAAGCGTATGCCAGCTCCTAATGTGCTTGGAAATAATCTGAAAGCAGTTTAACAGATGAGAAAGATTCAACAGGTCAGATACTTTAAAGCCTTGTCTCAAAGCTGCTTTGTTACTTGTTTGTGAATTTTATTTGTTGTGGGTTTGTTTGGGTTTTTTTTTATGAGCTTACCTGAAGGATTTTGCATGTAAAGAAAGTTGTTTGCATGGTTCATGTATTTATCATTATTGTCTTTTCAGCTGTCTGTTCATCAGCAGTTTTTAATCCTGTAAATTCTGTTGCATGCATATGGTATATTGTTGATCTTCACTATTGATTATTATGTAACATACTGATGTCACACTAAAAAAAAAATCTAATACTTGGGATGTGGGTTTAATTTTTGCATTACTGAGGCTTCTCTGTATCTCAGCATCTGCTAACAAATGTCAGCAGCCATTGTCATACTGAAACAAAACGTTAGAATTTGTGATATTAAGTACACGTCAAAAGCTCAGAAGCCAGTTAAGTGAGCTTTTTTATAAAGTACTTGTTTCTTGAGGTTCAGCTGACTGGGGGCACTGCAAGTAGTGTAGCTGAACAAAAGTAGCAGAACTAAATCTGAGTATTTTTGGCAGTACTCAGTGGAACTGAAGTTTTAACAGACAAAAATCTGTACAAGGTTATCGGTCCCTGTGAGTGTGTGATAAAAATGAACGTGTAATGGTGTCTAGTGGAGATAAGGGAATAGCATGGCAATCAGTGATTTCATGCTGTAGGGACAGAAGACTAGCAGTAGGTGTACAGGAAAAGTCAGATGCTCAATTTCAGATTCTTCTCTTTTGGTTTGACTAGATCCCTGCACCTAAACGTGGAGAAATTGTGCGACAGATTGGTGATGCTCTGAGACAAAAAATCAAAGTTCTGGGAAGCTTGGTAAGGTGTTTTAGGGAGCATCTTAACTTTGTGGGTGTGGGAGGGGGGTGGAGCAGGAGGAGCAGGTAGGTGTGTGTCAAAACTGTTTTTTGTTTTGTAACCCACCAGTCTGCAATGCTAATCTTAATAATTGTTTAAATACTGTTAGTTCTGTTAACTTGCCTAAAGCTATTTTAATTTTAAAAACAGAAAAGAAAGAAAAAAAAAAAGTAACATGACATTAAGGCTTCCTGCATTGAAAATGATAATATGTAACAGGACAACAAAATGTGATTCATTCTGAGCCTGTGCATTGGCCAGCAGAAGTGTTAGCGCTGTTGCCCTGCAGTTTTTCCACTTGGCTGGTAGAGGAAGTGTCCTGGCAAAGACCTTCCTCTAACACAGGGCTTTAACCTCGAGCTCTTTCTGGTGATCTGCAGGATTTTATGGACTGATGTGGAGTTATAAGGCTTATGAAGGTGAGACGGTCTTAATGAGATCTTGCAGTACAGCGCACGACAGACTGGTTGAAGGACTGCTGCTTTAAAATGCTTGCTAGTTGCTAGGGAAGAAAGGAGACAAGTGGACAAGTTGCCACTTCCCTTTTACAGGGAAGTTAAGCAGCATTTGCTGTTCAGAAACAGCTGTAGGTAGTCATGTGTAGACTACACTACATGTGTAGTCAAGCCCATATTGTTAACCTACAGAATCTTGTTCTGCTGTTTCTCTTGATGTTGTCTCCTCAGCAGAGTTTCTGTGGTAAAATTAGTGTGATAAAATGCTTTTGTATTCAAAAACCGTACAGCTTCCCTGGTGAGTGTGGACAGATAGAAGTTTGCTGTGTATTCCTTGGACAAAACTTTTTGCTTATTGCCAGAGCATTTTTCTAGTCTTCCCAAACAGATAATAAGTCCCTTCAGCTCTTTCAGGATAGAATGAACATCAGGGTGAAAGCTGTGCAGTAGGTACCCAGATGTTATGTCTTTTCCTGACTCTAGGATATGTAAAGGGGAATGGTATGACAACTCACCTTTTCATATGCTGTTGGGAATTCTCAGCCTCGCTTCACAGTGTCCTTGTCAAGTGTCCAGGTATATCTCCACTGCACTCACAGACTCAGTACTGAGTTTCTTCATAAATATGTCTGATGCCTCTCCACTTCTAGTCACAGACTGGGGCTGTTCTTTCTGTCTAAAGAAAGGCAGGCATGACCGCAGGCATCGTAGAGATACCTAGAGCATTTAGACATCTTTATTTTAACTTTTGCATGAAGAATAAAGTCTCATGCCAATCCTTCAAAACTGATTCCTCACTTAACAACTTTTTTAAAGTTGAGTCATCAATCTAGAGTGGTAGGTGATACCTGCATGAAAGTCCCACCCAGGTATCAGAGTATGACTGTACAATTAAGTGGGAGTAAACGGGTCTCTTTTCAGTTCATAAATCTGAGTTTTCTCACTTCTGGAGGAAAATGTCTTAAAATACCAGCTTATTCTCATTGATGATCTGTGTATCTACCGTGTACATGTAACGTGCTTTTAACAGAAGAACCTCGTTTAGTATTGACTTAAGCTAAAACCCCCCATAAACCTTAACATCACAGGTTACTAGAATACTAAAGATGTGTAGACCTTTTCAGCAGTATCTGAAATTGGAATCTCTCAAACTCACTTTGGGATTATGTAAAATGAGTAATTTGCTTATGAACAGTATAAATGATTTTTTTCTTTTGCTGGAGCAGAGTAATCCCTCTTTTCCAATTTATTCCATACCTGGTTCACAATGTATGCAAGCATCCTGATAGAAGTTCAGTGTTTCACTGATCTAAGCCTGTAAACTGCATTACTGTTGGGTATTCCTTTCAGTAGGTTATTTTTAATTTCTTCTGTTCATTAATTTCCTTTTCTAATTGACTTCTATTGTATGGGAATGTAACTCGTGTCCAGTTATCTCCCTTCTTTACGCTGCGGATAACTCGGAAAAAGGTGGATCTCCTCTAATGAAAAGATGTGTATTAAATCTTGCTTGGTGTACAGAGGTGCCTAATGTAGGTGGGAGATAAAATGTATTGGGGGTGCAAGGGACTTTTAAAAATGAAGTTTTCTTGCTCTTAATTTTTTCAGGTTTCTTTGGAGATGGGAAAGATTTTTGTCGAGGGTGTTGGGGAAGTGCAGGAATATGTTGATGTCTGTGACTATGCTGTTGGTTTGTCCCGAATGATTGGTGGGCCTATTTTGCCTTCAGAAAGTAAGTATGTGTGTATACATGTTTTGTTTTTTGGCTTTTGGGGTTTTTGTACAAAGAAAGAGGTGGAGATATATTTTAAATACACAGTGTTGTAGTGCAGCAAGATCTCTGTACTGCAACTTATTTAGGGAGTGTGTTCTCTAGGAACAGATGTGCTCGTAAGCAGTGGGGCCACTTCATCAAGTGTCTAGCCCTGTGGCTTACAGCAAGAGAAGCAACAGATTTTCTGTCCTCTCTTTGAAGCATTATATTTTCTGATTTCCTTGTTAATGAAGGTTCTCAAGGGTAGTATATAAAAAGTTCAGCAGTGTACTTGGAAATCTATTGGTCAGTTGCTGATCAGCAAACAAACGCAGTTCTGTTAACTGAATAGTAAAAGTAATAAAAGGTAATGTTGTGTTACTGGGTTTTTTCCCAGTCTAGCTAAACTTGTTCCAGTCAGCTGCAGAGCACCTACAAGGCAGCTCTCCACAGGCTGCTGCTCTGACGAACAGAGGAGTGGTGCTAGGCCCCTTGCTCAAGTGGTTCCTTTTTTGAAACAAAACATTACATGGATGCAAATTGCATGACATTGTGTCTTTGCCTTCAGGACCTGGTCACGCCCTTATAGAGCAGTGGAATCCTGTTGGGTTGGTGGGAATCATCACAGCCTTTAACTTCCCTGTGGCAGTGTATGGGTGGAACAGTGCAATTGCAATGATCTGTGGAAATGCTTGCCTCTGGTAAGATACAGCTCTCCAGTGTGCTAACGGTATTTTAAAATTAAAGAGCTTTGGTCTCAGGCATGAAATATTTGTCAAATTTCTGTTGTTTCTATATATTTGATTTTGTCTTGTGTAAGCTTAATTTGTATTTATTTTTAGGTTCACTTGCAGTCGAAGAGCTTTGTTTCATTTTGTGATAGCTTCTTCTATGAGGTATTTAGGGTCTGACCTATCCAGGGCTTAGCCACATGGCTGTTAATAAGGAACAGTTTGTGGTCTTGCAGCAGTCATAGCAAACAGTTAATATTTTCAGAGTTAGTACAGCTCAAATTAAGAATCTAAGTAAGTAGCTTTACTTCCTCTCTGCTTTGCTTCCATTTATTTGCTTCACTGTAACATCTGGCATAGCTTTTGCTCACAATGTTTTCAGTAGGACCTCTGAATTCTCAGTCTTGAAAGGAAACACTTGAGTTCCTGTCTTAATGTGCACCTGAAAACCAGCCTAACCAACATGTGCTGACTGAGAGATAGATACAATAAAAATTGCATAGTTGAATTATTTCTTATTTTCAAATAATTGAAAAAAAAAATATTTCTGTTTTTGTTTTAAATGTTTTTGTTCTTTTTAGGAAAGGTGCTCCTACAACATCTCTCGTTAGTGTTGCTGTTACAAAGTGAGTCCTGGTTTCTCTGCTTTCTGTTTTGCTTTTTAAACAACTTATTTTCTGTTCGAGGTAGTGCTTAGTGGTTAAAAGAACTATTTCCCCCTGGTTTCCTATAAAGTAAGTGTGTGTGTGTATACGTATACATACACACACATATATTTATACGTAGGGTGTTACCTGTACTGTTGGTAATTTTTTTTCAGGGACGAGAGATGTGCTTCTGCTGCATTAGGGCTAGCTATGTGGTATGCTTCCCTCAGTCTTGCACTCGTGTTTCAGAATCCCTTTTTTTAGGAATCTCAGCCCAGCATCAGCACCCAGTTTACTGGCAAATTCTTCTTGCTGGCTATGTAAACCTATATCTTGAAGATTCTTTCACACAATCTTTATTATCCAGAGTTAGTAACACCTTAACACATGTTTTAAGGGTTCAAAACTCAACCTTGATAAAAAGGAGAACCCCAAAGTAAAATGTCATAGTGATACTCCAGGTTTATTGTTCCTTTGCTTACTCTATTAGCATTTTAAATACCTGTCTGTTGTGAGCTATGAATAACATTTATTTTTAAATGCAAAATACAAACAGACCCTTTTAAAATAACTAATTCATAAGTATTTTAGAATTAACTCCTGAGAACAATGGCCCCAAACTACATAGGAGTATTTAACACCATGAAGTTACCTAAATGACTAACGGAGAGCGGCAGTATGGCCAAAATCTTTACACACTGATCTAACGCTTGTCTGTGCCAGTTGTGAGGACACAAAGTATTTGAGTCTTACTTTGTGAGCTGTGAACAGGAACACCAAAGTCCATGATGAAAGAAGTGTGATAGGCTTTGTGCCAACTCCATATCTTAACTACAAGACTGCTGCTTTTTATAAATTTGTAGCTTCTTCAAGTGCGTGGTGCGGTGGTTTTATTCCCTATTATATCCACCGGTTGGAAATCTCTGAAATGTTTACATCTTTGATTGTAGGATAATTGCCCAAGTCTTGGAGGATAACAAAGTGCCTGGAGCAATCTGTTCTCTGGTTTGTGGCGGAGCAGACATTGGGTAGGTAACATTGATTGTGCTTTGGGTATAGAGGATAACGAATATTCTTTGAGGTATTTCTTGTAGAGTTATTCTGATCTCAAGGAGTTCCCAGTATGTGAACATACATGTTGCCATTATTTTAATCAACCTGTCTGAAACTCTGGCCTGGTCATAAACAGTAGGTATTCCTACTTGCTGCTGTGAGATCAGCAGCTAACAAATAACTTCTCAGATATTTAACAAAGACACATGGCTAAGTTTATATTTTACTCATGCAGATGCTTACACCAAAAGAATACAGCTAATAATAAATTCCACTCATTATGTTCTTAAGAGCTTTCAGTTTCTAGTCCACTGGACAACTTGCAGAGGAGAGTGCTTCCTCATTTTCCATGCTTACACAGGACTCTGTGATGTGTGTCTGTGCTTGGAAGCTGTACAAATCAAATTGTTTTGTTTGATTACTGCAATGTGGAAATTCCCAGTACAAATGTATTTTCAGGTGCATCTTTTGAGTGTGTCAAGAGAATGCAAAACAGATGGTAAGCATTAGAAAAGTCATAGGCATGCATATTTCCTTAGCTCCCTAAATACTTTAGGTTGAGTTTCAAAATTAGTGCAGATGTTGGCTCTTATGGGCTGAAACCGCTGTGTTCCTTATTTCTGACTAAGAGGGAGCTTTATTACTGTCAGCACAGTCACCTACCTGATGTTTTCAGGGAATTGGCTCTGACTTTAAAGATCTCCCTGGTTGAATCTGGTTTATGTGGAAGGTGTAAGCAACTTTTTCAGCTGTCTGCCCTTCAGTTAAATGTGGTTGTGTGTCTCCTGTTGTGCAGGACAGCTATGGCAAAAGATGAGAGAATGGACCTCTTGTCCTTCACTGGCAGCACCAAAGTGGGCAAGCAGGTAGCACTCATGGTTCAGGAGAGGTTTGGTGAGTGTCTGGGGTCTCCTCCACTTCATTTATTTCCATGGCTGGGAGAGGCAGGGGAGCCCCACAGAATTTTAAAATAACAGCTTGTTTCACTTACCTTTTGCATTACCTTTTGTTTTTAGCTTGGTGAAAGTAGGGTGTTAGAAATAGGTGCTTAGGACTTAACACTGCATTTTTCAGCTGATTCTGTCACAAGTCAGCTTTTTTCCAGGATATCCATTAATCCATGGTCCTACAGTTAATTCTATGGAGGGTGCCATGCTTATAATTTTATGGAGATTATAAACAGCCAGGGCCTATGATCTTTTGACAGTTTGTTCATGGAAAAATGCCCCCTGCTTTTTTACTTCTCATAAATATAGGAGAAAAGTTACCATTTTTGTGGTGTCTTTTTTGTTGCAAATACTTTATAGAGTGTACAGACATGAGTCTGTCCATAGTTGCTGGATTATAACTTCTTAGTTTTAAACAGAAAACCCCGTGACAGAATTTTCTCATTTTTTTCATAGGAGCTTTAAAAAAAAAAAGCAAAACAGATTGCAAAGGGTCATCCAGGAGTAGATGGTGATTCCTTCCCTCAGATTTGAGATTAAACAGTTGCCAGAGAAATACATAAACCTTGTTGAATTTTATGTATGCGTTTTGATCTCTATAGCACCTCCTCCTACTCTTTGTCTACGTCATGCTATTTATGGTGCAGCTTTTTCTGTTTTCACCTCCTCCTCTCCTGTGTTATTTTTGCCTTTTTTTTTTTTTTTAAGTTTATTTGTGCCCTAACTACTCTTCAGGTGTCTTTCTATGACAGATGTACTAAATGATGTAATTTTCTGCTTTGGCAAGAGTGATTAGTTGGCTGTGATGCCTAAAATTCTGTCCAGAAAATTACATGGAATGAAACTGAGCTCTAGTGAAGGGTTAGCTCACTAAATGATGTGTAGCAAAAACACATGTGCATTGTATAACCTGTTTTGTGTGTTTTTATCAGGTCGAAGCCTGCTGGAACTTGGAGGAAACAATGCCATTATTGGTAACATGCACTGTAGAAATTTAGTTCTATAGATGATATTTGGATGTTAGTATACAAATATTTGTAGCAGTTTGTCCCTTGTATTTTTTTTCCCTCATGCTGAGTGTTTAAAAACACATAGCAGAATGTTGGGGTTTTTTTTCTGTCTTTGGTGTTGTGGAGGGGATAGTGTTTGAAATAAGTAAGTTCAATCTCTTACGTATGTTCACTGTTGAAGAAAGGAATGGGAGAAGCAGGAAGCTAAGTAAATCTATTTTATTATAGTTCTGATCTTGTGAACATCACATTTTTAATGTTTTAGATTAAAAGTACATATTTAGTCTGTTTAGTCTTGAGAAGAGAAGACTATGAGGGCACCTTATTAATCTCTATAAATATCTGAAGAGTAGTTGTCAAGAATGGGCCAATCTCTTTTCAGTGGTGCCCTGTGATGGGATGAGGGGAAATGACAACAAGTTACAACACAGGAAGTTCCACCTCAACATGAGGAAAATTTCTTTACTGTGAGGGTGACGGAGCACTGGAACAGGCTGCCCAGAGATTTGGAGTCTCCGTCTCTGGAGACTTTCAAGACCCATCTGGATGTGTTCCTGTGTGATCTTCTCTAGCTGTTCCTGCAGCAGGGAGGTTGGACTTGATGATCTTCAGAGGTCCCTTCCAACTTCTATGATTCTAAGTTATATATATAAAGTCTAAGACATATGATACTCAAAGGCAAATTGTGCAGGTATTTATTTCAGTAGTACATTTTACAGGTTTAAGTAGCTGAAGGTATAATCTAGTTGCCGGATAAACACAACATTAATACTGTGAAGCTGAGCAATGTGGCAGAATGAAAATACAGGCTAGACACATACCTAAGATGCTCTCCCATCGTGTTGTAGCCTTCTGTTTCACCTTTCTCATGAACAAATGCAATTCCCTGTCTAGAATATTAAGCACTTCGGAAAATCACATTTGAGGATGTCTTTCTTTTTTTTCTGTGCTTCTTTGCAACCAGTGGCATAAATGTGGTTTATGCTTATAAAATTGTTTCCTTTTTTAAAAGTCCTGTTTTTTTAGTGATTGGCTTTGAGTGATGCCATAAACATTGTTTGATTTGACTTTTTCCCGTGTTTAATGAGAATTCTGTGGGACTGTTTAAGTGGAGTGATATTTTGGGTATTCTTTGAGGCTTATACATACTAGTTTTGCTTTAAACATCCCAGTGTCTTCTAGCTGGATGAATCTGTTCAGATAATTTATATTTTACATTGTGATGTATTTGTGTGTTTTAGCTAGGTTTTTTTTTTGCATGTGTCTGGGTACGCTTTACCATTCTTAATGCTGCCTTATGCTCTGGATACTTCTTTATGCTGCTAGATATCTTCTCAGTGAGAGGACAAGGTGATGGAACAGCAAGAAATTGCTTGTAGTTTTGTGAATTAAAGTGGAGCTGGGTTTCTTTGCAAGCTTCTTTGCAAAAGGCTCTTGTCATTTGTTTAGACCTACATTTTTTGTCTAATTCCAGATATAACTGTAATAGGAGTTTTGAGTTGTTTCTGTATGTCTTGGTGTGCTATGCTAGTGCAGGTATTCCTACTGTTTCTTGACTAACCTGTCAGTTTATTATATTGTTCAGTGTCTCAGGTACTGCAAAGTGGCTGTTTACTTCAGTAACATGCTGATGTTTTCATTTTTGTTAAGTGTTTGAAGATGCAGATCTGAGCTTGGTCATCCCATCTGCTCTGTTTGCTGCTGTGGGAACAGCAGGTCAGAGGTGCACAACTGCTAGAAGGCTGGTAAGTAAATGTGTATTGTCTGGTTTGAGTAGATCTGAATTTAAAATTAATTCCTAAGTAGCTCAGAAAATGTCTAACAATTCCTAACAGAGAGCAACAAATAATCTTTGAAACACATTTTTATATTTTCAAGAAATCAGTATGACAATAAAGTAAGATGGTAGTTTGTCATTCCACTGCACTTCTATCTCTAAAGAGTTTCTTTGTATGTCTTTCTAAATGTACCTGGTACTAAAACTCAGGAGAATAAAACTTAGTGTATTTCCTGTATTTCTTTGTTTTCATTGCCAGAGCTTCTTCGCTTGTGCCTACTACAAATTTGGTGCAGGGTTTAGATTTCAGCAAAGCAAGGGTGGGAGTATTGCTTACTTTATTATCAATTTTTAACCAATTATTTTCAATAATGTGTTCTAATGACAGCCTGCATCTGCATAGTCTTTTCAGAGTGGGATTGATTGGGTAAATATTCATTTGTCCTAAAACACTTAATTGAAGAGTTTGTAGAGGACATTGGTATGGATTTTGGAGTATAATTAAAACAGGTTTTCGTTTCTTTGATTCTTTTAAATCTTCATGGTGAAGAATTTTATATCTTCATGTTTGGAGGCCTTGCTCATGTGTTTATTTTTAACTTTGAGATTTGCAGAGGATGAGCAACACCATCTCCACACTTCAGTTAGTCCTCTTCAAAATGCAGTAGTACTTCAGGAATAGTCACAGAGGCTGAGCTGTCTGACAACCTTCCTATCATGTCTTGTTTAGTTCCTCCATGAAAGTATCCATGATGAGGTGGTGGCGAAGCTTGCTAAAGCCTATGCCCAGGTCCGCATCGGTGATCCGTGGGATTGTAAGTACCTATTTCCAGCTCCTGGATTTAGGAGACAAGTTTCTATCTGTTTCTTTCTGTTCAAATTCCAAAGAGATTTTAGATCAAAGCTATCTAAATTGAGCAGTTTACCGGGGAGTGAGGATAGCTGGTTTCAGTTAGAATAAAAACTCTGAGAGGGAGATGAAGAATCCACTCTTAATACTGCTCATATTGGACAGATTAAATAATTACTCCCAAAATGTCATGGTGAGAGTATTTGCAAAAGTACGCAGTTTTGCTGAAAGTATGTCTTTGGATGTTTTGTTTTTAGCTGATACTCTGTATGGGCCTCTTCATACCAAAGAAGCAGTGAAGATGTTCCTTGATGCAGTGGAACAAGCAAAACAACAGGGTGGCTCTGTGGTCTATGGTGGAAAGGTGATTTATATTCTCCCTACATTTAGTGCTCTAGGAAAAAATATATTATTATATAGTGGCTTAGGCCAAGATTTTATCAGGTTTGTCTTGTTAGCCATTACAGGATGTTAAGCTGGTCAGTCTGAGAATATTTTAATTGCAATCCCATTGTTAGTGGAAAGATGGGTCTCCTTGCAAGCTACTTTCTCCTCCAAGAAATGGCTAAGAGCTTTTGGCTGTTCCTTGCACTACTTCCTAGTTGCAGGGGATAGTGAAAATACAAACAGCAGTGTTAAATAGTGAATATCAAACACATAACAAAGAAAAATTGCTGTTTTGTCCCTGGATTCCCAATGTCAAACTTTAGGAAATACTGAAGATTCAAGAGAGCTGGCTGCACATCTGTGTCATATGGGATGTTTAATTCTCATGGACTTAACGTTTTAGTGGTCCTTGTATTTCAGTGGCATCTTCTTCATTCCTAACACCTTCAAATTCCTAATCAGATTACTAATCAGCTTAAACCTGGGAGAAAGGAAGTGGTTTTCGTCAGGTGCTAGACTTTGAGATTGGATCACCTGATTAGTAGACTAAGTTATGCTTCTGTATTTTAATTACTTAAATGTGTAAAAGTTTTCTACTCAGATGACCTGACCTTCTAGTTCTAATTGCTAAGCACAACTATAGGAATCAGAGCATGAAGGATTCCCTTCCTACACTAGTACTAAGCAGGATATATGTTTGAACTTACTTGTTTCTTCTTTTATGTATTTTGAAGGTTATAAATCGCCCTGGAAACTATGTTGAACCAACCATTGTGACTGGCCTTCCTCATAATGCACCTATTGTTCACACTGAGACATTTGCCCCCATATTGTACGTCCTGAAATTTAAGGTAAAATAGCAAAGGGAAGTTTAGTCCAGTGTCAGGGATGCTAACAGAAGAGTCAGGAGAAATATTTCAGATGTATGTCATGTTCAAGTAATTGTCCCAGCACTTGAAGGAGTGGTGACACTTGTTCTGCACTGTGGGATATCTAGCTGCATCCACCGTGTAGCTACATTTAAGCATTTTCTGTGATGAGCACTGGGGGTGAGGGTCTGTACAGAAATAGATTTTTTACTGCTCAAAAAGGTCATGTTTTGTGCAGTGGTGGAGGTATCCTATCCCTGGCTTGATGCATGTGTGTTTGCCAAGTGGCATTCAGTATATTTGTATTACAGCTGTGGTATGCTGGCTTTTTTCCTCACAGTGCTTCTCTATAACTGCTTTGTTTTGTATGGTCATGGTTTAACCATTTACACGTACTCCTTTTAGGAGGAAGAGGAGGTTTTTGCCTGGAATAATGAAGTGAAGCAAGGTCTTTCCAGCAGTATCTTTACCAAGGATTTGGGAAGGATTTTCCGCTGGCTTGGGTATAATTTTAATTATTTTTCTAACTTCCTGAAGCATAAGATGAGTCTTTCTTGTCTTTTGTAAACATATGCACAGTGCTTGCTGAGCATTTTTACAGCCTACCTATTAGGCAAGGGACCTTTCCTGGTCCTGAGGAGTAATTGTGTCTTACCTTTGTCTGTAGGCCAAAGGGATCTGACTGTGGCATTGTGAATGTCAACATCCCAACAAGTGGGGCTGAGATTGGAGGTGCTTTTGGTATGTTACCCTTTTTTTATTTATCCTTTAGATGATGTAATCCTCTAGTACCAGATCTAGAGACTTGGTATTATTCCTCAGGTTTTTGTTTTGTTTTGTTTTTTAAAGTGGGGGGGAGTTTTTTTTTCCTAGTGACTCTGCAAGAGAATATGTAAAGCATTGCAACTGTAAAACTAGTGTGATTTAGGTCTCCTTATTTTTCAAGGTTTTAATCAGTCCATTTAAATTACTAAATCTGAAGAAATCCATAAAGTTAATCTGGAATTAAACTGCTTTAGCAGAACACAACAATTGACTAGAGGTAGCTGGATTTCAGGTTTTAAAACTATCTGTATTTGGTATTTTAAATACTCCATATATAATTCCCTGCATCCTGTCAAGGGAATGTAACTCATTCCCTTGAGAATGTTAGAGATGTGACTGAGTGGAAACCTGTTTAAGACAGTTTTAATTAAGCAGTATTGAGCATTTTTTGTTGTGTATGTTTGCATGTGTGTATAAAAATTACTCATAAAAAATTTTTTTGAGAAAGTCTTTAAATACATTTTGAGCTTTTGTTCTCTTTTTTGTTTGTTCTGAAGGAAGTGGGGAGAGGGAAGAAGGAATACTAACCTTACAATTTAAACAGTACAGGAAGCAGCACATGCTTGTACTCTTGTTTCACACTAAAACAGTGTCTTTAAAACAAGGTCCTGGGGTGCCAGCATGGTGAGACTTTCAACTCCAGGCAGATGTTTTTTTGGATCAAGCATGAGGAGAGAGATAGCTATGTGAGTTGTATGTGATGGTGTTCTGGTAATTATTTCAGATACAGAGCAGGGGCACAGAAATAGTTTTTCCCATGAGTTTTTATAAAATGTCTTACCTCCTGGTGTTAGTCCAGATTCCCATGTTCCAAAAAAAAACTTTAAAAGATTTTATTTATAACCATTTTCCTACAGGTGGTGAAAAGCACACTGGTGGGGGAAGAGAATCTGGAAGTGATTCATGGAAGCTTTATATGAGACGGTCTACTTGGTGAGACAATCTTTTAAGATTCAAAATAAATGTGAATTACAGATAAACTTGGCAAAAGTTCAAAACATGTAAATCCCTGATTACAGAAAGTTATTCTTGCTGAATGTGAGATAACCATGTATGAATGTAATTGACTTTTCGTCATGCATTTACATCTGTGTTCCTAGTAGAAGATGATTTGAAGGGTCTAGAGGTGGACTTTTCTGTACTCACTGTTCCTCTAAAGGAAGACTTAAAGGAATATTTTAAACTCAGCTAAGAATGAAATTAGAGAAACTTGTCAGGAAATACTTGAAGGGGCAACCACAGTGAGAGGGCCACCTTTGCCAGTGCTGGGTGATCTAGCTACATGTTGATTATTTCTCTGTAACCCTACTGACAGGCTGCAGTGGTTGACCATTTCCACCCTCTGCTGGCCTCCCTAGCATTTACCCATTCTCACTTTGGTTTCTATCCAGAGGATTAAGAATTTGAAAAATCCCATCTTGATTTTTCTGTATGAACTTCCTCCTAATAAGAAATTAAATAGGGAATGATACTTTACTTTCCCCTTGATCTATCAAGGAAGAGAGTGTGGGAATATGGCCTCCCACCTACATAGTTACTGTATTGAAAACCAGAGTAAAGTCAGTTAGTTAATTCAGATAGGAAAAGTGCTTACAGAAGACATATGACAGAAGCCAGGAGCCTTTTATGTAGTAAATGATCTGTCTTTGTGATCAAATTTGGTCTCTAAATACTTGTTTCTCTTCCAGTACAATCAACTACAGCAAGGATTTACCTTTGGCTCAAGGAATCAAGTTTCAGTAACAGCCTTATGAATGTGCTATGAACTCTCCTAGCATTTCAGAACCAAGCACCTTTTAAGCCTTGTGGTGAAGAAAATTAGTTACCTACACTTATCTACATTAAGGATACTAATTCTGTCAAAAAAAATCAGCTACTCTAAAATTGCTTCACTTTTAATGTATGAAATTACTACTTCAGTTTTATGATGAGAAGTATGTGGTCTGCGGGAGGAAGGTGACTGAAAGTAGCCAGTGTGGATTCAGGTGGCCTGAATAATCTTATGTTGCCTTATCCCTGTATTTCAAAACCCACACTGCCTGTATTCCCTGCCTCCCCACTATTCACTGGTATTTCCAGCTAGTAGGTTTATACTTCAAACTACATGCTGCATTTCCTGCAGATACCTGGTGCTATGGGAGGTGGATGGGGGAAAGTGGGCAGTACAGGGTTATTTTTCAATGCATAAATAAAAATACATTTTGTGAGAACCCTGGCCTTCTAGGTTGTTTTTTTTCTTTGTTGTTTTGGCACAGGGATATTCAGTTGATTGTCCATTTTGAGACACTGAGCTGCTAGCTGAGGGAATTATCACTGGGCTGAAAGGACCCCTTTAGTTTTCCTGCCTCTCTTTCAGAAAGATGACTTCACTGGTGTATTGGGAGATAAGGAGTGAGATCAAGGGCTACTGCAGTCTCTTGAAACCTCCAGTTAATGCTGGAAGGAGTCACAGCCAATTCAGGTTTTCATAGCCCTTGTGACACCCTGCAATGAAGACAGCTGAAGAGCTGGAGAGGCAGCCAGGAGGGAATACTTTTCCAGAGGGAATTTGCCGAGTGAATTGCATGTGTTTCACTGTAGGTGGGGGCTTCTCATGACCACTGAAGACTGCAGCCATCAGAAACTCATTTAGGAGATGCCTTGCTGAGACTATAAGATGAGAAAAGGCATGGTGCTGCTAGGCTCATCATAGCCTTCCACAGAGTAACTTCTGAGGTTTTTAGTGCACCATTTGGGGATGAGATTTTTCTTTTCCTCTCACTCTTATGTACCAAATTTCCACAATCTCTGAACATGGCAGAACTGTTTGTTTCGGGCTCAGATTTTAGCACTATGATGCAGTATTTACTTTGACAGACCTTAAGATAGCAATGTCAGCCAAATTGTGCTAAAGGCCTAACATGCCACAATGCTAGCTGGTTTTCTTTCACTTTAATATCTCATTTTAAAATACATGTAGTGTTTCAGATTTTGCATCTGTATTACAGAAAGTGTTTTCACTTCCTACAGCCAGTAGGCGGCCAAGGTTTTTTCCTCCTGAGTCTCTTCAAACCAGGTGAACTCGCTTCTGTAGGACTTTGGGCTTGCCAATTTAACTGGAAAACAGATTTGATGAAAGAATGCTGTGTATTTGCACACAGAAAAAACTGAAATCCCGTAAGCATACAGGTAAATCATTAGCAGATGGAGGGCAAAGAAACAATTGAATTTTCAAGTTCAATTATTCTGAAAATAGAACAATTTATTAGAAACTGTATGTGTCAACACTGTTCTGTGGCACTCAATGTCACTATGAAACTATGAACAATAAAAACTAAGTTAAAGAACTTCCCTTTCCCCTGTTTGCTGCTTATTGATAGTTTTTACGTAGCCTCATTATATCACACCTCTTTTTCTAAAAATAAAGACCTTTTTACTCTGGATAAAATAATTTTACAACTACTGGTTCATATGCAGGAATAAGGTTGACTATGCCTTCTGGCTTTAAGTATTTGAACTCTGGCCATAGAAAGGAACAAAACTGGGATGGTGAGCCTGATGTTTGAGTGGGCTTCAAATAATTATCTCAAAATTAGTATGAATGGAAAAAATGTAGGAATGTAATCAAGAGGGTGACTCAGCAAGCATGCTAAACTGTTTTTTAAATATTTACTTGGTATTTTTATGTATAACAATCTTCAACACAAACTTTTGAGCAGTCATGCAGAGGACTGCTTGAAATACTTGTGTATGCCACTGTGTATTATGAGTAAGTGCATTCGATCCACTTTATGTAGTCAATAACAGGCTCTCTCTGTTAGCAGATTATTAATTCATCCTGACTTTTGCCAAGTATATGAATTTGTATTCAAAAGATGGTGTTATCTGCATTATTGTGGGGCTGCTAGGATGGTATTACAGCAAGTAATCATAATGCTTCATCTGCTTCCCAGACAGTTTTAAATTCCTTAGACGATTTTTGCAACTTGCTTCTTTCCACCCTT
Source organism: Apus apus (assembly GCF_020740795.1). Lineage (NCBI taxonomy): Eukaryota > Metazoa > Chordata > Aves > Apodiformes > Apodidae > Apus > Apus apus. Next base: position 63,999,301 of record NC_067312.1, on the reverse strand, counting down.
CTATTTATTTAGTTACCTAATGTTGAAGCATCCTACCTGACCTGACTAGCTGAATTACTTCCAATGAGCTGGGCTCTGGGTAGAATGTCTTTTAAGACAGCTGCAGATTGTAATAGGTTCTGGCAAGGATTTACGTGCCTGTAAGCAGTTATGCTTATGATCAAAGTATTAAACTAAGGAGGTTTAAAGGTACTGTAAGCACCCTGTTTTTCTATTTCTGTTTTAATTTGGAAGTCCACTTGAGAGTTTGTAAGCTGCATTAGCTGTCATTGCATTGTCTCACTCAAAGGAAAGCAATTTGAGGATTTGTAAAATGGGGCTTGAGCTACTGGCACATGCAGTGTAGTGCAATTTGCAGTTTTAATACAAACTCTTATCAGCAGCTTCCACTGTTGCATAAACTTAATTACCATTGAGTGTGTAACACCAGTGAATAACAAGTGTTAAATGACACATGATCAATAATTCATTTGTTAGCACAGTGTTGCTTACTGTGAAATGACCTTGATGGGAACTGTCTTGCAATTAACTTCCCTTCTTCATGCCATATTATTTTTAACTGAAGAAAGATGCAATTGTTTTTTTTAATGAACAGTGAAAAATCAAACCTGCAGGCTGTGAGTTGCAGCCTGCTACTCTTCCATTTTACTGTCATGGTTTCTAATAGAGCTGGCATGGGAGCTGTTTTCAGGAACTAGGAATGCTGCTTGCCAGTAGTAGATCTCAACTTGAGGTTTTTGCAAATACCTTGCAGTGCTGAACTTAAAACCACTGAGGAATTGCTCACTGTTAGCTTCCTTTTGAGTACTATTAGTACTCAAAAGACCAACCTATTAATAAGGTATCGTGTTGTTTCTTTGTGGTATTTCCATCATTCAGTTATATGTGCTGTTTCTGGATGGGTTCAAAACCACAAGGCTGCCAGAACTCCAGCTGCCTATGTTTCTGTATGAGATACTATGTATATAGTTGCTGCATTCGATACTCATTAGTCTGTACTAATCCATTCAAGTCTCTGCATTAATCTCATCAGGAAATATATATATTTATGATTGGCTGATTCATCTGAAGGCTGTGCAGCTATTCAGCGAGATTTGGACAGATTGGAGAGCTGGGGAAACAGGAACCTAATGAGGTTCCTCAAGAGCAAATGCAGAGTCTTGCACCTGGGAAGGCTAGGAGGTGATCTGCTAGAGAACAGCTCCATGAAGATGGACCTTGGAGCCCTGGTAGACAACAAATTATCCATGGGACAACAATGTGCCCTTGTGGCCAAGAAGGCCAATGGCATCTTGGGGTGCATTAGGATAAGTGTGTCCAGCAGATCAAGGGAGGTTCTCCTGCCCCTCTACTCAGCCCTGATGAGACCTCACTTGGAGTGTTGTGTCCAGTTCTGGGCTCCCCAGTTCAAGAGGGACAGGGACCTACTTGAGACAGTCCAACAGAGGCTACAAGGATGATTAAGGGACTGGAACAACTGCCTTACGAGGAAAGGCTGAGAAACCTAAGGCTTTTCAGTCTAGAGAGAAGAAGACTAAGGGGGAATCTAATGAATGTCTATACATACATGAGGACTGGGTGTCAAGAAGGCAGGGACAAGCTCTTTTCACTTGTGTCCTGTGATAGGATGAGGGGCAATGGATTCAAACTCAAGCACTGGAAGTTCCACCTCGACATGAGGAAGAACTTCTTTACTGTGAGGGTTACAGAGCACTGGAACAGGCTCTTCAGAGAGGTTGTGGAGTCTCCTCTGGAGAGTTTCGAAACCTGTCTAGTTGCCTTTCTGAGTGATCTGCCCTGGTTTTTGTCCATGCTCTGACAGGGGGATTGGACTCTATGATCTTTGGAGGTCCCTTCCAACCCCTAATATTCTGTGATTCTATGATAAAAAAAAATAAAGTGTGAATCACAGAAGAGCTCTTTGCTGTATTGGTGCTGCACCAGTGTGGAAGAGGACAAAATATTTTAAGGCTTATATATGGGTAAAATGTCTTAATCACATAGAATTAAATTATTGAGTAAGAAAAATGGCTTGACAAGTCCTTACAAAATCATAGAATAGTTTGAATTGGGAGGGACATTAAAGTTAATCTAGGCTCCAACCCCAATTCCATGGGCAGGGACATCTCCCACTAGATCAGGTTGCTCAAAGCCCCATCAGACCTGGTCTTTTTAAATGCCTCATGTTCAGCATTCTGAAATTTCTGTTCCTTGGTCAGCAAAACACACTGTCATTTGATACATGCTTCGTGTTTGAAAAGTAATGAATCAGGTGTGTTCAGGTGTGTGCAAACTTGAGCCGTCACTGCAGGGCTTTTTGCAGTGCGGAGTGTCACATCCAGCCCTGAGTTCAGAGCAGGGTTGCTTGTGGGTACCTGGTACAAAGGCACATACTTGCTCACAGTCTGTTCTGTTAAATGTCCCTCCCGGTGTCGCTGTTGGTCAGGCTACCGCGTGCCGGAGGGCGGCACAGCAGCCATCCCTCCTGTGCGGAGCAGCCCCTCGCCGCCCAGACCTGTGAGACACAAGCCTCTTTCTCCGAGTGTCTTTTGTATTTCAGAGCATCTGGGAACACTGCTTCTGAGCTGGTAAATGCACTGCAAACGCCTCAGTTGATTAGTGCAATTGTTATGTAAAACATTAACTCCAAAAGCCAAAGGATAACAACAATAGTGTTTCATGCGGGCACTCCAGGGAAGAGCAACCTGTTTAATGCTCACTTACCTGGTATGTTACTGTTGTCCAGCATTACAGCCCAGTTTTTCTGCAACCTGGTTTCAAGGGCGAGTTAAAGGGAGCAAACAGTGCAAGCTAGATCTCTGAACTTAAGAGGAAGGCACATCCTTTCATTGCTTTACAGTCTGGAAAGTGGGAAGTTAGTGGTAACTGTGTTTCACATTTCCCTGGAGCTATCCCTACAGGTGTCCCACAGACGTGCACTTAGATGTGGTAGTGAAGTTACTTAGCATTGTCTGTTGACTTATTCAGGGAAGGGTTATGCAGGTATGACATGACAGCATGCAAGTTTAACAATGAGAGACTGAGGAACAACAGAGAATAAATACCATCTCTCTTGCTCCTGAGGCTTTTATTTAATCCCCAAACTATTACTATGTGCTTATTGTCTTTTTTAGATTTTAAGAGGCTACTGACTTCTTGGCCTGTAATATAGACTGACCTATACAGATACACAACACTGCCTTTGGCAGCTTTACTTCAAAAGCTATTCTGCACTGGTGCCGCCTTGCCTTGAGCAGTGCATGCGGGTTTGGGCATCACAATATAAAAAGGACATCAGGCTATAGGAGAGAGTCCAAAGGACGGCGATGAGGATGGTGAAAGGCCTGGATGGGATGACTTATGAGGAGTGGCTGAGGTGACTTGGATTATTCAGCTTGGAGAAGAGGAGGCTGAGGGGTGACCTCATTGCAGTCGGTGGCTTCCTCACAAGGGAAAGAAGGTTCTGATCTCTTCACTCCTGTGACCAATGATAGGTCTCAGGGAAATGGCAGGAAGCTGAATCAGGGGAGGTTTAGGTTAGGTATCAAAAAAAGGTTTTTCATCCAGAGGGCAGTCAAGAACTGGAACAAGCTCCCCAGGGAAGGGGTCACAGCACCATGCCTGAGTTCAAGAAGCATTTGGATGATGCTCTCAAGCACATGGTGTGATACTTGGGGTGCCCTACATAGGGACAGGAGTTGGACTCGGTAATCCTGATGGGTCCCTTCCAACCCAGCATATTCTATGATTCTAAAAGTATCTAAGAAGTGCAGCACATACCTCCTCTTTGAGTTGTATTTCTTTTAACTACATGTTTTACCACAGTTGCTGATTTTTTTATATTTTTACATATTTATCACCAGAAGTATGCAGGATGCTCATATAATCCCAGAATATAAACCTCTTTATAGCTCACCTGTGATTGTATTCACTTACGACTGTATATGCTCATAATTATGTGTCTGGGAAACGAGGAATGTCTGTTTGCCCCATAAAGAGCAAAGACATCCCTTCCCCTCTCAATTTGACCCATACTTGATTTATGGTCTTGGTTTAAGGCAGAACATATAGCAGAGCAAGGTTATGGTGATATGTGATGATACAGTAAAAGTCAAACTATCCTGCTAAGCTTTGCTATGGTATTAAATCTTCATAGGTTGAAAAAAATGATGTGAGGATCTTAGCTGAAAGAGAGAGTATGTAGGATCATGGACTGACAGCAAAGGAGACAAACATATAGCAATAAGAGAAAAATCAGGGATGGAGCACAAGGTAGGAAATCTAAAAATGGTGAATCAACCATTGCTGTACCAAATCAGGCCTAACAAACACTGGCTGCTGTAACCCTGTCCTGCTCATTGATTTCCTTTCTGTATAATTTTGTTAGCTGTGTTACTGATTTATTCCCCTGACCCTTCCCCTGGCAGTTTAATGCTGAACTGACTGCCTTCAAAGTTTGACAAGCACCATAGCTGTGCATGAGAACCTGCAGGAAAGCAGGCTCATTGGTCACTGGTTGCAGGAAAAGGAAGGGCTTTGGAAGTGAGGCTGAGGAATGCAAAACCACCAGCAAAGGAGGTTGTGGAGACAGGCTGAAAGATACAGGCAGCATTGCAGAGGAGAGAGAAGATCCAGTACCAGGCTTTTAGATGCTGGGTATTACATTGGGAGACTGGAGAAGAAGGTTGGACACTTGCAAATGGGAGGTGTGCAGAGTGCACAAAACAGGATAGACTGAAATAGCATGTTTTTGAATATTGTATAATGAAACAAAAGGATAAGAGAATTACTGAAAGACAAGAACAGGGACAGGAGCCAGAGGTAGTTTAAGCTAACACATTAGGCTGCAATTAGGGCAAATGAAGCACAGATATATTTACCATGTAACAATATAATCTTAAACTTCCAAATATTTTAAGAGTTCATTGATTGGAGCATGGATATGACAGTAGCACAAGCTGTCAAAACTATCTATTGTAATTAAGGAAAAAAACCAAAACCAACCACACATAGGAAAGTGTCTGGGAACAGAAGAAACATTCATGTTTTGATGGCTGTGTTTCTCTTGATGCTTTCTTTACTGTAAGAATTGTCCCCAAGTCATTGGGACAATTACAATGTCTTGTGTAAAAAAGTAATTAAAAAAAACCCATACCAATCTCTTTGTTAGGTGTTTTTTAAAAGCAGCTCTGATGTACTAATCCATGTATTTTGAATCTGCCAGCCAATATTTGCCTAAGTGCTCTGTCTTGCATCCTGATTGAACCACTTACTGTTCTGGCTGTTCACTGCCACCTTCTTTCTGAACAATAAATACTGAAGGTTCATAGAAATGCTAATCCTTGCTGACACTTAGCTGGTGTTATTCTGTGTTGTGTTGTTCCTGCAGGAATAGTAAATATGAAGCATACGTTGCACAAGTCTTTTTATTAGTTCTTCAAATCACAAATTTCCTAATTACTGCAAGTGAGAAGTTTGTCATTTCTCAGAGTGTTATCTTGTTTCTGTGGGGCTTTTTTGAAACTGGGTTAAGACATTGGTATTTCAAAGCCTTCTGGGTTTGCAAAGTGTAAATTATGTGCTTGGCTTAAAATGGTCCTCAGGAAATCAGAAATAATTTTTGGAATTTTGTATTTAAGCTGCTAAGAAAACTTGTTTTACAGTGTGAAATAAAATATCAGGTAATAATGGTCTTTCATTATTTCCCTACCAGAGACTAAAATGACTTCTGGCATAGAATTTCAGTGGATAAGACCCAAGTTTAAACAGTTATTTTCCCCTAAATACTCACAGACTAATATGTATTTTCCATAGCATCTCCATGACTTTGCATTTGCTTTAATTTTTAATCTCATTCATCCTTCTGTAGTTTCTCATTCCTCAGCACTGAGATGAAAGTAGTCAACCTTTGTTATCGTTGTAAATCAACAGAGCAGAACAGAACATATTCATGCTCTTCTTATTATTCCAGTCTAGCACTGTTTCCATTTGCACTCTGCATAATTCTGTATAATTATTCCAGAATTCTATTTGCTGGGAGCACAGAATTCGGATCTGTCTCTACAAGGCCACTTAGTTAAGACTTGAGGTGTTAATTTTTGCTTTCTTCCACCAAGACAGGATGAAGACAGAGAGCACAGCCAAAGCACAAATCAAGTTCTCCCTGATGTCTGTTGCAACTCACTGTTCAGCTTCAGTTTCCTCCACAGCACTTCCCCAGAAGAGAGGTGTGAGAAGGGGTATTTTTCTGCAATACACTGTTCTGCTGCTCTACTTGTCTGAGCTATGAATAGAGCTTTCTGCCCCTTCTGCAGGCTGAGCTGCCCCTCTGTAGAGGGCTGCACCCTTGGAGCCAGGGCAGGGCTGGGGGCAGCCAAGACCTCTGCCCACAATCTCCCAGTTGTCCATTTGCAGGGCTGGGTGCTGGGGGTCAGAGCTACCAAACAAAGGCCTTATGCTATAAGAAGCACAAACTTGAAGGCCTGACTGCAGCATTTCTGAGAGTAAGAGCAATCAGTGCACACTCACAGCAGTGCGTGAGCGTCTCAGACTGAGAGAGGTCTCCTCCCAAGATTCCCAGTGAAATTATTGCTCAGCAGTTACCTACGGCAGTGACTGCAAGGTAAAAGCACAGAGATTTCCATATGAGAACAACTTCCTTCACACAGCTGTGGCCAGAGTGCTCCAAAAGAGGATTTTGGCTTGTGCATTGAATTAGAAGCTGAACAGAACCTTGGTTAAACTGCTGCCTCATCCTGGTGGTTTCCGCACAGGACTCATGCTGCCTGCCCTCCATGACACTGCTGTTTCCTCTGTGGCCCATCAAACTGTCTGGCAGTGACCCACCTCCTGTCTCACAGTGTTTGGCTACCTGGTTCTGTAGATTGTCTTTGAGCCAGGCCAGAGAACCTCACAAAATCTGGTTGCAACTATTTTCTTTTATGACCAGGGAACCATATGAGTTTCTATGGTGGTTCTATCCAAGCTCTCTCTTAAATACAGGCAGAAAGGGAATTAAACATCCAAACCAGCATCTTCCACATCTGTCACAGGAGGAAAATGTGTTTTTACCCTGGATACTCATCATGTCCAGCTCATCCTTCCTCTGCCAAACTGGTCACTCAGATGTTCCAATCTGTTTAGCAGAGGTGATGCAAAAAAGGTGATGCAGTATACCCCTGCATTCCAGGCCTTGCACAAAATAATCCCAGCTGATTTTCCTGGAAGCAAATTAGGGATACTGGTGGCACTGCAGGCATACTGGTGGGGACGGGAAGCAGCAGCACATGACCAGGAAGGGGGGTGATGGTGGGGACGGGAAGCAGCAGCACATGACCAGGAAGGGGGGGTGATGGTGGGGTAGTAGCAGTACTGGTCTTTCACAACGGCAACAATTGGCAGCTTGGACAACTGTCACAGTTTGCCTCACTTAAATCTTAATGGTAGAGAAGGAATTGTGCTTGTGTCTGAAGTGACTTGGGTAGCTGTATGACAAACCCTTAAGGATCAGGCAATGCTCATTTCATTACACTCATTTTTTTTACCTCAGGAAAACAGCAGCCACTCAACCTTACAAGTGGTGCAATAAGAATTAATAATAATAATAAAAATGATAATAACAATAATAATAACATAGCTGGCCACAAGTGTTTTGATTGCTCCCTCAAAAAGGTGAGAGGTGGAGGAAAGACAGGCAGCATAGGTTATTCAGGAAGCCCTGCATGCCCGTGGCCTGGGTGATGACTTGTTCTTGCCAGTAAAATCCCAGGTGAGCAACTTCCTGTCCTCATCAAATAGCCCTGGGAGAGAAACCCACCAATGGCAGGTAGCTTAGGGAAACAAGAAGAACCAGAGTTTACAATAGAGGTCTGAAAGGATATATTTGTTTGGTTTTTGTTTGGCTGATCTGTACTTCCTGAACTGTGCCGTCAACAAGCCTACAAGATTTTGGAGGAAAAATTACTGAGTTGTTTTTGTGTTTTTTTTTTTTCCCTTAAAAAACCTGATGTTGAGACTTGCTTGGCAGCAACTTGCACAGAGCTACTTCATGGGTGCTGTCACTTGCACTGCTAAGAAAAGGCTGTCAGTACCTGCAGCCCAAAGCCACTGTTTGCTCAGAGCTTTAAGCCAACACACACTCATCCACTGCAGCAATTCACACTTAATTACGTTATCATAGACGTTATACAATTTCACGTGATGCTAAGCAGTGGGGAAATGCCCTGGGAGGAAAAATTAAGTCTGTCACAGTACATACTCTTTTGTCCTTTGCAAAATTTCTTGATTATAACTTGATTTAATAATCTCAGCTGCTAGTATTTACATTTTGTTGGGGAAGGTTTTCTATCTACTGTCTTAAAAAGATTGCCTACATTTGTTCTATACTGATGACAGAGAAGAGAACTATTACATTGGAAGAAACTTTAAACTACAGCTTTAAGCTAGATATGAAGGGGGAGATAACTGGGCCTTTTAGGAACAAGCCCAAGAGAAACATGCTAGGGCTGAAGGCTGGTTGACTAGGGAGGATTTTCACTCTGTCATTTAATTTGAGAGAAAGGATAGATGTTTAGAAATCATGGAAGCACCTGAGAAGGGTCTGGTAGGAAATGGGGCCCACAGTGGAAAAAAGGTGTTGGAATCATTGGCTCATCTGAAGTGCATCTGTAACAGTGCACGCAGTATGAGCAACAAACAGGGGGAGCTTGAAGCCATGATACACCAGAAAACTGTGACATAATGGCTGTCACAGAAACGTGGTGGGATGCATCACATGACTGGACTGCCACAATCGATGGCCACAAGCTCTTCAGGAGGGATACAAAGGGAAGGAGAGGGCACGGAGTGGCCCTGTATGTTAGAGAATGCTATGAGAGCTTGGAAATCCAGTATAGTCATGATGAGGTTGAGAGTGTTTGGATTAGGTTAAGGGCCAATAAAGCTGATATCGCTGTGGGAGTCTGATACAGACCTCCCAACCAAAGCAGTGAGGTGGATGAAGCTTTCTATAAGCAGTTGGGAGAAATCTCCCAGTCACTTGCTGTTGTTCTTGTAAGGGACTTTAACCTCCCAGACATCTGCTGGGAATACGACACAGCAGAGAGGGAACATTCAACAGGTTCCTGGAATGTGTGGAAGATAACTTCGTCACACAGCTGATAAGTGAGCCAACCAGGGAAGGTGCCCTCCTGGACCTGCTTCAGGTGAACAAGGAAGATCTTGTGGAAGGAGTAAAAGCTGGAGGCTGTCTAGGGCACAGTGATCATGAGATGACTGAGTTTTTGATCCTTGGAGAAACAAGGAGAGGGGTTAGTAAAACTGCCACCTCAGACTGCCAGAGGGCAAACTTTGACCTGCTCAGAAGACTGGTTGACTAAGTCCCTTGGGAGGCTGCCTTGAAGGATAAAGGAGTCCAAGAAGGCTGGACATACTTCAAGAAAGAAGTTTTAAAGGCACAGGAGCAGAATGTCCCTTTGTGCTGAAAAACCAGTAAGTGGGGTAGGAGACCAGCCTGGCTAAATAGGGACCTTTGGCTGGACCTTAAGAACAAAAGGAGAGTCTGTGACCTTTGGAAGAGGGGACAGGTCACTCCTTAAGTCTATACAGATGAAGTGAACCTGTGCAGGGTGAAAATTAGGAGAGCCAAAGCACAGCCAGAGATCAAACTAGCCACAGCTGTCAGGGATAATAAAAAATGTTTCTATAAGTTAATGAACAGCAAAAGGAGGATTACGGAAAATCTCCATCCTTTATTGGATGTAAAGGGAGTCTTAGTAACAAAGGATGAGGAAAAGGCTGTGGTGCTCAACACCTACTTTGCCTCAGTCTTTAGCAGTGGAACTAGCTGTTGCATGGATATACAGCCACATGAGCTAGGAGACAGGGAGGGGATGCAGAATGAGGTCATCACAATTAAAGAGGAAGTGGTCAGAGACCTTCTACACCACTTAGACACACACAAGTCTGTGGGACCGGATAGGCTACATTCAAGGATGCTGAAAGAGTTGGCAGTTGTGATGCCAAGCCACTTCCCATGATTTACCTGAAGTCCTGGATAACTGGGGAGGTCCCAATGGACCGGAGGGTAGCAAATGTAACACCCATCTATAAGAAAGGCAGAAAGGAGGATGCAGTCAGTCTGACCTTGGTACCAGGGAAAGTCCTGGAGCAGATCATATTGAGTGTTATTAGAAGACATATAGAGGACAACCAGGGAATCAGGCCCAGTCAGCACAGGTTTATGAAAGGCAGGTCCTGCCTGATAAACCTGATCTCATTCTATGATATGATGACCCTACTATTGGACGAGGGAAAGGCTGTGGATATTGACTATCTGGACCTCCAAACGGTTCCCCATAGAACTCTCATAAAAAACCTGGCTGCTCATGGCCTGGATGAGCACATGCTCTGTTGGATCAAACACTGGCTGGACAGCTGGACCCAAAGAGTGGTGGTCAGTGGAGTCAAATCCAGCTGGGGCCAGTCACAAGTGGTGTTCCTCAGGGCTCAGTGTTGGGACCTTTTCTGTTTAACGTCTTTATTGATGATCTTGATAAGGATGTAGAGTGTATAATCAGTAAGTTTGCAGATGACACCAAGCTGGGTGAGAGTGTTGATCTACATGAGGATAGGGAGGCTCTACAGAGAGACTTGGATAGATTGGATCATGAGGTTAATGTTAATGGTCTGGGCTTCAACAAGGCCAAGTGCTGGGTCCTGCACTTGGGCCACAACAGCCCCAGGCAACGCTCCAGGCTTGGGGAAGTGTGGCTGGAAAGTGTCTGGCAGAAAAGGACCTGGGGGTTCTAATTGCCAAGCGGCTGAATATGAGCCAGCAGTGTGCCCAGGTGGCCAAGAAAGCCAATGGCACCCTGGCTTGTCTTGGAAATAGTGTGACCAGCAGAAGTAGAGAGGTGATTGTCCCCCTGTACTCAGCACTGGTGAGGCCACACCTGGAGTCTTGTGTCCAGTTTTGGGCACCTCAATTCCAGAGAGATATCGAGGTGCTGGAGTGAGTACAGAGAAGGGCAATGAAGCTGGTGAAGGGCCTAGAGAATAAATCTTATTAAGAACTCTCAAGAGTTGGGAATGTTTAGTTTGAGGAAGAGGAGGCTGAGGGGAGACCTCATCAGGCTCTACAACTACCTGAAAGGTCAGAGTGGTTGGTGCTGGTCTCTTCTCACAGCTAATTTGGGACAGAACAAGAGGGAATGGCTTCAAGCTGCAACAGGAGAGGTTTAGACTGAACACGAGGAAAGATTTTTTCACAGAAAGAGTGGTTAGACACTGGAATAGGCTGCCCAGGGAGGTGGTTGAGTCACCAACCCTGGATGTGTTTAAGGGTGGTTTGGATGTGGTGTTGGTGGATCTGGTTTAGGGGAGAACTTTGTAGAGTAGGGATGATGGTTGGACTTGGTGATCCCAAGGGTCTTTTCCAACCTGAATGATTCTATGATTCTATGAATCTATGAAACACCAATACTTCATTTCTGTTCATGAATGATTGATGTTTCATTTGCTCAAATCACACATCCTCATTACTCTGCAATGATGGCAAAACTTTGGGGGCACTTAAAAGTTGCACTTTCCATCTCAGCATGATTGATAAGAATGCAGTCTCAGGCTGTGGTTGTTAGCCTTGTGTAAACTTATTTGCTGATTAAATTTTGTGTGGCTGGAGACTAATTTCACTATTCAAAACAAGGAAGGAAAAAAATTCAATTCTGAAGTTTATCAACTTATAACCTTGCTTTTGCAGAAGAAAAATTAATATTGCACTTAATTTACAGTCTTTCTTATCCTGAGGCATACATGCTGTGACAGACATGCTTCCAACTTTAGTATTAAGGGCTGTTACAACTTAAAAAAAATCTGATTTGTGGTGGTTGGAAACAGTAATACAGGCCTGATTGTACTAAGTAACTCGTCTTCCTCAGGGAGCAGAAACAAAAAACCAAACAATAATAATAGGACAAATACATTATTCTTTGATATTCCTCCATTGTAATGTGTTACAGAGTATTCTCTGATGATTACAGTGCAAAGAGAATTGCATGGAAGCTTAAGTTATCGCTGATAACACATTTGGTCTGTCTCATTCATCTGTGCCTGCAGCTCCTTTGGGAACCACAGAGGTACAGGGCAGGTGTAGACAGAAATTGCTTCAGAATATCCTTGCAGTTTCCACTGTTGTTTAACTTCATATGGAATAGAATAACAGAAAACAATACAGGGAAAAAATAGTATTGTCAGCAAAATGTCTAAAATATTATTTCAGGCATCGCTCAAAAGGCCTGTCTTTGATTCTGGGCTGTCTTACAGACTTGTCTTCATGTATCTGGTGGAAAGTTAACTATTTTTGGATGGGTTATTATTTAGCAGATCAGCTTTTGGATCTGGGTTCCATCTGGTAGCACAAGCAGGGAAATGGAGGCAAAGGATGGGCTATAAGCAGAACAAGGCAGTAACCGAGTATGGGACCTCTCAATAGCCAGCTCTAAGCACCCTCACTTCTTCAGTTCTAATCCAATCCAACTCTTGTGCTTTCATTAGTTCAGTTAGACTCCAAACCACAAATTGCTTTAATGGGAGCAGTTACTGTGGTGGTCAAAGCATGATTTCAGGACCAGCAATGTATGAAATGACTTGGAAGAGAAGTGCGGGAGGTGTGTTCCCAGTGTCAAGAAGTTTCAATCTTTCCACTCAACAAGCATCCTCCTTATAGCCATTAGTGTTGATCAGAGCCTTTAGGAGGCTGACCATTCCAAATCAGCCAGTGTAGGGTTTTTTTTGTTGTTGTTTTTTTTTTTTGTTTTTTTTTTTTTTTTTTTTTTTTTTTTGTTTTTTGTTTTTGTTTTTTTTTTTTTTTTGTTTTTTTTTTTTTTTTTTTGTTTTGGTTTTTTTTTTTTTTGTTTGTTTGTTTTTTAATGTGGGGTTTTGTTTGTTTCTTTGTGTGCTGTTAGTGGCATTGCTTAGAACTGTTTTGGGGAAAGCACAAAAGGACACGTTGTCATGCTAGTTTCAAAAGCCAGCATCACAAAGCATTAATTTTTCACGGTTCAGCTGTGAGAAGGTTCATGGTTCATTACGTACATTGTGGAAACAGCTGTTAGTACAACATGTCTTTCTTCTCACCTTGCCTCTGCTCCAGAATGTGGCCACTGTGCACATTGCCATGACAGCAAGCTGCAAGTGCAGGAAGGATTCAGAGCTATGTTTTGCCCTTAGTGCTACATCCAGCATGAAAGGTTATAATTAAGTTACTCATTACCTTTTCTTCTTTGAAGGAGCCCTTATCTACCTGTAGATAGAGTGAAGAGCTGTTTTTTATTTTTGTACTTCACAGCACATTAGAATGATTTTTCTTTAATCTCTGCTAAGCACTGCTAAAAAGCCTAGTCAGTGGAAAATTACCTTGTGGAAAATTACGTTATGAATACCATTAAGTGAGAACAGCCCATGAAGAGGCCTTTTTTGTACAAAGACCTGCATTGCCGAAGACTAATAAATCCTTGTTGTGAGGCCTAACAGAGAACATCACACCTCCAGAATAGGATGTGGTTACTACACCAGCATGCATCACGACAGGAGATTGCTGTTTGTTAGGGAAAGACTGGGAAAATATATCAACTTTAAGAACATAATGAGCTTTCAAGCAGTATCCAAAAGGACTTAGTACAAAAATTGGCAAGGCAAGATGACAAACACAAAATAATGCATTGGCACAGGCTCCACACACAATGGACAAAATAAAAAAATGGGAGGGGGAAGAGCTACCAAGACTGAGTTCATAAATGCTAGCAGATAGCAAGCCCAGTCAGTATGAAATGTATATGGAGGGCAATGATTTCTATCAAGGAACTAATTCCCAAGCTTTTAGGGACAGCTGTCTGCTTGGTAAAGTTATCCAGCTTCAGGGTGGTTACTCCTGCCACCAACAGCGACACTCTTGGAAAGGTGTTTGGGCCTTCCAGGAGAAGGAAGATTTTTTTCTAAACATGCTGCCCATTGTGGGAAAAAGGTAAAGTGATTAATGCAAACCATTTGTAACTTCCAATAAGGGATAGCTGGAATATTCTTATACTGTCTGTACTAGACAAGCCTGGGGAAGGTTTCACTAACATGATTATCCTGAATTCCTGCTTGGTCTGCTAGCTAAGATGCTGCAGCCTGACCACTTGCTTGTAAATTACAATGGAGATGGTACCAAGTACAGAAGAAAAAAAGAAAAAACCTCAAAACATTTGGCTTTTTTTTTTGTTTGCTTTGTTTTGTTTTTGTTAAAATCCAGGAAGGCTACTGATAAACATGGAATAACTTAAGAGAAAATGAAACTAAATTTATTGGCATATATTTTTTGTCGCTCTTTGCTGAACAACAGGCTATCTTGAAGCTCTAAAATTATGAAACTGTATTACACTGATTTTATAATCCAAGAAAGCAAAAGAATCCATTCCTTCTGTAAAGTGTCATTACATGGAATCATGTTTTGCAGAAATCTCCACAGGGTTCAAACCATAAACCTGGACATGCCAAATGAGATTAGTCAGTTTTCCCACTTGAGCAAATTTGTATGACAGACTTGGATAGTCTCACCAGGCAAAGTGAAAGCAGGTGTTGGCAAAACCCTTTGAAAATACATTATTCTTCTGCTGTTTACAGAAGCACACACACTGAGCACAAAAGAAATTGTTTGCTCAGTTTCCTGTTTAAATAGCCTTTAAATAGCTTTGTCATGATCTTTATTGCACGTCACACCTGCTCTGTAAATGCAGAATCTCTTACATTCTTGTGATAACACCTCACTAGTAGCTGCAACTGAACCAGTAGAGCAACCACCTGCGAAGGTCTGGATTGCACTACCCTGGAGATTTGGTGTTTGTCAGCTGACTATGAGCTGGAAACTTAGACATGAAAGTGCAGACATACCAGGAAGTGGAGAGCATTTCTACACACCTGCGTGAAAGTAGTGATAGTATTCAAATCAAACACACACAAAACTGTTCATCTTTTCTGCAAATGTTAATAGGAATACCTTTCATGTTCTGCTCAGAGGGGGTTTTATAATACTTACCCTTCGAGTACTAGCTGTATCCGTCACATCAACAGTGTCATAAACTTGATAATCTCTCAGCCCAAGCCAGTTCAGAAAACTAATCTGGTAGAAACCAGTTCAAAAAACTAATCTGGCAGAAACCAGTTCAACAACCCCTGAACCCAAACAGCCTCTCCAAACCCACACTACTTTTTTCTTCTCCATTCTGCCATCTGTGGAAATGCACAAGAAAGTAAAAACTGGGGATATGGGAGAGAAAGGATTCTTCTTCATGATGGCAGCCTAAAGACATATAAACTGTCAAACACCAGAAAATGATACCTATAAAATAATTCCATGTTTCCTGCCCCCTGCCTGCCCAATGACAATTAGGCATTTGGTACATGTTGACAGCAGTGAGGTGTAGAAAAATTTCAGTGTCTCCAGACCAGTGTGTAAGGACTTCACTTGCTGGACATCAGCAGAATGTCCTACCCATTGCCACCAATGTAACTTGGGAGTCTCCTCAAAATTAATTTTTTGAGGAGGAAAAGCAAGCAGCTGGCTTGATGTAAGAAACAGAACACGTGCTGTTCCCTTAGAATAAGCACTCACATGAACTAAAAAAGTTTGGGCTAAGACTGTTAAGAAAAAATAATTGGGTCACTAACTACAGCTAAAGAAAACATTAGTGATGTGCCTCTGTTGCCTTCCATACATATGCAGTTTCAAAGCATCTTGCTGGAACTTTGTACTACTAGTAGGTCCTTCATGGCTGGTGGAACCTAGCTGTGCTCCAGCTGTGAGGGATGACAGACAAAATTTGAAAAAGAAACCCAAAGAAACCCAAATGTGACCATTACTAACACTGTGTGATAACTTTTTATGTAGATTCCTGACTCCCGTGAAATCACATATCTTTCCCACTTACTTCTCCAAACTAGCACTTCACACCATTGCCAAGCAACAAAAGCCCTCCTTGTGGCCTTTGACTGCACTACCTACCACAGGTGCTGGGAGGAGAAGCCCACTTAATCTGCTTGACTCCCACCCTCGCAGGTAGCACTTTTTTCTTGCTCATCACTGCTGCTGTTATCTACCCCATGCTCTCCGAACAGGACTGGGGTAAACCCCTCCTCTTCAATCACAACACTGAATGGCAGGATTGAAAACACTCACGCTTCTGAACTTCTGCCCCACAGTCTTGCTGGTGCTCTGTCTCCCAGTTTGTACTGGGAGTACAAGTAACTGCAGTATTACACAACATGCAACTGTGCACTGAATTCTGAAAAGTAGGATATTTTCCAGACATCCTCTTCATGGTAGCTGAGGGAAGAAAGGCAGATGTTGCAAAGGGGAGAGCAGTCGAATCACAGATTTCTGACAGACCATGCTCACATGGAAACTTGAGCGAGGCAGGCCCACTAGAAAGCATGTATGGCACTCACAACATTGCAACAGCCATCTGATATTCTTCAAAGAGGAAATAACTGAGAAAACTATCAGCTCCCACTGTTGCAGTCCAGGAAGACCTCAAGTACAGCTGAGTAAGATGAAGCACATCATCAAGATGCAGTTCTTAAACCTTTCTGTTGGGTACTGGACTTTGCACAAACTTTGTACTATGAGGTACAAGCCTACTCAGATCACGAGTCACACGGCTGACTAAAAATGATGGATGGATCTGGGTTAATCTGAGTTATAACACTGAGTCACTTGTTTTAAAAAACTTTGTTTAAATAAAGTAGGTACATTTCACAGAAATGGTTATAAAATGCATAGCATATTATAAACAATACTGTTACAGATACTAGTTATTATATCCTAAATATTGCTTCTTAAAAACTAATCAGAAATGAGAAAGCTAAAATCCCCAGTTGTCCTATCTTAGGCACTGTGAAAAAAATAGTATGATATAACAAAGCAGGTGTTCACTTTTTCATTCACTCTACTGATTGTATTGGTGCATCGTTAACTTGCCAGTTCCTATTATGTGGAAATACCTGGTTCCTGGAGCCACATATAAAAATTAGATTTCCATCATCTGGAACAAAAATTGCGCTTGTTTATCTGACCAAAAGGCCACACAACTCCAGTGAAAGCTGACTCAGAGTCTTCACACTGATTAACTTAATGGACAGAGACCATGTGAGTGGACAAAAAAACCTAGTAGTTCTAGGTTGTGCAGGTATGTCACACCCATACTGCTACTCATAAGCAACTTGACTGTACGTTGGCAAGTCCATATATATTTGAAGCTTGACTTGTATGGAAACTGAATGCCCAGTAGAAGCAGACGTTACACTCAGTGGTGATGCCATGCCACAGACAGTGGAATTCAGCTTATTTGCAGCACCTGAGAACCAAGCACACCTTGAACATTCGTAACTTGACATAACCAAATGCAGAGGTGTCTGTTTTCTGATCTTTGGGATGCCAGGGCACAAATAAGTAAAAATGAAGAGTACAGCACCAATCCATAACCATAGCCAAGACAGGTACCAGTTCATTCACACAGGACTTCAGCACTTGAGTCATGACTGAAATTCTTCTCACTTACACTTCAATGACAATAGACAGAAAGCAAATGCTGAGGTAAAAGGAGTTGCACCGTGTCTGCACTGGTGTAAGCAAGTCTAGAATCAAGCAAGCTATAAAATCCATTAATTCACACACAACAGAGAAGGCAAAATCCCCTTATTTTCAAAACATATAGATACATGTAGATCAAAACATGTACGCTTTCAAATCATATAGATAAATGCTCAAGAATAAAATGACTTTCTGCATTATGACATGAGCTTTACAGTAGTTTAAGCTTGGCTTGGACTGAAAATAAAGAAGCTTGGACTCTGGCCAGCAGAGCTCCTTTGGAACTGCTTGTCAAGAGAGAAGAATGAGGTCTGAAGTAGTCCAAGAACACTGATGTTTCATTCAATATCTTCAAGTAGTTTTTGTAAGTTGCTCTGTATCTTAGAAAAAGAGAGAAAAATAATTGGGAGGCAGGAAGTGTTATGCTGTATTTAAAAAGATACAAATTCAAGACATAGTGTCCAATATACTATCTGTGTGCCTGTTAATTCTGCCACAACTATTCATACCAGTGGTATTCTTATTAAATGCTTTCTGCACTAGAGTCAAAGGAAACACATGGATACAATCAGCCAGCAGCACACCTAGTTCTGTGTTATGTGTATCTCCGGCAATTTCCTTGCATACGTTCTCTCCCTTATTAGGTATGAGAAAGTAAGACAAAAAAAACTAGAGCTAGAAAGAAAGGGACAAGAAACCACATTATTTTGAACTTTGAACAAATAAAAGCCTCAGACTTAAAACTTGCAGCTTTTAGGCTTAAGTGGATAATTCAAATAGTTTTGTAACACCTTCAGCTACAAAGCTGACTATGAAGTCTGTACAGCAAAACCAGGTGTTTTCAGCATTAGTCCTACTTGCCAGATTTAGAGTATTGATTGTGGGTTGTCCTGTAGTTACACACTGAAGGCAATGCAGGTCAATCATGTCCTTAAGGACGATTTGCAGAGACCTCTTTTACACAGCCTGTTTATCCACCTTTCATCTCCTGGTCCTTAAAAGCAGAAAGCAGGGAATATAGTGGGTCACCTTCCATGGCGTGTGTTCTCTGTATCTTAGTAAGCAGCAGTCACTGGGTATAGCAGGTTTAGTCACAGCTGCTTTCAGACTTTGAGGACCCATTGTATGTCCTGTTCAAGGACATAACTTCTTAGTCCTACCTCATGATTTATAGCCCAGATGCACACCATTTTCAAGAGGGCCACTTTGGGGAAAGGAAAACAGTAAGAAGCACCTCATTTTATAAGAGTAACTTAACACATACACAAATTCCTTTTCACAAGTTATGCTAGAGTAAGGGCATGAGTAATATGAGACCATTCTCTCCCCCAGTTTAATGCTTTATCCTCTGATAGATACGGTACAACTCGTTAAACATACTTAAATGCCAAAGAAAAACTGTTCTAACCTGCTGTAATTTCTTGACTCCAAGTATGAACTAGAGCTTGTAAAAATCACAAGGTCATACTGCAAAAGTCATTGCAACATACTCTTGCACTGAACATTTTTTAACTGGAGAGTAATTTTAGTTTTTAACCTAGATAATTCCTGTGGTCAAACAGGAAGTGAGGGGAGAGACAATAAGTTATACTGGAGCTTTTATGCTACCTTTGCTGCTGAAGCCAGCTGCAGCCAAGTACTAGGATTTTTCACTAAGGCTTTTTAAACAGCTAAGCAATTGCACTAACTTTTCTCAGAGAACATAGAGCTATTAGATTTCTACTAGTTTTGCAGTACAAGAACAGGGTCTAATCCTGTAGACACTAGCTGAAAAAAATACATGACTTAAGACTCTTAATTCAGGACAGAAGGTTATTTCTCTGGGAACAGATGAATGATCTGACCATTGAGCTGCCTTTTATGGCATTTCCCAGCAAAGACTACATAATTGAGTGGTAAAGTGCCTAGCCCTGTTGTAAAGGCCTGGCTGGCTGACTTCCCACTGAAATGCAGCAAAGGTCTCCAAAGAACCATTTTCCTTGCCTGTCCCAGGCAGCTAGAGAGCAGCAACCTCTTAAATGACCTAATTTGGCTAAAGATTGTATCTGGTAATCATCTGGTCAGCATTTTATCCTTGTATTCATATTGTTATTATCCAGAGCATATTGGAGGGGTTATAGTCGCATTACTCTAGACTTTCACAGCCAAGGGGGTGGAGACATGGGGGGACAAGTCTATTTTCTTTGGCAGTCTTTGTAAAACTTACGCCACACAGGTAAACAGTAATATCATATAGTATTAGCTTTATGCTATTTGAGAAGCTTGGTTTGGGAAAAATAGGTGCTGAAAGACTTTAGCATGCACTCAGTTTTAGAAACAGAGGCAAAAATATCCCATGTGACTTAAACACACAGGAATTCAAGTAACTTTTGTTTTCGCTCCACTAACACTTTTTTCATGCTTGGCCAGTGTATGTATTCCCAACACACAACATTTCGTACTCCTGTACTGGGTGCAGCTGTCAAGGTTTGGGGGGAGGGGTGGGGCAGGGAGGGATGCAGGGGCTCCTGCTGTGGGAAGAAGCCAGGGGCTGCCCCATGCTGGGCGCAGCTGTTCCAGCAGCTTCCAGTGGACCCACCACAGGGCACAACTGAGCCCCTCACTCAAGATGGTGGAGCCTCTGGCAAGGTGTATTTAAGAAAGGGGAAAACAGCAAAGAGTGGAGGAGAGTAAGACAGTGAGAAACAGCAGAAAGAACACCAAAATCTGAGAAGGAAGAGCTCTATCGCAGACAAGATGTTCACACTGCAACCTGTGGAGAGCCCATGCCAGACCAGGCTGTTATTTCCTAAATAACTGGAATCCCTGGAGGACCCCAGACTGCAGCAGGGGGAAAGTGGGGGAATAAATCAGCAGCAGAAATTAAACTACTATGTAACCCCTCAACAGTCCCACTTGGGGGGCAGGGAGTGGGGAGAGGATTCAAGAGCAAAGCAGTGAAATGGAGCCTGGGACAGCGGGAAAGAAAGGTGTTCTAGTATCTGCCCTTGTTTCTCAGTACCCAAATCTATTTTACCTGGGACTATATTAAATTAATTTTCCCCAAGTCAAATCTGTTTTGCCTGCAATGGTAACTGGTAAGCAA
Organism: Apus apus; assembly: GCF_020740795.1. Taxonomy (NCBI): domain Eukaryota; kingdom Metazoa; phylum Chordata; class Aves; order Apodiformes; family Apodidae; genus Apus; species Apus apus. The sequence continues at coordinate 63,978,590 of NC_067312.1, read as the reverse complement.
TCTTTGTGCCTTTTTATTGACTCACAAGCTTTCTTGTCCCGCCCTGCTGGGAAGTTGAAAGTGAGGAGTGGCCGGGTGGACATCTGACTATTGTCCAAGGTTAGCTCACCACAACATCTACAGTGAAAATTAGGGCTGCATACCTGCTATTGTTTTAAATAGGTTTCCAATTTAAGCCAGCAAATGCATGTAATTGGTGAGGAGAGAATGTTAAAAGATTAGGTACAGGGAATTACACACTGGTGAAACAGGCAGATTGCAGTCATGGCATATGACAAGGCTGACTATATATGAAAAACAGCATTGTTTTTCTTAATCAAAAAAACCCCCAAACTCAAACAAAAGCCCCAGACAGAAAATTTCATCATATAGTAACAAAGGTAAAGTTCAGAATCCTTAGCCTTGATGAACACACACAAAGAAAAGAAAACTGAAGGTGTTTGATCTTTCAGCGCTGAATCAGGTAAAGTTGTAGAAGAATTGTCTCATTTGTAGTATGAAGTCACTGATGTGACTACACCATACAGGATAAAGGACACTTAGAAGACATTCTGAATCCCAGTGCTCCCTAACAAGCAAGCTATTTCTGGCAACAGATTTCACTGTGATACACACCTTGGGAATATACCTGCTTAGCAATCAGGGATAGAACACTTGGGAAAAAATGACTCCCCAGACCTTGTGAGTTCCTTTCCACAGAAAGAGCTAGTTGCTGATAACCTCTTCTCCTTTCTCCTGGATGCTGTTTAAGGTTAAACCTTTGCAATGGAAAGTGCTTCAGGGAGGGGAATCACACCGTAGCAGAAAATGTTTTTCTTTTCTTTTGAGGAGAAAGCCCCGTATATTTTAGGTTCTTCTTTCACAGATGCTTAACTTCTTAAAGAGAATCCTTGGACTGCCAAGTCCCACATGAATTGGCAGCCCACTATGGAACTGGGCAGCTGCTCGATTCCAAGACTTTCATGTGAAGGTTATTACCATGGCATACAAGCACCCAAACAACTTGAGACCTCCACAGGAAGCCAAAGACCACTGCCGAAGATACAGACTTTAACCCTTGACACTCTCAGCCACCATCAGAGGCTGGGAAGCTCTAGTGGCCTCAGACGAACTCAGGGACTTCTGCCGCTCATGGAACCAGAAGCCCTTCTCTCTCTCTGCCTTCCATCAGTTAGCCTAAACAGCCTTTATCAGGTGGCAAGGCTTCCTCTTCCTCCCCCCAAATAGTAAGCATTTCCAGTCTCCTCACCTGGTCAATTTTTACAGTACCTCTCAAGTTAAAAGCAGACGGAGGCTGCGTATTGGTATGGCCAAGCCAGGCAAGAAGTATGACTTGGCTGCACTTTGCTTCAGCAGCAAAGGTAGCATAAAGTAAAGTAGCTCCAGTAATTCGGCACTTTTCAAAGTAACAGAGGATAGAAATTCAGCAAGAACCTGATTAGTGTTTCAGCATTTGCATTATATCATAGGAAGTTACCTTTTCCAATTTTATAAGATTAGCAGCTAACTCATCACAAAGGGCATCAGCATTAATTTGCAGATGAGATCCCAAACCTTGGTGCACTGGATGTCTGTCAAACAGAACAAAAAGGTAAGTGTGACAGAAATGAAAGAGGAAAACTGAATTAAGATACATATGTCAATGGCAATACAATGGCAACATTGTGAACTGTACTTGTTTACAGAAATCAAGGCCTAGGTCACTTCTGCACTATTGACTATGTTCTCTCTGTGATCTCATTCTCCAGAAGTTTAGATGGAAAACTTTGCAGCTATTTCCACTGGAAATAAGTTGCAAAGTTTTCTGAGTTCTATGTACTGTGACTTGCAGGAAATAAAAAAAACAACCCCTTGACACTGCAGAAGTGCACATTAGACCGCCCTGTATCTTATCCTGCTTGTGATCAGAGCAACAGAAAACAGCACTTTCCTGTGCAAGAGCACCTCAGAAGCAGGACACATTGTCCTGCTTATAAAAACATGCCAAAATTGGGAAAATGGCTTTTGACAGTGGCTACTACTAGAGGTAGGTTTACTCCTCTCCTTGCATTATTGCTAAAATACATATGCAAGCTTGTTTGAAGTAAAGAACCATTTCCTGCATATTCATTTTTAATTGAACCTAGCTCTGTTTTCTGACATACACATACAAATCCTACTGTTTTCCACAGAAGACAGCTGAGAGCAGTTGGATCTTAAGCAGCATGTGGCTGCAAATTTTGCAGTGAGATTTATGAATTACTTTTTAAGCTGTGTTTTTCTGAGCACCTCAGAAAAAAATACAGTTATAAGAACGGGAGAAGAGTTGATGCAAAATTGAATGCTGAATAAACTGACTAGTATTTTCTGTGGTGTACAGTTAACTGCCTTCTGTCCTAACAGAGGAACAGGAAGCTGACAGAATTTACAGTGGCACACTGCTGTAGTGTATGACCCTGCACTGCCTCTCCATTTGACGCTTGTGTATTCCCTACACATGCAACACAGATATTAAAAAAAAAAAAGACATATGCAGGGGCAGATGACATTCGTTAAGTCACCTGAGAATGGAAATATGGCACCTTCCCCTGTACAAAGAACCTTCCCTTGGTGTGTTTGGATTTTTTTTTTTTTTTTTAATAATTTTATTTTAGCAAGACAAGACACCGGTTCCTAAAAAGGATACAGGCAGGCCAAAGCTTTAGGAAATAACCAAGTCAGGTGTATTAGTGCAATAATTACAAAGTACCTTCTGTCATTGTAGGCTAATCAAAGACTGAAGACAGAAGATACACCTTTTCCACAAAATCACTGCTCTGGAAAGAAACTTCTTACTTCAGCAGTTTACGCGTAAGTTACTCACAGATATCCGAAACACTCTCAAGGCAGTAGTACACGATGATGTATCACATTGGTACTAAAAGTCTTACAAAAAGCTGTGACATGAGGTGATGAGGTTAGTGGAGACACAAGAACTACAGGACACTAAAACATTGCAAGGGCACTACAGCATCACAGTGGTATCTGAAGAAAATGGATGAGCATGACAAATACTGGAAAAAGACTTTAAAACGCCCAATTTTACAGAGTGTATCTTACTCCTTGATATGTGAATCAAAGGACGTGATGGAAATAAGACGTTCCTCCAGGACACTGATTTTATATCTCATGTAGAAGGTAGAAAATATTAATACACAAACACTGTAAAAGAGAAAAATACGGTACATAACATTGTAATAGTAATAGCAGTAGTAATATATAGTAAGGCAACTTTAGAGGTTCCTGATAAATTCAATGTTAAAAGCCATTTAAATCATTACTTCTAAATGTTGAATAATAATAAAGGTAACATTCTAAGAAACACCTCCGGAATACCTACCAGTGGCATTCAGACTATTACTAATATCTCATTCTTGAGCATGACTTCACTAAGTGACATGTAAAATGAACATGTTAAACTCTTTTGACATTACCTGAATCAAACAACCCTTTCCTTTTAAAAGTGAAGGTCCTGTTAAGTAAGCCTGCTCCAGCATTTCTACTTCTGAAAAGTACAAAGGCCACAAATCCCAATAATATTTTTTTTCAAGTGACACTTAGATTATATTAATCTATGTAAGCATAAATATATTTGAGTATTTTGATAATCCAGGTATTTAGTGCTAACTTACAGAATTGCATAAAATATAAGTACATGGTTCAGAGATAAGAGCTTCTGTGACTTCACTTTGTGTAGGAACCTGAAGGCTTCAGAATAGCCTGAGAGAAAAAGAACCAAGTGTTACTTTGATCAAAGCAGACCACAGCACACAAATGGTGGTCTGAAGCATGCAACAAATAGTATAAACAGAGGGACACATTATGTGCACTAATACTATATAAACTTATCTCCACAAACTCCAGCTGAAGATCTTCTCTTGACTCCTTACCATTTCGAGGACTATTTTGGGCTTTTCCGTCAGGTCCGCGCTGACTGTGTGTATCTGAACGGACAGACTTTGACTCAGCCTTGGAAACTTTCAAGTGAGTCTCTGTCTCAACGACATGGTAATCTGTCAAAAGCAAGATTTTTAATAAAGCTGAAATGCAGAGTTAAAGGAAGCTCTTGGCAGCTTAAGACAGTCAAGGAATAGGGGAAGTGGAGGTTTTTAAAAGGTGCATTTCTGGACTTGCATAGAAAGCAGCAGTTGGTTTAGTTGCCTTAAAACAGTAAAGATGGCAACACGTGCAAACTTGGAAGGTTACCACTCAATTTCCAGTCAGATGATTTTATAGACACAAAAATAATCTCTCAAAAGGGCTCCAGATGCTACAGTAATTATTCTAAATTACTTTAATAGCAACATCAAATGGAGATACTGGATTGTTACTTTAAAAAGGAGATTATAGCTCCCTTGGTTTTTAGATGCAGACGATGTCTTGAAAGAGCTGGGACAGAAAAATCCATTCACACTCAGTTTTGTTCATGCTTTACTTGCACACCCTGGACTGCTTTATTAATGTCCAAGAAACAGAATCACATGAGACAAATGTATTCCCCTGCAGCCCTGAACTCGTTTTTTCAGGGTGGTTCTTAACTGGGTATTGTTTTTTTTTTAATTGTAGAAAATGAAAATGGAAAGGTTTAAAGTAATAGCTGTAAGGAAGTAAGACAGCAAGTTAAATTATTATTCAGAAACGTTCATTTGGCAAGTGATGACACCACAATTTAGTTACTGCTCCACAAGCATCACCAAACAATTAAAAATACACAGTAAATAACAAAGACTGATGAACACAAAGAGCTTCAAACCATAGTACTGAACAAATGACACACAGAAAAAAAGATGAGTTAATAAAAACTAGCATGACAGCAAATTGCTATTAAAATAATACTATTACATTTAAAACTAATGGTAAAAGTTTCCTATATAAATTATTTATAGTCAAGATGGGACATGGAGTAAAATTATGCATAAAAATGCATTATCTGTTACTATATATTAATTGTACAGCAGAGTAATACTCTAGGTCTTGCTAATAACATTCAGCATGTGCTACATAAAATAAGTTCTGCTGTACTTATGAACTTAATATACAGTGAGTTTCTACACATAATTTCTGCTAACAAAGCAAACAACTTAAGGCATATGAGACTACAAACCATACTGATAATTAAAAAACATCTTTGGACAGTATCTTCAAGTGTCTTAATAACCACAAAGAATAAAAAGCAAGTTTAATAACAAAACCACAAGAACGCATGTTGAAGTAACTTTTTTGGTGACCAAAACCCACTCTGGTACCGAACATTACCTGGATAGGTTAGAAAAAGTTACACTGTGAGTTCAACTACTTTAAAATACTGGTGTTTATTTTTTTTTAAAGGAAGAACACCTCCTACATTGTACCTCTGCTAGCATAGCTGACTGGGGATATGAGGAACAGATATTGATAAGCAGAAGTAGGCAGTAGTGACAAATCAGATTCGCTGCTGAACAAGTCACTGCCTGAATTATAATAAGTTATAAGAGTTCTAATAATGGAGGCACAACTATTGTGGCTTTGAGGAAGACCTTAAAAACCATGTAGTTCTCCAGGACTGTGGGTAATGTAGATTTCACATCAGAAGGGGATTACAAAAGCAAATCTAAGAGCTAAGCCATTCTCTCTTTTTCTTGAGGCCAAACGATCCCACTCACCTTGGAAGCATTCTAGCTCTGGGGTCTGTGAACCTGTGCTGCTGGACTCTTCCATCTCTTGTCTCCGCTGCTGCACTATTCCATCCAGATCAGAATAGTCTTCATTGAAATCCTAATGGGTAGAAAGAGTCACAAGAAAGCTCAGCCATGTTCTAAATCTAAACAACAGTATTTCCTGACTTCCCTCTAGAAACTGAACTAATAATTACAGATTTAAAATCGTTTAACTAGCAACAACCTCAGATATCAAGATGTAGAGATCAAGTTAATAAAATAAGCCCCATATGATCACCAGAATTCAAGCTGCATCCTCTGCCTTCATTTAAGTGAAGAGACTAAGTCTGTGTGCAAAAGAAAGAGACTGTGAAGTTAGACACATGGAGAAGTCCAGGACAGACGTTACTAGAATTATTCTCTGGTCGTTATATGTGGCTACACAGCTCTTTCAGATGTCTGAACTGCTTCCAGAGGAAGGATTATAACTAAAAACACTTTAAAAACTGCTCATGGCAGAGGCAGAAACAATTTTAAGCCAGTACAGAGCACTGTGAAACCTGACTGCTAAAGAGAGATATATATATAGAACATAGAGACCTTGGAATATATCCAAAGCATATGCACGTATATACACTGAATGTGATCATATCAAATTACACCCACATCCATCATTCCTACTTTAAAAAACTCAACAGAAGTTTTGGAAACAGGTATGATTTCCTTCAGTTTCCTTTCTTCAGACATTTTAAGTAGTACTTGCATTAAAGGTGCCATGCAACAAAAGAACAAACATCTAAGCCAGTTACCAAGGGCAGACTTGTAGGACGATCAGCCCTGAAACTGTTTTCTGCAGAAGAGGGATTTGGACTGTTGCCCATGCCTGTATCCTGAAAAAAAGCAGCAGTGTTAACAAGGAACACACTCAGAAACCACCTAGCATTTAAAAGCAGGAAAGCAGTAATAACGAACACAAAGCTACACACCAACTTCACTCCCACTAGTACTTACCTCAAGATGTCTACAGATAGATTTTAATAGCTTGTAGGTGGTATCTCTGGAGAGTAAGGAGACAAACATGTACTGAAAAATAAGAGTTCCAAAACTGTTTGAGAAAAGGATTACAGTATAAGCTTCCTTTTATTTGAAGAAAACTGACACATGGTTTTGCTGATCAAGTAACTATTTTCAAGAACTTTCATATAGCAGGAAGAAATCTCAATTCCTCTCAAGCCCATGACCCTCATGAAGTTAATCATAAGAAACACGGAACAGGCACATAAAAGTGATTATGTTCTGCTGCAGGAAGCATAGTTGAGATCTGTTCCTTTTTAAAAAAATACTTTCAATACTATGTTTCACCTACCTTTTTACAAAAAACCCAAACCATAACTCCTTTTTTGTGCAGTCTCCTGCATTCACGTAATATTTGTGCAATAAAAATGGGCTGGTTCTAATGGCACCCTTAGGATAATAATATTTTCTACCGAATGATGCAATTACTATTCCTGAGTATCACCTTAAACAACCTTAAACAACTGTATTTTGTGCATCTAAGGTATTGCTGGTCAGGTAAGAGACCCAAGTAAATTAAAGAATACCATCAGAGCTGCCAACAAGGCAAGTAACCCTCTGTGCATGCACTTCCCAACCCAACTGTTTCAGTTGCCCCAGTCACTACTCAGCAGTCTTGGAGAATAGGGAATGATAGATAACAGATAGCATGTGGCAAATCCATTTCTTATTTTCTCACCAAGTTCTACATAGCTTTATTTACTGCAAAGAAAAAAGACAGCGAGTTAGTAGGTGGAATAAAAATGGTCCTTGCCTGACCCAAGAGAAGAGGCAGAAGAAGCTAGAGTCATAACCTAAGAAACTAGATAATCCAAGGTCCCAAGTATAAAACCTGAGATGCAACAAATTCTTATAGTTGTTTAAACAGACACTTCGCACTTTCAGGAATCCCTAATATCACGGCCAGTAAGTAGGGAGGGAAGAAAAAAACAGTAGAAAAATAAAAAGAAAGCAGACAGAGTGCAATACCTTTGTCCTCTACCTCTGCTTACCCTGTCTGTGACTGTTGCTATGATCAGAGCATTTGGCACAAGAAGGGCAGTTTTGGTTTTCTTCAGAAGTGTCACTGAGAGCACAGGTATACTTATCTGAAACAAGATAAATGTAGTGTTAAGAGTCGTAATACACATATACAAATCTGCATGCTCTTTCACAACGAGCCAGCCCACCAACTGTGATAAGCCAGACCTTCAACACTCTTCACTTCAAGATTTCTCTGCTGTGTCCCAAATTACTAATATTTCACATGGAACAGGTACAGTTCTACATTATTACTATGTTTTAACTATTTTTACTTCTATTTCTATCAAATGCCAATCCAGGCTCTTGTTCATGTCATCCTGACCTGATCTGTTCTGCCTCTTCCAAGACTACTGGCTTAGTTTCTTGTAGATCTGCAGAACAAACCACTTTTAAAGCTAGGCTTCTTTGTTTAGAAACAAAACATATCAGAACACATGAGACAGGGAGGCTTGTTGAAGAATGAACATAAAGGTATTCTCACCACTTACAGATCCTTTAGCTTGCAGTAAGCAGCTGAGTAAACAGCTCATCCTTCAGTGATGCTGAAACATCCAATACATACACACACTGACTTAAACTGATTCCTGTGTGTGATATCCAGACTGTCCACATATAAATCGAAAAGTTCTCTATTTTCCTTCCTGCTTTGTGTTTACATCCAACTCCATCAGCTTCATGCCTGTTAAGTTTCAGAGTCCTTCACTTCAGATATTCTTTATGGGCTCTTATTGTAAACCCCACACTACATAGGATGGAATACCTAGTTTGAGTTTCAGTTGAAAAGCTTAGAGCTTAGCGAGTTAGGCAAATATAACAATCCCAGATACACACATTTAGGATGCAGCTTCTGCTAAAAATTTCATTGGCACACACTGCCACAAGTACCTGAGGAATTTGGAAGCAAGATCAAAAGTGTTCAAAGATTGTTCAACAAGTGATCATAGCACTGAATTAAAACCATGTCAGTGCAGAAGGAGCATGAAGTTACTCTGTGCAGAGTTTCAGAAAACCTTGTTAACTTTTTTTTTGAATAGCAACACAAAGCTGGGAAACATAAAAATTGCTCCAGCTAACAAAAAATATATTTCTGTGCATTAGTTTGGGTGCAAGATTGCCAGTCACTGTTTATGCATGGCTAGTTGAGTATCTGCTTGCCATCTATGGGCTAGAGACATGCTCTTGTGTCAGCAGTTTTGTTAAAAAAGTGTGCTATCTGAAAAAACACAACCCAGTCCAACCCAAAGCATATAATTTTAATTATTCTTTGTCCCATGTCTGGTCTAAGACTATGTGAATCTGGTCATCATTTGTTCTATTGATTTGAACATGTCAGCTCTTTTTGTCCTGCTTCAGAAGCCACATCGGGTAATTAAACAGGTCCTCCACTATTCCTTTTCTTCTTACACTGGATATTGTAACATTCCACAAAGATTTTGCAATGGTTTTTGAAACAGCTTTTTCTGGGAGCAGGGAGAAGGGAACACCTTCCATGTGTATTTGATGGAAAACACCAGAACCCTAGAATAATCAGATCAGAATCTGCATCATTTAAAAAACAAACAAACAACCAAACCAAAATAAAACCGTAAGATTTTCCAGAAGAAATCCTGCTAACAGTAATGATAAAAAAACCAAACAGCTTAGAAGTCTTCTAATTGGTTCAGTTCACCTCAAAGAACCTTAAATCAGAGATGTTAATGGCATTCGACTGCATGCTATTTTGATGGATAACATTACTGTAATCAAGACTAAAGTGTACTTAAGTGGGATTAAGTACAGGTTTACTGCACCGTTACCCCAGCATTAGATTAAAATGATAAAGTCACTGCAAACTACTTTATTTCTACGTGGAATGATAATTATTTTAGGAAACACGGTCTACCTGCAGGCACTCTGGAAAGCAACTAAAATGCAGAAGATAATGCTTAACTCCAGGAAAGATTCAATGGCAATATATATTCAAAATATAACTACCTGGAAAGACAGTGATGTTTTTCAAAGACTATTAATCCTGCAGAATCAATCTTTTGCTTTTGAACATGCACAGTGTTTACACCACAGATTCAAATCTCCTGACTTGCATGGCTCTCAATAAAAAAATTTCTATAGATAAAAGAATTAACACTGAAAAATTTACTAGTATACTTGCTATTTCTCACAATAAAACAATTTACCACTGAGTTTAAATTGTATTGTAAGTTCTCAGCAATGGAGACTTCTTCTCTTGGAAGTTTTGTTAGTGTATCTGACTACTAAAAAGGTTCCTCTTCTTGTCAAGATGGATTTCCTCCTTCCCCTCCCATGACATTATTTTTCATTATATCCTAAATTTTCCTGTTTTTTTTGTTGATGGTATTCCTAAAAACTTGTGCCTGCTTTATGTGACTAAACAAAGTTTTAAGTGTGTGATGCAGAGGTAAAGCAAGACAGCTGGAAGAAAACCACACCAAAACCTCCAACTCAACAGAACTAGACACAAATCTTTTTGGAAGACATGGCTTTGTTTTTATCCATATGTGTATCATTTACCACAGGGGCCCCCTCAGGTGGGTGCTATATGAACCAAGAAAGAGTAAATTTTTATCTTGTAAACTAGGATCTTCCCAACCGTTCATGTCCCACTGCTGTTCCATACTAGCTCACAAGTAAAAACCTAGCAAACTGTTTTTTCTTTCCCTGTTCTCTGTTTACGCATGTGGCATTCAGGATGTATAGTGCTTGTCTCAAACAATCCAAGAGATAAGCAATGGACTTAGGCACTCTGGATATCTGCTTTCTGATCTGAGAGTTAAACAACATTTGTTGATGGACTAAAGAGATGTCTCAGCAACCCACCCAACCTTTTGTTTCCCCTCCTGTGATGTGTACCTGAAAACTGGGGAGTTTAGTGTGGGACATGCTGAGATTGGAGACAAAGGAGCTCTACAGCTGGCGCTGGGAGCAGAATATCCAGTGATAACCAGGCCTTCATATCTCATGAAAACCACCGACGTAGCAGGACAAGACAAAGAGTGCCGGTCTCACGCCACTGGTCTCAAGCCAATTCCTGGGACCGAACCTTCACTGCAATAAACTAATCCTGTGGTGCCAGTGGTCTCAACCTCCTCTTTTGCTTTGGCTCATCTCATCAATTAGCCAAACAAAGAGTATCTGCAGGGCATAGACCTGGGCTATACCTACCCCCCTCCTATCTCGGAGGAGCACAGAGAAGACAGAAGGCTTTTCTCACTTATTCAGGGAGAAAAGTGGGGGTGCAGTGGGTAAGAACTCTATAAAAATCTGGGACACCATGGGTGCAGGGAAGCACTTCCCCACCAGGAACCACTTCCCCACTGATGACATCGCTGGACCGTGGTGGTAACTATGCTCTCTCTTGCTGTCCTCTGTATCTCTGCTTTCTCCTTTCTTTTCTGTCTCTGTTTTCCTCCCTGTCCTATCCACGCTAGGGACTTTGTTGTGTTACTCTAATAAAAGTTTGTTGTGTGTGTGACATCTGACCTCGTTTGTGTCTTAATTTCACCATTTGGGATCACCTTTAAACTTCTTCTCAGGTCCTGCTGGACAACAAAGGGAGCAGCTGCCGTGTAGCTTATCCCAGGAGAGGGGAGGCAGAATCCAGCCGCACCAGCCTCCCACTGCAGTGAGGAGTGTTGGAAAGCAAGGTGGTTCTGCCCGATCTCTTGTAAGACCACACACCAGCCCCGGTGCCTCTTTGTGCACCCGATGTTGTGTTATCTTTGTTTTGTCCTGGCAAGATCGTAAAAAATTGCCACGTATCCAAATACCGGATCGTGACAACGCAGAAGTGCTAGAAGAATCCCTCAAAGATCTTTGCTACTCAACTTAGAAGCCAGTTTTGGTTCTTCTTCGTCTTAATATGCTTGATCCTTCCCTCCAGTTGCCCAACTACAGTCTTCTAAGTCCTTTTCAGCCTTCCTTCCTCCTCCTCCTGTTTCCTACACTTATCCCAAGAGAGACACTTTGTACAGTTTGTGCTGCTGGGCTTGGCAATGCCCTCACTGGTGCATGTCTAATCCTTTCCTTTAGTCTGTTTTTTTTCAGACAGGAAATCCTTAGGAGAGAGACTTCATCTTTAATAATCATAGTGCTCCAGTTACAAAATGACTTTCAGGCATCTCTTCTGAATGGTGCTTGTATTCAGTAATACTTAGACATATTATTAGTATTCTTGCCTTGCATAATAACCGGAACTTCTGGTGATGAATTAATTGTTAAAGGATAGCATTACTTACTGTCCTGATACATATTTTACTAACCTTAGTGTCTTTACCAAAAACCTTGGAATGAAAGCAAATCCAATTTTCAGAAAGGAATAACTTTCCTTGATACAGAATCTCTTTCTGCAGAGCACAGGTAAAACCTGAAACAAACAGATACTCTATAATCTTTAAGGTAACCACAACCCAAGCCAACTGTCATAAGTTTGGCCTTTTCAAAGCCATAATATGTTTAGGATTATACCTTTTGATAAACAGTGACAAACTTTGAAATGTTCAGTAAGTTTAATACTGACAAGCTCAGAAGATTTCACAGGCCTAAGTTTAGACTCAGAACATCTCAAGGGCAAACACTAAAATGCATAACATGCAAAAGGCATCCAGAAGCCAAGAATACTTTTGGAGAAACTACCACCTAGCTTCCTATAGACTTTTTTACTAGCTTTCACGTAGCTATATAGTGAACATGTAAAAAGCTTAGTGAAAGGTTTTAGATTTAAGCCTTTAGCTCTACAGCAGTTGTCTGGTATGTAAAGTAACACTGCTTTTACTTCACAGCCATTGAGCAAACCATTTCTCACGCATGAACTGCCTTCCTTGTATTCCTTTCAAGAAACGTTAATGTATGTCTATGTCAACTTCACTTGTTATAACTGCCACAGGGAAGAGCAGAATCTTTAAACATTTTAAGTCTTTCTCCTACCAGTCTTTTTAAATCTTAAAGCATCATCAACAGCAAAATCTCAGGCTAGTCTCATAACCACTGCTGTCTCGATTAAGAAGTGCCTTTAGTAAGGAAGCTTCAGTACCAAAAAAAAAGTTGCATTAGGGTACTCTGCTAAGAAGTGCAAAGTGGGTTACAATTCCCAAAGATGCACCACAATTGAAGATTTAACTTTTGCAAGATTACAACAAGAACACCCACTGCATGCAGATGAAGGCCTTGCAGCTCTACCTAGCTGCAGTTTAAGGTTTTTAAAATTTAGGTGCTCCCTCTTGTACATCACCAAAGTTGGTGGGTAACAACATCGTCTCAGATCTACAGCCAGCAATGACAAGGGGGTTAATACTTACTTTGTTTCAGTGGCTCATCAATGGGAACATCTAGAAACAGCTTATGAAAGTGTGCATTTGCCTTCAGCTAAAAAACAAAAAGCCCCACACCCGGAGACACATCCCTTATTAGATATTTTTACCATCAAGTGACCCATTCTGCTTCCTGCATTCCCAATACCCTCTCATTTTGCCCAACTGTCATACAATAAATTCTTATTTTTTTATGTGATTATTAATTCTATTTCCTGCTTCACCCAGATTCTAACACACAGACGAAAAAGGCATCTAAGTCCTTATACAACCACGAACTGTAATATTGCTAAACACAGGGGCTCTCATGGTAGTTGCATATTTACTCTTAATATATATAAACAAACAAGTCCATCCTCTGTCCTACCTGATTTGAGGCACGTTTTTTCCTTTCAATCTTGGAGTCACTCTTGATATCCATTGTCAGGAGTGGACTATCTGTGCTGCTCTTTGTTCTGAAGATTAAAAAAAAACATTCCATATAATCTTGGTTTCAGTCTTGGTAATTTATGAACATGATGTGCTTTTCTAGGAAACATTAATCCTTTAATAACTGTTATCTGATTAATCAAGGAATATGCAGCAATAAAGAGGAGTATATCTTATTCTTAAACCATGCCAGCCTTCACCGAAGCTCTTCCTTTAACTTTAAATTAAAGGAATATTTTAAATTATGAGATTTAATAAATAAATAATATAAAAGTTTAAGACATTTTTGCAACTTAATGCATTATAACAGTGCTTAGCTCCATCTTCAGTTGTTTCTGGGCAACATGTGACATATTAACTCAAAGCACTTTATTTACTAATGCAGGATAAAGTAAAATTTAGTAGCTGTGAGCACAAGGTGGTGTACTGAAAACCATGAACTTGTAGTACAAAATGTAAGATCATTTTCAAAGTACAATAAGAGAAAAAAACATAGAGTGGCTATGAACTGTGTAGTGTAATGCAATGAAATTATTAAGACAGCCAGCAATCTTAAGAGGAGACAAAAGGGAATTGGGAGTGCCAGTTGTAAAGGAAGCTGTACAGCTCAAGCCAGTCATATTGGAAAAAGAAAACCAACCCAAAACCCAACAACTTTAGAGTAGAAAAAGGATAGAGGAAAGTCTCTGCAGATGGCTGGGAAAGTAAGCTTACTTTGCTCATGCAGAAGAAAATAATGGCATGGACTGTTCAGAAATACAAAAACAGAGGTGAGGTAACAGTGTTTCATAAATCAGGAAGAGAAGAACATTATCTCCAAGAGCTATTTAGCAGGGAAAAAAAACAGGCTGTAAAAATAAGGTAGCTCTTTTTAGTGGCTCTCAGTTGCAGACTGAAGAACAGAATGAAAAATACAACACACAACTCCTACGCTGAATGACCTGAAGAACATGTTTTGCTGAAGACTTAACGGGGAAAGAGGATTTCCATTTACTGCACCTTATCCTGCATAATAAGTCTTCTTTACTTTCCTAAACTTGAGTTGTCCAGTAAAACTGTAAGTGTGAAAGGAAGAGAACTCCGAAGTGTAATGGAGATAAAGCTGGATTTAGGAAAGAGACTCTACAGGTCCGATTAAGATAGCAAGTGCACTGGCTGCATATCTCAGGTGGTCCCCCACAGAAAAAACCCTCTAAAATACATGTGTACATGTATTTGTGAGCCTATGTAAAGTACAGGACAAACTGAAACGAATAGTAAACTTTAAAGAAAAGTCAGCATCCTACCAACATACAGTCAATTACATTGAATATGAAAGGTAAGACTGGAAGGAGAGCTTGCAAAATAAAAAAGAGTAATAAATATTTCTTCAAATATCTTCTCCTCAAAGATGCTTCAGGAAATTAAGTGATGTTTTTTAAATATCTGCCTTGTTACCAAAAATTGTCAGGTTGACTGCTAACTTGTGTACTGGCTGCTCTGTTGACAAAGTGAAAGGAGTGCAAAATTTGTATTGTCCTTCAAAGGAGATTTTAGTATTATTTAATTTTCTTTTCTTTGAAGAGTTTAAAATGCATTCCTGTTCTCTGACAGAGAAAGAATGACTGTTTTGCAGTCATTACAATAATCTGATGCAATACACAGCATAAAGTACAAAAAAACCCCCTTTTGTCACAGCTTTACCATGGATAATCAATATTGCAGCAGGGAAGTGTTCTGGGAACAGCCTAGAACTCAAACTGCAGCTCAGTTAGACTGCCTGTCAAGTTGACTGTGAAAGGGATGAAACTAGCACTGATACCAAACAGTGTAATATATTTTTTCCTAGAACATGGAATTAAAGCCAGCCCAAAGTCTAAATTCCCACTATTGTGACTACTTGTGTTTGGTAACAGAGCAGCTCCTGGAATGTGGCTGATTCCTGTTGATTTGCATAGTGTGCAAGCTAACCCACAACTGGGATGTCTGATAAAGCTTGCCACTCAGTACAGCTTCTTGAGTGGGCTGTAACAATTCTGATTACCTAACTAGAAGAAAACTGACAGCATTTCTGTCATTACCTAGCAATGTCCACTTTTTTCCGGTCATCAAAATATTCCACTTCACTGGCCAGGGTTTGCGGCAACACAGTAGGTAATTTTCCCACCTTTCTTTTTTCGTCTGTTCCGTTTTCTCCATCTGAACTGCAGAGTGAAAAATAAATAAATAAAAATAAAACAGATATAGAAATGTTTATTGCAGGATTCATAACAATGTCAAATGCCTCTGCAACATGTTGACAATATAGCATATATTAAAGAGCAAAATTACAATGTATCTTTTATACTAAGGTCCTGAAAAGTCTTCACCTATTGACTTGACAGCAATATACATCTGAACAGTATTCTGAGCTGCCATAGTGGAATTTCAGTAATGAAGAAAGGAAAACTGAAACACTGCCATGGATATTTCAGCACTCATAAAATTTGTAGCTCTTGTTTCAGTTCCAAAGAGAATGTCTCATTTAGGAAAAATGCATTCCACGTTCACTACTCAGACTAAATGACTAACAGAAATTAACTTGATTGGCAAGCTGGGAGAAAAACATCCTGCATTACAGTACCTAGTGCTTAGCAGATTATTTGTGAGTTGATGTGGCAAAGAGGAATCTGGGTCTTATATTGTAATTCACTTACTTCTATCAAGAGTCTACCTGCAGATTTTTCACAATAAAGGGTTTTCTCAAAGTATTAGAAGTGTTTGGTTTATTTTACAAAAGCAGTATTACCACCACAGTGCTTTGCCCTTGCACAGCACATACCATTGCCTCAGAAATACATCTTAAGGAACTAGAACCTGCGAGCTAAGACGTGCAGTCCAAGCCTTTCCCTGGCTTCTCTTTTCATTATTTTCTAATAAAATGCTAACTCAGAAAATTTAGAGAAAAAAAGCTGTCATTAACAGCAGGATATGAACAATGACACAAATTTAAAATACAACATGACAATTACACACACTCACCCTCCTTTGGAAGACTAAAGCTTCAGAAAAACTGCAGGATGCTATTATTACTAAAGAAAGCTAAACTGTATTGCCCACTAATTTAATGCCTGGCCTGAATGACCCCATTTACAGAAGCTTTCCATAATAAGGTTTAATTTCTGCAATTTCATAGCAATGACACAGCCACTGTTGTCATGGGAAGGGGACAATAAAGAGTTTATTTTCCTACCAAGACAAAAGCTTTGGTGACAGAGGTTCTCAGACTAATTTAATCTCCATTTTCTTTTAGGAGGGGAATAAAAACATCTATGGCTTTGATTACACTTTGGTGAGTTAGATCAGAAGATACACTTCACATCTTAAGTGAGATCTAATGAGGTGGTATCCTGTGTAGAAGATAAACTAGAGCTTATGTCACAGGATGAAAGCCACGGAGTTTTCTCTTACTGGTGCTGGGACTTGTTCTTAAGGAGTCTTATATGTTTGCATATAGCAACTATTCCCTTATCTAATCTTTCCTGAGACCTTAGAAATCCCGACCACAGGAGCACTGAATTGTCACTTCCTGTCACACCTTGTGTATGTTTTAAAGGGTTACAGCACTAACAAATTCAATGAGAAAAAAACAAATTATTTCCCTCTTGGACCAGCCCTGCCTGACTACAAAGCACCAGCTTTTATTTTTGGCCAACATAAACTAAGATTAAATGAGCAATTTAAGAGGTTTAAGTGGAACCTTTGCTTAAAAAAACCAAATAAGCAGTTTTATGTGCTTTGAGATTTTATGTAGAGAGAACTGCGAATCCAAGGTGCTTCCCAAAAGCACAGGGGACCTTATATTCCAGAAGTCTGCAAATCCTGCAAATGTCTTAGTCCCTGTTATTTTTCTATCCCTCAAGCTCCCAGGTTTCAAGGGAGGCCAGAAAACACCAGACGTGAGCAGGATGAGGAACAAGGCATGGCAAAATTGTCAGGTTCAACTACAGCTGAATTTCAAAAGAGCAGAGCAGCATGGAAGCTCCCAAGTGAATAAGACTACATGACAGAGCAGTTTTTAAGATGTCATTGCTTGAGCCTGGAGCCTGTCTGGTGCCCATCATTGCCTTGGCCAGCTTTCTGGCCAAACACAACAATGCTATTGACTGACCAAAGCACCCTGCATCACACTTGCACTTCCGTACCACAGATTTGTTTCAAAAATATCTATAGCACAGGTTTTGATGTTCACTCACACCTGCCAGCATGGTTAGATGTTTTGTTGCTCTGAACACTTTAGTTACTTACCATTCATACTCCTTTTTCCCTCACTTACAAATTAACCCCAACTTTGCAGTTAAACCTGTAAACCTGTCTGTCTTCCCTATTAATCACTACTATTCCTGAACCTCTACTCTCTGAACTCATTCCCTCTAGCTGTTTTCAGATGATGGAGAGCTAGGGCATCTCAACATGCTAACCCTGCTGAATGTTGTCCGTGGAAATGCTGAGCTACCCCATGCCAGTTCGGTCACTCCTCCAGGATCCTCTTCTGCAGCTAAGAATGGGAAGAATCCACACAAAGGCAGTGTTTACCTCAAAACACCTCAGGAGTGAGGAGACTCACCTGTGTAACAATGTAACACTGGCTGTAGCAATTTGGGGTACTCTTACTAGCTGATACTGTCCTGCTATGTCTTTCATTTATCTACCTCCCATATTCCCCCTTCACATAATGAAAAACTAGGTAAGGATTTGTCCTTACACTTCTGATAACTAGAGGTCTGAACAGCAGCTAAGTTCCTAGTAGGTGTCTTTAAAATATCAGAAAAATCTTAGCTGAACTTCTGGAGATGAAAAAAGATCACAGTTATGACCTAAAACTAGTACAATATTGTTCATAGGGTCACAAGCAAATTAAAGCACTCCTTACATTTGCATGAGAGTCAGGATTCCTAAATGCTTTATAAAGAGACCACAAAAGTCAGCAATCCATGAAAAAAAAATTAGATCAAGTGCACTTAAGAAAGAAAGTGATGCTCACTACAACTGTTAGCAATAGTTGCATATAAATGAACTGTATTTAGAAATATCAGGGCAAAGCATGTAAACTTTGTGACAGCAGGATTTTTCTGATACGAATATAAATATTTTTTCAAATAGAACATATATTGAGTATTTGGTACTACTAAGCCTATGTAAAATAACAGCTAAAAGATAAAAAGGAAAAAGTTGTCTCAAGTTTCCAAATAAAGAATTGTTGTCATAGGGAGTATTTTCAAAGACATGGCTTCGGCTTACCATGGGATCATATCTTGTATCTAAGCAAGTTAAAATAAACAGTTGCAAAGCACTCTAACTAAACTTTTTGCAATAAATGTTTCTTTTCCTTTTTTAGATATGCAGTAACAACTGAATGGAATATTTTAAGATTAAATAACAGAAAAGGGAAAGTGCTATACACTAATCAAGGCAACAGACTAAGTTTCATTCTAATGAAGTGTTCAAAGGTACATTATTAATCAATGTATTTTAAAAGTCAAAGGAACTTAATCTCTTCTGATTTGAATAGTTTCTGCTAACAAAAACTTTCTGATGGACAGGTGTGTCAAGTTCCTCGTACTGCAGAAAGTTTTCTGAACTTCAAAAGGTTTTGTTGTTTGGCACTAATCTTCTCCACAACCTGAAAAATTCAGACTTCCTGTGAAAATTAAGTTGTTGCATTAACAAGGATTTTTGAAGGGGAAAAAAAATTAAAACCCGTAATCTAAAATATAAACTTTTTCCCTGTTCCCTTTGAATCTGGTGTGAATAAGAAGCGCTGAACAGAAATAATGAGAAAGAGACGTGGTAAAAGGCCAGTTTGGAAAGCAAGCCTAAAGAACAACCACTGTCTTTAACAACCCCAATATAATCTTATCAGACATGAACACTTCTCAGGCATATCTCTTACATATAAAAAACTCCAGAACTGTACAGTGGTTATGGTATTTGACGCCCCACAGCCACACAAACTTTTCCACAAAGTTTCCTGTGATCCACCCCAACAGGCACCTACACTACTCAGTCTGTAAAATAACAGATCTAAAAAGTTCAAACCTACAGCAACTTGCGACAAACCAGTCCCTCAGCTGAAAAATGCACATCAGTCATATAGGAGGAAAAAGGCGTCTTGAATAACCAGAGATGTTAGCTACAAGCTCGTTTGCAAAACTGCAGGCAAATCAGTATTACCCTTGGGCTGATTTGCAGTCAACACTGCTGCAAAGGTGCCTCTGTAGATGGAGGACACATATTGGATCATCGTGTTGCTTTAGAAGCCCTGTTATCCCACTTTGTCTCTTTTAAACAAAAAAGATTAATCTTGCAATAGCAGTTGGACTGGTGAGAAATTGCAAATGATCAACTGAAAGAGTGTGGAATAATTCCTCCCCTACTGTCCACAGCCATGCTTGGTACACTGTATAGGGAAATATCTGTCACAAATAAAATTACATCATTGATTTTGGGTAGCCTTTGGATTTACTTGTTAGTTGTTGGCAGAACAAAAGCATTTGACAAAGGAAATGCAGTAGTGTGAAAGGCCAAAATACTAAGAGGTAGTGTTATTTAAGCTATTCTTACTCCCATACACAAGTTTATTCTGATAAAGGAACTGGTTATTCTTACAGAAATTAAAAGCCAAAGGGACAGAAGCAAAACATTTCAGGATCTCAAATCAAGATGACAGACTCTGGCAGGCTTAAAAGCAGAGGAGAGAGAGCAGGATAAAGAGATTTATCTAGACAGCATCCAGAAGACATACCAGCAACATACTTCAAGCAGAGATGACTGCAACTGGGTAGGATGAAATGTGCTAATGCATGAAAGGACACCCTGCTGAACATGTTGCAGGCCAGAGGCCTAAAGTCTTAAGTCTCACATCTTATTTCAGAAGGTATGTCCCATCATTCCACTAAACATCTCTTCTATGCCACACCAGTCTGAATAAACCTTTTTTGGATGTGTGAGCAGAAGTCAGAGTGTTTTATCTTCTGACAAGCTTGTATTCATAGCTTACATAATAGAATTATTCCAGCCCTGGACTGAAGAAAATACCTTTTCCATTGTAAAATCTTCTGCTGTCCTCTTCATAGCAGATTAGAGAGGCCTCTGTACTGGATAAACTAAGAATAGTGCCCAAGTCAATGATTTATTTGTTGTCTGTTTCTACAAAATCTTGTCATTTAGAGGCAAAATGCCTCCAGTAGCTCTACAGCCATGCTCTAGTGTTCTGTGGCACATGGCACTGTGTACGGAAGAAAATACACCTAAAAAACCATGCCTCTGAATAATGCTATGACCAAGTATCACTTCTACTGTGCAAATGGAAAGCCAAATATTGACTGCCATCAATATTCCAAAACTGTTGAAACAGGCAGAAAATGAGCTACAGGTACCGTAATCACAAAGGAGCAGAGAGCTGCTTAACAGCTGCTATAACAGAGGTTGATGATAGCCATAACATAAGCATTTTGTACTTGTGTAATTCCATACATTTAGTACAACAGCCTGAACTTAAGGCTGAAAAGTGAAGAAAGTAAAGCAACTGATTTTGAAGTACAGCATTTCTTATGTATGTTATATGACAGCTAGCAGATGTATTTATACCAAATTTGGAGAGCTGCAAGGCTTTAATGAAAGAGAAGAGACGTGAAAACCTCATGAGAGAGTCAGTTCGTTAATATGAATAGGTATGAACCAGACTGAGATTTAACTACCTCAGGTTGCTCAAGGAACAGGCTATTCTCTTTTCATGTGATCAAAGTCAAACACAGCACAAATTGGAGCAAAATGTACAGCTGTACACTAACTGAATATCATATGCATAAGGATGGACACACATTCATATGCACCATGTCCTTCTCTGAGCATTTTTAGGATGCAACAGGTTTGCAGGCACAGGTGAAATCTTGATGTCAGCTAGCATTAAAAGAAGAATCAACGCAATTTCTAAACACTTGAAAAAATAATATATATATATTTAAAATATGTTAAGGTAATTAAGTTCAGAAATATTTACTGTGTTGTATTTCACAGCTATCTCTCAGAACACAATTACTCATGTGTGAGTAGTTTCATGTCTATGTTGCTACATATTTATTGAAAGAGTGAATGAAATTTTTGAGTTAATACTGAACAGAAACCCCTCCAATGCTGTTGGACGAAGTAAGTCAGTTTTTTTCCGCAGCTGAATAGACATTTCATTTAATAACCAGCTCAAGTTCCACACTACTTTACCACTTGGACATCAGCAAGATCACTGTGACACTGCAGACGTCATCAACGAGTATGTAAATTCTCTACTCTAAATACCATCTATTATTAACTGGCTCTATTCCGTGTCTAATCAAAACCAGACTGCTATCAAGTTCCATAGAAAAAAAACAAACAAAAAACAACAGAGGAGAATTCCCCATGCTCTGAAACATGAGACACTATAACAAGGTATTTTTTTAAGTTAATGCTGGAACATAAGCCATTTAGCTCTCTTGTCTTTTCAAGAGTTTCCATTTCAGATATCCACTTCAAAAATCAAGCAAATGCCCTCTTGTATCTATCTTCACTCAAACCCACAAGATTGCTATGATGCAGTTTTCATGGGAGTCTCAGCAGGGTGACCAACAACTACTAGTCTGAACATAGGCATGAGCAAATCCAGCACGACTCAAATCTTCTCAGACACACTGCTGAAAAAAACATGATGCAAAAGACCTCAGGGGACACACTCACATGTATTTTGGACTCGAGGATGTATTCTTTTCATTCTCCAACTCACTGGTAATTTTACAGGGGATGTGTTCCTACCTCTCAGCTCTAGCCTACCTTATCATCTAACAGAGAACAAAAAAAAAAAAAAGATCACAATTTCTACTGAAGAGGGATGGTGCAGCCTTACACAAGACCACATTTTTGTCTTCAGCTTCCACAAGAAACAGGATAAGGTGAAAAGAAATAAATCCTCAACTACAACTTGTTCAGGCTGCAGAAGAGGGCAAAGGCAACTAAGTGTCATGTCTCAATTGTTTTATACCACATTCAATAAAACTGATGAATACTGTATCTATACAGAATCCATGTGTCCAGTAACACCTCAGAAGCATCTTTCAATTAGATCTGCTCTGTAACTCAGGCAGAAACAATGCAGGTCTCTCTCTGGAACAACAGAAGCATCTTTACAAATGAGGCCTGATCACCAGACCACAAGCATAAAGGTTTGGCCTTATTACTTGAAGCTACATTTCCATTATTTGGAGGACAAACTCCAGAGTAACATGCCTCCACATGACACAAGACTTAGCTGCCAGTTTTCCAGCACTAATTGTGTTTTTGAAAAAAAATAAGTAGCTACATCAGACTGAACTATGATTAGAAAAACAAGGAAAAAAAAAGCAGACACCAAAAATTATATTTACAACAGCTATTAATGCAGAAACCATAACAAAGGAGATAAGGCATTTTAATCAACACTTTGTTGATGGGGGAGGAATATTTTCGTTAGAATTACAGAATGGTTAAGTTTGGAAGGGACCTTAAAGATCATCAGGTTCCAACTTCCCTGCTATGAGCAGGGGCACCTCCCACTAGAACACTGCACAAAGCCTCATCCAATCTGGCCTTGAACACCTCCAAGGAGGGGGAATCAACAACTTCTCTAGGCAACCTATTCCAGTACCTTACCACCCTCATGGTGAAGAATTTCTTCCTGATGTCTAACATAAATCTACCCTCTTTCAGTTTAAAACCCTTTGTCCAATCACTGCCCCTTCTGGTGAAAACTGCCTCCTTCGCTTTCCTGTAGCTCCTTCAGGTACTGGAAGGCTGCTATAAGGTCTCCCTGGAGCCCTCTCCAGGCTGAATAGCCCCAGCTCTCTCACTCTGTCTTCATAGCAGAGGTGTTGCAGCGCTTGGATCATCATGGCCCTTCCCTGGACACGCTCCAACAGGTCTGTATCCTTCCTGTGCTGAGGGTTCCAGAGCTGTACACAGTGTTCCTCCCTGGCCACACTTCTTTCAATGCAGCCCAGGACACAACTGGCTCTCTGGGCTCCAGTGCACACTGGTGGCTCATGTCGAGCTTCTCATCTACTACCACTCCCAAGTCCTTCTCCTCAGTATTGCTCTCTAGTCATTCTTCCCCCAGCATGTGTTTGTGCCTGGGGTTGTGCTGACCCAGGTGCAGGACCTTGCACTTGGCCTTGTTGTGACAGAACATACACAAAGAGAACAATGCTTGGGTTTGCTCACGGAGCAGTTCCTTTGACAACTGGCATTAACAGATAGTTCACAATTAAAAATGAAATTTCTCTGTTTAAAACGCAATACTAGTCAAGCAGAAAAAATCTAAAGTAGGTATTTCAAGCGATGCCAGAATACGTTTTTTGTAGGTTCCCCAACAAGAACAGTACACAACAAGGCCTAATGCAAAACACTAACAGAGATGAAAATGAGCATCTAAGTGTCTCCATCCACCCCATTTCATCACACCTTTGATAATGGATAGAAGTGGATCAAAGTGAAATCACTGTTGGAGGCTCACGGTTCACCAAGGGTCTGGCAATGCTGAATTTCCCATAATTATTTTTGCAAACTACATTTTTTTCTTACATATCTGCCTACATTTTCATGGAAAAGACCAGAACAATGCAGATAATCTAATCCACAAGCTATTATCTCACTATAGGAAATAATGCCTTCCAACAATGGGTCTAACTGACATGAATCTCAACAGAGCTTTTGACTGTGACACTATATATAAGGAGCCATTTTTCTTTCAGTCTTGGAAAAAGATATTCTTATTAGAATCAGATGACACTTGGTTGGCCAGATCACTGCTAGAGCCAGCTGGACTTTTTATTTTCTGTGCCATCTGAACACTAAGTCTGAATGCTCTGTAAGTCTCTTTCTTCAGTACAACCCTTTCCACCGTCCACATACTGTCCTCTATGGCAACACCCACTCTATCCGATGTTGCCCATAGCTTAGCTACATGTATTGGAAAATTTCAGTAAACCAAATGGACATATATATAATTCTGTTATTTACTGGACTTCTGTACTATAACTTTCCTTCCAGAAAAGGGTTGAACAAACCTGAATGGCTCTTCTTGAACTAGTGTAGCATAAACGACAGCTACAAAATTACCATCCATTACGACTACTGTGTCAATTTCTGGAGCCCCCACATAAGGACATGGAGCTGATGGATGGAGTCCAGAGGAGTGCCATGAAGATGATCACAGGGCTGGAGCACCTCTCCTGTGAAGACGGGCTGAAAGAGTTGCAGTTTTTCAGCCTGGAGAAGAGGAAGCTCCCAGGACACCTCATAGAGCCCTTCCTGTACCTGAAGGGCATACAGGAAAGCTGGGAGGGACTTTTTACAAGGGCTTGTAGCACTAGGAAAAGGGGGAATGACTTTACACTGGAAGAAGGTAGGTTTAGGTTAGACATTAAGAAGAAATTCTTCACTATGAGGATGGTCAGACATTGGAACAGGTTCCCTAGGAAAGTCGTGGGTGCCCTGGAAGAGTTTAAAGACAGGCTGGACAGGACCTTGAGCTACCTGGTATAGTGGGCGGTGTCCCTGTACATGCAGGGCAGTTGGAACTACATGATCTTCAAGATTCCTTCCAACCTAAACCATTCTACGATTCTATGATTTTACCTAAGTGGTCTGCCTGTCTTTCATTAACAGCCTGAACTAAGATTCTCGGAGGCCTAGCTGCTGAAGCACCCAAAGGAATGTGGTGCTTGTAGAGGACGTGCCCAGGTATGGTTGGTTTTGCGGGGGATGTCAGGAATGGTTATTTCATGGTAACTAACTAGAATGCTTCCCCCATCTATCCACAGAGAACGTTTGCCTCTACATTCTCCACCCTGCTGACTTTCTCTGCTGCCTCTCTGCAACCTGTACACTATTTCCTGCCACTATTTCTGGAATCTTATTAACCTACCTCACCTCAGTGTGCTACTTTTCAAGGATGAAGGCAAAAGCCAGTCAGTGCCAGGTATAAGTTTAGTTACAGGGAGTGAATACTTCAGTACAGCACTGAAGCTCATTTACCAAGGAACCAAGAAGAGGCAACTGTGTTGTCCTTGTACATACCCTTCAATGCCTGGTTCTCCATTTTACACAGGTGTTCCACCTCCCAGTACTTAACTCCATTACAGTAACAATCACCCCAGTGTGAGACAGCACACTATGACATTTTACAAAGAGAAGACCAGGGCACTATACAGTAGGCTGAGAAGGGAGCAGTTGCCCATGTCCTCCTGGAATCTCTCACTGACATAGGGAAAAATGGCTATTTTCAGTATTTGTTTACAGCTTTCTGGCAGGAAAATAGAGTATCTCTGTGCTGTGGGCAGCTCAGAGATCTTCTAGATAAAGCAAGAACTTTCTTTTCAAGTAAAAGCAGAGAAACGAAGAAGACAGCTTGTCCTGATGTATTCCTATTATCTGTAGAGAAATTACTTGCTCTGTGATGACAATATTTGAGGACACTTTTGCTAACTTTTGCCTAGCTGGTCTAGTCAGCTACCCATGAATTTTAGTTAATGTAAGTACTACAAAAGAAGTCTGTAAAGACTGGTGGACCAAACACAAGATCTCTTTGGCATAAAAGTAACCCATGTATAATAAGGTTAACTGGAAAGGATATATATGGGCTTGGCAACAGCTACGTGCAGGGCATGAAGATCATTAGTTGCAGCAGCGATATCATTAGATAAGCACATAATTTCTAACCACATGACTGCCACATTTATGGAGATGGTGGTAAGAAGACAATACTTTGATATTATGTCTATGCATCACCTGTCAAATGCCAGCAAAAAATCCTGCTGCCCAAAGCTTATCTGTAGTATTATGTTTCCTAACAAGCGTTTCTCACAGACTGTGTATAACCACTAAAAGGCAGCGCAGTGGAAATATTTCAGGTAAGCCAATGAGGCGCTTTTGTACAAAGAAAAGGATGCCCAGATTCATGGTGTCTGTTTGTACATGGCACAATTATTTTTTAAAAGCTGCTTTTGTAATTTAAGCATGTGTATACAGTGAATAAAGTAAGAATGACAGAAAAAAATAGAAACAATTAAAAAACATCATCATGAACAAAGGCAGGTAATCCAGGATTGTAAACCTGTTTTGTGTCACACCTCAAATTTAAACATTTCACTTTGCAAGCCTATCCTTTTTTTCAGATCAAGCATTATAACTTCCTCTATAAAAATAAGGAAGATCTACCAGTGAAGAATTAAAAAATATGATAGTCAGTATGAGTTAGTGTTATCTTCAAACACTGAAAGTACAGGCACATACGTACATCTTTTTTCATTCACAAAAAGATCAGTAGAAGATTGCCTGCTGCAAAGGAGTTAATCTGGATCAAAGCTGAAATCAAACTTTCATTTTGTAATAATATCTCCTTTTTTATCTGCATTTTGTATTTCTCTCAAGTAAGAGTTTAGGAAAAAAGGTCAGTGAGTTGTGATCATGCAAAGGTCAGTCAATTGATTTGCCTTTTAACTTACCAGCTGATAAACAGTTATTAGGAAACACCTGTTATGGCACCACATACGTCAGACAAATAAACCATAAAAATTACATTCCCTCTTTTCCCCAGAATTACATAATTTGCCTGCAAGCATTTTCCACTGCTTTCAGTAGTGTATCTTCTCCAGTATCTGCAACGTATTTTTGCTAAAAAAAATATTCAAATCTAAAGCTTTCCATATCCTTTGGAGTCTTAAGTTCCAGCCTCCTCATTTCTTTAGGTTACATTCAGTAACTGGACATTATCTTATGCCGTAACTGTAAGGGGACAGAATGTGCCACTTAATGTTACTGGTGTCTTACGGTAAGGTAGCTCAACCCGTTGCTCTAAGATAGACAGATTGAATAGTACTAGGCTAAATACTACCTGTAGAAACCTGAAAATGGTATACTGACTTCAACAGTAGCAAATGTGTGTGAAAGCAGAAGAATGCCTACATGGAACATGAACTGCTTGCTAGCACACCTCTGCCATTTCTCCTTCATGTGTGACGCTGTTTTCAGCAATAGAACAACTGTTCCACCAGCTGTCTCAGTAGCGGGGCTGACAGGTTTGAGGCAGGTCCAGTGCCACCACAAACATAACACACTCCACTTCCAAGTAAAAAATATAAATATCCTCTAAATACAATGCAAGGGTTAATTTATTTTTGTTCTAAGGCAGTATCAGGATGTTACGGGTCAGTGGACACCACTCAAATGTATTTTCTGTCCATGAATTTTCAATTTGCTTGGGAGGAACTCCTCACACTGACCAACTTCTGGCACATCACTCATTTGGGTCTGCATAACAGAGCCCATCTTCCACAGAATATTATATCTGGGGTTGTACAACCCACAGAGAAGAGATCTACTGCAAACTTTGCAAATATATAACTATTGCTAAACATGCCAGAGAACCCCATTTTATAAATCTGTATGAACCGTAATTAACTCTTTCTGTATAAAGTTTATTGAATTGCTGGCAGGCAAGTATAATCTTCTCAGATCTAATATTGAAATAATTAAAAAAAAAAAACAATGCAACAAAAGAAACCCCAAAACTTCTACAACTTCAATCCTTCAGAGGCACTTATTCCCCAGTGACACCTTTACAGCAGCAGCAGAAACACACTGAGCTACGCAGTCCAACTCTAAGCTGAATGTTTTAAGCATCTCTCCAGGAAAAACGGATTACAATACTAGCATAAATCTTTCTCCCCTGAGCTTTGGAACACATAAAAATATTCCCTGAGCCTCTCTAACTCTTGTTAGGATTTTTTCAAGTAGTGGTAAGCATGAGTTCTGCTGGTTGCATATTGCTCCCTGGAAGTACAGGAAGGGAATGAAACTCCACCATAATCACACAAATTCATTTACAAAATTTTCTAAAAATAAATCATCAGTGATGTAACTTTTAGCAAGTCCCCTTCTAACAGAATCAAAACCAATATTCTGTTCTTCTTCTTCAGCTGCACAATACCCCCTGTAGCTTCGTGCTAGTTAAACCTAAGTTACTTGGTTTCTGTACTTAACTCACAGTTAAATTAACACAATGATTTCTCAGAATGATTGAGCTACCAATCAAATAGGATTGGTAAATAAATTCAAACTTTGTTTCCAGCCAACAAAAGCTTAAACAATTATTCTAGTTTAAGAGAAAGCACTTCTTTCACCCTCCTGCTGCTCAGACTAGTACTGAACACTGTAGCTTGTAGCATAACAGACTGCCTAGGTTTCTGCTGCATGACACCGACCTTCTCCTGAACAGCAACAAATGACAGCTAAAAAATGGAGAGTCACAGTGAGTGAGACTTCTCAATTTATTGCACTGGTTAAGACTGACCTCACTTTTACAACTTTACCCGATTCAGCCTGAAAGATTAAACACCTGGGGACAAAACAGAAGGTCAGCTAGTTGGCGCATAAACAATGTCTCTGACATCAAGCTTTCCATACACTGTCTAGGGCTTGTAGTCCCATTCTGAAGGGAAAAATCAGATATGGATCTTGCGTACCTGAAGAACTTCATTAAGTTCATTCGCATACCTCTGCGCAGGGGAACAGGACCCAAGGCTTGAAGTTAGAAGGCTCTAGAGAAGGTCGGGGAATTATGTCTCATTTGTAGTGTGAAGTCACTGATGTGACTACACCATACAGGATAAAGGACACTTAGAAGACATTCTGAATCCCAGTGCTCCCTAACAAGCAAGCTATTTCTGGCAACAGATTTCACTGTGATACATACCTTGGGAATATACCCACTTAGCAATCAGGGATAGAACACTTGGGAAAAAATGACTCCCCAGACCTTGTGAGTTCCTTTCCACAGAAAGAGCTAGTTGCTGATAACCTGTTCTCCTTTCTCCTGGATGCTGTTTAAGGTTAAACCTTTGCAATGGAAAGTTCTTCAGGGAGGGGAATCACAGCATAGCAGAAAATGTTTTTCTTTTCTTTTGAGGAGAAAGCCCCGTATATTTTAGGTTCTTCTTTCACAGATGCTTAACTTCTTAAAGAGAACCCTTGGACTGCCAAGTCCCACATGAATTGGCAGCCCACTATGGAACTGGGCAGCTGCTCGATTCCAAGACTTTCATGTGAAGGTTATTACCATGGCATACAAGCACCCAAACAACTTGAGACCTCCACAGGAAGCCAAAGACCACTGCCGAAGATACAGACTTTAACCCTTGACACTCTCAGCCACCATCAGAGGCTGGGAAGCTCTAGTGGCCTCAGACGAACTCAGGGACTTCTGCCGCTCATGGAACCAGAAGCCCTTCTCTCTCTCTCCCTTCCATCAGTTAGCCTAAACAGCCTTTATCAGGTGGCAAGTCCTCCTCTTCCTCCCCCCAAATAGTAAGCATTTCCAGTCTCCTCACCTGGTCAATTTTTACAGTACCTCTCAAGTTAAAAGCAGACGGAGGCTGCATATTGGTATGGCCAAGCCAGGCAAGAAGCATGGTGGGGAACCACGCCAAGGCAGGCAAGTGCCCACGGCTTTGGCAGAGAGGCTTGTTCCCTCTCTGCCTAGGACAGAAGTCAGACGGAACTCCTATTTCACTGCATCTTGCCTGCACCAAAGTTTGTGAACTTTCAATAAAGTTCTGTGTTTTCCTGGCAGCCAGAGAAGAGGATCACAGCTTCTCACTGAAGCACATGCACAGCACAGTAAGCGATAAAGCACAGCTACTGGATTCCTGTGCAACGGCAGAGCAGGATTTCCATGCTGTTGCACGAAATCAGTAGAAGCAACATTTGTGCGCCTTGCCTCTGGAAGTGCGACACGAGAGATCAACGCGGTGCTCGGAGCAGCCTCCTGCAGAGCGCCTATCTCGGCTGAGGGGAGATGTTCGTGCTTACAACTTCAGCCTGTACGCGGAGACGCCTTGGCTAGCCTTCCCTACGAACTTCAAGCCCCATCCAAGGCCCAGAGCAGCGAAATCCTCGCCGAGCCCGTCGCCCTGGGAGCTTCCCCCGCCGCCGCCTGACAGGGCCCGGCCACCGCCGGGACTTCGTCGAGTAACTCACCGCGGCCGCCCTTCCCGTGTGGGGCGGCTCGGGCAGGAGCCGCGGTGCCCACAGGACTGCGCGGGGTCCCGGCAGGCGGGCGGGCTCGCAGCCGCCCCCCGCCTCGGGCAGTACTCACAGCCGCAAGGCGCCCCTGTTTTCCCGCCTGCCGGCGGCCCGCGTATCCTTCTGCTCCTCCGCATCGCACTGCTGCTCCGTCATGAGAACCATCGGCCCGGCTCGGCCCGGCCCGGCCCGGCCCGGCACCGCCCGCCGCTGCCGCACGACAGGCAACCGGTGGCGCGCCTCGCTGCGGGCCGCCCCGCCCCGGCCCTGCCGCCCCGCCCCGGGGCCGGCCCCGCCGCTGCCGGCCTGGGCTGGCGGGAGCCGGAGCGCGGGTTGGCGGCGGGAAGCTGTTACAAACCGGTTCCGCCGGTCCGTTACGGGGGTGGCAGATGCCGCGGGTTGCGGCGGGGAGGTCGGTCCCGCGCAGTGACTAACGCGGCCCCGGCTCTAGCGCCGGGAGCCTGCGCTCCCCGCCTGGCCGGTCTGTTACGCGCCTTAAATTATTCAGTCGGGGAGTTGTGGCGTGAGACGCCGCCTCCCGCTGCCTCGAACAAAAGGTGTCCGTAATGTTCTGTTCTGGGGGGCAGGAGATGCTGTGTCACGGTCTGAAGAGCGATGTTGTCGGGGGCCGGGGCCGCGAGGTGAGGGCAGCCGGGCCGCGGGGCTGCCCGGGCCAGCCTGGGACAGGACCCGCCGGAGCGGCCTCCCGCAGCTGCTCGTGTCGGCGTTTCCCTGCTGTCTCTCTGAAGCAGGCGGTAGGCCAAACACTGGCGCTGGGCCTCCAGGCAGCTGTACTAACATGAACTTCGGTGGTGATTAGCTGGTATTTCCATCCGTGACTGCCTCAGGTGGTTTTTTGTTTCTTCCCCTTCGCCAGCAGCCCAGGCTGCCCGTCTGCCCAGGGCACGGCCCGGTGGTGTGCGAAGAGCAGCCAGCCGAGCCCTGCCCCGGCCTGTGAGAGCGGGGCTGTCCGCGCGGTTGTCCCCTCAGAAATGTTGTTACACGGCAGCATTCGGCACAGCTCGTTTTGCGTGGCAGACACAGACTGTCGAGGTGTGTATGAAGAATTTTTTTCATTACCTGGTTAATACCCGAGTTGTGGTTCAGTTTGGTGAACTAATATTTTCGCGAAGGAAAGACGGAGGCTGCGGCTGTAATTGTCCAAAGAATCTAAATCTTAAGAATGCCAACCTTTGGATGAGAGTTCAAAGTAACACCTCTAGAAAAATGTCTATTTTAATTATTTAATATGTTAGAATATATTAATAAAATTAATAACAAAATGTAATAAGCTTTCTTCCTAACTGTGGGACTGTTCACAGTTGGTGAGGAGAGAATGCATACAGGCGATTGGCCTCTGTTAGAGGACATCAGGATAGGAGATGAGTGTTTATGTACATTTCAGATTAAAATATGTGAGATGTAAATTGCAAGAAAGGTTCTTCAGAAATGTTAGGTCCTGCACCTGTGAGACTTTGCTGCCTTCTGCTCTGCTGTGAAGCCCCTCATCAGGTTTAGCACTGCATTGCAGAGCCTCTCCCACCCCATATGCCAGATGCAAACTTTGTTATCCAAGGGATAACAAAACAGGCCCATCGCAGCTGTCTGGGCGGTTAGTAGAGCTGAAACTGAAAGAGTTGGGAGGGTAGGGTTGGCAGCCTGCATCTGTTTGGACCCAGCACACTTTGCTGGGGTTCGGGAATCAGGGTGAGGTTTTGGATTCCCTGGGGATTGTTCTCGTATCAGCATGCACGGTATGTCTGGAATCAATAAAAAAAGCAACTGCCTACCCTTTTGCCCCTTTTTTGGAGGCCTTCCATTGCACTAGGAAGTTGGTGTTTTGGTCCTAATTTTGAGGCTGAAGGCAGACTTGTGGTTGGGTAACTCATGTAGCTCTGCCCACTACAGCAGAACAAGAATGTGAGAAAGTCTGACTTTAAGATATTTGAACAAACAGAATCAGCTGCTTTTTCAGTGTTTAGATTTTCAGTCTCTGGCAGATTCAGCCACATGTTATTACTGACTGTTTTGTTCACTCATCTCCAGAGGTTCCTGCTTCTGCCACGGTGGTGCAAGAACTGGAAAGGAGCTGCTTGGTTCTGGGAGCTCAGTCTCTGTTTTCAGTAGTCAAGGTATGTACTGTAGAAGAAACTGGCCTTCAAAATAAAGGGATGCCTGCAGCCTAGACACTAAAATACTTTGTTCCATAACATGGTATCTTAGTTCTGGCAAATTTTCCATACATGCCTCTTTAGTGTGTTTTATTATTATCTCTAAGTGACAGTGGAAGTAATAACCAATTATTATAGCTTGTGTTTTTTTGAGAATTTGGAAAATAAACTCTCTTTCCATGCTCTGTCGAATTGTATGTTGCAGCAATTCCAGAGTAAGAGGACATGCTCCTGAGTGATTAAATTCCTGAATGCCAGGATTCTCAGTAATATGAATGAAGAGTGTCTTATATATGGCTGCATAAGTGGATGGAATGTGCTCGAAAATATTATGCTTTTAATTTTATATGCTGTGGCAAGTCATTTATGCAAAAAAAGCATAAAAGACCTTTTACTGCACAGTTACAATTGCTCATGTGTACAGATACAGTAAGGGAAGTATGTGAAGACCAAGCTGCCACCAACAGAGACCCACTGTTATGTGAAAATCTGGACTGTACCAAATCCCATGGCAGTGATACCAATTTTTCTGCATATATAATCTTCTTTTAATATATCTGCCAGCTAGGCAGGAAGCGATAAATACAAATATAGCTTGTTCTATCCTGGTGGATCAGCTTAGCTTGATTTGTCGTCCTCTGCATAGAGGTACAAAGGAAGTCCTGGGTGACATCCAAGTGTGACATCTCTGTATACGGATTACATGGACAAAAATTTCAATCCAAGTGCTCCACTATGTTTAAGACATCAAACAGATTATGTGCATCTGATGAATAATATGCATGCATGTACGTAAATGTTGGATCTGTGTATCAAAAAGAAATATACGTGGATACCTCTTTGAATCAGATATGCATGCATGCATCCAGATATTCATGATATATCTAAATATGGTGATAATTTTGTTGAGAGAAGCCGTTACTCATCTAGCAGTGTCTGAAGAGCAGCAGTATAGTATGTTAAGTATGTAAGAAAGTGAAAGTTAGCACAACTTCTTTGGAGATAAATTGAATCTTCCACCAAAAAAAGCAGTGCCCAGACCTTCCAGGAGCTTAGTAAAGGATTGCTCGTATTCTGTGGAGGGAAGGTTAAAGTGAGGGACACCAGATAATGTGAAAGCATGAATCATGGTATCAGTTTTCTAACAGTCTTTACATCAGATGGGGTTGTGAATAATAAGCTATTCTACTGAGCTGGATAGACTTACTGCTTTGTCTTATTTAGAACTAGAAGCTATATTACTTGAGGAAAGCAACAATGTAGACATGTCTTGCATAACAAGGCCTCACAGGGTGAATGCCTAAACGCAGGTGCAAGCCTTTGAGCAGTAAACTGGCAGCTAGTGTTTTGGGTGCTCATAACTGAGCTGTGAAGACAATAAACCTTTTGGGAGATGGTGGGTATGTGCTTGTCTCTTTTAACATGCGTGCTTGTATTAATCTGAACTAAGCCTCAGGCTTAGAACATTGCATTGAATGTTTCCGAGGGATATAATTTCAATGCAGAAGTGAATTTCCTTTAAATAAGTTCACATTTCCATCAAAAAATCTTCAGAGAGAAAACCTGAATTCATGGCTCCTTTCTTGTGTCCAAACAAAAACCCAGCTGCACAGAACAATCTTCACAGTATGTAACAAGTTGTAACAGTTTTTTTCTGTCATTTTGCTATATGCAAAATATAGAGAAATATTAATACCAGATCACGGATAGAAAGCACAAGTATTGTATTTAATTGATTTATGCAATGTAATGCATGAAATGAGCTGCCAAGCCAGGATTAGAACCAAGGACCCTTTTGACTTCCATTCCCATGAGTTTGCATACCTCTCCATACTGTACTTTTTTTCCTGCCTTTTTAAAAAATGTATTTTTTATCTAATATCAGTGCTACTGGCAAATGATCAATCTTCACTTTTTAATATTTTATTTGACATACAACCACATCTGATTATTGCTAGGGTTGATGTTAACATACATAGCAGTGTGGCATTCACAGAGCAGGTGGTCAGTAGTCCTGGTCTAAATTGCTTAATAATTTGCTTAAAAATCTAATTCTCTTATAGTAAATATATTTTTTTCAGGGTAATTCTGAAGATTAGTGAAAACCACAGGCTTGAAATTTTTCTAAAGTGTATGAGATCTGGGTGTAGGGTGTTGATTCACATTATAGGGATAAGCTCCAAAGCAGAGGTTGGGATCTCTTGTTTTTGCCAACATTTTGATATGGACTACTGGAAAATGTTTTGTTCTAGTGTTAGGAAGCTCTATACATTTGTGCTGATAAAATGCTGCATATACATGTGGCCAATACTTTTATGACTACAAATCTCTCATCTGTAAGGCATGACTAACACCTCAGCTATGGCTCCAGAGTCTTAATTTGCTTCTGAAATCAGTTCCACCCTGCATAAGGAAAAACATGCTGCCATGGGGATAAACTCACTTCTCCTGTCTGAAATGTTAATAACCCCCTGGACTCTGGCAAGTTTGTGCTCATCCACATGAAGCCAATTACAGGGAGGTGAAAACAAAGGTAAATAAAACTTAGCCATATAGACAGTTTTTGTCCTCAGGCATTATTAAGTAGGATAAATAAGAGCAATCATGAATATAATACATTTTCTTTGTGCATAGGTCTTAATATGTGGGAAATATGCTCTAAGTAGGACTGTATTGAAAATAGTACTTAAAAATGCAGAGCCTGCATTTCTTTTTCTGAAAAGCATTTTCATTTATTTTTCATGTGGCTCTTTTTGGATAAGGCTATTGTGGGTGTGATAAACACATGGAAAGCAAGTTTGGTGAGAGCTTGGTCCAGCTTTTAGCTCATTGAGTGCAATCATGCATTTGTCTTACTAGATTGTCTAGTATTTGCAGCCTGCTATTCCATCATTGCTACTAATAAAGGAATAGTTTCATGGTAGGGCTGCATAATCAACTTGGTAAAGTGGATTTCTAGAAGGCCTGCCCTGTCTCTTGCTACTTGGCAGGCAGATTGATTATTGAGAAATCTGAGGCAGAGGACTCTGTTCTTTGTAAGGGCTGATCACATTGCTTTTCGAGCATATATGATACTTCTTTTTGTGTACTGGTTATCTAGTGTTAAATAAAGAAGTAGGTAAGACTGTCTGCCCAGTGCTCTTGGCTGGACAGAGAGAAGAGGGCAAACTTTCTGTTGCCGAAGTTATAAGCTGTTAAACATCACCTACTTGTATTGAATCCTCCATGTACCACTCTATGTACTTCTCTCCCATGCCTAATTGGAAAATGAGATCAAGACAGGCATACAAAAACATATGTGGATGTTGTTTTAAAAAAACAGACTGTAAGTGATTACTTCTAGATAAGAGCCTTTGAGAGCTCTAATTAAAACATAAAATTTGTGATTCCTTAATCTCTGTTCAAACTATTGGACATTTATCTCTTTGACATTTGAATTAGAACAAGGACAGTATGCACATATAATATTAAAAAACCCGCATAACATTTTAAAAGAGGAAAAATGAGGCCAGCAGACTTATTTATACTTATGACCCAATTAGTGATACGAGCTGTCACCCCATATAAAGAATTTGTTTGCAGCTACAAAGAAACACAATTCAGTCACACAAAGAATGTATTTCCTCAAATCACTTCAGGGTGGCTGGACACTGAGCAGATACTAAGGAGAATTCTTGGTAAATAATTTTCAGATTAGTTAAGAACTAATAAATATTTAAAGCTCCTATGAATAGCTTTTTAAAGCTAGTTTTTTTCATAGTTTTTTGATATAAATACTACTGATGTGTACTTGTCTCTCTCTTGCAATAGGTGTAAAGGGTAAATGGTAAGTGCCAGTAACCCTCTGAGGCTGCATTCCTTCATTAATCTATGCTTAAGTGTGCATGATTTATCCATAACTCTTCATTACATTGAATTCCACCACAGTCCACAATCTCAAGAAGTCCACCCTCCCGAAGTAAGAAAACAGATTTCACCTTAAAAATGGCTTGTGGTTGTTCTGTCAACAAACCCTTTTACACTGTTCATGCAAGCATTCAACTGCCATCAATACTCCTTGTGATTATGGTAGCATTTCTTCTGAAGCATAATTTAATAGACATTAAGTTTCCTGTATGCACTCATAAAAAGATTTTGTTAAATTCCCTGTTTTAACAAAGCTTAGTTTTATTTTATATGGAGACGGACTCAAATATCATAGATATTATTGGATGACCTTGCAGAGGTCATCTTAAGATGTGCTATGCACATTCAAAGCCTTTCTTCTGTGTAATAGATAAGGAAAGAGAGAACACCCTCCTGTCCTCTTTTACAGTTGTGTAACTTTTACAGTAACACTAGTGATATTATCATTTCTGCATGCATTGCCTTCTCATATTAAGCTTCCTCTTCAGGCTATTTTTACTGCTCTGTTTGTCCCACTACCCTGCTGTGTTGCTCCCCCCCAGCACTGAGTACATACAGGACACTCAAACACATTGGTATTTACCTTACAAACACTGATCCGACACTCTCTGTAGGGCTGACTGGGGTGCCATTGCTTGATTTTCGGAAGCTGTTCTGACTTTCAAAATTAAAAACTGAGTCCTCTAAAGAATTCCTTTTTCTCATTGTTTTAATGGAGTTAACTGCAGAGTTAGTGAAGTTCAGTTCCAGAGTGATCCTTCAAATGCACAGCCTTTCACTGCTCTAGGAAGTGTGGGCTTAATATGACTCCAGCTCAGGCTAGTTTTTCAAATCAGTTAATGAGTAACATATTGACGTGACATCATAAGGTGGTTTTCTTTTTTATCTGCAACACTTTGTAGGTTTACTTGGAAATGAAAATAAGGAAATCAAGGTGCACTGTGTCTTTGGAAAGTCATTGTTAATAGCAATAACTTGTTTTGATGAATTAAGAGAACGAAAGAATGTAGAACAAGAACTCTAATTCAAATGATGTTTCATTGCAGGTTTATACCAAAACCTGTGACATGTTCTGCCATAAATTCTACTTTGTAAATTGTCTACCTGCCATTCATTACATAATATAACTTATCTTTCAAAAGTGACTTTATCCACCCATCCTGACATGTCAAAATTACTACATTGCACTTCTCCAATGACAAACTGGTGCACATGCGTGCATGTAGCTGCTGTAAGTCAAGTAATTTCAGCTTAAATACAGGTAATCTTTTATCTCTCAATGTACCAAAGCCCAGCTGAACAAAACCAGTTTGCCTAACCATTTTTTCCATAGGAATTGGCAAACATTAACTACAAACTTACACAGTTTTCTGTTTGTTAAAGATTACTATAATGATTACATTAGTCTAAGAAATGATAAATGATGTTTCTTTAGATTTCAAGTCCTCTTACAGTACCTAATTATCACCCTAAGGTCTCCAGAAATTCTGTTAAACTTAATTTAGGGCCTGCATGGTAATAAGGTTTTGTCTATGAGACTGAACAAACATGTGGAATGTAGCTCTCTCTATTCTTAGCATCTATAAATAGATTGTGAAACAATACAAATGCATTTTGGACTGTTCCCAGGTTTTACTTGTAAGCTCAAAGACATCCAGTCAAACTGTGATGTCTTTCTTAATATGTTATGTTTTTTTTTTTTTGTTTTCCCCTTGGTTTCTGATTTATTTGAATGACCAAATACCTGGTCTTTGCTTTTTTAAATATAAAATTTATTTTGTGATTAGTATTTAGCAAACTGTACTGAAATCTGTAGCTGTTAAAATAGAGGATTAACACAGTAGCTAAGAAGAAAAAATAGATGAAACAGCAATTTCTTTGAAACTGAAAATTCCAAATAAATGTGAGAAGTCCTGAAAGAAAAAGGGCAGAAAAGGAATGAAATACACACTATTTGAGATCTTAGATATGCACCATGAAGTGGAAAAAATTGAACACTTATATTTAGGAGGAGTATTTAAGCTGCTTGGAAATAATTGAGTTGGACTTGTATTTACCTGAGTTAAATCTCCTTCAGTAGCTATGCTACACATCTTTGCTTTATTGGTATCTTGGCCTTTTTGTTACTCTTGATTCTGTTTGATCCTGTGTGATCATAGAATAGAAACACAGGGCTGGCTAGCTAGGCACACTCTCTGTACTTTATTCCTTCTCCATGAAACAAGTGATATAACCGTCAACAAATACAGTAAACAGAAGCTATTTTCTTCCTCTACTCACAAGGAGGATTGGCCTTGGCTCTGTTGTGTTGTTCACATCTATCCGCTTAGGATTGTATGTCTTCATTCTTTTTAAAGGAACAAACAACCTTAAAACTGATTAGGAAACTTAAGTGACATGGCAAGCTCGTAAATCATTAATATGAAATATTTATCTTTGAAAACGATCTATTTGTACAGTAAAATGTAATGAAAACCCATCATGAAAAGTCAGAGTGGCAGCTATGTACCTTCTGTATTATAAAGAGCAAGTACAGAGAGAGGGCAATTTAATTCCTCCCCGAACGGATAATTGCAGGAACTTTTTTAGCAGGGAGCAACCATAACATGATTCCTTCCTTCAAGTTTATGCATCTTTGCTGTTGTCCACAAAACAGCTAATTTCGCTTACAGAGTGCTGTGCCTCCCTCTAAATTATGATATTCCATCATGCACTACCACATGGTAAGTCTGTGCTTTTCAGCCTGCAAATACATGACCATGTCACATGCCTGTGCTGAAGGGCTTCTAGGCTTCCCATGCTACTGCTGTACTAACCTGGTGTTGCAAGCAGTTGTCCTTGAGAAGCAAGTCTATTTTAGTTCATTAGCTGGGGATAATCGGGAGAGGCCTTCGCTGGCTTAAAAGGCATTTTGTTTAGACTTATGTGGGGAAGAAAAGAACAGTTTTCCCACACCTGGTCAGGTACTTAGCTGGTGAGTTAAATTCTCTTGTGGCTACACATCTGGTATTACTGAGCTAGTTTAGGATTAGCTGAGGCCTGACTACATAGAAGCATAGAATCAATTAGGTGGGAAAAGACCTTTAAGATGATCAAACCCAACTGTAAACCTAACACTGCCAAGTCCACCACATGAACGTCAGTGCAGTGACACTGGTGTTTTTTGTACGGCCATTTGAAGCAAAACAAGCTTGTGTGAGAGTGCCCTGAGCCTCTTACTGCTGCTGTTTATTCAGAGAGCTTACCTTTCTTGAGTGCTGCATCTGTAACTGACCAGATTGATGGAGGGAAGAGGAGCAGGCCTGACAGGTGCATTTGTGGTGGAAGCAGAGAGGTTCAGTGGTTTCAGTGATGGCATTATATGCCCAAGGGATGCATCTTTCCTTATTATCAGGCTCAGGCAAGCTGCTTTTTACCTATTGATTTTTAGTTCCCCTGCACAACTGTGATCTTGAGATGTTTTGGAAATAGTTGTGGCACAGGAAAAGGAGATGGTAGTTTGCACAGTTAGGAGCCCAAGAGGGCTGATTTGATAGTGCCTTTATAAAAGATCCGACTTCATTTCATGCTGTTTTTATTGGAAGGGGGTCTAAACTGTATGATCTACTTCAGGATTGCCTCATTTTGATGCAAGAATATGCAAAAGTTTATAATCACCATGCAAATTTTTAAAGCAATCAATCAGTCCCTGTCTCTCTGATTCCTGGTATCCATAAAATTCTCCAAGGAAGCTTTAGATACCACAATTTCAACTATAGAGGCATGTGGCAGATAAGTACTTACTTTTCTTAGCTGTTGCTTCAGATCTCTTAGCACTAGTTAACAGACACCAATATCTAGTCTCTCTCTGATGCAATGGATCAGGTGTGGGGAGAAGTTGATACACCTGATGATGTGGCTATCTGCTGTACAGGAACTTCTCCCCGGAGAATTGTTCTTCATGGTCTGAAGAGATAGCTGGCTCACTGGCTTGTAAGCTTGAATACATTTTTGACTGTCTCTTGCTGTCTCATATAATGAAAACAGCTTTTCCCCTTTGTTTCTTGTTTCTTTTCCTGTAATCTACTTTTCTTCAACTCCATATGCATATTTGGCCAAGTGAAGTCTTATTTTTATCAATTATCAAACTATGCCCTCTAGTTCTGACCTTTGTCACTGACACTCTGTTATCACTTACCTGCTAGACTATATCTTGTGGAGTCTAGCACTGTTGCAATTATTTCTGATAGGCGACCAAAGGGGAAAAAAAAATATAGTTGTTGGTGTCCTTGAACCTCATAAAATTATGTTCTTAGTCTGCAGTGACCATCACTGGAATGCTAGAATTTGTCCTGAAAATTTGTAATTTTCTTCTGTTATCCTCATGACTGCTGTGAATTTTTTTTTAGTGTGAGTTACTCCAGGAAAAGTTTATTTTTGCTTTCTCAATTCCTGAAGTGTTTCTTATGAAAGAGATGCTGGGAACTATATTAGTGATGCCAATTGTGTTACACCTATTTTAAGTCTCTGTGTCTTTATGAAATTATTTTGTGTCATCAGATAGAAGAAAAGTGATGAATTACAGATATTCAGAGTGACAGCTTTCACTTATCCTAGGAAAGCCTTTGTGTCTTGTGACAGGTAACTGCTAAGAAACTGCATAAAGCTTACAAATTGCAGTTATGATAAAGGGAGATGTAGTTAAACAAAAAAGGTGAAGAGATGGCTGGAAATATATTCTGAAGAAACATTCAGTTTTATTAGCATTCAAGAATTAACCAATTCAGCAAAAAATTAGCTGTTGTACCTGTGGCAGGATGTCATACTGAGATGGTAGCGAATGTTTTTGTGTACAGTCTTAGATTTTATAACTTGGCTGGAGTGCTACCACAAAACCTTATAGATTTTACAATAAAGAGCAGGGGAATAGATGAGTGGGTGTTTCATGAGTGTGTTCAGAGTTTCAGAATTTACAGGTCTGTAAATGGGAGTAAGAATGTGCATAGTCTGTTATGAACCTTAGAATAATTGGGGGTGGGGGCGTGGGGCTGAGGGAAACAACATTTAACTAGTAGCCTAAGGCTCAGAGTTCTTGCTTTATAGGTTTGCCATAATTTTTGTTTTCTGTGGTATGTTAAGAAGCAGCTGCTCTGATTCAGAGCAGTGTCCTTCATGGTTAGGAATGCCTCCAGTTTTGTTTTCTTTTTTGCTGCCTCTACCAAACCAGTGCAAAAGTGAGTAGTTTTTACTTAGAATTATACATTTGAAAAGTGTGCCTTTCCACAGATAAATCCAGAATGAAATACAGTTCAGATCTAGTTAGCTGTACAATTTTTATGGACATTTTTAGGTAAGTTATATCTAGGTTGCCGTGTTCTGTGCCTCTTTCTAATCTTAGACTCCTTGGTTTTTCTTTGAACTTGTGTTTGATCTGTTCCACTCTATGCTTAATCTGCACCAGTGAGATACCCTCAGTTTGTATGCAGTGAGTTTTGAGTTGTGCCTTTTTCTGCTTAATTTTACACCAGTACTTTATTGGATATGTGGGATGCTACAGGCAGATACCTAGGACTGCTGTGGCTCCTGTGCTGCTCTGAATGCTGGATGAAACAAGAACTGGTAGAATCACAAACACATTTATGGAGCAAGGAGGCAAAAAACTTTAACTGCTCTGGTGCAGTTAAAGTGAGATAGGTAGATGAAAATGTAGCATAGAAGAATGACACCTAGACATATACAAGAATTAACTGAATGGTGTTTTGTCTGTACTTGTGAAGGCTAGTAACTGTTTTTCTCTTCAGTAGTCTTGTATGAAAGTGTCCTTAAAATTATGTCCTTTTTGCTCTGTGGTATGATGGTCTCAGTAGATGCAATTGTGCTAACTCCAGTCTATGGAATGCTCACTTTCCTGCCCTGGAGCAACCTTATGCTCAGCTTCTGGAGCCACTTATATGAGACTTAGTCACTTGGAGTATCTGGGCTTACCTATGTTGGGGAGTCTTTACTTCGAGTCAGGAATGAGTTCTTTAAAACACACACCTAGTGAACTTGGAAGAAAGCCACTGGAGTGGAAAAGAAAGTCTCGTGTGGTAGGAGTTATGAAAGGCAGCTCTAACTTGGAAGATTCTTTTAACAGTAGGAAACTCTAAAGTCTATAAAAATTTCGTGTACATACCGCTTTAGTGCTTGAGCACCAGAGGCTGATAAAGAAATATAAAAAGTGTCTCAGTTTGTTACCTTGTGTGAGTGAGAGATTTGGGTTTGTTAATAGCAACAAAAAATACATCTTCTTGTTAATTGGAGGACTCCTGCTATTAATAATGACTGCCCTGAGTGGCTTGGGTGAGAATGAGAGTGTAGACTCTGTGGCAGTAAACAAGCGAATGTAGGCATGGGAAGCAAATAGTCTACCAGCATCTGGTTTTACAAGGTGCTAATTTTTTTGAGTGAATGGCCCATTCTTTGCCTTATTGATGTTTGCAGAATATAGTTAAAAAAGGTATAATACTTCAGCTTTGTAAATGGTTGTATTTCTCATTTTTGAAGTCAGGTCTAGAGGCTTGCAGTACTCAGTCCAAGTGATATAAAACGTGACAAATTAACAAACCCAACATGTCTTATTTATGTATTTGAATTTGTTGAGTTTGGAGCCCCCAGCACAAGAAGAAGTGTGTTGGAGCGTGTCCAGAGGAGGACAATGAAAATGATCCAAGGGCTGGAGCACCTCTCTTATGAAGACAGGCTGAGGGAGCTGGGGTTGTTCAGTCTGAAGAAGACTCTGGGAGTAACTCATAGTGACCTTCCAGTACCTGAAAGGAGCCTGTAAGAAGGCTGGGGAAGACCTGTTCATTAGGGCATGTAAAGGGTAATGGTTTAAAGCTAAAAGAGGGTAGATTTAGGTTGGAGACTAGGAAAAAGTTCTTTAATGTGACGGTGGTGGATCACTGGAACAGGTTGCCTAGAGAAGTGGTGGGGGCCCCATTCCTGGAGACGTTCAGAATCAGGCTTGATGGAGCTCTGAGGAATCTGTTGTAGTGTGAGATATCCCTTCTTATTGTAAGGGGGTTAGCCTAGATGACCTTTAGAGGTCCCTTTCAACCCAAGACACTCTATGATTTTATATTTTCAGACTTCTCTGTGGTAACAGTCAGGACTACAGTGAAATGTTGCTAAGAATGAGAAATGGCAATATCTCATGATATATAACCAAGGTGGTTTCTGGTGACCTGAAAGGAAAGCAACTGTAAGTAAGCAGCACTGTGAAATTTCTGTTGAAAATTTCTGTTTACCCATAGTATTGCTACTTCAAAAGTGAGCTGATGCTAGCCACCTTCTGTCTAGATCTCTGCTTCATCAAACACTTCACTTGATAAATGAGGCGCTGGTCTGCATCGTGTAAAATACTATTGCTGACTGTGTAGTCATACCCCCTCTCAAGGTCTGTGTGGCCAAAGGCATTAGTGAACAAAGCAGGAAATTCCATGAATATTTAGCTGGTGTAACAGTACCAGGGAGATGCATGAGACAGTAATAATTTTGGTGATATAGCGGGTAATACAGTTGTCAGTAGAACAACATGGCGGTAATAGGCATAAAATTCCAACAAGGCCAGCTGTAATATGTCAGTGTATCAAATCATTAAAATGGGAAGGGCATTTGAGACTTTATAGAAAACTGAGGAGAACAGAATCTTCATCAGACTTACCAGATCCCTCTTAGACAGCTATGTGATTTCAACAGTGAACTTAATTTCTAGGTAGGAAACATGGAGAAAATCTCACTTCATAGAAACTTGCCTACGCTAAGCAATAACAAGAGCCTGAACAAATAATGGACTTGGTTACTCTGGCTTCCTCAGGAATTAATTAGACTAGCCCGTGAATAAAGTAAATAGATACAGGAAATTTACGCACCTCAAACCTATTTTTTTGCTCTTTGTAAAAGAAGTGTCAACTTAGTGCTCTGATGCAGATCAGAATATGGGCCCAGCTGTTAAAACCTTTCCTCCCTCTTGCCATCTTTTTTTTTGTGTTTTACACAAACAGTAGGAGGAAGAGTTGGAAAGACAAGTTAATCTTAA
The DNA here is from genome assembly GCF_020740795.1 of Apus apus. Taxonomy (NCBI): domain Eukaryota; kingdom Metazoa; phylum Chordata; class Aves; order Apodiformes; family Apodidae; genus Apus; species Apus apus. The sequence continues at coordinate 63,933,844 of NC_067312.1, read as the reverse complement.
GTGATTGCACAGTAGAGCGCTTCCTGAGAGAGAAATGAAAAGACTTTTCCCCTTTCGAGTATCTTTTTAGAGATATCTATCTCTGCATATGCAAACATCTGTTTTAATCTGTCTTTCTCTGTGCAGCTGTGCTAAAATGAAAACTTTTTTTTTTGCCCAGGTGTGGCAATTAGAAGGAACCTTGTTAAGGCAAAAGGGGATCTAAGGTTTAGGTGTGACTCTCTTCTCTTGAAGATTTTGTTATATTTAGCTGTGTACACATTTTAAGTTACATAAGCCTTGCATCTTTCCTTCTTGAAAGGCAAAGAAGAAGATAGAAATTACATTCTTCAGAAGCAAACTGTTTCAGAAGCAAATTTCCTTTTGGCAACCTGAGTTTTTATTTGTTTCGTTTTGCTTTTGTTTTTTCCCTTGTTTTTTTTAACTTCTTTTATTCCATGGCACTCTTAGGTGTTATGCATGAGTAGCTGAATATACTTGTCCTGCCTGGAGTATTAGCTGCTGCATTTGCTGAGTCAACTGTCTATCTGCCTCTCTGTCACCAGGAGCACTGTTGCAATAACATGGATTAGCTCTTGTGGCTGTGCGCTTGTGAGAGAGGAGACTGTCCAGGCCTCAAGGGCTGCCTTTCTTCTAATGTGAAAGGAGACAGTGAAATACCTGAACAGATGGTGTCAATGGAGGCTGCTGCTGAAAAACACAGGCAGTATGAGCTGGATTAGGGAAAATCTGGGCCCTCTCTAGAAGATAACAGGAAACCTGGTCTTGCAGGATGTGGAGAAGGCAGGGGTACTCAATGACAGTAATTTTTTTTTGGCTCAGTCGTTACTGGCAAGGGCTCTGGCCAAACCACCCAAATTACAGAAGGCAAAGGCAGGGACTAGGAGAATAAAATTTCCCCCATGGTTGGAGAAGGGCAGGTTCAAGACCATTTTAAGAAACTGAAACTGCACAAGTCCATGGGATCTGATGAGATCCATCTGCAGCTCCTGGGTCAACTGGCGGCTGAAGTTGCAAAGACACTTTCCATCATATTTAAGAAGTCTTGGCAGTCTGGTGAAGTTCCCATTGGCTGGAAAAGGGGAAACAACCTCAGTTTTCAAAATAGGAAAAAAGGAAGACCCAGATAACTACAGGCCATTCAGTCTCACCTCTGTGTCCAATGAGATCATGGAGCAAATTGTCCTGGAAAGTATGCTAAGTCACATGGAAAATAAGGAAGTGATTGGTGACAACCAGCATGGCTTCACAAAGGGCAAATCATGCCTGACAAAGGTGGTGGCTTTTTACAGGGTCAGAGGACAAGGGAAGAGCAACTGATGTGATTAACCTGGGCTCATGCAAAGCGTTGACACTGTCCTGCATGACATCCTGGTTTCTAAATTGGAAAGATATGGTTTTGGTGGATGGAGCACTCAGTGGATAAGAAATTGGCTGGATGGTCACATGCAAAGAGTAGAGGTCAACAGCTTGATCTCCAAGTGGAGATCAGTGACAAGTGGTGTTCCCCAAGGGTCAGTGCTGGAATTGGGGCTGTTTAACATCTTTGTCAACGACATGGGCAGTGGCGCTGAGTGCACCCTCAGCAAGTTTGCCAAAGACGCCAAATTGTGTGATGCGGTTGACATGTTGGAGGGAAGGGATACCGTCCAGAGAGACCTAGATAGGCTGGAAAGGTGGGCCTATGCCAACCGTGCTCATAAAGTTCAATAAGGCCAAATGCAAGGTCCTGCACAGGGGTCAGGGCAATCCCAAGCACAAGTTAGGCAGAGATTGTATTGAGAACAGCCCTGAGAAAAAGGTCTTGGGGGTGTTGGTTGATGAGAATTAAGTGTGAGCCGGCAAGTGCAGAAGAGTGCCATGAAGATGATCATAGGGCTGGAGCACCTATCCTGTCAAGACAGGCTGAGAGAGTTGGGGTTGTTCAACGTGGAGAAGAGAAAGATCTGAGGGAGACCTTATAGTGGCCTTCTAGTACCTGAAGGGGACCTACAGGAAAACTGGACATAAACTTTTCACAAGGGCTTTTAGTATGAGGAAATGGAATAATGGCTTCAAACTGGAAGAGGGTAGATTTAGATTCGTCATTAGGAAGAAATTATTTCCTGGGAGTGTTGTGAGACACTGGCCCAGGTTGTCCAGGGAAGCTGTGGATGCCCACGCCCTGGAAGTGTTCAGGGCCAGGTTGGATGGAACTTTGAGCAACCTGGGCTAGTGGGAGGTGTTTGGAAATACATAATCATCTTGGTCCCTTCCAACCCAAACCATTCTGTGATTCTGTGATGATTCTGTGATCGCAGCTGGAGCTGCAGAGCTTACCTGCTGCTGCTGTGTCAGCAGACTGGGCTGTGTAGTGTGGCTGTAGAGAAGGAAGGAGCCTGGAACGCTCTTCAGCAAATGCGTGATATGTTGGTCACATGTGTGTAGTTTTCTTTTTCTCTTTGTTATATATTTTTTGTCAGAAGCTAGTAGGCATACATTAGACTGAAGTCTAATGGGAAGATTTATTTTGAAGTGCACATCTATGAAAAATTATTGTTGTGCCAGTATTTACTGTACCAGAGAGTTTGCCTCACATCAGCTACTTACAGAGAAATTGCAATTGTACAGTGATAGGTTATAACAATAGTGCCTCATTAGTCTAAAATACCTCTGTGCATGTTCTAATGAGGAGCTTAAAACATTGTACAAACAGCACCTAATGAAGTTAATGCCACCCTTGAGAGTTGAATATCAGTAGACCTGTTTTTACAATTACATTAAGTGAAACTTGAAGATGTGAGGGTATTTGGGGAGGGTTAAGGAACTCGGCTGATTTTGATCTAGTCTCTGTTACCAATTAATGCGGAGTGTTTGAAAAGCCTATTCAACCTGCTCAGGTCATTTGGGTAAATGAGGTAGGAAAACCCTTCAGAATTTCAGCTCTTTGGTTTGACAAGCAATACAAGACTGTGTCCCTGGGGTCCCTCGTGCTTCAAATTAATTACATAAAGTTATTGTTTGTTTCAATTTGCAGTATGTAGCATTGCTTAAAGGAAGTGAACCAGGGTAATTTTGATCTCTTTCTCTCTGCGTGGATTCCTCGGGTGATGAAACGGGACACAATAAGTCTCAACTTTTTAACAACTGGCTTTAAATTTCTAACATTATTTTTAAGTATAATAAATATTATGTATTTATTTACTTTCTGAGTGTTCTAATCTGGCAGTAAATTACTTGTGTTAAGGAAAACAAGAAAATATCACAAATACAGGTTTTTTTGTTCACTTGCTAGTTTTGTAGGTAACTTTGAACATTTCTGTCACTTTTATATCTAAAAGATTAAATTAAACCTCTGCAGTCATACATAGGATGTGCTTTGGCTTATAATCAGAAAAATTGCTTAGTTAAAAAAGTTAGTTTAGTTTAAAATTTTAAATTTTAAAGTTTAGTTTAAAATTTTACGCCTGTGTCCTTAAAAATGCTATCAAACCCGAACTGTTTTGTACTATGTGTTTGAGGTATGATAGTAACTTTGCATGTATAATAGCAGTTTTTTTTCAGCACTTTGTTTTTTGTGTATTGTTACTCAGGTAAGCCATGGATTAATTCTTTGCCTAACATCTGTTCAGCCTTATTTTTGGGGTCAGCCTTGTTTCTGAGCTTTCCCTTATAAGCTGGGAAAGGTAGATTGTCTTGTGATTCTTCACTGACCATCTGCAATTGCTGTCTTGAATTCTTCTCCTCTAACTTTATTTAGCCTTCAGCAATAAGACACTTACTTTCTAAATTATATTGAAACTAATGATGAAATCTCCACTGTTTTTTATTATGACTTCTATATTTTCTGATGCAGTCTGCTGTACTCTATTGGCTTTGTACTTTCCACGCTCTTTTCCTTCCCCCCTTCAGTAAAGTTTTCCTATGACTCAGCTCATTAATCCTTCTCTTGTAATCCTGTGTATAACCTTGTGTATAACTTCTGTAACTCTTCCCTTCCCCCCCATTTTGTTTTTTCTTTTCTTGTGTGTGTGTAACTTCCTTTTTGGCAGGAGAAAATGATCGCCTTTTGTGGTTCAACTGCCATTTTCACACTAAATTTTTCTGAAATTACTGTCTTTTTTGTTTTTCTTTTCCTCCCTGGTATGCCCTCAAGGGGTGTGGAAGGGCATTCTCTGTTACTCTGAAATGAAGACAAAATGGAACAGGTCATTTGGAAAAAATAGCCTTTCTTTTTGTGGGCAGTGAACTTGTGACATTTATTGGTGTATAAACTGGAAAAAGTTCAGGAAACAAAAGGTCAGATTCTGTTCCCTACAATCTAAATTATTTTTTCTACCTACAATGTAAATTATATTTTCTGGGTAAATTATTTTCAAACATATTGACTGTTTTTTTGAATGAATAAATTAAGGAGACTCTCCCATGGTATAATTTAGTATATGGTTGAATACTGTACATTATCACTAGATCAGTCTGGGCCTTGAATTATTTTAGAGAACAGCAGTTTAAAAAGACACAACACCAATTTAAGCTTGTAACAGTAGGCTAAAATTTAATTTTCTGATCTAATGTTGTCTCAAGAAAAAGATATTATGGAAGTGGTATAGCTATTGTGGGTGGCAAGGAGAAAGCTGATAAAATACTATTCTGAGGCTTTATCCTGTTTTTGTCTTTTTTGTTGTTGTTTTTGTTTTGTTTTGCTTGTTTGTTTGCTTTTTGTTTAGTTCCATTCCAAATGTACCAAATATAGAGGAGAACAGCACCTGGCTGTGAGTCCTGGCAATGTGGTGGCCTGTGCTGAGAGTGTCTGCTTTCCTCTTCTTGTGGAGCCAGAGTCAAGGACCACATACCTGCAGCTCTCCTGCTAATGCTGCAGCTACCAGTTTGTTTGCTTGGGATGGTGACTCATACAAGTTATAAACTGCTGGTCCTGCAGTCAGTTTTGGAAACAGTGCTGCGAACATTTAGTGTCTGAATTTTCTACAGCTTGGGGTGAGTTCAGGATATTTAATAATCCATTTATTTGTTTGTTCTGAAAACTATTGTTAGATTTCAGTTAAAGAGTATCCTTTACAAGTATTCCCCATGTGAGAATGCTCTTGATTGTTTCTGCAGTGGTCTTACTAATAGTTAACATGGCTTTTCAAGCAGTAGTCTTTATTCCAAAGAAAACTTTTTTCAACTGTAATCTCCCTGGCTCTCATAAAATGATGCTTAAATGTAGTTTATTTTTTTTGAGAATAGAAGTGAAAGGGGTTGAGCCAAGAAGGATGAAACAAATGAGGAGGCTGAGGTATGAAAGTAGCCAGATGTCAAAACACATGCTTGCTAATTTATTTGTGAGTTATTTGCTAGTTTTAATGCAAAATGACAGAAAATAAGAAATTACAAGTTAAAGGAAGTAATACACATTTTCTCTATAGGAGAAGTATGCTTATTATGTTGCATTTTACTCAATGTTGTCTACATTCTGTGTCAATACTGTGTTTTCTACATCTGAGATTACTGGATAACAGTAGAATGTGTCAGTACAAGTGAGTACTAGTGAGATCCTTCTAAATCAGCAGTAGTTAATTTGTGATGTGGATGTTTGTGGTTGTTAATTATAAGGGAAGCTATGAAAGTTTTGGTGAATAGTTCATAGATTGCATGGTGGTTCTGGTCAATAGCAACTAACCTCTGGGAATTAATAGCTTGAGTGTTCAAAAAAAAAAAAAAAAAGGGGAAAAAGAGTGGAAGGGAGACATTTGGGCAACTATATAGTTTTGAGGTGGCTGTTAGCTGCAGAACCACGGAGTCTGTGGTCTGCTTTAGCTTCATCAGCTTGCAGGATTTAGTTGTCATGTGTTGGTTTTTTTTTTTTTTCAGTCTCCAGAGCCTTTTTCCTTGATTTTGGCCCAAATCTTGCTCACACTAAAGAAGACCAGAATCCGCTGCTATGTCATGATGCTTTCAGAGAAAACACCCCTATTAAATATCTCAACCAGGAGAGGAGGCTTGTGTGATCTGTGAAGCACCTGGAGTCCAGGAAAATCTGTCCAAGTGTCTCTCTATTTGAGAACAAGATACATGGACACCGACCAGTTAATATATGAAACAGTTTAATCATTGACAATCTATTTTACAACTGTTGTACAGCTTAACTAATGGGAGAGAGGTGTCTGTGTTGCTCAAGAAGAGGGAGACTGTGAAACTGCAGCAGTAACAAAAGCACCAGGTACCTGGTGTGTCCACTTCAGCTACTCTGTGGTGCGGTGGGGTCCCAGCACAGCACCTGCAGCAGCAGGGTTGGGGCTGCAGGTGCAAGTCGGGCAGTGAGGGGCTGAAGGGGTTGGGGTGTGTGGTGGCCCTAGCATGGCCAGAGCCGTGACTGCTCCCAAATGGACAACCATGGGAAACAAAGGGTGCCAGAAGGGAGGCAGGCCATCCCCAGGGGCCTGCATACCTGCTGTGCCCGGCTGCAGTATTGGAAAGCTGGGAAGCCCCAGCCCTTGTGTGTAAGATGGGGCCGGGCTGTGCTGTGGTGGTAGAAGGAAGGGGGTGAGAGGCTTTACAGCAGCAGCTGCCCCTGCAGGCTGCACATCTGCACCTCTTGAGGGGCGGCTTTTCTTCAAAGGCAGGCCTGGTGAAAATGGAGCTGGTGCTCTCCTCTTGAGGCCAGGTCTTGGCTTGCACCTCGCGAGCAGGTGGGGATCATCTCTCTTGAAGTTGGGGTGGTAGTAGAAGAGTAACTGGAACATGAAAATGAAGAATAATTAGTTGACAGCCTTTGGAGATGGGAAAACACCAAGACAGGAGCGCTGAGCCTTGTAATGGCATAAAAGCAACATGGGACCTCAGAAAGTGTGTTGGGAATTTGAGACCTAAAGCTGAGGCTAACCAGAAGGTTCTGCTTCTGGAATGTGTTACTGGAATGGGAAGCTCTTGTGCCAGAACCCTTCTGTGAGTGGCTTCATGGGCAGGGGAAGTGATGTACCTTGCTGGGAGCAGAAGGTGCTGCTTCTTTTTCTGCCAGAATTTCATCAGGAGAGTCAGATGTTTCAGAGTCACGTTCCACTTTGGTGAATCTGTAGAGGCAGAGCTGATGAAGGAAGCCTTCCATGCTGTCAGTTTCAAAAACTCCCCACGCCAGCACTTCCTTTTGGAAGGCCTCTTCATCGATGGCAACACAGATGCCATCATCAGCCCACCAAATGGACTGAAACTGGTGGCTTTGGAGAATTCTCCAGAGCTTGTTCGGAAAGGCGAGAGATGCGGAGTCCTCAGCTTTGCCAGAGGTCTCCTCTGAAGCAATGTAACAAATTCTTCTGGTGCTGTGGTCCGTGCTGCACGCTTGGCGATGCATTTTGTCCTTGAGGGATGCTAGATCAGCATCACAAGGTGCTCTTTTGTCCCATCCCAGAGGGGCAGGAGAAGCTGAGTCAGCAAACTCCATGAGCTCGTCCCGAGCAGAAGCAGATGACAGTTCTCCAGGAGACAGCTCCCTTTCACACTCTCTTGTCAGGGTTAGATCGAAGTGGATCCGAGCTGCAGGCGTTTCCCTGGACAGCTGGGCTTGGTCCTGCTAGACAAGAAGTGCCAACAAACTGGCAGGGCAAGTTCTCAGCTGTTGCCAGAAGACCTGTGCTGTGTGGCTGTGACATCACAACAGCTGCTGCATAGTGGTTGTTGCTTGTCATTTCCAGATGCTTGCTGCGGGTGTTTGGATTCAAGAGTCCAGCAGTAAATGCAGCTGTCTGGAGGTGTTGCAGGCAGTGCCAGGGCAGTGCAGCATCCCATTGGCTGCTGGAGCTGGCAGTCAGGGAGGAAGAAGGAAAGCTGCAGTGTTCAGCATCAAAGTGTCCCATTTTGCAGGCTGGGCACCTCTGCCACCTGCAGAAATGCACTTGCCCTCTTTGCTGTAGTGGAGGCTTTGGATCTCCTACTTGAGAGCCTGTTTGAGCAAGAGTTGGGGGGATGAACAGGGTTGGGGGTGCAGCCAGTGGCCAGCCTGCTGGGTTGGTGGGGTGTGTCCTTCTCTGGACTTTGCTTGGCCTTGGCCGTGTGGTGTCCTGATCAGCTGCCTTCTGGCCTCCTGCATTTCTCTCCAGTGGCCTGTGGAAATGCTTTTCCCAAGCCCCAATGCCATCAGTGGTTGTTGCATGAGGCACTTCAGCCTGGTGTTAGGGACCTAGGACCATCTCACAGCCCAGCTCAGTTGCCCAGAGGTGGCTCCTGAGCACTTCTATTCCAGAATGGCTACAAGACAGCACTGAGGCTGTTTGTCTCTCATCAGCAAGGGAAACTTCACTCCCATACAGGGAGTCTTTCTGTCTCTGACATCCCTGCTTCTTGCCAGCTTAACCCCTTGTAACTGGGCCTTCTTGCCCTCCATTCCAGACCATTGCTTAGTTGCAAATGTCCACTATTGAGCAGTAACAATTTGAGTTTCCTCTTCACGGGCTTCTCCTGTAACGTGTCTGCCACACATGTGCTCCTTGAAGCCCACACCCAGACTGTTAGTACCTGTTATGCTGGGTCACTTTAGGGAGGGGGAAGGTTCTTCCTTCTGCCCTGAGAAGAGACTAAGCCCCACCTCCTCCTCTCCTTCCTTGCTGAGGAGGATCTGAACCTGATTCCCTTTTGATCGGCTGAGGGCAGCAGTGGACATCGCCCTCTCTTTCAGAATGATGCTCGCCTGTTGCATAGGACCAACTGTGTTCAACTGCTGCTCACATGGAACCTTGCTCCACTTTGGCTTTCGAAGCTCTTTTTTTAATATTTGCTACTACTACCAAGTTCTTCACCTGTGGCAGCTGCGCCCTGGCTTCACCCCAGGCGTCAGGTTGCACTGTAGCAGTCCTGCTTGTCACGGCCTGGCCCCCTCAGGCCTCGCACTGCTGCTGATGGCTGGGTCTGGGCCTGACACTCCAGCGCCATTGCTTTTCAAGGTCAGTTGACTTGGCAGGGGAGTTGTTACACACTCCTGATCAGATTCTGACTTTCATGGCCACCTTTTCTGGCCTCTGACGAGCGTTGGCATCAGGCGCCTTGACTCAGTGTTGGGTTCATCCTGCAGCGCCAGTTCTGCTGAGCAAAAGAGGCCCAGTGAGCACTCACGTGCCACAGCGCAGCTCCATGTGGCAACGCATTGACAAGACAATGCTGAGACTCCTGTATTTCCCTCTGTTTCTCCAGTGGCCTGTGGAATTGCATTTGCTAAGCATTGTGTGCAAAAGAAGATAAAAATCTCTCCCCAGTTCCTCCCTGTTTCTTTAATGTAGCGGGCTCTGTCATTTCAGTAGCACTTATTCTGTCTTGGGCAGTCCAGGTGCTCAGGTGACTGAGATTTCAGCAGTTGCTTCATAGCTGCTCTGTAGGAGCAACTGTAAAGTAAAAACTTGGTACAAAAACCAACCAACCAACCAACCAAAAACCTTTTTTAAAAAAAGAAGTAAAACACTGAGTGCATTTTGCCAAAAATAAAAATGCAATCCCTACCCCCCTTTACATGAAACTCCCTATTGTTTCATGTATTATTTAAAATTCAGAAGGCAAGCCATCATTATCAGTTATGCATATAAACCTTTTAAAGTAAAACTTTATTAGAGGAGAGCCCCATTTGTGATTTTTTTTCATTTTGGACCTTCACTCGTCCAAATATCCATATGGTCTTTGCCAGAATTGTGATTTTTTTTTTTTCTGACAGTCTTGCTGCTACTTGTTGAAAAAGTCCTAATACTGAATTCAAACTTACTGCTTCATAATTGTAATTTAGTTGTAAGAATAACCGTAGTAAGTTTTAGTAGCTTTGAAGTGATCTGTCAGTGACTTATACCTGTACATAATTATTTTCCTAACGTTTGTCAGTGTCTGTTCTGCTACATCATCTTTTGAAGTACTATTTACATGTTTCTTAGTACTGTGACAACACACTCCTGGTTCTGTAAAGTGATTGTAAAACTTATTTTGTGCTGTTTATTTGGAAGGGAGTCCAAAGATATGGCAGGCAACTGAAGAGAAAAGATCAGGCTCCGAATCTGGGGAACTGCAGTTTGTTGCAAAAAGACACAAACGTTGTATTCACTTCCACTTTACAGAGCCTGAGAACATCTTCATGCTGTAAAGAGGAATTAACTCGTGACAGTGACAGAAATAAAGACTACAAAAGCTGAAATTACCTAGATGGTTTCAGTGTGGTTGTTGTTTTTGTTTTTGCTTTTGTTTTTTAAACCCAACAAGCCAAATCAAAAGCAACTTCTGACAGTAAAAAAATCCTCCCAGTAATTGAATGGATTCTCCAGCAGAATATAGTAAAAGCGGTGTGGGGAAGGCCACAGAGTCCTTGTTATTCAAGCTTGTCAAATTTCCGTTATCTGCAAAGGAGAAATAACTGGGAGAAGACAACCTAATGATGAATGTTTTTTCTCTTTTTGGAAGCTTTGTTGAGTTTCTAGCATGTATTGCAGGGGAGAGAAATGAGGAGAGGAAGAATTGCATGACACATTTCTGTTGCAAAACATTTTACCAACACCAGCCTGTTTTCTTCCGGAACTGCATTAAAACCCCTTAAGATGCAACTTGATTTGATTTGAGCATGAGAGTAGAATCTGCAAGGTCTCAAGAGTCCCTTGCTGCAATCTCACCTTGAAATATTTCTCTCTGTGAATGGTAGTACTGGTCTCCGTCATTATGCCCTAAACTCAAAGGCATGTTGCAAGACATCTCATTTTGATCAAGTATTATTGACAGATTTTGTAGTTTTGGTTACGTGCATTTGAAATTGTTTTAGACCAAGAGAGAAATGCAGGGGAAGTGCTTCTCTTCATAGTATCCAATGTGCAACATAGAGGCTTATGTTATGCAGCTTGGCTGTAATTGTACTGTTCCAAAGCACTCTAAAAACTTGATTTGGGAATTCTACAGCTGCCAGCAAAACATACCACAACTTTGTATATAAGTAAACTAGGACAGTATCTCCCAGAGTGCTCTTCCTGCTGTATTTTGAGCAGCCATCACACTTGCACTGTATTCTGAACAGTAGCAATGTTGATGAGAAAATAACAAACATTGTGGGTATAGGTCCAGACTTTTGGAGGTTTGTGGAGATTGAATGATACATAGACAGGCACACTTAATGAATAATGTAGACGAGAGAGGTCTTAAAATTAAGGCATGTGAAACTTTTCCTTGAGTATTTAAGTCTTCTAACACAGTCTTACTGGAATCTTAGTATGTCACTCAAATCAATTGCCTAGAAACAACACCCACCCCCCCTAACTGCATGCTCTTTCTCCCCCAGGTATCCCAGTTCACAGACATGCGGAAATTTCACAGCTAAACTGTAGGGATTGAAAACTCTGTTCTGAAAACTTGAAGAATCACACTGTACTAATTTGAAAAAGCTGTCACCTTAATGTTAACTTTGATTTACGCCCTTTGATTTATCCCTGCTAAAAGGAAATGAATCATAATGCCCCTTTACCTTACAGAGTGTTTAGAAGCAAGCAAGTGTGACTGGTGATAAACACTTTGACACAGAAGTCAGTGAGACAGTATTCAGAGTAAAGAGTGAAGAATGTACAAAATGGTGAGGGTGCACATCTAGTAGAAGAATAACATGAATATGCTGAGTACCCTGTTTATTGCTGCCTGAACTGCCCATAGAACACCATACTGGCCCACAGTCTTCAAAACTTACACATAAATTATAGAAAAGTTTCTGTACAGTATCTTTTTCTACATTATTTTTCAAAGTGAGGAAAGGCAGCAGTGAAGATAGCTGAAGAAAGGAGAGACATGGTGATCCTGAGGAGAAGATCTGGGATTCTAAAGAGGGATTGGTGTTGCCTGTGGGACACTCCTGTCTCTAGTTGCTATGTCACGTATTAAAGATAGTAGCTACTCTTATGCTACAAGAAAGTATTTGCAAGATAGCAGACATCTTGAGATATTATTTAGTGCAAAAGAAATGCAATGCAATTCAGTTTTCTTTAAGGTTCTGCTAGCCCTAACTTGTAGTAGAAGCTTAAATTTTACTGCTTTCTGTGTCTCTGAAGCAGTTATATTACTATTGTTGTATATATTATAGTGTCATTTTTTTACAGTGGCATGCTTTAGTATCTACTTAGCACTTTGGAATCATAGTTTCAAATGGGCTGAGGGCTTTTACTGTAATTTAAAATCTCTTCAGATGAAATTTCTGAAAACCTGTAATAGTTCTGAGATTAAGGGTAAAATTCTGTTACATAGTTAGTTCTCAATGTAATTATGATTCCTTAAAAAAAAACACCAAAACTATATGTACACTCAACCTTGCCTTAAAATCTGTATGGGAGAAAATAGTTCTAGAGCAAGAATTAGTAATTTAACAAAATTATTGACACATCTACATAATAACATAATGTTATTTCTTTTCTGAAACTTTTATTGCTTGTAATCACAAAAAGGGAATTTAAACACTGAATTTCATCTTGATTTTGACCACTGTTATAAAACTTTGGGCCTAGAGCATAACTTTTTATAACAAGAAAACACGTCTTAATTTTCTGCTGTATTGTTTCTGCTTGTATAGTTGGTCAGCCAGCTTCATACTTCCTCTGTTTGAGAGCAAAATATGTTGAGTAGAGAGCATTTTTATTTTTCAGAATATATTTGGTCTGAATGATTTAGGCAAAAAAAGGAGTGTGGAGTTGAAATTTCCACTAGATCACAGTGTAATTATGCCATCTACTGCCCCATTTCTGGTATCACATTTGAATTGTCTGCCCAAGTGACACATACTACCATTGGCAGTATACAGTGATACTCTTAGCAGAAAGAATGGCGAGGCATGAGAAAGTGTGGTATGCTTTAAGTGATATGTAGCTTTAAATGAGACATTGAACATCAGTCAGTTGTCTTCTGTTTCTTTAATTCCATCTTCCAGTCGCAAAGCTCACCAACACATAGAACTAAATAATTACCTTCTTATCATGATTCAGTTCCTGAAGGTAGAGGTAATAACCAGATTTGCAAATAGTATGTACCAAAAATTGGCAATCTAATGAAATTTAAAGCGCAATACCACACAAAGTTGGGATGCAGAGAATGGGAAGACAAGGGAAAAGAGACCTGCCTGAAGTATGTTACATCCTTACTGTTGTGGTGGGTTGACCCTGGCTGGATGCTAGGTGCCCACCAAGGCCACTCTGTTACTTCCCTCCTCAGCTGGACAGGGGGGGGACAAAAAAAATAATGAAAGGCTGGTGGGGCGAGGTAAGGACAGGGAGAGATCAGTCATCAATTACCACCAAGGGCAAAACAGACTTGCCTCAGGGAAATTAATTTATTACAAATCAAATCAGAGTAGGATAATGAGAAATAAAAACAAAACACCTTCTGCCCACCCCTTCCTTCTTCCCAGGTTCAACTTTATTCCTGATTTCTTTACCTCCTTCCCTCTAGCAGTACAGGGGGATGGGCAGTAGACGTGGCCAGCTCATTACACATTTTTTCTCCTGCTCCTTCCTCCTCTGTGGGAGGACTCCTCACACTCGTGCTCTACTCCAGCTTTGAGTCCATCCCAGGAGGGACAGTCCTCCATTAACATCTCCAGTGAGAGTGCTTCCCACAGGCTGCAGTTCTGCTCCAGTGTGGGTCCCTTCCATGGGGTGCAAGTCCTTCAGGAACAGACTATTCCAGCGTGGGTCCCTCACAGGATCACAACTCCTGCCAGAAGACCTGCTCCAGCTTGGGCTCTGCTCCACGATGCCACAGGTGCTGCCAGGAGCCTGCTCAAGCATGGGTTTCCCACAGAGTCACAGCCTGCATTGGGCATGCACCTGCTCTGGCACAGGGTCGTCCATGGCCTGCATGTAGGTATCTGCTCCCCTGTGGACCTCCACGTGCTGCAAGGAGTCAGCCTGTCTCAGCATGGTCTTCACCAGGGGGGGGGCTACAGGGGGATTTCTGTTCTGCTGTCTGGAACACCTCCTTCCCTGCCTTCTTCACTGACCTTGGTGTCTTCAGAGTCATTCACGTATACTGCTCCTCTCATACCCACCACATACGTCACTGTGTTTGTTTTCACTGTTCTTGCAACAGAATATTCTGAGTAGAGTTGCCCTTTAATTCTTTTAGAGCCCTTTGACGGATTTGTTTGTAGCAGTGACTGCCTGAGTGCAGAAGAAAGTTTCACTGGAAAAGGGAAATTACATGACTGAATTATTACCTTTTATTTGTTTGCGAATAGTGTTTAAAGTGATGTCTATCTTGTAATGACTATGCAAGTGGGAATGGTGATGGTAAGAAGGGCAGAAAAAATACATATTCATGTTTCTAGCAAATTCCACTTGAAAAATACAAAATAAATAATGGGCATCTCTCTCTGCTTCATAATTTTGACTTAAGCTAATGGTATTTGCAAAGTATGATTTGCAGAGTTTGGAAATCCCAGTGCATTGCCAGGATGAAAATGAAATAAACCACGTCCTGTGGTTGCAAAAGTCATGGTGAAGATAAAGGGATGAAAAAAATATATTAAAACCTTAGAGAAGTGCTCCTGATACTGCTAATACATGGCAAACCAGTTGGTATAAATCAAAGGTAGTACTACCTTTTAAAGTAGTCAAGCTCAATACAGATATAGATTGATTTATGTGTGTATAAATGCATACATATCTATCTTGTCTACATTAAAAGGAAGTACTGCCTTTGATTTATCACAGAATCACAGAATCATATCAGTTAGTTTGGCTAAAGAACATGGCTTTTCTGTCTAGGCAGTGGTTTCTTACAGCATTAGCCTAGCACTAGGAGGTCAGGAACTAAGAAATGTTTTGCTTGAGCTTTTAACCGAACTACCCACCAATTTAGTGAGAGTTAATATAGCTGCTCCATGCACTGGAAACAAATGACAAGTTCATAAGCTGGTGGAACTGTGTTTCAAACCACTTAAGGCAAAGGTTCTCCTTTTTTTTTAAGCTTCATATGTTTAAGCTTTAAACTGCAGCCTGCCACTTACACAGAAATAAATCTTTTCCACTACCCTAAAGATTAAAGTTTTGGTTGTTCTGTATCAACACTACAGGGTTCACAGCAGAGTGAACAGCCCTGGCTTAACAGGACATTTCAGAACTGGTCACCAGTAAGCCGGTTTGGACTCTGATTCATGAGTGGGGTTTACCTTGAAGGGAAGGACACTTTCATTTCCAAAGAATTCAGATGAAACTTTTCTTCAGTTTAGACTGTGCTTGAAACTTGCAAAGTTTCCCTTCCTAAATTTCAGTTTCCCTTCCTAAGGCCACCCTTCCTAAGTTTATGGGCCACATGTCAGAACTCTCCCATGGACAAGTGACACAGGCATATCAAAGCTCAAAGCTCTTTTTTTTTTTTTTTTTCCTTCAGCCCTGGGGCCCCCTCACAAGTGGGAGACAGCAATTGCTTGCTCCTTTCCTGGTGTGTCCTCCTGTTCTGTATAATGCCAAGGCTTTGGGCGGCCAGCCCTGAAAGCCTGGTTTGCCTCCTTCTGAGGCTGGGTTTGCCCAGCTGGACTTGCTGTTTGGTTCTGTTAAGTAGCCCTTGCCCTGCTTCACATCTATACTAGTTATGTGGAGGAGCAGGAGGCAAGAGGGGTATTTGTGATGTCATAGATGAATGAGGCAAAGGAAGTAAAACTGAAGGTTACCCATTGTTTTACATAATTAAGTTTGTGGAATCTAATGTGGAAAAAGTAAATAAAAGCTAGGTCTAGTTGTTTTTTGTTTGTGTTTTTTTATTATTCTTTATTATAATAATTTGTATTAAGACTTTTTTTTTTTTTTTTTTTTCTGTGAGCAGTGCAGTCCATATCTCTATCACTTTCTAATCAAGTCCTGATAAAACCATATGCTGGTTTGTGTTAAGAAGTGGTTAGCATGAAGTTCAAGGAGTAGGTTAGATATAACATCTCTAGTGTGCAATTGCACTCACTGTTCTTTCTATATATCTTCCTGCTGCTGAAGGAGGGTGTACTAGGTGTTCAAAACATTCAAATATCTTTATTTTGTCTTCCTTATGAAAGTTACCATGAAAAAGTGGAGGACTTGGGATGGCAGGACTTGTAGTCTATAGCTGCTAGAAGTGACTCTGTGCGACATCTCGGCTCACGAGCAGGAGG
Source organism: Apus apus (assembly GCF_020740795.1). Classification (NCBI taxonomy): domain Eukaryota; kingdom Metazoa; phylum Chordata; class Aves; order Apodiformes; family Apodidae; genus Apus; species Apus apus. Next base: position 63,917,745 of record NC_067312.1, on the reverse strand, counting down.
CCTGGATCAATCAAAAAGACTGAAGTACACAAATGTAAACAAACGAAAATGAAATAATCTGAACTTCAGCACTCTTGCTTTTTTATTCAGTGGGTTGTTTTGTAGTATAAAGTGTATTTTGTTGGTGTTCCAGGGAATGAAGAGGAGCCAAGTGGATAGAGTTATTACTGCATCATGATGCAGCTGTATAACTGACTTTAACAGTTAGTTATTTACTATCATAGACCTTTCTTTTTCACTATTATGAAGGTAAGCTAAGCTATTTTATTGCTGTTTGTGGGTGTTACAGGAAAAATAGCAACAGAAAACATAGCATAGCTTTCCCTGTTTCTGAATGGACTTTTGAGCTGATTGTTTTTTCTTTGATGTTAGTTATTTATATGTCTGAATCTGTCTTCCAGTGCTGGCAGTCAAAGAGTGACATGATCAAATCCTGAGAAGTTAAACAAATATTGTGTAAAATCCAGTAGACCTTAGACCTTTAACTAGGGGATAAGTGCTGTCCACTTACTGTTTTTTTTTAACCTGGCTGTTCTGTCTCCAATGTTATTAAAAACCTGGCTGAACACCTCCCCATCAGCTTATCATTCACAAAGTCATCACCTGATAGTGCCTAGAGATGAAACCACACTTCCTGCTGGTATGGTGGAGGTGAAGAGTCATATGTAGTAAATGCACTGTAATAGGTAATGCAAGTTGTCTGAGCTTGGAAGAATATGTTAATTAAAAGGATCATACTGGATTTTTAGACAGCTGGTGTAAACAAATGGAGTAAACAAAGGCTCTGTGTTTGTTTCTCTAAAGTATACAGATGGTTTTTGTCTGAAAAAAATGAGATTAAATTTTAGCAGTGGGAAAGTGAGATACTACAATGCGCACTCAATCTTTATTGTGTAATTCTCCTTTGTGATAAAAGTGGCCAGATCATAGGAAAATTTAGATGAAGAGTAAGGGAAGAGGCTTGGCCATGCAAATTAGGTGCTATATCATGCTAAACTTTTTTTTTAATACTGTAGACAATTTTTTCTTCACCTAAACCAGTCTGATGACCTAGAATGACTGGGATTTGAATGCTGTAATTTGAATTTTCTTAATGAGATATTTACAATTTAATAATATAATTATGTATTGTCTATTTAATAAGATAATTAAATATCTAAAGTCAGTTCATTTAGAGGCTAGAACAGATTATCTCTCCACATTTGCAGATTTCTGCTCTTCTATTTGTACAGCATGGCTGTACATTCTCAATTTTTTTGTTACAGCTTTTCTTTCAAATCTCATCTCTTACCTTTTGCCATAGCAATTAGGACTGTGAAGAGCTTTTCATTGTCTTAGGAACTGAGGGAAAAGAAATTACAAAATGCTGAATAAGGCAAAATGGGTTTAGTCCTCTTTGCAGTGTAGAAAAGCACTCAGAAAAGTTAATTAAGCTCAGGAAATAGACAGCAAGATAATTAAGATTAGGTGTAATTTTACACAGCAGGCATTCTGTGATGTTTTCCAAGAGGCTAAAGGGACATCATGTCGAGAAACTCCAGGCTTTTAGTCAGACTCTTGAAAGATCATTACTGCTGATGTTAAACAGCAAGATGGACTAATGTGATGGGGCATATGTTTTCTTATACATTTCTTTAATAGTAAAAGTGTGCCATAAATGTAAACAAGAACTAAATACATAGTTTATTATTACCAGCAGTGCAGTATCTCAGTGTTTCTGAAAAACAGTGAACATTAACAGAAAAAAAAAAACCAACAACTGGGTACATTTGTTACTTCCTCTGCCGGTCTAAAATCTGACATACTGTACTGCAGTTTATTATCTTGTAGGATACTACTGAGAAAGGTCTTTTGTTTAAATCAGGCATACAGTGTTCGCTTTACTACCACTGACCTCAGACATACTCTATAGTATTCCACATGCTTTCAGTATAGCTTACTAGTACTGTCAGAAAAAGAAAATACATACAAAAGTTGTCATAAAACCTAATTACCCTCCTATCCACTTCAAGTTTTTATTGCTGGCTCCACTAGAAATCTTAGAAATGAAAATGAGGAATAAATTACATGGAGCCATGGTTATTCTGGTTATTTGGTCTTTGAGCTTTTTCTACTAATTCTGTGCCTAGCAAATTAGTCTCACTTATTATTAATCTCCAATAAATTGTTTAGATACCAGTGCCTGGGCTCAAATGTGAGAACTGTCCAAGCTTTCCGTATTCAGGTTAATCAAGCTTAGGAAATATTTTATAATTTCTTTAACATTTTCTATCCACTAACATTTGTTTATACTGATTCTGTGTTTTCTTGTGTAAATACAGATCTTGGTTATTTTTGTATGTATATGCCCTTCCTAGGGAGAGAAGTAAGCTGATGGAAAGTGAATTTTTTTTTTTTTTGGTTTGTTAAAAACAACTGGATTCTCTAAAAGCCATATATACTAGAAATTATTTCCCCTCATATATTCACCATGAGTAACAGCAAAAGTGCAAATAAGCATGCAAAAATTAATTTTGACAATGATTTTTAATATGTAAGAGGTTGAAGAAATTGTAAGATGATGAAAAATGAAGAGGTTTAATACCTGGTTCATATGTGTCAAAAAACTAAACACCAAAACCCAAACAACCCTCAGGCTGATGAAATTCTCTTTGTGACACCAGTATTGCAGCATCAACATAGATTAAATAATCTTAACACATCTGAGTGTGTATCACACACAACAAACGTGCGATTTGAATTTTTAATGTTTTATTGAGACACTGTTAAATAGACTTTTTGTGCAGTTATTTCTTTCCAGGATAGCTTGACTTATTTATTTGCTTCAGCTCTCAAGATACTAAAATCTTAGCTGCTGATCCAGCTTTGCCTTTTTATTAGCTGTGGTAGTGAGTGATATGACTGAGTTCCTGGCTAAGCGGTGAAAACATGCTGCTACTGAGCAGTCATCTGTTGTTTAAAACACTCTATTTCTGAGGTGTTGCAAACACTTATTTTTTATTTGTGCAGAGGACTTTCGCAGAACACTATCTGCCTCAAAGTCTGAAGTGAAGCCTATGGTGTGGTGTCCTGCATGGTTTTTGCTGTGGTGGTGACAAAGGTGGTCATGATCAGCCTTGCCTAATCCTCTCAGGCAGAGAGCGTTATCCTAACAACAGAATCAATACAGGGAATATGTTCATTTCAATTATGTTTGTGCTTGTATGGTAGTGGCATATGGTTGATATAATTTGTTTGCGGTGTTGAGGGCAGGGACCATATCACCTCAGGATGCCCTGGTCCTTCTTCAGGGCTGGTTGAACATGAATCAGTTCCTGAATGCTGTGGGTGCCCATGCTCCTTCAAATCAAGTTTGAAATAAAATCAGTGGTACTTTAACTTAGCATGCTGAGTAGTTCCCTACTGACATTTATATTTTGACTTAATAGGTTGCAAGGTAAAACATGGGATTTTGTATTTGGTGGTTGAAAGGCAGACTTGTATTTCTTTCTGGTTTAGTCATTTGCCATGTTGTTCTGGCTTACAGATCCTAAGCAGTGTCTGTCAGACAATGAAGTACTCCCTTTCACTATCCCCAAAACTAGGAATACTCTCAGTTCCAGGAAGCATTTGGCTCTTGCTGTATGCACTGTTTCCTGGAAAGTGTCAGCAACTACTTGCTGTATGTTGAATATCTTTGGCCATGTTTGGCAAATGTCTGTAGAAGGCTTGACTTGAAAGTCAAATCCAGTTAGAGCTGGTCATCTACTCCCAAATAGCTTGAAATATTTCATAGAGAATTCTATATCTTAAAGACTTCAATGCTTTAACATACAGAGACACAGGACATTCAATAGCTGATCCTTCTTTAGATATAAGATTTGAATAATCTTTTTGTTGGTGTTCAGCCTTCCCTTTCTTTTAGTGTGTGGGTTTTTTTGTTGTTTGTTTGTTTAGTTTTGTTTTATTTTGTTTTGTTGTTGTTCTCTCTGAAGCCATCAAACTAGTTCAGTTCGTCTCCTTTATCTCTGATTTCTGTTTTCACAGGTGGTCCAGCAGTGTTCATCTCTGGTGCTTTATACTGTGGCAAATCTTGGAAAGTGAGAAAGCTACCTTTCTGACAACTAATGAAAAATTTCTTTGGGACACTCAGATTCATCTGACTTAAACTTACATGCTTCTTTAAATTTTCAAACGCTGATGTGACTGTTCATGACTCTTACTGCCCTTTTTCAAGTGTTTCTTTGGCACCAGTGACTTAAACAAGTTACTCACAGTGCCTTCTTTTTCTGTTTCTCAGTTGCTTCTGCTACTCTAATATCACAAAATTAATGAATTAAGTGGATGCTGTGTTGCTTAAGGTGTTTTAATCTAGTTTAATGTGTTTATGGAGATGGTGCTCCGATCCTGTAAATACAACAATCTGTAACACCTTTGTAGGTATGCCAGTGGATAGTAAGGGCTCTGGCAGAATGTTGCTGGTGCTGGTGGCTTTACGTGTTGGTATTGTATGGTCCATCTGTTTTTTTCTCCTCCCTAAAATTTTAGCATACCTTTCTTTTTTTCTTTTTCTTTTTATTTCTCCATCTCTCCCCAAATTTTGCTTATAATTTTCATTGTCCTAATGGTGCATTTGTAAGACTGAATAATTTTATCTTTGGCTGTAACTTTTTCCCCTCATACATAGCTCTTCTTATAGCTTCACAGGTTCACTGGTGCCCCACTGTCTATTTGGCATTCAGATTACTGTTTGCCTGCTGCTGCTTTGTCTTTGCATCTGGTGCTACTCTGAGTTCTACAAACCATTTATTTGTGCTATTTTGCATTCCATTAAAGTAATACAGCACAGAAACTTTCCTCCAAGTTGCTGCTTTGCTTTCATAGTGTGTTTATCTTTTTATTTGTGACACAGCTACCATGTGGCCCACTAGGCAGGGTGTTTTCCATTTTCTTTACATCAGCTCAAGCTGTTCATTTAGTTCATCTCTGTAGTTTTGCATTTATGCATTTCCTTTTGCATAGCTTCTGCCTTATTTGTTGCCTTTCCTGTGTGATTAATGCATCTACTCTGCTTATGTGCTTTATCCTGTAAATAAATGTTTTTCCCTCACCCTTTTTGTGGGGGTAAAGTCTTCTAGGTACTCTAGTAGTCTGTGTATTTCTTTCTAGTATTTTCAAGTTAAGAGTATCTTCTTTTTTGCCTTCCCCAACCCACCCTTCACACCCCTACCCCTCCTCCCCCTGCCCCAGTTCAGTGGGATTTTCACTTCATTTTAATCTCCAGTACTTCAGCCTATTTAATCTATAGCCCTTTTTATTTGTCTTCATGGTGAATAGAATCTGCAATCCAGATATGTTCTCCTCCAGCTTCTTGTCTCATTACTCACTTGGTTCTACACACATGGAGACTCTTTACTAATTTTGAAATCTTGTTCAGCATTCAAACTTGAAAGAAAAAATAGCAATGATATTGTAACAATTGAGGCTTTATTCCTTTTTTGGTATAATCATTACATGGTGCCTCCTATTGGAAAACTGCTGATTATACCAGTATGAATCTTATACTGCCAGCAAACTTAAATGATACATATTTTTCCTTTCCCATCACGGCGACTAAAATTGTTGTTAAGACTGTTTTTGTGAGTCAAGCTGTAGACCTCAGAGGTCATGGACTTCCTCCAAATTGGAGACATTTCTGGTTTACTTGCATTTCTAGTACAGAAACAACATAGCTTAATGACTCTCTTGGGGGCTTTTAGTAGGTAGGAAAACAATTGTGGAGAAAGAAATTGATACAGGGTTCAACTCCTGTGTTAATTTCCTGAAACAAGAAGACTGTTCTAGTAAGAGTATGTATTTTCCTGAGAATTTATTTGTATGTAGTTATGTTTAAAAACTAGTTTTCTTGAAAGCTCTCTAATGTTCAATACAAATAAAACTGAGGAAGTACATATAGATCAGGAAGAAGTGTAAACTCAATCAGTGTCAACATCCTTTTGTCTGGAATTCCATAAACATTTTATAATATGTTACACTTTATAATAAAATTTTGTTTGAATTCTATCCTGAAGTTCAAGATTGGGGTTGTTTGTTGTCAAAGGATTGTTTTTTGTTTTATGCTTTTTTTGGAGGGTTTTTTTTTTGTTTGCTTTTGTTTTGTTTGTTTTTTGTGATCATATTTTTAGCCTTGAAGCAAAAAATATAGAAGTCTCAATGATTGTTTTAAAAAAAAGTGGATATTTAGAAAAAGGTATGTCCTTTCTCTAAGTGCTTGACACAATGTGACTGCTTCAAGCAACTGACCTCTTATGCATTATCACACCTCTGGTAATTAAATTTATCATGTTCATATTTTTTCCTATGGATGCATGGGATTGTTAGTAAAATTATGGATCATATTTAAGGGTTTAAGAATAAAAAGTGCAACATCAATATAGGAAACAGAAATGTTTAGGATTATGAGTTTCAATAAGAAGTTATTCTTTTAAGCTCTGTAAAATCACACAATCATAATGAAGTTTCCATACTTATACTTTAAAGCATCTGTAGCTGCTGTATCTCTTTAGTTTTTCAGTTATTTCCACTATGTGAAAATATAACCAAGAGTGTGTATTCTCTGAGATGATGTCTGGTATGCAGATTACACCAGAAATTTCAGACTTAAGCATGGGTATCTCCTGGTTTATTTTCTAGTGTGATGATTTATGAAATCATAAAATGAAACATGTAATTGCAAATGAAAGTGACTCCATTGAAATAATAATTAAAACCTAAAATCAGTATTCTCATTGGAGCTGGACATCTTCTTCTCCTGAAGTCTAATAAAACATATTCCCATTTTCCTCCTTGCTTGCGAGCCCTTGGCTTTGAGTCCCATTGAGAAAGGGTAATATTTACTCTGTGTCTGTGTGTGTATTTTACCATTCCTTATATTTAGTAAGGCATTTGTCTGTGTTAGTAAATCAGATTAGAGCTGAATTCTGGGAACTCATGTTTATACTTAACGACATCAGTAGCTGAAATATACAGGGTTACTTGCTTGTGGTGAACTAAGTATTGGTGTTAATGTTTGGAGTATTGGTGCCTTAACATTTTCTGTAACTCAGTTCTAGTTCAGTAGAACTCAACTGTGTGTAAAAGAAATCACACCTAAACTCAGTCAGAATGAGTTGGCAGAGTTCAGAATAATGTTGCTGATATGTATCAGGAGTTTCTGGAAAAATGTTATTTGGTGGAATTTTATTTTTTTATAATACCTGTCTCAGTGTTCTATCTATCTATCTATCTATCTATCTATCTATCTATCTATCTATCTATCTATCTATCTATCTATCTATCTATCTATCATTCTATCGTTCTATCGTTCTATCGTTCTATCGTTCTATCGTTCTATCTATTGTTCTATCTATCTATCTATCTATCTATCTATCTATCTATCTATCTATCTATCTATCTATTTTATTAAGACCTTTCTGATATTTGCCTCCTGGTTGGATCTGGTAGACTGCTCAGGACCTTCTGGATCCAGGGACTTTTTTTTGTGTGCAGAGTGATACTTGACTGCAAGATTCCAGGTGTCCAGAGTCTAAAGATGAGGATAACCCAATTATGTAGGTTGATGCTGCCAAGACTGAAGAGGCCAACCAGCTACAGATTTGGGGACAGTGAAGGTTCCTTTTGTTGGAGCTTAATCCAGGTGCATTGACATCAGAGCTCTTGCAATTTCATAGAATCATGGAATCATAGAATATGCTGAGTTGGAAGGCACCCATCAGGGTCATTGAATCCAACTCCTGTCCCTGTGTAGGGCACCCCAAGAATCACACCATGTGCCTGAGGGCATCATCCAGATGCTTCTTGAAATCAGGCAGCCTTGGTGCTGGGACCATTTCCCTAGGAAGCTTGTTCCAATGCTCAGCCACCCACTGGGTGAAAAACCTTTTCCTCATATCTAACCTAAACCTCCCCTGATTCAGCTTCCTGCCATTTCCCGAAGTCACTGGTCACAGGAGTGAAGAGATCAGTGCCTGCCCCATCTCTTTCTGTTGTGAGGAAGCTACAGACTGCAATGAGGTCACCCCTCAGCCTCCTCTTCTCCAAGTGAATAATCCAAGTGACTTCAGCCTGTCCTCATAAGTAATCCCATTCAGGCCCTTCACCATCCTCGTGGCTCTCCTTTGGACACTCTCCAGTAACTTGATGTCCTTTTTATACTGTGGTGCGCAAAACCGCCTGCAGTGCTCAAGGTGAGGCTGCACCAGTGCAGAGTAGAGCAGGACAATCACCTCCCTTGACCAGCTGGCAATGCTTGGCTTGATGCACCCCAAGACACGGTTGTTCTTCCTGGCTGCCAGGACACGCTGCTGGGTAATTTTCAGTTTGCCATTAACCAGGACCCGCAGGTCCTTCTGCACCACTCTGCTCTCCAGCCACTCATTCCCTAGTCTGTACTGACCACCAGGGTTGCCTCACACCAGTTGCAGAATCTGGCACTTGCCCTTGTTAAACTTCATGTGGTTGGTGACTGCCCATCTCTCTAACATGCCAAGGTCTCTCTCTGCAGGGCCTGCCTGTCCTCAAGGAGTCAACTTTGCACCATCAGCAAGCTTGCTTAGAATTCCTGTGAGTCCTGCATCCAAGTCATTGATGAAGATATTGAAGAAGACTGGGCCTAGCTCTCTGGGACCCCACTAGTGACCAGTCACCAGCCTCATGTTACCCCATGCACTGTCACTCTTTGTGCTTGATCTGTGAACCGGCTGCTCACCCATTGTATGGTTTGCTTGTCCAGCTGCATGCTGGACATTTTGTCCAGCAGGATACTGTGAGAGACAGTATCAAAAGCCTTGCTGAAGTCTGGAAATGCTACGTCCACTGACTTCCCTTGATCAACTAGGTGGGTTACCTTGGCATGAAAGGAAATTAAATTTGAAAAGCAGGATTTTAAAATATCTGTGATTTGCACTAGAAAACCCTCAGTAATATTAGTACCTGAGGGGATACTAAATATATTTAATTTTATAAGTATGACACTGAAATATTTAGATTTTTTTTTTTTTCCCTGGCAGCATAAGAGAGAATACAATGACTTAGTTTTTCATTCCATCTTTTTTTTTTTAGGAACATACTTCAATTTCCTGCAAAACAGAAACCAAGTTGTGACCAACTTTGGTAGTAGCAGTTCAAGTCACTGCCGCAGCTCAGAAGCCTCTTTTATTTGCAAGTTTAATCACATATTGCCCATTTTAATCTCTTTTCCTTCCCTCTCTTACTTGCTACATGAAAAACCCGGACAAACTTTGGAAGCGTTGATCAAAGTCATGTTTCTTCAAGCACTTGCATGAAACACCTTAATAGTATTTAAGCCACGTTTTGCAGACCTATTCTCTGCTAGGTTACAAATGAGTAAGACAAAGTACAGAAATAAGCTGTTGGATGTTTGGATGTTGCAACATAGTCCTCGTTAACCTTCAGTGGTCAGTGTCCTGTCTTGCATGGAATGGATATTGACCAGTCACACAGTCTATACAGATCTTGCTTACCAAGCCCAAAGCTGTTCTTGCAGGAAAGTTGGAATGTGCCCTCCAGATTACTCAGCAAAGCTGTGGAGGGCACTCCCAATATGGATCCTTTCTGGTTTTAAAGTATTGCCTCGGATGTTATTTTGCTACTTCAATGCAACCATGATCAATGTGGGCTCAAGTTAAGGTGAAAATAAAGAAAAACATTTAATTCATAAAACTTACAAATCCTTGCAACCTCACTGTCTGTATTTAAAGACTCAGATGACTCAGCGTAATTGTGGTTCTCTTCGTTGCTTGTCAGAGCCTGTGTTCCTAGAGATTGCTCCTTTTCTCTGTCCCTGCATCTAGAAACCAAGCTATAGAGATGGTTTCCTGCTCCATGTAGTTAGAGTGTTGGCCCTTGGGCATATATGTAGCCTACAACTTCAGAGGAAGAACCTATGTTGGGAATGAAGGCAAGGATTTTCTTATGTTCTTGCCTTTCTCATTGGGGATCTGTCAGCTCTATCTTCTCTCTGCCTTCCATGATTTCTTAATCATTATTTTAGGTAAAGTAATTATGTCTTTCTTCCCAGCCCCTCCCTAATGAGCTGCTAACATACTTTGGATAATTACTGTCCAGAAGAATAAACCGATCCCACTAATGACTGTTCTGGTGCATAGCTAGATCCTGAGCAGTTGGTTTTACCCATTATGAGGTAGGATGCTCTTTCTCACTGATGAGCAGTGTTATTAAAATCCTGATTTAAAGAGTCATGAATTCTATGTAAATGCACCATTTTCTAATTAAAAACCTGGGTAGTGCAACACATTAAATGGTGCCATTTGAGGCTATATTGAATCACAATATGTTGGTTGTGTATGTTTTGCTGCTACATTTGATGGATAACACACAAAAAATATACTGGTTAAAGAGCAGGTTTTGCCTATATAATATGCATGGTTTCCTCAATATTTTTTTTTCAGCGAGCTGAATCAGTATCTGAACTGAAAGGAACACTCTACATACTTTTTTAAGCACGTTTGTATTGACATGTTGCTACTGAAAAGGAAATTAGTGTTATGATATGGTAAGCTAGATTAGGTTTCACTGTCACTTCCACTTTATGACTATGTCTTCAGGTGCTGTGTGGCAAAAAATATGGACTCTGAAACTTGCTGTGTGTCTGTGAAAACTGCAAGAAAATAAAGCTTTGATAAAGCTATTTTTTCTATTGTAGAATTCAAGAAAAGTATGTAGTGAAAGGTACACTTTCTCAGCTGCATTTTTCTTACACCAGAAATATGGGACATAGACAGTTGTCATTTGACGAAGCAATATTTCTTATTTAATAAACGCTTTGTCTGTTGCAGTGAAAATTGCTTTTCCTTTCACTGAGTTATGAACTATTATATCTCCACATGGGTGCCTCAGTAGTCAGATTTTTAAAAAGAATTTACCACCCAGCAGGACACAGTTAAAACTTCTGGATTCTGAACTCTGTAATTCTGGTCCAAGTTTAAAGTGTGCAGCTAAAAGAAGTTGTACTTCAAATACACATTGTATTTCCAGCCGTGCTGATAGAGCAGGTGCCTAGCTGTTCTGAAACTTAAATCCATGAGCTTGAGCATCTTTCTTTTAAAATAAAGAACATGAATATTCCTTACCAGCAATGGGAAGCATTGGTCTGCAGTATTTGTGTAGAGATGAGTGTATTTTAGTTTGAACCAATTGTTACCAGCAAGACCAATTCCTTCCAAAGCAGCTCTTCCTTCCTCACTGTTTTTACACTCCTTTTAAGAGTTGTTTTACAATATGTATCAAGACTTTTCCTTAATTGTCATGTAAAAGTATATGTATTATCCCTTCTGAGCTCCTGTCTTTTCAATTTTCTCCTTGCACTATGGATCATCACCTCTTCTCAGCCTACTTTAGGATAGTCACAGCTGTGAGACCTTGAGGCACTCATGGTACTGAGCTAACCTGGGCAGGATCGGACCTTCTATCAAAACCCAGCTTGCTATCTGGTGCTAAATGGAGTCTCATTGCTTGAGAACCAGTGTAGCTGTAAAGGTACTGAGCCTGAGCAATGGAAGCTTTATCTTGATGTGAGTGTATTGACTGTGGAAGAGTTAGTCTTGGATTAAGAAACATTTGTAGCAGAGAATGAGTCTTGAGGCTTGTACTGTGGTGAACTGTAGTGAGAAGATGTATTATTTTTATCTTCTGCATTTAGTGAGTTCATTGTATTCTTATTCATTAGGAAAACTTTATCCATATTTATACAACATGTAAAAGACATTTTAGCCAAAATCTTCTTCTTAAAAAGGTTAAGGAATGTGGACATCCATGACTATGAAAAGTGAGGAATATAAGCTGTGTGTAGTTGGATAAAATACTTTCACAGAGTCACAGAATGTTATGGGTTGGAAGGAACCTCAAAAGATCATCTAGTCCAACCCCTCTGACAGAGCAGGATCCCCTAGAATAACTCACACAGGACTACATTCAGGTAGGTTTTGGATGTCTCCAGAGAAGGAGACTCCACAACCTCCCTGGGCAGCCTGTTCCAGTGTTCTGTCATCCTCACAATGAAAAAGGCTTTCCTTATGTTTACGTGTAACTTGCTATGCTCCAGCTTCCAGCCACTGCCCCTTGTCCTATCACTGGACATCACTGAGAAGAGCCTGGCTCTGTCCTCCTGACACTCACCCTTTACATATTTGTAAACATTAATGTGGTCATACCTCAGTCTCCTCCAAGCTAAAGAGACCCAGCTCCCTCAGCCTTTCCTTATAAGGGAGATGTTCCACTCTATGGCTCTGCACTGGACACTTTCAAGCAGTTCCCTGACCTTCTTGAACTAAGAGTCCCAGAACTGGACCACAATATTCCAGATGTGGTCTCACCAGGGCAGAGTAGAGGGACAGGAGTACCTCTCTCAACCTACTAACCACAGTCCTTCTAATACATCCCAGGATGCCATTGGCCTTCTTTGCCACAAGGGCACATTGCTGGCTCATGGTCATCCTTCTGACCACCAGGACCCCCAGATCCCTTTCCTCTATGCTGCTCTCCAACAGGTCAGTCCCCAACCTATATTGGTACATGGGGTTGTTCTTTCCCAGGTGCAAGATCCTACACTTACCCTTTTTATATTGCAATAAATTCCTCCTTGCCCAACTCTCCAGCCTGTCCACGTCTCACTGAATGGCAGCACAGCCTTCTGGTGTGTCCGCCACACCTCCCAGTGTAGTGTCATCAGCAAACCTGCTGAGAGCACACTCTTGTTTCCTCATCCAGGTTGTTGATGAGTATATTGAACAGTAATGGTTCCAGTAACAATCCCTGATAGACTCCACTAGATACAGGCCTCCAACTAGACTCTGTCCCTTTGACCACAACTCTCTGATTTTCTTTCCTTCAACCAATTCACAATCCACCTCACTATCTAGTCATCCAGACCACGCTTCCTCAGTTTAGCTGCAAGGATGCTGTGGGAGATGGTGTCAAATGCTTTAATGAAATCAAGATAAACCACATCTACTCCAGCTGGTTATGTCCTCATAAAAGGCCGTCAGATGAGTTAAACATGACTTCCTCTTGCTAAAACCATGTTTACGGCTCCTAATGACCCTCTTATCCTTGGTATGCCCTAGAAACAGTGCCAAGGATAAGTTGTTCCATCACCTTTTCATGGATGGAGATGAGGCTGACTGGTCTATAGTTACCCAGGTCCTTCTTAGCCTTTTTGAGGACTGGGATGACATTTGATTTCCTCCAGTTCTCAGACACCTCTCCTGTTCCCTACGACTTACCAAAGATGATGGAGAGTGGCCTAGCAATGACTTCTGCCAGCTCCCTCAGCACCTGTGGGTGCATTGCATCAGGACCCGTGGATTTATGGATGTCCAAATTGCTTTATTGATCCCTAACCCAGTCCTCCAATGAAGGCAAATTCCTGCTTTATCTTGACTTCCTCTGGGGCCTTAGGAGTCTGGGGCTCCTGTGGGTGGTCTCCAGCAGTACAGAGACAAACAAGGTATTCAGGTAACTCCACTTTCTTTGTATCCTCTGTCACCAGAGCACCCACCTTACTCAGCAGTGGGCCTATATTGCCTGTAGTGTTAGTTTTGTCTGCAATGTATTTGAAAAAGCCCTTTCTGTTGTCCTTGGCCTCTCTTGGAAAGATTAATTCCAAGGGGACTTTAGCTTTCCTAGTTGCCTCCCTACATCCTCTGACAACAGTCTTATATTTTTCCATACATTCGTTTCCGTAAATTCTCTGTTTCCCAGCTTTTCCCAGATCTGTACTCTTTGTCTTAGTCACTTTAGTGGCACCACTGAATTTTAGTCATTTTTTAAGAGAAGCTCTCTTACCATATACATTTTAATTCTAGCCTATGTATACCCGTGTATGTAACTGCTTATATTCATCCTGTTTATTTGACCTTTATAAGGCAGAGGCAGGCTCTCAGAGAGCGATTAAAGACTTTATAGGGCTAAAAAATGATGAAAAAATGATTCCTGTGTGTGACTTTACCAGAAAATGTAGTCACACTTTTTTACTCTCCCTTCCTTAACCACTCAAGGTAAGCTTCTTAAAATGGATGAGTTCAAAGTTCTCCAGTAAGTGCCTACTCAGCACCCCTCTCTTACCCTCCCTCCGATTATTTATTATTATCATGTAGACAAATAAATTAGGATATCTCTGTTATGTTACTGAGGACGTTATGTAATTCCTTTTTGCCTACTAGAAACCCCTAGATACCACAAGAGGGAACGATGTTTTACCCTCTTTTTGTATTTGTGATTTGGTCTTACTTATGGGATAGATATCCAAATCTACCATAAGTATTTATATTTGGCCCTCAAGGACCTGTCACCATCACAGTACAGTAAAAGCTTTGCAGAAGACGTCATTGTTGTCACACTAACACACAAAGCACACCAGTACACCAGCACACAAACCCAGTGAAGTTATTTTTGTGATAACCTCAGAAAAAGTAAGTGTATGACTAGATAGTGTGATGTAGGAGACCAAGGGACATGCCCACCCAGGTAGTAGTTCTGATACTCCTGTCAACTTGTGGTCCCCCAAAACAAAGAACCGTTTGCTGTGAAGAGTAAGTGTGGTAATGGATGTCTCAAACACAGAAACTTCTTCCTGAAATGAAGCCTCTCAGAAAGGGGGGAATTGTAACAAAGATAACATAATTGATGAATACCAGAAGCCTATGAAACACACCTGAAGACTTACAGGAACTGAGCTGAAGAGGAACTTTGAGAGATAATATAGGAAACATTGCACCAAAAGGCATGAATCCAGCAAAACCTGCGGTAACTGGTGAGAAGGTTACAAGGGGAAGATCACAGGCCACTGACCCAATTCAGGACCAAAAAGACTTGCCCCCATCCCATGTGCAAGGAGCCTTTGTGCTAATTAACATAGCAAGCTGGGACAACCAAACCAATAGCAGTTGTAGTAATTGAGAGAGAATGTTCCAGAAGTGCTGGATCCAATAAATATGGGCATGTAACAAAGCTCGCGGGCTCTGTCTCTCTCTGCTGAACACCTCCATTGGCAGTTCCAATGCTGGATCCAGGACTGGATCTCTCTAATCTTTATTCTCCTATTTCCTCTCTCCCAGCCCCTCCACTTCCTCTCTCTCCTTTTGTCTTACTAAAATCATTAATTAATGCAAAGCCTACTGTGATTTTACCCAAGTCATGCAGCCACAACATACGTGTAAGCAATGAGAGACATTTCATACTGCTTGCTAGAATTTGTTCTATACATTCAATTATCATTAATCTGATTAATATACTGTGAGAAATTAATAGATGTTTGTGTATGGATTTTGAGACTTTTCTCACCATTGTCCACTCTGTCATGGATTAACAGTTCTCGGTCACTTGCCTCCCTCTTCTGAATGGGATGTGACATGTATGAAAAAAATCTATCTGTAAGATCAATAATTGGATCCTTTAAAAAAGAAACCACAACAAAACATATAATTTTTATAATAATTTTTTATGTTTACCAAGATTCTGTGCATCTCACGAGTCATTACAACTTCTAGAGAAGAGTCTGTTAGAATATGAATATCAGTTACAGCGATCAGGCTGTAACTGATATTGCACATAGAAGAATAAATTGAAAAAAAAGGCAGGAAATTAGGAGACATCTGAGAACCCATGAGTATTATATGTATGATTACATGCATAGTTTTAAACTGAATTATGATACCTTCTAGTAAGAAGTCTTAGGAAGACATTACAGAAGAAACAGATAGAAAGCTAATCTGTGTGCTGATTAAGTGATGATGATTTAGTTTGGATACAAGAGTAGAAACTGAATATAAAGGTTTTATGCAAATCAGAGTCCGCATGAAGCACTCAATGGCAACTGAAAAGAACTCATTCTCCTCCAAATAACTTCCAAGTGCAGCATGCATTTATCAAACTAGCTAAGGTTTACGTTGTACAAAAGAGAAGCTGTCACAAGAGTACTGCATCATGCTTCCAGCTATCATGTCATTTTTGTCTACTACTACCTCTAGCTACAAGGAAGTCACTGTGATTTATATAACTAGATCTGAATGGATAAAGCATTTCTGTTGGGAAGAGATGCACATGAAAAGACTAATGCAGGTCACTTGTGAGTATACTGAGCACAGTTGTTGCTGGGTGATTAGATACCTTAAAATTTACAGGAAGTATTAGTTATATCTTACTAGTGAGAAACTGAAATAACATTTTCTTAAGCTGATTCTTTTCTATAGCATCAGTATTGCAGTCAAACAGCTGTTCAACTGATGTTAAATGAAAGTCAGGGCCTGTCGTGGGATGTTTCGGTGAATGTCTCAGGTTGGCTTGAAGTTGTTTGGCAATTTTAGATTGGAACTTTTCTTGAATGACAGGATGAAAAACAATCAGTGTCCTTTTGGCAAAGAGTAGACTATTTTCCTAATGTTATTTAAATATATTATTTCACTAGAAGAGGTTATTTTGGCAGTGGATGCATTAATTGATGAAATAAAAGGGAAATAAATACTTCACTTCCAAAATACAGTTAACAGAAAAGTAACATCTGAACAAATTCATCCGAGTATTGCATACTAAGACTAAATCTCCTAGATGTCTTACAGTAAATAATAATTTAAGTGTGGTCACTAGGGATATGTCTGTATCATTACAGCATTAGTAACAACAAAATGGCATTTGTTTTTAACAAGTGCATTTAAGGAAAAAAAAGCTGTTAGAAAATGCATCCTGGATGATATTCATGGCCCCAGTGAACTGCATTAAGGCACTGCAGTAATTAAAAATACACTTCAGCAAACTTTATTATTTCTTGATTCAGAGTTACTCTGTCTATCAAGAGCTTCCTGGACCCAGACATTATGAAAACATGATGCCTCCTTTACTTGTTAGATTTCTAACTGAAGTCTTCAAAGGAGAGGTAAAATTTTTCCAAACTATGCAGATAAAAATAATGAATAAAATAGTCTTAGTGAGCTTTTAGAATTAAAATAATTAGGCCACAGTGGATGCTTTAAAAAATTTAGCAGCTATGCCGGTATAAAAGAAAATTCCTCATTAAATTGTGTCAAATTTTTAAAGTCTAATATTTTGTTAACCAGTAATTTCTAAAATCATATTAGTGATATCGAGAAGTTAACTGTGTTAAGAAAATTGGGATGTTTTAAGTTTGAATAATTAAACAGGATTTTGCAATATAGAAAACTGTTGATGGCACAGGACATAGCTTTTTGTCAAAGGATTACAGCATTAGATGGTAGTTGAGGAGATTTCTGGAGGGCTAAGTTTTATTTAAATGAGTTAATCTTACCGATATGTAGAATTTCATTAGAGTTTGGCCTGACAGGTAATAAAAATGCTATTTTTAGCTCTGTTACTACTCTGTTACTACTTTGATATATGCCTGGGAAATAACTTGTCATCTGTGCTTAAGATTGCATAAGATTGGAAATACTATACCTACTTCAGAGAAAGAAGAAGTAAAAAATCTTCATTCTGAGTGAAATTTCAGGGTCTAAATCATATTTCTCTGTGTGGCTAGCAGTGAATATTTACGTAGGAGTTATAGGACAAGCATAGAATTATGCTTGTAGTTCTGGAGTTATGTGAACTAGGTGAAATACCTTGTGGGGTTTTTTTTCTTCCCTTTTTTTTTTTTCTTTTTCCTTTTTAATTCTTGTAAGCTTTCAGCATGGAAAGCATCCTATGCCAGGGTACTGGGTGTTGGACTGATATTTTCATAAAGCCATCTTGTCATATGCCTAGAAGTAGGCAGCTTGGGAACTGTCATTATATGCTTTAGTTACTGATTGCTTGCATTGCACTGAAGATGTTCCATCTGGTAAAGAGGAAGGCCACTTGTAAAAGATTGCAGAAGGACCTTGTGGCAGTGAATCACTAGGCAATAAAATGGCCGGTGGTTATAGCCGTGTATAGCTGATTCAGAAGTCTTGATGTCCTCCTCTCCCTGCTCAAAAATGGAAATGATGGAGATAATTGTTCTAAGTAAGTGTAGTGGATAATATTACATGAAATGTGTTATGATATTTAGGCCTCAGCCTGTGGGAAAAAGTGGTATCCCCAAAGCTTCACCTGTTTAGAGAGCTTAGAATAATAAAAGTTTTTAAGCCTGACAAGACACTGATCTCACAGTATTTCAGTCTCCCTTTGGTTAGAAGTAATTAAAATCTAAATTGCATTTATGGCTGTGAAATATCTGGTCTCAAGAAGAAACATCACTGTTTTACTAGTATTATAATTCTGCTAGATAGGCAGATTTGAGTGGAAGAAGAGACATCTGACATATTTTGCTAGCAATAAAATATGCCTGTGTAAAATAAGATTAACCTGGATTTCCAGACTAGCAGTTTGGAAAGAGGTTTAGTTTAATAAAGTTTTAAATTTACATTTAAAGATTAAGGTGTTTGTGATGGATTTGATGTATTAACTCAATGCCATTAATCTTAATGAGACCACATTTCTTTGAGTCATCTGTTGTGCACTATGATCTGGTAGTCGGATTGCATAGGTGATGCATTAGGAATCTCACTTTCCAGGTCAGCAGCAGCTTAGGTGCATCCTGGGATACTGTTACTGAGAGATTCAAGTACAGTGGCCTATATGCACTTTCTATTTGTTTTACTGCTCCATATTTTAGAAGTGTTAACCTGACCAAATAATTTATTTTATAACACTTTTTTTTCTCCCCAGAATCCCTGAGGCTCACATCAGGATACAACTCGTTTATCTGAGAGAAGAATGCCCTGTATGTATGGTGGTTAAAACCACACAGACAAGCTTGTCAGTGACATAGTCCTTAAGATTAACAATCTTAATATTGTTATTGTTTGTTTCCATTCTTTTTCTGAAATATGGCTAAAAATAGTTCCACAAAAATATCAGTAAAGACACGTGGCAGTGAAATACTAGGATTTTTAGTTTCTATCCATTCAATGTCAGTGATTATCTGAGTGACCACTTGAAACAAACCACACAAGAGGAAGCGAAGGTGGTTTTTCCTTTCTTCACTTGTAATACCACATGGTGGAAGGAGCATTTTCTTGCTACAAGAAGTGAAATAGCTGCAAGCAATATCTACATTTATACAGGGTTGTATATATTTACACGGGCCCATAAAATACGTCTTTCACACTAATTCAGATTACTGGGTTGCCTGTGACTTTGGCTGTTCTAGTTCACCTTTGTTTTATTAAAGGTGCGTCCAAGGTCAACTGCCACTAACTATGTTGTTAAATATTGATTTAACAATTTGAATTAATGTAATTTTCATTTGTTCTTCCCTACTTAATGTACAGCAGCACTTCAGTGACCCAGTCAATAAGATCAATAGCACTCATGTGAAGTTCAGGCTATGGCTGTCACTGACTTGGTCTGCCCTTCTGCTTGCTCTTTTCACTCAGGGTCAGACAGATTTCAGTAAATCCACAATCCTGTTAATAGGCTGTGGGACTTCTCTACCTAGATGCATTCTGAGCACACCAATTACTTTTGAAGCATATTGTTTGGTGCCCATACTGATTTTTTTAATCACACTGCCCTTTCTCCTTTAACAAGAGACTAGATTAAACATATCTTGTGGTTTATTTCAAAGTTTCTACAAGCCCTTTTATAACAGTTAAAGACTCTTGATAGAAGTAAAAGCACATACTTCGTAATTTGTAAATAGCAAGTCTTTACTTCGTAACACCTGCTAATCCTTGTGTCAGAGCTAGAAGGACAACATTTAAAGGCATAAATATGGCTTGAAATTTGGTTAAATGTCCAAGGCTGGTGTACTAGCAACCTGGAGAATTATGTCTTAATGAGAGTGAAAATATTTGGGCAGCCAAATGTTAAACACTTTGTCAAAATAACACTTAAATTACAATGTGCTCTGATGTTGCATGGGAAAGTAAGTGTGATAGCTCCCTTTCCATGAATGTGCCGCCTGTGACAAAGAGAAGTCACAACTGCCTGATATTCAGGTGGTAAACTGATGGTAAGTGTTGATTTGAGTGTGTGTGCCCTGAGTCAATTTCTGTGAAAAAAATTTATTAAATGTAAGAGTTCTTTATTGAGTTCTGTTTCTCTTAAACCAGGAGTGCATTAGTAGTTGGAAAGCCTGTGTGAGGAAGAAAGAAGCATGAGAACTAAGGTCTTTTGACTAATTTTGAGAATAGCTGATGATGTGTATTAAACATGATATTGAAGTTTGTGGTTTCATTCAGCAGAACAATGGCAGCTGCTCTTATAACTTGGCTAAAAAACAAAATAAAATAATCTGCTTTCATACGTTTTGGCAACAAACCTCCACCTCTTCTCTCCTCCCATAATTAAGAATGAGGTCTAGATCTATATTGTGATCATCTTGTGCTGCCACACACACTCCTTGCAGTCTTTCCTCCATACAGTGTTGTACTTCACTCAGGTTCACCCACCTGTAAAGAAGATGTTCCAGGATGCCCTGCTTCTCCTGAAATCACCGGTGCCTGGGTATTACAAAGATAAGGTTCACAGAGAGCCAGCAGGAATGAGGTACCTGCTGAAGCCACATGCTTTACATGCACAATAATGAAAGGAATGCACTCCTTGGCCCCTATTCTGTAATGCTTAGGGGATGTAATTAGAGAATGATGGTTTGACCTGGGAAGGTACTAAATTAACTGGAACAAGCATGACAAAGAGAATCAAGCTTTTTGTTCTAGCTCCAGGTAACTGAACGACATATGTGGATCAATAGTAAAAGCTGCCTTCTTTCCTCACTCACTGACCACTGTTGAGGATATACTTTGAGAAGCTGACTGTTCATGGCCTTCCTTATATGTTTCCAAGTAGATCTGTTTACTCAGAGCTGCATCTCACAGATCTGTTTAGATTACATGAAATAGGATGTCTAAGATGAAAAATAGATCAGTCTAGTTAATACAGTTCAGACATGTCTGTGAATGTGAAAAACTTAAAGGATGATAATTTTCGATTCTAATTTATGATTTTATCAATTTACAAGTGTCTTCTCTGAAGATAAAAATTCTAAAGCTGCTTTTCTCTCAGAAGAAAAGCTTGTGTCTTTGTCAAAAAAGAAAGCTGCCTTTGTGCTTTCTGACAATTCTCTTTCATTTGGTAACCTTTCAAAAATCCCTTTTTACTGTATGGAATATAGCAGATTAAAAACGCCTCAGGGAATCTTTATTCAGAATTGCTTCTTTCTTTATTTGTTTTTCTAAGTTATTCTTAATGAAAATAAGAACTGTCTTGTTCTTAAAAAGAAATTTTCTTCTCTCCTACATTTCCTTCCTATTTTTCCATGTTCTGTGAGATAACTGAGAGATATAATGATTAAAAATTCTCATCATGCCCATCTGCCTGTGTGCTCTGTACTTTGTCATTTGGCAGTTGGGTATGAAAGCAGCTTCATCAGTGGTCGTTGAAAACTAAGCAGGTTGCACATGCAATTTAAATGAAAAACAATTACACTGTGTTAGCTTGTTTTTGGCAAGAGTATTAGGGCTCATCGTGGAGACAGGAAACAAAAGTAGCTCTTCATGAATTTTAAATGAGGGAAGTTGTGTGTGTAAGAGGGTTGTCTGGCAGAAGCTTTTCTGTACAATCTTTCCTTAACTAGTTCTTTCCTCTCTAAAATGGAGTCTAGTCTGTGCTGCGGGTGTTTGCTGGAATATAATGTATTGCCCTTTAACATAAGTAGTGCTAATGATTGTCTCACTAGAGTTGCTTTCGGATCTTTTTGATAGTCAGTAGAAACAAAAGACTGTGCCTCACTGACAAGCTTCACAACAACAACAACAACAAAGAGGATTAAGAGAGTTAATAGATGTTGTACAGGCTCCTTTTCAGCCAGACTTATTTTTTTTTTTTGGTCATATTATCTGTGTGGAGCCTATCATGGTATGATAGATCTTTATAAGCAGCATT
The DNA here is from genome assembly GCF_020740795.1 of Apus apus. Lineage (NCBI taxonomy): Eukaryota > Metazoa > Chordata > Aves > Apodiformes > Apodidae > Apus > Apus apus. The sequence goes on along the minus strand of NC_067312.1, from coordinate 63,895,788 downwards.
CATGCAAGTCTGTCTGATAAGAATACTAAACTGAATGAGTCTTTGATCCCAAGCATCGCAGGAAAAAAACCATCACATATTCCTGTTTTCTTAAGTCCTGCAGGCTAACAACAAGTATGTAATGGAATATGCTGACTCTGGAGAAATTGCCTTTGAGGCAGTATATAAGAGCAAGTTCAATGGTAAGCATGTATTTTAGTGGTGGGTTGTTTTTTTTTATTATTTTTTTATTTTTTTTTTTCGCCTGAATGAGAGCCATAATCTGTGCTGCAGCACTTGTAATGAAGGTCTGGAAAATGTCAAAAAGAAAATAACAATATAAGTGTCTGTCCTCCTTAAGAATGATCTTTGCCCTGAGCTATAAAGCCAACCATAAACATCAAGAAATTCTCAGTGTATGATATTAACCATGTGACAGAAACATAGCCTGAGTTGCAGCTTCCCAGTATTGTGCTGCTTGTACTTGAGGTCTGTCAAATGTTTAATGAGGATAATATGTTTGCCTGAAGTCTAAACATAAAATATTATTCTTCCTTAATGAAATCCTTAATTTGATGTCAGAAATTAAAGCAAATTCATTTATTATTTTTTTTGTGTGTGTGGATTTAGAGGAATCTGAGTGTAAAAAAATCTTTAAAAGAATGTTTTTCTGAATTCTAGTTGCCAAGCGTGAGGTACAATCTAGCCAGTTTTTGTTCTAGGGCTCCATTGGTGTTTAAAAGGCTTTTCAAACTTAGTATGAATATCTTGTCCTTTTAACACTTTACATTCCTGGAAAAAGGTTATATTTTAATGAGTAAAACAGAGATTTGCTACTGTTACGGCAGTTGTGGATTCTTCTTGTTCACAGACACAAAAAAATCAAGCTGGTGTGGGAAAGCAGAGTTTTATATTGTTTGTTTTTTTTTTTTTTCAAGTCTGACTTTCAGGTTGGGAAAGGAGTATGAAATTATATTTTTTGACTGAGATCTGAGTTCTGTCACTAAGCTTTTAGGGGCCAGTGTGGATGAGCACTACAGCTGTGTTGTAATTTAATATAAAGGTTTCCATTAAGTCCACAATGGGATACCCCCAGAGGAAGGCAGCAACCTTGAGTTGGAGGTGTAGTTTCATGGTGTTCAGATTCGTTGAGTGATTGTGACTGGGGATAAATTAATTATAATGATTTTCTTTCTGCTGTCTTCTAAACTGGAGATAGCCTTAAAAATCAGCAGCATGCTGACCAAGTTAGTGAATTTCAATCTCCTCTGTGTGGAAGAAGGGGAAGGATTACCCAGCTCACCACCTGTATTTGGCTGTTGCTATAGTCTAGGATGAGTTCTTGCTTCAGCCTGTTGATCCTGTCCTAGTTTGCTCAACAATATCAGGAAAGCTCCAGTATATCTCATGTACATTTCACCTTCCAGAAAACTGTATTCTGCAGAAAAGGTACACTGAAGCTTTTCCTTTTTGATAAAATTATTAAACAGTCATTGAAAAGCTTGAGAAGCTTTGTTGGGTGGTCAGAAATTTAATCTGGATGATCAGGTTTTTGTTTTCTTTTTAGTGAGTAACTGCATGATTAATGTGAAGCAGACAAGAATCAGCTAGAGCTAAGTGTGCCAGGTGGAGTGCTCTGGAACATAGCTGGTGTCCTCAGGGAGCTTTTCTTTTGCTGCAGAAGAATTAGTCACTGTAGTATTTGTTTTAATCCATGGTTTCCAGTGATGTGGGACACAAGACCTCACTCTCTTCCCCTTTGTTACAGCTGCCCACAATAGAACAATGTACAAGGCAATTGAAAAATGTCTTTCCTGTGAAAAAAAAAGATAAATTTGTGTTTGCATTTTTAAAAGTTGCCAGACTACTGTGAAAATGGGCTAGAAGTAAGATAACCAATTATTTGTTCACCTACTCACGGTCACCAAGAGAGAAAGTGCATGTACTACTCGATCTGGAGAAAGACACATGAGGAATTCAGAGAAGCTAGCATGCAAGGGATGGATGAAGGATCATGCGGAAAGCCATTTGCATTGCAGTCAGCATGGAATCCTGCACCTGAAATGTGTTGCAATGCTGAGTACCATGGCTATAAAAGCATGGTCCAAAATGGGTATTGCTGTGTGTTGACTGCCATGTAAGGACTTAGGTGGTGTATTTGGAAAGTGGATTCACTGATGAATGGCAGCTGAATGGTTTTGTTTGTGCCCAGAGACTTTGTGAGGTGTAGGGGTGTTTTGCAGTTTTGCACCCTAATGGGGTAACAGTAAATGCACCTAGCTAAAAAACAAGTGAGTAAGAGCATATCTCAGATTATGTTGTAGCATCATCTGTGGGAGCAGGAGCAACCCTGGCCCTGGTCTGGCATAAGGATGTGCAGCCCTTGAACTGTGGCTCTGTGAGCCTGCCAGGGACATACGCATTTTATCACTTGGTACTGAAGTGGGGACTGCTGTCTGGCAAACCTTCACCTGCCAGTATCCAAAGCTATTCTAGGAGAGGTCTGGCTCTGGAGCTGTCTACATATTGCTACCAGCAAGTTTCAGTTATTGTTATTCGTGGCCACATGTGCTTGGCAAGGTTGGTAGGCATGTGTGATTGAAGCCTGGTTTGCCTCAGAAGTCCTTGTGTGAGGTGGGATGCAGCCCTTCTGGCTCTTGTCCATTTCCAACAAATCAGCTCTTATTCTTCTGGCAGCAGATTCCTCCATTAGATGACACAGAAATGAAGGAAACACTGTAAATACAGTGAAATGCAAAAGTAAAGTTTTTAAACAATGCAAAGAAATCTCTTGAGATACTTACAGCCACTGTTGTCAACCTTTCTGTTTTGATGTTGATGGGGGGAGCTTGTTCAGAGCTCCATAGAGAATGTTTGCATCTGTAATTCTGAAGGCTGTATTTCTTAAACTGTTTTAATATGTATATGGACATTTAACTAAGCTGAAAAATAAAAATACTTTAGGAAAACAGTAAAATTACATGGAAAGGATAATTAGTAGAGCTGTTGAGCTTTCAAATGTTGTTGAATGTTTTTACCTAAAAGACAATAGTCTGATAGCTACAGTGGATAATTTTTTGCTCATATGTAAATCTCAGTTCACTTTTAAGTACCAAATTACTGATCTTAAAATTATCAGCAAGACCTAGCTGTCACAGGGGTGTTGAAATAGAGCTCTTCTTTGCTTTAAAATTATATAAAAGTACTCCTACTGTTACAACATATTTTAAATCTTCCTGAATTTTTAAGTAAGAACAAAGGAATTTTAACAAGCAGTAGATCAAGAAAACTATATAAGTTGGGCCCTAGGTTTTAATGAAGCACAATGTTATAAGCCATTCAGAAGAACAGGTACTGAGAAGTGCTTAGGGGCATAGAGAGCCAAACAGCTTCACACTAGGTAGTAAAGACTGAAGTCACTCCCCTTCATGTGCATAGTGCAAAGTGTATTCTTCTGAACCTTTGTGAGTGTATGCCAAGAAAATATGTTGATGCTTTTAATGCTTCTTTTTGGGAGTGTACATCTGGCTTGCATTAGACTGAAGTGTATCTAGGAAACCGTTTATCTTCAGGATTGCTCACTGTTGAGAGTTTTTTGCTTATGTACAGACTTGAGGTTATTCAAGTGTTAAATAAAGCTGCAAAAGAGAAAAGGGGGGATGATACTCAATTAGGTTCTCTAGTAGCTTTGCCCAGAAGAAAAAAAAACAATGACAAGCAGGTTTTTTTTTTCATAGTTCAAGGAAAACATTCATTGTTACATTTTAATAGCTCTGAAAAGTCTCTGTATAACTAAGCAGGTAACCAACTCTGCTGTTTGTACTCTGGTATAGGATTAATTCAAGACTTTGTGGATTGGAAAGGAATGAAATGAATCCTTCACAAAGCAGAATCTTGTATCTCAACTTCATTGAACCTTTTGTTGCTTTTAACACTTTCATGCTTAAAGAACGTGACTAAACTAAATATGCTAGCACTCCAGTTTGTTTTCTCCCATTCCTGGCAACATCTCAGAGCAAGCTGTTCCTAAATGTTCTTCTCCCTTTCACCTCTATTATATTTTTTGCCTTTTTTTTTTTCTTTTTTTTTTTTTCCTTCTGGTTTAGTCTAGCATAGGGCAAGCATATAAATATTGTTAAGGAAAGGCTATGAAAATAGGCTGCAAGGAAAAACAAGCAGCTGGCTTTAGAAAAAGGTTTCAAGATTTTAAGAATGAATGCTGTGATTGCAATATGCTTTTTTTTAAACTGATGTTTCTCTGAAGGGTTTGAAGAAAACTCAAATGGGAGCTGTCAAAATTCCTGCAGCAAACTGTCCCTTAGGAAACTTGTTTTATCAAGCTTTGCTCATAACAAGTACAGAAAGTACACTTTATGAATAAACAAATACCATGTGACCCATGCAGATATCAGTGTATATATTTTTATTCCAAATGTATTCTGCAGCTTTCTGTAGCCTTACCATCAGTAGGTGTTGAAATAACTAGACAGCTGTTCATATTTCACAGTTAAGGTATTTTTTTTTCTTTCTCAACTTGTATAAAGATAATTGCTTTCCTCCAGTTTTTAAGACTTAAAAGTCAAAACAACATTTACAAGAAAAGGTTAATGATCCCTCTGTGTTGCTTCCTCTCTTCAGCTCACTGCTTTACCCCTGTCCCAAGCTGTACACCTGGGTTGTCCATACTCTGGTGACAAGAGCCTCCTGGTCTTCCATCTTATATTTAGTCTCAAAAGACTCTTCAAAGGCAAAAAAACACCCACAAGATTTTAAGTGTATGGTATTATATTTTTTTTATATAAACCAGATATGTTTATATAATAATTTTAAAAGCTGTTATCTAATTTCTCAGGCTTGGGAATCATTATGTCAGTCTAAAATAGGAAGATTTTCATAGGTCTTAACTGGTTTTAATGATCATCAGATGTTTTTTCTCTTCTGATACTTAAGCTTTTGGGAGTCATATCTCCCCTCCAACTCCTGCTTTTCTTCACATTTTCACATCTTTTTTTCACCCCACCATGAAGACTGGTAAATTTCTTCAGAAATTTAAAAATAAAATTGGAAGTTTGGGCTCTTGACTAATACATTAATTAAGTGGTTGAATCTTAAATATAAGGGTTAATTAGCATTAGACTTGCAGAATTACTATACTGTGTTTCTGGGGCCAAAAACATACAAGTGTCTGAAGCTAAGGACAGGGTCAAAGCTGCACATGCTAAGAATTATTAAGTGGCCTGAAAACTTCCCTAAAGTGGGCTCTTAATTAGACCTCATGGATAAGGACTAATTATGGATAAGAAGCAAAGCATCTGCAGAAAGTTCTATTAAGCAGATGAATGAGGAAAACCAGAATACTCCAAGTAGTGGTGCTTCTGCTGCCATACAGCTGTACTTGAGACAACTGACTTGATGCCAACTGGAGTGTGGGTCAACAAGTGCTTGAAGAACTGCATCCTGGTACTCGGTATGAGATGCAGCATCTGCCTGAGGCTGGGTGTCTACACTCAAAGTTCAGATAGCAATACACTCTGATCTTGTGTGAGAGCACTGTTCCTAGTGAAAGATGTCTCTAGTGATAGTTTGAGAGTGCTGGAGCTTTGGCCTTCTGAGCTACCAGGATTTGTTGGGCAGGAAGACAGTAGTTTAGAGCAATCCTTTTCCTTGCTCTCCTTTGCCTCTCTTGGGTTTCTCAGGCTCAGCGTGGTCAGACCTAAATGTGTAGACTATGGTTTTGAACACCTCAGAACTGGACATACAAGCTGATTTTTGATTTTGCAAATGAGCCCTTACCATCTTAATGGGTGAAACCAAACCCTCAGATTTATATGCTTCTGTTCTTCAGGCTATCTAAATTTAAATTTAATATATTGAATTCATTTCTAATAGAAGCTGTAGGGGATGTGATCAAAAGCTATTTTAACTTCAGCTTCTGTCCACTGTCATTGATCTGCAAATTTTTCTTTCAGAACATGTTTAAAATCCTTTTCACATTTTCTGTTCCCTTCCTGCCCATTGTGAATAACTATGTGATTGGAGAGCATCAAACAATATATCAAGGCTTCTGATCTTTTGGAATAGACAGATTGCATGGTAAGAACTCCGTTTGCAGGAGGAGATTTGTCCATTTGACAGAGGTCACTTTTGCTGTAATTAATAACAAAGCAGTGGTGTATTTGAGATTTCAAGAGAACAAAAAGGTTTCTAAATGGCTCTTTCTTCCTGCCATCCCTCCCCTGTCCCCGTATGGCAAGCCAGCCAAAACTAGATTCTGTGCTACAGAATCAAACATGTAGATTTGGCTCTGTTTGGTGTTTGGTTGAGTTCTGAAATCAAGACAAGGTCATAGACTCATAGAATCATAAAATCATAGAATGGTTAAGTTTGGAAGGGACCTTAAAGATCATCAGGTTCCAACCTACCTGCTGTGAGCAGGGACACCTCCCAATAGAGGTGCACAGCTTGCACAAAGCCTCATCCAACCTGGTGAATTAATTTTTTTTTTACCAAAGATTCAGGTTGGTTAGCTATATGATGAGAAGCCCTTGACACCTAGTTAAAAGAATGGAGCCTATTAATTGCCATGACAGTCTCACACAGTGTAATGCAGCACAGATCCCATTTCCACATGTACACCTCTGATGTCTGATGAAGCTAGCAGTGTCTGAGCCATCACCACAACTAGAAGCAGCATTAATGTACCTTTATAATCAGTTCAACACTGTGTGTACCTGTAGCTATATTGTTTTTCAACCTAAACTAACAGATACTTGCCTAGTCACACTGTGCCATTGAACAATACAAGTGCTGCTAACTGGGATTTGTCCATCCTACAGGACACTGTGTGGGATAGATTTCAGAATACTGGAGGACTTGGATTGGAAACCTGGTCCTTGTGAAGTGAAATCAGCACTATTTAGATAAATAAAGAAGACAAAAGTAGAATGTGAAAAACTGTCTGGTGATAAAGTTATATCTAGAAATCAAGAAGACATATTTAAATGCATTTGAGCTAAACACTAAAACTTTCTTAAGACTGTTAAACTCTTCATTGCACAGTTCAGAGGCTGAGTGTCACTTTTAAACAAAGGTGACCCAAAACGGTTGAGGATGGTAATGCAGGATGCAATTCAATTGCTTGGGTTTTTTTGAGGTTACAATAGCTAATAAATTCAATTACTGACTATAAAGAAGATCTTAATTTTCCCCCCTTATTTTATGTTCATTCCTGATGAAAGCTTTAATGAAAATATCTGTTTACTGCATTTTTACACTGCTGATGCAATAAAGATCTCACTGGGACTGTTAGGTTTCCATGTTAGGCATGAATACATGACAGTGTCAGATAAACTATTACTTTAAAATGTCTCTCTTCTTTATGAATGAGGTCAGTATAGGCAGGGGCTGTAGTTAAAGCCTCAGAGGCAATGTTCTGTCACTATTTTCATGTTTAGCCTCTTTACCACAGAAGGCTAGTAGCTGCAATTTTAGTTCAGAGGACAAAAAAATTTGCTGACTTCCCATAAGTGCTTTGCAGCATCTGCTTCTAGTGATGGAAAGACATGTGATGATAGAATTTAATGTCCTTTGGGGCAAAAAAACACCCAACTTCAATGAAACAGTGCTGAGCTTTTTTCCCCAGCTGACTTACTTCATGAGCTTTGCTTCTCTAATGAGCCTCATCATGCGTGCTTTGATTCCAAACAATTTTATTGACACTAGTATTTGAGGCCCTAGCATAGGTTGTACCAGTTAAGTATGTATATGCTGTTAGATTAGAAAGAATGAATTTCTATGCATATGAGTGGCAACTATTCAATATTTTTTAGAAACTGTGATGTTCTGTACCCATGTGCCTTGCTTACAGCCATAGGAAGATGATGTTCCTGTACAGAGATTGCAAGGCTTTCTGAGGCTGTCTTTGAAGTAGATGGTATATACAAACTATATAAAAATGGTATGGTGTCTTTCTCTGATTTTTCTACATGATGAGTTACAATTTTTTAGTAATTTAAAATACATCCTGGCAAAAAGCTGCTTTTGTGTCACCCTGTGTATTTGTTTCTTCTAGGTGTCTGTCTTACCACACTGTCTATTCATAATGTTACTGTCTTCATGTTATCTGATTTGAATCCAAATCAACTTTATGTTGCTTTTGCTTTTAATCTGTATGCACATATGTGTCTATGCCTTTTGCCTTCCTTTTCTGTAAATAATCTCTTGGACTTTCACTGCACACAGTTAAATGGGGAATAGAAAGGAATTTCCATTAAAAGTATCCCGTTATTTCTTTAAAAGTATATGTATATACTGTACCCATTAATGTCTCTGCTGGTTGAAGATGAATCTTGGAGAAATAGTATTCACTATTCACTCAGTTTTCTCTATGTGAAGTTCTGCTTCTTGCAGAAGGATTTTTTTAACTCATCAGGTATTGCACTGCACCAAAAGCAACAGCTCACTTCTCTGATTGTGGGTGAAACACAGGGTAAATTGCTGTGTGCAAGGTCTGTAAAAGTCAACTAGTCCATGGGCTCAAATGTTCCCTTTTGACTGTTTTTCTGATTTAATGCTGGCAGAGCCCTCTCTGAATGCATAATGCAGAATTTAGTCTGCAACTAGTCACCAATTTGTGGAGTGCCCTTTAATGTTATACAGCTGTCAGCTCTTCTGTGCTAGATTGATTTCTCCCTGCACCACAAAACCAAGAATGAGAGCAAGTGCCAGTCAGCTTTCTTGATTATGTTCTCTTTCAAATGTTTGCTTGCACTCCAGGCAGTGTGAGTGGAAGCTGGCTTTTGTGACTGATGGGATGTATCTTCCATTTTTAAAAGGATCTTTTTTGCTTTATTATGTATTTGCACATTTTTGCCTTAATGGTCACTGCTTTTTTTAAAGTTATGTAGAAATTATTATCATTGAGTATCAGTAGCCTGAAAAATAATGAGAGAAATTAAGAAAAAGAGAGCTTATTGCAGGGCCATTTAAATGGCTGTCCTGCTGTTTTTCCAGCCTTAGCTTTACAGTGGCAGGAGGGCGCATAGCACCTTCCATTACATTTTATGGTTCTGTGAACTGTGGAAAATAAATTTGTGGTTAAGAGTTAAATGACAACATTGACATAACAGACATGTTTGAATTCCTTCCAGAACAGTCTCTGCTAGCACAAGGAACACTGACAGATGTTACTCCTTTATGTTACATCAAAAGAATAAAAATGATACATGATCAGGCAACTAAGACTTGTGTTTAGGGTTGCTCTTCACTTTACTGTTTGACATTGTCAGCCTTTCTGGATTTTAGTGACCTCAAACATGAGAGGATCTGTATGTGAGATGTGTTGATTCTTAAAGGGAATCTTTACTCAGATAATTCAATGAGAGTCCTACTTTCACCATCTTTAAAAAAAAAGTTTTCATTTTTTTCACACAGAGCATGATATTTTGGATTCTTTCCACTGTCAACCCCATTCCCTTCTCATTTTTAAATGTGTAAAGCAAAGCCGAGGAGACAGGCAGAAGTGCTGTGTTTGTCAAGTGCCTGTGTCTGTCCTACTGTAGCACTGCTTCCAAAATCACAACCAAAAAAAGTTTACTCTTCCCCAAATCACCTTTTTGATTGTCTACAAATTGTTCATTCAGATCACATACCTGTCTTGAACAAACTGAATAATTGTATGTACAAATTAATTGAGAATTATACCCATTGTGATTTGTTTTCCTATTTAGCTTCTGCTCCTCAAAGAGCAGAAATGTCTCAATCTGAAGTTAATTGGCTGACATTAGTGACCATAAGGTTCTAGTAGTGACTCTGCTTCCAGCAGAAAGGGCAGTGCCTGGCCATACACAAAAGCTGCTGTAGGCAGAAGATCAAAATGTGGCCAGATCTTTAGCTGCAGTAAAATGAGCAAACATTAATCTTCTCACTTTTTCCTGTGACCTGAGATGGGGAAAAGGTATACTTATATTGCCATAATTGTCTAAGGCAAAGCAGCAGTAGACAGATGCTTTCTGTCCAGGTTTGGCAATATCCAAAGTCACTCCAGAGCTTACAACCAAGCAGTTGTGTTACCTTCATGTGGCCCATATTTAATCCCAAATAATGGAGACAGCAAAGCTTTTGAGGAACTTCCCATTCTAAATATTTTTTCCCAACTTGTGCTGCCCAGGCTGCCTGTAGTATCCTGTAGTCCATGCAAATTTGTCCAGCCTGTTGCAGGCATGTGCTTGTTCTCAGTATTAGCTCTGTGGCTCTCTTCCTCTAATTTATTTGTTTGATGTGCAGTTATAATTCTAAGAGCAATAAAATGCCAATGAAACAAGAGCACCTCATGTTCTTACGGTGTCATTACCCATGGCTTGACTGAAATTCCTCACAGTTTTGACATAACATGTCAAGTCTCTGAGAACTGCATGTGATATCCTCACATCATGAGGGCTCTCCACTTGCTTATAAGTATTCACATTTCCAATTGCTCTTAACTATTTCCGAGTTAAAAATACCCTTTGCAAATACACCAAGGCAGCTTTTTCCCTTCCCTTTCCTTCCCTTCCCCTCCCTTCCCCTCCCTTCCCTTCCCTTCCCTTCCCTTCCCTTCCCTTCCCTTCCCTTCCCTTCCCTTCCCTTCCCTTCCCTTCCCTTCCCTTCCCTTCCCTTCCCTTCCCTTCCCTTCCCTTCCCTTCCCTTCCCTTCCCTTCCCTTCCCTTCCCTTCCCTTCCCTTCCCTTCCCTTCCCTTCCCTTCCCTTCCCTTCCCTTCCCTTCCCTTCCCTTCCCTTCCCTTCCCTTCCCTTCCCTTCCCTTCCCTTCCCTTCCCTTCCCTTTTTTTCTTCTTCTGAGGAGTTAAAAGGTCAGTCTTAATCACCAAGTTCTAAAAATTGGTTTTGACATCTTGACAGAGAAAAGGTGTAACTTAGGTCACTGAGAAGCTAAACAGGTGATGTTTGCAGACAAAGCTAGGGAATATTAAGATCTGCTGGTGTAAATAGTTTCTTTGTATCAGTCCATAAAAGAAGCTCTCCCTCTCCACCATTAGAATGTTCTGTAACTTCAACCAATCAATTTCTTCAGGTCTGACTCTTGTTCCTAATTGAGAATGTAATACCCTTCAGGTACCTGAAGATCACTATGAGGTCCCCCCAGAGCCTTCTCTTTTTCAGACTGAACAACCCCAGCTCCCTCAGCCTGTCCTCATAAGAGAGGTGCTCCAACCCTCAGTTAATTTTCGTGGCCTTTCTCTGAACACGTTCCAACAGGTCCACATCTTTCTTGTGCTGGTGGCACCAGAGCTGGACGCAGTGTTCTAGGTGAGGTCTCACCAGGGCAGAGCAAAGGGGCAGAATCACCTCTCTTGATCTGCTGGCCACACTCCTTTTGATACAGCCCAGGATGCAGCTGGCCTTCTGGGCTGCAACTGCATATTGGTGGCTCATGTCCAGCTTTTCATCCACTAGTACCCCCAGGTCCTTTTCCACTGGGCTGCTCTCCAGCGTGTCTTCCCTTCCTTCAAGGCCCAGGTGCAGGACCCTGCACTTGGCCTTGCTGAACCTCATGAGGTTCGCTTGGGCCCACTTCTCTAGCTTGTCCAGGTCCCTCTGGGTGGCATCCCATCCCTTTGGCATATCAACCACACCATCCAGCTTGGTGTCATTAGCAAACTTGCTGAGGGTGCTCTCAGTGCCACTGTCAATATAATGTATGTACCAAATGTAGTTGCAGACTTGACAAGTTGTTGAAAGGGATTATTGACACAATTCTAGCGACTTATTTAGAGAGAAAAAAATTAATGTCACTTTGAAATTTTTCTATACTGTAGCCTAAGGATGTAAAGTTGCGAACTTGACTGGTTCTCTTTTTCTGAAGCGTTGTCTGGTATGCTCATGGTGTAATGAGAATACTTGATCACTAGATGGCAATGTTGCACGAGACAAAACACTGCTGCCTCTGAGGGGTGTAGCAAGACCTGTGGCAGTGGTACAATTTGGTCGGTAGAGTGAGTAGCCATATTGGCAAACTCTTTTATCTCCTTTTTAAGTACCTACAATGGAGGTCAGAAAGGATAATTTTCTTCTTTGTCAAGTGCAAAGAAAGACTGGAAGGAAGTTCATATGAAATTCAGCTCAAGTAAAAAGATTAAGGACACCATTCTTAAAGAAATATGTGTCCACAGTTCTTTGTCCTGTTTTGCAATTGCTCTTTATTATAATTAACACCCAGAGACATTTCCAAGGTTACACTAACTGTATGCAAGAATTCTGCTGATCGCAGTTCCTAGAAAGCAACTGTGAGAAAATGGTTTCTATATGAATGATTATCAATGTTCTGAAATTACAGTTTTTCCTAATTTTAATGTGTCAGTTGACTGTATCTTCATGATTTTAAAAAAGTTTTGTTTCGTATGCTTGAAATAGCTTTGTAATGTAATTCCGCTCACCCAGCATTTTTTCTTGAAGATTTATTTGAATAGAAATAATACTGTCAGGACACATTCTGCATTGAATGCTCCTTTGAGTTCACTGCTATTCTAATCTACTTGTTTTATGTATTATGCATAACAAATGCACATGACTCCAAAGGAGTACTCATGTATTCCACCTAATGTATACATAATGTGGAATCTACTGTTAAGATTAGTATGGTCAATTAGCCTACTTAAATGTTTTAATAATCAAAGTATAATTTAAAAGCTCTGAGCGGCAAATGAATGTATTGAAATAGGAAAGCATATATTATATCTAAAGCATAGGTGAAGTCTTACTGGAAAAGTAAATGTAAAATTCAGAGTTTTCATTGTGAGAAACACAAGGCACGCTTACTTGTACAGTGCCTGCAAATCACAAAATGTTTCTTTGTCTTTCTAGTAACTGTTTCCTGTCTCTCCCACAGATGTAGCTGAAATAGTCAGAATATCAGCAGATTGTTTCATGTCTTTCTAGCTATTTCTGGTGATAGTTGAAAAAAGCCTGTAAGAATATGTTTGAATTAATAATTTCATAGATTTCAGTTTAATTAACTGAACAGTGTATTACTTCTTGAAGTAAACAGTAAGTGGCTTTGGCCCAATCAGTTCCCTCTTGCCTGAGGTGCTGACAGTAGTTTACTTGCTGCCTTTGGATACATCTTTAAGCTATCAAGTAATTCTGCCCCATTTTTCTATATTGAATCCAGAGAAAGTCTAGGATGATTTAGTGACTTTCTTAAGCACATCTGGCCCTAAAGCTGCTCTTAGAAATTATTATTATTTTTTTTAAGTATCATTGCTCTCCACCATCTTCCTCCATCTCCCTCCGTTGGAAGACAGGATGACAGCAAAGGCTGGTTACTAGCCATATACCCAGTGGTCCCTCACTGAGAGCTTAGGGTGCTGCCAGTAATAGATTTGTCTGTACCTTTAGATTTCATTTTTATAATTCAGAGTGAAACCATAAGACAAGGTTATGAAGCAGTTTGTCCAGAGACACTGCAGTAGTGGTACAGTAAATTCTCAGTGATTGTCTTGCTTTTCAGATAGATGCTGATGGGAGTGTCCTGGTTTTGTATCCTCTGCCAGGTGCGAGTCAGCTTAGCCATGTCACAGCATCATTTTGAAGGTATCCCTCTATCACAGGGGGAATCTGTTGTCTGCCATGTTTTGTTCTACATCTTAGAGGTTGATAAATTGGCATAATTCAGCCAGAGAAGAAGGACTGAGATGCTGGAAAACCTGATCTCAGATGAGATACTTGAGAGAATACAGCTTACAGCTGTGCCCAGCATGAGGGTTTAGGCAGATATAGACTGCTGCAATAACGAATCACCAGAAGAATTGTGATTTGGTTTTTATTTCCCTTCTGTTAGACTCTTAGTGAGAAAGTTATTTAGAAAGAAATATGTCATTGCAACAGTAATTCAACATCTTACTGTGAAATGATTTGTTTATATTTTTGAGGCTGATAGGCAATGGATGTATGCAAACTACATGGCAAAGTATTTAATTAAAATTTTGCTGCTCATTCAGGCCAAGTCACTTATCCAGACCACTATATAAGATGTCAAACTGTTGTTGAAGTGACATCACTTTCCCTTCTAGTTTCACAGTGGGAATTTTGACAGAGCAAGACGAGCAACGTGTGGTGATTGCATCTATTAAAGCAGATTTGGGCTGACAAGGTAAATTATAGCATTATTGTCTAATGGGTGGAAATAAAACTCTGCTCTTTCTGGCTCCCACAAGGTTGGTTCCTTTTAAAGATGTCAGACTTCAGGTGGATTTAACAGAGTGAGTTAGTAATGAAGAAAAATATTTTCCTATTCCTGAAAGACTCCCATTATATGTATTTTGACCCACAAAAAATGTGAAAGTGAAACATTTTAGTCCCTAATACCCTAGACTCTGTCATAGTATGTACTTTTTTCTTTTCATAAAGTACTACCTACTGACTTTTCTATCAAGAAGTACTTTGCTCATTCTGAACTCTATGGAGGTCAATCATGATTGATTGATTGATTGATTTTAAAGTTTAGCAACTTCTGAAGTGTCTTAGACTGTAATTAATACAAGAATTCTCATAAAAAAAGATCACATATAACAGATTATCTGGGAAAGCAAATGTCTTGGACAAAAACTGATTTAATTTTTTAAAAATAAATATACATTGTAATAAATATATATTTTTATAAATATACATTTTTTATAAAAAGAGTTAATAATTTCACAAGGAAACATTTTAAACTCTGAACAGTGACATGAACTGATTTATTTTACCAGCATAAAGCTGATGGAAGAGGTATGACTAACATTTTTTGTGTGATGTTTAGAATAAAGAAGAGTTTTATTTACTTGAGACATCTTATAAAATGTGCTGCAGCTACTGATTTAATTCATATTCTTTTGAGATAAAAAGTTTAAATAGCCTGCTTTTTTAGAAGACGTGTTTACAGCCCATTTAATTTCAAATTTTTCAGTTACATTTCTAGAATGTTGCAACTCTCCCATTCCATTAACGTGGGAGTTCTTTAGAAGGTAGGCACTCTCTCTTGCTTCATTTCAGTGGCTTAAAGACTCCAAGCCCTACCCTTGTCTTCCCCCCCAATTTTCTATGGTACATGCCACTGTCCATTACATCTCTAATTAACCTGATAATTACTGCACATGGAGTTTAACACCAATGCAGTCAGCTTACATTATGAAGCTTGATGTTCTGTTATTTGTTGAAAGCAGATAAGAGCAACTTTGTTGATTGTGTAAAGTCCAGGAAAACCTCACATGTCAGCACTGGTAGTTAAATCTGATATTAGTTGCCACCAAATCCATTAGAGGAGATGCCTTCTACCCCAGATTATATTTTGTTGGCTCCACCATAGGCTTTTGTTCATGTAGTCTGGCCATTGCTGCTCCTTAACTTAGACACCGTCTCATTCTTTCAATAAAGAAACAAGTTAGTAATGCAAATAATAATACATAAGAATAGAATAAGATACTCAGTGTTTTTAAAAAGCAAAAGAGATTTTTTACTTTATTTTCTTTCATAGGCCTTCCAGGGTAGTATCTTGGGCTAGAGAGGAGGAATAATGCGCAAGGAGCAATACATAAAACAGCTCATTAGACTTCTGAAAACACTCTTAAAAACTCAATTGTCTACTTTTCATGGCACACATATGAGCTGGATTTTGTCACAAAGCTAGTCCAATGCTCTCTTGGACAAAGATTTCTTTTCCTATCATTTGTAACATCTGTTACTGCTTGCTCTTGACAATGAACTGGCTTTAAAACTTTTATGAGAAAAAGCAAACCTTTTGGTTTTAGAGTTTGTCAGATATGAGCCTGCATTTTCCAGATGCTGTTTGGCCTAACACCATATGTAAATCAGGTTAAAAGAGGGATTCAGAAAAAACAGCTGTACTGATCTGGAAGTCTAGTTTTCTTCCCACCAGATAAGATAGAAGGGGATACACAAAGAGATTACTTATGTCTAGTCATTACAGGAAGCATTTATAGATTTGAGTTTTAGTTAAACGTGTAGGTGTACGAAAGCTGGAGAGGACCTGTTTGGACCTGGTTTATGAGGGACTGGTAACAAGGGTGTGTAGTGATAGGATGAGAGGCAATTGACTTAAACTAGAGCAGGGAGATTTATATTGGGTATTAGAAAGAAGTTCTTTACAATGAGGGCAGTGAAGCACTGGAACAGGTTACCCAGACAAGTGGTGGAGGCCCCATCCCTGGCAACATTCAAGGTCAGGCTTGACGAGGCTCTGAGCAACCGTAGTTAAAAATATCCCTGCACACTACAAGGCGGGGTGGGGGGCTGGACTAGATGACCTTTAAAAGTCCCTTCCAACCCCACACATTCTATGATATGAATCTATGGTATGTTGGTGTTCATGTAAACAGTTATTGTATACTTCACTAGAGCTATGAGAGCAGTTGAGCTTTTCTTATCTGAATTAGTGTATGGAAACTTTAAAGTACCTAGTGTTCTCTGAAGTAGGTTGCTTCTTGTTTTTTTTCTTCATTGTCATCCCTGTCATCTTCATCAAATACTTTGATCACCTCAGTAATGCAGATGCTGACATCTTTGCTGTGCTTTAGGGACTCTGCAAGGCCTTAAGATATTGGTTGATCTGATATGTGCCTTTTGTGTGATTTATAGTAATCATATGCAGTATTTAATGTTGCCATCTGTGTTTCCTACAGTCTCAATTGCTTTCGATGTAAGTATCCTGCTTTCTTCATCTGCTACTGGTTCATAGTGTGCCTGTCATCTCCTCCTCCTGTCACTGGGTTATGGGCAGCTGTCAGAAATGAGAAGTACTATCAGCTGTGCTGGTGCATAGTTGCTAGTTTTTGATGCAGTGGGGTTTCCTTGTTGTCTCCTTATCAAGAGAATAGTACTTAGGTACTCATCTGCTCACTACTTTAATTCTTCAGGGTCCTATCTAAAAGAGATGAAGGTACAGTAAGTAATTTGCCTGGGATACAGTGTTAGGAGCAGCAGCTGTGCCCCTAGTTAAAAATTGGATGAAAAAGGCTAAGTAGGGTCACTCAAACAAGAATTTTGCAGATTACTGTGTCAGGGTCCTGGCTAGTCCAGAACCCTATATTCAACAATGTCAGTACCAACTGCTTCAAAGCAGGGTTATCAAGTCCTGAAATAGGCATCTATGGAATAACAGCATCAAAGAGGAAGATTACTCTCAGATTTTACTGGTTTTAGCAAAAAAAAAAAAAATAAAAAAAAAAATCTTCTGGAGTGTCTTCTCATAATTGAAGAGAGAAAGAAGTTTCAAAATAAATGGTCACTTAGGTATTTCTTTCAGTTCTCCTGGCTTCATTTAAAAAACAAAACAACCACCACAAACAAAAAAACACCTGTCAGACCCCATGTATTTGAGTAGTGTCGACTACACTGGCATTTTCCAAATATAAATATAAAACCTTTTGTAGTGATGTTTCATGGGCTATTAGACAAGAATGACTTTACCTAAAAAGGGAGAGGAAGCACCTCTGCACTTTGACTATCTCAGTGAAGATCAAGAAGCTGAATATGAGAAGGAATCATGGATGATCATAAACAGTCTTCTAGACAAGACAACAAAACTGAGTTAGCTCATTCATGAAAACTAATAAAAATAACATCTTGCATGTGCATGTCAGCACATAAATGAAACAATGTGGACTACAAACAAGGAGAAGCTGTAAATCTTAACACACAATCAGGAACATAATTTAACAGGTTTTACTGGAATGCTAATATACAAGCTTGTATGGCTTGTTCAGGAAAAAAACTTGTGATTTTGAACATGAAGAACACAATATGCTTTTTTTCAGTTGAGTTTTTCAGTATATATACAATTAGGCTTGCTTAAAGTCTGTGATAAAAGGTGCAGACTTATGTGGTAGAAGTCTATGTGTTGTTTGTCTGTTTACATAAAAATCTTTAGTTAGATAACAAACCCTCAAAAAATGTAGAAAATGCCAAGGGAAAAACTTAGTGTTCATATATAAGTAAAGACCCAGTCTTTACTAAAGATTCAGTCTGAACTGCATAAAGAATGGATTAGAAAGCACTTCGATAAATCCGTTGTTGTCTCATATGATCAGCTTCATAAAAGTATGTTTAGTGACCTGGCTGAAGAAATTTCAGAAGAGTTGGAAGTTGACATTGAGAAATGAAGGACAGGTGTGGAAGAGAGTGCTGGAAAATGGCAACCATTGAGTCTAGTACTAATTTTTGTATAGAAACAAGGAGATGAGAGATCCAGGAAGTCTGGACCATCAAGCTACTTAAGTTCCCAGAATTCTGAGCATTTGAAAAATAACAAGGAAAAGTTAGTAACTAACCTTGATTTGTTGAGAACGAAGTAAGTTGAAGCCTATTACAGCGAGGTGGTGAGCAGTTTGTGTAGGGGAGATACAGGATTTATCACCAGCTTTTGACACTGGTTAATACGGTAGCCTAAAAAGGAGAGCTAGGAGAACACTGTCTTGATTGAAAATATTGCAGTAGTAAGTAGCAGCATTTAGAGAATCTGGTACCACATCTGGTACCACTGTTGAAATGGGTGAATCTATCCATAAGGACTCTTAAGGCTGTTCAGATTTTCCCAAAAATCTTTTTATTTATATTTGGAGGTGACTAATTGTAGACCAGAGGATTATCAAGATTATCGGGGCAAAAAATAAGATGAAACTAAAGGGAGGACAAGCTAACCCATTGAGACAGGAATATCACAAATAAAAGGTGGGCACCCTTAAGGAAATGTTGGATATTATCTCATACCAAGAGAAATGTGAATAGGTCACAATATTGCTTATTGAGTAGTACATCTGAGCCCTTACCAGAGAAACATCTGTTTTTGTGTACCTAAGTAGATTAATAAATTGAGATGAATCCAAAAGAGAACAGTGACCTGTGAGAAAAAAGTTGAAAGGCTTGTAAATGTTTATCTTAAAGAAAAGGTTGGGAAAACACTGAGAATAAATTATTTATATCATTAGAAGGATGCTTGCTAAAAGGAAAAGGATTACTTATTCTCCCTTCTGTGGAGAGGAGAATGCTGATGAGCTCAGATTGCAAAAAGGAAGAAAGGTCAAAGTAGAAAGCAAAAAAAACTTTCCAATGATAATGACAGTAAAACAGTGGCATACATTACTTGGGGGATATTATAGATTTTCCACTACTGGCGGTCTTTCAGATAATTTTTAGAGACTCATTTGTCAGGTATATTTGATCCTTGTTTGGCACAGAAGCATGAACTAAAACTTCACCCTGTGTTCTTCATTTGCTGCAACAGAGTTTTTCTCCATACCTGCCATGCAGTGTAAGTGGACTGCTAATTTAAACAGGTCTTTGGGTAGAATAGTGAGCATTTTTGAGCATTTAATTACTTTTTCTGGAAATTTTATCCCAAAGATTCTGGATTCTGTGCAACTAGAACTGTCTTTTTTAAGTTTGTCTTTAATTTGAAAATGTTTCACAAATGTTTAGTAAAATAATTTAAATTCCAAACTCTTGAAAGCAACCTAGATAGAAGTACAGCAAGAAAAAATAAAAATGGATGGAAAAATCAAGAAAGAGTTGATAATATTTCCACAGGGCTCAATTTTAGGGCTAGTATTCTTCAATGTTTCTATAAATGGTCCAGATGCAGGGGTTGAATGTACAGTAAATAAGTTTGCCAGTGGTACTAAATTAGCAGGAACTGTGGAATCCCTTGAGGCTAGAGAAGCCTTACCAAGAGAAAGGTTCTTCACTGAGAAGGTGGTGGGGGCAGCTTCCCCAGGGAAGTGGTCACAGCATCAAGCCTGCCACAGTTTGAGGAGCTTTTAGATGATGCATTTAGTCATATTGTTTAGTTTTAGGCAGTCCTGTGAAGAGCAGGGAGTTCCTGAAGGAATTGGCTGATACAGTTGACAAGCCAGTCTCCATGATACTTGAAAAGTCATGGCTGTCAGGTGAAGTCCTTGGTGACTGGAAGGAAGGACACATTACACACATTTTAAAAGGGTTGAAAGGAGGACCCTAGGAACTACAACCTGTCAGCCTCGCCTCTGGGAAGATCATGGAGCACATCTTCCTAGAAAGCACACAAAGGCACATGGAGGATGGGGAGGTGATTCAGGACAGCCAGCATGGTCCTGCCTGACCAACCTAGTGGCTTTCTAGATGGAGTGACTGCATCAATGGAAAAGGAACGACCTATGTATGTCACCTATCTTGACTTCTTGCAAGGCCTTTGACATGGTCTCCCACAATATCCTTCT
This sequence comes from Apus apus, assembly GCF_020740795.1. Classification (NCBI taxonomy): domain Eukaryota; kingdom Metazoa; phylum Chordata; class Aves; order Apodiformes; family Apodidae; genus Apus; species Apus apus. The sequence continues at coordinate 63,875,566 of NC_067312.1, read as the reverse complement.
CTCTCCAAGTTGAAGAGATATGTTTTTGATGTATTCAGTGGATAAGGATTTGGCTGGATGGCCACATCCAGAGGGTAGTGGTCCATGAAAGAAAGCTCACTGAAGGAAAAAAAATCAGTAAAAGGAAAATTGGCTTCATCCTGGCTCAAACCAGGACATTCCACCCCTTATTCCATACCATATATTGCATATAGGCTCTGTACTTTACCAACTGTCAAATCAAGGATTCTCCCCCAGAGTCAGATTACCTTGAGGTACATATTGCACTTCACCATCCTCCATCATCACACACCAGGTATGTCCAGGTCCCTGAGCAAAAGCAACACCCTGGACAGGTTTACCTTTGCCTGAAGCAGGATAGACCCAAACACTTTTACCCGGCAGATTCCTTTCACATACCACAGGGACTTTATCCCCATCTGCAGTATGTAGAAGGTCTGACTGAGCAGGACCAGCCCAACTGATGGAACCCCTGGTATTAACTAACCAGATGGCCTTTGCCAAATTTTTGTCCCAGTTTTTGAAAGTTCCACCACTCATTGCCTTCAGGGTAGCCTTCAACAAACCATTGTACCTTTCAACTTTCCCTGAGGCTTGTGCACAATACGGAATATGGTAGATTCACTCAATACCATGTTCTTTAGCCCAGTCAGTGATAAGACTGTTTTTGAAATGAGTCCCATTGTCTGACTCAATTCTCTCTGGAGTACCATGTCTCCACAAGATTTGCTTCTCAAGGCCCAGGATAGCACTCCTGGCTGTGGAATGAGGCACAGGATATGTTTCCAACCATCCTGTACTTGTTACCACCATTATAAGCACATAGCGCTTACCCTGGCGGATCTGAGGCAGTGTGATGTAGTCAATTGGCCAGGCCTCCCCAAACCTGTACTGTGACCACCTCCCCTCATACCACAAAGGTTTCAACCGTTTTGCCTGCTTAATTGCAGTGCACGCCTCACAGTCATGGATAACCTGTGCAATAGCATCCATGGTTAAGTCCACCCCTCGGTCACGAGCCCATTTGTATGTCGCATCTCTGCCGTGATGACCTGAAGTGCCATGGGCCCACTGAGCCAGAAGGAGCTCACCCTTGTGTTCCCAGTCTAAGTCTGTTTGGAACACCTGAGCAACCTCATCTCCTTGTTGGTCGTGTCAATGTTCCTCAGTGGCTCGACTCAGAGGCACGTGTGCATCTACATGACACACTTTTACCACCACTTTCTCTACCCAAGCTGCAATGTCCTTCCACAGGTCAGCAACCCAAATAGGTTTGTTTACCCTTTCGCTGCCAGTTGTTCTGCTGCCACTGCTTTAGCCAACCCCACAAGGCATTTGCTGCCATCCACAAGTCAGTGTAAAGATAGAGTCTCGGCCACCCCTCTCGCTGGATCCAGCTGGATGGCTTTTACCTCTGCAAACTGACTGGATTCACCTTCTCCTTCAGCTACTTGTGCAACCAGTCATGTAGGACTCCACACGGCAGCTTTCCACTTCCGGTGGTTCCCTACACGACGACAGGAGCCATCGGTGAAAAGAGCCAATTGTTTCTCAGTCTCTGGTAGATGATCATATGGTGGAGCTTCTTGAGCCCGTCTCACCACTTCTTGTGGTGGCATTCCAAAGTGTGTGCCTTCTGGCCAGTTTGTAATTGCTTCCACAATACCTGGACGATTAGGTCTTCCTATTTGAGCTCGCTGGGTGATTAAAGCAGTCAATTTACTCCAAGTCACGTCAGTGGCATGATGGATTGGGGAAGGGTTATTCTACAGTCCAGTAAACTCTGTTGTCCCTCTTCTCCTCCTGGCTGGAGGCAGGGCACCTCTAAGGTTGAGCATTAGAGTTCGATGAACCATCCTGGTTGTTGACTGGTGCAACCTTCTTCTTGGAAGAACCATCTCCTGGCTTTGTTCTGTTTAGTAGATATTGCACACGTAACTGGAGAATATCAGTGGGTTTCTTGTCCCAGACTCTCATGTCCTCTTTGAAATAATTTTTCAAGAGGGACCACAGGTGGTGTCACAGTGGGTCCCGTCTCTCTCGCTGCTGTCTCTTAGCAGGACGTCTCTTCTTAATGACTGCAACACGTGACCAGTTGTCTCTAGGAAGAATCTGGAGTTTACCTCCCCGTCTATTTGGCTTCTTATTCTTTCTGTCAGTCATTTTTTCAATGGCTGAGGCGTGGAACTGAAGGAAATCAGAGATCATGTCTCCATACTGTCATGCTTTGAAAGCCACTTCACACACAGTTGGTCTTGCGTCATCATCAAAGCATCCCATGAAGGAGAATATCTGGGCATGTGCTGCTGGTACAGCCTGTGCAAACCTCCGGAACATTTGTGTGTCACACAGAACATCATCAGGATTTGTAAGTCCATCTTTATCATAGATCACCTCTCGCACAGCTGTTTCTCTCAAGTATGTGATGGCTTTCTCAAGAGTGGGTGTTCTGCACCAGCGCCATTCAATGTCACCCTTGTGGGGGTATCTCTCACAGCTGAAATAAGTTGGTCCCACAGGGTGGTAGTTTCCATCTTACTACCAAGTGCTCTGTCAATACCAGCATCTCTGGCCAGGGATCCCAACTGCTTGGCTTCTCTTTCAGCCATGTTGTAGGTTTCAGCACCACTATCAAAGCACTAGAGCAACCAAGGAAGAATTCCCTCACCATCAGTGCAGGTGAAGTCCTTTCTCATGAGGCAAAGTTCTTTCATAGAGAAAGGCTGGACAAGGTCATCATCGTCAAATGATTGAGGAGGGCCTGCTTTTCTATCTACTTGAGAGTAGTCTGATTTGTTATCTGTTTGAGAGGTATCTGCTCCATCAACTGATTTAGAATCCTCTCCTTCCTCAGTTTCAGCCTCTGTTGTTAAAAGAAGCTCCAGATGTCTCAGGGAAGAGTGTTTTGCCTTTGCCTTGCTCCTGGTCACAGGATGAACTAGCCTGATTCGAAAGGGAGTGGACTTTATGTTCGTAAAAGCAGTTGTTTTTGCAGCAGCAGTTGTTTTTGTAGCAGTACGAGTGGTGGTATCGGCAGCAGTGGTGTTGGCAGCAGCAGTGGCAGCAGCAGTGGCAGCAGCATTGCCTGTGGGGGAGTGGCAGTGAGTAGAACAGCATCTCACTCTACGTATCCACAGTACATTATAAACATTCAGCAGAAGCATCCCTACTGCAACAATGCTATTCAGATCAAGAGCTGGGAGATTCAGCTCAAAAGAAAACAGAGAGGTAAAGTTGAACCAGCTACTGCTGTTATCAACATGAACTGTTCCATTCACTTTAGGAGTTGTACCACTAGGACTTGTACTGTAACCGTACACATACAGTGCCCCCATAAAGAACAGTATCATAATCCCTAGGATCACTAGGCTGGTAATTATGTGGTTGATTATGGCTACAGTTCTGTCAATAAACCATAAAACAATCACAAGAGCAGCTACTAAGAGCAGTATGCCCTTGGCTGTATACCACATGTACAGTTGCAGGTTTGGAAGAAGATCCAGTAGATTCATTGCAGCAAGTGTCTGTTCAGTTTTCAATCCATCAGGAAACTCATCAGAATTGTTACCCATTGCTATCTGAGGGCTTCCTCCCATCAGAGATGGAATTTTGAACACTCCCAATTAATGAAGTTATAATCTGGGCTTAAAATCGAGCCCCATGTTGGGTGTCAATAGATTGTTGTCACAGTTTGACCCAGATCTGACAACAATGCTCTCGATCCCCTCCCCCTCCCACCCAGGTAGGGAAGGAGAGAGAGAAAAAGAGAGAGACTTGGCTGGATTGAAAACTAAACTACACAGCTTTAATTAAACACTAATGATATAAGAAAATATATACAATTATATACAGATATGTTCAGGTATGTGCAAGAGCCTCTCGCTGCCCCCCACCCCCAGCAACTCCCACCACACTCCCCTGAGCTGGAACAGTTGCGAGAAATCCCGGAGCTGCTGCTGGAGAAAGTGGAGAGTTATGAGGGTCAGGAAAGCTTGAGCCTAAGGGTCGACGGTGCTGGATGGACAGAGTCCTCTCTGGACGCCGGCCATGGGTGGGAGAGAAGGGAAGAAGAAGAAACAGGAAGGAAGGAAGTTGTCTTCTGTGATCTCTGACCTTCCTCTGAGCTTACGTAGATATATGGAATGGAATATCTCTGGCCAGTTTTGCTGTCTGTCTAGTTCAGCCTCCTATGAAGGGGTCATAGATCTCCCTGTAGTGTCTGAGCCGGCAGAGTGAAGGTGCAACCTTGAAGACCCAGCAGTTAGAAAAACATTCCACTGTCTTATCAGCTTTAGAAGAACACACTGTTGCTAGTTAAAAGAAAGCTCACTGAAGGAAAAAAAATCAGTAAAAGGAAAATTGGCTTCATCTTGGCTCAAACCAGGACAGCCACCAATGTGCAATTGCAGGCCAGAAGGCCAGCTGCATCCTGAGCTGCATCAAGAGAAGCGTGACCAGCAGGTTCAAGCTAGAAAAGGGTAGACTTAGGTTGGACATTAGGAAAAAGTTTCTTTAATGTGAGGGTGGTGGATCACCGGAATGAGTTGCCTAGAGAGGTGGTGGGGCCCCATCTCTGGAGACATTCAAGGTCAGGCTTGATGGGGCTCTGAGCAATCTGGTCTAGTGTGAGATGTCCTTGCTTATTGTAGTGGAGTTGGACTAGATGACCTCTAGAGGTCCCTTCCCACCCAAGACATTCTATGATTCAATGATTCTGCTGTAAAAAATCTGCAGATGACAGATTGAGAACTGTCTGGGTTTATGCTCAAGACAATTATGAGGCAGAAAACAGGTTGCTAAGGCTGAAAATGCTTTCTTGGTGTCACTGCTTTTAACATAGTATTCCATTCTATAAATGATGATGCTCAGCTGGTGTTTAATGCCTTTCTGCAACCCCAATATAAGCTGATTGACTCGCAATATAAGAAAAGACGTGAAGAGCTACATCTACAGAAATGTCATGTTTTTGAGAAGTGGTATATTAAAATGTTTTCTTTGAGGTTTCAATAATTTTAGTCAAGATTAGGTTACAGGAGAAACAAATATTACTGAGAAAATTATCTTAAGCTCCTATATTTAGCAGAAGTCGCTTGCATCATCACAAAGCCTAGCGCAAGTTTTGGTTCCATGTCCTCACATTAATCATCTAACATAAAATTGCTATGGGAATGAAGTAGCTGTGAGAATGTCTTCAGCTTTATCTGAGTTCAGGAGACTTCTCGGGAAAGTAGGAATCCTGTATCCTGAGAAAGATATTGTGGAAACAGGAAGAACCAAATTTGGACAGCCTTTCACAAAATGGAAGAATGAAAGCATTGAAAACGCATGCTTTCCTGTTATCTTTTATCAACTCAATAAGAAAGTGTGCTTTCATCAGCTTTCGTAGAGTTTAATGAAATATTTTCATGCCAGATTGGTAGCACTCTTGTGACTGAAAATACCTGGAAAGTCTTGTAATGTCCAGAGGATACATTTTGAAACAGAGAGTTATGTTAAGAAACAGTTCAGTCCATTACCTGGATATCATTCTTCTCCTTGGATCTAGATTAAGACCATTTGGAAGATGGCATGGCAGCTCCCTAGAAAGCTCTCGCTGTCTGGGAAAGGCATTATATCACTTGCATCAGAATTAGGTTTTGTGGGTTCCCAGCCTTAGGAGATTGCAGTGCTTGGCAGCTGTGGAAATTCAATTTCTGTTGAATAGAGCCACTAATGAGCAACAAAAGACCTATGTGCTTCAGTTAATATTAACAGCAGAACTCCAGCAGGGTGCCTAGAGATGCAAAAGTCATGGTAAATTAAAGCACATCTAATTCAAAGTAACATTTATTGCAACCTGGTTGTAGCACTGGTAGTAAATCCTGAATTCTCTGAACAGTAGGAAGTTTAAATTCTGGCAGACAATGGATTTTTGGAACTCTGTCCTTTTTCTGTTGAAAATGCATGCCATTTCTCTGATTATGGCATGAGAGACAGATTAATTGAAATTGCTTAGCAGAAGATGTCTTGAATATTCATAGCCTGCAAGCTACTGTGTAAGACAGATACTCAAATACAGTTAACAAAATTAAAACAATATAGTATGCTTACCAAGGGAGATGATCCTACCCTTTTAGATAAAGAGCTAATTCAGACTTGTGCTTTATTATAGGCAGAAACATTTCTTAAAATTGTCAAAACATTATTTAAAATTATACACTAACAAAGAAGACACTGAAGTAATACAGAGCTCAGGTAATCAGTGCTAAATACAAAAAGCAGTTATCAGTGGATTAAAGCTTTTCAGAACCTTTGTTGAACCTATACATGTCAATTTTAATTGTTTGTAACTATAGAACAGACTTACTCTTGCTTTATCTTGTGAAATCACAATAAGGCCTTATAATTTGGAAAAGCCAGGATGGTGTTTGCTTTTTATGTTGTTACCAAAAGGTGTGCCAAAGCTGAAGAACTCCCAGTTCCAGAGAAATAGCACTCTCCATGCTGTAGAAAAGTTACTCAGCTCATCTGTTTCATTTGAGTTTTCAGCTGATCAGTTAGCAGTTCAGTTAATGTCTAGCCTTCAGTAATCTCTTCAGAAGTTATTCTGAAGGAGCTCTTGCATCTGAGCATAACAGATCTTCCTCCATTCAAGAAAGAAGATCATCCAGAAAATGATGGAATTTCAGGATCTTGCCTGGATGTGGGTTTTATGACAAGGTATAGAACTGGCACAAACTAAAATCTACATCCAGGTATCACTTTCTGGTACTTGAATTCTGACTTTTGAAATTATTTGAGAGAATTACCTCTAGTGGGAAGCATACTTTTAGCATGGAATTTAAAGTTGAATTTAGTTTTGAATTCTGTGCCTTGGGTGCAAATAGAATAGAGGAACATGGCGATTGAGTTGCTTTTACTACAGAACTACAGATTCCTCTTGAAAACAGATGCTTTTAGGACGAATTAGTTGATATTGGAGTGTTCCAGTCTCACGTAAGATTTAAAGCAATTAATTTATTTTGGAAAGGAATAACCTAAGTTATGTTGCAATAAAAATAGTAAGTATTATTAATCAGACTCTGCTATTTCTAATGCTACTTTTCTTGACTAATGTTAATGAAGAGAGAGAAACTGCCATTTGTTTTCTTTGGAAAAAGCAGCAAAATCTGGATATATAAAATAGTTGCCTCTGCTTGCCCAGTATGGAAAAAAAAATGAGGCTTTCATTTTTATAATTTCAAAACAAAATTCAGTAAAAATTAGACTTTTCTCTTTAAAATTACTGTTTTGCTTTCATTTATCGTCCATGTCCTTATCCTTCAGTTCTTTGACAAACTGTAAAGAAAGATCCAAAATTCAATGTGTCTTTTGAGATTTGTTTGGATTTCTGCTTTTTCAGTGTTCTGGTTTGGTTTGATGGGTTTTTTGTTACCAGGGAAAGGGTCACAGGAGTGGCTAGCTGAGAAGCTCCCCCTGCTCCAAAACCAGCCAAGAAGCATTAGAGGGACAATAGGTAGGCCTCAGCAATTAACATATGAAAGAACTGGTGTAACACCTGAGCAGACAAGCACTTGGGGGAGAAGAGCTGTGCTGGAGAAGGAGAGTGGTGGTGGTGGTTGGTGAGGAAGAATGGGAAGAAGGTGCCCAAGCAGAAGTTTTCCCTGCAACCCATGGTGAGATGGCAGCTGTCCCCCTGCATTTATAGAGAAACGTGGTGGAATGTTCCCTGAAGGCACCAGGAGGGGTGAACTTGGCCTGTGGAATTGCATTTTGTGGCCAGTGGATTTGCTGCTTGTGGACTCTGATTATGCAGCTTTGGAAGACCCCAGCATCAGGGGAGTTTGTCCCCTAAGCAGCCCGTGACTCTGTGAGAAGCCCACAATGGAGCAGCTCCTGACCGCATGGGAAGGACTCATGAAGGAAAGGTTAGTGGAGGACTCTCTCTCATGGGAGGGACCCCGTGGGGAAGCAGGGGAGGACTGTGAGGAATCCTTCTTCCTGAGGAGGAAGGAGCAGCAGGAACCACCAGCCTGTGAACTGACTCTAAACTCCATCCCCTGTCCCCATGTGCCGCTAGGGGGAAGGAGGGAGAGAAATGGGGAACAAAGTGATTTGGGCCTGGGAAAAAGGGAGGGGTCAGGTAACATATGCAAGCCCTGCTCTGTGTGTTGTCTGTGTCCTGTGTGTGTTTGATTAGTGTGAAATTAAATTGTTATTTTTTCCCCAAGTTGAGTCTGTTTTGCCTGGGACCTTAATAAGTGAGGAACCCTCCTTGTCCTTTGTCTCAACCCTTGAGCTTTGTCCTCATCCCAGAGTGTGTGTGGGGGGAGTTGAGTGAGTGGCCATGGGACAGTTTCTTTTGTTGTTGTGTAGTCCCAAACCACGATGTTCAGTCAACCCACATCAGTAGCTAAGGTGCCTTTAAAATCTCTTTCAGAACTTTTGGGGGGTGATTCTAAACTTTTTCCTTGTTTCATTCATTACTGCCTCCATAGCAGTCTTGTTAGCGTGATGCTGCAGGGAAGTGCTGTTTCTCTCATAGGTCCCCTTTAACAAAAGGATGCCCTGGCATATAGGAATTTCTGAAACAACCTAGTATTTTGCAAACACTGTAGAGATAATTGTGTTTGTACCATCTGCTTTACAGACAGATGGATTTTATGCTTCCATAAAAGAGTTAATGCAGGATCTCTACCAGTGGAGATTCTGGGGATGGGTCATGAATGAGAAGTATGCTTTCTTGGTTATGTGTTTGAGCTTTCCACCTTTGTACATGAAATAGAAAAGGAGATTTTTAGTATTAAAAATAAAATAATAATTAAAAAATCTTTCCTAGCCATGTCTCTTTTGCAGCAAATCCCACAAAAGTAATGCAAGAAGTTTGTCAGACAGAATAATGAAAAATCTTTGCACTGAGTTCTTCACTTTTGCTAGAGGATGGCTCTGAGGAGCCGGCATGTGTAATGGCTGTAAGACTGTAAGCCACCCTGACCATCAGCGTGGCTCTCAGGTAAAATTATCTTCTGAACACTTCAGTGAAGTAGATTTGGCAATGCTGTCCCAAATTTACTACAGAAAACTGGTGAGAACACACAACTTTAAATGTTTCTAACATATACAGGCTCTGAAGATGCAGATATTTATATGCTGAAGTTTATAAAAAGGCTGGCTTTCCAGCTTGCGTAATATTTAAAGGGGCTGATAGGCAAGCACCTTTGGGGAAATCATCCAGTCTGTAACTAGATGCTTTATCAACAAGTGCTTTCAGTCTTATGGCTCTAAGAGGTGCAGCTCGACATCAGGCAAGAAATCTTTGAGACTATCAGGAACAGAAGCCTTCAGCATATAGCTGTAGCATTACCTTCAAGCCCACACACCCTCCTCTTTGATAATCACAGTTTGAATCCAGTTTTAATAAAGGTGAAGAATTACAGTTATTTTATCTCAGCTGGGTTGCTAATTCCCAATTGACAACACATTTTATAATACTGAAATAATAACTTCAGCACATACAGGATCCATAATCATGCCAAGACATCCTGTCAGACTTTACAGAAACCACACAGGAGTTAAAAAAGACTGTGCACAAGGCCAAACCAACAAGTAGAAGCCAGATAAAACATTCAAGTGTTCAGATTTGATTAAGGGGTAAGGAATTGGCAGCATCCTTGATCTCTTAGTGTGGAATTACATTGTGAAGAGGTGTAGCAACACCATAATATAATATAAAATAACATAACCTAGTGTGAAAGAGATGATATTTCATTAGTAGCCAATGGTTTGGAAGAATGTTTTCAACACATTGCTCTTGAATAGGTTATATATTAAATCCATATAACTAATAGTGCTTAAAGAGGGCTGAAGGATGGCTACAGTATCTGTAATTGACAGATTCTGAAATTACTTTCTTGGAGAAAGTAGGAAAAATGAGATTTCTTGATTTGTATTGAGAATTTGACCATAATGGACTAAGGAAATTTTTTTACTGATGTTGTCAAAATATTAAATTCTATAATAGTGCAGCTGATTTTGGAAAGTAGGAAAACAGATATTTTCTGATTTTTCCAGAGTTTATTACTACATAATATGTTCTGAATAAGAGGAAATTCTATGAATTAGTGTCCTGGTTTGGGTCATGACAGAACCAGTTTTCTTTTTAGTAATTTTTCTTATCTGTTAAGTCTCTTTTAAGTAACTACACTTGCTGAAATTGACTGCCAATTTTCCAGTCAGTGCGTCTAGTATTGATAATGCTCAGTCTTGGTTACTGATGGAGAATAGTATGCAGAGCCAAGGCCAGCACTTGGTTCTGCTACAATTGTTATGCCTTGGAAAAAAAAAAAAAAAAAAAGGGAAGAGCAGACTGTACAGGGGACCCAAACTGACCAAAGTCAATTTAAAGTAATGCATCGTGTACACATCATACTTAGTACAACTCTGAGGGATCACAAGGGTAAAGCTCACTTTGCCCATGGCCAGTGCCCTGCAAGGACTCTGTCTGTTCTTCTGCCTTTGATCCTGATCACTGCGTTCATGATTCTGTGCATTCCTACATCCAGTTCCTGTCTGCTGCTGCTACTAGTATCCCAGCCCAGGACTTTCCCAGGGCTTGCTCTGCAGCCTTGGTGGTGACATTAGCATTACTGGGGAGGAGAGGGATACTGGTTTTGCATGTATTTTTACATTTTTATTTTTTTTTTTCATAATTATTGTTTCATTCAAGCTATTTGGTTTAGTGTCTAACCCATAAGCCTCTCTCCCTTATTCTCTTTTCCCTTTCTGGGAAGTGGGGGGGTTAATGGAGAGCATCTGTCCTTTTAGTTGCTGACCCAGCATTAAACCTTGCCATAAGAGTGGGGGTTCCTTTAGTTATTATTTTTTTTTAATTAAGTCTTTCCTCTTACAGGAGTATGTCTGTCAGGATTTAGATACGTTGTAGTGTTCAACACATCAGATACCTTGAGAAAACAAGCAATGGTATTTGTTCAGGTAGGGCTCCAAAACTTGGTGATTTTGAAATCTTTTCTTGATATACAGCCTTTTAATAGAATCATAGAATCATAGAATCCTAGGGGTTGGAAGGGACCTCAAAAGATCATCTAGTCCAACCCCCCTGCCAGAGCAGGGTCATCTAGAGCACATCACACAGGAATGCATCCAGGTGGGTTTTGAATGTCTCCAGAGAAGGTGGAGAATAATAATAGGTGACCTCAGAGGTAGTTTATGTATTTCTTTAAATGTTCTGGAGTTTTTCCTGGTTTTCAGGTAACCTAGCATGTTCTTCCTCTCTTTCCCCTTTCTTACTTTCTTCCCTCTCTCCCTTTCTCTCCTTCCAGAGAGCTTATGATGCTGTGGCAGCTTTCTCAACCTGTGTGCCATTTCTTTTCTCCAATAAATTTTAAGCATTTTAAAGGAAATTTTCAAATTTTATGTTTCTACGCTTGAAACCCTCTTGGGAACTGGTAGGAAACCATGGTTGAATTACTGTGGGACCTTTTGTAATGACCTCCACCCATTACATTAAGATGCTGGAAGTAATTATATGGGCAGAGGTTGCTAATCTGAAATGGGAGAGTATGAAGTGCAGAAACTAAATAACAGCCATTTCAAGAAAAATGGTTGAATTGGAAGGTGTGAAGTTGTAAGCAACATCTGTTAACTTCAAAACGCCCCAGAAGAAAAGAAGTCTCTCATGATTTAATACCTCTCAGGATTTAATACCTAGAGAAATCTGAACTATGACATGCTCAGCTCTTCAGCTGGGGGCAGTCGTGTTTTAAGGCTTGGTGGTATTGCCTTGAGTTTTTTATAATCTCCTGTCTAAGTTCAGTCATGGTCTGCATTAATATTACTGAAGCTATTGGGTAAATAGAGTTGCATCATACCCTAAAAACAGCTTCAAAACCTTGAGGTAGGAATACTTGTCTGACTGCTTTATTCTATACAATCATGTGAATGGTTGTTGCAGACTGAGACCAAAACTTGTCAGGCCAGGAGAAAACTTGAGGTGCCTGAAGGCATGCAGGACATCACAGGGCAGCAGTACAGTGAGGCCACCTCAAGCTCTTGGGTTCTAGCAATCTGTAGCTCAGGGTTTTCTGTCTTTTTTTCAATAGTCTGGTGGTCTTTTCCTCTCCCTTCAAGTCGTCCAGTTGCTTCATGGTTGCCTGTAAACACCTACTAGCTACAGTGTCCTGTGGCAAGGATTTCCAAAGCCTGGTGTGATTACATATAGTTTTAAATGAATACTATGTTATAAGTACTGTGTTGGTTAAAAAATTATCTGCTTCAGGGGTACAATGAGATTCTAAATATTAATTACCCTTCAATTTTTACATGTTACCAGCATTCAATGATGCAGTAAAACTTGCCTTCCATTAGAAAGGATTGTTTTGATTTATGTTATCTCTGGGTGACCATGCAGAAATCATTGATGTTTCATGAGATGCCTTAGCTTCCTTTCAATATTGGAAATACACCATACAATTTAATTTTGTATGCAAATCACTTAGTTTGTGAAAATTGTGTAGAAATGTTATCTCTTAAAGAGTGTTGCTGTGGAGTTTGATATAAACAGCTAATTGCCCAGTTGTTATTTACTCCAGTTTTAATGGACTATTCACAGATTACGGGGTTTCTATAGCACTAACAAGGGAAATTGAAATGGACATAAAGTGAAAGAAATGAGAGAGAAAAAAGGCAGCATGAAGTTGAAATGGAAAAGGAAAAATAGTGTGAAATGACAAATCCATTTTGATTACTGCAACCCTCTTACTTGCTAGTTTCACAATTTACACAGTTGAGCTCTCCAGAAAGTTACAAAAACCAATTGCTAAAATTGCCAGCAATTGTATCCACAGATTTCAGTATCCCACAGACGCTATGGTGATCCATGTTCTGTTTGATATCCACAATAAGATTTTTTGCAAGGAGAGAAGGTATATGCATTGTGATTGTAGTTATCTATGTTTTCTCTACTTTGTTTTCTAAGGTAAGTGATTATACTATCTACCTTCTTGAGTGTTTGAAGTTTATGTGTTCTCATAGGGTGTGTTTCCAGAGTAGTGAGAAGTGTGGCTGCATCTCTTGTAGAAACCACAGAATCACAGAATCCTAGAACAGTTTGGGCTAGAAGGCACCTTAAGGATCATCTAGTTAAAACCATTCTGCATGAGTGGAAACACCTCCCACTAGAACTGGTTGCTCCAAGCCCCCACACTTCCAGGGATGGGGCATCTACAGCTTCTCTGGGCAACGTCTTCCAGTGTCTCACTGCCCTCACACTAAAGAATTTCCTAATATCTAGTCTAAATACCTGCCTGCAGGGCACCTCTACTGTTACCCCTTGTCCTATTCCTACATGCCCTTATAAAAAATCCCTCCCCAGCCTTCTTGTAGGTTTCCTTCAGGTACTGGAAGGCCACTATAAGGTCGTCCCGGAGCTTTCTCTTCTCCAGGCTGAACAACACCAGCTCTCTCAGCCTGTCTTCACAGGATAGGTCCTCCAGCCCTCAGATCATCTTCATGGTCCTCCTCTATACTCATTTCCACTGTCCATGTTGTTGACAAAGAGGCTAAGCAGCACCGGTCCCCATACCAACCCTTGAGAAATGCCACTTGTCACTGATCTCCACTTGGACAGCCAGCTGTTGACCACTAGTCTTTTGAGTGTGACCATCCAGCCGGTTCCTTATCCACCAAGTGGTCCATCTGTCAAGTCCATGTCTCTCCAATTGCAGTGTCAAATGCTTTGCAGAAATCCAGGTAGATGGTGTCAGTTGGTCTTCCCCTATCTGCCATCTATAACTTCTGTAGAAGGCAACCAAATTTGTCAGGCAGAATTTGTCCTTAGTGATGCCATGTTGGCTGTCACCGATCACTTTCTTAATATCTGTGTGCTTTAGCATAGTTTCCAGGAGGAAATTGTGATAATTTAAAATGAACAACCATTGTGAATGCTAGCTGAAACACCACGTGGCAAAATACAGACTTGCTTCTGGTTTATCAAGGCGTGTCTTCAGCTCACTTTTTGGCCAGTTGTTGATATTGTCCTGATACAGCTGCTCAAGTACCCAGATTAAAGTGAGAAATTATATGCTAGCCTGAATTATCACGTGCTAACTGTGGTATAAGCACCCTAAAATATGAAAGTATGCTCACTTTTTATGGGAGAAGCTTTAGTGTTTTTTTTAATTTTTCCTGGACAAACCTATGTAGGCTACCTCTTAATATATAAGATAGCACTGTTCTTGATGGTGATAGTATATATAACTCCAGTTACTGTTAAAATCATTAGCGGCAGCGTGTTGTCTTTTGTTAATAATGCCTCACATAGAACATCTTTACTGCATTACAAAAAGCTTTCAGTTTAATTGCTTGGGCTTTCAGTGATTTGAAAAGCAAAATGACAAGCCTGTAGTATTCCTGATTTGGCTCTATCATGCCTCAGAGGTAACTTCTCAAACAAAAGCCAACAAATGGTTTACAAAGAGCTAGAATGAGAAACAGATTTCATTCCTGTTCTGTGCTCAGTTCTTGGCCACCCTCTTTACTATAATCTGATACCACTCATTCAACTCTTACATAAAGCACAGACAGCTGGTAGGATTCTTCTAGAACCCCCAAAATAATATCCTTAACATGATCAAGTATTTCTGAGTTAAATGCCAAATGATCAATTACAATACTTAGGGCAAAAACTGCTGTCTTCTTATTCCTTTTCTGAAAGCAAGTTTGGTGTATCTGAGTTTGAATGGCTAGCTTTAGGAAGTTTTCATATAAAAGTGGTTTCAAGAAAATACGTTGGTTTGACAATGCAAAAATAGCTCATCCCTGTTGGTTTCCATTATCTGGATCTCTTGCCACTCCTTTAAAGAAAGGAATGGAAAGGTTCTAAACTGGAAAACATATTTTAGATACAAGTTCAGTTTATGAAAGTGTGAACATTGTTTTTCTGTGTTCTCTCATCCTTGTTCTTTCTGTATAATGAAAATGCCAGAATTGTGAGGAAAGATAATTTTCATCTTCCAAATTCTCTTAGGAGTTAGTAGGTGCCTTTCTCTGTCACTTAGGGTGTTGTTGTTTTTTTTGTTACCATCATTCTAACAGTATCAGTCGAAGTGCTGATGAACCCAATGTCACTGCTTTGTTACAGCAGGCTTACTTCAGCTCTTTTAACCCATTTGGCTGATGAAGAAGTGGGAAAAACAGGTATTTTCTGAGTCAAACATCTTTCTTGGGTTTCTTTCCTGTCAGTAGTTATACACAGTGATTCCCACCTTGTCTCCCACTTGGCAAAACATGATATAGACCTGTACGTGTTTTTAGAATGAAATACTGTTGTGCTTTCCACAAAATATGTCCTGAACCTCAGTTCATACTTGCAAGAAGGTGTTTCTAGAAGGTATTAAATACATACACTGGAAGATTCTGTGAATGCCAAATATAATTTAAATATCATGTTTTCATAATATTTGAAAAAAATGCTTCATTAAGGAAAAAATATTTTAAAATAATTTTAGTATGTAATTGCTTAGCTCTCACAATGAGAAACAATGGTATAGGTCTAGCTCTACCTATTGTCTTGCAATAGCTGAAGGTGTGCATTTTTAATTAGAGCCTTTTATTTACCAATTTTTAAAGAAATACTTTGTCCCTAAAAATTGTATATTTTATTCAGCCAGAAGTGTTCAGTGGAGTTGAATGTGACTTCACAGGGTGCCTATGGCTAATGAGTCCCAAGGCCAGAGTCCCCAGCTGAGCAGAGAGGAAATTGAGGTCATCCTCTTAATCTTCATGGAAAAACTTAAACTGCCATCTTGCTGTATATTACCTTCACTGTCTTTATAGAATATATATATGCTGCCTCAGCTGCAACTACTTATCATCTGTTAAGAGTTTGATTATTCTTTAAGTCATAGGACTTTTAACAAATCCAGACCCTAATACTTACTTAAGGTCAGGTATGGGTGACATTCCCTATGGAGGTGTCTCTGAAGAGTGAGGAATATCTAAGCAGACCTTTTCATGCTCCCTTCTCTTGCATACTTCCTGCAAGAGTATCCTCCTCTGCTCCTGTGCCACCAATACAGGGAGACTGCTGTTCTCACAGGTCGGCTGTCCTCCTTCTGAGGTAGGGAAGGGAGATAGATTTGCTTTTATTCTTTGTTTTCACTTCAGAGGGAACAGTGGAGGCAGATATAGAGCTGCAAAGTGTTTCTCTAGGTTTGAGTCTATTTTCATTCAATTCATTCAAATGCCTTGTTGCATTTCCCCATGTATACGCTTGTTCATGTCAGTAGAATTCTGTATTCATTCCACCTTCCTCTTTTTACTCTCATTGCAGAAGTTTTGTGTGTCTTTTGCCCAGCAAAAAAAAAGTGGTTGTTCAGCAGTCTTTAAGACTGTCGTCTTAGATTTAAAAGGAAAAATTTATTGGCTCATTTTCTCCTTACTCTTTGGCATTGTCCATGTGCAGCTGGTTTCTGCAGATGTTTTCTGAACAGAGCTGGTGACTTCTAAAACCTTGCAAATGTCGGCAGTGTTACAAGTTTCTGCTTTGCTTAGAGCTGCAGCACACGAAATACTACTGTCCTTAGTGAGATCTGGCTGCGTTCCTTACCTTCATAAATATAATCTTCAACTCATTGTACAGATACATTTGGTCATAGCAGTTAAATAAGAAAGACTGTGTATCTGTTACTGATGTAGGAATGGTCTTTCTAATGTGAAAATCACAGTTCAAAATAAGCAGTATGATCTGTTCACAGACTAAACATGTTTTTCTAATTACCTTTGTATACGTCTACCCTGCGTGGATTTGCAGCCAAACTTCATGTTAACTCTTTCTTTCTCCCCTCCTTCCCTCACCTCGCTATCCTTTTGTTATTCCTTGTTGTTTATTTCCTTCCTCAGCTTTCTCCATTTAATTCTTTTCAGTTCTGCACACAAACATCTTCCATGCGTCCTTTCTTGTTCTGACTCTGAGGATTCCCACCTTCTGTAGAGCATCCTTTCCGCAGCACATCTGCAATGTGCTTTATGTTTTGACTTTTTGAAGGAAGACACACTAGAGAAAGAGAAATGCGACTGAAAAATACCCTATATTCTGTTGCACCCACTTGTTTGGCAATGACTTGATGAGGGTATAGGGAATGAAGGTATGGGAGCAGTTCTTTGTGTAGACAACCTTGTACATGTTCCTGACTGTTGTAAAGTGGAGTTTTGTCCTTGACTGAAGTATTTTACTGCCTAGAGTATGCATCCTAAGTGGGCTTTTGAATACCTAAATCCTGAATGGTGTAAAATTCCAAAAAGCTAGAGCATTTTTGTTTTTTTAGTTTTGTTTATTTTATTTATTTTTTTGCTAGTGATGACAGATCAAATCTCCTAGCATTAGAACAGAAGTGTTACAGTATTGGTCGCCAATTAAAAAAGGAAAATGTAGGGGGAAGCTAGCCAGAAGCCCATTGCTTCCCTTACCTTTGGGAGGCTAGTGTTTGGCCTAATTTTTATAGGAAAAGAAATGACATTTCAAAAACTGACTGGGAAGTGTCCCAGGAAAGAGCCAAGGAACCACTGATGAAAGTAGACAGAGCCCTGATGGCTTGAATCTTTGACTCCAAATGTAAAGGAGCCACTTTTAAATTAAAAAGACAGAGAAAATGATGTGACTTGTTACTAAACATGTTTATTTTTCATCTTGTGGTTTTATGATACAGCAGGTAACTGCTGCATGTAGCTGTAAAATAATTCTTATGAATTAATCAACAGTGATGTTTTTCTTGGTTAAATACATATTTTAAAAAAAATAAAAACCATAGAGTGAAATATGAAAGGAATGGCATGAAACAAGCAAGAAGGAAGACATGGGCCTGTTTTACATTACTTCATTTTGGTAACATAGTCCTAAGTGAGCAAGGGTAATGTATCAATTGTATTAAGGAAGTTGTGGTGTTCCCAGTGTGGGGATAACTCTGCCAGGAATAGATATGCTAGTTGTTCTTGAATTCTTCCATATGAGATTTACCTGATTTGGATTTTGTCACTTGTAGAAAGAGTATTTCACGTTGCTTTTCTTTCTTCTGGAAACATAGATTTTAAGAGGGTGCTTACAACCAGTCTAGGATTTGATATGACATATATTTATATTTAATGCAGAGCAAAACACAAAATACACTTAACCTTTATTCAGTCGCATGGTAAATGTATTCCACTTTCTTTCAACTGAAGTGAATTATATTAATAACTTGTTATTGTTAAAATGTCAAGAGTATTTTCTTTCTCTTTGAATTATCATTTCTCTGCTCAGGGTATTGGGTTTTGCTTATCGCTCCTGACATGGAAAGGAAGAAATGTAATCTTAAGTGAAATGTTCAGACTTCTCCTGAATAGGTAGGTTATTTCTTTTAGATTATCTCAAGTAATAGTTACAGAGCTGACATATGGAATGTGGAAGGAGACAGGAACCAGACAATGCACTGAAACTGAAACGCACTCTCGTTTAAAGATACAGTCTCCCTGGGACTAATAGAGTGATGTGCACAGCATGTCAGGTATTGCTGTATATGGCACTTCCTTTTATTTTCACCAAGCTGATTTCAAGCATGCAACTTTTATTTTATTGTGACATTATCACAATAATTTCCATTTGCTTTGCAGAGTTGAAATGTGCTTGTTTGGTAATGAAGTCAGAGATGTTCAGGAAGAAAAAAAAGCATGATAAGGAGTTTTGAATTTCTTTCCATCTCGTCAGCTGATGAAATAGATTCCCTGTAAAGCATCTGGTTAATCAGATAGGCCTTAAATGGTTCTCCCCTCTCACCACTTCAGAAACAGGTCATTCTGCCTCTTGACAGATAGCTACATTGTGGGAAATACATACATTCACTGTTAGTCTGGAAAGTAAAGACTGAGGACTATGTCGCTTTTATAGTTGATAATTATCCAACATGGTTTACAAAGCAAGCAAAACTGTGAAGTTAAATGTTTGTATCATGTTTATTGTTCACCACCTGAAATAAGAGATACTCCAGCTAATGATATTACTCCAGCAGGCCAAAGCAAATTCAAATTGATGTTTTCATCAGAAAGTCTGTTTGTTTCAAATGTGGATGAAACACTTAACTTTAAATTAGAGCTCTTTCTTCCAGGTTCATAAATAATAATAATACTGCTTTATATTCCATGGGCAAGGGAAATCTGGCTACACAGCTGGCAAAGCTTTCCTTCCTGTTCTGAAGTGCAAAAATCTTACTTGGCTGAAGCCAAGATGTGTGTGTTTTTACATCCTCCTTTTCAAATTCAGTACTGCTTTCCACCAGCAACTATCAATGCATTTATAAAGCTGTTGGTGAAATAGCAATGTTCATGGGAACATAATGATCCTTATTTCTGTGCATTTTCCTTTAAAAATACACATTAAGGCTCACTAGTATTAGTAACAGTGTTGTTTTCCAGTTAGATTATTTTATTTTGCAAATGAAGGGAATATAAAACTAGATCTTAAAATGGTATAAGAGATTTTCACAAGAAAACATCCTATCTAGAAGCAGTGTGCACTTTAACACTACTGGTGTGATTTCTTTCATTACTGTAATTCTGAGCAAGTATAATTGTCCTGTCCAATACAAAACTAGCTTTTATTCCTTTTTAAGACCTCATAATTAAAGCTGTAATTATTAATTCAATTGAAGGATGGGGAAAATAGTGCTCCAATCTCATCCTGGTCTACTAAAACAAATAAAGCAAACAAAAAAGATGTCTTTTATTTTAAAATCACTGTCATGTAGAAGGTTAGAATGAAGCCTTTAGCATGGGTAAAGTTCTGAGGGTAATTTCATGTGTGAACTTCAGGGCATGCTTCACATTTCTTTACTGGAAATGCTGGAATATGGAATTAATCTATCCCAGGGAAATTTTCTGGTGGGCATCTGACATTTGCAAATTATACTGGATTCTTGTGAGATGGAGAACATATTACAGGGAGATACTGTTTTAGATTATTATCTGTTTTCAAAGAGATATATTTTTAAAGTGTACTCAAGATTTCTCTCCCCTAACCAGCCCCAGGAAAGGAAATTACTGAATATGTTTTGGAGAGCATAACTCTTTGTGTGACTGGATTGGCTAGCGCCAGTTCTTAAACTATATGGCAGAAAGCAATTACTCTTCATTGCATGTAGCTGGAAGAGAAAACATGGAAACAGCAACTGGTTCCATCATGTTGTCTTACTAAAGCTACCTACAGTATCTCCCCTTAGTTGTGATTTTTTAATGCACTGTTTTTTGTTTGTTTGTTTGTTTGTTATTTTCCCCTAAAAGCGTTTCCATAAATATAAAGACAGAAAAACTTGTATTATTTTTTTTTTTCACTGAATAAAAAGCGGGGTTTTTTTGACCTTAATAAGAAAGGGAAAAAAAAAAAAAAAAGCTGTGTGTTTCTAGGATGGCTTTTTAAATAAGCAAGACCGTCTTGTTGATAAGATTTTTCCTTTTTTATCCTGTTTATTCTTTTTTCATGTATTGGAAAAAAACCAGTTGCTTGTGAGATAGAACTGGAGAAAAATTCTTCAGCCTCACAGCAAATGTCTTAGTGAGTAGTTAAGCAGCTCAAAAAAGAATAATTTTTCTTTGTAAAAATTTGTTTTGTAGAAGTCAGTTCTTGAATGAACTGCAGCCTAGTACATTTCACATACGAGATAGTAAAGAACTGAAGTCCTGGATTTATTTAATGCAACTGCTTAAGTGGAAAGTCTTGTTGATTATATATGGGGCCAAGAGCCATAAAACCTTGGACTCTGGTCCCTTTTTAGATGATGAGTGACCTTAATAATTTTTTGCACTTACATAGGACTTGGCAAACATTATTAATTTAAGCTTCACAGAGTCCTGTGAGGTGCAGAGGTGTAATTATCTCATTTTTTCAAGTGAGAGAATTGAGACTCATAGAGGCTATGCTCTGCAATAAAATAAGTTTGGAAAGCAGGTGGGAACGCAGGTCACTTGGCATTTATTCCTGCTGCTAATCTGCTGGAGTACTGCATAAACCCTCAGCTCCTTAGGCTGGCATATGTGGTTAATGCTGCGTTCCAGTCTGTAGCTGTTCATGCTGAACTATTTGGCAGGAAGAAAAGGAAAATAACACATCTGTGGGATTTGACTTTTGTGGAAGGCACCATTGACCAGCTCTGGATACTTATGAAGTTCCATGTAGAAAAAAAAGTAGGCAATTCCCACCCAGCAGAAGGCAGTAGAACAGTATCTCATTTTAATAGATATTGAAACTCTAAGAGACATTGTCACATATATATTTGAATAGATCACAGAGCAGGGCACTAGATTGACTCTAGCACAAGAAGGACTAGAAAGTCTACTCACTGCATGAATCTGAGGCAGATATTTGTCTTTTCTGAGCCTCAAATTTCTTCTTGCCTGTTCTTAATTTACTCTGAAATCATGTGTAGAAGATGTGTAGACATGGCAGTTAGGGACATGGTTTAGTGGTAGACTTGGCAGTGTTAGGCTTACAGTTGTACTTGATGATCTTAAAGGTCTTTTCCAATAAAATGTTTCTATGATTCTCTGCTGCCAAAAAATGGGAGATGAGCCTAGGAAATTCTGGATTTTAGTGTGGCATTTTGTGGTTTTCAGATTAACCTGAGTGGATTTCTTGTGCAGAAGCTTCTTCCAACTTAGGTGTTCACTTATTTGCTTGCTGTTTCTAAGAAGCACCAAGTTGCTGGAATCAGAAGACAAGGTGATATGGTGTGAATGTGCAACCACTTTTTATTGCCAGAATCTCCTCTGGCAGAGGTGAACTGTGGGTGGCCAGTGGTCAGGTAGCACAGCAGCTGAGCCTTTTCTGAGCTTACTGACTCATATACTGTGAAGTTTTCTGTTCCTGCACTTGGTTTAAAAGCACAGCAAGAAGAAAGAAGCAACATTAATCTAACTCTCCAACAGATCCTGAGGGCCAGCTATAGAGCAGGTGTAATGCTATCTCTAGTTTACACTTAGCTGCACCAGCTTGCCAAAGTGTCCAGAATGCAGCATGCTAAAGTTATGTCTCCTTTCCTCCCAGTGTATGTGAGTTACCTCTCGATCATAATCTTTGTGCTAGATCCTCAAACAGCCCTTTGCTTTCTGTGGTGAAACAATGTGATATCAAAACATGCTGCCCCTTTGTAAGATTCAATAAAGTACTTGGATTTTTTTTTTTTTCAATTATGCATCCCAGCATTTTTTATATGTAATCTATTTATAATTTTAGATATAGTGAATTATCTTTTATACAGGATGTTTTCCTCTGTATTTCTCAGAGCCTACTGTTCTCTCCATTTCCCAGTAAATTCTTATTTTCTCTGTATTAGTTTACATATTGTGGTTGCTTTGTTATCTATAAAAGAAAGGTAGGCTCAGTTTACTCCTTTCATCATTGCCAGAACCTCAGTGAATGAACTGTAGTTCTCATTACCATAGCTTTGTTCTGCTCTGTTTTAATGATAATTGCCCTTGTCATCTTCTTGTAACATTAGCTGTGAAACCTTGTGGTTAAAATGAGAAAGTAAAAGGTGGTTGTGGAGATTAATTAGGCAGAATATTTTGCAAAATGAGTTGATAAAGAAATGTTTGGATTTCACATCGTTAAATAACTGAGTCGGAAGTGATTATGTAAATATATCAGCACACATGGAGGGAAGGATAAGCTGCTTTGCTGCAAGAGCTACAGGAAGAGTATGGCTGAAACAATTTGCATTGTTTAGTCCTGGTGTAGTTTGGGTCAAGTTAAGACAAATGAAAATGTCCAGGTGTCTGCCTTTCTTTAATTTTTTTTTTTTTAATTTTTATTATTTTTTTTCCCCCTCTCTGGAGTGCTTTGTCTCGCTCCCTTTAAGCCTGATGCTTTCTAAGATGTCTATTAAGATTTTTTTAAACCATGTTTTTATGAACTCCTTTCCCAAAGGAATAATGACGACAACAACAACAATAGTAATAATAATAATAATGTGGATTGTTTATTTACATACCAAATAAGTAAATATGATTGAAACGAAGGGCTGTGTTGTGATGCTGGGGGCTCACTAAAGCTGTCAAAAGCAGCTTCTAGGATCTTGTGGCCACCTAATTTTGGCCAGGCCAGATAACTTGAAATGTAATCCTTGATGATACAAGTGAAAACTATGAAGTGACCAAATGAAAATATAATTAATAAAGAGAAAATAATAATAATAAAGATCTTCTACTTGGATATGTGCACATTGTTTCTTGAGTTCAGTAAGGATTAGTCAAGCTGCTGATTTTATAATCTCCTGCAGAAAACACAAATTTCACTGGCCGTCATTCAGCATTACTGTGTCCTGGGAGTCTTCCAAAGGAAACTAAAGATTCAGCAAGGTCTGGAAGTTTATACAGGCCTAAAATAAACAGTGCTTATTTTAATGGAATTTGAAAGGTAAACTTAAAAATGCTGTCAAGACAACTGAGGTTACCAAGTGAAAATGAAAGATATAATTACTCTGTAGTGGAACTGGCTATGGAGGAGTTCCAAAGCAGTGGATTCAGCCCTGGCAAATGCCAGAGAGAGCAGAAGGAGTGCCAGCTCCAGGGGCTGCGAGTGTGTGCTGCTCTGGGTCCTGTGTCTCTAATTAGCTTTGTGATGGGGCTACCCTATGTTTGATATAACACTATGCTTTAACAGGTACCTTGTCCTTGGCAATTTTTAATGGAATGCAGCTTAGTGGGTTTTTTAGAGAATCTGATTGCTAAAGTCTAGTTCTCATTTCAACACTTAAAAATATACTGGAACTGATACAGGTACTCAGCATGAGCATAACTGCAGGGCAAACGCAAAGGGGATCTGTTCTTGGAGGGCCAGGGCACAGCCATAGATTTTCAAAAGACTCGGAATAGGCCTTTGGTAGAGCATGGGAATGTGCTTTTGAAGATTTAAGAAGTGTATTGACCACAGATGTAGTCCTGTCTCCATAGGATGTTTCCAAGCCTGCATCCATTATAGAAGAGAGCAGCAGCTGCTGTCACAACAGGGTGCTTGCTCAGTTCATATGAAGAGGTGTGGAAATCCATAGCGTATTGTTTTAGCTTGCTCTCTACCATGGAGTGTATGCTGAAATGGAGGGAAATATTTGACTGTTGAATTAGTCTGCTGAATCTTGGTAATTACATATTCATGTTATACCAACTCCACAAAAATAAAGCTGAAAATTCAGCCTGTTGGTTTTGGATGCTCTTTACACGTCTGGCATAAAATGTAGAGGAGGAAGAACTGTACTCAGGTGTTCTGGAGTTTTGGTGCCTGGCCTGTGACTTCTTCGCCATGAATAACATGAATACATCCCAGTGTCTTCATAATTTTAAAAGGCCTATTGTTTTGATACACCAAGTCCATAAAATCACAGAAAGGAGAATTAACTTGTGCCATTACAATTTTTCTGATGGAATAAATTAATTGTAATTCGCTGTTTCAAAAGGACAGATTTGATGCCAAATACATATGAAAAATCAGAGCACTTGGAGATAGTTAAACAAAATTGCACAAAAAATCTTAGAAAGGTAGGGGAAAATACTGAACAAGTCAAATGTGTATAGTAATGCTTTAAGGTCTAATAGGGCTAGGACTTACATATTCACTAATAAGAGAAATGTTTTCTTCATCTGCTTCTAAAATCAATTTAGTTATTTTTAGTAGATTATATATACCCAGGTATTGGCCACAGCAATGAGAAACAGTTCAGAGAAGCATCTGAAGCCTGTTAATTAGGCCTGTAGAGACGGATTGGATGCAGCCCTGTGGGTCTGCTCATAATCTGTCAGAGACTGGCTAACTGTATTCTCTCTGCAGATGGAGTTCAAGTCAAGCTAACAGTGTTTGTCTTTGTCTACATTTTTATTTGCTCAGTCTGCTTCAGTTCTTTGGCACTTTCTAAAGAGCTGTTGGAAATGTTGACCCAATACTCATATTGTAGGGGATTTTTTTGTTTGTTTGGTGTTTTGTGTGGTGTTTTTTTTGTGTTTGTTTGTTTGTTTTTTGTTTTTTTCATGGAAGTAAGTGGTTTTCATGTAGGAATCATTTTGTATGGTAGGATTTCCTCTTACACATCAGCATTTGATGAAAATAATGTGTTTGTGCAGGTAGTCTATTGCATATTTATAAGGGGAAAGATTTTATTCTGCTGTAATTTATCTTAAAGTGTGTTTCTTCTCTTGCTTTTTAATTTCAATTAGAGAATTATTTTTCTACATGACCATTTGTTTTCCACTACTATACATTTAGTTTAAAAAGACAAAAAGAAACCCCCAAAAACCAACCAAACAAAACTTTAAAGTGAGGAAAAGTTTATGATGCAGATAGATGATTCAGGAACAAAAGTTGCCCTGGTCCCTCTGTTAATACTGATCTTCTAGAAGAAACTCCTGCCTGTAGGAGTATTTTCTAAAACGAAATACAGTGTTTTCTTCAATATTACTCTAAAAAGTAATGAACATATCTATCTTATCGCTTCAGTCAACTTTAAAAACCCAATTGTTATTTGAGACTGCCTTCATCTAATTACTACAGAGACTTTAATGAATCATTTAAAAATAGCAGATAAGAGCAGAGCAAGCGAGCAAGCAGCCACGTGACCCATGGGGAATCAGTCCTAGATACTTGTAACAACTATTTGAAAATCTTAAAAAAACAAGTATAGATAATAACAAATTGTTTAGCCTGATAATGCAACAATTACAGTGAGAAAGAATTTCAATTGCAGTTTGAACCATGCATCTTTCTAGCTTCCAATCAAGTAAGTGGCCTGTCACCATCAAGTAAAAGCACCATCAGATAACATTTCTTTCCTGAGAATGTAAAAATACTCAAGAAAAGCCCTACTCAGTCTCAGCATCAATGATGCAGTTCATAACTGGAACGTCAGAAGAAGCTGATTGCCAGAAAAAGCCCTATATTAAAAATACTAGTCTGCAGAAAACAAAAATGTGTACAGTTGTTAGAGATGTGAGAATGCAAGAGCAAACATTCTGCTGTGAAGAGCTGCTGCAGTTCTGTTGACATCAGCCAACATTTTATTTCTGCCAACATTCTCCTCTGTGATCTTTAAGATTTCCATATTTATTTTCATATGGCTACTACAGATCTTTCAGATTTTTATGATTTTTGTGGTCTTGGTGGTGGTGGAAAACACCACTAAATTGACTTTGGATAAATGATTGCTTTTGTGTTTTAGGTTGTCTTTCTTTACTTATTATTTGCAATATACTATTTAATCACCTACTTTTCATTTGTGATGTGATTTGAACTACAGCATGTTTGTTCCTTCCAGTTCTCCATAGGGCCATTTTTTACAAATTAGGGAAATAATGTACTTCTGTCTTCAGTTTTATAGGAGAACATTTTGAGTTGATATCATTTAAATGCTCATTTTTCTCCTCTCAAGGGCTTGGCATTTTTAAGAAGCACTGCAGCATTTGCTTTTGCTTTTGCACTGAAATAAGTTCCTTTGTACTTATCTCTGTGCTTCTGTGCAGGAGTTCTTGATACTTTCGCTTGATACTCTGAAGAGACATTTAATATATTCCCATGAGTCCTTTTAGTTGTTATAAAAGTAATACTGTCATGGAAGTGTGTTTTAATTTACAATTTATGCAAATAACTCAATACGTAAGTTAGAAGTTCCTACCCTGATGGTTGCTTACTATCCATAAGATCTTCTAAAAGACAATGTATGTTGCAGCTGTATTTTTAATGTCTAGAACTGTTAAAGAATAATAGTTTTACTGGTGAGTAATGCCATGGGTGGATAATGCTTAGAAATTGAAAACTATTAGTAAATCAGTTGAGAAAGAAAAAAAAACTGTTCAGATGAGTAGGATGTAATTCTATATCTAGCTGAATCTATTGATATAATCAGGGCTTAAGAAATGGTGGGAAAGAGGAATTAGTCTAATACATAAGGCCTTACCAGTAAGTATGTTCTGCCTTTTCTCAGCAGTATCCAGGAAATATTTTGGAAAACACTGGGGAAAGGATACAACAGATAACGGGTTATTTGCTAAATTCAGCATTACTATCCAAGAATTTATGTGGTAGAAAGCTATCATGAGAGGTATTTTCTGAACAGGGCAACAGAAAGAACCACTTAGTAATTTCTGCACTGTTAATTCAATGTTCATAACAACAACAACAGAATCTATTACTAGTAAGTAGTATTTCATTCATCAGTCTAGAATGCTGGCTGCAGAACTGAATAAAAGAACAGAAATCTGTGTTAGCTGTTCCTAATTGCTTTAAATATCTAGAGACCTCAGTGTCTGGAATTACTGAAGAATTTGACAAGTCTTTTTCTAAAATCCGCACATAAAACCTGTCTCAGATGGGAAGAATTGGAAAGATTTCTAAAGCGCCTGGAAAGGTGTAACATAACGGTATGTAAATTGTTTTATTCTGTTATGTCTATCTCACCCATTATATTATATTAAATTATTTGTCCCCTGAAGTCCTCTGGCCTTGTTGACCTTCAAGTGGTAAAATATTTTTTTTCACTGGCTTCTAATGGTTGTGTTTTGAATGTTAATAATATGTGCAAATCAGGCAGTTTCACTTGCTCTTTTAGAAAATGCTGTTTTTCAGCTGTTCCTCAGTTGGGTAAGAATGCTGCACTATGAGGTCCTGCTGCTTCACAAAAGTAGTAAAAAGCACTGAGGCAGGACTTGGCCATGACTTAGGCTTGGGAAGATTTGAGTAATTTTGCTCTGACTCTCAGTTTGATTTTCTTTATACAGAATGAAATACAGAAGCAGATTTTTTTTTTTTTTTTTTTTTAAGAAAAAGGTCTTTTCACATAGCACATAATGATGTTGTTAGTCATACATCATTACAGATGTCACTATCTAGACTGAGTGAAACAGAGCTTGGATTTGTGGATCTGGTCTGACAAATTTAAGTCAGAAATGATGGGGGTTGCTGAGAAATTTCTTCAGAGAGATCAAAATGTATTTTACTGCTTGGTTTCCCTTGAAATATCATGGATATCAGTATGTTCCCATTGATTTCAGAAAACCACTTTTTAAATGATGAAATAATGTTAATTTGAATGATGTCTATCCAGCTTAACTGATTTTTAAGTTGGCAGCTTCATCTGCAACATTCTTATATTGGTTTTTATTCTCCACTCACTGCCTCTTGTGGTGTCATGAGTAGCACAGTAGCATTTTTCTCTTTTGCTGTGTGTATACAGCTCCCACTTGATTAGCTAAATTGGTGGCCAGGTGTAAGTACTATAGCTAAATGTGTGCCAAGGAATGCTGTTTTTTTATTGTGATCTTCCTACCACCTGTGCCTTGCCTTCTGCATTTGTGGGTTTTTAAGGTTATAGCTATGAATTTATTTGCATTTCTTGGTACACACTGAGGCTTTAGCTTGACTTGAAAAATAGTAGGTTTGAGTGCTTCAGGAAAATATCTCTATGTTAAAATTATATGTTAATATAACAATTCATTGTATGCACAAAAAAAGATATATAAATTCTGGCTCTGCTAATTTTATCCCATATCTATTGTAATTTAAGAGTCAATACAGAGAAGTGAAATTTTTATGATTAAGGAAAAATGTTTTTTGGGAAAATGTTTTTTCAGAAAGATATTCTGGAAAATATCAATTAAGCTCCTAGAAGAATACAGAGGTTTAGACTAAACAACAAAACCCTCTTCTACTGGATATATATTTTGTTGTTGTTGTTAGTGTGATGATTTGTGCTAGTAAATTGTGTGAAGGGGTGAAGGGGAGCAGACAGAAAGATAGATGGATGTAAATGCAAATGATGTTGAAAGAGAGAGAGGATATGAATGCAACAGTAAGGAAGAATTACGTTCACAGAGGTGATGGGAACAGCTCTCATTTTTGTCCAGTAGCCCCCTCTAGGTCTGGACTTAGAAGACATAATTCAGGTAACTTATTTATGTGAGGCAATCCAAATTCCTGTCTCTCTCTTTAAAACTCATTGCAGGGTATTGAGGAGAGCAGTGATTACATTACCAGGCTTATAGGAATATAAATGGCCCACTATCAGAGGCTTTTTCACTTCCTGAGGAGTGAAAAACTTCAAATGTACTCTGCCTGGCTCTGAGTAGGGTCAGCAACCCCTGTGTGCCAGTTTACTAGGGATTAAGAAAGAAGTGTATTCCTTCTTCCCCATATTTTCCAGGCTCTAGTTTTGAATTTATTTTGCTGAGGCAAAATAAGGAAGGGAAAAATGAGGAAGAGATTACATTCTTTGAGGTGATGATTCAAAGCAGGTGCTCTGTAACAGGGGCAGGAATGAATGGAAGGCTTGTAGGAGAACTTTGCTACCAGTACTTGCTGTTAAGAGCCATTGAGCCCCAGGTGTAGCACTTATTGTGTTTTTCCAGGAGTTGAGATAATGGAGACTCTGTGAAATGCTGCATGTGAAGCAGCTTCAATTTCAATAAATGTGTTTAAAACTTTATTAGGCCTATGTTATTTTTATATCTCCTGGTAGAAGCATGTAGGAAAATGAAGACAGATGGACTCTGCTTGAATTTATTCTGTCCATAGTCTGCATTAGGTCATCCAGAGTGCAGGGTAGTAGTGTCCAAGCAATCTTGCACTCAGAAAGATGAACATCTACTCAAAGCCATTGCACAAATTTGTAAATGTGATCATTGAGCTGCTGACTGTTGTTTCTTTCTCTGTTTCTCATTTTCACTCGAGCCTCTGCTCATTTACTTTTATTTGTATGTTGACTTTTGAATTTTGAAGGATTTTCTTGAAAATAAGCTGCCTGAGAAGGAAGAGATCAGATAACTAGCATATCATTTGAGAAGCCATGGTGAGAGGGAGGAAAACTCATTGCTTTGTAGCTCCCTTTTACATAGCAGTGTGGCTTACTCTTCAAGAACAAAAATACAAAGGAATATCTGGACTCCCAAGCTTGCATGAAATGGCAAGAAGGAGGAGATCTGTGCTATGTTTTTGCACTGCAATTGATTGAAAAATAGTTAGGGGGCAGTGATTTAAAAATCAATGGCCAGACATCTGATAAGAGATACATTCTTCTCTTGGTTCCTTATTAAACCTTTTGAGATTTGCCCCCCCCCCCCCGATTGGTACACCTTAAGTATCAACTGCTTTGTATTTTAAGCAGACTCACAGGAAGTCTTTCTAATCACAAATATGTTGAAGAATACAGAATAGCCTTTCCACTAGATCTGTTGAAACAGAGGTATTAGCTAATATGTCTATCTCAATTATTTTTTTTTAAATCTTTTTGCTTAAGTCAACGGAAAAATATTGTTCCTTGCAGCAAGTGTTCTGCTTCCAGTTTTCATGGTAAAGGCTATGCTAGCTCGATTCCAAACCATCATTAGTAGAAATGGGATGAAGCCTTACTTACCTGCATTTTTTCAGTCTTAGTGTAGTTCTGGTCCAGTTTGACATGAAGGCTGCAAGACACTGAATGAAAGATGAAACATTAATGTTTCGTTCAAGTTTAGAGGGCATAATTGTGCCTTAACATCACTGTAATTGTGTGTTCTATACATACAAGAATTTGATGGGTTTCCATGAAAATGCTAGAAGAGCTAGATCCAAGGTTTTTTAACGTGGAAAAAAGTTATTCTTTATAGTTAGAAGGAATATAAATACTGGTATGACCTTTTACCTAGTCTGGTTTTAAATGGTAGTTGTTTGATGCAGACACTTTTGAATGCAGTGTAGACAAAATTTCTCACCTTTGTTTCACTCCTTAACTTTTTAAATTCATTTGAGATGCTTATCTTATAAGCTTGTCATTGGCTTAAAGTTTCTCAGAATTTGTTTGAGCTACTTTCACTGTTCCTTTTTCTGATGGTTGATGACAATATTGGAAAGAATACTGAAAGTAAGGACAAAAAGTGCTCAAAGATGCTGCTTTTTATAAACACAGAAGAATTTATGTGTAATGTTATCCTTTTAAGTTCCAGACAACTGTGTGGCAGTTTTGGAGGCGTCTTTTTTTTTTTTTTTTTTTTTTTTTAAATTAAGAAATAATTATCTATATGAATGAGTGGTCTGGCTGGCAGAAGTGGTTGTCAGTGTAACAGAAAGTGTTTCAAATTTTGAAAAGCCAGTGTGTTTTGCTTTGGAAGGTTAAAGTCATTAATTCTAAGTTTTTTTTCAAATGATCCCATTTGAAGAACTGGCACAATGTAAAGACATATGAATGATGAAAGTAGAAGATAAAAGTGCATGATGTACATGCTCTGCAGGATTTAAAATGAGATACAAGGGAATACTGGAGCATGGAGCTTAATGTGAAATATGCCTTAAGGCAGATACAGAGATTAACAGAAGTCACATGATTTTCTTCACCTGCACAAATCCCTTTATATGCAACATTTCATATAATATTGGTCTTTATGTTGGTTTTTATCATACTTAATAATAGGAAAATTGTGTAAAAATGACACCCCTACCTATCTAGCCTGTTCATGTAGAGGATGAAAGATTTAAGAAAGATTTTAATGTGAGGAATCTGGAGTAGAAATGTATTCAGGGGTGGGAAGTGATTGTGAAAGTGATTAAGAATTAAAGCTCCTTCACTAAAATGGATCTTCAAATATTTTGATGGGTAACAATCTGAAAACAAACATTTTGAGGAGATATTAAGGATACTCTGGTGTCAGAATTAACTCTTGTCAGGGATTTTTTATCATACAGTTTCCACCTTGGTTTAAATTTCCTACGCACTGCTCCATTTTTGCATTCTCAAAGCCAACCATCCCAATATCCTTTTGTTTAATACTTCTCACTCCTATTCTGCCGACACCACAGGCTGCAATGCAGTGCACAGGTCCCAGCCGGGCAGCCAAGTGCGAGCTCAAAATCTAGCCAGTTGTGTGGAAGTCTGTCAGCTATTTCACTCAGTGAGTCGATTTTTGTGCTGCATTGTACAGAATAGAAATTTCAAGATGTATTATTAATATTTCTGAGCTACTTCCCCTGAGTCTTTCTGGAGAAGCAGGATAAACTGGCTATTCTTCAGGCCAAGCAACAACTTCAGCATATTCTTTGTTACCCTGAAAACAGATAATAAAGTATCTGCTGTTATCTTACATCTGGTTGGAATTACTGAGCTCCACCTCAGTCTTTCAGTTCATTAGTGGATTTGCAGAGGAAAGATGGAGTTCCATTTCACAGAGATGTGAAAGACTATTAAGGAAGACAGTGAATTACTGCATTGCAAGCCAACCCCAGAAGTTACCATATTTTCATGTAGCTTTTTAAACAGTAATGAGACAATGCAAGCATCAGTGGATAGAGCTGGTGTGTTATCTCACTCTTGCCTGCTTTTCCTCTTGTTAATAAAATATATTTAGATTCCCCAGTTCATTCTGTCTTTTATTATATTCTAAATGAAGACATTTAAAAATAATGTTCTTTAAAATTTATTTATACAGAGGGTATGTAGTAGACTGCATGTCAAAATAACATACATGATAACTGGCATATGGACCTAAAACAACACATTAATATGTCTTCAAGCAAATGAAAGTGGACCTAACTTTTTTTTTTTTTAATCCTCCAAAGAAATTTATATCTGAGTAACAGTAAAAGGTGGTATGTTCTGAGCTCAAGTGGTATTTAATCCTGGTGTGCTCTCTTTGTGAATCATTGCATGTGGCCTGAATGGCTTTGTTGACTTTCATGCCAGCTGTAGCTCAGCTTTTTCCTGTGCTTTGGAGCTCCAGTCTACTCATGGACAATAATTTTCTGGGGTTAGACTCTCCAGTATATTAAAATAAATGACATACATTGTGTAGTACCTCAGCCAACCCACATTTCTGTTCCTGTTGAGATGCAGAATATTTATGCAAAGTGCTGAAAATCTGTGTCCAGCAATATGTGATAATTTGTATTAGTGATCTGTTTGATGCAAATCTAATAATTTGCTGCACAGCTTGTCCAGGCAAACAAAAATCAATGATATTTATTTTCCAGTATAAAGTAAGGGGAATATAATTCAGCTGACAGCTTTTAAGCAGCTGTTAAATATCCCACAAATAACAAGTGAACTTGTGCTTCAAAAATGTCAGTTAATACAAAATAAATACAAGATGTGATGACTTTGCTTTTGTTTTTCTGACCACTGAATGAGACCTTGGCTGTATACCCGTAATTTCATCATTGGACATCAACATTACTTAGACATCTTTGTTGTCTAGCTGCCAAATATTGATTTTACCTAAATAGAAGAGTAGCCCATTAATAAATAGGTAAATGGAGTTAAATATCATGTATATGTATCTCCCTTTCTCAATGTTAAGATTGACAGGTGGCACAAATATAAATTTAAAAATCCATCCTTACATAGACGCAATTTTGAAGTGTCAAATAAAATTAAAAGTAAGGTCTTATTTCAGAAAAGGATATGATTGGCTTTCTGTGTGTAAATACTGAAATATCTGAAATATTTACTGTGGTTTTAAATTATTTTTGTCTTCAGTTTCTTGCATTTGTTTAGTCGCTTATCTCTATATTTATTTTCTATTTTTTTTTTTTCCCTTGGCTAATTTGATACTCAGAATTTTAAATGCTCTAAATATACCTTGTGCATTAGTCTTTTTTAATATAGTACAACTGTTGGTTTCCTCCTTCTTGGAATGAGGTTAAGAGACTTGCAAATGAGAGTGTACTGGAGTTTGACATTTTCACATTCTGTGTATACTGTGGTGAGAAAAAGGCATTTAGCCAACTATTTTTCAAACAAATGAGCTGACTTATTCATTCAACATTCAGGGGAAAAAAAATCACTGAATTCAGCTGTTAATTTTTCTTGGATATTTCAAGCCTGAGAAAATCTTGGGAATGCTTCCTGAACTAACTTGCTTACATACAGACCTGCAGTGTAGATTTCTCTTTTCACATCTTCCAGCTCATTCAGTTTAGCACATCCTTTCTGCTTCCAAGCACTTGGGTTTGAGTCTTGATCTGTTGGACAGGCAATATCTTCCAATTAAAAGTGCACTAC
This sequence comes from Apus apus, assembly GCF_020740795.1. NCBI lineage: Eukaryota > Metazoa > Chordata > Aves > Apodiformes > Apodidae > Apus > Apus apus. The sequence continues at coordinate 63,841,544 of NC_067312.1, read as the reverse complement.
TGATTTTAGTATGCTACTTCTGCCTGCCCAGCTTTCCCAAATTTCTTGTTTATTTGACCTAGTCTGACATCTGAGTCTTTTTAATTTTCCAGACACCAAAATTTGGATGAAATTAGCCCGTGCATTTCACTATACTTTTGCATGTCATTCTATTCCTACCCTCATTGTTCTAGGCCACTAATTGATAGATTTGGCATTTATATATACCCAGGAAGGTTACAAAATCTCTCAGTGCTTTATTACAGGGAATCTAATTGATATTATTTATAGCTTAGGTTTGTATTACCAGACTTGGTCTCTTGTAATGTTGTTAAAGATCAGGTTAAAAGGGGAGATACAAAAGAAAAACAGCAAATTGTCAAGGACTCACCCTGAAGGCAGGTATATATGAGACAGTTGTGACTGGCTTGTGCTGTCTGATTGTAGTGTGCTTTCCAAAAGGCTTCACTTGGACCAATGCTGTGGTACATTATTCTTTATGCTGGCTTCTGCTCTGACTTCCTGTATGTAGCCTTTACTTTTGCTGTTGGTCCTGGTGTTGGTTTTCAAGATGCAAACATCTGTCCTCTGGGAATGGGCGTAGACTTTGGGCTACTAAACAGCTGTCAGTTGAGAATTATTTCAGTCAGTAAATCTTCTTTTCTACAGTAAGACCTTTAAAAAATATTAAATTCTGGGTTCTTGAAATTCAATTTCCAATACAGTAAGACTGCCCCATAAATACCAATCATGTGTAATCTTGTTTTAGTTACAGATATGTCCACAGCTGAGAAACATTTATAGCAAGAAAAATGCCTTTTAACCAACCTAATTGAATTGGGGTGCCTTGGTATTGTGAATTGCTGGAAAACAGAGAAAACTCATCAATTTATGGCTGGCAAAATGTTTCAGGATTTTTATTGTCTGGCTTTTTACTAATTTAAGAAATATTTACTCAAATCAATCTGCCAGAAGGTTTTTCAAGCAAAGATATCCAAACCAAAGATGGGTTTGTAGAGTCTCAATTGAGTTTGAGTCTTTTAAAGATGATTCATGTCCTGGTCCCAGTTTCTCCGAGTTGGTAAATGAGACTAGAGGGATAAATTTATGAAACTGCTTTTCTCTTGTTTGTTCTTCTGATGACACTTTTTAGAGAATGAGCGGGAAAAAAAAAAAAGCAAAAAAAAGCACAGGATTGAAGCCTACAGAATAATTCAGGATTTTAAATCATCTTTTAGCATGACTTACAGTAGGTGCTTTTCTGCCTGCCTGTAAATTACTGAGCTGTCAGCCTTCGTAGTTTCTGCCTGTGCAAAAATAATTGTAATTAGATGAAACACAGGCTGTATAAAACAAAAGCAAAATAATTCCACAATTCAGAAATACTACAATTTCAGAGTGGGAAAACTACAAATGATACAACCTGAACAGCATAAACATGAGGTTTCTGGGTAGATTTTTTTTTTTTTTTTAATGCATTGGAAGCCTCTCTAAAATGTGTAGGAGACACGATCTTTCCCTCTTCTCCCCAGCCCTACTCCCAGGTTAGATCAATGAAGCAGGACATTGCAGAGTATTCAGGCGGGAGTCAGATGAAATAGAGTGATGAAATGAATTTCACAAAGAAACTTGAACTTTCTGAGTCCAGCATAGTAAAGCTGAGCAGATATACTCGTGTCCCGTTTTCACTAGGACTAAACTGTCCTTCAGTGAAAAAATTAAAGCAGAATTTTAGCAATAGAAATTCACAGCGAATATCAATGAAAGGGTAGGTGCTGACTTCCTTTATTTTCACCTTTCCTACTGGATGTCTGCTTAAACAGGCATTGCACAGTAAATCAAGAATACTGTGAAAAAATATTTGTTTAATTAAATAGTTATTGACTCTGAAAAGTGTCTGTGTTGGAATGGGAGGGCAGAAAGTGCTGGAAGGATAAAGAAATTAACTAGTTTGCAAATAAAGTAGACTCCTGAATATATATATAGAAAAATACAGCAATTACTTCCTTCACTTTAATGAATAAAAACTGTTAAATCAATTTCCAGGCTCTGGGCTTGAATGAATTGATCATAAATAACATATATTCTGAATTTTGCTTCCTTTATTATCAGTGAGGACTTTGTTGATTGCTCAGTTGTTTCTGTAGGCAGTTACCAGGGGAAGCCATTTTGCAGTGCACGATGTCCAGGAATTGTGCTGTATGTTCTGAGCATCAGATACAATCTTATTTGCTAGATACCATAAACAAACAGGTTATTGTGGCATTCCATTATTAAGGAATGTTTCTATTGCAGTGCTCATAACTTCAGATCACTTGTTGAATAATTTATGCAAATAACTATGGATTATTTATTAGCATCTCTTTTTTGAGTGAACAGCATTAAATGTGTGAGCCATTGATGAGTTCTGGTATCACATATATAGGTCACAATGTCCCTAATCATGTTTCTGTTAGGAATAACAACATTGATAAATTTAAGAATCTTCTGTGATTCTGAAGGTAAAGCAAATTCATATATACCCAAGATGAGACATGTAATTATTGCATTATTTTAAAAATGCTTACATGTTGACTAACAGCAACTTTTTGGATTTTAATTTCCAGTAAAGTTATGTTACAAGGTGTGGCTTAAAATTGAAGGAGTGAATGAAATTGTCTATTTTTGCATGGTTAGAAGGAACTCATTGAATATTAATGAATGTTACTAGTCTGATTTCTTCAAATGTAAAGGGGGATTCCTGAATGATTCTACATATAAAACATGATCACTGAGTTTCAGAGGGAAGCTGCACTAAAGCTTTTTCCCCCAGAGCTTTTTTAGAAACAAAACTGTGAAATTTATTCTGGTTTCTAACTGCTCTGAAGTGAAGACAGCTCATAAACCTGCTAGCTTGTCTATACTGTCTGTGGCTATGCTGTCCATTTTCTGTCTATTTTCCATTTTTTCCCAAGTGTTTTGATATTGACCAATTAGCCCATTTTACTAGATAAATTTATACATGTAATGTATAAAAAGAAATGTATAAAATGTATAAAAGAAAAAAGAAGTGTCAGTATCTAACTTTAACCTATAATAACTTTTTTTACAGGATTTAGGGAGGGGAAGGGAAGGTTGCAACTTTTAAACATGAACAGCAGTTTATGTTGCCTGTTCTCATAGTGCCTGGAAGGCTTTTTGAAATCTGGCTTCAGAAAATGAATCTTATTGGGTAAGTCAAATTCTGACAAATACAATGCATTTTCAAATGGGATCAGACTCATAATCTGGAACATGGAATAGTAACACCACAGTTATTTGGATAGGTTGAATATTATTTTGGGTCTGGTTTTCAACACCAAAATATTAAAAGGCCTAAAATAGCATTAAGTGGTAGTCAGGCATTTCTGAGTTATTTTCAAAACCCCTCATATTTTACTTCTGAGGGCTGTGTAGATTTGCTGTCTTTTAAGATATAGTGGAGTAGAAAATAGAGGGCCGTTTTCCATGAGTGAGTGAGTGTTACATTGGCTGCATTACTACATCCCAGTTGGCTTTCAATATGTAAGAGAGGGTTACCTTTACATATGAAGATTGGTGTGGGTGTTCTGAGTGAATATCAAATACGAATTCATTCAAAGTAAGTGAGTAATAAATGAAAACTTACCCTTATCTGGTACTATTCAAAAATTAAGATTGTCGGAAAACATTTGTGTGGTAATATTTAGTCATGTTTTCTTCCTTCTTCAGGTGATGTTTGAAAGGATATGGTATAATTGACTTGAAGGCAAATTGTTCTTTAGTCACAGACTGAACAAACTAGATGGAAGGAAACTTGACGGTCTGTTGATTTTACTTCCACTCTGTCCCAAAGTGTCTGGGTGTTCAGAACATCATGGATTGTGGGTTTGTCATCTCTTGAGTGTTATTAGTTCAAATCCTTTCTTAACTTTGTTTATTTACAGTAATTATAGAATTTTCTTCACTGTGTGTGAAGAAGTTCCTGCTCTGTAGTCCACACCATAAGGTTGGGAATTACCATCTCCCTATCTTATAGACAGAATTTGGAACACCAGGGTGCTTAACAATTTACCTAAAGTCCCACACTGTATCTCTAACTTGAGGAAATTTGTTTAACAGCTGAGACTTCTAGAGCATATGTTAAGCAGAAGCCCTCATTCTTCATTCCTATTTTTATCTAGTTTTTCTTGACTGGTTTCTCTACTCAACCACCAATTGGAATGGAGACATAGTAAAAATTTGGTATTTTAGGCTCAACTCAATGATACTTTGTTTCTACTTCTCCTCTTGGCTTCTAAAGATATGCCTGGAGCTTCAGTAAGAGGTTCTGGATCCTGGATTCATGTTGGACATGGCCAGAAATCTACCTTTGCTAAAGACATTTGGATATCATAGAATCATAGAATGGTTTGGGTTGGAAGAGACTTTAAAGATCATCTAGTTCCAACCTGAATCTCTGGGGATGGTAAATTATTGCCCAGAACATTTGTTTGGACATTGTGGTAAATAATCAGTTGGATAAGAGACAGTTGGGTACAGAGAGAAAAAACCCACACCAACACTCCAAACATGCCTATGCAAAAGAAAGATAAATGCATTAAACAAATTTCTGCTTTGTAAAATCTGACCTGCTTTGGGTTTAGAATTTAAAAATAATGTGTTAAAATTAATTCCTGAACAGGAAAGTGTAGCTGAAGCAGCTCCAGGGAAGGCTGCCTTGTGGTCTGTCTCAGTGCTGGAAGTCAGACGAGCTGAGCAAAACTGTTGCATGTTTTCCAAGAGCTGGTTGCTGAAAAATCCTTAGCACCAAGAATTCTCCAAATGCTTATCTTAAAAGCCTTATTGTCTCTTCTATCCCACCAAATTATTGTTGAGATAAGAGTGCTCAACTCAAGGACTTACAGACCAAAATAAGAATAGAACAGTAAAAGAAATGGTCAAATAGCTCCATTAATACCCCACTGATGTTCAAGCAATCATTTGTGGTTTCTCTGTCACAATTACTTGTACAGGAACTAGATGTGCTTTCCAGAAAATATGGCAAGAGAATTACTTTCGCTAGTTTACTGACCACTCTGCTTTCTGAAATGAAAGGCATTTGATTTTTTTTTTTTTTTCTTATTTCTCTACTTCTGTGAAGGAAAGCCTGAGTCTAGCAATAAATAATAAATGACCACAAAATGCTACTTCAGCCAATTAGAAAGAAAGATGGAGAAATACTGTTTTCCAGGCCATACATATCCACTAGCCCACAGAAATGATAGTCTGAACACTGGAAAAAACCCCACATTATTGTATTATGACTAGATGAAAATAGTGTACATTCCTTGCTATTAGTAATTTGGACAACCTGATTCAGTAGGTAGCATAAGATAAGGAACTGATGATAGCTGTTGAATTTCCATGTCAGCGAGTACAGTGCCCTCACTAATAAATGAAGAGAGAATGTCAACTATGTTGGCAGGAAATGAGCAGTCATACAGCTGACAGCCAGTCTTGGCAAGGAATATATGTAATGGTTTCGTATTGCAAGCTGTTTGTAGTTAACATTACCGAAGCTGCCAGCCAATTGCCTCGTAAGGTCTGCTGACAGGCAGTAATCTAATCTAGCCTCCCATTTTTCCTTTGTTTTTATCTGCTAAGCACAACTTCATCTTTCCCGTGGTTGACTTGCGTGCTATTTGAAGTTTGAACATTGCATTCAATCTTGTGGACATGGAATAGCAGAGGTTTTACAATCGAAATAATGTAGAGCTGAGCCTCTGGCAACAATTTTTTAAGAAGATATGTTCATATTTCAAAATAAACTTACTATAAAAAGGGAAAGAAATATGGTCACATTATTTTTCTTCTCATAAATGTCCCAGAAGTTTCAAGCTGAAGTTTTAAAATAGGGAAGTTTTCTATCATACTGAATTCTAAATAGATAGAAGGGTTAGACCGTCAGAAGAAACTTTCAATCTTTAATTGCAGGTGCAGTGAAAAACAGTTTTAAAGTTATTTGCTTGATCAAATAACAGAAATAGGTCTTAAGGGTTGTGCTTAAGTGAAGTAACTTGCACAGAAAATAATCTTAAGTAAGCTTCTACACAGTATGTTCAGATATACTGGTTTTATTTAAAGTTATTTGTTGAAGAGCCCTTGGCCCATCATTTGCCAATGAAGAGGCAACAGTTTCTTGTGGCTTTGATTTACCTGAAAATAATTATTGCTGGTAAAGAAGTACTATTAATTTACTATGTCTTTGTTCATATAAAATGAGGGGGATCTAATGGGAACTGCCTTAATTTCTTTGCTCCTCCAGAAGCTTCCTGTTTGTTGATGGCATACTTGTTTAGGACTAGGTCAAGAAAGGTATTGTGTATCAAAAAATGTCTCTAACAAATTTTAGCTGCCTATGCCTAGCAATTCAGTTGTCAAAACAGCTAGCTGAGTAGAGCCAAGTCTTGTAACTGCAAGTTTTTTCAGATGTCGATTTTCCCTGCCACATCATCTGGCCCTGTACATGTGCCCAGATGTGACTTAATCCTTTCAGCATGTAGCAGCATGGCATTTATGCCAATGTCCTGCTGGCATCCCAGACCAGGCATTGTATAGTTATTCCATGCAAAACTGTTTTCTTGTGCTTGTTTGCCTTCAAATTCTCTTTATCTTGGTGGGGAAGATGTTTCCCAGGAGGTGGGAGATACAGAGTCATCTTTTTAATATGAAAGCAAGTGACTTTGGGTTTTCTGAATGGCTCCACTTCTCTCAGAGGTGGTGCTATGAGTTCCACACTGAAGTGCTGTTTGAATACCTTGCTTAAGACTGTGCCTTCCTTCCACCCTCAGGTCCTCTGTAAGTAAGACTCCATGTTTCACCTGCACAGTCTTATCCTCCTGATCTTCCTGCCTTTTTTTATTTTTCATAAAAACACAAAATCAAGGGATAGAAGTGCTCCATGTTACTGAGGTGTTGTGAAAACAGACATAGTGAAGAATTAAAGTCTTTATCAGTAGATGCCTGTCTGTCAAAATGTTCATATTTGTCTCCATTTCTCAAGGCTACCAAGACATGTTTTCTTTTCTTGCATCGGCACAGCTGATAAAGATGTTCAGGCTTGGGACGTATTTTTCCTCTAGTATCAGGGGGTTGCTGAGAAATCTGAACCTGTTATGCAGAACCAGCATTTTTTAAAGCATTGTTGATACAAGTGCTTATGACAGGGTTTTTTTTCTTAACCTGAAATTATCAAGAATCAGTTGGGTAAAGTCTCTAGGCATTAAGGAAAAAGCATTGGTACTTTTTCTGACAGCACAAATCCTTAGGGAACATAAACATATTTGAAAAAACCCCCTCAATATATGAAGATAAAATTATACTCCAAAGTTCAACTTTCAAGAAAAAAATCTTATGAACAATTTATATATAAACATCTGACCCTAAATGGTTTAATAAAATAATTATAATAAGTAAAACAGACACTACTTATAACCAGTGTGACTCCTTATCTTTTGACAAGGTATTACTACTGACTAACTTAGTAGGAAAATAGTCAACAGTTTTAATGCAAATTGCAAACTGATATCCGCGTTTTCCCTTTAATTATTTAGTGCCACTACATGTACATTGAAGCATCTCAGCAGCCATTCACAACAAAGAGCTGAGGAATAAAATTCGGTCAGTGCTAGACAAAAATAGTTTTTTCAGTCTCCTATGGGAAAAGAAGTGTAAGTGATATCATAATGATAACACACTGAATGTGTTCTAGTCTCATGGATTTACTAATTGTATTGTGAAATATGGATTAATGTCATCCATGGGAAGAATGTACTTTTTATGCAAACTCCTGAGGAATCTCCTGTTTTGCAATCTTCTTGCAGTACTCTCAGGATACTTAAATAGGCTGTTAATACTACACTATTTGATTTTTATTTTTTTTTTCCTACAGCTTTTCTGTTTTAATTCCTAATGTCGGTGTTATTTGATCCTTCTTGAAAGAACGAGACACATCTCCCCTCTTCAGTGGAATATCTGCAACTTCAGCTGCTTCTGTTGCACTTTCTGAAGTCTTTCATTGCACGTCTCCTTGTTCTGCAAGATCTCAAGGAAGCCAAGCATGGATAAGAAAGTTTTCTTGAAACAGCCAAAGCTCCACTTCTTAGTGGTCTCTTTAAATGAATGAAATCTTTCTTTTTCTAATAAAAAATGTATGTTTCCCTATAGGAAATACTTCTTTTCAGAACTTACCTCTTTTTTCTTAGCTCAAAGGGAAAAGTAAAGGTCACCCAAGTTCAAAAGAAATTGCCCACATCACAGCTCTGTTGTTGAAAGTACATCAGAACTTCTCAATAATAAAATGCCAGAAATGGAAGCAGTAAGATGAATATGGATATGCAAGTGTGGTTTCATCTGTTTGTGCCTGTAGGTTTTTTCCAATTGATAAAAGTGTCAACAATAAAAAAAGCATGTGTTTGATTGGAGAAATGTGTTCTTTTAAAACACTTAAAGGAACAATAGAGCATTGTAAGGTTCTGTCAGTTTTGCTGACTAAAGAGGAGTTCTAAGCCAACACAACTGTTCTGGTTAAATATTTGTAATAATAAACCTTTTTTTCAAGGAACACCAATATTTTGTCTTGAATACAATTTGCTTTTTCCTGACAATCAGAATGACAGTCGTATAGGGACAACAGGAGGTAGTAAGAAGGGGCAGGGAGAGAAGGGAGAAAAGTCTACCAAACTGAGACTGAATTTTCTTTGCCAATTACTAGTCTGCTTTTCATCTTCTTAAGTTATTTTAATCTCATTTGAAGTTATGTAGTATGATCTATCACAGCTGTGAAATTGAGATGATGTAAAAACCCAATGGGAGAAGCACTTTTGGTATGAAAGTTTTCCAACAAGTAGACTTTGAAAAATAACTGAAACATGTTGTTCTTCCCATACTTTCTGCTTGGAGGAAAAAAAAAATCAGACTCTAAGTCAGTCAAAGTGTAGTAATTAATGAAAATGAAATATAGATTTCAAGGGATAAAGTTTCTGTTTGCTGTTACATGAAAACCAGAGTGGGTTGGATCTAAAAAGCACTTAGTTCTTCCAAGTAGTGCAAGCTAATTGACAATGCTTATGTTTGGGCCTTGAATACGGTGAAGTAATATCTGTGATTTTAGCAAGACCTTTATATTATTTGTTTGTTTGCTTGTTTATTTGTTTTATCTATTCATTCATTTAATCTATCTGTCTATCTATCTATCTATCTATCTATCTATCTATCTATCTATCTATCTATCTATCTATCTATTTATTTTTATTTTTACTATGGTGCAATCATTCTCCAAAGTGCCAGTACAAATGTAGTTTTCTTCAGAAAACAGGAGGGCAAGAGTAGTTATTTAAATTAAGAATGTATTGAACCTGATTAATCTCTTTTTGTTAACTACTCCAGGGATAGTGGAATTAGTATCAGGGGCCATGGGCTGTAATGGATCAGCTTAGCATTGTGAATTATGCTAGCTTCGCATAACATTAATGTCATCATTTGCATACAATGAAACTTCTAACATTTACATACTTGTATTAAAATTAATCTTTACATGGATAGATTTGGATTTTATTTTTAAAGTGATCAAAATACACTTATTCCTCACCACAGAAGTGAAAAATTAATTGCTTACAGGTTTTAGTCTTCTCCATTTCACTTGAAAATGGCTAATCATTTAAAGGAAGAAAATATTGGGGAGAAATTTTTCAAAACAGATCAAACCATAAAGCACATTGTGACAGACTCTGATGTGTTTCAGAAAGTGATATAAACTATTCCCTGCTCATTGTGGGATTTTAAGCTATTTGTCCATCATATTGTCCAGCATTTGTCACTAGCTTCCCCATTGAGAGATAACTTGGAGCTCCAAATTCTGTTTTAATTCTTGATTTCCTTCTGAACTTGATTGTTGAACTTTATCATCTATAAACAAATATTTGAGAGGCTCAGAGGGAGGTTTCGGTTTTTCAAAATTAATTCAGGGAACTGAGCTAAAAGATTTTGGCACAATTCCATCACAACACAGAGTTTGATTTCCGAGCTGACTCGAAAGACTGTGTTTTGATGATAGCATGATAGTGTTGAAGTATAAACCATCAGCATGCTCTTCTTAAAAACAACCAAAACACCCACCACCACCAATGAAACTTATTGCTGGATCTGACCCATTTGCTCCGGCTTTTTACTAAACCACAATGTACAACTTACCCAAGTTGTTGCAAGTTAATCTGCTAGGCTGTCTGATGTGACAGAGTACATTTTCCCTATAGAAGGTAAGAGAGTGTCTCTTCTGAAAGCATGTTGTGCTCTCATGTCTGAATGAAACCTTCTGCTTTAACTTGTTTAGCTGTGAACTAGTCAGGTAGTTGGACTAGATAATAATTTTAAGTTCCTTCCAACTGAAATGTTCTTATTCTTTTATTCTTATTCTTACTTATCCTTATTCTGTTCCTTTCCATTCCAAATCTGTTTGATTTGATGTAAGGAAGTAAGCTTTGAAGAGTAGGGCAATAACATTTCAATATGTTATAAACCGGTACAGATAGAAAAAACCTGATCAGTATGCATAATTCTTTCCTGCACTGTTTTTGTTTGTTTGTTTGTGGTTTCTGACTTAGGTGCTTCAATTCAGCCAGCTTTGTGACATGGTCACTTCTGTTGAGATTTACATTTATTAGGTTTATATTGTCTTGATGACAACCCAGTGCGGATGAACATACTGAAGATATTATTAAAAACATAATACTCAGCACAAAGAGCAAGTGAAATATTTTTGGTGGTCTTTATGTGCTTAGAGCCAAAGGTATCTGAAGAAAAAGTCAGGAGTTTGGTATCTTCCACTGGGAGTGTGTTTCCTTTACACAGCAATACATTTATTTTTTATATTCATTAGATTAGTGACTCTTGTACAGTTGCTGTGAGATGAATTAACATATACTTATGAATTTTTTCCTCTTACCAGGTGGAAAATGAAGAGAATGTTAACTGTTGATAAGGTATTTTAGACTGGAACTGCATTGTACAGCATTGGTGTATATTTACTGACACTTTAAATGTATCTAATAAGAAGTTAACCTTACTGGTTTTTTTCCTCAATATGTCACATAAGGTAAGCATGTAGTAAATGTTACATCTGTTTTCATCATTAGCTGGGAGATTTTTTCATTTATGAGTTGAGGTTTTGCATGGGAGTGAGCAATGGCAAAATGAAAAGGATTTTTCTTAGTTTGCAAATGTCTGAAGGCAATTCTGATTAGTTCTGGATTCTTTTAAACCTCCATCATTTGAAACAGCTCAGATCTTTTATGCAACCATTTGTCAGACTCGATGGAACATCAAACAATTAAAAGAAAATACATTAAAAACACATGTTTATAAAAATATCCACATGAGCAAAAACCTCCTTTAAAGTTGCTCATCAATTCTTCTGTAAACCCAAATGAAACTTTCGGGGTTTATATATTTCCAGTGCAACACCATATTCAAATATGTGATAACAAATTGCTAAAACCCCCCCCACTTAATAAAGCAGTGTATTCAACATAACAGTCTTAATTTTAAAATGGGGATTGTATTGACTTCAGTTGTCTGTTTCCCCATCTGAAATTTAAAAAGGACAATTTTGAGCTTTTGTTCATGCCCATTCAACAATTTTGTGTAAATTAGATGGATATGTACATTTCTGAATGCTTTATCTGTGTAGATGATGCTATGTATGTGTGGGAGAGTTTCTTTTGTGATTTCATGAGGATGGGATTTTAGAAATTCAGCATCAGTGCAGGAAATGCATTTGACTGCAAGCTGCTTGATTTCTTTGTATGAAACTTGGAGGGAATGCTTTTAAAATCTTGTGTTGATTCTGTATGCAAAAAGTGTGCAAAATATATCAATAACTTATTTGTGTTATTGAGTCTTTGATAAAGTGGATCTTTCAGTAAGGGGAAAACTTTGTATAATTTGCAAAGGTAGAACCAGCAGTCTGAAAATTCCTTGCCTTGTTCATTTTATTTCCCTCCTACAGCTCATTAAAACTACCCAAGGTTTTTTTATCTAACTGAAATTTGCAACTAAAATTCTTTTGGAATCTGTGATTTGGACTCCTTTCTCAGGGATGTGGAAGTGCTGCAGTCATCTTGTAGTGTTCCCCTCTCTCTGCTCTTCCTCCCCCCCAGTGTTTGGAAAGAGGAGTATGTAGAGAACTGGAAGATTTTTACTGTGATTTTCAAAATTTCAAACTCTATTGAAGTTCCTACAGAATTACATTATATTATTATTCTATTACTTGCTGTTAAAATATTGTTTTCCATCTTAGTCCACTCAAGGCACATAAAAAATGCTTCAACTACAAAGTTGTATGTTCAGATATTAGGAAACAGTTGTCTGAGGGTCATATAAAAATACATTTTTATACTTTTTCAACCTTTTTGTGCTATATTAAAAAATATTTCTCTTAAATCAGGAAAAAAAATAAAATTGTTTCCTAGCACTGGAACATTTCAAGAACAGCTGTTAAACAAAATGTGCAAGTAAAAACAAAACGTGGTAATGGAGATTGGAGAATTGAAGACCCAAGTAAAATAGCTTGAATGAAATTAATTTATAGGTATAAAAGGCATTATGGATGCTCACTACAATCAATGCAAATTAGCATGCTGTGTGTTCACTAGCAGCAATGGAAATTTACTGCTTTCTGAATGTGTCTAATTTATGTGAATCTGATTTCCAGATAGCAGGATAATTTTTGTGAACTTGTGACAAAAGAAATAGGTTATTTCAGGCTGAAACTTTGTGTCTGTTGTGTTTTAAAAAGAATATAAAATAAGAATGTATACACAAAACTTCAAAATACCGAAAGAAAAGAACAGCTGAAGAAATACCTACGACATCTTAAAGTAATTTATTACTTTGTTTGATCATGCATAATTTTAACCAGTATTATTTTATTTGCCAAGTTCAAGCTATATTTAGCATTAAAGGAAGAACTAATTTGATATGCCGTATGTTTTGTGTCTTACATGAAACTGGATATTTAGTCAGTGTTTAAAGTTGAATTTACTTTTTATTTTTTTCCTCACCCAGATGAACTAGATGCATTTTGCCATTACCCAGAAAAAAAAAAAAAAGATAAATTATGGGGAAAAAAAAAAAAGAGACCAACGCAGCTTATTTGTTTTCTTAGAAAATACTAAACAAAGACCTTTTACTTCTTCTGCAGCTGCTAATACATCACACCTTATCTCTGCACACAAAACTTGGTCATAAAAATAGCCATTTCCTTTATCCATCATATCATGTTTTAGGACAGGCTAAAAATAACATGATGTAAGGCAGGATATTGCCACAGTGAGAATGTAAGTATACACTCTCAATTTGTATTGTATTGTAGCTATGCTTCACAGGCCATACATATGGAAAGACTTTTTATTGTAGTTTACATTGTTGCTACTGATTTCATTCCTACCTTTCACTGTCAGGACTAACTTATTTACACTGTATTTAATGACATGCAATACTTCATTTCACAATAGATGCAAACAGGCATAAAATTGGAAATATAGACTAAAGAGATACAGGTGGGTGCTATCACATAAACAGAACTTGGTTTTCTGAAATTACAATTATGACACCTCTGGATGATGTCTGCTGCTGCCATATTGTGATATGACAGATGTCTATTGCTGTGATTTCTAGTGATGCTTACTGTTGCTTCCTGTCAGCTTTAATAGCAAAGCAACTACGCAGACTAAATTGAAATGGTTTATCCTCTATGAATGTCACAGTCAAAACACACTGTCACACTAACAGGTAAGGCTTTCTCCTGCAATGAAGTTAGCACGTGCAGCAGATTTTTTTGTCTTGGAACCATGTCATGTTTCATAGAGTCTTGCTTCTCTTGCTTCTGTCTCCTCCTTTCTTCAATTCATCAAGGAGAAATGTTGTTCCATAAGGTCTCATCCCTTTTTTACCAGAAAGATCTTTTCCAAGAGTCAATCAAATGCATTAACTAAAATGATTTGACCTTTCTTTGTCCCTAGAATGGTTAATCTTGGGAAGAAAAGACTGTTCTCTGTGTTCCCTTGAAATGGTCATAGGGCAGAGAAGGATGGCTGGCTGATGTAAAGGAGTGTGCAGATTTGAGAGGAAACTGTTTTACCTCACTATTTTAGTTCTGAATTCTATCCATGTTTCCATTCCTTTTTTTTTTTTTTTTTTTTCCTTGGAGTTTGGGGAATTTGGTTTCTTGGATTAATGCATATGCTTATCACATGTATTACACAGCAGTAACTTTCTACAATGACTTATAGCTTCAGCAGTGATATAAAAAAATCCCATTCTTGCTGCTAGAAAAACAGACTTATTCAGGAATATATTATTTATTTATGTCATAAATTTAGGCCACTAGGTCAGAGAAAAAGCTTCCAATGACGCGTCTGAAGTCAGTATTGCACCTATTTGTTCTTTAACAAATGTTTTTAAAAGGGTGCATTTTAAAGGAAGATACTAAAGAACAAATTAAATACATTACTAGGTTCAGCCAAAACAGGGAGATGTGAGCACCTGTAATGTGCTTGCTGAGTAACATACCTGAAAGTAATGATTGCTTCCACATCATCAGTGAAAACAGGAATCAAATGCCACAGCATAATGCAACCCCATAGTATTTTGTGACAGTTCTAGCCACCTGGCACTATCTTAATACATCGAATACCAACTGATGGATAACGGATAACTCCTTATCTCTTAATGAATTTGTTTGAATAATTGATTTATTGCATAAACACATCTATCTCCTTAGGCAGATGATTGCATAATGGGAAGAATGTTACTGTCACTCTAAGGCAGAGGAAGGAGCTTCCTGAAAGCCTGAGAAAAGTGTTGAGATGCTGCTAGATGTGCACATCAGGTGCAGCTCCCCCATTCCACAGGGCTTCACTGCACTTACCTCAGTCCAGATCCTGCTGAGGATGCTGCTTGCCAGGGATCCCAGCTTTAGTGATCACCAAACCTTTTTAGGATAAACAGGAGACATGGGGGTTTGCCATATCTAAAATGAGAGCATTAAGGAGTTGTGCATCCCAGTGCTCAACACTGTGTAGCACTGAAACTCCTGTGGGTTTCAGCCTGGAGCATTACTGGAAGAGAATATATGTACAATTATCTTTCTGTATCAGGGGTTTAAGTGTTAAAAAGAGATAGTTTGATAAATACAGTATTGCAGCACATACCACCCCTGTTTGTGAGCCCATTTGGTCCAGTGCTTTTGTGCTTTAATATTCTTGAAAGATGATGAGCCTGTTTAATTTGCTTTCCATTCAGGAGGATAGTTTTGCCTGTACACAGAAATATTTTGCTTTCTGTTTATGATTTCATTTCAAATAGCACGCGTTTACCAATTTCAAACAGGTTTCCCTAGAATGTTGCCCAGAGGGAAAAAAATCTAGCTAATTGCTGTTAGGATTTGCAATGCCTGATTAACTTATAAAGATGTATTAGCAAGCTTATCATTTAATATTAGGATTGACATAAAAAAAGAAGAGTGAGTGACTAGATTTTATTAAAAGCCTGATTATTTGCAAATGGAATGGGAGGCTACCATGAATAGTATTTCTTAATTGTTTTTCTTCTGTAAGAAGAAAATAAATTTTACTTGCTTTTTACTCTGCATAAATAGTTAGTGGGGGTACTATGTTTATGTACTGATAGCATAATTGAAAAACTAAGTAGTATAGCTGATTTCAAACTTACCAAATTGAAATTATCAAGAAGGAAGCAGGAGAAAAGTCTGGTGACTGTACATAATGCAGAGCAAGATACTTAAAATGGAGACTGTGATTTGGTGAGATAATTGCAATTTAGTATTTTATTTGAAATGTTATGCTACTGCACTGTCGTGTGTTTGTTGTGTGTATTTACACAGGGTTTGCAACAGGGTTAAAAGTATCTTTTCATTACAAAGTGGAAAATGTTGTGAATCATGAAGTAATACAAGCAAGCTGTAGCAATGAGAAACACATTAGATTTTGAAGAACCAATTCTAATGTTTGGTCTATTTGGGAATTAAAGCTGCTTTAAAACAACATCCATTACTGACTGAGTATTGTATGTACCATATGGTACTGTGATAACTAATATTCTTTTTTTTTTTTTCTTAGATTTGGTGAGATAGTTTATATTGGAAGGAGACAGGCTGGCAAATACTCATGCACTGTAAGCTAGTATAAATCATTAATAGTTTGCTAAATAATATTTTGTGTGAGTTTTCTTACTAACTAAGATTCTGAAGACTTGCAGGTATTATATTTCCCAAATTATGTAAAACTTCATGCTGTGCTTAGTCAAAGTAACTTTCCTAGAAATAATGACTTTTACTGTATGAAAATAAATAAAGACTGCATTTTCAGCTAGCTTCAGTCACAATGAATTTTACATCTGGAAAATGAAATTGCAAACAAACTGTTTCTCCAAAAACAAACAAAAAAATCTGAGTTAACTGGGCATCCTGCCTGAACTCTCCACAAACCACCTTTGCATTCCAAATAAGGAAAAATTCTACAGTTCTGTAAGCCAGTGATGGGAATATGTATTTCTTATTGATATCAATCAGAGTTGCTTATTTAAAGTCAGTATAGCTATGTCAAAGCTGTGATTTTTAATCATGTCTTTGCTTTAGCTTTAGTTGCAAGATTTTTTTTTTTTTTAAAACATTTTATTGAAACTATTATGGCTGAAATCAGGTAAATGGTCTTCAGAGTGGTTCCTGCAGAGGTTCAGTTTTCTGCTGAACATGAATAAGTTGATAATATTTTTAAATGTAATTTCTGTTGTCTTTTCTAGTAAGTTCAGACTAACAGTTAAAATTAAAAGTGTTTTCTAGAATTAACTTCTAGAACTTTGTGTTTTCAGGCAATACAGGTTTGGAGTTTCAAGTCTGAATCATCTGTTATTTTTAGCAGGTGTGCATCTTATGACTTTTACTGCATTTCAAAGATCAATAACTCAATATCAAGCATACAATTAGAGTTGTAGTTGCTGTAGCACTTTTGCCTGGTATTCTTGAAGTATTTTACAAAGGTGATTAAACATAATTTCTCCATGTTATTGACAGTGGTATAGAAACAGATTAGTTATGTCTCCGAACACCTGTGTCAATAGCAAAATCTGGGAGAAAGTTCAAGTTTCTCATATTTCCATTCTGTCTCCTGCCCACAAGACAAAAGCTCTTTCCTTCAGTAGTTCATACAGTATGATCTATGTGTATAAAATGTCAAATGGATGCCTGTAACATGACTTCTAATTAATCCATCAAAGCCTGGATGATAGTTCTTGTGCATGTCAATGCTGAATGCTGAATTTCTTATTTACTCTCTCCTTATGGGAAAGGGCTACCAAATCAGGCAGCTAAGGAAGATGCTAATGTGTATAGAAAATAATGAAGGATTTGAACTATGTGAGAGTATATATGAATAAGGACATGAGTAGCATCCGTGTAAGTTCTGATTGCTTTTGTTTGACTAGACTTCTTGAACAATTTTATGGGCCTGTAAATATATTTTCATAATACTGTCATGGAAAAAAAATGGATTCCTTACTATATGAATAATATTATTAATGTGTACTTAGTTAATAGTAACAACAACAACAATAATAATAATAAAATCACATAGTTTCAGGTCCATGGTAGTTATGTTTATGATTTAAAAGAAAACAACATAAACATATATTTTACTTCAGCATCATCATCTAACTCACTTAACTGAAGAGGGTGTGTACCCTGATGCTCAGTACAAATCATATTGATTTTATTTACTTTTGTGCAGAGGAAGTATTTCAATTAAATTAATTTATTGAGGAAAGATCAACATTAAAGTGTTTTCCTCCCCGTCCTGTCTTCTGTGTCCCATTAATGTATTGCACTTGCTGTATTTTCTTTCCAGGTGGTGAACATTTCTCCTGGATGACTCCGAACATACTTTTTTCCTTTCCCTCACTTTCCTCCCTTTCTCTCTTCCCTCCTTCCCAAAGTGGCACGGGAGCATCTCCAGAATTCATCTGCTGTCCTGTCTTAACTATGGTATGACAAATACTGGAGAGGAACTATCTTGAAAACTGTGTCCTCCTCTGATGCTGTGTCTGAATGGAGTGGGTGCTGGATCACATCTTTTACCTCTACTAATTTCCTGCAATTGGTACCTTGCGCAACAGAAAGGAATCTCCTATGCTACCGTTATGATCTGTTTGCTGCAAAAAAAAAAATAAAAAAAAAAATTGTCAGTTAAAAAAAGTCAAATCAGCAGGTAAAGTGATTCTAAAAGCTGTACTTTGGGGACTTGGAGAGGGGGTCTTTTGGTTGTTTAAAATGAATAACCTGGGAAGTCAAAGCCTAAAGACAAGGATGTTGCTGGACCTCCCACAAGTCTATTTATGTTATGTGTAATATAGTAGCTTTTGGAGTCTCCCTCTTGGGTCTAGTTTCTTCCATTCCTCCATTTTGAGTGTTCTGAATCTTCTCATTCCAGTATTTCTGTTTCACTGTTATTTTAAAATACTGGTTTCTTAGTCTCCTCGTTTTTAGTTTTGTGATACTGAACCAAACCTGAAGAGATGCTCCTTGATAAGCAAATAAACAAGTTGCTATGATTGATATTTCTGATTTGGTGATAGGAAGCAAAATGTTAGTAAGGGATTAAATTGCTTCTGTCCATTTTGGGAAACTTAACTAATGGTTTCTGGTGAATAGTTTATATATACATATACATATATATATATATATATACATATATATATATATATATGCACACACATAATGTATATTTATGTATAAATATGTATATATATATGTATATCTAAATTTTAAACATTTTAAATTGAAAATTTAATATTTTTATTACTAGTTGGTAATTCATTTTCTGGATCCAAGAAATTAGTCTGCATTCTGATATGGCCACAGCTGACAAATTTGTTGGCAATTTCATCCTGAAGGCCAAGAACTAAATAAGCAGTCAGGGTGAGCACTTGTTCTGACATATGATTCATTCACAACTGGCTGGAGGGACACTGACGGGGAAGAGAGCAGAGAGTGGTAGTACACGTTTTCTGTGTTTAAGCAGCAGAGAACAGTTAATGCTATTTCAGGCTAGTACATTTCTTGGGTTAAAACTCTAGTGACATTAATCTAAGCAGACAGGTCTCTGTGAGCAGGTGTGGTGGTAACGTGCAGCTCATGGCAGTGTCATAGCAGACAATTCATACCATTGATATTTGACAGAAGTCACCAAGTACGATTATTGTTTTTTCATAAACAGCTTTTTATTTTATTGTAAAGATCTGCAATCACTTATCCTAAGCTTGTCTGACAGTTCATGAAGAAACAACACTTCAAAAGATAACAGACAGATGATGTCAGGATGTAAGAATCCTTCAGATGTTTTCAGAGTCCTGTTGAAACATGCTTTCTTTTGACAAAAGTAGGAAATGTTAATTTTCAGCTCTTTTATAAACACAGGAATTCTCTGCAAAGGGAATTATGTTGCCCAAACAATGTGCATTTGAGTGATTCAGACCCAGTTAGTGGTTATATAGTTAACTGTGAGTATATTTGCTACAGTAACAGCTAGGAAATAGATTTCTGAGTTCAGGATTAAATAAATCCACCTTGTTTCTTTTCCAAGAGATTTCTGATTCCAACTCATTCATGTCTTTCTCACATGATATTTAGCAAGCATGTATCTACTTACTACCCTTCCTTCAGATTCCTTATTTATTTTCCCTCCCTCTACCAAGGGCATAGAACTCAAATATGTGCCTTTGGCTCATAACACTATTTTTTTTTTTTAGTGTTAGAAATGATTATTTTGGTAAATCAGGCAAGAAAAATACCTATGCATTTTACAAGAACTCTTTTCTTAAAGTATTTAAAGGAATTCAACCATGTCTTCTCAAAGATGTTCTTCCTTTCTGCTAGGTTATGTTTTTTCAGGTTGCTCACTGTATTAAAGAACATATGTTTGCAATGCTAGTAGTCTGCACTTCATTCCAAGAAAACTGAAAACAAATGTGAGAGCGATGATTTAACTTTCTGTAACTTCTATGGGGAACAAAATTGTGTATGCCTGTGCATGAGTATAGTATAAAAAATTGTTCACATGTTACTTTTATAGCAAGGAAGTAGTTAGTGAATATTTTCCATACCAACACTATAGAGTAATAAGTGTGCTGTGTTTAGTAGACTGAAAATCATGAAAAGTGCTTCCTGGTTGGTAGGAAGTTGTATTCCTGATTAGACTGTTCCCCCATGCAGTCCACTGTTAGGACACAATAATATACTTTAACTCAATAGCCTGGAGTTACATGCCTAACTCCAGAACCCTCCAAAGTAAAGCAAACAACTTTGGATTTTGGTGGAATGACAAATAGAGCCTCACTCTCTTCTCATGACTTCTATCATGAATGTGGAAAGATGAAAGCTTATTTTGATGACTGCAAGCTGGTGGAATGTCTTCACGTACAAACCAAATGATTTATTTTTAGGAACAAATTGGAGCCAGATTTTCCAGAGGATATATACAGTCTGTGTTCACAAAACCTTTGTGATTTCTTCTTCCATTAAAATGTTTTTCATTCTCAAACTCATACTCACATTTGCAACAGCTAAGAATATTGGGGAAAAAAAAAAAAAAAAGGGTCTGTGTGTGTAGGAAGTAGTGAAAAGATGATTGTGTAGTCAGAAGTTGCTAAAAGTGAGAATACCTTCACTCAAACAAACAAAAGTTTCTACTAAAAAAGGTAATGTGTGTGTTTTCATATATAAGATAATATTTTTAAACTGTGATTCTTTTTATACTTGAATATCTGCATTACATTCTGTATAGGCTTTCTGGTCTCCTAAGTTGCTTTGAATTTTTAAACAAAAATCCCCATTATAATTGCATAAATTTTAAACTTCTGCTAGTAGTCTTTAAACACAAATTCCTCCCTCCATAGACTTAACATTACTTCTCTCCCCAACATATGTCTGTTTCATCCATAATGTTATAATATTTATCCTACCAATATTTCTTATTTTACATGTATTAGAGGAAATAATAAATTCTGCTGGCTGTAAAGGAAAAAACCAAACATGCTACTATCTTCAGGGTATTTTCCTAAGATGCATTTAGATAACCACAACTCAATGAATATTTCTCTTCTCTTCAGAATAACTCTGTAACCCAAACTGCACCAATGCCTTGGCTGTCTCTTATTGTCCTGGTTGGTTTTGTGTATGCTCAATTAAACTAGACTACTATTGCAGCAATTATGTGTTTGTTCATAGGTTTAGTTCCTCCTCTAATACACATTATTCTTTTGATTGGCAGTGTCTTAATCTCCTTTTACTCAGGCTACCTTGTAGCAGTATGTCTCCTTGGCAGTAAGGGGTGAAGATTCCTCACTCCTCAAGCTGTGCTCCTGAATTATAGGTTTGCTAGTATGGGAGACAGAGTATGTAATTATGGGTGCAACCAAGCCAGGAAACCAAGAAGCGGCTTCCATGAGAATGGCATTTGTTGCAGTCTGGGAAATTAGGATTCTGAATTGCTATTTGAATTTGGATTTTTCTTCTCCTGACTGCTTTGTCAAGAGAAGTCCTCTGACCTCACATCATTAAAAAGCCTATCAGCAGTGCACACTTAGTTTACTTTCATTATTTTCATTTTCTTACGATATCAGGAATCTGGAACAAATGGTTCACTTCTCCTGACAAGTTACTGGTGAATACTTAGGCAAGTTTCCTACAGCAGCTGTGCTGCAGGCTTAAGAACAAACTGGAGCTCCATGCCCTGTGTTTCATGATGCTGGCACTGCTGCCTGTAATGAGTTCTGGTCTACACTACAAATAATATTATCTGTCTCTGCAAACAGCTTGGATTATTTTGTTAAATCAACTGTATGAAAGCGTATGTGAGGGTGACTCTTCTTTGAGGAGTAAACATCAGAATCTTTGGAGGAAAAAAATGCTCACTGGAAATGTATTTCATATTTCATAGAATCATATCAAAGAATCATAGAATCAGAATAGTTTGAGTTGGAAGGGACTTTAAAGATCACCTAGTTCCAACCCCCTTGCATGAATACTTCAAGGGATGGGGCATCCACAACTTCCCTGGGCAACCTGTTCAGTGTCACACCACCCCCACACTAAAGAATTTTTTCTTAATGTCTCATCTTAATCTCTCCTCTTCCAGTTTTGATCTGTTCCTCCTTGTCCTCTCACTACAAGGCATGTAAAAAGCTCTTCCCCAGCTTTCCTGTAGCCCCTTCAGGTACTGGAAGGCTGCTATGAGGTCTCCCTGAAGCCTTCTCCAGGCTGAAGAGCCCCAACTCTCTCAGCCTGTCCTTGTCGGAGAGGTGCTCCATCCCTTGGATCATCTTTGTGGCCCTTCCCTGGACTTTCTCCATGAGCTCTATGTCCTTCTTATATTGGGGGCTCCAGAACTGGACACAGTACTTCAGGTTGGTTTCTGAGACAAATTATAAAAAAGGACATAATGTGTAGTCAGAAATTGTAACAATCCATATTGCACTAAAAAAAAAAAAAAAAGTTGACCTTTTATCATTAAACATAAATGAAATACATGGTTTAGGAAACATAATATGAACTATTTTAACAGCAGTGTTGTAATTCCAATTTAATGTGCTACATATGCAAAAAAACCCTCATGGTTGAATGAGTTGCGCTGATAAGGTTTCGTTGATGTTGCAGTGTAACTGATACACATTCCTGAAATGTATTTTGTCAGGGGAAGACAGCTTGTCAGCTGGCTTTGTACACAACCTGGATTTGTGGGCTGCCTCACTGCTAGATCTGCGTCATTAATGAAGAGGCTGCTTCCCTTGTGCACAATTCAGTAGCTGGGAAAATTTTTCCTGTGACCCCTGCCACTTGAGATGCCTGGTTGTAGAATTCACCGTATAAACAAAGCTTGGCTCAGATTTATGCTTTACTTCTTGTTATTGTGCTAGTAAGGCTGAGATGGCAGCAGCCTGAGATTTTTAGGGGAGTCACTATGTGTTTTAGGTGGCAGAAAGATTCGGCCCATGGTCAGACTAGATTTGTCTGAGCTAGCTAAACTATGAGCTCTGGCCCAGGTACATACTCAGCCTCTAGTGAGATGCAGAAGTGGTAACTGGCACTCTGCACAGTTTTGAATCACATGTGAGGTGGGGATAGTCTAATTAAAGGATCAGAGTAAATCTATTCTAAACAAAAAACCTCAAAAAGCAGAACTGTTGTGGTAGATGTTGTAAGGGCAAAGCAGAAAGAGAACTCTAAATAACTTAGCTGATTTTTAGTTAAATAGTCCAAAAAAAGGAGTTTTAGATTGACCCTGATTTTTCTGGGATTCACAGAGTCTTATAACAATAGAGGAGAAGCAGGCCAAGAATCACATGGAGACAGAATGCAGGTATAATCAGACTACATATATGAAGGCAGAAGGATTAATTCAAGGAGGAATGAGATGAAATCACACAGGATGGAAGGGTAGCCGGTTTGATTTGTTCGCATCTGAAATTCAAAACAGACTTGGGAGAAAATGAATAAAACAGAGATCACTGAACTCACAGTGAACCAAACCAAATGATATTCACATGGCTCTAAGGGCCAGCTGATGAAATCTTTAAATACATTAATGTTCTTTTAAATGTAAGTGCAGCTCTGTCTCTTTCGGAGTGTACGGTTTTGCTAGCTAGCAGGTACTTTGCACAATGATTGATCTGTACAAATTAATTTGCTAAGAGAAACAAATAACAGAGTAAGTCTTCACATTTCTCAGGACAGAGCCATTAACTCCCTATTGGCTGCTGTCTGAATCCCTTTCCAATGAATCAGTGCAAGAATTAGGTTAGCTATACAATTAGGTGATTACAGTCTTGACTGTTTAATTAAATATGACTGTGCAAATATTTTGTCACCAGACTGTTGAAACTTGCTAGGTACACACTTTTTAAAGTAGCATGTAAACTTGGGAAATGGTAGTCTTTGATCTTTGAGGTTTTCTATTCTTTGAAGGTTTGTTTATTTTAATTTTTTTTTCCTAAATTCCCTGCAATACAAGTATTAATTTAATACAGTAGAGTGGAAAAATAATCTAAAGTCAGCAAGTATGAACAGACAAAACCTTCTGTTTTTTAATATGTTTCTTAAATTTAGTAATCCTCCTTCTAAAAACAGTTCTCCTAACAGTTCTCCTAACAGTTTTGTATTTGCTGGAACCTCACAGTAAGCACTTTTTTCTGTTTACTTTTAGTTTAGTCTCCTGGCTTTCATTCTCCTTTTCTTTTTAACACTCTAATCCTTTTTGAAACGTGTATTTTCTTCTGTGTTGATATAATTATTGATAGTACAAATGCTATTTGTTATAAGTTTCTTATGTCTCTGTTTCCCACTCCTCTTTTCCTGAAGTTTCCCTTTGAGATCTCTGTTGCCATGATGCCAGAGCTTCTTGCAGTATTTTCAATGACCATTTTCAGAAAAGCTGTTATGAAATTGGCAAGTATTATTTCCATGTGTGAAATGGGGAAACAATTCTAAATGCAGTCTCTAAAGTCCCCTTACTTTAGAGTTGGTTTACTTTCTTTTACTTCTACCATTTTATTATTGCAAAAGGGTTATGTACATATTTGATTTTTCTAGTGTAATTTATAATATTCTCTAAAGTAGTTCTATGATGATGCTCAAGTAGTTTTTAACAGCTGCAGTTTCTGGGGTACCCTTAGAGCACAGAAAGCTTTCTTTCAAGGGAGAGGTTTGTTTAATTAGCAGCTTCAAAGGACTCAAGAAATTGGGAGGAGAATGCCACCTGATGTTTTTCTTTATCTTTACTACTGAGTAAAGAAATTAGTACTTAGCATTTTTCATTACAAAATTCTGTTAGGAAGAGGGGTATTTCTGTATTTAATTTCTCTAATTGAGAAGTTAGAGATTAATAATTGGTGATATGGGGAATTGGGTAGAGCAGAGTTCAGCAAGCTTCTTATTTGGAGATCAGTACTTCCCAAAAACTATTTCTGGTTTGAGTAGGTCTCTGTCTTGGGCAGGTGGCCATCTAGGAATGTGGCTAGCAGGACACGACTGTAATGCTATTGTGTGAGGTAGGCAATATTCTTGCGTGATATCTTATATATCAGCTTATATATATACTTATATTTTTAGCTTAAAATGAAAAGAATTGTGTAATATTAAGAGTATGGTCATAACAATAAGTATATCTAATTTTCCTATTTTTTTACAAGGCCTCTACTTTCTCTGCTTCATCCATTCCTGCACATTTAACTCTTGCCTGGTGCTGGAGTGGAGAGTTTCCCATGATTCCCTTGTAGATTGTGTAATGTAGCTGCTCTGCATAGCATTGCTTAGATGCTTCAGACAGCTTCAATTTTAGCTCATCTACAATTTTGAAAACTTAAATGGACTTTAAGGTATTGAATATTCTAAGAATTGCAGGGATTTGATTCAAAATAAGGCAGCCACTTGAACTTTTTTTTCATTACTCTTAGACTCTTTTGCAAAGTATTTTAGTGAAGTTCAAAAGGTAAAACACAGAATGTACTTTTATTTGTACACTATAAATTGTCCCTTACCAGTAGTCACTATTTTACCCTCAAAATATCTGTTGTGAGTAGAAATAGATATATACTATTGAGAAGAAAAAGAATACAGATTGATGCAGGATAGTGTTTTGCGGACTATAGGACATGAAGATAAAGTTTTTTTGAAGTTCCTCTGTGTAAATAATGCCCTTAAATTACAGCACATGAGCATAATCAGTTTTTTAAAATTATATTCTCACGTGCTGATTCTGATTACTTTCTCACTTGTAGGTGCCTAATACCATTTGAGATTTCTGTAGTTATCTAAGGCATCCGCATGGGGATGACACATAGGACACTGAACTTACAGAGAAGCATGCTAAAATTAGGTTGATGCATCTGAAAAGGCACTGAACGTCTACATTTTTTATTTAAAAGGAGTCTTCACATTTATGCTTTTAGTTACCTAGTGTTTTGCCCTACAAGTTTAGATGACAACAACAATTTTGCCTTTTTTTTTTTTTTTTTTTTTTTCCTTTTTTAATCCATCCAGAATTAACTGTGTAGATTTGGAGCTCATTGCAGGAAGAAAAATGTCTGTGCTGTAAGGGTGAGCCACAAAGCTCCTGAATCCTCCCATATCCAATCTTCCCTTCAAGAGTAACCCACAGAAGTTGTCTTTACTGGGGCTGTGTGTCTGTGTGTTTATGGTAGAAACCATGGTTCCTTCTTTCCCTTGACCTTAATCTCTTTGCAGAACTCTTCCTTTGAAAGCTGCATATTGGTAACTAATTTTTCTTTAATATAGAAAAAGTATTAAAGTGTGTAATATTCTTCTTTAGAAGAAGGTATGTATGTTTCATGTGTATTGATGAGGGCCCAGAATATCACCTGACTTTAACTAAGCAGCAGTTACATGTTCAGCAGAGACTGATAATCTCCTGGGATCCATGGTAATCAAAAGTAGTAAGAGTAGGAATAGGTAAAGAAGTGCTAATGTAGTGCTAAATTAGATCAATTAAAAGCTCCTGCATATCAGCAGGATATTTCACTGCTTACTTTGGGCTTGACATCATATTAATGTACTCATCTGGCATTTTTTTCTCTAGCCTGCACCTAGGCCGATCCAGCTTGTCTCTGCCAAACATATGAGCAAGAACAAGATTGTATTGACTTGCAATACACATGGCAGATTTAACCTTTGCTGGTAATAACAAGGCCTTTTTCTAGAGATATTCTTGTTATCTCTGCTCATCTGAATGTCATAGCAGTTGGTGCATGGACAAACACTTATTGTCTGGTGCAAAGTAGTTTTAGAGACTCACCATATAACTACTAAGGATTTTCTGCCTGAAGATAAAGGTCATAAAAAAGTCCATGAGGCCTGAAATCTCTTTTTCCTCCCTGAAAATAGCAAGTCACTGAAATATTGATTTTGGATTTTCAATCAGATTTCACTGTCTATAGAACTGAACTTCATTCCAATTCAGAGTATGTCTGTAGTGTTACAACATAGTAATGCAAGTAAATAATAATAAAAAATAAATACATAAATGTGGATTGTGAATATTATTGACTCTTTAGGTAAAATTAGGTCATCTAACACAGGTAAGAAAAAATATTGCAGGTGCCTTAGAATGGAAATCTATGTAAACATCCTGATTTGGAGCAGACAAAGACACTTCCTCTGGCAGTTTAAGATGCATCAATAATCCTCAGAGAGTAGACAGGAACCATGTCTCCATATCTCCAAGGAGTTGCGCTGAGCATAGGCTATAATTTCCTTGCCCTTTCATTCACTTCTGGACAAATATTTCATTTTCTTCTACCAAAGAAGAAAATGCAAAGTACCATTTTCTTGAGTGAGCTGGGCTTATTGGTAGCTGACTTAGGTTTAAGGTTTTTTGAGATTCTCTATCAATGTGCTACAGAGTCACGGGGTCACGGAGTCACTGGAGTTGGGAAGGACCTCTGAAGATCATCTAGTCCAATCCCCCTGCTAGACCAATGTCGCAACCCCTGGGGGACTCCACTAGACATGGGTATCCAACTAGACTCTGCCCCACTTACCACATCTGAGCTCTGTCCTTCAGCCAGTTCCCAATCCACCTCACTGCCCCCCTCACAAGAGACAATAAGCATGAGCTAGAGCACAGGATGTTCAAGTTAAACATAAGGAACAACTTTACTATGAGAGTAACAGAGCCCTGGGACAGGTTGCCCAGAGAGGTTGTAAAGTTTCCTTCTCTGGAGACATCCAAAACCCATCTGGATGTGTTCCTGTGTGGTCTGCCCTAGATGATCTTGCTTTGGCAGGGGGGTTGGGCTCGCTGGTCTTCAGAAGTCCCTTCCAACCCTGAGCACTCTGTGACACTGAGGTGGATCACCCTCATTTATTCTGCTCCTGCACATCAAACTAGTCTGAAAATTGCAGTGACTACTTAAAGCAAAATTTTCACTTGTAAAGTGTCTTGATTTCCTTATTTTGACTGATAGGTGTTTGCTGAAATGTATGATGTTTTTGAAGAAAGGCCTTGTTTGTGCTTTTGTGATTAATTTTGTCACAAACAGAAAAACTTCATCACCAAAACTCTCTTTTTTTACCACAGATTATTGTGTTTACCATAGTTACCCTTAAAACTTTAGGACCACTGAGGAACTTACAGTCAAGTAAATCTCTTACTCACCTTACTATCAAGCATTCTGCTATTGTTTGCTTTGCTTTCTACATCATTAGTCAAATATCTGGGTTCTTCCTATTTTAGCTTCTTAGTCACTGGGTGTTACAGTTTAAATGATACTTTCCTTACTAAAATTGGACTGAATACTGACTTCATATTTTTCATAATTTGCTTCTCATAATGTGTTTCTCTACTATTGGGAGACTGGTTTTAAAAGCCTTATTTTCTTCAATAGAGGCTTTTGAAATATTTCCATGCAGAAATGTACAGAGGGTCTCTCAGAATTACAATGTACACAGTAATTTTTTAGAGAGATCTGGAATTAGGTGCTCGTAACAGTAACATTGCTGTAGGTTAAGGGGAAACAAAGGAAGGAGCAAGGAAAAAGAGAGATAAAATGGTGTAATTCTGTACATGTTATTAAGTTTTTATTAAAGTCATTTTCCAAGCATCCCAAAGCCCAATAACTAAACAACTCCTATAACTGTGAAAAATTGTGAAAAATTGTGAAAAAAAATATTAAAAAATCAGATTTGAAATAAAAATTATTTGAAGGATTTATTTAGTTACTTCCATTTTTATTTACTTCCAGAATGGCTTTTGCTTGTATTCTTACAGGAGAAAAAAGCCAGTGCCTGGTAGTAACTGCAAATTAAATGATGACTTCAACTTACCTTATATGAAATTCTTTACCAAGGCTCCCAAATTAGGAGCCAGCCTGCCTGAGTCTTTTTCAGTAGGGAGTAGAAAGGATTCTGTTTTTAGCATGAAAAGTGCCACCTGGAGATGCTTTCTTGTCTCTGTGAGCTCTGCATGGAGGTTAAGGCAAATAGAATTGAGACACTGAATTGAAAAGCCAATTTCTGTTTGAGCTGAATCTATGCAAATGATGAAAAAGAGGTGTTCTTTCATGTATTTGTTCTTTCATATATTTAATAATTATCCACTTAACAGTGGGTAAGAAATTGGCTGGATGGCCACATCCAGAGAGTTGTGGCCAATGGTTCATTGTCCAAGTGGAGGCAGGTGACGAGTGGTGTCCCTCAGGGGTCAGTACTGGGACTGGTGCTGTTCAACATCTTTGTTGGAGACATGGAGAGTGGGATTGAGTGTATCCTCAGCAAGTTTGCTGATTATACCAAGCTGTGCGGAGTAGTTGACACCCTAAAGGGAAGGGATGCCATCCAGAGGGACGTTGACAGGCTGGAGAGGTGGGCCAATGCCAACCTCATGAAGTTCAACAAGGCCAAGTGCAAGGTCCTGCACCTGTGGTGGTGCAGCCCCAGTGTTCTGGTTTGGTTTGGGAAGTTTTTTGGTAGCAGTGGAAGGGCCACAGGAGTGGCTCCAGTAAGAAGCTGAGAAGCTCCCCCTGCTTCCAAAAACCCAGCCAAAGAGTCATTAGAGGGACAATAGATGCACCTCAGCGATTAACATATATGTAACACCTATAACACCTGAACAGACAGGCACTTGAGAGAGAAGTGTTGTGCTGGAGGAGAGGAGTTGTGCTTGAGAAGGAGGGTGGTGCTGGTGGTTGGTGAGGAAGAAAGGGAAGAAGGTGCACAAACAGAAATTTCCCTGCAACCCATGGTGAGATGGCACCTGTCCCCCTGCACTTGTGGAGGAACGTGGTGGAACATTCCCTGAAGGTGCTAGGAGGGGTGAACTTGACCTGTGGACTTGCATTTTGTGGCCAGTGGATTTGCTGCCAGTGGACTCTGATTACACAGCTGTGGAAGACCCTGGCACCAGGGGAGGTGGCTATTCCTGAAGCAGCCCGTGACTCTGTGAGAAGCCCAGGCTGGAGCAGCTCCAGACCTTGTGGGAAGGACTCATGAAGGAGAGGTTAGTGGAGGACTCTCTCCCATGGGAAGGACCCCGTGGGGAGGCAGGGGAGGACTGTAAGGAATCCCTCTTCCTGAGGAGGAAGGAGCAGCAGGAACCACCAGCCTGTGAACTGACTCTAAACCCCATCCCCTGTCCCTCTGAGCTGCTGTGGGGAAGGAGGGAGAGAAATGGGGAACAAAGTGTTTTGGGCCCAGGAAGAAGGGAAGGGTGGGGTAACATATGCAAGCCCTGCTCTGTGTGTTGTCTGTGTCCTGTGGGTATTTGATCAGTGTGAAATTAAATTATTATTTTTTCCCCAGGTTGAGTCTGTTTTGCCCAGGACTTTAAAAGGTGAAGAACCCTCCTTGTCCTTTGTCTCAACCCAGGAGCTTTGTCCTCCTCATCCCAGAGAGTGTGTGTGTGGGGGGGGGGCTGAGTGAGCGGCCATGGGGAAGTTCCTTTAGTTGTCGTGTTGGGCTCAAACCATGACACCCAGGCACAAATACAGCCTGGAGGGAGAATGGCTAGAGAGCAGTCCTGAGGAAAAGTTATTGGGGGTAGTAGTAGATGAGAAGCTCGACATGAGCCACCAGTGTGTGCTGGAGCCCAGAGAGCCAGCTGTGTCCTGGGCTGCATCAAAAGAAGAAGCGTTGCCAGCAGGGCCAGAGAGGGGATTCTGCCCCTCTGCTCTGCTGAAGCCACACCTGGAGTACTCTGTACAGCTCTGGAGCCCTCAGCACAAGGAAGGTATAAACCTGTTGGAGAGGGTCTACAGCCTGGAGAAGTGAAGACTGGAGGGAGAATTTAGAGCATCTTTCAGTACTTGAAGGGGGCCTACAGGAAAGCTGGGGAGGGGCTTTTCACCAGAGAGGGCAGTGATAGGACAAGGGATAAGGGTTTTAAACTGAAAGGTTAGACATCAGGAAGTTTTTCACCATGGAGGTAGTAAGGCACTGAAATAGGTTGCCAAAGGAGGTTATGTATGCCTCCCACCTGCAGGTGTTTAAGGACAGGTTGGATGAGACTTTGTGCAGCCTGGTCTTGTGTGAGGTGTCCCTGCTCATAGCAAGGAGGTTGGAACCTGATGATCTTTAAGGGCACTTCCAATCTTAACTGTTCTATGATTCTATATGTCATTAATTGGAGCCCTAGTGCACTTACCTCAAATAGACAGAGAGATAGCCATGTTTACTAGGTAAGAATCTGTGACGCTGGGTGTATTTCAACTAGAAAACTGCTCTCTGTTTCTGAAATGCATTCCCTGAAGAATATGTAGACCATAAGTTTATGATACAGAATGACTGCAAAATGATAAGACTTTCTCAGATTTTTTCTTTTTTCTGAGTTATGTTTGTTTGGGTTTTTTTTGTTTCCCCCCCAGTATTAGGTTATGAAATTAGTTTCTTATGTGAAACAGTTCATGTTTCAGTTTTTCAAGACTTTACTGTTTCTCACTTTTAAGAATCCTTTTTCATCTAATAATCGAAATCACTTGGTGTTGCACCACTGGCTTAGGTGGAGCATAATGAATTCCATATCTCCAGAAGAAGTTACAAAAAGAAACTGCAAGTCAGTTCAGCTTCCTTGATTTTAGCTGTTTTAAATTTAATAAAGAATCTAGATGATATATTGCTTTGATCACTTTTGTGTATTGACTCATTGTCCTCAGTGTCCTCAAACCAGGACACTCATGCATATAAGTGAATATTGCTTTTGAGAAAACATAGGATGTTAAGAGTATTTTTATCACCTGTCATGTTTATAAATCAAATTAGCTGAAGATAAGTGGTCAAATTGCTCAGCTGAGCATAAGCTATATTTTCAGTCAGGACACTACTTCATTGTGTACTGGGAACTTTGTATAAATAACAAGCCTGCATCAACACTGCAGCATGTATAGTACATATCAATATCTTTCACTATGTTTTAAGTCCTGACACTTTTTTTTCATAATTTCTATTATGTGTGCCTACTTCATTGCTAGTCTCCTTGGATTGCAGTAGTGAGGGGCACATTTCTTGTTACCTTGTCTCATTAGCATGTGTTTATTATGTGTTTTCTGTGTAATTACTATTCCAGAACAGTGCAAAATGAAATTAGATGTTACACTTCTAAAAGGTGTCAAGATAAAAACTAGTTTATTTCTGTTCATCCCCACTAGATGAAGTTTTGATTGCCTGTCACCGAGATCTGCTGGATGAATAGAAGGAAAAAGATCCCTATGGTGTGACCAAAGGTTTTTTCAAGCTCTGAACAAACAAGAAAGGATTTTTTCTCATTCTGTTTCTCTCTTGCATTTGGTTACCTTGGTCAAATAAATTCTGACCATAAGTGTGTTTATGGAGAAATTAATTTCATCTTAGAAATTCTCAAATTTCTGTCAGATTTTTGTTCAAGTACAGCTTGAATCGATATTGGAATGTGTGCTCTTGGACCAAAGATAGACATTTGAATTTGAATCTTACAAATTTACTGAGGAAAATAACCCCACAAACATTCAGAAATTCAATTATTTGAAACAAAGCAGTTATGTTTTAATCTAATCTTGGGGCAGGGTGTGTGGTTTGTTCTGACATAGTTGCTTTACAGTGTTATAACAGCAGAGTAAAGTCATCACAAAACTGAAAAGCCTTCAGAATATAGAAAATTGTGTCCCAAGACAGTAGAAAGCATATAAATTATGGTAAATTATATCTGAAATTACATCTAATCAGGCAGACAATGAAGATTATTGAATAGTAAATTTTTGTAAGCATAAAAATGAGTTATAAAAATAATTTCTAACATATCATAAGGTTTCAAGCATGTACTTGACTCCATAGGGCTGATAGATGGCCAACACATAAAAAATGAGCACTTGAGGCAACAGTGATAAAAAGTAAATTATTTCTTTACTTTTGTGTTCATTGGTCTTAAACAAACCTACCACTGGAAAAATATTTGAGAGCAAAATATGAGAGTAATACATTGTCAGAGCAGAAAGTTTCACCCAGCAGGTCTACAGTGAATTGCTTCCAACCGTACGACATGTTGCTTGGATCCAGAAGACAGTAGGGAAGCAAATGAGACCAAGTTTTCAAACCATTCTATGATGCTGTGAAGGTTGCCAATGACCAAATGAGTAATGAAGTACCACATAATATTTAATGTCAATATCAATAAGTATGAAGCAACACAGATGGCAAGGTAGTCTTAACTGTAGACACAATAACTAGCTTGAAATTAGTGGTGCTTCCTTTCTGAGACAATATTTGAAGTCACTGTGAACACAGCTCTGAAACATACATCTCAGTCCCTAGCAATAAAGAAAAAGGTAAATAAGATGTTAGACAATGAACAGGAATAGAAAACAATACATTGTGGCCCCACACAACTAGCCTATAATCTGCCAGCATTTTTAAATTATCATGACTGCAAGAAATATAACCTTAATAAGGGTTTAACAGAATGAGGGACAACACGGAGAAGGAAATGGGAATGACCAAAAATAATCAGATAGTTACTTCACAGAGAACGGAAAATACTCTAAGTCTTCTCACTTTAGAAATGACTGAAGGTGATCTGGATAGAAGTCCAAGTAATCACAAATGATAAGAGTGAAAGTGAATGGGGAATTATTTTTCATTGGTTTTTCACATTACAACAGGTATACAACACCCAGTGAAGTTATTCTGCAGGAAATCCTTTTTCACATCTTTTTTCAAAACTTTTGTTACTGAAGTGTGGAAGGAATTCCTACATATAACTGTATCAATACATTTAAATGTCTTTAGAAAAAAAAAAAAGTGAATTAAGGGTCCACTCAAAGGATTTAAACTGGATGATTTGGGTGCAAAACGTTGCTTGTGATGTTTCAAAACAGATGACAGCTGGAACAAAAGTGGCTACCTACATTTCCCATCATTTGTTCTTAAGTACTGCAGCTATTATGAGGGCCAAATTAAAGTAACAATCTTAGTATTTTAAAATTATTTAAAAATATTATTTGAATTTATTATTATTATATTATTGTAATTGTTATTGTTGTAGCATCAATCTGATGAATGCCTTGACACTAGATAAAGTGAGTCTCAAATAATTAATTCAAGCCCTGTATTATTCGGTACAGTATTTATCTTTGTGTTGAGCAGTCAAAAACTACAGCTGAGTTGCTGAAATAGCTGTATTTTGCAGACTTACTAATTCATAAACATTCACCAAAGTCACAAAGTCTCTGAAAAAAATGATTTCTATGAAACTTGTTAAGTACTGTTCAGTATTACATCATGGTAAGGTTTCTTTAAGTGTGAGGAACTTAATTCCTCCTCTACAATCTCCCCCAGGGGAGCAGCCTTATTTGAAGAAAGTTTTTTTTGTATAATATGAGTTTCATAGATCTTTAATTGGGGCTAACACTAAATGCAGAAGTTTAGTGTAAATAACTCCTGGCACTTCCATTTGCTGATTGTGATAGGGTTTTTGACCATGAAATTATATATATTCCAAAATACCTTTGGCATATTATATGATGTCAATTAAAATAGTTCTAGTTACATCAATTAAAATTTTAAACATCATTGTTCATGCAAAATCTTCACTATTATTTGATTAAAGTTCTACAGTGACTTTTAAAAGGATTTTAATACAAGGAAAGCATTCATATTTTTAGCACCACAATGAACGATATGTTATTATCAATTAAATGCATTCTTAGAGCAGGTAAAATATGAGGTTGAAATGAATATTTTTTTGGTTAAGTGGGAAAAATTGTGCCTGCTATTATGTCAGCCTGTACTTGAAAACAATAAATCGTGCACATATGTAAACGATGCTCTTTTAAATTATGCTGAATATATAGGAGCAATATGATTCTTCCCTGAAAAGGCCACTATCTTGTGTATATGGGTTTCTGTGCTGCTTTGATGACTTGCTGTGTGTTCATGTTCTACGTGTTTACTGTAATGCTTGTTTTTGCAGCTGGAATGCAGACCTGATGAAACCAGGCACTGGGAGGCAACATCAGGTTGTAAGGAAGATCTCTTGATCCCCATGTCATGATAGATGCAACTGAATGCTCTCTTGCTTTTCATGTGTTTCTCTGCTGTTCTTATTTGTGTGGAGATGACACAGGCAACAGGCTACTTCTTTCCCTCAGCAAGACAGATAAGGAAAGGGAAGCACATTCCAGACTGCATCTCGTCTGTTGTCACTGGGCAGCAATGTGTACAACAGCTCACTGAATTGCTCTGGGAGAGAACAAAGACTGCTTTATTAGGTTTTTCTGTGTATTTTTTTTCTATGTGAAAACCGTCCTAGAATTTTACAGCATGGGCCAAGGTAACAAAATACCCAATGAAATTGTATTCTGAAATCACAGACTTTTCAGCAACTGGAAAGTCTTGTAGCAAATTGAAATGTCTTGAAAACAACTCTTAAAACTGAACAGAAGGTTATAATTTCACTTTACAGCTGCACACATGAATGAGTGAACAGTTAATTTAGATCAATAGCACACCAATGAATTTAAGGGCAGTACTGCAAAACGGCAGTCTATAGCAGTAAAATATCATATTTTTAACAAGTTACCTCATTAATTTTATTTAACAGACATATTGGGAGCATACCTTAAAAACTCCTACAATGAAGATATTTTTTGTCATCAGAAGGTTACTTTCCTCCTTCTAGTTATGCATGAGCATCATCAGTAACTATGCTGAGTACAGTATGTTAGCATGTATACTACAAACTCCATAGCATTTTTGTATTATAGGCCTATTACTTGTTATATTCCCAATTACATGAATCATGGTTTGTACCTTTGCAGCCAAGCAATGTATTCTCTTGGATTGATCTATGTCATGATCTGTCATGGCAAGCCCACGTTTTCTTTTAAAGAACAAGAAATAATTCAACAACCTGAAAATAAAATTCTGTCACATTTTTTCTTGTACTTGATGATGAGAACAGAAATTAGTTGGCTGTGCTAAGAAGGTGGGTGTTCTGGTCAGAGGGATGGGAAATATGTTTTTAGTCTCTCCTGAGCTTCTGGGAAAAGTCTTATTGATTAAAATTCAATGGATTTTTTTTTAATTATTTTTTTTTCAAGGGGTTATATGCTGACACTTTTTTTCCACATCTTACAAACAGATGTGTAGGTCTATGACAAATGAAGGTCTGTTTATCTAGCTGCTGTTCTACTTGCCAAGGAATGTAACCAACCAAACAAAAAGTAAATCAAAGGCAAATAAGATGAGACTAAG
Source organism: Apus apus (assembly GCF_020740795.1). NCBI lineage: Eukaryota > Metazoa > Chordata > Aves > Apodiformes > Apodidae > Apus > Apus apus. The sequence continues at coordinate 63,805,228 of NC_067312.1, read as the reverse complement.
TTGCTTAAAGTGATGATTTTTGAAAAGTACTGCAAGAAGCTTGTAAGAGCTTTTATGAAAACTTGCATACAAGCATGCTTTTATTTCTGTTTCTTGGATTAAACTGAAAGAACACTTCCTTACCTTTGTTATGGATTCTATATATCTTCTATATAACATATTTTGGAAGAAGAGTAACTTTATTTTCCCTAGGATTTTTCCCAAGTGGACAGTGTAATTTTTTAATCTAGAGTAAATCTTTTGACTCTCCTATTAAATAGTCAATGGTTTTATGAAAGTTAGAAATCTTTCACACATGGCTACAAAGAGAGGAATTCTTTATCTGGATTTTACAGTTGTGATTATCCATCATTATTATTCATAACCAAACTATAGGCATAGATACAACAGGGTGTTTCTTGCTGCCTCAAGGACCTAATCTATGATCAAAGGCTCACAACATAGCCAGTGTAGAGCAGTAGTATCTTCAGACAAGTGCTTAGAATACCCCAATTTAGATTTTAGCACCTAATTCAGGTGTCAGAGTTACTTTTGGCAGTATCACTTTCTTCCCATGGACAGCTGAAAGATCTGTGTTCCTAAATTAGGTCCACAAAGTTAATGATGCATTTACACATTGTGGTAAATGTTTAATAATGAGCAGTATCTGGTCCATGCGAGGAACTGTAGGTGCTGCTGGAATTTCTGGGGTGGTACAGTAGAAGAGGGGACAGGTATCCTGTGTAGAGTATAGGGAAGCTATGGTTATGCAGGGATGAGGTCAGGAAGGCCAAGGCACAGCTAGAACTGAACTTGGCAAGAGATGTTAAGAAAAACAAGAAGGGCTTCTACTGGTATTTAAACCAAAAAAGGAAGGTTAAAGAAAGCATACCCCCCTGATGAGCCACAAGGGTGAAAAGGTAATGATAGATGAAAAGAATGCTAAGATTCTCAACAACATTTTTGCCTCAGTCTTTACTGACAACCCCTCTCCTCACAACTCTCATGTTGATCACCCACAGGGTGCAAACCAGAGAGACAAAGTCTCCCCCACTGTAAATGAAGGTAAGGTTCATGAGCATCTGAGGAACCTGAAGATTTACAAGTCCATGGGACTTGAAGAGGTACATCCCAGAGTCCTGAAGGAGTTGGCAGATGTAGTTGCCAAACCACTGTCCATGATATTTGAAAGTCATGGCAGCCAGGTGAAGTCCCTGGTGACTGGAAGAAAGGACATGTTATGCCCCTATTTACAAAGGGTAGAAAGGAGGACCCTGGGAATTACCAACCAATCAGCCTCACCTCTGTGCCTGGGAAGGACATGGAACAGATCCTCCTAGAAGACAGGCTAAAGCACGTGAAGAACAATGAGGTGATCCAGTACAGCCAGCATGGCTTTACCAGGGGCAAATCCTGCCTGACCAACCTAATGGCTTTCTACAATTAAGTGACTACATCAGTCAATCTGGGAAAAGCAGTGGATGTCATCTATCTGGACTTCTGCAAGGCCTGACATGGTCCCCCACGACATCCTTCTCACTAAACTGAAGAGATATGGGTTTGATGGGTGGACTGTTCAGGGGATAAGGAACTGGCTGGATGGTCGTGTCCAGAGGGTAATGGTCAAGGGCTCTAAGTCCAGATGGAAAAGAGTGACAAGTGGTGTCCCTCAGGGGTCAGTGCTGGGCCCAGTGTTGTTTAATATCTTTATTAATGATATTGACAGTGGAACTAAGAGCACCCTCAGCAAGTTCACTGGTGACAGCAAGCTGGGTGGTGCAGTCGATATGCCAGAGGGACAGGATGCCATCCAGAGGGACTCGGACAAGCTGGAGAAGTGGGCCCAGGTGAACCTCATGAGGTTCAACAAGGCCAAGTGCAGAGTCCTGCACCTCGGCCAAGTTAACTCAAGATACGAATACAGGCTGGGGGAGGACACACTTGAGAGCAGCCCTGTGGAAAAGGACCTGGGGGTACTAGTGGATGAAAAGCTGGACATGAGCCACCAGTGTGCAGTTGCAGAAGGCCAACTCCATCCTGAGCTGTATCAAAAGGAGTGTGGCCAGCAGATCAAGAGAGGTGATTCTGCCCCTTTGCTCTGCCCTGGTGAGACCTCACCTAGAACACTGCATCCAGCTCTGGTGCCCCCAGCACAAGAAAAATGTGAACCTGTTAGAACGTGTTCAGAGTAAGGCCACAAAAATTACCTGAGGGTTGGAGCACCTCTCTTATGAGAACAGGCTGAGGGAATTGGGGTTGTTCAGTCTGAAAAAGAGAAGGCTCTGGGGGGACCTCATAGTGGCCTTCCAGTACCTGAAGGGGGCCTACAGGAAATCTGGGAAGGGTCTCTTACAGGGTCTTGCAGTGAGAGGATGAGGGGTAATGGTTTTAAGCTGAAAGAAGAGAGATTTAGTTTAGAGATCAGGCATAAATTCTTCAGTGTAAGGGTGGTGAGACACTGGAACAGGCTGCTCAGAGATGTTGTGGGGGCTCCATCTCTGGAGGTGTTCAAGGGCAGGTTGGATGGGGCTCTGAGCAGCCTGTTCGAGTGGAAGGTGTCCCTGCCCATGCAGGGGAGCTGGAACTCGATGATCTTTCAAGTTCCTTCCAACTCAAAAAACTCCGTGATTCTGTACAGTTAAATAAGGTGTGAGTGGCAAGATGGAAATTAGTGAGAAGGCTGAGGACAAATATAGCTACCCACAAGTGGTGAAATGGGGGGACAGTTGTGACTGTATGCTCACTGTGGCATCTTTCAAAGTGGCTAGTTTTGACTCGGGAGAATCATCGCTGAGCTTAAAAACTCATTGCTCATTAAATCTATATTTATGTAATGAAGAAGAAAGGAAAACGTTGAACTTGCAATTAATATTACCTAGGTAACAGTTTGTGGAGTTCGCTACAAGTTTAACTTGTGTTTGATGTAAAATGCTGATGCAGTATTTAACTTTTTTTTCCTGCAAATTTGGGTTAATTTCAAGTTAATTCTACTTTGTGCTTGGTGCTCATGTCCCAGAGACTTTACAGACAAATCAACTAGATAGAAGTGTTGGGGAAAATCCTTGTTTTAGAACTGGGATACTAGGGCACAAAAGTACAAAGCTGCTTGTTCATGTTTTTACAATCTTTGTTCCAGGGGTTTGGTGTGATTTTACAGGTTTGAACTTCATTCCAAAGTCTGAAACTCTTCCTTCTTTGCCTATCAGACTTGGAATGTGTCGAACAAATGAACAAAGAAATTCCTCAAACCAAGATAAATTTCTGTCTACTAAATCCTATTTTTTTTCCAGTGTATTTGGGATAATTTTACACTGTTTAACCTATCAGGTTTCCTGTCCTTTAGACAACTCATCTAAATGCTGAAGCCTGGACTTTAGACAGGTGAAGTGAATGTATTTAGTGGTCCCATGAAACTCTTACAGAAATCAGAGTCCAAAAACCATTCTAGCAACATTCAGAAAATTGTTACAGATCTGCAGTTATTGGAATTGAGTGGAAAACAAAAGCAAGAGACAGAAAAATTATGATGAAGAGTGAAAAGATACATGGCAAAAAATGGTTTTTGTGATATTTCTTTTGGTGCATATGCATTGATGGTGCATATTCATTGACAGTGCATGGCTTGTTAGTTTTATGATTACAGTGCTTCATTTTTCCACTAGTATTTTCAAATCCAAAGAAATATTTCTCTGACAGGAGGAACTTAGTCCAAAATTTTGCTGCAGGCAGACGATGTATAACTGTTTTGGAGCAAGATAGGTTCCTTGCAAGTGGGTTTGAAAGGCTTTAGCTGAAGTTTTGTCTCCGGTGTTCTGGCATGCAAAGCAGTATTGTAATAGCCTTTCAGACTAAGCTCCTTCAGGACACTTCAAGATTTTAAAGAAAGAATGTGCTATCATGTCATTGTTGGAAAAAGAAAATCCACTATAGAGCTTTTTTGTTTGGTTGGTTTTGGTTTTTTTTGGTGTTTTTTTGTTTTGTTTTGTGGGGTTTTTTGGTTATTTAAATAAAGTTTTAGTGAAAATAACTATATTGGAAACAATTTTAGTTTCTTTTTATTTCTTTGTGAAGAATGTATTCTTCACAATTCTTCAAAGAATAATTTCTTTGTGTCTGAGTAATTTTGTCCAGAAGGTGATTTATTCTGAAATAGAACCTCAGTGTTTCTGCAAGGGCATGACTGATTGTTTTCCTCTCCAACTCATGTGCTGTAACTACAAGTTTAATGGTGCTATTTAATTTAGGGTTATTGTGCTACACAAGTTTAACAAATCCATTTGCTTATGGCAGGCAGAACACTGCTTCCATTGGATCTCTAAGATATACATTGTGTGAAAGTAATGTAATTACTCTCCATTATTGGTTCTGGATCATCAAAAGCCCACTTTAGGTCTGTGTGATTCAAAGGAAATCTGGTTTCAGTGTACTGATGTCAGTTAAAATTAATCCTTTTCCACTGCTCTGTTAGGCCCAGAAAATTATTTTCTTGATTTAGTCAGTGATGAAAAGTCAAGCTTATCTGTTTTTCTTTTTAGGAAAGTATAATCTACCATCCTATTTGGATTATTTATTCATTTATTTATTTAATTAATTTGTATTTACTGCTTATCACCACACTCATGTGTGGCAAGGCTGCAATCACCTGTGTAAATCTGGTACTGGAAGTGATGGATTCAAACCTTGCTTTATGTACTGGTCACATGAACATAATGGAGGGTCTAGTGAGGATCTTATACTATTTTTTTTCTCAGACCTTACCAGAGAACATGTCAATAAACAGTGGTAAACCTGAAATTGATAAGGAAGAAAACATACAGCATTGTGAAGGTGGGAGTGGAAAGAGCGGGGAAGCCAGTCTATGTCTTGCTCAGGTCTCAGGCCTGCAAAGTAGATTTTTTTTATCAGTCAAGGAAGAGGGGAAAGTTTCTGATAGAAAGAGAGGGGGAAGAAAACGGAAGGGAAGAAAGAGGAGGGCAGTGATAGAGGGAATCCAGGCTCACTAACAAAATCGCAGTAATTAATATTTTATATGGCCTTAGTCTGTACACTTTTTTTCTGCAGTAATTACATGTAAATATTAATTATATTTCAGTTGCCTCTTTAAATTAGAACTACAAGATGCATTTATAAAATCTTCCATTAAAAGATATGTAATATGCACTTGTTAAGAACTGTGTGAATTATACGATTACTCAGAACATATATATTGGAAAATGCAACATAATCTTGTAAATCAAAATAGTTTTTCCTATGAAGCGAGAGTGGCAAATTTCCACATTTTGATATTTTGTTTCACAGAACCAATAGTTTTTTAATACAAGCCTCATGTAAATTGCTTTGACAGGACATTTCTAAATATTTGTTTAGCTGTAATCTTCTTTGTGTTTGATGTTATTCACTATAAAAGCCCTAATTAATAGGTAATCAGATTTTTGTGACAACATTCATTACTCATAAGATAAACTGGAGTAGTCATATTTAAAGTAGAATGGTGTATAACAGGCTTTTGCAAAATGTATTTTTATTCATTTTTTCCTGCCCAGTAAGGCCACCATACCAGAAAACTTTTATTGCCAAGGTATAAATGTATCAATAATTGAATACCAAAAAGGAAAAAGGGATATCATCTCGGCCATTATGATCAGAGTCATGTGTTACCTAAAGAAGCACAAATTTTTGTATATCCCTCTTACATGCAGTTTGTGACAATCATAGTTCTAAAACTAGGATATGACAATTTTATCAATACTGACATTAATTAACTGGACATAAAATTGAGTCACTGATGAATGAAACTGTGAAACCTGTAACCTTTTGTGTCCTAGCTGTTTTCCCAGTGGAATATAGCTTGCCTGGTTGTGTTAGCTGTAGCTTATGCTGCTGTCTTCTCAGGATTCTTTTTTTTTTTTTTTTTTTTTTTTTTTTTTGTGGGTGTTAAATAATTTAACTCTCTTTCTCAGTTTCTGTGCACTCTCATATTTTTATAGTTAAAATTTGTTAAAGTTGGTTGCACTGTGAAAGCACTTTTCACTAAATTTGGTAGAAGACATTGAGCTTCCTAAGGCATTCTTCAAAATTACAAAAAATACCAATTTCAACTGTCTTCTTACCTGAAGATAGTGTATTAAAATGTACATGAGTTTTTATTTTTCCACCTTTACTGAAAGAATATAATCTCGTAGTTCATCAAGTACAGCCTCAATGTGATAAAGGGTAACTGGACACCTTTCAGCCATGTATCCTACATTGTAAAATTTTGGTTTTGATGCTATTACATGCATTTTGCCTGAGTATTAGATATTCTCTGGGCAGATCATTGCTTTACTCAACCACTTAGAAAAGTTGGTATTATCTACCTCTAGAAGAAGCTATGTGTCTCTGTTTGACACAGCCATGCTGTTTCAGAAATACACCATCTATGTAGGAACATGGGCAAGCTTTGCCTTATCAGTGCCTGTAGTGAGTAAATTTAGCAAAACCCTGAGTGCTTTTGTGTTTATCCATGTCCCACAACATTTCTGAAATTGAATAATGACATTCAGATGCATACAAGCAGAAAATAATGAAGAACAGACAACAGCAAAATGACAGCATTGTGCATTTTAACAAGGCTCAGTTGTGCAACCAGATACTAAACTCTTCATATTGCTTACTATTCTTACCATCTTACTGCCCCATATCCATTCAATTTAAACACTTCAGTTTCTTTGAAAAATGAATAACATATTCTTTGGGTTATTATTGGTCTGTGGTTTAAGTTTTTGTGTGTCTTTATGGTATCAAGGATTGTAGTACTCAGGCAAATGCGTGCTTGCCCATCACTTTCATTTCATCATTCACGCCTTGATCTATCTTTCTCTTTGTTTATCACATATATCTGTCCTTATTACTGCAGATTGGAGTCACTGGTGCTGAAATCTGGCTTTTGATCTGCACCACCTATCTCATATGCCAAGCTCACGTCATAGCATTTGAGATTGCACTGTGTAAACTCATGGGAAAAAAGAAAATCCTACACTATTCCAGTTTGAGATTCTTACAAGCACCTTTAGATAGTTTTGCTTGTCCGTGGGTGTACAGCCATACTGAATCAATAGACACAGTAAGACCAAAACTCAGATATGATTCAATGCTTATCAATCAGGAAATGACATATGAGGATTATCCATTTGGGTTGAGAATGGTCATCTGTGTAAAAATAGAATCATAGAATAATAAGATTTGGAAGGGACCTCTGAAGATCAACAAGTCCAACCCCCTGGCTGCAGCAGGAACACCTAGAGAAGATCACACAGGAACACATTCAGATGGGTCTTGAAACTCTCCAGAGGAGGAGAGTCCACATCTCTGGGCAGCCTGTTCCAGTGCTCTGTCACCCTCAATTGTATTTTTTGTCTAGGAAGTAACCAAGATCACTGTCACCTTCCAGGTGTTCATTTTTATTTTTTTTTAATTTCTTGCAAACCAGAAGCTTGATTAATATAGGAAGCCATTCTTGGTGACATTTTCTCTTAAGTTCTTGTTCATTTTGTGGGAAGAGTTACAGTGAAATGGCTGTATGAGAAAATTCAGCAGTTAGGAATGCACAGCCAAGTTCCACAGGGCAATATTAGTATATGTTTTGTAGAGTGAGTGGGAAAAATCCTTCTTTTGAGTCAAGAATGAATTGATTTCATTTAATTATTATATTGAGACATTTCTTCCACGTGATCACAAATAGGGGTTGAAACGCTGGAGCTGTATTTCTGAAAATGCCTTCAGTAAAGGGTAAGACACAAAAACCAGAAAATACTCTCTAAAAAAAAAATGGTCCAGGTCTAATTAGTCTTTAGCCAATTTCAAGGCCTCTTTGCTCATCAACTTCATTCCAACAACCAAAAGTGTCAGCAAAATTTTGGATGGAGACTGAATGTCAGGCCCTTTGTGATGATGCAATGCCTAAGAATAAGGATATTCATTACATTAAAAAATACAGATAGAACACAGTTTCCAAATATTAATCAGCATGTGGAGCTACAACTTTTTACCACTGCTCAGAACAATTTAGAAAAAGCTGTACTAACCTGCCTAGTTAAGGGATCCCTATAGTATCTATTAAATCATCTTTCTCTCTTGACTATGCTGTACTTATAAATATGTTCACAATGAATTCTCAATTCTGCACATGTAAGTGTTGCCACACACCATTATCTGATAATCTTGAGCAAGGTATGCATAGCTGCTTGGGCACTCCAGGACTGGATAAGGTAGTCAGCTGTCTCTCTTAGCAATAACTGCTGCATGTTAGAGACTAACAGCCATGCAGTAAATAAAAATTTTAAAATTTCTCTGAAAAAAAAGAGGGAAAAAAATCTCAATACGGGTGGGAAAAATCAGTTAAGTATAGGCAAGATGTGTATATGACTGACCAATATGTTTGCCTCTTCCTTTGACAACTAATTTTAATATTAGTCTTCTCCATTACTCTCCCAGATACTCCTTTTAAGAAGATGCAATTTGAAAAGGAGAATTCAGTATTTTTTATCATTAGAAGAGTGCTAGCTGATGAGATTTATCCTGCCTGTGATATAAATTTCTTGTTAGGGTAAACATGTTGTGGCAGGAGGAAACCTCCTCATGTGACTGGAAACCAATGCAATTGAGTGCAGGTTGTCTCTTAACGTCAGAGCACACATGCTTTCTATGTGCTTGCTAACAATAGGAACTGTTTTGTGTTAGTATTTTATTTTAAATTGAAATAAATTTACAGTTCAATAGAAGGGTTGTGTAGAGAAGTAGAACTTTTTGGTGCACTATTTTTTAATTCATTATGGGTTAAAATCCAACAAAACCAAACCTCCATAATACCCTGCTGTGAGATTAATTTTCTTCTTCCCTAGCACTCCAAAAATACACAGGCATAGCAGCTGCATTAATGTTCCTTTAATGAGAAGGAAAATCTGACTGACTGGAGTTTATCAGAAAATAATTTTCATTTCATTTGACTTTTGCTTTTTATGCCCAAATTGTGTTTTAATTAACTGTGACACAGAGATTTAGCTGCTCAAATTTATTCAGATGAGCTGCAGCAAGCAATGAAACTAGCAGCACTGAGTGTAACATCTTATTTTTCTGTTTTTCCCCTCCCCCAACTTTTGCTTAACTATTGTGTTCTTCTGTGAAACCAGTCTTAGGAAAAAAATAAAAAAACAAGAAGTGAACTTTTCTGTGATGGTAAAAATATTGTTGATTTTGCTGGAAAAGTAATTCACCAGTGGCTCATTTCCATCAGCTTTTATTTCACAGCAATTGTAAACTAAACCATTCGTAGCACATGCTGTTAATCTCTAGTCCCTGGGGTGTAACTGCTGTTACACAGTATGGGTCACGTGCTAGCTAAAGTGTGCATCAAAAAGGTAGAAATTAGTAGTACTAGCACTGATTCCAAGCAAAATGGTATTCAATGGGCAAGGTAATTCCTTTAATGACCACCACCAACAGATTGTTGTGCATGTTTCTTTTTGATTTCTGATTTCTTCCATCAAAACAGAAAATGGAAAACGTATCCTGATATCACAGTGAAGTCTAAAGTAAAGCCATTCAATAGAGAACTTAGTGTGCTTACTGTGCTCTTCATCTGTTCTCAGCTCTCTCTACCCGAGTTTGTCTTGTGCAAATGCAGAAATTTAGCACTGGTGTTAATATTCTAGTATTACATGTACTGTGGATTAACTACATCATCTTACTTGTTCTACCCATTTCAGTAGTTTTGATGTTAAATGTACATGTGTTTGAAAGTTAAAAATGTAAAACAAATTCTGGGACTCTCCAATAAGATTACTGTTATGGAAAAAAATCTGTTTTTTCTTTCTATAAAAATTGCCCACCTGTAAAATCATCATTGAACAATTTTAAAATATGCAAAAGCTCCAAAGTTTTGTTCTAGCAAATTCTTATTTCATTTTTTACAGCAAAAGTGGTACCCTAATTTTAAAGGGCAATGAAGCCCTTGGCAAAAGGGAAAAACAAAAAGCAGGGGACAAGAAATAGGCCCATGAAGCTGCTTTTCTCACTGCATGTGCATAGATAAAAATTGAATCTGTTTTTGGAGCTTATAGAAAGTCTCAGCAGCATTTTGCATATCTTTGAGAGTACTCTGCTCTCAGGGATTTGTGTTTTATTATGAGAATATATTCAGAGATTTTTTTTTCCCAAAGCATGAAACATCCAATCTAGTATTTAGTGAAGCCAATAACCAAACAGCCACTGAGTTCCGTGTGGGAGAAGAAAGATCAGTCCCCAGATGAATTTACTGCTTAATGCTATTTTTCTGTATTGTAATACAGAATAAAATGTTCTGAATAAAATATCTCTCGCCTACTTGCACACCTCACAGTACTGCTGAGTTGGCATGTGAGGAAGGAGCAGTAAAGAGGAATAATCAACTACTGGCCTACATTTACATTGACAAACGTGGACTATTTTCCCTCCTGAGGCAAAGGAGTGAGCAAGGGAAAAATTGTGGTTTTTAACTGGGCTGCTTCAGCAGCTCTGTCTCTTTAAAAATGAGACTAAGTCATCATCAACCCTTACCTTCCATAAGGACTGACTGTAGAGGAATAATAGAGGACTTCAGAGGGAAGACAAAAAATATCCAACTACAACCTAGGCTTAGGACTAAATTTTTTAATTATTATTATTTTTATTTCTCCCTGGCCTGTTACAGAATTCCATTACCATGGCTTTCTAGGCTTTCTAGAGATTATTAGTTCATTCTTGCATAAATAGATACATTAGGTATAATAATGTGTATTTGGGCTTTGTTTTCTAGCTTTCTCATCTGCATAAAAAATGAAGTACATTGAAACAAAGAATGGTTGCTGACGTAGCAGGCTGCCTTTATTAGACATGCAGCACATTCTTTCATTTCTCTAGTGAATAATCATTGTAACATAGCTTTAAAAAATTAAACATAGTGGAAATTCATAATCTTAAATCTTCTAACCATAACAGTATTTTGTTTTTTACATCTTAATTGCTATTGAAATATATGAAGAATATTATTATTACATTCATCTACTGCTATTAGCACATGTATAAATCATAAAAATATGGGTTGAGGTAAAAGGGGGACTTAAGATCCAACACTAGAATGCATTACCTATATGTTTCTGAAGTGCTGAGTCTTTTCAGCAAGTTAAGGAATGTTTATAATGTTATTGTCTATGTATTTGGTATCTCACTGCTTCATATTAATGGGACTCCAGCAACTCCATAGCAATAGAGTATAAATCTGAAGATGCTCTATTTCTCATACGAAAACATTTTTGCCCGCTGTATCTATTCTGAGTAGGCATTTCTCTTTAATACAAAGGCTCTATTTCTGCATGATTAGGAGAAATGTCAATGTTTCTTGACCTGAAAGATGCCTTCTAAAATGATTTGTCCTTTTAAGATAATTGTGTAACCAGTAATTCACATAGCTGACGCTTTTTCAGGACTATGTTAGACCAAAGTTATAGAAAATTCCTTTGCATATTACATAAATCTTTAAAAAATCTTTATTATCATGAGTTTGCAGGTTGAACTGTGGTCCTTCACACTGTCAGGATGGTCCTTTCATGTCCAGGATAAAGTGAACACCTGCAGCACATGGGAGGCTTGCTGGATGGTCTGCGAAAAGAAATGCATCTGCTGTCCCACCACTTGTGGGACCAAGTCTTTGTCTTGGTTTAAATGCTGAATTGTATACCCAGCTGCAAACCCTTGCTAGTCATATTTATTTGAATTGGAGTTCCAAGTTTTGGGCTTCTTACAGGACTTGGCCTTTTTTAATAAAAGCATTTTTTAAAAAAATTATGTGTATGGGGTAGTTGGAAGAAAACAAGGGTACTAAACTGTCACTATTGAAATCTAATATTTGATATCTGTTTTTTCAGCACTCTAGATGCTTCTCCTAAAGAGTTCCAAGGGATCAGTCTCAAGTTATTCACACCATGAGAATGTGTCAATTGCCACCAATCCACTGGCAAAACATTCACAGCAGGAAAGAGTTCAGAAGGCCATTTCTGCCTCTCTTCTATGGTGTGATGCATTTGTATGTGTCTCTTTAAGACAGCAGTGTTTTTGAGATCAGGCATTGGCAGCAGCAGATGTAAAAAAATCCTTTCTGTCCTGGAAGCATTTTGTATTTCTATAAAGACTTGAAATGCCTAGATATTTAATTTCAGTACTATTTGTTTAAAGAAACTTGTCTGTCAGAGCAGCAGAAATGGTCACTAGAAATGGGCCATCATGATGGAAGTTGAAGAAAATTATCAAAATTAAGTATTTGGCATCTGGAAATTTATAGTGTAATTCTTATATGGTACATATTCTGTTATTGATTGGTAAGTGCATGTAAGTCAATATAAAGTTTTGCAAAAGAACTGATTTCCAATAGATACCTTTTCCATTAATAACTAAGTGTGATAGTATTCAAAAATCCCATGCTTGACAATTAAAATCCTTGACTTTATAATTTCCAATTAAAATATTATTCACTAAAAGTGTTGTTTAGTGCGAAGTCTACAAAACTTTTGGCACTGTAATGACTACTATCTAGATTTAGCAATGAAAGAAAGCACATTTCAAGGTAAAGTTTTTCATACTCCTTGAATTTATGTTTTTTAAGATGTCCTCCCTCTTTTTGCTTCCTTGGTAGATTTTTGTCTTTCTTAAGTTATTTATATTTCAAAATTCAGTAGTAAGATTTGTCTTCCTGCATAGAAAATGAGAAAGTATTCTTAGGAAGGCTAGGAATCACACACACACAAAAAGTTGTTCTGTGATACCAGGAATACAGAGTATCTCTCTGATGGAGAGTAAAAACTAAGGCAAACCTTTTGAACTTTGAGTTTTTTCATACTGTATTCTTGGCTGTTCTTAAATTCTGTCCACCATTAATATCCATCACACTCAATCCTATTTCCTATTAAAGCTTATAATTGCTTTTCTAATTAAAAAGTCAAACATAGTTAGCAAGTAATGAATGATACGTTGGTGAATTCACAGTCTGTTTTGGTCACTTACTGTGTTTATGTATTTGCACTTCATTTTCAGATGCCATCCATGCTACACTGAAGTAAGTGTGTAACATTTGTATACATTATCTTTCCTAGATGAAAGAAGTGCTCTTTGGAAAAAATACAAAGAAACAAAAATTTTAAAATTTGCTTGCTTCTAAACATAATTCACCAGCCAAACCAGGGTTAACAATTTCAGGACTGGAAACAGTTCATCCAAAAATGTCTTCAACTGATTGCAAAGTTTGGACTCCAGAAGTATTGATTTGTTTTTGTTAAACCTTGCTACACTCAATAACAACTATTACTACTACTAAGCTCAGCTATATATAAATAATTCATATTATACAAACTTCAGAGGCAACTCCAAGTTGTCATGTCAGCTAAATGCGTCTGACACAAATGTTTTCAAAGTGTTGTTAGAGAACATGACTTATGTTATTAATCCTTTTTCTTTCTTTGCCAACTCTCTTAACAAAAATCTGCTGCTTCCAACTATCTTTGAAATTGGTAGTATCACATACTAACACAAGTGGTGTCTAAGAATGTCAGATGGTAAATCCAAGCATATTAATTACATCATTAAAGTAACATTTGGTATAGCACTGAGATACATTACAATAACAATAACCTTCACGTAAAATAAGATGCACAGCCAGCATGTAATGCAGGAGTGGAGTACAACTGAGAGATTCTATACTATCCTTGCATGGGGTAATTGAATTGACTCGGAATGAAGAAAGAACAGCTACTGCTTTACAGCTGGTATTGGCCTGGTTTTTAGGTGTGTCATTAAGAATATAAGGGAGCATGTGTATATGTATCTGAATATTGTCACACTCTGAAAGCCAGATAAAGTATTACAGAGATGACAGAGTTGCTTGGTTACATCTGCTGAAAACAATATATGCTGTGTATGAGGGCTCATGTCATATAGTAATTACTACAACTGAGATAAAGCCTGTGCTAAATGTCGTCTGCAGCTGACGAACACATGAAGCCAAGCACTACTAAGTGATTCAGTTATTCTGAGAGTACTTAGCTCTACATCTGTCTGGGATAAAATTATTTGTCCTGACTATAAAACAAACAAACAAATGCAAGACAACAACTGAAAGAAGCAGTTCAGAGTGAAAGGTGGAGAACAGCCAGTTAATGAAATTTGAGAAGGACCTATAAGCAATTCCTAACAATTATACTAAACACTTTTTCCTTTACTACAAATTGCTTAATAGTTACCAGAATGCAAATTTCCACCATTTTAGCTAGTACCCAGGAGAGTGTTGTTTCTCAATTTGATAGCAACTAAAATGTGCTAAATGCAGCATTTCTAACAGATGGCCAAAAGGTGATGCATGCACAGACTATAAATAGTGGAGTATTAACATCATTGCTCCAATATTCTTTGCTGGAGAAAATACAAGAAAGATGTAATTTTCCAAAGCCGCTTACATTAACAATAGTAACTTCAAAAAGATATTAAAAAAAAAAAAAGGGGGAAAAATAAATTAAACAAACCAAACAACCAAGAATAAACCCAAGGGGAAAAACTGTCACTTTTTCTAAACAAATCACGTGGCTTTTAAATGTATGATGAAAAGCTCTTCACACTGAGGATCGGTTTAACTGCAATGGACGTTTTTTCTCACTGGAGAAATTTTGGACAATTCCCATAGAGCTAGGAGGGGTTTATCGACTTCAAAAGGTCACTGATGTCAGGTGACATTTATTAAATGTTCTATGTTGCACAGTGGTGTGTGGCATAGCTGCCTCTGAAATACAGTTGCAAGCTGAGAAGTTACACTAGCTCTTGAGGCCGTATGTTACAATTCAGAGAACTGAGCTTGGCTTCCAAAACCAGTGTAAAAGGACTAACCGGTACCATGCTAGAAGTCACATGCCCTTCCTCTCCACTGTTGCTTCTTTGTTCTTGAAGTATACATGATCCACAGTGATTAAAGCTGGGAAAAGCAACTTGTGGCAGAAAGCCTAAGTTCAGCATCCATTGTGGTTTTTTTTAGTGTCTTTGAAATCCTGGTTTTAATAGTTTTCTATTTCAGGTTTCTTTATTGTAGAAGGGAGAAAAGAGTGATGCTTTTCTTCCATCTTTTTGCTTAACAAGCAGGAGAAGAGGCATTTTCCCTCTCTGAAGAGTTTACACTCTATTTCTCTCGAACGCCTGGCCATTTGCAGTCCCTAAGTGCTGGCTCTCATGCGAATAATACATAATACCATACTCTTATGCCAAGAAGTAGCCTGGTACTGCATGTTATATTATTAGTACCAAGAGAACCTCAGTAAGGAAGAAACAGAGGGAAAAAGACATGCAAGAAAGGTAGTGTCAAGAAACATTAGTATCTAAGGTGGGAGCAAGAAAAAACTTCCTTCTATATAGC
The DNA here is from genome assembly GCF_020740795.1 of Apus apus. Classification (NCBI taxonomy): domain Eukaryota; kingdom Metazoa; phylum Chordata; class Aves; order Apodiformes; family Apodidae; genus Apus; species Apus apus. The sequence goes on along the minus strand of NC_067312.1, from coordinate 63,789,810 downwards.
TCTTTTTTGTCTTTCTAAATGTTCTGTCAGTTGCTGAACACAGAAGCATAGCTGTGACTCATGTCATACTGTCAGTGATACATTTTATTTGTGGTACATATATGCTACGATGATTAAATAACTGAATAACTGCATTGCTCTCAGTTTTACCTGGTATACAAATCAAACTGTGGTATGGAGTGTATCAAGTAGACAAAACACAAAATATGGATCACAAGATTACAGGACGGGATTTTACAGTATTTGCAGTAACAAACTTGAAGAGACTTATTATTTGTAAGAATGTTACTTTTTTCAAGTATATAATATGTGAACAACAGCCAAAGAATAGGTCTACTATAGTGTTCTTTAAATTGTAGGAAATCTCTTGGTGTTAAAGTAAATTATATTACTCTTGTTCTGTTTTTTTTCTGGGTTTTTTCAAACATGTGACTCAAATTTTGTCTACATAGGGATTTTATTTTGCAATGATCTTTGCCAAACTATTGTAATGGAGTTGGTATTTACAGAGGTGTTAACATCTGAGAGGTCTGACCACATCGCCAGATGTATTTAACTGCACTCTATACTGCTTTCACATAGCAGCCTGTGCAGGTGTAACAGCAAGTTTGCCTCAGTCCTGGCTGTGCCCATTATGGGATTTTTGCCCTCATTGCGTCATGAACTTTCTTGGGGCAGTCATCCAAAAGCTAGCAGATGTTCTGGGATTCAGTTGAAGTGTGCAAATTCTTCTGATATCCTATAATCTATTCTATGTAGGTATGATACCAGAATTTCAGATGATGTTGCTAGATAGGGTGATGACATAGTTCTGTTCTGGCCATCAGAAAGAGTCTTGTAAAGATGCCACTATCTAATGCCAAGTTTTGAGGGCATTAGGTGCACTACTGGCCAGCTTTTGCTAAAATTTGGAGGGTAGCTCAAGCAGCTGCCCTGCCAGTAGAAGCAGGGGTGGGAGAAGAAAGAGGACAACATATATTGACAATTCTTTGGATCAGATTTGTACTGTGAAAAGCCATTTCTGGGCTTCTGCAACACATGTTGACTAATGAGAAGGGATTGAGCTAAAGGGCTTTGCTGATCAGTACTGGCTGCCAAGTATTATGATGGCAAGTGATGCTGTTCTGGGCATGTGCGCGCAGAGCTCAGCTTCTGCGGCAGCATTTTCAGTCCTTCTGCAGTGGGCCTTCCATTGCGTGGGTGGAAAGAAATATTTCAGCTTTGCCTGAAAGATATGAAGGTTTGGAAACATTTGTGATACCTGTGGAACTCAAGAATTTTAGATCTATTTAAATATTAAGCAGATAAAGGGAGTCTACACTTTATAAACACAGAAAGTGAATTTCAGCAGGGATGAAATGTCTTCTTGTTCTGAGGGTCCTTCTTATCATAGATGAGTATACTTGGGCTTAGAAAGGTTATTTTGCCTTATGATCAGGCTAAGACCATCTTATTTTGCAAACACATACTATTGCACCATACATAAAATCATCGGACTGAGGTAGAAAGTATACAGACATTTTCTGATTAATGAGGCTAGCTGGTAAAACACCATGATCAAAAAATTCATTTTGATGACATGGCCATGTTAGTTTTGTGTTTCTATTTCAAGACTAAAAACTTCCATGCATGTAACTAAAATTAAGTTAATGTCCTGGAATTTGAACTTGTGTTATGTACAGGCATTCAACAGAACAAAAATGTTTTTGTGAAATTACATTAAACATAAATAGGATTTAATATTTAATTGTAACTCATATAATTAATCTGCAATATTTCCCACAACATTCAGAAAACTCACTAAATGCTGTATCATCTTATGAAATGTTTATGAAACTAGAGTATATTTATTTTTGGGAACTACCCTTCCACATTTAGGAAGTGTGGTCTTCATGAAGTCACACTTTCCCTTAATCACATTTTAGACCATTTAGTCGTGTTTCCTCAAAATTAATTTTATTTTTTTAAAATAGTAAGTGAAATTTCATCGAGCTGTGCCAAAGTGTGGTATTTAAGTCAACAAAAAAATGGCAGAAAGAGAGCTCAATACAGTGGAACACTATTGTTAAGCCTGTCATCAGAGTCCTGACCACTTTATTCTTTCCTAACACTGAGCATACAACCTCTTTGGGCTATCAGTTTGCAACTGGATATAACATTGGCCTCTTAGCCTTGTCTGTTGTATGACAAACTGTAAAATGTGTTCTATATTCAAGTGCTTTGGAGAGAAGAACAACTGCAGCTCCAGCATATTTTCAAGTAAATAAAACTTCCTTTTAATGATCTTTGCATTTCCTTTCTTATTCCTTAGTTCTTTGATTTGTGGTGAAGCCCTGTGCTTCTTTTCAGCCCCAGAAATCTCTTGAGTTTTCTCAGAAGGTACTCAGAGTTTTCTGAAGGTATTTTATTTTGTCTTTATTGTTTTCCTCCTCGTTCCTACCCTGCTCCTTCTGTTATATTTGCCAGGCACTGAAACACAGTTAAAGAGCCGATCCTCATAAGTGAGTCAGCCCAGGTGCAGTGAGTCTGGGAGGTGAGAAAAGGAACAGGCATATCCTGTTCTTTGTTCAGTTGCCATGGTACTGAATGGAAAATATTTTCATTTCAGTATTGAGATCCTGTCCTCAGAAACTTTTCTTAGTACTGGCAAATGTCAGTCTATGCCTTGAAGGCCCTTGCCTGTTTTGTTTTCTCATGTTTTGGGATAATTTAGTTATAAGCAGTATACAGCAATATGTGACCGATTTGTAAGTCTGAGTGACAGGATGGTGCACCTTGCCTTGAGATGTGGTGAGCGAGTGGTGAGTGGAGGAAGTGGGACAAAAATGACCAGTGAGGACTACTTACAGAGAGTGTGAACAGGTTAGTGGTAGTATTGTCATTTCTCCTGATACTTGTCACATTGGAGGAAGTACCATTACGTTGTTTGGAAAGTAAACAAATTCATTTAAGAAAGCAGATGCCAGCCAGGGGAACCTTGAAGCGCATAAATAAGGTCATTTAACCTGAATCAGTGACCAGAATGGTCCCCTGTGAGATGCTGCAGAACTGGAAGGCAATAGCTCCCTGTGCTGGAATGAATGACAGGACAGCCTGGCTTTCGAGTAGTAGACCTGAAATAGGACATTTTGCTGGTGGTAAATTTAATTTTTATCCCATGTAAACATGTACAAAGCTCACTGTAGATATTTTTCAAAGATTCTTTGGAATTTTTGGCAACATTCCGAGTTTATTTTCTCACCGGTACTATATTATTCCTATGCATTTTCATGTGATAGGCATTTATCCTGTGAAATATTTCCTCAAAAGAATAGTATTCCCTGCTGTACTTCTTTCCATAAGCTACAATAATAAAATAATAAATGTAATAACATCTCTTCTGGTATTGTAAAGCATAGCTTAACTATCCCTCATTCCAAACCAAAACTGAGCAAATACAAACCTGGTGCTGTAAAACTTCGGCATTTACAGCAATATATTGCTCAAGCAATATGGACATTGTAGAGTTTACACAGTAGTCAACATACAACAACAACAAGAAGAAGATTATTTTTTAACTTGAATTTACTCTGCCAAGAAGTCACATGTATTAAGCAACATAAATGTTTAGAGCATGTTTCAGGGCAATTTTTTTGAAATTTTCCATGGAGATTTAAAATAGTAAAGAACAAAGGAGATGGAGAAAGGCAGTGGCCGGGCTGGGACTGCAGTCTATACTCACTCTCAAAGAAACTGTGCACTGTTCCTAGCTTTTTTACTTGGAAGAGACCTGGTTTACACAACAGACCTTTTCACACGAATTCTTTTGCTCCCGGTTCTCCACTTCTCTCCTCTCCTCTCCTCTCCTCTCCTCTCCTCTCCTCTCCTCTCCTCTCCTCTCCTCTCCTCTCCTCTCCTCTCCTCTCCTCTCCTCTCCTCTCCTCTCCTCTCCTCTCCTATCCTATCCTCTCCCTGACCCTCTCCCTTTCATTATTTTCCTTCAATTCTTTTCCTTCAATCCTATTTCAGTTTTGTCCTGTTTATTTAGTCCATCAAGGTGTAATCTGTTTCTACCACTTATTAGGTGTTTGATGCGTCATGTGCTTCATTCTGGTTGTTCTTCATGGGGCTACTTGCCCATTCACTAGATGAGGTACCAACATTTATCAGGTAACATTAAGCCAGTTTGAGACTGTAGAGTAGTAGCAGGGACAAAATTACAGGCAGGATATGGAATATTGCAGATTCACAGCCAGTGACTGCAGTGTGAGGCAGAAGTGCTTTTGCATAAACGTTTGTCCTCAGAATTTAATGCACACTGCACTTTGCTGATTTTCAGATACAATATGCCAGAAAATTGTCAAACCAATGTATTTATCCTCCTGCTAAGTGGTTGTGGTTCATTTCAGGCTACACAGTAAGTTTTATGCTTTACCTGAAGGGCAAAAGTCATAAGTGAGAAAGTTTTTTAGGCTTCCCTTTATATTGTGTAGGCTTCAAAACTGAGCCTTTAACATTTGTACCCAATGCTGTGAAGGTGAATGGAAGAAACTGGCACATTGAACAACCACACTTTTACATTATATGTTGGCATGCACCTGTACCAAGACATTGTGCACAATAGTTTAAAAATGTAGCAAGCTCAGCTGTTGTCTGTTGTCAGACAATACTTTAGGAATGCTTACAAAATAAACTGTTTGCCAAGTTACCGAGGCAGTTTGGAATTTCATGCCAGTTTATTTTTTTATATATCCTTCAATCGTAGATTTTTGATGAGACTCAAAGGATTTAATTTTAGGAGAGTGGACTGGCAAAAAAGCTGATGTGAAAGCCAAGGCACAAAGCAGACAAAGACAATCCAGTTGCAGAGTTGGAAGTGAGCAATACTCAGCAGATTTATTCTCCACCCCCAGAGACTTCTTTTTAAAACTCATTCTCACAAGGCTCATTTGTCTGCTGCATGATTTCCTGATATCCCTGTGGCTTATGGGATTAATGACTGCTACTAGCATTTCACACTTGCTTTTGTCGACTGGTTTCCACCAATTCTAAGTTAACCTCTTTTCTAAAAATAATTAATTAGGAATGAATTAGTTAATTTATTTTCTAAAAATAAAACAAAATAAAATATTGCAGTAGCTGTAAACAAAATGTTGATGCAAGAAGTACAAAAAAGGAGAGACCGAAATTAAAATAAGCCTAAAAAAGGCCTGGTGTTGAGGACCTAGATCTGTCAAATCCCTATTTGGGAAAGAAGAGAAAGGTGAGACTGGAAATCTGATGTACCTTTTATTGGCCCACTGAAGTTAAATTCAGTGAATGAATTGAGATTACAGGCAATCCCACCCTCCCACACACCTATTAACAAGACAGCAGAGCTCACTGTGTATCAACAGAGGTGCTGGTGGAAGGGGGACAAAGGGGGTGCCCCTTCACTATGGTGCTCCCTGTCACTTCTTCAAACCAACAGTTGCTGTTGCTATGGCTGTACTCATTGTCTTGCCACCTGATGTCAGCATGCCAGTGAGACTGTATAAACAAACAGCCTTCCTAGGGGAGGGAACCCCACTGGAGGCACATGAGAAGCCTCCGTCTTCCGCCATCTGCTCATTGCTTCCCTCCTTCCCACTTCTTTCATGGTCTGATGAGACTCACCTGCGATGGGCAACAGGATCTAATGTGATGGGGACTAACACATTACTTAACCCGCAAAAAGACCAGTGCAGCTGGCCTGGCCAAACCAGACAGATTATCTTTCTACTTACAAGAATGCCTAAATTTCAGACCCATGTCTTTATCCAAGGCAGGAAAAGTACCTTTCACTCATAACTGGGAACTAGTCAACAGAGTTCACTCTTTCTTCCTCATTAAAGGAACTGCTTGAGAGGATAAAAGACTTTAACAGTTGTTCTGTCTGAAAAAGGGAGTTTGATGTGTTTTTATTAAGTTTATGTTGCCTTATATCAAAATACTCTGCTGTGTTTTGATTCTTACTCTTTTCGTATGTACTGTCATACAAACTTCGACATGTATCTCCCAGTGTGTTTGTCACCAAAATATGTGTGCTGGAAAGTCTGTAGTTGAAACCAAACCCTGTCAGTGAAACACCTCTAATTGTCTGTTCTTATTAGTCTGTCAAAACTCAACAGTGATCTGCTGCTGCCAACTTTCGGTTTTTGTAGTTTTTGATAAAGCTGCTATTTTGGGTTTTTCATCTTTTTTAATGTATTGTGTTCCACTTTTATAAAAGTATACAAGTTCAAACTGTCCCCATCTTTAAAAATTCTTAAAAATTACTTGTACATGAAAGAGGTGCACATCCTGTGGCTGTAATGTAGCACAAAGACTGACCATGTATAACATATTCAGGAACAGACATCCTATCCTTGTCAGGGGATTGGCAGAAATTCAATACAGAAACATGACTTAGGAAGAGTTCTGATATCCTTGGGTTAGTGGATAGTGATTATAAATTGAAGGTGATATGTTTGGCCAACTAGAAACAAAGCTGGTAACTTCTTGGAGGAGAGACAGAATCTACCCATCTGGTTTATCCACATTATAACAGCAGGGACAAAGCAGTAGGACTTAATGGACAACTTCATTATTATATGAAAATGTTACTGATATAAAGAGGATTTTTAGTAAGCACTTGCAGAAAAAGAGTGGCAAAGCATTTCAATCACAATGAAATTTCTGTAGGAACAGAAATATGAACCTTACCTTCAGGGAAGACACATTTCTAGTAAAAATTATCACAGACTGGCTGTACTTAAAATGACAAATAATACCGAGGATCTCTTTTTGTCTGAGGAGAAAGGAAAAAATAGAGGATGAATGTAAAATAGCTATTTCTTGATGCATTTTTCAAGTCTTAAGAACAGGCAGATGTATATTGATATTGTTTTACATTAATGTTCTCTGTAACTTCCAGTGTTTTTTGTGGTTTTGTTTTTGTTTTGTTTTGTTTTGTTTTGTTTTGTTTTGTTTTTTTTCCTAGAACATCAAGCATGTTTTGAGTAGTGAAGGTAACAAACAGTCATGCTTTCCCCATCCCTATCCCACTGCCCTGGAGCCTTCAGGTCGAAGTTGGGTGAATTTGTGAGGAAATGCTATAATTAGACTCAGACTACTGAGTTCATGAGGGACTTATGTTTTAAAAGCCAGGGATGGTGAAGTCAGAGGCCAGACAACATTTTATCACAGTTCAAGAGAGATAGGGACTTACTTGAGAGAGCCCAATGGAGGGCTACGAGGATAATTAAGGGACTGGAAAACCTGCCTTATAGGGAAAGATTGAGAGACCTGGGGTTGTTTAGTCTAGAGAAGAGAAGACTAAGAGGGGATATTATTCATGTGTATAAATATCTGAAGGATGAGTGTCAAGAACAAGAGGACAATCTCTTTTCAGACTTCGGGGTTGGTTGATAAGAAGCTTAACATGGTGTGGGCAATGTGCACTTGCAGCCCACAAAACCAACCATATCCTGGGCTGCATTAAAAGAAATGTGACCAACAGGTCAAGAGAGTTGATTCTGCCTCTCTTCTCTGCTCTTGTGAGCCTCTCCACTTGGAGTATTGTGTTGAGTTCTGGACCCTCCAACACAGGAAGGACACGGAGCTCTTGGAGCCAGTCCAGAGGAGGGCCACGAAAATGACCAGAAGGCTGGAGCACTTATCCTATGGAGACAGGCTGAGAGAGATGGGGTTGTTCAGTCTGGAGAAGAGAAGGCTCTGGGGAGACCTTAGAACAGCCTTCGACTAACTGAAGGAGGCCTGCAAAAAAATGGGAGGGACCTTCTGTAAGGGCATGTAGCAATAGGATGAGGGGCTTTGAGCAACCTGGCCTAGTGGGAGGTGTCCTTTCCAATGCATGGGGGATTGGAACTAGATGATCTTTAAGGTCCTTTCCAACCCAGACGAGCCTATGAATCTGTAATAGGACATCACGGGTTGTCTTCTTTAGATACAAGTTCTAAATGTGATAAAACTGACTGGAACAGACTATTTTCTTGGCACACAGTGGAAAGAAGCTGTTTGCCTTCTTTAAGGGTAAAACACTTCAAATCAGAGCAAGTACCATGAATATGACAACTCATGTTCAAAGACCTGTTTTGACATAAGACTCAGGCTTATTGGAGATGCTCTAATTAATGTAGTCTTATTAACCTAATACTTTGTCAAGTTCTTTTCCAAAAATAAAGAATATTGGATCAAGGATGCAGAAATGCAAGTGAGTGCTTTTGGCAAGATCCTTGTCTGAATGCAAGGGAGAGGGAGTGAGGTTAAGTAGTTATCTAATTTATATTCTTTTTCTCCAATTGTGTGTGCTGAAGCTGTTGAACAGGAGACCATTACTGCTGAACAGTTAATGTCTCTCTATCACACTAAGGGGCTGAGCATCATCAGATGTCTCATCACGTTAACGGCTATATTAGCAGCTGAGTTTTTCCTCAATCTGTCAGATAATAGGGAACCCCAGGGGCAAAGGGTGCAGATACAATAATAAATACAATGAAGGTAATTTGACGTTTGTAGTAAGAAGTTATTATGACTATACTGTCCAAATTTAAAAAGGGATCACTCCACCTGCCTATACAATAACACCACAGGAGGGATATATCTCTCTTAAGCATCTGAATTTCAGTGGAAATCACTGCATTTAGATTATCCTGGGTTAGAATTGTTGAAATAATCTTTTGGGAATAGATTAACCTTTGCAGGAAATCTAATACAGGTGAGATGAAATCAACAAAATTGTCTCAAAGACTTTTGAGGAACTAAGGCACTTGGAAGGAATATTGGTGTTCATAAAGGTAACAATTACCCCCTCTAGATCCACTTGCTGATTTTAAAGAAGAGTCAGTATCATAAACTATTCCAAACACTCTTTTAGTTTCTTCTACAAAGCTATGTGAAAGATGTTAAGAGTATTACCCACGAAAATATCAGATGATGACATGAAAAGAATCAGTTGATTTTACTTGCTTACAACAAATACGTGCAAAACCATCTTGAAAGTGTGTTTGACAGTAAATACCAGAATTCATAAACTTTAAGTTTTATTTTGTCTTCTCTGAAGTAAGAAAGTCAGCAGTAAGAGCAAAAAGACAGTATGGAAAGTATCAGTATATTCAGTAAATATGTCTGCTTATGAGTTATGTAAATGTCAATGAGTAAATCCTAAAGAAAATTGCTATGCATCATATACACCTACTGCCCAAATCAGTGTGATCTCAGAGCACTAAAGAAGTCAGTACTACTCTTTTGGTCTGTTTTTTAAAAGAGCCTGAATCAGAGGGTCAGTGTGATGTGTTATGATTACATTCCTCAGACCCTGGGCAGTAAAATGCAGCTGGGAGTTGTTTCTCCCCTTTGTTGTAAAAGAAATATGAATGAGTAGGACAGAGTCTCTGACAAATTGATTCCATTTACCTGGCTTAACACAAATAGCACTTTAGTAGAGTGTTACATTAATAATCTCCCTGTTTCCTTCTGGAGGCAGGTGCCACTGTTTTCTATTACTTTAAGCGAACATAATTAAGCAATGGTTCAGTGATTTCACGTCATGAGCTAGATTCTGATCTTTCTATCCAGGTTTACTCTGCTAAGCTTGTTTTGCCTCTTTAAACAAGATTAGGATCTAGTTTGATGTGTTCCAAGCTTGATAAAGCTACTTCTTGAGTAAAGTGCTGTATTCCTATTTGTTTCAAGGCCACTTTTCAGTAAAAATCAGCCCAATTATCTTGACACTTTTAACTATCTTTGCATCTATATGAATCGATAAACATTACTAGCAAATCACAAGTCTGACTTGACAGGAAAGACTTGTGACTAAACTGTAATAAAGAAGGCTATTAATGGATCTACAGTATTATTACAAATAATTCTACTGCCTCAGATCTATTACACTGCCTTTGGTCCATACATTTAACTAGATACCTAAGAAAGGCACATCTGTTGTGGCAGAAGAGAGTTCATTGAATCATTCTTCATCTTGTCCATTTGAGCTGTAGCAAAAGCAATGTCAGGCAGCACACCTCCTCTGCATGGTAATGTCAGATGTCAGTCCTCTGTAGGCACATTGACTCTGCCTCTCTCCCAAAAGCAAAGATGTTACCTTGTTTTACCAGCCTCAGGGAGAGGCTTTGTTCTTTAGCCAATTCACAGCATAACAGAACCCCAAAAGATTCAGAACTGGATTTGGATCCTTCTTGCAAATTTATTCTCAACTAAAAAGTGGTAATTTTTTGGCCTGTTGTGACCATTAGAGTTGGTGGAAGGGCAGGGTGTCAGAAGAAAGTAAGAGGAATTAATACAGAATCTCATAGCAGCCAGGACAGGAATATGTAAAGGTGTGAGCTGAAGAGAGAAAGAGGGAGACTGACTAATGCTTGTTACAGAACTATGAGACAGGGAAAACTATTGCAGCTGCTGGGGGAAGTGGCTGGTCACTGTTGTGCGCTTGCCTCTAGAATCAGAGGTTTTACCTAACCTGGTGTTAGAAACAATTGCAGAACTCACTTGTAGTCCCTTCTGTCCCTCCTTTGCTAGTCAATTTATCAGTGTAAGAAAGTCCCATTGCAGAGACTTGTGTCATTAGTTCAGGTACTGCCTGCTTGTCTGATGGGATTCAAGGTTCCAGCATTCTGAAGCTCAGTATAGGTTTCCATATTGAAAATTTGTTTTTCAGTTTAAGTGAAAGGAAACAAATTAGAAGTATTATTAGAGGTGAAAAGTCAAGTACTTTAAAGACAGGAATTGCCAGTATTTGAGAGAATAGCAAGTAATCAAGTGGGTAGATAATAATGAAGATTGTATCATAATGCATATGCATGAGGGAGCCAATTAGGGTTGCTGAAGAAACTTTACTTTTTTTTTTTTTTTTTTTCCTCTAAGAGTAGAACACTGGGTTTTGCAACCTTAAAGATCTTTAAAAGTAGGCAATCATAACTAATAATACTGTAGTATCTTCTCTCAGCACCTCTTTTCCAGTGTTATGTTATACCATTGATTTATACAGATGAATTTTGTAAAAGAAGTGTTTCCTTTTATCAGTTTAAAATTTGCTGTCTTTCACTGTCTTTTCATACCCTTTTATTCTTATGAAGAATGCCACAGAGGAGCTGCTTGATGTATGTTTTCTATTCCAAATGCACTTTTATATGCATCTATCTTATTTTGAATCCAAACAGCTCCAACTTTCTCAGTTTCTTATGTGGTTTTATGAGCTGACATCCCTAAGCAGATAAGTAGCTCTATTTTACAGTCTCTGAGCTTTTCTAGGAAACTTAAAATTAAGTTCAAGATAGAAAATTGATGAACTGGTCAGGGTGACACAGAAAAAATATCATGATAGATCTAAGAAAGGGGAAAAGACAGCTGGAAGAAAAGGCAGAACAATTGTCTGTCTCTGTAAAAAGAGAAAAAAGACATAGTTTACAATGGAAAAATGTAAGAGAACCATGCCAGAAAACATTAAATATTTAGCTAGATGAATGCTATGTTTTAATAATTTCCAGGGTTCTCACTACATGTCCACATGCTTCTGTTCTTTCACCTGCCTTTTCCCCTATATCAGACAGGTAATTTTTACCTAGATGGCAGTCACTTTTATCATGGGAGTCCCCGCTGGCACAATCTCGCAGGTCTTTCAAACTCATAGGTCCTGGATGGCTTCAGCTATTGCAATTTTTGGTGTGCAGCAGAGTACTAGCAAAAGCAACCAGCAAGTTGAAAGAGATAATTATTGCCCTCTGTTCAGACCTTCTGAGAGCACATCAGGGGTGCTGTGTCCACACTCCTCACTACAAGAAGGGTGTTGACACAATGGAAGGAGGCTAGTGGAAGTCCTATGGAATGGTCAGAGGGCTGCAGCACACAGTGTATATAGAAAGGCTGAGAGAGCTGTGTTTGTTCAGCCTCAGAAAGGTGAAGCTAAGCTGAGACCTTATTGCAGTTTACAGCTACCAAATAGTAAGAACAGGAAAGATGGAGTCATATTTGTCTTGAAGGTGCAGAGTGGTAGGGGAAGAGTCAGAAGCTGGAAAAAAGGAAATTCTGATTACATGGGAGGAGAACGTTCGCCATGGGGACAATTAAATACTGGAACAGATTGCCTGGTGAGGTTGTCGTATCTGTGTTCTGCGAGATATTAAAATCCTAAATAGATGCAGCCCTGAGCAACCTGACTTTGAGTAAGGGTTGGACTGCAAAACTCCCCACATCTTTTTCAAACTTGAGCACTCAATGATTTTTTTTGAGTCCAAATATATAGACTGTAGTGCTCAGGAAAACATATTTTAGTTTCATAAGATTTACACTTAAAAAAAAATCTAAGCTACTCACCCTCTAAGTTACTAATATATACTTGAAATAGAATTTGATAGTAAATGTGCAAACACAATACAAAGTAAGTTATTTTCTCATATGCTATCAAAACCTTTTCCAGAAACAATCTGTTTCCTTGTAGGATATTTTAAGAGGCTTTTTTCAGCATGTATTTTTCCTATGAAATCTTTTAGTACTATCTAAAGATGTAATTAATGTTATTTAGGTGGGTTTTTTTAGTCTATTTTGTGGACAGACTATTTTTGTGTTAATCCCAAAGGTGACAAATAATTTTGATTGTATCCTGACTAAGGTATTTTGTATGTTAACTACATTTTGTATGTGCAGTCTTGTATGTCTCTGGTGATTTGTTTCTCTTGAATCACAAAGTGTGTTCCCTAAGTACACCATAAAAATAACATAATCATGATGTTATCTGTTTTGTTACAAAGTATAATACAATATTGTGTTTATGGTTAAATACAGCCTCAAGGACCTCATAGTAATGCCAGACAAGTAAGCTGTTTTCAATTAAGGACATGTCTCAGTGTTCAGTAAACACACAGGATTATTTATGTATGAGCTTGATATTAAAAAATGTGTATTAGAAGCATCTGGCTTTTGTTTGGACCTAACGAAAAATGATAAAGATTAAGCATAATAATAATAATAATAATAAAAACAAAATTATGCCTATAATAAGCCTATATCATAGATGATTTTGTTAGCTCATTTTATATTGTTGATATAGTATGGGTACTCCTAATGATTCCATTAGAGCTTAAATAACAGAATTCAGCACAAATGTATTTCTACTGAGCAGTAGAAGCATAATTTCTCTGAAACTGCAGCTGCTGTAGTTGAAGATTAGGCTCTTACTATCCCTTAGGGAGATTACTGTCTCTGCCAGCTGACTTAGTTTTTATACAGCCAGCGATTTATTAGATTGTTTTGCTCTTAAGTGTGATAATAGGCCTTATGCTTAGCAAGGTTTAGAGACTTCCAGTGCATTAATATTTTATGGCAATGACAGTCAAGAAACATTTTGTTTACCTAACAAGACAAGCCAAGCTACAGCTGATACGTATTGGAGATTAGATTTAACTGGTGGGAATTCTGCCAGTTATGTCTTCAGTGCTTTGCAACGACTTTAACAATTGTAATCTAATAATTTACATATTTGATGCATCAACATTTTGTTCTAAACAGAACTGTTTTCCGTGACCTGACTATTTATGGACAACCTTCACTCGATAGCCATGCTACTCAGCTCTTTGGTATAGACATTTTTATTTTTTTAGTAGTTTTAGATCAGCTATAGCAATATTTGGACGCTGAAACTTCTACCTCCTAAGATCCCATTTAAACCTCTTTGGACTATTCAGTTTACAATGAATTGATTGAATGTTTCAATCTTGTGAAAGTTAACCTAAACTGATTTACTCATCCCATATCCTGGCCAAAACAGGGCCCTAGTTTGCCCTCACTCAGTTTCAGTGACAGTGATAGCTTCACCTGTTCAATAGATATTACAGATGAAGGACTTGTGTGCTGATTGTTTATTATTTCTTCTCAACAAAGCAGATTTGTCACTGGTGGAAAAGGGAAAGTGAAGATCAGTTGGTCAGGTACCTGGCATTGATCCACTGTGTCTGCAAAAGCCCCACCTTCTTAGTTCCAGAAGCAAGGTTGAGCATATTTACCAAAAGAAATTGTACATTCAAGTACTTGATACTTCTATTGCTTATGCTGAAGTATATCAGAAGAAACTGTCAGATGTAGGTTCATCAAATACTGGTATTAGTAGCTCTATGGTTTTGGTTGCAAAGGTGATGCTTGTGACAAAGGGAGGATAAGAAGAAGTGAGGGAGGCAAGACTTAGCTTTGGTTTTGAACTGTGTTGGTTTATGGTTCTGAACATTTAACCTCCCTATGTACCACCTCCCTATGTACCAGGTTTTAAATGGTCTATTGTAAGATTTAAGTTCATGCAGGACTTTGATATAATCTAAAAAATTGTATTTATATAAAGTTAAGGTAACTGTCAGGTTAATAATCACGCTTATTTTCTCGAACATCTCCATGAATATAATTAAATAGAATAAGCAGTTATAACAGTTCCACCTTGTTTCCAAGATTATTTTAAATTAATTTATTGTTTTTTTGTCTGTTTGTTGTTGTTTTGGTTTTTTTCAATTTTTCCCATATTGCATATAAGGCTTTTTTATTTTAGTAATCCAGAAACGGAGAGCTGATTCTGAAGCATATATTCATAATAATGTAGAGACCAAATGAGATTTGCAGCCTGTAGCCCAGGGATGACTGATCAGCTGAGTACTGAGGTTTCTTTACTGTATTGATTTGCAGAAAGTGCAAGGTTCTACCACCTTTTCCCAGATAGCCTTGTAGGTAAACCTGTAGTCAGTTGTGGTCTTACTCCCAGAAAGTCCCAGTGGAGTTGCTTATGTGCTGATTGAGAGGGAGCTGGTCACACATGATACATATATAAAACACGTCTAACACAGTAGTACAAGGTGTATGGGGGTGTGTGTGCACATACATCTATGCTTAAGATATTTTTTTAGGAAAAGTGAAATTTATAATAAACAGTAACAACAACAATAATTTTCTCTACTAAAGGCACCCTTCTGTTACAGCTAACTTTGTCTTCAGCATTGTGTGCTCTTTGGGCATTCCTTGGAATCCACAGGCAGAGTAAGAGATATGATCAGTCACAGAAATATTACAGTCTACCAGTCTTTCGGCAAGACCATTGACACAATTAGGAGCTGTCTCATTTATGACTAGCACAGACCTATACAGGATTTGCATTTTCATAGCAAGATAAAAACAGGAAGCTGCAGTATGCTTCCAAGATTATGGCTACATGACCAAATTTTTAGCAAGACTGTATTCCAACAGCAGCTGGTGAAGTTGAACGATCTGTTTTTTCAATACCATTTGGTACACTGTATGTGTGGTTTGCTAAGCACCTTTAGATGTCTGGCCCTGACCATTTCTGGCACTGTGGAGGTTTTTTGCTCAGTATATGGCCGACAGGCTGGTCAAGTACTGCTTGCATGGGTGTGCCATGGCAGGGGAGAGAGGTGGAACCTTACATCTGACCTAAACAGATGGTTTGCAATGAATTAAAAAAGTCAGGATTATCTTGTCAGTGGTAGTAGCCTAAGCAAATGTCACAGTTATGTTTGTGCTTATATTTTCCAGAATGGAAATGTAAATATATATGAATGTCAATTCAGCGTGGCTCTTAGGCTCATAGCAAGAGGCCAGTGTGACCACTGATGGTAAAAAATATGAGTATTCCTCTTGTGGGGGCTATGAAAATGAATTTGGCTTGAGAAGCTTCAGGGAGTTCATGGATTGCAGCACTTCCCCAGATTCAGTAAAGAGATTGTGAAAAGGAAAGGGTTTAAAAGATAGTGAAAAGACCTTTCAGGTCACACACTCCAGCTTCTGCTTTTTGTATTTATGGAGTGTCTGTAATCACACCATTCAACCTTCTCTGTAGTGGTAGTCTTACAACACATCCTTCAGGAATTTCTTAATGAAGCTTATTTTACAATAAGTTTAATTTAACAAGAAAGTAGAGCTTGTGCATACTTCAAGAAAATATTGACTAACATTTCATTTACTAACAGTGCAGATTTATTTCAGCCTGCATTTGCACCCTTTCTGCAAACATTTAGATGAGCAAATTTTTGTTTACATAGTATGAACAGAAAGAATGTGTCAGAAATACTGGTGTGGATATAGCAGCTTAGCTCATATGAATAATTCATACTGAAATTGCTTTCTAAAAGCGTCCTGAGAAACTTGCTGTGTGGTCAGCCAGCTTGGAATAGGGAAGAATACCATGTCAATTAGTAATCATCCAGTGAGACAAATGTTTGGGAACATATGACCACCGCAAATCACATGTTAGCAAGCCTATAACATCACATACAGGCATAATTTAAAAAAGTAATTATGCTTCCAAAATTAACACCTCTAAATATATAACCTGAACAGAAATATAGTAAATACAGAATTTGCTTTAAGTAGTTTCTGATTTCTGATGTTGCAAGAACATTGCCAAAATTAGGAACTGAATTTATTTAATATTAAAGCAGATAG
Source organism: Apus apus (assembly GCF_020740795.1). NCBI lineage: Eukaryota > Metazoa > Chordata > Aves > Apodiformes > Apodidae > Apus > Apus apus. The sequence goes on along the minus strand of NC_067312.1, from coordinate 63,773,364 downwards.
ATCTATTTAAGCTCTTTTCATTTAGACTGATATTTAACAAAATACAATAGTTACTTTCCATTCTAATTAGCTTATTTTCCCGATTACCTATAAAAATGAAATGAAAACAGTTGAACAAATCAATAATTCTTATATTTGATTTTATTATTTGGATTTATGCTGCTTGATACTTCACCACTATTAGGCATGTACTTGTCAAAACATGAGGAATAATTAGTCCAAATGTGTGTGACCTTTACAAGGAAACATTTGCAAACTATGTGATCTAAATGCACATATAATGAAAACTGAAAGAGGGGAAAAGAAAACCAATTACTGTGTTTTATAGGAAAGAAAATTCCCCTAGAGGTCTGAAAAATAAGACCATTTATAATGTAACGGAACTTTAAAAAAATGTATAACTTTATATGAAATGTACCTTTAAAATCTATTACATGACAAGGAAAACAAAAAGTCATGTCAGAAAAACTTTTAAAAGTTGTAGCACCTATTTATTTTTTAGGAAAGTTTCCAAAATCTACAGGAAATAGAAACCTTGCTGAGAGTATTTTATTTTATTGAGTTCTCTCTGCCTTGAAAATCATAGTAGAAATCTCCAGGGACTCCTATAAAGATGTATTACATCATAAAGCAAACTAAGGATAGTAACCCATGTTATTAAACTGTCAACATACATTATAATACAATTTATCCACAATCCAACTCAACTTAAAACCTCACTGTTGGCAGAGAGTTTAAAACATAAGACTACTCTCTAATCATCTAAAACCTAAGGTACTTTGGGAAAAAATGTTGTAATAATCACTCAACTACTCCATTGCAGTATGTGTGAATTTCATTGGTTTAGTACTGCAAATGCTCAACCATTACAAGGAAGGATTCGGAAGGATTACCACTTATAATGTTTTATTAATGATGCTGTGGATTTCTTATTTTACAGCATATTAATAAAGGTTTTTTATAACAGATGTAATGAAAAATAAATCTTAAAACCCAGTGCTTTAACCTTGTTTAATTTCCACATGAATATTTAACAACAAACCTGATAAAAACACATAGCTTATAAAGTCTGCCTTCTCAGCTAGAGAAAATAGAGTTGTTGGTTTAAATGCTGAAATACTGGAGGTTGGTGCTATCTGGGAGGAATTATGATAAGTAAGGATTTCATATCTGCTGATAACATATACTGACAGAAGAAATTACAGCTGTATGTATTTATCGAAAGCATCATTGTTAGTTTCAGTTACAGCAGTAGCAATGAATCTTGAGGTTCATTGAATTTTTCACCCAAAGTTTATGGTGAAGGTGTGTGGTATACAAGAGGCAATTGATATAGAGTAGAAAGAGAATCTAATCAAGTAATTGGCAAGGACAGATCAATGTGGAGGTCTTAGCATCAAGTATTTTCTCATCTTCCTTTGCCAGACAGGGTTGATTGGTAATCTTAGTAGCAGAAGTAGGTCTGCATTTAAGAGTGCCAAACTATGGTGGGTTTTCTTTGTCTTTTTTTTTTGTTTGTTTGTTTTTTGTTTTCCCCATTTATGGCTTAGAGAAGATATGACAAAAGAAACAGGAAAGCAACAGCAACTACCTTGACTGGTTGGGGCTTATAAGGGGCAACCACTTGAGAAAAAGCTAGGTCCCAGGGGTCTTCAGTTGATGGTGGTAGTTATTAATGGTGAAGATCACAGCAATAAGGCTATGCTAATATATCAACAATGTCTATTTTTATCTCTGCATAAGGAATAGACTGGGAAAACTGTTGCAGAAAAGATGTTTTGCAACACAATGCTGTGATCAAGAAAAATAAGAAGGTTAATTGTATTTAAATAATTCCTCAGAGCTATTTTATTTAACTTGAAAGTGAGTGTCTAAGAAAAGTTGAAATATTTGAGTCTAAAACAATTAAAAGTCACTAACCTGGTAGAGGTCAGAAGTGGTCAATGATGAATTAGGACAGAAATGTGGGAAATGGTAGGAATTTGAATGCTGTCTCCATTCCTTCTATCTACCCATAAGCCCCTAGTGGCTAAATGCTTCTGGAGAAATTCAGGAATGAAATAAGTAACAAAATGTATGTTAACAGTCACTAACAGTATTTGTCAATGTAAGTGTGGTAAAAAGAATGAACTTGTAAAACTGTTAAAAATCTTAAGTTTCAGCCTTAAAGAACTGTTAAAGAGTATATTTAACTCTCTTACTCATAATAACAAAACATAATTCAAATTACATGGCCTAATATTATTTTAAAATAATAACTTCTTATTATATCTGTGATTAGATATGGTTGCTAATTTTGTGTGGAAAATAAGGTAAGAGCACATACTCTTTTCATGGACATATTCCTGTCCAATAACCTCAGGAAGCTGTATTAGCAACATAGGAAAATAATTGAGGAACAAAATATCTAATGTAAAGTTTACTTGCAATTTCCTTGAAATAAACTGTAGTTGAGAACTTTGTTGGTAATAAGAAATTACAATCTGCAAGACACTGCAGCCAAAGAAAGCATCTGTATGGACACTGTAGTAATGTTTCCTGAAAGCATAACCATTTGGACCAAGTTGATGTTTGGCACTCTCTTTTCTGGGCTCCTTCAGACTTCTGCCCAGGAAGTGATGATGATTTTTGCCTCCATAACTTTCGGTGTAATGAATGTAAAAACTAGTCAACCAACAAAAGAAGCAGTAAACATCAGTAACACCCTCCAGCCTGCCTCCTTTCCTATGTTCAGGGGTCCTTAATACTTTGAAGATCTGATGGGCATCCTCAGAGAACACCTCATTAGAGTTTTAATGATTAACACTTAGCATTTAATCAAAATAGGATAGCAATATATTGTGTAACTTACTACTTCTCTGTGCTTGTGTGTTGCATTATTCAGCTGAGAGAATACTTCATCTCCTCATGTTGTACCTGTGGGAGAGATCTCATTACTTGTGGAAATACAGATACGTGTGTTTTGAAACAGAAGTCTAAAAGTTAGCTAACCAACAGGGATTCTGTAGTTACACTAGGCCCTTGCATTACTAACTGGCTTGTCCTCATGTCAGCTGATAGTTTATTCCTTAGTACCTCTATGAAAAGTGTAACAGTGTTTTAGGAAAAATTCCTCAGATCTGGTATTTGGAGCAGTGCTGTTTATACCATGCAATAACTCTACAGTGAGCTGAGGGATATATGGTGGCCAGGAGTCCTGCATTGAGAGGTTGTACAGAAACAGGCTTACTGCCTTCCTGCTCTTCAGGACTTGCAGTTAAATGTAAAGGAATGGGTCTCCCAGGGAAAGAATTTTACCCTAGCAAAATGTAAAGCAAAATGTAAAACAAAAACCCATAAATCAAAATACACTGGATTGATTGACTTGTCCATAAACAGTGTTTAAATGTTGATGAATTATGTCTTGCACACTTTAGATAGGTGAGTGGCTGTCTCTGCTGCTGGCTACAGTGACAACCCCAACGTGCAGGTGAATGGGCTTGCCTACTTTTTTACATTCTGGATGGAAAGTGGATTTGCAGATAGAAAATCTACCTTGATGAAGAAAAGACCTTATTGCATGCAGATGTCCTTGTTGCAGTGAGTGCTGTGTAGACTAGAGCTGAAGAAAGTTAATCTAATTATATTCATGCAGATGTGCAAGTTCACTAAAGAGGTGTTTTAACTCATGGTGACCCACCTCTTCCACAGGCATTTGGCAGAAAATTAAAGCTTGTGGATCACCTGAGGAAAAAAACAATCCTTAAAAGACCTAAAACTGCTGTGCTTGAGAGAGTGAAATGGAAAAGTATTAAATCACTGACTCACAGTCAAGACTTTGACTTTGCTGATGCTTTGTGACTAGTGAAGACAGAATGTTCCATGGTTCTCTCTTCTCCTTGTCTCTAGGATAGTGTTCCATTACAGACAAAAAAAAATTAAACCATGCCTGGCTTTCTTGACCGTGCCGGAGTAAAAAATATTGCAATAAATAGCCAAATCCTTTGGAGAAGATAAAGAGAAGGACCATTTCAGGTTTCAGGTTAGTTTTTACAGTAGTCAGAATGTTTTCAGGTAAATTCTTATATTCCTCTGCTTTACAGGATAAGATGTATGTAATTTTTAATATTTTTTTTTCTATTTGAATGCAAAAGCAAAATTTTATTTTGAAAAAATGTGAAAAGTTATTCTTAATGCCTTAGTTTCATTTCCTCTGTAGTGTGGCTGCATTTATATCAGGAATATTTCTGGACCTGCTGCTGTAACTATCTGTACAGCAACAATGCTGAAATAACAGTATTCATAATCTGGAATTATTTACAACTGGTGGGCTGCAAACACACATTTCTGCTGAAATAAACAGTGGTCAAAAGATCTGAGATGCTTTACTTTATTCCAAGAATTTTGAGACTTTCTCCTTGAAAAGTTATCAATGGTGGTGTGTCTAGCTATAGACAGGTGGTGAGCTGCTAAATGTTGTGTGGTTAATTCATCAAGAGAGACTGTCTCCAAGATCCCCTACTTCTATGCTCCATTTACAAAGGGAAGGCAGGTCATTGAGACACATTTGTACAGCACTTGGTAATATGAATTAAATCCTAACAGTAGTACTTTAATGTGAATATTAAATAATGATGTCAGAATCATTACAGTAAGCAATGATGCATACAGTAGCAGATATGTAAGCAGTGAGCATTTACAGGTACTGTAAGAGTCTGTATTATATAGCAAGCACCTGGCTAAGAATGTTATGGTTTGTTTTTTTTTCTTAAAGTAAATGTAATACTTTACAAAATGACCTTTTGATTTTTAGCATTTAATCAGTTGTGAAAAATCAATTAGAGCAAAATGGTTTGGCCATCATGAACGCATAATTCCCCAGGGTTTGTACTGTTATTTGCCAACTGATTAAACCAAAAACCATCTGGGGTACGTAACTTGTTATTATTCTGGTCTGTGAGACGGTAGTGCTCAGACATGAAATTAGTGTGAGATGTCTTCCCACACATGTCTGCTCACCTTACTGAGGACAAAAGGAGTTTTGCAGCTGTGGACACATCGTTTTATGTCTCTAGGCTGATGTTTCCAAGACCTGGATTAGCAGTGGCATGTTTCTTTGCCCACAGGAAATCACACGGGAACAGGTTGTTGTAGGGGCATTTCTATTTGAAACTCCTCTACTCAGTTTTCTTCCACACACAATTTATTGGTTGCTCAGCCGTATCCATTTGTTCGTATAGCATTATGGCTCTTCAGAAGTTAGTCATAACTTTTAATCAGGGCATGGATGCCAAATGGGGAAGAATTTAAATGCCCAGACTCAGGCATGACAAAAGTATGGACTTTCTTGCAGGAAGACCTTGCTACAACCCTGATTTCTTATCCCTTCTGTATATACTTACCCCATCTCCTGTGCTCCCATTCTCACCTGTCCCATTAATTTCAGAGAAGCTATGCAGACATCTGTGCCTGCCATTAGAATTGACTCTTTGGCAGTTATGGGAGTACCCTAGGTCTGCTTTTTATTTCTCACTAAGCACTCCAGGCATTTTGGGCTAGATGCAGTTCAGTGATGTCTCATTTACTGGAGGTTAATGTCATGTGCTACATAGTAAAACCTGGGGGAGTTTCAGAAGTGTAAGGTGGCTGGCTTGCAGAAATGCCAAGCAGTGAGGAAGTAGCAATGCTGGCAGCATCCACATCAGAGATATCCCTTGATATCTCCATATGGCCTAAGCCTCTTAGTTTTGGCAGGCTCTTTTCTCGCTTCAGTGCTGCCTTTCATTCACTGTGTGGACTCATTGCTATTATAAGCAAGTTATGAAACTCAAACCACAAGCTTACTTATAATACAATAGACAGAAGGTTGTTTGTTTTATAAACATTTTTGAAAATGCACAAAATCAGTCACTGTTCATGTACAGTATGTGACTGGAACAAAGAGCAAGAACAAGCAGTTAAACAATTAACTGAGGTTGCATATGGATACAGTCAGCTCAAACAGGTTTTTGTTAAAGCTGAAAATTTTAAAATATGTTTCCACTTGTCTAGTACCAGGACCAGTGACGCTGGTAGCCCTTACAGAGACCAAAAAAGTTCTCTTTTGCATCATCAGCTCATGTGCAAATTAACTCTTCCTGATGGTATGAATAGGTCAGCTTCTGCCAGTGCTTGTTGCAAGTGTTGCTATGGAGCTGTGTAACAGTCTGGGGAACTTCTGCACTTCCGGCACTGCTTTTAAGTACCGTAAGGTATGGGTTCTGAAATTGAAGCCTTTGACTCAAAGAGTGAAAGATAAGGGCAAAGTAGGTTAATAATTAAAATATTTGAATAGGGGGTAATATGATCATTAACAGGGTTGTCAAGAACAGGCTCAGTGGAGCAACAATGAATAAAAAATACTTAAGGCTACTTAAGGCACACCATATTTTTTCTCCGGGTTTAAACTCTCTGGGTAGTAACTCAACAAGAAGTCAGTCAAATGGAGACTTCGATTACCTGATAGTGATGAAGCTGATTGTGGATTCAGCTGAATTTGAGGTTTGTCAGTGAAAGAAACTCTTTCAGCCTGAAAAAACAAACAAACAAATAAACAAACAAAGATATACAGCATGAAATTGCAATAAACAAACAGCAGCAAGAATGAGAAGAGACTGTCTGTTTTACATGGGAAGCTATGCTAGGTGGAAGAGACAATATCCTAATCCCTCTACAATAGTCTTGAAAAATCTAGAGGGTACATGAGATTAGAAAGGAAAATCAGGTGGAGAAGCAGAAAACCTCTGTATTTTGTTTTGTGCACCTTTCTTGCACCATTGAAAGAGTATTTGCTTTTGAATATTGCTTAATCTGTGTTTTGCTTGCTTATTCTACCACACATCCTGTACACCAGAGTGTCCTGTAATGCAGAACTCTGGGAAACATTATTTGTTTCTGTCAATAGCCATCCTCAATCTGTGCCATCTTTAGCTCGCTTTTATTCTTCTATTATTTTTCATTCTGAACATTCTAAACTTCAGTTTTCCCACTTTAACATTTTTCTGTGTGGCATTCAGTTCAAAACATGTTTTAGACTTTCTGTTTGGACACTTTCTCAATAGTACTAGTGTTTTTCTGCTTTTGTAGGGATCAGTACTATAATCCCTCAGTGGTGCTGGATCAAACCTGATGTTGCTAACATCTAAGATAATGAATGCATTATAATGTGCTTTTGTATTTGCAAAAGTGTAACACTTGATACATATACTATGGACATTTCTGTAGCAATGATATTATATTTTAGAGGGCATCTTGAAATCTGTGGCTAGATGCCTATTACCTAAAATATAAATAATTCAGTTGAAAAGCTATGAAGAAACTTAGAAGCATTTGCTTTCGTGTTTATTATATTTCTCTATTTTTTTTTAAGCTCATGTCTTCAATACATGTGCCAAGTAATTTAGAAATAGAAAAAGTAAAAATTTAGGACATGAAATTAACATCCATTAAATTACTTAAAATTTGTCAGAGAATGTTCCAGTGATTTTCTATATCTCTTTTATAAATGAACTGCCATTTTCCAGTTGAAGGTGAAACAGAAAAAAAAATCAGTTTCCTGTTAACGACATGACTTGTTCAAGAGCAAGTCTTATATTTCAGCAGTAGCTAACTATCAAACACTGTTCCCCAATCTGTTCATAACTGCAGCTGAAATAATCAAAGATCCTGGCACATGAACAAGGACACAGAGTTAGCTTTTGCAGCATTGAAAACAAAAGATAAAATAATTTCCAAAGAGGCAGGGACTAGAGTGTTATGGAGAGATATTTGAGACTGAAACATTTTATGACAAGCAGTAAAGTAACAGCTATACTGAAATGTGTAGATAACCTCCTCAAAAATTTGTACATATAAAAAAACATAATAGAAAATGGTTATAAGGTGTGTGCTGCTATTCAAAGAATATGCAATTAATCAGAGTAGTGAAATACTACACATATAGAATATTCATGCTTTTCCCCTGTGTCATCTTGTCTATTGGTTGATCTGGGTGTAAGGTATTAAGTTATTCAAAGGCAACTCAAGTTAAAGTTTCATTTTAAAGCTGTAGATTTCCAGATTGGTTTCTGACAGTTCTCTAAACAAAGGTTGGTTTCTGGTATCTTGTGTTTTGGGGATGGACTTTAAGTGTTGAGCACTACCACAATTCAAAAGGTATGTATAAGTCTATGTATTTATGGTGGTTTTTTAAAGTTTTATTTCTGACTAGCTGAGAAATATGTTTAGAACAAGGGGTTTTGGGCATTTTTAAACCTGAAATTACTTTTTAAATTCGTCCACTATTTTATGCATGCCAAGGATTGACAAATATAGCTACAGATTATTTGTAAATTTTACACTGTGAAACAGCACAGATGTCCCATAGGGAGAATACAGAATATTTATATCTTAGATAATTGTCACTTATGTGCATACAGCTTTGGAAGAGCTGGTACTTTGCAGCTGTGACACTGCTGAGAGGAAGGACAGCTGTCAGGTCTGACGGTCCTGTAGTGTAATGTGGTGTGGAGAGGTTGGTGATATAGCAGAGGGCAAAATTACACCATGTTAATTTAACCTTTGGGTGTAGCTTTAAGATGTCCAGAAAGTTCCCAGAATGTTAAATAAAGTTATTAACTAAATAACTGGTACAATTATCTAAAATACCGCTGTGAGAAAAATAAGAAAAAAATACTGTACTGTTGACAACCATCAGCTAGAAACCAAATGGTGCTGCCTGTGTGGGTACAAGGAGCAGGTAGACTTCTTGGGGGAAGAAGAAATGATATAGTTCTTTTCCATAAATCGCTGATTAATTAATTTAATATGAAACAGAATTAGAAACTAGTTTACAATTCTGTGACATTACAGTAATAATAAAATATACACCAATGAAAAACCGTTGAGGAAAATTTGTTATCCTCTGGCTGTGGATAGTGCTATTACAATTTTGTATCTGATTTGACCGATTTTGTTTCCTTGTCTTTGCTCCATCCCACAGCATGCCAGATTATGGTGTTTCCAAAACTGCCACATTGATGAACTTGTTTGAAGAAGGTTTGATCTAGGCGTAGTGTGAGACTATTTTATCAATGGCAGAAGTTGCACACTTTCTGGGAAGCCACTATTTTCTTGAACTACACTATGTGTCTTTTCACATATACTTGGACCTAAATGGCACTGACCGCCCTCCTCTCAGGAGGGGTTTTACACCTCAGGGAGCTAGATGTAAAGTCTGCTCCTGCTCCAGTGAGTGGTTGTTTCTGAAAGCAGCCAGAAAACTGATAAAAGCAAGAGGGGGGCAGAGAGAGCAGACAGTATTTGCTTATCAAGAGGGAGGGAGGGTAAGCGAGTGGTTGCTAGGCAATAGATTTCTGGATGACTGATCCTCTGCTTTGCTAAGTGACCAGAGTAATTATTTTTGGCAAATCTGTGCAGTGCTGTAGGGACTGTCACTGACCTGTAAAGAAAGAAAGGGATGTAGAAATACACAAAATGCATCCAGTCCTTTTATAAAACTGGAGTGGATGGAAGAATGAGTTACCTGACACAAGTAAGCTTTCCTTCATCTCTCTAGGGGGTTTTCTGGTTTTCTGAGCTGGTTACCCTGATGTGAATCAGGTTTGTTCAGATTCTCATCCATGGTCCTCTCCAGCTGCTGCTGAGGCGTGTCATCCATGCTGCATTTGTTGGCACTTTCAGTCAGAGCAGTGGAAAGCCAATGAGCCAGAACTGCTCTTGGATAAGCTGCAGTGGCAGCAGGTGCTAACAGTGTGGATTAGTAACCGCCACTTAAATATCCAGTGCCCTTGCCAGCTTTCTCCCAAGCAGGATTGTGCTGTGCTTCTGGCTGCAAGGGGTTCTTCCAATCAATGCTGAAATGAGAAATGGAGATAAATAGCTCTGACCTTTACTGATTGTGTCTGTGCTGCATAAGGAAGCTTAAAACTACACTCAAAAACTTCTGTTGTGGTGTTTCCACCAGCCATTAAAACCTGATTCAGACCCTGAAGATGAGTGCTTTACTGGCCCAGTAATCCTGCTCAAGAATTTGCAAGGCATGTCCTCTAAACCTGATGCCAAAGCCACATAGTTTTACTTTCAGACTCCATAATGTAGGCAGCATATTTTGGGATGGGTAAATTAGTGAAATAAAATTATGTAATATTTCTGGTAATTATGAGTTTTCTCATCAGAAACAATACAGGGACATAAAGTAAATCAATGTGCTTACTCATTGTCTTAGGATTTAATCTATCCCTCTAACTACAACTTACAAAAACTTAAACTACCTAAACATTTTCTAGCTGTGTGTATCCTACCAATTTGAAATTTAGTGCAGGTTCAGGGACAGAGTGAAGTGCTGTTGTTTTTTTACCCCTCACTCTTTATCTTGTTTTTCATAAAGCTTTTTGAGAAACCTGGGGGTGATTTTGAACCCTAGGGTTCAAAACCCATTGAAACTCAGGAATTCTTCTTGCCTTTGTGGTGATACTTTTTAATGCTCATGTGAACTTAAAAATCAAAACAAACCTCAGGCAACAATTTCCAATATTAAAAGTTTGTGTAAACAACCAAATCTGCCAAACAAAATGGTTATTTTTTTTTTCTGTCTGTGCTTTTGCACTGCTGTGCAAGATACAATTCTTGCATGCAGTGCTGAGCTCCATCCCCTGTCTTGCTGGTGCCCACTAAGGCAGAAATTGGCACTGCCAACCCCAAGTCCTGCTGGCAAAGAGTCCCACTGCAAACTGGAGTGTGTTGCAAGTGATCTGGTGAGGGGATAGAGGAAAGAGAGTATGGCCGGGATGAGCTGAGTGACCACTAGAGCAGCTGGGAGATGCACTGACAGGACTGCAGCCTTGTGGCATTTATCACAGGGTGTGATCCTTGCAGACAGAGTGGGAGGAGGTGGGAGAGAAATTTCTTCTTCTGGGTTGTGGCTAATACTCAGTGGTGTAGTCTGGTGCTGTTTGCAGTTCCCCTTGCCATGTGAAGGAAATAGATCCTAAAATGTGTACCTTAAATAAAGATAGATGCAGCCAACTGTAATTACCTTGAAAGCATGTATTTATTTTTTTTTTAATGCTGCACATTGCTGCTGGTACAGCTCTGGCTAAAAGAGCTTGCCTGAAGCAGAAGCACTTCTTTTTCATCTGCTGCTTTGTTCTCAGGGGATGTTCTGTAGTTGGCAGTCTTAGTGGAAGGAGATCAAATAACTCTGGCAGCTTTCATAGCAAGGTAGAATGTCATTTAAATAAAGTGATGCTCATGTATGGTGTAAGTCAGCCTCCCTGCTGAGAGGGCATAACAAACAATTAAAGAGAAGGTTCCTCTGGGGATGAATGGCTTTTGGGGAACTATTCCAATTCACACGTGAATTATATATGTAATATTACTAGGGACAAGTGATCTTGTAAAGTGAAACAGCTGAGAAAAGCATCTGACAACACTGTGTGTAACCACAAGGGAGCTTGTTGGTGTTTGTTGATGAGGGGGAGAATTTATAGTGGACTGCAGTCAATAAATGTGCTAAAGAAACTAAAATAGCCATAGTGCCTAATGATAAAATGTATCAATGAACAAAATAATCCATTTAATTTTAGCTTAAACAGTGGAGCTAGATGGCATTCAGTTTACTGTTTGACATGCTGCAGTCCAAATCGAGTATGTGCAGGTGCATGAACTGAAGGCATCAAAACCTAAATCCAAAATTAGATGGAATTACATAGCAACATCACAGAGTGAAGGAGTGCACCTCTGAATTACTCAGAAAGGGATTAAAATGTGGAGTGAGGGAACAAAACAGAATAGATATGCATACCACTCAAATTGAGACATAATTTCTCATAGCAAAGAAGTACATTTTCCAAAGGTGACTGCAGGAGCTACAGTGTAGTGTTGGGTCATGTCTTGTATGTATTGTAAAGGACAGGCAATTGAGGTTTTATGCTTATAAAAACTGATGGCTGTTAATGTGGTGACTGAGAACTGCTCAGCGATATACCTACTGAATTAACAAATGTTAGTTTTCTAAAGAAATTTCTAATGTCTTTTGAATAAATGTTCCACAGGACAGTTAAATTCACCCATCTAAGCTGGACAGCCTTCTCTCAAAAACATGACTTGCCTGACCAATTAGCTTATCCCATTGTGCTTTCTCCTTATTTAACAGCTAAAAGAGGTTCTTTAAATTTTTTCACAATTTTTATGTTTTCATGTTTTTCATCCCTGATATTCAAACACTGTGTGTTAAATTATTGCTCAAAGATTTATAAATATTGAATCACTACAGACTGCCATAGATACAACACTTATTGCTGATATATGATAATTAATCGCTATGCTATTTTTGGATTTGTCTTTAACCCCATCCGGAAATGTAGTTATTAATGAGAACAGTCAACCCAGCATTTCCTTCTTACAGTTTTGTTATAGAGAGGAACGTAAGTCACAAAAAACTGGACGTTAGGAAATTTTTTTCACAGAGAGAGTGGTTAGACACTGGAATAGGCAGCTCAGGGAGGTGGTTGGGTCACCATACTTGGATGTGTTTAAGGGTCATTTGGATGTACTGCTGGTGGATCTGGTTTAGTGGAGAACTTTGTAGAGTAGGGATGATGGTTGGACTTGGTGATCCCAAGGGTGTTTTCCAACCTGAATAGTTCTATCATTCTATGATTCTATGAAAACATAAACACAGATATACGTGATCTTAGAATGGACTTAAAAGTCTAACACTTTCATCTACCAGAGAACACTGTAGTGTTGCTACTGTTGTCCTTTCACTGAACTGTTAGAAAAGTTTTGTTTTCTAGAAAACCACTTGTTGGTATTACTTGTTCCAATGTGCCCTTATTTGCTTTCTTCTGATAGGCACACTCTACGGCTTGCAGCTCTTTGAAGTAATAACAATTCAGCTCTTTCATGAATAATTTTAACTTTTCATTGTTTCCAGTTGTGTTAGCAAGCCCAAGTTGTTGGTTTTTTTGTTCCCCCCAGTGATATTTATTGTTTGAAGTTTTCCGTTGGTAAAAAAAAAAACAAGCTGAAATGGCTCCTCCAAAATACCTGAAAGCACTTTTTTGAATAAAGTATATTTTCTATATTTATGCCATATATACTCAACAATGCCTACAGAGTGATCTTTCCTTATGTCTAGTCTGGATTCTTGTGGGGCTTTTTTTTGGCATTGTTCTCCAGATAGGATGCTACTGTTATCAATAGAGGAGACTGTGAAATGCTATCCTAAACAAGTACAACTACTTGTTTTAATTGAAAGACTAGAAGTTGTAAAAATCTCTAGTGAGATTACATTTAATAACTAATATGAACCAGGAAATATACAACATTATCGGTATATGGTTCATGCTTAATTTTGTGTATCATGTTTGATTGTTCAAATTATTAATTAAATTTAAGGCATATAGAACAATATATTTGTACACAGGGGAGGCTGATTCTGAATATTTGTGAAGGTTTGTAACATAGGCTCACAGAAAATATTTTTATATAATCTCTTGATGTATTTTTTAATGTAGACTTTTTAAAATTTGCTTTTATCCTGTGAAAACTTCAAACAACCTTCTTCAAAAGGGTAAATTGCTGTTACGTCACTTAAGAGCTTTTCTATGATTTGGAGTGAAAAATATTTTTAATTTAAGAAGTGAAGTTAGTTTTTTTAGTATGCCCTACCTATAGCAATTATTGAAGTAGTTTGATTTAACAGGCTGTACCTCTCAAAAAATGAGGAGCACTCACATTACAATGCACAAGCTCACAAGTCAGAACCCAATCACTTCCAAACTGAAGAGCTTATAAAAATATGAAGTACCCTAATAATTTTAAATCACTCTGTATTGCACAATTTCAGGTCTCTGATCACCTCCAAATTCAAGTGCTTATAAAACTGCTGCAATAATTTTAAATTGCTATGTGTGGAGTGATTTAAAATTCTTAAAGTACTTCAAAGTTTTGTAATAAGTACTTTAATTTAGTAGGGAGTTGAGCAATACTCCAGTATACCTTCAAGAGATTATTAAATGGATGTAAAAATTTACCATCTGGAAAGAAAATTAAACTGTTTCTTTAAAAAAAGGATGAAGTGTGGGGAAGAGAGAGAGGAGAAGGTGTAAGAGGTTGTAATATGGTAGTGGTGGAGAATACAAGGATGAGGAAAGAAGAAATATACTTCCAAATCCCACAGTGTAATAGGGTCTCAGTTTTCTTTGCTGTGTGAGAGGTGAGTTAGCAGCACTTCAAAACTTACAGCAGCCGACTAAATGTGGCAACGACACTCTCCTTAAAGCTACAGCAGCACCACCCTTAAAGCTCTGTGAATATGACAGTGACAGAAGAAAGGGATCCACATGATACAGGAATAGCACTGCTGACAGACACAGAATCTCTCAGGATATCCAACATCTAGGCTAATACTGAGCTGATACATAGAGGCACATTTGTTCCTTGATGTTCCCTGTGCTATAAAGTTGTGTGGCACTCTTAAGCTGCATTTATTTGAGTAAAATAAACAAATGTTTTATTAACTTATTTCTGAAACAACAGTTCTAAGCATGTTTCTGCTTGATAAAACACACTTTCCATTACTGTGTTTCTGTTATCATTCCTCCCCAACCCAGCATTTTCACATTTTTCTACTAGAAATTAGGAGCAAAGACACATACTCATTAAACACAGCAAATTAAAAATGTAATGGCTGTTACAGTAATGACATTTGTACTTCAGATGTTTCCTCAGTTGATGTAACACCTTTTGGTTTTAGTACTATGACTTGAATTTTGACATATTGATGATATGCTTATTAGGAACAGACCTTCCTATACCCTAAAAAAAGCAAGAGAAGCAGAGTATCAGACCAGATACTTGTAAACAACCAAAGCAATCATGTAGCTATGAGTTTCATATTAAATACTTACCCAAGTAGGAGCACTTCAGCTTTAGCTGAATTACTTTGTGTGAACATGTTTTTTCCTGCAAATATCCTTGATACTGACTGTAAGAGTCCAGGCAGACTTTTGTCAAGTGCAGCCTGCATTGAGATTTTTGCAATACTCAGAAGAAAAAAAATATCCAGAGCTTTCTTCTTCTGCGATATCCAAGCAGACAGTGGGCACAGTTCCCTACAATGAACCAGGAGGAGCTAGCAAGGTCATTGAGAGGACAAAGAAGGTGTTGGCAGCTGGGACTCAGAAGGCGAAAAGGGATGAGACAAGCAGCTATTTCTTCCTCTATTCTCTTTTTCTTTCTGCTACTGGAAGGCTGGTGCTTTGTTTGGTGGGAGCGTACCTTGTGTTTTCAGTACTTGTCTTGACCTTTAATCGATATTGATTGATTCCATGAAGACCTGAAGTCTCTGACCCTTGGTTGGCTTTGCAAAAGTACAATTACAAGGTGCTAACATCTTTCAGATGCTGAAAACACCAGAAACACCCAAGGGACTAAACCAAGCAGTGCTTTCAGGCTCATATGATAACTTTAGTATTATTTGAAAGGCACTTTGGTGTGGATACCATAAGGAAAGTTCTTGTATTTCTAACTCAGGATACAGAAGTGGGACTAGGATGTACATTGGAAAGGGAGCAAACATCACCTTAGAAAACTCTAAGAGCTTCCACAAATATCATGCAAAGTACGCAGCCTGTGAGTCTCAGAGACCATCAGCTTGCCTTCATAGGCTGATTTTGAATAGAGTTAGAGACAAAATCTAAAATAAGACATTTCTTTTCTTTATTGTTGCGAGGGCCTGTCTTTAGTTCTCGAACACACAAAAACATGTTGGTTGTCCTTTTTTTTTTTTCTACAGGAAGCAATTCTTTAGGAATAAAAAAACATTTCCCCACGGCTGTGAAATAAAGAGCAGTGCAATAACTATCCCACTGATTAGTCATACATGTGGCCTTTAAAGTACTGAACAAAAAGATCAATACCCTGATTTCCTTTTCATCTGCCTGGACCGCGAAGCATAGACCTCTTCCTTTGTTTTGTGTGTAATGAAGGAGGTAAGGCAGTGTTAGCAGAAGGAAAAGATTGTCTCCCTGTGGTAAATATATTGATGTTATAGACAGAGGCAGAGTACAGCACAGAGAATAATGAGAAATCTGACTGCTTTCCTTCTTTCTCTTCCGTTCTTTCCAGCTTAGCATTTCTGCATCCCACAGTGAATTACAATCTACAAAGAGAAGGAACTGTTTAGGGACTGGCAACTGAGAGCATTTACAATTAGTTGAATTGATTGACCTTCACAAATGCTGTTACTCTATGAGGGTTTTTTCTTCCACAGTAGTTGAACAATATGCCTTATTGATTAAACATACTCCTTTATGGTAACACCGATTTGTCTATGGCTTCCCCAGTCATAAAGTCTGCCTCCATAATTGCTGCTGCATGTTCTTGTGAGGACTTGACACTGGAGACTGATTGGCATTATGTAAATAGCTCTCCACGTCTGGAGTGTCAGGAGTCATGCTGCAAAACCAGGAGAAGTAAATCTGCCTTCCAGCTGCTCCCCTAAAGTCTGGGCTGTGCTGAAACAAAGGGAGTTATCCTCTTTATTATATCTCACCTACTGTGCACAAAACACATTTTCTTGTCTAGCTGGGAAGACTGACAGCTAAACATAAACAAATAAGTAAGGGATATTATTTGTAACAACATTTATGTCTTGGATTCTGGTATTTTATTTTGCGTACAACACGTGGGCATTTGACAATGGCAGGATTCTGCTTTGTTGTGACATGCGTTTCTAAATCTCTTTGAAAGCTGATTTTGGTGGTGGTGTGAGTGGCAGTGCATTGTCCTTCTTAAAAGAAAGGGCTCTGAGAGATCAAGATCTGGAGTGAGTCCAGAGGAGGGCCACAAAGATGATCCATGGGCTGGAGCACCTCTCCTGTGAGGACAAGCTAAGAGAATCTGGATTGTTCAGCCTGGAGAAGAGAAAGCTCTGGAGAGACCTCATATTGACCTTCTAGTACCTGCAGGGACTACAGGAAATCTGGGAGGGACTTTTTACAGGGTCATGTAGCGACAGGATAAGAACTAATGGCTTAAACTGGAAGAGGGTAGATTTAGGCTAGACACTATGAAGAAATTCTCCACTATGAGAGTGGTGAGATACTGGAACAGGGTGCCCAGGGAAGTTGTGGATGCCTCATCTCTGGAAGTGTTCAATGCCAAGTTGGAAGGGGTTTGAACAACCTGGTCTAGTGGGAGGTGTCCCTTCCCACGGCAGGGGGCTTGGAATTAGATGATCTTTATGGCCCCTTCCAACCCACACCATTCTATGATTCTATGATTCTACGATCTCTTGGAAGTTATATACAAGGTAACAGGTGGGCACCTTTCTAACTCCTTTATTGCTGAACAAGAGGTGTATGATTCAAGTGATCATGAAGGTTTATGACAGCACAGACTGCTTCACACTTCCCAGTGTCATGTTCACTGTACCTGGGAAAAACTCTCCACTTTAAGAACGAAGGAATAGAAATTTAATTTTGTTGCTAGCTCAAGTGGAGGCTTTTTCAGTACAGAGACTTTGGTCTATTTTGAACCATACTGAATTAAAAGATGTTGTCCTACCATTTACTTTTCAGCTCAGCAGGGACTGAACAGAGAATGCCAAACTCATTTCACTGAGGAGAGTAAGTAGGGTCACAAATGCTCTTAAATACGTAAAAAGCCACCAGCCTTCATTCATGTGTCAGAATCACCGAGATTTAGGGTTTGGGCAAGAATCCTCTTCCAAATTTTGAGCAAAAAGATAAATTGTCAGTTAAAACTGAGGGCACACAAAACATGAAGTGACTTACATTAGACATTCTCTTAAATGCAGAGTTACTGATTTGAAGAGCTCTGTAATCTAGTGTATGTTAACACGGAAGCTGTGGATAATACACATATGCATATAGTTTGTATAATGAGATACACAGTAGCATGTACAAGTAATGTATTAAACATGGACCATCAAGTATTTAATGCTTGATATAAGAGAATTGATGTAATTCCACAGAGCAGAGGAACAATGGTGGCACTCAGCCATTTCTTTTCTGAGTAGCTGCTGTGTTTTTAAAAATAAAAAATCAGGGAGCTGCTGTAGCAAAGTCTGCAGCATTCACAGCATGACAAACAAATTAGAAAACAGCAGATGCAGCACAAATTAAGATGTATTTAGCACAGCAGCCCATCAGATGTGTGAAAGTCTTTTGTATATCAGCTTTGCAAGGTTGATGTATTGCACTTTAGACAGCTGATAATGAACCCTTCTAGCAATTAGAGGTGGAAATACTGAGGATTTGAAATTGTGCTGTTCCCAGTGGGGGAGGGGGAAAAAGCTGCCTCAAGAGCCTAAGTGAGAAATTTACTGCTTTGTGTGTGTGCACTGGGTAAAACAAAGCAAATGTTTCTGCTTATGCACATGCACATTTTGATTTTTTTTGCTTATTATTTGCTTTTAATCCTTGTGTAATTATTATTTCATTTTATGTGTCTTTCAATAAATGTATATTTCTTTGTTGGTCTTATGTGAGTTTCAGGGCCAGTGCAATGTTTCTTGCTTTATGGGATGCGTTATTTAGTTATCTGATGGGAGGACAGTAATTTCAGCAATCTAGTGTTCAAACAGCAATAACCTTTTCAATGGTTTAGGTAATTTAAATCTTTGCAGTCTTAACATGTTCTACTTTTTTCCCTAATGTTTCTGCTACACTTTCTGACACACTGTTCACAGCCCAAAGCATAGATTAAAAACCTTGATGGAGGTTTTGCATAGGAGGAGGTTGTGTGTTTGAAGCCCAAACTCAATTCTGTGCTTGATCCTCCTAGATGCTGAGTGCTCTCAGCTCCAAGGAGATGTAATAGAAATGGAGGGTACTTAGCAGTTCACATCCCTGACCCCCCTGAGGAGAATGGTATATTACAGTGGAGCTGGGATCTGTCTGCTGTATAGATAATAATAGTTTCCATTTATATAGGGCCTTTCATCTGAGAATCTCAAAATGCACTACAAATTATAAATACGCCACAGCAGTGACATTGTTATAGTTGCACAGAGATTTGAAACTGAGGCAGGTGTTACAGCTCTTTGTTACTTCTGAACAAAAGAATATATCTGTGCATCCTCACTAGACATAGTATGATCAGTCTTCATAAAAAGTACGGAACACCATTCTGCGAACTAACATAACTACTTAGTGTGAATTGTGGTTGTTTAAAAATGTCCTTGTGTTGGTGTGTGGGCCTGTATTATTATTATAATTATTAATTTTTAACTGTTTTTATTGCTGTTGTTGTTGTTATTATGGTTATTATTGTTACTATTGTTGTTGCCATTATAATTATAATATTTATATTTATAATTACTATCACTATTTGTTGTTGTTATTATTATTGTTGTTATTATTATTGTTATTATTATTATACACAGTGTTTGTACTCCTCACTCTCAGATGCTGTGCTGCTTGAAAACACACCACCAGCACTGGACATGGACAAGAGAAGAACCCCAAGCTCCCAACAGCTGCCTGCATAGAGGTGTTGATAACAACTAGCATTTCACACAGAAAGAGTACAAGCTGGTCCCACCATTGGTATAAGCAGCACAGCAATACCGTGCAAAAGCTTTGAGTATCTCAGTCCTTAGATTACTTTTAAGCCACCAGAAATTTGAATTGTAATTAAAAATACTTGGATATCTTTTGAGGGAGCATGGGAAGAACTTTGTGAAAACTGTATTCTTGCACAAAGTAGAGAATAGAGTTGCTAGCATACTGTACTTGGAGGCTGTGAGGAAGACGTGATGGGTCTTGTGCATGAATGACAGGGCCCCTTTCCTGTCATTTGACATTGCTCCTGTTTTTGTAAGTAAGACATGCAGCTGATGACAAACAAAAATTTTCTGTGATTTCTACTTAGTTCTGCTTTCTATCCATGCTTCCTGTTAGGGACCACAAAAGGATGAGAACTGCTGGTGTATGGACGGTGTGGGACTTGCTTGTCTTTGATGTGACATATACTGGTCCACTGACTAAGAAAACCAGGTGTGACTGACTAAACTGGGAGATGGGTGGGTAGCTGTTTCAACACTGTTCTTTAGGCTTCTGGGGAATAATTCTTTGTATTTTTAGTACAAAAGGGCGTCAGTGATTCTTTCCCCTTGTTCATAACGGGTTTGGTGACAGAAATGCCTTTCCTCCCAATATATGCACTATTTTCATAGACTCTTTACCAAACCTTGATATGGAATGAAGCGTTCTATGTAGCTATAATAGGCAATGTAGTTAACTTCTATAAGCAGCATAATCCAAGATTTTGCAAGGAAAAAGGCTGATAAGCCATATAACTTCGTAGTGTTTTTGCTGGTCTTATTTGTGTGAGGGGCGAATAATGGATTTACTATGGGCATTTGTCATAAGGACCATTTGGATTAAAGCAAAGGGCTTTTTCCACAAGCAACGGTAGAACTATGATCCTGTTTTGGCTTTCAAGCCACAGCTTTTGACCTTCATTTCAAAGCTGTGTAACATTGGTAGTTATTAACAGTGATCACCTGGAATGATAGTTTTGAAATTAGACCAGAATGCCAGCCAAAGCACAGTGATTGCATTTAATCAGGAAATGAAGATGATTGTCTCTGGGCAAATGAGTTATGTTTGCACCACTCTAAAGAGAAAAAATGAGTCAGGCAGGATTCTGCCATTTCCAGGCTCTTGTTTATCTAGATCCAGAATAACAATAATGGCTAATACATAAAACATGGCTTAACAATTTTGATTTTATAGACCCATGGTACAGAATTATGCCATGACACAGGTTAAGTATCACTGTGACAGAGGCCAACAAGGTTATTTTCTGGGTCACAGAGAGTACATTTTTTATACTTACTATATTTTTCTGCTGACTGTGCTCTGAATGATCATTTAAATTTCATTTTTTATTGCAGGGATGTAAATCAGACAGTTGACTATATAATAGCCAATTAAATATTGGAAGTTTTACCAATGGCATAATTCCTAATGTAGTAATGATTGTTATATTTTTAAGAAATATAAACAGATATAAACATAGATCATGCTTATGATGGGCAAGTTTTCTTTACACAAACCAGAAGTATTTATTATTTTTAATTTTTTTCCCATAATTCCACTTCACTTCATTTTCATAGTACTGTCAAGAATGCAAGGATCATTGTTGGATTTTCAATAAAAAGGTGTGAGAAATATGGAGCTAGATGAACGGCAGCTGCAGTGATGCAGAAATTCTACCAGGTTACCAGACTAAGCAATAAGGATTGCCTTATTGTTATGAGATGGGGCTAGAGTATAGATTAAGGGCTTGTGAAATTCTTAAGACTCTTGGGGAAGTATCAAGTACATGCAAATTAATAATTTAAGCTATTTTTCAGCAATTTACTTTCCACTTTCAACCTCAGGGATATGCATAATGAAAACTTGTTTGTAACTTTCCCTCTATCACATCTACTTATCAATGTAGAAACATTTTTTGTTATTATCAATGCAAGCTGTCAAAACATATGAATAATTGTAATTAAAATATGGCAAGCTTTAATGTCCTTTTTAAGAAGGACAGGTCAGCGAAGCGAGTTTCCTCTTTATGTGAGAGAGCAACTAGAATGTATTGAGGTCTGTCCATAGGCTGATGAGGAGCAAGAGGAAAGTCTGTGGGAAAAAATTAAGGGGCAGGCTGGCATGGGAGATACAATTGTGGGGGTCTGTTACAGACATCCTGATCAGGAAGAGAGAGTTGATGAGGCCTTCTACAGGCAGCAGAAAGCAGCCTCGCAACTACAGGTCTTGGTCCTCATGGGGGACTTTAACTACCCCGATATTTGCTGGAAGGCCTACTCAGCCAGCCATTCAAGGTCTAGAGGTTCCTCCAATGCATTGATGGTAACTTCTTGATACAAATGCTGGACAAACCAACCAGGAGATGAGCGCTGCTGGATCTTGTACTCACCAACAAGGAGGGTCTGGTTGAAGTTAAGGTCTCCTTGTAACTAAACCTTGCTAGGGAGGTCAAAGACAATAGAAAGGGCTTCTTCAAATACATTGCAGATAGAAGTAACACTAGAGGCAATATAAGCCTGCTGCTGAGTGAGGTGGGTGCCCTGGTGACAGAGGATATAAAGAAGGCAGATGTACTGAATGCCTTCTTTGCCTCTGCCTTCACTGCTGCAGACTCTCCGCAGGAGCCCCAGATCCCTAAAGCTCCAGACGAAGTCACGATGAAGGAGGAGTTTGTTTTGGTAGATGAGGATTGGGTTAGGGTTCAGTTAAGCAATCTGGACATCTGTAAATCATGGGTCTGGATGGAATGAACCTGTGGGTGCTGAGGGAACTGGTGGAAGTCATTGCTAGGCCACTCTCCATCATCTTTGGTAAGTCATGGGCAACAGGAGAGGTGCCTGAGGACTGGAGGATAGCAAATGTCACTCCAGTCTACAAGAAGGGCAAGAAGGAGGACCCAGGTAACCATAGACCAGTCAGCATCACCTCCATCCCTGGAAAGGTGATGGAATAACTTGTTCTTGGCACTATCACGAGGCATATCAAGGATGAGGGGGTCACTACGAGCAGTCAACATGGTTTTACCAAGGAGAAGTCATGTTTGACCAACCTTATAGCCTTCTATGAGGAAGTAACTAGGTGGATAGATGATGGTAGGGCGGTAGATGTGGTTTATCTTGATTTCAGTAAAGCATTTGACACTGTCTCCCACAGCATCCTCGTAGATAAACTGAGGAAGGGTGGTCTTGGTGATCAGGTACTGAGGTGGATCCTGAACTGGTTGAAAAGACAAAGTCAGAGAGTTGTGGCCAATGGGACAGAATCTAGTTGGAGGTCTATGACTTGTGGAGTCCCTCAGAGGTCGGTACTGGGACTGGTACTATTCAATATTTTTATGAACAACCTGGATGAGGGAACAAACTCGCCCTCACCAAGTCTGTTGATGACACAGAACTGGGAGGTGTGGCTGACACACCAGAAGGCTGTGCTGCCATTCAGTGAGACCTAGATAGGCTGGAGAGCTGGGCGGGGAGAAACTTGATGAAATTCAACAAGGGCAAGTGTAGAGTCTTACATTTGTGGTAAAACAAGATAAGACGCATTCCTGTGTGATGTGCTCTAGGTGATCCTGCTCTGACAGGGGGGTTGGACTAGATGATCTTTCGAGGTTCCTTCCAACCCGTAAGATTTTGTGATTCTGTGATTCTGTGTGATTCACCCTGAGGAAAATGCAGACACTTAACACTCTTTTCCCTCCACAATTGCAAATAGCTAATCATAATTAGGAACCCTGATGCTGGGAATACTGCTCACCCAGGCACTAAAAAAAACCCAACACTGAAGTTGTAATTTTCCAGTCCTGTATTCTCCAAATCTGTCTGAAACACTTATTCAATTCCTACTCAGTGTTTTCACAGCTTGCCTGGAAGTAACACATGGACTCCTGCAGAAACAACTCTTCCATCGACTCTTCAGTAGTCCCACCCCAACACTTTTTCCTGCTTCCTTACTGTAAATGAACTGCTAATTGCATATTATTCCTTCCTTCCTTCCTTCCTTCCTTCCTTCCTTCCTTCCTTCCTTCCTTCCTTCCTTCCTTCCTTCCTTCCTTCCTTCCTTCCTTCCTTCCTTCCTTCCTTCCTTCCTTCCTTCCTTCCTTCCTTCCTTCCTTCCTTCCTTCCTTCCTTCCTTCCTTCCTTCCTTCCTTCCTTCCTTCCTTCCTTCCTTCCTTCCTTCCTTCCTTCCTTCCTTCCTTCCTTCCTTCCTCTTCCTTCCTTCCTTCCTTCCTTCCTTCCTTCCTTCCTTCCTTCCTTCCTTCCTTCCTTCCTTCCTTCCTTCCTTCCTTCCTTCCTTCCTTCCTTCCTTCCTTCCTTCCTTCCTTCCTTCCTTCCTTCCTTCCTTCCTTCCTTCCTTCCTTCCTTCCTTCCTTCCTTCCTTCCTTCCTTCTTCCAAGATCTGTCATGAGACTAGTGCATGCATTTATTTCAATTTTATCTTCCTGTTTTCCTCATAAAATGACCTGATTTGCTGTGCTTACCTGAAAATTTTATCCCTGTAAACAAAATGTTCTAGTCAGTATTGAGGAAATAATGATTAAGACATTTAAGAAAGAGAATAGTGGTTTGAAGTGCTTTTTGATCACACACCCCAGCTGGGCAGTAAGCTTTATGAAATGTCCCATACCAGTTCCAATATTGTTATAAATGCAAGCACTTATAAAATATTTCCACTCAATATTTGCCTTATTTGACATATTTTCAGTTATAAGTCACAGCTACCTGTTTTGACCTGTTGTGATATATTTTGTTCTAGAGATCTGTGCACTGCCTATTGTATTAAACTGTGTGCCTCCAATCAGCCTTGAAGTGTGTGAGCCCTGAGCTGGGTGTGCGCCTTAAGTCTTTTATTAAGGATAGTATTTGTTTCTCTTTGAACTAGCTCAGTAAGTTTTATGCCAAGCTTCATTTAGAGAAATGTGGGGATGTAAGTGGGATGTGAGTGCTAGCTTGCCTTGTTTTCATGTTCCCTGTAAAAGTTGTTCGTTGCCTAGCAGGGGGAGGTGGCACAATAAACGGGATGCTACTTTATTTTTTTCCCTTTCCATCTGTATTTCTGTGACATTCTGTTGAGTTTGACTGGCATGCCATTAGCTTTATACTATTTAAAAGAAATTCCTGCAGTACTTCCAGTGCATCCAAATAATTGAAAGACATGTCATGCAACAGCTTATTTTAATGACATGCATCACCATTCAGTGTTATTGTAATGACATCTCTGCCATTTAAAATGTCTAAACCAGTATCTGTGGTTTTCCACTATCACCCTGTACTTCTGTGTACAGAATGAAGAAATTTTAAATTAGATGAACCTCAGTGCTACCTGACAGAGGGTCTTTTTAGAATGCTTTTTTAAATAATTAAATTGAATAGTATCCTTCAAAAAAAGTCAACGCACAGAAAATGATAGAGCTCCTCTTATATAAATGGCATCATTTAAGTTTATTTTTTATGTCACCCCCAAGGAGTTAAGGTGAACACAGGAAATGTGATTTGTTCTGTTAGTTAACTATATGAGATCCCAGTACTAAGTTTTCACATGGGTTTCAGGAAAGCATGACTGTTTTCTCCTCAGATACTGAACACTGTGAGGAAAGACATTTTAAAATAGAAAATAGCAGAAAATTCCCAGCTATTTGGCAGTGTTTCTGTACTATATTGTCTGGTTACTAGCATGTATTTATGATTGCTGCTTTTCCATATATTTACTACTGAACTCAAGCTTCTATTCTTGGCTGCCAATACCGGAGGAAGGAACAACATAGGTGTATACAAACATAATTTCACATACCAAAGACAGACAGAGAGAGACAGACTGACAGACAGACAGATAGAAAGACAAATAGACAGATGTTTAACCATTATATTTTTCATAAAAAAATAAAATAAAATGAGAGACCGGATGAAAATACTTCCCTTACAAATGTTCTTCATACTTTAGTGGACAAAAATTATCTTAAAGCCTGCAAAATTAAGTAAAGGGAATTATTTTTTTCAAGGCCTGATTTTCATGTACTGACCTTTGTCTCACAGAATTGTTAATGGAAATTTAAAAAATGCATCATTATTTGAATTTAATTTTTAAGGAAATTTTTGGTTGATTTCAGATCCTATTCGTGCTCAGTGTTTTATAAAAGTAATTCTACAAAACACTTCAGTTTTTTTCATAAGATCACACCTTGCAATTTAGGGAGCTGAACATATTTTCCTTAAAAGTGTGGGACTCAGAAAACTGAAAAGATTAAGATTCTGGGTTTTTTTTTTAGCTTTGGGGTTATTGTTTTGGGTTTGTTTTTAACGTACATTTTGCCAGACAGAGCATTTAGTTAGAAATTCTATGTTTGTTAAGATACTGTATCCCAGAAAAACTGATCAGAAATAAAGTAAATTGGAAGGACTTCAAGAAAAGGCTTAATTGTTGGTTGTAATGTGTGTCTTGTTGAGTGTTGTACTGTTCAGGACAGGTTGAAGGAATTAACAAAATATTCTGCCAGAACACTTTGACATATGAAAGGAAGCTGCTTGCATATGTCACCATATTATCTAACCTCTCCCCCAATTTATATTTGCAATTGACATCAAAGTATGTTTTCTATTAAAGCATAGGAAGTTGAATAAATTACTGCTTCTGTTAACCACTCTGCAACACTGTGACAAGCAGTTTTGCCTCTTCCTGGCTCATGTGTTCAGAGCAGTGTTTTCAATCTGTTTTTTACAGGACTCTTTAAGTTCTCTCATGAATATCGGATACATAGCCTTTACTATTAGTTTTTCCATTAACACCATGGATGTAGCTAAAACAAGTGTAAAAATTAATGTAAGCAGACAGCTCCCTCTTAGTTGCACACATGGGGACACACAAGAGTATGATTTATTCCTTCTATTGTTCATTGTATTTAATGCACATCAGTTGCTTTGTGTTTTGTTTATTTACCTGAGCATTTTGTAACAAAATGCTCATTTTGGAGAGTTGTCTTATGTTTTAAGATAAGGCACCTTCAGTCTCATGGAATGACATTTTTACAAGACTGACTACTAGTATACTCAAAGCAAAGAACATAAGTCAACATGTACCCTATGAGTACCAGCTTTATTTATTTATTCTTTGTAAATGAGCTTTGTGCTCTGGAGGCCAGAGCTGTGTTCTTCATTTGTGAATGAATAAGTTTGTATTTGCCACTCTTTCCTCATTTTCTCAGGCAACTGGCAAAAGCCTATTGTCTAAGGACTGATATTACATGTCTGATGTTAGCAGATGCAACTGATATTGCAAACAAGGCCAACCTAACAGAAATTATTCTGAAAATTCACTGAGGTTATCAAGAGGTTTAAGTCTTTTTAAATTCTAAGAAAATTGTGATGTGATTTTTTTGCTTCAACTTTCGCCCTGCCCATAAACATTTTTAAAATAGGACCCAAGTGGAATACAACAGTTTGAGTTTGACTCAGGTACAGCATTCAGGGGAAAATACTTAGAGAAGCCTCCTTCTGCTTGTGGACAAGTTGTATTACAGCAACATCCACACGGATTTCCCTTTCAGCTTCTTTCAAGAAAGACGGTCAAAGGTTTTTCAGGGTCAGGAAATGGCATGCTGACAGGACATTCAATGTGCTTTTTGTACTCTTTCTTTAGTACAAAATCATGATCTGTTTCTGGAAAAGAAGAAAAAAAAAAATCAGGATTCTCATCCTAGCAGGCTGCCTTCATCCCTGTACTGTGGAATGATGCATCTTTCAGCATTTACTCTCTCTCATTTCATGAATCTTGCATCCTTTTCTGTATAAAACAACAGATTCTGGCTATTAGGACAGTCAGCTGGGCCTATGGGTGCTGTGGGCTGAATTTCTCATGCTGAAGTGACAATTAGTCTCCCATTTCTTGAGTGTGGTTTTGATAGTCACAGCAATTACAGAGAAAAGGAGTGTGGGAGGAAAGTTATTTTTTGCAAAAAAACCAGCAGTGACAGCTGTGCTTTGGTCTGAAGTTGGCTGTCACTGAGAGGGGAGGAAGGTGTGCTCTGCAGGGCTATAAGCATAGAGACACCTAATTTGTGAGTCCATCATGACATTGAAGAGGAAAAAAGTGCTGAAAATCTCTGCGTAATTGTAAGTGGGTTAAACAGTCTTTTTTGGAGGAGAGGAAGGGAAGGGTTCCCACAAAAGAAAACACTTCCCAGGGACACCAGTATGTCAAGCACCATCAAGTGACCAAAAGAGGCCATATAATGGTGAGAATTTGTTTGATCAGGACATGCAGTAAGGGTGGGATTGAAGCTTGGTACTGTAATTTAGGAAAAGCTCGTGCTCCAGGCTACTGCAGCTTTCCTGCCCTGGTTGTTGGTGACAAGAAGTATGAGCAGATGGGATATTAGTGTCCCCTGCTCTCAGTTTACTATGTTTCTAAGTATGACTTCAAGTAAAACATACATTAAGAACTTACCTTTATATGTCTGAACAGTTGTGAATCTAGCTGCCACCTTTTTGATCTATTTTTTGTTGTTATTGTTGTTACAGAATTTTATATCCTGAGCAAGGATGCTAGTAGGGACAGAAGAAATGAGAATTAAAGACTATTGCTAGTTCTTATTCCTCTTTTCTTTTAATTTGCTTCTACAGTATACTTTATACACATCATATAAAGAAAGCATTTAAAAGAGATGTTGGTAAACTGGAGATAGTTTGAAACCAGAAAATGATGATGTGAAAGGGCTTGGAGAACAAAAAAGTGCAGCTCATGGTGGAAATATGGATTAAGGAGTATCACACGGATGCTGGTGAGGAGGGGAAGAATTCTTAAACACAGTGCCAAAGTGTGAAGATCTGCACTGAAAAATATACTTTCCATCAGACAAAGAATGAGAGAGCCAGCTAAAATCTGTTGTAGACTTTTGAGGTCAGCGTGGAAGGTCATACTGAAAAAAATAGTCTAGGTAGATAAAGTATTTGAGGAAATTCAGCAGGGACAATCCAAAACCAGATAAACTAAAAGCCTATTTCACCTCTTTTATCTATGATTAAATACATTTTTCAGCATGGTGGATGGAAAGCTGTGAAAAACGTGTGAGGCTTCTTAGGTTTTTTTTGTAATTCTTCAGAACTATGTCTAACCAATGTATCCCTAAAATGCATGATGATAAAAAATACAGAAATGTGGACTCACAAAGAAAAAGGTCATAAATAGTCCCATTTCTTGTAGTGGGGACAGTGGTGTTTCATTTCAGAATTACAAAAAAAAAAGAGGAAGAATGAAGAAAAGAAAATGTCAAAGCAATAAAAATGAAATTATTTTGGTTATTGCATTCAAAAATTAAGTAGATTTTTAACTTTGCTGTAACCCAAAATTTCTGATTGGAAAATGTTCCCATTCACATTACACATTTGAGAATGAGAAAGGAGCTAAAATCCTGGTATTTAATCTTCTAGCTCGCCGTTATATCTCTAATGGGAAAGGCTAAAGTCTGACATTTAAATATCTGTGGGTTCTGGTCTTCAGCAATTTTAGTCAGAATTTATTCTCTGAAGTAAAATGGTGGGGATTTTTTATTAATATTATTTTCAGATGATGATGGCAGAAGTGTGACTGTTTAGTTTGCTCCCACTTCTATTCTTCTAAAACACAATGGTGATCTTGAACTAGGAGGTCTCACCATTTGTGGCATAAATTTTATTGCTCTGTGTTTGTTACTGTCAACTTGTAATTTTTCTTTTTTTTCTCAAATAATTAATTTTTGTGGTTTTATATAGTTAAAATAAAGCAATCAAGGAAGACCATTTGATAGGCCAGCATCCATATTTTCCAGTGATCTATTTTCCTTTCTGTAGATTGTTACCTAATAAAATGTATATTTGGTTATGAAATGTTTTCTCTTGAGATATTAAACACCAATTTATTAATAAAGGTTCTTTCTCTATCAAAAAAACTCTTCTGTGATAAACCGCTTCAAGACAGAAAATGTAGAGTTGTAAGAGCTATCAAAACTATTACCTGGCTTTATTGTTTGCCACATTTTATTTCTATGTTCACAACTGGGGAATTTACAATATCTTTATTGAGTGCAACTGGTTAGTAATTAATCTTTGAGCCCTTAGATATTACTTATTCATTTTTCATACCATTTTATCAAGGTCATCGTAACTCCATGTTGCAGGTGCTAATACTTACAACTTGTGGTATTTATAAATTTTAAAAGTATTTAAAAACATGAGTATTGAATTGCTTGTCATTCAGCAAAATTGCAGATGAAACAACAGGCTGGTAGCAGATGATGGTGTCTGTAACTCCTGAGTGAATAAAAATAGTGGTAGCTGTGAGGCTCATATAATTCTGTTCCCTGAAACCACACTGAAAGGGAAATAATGAAAAAAAGCAGATCTGCTTCTGCAACTAAATCTTCTCTCTTGGCCTATTGCAAAGATATGGCTAGCAGTCGCCTGTATGTGATCCATGGAATAAGGAATAGTTGAACTTTCTAGATAGTCATAGGTAGGATGAAGCTCATACAGCTAAGCAAAAGCCTAGCCTTGAGAATGAATCTAAAACTATTTTTAGATTTTCAGTGAGCTCGTCCACCTTTACATGTAGTTCTTCAGTGAAAGGAGACCTATGACAGTCAAGAATTTTTTCATACATGAGTGTTGCTATTTTTTTTTTATGCCTACAAACACTATCTCCATCTTGCTTGTGTTTGTCTTCATCCAAATGTTCATCAATAAGCTTATCTCCTACCACTGATGGTAACAGGCTGACCAATAGAAAATACTATTCTGTGAACACCATGGACATCTGTATAGGACTTATGCTCAAATTTGTCTGACCACAGCTTAAAGGTCTTGATCAGAACCAGATGAAGTGAAAACACTGTGGACCTGTGGATGCAGAGGTTTTGTTGCATTTCAGTAAAACATTTGACATTGTCTCCTACAACATCTTTGCAGCTAAACTGAGGAAGTGTGATCTGGATGACTAGATAGTGAGGTGGATTGTGAATTGGATGAAGGAAAGAAAGTCAGAGAGTTGTGGTCAATGGGACAGAATAGTTGGAGACCTGTATCTAGTGAAGTCCATCAGGGATTGTTACTGGGACCATTACTGTTCAATATATTCATCAACGACCTGGATGAGGGAACAGAGTGTGCAAGTTTGCTGATGACACTAAACTGGGAGGAGTGGTGGACACACCAGAAGGCTGTGCTGCCATCCAGTGAGACATGGACAGGCTGGAGAGCTGGGCAAGGATGAATTTATTGCAATATAAAAAGGGCAAGTGTAGGGTCTTGCATCTGGGAAAGAACAACCCCATGTACCAGTACAGGTTGGAGATTGACCTGTTGGAGAGCAGCATAGAGGAAAGGGACCTGGGGGTCCTGGTGGTCAGAAGGATGACTATGAGCCAGCAATGTGCCCTTGTAGCCAAGAAGGCCAATGGCATCCTGGGACATATTAGAAGGGCTGTGGTTAATAGGCTGAGAGCGGTACCCCTGCCCCACTATTCTTTCTTGGTGAGACCACATCTGGAATCTTGTGTCCATTTCTGGGCCCCTCAGCTCAAGAGGTCAGGGAACAGCTTGAAAGAGTCCAGCGCAGAGCCACAGAGATGACTAAGGGAGTGAAACATTTCCCTTATGAGGAAAAGCTGAGGGAGCTGTGTCTCTTTAGCTTGGAGAAGAGGAGACTGAGGGGTGACCTCAGCAGTGTTCACAAATATGTAAAGAGCGAACGTCAGGAGAATGGAGCCAGGCTCTTCTCAGTGATGTACAATGGTAGGACAAGGGGCAATGGGTGCAAGCTGGAGCACAGGAAATTACACATAAACATGAGTAAAACCTTTTTCACTGTGAGGGTGACAGAGCACTGGAACAGGCTGCCCAGAGAGGTTGTGGAGTCTCCTTCTCTGGAGATATTCAAAACCCGCATGGATGTATTACTGTGTGATGTACTCTAGGTGATCTTGCTCTGTCAGGGGGGTTGGACTAGATGATCTTTCAAGGTCCCTTCCAGCCCCTAAGATTCTGTGGTTCTGTGATCTGCCACCACCTTCTAGACATTATTAATTAAATAATATGGCAAACAATATCTCAGAAATTACTTGCTAAATTCTTTCATGCATCACACTCAAATATACTTTTCAAAGAGAGCTTGTGTGTCTTGGACTCCTACATTCTTGAATATTTTGGAGTCATTGCATAACATAGACTTGAGGGGTTGGCACCTGAGTGACTGAAGATCACTTAATTTGTTTTTCATATATTTATCATAAGCATTACTTTTTAATACCCTCACTGACTTCCCATTTTATGAATATGCTTAATGATATTTATGTCTGAAGACTCTTAGATTAAGTACATGTTGGTTCATAGGAAGATCAAAACCCAACTGCGCCTTACTGCAGAGGTAGAGTTGTATTGCTAGGACAGCAACAAGATGGGAGAAACTAACTATTTAAATTAATAGAATCATAGTCATAGAATCATCTTGGTTGGAAGGGACCTTGAAGATCATCAAGTCCAACCACCAAGGCCAACCTAATACACCAGTTCAGTGCTTAAATAATATCCCTAAGCACCACATCTACATTTCTTTTAAACACTTCCAGGGATGGTGACTCCACCACATTCATGGGCAGCCTGTTCCAGTGTCCAACCACTATTTTGGAAAAGAAATTCTTTCTAATATCCAGTCTAAACCTCCCCTGCTGCAGCTTTAGGCTATTTCTTCTCTTCCTGTCATTATTCACTTGAGAGAAGAGCCCAACTCCTTCCTCCCTACAACCTTCTTTCAGGTAACTGTAGAGAGAAATGTGGTTTCCCCTCAGCCTCCTCTTCTTCAAACTAAACAATCCCAGTCCCCCTGCACTCATAGAGGAAAGTGGTGGAACAGTCCCTTAAGGTGCCAGGAGGGGTGAACTTGGCCTGTGGAATTGCATTTTGTGGCCAGTGGACTTGGATTATGCAGCTGTGGAAGACCCTGGTGCTAGAGGAGGTGACTGTTCGCAAAGCAGCCCATGACTCTGTGGGAAGCCCGAACTGGAGCAGCTCCTGACCTCGTGGGAAGGACTCATGAAGGAGAGGTTTGTGGAGGCCTCACTCCCATGGGAAGGACCCCATGGGGAAGCAGTGGAGAACTGTAAGGAATCCTTCTTCCTGAGGAGGAAGGAACAGCAGGAACCACCAGCCTGTGAACTGACTCTAAACCCCATCCCCTGTCCCCCTGTGCAGCTGAGGGGAAGGAAGGAGACAAACTGGGAACAAAGTGATTTGTTCCTGGGAAGAAGGAAGGGGTGGGGGTAACATATGCAAACCCTGTTCTGTGTGTTGTCTGTGTGCTATGTATGTTTGATCAGTGTGAAATTAAATTATTATTTTTTTCCCCACGTTGAGTCTGTTTTGCCCAGGACTTTAACAGGCAAAGAACCCTCCTTGTCCTTTGTCTCAACCCAGGAGCTTTGTCCTACTCATCCCAGAGCATGTGTATGTAGGGAGGGGAGAGGTGAGTGAGAAGCTGTGTGGCTGTTCCTTTGTTGTTGTGCTGGGCCCAAACCACGACAATCAGTTATTTCTAATCTAATTAATTAGTACGGGTTTCTGCATGTGTGCAAATATTCAGACCAGGAGACAGAAGTTCACCAGCAGATGAGCAAGCTCCAACATAATTTCCTTACATTTATTGCTTTTAACGAGAAAAAAAAAAAAAAGCCTCTGTCTTTTTTGGTACTGTACATGTTTTAGAAAGAACGGTTTATATTAAGTCAGATGGAGAAGCTGAACTAACCAATCCAAATTTTAACTACTTTAGTCTTGCAAAGGGAAACTACATCCATGAGTTTCAGTATTGACATACAAATTGCAGAAGGCAAATGCAGGGACTAGGATTAGGAAGATCCACACACTGTAGAAGAGCAGATTCAAGGCCATCTAAAGAACCTAAAGTTGCACAAGTCCATGGGACCTGACAAGATCCACCTATGACTCCTGAGGGAACTGGTGGATGAGGTTGCAAAGCCACTGTTCATCATATTTGAGAAGTTGTGGCAATCTGGTGAAGTTCCCATGGACTGGAAAAGGGGAACCATAACCTCAATTTTCAAAAAGGGAAAAAAGAAGGACCCAGGGAACTACAAGCCAGTCAGTCTCACCTCTGTTTCTGGCAAGATAATGGAGCAGATACTCCTAAAGGCTCTACTAAGACACATGGAAAATAAAAAGGTGATTGGTGACAGCCAACATGGCTTCACCAAGGTACCTGACAAATTTGGTGGCCTTTTATGATGGGGTCACAGGGTCAGTGGACAAAGGGAGAGCAACTGATGTAGTTTATCTGGATTAGTGGAAAGTGTTTAGTTAAAGATAAGCATCTGCTGCTGTGTTACGTCATTCCTGATGTATCTGTACCAATGGATTAGAGAAACAGAGCTTACTGGGAATAAAATAGGGGGTTGGAACTAGATGATCTCTAAGGTCCCTTCTCACCCGAATAATATTATAGTTCTAGGATTCTGTGAGTCAAAGCTAGTCCAATCCGCAAATCAAATTACTGTACTAAAAATTCTAAATGACTCACATAGTGCAAGGTATGCTACACTAATCTTACATACATTCTTGATTACAAATAATAAGGGCAATACTACTACTACTACTACTACTAACAATAATAATAATCATCATCTGAAGAAATAATCCTTAAATAATAAAGAATAAAGTAATTGCACTGCATTGCATTATCTCTGGGATAAAACATCATATTGGAGGGTTTTTTCCAATACCTAGTGTCTGATACTTTAGATGAGAGGCAATATTCTTCAAGATCTCAGTTCAGACTTTTCTGATGTTCCTAGTAGTAAAATTGTAAAATATTATTTCAACTATAATTTAAAGAAAAAAAAAAAGCAAAAAAAAAAAGCTAGTGCATGTAGTTTAGTCAATACTCTACCTATATCCGACCTTAATGATTGTCTAGTCCAACTCCCCTGCTATAGGCAGGGGTGCCTCCCACTAGGTCAGTTTGATTAAAGCCCTGTCCAACCTGGCCCTGGACATTTTCAATGATAAGTCATCCACAGCTTCTCTGGGAAACCTGTTCCAGTGTTTCACCACCCTCTTTATTAAAAAATGATCCCCTAAACCCAATAGAAACTTATCTTCTTTTAGTTTAAAATCATTACCCCATGTCCTGTCACTAAAGGCCTTGGAACAAAAAATGTTCTCATCTTTTTTATAAGCCCCTTTTATGTATTGAAAGGCTGCAATAAGGTCTCCTGGTAGCCTTCTTTTCTCCAGACTGAACAACATCAATTCTCTCAGCCTTTCCTTACAGAAGTTGTTCCATCATTTTTCTTGTCCTCCTCTGTCCTTCTTATGAGGGCTGCAGAGCTGGATGCAGTACTCCAGGTGGGTCTCACAAGAATGGAGTAGAGGGTCAGAATCACCTCCCTCATCTTGCTGGCCATGCTTATTTCTATGCAACCCGAGGTACAACTGGTTTTCTGGGCTGCAAGCACATATTTCTCTACCAGAATCTCCAAGTACTTCTCTGCAGGTCTGCTCTTAATCTGTTAATCATCAGTCTTTATTGATACTGGGGATTGCCCCAACCCGTGTGCAGGACCTTGCACTTGGCTTTGTCAAACTTCATGAGGCTAACAGGGACCCATGTCTTAAGTGTCAAGGTCCCTCTGGATGGTCCCTCAACTGAATCTACAAGATAGACCTGCCACTGGCCAAGGCTGAGCCCATCAACAATGGTGGTAGCATCCCTGTCATAAACATATTTCAAAAGGAGTAAAAATGTTGCTGTGGAACAATGGCAACTGGAGAAAGGAGCGAGATACATGAGAGGAATGACTCTGCAGACACCAAATTCAGTGAAGAAGGAGGGGGAGGAGGTGCTCCAGGCACCAGAGAGAGATTTCCCTGGTGAAGACCATGCTGAGGCAAGCTGTCCCTTTGCAGCACATGGAGGTCCACAGGGGAGCAGATACCTACATGCAGGCCATGGAGGACCCTGTGCCAGAGCAGGTGCATGCCCAACGCAGGCTGTGACTCTTTGGGAAGCCCACTCTTGAGCAGGCTCCTGGCAGCACCTGTGCCATCATGGAGCAGAGCCCAAGCTGGAGCAGGTTTTCTGTCAGGACTTGCAATCCCATGACGGACCCACACTTGAGTACTATGTTCTTGAAGGACTTGCAGCCCATGGAAGGGACCCACGCTGGAGCAGTTTGGATTCATATTGGAGAAATTTTTGGTGAGACCCCACACTGGAGCAGGGGAAGAGTGTGAGGAGTCCTCCTCCTGAGGGGGAAGGAGCAGCAAAACCAGCGTGTGATGAATTGACCACTACCCTATTCCCTGCACCACTGAGGGGGAGAAGGTAAATAAATTAAGAGTGAAGCTGAGTCTGAGTAGGAGGTAAGGGAGAGTAGAAAGTGTTTTAACATTTGGTTTTAGCTTTCATTGCCCTACTTTAATTTGATTGGCAATAAATTAAATTGATTTCCACAAGTTTAGTCTGTTTTGCTTATGACACTAATTTCTAAATGATTTCTCCTTGTTCCTGTCTTGATCCACCAGCCTTTTGGTATATTTGCTCTCCCCTATCCAGCTGAGGACAAGAGTGATAGAGCAGCTTTGGTGGGCCCCTGGCATCCAGCCAGGGTCAACCCATCACACAGAGAAACAAGTGTCTTCTTACTGAGGACTCCATGCTTAGCAGTATTTCTTGCACACCATTTTAAAACATATCCCTTTTGTTATCCATAAGAGTGTATATTATGCACAAACTTGACATATTCATTCATGTCAGGGTGGGGAGCAACATCTGTATTTTGTTGTTTCTATTTGTGTCTGGGAGTGGCACGGAAACAGCGACACCTGCTCAGAAGCAGTTCCAATTCACTGTGGTTCTGCACATGTTTGAGGGTTGACTTGGAATGAAATACAAGCACAATCTAGAAAATCAGGACAGAAACATGGCAAGGAAGTACCAGTTAAAATTACTAATACTCTCTGATGTTTTAAGCTTTTGAAACTTACATAAAAAGAGAGAACACTTCAAAATATTTTGTGGGTCATGCAGGAAACATACAAACCACACTTTTTTTCTCTTTTTTTCAATTTCTAGGCATTGAAGAAATTTGTGAACAGCTTCTTAATTTCTCGTCTGAAAAAAGCTGGGAGTGATAGTAGTTTCCAGAGTGTTTACAGAGTGTTTACAGCATGATTTCAGAGTGGTTTCAGGGTGTTGTCTTCTATTTTGCACAAAAATCTCCCTTTTTGCTTGTCTCCACCAGGGACTCTCAGTATTTCTATAAGTTCAGACTAAGCAAACATCATTCGTGCTTCATTTTGCTTAATTAGAGAGGAGAAACATCAACCTAGTTGCAGATATTCAGTGAGATCTGAAGTTTTTATTAATATTTCTCCCACTTCTCAGGTGTTTAATTTTCTATAAATTTGAAATAATGTAAATAACATTTTAATACTTTTTACTGAATAAGTAAAAAATAACACGTATTATGTACATGTACATTTATCTAAAATGTAGGTTTTCTACAAAACCTAGTTTGATATTTGATGCCATAGTCATAAATAACACTGTAAATGAGATAACTGTAACATTATATTCTCTGGGCAAGGTTAATAGATTCAGTGCAACTCTAGCAAGAAATTGTAGCTGACATTTCCCTATTTTTTCACAAAAGCCTTTGTAAATCCTGAACTTGTAAATTGGACTAGATTAAGTCCCAGTGGAAAAAATCCTAGCTTTAGTGTTTTTAATTTCCTAAGTTACTGAGTAGGAACAAACTGTATAACTATAGTAAAATATGACAAAAGTACTCTTTCAAAGTTTCTTGGTTATTCCCAGGCAACACCTTTCCTAATAAAAGTAACCTACTAATATTGCTAAAAAATATTGACTTACAGTGTGCCTAAAACTATGTGAAAAGGTGAACTGATGGGCCTCAATGGAAGACCTTTCTTTTTTTTCTCAGATGTTTTTATAGTATAGAATAGAATTTATTTATATAAGATTATACGTGTCGGAAATGTTCCCCAGCCTCTTGCTTTTCAATTCACATGGCTCAAACTGCACTAATGCCCTTGAAGATCCCCTGGTTAAGTTGGTCTGTTGTTAAAACACTGAGACACTGCTCTGTGTAGAACTTTAATTTCTTCTAAAGGAAAGACAACACACAGAGTCAAAATTTGCAGACAGCTTTTACAAGTGACCTCATAAGATAATGCAGAAATATCATAACTTCCAGAAGGCTACCAACATGATTTAAGAAATCCTGTCTTCCTCCATAGACAAAGTAATTTCATGGTGCAACCTCGTTTTCAGAGTTCGTTGCTCTGTAGTGTACCTAAGTGTACATTCTCTTCCATCCATATGGCATAGTTGAGTGTCCTTCTTGGATCCTGTACACCACTGCCTTATACATTATTATGTTACTTATGAGAGTGGGAAAGAGACATTTCTAGGCAAAAACATAAAATCAAGATAATTAACAATTCAAAATGTCATATATGATTTCATATTTTGTTAGTATTAATTTAATTTTTAGCTTCTGATTAGTTTTCAGTTCTGAGGCACCTACTAGACATTTCAGGAAATCTAATTTTTCTGACTACATTTGCTGTTTTATAAGCACTCTCCATCATCACAAGGAAATATTTAAAACTATCTGCATTTTTAATACAAAGGTAATCGGTCCTTTGGAGATACTTCACATACAAAGATTAATAATTTACATATGTTGCTATAGCAACTATATATCAAAGTATAATCAGTCTAGACTGTGCCATTCATGCCCTTTGAAACAGAAATCAAATGTAAATATCAAGTTTTTTATTCAAGCTACCTAGAAAAATTTACTAAAAACTAAAGCAATAGTAATTATTTTTTACTCTGAACTATCTGATTTTAGAATAAATTTTAAAGCTTCACAGCATGTTTTTTTCCTGCATGAGTAAATATTTTATATATTCACATAGGGGACATTTGGATGCAAAATATACTTGAAAATAAATTGTCTCTTTTAATCCCTTTAATTATCTTCTAGAAAGAAAGAAAAACGAGGATAAAATCTGTACCTTTTGAGAGCTCTGTAGCCTCGAGTGATGGTGATGGCTTGAGCTAAGAGAAAGACTCACTGAGTAACAATCTGATGTCTTTGTAGCACTTCCCTCTTACTATTTGCTAGGTGCATTTTTGGCATAAAAAAAAATAAAATGTTTTGTTTGTTTTTTTTTCTAATGAATTTGTGTATTTGTGGAGGATATTACAGGTAGTATCAGTTCTAGAGAAATAGGTCAAAATAAGAGGAAGTGTTTATCATTGATTTTGAGTGCTACATGACAAGTATCTGTTACATCATCAAGGGTATGAAGTCAGAGGGATGAGTTCTAAATGAGAATTATGATACCTGATCTTAGAAAAACCCCTGCCCAAGAAGTGCTAGAGAGAGGAGGGGATTGCAAAATAATGTCAGCTCACAAGTGGCATGGAAAAAAAGAGTGAGGAATGTCTGTTCTCACAGTGTGAAAATAAAGGGACATCAAATGAAGTAGCATTGAAAATAAGGAGAGGAGGTAGTTTTTCAGTAAATGTATGAAGTTCTTTCCACAGCTCATGAAAGCTTGAAGTTTACAAGGGTTCAAAAATCATAGAATCATACAATGGTTTGAGTTGGAAGGGACCTTAAAAATCATCTAGATCCAATGT
The DNA here is from genome assembly GCF_020740795.1 of Apus apus. Lineage (NCBI taxonomy): Eukaryota > Metazoa > Chordata > Aves > Apodiformes > Apodidae > Apus > Apus apus. Next base: position 63,734,056 of record NC_067312.1, on the reverse strand, counting down.
CCCTGCATAGGCAGGGACACCTCCCACTAGAACAGGTTGCTCCAAAACCCATCCAGTCTGGCCTTGAATGCTTCCAGAAAGAGGCCACCCACAAATTCCCTGGGCAACCTGTTCCAGTGTTTCACCACTCTCACACTACAGAATTTCTTCCTAACGTCTAACCTAAATCTACCCACTTCCAGTTTCAAGTCATTACCCCTTGTTCTACCTCTTCACATCCTTGTTAGAAGTCCTTCCCCAGCTTTTCTCTAGCCCCTGCAGGTACTGTAGGTACTGGAAGGCAAATACGAGCTCTCCCCAGAGCCTTCTTTTCCCCAGGCTGAACAACCCAAATTCCCTCAGAGTGTCCTCGTAGGAGAGCTCCTCCAGCCCTCAGATCATCTTTTGGCCCTCCTTTGGACTCACTACAACAGCTCCATGTTCTTCCTGTGTTGAGGCCTCCAGAATCGAGCACAGTATTCCATCTAGGGAGTTCTGAAAGCTGAGTAAAGGGGAAGAATCCTTTCCCTTTACCTGCTAGCCACAGTTCTTTTTATGCAGCAGAGGACACAGTTTGCTTTCTGGGACACAAGTGCACATTGCCCATTCATGTTGAGCTTCTCATCCACCATCAATCCGAAGTCCTTCTCCTCCAGACTGTTTTTGACTCCTTCTCCACCCAACCTGTAGTTTTGCTTGGGATTGCCCCAACCCAGGTGCAGAACTTTGCACTTGGCCTTGTTGGACTTTATGCAGTTTATACAAGTCCACTTCTAAAGCCTGTCAAGATCCTTTGGATGACATCCTTTGGCTTAGGAGGTACTGGAGCTAAGAATGGTGAAAAATGGGAGAGATTTTGGAGAAGTTTTATTTTGCAGTAATTTTGTTTCTTATACTTCTAGATGTTCCCTGTTGGCCACTCAGAGCAGGGTTACTGGGTCTGACAGATATTTGCTGTGACCCTGTAAAACATTTTTTCTCTGTTTATTATATCAAGCAGTGATAACAATAATGAGAGAAGAGAAGAAGGATTAAAACTATTTTTAAAATACTTTTGCAACTTCTGGCAGCACGTAATCTTATCAATTTAATAAACCTTTGTAGGGACATAACTCCAGGAGCTTGTTTCTGGTATATTTCTATCTCTAAAAAGTCCAGAACAGAATCTTTACCGCTATAAAAATAGTGGGTATCTTAGGAAAGTCCGTGAGTACTAATTAAAGGGGAGGCTGGCACGGGAGATACAATTGTGGGGTCTATTACAGACCTCCTGATCAGGAAGAGAGAGTTGATGAGGCCTTCTACAGGCAGCAGAAAGCAGCCTCGCAACTACAGGTCTTGGTCCTCATGGAGGACTTTAACTACCCCGATATTTGCTGGAAGGCCTACTCAGCCAGCCATTCAAGGTCTAGAGGTTCCTCCAATGCATTGATGGTAACTTCTTGATACAAATGCTGGACAAACCAACCAGGAGATGAGCGCTGCTGGATCTTGTACTCACCAACAAGGAGGGTCTGGTTGAAGTTAAGGTCTCCTTGTAACTAAACCTTGCTAGGGAGGTCAAAGACAATAGAAAGGGCTTCTTCAAATACATTGCAGATAGAAGTAACACTAGAGGCAATATAAGCCTGCTGCTGAGTGAGGTGGGTGCCCTGGTGACAGAGGATATAAAGAAGGCAGATGTACTGAATGCCTTCTTTGCCTCTGCCTTCACTGCTGCAGACTCTCCGCAGGAGCCCCAGATCCCTAAAGCTCCAGACGAAGTCACGATGAAGGAGGAGTTTGTTTTGGTAGATGAGGATTGGGTTAGGGTTCAGTTAAGCAATCTGGACATCTGTAAATCATGGGTCTGGATGGAATGAACCTGTGGGTGCTGAGGGAACTGGTGGAAGTCATTGCTAGGCCACTCTCCATCATCTTTGGTAAGTCATGGGCAACAGGAGAGGTGCCTGAGGACTGGAGGATAGCAAATGTCACTCCAGTCTACAAGAAGGGCAAGAAGGAGGACCCAGGTAACCATAGACCAGTCAGCATCACCTCCATCCCTGGAAAGGCGATGGAATAACTTGTTCTTGGCACTATCACGAGGCATATCAAGGATGAGGGGGTCACTACGAGCAGTCAACATGGTTTTACCAAGGAGAAGTCATGTTTGACCAATCTTATAGCCTTCTATGAGGAAGTAACTAGGTGGATAGATGATGGTAGGGCGGTAGATGTGGTTTATCTTGATTTCAGTAAAGCATTTGACACTGTCTCCCACAGCATCCTCGTAGATAAACTGAGGAAGGGTGGTCTTGGTGATCAGGTACTGAGGTGGATCCTGAACTGGTTGAAAAGACAAAGTCAGAGAGTTGTGGCCAATGGGACAGAATCTAGTTGGAGGTCTATGACTTGTGGAGTCCCTCAGAGGTCGGTACTGGGACCGGTACTATTCAATATTTTTATGAACAACCTGGATGAGGGAACAAACTCGCCCTCACCAAGTCTGTTGATGACACAGAACTGGGAGGTGTGGCTGACACACCAGAAGGCTGTGCTGCCATTCAGTGAGACCTGGACAGGCTGGAGAGCTGGGCAGGGAGAAACTTGATGAAATTTAACAAGGGCACGTGTAGAGTCTTGCATCTGGGGAAGAACAACTCCATGTACCAGTACAGGTTGGGGACTGACTTGCTGGTGAGCAGTGTAAGAGAAAGAGACCTGGAGGTCCTGGTGGACAGGAGGATGACCATGAGCCAGGAATGTGCCCTTGCAGCCAAGAAGACTTATGGCATCCTGGGGTGTAATAGAAAAGGTGTGGCTAGTAGGTCAAGGGAGGTTCTCCTCCTCCTCTATTCTGCCTTGGTGAGGCCACATCTGGAATCTTGTGTCCATTTCTGGGCCCTTCAGTTCAAGGAGGTCAGGGAACAGTTTGAAAGAGTCCAGCGCAGAGCCACAAAGATGACTAAGGGAGTGGAACATCGCTCTTATGAGGAAAGGCTGAGGGAGCTGGATTTCTTTAGTGTGGAGAAGAAGAGACTGAGGGGCGACCTCATCAATGTTTACCAATATGTTAAGGGGCGAGTGTCTGGAGGACCGAGCCAGGCTTTTTTCAGTGATGTCCAGTGATAGGACAAGGGGCAATGGGTGCAAACTAGAGCATAGGAGTTTTCCCATAAGCATCAGAAAAAACTTCTTTACTGTGAGAGTGACAGAGCCCTGGAACAGGCTGCCCAGAGAGGCTGTGGAGTCTCCTTTGTTAGAGACACTCAAAACTCGCCTGGACGCGTTCCTGTGTGATGTGCACTGGGTGATCCTGCTCTGGCAGGGGGTTGGACTAGATGATCTTTCGAGGTTCCTTCCAACCCCTAAGATTTTGTGATTCTGTGATTTTGTGTGACTTCTCCCAGAAATGTCGAAATATTGGGTACAATATCCTGTGTCCTGAAGACTCAGTCAGTAGAATGTATGGATATTAAATCTTATGCAATACCTTTTCAGCGGTGTTCATCATCATCCTGTAAGAGAGAAGTTGGTGTCATAGTCAAATTTCAGTTGGAAATCTGGAACGAATGGTCAACACTGGGGATTTCCTAGTAACTCCATAGTAAATCTGTATTAGAAAGCTAGACCCACATACCTCTTATAGGATGAGTTTAGTAAGCTGGAACGGGTGGGATCTCCAGGGAGCACATTGTTATGTAGCTAGTGTAGAAGACATATAACTTAGTACTTTCCCTTGGCTTCTTGTTACAGAAGTCTGTTGCCCTGGCTTAAGAAAAATGTGATTGAAATGGTGAGGATGGCAAATGAGACTCGATTAAAAAAGAGTACACTTGTAGGTTTGCATTTCTTTTAGGTCAAAGTTACTTGAATCCATCGGTAAAAACTTTAGCATAAAAGGGATTTCCATCTGAAAGCAGTTTGACTTACGATATGGAGCCAAAGTTCAGTTGAAAAAAATATTTCAGGCATTTCACTATTTTGGTCTTAATTAAGGCCATGGGGTCAGTTTAGGTGACTGTAAAGGAACAGGTTTGCACAAGAGTACAGTGAGGTTCTTATTACCATAGCTAATGCTGTGCCTGGTTTGCACGTAGGTTCAGAGATTCACTCTTCCAAGTAGGATGACTGCCATCTATCAGAAATGCTAAATTAATCTGCAGAGAAAACCACCATCAAATTCTGTAGGGTTGTTGGGGTTTTTTTTTGTATGTGTAAGGAAAACATCTCTGCAAGAGAGTTGCTTTAAATTATTAAAGATTTTTTTTCTTTCTCCCACACATTTAATTTTTTTCCTGGTTTGAAAGACTTTGAATACTTTCTTCACTGGACTTCTGCTCTTACTAATTAACTATCTATCTAACTAACTAACTAACTAAAAATAATCTGCTATTTGTGAATAAGATCCATGGTAGATATCTAAAATCTTAAATATATAAAACTGTTCTGCTTACAGCATAGTCTATATTCTTCTTCCTTCCCAGCAATAAACACAAGACTCCACAAGTGTTTTCTGTGCTGTTTTAGGCTATCAAAGAAACTGTTATAAAAATAACAGTAATAGTATTTTTTGAGAAAATCAATCCTCTAGTAAGCTTCTATTGTATTTGCTAGTGTAAAGGTTAATAATGAATTATTTATGTAAAAATTTTAAGAGGTAGGTGAAACAGTTATTTGTGGGACATTTATTATACATAGTGTTGAATCATTTCTAGTATGAAGATATTTAACATCTTTACAACACAACAAGGTTATCTTCATGTCTCAGTAGGTCTATTAGTGACCTGAAATAATGATTGGAAGTTCAGTACAAGAACTTATGATATCATAGGAGATGCATAAAACCTCTGAATCTAGGCAAAAGCTTCCATGACTTCAATTAGACTGTGTGGTCAGAGGTGAGCAAAGGGAAGCCTAAGCTTAAGGAAAAGATACTTAAAGCTTATGGAGGGAGAAAGGAGAAAATGACTTCTTCATTTTTTCAGTCTTGTATAGCACAAGGGTGCTTCAGAGTAAGTGTGGAATGATCAGTGAACATCTTTTAGAAAGTGTTGTCCCCTGTCCACATTTTTGATCAATCTGTAAAATGTAAGTTTAGTTAACAGCAGTAAATTAATCCCCAGAGAGTTCAGTTCAGCAAGAATTAATTTGTCCCTGTGAATGTTTGACTAGTTCCATTGACAAAAGTTTATTATTGAATATGAGAATTCTGGCTGTATATGCATATGAATATACAGATTAAAAACAAGATAGACTGGAAAAGAAGAGGCAATAAATGAAAAGCACTTGACTGCCTATATAGCCAAAACTATATAAGACACTTCTTTCAGCTAATGTGTCTGGTTTTAAGAGTAGCTAAGGAAAAATCTGCCCTATGTGGCCAGACTCTTTGACCCTGAAAAAGCAGATGCAGGAGTTCCCTTGTAAATTTGTCTTGAATAATTAAGAGATGAGCTAAGCAAGTTCTGGCCAGACAGAAGGGGTTGGAGGCATGGGAGATGGTGGTGTTTCCCTACTCAGATGGAGCCTGTTCATGCATTGATCACCAGTCTCTATCTCCAAACTCAGCTGTCAGGCACCACACAACCTCTAGCTGTCAATTAAGTGGATAAAATTTACATATTTCCAGGGAATATGGTTCTTTCATGCTTTTACCTGTTTGTGCTGGGGAATTTGGTTATTTGCTGAATTCTTTCTTTTCAGTGAGAAACAGGGCTGTGACACCAGTGACAGGTCTTTAGTCTCTATCTCCCTATCAAGAGTTGTCACAACACACTGCACTTCAGCATGTATCAACAGAACAAAGTGTCCTGGTTTATAGATGTTCCAAAGTAGTTTTAAAAATTGCTTGAATCTGTTGAATGACATGCCCAGAAGGAAAAAAAAAAATAAAAAAAATTCCTACTTCTGAATCTAAACCAAACATGCCATGTTCTTTACTAGTCGGGAGACTCAACTATATCTGGCCTCAGCAAGGGCTCTGCTGTCAAAAAAGACATTTTTACCAGATCCTTACTTAATCTGTAAGGTGGAGTTGCTCTTTTAGACACAAAATTAAAACTTCTTGAGGTGAGAAACAGTGAAGCCTGGGATTGTGGCAATGACATCTGGATTTTTTAAGCAATTTACCACCTAAGCATCCTTTGGAATGGTTAAACGACAGAATTTGGGCAAGGGGTTGTTTTTCTTTAACTTTGCTCGAAGACGTATTATAGATTTAGCAGATGTCTTTGCTTTCTGTAGCACTGACATTTTAGCAGGGGAACACACCCAGGTATTCCATATCACTGCAGCATATTTAATAGTGTAGTATGCATCATAGTTCCTGTTTCTACTAGGAGTCTCTTCAGGGCAAGAGAGAATGTTGCAGTATACTAATTTAACTAATTTAAAAGTAGCTCCAGAGGATGAGAAGAATTGTCTGGCACACCTTAGATGTTTGTGCAAAAGTTAGTTATCTAAGTAAGAAAAGGATGAATCCTATGCTATGTGTTTGTGACAAGAGTTATCACAACAATGTTGTAAAGGATCCCAATAAAATTAGCTTTAAGCAAGCATATCTATGAAAAATAGAAGTACAATGGAGCTTGTTATGGGAAGTCAGTCAATATTCACATATCATTTTTTTTCCATTAGCAAAATAAGAAAAGGTGATGGACTTGAGATTTTTATTCTTTTTAGTGTAGTTCTGTAGAATCCTGTATAGTCCTGTGTCTGTCATTACAGAAAGAGTTCCCTTTCTCAAAATTCTGAGTCTGCTCTCCTTGCCAGAAAAGATACTGTTGAGTTACAGAAAGAGGATTAGATTTCAGGAAAAAAAACAAAACAAAACAAAACCAAAAAAAACACCCAAACAAACACGAACAAAACCAAACAAACCAAAAAAACCCCACTATAAAAACAGTGAAGGATTTTAGCTGCAATGGTTTTACAAATCTGTATGAATGGAGAACACCATTAAATGGGGAAGGGTTGGTGTCCTTAGTCTTTAACAGTAGACTTATAAAATACTTAGAATGAAAAATGTTTAATAGATCCTGGATTGTGACAGGAGGATGAATTAGATGCCTTTTGACATTCCTTCTAACACCTCTATAATTATTACATAACAATCCTATTACAAAAGATATACCAGGACTATAGATATTTGATTTAGAAAAGGTACAGTTATTACATTATTTATAATTACATGATAATTTAAGTTAAAATGAATCTCTGGAAGTTGTCTGCTCCAAACTTCTGTTTCAAAGTTATATTAGACTGCTTAGGACCTTGTCTAGATGAGCTGGAATATTTCCACAGCTTCTCCAAGCTGCCTATTCCAGTGCTTAACACTGTTAATGGGAAAAATATTTTACTTTATATTTAGTTAGCCAGCTGACCCTGCGGGTGCATATTGACACCACTGCCTCTCGTTTTTCTGTGCATGTCTGAGAAGGGTCTGACTGTATCTTCTCTAGATTCCTCTTTTAGTAGTTGAAGATTGAGATTATATATCTCCACACGTTTCTTCAGGGTAAGCAAACCCAGCTCCCTCTACTGCTCCTTGTATTAAATTTGCAGGGGTGATAATAAGTGTGTTTGCTCCTGAGAACACTGTGGCTATAAATAAAATCTCTTCAACTTTCAGTCTGGGCAAGAGATCACTGGGAGCCTGTAACAGCTGTCCTCTGTGACCTTGTCTTTTAACAACTTTCTTTGAATGCTTAAACAAGGAAAAGGAGCAGGTTTTTCGCTGTATTGTACTAGGAAAGAAAATTAATTAAAAAAAGTACTGCAGGCAGAAGAATAGAGCAATTTAAAAGCTCTGTAAGAGCTGTTACTCCCTGGGAATGCAAAAGACAATTGAAAGAAGACTCCTGAAGGGAATTTCATATAGTGCTTGTCCTATATCTGCAAGCAACACGAGCCAGTAAAATTGAGATAATCTGAAGGCTGACACCTTTAGCTATTTACCTTATTTGTTTCTGTGCAGCACAAGATATGTTTGGCAGTTTTGAATTAAACAGAGAAGGCTGAATGCAGCACAGTAATTCAGAGGATTGGAAGGGTTGTTGAGCACTGTGTAATGACAACACACTGTCTCAAGGACTACAAAACCTTGCTGATGACAGGCAGGGAAGCCAAATCTTGCAGAAGGTGAGAGGCTGAGTTTCTGATTAAAAAAGTGATGGCTGTTGTGTGGGACAGAAAAAGGAGAGAATGAGAGGACAACCATGTACAAGCCAAGTTGGATATGCTGTGCAAAGAAACTTTTAGTCCCAGGTGCTCAGGCTGGCCTCTGGAGGTAACTAAGAATCCAAAACAACAAAAAGAGCTGCAAAGACCAAAAATGTTCACTCCTGTGTAAATGGGATAAAAAGTGAGTTTCTTGGTACTGAGTTTAAAGTGAATGTTGTAACCCCTGGTGTTATCATAATGGATCTTTTCTTTCTAAGAAGAGGAGGAAATGCAGAAATACAGAGAATGCTTTTCAGGACTAAAAAGGCTCTCAGAATAGTACATACTGGACTGATAAAGCCTCAGTTGTCCCAATGATTTGGCACTTGAAGCATTTGACCTGAAGATGACCCAAAGCTATCAACCAAGGAGGACCTGGCCAATCATTTTACATTGTAGAACAGACTGATGAATTTTCCAATTTGATTATGGGTACTGTTAAAAACCACAAACCACAAATTTTATTGCAGAGACACCATGTCAGAATTATTATCATTTACTTTTATCAGGTGAAAGGTTTTGAGGTCTATGGATGTTTGCTTCTCTCTCACAGCTGGCAGACTGTCACTTACGCATAAGATCAAGACTGCACATAGTTAATGCTAACCAGGTCAGGCTGAGGGGTTTATTGTGTTTTCTGAGATGCTCTCACCATGTTGATGCTCATTACTTTCTGAGTTTGGAGGTGACATTCTTGGCTGCTCTGCTGATGGCCAGGTTCTGGGAGAACCAATGGAGGGCTTCTTCTGGACTCCTATTACCAGAACATGTCAGCATTGCTCTGACACAGCACTAGGATCATCTCTGAGTAATCACTCCAAACAGCATTGGTGTCGTTGCCTACAATTTATTACTACTGTAGCCTACAAGGTTTCTTCCTTCACTTAGGCATTACCTATAAAGTTGATGTGGGATTTGAATTTGCCTTGTCCATTGCAATATTTTGCCATTGGATGGTTATATAAAACCAATCTCAATAATGTTTATTTGTTAGTTTGTCTGTTTTTCAGTTTGATATAGCTTGGTTGTGATTGCTGGGGGGGGAAGAATCCTGCAACAGGGCTTTGTATGTTCTTCCTGCAATCAAAACTTCTTCTGTGTTTGCTTATGAAACTAGCACTCAAAATGTCTTTCCACAAGGTCACACATTCATCTGAAGACTGTTAGTAAAGAAGCCTGATTCCATGTTTTGATATGACTCTTAAAAGACTGTATTTTTAAATGGATCTTTGCACCTTATACTATTTTATTTTAATGTTTTAATTTACTTTGCTGTGTGTAGGTAGAAGTCGCTTACTAGAGATACATCCCTTAAACCTCCTCTTTTTTCTTCTGTTCACAGGATCATAGAATCCTAGAATCATTAAGATTGGAAGGGATCTTAAAGATCACCAAGTTCCAACCCCACTGCCATGAGCAGGAAACCCTACCACTAAACCAGGTTGCATAAAACCTCATCCAAACTGGCCCTAAAAACCTCCAGGGATTTGGCATCAACAAACTCCCTGGAAAACCCATGCCAGTTCCTCATCAACCTTATAATGAAGAATTTCTTCCTAATATCTTACCTAAATCTCCACTCTCTCAGTTTAAAACCATTACCCCTTGTCCTATCACTATCTTCTCTGATGAAAAGCCCCTCCCAGCTTTCCTGTAGGCCCCCTTCAAGTACTGGAAGGCAGCTATAAGGTCTCCCCAGAGCCTTCTATTCTCTAGGCTGAACAGCCCCAACTCTCTCAACCTGTCTTCATAGCAGAGGTGCTCCAGGCCTTTTATCATCTTGGTGACCCTTCTCTGGACCCTCTCCAACAGGTCTATATCTTTCTCGTGCTGAGGTCACCAGAACTGTACACAGTATTCCAGGTGGGGTCTGACCAGAGCAGAGTAGAGGGGCAGAATTACCTCCCTGGCCCTGCTGGCCACACTTCTGTTGATGCAGCCCAGGACACAATTGGCTCTCTGAGCTTCACCACACACTGGCAGCTCATGTTGAGCTGCTCATCAACTACCACCCCCAAGTTCTTCTTCTCAGGATTGCTCTCCAGCCATTCTCCCCCCAGCCTGTATTTGAGTTTGGGGTTGTGCTGACCCAGGTGCAGGACCCTGCACTTGGCCTTGTTGAACTTCATGAGTTTGGCCCTGGCCCACCTCTCCAGCCTTTCAAAGTCCCTCTGGATGTATCCCATACATTGTTCCGTATGCTGTCTATTGTATTTTGCCCTTGATTTGTTTTGGGGTTTTTGGTCTTTTTTTGTTTGTTGGGAGTTTTTTGTTTGTTTTTTTTGGTTTTGGTTTTGGTTTTTTGGTTGGTTGGGGTTTTTTGTGGGTTTTGTTTGGTTGGTTGGTTTAGTTTGGTTTGGTTTGGTTTGGTTTGGTTTGGTTTGGTTTGGTTTGGTTTGGTTGTGGGGCTTTTTTGATTGTGTTTTTTTTGTTGTTGTTTTTAATTATGCTTGAATGCTCTGTAATAAATCCATCTCTCAATTCCATATTCTGAAACTTCTCCCACTGGCAGTGATTCATTGGCATATCCAAGATTATACTTTGCAGCACTGTATACAGAGACACCTAAGAGAGCTACATCGGTTCTTCAATAAATATTTCACTGGTGCAAAATTTTAGCAGTGAAGTACATTGTTCTCTTCTCACTAAAGTCCACTGTGATTAGCTGCAGGAGATGGAGCCTGTCTTGGGAGCATGCATTAGCATCAGAACAGTCATTTTGTGAATGTAAAGAGAGGTCAATAAGTACATGAATATAAATTAGCTTGGTGGGCTAGTGTGGCCATTAGCTGGGTCAAGTGTTCCTATTCCATATAATTGTTTGGTGCACATGAATTAATTTGAGTGTTTAAATCCTGCATATTAATTCTGTGCTGCAGGATGTAAAGCTTTAGACTAATCCCTTTAATACTCTTCAGTAAAAACACCTTAATCAAGCAACAGCTTTATAATTAGTTCTACTTTCAGACTGGATATAATTTACTCCTTTTTATTGCTCGTAAGTTATTCCAACTTTTAATCACAATGATTAGACAGACTTCAGAATTAAGCTTAAATAGTCTTTTGTAGAAACCAGAGTAGCTGCAAGAGACAGGATTGTAAAAATTCAGACTTTACAGAAAAAAAAGTTCTGCCCCATTACTGTTTTCTGACACAGTGCTAAGAATGTGCCGTCATTTTGCCTTTTAAACATATTAAAATCATAATGTTAAAATAATGGTAATGAGCCCATGAATTGAGTCTCTCTCTCTCTCTCTCTCTCTCTCTCTCTTTCTCTTTCTCTCTCTCTCTCTCTCTCTCTCTAAGTGTGATTCAAATGAAATTATATGCATTTGTTCCGTTGCATGTAACAAATACTGATGTGATTGCAATAGCCCCTATATACAGTAAAACTGGTAAGTAAACAATGATTTAGCTTCTCAAGATGGGCTAATCTATTATTTTTTTCTGGTTTTCCAGTGAACATTTAAAAGAACAAATGATTTTCACAATGTGAACATTTTGCTGGTCAGATTACACTGCATGGAAGGTTGCATTTTAAAAAGAATCTTGAACTGGCATTTAAACTAAATATATTAAGACAGTTATTTGTGTTAATCACCTACAGGCCAGGGGATTTTTAAAACCAGACAGGTTCAGCCTGCATGGAGCTATACGAGTGGAAGCTTAGAAAGAATTGTTAGTTATTAATGAATATGCTTTTAATAACCAATTGAATCACATTTACTATGTACTAAGTGTCAATAAATGTAACCGAAATGCACGTTGAAAGGATGGATATAGAGGAGTAAGTTCATATTCGTCCAGTGTAAATATGGCTAGAAGAATAGTATACAGTCCTTTTGTTTTTTGGTTTGTTTGTTGTTGTTTTTTTTCCCCCCCTTCCTCCTCCCTCCCCCTGCAGCTTATTAGTAAATTTTTTGTGCTTCTTATTTCCTTACTGATGTACCACAAACCCCTCTTTACTCACCCACTGTGGCTGAGAGCACACCACATAGTGCATGTGTCGTTTCTCCTACCTGGTATGTTGATGAGTCCATAAAAATGTTAATAGGAAAACAATTTTTTAATCCTTTAAAAAATAATCTTGATTACACATTTATATTTTATTTAAGTGATATTAAAATAATTATTTTATTTAAAGAAAACAGTCACTGAAATATTAACACTAAAATAAATGTGTAAAACTGGACTTTTGTGTAAGGAACTTATATTCCATTTTAGTTGCTGGTCCTGCAGTTGATGTAGGTTGTTCATACAGACATATTCCTTTTGAGTCAGTGGCAGCACTCACCCAAAAAAGCTCATAGAAGCCTAGGGAAGGGGACATTACAGAGTACCCTCTTCATCAACACATCTTCTTGTCATCTTAGAGGAGCTGTGAGGGAGCAGTACCAGCAACTCCTTGAGTTCAGATAGACAGAGAGAAAGGCTGTGGGAGATGTGGTGAGTCCCTGTTGCACTGACAGTGGCTTTAGCCCCAGAAGACATGCCCAGGGACATGGTCAGCAGGTTCCCCTCGAACTTCTGAAAACATTTTATATGTAGTGAATTTCTCGGTCTCTCAGATAAGATGTTGGCTCTAGAACAAAATGTAGTTTAACTTGTTGTAACCATAATTTTAGCCCCCCCAAAAATATTTTTGTAATGGTTTTGCCTTTAATCTGACTATCTGGTTGAAATTTACTTTCAGCTAACAAGTGCAGCAATTCCTTGCACAAAAGGAACAGTCCTCAGTAACGAAAGTACAGAGCAGGCAGAGGCTGAGTAGCTATAACAGTGGCTGAGATGAAGCAGCAGATGCTGCCAGTAGTTGCTGGGTAAGAGCTACTGGCTCTGCTGTTTGAATACTGGGAGTATTCTCTGTTCCCCATTCCCAGGTGCTTTTCCTCACAAACTCCATGAATGCAGGCTCGGTGTGTCTGTGTGAATGGGTTCTGCTGCTCCTGATGAGCAAGGGTGTATGTCTATGCGTGGTGCATTGCTATTCTTGAGCATTTATTTTTTTACTTGGAACCTGTCTGCCTACCAGAAATACCCACTGTAGATATGAAAAAATAGAGCCTGCTATGGCATACAGCTATATCAGTGTTAAACTAGATATTTAAACTAGAACTTCTTCCCTGTGGTTGACAACAGAATAAACAATATGTTTCAAACTCTTTCTTCCCCTTACCATTTCTCACCAAATGTAAGGTATTTGAATAAGACTGAATTTGCCATTGATCTAATCTAAGGAAATCAAGATTAAGTTTAAATATTGTTGTCCATGAAAGACATTGGAAATAAAAAAAAAGGCTGGTGTGGAGGATATTTGATTAGGAGTATTCAACCTGTCTTCCTCTTTACCAACTTACTCTTTTCACAACAATCTTCCTTTTTCTAAATATTGGCAAAATTACTTAGCCACTTCTTTCCTGTTTTATCCTTTCCATACACTACTGAATACAAAATGAGGTTAAAAGGGGAACATTTACTAATGTTCTATTTCTACCTAGTTTGATTTTCTTATTGGTGCAGCATTATCTAGTCAAAGCGACTTCCTCCAGCAGCCTTTTGGGAAGAGTTCTATGCTAAAGAAGATCTTTATTTCATTCTGCCAAGGAAATTAACCAATTTGATAAGATCCATTTACTCCAGAGAAAGGGCATAACTTCTTTATTTTCAAGATTGTGCATTTTTTCCAACTGTAAAACATACTCTACTATTAAAGCCATAATTATATACACTTGTCAATCAATCTTAACCTACTATAGTATGGTTATGACATTCTATATAAAACATAGAGGATTAAAGGCTTTAAAAAAATAAAAATTACATATTGTAGACAGAGTATGATATACATTATTAGACTGCTAGAGAGGTAGGTGTGGGAGAGAATGATATATCCATTTTTTATTTTTCAGACATTAAAGAATTATTGAAGGATATCTGCAGAATATTTAGGATATTAAATTTTCCTTCCTTTATTTTTCTTCTAGCAAACTCTTGCAAGATCCCATTTATAAAGTGGTTGTATAACATACACACTACATCATATTAGGAAATTGTCTAAACTTTTTTAAATAAAAGAAATATAGAAAATAATGCCAAATTACTACAAATATCTTATTTTTACAAAATATAAATAATTAATAATGTAGGAGGACTATGTGTTCATTGATTTTGTTATCAGTTTCTGTATTTTAGAATTTGAAATCTGGAAGAAAAAACACAACACTAATTAGTAATTTACTGCCAGCAAGAAATTAAAGTACAAGAATTCTCTTCCTTAGTTTAGTCAGCTTTGAATTTGATAGGATAGTGGAGAAGTGTGCTAGAACAAACACAGCAGTAAAACAAATCCATGTAAACTGGACGATGGGAGCATATTTGTACAATCTCACCTGTAAAAATGGAAAGGGTTTTCTGTAAGCACCTGTGCAGTTTTTATAGGACTAGGAAGAGCAGGGTGTGGTGTGATCAGCATCACTTCTTCATCATGTCTTGCCTTGTTAAGAGTGGTAGTGGAGAGGAAGGTCCTGCTAATCCATTCATTTAATTAACTCTTCCAGGGATAAGCAAGAGTAAGCTCCTAGCTACTCCTTGTCCTCTACAGTTTTGTGATTTGTTTTGTTGTTTGTTGTTGTTCTTATTGTGGGGGTTTTTTGTTTGTTTTGTTTTATTTTTTTAATCAATCAATCAATCAATCAATCAAACAAGCTTTGAAATAATCAGAGAGACTTTACTGAATTGTGAAAATCTGTATTGTTTGTGTTCTCCTTGCTTAGCTGCTGTGGATACTGCAGGAACATAAAGTCACTGAGTCCAAGTTCAACTATCTTTCACCCTGGTAATTTAAGGAGAAGTTAACCTTGCTGGAGGACTGTGCACTGGCTGAACTGTTGATGCTCTCCCTATGTGTTTTTCATCTGGGATTTTGATGTGGCAGAAAGCTGAGGAGTTCTTGCTCATCTCATATTATGAGCATATTCATTGCTGGAACTTGGTAACTGAGGAGCAGAAGTCCACAGTCATTGCCTCAGGGCTGACAAAGGGTCTGTGGGATGATATGAGCAGTAGGATCTGAGGACAGGATGGAGACAGTGGCTTAAACTGCCCTGAGGTTACTGACAGCATCCAGCAAACTCCAATATTCATATGACACAATTTAAATTGCATGTAAAAAAAAAAAAATCAACTTTTTGACTGTCTTCAATGAAGAAAACTTTTATTACTCCTGTTTTCTAGATGGGCAAGGGAAAGAAAATGTTACTTAGAGGTGTTGATTTCCAGTGACCGTGATGCTAGTTGGGAAGCTTGGCCTGCAAGCAGTTGGAAAACTTGAAGGAATGGGATGTTTGAATGGTTAAATACTAGGCCTTCTTTTTTCCTTCTGCCTCAGGCTTTTTGTGTATTTCAAGAATTATCCTCTGCCTTCTTCTTGGTCCAACCTCTTACTGCTAAAGCACATAGTTTCCTTCCTAAATCCTGGGTTTCTAAATTTCCCAGTTCAGACAATTCCCAATTTCTCAACAAAAGTTGCACTTCTCTCCACCCTACTTGCATTTTGCAGAAGGAGAAACATCCGCAATACAACAAGCAAATTCAGAGGGAAGAATAGAGCTTTCCTTAACAGAACAATTTTCTCTCCTCTGTGGTTCTCAAATATTTTTTCCTAGTAGGAAAACTTGTACATATATGTACATATGTATATTATGAGAGACAATTATAAAAGAGACACCATTTAATTATTGTCTTTGTACAACTTATGACAATACCTTGATACACTCCATTAGGATTGAAACATCTTTTTTTCCATGTACATTTTTTTACTATGAAGGCAAAATTTTTTTATGTTTTTGCTCACTCTCATGTCTTAAACCCCAATGATTGGTCATAGGTTCTTCCTTTCCTTGTGTTATATTCCTAATTCTAAAATGAAGAAACATTATTCTAAGTGAATATTTAAAGAAAGAGTTAAAGAAACATAGAACACAGGATTCCTGTATTTTGTTTAGAGCTTGCAGGTACCAAATGTGAATGTGTACAAATAGAAACATAAAAAACTTAGCTGCATTTATAAAAAGACCTAAGTGGATAGAAGCGGAAAATAACAATAACAGATCTGATCTTACACTCAAATTTTGGGTGAGGAGTGTGAGGGAATAAGTTAATACTCCACTTTAACAGATACAGTGTATATTTCCCTTTCTTTCTTCTTATTCTTTTTTAAAAATTCAGCACTAGAATTTATGTAGGCAATCACTCCTAAGCAGAGGCATAAAATGAGTCTTCTTATTAAAGCATTCTCAAATGCAGATTTGTAAAAGTCTTTGGCTTTTAGCTTAGTAAGAAAATTAAAATAATTTCTTAATATGACTTCATCCTTCTGTTAAAAAAAAATAAATTACAACACACATATACACTGCTACCCATACAAATCATATAATTATATTTGAGTGTAATGATACATTTAACGTACAAATAGAATAACCTACTATCTGATCTCCTAGTGACCAAGTCCTGGTCCTGCTGAAATTAATAGTAAGGTACCCTGTTTTGGGAAAATTATTCCCTAAATTATTCCCTAAATTATTAAATTAAATTTAAATAAACTGACAATAAAACCCCCCAAAGCATAGACTTTATTTGTTTTTGTGATGTTGTCAGATCTGTCTTGCTGGTGGGGGTGCTGAAGTGAAGGTGCAAAGTAAGGAAGCAAGTGAGTGATGTTGGCACTCCATTCTTGAGACTTTAGACTAGAACGGACCTTTGTACTGCATGGGGAGTGCAAGACATGACTTTTATTTTGAAATATCTCTGGTGGAGAAAACACAACAGAAACTCAAACTAATTTCTCAAATTCCAGGCAGACAAACATTCAGAGTTACATTCATACTTCCATGGCTTGAAAGCCTCAGGATAGTTCAATGCAGCTCTGTTTTTCAGTGAAACCATTTAAAACCATCACAATGAAATGTGATGAAAACTCCAAAAATGCTACCAACTGAAGTCAGGTTCCTCTCAGCATTAACTGTAATGACATTTGGGGTACTTAACAGAGATTTAAGATGTAAGAAGATTTCAAATTAGGAAAATAAATATAGTTGATCCCTTACCAGATGTCTGTCTGTAGGGGCTAGTTACTCTTGACTTTGGTGGGCACGATAAAGCTAATCTTTCATTCTAGTTCAACTGTTCAAGCTCAAGGCTACTGGCACTCAAGCAAACATTCAGGACAAATCTTTTTGACTCTTCTAAACTGTAATAATACCCTCTTACAACAAAAAGGCAAAATTTGGCTTTTCTTTAAACCTTTCCTTTTCACAGAAATTAAACCTAAATATATATATATATATATATTTATTTATTTATTTATTTTTATTTTTTTTTTTCAATGAAACCGTATATCAAGCATATATCCAGCACCTTGCTTGTGTTCACTGGATTCAGCAGAATATGATTGCTTTTCCATAGCCTTTCCGGAAAGTCTTGTTCAATCCTGTAGTGCAGCATGGTTTGCTGCTTTTCAGCTCCCAGGCAACAATAACCTCTCATCATGATTACAGAGCTTCCTGCAGACAGATGGGCCTAATCCCAGCACTCCATCAATTTAGTAATCTATTCCAATCAGGACTTGATGGATTTGATAGGCCATCTGTAGCCAAGTGAGACAGATTCAAGACAGGTCAAAAATGGGGAGGCTTTCAGAAAAGCTTTCTGCTGTTACACACAGACAGTTGTACTAACAAGAATGAAAATAATAATAATAAAAAACCCAACATAATGACAAAAACCCCAGAGAAAACCCCAAAAAATATACCACCATGGAAATTCCTCCCCTGCCCTCAGTACTTCAAAAAATTAATTCTGTTGTAACCACATTACCGGTGACTGAGAGTGGAAAGAATGAATAATACTGTCCATATGAGACTTTATGAGTTGAAAAGAACAGATAAATCTACATACAAATGATGAAAAATTCAGATGAATATACTTGGTTCAAAAAATGTGAAGGGGAAGAAAAAAATTTTGAGGAGATGTTTAGTTTCAAAGGACTATCAATAAAATTACTTGCTCTTCAGATGAAACAGGACATTTTTTCAAGCATATAACATTTCATTTTAGTGAAGTAGAGATGGAAAAACCATGGTTTGGGTTGCCTGGAAATGACTCTGGCATTGTCCCAAGCAAAATAATCCATAATAAATTGTAACACACACATCACCATTAAAAACAGCCAACTGCATGCATATACAGTCAGTGGATTTAGTTTCTGGCATCTACGTCTTAACTCTGGCCTTGGCTTGGAAACAGGTTCAGTGCTGACGCACTGTCCTGCTCATGGAGTTTTGTTAACTTGTTAACTTCATCGGGATTTGAGTTCAATTGGTCTGTTTGTAAGATCACACCTAGCTATACTGCAATCACCATTCCACAAGAGTGAGAAAATACCCTTTATGTGTAACAAACAGTGAATTAAAGAGGCTTTTGAAAAGAACAGAATATAATTATTCCTGTGGTGTATGCTAGAGGTGGCAGAAACATCAACAAATTAAGTGAATTTTTTTTTGTTTGCTTTGTTTGATTGTTGTTTTGTTTGATTGTTTGTTTGTTGTGGTTTTTGGTGTGTTTTTGTTTTGTTGGTGTTTCTATTTTTGTTTTCGTTTTGTTTTTGTTTGTTAACTGGAAAAAGTGTCTGGTACAAAAAGCAAAACCACACACTTTCATATTTTAAGAAAAATAGAGTTGTTCGATATTTAAATATCACTGATACTTAAAAAAGTTTCCTTAGTATTTTCTAACTCACATTTCTCCAACTGATTTAAGTGCGTGAAAATTATTAGAAATACTCTAAACAATTAAAGTGAAATAAGTTAACAAAACTATTATATTTATTTTAATGCACAAGAATATTTATGTGAGAGCAAATGATGTTGTGATACTAATTTAAAGCTGTTACAGTTTTTATACACTCTTTGGATAATCCTTATCTTTCCACAGCTCTCCTCAACTACAAGAATTAAATGAAATTTCCTTAATCTTTTCAGCTTCCTTTGCCATGTGGCTGATCTGTTAATCTGAGTTTCATCTAAGATTTCAAGGAGCAGATGCATGGATGATTTTAAAATATTTTTAGTAGTGGACACAGAAACTTAATGCTTGTATTCTCATTCTGGTGTTGTAAATAAAATCTTTATGCAATCTGCCTAGTGAGTAGAATGTTTTGAAATTAGCAAACGAAAGAACCTTTGTTCCTCCTAAACTTTCAGAAATGTAATTAATATGATCTGGGGAGCTTTTAATAAATACAAGAACCTAGAGCAAACAATGGTAGCAATTTTGAAATGTGATTAACATGGTACTTCTTAGCATTTCATCTCAAATCCCTTGCAACATAACCACATCAAACTACAATCCTATGTCTTCCTTGAGTTGCTTCTTAGCCTGAAGCTTTTTCAGTATGTTCTCTGGTTTATTTCAGGTTTTGCAATCTAATCACTACTGTGTATGGCAAACTCCCCACTGAGCATTAACAGCATGTTAAAACAGAGTGTGGAAAAAAAATCAAAGGAAATTACTGTCTTTAATGAATATAAAAGTTGCCTTCTCCTTCTTTAATTTTAAATTCAAGGACGTCTCCACATGAATGGATTTAAAGACAGAAAAACACACAATAACAGGTTTGGTTATATGGTTTGTTAAACACAAAATAGAGCTGTACAGCAAAACCTCAGTTTCTGCCATGACTGAAAAAGTAATAACATGTTTAGAAAAGAACACACTTTAATGAAGTTATGTCTGATGCAGGGAAGGAAAGGAAAGAAATTCTTCTATTTAGACTGTCATAGCAGACTGCACGAACACATTCATGCTCATTCTACACAGACTGCAGGGGAAAAAAAAGTCAAGATCTAATTAAGTTTACAAGCTTACTGCAATCGGAAATTTCTCTTCTGTTAGATCCTGACCATTATGTTCACCGACCTTCACTCCAGAAAGATCTTCCCCCCAAGAAAACACTCTGCGGGAATTCTGATTTGTTTCTTTATTCAGAGTGAGATTTGAGATAACTTGTACTCAGCTTAGATCCAGGTTCCTCGGGAATAAAAGAAACTTCTTGAGAATGTAAGGGAGGAAGGGAAAAGAGAATCTATTTTAAAAATGCAGGCATATGCAACATACCAACTGTTCTTAAGTGTTGTGACAGTTTAAGATAACTCTAAAATATGCACCAGGGACTCAGTCATGCAGCATCCAATTTTCCACTGTATTTAAGTAGAATACAGAACAGCAAAAATATTAACATACATTTTTAATGTGTGTTGTTTATAATGTAGAAGTATACATCATTATTTACAAATTAGTTTGTGACTTCTGAAACAATTTGTATAGTCTGGAAAAAGTAGAGTGCAAAAGAGTCTTTGTAAGAGGAGTGTGATAAGAACAGTCAGGCCATAGCAAAGGTGTATCAGAAACTTCAAAGGTTTCTGCCTTAACAAAGATATTTCCTACTGTCTTTTCTCACTTGCCAACATTTCCTTCTGTACCCCCAGGCAGAGTAACTGATCTGAGCTTAAACAGGTGAGTTGGTCAAATAGTTTGAAGAGTAATTTGAAATCAAAGGAATAAACATAGATTGCATGAGAGGAGTTACTCTGCCTTCTTGTCCATTGTCAAGGGCTGGTAAAGGAGAGGGTGTTGTCTGCGTGGTTAAACATATGTGAAGGTCAAGGAAAAAGCACATGTTTCTTGAATTATCAGCTGTGTGTAAAGCTTTCCATTGATGCTAATGAAACATCTTTACTGCCTAGATACAACTATTGCCAGTTGTTTGAAAACACCCTTGTGAATACGAACCTTTTGCATTTTTTATTTGTTGGATGGTAATTTTAAATTCTGTTTTACTTACCCTCAGTTTGACTTAAGATAATTTTAATGTTTCATAATCTCCATAGATCTGTGGAACTTTTAAAACTTTGTAGATAAAAGAAAGGTGAAAAACTTAGAAGTATAATTTTTGACATTTAGGAGTGAAACATGCCATTTCAGTGAGAACTACATATACTGTGTGTCACAAGTATTGAGTTGTCTTTTGTCCTCTAGTTTACATTCCACTTCAACTGTCCAGCCTTGTAGATAAGCAATTCTTTTCTTTTCTTTTTTTGTGCTGCAATGGGTTGACAACTTGAATATAATGCCTGGTGAGAAGGATTGAAGTGAAGGTAAACGAAAACCATCATATATGTTTGATAATGAGGATAGAAGAAAAGCAGGAAAAGATGGGAAGGATAATAAATATTTTCCTTCTCACTGTGAGCTATTTTTGGGCTTTAAATGGTGGCTTGTGAGTTTGGGGTCTGAGAAAAAGTGCTAGGTAGCTCCTTGTTTAGATGAATCAGGGTTTAATGTCCTTCCAGCCTGAAAAGAGGTGCTTGGGGCTGATACAGCCTTCACCAAAGATGTGCATTATCTGTAAAAATCCAAATATGTTCTTGAAGTCAAAATACAGGAAGACAGTGGGGTGGAGAGAGAAGAAAAATGTGGCATAGTTTGGAAAAACAAAGGTATTCACTCTCTTCTCTCCTTCTCCTTACCCTCCATCAAGCTGAAAATGTCTTTCTTTGTCTGTGCTTTGCATGAAGCTACTAGATCTTAGTGTCTTTTTGCATAAACAGGGACAGTCTTCACTCAAGTAAGCATCTTTTTCAATGCTGCCATAAGATGTTAGAGTAAAAACTGAAGTTATTTACAAAGGGACATTTTCTATTTATTTAGAAATTTTAATCTCCAAAAAGGTTGCTGAGGAATAGAGAGGCTGCTTCTCAAAGAAAAACTTTAATAAAGAAACAGTCACTGATTAAAGCCCAAGTATGTAACTAAGGTTTCTGAAGATTACATGAACATTTATAAAGTATCATTCTGGAAGAATTGTTTAAATGATTTGTATGTAAAAGCGTGGGCAGTTACCTTTAGTCTAATAGAAAGCCTAATCCGCCTAAAAGTAATTTTTAAGAGAGCTGTGATCTCAATGGCAGTCAGAAGCAAGCATTAGCATTTTTTTCCTCATGTGATGTTAAAACTGAACATTTCCCTTCAGTGAAGAAGGGAGAAGCTATTGGATTTGCAAAGAAAAGGAATGGTCTCAGTGTGTAAAGGCATTAAAGCCACTATTTCACTTCCTTAAGTCATGATTTATGACAGAATGAGACAATGAAAAATATGCTCACCTATAAAATTAACTAAGTGTAATTAAATTGGGTAATGGGGCATATATAATATGCACTTTCCAAAAAACATTGATGATTTGTACTTAAAACTGTGCTTCTGTAAGGTATCTTGATCATAGGATCACAAATGAATGGATCTACCTTCCATTTCTAACTAGCATCCAATGTTAGACATCACCATGGGGAAAACTGGCAATAATAGCTGAGTGTCTCTGAGCAGGGATTTCTTACATTAGAATAATAGATTTTGATTTGAAGGATTACTTTTAATAATGCTATATAAATTCCAATTTTCCTGCTTGATTTTCCAGCAGATTTTAAAAAATTGCATTCATGGTTTTGTCTGCATGGAGAAAGCATTTTGGCTGTGTCATAGCAAAGCAGATAAATCAGAACATAAGCATGCCTGTGCACAATTCCAAACTAATTACCTTCATCTGCAAAAAAAACCCAAAAACCCAATAAAACCCACTCACAAAACTGTACAGCTTGTTTTGTATAATTGGGTAGGTGGCTGGAGTAACACAGAGTTTTTTGAAAGCGGTCAGACATAAGCACGAATGTGCATGGAAGTATTTCAGGACAAAATCCAGAGCAGGCTTTGTGAACACAGGTTCAGTTTTCTGTCAGTCTTTATTCGTATGAAGGTCCCCATATTTTCTTTAACTGTGTGTGCCTGGGTATTCTGAGTGCTGAACAACAATACTTATGCTTAAAAATTGCACATAAGAGTCATCTGAACTATGCAGTATACATCGTAAGGGCACATCTATACTGTGGATGGGTTTGAGACAGTTTCACACCAAACAAGTAATATGGACATGTTAGTACAGTTTAGGCATAGGGCACAGCAGCTTTCACAGAGCTCTGACTGATGACGGCTGCATGATAAGGCTTTCACTGAGTTCTGGCCTACTATTAACAAAAGATAAGAGATAATGGTAATTACATTTGAGTAATTTTACTCGAATTCTAATAAGGATTTGGGAATCTAAATATGTTTTTATTTGTTTCACAGCACACTTAGAACCTTTCCTGCAAAATCTTAGGCCAGCTAGCAGCCTGATTTTTTTAAAATGTAATTTTTACTTAAAGAAGCTTGTTTTATTTATTTTAATAGTCATTTTGAAAAATGTAAGTGATGGATTCCTACTCAAGCCCCTTTTGCTTCCAGTGTGGAATAAGGAAGGAACGCTATCAAACGTGATCCCTCTGGTGTTGGGGGGAGGGGAGAGAGGTTTACATACAAGTAATTCCCTGTACATGCTTTGCATCTTAACTTTTCATAAGGTTCTCATTACTGACAAACACTAGCAGTGAGCAAGCAGTCTAATCACATTTAACATCTGCTGTACATTTAGTTGCATATAGAATTTAGCAGCTCTGGAGGAAGAGAGTATGTTAGATTTTTTTCCACATACACTCATTATTGACATTTGGCTTGAGCTAAATTATAAAATCAGTGTTGAGTATGGGTCTGTTGGTCTTAGCTCAGTCTCTTATGAATTGTAAACATGACTTGAATAATATGAGAGTAGTAAAGTATAAGCTCTCTGTTCAGAAATGAAATGTATAACAGCCACCTGAAACAGCAACATTTCCATGCAGGCAGAACAGACAGAGCAAAGTACATTGTAGGCTACTACACCTATTGTTATTGCTAAACGGCTGTAGTTAATTTAGAAGAATGTTGACCTTACTGGATGATTCAGTGTAACATGGCAGTGGCTGTTACAGATGAATGAACTTGTGTATAATTGTCCTTTTCTCTTTTAATAACATCAGGAGATGTGACATTACTTACGACGAGGTTTTTTCAGGGCACTGTGGAAAAACCTTGTCTGTGTGAAAAATATTATTTGCCTTAGGAAAAGGCCATTTCTCTCTATAAAATGCACATTATGTCTGGGATCCTACTGCTGTAAAAAAAACACAAAAAAACCCCTGTGACATAGCATTCTTTTATAACTTTTCACTTTAGCTATCTCTGCATGTGATCTGCAGGTTATAGATACATAAGCAATTACTGCATATTTGAAGGTTCTTTGAGCTTTGTAGCTAAAAGAGAAATTACACCTAGCATTCACATGCAAACATTTAATTTCTTCTGATATGATATATAAATATAAACAGAGTTTCTGATTGTGCTTGGATACATACATACACATGTGTGGCAAGTTGCATTTTGCTTTCTTGCTCAGTGTCTCGGTTGCATGTACCTTGTTTAATTAGGTACAGCTAATGATTATCTCTGCTAGTATATGCCTAGAATTTAAATTGAGCAACAAGACCAGTCATTTCCTAATGATTCTATTAGTGTTATTTTAAATCAAAGAGATTATTTTATTCAGATATGAAAATGCTTAAAGCAGTACTATGATTCAAATCTAAAACTACAAAAAAAAAGATGAAAAAGTAAGTATATTTATTAAAGGTGACAGAGATAGATGAGATTAGCTAAGCTTTTTGCTTGACAGCATTTTCCCACGACATATGTTCAGTGCTACCAGGGCTATTACAGAGAGCACTGACTAATCAGGGAGACAGATTTGCAAACAGTGACTGCAACACATGGTGGCCTCTCAGTGTTAAAAAGGACCATTGCAGTCATTTGTAAACATGGTCAGATAATGTGAGAATTTATCATTTTGATTGCTTCAGCCACAGTCATCAAACCCAGATATCTTTTTCTCACTACTTCAATGGCTTGTAAAGATCTTGTAAGTTAGCAGTGTCTGCTGCTGCACAGAAGTGTGACAATTCTGACAGCTTTTTAATGATCCTAATCTTGATTAAGTGTATTACAAGTATTACCTGTAAGAATAATCAGTAACTGTGATTTTAATGACAAGTTAACTTTAATTACAGCTGGCTATGTTAAGCCATGTTCACATAAACCCTTTTTGTTTATCAAATATTGCACCTATGTGAAGAAGTCAAATAAAGCTGATTGTGGGAAAAAGCAGCTGAAGCTTAATGTGACTGATGTAGCCAGTCCTAAGTGCTCTGCTGACCTAATTTTACAGCTGCTCAGAGAACACATTTGTAAATGGGCTTGTGATTGGATCTACAGCAGTCACATGCACTGAATACAATATCATTTATTATGATTTCTGTGGTATGTGCACAAGCAGTAGAATAAGTCATAACACTACTCAGTAAAGGAGCCAAAAACTTACAGTTGTCAGGGCAGAGACTGATAATTTAGGTTACAGACATCAGTTTTTATTATTAATCTTGCAATCATCTTTTTCCAGGAAATATAGCTATATTAGTAGTCTTTCTCAGATTTTCAGGACAAAACTGTGAAGTTATTTTGCATTTTTCATATTGATGGATTACATGAAAAACGAAAGTCTCTCCTCTCCTCTCCTCTCCTCTCCTCTCCTCTCCTCTCCTCTCCTCTCCTCTCCTCTCCTCTCCTCTCCTCTCCTCTCCTCTCCTCTCCTCTCCTCTCCTCTCCTCTCCTCTCCTTGTCCTATCCTATCCTACCCTATCCTACCCTATCCTATCCTATCCTATCCTATCCTATCCTATCCTATCCTATCCTATCCTATCCTATCCTATCCTATCCTATCCTATCCTATCCTATCCTATCCTATCCTATCCTATCCTATCCTATCCTATCCTATCCTATATCCTACCCTATCCTATCCTATATCCTATCCTATATCCTATCCTGTCCTGTCCTATAGATGTTTTTAATGTAACCTGTGTTACTCAGTGATAACTTATTGTCTGTATTCCTGGATCAAAATAGGGTTTGAGTCAAAGCAGAGAATTTTTTCATAACAATGAAACTCCATGCTGGAATACTTGAAAGATGGATCCCTTGCAGCCAGAGTCAAGTTGAAAAATTGCTCTGATGGAAAGACTTCTCCAGACTTCTAAAATGGTGACAAAAATTTAATCTGAGCTCATTTACCTTTGGATGTGACATTTCTGCACAATTCAAATTGGAGGCGTGTTTGAGCAGTGAAAGGGGAATGTCTTACACCCAAAGAGTCTAACTTTCATTGCTCAGCCGAATTGCTCTACTGGACTAGTGAATAGTGAAATGAACTCTAATGAGTGTTCTAACTTTTTGCTTCCTTTTTTTAAACTCATTTGGCCTATAAAAGGCAAGCATATACTCAAGCTATGAAGTGTGCTTTGTGAATTATCTCAGGTGAGAGCAATAGGAACTTCAAATGTTGTCTTTTTAATATATGAGATTTGCATTTCTTGAATATTTAAAAGATGTCTTAAATCTTGAAAAGATTACAGAAATCTTTCTGTACATTTTGAACAAATCTTTGTGTGTGGTGTCACTAAAAAGATAAAAAAGGTTCCAAAATATTCTGTTTTCCTATCTCTAGCTGATCTCACTGTTTTCATGCAATTTTCTGTATGTATATAAGAAAGTCTATGTGTAAGTATATGTAAGTATAATAAGAAAGTACCTTTAATATTTTTACTTATCCTTACTTTGATCTTTGCCAAACTGGTCTTATTTTGTCTTTTCAACTTGAAGCACTTGTGTGTGTATGCATGCATATGGTGCAGAGGATGTGTAAAAGCTGATTTTACAAATAAACTTTTTTTAAAAAAAAAAAAAAAGCAGAACTTATCCATCACAAAAAACATGCTGTATCAAAAGTACATTCTGAAGTAGTATCAAAGGACAAATTGACTCTGATGGATTCACTGAAAAGTAAAAGTTTAAGACACAAAAATCTGGGAAAAAAATATTTGTCTGAGCAGCAGGAGTTTTTCTCCTGAATAGAGAAGTCATTTGCGTGTTCTTTCACTTACAAGTAAAATCACATTAAGGTCTGAGATGGGATTTTTGTCCTAATTCTGATTTTTTAACCTGTTATGTAGCTTTCTGCATTCCAATACAGCTGCTGAATTTCAGAATTATCCTCTTGTTCTCTGAATTGAATCTTAGTTGTACTGTTAAAATGTTTTGTCTTCCATATGTTTGTTTTCTTAGTCTGTATGCTGAGTTACAGTACTCTGGTCTGCTTCACTGTGTTGTTGCCTTCCTGGTAATTATACGTGGAGAGACAGCAGGATGGTGAAAATTGCAAAGATTTTAGAAAATATTTTTTTATGCTGTGGAAGAATGCATGAGATCATCTGAGAGTTCATTCATGCCTAAAATCTGGAAAGGGAAAAATTGCGACTAAAACACAGCCTCAAGCAATATTGTGCTTTAAAAATAATGGAAGTGACTGAGATTTTATACATATACAAGAGTGTAAAATTAATATTCTTCTGTAAAAGTGAAAGGAGATACTTCCTATTTGAGCTACAGGAAAGGCTCCTTAAAGTCTTAATTTTAATATGGTTTCAGTAGTACTGTAATGGATGTGTTATACTGTCCATGGGGTAGGAGCCATTGCATGCAACTTGAAAAATCATTAATAATATTTCTTAGTGGAATTTTCTCAGTAAACATTTACCTGCCTGCAAAAAGCAGGAAGATAGACTAATAACATCAGTCAGTTTAAGTTTACTTGAAGTGTGACTGGAAGGCTCGGTAGGGCTCTTTAATATCATTCAGCTTTGGGTCTTTTCCAGCATGAGTATCTGGACACTTACACCTGGTGCTGTTTCACTGTAAACACTTCAATGATCATTTCTAGAAAAGATATAGTTGCATTATTTCTCGCTACCAAAAGGATGTAGACTTGCTGGAGCTTGTTCAGAGAAGAGATACCAAGGTGGTGAGAGGTCTGGAGAATAAGCCCTATGAGGAGAGGCTGAGGGAACTGGGATTGTTTAGTTTGAAGAAGAGGAGGCTGAGGAGAAACCACATTTCTCTCTACAGTTACCTGAAAGAAGGTTGTAGGGAGGTGGGAGTTGGGATCTTCTCCCAAGTAAATAATGACAGGACAAGAGGAAAAGGCCTGAAGCTGCAGCAGGGGAGGTTTAGACTGGATATTAGAAAGAATTTCTTTACCAAAATAGTGGTTGAACACTGGAATAGGCTGCCCAGGGAGGTGGTGGAGTCCCTGGAAGTGTTTAAAAGAAATGTAGATGCGGTGCTTAGGGATATGATTTAAGCACTGAACTGGTGTATTAGGTTGTGGTAGGGGGATTTAGGTTGTGGTTGGACTTGATGATCTTCAAGGTCCCTTCCAGCCAAGATGATTCTATGATTCAATAATCTACCTCATTCTATGAAATGACATAGAATGAGGTGGAATTTGAATTTCCTGTCATGTCAGTCTTTAAAAATATGTAGAAAGTTTTTAATTCTCTTACTTAGAGACTTTAAATTATAGTAAATAACTTGAGATACAGTGCAAACTTTCTGAATATCAGAAATTATAATGTATACATCCTTTCAACGAATAAAGATGCCTCGTTCACTTGTTCATGTCAGTTTCAGGGGCCACTTTTTCCAGATTCCTGGAGCTGTCATTGTCAAGGCATGGTCACAATGTTGAAGATGTCATGCATTTTGTGTTAGTCTTGAGGAATTAGAAGTAACTCAATTGATTTTTGCCAGTCCCTATAAAAAGGCTTTACATTTCCTTCTGGTTGAAAAGCTTTTCCTTCATTTCACACCACAAAATATAGTCTTCACTCTTGAAAGAACTGAGCTCTGCCCAAGGACTTTGCAAATGTTATCCTGAAAAATACTTCTGCTCAACTCCTAGAGCTGTCCAAAGTAGATAATTATTTTTTTAGTTACTATTCTAGATTTTCAGAGCTTATTTCTGAACAAATTTCCATATTGTCATAACATATTAAATACAGTGATTTTAACCTAATTTATATTTAACATATGGAATTTAGCAGGAATTTATGAAACCCAGTCTTTCCTCCCTTCCTGTGCAAAACTTATTCTGTATCTTCTTTCCAACTCTCAAGCATTTTAAGTGAAGCTACTTTTTCAGAGTACTTTGCTCTCCTGTACTACCATTTGAATTGCAAGTAAAAAAGTTCATTAAAATGGAAAATCTTAAAACTACATGGTTTCTGAGAGCTGTTGGTTGGGTTTTTGCGTGTGTGTTATTTATTGTTATTACTATTATTATTACTATTATTATTGTTGTTTTGTTGTTACATAATGCAAGAGTATATCCCATCAAATTAAGTGTATAATGAAATTTCAATACTTTGTTAGCTTTAATGTCAATTATATTGAAGTGAACTATTGAGGCAAAAGTGAAAATGAGAGCAACATTTTTAAGTTACATGAACCTTACATTCTGGAAGCATTATGTATCTCATTCATTATATTGCAATATTCATAGCACTGACTCATTAACTGTGAATATGCTTATTAGTGTTGATCTTAATTCATGTTACTAATCAAGGAAAGCTTTATCTTAAAAGTGTATAAGAATACCTATTTGAAAGTCAAAGTTTAATTGGCTATTATTTACAAAGAAATTAATATATTGCATCACCTTTTGTCATTTCTGGATGATTATTCTTGTAAGAATAAAGAAGGTAAACCTGCAGATCAATTACTTTTTGGCTATAAGCAGACCATTATTGAACAATTACCTACTTTATAAACTATTTATTTCACCCTTGGTAACAGTGCAAAGAAAATTCCTATGTCATACACATATGATCACAATTGATAAGGGATTTAAGATACTAATAGAAAATCTATTTTTGTGCTTGCCCTACTGGGAGGATACCATGTAGTGTAAAGCATCATGTGTGTTATATACAAAGTGTGTGAAAGATAAATATCTGGTACAGTGTTTTATTGCTCTGTTCAGTTGGTTTGAAATTATGAACTCATTTTCTAGTTACTATTGATTGTGGGTATTGCTTCTTTTATCTCTCAGGATGTGAGAATGGTGTGTTTGTTTTTCTGCTTGCAACAGGGAAGCTGCAGAGCCCAGACAACCAAAGAAGAAACACGTCTGTATATCTGTACATGTAATTCATTATGTGTGTATCCATCTATAATGCATTGCACAGTTAATAAAAATTTTTTCAAAATCAGAGAATCAACAAGAAATACAGGCTAGCAGTCATGGCTTTGAGCAGATAGAAAAGGTTTTATTGCTTGTTCTTACCCTGACTAGCCTGTCTTTAGAAGAAAAACTTGTATTTATGGTTTAGATCAATGCCTGATAAGACTGATTAAGTTAGATTCTAATCACTCTCTTAACCCTGATTCTTTTTTCCATAGGTTTTAACAGCTGTGATGCAGAACTAATATTCCTGATTTTATTTAACTGATCAGTTATACTGATAGCTTGAATGTGAAAGGTAAACTGGATTTTGCTTTTGAAAACAAATACTTCAGACTCTGTTATAAGACAACATAGACACAGTTACATAGCTGCATGGAGCTGAAGATCAGTGATTCACCTCTTCTGACTTCTTGTCAAAGGTCAGACAAGCCATTAGATTTCTTCCAGTTACCCAGAAGCATGTGTATACTTAATGCATATTTTATAACTAAAATGTTACTAGTGACTTTAGACTCTTACTTTTTCTGGTTAAGTCATACATCAATCCCCTTAACAGGAGCTATAAGCCAAGTGAGGTCGAGGTTCAGGTTTCTGGAAAAAGAAAATACTGCAAATACATGATTTTAAAATGGCTTTACTTAACAGTTAGATACAGCATACTGCAAATAAATAAAATTACAGTTCAAAATAAATATTATATGAAATAACTATGTAGTAAATTTATTTTTAACATTAACCAGGAATTTCAAAGATTATTAATATTGAAATTCTTCTACAATTTAAGCTGTTTAGGAATTCTAATTGTGGACAGGCTACACTGGCTAAGGGTATGTCAGACATTAGTCTGTAAAGAAATAAGGGTTTCATTGCACCTGCAAGAAAGAACTTCTACATAAACATGAAGTGGGAGAAAGTTCATTATGATAATTGTGGTAAATGGAATACTGAATTTATATTCTCATTTGTAGACAGTCTTACTGTTACTTTCAGATTGTTTTTATATTTTGTGGTTATTTTGGCTAGCACAGTTTTGTCCTATGGTTATGTTCTGATCTGCAAGGCAAAACTCTAACTCATTGAGAAACTGTTGATGGCCAAATCACATTTCCTTTGATCCTTTTTCTCTTGTCGGTTTTTTTTTTGGCCATTTCAGGCTACTAGTTAAAAAATGCAAAGGCCTTCCTATAAAATGACAATTATATAAAAAGTTTTATAAAAAGTACCGTTTTACACAAAAAGACCTTTCCAATCCTTTTCATCCTATCCATCTTCTAGCAATTATGTGTGCACATTTATATGTATATACACACACACAGATATAAATATATATATCTACGTGCTTTTATTTATATACGCATATTGCAGGTATGCACAGAATCATCACAGAATCATAGAATGGTTTGAGTTGGAAAGGACCTAGTCCCAAAGCCCTATTTATTCCTAGTAAGCTCTGTTTCTCTAATCCATTGATACGGATGTGTCAGGCATGACGAGAGAAAACATACTTATCTGTAACTAAACAACTTCCTGTTTCACTCTATTTTAGCTTTACTCTCTCTTATTGCTTATTCAGCAGCTCTTTTCAAAGCTACCTGGAGCTTCTGATCATTATCTTCTACTACTGTTCTTCCCCCCCAATGTCATGTCTGTAGATGTTTGTACTGCTCTAGTATCAGCAACCTTCTAGAAATGCTATAAACCCCTTTGAAATGCTTTGAGGGCCAGACAACCTGACAATCTGAGAAGACTGAAGAAGAGACTGAATGGACACACATGACTACACTGCTTGGTGAGGCACTCTGCTTGATGTGTTCAGGGTAGAAAAATAGTTGGTACAGCTGTATTCCTTCAGTCAGGATTCCTTGGGAGAACAAAAGGTGCTGCCATTTTACATATTTTAGAAAATGGGTGAACAGCTTAGCATACAGCTTACTTTAGGATTCCCAGAGCAATGGATCAGTTCATACCCTGTCTTCTTCTTTGCCTCCAGGTAAACAGAGCACTCTTCAGGGAAGGTGCAGTCAGGTAACTGGGTTCTTCAGACTTTTTTCAATCCTTATTTTGAGAGATTTCTTATTCCCTGGAAGCCATCCTCAAACTCTTCTGCACTTTTTTTGGTCCCCTCCCGCTGTATAAATTGCAGCTGAATTCTGACATTTATTTCTACATTCTTGGTCACAGAGAGCTGACATGACTTAGTGTTGTTATTTAGCCAGAAGGCTTTTTCCTGTGCCTCCACAGCACCTCTGTACTCATTTATTTGCTTTCTGAATCTCTCCTGTATTTCTGTGCTTTAATTCTCTGATTGTGGCAAATAGTTTAAAAGTCTTAAATGCAAATGTGGCTTTGAGACTGCTGTGTTTAGATGGTTAAACTGCTTCTAGTAGTAGCAGTATGTTGCCTTTCTTGCTTTTGACAGATATATAAAATTATTGTTCTATGTTGGAATGAGAAGGCCTACATATGTAAATCTTATATTATTTTATAGCGCTGAGGAATAACTTATTAAAGCAAAATAATGTTGTTGACTCTAACCTCCTCATTAAGTTCTATTAATGCAGAAGCATTAATACATAAATAATGTTGGAGAGTTTAATGTACTAATGGATCCAATAACTACAATATGCAAAATCTGCTTTCCTCATTAATTTAAATGGTTAATCTGATAATTTTAACCATTTGTAAATTTATGAAATAGCTGAAGTGCAATCTAGATAGTGCTGTTATAAATTTAATTTTATTATATATATGAAGTACATAATTATAATAGTAAACAGTTATTTGCTGACTTAATTAAGTGAATTCTAGGAGATCAAGGGCATTAGTGGATAGGAAGTAACAGTCAAAAAGTGGAAACAACTAAACTATCACTTAGCCTGTATTTTTGTGCAGACCAGCACAGAAAGACAGGTTTCTATTTGTCATCTTTATTGTGAAAAACATCTTGAAGGTGGTGTTCAGCGGGAAATTTCACAGACAAGTTCTGATACATTGCTGCTGAACCCATTGGACTTCAATCTTTCAGACAATTTGACTTTGGACAAATTTGGCAGAGTTTAAAGTAAAGAGCTACGTGAGCATCTCGGAGAGAAACAAAACCAAAAAAAAGAAGCTTAATTTTGGTTAAGAAAACAGTGCCTGGAAAACATTATGTCAAATGATGTGGTTTTGATAAGAACTTTGTATTTGAAAATCAGAGTAATGTTCCTCTTAACCATGTTCTTCAAGATAACTGGAAAAAAAACTAGTTCAATAATTTCCTCTAGCAGACAAAAGTAATTCTGGGATTTAAAACTGACACAGGAAATTGGAGTGGGATCTTGCAAAGTGCTGAATAGCTAGGAGATGTTAACTAGGAGGCAGTGTTGTGTATACTATTCCCATGGCTGAATGGATAGCCAATGTTTTCCTGCAATAGTTCCTAGGAACCTTTCTGATGTTGCATGAATTACTAAAAAGCTCATCACAAAGGCAGTTGGCTTGATGTTTTCTACTGTAGGTCCAACACACACTAGGAGAAAAGAAATGTAAATACATAGAAGGGAGACACGAAGCAGTGAAGATCTGCAGTCAGTTAATTGTCTCTGGGTTCAATAGAACTCAACCTCTATTAGCAAACTAAATACTCTTCTTCAGTACACTTTAAGGCTAATGGGAGAATAAAACCAAGGTGTGACATGGGAAGCCTTTGTGTTAATGGTACCGATTTGATAAGCATAAGTGAATAACAATTCTGTCAGAAAACAAATATGAAAAATGTTATTTTGGTTTGTTTTTTTTTTGTTCTTGGTTTTTTTCAGTGTTTTTCTTTCAAAGCTATGCAAGATATGATGTTTTATGTTTATCTTTTCTCTTGCTAGAGTGAATTGTGAAAGCATGGAAATACTTGAGATGTAATCCCAGGATGTAGTCCACTGATGTTGGACAAGTCGGGACATTTGGAGATACATTTGGGAGATTTCAGATTTGAAGACATTTTAGTTCCCGTATGATTAGCACAGACTGAGTTTCCTATGTAGTGATGTCAGTCAATAACTTGTTTATGGCTCAAACAAGTGACTAATATAGAGAAACAGTCTGATTTCTCACCATACATTTCTTGAAACTGTATCAACAGTATAATTGAAATAATATATTTGTTAGGAGCTTTCTGTAAAACAACATTTTTTTCCTGGCATTTCCCAGGCAGCTAGGATGTTTGGCAGCTGTTGTGTTTAGAATAAAAATGTGTTCATTATTCAGCACATTGAAATTTGATATATAAACTGGGAAGAAAAAGAGAACCCATAGTTCATCTTTCTAGATTAACTTAATATTTTTTTTTCAGAACCCACACTTCATCTTCTTTGGGATGTGATTTGTATAGTTTCTTTCTTAGTACTGTGTCGTATCCAGTTCAATATTTGCACCTTATTAACATTTGTCCTGTAAACTTCCCCTCTGACAGATATTTTGCATTTTACTTCCTCAAATGGAAACTCATGTTCACCAATCTTAATGTTTACCAAAACTGAACAACAAAAAGATAAAAAACAGACTTCTGTGTTAACAGTGTATTTAGAAAGGTGTTTGATATACCAGGATTTTCTGTACTGGTTTACTGACCTAAAATACATGTGCTTTGTAGACGACAGGATGAGAGGTAGCTCAGATATCACACTAGCTCTGCTTGAGTTATTTCTTAGGTTAAAAGTTGACAATTCAACTGAGTTACGATAGCAATTCTGTGAACTTGACCAACGCATAACGCCAAAGATGGATTCAGTTGAAACCATCAAACTGATTTTGTAAAGGAAAATAGGTTGTCTGGGATTAGGACCACGGTTCACAGCCTAGCTTATATGAGAATGTAAAACTGGAGGGATACTAACAGGCACATTCTGCTTTTGTTGTGCTTGGCTGACTTTTGTGACTATGCTGTAAAGATAGGTGGATGAAAATTGGTGAAGAATGTGACTAATACATCAAAGAGCTTTTCTTAGAAATCTGAGCAGGTTTTCATTTTAAAAGCAAGAGGCAAAAATTTTAAGACAAGTTTTTACGTGATAAATCATCAGAAAGATAACTGGTAATATTATAGTTTGATCAGACATGTATATTTCTCTCTTGTAGAAGTCTTCACTGACTAAAGAGGAAGATCCTATCATCTGCTTGCTTCTAGCTGCTACTTCCATTCCACACTGCGGGTTTAGGAAGTATGTGACCATCAAATGATATGCACGGTATGAATGGCAATGGTTATTACTTAATAAAAATATAGATTCTGTATTTTTAAGATTTAGGTTTAGAGATGAGGAAAAACTAGTTACTAATTTTAAGACAGAAATGAGTTCCAAATTTGTTCATCAGTTTCAATGCAAAAGTTTGAATGCTTTCCTATTGCCTTATTTTTTTTTTCATTAGTTTTGTGGGTTTTTTAAAGGTAATTTCAACACTTCTGACTGTTTCTGGTAGGCTGTTAGATTATCTTGGCATTAGCATTTAACAGTAAAATACTGTTAATATTTTTGCTGTGGGTTTTAAAGATGTGTGAAAGACTAGTTGATTAGTTCATTAACACATTCATGATGCTAATTGAGAATTTTCCACAATGAGAGATAAATTCTTATAAATCAGAACCATCAATGACATATGAATAAACTCCACCAGTTTTCAGCTTAAGTATTCAGGTGGCTTATTATTTAAGTAGATAGTTTTAATTCCTCTCAAGTGAATTTAAAGAGCAGCCAAAACCTAAAGCTTGTTCATGGGAGTTTTAAGGGCAAGATGTGTTTTCCGGAAGCTGACCAAAAAAAAAAAAAAAAAAAAAAAAAAAAAAAAAAAAAAAATTGTTAGGAAATCTTAGCTACCTACAAGTCAAATTCTACACTGACTTAACATGCTGAAGAGAATTTTGGTGCCTCATCCCAGCTTCCCTAATCAGCTTTTCTTTTCATTCGTGGACTACAGAAAAAGACAAGTTTTCTAAGCTTGAAGAAAGTCTTAGTCAGACAGTCAGTTTCACAAGAATTTAAGACGCTGATATTTCTGATGTAAATTCATTGTCCCACAGTAGCTGCTTAATTTCTAGCTATTCTTAAGAGATTGGTTCTGCATGTGACTATATCAGGGGTCTCAGTACATTTGTTTCCACTCAGCACTACTTGTTGAAAATCATGGATGAGTTTGTTTTCCCGTATTAGTTGTACAGATGTGTCCTTGTTATCAGAAATTTGGCTAGTCCCAGAATATTGCAAGAATTTCTATCTATCTAATTTAATATATTATAGTAAATACAATACTTTTCAAGATATAAGACAATGTGCATGGGTAAGGTTGTCTTGCTTCTAGCTGTTGGACTACAAATTGGGTGAAACTGCGTATTCTATGGGCAGACTAACTTCCGTTTCTTTCTAAATGTACGTCTACTGTGAGCCAGAATCATGAAGAGAAACTCCATCCACCTGGGCTCATTTGGAAAATTGCATCATCTCATTTTTAAAAAGAGAAAAGTTTTTGCAAGACCAGCTGGAAGAATGATTTGATACTAGGAGAAAGGACACAGAGGTTAACTAGGAATTCAAATTCTACTGGTTAATTTTTTTTTTGTTCGTTTTTCTTCTCCTGAAATAGAAAATGAGAAGAACAGGTTTTTCTTCCTATTTCCTAATAATAAGTATTTTTATTTTCCTGGTTTGACTACAAGTTGCTCTTTAGAGACTTAATCAATTATGGAAATAACTTGATTAATGACACTCTTTCTTTTCCTGCCTTGGTAAGTGGTACTGTCTGCAGAGAGCAAACAATTTTGCCATTGTTTCGGCATATAGCATTATAGAAAACATTGTGAGAGCTTGCTGTTAACTGAAACTGATACCACGGTAACAGAGGGATTTTTTTTCACACATGATTTAGCCTGTGACTGCATTTCACACAACTTTATGACAAGGCAAAAACATCACTTGTTTCGCATGGTATAACACACAGGCAAAATAACATTGGATACTTGATTAAAAAGTGTTTTTTTCCTTTTGCTTCATTTTGATTTGTTGGGGGTTTTTTCTTTGATATGTTTGGTTTGGGTTGTTATTTTTTTGCAGGGTTTTGTTGTTCTTTTGTTTGTTTATTTGTTTTTCCTTTTATTTCTTTCTAGTTTCTAGAAGAGTCAAGTTAGGGGCATTCCTACAGTAGTCTTACAATTGCAAAAGAGAACAGATTTTATTGACTCTCCAACATGTCTTTAAGTTCTTTTTTAAGACTCGGTGATTCTACTCTGTTCCACAAAGAACCTGAGACGAAGAGTAGCAATTCAAAGATAACATGATTACTTAAACTAGAAGATTCCTGTGTGAGGTTACAGAGACACATGTATGATGAGATGACAGTAGCACAAATGTCAGTAGATATGTTGAAGAAAAGCTTTAAAAGGAACCACCATTGTTGTCACTTTAAATATGGGGATTTTTTTCAAAGTACAAATATAGTGTATCTGCAGGTCTGCTAACTGGTTTTGCGTGTGTTAGTATGGATTTTAACAGGAATCTGATTAGAAGGAACTTTATAGGTACAGAGAAGGAGAAACTTCTAGGCAAAATTATAAAGTATTGAGCTGTCCTTCTTTCCTCCCTTTTCAAGCCCACTGAAGTGGGAAAAGTCACTGTGTCCTTTCTTAGTGTAAATTAGCATTCATGTTACTTGACCTTTGAGCTCGTAGCTGTCAGAACCTTTGCTCTTGACAAGAGAATTCAGTTCACATGCAGTGTACAGATGTGCCTTGAAGGTACTATTTGACTTGAGTAACTATCCAAAATTTCGAGCTAAACATGACATTTCTTGGGGGAAAAAAAAACCTGATGAAAGAGTCAGCAGTTCAGATGCTGCCAAGTTTATCTGAAAACAACGAGTCCCAGACCCCTCAAAGTAAAAAAGAAAAATCTTATTTCTTGAAAAAAGAAGAAATTACTAAAGTAAAGTGTTTTGCTTAGCGTTTCAGCTCAGCCTGATTTGTTTCCAAGATCACCCTCAAATACAGTTTCTACTCTTTGCTTAGCCTTTTGGCTCTAAGAAAATTTCAGTTTCTCTATCATGGTGGATCACTCTCTGGATTGGAATAAATAACTCTTTCTGCATGGAAACTTGTCAATGAAAATTGATATATGGCCATCTTTTGTCATGGCATATATCTGTAGGAGAATCCAACTTCCTACTGTCAGAATTTTGTTATGTTTCTCTTTGAGAAGGTAGCATTCTTTATGTGTGACTTGACAACTGAGCCACGGGAGAACAATAGCAATACAATTGATTTTCCAAGCATCCATCATGCTAAATACTTCTCTGTTGCATGTACAGAAAAATTACATGGTCCTACTTAATTAATGCTATTCTGTTCCTTCTCTGATTGACGCAATCTCATAAAATTGAAAAGAAAAAAACAAAACAACAAACCCATATGGGAAATCTGAGCCAGTGCAAGCCTTGGATGTAAAAGAGGAGGTTTATGAGTAAAGGAATTAGTTCATACTAATTGTGAACTTGAAAACAACGGTGAAAAAAATTATGAGTGTCATTATCAAACTGGCATAAATTCAAACCACATCCTGGGCTGCATCAAAAGAAGTGTGGCCAGCAGGGCCAGGGAGGTAATTCTGCCCCTCTACTCTGCTCTGGGAAGACCCCACTTGGAATACTGTGTACAGTTCTGGTGCCCTCAGCACAAGAAAGATACGGACCTGTTGGAGAGGGTTCAGAGAAGGGCCAACAAGATGATCAAAGGCCTGGAGCACCTCTGCTATGAAGACAGGTTGAGAGAGTTGGGGCTTTTCAGCCGAGAGAAGAGAAGGCTCTAGAGAGACCTTATAACACCTTCCAGTACTTGAAGGGGCTACAGGAAAGCTGGGAGGGGCTTTTCATCAGAGAAGATAGTGATAGGACAAGGGATAATGGTTTCCAATTGAGACAGGGGAGATTTAGGTAAGATATTAGAAAGAAATTCTTTACTATAAGGGTGTTGAGGAACTGGAATGGGTTGCCCAGGGAGGTTGTTGATGTCCCATCACTGGAGGTTTTTAGGGCCAGTTTGGATGAGGTTTTGTGCAACCTGGTTTAGTGGTAGGGTTCCCTGCTCATGGCAGTGGGGTTGGTGCTTGATGGTCTTTAAGGTCCCTTCCAAACTTAATGACTCTATGACTCTATAAAATGTGGTAACTCAAGCCACTTTACAACAAGATATTTTGAGTATGAGTTTCTTCTTAGAGAAAGAAACAAGAAAACCTGTTCAAATGATTTTACTGTGTTAACTTGAATTGTAAATTTAATACTACCTGGTGCAGTATACTGTAAGAAAATACATAAGAAAGCTCAAGAAAGACATACAAAAGTGTTATGAAAGCAGATGAGAGTTTACAGTATGCTTCCAACCCAGTAACATATAGACTTCCCAGGACTGAGTCAAGGGTTTCAAGTCAAAAGAACAAAGATTTACCAGAATGCTTTTGGCAGAAGGAATGATATACAAGGTTCTACTTGAACTTCCTAAATTATAATTTCTAGTCAGGGGAATACACTGCATGCATGAAAAACAGATTTTTAATACCCAGAGTTAAAAGTTCCCTTGCCTCTGAGTTTTATCATGACATGTGATTTTAATGTATTCACCACAATGGTCAAGAAACAAAAATAGTGTTAGCCTTTCCTGGAAAACTCCTACCTGTTTTATGTATATTTAATTTCAGAAAAATCAGCCAATGTTACATTCAAAAAAAGTATATGGTAGCTGATATGACTCCATCACAGAGGAACAAAGCAATGCAGTCTGTGTCCTAAGAACACTATATTCTAAATGGAAAAAAGGCACAGATGTTTAAAAAAAACCTAACATAAAGGAAACTGAAACTAATTACCATGGACCTTCCAGAATGATATAGTAATGAAGGAAATACTTTTGTATTTCTTTGTTTGCTGTATTCTTATTATTCTTATTACTATTGTTACTACTACTACTATTATTATTATAATTATTATTTAATCTGGAATATTTAATCTGAGCTTGGTTTTTAAGAACATTTTTAAGAGAAACAGTTTAGTAGTCTTGAACTTGTGGACACTCTCAGAAAATGTGTGGTTTGAATTGGAGGTGCAGAATATAATAACATGAGCATGTTGATGGACTCTTTAAACTGGTTATTCCCAGTTAATTTGTGACTTTCTCTGGTATTTCTTACAGACGTGGGAATTAATGTTTATTCTTTTTTGATGTTTCGGAGTATGCCAATGATAGTTCTGATATTATTTAACATTCAGATTTCCCATAGTTTGAGGAGCTGAATGAAACCTGAAATTTCTGAATTTTACTTAATACCTCCTGTTCTTCTACCTCTTTTGTAGACCTATGCAAGACATTAAATAAGAATTTTTCTGATGGAATATTTGAGTTTTTAAGAACTTCATTGTCCTCTGACAGATTATTAGAAAAATTCCAAGCTCATTGTATTAATTGCAACAAACCTAAGGTCCTAATGGATGTACAAAGTAATTTGGTGTTACAAAATAAATATCTTTTAAAGCTTGACATAAAGTATAGAGGTTGTGTTAGTGCTACATAGGTGTGTTAGGTGCAGCTAATCTCACTAGCTACAGTCTTCCATTTTTTTTCTCTGTTTGAAGCCCCTGGGTAAGGTAAAATTTTTACATAGAGGAAAATGTGAAGGAAAACAGAGATGTCCATATATTTGCTTTCTCTTTGCTATGGTTTGGGGGGTATAAATCTGTACATGTTTAATATTTTTATTTCTTCTGTTATGTTAAATCTGAAAGGCAAACAGGCAATTTGAAGGAAATTGAAAATGAGATAGTTTTCAAATAGTTACCACTGACCATTTTGTTGAACTTAATCACATGTATACTGTATCCACTGGAAAAATATAAGATGTCTGAGTTGTTTTTGTTACATGTTTTAGATTTCATAGAATATGTCTGTTTCTTCTTTTTTAAGGAAAAAAAAAAAAAAAGAAGTTAATGGTAAATAGAGAAGCATGTTGTCTGATATGAAAGGTTTCTCATTTAAGCTTCTGACTCAAAGACACATTATAAGCATTATTGATTTTCCTCAGTTTAACAACATGGAGACTTAGCCTAGATTTCTCCCTGCCTTAAATTTATCATAAATCTCGTATGTGCCAATATTCTATATTTGAATTTTTTGTGCACATTAGCACTATTGTAAAATCATATTGTATTGTGACAGACCACTAAATTTATTGTACAACAGGTTCATCTTAGCGCTTCATGCATTATGAATAATAAAAGAGTTATTGATTCTAATGACATATTATAATAACATTCTATTTTTTTTTAGTTGTGGAGGACATTTGCCCAATTGATATTGTACAGATATTAGCTAAAATAGCACAGCCACAGGAAGCTTTCCTTATTCTATAAGGAGGTGGTTCATCATAATTATGTTGTGTCAGCACACCCATATAGGTCAACTTGAGTTCAGAAAGATAGAATTATATTTTGTTCTCTGTGTGTGTGTGTGTGTGTTTAAATGCTTCCCTCCCTTTAAAAATAACTGTAGTTACTTGTATACTCTAAATAATTCCTATTTTATGAGTTATTTCAACCTTGTAATTTAGAAAACAAGAGCTGTCACAGAAAGGAATGAGTATATGTTAAACAAATAAAATTGTTTCAGTGACAGTATTAAATCTTAAAAATTAATGGGAAATATTAATTACCACATTACTTTGGTATTCATATGTATTTCCCCTCTTATGAGTCATTATATTATTAATAATTTTTTTTCTGAAGTGGTACAGAGTTGTTTTTAAGGAGCTGAAATTTTTTTGAAGGGCTCAGGAAAAAGAATTATCTATTTCTGCATATAATTTTCAGCCTTTCTCATAAGTAATTTGAATAGAACAAAGTTATTTCAAAATGTGCAATGAATATCCTCCTTTTGGCTGAGATTTAAGAGGAATATTTTCCATTCATATTTTTGCATATTATTGTCATTAACACTGAATATAAATTGCCTTCCTTCCATGCTGTG
Organism: Apus apus; assembly: GCF_020740795.1. NCBI lineage: Eukaryota > Metazoa > Chordata > Aves > Apodiformes > Apodidae > Apus > Apus apus. The sequence goes on along the minus strand of NC_067312.1, from coordinate 63,691,697 downwards.
GAAGATAGATTTCCAGGAAGCATTTTGTCAGAATTTTTTTCCTTGAAATATCCTGTGTTCCTGTATGCTGGAGTATGTGACTGTGTGCTATGATCTATTTAGTGTGCATCGTTTCTCCTCATCCTTTTTCTCTCTCCAACAGGAAGTAAATATCATGACAATAATAATAATTAAAAAAAAGACAGGAAAACAGCCTAGAACATTATTGTCATTTTAAACATACATTGTGGTACAATGTATCTTTTCTATTCATAACAAAAGGACATGTAAACAGTGTACGGAGATTCTAAGTTTAGTGCAGTAGTAAGAATAAAAATTAAGTCCTTTAAAAAAAACATTAAAATCTCTGTACACTACTTTGAAACAGCCAATTATATTGCATACTGGCTTAAATGAGCTGATCAAACAAAGAAGCACTCCATCAGTCTTCATCTTGAACTCCAGTTCTCTAAAGGTTAATGCATCATCCTCCTTTATTGATTTAAATGGTTTTGGTTGTTGATATGTTACTATCTGTTTTGGCAGTAGATTTTAATTTCATTTACATTTTTAAGATGTAAATGCATAATACTCTTCAGGAAAAAAAAAAAAAAAAAAAAAAAAGGAGGAATTACTATAGGAAGATTACTCTTCCTTCCCTGCCTCCTTTTCTTTCTTTCTCCAATAAATAAAATAAATAGGAAGGCTCTGTTCTGGCAGAAATATCACAGACAAGCCCACATTTTTCCTCTTCTCTTTTAGCTCATCACAATTTAATATGTAAATTTACTAGCACTCCCTTCATTGGAAAAGATTAATGTTATTTTAAGCTACAGAAATACATTGAATAGAGATTTCATTTTAATTAGTCTATATTTCCCACTAGCAGAGCCTGCAATTCTCATCTGTCCCCATGCTTTTTTGGCTAGGGAAGCTTGAATGTTCCAAACTTACTCTGATGAAAAATTTCATTTACTTTAATGGTAGTGAGTATTGGGGATTTCTATGCATATAGATCTCATATAGTTGTCTACACTGATGAATGTCATTCTGAATGACACTTTGCAGCTCTCAGGTTGATTGGATGTGAGCCCAAGGGCATAGGTACTAGGCAAAGATGATTTTTCTAGGACAGTCTGCATAACAAGCAACTGTCATCTCATTAGCAAGCATAGGCATTTTTGCCACACGCTGTTTAACACATCATCACACCTGTTCACACTTCATTGTCCCAAGAATTCAGTTAGGCAGCTTTTTGTTGGCTTTATTTTTTTATTCCTTACTCGGAATTGGTTATTCTGTGCCAGATTCAAAAGCGTGAGATAAGAGCAGTTTAGGCTTTAAAATATGATGTGCTGTGAATACTGCTCTGAGGCAGGAGAAAGACCAGGATTATAGTTTGAATAATAAGTAACATGAGTGACCATTTTATAGTTCTTCCTGATTCTTGCTGTTTTTTTGGAAACTGCATTATCTATCCTCATAGCCTATAAAATTGACCACAGTACTGATGCTTGTATTGATATGTGATCTGCCTTCTTTCCCTCTACTTGCTTTGAAGGGCATCTTGAAGCTTCAGAGTTTTTTTTCCTCAAAAAAAAAAAAAAAGTTAAGGTACCATTCCATTTTGCACAAGTCATTCCTTTGGCTTGGCAGATTCTTGTGTAGCTAACAGTGGTAGCTCAGCCACTGTGCCAGTTTCAGCCCTGGGCTACATGTCCTGGGTGAAGGCTGGGCTTTTGGCACACCATTAGCCAAAATGCAACTTGTCACTGCTGCAGTGGTCAGCCAAAGTGAAGGTACAACTGTCCCAGTTATTTAGCTGCAGGATTGAGAGGTAGACTTCTTTCTTTGCGCTAAAGAACTGAGGGAAAAATGAGGTAGTATTTGCAGATGAGCTGGAGAACTGGGTGGATGATAACGGGTAAATGTGAGGAGCAGACTGCAGCAGTAGATCTGGAGAAGGTGGGAAGAAGGAGAATAAGGAGATGAGGTGGGTGGTGGATTTCACCCGTAAGACAGATGGATGAGTGCTTTGAAGAGAAGGAGGGGTAGGAGAGGAAGCCAGTCCTGATCAGTTTGAATTGCTCATGGACCACCTACTCATCCACGTTGTACTGCCTGTCCAACTCACCTTTTTCATTTGCTGATGGCTGTAATTATGGGGGCAGCTGCATGCACCTTGCTTTTCTCCAAATAAGCACAAGTTAGCCAGGTGTGGAAATAAAGGGGAAAAAAAGTCTGCAGTGTGTTATATTAGTGGAAGTGTTTCTTGCTGCTTTTATCACTTCGTGTATGAGAAAAAGCAAAGTATCCTCTATACATGCCTTGTGGTGATCAGCCAATCTAAAAAGTACTGCTTTATTTAGATATTTTTTCCCTTCTCATATATCCTGTTTAACATACAGTTCTCTGCAACTTCTACAGTCTTTCTACATTTTGTCATGTCCCGTGTCTTAATCAATCAGAAATAGACAGGATTTACAGCTGGGTTGAGTAAATAAAATCTGGATCTTTCACTGTTCTTTTGCAGATAATGTTCTATGTGTTGGTGCCTATCAAATTTACTTTGGCCAACTCTCAGAATGTTGACATAATAAAATAGAAAACATAAGAATAGGATGGCAAGTAACTTACATTTGATCCACTTGAAAATATGGAATTCTTAACCCTCCTTGGCAGCATTTGCCCCCCTTTTTTAAAACAGCTGTCAAAAAAATTGAATCACTGTTGCAATTACTATACATGTATCATTGCCTAAGCTGCCAGAGACTGAGACTGGCACAGTAGTTTAATAAAAAGCCATACTTTTTTTGTTTCACTGCCATCCTGGTGAATATTTGCAAATTTGGCCCTTGCAGATATCTCTGAGTAGATGGTGTTTAATTTTTTAGTGAGGTATCTGTGACTTATCCTATGATCTCAGTTACAAATGCAACTCCTCTCTCACTTTTATTTTCTTTTAATATGTTTTTCATTGCAGAAAGCTTGGAGAATACACATCAAAACACATAAAGCGACCCAGTTACTTCTCACATGTTGTGCACCACAGACTCTTCTAGCACATTTTCAATTGGAGGTTCGTTGGCTTTTCTCTCACAGTTAAGACTAGCATTTCTGAAATGCTCCAACAGCACATTATATTTTGGGTTCACTTGTCTTCATACTGGATCAGCAAAAGGTTGGTACTTCGAAGATGACAGTATGAGACTGAAATTCAGTTACTGACTGCAGTTCTCATTTAGGAGGAACTGAGCTGCTGCCAGAACTTCAAGATAAATAAAAGATAAAGCCTAGTATAAATACTTGTAGTTTCTACTCCTTCACTTAGTTGGGGAGCCAAAGGGGTTTTTGTTTGCTGCAGGGCTGACGCAGTTCTGCTGCCTGCTTCTTCACAATGCTCTGCAAAACTTTCTGTTTTACCTAACAGGGATATAGCCCACTGTGTTACAAAACAAGGCCTCAAGTGAAAAATATGAATCTGTAATCTTAATTTATTCCATAACAGCATAAACTGAACAAGACATTACCCTTCCTACTCCTAGTCCACCGGCTGTGTAGCCTGTAGGACTTCATCTCAGAGATAAGAAAGCTCATCAGTTTTCTTGCTATTTGACAGGAAAAGCTGAATGTTTCAAGAAAGGTTTGCATCCCTCAACTTTCTTAGAAATGTCCTGCTCTTAAGTGTATACAAAAGCAGCTGTCAAAACTATCACATTTAGACTTGTACATCTTCTAATGTATTGCAGAACTATGACATTGGGGACTGAGCATGACTTTTTGCACTTCTTGCTTCTTCTGCCCTAGATGGATCTCTTCATTTGTTTAGCCTTTAGCTTTTACTCGCTTGGCAAGTCCTTATGACCCTTAACTCTCTCTTTCACCACATAGCATTAATTGTGATTCTGTGTTTCATAATTCACATGGTTACATTAGAATCTCTGCTGGCTTTGAAGAAAATACATCATTGCCTATGAGGAGGAAAAGTCCTAAAACATTATAAATGTTATGCAAGTTCATTCTATGACTCTCACAGCCACTTTAGAAAGGAACAAAGCTTCCTATGTCCTAGGATCAACCTGTTGAACTCTCGCTGTGGTCATCACTATCCAAACACTCATCAAAACTGCACTTAGTGTCTATTTCTGCTTAGCTTGGTTAACTCCATGCAGCCTTTTCATGACATAAGCCAGGGTGTTAGAAGCCAATTAAAAATACAGAAAGCTTGTACGTTTAAATATGATGCTTGTTTCTGTGGAGACTTCAAAGAAGATTTGGAGGTATTTACATTGTTCCTTCACTTTCCATATCTTCTCAGAGTGTCACGCTTTCAAAATAGTACTGTTTTTAACAAAGAGTCTGGCATTAATAATTTCTACTACTCTCAGAAGTATTGTCAGATTATAACGGTCCTCTGCAGTGGCCACTATATGCTCTGTTTTATACTACTCCCATTAAGTCAATATGGATCAAATCTGTATTGCTAGCTATGGAGAGAAAAATTTGCACCTGATAGAAGCTATGTGTTATTTTATGGGATCAGATGGTGGCGAAGCAGCCAGCTGCAAAGTTACGCATGTAGTGGCAAAGACTGTGGGACATTTTTATGGAAAGCAGGACCACCTGTCTTTATATGGATATCTGATGTGGTTTCCAATGAAACACTAATGCCAGAAGACCTGGTACTATCCTTAGAAGCATAAGCAAGTCAGACAATAAATACATTTTTGTATGCTAGTAACACTGGTGAAATTGCTCCTAGAATACTGCGCACAATTCTAGTATGTAGGTTCTAGAAGGATTATTTGAAAATTGGAGAAGGTAAATTGGAAAAAAGTAACAAAAATTATTTTGGAGGAATATAGATTCACGTGATAGGCTCCAAACACAATCTGTGTATGTCACCGAAAAGGAGGCTGAGAGGTGACTTAATGATACAGCTAAAGTATTCCCATTGTGGGGAAAAATGATGTAATGAAACATTCCTTCATCTAGCAGAGAAGAGCACAGGAAGAACCAGTGCCTAGTAGTCAAAGTCAAATTTAGATCAGTAAGATTTGAAATAAGGGTCATTTAGTTTTCTATTTTAACAATGAGGCTGTTAAATTTTGGGGACCACTGGTGAATTATCTATATATTACTGTGTGCACAGTGAAAATTTTTTGGAAAATACAGTTTGACCAAACACAAATTTAACCAAATGTAAGTCAATGAGCTCAATAAAAAGTCAAAGAGATAAAATTTAAGAAGATCAATGGTCCCTTCTGGCCTCAGACTCTCTAAACTCTGAATGCTAATTAAATGACCACTTTTACTGATTAAGGACTTCAATATCTAACCACAAAGCAAGAAGTTATAATTTCTTATTTGCTTGACAGGGGAAACTTTGGATCCTGGCATACTACAGAATTTGCATAGCTGTTAAAGGCACAAAGTCAGCATGTTAGAACATCTCTTTTCCAAGAAAGAAAATGAAAAACACTTGACACTTGAAAATTACAAGGACGTGATTTGAATGCCATTAGGGGAAGTTCTCTTACATTTTCACTACAGGAGTCAGATGCGTAACTCAGGAAGAGTGCTTGTGTTATGTTTGCTTTAGAAAACTATATAAATCCCTCAGGCATTGTTTTTGCAGGCAATCTCATGTGAGACAGGAGCAGCAAGGGGAAACTGAAGCAAAAGCTTTCTCTGACAGTGACTTTGATATGAAAAAAAGGGGTGTATACTTTTAGCTTCTAAACCAAAAGCTGATTGCCGTTTTCAGGCTGTTTGGCTAGGCCATTTTCTTTCCCACTGAGAAACAGTCATAAAACTCATGTGGTTTATTTGAAGATTAGTGTGTAAAACATTGAACATCTGTCTCCTATCTTCTGACAGGATGTGTAAAGATGTATTTCAGCAAAGAGGATTGCAGAACTCATGATCTTGACTTGAGCCTTTTTGTGCTGGTTATGTCTGAGCAGGGAAGCATAAGTCTGAGAGATGAGTAATTTTCTTTTGAAACGATCTTGTTTTCAGTTAGCCTTTGGGAGACCTCCCCTATGTATTGACATCAGTGCTTTTTCCTAATGTGTCAAAATGAATCACTGCATTGAGAAGCAAACTTACGGATGCAAGTTGAAGGGATACATGATCTTGAAAAGGTTCACTGTGAAGGGGGTTAGGGAGAACACATCCACTGAGGTATCAGTTGCAAAATAGGGAGAGTTGCTTGTTCTGGATAGAAAACTTCAGTTTGAAATAACATGACAGGAGGTTTTTTTAGGTCATTAATATTTTCTCTTAAGTTTTTCAATATTTTTTTTTTCTCATTAGGTTACTCTATATTTTTTAAATAATTGGTTCAGATTTGCCTGCTTCAAATCATGTAAGAATGAAAAAGATCCAGACATGAACATGTAATTTTTATTTGGCTTGGTTTATGACTTCCTCAGCTTGCTTTCTTTGCCCTTCTGACTTTCTTTCCCAGCCTCCCATATCTGGGCTTTCAGAATGACCATACATGTCTGTTTTTTAATATTTTTCACAGCTGTGAGCTGCAGAAGTAAACATTTATTTAAGGGGAAAAACAAACAAACAAACAAACAAACAAAAACCCCCAACATCAACAACAACAAAAAATAACAAAATAAGCCTCTCATATGAACTCTTCTGAAATCACTTTGTTCCAAGTGTTTGGAATGCATGAAATACTGTGTCTTTCAATAAAATCAGAAATGATAGTGCTTTTTAGGTATTTATTTTTTTGCCTCTGCTGTAAGAATCTTTCTAGGGGATCCCTGTGTACCCTCCGACCAACACAGCACCATTTGTCTTTACAGTTTATTGCTGTAAATGTATCCAGAGCCCCTAACTCAAATTCTTATCCTTGTGTACTCCCCAGCTTTGTCAAGGCTTTGAAGATAAGCCTGGATAGGATCAGTACTTGACTTTTGGGGTTACATCTTCTGTTTCCATTTACTGAACTTTAACCCTCTCTGAATGCCTTCATCCTATGCTGAAATGCAAAAAGATCAGGTTTGGGAAAGGATCAGCCAATGCTGAAGAAGGCATACATACCAAGGATTTCCTTCTGCTGGATATTCAGATTATTTTTAGAACAAAAGTCCTAAAACAGCTTTTAAAATCTACGTGAAATCATTCCCTGTGCCTGAACTGGGTTGGGTTCATCCTGCTCTCACACCACATTTGTGCAACATTCAGCAAACATAACAACCCCATTTACTTAAAACTCATTTTCCTGGCACGTTACCCATAATTTAATCGTTTTTTATTAACTTGTTCATGAGTTTCTTGGAGCAACTTTATGACAGTGTTGTCAAAAGGTACTTCTGAACAGAGTGCCTCTGTACTAACCTTGTTGATGTTAATTTGCTTTGTGATGGTACCATTTCTGTGACATAACTGGGTGACTGAGGAGCTAGAGGAGGGTTGGAATTTAAGTCAGTGTGATAGTCACTGAATATGCAGACTGTATGCAGAGGCATGATTATGATCACCTACTAACAGCTGTTTGGTCACTGGAGTGCCCTGTATTGCAGTTCAGTAGAGCGTTTTAAGAGCTACATCAGATTTTTTTGGGGTTAACTGGCCAATTAAGAGCTTTCTTCAAGAGAGTATAAAATGAACTTGCAACACAACTCAGTTCAAATTGCTGTAGTGACAGATCACCTGAATGTGCATACACCACATTCTGATTATTTTTTTAAATCTAAGTGCCATTATCATTGTAAAAACACAGTCCAGGTCCAACTCCGCAGGAGTAAACTTAACCTGCTTTTGCTAGTAAGACTGCTGCTCCTGCTAAATCCCCAAAAGGAGTTTAGGTCTAAGGGACAATAGAGATGTGATGACACCACAGAAATGGTAGCTTCATTTCAAGACTGGAAAGAGTAGAAGATGTAGCTCTGATTTTCCTACTCATCCTACATCCACAGGAACAACTGATCATTTGGTGTATTTGCATATCTGCCCATCAGTGAGACAACTGTTTTTTTCTTCTTTTGGTCACTGGGCACTCTTGGCAGAAGGCAAGTCTCAAACATTAGTTTCCTTAGAGTTTCTGTAAACACATAGGGTTTTCATAGAGATATTTTAGAATGAGGTCATCATGGTGGTAAAAACATTGCACAAAATCTTCCTTGTCACTAAACATATAATAAAATGTAGATTATTTCAGAGCAGGCAAGCAATTAAAGGAAAAAAATATGAACCATTTTTAAAGCTCTGAATTTTAGTTTTCTGTTTCTTGTCTTCTATTTCAGCAGCCAGTACTGGAAGGTAGCAATTGCAATGCTGGTTTCAATGCTGTGTTTTAAAACATCTGGCAATTGACCTAGCTGTAATTATTGGATTCTTACTAGTACTTACAGCTGTATAGTTAAGATCAGTTTTTCAAACCTCATTTTTGGGGTTTATCTGTATTGTTCTATTATTTTCCTAATGACCTTTTCATCACTTTTATTTAGATCTCACACTGAGCCATAATTACTTGAAACCAAAAATTCTCTATGGATTTATTTCCATAAATTACAAATACATCATGTACTATGTTACCAGATGAAAGGTCAGCAAATCAATTTGTTTCTCTAGTAGAGTATTTGCTAGAGATGGGACTATGATCCTCTGTGAGAGGCTGGCTGTTGTAAGCATTGATTTAATAGCTAAGGTTGATTGTGGAACAGAATTAAAATACCTGTTAAACAATGTATTAAAAAATTCCTGATGAATATCCTGTGAAAGATTAACCTTTGCAGTAACAGCTGAAATAGGAGCAGACACACAGTTCTTTTGAGATCAGTGGCACAGACTAATAAACCTCTTTTAAAAAGTTTTAAACCTGCTCTGGTTATTACTCTGTTGTTATCTGTTGAAAGCTTGGATTCACTGGAAGAAAATCAGTCATGTGAATGAGGAATTCAGGATCAGACCCTGTGGAGACAGAAAATTATTTTGCTCTCTGCTGATTAAAAGATCTTTGAGTACAGGATTTAGAGGATATGAGTTTAGAAAGAATAAATTTGTTGTTTGTGCACTGGAATGAGATTCAGTTTCTCATTCTGCCACTCAGCACCTCAGTTCCTCAGTTCTCCTGCTGTTGAATAGATAATAGCACATCTTCGTCCCTGCATTTAGTACCTGCATGTACCTTGCCATGCACAATGTGCTGCTGATCTTGTCAACTGAATGCACTCATATAATAAAAGTGACAACGGTGATAGCATTAATAGGGAATAGGGCTAACTGACCTAGTGAGAAGCAGATCCCCATGAGGTGGAGGTCTGCTCCACCAGCTGGCCCCTTTACAAGAGATGATAAAGAAATGTCAGAGGTGAGTGAGGGGAGGGTGAAGACAGCTTGGGAAGGCTCCCAGGGTTAGCAAATGGCATCTGTGGCTCACCAGGGTCTGGAGGTAATGCAGTTATGTGCAAACCCAGCAGCTGACTCAATAGCGTTTAAGAGGCTTCCCCCGCTTGTCCATGCCATCTCCTGTGCTGAGTTGTAGCAACAAAGATACAATGCCAAGGCAAAATGCCCACGCAGATCACAGACAGCTGAATGACCAGTCATAGTGTTTCTGCTGTTAAAATGTATATTAAAAAAAAAAACCAAAAAAAACAAACAAAAAACAAAAACAAACAAACAAACAAACAAAAAAAAAAACACCACCACCACCAAATCAAAATATACAGCCTTGTTCACAGAAACATTTCTGCTTGTCCTCTCCCCTTTTAGCCTTTCAGCATTTAGAGGCTTCCTTTGTTTTATAAAATGCCCAGATGCTGATACATAATTACAATAAATATTGGCATAATAGTTGGATGGTAGCAGTCTGTAACATTGACAATCTTGCTTTTGCTACTTAAGTTCTGAGCTCAGAGTCCTGCAGAGCAGATCAAAGGATCAAAATGAGGCTGGCAGTGGAGCAGCTCGTAGTTGGAGTGCTTTAAAAACCTTGTCTTGCTCTGAGTGACAACTGATAAAAATGTTTTCTATTGCCCCAGCAGCCTGGTCTTGTCAGAGGTCTAAAGGATGGTGCTGTTAGCTCTATAGACTCGAGCAGAGCCCTGCAATTGCTGCAGTAATAAGCAAGCTGTGAGGCTGCCTCTGACGCCTCTTTGTCTTCCTTGCTCTGGTGAATCTTTCATGTGCTTTTCTCTGTGATTTTCCTCCCCCTTCACCACTTTACTAATTAAAATTCTAATCACAATGACAGTGAGAGCTAAGGGAGAGGAAAAAAAAATTAAAAAAAATTCTTCCATGCTGGAAAAGGTAATTTCAAGGTGTTTCAGCTGCCAAAGAAATGAATGAAAATTAGACAAAGAAACGTGTTGTCAAAAGGGGGTGAGTTTGCTGTTCTGCCTCCTTCTACTGTACTAAAATATTAAATTCTAAAGGAAAAATGAAACACAATTAATCCTATACATTATTGCGGTATATTTAGAGATAACATAACCTGATTTACATTTCTGAGCAAGTAAAGATTTTGTGTGTGTGTTTTTTACCATAATGATTTATTTACCTTGTAGTGAAAATAATGTCAAACATTTAACTTGGTTTGATGTGTGATTGCTGATGATACCTATTACTTTTGTGAGCTAAGGTTGTGAATATTCATTTAAAACGCACAGGAGCCTGCAGACACATATTTAAAGTGATAAACTGCTCTTAATGTAGTGTTGTGGGTTTCATGCTGCAGATATTGTGATATTAGAATTTACAAAATTTAAAATGTCATTGTGTTCAAATCTCACCAGCTAGATTTTCAGGCATTTTTCTGGCTTGGTAGAGGTAATTTTTAGACCTACATATTTCTTCAAAATACATGCTTTTCTAAAGCAGTGTTCTACAGCAATGTGTGTTATAATAACACGCAGTTGTGTCAGGGTAGAATAACAGGGGAGTCTCTGTCATACAAATACATGGGCTGAACAGAAACATATAGTTACTTGATCACCCAGAAAGGTGGCAAAATAGCCCTGGATTGTTTTACAGAAATTTGGAGACAAATAATAGCAGAAAAATCTTTCAAAACCCTTGGTCAGCCTGGCATTTCCAATGAGATTTAGAGATAGAGCAGATCTGTAGGTATCTAAGGATCTTAGACACCTTTGGATGTCATCTTTCCCGGTCTACTGCTCCAAGATGAACTGTCCCCTAGCATAGGTCAAGTCACTTGTGGCCACATTTATTGGAGTCTTGGAAGTGTCAATGGTGGAATTTTCACCCCCTCTCTGCCTTGAAGCTCAATCTGAGTTTACAGCTTCCTTTCCTCATATATGTGCTTGAACTGGGGTGTTACAGGATATTCTGTCTAGGGGTGTCTCAGTCCCTTTGGTTGGAGAACTTCCACATTTGTATAAAATAAATAGTCACTGAGCTGGAAAGAGGAAATTAATCCCAGCAATGTTGGCTGGGTCTTCAGACTGCTGAGTATTCAATTATTTATAGTCAAGGACAGAACAGTTACACCATGGCCCAAAAGACTTCACCCCTTTGAATAAATTTGTAGTCCCTTAGGACACGGGGGTCTAAATGCCTTTGAACAGAGGTGGGATTTAACTCACCTATGACAAATGCGCTAATCATGGAACTCTTAAGTCAAACAAAGCTCCCTACCTTTCTTGGAAACTCTGTCACTTCTTTGCTCCTGCTTTTCTTATGATCTGGCCAGAAATGGAACATTTCCCTGTGGGTAAGATGAAATATGAGCATGAAGCAGTCTGGGAGAAGTGGGAGCAGAGGTGTAGCTTTCATTTTTGCAAGACAGAAAACAACAAAAAAAATAAAAGTACATTAGCTTTATTTGAATGTATCAATTGCATATTCTTTTTTTTTTTTTTTTTTTTTTTTTCCTGTTTGGCTGCTCATCTCAAAAATTTATTATTAGCACAGCCATAATCAGGACTAGTCTATATACATATTCTCAGAAAAAGAGATAGCTGCATAATGAATACTTAAAATCTGCCTTTTGCATGTCATGTGTACGTGTGTCTCAGTATCTGAAGGGATGGACAGAGAAATCTTTATGTTCGTGTCAAGTGGCAGTTGCGAGGAAGGATTTTGGCAGTGTTTCACACAGCAGTTTCTGAATTCTCTTTCCCTTCATTTCCTCTCTCAGCAGCCAACAAAATGAGTTGACACAAGGCAAATGCCTGCCAAAGAACTTTAACAAGAGGCAGTTTTTAATTAGCAGGGGCCAAAGAAGGTGATAACCCCAAGGGTAGCAATGAGAAATTAACATGGAAAAGCAGTTCCACGCTTCCATGGGTCCCAAAAGGCCATTCGTATTAATGGTGTCTGCTCTGATTGAACCTTTTCCGTGTCTTTTTATTGATTCCCTTGTCAAAGTCTAACAAAAACACTGCTGGCCATCAGTTGTTTGCTCGTGGTGGCAGCTTATGGCTCAAAACAGCTTTCCTGTAAAACATTCAGCATAGTGAGGTCTGTCATTGTGGTTAGCATTTCCCAGAAATGATTAATTTTGTTAGACTTAGAATAAAACTCAAAAAAATTAAAGAAAAAGACTGCTGAAATAAAAGAAGTTCAGCCCACAGTTTCTTCCCAAGCAATCATTTCATCCTATTAACTCTTTGCATAGCTTAGAGTAAAATCTTTTAATTATTAACCTTTTTAAAGTGAGATTTCAGAGAGGCTAATAATACTGGCAGTTTCAGAAAGAATTTAGCCGTTTAGCATATCTGGCACTTGTGGAAAGTCTTTTTAAAAATAATATCCTGTGGATAAATCTTTCAAGTTTCCCTTCCTGGGATGAAAATGAATAATAAATAGTGCTTGTAAGAGCTTGAGGAAAAAACCTGCCTAGCAAGCAAATATAAATAAGTAAAAAAAGAAATGTGATAGATAAATAAAAAGCTGGAACCTTTCTGTGTTTCAGAGCCTGATCCAAATTCAGAAAACACCAAAAGGTGGAGGACCAGTCTTTACAACAACTCAAGAAAATCCACACTTAAAAAATATAGTTCTACTGCACAGTTGACTCCAAATAATAAAGAGAATAATTCAATAATATTTGAAAAGCTTTATAGAGAAATACCCAATGTTCACCTTCTTTATTCTTAGAGCCATGAAAGAAGTTTGACATTACTTCAAACAGAAATACTGTTCCTATTTTCCTCTTGAGTGGGAGCCTAAATGACGATGTTCATTTGGTTAACTGATTTATTAAAAAAATATATGGTTATCCCATCCCACTTGAAAGACTGTCAGCCTCAGTCCTTCAGACATATTAACTACTTGAGTATATAGACTCTGTCCTTAGGAAAGCATGTAGAGCTCCCATTGACTTCAGTGGCAATAACGTGGTTCAGAGTACAAATTTGGTCTCTATACCTCATCCTGTTTTTTTTTCAGCCCTCTTCACAAAAAAACAAAACAAAACAAAAAACAACCAACCAACCAAAATTCCACACAATACATATTTCTGAAGACTGGAGATTGACTGTTTTCATTTGTAATTGAATTTTTTTCCTGCATCTGCACAGTACACATTAATGAAAAAAAATAAAAATCTACTCTGAGTTCAAATGCTCACAGAGTCAGAGAGAAGATTTGAGACTAGTGAGAGTGGAAAAATGTCAGTAAGCCGACAGTAAGGGGAAAACCTAGTGCTTACAGAAACATACATACAATGAGACGTGCACATATATGTAACTTTTGTGTGTTTCATGTAATTATTCAGGAATTAATATTTTTTTCATAATCAATGAGAAATGTAAGGAAGGCATTAAAGGGCTGGTCCTTAAGTATTTAATCTTTTGTGCTCTTTTTGAAAATATCATGCCACTCACTATAATTCAATCCTCAAATTCCCTTGGCTGATTGCAAACATTCACTGGATAGTGAGGACAATCTGTGATCTCTTTGCTTTGACTGCTTGCTACTCAAGGTTTCTGTTTTGTTGGTTACATTATGTTAACAAAAAAGTGGAAAGAACACAACTAATAGTGATAAACCATGGATAATTCATTTTTTCAGATTGCTTTTGGGTATATAATAATTAATAATGTAATGTACTCTATTTTCTGGAGTCAGAAAGAATACCAACTTTGTACATTGATGCATTTGCTATTTACCAGGTTTTCATACACAAATGTTTTACAGGAAAAGTTTTCACTTCTATCAAGGTATATTTGAAAGCAGCAGATTTTTACAATTATATTATTTTGTTTTAGTCAAAACAGGAGCTGGAAAATCCTTAGGCATCTTCATCCCTCTCCCAAGACTAGTATAAAATAGGCAGCTATTGTTAACTTCTCATATTTTCTAATTCAGCCTCAGTACAATTAAAGTACTCCTCTCTGTAAATAATTCTGCGTAAAGTGTCACTCACTGCCAGCTTTAATTAAGCTGATTATTAATGTCAACACTATTAGTATTAGTATTATTTGTATTGTGATCTGGAAAACATAGCTAGGAAATAGACTAAGACCTGTTGTTTGCCTCACACAGTTGATTAAGTAAGATTTTAAATGCAGTGTAATTTGCTTATTCTTTTTGAAGGAATTTTCCTACCCTCAGAAGAGGTCATCCAAGCAAAATGTTGTCATTGACACTTGGCTTGCCATGGTTAAAATGGATAAGTTGCACAGTCATGTAAAAAAGACTGTTTGTTGGTTTACTTTTTTTAGAAGAAATGGCAAGTGACATTAAACAATAGGAGCTTTGGTAGCAAATAAGTCTCATGCAACTAGAGAGACTGTGGACATCAGAATCCCCTGTACGTTGGAACCCATAAGACTATAGAGCTACTGTTTGTTATTTTCCAGGACATATTTTGTGAGATAACCCTCTCTCAGCCCAGACAACAGAGGGCTGTTGATGTGTTGAAGGAAACAGCAGGAAGATTTTTTCTATTTTTGTGTGTGTGTGTGTGCATCTGGGCTGGTAGTGTTGTTTGTTATTATCTCTGTATGTCACTACTTAAGTCAAGACAATGAACGCTGAGAAAACATTCTCTTCCTCTTGCCCCCTCCTGAAAGCAAATCTCAGAGAAAATACTGACAAATGACATTTTAATTGGTTTGACCTCTAGAGTGACTAAATAGTTATGAAACCCCTCTCTTTAGCAACTGCTTGAAGTAGTTTATGTTCTTTCCTCAAAGTGTAGCAGTTTCCAGCTAGCAGCACAGTGATTGATTTTTCCATATCAGATACATTGTTATAGTCTATTGTTTCCATAGCAAATCTATAGCATCTGTCTTCAAACTCAGGCTGCAGTCCTGCGTTACGCAGTGATACTTTATGTGATCACATTCTTCCATTACAAGTGGATTAATATTGATTTTTTCCTCTGTCCAAGACTGAAGGTCCATCTTAACAGTAATAAATTACACAGCTAAAATATGACCATATGTTTGGTCCCCCTTGGTCTTCATGGCTAGGATTATTACTTTCTCAAAACCAATTTCTGTGGTTTTTTTAACCCATTACAAGGCTGAAGGTTGTGCACACATTTAAACACTTGTTTGGGTTATGTAACCAATAGCAATTCAGAGTTTTCAGGAAATGTGGGTTCCTTAGTTCCTGTAAAGAGCTCTGGATTCTAATCACAAGTTGGTGAGAATGTTCTACCATAGTTTGCACACAGCCAAGGTTGGAAATAAAATGGCAAGAAATAGCATGACAGCAAGATTACCAAGCAGTGAGAATTGTTTTCTTACTAAGAAAGAAAGTGAAATAAGAGCAATAACAGAGAGGGTAAGACAACAATGCTGAGTAGCAGAAACAACAATGTTGGAAGTGTGTCTGAATTAATCAGAGACACCTTTTACAGGCAGTGATCAGGTGAATACCATGCACTGTGCTGCTCTCAGAACCCTGTATTCTCACAGACTTACTTGAGTGATGAAGGGAGACTTAAAATCCATATGAGATCTAAGGTTTGCAACAGGGAACAAATATTCAGGAAATTAATTGTTAAGTATAGACATCTTCATCATTACTACTTGCTTTCACCTGAAATGCCAAATTCATCCCAGTGTTCTGTGTGCTCAATGTTGTGCTGCTGTGGTGTTGCCTAGTCACTCCAGTGCTTCTAGGCAATGTTTTGTAAATATGGAGGGTTGTTTTTTTCTGGTTCATTTCAGATATTTTTGCAGCAGGAAAGAAACATGCACATATTTCTTTCCAGAGGAAGAAGAGTGAAGGTTCATTGCCTCCAACCTCCCCTGCCTCTTCATCCTTGCACATCTGCCAAAGCCAACTGAAACCCCCTCAGAAATCATAGAATCATAGAATGAGTTGGGTTGGAAGAGACCTTAAAGATCATCTCATTCCAGCCCCATTGCCATGGGCATCAACACTTTGCACTAGATCAGGTTGCTCACAGCTCCATCCAACCTGGCCTAGAACACTTCCAGAGTGGGAGCACCCACAGCTTCTCTGGGCAACCTGTTCCAATGTCTCACCACTCTCACACTGAAGAATTTCTTCCCAATGTATAACCTAGAACTACCCTCTTACAGTTTGAAACTCTTGTCTCTCATTCTGTAACTACAAGCTCTTTTAAAAGGTCCCTCTCCAGCTTTCCCGCAGGCTCCCTTCAAGTACAGGAATGTCCCAAACAGGATGAGATAGCAGACGAGATATATAAGCACAGATCAAGATTTATTGCAAATAACACCAGGGTCTTAACTCCTTAAAGTAGAAGGCACAAGTACAATCAAACTGTAGGGAAATTGGGAGATCAGAAGTTGAATTTTGAATGTGCTCTACAGCCAGGGCTGGGTGCTGAAGGCTGCTCCTCCACAGCAACCCACGGTCCTGTGCAAGCTCCAGCCTCTTCACACTCCCACTTGAAACAACTGTTAGTCTGGGCATTTTTATCACCTCAGAGTATTTTCAACCTCTAGAAATACAGGTGGCAATAAGGGTTTTTATATTAATAGACTCAAAGCCATTTTCCTTCTAGGCATGAAAGAATAGTAAAAGATTTAGTAAAAGCAAGTAGGAGTGGGAGTTCTGAAATGTAGTGTATTTAGTATTCCTTGAATAAACTAATAGTGTTAGAAAAGTTTTTTTAGTGAATGAAAGAAATGTGTATGAAAATGCATGGAAGTATGAAGACAAGGGCGATACAGATGTATATATCCTTCATAATGTAGCTGCAAGTGTGTACTGTCAAAGAACACTAAAATTACAAGATACTAAAAGGTTAAAGAAAAATTGCTTGCTCCTGTTTTGCAATACCATCTTCAATTATATAACCAAATTCTGCTTATTCTATTGTTTCAATAGGTAGGACAAGTTCCAGGAAAATCTCTTAGCATAGGGTAGAAAAGACCTGAAAGAACTCAACCATGTCCAGACTCAACTCCCGTAATAACTTGGTTTTGCCCAAAGGTAGAAGCTTAAAGAAGAAATGGGTTGATTCATTACATAAGAAAACTTTTGGAGTCTAGGAACCTGGAGTGGCATTTCATGGAAGAAAAACAGTGGTGGTGGCTTTTATAGAACATATAAACTTGCAAAATGTAAATACCATTTGTTAAAAGGGAGCATAATCTACAAAGAAACTTGGAACTTAACCTTGCAAGTCGGGTTAAGGACAGTAGAAAGGGCTTTTTCAAATACATAGCCAACAAAGCTAATACCAGAGGCAACATAGGCCCACTGCTGAATGAGGTGGGTGCCCTGGTGACAGAGGATATGAAGAAGGCAGAGGTGCTGAATGCCTTCTTTGCCTCTGTCTTTACTCCTGCAGGCTTTTCCCATGAGCCCCAGATTCATATAACCCCAGAAGTAGTCAAGATAGGTGTGGACATAGTAGATGAGGATTGGGTTAGGGATCAGTTGCATAATCTGGACATCCATAAATCGATGGGTCCGGATGAAATGCATCCAAGGGTGCTGAGGGAGCTGGCGGAGGTCATTGCTAGTCCACTCTCCATCATCTTCGGTAAGTCATGGGTAACTGGAGAGGTGCCTGAGGACTGGAGGATAGCAAACGTCACTCCAGTCTACAAGAAGGGCAAGAAGGAGGACCCGGGTAACTATAGACCGGTCAGCCTCACCTCCATCCCTGGAAAGGTAATGGAACAACTTGTCCTTGGCACTATCTCTAGACATATCAAGGAGATGGGGGTCATCAAGAGCAGTCAACATGGTTTTACCAAGGGTAAGTCATGTTTGACTAACCTCATAGCCTTCTATGAGGAAATTACTAGGTGGATAGATGATGGTAGAGCGGTAGATGTGGTCTATCTTGATTTCAGTAAAGCATTTGACACCGTCTCCCACAGCATCCTTGTAGATAAGTTGATCAAGTATGGGTTTGATGATCAGGCAGTGAGGTGGATCAAGAACTGGTTGAAAGGAAGAAGTCAGAGAGTTGTAGTCAATGGGGCAGAATCTAGTTGGAGGCCTGTGACTAGTGGAGTCCCTCAGGGGTCGGTACTGGGACCGGTGTTGTTCAATATCTTCATCAACGACCTGGATGAGGGCACAGAATGTACCCTCAGCAAGTTTGCTGATGACACCAAGCTGGGAGGAGTGGCTGACACACCAGAAGGCTGTGCTGCCATTCAGAGAGACTTAGACAGGCTGGAGACTTGGGCGGGGAAAAACCTGATGAAGTTTAACAAGAGCAAGTGTAGAGTTTTGCATTTGGGGAAGAAAAACGCCATGCACCAGTACAGGTTGGGGGCTGACCTGCTGGAGAGCAGTGTAGGTGAAAGGGACCTGGGGGTCATGGTAGACAGGAGGATGACCATGAGCCAGCAATGTGCCCTTGTGGCTAAGAAGGCCAATGGCATCCTGGGGTGTATTAGAAAGGGTGTGGTTAGTAGGTCAAGAGAGGTTCTCCTCCCCCTCTATTCTGCATTGGTGAGGCCACATCTGGAATATTGTGTCCAGTTCTGGGCCCCTCAGTTCAAGAAGGACAGGGAAGTGCTTGAAAGAGTCCAGCGCAGAGCCACAAGGATGATTAAGGGAGTGGAACATCTCCCTTATGAGGAAAGGCTGAGGGAGCTGGGTCTCTTTAGTTTGGAGAAAAGGAGACTGAGGGGGGACCTCATCAATGTTTACAAATATGTAAAGGGTGAGTGTCAAGACGATGGAGTTAAGCTTTTTTCAGTGAAGACCAGTGATAGGACAAGGGGTAATGGATACAAGTTGGAGCATAGGAGGTTTAAGATGAATATCAGGAAAAATTTTTTTACTGTAAGAGTGACAGAGCACTGGAACAGGCTGCCCAGAGAGGTTGTGGAGTCTCCTTCGCTGGAGACATTCAAAACCCGCCTGGACGCCTTCCTGTGTGATGTACTCTAGGTGACCCTGCTCTGGCAGGGGGGTTGGACTAGATGATCTTTCGAGGTCCCTTCCAACCCCTAGGATTCTATGATTCTATGATTCTATGAAAGCCTTTATATAGAGATGACTAATGTCAGGTCACCAGTGTTCCCTAAAATCAGGTTCCTTTCTCAAATCAGAGAAAAGAGGTTCATAACTCCTCTGTGGGAATACTGGATGTGCCTATATCAGCTTTAATTTTTGATCAGTAGCATGTTTTTGAAGCAGATCTCAAAGTTGTCTCCATCTGTTGTGCTTCAGTTCATAGCACACAGAAGCCTTAGCATGCTCAGCATGGATTTCTTTTAGATAAAACTAAAATGCAATATACTTGGAAAGGTCATCTCATGCACTGCAACCACAGCCCATGAGAAATAGTCCTAAAAATTAGAAACAAACAAACAAACAGAAACGTAGAAACAAGTATACAAGCTAGCACTGAAATGCTTGTGTATGTCTCAGGTTCTTGCCACCAGCTGCAGCCCTACAGAAGTGTTTGGCTGCTCTGTTTGCTCATGTAGACACAGCTTTAATTTCTGCAGATTGCCATTAGGTATGTGTGTGGCATCAAAAGTGTCTTATTCAAAAGAGCATATCCTGTGGAGTATTATGATATACAGTGATGATGTTCTGATATGAGGGGGAAAAAAAAAGAGCAGAAGTTGACACTGTTTGAAGAATATTAAAGCTACAGGTAGCAGCTGACAGACTTTGTAGTGAGATTACTTAGCAACCTTAGCAGCACTGCTTGTTCACAGGGGTAATAATGTATCTACTGCCCCAAGAATGTGTATGATTTGAGCTGGTGTATTAATGGCTTCCAAATCTCTTTACATGTGCACATTTTTCTTTATGTTGAGTTTCTTTCTGTGAAAGGATAAGTTAATGTTTGATTTAATGTATGGTGAATGAAAATGTTGACCAATATATTTTCTGCAGTTCTTAAAATTAAAATTATACTGTATCTGTCTATGTGGTACAGAAATGTGCATGGCTTTGTGTAGGTGGAAAGGAGATGTGTAATTTTTCCCACTCTCCCTTAAATGACTTTCTAGAGAAAGTCAAGTACCTTAAAGGACTTTAATAAAAAAAATAAAAAAGTAAAAAATGTAAAAAGAAAGTAAATGAGCACGTATCTAATGGCTTTTTCAGATTCTGGATTATGCATCACTGAGCATGAAAGAAAACAGCAAGAAACAGAATAATTGTGGAAAAATCAGGATTTGGTTAGAAGACCTCCTGTATGCTGCAGAATTCATGGTGAAACTTTGGATTGTGTTCAATTCTCACTCTACCCTTAAAGGAGACAGGCCATTCATTCTGATCCTCTGTGGATGCCAAGGGTCCAGTGTGTAAAACATCACCCATAAATTAGAAAAATGGTGGCCGTAAACTTTAACAAAGGACATCTGTCTTCAGTACTGACAGTAGGAATCTTAGAATATTTGTGATACCAAATCTACTGCATACAACAGGAGTCCTTATGCTCAGTCACTTCATTACCCTGTTCTATTGTGTGGCAACAAGGTTTTCATTGTAAGAAAAATACATACACATTCCTCTGAGCAAAATCCTGCTGGCTCTGTTGAAGCAAATTCTTGTTGACCTCAACAATAATATGGTTTGAGGTAAAGTATCTTCTAATAAATACTAGTTAGGTAATAGATAAATTCAATTATTTAATCTGGAATTTTAAAAAAGGATTGCTCCACTTTAGAAACATATTGTACTACAGTGATTCTTATTTTTCATATTTAATTTTTATAATTCACTTGAGACTGTCACAGAATTTCAAGTTTTCTTTTATTCTTACTCACTGGAGGCAACCTTCATAAATTGTGGGTACTAGTTAAGCAAAGTGCATAGTCCATCATACTATTGTACAAATGGCCTGTCCATGTATGATCCTGAAGCACATTAAGTCTACCAAAGGCTTGAAGTACTGCAACTAGGGGCACTACTGTATGACTATGAATCATCTCTTTCTGCCCCATGGCAAAAATGCCATACTGACTGATCTTGTTGGGAATAGATATAGATATCACAAGATTTTCTCATAAGTGCTGTTGGAGTGAGGTGTTTAAAAGATTCTCCTGTCAATAAAGTCAATAAGGTTAATTGTAATTGTCATATGAAGCAGAAGCACTGAGAATTAAACTAGTGTTTTTCTGTCCTCTAGGAGTGTCTGGTAAGTACTACAAAGAGCAAGTTAACTGCAAGGAGAAGGAGTTGGTGAATTATGTTATATGCTGCTGTATATTGCCACATATAAGATGGAAAAAAAAAAAATACTAAAGAAAAAGATAGATCCAACATGAGTGAATGATGGCTTAAATACTGTGAAACATTATGAGAGTTTATTATTATTATTATTATCCAGACTCTTTAGGAACACTATGAGGCAGTGGTCATCACTGTTAAGAATAATTAAGCTTAACAGTGTTTTTTGGGTGATGGCTAATTTATTACTATTTCCTGACTAGCTCTGCTGAAGTGAGGGGTTACATTCTGCATATTCTGAAACTTGCAAAATAACATGGCTTCTACTGGAACACTTTAAATGCTGTGGTATATGCACAGTAAAACAAATCTCCAAACCATTCCATAAACAACATCATCACAAATCAGGGTAATATTTTTAATAAGGTATTTGACTGAAGATATGAAGTTGTTGCTGACACTGGAATGATATCTCTCAGTCATGATTTGCATTTAGATTTTACTACAGCTGTTTACTTCTACCTCCAGAGACATATATTTACTAAGCAAATCTCATATAAAGGGAGGCAGTGTTAAATACAGTGGTGCTTTTAAAAAGTGGAAAGGATTGTGTTAATCTTTTGTTTGGTTAATTTTGTTCCTCTCTTGTCTCCCCCCTTACACCTCTCCACCACTGTAGTCATTAGGGCAAACTTCTTGGCTCAAGTTAACTAAAACATTTAGTTGTTATCTTTGGCAGATGGATTTTCTTGATGGTGGACTGAATTTGAGGCCCTGTGCTCAGAGTTCAAAGGTCATGTGTGAGTTTATTATACTTCCTGGTTAACTCAACAAAATAAATGAATCTGATGAAATTCTCATTACGTGTTTATTTTTTAGTGTTTCTATAAGATACAATAAATTATAATTTATGAAGCTTAATTGAAGAAAAGAGTAGAGGAAGTTGTGTATAAGATTAGGGGATTATTAAATCAACTTTATTGTATTTTCAAAAAATTAAAAATGTTTTACAGCTACAATAAATTTTTGATAGTATTATCAACCCATAAATTTTAATAATTTAATAAACATTCTGCCATAAATTGGGGCGTGTGGCCAAATCCCAGAGCTGTTTGTGCACAAACTATCATAATAGCAATAAACATTTTTTGTTTACCTGGATAATGGAAGAGTGATCTATTCTTATGCATAACACGTGGTGATTGGTCATTAATTTTAATGAACTGCATTTAAGAACTTGCAGTAGTCAGGAGGATAGCTGACATCCCCCTCCTCTTTCTCCATCTGCTGCAGGCTGTTAGGTGCTGTTGTTGAATATAAGGAAGGAGCATCACTTATTACCTCTCCCAAAGCATGTTGACCTTTTAGGCTCTCGCCGAAGTTACTGCAACATCAATATACAACTCACTGGGAGACTGAAGGTTATTATTCAACTCTTAGTGCTCAGAAAGACACAAATATGGAAAATTTTCATTTTTTTCACACAAAAAAACAGGAAACTGAATAGAATCAGAAAGCAGCTGCTGCAATTGTTTTAGATATGTTCCTTTATTTTATTTTTTTCTCATAACTATGATTCAGAGTGATAACTGATTTTGACCATATCTGGAATAAGTATCAATTACCTGGTGTGTCATTTTGCACATGGCTTTGACAAGCTCTATTCTGCCAGTAGAGTGTAATGTAGTGGAAGATCTAGGAGATCTTCTCTGGTGGCAATTATCTGCTCTGGAATGTGGGAACAGTGGGGTTAGAGAGAACCAATGCAGGACTTTTTTTTGGGTGTCAATAAGAAAGGTTCAGTAACAAAAATAGCTTAATAAGGTAACCACTTTAGTAAGAAAAGGAATTCAGATAGTCGGCAAATCTTATGTCCCCTCAGTTGCTGGGCACCTTGCAGTGTTGCAGCATGGCTTGTAGCCCACATAGATTTACAGACAGCATGCTGTCCAGAGCAGATCCTGTCTGTGGAATTAAGTGGTCCCTTTTGGTCATATGATTTCCACACAAGAAAGCAAGTCTATTCCTGAGGGTTGTTCTCACAAAAACTTCTTGCTGCACTTTTAGACACAGGCAAGGCAATGCAGGTGGTGTAATTAACAGCACCCAGTAAGAGCTGCCACTTTTTCTTTCACCACTGGCTGAGTTTGTGCTGCAGCCAAGGAATATGTGCAGCACACCAGAGACCTGAGGGCCACTCAGCATGTAGCACAGTGCAACATAGTTCTATACCTACATTTTTTGGCTGTTATTTGTATCACTAGTTCCTAAACATGCAATACACTCTCTGCAGGGATCAATACAGTAGTAATCTAACAATGTTGTATGCAGTGTGATACCTGTATGTATCGATAATTCAGCACCTAGAAATAATGTTTTATTTTTGCCATTATCTATATTTACATAAGAAAATGTTGTGGGTTTTTTTCTGGAAATCTAAATAAATAACTAAAGCTAAAATAAAAAAAGTTCCTTGTATATACCTCCACTTCTTGCATACTAGAAAAAAACCTCAAACTAACATATGAGATAGATGAGATTAAATCAAATCTGCAGTGACTTAATAAAGACAAGGCTTGTAGGAAAGCTGACACTCTATATAAATTGTTTGCATCTTATACAAACACAATTTCAGAACCTCTTGAAAAGATACATGTCTTCATCCCTTTATCTATTTATGGCAAAAGGAGAATCCATTCTCTTTCAGATTATGTTTATCTATCGTGAAAGGATTCCTTATGTACTAGTGGAATTGACAAAGACAAATTGTATTGAGTGATTGTTTCTACCTTTGAAGTAATTTTGTTTTGTGGCTATGTAAATATACACATATATGTACACACACTTCAGCTACATTTTGATTTCATGAAGAGCTTAATAAAAATCAGCATTCATAGCTCCAGTGCAGTCACTGTTACTGCACAAACTGAGCTCTTACGTATTATGAAAAAGATTAGTTTTAATATTTGCATAATATGCTACAAAATACCTACTGTTTCAAGCAGTAGAATCTTGGTTAAAAGAGGGTTGAAAGCTGAAATGACATCAATAAACTAGTTACTCCTATCTTGGCACATCTCATTCATTGTCAGACAGTCCAGACCCCTATAGCACTGAGAGAACAGCTGACAGACATTGAAGTTGTGTTAAAACTACTGCAACAGGAGTCAGCAGAAAGAGCACAGAACGATCAGTTTGGTTTTGATCCCACTTTTGATAGTGGGATAGTGGTTTGGGTAGTGATCCAAAATCTCATTAAGCTGAAAAGCAGTCTTCATGTTTTTTTACAGATTATTAGTCTGGATCACAAACTACAGACCTGAGGTGTGAGATTGTACTATCACAGGACTGACTAGTTTGTGAGCTAAACCTTAATTCAGTGTTATTTCTGAGAAGGAGGGGGAAAGTAGGCTTTCCTTACAAATCTGGAAATGATTACATGGTACCTTCTCTACATGAGAAATAGGTAGCATCTGAATTTACATTATTAGTTCAATCATATCTGAGGGTGGCACAGTCTGGCCTGGAAAAGCATGGTCTCCAGTCAGTCCTTGGTTTGCTTCATTACATTGTCAGAGACCTTACTGTTTCCTCAGGTTTCTTGTAAGAAAAACTCCCATGAAAATACTCCCACAAAATTTCACCTTACTGCAGCAAATGGTTTGCAAGAACAGTAGGTCCATGATAATAAAACTACTAAATATGGATTGACTGAGTCAGCACTTCTTATAAAATAGTATTCTCAAGCTGTCTGCTGTTAGGCATTTCAGTCCTTTTGCAGTCCTGGGGACTAAAACCCCTCTTTGACTTGTGCTATTAAAGAACCTCCTAACTTCCTCCCAAACAAAGGATTAAATTAACATGTTAGAATTGTTAGCTCCAAATTGACTGAGGCATGGGAACAGTGATTAAAAACCACTGATTTTACTACCACTGGTTGTAAATGGGATTTTGTCTGTTGGAAGACCTACAAAGGCATCTTGTGATGTATCTTGGGCAGACATACAGGTACCTAGATTAATTTAATGTATTTTAATCTAATTTTGAAGAGAATGCTTAATAAAATCTAAGAAGAAATCAATCAATACACAAAGTATTATCAATTTAATATTTTTTTTCTTATAGAAGAAAAGAATGCCTGAAAGAACCAATTCTTTATACAATAGGGACAGATTCATAATCCAAGTAATTTTTTACTGAGATGATCTGAGATTATTTTTTTTCATTTAGTGTAATATGTTGTAATACACTCTTGTAATATAAAAATGCAAGCTGCGTAAGTTGAATTTCAGCTTTACTTGTTCTTGCAGCTTGTTTGTATGAATTTTGTAATTTCTGATAATTCTGTGCCTGAATGCTGTGTGAAAAAGTTAGGAAAAGAAACTATATGTCTTCAGACTACAGATGAGAGGCTTTAAAAAACTGATATATCTGAAGAACTAAAAAAGAAGTAACTTATTTTTGGGGATGGGGGTAGGAAAGCAGTGGGGAAGGAGGCTGTTACAGGGAATGGCTGTCTTGAGGTGTCCATGGTACAATGGCTTGTACTGCATGGGATGTCATGTCCTGCTCTTTGTCTTTACTAGCAGTCACACTGTGCCCTGCACTTGCCCTGCTGCAACGGTTTTGTTTGGGAAGCATAGAACTGTTTAGGGCCTGTGTCTCCTGTAGAATGGGAGCTGTACCCCTGCATCACCAGCCGGGGATGGTAGATGCTTTAGCCTGAACGTTCCATCCTATACTAGCACTTTTTCCTACTCTTGACTTCTGCTATTCTCATTCTATACACAATTCTGCTCAAATATTAGACTTCTGAATGAAAACCTGAGCTGCTCAGGAGCAAACAGGAGAGTGAGAGCCCCTTCCTTTCCTTAACATCTACAGGCATAGCAGCTGGAATACGTGGACCAGCTGGTTACAGCTCTGAGTTGTGTGTGTGTCAGTCCAGCCACTCTATAAGGAGGAAGACCGCCTCCTTGAATGTCAGGTTAAAACCTCTTTTGGGAGAAAGAAGCAAGAAATTCAAAATTATATATTTAATTAAAAATTATGTAATGTTCTGGTGATCATGGGAGCGTGTAAGAAAGTAAACAGGGCATCTAATTATCTAACTGTTTTCACAGACTTTGTAACAACCACAGGCACAGTGGATCGAAGTCAGGTCATTTTTATCAATCAGAAGAAGTCACATTGTTTCTCTAGGAAGCAGTGTTTGCAGCTATTTTATGACAGCCAGTGTTCTGTCTTAATCAGTAATATTATTTCTACTTCACCTAAAATAGCTGAAAGGTTCTCCTGGGATCTATTCTTGCATACAGTTTTGTTTAATCTTATTATTAATGGTAATAATTTTTTTCTTGCTTGGATTATCATCTGTATGCCAATGATTCTATTATTTAAACAAATAATTATTACACATTACAATTCAATTTACTACATGACAATAACAAATCATAGTTACAGCTTATTCAAAGTAAATTAGTTCTAAAACACTAATAAAATTAATTGCAAAATGTTTGATTGGAAACTAGAGCCAGTTAAAATAGGAGCACTTTATCATGGTCTTTGACAGTGCATTACTTACTGGAATAAAGCTACCATCCTTAAATATCTTGGTGCTTGTTAGCAAACAAAGAGTAATTGAAATGTGGTTGCTAAGAGACATTATTTCTCATTACTGGCAATCCTGATTTTCTTTGATTGCTGCTTCTATTGTTGTTCATTACACAAGCTAAATGTTTTCACATAACACTGTTAAAACATGCTTTGAATTCCAATTGTTCTATGTGATAACACTGGATCTGTTTAAAAAGCTTCCGTTCAGGATGGCATGCTCTTGAAAGACTGGTGGTGTGGGATTTTCTGTTGTAGATGTACATTTTTGGAATGCCAAAGAGACATGAATGGGAGCTGCAATCGCAGTCTAAGTTTAGCAATGTTAGTGTTCTTTCCTATACTGCAGGTGGAAAAATTTGTAGTGATTCTCTGTTTGATGTTAGAATGTCATAGCAGCGACAGATACATTTTTCAGATGCTAACACTGGCTTTTGAGGAAGCAATTTTACTAGTCTGAAAAGGGCTTTATTTTTAAAGCTCCAGTACTTGATAGTCTTTGTAAGATAAGCCCCACAAAAGCACCTTTATTTCTACTCAAATCATTAATCAAAATCCTTAAAAAATGTAGACACCTTCTGGAACAGTGTTCTTCGGCAACTAGAAAATGTCACATTTCTTTGATTGGGATGCAGGCAGCCATCTACCATTTTTTCCCAAGCAATAATGTTTGGTCAGATCACGTAGCTGGCATATTCTATTCCAAATGATTTAGTGATTAGTGCAAGAGATGAAAAATGGACAGCAAAAAATCCCACCCACACTAGTTGAATATTTTCAGCTGATAAATAGACAACTTTTTTTAGGTGAAAAATCTGGTCTGTGAAAATTGCTTTTAAAATTGAAAGGTGAAAAATGTAAAAGATAAATTTTTCAAATTTTTAAGTTAAATTGAAGTTTCAATTTATAAATTGCTTTTAAAATTAAATAAAATTCAGTGTGTGTATATCTTGATTCTGGCAGAAAATATTATGAAAATATGGAAGGACATGAAATAAAGACCTGTACTATGAACTGGAAGGATAATTGAGGATTATTTGTTCTCCTGTAAATGCATAATTTTCTTTGCAAGGAAGATATCCCTTTTCTCTGGTTCTTCTGCTGAGAAGCCCTTTAGCTATTAACTTTTTCAGTGTGACTGAGTGTTGCTTACATCTCTAAGAGCAAAGAAATGCAGGAAGTACATACTGCAACAACTTATATGACAGATCAGTTTACAAAGCAACTTACAGCGTAAATTTTCAGACGGGGAATGTATGCTTTGGGGAGATGCCAGGAGCTATTCAAGGAGGAAGGAGATATGACCATGTTTTGACTATAGGTTTCTGAGATCAGGAGTTAAAACCCTGTGTGTCTGTGAAGCACCTTGAAAAATTTAGTTGGAGCCTGTCTGGTGCTACAGAGAACAACTGCTACATATACATCAGTCCTTGTAATGTAAGCAGAACATATATCATAAAAGAACAGCTTCCTTCAGAAAGAGAAATGGAATTTGTGTCTATGTTTATGCTTGGCTTCAAATATGTGCATGATGGTTGGTTTCATGTGGACACCCAGTGTGGTAAAAATATGTCAGTTTTAGTGCTCTAAAAACTGAGTTCCCATGCTGAAAAGTTCAAGGTTCAACTTTTTAATGTCATTTCCGTATTTTGGGTTATTTTTTCACTTTAATTGAGTCATCTGAAAAGCTGGTTTTCATTCATTTAGAGAGGAATAGCTTCTACTTTTGAACCTGCTGGGAAGTGAGGTTTGTATTTAACATCTTAGTAGAAGAGGAAAATTGTGGCATGGCAGCTGAGCTTTTCATTTTCATCTGAAAGGCAAATAACCTTTGCAGTGTATTGCAACAAGGATATCCTTTGTGTGTTTCCATGTGTAGTAAATACATGCTGATGTTGTTACAACCTGATTTTTCCTAATGAGTGTTTTGCTTTTGTATATAATTTGTCTTAGTATCCTTTTGTTTCTGTGTATTAAGTTCCCATTAATTGACATACTGTTTAGATATTGTGGCTAATTCTTGGTTTCCAGTTCCTAATTTGACTACTTAATTAATGGTTTCCTGAGTTCCTGAGTTTGAAAGAGTGAAGGCAGTTGTGTAAACGCAACACAGTTACCACCTTTTTTGTACTGTAGGAATGGACTGAATGTCAGTCAAGATCCTAGTGAAACATTTTAAGAGAGTGAGATCAAATCATAGAAACTTATAGCTGGGAAGCTCAGAAATCAGACTTCATCCAGCCATCAGAACAAAAATGAGTTCAGACAGCTTTTATGTGATAGGAATGGGTTTATTGCATATTTAAAGGGAGTTTCTCTAATGGAGTCAGCCAGACTAGATCTCAAGAACCTCTCAAGTTTTCAGCTCTATTCTGTATGCAGCATATGACTTTGCACCGTCCAGGAACCAAGTTATAAATTCTGCAATCTGTTATCTGGGTGGAATTACAGTGTGTGGCTACCTAGTCTTTCGGGACTTTAGTGATTCAAGAAGAAAAAAAGTGTATACATAAAATCTTGTCACCTAGTAGCAATGAGAAAGGACCGCCTGTGTACAGAGAGCGGATTAGGCTGGGGTTGGTGACTTTATGACAACTATTTCACCGTATTTTATTTAAAGAAAAAATACAAGACATTTAGTACTTTGGAAAACACTACTATGTAAAGCCCATGGTAGTTACACACAGATAAATAGGTGCAACCGTCAACACAGGTAACTTTTTTATTTGTGTTCATAGTTACATTTTGCTGTGTATGAGACCAGTATTGATACTTGCTTTCTGAGTTTACTTCAGAAATTACCCCATTAAAATCAGTGAGCTTATTGGCACAATACAAGGGGAAATGATCTGATGTCATGTCAGTTGAGTAGTTTGTGTGATAATTCACTTGCTCATGAAAAAGGCATCAAGGGCACTTAAAGCTACTAGTGGTACCCGTTACACATCCACTCCTGTGATTTCATCACACTTTTCTGGGCACTGATGATAGGACATGTCTGAACTCTCACTCTCCCATGGCTATGCTTGATGGTCTCTCACTTCTGGTCTGAAAAGAGACCTAATCCTTCAGAAAGCCTCATTAACAAGAAAAATCCCAGAGCTCTTAAAAACAACAACAACAGAACCAAACCAAACCAAACGAAACAAAAAAAAACCAAACAAACCTGCCAGGGTCTGAATTTTAGAACTGGTGCAGGGCATGGTTTAGAATAACTTGAAAGCCTTGTGATACTTGTGTGCATTTTTTTCTGTGTATGCACACAACACATGCCATTATGTGTCAAAAGAATGAGATGCTTGAGTGCTATGAAAAATGAGTCTATGTCCTGCTACAGAAGTTTGCACTTCTGTATTCTGAGTGCTAAGTCGAATTAGCATATTACTGGCCCAGATTAGTAATGTTTATATTCCTGCATTATAATAATGCAAGCACCTATGAACAGCAGAAGTTTAAATAGTTGTAATATTGCCAATTCTTGGAACGTAATTGTGAATTTCATGATGGTTGTTTATTATGCATAAAATATGATCTAGAGGCAAGGTAAAACTGGTCACTCAGTATTACTCCTACCACTTCCCTTTACACATTTATTTTATTTTTATCTGTTTCTACCACCTTTCTGTGCCTGGCATAGTTCCGTACTCAGTGTTTGTTTCAGATCACTCATTTGGGCTCCATTTAGTCCTGAAAAGCCTTCTTTATGTTTTAAGTTAAGGCATATGCATATGTATTTAGATATCAGGTGTGGAGATGCTACTTAGTGTGAATAAAAGAGTGCAGTAGCTGTATATTACGTACCAGCTACGTAACAAAATGCTTTATGCATCTGACATACATTCATCATTCAAATTGTGTAAGTCAGAACCTCCCAGTCCCTTAAAGACAAATTTTGAGGGATTCAGAAACTGAGGGACATACAACATTCTATTTGTAATGCTTTGTGCTTCTACAGTTTCTACTTTCACATAAATCTTTTTTGATACTGCTTATGTTTTTGGGTTTCAGGGTTTTTTTTTAATGTAGCTGTAACTTTTCATTTGCACCACATGCTTTTGCAGGAGAACATAACTGATCTATTCCCCTTTGCAATGTTCTTTATTTTATATTCACTTCAGCTGCCTGCCTTTCTTCCTCAACTTCAATAAATTATTTATTCCAGGATTATTTTCTCAGAAGCTTCCTGATTCATTGTTTCTGTTTTAAGGAAGTGCATAAAACAATAATTGGTGCAGGCATTACTGCTTTCAGTTTACAATGTTACTATCTAACAAGAATGACATTTATTTTACACATAAATGTAAGCTAAATCTTAAATTAAGAATAAAGAAGTAATCACATTTTTTGTTTGAGGAAAAGATTTTAAAATGTCCTGCATTTTAGCTTGTCAATGGAGATGATGAAGTTTTGGTAGGCAGGGCTTTTACCTGTAGTGAATAACTGCCTCAGGGTAAGAGGTCAAGGACAAAGACCTCCCTCAACTCAATATTCAGGCAATGGATCTTCTTGTTTATTTTATCTCACCAGCCACTTCCCTTCCTTTCCTCTCCTCTCCCTTCCCCCCAGTCTGCTTAGGGAAACTAAATGTCCCTGCTGCCAGCAGAGCTTAGTGTAAGTGTAATATTACAAGAATCAAAGACCCTTTAGGCCATGATATAGACTGGTAATTTATTACTGAAGAACAGAGGCATTTTTGAAATTTCCTTTAGTTGAGGCAGATCACTATGAATTAACTAGGCAAGAAGGCAGCAGGTGCTCTCATTAAACTTACAGTCACTGGCAGCAGACAGGGAAGTATTTAAAAAAAGAACATGCAGCTGTGCTGACACATGTAATTGCAACCATCCACAGACACACAAGAAGTGCAGGGATAGCCACAGACTTTGGTTACTGTGCTTAAGCTGTGCTGGCACATAAGGACCAATGCACATTTTGCTTATGATTAGGTCCCTAAAATGTCAGATTTCTTGTACTAGACCTCCAAATGTTGTGTGAGAACCAAATGAGCTACTTGCATGGCTGGGCTTAGTTGAACCTCCCAGCCGAAGTGACGTCGGGTGTCAGAGAAGTTCATAGCTTGATTGCAGCTTTGTGGTTTTGGCATTTCTCCACTTAGCATTTTGTGAGTCTGTGAAATAACAGCTTGAACAGATATTTCCTTGATCTATGTTTTTGGCTCAGTTTCTTCAGCCATCAAATAGTGTTTTGTGTATAACTGGTATTTGAAACTAATGAAATTACATTTTCTGCAGAACCAAACCTATATCTTAAAGAAAATAAAGTTCCAAGCAAAGATGTTTGCATCTCAATAATGATAACCTCTGAACTGACCTTTGTAATTTTTTGTTACAAAAAATAAGATGGAAATGCTTATTTTGTATCCTGAACATTGCTTGGAGAGATGTTTACAAAAAAACCCTCTTGGCATTAATCCTAAGGTGTTTTAAGTCAAGACTTCCACTGATTTCAGTGAGGTTTACATCTGGCCTTTAAAACCTAGATGTCTGTGCTTTGTTTTCATTAACTTTCATGGAAGTTGCACACACACGTCTTAAAGGCACTACATTGACCAGAGTCTTATGCCTTGTTATCTAAACTCAAAACAATCCTTAATTGCAAATATACTGAAGAGTCAGTGCTCTGTATTCAAAATATGTTGTACTTTGTCTACTGCTATGCAGCACGTGGTGTTTGTATACTGCACACTGTTATAAAATTGTGCCTATCTTTCCCTAAGTTTCTTTTAAAAATATTTTAACTAAAACCCCTGAGGATCTAAAGTATGCAACTAACCAGCTGTAACTACAAAGAAATACCTTTTCTTTTTCTTTTATAGAGAGAATTTTGAATTAGCATTCTAGCATTTCCCCCCACCATCCTCCTTTTTTTAAAAAAAAAAAAAAAAAAATTCTTTCTTTCGTATGGGAGAGCATAAATCAAACAATAATGTATAGGTTAAGGCTTTTAATTCCCTTTAATCTCTAAAAATAAAGATACTTCACATTGTGTTTTTAATGATGTCTGACCCTTAAAGCAAATAAAAAGAATCATATTGCCACAGTTCCTTAATATTTTTCTTGTTTATAAATATAATTTTAGGATTACAAATCACTGAAGACAAAAATAATAATCTATACAAGATGTGAGGAAGATGTTTCCTCTCTCTGGTTTTGTATTTACAGTTTCCCTGGATTTATAAAATGATCTGATGCTACAGAGCTTCAAGAAAATACTTTTAATAGAGCCATTTATCTGCTTTTGAGAAGATTAACATGTCTTCCCCTAAAAACATTTCTCATCTAATAAGAATAAAATGAATGTTACTTGAGCACCTGTAATCAAATTATTTTTTATTCCCTAGACCTTTGACAGATTCTGAAGTCTTGTAGTGTTCTAGATGGGCATTTTACAGACCTTGGTAGTGCAGTACTGGGATTTTCCCTGTCTATTCTCTTACGCTTTCCCTATTCACCATCCATCACTACTTTAGAGAAAAGCAGTACCAACCAACCAATCAGAAGACTCCCATAAGGATGAAAACCCTAGCATTTCAGAGAGATTAAGCACCCCACCATCCATTCCTCTGTATTTGTCACAGGCCAGTCTGCAGTGTTGGTGGAACAAGGCCAAAGCATTTTATGTCTTGATGAACCCTGCTACTGCAGACTTGACTGTTCCCAGACAACTGTGGCAGCCAGACTGAGGTATTTATAAAAAAAAAAAAAAAAAAAAAAAAAAAAAAAAAAGATTAATCAAAGGAAAGTCTCATTATTATTATGTTATTATGGCTTTATAATGGACTGAAATATAGTACAGTGTCTTCAGGCAGAGTTCAGTAGTTTTAACTCCAAATACTCTAAATAGGTATTCTGAGCTTGTTATATGTATATTTAAAAATTAAATGGGTCTTCAGTGTCTAGGTCTGATGACTGCTTATATTATTTCCACAGGATCAGGCTTGATTTTGTCTTCTCATTCTAAAATGACCTAGTTGTGATATGTGGATCTATTTCCCAGACTGGAAAATAACAGTTACATTTTGCATACATTTCATGGGTTCTTCAAGTTGGAAATGTATTCAGGTGACTAATAGATTTTTTTTTTGATCCTCTGAAAATCAGTAATCTAATTCACTTACTGTATCTTTAATTAGTATTATTGCAAATAAACTTCCAATATTACTAGGAAAAAAGCAAATAAGAGAGAGCCAGAAAACTGCTAGATAAAAAAGCATCAAGCAGTAATTGTTGGTTGAAAAGTTAGTGTATAAGCAGATGAGATGTTCATGTCATAGTGTCTTTTCATGGATTTCTGATCAGATGTGATGCCAATTTAATACTGAATCTTTCATTCTCATCTCATTCTCTGTAATCTGCCAGCATGGGATTCCCTAGCACTTGTACTGACACTGTCTTATCACTGTCAATCACACTCCCATCTCAGTGACACCAATCAGAAAGATTCAGCCAAAAAGGACTTCTCCAGCTGCCTCTGCATTTTGAGATGAAAGCCTGCCATGGGTTGTTTAGAACAAAAAGAAAAGGATTGCTTGCTAGGTGTGGGTCTTATTAACACCTCTGAATTTAGTTAAGAGGAAATCCAGAAATTAACTCTTTCTCCCTTTAAAGGAAGAAAAGTTTCCTGGAAATGTCTCACCTGACCTGAAAATGATTCTATAAAGCAGGAATTAACAAATCCTATACATTGACACAAAATGCTTGAATCAGTCTTCTTAATACCAAAAATGTTTAGCAATCTGTTCAATTTCTGCATCTGCATGCTTTATAACTCCATGTTTATGTGAAGATCACTAGATCAAAAAATCGGATTAAACTGTTGCTAATTTGTCATCCATTATTTTACTTCTTATAATTAAAACCTTCTTAAAAATTAAAGGTAAATTCTGTAAAGTGAACAAGAGTCAGAACATATTACCAGCAATGAGCTTAGTTTCACAACAATGAACTCATTATTTTACTAGTTGCTAAAAATTAAAGAGGCCACGCTCCTGCAGTCAAAGAGTTCCTACAATGAGGGTCCGTTTGCTGAGAAGTTTCAGTTATTTGGTCTTTGTTTGGTGTTTTTTGTTTGTTTGTTTGTTTTGTTCTTAAGGGAAAGAAAATACTTTTTTTTTTTTTTTTTTTTTTTTTCTTCTATCTTCAGTTCATTATATTGCTGTCTGGGTACTGCAAGGTAATACAAAAGAAAGGGAAAAGGTATTGAAAAAAACATCACATGGTCTTCATTAGGATTCTAATAATAGTAGTTATTGAAAACACATGCTTAGTCTTAAAATGTCTTTCAATGATTTAATAAATAAATAAATAAATAAATAAATAGTAGTTTTGAACTTCAAAATATTTCACCCTGTTAATAATTCTTATATGTTTATTTATGCAAATTAATTGGAGATTAAAAATATTGTATCCTTGATGAGTCACCTGTGATACTGAAAACCTAGGCCAAGCTTCTTTCCAAATTCATACAGGAATAAGCATTACTCAAAATCTGGCACATTTTTTCACTACTGTTAGTTGAAGTTTCACAGTGGAAAAACCCCAGTATGTTGCCCACTACCTCTACTCTTTATAGTGTCTAGAAATTTCAGTTTGCTGATACTGAGACTCCTCTTTATAATAGCAACAAAAGCCTTTGGCCATGATTCTCAACTGATTGCCACCAAATGCAAACATCTGCTCTCAAAACCAAATTATTACATGCTGGTTTGAACAGAACATTTACCTTTGTAAACTTTATATAAGATACATGGCATTTAATTCACCTTTAATGCAGAAGAGTACATAATCTCAGCACACATGTACCCAAAGGAATATCTGGCTTGCCATAAGTTCAGTTTGTTAACAAACATCACTGTGACATTTATTTTCACTGATAAGCTCTTCAGATATTTAATGTAGAAGTGACCAGAGTTTTATCTGTTGTAAACACAAATTCCTTCCAGAGGCCCATATCAATTCCATCACATCTATCATAGAGATGGTCTAATTAAAAATTTTTTAAGAATATAATTTGCTATCTTCTGTTTCTTTTTTTATCCCTCAAAACTCGTATAATTCTTTCATGTCTCATTTTAAGGGTTTTGCTGAGGACAATATACCAAATAGATACACCATTTACAAAGTGCATCATAACTCAACCCAGAGTATGAACCATCAGATGTTCTCACATCAGTTCATATCCAGAATGAGGATGCTGGCATGAAACACCTTCACAGTCCTTTGCTAAATGGCTTTCTAATATTGTGCTGCCTGATTGGCAAGGTTATGACATCCTGGTATCAAAACTGGAACAGTATGGATTTGATTGATGGACCACTCGTTGAGTAAGGAACTGGCTGGATGGTCACACTCAGAGTGGTGATCAACAGCTTGATGCCCAGATGGAGACCAGTGATGAGTGGTGTTCCCCAAGGGTTGGTACTGGGACCAGTGCTGTTTAACATCTTTGTCCACAGCACGAACAGTGGAATTGATGCACCCTCAGCAAGTTTGCTAATGAGACCAAAATGTGTGGTGAGGTCAGCACACTGAAAGGAACAGATGCCATCCAGAGGGACCTTGATAGTCTTGAGAAGTGGGCTCATGTAAACTGCATGAAGTTCATCCAAGCCAAGTGCAAGGTCGGGGCAATCGCAAGTACAAATACAGCCTGGGTGCAGAATGGATTGAAAACAGTCTGGAGGAGAAGGACTTTATATCAATGGTGGATGAGAAGCTCAGCAGGAGTGGGCAATATGCACTTGCAGCCCAGAAAGCCAACCATGTCGTGGGCTGCATCAAAAGAAGCGTAGCCAGTAGGTCAAAGGAGGTGATTCTTCCCCTTTGCTCAGATCTCGTGAGACTCCACCTGGAGTACTGTGCCCAGCTCTGGAGCCCCCAGAATAAGAAGGACATGGAGTTCATGAAGAAAGTCTAGAGGAGGTCCACAAACATGACCCGAGGGCTGGAGCACCTCTCCTATGAGGGCAGGCTGAGAGAGTTGAGGTTGTTCAGCCCAGAGAAGACAAGGCTCCAGAGAGACCTTTTAGGGGCCTTCCAGTATCTGAAGGAGCAACAGGAAAGCTGGAGAGAGACTTTTCACAAGGACTTGTAGAGAGAGGAGAAGGGGTGGTGGCTTTAAAGTGGAAGAGGGTAGATTTGGGTTAGACAGTAGGAGGAAATTCTTAAATGTGAGAGTGGTAAGACATTAGAACAAGTTGCCCAGGGGAGTTGTGGAAGCCCCGTCCCTGGAAAGATTCAAGAACCACCCATGTTGGGTAGCCTTGGAGCAACCTGATCTAGTGGCAGGTGTCTCTGCCCATGCAGCCGGTTTGGAACTAGGTGACCTTTAAGATCCCTTCAACTCAAACCATTTTATGATTCTATGACCTTTCTTTTTCTTTTTTTTTCCCAGCTCCTTAAACAAGTATGTTCAAACTAGGGGACAAGGTGAAAGTAAAAACCATTGAGGATTGATGAAGATTTTAAGTCTAATCCTAAAAATCTTTTAACATAATTGTAATGATATGCAACAAAACGTTAAGGGTACTCATTACACTTAAAACAATAAGCATAACTGAAAGGTGTAAGAGGACTACGTATATTAATTACATAATTTCCTATGTTATTTTTATATATCACTTTAAATACAGAAAAGCCCTATAGCATAATTTTTTCCATTTGTGCTGGGGTCCCACATTCACCCTTATAATCTCTGAAATGCATTATGAAAACCATTTCCTGACATAAGGAGAATGCAGACAAAACAACAGAAACATAACTTTTCTAGAGGAAACCCAAAGCAGGATTTTAGGCATCCATTCAGGAGTCTAGGAATAGTCCTATATTTGCATTCAAATGACATCGCATTTGCATTGATCAAATGCAAATTAATTTTGGCCATTTGCATTGGTCAAATGACCAATGTGAGACAACATGATGATCTATAAACAACTAAAATAGTTTTGCTTTTTTTCCCAAACTTGCAAAGATACAAACTTTAAAAAAAACCCCACAAACACAACAACCAACCAACCAAAAAAACTGAAAAAAAACCAAACAAAAAAACCAAGCTTGTAAAGCAGTGGCTGATGCAGTGCTTGCCTTATGAAGATTTGAATAGCTGAAGCCAAGATGTACCAAATTCTGACATTAAGGTTTTTGGTTTTTTTTACATATACTTTAAATATACACTGCATGTCACTGTCTTATTCTAACTCAAACGCACGTGTGAAAATGCACAATTCTCAGTTTTTTAAGTTAGTTTTGATTACCAAGAAGTATGTGTCTGAAATGCATAATCAGTAAATCATCTTTACTGTGCCAGATGTAACGTTGCACTTTGGTGTGATTCCTTCTGTAAAGGAAAAAGCAAATAAAAAATGCACAATTCTCAGTTTTTTAAGTTAGTTTTGATTACCAAGAAGTATGTGTCTGAAATGCATAATCAGTAAATCATCTTTACTGTGCCAGATGTAACGTTGCACTTCTTTGGTGTGATTCCTTCTGTAAAGGAAAAAGCAAATAAAAAATGCTTGTTGTAATGCCTTGTCTCAAGAGATGCTGTCAAAAGGAAAAGCATTTTAAAATTCCTAACAAAGGCAAACAACAATTACTTTAAAATTGTTTATACGTGCCAAATTTTAGAACAAGAAGAAAAAAATTTGAATGGCTGTTTATAGTTGTATAGTGACTGTCATATCTCTGAAAGGTAAAATTCTTCAAAACATGCCAAGTTTTTCCCAGTCAGTGGTACAGCCTTGACAGACATTGAAAACTTCACCTCTAAATACTGCTTGCACAGTGCACAGATTAGATGTGAAGGTGGAGACACTTGCCCTCTCAGCAATGGACAATGAGCGAAGAACATCTGTGAGTCCTTACAGTTTGGAGGAAGGACATCTGTGGGTGTCTGTTAAACACGTGTTGAATCTTATTCAATATATGCACAGATACTAATTCATGTTTTAGCTTGCATTTTATAAAAATATGTTGCTACGTAATCATAGAATCATTAAGGTTCAAAACGCCTTCAAGATCATTGAGTCCAACCGTAATCCAGATACCACAACCACTAAACTATATCCTGAAGTGCCACATCTAGAAGTTTCTTGAACACCTCCAGAGCTGGCAACTCCACCACCTCCCTTGGCAGCCCATTCCAGTACCTCACCGCTCTTTCAGTAACGAACTTCTTCCTAATATCCAAACAAAACCTCCCCCTGGCCCGACTTAAGCCTATTTCCTTTTGTCCTATCGCTAGTTAATTGGGAGAAGAGACCAACACTGGCCTTTCTACAGTCTCCTTTGAGGTAGTTCATAGAATCATAGGTCATCTAGTTCCAACCCCCCTGCATGGGCAGGGACACCTTCCATTAGAGCAGATTGCTCAAAGCCCAATCCAGCCTGGCCTTGAACACCTCCAGGGAGGGACCATCCACAACTTCCTTAGGCAACCTGTTCCAGTGCTTTACCACACTCACATTAAATAATTTCATCCTAATGTCTAACACAAATCTACCCCCTTCCAGTTTAAAGCCACCCCCATCCCCCCTTTTCCTCTCCCTTGTGAAAAGTCTGTCTCTAGCTTCCAATGGTTTTAACATTATCCCAGAACATTTAACCCTTTCTTTTGCAGGGGATTTTTTCTCTTCAATTAGTCAATGTGGCATCAAGGCAGAGTGATGTAACCAAATTTCTGCTTTTTCACAATCTCCTGCATGAATCTTAATTGCATTGCTCCCTATTTGGCTGATGTCGTTGGTCTTGCTCGGCCTCTGTACAGAGTTTGTAGCATTCCAGTTACAGTCTTATACTCCAGAATAGATTTGGCATCTTTTTTGAGAGAGTTTTATTTCTTAGTGGAATGTCTCTCTCTATCTGATAGACACACATATATATGATACTCTTCTGTACACTCATTTAATCTTAATACCATCAGTCCATTAAGGAAACAAAAGCAGGTCCTCCTATAGTATCTGTCAGGTCTGACAAAATGCTGGAAGTGAGACCTTTATCATAAATATAATGTATTTTTTTTATAAAGATAGAAAGTAAACCTTGATGTTGTATTTCTTCTCAAATTATTTCTAGTCCCTATCTTGAAGCCGGCACACATTTGCTTTGATTAATGTTTTTTATCAGGCTGAAGATCCTTTATTGTTGTTCACTTGCCATATCTCTGGGCTGCAAAACTGTTCTTCAGTCAGCTGTGTACACAAAAGCAAAGAAAATAGGACCTGAATATTAGTCTGTTCTGTGCCCCTTGTCAAGACAAGCTATACCAGTCTGTTTTGAAAACTCTCCAGTGATGAGTATTTGACAATCTCCTGAGGCAATCTGTTCTGGTACTTCACCTTCCTTACCCTTAGAAAATTCTTCCTAATTTAATTTTTTGCACTCTTATGCAATTTAAGCCCATTGTCTCTTGTTCTAACTGCCATTCACGTGGAGAACAAGGTGTGCTCCTCTCCCTTTCTCTACCTATTTTTTATGTATTTGAACACTGATACCACGTTCCCTTCTCAGTTTTATCTTCTTTGAGAAAAGCAATGCCAGTTCTTCTAATATTTCCACACAGGTCATGTTTTCTAGACATCCGATTGTTCTCCATTGCTCTCCTCAGGATTTCTTAACATTTTTCCTTTACACACAACACACACACACACACACACACACACACACACACACACACACACACACACACACTGTAAGGGTAGGCTGGGAGAACTGGGTTTATTTAGTATGGAGAAGGCTGGAGGGAACTAGTTGGTGACTTCAAACATCTAACTACTGTATAAAGAAGACAGCCAAATTCTTCTAAGGTGTCCAGTGTAAGGTTGTGAGACAATGGTCACAGGTTCCAATAATAGATATTTTAACTGAATACTGAGGGTGAAAGTAGTCAAGCACTGAAACAGGAGCTCTGAGAGGCTGTGAAACCTCTATCCTTGCAGATTTTCAAAACTCATTTTGAGCAATCTGACCTAGCTTGGAAGCTAGCATTTTTTTGAGCAGAATGTTCAACTAAATGACCTTGAAAAATCTTTTCCAGCCCAGACTACCCTGAGAGTCTTTGTTTGCCAAAACGGGTCATGTTACACTATGAATCAGTAAAGCCACAGATATAGAATGTGAAGGATTAATTGCATAATTGTAAATTATAGTGCTGTTGTGTGTTCCCAAATTATGCTTAGATTTTTTTTGTAATTTTATTGACTGAAGTTCACTTAATATTTTCACTATAGCCTCCAGACTAGCCAGTAGGACTGCTGCCCAGGAGGCATTTAATTCTGTCTTTATTCAGTTGATTCTTTCTACTTTACCCTTCCCAAGCTTCCTTGCTTTATTTGCATTCTTCTTTCTCTTTCTCTTTCCTAAGCTTGGGAGGGTCTTTGAGAATTTCAGTCCTGCCTTTAGGAAGGTTTGCAGCTCCTACCACATTTCTTAGTATATGGCAAATTTAATAAGCATGCTTTTTCATCTAAATAATTAATAAAATATTGATATTACAAGACTAGAATATATAGCTTAATCTTTGGTAAATTCTTTTTTTAAGACAGAAGGCAACAACTGTTGTCTGAATACAGCTTTCTAATCAATTTTACATCTACCTTAAGCAATTTCATATCTACATATTTTGCTCGCTTGTTTATGAGCATGTTATATGAGATGAAGTCAAAGGCCTGACTTTATTAAAAGATGACATTTTCTGCTTCTGCTGTATCCATAAGGTATGTTATTCTGTCACAGAAAGAAATTAGATTGGTTTGACATAATTTGTTCCTGACAAATCCTTGCTGACTGTTGTTCATCTTTTTTCTTTCTCCTTTTTTTTTAATGATATTTTCTGAAAATGTTGGCAAAACATGTGGCTGGTTCAACATTTTTTTCCCAGAAAGGAAGCTACATGTCTGCACTAAATTTGTTTTGTATCTTCTTTTCCTTTCTAAATTATACAGATATCCCTTTGCCAGATTACTGTCCTGTCTTCTCTAATTTCCTAAAGATCCCTGACGATGATACTTCCCTGAGAACATGGAAGGGTAAAATTTGTCATGACCACATGATTAGAAGTCTTTAATTTTTCATGTAATCTGTGATCTTTTCTTTCATACTTACCTTAATTTCTATGCCTTTTTTGAATTCCTGCAGTTTATTCATCGGAACATGTTCATTCTTGGGCTCCTCTGTTGTGCTTTAATCATTACCAAAAACTGTCAGGAGGTCTGTGTTCCCCTAGAGTTAGGACTTGCTTTCTTCTTGAGACATATATCAATATTTTCTAAATCTTTTATTCTAATCACATCACTCTTCTTAACAAATGTCTGTTAGATTAGTTAAAACATGGTTTTCATCTTTAATTAATACTTAGGTCTCTTCTTGATTGTTTCCCAGTCTTCTTGTATTGGTGCACAGAAATCACAAACATATAACAGTCAATTGATTCACTGAATCTAATTCTTTCCTATGACGCTGATATGAATAACTTTATACTTCTTACTTTAAGGTACTTTACTCAGATTGTTGCACTTTCTTGTTCTCAGTTAATCGCAGCTGAAGAGTCTCTTCCGTAAAGCCAGTGAATGTCATGCAAAGATGTGTAAAACCTTTTCATGACATGGAAACCACCCTCTACCAATAGCTTATGGGCCATCTTCCCAAAGTCAAGGAAACTGAAGCCCTCCTGGTGATCCATCTGTGCAGCACTACTTTCATCTGTAGGATGAATCTGTCCTGGTCTGATCCTTTGACCCTTGATGGACGGATTAATGAAAATACCATCTGAACCTCTGACTCCTTCACCCTTGCTCTGAGCTTCATTGGCATTTTTGATCTGTTTAGAGGCATTCTTGGCAGTATTGTTACCGTTTAGGTCCTTTGTTATATCACATCTACTTCAATAGCATATGCTATTGCATAAACATTTTAGAGAGTTTCTCCAAGAATTTGTTATCAGTTTTTGTGTAATTATCTGTCCTTGGGTGCACTGCAAAATCTTTTTTTACATGCAAAAGCTGTGGTAAGGTATTCTTTTTCAGTCTGGATAAGTCCATGCTTTGTTGATGCAAGAGTCCTTCATTAAAGTGCTAAGACTGCCTGTTTTCTAATAGTTGTTGTCTAGTAGTCCCCACTGTCAGTACATGGAAGCTGGCTTGTTCACATAATGAAAGGTCAAGATGTGACTGTGACCAGTGCTATGGTAGGTAAGACAGCTGTATATTGGGGAGATTTTTAAAACTCGATAATGATTTGATTTGCTTTTGTAGAGATGGGCAGCAGGAGTGATGAAGATAGGTCAGTGTCTTTATGCTGTAAGGCATCTGTTGCTGTGGTTGTTTAGATACTAATTCTTGCAATATTTTTCTTTGGATTTAAGTATACACATTTAGAATTTGTGATTTTTTGTTTTTTTTCAGTGGTAATAATGATACCAGGGAATGGTGATGGAATACTCAAATAAGTTAATTATTAAGGCTGAATTCATTTACAAAGATTCC
Source organism: Apus apus (assembly GCF_020740795.1). Lineage (NCBI taxonomy): Eukaryota > Metazoa > Chordata > Aves > Apodiformes > Apodidae > Apus > Apus apus. The sequence goes on along the minus strand of NC_067312.1, from coordinate 63,648,073 downwards.
TGAATCAAGAGCAAGATTTTTTTAATTTAAGGTTTAGACACTTCTTCTACACTTCCCAAATGAAACAATTTATTTCAGAAGTATAATATTCTTATTTTAAAACCCAAACTTATTTAAAAAAACATGCAGCAAGGTTTTTCATTAAAAAATTATTCTGCCATTTTTCATTTAAACAGAGCTTAAAATTTTATCAAAATGAATAATTAAGTCTTGAGCCAATGTTTCATTCCTTCTTAATAAAACTACGAATTGCAGACAATATATGATACTGAAGGATGTAGAAGTAAGAAAGTCCAAAACTATATTTAAGATCTTTCATGTTCAAATATCAAAAGAAATTAACTAGAGACTGCTTATAAGATGTAAAGTGGAAGGGCTGAATGTTCTAGGGTGTTCTGTGGGAAGAAGGATTTTAGTCAAGTTATGTTACCCTCCATGTTTGTTGAAGAGAAACCCATTGTCAAGAACATAGGAAACTAGCAAGAAACAAATCTGAAAATGAGTTACTATAGTAGTTGAATTCTGAATAACATACATGTTCTCAGAAAAAGTTCATCCTGTTGGTTCTGAAGGATGGTGGAGAGGTCTGTCAGAAATAGCATTGCTTGTTTTGTCACAGGTAAGATAGCTATGGAGCAAAGCTGTGAGAGAGCTCTCAAGAACAGACACCACGAGGTATGTTACAAGCCAGCAAATTGCACTCAAGAACAAGATGGCATTTTTTGAATTGCCTATCTAGACACAGAAGGAAGAAATCAACCTGCATTACTGAAGAGAAAAAAATCAGTTTTATGACATCTAGAGTCTCATGTTACCAGAACAGAAGCATCCCAAAAAGGCTTAAAATTTATTAGCAACAATGTCCTAACCTAAAAATAGATGTGTTCAACACATGGGAACATAATCTTCAGCTCAGCAGGTAGAGAACATGGATTTTTTTAAACAGTACCTTTTAATGCAGCTCCATTTCTGTTGCACAGAAAACATTACGACTGAATGCCAGTTGTTGTTTTTTTAAATAAAATATTTGCATGTCTTAAAGAGGGAAAGTACGAATGATAACTAGATCCTGTTACAGAAATATCACACTACGTGCTTCCAAACTACATGTCTGGCATTGAAACAAAGATCAGGACAATTTAAGCTAAAAACTAACAAGAGCTAAGTAGAAGTGTCAGTGTGATCATTAAATGCTCAAACAACATACAAAAAGTAATCAGAATATACAGAGAGTAGCAGAGTGACTTATAAAAATATTTATTTAAACAAAAGTTGAAAAAAACTGTGTTTTAAGATTACAAGATCAAAATGAAGCCTAAAAATTGTGTTTCTTAATTAGCCCATGGAAATGGTGAAACTGTCAGTAGTAAAGTAGAAGAAATGTTGCAAAATTTTCCTACATCTGATGGTAGCAGTGGTGATTAGGATATTTTTTCCCATTCTGTAAGTAATTCTGAAGGATACTAAACAGTTACTTCATCCTTCATTGGGTCTAAATTATTTGAAGAGCTTTTAAGTATTGAAAACAAGACTACTGAAAATAAGATAGCTAGTGATCTCTGATCTACTAACAGTGGTTTTCTGTACTTTTTGAAACGTGGTATTCTACCAAACTGGAAGGAAGTTAATTTTAAACCACTGTTTTTAACTGTACTTTTGATGCTGCGTGAAATTATGGGTCTATCAAATAAAATAATAGAATCTTTGGTAAAGTTCTATCAATAAATAGTTAAGAATTAATAAATAACTAAAGAAAAGCAATACCAAAATGAGGAAATTCTTATTCTATTTTTTTGGAGCAGAGTTTCAATCATGGTATGATATAATTATTTTTTTTTCTTTTTTCAATCTTTTGTTTGTGACCAGGAAGATGTTTCCCAATCATGACTATTAAAATATGCGGTTGACACAACTGTGTGGCAGAAGGGGATTAATATTATAAATTGATTAAGCTACCTGGGCTCCTAGGAAGGCAAGTATCAGCAGACATATGTAGTCAAAGAATTAAGAATTTAATTGATACTGAATATGAAAAGAACAAGTAGTCTTTCATGTGAAGTAGAGCTTGCAAACTCCTTTTATGAGTGAAAAGGGTATGTAGAAGGTATTTGAGTCTAGCTGCCTGCTGTTCCTTAAACATGTGAAAGCTGTACAAACTGCAAGGAGGAGACACACAGACAATCAAAGATGGGAAAATATTCCCCTTTAAAAACCCTCAGAATTTTCCAGTTGATTTGCTGTGACTTATGCACAAAGGCAACGATGAAGAGGTTTACTGGGCAAATTTTAAAATCCATAGTATAATTAAAAAGATAAAGAACAGGATTTACAAGTTAGAAGCTTGCTAAGTCACCGGGTCAAGGTTACAAACAAGCTAAGCCTAGACACTCATGTTTCCTCCTTTAATGTTTTGTATGATTTCTAATTACTACAATCACAAAACACGGGTAAAGAGTAGCTTCGTAACTGCATAAGTCAATCATGCCACACAGCTTATTCCAACATTTTAGCCAGGCTTTTAATCCTGCATTTTTTAAAGACATCTTTCAGGATTGGCTTTTGGCAATAGTAAATTTATTTGTGTGATTTTTGCATTTTACATGTGCCACTCTATTTTGTTATCAACCTACTTAAATCACAAAGCATCACACTGCAGTCGTTGTTTGTAACCGCTCTTCCAGTTCTTCTTGCCTGCCTTGGCTTTGTATTGAGCTTTTTCCCATTGTCATATAAAGAATGCCCAATTGTAAAACACATCCTCCTTTGTGTCCATCTGCTCATGAGAGAGGAATTTGGTATGCTGCCATAATTATAGTCTTTTTTTTTTTTTTTTTTTCCTGTCTACCCCTCCACATACTTAGTTTCTGATTTCATGCACCTGCAGGAGATGGCTCATTATTGGTCCTGTGTTCAGTATCTCCAAGTATGAGAGAGAGAGAGAGAGAGAGAGAGAGAGACTGAGTGAGTGCACTCCAAGGCAGTGGGATATTTCAAGCTTAGTTTTTTTCTTCACATACACACACTCCATTAAGTAAATACTTCCTGAAAATACATTTCCCTACATTTCTAGACATCATTCAGTACTGAGCAGATACTTGAATATTTATTACAATGTTGGTAAGCTATATTTTTTTATTGATGTGACCAGTACAGTATATGACTTCAAAGAAACACATTTATTCAGGTGAATTTTGCATGTTGAACAAAAAAGTTTAAGATCCTTCCAGTACAGATTTTTTCTTGATAGTTACAGTATGCCTTTGACCTCAACAACAAGATAGCATCTCATTATGGAGCATTGTTGGCACCTAGAACCATCTTATTGCAAATTACACTGTATTCCTGTTATTTCTGTGGAGGTCTGCATTGAGTTTTTCCTTTGAATGTGAATTACTTGCTTCAACATGATTTCAGAGGGGTGTTCTCCCACACATCATCTTGCTGCACACTTAGAAGCCAGTTTTAAAAGAGGCTTAGCTTTACAGACATGCTATTTTGTTTTGTTTGGAACAGTTTGGAAAGATCTTGTCAGCAGATTTGTAGGAAACAAAGCAGCATGAAGGAGTGAAAAGGGATAGTTTTGAGCATTGCTAAGAACCAGCTCAGTTTTTGAAATTCCAGGAAAAATAATTCAGCAGGTTTTGGAATACAGCATTTAAAATTAACGTTACAAATCCTTTTCCTATTATTAGTGTTGCTACTTCTGTTACTCTTATTCTCTTGCCAAAATCATTCAACTTGCAAGAAAGGAATGGAGAAATTGATCACCCAAGTAATTAAAGAAGTTTTTAAGAATTCAACACCGTGTTTAAAGAATTATCTATTTAAAAGTGGGGGGCAGTCAACCTTGTTGCAGAATAACTCTGTTATAATATTCCTCTTTCTTCAAATTGTTAAATGTTGTAAAGAACATACCAATAGAAGATAACGTTATTAAATAAAATGTAAATTATTTTCAAATTTCTTCTATTATGCCACACTCCCGAACTCTGTCCAGCCTCAGGCACCATACAAAGTTCATGTATTTGAACAATGATGCTTCACAATGTGCTACAGGACAGTAAAATGCACATACATAAATGTAGAAAGAAGAGTCTTTTATGTCTAAATACAGTCAGGGGAAAATGTAACTAATACTAAGGATAGTAGTTGCATACTTTTTTGCAGTCAGATCTGGTGTATTTCAGAAGTTTACAGGGGACAGAGCTAGAATCAGCAACTAGGACTTAAAATCTGTTGTGAAATGACCTCGATTTAATATTATTCATCAAGCATTAAAAAATAATTTGCAAGAATCGCATACATGCATGTGCATATTTCAGCAACTAGCTGATCCTTACTCTGTGGTGTTTGTTAGTTTGCAGCAATGGACTTTAGTTTCCATGTGTTGATACAGATTTAGATAATGAGGAGGCAAGAAAAGTCTGTCCTCTGACCCTTTCAATAAAGGTTAATCCCAGCTGGAGATTTCCTGATCCCCAGGCCATAGGAAATTAACCTACTCAGACTGGGCAGAATGGAGAAGAGGGAGGTTTGACACCATGGGGATGCCATGTGTGACGCCCGTGGGGATGTGAGGGAAATGATAGAGAAATACATAGTGAGTCTGGAGAGGATAGGCCCTCAGGTGGTGTCTCTGGAAATCATGCCTTTATGTTAATTGACACCCACGGCCAAGCTATGGTTTTAAAGACACTGTCAAGCCCAAAATCTCTGCACATTAAAAGGCCAAATGGGATAATTTCCTAGTCCTACAAACTAATAATATTTATTAGAAAGCCCAGTAATGCTTTTCTCTGTAGCCAGGCTCCCATTATGTAGTGTAATTACATAAACAAGCCTTGGAAGACTGTTTCCAGCTACAAATGTGTAGCAGAAGGCTTAAGCTGAGAGGCCCGGTAGGGTGTGATTTTAGGCTTTTTTCCTATCTACAGAAGAGCAGACTAAATATTGAGGATTATTTGGGGACTTCATTGTCTCAGCCAAAACCATTCCTTTTTATTTCCCTGTTTTCCCTCCTTACACTTTAGAAGCCTGGAGGCTTTGGTTTTGTGTGGATTTTGTTGTTGTTTCCCTTTTTTTTTTTTTTCAAACAGTCTGTACCAACATCAGCTTCCCATGTGTTAGAGGCATCTCAGGGTTTATTAGTCAGCCTAGGTCAATTGAGATTTGCTGTATTTGCTTTCATAAAAGCTGTGTGTACTATACACTTCTTGAACTGGAAATCAAACAATGCTCCTTATTTGTCTTCAATCACTAGCAGATGCAGAACAGTCATATCATTTCCCTTTAAATTGACCTAAGGGATTAAAGGAATTCAAAGGAATTTCCAACTAACTAGTGCCTCTGCTTTCCCTGAATTTACTTCTTGAGACCTTCAGGGTCAGAGTCTCTGGTAACTTAATCTGTCTCTCCCCCTGATTTGTTCACTTCCTTCCTTTTGTTTGCCTGCAGAGCCTTAACTGAGTAGCCAGGCTCAACTCTGGTGTTTGCTGGCTTCCAAAGGTTTAAACCAAACATTTGTGAAAACCTGGTGGGAGGTGGGTGCTCTGTAATGAGCACAGGAGTCTTAAATGCACCTTCATAGCAATTTTCAACCTTTAATCTGCAGGTATTGATAGGCATGGAGTTGCATCAAAGGTAAATGTGAAAAGTAAGCCTATTGGCAGTAGACTAAATTTTCCATGCAAAGGTCCCGGCCTCCACTGAAAAAAAAAAGAAAATATAGTGATTTGAGAAGGACTGAAAACTTCCCTCAGAGCAGCATGCAGAGTGCAAGGAGCAAGCACAGGTCTGCCAGCTCTCATGAAAGCTGTCCTGAAGAGAAGTCAAAAAATCCAACGGGAGGAAGAGGAGAGCAGGGTCACAATCTGCTTCCAATCAGGGTGGCTAATGACTTTTCTGCATCTTTTGTTGGTTTTTGTTTCAGAAACCCGTCAGGAGTCTTTGTGTGGATTGTCTCAACTATCAGGGGACAGCAGCTTACTTAGCAGGTGGCTAAATCTGAAAAGTGGCTGATGCTTTTAAAAATACCTCTACCTCTTTTGTTCTCTGCCTGCTGCCTGACTAGTTTTGTTTCTAGTTTTGACATCTGCTGTTCATCCAATTACTCATTTTGACTATGTACTTGTAGGGCATGAAAGGGGCTTTCTTTCAAAGGTTTTATATGTCATTACTTTATTTGCTGACAGCCATCTTCTCTATAAATCAGCTTCCATTAAAAAAAAATAAATCAAAACCACCAACGTTCTAATCAGACTGGTGACAAAAAAATTTAAGAGAGCTTTATCAGCACTTTTTCCTTGAATTTCCTAACATAAAAAGTATTGATTATAAAAAAGTAGGTATTTAAAACTGTCCCAATGCATTATTAATATATGAAAGTCAGAAATTCTGAATTAACTGAATAAAAATCTTCAAAATATGAACCAGACCTTTCCAAGGAAGATAGTGATTTATAGCTCCTACTTGCCAAGAACATGGAAAAAAAAAAAAATTGTCATTTTTGGAACTGCTGCCTTCCTAGTCAGTGAATTGTGGTCATAACAACAAAGGTAATTTAAATTCTTATTTTACTTACTCTTTCCTAATTAAAAAGATGAAAAAGTTAAACAGGAGAAAGAATAAAATATATTATTTTCCTGGAATAATGACATGGAACTAGCTTATGGACCTAGAGTGTTTTAGACTACCCAAGATGCGCATAGTCCTAAATTCTGAGTTCAAGACATGGTCTGTCATTCATTATATAAAATTTCTCATGATACTGGTGAGTGAGACACACCTATTAGTTGTCTCAGCTGAGATTGGTAAATTTCTCCCATTCATGCCAGTTTGGGAAGAAGGCACCAGCAGCTCACTGGAAGTGGCCTCTGTGGATAAGCTCATGGACAGAATGGGGCTTTGGACCAATGGTTTTGGTAAGGAAAAATATTGAGGAATTTACTTGGTCCTTGGAAGTCCAAGGCAGCTTGGCAGACAGTCACAGCCAAAGCAGGGAACTGTGCAGTCACAGTCTGTGACATGAAAGTACATCAGGTTGCAATCTAAACAACAAGTATAGTATGAAATGTGGAGAGAGAACCATCACCTAAATTGCTAAAATATGTACTTTGTAGTGTGTTACACTCTTTTATTTTAAATGATTCAACAGATGGTGTTACTTTCTTCCAAGATTTCAGAGAGGCTAGACTTAGATTTCAGAGCAGGGATATTTTTTCTGATATTCAATCTACATTTATTTTGGCTTTCTTCCATCTTCTGACTCATGGTTATGCCTTCTTGGACCAAGAACCCTGTGAGGCTCCATACTGCAGATCACCATGTAGTGCCCTGTATTTCCTTCTGTGGATGACGAAGATGAAGAGAGGCTTGAAGGATTATTCATAGTCAGTCCTTGACCTGAGTAATTCTCATGTCTTCCTGATGCCTGCATCCTGTAGCTAATCATAGCAGTCATTAATTGGTATTTAGCTGATCTTGCTGCATTTTAAGCCCATGGGAATACTGAAATTCATTTCCATAAAAGAAAGCTCAGATCCTGTGTTTTTGATCACTTTGCTCAATCCTTTATTCATAGAATTTATCTGAACTTTCTCTGAGATGTTAACAACTTTCTGTTTAATCTAAGTTGCCAAGAAATGAATATTGATGTTTGAGTTCGGTCACAATACTACTATACAGAGGACTGTCACCTCTTTCATATGAGAAATGATGGCTTTTTCGCTTGGTTTCATAAAGTGTATTGGTCTCTTTTGCTGCCACTTTCTACTAGAAGTTCTTTGTTGATTTTAAGTGTACTAATAGTTTTATTACCTTAGCTTTTTTACCTTTGCTGTTTTTCAAGTACTTCCCTCCTGCTGGATATCTGTTCCAATTTATTTTCCCTCAGACACATAATCTTGCTTTTTTCATACTGAATCTCATTTTCTTACTTCCTGCCGATATTTCTGACCCCTCTAGGACACTTTGTTTTATGACTAAACCTGTTCACGGGTTCCAAGAAAGAAGAGATCGTGCATTTGTAGGTTTGTTTTTATTGAATCATAGTGAAAATTGTACCTTGAGGGAGGGCTTTATTACATGTAACTACTTAGCCTGGATTTATTAAAATAAACAGCATAGGAGTCAAGACCTTCCAGGTGGGATCTCACTATAAATTGTGCTTCAAAACATATACGTTCTTGTGGGTTATCTCCATATAATACCTCTGGTTAATGAAGCTTAGATCAGCCTAGATTAGTTGCTCATTATTGTGGGTTCAAATACTCTTAAGACACTTCATATATCATGGATTTAGACAGGTTGAGGGTGGTTACTGAGAAGGTTTCCCTTTTCAAGGTATCTTGTGTGTGAAACCAATAATTAAAAACATCATGTAAGAAAAAAAATGACCTGTACCATATGCTCTGCCATGATTAAGATGATTCCAGCATTTTCGAGGACTCTGAGTCTATTAAGAAGTCTTTGTTTTCCTCCTGATATACTGCATAGGGAAACTCTAGCTCAAGGTCAATTAGAGGTTATGGAATATTGGTGGGAGTTGAGAGAGAACTGCATTTCTGCACTGAAAGCATCTTTTATCAGATTGTAACTCTGTATTTAAGAATATTCTAAGGATCAAAGACATATTTTTCTGTTGCTGTACTGAAGAGCCTAAAACCTCCAGTTAAAAATTGAATGGTACCATTTTGTAAAGAGTGCATAGGAAAAGTATTTTTCCATATAAGTGGGAGGATTGCAATAAGCCAGGTTTTCATCTGCTGCATCAGTGTAATGCTAAATGAATTCTACTGATCCTAGTGGGATGACATGGGATCTTTTTCTAGATTCACACCAGCCTTACCTTTTCATTTTTTTTTAACACTACAGTGATGGTAAAGTTTAAATAAGCATACTGCACAACTATGGAAGAAACAAAACTCACAACTGTATTACATACAAAACTGGAGCTCAGGCAAGCTAAAATCAAAGCCCATGTCAAGTACATCAAGATCACCGTTAGGCTTTGTCTGCCTGCTCAAAGAGCTTTTTCTTGATAAAGGGGAAAAAGGCAGGAGGGAGAAAGGTTTTACACTCATAACTCACGTTCCGTATCATGTAACAGCTGCTCCGGGCTTTTTCTCATTCTTTAAATCTATGAGTTACTGAGGAATGAAAGAAAAGAATGAGAAATCCACAGGAGGAGGTGTGCAGTGCTTGAGCAGAGAATCTTACCATGCTGGCGTTGTGCTGTAATGCCATTTAAATGTAACCACCACCAGCTAAGGAAACAGGAACATGGCTGTGTGCTGTGTATGCCTTCCCCTTACCCCCTGCGCACTTGTGCTCATTACAGCTCTTTCTTTAAACTGCTGGCTAGACAGCTGGCAGTGCCTCAGAGGAGCACCGAGTAAGGGAGCATATAAATTACTGTTGCATTTTATGGCCAAGATAAACTCAAACTGCAGGGTTATAGCCTGAACTGACACACAAAAAAGGAGAACCTAGGAGGCCTCTGAAAAGCAAAGAAGGAAAAAGAGCACATTTCAGAGAAGCTACCAATCATGTTGGGGTGGGGGCAGGGAAGGAAAGCACATAAAATGCAGGCTTTCTCTAAGTCTAAAGTGAACAGCAGGGTTAATACTTTTGTGCTTGCATGTGTCAATATGTAATTTTAAATTAGTTTGTGGGGTTTTTTTAAATAGATTTAGGTTTCCAGTTATTGGGTTGTCACAGTAGATTTTCAAATATGCAAAAGGATGTGTGGCAATAATTTCCATATTACGCATTTTATTAAATGAGGCTTAGTATACATGTAATTTCAAATGGGTCAGTGCTTGGATAAAGTTCCCAGATAAATACTAAGCAGGCTGGTCTTCCTGGAACCGTGCACTGGCTGACTGCTTCCCACATGGGATAGGCTATAGTCTGTTCTCTGAAACAATGAGTTCAAGATACAGCAGACTGTAAAAGAGTTATTAAGGTTAAAATATTATTTCAGCTCCATGTTTGTTTGTGATTTTCTATAAGCAAGAGAGAACAAATAGTGGTTCCAAATTTGATGAGCTTTATTTAATTCTGCACCAAATGTTGTTTAGGTTATGCTAGAGAACATAGGATTTGGTTGAATGTAAGCATGGCTTTATGCTACAGCTTGTAATACCAGGTGCCAAATACTAGATAGTTTTATATAGACACTCTAGTCCATTACCTCACACTACTGCTGCAAGTATTCCCTGAGAGTGCCGCATATTTTGTACAACAAAGAGAAGCTGAAAATATATACAGCTTGACTCATTCCCTCAGAAAACTGCTCTAGTGTCAGAAGACCCACAAAATAAGTTCTGGACTTACTTTCAAAAATCTACAGGCTGGAGCACAGTTTGTGGTGTGGATTACTGCTCTGCTGCAGTGAAACATAAAGCATGAGGCTTTATCATTCAGCCAGAAACCCTGGAACCTCTGGGACACCATGTTCTAAATCAAGAACCAAAACACTTCCCCAGGACAACTGCAAATAGAAAAGAGCTGACTGAGCTAGCAAAGATATAGATGGAGGATGACTTTTAAATACTTTAAAGATTCTCAGATCAACTTTGTGACCTTTCTAGGTGAGAAAAATAATAATGTCATATATGTAATTGTGATTTGTGGAGGCCTGAGAGGTGAGAATGGGAGCTCTTAAGAAAAGCAATTATTTGCTGTATACATGATGGTGTTTGTTTAAAAGTCACCATAGTATGGAAATAAAATGCCATGACTAAGGAAAGTGAGGCAAAACATTTTATACAATTTATTATAATAAAAATCCTACAAAGACAAGACATAACATGGTTTTGGTTTTTCAAAATCATGCTGCCTTCAATCAACACTGTACTCTGTATACCAAGGTGAGATACTGAGTTTAACAAAACTCTTCTGATTTCAGTTAAATTTAAACAGGTTGAAGTACTAGGGCTTATTGTTAAGAGAAAAGGCTGAGAGGAACCACACAAAATTTAGCAAGAAGTGAAAAGCCCTGCACCTGGTGAGAAGCAACCCCAGATACCAGTACAGGCAGGGGGACACCCAGATGGAAAGCAGTTTGGCAGAAAATGCTCTGGGTGTCCTGGTGGAAGCCAAGTTGAATGTGAGCCAGCAATATGGCTTTTGCCTTTTTGGCAAAGGCAGTGAATGGTATCTGGGCCTGCATTAAACAATGTATTGCTAGAGGGAAGTGATCATTCCCTTCTACTCAGAACTGGTGAGACCACACTCAAGTGCCCAGAACTGGGCTCCCCGGTTTCAGAGAGCCATGAACATATTAGAGGCAGTCCCGTGAAGAGCCACAGTGATGATGAAGGAACAGGAGCATCTCCTCTATGAGGAAAGGCTGAGACAATGGGTTGGTTCATCTCAGGTGATCTCATCAATGTATATGCTTACTTGCAGGGAGGGTGCAAAAAGGACAAAGCCAAGTTCTTTTCATAGAGCCCAGTGCCAGGACCAGAGGCAATGGACACAAACTGAAACACCAGAGGTTCCCTCTGAATGTCAGGAAACACTTTTTTACTATGAGAGAGACATTTACAATATTTCATTAACCTTAGTGATAAATCTCTAGCAGCTTCTTTCAGGTTCAAAGTATAGATGTGTAGTAGCTATTATTTTTATACAGTTCTTGTACTAGTAACCATTGCAGTAGCTGCTACAAACCTGTCCCTACCTGTATCCTCTTTACTGGGCCACCCATGCTTTCTTCCCCACAGACCTTCTTTCCCAAGCTATCAAGCTGAATGGCACTGCAGGGTACAAGCAAAGGCTAACAGATTTGCATCTTGCATCCCACTGGGCCAGGCCTTCAGGGATGTTCTGGCAATTGCAGAAGACGGTCCTTGTTCTGCCATTGATGAAGAGGCCTTCCGAAAGGAGGTGCTGGCATGGGGATTTTTTGAAACTGACAGCAGGGAAGGCTTCCTTTGTCAGCCCTGCCTCTACAGATTCACCAAAGTGGAACGTGACTCTGAAACATCTGACTCTCCTGATGAACTTCTGGCAGAAGAAGCAGCAGCACCTTCTGCTCCCAGCAAGGTACATCACTTCCCCTGCCCATGAAGCCACTCACAGAGGGATTCTGGCAGGAGAGCTTCCCATTCCAGTAACATAACCCTCAGCAAGAGAGGGGAGGGAGAGGCAGACAGGAAACGTTCTCAGATCCAGTTCTTGCTCAGGTAATTTCTCAGGTGAAAACACAAGGCTGGCCAATACTCCACAGAAGCAGAGCACAACCTTCTGGTTAGCCTCAGCTTTAGGCCTCACATGCTCAACACACCTTTTGAGGTCCTGTGTTGCTCTTATGCCATTACAAGGCTAAGCTCTCTTGTCTTGGTGTTTTCCCATCTCCAAAGGCTGTCAACTAATTATTCTTCATTTTCATGTTCCAGTTACTCTTCTACTACCACCCCAACTTCAAGAGAGATGATCCCCACCTGCTCGCGAGGTGCAAGCCAAGACCTGGCCTCAAGAGGAGAGCACCAGCTCCATTTTCACCAGGCCTGCCTTTGAAGAAAAGCCGCCCCTCAAGAGGTGCAGATGTGCAGCCTGCAGGGGCAGCTGCTGCTGTAAAGCCTCTCACCCCCTTCCTTCTACCACCACAGCACAGCCTGGCCCCATCTTACACACAAGGGCTGGGGCTTCCCAGCTTTCCAATACTGCAGCCGGGCACAGCAGGTATGCAGGCCCCTGGGGATGGCCTGCCTCCCTTCTGGCACCCTTTGTTTCCCATGGTTGTCCATTTGGGAGCAGTCACGGCTCTGGCCATGCTAGGGCCACCACACACCCCAACCCCTTCAGCCCCTCACTGCCCGACTTGCACCTGCAGCCCCAACCCTGCTGCTGCAGGTGCTGTGCTGGGACCCCACCACCCATGAGTAACCAGTAATGTGCCAGGCATCTGGAAATCATGGTGGTTAAAACTGTTTATTGTAATTGTTACATTTATTTTGCTAAATATAACTTACATTCGTATTGTATTATGTAATGTATTTTATAACACTCCAGTAAATCAGAAATCCCATGTAATGTCTAACAATTTGAAATAATCAAATTTTATATTAAATATTACAGATGTTTAAAAATTCACATATTCCATGTATGGAATATCTAGGAGAACCTGGTCAGAGAGGAGTGGACTCTGACAAAGATGTTCCTCCTGAATATCAGTAAACACCTTTTCACTGTGAAGATGACTGGGCCCATGTACATTGCCCAGAGAAACCGTGGAATCTTACACCTTGGACATACTCAAAAACTGTCTAGACATGGTCCTAGGTAAGCAGCTCTAGGTGGCCCTGCTTGAGCAGGGAGGTTGAACCAGATGAAATTCAGAGGTGCCTGCCACCCTCAATCATTCTGTGATCCATGATTCTCAGAGACCAGTTACTGCCTTACAGAAAGTCATGTTGTCTCTCTCCTCTTCAAGCATTTTTAGCAAGGGACTTCCCTAAGCTGGGAATTCTTACACAACAGTTTGTGTTCTGACTACATTCAGATCCTGGCTCTGTTTTATGCTGCTGAAAAATGCTAAATGAAAATGTGAAAGCGATTGTGTTCAAAGGATGCCTAAAGCAGATGTGACTTGGAGTTCACTGAAGCCTTCCTGAAAGTCTTTGGGTCATCCGTGGTGCAGGTGCTCCAATCACCAGCTTCAGCAGCGCAAGGCAGGCTGGTGTGCATGGTGTGTGCTGCCCTGTTACCATGCAGGCTGGAGCCTGCGTCCCTGCTCTGGTGTGTCCAACATTACATGTGCTCAAGGTGCTGAACCTATGTGAACATGTGTGGGGAAAGGTCAGAACTGCCAGACAGGGTATTTTTTGTGTCATACTGATGAAGTGAGGAAATTTATATTTTCTAGAAAATCTGTCCATTCTCTTCTTAATGGAAATACAGAACTTCTGGGACTAACCCTATATTTTCTATAAATAGTGGACAGTGCCTAGGTGCAAATTATCAGTCACTTTCATAATTATTACACTTACAGGAACAGATTTTCATCTCTAGAATTTTCTTCCTGAGTCCAGCAAAGCATCTCTGCAGAGTCCTAAACCTGGCATTGATAGATTCTGTCACCACTATGTGACCCGTTATAAAAGCTATCTAAATACTGTAATCTGTTCTCAGCCACAATAACACAGCACACATGCATCCTTTCTGCTGTCTATCATGAATCATAATGCCTGACAAAGGCTTCATAACATTGCATGTGACCAGCTAAGGTTTGATGTGTGTTTTTTTTATCCATAAGGAAACTAAGTCATTAAACTTGTGGCGGTGAGCTCTTTTGGTCGTATGGAGGCACGTATGGGAAATATTTTCCACTTAAAAAAACCCTCAAAACATGGTGTACATAACTCCTGGGTTCTCCTATTAGACTTCTTTTACTATAAATGACTGGTAATTCTTACCTGCCATTCAGTGTAAGTTCTATATGTGAAGCAATGATTAAATAGATTAACATTTAGTGGTTTGATAGTTAAGTTTTTAAAAACTGACTCTGCTGAGGTTCTAATACTAGCTTTGCTTTGGAGATAGGCTTCTAAGGACTAAACTAACCTACTGGTCAATAAAAGAAGAAAATACACATTTCTGTCACATTATTGACTTTTAACATTATGAAGCCTTACATACTAATAATACTGTGCACTACTTTTGCAGCAAGAAAAAAAAAAGTCACATTTCTTCAAAGGAATTTTGAATTTATCTTATTATTTGTTCGTCTAAACATTACAGTCATTCAAGACAGCTTTCAACAATTACGTTATCACAAATTTTAAGCTAATGCTGTAACTTTTTGAAGACAATACTACAGTCTAGATCAGATGCAGTAACTGGTTGCCCTAAGACTGAAAGAGCCAGATTTCTGTGTTCAAAAAACATGCCCTACGAATTTTTCTTTCTTTTGAAGACAGACATTTACTGGAGTGTCTATCACACGGTCAGCTGTTTTCATGAGAAGTTGCCTTTATCAAGATCTGGAGAGTCCCTGAGTTATTATCTTTTAAAAATTCATACTTCCTATGACACTAAATAACGCATCAGGGGTCAGATATGTTTAAACCCATGCTGTTAAATTTTAATTCTCTCATCAGGACTTCATATGTTATTACTACAGTTGTTCTGTTTCTCATTCACAAATCATCTCCTTTCCTCAATAATAAGATTTCTCTAATTTGTAATTTGTTGTTTCCCACTTCTGCTCTCTAGATTGGGTCATGCTATATATGCCACCAGTTGAATGGCATCCTGCTTACTCCACTTTCTCAATCATGTAAGAAAGGCCACATATGTGGTCTGTTTGGGTTTTTTGTGGGTTTTTTTTGTTTGTTTTGTTTTAATTTATATTTATTTATGGAGTTCAATTTACTGAGATATAGTCCAGAGGATCACCAAGGAGGTCGTGGTATTGTAAAGCGCAGACCAGTTCAAAATCAAAGCATTGCTTTTTTTGTTTCAGATTCCATTTTTCCTGGATATTCTAAAATTCTTTTGTGATTATTTCTGATGAGTTACATATTCCATTAACTGGATATGTACATTGGCCTTGCAACACAAAAAGTCTGTGTACATGGATATTATTTGGGTGTTATTGATAGTGATTTATTTTCAGTATCAACTTTCAATAACATTTGCATTTCATCCTGGATATGAAAGAGAATAAGAGGATGCTAACAGGCAGTAAGACTAGCCTAAAGCCAGCAACATTAAAATAGATAGCTATTGTTTTCCATTTTCAAGTATATTTCATAGGATGGATTTGGATATGTAACTCAGCTGGGCTCACTGTGCAAACCTCCATTTTTCCTGGCTGTCACGCCACATGAGACAGAGTAAGTATTTCATGTTTTATATTGAAGGTAAGCAAATTTTGCAGGTGTTGTTGACTGCTTTTCACCAATAAATGGTAATGATACAGAAGAGAATGGTCTTAATAAAAAACAGCTCATGTGCAGTAATATATGTTATTTCTCTAATTGAAACACAGCCTTTCAGAACAAAAAAGTGTGTGGTCTCTGAAGCCTATGCTAGATAACTATGCAGACCCATAGCCAAAGTGTGTCAATCAATTCCTTGTTGGCTTTTCTTTGAAAAGGAAATAAAATAGCAAGTACACAGAATGTGGAACAGTTTACTGGAAGTGTGAACATAAATCAATTACTCACCATTTATTACAAAATAAAATAGCTCAACAATCCATAAATATAAGGTAAGCTAAATGCCTAAAGTATGACTATAACATGTGGGTTTATTTCTGTCTTTATTACATTTTACTTTTAATAGAGGCCTTTAAAGAGAGGGAATATTTTTATGTGGAAAATTTACTGGGGGAAAAATTTCCATTTCATTTTTGGTGATTTCATGTGCCTGAGATTTTACTCTTCCCTGAAATTCCTTAGAGATTATTGAAATTTTTCACATTGAATCATGTTAATGTTTGAAAAGCCACTTCAGTGTGAAATGTCATGCTCTGCACTTCTGATCAGACACTTAGGAGGAATTGTGGCCACATTTGAAATTTGTCTTTTGAAGGAAGATAACAGTAAAAGTGAAGAAAATGTCATTCTCTAGACCAGCTGGCTTTTGAAATGCTCCTATGTATTTCTAATTTGCTACAGGACAAAAAAAAATAAAAATAATTCTTTCTTTAAAGAAACAAAATATTGTTCCTGATACTCCAAGGGAGCCTAAATGTATGAAATATTTGTGAAGAAAGTGAGTATAAAAAGAGTGTTAAAAGCGGTGATTCCCTACTCCTGTTTCTGAGATGAGAATTTTTCCTTTGTTTCTTGTGGGGAAGGGATGATGCAACTCCTAAGGCAAAATCCTCATTCGACCCTGGTGTATTTTCTTGAGGATGAAAGGGCTAGAATACTATGAAATTATCCTAAAACACCTCTTTCTGGATTGTAAAGGAGTTCCTTGTATCCCACAAGCTCTAGTGGAAAGGGCTTACTTGGAGTCAGGCAGCAAGCAGAAAGGACCATGCTGCCTCTGCTGGGCTGCAAAGTGAGTCATGGTTGGTATAGTCTGTTGGAAGGCAGATATGCTCCTAGGGCTATTGTAGATACAGTGAGTTTCTCTTCCGTCCCTGGACCAGCAAAAATGTGGCTGAAAACTGTCCTCCTGTCTGTCTCCTCTCTTGTGTGCAAGCTTTGTGCTGCACCTCTTCAGGACACGGTTGCAGAGCTCAATTCTGTCATTGGTGGCTACAGCCAGGTTTAAGTAAGTGTCAACAGGAATTCAAAAAGTTTGTGTACACTTGAGTGTTTTTCTGGTTGAAGGGCATGAGGTGCGATGTAGTCCATGATGAATTACCAGAACGAACAACATGCACAAATTGCTAATATGGGAAACTCCAAATGCTGTATGAATCTGTCCCTTAGAGCAAATAGCTCTTTCTGCAATCTCCATTCCTTATGTTGCAGTTCATGCTCTAAATAACTTTGAATCAGTCTGATGAGGGGACTCCAAATTTGTATGAAATTAAGTTTTCCTAGCTTCGTTGACTCACATTAATCTCTCCAGTTCCTCAGTTTCCCTACTTAATCTGGGATTCAACCAGTGTGTATAAAGTATCATGGCTCAAATGTAAATCAGCATTTTAAAGCATAAAAAAGCTATCAGGGACTCCAGGTGATGAAAAAACAGAAAAACCTGAATAATGCAGATTAGTCACTTTCTGAAGTCTTTTTGAATTGACTGGTCTGTATCTCCAAAAGATAAATTATTTGAACAAAGGTGCAGACGTTTTCTTCACAGATTTAAAGGTTTTGCTGAATTTTTATCTCCTCTGCTTACCAGAACATCAAGAAACATTAGGTTGGCTGATGTCAGAATTGATTTTTCAGTGCTGATCTGAGATCTATAGTGGAGTGTAAGTGAACAACAGACAGTGACATGCAAGAGCACAGCTTTGTGACTCTTATGCTACGTTTTGCTGCTACTGGGAGTGAAGAAAAGACACAAAAACCAGTCAAATAAATATAAGGAGGCTGTTTGCATATATGAAATCAGCAATAGGACACAAAGGCAAGAACTAAGTTTTGAAGAGAAGGAATTAACTTATTTCTCAAAGAAGCCTCAAAGTTTATGATCAAGTTAGCAAGTCACAAATAATGGAGCTGCAAAGTGGGCAGGTTATTGTCAAATTCCGAAACTGTATTTGCATTTGCGCTGAGTTCTCCAGTGAGTGAGTAATTTCCTTTTTACAGAAGATGTGACGCCAGACAGAACTTCATGTGGAAATAAGACTTTGTTAAAAATATACTTGTTAAGCATTTCCTCTTTCTAGCTGATGCATGCCTCAGTGGATGTCATAATATTTAAATGGTTGCTTAGTGTTCAGAGTGCGTAAAATGCACAGCTTGGGAGTGTACTTAGTCACTTGTGCAGAACTGTGAAGTCAAGGGCAAAAGGCAAGAATGAGTTTCCAGGCTGAAGACTAAACTGCCAGATGAAAAACAATAAGGATTGTGTTGGATACAGACTCACAGCACCACTCATACATCTTAAACAGATCTTTGTCAGGCACAAGATCACACAGTCTCCACAGTAATAGTAAAGCAGCATGCCTTCTGTTTTTTACACACTTCTCCCTTTGATAAATTGTATTTAGGAGCCAAGTCTTTTGACAGATTTGACAAATTTTTATTACTGTGTGTCCAGCACAAGCAGTTCTTCTCAATATACTTAGAGAAGAGCGAAAAGTCTTTTAAAAAACACAGAAGTGCTTTCAACTGCCGTCAAGTGAGATTAGACAGTTTAGTGTAACTGCATGGCTGCAGCCATTAATTGAGAGCCAAGGGAGTTCTATTCTACAGAGAGCAGTGTATTTTACAGTGTATCTCTAATAAAACATCTTCTGGTCAGTATTAACTCCCAAGCATTGTTAAACAGCATAATTGAAAGAAAAATGTCACATAATTTTCCTTCTAAATAATTGATGGCAGCTGAACACTAGACAAAGAGGTTGATTCTCTTTCCCGTTTCCAAGGCTCTCCAGGCCACGTCTGCAGAAACCAGCTTTCTCTCAATGGAATTTAAGGGGGTGTAAAAATATTGCAGCTGATAAGGGAAAGAGTCTGGATACATGCCTGTACAGCCTTTGTTTACTACAGTATTTCTATTTTTTGTAGTTTTCATAACCCTGTTTTGTTTTGCTGGATACATAAATGTGTTCAAGAGAGCAAATATGCAAATAAAAGGCATAACTGACAACTTTGTAACAAACACTGCTGGCATGACTGTTGTGCTTAAAGCAGCTTAACACCTAAAGAAGTCTAGGATTAACATTTCTGTTGAGCCTCATTTTCCAACAGAAAAAAGAGAGAGCACAAAATCAGGTTACAAGATAAGAACATTTAAAAGAGAGAAAAAAAAAAAAAAAATTTTCTTGTATTAAAGGACAGATGGATTTTAGAAAGAGAGATTATAAATAGTTCTTTTTTCACACAGAAATTTTGAAAGCAACTAATTTACCGTTTTAGAAATAATTTCCCCTAATGCTAGGGTGACCTTTCTAACTTTTCAGGTTCACAAAGAACCTTATTCACAGCATGCAGTTTATACATAGCTATGAAATTTTGCATAATGCAAGTGACACTTCTTGATCCATTTTCCTCTTCTTTCTTTCTTGTGAATTGCAGCTGTTACATCTGTAGCAGTTTCCATAGTAACACTCAATTTTAGACTTTATACTAAAGGGTGGGAATGAGAATCTTGAGAATGATTGACCAGGAAATAGGTTTAAAATGAACAATTATAAAACATTTAGAGGCTACTAGGAAAAAGAACCCCCACAACTGAAGAGCCTTAAACCCTTTCCAGCCCCTTACAGTGTTAAGCCAGCCTTTCAAAACAACCCCAAACAGCAGTTCTGAACATATAAATTATTAACACTGCAACCTGGGATTTGTTAGCTGGATGAGATAGTGGTTTCTACTGTGGAGATTATGGTAGTGTAGGTGGGTACTAAATTTTAACACTAAAGGATCCTGTCATTTCTGCAATAATTCCTCTTTGTCTCAGGAAGTGAGCCTGCCCCAGCAAAGTCTGTGATGGAGTCACATGTGGTAGCATTCAGTTGATCATAGCAGAAACTGGAAAAATTTCTGCACACGAAGATTTAACACTGATCACAATAGTTGTACAGAAAAAAGTCTGTAAATTTTATACACGGTTCTTTTTTTCCCTCTCAAAGTCAACTTTAGGGACCAAAATCTCAACTGCAAACTGTACTGTCTTAAAAGTATGCTTATATGCATTTGGCTAAAGCTGGAAAGAAGAATGTTAGTGTTATAAACTGGCAGAAACCTAGAGACCCTGGAAGATGATTTCAGAGAGTCTGCCATGACTCCTGCACAAGAGCTCCCCATGGAGCGAATGCTCACTAGATGTAACTGTTGCAAATCACTTCAAAAGGAAGGACAATAGAGGAGAGAACAGAGATTTGCTGGCTTAGCAGCTAAAATTCTGAACCTTTCACCTCTAGATCCATGCTCAATGCCCAGCTTGAAGTTCTCAGAAAAGTATTTTCTGCTTCTAAATGGAAAGAACTTACCGTACATAATTGGAAGTGATTTAGAATCAGGAGCTAAAATAGTAGTTTATGGGGTCATGACCTTTTAACCTGCACATTTTGTCATGGTGCTTTTTACAGCTGGTGACATTTAGTCCAGGGAATAATTTGTCTTGACATGTTTTTGTTTTGCTTTGGTTTTAGTTTTGTAGCAGTGCCATATAGATGCTTCTTGTGATAAGTGTTTAGATGCCCTAAATTTAATTATTCGAAAGCTGTTTATCTAGCTAATCTTTACATAAACAGAATACTAATTTACTGTAACAGATAAATTGCAATGAAAGTGCATATCTAAAATCAGCATTACAAAGTCATTATTGAATTTCCATGGTAAAAGAATTATCAAGCAGACTAAACAGAGAAGGCAGATTGTGTGTTCAAACTAATGTCTGCCTCGTAGAAATGGACCATGTGGTGGTTCCAGGTCATCCATAAGTTTTAATTTTATGTAACCACAACAGACACTTGTTAGAAGACTGGAGCAAATCCCATGATTGAACCTAGAAAATAATATTTATTTCCTGTTATTATCCTTTGCATTATCTAATTGTTGCTATGTAAGATGACTTGAACCTGTCTCACGTTATGCAGTTCTGTCACAGCTGGTTTTCTTTGTAAGAGTTGAAGTTGCTTCAAAGCTCATGCAGTCTATATCTGCAGTGCATGTGAGCAGCAGCTATAGTTCATTTGTTAACAAAGCCTTCCCTTCAGTCTTTACCAGAGCACACATTCTGTTATATGCAAAATTAATGAACAAATTTTATGCGTACACACATGTGTACATATTTGCAAATAAAAGCTAGGCCTTCAGGGTTTGAAAGAGCTTTCAGCTTATCCTGATAGGACTTTGCCCACCTTCTTCAGAAACACTATTATGAGAAAAATAAAAGCATCTTAAGAAACAATTAAGCAGAAGTTTAGCCCTCCACAGCTTAGGGAGAATGAGAGAAAGAAAAAAAAACAAAGCCACAAAAAAACCCAAACCAATGAAACTCAGAGAAAAAAAAAATAAGTACAAGATGACTAGTGAAAAAGAGTTAACTGCTTCACTTTGTAGAGCTTGGCAAATGGAAGAACACAAATCATTGCAAAGGAAAAAAACATGCTTGAAAATCTCTGGAGACTGACTTCACATGGCTAATTTACAACCACATGCTGCATCTGTCACTTTTACAAATCAATGCGAGTGCCTACCCTTTAATAGCACAGGGTCACTGGTAAAGGTTGCTAGTGTCGGCCATACAGACGAGACCTTTCAGGATGTCAAAAAAGAACCTCAGTGACGCACATTAACACCCACACGCTCCTTTATGTCACTTCCAATTTACTTTATCTTAAATTGTCAGCTAGCAGTGCTCACTCTCATATTAATAACTAAAGGTTTGCATCCAAGCCAGGAAAAACAAACCCTGCTGATAGCTTCATGAGGCAGCTGGCTTGCTCTCTGGAAAGCAAAAAGGGAAAGATTGAGCTCTTAGTCCTTCTTAGTAGAGCCTGGTATATTAAAGAAAGGAAAAAGATTATATGACTTACAGATGGCCCATGTGTAGTGTATAGAGAAACATTTGTATTTTTTTATTTTCTGTAGATACTGTTCAGTAAAAGAGCAATTCACTTCTTTTATAGTACTGGACTACAAAAGAAGACATTAAGGCCACATATTAATATGCAATGTTCCTACAAGCTAGAATGAGCTTCTCTTGTCCTGAGTTTTTATTTCTCTATGGTATTACTATGCAGTTAATAATCTTTCTTACTCTTTTTCCTGTCTTACGGAAGAGACTTAATAGGTTTGATTCACTTTTTTTAATTCAACTAGTGTAATCTGAGTTATGTAACTTAGTGCTGGAGACATTAGTTGGATAAATCAGGAATGCCAAATGCATCTCAGCACAGCTAACAGGCAGTTCCCCAAAGCGTGTATCTCTCCCTGCTCTTTAGTAACACAGAGTAGGATGCAGAGCTAAGTAGTTAGGAGAAGTGCTGATGCAGCCAGTCCCATGAGTGTAGTTTGCCAGGGTTACTCTTGCAAGATCACAGCTAACCATTGGGTGAAATCACAGAGGCCCTGCAGCATTCCCCATGGTAATCACAGCTTCCTTCTTTCTTGTATATAATCAGGTGAATAAAACCCTAGATTTTCTTCCTGTCTTCCTCACCTAAGAAACAATTATCTATGATTTTGCCTGAGTCTGTACATGTGAGCCTTGCTTTGCAGGCAAAACTTGAGCATGTTCATAAGAAAGCTAGGAAGTGAATGTATTCTTGTTTGGATTATTGTGAAATCTACTCCATGGTAATTTCATAGCAATAATTCTATATTTGAAATGTTATTAACTGCAGCTGTATCTTTTTGGTCATACTATTTTCAAGACAAAATGTCCTGGCACTTTTTTTTTTTTTGTTTGTATGGAAGCCATTTCATGCCTCTGCTGTTGTTGGCGAGTTTTATCACCTACTTAATTATTTTCTTTTCCTGGTAATTTATAAATACATAAAATGCATAGACCTCAGTAGCAATCTTGTGGCATTCTCCTCATTGATAAAACTGGCCGTTTCTTTCTATATTTTAATTCCTGTTTTTTATACAATGTTATTTCTTGATCTTGTCTTGTAACACCTTAGGAACCAGCCTTTGATGATAAGAAAGGCTTAAAGCTTTTCTGAAAGATCAACTGCATGGTATCAGCCATGTCATGCTCACCCACATGTACTAGGTGATTTATTCAGATACATTTGGTGCCTATACTAGCTATAACTCCCAGCTACAAAAGAAATGTTGATTATTTCCCAGTGTGTCATACTGATCCCAGCAGTCATTAATTATATTTTTCCATCCTTTTGGAAACTAATTTTAACAGACTGAAGTTTGACTTTCAAGTGTGTCATTTCCAGGATTACCCTGGAAACACCTTTAAAGATTCATGTCACATTTGTTACTTTCATTTCCTCTAGAAGGTAAGTTAAATGTATCTGGTTCATCAGCAGTCATACTTTTCTATTGTAGAACAGACATACCTTAAATAACAACCAATTTAGCAACTGGATGCATGTGTGGATGGCAAAAAAAGATTGAACTACCTGCCCTCTGTTAAATGTGGACAGAGGACTAAGTACACATCTACAGAGAAAGCTGTAATGTTTATTCAGACTCATAAGCTTCTGATGAGAACTAGCTCTATTTAGATACTTTTGCTGAGGTGACTGAGTATTGGCATAGGAAATTGTAATGAACCTAGTTGTCAATGATTAAATCTACATGCATTTCACAGTAGTTGATCTACATCGTGTGGCAGATAGTTGGAGAAAGTGAGCTGTAACTACATCTGGCAGACGCTGACCAAAATAAGGAAGTTACATAATTTATAAGTTGTAAGGAAAATTTTGTCCCTGGATTTTCCTCTATTAGGCTGGTGTTTACTAGGGTAAAGTAGACACACTTCTTGATATGATAGCAGAGCAGAAAAAAACCTTGCAGAATTGTTATTGCTGTTGTGTACAAGAAAATAATATAGCTCTTCTGCAGTGAAGCAAAACATTTTCTCTGTTGAAGTGATTTTCAAAACATACAAAGAGGTGTTAATAAGAGAAACCCACAGCTATGAAGGATATTTCTGGAGTTTTATTTTTTGAAAATGAATGCAGATTTTCAAGCAGTTATTTCTGCTCTCAGGCTCTGAGGATAACTGCCACATTCACACTGTGACTTGGCAGGCATAAACTACAGATGAAGGTAGAGGCTGCTGTTGTTTAGAGCAGATTTCTAGGCTTTTTTCTATTACACCATTATGTTATCCCAGGTTAAAAAAAAAAGGTTCTTCAGCAAACCTTTCTTCAGGATTTCCAGCAGTCTGACTGTGCTATATTGTAGTAATCACTGTAATTAAAAAGTTTTGTTTTACTAACAGGTACTTTACCATGAATGTGTGCAGTGTATAGTGAATACTGCACTGGTGATGGGTATTTTGGTCATATTTTAATTTAAACTCTCAGGATTTTAAATAAAATACAACCACACAGGGAACCAACAGGGTGATAAAGAATAAGGCATAGACGCAGTAGGAAAGACAGTGTAGGAAAAGGCTAGTGTTTCATCAGTCCAAGCTGCAGTTTGGTTTCATTTCTCACCAATGCTTTCCACAATGTCAGAGAACTGCACAAACTCCTCAAGAGATGCAGCTGGATACACCTGCTCAGCAGCTTTAGTGTTATACAGTCAGCTTTCACTCAGATGCTCTCGGTACACTATTGTCACTTAGTTGTACCAAGTTGACAGACTTGATCATGCGTTACTGGCTTGGTTCAAGAAAACCTTTAAAAATATAGTACTTACTTGTGGTTAAGATGAAGAAACTGTTCCTAATTTGTGTTTGTTTTTTTTTTCTTGCAGTTTTAGTAATTAAAATATGTTTGGGATAAAGAATTGTTAAATTATCTCCCAGGAAATCAACACATCTGCTGAAGTTGTGCTGAATCACCTGGTCACAGAAGAAACAAACACTGAAGGTGTTTGGTAAAGATGATCAGTGTTGTTAAGAGATAAGTGCATAGTATCACTTCTAGCTCTTCCACTGTCTTTATCCAGACTATGTTGTGCATAGAAACAATCTTGACATACCACATTGGAAGCAATTCTTGAACTGTCAGTAAATGCAAAGCTCTGAAACTCCAGACAACAGCTGGTGACACATGTAGAAATTTTGTTCAAAAAACCTGGTCTTACATTGCTAACTCCCCTTCATCAGTGATTTAGAATTAACATCCTTCCTAATGCCTCTTATGGGACAAGTGATGGCAGATAACCCCCTTAGGGCCAAATACACCACACAGGAGATATAAGCTAAGAAAATCAGGAGAATGGACTGCCCTTTATGTTACACTAGCTGTAAAAAAAGAAGAAAAAAATTAAAATAGTCTATTTAGACAGAGACTGGATTGGATTAACAATAAAAGCGTAAGAATCACAAGTTCCGTTTTAAATATATTTTGTCAAAGAATTATATATTTTTTTCTATAAGAAAAATAAACATAGTCCATATTTTCTCAGATCTCTTGCCTGAAGAGAGTTGTATTTTATTGTTTTACACCCAGTTCTTGCTGCTTTATATTTTTTTCTTAATTCAAAGAGCTCCAAGGGTGGGGTTTTTTCCCCCCTCTTCCTTAATTTTATGGTTTTGGATGTTCTCTAGAGAATATAGGTGGGTGAATAACATAAAATTTTATCTGTGTATCACCCCCTGCTCAGCAAGATCCCACAAAAGAAAATGGGAAGAATAATCAACACTGGTCAAGGAGCTTAAGGCTGAACTTCATCCATAATCACACAGTACTTTCACATGGCTGAGTGAGGAGCAAGCAGATATCACTCTTCTCTGATGTTCTTTTCTAAGACACATCTCCATTTAAAAGCTTGCTTTAAAAGTGGATTTTTCCCTGCTAATATTTTCAGCAAAATTTCAGATTATGCTCTAGATATTGAAATTGATTTCTTTTATAAAATCTCCAATAGCTCTGCATTTGTTGTTGTCAAATACTATGGCATAAAACTGAGAATGTACTGAACTTCAAAGAAATGCTGGCACAAACAATGCAAAAATCTTCATACTTTGCCCCCACTCCTAGGAGACAGGAGGAGGAACTACCCAAAGGGGATCTGCAACCCTCACTTGCTCTGGGTGGTGTAGAAAAGAAAAGGTGCAAGGTGGCATCAGCTGATGTTAAGGTACTACAGAAACATTATGCTGTTCAAGCATTCTTGGGATGCTGGCAAGGGTCCTGGAATAGTGTATCAAACCAAAATAAATTCAAAGACAGAAATGAAACCTGAGAACTACATCCATCTGTTCCTGTTATTTGTGTTTAATAAGGTAGGCTTGATTTCTTGAATAGATTCCTATTGTCTCCTTATATGTGCAACTAGTTCTGAACAGTAGTGTTGTCATCCCTTTCATTCTGGATGCAAATCAGAAATCACAGACTTAGTGCAAGCCCCAGATAACCTCTTTCTGACTACGGGTGCTCTCAACACCCACCTGGGAGGGAATGTTCCCACATGTAGAGATTACTCAAGAAGCTACGAGGTTTCATGATATTTTACTTAAGCACTGCTATAGTCTTGTACCTAGCCAAGGCCTGACAAACTACATGACATTAGGCATAATCTAGAAAAATTGTGTAAACTCCACCTAGGTTAACCAGATATTACATAATTACTTTTTCTGTGCTAGCCAGTTGGCAAAATAAAATATGGGAGCATTTAAATGCTGGTGTTCTCTTAGAAGCTCAAACATCTTCTGGGTAGGAAAATATTGCAAAAAATCAGCTTCTTACTAGGCTTCCTCTTTGAGTGTTGTAATTTGGACATGTGCCTTCAGCCTTCACCTGTGTCCTGAGTTTTCCAAAAGTGTTGCAGTGTGCAGTGTGCTTATCTGTCCAGTATCCACCCTGCTCCATATCTGCTCTCCATTTGGATTGCATTTCTTGTGAAGCATCTGCCTCTAAGTTGGTGTGTGCAGCAGTGAAAGAAAGATTAAATTGCACAACTGGGCTTGTTCACTCTCTGTCTATATAGAACAATAAAAGTACCTTATGCCTTCTGCCTGATAATCCTGGTGGTACGAGTCACACATCTGGTTTTTTGTAGGTCTTGCTGAAGACTTTTTCTTAGTGAATAAGAATTTTTTCAGATATAAATCTGGGCAATAAATTTTATCTTGGCCATACAAGCTTTTACCAGTCCCTTAGAAAATAGACATAGATGTGTTATTGTGTACCACACAGGAACTAAACCAACACCTTTGTCATACTAACTTCTATTATGTTGTCATATATTACTTTGAAAAAAAAATATTAAAAGGCATTTTTTCAAACATTTATTATCTTAAAATAGCAAAGTAATTCTGTAAATTATTAGTTTTCTTCACAATTATTCCTAAATATTCTCAGAGGCATGGACTCCCACTCTCTATCAATGAGGAAAACAATAATCAAGAAAAGTTCTGGGCATGAGCCAAACACTATTTTTGGTTTTAATTTATTTTTTTTTTACTTCCATGATATTCAAATCTTCTGAGGTATCAGACCATTTTCATCTCTGTTTTTATTTTCTAGTGTAAAAAAAAATCTATTTACTTAAGTGTGTTGACTTCAGTCTCCCTTTCAAGTGGTTCTTTGGTGTCATGTACATGATGCTGTCTATTACTAAAGATAAGCTTCAGTGTATTAATGATTTCCTGGACCTGAAAGTAATGGAACTGACTGGTAGTAATGACTGTGCTGTTACTGCAATGCTTATGAAAAAGCATCCTTTGGGTAAAATCATACTGAATGTTTTAGTAATACTGGATGGAACCTGAACCTCTATTTTTTATTTTTTTAAGTCCCAAATTCTGTCTTGTGTTCTTCAACTAAGATGTACAATAGAGGTGTTCATACATACCAAAGCAATGGTCTTTCTTGATTCTGTGATGCAGAAAACATGAAAAGAAATTTTGACCTCTTGATTGCTTGTTTTCCTTTCTAAAGAAGAAAAGGGGAAGAAAAAAAATTATGAAAGCAGCTACTCAGAACTGATTAGACCTTAAACATAAGAGCAAAAAAATATAAAAGGAAAATAAATAATTACAATGAGGCAGAAATGAAAATATTTACAAAAATTCTATGTCTGTTTCAAGGCAGTATTCCTTTGAAAGTCCATGAGTATTTTCTGATAATCATTGGTATTTTACCTGCTAACAAGGAACCTGTTTCTGGAAGATATGGTCAGAAATGATTGCTTCCTATTTTTTTTAGAAGAAGCTTAGAAATGGACATTAAATGTAAGGTAGATGTTGTTAAACAACATTATGTTCATTTAAACCATGCTTTTGATCAAAATTATTCAAAGAATTGATGGCGGAAGGCAGAAAGAAAAAAGGCAGAAGGAAACAGAGTCAGTTTCTTTTATTTGCTTAAAGGTTGAATTAATCCTAATTAAATAATCTCTCTTGATTTGCATTGAGTAGTAATGACTTTTTCTTCCCCAGGCACTGAAGTGTGTTCTACAGTTTCAGCAGCACTCTGTTTAAATCCTATTACTGCCTACCAGTATAAACAAGAAGTTTAGCATGATTATTTGGGATGTTCCACTTATTTAAAGCTGGATTTGTTACTACATCTATCAAAAAGTTCACTATGTATTTAGACCGTAAGGTAGAGTGTGATCATCTCTTGGTCTTTCTCTATTGCTTAGAGTGTTGCTTGTTGAAATTATCTTGTTTCCAGGGAGAAAATTTCACACAATATTTTTAAAGGCCTATTTTAAAATATTTTATTCCTTAGAGTTGTATCTTTTAGAAAATTTGGCATAATGGGCATAACAGATCAAATAATCTTGAACAGGTGTTTTTAGGGTGGAATAAGGCATATAAATTTGCAGGACTTCCTCTGAAGCAAAGGATAAGAACTGATGATCCCGTCAGACATATGCTGCCTCTGTCATCCTTATTTTACATAGGTGACAGAGAGACCATATGTTTGTTTAAAAATGAATTCTTAAGAGTAAATGTGTAACACAACATTGCCAAGTCCCATTGAGCAAAATGCTGGAGGCTTTTTCAAGAGTGAAGGATGTTAACAAGTGAGGTTGCCTAACGTGGAGTACCAGTCTTCAAGCATCCTGTCCGCACTGCTTGTTCTGAGCTCAGGCCAAATGAACTCCTGGGAAAGTTCAAATACTGTAATTTTGAGGTGTTTGGAAGGGCTGAAGGGATATTTATTCCTTGTAAAGTGGGTAATGATTTCATAACCAGTCATCAGACAACATTTTTAATATTACTACTGCAGCTAATTAGGTTCTGTAACAATGCTTTTTTCCTCCTGTGGATGGACCACTTCTGGACATGACCAGCTCAACCCTGTTGGAAGTTTCATGGTTGGTTTGTTACATGCCATCAAACACTCTAGGGAGGGGAAAACTTGTGACTTGGATGAGGTTAAGGGTAAGGGAACAGCTCCTCACCCACACATCTCTGTGGGGTGAGTGTGGTCATGCTCCTGCATGCTTCCCTCCTAGCCAGAGGCTTTTCTCTTCCTCTTCAGTTCCAATTCTCCCACCTCTCGCTGGGGAGCCTTACAGGACCAGAACATTTATCAAGTAGGTAGGTAACTAGAGAAAAAAACCCTGCTAGCTATTTTAAAAATGTGATTTCCTCCTATTAGTACCACATTTCTGGAAAGAAGTACTCCAAAACTAATTTAAGTGCCACAGCCTCCATTGATTTTCTTAATACATGTATAACTTCAGTGGACTTCTTTGCTCATTAAGACCCATTAGCTGCTTTACGGCATGATATCATAAGCATTAGAGAGTTACTCATTGCTAATTGAATGTTTAAGACCTCTGCAATTCATATGGAGTAAATTTGTCTAACATATGAGGACTCTGTTAATAATTTTCCTTATTTCCCATTTTTATAGTATATGTCATAATTTAAGCTTATTCTCTGTTAATATACAAATGCTGTATCATAGCTATTTGCTTTTGCAAAGTGGTTTTGTGCAACTTGGAGAGAGGAGGTGTTGTATTAAATTTTTGTTAGAGGGCTTAAGCTGACTAATTTTCCCAAACCTTTTCAAGCTTGAAGTCATCATCTGGCATGTGGTGAAGTCTAATATAAATGTTGTTTTTCTTTTCTGATTTGAACTTAAGAAGATATACAATGTAGCACTATGGCTCTATTTCTTACTGACCAAAACATATAGATAATATAAAAATGTACACAAAAGTAGGGTTCTTTGTTGGGAAAACTGCAGCTTAACATGATCAGATTAAATTTAGCACTGAATGCAACCATGCTCAAAGATTGCTGAACCCTTATTAGCATCATTGCACATCTTCTCATATAAGAGAAATAGTTGGACTTGAGCAAGTTTTGGTACCTTATTAGAACTGCAGTGCCTGTGTACTTAGAAGTGTAGGGTACTATCAACATAGAAAGAGAAGTCTGTGAACTGTGATATGATGCTGTGATGTGGTCCCCTACCAACGATTTCATCAGTTGGCTTATTCTATTAGAAAAAGTAATCTTCACAGAAGTCCTTGCAGAAAGCTGTACAAACATGTTTGTGCTGTTTATGGCAGTTGTCATTTATGACTGCTTTTTTTACACTGCATTTTGCCTGAAAACTTGTCTTTTAGGTCTACATTTTATTCAAACAGAACTGGTTATTTGTTTTGCTTTTTTATCATCTCTAGTACCAGGGTTTCATTTTATTTTATCACGTTATTGTTACATTTTATATAATAGTACAGAAAATACAAAAAACCTCTTCTGCATTTTTAGAGAGAAGATCTTCCTTTGGAATATGAGGTGGCTGGCACTCTAAATCGGCTACAGCAATTTACAAGTAAAATTGGCAAAAATGAATGATATATGAATTGTGTCTCCTCAGTGAATAATACCTATGATCCTCAATATACCACAGAAATTCAGACATCTGTTCTGTTAAACTTCTGATTGCATGAAAATTGTCCTTAAACACAAAAACCCCTGTGACTGGAGTATGTGGGTATCTTCAGTGCTACAGTTGTCAGCTCTAGTTAGATATAATATAGACTGACTGTGATGTACTTCAGAGAACCTTAAATGATGGAGTCAGTGCTGTATTGAAAAACAGAAATTGCAAGTATCTCTACTAAGATATTCTAATGGATATAATTGAACCTCATCAGGTAATTCTATTGCCTGTGCTAGATCCCATTTTGCAAAACTGCATGTGTAAAATATCTAAATATCTTATTTTTATTTCTATGTTTGGAATCTTTTCAGGTCATCACCTCAGACAAACAGTAAAAGGTTTGGACCAGGATTTTCAAAGCTGACTTTAACAGTCAGTTTTTCGTCCCATTAGTACTGAACAATAGTGTATTTTGAGGACAAGCTTTAGACTACCTTGAGATTATATTTGCTTTCAACCTCAAGTTGCGACTTTTACCTCTTATATCCCTTTTTTTTTTTTTTTTTTTTTTTTTTTTTTTTTAAAAAAAAAAAACCATCATGATCTGATTATCGCTAGGTGTTATTTATCAGTATTGGTCTAAGTCTGATCACGATGCTTATCCTACCTGATTTCTGGTGTTTGCGTTGCGTGTTGCTTCCACTCATTTGAATGATATTCCATTCTTACAAAAAGTCTTTGCTGATATGGATTAACTTCTTTCAATGGCTAGGTGATTGTATAGACATTTTCCCCATGTTTTTAAGAAACAGATTTTTTCTGCATCTCTGTCCTTGAATATTGTAATTAGACCTTCTGGAATATTTCAGAGAAGATTGGAGGCTTAATGGAGTGGTTACATGAGATCCTTTACTTATTCTGGTAGAGAATTACAACGAATTATTTAATTCTTGCTCTCTGGTAAATCAATGACCATTAAGAAATAGGTTTACTTTAAAATCATGTCAGTTTACATGTGTTTACTTGGCATGTGCACTGACACTCTCCAGTGGATGTTCCAGCCAAGCAGAAACAAATTGTTAAGATTTTGCTGTTTTAATTTGGTATTTGCAACTTGCCTACTGGTATTTCAGGTATTTCACTGTTTCAGTACTGTAGTGGTTTCTGAGAGTTCTGTTAATATTTATAGACAAGTGACTTGAAAGTTATTTTTGTTTCAAAACATATTATACATCTGAGATTTAAATATTCCTGCCTGATCAAATGGAAAAATCTATTAACATCTTCTGGCTCCTAATAAAGTGGCTTCTGATACAAAGTCACTGTTCAGATTTAGTATTAAGCATATTTTCAAAACTAACTGCCTTTATTTCTCTTTTGGCTATTTCCGCTACAGAAAAATATGCCTCTCTTTCACCATCATTCCCACATCCAAACCAACAGAATCTTTATGCTGTGGTAGAGTCTAATCTGTCCAATGTATGTATCCCTTTACCATCACATGCACTAGATTAATTTATTTAATCCACTCCTTTTTGCAATTGGAGTTAGACCTTGGGAACTACCATAGAGGTCAGCAGGATTTAATTCTTATGCAGGTCGGAAAAAGTTTCCAAAGTCAAGACTACTCCCCGCAGGTAACATGGCAGCCAGCCTTGCACTGTTTCAGAGGATGTGCTGGAATAAATCCACACAAATCCCAGCACCAGACCTCAGGAGGCCTCGGTTTTTTGGTGCCACATGAGCAAAGAAGCCACTCCAGCAGCTGGGTCCTGCACCACTGCCAGGTCCAAAGCTGCTTCTGGCCATGAGGCTAGGCATGATGTAGCAGTTTGAATGGGGCCACTGTCCCCTGGCAAGGTATCCCCAGGGCATTTGTGGGTGCCTGTTCTCTCTTTGATGTTTTGAAACTGTCTTCACAGGTGGTGTCATGTTTTGTTTGCTCGTTCTTGGGACTTGCCTTGAGCCTGACAGACTTGATGCTTTGCGCAGTCATGCCCTTCACTTACAACACTGGTACATTAGCGCTCCAACTCCTTTATTTTGCTGGAGCTTTCTTACATCTGGGTCCATTATATAGTGTTAAGCTATGTTTCTGCAATATCTTCTTCAAGATCTGAAAGCCATTTTTTTCTTTAAAGATATACCTTCATAAGCATGCATTTTCTTGGCCTTTCTTTTGCAAATTATTCAAGATTCTGAATGGACACTGTAAGCCTTTAACTGGCTCCCAAAGATTAAATTTAAAAACTCTAATGATCACATTCTATTGCTCTTCAATTTTCTAACTTAATTTTTGACACAATTAAAAATTAATTACCTATACTTTTACTCCTCTAAAACCTTTGCATAGTGTAGTTGTGATTGGTACCATTCATTACACCAATTTATTTATTTTTTTAAGCTGGGTTAGAAATTTAAGAAAGAAAACCCACACAGCTATAGTAAGATGAATGCTAAAAATTATTTCATAAAGTAACAACTTCAAATATTATAAAATAACAATTTCAAGTAGGAAAACTATTATTTTTAAAGTTGTTTTATCAGTTCAATATAAAGTAGAACTCCACAAATTCTTTCATCAATAATTTACAAATTAGCAGTACATTCAAAAGAACTTAGATATATGTCATTCTGCTTCTCTGAAAAGATTAAGTTGCACAGAGTAAAGAAGTCTACTTTTCCTTATAGTCTGGCATGTTTACAATGTAGACAACATAAATAATAGAAATGGGCTGAAACGAAAACCTTTACTGTGGATAACTTCAAAGGTTTAAGAACAACATATTCTGGTTTGACTTTAATATCAGACCCATAATTTTGTAATGGAGATAAACTTAAACCCTGGCCTTTGGGGAAATTGGTTTGATAGATGATTTTTTTACTCAGCAGCATCAATAAACATATCACATTAATAAAGATTGCTCAGTGAAAAGGAATTCTTCATTTTAGACCCTTTGCATTGGTTTTGTTAGTCCTTCAGTGCAGATATTTGTTTATTTATTAAAAAAAAAATAAAAAAATAAAAATTAAAAAAGACTAAAGGTCTTTTTCGATATAATAAAATAATTTTTAAAGGATTTTTTTTGTTATTATTATTGTCTTGTCACATTCTTACAAAATAAATGAAAACCAGGGAAATCACCAATACCTCATACGCACAATAATGACTTTGTTTCTTTTTCTGATCATTGTTGCACATTGATCCTCATGTACACAACACCTTTTACATTCTTTCTCTATTTGCATAGCTGTATCACCATAATATTCATGTGAGAAACTGTTAATGGTTTCATTTGTTGACTGTATATGCTTTCTTTTTACGTCTTCATACTTTCAGCCTTAATTTGATTGAGAAAGAAGTCTTAGCAAATATACTTTATGCAAAACTATTTTAATGATATTGCTAGCCTAGATTAAATGAAGAAATCCTGAAAAAATACAAGACAGTTGCTAGCTGGCTCCTAGACTGGTTACATTAGAATTAGAAACAATTTAGATGTAATCTGTTTTTTATTTTAAACATAAACAATTACTGGGGGATATTTTAAAGAAACTATAAAGACATTAAATACAATATGACTGAGAAATAGTTGTTATTTCAAAGCAGTGAGTACCCAAATTACAAATATAACTCCAAGAATCATACATTCATTTAGTCAGAAAGATTAAATCACTTGTACAAATTGTATGTCCTAAAGAAAATTACACCTCTGATTTTATATTTCAAATACACAGTATATTTTACGAACTTTTTACAAAATAATTACATACAGCAATCAATTATAAATGAAACAGATAATCTATTTTTTAAAAGGTTTTTATAAAAGTTTTAGCTTAAAAGAAAACTTACTCATCTGGGCAAAAAAATATTTATTAGTTTTCAATGAATGCAAAGCAGTAACATAATTTGTCATGTTTTGCATTAATATGTTAAGATGAGTTCTGAAACAGGATCATAAATCATCCCTTACTTACCTGAAAGGATATGTAGATTTATGAGCTTCGAAGACCTTTTTAATGAAACTGGCTGAATTCCAAATTTACAGCCTCTCACAAATCTGTGTTTCTTTTTGTTGTGGTTCATACTGTACCCACAGTCATCTTTTAACACATATCAAAGCTCTGTGTTGCCTCATGTCCTTGTAGCTGCACCATTTAGAAGCAAGAGAAAATTCAGAGCCTTGTCTGAAGAAGACTACCCAACCCTTCTGACGTGAAGGGAAATTTTTTATATGATAAATATATTTTTGGAAACTGCATGTGCCTGTGACAGTATGTGAATATGCCGACAATGTTAAGCTTTGCCAATATTTTGTATTTGTTCTGAACAACACCAGTTTTAGCAGTATATTACACTATTGCATAAAAACCAAAATCTCACTATTTATGATTATCTACAGTACATTTAGGAAAAATATAAAGAATAATATTTTGTGCCCTTGGGTTTCAGTGACAAAGGAACAAAGCTATAAATGCTTCAGACATGGAGATATAAACTATTTTCCCTGAACTGCAACATTTAGCTTAATGACCCTTTTGTCAGGACTACATGTTACTACAGATTATATGCAAGTTTCTTGTGCTTGTTTTTTTTTGTTTGGTTTGCTGGATTTTTTTGGGAGGGAGGGGCTTCATTATTACTATTTATTTTTTCTTAGGAGAATATTTTTCCTGTAATGGGTAAGTATTAGAAATAGAAATAAAAGCCACATAAAATGTCTCAGTTTCACTTAAACTGTCATACAGTTGTTCTTATTATTCCAGCTGGCTTGGAGAAAGAAAGTTCTCGTTGTTAATGGGACCAACTAGACTCATCCTGTTATGCCAATTCTAAACTAATAAATCAAATATTTGCACATTTCCCCTTCATGTTTTTCCAAATAGATTTTTTCGCATGGTTATAAACTTTGGTGTGGAATAGGTGTTGTACCTGGGTACCTTAAGAAGCAAAAAGGAATGGGAAAGCCTGTCTGTAACAGTTTTTAGCAGGCTTCTTTCATGTATCTCTAAACACTGGAAAAATAGCACGGTTGCTAGTGCTGGTAGATAGTGTCACAAACCTAGTTTAAAAAACATGGGAATCTTAACCAAATATTTTAGAAAAGAACGGGGAAATGCAGAGCAGTGTTATGACTTCTTCAGGGTGGTAGGGTAAGTTAGAGGTTATCAATAACTCATCGATTCCTGAACTTCAGCAGCATTCTCAGAGCATGAGGTAAAACTGCTTTCTCTAATCACAGTATGCTTATGAAGAAAAACATTTCCAGTACAAGAGCTCTGATTTAGTACACAGGGAAGTTTGGTTGCTTCCTCTTCTCAATTTGTCCCTGCTTCTCAAGACTTAGAATTTTTTTGCTTACACAGATAAAGCAGTACTAAGAGTTCAGGGATATATCCTGCCTTTCCAAAAGTAAGAAAACCCACAAAAGCTCTATTACAGTTGTACAAGTATTATTATTTTTGTTGTTATTGTTATTATTGTTGTTGTTGTTATTATTATTACTATTATTATTATTATTATTATTATTATTATTATTATTATTATTATTATTATTATTATTATTATTATGCATCTAAGAGAAAACACAGCAGAAGAAGCAGAAGAGTGCTGATGCTGAAAGAGGACAACAACAGCATCAAGAAAGGAGGCAGCATGTGCAGCTTGGGATGAAGCTGAGCACCCTGTGAAAGGGGTTCAGAAAGCTCAGCATTGACAATAAGTAGTAGACTTGCTGAGTAAAGGCAGATTGTAGTGGGTCAGGGTTTGCTCAGGGAACTTGTGTGAGGAAGGGATTTTCAATGAGGTTTTGAAGGGTCATTTAGCCTGAATCATCTTGGGCAGCCAGTATAAAATCACACTACTTTTGTGGTTATCTCTGCCATATATTACACAGATTCTATTGGAGCACCATATACTAAGAAAAACAGCCTCTCCCCTGCATCCCTGTGACCTAACCCACCATGTTCACTCTTTGCTTGGTTGATAGGAATGCATGGCTGATATCCTGTGCTGGAAGAGGAGACAAGTGTAATAGAGATATGTAGAATCATAGAATCATTAAGGTTGGAAGGGACCTTAACGATCATCAAGTTCTACCCCCCCTGCCATGAGCAGGGAACCCTATCACTAGACCAGGCTGCACAAAACCTCATCCAACCTGACCTTAAAAACCTCCAGAGATGGGGCATTAACAACCCCCCTGGGCAACTCATTCCAGTTCCACAAACCATATAGTGAATAATTTCTCTCTAGTATCTAACCTAAGTCTCCCCTCTCTCAGTTTAAAACCATTACCCCTTGTCCTATCACTATCTCCTCTGATGAAAACTCCTCCCCAGCTTTCCTGTAGGCCCCCTTCAAGTGCTGGAAGGCAGCTATAAGGTCTCTCTGGAGCCTTCTCTTCTCTAGGCTGAACAGCTGCAACTCTCTTAGCTTGTCTTCATAGCAGAGGTGCTCCAGGCCTTTGATCATCTTGGTGACCCTTCTCTGGACCCTCTCCAATGGCTCCATATCTTTCTTGTACTGAGGCCTCCAGAACTGTACACAGAACTCCAGGTGGGGTCTGCCCAGAGCAGAGTAAAGGGGCAGAATCCCCTCCCTGGCCCTGCTGGCCACACTTCTTTTGATGCAGCACAGGACACAATTGTCTCTCTGGGCTCCAGCACACACTGGTGGCTCATGTTGAGCTTCTCATCTACTACCACCCCCAAGTCCTTCTCCTCAGGACTGCTCTCTAGCCATTCTCCTCCCAGCCTGTATTTGTGCCTGGGGTTGTGCCATCCCAGGTGCAGGACTTTGCACTTGGCCTTGTTGAACTTCATGAGGTTGGCATTGACCCACCTCTCCAGCCTGCCAAGGTCCCTCTGGATGGTGTCCCTTCCCTCTAGGGTATCAACCACACCACACAGCTTGGTATCATCAGAAAACTTGCTGAGGATACACTCAATCCCACTGTCCATGTCTCCAACAAAGATATTAAACAGCACTGGTCCCAACACTGACCCCTGAGGGACACCACTCATCACCTGCCTCCATTTGGACATTGAGCCATTGACCAGAACTCTCTGGGTGTGGCCATCCAGCCAATCTCTTATCCACCAAGTCATCTGTCAAATCCATGCCTTGTCAGTTTGGAGACCAGGATGTCATGTGAGACAATGTCAAACACCTTGTACAAATCCAGATAGATGACGTCAGTTGCTCTGTGACCATCCACCATGTCTGTAGCCTTGTTGTAGAAGGCCACCAGATTGGTCAGGCGTGACTTGCCCTTACTGTAGCCATGTTGGCTGTCACCAATCACCTCTTTATTTTCCATGTGCCTTAGCAGACTTTCCAGGAGGTTCTGCTCCATGATTCTCCCTCAGGACCTGTGGATGGACCCCATCAGGTCCCATAGACTTGTGCACCTTCAGGTTCTTTAGATGGTCTTCAACCTGCTCTGCTCCTACAGTGGGGGGATATTTCACTGTCCCAATCCCTGTTTTCATCTGTTGCAGCCTTTGTGTTGAGGCTGGAGTACTTGCCAGAGAAGACTGAAGCAAAGAAGTCTTTGAGGATCTCAGCCTTCTCCACATCCTGTGTATCTAGGTCTCCCATTTCCTTCAGGAGAGAGCCTACATTTTCCTTGGTTGTCCTTTTCTCTCCATACCTGTAGAAGCTTTTCTTATTGTTCTTAACATCCCTGACAAGATTTAATTCTAGCAGGGATTTGGTTCTCCTAACCTGATCCCTAGCTGCTCAGACAACCTCTCTGTAATCCTCCCAGGATACCTGCCCTGGCTTCCACCCCCTGTATGCTTCCTTCTTCAGTTTGAGTTTTTTTAGAGGCTGCTTGCCCGTCCACACCAGCCTCCTGGAGTTTCTACCTGATACCCTCTTAGCTGGGATGCAACGCTCTTGGGCCTGGAGAAGGTGATCCTTAAATATCAGCCAGCTTTCATGGGCCTCTCTCTCTACCCTCCAGGATGTGAACTGCAAACTTTTTGTTGTGGGTAGGTTATTGGTTTTTAGAGCCCTTTCACACAATGTATGTATACAACAACCTGCTTAGAAACAATAACTGTGAAGGCTTTTATTGTGGCAATATTATCATCATTTAAACACAAAAGGCCACATTCTGGACTGTCTCTGTAAGCCCAGAGTGCCCTTTCTCTGGAATTTCTTTGGCTAGTCACTTCTGAGTCCTGCTGCTGTAAGGTGCCTGACAGCTTCACCACTGACACCACTGTATTAGGATTGCATCCTAAGAAATGGTTATTTTTAAGTACCTTCAAATAGCTGCTTCCTTTTTGAAAAAGTTTCTAATAATAACAAATAAGTGCCAGAACAACAACAACAAAAAATACTTTCTATGTACAATACAAGGGGAAACTAATAATTTGGACGTGAAACTTCACAGGATACTGCAATACAGGATAAGCTACATTAAACAGATATATCATTCATCATGATAAAGATGTAATGCTATATTGGAATGGATAGTAAAAACCTTTAGTAAACCTCAAATATTATCCATTGTGACCTAAATATTTCCAAAAGACTGAAAATTACCTAAAAAGTCATATTTTCTCTAAAGTAAGTTTATTGTTTACATTTCATGAAGAAGATTGATTGAGCAATATGGGCCATGTTATTTCAGTTGCCTAAAGTCAAAGGTGCAAGCTTTGGAACTGGTCACAAAAGCAGATAAAAGTATAACTCAGGAGAACACAGAGGAATTGTATTTCCTCTTTAGAGACTCCCCTGTTGAATCATGCAGAAACTATTGATTATATTTCAAAGGTGGAGTTTTATTCTAAACACATACCAGTGACTTCATCTGTCTACAGCT
Source organism: Apus apus (assembly GCF_020740795.1). NCBI lineage: Eukaryota > Metazoa > Chordata > Aves > Apodiformes > Apodidae > Apus > Apus apus. The sequence goes on along the minus strand of NC_067312.1, from coordinate 63,608,206 downwards.
GTCTGAACTTCAAACAGATTTGGAAAATGCAGTAGATAAAAGGAATTTATGAGAAATAAATTATGTCACAAAAATGGCAGGAGTATTTACCCAAAAGAAGGGTCTTTTAATAGAAAAAGTGACCTTTTCCCTGCTTACTGATAATCAGGAATCTAGGACAAATATATGTATCCATAAATAACTTAAATGAGAGTTTTAAAATGATTATTTTTCAAATAATTCATAAGAATATGTCCATTATTTCTTATTATTACAAAATACGTTTTACTTTCTAATTTCAATGAGAGCTATTAGTGCTTACTAATTCTGATTTTTCTTTCCTAGATACTATCACCTCTGCCAAAAAGTTAGCATGTACGTCCCTTACCCTTTCCTATGATATTCACAAAAAGACATGAAGAATCTTGAGGAAGCATGGGCACCTTGTGTTGTGTTTATTGCTAGCTATTACAGAAAACTCCAGCAGTCTATCATATTGAGCCAACAGCCTGAAGGCATGGACGATATCCTGGGCATCTGTGTACCCAAGTCCTTGTTTTAAGTCAGGCAAAACAGTGATCTGTAAACACTGTCCCAGAAGACAGACTTCTCACTGAGCCAGTGGAAAAGTAGAGATATAAGCATCTTTTCTGAGAGGTGTGATGCTTGTACTTGAACCTTACTCCAGAGGAAGGTGGGAAGGATGAGCCCAGGTATGGGGTTCTTGTCTGATGAGGAATGCCAGACACCTGACTGGCTGCAGCCCTTCCCATGGACACAAGTATAAGCATGTGGTGTGCTCTTCTAGCAGAAATATTGGTGCTTCTAGCTCTCATTAAAGGGTTGACAGAAAAAGAATTTTAAGATCTCGGTATAAACAATAACAATAAAGTTGCTGAGAATCTTTGTTTTCATAGCTCAATAAAAAGGTTAAAATTGAAAGGGTTTCTGTTAATTAAATAATGAGATGAGAGCACTGAAAAAACCCACAATATTTAAATTAAACATAATTTAATTTATTTCCAAGTGGGAAGGAATTTCTTTAAAAATGCAGCAGTGGGGGGATAAAGACTTCATCTTTCAGCACTATATAAGAATAATTAATTCCCTGAGGTTACTGTAAGGGAGAATATGTATAAACTATGCCATCCTAGCTTGATTGGTTTTTATGTTACTAAAAGTCCATTTTCAGGACTATTTGTAACATGGAATTGTTTCTTCAACATCATGGCAGACTGCCTGGTTGGATGGTGGGGCTGTACAAGGGGACAAAATACACAACACATGGCATGGAAGAAAAAGAGATGTTGACCTGTACAGGTGGAGTTCTCCAGGGATTTTCCACCTGCCAAACACTCTCTGAATTTCCTATTCTATCCTCTGGGCGTTCAGGCAGAAGGCATGTAAGAAGACTAACAGTAACATTCTTCTGAGCTCGCGCTGACTTGATCTGTCCATGCTGGTAGCTCTCCTGTTTATCTGACACGGTTGACTTATGATGTCTTGGTCATGGCTTGTTTGTCCAGCTGAGCTCTTCATTCTGGCAGATTTGCTTTCAAGTGCCATCTACCTCTGTGAAGGTATCTTTAGATCTGCTTTTAGTGAAACAGGTGAGAAGGGAAACTGACAGTCAAAATTGTTTTATTAATGTGTTATTAAAAAAAACAGATGTGTGGATGTTTTGTGAGAGTTAGTACCTCAGATGCCTTTTCACTGACAGGTTTAAAATGCAACATTTGTCCTTTGCCATTGTCAGCTTGGTTCAGCTGTTTTTCAGTATTGTTGTTGTGGTGTTTTTGTTTTGGTTTTGTGTGGTTTGTGGTTTTTTTGTTTGGTTGGTTTGGTTTTTTTTTTGTTTTTTTTTAAAAAGGGGGAAAAAGGGTGGCAGTCTCACCCACCAGTACCTTGAACATGTAATCTGCTGAAGTACTGTAGTGAATACAGCTGAGTAGACCTCATATGTTTGTCCAACAGATCTACCAGCTGCTATCAAACTACTTGAGGGGAAACATAAGGAATAAAAAAGTCTCATAACTCACTTATGCCAGGAAAGAAGAAAGCTTTTGCTGTAGCATCACTGGAACATAAGTGATGAGTCCAGGCTGCCTTCTGGCAATGCAGAGCTGCTGAAGTGTGTGCTGCATCTCAGTGAAGCATGTGAGAATAATGCCACATCGTTCATGCTTGCCCTACAAACACAAAATCACTAAGAAAGAATCTATGCAACTGTACGGCAAATGGCAATATGGGAAGCCAGACTCTGAAAGAAGATGTGTAAGTTTTGCTTTGGTCCACCAGGTCTGGAAGTAGTTCTGGGCAACATAGGCTTTGGGGTTGTACCTTTGATTCCTTTCCTTGGATATTCCAGGTTGTTTAATTTAACAATCTGCTGGAAATCCTTTAAAAAGTAGTAGATCTCCAGACTTCAGTTTGTTCCACACAATTTTTTACTTTATTTTTTTATTCTGACTAGTTTTGTCCTTGGGGTTGCAGGCAAATTACTTTGTCAGTAAAAAGATCTGTTACTTCCTAAATGAGAACCTACTAATCTGCATTATATGCATGTTATGCAGGATGTAAGAAATTGCAACCCTTTATAATAGACGTTCTTCCATTTGCTTCGCTGAGACTTCAAGAACTACATTTTGATTCTTCCTGCGTGTTTTTACCTCAGAGGTTGGCATGTTAGGGTTATGAAACTAGAAAAGCTCTAGTCAGATCAAAAGAGGTGGCAAGTAACTACATTAATTGCATAAAATCCTCCCCTTCAACATATATATATGTTTTGTATGTACAGCATCAGTGAATCATAGCACAAAATCAATGCAATTTACATAGCTTACACAAGCACTCTCTACCTTGCTTCTAGCTCTTCCTTCCTAGCATAAAATAAAATAATTCTTTATACATTTCTCAATAAATGCACTTCTGATCTTTTCCTTATCAAATCAATCTGACACTTTCCTCTTTCAAGCCTGATGTGCCATTAAATTGGTATGTACAGATTTTTTAAAGCTTCAGAAACCAACTTAATTTATACATTTCTTAATGGTATAGGATGAAAATGGCTTTTAAAAATTGTGACACACTTGTCACGTGTTTTAAAATCTGTATCCTCAAGAGGCCCAATGTGTCTTATTTTAATATGTCATAGTGACTGCTTCCCTCATTAGTTGCTATGTCTGGTGTTAGAAATGTATAACCATTGCAACCATGAAAATTCAGCATTCATCCTCCTGCATGAGGATATATTTATTTTAAAACAAGAACGACATTGTGCTTCATTCATGTAATATGGAACTAATGTACATTCATGTAATGGAACTAATTGTGAATACTGTGAAATCTGCAGTCTGTTACACCTGCAAGTTGATTATTTCTTTATTTCTTTCTTGGAATGTCTGCTTCTGCATTCAGAAAATTATACTTAATACTCCCTGAAGAAATCCAGAGCTAATGAGAATAATTAATGAACTTAAAAATCCATATATATGTTGTTTGGGGTTTTTTATGGGAAAGGAATAGCAGTTATGAAACATAACCATCAATTACCATTGCTACTCCTATTCAGTAAATTGTATGAGAAGAGATACAGATTTGACTACACTTGAAAGCCTTTGAGCTTGTGTGCTGTTTTGTGAGATGCTGGAAATGGCAGAAGTTGTAATTTCCAGCAGATACTGCTGGGCCACATCATGTCATTGTAGCATCAACTCAAGAACAAGTAAGTGTAATACAGTGTCAAACTGCAAGTAAAGAATTAGAGACACAAGAAGCTCTTGCTTGGGCTAGATGGTACTACTCCTGCTGGTGGAAATGAAAACATCAGAATCCATCAAGAAAGTGAAGTTAGCTCTGTTTAAAGAGCTGCATCCAGAAACAAATAAGATATTGAGACTGTTTTTTAAATGCTGGCATGATACTATAATATAGCTGTTTAGGAAGGTTGCTTTGTTTAAATTAGAACTCCCAGATCCCTCCAGGGCTATTTCCTTATGCATGTGCATTGCAAAAAACATATCTAGAATCCAAAAAGCTTTGATTGCCTAAACAATTACAGTAGCCTCAGCAAACTGAAAACAATTACTTCACAATCATCATGACAGGAAATGCTCCAAAAGCCAAAATTATATTTGTGTAGCATTAAGGAGTGCAAGAGGTGGAAATCTCCCATACCTCGCCTTCAGATCTTTCACAGTATTTACCAGAGTGATTTTTCACTGTACAATCTTCTACATACAGCTAGGTTACATTCACAGACTTGCCCCAAGTGAATAAAAACACAAAAGGGTCATGAAATGTCTATTGTCCCATAAATGGGAATATAATACATACTATCTTCTCTTCAATCACAGTGACAAAATGTATAGTCCCTTGGTGATAATCAATTTTAATACAATGACAACTGTTACGAAGTATTATTTTCATCACCTCTTTTTCTTTTTTGAGGATGTGGCAGAAATAGTTTGCCTAGTTTCTCGGTTAACTGTTTATTTATACTTGCGTTCATAAGTGAGTGGGTGTGTTAGGAATTAACTGAGATAAAGTTAACTCAGATAAACTAATTTTGGTTTTAATTGCCTAGTTTATTTGTTATTTTTAACTCTTTCAGAGTAAGCCCTACATTAAAAAGCCAGTCTGTGTGAAACTTCTGCCTATGACACAGCAATTCCCCTTAACTGAAATTTTCATACAGTACTACTTCAACTGGGAAGGAGCTAAGAGCAAGACCAAAATTCATAAGACAAGTGTTCTCCTTCTGTGGAAAATCTCATTACTCCCTGGCTGATAAATGACCCTGGACCTCTTGAGAGAACTGTGGGATAAACACCAGTATCATAAATATTCTTCAAAACCTCTTGGAAGGTGCTGTCAACTTTAAAGTTTCATGAGAAATAGACCCTTGCCACTATGTGCTATTGTACTTAGAACTAAGCTGCATTGCAACCAACTAAGGACATTTTCCTCTTCAAAATTACTTGGTTTTGCATCTGTGCTTTTAAGCTGAGCATTGTTTTCAACTCCACTGATTAAACCAACATTTGAAAAAGTCTTGTCTCATTTTAGGGGAGCCAGAGGTTACAATCTTTTTTGCTTCATTGGAAGCATTTTTCAAAAAGGATACCCCAAAATGTACATCCCATTCTGTTTCTCATACAAGGAAAATTTGAGGTACCCAAAAACCAATCATTATCTGTACACCTTGCACAGTCTTATTCTAGCTGCCACTGAAATGTTTGCTTTGTCTCTTTCTTCATTGCTGTAATTAACCCAGCAGCTTAAGTTGTTGCCTTTAGAGAGGATGTTGCTAGTCATCTTTACGTACCTGATGTTTCTGAGCTCATCAGTGGAATAAAGCCATCACAGCATATTTTGAGAACTCTTTTTCTTTCCTGGTACAACTTTTTTTTTTACCTGAACCAACATATGGTGTGCCTGGGAATGTATGCTAAGCATGGATTTGGATGCCACTGACTGATATTTTGAAAATATTACATTGGGTTATGTAAATTTTTCACAATTGGGCAAATGAGCTCCTCTTTCATGTGATTTTTCTGTTCTCACAGGATGATTTGCATTTTAATATTTTTTATATTCATGTGTTTGAAAAAATGAAAACATTTTAAGACATAGGGACTATGTTGGTTTTTTACACAGATGCCAAGTATTGCATTAGTAATAAAGCTGTCTGAGCTAGTACTTAATCTCTTGTTGCCCACTCTTTTTTGGACAGGTTGGGGTTTGGGCTGTCATAGGAGGTGACACTGGTGACTTTGAAAGTCGGAATCTGGAACTGGATTTAGTTTCTAAGAAGGAACCCATCTCCAGTCAGAGAAGCCCAGGTATTCACAGCAATAAGATTCTAAGCAGACAGGCTACTATGGTTTGGTGCACCTGGAATTCTTCCAAAGCATATGGCTTTATTCACGGCCATGAAGCTTATGAATATGTGGATCTCCATGAGCAGTTGCTGTAGGCACAGTTAGATCTTAGGTGGAAGAGAATGAATTTGTGGCTGAGAGCTCCCTAAGGCAAATACCTGAATAAAATCAGCAGTCTAATCACCAGGTGATCTTCACAGCTGGGGAAGTCAGAAATCAGGGGACTATTACCAACTTGCATTTTCACTCCAATTTTTGTATTTGGCCAGCTACATCTGACAGCTGATTTACTATAGATAAGCATGCTACTGATTACACTTGTTGGAGAGAGGCACTGAAAAGAATGTTGTCCTCAGGGAATTGCTTTGCCTTTTTGTTCTCTGGCTGTGACATAATTAAAAGGACTCCTAAAATCTCTCTGAATTTGAAGAACTACTTAAACATAGCCTTTGACTGAAGAGGGAATCAGGGAAAACAAACAAACAAACAAACAAACAAAAACAAAAACAAAAACTTGCAAAAAATCCACATCCAGTGAAGGATTTTCATCAGGAGAAGTCTCAAGCCATCATGTGTTATATGTGTCTCTCCAGCCAATTATAGGTATTCGCTCAGCTGCTTCTCTCTGAATTTGTCAGGTTTCTGATGTAATGTATAAATCTGTTCCTGCTTAACTCCCACAGCTGGTTTTGATCAGAATCCTATAAAAAGGAAGTTTCAATTAGCCATAATCCAAACATATTCTGGAGGTATGTTTTTACGGCTGTTCAACAAACTCTTTGTTCCTAAGCATGCGTGCGACTAAAACACAACGCAGCCAGAACTGTGAGTCATCACCACAAGAACCGCACTTTGTTAGAGAGGTCAGGCTCTTCCAAAACTGGAGGAATTAGCTAGCCAGATTGAATTAGCAGTTGAAACACATTAATTTATACTACATAAATGTTATTTTGGCCCTGTGGGCAAGTAGTTAGGTCATATGCTTTAGGAACTATTTGCACCAAGAGGGCTTTCCAGCCATAAATCTGCTCCAAAATGCACTTTTGCAAAGCATTCACAGCCCTTTGCTGTTTCCCCCCCGCATTCACACTGACTCCATCTCTTGGCACAATGAGGGCTTGACATTCTGCATGTGCTTTACAGGATTTCCTGCAAAAGGATCAGTGGCCAGAGCAAAGCCAAGGCTGGGTCTAGTTGAGAAGTTGAGACCTGGCCACCCGTGTCACTTGTGGGCAGCTGCATGACTGTTGCTCCAGGCATCTGACAGCAGGCAGGCTGCTTGGGGTGGCACAACTGTGTGGTAAATGGAAACCTTGATATCTCAAACACACATACAACCAAGTCCTTGAGAAGGATGTTTCTCTTCTGGGGGAAAAGAAGAATTAGATTTTGGCCAGCTTATTTCAGAATGAAAAAAACAAATTAAAAAAAAAAACACAAAACAAAAAAGTTTAAGTGTTTTCTAGCTGCAAACTGTGGTAACTGAGGATACATGCCAAGAAGGAATTATGCATAAATGATAGTGTTTAAACTTGTTTCTATGTGTTTGGATGTGTCTCTGCCAAATCTGACAGGGCCTCATTGTTGGAGCTTTTTCATCATGAAGCCGCTCACTGCACCCAGCAAATGTTTCATAAATAATGAAATAATTAGAGGGCTTTGCTGTTGTCTGCTGTTGTCAACAGCTGCCTGCAACACACTCAGCAACACACTTGCCAGCAAGCCAGGTAAACTCTACAGAAGTGTGACAAGGGAGGCAATGTCTGTCTCCTAAGATAAATGTTTTTTTTTTTAAACCAAATGTATTTCACTCTGATCTGTAATTCCACTGGTTTGGTTTTGTTTGGGTTGTGTCTGCTGTTGCACAGAGTCATTTCTTTTACTATTGTTCATTTCTGTTCAGCACATACACTCCCTTGCACCGCTGCCACCATGATGCTGAATCATCCTGCACATACGTCTTCCCCCACAGAGTGCCACAACACACCTCCTCTTATTTCTAAGTAAAGTACTGCCTGCATCCTCATTGGGTATCTCCAGTGCTGCTACTCTCAAGGACACAACAACCCCATTTCAGACTCTGGACTGAAACTTACTTTTATCCATGTTCCCTGGACCCTGGGCTTGTTTATTTAGGAATCTTTGACATTAATCATCTGGTGTAAATGACATTTTTCTATATGCTGCATATTTCAACAGGATCACAAAAAGAGTGTTTTTATAGCATTAAATATTCATAAAATCATACTGAAATAGTTAAGGAGGTTTGAAATGGATGAAGCTTGGACTGCATAAATATTTAATATTTTAATAGCTTTTAACAATTTGTTTTGTTTTGTTTTTTTTCAGAAACCTTGTGCATTTACCTTACATTTATTTTTTTAAATGGGGAAACTATTATTCTTATAAGTGTTTCCTATTATAAATGAAAACATTAAATCTTCTTAGTAGCTCTTTTGTTTTGCATAGCTTATAAGGAGAAAAAAAATCTGGTTTGATAACTGCCAGACCTGCTTCTGTGAGTAATCTCAATTTATCCTGCTCCTGAAACACTTTTGTGTTGACTGTTTTTACTGCAGGATCCAGTTTACAGTTTCAAGAATTGCAAGATGGCTTTTAAAACTCCCAGAGTGCAAATTACTTTTCTAGTAAGCAAATACATGATTGAAGTGAGGCTGATTTTCAGCAATAATGAATCCATTTGTTTCCCATTAAACCTGTCTTCAGAAAACTCATGACAGAAAGAAAAATCATTAACGAGGATAAAAGAAATTCTTGTGTGACTTACATATATTTCTTTTGATTTTCTTGAATCTCCATTCTCTTTGTGAAACCAAAACGACAGCACATAGCATTGGATGGCAATGGTTATGTGTTTCCTAAGCAATTGCTTAATCAATAGAAATGGTAGACTAGGTATTTACTACATTTCAGTAACTGGTTTAAAGAAGTCGGAATATTTATGGCAATTATTTGGAAAGCTGTGTAAAAAGATAGCCAAACAAACCTCCGTAATCCACTTCTGCCTCACAGATGCCACAGGGTTGAACAAGCCTATTAAACAAGCTATATGCCTGTCTGGTTGCAGGAGCTGTTAAATCATGAAGCTCTGCACAGCACCTGAGGCAGTCAGCTAATAAAGATCTTTTGTAGCAGATTTCTGTTCTATTAAGGATGGACATAAAGCAGAATAATTTAAGACGTGTCAATAACTCAAGGCAAAATGCTTAATACGAGAAGCATCATTTTCTTAACTTATAGTCAGGCATACGCAGTGGTAACTAGTAGGTAGAATGCTACTCATGGGATCAGAAATATTTTTTGTGATAGATAATATGGTGACGGTTTTTTACCAAAATATCCCACAGTGGTTTATTATTGTGGTGTCTGTCTGGAAGCCAGATTTAAGCTTTAAAAAAGGAAATGAACTTCTTTTCCATCAGCTTTTCCTAGGAGAGATTCTGAAAACTTGGCTGCCCTTTCAGGTGGATGATTATATAAAGTGGAGACATTTTCTAAACACATACCAATGTGTTTATAATGCACTATCCTTTCCTTATGGGAATACATGCTTCTGGAGGTGCTCTGCACATCACGACCTGATGGCCAGAGTAGAGGGTGATGGCATTTTAACACAGCAGTTCCATAGACGAACACTTACTTGCTATATGCTGCATCTCATTGACCATGACACAGAGCCGTTAACCACATGCACAGCCCCCAACTACACACTCCTGCATGAAGAGCAGATACTGTGCACTACCGTGTTATTCTGAGGTCATACTTCCATGGATTTGTGAAGAATGGGTGCTAATTCAACAAACTCTCCTCTTTCAGCTCCACTGCATCTATGTCAGGGGTTTCACTGAAGCCACACTGCCAAGTGGGGCTATGCATCCCTCCTGCTTGGGACTGGCAGGTGTACACCAACAAGAGTATGCAATGTGGATGAGGCCTGCAGAGTGCCTATTGGACAGTAAATGGAGACAGAAGAGGAAACGCATACATACATATTACTCAAGAGGTTAGTTTTACTGATTATCTCCAGGGATGAGATCAGCTACTATGACTTCAAGTTACCCTTTTCAGAATCAGTGTTTTCTGCCTGCTGGGTAAACCTGGGATGAGGTTCTTTCTTCCATAGTATTTGCTCTGTGCTCATCCTGTCACTTTGCATGGATCTTGCTTGAATGAGGATAGAAATAGCAGGCCAAGGTACAGCTTTAAAATATGGGGGGAAAAAAGCAGAAGGCCTATGTTCATGGTTACACTTGAGTTATCTAGAGACTCAGAAGAAGTTTTAATTAAATTCACTATATTTGGTAATTTTTTGGAAGTTTTGATTGATTTATTATGTATTACATCTGGTCTTGATTTACCGCATTGCATTTATACTACTGTTTTGTTTTAGCCACTTATGTGCTGCATATTAGTCATGAGTTCTTGTGGTTTGCAGTTTTTTAGTTACACTGTGCAAAACATTCAAGCTACAACTTGAAACCAGGTGTTTCAATATGAAAGCAAATCACTCCAAGATTTAAACAAACCTCTTGGTTAGCTACCCATAGATTTTGTCAAAATGTAGTTGTTCAGGTTAGACTTTAATTTCTAAAAATGGTGGTGTCTGAAGTGAGTTTTCAGATGGCTATGCTTATAATTTGTGATGTAGTTACCATTCTGATTCTGTATCTTATCAATTAATTGTGTTCATGCTTTTTTAATGTACTTGCCCTGAAACATATGCCAAAACACTTAACACAAAACCAAGCAAAACCAAATGAAAAATCTTAACAATCTTTGTGATATATTCATTTTGACACTGTATTTAAGACTAGTGGAAAGGTTAGGGTTAAAATGAGTGCTAATACACAGGGGAAAAAACTTTCTTTGCACCACCACTAAGTTTAATAAGATGTTTCTTATGAAACACATGGTGGTTGTGATGTAAAATATCTAAGATCCTATGTGTCAGGAAATGTGCAGCTTGAGAAATCAATGTACTTGTTTGGGTCAAAATGCTAGTGAATTATTACAGAGACCACTTAATAGAACAATCATCTCAGCCACAGAAGCACTGAAGTGAGTATTCTGAATCTTCATAAATTTCAGCATATTAATTGTGTCAAGCATACTCACAAGGTCACAAAGGGCAAAGGAGGCATTGCAAATATTTTTAATGTGCACATCACATCACAGGATTGAAAATGTTCATTATTTCTCTGGAAGGAGATAGATGATAGCTAGAAATTGAAAAGAACTTTTAAATACCCTAGTTATTGTGCCTCTTTCTGGTGGTAATAGTTGAAGTAAAATTTCTGCTTTTGTAGATGTGCATGTATATTTGTATTTTCTGGAGGACATTGGTGTGTTTCAATCAGAAGTGACTTTGCTCATTGTTATAAATGGCCCTGCATTTTCTGAGCTTTTGTGAAGCTGGTTAGAATCTTATCTTGTTTACACCAATCTGATAATCATGATTTCAGGATTATACTGATTTTAGTGGAGATTCTATTGATTTGTGTTGGTATCAGAAACTGCTTCCTATTGATAAAAGATGACTTTTTAATTGAATATTTTCATTAACCTGTTTTTCTGTTTCTTTGGATTTTAATATTGCTATTCATTTAATCCTATGCTTACTGCTTTCATTTTCCTTTAAAACAGGTTGTCCTCTTTATGTTTGGTCCTACTGTTTTCAAGTTTTAATCTTCAGTGGCAAAAGAGACTTGAGGCCCTCTTACTGACTCTCCTTCTTCCTGCCACACACCACTGGTGTGCACCTCCAGCTGTGCTAGATGAACATTCACGTGGCTTCAAAGAGCTGATATTAATATTTTAAAATACATATTTCACTAACTTTTTTTTCAAAAGATAATTTCTCCATTACAGCTTGCTACATGGCACAAACAAATAGAGCATGCTGTAGCAAAGGGGTGGTATGCAGATCTAGTACTGCTAGCAAAGGCTACTTTGAGAAAACTGCACTAGATTCCACTAAAATTATCTAAAGAAACAATGTATGAATGCTAATGTTTAAAATAATATTTAAAACCAAACCAAACAAACAACTATAATATTCTAGTGAATGAGGAACTTAGATTTGGGTAAATCTTGGGCATAGATATCCAAATGGTAATGTAATCTTAGGCTTATATGTTAGAAACACAAGAACATCAAATGGGCCTAAAACACGGACCATTTTTTAGCCAGTTGTAGTACCTTGCTGGTCAAGGGAAAGATGGTAGAGGATTGCAAGGTGCCAACACTGTTCTGGAGAAGATAGTTAGGCTTTGACTTATTTCCCTGGTACTGATTGCTGAAGAGTTCAGATAGTTTGAATTTACTTTGAGTGAAAGAAAAGGCAGTGAAGAAAATTTGCAAGTCCTTGGGTGCCTCAGATCCCAAGGATCACAGCTGGTGGATTGTAAGCCTGTATGTGTGTGGTGGGTTGACCTTAGCTGGCCGCTACGTGCTTGCCAAGCCCACCTCAGAAGGATGGGGCAGCAAATACAATGTAAAAACTTGTAGGTCAAGATAAGGACAAGGAGATCCTTTGCCAATTACTGTCACAAGCAAAACAGACTTGATTTGGGGAAAATTAATTTATTACCAATTAGTAACAGAGTAAGATTGTGAGAAATAAAACAAAACTAAGAACTTCTTCACCCCAAAACCCATTTTTTCCTAGGCTCAGCTTCACTTTTCACTTCCACCTCTTCTGTTCCAGAAGCAGAGTGGGACAGGGAGTGGGGATTGCAGCCAGTTGGTTCTTAATGTTCCCTCTCTGCTGCTCCTATCTGCTCATGTCCTGCCCTGGCTCCAGCTTGGGTCTTCTCCGTGGGATACAGTCCTTCAGAAAAAAACTGCTACATCATGGTCACAGGTCCTGACAGAAAACCTGCCACTGTGTGGTCTCCTCTCCATAGGCAAGAGCTCCCGCCAGGAGCCTGCACTGCCATGGGCTCTCCATGTGTTGCAGCTTCCTTCAGGACTTGTCTATCTGTTACGATGTGGACTTCTCCACATGCTGCAAGGTGAATATCTGTTCCACTGTGGTTGTCCTGTGGTCTGCAGGGGAGCAACCTATTTCATCATGGTCTTTGCCATAAGCTGCAGCGGGTATGGGAGTCTTCTGGTGTTTTCTTGTCACAGAAGCCATACTGGCATTCCCATCTTCCCCCACTATCAAAACCTTGCCACATAAACCCAATGCAATGTAAGGTAAACAAGAGGGTAAACACTTAGTCTGTTACTTATTTATTATTGTGTCTGCTGTTTCAGGTAGCGTGGAAACAGAGCCTGTCCTTAGGCACTAACATAAACAAAGTAACAAAGTAACAAAGTAAGCCAACAGTCTGCAGGTTACCATTCACTTTTTGCTATGATCAAACCTCGGCCTGACAGAGCAATTGGAACTAATAATATCAGCTTTGGAAGACTGAAGAGCTGCTGATACATGGATTTGAATCTGTGAATCCTAGTTTATGGAAAGCCAGTCAGGAAAAAATAGTGCAGTGCATCATAGCTTAATTTTTTTTTTTTTTTTTTTTTTTTTTTTTTTTGGTTACCGAGTGTATCTCTATACTTTTATGAAAATTGAGAAACACCAGACATTTCAGATTATCTATATCCTTCAAATGCATGAATAAATAGCAACCATTTTTTATATTGTCAATAAAAATAGTTTAAGATCTCTTCCTTTGGGTGACTGAATAAGACTCTTGGAGAATGCAGGATTAGAATTGAGACATTGGGAAGTATGCTTAGCTAGGAGGGAGTATGAAGATTTGGGAAGAAAGGAAAGGACTGGGAAGAAATCTGTTGGCACTGAGGTATTAATATTTGTTACTCCTTTTGAAATCAGCAGTAATTCAGGTACTGAGTACTAGTTCTAAATGCAATTTGTAGCTGTGAGAATAAAGGACAGAATAACAAACTGTGCAGTTTTTCTTATTTCCTTCCTCTCATAGGCTCTGTGCTTTTGAAAATATGCCAATCCAGATGTATAGTTTGTTGATCTAGCTGATTGCTTCTTATGAATTGTTAGATAAAGACTGGGAAAAGAGAACTAAATTAAGTTACAGCTAAATCCTAGTAATAAGACTGGACAGTAGTTTGCATTTTTCAACCTTGCAAAGTTTGACTAATGTAGATAATTTCCACCAGTTCTATAAAGAAGGCTGCTACTTGTTACAGTCCCCTATGCTTTCAGAGAGAAACACGCTCACATACACATGCCCTTTACTGAGATGCAACTTCTCACTCATTAACAGTATAAGTTATGTTATTAAAAACTAAAAGTTACAGGTACTAGTGCTAGGTTTCTATATGCAGATGGAAGACTTCTAAAGGACAGCATTCTTCATCTGGTCCCCGTCATTCACGTCACATCATCTGATGATTCATACTTCAGAAATGCTAAAGTGAAACTTTCTAGATCATGTTCTCATTGAATTTCACTATTGTCAGGATAATAACTGCTTGAGACATTTTTCAAACATTCAGAACCTAACTGTTTGTAATCTCAAATGCAATTAATAAAATTAAAGGAAAATTAAACCTCATAAATTAGGTTCAATCAGATGTGCTCAACTTGCATCTGTACTCTGTATCTTTTATGTTAAATCTGTATGCATATTTAAGGAAACTTAAATCAGCAAATTGTTTAGCCTTAAATCAGCAAATTGTTTAGCCTTGATAATCTAACCTGAAGTCCTGTGGAGTCAACTTCTCTATTCTTATGCACAGTGTGAAATGTACACTTACAGTTCTAGAGTATAGTATTTTCTGTGTAATCTTGTATTTGGGCAGACTTTACTGATCTCAGATGAGAAATAGCTTATGTGGATGGTGCATATTTATGTACCAGTAGTTTTAGCTGAATAATTATCAATACATCTGCAGCTGTCATATTGCACCTGAAAAAAAGCAGAGCTAAACATAAGTCATGGAATCATGGAATTGCGAGGCACCTCTAGAGATCATCCAGTCCAACTCCCCTGCCAAAGAAAGACCCCTAGAGCACACTACTCAGGACTGCATCCAAGCCGGTCTTGAATATCTCCAGAGAAGAAGACTCCACAACCTCCCTGAGCAGCCTGTTCCAGGGCTCTGTCACGATCACCATAAAGAAGCTTTTCCTCATATTTAAATGGAGCTTCCCATGTTCCAGCTTGTGCCCATTGCCCCGCATCCTGTCACTGGGAACTACTGAAAAGAGTCTGGCTTCATCCTCCCTGCACCCACCCTTTAGATACTTAGAGACTTTAATTAGGTCTCCCCTCAGCCTTCTCCAGGCTAAAGAGCCCCAGCTCTCTCAGCCTTTCCTCACAAGGAAAATGTTCCAATCTCCTAGTCATCTTTGTTGCCCTCCACTGGACTCTCTCTAGTCTCTCTTGAACTGTAGAGCCCAGAACTGGATGCAGTATTCCAAATGTGGCCTCACCAGGGCAGAGTAGAGGGGCAGAATGAACTCTCAACCTACTGGCTGCACTCTTCCTTATATAGCCCAGGATTCCATTGGCCTTCTTGGTAGCAAAGGCGCATTGCTGGCTCATGGATAGATTATTATCTACCAGGGCTCCCAGATCTTTCTCCTCAGAACTGCTTTCCAGCGGTCCACCCCTTACATGTATTAGTATGTGGTGTTCTTCCTCCCCAAGTGAAGGATCCTACACTTGCCTTTGTTGAACCTCACTAGGTTCCTCTCTGCCCAGCTCTCCAGCCTGTTCAGATCATGCTGGATGGCAGCACAGCCCTCTGGAATGTCACCAAATCCCAATCTGGTATCACGAGTGAACTTCCTGAGGATACACTCCGTCCCTTTGTCCAGGTCATTGAACAAGACCAGACCAAGTATTGACCTCTGGGGGACACCACTGGTTACAGGTCTCCAACTCAACCCTGCTCCATTAATCACAACCATGTAAGTTCTGTCATATAACCAGCTCTCAATCCACCTCACTGTGTACTCATCTAGCCTACATTGCCTCAGTTTCCTAATAAGGATGTTATGGGAGACAGTGTCAAAAGCCTTGCTGAAGTCAAGTTAGATGACATCTGCTGCTCTCCCTTCATCTAGCCAGCTAGTTAGAACATCATAGAAGACAATCAGATTGGTCAAGCATGATTCACACTTGGTAAATCCATGTTGACCACTCCAAATAACTTCCTCTTCTTCAGCGGGTTTAGAGACGATATCCAGAAGGAGTTGCTCCATCACAAACATAGAATCATCACCAGCTTCTTTAAAGTTCTCATTCCTACTGCTGTATAGGAAGGCTATATCTGTTTCACAAACAAACAGTCATAGTAGGTAAGATAATACCTTTAAATAATAGATACAATTTATAATAGATACAATTTTATAAACATAGACAGATATTTGTTAATCCTGCAGGAAGTGACTTTAAAATTCCATGTTGAATTTACTTCTTCCTTAGGTATCCCTGTGCCTTCAACTATTCCTTCCTCCAGAATTTGATTTAAAGCTTTTGTCACCGTTTGACTCAGGTCCAACACCAATGCTCTTGATCCCCTCCCCCTCCCACCCAGGTAGGGAAGGAGAGAGAGAAAAAGAGAGAGACTTGGCTGGATTGAAAACTAAACTACACAGCTTTAATTAAACACTAATGATAAAAGAAAATATATACAATTATATACAGATATGTTCATGTATGTGCAAGAGCCTCTCGCCTCTCCTCACCCCCAGCAACTCCCACCACAATCCCCTGAACTGAAACAGTCCCTAGACATTCTGGAGCTACTGCTGGAGAAAGCACAGAGTGATGAGGGTCAGGAGAGCTCGAGCCTAAGGGTCGACAGTGCTGGATGGACGGAGTCCTCTCTTGATGCCGGCCATGGACGGAAGATAATGGAAGAAGAAGAAGGAAGAAAGTTGTCTTCTGTGATCTCTGACCTTCCCCTGAGCTTACGTAGATATATGGAATGGAATATCTCTGGCCAATTTTGCTCTCTGTCTAACTCAGCCTCCTATGGGGGGGTCATAGATCTCCCTGTAGTATCTGAGCCAGCAGAGTGAAGGTGTGACCTTGAAGACCCAGCAGTTAGAAAAACATTCCACTGTCTTATCAGCCTAGCTAGAATAGAATGTTGCTAGTTAAAAGAAAGGTCAGTGACAAAAAAAAATCAGTAAAAAGGAAAATTGGCTTCATCCTGGCTCAAACCAGGACAGCATTGCAAATTCTTGAGGTTAAATCTTGTCTTGATCACTCTTCTTCTTAAATACAGGTATTTTATTTGCATTTTTTATGTCAATCATCCATCAAGTTGGTTAATTAATAAAAACAACAAATGACTTAATAATGGACCTGCAGCTTCCTAGGCAGGATGTTCTTGGTTGGAAAAGACCTTGAAGATCATCAAGTCCAACCACAACTTAAATCCCCCTAAAACAACCTAATTTACCCTTTCAGTCCTTAAATAATGCCCCTAAGCACCACATCTATATTTCTTTTAAGTACTTTCAGGAATGGTGACTCCACCACCTCCCAGGGCAGCCTGTTCCACTGTCCAGCCACTATTTTGGTAAAGAAATTTTTTCTAATATCCAGTTTAAACCTCCCCTGGTCCAGCTTCAGGCCTTTTCCTCTCATCCTGTCGTTATTCACTTGGGAGAGGAGGCCAGCTCCCACTTTCCTACAACCTCCTTTCAGGTAGCTGTAGAGAGCAATGAGGTCTTCCCTCAGCCTCCTCTTCTTCAAACTAACCAATCTCAGTTCCCTCAGCCTCTCCTCATAGGACTTTTTCTCCAGACATTTCACCAGCTTGGTAGTTCTTCTCTGGATGAGCTCCATCAGCTCTACATCCTTCTTGTAGTGAGGGGCCCAGAACTGCACACAGTACTTGAGGTGCAGCCTCACCAGTGCTGAGTACAGGGGCATGATCAACTGTCTGCTCTGGCTGGCCTCATTATTCCTGATGGAGGCCAGGACGCCATTGGCCTTCTTGGCCACCTGGGAACACTGCTGACTCATGTTCCTTGGGTAGTCCTTCTTATCCTTTTTTGAAGACTGGAATGATATTGGCCTTCCTCCAGTCCTCAGGCACCTCTCTGGTTCTCCATGACCTTCCAGAGATGATGGACAGTGGCCTAGCAATAACATCTGCCAGCTCTCTCAGCACATACAGGTACATTCTATCAGGGCCCATGGACTGATGGATGTCCAGTTTTGTCAGGTGGTCCCTAACCCAGTCCTCCTCTACTGAGGGAAAGTCTTCCTCACTCCAGACCTTTACCCTTGCCTCCAGGGTCTGGGATTCATTAGGGACAGATGTAGCAGTGCAGACTGGGGCAAAGAAGGCATTCAGTAACTCTGCCTTCTCTGTGTCTTCCACCACTAGGACATCCACAGCAGTCCTGTATTTTCCCTAGTCTTCCTTTTTTTGTTGATATACTGAAAAAACCTCTTCTTGTTATTTTTAAAGGCAGTGGCTGAACTCTTCTTGATTCTTGGCCCTTCTAATTTTCCCCCTGCGTAGGTTCTTGGTATTCCTCATAGGTTGCCAACATCCTTTTCCAAAGGTCATCAACTTTCCTGCTGTTCCTGAGGTCCATCCAAAGCTCTTTGTTCAGCCAGGCTGGTCTTTTTCCTTGTTGGCTCGTCTTCCAGGTCCTGGGGATGGCTTTCTCCTGTGCCTTTACAAGTTGCTCCTTGATATATGACCAGTCTTCCTGGGCTTCCTTGCCCTTCAGCTCTGTCTCCCAAGTTTACTCTTCGGAAGACCAAGGTGCCAGTTCTGCTGACTCCACCCCTTGCTTCTCCAAGAATTGAGAACTCCACCATTTCATGATCACTCTGCCAAGACAAACTCCAACATTTACATGCCCCACAAAGACCTTCTCTGTTAACAAGCAGCAGGTCCACCAGGGCACTTTCTCTAGTTGGTTTCCTCACCAGCTTTGTCTGGAAGTTGTCTTCCACACACTCCAGGAACCTCTGGGACGGTTCCTT
Source organism: Apus apus (assembly GCF_020740795.1). Classification (NCBI taxonomy): domain Eukaryota; kingdom Metazoa; phylum Chordata; class Aves; order Apodiformes; family Apodidae; genus Apus; species Apus apus. The sequence continues at coordinate 63,589,371 of NC_067312.1, read as the reverse complement.
CTCTACTGTGTTGTACTTCCAGAAGATATCTAGGAAACTGAAGTCCCCCAAGAGAACAATGTCTAGAGATCGTGAGACCTCTGCCAGCTGCTTATAAAATATTTCACCATCCTCTACATTCTGGCTCGGGAGTCTATAACAAACTCCCACCATTATGTCTGCCTTATTGGCCTTCCCCTTGATTCTTATCCATAAGCACTCAACATTGTCATTCACACCATTGACATCTAGGCATTCAAATCCATCCCTAACATAGAGGGCCATCACAGCACCTCTCCTTCCTTACTTATCCCTACTGAAAAGTTGCTAGCCACCAATTGCATCACTCAGTTGTGTCAGTCTTCTCACCACATTTCTGTGATGGCAACTGTATCACAGTTTTCTTGCTGTACAATGGCCTCCAGCTCCCTGCTTGTTGCCCATGCTGCATGCATTGATGTAGATGCAGTCATGCCCCTGATGCTGACACATTTTGTCCTCACTTTCTCTTTTTTCCTCCTTTGCTTTGTAAATAAATGGGGTGGGGATCTGTACAATTAGATGACACTGCTTGTCCCGTGCTGCCTCTTTAAGGGGAATGAAGTAATTTTGCACATCTACTTCTGTTCTCATGTACTCATGTCTCTTCTTGCAGTTCCTTCCATAGCCAGGCGTTATGCTGCTGGATCTGCATAACGTTAACTCCTATTCTTTTGTGTGCTTTTCGACACTGAAGGCTTGCTTCTCCTAGTGTGTGATGAAACGTACTGCTGCAATGATGTAATTCTTTCTAATTATGCTGTAAAAAGTTGGTATAGAACAGCTTCAGAGAGCTGTTTATATTTTTAAAAATATTTAAATATATAATATAAAATATAATGTTAAAAAATTTTAATGCTTAACCATAAGCTTCTGCAAAATGCTAGAATTGCACCCCAAAGCCTTTTTCTGCTTTTGCAGCATGGATGTAACTATGGTGACAGTTTCTTTCTTAGTAATATTAGTCTAGTGCTCCCTAAACTCTGAGAAGCATATTAAATCAGATCTGATTAAATTGGGTTCCCTTGATAGAACAGAAGATTGCTTAAACCTTTCTAATTTGTGACCTATGATTGTGCTCAGTTAAATGTGATATTAAGGTCAAGGTCTAACATAAAGTCACAGAGTACACCACAAATTCATTACTACATTTTAATTCATGTACTGACACATCTGAGAACATGTTCCCTTACTTTTGACCCTCAGTTGTAAAGGAAATCCATCTGTACTTACTGGTTTATGCAAACCTCTGGAGAGTAGATTGTCAGGATTAAGGATATAGAAGGTCACAATAAGGAGACATCTGTATAAATAGTCTTTCATTAATATTGCCCTTCACAATGAATATTGGCAAAAATCAGCAAATAAGGACTACAGTCAACAATGCCTCATGATAACTTTCAGAGCAGAGGACACACTGGAGAGTATTTATAATGTCCATTCCACTTCCAGTGTCTTGCTTAGGTACAATAAGTGGACCACACAAGGGACATAAAATTTCCTCTGCAGTGAATAGAGACAGGTACCAACAAGGCAGTGATTCACCAATAGTCAGACAGTGATAAGGCAGTACAAATACTGTCTTTGTTCTGATATACAATGTGTGCAAGCAAGATGTAATGGGCATCAAAATGCAAGAAAAAAGCTGCAGGAGAGAAGAAAGTACTAATGTATAAAAACAATTATCAGCAATTATTTTATTGTAAGATGTCTGTTTCCAGTCAGGACAATTCCTTTTTTACACACTCCATTTATTTGGCTGATTGTCTATATGAGGTTTTTCACAGGTGAAAAAAAAGGAGAGTTTATTGCTTTGTTTGCCATAGCTTTTCAGCTGGTACAAATGTTATCTATTTGGTTGTATCTTGTTCTTTAGAACTGTCAACCACCTGCCAATCTTCATATTTGCAAAAAAGAGAAAACACCAGCCACCCCACTGTGCTGAATGTGACAGCATTGTAATGTCAGAGGACCAAGAGGCAGGTGATGGTTTATGACAGAAATAAATCTTTCATGAGAGCAAACTTAGGAGAATTGCATGCTTTTGTAGGGGATATATCTCTGCACAGCTATAACTGACAGTATTCTCAAATGCATCAGTTTGATAAAGCAAGGTTTATATTGTGTCTAATCATGTATTGAGTCATTGGGGGGGGGCAATAGAATGTATGTGCTCTTTGTAAATACATAGTCTGTAATACACGTGTATGGGTTTGTGTGTCAATGCAGATATGTCCATGCTTCCATATATATTTTAAAAGAATAAGATTCATTAAATAATTATTAAACTGACTCTCACATTTTCAGGTACAATTCTGATTGCTATACAGCATGCAAGAATGCCTTGGCTTATTGCATTCTGATATGGGACAAAATGCTTTCTGGAAAAAAAAACAACAAAACAACAAACACAACAAAACCAACCAAACAAAAACAACAAAAAATTGAATGAGAGGACATGGAGCTAAACCATATATTTTGAAATATAGTAAGATGTTACATTTTCCATATCTTTGCAATATGTTAAATATGTTGGCTGTAAAAAGGTTAATTTTGAGGTTTTATCTGAATATGTATAAAAGTGTCCTACCCTTCCAAAATGAAGCAGAAACAGAAAGCCACAGATCCTACAGCCAGGCAAATTAATTTTAAGGATTTATTATGAGCTCTTCTTATAACAGTGGCCATCACATCCTGCTCTCTGAAGACACCATTTTTACAGTTAAGCTCTTTCAGCGCTGTCATGTTGCCACTATAAAAATAATGTATAAGAATCACATACACCTCAGAAATCTATGCCTTTTGTTTGTGGAAAAAGCCAGGTTATGTGTGAAAATTTCTGTTCCAAAAAGCCGCAGTGTCATAAAGAACCTAGGAAACAGAGCTGCAATTCTAGTCTCCCCTCAGCTGTTTAGCTAGCTAGCGTATTGTACTCTTGTCATTCATTTGCTAGCCTGACCACAAATAACACTATAAATGCAAACCTCATCCAGTTTTCTTCCCTTTAAAAAAGCAATTGCATAAGTTAAAAGGAGTGCTCAAGCCAGTCAGTGCCATGAAAACACAGCACTGATAAGAAAAAAAAAAAATCTTTTAGCTCTTCTGAAGTTTTATGAAATGCCCTGCTAGCCTTTCCCCTTCTTCTTATATTGATGCTTTCTTTTTCTCTTTCATATTGTAGTTGTTTGTCTGACCAGTACCATTGCTGTGTGGTGTAGTTAGTTGTGCCTTGACCACAGATACATGGCAAGGGTCAACCACAGTTGTTCTACCCAGAGGCCAGACCAAAGGTGAGGGTGTCTTTTTGTAGTAAGGTAATCTTATGACTGGCAAAATCTCTAGCTTGATAGCTGCGTCATGATACAAGTGGCTACTGGGGTCTCCAGGCTTAAGTCTAGACACAGGGCTACAAAGTGAAGGGAATCGCAGAAGCACAGAATTATTCAGGTTGGAAGGGACTTTTAAGGTCATCGAGTTCCAACTCCCCTGCATGGGCAAGGATACCTTCCACTTGAACAGGCTACTCAGAGCCCCATCCAACCTGCCTTTGAACACCTTCAGGGACAGAGCCCCCTCAACATCTCTGGGCAGCCTTTCCCATGTCTCACCACCCTCACACTGAAGAATTTGCACCTGATCTCTAACCCAAATCTCTCTTCTTTCAGCTTAAAATCATTACGCCTTTGCCACTCACTGCAAGCCCTTGTAAAAAGATCCTCCCCAGCTTTCCTGCAGGCCCCCTTCAGGTACTGGAAGACCACTATGAGGTCCCCTCAGAGCCTTCTCTTTTTCAGACTGAACAACCCCAGAAAGAGAATAGATATGTGTATTTTTTTTGCTGGATAAAAAAAAGCCCACTCTTCCTCTTGTGTGAAGATTTGTGCTGAGCATCCTAAAGAAATGCCTTACGACTTTGTCTACCTGCATAAGAGCAGTTGTTAGGGTGCTTCAACAGACCATAAGACATTAGTGTCTTGCACATGACACATGTTTTATTCTCATGCCATTAACCTGGAGAGTAGGAAAATAACAATACACCAACAGGCAGAAACATGGGAAGGATCCCTGGCCGGCCCTGTGACAGTTGAACTTAGTGTGCAGTTAATTCCGTCTACCAGCCCTAGAAAGTATAATGCATTTCATACATTATTTTGCCAAATAATCCCCACTATTAAAATGTTTAAGCTCTGTACACTTCAACTGTGTTTTGTGTGCAAAGTGGCCTAGTTTTATTTCCTGTTTATTTCCTGTTTATTGTGTTTGGTCTGATACTTCAAATTTTGGCTTTTTGTGCAAGCAAGTTATCAGAGACCTCTTGCTGTCTCATTTCTTCATAACAGGTATGCTTATTAACAACAAAGACAGATGAAGAAGGGGAAAGGGATTTCTCACTCCAAACAAATTCTCCCTATAATTTTTTTTACACTATTGTGTTTATTTATGAGTGCTTTTTCAGTCTTTTAAAATCCTCTAAATCCAATCTGCTGAGTAGCACAAAGTGACTTTTCCCAAAACTCCCACTCAATAAATGCTCTGATGCCAACGAGTAGGATGTGTTAACGCAAAGGCCAGAGATACACTGTTCTGTTGTCATTTCATCCCCTGCCAAGCCTTCTTCTCCCGAGCACAGCAGTGGTTAAGTCATGACACATAGCATAGATCAGTAGTAAAAGATCTGAGGGTTATCCAGATGGTTCAGATGCTTGACCAAGTCTCCAACCAGTTGAGCAAATCCACTGCAGCACCCATGACACCTTTTCCAAAAGCTCACTGTAAGCATTCTAATCTTTACAATCTCCCCCTTCCATAATTTTCCTTCCTTCTTCCCCTTCATTAGAGCCACTGCCTACTTCTGTTTACCACCTGTGTGGCCTACAATATCCTCTGACCTCCCCCTGCAGTAGGGCTGTGCTGGGGTAGAAGCAAGGGGCTGGGATCCCCATTAGAGTGCCCTTAGAGCATCTTTTTATGTTTTTGCAGGCTGTGTAAACTTGAACTACCAGTATATTCCACTGAAATCAAACTCTGTTGTAGCCTGTCAGTTTATTTAAACAAGCCTGAAAATTTGCTATGAGATCCCATAAAGAGGACAGTTGAAAAACAGATGTCCTTTTTTCTAGGTTAGGGACTTGGCTGCATTAAAAGCAGCTTTTTTTAATTTTTTTTTTTTTTTTTATTTTCCAAACAAGAGCACTGACTAGTCTGTTGGACAGGCAGAATTCTTGCCACTAATGGCGTTTTAAATAGAATAATCTGAGACATACTAATGGATGCATAGAAAACGTCTGGATATTGTTAAATTGAAGTGTAATAGCTGTTTTTTGTTTCCTCCAGACTGAAACTGAAGTCTGTCTAAATGGCCATTCTTCATTTGAGTTCCTTCAAACTAAGCTACAAAAGAGGATAAATTAGGGAAACAGGGTTAAATTGCAGTTTATTCACAGACTGACTGGTGAAAATAATATCTACTTCTCTTTGTATTTTAATAATTGGAGAGAATTACTACTAATTTTACCACAGTTAAAAATAGTTTTAAATTAGCTAACTGATCACAATTGATACTATCTCTATGTGTGCGTACCTATTTAGATAGATATAAATTTTAACAAAAAGTTATATATGCAGATCACTTGTCTATTTTATCCCCTTTCCTTTGTAGAAATAGAACTAAAAAAGAGATCAAGAATGGGAATACAAACCACTAAATCTATGTCTAGCTGATTGCAATTTCACAGGAAAAATGGTAACCGAAGCTATTTTATTGAAAAGCAGTAGATTTTATTTTTTATTATTAATTTTTATTTTCTGGGATGAAAATAAACTGTGGAGAAGTCTTACAGCTGTACATTCCAGAGGGTCTAAAATTTAGAAAATATGAAACTTGAACAGAAGTGTTTCTCTTGTTAGTAAACCTGTGGCAAGGATGTTGTTTGAATGCTAGGAAATTCAAAGAAGTCCTATCCTGAAGGACAATATATAGTACAATCTCAAAAAAGGTTTTTTCAAACTAGGAAAAGGACTTATGAAACTTACAGTGTTACTCAGGAGTACCAGTTTCTTGGATATAGATGTGTATCAAACTCTTTAAAATACTCTTGTAGAAAGTAATATTTTAATATCTTTTCTTTTCACTTTAGATTGCAGTTTCTTGTACGGATTTTTTTTTTCTTTTAAGGACCAATTTTTTTTAGAAATAGTGGTGGAAATGGCTTTTTGATCTTCTTTCTCCCCTTTAGTTCTTCCCCACTCCATGATCCCTCACTCATACTCCCCTGCTAGTCTGTTGCCCCTGCGCAAAGGCTTGGTTCTCTCCCCAGGGGCTGTTTTCAGACATTAAGGAACACTGGAAAACAAAAGCAGTCTGTCCAAATGACCTCTTCTTTAATTGTGCCTCCTGTTCATACAAATTAACACAGCTGTACTGTCCCTAAAAACAACTAAATTCTAATCCTATCAGAACACTCCCCTTTAAATCTAAAGAATATATTAGTGTGCAAATTAATATAATCTTGGGGCAGCTAAGATTTACCTACTAGAAAATCTGTCAAGAAGTACTCATTTTTTTCTCACAAAACAAACAGTATGGATGGAAATCAATATAGTCTCCAGATTAGATGGAGAACCATGCCAGCTAATTGATCTGTATTTTGTATGTGAAGTATCAAATCACTAGGAGGAAGGGAGGATGCACAGGATATGTAAGTAGATACATCACAAAAGTGAGTAAATACTATGTTAGCAACACATGCAAAAAGAGTAGGGAGAAGAGAACTATGAAAAAGAAGAGTCATGAAGTGAGGCATGTGGTTTATTATTCCATAGCTTATACCTGTTTGTTTTTTTAAATTTAATGGTCCTTACTTTATTAGAAAACCTATTGGAAACAAAAGATTTAAGAACAAAATATTGTGTTCAATGATTTGAAAAAAAAGACAGCTGAGTCATGCAAACTTGCTTGAGTGAGGGAGGATTCTGATGCTGAACAGATGGGATGAGGTACAAGGAAATGACAGAAGGAGACAAAGTCAGCATGAAAAAGTGGTGCACTGTGCAAATAAAGGTATCTCCATTTTGAAGACAAAATTGAGATATGTAAATTGAATTTGAAAGTGGAAAGGTTGATAAGCAGACTTGTAGGCAAGATAAGCACGGTCAGAAAGATAATGAGACCATTATTGACATTATTGGGGTACACTAGGTCTACCTTTGGGATATAAAGAATGTCAGAGTAAGACAAAAAGGGTAGAAAGGATGAAATAATGTTTTAATCAATTGTCAGAGGTTAATAACCAGATATGAGAGCATTAATGTGGTCAATGAAATAAAAAAAATGAAAAGCAAAGTGTAAACTGAGACCACAAGTGGCAAAAAAAGGCCAAATGAGAAATGCTTTTTATTTTTTAGATGCTTTAGAAGACCTAGATTTGAGTTGAGAGGTCTGTGTTCAAATGGAAGGTTACAGGTGAAGAAAGAAAGGAATGGCAGGAACAAAAGAGAAAGCACAAGCCTTTGTCACCTTCTACAACTATTAATGTCACTACTGATTTTCCCCAAAATTCATTATGCTTTGCATCAGGTTCTCTGAGAGACATGCATAGAGGATCAGATGAGTCCAACGAATAGTCAGAATGACCACTGCCACTTATCAGGAAAGATGAAGAGCATGAAGGCAATGATGTTGGCTGAGCACTTGTTATTGTAGGGATTGAAATTAGCATGAAAGGGATGGATTGAAAGGGATGGATTGAAGGTGAAAATTAGGAGCTGAGGACATGAGACAACCTAAATGGAAGCCATTGAAGGAGGAAGCACCATTATCATATGCTTAGTAAAAAGAAAACAAAACCAAATATAAGAGCTTTTCCACCCCATAACAAAGACCAACCATTATAAATAACAAATTCATGAAAAAGAAACAACTGGGATGGGAGTAGTTGACCTTCTTTTCCTACTTTCTACAGGTGTCTCTGAAATATAAAAATGGGCTGTACTGGTTAAGCAGGTTGGAGTGCCCATCTTTTCCACTTTTTTCCCTTACCTTTCAAGTTTGAAGTATTTTCCTCTTGTCTACACACTGCCTTTATCAGATTTCAAGTGCTTTGACTTAAATATTGAAGTTTAAAAGTACTTTCAGTAGTTCTCACTTGTCACAATAGAGTTTATATATTTTCACACAATCCAAAATGCCTATGTAGATGAAAGACAAGAGTAGATGCAGAGGACTGGAGTAGTATTTCACACCTCATCTACTTTTAAACGTTATTTTCTTCACAGGAGTGGAAAAAAAAGTACTTTTCCATTTATCTCTGTAAAACCCACATGCTAAAGAACGAAGATACATACATCACAAAGCAGAAAATACTTAGTAAAACTCATTATAAGGTGCATTAGCTACAAAGGGAGCTTTAATGGCCAACAATTGCCAGTCCCCTACATGCTTGGCAGTTACTGCTGCTTGTATCTTCAGAGGTGTCAAATGTCAAAAACTTGATTCAAACGTCCATGAAACAAACATTAAATCTGTTAAAGTGCTTTTATAGATTTTAAAACAATGAATGCTTGATCAAGCACAAGAATTAAGGGGAAATCCTTGTTTATCATATTTAACATAGTCTAGAAAATGAGAAGTGTTATGACTCTTTTTGTTGAGGACCAAACAGATTTTCACCACAAAACATGGTCATGAAGGAAGTTCTGGTTCTACAAGAAGTCTATATGGCCAGTCATAGAGGAAAATTCCTCTATAGCTGCTTATTAAACAGCTGTCATGGATGGATCAAAATGGACAGTTTTCATGCTGGTCATCCTAATATCTTGTACTGAAGAAAGAAGGAAAGTACTTGCCAACTAAATAAAAAAACTTTTAACAAAAAACTCCACATGAATCTTTGAATGAATGTTTTCAAAATAATGGATATTAATTACTCTTTGCAAATGCAGTATCAAAGATTTAGATATAGCCATATATGTTCATAAGGTGGGACACAGTTTTAAAGCTTTAAAGTTAAGAGCTTTGTCGTATAGTTTTTATGATCTCTGGTAAAATTAACACACAAAAAATAGATCAAACAATTCAGTTAGAGAACAAGAAGCAAAATTCCTGCCATTTCCAAGCTCTTTTCTCTCACCTCCTCTTAATTTTATTTTTTTGTTTGTTTATTTTGGCTTTTTTTTTTCACCTATATTAGATACACAAGAACAGGTGTTTTTTAAGTTATGGTGTTGATTTTCATACTATCATCATATATATATATACATACACACACACACACACACACACACACACACACATATATATATATATATATATATATAAAAATATATCTGTTCATATGCAATATCAGCTGAAGAATTATCACCGCACCATCCTGATTCAAATGTCAGAGGCAATGGGAAATAGTGAGATTTTGTGCTGACTATCCTTCAAACATTTTAAACTGCACAGAATTAAGTTATCTCTTTCTTGCCAGGTAATGGATCCAAAGAGAGATCTCCTGGGTCCTCCACTGTTAGGAGAGGGAGTTTTTTAATTCTTCATCCACACTGTACAGTGACTATAAATGACAATACCATCTGCAAATGGAAAGAAAAGTCCATTCTTGTTTGTCATTAATATATAAGTAATCTTTCAGGACTTTGTAAGAAAGATAAAGAATCCATTAGGCCCTTACTAGGCTCCTCCTCAGAATGGCACATCTCTTTGTGATCCCCAAATTCACAACTAATCAGATTACCAGTGCAGTTCAGACTACTTCTCCATTACAAGATGGAGGAGACTGGATCACAGATAATGAATGAATGAACGCCCTGAGGATTTCTTGTACAGGAAGGAGAAAGATGAAAGAAATTACAAACTATGCTCACAACTACCATTACTTCACCAGTAGCAATGAATAGCAGCAAATACGTTAGGATATAATCATCTGTCCTCCTGTGTATGGGTTATAAAATTACATGAACCCTACAAAAAACAAGCTTCCTCTTGGTTTTTTTGTAGTGTCCATGTAATTTTATCTTCCTTGTCTCTTCAATAAAATATTGTTCATAACCCAAAATAGGAGGAACTACTATTCAGACTACTTTCGTACTCTATTTGCCTGGCATATAACTTATATTATTCTGTGTGATCGTGTAACTGAAAACTTATGACCTACACAAAGGAGGACAGTCTTATAATTGTGCATTCATTGCTTGGCATTTCTTGACATTTGAGTAGTTCACCATGTAAACTTGATGTTGCAGGAACAGCTTTGGTTTTTTTGCACTTAATTTCTTAAAGCATTTTTACAGGAATAATTGGGTAGAAGAGAGAAAATCAGAGTAAGTTACAAGGTATACATGGACTTTGAAGCTTTACAGTTTGTATATAATGTGATTATAGCTTCTTAATTTAATTTTCAAGGTAGGTATCAGGGCAGTCCACGAAATTAGTTGCCCCTGAACAAGACTGGCAGAATAAAACAATCTAGAACCTTTTTAACAATAATAACAAAAAATTCTCTTTCATCTTCACTTTGTAATTTGTTTATTAAAAGATGATTTGTGTTAAGAGTACCAGTTTAATCACCATTTATCTATTTATTGCTAGATAGTTTAATGATAATGCTGTTTCAGTTAAGCATCAGTTGTTACTATTCACTATCATTAGATTAAATCAGTATCCTGGGAGATATCTCCAATATAGTATGTTCAAATGCAGTATTTAATGCCTTTCATTTCCAACATGACCAATATACAAAGTGACACAGAACTGCCATTGCTTCTGCAGAGAACAGTCAACTGCCTCAAGAATTTAAATTGAGTAAATGCATGTAGATTGCTGTTCCTGCACCATCTGTTCCATAAAGTGCATATAACATCAGAGGATAGGTATAAAGTTGTGATGTGGAATATCTTGTGGAAAAATTCACAATAAATGGTATAAAACTGTCCTCAAGGCACAGTGAGAATGAAAGTAAGGGTCAATTCACATCTCGATGGGATGTGAACTCCCAACAGAGAGTAAAGATTTCAAGTGTTGTTCCAGAGAGACATCTGCCTGAATAACGGTTATGTTTATGAGGAAAGGATATGGTGCAGACAGTGTCATCCAGACCACCCATCACCTCTGCTTTTCCTCTGCTGCCTCAGCTTCAGCCACTGCTGTGTACACTGAGCTCAGAGGAAGGATGCAAAACCTGAGCCAGCAGAAAAAAGTTCTCCCTTTAGAGCTTGCTTTGTTCCTCTGAGCATGAGGCAACAAGTATCTATTTAAACCTTTACATATTTGTAAGGCATTACATTCAGGAAGGCTTTAATAAATAATACCTCCCCAATGAGTAATTATAAATGCTATAACACAAATGTAAGGAGCTAAATCTTTTTTCTAAGATTATATAGCTAGTGTGTTTCTCTACCATGAGTGCTTTGCTCCAAACCTGTTGGATATTTTATGTCCTATAGAGAAAACACTAATGATATGTGATCTCATGCAACACACACTGAACAAGCAAGAACTAGTTATGTTCTCTGCACATGTAGTTTCAGAACAGCTATAGGAAAGAGCTGGTGAAAGAATGCCATGTGCATCACATATATTTTTGACTGAGGAGCAATTCACCAGAGTGGGTTTTCAAAAGTTCATGACTCTGTAACAATAGCTTTGGGTTCCTTTCATGTTTCCTTAGACACATGCTTTTCATTTATAGAATTCATAATTTATTTCCTTAGGAAATATTTTTTCTTCAATGACAATATTACATTTCATTGTCTTAATTCTCAAATAGCTGAAAGGAGGGTTTTTTAAAAAACTATTCCAAGATGCTCACTTTTGGGATGAGACGAAACATAGGAAGTTGTTGCTTTAGAAATGAATGATCTGTTTTGAGTGTGTGAGTTTTACAGACTCAAACACTGCAACCACAAGTGGTTTGCTGTATATACGTGCCTATAATTCAAAGCACCAGAGGTTTAATATAACAAGTCACAATTATATCATCATGACAAGTGGCTTGTTTTGTGTATTTATGTTCATTAAGTGATCAGTCCAAAAGTTACTTAACTGTTGCTTCCAGCCTTGGTTTTGTTCATTCCATGTAGAGGAGGCAGACTGCTTAGCGCTCTGGTTGCAAGTCTCTGCATGCAACCACCAGCCAGCTTTGCTGCCTTTTGCTTACAGTACTTTTCAATGAGTGCTAAAAAACTGCTTTAGGAGCTAAGGAAATCTGTCAGATCCCTTGTGAGACTTAAATGAACATATTTGCCAGAATAGAGAGGAAAAAGAAAATTTGCTAGTTCAGGGCATGCATGCTTTGGCTTACTGCTGTCTGAAGTGGGGCTTGATAGGTGTTAGAAGTAGAAATGGACTGTGGCTTAAGGTACTACTTTTAGAGGCTTAGTAAATTGTAAGCATAGAGCAATCAGGCTAAATTCTGATCCATCTCTTTAAGGGCCAATACAATACCCACCAATACTAAAGTAGCTTAAGGTCCAAGAAAAAAAGGCCAAATGGAAACATGAAGATGTTTTTAGTGAGATGTGAAAGGTAGGCAAGAGTTTAAATCCTTACTTCAAATATGTGAGAATTTAGAACTATCATTTTCTTCTTCTAGAGTCTTGCTGTGTCTTTAAGATGTATTCAGAGATATTCCTTCCATTTTGGTGGTGTTTGTCTACTGTTTGCTTACTTGTCAAGGCCTGGCATTCACAAAATGGTAATGATACTAACACAAAACATTGTGAATGCAAGCACTGACAGACAAGTTCAGTTCTATTACCCTTCAAAAATCTGCCTGTACATTCATGTAGCAAGTATGAATGCACTGAGAGAGACTCCAGCTAAAGAAGGATTTCTCTTGTGCAGATGTCCTAGTTTTCTGCTCAGACAATGGAAAGAGTCCTATCTGAATTAACTATCCATATGAATCACTGTTTGAATTAGAACCATTTAAATAAATGAATTTATAAACAAACCTGAAGCTAAAAATGTTTTGTGCGGGTTTTGTTGTTTGTTTGCTTGTTTTTCTTAGATGCTTAATTAAAAACTCTTGCCTGGAAATTGCAGGCAATTCTGTAAGAACAGAGACAAATAAGACCAGTTGGAGAGGCCTGTAAAAATGCTCATGATGTTTCTGTAAAGTTTACTGTAATTCTTAATCTTTTGCACTTTCAACTACAAATTAAGTATCCCTCCTGGCTAGATTGTCTCTTAATAATTAACAGAGAACTGACGTCTCCAAACAATTTTTCCATGGTGCTAGGAATTAAAGACAAAAAACATTAATGGAGATAATTTTTTCCCAAGCTCTAGGATGGGCAAGATCTGTGCCTTCTTGTGAACTGCAATCAAACATCCAAGGGGCTTGTTCCTAGGCCCCAAGACGACTAAGATAAATTCATGAATTCTGAAGCAGGCCCCTTTTTAAGAATTCATTTCATGTAACTAAACCATAGGAGCTCTAAAATAACTAAGAGTGATTTGATGCGCAGTAGCTGTTTATTGATACAAGAGGTCCAGCCGAGGCATATCACAAGAGGGTTGCTGGTGAGGCCATGCATTATGTTTTTGATGTCTACTATGGGGATCATGATAATTAGTAGGTATGATGCAGGTGGGCAAAGGTTATGGGCAAGCAGTGACAAATCTGATCTGTTCTGCATGGTCAGGGAACACAAACCAAATTAATTCAAATTCCTCCTTATGCCTTTGTAGAGTAGAGACCAAATGTAGCTTTATAACAGGAAGTCGGAGTGAGCAAAATCACTGTGCAAGGAGGCACCTAATTGCTGAACTTGATTGTAACTGCTAATCAGTCAGAGGGAAAAAAAAGTGTTGGGAATTAATTAGGCAAGGACCTTCAGAACAGCAGCAGGAAGCCTCCAAGTGACCTTTATTTACAGTCAGTTAAACAGAAGTGTGACTAAAAATGCCAAGGAACAAATCAGATTATTAATATTGATTGCTTAAAGAAAATGAATAATTTAGGAGCAGAATCAGAATAAATATGCAGTGACAGAGATGAAAGAGCACAATGTACTGCCTTCCCAACATTCATCTATCATGCTGAAGTGCCCCTTCACACAGAAATGGAGAATTTCCACCTTCACAAAACATAATTAGTTTCATGACCCAGCATGATTGCTGTATTGCTGCTACAAGGAGCTTTTTTATTATTATTATTTTCCCAGTGCATCAAAATCTGGGGGGAGACATAAGCCTGCTGAGCAGAAGCTTTCGTCTTAGAATGCTCCACAGAGATCAAATTCAGGTGCTATGGGATTAACTTTTAGTCCTTTGTCAACAAAATAACAGAAATCTAGTACATATTTTTTTCAGACATTCTGTCAGAGTAACCATTTTAAGCAAAGCTTAAAAGTGTCTTTAAAATGTCTAAGCCTTGAATTTGCTTTCCTTCTTGTCTATACTGTGTTTTTTTTGAGGGATTTTTAGACTGATTATTTTTACCTAATTTTAGTGTCATTTCCTTGTAAATTTGCATAACTGGTTTCAGGCATGGATGAAACAGTGACTTTGTTTATTTTTTGTGGAGTGAGGTGATTTTTTCCAAATTTACAAATTTTAGTAACAGTAATATCATAAAATATAATAATAAACTTCAAATATGACTGTAGCACTCAAAGTATAACTGAACAAATAACTGTGTGTGTATGTTTACTTATTCAGTCCTGTCTTTCATTAACTCATATGAAAGAGAACCTGAGTGTTATTACTTCTGTATCTCTTGTCCTATTTTTTTTATGTCAGCTGTTTTTATTTTATTTTTGCTCCCTTGCCTCTTATTTTAAAGATTTATTTTTTATTTTATTTTATTTTTTAGGGGAAAGGAGATAAAGGTGTAATTAACCAGGACAAGTAGAAAGGACGATTGTAACAACTTTCTTTTTCTCTGAGGAAAACAGTTTTCAAATAATGATGCTTAGGTTAATTGGACTGTATGGTGGCCATATTTTCTCCTTTACTGGTAGTAGTGTCAAGGGTAATGGCATACCAGCTGACATGGAGCCTTTTGACTATACAAGAGTTGTCCTCATTCAGGAGTAATTCTCTGTTGGCTGTATTTGACTGTATTATGTTTATATAAATTAACTAAAGGATCTGATGACAGCATTTATCTGAGGACTATGGCTGCAACTTTCATAACAGTATGTGTCCTTATACACAGTCAATAAATAGTTGGCATGGACAAAACAGGTTAGCATGTATTGTATGCTTACACACATCTGTTGAACACAACCATGGGGCAAAATTGTACTTCAGGCAGCACCTTGGATAAACCACAGTAAAAAGTGAGCATTTAAAGCACAATCTGCCCCATCCCCATGACAAGCACCTGTCAAAGACAGCCAGATGTGAATGAACAATAAAATCTATGGAAGAAAACCTGTGTTGGTTATCCATAAACTCAAATGCCTGAGTAAGCACCACTTTTCTTGTGTAGGTTTACCATGCTAAATGGGGGAAGTTGTAACATGCAGTAAGTCAAGTAGGAGTACACTGAAATGTATGGTATTAGGAACCATAAATATTTTCTTTTTCATTTTCTCTGCTGCCACAGAAATAATGACTTATAGATGAGACAAGGAGTTTGCTTCTCAGATAATCATCTTCGGTTCAGCAGAATTGCACTATTTTCATTTAAGTGATTGGAGCCCCCTAAAGTTACAGAAAGTGCTTAATTTCCCTCCTTTGGATATGCCTCAGTGAAACTGAGGGATGATGCCAAAAGATTAATAAGGCAAACTAAGTAGCAGTTAGCAAGGAAGTAATGGTTTCAGTATGAATATAAGTACATTCCAGTCTTCTAAGACCTTACATGTGTCAGTTAGGCCCATTGATTAAAATGAAACTATTCAGATGAACAACTACTTAAAATAGGGAACATTAGCATGATGACAGACTGTATCACACTACATTCTCAGCATGGTGAAAGAATGAAGTGCTAAAATTCAGCTGTCTAAGTAGCTTTAATTAAGCCCTTAGCACAGAGGATACTCTTCATTAACAAACTGGTGTCCTTTTTCTTGTTTCTGGACTATAGAAATATTCACAACAGACGATGAACACACAATGATAACATTAATAATAACATTAAATCTGGCATCTAGAACTTCTCTTTGCAAATTAAATAGGACTCTATTCAGTGAAACATTTTTTTAATGCATATCAGTGTAAAATTTTAATACATACAACAAAATTCCTCCTATATAGGAATTTTAGCTCATATGTAAATTTTAGCTCTTGAAGTTAACTAAATCCAGATCTGAAGAACAGAATACATCTAACAAATGGCTGCTATTGCACAGTGGGTTGCTTTCTGACATGCACAGCCTGACCTATATCCACCCAGATCCAAGCCATCCTTGTGAGCCTCTAATTTCTTGATCTCCATCAGACCAGAGAAAAACATGTACAGAGCAACGAGATGAAATTAGATGAGTTTTGCTTTTATGTTAAGCATGGAAACATGCTTGGTGACCTCTCATGCTTGTCCTTTCAAAACCATCTCATTATAAAACCCACAATAAAGTTTTGGGGGAAAAAAAAAAATAAAATTGGCAGCTTTTGCTCTGGAGTGGGGCAGGGCAAGGCTGCGATAGGAGGCACCCCACAGCTCAGGACCGAGAAGATCTGGCAGTGCAGTGTGGGAAAGCAGGCATGGCACTAGCCCACGCGATATGATATCTGGGTCCTTTTCAGTCAGAGTTGTTCATCTCTCACTTTCATGAATGCTATAATTACACTGGTTGCCACTTAGAAGTCAATGTCTTTCAAGAGCTGTCACCACGCTGTGTCTGAAGCACCAGAGTTTTGCAGGAATCAACTGCCTTAACTGTGTGGTACCTGTTGCCTAATACTGGCTTTTAAATGGTGCCCACTGTAGGGAAGCTCTCAAAACCCTCTCTAACTATACCAGTGGGAAGAAAACCTTTGTTTTTTTCAAGTACCTTTCCGTTCAACCCTTCCCTGTGTGAAATGTCTGTAACTTGATAGAACTATAGGAGCTTCTTTGGAAGTACAGCTTGTAAAAGACCCTTGTTCCTGAGTAAAACATAATTATTTGGGGAAATTCCCTATTTATTTTTTGATAAATCATTCCAATATGTGCCTTTTTTTTTTTTTTTTTTTAAATCACTATTCAACAGAAATTACAAGGAGACAAAGATTTAATAAAGCTTAGAACCTTAATCACATTAGATACAGAGGTTTTTGAGATGTATTAAAATTATTTCAGTAGTTGACAAGTCATTTACTGGTTGTTTATAGATGATATGAGCATTCAGTGAGCTGCTATTTGCTCTGGCATGGTGCTCAGACACTTTGTCCTCCTTCCCAAAATAAATTGGTCTAATTTTCCTTATGCTATGCAATTATGCTAATATGTTTTGGAAGGGCAAGAAGGCAGGCAGGCAGGCAGGCAGGAAGGCAGGCAGGAAGGCAGGCAGGAAGGAAGGCAGGCAGGAAGGCAGGCAGGAAGGCAGGAAGGCAGGAAAGAAGGAAGGCAGGCAGGAAGGCAGGCAGGAAGGCAGGAAGGCAGGCAGGCAGGCAGGCAGGCAGGAAGGCAGGAAGGCAGGAAAGAAGGCAGGCAGGCAGGAAGGCAGGCAGGAAGGCAGGAAGGCAGGCAGGCAGGCAGGCAGGCAGGCAGGCAGGCAGGCAGGCAGGAAGGAAGGAAGGAAGGAAGGAAGGAAGGAAGGAAGGAAGGAAGGAAGGAAGGAAGGAAGGAAGGAAGGAAGGAAGGAAGGAAGGAAGGAAGGAAGGAAGGAAGGAAGGAAGGAAGGAAGGAAGGAAGGAAGGAAGGAAGGAAATCATCACCAATGACAAACTATGAGGCAGGGGAATAGGGGAGGAAAACGCTCAACATCAGATCTCTTTACCAAAGACATTTTCTCTAACTATGTTACACTTTTGACTGACTTTCCGCTATATACATGCCTGGGGAGAATAAGGGACTTTCAGCATATGAAAACCTTTCTTGTTAACATGTAAAAGTAAAAGTAATGAAGCACACCAAACACCCAAGTAAGTGTCACCTCAAATCTGAGAGTGCATTTATTAACTCCACTACAACAAAATGCTCGGCTGTGTCCCATATTTTTTCTTGCTTTGTATGTGTGACAGAAAATGTTCTTCTCACTACTCTTTGTAGAGATCTGTTAATTAACAGAACATGATTAGTGACTTGACAGCCAGCCAAGCACACAGCTCTGGCGTAAGCGGCAGAACATTGCCTCACACAGCAAATGACACCCAGACATTACATTTTCATCACCAAGAGTTTGCGTTTACAGTACCATGCTGCATGAGGCAAGCCATGACCAATGGCTCCACAGCTGTGCAGTTGATGTATGGTTAACATGTTTCACAGCTGCACTGGCTTTCTGGTTCCAGGAGCAAGTTTTTAGGTGCTTTCTGCCTCTGGCCTTACAATTGGAGATAACTGTGTTTAGATGTAAAGCACTGGTGGCCTGGTGCTGGCCAGGCTCCAGCAGGCAGCCTTCTGCATGTCTGGGTCACACACCCAGGGCTGCAGCTGCATCTTCTCTGGGAGCCTTTTGTGAGCAGACTCTAAATGCCACATTTTGTTATCATTCATTATTTAATTATATCAGCTTCTAGTGTTCTGTGTGGTATTTCACACACCCAAGCTAAGCTCCTACATATAAATGAATTTTCTACTGTAACTACTGTCTCAGGCAAGTCTGTACTGCAAGATATAATAACAGCCTATTTACATATGTCACTCTAAAGTGCTCACACTGAAATTTTACTGCTTTCCTCACAGTCTTGCATTTACATAAATACGCCCACGCTGTACAGGTGGATTTCTGAATCGTCTAGTGTTTCTCTTCCATTAAGAGACATTTTTGAAACAAATTAATGCCAAATGCATCATGGTTTAAATGTGTTTATTACTTTATTTGGTGTTTTAAAAGCTCTCCTGAAATGTTTTAAACAAGATGATGTGCAAGCATGGAATTCAATATACACGTAATCTGTGGAGGAAATAAATGTCTGACATAAAGATTTAAATCTTTATTTTCCTCCTTTGACATGATGGCTGGTGACACATAAATGTACTTTTTTTTTCCCTTTTGACAGAGTAATAAAAATCTCATTATGTTTGAATAGGCAGCAATTTTGTTATCTAGTCTTTTTACCAAAAGGTTAGTTAATTAATCAGAAACAAATCCTGATTATTATTTCAATAGAATTAGAAAGACAAATCACTAGAGTATGGCTAAATAGGGCAGGCCTGTGGTTTAACCTGCCTCATTTACATCCAAGTGATTGTCAGGAGCTCGCAGTGAGCAAACAGCCCCAAGAACATAAGCCAGCAGATGGTTTTCTCTCGTCGCTCGCCTTTCCTCTTCTATAATGCCTCTGATCCCATTACCTCACTGAATCCGTTACCAGGGTAACTGTTAAATTGCTGTGAAAGGCATGGTAATAAAGTAACCTGTCACACTGGCAATAAAAGCAGCAGAATTTTCCTGTTCACTGAACTTTTCAGCTCATCAATACTCACTTTATGGAGAAATTCACCACTACACACAGGTCAGCTGCAGGAATTGTTCTGTGAGGCTTTTGAAAAGCAAACCAAAGTTCATGTAAACATGGGAAAGGTATAATTAAAGACTGGATTCAGAAATGCACACAGAGCTAATGCTTTGATCTTTACGGTAGAAGGTTAGTAGGAGATTAGAGATGTTCAGGTTGCTCCTTTTTTTAAGCACGCTCTATAAATAACCTTTACTGCAGGCAGGAAGGTGATTAATCCAAAATAATTTTCATGGTGTTTAAAATCATAACCTCCATTGCATCAAGCTGCTTACCTTTAGCAGCTGCACTCTGACCTGTTTGCTGAAGTGGATTTTCTTATCATGGTATAATCAGATGCCAGAAAGATTCATTTAAAAGTGTTTTCTAGCATTTGTCTGCTATCCATAGTTTTACAGACCTTTGAAGCAAGTCTGATATCTTTAACAGGTTTTTACAATATGTCACTGTTTCCATTTATAAAGCCTTACAGAATGTAATCCTAAAGAGAAAAATGCATACAGCCACTGTGCTAGTCATCCCATTTGAAAATACTTTCCTAATGTAAGACATCCTACTGCAGTTTTCATCCCCTGAAAGAAGAGCAAGATTTCTTTTTTTTTTTCCCCCTTTTTCCTAGAAATACATGGTAAGAGGCATTTCCATGAGACACATGCACTGTTTGCCACTGGTCAGAGATGAATTTGGAAACATCGTCTGGAAAAAACCTCCTGACTTCAATTAAGCTTACAAGAAACGGTAAGAACATGAATGAAAGAGAGTGCATATCTAATCCTTGTTATTAGCCATTTGCAGAGTCTACACTTTCAGCTCCATTTGGTAATGACTTTAATTATACAGCAGTAACCTTGGAATATATTGGAGCTTGCTTATTGACATAATTTCTCTCTCAGTCTCCTTTTTTAAAACTTGCAGACCCTTAAAGCTTGTTATAAAGGATTGAATGCATTTCTTTGGCAGACAGCAAGCATGAACTACAGTGCCTATTCCAGATGCAGGCCATAAAAGAAAAGTTACTTTAAATAGAAGCTGCTTTATATAGTCCTGAGAGTATGTATTTAAGGTAAAGCTTGTTGCAGATAAATCTTTGCACACACTGTCTTCAACTTTTAGATAACAATGTTCAAGACAATACTCTTTGTCAGACTGCTGTGGCAGAGGCTGATTTTACCCTGCTGAATGAAGCCACATTTGCTACTTTCCTGAAATGTCTCAGAACTCTAGGAGCTGTTTGGGGAGGAAAGGAATGAAGGGTTATGTCTTAGATATTTCTACCGCATGCAGTGACCTTTTTCACAGTGTCAGATTTTAGTTCCTTGCACTTCTTCCAAGTGCTGGAAAACTTCAGGAGAAGTTTATATGAAGAACAACAAGACAATTGCACACAAAATTCTAAACTAACAATCTTCAGCAGAGATACATTTATTAACCTGCATAAAATAAGAATTCATTCTAATAGCTAACCCAGAATTAAACTAGACCATTTTTGAGACTCGGGAAATTAAATCTCTTAGACATCTGGTGTGTATAGTAACTCTAGTTATAGATACAAGTGCAAATGTATCTTTAAATGTGCCAGAATTCTTGCACTTTCCAAGAAGAAGCAATGTTCCCATGAGATCTGCAGACTGTTTGCAGGTGTGAGAAGTCCCAGTAAAATACTCTGAGCAGGGTCTTCACTCCATACTCTTTTATGTTTAAATAAAGCAAATGTCAGGAAGGGTGATATGCATTTAGTTTCAGTGAAAGAATTGAGTTTTTAATGGCTGCCATTGTTTTAATTTAAAATTTACTTTTAACTGTGTGCATACTGGATTGTTCAAGATTACACTTCAGCAGAATGTAAACATAAATGCGACGTCGACATGGATAAATTCCTTCCTTTGAAAATGTGTATGAATATTCATGAGCAACATTTGTTAGCTCATTTTCCCAGCTCTAGTTTAAATGCACAGAGCAGGGTTTCTGTACTTTGTGTGAGCCTGCATGGAAAAGCCTTTCTGTTGCACAGAATCTGGTAAAGAGACACAGTCCTCAAATGGCAGCTCCCGACTTCAATTTGATTTCACCATCCCCTTAGCTGTAATTACATATTCAAAAGACATCAAGAGTTCACACTGGGCTGAATTACAGCTGACTCCATTTATATTGGCACGCCTTGGGTTTGCCTCACTAAAAACTGTAAAGTTACAGCATCAGAAAGAAAAAATGGTGTCAGAAGAGAATTAGCGCTGCTGTCTTTGAAGGAGAAAGAAAGAGGAATAATTGTTTCCCTCCTTCCACCAGATGCTATGTCCTTATTATTGTCCTCCTCAATAGCATGTTGTGACTAGACTGCCTATACAGCATGTAACCCTTTTCTCCTTGGCTTAAATTCATCCCTGTGCAGTGGAGCATCACTCAGCCTCAACACCATGTAAACCCTATAAACAGCTCTGCTTTCAGCTCTTGGGTGCTGTGCAGGCCTTGCAAGGGCTTTCTGCAGGTGTGGATTGCATCTTCCAGCTTTAATTTGAAAAGACAAGTGGCTGCGAAAATATCAGAGGCTTAGATCCAACAGGCCCTGCTGGGAATTTTCCAGTGTCACTGACTAAGGTTTCTTTCTGAGTGCCATGGTTAGCCATTAAAACAGAACAGCTAGCTCTGCAAAATAACCAAATATTGCCCGCTTCTGGTGAGGTCCAGACACACATTTTCATCCCACCCCTAGTTTGGTGACAAATTAAGTCCTTGAATCCACCAGATCCGAAATTTCCACCCTACCTCCTTCAGTTTTTGATGTCTGTTTTAGCACTTTCATCTGTTTGGAACAGGGATATTTTCTGTACTCAATTTCTGTCTCTGAACATTTCTCACTGCTATCATAAATGCCAGTAATGAAGTTGAAGGGAGAAAATGGAGCATAGAAACATATTTAAAACATATTAAACTCTGAATACTTTATGATGGGCCAAACTCTATTGAGAACCAGATCCAGGGAGGAAAAAAGATCCCAACACCTCACAGATTTCAGTGGAGTTCTATTGATTTGCATCAGTCGAGTAATGAAACTGCAGCTATTTATCTTCATGGAGTGAAAGAACTGGGAAAGGCATCTGTCTCTCAGGGATACCATATGGCTTTTTTGATCTTACCTATATGTATGATTGGTCCTGCTACCTTATATTTTATGCACCTCTCATGCTATGACAGTGGAATACTGTAAAAGTGCATCTTCCTTTGTCCTTTTTTCTTTCTTTTAACATTTTACACTGTGCTCTCTGTATTGTCCTTTTTTTCATCTACAAATTAAAAATTTACAGCTCTCATATCCAGCATGGGCAATTATGTATGAACATCAATCCAATCACTTACCCTGTAATAAAGGTTTATGATGCAAGCAGTTTTTTGTAGTCCTTCACATTGCCAGAGCCTGGGGTGGGGACGGGAGAAGGCACAACAGAAACCCATGTCAACCCTGCATTTCTGATGTTGCTGCTGTTTTGTGCTGTGACTTCATGTTCCTTGATGAAACAAGATGCATCAAGATCTAAACACGTCCTCTTCAAACATCAGGAATGACTATTTCAGCAAGTTTTAGCTTTCAGCAGCAACATATGTAGTGGCAGCTGTGCAGTAGCGCTTTGAGACCAGAGGTACTTTGGAACCCAGAAAGAAAGCTGTGACTAGCATGTAAAGAGCAGGAAAAAAAAAAAAAATTCCACATTCAAAATTGTGCTGACACTTGTGAAGCTTAAAGGACTAACAAAGCAATATACTTCACCCACTTACATCTGATGATCTGCCCTCCAAAAATGTTAATAGATTTTTTTGAAATATATCTGAAAAAACAAGATGAGTAAAAATCTTTCACAATTTTAGCTGACAGGTTTGCATAAAAATTTCACGAAAAAAGAGCACAAATGTCTTTGATCGCTGGCTAACGTCTTTTCCTCTCCATCTCTGCCATTCACAATTATCTGTATTATTTTCTTTCTCTATGTTATCAACAGAAAATTCACGGTCACAGCCTGAAGATCAAATAAGAAGTTTAATCTTCAGATTGTGCTGCTCATGCTCATAAACCAGTCAAGCGCCACTGTGCTCTCTGAGACAGCAGCAGAATCCTTGATTCAATTATAGGCTACAGTCAATGGGGATCACATTTTAATCTGTGTACAAACAAAAGGATAGAACACAAACATGTGCCCATGCTAAAGATGATACTTTATTACAGTGCAACGTCAGGCAGCATTGCTATAATACAGGCTGGTTTCAGAAGACGGATGAGATTAAATTGTCTGCTAGGTTATGCCTGCCTGTTATGTACAGACTGTCATAAGTACCACTCCACTTCTCTGTCATTTATCTGGCTCACAAAGACTCTGATCCACTATGCATTGCCTGATCACACAAATTTCAGCAAGTCTGAAGGATTCCAGGCATTATGCAGGATTAGGCCATTATTCTAAACATGAGGGGATTTTTCAAATACTACTCAGATATGAAATATTATTCAGGGGAGTAATTCCATTGAAATAACAAACATTTTCGCTGAAGTGTTAGCATGTTCACATATTGGGATGTCTGGAATCAATTTCCAGATTTGCCCTTGCCTTTCTAACACCCAGTTTCAAGTGCTTCTTCCAAGGTCTCAATATCAAGGAAAGATAACTTTGCAGATAACTGGCAGATCCATGGCACGCTCCTTCCTTCCTTCCTTCCTTCCTTCCTTCCTTCCTTCCTTCCTTCCTTCCTTCCTTCCTTCCTTCCTTCCTTCCTTCCTTCCTTCCTTCCTTCCTTCCTTCCTTCCTTCCTTCCTTCCTTCCTTCCTTCCTTCCTTCCTTCCTTCCTTCCTTCCTTCCTTCCTTCCTTCCTTCCTTGCTTGCTTCCCTTCTTGACAGCTGGAATCCCTTCAAAAGCAAATAAGCCTTTTTGCCTTAGTAACTGTTGTTAAGCTTTTGCTGTCCCTTTGTCTTTCCCTCCTGCCATCTGAAATTTAGGTTTATTATTAGTAATCATTATTAAAGTTAGCAAAATGTTATCAGAAGATCTCAGCTAAGAAGAATAACCATAGTTTTCCTCTTTGCAGAAGATGACATCTGCAGCTCCACATTTTCATGAGATGACTATACTTAACAAAAACATTACTTCATTTTCATGGTATTTCTTTTGTGCCTAGGAGCAACCCTGTAATTGTTAACTTCAATTACAACATTACTATTTTAAACTGAAACCCATTTTATCTGCATGCCAGCTTTTTATTTGTTTTACCAACTATATCTATTTCCATTACTGCAAGGCTGATGGTTTGTCTCCAGAGGAAATCAAATCCATTAATTCAGAAATTTCAAGCACGGCTGCCTCTGCCATAAGCAGCATTTCTTATGCTAATAGCAAATGTGCTGAGACTGAAAAGGACTGACACAGCTCTGTTTTTTATCATAACTTAAGCATTTATATAAAAAGGCAAATCTAATAGTACCAGGAAACTGTTGGTGTTATTATATATAATTCACTTTACTGAGATCTGCATAGGGCCTGGTTTGTGCAATTGCAGTTTAAATCATGCTGTTCGTGGCTTTAACTCACTTGATATGTTAGGTCTGATTTTGATCTTGGTTACCTAAACGTAAATCTGCATTTGTTCATCTGACAACAGTAAAATTATTTCAGATTTACCCCAGACTAGTGGAGATCAGGGCATGTTCATTTTACTTAAGGTGAAATATGACCCCACAATCTCAACATTCTAAACTAACTTTGGTGTGTGTATAGAAAATGTATTATAGATGTTTCACATCTTTTTTTTTTCTCCAGCTATAAAACCAGCTATTTTAAAGATAACTTCAGTATTTACAGGAAGTTGCACCCTCCCAACACCACACAGAAATAAATGCACCCCTCCTTCTCACTGCCTCCTCATTTAGTGCACTTAGTCCTGCTGTATCACATGGGCTGTGTTCAATTAGATAGCTTAACAAGATAAACTCTGACTTTGACCCAGAAAAAACAAACTAGATTACTGCTGAGACCTACGTAAGCTTTTCCAGGCGTTTTGACCTGTTTATGTCAATGAAAATGCAAGAGATCCTTATCAAGAGTTCTAAATTAGTTTCTGAGGGTTTGGTGGGGTTTTTTTTAATATATGTGTGCACAGACAGAATGTACAGAAAACAGTGTACCATTCTTGCCCTTCATTTTTTCAGCAAAACCCTTTAGTGCCGTAAATCACATCTCATTGGGAGATCTTACGCACTGGCCACCGATAAGCTGTTGAGAAGTAGACAGGGCTTTTAGGAATTGCTGAACCATGAAGATGACCTGCTTAGTGTTTTGTTGTAGGCTATTAAATCTAGGATTGGCGTTTTAAGATGATTCTGCTTTCTTCTTCCCTTGGCCTGGTTAAGCAACTCAACCCCCATCTCATTATTTAGCTGATTAAAAGAAAAACTAGAATGAGAAGCCTGCTGTTTCAAAATCCTAACTTCACTCATCAAATTAATGAGAGTGACTTCTGCTGACGTACTTTATGGCCTTAGCAATTTGACACTAATTTTGCAACTATGAAGAGATTTACTAACTGGACACACCACTCTGCTTTGGTGGCTGTGAAATGGCAATCATTTTCTCCCAAAAACAGGCTCCACAACTTTTGTAAAAATGCATTATTTTGTTGTCTCATTGTAAATGGATCCCAATCAGGCAATACTGCTTCTTCCCACTAGCATACTGATAATTATGCATCAAAAGACCCAGTGAAAAGAAAATATTAGGATTTAACTGAAGTGCTTTATTTTTCAGATTTTTCAACCATTGCAAATATATTTTGCACTGTACCTGTTACTGTATATGCCAGTTCTTTGCACATCCCTTTCATACTGAGAAAGAAACTATAAATGTGCTGTTTTATTTTTCCTGTGTTTGATGAATGTTAACAAGTCCAGCATTCGTGAAAACCCAAACCAAATAAGGCTCTGTAGCTGTTGATATCAAGGAAAACAAAAGCAACCTAGTGACTAAGTTCAGTGGGGTTTCACTTCTTTGTGTGACTGAAAGTAAGAAAACAAGAGAGAATAGGACTCACATACACATGAAAGTAAATGCCGTTGAATCACACACAGTAGGTAAAATCATAACATGTAAATGCTGCATAGATATACAAGCAGACCAATGTCCCAGGTTTTCCTCAGTGTGAACATTAAAACATTCAGATTCAGGAAAGGGAAGAAAACCACTTATAATTAGAGGTCACTGGGTATTGCAAAATGCATCTCCACAGTCAAATTAGTTAGACATATTTGTATCACAAGTATATTTTTATCCCCATTTTATTTAGAGCTGTGATTTCAGTTCAACTCAACTCCCATTGGGGCTGTTTTCGTATGATCACTCTGTTTATTCTGGGACTCTTAACATGTCTTAGAGTATGCGAGCTTTTATTTTAATGGTGTTAATTAATGAAGCTCTCTGGCTTTAGTTTTCTTATAGTCAGAAAGGAAAGATGTGAGAAGTGAATGAATCACGAAACAATAGGGGTCATCATATTAGAATGAAAAAATAATTAATTTGTTTATCATATACATAAGTAGTTATGCTTTACAGGAAGGAAAATGAATTACTGTGCAACCTTTTCCCATCTCTATTAATCTTCTGTTCCATTTTTAATTTCTTATTTATTACTTCTAACAGACAAAGAATAAAAAAAATTGAGGTCCATTGTCCTGGCTACATCTAACCTTTTTGCATTGGCTTTCTTGATAATTTCAACAGCTGTGCATGGGACAGATTGTATTTCCCACATTCTGGATCAGCAAAGTTCGTTTTCCTCCATGTATTTTATAGGCTCACATTTCACTATAATCCTTACATGTGCATTCAGGCTTGTGATGATAAGCAGGCTTATAGGGCAGTGAGATCACAAGCTCAGAGGTTTGTTGGCTTGTTTTTTGTTTTTTTAAACAGAATTCATAGAACTGCTGCTCAGTTTGCTGCTGTGTCATATCAGTGAAATAGCAAAATAATAACGCCAATAGAAAAGCACATTATTTACTGCTGTGGGACTGCTTCCACTCTGCCTGGAAAAAGGAACATAGTGGTTTATAACTGAAAAATCATATGAGGGTACTGAGGGAAATCTAGACTACTTCCATAATAATTATTGATTTCTAGTACCATAGCTATAAATAATTATGCTAATATTATGCAAATTACCTACATTTAGAAAATAATCCATTTCTTAAAATTATTCTTTCCAGTCTAGATATTGTATTACTCCATTAATTATCTGTCTTCTAACCAACGTTTGATATTTCAGAAATCATGTATTTAATCAGAAATGCAATATTACGTACATTTTTTATAATTTAAATGAGAAAAAAAGAAAATGAGACTTCTTGACGCTTTTTCAGAGAGCTAGTCTACAACTTAGATTCCTCTCAAGTGTCTCACACTGTGGGTGTGATTCAGCTCAAGTTTTTAGTCTTTAAAAAAACCCCATCCTGTAATGGTCATCCAGTTACTGGAAAAAGAGACAGCTATTTTCAAGGGGAGTTTTTTTTCCACTGTGTTTTTCCTCCTTCGTTGTGGATGAAGCCAGGTTAATTAGCCTACAGAAGACAGTTAAGCTCTCCTTAGGAGTGAATCCCACTTTCTGTGTTACCTACGTTGGGTGAAATGTCGTGCTACTTGAACAGCTTTGGGAGGCCTAAGTGTGATCATTAACTTAAGATGAACTGAACTAATGCATTCATGGTGCCTTTATTCTAATTTGAAGTATTTATTTCCCCTCACCCTGACCTTCAGAACTCATAAAATATTCTTTCTAGTCTAGCTATAACTTCTGATAAGTAGTGATTGAGGATATCAGTTTGCTCAGTCGGTCAGCGATGGCCAGTCAACTGTAAAGCTATTTGCAGGATATGTGAGAGGCTTGTTCTCAGATCAGTGCACAAACAGAATTCCAATTAACAGCAATACAAGTTATAGGCAGGCATGAGAGTAAAGAAACTCCCTAATTAGAAATAATGAAACACTGGACTGTTTTGGTTTTGAAAGAGAGTGGCGCACATATTTACTTTGATACAAATAGAGCAAAGCAACTAAAAATGAAACATTAGCCTCATAAAACAAGGCAGAAGTAGCTTACAGTTTGAAGTACTAAGCAGTCATACATGCGTCATCTTAAAGAAAATGTGTGCAGCTTTTATTACCCTGCTACAAATATCTGCTTTACAAACATCCACTTTGCAAGGTTAATTGGAAAAAAAAATAATAATACATGTGCACTTGAGTGAGTCTTCTATATTTTACACAAAAGAACATAAAAGAAGAAAACTTAGGTAATTCATGTCAGTACACTGCAAGTTCCTGGTTATTGCCTGTCACCCCAATACTGTTTGAAACCTTGTTGTTTTTTTTTTTTTAATCCAACTACTTGCTTGGAGTGCACCTCTAGAGTCACATTTCTGCAGGGCTGCTGTCATATGATTTCCCAAACTATTAATGATCAATTTGTGTGTATTTATTTCTATTTTAGCTTAAATAGTTATTTACCCTCAGTAGTGTTTTATGTATATTTTATTTAGTGATTTTACAGACTACAGCCTTCATTTCTCAGGCTGAGGAAACCAGTCACTTTTTAGCATTCTCATGTTATATAAACTGACTACTTTTATTGTCCACCAAGAAAACATTATTTTCAAGGCCATCCTAGAAGACTGAAATAATTTTGTCTAAACTTATATTTTGTGAATATGAGTTCAGAATTCTTTATCAGATAAGGTCCTCACTGTTGCCTTGCAGATTAATATTTCCTTCACAGGAATAAATTTTGAAGTATGCTGGTTTTAATTTGCTTCATTTCACAGAGAGTTTATATTAGTAACTTCTAGTCATTCTCTTTTTAAATAATTACTTAAAACTCTTTGTTTCTTCACAGGCTTAAAACCGATGAGTTCACAGTTTGTTGCAGAAAATCTTGCTGCCTCAAAGTGCATGACCTTGACTTCTGTGTACTTTTTCTTCAGATAATCAGTCCTCTGAGTAAGCCAGTTTGTTAACGAATTTACTGTGCAATGATAAATGCTTCCTAATCTGATCTTCTTTGAGGCATGTGCTCCAGTTTGGAAAATAATGCTTGGACTATCATACTGGTAGTACTAACAGAATTATCAAATGAAACCAATCCAAAAATTGATCCTTATAAAAGCTCATGCTATCTTCATCTGGCACAACAGCTGTTTTCAAACAACCTGTAGACAGGGGCATGGTCACCTCCCTACTCCTGCTGGACACACTGGTTTTGATACAGGCCAGGATTCCCTCTTTGCCACCTGGGCACACTGCTGGCTCAGTTTCATCTGGCTGCCCACCAGTACTCCCAGATCCTTTTCCACTGGGCTGCTTTCCAGCCACTCATCCCCAAGCCTGTAGTGTTGCTTGGGGTTATTGTGAACAAAGAGCAGGACCCGGCACTTGGTCTTAAACCTCATCCCGTTGACCTCAGCCCATTAATCTAACCTGTCCAGATCTCTCTGCAGTGCTTCCTACCCTTGAGCAGATCAACACTGCTGCTCAATTTAGTGTCATCTGCAAACTTACTGAGGTTTCACTCAATCCCTATATCCAAATAATTGATAAAAATATTAAACAGAACTGGCCCAAATACCAGGCCCTGGGGGACATTGCTTGTGACCATCTGCCAGCTGGATTTAACTCTGTTGATCTCAACTCTTTGGGCCTGGCCCTCCAGCCAGTTTTTAATCCACCAAAGAGTCCACCTGTCTATGCCATGGGCCCCAGGTTTCTCCAGGAGAATGTTGTTGGATACTGTGTCAAAGGCCTTACTACAGTCCAGGTAGACGACATCCACAGCCTTTCCCTCATCCACTAGGTGGGTCACCTGGTCATAGAAGGAGATCAGGTTGGTCAAGCAGGACCTGTCTTTCATGAATCCATGCTGGCTGGGTCTAATCTCACCATTATCCTGCACTTGCTGTGTGAGTGCACCCAAGATGAAAGCTCCAAAATCTTCCCTGTTACCAAGACCAGACTTGCAGACCTGTAGTTCCCCAGATCCACCTTTCAGCCATTTTTGTAGCTGGGCACCATGTTGGCAAGCCTCCAATAGTTTGGCACCTCCCCCGTTTACCAGGATGCAGATATAGGATGGAGAGCAGCTCGGCACGCTCCTCTGCCAGCTCCCTCAGCACTCTCATGTGAAACCTATCCATCCCCATAGACTTGTGAGTGTCCAGGTGGCCTAACAGGTCATTAACTGACTCCTCCTGGAATATGTGCAGTTGCTGTTGCTTCTCCCTATTAGGAGATCGGATATCCTAAGGATAATGGGTCTGGCTATTAAAGACTGAGGCAAAGAAGACATTCAGTATCTCAGCCTTCTCCTCATCCTTGAGAGAAATGTTCCCCCTGCATCCAATAAAGGGTGGACATTCTCCTTGGCTATCTTTTTGTTGTTCATGTATTTGTAAAAACCTTTGTTCTTATGCCTCACAGCAGTGGCCAGATTGAGTTCTAGTGGTTCTTTTGCCTTTCTGATGTTTTCTCTGCATGAACTAGCTGGATCCCTGTACTGTTCTTGAGTTGCCTGCCCCTTTTTCTACAGATGGTAGACCGTCCTTTTTTCCTGAGCCCCTGCAAGACCTCCCTGTTCATCCAGGCCTGTTGTCTTCCCTGACAGCTTGTCTTATGAAACATAAGAACAGCCTGCTCTTGCACCTCTAAGACTTTCTTCTTGAAGAAAATATAGCCTTCCTGGGCTTCTTTGCCCTTCAAGACTCTCTCTCAAGGGACACTTCCGATCAGTGTTCTGAACAGTCTGAAGTCTGCCCTCTGGAAGTCCATGGTAGCATTTTTACTGACCCCACTCCTTACTTCACTAAGAATTGATCACTAAGCCCAAAACAGCCTCCAATCACCACATCACCCAGCAGTCCTTCCATGTTTGTAAACAGCAAGTCAAGCAAGGCACCTTCCCTGGTAGGCTCGTTTACCAGGAGTGTCAGGAAGTTATCTTCCACACACTCCAGGAACCTTTTAGATTGCTTCTTCTCTGCTGTGTTGTATTTCCAGAAGACACTTGGTAAATTGAAGCCCCCCATGAGAACAAGGGCTGGTGACTTGGAGAATTCTGTTAACCCCCTGTAGAACGCCTCATCAGCCTCCTCATACTGGTTGGATGGTCTGTTAGTGAGCCCTGTGTTTTTGTTGCCACATATATCACTACCTCTTGCTTCAGCTGAGACAGACAGCAAACTGAAGGCCATGCTTAGGCTCCTCTCTAGCGAGCCTGGTTTTATCCCATTTCCCCTTGAAGCCTAGTTTAAAGCCCTTTCAATGAACTCCACCAACTCATGCATGAGGATCCATTTTCCCCTTTGAGACAGATGTATTCCATCTGTCTCCAGCAGACATGTGCTGTACAAACTTCCTTGTGATCCAAGACCCCAAAATTCCAATGGTGGCATCAGCCTCTGAGCCTTGTGTGATCAGGTGTGTTTTCCTCCCTCTTTCAGTATTTTTCCCTACCACTTGGGGGACTGATGAAAATACCACCTGCTCACCCAGACCTTCAACCAGTTGCCCCAATATCTTGAAGTACTTTTTAAGAGCCTTTGGACATCTCTCTGCAACGTCGTCACTGCCAACCTGCATAACCAACAGAGTGTAATAACCAAGAGCTGCACAACACCAGAGAGCTTCCTTTTAACATCTCTAACCCAAACACCAAGGAGACAGCAGACTTCCCTGTGGGATGGGTCTGATTGATAAACAGGGTCCTCTGTTCCCAGCAGAAGGGAGTCAGCTACTACAATTATCCTCCTTTTTTTCTTAGTTAGAAGAAGCCCCAAGGTGTGGGGGTGAGTGACTAGCCCTAGGGGACTCACTGAATGAAGGAGGACTTCATCCTCGTTCTCCTGGCCCTCAAGTTCCAAAGCCCAATACCTATTGTACAAAGGCAACTGGGAAGCTGAGGGGGGATGGGAAGGTTTCACCTACCTCTCCAAGGACAGGCCTGCCTCCATTACCCACAGTCCTTTAGGTCACCTCCTTTTGGCTGGTGACAGGAGGGGAAATGATCCTCCACTTCTTGTAGAGCTTCTATCTGCTGTCTTTGCCTCAGGGTTTGGCTCCACCAATCTACTTCGCTCTCACATTCTCTGATTCTTCTTCCTCCTCCTGGTTCAACCAACTGCCTGAGCAAATAATTTACTTGCTCACACCACACATAAATGGTGTCTCTGACTCCTTCTTGTACAAGTGCCAGGCTCAGGCATTCACTGCAGCCAGAGACCCACAGAGAGTGTGTTTGTGCCAGGAGCTCAGCCTGAGTTCCCACATTCTTTCTCACTGTGGCCTTTGCCCATTTCGTGACCATGATCATCTCTCAAGCCAGGGGGGACCAAACACTGCTCACTGCGTCCTGTGCCCTGCACACGTTTCAGTGAGCAGGGCAGCCACAACCGCAAGATCTGCCCACTGCTGTCAGGCTTCTTGGCACTCCTTGGGCTTCCTTGGCTCTGGGAACCCCTTGTTCACCTGAGTCTAGGCACAGCACTGGCTGCTGCGATTTCGCTTCCTCACTCCTCCTGGTCCTGATGTTTCTCCCCCTCTCACTCATCCAAGTGTGCCCAGCTTGCGCCGCACCTCTGCCATAACCGCTTCTAAATTTGCCGTGGCTCCCACAGCTCGTCGCCAGCCTCTCGGCTCTCCAAGCTGATTCACAACTCAGATCTTTCCACTCTCCCTCAGGCTTCTCAGTCTCCAGGAATAAATAAATAAATACTATTGCATTGAGGGATGTGTCTTTGGGAAATGTTGAAAAGAAGACCCTAAATGCTTACTTCAGAAGAAGCTGAGTGGTAAACAGAGAAGATGGACTTCAGGATCTACCTGGAGACAGAAGGCATGGTTTCTTTTTTAGTGTTCAATCACAGAGGGATTAGCACTGGGAAAATTTCATAATCTCTTACTAGGCTTTGTGTGGAAGTTTTCTAAAGAAAATACATTTATTTTAGAAGTCCTTTGACAGTAAGATAAGAATTGCTCATCAAAATGTTTGCCTTTTTTATCTGTTATATATTCTAATGGTAAACACTCATTACTAGATCTGTCTATCATCAATAGTATTTCTGTATCTACAGTGGACAATCCTTCCCAGATATGCCAGTCTTCTTTCGCTACTGTTAACATAAAGATCTTTAACAAATAGATTCAAAAAACAGCAGGAAAACAAAACAAAACAAAACAAAACAAAACAAAACAAACCCACAACACAAAAAAAACCCTCTCTTCTTTTTTGGGAAAGCACTTATCAAGAAATTAAATAATTACATTCCTTGAGCCACCAGGCAGTGTTTGCTTAGTGGCTCTGAAATGAGAAACCAAAGAATATTTTCATAGCCAAATATAGAAGCTATGCCCACCTAAGAAACCCTAACCTGTTCTTGGCACAAGCCCAGATTCCTTACTGATGCAGAAAGAGTGTTTAGCGAAGAACAGAAAGTCAGAAAGAGGAAGACACGTTCAAGCTGCCAGGAGGAAATCAATTATTAACCAATGTTTTCTGTTTTGTTTGATTTGGTCATATCACTTCTTCAGTATTTCAGTAGAGGTTTAAACTATGTTAATTTATCTTTTCTTTAATGAATTTAGAAAAATTATCAATTGTGTTCTGATAGCTTCCATAGTAAATTAAAACCATGATGGGTATATCCTGATAAGCACAATCTCCAGGTACTGTGTGCTTTTGGATACTAGTTAAATAGTCTGAACATTTTGAGAACTCAGCTTTCTGTGTTTTTTCCCCCTTTTAGCATAGCAGCAAGACCTAGAACATCAGTGTTAGCTATTATTTCTAGTGCTTTACACTTCACAAGCTAATGTTTTTCTGAGATTTTACCAGCCCTGATGTCACTAATTGCTCTGAGGGAACACTTCTTGCTCCATGCTATTCATTACTCTTTTAATGCTATATGACATTAACACTTCTTAGCTTTCGCAACGTTTGTTTTTGTTCCTCTCTGTTTTTCTGAAGTGTGATATTGTTGAAAGAAAAGCCATTATAAAGACTGTTTACAGCTGTTGCTGTGCTCTTTTGTAGTCAGGTCTTGTGGAAAAGTTTATTTTATTTTTTTCTGCCTTGATCAGTATATGCTATAGTTATCCACTGGGAAAGATTTTAGAAATTACATTTAAGACAACCAAGTGGTGTATTTACACTTAGAGTCTTCATTGCAACAGGTATCTCCGTACAGTAAACGTATAAAGAAATATATAATAAACAAACAGTCTACCTTCTTTAAAATGAACTCAAGGAAATGGTACTTAGTCCGGGATGTTTTCTAAGCACATTATGCATTATGCTTCTTACAGTGCATTGCTTTGTGTCCCAGTCCATAAAAGCTAGTAGTAGCATTGTAGCAATTGCCATGCTCTCTTAAAGCCTAGTGCAGCGCTAAGTTGGTCGTAAATTATTTCATTAGTACCACAACACTCTCATATCAACACATCTCAATTCACCTTTTGCCCAGGAGTGTAAAAAGATAAGCAACAGGCAGAGGACCAGGCCGCAATAACTGATGTTAGCTGAAGACTTCTCCAGGCTGTGGTAATTGTTTGCTGTTTTCTTGGCTGCAGACCAGCTAATGCTCCTTGCAGCCACCTGCACGTAGGGCAAGCACTGATGTACATTTTTATCATTGCTTGTTATGTTGCTCAGGTCAGTAGAATGAGCCCAGCTGAAATGCTCCTTTATGTCCTTTGTTTCCTTGTCTTTTAAATCTTCTCATCTCAGTGATACTCTTTTTTCAAGCACTCATTCAAATCTGCAAGATTTAAAATTAAATCTAAAACTAGCAAGTACATAGAGGATGTGTTTTCAACACTTTTTTTTTTTTGAGTGTTCAAAAAGACCAAAGCTTTGGGAGTCTCCAGGGACTGTGGATCAAATCTTTGTCCAGGTTAGATCCATCCTGGTGCAAGAAGGGACAAGTCTCTGCTTCCAGCTCTTTCCCAGGATATCTCTCTGCCGGGACATCTCTACACTGGGACAACTCTCTGCAGATATGCAGATGACACAGGGCTGCACCGGTGTCCTGACACAGAGATGTCCTTGTGCAGAGATGTCCTGGTGCAAAGATGCCCTGGTGGAGAGCTGTCAGTGGAGAGTTGTCCTAGACACCTCTTCTGTAAATAGGATTAGACAGTGAAGTGTCTGAAAGCTCTGCAGCTTTTTGTGCATGGTCTTGCCAAATGAGCCATGTCCCCAAAGTCCCAGTTCCTGGAAGCCTACAACTAGTTGATTGCTAATCTGAATTAAGCCTTCTCTGTACTCCAAGACACAGAAGCTGGGAGTACTGGTTTGAACGGGCCTGCATCAGAGCCTTGGATGCTGGAAACTCAGTCTTCTCAACAGCCCTCCAAGAACCAATCAGAAACCTCCCTGAGCTTTGACTGCAGCTATCAACATGTTTGGATTCTTGATACTTCCAATCAGTTCTAAGTATAATTTCCAGGCAGCAGGAACTACAAGCAAATGCAATTTGTTGGTCTTGTAATTAAAAAATACCCGCTGTTTTACTGGGACACAGTTAGATATGCACATCCAGGTGCTCATCATAATAAGATTACAGGGACATGCATGCTTTTGTGACTGTTTTGATAACAACAGTATCACTAGTGCTCACAGGAATCAGTGTCTATTCAGGTCACTTTCCCAGTCTTGGCTATGGTCATTGTCCATGCATGTTAAATGGATGATTCTGTAGAAATCCTGCAATCTCTGCAATCCTGTCCTGTTCCTGGTTTTTTTGTGGGGTTTTTTTGTTTGTTTGTTTGTTTGTGGGTTTTTTTTTAATATAAATACCACTTCCATAGCCTTTTTAATGTTTTGGTGGTTTTTTTAACTCTGTTTGAGTAGCAGAGATTTAATGTAAATTAACTGCTCAGTTCCAACTCTTTCAACTTGCAATGAGTTTTACCTTTTTCTCTGATCTCTGATCAGGCAACTGCTTTCTGGATGTTCTCTACTTCATTCCTTTCAGGATTCCTATTGTAATTGTTCCATTTGCTCTTTGCGAATCTTATCTGGGTCCACACACTTCATGAGTGACAAGGAGCAGTAATAATTCTTTCTGTTACACAAGCAAGCTGGTTATGGGCATATAAAGAGCTGTATTTCAGGTGTGGGGTTTTTTGTTTGTTTATTTGTTTTTTGTTTGTTTGTTTGTTTTTTAAATCCTGCCCTGCAACTGTAGAAAGTACAGCTGAGTGCATTTTGACTCAGTCTGAGAAATACAGGATCTAAGCAGTTTTGACTCACTGTGTTGAGACCAGTCATGTTAGATGCCTGCACTGTCACCCCAGCTGTGAGGGAAATGAGTATGCATAACCTTTCATTAGCTCTGCTCAGCAATTAGTGAGCCATTCTCAGTCTTTTCTACTCATACAGAAAAACTTAGTGCAAGATATATTGAAACTTTTACCCCAGATATATTTGTTCTTGCAGAGGTTGTAAGCAAGTGAAAGTAACACTGTATACAGAGAAATGTTAGAAATATGTCTCATTGTTTTAAGATTGACCAATGACATATATATGACCCTTTAGGAGCTTCGAAATACCATGATCTAATTATCAGGCTGATGGAAGAAAAGAGCAATATAGAGTTAATTCATATGCTCGCTACAAGTGTTGGGGGAAAAATATAATTGTTAAAAGTTTTAGATGGATTTTCAGATATTTGTGTTTCTAAAACACTGTATTTTGTGACTGTGGTTGGAAAGACCAGCCAAATATGTTATCTTGATTTCCTGACTATTGCATCTTAAGCATGGATTATGTTTCTTTTTCAAGTGTATTAACTTCTTGTTATAGATGTAGATTAGAAATAATGTAGACAATAAATATACATAAGCACACATTTAAAACATTGTTATTGATATTAGATCTTTCATTTGAAATCTCTATAGAGTTATGTTTTATCTTTATATATCCTTTCTCCTAATCTAAAATTTGAGGAATTTTTAACTTGAT
The DNA here is from genome assembly GCF_020740795.1 of Apus apus. Classification (NCBI taxonomy): domain Eukaryota; kingdom Metazoa; phylum Chordata; class Aves; order Apodiformes; family Apodidae; genus Apus; species Apus apus. The sequence continues at coordinate 63,551,764 of NC_067312.1, read as the reverse complement.
TACACACAACACATTGTAAGTTACTAGTCATGAATGTATGTAAGTACTATTCATATTAACTACTGACTCTATACTGATTCATCACAGGGAATCAATCTGGAACATATGACTTACAATAATCATGTTATGTTGCAACTGCGCACTGAGTATCATAAACTTGTGGTAAAATTGGCCCCTGTTATCACATTATATTTATAAAGTAAATAGCAGGTAAAAAAGTAGCACATCACAGTTGTCTAAAAGAGTTTGTTCTAGACAGAAATTTTGTACCTGCTAAATGCATAATCAGTGCTGTAGAGTTAGCTCTTGCTGGTTTTAGGTGTATGAGCCTCACTGAAAGCTCAGTCTTGCAAAAACTTGGGCTTTATTACTGTGAAAATCTGGCAGAATCATTTTGCCAGATCCCATCTGATTTCTGGTGATTCACTAAGTGTAAGAGGTTTTCCTGGCTTCCCATAGCAGAAAAAAAAAAAGAAAAAAAAAAAGAAAAAAAAGGAATTATCCCCTCCTCATTTTATTTTTCTCTTTCTCTCTCTCTTTCCTCTCCTTATGTAGCCCACAGTTCTTGATACAGAGTTTTGTTTGCAGGAGAATATTTTTTTTTATTCTTTTACATTAAAAAGTGATCTTGGATGTCTGTCAGTATATTAGTATTCCCAAGAGCATTAAAAATGTCTCAGGGTTTGAGTAATATTTCAAGACAAGGAAGAATCTTTTTCTCAAATACAATTGGTTGGGCCCTTTGGGGTTTCTTTGGTATCTTTGAAGCTCAATACTTCACCTGCTTTCTGCCTCACATGGGAACTTTATTCAGTTGTCACTTGGTTATTATGGGGACAGGGGAAAACAGTGTTATTTGTTCTCATTTCCTTTACCAGGCATATTCTGGTGATTCTTGGTGTTGAATAAGAAAAACCTTTGCATGTGGGGGGGAACAAGCAAGATATACATTCTAGGGCATTTCAGGAAGGTGCCTGCAAAGCACTGGACTCAATGCCCAGATAATCTGTAGTAGACAGTGATTCCAGCTGCCTGAAGCATTTTCACGGGGCACACTTTCAGCAATATATTTACGTAACAAGCAGTTGGTTGCACCTTAACACTGTGTAGTCAGTGCAAAACTTGACAAAATAGCTTGACAAAGTGTAATTAGAGTAATATGAAAAAATACAGTTCTCTCCCTGTCCTATGGACTGAGTTCAATAAGGATTTAGTATATTTGTTACTTTTGCTGTTGAGGATTTTTTTTAATGTAGAAAACAACTGCACAGCATTTGATTCACTGCCTACTCATGCATACATCTTAGTGATGTATATTTGCAGAGTCCAGAAGTCTATCTTCCTGAATGATGCTCTCAGCATTGACATGAAAGTATTCCTTTCTCTTCTTTGATCTTGTCTACATATGTCTGTATCTATGTCTTAGGATCACTGCCTGGTAGAATTAGATAGATTCTGTGTTAACATCCTGGTTTCATATAATGTTTCATTCTTTGAGTCCTGCCCCATGTCAATATGCTAGAGAAATTAATCAAAAAAGATGCAATTCACATAGTGCAATCAAAGCCTGAGCCCAGAAAGGTTTAGGTCTTGGAAATTTGTGGAGGAAGAGATCCAAGACTGTTCTGCGCAAAGACTGGGACTTCTAGACTCTGATTTATCAATATGTCTTCTGCCCCTTTACATTATTAATGCTCAGTTTTCCACATCCAGGAGCTATGACATGCAAATGCAAAAGACTTATCTGTATAAGCAATTTTTACACATGGTCAGCTAGCAAGAGAGAAAAGTATAATGCTACTGGGTGTTATTTCTTCGACTCTTGAATTATTGATTTTCAAAAAAACATGCATATGTCAAAACACCAAAGACAGGAAATTTATAAGTTCAGATACTTTATTTACACAACAATTGTCGGAAAATTACACCACAAAGTATACTGGGAGATATGTTTATTTCTCAATATAGACTTCATAGAATTCCACAGATGATACTGTAGTAACATTGTTCTCCTTTCTGTACCTCTGTTTGAAGAATAATTTAAAAGGCTCAGAAATAATTGGAACATACCAAATTATCATTTTAAATAAATATACTGTTCTCTATCAAGCAGAAATTGAGTAGGCCTTATTAGTCAGGACTATTCATTCCACTCTTTTTCATACCATGAGGCATGTGATTTAGGTTTTTGAGCCCTTTCTGGTATCATGTGAAACAGAATTAGCTACAATATGTTTTAATTCTGTTATAACTTTATTTAATTTCCCGTACTTCCATCTTGCTGAAACACATCCTAGGAGACTGCACCCTCCTAACCCCATTCAAGTTAATTTTGGCTGAGACTAAAAAGTTGGATTAAAAATTTCCATTTTGATTCCAAAATCATGTCATAGACACCACATTATGACCCCTGAAATTTTTAATAATAATGGGACACATTACATTCTAAACACCAGTATAAAGACATATTTTACCACTTACAGTTTCACTGTGTTTTCAGATGCTATCAGATAGTAACTTTGAAAGAATTTTCCAAAAGGATCATGATATTATTTGTTCCTTAACTTAATATATAGTCCACATTTTTTAAGGTCACGCTGTGCCACAAATAAGTACATTTTATGTACAATAAAATGTCTACTCCTTTTTTTTCTTTTTTTTCTTTTTTTTTTTAATAAACAATTTAACAGTGGGTAAAGAGAATTTTTAACATTGAGTCCAGAAATATAATGTCAGCTAATGTAAGCATTTTATTGGTATCTTATTTATTATACATAGTTGCCCTGAACAGCAGAAAAAAATTGCAAGAAATTAAACGTAATGATTTAAGTATGTAACACACAAGAAATAGTTTAGTTTGACTAGTAACAATGTCACTAGGAAACAAGATAAAAATTAATGAACAATAACATTTTCAAACACAACAATCTTAGGAAAAAATGTGATCTTGACTTCGCTTGCAAATACAAAATGATGGGAAAAGCTGTAGTTTTCAGTATGACGCACTATAATCCATTTGATTATATAACACAATTGTTGTAGTATTAAACTGATTCTGTTATATATTAAATTGACATACTATTTGCAAAAACCTAGTATATTCACTAAAAGTGGTCACAGCAGGCAAATATAAGCCATGTTCAGTATTAGTTTCGTAGACTTATTAATTTGCTGACTAGTTTTAGAATCTTTCCTAATTACTACTTAATGTTTTGCAAAATCATCAAAACCTCCAATTACACTTGTACAGCACATGATGGAACAAATTTAATTCTAAGATCCAAACTGAATGTGTAATATATATTATTTTAGCCTACTTTTCTGTAAGGCAGTTGAAGGCTGCTGACATTTTTTTTTTTAGTTTTGTGACTTTTTTGCTTCCTTTGGTCTCCTGTATGCTAACCATGCATTTAGAATTACATCTATCATTGACCTTTGCAGCTGGTTTCATTAAGATTTCAGTATATTATTCATTACTATTATTCAGATACATTTATCAACTTGCAAAGGTCCAGGATTTTTTTTTAAAGCACTTGTGTTATCATACATACCTGTGAGCAAGACTCACTTGGCCAACTGGAAAATTCTAGAGAAATAAGAACAAAGCAAACATGTAAAATGAGAACTAAATCAAGTGGTTTATGTGTTTGCTGTAACAAAATCCACTTCAGACTCAGACATAGATGAACTAATTTTTGTTGACAAGTGAAATATTATTTCAAGCCTATTTAAGATCTAAAGTGTTTCTTTCTTTAATATAATGTTGTGGAAGAAATAATACTTGTTAGAAAAGGAATGTGGGCTTTAGAGCTGAGTATTGAAAAAAAGAAGTGCAGAACTCCTGTTATAGTCTGGCACAGTTTTTAATAGACTGCAAGCTGCAAGTTTATCAACAGCTAGGGAATTCATTCAGCTGGGGAAGAAGCACAAGACAGAAGAAGGGAGATGTTACAGAGAGAGGTTGGTTGTCTTGGTTTTATTCAAACTCAAATCTAAAGAGTTATATGTATCTCCTTTCCCGATTTAGGAAATATAATTGCAAGTGTTGTTGAGGGTTAAAATTAATTAGAGTTGCAGTTATACAACCATTGATGAGTACACAACAATCCCAATAGAATGTGGAGTGCTACAAGTCTGACATTTTGAACAAGGATCAAAGACACATCCTGAGTACCAAAGAAACTACATCCTCATGAGCCTTATAGAGTTCCATTCAAATGGATCCTGAGGCATCCCTGTATAATACCAATGAAGCCCTCCCACCTCCTACAGTTTCTGCTGGGTGCTCCCCCTTCTGAGGAGGTCAGGAAGGAGCCATTTATGATCATGCCTTCTATCACTTTAATGAGGCAGGGATTCCCTGCTTTATATTTTAGCACCATGAGTTAATAGAGCTATGCTAACTTACACAAGGTATGCTTCTGACCATAGACTTTATATAAAGATGTCAGCTGACATAAGGAGGGCACAACTATTTTTCCTTAGACATACACATATGCTTCCCTTTAAATTCAGCAAGACTATCATGAATGCTACGGAAGACAGGATTTCACCTTGTAAGCACTTACACATTAAGTACATGTATGGACAGATACAATCAAGGTGTTTCTTTATCTTCAGCTTTGAAATTTCCATAGCTTTGTAAAGCTCAAGAGAGGGAAAGGCAGGAAAAAAATCCTATTTCATGGGTGTTCTTCTGTGTTCTAATCCTGAGGTTTACAAATGGGTTTCCTAGTAGAAGGTAAAGCCTAGTTTGTGTAATGATCTTTTCATTAAAACTGTGGAAGGTAGCTCTTTTTTTGTAAAAGTCGTGACAGTGGATCTGGGATTGATAAGGTTTGATCAAGTTTTGCTTGGATTTTAATGCATGTTGTTCCTGTACAGTAAAATTCAAGGACCATTTAAGTATATTACACCATTTTTAAATTCTTCACCATTCAACAAAAACAAACAAACAAACAAAAAACCAAACAAACAACAACTATAACAAAAAAACCCCACAAACATTAAAAATTATTACTTCTGGAAAAAAGAGGTATAATAGACCATTGTAAGTGGATTATTTGTATAATTAAGGATTAATGCATGTTGTTCCTGTACAGTAAAATTCAAGGACCATTTAAGTATATTACACCATTTTTAAATTCTTCACCATTCAACAAAAACAAACAAACAAACAAAAAACCAAACAAACAACAACTATAACAAAAAAAACCCACAAACATTAAAAATTATTACTTCTGGAAAAAAGAGGTATAATAGACCATTGTAAGTGGATTATTTGTATAATTAAGGAGAATTGTTATGCATCCTTCAACGAGCAAACATACTGGAAGTTTGGAATTTGATGGTGAAAGAACATTGATATAACATTAAAGCAGGTGTACAGTCATAGAGAGGTACTTTAAGTGATGATGTAGACAGAAGAATTTGAAATCCATCTAAATGTCACACAAATCACTTGAAAACACATTTTCTATGATTGTTGAAGGAGATTTTACACATCTTTCAGCTTTACAATGCAGCTGCTTTTTCTTCTTTTTCTTTTTCTTTTTTAGTTTTTCTTTTCTTTTTCTTTTTTTTTCTTTTTCTTTCCTTTTTCTTTTTCTTTTTCTTTCCTTTTTCTTTTTCTTTTTCTTTTTCTTTTTCTTTTTCTTTTTCTTTTTCTTTTTTGTTTTCTTTTTTTTTCTTTTTCCCTCCATCATAATAAGTTAAATTACTCCCTGTAAAGGATTTATACAGTTGCCAGATGATTCTCTACATTTCAGTCAACCATCAGTATTTAAGCCATGACTTGAAGACCACCTCTCCAGTATTACGAATTATAATTTAATCTCCATCCTCAATCAGCCATAAGCCCAGAAGCAAAGGTTGCCAATTATGCTGAACTGTAGCAAACTGTGCATCATTTTCTTTCAGACATTCAATTTCTCATTGATTTAAATCTTATTTCTTTTGTCTCTGGCACAAAAGAGAGCTTTTACTAAATCAACTACTTTAAAATGGAAAAAAAAATCCCTACATGTATAGAGGAAAATACAGGTATTTGATTGAAACAAATCATTCAGCTATACTGCATAATGTCTATCCTTTGTAGGAAGCAGGCAGTTAGACATGTTCCTGTAAAACCCAGTGGCAGACAGGCACATGAAAGGGTTGAAACACTCCAATTTAAAATAGTCTTCATCATTTTTCTTTTTCAGTTTTGTGCAGTTGGATTAGGGAAATAGAACTTATCAAACAGGTTTTACTTACTGTCTAGCTAGTTCAGTAATAAACCTACTTTCTCTATTTGTCTAAGTAATTTGAGTATAATATGTATGTGATTAACTTTTTTCAAAAGGTTTGACAGTAGATTCAAACTAAACATTATGCATTACCAGGTGTTTCCTAGGGAAGTAAGAACTGCACATTTTTAAAGATTAAAAAGATTTAAAGATTTTAAAGATAGTGGTCTTTACTGAAGAAGTCCATCCATTCTTGTTAAGCTGATTATACTCACTTCTCCAAAACATATTTCTAACTTCATAAATCTATGGATTAATTCTGTACTCATTGTAGAGGTAAAGAATGGCAAGACTTTATCCTGAAAAGTTGAAAATGTATAAAGTTAATTATTGTCAGGCAAATATCTGCCACTGCTGTTAAATGAATCTATGATAGCAAGTACAGTATGAAGAAAAGTGTTATTAAATTAATATTTCAAATACTGAAATCCTGCGTCTTGCTCTTGTTGAATAATATTTTTTCTAGGGTATCAGATGGTAATGCTATAATTCAAACCATAGTTTGCAAGAATTTCTAGCAATGCTTTTATTTTCAGAAAACAAATGGATCCCATCTGTTATTATAAGTATTCAGAAATGCAACGTTAGTAAAATCCACAGAAACAAGAGAAATGTAGCACTTTACCACAACAGCACAAACAGGCAAGATCAAAGTAACCTCATGTTAATTGAAATAACAATACTTAATTGTCAGAGTCATCTGTAAGCCACCTTTTGTATTGTAGTTTTCACTTTTTTTTATCAGAGATTTCAAAATGAATACCTGAATCAGGCCATGCAGGGCTGAGTCTTTTCACAAAGTTTAGATATAACCATCTTTTTATGGTCTGGATGTGCAGGGCATTGTTCTCAGATAGTCATGGCTTTACACTATTTTACATGTTATTCAACACATACTGAATCCATGTAAATAACACAGTCATAGCTAAGACATCTTTAATGATGTAACTGTACATGAGTAAAAAACTAATGAAAGTTTCTGCCTTACTAGAAAGCATTTTTTTTCTTTTTAAGGGATAGTAGAGCTCAATTAATCTTCTCTCCTTTTTTTTTTTTTTTTTTTTTTTTTTCTTTTAACAGCTTCTCCTCCATTAAAGACTGTTAAGTCTCAGAAACTGGATCAGTAATGCAGCAGACTCAGTAACAGTAAATGAAGTTCTGTAAGCTTACATCAGACTAATTAGTCTGAGGGATAAAATACAGGGAAAAACTTTTCAGGTTGCTTTGTGAAAGGCAGTTTGCTTAATTAAGCCAACCACTAATTGTTAAATATTTTTCAGGCATTAACAGAGCTACGCTGACTGTAATTAAATTTTTATTTTAGTGGTATTTGCAAGGATTAAAGTCACAATCTGCTGAGGCACTGAGGTTAGTTAAAATTCACTTCATCGCCCCAGCTGTCCTCCATTACATTACAAAGGACAGGAAAAGACACAGCAGAATAGGGTGAAGTAATGAGAAAGCTATTCATTTATTTGGACCAGCTCCACAGTGTACAGACTGGTACAAATGGATCTGATCTGCATGACACACAACTAGGCATTAAATCCGAATTAATTTGATACAATAAAAGGCAGCCTAAGCTCTAAATGTATTTTTATTTTTATACTTAAGCACTATTCAGTGTATCAAAAAATATAATCATGTGATTATCATATGATTCTATTCAAGTGGTATTTCTTGACTTATTAACTCTACAGGAGTCCAAAAGGATTGTAAACCACTTCCTGCTAAGCTCTTATTTGTCCCATGTGTATGTGAATGAACCCTTCGCATTTCTAGATTGTGAGGTTTTGTTCTCAGAAGAAAATTTACTAGCAAGATCAATGTTTTGAAGGCTTAAATTTGGCTTTCTTTCCCAAAAGAATTGTATACAGGTGCCATGCAGACGGCGCAGATAGTCATAGCCAAAGCCTGAAGCATGCCATAGCTGGAATAACAAGGAGAAATTGGTCTTGGTGCCATTTTTTTTACATCAACAATATTTCACTCACAAGTATGCCTTTATGTATAGCTAATATTGAGCTGGGTTTGGGTTTAAGATACTTTATCTTGCCAAGAAATGCCAAAGTCAACACTCGTACATATCCATACAAAATTGTTCCTCTCTGTATCTGATGAATGCCTTGTATGCTTTCTGTTATCTTAAATCCTTTCTCCTTGCACAGCCTCTGAACTTGCAGTTACCACTGTTGCCCTCAACCTGACCTAAAAATTGTCATTTTTAGCTTATAGGAGTAAGACCTAATCTCTCTGCCTATTAAGAATGTGCCAGACAGTCCCTATATCTCTGACTGGGTTCCGATTAATCTTCTTTGTGTATGTGTGTGTGGGGGGGTCCTCCTGGAGAGAGACCGCACCACTGGGAGACAGAATAGTTTTAAGTATGCCCTGATTTCCTCCTGGGAGATAAAGGTCATGCCAGTTACCATAAGGTCTTCCTGGCCATAAAGCCAGTGTCTGGCCATGCTTCAGTCACTACATGACAGCAAAGGAACCTTGTGAATATAAAAATATTTGTTATCTTCATTTTTTTCTTTCCCATTTTCTTCCAGTAGTTATTCCACTAATACTCTTTTTTACTTAATTTTATTTTCCAGTGTTGTCTTCCTAAAAGTTTCACCTTGCCTACTTACCTCTTGGTATCTACTCATCAATTTATTTTAGACTGAGTAGCTCTTAAAATTCAAGTGTGCAGAAGTATTTTCTTCTTCGCTATGGTGCCTACCATAAACTTAATTGTTCAAGATTTCTAAGGGGGGTCTTTTTTATAAATACTAGATAGAATACTATCACATAAAAATGTAAACTCAGAAGTTATACAGTCATCCCCAATTACTCAAGGTTCCTATGAGCTCTTTCAACAATCTTTTAAATGCAACTTCCAAATCAAAGTATACAGAGAGATGGGTTTTATTTATTTTTTCTTATGGTCCTAATGAGGATAATTATCTCCAACACCTAATGTGTTTTGCTTATTAATTTATGAAGGAATATGGCATTAATATCATATGAACATGTTGCATTAGGACTAGATTTTGTCAGCAATCCTGTTTGTTTGCATTATCACAATCCTCTTGTTTATTTCAGTTAAGCAGTCGAGGAATTACTGGTGTGAATAAATTCATGGATTTAGATAATTTTTTGCAGAATAAAGACCTGATGCTAGATACTGGAACCCACAAACTCAGTAATATTGCCATGCTTTAAAACCGTATGGAAATGCGAAAAGAAATAGTGGAGAGTAAGTCCTGTTCAAACAAATATTTCTGGTAATTAGAGTATGGAGCATGGGAATTCTTCCTAAAAAGTGAGAAGGTAATGGTTTTATGTTTAGATGTATTGTATTTTCTAAGTTTTCTCAAGCAGAAAGGTCTCTATAAAGAGGATCTTTTCACTAGCTATCTAACAAGTCATATAGAAGAAAAATGAATATTAGAGAATATAATTCATACCAGAACTATATAACATAGGTAAATGAACAATAAAAATGATAAATTGGGCAATAGAAAAGATTACAGAAATAATGCTTTCACATATTGGGCATTCATTAAATTGACTTTCCAGGGTAATTACTTTAACATTTCTACCTTTGATTCAGCACAGGTTTTCAGACCATTAAACCAGATAGTAAATATTACAGGGTTTCAGGACCTGCTCTTGCAGACCTCCTTCCTGGAAATTCAAGAGGTATGTCAGTCCCCTTGCTCAAGGCTGAGTCTCTTCTGTTGGTGCAGGTATTCTGGACTTGAAACTGAATTTACTAAGAACATTTTTTTTCTCAGAAAGCGTTATTTTTATGCAGGCTTCATTCTTGTGTATAGACTGAAAGATTTTTAATTAGTGTACTAAAAATAATAATGAATTAACATAAAAGTATTATTCACATTTATACTGTTACTTGTGCATATTCCAATAATAATTTAAGGCCTAAAGTAAGAATTTGTTACAACAGGTAATTCCAAAGCACCTAGAATCGTTAGTAATTCTGATTTTTGCTGGAGTTGGAATATGTAATTAAATACATCTGGTTAATAATTGTTATTAAAAGTTTTCTCAGGAAAATGTGTAAGTTCCTAGAAGCTCCCCTGTTCTTTCTTAATGGTCTTAGCTCTCACAAGGCACATGGAGGATATGGGATTCAAGACAGCCAGCATGGCTTTACCAGGGGCAAATCCTGCCTGATCAAACTAGTGGCTTTGTACAACAGTGTGACAAGGGAAAAGCAGTGGATGTCATCTATCTGGACTTCTGCAAGGCCTTTGCCACAGTCCCCCACAGCATCCCTCTCTCTAAATCGGAGATACATGGTTTTGATGGGTGGACTGCTCAGTGAATAAGGAATTGGCTGGACGGTCATGTTCAGAGGGTAGTGGTGAATGGCTCAATATCCAGATGGAGAGCGGGGACAAGTGGTGTTCCTCAGGAGTCCATAATGGGACCAGTGCTGTTTAATATCTACATCAATGATACAGACAGTGGGATTGAGGGCACTCTCAGCAAGTTGGCCAATGACACCAAGCTGGGTGGTGCAGTTGGTATGCCAAAAGGATGGGATGCCATCCAGAGGAACCTGAACAAGATGGAGAAGAGGGTCCAGGTGAGACTCATGAGGTTCAACAAACCCAAGTGCAAGGTCCTGTACCTGGATAGGGGCAATCCTCATTATCAATAGAGTCTGGGGAATTAAGTGATAGAGAGCAGTCCTGCAGAAAGGGACTTGGGGATATGGGTGGATGAAAAGCTGGACATGAGTAAACAATGTGCACTGGCAGCCCAGATGGCCAGCAGCATCTGAATAAGTGGGGCCAGCAGGTCAAGAGAGGTGATTTTGCCCCTCCACTCTGCTTGTGTGAGACTCCACCTGGACTACTGTGTCCAGCTCTGCTATTCTCAACAGAAGAGGGACATGAACCTGTTGGAATGAGTTCAAAGAAGGGCCACAAAAATGATCAGATGGCTGGAGCACCTCTCCCATGAAGACAGGCTGAGAGAGCTGGAATTGTTCAGCCTGAAGAGGAGAATGCTCCAGGGAGACCTTATAGCAGCTTTTCAGTACATGAAGGGGGCCTACAGGAGAGCTGTGGAAGGACTCTTTACAAGGGCATGTAGTGACAGGACCAGGGGTAATGGCTTTAAACTGGAAGTGAGTAGGTTTGGGCTAGACAATAGAAAGATCCATGTGCACTGCATGGGGGTCTGGGCTAGATGACCTTTAAAGGCCCCTTCCAACCCCATACACTCTATGATTCTATGATTCTAATACAGCTACCACCTTTTCCAACTTATCCAACTAAAAGTGGGAGTTGTGTGTTGTGAGGACTTTAGAGATTTACAGATGGAAATTTAGTTTCTGGAAGGCATTATTTCAATTTTTATTATTTAGCAAACCATATGGAGAATTTATGCAATCTTAAAGTAACATTTTTTATTTATCTTCCTCTGAAGTTTATATATTAAAAACGATACCATTCTTGGGGTAGCATAATTTTTCCTTTGACCAAAACAAAAATTAAAAACACAGATCACACCACCACATGTCTTATGGGAAGTTTTCCACTAGACTTACCTGCCTAGCAGGCAGGATATTCAGGAAAAAGTTGGCTAAGGACCTGAAAATTTAGAATTATTCTCTATAGATCAATAAAGCATTGCATAGTACATTTTCCCTATCAACTAGGTGTTTTAAATCTTCCTAAGCTAAGGATACTGATAGTGATCTGGCAGAATGATGTTGACTTCCAAAAAGATATATTTTAACACAGTGCTGCTTATCATCGGGTGCCAGTGCTTTGCAAGGTGACAAGGCACCAGAGCTCAAGGTGTCATGTCAGATTGCAATATTTTTTTTCTGGAGAACCGAATGGGCACCTGGTTGTTATAACTACTAATTCAGTCTTTAAAACTTTACAAGGCTCCAAGGACAGAAAACTGCTTCTCTACTATGGCTGTGATCCATGAAAATGTTAAACAAATGTATGTTTTGAAATAAGAGAGAACTGATGATGTCCAAAAGACAGCTGGAAAGTGTAAAGCTGATCAAGTACTTTGATTTTTTCTAGACTGAGTCTTCAAGGCCCAGTTATTCCACAGAATGGCATATTTATATGAAAATAAAGGGGAAGTGGATTAAAAAAACCACTAAAGACTATCAGTGCTACCATGAAGTGCATCATTCTCTTCTCATATCTGTGTTACTCTCCTGCATAATTAATCTCCCAGTACAAAGCAAAGCACACTCCTACTCAAATCCCTGATCATAAACAAAAAAGTTAAGCATATTAATATATGTCTGTAGTCAAGTAACTGCTTTTCAATCACTTTAGTTATCAAATGATTCTTTTATTGACTTACTTTTAGAAATGCTTTATCTTTTCTCCTCCCAGTTTCATTAAATCAAAAATAAATCTTATCAAGATTGAAAATTTCCAGTTCAGAACATTTTTAATATCTTCTTCCATAGCTTAGTTTTTTCCTCTTTTCTTTTAGAAGCTATTTAACTCTGCCTAACTAAATGGATAATGTATTCTGCATCTTCCATAGCTTAGTTTTTTCCTCTTTTCTTTTAGAAGCTATTTAACTCTGCCTAACTAAATGGATAATGTATTCTGCATCTTCCTGCACATGAAAGGTCATTTTCAGACTAATTCGCAGACCACTTGGTGATTAAGGAACTGGCTGGATGATCACACACAAAGAGCTGTGGTCTATGGCAAGATGTTCAAATGGAGACCAGTGACGAGTGGTGTTCCTGGAGTGTCAGGTACTGGGAATGGTGCTCTTTAACATATTTGTCAGAGACATGGACAGTGGCATTGAGTTCACCCTCAGCAAGCTTGCCAACGACACCAGACTGTGGTGAGGTTGACACGCTGGAGGGAAGGGATGCCATCCAGAGGGACCTTGACAGGTGTGAAAGGTGGGCTTGTGCAAACTGCATGAAGTTCAACAAGGCCAAGTCCAAGGTCCTGCACACTGGACTAGGTCAATCCGAAGCACAAATTTAGGCTGGGTGGAAACTGGACTGAAAACAGCCCTGAGGAGAAGGACTTGGGGGTGATGGTTGATGAGAAACTCAACATGATTTGTCAGTGTGTGCTTGCAGCCCAGAAAGCCAACTGTGTCCTGGGCTGCATCAAAGAAAGCATGGCCAGCAGGTCTGGGGAGATGATTCTCCTCCTCTACTCCACTCTTGTGAGACCTCACCTGGAGTACTGAGCCCAGTTCTGGAATCCCCAACACAGAAAGGACATGGAGTCTTTAGAGAGAGTCCAGAGAAGGGCCACAAATATGATCAGAGGGCTGGAGCACCTCTACTATAAAGACAGGAACTAGAAACAGAAACAGGTTGGAACTAGACAATCTTTAAGGTCCTTTTTAACCCTAACCATACTGTGATTCTATGATTCCATTATTATTTTAATTTGGGATAAAGTAGTGCTTTTCATCATATAACTTTATATCAGGTAATCATGCTAGCATGTTTTAACAAGTTAATAGTCTTCCATGGAAGACTATAATAAATCACATGAAATATAGCAAGTGAACAAGTACAAGGATGTTTTCTACAACAAAGGCAAGGAGAGAAAAAGTGTTCTGATTGAATGTGAGGAGGTCATTCATTACCATTTACTGTTTGTAAGAAGAAAGTAAGACTACTTGCTGCAATTCTGTGTTCTTTAATTGTGATTCCTGGGACATTTCTCTTATTGCAGTGCCAGCTTCAGCACTTATCTAGTCCCTGTTACCTACCTAAAAATGGTTCATCACATACCCCTACAAAGAAGCACAGATGAGAAACAAGTGTTGAAAAAGAGACAAGAGGATGTGGAGGACAAGGAAAGCCGAGGATTACTCTGAGTGGTAGCAGCTTAGGGAAAATATCAGTAAGATTACAGTCTCAGTGTGGGAAAAAAATGAAAGGAAAAAAAGCTTATAAGTGAGCAAGTAATTATCATTATATCTATTCTATTATTAAAAGCTTCAGCTGACATGCTCTTTGTGACATAACTCTATGTATATTTTAAAGAATAGCATGTATAATATAGTCTGCAAAGGAATATTCCATTTCATAGTGTAATAGTTGCAGGAGAAGAGTAATTTAATTCCAAACTCTGTATAGACAAAGTATTGGCAGTTATGGTAAAAAATACATATTCAGATCACAGATATTTTCAAAACTTCAATATAGGGTAAGCAGGCCTTTGTCAGTAAGCCTGTATTTTTCATGTATGATGATCTCTGCTTACTTAAGCTCCTGTATTACAACAGTAGTCACCAAACCTCTCACACTGACCAAGAAATACGTGAAGCCAGGTTTTATGCAATGCTTTCACCACCATAGTCCCATTGTTCCTGTTTGTTCTCAGTTGAAAGGAACTACTAAGACAGCAGCATATTGCTATACTCCTCTTTCATTATTTGGAGGTCTATTTCATTTTCAACTATTTCACTTTTTCTCTCTCCCTTTTCTTAGGTGTCTCCTAGGAAAAATATATCAACCTGCCTTTAAGTTCACTGGCTGCTAAAATACGCTTAGGGCTTGTAAAATCATGGTGAAAAAATAATTTGTTCTAAATCAAGACCTATCCCCAAGTCACCACAACCAGACCAACTATAATTATGTTGTATTTTATAACAGATTCCCATGTAAAGAAAAAAAAGAATTAAAAAAAAAAATCTACAGCATTGATATGTGTACGCAAAATGCATGGAGGTACATAGTGGTTCCATTCTCTTAACAAATATGATTTCCCTGGCTGTTCCTCCATGTTATGTGAACAGCTTATTTGGCCAAACCCATCCAGATTTATACTGTGTAGAATGTATATCATAGAAATATGCTTTGTCTCCTCTCATATCTATACTGATGAACAATGAAATAATAAACAGTTTAAAATATTTTGTCTCTTTCAATCACCCGTGTAGAATTCAATCCTCCTATCTCCTGTGTCCAAGCACTATGTAGGTTCCCAATGCAGCAGTCTTACAGGCAAGAACTCTGTAAAAATCAGTGGAGAGACAGGTTTCCTGAGGGTGCCAGAAAGAGATTTGCTGTGACCAGCTTGAGCTCCCAAACTCGTTAACTGAAGGGGACAGATTCTCCATCAAGAATCAAGATGTCCAACATCTTTTCTCTGAGTAAAGAGGGAATTAGGGAACTTCTTCCTTGTGCAGCTGAATGGATCCCATGTCTTACAAGATATCTGGCTCTCTTTTTTTCTTTTTTTTTCTTTTTTTTTTTGGGGGGGTGTGGTAATTGAAATAGGTAGACAGGGTTTCGTTATTAAGCTCTTCCATTAGAAAAATGGAAGATTAAAAATGCTGAAAGCTGAGATTCTGCTTAACAACAGATAAACCTGTTTACATCACTCCCCTCCTTACTTCCTTATAGCCATGCATCCACCCCACTTTTGCTCACTCTCTGTGACCAATTTGTTCTCTCGAGAAATAGGAATAAGCTTCTGATTTTCAGGAATAAAAATAATGTTTCCTGATAAACACTTACATGAGTGAAGTAGGAAGTACATAAATCACTGAAAAACAGAGGGAAACACACCCTTTGCCTCTAGAATTATTGTAAGTGCAACATGGGAATATGATAGATTTTTCCGCAATTAAACCTTAAAAGCTGCTGTTCATTGTCTTGCTCCAGCAACAAAAATGAAAATGAAAAAAAATGAAAAAATGAAAAAATGAAAAAAAAGAGAAAACCGTCAAGTACAACCAGGGTGTGCACAAGGAGAGAAAAGTGGAACAATGGTCAAATTTACATTAGAACTGGTATACTTGTGTGGTGCTCTGAAGTCCATTGCCACTGTTTTAAAAATGAATTAGGAATCTTATAAAATGATTTGCTGGAGCATAACACGTATTTTCCTCTTTAAAATACTGTAAGGGAAAAAAAATGAGACAGCAGGCTACTGAATGTGCTTGGTGCAGCGTGCTCTGTCTCTCTAAAGTGTAGCATGAGTAATGCAAGGTTACTGCAGTAAGTACACATTTCTTATTGGATATCAGAGAAAATAGGTGTGTAAAATCCATGTAATTTGATAGTACATACATCACCACTGCCCCTGGGAGTACTGAATCATAAAGGTACATATTTAGAACAGTAAAAGAATATTTCTCGTCTTTTCTCTGAGAAAATTCTATGGAAATGAGTGGAGGATGGGAGAGAAAGCTTACAAATCAAGTATTGAAACAACAGGCAAACTGTAGATTTGCTGCAGAGACATAATGTATATCCTTTTTGTTTTTTATTCCATGACATTTTATTTCAAGTGCCCCTCTCCCCCCAGTGTTTTTAGTACCAGTGTTAAATTACAGTAGCACTCTTATGGAAATACATGTGAGATTCAGATGAATACCAAGTACATTCATTACGATCAGTGCTGAATTCCAAATGAGAATAGCTTCCTTTTTTTCTTCCCTGTTAACCTTCAAGGCAAGTCAACACATTTCAAATATCCTAGTCTGATTTTAATTTGGAAAACAATATTAAATATACCATTGCCAAGTCAGATTGACTCAAAGCTGTGAGGACTGAAGGCAGGGGGGAGGAGGGGACGCAGGACTGCCACAGCAACGAGACACTGAGAGAAAGGGAGGTGAAAATGAGAGCTAACATCAGCTCCCCTGGGGTCTGCTGTAATCAGCAGACAAATGGTCTATACTCATGGCATGTATTCTTTCTGCAGCAAGGGGCTGCCAACAAGAGCCTTCCTATGTCTGTTTGGAAATACAGTACTAGCCTTCCTCTGTTCAGATGCTTTGAAATAGAAAAGAACTGCTGACAAACACTGCTTTGGGCATTTGACACTGCTTTTTGATCTAGTTACTCAGGCAGTGTAAAATGAACAGCTTAGGAATCTACAACAAAAGGCTCTCAGCCTTGGCTTGCTCAAATGTCAGGATTTATAAAATTAGGGCTGGGTTTTGTGCTTTTTTTTCCTTGTTTTCTCTCAACTGTTCAAAACAAACAAACAAACAAAAGTTCCTTCCCATTTTTTTATACTGACAAATGGATGTTTTCTTCAGCTCCTAAACAGTCATTTTGTAGATGCATGTCTGTGCATGAAAAGAACATTGGTACTACCCATATGAAATATATTTACATATTCACCATCTACATACATTTATAATTTGTGTAGCTCTTATCTTTAGATATGTGATTTGGATTGTGAAATGTGAAAATTTTCTTTCAAAATATATTGCAGGATTTTTTGCTTCCCCAGGAGGCTTCCACTCTTAATTAAGTTAACCTTCTCTTTCAGGTTTGTTCTTTGTTCAGGGGAACAAAAATACCTTTATGTCAGTGACATGCCATAAACTTGGCTTAATATTGACTCTCGAGCAGCAAAACTGTTTCTTTTTTTCAAGTACATTACTTTTCAGATGTAATTGTGTGGTGCCATATTGTGTACTGGGCACTAGTGAGCTCCTCTTTTGAGCGAAGTCAGCTCATGTGCTTTGAAGTATGTCATGTGTGCTTATGTAAATGTTGAAAAGCTGCTCCTTTGAAACCAATTCTCATTTTAGAGAGTGAGGAAAATTAGGTAGGCTGTTAACACAGAGCCAAAAGCAGACATCATACGATAGTCCCCAAGACTCATAATGAAATTAGATTGTTTTTTTAATTCAATGATCCAGATGGATTCATTGATGGAACAGCAAACCATTTCTGAGATTTCTAATACTTTAATATATAATAGCAGGATACCAACTACTTATCCATTATATTTAACTGTTCTGTCAGTGCTCCCGAGTTTAATTATCAGTCTGCCTTAGAAAATCCATTTTTCCCTCTCTTTCTGCAAGAGCAAAATCAAATTTCAGTCACAGTTTGCATTATAATACCTTATCATAAATCCAGGGTTTAGGATGAATGATTATAGTCATAGGTGCCTACTGATGGAAAACATTTACAATGTGCAACTGTTCCCTTATGATTCCAGCTCTGATGGAAGAGCACACGCAAGCATGGAAGTCCACCACCATTTCCTGATCTGGCTGCGATAAAGAGGTCTGTTTTTCACCTGTGAGTATCTCACTTCTAAGCAGCCTTAAAATCTCTCAACAGTGTAACCACAAAGACACAAGGACTTTGCAAAAATATTCCAAGCAAGGCATCAATGGAGCCAGTGAATAAAAATTGTGTGGTTTTTAGTAAATGAGATCCTGTCTGTGGCCCACCTGCTTGCTCTTTTGGATGATCAAGCCTTTGCTCTCACATATGAATAACAGAGAGGAACTTGTTCTAGATGTGGCTTTTTATGTGGTGCATATGTATGAACAGTACAGAGGAAGGGCAGAGCAAGGATTATAGATCAAAGGAAAACGTTTTTCCTTCCCATGTTTAATGAATGCTGTGCTGGCTTTCAGTTGGTGCAGGGTTGGCAGACTCAGATGCTGTGTTCCCACTCAGCAAGAGGAGAGGCACAAAGGACACAGAGGAAACAGAAGCAGCCTGTGTCAAAGGTTTCTGCCTGAGATGTAAAGGAGTGTGTTTACAGTTGACATGGCAGGTAGCCTCCATCACTCAGTATGTATTTGCCTTGTCCAGCTAACTGTTAAGGTAGGGTCCAGCTTCTAACGTTTTTCTCTTTCCTCTCTACACGTAGCAGAGAAATAGACAGTTAGATAGGTTCTAGGTAGGTACAAAGGTAGGTTGATAGATAGAGATAGAGAAAGTTACTAGCTGTTTATAGCCCCTAAATGACACTACACCAGGCATGGACAACATATAGCTAATAACAGAAGTAACTCATAGCTAAAACTTTTAATTATCTGTTACCTAAATATTTCAGTTCCTCTGGAATCCCTGGAACATGCTGCCACAGAAGAGAGACTACAGAACAGAAACATCAGGTTCTTCATGCATGGTTATCATTCAAATATCTACATGGTTTTAGAAACTCAAATGCAATAGATCTTTGTGTGGATATCCTTTGGAAGTCACTGTTAATAGTAATTTTGTTCTCCTGATGTGTTTAGTGCTACAACAAATAAGAAAGCCTAGCAACTTACTCTGGATTATAAGATGCAGTATTTGCTCTGCTAGCTATTTCATCAAAGCAAGCAACTCTTATGTATTTTCTGGGAATTATATAAATCAGCTGTAAGAACTGTTATCAGAGAACAATAATGACTTCCAAATCATTAGTAAGTAGTTAAACCTCTGAAGTTAAGGGTTGTGATGATTGTCTGCTGCACCCTTTCACTGCAAAATCTATGCAATGGCCAAGAAGGCCAAGTCAATGTGTAATTTACTCAGTAGTGCATCCAAACTGCTAGGTTTTCCAACGCAGAAGCATGCAAACAGAAACAGTCTGGGGGCAAGACATCAGAAGCGCAGGCTGGCTTTATTTAAAGGAAATCGTTTCAGTGGTGTTTGAGGCATTAGGGAAGCTGATTGTTTCAGGATCACTCAGAAATTTTCTGCAGTGATCCTGGAACACCACGGCCTAACCATTCCTTCTTTGCATCTTTGCTGTCTAGAGATGGCAGACAAGTATCTTGACAGATGTCACTGATTATTAGAATGATTTCCTAATCTGCACTATGGATTGTGCATAGTGCTGTCTGAACACAGCCACTATTGCTGGATTGAGTATCAACTGCAAAGGCTGTGCCACTGTCTGATTTTTCTTTCTCTTTTGCACTCACCTGGGTAGAGAAAATCTTCTGTCGTTACGTATCAACAGGATTGGTCTGTAATCAAAATTATGCCAGTCCCTTCCACAGAAGATGTAAATGGTAAATCACAACAAAGTGCTATCACTGCAGAAGGATCCCTTTGAGAACTGGTCTGTGAAGTGAAACCTGCAAATGACTTCGACTACAGCTTCTTCCTTGTATTTAAATTGCCCTGCTTGCTTCATTTATTCTGTACACATTTCCAGGGCAGCTAGAAAAAAAACTGATGAATGGGTCTGTGAATGCTGAGAGTGCAGAATGATTGACACCTTAAAGGTAAACATTGAAACTTTTAATCCAGAAGATGCAACAGCTGCTACAGATACTGATATAACTTCGGACAGGCAGTGATGATTGATATGTAATGTCACTTCAAGATGAAAGGCTACAGCTTAGTTAAAGGCAATCCACTGAATGTGAACCATGAGGCTAGATTGAGTTGCCCTGAAACTCTTGGAAAAATGGCCTACTTAAATGCTAGGCATGACGTGATGTTCCCAGTCAAATTTCAAGACCATTACTTTGTGGTCAAGTCCTCTCATCTCTTGAGGGCTGTTTCAAACTCAGAATAGCTACTGAAACAGTTTATTGATAAATAGTTTGCCAGCAGGACTAGTTGGAGAACATTATATCCTGACCAAGCCCCTGGATTTCTCCCATCTGATATAAAAGAGATCCTGCAAAGGCATCATGGAGTTGGCACGCCTCCTCTGCCAGATGATGACAGGTCACATTCGTAACTGTGTAGAGAGCTCCAGAAATGTCACTAACCAGTGTTAAGCTTGATAGTAGTCAAAAAAGGGAAGCTCTAGAATCCACTATATTCCCATGTAGTGTAAATTTGACTGAAATTTTGACAGCTTTCTTTTGCAGATTGATGTCCAGCTTGTGTTACCTTGACTAAGATATGTCAGATCAGCTGCTGAATTACTTTTCTGTCATTACCAGAAGCAGCTAAGCTGCAAGGAGATTTAGCTTAAAGTATGCCTTCAAATTTTCAAAAAGTCTAAAGCTTACTTATATTTCCATGAAAAAGAATCACACTGAAAGAAGATGAGAACAGCTCAATTCTTTGGCACTTCCGTTCAGGCAAATCTGACAGTACAGAGACAAAGAAAGATGAAACAAAATAGAATGAAAGTGAATTTAATTAATGCAAGCAATAAAAAAATATTGCACTTTAGTTCAATTGCATATTGATAAAATTGCCAGTTAGTTTTCATTTTATACCTTTTACCCAGTCCCAGTTAATGTATAATCACATTCTGTTTCTGTAATTTTTAAAGATGCAGACACCACACCAGACAAAAACCAAGTGAAACTGAATGACAAGCAGTCAAAAATTTAAAACTCAGGTTATGATGCAGCTGGGAGGTTGCTTTATGATTGTAATCTAATCATGTTTTGCATTATTTGTATCTAATTTTATGGGAATTATTTTTTTTATTCTCCACTGAACTTCACTTGACTTGCCTAGCTTTTTTAGTCTATGTTATTTTTAACAAAGTGTGAATCAGAGATTGAGAAAGATCTATTACCAATGCAAACATAAATTAATAATGTAAAGAGTACTGCTTGAATACATAATTTACTCAGTTCATGGGGTGTTTTCTTAACCCTTGACACCAGTGTTTAACATTAAGTACTCTATGAGAGCTTCCAAAAGGAGAACTATCCACCAGTAAATGTCCTTGGGTTTAAAATATATGGGTTCAAGACACAGCAGCACTTAAATAGTAAGTAGTATTTTAAATCACTAGCCACAGTATGTTCTAGTGGGAAATTTCTTTTTTTTTGTGTTAATATTAGTCATTGCATAATGTTTTCCAGGCTCCTGTGTTTGCTTCCCAAATATTTGTGTTAAGAACAATAATTGTCTCTGATTCATGAGTAATATATGCTCTTTTATAGAAGGTCTTTAGTTTATTATTCTCTCTGGTTCTGTGAAGTCTTGTATGAAGGAACAATGTCACCATCCAAAAAGCTTATAGGAAGACACATATTTTACTATGATTTTTTGGTACTTTTTTTATAAAAACACGAACAGAAATAATAAATATTTTTGTAATTAGAAGGTGATATTTTTATTTTTTGAAGGCATTAAAAATATTTTAACTTTCCCTTGGGAGCCCAGAGCTGGTGTCTACAAGACTGCTCCGATATTTAGATTTATTAATAGAGAATAAATAAGACTTCTGCAGTTGCACAAAGACAGCTGTTATCTGGAGGGAAAAATACTTTCAGGTCTGTCTTATTTTCTTACTTTTATTTTTGCTTGCTTACTTGCTTGCTCTTCTCTTGCTTTCTCTATTTTCTTTCCCTTCCCTTCCCTTCCCTTCCCTTCCCTTCTCTTCCCCTTCCCCTTCCCCTTCCTTTTGTTTCCTTATACTCACACCACTGAGTCAAGGTTAGGGAGCAGCTGGCACCATCAAGACTTTTCAGTCTCATTTCGTGGCTCTTCCCTACCTCCACTCTTGACATTGATCAGTGCATCAAATGTTTGGTTGTGAAACAATAATGATGGGTTTTGAACTGTGTGCAGACATCGGTGTTTCTCCAGAGTGCAAAATTAATTCTACACGAGGCCCCACCCCTTGCTCCCATTGCCCCTGCCTTTTAACTGCATAGTCAGGTTGATTCACTGGAAGAATAATTTACAAATACATTAGTTAAAATAATATATTATTGCAGCATCTCGTCAGTCGTTCAATTAGAGTATACCATATTTAAATCTTCTAACACAAAGAATTAGCTATTTTTTTTAAGTAAACACGTATTTAAACATTAAGTGTAGGTATTTTAAATCAGCTGTTCTTTATAGGCTTCACTTTTAGAAGAAGATATTCGTATGCAAATATCAACAATAACATGGACTGTATTCCTATTGTATCCCATGAGTTACTTAAATTCACAGTTAAACAACGAGAGCTAAAAAATTCAGGGTTAAACTATCACTAAATATCAAACTCAGGCTTGCTGATGAAAGGTTATTCTGAACAAAATAGAATTACCCACATGTGTAGAACTACTTGTATGTATAGAAGTTTTGCAGAATGAGAGGCTTCAGATTGATTCCAAACTACAGCAGTCAACAGTTTTGCTATTTCAGTCAATGAGCTGACGCACTGGAGCACTAGTTAGTCAGCTTAACCTATAGGTACTCCCATGTAAAGACTAGCAGCTGATGAACAGTAGAAGTTAATTTTGCAATATACAGAATTCTATATGGGAAAAAAAAAGTAAAATTTTGCATGCATAGTTATCACAGTTTAACACAGTGCCAGCAATTAAACTAATAACAACAATGCTCTTTATCCCCCACCCCACCCTGAGAGGGAAAGAAAGAATAAGGAGAGAGGGTTTCCAGATTCAAAACTAACTAGACAGCTTTAATTGAATAATAATGATAAAAGAAAAGATGTACAAATATATACAGGAATATGCAGGAATGTGCAAAACCCCTATTGCCCTCCCTCATACCCAGCAACTGCCACAGAACTCCTCTTGGCTGCGAGCAATCCTGAAAATGATCCTGAACTGCCTACTGACCTAGCGATAGGGCAGGCAGGAGCTGAGGGTAGAGATACAAGGGCCAGGAACATAAAGGCCTTGGGACAGGGGAGATGGATAGACAGAGTCCTTCTTGGAAGCTGGCCATGAGCAAAAGAGAACTTGACTTTTGTGATCTCTCAATTTATACTGAGTATGACACATATGAGGATGGAATACTCCATTTGGCCAATTTCAGCTACCTGTGTGGTTTGCTTCTTCCTATGGGAGGGCTGTAGATACAACTTTTCTGCTCCTTTAGTGTCCAAAGCAGCAGATTCAACAAATGGAGCAAAGTGTCCTTGGTCTCTCAGCAGTAACTATAAACATTTGAACATTATCAGCCCAGTAGCTGGAAAACTTGCTGGTTTTTTCAGCATGTGTGCTGCTTAGAAAAGAGTTCACTGAAGAAAAAAAATCACAAAACAAAACAAAAAAAAAACAACAAAACAACAACAACAACAACAAAAAATACAGTAGAAAGAAAATTTGCTTTATCCTGGCTCAAACCAGGACAGCAGAATGGAAAACTGGAGAAAGAAATTAGGACGTAACCTATGACATGTGTTAGGGAAATAATACAAAAAAGTTCCATTAGGGTCAGAGGAAGAGTACTAATTCATAAGAATGTGGCTTTCTTATTTGGTAAACCGAATATTCCATTATTTATTAAGCTAGAGGGCTTTGCCAGCTACAACCTGCTGAAATGAGATTAAGCTGAAGTAAACAGCACTTTTAGATATATTACTGTTATGAGGAGAGGGTAAACAGTGTTAGTAGGAGAAAAGGAGGTCAGGACAAGAAATTAGTCAGACCTTCTGACTCATATAGATGAGGATTATATAAATATAAAGAAAAGCCTCATTGTAGAAGGACCATCAATAGAAAGGCAATCTCAACACTTAATAAATGTATTTTTGTTTACAGTTAGAGTTTCATTATCAGCTGACAAAAATGTAAACAAGTCAGAAACCTGGTCCAGTGAGAGGTGTCCATCTCCATGCAGCAGCATTGGAATTATATGATCTTTAAGGTCCCTTCCATCCCAAACCATTCTATGATTCTGTGAAACTGCTCATCATTCTGATCACTAATGTATTAAACATGCTAGTGAACAATGCAGGATGTGGAAAACTACACTTGTAGGTGAGGAAGTGTATCGGAAAGGATAACGCCATTAAAAAATAGAAGTTAGCTCATAAAAGCAGAGGTAGCCCTACAAGCAGTGGCAAAGCCAATGTTTCCTACACAGTTCCATCAATTTCTTGTGAATTAATAATATTTTTGGTTGCTGTTCTAATGAGGATATATTCGTTTTCAGGGGACAACTGGAGCAAGACAGCAAGATAACATTCTTCTGTTCCCAGAAAGTTTCCTTAATGACAACTTGACTATACAGTCATGTAAATTTTTTATTCTTTTTTCATGCATGCTTTTCATGCATACAGTGGAGATAAGTAGCTCTGAAAAATAAATTTCTACACCAGAAAAATAGTTGGCAGACATTTTTAATGGAGTTTCAGCATCCTCTCTGATTTGGAGTTGTTGAGTCTATGGGTCAGATATTCAGTCTTCTCAGCTAAGACTGCACCTATAGATTGTTAGTTGTGGAGGTGCTTGTCACTCTTGCCTCAAAATAAACTGGATCATGTCACCAATTCATTTTAAAGGAGCACAAACCCATCCTCAGATAGTAATGACTCTTGGTTTGCTGCTGACTTACACTTGAAACAAACCACTGACCCAGAGTGAAAAGCTTCATAAACCCTTAGTAATTCACTGAGCCATTCAAGACTTCAGGGAGAAGCAGAGGCAGGAGAGGAGTCTCAAAAAAAAGGTCTAAAATTTAAAAAAGATTTACCAGGAGTGTGCTAAGCTGTATCTCCTGATACTCTGGCAGAATGTACTACTCCAGATTCCGTAAATGAGATCTATAGGTACAGAAGAATAGAATGAAATGGAAAATATGAAGGTTTCAAATAGATACGGATTGAAGCAAAATATGTTTTTTAAAATTCTCCTTCATTTCATGAGGCAAAGAATTTTCTAGGCAAAGAAGTGTTACCCATTTGAAGGATTTGAACTACTGAAATCCTAAACCTTCCATGTGAACAGAAGAGGAACTTTTCTAATATATCTGCGTATTTAGTTGACCATAATGTGTGGAGTAGTAGGTGGAATTCTTCCATTTAAGCACTGACATTTACCAATTATCTAAAGTACAACATATGTGTGAGTATGTGTGTGTATGCACACACAGCCATGTATAAATATATCCAATGTATCACTGGAAAAATAATTGGCGGTTTTACTAACCTTGTTAATAACAACAGTTACCACCACTCAGTAATACATAGTGTATGTTTTTGCCATTAACTATTTTTTCCTTCTTTTATTGATTCACTCTATTTATTATTAATTTCCCCATAGATGCTGATTAATGTATCTCTTCTATAGACTTCAGTTCTTTTGTTTGCTTCTTATTTTTCTAGACAACTTGCCATTATATGAATTTGTCTCTAGTGACAGCAGTTTTGCTTTTCATCCCACTTCATCTAAATCCATCACTTTTTATTCTCTTCATAGAACTTTACTAAACTTCATTTAAGGAGCAAAGACTAATACAAAATTTAGACTTTGAAATTTGGTATTGTACTTTATTCCTGCATTGATATTTTTAATTATTTTTTTTTCCATTTATGGCACTACACTGACTGAAGAGTTCATGTTACTAGCAATTAGTAACTTTCTCAAAATTGTCCCTCTCTATTTAAAATTAGTTCCACAAAATTTTGGATTTCAAAGCCTTGGGTCAAGCTACCAAGATAATTGCTGAATTAATCAAACTTGCAATCTCTTAAAATACAGTTGTATTTCAGTTTTAGGGGTCAAAAATTATCAAAGTAATCCCAATACACAAATGATACCTCTCACTGGCCACTAAGGTCCAAAAAGTTTAAAATTCTGTTTTCAAAAGTAATCCTCTCTAGCAGCCTCTAAAACTGCAATTCTTGTTTTACATCTGAGGTAACAAAGAAAATAAAAACAATTCACTTGGTATTTATTATAGTAAAAGTTAACTACTGACCTCTCTACCTATTCTATAGACTACTGTTAACCTTGTCTGCAGGAGGGTGGTGATCTTAAGAATTGTGATTGTTAATGGCCATTGAATGCAGCAGTCTCAGACCACTTACTCCCTGGTATATCACATGCTTCAGACTTTGCCAGATGGGAAAATGATAAGAAGACGAGGAAGATGGCAGGTCATTCTTGAGGCAGACTTGAGAAAATTGCTGCAAAATGAATTGTGTAGGTCTGTAGTGCTTTACCCAGCACTTTTCTGTTTTAATTTATCAAGTCAAAGCTTGTTGACATGAAAGTGAATGAAATTACTGTGTGCTATGCTCTAAGAAGCCAGCTCAAAGATTTTGTGCATCACCTCAGCTGTAAATAAAAAAGAGGAACCAGGAAATACTCTGCATACCAGTGTTCTCCATAACATTTTATACACATGTGCTACATGCTCAAATCCCATTATTAATTTTAGCTGTAAAATAAATAAAGAATCAAGTCCCTCCAATTTGTCAACAGTCTTTTTTATGCCTGTTATTAATTAAATCAAACTGATATTAGTGGTATTTCCTCACCTAGGTTTTAAAACATTTATATATTGTCTATATCATGCACTAATCAATTCCATACAGAAGAGATATTTTTGTAATGTGGGGGAGTACATTCAAATGAGCACAGCAGTACTGTTTCATACGATAGTCCAGATCTCCAAACCAAGGAAGGGGTGGAAAGTTTTGCCCACAGTAACCCAAGCTTAGAAATCTTCCCTAGATACTGACAGCCCAAAATACATCTTGTCTTTGTGCAGGCAAGGAAATATGTTTAAGAATCATGAGATTAAACAATATACATTTCAAGCTGCTGCATTTTGTTTTCTATATTTGAGTCTTCCAGAGTTTAGTGTTTCAAATTTTATGGCTCTGACATAAACTTTCTATTTATTATAATAAATCTTGCTGTTTATTGTAATAATGCTTCAGGGGTCCCCGTGCTGTAATTATGAGAATCACACTAAGTGCTGCATGACTCAGAATAGAACCACTGTAGAAGAGCAATACCATACAGCTCTGAACAATTTTCTCAGGGTCTGAAGAACAGATTCATGTCTCACCTGCTTTTTCTCCCTTCTCACCTTATTGCTTGATGTCTTTTGTGGGAATCAAGGAAGGCACCAAACAGAGGGAAGGATGCAGAGTACAGACCCTTGCTTTAAATATTATGCTGGTATTAGTGGTCATGTCTGAGGCGGGAGGGTCATTACAGTGGCTTTAGGGAGGTCTGCACTATATAGCACAAAGCTTGGTAAGCTAACTCTGGCTTTACTTCATCTAATATACAGCATGAGCATTGCCAGACTTGAACAGCATGGATGTAAATTAGCATCTGTACAGCCAGACATGAGGATCCACACTGCTCCTGGTTGATCAAGGCAGGACAGAAGCAGTCCCTTATAAGCTAAGTCAGCAGATTTGCAGTAGAGGGCATCTGGTTGAGAGGTAGGTATTATTAGCTTTGACATTATTTCTGATTATTATGACTTGCTCAAAAAAAGTACTAATAAGTAGCTTATGAGCTTTTGTTTAAACTGGTAAATAAAGTATTTATCAAATTGTAGCACATACATTCCATAAAAAACCAAACCAAAACAAAACCACCTGCAATATCAGTGGTGTAAGCAAGACAATTACTGAAAAACTCCATTCCTGAAAACTTGTTCTAAATGTTTTATCACATCCTAGGAACTAATATATGACAAAATCCTTTTGCTCTTAGTGCTGTCACATTTGTGCAAGATGAAGGTTGTTGTCTCACCCACACAGACGATAGGATGACACTTTAATTGGAAAGTGACATTGTTGGGAACATTTATGAATAATTTAGTATGTCCTCCCCACTCATCTTTTTATATGTTCTCTAAGTCATTATTTTATTTATTATTTATTAAGGACTGACATTATGCTGAGAGCTGTGCAGAATAAAGGAGAACACAAAGTCCTTGCCCTTGTGGATCTTACGCAGCAAGAAACATAGAGAGCCCTTTTCCATCCTGCTTATAAGATAGTAATCACATTCTGGCTACGTTTCAGACATTCTCATCTCTGGGAGTTTGTCTTTGCTGACAAATATAATAATAACAACATTAATAATAAAAATATCTCAGCATGAATGTTCTGTTAAGCTTGGCTGTTTTTAAGGTCCTTCTTACCCTCTGAGACCTTCATATCCTGCTCTAGTTTTCCTTTTCCCCACAGAAATACACAGATCTTCTTTCCTTGTTGGAATGAGGTTGATCAACAGAAACAATTCTGTCTTTATTTACAAGGAGCTGAACCACTCTACCCTTTTACAAAACAGAAGTATTCCTTAACTGTTTGCTTATTTCTCTTTTTTTGTTGTTTGTTTGTTTATTTTCTTAATTTACATATGTATATCAACTTGCTTGTGACAAGTTGGATTAAAAAGCTTTGCCTTTATCTTTTATCTTTGGTTGCAGAACTCTGGCACTGCAGACCCCTGGCCTCTATTCAGGCCTGTAGCACAAACATACAAAGAAGCACTAAAGATTTGCTGAGTGATTTATTATTACGGATGCAGGATTGACTTCCTGATTTTTATTAATCTAGAAACAACTCTTACCCTATTACATCTGTTACCCGTATTAGCTTTTTGGACATGTGTCCCCACTAGAGGAGAGAAAGTCAAGCAACCTCTTGGGAAAGTGTATGGGAAGTGCCCCCAGTCAAAGATGGAACTAGGCTTTTATAGATTAAAGTGGATTTACTGCTGTCATTTAACCATTAGCCATACCTCCAACATCTCCCATTGGAGAATAAAAGGAAAACAGCAGAAAAACCACAAAGGCCCTCTTCTAACCAAGCAAACTCTTTTGTTTATCTGTTCATTCCTACTTTACCTCTGTTTTGGGCCTCGTTATGGCCGGGCAGGGCTGGGCTCCGTGTTTTTCAACACTGGAGAGCAGCTGTTATGCACATCAACTTGGCCTCTCTACCTTTCAAGGTTGTAACCAGCTCAGAGTTTCCTAGGCCTTTCCTTTTCTTATGGAAATCTTTCAACTTCAGGCCTGGGCCTGCAAATCTGAGAGACAAAAACCAGTTGAATCATAGAGGGAAGCTGAGGCAGGCATATTGACAGACAGAGCATCCTGCTTCACGCTGAATCACAAAACCACATACATTAAATTTTGTTTTGAGGGGAAAATAAACCTGAGGTAGAGACAGTAAGGAGCAGAACACTATTTGACAACCTATTTTTTTGAACCTTCCATTATGAAAAGAGAAAAAGCTATCCTTACCATTGTCACCTCAAGTCTGGCATTGCACAAGTGTTATCTCTTGAGGGGAAGCTAAAGTGCAATTGCAATTTTTACACAAAAAACAGTCGGTTTTCCAACAGCAAAAAATCAGTGATGGAGAGTAAGAGACAACATGCTGGAAAGGGAGGAATTTGCAGGGCCCAGAGTAGTACGCAGTTTCAGTGCAGTGAGAACTAGATGAATGTGCATGAAGCCTAATTATCTGAGTGAAAGGTCATCAAAATCAATTTGCAGCATGAGGTACAAAGGTCATTATCAGATTCAAATCTTCTATGCCTATTTAAAACACAACAAAAATTAAAATGGTTGCTTTAAATAACTATGATTAGTGAAGAAAAAAGGCATGTCATTGAGCCATCTGTGTAAATATTTGTGCTACCTTTAGTTTTTATTTAAAATATTGCAAGTAATGAGAGGTGTGTTTTTGGAAGGCAGTGTTTCTGAAAGAGACTCCATTCATTCCAGGATCTATATTGCTGACAGAATTGAAAGCAACTCTCTAAAATTCCAGTCCTCTGAAATCAATATTGTAATTTGTAATTTCTTTCTTTTTCATTAAAGACCACTTCAGTATTATTTTTATTTTCAATTTATGGAACGAGAGAGACTAGAATACATCATTTTCTTATCTGTGGTTAAATTGCTTACTCAGGGGTGCAGATTGCCTGTTTTGTTTTGCCTGGTTTGTTACAGCATCTTGCTGACAAAACAAACCTTGTGCAAGCAAACACAGATTGGTATAGGCAGTAGAAAAGACATCACAGCAGCAACATCTAATACTTAAAAGTATACTCAGAAATTAATTTACACTGGTTCTGAAGGTAAATGTAATGTGTAATACAATAGAAAAAATATCAGATCTGTCAGAAAAGAATGGCTACCAGAGCAATTTTCTTATTGAGCCTTCTGTTAGTTAGGACATCAGAGGAAAGGAGTCCATATAGCGAGCTGTCATTCAACAGGAAAGAGTTGCTAATCTGAATATAATTACTGAAAAGGTGAATAAAGTTTTGAAAATTGTACATTAATTCCCTTTTGTGTTTTCTTCCCTCTTTTTCTGACACACAGATTCTCCATTCTCAATCCCCTGTGAAGAAAGAAACACTTGAAGTAGAAGAACGACAAGATGGATATGGGGTGGCCAGCATCCACTAATTAGATACATTTGTACAGACAGGAATTTCTTCAGCTTTCCCACTTTGTCTACACTGTGGTTTTTTTCAGGCCACTAGAACCTGCAAGTGCCACCCTGGCAACTGCTCTGTGGCACTGGCCCTCCTCATGAGGAGGTGTGCAGAGCCTACAGGAAAATGAGAACTTGGTGCTCACAGCCACTCCTCTCCTCGGGAGATTTTTAGACATAATCTCTGATTTCTTGATACCTTCCTTGTATTCTGTCTCACTTAGAAATAGGAACAGCATAGATACCAACAAAAATGTTTTTTCCCTCATAACAAGCAATCTCTGATGTTATTTAATAATGATATGTTAACAGATGTAGACATCACACTTCAAACCTTAACCAAAAGAAGCTCTTTCTGCCCACATTTTCTTCCAGTTTTCTTTACTTCTATAGCTGTTCACTAGTTTGTTGTGGTTTTCCTCAATATTCAGCTAAAAACTTGATGCCCTAATAAGGGTACTGCTTTAATTTTGTTAACATCTTTCTTTTTCTGCAAATTAAAAAAGACCAAACTGTGCTTTACATTCTTGCAACAACATTTTGTGAATGAGCTGACCACCACAGCATGTTTCCCTTTGTGCCAGTCATGGAAATCTTCCTACCGAGGAAATGAGGTTCATTCAGCATTGCTAATGAAAAGATAAAAATACCCTGTATTTATTTTACAATTTGCTAATAATGAAGCAGACTGAGAGGATGACTGGTTGAATGCACTTAGAATAATAATAAAGGGCAGGGCAGATGCTGAGATATATTTTTCATGTTTCTTCTAATTGATGTTTGTTTCTCATGTCCTTTGTATTTCCTGAATTAGTGTAGCGTTCTCTGAGGGTATTTCAACCTAATTTTCCTCTCCTGGCAGCTGCATCCTTGATGATACTCAAGGAATAGTTCCAAGCTTGAAACCAGGCTTCACTGGTTCCAGATCTCAGGTGGAAGTTGACTACTCCACCCCTGCACCCAGGGCCAGCCACAGTGGGCTGTGGCTCTGGGCTACACTAAACCTGCAGGTGCTGTACTGTTGAGAGCCCAGTGCCCCCTCATAAAGCAGTGCTGCTTTGACATCGTCTCATATGCCCCTAGCTGACTTGGGTTACCAGGTTGCAAGCAGAAAACTGCTGATTTAAAAGTATGCTTTCAGTGGGTAGAGGTGAAACCACTGTGATGGACTTGAGTTAGGGTCTCAGTGACAAATAGACAGCCAGATTGGAAAAATGTCGGCTGAGTGAACTCAATGAGAGCAAATGGTACATCATCTCCATCCCACTGATGCCATGAAAAGTAAACTCTTATGTTGATTGAAGAGTATTAGAAAACAAAACTCCAACAGTAATTTTTACATCACAGTACATTAAAGCTCTCCAAGATTTTTGTTTTACGGCTACTAGCTGTACTTTTTACTAAATTAAGACTAACTGAGATACAGTAATATTCCTTTCTCACAGAGAATAATAGGAGTTTAGCCTCTGAATATAAAGATTTTCTCACTTCAGTTATTAACAAAATAGTGCTGTAACTTTTCAGTTTGGAGTGTCCCAATTACAAACACAGAAGTAAGCAATGGTCTAACATCAATGCTCCACTGCTGAATCAAATCTTCCTTCTACAACTGACTCCTGAGGTAGCTGCTGGTATACACATTTAGTTCCTGCTGACTGATCAGTACCCTTCTCCTGTAGAGCCAATTTTGCCAAGAGCCTTTGGAAAAATTTGACTCGAACTTCCCCTGCTAAGTCAGGCTACAGACATGTAGTTTGGGTGCAAACAGGCTAGTAACTCACTTGTCTGAAGAATGCAATATGCTAACAGTGTTAAGAGATCCTAACTCCCCATTTTGTGTGAATTTCATTATCACAGTGTGTTTGTGCTTCACTTGATACCACAACACAGTTCTGAAAAGCTTTTCTGAGTGAAGTGTATGTGCAATCCTGTGTTCTTCCTTCCTCCCGTGTCTTGTCATCTCTTGAGGACTTGGCACCATGAAAAATACTCTACATTCAAGCATTATATTGTGTGATTTATGATTAAAATATTATTTTGGTTAGCCCAGCAACTTATAGTGTAGAACACAATACATTTTTTTCCTGTGCACCTTAAATCCACGACATTTCCTTCAGGATTTACAATCTTGATAGCAATCAACTTGCAGGGAATTTGACCTTACTCATATTTCAGTGCCATATTACTCTTCGTGCTCTAATCTTGCAAATATGTTCAAAGTAATTAAATATTGCTTCAGTGAAATCATGGTCTCAAGAGGATGTTCTTGTAAATAAGCATTTCATTTCAATGACTTGAATTCTTGACATGGAGTAGAAAACTGATCCCAGGTAATCCACAGAGCTGAAATTAAACAAGGAAGGTCTTCATGATTGCAGCTCTGCAGAGACACCAAAAGATCAACAAGTGTATTTGATGGACATATGTAACCTTACATGCCACATAAAATGAAGGCTTTAAATTGCACTAATGAGACTATCTGGGTATGGAGCACATTATTAAGAAATCTCTCATTGTTTAGCTTGTAATTATTTTTACTGGCATCTGCCTTGATGAAAGGCAATGTCAGTGAAGTTCTAAGAGGCTTTTGTGAGAGGTTACTGAGTAATCTCTAAGCTTCTCTGGAGTTTTCATGGCCATAATGCACAGACATCAGAGGGCAAAAAAATAAAGACCAAAAGGAATCACTAATTTTCTAGTGAGCTTACACAAACTGCTAACAGTTCCTTAAAAATACATACCCAGAGCATTGACGTTGCAGGGTGAAATGTTTGAAAGAGGAAATTACAATGGTCAGTGCTTGGTCAGCTTTAATTTGCCACCACTAGGACATTAACATAACACTCCAGTTATCACTGATAACAATAAGTCCCATTTCTCAGTATATATTATGTCATATCCCCATATTTAACCCAGATGAGATAGCCTATACTCTCAAACCTCTCTTTTTCCCTTCTGTCTCCAGTTTTGAAGGTTTCCCTCACTTCATAAAAAATAAATTCTGAGTCTCAAAAAAACACTTCTTAGCAGCATTTGCTAATGTTTTGTCTGCTTTCATTTCTTGTGACCAGAAGCTCTGTAATTTTGCCTCTTAATCAAAGTTTGATTCCTCAAAGATCTCATAATGTTTACAACCACTTCTGACAAAAACAAAGCATTCTGTAAATACTATCTTCAGGTTTTATGTTTCCCTTCCTGTTCGAACAGAAGTTGGGAATGCTGATGTCCTTGCAGTAGAAGGACTTACTTGAAGGCTAATTTAACTGGCTCACTGCCTTTCAGCTAAGGTCACTGTGTTACCTCCTGTATCCTGTTTTCTGGTCCATTTCAAACTTCACATCAGTTGTTGACATGGAATTTACTGATGAATGTGCCCTAAGAAGACCATAAAACAATTTGTGGAGCAAATAAGAAGGTTATGAAGCCAATGACATAACCAGTGATTTTCTACTCTGTCTTGTGTATGTATCATAATTTCCGCATACCTGCATCACAAAATTAGTTAACACGCATCTTGTTCTTTGTGTTCTTCTCCTTCCTTCTGTTAGGTTTCAGAACTATTTCAATAAAAGGAAAAAGGAACACTACTCACTAGAAAACAGTTATTTAGGTACAATAATTTGTACTTTATGTCACATTATAATGGTGAGTGTAAATTTTCCTTTGAACCATGTTTTATTAACATTTTTTTTCCACAGAGTTACATCAAAAGACTCTATAAATAAGTGATGTGCTCAGCCTGCCAGCTCTTACAAGCATACCAATTACCTCTATTGGTTTCAGGACACGTAGTCAGTACTTTAAACAACCCAGATAATATTGCAAACTGAAATATTCAACATCTCCATCTTGGTATGCTGTCACCATGCAGAGAATGATTATAATTGGTAATCAGTTTCACTGCTGGTAAGTTGAGTGGCATGATGCATTTTATAACCATGCTTATGTCAAACTCAATTAACATTCTAACACAGTGTATTCCAAAGACGCAGTCTAAGGGAACAAAGCAATTTTACAATTTATTTATTTTTTAATTCAAAATTCTCAGTTCCATGAAGAGCACAAATACACTTACTGATACTGTAGCACTTCTCAGCTTTGCTTGCTTGAGGAAGAGAGGATGAACATATATATTTCATTTCAAATTCCTGTTGTAAGTGGGGTATGGCAATGACATGCAAAACTGCTGTACCAAGATATAATATGCATTATGATACTGTGACCTGAAAAAAGGCTTAATTATATTTTAAAAGAATACTGATCTAATGAGAACAATTTTTATTGATTAATTTATTTAATAATCATGAGCATCACAGCCCTTTCTCAAATTCCACATAAATAAATGGGAAAACAAGATAATAATGAGAAAGTTAATATAGGGCAGATAAAAGCTGCAACAGAAAAGGTGGGGAGGGAGTTTTTAGAAGGGCTTGTAGCAAGAGGACAAGGGGTAATTGATTAAAACTGGAAGAGGGGGGAGTTAGGTTAGACATTAGGAAGAAATTCTTCACTATGAGGGTGGTGAGACACTGGAACAGGTTGCTCAGGGTAGATGCGGAAGCTCCATCCCTAAGAGTTCAAGGCCAGGTTAGGTGGAACTCTGAGCAACCTGGTCTAGTGCGAGGTGTCCCTGACCATGCAGGGGGGTTGGATCTAGATGGTCTTTAAGGTCTCTTCTAACTCAAACCATTCTATGATTCTATGAACTTTGTGGAATTCATAATCACTGAAAAATCTTGCCCCCACATTGACACCTCTCTTATGGGTTTCGCCTGCCATCCTTAGCATCAGTTCGTAATCATGTAGGAGCTTTCATAGCACAGAAAGGAAGAGATAAAATATGCAAAACATCATTTAAATAATAATGATAATAAAAAAACAGCAAATCCAAATCTTACTAATAGACATGACACAACTTGTCTAGAGTAGTCCTGTTACACCCATTATTAGTTTTTCATATTATTCACATAGCTGGTCACAACTTTCTGATCCGTCTATCCTGATGGAAGTGACAGCATTTTGCTGGCATGTCTTCTCCATGTGTTCTCTCCTCTATGCAGTAGCTGAATCACATAGGTATGCCATTGAAATATCCATACTCTGAAATTACAGAATGACACAGTAGTTGAAGTTGGAAGACATCTCTCGAGGTTATTTGGTCCAACCAAATGGTCTCAAGCAGAGAAAACAGGTTTCCCAGAGTCATAGCCAGATGTCTTTTAAATATTTATTTTAAATAAAGAGGTTGTAGGAAAGGGAAACCCCAAAATGCATTGCTGTTTTGCTCTTCCTTGTTACAGCAAGTTTGTGGGGTTTTTTGGTGGGGCAGAGCAGGAAATACTGAAAAAACATTAAAACATAACTGCAAGATTCATAGTTCTGCAGATTAGAAAGTAAACAAAAACATGGTAACATCTAATTTGATTTTTTTAAGATAGAAACACAACTCACTTTGTGGCAGGTGAGACTGATTGAAGTTAAAATAAATGTAAACATGTTTTTATTGAAGTATTTAAACCTCTTGATTCTGTAAAATGGGCACGGAAATCTTGAAGGAGAAATGCTGCCATGAAAACTTTTTTAAGAATTCTTTTAATTTTAATCTTTTTTGTACTTCTATATGGTACTGCTAATTCACCACAAAATTGTCAGAATGAAAACCCTTCATCAGCTCATAGAAAAGTAAAAAAAATTCTAGGAACTTTTACTAGCAGGCTCAGACTGAGTTATTCCAACTTACTTTGCTGATCTTCAAAACATGAAAAAACTGTCAGTGAAGTAGCTGACCTCAGCTGTAAGTTGTATGGATAGGAACACACCATATGAAATAGAAATCCTCAAAATTTGACTATTTCCATCTTTCAGTCCTCCAAAATGGAGAGGTGCAATGGAGCACGTTCTAACAAAACCTGACCAAAGACTGACATGACTAGTTTCTGTTTCGCAGTGTCATTCACTGTAAATTTTTATGAACTGTTGACCTGAAATTTAGAAAGAACACTCTCTTATCTTTCTGGAAGAAAAGGAAAGGTGTTTTGCTCTGCCATATTTCAGGGAGGATGGCACAGGATGACAAAAATTCGTATCTTTACATCTTGAGAGCAAGACCCTATTCTTACTTTCTGGTAAGACAGACGTAATTTTCATCACTCTCTGCTTTCCTCCACAGCCCCAGCTTCAAGGTTATGATTTTCTGTTTACTTCTTCTACTATCTTTGTGCTGATGCAAACCTTTTCTGAACAGATTGTAATCTTTATTATTATATACAGTTGTCTACCTTGTTCTTGACCATTGAAGCCTAGACAGAGCCTTGATATTACCTGGCAAATTCATCAGAATAATCCTGTGTTCATTTAAACCTATTGTAAGAAGTTATTGATACAAAGATTTGACCAGTCTCTGGTATCAGCTTTGCCTCTGATTCGGACATATTGATTTTTCTTACACCATTTGCTACACTGATTCCTTTCAGAGTATTAACATTTGGTAACATGACTGCAAACAGTTATCTAAGTAATTTGCTATAATTTTTGTTTCTTTACCCCTAGCAGACTATTTCAATGTGATCTTAGTTATTTTTAGGACATCTGAATTAAATATTCCCTTAATATTAACATTTTTGCATTCTTAGGAAGAAGCTTTTAGCCTTGGCTATATTCAAAACATATTTTACATTAGCAGCCTGGCTCCAAACCTCAAGGAATAATGACTGCAATATATCAGTGCAAAGAACTTTTCTTACTGTTAACTTAGTTGTTCCTGAGAGGGCCTAACAACCCTGATGTCACATCTAACCACTCCATTTCCCTGAAAAGCAATACATTCAAAAAGGCAAGACACTTATTTAAGCAGTGTCTTTTACACAAACCACATTTCTGTTTATCCCAAGAATAACTTGCAACAGCACTGCATGGTATTTTGGCTACAGAGCTGATTAATGTAACACATCTTTAACAGGACTCAAGGCAGTGTAGCTCTCAACACTGACTTAGTATGCATGGTATATTTGCTCAGTGGCAGAAGCTTCTGTGTTTTGAATATTGTCACAGATTGAATTTAACATTTTTGAGGATTTGTTTTTAATTTGTCAACTTCTGAGAATGTCTGACCAGTTATTTCTCTCATTAGGTATAACATTCATCACAGTAGGAGCAGAATGCATGATGTACATTGTTCTGCAATAGACTTTTATAATTGCTTTGCACTGATAATTAGTATTCATGTGGCATATTTACTTTAGTACAGGAAAGAGAATCTGCTCTACAATGTGAATACTCTGTGATTCTGTTAGTAACCTTATTAATGGAGAATAAATATGTGAAACAAGATTTTGGAATCTGACAGAATTATTATTGCTCTGATGTTAACTTAAGAAAATAATAAAATCATAACAACCTATATGTTATCTGCTGCACTAATGCCTGGACAGTACTTATTATTTAAAAGCTTTGGCACTGCATTTTAAGTTGCAGATGCATTTACATTCAGTGATAAGTGGGAGTAATAATATGGAAGATTTTGTCATTACCAGCCATCCCTTTCTTGAGCCAATTCTCTCTCTCCTTTATTTCTCTTCAAACACCAAAGTAGAGCTCCTTATATTGAAGTAATATTTATTCCATAAAGTATATAATATAATCGCCTAATATATATATAGCCTAATATATATAATAATAACCTAATATATATAATAGCCTAATATATAACAAAAGGGATTACAATACATTTTAGAAATGCAATAGTGATTATAAAATAAATATAATGCCAAAATACTTTTGACATCATAGGATTTTGTCCATAAATTGAGCTTCCTTCTTTCTTAGAAAATAATCTTTGAGTATCCGTGGCTCCATCTATCAGCCTTATCTTTCATTTCCTTTTCACTTTTATCATAGTCTGGATTCATAGAAAATATAGGAAATAATAACTCATATTAAAACAATGGCAGGGAAGACATCCTACAGGCATCCTACACTGAAATGATTTATTTCTGTGGCTATTTCAGATTTTTAAAATTAAAATAACTTCTCTGTTATATCTAAGTATTTTTGTATCTGAATTTCAAAAAGGCATGACACAGGTCAGTCCTCCTTTGCAAGCAGATATGCATATACTGATGTAATAGTTATTTCTAGTAAAATATTTGTGGGAAGCTAATTTCACTCTGAAAAGCTTTGTGAAAATTATTTTTTTATGCATGCATTTTGGAATATATTTTCTCACAAATATTCAATGAAAGAATAGAAATAATTCCATACTGTATCTGAGATCAATCTAAATGAAATAATTCTCACACATTTAGAAGCTGAGATCAAACACTCATAATAAGAGACCTGTGATTAATTCAGGAGGAAGAAGGCTTTGAAATTTTTGTGACATTTAGCTGACAATGTATTTGGCATGTAAGGTTTTTTTCACAGAAATTTCCTAAGTGATGCCAAATGTTCTTATACACTAACTGTTTTAATTTATCCTACCTGCGCTCTGTAGTTTTTACAATTTCCTCTCTGATAGTTACTCTCCTTCATTTCCAACCACCTTGCTTTTATTGTGCTCCTCCAATACAATCTCTCATTCTCAGTCATGTGCCATAAAGAACTTCATGTTTTCTCCAGCTCCATATCTGTGTCATAGAATCATAGAATCACAGAATGGCCAGGGGTTGAAAGGGAGCCCTGGGGATC
This sequence comes from Apus apus, assembly GCF_020740795.1. Lineage (NCBI taxonomy): Eukaryota > Metazoa > Chordata > Aves > Apodiformes > Apodidae > Apus > Apus apus. The sequence continues at coordinate 63,511,953 of NC_067312.1, read as the reverse complement.
ACCGAGTCCAAGCCCTCATCTAAAAGCAGGATCACCTAGGGCAGGTCACACAGAAAAGTGTCCAGACAGGTCTTGAAGGTCTCTAAAGGAGACTCTGCAACCTCTCTGGGAAGATTGTTCCAGTGCTCCATCACCCTTACAGTAAAGAAGTTTTCCTCCTGTTGAAGTGGAACTTCCTGTGTTTCAGTTTGTGTCCATTGCCCCTTGTCCTGTCACAGGACACTACTGAAAATAGTCTGGCCCCTTCTTCTTGAGACCAACACTTCAGTTATCTGTAAACACTAGTAAGATCCCATCTTTGTCTTCTCTGGACTAAATAGCCCCAGGTCTCTCAGCCCTTCCCTGTAATACTGATGTTCCATTCCCTTAATCATCCTTGTAGTCCTCTGTTGGACTCTACCTAGTATATCCCTGTATCTCTTGAACTGGGTGAAACTGGCTTTCTTCCAGTCCTCAGGCACCTCTCCTGTTTTCCATTTTTCCTTTTGAAAATGATGGAGAGTGGTTGAGCAACATCATCAGCCAGCTTTCTCAGCACTTGTGGGTAAAGCCCATCAGGGCCCATGGATTTGTGTGTTTTCAGTTTACCCAAATTATGTCTAACCACATCCTCCCTGATCAGTGGAGTATTCCACCTTTCAGGCTTTCTCTCTTACTTCCAGGATCTGGGATTCCTGAGGACTGGTCTTAGCAGTAACGACTGATGAAAAGAAGGTATTCAGTAACTTTCTTCTCTGCATCCTCTGGCACCAGGGCTCCCAATTAATTCAGCAGCAGGCCCACATCTTCCCTATTCTTCCTTTTATCACTGACATACTTGGAGAAGTCTTTCTTATTATTCTCTTTTATTTCTGTTCTTGGTTTGGCTTTTGGTGGGTTTTTTGGTAGTGGGGGAAGGGCTACAGGAGTGGGTCCGGTAAGAAGCTGAGAAGCTCCTCCTGCTCCAATACCAGCCAAGGAGCCATTAGAGGGACAACAGGTGCACCTCAGCAATTAACATACAAAAGAACGGCTGTAACACCTGAGCAGAGAAGGAATGAGAGAAGAGTTGAGCTTGAGGAGAAGAGCGGTGCTGGAGAAGGAGAGCCGTGCTAGTGGTTGGTGAGGAAGAAGGGAAAGAAGGTGCCCTAGCAGAAGCTTCCCTGCAATCCATGGCGAGATGGCAGCTGTCCCCCTGCACTCATGGAGGAACATGGTGGAACATTCCCTGAAGGTGCCAGGAGGGGTGAACTTGGCCAGTGGACTTTGATTTTGGGGCCAGTGGATTCCGATTACACAGCTTTGGAAGACCCCAGCACGAGGAAGTTGGCTGTTCCCAAAGGAGGCCGTGGCTCTCTGGGAAGCCCATGGTGGAGCAGCTTGCTCTGGACCTCCTGGGAAGGACTCATGAAGGAGAGGTTTGTGGCGGACTCTCTCCCATGCAAGGGACTGTGTGGTGAAGCAGGAGAGAACTGTAAGGAATCCTTCTTCCTGAGGAGGAAGGAGTAGCAGGAACCACCAGCCTGTGAACTGACTCTAAACCCCAACCCCTGTCCCCTGTGTTTTGCAGGGAAGGAGGGAGAGAAACAGGGAACAAAGTAATTTGGACCCAGGAAGAAGGGAGCGATGAGGTAACATATGCAAGCCCTGCTCTGTGTGTTGCCTGTGTCCTGTGTGTGTTTGATTAGCGTTAAATTAAATTATTATTTTTCCACAAGTTGAGTCTGTTTTGCCTGGGATCTTAACTGGTGAAGAATTCACCTTGTTCTTTGTCTCAACCCACGATCTCGGTCCTCCTCATCCCAAAGTGTGTGTGCGGAGAGGGAATCAAGTGAGCAGCCATCGGGCTCTTCCTTTGCTGTGTTGGGCCCAAAACCATGACAACTTCCTTTGCCAGATTTAATCCTAAGAAGATGCTGGCCTTGTGTCCTACGTACCCTGACAGTGTTCCTGTAATTCTCCCAAATGAACAGTCCCTTTTTCCACATACTGTGAACTTCTTTCTTCCATGAGTTCTCCTAAACTCCTTGCTCATCCATACAGGTCTTCTTCCTCATCTACTCGATTTTATACTCAAATAAATGCACCTATCTTGATTTTTTAATATTAATCAGTTCTCTTGGCCCCACCTACCTTCTAGAGTCCTAGCCCACAGGATTCCTCCAAATATGTTCTTGGAGACCTACTTTGAAGACCATGTGTCACACAAATACCCTGAACTTCTCTCCCTTTTCAATTGACATCACAACATCCACACCCTAAATGACAACCTGCAAGCAATTATCAGGTCAGCTGAAGGGCATTAGCATCTAGAAATGCATTATTTCACTGTTCTTTAAATTATCACGTAGTTCCATACAGAACTGTATGTAAAGCATCGGAAGATTTGCTTTGCAGTTTTCTTGTGCTTTATTTAACAGCTTACTCACATCCACAATATGATTATTACCCTTCACATTTTTTTGTTGGAGATAATGGCTCCTCATCTATTTCTACACCTTTGGGACCCGGTTCTATGTGAATCTTCTGAGCTTACAAATTTAGCAACATCACGTAAAAATAAAAAAGCAAAGATGGATACCCTGACAAAAGACAGCTAAGGGCTGTGGCAGTCCGTTGAGGTCCAACATCAGTAGCAGCCATTGGAAATTAAAATGTTTATGCAACTTCCTCTCTTATTGAGAGGTTTGATCTAAAAGGGACTGAGGGTTTCAAGCAGCAGTTGCCTCACACAGAGGAACAGTCACTGCTGGACCATATTTTAGAGCGGTAACTAAGATACCACCCTCATCACGTTCAGAAACTATTACTGACACCAGTATTTAAATTTACATTTTACCCGGTTTATTAGGGGAAAAGCCAAATTAAAAGACAAGGGTTCAGGATAGGCAAGTTGGGGGATATATCAGGGAAATAATTTAAAAAGTAATATGGCCTTCTTAAATAACAATGTACACTCCCAAGAACAGGTGCAAGGCTCAAGGGTGTAAAAGGGAGGAGGATGAGCCCAATGAAAAATGCTCTTTTAGAGATTGTGATGTGTCTAAGTTGGAGGAACCAGGATTACCAGTAAATGGAGCAAGGGGAGTAGAGTACACAGCCTTACTCTGTTCCTGAGACAGTCTGGCTTGAGGAGGTTTATCCGGCCAATCTCTTCTTTGGCATGGCTACCTGCCTCACGTGCCAAGGTGGAGGGCTGCCCCATGCCTTAGTGGATTTGCAGTGGTAGGTTGGTTCCTCACCCTGATGATCTCTTCATTGTCCTTGTGTAGCTTGTCCAACGTTTGTGGCCAGTACACCTCCCAGCAAGCTCCTTGTAAACCAAGCACTGAAATCCCCAACAGCAATCAGCCACAGCAAGTGAACCTCCAGCAGGCAAGTGGCAAGCAGCATCTCTCTGGTGGCTACAAACCTTCCATCTGCAACTCTCCTCTCCAGCTGCCAGTAAGCAGCTCCCAGCAAACAACAAAGAACCAACCAGAGCCACTACCTTTTATAGTCCAAAGCCCACTGTCCCGTGGTGTGGCATTGCATTGTCTCATAGGCCTTAGCCAATTAGAATTCCATACCCATGGTTCCAGAGCCTGGGTGGGGACTGCCAGGGTGCAGTTTGCAACTTTGTATCTTTTTTCCCTGCCTTTGGATCTGTCAGTCAAACAGGCAAGTTCATGCTTGTGTATGTCCTTGAACAGTCAGCAAGAAGGCAGGGATCAGTAGCCATTTTGCCTATAGTGCCTGCTGGCTGAAAAGGTATTTTATATAGTGTTATGTGCAGGGAGATGGGCTGTTCCCCACATAGTCTCTCCAATACATTTTTCTGAAGACTTCTGAGAAATTACTAATAGCATGATTAGTGGTAGATAGAAATTTGACAGCATTTGTCAGGGCTGGTTTCAGTTTGCAACGAGGAATCTGCCTTTCGGGTTTCCACTGGTTTTAGGATTCCTGCAAGGGACTCATGTGGGGGATCCCTGTCTCCTTCCATGGTGATGGGCAGCAGCACAGCCATCTTCCCCGTATTGACATGTGCTTATGCCAGAGATCCCCATGAGTGTCCTCATATTCAAAACACCTGTATGAGATAGGAAAGCACAGTTTGATTTATTAGTTTGCCTGGGATTTGCATACAGGGATCTTGGACAGGGAGACCCTCAACCACCATTACAAGGTCACCCAAGAAAGACGAGAGAGGTGGAACACAGAGAACAGGGCTGCTGAAGGATTAAGTCAGCCATGTTTTGGTTTTTTATCCTATCATGTGGCAGGATAGGCTCCTTCAAGGCATATACCAACAGGAGTGACCAGGTTCAAGTGTTGGGGGCTACAGCAGTGTGTGTTGTGGGAGAAGGCTGTGGAGCAATGTGGGATCATGGCAGCTGGCTTCATTCACCACTGATGCTGACAAAAACAGCACTGGAAAGAAAACTCACCCTGAGACATGACTATGTCAGTTGGAGAAGCACAGGCCAACCCAGATAAAATGTGTTTAAGAAAGGCCTCAGATACTGGGGCTGAAGTCCCATTATAGGGAGGGCATAGTGTGCCAAAGGGTGCCCCTGAGGGACACCCATGCCAGGACAGGGCCACCCCTGAGGGACTGTGGCCATGGAAGACCCTGCAACCTGTGAAAACTAGGGTACCTGAGAATGGAGATGGGAAGGACAGGTGTTCACCTCAGTGTGTGTGCACAAATGCTTACATCTTTTTCTCCCTCAACACCTGAATCAGTGGTCAGAAGTTTGTTTGAGAGTAGATTAAATTCCCTGCTTGTACCAGTGCTGACTGCAGTGGCAGTGGTGATGGAGGGTTCTGCAAAGTGCAGGCAGCTCCCACCAACAGCTAGGCAGCAACAGGCATCGTGCTTACTGAGCCAGGCTCATGCAGAAGCATCGCCTCCACCTGATATTTCAAAACTCCCATGCCCTGTGGAGCGACAGCACTGGTGCCACAGCTCATGTGTCAAGGCATTAAGTGCCTGAGACAGCAGCATGCAAGATTTAAGTTCACTTAAGTAGACACTGGATTTGATATTTTAATATTTCTTTCTGCTATAATCTTCAGGCCATTCAAGCTTCTTCAAAACATCAAATGTCTTTTTTTTTTTTTCCAGTGGAATAGGGTCTGAGGGTGCCAGTAGAAAATACAGCTTAAAGATAGACATGGTACTGTAAAGTGGAAACATACAGATGTTTCAGAGCCACAGGATCCCTTATATCCAGCCTCCCATAAAAGCTGGATGTATTCATTTTACATGTTTAAGACCAAGTTGTAAGAGCATATTCATCAACAAATGGCATAACCTCTAGCAAATAGTATGAGAGAGTTCAAGGCTTGTTCTCTGATACACTGCCATATGTGTGAGCTGAAAAATAACAACAGCAGAAGCATTGGCTACAAACACAGCTAAAGTAAAACTGTTAAGAGTGCACAGGGAGTACAGCAGTCATTAAAGGCAGGCAGTGGCATCATTGAGACAGCAAAGCTTGGCTGAACCCTGGGAAGGCAATTATATCAACTAAGTAGTTAATGTCCTGTCACATAACTCTGTGCTTACACCTGTCAGATACTCCCAAATATTCATATTGCCTATGCTTGATGGTCAACCTGGACCCCTGGAGGTGTAGACAAGCACTGTTAGAAGAGTACAATTCCTCACTGAAGATAAATCAAAGAATGTCTTGGAGACTACAACAGCACAGGAAGTGCAGAGTTGTACTCTTAATTACAAATTACAAAGATAATTTTATTTGTTGTTCTTAAACAGTTCTCTTTAGCTCTTCCTCTCCAAAAATACAATGCATTTTTCAAACACAAAGTTTAGTACTGCTGTAAGGAGAAGACTGATTACCCTGTCTGTAGCTAAGCAGAAAATCTGGACCTGCTGAAGGCTGCATGGGTTAGATTCCCACTTAATGAATTGAGTCCACCTTACTATCTACCTACCCTTGTCACAAATTCACACTGTCAGCCATGCTAAATGGGAGCACACCTTTATGAGCCGGACACATTTAATAAAATTACACACTAGGTTTTGTAAATATTCTGGACTTCTTGCTTTGTGCTGAAATAACAACTAAACAACAGTTGGCCTCAGCTCTACTCTGTGAAGCTAAAAAACCTCTGTTCTGTTTCTGTTCAAAAAGGGAATGGAAAATGGAGAAGGAAAAGGGAAATTGAAATACTGTAATGGTGTATATAGTATATAGCACAGTTAAAACCTGTATTTGGTTAATTTTTAAGTTGCAAATATTAAGGGTGGAATGTCTCCCTATTGAGTCACATAAGGGAAGCTTTATCTAAGAGAATTTCTGATAATTTTATTTCAAAATAACAGAATAGGGGGCTTCCTAACATTAGCACTGCACATAAACATTAAAGGTCATTCCTTGAAGTCTATAATAAGCACTAACCAGGTGCCTCTTCCTGCATTTTGGGACATTCCACTGTAGTTTCTCAGGTCTGCCTCCCTGAAAGGAGTTTAAGCCCTCTTCTAACTCATAAAAATACCCATTTACTCATATGCTATTCAAACTGGCCACAGACTTGTCAAGTTGTCAGGTTTTTGTCCCCCAAAGGAAAAACACAGTTGCAGTTTCTCTCACAGGACATAACTGGGTTATAATAAATGCAGCAAATGTGGTTCATTCTGGATGCCAAACACACACAAGTACTAGCTTTCCTGTCCTTGTCTCCCTGCAGACAAAAGACCTCAGCACAGAGAACACAATGTCACCCAGAACCTGCTCAGATTAACCAATTACACAAGGAGTTAATGGCATCCCTGAAATCTTTATGTGACTTTGGACCTATTTTGGAAATACCGTAGTTCCCAGAAGGCTTAAACCGAAGAGAAACAAGCATACTGCTTGTGTCAGAAAACAACTGACATTGAGCACAAATTAGATGAATGAGGTCTGTGTTAATATGAAACATCCATTTATCACCCTAGCTGAACACACAAAGGTAATTTGTAAAACCACAGTGTTTATTAAACCAATTACAAACAGGTGGCCTTGAAAACAATATGGCTTGCATGCTTTCTAGCCTTACAAAAGAATTGCGGCTCCACATACTATTTTTTTCTTCACTCTTTTCTCCTGTTTTTAATCTTCTTTGTTTCCCCCCCCCCCCCCACCCCCCAACTTGTGAGGTACCTTCCTTACTACAAAGGAGACATTATGCAGTATCTCCTGTGTCATATTGTGGTATTAGAAGTTCTGAGCAAACAGCTTTGATGTCAAAGGAGCAAAGAAACTTTTTGATAGTCAGTGTGTAACTTCTATGTCCAATGTACTAAATACAATTTAAACGCTTAATTTTCAGCAGTCTCTAGCCTGTTGTCTCCTCAGATGAGTGCCTAAGAAGCTCAGTTTTACACCTGTTACAATACACGCTTATTTCTAGACTGAATTACCACAGAAATTGTTGAAATTATCTGAGTAGATGGAATATTGATTTTAAACTAGATTATTCATGTGCATGAACACTACTTCAGGATGCAAAGCCTTGAAAGTCTAGGCTCTCCTTCTTCGTCTTTTGTTCCTGAGGATAAGGTAATACAGTTAGTTCAGTCTTAACAAGCCATGGTTTTTTGGCTTCTCCTAGAGACCAGTTGGAGACAGGTTAGAAAACCTTATTTCCCAAAGTGAGTTAAAACTCCCAAACAGAGTTAAAACGGTAGCAGCACTGAGCAGAGGGAGAACTTCATTTGTCTATAGGCATGCTATAGTTTGTCCATCTTAATGATTTAAGTATCTTCTTTGCAGTGACAGAATGCTGTGAATTAAAGTTCTACTTATGATTAAGCATAACCTGCAGATCCTTTTGTGCAGTACTGCCACTGAGCAGTTGTTCCCTGTCCCACATTTACATGACTGATATGCCTTGCCTTGCCTTGCCTTGCCGTTGCCTTTGCCTCGCCTTGCTTTGCCTTGCCTTCCTCCCCAGCCCCATCCACCCCCCTCCCAGCCTATTTATCCAGTTTGTCAAGATCATTTTGCATTTCAAAGTTGCCCTCCAGCACTTGCAAATTCTTTTAGCCTGCTGTCCTCATCAAATGTACTAAATATGCCCTACTTCATTATCTAGGTCATTAGTGACTAAAATAGTATGAGATTGGAAGCAAAGCTTTGGGGAATCCCCACTTGTCTTTTCTCTTCTGTTCTTACAGGGATTGTTAGTAAGTGTTCCATGGGCTTATGCAAGTGTGGGATATTTTCATTAAGCCCCTTTTTCCCTACCTTATTTTTTGGAATGAAGTGGTGGGATGAAGCTCCTGACCTGAAGTCTTGATTCCCAAGTGATTTGAAATTTGTATCCATTACTGCTCATAAGAAATCCTAGTACTTCTGGATCCTTGATGTCAAATAGTTTTATTGTCTGGCTTCTCTAATTCAGTAATGCTGGTGTAATTTCTAGTTAGGCCCTTAATACGCTGCAGCAGAATAAGGCAAGTCCACAAAAATGTATACTTGTGTTCAAAAGACTCCCCTTAAATGCTTGTAACAAGCTACTGTTGCTACCAAGAATACTTTCTAAAACACTGTAAGTTTAGGAAACAGAGGTAAATCTGTACATATCTACTTCAAAATTTTTAGCTCAAATCTGTGTTTATAAACACTGTTCTTTTATTAAGAAATAAGCCTTTTTGTAGAGATACAGCGATGGTGCGTTTTGTTCATTGGCTTACATTTAGTGAGTAAAATAGCAGAATCTCGTTTCAGAGAATAGCTCCATAATTTCTTGCACCTACCATAAAAACAAGCAAATTGACACCCTGCCAGGAGTAGCCAGAGGAGATCTTAGAAGAGAGTTCATAATGATACTGTTGCCATATTGCATGCCTGTAAATAATTCATTAAGTCAACCACCCTTTTGTTTTAAGCAAACATGAGCAGATGCCTTCTTAAATTGGATGCAGGCAACAGTTTTCATCAAAACATGGCTGTAATATGACACTTTAAAAAGTAACATTTTTCTCTTGTTGATTTTTGAAGTGTTATGAACTCTGATAATTCGCAGTGATTATTTCTGTTACACATCAAGTTTCTCCTTGTTTTTCATTTGTATTTTCCGGATTTTTGCTGTATTTCACAGTTAACTGTAGCATGGTGGAGAATAAAGTAAGTTCACAGGCAGTTAAGAGAACTGAGAAATTTTGCAGAAGCCCAAAAGATTAGTATTAATTATTTAATACAAGACCTGAAGTTTAGATCTTGTATCTGCTTCTTATTTAGAAAATCAATGAGCAGAAATAAGCAGGTAATTGAAATATGAGAAACAAGTTTCTGGTGTCCAAACAAAAGGTTAAGGCAGTTTACACAGCTGATGACTCCTCAATACTCAGCTTGTTAATCCAAGTCACACCTTTCAAAACACCACAATTATAGTGTATGGAAGTGTGTAAAATTCACTCTTATCTGTAACCTTGTTACATTCTTTTTACCTCCCCAGCTGTGTGGAGAAGACTTTCAAAGGATTAAGAGGCAGTATTTTACTATTTGCTGTTTCTACTTTGAATTTAACCAGCCTCTCATAGTGTCAACATTTTTCTGCATACAAACTCACCAAGAATGAGCTGCCCTTATGTGCATTTCCCTAAATTGATTTAATTCCCAGTTTGTCTTCTTTTCAAAAACATAATAGGTCTCTTAATAATTAGGTATTTCTGTAAGTCCTAAAGAGTGCAATAAAATATCAAACTTCAGTATAATCCTAACCAATACTTTTTAAGTGTGTTTTAATTTACTCCTGTGAAATACTTGTGGCAATTTGTGGACCATTTCAGTCAATCAGTATTTTGTTTCTACTCACACAGTTTTACAATGAAAGTTTCTTCTCCTTTAGAAACTTACGTGAGTGCCTTCCTGGATAGTTGTTCCATTTATTATTTCCTAGTAAATAAAATTGAGTGTGTATGCATATTTATTTTGTTAGTCCAACTGATGCTTTAGTGCTGATACAATGATATTTTATGGTTTTTTGATATTTTACATATTTTGTAAGACTTCGAGTTATAAACTTCAAAACCTTTTTCATAGTAATTACATAACTTTTAAGATGCAATAAAGTGCTTGGAAATTAGTTGGGTTTTTTGGATTTGTTTTGTTTTTAAATACAATTTAATACAATGTGTTTGAGTTAGTTTAGTTTGAAGCAGTTGTGGTGGGGAAAAAAAACCAAACAGATCTTTATTTTTCTATCCGTGTCTGCTATGCACATCTTAATGTCTTTGGATGTTTCCCTCTCTTTCTCCCCACCCCAACCTTTTTCCAGAGGGCACAACTGCAAAAATATTGTGGGTGGATATCCCAAGCATCATAAAGAGGGAGTGTAAAATGCGATTTTGAGAGTCTTAGGATCTCATGTCTGAAGGATTTTTTTACACTCCTCTAATCTCACAAGCTCTGGCACATCATCTACTTATTTTTGCATTAAGGTAACAGTACTTATTGTGAATTTAATGCAAGACTAATAGTTTATGTGCAGAGCTTCTAGCCTTCCTTCAGTTGTATATTACTGGTATATTCAATATGTTGAACTGTGGCATTCATTAAAAACATTTAGGTCTAATTCACACCTCTAACCAAGACTCCTCTGAGGATCTTAATTCTCATACGTAACAACACAGACAATGAATGCAGAGGTGCTAAGTCAATTTTATATTCAAGTATGGTCAGGTTAAGAGCCTTGACAAAAATAACAAATTCTTTTATAATGAAAAATTGCAATGTTTTTCCAATTATTACAAATAGTGTAGGTTAATTTTGATTCACCCATAAAATTCTCTGCACAGAAACTATTCACTCTTCAGCATTGATTTAAAACATGCCACTAACTTAAAAATATTCCAGGAGAAAAATCAGTTTGCCAGACTGAAGGCCCAGATGGATTTGATCAACCAGTTAGAGATTTTCTTGGGGGGCAGGGGTTGCGGGGAGGGGTGGCTTGTACGGTCAGTATTACAACTTCGGGTATAATAAATTATTTTATTATTCTAACATAGCCTGAAAGTCTGTAATTTATGTCAGATCCATGATATGCTGATTTTTCTGAATGCAACTGAAATCTTTTTCAGAAAGATTTACAATGTTAATAACCTCCAGCTATTTCAAGTCACAGTCAATCTTCATGGAAACAGCATAGAGATTATACAGGGTTTTTTCTTTCCCTGCAGTTACTGCCTTATATTTTAAATATAAGCTGTTTGATGAAAATACTATTGCACATTCACACTTTGATAATGCTCAGAAGGTTGTGACTTTCTTCTTCTCTTCCCCTTGCCCCCACCCCTGTTGTGCAGATTACATGAGGAAGAAAGACTGTTAACGTGTGTCAGCCAGAACTGAACAAATGGCTTTGGGTTAAACTGATTCAATTGGGAATCATTTGGCTTTAACTAGATTTCACTTACTGTGAGCTCAGTAGTTAGTCCTATGCAGTCATCTGAGAATGCCTGCATTTAAACAAGCGAACAGACAACAGTCATAGGTAGATGTTTTCTTACATAGACAAACTGTTTATTTGAAAATAAGTAGTCACACATCCCTAGTGGAAAAACAGTAAAGAGCAGGTTCTTAACCTTGCAAACTGTTAGAAGTCTAGATGAAATCAGAATTTTGGGACATTCTCTAGAGAGAATCACAGAGTCACAGAATCACAGAATCTTAGGGGTTGGAAGGAACCTCAAAAGATCACCTAGTCCAACCCCCCTGCCAGAGCAGGGTCATCTAGAGCACATCACACAGGAGCGTGTCCGGGCAGGTTTTGAATGTCTCCAGTGAAGGAGACTCCACAACCTCTCTGGGCAGCATGTCCCAGTGCTCCGTCACTCAATGAGAACATGGTTTGATTTCTGTGGGACCAGCATGTTGCCACTGCTGTTTAAAATAGCTCTAAAAAAAACCAAGGTTGTTTGAATATGTAATTTTTCCACATAGTTATTAACTAAACAACCTGATTCACCCAAACCACTATGAGAAAGCTGAAATTTAGAAAACCTGTGTTTTTTTATTGAGCATATCAGCATACTCCTGGGATCAGAAGCAAGTTGCAGGTACAGCAGCAACTTCATCTTATAAACTATTTTGAGTACTCTCAGTCAATAACTTACCCAGCACAAGCCATGTCTACCCAGTAAACTGTTCCATCACAAAGAAACACTTTTGATTCAGCATAATGGTGGATGTGTCACTGGGATCCACTGAATCTCCTGTTACACATAGGACAGAAAGATAGCAAAACAGAGTTTTCTTTATGATTACTTTTCTAAACATGACTGTTGAATGAGCATCTATCAACAAGGAAGTGCTCTGTATTTTTTGTTACTAATGTAATAGTTGGCTGAGTTACTAGAAAGACTGTAAGGAAAGTAGGGGAAAACCTTACCTCCTAGTGTAGTCCAAGCATAAGGAGAAAAGCTTTCTACTTCTTGAGAGAGAGAAAAAATGCTGACATAGTAAAACTGCAAAACCATTAAATATTTTAAGGTTTTTTGGATGTATCATGAGATTAAGTAGACTTATGATATGCTAAAACTCCTTAAATACTGAAACCCAAGCTACATCACAGGTACATTTTGCTTCATCTTGCTAGTATCCAGGAATGAGACTGTTTCCTTATTTCTTTAGGAAAAATGTCATGTTGTTTTTCTGGCTTTTTCCAGGACAACACATTCAGAATGCTGTGTTCAGGCATTAAGCTGGTTCTGTAGCTGGCTGAGTGATTTGGCTGCAGTTAGTTCAGTTCTTACTGGCTTTTGAATCCAGAAGATCCTGGTTGAAAGACTGTGGTGGAAAAAAAAAATGGACACTATAAGTTTTCACCCAGGCAATCAACTAAAGTCATCCTACATTGACTTTGTATTTTTATTACCTCTTATAGGCTTCAATGAAGTAAAAACTTTTTCATTCTCTGTACTTGACCACTTACTCCTTGTAGTGATCTCATCCTTTCCTCCCAAGCCAGGTAGACCTCTGAGGCTCTGTAACTTCAGACATCTAGCTGCCAGGTTCCAGTAGTCAAATGAGGGACTGGTGCTGACTTATCTAAAGTGTGTTTTTTCTCAATGCAACATGTTCTAACACTTTATTATTGCAAAGTGGTTAACATGGTTTCCTGAAGGCTATTTCCATCTTAGTGTTTCATAGCCTATAGAAATGAAAAGATGGTCTTCTTGTGGGCCTTGGTGTAATGTTTTTGCAGAATTAGTACCTGTACTTGGAGAATTTTAGATGTAATCTCTGTATCTCCCGCTTAGCAGTACTGTTTTCTGCTGCCTTCTCTTAACTGATGAAGAAAGGGGATAATGTTTATATTTTCATCTTCCAAGCAACAATAGAGTACTGTGGCTTGCTTTACAGGAGAGAAGAAGCCCTGAAACATAAGAAGAGGAGAGTGAATACTGCATAAAAGAGTTGTCGGTTTCTTTTTCTGTTAAATGACAATGTGGTATGCATTAAGACATTGAAGCAGCTGTGGTGAGAATGGTGGATGTTCTTAATGTATATTTTATTTTAATTTCCTGTATCTGAAAATAAATATGTGGAAAAGTTTTGGGGTTTTCTTTTGGCAGCTACAGTACATAAGCTGTCTAGCAGAAAAGCTGCCAAAATTATTATTTTTATTTTCTTTTTTTTTTTTTTTTCTGTTTTCCTCTCCCATACAATTAAATGTTTGAATATTGTTCCTAAATAGTTTCTTCTTCTAGGCTATAGAGACAGAGGTTATTTTGCCACTGCTGCTTTTATTTAGGTTTAAGAAGTCTGAACAACAGTTGACTCATTTATATACTGACTTAATGGATCTGACTATCATAGTATGATTATCTTGTTTAGCACCGACAGTGTTTATCTTAGTCCTGATGAAGCTGGTGTAACTTTCACAGCATAAGCATGATCTGCTGGAGCCACAGATATGTTGCCACACTAACTGCTGAAGCAAGGAAAAACAATTAAGGTGGAGGAAAGCTGAAATATCTGGGTCACCTGTGGCTGCATAAATTCCCTGTCCTTGGGCAGATACCCATCATAGGATTATGGAATCATAAATTCATACAATGGTTGGAAGGGACCTTAAAGATTAACTAGTTCCAACTCCCCTGCATGGGCAGATGAGGTTGCTCAAAGCCCCATCTAACGTGGCCTTGAATGCTTCCAGGGATGGGGCTTCCACAGCTTCTGTGGGCTACCTCTACCAGAGTCTCACCACCCTCACAGAAAAGAATTTCTTCCTAAGGTCTAACCTAAATCTACACAATGTAAAGCACTTACCTCTTATCCTCTTGCTACAAGCCCTTGTAAGAAGTCCCTCTCCGGCTTTTGGTAGCCCCCCCGCCCCCCAAGCACTGGAAGGCTGTTCTAAGGTCTCCTTGGAGCCTTCTCTTCTCCAGGCTAATCAATTCAAACTTTCTCAGCCTACCTCCATAGGAGAGGTGCTTCAACCCTCTGATCCTCTTCATGGTCCTCCTCTGGACTGGCTCCAAAATCTTCATGTCCTTCCTGTATTGGGGGCTCCAGATCTGGACATAGAACTCCAGGTGGGGCCTCACAAGAACAGAGCAGAGGGGAAGAATTACCTCTATTGACCTGCTGGCCACACTTCTTGTGATGCAGCCCAGGATACAGTTGGCTTTGGGGGCTGTAAATGCACACTGGCTGCTCATGTTGATTTTCTTATCAACAAAACCCCCTAAGTCCTTTTCCTCAGGGCTGTTCTCAATCCATACCCTGGCAACTTGTATTTGTGCTTGGGATTGCCCCAGTCCAGGTGTAGGACCTTAGACTTAGCCATATTGAACTTCCTGAGCTTGTCATGGAGCCACATCTCCAGCCTGTCATGGTCCCTCTGGATGACATCTTGTCTTGGTTTGATCCTGACATGACAAGAAAAAAACAGTCCCATGGCCACTCACTCAACTCCCCACACACACACACTGTGGGATGGGAAAGATAAAAGCCAACTAGAAGCTCGTGGGTTGAGACAAGGAGGGTTCATCACCGATTAAGATCCCTGGCAAAACAGACTCAACTTGGGGAAAATAATAATTTAATTTAACACTAATCAAATGCCCATAGGACACAGACAACACAAAAAGCAGGGTTACATACATTACCCCCACCCCTCCCTTCCTCTTGGGCCCAAATAACTTTGTTCCTGGTTTCTCTCCCTCCTTCCCCCCAGTGGCACAAGGGCACGGGGGATGGGGTTTAGAGTCAGTTCACAGGCTGGTGGTTCCTCCTACTCCTTCCTCCTCAGGGAGAAGGATTCCTCACAGTCCTCCCCTGCTTCCCCATGGGGTCCCTCACGTGGGAGAGAGTCCTCCACGAACCTCTCCTTCATGAGTCCTTCCCACGAGGTCTGGAGCTGCTCCAGCATGGGCTTCCGAGAGAGTCACAGCCTCCTTAGAGAACATTCACCTCCCCTGGTACTAGGATCTTCCAAAGCTGCATAATCCAAGTCCACTGGCAGCAAAATCCAAGTCCACTGGCCACAAAATCCAAGTCCACAGGCCAAGTTCACCCCTCCTGGTGCCTTCAGGGAACATTCCACCACATTCCACCATGAGTGCAAGGGGGACAGCTGCCATCTTGCCATGGGTTGCCAGGAAACTTCTGCTTGGGCACCTTCTTCTCCTTCTTCCTCGCCAACTACCTGGGATCTCAAACCCCAGCATTGCCCTTCACCTCTCCAGCTTTTATTTTTCCTAACTGCTTCCTCTGCTCAGGTCTTATATTGAGTCTTTCATATGTTAGTGGAAGAGGTGCATCTATTTTCTCTCTAATGGCTCCTTGGCTGGTGTTGGAGCTGGGGGGAGGTCTCAGCTTCTTATAGGAGCTACCTCTGGGGCCCTTCCCCCACTACCAAAAATCCTGCCAAACCAAACCAGCATACATCTGTTCCCTTCAGTGTGTCAAACACACCACACAGCTTGGTGTCATTGCTGAGGGTGCTCTCAATTCCCCTGACCATGTCGCCAGTAAAGATGTCAAACTGCACCTGTCCCAGCTGATCAGTCTGCCTTACTCTGCCCCAGCAACCTTTCTGTTGCAACATGTTTTTTTTCTTCAGTCTGCAAAACTGTGAAGCGGTTCTTCAGGGGCACCTCAGGCTTTGAGGGAGGTCTCTTTCTCCTGCTGGTTTTTACCTTTGAAATCTTCCATTCCTCTTCACTATTGACTGCTCCCATTTCTGTGTGCTGCTGTCTGACCACAGGCTGTAGGTTCACTGCAGTCTGGACCTGGATCTTGCAGTTTGACCACTTGCTGCAGAAGGTCCTCCACTTGGGCACACCTTTTGCATTCAGATTTGCCACCTATGCTTGCCCCTTGCAAGAAATCTAGGCACTATCCACAGCCTGAGGTCTGTACAGCATCATCTTCCTTCAGCAGCTCTGTCTGAGTGGAGGCATCAGTCCCCACCCAGCTGGATCATGCAGACCCCTCAGCAAGACCTGCAGCCTTGCATCTCCACTGAGTGCTCACCATTCTGCCCTGTGGGTCAGGCAGGAGGAGTGCTCTTGACTCGTGCAGATGCTCTTGGAGCAGATCCCTCCAAGGGAGCCCCCTCCCTGAATGCCCTCCCATGTGAACTATGCAAACTGCATCTCCATGCCCTGTGGCACTCCCTGAAGCCTCTGTTAGTGGGAGTGGGCTCTTCCTGCACCTCCTCAGCAGCTTCCCTTCCCTGGTACTGTCTGGGCTTGTCCCCAATTCACGGTAGCTCAGTAAAAGCCCCTTTTTTCACCGATTTTCTTCTCTGATGCACATGTGCCTGCTCTGGAGCTGTTTGCCTGGGCGAGTGGTTCATGTTCAGTTGTACCTTAATTATTCTTCAGCTTTACCTTGATTCATATTCACTTTTACCTTGAACTAGCATCTGGTTTGAAGGCTCGCCTTTTGAGTCTCTGTCCATATGTGTTGCTGATCTGCCCTACATGTGAATTGGCTTCATGGCAGGATATGGCTCTTTAGCATTGTTTATAGTGTACTACACAGCTTCAAAGCATGTCTCTGTTAACTTTGAATACTGATCTTCCTGTTCTTCACAGGAATACTCTCCATGTATCCAGCGTCATTTCACTGGGCTGTTGGTGGTGTTGTCATGTCCTCTGTCTTTTTTAACTCCTTTCATCGTATGATTTGATATAAATTTTCATTTCTTGTATCCCTCTCTGTTTATGGTCTGGAGACCAGTGCTTCTTTCCAGTTGCTTCAGATAAATTTTACAGCATGGTCCTGGACATTCCACATTGTGTATTTGCTGTCTTCAAAGCAGAAAGCAGCTAACAGCTAACCCAGGCACCAGGATAAGAGACTCGTTTGTATGCAAGGAATGTGTCATGCTGACCCAAGAGTAGCTGAGCATTGAGTGCTGTAACCCTTTAGACTCAAGCTTTGTCAGTAAAATTTAGGAGTTTGTATAACCAGCATGGAGTCCTGCATAATAACACAGAGGGTATTGAAACACTTCCCTTTGTGATTTGGTTGTTGGGGTTTTTTTTTGCTTGCCCTTCTACTTCCATTTGCGCCTGGGTCTTCTAGCTGACAAAACACAAGACTGCATAGCTTTTGAAGAAAACTTAGTATCTTTACTTTTTGACAGTCTTGGAAACAGTGAAAAAGAAAAAGAAAATTGGGTATTGGGGAGCAGGCTGCTTCACTTCAGAAAAATCTCCTAGTTTTGTGAGAAGAGTAGAATGGGCACCAAGTTGGAGGGGGTGCACAATAAGGAGGAAAACATAATTCACCCGTTATGTAACAGGAGAGTGAACAGCAGAGCTGCCTTCATCCACTGCAGAGTCTTCTAGCGTATTTACAATATTCTCTGTTCTTCCTGATCTTTCTACCCACTCATGTTGTCATGGTCTCTGCTAACTTTTCCTTCTTTATAGCCTTTTGAGCATAGATTCTCACCCTCTTAAATACCTTGAAGCTGCAGGAGAAACAATAACAAAATATACAAACATCATATATAAACATCAGAAGAAAACAAAATATATAAACGTCAGAAAAAACTTCTTTACTGTGAGAGTGACAGAGCCCTGGAACAGGCTGCCCAGAGAGGTTGTGGAGTCTCCTTCGCTGGACACATTCAAAACCTGCCCGGACACGTTCCTGTGTGATGTGCTCTGCGTGATCCTGCTCTGGCAGGGGGGTTGGACTAGATGATCTTTTGAGGTCCCTTCCAAACCCTAAAATTCTGTAATTCTGTGAAATAACAGATGCACAAGTGTACTTAGGAGATGGGTGTCTTATGGACACAGGACTGTCATTGTGCTTCCATAACCACATTTTTACTGTCTCATTCATCATGCAGGTTCCGCTTGCTGGCAATACTCTTGCTCTCAGTGGGGCAAACTCTGTTCTCAGTACAAACTAGCTGGATACATCTTTTCACCGTGCATGTTAGATTTTTAATTCAATTCCAAGGCTTCAAATCTCCATCTCTTGTAAATTATCTAAAAAGCATTTTTATACCCTGCTTGAAGTACTGCTGAAACTTAAGTGTAGTTATAGAAATTTTCACTACCAGTAGTAGCCTTAGAATGAAATTCAAAGTCAATTTGACAATGTTTAGAAACAAATTAAAATTTAAAAGGTTATAAGGTCTATGCAAAATGTATAGGAGCGGTATTAAAAAACAAACAAAACCAAAACAAAACAAAACACCAATGCCTGTGTACAATGCAGTTAGATATAATTACACAGCCCTCGTTTTATGTGAAGCTACTACAAATGGAAATCTGAATTAGATAACTGAGTGGATTTTTATAAAAACACCTGAGTAAGGTAAGAAGGGATGGCAACATGCCAGACTGTACTGGCATACAACAGCATAATTGCAGGAGAAAAACCTGCATGATTCTGCCCCAATAGTGATTTGGGGCAGAAATTCTCCTAAACCATTTCAGAGATCTTCAGAAAGCTAAACTCCTTATGGAATAAAGAACTCCTTTATACAACTGTGAAGAGTCATAACTTTACTCCTGTGGGGGTTTTGATACTTACAAAGTGTTTTGACTTTTTTTCTTGCTCAAATGATTTTCCCAGTATTCTCTTATTTAACTACTTCTAGTAATTCACCATCAAAATGGGGGGAAGAAGGAGATAAGAATCTTTTCTTATTTATTAGCTCTATGATTAGCCTCCTGTGAAAGAATGAATAAGGCACAAAAATCTTTATTGTTTGATGTACTGAAGGGCTTCCACCACCAAAGTAGTATATGGAGTTAACCCAGGAATGCTGTGCAACCTTTCTTTTTATAGCATTCCAAAAAGGTATTTTCTCTGAGTTGCTTTCACTGCAAGAATTTTCAGGACTATTGTTTTGCTGGTTTTGTTTTGTTCTGTTTTCATCTTAGTAATTCTATTAATTCCAGTAAAACTACTCTAGATTTCCATGAGAGAAAAAGTGACCTCAGCATTTCCTAGCTCTGAAGCCTTGGTGTGTATTTGCAGATAGTGGAGGAGAGGAGGACGTTAGCTTTTCTGGATGTCCTGAACCAACCACTGAGTGCATTTATTTCCAAGGGCATGTTCATGGAGCTATAGATTATGTAACACTAGCAGATAAAATGCTGTCTGAGATTCTGCTGTTATTTTCACCATTGCACAACGCCTAGTAGGACACTTTTTCTATGACCTTTAGCTATATTAATAGGAAACTCTGAAAGTTTTTATCAGAGTGTTGACATGTGAGTTTATGATATACTGCTGGTTAGCAATGGCTTAGGGGTGTTTCACATGATACAGGGAAATATGCCATGCTACCTAGATTACTGCTGCACTTAAAACTCCTTTCTATAGTTTCTGGTGATGAATTAATGGGGAAAGCTTTCTGTTTAAACATGTACAGATTTTTAAGAGTAGACCTGAACAAAGCTTTTCTGTGTTTGCCAACAAAATGTTATGCTAAGAAAACTGGCTTTTCCTAGATTACAGAAGCTCTGTCAAGGCAATAAAACCCCATAGTGGTCATGCTGTAAATTCTGCAATGCCTCACAAATGTCCACATAGCATGAAATGAGGAACACAGTTTGAAACAGGATCAAAATAACATTTTAGCTAAAGGAGACTTATTCCAAAGGATGCAAAAAACAAAGGGAATGACTGAGATGTAATCAGGATTACCCCCATAGAAAGTACCTGTGAAACATGTGCATGCAGAAAAAGGCAGGAAAAACTTTAAATCGCATATATTTATTTGGAAGTAAGAGAAATATCCTAGATGAAGAAACTTCTAGCTTTGAAAACCTCAGTAATTTTCAACCCCTGTATGAGTTGTTTTTTTTAAAAAAATAATCTGCTAAAATGTTAGGAATGCTCCTGTGCTACTATACCAAATTACAAAACAGCTGAAGTGTGTATTAAAAGCTTTTGAATCTCATATTTCTTGCAACCACAGTTACATGATCCTTACCTAAACAAAAAGACCAGAACTCTAGAAATGCACTTAGAATTAGCAATATTCATCACTCTATATCATGGTTAAAACAATCTATTACACATCCTTTTCGTATGGTGTTATACCTCTGCAACATGAATGCTGGTGCTTAAGGAAACAACCTATCAATCACAGCAGAAATGGTATACTTTAAAACGGAAAATTAATTTTAGTACAGACCAGGATGTTATCTCCAACACTGTAGTCCCTATAAAGGGGAGATCAAGCTATAATAGAAGCCGTCAACCCCACATGAACCACTTAATCATGTTTATATATAACTTGCATATTAAAAAGCAATATCCAATGTCAATGGCTCAGATATAAAAATATCTTAATAGTCAGTAACTGACTAATGAATACTACAGTAATAACAGTTTAATTTGAAGAATTCTGACAGCTGGTTGCCTTGATGAGAGCTGTTACTAGGGAGCCCTAGTCCCATGCTGAGAACATCCACAGCATGCTGATTTATAGCAGCAGTGCAGAACTGTTTAATGTCAGCACCTCTCAGCTAAAGTAATAATAAACAGGAATGTTATGGTTTATTTTTCTGTATGAATTGTTCAGGCTCTGTATGTAAGCACCAACTCAATAGGGGATAATAGCTGCTGTTCCCCAGGGAGTTGTAACTGAGGTTTAAGCATTTTTATTGGCAAGGTTAGTATATCAAAATGAATCCAGAAGAAGCTGGTTTTCCTATTCTCTTTTTTTCTTTCTTTTGCTAGATTTCTTATCCCATTCTGGAAAGCAAACATATTTTTTGTAGTTATGGAAGCTCCTCTTAGATTTCAACTGTACTTTTTTTTTTTTGTAGTAATACTTTTAACTACCTCCCCTTCTTATGTTTAGCGTTGGTTGCGAATTTACTACAGACATCATCAAACTTCAAATATTTCCAAGCAAGCTGCTATTTAGCTTTTGGGTTTGTTTTTGGTTTGTTGGGGTTTTTTGTTAGTATAATGTACGAGATTGGCAGTTTTTGTATACTTGCAATTTTGAACAAAAGCAATTGCTTAGGGGGAGCATCTTAGATGATATTTTAGTTCAGCCTGCTGCTTTGAATAGATAAATTTCCAAGGATTGTGCAAGATTCACTGCAAGCTAGGTAAGACAAGTCTTTTCTCAAATCTTTTCTCAGAGAACTTCAGTATTTCTAACTCTTACCTCTTAAGCATATGCTGCATTTGATAAAGGTAGCCAGACACTAATAAGATTCTTGCATTGTTATTCTTATTTTCCTTTTGTATTGTGTCTTTTTTGGTTTGCTTGGAAATGTAGATAGCCAATTGATAACTGGCCAACAAGGAGGTGGATAGTAAATGTTTGTTACCTGTTTGAAGACAAAGACCAAATCTCCAAATAAAGATGCACTTCATCATTAGTTCCAGTCCTGCCTCTCTGAAGGATAATTGGCTAATCTCATCTCCAAAATAGCACAAAGAACTGCTGACAGATGTATACGAAATATTGTTCAGCTTCTCAAGAAATATTTCAGAGAATCCCCTTGGTGGAAACTGGTATCCCTCGAGTACTGCACTGGAGTTCTGCCAGAGCCCCTTAAGGGTCACTCCATAAGCTTGAGGAATTTGTTGTTGGTGTTGGTTTGGTTTGGTTTTTTTGTTTAAACAAAACAAACAAACAAAAAAATCAGCAACCAAGTTAAAAGAAAATCTGTGATTGCATTACTCTTTTAATTACTACTATTTTACATTTTCTGCCAAGACTTAATTTACCTGTGTGACAATCATTACAGTACTTGTTGATGAATATTTGATAATTTTGCTTTTATAGTTCTGGAGAAAGAATACAGACCAATCATATCAAAAAGCACCTAAAACCACACCTATGCTCAGTTAACATGCCTTGACAAAGATAAGCATGGAGTAAGTGAAAATTCACACACATACTCCTCCCCCACACACCTCCTATCACAGCCTTCTTCCCTCAGGTACCCCAGCAGGAAAAAAGCATTAGAAGTGGAAAAAGGAGGAAGTAGTAGAAAGAGATGAGAGAAGGAATATAAAAGTCTGCATAGGAGAAAAATATTTTGTTTGTGTAAGATATGGTATCAGTGAAATATGCCTCTGAAAAAACTTTTCCCTCCTTCTTAAGGGTGAATGTCTCACCAGTGATGTGCAACACCAATGTACATGCAAGTTTAAGAAAAGCAGACTATTATTAGAAAAATCATTCTGTATGTGCCATGAATTGTGGACATGCTCAGATAATTTATCAGAACACTTATTTAGGGTGGGGATTCTCTTTGAAATATTTTTGGAGAAGCTGAACAATATTTCGTATACATCTGTCAGCAGTTCTTTGTGCTATTTTGGAGATGAGATTAGCCAATTATCCTTCAGAGAGGCAGGACTGGAACTAATGATGAAGTGCATCTTTATTTGGAGATTTGGTCTTTGTCTTCAAACAGGTAACAATTTTATCAATTCTGTTTCTCTGGGTACTGAAGGCTTAGAATAATTTATTTATTTGTTTGTTTGTTTGTTTGTTTTAGACAGCTGAAGTGACTGCTGTTCATTTATCTGTTAGTTGTCATATCACTGGCTTGGGGCAGTGACCTGGAGGGTCTATGTTGTGGCAGAAAAACTGAGAAATATTGTGTTTCTGGTCTGAGGCCATCTGCTTGTGAAACTGTCCATGGGAACCTTCTGTAGCTGCCCAGTAAATTTGACCTTTTTGTCAATTTGTCACGCGTACAAGCAGTGAAAGTGATGAGATCATCAATTTAACTTAACAGCTGCAGGGTTCAGAAAGTTTCTGGATCATGGGAAATTTTTTTAAGTGTCTGGTTTGGATCCAAATGAGACAAAAATTATACAATAAGAAAAATAAATCCCCTCAATCAAAAATCTTATCTCTGTGGGGGATTTCTTTGCTGAATTTTCAGGATAAAATTCTCATGTTCTGCATATTATTTACTGTATGTAAAAGCTGTCTGATGAAATTTGATACTATTATACAATGTGTTGACTTTCTCATTTTTGGTAGCAAATGTGGCTCATAATTTGTACTTAATCTGGAATGTTTTAATTCACTTCAGAGTTCTAGTGGTTTTCTTCTGTTTTCTTTAGTTTGTTTTCACTGTTTGGCTTCTTTAAGTTCAAACAAGTAGAAGCCTTTAAATCTTTCTGAACACTAACTTTCGGTATTATCATTCAACGTATGAGACTGAGAGAGGGGAGATTTAGGTTAGATATTAGGAAGAAATTATCATTATAAGGGTGGTGAGGAGCTGGAATGGGTTGCCCAGAGAGGCTGTTGATGCCCCATCCCTAGAGGTTTTTAAGGTCAGGTTGGACGAGGTTTTGTGCAACCTGGTCTAGGGGTAGGGTTCTCTGCTCATGGCAGGGCAGTTGGAACTTGATGATAGTTCATGGCCCCTTCCAACCATAATGATTTGATGATTCTATGAATTGTTGCTCATCTCATGCAGACTATTAGCCAACTTACACAGCAGATCCCTTTTAACTGCATCTTATACTTGTTTTCTCTTTATATCTACTACCTTTTTATACATTTCATTCAACATTTGTTTATTCTTTGTCTGACTGATATACATACTCTTAATACATATACATACTTTTAATATACGTACTCTTAATTGAAAGTGCAATAATTTGAAGGTCACAGCTTGATTTTCAGACCACTATAAACTCCTAATTTTAGAGTGGTAGGATTGCAATATCAGAAAACTGAACCAATAACTAGATCATACCATTGACTTTAGCTCTCGTTACACTGCAGTCCCATTGGCTGGAAGAGGTGTAAAATTTATCTAAAGCTCTCTGAAGGCTGCAAGACGATGAATGCGACATGATCTTTTATATCTAGCTGGCAACTAGAAGGAAGAAAACATAGGGAAAAAATAGCAGAACTATAATTAATCTAATGGCTTTGCTGAAAATAGGAGGAGCAATCCAAGCCAATTTAGGGCATTTTCCTTTAATAATGGCACAATATGAAGCTAATGAATGATTCAAGCTATTTCTGAAATAGCTGTGTCTGCAGCCCACAAAAGCAGTTTGAATTAGTCCTGAAATCAAGCTAATAGTGAAACAGAAAAAAAAAAAAAAAAAAAAAAAAGTAACCTAACCTTTGCTTTTTGGTTGCATTTTTTTGCACCATCTTTATGTTATTCCCTTCTTTAGGACTTCTTCCCTAAAGACATATATTGGCTTCTGCAGATTTTTGCACTTTTCTCTGAAGTATCCAAAGTAGACCGCCCTTACTGCTGGACAGCAGCTTCCATTCAACAACAACAAAAACAAACTAACAAAACATCTATATTCCTTCTATACTTAAAATTGGAAAAACTGATAGATTCAGAACAGGAAAGGATATTCTCATGCCTGAAATGTATAGGGGGTACCAGGAATCTCTGAGCTACCTCCGGCTGTTTAATGAGGCATGTGCTCCTTTTCCTAGGAAAGCACACTGTCTACTATAGGGCTTAGGACAGTGGTGGTACACTTTAAACTCTCCTTCTCCTTTCCTGCTTTACTTTGTGAGTTTGGATGTTACACTAGTTGTTGCAAAGAGTTACTGGCCTGTTAGAAAGTGATTTGTGGTATGTGTACACTAAATATCTATTCCACCTAGCTTGCATACAGTCTGCTTAGAGTTAGCAGGGGAAAAAAGGGACTAAATTCAATGATCCAGATAATGGCTATCAGTATTCTGATGCTGAGTTCCTATAGATCTAATAATTAATCTACCTTTGTTATATGCACTTTATGCTTTTGCAAGATTTGTTGCTATTTATTATTCAAAATTTCTTTAATTAATACCCCTTTCCAAATCTTTTTGACTTACCAGCAGATTATTGTTGTTTTTTTTACTTAGAAAGTGAAGGAAAATATTATTAAGATATCCAGTTCTATCGAGAATGCGTCTTTTAGGCTCATCTTATGATAGGCAGACACTTAAGTAGAAGTTTTCATTCTTATGAAAGCAAGTGGGAGTCTGTCATGTTCTATGTAATAACAAATACATTACAGCTGGGCAAAGATAATTCTCTCTTCTAAAGAAGTTACAGGATACAGGCTACTTCTATGTATGTTTGCACAGATTAGTATGTCAAGTAAAATAATATTTAAAAAAAAAAATCAGTTGCATTCATTTTCTTCCCATTTTATTGTTGGCAAAAGACCCTTGTGGTGGAGGGAGGCAAAAGTGTGAGGAACAGTAAATTATGCAATAGCAGTACAAAAATGGAGACACTTTTTTCCTTCCTGTTAAAAAATGCTGAAGGGCTTACTTACCCTGTGCTGATGAATGAACTATGCCATCTGTGTAAGGATTGACTCAGTATGCATAAACTGTTACCTAGGTGGGGTGGCAGGATTCTCAGCCTGTCAGCCTTCCTGTCAACTGCTGTCCTTGTTGCAACTGTGACTCCTGAAAGAATTAGTTGCATGATTGACTGACTGATGATGATTGATATCCACACGTGATTAACTCTTTAGCTGCAGCCACCACTGAAGGTGATTTCTATGTTTTAAATCTACAGTACTGGTATGCTGTTATTTTCATGCCAGTGAGCTTGCACAAAGTAAATATGTTTAAGCTGATAAGTGGAAGCTGGACAGAGCTGTGAGATACAGAGTTTGCTCTTAAGTTCAGTTACTTTAAATCACTTGCAACTAGACTGTTTCTTGGTGTACTTTCAAGTAAAGAAAAAATTTGCTTCCCTTAAATAGCTGAGCATCTATGCTCTAACTTACAGCTCTCGAAACTCGAGCTCCCTAGAATTTGTTGGAAGGATAGAATAGTCTGATACCCACAATGGAAGTGCTTAGACCCAATGTTGTTGAATTAAAAGGAACCATGTACAGAACTGATGCAGGTGATGGCTGTTTCACCCCTCTTCCTGAGTTGCTCAGAGCAGGGGTGGAGACATCTCCTTTCTCTTAACTGCTTTCTTAAGGTAATTCTTATCAGGTAAACAGTAGTAGTCTAACATAAAGAATGATCATGTTCAGTCTTTGTACAAAATACAAAACTGGAAAAAGTATCTCATGACAGATTTTGAAAGTTTATATGGCTAAGAAGTGTGAAAAAGATCCCCTTCATGTGTAGGTAGAGAGCACATCTAACATATCTAAATCTTTTTTTTTTACTATAACTTCAGATGCACCACTCATAAGTACTATATAATAACGAAGACTGGTTAAGTATCTACCAATATCTTCTCAAACATGACATCACAGTCCTCATTTAAGCTACTAAAATTATTATTCTTATTCTTCTTCAGGATTCATTGTTAAGACATTAGACATTAAGAAGCCGTAATCTGGGGACCCATTTTTCATAGTGTATTTTCCCACCTAATTCATGCATGACCTGAGTTGTTTAACTTGTACCTCCATTTACGTCTTGTTTGAAAGGCAGAGCATTTCATGACTGAGTGACTTTTATGTCTGGGGGCCTGTGTTTGAACTCGTGAAGTCAATGACTGCATTCCAGATGTCTTGAGAGGAAAAAAGAATATGTAGATTTGTATGCAATTTTTGGCATGCAATCACAGGCATATAGTCAAAAGACTTCTTGTTAAGAGAGTCTTTATGGTAAATCTAGGTTCTGATCTACAAAGGGGTTCTGATGTATAAAGGGTTGTTGTATGATGTAAGTTGAGAGCAGTAGCCTAAATCCAAAGAGAGAACTGAAAACTTCCATAAATGATCCTTTCTCAACATATTTGGCCAAAAATAGACTCGCATTTTTTGAGAAAATGTAGAAAAAAGAATGAGATATTGGCATTCTGCATATAGTGGGAGTTTGTTCGGAACTTAAGTGTCATTTTAGAAGTACAATATAAATATTGGGATCTCAGGTTGCTTTTTAGAAGTAGGAAATATTTAGCAGATCCCAACCGATTGTGAAATTGATGTAAAAGCATCCAATGCTTTTATAAGTAAGCAATATAATAAATACTTTCTCATTATTTAACCGTAAAGCATCTACCAAAGGATTTGTGTTGCAAATCCGTTAACATATTTTAAGTAAAAAATTTGGAAGGAATATAAAATTGACCATGTGTGTTTACAATAATGTTTGCAAATAAAATACTTCTTATAAGTTCTCCCCTGTAGGGAAGAAAAAGTTTTTTTTTTCTGGTACAATAACATCTGTGTCTACTGATTGTTACTTGCTTTGGCTTCTTGCTTTATGTTTGCAAGATCAAATGGTGCAACATCTCTATTTTTTCAGCAGCATACCTCTGTTTAAAAAAGGTTAAATGTCAATTCTTTGAAGCAAGAAGAGTCTTTTTGTCTGTTTACATATCACTAGCCCAGTTGAGTATTGCTGGAAATGTCTACATGCAGCCCTATTGTAATAAATGTCACTTTCAACCTTGTATAGTTAAAACAAACTGTACAAACAGATAATTCATACAATAGTATATACATCACTTTTTTAATCTAACTTCTGCTTTTTCTAAGATTTTTCAAACCATGAGTCTTCTGTTGTATATAGTATACTGGTTTTGGACACTTTCTAAGTATCAAATGGTATTATGGTGCTAATAGAATGAGCATGGTTTGGTTTTCGTTTTGGTTGTTTTGTTTTGTGTTTGTTGTTGTGGGGTTTTTAAAGTAATATTTCAGCCCTGTGGCAACTCCATGTATGGTTAGAACTAAGAAGCTTTTGTATAAATAGCAAAATTACTGTCTAGATTTGCCTTTCTTGTAGCTTTTTCTTTCAGAAATCACTTGTAGAGCATGGGTTTGTGTAGTGACTGTGGAAGAAGTAGTAGTGGCACCTTCTCATTGAAATATTTAAAAAAGAGGATGAAAAGAGGTGTCTGCCTCTGGAATGTTTTGTTCTAGACTAATTTTTGGAAAGTGTCCAACTTCATCTTCCATAGTGACCTGTGTCTGGGATAACCCACATCACCCACAGCCACACAGATTTGTGAGAGAAGGATGCTGTTGTTTTGAAAATTAGTTCTACCTAAGTTTAATTTTGAGTCTTATTGTTCTGGGGATCCAAACTTTGTTTTATGCTCAGGGGGCATGGCATTGTTTAAAGTTATCTGGAGTGCTAGAATTATTCTTAGCAAAATATGCGATGGCATTATTATTTACATAACTAAACTAGGACCACAGTTAAAAGACCAAACAGAACAGAATCTGAATCAGAAAATGAGACCTGAAAGGGAGGAGAAGTAAATATTTGAATAAAAGATTATAGAGGAATGTAGAAAAAACATGAAGGAATGTAGAAAAAAACAATTTGAGGAAAAGAAGACATTTCCAAAGAGAAAACAGCACAAAGAAGGCAGCAGGGGTATTGAAAAGATTAAGTGGAATGCTTAAATGTTTTCTTTTCAGAGGGAGAAAAGAGCAAATGAAATCAGCTCTTGTAGAAATATATTTTGTGTTAATGTGTTGTTTGTTGCAGGCATGTTGATACTGAAACACCAAAACAGATAAACTAACTAGAATGAAACAAAGAAATTATAAAACACCTATATAAGAGCAAAGAAATATTCATGGTGCTTATATGTATGTCTAAACTGTATTATTTCTTTATTCAGCAAGATTAAATACTCTTATAGAAGCTACGTGGGTGAAACCAGACAACTGTCATGCACTGAAGGAAGTAACTAATGCAGATAACTGAAAGAGGTTACATTTTCTCCTGGGAAGAGAGCATATTTTCTGTAGACAAATACTCTTTGGCTTTCTTCAGACCAACTCTGCAAATAAGGCTATGGAAATAACTAATAAAATTGTTAATTTTACCACTAAAGTCTATTTTAAATATCTTAATCAAGATGTCAATACAAATATTTGCATGACTGCAAATTAGTTTGCCATACAGCAGCCTGAGTTTAAATGTTCATCTTTCTGAGGGCAATGACAAAATGTGTCAAAGAGACTAATAACCTTCCCATTGTTACATCCCCCTCAGCAGCATAGATACCTTTTCAATCATACTAATTGTTCTGCATTTAAGCTAATAATATTAATCACTGTTTCCAGTCTCTTCTTACAGTGAAGGCTAGACTGCTTCTACTTCAGCTCTAAAGTCCTTGCTTGTCCAAAAACCTTTCCCTTTCCCCATCAGTTAATTTATTAAAACATTAAACAGGAGCCCTGAGGAGAAGGATCTGGGAGTAATAGTAGATGAGAAGCTCAACATGAACTGCTAGGGTGCACTGGAGCCAAGAGAGCCAGTTGTGTCCTGGGCTGCATCAAAAGAAGTGTGGCCAGTAGGGCCAGGGAGGTGATTCTGCCCCTCTGTTCTGGTGAGACCCCACCTGGACTACAGTGTACAGCTCTAGAGCCCTCAGCACAGGAAAGACATGGAGTTGTTGGAGGGGGTCCAGAGAAGAGCCACAAAGATGATCAAAAGGCTGGAGCACCTCTGCTATGAAGACAGGCTGAGAGAGTTGGGGCTGTTCAGCCTAGAGAAGAGAAGGCTCCAGAGAGACCTTATAGTGGCCTTCCAATAATTAAAGGAAGCCTACATGAAAGATGGTGAGAAACTTTTCACCAGAGAGGGCAGTGATAGGACAAGGGGCAATGGTTTTAACCTGAAAGAGGGTAGATTTAGGTTAGACATCAGGAAGAAAGTCTTCACCATAGAGTAGTAAGGTGCTGGAATCAGTTGCTCAGGGAGGTTGTGGATGCCCTCTCTCTGGAGGTGTTTAAGGCCAAGTTGGATGAGAGTTTGGGCAGCCTAGTCTAGTGTGAGGTGTCCTTGCTCATGGCAGGGAGGTTGCCTTAGATTGGCGTACAGTCTGCTGAGTAAAAAACTGGCTGACTGAATGGGCCCAAAGAGTTGTCCTAAATGGAGTTCAATCCAGTTGGTGGCCAGTCACGAGTAGTGTTCCCCAGGGGTCAGTGCTGGGGCCAGTTCTGTTTAATATTTTAATTAATTACCTGAGTGAGGGGATCGAGTGAACCCCGAGTAAGTTCACAGACCAATTTGGGAGGGAGTGTTGATCTTCCCAAAGATAGGAAGACTCTAGAGCAAGACCTGGACAAGCTGGGTTCATGGGCCTAGACCAAGTCTAGAGAAAAGGAGGCTGAGAGGAGATCTTCTTGTTCTCTACAACCACCTGAAAGGAGGTTGTAGTGAGGTGGGTATTGGTCTCTTCTCTGAAGTAACAAGCGATAGGACAAGAAGCAATGGGCTCAAGTTGCACCTGGAGAAGTTTAGATTACATATTAGAAGAAACTTCTTCACTGAAAAGGTAATAAAACACTGGAATAAACTGCCCAGGGAGGTGTTTGCATCATCATCCCTGGAGGTGTTTAAAAGATGTATAGATATGGTGCTTAGGAACATGGTTTAAGCACTAGACTTGATAGAGTTAGGTTAATGGCTGGTAGAGTTATGTTATGGTTGGACTTAGTCTGAAAGGTTTTTTCCAAAGAGAGCAATTCTGTGATTCTGTTATTCTGTGATACTGTGACCTTTCTGTTAGTTACTTGTTTATACAGTTTGAATGTCTTAAATTCACCTGGCCTATGCCTACTTCAGAAGTTGAATTAGAATCCCTACATAGCTTATAAAATTGTACTTAACATTGGTCTAAAATGCTATTAATGTTATTAAATTAAAATGCTATTAAGTTAAAATGTTAAATTGAGTTAAAATGTTATTAAGTTAAACCAGTGCACACTCTGTAGGAGCAACTTCTAGAAAGAAGTCATAAGAAGGTAAATCCCAAAATTAAAAAGTGCAGGAAGGACTAACAGAGGGTGAAAATGCTGGCACAAAATAAGATGAGGGGGTCTAAGAGGGAGCACAGCCCAGGTGAGGATGAATGAATGCACAGTACCTGTCTTGAGGCACTGTTTTAGCAGTGTCTATGCATAGATATAACTGCATATTAATGAACAACAGTGTAAGTCTTCATCCTTCTCATCCCTTAGAATATTCCTTAGAAAATATATTAATAGTGTATTTATTTACAATGATGCTTTGTGAACCTGAATGCAAGCTGACAATAATGAGCGATTGGTGTCACTAAATCCATTTTTATGTAAATTACGATATTCAAAAAGCTGTAAGGGTAGTTAATGAACCTTGCTGATGTTCTTATTAGAAATGCCTGACTTAGATACTGATCTCCTCTTTAAGCTTTGATAATAATCATGCCTTCATAGTTTAATGTGTTTATTGTTTCCCTTCATGACACTGTAATTACAATATTCCCTCTCCTCTTTTTTTATGTTTGATTTGCCATCTCCAAATCTAACTCTTCTTGTGGATCTAATAGGAGTGAAACAATGGTCTCTTACTATAATGGAGAAAATTCTAACAGTTTCTCCCTGCTTGATTAAAAACAAAACAAAACAAATCCATTGCTCACCTTAAGAAGAAGCTTTCCAGGATGTTTTGGTTCAAAACAACCTTAGGTAAAATTTGAAAATAATTGTTGTGGAAAACAAATTTAAAATTAATAAGGAATGGGAAAAATTCATGACATAAAAATCATGTGAACGTAATACGTTATATTAATTATGCTCAAGTTGAGAACTCGCTTCTCAAATACTAAGTCAGTGTTTTCCTCTTAAGTAAATGATGACCTAGTATTGTGGAATTCTGTCTTTTAAGTTTTACCACTGGTCTGAAACAATAACATAGGGAAATATTTTTTTCAGCTGTTTCTCCATATAGAAATGGATATAATACTAAAGGTCTTTTTTATTGTAATTTTGAGATACGCAAATGAGCTATATAGAAGCTGCTGTTATATGGTGAAATGTTTTCACATTTACAAGATTCTAATACAGCGTGGGTTGACCAAGAAGCTACAACCGAACACATCACCACTCCAGACCCTGGACTTGTTTGCAAACAACTGATAAATAATATGTCTGTGAACAGATCTTTAAGCTGTTTTTGTGACTGTACTTTGAGCCTTTGTTTACAGATCAATGCATTTATAATACATGCTGCAAGTGAGTTGATAAATGCAGCTATTCTAAAAATATGCAAACTTCAGATTCTGGCTTGAAAGAAGTGGGGGGTGGAAATAACTGCTTAAGAAGTTTTTAATTGCTTTTTTTGATAGATTTATTAGCAGTTCTTGAACATAGATAACTTATATCTCCAGGTATTTGTGCTTTCTCAGATCTGTGCTCACTTAACGGAGTTTTTAGCTCAATTAATGTGGGACAGCTAGAATGAGTATGGCAATCTGCATTCTTCTTCTCCACTGGAGTTCTATCCTTCTCTCATTTTAAGCAATTTCCTGAAGAAAAGAAGGAATTGCAATATGGTGGGAATACAAATCTTAGTGGAGGCAGTCTCCTCTGCTATCAGCCAGGTGGACAACAGGGAGGAAATGTGCAGACATTCACAAGTTTATCAGTGTTCCCTGTGTCACATGTCCGGAATGAGTAATTATTTAAAATAGTAAGACATTATTTCCTATCCTCTGTCCTTCTGTCTGTAAATCAGTCCCTTTGGGTGGGGCTTTAATGGAGAATGAACAGGACCACTATGTCTGTAGTTCAAAATTCTAAAGTTGCCTGTGAAAGCAACACTGAGATTCTTGGATAACATCTGTGTCTTGAGACATCTGTGGGTACAATAAACTAAACTACTTGCTGCAGGGTGAGGAGGAAAGATTGTACAGACATGGCTAGCTCTGCAGTAATACAAATTCATGTGCTCTGATAGAATTTTTTTCCTCAAATGCCTTTTGTTCCTGCAGATAGCTGTGGCTAATATTGTTCTTTATTTATATTCAAAGCAAACCTAAACAACTAAACTGTATCTGCCAGAAGGCAAATGTTCTCTCCTTTCTCTATCCATCCGAACAGTGGCATTTATTTCAGCAGCCTCTTTGATGTCTGTTCATTTAGCAGAGTATTTTATAACTCAGGTTAATTGGGGACATGGTCTATGGTTGACTCAAGAGTTGATTTAATAAGATTATGTTTATTAAATTGATTAAAGAACTGTATGGCTCCATAATCGACTATGAGAATGTTGTTTGTGGTATTAGAAATGGATTAAGATACACTCAGACAAATTAAACATTTTGTACAAGTTGTATTTGTGGTGTGTAGTCCTGCTAGTTTTTGTGTGTGCTTTTTTCCTTTGCACTTGTGCATGTCAGAGAGCAGCAGCTTCTGGATCTCCTTTGCTTGAGGATAATTTGTGATAATTTTTCCACATGGAAACTGCTTGTTATTCAGCAGTGTGGTAGGGCATCAGTGGCAGAAATCAGGCAGGAATTCCCAGGTGTCCACAATGTGGGGTCAGCACGCATACCACAGGCAGTCGGCATGCCTGGAGAGAGCTGTTGGCAGGACCTGTGTGAGGATGTTCTACCCTGCTTCAGTTGTCTAACTCTATGTGGATCCTGAAATTCACCATGGACAGGGGGTATTTTGTTACTGCTAAACCCCTATGCAGAGCTGGTATGAAGACAAACAGAGATGATTCGTAGAAAACAGTAATGATTGATTGTAAGGAACAGATCTTCCTTAGGACCATTTGAGACAGTTTTGTTCACTTCATCTACTGAATTTCTGGTTCTTCTTGTGCAAATCTGTGCTTTTGCAGGGTCTTTCCCTAGTTTTATGTTTTCACAGTTTTATACAAAGCCACAGATTCCATCCCAGTAAAGAGGCAAAGACTTATTTCAAACTGGAACACCAGTCCTAATTTTCTCCTTTTATGACAACCCAACAATATCTACAAATTTAAAGGCAATCTACAACATTAACTATTTGATGGATTAATTTTTTTAGCTCTGAATTTATTATTGGCATTGACAAAAATTACTACACAGAAAGAGTACACCAAAATATTTTTGGAAGCTTGAGGAAGTATTGAAGGTGACATTTCATTTAGAAATTATTGGAGCAATTATCAGACCAATTATCGGAGCCAAATTATGAGGCTCAACTATAAAAAATAGTTTTGCCATAGAATGGTAAAGTTTACGACACTCTCTGCTTGATTTATTATGGCTAATGTTTTCCTTTTGATGCTAGAAAATGTGTATTAGGAACTACTTGAAGTTTTTATTCAATAAGATAGAAATAGGTTTTGTGAAACACTGTAGAATGATCATGTATCATAAATTGATTTCAAAAGTATGAAGAAATACAAATGGCCAAGATTAAAATATCTCTAACTGGGATATTAAAAAAATAAATAAATAAATTGGAAAGCTAACCAGAATTTAAAAAAAAGCAGGCAGCAGACTCTGAAATGGTAATCAGGGGCTTTTGTGTGACTAAGAGCTATTGTGAGTTTCTCAGTCAAGTAGAGAATTAGGAGAATTTTACTCTCTACTTTTTGAATATCTGCTTGATTAAAAAGAGAGTTTTCAGGTTCATTGTCTCTATATAAAACTAGGGAGAATGGCCATGAGATTTTGCCACTAAGAAATAGTAAAAACTAGTGGCTGATGACTAACAAGATCACAAAGATCTTAAACCAAAAGCGGACACAGAGACTGTAATAGTGCATTCTCAAGTCTTCTGCATGTAGAACTCAATGATTTAAGTAAGACATGCATGGAAGCCTCTCATGCCAGAGTTTTACTGGCAGTCACCAATCATAGATTTTCTCTGTTAACTTTTATAATACTTAGGAAGCTGGTAAATGATAGTGTGTCTAGTTAGAATTCTCAGAACTGTATGAATAGTATTATTCTACCAAACTGTAGTCTACACCTTAAATGTAGTCTACATCTTTAGACAAGCTGAGGCCACAAGGCAGATGCAGAGTCTGGGGACTTCCTTCCAGTCTGTTCCAAACAGGATCTGCACAGAGTACTCCCCAGCCTGCCATATGTATGCCCACACTACCTAAAAACTGTATTTATTGAGACAAACTCTGGTATCTAAAATATCAGCACATCACAAATTGGAAAATGCTTGTTGTTTTTTTTAAACAGCTACTGTTTCAATAAGCAAATATGTCAAAGCCAGAGCTTTGGCGACAATGCAGGTATTTCCAAATTACTCCAGTGTCAAAAGCATACAGACTGGTCAGGAAGGCAGGAAGGGTCAAATAGCATGCTTAAGTCTTTACTATATTTTATTTTCTTACAATTCTTTTCTTCCCAGCGTGATATCCTCTTTGCTGCTTGGTAAAATGGTAGAACAGGTAAAGTTTTGGAGAGCTGCTACCGTTTGCCTTCAAATGTAGTGTTATTGTATTTTTGTTATTGCTTTTCCTTGTTTTATTGCACAGCATTTTTTTTTTATTTTTTTTGGTGTTTCAGTGCTTCAGCGTTCGTGGTCCAGACATCATAGCATGAACTATGAACTGGTAAGTGAGCTGCCACTCAGAATTTCTTCTGTCTTGCTACGTGTTATGCAGTTAGTTTTTCTTAGAGCCCTCATATCTACCAGGTTTAGCTCTGCTGGAAAAGTCATGAGCTTATGATATCTTAATAGACTCTAAAATTCCTATAATGTAGTATGTTCAATCCTTTGAAGTCTTTCTATATTATCTATGTCAGAACAAATCTTTGTAGTCTGTTCTCCATTTTGCAAGAAGCTTACTTTTTTTTTTTAAAAAAAAAAAAAAGAGGATTTTTAACCCATAATATTTTTATTTCCTTGTTCCTGCACAACACACATGAAACATATGCTCATTAGTTACAGGAACTAATTTAAATTGTAATGTTTTCAATTGGCCAACATCAAATAAACTTAAGGAGTAAACATCAGTGCAACATGCTAAACAAGCTATGAAGGGCAGCTGAGTGTGAAGATGATTATCAAGGGATAGGGTTTATGAGTACTGGGCAAGTAAACCAATCTACCTTTCGATAATAATGTAATTTTCTCATGCAATATGCTGGATTACTTCTCCCTCAGCTCTGCTCCTGCTGCTTTCTTTCAGTTATATTATTCATTTGCTGCACTCAGTTTCTGAACCATTACTGGCTAGTGCAAAGACCATCAAGCTATGTGTGTGCATGTGCATGTGCGCACACTGCTGCTGGTATTAGTTGTCTCAGTTGTTTTAGATGTTTACAAAATCAGAGGCCACTAAACTGCTTGGAAACTGGGGGACATGTAGGGAAATGAATATTTTTTCTTTTGGTATCAGAAGTATAAATATTGCTACAGTGCTTAATCAGAACTTCTGTTGTATTTGTCAACTTGTTTTAGTTTAAATTTTTGTAGAGTGTACTTACCGATTAGGCATTTAGAGGAATCTATTAACACTGTGCATGATTTCTGCAATGCAACATTTTGTAGCCAAGTGTAAAGGCACTGGAAGATAGTACAGAAAGATTTTACAAGATTTTTCTTGATCTGGTTTTCTGCAGGGTCTCCAACTGGAATGTAAATCTAACCCACATTTTAAGCTCTTTTACTTACAGTGGACACACTTTCTATCAGTGAGAAAAGTGTTTGTAAAGATGTGCATTTATTCAGCTCTTTTCATCTAATGAGCTCTGTAAGCTTTCGGGGGCCAATTATTTAGTATTTGAAGTCATTCTTACCAGCTTAATTTTACAGATTTGTGAGTCAAGGCTGACATACTCCAAATAGATTGCAAAATATTTGGGGGAGCAGTGGGGATTTCAGACCAATGATGTATATCAACAGTAATTTAGCCTGAGTAACACAGAAAGAGAGGCAGTGGGTCCATGATGAGATTACAGCCTGTTTTGTTTTTTTTCATATGCATTCTGATACAAACCATTAATGTGACTAAAATGAGTAAGGTACCGAAAGCCAGTTCCAAACTCCATGCTTTCCAATACTTATGGGGTACGCAACTGACAGAAAACATTAAGAATCCTGATTGAAATTGAGGATGCAGTGCTAGATACAGGAAAAGCAGGTTAGGTACCCCAGACAGGCCATGTTTCAGCAAGCGACTGTAACTGCAGCAGCAGTAAATGCTGGGTCCAGTCATCCCAGGGAAAGAATGCAAAACTTGCTTTTCCCACTTATGGAGGATTCATCAGCACTCTCTGTGTGTCATCTGCACAAGTACCAGCTCAGCCCTGAACCTCTGATCGCATGCACCATCTAACACAATTAATTACCTTTCACAGTAAAGTGTCACTCTCCTTTGCTGGCTGCAAATGTAGAATTTTCCAAAGAAACTTCATAGATTTGGTACACACAGATGGCATAAGAGGGACCAGTGAAGAATTAATCTAACATCACATGATCAGTGAAAGAAAAAAGCAGGTTCCTCCCCTGTAACAAGCCAGGTTGCAATTTTTCTCATTATTGCATAGTGAGGAACGATATTTAATGTTTTGT
Source organism: Apus apus (assembly GCF_020740795.1). Taxonomy (NCBI): domain Eukaryota; kingdom Metazoa; phylum Chordata; class Aves; order Apodiformes; family Apodidae; genus Apus; species Apus apus. Next base: position 63,474,289 of record NC_067312.1, on the reverse strand, counting down.
TTAAAAATATTTAAAATTCTTTCACTTTTATATTGGCAAATTCAGTTCTGTGTTTGTTTCACAGGGAGACACCCTGATACTACAGGACTCTTTCTCTAAAGCTGAAAACTGAAAAATTATACCAGAGGCAATTTTATTAAAGTAATTACGTATTTCCCAAACTCTGCTTCTGCAATTTCATTGAGTGCATGCAATGGCATGGGGTGATATAACAGGTATTTTATTTGTGATCATTTGCACAAGACATGCCTGGCTTGTCTTGCAGTGTAACTCTCCCAAGTTTACAAAAACTTACACTGTGCTATCATTTCTATCCTCTCTAAACAGAGTAAACTAGGTATATGTTTAAACTTTCATGCACCTAACTTTTTGTTTTGGAATAATTTTCCATGTGCATCAAGAAAAAAAAATTGTTTCTTTTCTTTCTTCTGTCTAGATGAAATTACTAAATTATGGTAATTTTTAAGAGCAGATCTAAAGAGATCTTGATCATCCCAAGAACAGATGGGTCAAAATACAATCTGATTAACAAATTGTAGAATTCTAAGAACACATATAGCTCTTAGTAGTCTGGATCTGATCTTAAAACTATTAGTAGTTTCAATGAATTAATAAATCACCAGGATACCAATCATATAACAGTATATTTTACAACAAAAGCATGGATCAGACTAGAAAACCCTGGAAATCTTGTAGACCTAAGTAGTTAGGATTATTAATCCAAGCCATAATACTTAATATAAAAAATTTGCAAAGAGCAAAACCAATCATCAGGAAAGGGCCTGCTTCTTTTATATCCATGGGTTCTTTTTGTATACAACCTATGCTGCCTCCACAGACCACCTGAAAGTATTTTAACACACACTGAATTTTGCCTGATTTGCAACACCATGATAGTTCCATTTGATAAACATTCACCAGTATGTGAACTGTAGTTCATGCTGTTAAAACCTATCATGCTGTTCTCTAGCACTTTTCCTTTGGGGATAACCCAAAGGATTATTTAGCTCTTGGAGGGGGAGGGTGTTTGCTGTCAATTTTTTTTCTCTATGGAAAGACCTTGCACCTCTCTTTTTCCATCTGCTGAGCTGACATTACTGATAACTCCTTAGAAGGTAGATTTCAGTGTTTTAACTTTGAATCCTCCTTTTGCACAGCGGTGTGTCAAAAGCGTACAGATCAGGATCCAGCATAAATGGAGTTTTTTGCATTTTAAAGTGGATTTTTTTCTAGTGAAGAATGATTTTTTTGTTTGTTTTGTTGTGTTCTGATGTAGTCCAAAAACTAGTGGAAACTGCAGGTCATGTTTTCTGTGTTAGCTCTTCCGGGGGTGACAGGGCAGTAATGCTCGCCCTGTCTTGCTCAGTGATCGATGATTTCAATTCATTAGGCAAGATTCCTTTATTCCAAGTGCTGCAAACCAGTCAGTCCTCAATCACTATAGAGATATTTGTTTGCCTTATTCCTCATTCATTCTGACTATGAAAAATAAGTCTGCTTGAGAGCACACAGCAGTGTAATTGACTCTATGGAGCAGCTGTCATAGGGGTTTTGCCATAAGAAATCATATTAGGCTTCCTTTTAAGCTTGTTTGAGGTAATAGGTAATTGTTAACATTGAAAATTCATGCATTAAAATATCTTTAGAAAACCCCAAATAATCCATACAATATGGAGCTTGGCAAATAATTAATAACAAACTTCTGTAATATACATTATGTCCACTTTTTAAAGCGACTTACAAAGGGGAGGAAGCAATGTTAATTTCTTACCTTCTATTTCTCCTTGTATTTTATAGGCAGTCAAAAAAACAGGGAGGAGGTTTGTTTTTTTCTAAGCAAGATCAAGCACAAGTTACTGAAAAACTTTTATTATTATTATTGTTGTTGTTGTTGTTGTTATTATTAAATAGATATGCTGGTTTTCATTATCAATGCTGCCAAAAATGAGGCCACTTCCTGGAAACACTAGTTCTTTCAGTGGCTGAACTGGGGGATTTTGGTCTGTTTATTCTCATTTAGATGGAGTGCATTTTAACACATATGTGGGTGTGTTTTTATTCTGAGGTGTGGAGGTAGAGTCTACAGTGAAATATACTTTTAGAAGTTTATAGGACATGCCGTGACACTGTTGGATCTTGGTTTGCCCTATCCTTTTTTATTTTTTTTCAGCTGAAACTGTTCTTTCTTTTTCCACAAACAGTATTAATCCAGAAGAAGCCAGTTTAAACTAATCCAGAATTACCCTCCCTTGAGAACTCAGGTTCCTTTGGTATAGTCTACAGAATATTGTTTTTAGTGACGGGTACTGACACCTTACACATTTTTCATAGTAGTCCAAGATGGCAAAAGTTACTTGCCTACATCCATCACAGATCAGTTTCTGTAAGACGCAATAAGCAAACAGCAGAGGAAGTGGAAAGAGGCAGCTTCTCTATTTTTTGGAAATTCATGGGGCAAAGTGAAAAAACTTGGCTGCACTAATCTTCATAATATGCAGTAAGGGCTGAGGGGTGCATTGTGAAATATCTACTACACTTACCTACAAATAAATACTGTTTAAAATAAATCACAGAAGGAAGCACAGTCCAAATGAAAACAAAATAGTTTTTATGTCTTTGTGTATGTACTTCTCATTACTACTCAGTTTTTGGGTTTATTTCAAGCCAGCTGTATTTAATAACTAAGCCACAGGGGCTAGGTGCAACATATATGTACAGATCCAGCTACAGCATAGGAAAAATTCGTAGAGTTCAGGAAAACTAATTATATCCTTATACTTGCTCATTGTTGTGGTCAAATATAAGGCTAAATAGGACTAAACTGCAATGTGGCTGTCCAAAACAGAATATTATTTATTCTCTTTAGAGCTAGTCATTGTCAAGTAAACTAATTTAACTTGCTGATTCAGTGTAGACGAACATGGTTACATTTTACAGTAAGCACCTGCCTGGATGAAATGGCAACTAATGACCCATTAGAACTGTGATGTCTAAATCCCAAGAGGATTTTTTTGTTCATTTAGTTAGGCTCAATTTACATCAAAATTTTACTGAATATTTTTCATAAACAGTTTTGGTAGTCTTCATATTTGTTCAAATAACATAAATAACCAAATGCCTTAATCCTGTGCACATCCAGACACATAAATGCCCATACTTCTTAAAGTCCCCATAGAGTGCTGTAAAGTGTCTTGTAGCTGATTTAAACAATACACCTTTCTTTTGGCTACATTTTCTAAAAATATTTTTGACACCAGGTTTCTAAGTTTCGTGCTGTTAAGAGGGTGGAGGGACTCACTGAAAGTCTAAATCTACCCATTATAATCTTGCTTTCCAGTTTATTCCATTTTAGAAATGTTATTTGATCTGGAAAATCATTCTGTAACCTTCAGATTACTGTTGTGTGACTTCTGCAGAAAAGGAATTACCAATGCATTAAATTTGAATTAGCTTTGAGAAATCATGCAGATGTATGCACAGAACATTACAGCAATGCTGTCTCCAAGGCACAGCAGAATTGCTTTTATGCAGTTTTAAAGAATCACTTGAGCAACCTTTAAATTGCACACATGATGAAGCTGAACCAGCATTTTTACTTGGGGGGAAAAAAAGAAAAAAAAAAAAAGAAAAAAAAAAGGATGCATATACAGGTACACTGAGCAAATGTAGCTTTGAGAGTTGTCTTTCAGGGAAGTATGATCACAAACGGGCTGCTGCTGAGTGGGACATTTGGGCTCAGACCTGTCATATTGGAGAGCAGTACTGCACATACTGCAGTAGTGTCACTTAGACTAATGATTATGAATTATGCAGAGGGTCACATCCTCTTAGTCACAAGTCATTTCCACAGTTTCCCTCCAGACTGCCTAGCCTAGTTCCATATTTTTTTTTCTGCTTTCAGTGCAGCTAGCAAATAACACACAGAATGAGTGCCAAGACCTTTATTTATTGACATTTTATTTTCTTCCCATAACTTCAAGTCAGTAAAATGACTGAACAGTTGGTGGGAGGAGAGGGGGGAAGGGACCCAGATGCTACTGGGGGAGTAGGAAAAACATCTCTTCAGGTTGGTAGGTCATTTAGCAAAGTAGGACAGTAGAAAGCTGTAGAAACTGTGTTTTGCTGCAGGCTTTGAATCCCAGATATTTATGTCAAAAAGATCAGTTCTGCACCATCCCAGTTTGGAAAAAAAGGCTACAGTTTGGCATTTATTTTCAAAGTATTGCCTTTTTGGAAATACTAACCTGCCAGCACTGGGGTACATCACCTTCTCCTGCCTCCTTTGTGCTAACCAGAAAATCTACTGCATGGAGGAATAGGAGTGCCTTCATGGTTCATGGAGCCACTGTGGAGCAGGATCTGTGGCATGTATGGCAAATATGTTCTCTGGCATGGCTGGGTATACCTTGCTTGTCCTCAACACTGAATGGGAACATGTGCTTGGAGGGCAGCAGCTAAGGAGCAAGCTGTGTCAGCCAGGAATATGAGGGACGACTTAGAGAAGAGTTCAAGGAAGGATGTTTTCCTGTGGAGGGACTTTGCCTTTTTCCCACTGTTACTGAGTACTAAGAGGAAGGCCAGGAGCAGTGTCCTACTCTAGTGGATTCCTTCCTCACAAGCACTGAAGGAGGAAAAGAACTATCAGATAGAAAGATACTTGCTTTTCTTAAAATGTATATGTCTCCTTTATAGCCATTGTTTAAAAGTTAGTTAATGTAGCAGAAAGTGTGTTTCACTCCTTGGCATTACAGAGAGCTCCCCAAACTGTAACACTTGACTGTAAAACTTTCCTGTAATTATCTTTCAATCTGTTTTCAACTAGAACTTGAGAAAAAATTTTCAGGAAGTTTAAGTGTTTCTATCTGTAGCATGCATTCTGGAGAGAAAATAAGCAGGGAACGTATCCCAAAGCTTTTCCTCCTTATTAGCATGTTTAATATTAATACTTGGGAACAAAATGTTACATAACACTCTAGGAAAAGTTCTGTCTTGTGAGAGTGTCTAACAAGTTATATTTGATTTATAAGGTACTTACACTCTCTGATGTAAAAACACTAAAAAAAAAAAATACTTAATGCTCTCAGAGCCAAGTCAATTAAAGGGGTTCCTGCTCTTACTGTGCAAGGAAGAACTGACTCTTCCATCAGCAAAAGCTTGCACTAACGTACATTTTTCAGTGTGTTCTCAGATGAATATATTTGGGCTATCTGCAGGGAGGATAAGCAGCACTGGTAACCCTCCCAGATGTAAACATGAGGGCTATTAGTTTGAGGAGCCTACATAATGCAAAATGTGGGATAGAACAAGAGGCTTGTGGCTGCTTTTTAGCACCTGTCTACCCTAAGAAAACAAAACAAAGCAAAAACAAAGTGAAAATTTTTAAAAAAAGTAAACACAGATTACTTCTACCTCTTGTGGAACATCATCTGGACCTTTTTAAAGAAGACCTACTGGACCAAATATCAAAAAATGTTGTTGACACTTAACGGTCCATCTGTGACCGAGCTTCCAGTTTCCCTACAGTGAACAGAACATATATTTACCCACCTTTGACCCTAATCCAGCCTCTATTTCTGTTCTGTTTTTTAAAACTCTTTTGTGTTTCAGGTACTATTTTCAAACAAGAGTCTCAAGTGCTTTTCCACATACTGTTGCCAACTGGAACACATGGATGACAAAGACAAAAAATGCAACAGGCACATGTGGTTAAAAAGAATCAACCTGGATGGCAAATGTAAGTTGATTTGTTCCTGTTTTCTGTGCCTAAATCAGATATAATGAGTTTCTTGCAGGTGTCAGCTGGACATAAACCAGAAATTAGCACAGATTATGAGGTACAGACAGAAGCACAAGTGTTGTGCTAAGTAATGTGTCATTGCATGCTATATTCTGGTTTTTAGTAGCTTTAGGCCTACGGTAGACTGAGTATGCTGGGGATTACTAGGGTCTCTGTATCCAGAAGACCATAATCTGAGATTTTTTTACTGTTTACTGTTAGCTGCTGTGATTGTAATGGATTAAAATACCAAGGGATGCAGTAAAACCCTCTTCTAAATCCTGTTCATACTGACTGACAAAAAGTGCTTTATCCACAAAATACTTTTCATTTCCATCATGGATTTTTTATTGTTTTTACTAAGGAGTTTATTCTCACCTGATCTTCAGGTTAAATGAATGAAAACACTATTGTCATGCTGAAATAATTGCATATTCAGGTTATGAGGTGACAAAAAACATATGTGAAAATATGCAGCAAGTAGAAAGGGATGGTGTGGTTATATTTATTTCTTACAAGAGTGATAACAAGCAGGAGGCCTTGCTCCACCATGGACAGATGTTTATTGAAAGCAAAAGACTGATATTTTATTTTTATGCACACTGACTCTTTGATGCTGCATTTATATTAGGGTATGGATCATGGTTATCTATGGTTATTCCAGAGGACTCCAGTATGCTGATATTCTCTAGTCAGGGAAGTTAAATCAAACTATTACCAGCTTTTGACAGTAAATTTGGAAAAAAAAAAAAAGCATTTAAAAAGTGTATTTAAAAATAAAAACAGGAAGTCTGATTGTGGTAAAATACAGCATGTGTGTATATGTATATAAATAGGGAGCTTAGTAGAAATCCCGTAACTGTTATTATCAATGTGACTTGGTGTGCGGTTAGGTCATCTTATGATTTGATGTTGTGCTTTCCTTCACTGATACAATGAAGAATTTTAAATGGAAAAGAGAAAGAGATACCATGCTTCCCTTCTCTTAATGGCAGAGAAATGGACCATGTAGTGTAACTGATCACTTTGATCCACAGTGGAAGCAGACCATTGTAAAGTGATCTACTGAAGGACTGATAGAGGCTTTTATATGTGTTTTGGGTTTCTAACTTATTTACTGGAAACTAGGTACCATGTTGAAGACTAGGTATCTGAATCCTCATCAGCAGGTCTGCCTATGACAGGGGCCTTTCCTTTCCCTTCCAGGGAAGTGTAAGGACTGAGAATAAGAAATTTGATTGGACAGTAGGGCTGAACCAGCTTTCTGCGCTGGCGATAGAGCAGCAGCTCCTCAGCTGCCTCAGCCTTTTCATCTCCTGAGTGACCTTGCTGGTGCGAGATGGACATAGTCTCCCTCCACCCTTTTCTTCCCTTAAGCCCCTGGCCACTCTCCTTTGCTGCTCCACATGGTCGTGCTGTGGTGCCGGTTCCATCTGAAGATGTTTGGGACACAGAGGGAGTGCAGCGGGCCCGGGATGCCTCTAAGGACATGGGTGAGCATGTGGGCACAGCAGCTGGAGACCAATCCCAGACAACCAGCAGGTGGATGGAGCAGCAGGGGGGCAACACCAGACGTGTGGCAGGTGGAGAGGGCAGCCGGAGGGCAGCACCACTTTGTACTCAACCTGACATTAATTACACTTGTTAGAATCTTGTGTGGTTCTTAAGACAATTTTCAGGTGTTAAATTACAAACTATATTTGTTTCGATTATGGAAACATCTTCCTCTAAAAAGTGAAGACTTAGGAAATAGTTGAAGAGGAGAGGTAAGAAAGACAGCCTTCTCCCATCCTTAAGCTATGAAATTTAACTGGGCTCTGTGGGCAGGTATGAGCTGGCAGTCCATTAATTTGCCCCTATCCATCCAGGCCTTCTAGAAAAAGCCTTTAGAGAAGTTAAAATATTGCTGGCTTTCTCAATGACTCTATTGTGTGGAGTTCCTCATTGTGGTGTTTGCTGAGACGCCCAGATGTTTATAATTAATTTACTCTGATTACTTCTAATTGCTCCTTCCTATCCGCATTATCTTGTATTTGTCAACCTCATATATACGTAGCCCTGCTGCCTATTTGTTTAGTTTTGTAAGGTCCCTTTGGACCTTCTTAGCCTTCTCTAGTGATGTCTAATCTAAATAATTGTGCTCTCTACAGTTTTTCTCCCCCCTACTTTTTTCCCAGAAGATTAATAAAGAGAACAGAGTATTATCCTGATATGGAAATGGAGAATCCCATTGCAAGCCATGATGAAAACTGACCGTCATTCTCTCTTGTGTCTCTTTTTCTTTTATTGTTTTTGTTTTGTTTTGTTTTGTTTGAGGCTTTTTGTTTGCTTCTTTGGTTGGTTGGTTGTTTGGAGGTTTTTTTGGTTGTTGTTGACTGAGTTCTTCAGTCTTTACCATTTGAATTTCTCAAGTCTCTCATAAGACATTTTGTCAAAGGCTTTTTCAAAGTCCAAGTAAATCATATCAATAGCAACTACATTATTGCAGTTCTCAGAGAAATCTCTTAGTGGAGAGGGGTGGATTTTCCTTTCTAGAAGGTAATTTCCTGCAACATATCTTGCTCAGCTACCTTTTCTATGATTTTAATACCTTTTAATTGCTTCCTGTTGACTTTCCTGATCTGAATCAAAATTTTGTATATAACTTAGAGCTTTTTTGAAGCACCTATCTGTGAGTCCTTCTAAACTTGGATCTACAGTTTCAGACAAACTTCTTACTCTTCAGTCCCACTTTTTGAAGCCTTCTCCTGTGGGCAAAATTGCATTTCCAATAGCTGCTTTAGTATCTTCTGCTTCTTGTTCTCTCCAGAGGAAAGTAGAAAACTTAAAATAAATTTGTACACTTAAAATATTTACTGGTCACAGCTGCAGTTATCTGCTAGAAGAAATTATAAAACAAGGCCCATATCCAAAAGGATTTCACTCTTCTAGGTGTGCTTTACTGCTTGCTTATACATGACCTTCCAGGATTAACTCCATTTTCCTTATTGCAAAGGTACCAAACAGAAGGTCCTCCTTCATTCTCATGTGCTGCTGACTACTTTCAAGGTCTCATTTCTTCATTGTGTGGCTTTTGGTCCACACACTGAAGCACATGGAAAAGTAAAGAGCTTCCTGGGTGAGAATTTCTAAATGGGCAGGTTGCTGCAAGTTCTATTTAAAGAGCAGAATAAAGAGGGAGAACTGCTGGGTTGAAGACACAGGGGAGGAAATGTACAGATATTTCTTCTGCCTGCCCTGAAAGGGAAGTGAATTCTGCCTGTCCACTTCCCTCTGCCACTCCAGTGCCCAAACACAGGGCCTTAAATAGTAGTTAATAAGGGAAACATAAAAGTGCTCTCAGAAAGGGCAGACCATGAAACGTCTGCAGCTTCCCTTTTCTAATCCTCCTTTCCTACTGGTCTTGCTCCCAGTTGTTAAGCTACAAAGGAAACAATGCATCACACTGCTCTGTGCCTTAAAGTTGGAGAATTTGAAGGAGAAAAAAAGAAAAACCCTTTTGTGGTTCCATGTGAACCCTTCCTCTTTCCCAATGAAGATGATCCATTTGCCCTTACCTTAGAGGGACAGCTTTTGACCTGAAGCATTGTATTTTTTCCATTTGTCTTTTGTAAAAGTTATGCTGCATTTTTAATGTTTCCTCCTCCTTCCCCCAATCAATACTTTGTGATCTCAACTGAAGAGTTGTGATCCCTTTCTTTCTGACACAATTTGGAAATGGCAGGTCTCACAGTTTCACTCAGATTTCATTTGTGTGCAACAGATGGATGTATCCAATTTTCTAAACCAGCACATCCCTTTTATTAAGACCATTAAAAATGAAACCTGTTTGTGGCTGGTGTTGCTTGACAGAATATATAGTAGGAGTCTCTAAGTCTGCTTTCTGGCTGGTATAATCTGAACATGACTCATTTGACATTTCCAGAGTATTTTCATCCTAAAGGTTTCAAAAGCTTCACAAACTAATCACACCTCACAATTCTATCTGTAATAAGATCACGCCAGTGCACCCATTCAGCACTGTAATTGTCAACACAGCATCACATTCTAGGATATCAGATAAGTATATATTCTCTTAAAACCATAACACGAACAGAGTTAAGTAGTCTGAAAAGGTATATATTTCAGACGGAAAGTGGTCAGAATGAGGGATGACTCCTAACAGGAAGACTAAAGCTGCAGCAACATTGAAAAGCCTCAGCCTTTCAATGGACTTTGCACATGTCTGGATCTGCTGTTCAGCTCCTCATCCACAAACAGGCTGTTCTATTCCTTCTGTTCTTGTTTGCATAAGGGCTGACCAAAAGAGGCATCTTGACCTTTTTCATTAGACAAGCAGACCTTAAAGATAGCAGAAAATCACCCAAACATTTTGGTTTTGGCTAACAAGCCTGGACTTGCTATCTCTAATGTCTCTCTGATAAGAAAACAAACCTAGAACATTCAGTAATGCTTCTGCTATTACACTGTAATTTCCTCATATTGCAGGCAGGAGACAATGACTGACTAGTAATGATTAGCAGCCAAAATAACACATTTATATGTAAATAATTGAGGCACCAGGTGGACCTTGTATAAAACCAAGCACATTGCTAGTGCCAAAATCAGTAACTGTACTTGTGCCCCTTGTATCTTCCCATGCTGGCAGGAGCTCTTTTTTGTTTTCTAATCTGCTTTGGGGGTTTGGAGCCAATGTGTTCAGCAGTCTCCACAGTTCTTTCCCATTGCACTTGGACTAATTGTGGGTATGTGAAGCACATGTGCACACGTGGAAATGCAAAACAGCAAGGTCAAGGCTGTTCACCTGCAACCTACAGGGGTCCCTCAGTAAAGTTAATTTACAAAGGCTCTGTACTCAGGGCCCCCATCCCTCTAAGCCTTGATGAGGTATTTGATTAATGGTTCCAGAAGTCAAACACAAGGACTGCCCCCTTGGTTTTGAAGGTCGCAGGTAAATCCTGGCCTTATTCTGACTCCAATAATGCATTTATCTAAATGTCACATCTAAATCATAACCACTCATCAAAGTGGTGACTAGGTAGTGAAGCAATTTCTATTGAAACATAGAGCACCATGTGATAAATTACATCTGCAAGATTTGTTTCATATGTCAAGCACACATTACTTCTAAATCAAATGCTAAAACATGCCTTTTTTAGTCAAAAGTAAGCAGAATGCTGTAATTTATAATCATCTTGAAGCACACTGTGGTGAAAATGAAAGCAGTCTGTTAAAATTTAATGCCTGCTTGGCAGAGTAGCACATTTCTGGCCACATTTGTTGCAGCATCGTTTTCTCAAACCATTGTGTGTGCACAAAAAGTCAGCTTGTATTTGCCAACGTTTGTGGAAACTAATTGAAAAAAATGATTTAGCTGTTAAAAGCTGACATTGGGCTGTAAAATTATTGTCAGCACAGACATTGATGGTGGTGGCTCTTTTCTCCTCCTCTCCGCTTGCTTTTAACAATTGTCTGTTGTTCTTCAACCCAGCTCCCTGCAGCACAGTTGCTAGGAAATATTCATTGGGGTGTCATCTCTGTTTAAAGTCTCATTCTACACACCTATTCATCTGTGCTAAGTGAACAGCAGCATCAGCTCAAATTAAGCTGGCATGAAAACAGCCACTGTTAATAATTTCTGCTGTGATTCAGCTTAGCTTGGATAACAGGTGAAGATGTTTCATAACGGAGGCAATTACAGCTCTGTAAGCTCTTTCCGGCTGCCTGTTTAATCAGAGGAACGGAGCTCGGCAACCACTGGAGCATGTGGCACAGCCAGGCCCAGCCACCATCAGACCGCATTTGTTATCTGCCGGATTGAGCAGGCTGCCTGTCAGGGGCAGATGCTGGGCACAGTGATTAGCATGCAAAGTGCTTGGAAAGGCTGAGGTGAGGGGGTGGAAGTCCGCCGTCTTCGTCTGAACTTTCTGCAGACCTCTCCCACCAGAAATAAAATTTTCTAAGCCACCCGTCCTTTGGCTGGAGTGGAAATCTGTGTCAGGATGCAGGGTTGTGCCTTGGCATACTGTGTGCACGTGCATTTTTGTGTGTGTGTTAAATGTAACTAAAAATAGGAATACAGGAAGTGCAGACCTCTATTTCACAAATTAGGACAAAGTCGTGTTTGCAAAGCAGTAACAATCAGTGAACTTCTGAGATGGTAATCAGGTCTGCTAAAGAAGTTACCGTTTAACATCTGCTCATTAGGATGCAGATGGAGGAGTGAGTTGGGTGGAAATTAATAACTAGCAAAATATAAATGAAGCCTGTACTTTCATATGAGAAATGTTATGCTACTGTGATGGATCTTTAGCTTTTTTTTTTTTTTAATTAAAGAACAATGTATTTCTATCTACTGAATCTCTATTGTTCTATTATTTAAGTTATCTTTCATGTCCGTGCCACATGGTTTGAAGTATATTAAAACATAGTCATATCCTTAATTGTGTGGATTTGCAGATGGCTCATTTCCAGCCAAATTTTTTTTTTTTTTTCTGAGAGCTCAAAAGAAACTCTCTAGCAGCTAAATTGAATTTTTATACATTATGATTTCCAGAAATGTACTTCTTAATGGTTTCTGATGTGCCTAAAGGCATGAATCTTGAACTACTTTCTTAGAAATGTGTTAAGGAGAAACTGAAAAATGTGTCATAGGGGTTTTTTCATGTTTCTTTGGTTTTGTTTTTGTTTGTTTGTTTTTGTGGGGATTTTTTAACAGGTTATTTTATGTTTGTTTGGGGTTTTTGGCTACAAATACTGAATTTCAATTGTATGTGCTAACCTACCTTTATTGTACTGTTGTAATGTTTTCTTGAGCCCTTGTAATAACGAAAATATAACATTGTATATTTCAGAAGTGCTTGATCACAATTCCACTGTATCTGCAAAATGTGTCGTATGTATTGATTTCCAGAAACAAAAGACACACTGCTTTCTTTTCAAAGAACAACCTTAGTTGCTTTGAAATGCTGGAGGTTTATCTCTTTATAGAAGGTAGAGCTGATCTTGACCTATTTCTATGTTCTTTTTTTTTTTTTTTTCTCCCCAAAAAAAAGGATTCTCCTTTCAATTAAGGGAAAGTATTTTTGCAATTATTTTTAAGTGCCCAAAAGGCGAAATTGGTTGTGAGCTTGTAACCATATTCAAATTCTAATTTCCCTAGCAAGTAATTATTTTATTCAGTTCTGACAATTCTTTATCTATTTTCATCTTGGACTATACTCCGCATACTGTCTCTTCCCCTGACAATTACTGCCACTCCTTATCCCTGCAGCCTTTAAAAGCTCTGTGTAACATTAGCCTATCTAGCCTAGTGAAAATGTCGTTACAGATTAGTGTAATGTTAATTCTACTGGCTCCCTGCTTTTGACCTGAAGTAGAATATATTACACTGCTGGAGCAGATGGAATCAGGGCTTCGTTGGGAAATGAAGATTGCTTGGCTGCCTGCCAGGAGCAGGGGGCTGGAGGCAGCTGCCAGAGCCCTGCCACTGCTGCTGCTGCTGCCGCTGCTGCTGCCACTGCCGCTGCCACTACTGCTGCCACCACCACCAGGGCGGGGGCCACGCTTTACCCCTGCAAAGCTCCGGGGTGGGGGAGGGGCTGTGTGCAGAGAAGGGGTTGGAACATGGCTTAAATTTGCTGTGAATCAAAACACATTTAAGGTTATGCATCCACAGATGTCTACACGTTGTCCTAGGAGGAGATGAATCTTCCTGTGAGAATGGAAGCTTCTTTAGGTTTTTAGATTTGGGGGGAGGGAAAGGGGCATGCATTTTCTTTTTAATGGAAAAAGCGAGACAAAAGAAATACAAAACATTGAAAGCAAAATTGTGAACTCCTAATAACCTTCTGAGCGAACATAGATTGGGTCATAAGGACAGTTTAGTATAATGTTCTTGTTGCTTTTAGTGAATCAAGCACACTTCTTTCCTCTGTTATTTTTTTGTTTGTTTGTTGAGTTTTTTTAACAACACATTGTGATACCCCAATGAAAAGTATTTCCCTAAAAATATTTACTTTTAGGCCTCCTGTGGAGCTTATGTGGTGCTGAAAAATAGAAATGGATGGAGGGTTAGGATGAACACATCTTCTGCAGCATATTGTGTGGTTCAGAGAGTAAATATATTAATTGCAACACATGAACACTATTATTATTACACAAAAAAAACCCTTTCATTGGACATTTATATTAAATCTGTCACCCAATAATTCTACCTTTTCTTCCCCTCTGCAATCATATTTTTCTCTCAAATACTTCATTTCCCTAGCAGTAAAACATATGCTGTTTTCTGCATAAGTAGAGAGATAATGTAAGCTGTGATACAGAGAGTACTTTTTTCTTACAATTTTTTTTTTTGAGGGTGTCGTTATAGTAACATATATGTGCTTTTATCTGTGATAAGAACTACCATCTGGTAGTTAAATGTGTGCGGCTTATTGCTTGAAGTGCTTATACACATTATGAAAACACACAGCTTTTGTGTATGTTAGGAAACTGCCTATATGTATTATTAATAAACCCACATATTAGCTGTTTGAATATGTCAAATTATTGTAAAATAGAACAGAGATTATAGACAGGAAGGATTAGAACTGGCACATTGCCAGATGTGTATTTATTCCAGCAGTAGTATTGTGACCTTTTAATATCATAGCGTTTGCAACCTCTTCCAGACAATAATTGTTTGAGGGGTAAAATGGAGCCTCTTTAACAAAGGAAAAGGCCTTTGTTATATTCAAGTACCTGAAACTTTCATCTTTGCTATACCAATTCTCAAAGATGTGTGCTGAATCTGTGTGAGCAGCAAGAGAGACAGAACATATAAATTTGAGTTACTTTGACCTTTAATCCAGGAGACCAAGAAGAGAAATGCACTAGGAAGGCTGGTTTGTTGCTGTCTGGAGACTGATAAGCTGTAATAAAGGTGCACTCCATTGCAATTCATCTAAAGCTTCCATTGCTATCATCCTCTTTTTTCGATTTTTGTTACCTCAAGTACTTATCTAAATCCCTTTCAATGCCAGCTTGAATGCACTTTGTATTCTCTCCAGCTGTGACTGGTGCTGTCTGTGTGTGTCAGTGTGCTTCAGCATACACTCTTTCCCCTTGTTTGACAAGAGCCAGTGCCAACACCTAATTAAGGATAAGCCGTGGAGCTCTCTGCTCTATCTTTGTCAACCACTATGTTCCCAGCTTTCTGCCTAGTTGAGCTTTTATGATGGGAGCAACATTTCAGGTTCAGCCTACTTCTGGCCTCTTGGTTCTCCACATGAGAACTAAATGCAACTTAACTCAGCAGATCTGAGAAACATTTATAGTAACTAGATCCACAAATCTCTTCTGTCTCTTTCTTAAGTACAAGTGTTTGTACGTAGGTCTATCTCTTCACATCTATATAAACAGGTATGAATGCACGTGTACCTGAACACAAACTGGACATTTTTCAAATTTCCTTTTGCCTGGTGCTCCCCAACCCCAAGCTGTTTCCTAGGAGATGATTAGAGGGGTTGGGATGGTATTTTTCTTTTGCAAATACTTTCTCTAAAAATCCAAGTTAGCAGGACAGAAAATCACTTCACACTCCTGTTGAGCTGTTCTAAGCATTTTGTTTCAAAGATGCAGATGTATTTAGGTCAGAAAACAAGAAACTCTTTCAAAGGGTTGAGCACTTGATAAGCTTGAAAATCAGACTATTATGACTGATAGGTGACTACCAGACAGCCAGTTAAATGAGTGCATGTAACAATTTTGTGGGAAGATTTAACCATGTCTGTCTACACAACCAAGTTAAGTTACTTCAGAGAGCAGATTTAATTTTCTTTTTCTTTTCTTCCTGTGCCCAAATCCTTGCACCCAGATTCTGAACTGAATTTTATGTAAGCCAAGCTTTATAGCTTGCCAAGCTCGCAGCAAAGTTGCAGTGGAGTTCCACTGGCATTTAAGATACTGGTCAGGAGGTATAACTTCCTGAAACTTCTAGCAAAAAATCCTAGCTACATAACAGGGACCTCCTTTGCTATTAAATACATACATAAATTAATGCAAAAAAATATGATTGCTGGCTTCAGTGTCTGAAATCCCACTTCTTGTGTTGATAATCGGACAAGAATTGGAGGGAATGTGAGTGTGAATTTCCACCAGCAAGTCCTGAATCTTAAGACTGTGCTAATTCTAACTGAAAATCCCACCTGTAGAGGCAAAGGCCACCTGAAAAACTACTTATGACATTCAGAACACATATAAACAGTTAATAAAATCTGGACAGCCCTTCTCAGCTGTGCTTCCCAATTTGGCCAGCTCCTAGTTTTGAAAGCTGTTAGCAATTTCCTTTGCAAAAACTTTGTCCCTTCTTTGAGTTTTGCCAGTAGTTTTGACAGTAGCCTCTGAACTGCTCTGGTTTAGAGATCTTCCAGTTAGCCCTACTTTTTTTTCATCATTTTTACTTTGTCATTACATTGGGAAGGAAAAGAAGGTTGTCAGAAATATAATTCTTTGCACAGCTCTTAGTTGTCTTCACGCAATTGCTCTGCATTCATGTTGAGCTGTTCCACAGCTGATTTCCTGCGGTATAGGCGCAAAGGAGACAGGAATATTTTAAACTACGTTTTTTAACAACAGGGAGTAAAATCATGCTAATAGTATCTCTGCTGTACTTCATAAAGTGTATAAAGACCCTGTCTTGTCTTCGATGTGATAAAACTAGCCTAAAGACTTTTAATTGCTCAGATATGACAATGAGTGCCATGCATGTTAGGGGCTTACTCTTTTCATTAAAAGCAATGTTTCCTGAGGAGTAAGTCTGTGAAAAAGCCGTTTAGAAACCAGAGGAGAACAGAAAGATCACATTTCTCTCATTATCTTTCATTTATTTGTTTATTTTATGTCAAGAAGCTCCCCAGCCAAATCAGCTGGAGGTTGAAAGTTAAAACCTGGCAGGGAAAGAGATCATAATGGGTAGACATGTGCTTTGTGTGTTCCAGAGAAAAATGGACTTGATTTGGCTAGCTTATGAGCCTTAGAAAATCACTCTTCATGTGAGCTCAGTACATTTAACAATGATAGTAAAATTAGTTTCAATCATGTTAAATTCTGGAAGTAACACAAATGAATTTTATGAACTTCATTCAGGCAGAACATAGAAAAGATATGATATTGCAATGTGTGATGTCTATATAGTTTGAGTTAAAAAAAAAATCCAAACAAATTAGATTACATTGTGCTACTTGGGAAACAATAGTGTAGACACATTGTAAGATGTTAATTTTATTCATTACCTTGTAATTACAAGAAAAAACTAAGCTGGGGATCATCTTTGGTTCTGCAAGCATAAATGATAAAACCTTTTACTGCTTTACTGCTTTCCTGGAACAGTAGGTACAAACATCTTGCTGTGGCTCACTAAAAATATTGAGAATTTTTATGCCCCATTCTGCTTAATGTCTGCCAAGATTACTGCAGCAGCCAGTTATGTATTACCAGAAGCAGCCACTTCATCTGTTCTTCCACAATGCAAACAGGCGCTTATAAATTGACCTTGGATTCTAATGCAACTTATGTGTGCAGGTTATAAAGATCTTTTAGCACATGTCTACATTAGTAGCTTTAAGCAGAACTGGCTTGAGTATTTAATTCTAAATTATCTCCTCCTCACCCCCCACTGCACGCCATCATAAAGGACACGCAAAGAGCTCAGCTACAATTGCTTTGCTTCAGTGTTTCAGTTCAGCTGCTGCAAGAAAATTGCTAGTATGAACACAGCCATTGACTTGTGATGAGAGCTAGATTCATTTTTGTTCAAGCTATTTCTGAAAGCTATTTTAAAGGCTTTGGAAAATGTTACCCCAAGGAGATGACAAACTTACCATCTTTTCTGTACATACTCACAAAGGTGATCACAGAGGAAGAAAGGAAAAGCACAGTTTCAGGGTTATCCACACAGCTTTAACATTTTGGCATTTTTTCAAGTAGCGGCAAAACATCACTGTGCTTTCAGTATGAATGATGGGTATCTGTGGGAGTGTGCACTCAAAATGAGGCAATCTGAGACACTCCAATTCTGGTCATTCCCATGCCAGTGCAGAGACAACAGGAAAAATACACAAATCTTATTATAGCAAGAAGCACTGTGCACTTTAAGACAAATTAGCACCAAGATCAGAGTGTTGTATACAAAACACAATGCACGGCACTGATATTCTCATCAACAGTGCTCACGTCATAGGCAGCACCAAATATGGGGCCAAGAGATAAGCTGTTTTCTGGCTCTAGGAAACTGCAATGAGTAATTATGCATGTGTGTGTGTGCGCTCTTGTGTACACATGCTTCTCCATTAAGCACTTGGAAAATGGCATTCTTACGCTGCTTCTAGCACAGCACATGTGCAAGCTGGATCTGCTCCAGATTCCCCCCTCCCTGGGGTTTCCTTTGTAGTTAACTTAAATAACAACAAACATGCCTGCCAAATTTTGCTTTGGAGTTTGGCTGCCTCTTGGGCTGCTCTCTGCAGGACCTCCTTTGTCCCTGTCACTAGTTTCCTGTGCTCCAGAGAGGCATTCACAGACCCCTTCCACACCCAGGGCTGGCACCCGAAGGATCCACCTGCTCTGCTTGTTGACAGACCAAATATTTCTGCGTCATTTGAGAAATCCCTAAAGCTTGACCACTAGAGTGAGCAAACAAAATGGCTTGGCACTCGCATGCAAGGTGTAGGTTCTGCTGCCTTGTTTACAAGGTGCTAGGAGGTGTTTGTACACTAATGCATCCCGGCTGACAGAACAGGGCTGGAGGGGATTGAAGCAGCCAGAGTTTTCTTGAGTAGCTGATACATACATTTGTGTGCTTGTGGTTGCCAGGCTTTTTCATCTCTGTGGTGGTGCTTGCTGGCTTGGATTTCCATAGGAATCAGCTCTGCTGTTTTCAATCACGTGGCACCTTTCCCCCTAAGTCTTTGTCCACTTCAAAACTCTCCTCCTGTATTTGCCTGTGCTCTAGCCTAGTCAGAAGCTGGCCATCTAAGTCAATAGTTGAGTAACTCAGATGCTTTATATATCAGGGTGCAAAGAGGACAATGTCTTAGAAATACAGATTACTTCTCAATATAACAGCTATTGTTCCTCAGAGTACCATGCAAAGCAAACAGTACCAAGAAATTGGAAAAGCCATGAGCAGCATCAGCTTATGGTTTTCCTAGCTTCTGTGGAGGAGTAAGGTGAATTATGCAAAAATTGTAGCTGTAGGTTTAATTTAATTTAGTAAAGTGTCTATGTGTGTTACACATGCCAGTGTGAACTTAAAATTCCTGGTACAGCCATTTAAAACAGCTTTTTCAGGCTACAAAGTCGTTTTCCTGCAGCTTGTGTGAGAAAGGGGGCCATGCATATGTCTAAAGTACCAAACTCACACTTTTCCATTTTTATCAGTGGGTTCAGGAGGCAAGGATGATGGTATGATTCTTAAAACATTTTAACTAATAGCAATGTCTCCAAGAATGTAGGAGGAGCCTCCAGAGAAGTTAAGCTAATGCTATTAAATTTCTTCCAATAACCACTGATCTAACTTCCCTTAGCTTGCATATGTTTTGGAGGTGCTTTTCTGCAAATATACTAGCACTTGGAGAAGATCCCGGATTCCCAAACCTTTTCTAATTAAGGTCAAATGTATTCTCTGCTGTAAGTATATTTAACTGTTTTTTTAAGGGATATGGTGTTAAATTTTCCTCTGTATGTTGCTTAGAAGACAAAATGGTAAGCTTGCTTTTGCTTAGGGAAAAAAAATAACAGCATCTCATTACGGTAACTTGGTCAGAGATATGTAAGTTAGTTTCAGCTGTAGTAGAATCCTGATGTCAGCCAGGTAATTACTAGGCAGAGTCAATAATACCACTCCTCAGTATAATTGCAAATCCAGTACAACCATGACCAGAACTAAATTGCTTGAGAGCAATCAATAGAAATCTCTTGATTGCATTCCCTGGTGAACATATCAGATACAAAAAGGAAAACTGTCCATCCAAGCAAAAGGTCAACTTTACAAATGAAAACTGCAGTATAAGGCTAGGAAGAGGTCTGCCCACACAGAAACCACTTGGTTAACTCTGGTTGAGGTGACAGGCCTGAATGGGAAGATGTATATTTTGATGGATAGAGGCTATGCCTATTTCAACAGTAGCTTGATGCAACTGAAGCAGAGCAATAGATTCATGTAGCTGATGCTGAGTTCCTAATATTTGTTCCCTATGTGGTTTGTGGCTTTTAGTCAGACTAAATCTATTCTCTTTCCTCAAACTAAATATTCTCATCACACGCAGCAAAGCTGTCGGAAGCACCAATCTTTGACTAAGATGTCTGTGTTCCCATGACAGGCTGGACATCATTATGTTTGCACCTGAACTGGAACTTCTGGCTTAGCATCCTTGGAGAGGAATATAGTTTAAGTACACCAAAACCACCATGAGGACCAAAGCAAAGCTTGGTAAGTGGGGAAGCTCAAGGGATTCAATCTGAAACCTCATTCTTGCTTGAACAAAAATAGTGTTAGAGATGCAGCCAGAGATTTGCTTCAGAAACCTTAATAGTTGTTTCTCTATATAGCTAGGGCATTATCGTTTTGCTTTTTTCCCTCATCAGACACTTCTGCTTTTACATAAAACCCAGAATAAGTACATTGGTTTTGGTGCCATGCAATTCTTACAACTTGAGTTTTTTTTCTGCAAATATTAAACAAAGAGATCACTTATCATTTAGTAGAATACAAAAATAATTTTACATATTAGTCTGATAGAGTCTCAGAGGCAATGGTTGAGTTTGTTTCTGATGTGAGTAGAATCTTTTCAAAAAAGGTTTTTTCTGTATTTGTTTCAGGAGTGGAATGCAAGCTTTGAAAAGTGCTGAAACAAAGTTCCTTGAAACTTCAAAGATAATTTCTAGGTACCACAGCTGTGAAAGCCCAAATGCTTACTTAGGACTCTCAAAAAGTCTGTAGAACTGAGGCACCTAATACCCCTAAACTCCCTTTGAATATCTGCCCTGGTTGCTGACTGGCTAGAGGGGCAGTTGGTTAAATTATTTTGTTTTATATATTAATTATTTTCTCCATTTATATTTTGGATTGGGTGAAGCAGCAACTGTTATGCTTCCTGTCTGCTACTACATTTCCATTTGGAGGTTTCTGTTGCAATGGATTAGCTTTCTAAACCAGCTGAAATTTTCTGAGAAATCTGCTTTAGCATAAAATTGTTAGTTTTCTCACTACGTCAAATTATGCTGCCCACACAGTAAACAATACAAAATAAAGAAACCTGCACAAAGCTGTGGTGTGTGAAACATAAAGAGTATTTTTGCTTAGGCTGTGCTTACAGAAAATGCTTTCATTCTAGTGTAAGTCTATCTTTCATTTTACATGTCTTTTGTTACAAGTTAATGAGCCAAATATTTTCAACAGGTGCCAGATTTAATTTTTTAATATTTTTTTTTAAATGCTTTCACAATTCTATAGTGGGAGAAAAAGGTATTTGCTCCATGAGAAAGTGTTTTGTAGGAGTCGGTATAAAATTCTATTAATCACTCAACAGAGAAAAAAGCATGACAGGCATTGCATTTGCATTACGGTATGGATTAGAGTACTGCAGTCAGAATTACATAAAAAGACTGTTAAATAGCTGATAATTTCATTGTGTTGGAACCAAGTGAAAAACTACAGTACAGTTGCATTAGTACTGTAATTCTATGAACATTATCGATTTTCACGCTTAACCTTGCCAAGAAGCTAAAATGAACGCTATCAATACAGTGTGGAAGGGCTGCACATTAGCAGCCCACTATTTTCTTGCTTTCTCTCCCTTTTTGCTTCCTTGCTACCAACAGTAAAGGAATCGTGTGGACTCTTGCCCACCCTGTCTCTAAATTGCTCAAGCGATTGTTTCCTGTAGATTAATTTGTAATTCTGGATCTCGAGAAGAAGGAAACATGAGCATGTCCCTCCCCCAGGCCATTCACACATCTGGAGATTTAATGTAATCTAAAGCAGAGGCTGAGGAACTGACACACAAGGAAACAGAGGGAGACAGCGATGAAGGCAAAGCCAGAGTGTTTCCTCAGCAAAGGTTTTTCTTTGTGTGCAAAAAACCACTAGTTTTAACCAATGCTTACAAATTCCTTGCTGTTTTCTCTCATGCAAACAGCCTTACATAAAAACCTGGGCGGGGGGAAGGGGAGAGGCGGGGAGAGGAGTGTGGGGTGTGTGCTGTGAATATGTGTACACGGTGTATGTACACAAGTGGGGCTATATTTCAGGGAGGCATTCATATGACTGCTGTCTTTGTTTGTACAGGGTTGCTCTGGTGATGATAGATAGTTTCCTTATATGGATGAATTAAAACAAACAAAACAACTTCCATCAACACTGATGCTGTTCTTCATCCTGTCTACAAAAAGCCATTGGAAATGTGCTTTTAAGCTTGTTTAGGCATGAAAAGCAGTAGATAGGCAGATTTCAGGGAGAGTCAGAAAACACATAACAAGTGATCTGAACACGAATGTCTTGCTAGCATTAAAAGCCCCTCCAGTGTTTATATACCATTCTACTGTCAAATACCATTTAAAACCTGTCATTCTATAAGGACAGAATTCCCTGTTTTCACCTGCTTTTACCTTTTTGGGCTATTCAGAGTAACTAAACCACCTCTATCTCTTTCTGTACAGCTTTCTTTCATACTTCCTTTAGTAGCAAATTTTCTAATCACCTTAGGCTGATCAGTCCACAATAAAAAGATAAAAATGAAACAGAGGAGACTAAAGAGTCCTAGAAGAAAAGAGTGTTACAAAAAGAGGGTAACTAATTTGGTGTTTTGCAAGCTTCCTCAAAGACTTTCTAGAGGGGGGTTCCCAAAAGGAGTCATTGCTTTCTTCCACATCACAGGGTAGAGAGGGAAGTCTCCAATGACAGTGAAAGAGAAGTCTGTGTGTGTGTTTACAATGAGCCCTTAACACAACAAACAAGTCATAAACATTAGTGCAAAAAGCTTTTAGAAAACTTTCTGTCTTCAACAGATTTCCCAGCCAACTGCTACTAGTTGGTTCTCATCAGAACATTCCAGAGATTTTTTTTGTGTTACGAGTCTCTTAATCTCTGCTTGCAAATAGGAAGTTATACTTCCTGACAGCAAGTGTAACTTCAGGTCTCCTGCCTCAAGGTTGCCACTTCTGTTCCACCAAAGAACAGCCTTTTGGAGAAGATTTTCCCCAGCACACCGGAAAAATCATGCCTTAGGAGAAGATAAAAGACAGGAAATACAGTCCTCCATCATTACAACTGTGGGTTCTTATGCTTCAGTCTAGAGTCTTCATAACTGAGTGGAGAGTGCATAGCCTCCTGAAAATTGTCAAAAAGACTGTTAAGGAAAAGAGAGGAACATTTAGAAAAATGACATCTCTAGCATTATCCCAGGGACTCCAGCCAAATTTTTCTTTCCTTATATTTTGGAAAAGGTTGGTGTTGACTTCTAATTTCTTAATACATTTATTTTTATTAGAAACTTAAGGGAGTATTGTTAAATAAATGTTTAATATTATTGTGGACTTTGAAGCATGAGGTGTTAAATTTCCAGCCATCTATTGCAGTGCATGGAGGGGTCAAGGAGCTTATCTGTTTTCTGCCCAAGGCATATTGACTTCTACCAAAATCTCTTTGCTTAGACAACAAAGTCAAAGCTAACCCTATAACCATTCATAAGGCCAGGGAGGAGAGCATGAAACAAATGAGGACAGGTTTCTAGGTGCAGTAGAGCAAAGGAGAAAGGTTTCCTGGACACAACAACCAAGAATTGCCTTCTGCTCCTCTTGATCAATTTGCCATGGCAAGGGTCCAGAAAGTGTCTGAAATCCTGTCTGCCATCTATAATCATAGAATCATAGAATGGTTTGTGTTGGAAGGCACCTTAAAGATCATTTAGTTCCAGCCCTTCTGCATAGGCAGGGACACCTTCCACTAGACCAGGTTGCTCAAAGTCCCATCCCACCTTCGACACATTGGATTGCAATGCAATTGAAAAAGGAGGAAAAGAAAGCAGTAGCTACAGCTATTCAGTGCCAAGCCAAGTTTCCAACTGTATGAACAATCTCTCCTTAATACCCTTGAAGCTTTCCAGGACAGCTTTTCAGGTTATCTGATGAGCTTTTAGGAGGAGCACTCTGATATAGAAATCCTGCTTTTTGAGCAAATGGTAGCTGGGTGAGGACCTTGAAAAATCTGGACCTTGCCTTCATAATATCCATACTCCATCAAACAAAATAATTTAGTAGCAGGAAGCCAATTTTTATGCCCAAGGGGCCTGAAAAATGTTATGGGAGTCAAGTATGGCACTGTCAAGCATCTTTTCTTTGTGTTTTACTCTCTGTAGATCAGTATTAGAAAGTTTATTATAAAAAAAAAAAAAAAAAGGGAAAAAGTATGTTTTCTGAAGTTATCCACTGTTTTGAAATACTAAATGTTCTTATATTTTAACTGGGTTTTTTGAAATGCTTGCTGATATTGTTCAACATCTCAACACAGGACTGATTTTGCTTCATACAATGTATCACACTATTGACTTTTTTTCTTTATCCTTTCCCTTAATTTTTTTCTGCTTGACAATTCTTTGCAATTTGACCCTTCATGAGGTTGTTGTCAAAAGCATTCAACTCCCTCTGCTCAGCACATTCACTTCATTTTATCTGCCCTATAGTCTTGTTTATTGTTGCTTAACGTTGCTGTTATATGGTTCTTAGATTTTTCAGCTGTACTGGATCCTTGAAAGCTGGCAGGATGAATTGCTTGGTTTCGAGTCTTTAATGTTTATCTCCCCTTGGATGTCACCATCTGTTCCTATTTGGCAGTGCAGGTAAAAGATTTTTTTTCAACTTCCTTTTATTTTCCCTGTTTCCTGCAGATATTTAGCTGGTCTGTTTCCTCCTCTCTCCAGACTTTGTCAAGAAGGATTTGATGACATTTACCGAAGCCAGTGAATCTGACTGAAATTTCGGTTGTTGATTGTGTGTTGCAGGGTTTGCTTAATGAGAAGGTAGAGCTTTTTCTTTTGTTGGGGTTTACATTGACTACCACAACCTCATGTGGTATAATGCAATGACATCCACAGAATTAGGATTTTTTTTTCTTTTAACTGAAGTGTATTCTTCCTAAATTCTTCCATTTGCCTTTATTTCTCAATGACATGTCTTCGAGCACTTCAGCAAACCATGTACCAGTTATTTTGGAATTAGCATCTGGCCTGAAAGAGTTTAAGCCCAATATAATCCATACCCAACACAGTCATAATTACCAGAGACAATCCTGCACTTAAGACCTGAAATCATGCAATGGAGTTTTGAACTTGAAAGATGATGAGCTTTGTTTTTTCAACATTTCTCATTTTTTGTCAATCTCAGAGTAACTGTAATCATCCAGTCTCTTTACTTCCTGGGTTGCAAATTCGCAAAGGAGGAGTCTCAAAACTGATGATCTGTTACACCCTTCTGCAAACTGTTTTGTTTGGGTTTTTTTCTCGTGTTTATTACCCATAGCAGGTAGTCCAAGTAGTGCTTTCAATTTTGGAAGTGCTCTGCTGATACCCTAGTTAACTGTATATGTAAATATTTGGAGGTATAAATGCAGTCTTTCAGATTTGGAGATACTGTCCTTCTTGTGCACAGTATTCAGTTAAGACCATTTTCTGTGTTCTCTCAGAATATCTCTATTTTCATTATTTTTTAAAGTTGACACTGAGTTCAAATGGGATCAGCTTGTGGTGTATGCCTTAACGAGTTACTGAAGGGTGGTTAAGGATCTCCCTCATGAAAGGATTAATCTGAATGAAAACCCACCTGCTGTTCCCTTTTGTCATTCATGAACTGTCCTTAGATTCTTTTCTCAGTCAGACCTATGAAATAATTTGCCAGTTGTTGCAATCTGTCAGCTAAGCCTGTTAACTAAAAGTCATTTCCATACAACAGCTGTCCCTCTGTAGCTTGTGCATAACAAGTTGGTTATTAGTGTCCTTCCAAAACCTGAACCCACAACCATTTGGCATTCTTCTTGGAAGTGCTCATAAAGAGCCTGAGACCCAAGCTGACACCAAGGCTGAATACCAGCCTGAGGGTCAAGGTCCTTCCTGCAACAATCTCTATGATTTTCATTCATTTAATCTAGTTCATTAGGTCAGAGTGATGTTGAATGGGCAAAGTGGATCTTGCATAGTGGTTGGTAAACTTTTAGCTATTGTACGGCTAAACAGAGAATTTTGATTTTCAGATCTGTGAGCCAAGTACTTCCCAACAACTTCTGACAACTAATTTTTAAGCTATGCTGTAAGGGCTTTTATGATGATCTTTTCTTTCTTTTTGAGCACTTTTTGGTAGTTCCTGTAATTTCATGCAGGGCCATGAGATCCTTTTGACAGCTTAGCAAGTTATTCATTCTGGCTAAAGCCAAAGAAGCTGTACTAGATGTTACAGCAGTGTCTGGACTATAGGCACAGTGAGTTTAAAAGATTAATCACTCCTTAGACATTGTGTTTCATGACAATTTTGTTTTGCCAAGTACTGATAATTGATAACTGCTGTCTTCAACAATTTTGCAAGCAGCTACAGGTTGTCCCAGTACAAGAAGATTAGTAAATCGTATTTGGCCTTTAGACTGAGTAACGCTTTTACATTTTCTTTCAATTTTTTTGATCTTTAGATTCTAGATTGTGGTCAAAAAAATATTCATCAAAGCACTTAGGGCTTTATTGTTTGAAAAAGTATTTCCTGACTCCAACTGTTGCCTGTTTGGTTCAAAAAAGTTTGTGTGCTTTTATTTCCTCCAACTTAGAGTAATATTTCTGCTTGTTGAATTACCTAGTAAAATGTTTTACTACACTTCAAGCTCTGTGTGAAGCTCTGAGAGCAAAAAAGCATTGACACCAGCTCAGTCCTTATTTAGGGCTTGTTACTCATACAACAAATAATTTCGAGGCCCTGCTAAAGTTTTGTAATGACTTGTATCATCAAGTCATACATTTCAGACTTGGAGCTTGGTATTGCATGAGATGAGTTTCACATGTTAATGTACTGGGTGACTGAAATAAAAATGACCATTTGAATGACTGTGTTCTCTCATGCCTACATTATCTATGAATGCCTCTTGCACTCTTGTGTGGGTTATGCACTCATTCGTCACAGCACTGGCAGAGGGTAAGAAGAGCAGCGTACACTAGGCACTCTGTTTCACAACTCAAAACCACACAAGCTGTTGTTCAGGCTTCTATGAATCCACTCTAAATCTCAGTTCTCAAATTACTTATGCTAAAACAAAGCCAGAACCACCACCCAGCATCTTGACATTTACTATATCACTTGAAAATGCTGCTCCTAGTTCAATCAGATTTAACTCCTGGTGAAAGGGCATAGCCAGATATACTGGTTATGCTGCAGCTGTTTGGGTTAGGAGATGAGTGACCCAATTTGCACATTCTCAGCTGGTTCAGATTTTCTGGCTTTACTGTGTTTGTAACTGCTGAGGGTAACCTTTGCTAACTTGCAGACATTGTAGGCTTTTTGTTTTACTGTAACACTTTTTTTTTCACAGAAACTGGTGAAGGTGTCACTGCTTTTACAGTTGTTCCAGCATTGCTGAGGGAACAGGAGTGGGACAGCAGGAAGGGGGTGAGCAGATGAGGACAGAGACCTCTTAATCAAGTTAAGCTGTAGCCACAACATATCTGATTGTGCTCTGAACAATTTTAATTAAAACCAAAACAAACATTGACATGAGGATGGCCAGGAGCCAGGGATGAAATTCTGGCCACACTGAGCATGCAACTGGGAGGAATTTCCCGGGTCGATAAATCCCATCCTATGTTTTTCTGGGAAAACATTCTTGAACTGATCGTGGTCTACATTAAAGTTTATTTAGTTTGTTGACCTGCTATCCAAACATCCCATTCATTTGAGCTGGGATTTAATTTCAAGTGATAGTTCAACTGAGCCATAAAAATACACAGAAAGTTTCTGTCTAACCATTCATACTGACGCCTTTGCCACCATAGCACCCCATGACATCCCTATTGCAGTCCCACTACTTAAAGACACATCTGCTCAGAGTGCTACCCTCCATTTTATAGCGAATAAGCAGAATGGC
Source organism: Apus apus (assembly GCF_020740795.1). NCBI lineage: Eukaryota > Metazoa > Chordata > Aves > Apodiformes > Apodidae > Apus > Apus apus. Next base: position 63,446,360 of record NC_067312.1, on the reverse strand, counting down.
TCTATAGTTTGCCATGAGAGGGTTTTCTGCACGTTAAACTTGTTCTGCCCCAAAACTGGGAAAGTTTTGTGGTTGAAGTTTCCATTTCCCAGCAAGTAGGTGGTGTCAGGGGAATACTTCATGTTCCTTTTCTTACACAGACCTTTTCTTCACCCAGGCTGTGTGCTGGTGATCAGGTTTTTCCCCAAGCTAAAAGGCAAAGCTGGGAGTGTCAGAAGGTGAGGCACTAACCTAGCATACACTACTGAAAGTTTTTACCACTGGCCTTTTGTGGGTGAGAGTAGATTCTTGTCCTTTCTCTATAGTTTTCTGGTTTCTTTCTCAACCAGCTCATACGTCCCAGTAGTGCTAATTTTCCTGCCAGACCTGGGGAAAACTTTTCAAATGCGTTCTGCCCTTTGCTTCCCTAAAATTACATGTCTGTGTGTTCCAACTTTCCCATCAAAAGAGGATCTTTTGTTTGTTTCCTGATTTTGTCCTTTCTGTATATTTCTGAAAAGCAGTGGAAAAGAAGACAAGCAAATGAGACCATTTGCCTGTCTGGCAAGGGAAATGGCATGATTTAAATGAGCTAAATAAATACTAAAACCTCTAGAGAAATTATAACATTTGTTCGGATGTTTTTGTTTATTTTTGGAGCTGTAGAATATCCATGATTTTCAATGTTTTGACCTTTACTTTGAAGAATGTCATAATTGTGCCAGCAAACTCAGCTGTCAATATTTTCATTTCACACCTCTTTATAGAAGTTCATAACTGACCTATAAAATTACACATACTGAGCATATGTGGTTTCAGACAGGAAAAGATTTAATAAATAAATACATAAATACAAATGTGTCCATTTAAAAGTTATAAACCCACAAAAAATGAAATTGGTGATTTCAAATGCTTTTTAGAGTCCTGCAATTCAAAAGCAAGCCAGTCAGGCTTTTCTTCTTTTAAACTCAAAATTATTAACCTCTTAGTCTTTAATGTGGACTGATACAGTGCCTGTGGCCGTTATGGCAAATAAGCACATTACTGCATTTAGGAAATTAACTACTGTGTGCTTGTGCTAATTTTGTCTCCATTAAAATAGCTCACAAGTTTTAAGCATGTAGACTTATTACAGGAGTCAGTTCTGCTTTTCGATACATACCATCTTTGTGCATTCATGTAACTTCAGAGTGCATTTGAAGCATCTTTGTCAGCCAGCTTTAATATTAGGAGATTTCCTGCCAAAAGACTGGGGAAAGAAAGAGAAAAGGAATCTAACTTACAGAATGCTGTATGTTTTAGAGGGAAAAAAAGTAACTTTAAAAAAAATTCCAGTTACTTTCTTTTCATTAGTACAGAATCACAGAATCAGAGAATCTTAGAGGTTGGAAGGGACCTCCAAAGATCATCAAGTCCAACCCCCCTGCCAGAGCAGGACAAAAAAAAATGAATAAATAAAACAAATTTTAAAAACTAGGGCAGATCACTCAGAAAGGCATCCAGACAGGCCTTTAAAGTCTCCGGAGAAGGAGATTCCACAACCTCTCTGGGGAGCCAGTTCCAGTGCTCTGTAATCCTTACAGTAAAGTTCTTCCTCATGTTGAGGTGGAACTTCCTGTGCTTGAGTTTTAATCCATGTCCCTCATCCTATCACAGGGCACAAGTGAAAAGAGCTTGTCCCTGCCTTCTTGATGACCAGCCCTCATGTATTTATAGACATTAATTAGATCCCCACTCAGTCTTCTCCTATCTAGACTGAAAAGCCCCAGGTCTCTCAGCCTTTCCTCACAAGGCAGGTGTTCCAGCCCCTTAGTCATCCTTGTAGCCTCTGTTGGACCCTCTCAAGTAGATCCCTGTCCCTCTTGAACTGGGGAGCCAAGAACTGGACACAACACTCCAAATGAGGTCTCACCAGGGCTGAGTAGAGGAGGAGAACTCATATCCATGTTTAACTATTAGATGGTAATAGGGATGAAAAAGATGTTATGGCACTATAATTTCAAAACTGGTACTTTTAAGATTATAATGTTGCTGTGCAAAGGTGATTTTAAAATTCATAGGAGCTTTAATCTTCAACTCCCCACTTAGTCTCCTTTCAAAAAACATTGGGACCATCCAGCTACCTTGTGCTTCTGAAAATTTGGCATTAAATTCTTCTTTTTAATGAAATATATGTCCTTATGTTTTCTCCCAAATCTGAGTTGAGTTTAACACAATGCTGTATGGCAAATACTCAATTCCACAAGAGGGAAGCTGAACAGTGAGGTGCACAGCAGACAGGTGAGAAGATTTTTTTGCCTTGATGATAGCACTGGTGGTAAACTCTTTCCTCTTCTTTTCTCCTCACTAACTATCCACCTGAAGTGAAAAGGAAGAAAAGCATTTGTCCTTCGGGAAAATTATGTGAGAAATATCACCTTTATTCAAAAGAAGGTGAGAGAAGGATCCTCTCCAAAGTTTGGATGAGAAATTACTCTCACCAGATAATTCAAGCTATTATTGGGCAATGCTTCTCCAGGATATCTCTCACAGTGGTACACTGTTCAGCCATCAGTCTTGGCAATGACAGTGATAGCACAGTCCAGTCTCATGACAGCTTTTTGTCGTCCTGCTCACACAGACAGCCCTGAGCAGGATTAAACAGCAGTGATGTAATCTCTACCATGTCCATGTTTCTTCCACTTCAGGAACTATGACTTGAGCAGTTAAAATTTTAGTTTAAAACTTTATTTTAAGGGGGGTGAAAAGTAGTGTTGGCCCAGCCTTAACGACTTCTGAATGGCTTAATGTTTCCGTTTACACTGAAATCCTAAACCCTGCGTTGCCTTGTATGGTTTTCTTTTCAGTGAAAAGAGTTCTCAGTTCAAGTCCTAAGGTTACACTAAGGCAATATGTTGAAAATATAAAGTCACAGTGTCTCTAAGTAAGCTACAGTAATTTTGTTCTGGGAATTAATGACTTTTTGGTGCCACGAAAATCCTGTGAGCGTCTTCTATACGTAGTCTTTTCCATTCACTGTTTTAACAATTAACTAATTGATTTCTTTAACATCATGTTAATTCTCCTGCAGATGCAAATTAGCATACTTTTTCTCTAGAGTTTACAGGGTACACTAATAAATCTCAAGAAAATGTTAGAGATGTCATGGAAACTGGTCTGGAAAACTATTCTTTATCCCTCAACATATGTTGCAGGAGTAAGTAAATATTTGATAACTCAAGGAAAATGTTAGGTTTTCCAGCATTCCATTACCTGTGTTAGAGCACAAAAATAGCCTCTTTCTTTAAATCATAGAGATTTCTTTTTTCCATTTTTGATAGTTCCTTAACATGGCCTCAAGATGCACTAGAGAAGGTTTAGGTTGGATTTTAGGAAAAATATCTTCATGGAAATAGTTATGAAGCATAGGAACAGTAGATGTGCCACTCAGGACAAGGTTTACTGGTGGACTTGGCAGTGTGCTATGCAAATGCATGGACTTGATGACCTTGAAGGTCTTTTCCAAACAAAATGATTCTGTGATTCTGTGATAATATGAAGTGAAAAATGGTGTCAATCTTTGTATTAGAGCAGTCTGAAATAGTAAAATTCCAAGTGCAGTGAAACCCATCTGATTTCAGATTTGTTCACAGTTTTCATTTAATTTGCTGATCTTGGTTAGTAATGTACAAAACATCATATTTTTGGAGGCATATTCTTCACAGGCACTATATACTGAAGTGCCTAGGGCATCCAGAAGCTGGCAGTGATAGTGCCTGGGAACCTGGTAGATGGTTTTGGAGTTTCATTGGTGCTGAGCACAGAAGGGAATATGGTAAGAGATGTAAATATTTCTGTCTGTCCCCTGAGAATTCAGGTAGGTTCTCTTGATTTGGAAAGGATTCTTCCAGAATGGTAGTCAAATGGTAAGGATTTCTTTACAGACCCCATAACCAACATTTAACTAGGTAGTACCAGAATTTAATTTTTATGGACATCTTATGTATTTCCCAGATTCTTTTTATGTAAATAATTGTTTGCAATTTATGTTGAGTCCCTTGAAAAAAAAGAGGTGCAGAGAGAATGCATGCGAATTATGAATCCAAGATACTCCTAGTAGAAGACCATTCTCATGTTACGGATGAGCAATGCACAGGCCAAACCTGATTAGAAATAAGGGTTTTATGGGAATTACATATTTCTCATCTTAACAAATGTTCTTAAACTGTTCATATTGCAACAGAAGTATTTTATCTCTATATACAACTCAGTCTGCAAATTCAGCTTTGCTGTTGGTCATCTTGGTATAAAAAAAACCTAGTTCATACCATTTTCTTACTGAAGCGGATATCTATATTTGGTCCAGGTCACAGAATCATAGGATCACAGAATAGTCATGGTTGGAAAGGACCTCTGACATCATCATGTTCAATCCTTAAAAAGCAAAGCAAAGCAAAGCAAAACAAACAAACAAACAAACAAACAAACAAAAAAGCCACAACAACCAACCTACAATCTTGGCCACTAGCGCACACCCTGAAGTTCCTCATCTGCATGTTTCTTGAAGACATCCAAAGATGGTGACTCTAAAACATCCCTGGGCAGCCTATTCCAGTGCCTGACCACTCTTTCAGTAAAGAAAGTCTTCCTAACATTCAATCTAAACCTTCCCTGCTGCCACTTCAGGCCATTTCCTCTGATCCTGTTATTATTAACCTGGGAGAAGAGGCCCACACTTACCTCACTACAACCTCTTTTCAGGTAGTTGTCAAGGGCAATAAGGTCTCCCCTCAGCCTCCTTTTCTCCAGAATAAACTTCCCTAGTTCCCTCAGCCACTCCTCATGTGACTTGTTCTCTAGAGCCTTCACCAGCTTTGTAGCTCTTCTCTGGACATGCTCCAGCAACTCAACATCCTTCTGGTAGTGAGGGACCCAGAACTGCACACAGTACTCGAGGTGCAGCCTCACCAGTGCTGAGAACAGGGTCATGATACCATCCCTACTCCTGCTGGCCACACTATTCCTGATGCAGGCCAGGATGCCTTCGGCCTTCTTGGCCACCTGGGCACACTGCTGGCTCATGTTAAGGTGGCTGTCCACCAGCTCCCCCAGGTCTTTTTCTGCTGGGCAGCTCTCCAGCTACTCTTCCCCAGGCTTCTAGGTGTTGCCTGGGGTTGATGTGACTGAAATGCAGGACTCAACACTTGGCCTTATTGAAACTCAGACAATTGGCCTTGGCCCATAGATCCAGCCTGTCCAGGTCCCTCTGTAGAGCCTTCCTACCCTTAAGTAGGTCAACACTCCCACCCCATTTGGTGTAATCTGCAAACTTACTGAGGGTGCACTCCATCCCCTCATCCAGACTATTGATAAAGTTGTTGAACAAGACTGGCCCCAAAACTGAGCCATTATGGACACCACTTATGACCGGCCTCAGCTAGATTTGACCCCATTTATCGCAACTCTCTGGGCCTGGCCATCCAGCCAGTTTTTTACCCAGTGAAGAATACACTTCTCTATGCCATGATTCTCCAACTTCTCCAGGAGAATGCTGTGGGAGACGGTGTCAAATGCTTTACCAAAGTCCAGGTATACAATATCCACAGCCCTCCCCTCATCCAAAAGGCAGATCACTTGGGCATAGAAAGAGATCCGGTTGGTCAAGCAAGACCTCCCTTTCATAAACGTACGCTGGCTGGGCCTGATCCCCCAGCTGCCCTGCACGTCCTGTGTGAGCTCACTCAAGATGAGCCTCTCCATGATCTTTCCCAGTACCAAGGTCAGGCTGACAGACCTGTAGTTCCCTGGACACTCCTTCCTGCCCTTCTTGTACATGGCATCACATTAGCCACCCTCCAGTCATCTGGGACCTCTCCTGTTGACCACGATTGTTGGTAAATAATGGAGAGAGGATCAGTGAGCTCCTTTGCCAGCTCCCTAAGTACTCTTGCGTGAATCCCATCCAGCCCCATAGACTCATGTGTGTCCAAATGCAGAAGCAGATCATTAACTACTTCCTCCTGGATTACAGGGGGGTTGTTCTGCTCTCCATCCTTATCTTCCATCTCAGGAGCCTGAACACCCTGAGTGAAGTTGGTCTGACTATTAAAGACAGAGGCAAAGAAAGCATCAAGTATCTCAGCCTTTTCCTCATCCTTGGTTGCAACCTTCCCCCACCCCAGCGCCATCCAATAAAGGCTGGAGATTCTCCCTGTCTCTCTTTTTATTGTTGAAGTATTTATAAGAACTTTTTTTGTTGTCCCTTATGTCAGTGGCCAAGTTGAGCTCCAGCTGGGCTTTTGCCTTTCTAATTTTCTCTCTGTTTGACCTAACAAGATTTCTGTACTCCTCTTGAGTTGAGGTCATACTACCTAAAGACCTCTGACAAAATGTATCTATCAACTTGATCCAAAGAACTGAAATCTAAGAACCTCTGCACAGCCATATTGTCAGTGTGGTCATGGGTTGTTTGTTGTATGGTGTGGGAAGAAACTGCTGCAAGCCCATCAAAGTAGGGGTAAAAACGGAGCAACTCCATGACTTAGCTATGCACACCACTTAACAATCACTGAATCATAGAATCATAGAGTCATAGAATGGTTTGAATTGGAAGTGACCTTAAAGATTATCTAGTTTCAACCCCCCTGCATGGGCAGGGACACCTCCAAGTAGACCAGGTTGCTCAAAGCTCAATCCAACGTGGCCTTGAGCACTTTCAGGGACAGCCATCCACAAATACTCTGGGCAACCTGTTCCAGTGTCTTACCAACTTCATTTAAACAAACAAACAAACAAACAAACAAACTTAAAAAAACCTGGGAAACAATTTTTTCCTAATATCATATTAAATCTACTCTGTTTCCATTTAAAACTCTTATGCCTTGGCCTATCACTACATGCCTTTGTAAAAAAATCCCTCTAAAAATTTCTTGTAGGCAGTTTATGCAAATTACTCATGAACAATTCTGTTTGGCACTTTACTATACAAGTAATAAAAATATCATCAGGCAATTAAGTATTGCAACAACAGTAACATTTTAGGCAAGACATGAGTGACATTTTCAAGTATACTTTGCGGAGGCAAAGTAGCAGCTACTTGTATGTATTGCTATCTTCTATTAATAATATACCACTTTTGAAAAAGGAGTGTTCATTGCCATAGCAATATGTGTACAATATTTTTTTTTTAAAAAAAAAAAGCAAAGTCCTACTGCAAATGGAGTTGGATCCAAAACTGGAAGTGGTATTAGAAAGTAAGAAGAGGAAGAATCTTTATTGCTGCTAGACAAGGAGGCTGCCAGAAATCTTTCAATCAAATACCCTGGAAAATACAAGAGATTTTCAATGTGCAGAGAGGATTACAATTCAAAAACAGAGGCAAATGCTGTACTCTCCCAAATAGCTATTGATTGACTGCTACACTTAAAGGATAAGGACTGAATCCTGCAGAAGGCCAAGGAGCTGAAGGCAATCATATATAAAGAAAATAAAATCCTGTTCTTTCCAGAGGTAGAGTCTAGTACTCAAGGTAGGGGACATATATCTAGGTGCTGCTGAAACAGAGCTTTACTAAAATAGTGGAAGCACAATATTTTGAAAACTAGGAGGGTTAGTTATCAAGGACAGATGTATATATCACTCAGATCAATCTGTTAAAAAATGCACTTAAAATTTGGTAGGTGATGTATCAGTCAATTTATTATATTTTTTTCTTTTATTAATAAATATTTGATAAATTACTTGTTCATAACATTAAATAAAAAATATGGGAAATATTGTTTGTTTGAAATTAACCCAGTTGTCAGCTTTTCTCTTTGTGAAGGAGGGAAAGAGGTAGGGACACTGCATTTTTCATTCCTATTTCTAGCATTTCCCTTTATGGATGTTTTTTGTGAACAAGTACCTGCTGCCATTGATAGAGTATAAAAACCTGAAACTTGTGTGTGCCATGAGTAGACCTCATCACTTCCTCATTTATTATGGCTTTCATATGCAGTTGCTTTCTCTTCTTTACTGTTCAGATTTATGATCACATATATCTAGATATCCAGCACTTTTGTCTCTCCATAAATAAGAGGATCATAAAGCAAGTATTTTGTAACATTAATGTAGCCTTAGAAAAGATCTGTCTCTTGAAAAATGAGCAATACCAGAATTTATGAAGTGTTAAGAAAATATACATAGGAAGGACCAAAGACATAACCTTTAAGCAAAAGTAAAGGATTAATGTTTCTGCCCTTGCTGGTATCAGTGGTGCAAAGGTGGACTTAACTGAAGAACACAAGTGTGCATAAAGGAAAAAAAGTCTCCCAAAACTTTTTCTATTAAAATACTATCTTCTACCACTCATTTAATAGGAAGAAATAAGGTCCAGTGCGAAAAAACAAAGCAAAGCAAAACAAAACAAAGCAAAATTTCTATTCTTTAGGTAATCTTTTTTTCTGTTGTAAAGTGTGTTGCCTAAGAAAACAGCAATTCTGTCCAGAGGAAAAAAAAAAAATTCCCCACGGACTTTTGTCTTAGTGCTGTGGTTTTACTGCTTTATGCAGAATACTTTACCTAAGTTTCATGTAAGGAGCTGATTCAAAACAGATTCCCTAAAAAGAATATGCAATTATAATGCTAAGCTAAGTATGAGAAAATGGAAACAATCATTTTTGAGGACTACATTGTACCTGCAGGATTTAAATACAATTGAAAATGTCATCAGTTTTTTATATGCAAGTAGCAAAAGACAAAAGAAGCAAAGATAAAGTGAGAAAAGTCTTCAGGGACATTAAGCCAATTCAGAACAATATGGAAGTAATCAAAAGTCAGTCAACTGACCAAATAAGACTTCATAAAAGAAAAGTACAGACTAAAGCTAAGCAGCTTAAGGAAAGTTGAAAGACAGGTAGATGTAGTGTGTTTACACACTTGTATTAATATATGATATGAAATGTCATTATAATGCTTACATAAGTATTTCATTTCAAGATATGAATTAAATATTTGACTTTCCTCACTTTCTGGGTTAGAGGCATAGGTCACAATCTTATCTAGATGTAGCTGTACTTGTGCATTTCATGCTATCTCTGCATTTTACTACATGGAATGTGGACTCTGCCCCTGGTAAAGCTATAGCTACTCTAGATAACACCAATCCTTTCCATTACCTATATTTGGTGTCTCCAGACATACTTGTCAAAGCTTGTAGCTCACTCTACAACTACTCAAGGAAATCTTTTAATGTCCTTTCTAATAAAACTGTTTTTATATATGATGAAATTTGTGTGGTTTAATGACTTACCAACTTTCCGAGTTCTTTTTATAGATAAATGTTGTATTTAGTTATTGTTGTGTTAAAATTGCTTGAAATTTATCTCCCAATCCATTATTGACTATACTGCACAGTATGTTTTTCACAGGCTCCCACAGTACTTTGTATCAGCAATGAGAATGACAACTTCCCATTATAAGAGGAGGCACACTGACCCATCTGCTGTAAAGTCCCATCTTAAGGAAACACCTTTAACTGGAAAGGGCTGAGCACTTGTAGGAGAGAAAATACAGACAGCAGACACAAAATCATTTCCATGAGCAGGAAAATGATGTAAGCTTCAAAGTGAGGCCGTGTTTCAAGCCTGCACATATTTCCATAGCTGTTGCCAGATATCAGTCCTAGGAATCTATAAACAACAAAGACCACATCCTAGTTTTGGCTTTGCTAAACAACTCTTTCCATGAGGTCTTTAGAGGACTAGGAAGGAACTCAAGCAGTTTAAAGGGATTATGGTACTTGAGCATACTCTGAGTGTTTATCAAGCAGCAAAAGCTAGTAATTTAAGCACGTAAGTTAAAGCAGAATTGATGATTTCAATGTGAAACAGAACATACAGTCAGTTGTAGCCAATTTTAAGCTATTTTTGGTGTGAACTCTATTTTGATTGCACTCCTGGATTTTCTGTTGTTGCAAAACCTGTGCTGTAGATTTTCCATGACTGTGTTCCCAGATGCTTAAAACCTATTCACCAACCAATTGCAAAGAAAAATTTATCCTCTCTATGTAAAAAAACCATTTCTATTCTTTAATATGTGACCCTATCCACAGGCTCGATTCCTTCATATTTTCTACCACTAAGCTTTTTTTTTTTTTTTTTGTCAGCAACTGCAAATTTTCATTGTGACTGATTGCATTTGTAATGTATTTACTTCTAATAACACAGTTTGAGTCCAGATCAGTGACATCTATTGAGAAAGGGTCACTGGCATAGTCAGTGTCTCTTCTATGAGTATTGTACAGTTGGCAAGGTTGTTGGCAGTCTCCTGAAGAAAAGTGCAAGGAATTAAAGAGGTCAGGAAAGGCAAGGAGGTGAGGTATAAAGTAGAGAGTTTGACTCTGAGAAGAATTTAACAGTTGTGAGTAGTTGTGTTCCTGAAAAGTCCTCAGACTCTGAAGAGACAAAGGATCCATCTAAATGGTTTTTATGCAGTGCTTTACCTAGTAGACAGTAAGAGGGTTCATTCAGTTCAGGAATATTTTATGTGAAGTAGCCTTGTGAATTGCATTGTCCACGTCTGCAACACTGCTGTACAGTGGTAGGATTTATCCAGGTTTCAAAACCTTTTTGCCAAATTGTATGATAATCAAGCACCAATTCTCTGCATCACTAGGGACTTTCTGAAGGCTAAGGGCATTCCATTTCTCACTGTCACATACCTGAAAAGCTAGACCTGGCCCTAAGAGTATTCTAGTCAGACAAAATATAATAACTACAGCAAAAGGCTGAGCAATTGTTTGTGGCTGGTTTTGACTATTTTCTGAAATAAACAGAACCTGGTAACAAAACCAAAAGTGCACTGCATAATTCAAACAAATCTATGACAAAATGTATGTAACTAATTTATAAACTACAGAACAAAGTGCTGCATTCTATTCTTTCTATTCTCATTTCTTTTTACCATTTTTTTCATGTAAATATTTATAAAATATTCAGCAACAGTCTCATTATTTTTAGCTAGAATGTACAATGCAGACAGCTGAGAAGCAAAGTTTTCTGACAGACTTTGTAGTCTGTCTTCAAAAGTAGTGTATACTGCCTTTATGATTGAGAGCTGATTTAACTTTTTGGGATAAATGTGAATAATACCTAATAATAACTTGCCACAGTATCAAGATACAAGCAGCTAAGGATTGCCTGCGCAGCATCCTATTATTTTTTTTGCCTCTTCTCACAGTCTGAATTGTTCTAATTTGTCTGGTATTTTAGACATTGTGGATTGATTTAACACTCCTTTACAAGAAATGCAGAAAACTTCCCCAGTGTTCGATGATTGTTTACCAGGTTTGCTCAGCTTTGCCTGTTAAGGACAGGTGCTAACTTTTATTAGACCCTGGAGGAGCAAATTTCCATTTGTTCTGTTTCTCCTAGTCCTGAAAATTGGGAACACCAGACTCACAATTGTAATTTCACTGGCACTTTTGTATACAAAGAATCCAATCATGCAAGCACTTAAACACACGCTTGGCTTTATACACATGAATAGTTCTATTAAAGCAATCTGTTACTATTTTAAAAGATAAGTGAGTATGAAAAAAAAATCATTTAGAAGTCTCCAAAATTAGTGCTACTATTATATTTTGTAAGTATAATTTAATGAATGCAGAATTTAAACACTTAAGGTTTAATTATGGGCTTGCCATTGAAATATTCTAAGAGAAGAGTAGATAAAAATATTCCAGTAACCTGGAACTCACCGTAGACTCAGTATGCTCCTTGATACAGAGGAAATTTACAACACACTACCTGTAATTTTGCATGAAACCCACAGTGCATTACAGCATCTAAGTAAAATGAAAAAAGGTAAAGGCTATAGAAACAAAGCCAGACTTTTAACTACTTTTAGAAAACTACTAACTTTATACTTGTTCACTAAGGAGAATAAAAAATATATATATTTTCTCTCTGAAAGACTTCTGAGATGAACAGCCGACTCCTTTTTCAGTGATCATAAAATGAGTATGAAATTAAATCTGAAATATAACTCCAGCCCAAGAAGAGATTTAAAACATGGTAAAGAATGTGAAAATGCTACTGCAAAAGCAGGGGGACTATATGACAGGAAAATCTCTATGACGAGACTATCTTCAGTCAGAGAGTCTTGATGCAACAACATCTATAAATCCAAATCCAACTGCCAAAGATCCTAACAAAGAAAGGATCACAGTAACAAGGATGGATGTTGGTAGCATATGCTGGGAACTCCAAATCAAATCAGAAAGCACACACCAATACTGAACCTGTGAAACAGCCATCAAAGTATACCTGGCAGTATAGTAATCAATGTTATACTTTCAAAGCTTATAAACGGTTCCTGGGATTTGGTCACATACTTGCATTCTGGATGCTGATATTAAAACAGTCTCTATGCCAGGCTGGAATGGATGATGCAAAGAGTTTTAATGGTCACATTTCTGGTGCTACAGCAAGAAAGCTCACAAACAAAAATTAGTGAAGAAAAGAAGGTTTCAATTATTGTTTTGGGGGGTGACCTATAAGGGTCTGTCTTTAGACAAAATCTTTGATTGCTGATGGACTTTATTTTTAACTATTGATAACACTGCTTCTCAAATGCTAGTATGATATGCAAGTACATCAATGGATGTGTTAAGTGATGATTCAGGATATTGCAGAATGGCGTTTTTGTAGTGACTTCATACACTGCTTGAAGAGTCTCAAAAAGATATTGCCTTGCAAAGCTTATTCTTTCCATAATGCTATCTTGATAGCATATTGGTGGAATGAATGATTCCCAGGGTATTAGCTAAGAAATCACATAAAATATTTTTGTTTTCTGTAGCTGTTCATTGTATCTTCAGGTATATTAGATTTTGAATTACGTATGTCAAAAAACAGTGTCTCATTAACAAATACATACATCAAGATATTGAAATTACTTTTTTGTCATTATTCATTAGTACCACACTCAACCACCTGTGGGACCACAAGGAATCCGGAGTATTTGTTTTGGTCTTAAAATACCACAGAATCTGACAAGTCTGAGACTAAAAGGGATTTTTGTTTTCTTGAAATGCTCATGTAAACAACCCAACAAATTGTCCCCTCATTGAATGTTTGAGATTGGAAGAGGCATCTGGATATTGTCTATTCAACCTCCCTGCTCAGAGCAGGGTCAGCTACAACAGGTTACTCAGGGTTCTATTTCTTGATATGACAGTTACTCCAAGCCCTTAACTGTCCTTGTGGCACTTTGTTTGGCATGGGCCAGTATGTCCATGTGTATGTGAACTGGGGAGACCAGAACTGGAGCAAGCAGATAGATTTCTCTTCAGTTCAGTGCTGCATGGAGTAGAAGAATCACATCACTTGACCTTGACTCTATGTCTCTCTGGAGATCAGTGACAAGTGACATTCCTCAAGGGTTGGTACTGAGACCAGTGCCATTTAACATGTTTGTTGTCAATGTAAATAGTGGCACTGAGTGCACCCTCCAGAAGTTTACTGATGACAGTGAATTTTGTGGTGTGATATGTTTGACACAATGGAGGGAAGGGATGCTATCCAGAGGAACCCTGACAGGCCTGAGAGGTGGACTTGTGCAAACTGCATGAAGTTCAACAAAGCCAGGTGCAAGGTTCTGCACCTGGGTTGGGGCAATATCATGCATGAATACAGGTTGTGTGGAGATTGGATAGAGAACAGCTCTGAGGAGAAGGAGTTGGGGTCATGGTTAATGAGAAACTCAATAAGAGTGGCCAATATCTGCTTGCAGCCCAAAAAGCCAAAAATATCCCAGGCTGCATCAAAAGAAGTGTGACCAGCAGGTCAAGGGAGAGGATTCTTCCCCTCTACACCGCTCTTGTGAGACCCCCAGCTGGAGTACTGAGTCCAGGTCTGGAGATCCCAATACAAGAAGGACATGGAGTTGTTGAAGTGAGTCTAGAGCAGGTGCATGAATATGATCAGAGGGCTGGAGCACCTCTCCTGTGAAGACAGGCTGAGAGAGTTGGGGTTGTTCAGCCTGGAGAAGAGTCTGGGGAGACCATATAGTGGCCTTCCAGTACCTGAAGGGTACTGGAAGTTGAGGGATGTTTTACTAGGGCATGTAGTGAGAGAACAAGGGGTAATGGATTAAAACTGGAAGAGGGGAGATTCAGATTAGACATTTGGAGGAAATTCTTGATTGTGAGTGTGGTGAGAAGCTGGCACAGGTTGCCTACAAAAGTTGTGGAAGCCCCTGTGGGAAGTTGTCGAAGTATTCAAGGTCAATTTGGATGGGGCTCTGAGCAACCTGATCTAGTGAAAATGGTCCTATCCAATGTGAAGGGGTTCAATACAGATTATCTTTAAGGTCCCAGCCTTCTAAGCTGCTTTTCAGCCAGTTGGTCACCAGTGTCTACAGGTGGCTGCGGTTATTTCCCCAAAGGTATATAGTTTTGCAGTTCCCCTCATTGAAATTAATTCTGTTTCTATGGGTCTTCTCTCCAGATTTTGAGGTGCCTCTGAAGGGCAGCACAGCCATCTGAATCAGTCAGTTCCCCCAGTTTTTATAGCTTCTGCAAACTTGCTGAGACTGCAATCCATCCCATCAGCCAGGTCATTAGTGGTAAGATTAAACAGTACTGGCCTAGTATCAGGCCTGAGGCTACACCACTAGGGACTAGTGTATTTCATGGCTCTGGTTGCAAACATTTGAACCCAGCAGTCTGCCATCCACCTCACTGTCTGCTTATCTAGTCCACGCATTGTCATTTTGTCCGTGAAAATTTGATGGGAGACTGTGTCAAAAGACTTGCTGAAGTCAAACAATATGCACTGCTACATTTATCCACTAAACTAGCCATTTCATTGTAGAAGGCTATCGGGTTGGTCAGGCATGATTTTTCCATTGTAGATCCATGGTAATTATTCTCAGTCACCATCCTTTAGTTTCTGAACCTTTTACTCTGAAGAGCACATAAAGGTTTATGAGCTTCATCTGCATAATTGTGATTCATCTACAGTTATTAGGACATGGAAATTAAAAAATTCTCATACCTGCAAATCTCAGCTTTTAAAGCACGACCTTAATGTAAGCATGGAGTCTTGTTTTTAACCAGAAGTGAGAACAGGATGAAGCTCAGCATGGATTTGTACTAAGAGCTGAGTAAGGCATTGCTATTGGGAGACCAGTTTTCTATCTTTTCAGGCTTACAAAATGTCATAATGTTTTGTTTCTCCCCTTTACTGTGGATGGCAAATGTTAAGAATGATGTGCTTGGCCATAGCTCAGTAACTGAATTGGTGAAAGATTATGATCTCTTTATAGCATTGCTTCCCTAATCTGTTTAATCAATGTGGCAACATTCCTGAAAATTGTTTTCTTGACTAGCAGGTGATTGTGGTCTTGAGCAATGTGGAATTGCATGATTGGAGCTGTGCAGGAAGTTACATTGCGAAGAAGAAAATAAATATTTTAAAAGTAAGATTAGTTCATATACCTAGGAGAGGGTATTAATTTTAGTACTTCAGTTATTGTAGTTATCTAGAACAGGCTGTAAATCTATTCTATAAAAACATTGTCATATTTTTCCTCTCCCATTACTATTTTAAACAGAACAATTAAGCTATCTTGATTATTTTCTTTAACTATCTCTAACTGTGTACAGTATATTTACAGACTGACTGCCAACCAGAAATGAAGTTCAGTGTAGTGTTCCATTCCCCCTTGTATTTGCTGAATTCTAAGGAGTCTTTTTTTCCAAAACATCCTGCCTTTTCTCCTCCAATTGCTGCAATTTTGGGACTCCATCTGCCAATACAGCCAAATGTCTGTCAGCATTTCCATTATGAACCCTCTATTAAGGCTCATAATTCAAATGTTCACATTAGTCTTAAGCTGAATTAACAGCAATTTCTTACCAAAACAAAGGCTGCCATAGTCACCTTTAAATGTGTGTTGCTTGTTGGGTTTTTTTGAGCACCCACAATATTCTAAAAACTGTACATTTTCTGTAAGCACAGAAACATTGAATTTTGCTGAATTTAGATTCCATTTCTCTATTCTTGAATCTCAAATCAAGCTGAGCTTTCTATCTCAAAACTTTATTTTGAAAACTAATTCAGATGGGTCTTTAATATGGTGTAGATATCATTGTTCAAAAATACTAGGGAAAAAATCCTGTTCAAATAAAACTGTAAACATTTGAGTCCATATTTTACCTTACAAGTGAGGTAAAAATTGGTCCATGACAAGGAACATCTAACTTGCTTTGCCTAGGTTTTTGGGGTTTTTTTAATGTGAATTAGAGGCTTCCTCTCAGATTCTGATTCACAGATTTGTTGTTTAAGAGCATTGTTATACAGCAAAGTTTTTCAAGTATCTTTGCCAAAGAATGCCACTGTTCCAGTGATCATAGTGCACTACAATTGTATTCTCGATATAGCTCCCACCTCAAGTTCAGTTTTCCAGTGTTACCTTTTCCTCAGTGGCATCTGTAATTTTATTTATTGGTTCTGATAACATTTGCAACAATGTGTAAGAGGTCACATAATGTTATATTACAACTTTTCCTGGAAACTATGTGTTCTACAGAATTTGTGAGGCATGAGAAGAAAGGGGTGAGAAAACATTCTGCTTCCAATGAGTATTTGTCACTTTACTGGGTGTCTGAGAAGTATAAAAAGAAAATTGAGGTCACCCTCAACCTTTGACACATGGACTTCTTTAGAGATGTTCGCACTGTTAAACACAAGAAACAACCCTTGAGACACTATAGTCATCCTTATGAGTGAGCAGAATGTGTACAGTCATAGTCTACCATCTGATATTCTTTGGCTTTGACACAAGGTCTGTCTACGTACTCTTTCTCTATGGCAGCAGAAAGTGCCATCAACAGAAGCCAAAGACTATTTTAGTTCCATTCTCCACTGCCTCCCTGGCTGGATTTAGGTTTTGCTGAAAGAGAGAATGGTTTGTTTTCTTAAATCCAAAGAAAATATGGGTGAGAAAAATTCATAAAGATGCACTGACATCTGAGCTCTAAAGCTGAGAGTGAAGGCAGATCCAGCTAAGCAGTTAAGTCAGGGATCACCAGGGCTCAGGACCAGGCAGTCTGACTGAGGGAACTCAGGCAGGTAGCACCATGTTGAAGAATGGCTTGAGCAGCAAGGCCATGGGTCCTTGCTATCTCCTTGAGAGACCTTGAGAGTTTAACACAAATAGCAGCTGTACAAGCAATCTCTTTGGTAGCCTAACACAAGTATAAATAGTCTCTTTGTTAGCTTAAAGTAACACAAGGACAAGATAGAGAAGTAGAATAATAGAGAATAAGGAAGAACCCTGAGAACTCAGTGTGTATGTTACCATATAAAAAGTGGAGCATGTAAATAGAGCTATCCGATGATATCATGACTATCCAACGAAATCACTACAAGTAGTTACTATCCAATGAATTCACTACAAGTAGTTTTGGAAAAGGATATAAAAGTAACACTGTGTATTCAATAAATTGAAGCTTGCTTTATCAATCACATTGATTCTGGACTGCTTGCTTCCCTTGCCGCCGGCAGCACCATGACTGCATGGGGTGGGTACACACAGCTGGATCTTGGGGAGGGGTTGGGAAGACCGGGACACTGGCAGCACTTGTCTGCCCACAGGCACAAGTCCTGTGTGGGAGAACATACACCCTACTGGGCAGAAAGAGCCCGAGGGAAGCCTTTGAAAATTTCAGTTATTTTATTTTACTCAACCTCTGCTGATTTAAAAAAAATTAAAACACATCAGCAAAAATAGACTAGTCAATGCCTCTTTTTACTAAAACCTAGCTGGTTTGTTGGAGAAAGATCATAATCTGTCTGTTAGGTAAAGATACTGGCCCCAGAGAGCATTTACACAAGTCTCCCAAATTTCAGGCTTTCATCACAACCATCAGTGCATACAAGGCACATGTAGATAATTTCTTTATTTTCTGAAGAAAAACAGCTACAATAATGCATCTCAGCGCTGAACAGAATTAATATGTATTTTTGCCAGAAAAGAGCTATCTTGGTTTAATGAATGTGTGTGTGTACGCATGCAGTTAGCTTTTGTGTGAGCTTGTATATAAACAGGAACAATAAGTAAATAAACACAATGAGGCTAGATTTTCTAAATTAAATGCTATTTCCTGCAGTTCTTTTAATGGACAAACAAATTTTCCACATGAAGATGAATTCAGACATTATACTTAAGTAGAGAGCAGAATCTCATAGTCATTTTTACTGAACAGCACACAGAGATACTGTCTTGGTGTAATAAGATCAATTGTTGTGTTTAAATACTTTTCCCTAATCATAAAGACGTGTTGTGTTGCATTGTTATTTTCACTTGTAACTAAGGTTACTTTTGTGTTTTGTAAGAACATTGTCAGTGTTTCATGTTGTCTCTCTAAGGAGTAAAGGAGGACTTGAAAAAATTATTGTGTGAAAGGAAAGGTGAGGCAGCTGTTATTACTGAAAGTTGCTGTAATATGGTATGCAAGTAAAACATTTAAATAATTTCTTATGATTTGTGTGATACAATGAGTGATACTAGACAGCAGCCACTTATTAGTCACCAGCAATTCAGAATCACAGTGCAGACTGCAGTAGGACACCGGTAATTGTTTGCTGCAACATACCCACTTTCAAACTGGAAAAAAAAAAAAAAAGGGATAGGGGAAAGGGTGTAGCAGGACACTCCATCTCTCAATATGCCAGCCTCAGTTTCCCTCTATGATTCACCAGCTTTTTGTCTCCCACTTCTGCAGGCCCAGACCTGGAGTTGAAAGATTCCCATAAGAAAGAAAAAGGCCTAGGAAACTCTGAGCTGGTAATGCCCTTGAAAGATACAAACAGAGGCCAAGTTGATGTTTATAACACCAGCTGCTCACTGGTGTTGAAGAACACGAAGCCCAGCCCAGCCACAACTAGGCCCAAACTGGAGATAAAGTGAGAATGAGCAGATAAACGAAAGAATTTGCTTGATTAGAACAAGGCCTTTGTAGTTTTTCCAGTGTTTTCCTTTTATTCTCCAATGAGAGATGTTGGAGGTATGACTGAATAGTTAAATGACAGCAGCCAATCCACTTTATTATAT
Organism: Apus apus; assembly: GCF_020740795.1. Classification (NCBI taxonomy): domain Eukaryota; kingdom Metazoa; phylum Chordata; class Aves; order Apodiformes; family Apodidae; genus Apus; species Apus apus. Next base: position 63,427,301 of record NC_067312.1, on the reverse strand, counting down.
GTGCTTGTGCCTCTTACTTTACAACAGTTAAGACCACAGTGATCTTTGCAATAAATCTTGTTCTGTGCGTATATTTCTCGTCTGCTATTTCCCATCCCCTCTCCCCCATTTGGGTCAGAGGGAAGGGGGGCTCCAAAGCATCAGCCTATAATTTGCCTGAATAAAAAAAGATAGTGGTAGGTGACTTTTACATGTGTGACATTTTGTCTTTTTCTGCAAGCATCCAATAACAAAATTTGTTTCATTTTTCTCAAGGAAGTATCACGGAATCATAGAGTGGTTTGTGTTAGAACGGACCTTAGATCCTCTGGTTCCCATCCCTGTGCATGGGCAGGGATACTTCCCACCAGAACCAGGTTCCTCAAAACCTCGTCCAACCTGACCTTAAACGCTTCCAGGGATGAGGCAGCCACAACCTCCCTGGGCAAATTTTCCAGTGTTTCACCACCCTAATAGTGAAGAATTTCTTCCAGATGTCTTAACTGAAGTCTTTCCTAAGTCTAACCTGATTAACCTAAGTCTAACCTACCCTTTCAGTTTAAAGCCATTACTCGCACTACATGCCCTTGTAAAAACTCCCTCCCCAGCTTTCCTGTGAGCCTCCTTCAAATACTCTATAAATTCTGTCCAGAGCCTTCTCTTCTCCAGATTGCACAACCCCAACTCTCTCAGCCTGTCTTCACAGGAGAGGTGTTCCAGCCCAATGATCTGCATAGCTCTCCTCTAGATTCGCTCCAACAACTCCATGTTCTTCTTGTGTTGAAGGCTCCAGAACTGGACTCAGTACTCCAGCTGGGTGTCTCACAAGAACAGAGTAGAGAGAGGTAATCACCTCCCTTGACCTAGTCATGCTCCTTTTGATGCAGCCCAGGACACTGTTGGCCTTCTGGGCTGCAAGTGCCAACAGCTGTTTCATGTTGAGCTTCTCGTTAAACAAATATAAATTAACTTATTATCCAGAAAATCTTGCAATTAACAGAAGGTAATTCAATTTGGCTGTCATTCTGCTTGTGAATTTGTGAACTTACAAGTAGCAACTGCTTAGATGTCTTGAGCATGACCCTACAGCATTTGCTTTATGACAGGAAAACATGTCATCAGCAACTACTGTGTATTTTTGGATCTTCAGCAGGACCAGTTTTCCAAAGCTTAAAGCAGTTGACAAAGAAAGTAAAATTTACATGGAATTTTTATCCTTTGTTGCCAGCTCTGAAATTATAATTGTTAACAGAGACATATCAGTTAAGAGAACTACTTCTGCTAGGAGACTAATTCCTTATCCAACAGTGTTTTTATGAAAAATTCTGAATGTCGATACCATATCTTTCTGCAGATGGGACAAGGATTGGTCTAGCAATAAATAATCAAAAGGGAAGAGATTGTTTTATTTGGTTTGGTTTTGTGTGGGTTTTTTTCCTGAAAACTGACCTGTAGTTGGCTAGGAATCTTCTGTCAGTATTTTCTGTCTTGTCGTCCTGGAGGAAAGATGCTGGAGCAAGTAGGACCAATAGAGAAAGCAGAACATAGTTGTTCAGAGTTGTTGATGTATTCAGCATTAAACTGACCATATTTTTTTGACTGAGAAGGGATGTTTCCAGTACATTAATTGAAAGCATTTGATAGGTCTTACCTGTGTTGGAACAGCCTGCCCTATTTTTCCTTTTTTTCCCTGTCTGCAGTGAACAATGTAGGCCACAGAAAATTTAAACAGTTTAGCCTGTTATTACTTGACTCGTTACAAAGCTGCCTATCAGTTGAAGCAAAGGAAAATCTATGGTATTCAGAAAATTAGACTGGATAAATTCACCTATAACTGCATGTACCTATTATGAGTGTTATTTTATGTTTTCTACCAAGAACCTTAACCTTTTCTGCAATAATATGCAGCTCAAGAAATACCAGGAATTTTCAAAAATGAAATATTAGAAATCCATTTGCAACAGACTAGTTCTTTCTGCTGAGACAGGTTTTACTCCAGGAGTAACCTTTTATATTTTAAGTTACTTTATTCCAGGGACTATTTTTTTAATGAAGAGTAGGATATGTTAATAAGATTTAATAAACTGAGGTATTGAAATTATGTAAGATGCTTACCTTAGTTCATAAAATTCCTTTTAAAATGTGTCAACATTCACGTGTTTAATTAAGTGTATGAGAAAGGCTGCCATCCTCAAAACATTCTCAGCAATTACAAGTATCCTGAATAACTCTTTCACTCTCCTACCTCCTGTACTTGTTATGTTCATGTTAAATTTAGAGAGAATTTCAGAGATATGTGGCAAAGCTTAAGCAGTATGAGTAATACCTGCTTCTTAAGATAACACTAAATCATTGTGAAAACCAAGTATCATTAGTTTTCTGTATGCAAGAGAAAAATACGTGACACAAGAAGGTTTTCCTTTATGTAGTGTTTGCAGCCAGGCAGAAAAATACAGATTTTTGAGTGTAAAAACTATCAGAAATTCATAAAGGATTATTTGTTGCTTCTCCCCCAGCCCCCCCCGCCCCCCCACCCCGCCCCCCCCCCCCCAAGTGCTGTGTTATTCTTTCTGCCTTGATTCTGCCATCTACCTTATGTTCAGATCAATACCATCTGGTCTTTAGAAACACAGACTAGTAGAAAGCCTGACTAATTTTTCTTCAGAAATGGGTGAAACTCAAAATATGAATGTCTTTAAATCCATAAAAGAAGGACAGGCCAAATTAGTCTTACAAAATAAAAAATCCATTTCACACCTCTTTAAAGAAGCTTTCATCCTTATAGTCCCAGTTCACATGAAGCAAATGGAACTGTTTCTCATGTAATTTTCAGCTGCCGTAAAACTCCCTTCTCCACCTCAGGATGGTCAGTACACTTGCATACCTAAGACTTGCTTTGTTGCAAACTGCAAGCGTGATACTGCCTCACCACCATTTGGATTGGTTTGCAAAAAGGCATATTTTTAGAAAAACCAGCTTCCTGTGATGTAATGGCCATGTGCATACTGTCACATTTTTTGCTATTGCACTAGCTTAAAAGCAAAACAGACGATACTCTACCCATTTGTTCACTAGAGACTGGAATTTATAATTTATACTTCCACTTTTTCAATATTTGTCTCGAAAATTGCCAAGAGGGCCACCTTAACTGTTTCTCTCCAGCTCCATCAGTGAAGGAGCACTAGAACCATCCTGGCATGCTGCAGACATCTAACAAGAGTGTAGCATGTATCCATGAATTAAAGACTCTATATCTGTATTACTGCTCTAACAACTTCTGAATCTTCTTTAAGAGCCACACCTGGGATCACTGCTCTTTGGGAATTTAAATAATACTGATTCTCCATGCTAGAATCAAGGGCACATATTTTCCTTAAAAATAAAATATTTTGTTTAAAGTGTTGTAATATTAACATCTCGGTGTCCTGTGCAGCTTGCTCCATTGTTCAAGTTTTGTATGCCTGAGAATTACATCAAGTTATTTAGAATAATGTGCTCCCTTCATTCACTTTTTTTCCAAATATTGGAAGTAAACTAGTGTATTTTCCGCTAGTGTTGAGAAACAGAGTTATGTTTTCTGCATGAGGGATGTACATACATATGCAGTCACATACTGCTGGCTGTGGCGGCAAGATTGTGCCTTCCATTTACAAAACATCAAACAGTAAATGGTAACAGCTTGTGAAATCATCAGAGCACAAGGCTGAAACCACAGATATCCCCTCAGCCATTGAGTTCAGTATCTTGTAGTCACAGACATCCATAAAATAAGTCTGGCAATAAATACCAGAGGATCCACTGGAACTTTTGGCCTGCACTGACTCACCTGTGGTCATAAACCATATAGCTACCATGCAAAAAAAAAAAAAAAAAAAAAAAAAGTATGGAAAGAAAAATTATAAATCAAAATCTAGCAATGACTTCACCCCTGAACACAGGGAAACTGGCAACTGAGAAATTACAATGTTAGGAGAGGCCCCGTCACACACTATCTGTTGTTGTAGCCAATGTCAAAAGCATCAGAAGAAACCAGCTAACTCATCATGTTTCTCTCCCTGTGAATGCATCAAAAGCATAAAGCCCTATGGACAGCCAGCAGAATTACAAAAATGAGATTAATATATCAAATAATATCAATGTAGTAGCATATCAGATGCCAGGTTTCTGCCTCATGTTGCATGTCCTGATGGATTCCAGCACACCACGAGCATAAGAATTTACCTTGCAATTAAATGTTCTGTCTTTATTTTTTTTTTTATTATTATTCCTATGAACTTAGCTTTCCCTTCATTTGTAGCAAAGAATACATAGTTTAGTTGCAAGATTTTTCATTGCATATATTCTTCTAATTTTTTTTGCTGATTTTGAATAACAGAATTTGTCCTGAGTTGAAGCAAATTCCATTTGAAAATTCTGAGATTCATGTGAGTATTAGTACCTCTTTTATACAGTTATAGCATGTTTTATTAGAAGATTTTTTTATTATTATTAAGCACATACGTTTTCAAGAAATTATAGTTCTTATTAAGCTGGCAATTATTTGAGATTTTTTTTTTCCTTAGGAACCCTTTTTCAGATATGTGGCAATTTTCAAGATGATCTGGAAAGGAATTCAAAGCAGTACATCTTATCAGTTTATGTGGTTACAAAGTTCCTTCTGAAGAACATATGATGCCTATAATGATGCCATCATGTTCCAGCTTTTGTGTAATGGCTAGTTGCTTGAAGTGTCTAGAGCTGCATAGTATTAGCAATGCTCAATTTTGAGATGCTTAGTGAAAGTTGACTGCTTTTTTGTTTGTTTATTTTTATTTTTTTTTTCCCCAAGACTATAAACTCTATAGATAGGCAGAATATTCATGATCTAAAATAATAAGAAATAATAAAGTTTAAATATGCTTATGCTAGATCTGTACTTAGAATATAGAAAATTCACAAATGTTACAAGTATAATTTCTAGTATAGTAAGCTGTGTAAACACCTGTGTGGAACTGATAAGCAATAATTCTGAATAGCTGGGATATTTTTGAAGCATAGTCCTATGCACAGGCACCCACTTAAGTAATTTTTTTACTCATTGTCTTGTAATTTTAATGCAATTATAAGCATAGTTTTGCTGTGATTTCAGCTAACTAGCAGTTTTACTTAGTTGACTTAAATAATACTTATATTTCTCAAGTGAAACTACATGCTAACCAAAGACAATTTAAAATCTTTATGTTGTTCTATAAGATTCTAAGCAACTTACAGAACACAAAATAAAAATTAGATGGGGTTTCAAGCCAATATTAGTACAGAGAACAAGTAAAGCTTCCTAATAATTCTCTCAAAAGAATTTAAGGCACCAATTTTTAAGAGTCAGAAATGACTGAAGTCTCCTTGCTTGTGAAAGAAAATTTCTGTGAAAATACTTGAACATACTTAAATGTCTTACATCTGCACATCTCAGTACTACAGAAAGTGCTGTGCCTTATGAAAACTCTCTTTTGAAAATTGTATTTTGGTTCCTAAGCTGCTTTGACACTTGCAAAACTTTATGCAAAGTTGAACACAAGCAGGGCTTATTACAACATGGTCACAAAATAAGATCGGAGATGTTCTCTACAACAAGTCTTTGTTCTGAGGTTAGCAGATGCATGAAAATTTGGAAGAACTATTTGGGGAATATTCAGCTATACACTGATCTTGGTATTTGTTTTTGAGAGGGCTTTTTTTTACACAGATTGCTTAAATTCTTTGGTTTGTGGTCTGGCTCCACAAATGGCTGTATCAGCAAAACAGGTTCTAGGTGAAGAATTACAACATGAGCACAGGTATGAAAAGCAGGAGAGTGGGAAACAGCTATTTCTTAAGTTTTTGCTGTCAAGACACTTTCACATACTGCCTACCTACTGGTTATTGCTATACTACATTCTTTTAAGGTTTAAAAGCCTGCAAGGGTCCACCATCATCATCCAAGTAAATGTGTCCTGTGTTGCAAAGGCTAGAGACAGGGAGCTCTTTGAATAAAACTTGTTATTTCCTTCTATCTGATCTTCATTTGAAGATTTTGCACAGCAACAGAAGAGCATATTTCTTCTTATAGTCCTGATTAATTACAGTCTGTGCTTCTCTACCTTTTCACAACCTGAATTTTACTAGCATACATCTTCCAGCCATTGGATTTCATTATGTTGTCTTCTATTACAGAGCCATTTATAATCAGATACAGTTTTTCCTTTTTGATTACTGTCAAAAGCAAAACAGTCTTGACTTGGGAAATGCATTTGACTCAGTGCCAGTAAACACAAACTTCTGATCATTAATTTGAGTGTCTAGAGGGTAAAAAAACCCCACAAGCAATTATACAAGTACTCGAGATAAATATCTATACTGCCTTCTCAACAACCTCAATTTTTTGTTTGTTTTCTGTGAGTTGTGTTCAATCTGTCAGAGTTCACCTGAAGAGGTGGGAAAGTTATAGGAGGCTGAGATGCTCTGCCCAACTGCTTTGCCTTGTTCTATGTCTGATAATTTCTTTCTGTTGGCTGATGCATCGTGTTTTCTGCTACTCCACGTGTAACTGTGTCTGCAGGTCTGTTACCTGTTGTCTCTGCTCCAGTGCAGGTCACCCACAGGTTGTAGGCCCTTCAAGGATGCATCTACCCCCTTCTAGCATGGAAGAAGAAATGCCAACCTCACTATTCAGATTTAAAAGCTTACCTACTGGGATATCTGCCATTTGCGTGGTTGCTATTCTGCAGCATAATATAAGCTGAGATTGTTGTCCAGTGATTTACCTACAGTTAGCACCATGTCTTCCCTTTTCTAAAGAAAAAACAGTTTGGTATTCTTTGGAGTGTCCTGTAGAAGTTCTTTATTGCTACCGGTTTAGGTTTTTTGCTATCTGATTTAGAAGTCATACACAACAAGACTGCTGATCTATTGCTCTAGGCCTTGCAAGTGTGGTAAAAACAGTCTAACCCTGCAATTTCACTTGTGTAAGTAAGTTACAAGCAATATTAACTCTATTTTACTTTCTGACAACCAAGCCACAGAGATTAAGAGTGCCTCATATTAGTCTTACAGGTCCAAACCAGAGCAGCTTTCCACAATACGAAAATACTAATCCTGTCAAAAAATGCAGGAAATGTGTGCTAGCCTTAAATTTCATTACACAGCTTGCAGTGAACTCAGCTATAAGCATCAATTATAGGTAATTATTTTTCAGAGATTTAGAAAGAAAAGGCATATAAATTATGCTTCAGCTCTTCTTATGCAGGACTGTGTGTCAGGTAAAGACCTCTAGTTTAAACATAGAAGTATAACTGCTAGATTGGGATGTCCGTGAGCCATAGATTGCTAAAGACTCAGAAAGTTTTTTGTCACCCCATGCTTGTCTTCTGTTCTCGCATCGTCAGTGCACACACCCTAGGGGACAGGGTCCTCAGCTGGAAGGAGATCACTCTGCTCCCACACTCTTCCTTCTCACTAGAAAAGCAGAGATATTGGGAGGGCTGACATTGTTCTACAAGGCTCTAGGTTGCAGGGGGAATTGTTAAAATGTAGGATGTTAATGCGCATTTGTTTTTTTTCTCCCTGTTACCTGAATTGTCCTTTTTTTAGTCAACTCATTGCTCTCAGGAGAGGAAAAGTCTATTTTCCTCCTGCTGTTCCAGTTAAAACAAAATAAATGAAATAATTTATTCCAGTGGCCTGCTGCACAGCCGCTTGTAATGGGCTAATTGGCCTCTTTATAATTACTGCCCTAGTTGAAATATGTTTACTATTAGATGCAAGTTTTATGTAGGTCATCTGGTTTCCTGGAAAAGCTGGGCTGCAGTCAGACATGAAACCAATCTACCTTATTTCTGACATTTCTCATTTGCTAACACTGAAGCTCTGCCACCAGAAAGCTGGTTTAATGGAAACCATATCTTTTGAACACTGGGATCATTAAAATAGGAGAACTAATTTTAATATATTCAGAACTTTAATGTACAGTGCTCTGTGAAATAGAAGCCTTCCTTTGTGTTCTCATTTCAAGCAGTAATTAATATACATACAGTCATGTATGTTTCTATGAAACTTGAACACCCTCTGGTAAAGTACAGCCTCAAGTTTCAGGTTTAGACTGCACATGCCAGCTTGGATGTACATACAGTTGTGTTAGATGTATACAAATGTGTAAAACAGATGTTGGCTTACTTCTAGACCTCAGCTTTCAGATTTTTGTTTTATTGTTTAAGATTATCTGCCATACCATTTTCCTGTTTCCTCTCCAGATAGAGGCATACTCTCAAATGGAAATCATGACATAGTTTAGTTGATTTAAAAATAAAATTATGTCTATCATTAACCTGTTTTGAGACTAACTGGATATGTAAAGAAACCTCAAGTGTTTCAAGATCTCAGGCATCTCATTAACAGAGGAATTCCTTTGAAACAGTAGAATAAATTTTTCTATTGCTCCCTAAGACCATAAAAATCTAATATTTCAGTTTTCTTCTTTTTTGGGGGGAAATAGTCCTTATCAATACTGAAAACTATTTAATTAGTAGGTTTCCATTTTCATTTTTTCAGTTAACTTTTCCTTTACATTCAATACAGTCTTTTCCTCCGTATTTTATCTTTGACTGCAGCAACATTTTACCAGAGCAGAATTCTCCTTGGCTTGCCTGGAAATGGATCCCGTTTTTATTTATTATGTGACAGAGGGGCTCCAGAGGTCTCTTTCCTTCACTGGCAATTTCAGAGCTAAAAGACTGAGAGCCTGTGCAATTATAGGCACAGAAGTAATGTATCAAAGCAGAGCCCATTAAAAATCTACATATATGGCTAGCTGGGCTACCCATTATTCTACCTTTCATACACAGCAATTTACAAATTTCCTTCTACGCCAAAGTACCAGCCAGAAGCCTTGTCTGCACACATCAGGATCCTAGTAAATTACATTGAGAGCAATCAGATAACTTTGTTAATATGATTCACTTCAGTGCAATTTCTTTGCTCCTCCCTGTATGATTAATCACAACCAAACTGATGTTGCCAGCAATGATTAATTTACAAGTTGAGGTGCAGAGTAAATGAGCTTAGCAAAGCTGAGTTGGTGTTGCTCCTCATTTAAGAAACTGCACAAGGGATCACAATTCACAGCTAACTTTGTGATCCATTACCATACTTTCATAAAAACTGGCTAGGTTGACTGGCTGCAAAATTATAATTTATCATTTTGTGATAACTGTTTAGGAAAAAAATGGTTTAGTTTAGCTAAGTGAGAAAACAAAGAAGGTGAATCAGGCTTGTACTGTGAGATTTCTGTGTAACTCAGTTTCTCAATCAAATAAAATAAAAATGCCAAGCCTTTGATAGGGAATTGAAGATTAGGACCATACTCATGATGAAACCTCTGAAGTTCTCTTTGATACAAAAACAAACAAAAAAACCCCAACATACTGAAAAGAAAAATATCATAGAATCATAGAATCATAGGGGTTGGAAGGGACCTCGAAAGATCATCTAGTCCAACCCCCCCGCCAGAGCAGGTCACCTAGAGTACATCACACAGGAAGGCGTCCAGGCGGGTTTTGAATGTCTCCAGTGAAGGAGACTCCACAACCTCTCTGGGCAGCCTGTTCCAGTGCTCTGTCACTCTCACAGTAAAAAAATGTTTCTGATATTCACCTTAAACCTCCTATGCTCCAATTTGTATCCATTACTCCTTGTCCTATCACTGGTCATCACTGAGAAAAGCTTAACTCCATCTTCTTGACACTCACCCTCTACGTATTTGTAAACATTGATGAGGTCACCCCTCAGTCTCCTTTTCTCCAAACTAAAGAGACCCAGCTCCCTCAGCCTTTCCTCATAAGGGAGATGTTCCACTCCCTTAATCATCTTTCTGGCTCTGCGCTGGACTCTTTCAAGCACTTCCCTGTCCTTGAACTGAGGGGCCCAGAACTGGACACAATACTCCAGATGCGGCCTCACCAATGCAGAATAGAGGGGGAGGAGAACCTCTCTTGACCGACTAACCACACCCTTTCTAATGCACCCCAGGATGCCATTGGCCTTCTTAGCCACAAGGGCACATTGCTGGCTCATGGTCATCCTCCTGTCTACCAGGACCCCCAGATCCCTTTCACCTACACTGCTCTCCAGCAGGTCAGCCCCCAGCCTGTACTGGTACATGGCGTTTTTCTTCCCCAAATGCAAAACTCTACACTTGCCCTTGTTGAACTTCATCAGATTTCTCCCCGCCCAACTCTCCAGCCTAAGTCTCTCTGAATGGCAGCACAGCCTTCTGGTGTGTCAGCCACTCCTCCCAGCTTGGTGTCATCAGCAAACTTGCTGAGGGTACATTCTGTACCCTCATCCAGGTCGTTGATGAAGATGTTGAACAACACCGGTCCCAGTACCGACCCCTGAGGGACTCCACTAGTCACAGGCCTCCAACTAGATTCTGCCCCATTGACTACAACTCTCTGACTTCTTTCTTTCAACCACTTCTTGATCCACCTCACTGCCTGATCATCAAACCCATACTTGATCAACTTATCTACAATACATTAAATTTAATAACTACTTTCCCTTTAATAATAATAATAATATATCCAACTTCTAGGAACTACTGTTATTTCCCACATGTCAGAGTTGCTGTCTCTATCAAGGTCTGTATTAGCCTTTTACATTATTGAGTATTTGAGCATCACACTTTTACTCACAGTGATTTGCAGTTCCGTAGCAGTGGAGTTCTTGACTCCCTGGAACCAAGGGTTGAAGACAGGTGGGATATGAAATGAGATGGTCAGCACCTCCTTTTCAGAGAGAAAAGCTTTTGATCCCATCTGAGGCAAACAAACTCAAAATTCTCTTGAGATTATGAAGGTCTCATTTCAGTCCACAAACCACTGCACTGGAGACAATGTCATTTATCAGTGCCCTGGCAAACTCTACCCTTAAAGTTGCTGGGTTAGTACCTGCTGTAGTGCCTGAGAGATGGTGTTTAGATGACTACTGCAAGGTCTCAAGTGTTCTGTGGCAGTTTGAAGGTAAAGGGAGCAATGCTAGGATGAACACCAAGAAAGGATCCAGGATGGATTAAATTGTACTACTGTAATGCAAGAGCCTAGTTAAAAAAAAAAAAAAAAAAAAAAAAAAAGTAAAACAAATAAAAAATAATAACTAAAGCAATGGAAAAAGCGGCAGCAGCCATGTCTCCTAGTCAATTCTTGCTTTTCTTGCACCCCTTTTTCAAAACTATCTGCCAAGATAAGCAAATAGCATTTGTACCAAGTGCTACTATGCCCCATGAGAGATTCCTAACCCCTGTGCTGAGCAGCTGATACCTCCCTGGCCCAGTGGATACATACTTCCTTATTCATAGAGGAGCAGCTGCAGTAGGCAGCATAAAGAGGTGATCACCCAAAATCAGCTGTTGCTTAGAGGATCTGACTGTGTATTTTATACCTCAGTAAGTATATACACTCTTATCTGTTGGCTCTTTGGGGATAGATGGGTCACACACAGGTTTTCTCCCTCTCTCTCTCTCTCACATACACAGACATATGCAAACTCTTTTGAAAAGCCTGGGATTTATCCCAGCACAAAAGGGAAAAACTCCAATTTCAACTGTTGTGTGGGAGGGGAAGACCATTTTCAGTCTGTTTTTAAATCTAATGCCAAAAAGGTTGCAAACACTGTTAACAGCCAGTAAATCAACCTGTAATCAACATCCTATTTGTATTTATCAGAAAGCATACCTCCATAATTGTAAATACTCTTTTTAATATAGCAGCTTACACAACTGAATATAGAGAGATATAGTACAGAGGACATACAGAATAATTTTTTTCCATGTCTTAGAATTACCTAATACAGAACAAGACTCTGTAAATTTGTGTAGCAAGGTGCTATAAAACTATTTAAACAGAAACTTCACTGCTCAGTGCTCAGCTATTGTTAATGACTTAATGTGACCTGCAATAACCTTAGTGCCTCCCTCCAGATAATTTTTGGTTGCCAAGCAATGTTACAGTTGTTGTATATTCAGTGTCTTAAAATTTGTAACCCATAGGAGGTATAACGCATTGTTTTTTGCCTTGTGAAACTCCTCTGAAGTCAACAGAGTTGTACAGAGCATGACCTCTAATTGAAGATGATATTGTTGTTGTCAACACCTTTGTATTGTTGCAGAAAAATAACTTTTTTTAATTTTACCCTTTTTTGGTTGCAAAACAGAGAAGATATGAGATATAATCCAAGCTTTGTTACATTTTGTAACAACAGATTATGTGAGCTCGCTGAAATAAAAAAAGGGATGTACTCAGAAACCACACCACACACTGTGGGAATCTAGGATATATGCTGGCAACACATGAGTCTAGTAAGCTTTTCATTTTTGTATGTATTGCAGGGATAAAGAGCTGCTGTATGAACTCTGATCTGTTAATGCTAGCCTTTGGATCTCTGGAGCTAGTCACAATGTCACTAAAAATAGTCAGACTTTTGTGTTACATCAGATTAAATTATTGGCACATCCTAGTGGAATGATGAGCTAGTGAAAAACCAGCTGTGCTCAAGAACATCTGGATGATTTTAATAACAGAGTTAAAGAAAATGTACATATCAGGTATTACAACCTGCATGTAGGAGAGCAATTTGTGTGCTTATATTGAAATTCATCCAGCTTAAATAGGACAATGAACAATTGGATTGAGATTACTGAAATTCAGGTCTTTGTTCAAAACTTAAATGTGTTTTCTGTATAATTGCATGAAGTCCATGTAACAGTCTGGACCTCACTAACCTCCTAAGTGCTATTGCAGAGGCCCACTGTATAGCTTCCCAAAGGAACAGGCTCTGCTGCCAACAGTTCATTACACAGAGCTCCTTTAATGTGTCTTTTTTCAAACAGGATAGGAATTATGCCCTTTCCTATGAACTGCAGGCTATTTTACTGTTTTCCAACACAAGCTATTTGCCGGTGTCAAATTAGGTATATGCTTGTATTTCCCAAGTCTCTCTACTTTCTGAATCTGAAAAGGGTGAGTTTAGGTGTTTTCTGCACTCAGTGTCCCAGTAGGAAAGCAGTAACAGGGAGAGAGAGATTTGAGCAAACCTGTGCTAGCATCACATGAACAATCACTCTGAAATAATATAACATTTGGAAATAATAATTTCTTACACTATAATTATGTCCACTTTACCAAAAAAAAACATCACAGCAAGTGGCTTCCAGTTCCTCCTTTTCGGCTACTCCTTACAAAAAATTAAAGATCAAGTTCATAATAAATGTGCATGCTCATATGGCCAGTCAATATTGAGATAAAGATTTCTTTATCACTTCTGCCAGAATCACATATTTGGATGTCAAGTGAAAAGTTGCCCCTGGGTCTACCATCTATGCTGAGATTACTGTAACCCATTCTGTAAACATGGCATTCCAGACCAAAATCTTATCTATTTAAAATTCTTCAAAGGCTTTAAATCCTATTTAAATTAAAACAGATTTATAAAATTTCTCCTGAGATGTGTGTGAGATGCAGGCAGAAAAGCAGTCCTGGATTTAAAAGCCACCATACACTAGTGTCCTCTTCTTGGGAACTGAAGAGTGTTGAGAAACACTTGTGGCAATGTGTAACATGGCAATGATACACTTTTCTCTTTTCTTGTTTGAAATATAGCAAAATAGCACATCTTTTCATTAATCACAACAATAATACAGAAAAGTGAGTTACTACACTTGAAGAGGTATTTATGTACATGTGGTGAGGTGGCCCTGTATATTAAGAGTTGTTCTGAATGTCTAGAATTAGTCTATAATGATGACAAGGTAGAGTGCCTTTGGATCAGGATAGGGGCAAGGCCAACAAGGCTGATGTTGCTGTGGGAGTCTGCTGTAGACCTCCCAACCAGGACAGTGAGGTGCATTAGCTGTTCTGTAAACACCTGGGTGACATCTCAGCATAATTTGCCCTTGTTCTTGTGGGCGACTTCAACTTCCCTTATGCCTGCTGGAACTACAACACAGCAGAGAAGAAACAGTCCTGGAGGTTCGTAGAATGTGTCATAGATAACTTATTGACACAACTGGTGAGTGAACCAACCAGGCAAGATGCCCTGCTAGACCTGTTCTTAGTGAACAGGGGAGGGCTGGTAGGAGATGTGACAGTTGGAGGCCACTTGGGCACAGCAACCATAAATTGTTAAAGTTCTCTATTCTTAGAGATGCCAGGAGGAGGGGCAGCAAAACTGTCACCCTAGACTTCTGAAGGGCAAACTTTAACTTGTTCAGTAGCCTGATTGCCAGAATCCATTGGGAATCTGTTCTGAAGGGTATAGGAGTCCAGGAAGACCGGACACTCTTCAAGGAGGAAGTCTTGAAGGCACAGAAGCAGGCCATTGCCACATGCTCTAAGGCAAGCCAGCAGCATAGAAGACCAGCCTGGCTAAACAGGGAGCTTTGGCTGGTGCTCAGGGAGAAAAAGAGAATCTCTGGATCAAGGGCCAGGCCACTCATGAGGACTACAAAAATGCTATGAGACTATGCAGGGAAGGGATTAGAAGGTCCAATGTCTAGCTAGAAATTAATCTGGCTTCCATGGCAAAGGACAACAAGAAAAACCTCTATAAATATATTAACAAAAGAAAGACCAGGGGGACCCTCCATCCCCTTTTAGATGCAGGAGGAAACAAGGTGATAAATTATGAGAAAAAGGCTGAGGTGCTTAATGACTTCTTTGCCTCAGTCTTTAGTAACAAGGACAGTTACGTTGAGGTGATGGGAGCAGAACAATCCCCCCACAATCTAGGAGGAACCTGCTGCACCACACAGATGTGCACAAATCTATGGGGCCAGATGGGATGCACCTCAGAGTGCTGAAAGACCTGGTGAGAGCGCTCACCAAGCCACTTCTCATCATTTATTAGCAGCCCTGGCTGACTGGGGAGGTACCAACAGAACTGGAAATCAGCCAGTGTTACCCCCATATTCAAGAAGGGACGGAAGGGTGATCCAGGAAATTACAGGCCCATTAGTCTGACTTCAGTACCAGGGAAGCTGATGAAGCAGATCATCCTGAGTACCATTTATGCAGTGCATGCAGAACAACCAGGTGATCAGGCCCAGTCAGCATGGGTTCATGAAGGACAGGTCCTGTTTGACTAACCTGACATCCTTCTATGACAGGGTGACCTGTTAATTGGATGAGGGAAGGGCTATGGATGTTGCCTACCCTCAATTTAGCAAGGCCTTTGACAAGGTTTCCCACAGCATTCTCCTAGAGAACCTGGCTGCTCGTTGGCTTGGATGTGCACATGCTTTGCTGGATAAAAACTGGTTGAGTAGCCAGGTTCCAAGAGTTATGTTGAATGGAGTTCAATCCAATTAGGAGCTGGTCACAAGTGGTGTTCCCCAGGGTTCAGTGCTGGGGCCGCTCCTGTGTGACATCTTTAATGATGATGTGGATGAGGGGGTAGAGTGCACCCTCAGTGAGTTTGCAGATGGCACTGGGTGGAAGTGTTGATCTGCTTGAGGGCAAGGAGGCTTTGCAGAGGGATCTAGACAGGCTTGACAGATGAAGGCAAATTTTATGAGTTTCAATAAGGCCAAGTGTTGGGTCCTGCACTTTGGTGACAACAACCCCAGCACCACTACAGGCTTGAGGAGGAGTGGCTGGAGAGCTGCCCAGCAGAGAGGGACCTGGGGGTGTTGATTGGCAGCTGGTGGACAGCAGACTTAACATGAGCCAGCAGTGTGCCTAGGTAGCCAAGAAGGCCAACAGCATCTTGACTTGTATCAGGAGTAGTGTGACTAGCAGACCAGTGATCTTGCCCCTCTACTCGACATTGGTGAGGTAGCACCCAAGAGCGCTGTGTGCAGTTTTGGGTACTGCAGTGTAGGAAGGACATTGAGGTGCTGGAGAGGGTACAGAGAAGGGCAACTATGCTGATTAGGGTCTGGAGAACCAGCCTTATGAGGAGAGGCTGAGGCAGCTGGGGCTGTTCAGCCTGGAGAAGAGGAGGCTGAGGGGAGACCTCATTGCTCTCTACAAATACCTGAGAGGAACTTGTAGTGAGGTGGGTGTTGGCCTCTCCTCCCTGGTGATTAGTCATAGGACAAGAGGAAATGTGGTCAAGTTGCACCAGCAGAGGGTCAGATTGGATATCAGGAAAAATTTCTTCACATAAGGAGTGGTGAGGTGCTGGAACAGGCTGCCCAGGGAGGTGGTAGAGGAAATGACAAGGGGGGATGTTTTCAAGCTGAAAAAGGGTAGATTTAGATTAAATATTAGGAAGAAATTATTCACTGTGAGGGTGGTGAAATGCTGGCACAGGTTGCCCAGGGTAGTTGTGGAAGTTCCATCCCTGGAAATGTTCAAGGACAGGTTGGGTGGGGCTTGGAGCAAGCTGGTCTAGTGGGAGTTGTCCCTGTTCATGCAGGGGGGTTGGAACTAGCTGATCTTTAAGCTTCCTCCCAGGACAAACTATTCTATTATTCTATGATTCTAAGATAGGGCTATTTTAAAGATAATTAAATTGTGATGGTTGAACAGGGACTAGTTGGGGAGTTTGCACACTCTTT
The DNA here is from genome assembly GCF_020740795.1 of Apus apus. Lineage (NCBI taxonomy): Eukaryota > Metazoa > Chordata > Aves > Apodiformes > Apodidae > Apus > Apus apus. Next base: position 63,410,758 of record NC_067312.1, on the reverse strand, counting down.
GTAAAGAACAACAGCACTATAGTTCTTAGTATTTGTAAAATTATTCTTGTCTTTTATACCAAACTGATCAGACTGCCTCAGTAGATACAGAACAATATTTTGTTTCAACTTCTGCATTCAATAAGCAGCCACAGGTGGTTTTACTCACAGTGGTGTGTTGCTTTGTAGCCGAAGTTAATCTTCCCTGTCATTGTCTGCATCAGATCAGTCTTCTCAGTCCTCATGAAGTTCATTTAAATATAGCACATCTCCAGTAACCAACATGGAAATGATGTGTGAACATCTGAGGACATTCTATCTTAATGTTGATATTGATTGTTTTTTTCCTGACAAAGAATTTATAGTAGGACAATAATATAATAAGTAATCCATAAAACTATTACTGGAAACTGACTCAATAAATTAAGGTAACTCTACACACCTGGAAAATTCTACATTTTTTTATATTTATCATCAAAGTCAGGGGAGTTTTCAGTCTCACTGGGTTACTGAAATCTCCTGAATGTAGCAGAGAAGTTATTTTTATGTGAAAAATAGTTCAATATACCCAAACTAAATTTAAAATAAACATACATTAATTTAATAGTATGTATATACTGCAGTACTGAAATTTATTCAACTTCAACATTTTTTCCTTCAAATATGTTAAATTACCACGTTTTTCTCATGTAATGTATAGACCTTTGCCTCCCTGTGCAAGTACTGTATAGAACTGATTTGAAAATGAGTAGCCAAATTCTTTTGTAAAACTCTGGTGTTTAATGAGAAGTTAAAATTTTCCATTTGTTTTAGATTTAAATTAAAGTGAGACTACAGGAGGAGACTGAAGAGGAGGAGACTAGAGAGCAATAAAGCCTTTCCTTTCAGGTTCAATGCTGGTTCAAGTGAAATTTCAGGTTAGATTCTTGTAGTGTTTTACTTTTTCCTTTGGTTTAACTCCACACAAAAATATGTTCAAACAGCCTTAACTGAGATTGTGTAAACAAATGGAAAACATGAGTAAACACATGGATATTGAGTAATGTAACAAGATCCATGGTATTGTGTGCTGTGAAGCAATACAAGCCTTGAGGCTTGGGAAAATTAAAGATCTTGCAATACAGTATTGAAAGATCTTTATATGTTAGACCATTTAGCTCTCTGTAATAGTAGACATTGTATTTTATATTAGATACTGTGTATCATTGTATATTAGATATTGTATATAATTTATTGTGATATACAAATGTGTGATTTTTGCATTGTGTAGGCTGGCATAAAAATTAATTTTAAATAACATGTACTTCTTGTAATCCTTGGATTCTAAGACTTAGATTGTGTCTTTTCTGCGGAAGTATAAAGATATGGTTTTAAAATGAACTTACACTCACCAAATTTACTGGATTTTTTTTTTTTTTTTAATTGGGTCCTCCACCAAAAGTCTTGGTTCCATATTTAAAATACTAATATTGAAGACACAGAGAAATTTTTCTTGATTATTCATACAGAATTTTTTCTTCTTGTATGAAATTTCATCACCCTTGCTGGGCTGGTGATATCTGACATCTAAGTCCTCACTGGAGCTAATGAACCTTATATTTAATTGATTAAGTTAGTTATCTGTATTAGGAGGTTTTGGAGGCATTACTTTTACTGAGGTGGTTTCATTTGGTTTTTGGGGTTTTTTTTGTGTTTGGTTTTTTTTTCCCCTGAGATAAATGGGTGCAAACTCTGTTGAGGTTTTGGGGAACACTGAAGTGCACATTTGCCAGCTTGTATTACTCAAGTAGCTTTTCCAGCAAGAATAGCATGTATACATTACGTATTGCACATGTAGAAAAAATGAAGGAAAAGTTACTTCAAGGCCTGAATGACCCTCATTTGAAATTAAGCAATAGAAATTCCTTAGACTTGTCCCTGCAGGCGTAAAATAAGTAATTCAAGTATTTTGATTTTATAATAGACACATTTTCATTAAAGTTATAACTCACCATCCTAAAGCCATCCTTCTTCCTCTCACACCTGACATCACTGTTTACAAATTTAACATCTGAAATGGCTTCAAAAATGATCAGATTAATTCACAAAAGAAAAAGTCCTTCTAGGGCTAGTGAACACTAGACTACCCAAAACCGTCATCCTCCAGCTGCTGACAAGGACTGGAAATGCCAGAGGAAGAATGCTTGTCACTCTCATTTTTCCAGTCTTGTTGGCTTCAGAAGCTGTCAGGCACAAAGAAGTAGGCTAGACCCAGGTAGATCTTAGATATGACACTGCATCTGCTTCTATGCTGTTCAGTATTTCTTTACCTGCTTCCTTTATGTTCAGTTTTCAATTTTGGAGCTCCTGTATTAAGAACAGCAGCTCTTTACCTCACAGACAGGGTAAACCTAGTTCTTCAAAGCTACAGCATAAAATTTCCCTTTTAACACAGATTTCCATCATGAAGGCCTTTTAAAGATGTATGCTGCAGTCATTCTTCTGTACATTGAAGAGTTTATTGCACCAGTGTTTTAGCAGGATGGGCAAGAATCTGAAACTGAGAGAGGCCAACCTGTACTAGAAACCAAAGTGGGAATTATTGTTTTCTTTGGCAGCAGAACAAGGCCGGCACAAATAATGTGTATTCCTAATATTTTCTCATGGCGACTATGTAGCCAATAGCTCTACAGGTGTATAGAGCTGATGACTTTCTGGAGTGGCAGAGAAGAGGTGAGCATCAAATTCAGGTATGTGGTTTTGTGTTTGCTTTTTTTTCTTCTTTCTACTTCTAGTCTATCTCTGTAGAAGACACGGGGGGGGGGGGGGGCGAGGCGCGGCGAAAAAGCCAACCAGCAATATCATGTTTCAAGATCTTTGTAAACGCTGCTACCAAGACATTGTAGAGGAAAGAATGAGAAACATCTTTAAGCTTTTCCATTGCTTGTGAAATTAATAAAAAACATTAAATAATCTGCCTTTTCTAGTGTTTGGTTTAGTCTCCTGACTTTAGATCACAGCAATGAACAACGTCATAATTCACATTAGGGAGAGTTTTTTGCAATTTATTTTTTAAACTTACAGCAAAGGCACACTTGCCATAGTCAAACTAGATATCATCATTCTGTGTATTTTGCTTGGGGCAACATCATGGCACCTGAACCTGTAGTGTTGAAACGAAACTCTTCTTAGTGTGTGAAAGGGTTGCTATTTCATAGTATGAGGTGGGATTTATCTGTACCCTATGGGTGAGAATAAAGGAAATAAGACTTTTTTATTATTATTATTTGTATTGCCTCAACTGGAGGTATCTCAGGAATTGGCAACTCTTGATGAAGTGTAGTTCAGACTCCTAGCACATCATGTAAATACTAGAAGATCTGAGTTCAAGAATAAGAGTATAGTAAATCAGCAAACCAAAAGCCACGAAAGAAGATAAGGGCAGAAAATTAAGTAATTTCCAGTAGGTATACTGATCTATTGAATGCCATTTAGGGATAAGGGGCATAAATCCTACATTTTGAAGCAAGGCCAACAAAAATGTCCAAGGAAAGAAAAAAGAGATTTTTCCCCCATTCCTTCAGATCACTCTCTCCATACTAAAACAATTTTAGCAGCTGACTGAGCTATACGAAGCTCCAGAGCCAGTGATGTGGCATCTTGACAGCCCTTGGCACTCTCTAAGACTCTTCAGTTAATGTGACCCAGCTAAGCCTGGCAAACAGTGCTGACATTTGATTTCACATGCAAAGTAGAGTGGTGGCTGTGTGCATACTTTCTTTTCTAGGAAAAAGTTTTTATAACTTGGCATGCTGTAGTACATATGATGAGCAACGGGAACACAACATTAATAAACAGGCATCTGTCATCATCCAAAAAATTGTTACTGCATCTTCAGCAGTGTACTTTTTTGTTATCTTAAAAACATTATTTAAATCTAATACTAAGAACTAATGGTTTTAAAAAGAAAAATGCACAGATTTTTCCTATGACTGAGGAAGAGTAAAAAAAAAAATAGAGACCATATGTGTAGTATCATTGTTGTTACAGCTTGCACTGATTAAGACTGTGTTTGTCGTATTATACACCATTGTACTGTAGTTGTAGTAAATGTTCCTTGTAATGCATTTTCAAGTACAAAAATTGCCTCAGAAAAGAGCGTTTAAGAAACTAATTCTATAGAAACCAATGAAGTGTTGACACACTGCCTGATGTGGTTTCATTTAAGGAGGCATATTTTAGGTTCTAAAAGTACAGTCCTAAAAGCAAGAATCAGTGACTGCTTGGTATACTGACTGAGAGAACACTGCAACAGTATGTTCAGCAAGAAACCCCTCATTAATCCTTTCCTGTAATTCTACCCTATTCACCTTCCCCCTCGCCTGACTCAATAGAATTTAAAACCTGCTGTCAGCACAGTAACTAACCCAGAACCCATTCATTACTCAGTCAAGGCATTTGAAATGTTTGCTGATTTGTCCATGAATGGGAACACAGTGTAAATCTGGACTGAGGAGAGCCTTTTTCCCCCGTCAGTTTAATTGCTCCTGTGTGATGTGTTCAAGTGTTCAGAATCATCAGGGGTTTTGACACCATCCCCTGTTTGAATGGCTACAGCATTTCACTGCACCCAGCCCTCCAGAAAACCTGAGTGTTTGCAGCTGGGAGGAAATACGCCTTGCTTACTAAAAGCTGCTTATTCACATCAAACCAGTCCACTGGCACTTCCAGCAAACTTCTGCTTCTTGAAGCCTCTGCTAGAATGAAACATAAAAAAGCAGGCCTCATTCAGCATCCTAGAAGGCACTCCAAAATAACAGAATTAAGCAGAAGAATTATTAAAAGATACAATTAACTCAGTGACTCAGCTATTTCCAGAAGGACTCATGCTACAATTTTACAGGACTTGTGTTGTACAGACAAAATAGACAAACAGCAACTTCTAGGGTATTTACACGGTACCTAGCAACTACTTCCTCAGTGAATGGCCTCTCTAGACTCAACAATCAGTAATGCAATTGCAAGGAAATGCCCAACTGGACTCTCAAGAAAATGTGTATCTGTCAGTCACTTGCTTGATGTACTAGCACTGTTTGTTGCTCACATATAGGAAAGGCATCAGCAGATACTTGGACATCTGTGCTGAAGCTCAGAGGGCTGCTTCTTTTTACAACACTGTGACAGGTTTTCTTACATATCCTACCTCATGAGGAGCAGCCTTTGTTAACCAGCGGAGGCTCTTGTTTGTTGCTTTGCCATTAGCAACAGGGAAGGTAAGGGGCAGTAAAGTTACTATTTCTATTTTTAGTCAAATAATTACTTGATTCAAGAGAACTGGGCCCCTTCAGTCCTTTACTCTCCCTCACAAACATCTCTGATTTCTTTTTTACTACAATTCATGCTCTGAAAGCCTGCCTTTACTCTCTGTGTTATGTTGTGAGCTGTGCTGCAATGATGTTCACACAGATACACCCACAGCCAGCCCTCAGCCTGCGCTATCGACACTGTCTGGCAACCATTGCTCATACAAACAGCACTGCACCAATGGATCACTGAGACAAAGCAGCAAATGTAATGCTACCACTAGACAAAATAAATCATGGGGGTATTTCCTTGCACCTCAGGGGAAGTCCTCCCAAACTGAAAGTGACTCAAAATCTAAAAGGCCTCTATACCATGGCACAAAATCAGCACCCAGGCTCGCAGCTGCCTAAGCATGTGCAACTCTGAAACAGGTAGTGCTGTATTACCTATCACATCACCTACCCTGACAGCAGGTGATGTGGGCTGCAGAGATTCTTTCCCCTGTTGAGACTGGGGTCCTGATGCTGCTTTTATAAATCTCTCCCTTGCAGGTAACTATGAAACAGATTTCTGATTAGTCTGTCCATGTAAAGCCTTCCTAACTTCCAGTGAAAAAGAGGTACCACTTCTGTTAATTGTTGTTAAGCCCCAAGCTAAGGAGTTTTTTAAAATTCAGTTTAGGGTTTCATGCTGATCCAGTTGACATAGTTTGGATTAATTTGACCCGCTACTGCAGTTTTCTCCTTTGATCCAGAGCAGTTTGTAATTTGACCCATTCAGATGACTTTCTTATAATAGCCCTAGCAAGACAAAACCAAATCAACTCCATTTATCTTAATGGACTTTTTTCAGACATGAGGCCTTGCCTATCTTTTGTACAGAAGAAAAAGGAATCTGTGTATCTGATGGGCTTTGAAATACCATCTGGTGTTTAATGTTATTGTGCTCTGTTCTCATAGTGCAGTGCTGAATCATATCTTAAAAGTTCAACAACCATTCACTCACAGCCACCATTCAATATGATTGTGTCTTTATCAAAGATTTGGATTTACCAAATGAAGCCTGCAAACAAAGCAGATTTTACCGACACTTCTCCCTGAGGCTCCACTAGCTGAGAGACTTTAAGCTGAAGCTTGTGTGCTTTACAACTTTAGCTGCCATTTCGATACACAACAATCCTGTTTAACCTCTTAAATTATTGTTTGAGATAAAAATGTTACAAGAACAAGAAGGACTTTTATTTGGGATGTGTGAATTGCCTAGAGGCTGAGCTTTTGAGATTCTACCTACTTAGGAATGACTAAACTAATTTTCCAAACACCCTGCTCACCTGCCCTTGAACTAATGCTTCAGATTTTTCAGCACTTCTCTATTTTTTCAGTATTTGCATTATTTCAATGAAAATATATTAAATTAAAAAAAAAAGTTTATGTCATTTTCTAATTGAAGAAGTTTGTGTTATACCTAGAAAATTGGAAAACACTCTCTCCCAAATGAAAATATCCACCAACAGGTGACCTACATGCGATAGACAGTGTATGTATCTTTAAATGCTGTTCTCTCTTTCTGCCCTTTTTTCTTCTTATTATTCTTTTTGTCTCAGTAATCTGTGGGTGGAATTTTGGCCTCCTTGAAGTGGCACAGTGCCTAGTGACTTCAATAGGGTCAGAATTTCACCTTCTATATATTTAGTTTTCCACTCGATTTACTCTGAACTCCATTTTTCTTTGTGTTGTTTGTTGTTTTTTTTTCCCCCTGTGTCTGCTTCTTTCATTCTTTTTTTCCCTTCCCCCATCTTTACTGAAGCACGATGTGAACTAAACAACTTCTCTGATGATCTCACAACCTGTTATCTCAAATAAATCTTTTCACCAGCTGGAAAACCAAAATTCATAACCCTACTTTTAAGAAAAAAGTATGTCTATCAAGTTTCTGTCATTATAAATGTCCCCTCCTTATATTTTTCTGTGTCAATAGATCTAGATATGTTTGATTTGGTTTTGGTTTTGGTTTTGGTTTTAATTAGAACATATACCAATCAAGCAAAGATTTTCTTTCACATTTAGGTAAATTAATAGACTTACAAGTGCTAATGCTTTATGCAAATAATTATGAATTAATCTTTTAAAGCTACTTTAATTCCTGATCTTGAGCTTAGAGATTTCATAAAAACAATATGGTATTCTGTTTTTATTTAATATTATTAAACATTATTAAATAAAAACAGAATACCATGTTGTATGAGACACAATTGTGGAACATTTTTTGCATGATATTCATGAACTAACTACTTCCCCAAAATGCATTTTTTGCTTGTATACCTCAGTAAACAGCTCTGTTTGAGTAAGTGATCCATCCTTGGCTCATTGTGTATACAGAGAGAGAATCTGCCTTTGATTGTTGTTTTAATAAACTGGATGTCTGCCAGTGTTCTCCGGGAAGAGGAAGAGAGCGCTAATGATAACACTGTGAAGCTCATTCCTCTTTGGTCTTACACTAAATTTAACCCCTACTGATCATTTTTTCCTCCTGAAATGGCTACTCAGGCTAGCCAAAAAGCATGGAGTAATAACTGCTGTGATTTGGAAGCCAGAAACTTTTATAACTGCCAAAGATGCCACATTTTCAGTTCTTCTTATGGCACTTAGAGGCAGTGATTAATGATTTTGTTATCTATCAAAATGCTTCTTTCATGCTGCCTGGTGTGAGACAGGATTTATGGTGAAGAAAAACCTGCCATCCATCCATAGTACCTAAATTCATCAACTCCACACATTCATGCAAATAATGTTAAATGATACGTCTGTAGATAAAAAAAAAAAAAATAATAATAACAAAACAAAGAAACAAAAAAGGACAGAGAGAAATTTTGACTTGCCAAAACAATGTTCTTAAAACTAACATCAAGCCTCTTGAGCTACTGAGTGCTCTATTTCTAGCACCTATCTCTTATTAAAAATAAAATAAGAAATTACCAAGTTACTTTGTTAGTAATGATTAGTGATTTCCTTATTATTTTATTCTGTAGTTCTCTGGAAGTCACCTGTAATATATCTGGTAAGGGTCATAGATTTTTATACACTGAACTCATAATTGTTCTGCTTTGTTCTCTAGTTCTTAAGCTTTCATAGAGAAACCCGCCTGCACCTTGTATAAAGCACACTTCTCTCCATCTGTCGGGCAGGGGATTCTCCATATGAGAGCAGTAAATGCAGGAAGAGGAGAGGAACATATGGCCTGTCTTAGTCCTCCAATCCCTCCCCCATTACCTTGTGATTGCTCTCTCTCCTGCATTTACATTTTTTAATCAATTCATATAATGCTTTATCAATCTTAGAACACTAGCTAGGGATTGCAGACATGCCAGTTTCTCCCACATAGCATACATTATAACATGATGATTGCCCAAAAGGAGAGGGTCTGCTTTATGTCTCCCTACCCTGTAGGGACAGAATCAGGCTTATTCCTTCTGTTTCATAATTAAGTCAACCTTCATGCCTTTGAGATATATGAGAGCACGAAATGAACAAAACAGCAGAATTTCTGAGCTCCTAATGTCTTGCATATTGCAGCCAACAGAGATTACTGAAATAAAACTGTTTTTCACAAAAATAGTGTTTGTGACTTGCTATGATTTCTGTTCAGTTTCCCACTCCTGTAGAAAGTTGGTATGCATATCATGCTGTAACCTCAGGTTCACCAATGAGATCTACGGCAATAACTTGATAAATTTGTGTCCTTCTTCCCCTTTACCATGTTTGCTCACATCATTGCCAAGTTACCAACCCACACTCACAAGAAGTTAATTACTGAACATAAAGTTTGATTTTTTGGTTGTTGTACTATGCATAAACACAAGCAACAGTTTCCCCAGAAAGACAAAAATGTGTTGTTGTTTGTTGTTTGTTTGTTTTTTCCACAATTATTAGATGTAATCAAATTAAGTGAAATTATGTCCTTGGACCTAATTCCAACCACCCATTGGTATAAGTGCTTCAACCATTTTTAGGGTCAGTGTGAGTTCTAGGTTTGGAGATTTATACTATTAAGGTTCAGAGTGACCACAAGCAGTTTCACATCTTTTTTTTTTAAGCTATTTATAAAGTTTATTATTCAGTACAAGCAACCTATTATATTGCTCAAATCTGCCCTCTTTCAAGCAGTCCAAAAGGTTTGTGGAGATTTTTGGAAGCAAGTTTTTTACTTGAATCCTAGATGTATCAATGAAGGGTGATGCTCTTCTGCATTTGTTGCTTGTGGACAAGAAGGAACTGGCTGAGGTTCTTGTTTTTAGGATTTGTTGAAGGTTAGGTGGTCACTTATTTGTTTTTAAAAATGCCATATAAAAAAAAAAACTTGACATTTTTGCTTGTGGAAAAATGTATTGCTTACCTATGACACCAAGGTCACCAATTGCAAGGAACTAGTCAAGCATGAGAAAAAAAAGGGGAATCCCAGCATCACTTCTTGTACCTTTCAATCTTGACCATTCCATGACCTTGAATAAATTTAAAAAACAAAAGCTGAAGCTTTGAAGTCTGCTTTCAACCCACTTGTGAATTAGTTAACTTTAACAAATAAAGTGCCTTATTGGGTGTAATTACATCTAACTAGTCTTGGCTACTTTCTCAAATGTGTAATAAAAAGGGTGAAATAACATCCCTAGATGTACTTGTTTTCTAAGGTGAAAATCAGAATAGTTCAGTGAGATTAATTATATTATGATAGTAATATTTTTACTGAAGTAGATTTATGTGCTGTTCCTGTTCTCTCCCATGCCCTGATGATAGCTATTTCATTGCTCCTCCTCTGCTTTCCATACTCAGTCATTATCAAATGCCTTTATTTTGTTTAAATAACATGGTCCTTAAACCTTGTTGGAAGTTGGGAATGTAAGGTTGCTGAAATTACAACTAGAAGGATATGAGAGTGTGTATGGCTGTATACTCAGAACCTTTAACTTCAGGATTATTCACCCAGGTAACTGAGTTATAGTCAGTTAAACTCATGGCAAATGTTTTGCTTGAAAAGTCTCATTAAATTAGTAACAATTAACAATATATTAGAAATTATGAATATAATATTACTAATGCTGCTTTTTAGGGTTATACAATATCTAAAATATGGGGAGTTTCCCAGTTAGATTAATTTTAAATTGTGTATTCCATTTTTTATGTAGCAGGTAGGTAAAGAGCATGAAGATAAGTAGTCTGGTTATCTTTGTGTGAAAACCATAGGGTATTTGTGAAGAGCAAAGAGTTCATTGGCTTCCATCATGCCTCAAGTGGAACTGTTAAGATTATCTCATGAGAGGAAAGGAAGTTTGCTGCTAAGCAAAGCTGTCTTTCCACAACCTTGAGGATGTAGAGCACCAGGAATTGTTTAGAGCAGGCAGAGGAAGGGTGGGGAGTACAGTCACCTTCCAACTCCCTTTTCTCTGTCAAGTCTCCCTTGTCTTCAAGAGAACAACCTTTTTTGAGCCAGTTGCTGAAGTGATATAATAAGAACAAATGCCATGAGAAGACTGAGTTAAGAACTAGAGAGTTATAGTGGGCTAGACAGAAACGAAAAGGGTCAAATACCCCTGTCAGGGGAGATAAAGCAAAATACATTTATTCCTTTCTAAGAGGGGAACAATAAAACATTTGAACTATTAAGCAGAGATGAAAGTTGCCTTGCATTGTACATTAGTTAAAACACGGGTTCCTCTTTATGTGAACTCTCACACTTGAGTGTTCCATTTTTTAATCTAGTTTCTATTTACACTTAAAAATGAAAAAGTAAGAAAAATCAGAGTGTGATTCATGTTGAAAAACAGATTTTGTCATGTTTTTGTTTTGCAAAAAAACATTAAATACAAAGAAAGCTAAAAAACAGATTGCAACTGCTATTCAAAAGCCTGTAACACCACAACTTGCCCTACATACAACAAAAACAATTCACATGAAAGGACAACAGAGAAAAAGTGCACTAATATAGTTTTACACTCTTCCCTAAATACTCTCTTATACAGGAAAAAACATTATTCTTGGCATTGGCCCGTTCCCACGGGGCTGTATCTTGCTGGCATTGATGTCGATTATTAATTGAAATAAGTAAAATTTAGGAGAAAAATCACATAAAAAGAACGAAGAGACATGTAGAATAAAAACAGAGCTTGCATAACCCTGAAACAGCAAGAATCAGAAAAAAAACACTTCTCAAGTAGTCAACTGTTCATCCTTGAGACACAGGCCTGCGAGACAGATGAAAGGGATGGAAGGGGGTACTCCCCACAACTTATCTTTGGTTACAGCCTTGAGCACTAGGTAGAAAACACTGACTAATTGGACTAGTTATATTAACATATCATCAGCATATTAACACACTGCTAGCATACTAAAAAACCCACTCATGGGCTAGGGTGACCCCTCATGAACTAAAAGCCCAAACTCTTTGAGCATGTGTAGTGAAATCTTCAATCACTGTCAGTTTAAATGGAAGCAAAGAACTAGTTAACCAATCACTTACACAAGTGATAGAATATAATTTCAGATTAAGTAATTTTACATATTTCTGTGCATAAAAGTAGCCTTTATATGCTGGGAAGCTGAGCTTGCTTTGTGGAATACCACCCTACTCCCTTTTCTGCACAGAACTAGATATTAAAGCAAATACCCCAGCTCTTGTGTGGATTGGCTTCTTGCTCACCAGGTGATGGACCCCACTTTTGGGATGACAATATCATTTACACTTATGAAATCTGTGGTGTATAAATGTTCATCAATCTGCACAAAAATTCTCAGGTGTTTCATAGGCAGGGACATCACTTACAACAAAAAAGAAGTGTTTTCTTCCCTTGAACCTTTCTTTCCCCACTGTCTAAGTTTAAAGAAATCAAATTGAATACCCTCTCCCTATTGTTCAACTGTTCACTTTCAATTGCCTGCTTCTCTGCTTGCTATGGTTCAAACCTCCTGAAATTATTAGTTTTCTGCTGCCTACAGTTGTGGCTAACACACCTAGAAGGCTTTATTTCTGACAGCTACGAGAGGTTATATCAGAGTTGAAGCAAACAGATCACAAAACTAAGCAGGCACAGAACCCAGACTTCGGATTCACAGTGGACCTGGTCTGATGGACTGGGGAGGTGGTAAGTCAGCTGTGTTCTGGGTCAGACTCTTACAGGAGAAAAATGTTAAAGAACAGGGAAGATATCAGATTAATAAATAAATAAATATGCTCTTATTCTCAGAAGCTGACTAGACTTGAGTGGCTTCTTTTGTTTTCTGCTTTTTCTCTCCTTTGAAATATTGTTTTGCTCTTCATGAACTCTCCACTGGAGGAAATTCTCAGCATGCATTCCACATAATTGTTTGATACCATATTTCTGCCATTGCTTTAGTTAGGGTGGGGGTTATTATAATATAGAGGCTGCAAAAAGAACATGAAGCAAGATACTCTTTCTGAGAGAAAAGTGCTTATTTGTAAATACTGTTTTCCTGACACACTTTTAGTTAATTGCTGATAATTAATTTAGTTTTGGTCAGTGCACATGAAGAAAACATCCTTAACAGCTCCAAGAAATCCCTCTTAAATAAGTATGAGAGCATATGTGAAGACCAGTCCTGGTTAGCTTACTAACATGAGACCTAAGAGTTCTATTTCCTTTGTTCTATATAGTGTGTGATAGTCAGCAAGTCACTAGATCTTCATTATCATACGAGAAATCACCAAGTTGAGATTACCTGAAGTAGGAAGGTCTCTTTGAAAGTGTTCAGTGTCAAATACTCCTAAAAAAGGACTGCACATCTCAAGTTGTCCCCCTCACTGCCGCATTGCGTTATTGGCTTGGCCTCTCATAACACTGCTTCCAAATGCAGTGTAGACTTGTCTTCATTGCTATCTTCCATGTACCTCTGTGTACAGGGTGCACTAGGCAGCAAAGACATTTGTCTCTGTTTGATCTTCCATTTCATATTTCTTTCCAGAAAAATGTGGTTACTTCTTACTTCTTCTCACTGAGTTGCCTATAATTTTGGAATTAGCATAACAGGAAAAATTCCTCACTCCCCAGTTTCTCATATTGACAATAACTATCCTTTGCTAGAGTACATTTTCCCTCTCTTCCTACAGCATAAAGAACAAGAATATGTTGAAGGAGAAAATTAGACAATTTGGAAGTGACTGAGTCTGAGCTAACTCTGTTTGCAATAGCAGTTGAAGTTACTAGAGGGACTGATGAAACTTGTGATGGGGAGAGGGCCAGATAGGAGTAGCCTCACATTTGCAGGCCCTAGTACACATCAGAGACTTCAAACACCCTGCTATCTGCTGGAGGAAGAACACAGCAAGGCATAAACAATCCATGAGGTTCTGGAGCACATTGGCAACAGCATCCTGACCCAAGTGATGAAGATGTTAAAGAGAGGTGCTCTGCTGAACCTCACACATACCAAAAAGAAGGGGATTGTGGAGGTGAAAGGTGGTGACCACAGGATGGTCAAGTTCAGGATCCTGACAAAAAGAAATAGGCAAAAAAAGCAAGATGGCAACACTGGACTTCAGGAGGGTAAATGTTGGCCTCTTCAAAGATCTGCTTGATAGAGCTTCATAGGAAAGAGGGGCCCAAGAAAGCTGGTTAATATTCAAGGATAACATTCTCCAAACTCAAAAGCAGTCTATCCCAATTAACAGAAAGTTAAGCAAAAGTTCCAGAAGGTCTGCATGGATAAACAAGGATTTTCTGACAAAACTCAAACACAAAAAGGAAGCATGCAGAAGGTGAAAGCAGGGACAGGTAACCTGGGAGACACACAGAGACACAGTCTGAGCATGAAGGGAAAAGGTTAGGGAAGTCAAAGCCCAACTGGAATTGAATCTTGCCAAATGTGTCAAAAAACACGAAGAAGATCTTTCGTAAATACATAGATGACAAGAAAAGAGCCAGGGAAAACATTGGCCCACTGATGTCATCTATCTGGATTTCTGTACGGTCTTTGACATTGACGGACCCCACAGCATCCTTCTCTCTAAACTGATGAGGAATGGATATGATGGATGGATTACTTGGTGGAGAGACAATTGTCTGGATGGTTACATCCAGCAAGAAGTAGTCAATGGCTCATTGTCCAGACGGAGGTCAGTGACAAGTGGTGTCTCTCAGAGGTCTGTATTGGGACCAATACTGTTTAATATCTTCATCAAGGACACAGACGGTGGGACTGAGTGCACCATCAGTGAATTTGCAGATCACAGCCAGATGAGTCATGTGTTTGACATGCCTGAGGGAAGAGATCCCAGCCAGAGGGACCTTGACAGGCTTGAGAGGTGGACCCATGTGAAACTCATGAGCTTCAACAAGGCCAAATGCAATATCCTGCACATGAGTTAGGGCAATTCTCAGTATCAATACAGACAGGGCGATGAAGGGGTTCAGAGCAGCACTGAGAAGAAGGACCTGGGGGTAATGGTGGATTAAAAGCTAGGCATGAGTAGACAATGGGTGTTTGCAGCCCAGAAAGCCAACCGTGTCCTGGGCTGCATCAAAAGAAGCGTGGCCAGCAGGTCAAGGGACGTGGTTCTCCCCCTCTACTCTGCTCTTGTGAAAACCCACCTGGAGTCCTGTGTCCAGTTCTGGAGCTCCCAATATAACAAGGACATGGAGCTGTTGCAGTGAGTCCAGAGGAGGGCCAGGAAGATGATTAGGGGCTTGAGCATGTCTCCTATGAAGACAGGCTGAGAAAGTTTGGGTTCTTGAGCCTGGAGGAGAGAAGGTTCCAGAGAGACTGTATTATGGACTGTCAGTACTAAAAGGGGGCTTGTAAGAAAGAATCAGAGAGACTTAGTGATAGGCCTATATCTGTAGGACAAGGGATAACTGTTTTAAATTAAAAGGTAAGTTCATACTACATATCAGGAACAAAATTTTTATTATGAGGGTAGTTAAACACTGAAAGTGATTACCTAGGGCCATCATATGTGCCCCATCCCTGCAAACATTCAGGGTCAGCTTGTACAGGGCTCTGAGCAACCTGACTTAGTTCAAGATGTTCCTGCTTGTTGCAAAGGGGTTGAACTACGTGATCTTTGGAGGTTGCTTCCAACCCAAACCACTCCGTAATTCTATGGGAGGGCAATAGAGTCAGGCTCTTTTTGATGCTGGCCAATGACAGGATTAATGTCAATGGGCACAAACTGAAACATAAGACGTATCCTCTGAACATCAAGGAACCCTTTTTCACGATGAGAGTAACCAAGTACTGGAGCAGGTTAACCAGAGAAGTTGTGGGGTCTCTATCCTTAGATGTATTTGAAACCCATCTGGACATGGTCCTGGGCAACTGGCTCTAGGTGACCCTGCTTGAACAAAGAGGTTGGACCAAATGACCTTCAGAAGTCCCTCCTAACATGAGCCATCTTGTGATTCTATAAGTGCAGCAACTCTAATTATTATATATTTTTCAGATTATGCTTCCTTTGCAAATTAGTAAAACCAACTTAATAGAGAGTGATAACATTTGCAAGTGACACACAGCTGCAATTTTGCAAGCACATATGATATTTGTGCTTCATATGCATAACTTTAGCAAGCAGCAATCATGCAATCAAACATGGTTTGAGAAATATTTTATCCGTTTAAGGCTTGCTATTTATACTGAGCTATTTTGAAATCCTAAATTTAACCTTAATAGGTAAGATGTTTTAAATAATTGATAACGTACTTAAATAATTAATCACTGGAAAGATACTTTTTCACAGAGAGGGTGCATTTATTTACATTCCACAGTGCTTGCAGGAAGATAGTAGTTGCCTTTGAATTGCTAGAGTAATTGTCTGTGGTGATTTGTGGGAAGATTCAGGGAAGCAAATAGTATTAAAAGGTCTTGTGTTTCCCCCCCCAGTTTGATGTGAGAGAATAGCATGGAGCACCATTGCCGGAGAGAGTTCAAAGGTCCATAGGGACTACAGATGCATGTTTCTTTTTCCATGGATGGAGCAAAGAATTAGCCATCAGGGGAATGATCTGAAGATGAGAAGCCTTGCCTCACCTTCTTCCCTCCATCTTCAGCTTGGAAATACTTTTTCCTCATTAATATCTTTCTTATTCTTCAAGTGAAGAAAGTCTGGCTGATGGCAAGGGGCTCTCTAGTGACAGCTTACAGCTGCAATGGTGTTTGCATTGCTCTGGGTTCCCTGGGGTGATGTAGCTGGATTGTTGTCCAGTTGAAAATGAAGACTGGAGTTTCACTTTGCATGTAGCCTGACTCTTGAAATTTGATTTCTCAGCAGGTAACCTCTATCAAATATCAAAAGGACAAATAGGTTTGGGAGTGAGTTAAGGCATGAGGTAGAGTTCATGATTGAGAGGCTTGTTATCATGCACAAGCCCTTGTCACTGTATAGAGAAAATATTGACTTTTTAAAACCCATCCTACACTAGTAATTTATGCATTTATCTGTTCCACTCAAAGGAATACATCTGAAAAACTAAGAAATCCACTGTAATTGAAGCAAAGGACATCTATAAATTCCTAGTTCATTCTAGAAAATGAGGAGGTAAAAGCTGCAATCCAGCTTTGTTTAAGTCAGGAGACTTTTGTCACTTTGCTACTTCTTAAACTTCAATTGATACTACATCATTGAATTAATAAATATAAACTGCCTGTAAAGAAGAATTAAATTCAGAATTAAGTTTCCATCGTTACACACATGCTGTGTGTCACTGGGGCCCTAAGCATCTTTTGAGGCAAACAGCACACCAAAGTTATATCCAGAATTTAACCAGCATGATGTGAAAACAGAGCAACATTATCCTTTATACTCATTTTTATTCTGCCATGTCAATTTATTTCCATAGCTATTGAACTAATTATCTATTTCCCTCATTGTTTACTGTTTGCAGAAATAGATCGGAATGAGTTAATAAACATTAAATTACTTGCATAATGGTTGTTATATGATTTTCAGAAGCCCCATACACAAAAATGTGTGTGCAAAAGAAAAGTTATTGAACAATGTTCTTGTGACATGCTTTCTCTAATATTTTCTTATTTTGCCGGTGCTTCTCTTCTTTCAAAAACCCTGATCATGTATACTTCCACTAAGAAATCATTAAAAATAAAAAAATATAAAAATCTATCATTTTATGCTATAGTAAAGCCTAATAGGGTTTAGACTTTTCTAACCTTTCATTTCCTGTCAGTCTTATAAAATATCTTCAGTTTGTATCAGCTGTTTTATCAGGCATTGCAGGAAACTCACATATGTGCTTGCATTAGTTATTTTGGACTGTATTGCTTTTGGTTTTTTGTTTAAACAGTGTTTTGACATATGTTGGCAGTAATATTCAACAAGATGAGCCAAAAGTAGTTTCATGCAAAATAAAAGTAAAGTTTCCATTATTAATCTGAAAAAAAACCAACACAACTCAAACAGGGAAAAAAACAAACAAACAAAAATCCCCAAAGAAACAAAACAAAATACTAAAAAAACTCAAAAATCAACCCAAAACACAACAAATAAAAAAATTAAATATAATGGGACACCACGGAATTAAATTGTTTCAGTTATTTGTTTTGCCATTCCATTTCTCTGTCCTTCAGACACATCACTCCAGTACTCCTATTGAGTTTCAAAATTAATCCTATCCTATTAAAAATATTTCTTTTATCACATTTCCCATAACGTGAAGCATCCGCTCTTGCGTAATTAATATATGCTTGTGATTTACTGTAACCTTAAAGATACAGTGGCATAATATAGGAAGTACACTACCAATTGACCTAACATCAGATGTATTTCAAATAAATATATCTGCTGCTTTTTATCATGTATTTTACATGCAGAGCTGAAGACGACTGGTTAAAAGAATGATCAGCTGCATTTTTCACACTAAACCAGCTGGATTCCTTACAATGACTGTAACGTCTGTGTTGAAGGCTTTGGACCTTGACTATAGACCTAACACAAGGATAATAGGTATGTTTTTAATCATCACTTGTCTTCCCCAGCTGAATGGACTCTAAAATGATGTGTCAATGTTATGCTCCGTAAGGACAGAGTTAGCTCTAACTCCCTTTGTGGTCTTATACTCCTAATAAATAAACCTTCTGATTTTCTAAACCTTTTAGACAGTCAGTATAAATTCTTCGTTAGTGCAAAGTACAAATTTAAATGTTCTTCACTCCATTAGAACAATTACAGCAGACATTTGGAAGGCTGCCAAATTCCTAGTACTGGGGAAGGAGGGGAACCTTCTTTAACTCAGATGAGCATTGGAAGGTAACTTCCATACCCTTTAGCTATAAATATTTATGCAAATATTTCACAAGAAGAGAGGTGAGAGTGGGAGGAGAAGACCCTCTTAAGAGTTCTTTTGAAGTGTGAAAAAGATCCCCTGTTATGTTATACCCCAGCACTCCTGCCCCTGGTGAACATGATCTTATGATGCAGGATACAATTTCTGCAGGGGTTTGTTGGATGCAACTCACAATAGTCTAGAAATATCCTATAAATCCTGTATTAAAACCATCTGGGGCTTATTAGGAGAGCAATTGTGAAGGAGAATTCACCTTCAATAAGGATGAAGAAGGATTGTCAGGATTGCCTACAGGGTCTGTCTATCTAAACTTGTATGAAATATTTCCAACCTATCTCTTTTCCATTTTCCATTTCAATGATGCTGAAAAAAGGAACAACAAAAACAAAAGGCAAAAAAGCAAGCAAACAAACAATCAAACAAAACCACAACAAAACAAACAGTGGAAAAATAAAAGAGAGAGAGAAAGAAAATAAAGGGTCACACAGAAAAACTGCTCTGGACATCCTATGCTTCTCTTTTCCTGTATAAAGTGGGTTTATATCAAAGTAGCTTACAAAAAGTGAATTCACATGAACATAGATGCTAACTTTAAAGGCATGTCCCTATAAAATAAATACATTCAAGCTGATATGAGCTACTTCTAGATCAAAACCTTAGAATTTCTTGTGCTTTTTAACTATGAAGAGCTTAATTCAAAGGAGATAAATTTGGGTCAATGTGCATTTACAAACAAATTTAACGCTGGTTTTCAGAACCTCTAAGTTCTACAAATTCCAGCAGAGAGTCTCTTGATAAAGAGATTTCTCAGGAGAGTCCAGGTGCATTTTGCTATAGTGCATAGTATCAAATGAACAACTGCTTTCATGAGTAGCTACTTTCTAAAATGAAAGACAGTTTTTCCCACAGATCTGATCTTTGTTTGTAAAATATGACACTACTATCAATTTTAGAACAGAGAAAACCCACAGAAGCACAGAAGCTCAAACATGGTAACTGACAGATCTCAATCCTAATCCTATTCTAATTAGTAAAGTGCTTCTGATTATAGTGCCTTGATTTTATTCTTTTATCTTAGAGCCAGTCTGTTTGAAAGGGTTCTTCCACCACTTATGATAAACTGCTATTGAGGAACACAGGTTAAAGGTCATAAACTTGGAGTGGAAACCTCAGTGACAAATTCTATCTTTTGCAATGGAGAGTGTTCACAGGGGTTACAGGTGAATCAACTAATGTCAGTCAGCAGTTCTGCCATAACTCAGGGTAGAGATGTGATGGCACCTCTTCATTTTTTTGCAGGTGATGACCTGGGGTGTCTACAGAACTTTTTCTGTAGAGATCAGATTTGAAAAGTTTGTCCTGGCACACCTACAGTCAGACTGTACAAGCAAGGAAGGCACTGCTGGTCCTCTGACTCCAAAAATGAGTTGCTGTTGTGTAACAGCTGAGTAAGAGCTGATGGATGTGTTCTGAGCTAGCCATGCTAGCAATTGGAAAAAAACAAAATCAAAAACAAAAGCAACAAACAAACGAACAAAACAACAACAATTGTCAGTGCCGTGAAAGTGTGGGGTTTTTTTTAATGTTATTGTTTTATCTATGGACCTAGCTAAATTTATGTGGGAAAAAAGTAAAATATAATTTTTAAAACCCAAACAAAACCAAACAAAAAGGAAAATACAAACAACAAAAAAACCCCAAACCAGCAGAAAAACAGCAGATTCACAGAGATGGTTTTCTTGAACTGCTACAGGCACTAGGGAACTAAAACAACTGCAGGTTTGTGGTGGTGGAAATACTGGTTGGGCTGTGAATGCTCTGTTGAGACTGAAATAGCCAGGCGATTGTTTACAGTTACACAGCGAACAGATCTGTTGATTGGTGAGGTGAAGGATAGCCCGTAGCAAAATGAAAAGAGTGAAAGAGAAAAATGCCATCTGGAGACTGAATATCCTATCAGATACTTGGAGAGCTATCGAGGTACATGGAGAGCCCTTGCAAATTTGCCCTTCTTGGAAATCTGACTGAATAGCTGAAGTTTCCCTTTTCCTGTTCACACATGCTGAGTAGTTAGTGGCTGTAGAGGTCTACAAAAGGCTTGTGGTTTGTGTTAGTGTACCTTTTGTTCTTGGTTTCTTCCTATGTTGAAACCAAACAACACTTTGCTTTGAAAAAGCTGATTAATCACAACTGTTAAAATACTATGTGTAGAAGAAAGACAACAAAGAGAAGGCGAATAGCAGATTTCAAGGGAGAGCCTGAAAAAATTATCAAGGGTCAGACCGAAGCTGGAGCAGCACAGTGAGCAGCTAAAGCTTTCCAGTATGACTCAGAGTAAAACAAGGACTCTGTTTTCATTTTCACTTGTCATGTTTACCAATGTTTCTGTCTCCTTTTCTTTTTTCTTTTTTTTCTTTTTAAGTAACAGAGAACGTGTAAACGTTCATAATTCTGCTGCATATCCAGTTGTTTACGTGCAAGATGCCTAAACGTCTCTTCTAAAAACCAAGCAATGGCTAAATGGGGCAGACTCAGGATGTGCCCGAAATCAAACTGTCCACCCCACTTTCTTTTAGAAACCCTCTTAAAACCATGAAATTTTTCCTAAAGCTGGAAATGCCCCACAGAGATAGCTTTGGTGAACCAGTGAGTTTTTGGAACTGGTTTTGGACACTTGACATTTTCTGAAAAAAGTTTCACCAAAGGATTTCTTCTGGGCCAAGTTGTCACCTCTGCCAAGGAGTCATCCAGGAAAGAAGCTATGTTATTTTCCAAGCAAGTTCTGTGAGCACAGGGAAAGACCCTCACTGCTTTCACAAAATTGGGGATGAGGGAGTGGGGGGGTGTAAATACATAGAACCCAAAGTGTTGCCTTTTCTATGGGACTGAAAATAAGTTCCCTTTCCTTTAAATCTATTTATGGTTCCTACAGATGTAACATTAAGCCTATTCACTGTAAGATGAATTATAGTTACGTGATGTAAATTGCATTTCTGTGATGATAAAGAGTTTGTAGTTCTTGCTGTGCAGTAGAAAAGCTTTTTTCAAACAAACAAACAAACAAACAAACAAATCTACAATAATATAAATGCTCTGGACTGATTTAATACTTTTTACATTTAATTTATTTGGGAAATGAAGTAATGAACTATGAACCCTTTAGCTAACTCCAATTTTGCCTCAGGAATTTCTCTGCCCAGTGTAAATTAATGTTGTTGTACATCAGGCACAAATACAGATCTACTTATTTCAGCCCATTTTACTGTCATCTTTCTCTATAAAAACAAATAATGTTGGGAAATTCTAGTTTTTACTCTTTCAGTCAATTCTGCTTTTCTCATTGTCCACAATGCTTGCTCTCAAATCAGTGATTGTGTTGATTTATTGACAAACCACAGTCTACAGTAAATGTCATCTTAGAGCAACATAATCTGAAGCACATGCACTGAGTGACTGAAAAGGAGTTGTCACAATGGATTATTCAAGACCATACTTACCAAAACTAGCATACATCAAAAAAAGACAAAACTGAATAGGAAGGTTTGAAAAATTTTTAAGGATCTTTATCAGTTATCATCTAGGCTCAAAAGAACACTTACCTTCCATGTAAATTATTTTTTTACTGCACAGAATAGCTTCAGAATTCGACAAACATAAAGGTGATCTTTACAATTGTTCTTTTGAACATGTATTCTATCCAAGTTTGCTTTTACATATGCTTACACAATTTTATTAGACTGTCTTTGCTTGATATTTGAAGCATCTAACGTGGATTAGGTCCTGCTTCCTTTGAAGTCCAAATAGTCACACGAACATCAGAATTTGTCTAAGCTTCAGATTTTCATGTATGCTTTCCAGATTTGACACCTTTATACTCCCTTTCAAAGAAGGAAGTAAAAGAGTTCCTTAACCTTTAGCAAAAGTGGCTGCTTTATTTTATATATATATGAAATAAAATAATATTTTTTAAGAAATTGTGCCTAATAACTGGATTTTGCTCCTCAGCTGTTTTCTGACCCTTTTAGCAACAGATAAAGTCAGAGACAGTGTGCAATGTGAACTTGTTTTCTAAGCCAGGCAACTTTCCTTCTAACCATGGCAGAGTTATATGAGGAGAATTTTAAACAAAAGCATTTCCAGCAGCTAGATAAGCAAGTGTCTTGCTGAGAAAGATGGTAGACTTGTGGTAATTTCTCTGCCAGAAAGCAACAGAAAATAAGAGCTGTCGTCTAGAAAATGACAAAGCCATTTCTAGTCCCTGTAGATTAGCACTCTATCTTTCACTGAACAAATATGCTGTTAAAGGTGTTGGCCTGTAAACGAAACACAGAAAAATGTCACACTGGTGTCAAAGTGGAACTATTAATCTGTGTGTGAAACGTATTATAATTATTAAATTGTTTGTATTAGGAGTGAGCCTTCCTGGAAACTCTTCTTAAAGAGGTAGGCAAAACACTAAGTCACAGTAAACAAAACACTTCATTTTCAAAGAACTTGCAAGCTAAACAGATATGGTGATTCAGAGGCCAAAAAAATCTTGTCCCAGTATTGATTAGGTTAATGGCAGAACTAGAGACAAAGCATAAATTTCCCCAGCTCCAGTTCTGGTGACTTGCTTAGTTGGCCACACAGCCTGTAAGTGATGACACTGAGTAACATGCAAAATAATTTTAAATATCCTCTTTAATTCCTCTGCATTTTTCTCTTGTGCATATTTTACCCTGAAATTCTATCTACTTCTGGCTGGGTAAGACTTTACCACAGCCCTTATAATAGACTTTTTTTTCTCTCTCATTCTCCTGCAAAGCTGCTTATTAAACAGAACTCTGTGTGCAGCCAGTCTGAGATATTAGCTGTCTACACAGCTTTTTTAAAGTGATTCCCCTCCCTCCTTCCTTCTATCTTTTGGTCAAAATTATATAGTTTCTATCTGATTATGGCTGGCCTCTGCTCAACCTTTTGTGCAGGGCTGATTTAGATTTTCCACCTCAGTCACAGCAGGAAAGATAAACCTTGAACCACATGATGATGTTGGCAGTGTCAGACAGTGGAAATGAAGTCTCCAGGGGATACCAATTGACATTTCAACACTTTAGCTGCCAAAGAACGGGCTCTGCACACACACACACAAGAAAAAAAAAAAAAGTTACAGGGAAAATAAATGTGAAAAGTCTTGAAAGTTGAAAGCACAGTGAAAAAACTAGAATGCATCTATAAACAGAAAGTGAACATCTATTTTACTTTATGTGTGTCTTTACATAACAGATGGAGACTGACCTTAGACAATTCTTGTCCTTCAAAATCCCATTTTAAGTACCAAGAGTTGTAACTAATGCAGACATACTTTAAGAAGTGAAGAGTTATATAGTTTTGTACTGGTAGGAATCACAAGGATGCAGAGCTCCCTTACAAATTTAATTCTTCTTTGAGTTTTTTAAGGCTGGATGCCTAATTTTTTCTTCCATTTTTCACCTGACTTACACCAACACAGTACCATGGCCCTGGTTAATTCTAATTCCCACAAGCAGCTAACAAAAATCTTTGTGAATGTTTTTGACAGAAAGAAGCTTTTCCTCATCTGTCTCCTGGATTCTTTTCTTTAAGCTTTAAGTCACTTTTTTTTCCTTAATTAAAAAATTAAAAGTACAAAAAACCTCAGAAAAGTATATTCAAGTCACACTAAAAATCTCAGTTTGATTTCTCCAACCCCCTTTTCTCTTTCTGCTTTATTTTCAATGACATTTCCTATGATGAGCACTCAGAAAGAATAGTTATTGCTTCTCTTGTCAGTTTTGTTTTGTCAGCTCTGAATGCTGGGTCTTGCTTTGCCATTTTCAAGGTCTCTTTCAATTCCTTGAACACAGCTGGCGTTTCAATCAAGAGCTCACACTGTGAAGAAGCTGACAGTTGATCCCAAACCAACTATGTGGAAGATATATAATATATTTTGCAGTACACAGTGGAATACCCTTTTCATTTCATCATTGAGAGAGACTACTTCACTCAGAAATTATTCTATACAAAAATATTAATAACATCCCATTCTTCTCAGGGATGTGAACATTTGGGGTTTGAACTTCAGTGACCCCTGCTTGTCAGGTTGATGTGACTTTAACAAATTCAGTAAAGGAAGCCTTTTTATGCCTTGGTTTGTGGTTTCATTAGCTTCATTTTTGAGAATGATTTTTAATCATTTATTGGAAAAAGTTGTGGGAATTGAAGGGTGCAGGTTTCTGTGGGTACCCAAACATACCACAAAAGTATGTAATTGAACTGTGCTATCGAAGAAATACTAAAAGATCTGAATAATTGCACCTTTTTTTTCATTAATTATATTTCAGTTATCAATGACACTACTGTTTGTTCTGTGTTTACTCTTTAGTGTATTAGTTGTTGCTGTTAGAAAGTGTCATACAAAATTCCCACTAGTTTAAGTAAGGACTGCAGTGTGAGTGCAAATCTGGGAATACCAAAAGAACTTTTGCACTAAGTCTTCTCTTTAAAGGGGAAAAATCAGCTGTCAGTGAAGCACAAGGAGCAGGATTGGCAGCGAGCAGGGCTGATGTTTAAGCATGGCTTGTGAACCAGTGCCATTTGCAAGCCATTTTTCTGATTATGGCAAAAATGGATTGCAAAGGTCAGTGTGTGCACAGGAGACCTGACAACAAATCTATCTCTTCTAAGCTAGAGAGGATCTCTGTGGTACTCCTTGCTGTACTAGTCCGATCCTGTAAAGCATGTGATTGCCTAAGATGACTGGAGGTCTTTAGTTCATATTAGCTTTGTTAAACTAGGATCTTAGCACTTAAACAAGAGTTCATTCAGTTCTACTTTCATGTCATGCAGTAAAATAAAGCAGTCTCATGAAGCACCGTCTTTATTGATTTACATGTACAATCTAAAGTAACATGCTTATTAGCATATTTGCATTTTAAATGTGCATATTTTAAAGTCATTTGGAATACTGCAGAAATGCTCATAAAAGAGAAATATTAACCTTTTTGTATAGGATAGAAGTATTCATTCTTACAATTCCTTAGTTTAGGATCCGGGAAAATAAAGACACTGGGGGGTCTTAGGATTGTAAAGAATATATTGAAAAGAAAACATCCTTCTGAGTGTGAAAAATCTGAAGCCCATTTAATAATTAGTTTGAAGAACACTGCATTTTTGCTTCAAACAAAGAAAAACCTTCCAGATGGAGCCCATTTCCAGCAACACCCAATGCAAGTGGAATGTACAATATTTACAGAAAACTGGCTGCCCTAAGTGGTTTTGTGTGCTCATAGGACATTTGTTTTTTCTCTTTAATTTGTTTATATTCTCTCAATCTCTCCACTCCCTCTTTCCCTTGCACAAAATGACAACCGTGGCTAGTTTAGCAAGTAAAGATGTCAGTGTGGGTTTCCTTTGCTACAAAGGGGACATACCTCTGTCAGAGACTGATCTAACAGCAGACACACTGGTCTGATACCTGAAAGCTGTTCAGAGCTGTCCTTGTTTTTTTTTTCCTTTCTTCTTCCACCTCTTAGGGGTAATCCTACCTTGTCTGGAGGATGGCTCTTCTCCTTATCTGAGCACCCAGATATTCACAGTAAACAAATGGCTTTTCTCTTAGACAATTAAGTTTGCAAATTGTCCAAATATTAGTTCCATATATATTGGTTCAACATTAGGTGAAGCACACTGCACGAGTTTTACAAAGGCTTAAATGCAGCACTCTAGCCAGCATTTGTAAGGGTGAGATGCACGATCAGCATAGTGAGATTTGGTCAGTCTGGGAATGCTTTCAATATAGCTAATTAACTTATTTGGATAATCTTGCAATTATTTGACCCATGGGGATACAGTTCCCATTTTTAATTTCTCTAATTTTATTTTAAACATAACAATTCACCCTGCATGTTCAGTTACATATTTAATTAATACAGAAAAGATAAACAACCTATATTTAAGCAACATTATACGTTTGCATGGAACAAATATTTTGACTGCTGTACATTTGTGTGGTAAGTCATACTAAATCGAGATAGAAGGTCCACTTCTTCTAATTCTGTACCCACAGCTGACATGAATGGAAAATTCTGAGTAGAAAATGAAGATGCCTCATTTCCAGGCATTTTAAACTTCGGTTTTTAAATAGACGACAGCTGAAACACCTTATCTTAAAAATAATAGCTTTCCAGAGAAATTAATTAGGTCATCTGCAGGGGTTATCTTTGGCATTCTGAAATTAGCTTTGTTGCAGATACTTGGAAGGACAATTAGGACCTATCTTATTAGCACTGAAGGTTAAAACTCCAGCACTGTCTTTTATCAGGACATAATCTTTCATGCTTCACAGCTCTAGTTTTCACAATGAGCTGCAGTGGAAACTGTTGAGGGGGGAAGGGAAAAGGGCAGACCTGAAATAGCTGAATAAATATCCAGTTTAAGGAAGTTCCTTCAGGTTTTCTATTCAATGAACCTGATAAGTATGACTCAGAAGAAGAAAAAAGGCTGGTGGGGACTGGTGAGCTACAATTAGATCCAACAAATCTTCACTGAATTCCTAAAATGATTAATAAAGAACGGAGCATTTATATGATGTTAAAACACTTGTTTGTTTGGGTTTTTTTGTTTCTTTTCTTTTCTTTTTTTCTTTTTTTCTTTTTTTTAAGAAGGAATGTTAAATATAAACTTCATTAAGAATTCTTGTGGTAAACAGATGGATTTACTCAGAATGAAATAGTTTCATTTTCATTTTGGTTGGGAAATACCATGCTTTGACAGCTGTAGTGGTACCATGAAAGTAATAAAAATTAATTTGTTCTCACATGGTAGCTTTGGAGATTTCACATCTCATATTCCTTGCTTAAAAATACACACTATATAATGCAGTTGCTAAACATGGCCTGTTTCTAGATTTGTGTTTCAGGGAGATAAGTATTTTATAAAACTGCATTTTCCTCTGATTAAGGGAAGTTGTGTTGTCTTGCTTGCTGGCTATACACAGGCTTTTCATAGGAAGCCTCCTTCCCACGTGTATTGTGCAGTAACAAGTAAAATGACCCCCCAGGGTCATGGGATAACACTCATGGGTTGCTGCTTGCTTCTTTTTTTTGCCTTTTTTTTGTTTGTTGTTTGTTGTTTTTTTTTTTAAGTGACACCTGTTGTGTAGTTCTTAGTATAAATAGAAACTGCTTGCAGCAAATCATAGATGTTTTACACACTGAAAAAATGGACAGGAAGCAATCACTAAAGAAAAAGCAGAAGTGGTGGGGGAGGGCAAAGGAGGAGAGAAGAGAAGAGAAACTTTGTTTTGCATTTTCTTGGTATTTTCTTACTTAGCACTGACCTGGTGCTCTACTGCTGTTAGTTTTCAGTTAAAACCTTGCTTAGCACATGAAGAATTGCTTTACTATTGTTATATTCTCCCTTCATGAACACTGAACCAATCAATAATTTATTTTATTTTGGATAGGTGGGAAGCAGACAACACTTGTTTGTGTTGCTTTTTAATGTATTAATTATAAAAAATATAGTAATACTATGAAAAGTGCTCATATTTCTCATTTTCTCAATCTTAAATATCTCTTCATATAGTTATATCTGATTTAATTATATTTGTTTAGAATGAAGAAAAATAGCAGATTGTGGAGATCTACCTGAAAAGCAACAAACAGCTCTGCTGAGCAAACGGAGAAAAACACTTCATGATCTGATCTTTCAGTCTCTATATAGCTTTTATTTTGTGCAAAACCCTTTTTTGTGCACTCCCAGACTCTAAAAGTTCCTCCATGACAATTGAGTATATTTCAGCTTTGGATATGGAATTGATATGAATCACAACTCCAAAACCTTTAGGAAGGACAAAGAGGGCTTGTGGGAAAAGGGAGGGAAAGAGAAAAAATCTGTCATTTAAAATGTTGCTTTTTATGATGCACTAAAAGCTGCAGATGCATGGACATGCGCTCAGCTACTGTAGGGCAGAACTCCTCATCAAGCACATTTTCCAGTGATTACAGGATGTTACCAGGTGCATTACCTTTGTTGAGGAGTGCCAGAGACAGAATAATTATTAATAGAAACCAAATACTAGAGAAACAGCAGCTAAACTTAACAGGGGGTTTGTGGCTTTTTTTTTGTTTTGCTCTGTGTGTGTGTGTGTTTATGTTATTTTTACTTTATATACTAAACATCTTATTGTCTTTTCAAAATAATTTAAGTATAATATATCTGGATAATTGGGGGGGGGGGCTTCTCCTATTTACATGGAGACCCTGTTTGTTGCTCAAACTGTCAGAATATGTTCTGAACACAGTGTCTAAGCTTCCTTGAGTATCACCAGAAGGTACCCAGAAGGCTATGAGTACAAGGCTGTGGCTATAACCACCTCACAGCAGTGACCTGATAAATAGGTCTGGAGGATCACTGTGCAGTTTCTTGGCTAAGTCTCCCTGTGGGGTGTCTGTTTCAGCAGGTTTTTACCAGGAGTGTCTTGTGACAGCACATATCAGTGTGTGCTTGGAAGGAGGCTGAGGAGTTAATGCAAACTTCTGTGTGGTTTAAGGATATATATAACCAGTTATTTCTGAGTTAATAAAGAAAATCGGTAAGAAGCATCTGATCAAATCTAATCTAAACTAAGTCCCAAAGACAAAAGACCTCTGAAAGAGGAGTTGGCTTCATTTTTTTCCCCCCCCCACATTATTTGCCTTTTATTATTTAAGGTTTTTTATTTATTCAGTTTTCCATATTCCTATGGCTAAGATTAAGAAGGTGGGGCAGTATAAACCTTACTGTTCTTCTGTGTCATCAGACATCCACCACACTGGTCTGCTTGTCAGGCAGTACTGATGTCTCTTCCAATATAAGAACATCATGGTAGGCTGAAGTCCAGCAAAATATGGGAATATACGTAACAAATGCGCCACTGCTTTTGACTTTTGTTGTGATTTCCTGGGTGTGGCAAGAAATACGTCACCACTGATTTCAGTGGACTATCCACCAGAAAACTTAATGTCTAGGTTGTTACAGCTATGTGAGCTGTCTCCCTCAGATTTTTCTTAATCCAGATTAGATAATCTGTGGCGCTGATTTCTTTCAAGGCAGAACAGAGTTCACCTAGAGAAGGGAGATGGGCACTAAGTACAGCAACAGATAATTGTCTTCTCAAGGTTGATCTAATTGACCTGCTGGCTATAGGGGTTACTGGCAGCTGAAGTAAAATGTTTCTTTTCTCTGGAGTAACCAGAGTGCATCTGTGTAATGACCACACAAGGATCTTCCTAATCTTTCTGGTGAGATGTAACCTTTGTTCTTCAGGGCCAGGTAGCAGTGCCCTTCCAATCATGCCATGCATCAGCCCATTCACCACCAATGTAGATCTGCACAGAGTGTCTGTGGGTGTAATTTGTTATGCATGAAGATTACTGTAACAAAGACAAACATCTCAATGAAGTAAATATCTACTGGTTTAATACACAATCTAGTTTCAGTATTGTCCTTGTTTTTCTTCAGCAAAAAATAAATGCATCTTTCTTTAAGATTCTGAGATCTGAAGAACTGTACATATACCTCTGTATTTAGAGCAAGTACTGAAAACACAAGTGCAAAAGCAGAAGGGAACATTGCTCTAAATACCTGAGATGATGAAGTTAGCAATTTCACCTGGGAAGGAGTTTTCAAGGAAAAACTGAAAAAGTGACATCTTTAGCTTGGCTTCGATAGAATATCCTCATAAAAGAAAATTGCTAACTGTGTTCATACATCATGCTGCCTTTTCAAGACTACATAGTTAGTCAAAAGCATTCCTGCAAGGCTAAGGAAGCAGATGACTGCTATAACCTTCTTATTAACTTGTATAAATCCAGCATTTAACAATCTACATAATAATGAAATAAAATTCCTTCAACCTCAAGAGCATACCTGTCAATACTTACCCAATTGAACAGTTGAACTGGTTTCAGGTAAATAAATATAACTGAGAGAGAATAACAGAATTTTCAAAGAAGAGTCAAAAAGGAAGAGGCCTTAAGGTTATCCAGTTCTATTCTAGAACTATTGTTTCATACAATAGCATGTACTTCTTAGTCTTCTCTTTTAACACAGCACATCTTGTGTAGGGAGTACACAAACAAAATGTTTATCAGAAATACTGAATCATGGTTTGCCTGAGGCTGCAAAATTCTTAATTTTGTAATGGGAAAACTATAGACACTCCTTTCATTTTGATACTGGATGTCATTATTTGTATTTGTATGAAATTTGAGATTGTAACCCCATTCTACACACCTTTATACATAGTCTGACATGCTGATTTGTTTCAAGAATTTACATAAGAATTTTAATATGCTTCTAAAAAGATTTTCATTCTTACCAATTTTTAAGTGAGAATGAACTGATTTTGTGTGCTAAAAAGCGACAAAGAGTCATTTTGTCAGGCTGTGTCTACACAGCTGAGGGCAGGCAAATGAGAACTCAGTCCAAGCCAACTAGACCTGAACTTGGTCCAGACTAGAAGCTGTGTAACCACATTAGCATGGCACTGAGCCCAAGCTAATAAGCACTACTAAGAGGCACTAAAGCAGTTACACAACTTTTGGATCAGAGCTGGCTTGCCTCCAGCTAGCTTGGAGTGTTACCAGGATGATCTCAGGTTTGTTAAGAAAAGGCAGCATAGACAGAGTTTCACATCCCTGAAACATACAGGCTTAACCTGTACTCTAAACTTGTTTTTTAGCCTAGTGTAAGACATACCAAGCAGGTAAATGAGAAAACTGCACATTTTAGGAAATAAAGTAGAACAGTATTCTAGTTACTATTCTTTCAACTTGTTCCATTAACAGAACTGTTTGGGACACCTGTTTTTAAATACCACTTGCAGGAAGGATCCGAAGGATATCTTCATAAGACTGAGGCAAATTTAGTTTAAAAAATTGTTGTTCGAGGCTTTAATTTTGTTTTGCCATACATGTAAATTTTCCTTTCTCCTCAGTTCAAAGCTCTTTTCTTCATTGTCTCCTATAATTTTTCCTGTGTGCCAGAATCTATTCTTTTCTTAAGTGCATATATTCTTGTGGCTAGACCTTGGGATTAATTTCTGCTATCTTTATAAAACAACTCTTTTTGTGCTTTCACACAAATCCTTTCTAGATAGATTTTTTTTTCTTCTGGGAAAAGAGACTCAATTTCTTGAGGCCTTTTTCTCTTGAAATTTTTGGTGTGGGAGTGGTGCTGGAGACACAGGGTCATCAGAACTAGAAAGGCTTATTATGTCCTAAGCCTTATGAACACACTTAAGAGTACTCCTTCTCTAGACACCTGAAGGATGACATATTTTTTATTCAGTTGGTCACAATAAGGCTTTGAAGAGACTGATTCTCTAGAATAATACAAGTAGAGCATCAGGTTCCTCTGTTTATCTGTCATCCGTTGTGACTTCCAGGATATTTTAACTTAAGTCCTATTTAGTCTTCCATAAAGCAAATTCTTTAATAACTAGTTCTTCACTTAAATCACATTAACAATATACCCCTAAAAGTATTCTCCTGAGTACTCCATTTTATTTTATTATTTTTTTTTAATGACTGTCTCTCTACAGAGAGGAAAGAGCATTTGAAATAATGTTGGGTATTTTGCCAAATCTGTCAAAAGAGTAACACTTCCACTTTCTCAGCTCTGTCTCATTAAAATTGTATCTAATTCCATCTCAACTTGGTCTCTTTGCTTCATAAGTCATTGCATGCTCATTACTTGTAGTGTGAGAGATGAAATTTATTCAAACCTGATAGCAGGGATAAAGAATTGAAAGGCAGGCAGCTGGGAGAAATGAAATTAGCTTATTCTAATGCTTTTTTGACAGGATTTTTTTCATTGCCATGGGTTACTATAAGTGTCAGTTTGGATTTGTGGCACTGTCTTTGTTAGGTTTGTGGGGATTTTTAAAAACACAGTCTTAAATGCTAAACTATGCTTTCTTTTTGTCACATTGATTGAAGTAGTATTCATTGTCTGTGTTGATAATAAGACCAAATATTACTTGCTACAGTAGTCTGTAATTATTTTATCATTATAGTTGTCTAACAAAGATTATATTTTTACAATTGTTTTAAAGTAGATTCTTCAGCCTAGTATTTAGACAAACAAAATATGCTCAGTAAAGTCTGGGCAAATGCAATATAACTTACATGCAATTTAATGTGGAATACAGAGAGGAGCTGAGCTTTCTAACCCAAATATTCTCTCTCAAGCTTTGAATGTCAAAAGAATACACTAAGGAATTTCTAATTTTGAATATAGGAGAATATTAGAAGCAAATTGACTTAAAGCACAGCACTTTTCCATTATAAAATTGAGTTGTTAA
The DNA here is from genome assembly GCF_020740795.1 of Apus apus. Lineage (NCBI taxonomy): Eukaryota > Metazoa > Chordata > Aves > Apodiformes > Apodidae > Apus > Apus apus. The sequence goes on along the minus strand of NC_067312.1, from coordinate 63,377,849 downwards.
GGAATTATATGGTCTAATTACTGAACTTGGTATTTTTGACTACTTGGATTATGAACAGATATTGTCATTAACTAGCTAATTAAATTGACTGCAATAACAAGCAGTAATTTAGAAATATGTTCTAAATTAGTTTCTATATGAAAGCAAAGTCTTTGTTGATCTGTGTATGTGATTAATGTCAAGTGTCATGAATTAGCTCAGGGATCTCTGGTGGAGAAAGAGCATTATATAGAGAAGTATCAGTGTATTTGACAGAAATAGATGCAGTCAGAGAAGCAGTTTTTATTCAATTAAAAATTTGAATTAGAAAATGTTAATAAGTATGAATTCTTGTGTTTTATGGAAGTGACAGGAAGGATACAACATAATAGTTCAGTATGAAGAATGATTTTTTTCTCTCTGAAGAAGAATTATATTTTTCTCTTTAAAGGCAGAACATTATTTTAGCTACAATGCAATTAATTCTTTTACCCCAGTATTTTCCTGCTTGAATTATTTCACATTTTGCTACTCAAAAAGCGAAGGATGGGGCTCTTAATCTTTATATGTTTATATACTATAAACACTTCCAAGTACGTTAGTTGTTAACATCTGAAATGGACTCTTGATTAAACATGGTGTCTTTAAAAGTTTTTAAGAACATAAACATGAAAATGCCCTATATATTGTATTTCAATTTGTGATATTGTCTTTGTTAGGCTGGATTGTTGTTGCTTTTAAATGCACATGATGTTTTCCTCTGTCACATCATATGACACAATGTACAAGATCTCTGTTCAAAACCTTCACTGAGAGTACATTGATTGTACTTTGAAGTGGAGTAGTTTGACCAGGATATATTGCAGAAGATATATGCTATTGGGACCTACAAACTTGACCAGTAAAGGGAGTCTTTATTCCACATTTTGTTTTCTTTTCCTGTTTAATAGTAATGGTATAATATTCTTGTATTCCTTCTTCACTGTTTGCATATTACAATTTTGGATGAAATTATTTACAGAGGGATGTAATTATGAAAGCACAAAAGATGCAGACACAGTAGTGGGATAGAGAACTGTTAAAGATCTTCAATGAGGTTCCTGTATAATAAGTCTCCTTAACTGATTTCTAAACAATATTTTACACCAGTGAGGTAATAGGAGGTGAATCCCAGAGGACTGATGATCTTAGTTTGCAGAAGTCCAAGAGTCACCATTCTCAGTAATCTCAGCTGGAAACAAATAAAGTGTCATCTCAGTCCTTTTTCAGTAAGAAAAACCTGTACGGAAATGAGGGAATGGTAAGAACGAGATTTTCTTTTTTAGTCATTTATCATTCTAGAAACAGATAAATGGTTGGCAGTTTAAGATTTCTAGGTTTTAAGAAGGTAAGGAGTGATAGACAGTTGTAAGCTTTCTCATTCAAAGAACACCTTAAAACAGTTTAAACTAAAAAATAATATGTCTAAAAACCAATGTATAATATGTAGTTATGTATACTAATAGCCATATACCGTACATTGGACAATTATCTAGAGATAATTCTATTTATCTTGCACTGCTATTCAAGAACCATATTTTACACATATCTGATTCAAATGAAATCTCAGTGAATAATCCCTTATTCTGTTCAATCATGAAAAATCAAAACATGCATAGCAGGTGTGAATTAAAACAAACTTTTTAAAAAAATAAAATAGTTACCTGAAAAGTAATTGAGTTAACCAAGATGTTTTGCTTCATTATTTGGAAATAAATCTTGCAGCTATGACATTGGAGTACATCTCGAATCACATAGCTCTCAAGATAACTTCCTAGCACAGCTGGTATGTGAGCCTATCAGGGGAGGTGCCTTGCTTGGATCTTCTGTTCACTAGCAGGGAAGGAGTGATGGCAGATGTGGAGGTTGGAGGACATCTTGGGCTTAGTGACCATGAAATAGCTGAATTCTCAATACTTAGTGAAATAAGAAGAAAGTTCACCAAAACCTCCACTTTGGACTTCTGGAGGGCAGACTTTGGCCTGTTTAGAACACTGGTAAAGAGAGTCCCTTGGGAGCAAGTTGTGAGCAGCAAAGGAGTCCAAGAAGGCTGGATGCTCTTAAAGAGGTAAGTCTTAAAAGCGCAGGAGCAGGTTGTCCCCATGTGTCATACAATGAACTATCAGGGAAGATGACCAACCTGGCTGAACAGGCCTCTATCTTTAATAGTCAGAACAGCTGTCTTTTGGGTATTTGGCCTCTTGAGATGGAACACAAGGATGTAGAGAAGAACAACCCCCACCATAATGCATGAGGATGCAGTGACCTGCTGCAGCACCTAGACACTCAAAAGTCTATGTGGCCAGATGAGATTCACCCAAGGGTACTGAGAGAGCTGGCAGAGGAGGTTGCCAAGCCTCTCTCTATCATCTACCAACAGCCCTGGATAACAGGGGAGGTTCCAGATGACTGGAGGCTTGCCAATGTGACTCCCATCTACAAGAAGGGCCCGAAGGAGCACCCTGAGAACTATGGGCCTGTCAGCCTGACCTCAGTACCAGGGAAAATCATGGAGAGGCTTATCTTGAGTGCGCTCACATGGCAAGTGCAGGACAGCCAAGAGAGCAAATCCAGCCAGCATGCATTCAGGAAAGGCAGGTCCTGCTTGATCTCTTTCTATGATCAGGTGACCTGCTTGGTGGATGAGGGAAGAGTTGTGGACATTGTCTATCTAGACTTTGGTAAAGGCTTTAACACTGTCTTCCACAGCATTCTCCTAGAGAAGCTCATGGCTCATGGCGTAGACAGGTACACACTCTGCTGGGTAAAAAACTGGCTGGCTGGCCGAGCCCAGAGAATTGTAGTGAATGGGGTTAGATCCAGCTGGTGGCTGGTCACCAGTGGTGTCCCCAGGGCTCAGTTTTGGGTCCAGTCTTGTTCAGTATCTTTATTAATGATCTAGATGAGGGAATTGAGTGCTTCCCAAGTAAGTTTGCAGATGACGTTAAGCTGGGAGGAAGTATCAATTTTCTTGAGGGTAGAAAGGCTTTGCAGAGAGACCTGGACAGGCTGGATCAATGGGCCGAGGCCAATTGTACGAGGTTTAACAAGATCAAGTGCCAAGTCCTGCACTTTGCTCACAACAACCCCATGGAAAACCAGGGATGAGTGGTTGAAAAGCTCCATGGTAGAGAAGTATCTGGGAGTGCTGGTTGACAGCAAAGTTAACATGAGCCAGCAGTGTGCCCAGGTGGCCAAGAAAGCCAACAGCATCCTAGACTGCATCAGGAATAGTGAGGCCAACAGGAATAAAGAGGTGATTGTGACCCCGTACGCAGCACTGGTGAGGTTGCACCTCGAGTACTGTGTGCAGCTCTGGACCCTTCATGACAAGAAGGATGTAGAGTTGCTGGAGTGTGTTCAGAGAAGAGCTACCAAGTTGGTGAAGGGTCTGGAGAGTAAGTCCTATGAAGAGAGGCTGAAGGAACTGGGATTTAGTTTGAAGAAGAGGAGGTTGAGGGAAGACTTCATTGCTCTCTACAACTACCTGAAAGGAGGTTGTAGGGAGGTGGGAGTTGGGCTCTTCTCCCAAGTGAATGACAGGACGAGAGGAAAAAGCCTGAAGCTGCACCAGGGGAGCTTTAGACTGGATGTTAGAAATAATTTCTTTATCAAGAGTGGTTGGACAGTGGAACAGGCTTCCCAGGGAGTTGGTGGTGTCATCATCCCTGGAAGTGTTTAAAAGAAATATAGATGTGGTGCTTAGGGACATGATTTAAGCACTGAACGGGTTAATTATGTTACAGTAGGGGGATTTAGGTTATGGTTGGACTTGATGATTTTCAAAGTCTTTTCCAACCAGGATGATTCTGTGGTGACCAAGATAAGTGGGCTAAATACTCTTCTTACTGAGTCTTGAGAGATCCTGCCTAGGAAGCAGCAGGTCCATTATTAAGTGGTTTGTTCTTTTTTTAATTAATTAACCAACTTGATGGATGATTGACACAAAAAATGCAAATAAAATACTTCTATTTAAGAAGGAGGGTCATCAAGACAAGATTCAACCTCAAGAATCTGCAAAGCTTTAAAACAAATTCTGGAGGAAGGAACAGTTGAAGGCACAGGAGTACCTAAGAAAGAGATAAATTCAACATGGAATTTTAAAGTCACTTCCTGCAGGATTAACAAATATCTGTCTATGTTTATAAAATTGTATCTATTATCAATTGTATCTATTATTTAAAGGTATTATCTTACCTACTATGACTGTTTGTGAAATGGATATAGCCTTCCTATACAGCAGAAGGAGTGAGAACTTTAAAGATGTTGATAAATTTGTGAAAGGAACAAAAGAAGAGTAATTACAATAGTTGCAGACTGGACTTGATGACCCAGCAGAGCATAACCCCATCACATGTGTACTTAAGTAGAAGCAAAAGATTTGCAAGAAATTCTAAACAGAAGATCTCAAACTCACTCTTGGAGAGATTCATGGGTACATGTGAACCCTGAATTTTTCACACAACTTATTCAGCATAGTACCTGTGAATAGGGAAGGACAGCACTAGGTAAGTGCTCTGAAGAAACTTCAGGGAATTAAACAAGAGCCTAATAAAATATCTGCATTAAGACGGCTGTAGAGCAACAAGGGATGTCATCTGAGTCACTCTAGAGGATTTGTTCTGTTGACAAATTAACTCCAAATGCTTCTTGAACCCTCACTACAATGCAATAGAACTATGCTTCTTTGAGGGAGAGAGGGATGGAAATTTTTTTGATTGTGAACAACTTCATAAGTGTATTGGCAGGCAGAAAATTGGTGAGGTGGAAACAAAACACAGAAACAAAACACAATGCAATAGGAAGATGTATTGCAGAAAGTTATCACAAAATTTCAACAGTGTTTGTTAAAAATTAAATACATGTCTGATGAGAAGCTTTTAACAGCTGACATTCTTTCAGGAGTTCGTGTAAGTAGAAAATGCGAGGAGTAGCAAGAAGAGAAGTAATATGATTTGTATGTTGCCCACTTGATAAATACAGTCAGACTAAGTCAAATGAGATATAAAATGGCCTGTCTTTTGTAAAGCCAAGAGAGGCAAGGTTAGATAAATAGACAAGAAGAAGACATTTTACATTAAATTATATTTTAATGCAGAAAATAGAATTCTTGTATGGGTAGGAATGAACAGGTTTTTGGTCACAATTTTGAAGACATTTGGCTAACTCAAGTACCAGAGAGTACCAATCAGGAATTTTTAATTTTTTTTTTAATCACAGAGATGCTGTTCCGAGTTTTCAGAACTGCAAAAAAAAATGAACAACACAGGTTGTTCATTTTGGGCATGCCTGAACTGTACAAGTGAAGCTACTGAATCTATTTGGAATAAACAGCTGATAGAGTACAACTCAGGTTTCAGGTCATCCATAAATCAGGTTCAAAATATTTGAAAAATATTTGAAAATGTTGAGGATTATTTTTTTTTTAGTAGGCTTCTTAAAGATATTTTAATATAGCTCATTGAGTAGCCATGAAATAACATTTTCAATGACAAAGGCTTCTTAAAGATATTTTAATATAGCTCATTGAGTAGCCATAAAATAACATTTTCAATGACAATTAACTCCCCATGACATACCAGGTGAGTTGTTTAATGCAAAATTAATAGATGCCTCCATTCAACCATTCTAGCTATTTCAGTTCAAGTGCAAAATTCCAAGGTTTTACTCTGTACAGAGTTAAGAAGAGCAGCATTATAAAAGTCCTGCTGGATTCAAAAGTTCTTCCACCATCACTCACTGTGACAATACTGCTCCTAATATTCTTCAGTGGGATTACCCAGCCATTTAGTTCCTGATAGAAAAGTCACTGCTAGTGTAACAACTTTTATTGGAAGTGGTGGTAGCTGCTATCTGATAGCAATCAGGACTTACTTAAAAATAAAAAGCTTCTAGAACATCAGATTTGTTTAGGATTACCTCCTAGTGAATTAAAACAGAATAAACACTGTTCTATGATTCTGTGAAAAGACTGGCAGCTATCCCCATGGGTAGGGATTTGGTTCTACAGAAGGAAGACAAGGCGTCTTTCCATTTTACACTAAACTGAAGGAATAAGTGGGAGGTGTCTTGTTTATGGATTCTACCTAATAATTTCTCTTATTTGACTAAGGCCAGTCCCAAGTTCCCTTTGTTAGTTAGTGACATGGTCCTGATGACAACGTGCAACTTGTTATTTTTCAACTTGCGAGTTCAGCCGTCAACTCAGGCTCTTGAAGCCCTGGGCCTAGTGTACAATCTGATCATAGTCTGCAGGGTGCAAATGCAAGGGCAGTGATTATACAGCCAGCTTATTCCTCTTTGTGCCTGTGATGTTGTGCATGCCTTCCCACTCACTGACCATAGAAGACAGGAAGACTAATGTAAACAGGTTTCAGGCAACTGAGTAGCTGCACAGCTGCACAGGCCACTGTGGCAAGAGTTAGTTTAATACAGGGAAGGGCCTCTGAAAGCAGAAAACAGTTGTAAGCCACAGACTAATTATTGATAGCTCTGTGTTAAGAAGCTAAATATCGTATCATCTGTCCAGGGACTGAGGTGTCACCATTGCCCCTTCCTTCTGTCTCAAGTGTTTCTTTTTAATTGACTGTCTCACTTTGTGATTGATGTGTTGACTTGTGTTTGGCTTCAAAAAAGGAAAGAAAAAGAACAAAGGTGCCAGTAGATTATGACCTTGCCACATAACTTAGAGGTGACCTTCAAGGTCCCCACCCTGTCCTGTGACTCAGGGAAGAAGCGAAGACTGGAAGAACTGAAGAGACCTCTACACTTTATGCTTCTGCCATGGGCACCACCTGTTTCTGCAAGCATTGATCCCACAATATTTTTTCCTGTGGTTTGAGGAACTGGTAATCTCTTGTCTTTGCTGAAGTATGTTTTCCTGTCAGTCCCATGGACATCTTGAGAAGAGCAGATAGCCACTCCTCTGAAGCAATATGACTACTGTTTTCTTGGTTTTGCTGACCCTCTCCGAGTTCATCTCAGCTCAGTGGACTTAAATAGTATTGGCTCCGTGTATATTTTTCAAAGGTTCTCTTAGGTGTAAATCTTGCCGCTATGCCCCAGCCAAATATCATTCATCTGGAATGACAGCCACACATTTGGTCTAGCTGTCATTCTGTCATTCAAGTCAGCTGCTGTTGCACTTAAAGAAGGCCACCAGCAATGAACTGCTACTCCAGCTGCTGAGACGGTAGCTAGCCTCTCTCACTCTTCTCTCCATTTTTCTGTTTCCTTTGCTTCTGTTTTGCATTTCAGTGTAGCAGAATAGCAAGACATATGGTGTAGCTGCTGTTGCCAGCCCCAAGTTTTGTTCCTCATTCTGCCCCTGACTCAGAACACAATCTCTGTGCTTCACCCTTTGTGCCTCAGCATTTATACAGCATTATACAAACCCCTTTGAGATCTACAGATGCAACAGGTTAATCAGATACAACCTGGAATCCCATGTTTTGTATTAAGATATAAATTAAAGACGTGCATTCTAATTTTATTTTTTGAAAGCCTTATAAAATATATTTGGAATGTAATTTGTGACCCTGTGAAAACTGACACTTGGTTTTAAAAGCAGCTTGTGCTTTTGTGTGTTTAAGCTAAGCCCTTTCTGTTGACGCATGGTTATTTAGAGAAATAAATGCAATTTTAAATGAGCTAAGCTAATGGAGCTTTAATGTGAACGGGAAGAACTATAGCACACTGGGAATTTTAGTAGGAGAGCAGCTACAAAGTTGCCACATTTGTTTAAAATGTGGTTAAAACTGGTTTGCGAGAAGACCAAAGAGCATATAATTGGATAGTTATTTTGTGAGCGTGGATGTAACAGAGAGCGTTCATTGGTTTCGTGGATCTGTGTTAGATTCCCACAGCTCTGAACAAACAGCTCTCAGCCTTATATTTTCTAAGCTTTTGTCTTCCCACTTTGGAATTCCGACCATGGGCACATTACCAAGCCAACTGGATTCACTACAAAGCTCCAGTGTAGCTGTTTTTATCACAGAGATCAAGACAACAATTGTGTGCCTACAAGAAAAGAACAACTAAAAGCATCGAGCAAACATTAAAAGAACAATTCTAGAGATAGTTGTCTTTGAACTGCGATAATGGGCAACATTCATTCCTGAGATTTGAATTCTGAGTAAAAGGAATTCATTACTAACTGCCTTCCCTTGTAATTATCGAAGATGCTGGCAACATATATTTTCAGCAGCATTAATTTTACACAACGTAATATTTTGTAGCTATGCTGAACCCCACACACTGGCAGCATTGTAAATCTGCTTTACGGAGTTAGTTTTGTTTATTATAGAGTTCATATATGAAAAAGGAAGAGATCTAAATTTTGTGTTGGCTTCTCTTCAAACCACAGAAAATGGAGTATTGTTTTATGAGAGTTTGTTCTGAAATATCACTTCCTGAATGTAAAAAAAATGTAGTTTTCATGCACATGCATTCCACAAACATATACAATGTCCAGCTGAAAAAATACAGTAAGAGCTGACCATCTTGTTTTGGTTTTTGTTGTTGTTGTTTTTTCTTTCCAGAATAGCCCAGTTTCACACTTTTGGAAGGGCTTGGGGTGTGGGGAGATAACTACAGTTTTAAAATAAATGCTTCCTTTTGAAATGTCCAAAAAGTATTTTAAGTTAGAATCTACCAGACACCAGTAATTCAGAACAAACATTTTGTCTGATGATCTTTGACCACTGTTATTTTAGTTCTGGCACTACAAACCTAAACCATAGAAATAGTTTCAATGAATCATCCTGCAGTACTTGATTCCTTCTCTCTCCCTCCCCCACTACTTTTGTAGTAGATTAGCTTTGGAATCACTGTTATTCAGATGTCTGAAACTTTATTTTTCTTGGAAAGAGGCTACATGGTTGGAAAAGTCCTTCACAGATATTTTGGTTTTAATACAATAATTACAGAACATAAAATGTACTGGAAACTTCCAATTCCAGATTGGTCTTCTAGCCATTGAATAGATAGGTAATATAGTATACATAGGATTTGCAACCTAGGCAAATTAAATTTGTATGGCTTGTGAGTAATGAAGGGGACAAAATTTTCTATTTCTGTCCACTGAAGTATGGACAGATAAGCAGTCTGTGTTTGGCATCTTTATCTTCTCTGCAAGAGGGATGCAGGAATGCAATGGCAGCAGCTTCTGTGATTTCTGTCGAAAAACTATTAGCTGAGAGACCATTTCCTCACTAAATACTTGCCAGACCACTTGGTTTCGCATCCACACAGTTGCAAAGTTACAAGAATACAGAATAGCAGCACATTCAAAGTCTTTTCTTCACCCACTACCTCCAGCATACCCTGGAGGTAGTACAAAGTCTTGATAAAAAGTTCCGTCTGATTAAGCTAGAAAGGTTAAGAAGAAATCACTGCCCCGTGTTCGCTTCACACAATCACAGAATTGCCACAGTTGGAGAAGACCTCTGAGATCACTGTGTCCAACCTTTAAACCTCACCCACGCTCCCTCCCCACACCCCCCCCCAAAAAAAAAAAAAAAAAAAAAAAGCGCCCACTAGAGCATGTCCTGGAGTACCTCATCTACACGGTTCTTAAATATTTACCTCTGGGAATGGTAACTCCACCACGTCCCTGGCCATCCTCTTCACTTCTGTATCAATGAGACTGTATCAATGTAATATAAGGGAGTTCTTCCTTACAACCTGAGTAAAACAAGTAGTAGTGTTCTGAGGAGGTGGGATACAGGAGGAGAGACTGTATTTCACAATATCAGGTGCCTTGGACGATTTCAAGGGATTTGTTCAGTGTGACTCAAGGGAAATTCAGGTTGCACTTTTCAGGTCTCATAAGTAGTAAACCCCCAGCTTGACAAGCAATTACTTAAAAAATAAATAAACACAATTTATACTACCACTTGCTGGTACATGTTTACAAAGAAAAAAAAAAAAAGATAATTTTCTTTGTAAAAGGCGAACCCCTCCTCCTGATTTCATCTATTCTGCTTTGTCTAGGCCTTATATATCATCCTGACATATTGAAGCTTCAAATAAAAAACAAACAAACAAACAAACCTTTCCTTTGATCTGGAACTGTAATAGATCTAGATTTGTGGTCACTTCTCACTTCAATGCAACTGGCATTTAGCATTGTCAAAAGCTCTGGTACATTAATAGCAGACAAAAGAATATTCTGACACTGCAAAGGCTCTTTGGAGCAGACAGTTAGCATGGACATCTCTTTTGCTGTACTGCTAGTAACTCCTCTTTCATAATGGGATTGTTTTCTAATACAAACAGTCCAATAATTATTTTTTTGGAAGCATGTACCTCAGAGGCATATTCTGAAACCTCATTTATTAGTGTTCATAAAGTTCTGTGAAAAGTTGAAATAAAAGGACTTAGAAAACCTGAATGTATATTTTTCCAATCTACTGTTTTAAGTTTGATAAATTCCACAATATCAACAAATTATTTTTATAAAACTCTCTTCAGGCAGTCAGCAACACTGTCTAAGAATTCAGTTATGGTCTGTCATATTTTTATAATACTGAAGTATTTGCATCATGCTTATATTTTCTTTCCTTTTCTCTTGAAAGGTGAAGATTTCGTAAGAACTATACCATCTAAGAACTAAACATTGGGATTGCCACCTCATTTCTACCTTGATACTTACCTCCCCATGCTCAACTGGTATTTATTTCCCTGGAAAATAGCCATGCATTTCTTATATTTTCAAAAGTTGTTTGCATTTGTAAATTACCGCTTGTTCAGTCATTTCTTCAGAGAAGTTTCAGTACTTTTCTTAAGTGCTAGATGACAAGGCTGGTGGTGAAAGGATAATGCAAGTGCATTAAATGTCAATCTAGTGCAATTCAATAAAGGCAATCAAAATGAAAAGAATGTAAAATGAAGTGATGAAACCACATTATATCACCACCATTAGATTTTAGTAGGTATGCCAAGTTACTTGTTTTAAATTATCTGAAGTTAATAGGAAGTTGCTAGTTTTGAAAAGCCTACAGATGTAAGATAATCTTAATAAAGGTCTAGCATGAAAATTAAATATTATTCATATATATATATTTGTGTGTGTGTGAGATAAAAATTAGCATGGTTCCAATAAACAGTTGGAAGATGGGGAACTGCCCTTAAAAAGTCATCGTATAATCACACATTATTTATCTAGTTGTAAGACACATGTTACGTATCTTGAGTTTTATTGAATTATTTACCTTAAATTACAAGTCTTCAGCTTATTAACCATAGAAGTACAGGGTGTTGGTGTTGTTGTTGTTGTTGTTGTTGTTGTTGTAGGAAGGAAGGAAGGAAGGAAGGAAGGAAGGAAGGAAGGAAGGAAGGAAGGAAGGAAGGAAGGAAGGAAGGAAGGAAGGAAGGAAGGAAGGAAGGAAGGAAGGAAGGAAGGAAGGAAGGAAGGAAGGAAGGAAGGAAGGAAGGAAGGAAGGAAGGAAGGAAGGAAGGAAGGAAGGAAGGAAGGAAGGCTCTCAGCACTGTTTCTAATGACTGATGAAGTGCTGGAGGTGCTAGGAAATAGTTTTTGCTAAGGATGGAAATAAATTTCTCCTTGTGGGTAGGAGAGTAAAACCCACCATCTGCCATGTAGCCCATTTGTGTCTTTAAGGTGTTTCGTTATTGGTATTTGTGTGTTTTTTTGATTTTGTTTTGTTGTGGTTTTTTGTTTGTTTGGTTGGTTGGTTTTTAGGGAAAAAAAAAAAAGGTGATGTGAACATCAGGGTACATTTTTTTCCCTTTGGAGTGGAGGAAGCCTGAGAAGACTCCAGTCTCACTTCTAGACAGGTTTGAAGGCTGGGGAAAATTCTGCACATCACACAAATAGACAGAATGAGAAGAAAACCTGTTTAATATGCTTTCCTACATCACTGGTCAAAATAGCAGTAAAAGAAGAAAATAAGACCTACTGTGAAAACTTCTTCAGCTCCCAATGTGGGGTCTAGGTGCAAGTGAGACTAGGTGCAAGTAGTGGTAGGAGTTTTGTACTTCCCTCCATCATCTTTCAATCCAGGATGAGCTACACTGCTTGTAGTTAGGTAAGAAATGGCAGCCATTCACTAAAAGATACACAGGCATCACTGACCTAATGGTCAGTGTGGATTCCCTTGATATTATTGAAGCTTTCTTTCTTCTTCTGATTAAAACTGGCTTTCTGTTTATGTGCACAAAGCCAGGGGTTCATATCTTGCATTTAAGAACTGAGTACCAAAGATCATTGTGGAATATCCAGTGCTTGTATATGTCTCATGTTAACTCAACTGGAAAATCTGTAGCAAGTGGACTAGAAGTATTGTCAGCAGGTCAAGGGAAGTGATCCTTCTCCCTTGCTCAGTGCTACTGAAAAACACCTGTAGTGCTGAGTGTAGTTTGGGGCTTCTCACTATGAAGCACATGGGCAGACTGGAGTGAGTCCAGCAGAGGGTGACACTGAGAACAGGCTGAGAGAGCTGGGAGTTTTTGTGCTGGAAAAGGGAAGGCTGAGGGGAATCTCATCCATGTATAAATGTCGGGGAGGGGGTGGGGTAATGTAATGAAGATAGAGTTAGATTGTTTTGTCACTTGTGCCCACTGGACAAAAGCCAATAGGCACAAACTGAAACATAGTAAAGGCCACTGAAGGTTCTTGGGGGTTTTGTATTGTTGAGTTTGGGGTTTGTTTGTTTGTTTGTTAAATTGTGTTTGGTTTGGGGGTATTTTATTGTTGGGTTTTGTTGTTGTTGCTGTTGGGGTTTGAGATTTTTTGTTTGGTTAGGTTTTTTTTCTGGTTTTTTTTAAGTGTTACAGTGATCAAACAGTGCAACAAGTTGCACAGAACAGTTGTAAAGCCTCCATCTGTGGAGAAATCCAAAGCCCTGAGCAACCTGATCTAGCTGACCTTGCACTGAGAGAACAGTTTCCACTGGGTGATATTCAGAGGTTCCTTCCAACCTCAATCCTTCTGAATCCATGAGTTGCCAAGAATTATTACACTGTGACTCGATATGCTGTGCGAGACTTTTTGTTTTTTTAAAGTTAACTAATAATATTGTAGACAGTACAGATCATTTAGTTATACCCAGAAGTGTGCAAAATTTGATCTTGCATTTTTTAAAACCGTATTCCTATAAGTTTTCAGTTCTTCTGTTTAATTTCATGTTCTTTTTGTTTGGATCCTGTATGTGCTAAGACAAAAGACTTGGTTCAAACAGCTGGCCTCTCTCTTTCCCAGGAAAGGGTCAGTCATAACTGAAAGAAAAAAAGAGGGAACATTTTCTTGCAGTTTTCTAATCTCTGTGTGGGTCTAACACTGTTGAGAAATAGTGAAGGCAATAGTTTTGAGGTATGAGATGCAGAGGAGGTATGGTAGAGTCCTTTGGCTGCACTAAGAAAGCAGCCTGCGAACATTACCTAGCCAACTCCAAACCAGCTACAGGAGAAGAAGATTATACTTCGGGGAGAAAAAACAAAAACCCTTACTTCCTCCCAACTTGTAAACTGGTGCATGCCAAGGAACCCTGGCTCTCAAGACCAACACGGATCAAAAAGGAATGAAAGAATTTTCCCTAAATGCTTGTTGTACTCGCTTGGAACTCAGCCTCCCTGTTCTTCATCCCCAGCGCTGACAGCTAACCTCTCCTCCTGTCTAAAAATTGGTAATGGTACTTGAAGACAGTTCTTCCTAGCACACTAATATGTGTACACTTTCTGTACAAGTGTACCCAAACTACAGGCTGTGAAGTGACATTATTTATTAATGTAATGTTATACTCTTGTGGATTCAGAGAAAATATCTCTTTAATTAAAATATTTACCTTTTTCTTACTCTTTTTTTTTTTTTTTTTTTTTTTTTTTTTTTTTTTTTAAATGATCAGACAGATATGGTAATTAGGGGCATTTCAAGCAGAGAGCCATGAAGGCAATCAGTGCTGGAGCATCTGCCCTGAGGAGAGGCTGGAAGATCAGGGCCTTGTTCAGCCTGAAGAGGGGGCAGCTCTGGGGGCAGAACCCAAGTTCCCTCCCTACCAGGGTTAGCCCCTGACTTTGTGGCTCTGAAATCGTGAGACCAATGAATAAGAAGTCTTTCTGAACGTGGAAGGAAAAAAAAAAAAAAATAACATTCATTTAGCACTTTAAATTGATAAACCTTTCTACTCTACAGGAATGATAACCTATAATAAAACATATCAGATTAAAATGTGAGGTGCAAGCAGAGTCAGAGACACAGCAAGTTTATAAAAAAATTGTAACCAACAGCTGTTTTTTCACTTTTTTTTTTTTTTTTAATCAAGAGGTTTCCTGTTTGCTTCAGAAAAACACCCCATTTACTTAAATGATTTGCATGACTATTGCCCAGCTCTTTGCTTTCAATTAACATCCTTGAAAATTAAACAAAAAAAAATAGCTTGTACAAATGTTTATGGAAAACAAATAAAAAACCATCTCTGAACACCATTATTTTATTCCAGTGTATGTTTATGAATGTTTTCTTGAAACATTCTGCTAGCTCTAGCCTTGAATTTGAAGCCTAAAAAGCATTTACAAAATAAATTTTTACTTCCCTCTGTACACCACATTTACTCATTCACCCTAATTTTCTGTTTTCCATATATTTTCTCTAAAAAACAGGATTCAACAAAACTATGAATGCAGAAAAGCTTGGGGCAAAGAGGTATTTGACATGTTTTCCTTATTAAAAGATTGTGACATACTTCAAATATAGAGAACTTAAACCCAAAAAGCAGTGACCAGAACTGTGCACTTATCAGTGTGTTAGTTATGTAAGGCAGTCCATCATTCTTTCATTGGCTACCAGGATACTTTCTAAGCACATAGTCTTAAAAGTTAACACTGGTCTGTCTGGGTTTTGTGCTGTATTTTGACAGGCAGATACTGGCTCCTGACCATATTAGTGCAGTGTGGTATCTTTCTCTTTCACAAGAAAAATAAATGATGTATAGCATTAATAATTTGTGCTCAGGAAGTAGAAAGGATGATAAAGCTCTGACTGTCAGACTTCTACAGCTGCACAGGCCTGTGTGCGCGTGCCTTGCTTCGGAACGGAAACCCTTGGCAAGAACACACAGACCGGGTGTTAGCACAGAAGCATAGGCAGTGAGCCACCTATAGAGTCATTTACATTACAAATCCTGCTCTACATAGGAGTAAAATATTATATTCTGTCTAAAATAGATTCACACAGTGTTGCACATACTATCTTATAAGGCCGGATTTTGACATTTTTCCTGGTTGTACAGGTTCTGTTAGTTGTGATGGTACTTGCCATGCTTGCTTCAAGAACAGGAAAATAAACAAACAAACAAACCACCAAACAAAACACAAACCTGACTGATTCATTTCTGCATTGTTCTTATTAACACTATATGTGCTAAGCTCTTTTTTGTTCCCCCCTAAAATTTCCTACTGTTGTTACAGTTGATGCTGTGGCTGGTAACAGTACCACTCCCAGCAAGGTGCTAGAATTTTTGCAAACGTATTATAAAAGCACCATCACTTTCAGGATACGTCTTTCTGTAAGAACGAGGCAAGAGAAGCAAAAATTAAAAATTTCCATATTTAAAAAGACACACAAAAAATCTGTATAAAAGTGCTATATTCTAAAGGTCATAGCCTGTCTTAATTATTTTAAAATCTTATAAAATACACTTCTGGGGTTTTTTAACCATACTGTAGATAACAATACAGCATTGGTGGTCTTTACTGTGTTGGAGGAGGGGCAAGCTATTTGCTTGAAAGCGGTTCTAGAAAAAAAAAAATAAATAACAGGATTATTCTCATCTTTCATTTAGCTTAATAATACACTACATACATTTGTCAATCAAATTAGAATTACTGTCAAGCTATAATAATGCATTTTAGTTTAGCCAATATCAGTCAGACCTGATTTATTTGCTTAATACAAATCTAATTGACTTTCAGGCTGCTCTTCCCTTTTCAGCTGTTAACCGACCAAGTACATCTTTAATTTCCAAGACCGATGGTTTGGTAGCAGTTGAGAGGAAAAATGATTTGCATAAGGCCCCAAAAGGGTGCCAAAACTCTTCATGCTTTAAACAACAGCTTTTATTATTCTGTAAGTGGATGTGTTGAATTTTCATGCTTTTGTTTCCAGTTCAGCCTGACAGAAAGAATAAAGTAGATTTTGCCAGCACCCCTGCTGTGCCCTGAGGGAGAAATTCAATGTGCCTCATTTGTCTTAATTGGAGAACCGCCCTTAGCACCAGCTTTTTCTATGAATATATTAGCATAACAGAAGGAAAAGTCTAAACCCGCTTTTTTGCAGAAGTATTTTTTTTTCTTTCTAAGAAAAATAAAAACTGGAAAGAGTAAAAATATATGAATCATTTCCCGGTTTCCTTTCTATTTTTCCTGTTTGTAAGACATACCGTACAGGAAAAAATGTATCCAGCCTACTTTATCTCCTCAGCGTTGATAGGAGCTGGCTAGAGAGAAATGTGATAAATACCATCAATGACAGAGAGCTGAAAGCTGCTCTTTATTCTTCATAACGTACTAATCCTATATATTTGTTCTCTGGCTGGTTGTGTTGCTTTTTCCTGACGAAGGAGATAGCTTTACACAGAGACTGATGAGCAGTAACTACGAATGAATCTAAGAAAAAAAAAATCCCACAGTCTTACAAAAGTGAATTTATTAACACTGAAACAAAACGCAGTTACCTTTGTCAAAGGAAGATTTCAAGCCCCATGTCTATTCATTTGAGAAATATTAAATTCATGTTCACGTTTTTCATTTCATAAAAGAACTTTAAATCTGGACAAACACTCTGTGCAGTGTAAATAATTTCTAAATCAGGGCCCTTTAAGTGTGAGATAGAACTAATGAGATTTAATGGGTAGTTTTAAAATAAGTGTTTAGTTTATGTGTTCTTATGAGGAATATTCATCTTTACATCTGTTAAATCAGCCATCTATTTCTTGTAGAAGAAAAACCTTGAAAATAAGTTGTTTTGTTTTGTTTTGTACAATGTGATGTGTATCTTTTCCTGGAAACATAACTGCATTTTAAAAACTGATTAATCCATATTTAGTCTTGATATTTTTCCCCCGAGGCTTCAATACACTGCATCAGTCTCATAGCCACTTAAAGAGAAGCCTTCCATGGATGTTAAAATAAAGGCTTGGCTGTTTCCGTTTTTTTAGGCATCTTGTAATTAAAATATTCTTTGGGGCAGGATTTTTTCAGTCAACTGGACGACTTAATAGCTTTGAGGTTTGATTCCAGCAGAAGCTGGGGTGAGGTCATTAGCATAGCCCCTGGAGAAACAGCAGACTCTTAATTCTGATATTTACTCTTGCCTGTTCTCTGTGGCAATTTATCAAAGCCAGCCAGCACTGTAACATTAGGAGTCTTTCACACTTCTTCCTCCTCCTATTACTCATTACTGAACCATTTTTCTCTTACATGTACACCCTCCCTAAAACATGTTCAGCTACTCTTGGCTGAGCTCTTCTTATGTTTCAAGGAGCCATAATAGAAGAGCTATTTGCTTTCTTGTGCAAATGGATCTGCAGAATAATTGTTTAGCATGATGTATTTTTGAAAGTATGCAGGCACCCTGCTCTGAGTGGTTTCATTTACACTAGAAAAATGGCAATGGTTTACAATAGTTTATCTGATAATCCACACTGTTTGGCTGAGCCGGTGACCCAGTAAGTCTTCTTAGTGCAAGCTTGCACTTACCACCTGTCTTTGCTTGCTCCCTCTCTGTCTCTAGTGTTCTTTGCCTCAGTTTCCAACTGGAAGCTGTTCAGAACTGCCCAATTTAGAGGGGACACCTTTATAGGATACTCCTCAAAGTAACTCCTCTTTATCTATGCATTGCTCAGAAATCTTCTGAGGTATTAAATTCTAATATAGTTTGTTTACTAAGAAAGAGGTTAAAAACTGTCAATGCAACATAAACCAGTTGGCAGTAATACGTGGCACTTCTTGATGTAATGAGATAGTGGAGAAAATATCTTATCTACACCCTTATTATGTGTTCCATAATTTCTTGGTTTAAGCAAATTGCAACAAATGGTTTGTGTGGAAACAAAATGGTAATCTAGGCAGCAGGACACATTACAGGGTTATATCATTGTTATTTGTTGTTGTGTTAGGAAGCTTCTATGAATAGCACCCTTTTGATGGATCAAGGCATCCTCTCATTTTTTCACTAAACCCTCTTCCAATGCTGAACAAAACAGATGGTCACAAACCACGGAATGTAAGCTTTAAATAACTCTGCTGATTATTTGCATGTGTACCACACAGCATATTCACAACAAGCCCTTGCCCTGTCATGCCTGTTCTCATTTTGAAAAGTGTTTCATTTCTACAGTTTTGTAGCACGATGTGGCCTCCAGTGAGTCAGATCTGTTGTCAGACAGATCCTGCAGAGTAGTAGTGGGTCCTTCACAAAGAATTTCTTTAAAGTTCCTGAATTACTGATTGCAAAGCAAAAGTCTCTGCTACCATAATTGTCCATCCTGCTCCATGATGGGAAGTAGATTACTGCATTTTGCTTCCCTTTTATTGAACAAAATAATATGGACTAGCACCTGTCTCCTGTGAGACTCCTTGAGACGGAGTCCCCACATAACAGCATTTAGGTAGGAATTGGAATGCATACTAAATGAGCCCAGATATGGAATGGTTATCTGTTTTCCACAGATGGCAAATATATAACAAAGGACTATGCAACATATATTCATCAGAGAAGATAGTGATAGGACAAGGGGTAATGGTTTTAAACTGAGAGAGGGGAGATTTAGGTTAGATACTAGGAAGAAATTCTTCACTATAAGGGTGGTGAGGAACTGGAATGGGTTGCCCAGGGAGGCTGTTGATGCCCCATCCCTGGAGGTCTTTAAGGCCAGGTTTGATGAGGTTTTGTGCAACTTGGTCTATTGGTAGGGTTCCCTGCTCATGGCAGCGGGGTTGGAACTTGATGATGTTTGAGGTGCCTTCCAACCTTAGTGATTCTATGATTCTATATGGGAAAAGTAAGTGATGTTTAAGGGAAAAGAAAAAATAACAACAGCTGACTGATAAGAGGGAACAATATGCACAGTTAACAAATATCTCCTCTTAGGAGTAAATCCCTCCTTAGGAACTGTAAACTCTGCTAAATGCTAATAGGCTCAGTGTTGAAGAAAGATTCTACATATGTGTGTTCACACAATCATCCAAATGCATGCACAACTATAAAAAGGACATGAACATGTATTCAGTCAGTTTGTTTTTTTCCTCCTAATTGAAAAAGGTACCCACTTTAAAAAATAGCCCTCTGCAAACTTTTAATGTGCGTAAGTACCTAATAATCTATTTCTAGTTACACCACACCTTTTCTGACCTTAGGTGGATTCACAAAGCTGTGCCGTGGCTTTGTACATTCTCTGTTCATTCTAGAATCTGAATAAAAGTCCCATTTGTGATGTCCACAAGGTTGTCCCACATTGCTAGTCATTAAGCCCAACATTACACTCCCAGAGCATTGAAGGAGGTAAGGATATGTTATGTCTTCCAGTGGGTGCACAACCAAAAAGAGGCATTCACATCTTAAACACACAAACTGTAACTATTCATATGTAACATGAATAATGTTCTTTTTCAGAAGTATGGTTTTCAAGACATAGCTCACTGAGAGTAAGATGGTGTCACTCTCACTGTTAATGAATAGAGCAGTGTGCAAATCCACAAGCCACATACCTTATGTGTAGCATCTGTGTCTTTAAAAAAATTCTCTCAATCTCCATGTCACACGAGGGTTACCACAGTAAGAACTTAATCCCATTCAAACTGTTGAGTAAATAGGCAAATAAAATGCATGCAGTTCCCTGCCATGTTCTGAGCTGTCTTTTTCACAGACCTGTAGTTAATGGAACATGAGCTTTTATGAAACCATCAGAAGTATTTGCAGAACTTCTTTTTAAATTCCATTTTATGTCTCAGTTTTCACTGATACTGGTGTGTTTTTTTGTTTGTTTGTTGGTTGGTTTTTTTGTTGTTTTCTGGAAGTAGTATACCTTTCAGCAGGAGCAAACAAAATGTTGCAATACATGGCCATGCTGTGTCTGTGGTGATGAATTACATAAATAAATTCTACATGGAGAAAATTAAGCTCTTTCCAAATATTTTTGGAAGATTAAAGACCAGAACATTTGCATTAGCATGTGCATAACCTAATTAACTCCTATGAACAGATTCCTAATGTTCAAAGGGTGTTTTAGTAGAGAAAAGGTTATACTTTCTTTAATATTTTTTTTCATTATTCAAAAGCTGGAGACTCTTTTCCATGTTTCCCAGTGACAGGACAATGGGTAATGGACACAAGCTGGAACACAGGAAGTTCCATTTAAATATGAGGAAAAACTCCTTTATGGTGCTGGTGACAGAGCACTGGAACAGGCTGCCCAGGGAGGTTGTGGATTCTCCTTCTCTGGAGATAGTCAAGACCAGCCTGGATGCAGTTTGCAGTAATGTGCTCTAGGGGATCCTGCATTAGTGGGGGAGTTGGACTGGATGATCTTTAGAGGGCCCTTCCAGCTCTGACAATTCTGTGATTCCATAATTTCAGTGTCCACCTGACATCTGGTTTCTCCATGCTGCACAGAGCACTGAATTGAAAACTTAGTATAAAACTAATTTTTAAACACTGATTTAATTGCAAGCAAGAAACTACAGTGACTGCATATTCTTCATTTATTAATAGAGTTGCAGGAATATTAGTGGATATTTGTTCTCCACAGTAGACTCCAAAGACAGTTCTCTGCAGATGTCTTGTAAAAAAATTACAGCCCTTATCAGAAGAATATGAAACTCAGAGTCCTCTATAGTGACTTTTGTGTTCAGCTTTCTCACAGATACTTAATTCAGCAAGTTACTGGCCTGCCAGAAAGCCATCAAAAGACATTTGTCACTGGATCAAAATCAAATATGTATCCTGGCTGCTAAGAGGGGCTTTGTTGGACTAAATGTCTGTACCATTTTCGACAGTGTTGTAAGATTAATGGTGACACTGGTTGTTCAATTTTCACCCTTGGGGCAATATTACAAAGATGTGCCCTTTCTGTGCACTTGATGTTATGCATATCAAATGCATCATTCCGTCTACTGTGAGTCTCAGTAATGGTCTATGTTTCCTGCTCCCTCTTCACAGAGGAAGATTAACATGGTATGGGTGTAATTTATCCTGGGGAGGGGGTTGCAGGATACAAGTATACTTGCTGCTGTTATATTATATGGGTTAATCTCCTAACCACAGAGAACACTTAACAAGTGCATGTCTCTGACAGAATGAGTCCTCTGGCATATATTTTGAGCCAAAGCAAATAAACTGTCCCTCCCCAGCATTGTTCTTTAGATGTAAAAGCTATCAGTGAACAACCTGCCTTCAATTAATCTTACATTCTTTGGCCAAATCCAAAGTCCCTGCCTCCTGTCTTTGTTTTGCAGAGCTCTATTACTAAGTGTAAGCTTAATTTCCTACAAGAATTGAGAAAATAAGATTTATGAGGGCATTTTACCCCATCCATAAATTAGAAGACTGATAAACAAACAGCACAGTTGGCACTGTTCAGTCTCTGTGCAGTTTTTTTTTCCTAGATTGTATGCTGAGCCACTCACCAGTGTTTCCATTTGCCCTGATAATGACTTTACTTTCAACTTCCAGCTTCATGATTTTCTTTCCACATGGTACTGAGCTGCTTGCTCTCTCCTGCTGCTCATGTCAGAGGCAGTTGAACTTGGAGGTCAGCATGAAGAGAAAAGAGCAATATAATTGCATACCACAGAGTCCAGATGTTTAGTACAATCATGGGGAATCTTGTCAGGAAACACCACTGAAGTTCATGGGAGATTCACCATTTTCCCAAAGGAAACTGGAAAACTGTATTCCAAAAGACAGTTGTTGCTTAGCAATAAAATGCCAAGAGAAAGTAAATATGCCTATTCTTGCTGTTTATTCTGCTATACTTATCATCTCTCTTTCCCCCTTTTTAATTTCTTTTTTTTTTTTTTCTGGTCCACTTATAATACAAATTATAGCTGGAAAACTAAGAAGTGCTCTTAATTTGTGAAATGGTTTTGTTTCTCTTTGCAGTTATGAAACATAAATGAAATTATCACAAATATCTTAGACATTTATTACACGAAAGTGCAGGAGTTCAAAAAACCCCTACCTTCTAGGCACAGTTCTTCAGCAGTTTAACAGCACTAGATGAAAACTTTTACGTTTTCTTCAATATTACACTGTTGCATGGCACAATAGCCTTGTGAATTCCGAGTGTGAGAAACCTTTATAAATTATGAGGCTACACATTGTCTTCACTAAAATCTGAACTTAAAATTTCATTTTTATTACATCAGGTGAGGAAACATATCTAGGAATGAAAATATAGGTAAATCCCCATTAACAACAGCTGGACAATGACCAAACTCATGACATTGTAGAATATCATTTATGTTGCATGCAATGTTTAAGTTATTAGAAACAGAGGAAAATAGAATATATATATATATATATATATATAAACCTAGTACTTGACCTTTCAAAGTGTATAATACAGAAAAAAGATACTCATATTTAGAATTTTACAGACTCAATTTAAAATACATACTGAAGCAGAAAGCCCAAGGTCAATACACACATTTGGTACTTCATTACTTGAACTGGACAAGTTCAACTTATGAGATGAACCTCAGTGAGAAAAGTGGGAATTACAGTCTAGTAAGCAACAGCTGTCATCTACATCGTCACAAGGCTAGAAATTAGTGCACAAGAGGAACAGATTTCTGGTGCTAACCAGATAGCTTATTTTTATGGTAGATACGCATTTTTACAGTAGGTTGGATGGAAGCTGGTATTTTTTATGTCTTTCCCTTTTTTGTAAAATTTCTGGTTTTTCCTGTCTGATTCAAGGTTTAATCAAAATTTGAGAATCTGAAAGATATGCAGGAGGGTATCTTTAATTGCTAGAAATACATAACTACATTAAGAACCAATAACATCCTACAGATCTTTGAGCATCTTTGCAGTAGGATGGATTTTAAGTCAGAAGGAGGTAGTGGGGGCATGGGCAGGGAGAGATCAAGAGAGATGGTGCACCTCTATCCACTTTATTAACAAGGCTATGGTAGTCTGAAGGGTAATTGGTTCTTCCAAATACCTTCAGTATCTCACTTTCTTTCACTTCCATGCTTGTGAAACCTTACTGTGACAGAAACTTGGAGGACAAGGTTTCCATGAACACGATATTTTAACTCAAGTAATTACTTACTAATGGAGGAAGGTCTCTTAAGTAGATAGATGTGACAAAACCTGTATCTGAAAAACTGTATTTCACACAAACACCTTTTTAGGGGCTTCTCTTTTGAAATAATCCTAAAACTTACATTTCTTATTGGCCCTCAATCAGGTTCCTTCTCCCATCTTTTGAAATTAATTTAAACTAAATTTCTTGTTTGGTCTGGCCAGTCTTCAGTAAAACATCTGAATAGCTCATTGTATGAAAACTAAACAAAAGCGTACAAAACTGAGGAGTTTCTTTGTCTTGAAACAACATAATGTATCAATGGAAGTGCTGCCTTTCTTAAAACCCCATGCCAGCAATTTCTTATGTGGGTATAAAAGCTGTTGTAGAAGAAAAGAACCGCAATGCAGAGTGGGATCCATGAGAACTCAGGTGTCTTTCTTGACGCTGTTGAATATGGAACCACTTTATCTTCCTGACCCCAACACTCAGATGAAGTAAATTCAGCTTTACATTGTTGATTCCAGTAACAAATTAATCAATTGCAATCTCATCTCTATAACAGTTTATTCTGTCAAGTTCAAATTTCACTCATTTTGCTGACAGAATAAAGTTGTTCATTTCAAGGGGAGACATAACTGAACTGTATCATCCACCAAAAAATCCATTCTTCACCATGATGTGGATGTGCTGTGTACACTACTAGCACAATAGTGTTTACTACTTGTGTTTGAATATCTCTTTGCACTGAAATGTCCTGGTAATAGCCTTTGTCTCTGAAGTTCGTTTACCATGAAAAGCTACTGGCAACAATACATTCTTCCTCAGTTGTCAGCTGCTGCTAAGTTGGGCAGTTCCGCCCTCAATGAATCTGGGTATGGAAGGATGTATCATTAGATTTTCTGTGTAATGTAGATGTGACTTTTCAAATTGGTGTAGCCCCCACATAATTTAATATAATTTAAGTCTCTCATTTCCCATCTTGTAATTACAATGTATTAAGCTGTTCCAGCGATCCTGAATATGAAAGTGCACAGGCACTAAAGTATTTCTCACCTAATGTTATCAAGCCTGTAATATTTTAACAGAAAAGAAGACCTAAATGCAAATTTCCACTCTCTTTGTATAACATTTATGCAGTAAAGAATGAGTTGAGTACATAATTTTTCATTTCTGGAATACTAGGAATAGTAATTCATGAGCTGCAGAGGAGAGCATCACTCAAACTCATAAGAAATGAAATGTCATAGAGAGTGACTTGTTCTTTGCTGGTGCTTTCTCAGCATTGAGTTTTCTTTTTTTTCCCCTTACAATAATCTTCAACAAAAGAAAAATTAAGATCACACTTCTGATTATAGTAGATTAGAGCAAAGCCATAATCTCTCATACATTGATTTAGATACTGTATTGGAAGTATGAAGTTCTCATGTATCTGTAAACTGAACTTCCATTTACTTCTGCACACATTCACTGTCCCACATGACATTCTGATCTCCAAACTGACAAGACATGGATTTGACAGGTGGACCACTCGGTGGATAAGAGATTGGCTGGATGGCCACACCCAGAGGGCTGTGGTCAATGGCTCAGTGTTCAAATGGAGGCAGGTGACAAGTGGTGTCCCTCAGGGGTCAGTACTGGGACCAGTGATGTTTCAAATCTTTGTTGGAGACATGGACAGTGGGATTGAGTGTATCCTCAATAAGTTTGCTGATAATACCAGGCTGTGTGGTGTGGATGACACCCAAGAGAGAAGGGACGCCATCCAGAGGGACCTTGGCAGGCTAGAGAGGTGGATCAATGCCAACCTCATGAAGTTCAACAAGGCCAAGTGCAAGGTCCTGCACCTGGGTTGGCACAACCCCAAGCACAAATACAGGCTGGGGGGAGAATGGCTGGAGAGCAGTCCTGAGGAGAAGGACTTGGGGCTGGTAGTAGATGAGAAGCTCAGTTTCAGCTGTCCGTGTGCACTGGAGCCCAGAGAGCCAGTTGTGTCCTGGGCTACATCAAAAGAAGTGTGGCCAGCAGGGCCAGGGAGGAGATTATGCCCCTCTACTCTGCTCTGGGAAGACCCCACCTGGAATATTGTGTACAGTTCTGGTGACCTCAGTACAAGAAAAATATGGACCTGTTGGAGAGGGTCCAGAGAAGGGCCACCAAGATGATCAAAGGCCTGGAGCACCTCTGCTATGAAGACAGGCTGAGAGAGTTGGGGCTGTTCATCCTGGAGAAGAAAATGTTATGGGGAGACCTTATAGTGGCCTTCCAGTACCTGAAGGGCATACAGGAAAGCTGGGGAGGGGCTTTCATCAGCGAAGATAGTGATAGGACAAGGGGTAATGGTTTTAAACTGAGAGAGGGGACATTTAGGTTAGATTTTAGGAAGAAATTCTTCACTCTAAGGGTGGTGAGGAACTGGAATGGGTTGCCCAGGGAGGTTGTTGCCCATCCCTGGAGGTTTTTATGGCCAGGTTGGATGAGGTTTTATGCAACCTGGTCTATTGGTAGGGTTCCCTGCTCATGGCAGTGGGGTTGGAACTTGATGATCTTTAAGGTCCTTTCCAACCTTAACAATTCTATTGAGCGCTGAGGGACACCACTCATCACTTGCCTCCATTTGGACACTGAGCCATTGACCACAGCTCTCTGGGTGTGGCCATCCAGCCAATCTCTTATCCACTGAGTGATCCATCTGTCAAATCCATGTCTTGTCAGTTTGGAGATCAGGATGTCATGTGGGACAGCGTCAAACTCATTGGACAAATCCAGGTAGTTGACGTCAGTTGTTCTGCCACCATTCACCATCTCTGTAGCCTTGTCTTAGAATACCACCAAATTGGTCAGGCATGATTTGCCCTTAGTGAAGCAATGTTGGCTGTCACTAATCACCTCCATGTGCCTTAGCAGAGTTTACAGGAAGATCTGCTCCATGATCTTGCCAGGCACAGAGGTGAGACTGACCAGCCTGTAGTTCCCCAGGTCTTTCTTTTTCCAATTTTCAAAAATAGGGCCTATGTTCGCTTTTTTCCAATCAGCAGGAACCTCACCAAACCACCATGACTCTCAAATATGATGGACAGAGGCTTAGCAACTGCATCTGCCAGCTCCCCCAGGATCCACAGATGGACCCCATCAGGTCCATCCTGAACATTGTGCACATTCAGGTTCTTTAGATGGTCACATAACTGTTCTCCTACAGTGGGAGGTACCTCTACTGTATCAATAATCAATCAATCAAGAATCAAGAACATAAAAGAAAGATTACAACTTGTACATCCCACCGACTATTACCTACTCCTACTATTTCACATGAGAATGAATGATACAGATAGAAGTAAATTGGAAACTATTAGGAAAGATTATAGAGTGCTGGGAGCTGCAGCAAAGGACTCAGGAGCACAGGAGCTTCAGTCCTTCCAGTCAAAATGGCTGGAAATTGCCGACAGAATTGTAAAAGACAGTAAAAGTTTAAAGGAATGGTTCTATAGTCAGGGCTTTGGTTACAGAAACCACAGGACTAACTTTGAGAAAGCTGGTCTCTTGGGGGTTAATGGCATTTGTCAGAGAAAGAGGAGACTGTCTTTGGCCAGAGGTTGGTCAGTTTAGTTAGGAAGGCTCTAATCCAGCAATGCCAGAGGACAGAACCCTCAATTCATTCTACAGCCACCACATGGAGGACAGAGCCAGTAACAGATCCCTTGGGCCTACAAGAGGATCACAGGCCAGCAGGAAAGCATCTGATCTGCAAATTGTTTTACTTGCCAGCATAATTTCTACAATGGGAGTCCATATTAAATGCCTCTAGGTGAATGCATGGGGGATGGGGAATAAACAAGAGGGACTGCAGATGTGTGTGTGCCTGCAGGACTCTGAATGTATTGGTATCGCTGAGATCTGGTGGAATGACTGGAGCGTGGGGATAGTTGGGTACAAACTTTTCAGGAAGGACAGACCAGGCAGAAGAGGAGGGGGTGTCACCCTCTATGTCAGTGACCAGCTGGAATCCATGGAGCTCTGCCTGGGAATACAGGAGGAATTGACCAAGACCTTATGTGTCAGGGTTAAGAGAAGCCAGGGGCAGGAGCTATCATAGTGAGGTTCTGCTACAGGCCACCTGACCAAGATGATAAAGCAGATAAGTCCTTCTATAGACAGATGGGGCCAGCTTCATACTCACAAGTCCTGGTCCTCATGGGGTATTTCAGTCACCCTAACATCTGCTAAGGGGCAGCACAGCAAAACATCAGCAATCCAGAATGTTCCTGGAGTGCACTGATAACAACTTCATCCTCCAAATGGTAGAGGAACCAACAAGAAAAGGTGCTATGCTGGACTTTGTTCTCACCAACAGAGATGGGCTGGTAGATGATGTAAAACCTAATGGGAGACTAGGCTGCAGCAACCATGACATGGTTGAATTCAGGATCCTAAGGGTCCTAGCCATTCTATGATTCTGTTAAGTCTATGATAAAATACCACTAAATTTATCAGACACGATTTGCGACGTTAGTTGCCACCAGTTCTTAGTTAGTTGCCATCTCCTCTGTGATCCTGCCAGACAAAGAGGTAAGAATGACTGGGATGTAGTTCTCTGGGTCTTAGATTTCCTTTGTTTCTTTTGACAGTGAAAAACAATAGACATATTTATACTGCAATGCTGTTTTTTTGTGATAGTTTCCTAAATTGTTCTTCCTCTAGCACATTGGAAACACCTCTAAGAGATTAAATGTATATTTTAGCATTGTGTTGTATCTATATGTGATAATAGCAAAGTAATTTCTTATTGCTAATTCACATTTCTGAGAGTTGCACTAATACTACTTTCCATCTTCCTCTAACTGAAAGTACTTTAACCATGCTACAAAACTTTCTTCAAGAAATGCTCTAAATCCATCTGAAGAGAGATCCTTTCCATTGATTTCTCAGGATTTTATGTTAGTCTTCAAAGGCCAAAGAACAGAGCACTATAGAAGAAGAGAGACAGGTGCAAATTAGCACATTATTCTCTAACACCTTTCAAGAAATTTCTCCACATATTTGCCAGTGGATGAAAACACCCATTGGGATCCTCATACACCTATGATTGGATGATGTTTTGCTAGATATTACACTAGATGATGAACAACAGCAAACTTAGTTATCAGCTGCACAATGCTGGTAAATTCCTGTAGAGTTAGATGATTCATAGCTTTTATGGATGCTACTTTATGTCTTGTCATCCACCTTTGAACAGGTACTCATTCTGTGTGAGTCAAATTTGTGTGTTTGTCTTTTATGCTTCTTAACATTTTAACTTTCTAGAAAACCAGCAAGTATATGGGGATGGTATTACTCATCTATTTGTTTTTTTGTTGTTTTTTGTTTGTTTGTTTGTTTCATTATTATTGTTTGTTTGCTGAATGGCAAAAAATGTAGCATGTACTTGGAGATTTCTTTATAGGTTGTTTAGTACTGTGCTGGAAATATTTACTGACCACAAGCTTTGTCTAAATGCATTAACCTTGGAATCTGAATTTTTAAGCTATTTTATTTTGTGTTCACAGTCCATTCTTTTTTTCTTAAGAAACTATAAGTTGAAGTTTTGCATGAGATGCTGGTAAGTTAACAGTACAGTCTTGAAAGATAGAGCACTGTGCCATGTGGAAGAGTTAAATGGATATTCTACTTCAAATTCAGAAAGGTTATCTTAGCTAGACCAAGAAGGGAAGACTTAGTGCTTCAATAAGTTCTGGAATAGAACTGTTTGGTAGAGCAAAGGGAAGCTATTTTGTAATTCTTAAGCTAAAACACATGACAAGGTAAAACATTGTATTGTGTGTTCCTGGGGGCATGCAGAGCTTAAAAAGCAATAAAAAGGAGTTAAGGGTGATTTTCAGTGAGAAAAGATGACAGCAATCAAACAGCAATTCAACTGTGATCTTTATATATATATACACATGCATTCATACATTCATAGAATTAGATGGATATATATATATATATGCATGCATATATATACCATATATATGTTTGTATAAAATATATATGTAGTTCTGACCATCCAGAAATCAAGAAGTACTGTGCAAATGCTAACTGATGAACCCCCAGAGCAATCCCATAGAAACATTTTACCAACAAGGAAATTAAGCCACAGAGAGTTTAACAATCTTCCCAGTATCCACACAAATAAAGTCAGCTGTTCCGTGTTATTACTAAACATAACAAAGCTATTACAATCCATTGCTGGTGAAGAATTGTGTTGCAGGAACAAAAAGAGAGAGAAAACCTATGGGTGGGAAAGCCCACAGAGCAAAAGCATTATTCTAAATTGGTTTTAGGAATGGAAAATAAACAGAGATGGTTTAACTAGAAATTGCTTAGGTGTCAAAAAAAAAAAAAAAAAAAAAAAGGCAAGCATGGTGAAAAAAAGCCTCCACATTCGATATGCTCGCTGTATTTTTCTTTTGTCCTAGCAACAGTTTTATAATGTCATGGTGAATTAACTGTTTGACATATGTATCCAAAGCAATCAGGAGGAATAATATGATAACAAAAGGTGTCACTGGAGTTTTTTTATTCACCTTCTTTTTTGTATCAACTCTTTGTACAACAGTGAGGTCTCTACGATGTTAAGGGTGAACTGGACCCAAGGTTAGGAATCCTTTGGCCCTGAAATACTGATTACAATGATAAGAGAACATCCCAGTCTTTTATTTTCTAAAGCTTAGCTGTGTTTGAATGAGAGCTTTTGAATACTCTCAGTTTTTAAACACAGGGAGAGAAAATTTTCGTTAAGGAGGATACTGCTGTGAACTTCCTCGCACACTTGCATGGAGGGATTAGGGTGTAGAGGGCTGTTGTGCAGAAAAGGATCTTGATCATGTCATACCTTCTGATGCTCAAGGCTGGGTGAGATGGATGACCTAGAACTAGAAATAAGAACTGTGTTGGCTTTGATCCCTTAAAAGACATAACAAATTTATGGCTATATCTTTGTTGACAGACCCAAGTTAGGTGAATCCAGTCTAGCTGTAGGCAGCCCCACTCCCAGGTTAACATGCTCTTTATTTTGGCTGTGATAACACTGGGAAATTCATTTTGCCATTTCCTTTCTCCTGTGGTAAATGAAAGTGTTTTATAATTTCCTTAGTTGTGAGAGTGGGAGGAACCAAGGAATCATGTGCATTCTAAGTGAGGCAAGCCTGGACTGAATTTATTACCACACTTGTGTCACAGATTTTTGTGTGCATATGAGAAGGACTGAGAAAGGTTTGAGGTTTGTTCTGTAATGGATTTTGAGCTGTTTTGAATATGAAATTGAAAGCAAGTTCCTCTATTAATTTATCCTCTTCTTGAGATGGTTACCGAACGGCATATATTTTCCAAATCTTTTGTGTTTAACTTTCTCATTTCTTTCCAAAATTACCTATTAGACTTTAAATTGAAAAGCTTAGTTTATTAGTCTATTTACATCTATATCTTTCTTTAAGCATAGATCTGGCCTCTTGGAAAAAAACTCTCTACTATTTCTTTCTTTCATGTGGTCTGCATTTGATGCAGCAAAGCAGACTGATTCTGTTTTCTTCAATGGTCTGTCAAGAATTTTGCAGTGATCCTTTCTGCTCTTCTGTGCAGAAACAGAGCCAGTTTATCACATACAATCAGGATTCTCTGATTTCGTACAGATTTTTAAAATGTTACAGATGCACACGTGTACACACGCACACATGTGAGCGTGTGTGTGCATGTGTATATATGCACATATACAGAAACA
Source organism: Apus apus (assembly GCF_020740795.1). Taxonomy (NCBI): domain Eukaryota; kingdom Metazoa; phylum Chordata; class Aves; order Apodiformes; family Apodidae; genus Apus; species Apus apus. The sequence goes on along the minus strand of NC_067312.1, from coordinate 63,346,814 downwards.
AACATCCATGTGTAGTCTGGAATTTTCCACTTATGTTGTTGTGGTTATGCCCTGATTCACCTCTATGGAGTGTTTGTAGCAAGAACTGCGGTGTCATAGAAACCTATAAACTTTTTAAAATACCAAGGCATTGGTTGATAGAACTTGCCATCTGAAAGTTAACTTACTGAAATATACATAAATGCTATAATATAAAAATAAATGGACTATAAAATATCAGGGAGGGATCTTATCATGTCTTTTACACAGACTGTAGAAAAATTGTTCAGCAATTCTGAAGACTCATTCTATAATTAAGGTCTAGTATAATTTAAAATGTTCATGGCACAGAGCTAAGATTGTGTATTCTGGCTGCTGAAAGCTTAACCATAGTACCCTAATATTCTCCTAAATACAATTTTTTTTGTGTAGAATAAAAGAGAAATCCTCAATCCTGCAAAATAATTAGCTCTAGCAGTTATCAATTGTGAGATTCATTCTCCTAGTTAAAAGCACTGTTTAGATAGAAAGCCAAATAGAGATCTTCAGGTCAAAATCAGAAATAGAAGAGGAAAAAATGTCAGCTGGAAATGCTTCTGTGGTTTTTTACTCTCTCCTATACCGCTTCTCAAGCACATAAATTTTCTTCTTCTTTGTTGAGAAACAAAAGCATAGAAACTAAAATAAAAGAGGATTTAAAGGCAAGTGAAGATCTTTTAATACTAAAATGCACCAAGCCTGCTTCAGATTATTTATCCAAATAACTTCCAAAACTATAATCATTGGGGAGAAAGTGAATGGATTATTAAATACTTGTGTCCCATTTGGTGACTTCAGATGCAAGGAGTCCAATACAATTTTTTTACGTAAGTTCAGTGAAAACCTTAATGACATTTTAATAGATCATTAACTGTAATTTGTTTCATTGTTGAAATTGTTCTTTTTATTCTCACACAGTATCATTAAAAATTACGGGAGAAAATAAAGTGTTTGATTTCCTAACTGACAATATAGAAGTGTTTTTACCATCCAATATTCTTCTCACACACAAAAATACCAAGTGAGAGATATCACACACTTGAAGAAGAACATCTGATTATCTTCTTCTGTTGTTTTTCCCCATACCTGATGGAAAATAAAATCTGTTGATGACAGTGCATAATGAAATTATAGTAAAAGTGGAATTAATTTCAAAAACAGTCAGTATGCCATTTTTGCCCGTTTTCTTCTTATTAATTTATTTCCTTGAGCCAGGGGGAAGGCGGAGATTTGAAACAATGTAATCATGCTGGGAAGCCAGCATCAGTGTGATAGCCGGTAGATAACAGGATCTAATAAAATCTAACACATGGATGCATTTATTTAGTGCAGATTAACCAGAGGCCCAGCCAGGTGAGCAGTAGCACCATCAGGACAGATCAGGGCAGTTACCTCTGCCTAGGCTGTGTTATATGGCAGGAGCCTGCTGCCATAATACTCTCCTGCTGAACCCTGCTACGTTGCTTTGGCCAGGGTGTAGGCCCAGCCTGTGCTTATGGTGCCCTGTAGCAGTTTGGGACTCAGCACTCTGTGCCAGCTGCAGGTCTGGACTTGCAGCATTAAAAGTGATGTATGGGTCAAGTATGTATCTTTCTCTCATTGGGGTTGGAGATGTCTTCATGGGTCTGTTTGCAAGTGTGTCTTGCATAGGTGAGACTTTTGGGAGTGCTACCCAAAATTTCCCTCCATGCAAGAGGTCAAAGTGATGGTGGTGGATGTCAGCAAGTTCAGAGCCAGACTGCAGAGCAGCACCATGCACAAAGCACTGAACGACTTAGGAGGAGGGAGACATGCACACATACACCATCCAGCATAATCTGCTCCAGTACAAAATTATTCCTGACCTAAACAAAACTAAAATGTCCACATTTGCACAAGGTGCTGTAACTGTTTTGCTCCAGGGTAGATTGTCTGTAGAGGTGAATCCCAGCTCAGGGATTTCATAAGAGCCTGCTGCTTGCTGTGCCTAAACTTCCAGTGTCAGCAGCTTTTAATCATATTAGGTGAGGAATTAGTGCGTGTCTCAATGCAATCCTCATGATCCGCCATAAAGAAATCATTATGAATATGTAGTTTCTTCTTTAAGGAAAAGATGCAGTAACAGAAGGGGTCAGTCCACATCAAGTTAGACTCCCGTGCCATTTCATCACAAAGTCAATAGCTCTCTTCATTCAAGGGTGAGAATGCTGCAAAAAACAAACTGCTTTCTGTTCTGTAGCAACGCCTGAAAGAGCTTGCACTGCAGTAATCCCAAATCCAGGGGCAATCTATTAAGAACTCAGCACCACCGATCCTGACAATCAACTGATAAGCACATTCTCCTCCCCTATTTTTTTTTTTTTAACTAATCCTCTTAAAGATTGTGCTAAGTAATGAAAGGATGGGATGAAAGAGGCTTTTTTCATTACTGCCACATAAACTGGTTGTGTAAATGTTTCATTAACACACTGCTCGAGCGGTATTTCTTCCTCCCCACCCCCACCGAGGCTATGGTTTGCCGCAGCCTGCAAGGAGAAATGTGTGATTTACACGTTCAAGAGAAACATTCCCACACTTGAATGCTCCGCTATTCTTTAGAGAAGGAGAGACGTAAACAAAACAAAACAAAACAAAAAAACCCAACCAAACGAAAGAAAACACCAAACAACCAAATAAACCATTGTGGAGGACATATTAATTTACAATTCTTTTTCATATCTTCTTAAAAAGATCTATTGCTTCCAACTATACAGGGATTTTGGGTTTTAGTTTTGTGAGGTTCCTCTAGTGTACGTTTGCCTTTCGCAACCACCTGCAGGTAAGATGGCATTTATTAAGTATCTTGGGTTTCAAGAGATATTTATAAGTTTTTCTTTTCTTGGAGGAAAAGGCAAAAGGGTTCAATGGATGTTTGCCCTTTTCTGCACTGAAGTACAGGCAATACATTACCTTTAAAGCTCATGGATATCAGTCAATTTCTTCAGAGCAATGTAGAGACAAAAAGTTTTTAAATTGTCAGATGAAAGATTATGGCATGTATTTTTCACTTGAACCAAAGGGTGTAGCTTGCTTTATTAACTGCGGCATTTAGTAGTATTTCCCACTCATCATATGATTACAATCATGAGGTTTCCCATCCCACAGCTAATCCTGTAAAGCCTGGCCATGTTCATGATATTACTCAAACTGAAATAAGGTCATTATTTCTGTAGAAATAAATGCCACCTTCAGCATTCGCTGCTTCCATGCTAACCATTTTCACTGCATATAGGTCAGTAATTTTGTTTAAACCAATGTTGTTACTCTGGGATGGCTTTGCTGGAGTTTCTCTAGGTTTACATAAATTCAGTCAACTTGGTACATCCTGCTTAACATTTGAATAAAAACAAAATATAATTTCTCTTTTTAAGAAGGCATTATTTTAATCTACTCAGGAAAATGAGAAAATAACAGATTTGTTAGCACAATCAGCTCTCTTTTTTTTTGTGTGTGGAGTAGGTGAAAATGTCAAAATTGCTTTCCACTCCCACTGCCTTTACCCAAAATTACAAAAATAAATAGAACATTGAATCAAAATTCAGCCTGTATATTTAAATTAAGTACTTGCTTTCAGCCCTGTTTTGTTGCGTTAAGAATAACGCTTATATTGGTATGAACTTAACTGTTACTGTGGTTAACAAGTGCCACATTTAGTTTGGTATATATAAGGTTGTTTGCTGCCATGACCATGATCTGGTTTCAAAGTGAATAGATTCATTTGGATCAACAGTCCCTCCAGGGGTAAAAGCTTAAATGTATTCAACCTTCTCAAGAGCTGAAAACATCAATACATTCATAAAGCCACTTTGATTTGTATTGACTAAAGTCATGCTGCTAAGTCACATACATCATTGTTTACTTCACTGAGCTTTTAACATGCTATTTCATTTATAGAAATAGTGATTTAACTTCTGCAAAGAAGTGGCAATATAAGACCTCCCTCAGATTCTTTTTTTACCTCAGAAATGCTGACATTCAAATGGAAGCCTACCATTGCAATACTAAAATTGTTCAATAAATGTTCACGTGCACTACATATTTTACTCGCTTAGTAACAGCTAATAGTAATGTAGACCTGTCAGGTAAGGGACAATCAATTATCTAAGCATGTCGCAAATGTGACTGCAGCAAAACCATTTAATTACATCTCAGCAAAAAGTGTCTGTAATGTGCGTTTCTACTGCTCTACTCTGTATATGTAATTAAGAAGCCTAAAAAAAAAGAAAGTACATCTTTCTGAAGGCTGCTTTTTTCTTCTTTTTTTACTATTCTTTTTTTTCATTAAGAAACTATAAACATTGATTCCCTGCAGGAAACTGTTAAAGTTCATTGGTAAACCCACATAAACAGCATATAGAGTCCATACCAATAATTGCAGTGCTTACATTTGGTATGAGTTTGCAATGTTTGTTCGAAGCTACACCAAATACAGGCTTAAAAATGTCTTCTGTAGCTCATTAACTTTAAGCAGCTACAAATTGACAGTTCTAAACAAAAATTTGGTCCAATATACTAAACAGAAAATCTCAATTACTTCATATATCTTAGCAAAGTTTTCCTGAACTATACTCTGGCAGATTTTTCCTGGTTTGGAGCCAGATCCAACAAATTCTCATGCGTATATGTAACTGGGCTCTCTGAAACAGTTCTGTTGAACGAAACATAACTGAAACTACATTTTTATGCCTAGGAGTTTGTACCATCTTGCTTTGACTCATCACATGAGCCTCACAGAAGCTAGGAATTTCTCTTCTCCATTGCCGTTGGTAACTCAGTCTCCTGGTGTGACCCTTAGGATTAAAAAAACACCAAAAAAAACCCCCACAACAAACCACAAAAAAAACCCCAAACAAACAAGGAAAAAACACACAAAAAAAGCCCACTACAAAATTAAGCTGTGCTCCTGTGAGGTCTGAGGACATGCTTCGGTTATAGCACATTTCTCACTAGTGCATTCCCTGTCCATGACTTTCAGTGGAAAAAGAGCTCCTTTGCTGGAGACATTCAAAACCCGCCTGGACATGTTCCTGTGTGATGTCCTCTGAGTGATGCTGCTCTGGCAGGGGGGGTTGGACTAGATGATCTTTCGAGGTCCCTTCCAACTCCTAGGATTCTGGGATTCTGGGATTCTGTGATTGAATCTCAAAGTCATAAGGCATCATTTTCCAGAATTTCTAAGTTGTATAACTTTTGCAGAGGAGAGCTGAGTTAATTCAGGAGCTGAATTTGAAGACTTGGGTTATAGAAATGTTGCTGACATGAAAGCAATATTAAAAAACCCCAGCATTAGAGTGGTTGCTTTGTCAGAATTCTATTTTCTGGATTAAATGTTGATAAATGTTGATAAACATTATTTTTTTTGCAGCTACAAGAAAATTCACATTTACAGGGGAGATAAACTTAAAAAGCTTAGACACAATATAAGGCTCATCAGCATCTCACTGTTAATTAAACAAGTGGAAAGCATAAAGGCCTGCTCCCCTCTGCATGAATAATTCACCACCTGTATCCATTATTAAAGCTAGTTACTTCACTACAATGATTTCCAGCCTGCATTGCATCAGTCTCAGAAAAGAGAGAGAAATTGCAACAAGGCCTGCAGCTATATTAATAAATTGAAATGAATATTTATTTGCTCATCTAATTAGAACTGTAGTTTTTTTCCAAATGGTGGAGTAATGCATTACCTTGACAGCCAATACCTGCTACAAGAAATAATTAACAGGAACAGTTTCTAGCAAAATTCTGTTTCACTGGAGAAAAAAGTTCTGCTCCTGATTTCATTCCCCTTAGACCTTTGTTTTCAACTATTTTGCAGTAGATGTCTACTGGATTTTGCATTGCTTAAGCAGAGGAAATCTCTGAGTTTGAAGTGCCTGTAAGGTAGTCATAAACTTGCAAATAAAATAAGAATGCGTAAATCACTACTTTCACCAAAGTTAAAAGTGCAATGGCATGATACACAGCTTGAACAGTACCTGAAGAATGTGCTCATTTTTTCAAAGCTCTGGTTAATGGCACAACCAAGTAAAGTACTTTTACATTAATAATTTCTGATTTTCCAACTGTATTGCCAAACAAAGTATTATCTCTGTCTACAAACATAATTTTGAATTTAGTAGCTTTATTCCAATTTATTTTCAAATATATTTGTTTAGATTACCAGATAAAGAAATGTAATGTTAAATGAAGTTTTCATATCAGTGTGGTTTGGCTGTGAAAATAACAGAGTTGTTACAATACCTCATGCTATGTAGACAAATTTTGAATTAAAATGGAGGCTCCAGCTACCAAAATTTTAGCTTGTCCACTCTTCAGTCATTCACGGAATAGAAAGGACTCCAGGCTGCTGCATCAGGTTTGCAGATTTAGGCTTGTTCATTCCGTCTGTTGTTATCATAGGTGCAAAGGTATAAATGGAAGAAGAAACAAGTGGCTAGTCACAGTTTTAGTCCCCTCATCTTCTTCCCAGTGCAGCAGGTCAGCAAGAACCGTGAATGTGGTCTGGAAAACCATAGCTGAGCCAAAAGACTGAGACTGATAATGTATGTTGGTTTATACATGAAATATCACTATAGATATCCCTATAGATTTCCACAGATACCCAGACAGATACAATAACCAGAAGTGTATTTGTGATCTTTTACTCTGATATCACTGTGAGGAAAGATGCACCAGAGCAACATTACATGTGACAAAGTTTCAACAATGCTCGGCAGTCATGTATAGCCACCATATGTTGACATTGGGAATGGTTTACGTTATAACATAGAAAAAAAATGGAAAATGGTGATTAAAGAAAGGATCTTTACAAACAGATTTTTTTTTCTTTCTTATTTTTTTAACAAATTGATTTCCTAAATTTTTCAGCTCCATATGAAGAATTTTCTAATGAATAATTTGCCAGAACAGTATTTTTTATTTTCCACAAGAAATGCTATTTTAAAAAACCCTGAAAATATCTGGTTTCATTTAGCAAATTTTGGAACAATCTCGAAATGGTTTTAGGAGAATAATCAATCCATGGATATGGGATTAAACAGCATGATCTTGAACTTGCGATTTTTATTAGAGGATTCAGGCACATAAAGAGATTTGAATGTGCAGCATGCTTCCTCCTGGTATGCATTCATCCAGCATGGGAAAGCAAAGCTTTTAAGAAGCAGGTCAAGACTGCTTTGTAAAAAAGGAAGGGGAAAGCCCCAGACCAACTGACAGCACTAAGTTTAGCAGGATAATAATATTTTTTCTTCTTGCAACTGAAGGAGTTCCACTGTAAAATTTAAATTAAATTAATGGTGTTTCAGACACGTGGTTACTGACTTTATGTGGTCAGTGTCATTTTTCTTTTTCTGGGAACTCAATTTGTTCTTATCATGCAAGGTCACAGACTGGGGAATCTCAGAGAACATTACTTCTCTGCCTTTGATGCAAAGGGTCAGTGGATTAGTACAAAGGAGAATTACTCCAGTGTGCTCACTCACCAAATTATATTTAAGTCATTTTTAATGAATGACGAGGTGTTCCTATTAGTTTCCTTGAAGAAAATAAAGCAAGCCTACAAACAACCACTTCATAAATGAATATTCAAGGAAAAGTATTAGTTCATTGTCAGGTCTAATTGCTAGCTTTACTTTATTAGTAGAAGCTTTCTGTAGCTGAGTTTGACATACATTTGTTTGCACACTACTAGTCAAGACTTAGTGAAATCTTGTAATTAACACCTCCACATTATCTCATGCAGTGAAAGCAAAGACTAAAACAGATGACTCACTTTGTTTCAGCTTGTTTTGCTCTTGTTTTCTGATACAGAAGTACTTAAGAAGAAGTGTGAGCTCATCAGAGTGCCATATGGAGTCAGCAGAAAGCATAAAAGGATTTTCTGGAAGGAGAGCATCAAAGCTCCTTAAGAGCTAAGCAGTAAGGCCTCAGTGAGGCACAGTCCTGTGCAGTTGTGGTGTAACATTTTACTAGTATGGTTGCACTGGTGTGTTAGCCTTCATGTCTGATTCTCCTTACACCAGTCAAAAGTCTGCTTGTGTAGTTTATTCCCTACCTAATGCAGGAAAATGTTATATTCATACAATCTTTATCTCTCATCTGTGACACTGCCCACACTAGGAAACTCACATTTTTCACAACATTTGCATGTTATGAAATCATGTTAGGAGTATCATCATGGACTATGACTTGGAAATTCACTTATCAACCTCATGTTATTTCATGTTAAAGCACTTTTTCACTATTTTCAGGTGTGAGCTCCTTACTGGAAGTTAAATATTTTAAATTACTATTCACTAATGAGCCATAGGACAATTTCACAAGATTGCAGGGGTATGCTCTTTAGACCAAGACATTATCTTCTTCTAAGTATCCTGTTTCAGGAAAATAACATTTTTATGTGAGGTTTACCTCAAAAGTAATTCTGCTTCTGAAATTTTTCATTGTGTATAAGGAACTAGTGTTCATGTTTTTTGCTGTGAGTTGTTTTGCGGTGTGGTGTGGGGGTTTTTTTCAATATTGTAATGGATGGGATAAAACAAACCATGAAACCCTTAAAAAGAGAAAAAGACCCAAAATCCAGGATGGTTACAAGAATATTTTATTACAACCTCTCAGTGCAGCCATTTAGTTAACAAGTATTCCCAAACCAATATGAAATCCAGTCATTAAATTGTTATTGAGAGTTTGGCGGAATTAAATACTCAGATAATAGCAAAGCTTGTTTACTGGATGGAAGCTGGCCAATAATATTTGAAGAATCTACATGTATATGAAATTTTTCATAATTATGAAATATAGCCATAATGAATTACTGAGAGCAACTGATTTCATCAGACCTGCTGTCTTTTGTTATTAGTGTTTGCTGTGTTGATAACAGAGCCCCATAACTTGCTACTGTTTGCATCACTACTGACTTTATTGATCTAACCACCCCACGTGGTCCTGCTTTATTATTTTCCTACTCAAACGTAACTATCTTAAGTGATTGGGTCACAAATGTTATTGTATTACTGTGATCTGTAGAATTATTAAAGATGGGTCACTTCATTACTGAGATCCCAGAGGTGCTGTATATAGTAGAGCTGCATTAGTTAAGTTCAGTGGAAGCTGGCAGGTGCTTATGCACAGTTAATGATACCTGGTTTTTACCTCAAGGCTAGTAATGCTGCCATTGATGCATTTTTAGATACATACCACTGTGCATATTCAGCCAAGATAAAATGGGTTCATAAAAGATGTCAGTGGGCCACTGTAAGTTCTTCAGCTTTGTTTGCGACAGATCATAGCACAGTGGAGATTGTCCAGAAATAGCATCCTGCAATGGTTTGTAACCTTCAAATGGTATTTCTAAAAATAGCATTGCTTCTTGCTTTGGGCACTGGCCCAATCATAGAATCATAAAATGGTTAAGGTTGGAAGGTCTCTGAGCAGAGACACCTCCCACTAGACCAGGTTGCACAAAGCCTCATCCAACCTGCCCTTAAACACCTCCAGGGAGGGAGCTTCCACAGCCTCCTTAGGCAACCTATTCTAGTACCTTATTACCCTCATGGTGAAAAATTTCTTCCTGATGTCTAATCAGACATCCAGAATGAAGCATATGCTATATACTAATATAATAAAAACATTTCTAGAGGGTATTGGCAAGAATCTGTGATGCACTTATATTCCAGAAGTACTCCTTAGAGAAATGTTGCTGGACTGGTTTCAGAATAAGCACTCAATTTAATTTTCCTAGGACAGAAAGGAACTAAGTACAAATCCCAGAAAAAGGAATTACTCACACAAACATTTTGCTCTGTATTGTGGACTTGCTGTACCTAGTGGACAACAAGAAATCTGCAGTGAGAGGAAAAAAAAGCAGTACAACTGCCTCAGTAGAAGACTAAAGGATAGATGTATCTGTTTGCATATGGCTGAGGTGATCTCAGCTTGATTAGGAAATTATCACGAGAATAAACCAAAATTTAGTTTTAGCATCCTCTGTGTTTGCACTGTCTGATATACCACTAGCTTGCTACTCCATATGGAAATGGAGACTAGCCTGCCAAGCAGAACAGATCTGCCTTCATATCACAGGTCAAGTAGAGGATGAGTTCACCTTCCAGCATGAAGATGTGCAGTGCTTACAACACTGCCCCACTAGTTATAATCACAGTGGGTATTGCCCCTAATCACAAAGACCTCTGGTGTTCTCTCTTGTGTCCCCCATCTCTCAGTACTTCTGTGGAAGGGCCTATGGCACTCTACTGCTGTACAACGTATGTGCTCCAACTAAGGACATGTGCTAGTTAAAAGCCAAAGTATACCTTTTTATTTACAGTATTGTGCTGTGTCTGGAATAGAGGCTCTTTCCTGTCATATTTGGTGTTATTAATACACAAGTTGCTGTGGCTGCACATTAATAAGCTTGTTTTATATTTAAAATATCTGAATATTAATATCAGAGGTATTGGTTTTTACAAACAGCTTACAACCATTTGGTTGGTTAACCTGCAAAGGAAGATTAATGGTTTAAAATATGGTCATTAAGTATGGTAACAAATGTTTTTCAGTGAGGTTATTGCTACCATAAACTTTAATCAATGATTCATAGGTAGCAGCCTCTGGTTCAGTGTTCTGACTAATGGCAAATTAACCATTTCTTAGCAGTTAATAAAGACTTTTCACCGATCTGCATATAGAGCATGATTTCCTCTGTTGGTAATTACCATCGTCCCCTGGGTGCTAACTCCATCTATCCATACCAAAACCTTATTGACAGAGATTAAAAGCAGCCAATTTAATACCATTTCGCCTGAGAATTTTTTCCTTTAAATTGACTGTTTAAAGCAGCCAAAATAAATTTCAAAGAACAGGACGGCTGACTACTTAGTGACCAATTGTTTGCTGAATAGTATCAAGTATACTGTTGATATTTTTATTTTATTTTTCCTCTTTTTTTGAATTAATTTTTTTTACACTCAAATCTCAAAAGCAGGATTCTGCAAGTAGTTAATGATCTACAAAAGTGAAAAGGTCCATTTTCTGGGTATAATCACCAAAAGGTCTCTGCTGGCTTAAAAGGCATTTTATTTAGTCTTATGTGGGGGGAGAAGACTGGCCATTCTCTACAGTGGGTATGGATGTGGGAGTTGTTTGATTTTTCTGAAAGCTAACCTGAGATGGTGAAAAAAAAACAAAACCAACAAAATAACCTAGAGAGCACTAATGAATATATATACCTCATAACAGTAAAAACAAAAAGGTACACCTAACCTTTCTAAATAGCCTAAGGGCAAGAGTTTGGTTTTCAATGAAAAGGTCATCTAGAATGAATTAAAGTAATTTTCCTGCCAAGGCCCAAGCATGTGGCTTCACTTTGAAGGTTAAAATGAAGTTGTTCTTACCTGTGTATCTTACAGATGTAATTTTACACACTGCATTACAAAAAGGTGTGATACGTTTTCAGTCTGTCAAGGGAAACAAAAATTGTGACAATTAACGTATGGCCTGCAAAGGTGAAGCTTCTAATTTTTTATTAAGGGTAAAATGCATTTGTAAGTTAGTTATTTGTCCACTTTGTGCTCTTTTAGTGACACCCTTCTGTCATTTAATCGTTCTTGTGTTTTAATATTGTTCATTGTTTTTCTATGTTAAATGCTTCAGTTGGTATCTTGACCTGACGGAAATCACCCAAGAAAATACCACAGCAGGAATTTTGTATTACCAGCATGAAAAAGATGGACAGTGAGTCAGCACATGTGAGAGAGAAGACTTCCTTACACCAAAATAAAAGCATACAGATCAATACACTAATTCCTAGTTTTTATTATAAGAATTTTATTTGCAAAAAGTAATCTTTCCCAGTATCTTACCTTAAAGATAATTTCCACAAAGACATACACTCAGGAAACAAAATCAACCAGATATAAAAGGTTATTGCTTTGCCTCTCACATTGTTCAAAGACGTATTTAAAGCTTTCCAAATAGTTATCAGTGCCATCAAGGAGAATAAGAAAAAAGCCTGGAAGACAAATAGAATATCATCATCATCAAAATTCCTCTAGGACAGAACTTTCCGAAGCATTCTACCAGCTTGCATCTGGTTTTACCTACTGTGGCATTGGCTGAAATGGTCACCACCTATTTGTTTGTCATTGTTTTAAATTTTTGTAAGGAAAATTATGGACTTTAGTTTTCTCAAGCATCGCTGAAGGCATGCTAGAAGCCCACACCCCTAGCTGAGGAAACATGGGCTCCTGAATGCTCAGGAAAGTAATGCCCATGGCTGAGCTCAAGTTCTGAAGTGCAAGGGTAGGAGAATGGTAATTCAGCCTCTCCTAGAATCTCTTATAATGGTTATTCTCGCACACAAATCTAGATGCCCAGAGCCTCTCACAGTTATCGGGTGCTGAAGGGAGGAACGCTGGGGGAGAGAGGAGAGTCTGCTGAGTGCCTGGCTATGGCATCTATATCCACTATGATTTTGGTGGAACACCCGATGTTAAGATTGGGTTGGATTTCTGTTGTCAGTTACTTGGCTGAGTGACTTCTAAAGCACAAGTAATATTTCTGACAGAAAAAACTTTGATGCTAGTCTTCTGGATTCACTGTTGCCAGCAGACTATGAGAAGCATGAAAAGCACTGATCAGAACAGAGGTGTAACTGATGATTTCCAGTCAGCTCTTTGGAAAACTGTTAAATGCCTCTAACAAAAATGTTTTATCTTCCTCCCTTGTCTCTGCCCCACCCCACCCCCCTTCTCTTTTAGAAATTTCCACTTTCCTAAAGTATGTGCGTGAGTGTTTTTATTCCAAAGCATTCGTCTGTTGTGGTTAGGTTCCACAGGAGGGTTCCAGCTTGTAAAGGTTAACTGTGCAGAAATCAAGGCTTTGTGCATATTTGCAAAGGTCACACTCATCAGTAGTTCCGGAAGGACTGCTGGGAAGGGCTACAGTAACTACCCAATGATTGAGCAGTGGCTCCAGGTTTCTTTCCTTTTAAGAGTACTGTTACAATCACTAGTTGTGTCACTAGGAGATAAAGAGGCTGCTCAGTCACTTGAAATTCAATTTGTACATTACTCAAATTTACCCCACCTCTTTTCTTCACTGTTCCTGGCAGCTGCTTGCTGGCACTCTGAATTTCAAATGCCTCAGCTGCAGGAAGCAGTTTAATAAATGGGATAGGTTTTGATTAATGTAACTAGCTGAAAATAGACAATGATGCAATGCATGTCTCAGTAAGAGCCACAGACATGGATCAAACCTCTGTGTACTAAGGAAGGTTGCTGTAGCAGAGAGTTCACCCAAAGATGTATATTTATGTTTCGATAACACCTTGAAGGCTCAAAAACTGCCAATATGTAAGATTTAAACTTGTAAGCCTGTAATGTTTCTAATAGTCTTCTACAGGTGACTTCACAGTCACGAAGTTCAAATCTAGATTAACTATTTGACCTTGGCTGAGTTCCAGCAAGGGCACTGTGCACCTCACAGTGAAAATCTGGTGTTATCTGGAAGAAGACAATGCTTTTCTTTTTTTTTTTTTCTTTTTTTTTCTTTTTTTTTTCTTTTTTTTTTATTCAGTATTAGGAATGTAAGTCATTAACTGCAGTGCTGTGTACAAAACAAAGACATAAATGCATTGTTTAATTAGCAATTAACCAGCACACAAAATGTTTACATGCCTTGACACTGTTTCAGAGAAGTAGTATGGAGCTTGTATGCATACAGTGTTGGCCTATGGCTTTCATGCTAGAAACCTATTCTTTGCCTGCTCTTGCTCCCCTGAGCCACCAGCACTCAGAATCAGTATTAAATTAAAGTTCTTCCCCAGAAACTTTCAGAATCACAGGGTTTTTTAAAAAACATGTTCTATATTACAAAATAATTAAAAAACTTCAGATTTGTTTCTGTTTGTATTTTCATACTTTTGAAAGATAACTATGCTCTCAGTATTGCTTAACATACACAAATTAATATTTACATTGTTTCATTAACATTTCCAGAGAGCAAACTTTTGTTTAAGTGAATAGTTGTATAGCATTACACAAGATACCATTGACAATGAATTGTTTTTTTAATACTGAGATTGAAAACTGTTAGAGAATGGTACAGGGTAGCATTCGTACATTCATATAATCTATATTCATTTCATTGGTATAAACTATTTGTGTTAATCATTTGTGGTGTTTGGTAGAATAATGACCTGTTGTGTGATGAAAGCATCTGATTCTGAAACCAGGTAATTTTAGTATTTCAGTGGATATAAGAAATTTACTTCAAAATCTGTATTGGAAATAAAATTAAGAGGGTTTTTTCAGGCACATTGTATTGCTGTTGTTTACATACATACATATAAATAAATCACATTTAAAACCTCTTTTTGTGTTTATTTGCCTTTATTCTCAAATGCAAATGCACTGTGACCCTACAGCCTAATTTAATACATTAAATTTTATTCTTGTTTCACTGTCATCTGTGTTATCCATGCCTCCTCTCCTCCTATGTACTGAATCCATGCCCCATGAAGTTCAGAGCGTATTGTAGTTCCCTTAAAATTTAAAAACTATCAGGACAATAGATAAATGAAGTTTTTAACTTTCTAATAAGTCATCTGACATAAATAATAAACGTTTTAAGTCAGCAGTTTGCAAACAAGCCATGAGCTAATATTTGTTTGCATAAACTGTTCAGCACAGATGCATAAAAGATTTTGTGGAAATCATGATTAGTTTACAAATTGTTCACATATAGCAAAAAAAGCTGGAGTCATCAGATATTTCATTCACAATTAATAATTAAACCAGCTCTTGTAAGGAAACATACTTTATTGAGGAGGCTGTGTAGTAAAAGGAAGGGAAAATAAGACCGCAGTTGTCGCCCGCTTCTCAGAGTTCAGGAAGTAATTTTTTTCTGTTGCCATATAAACAAGAATAATAGACATACAAGAAAAGGGAATTATGGGAAAGTGGAAAAAGACATTAACAGAAATGTAAATAAATGGTAAGTTGCCCTTGAAGAAAAGGATCAAGATTTTTGACGTGGGAATGTGCTTTGATCCAGGTAGTTGAAACACTGATCTAAAGATATTGTGTGGTATTGTATTTATTATTTTTAGTGAAATACAAGTAATTAGGAAGCATTCATTTGCCTCTTTGGAAATGCACTATTCACAGGGAAAGGTAGTAGAAATGTACATACAAGTTTCTGTTGCAGAAATAAAATTAATAGAATTTAGAAATGTTATGGCAGAATACCTTGCAATGGTACCCACAAACACAGGGGAAAAATCAGAAATTAAATTCACAGTTCAGAAGTCCAAAGAAAAAGAAGAGCAAACAATATCTGAGTAACCAAGAGCAACAAAAAAGGGAGAATGAAAAGATTATGAGGTGTTTCACTTTGCCATGTAAAAATTATCCTACTTTGTAGCTTTACTGTTACTTGGAGTACAGCTAGAGGTTCAAGAGTGTGAAGAGGTAATGGCCTGGGCATGAACCTCGTGTGCCTGAAAAGTTGGACAAGGTTTGGGTTTGGACTATCTGTTACTCTTCTATTAAGAAGGTATCATCATTGTGCACTTTGTGAGGTCAAGTTTTGAATTACTGGGTGCACACAACTAGGTCAGTAACCATAATAAATACATAAATAAATAAATTTGGTTACATGTAAAGACTTTTAAGAGTTTCTTTTTAATCCTGAGAAAGAGTACTTTGTTAACTTCTATTATTACTCTTTGTGCCATCCTCTTTGAAGACAGCACTATATGCATGAGAGACATATTTATTATATTCTTACAGCCTGTGAAAACGTACCTAATTATGCAATATCAAAAATTTATCAAAGTATTCACATTTTAAAGTTAGTGGATTTAATTCACTGATACAACAGACAGAAAGAAAACTCAGTTATTAATTTTATACTGCTGCTCAATTGGTACTGAATGTTTCACCACCAGTTGAGTTCTGCATGATGCTTTTGGTAATTTATTGTTATTGTTTCTGGTATAAAGTAGCTGCTCACTTAAATATAGAAGGTCTTGCTGTCTTGTGATCTTCAGTTGCTCCTTGTGTAACACTGAATGGCAAGAGGAAAAGTTTCATTTGAGACACTCCTGTTTTCACAGAATTACCTTCATTGGAAAAGCCCTTCAAGATCACTGATTGCAACTGTTAACCTTACAATGACAGGTCCTTCACTAGACCATATCCCTAAGTACTAACATATAATTCTTAAATACCTTTAGGGATGGTGACTTCATCACTGCCCTGGGCACCCTGTTTCAATGCCTGATAACCCTTTCAGTGAAGAAATTCTTCCTAACACCCAATCCAAACCTCCCCTGGCACAACTTGAGTCCATTTCCTCTTGTCCTCTTGTAACTTCATTGAACAGATTCATCCCCACCTCTTTATAACTTCCTTTATGGTAGTCGTAGAGAGTGATAAGGTCTCCCCTCAGCCTCATTTTCTCTAGGCTAAACAACCCCAGCTCCTTCAGCTGCTCCTCATAAGACATGTTCTCGAAATCCTCCATCACCATTGTTGCATTTCTTTGGACAGGGTCTAGTAGCTCAATGTCCTTACCATAGTGAGGAGCCTAAAACACAGTGTTTGAGGTGCAGCCTCACCAGGGCCGATTACAGGGTTAAGGTCAAGTCCCTGGTCCTGCTGACCACACTATTCCTGATACAGGCCAGGATGCTGTTGGTCTTCTTGGCCACCCGGGCACACTGCTGGCTCATGTTCAACCAGCTGTGAATCAGTACCCCCAGGTCCCTCTCTGCTGGACACCTTTCCAGCCACTCCTCCTCAAGCCTGTAGCACTGCTGGGGGTTCTTGTGGCCAAAGTGCAGGACCCTGCATTTGGCCTTATTGAAACTCATGCAATGGCCCATCAATCAAGCCTGTCTAGATCCTTGCTCTCAAACAGATCAACATTTTTACCCAGCTTAGTGTCATCTGCAAATTTACTAAGGGAGCACTCTATACCCTTGTCTAGAACACTGACAAAGATGTTAAAGTGGCCCCAGCGCTGAGCCCTGAGGAACACCACATGTGACTGGCCACCAAATGGATTTAACTCCGTTGACCATAACTCTTTGGGCCCTGCCATCTAACTAGCTTTTTAACCCAGCAAAGCATATGCCATCCAAGCCATGAGCAAACAGCTTCTCTAGGAGAATGCTGTGGGAAATTCTATCAAATGCCTTACTAAAGTCAAGATAACATCCACAGCCTTTCTCTCATCCAATAAGTGGGTCACTCTGTCTGAAGTGAGACTGAGGAAAAGAAGGCATTAAGCTCCTCAGTCTTTTCCTCATTCATCTTGTAATTTTTCCTCCTCTATCTAATAGGGGATGGAGGATCTCCCTGGTCTTTCTTTTGCTATTAACACATTTGTAGAAATGTTTCTTGTTACGTTTTACCTCAGAAGCCAGATTAATTTCTATCTGGGCTTTGGTTCTTCTAATTTTTTCACTGCATAGCCTCACAACAGCTTTATAGTTGTTGTGGGTTACCAGACCCTTCTTTCAAAGCCCATAAACTCTTCTTTTTTCCATCAGTTGCAGGAAAAGCTGCCCATTCTGCTGGCTCACGTTACAGCACATGAGGACAGTCTGCTCCTGTGCCCTGAAGACTTCCTTCTTAAAAAGTATCCAGCCTTCCTGGACTCCTATACCCTTCAGAACTACTTCCCAAGGGATTCTATCCAGTAGCCTCCTAAACAAATCAAAGTTTGCCTACGTGGCAACGTGGGCACCTTGCCCCTTCTAATGTCTCTGCTGCCCCCCCTCCTAACATCTCTAAGAACAGGCAACTCTGTCACTTCATGGTCACTGTGCCCTAGACAGCCTTCAACCTCTATGTCACCTACCAGTCCTTCTCTATTTGCAAAGCTTGGGTCCATCCAGCAGGGCGCCTTCCCTGGTTTGTTCACTCACCAGCTGTATCAGGAAGTTATCTTCCACACATTCCAGGAACCTTCAGGAATGTTCCCTCTCTGTTGTGTTGTACTTCCAGCAGACTACTGGGAAGTTGAAGTCCCCCACAATAACACAGGCACGCGAACATGAGAATTCTCCTAAGTGCTTCTGGAACTTCTCATCTGCCTCTCTGTCTTGGTTGGGTGGTCTATAACAGATTCCCAGTGAGATATCAGCCTTGTTGGCCTTCCCCTTCATTCTGATCCAAAGACCCACAACCCTGTCATCACTGTACTTGATTTCAGAACACTTATAACAGCCCCTAACAAACTGTGCCTCTCCACAGCCTCTTCTTCCGTGTCTATCCCTTTTGAAGAGCTTGTAGCCATTGACTATGGCACTCCAGTTGTGTGAGGTATCCTATCCCACTTCTGTGGTTGCCACTATGTCATAATTTTTCTGGTGCATCATGACTTCTAGTTTTCCCTGTTTGTTGCCCATGCTGCATGCATTGGTACAGATGCAATTCAGATGGGCTAATGATCCCAGAATCTTCTTGTGAGTGGAAGCCTTAATTCCTATCTGGCATTTCTCAGGCATTTCCATGTTTCTAAATTGGAAACTCCTTCCCCACCTCCACTTAAAAATGGCAGAGGGAGGCCTCTCCAAGGCCCTTAAATCCCTTTTGATTGCTCTCGGACTATGAGTCTCAGTTTCTTCCCCACCTGCATGGAAGATTGATAATGGATAATAGTCTGAGGACCATACTGAACTTTGTTTACTTCTTCACTGTAATCACGCTAAATGTGTGGCCACAATAAATAAAGAATAATATATATTAGTCTCTTAGATAATGCTTGTTCGCAATGTATCCTTTTCATCTACTATCCTTCCCATAACATTTCAGTTAATATTTAATCTTTCTAAATATTGACTACTCAAACAACAATAAAACCAATGTCTTTTTTTTCCCTCTTTCTACTAACAGAGCTGTTGTCTGCTCTTAGTATCCTTTAAAGCAGAATTCATTATCTCAATCTTGTTAATATTCTGAGGAACTGCTTTATATAGTTGCAGGTTAATGCTGACCTGCAAGTGTTATTTCTTAATAAAAATGACAC
Organism: Apus apus; assembly: GCF_020740795.1. NCBI lineage: Eukaryota > Metazoa > Chordata > Aves > Apodiformes > Apodidae > Apus > Apus apus. The sequence continues at coordinate 63,327,740 of NC_067312.1, read as the reverse complement.
CTGGTTCAGCTACATATATTTATACAATTACAGTACCAGGGAAAAGCCTAACTTAGAGAAGATGCACTAAATAACATCAGAGTATCACTTAATCATGGAATGCCAGGTTGGAAGTGACCTCAAGGATCATCCGGTCCAACCTTTTTAGATAATACTATGGTTTATATGAGACGGCTCAGCACCCTGAGCACTACTTCGGCAGGTCAGGGTCCTGCCTGTTGTCAAGCACCAGCTAGTGTTTACCACAGAATGTATCAGTTCTTCTGCATCTTTCTTTACAAATGTACTTAACTGAGTGTTATCCCAGTAGAAAGGACAGAAATTTTCGTTAAAGAGAACACTGTATTATGACAGCATTAAATTAATCATCTGCAATCACTTTTAAAATATTTTATCTATTGTCTGCAGTTAGAAGGCTGCAAGTTAGGAAAATATTTTTGCTGACATAAGTGAAATATAATTCATATTAATAATATATTATATATAATATATAATAATTAATATAATAATAATTAAAAAATGAGTATATCCCTCTATCCAAGCAGTGTGTGTATGTGTGTGTGCATGTATTTATCATACCTGTAAGTATGTAACTGTCTATGTGCAAGAATGTAAGTCTATTTTAGCAACGTCAAGAAATAATCAAATTTTCTTCTCTAAGAAAATAAGGAAAACAAATTAACTAACCAGCACAGACTAAAATAAAATTAATCATAACAGAGGGGAATGTTTTCCTGAAGTGATCCATATTCACACATCCTTCTGTGAGGCTTTCATACATTTGGTGACATTGTGAAATGTCATTGAAGGAAAAGCATGTCGGTTTAGCCTTGAGCAAACATACACATAGTAGAAGAAATGTGAGTATGTAATGCCTTTTTCTTCTTCCAAGAGGGACCTTTTTTGCTATATAGATAACTGAAGTTAAGCTCAGGCTAGTGAGGTGCTGCATGATAAGAACTTGGTTAGCAAACACATAGAGAGATTGAATGACTTGAATAATAAAATCCCCAGCAGTGTGTTTCAGAGCTAACTGCATTTGCACTCTGCAAGGAGATCAATGCTTCTCCCTCATTGATTTTCTTCAGTAGCAGAACCAGGATTATGCACAATGTGAAACTGTATTCCCAGACATATTCAATCTGATTTGCTAGTCTGTACCAAAAAGGCATAGTGTTGTACTGAAAATATAAGGTTAGAAAAATGTAACATAACACATTTTTACTTCTAGTAAGGCTGCATGTTAAACAGATGCATCATAATATATTCTGGGTGTCATGCAATCCATTTCAGAAAAATATTAGATTGGTGCTGAAGAGCTCATATATATATATATATTCCAAAAAATGTTCAGAGATGACAAAGAGAGAAACTGAAATACATTGCATTCACATCACTTTAAAGCACAGTATAAGTTATCTCTGGCAAATTTGAGCCTTAGTGTAAACACATAAAAAGAAATAATTTCTTCAAAAACTTCACAGAAGGACTGTAGTACATCTTCAGAACATAAGTAACCTTGTAATTCACAATGTATGCCAGTTTTCAAAAAGTCATAATTACAGTAAAATATGTAAGTGGGAAATGACAGCTGACATGATCTTCATTCTGATGTGCAATTTCCCCTTGTTTATAGCTTCACTCACAAGCCTTGGGATCACCATCAAATGCTGCTCAGCTGTATTGCATTTGGAACACAAGAATTTAATTAAATTAGCTCAGATTTTTCGTAAGCCATTTGTCGGTGGACACAGGCAAAAACAGAGATGAAGGAGAAAGACAGAGCAGTGATATCTTGAAAAAAGTATTTATTGTCTTCTGCTTCTGCCATTCCAGGCTTTAGACAAGTAGACACTGGTCCTGGGAGCTGTAAGCTTCTTGTGAAAAAGTGGTAGAATAATACATGTCCTAGAGAGACTCATGTGTACTTTACAGACATTATCCAGAACATGAGCTTTATCTAAATATCATAATTTGAGATCACAATTTATTTATATTTGTGTTTATTCAATGCTATCACCCAGCCAGGCATGTATGCACACCTACTGCAGTTCTTACATCATCCAAATACAATAAATGGCTAGCAGGAAGCTTTAAGTTATTGCTACATAAAAACTAGGGCTGATGCATCCATAAGATTAGCAATTCCTGGTTGGTTGAGTGGGTAGGGTTTTTTCAGCTTTTACAGACATGATCATATGAGTGGATAGATACTGCTCTGCTGCTTCCAGCTGCTCTGGAAGGCATTACTGAAAAATCTGAGTTCCATGAAGTGGACAAAGAGTGCTGTGTGTTACTTAAGTGCTAAGGGTGGCAAGCAGCACACTGGAATAGTTCTATCAAGTGTTAAAGGTCTGAATAGCTCTGATGAGACTAAGCAGCAACTTAGAAGCAAAGTGTTCCCTTAAACTCAGGGGAAAATAACTCCGAATTTCTTTATTTTACTCTAGTATAGACAAAAGCCTACACATGGGCCTCGTATATTTTTTACTTAATACTGGATATATTTGTAAAAATCCACTGGCCTATGTCCTTATATTCTTTGGTTGAATAAGGACAGATGTATGGACATATCTAAGTACTTTCCAAAACAAGACCTTACTCTTGATCCAAAACTCATTAAAATTATTGCAAGACTTTCCACTGTTCTGAGTTCATGAAGCTCAGTATTTCATTCTTGAAAAAACACTTTCACCACCTGCTTCTGAGGTGATTTCAGTTCCAAGTTAAAGTTAGATGCTAAACCAGTTCACTGAAAACTGTCTTGTTAATGAGAAAGTTACATATTTAGGACATGTTACTATCATCTAGCAGTCTAAAAAACTTTGTAAAGTAATTTGATAGTGAATAAGTAGGGGGATGCACACAGAAAACTAACACCATTGTTAAACCTCAAAAGTATGCTAATAAGTAGGGTGATAGACATGAAACTCCAAATAATGGAGCTGTTATTCTAGCCCACCAGGCTGTCTCCAGGGTCTACTAAGTGGATTTGCCATGCTGTGACTAAACGTATCTCCAATTTAGTACTTCTCATAGCCTAAACTATCATGTTGCAGTATGTTCTCCCATTCATCAAACCAAATCAGGTTTAGAAGAAAACATCTTCTTCCAGTTAGAAAGGAATCATATGTTTGTGTTACTTGCACACTATTTATTTGCTTGCACATAAAACAGAAGAATTGTCCAGAAATTACCTTTTTGTGAAAGAGACTATCAGCACAAGAATATCAGTGTGTTTGTCAAGAAATAAAAAGGAGCCTTTTAAGAGAAAAAACTAGAAGGAAAAACAAAACAAAACAAAACTGCAAAATATCGTGAACTCATGAACACGTGTATGCGCGTGTTTGTCTGACCTGAAGTTGATTGCAATGCAGAGCATCCTCCAAGAATTATCTGAACCCAGGTTAGGCTGGATTCATCTACAGCTACTTGGCATTGACTAGAAACTGTATTTAATTTCTTTTTACAGCAGCCACACTCCGCCAATAAAAGATCAAATTATTTTGGTTACTGGGTTGAATTTTTTAAAAGTACTTGCTGTTCCTCTTGAATCTGCTCTCAGTTACAGCTCTCTAAAGGGTCTGGCCCAGTGGTGGTTCTATAAATTCAAACATAAGTGGAAAAAGCTGCTCCTAACACAGAACACACAAATCTGATGTTAAGTGATTTTTACTCCACTTCATCTTTTTATACAGTTTCCAGCTCTGAAAGTTGGCAGTTATGCAGAAAGAAAAAAAAGAAATAATTAAAAAATCTGTGTTGTGCACTGTCTCCAATTTTCTATTGACCATTTACAGCAGAGAAATGCACTATTACAGTGCACTTGAAAAGCACTCAGATTAACTCATCCCAGCTTGCCATACGTACAAAGTGGTACATTTTTAGAGAAATTACATTAAAATGAAGACAGACAAGCAGGAATTGCATTGTGGTTTTATTTCTTATTATTGGCAGTTACATTTCCGTCCACTTTTTGACATCTGTTTAAAAAAAAAAAAAATGGAAAGGAAAAGTAGTCTTAAAGAAACCGCATAGCTTCTTAAACAGAAAAAAAAAAAAAAAAGTGTGATGTTCGGCTTTTATCATCCTCTCCTACCTGTTATTACAGTATCATTAATGTTGGATAGAAACCTGATCTTCCAGTCATTCATAATCATTAAAATTCCCTTGGTTATTCTACAGATGTGGGGCTGCTTGGTCAGTGCCTGGCACAATTCCAAGTCAAGCACAGTGAAAACCTTTGTAGCAACTGTAAGAGAGCCTAGTCCTGGATCAGGTGCTATAGCAGGTGTCTGCTGAGAGAAAGTTTCACTGTTCTTTTTTTTTTAATTTTTGGAATTTTTTTTCCCCCCATTTCATTAAAAGGCTGTATATTAAAACCTTTTTTTTAAGCAAAAGTCACATGAGAGTTTGGTTCCATGGAGTGGCTGTTGGGAAGATCTGTCTTGTCCTCCTGGAAGAAAGTTTTCTCCGCCTTTGCTTTTTTCTTCTGTGACCATTTTCTTGGCCTCTCCATTTACTCCCACACTTCCTTATATTAATTCTCTCAAAGTTTCTTGCTCAGCCAGAGGGCCTCTACCCTCTCTATTTTCCTCATCTCTTTACCTTCACCATTCCTTCACCATCTTCTTGGTGGCACCACTACTTCTCCTCCTTCAAATCCTTGACTCTTTCCTGCCCTTCACTTTCCTTTCCATTCTCCATGTTTTCTGTGTTGTCTGAAGCTCTTCATCTTTGTATCTCACATTGGGATTCACCTCCATGTCTTCCCATCACCAGTTTCACAAGAGGACTCTTGACTTTGCATCCCCTTCACACCAGGTTGTCTTCAGAGTCTTCTGGAGGGATTACTTAACTCATGGTGTAGATCTATCTTAAAAGGAGGTCTCCTCCTCCTTGATGTCCTGTCAATGTCCAGTGACATAATGAAACACAGGGCATTTTGTACCTACAGTTCATTCACGTTGTGGCTTACAGAGGGCCCTAAGGACTGATTGGAAGACTCTGACTGCATTTACCATGCATTTTCTTCAAACACAATGTACTTCATTTTGTGTGCTGGAGATAGAGCTTGATGTTAGAGAGGGAGAGGTCATTCATTACTGTTCCCAAGATTAGCTGCTAATTGTTACATATTACCAGTTTCACTTTTTATTTTATCAAAGTAGATGATGGAGCAAGTAGTTCCTACAGACAGTAAGTGGTCTAGAGATTCAAAGATACAAAGCCAAAGTCTGTACTCAAAATGTGAGGCAATTGCTTAAGTACTTATTTATATATACAACCACTTCAATTACCCTGCATAGAAAGGTAAAAAGAGTAAGAAAACAGGACTCTACAAGCAAAAAACCCACCAGTTACCTGTGTTTCCTGCTCATTACGTATTACCTTAATGAAGGTACCAGTTACCAGCTACCTTCCTGCTGCACAAGATGCCTTTGGCTCAAAAAACTTTCTTCCATCTACTTAACCTGCTCCTCTTTATATCACTGCAAGAAAATCCTATCAGCCATTGCAAAAAAATTATGTTTCTGATTATGACCCAATTTACAACCTACATTCAGAACCAGCAATGTACAAGTATTACAAATACAGCTTGAAAAGGCATAGGGAGTTCTACTGTCTGGTTTTGGTGACTTGCAGTCTTAGGAATTATACAAGGGAACTCTTAAGCATATGGTAACTGTAAGGCTCTCTGGCTGCACTGCCATTTAAATTAAACAACATCCTTATTAGCATACAGGAAACAGAGCTGTCTTTTAATGTTCAACAATGCACCACATTGTGAAAGGAAAGTTATTATGTCCCAGATGAAAATGGTTTCTTTCTCTTATTTATTTAGCCCAGTATGTAGCTAAGCACACCAGGGTAAATGAGAGAAGATTTTAAAATTCATGTTGTAACCACATATGTCAAATACAGCCTAATACAAATAAATAAAATCTGGACATAGAACTGATGATGCTGGACATATAAATTCAATGGATTAGGTCTTCCCTTCCCTTCCTCTTCTTCTTCTTCTTCTTCTTCTTCTTCTTCTTCTTCTTCTTCTTCTTCTTCTTCTTCTTCTTCTTCTTCTTCTTCTTCTTTAAATCAATATTGGCTCTAGGTGGCAGAAAAAAATTGCACAGTATTTGAGTGAACACAACAAATTTAACTCACAGGAATCTGACTGCATTTCTTAGGCCTTTGGAGATATCTGCTTGCAATTTCAGTGGCTACAGAACACAAGTTGGAACAAAACATGAAAACACTGCATAGCCCATAATTCAAATTCCTGTAAGCAGAGGATTTTCCAATAAAATCCAGATACTTGAGAAGTATGGAAACTGCTGTGGTTCAATAAATTTGATTGAGTGTCCTTGCCCACTTCATATAGTACTAGTCAGTGGGGGGAGGAGGGGAAAGAAAGATAGAGAGGAACCATTAAGCACTCCCAGCAGAAAAAAACCCACACTAAACCAACAAACAAAAAAGAGAAACAAATAAACAAAAACAAGAACAACAAACCTACGCCCAGACCTAAAGATAATACAGACTTCACTATTAGGTCTCCAGATTTAATCTTGTGGAAATTCTCAAGAAGTCTGCAAATCTCATCATACTGCAAACAGTTGAAGGCACTACTAAATGTAGTGAATGAAAAATTTACTACTTCTAAATAGAGTGGTTGATCGATTTGACATGTGACTGAAGGCTTCTCTTTTCTGCAAGCTATATGTAAACCTTTTCATTTTCTCGCCTCTCCTGCAGCTCCCAAATATTGCCTCTCTGCTGGGTGCTACAATGTTCTGAGGAAAGTAACCCACTGTATTGTTCTGAGATGACTGTCCTCTAGGACCTTCATCCTGCAAATAATTGCTACCAATTTTACTGCCAGAATGAATGAAATTACTCTTCAAGGAATTTACAAAACACATTTTGTTCAAATTATTTTCGTGATCTGACAATTTTTATTTGCATGACGTCAGGAATGTTTTACCTCAAATTATTACAAACCTGCATAGCAAGGCTGGATGTTTTATGTTGAGGCACTGAGACAGGTAAGAACAATGAGGGAATGCTGCCTAAACACAATGTTATGCGAAAATCCTCAGTTATAATGAAAAAATCCTAAATATTTGCAGTGATTTAAGACTTGTCTTGCTGGGGTGGGTATTTATTTGTCTGATAGCAGAAAAATGTACTTGCTGTGGATTTCAGGGGAAAGGAATGGAAAGCGACCCTTCTGGAATCTCCAGCCCACCAAAAGACAGAATGAATGTCCACAAACATATTAAAACAGAGAACTGAGTGGGACAAGGAAAGATTTACAGGAGAAGAGAATACAGCCCTTTCCTGTGATGCTTGAGCTCTGATCAGAAATGCCTTGTTTTGGATAATCTCAGAAGTGGAGAAAGAAGGTGAAAAAAGAGACAAATAATTTGAGAAGATGATAAGTTTTAGAAAACGGGGATTCGGTATGTGATAGTGTTGCAAGATCAAGATCACTTTATCTGAGCAGAGTCTTCTCAGATCAAATACTCTGGAAGAATCGCAGCTATCAGTCCTGTGTGCCCTTGTCAAGCTTTGCTATTAAATAAAAAAACAAAACCACAAAAAACCCCAAACAGCCAAAAAAATCCAAAACACCGAGAAAAAAAACACAAAATCACAAACAAACAAAAATAAAAAACCCAACCACATGCACACACAGAGATTCACAAAACCAAAGCCATTTTTCAAGTTTGGCATCCACATTGGAGAAAAAAATACTTTATCTTGTTACCACATTATCTTGTTGGGTGTAGTTAGAAAATGTGGTGTTCCTGTTACTATAGCTCACCACTCAGCTTAGGAGAAAGAAGCATGCTGTGACACAGTGAACATTTTGATCTCTGAGGACTTTCTTCAGATTTCAGAAAATAACCGTAACCTCTTTGGATCTTTAAACTACAGTCTGGATAAAATGAAATGAAATGAACATGGAGTTGAATTTAATTTCTGATCTTTGTTCAGCCAATCTCAACATTTTAACCTTATCTCTATAATTTAAACATCTGAAGAATAGTGTCTAGGAATAGCTTCCAGGTGGTGATTCTGCACTGGAACTTTGTGTGCTCTCTCAGTCATATGGGTCTCACAGCCTAGTTCATAGCAGAATATTATCTTGAGTAGAGCTTCAGTGCAGTTTTCCACATTTGCCTCTTCTGTTTCCTTCACAACACCTGAAAGCCTGGCATATTTTCTGTATGAACTCTCCTTGGCATCACCCATGTTGCTCTGCAAAGAGAAAAGGATCATTAAGGTATGTTTCTAATTTCCATGTGCAGTCTCTGGTTATTCCTCAGTCTTGACTGGTGTACGTTGCTATACCTTCTAGTACCTGCTTCCTCAGTGGTAGGTGGCTGTGAAGTTTAGTTGTAGATATTACAACATTTATTTCCTTCTGTGGGAAACGGTTCTTTTTCTTCCCCACAAAATGCCTTTTAAGTCAGCAAAGACCTTCTGCTGATCATACCCAGCTAATGGAACAAAAATTGTTTTCCTGACTTTTCTGAACATTACTAATCAACAATACCACCAATATGAGAGATGCCAAAAATAGTAAAGATATTTAGCATCTAACATACAAGCTTCTTTGTTTGGGGAGAGGGAGTCTCTTTAATGTGAAGCTAGAAAAAACCCGATTAATTCATCCCCCACCTTCGCAGGGTAGCATTTGGTTTATAGAGAGCTGCAATGTGTTTCAAAGCAACATTCACCTAGATTTGTCTTCTGCAAACACTGTTTTTTACTTCAACACTGAGTTCCTATTCTTTTCCTGCTGTTGACATTTCTCTTTCGACTTTGCCTGTGTTCCTCTCAGTGTTTGTTGGCAGGATACAAGAGCTAACCTCCATTTGTATTTTTAGCTTTGCATTTCATTGAGAGTTTTGGATGTTTGCAATGAGAAACTGAAAATTAAACAGCTGTGTCTTGGCAGCCCTGGAAATGCTGCTCATTGAACTCCTTGAGCAATTCAGAAAACATCTCTGCTGAAGAATGAAACATGGTTTATGTGACTGTGTCACATGAGTTGGAGGAAAGTACTAATACTATGAATGGTTTATATTACTTTGCATAGCTGGCATCAAAACCTTTGTTTAACATTCAAGTAAGAGAGAGATGAAAACTTAAGCAAGCTATGGTTAAGGCAGTCTAAAGGTCAAAACTGTAATATTAAATAAATCTTACATGGTTTCATAAACCTTAATTTATTGTCTATGTGCAACTGACATTTTAGCTCTTGGTTTAATACCAAGCACTTCAAAGAATTCTTGTAGAAGAATAGTCGATAACCCTCTTACACGGTATAATTGGAATTCTGCATGTTAGAACATTTGGTTTCTGAAAGATTTTTGTAAATGTTAATAGCTGTCTTTTAAAATGGTGTAAGTGTGAAATGCTATGAAAAGCAAAGGCTTAAATGTCACCATGTCTATAATTTTCATATTGTAAAAACTAAATAAGTTTTTCAGAATGAAAAATATAAAGGCCTTCTGCAAGTTTGAAGATATAAGCTAGCTCATTATTAGTTTTTCAAAACTGGTATGACAGACATATTTTGTAAAACTCTGTGAGTTTTAGGCTAAAAAATATAGTTGAACATGTAACTATCTGACAGTGTTATTACTGCAAAGTCTTCCTATTTACTGGTACCCATTATCTGAGTATGAATAATTCATAGCAATAAAAGGATTTACATGGAAAGCCTCTAGAGTCTCATCAGCAGTAGTCTCTTACAGACCCACTGGCACTCAAACTGAAAAGCTACTCACATGTGTCATGGTTGAGTACTACAATTTTCACCTACTAACAGGGGACCCTAGTATGTCGGTAGGAAGGCTTGTGTCACTTCTTTGTGAGAGAGGTTGTGTATAACTGGAATGGAAAGCACAGATGTTTTAAGGTCAAGTGTGCATACCTTTTCCATTCATTTAGGTGGATAATGGAGCCATGTATTTTGGATTACTGAAACCTGAAAAACTCTGGTTTTCATAGCCTAGCCCTCTACATTCTTTGTTAGTAAAGTCAATAGCACAGTAACAACCATGTCACAAAAAATAAGAAATTATTATTTATGACTTCTTTATCTTAGCATACCTAACTATCTTTTAAGAATAAAGATGTAGGTCAAGACAACCACCAATTTTCTTATTCACAATAAGAATAGAAACCTTCATCTGGACCTATAGAGTCCAGCAGTCTAATATGAACATGCAGTAAATGTTAGCTAAAGTATATTATTTTAGAAAAGGACATTTGTTCATTCCACATTCTGAATGATGGATTATTTTATTATTACATATTTTCCTTCTCCACCCCCCATCCCCCCACCCCTCCCCAATTTCCATCTTTTCATTCAAAAGAAATCATCAAGTGACCTTGAAATCTGCACTGGTATTTTTCTGGCAGAGAAAGAAGCTCTATTTTCTCATTTGCAAAAATGAATAACAATTTGATCATTCTTAAAACTTCTGAAAGGTTAATTATGCTCTCTCCATGAGCAGTGAATAAAAACCTGCTTTATCTCTGCCCAAATGAAACCCACAGGGCTCCCACTCCCTCTAACTCTGCCTGGGGACCAAATTCTGCAAGCTGTCAATTAACTCCTATCAGCTCATAGATCTGTGTGAGCTGCAGATGATTTTCTCATCCGAAAACTATGACAGCTCTCATTTGCCAGAGCTGTTGGGTGACTTAAAAAAATTCACAGCAGGAAAGTGTTATCTCACTTTGGGTTTGGTGAAGAGAAAAAGAAAGAGAGAGAAACTGAGAGGCACAAAGGTCCTGGGTTAGCAAGAGTTCATTTCTAACTCTAAGATTTCCATCTGGTTGCAAAACCCCACTTGAACTCAAATTACGTGTTTCAAACAATAGCAGAAACTGAACATGTACTGTACCACGGCAATGTTTTCCTTGAGTGGGCTTATTTTTGGCTTTTTTTTGGCTTTTTTTTTTTTTGGCTTTTTTTTTTTTATGTATATTGCTGCATAAAAGCCAACCATGTAGGAGAAGATACTGGCAAAATAATAGAGCTAGTAAAACAGAAACTCCAGCACTAAACATTTAGCCTGCTGGAATTACTTCCTGGTTGAAAAAGGGCTTTATAATTTGGAAGTCAGAACAGCAATCTGAAAGGGAAAGGCTGAGTGTGTGAGAGAATATTATTTCACTTACCTTGCAAGTCTAATTGTGTTGTTTCCAAACAAAATAAGAGGAAGTAAAAAATTGCACTGGGTATTTGGCAGTAATTACATTTCTGCCCATTTATTTTATTTTTGTAATTTACGGTCAGCTCTTGAAAAGTCGGATTCAATAGTTCGCAACAAAGACACAGGAACTGGTGCTGAAGCTCTGCAAAGGTTAGAAGCTGGAGCTAAAGTAATTAATTTTAGTTCTGTTATAAATAGATTGTCTTACACTTAGAATGTGTATGGGACTCAGGAATCTGGGTTCTGCTCATGGCCCTGCTTTGACCTTTGGAAAACTGTTCATTCTCCCTGTATGGTATTACTGGCTTAGCTGTAAATAAAAAAAGTAAATTAAAAAAAAAAAAAATTGTTCAGTCTGTTGCATTCTTAATTTCTGTAAATCTAAAATGCAAGCTTTTCAGGACAGGCATAAGACGACCTTGTCTTGTTGGAGGTTCTTACTCAAAAGAATACAGTAGTAATAAACCCATTACTCTTTATTTGAGGAAACATAATTTGAGAGCTAATTAAAAAAAAAAAAACGTTCTGATGTAGCTCCACATTTATATGATTTTATTTGCCATAATATTCTTCCTTCTCTGTCTTTCTCTCTCTCTCTTTTTTTTTTTTTTTTCCCTCATGCTCCTGATTTGTCAAAGCTGTCACCAAGTAAACCATTCTTGACATCACAGTCAGTCAACTGAGCTCATCACGAGATGAGATGTGTTTTCCACAGGAAGCTTCTGTGTTGTATTAAATTTTTCTCTGAAAGTTGGAAAGTTCCACTGTTGTCAAGTACACCAGGACTTCACATCAGTGTTATTAACATCAATACATGACAGATTTCTGGGCAACCTACAACTTTGGAAAAATTGGACTCAGCTGGTTAATAGAAAGGGGGAAACAATACTTAAAGAAGGTGAGCTAAAAGCTAACTATACTGAGAGGAGCTTTTGGAAGTACATCTATATCTACAGAGCAATCTATTAATGTGGTACCTGATTTTTTGTGAAATCACCTTATTCTGGTTTAGTTTCAGAGTTCCTCTTAAAAATTATTAGTAAAACTACTCTTTCAGCTATATTATAATCAGCAATGTGGAATAAAATTGTGGAGTATTTTTAATTCTTTTAGAAATTTCTGAAACAGGCTGCAATGTGATATATTGAAATATCTTTGTGAGGCTTTATCTTCTTTTCATTAAGCAGCAGAACAAAACAGCTATCATTAAATACATGTTGTTTATGTGGCAATATTATTCCACATTTTTAAAAAGATCAAACAAAGGCTGCAAATTCATAATGATCTAATTACATTTTAAATGCAACAAGAAACTTTAATGAAAAGTTTCAGGTTTCTTAATTATGCTATCAATATTACCTAACAAAGAGAGAAATGGAAAACCTATTAGGAAGTAAATAACTTAAATTGCTGAAAAACATGTAAAATATTGAAGTATTATCATTTTACGATTCTGTATAGCAACACATATTTTTAGATTTTCAGAAAAAGTCCTCAACAACACATCTGAGAACACAAAGTCACAGAACAATTCACCTGTGCCAGAATAAGTATACAAAAACTAGAGGTCAAGATGTAAAACCTTGGAGCACCTGGTAAACTACTAAATATTTTTTATTTATCTGTGTAAGAAGTAATATCTATGCATTCTTTCCTCTGCTATTTTCTTGAAGGCCTTGTGATTTCTTTCCTAGTCTTTGGTTACCATTCTTTTCTCTTCCTCTCTATCACAGTTTCTTCAGCCATAATTCATTTGATCCTAATTGCTCTGTTTACATTAGGAATTGTTTATTTTCCATCCAAAGTAATAAAACTTTGGCAAAATTAGTAACACAGCTACTAGTTTCGTAATTAATGTGCTTGTAAAGTCAAGGAAAAAACCACAAGAATATGGGAAAAGCATCTAATACTTCAGTGAATTTCATAAGTGTTGCAAAGTTTCATCTGCCAGAAGCAAATGGCTCATCACCCTGGCAGGTGCAGCTCACTCATTAATGGTGTGATTTCGGGATTCATTAAGAAAATAAAACCAATGGTAGCATGGTCAGTACAGTATAGTTAAATGAAATTCTTCAGTGTGTGGACAAATGGGGAGAACGGACTGGCTGAATGTCCAAATGGTTCATGGGAAACTCAAAAGGACAGTTCATGCCCTCAAAAGAAGGCCTGACCTCTGCCAGTTGTTTTAAATGTCAAAAGGAAAAAGTGTGTATAGGGAACACAAAGAGGTTATTTTTGTGTGGAGACTAATATTCCTTGCTGATTCACACATCTAACAACTTTTCTCATTACAAATGAATCAGTGACATTCTGGAGCTCTCAGTGTACTGGCTGTAAGCAGAAAGATGTCAACAGCCCACATTTGGAAATGGCAGCTCTGCTCCGGCACTTCCCTTGTCACTAGTGTCTGTATTTCTTCCATTTAGTCATTGGACTCATGAGTAGGTTGAACTGTCATTTCTAGGGAACCCTAGAACATTTCTCCAGTATTAAATGTAGTTGAAGATTTTTCAGAAAAAAATTTTGAAAAGACCCTGCCAGCCACCATTGATGTCAGCCTACTACATTCCTTGTCCTGTGAAATCAACATTTTCCTCTGCTTTTACACTGAAAGGTGGGGCACAATTTGGAAACAAGAGCTTGTATCCAAAGCTTACTGTAACAGGAGATACAGGAGATGCAGCACATTTGCAAAGCCCCAGACTTGTACATAACCGCCAGGTGCAAATAAGGGCTTGTATGAGCAAGTTTAAAATGTTTACCAATATTTGCCCATTCAGTGCTCTTAGCTATCTGCCAATGCAAAACCATCCTTATGCTAAGTTCAAAAGTGCTTGTGTACATTTCAGGTTTTATTCTAATTTGCATTCCATTTTTTTGAATGCAAAGTAGGAACAGATGAATCACAGAATCATAGAATAGTTTGGGTTGGAAGGGATCTTTAAAGGTCATTCAGTCCAATCCCCTGCAGTGAGCAGGAATGTCTTAAACTAGATTAGGTTGCTCAGAGCCCTGTCCAACCTGATCTGGAATGTTCCCAGGGATGGGCATTCTAACACCTTTCTAGGCAGCCAGTTCCAGTGTTTCACCACCCTCTCTGTAAAAAAATTTCTTCCTTATATCTAGTGCAAATCTACCATCTTATAGTTTAAAACCATTACCCATGAAACCCTAAAAGATTTCTGTAAACACTCATAAACAGAACACTAGCAAATTCACTTAACTCTTCTGCCAACAACAAAATGTTTTTCCTCATTTTCCACTTTTTTGCTGTTGTTGCTGTTTTTTGTTTGTTTGTTTTGTGTGTTGTTTTTTTGTTTTTTTTTTGTCCAAAGGCACTTTGAATTACACATGATGATTTATGTATTATTCCATGTTTCTAATAAATAGCTAGATTTGTGGGAAAGAATAAGGATGTAATCAGCTTGGAATTTGGATTACAATTCTATGCAGCTCCCGTTATGATCAGGATAAAGATTCCTTCTGATTTCAATGACAGTTACATCAGACCAGGAGCACTTTGTTTTTTTAAAGCAATGTTAAGTGCTGCTGTTCACTGACAGTGTTTCCCAGACACCAGTGATTGTTCACTGACCCTGATGTGAACTTGTGTTTTTTTCTGCCTCTGTTTATAGACACCCTTTCTCTGTCATGCTTATCTACCCTCATCACAGAGGCCTGTTTGACTTGCTGCAAAATTGTATGGACCAAATGAGAAAGCCTGCAGAAAACTGTTTATGGCTGAGTATGTTAAAGCCAGTATTAAAGAAGCCACAAAAATAATATTTACATAGATCATGGACTCTATTTTACCATTCCTCCTGTGACATCACTCAGCTCATACTAAGAAGATTAATAATAGGAAGGGGAAAAAAAATGCAACTCACTTAGTAACCTAGACACTGGAATGGAAAGACATTCTCTACAGCTCTCTACTTCAACCTGACAAGGTAATATAATACATTTAACAAAATTCAGAGTCTTTTCCAAGTGCTTGTCCATATTCTGAGCAAGGGTTACTCTTGCACAACTAAGAGCCCTTCCTCCTAGCAAAGGCATTCTTTCTTTCTTTTTTTTTTTTTTTTTTTTCTGTCAAGCTGACAAACAAAGCCTGTGAAGGCAGGAAACTGCAAAGGAAAAAAAAAAAGGAAAAAAAAAAAAAAAATATAAGTATTCCTGTCTGTAGTTTGCTTCAGACTGTAGAACTGATTGTCATTGTGGTCAATATTAGAGAGTGGTCTTGATTTTTTGGAGGGTTTTCTTCAACTATAGACATTTTCCCATAACACAAGAGACCCATAACTATGCTCAGTGCAAGGGATCTTCCACATCTGATATCACTGCCTCTAGGGTGGCAGTGTAAATCAAATCAGTAAAGAGTTTCATGGCAAAAATGTGAACAAATATGAAGGGTTTCACTTATTTTTTGTCTATTAATCTTTATACTAGATCACTGCCCACCTTTCCCATTATACTCCCTGAATTTATTAACTATTTATGTAACTGTGTCGTATTCTGCTTCTATGAAGTGACAACACTAAAATATGTTTACTAGACAGATGTCTTTTGAACCATGGTTGAGCAAACAATTGGACTGACTCATTTGAGTAATAATCTTCAGTAGGAGCAAGGAAGTCAGTAGAGGTGAAGACTGAGGTACGACACCCCTTTAAATCTGATCTGTCTTTACATCACTGCTTTTTTTGCAAATATCAAATCACACCTGTACTGGTAAATGATGTATGTAACTGACTTGGAAGCATAAAAACCACAAAAAGTAAAAACCTGTTCCTTGCTCTGGTACTCTGACTGATGCAGAAAAGTCGGCATTATGGAAAAGCAAGCTTGGAGGTACACAACAGCTTGTGAATTTCACTGATTGTGTCCCACAGGCATTCCATTTTCTGTATAGTGGTATTTTAAAACATAAATACAGAGACAAAAGACTTTAAGAAAATATTTGTGGCAGATATGCCTAAAACAATTCTACTATTTTTTGCCCCAACTTTCCAACCAGAAAGTCAGTTGATTCTTTCTGAAGTACTCGATGCCTGATCATAAGCCAACTCTTCAGTTGGCTTATGGATAACAGCAGATTAATAACTTACTGATTCAGCCTGGTTTAGTGCTGAATTGATTATACTTATTGCTTGCTTCTTCAGCTTTTTTCATTCCTGAACAGGTCTACTGCTTGGCAAATAAAGGATTATTCACCTCACACAAATGTCTAGGCTAAGGGTAGAGGAGCAAGTAAGAAAATTGTAATTCTCTGTCATCATGCTTAGCAAAGTCAGTTGTAGAGAGCCCTCACAGTTTCACATCACAATCATTAAAGCTACAATGAATGGTCTTTCTCTTTTTTATGTAGCATAAAACACTCAAATTAACTGGAGTTGCATTTCCCTGTCCTGTACATAGGTTTAGGATACTGTTCATTGAGAGGTTGCTCACCACAAAAAGTACCTTTCCTCTCTTCTGAAAATCAGACAGATTATTTTACTGCAAAATATCCCCCTTGCCCATCAGATTTGTATTAGCACACTAGCAGGATGTGTGAAACACAAAGTTTGAAATGACACAGATATATTTTGAGAGGTTTTTAGCCTGAAAAAAAAAAAAAAAAAAAAAATCCGTAGCAATTTTATTGCACAAAGGCTATCCCATATGTGAAAATATTGTATTTAAATAATAGGGAGGTTTATATTGTGTTTAGACTATGACAAACCTAAATGCATCAGAGATACAACATTGACTCTTGGAAATGTTTTCTGTGTAGGCAAGAAGAGAATGTCACACAGTGTTGTGCAACTGGACGTAGGCTTTGTTCCATGGTGTGGAGCAAACTGATTGCAGTCTTCTGATTACATTTACAATAACATTTGCTGGAAAAACCATTAATCTGATTGTACTTTCTGATTATTGTGCAAACAACCTCTGCAACATCTGTAAACAGCACATATCTTATTAAATTACTATGCTCTAAGAAATACTGTCAAAAGCAAGTTTTAATGGTTATTTCCTAGCAGCTCTGAAGGAGCCCTGGCAATCATATTGCTTCTTCACAGGAGCTAGATGGTTTGAATGAAATACTCAGAGAGATTTTGCAGCTGTGGAGGATATGTTACTGAATTTAAATGATCCAGCACAAACGTTAGAAGTCCTGAAAATGTGCTCAAGTCATTGCACACAGGTATTTTCAGATTACCCCTTGAATACAGGAGGACTGGCAATGAAGAAAAGAGATGGAAATAAAGAGACTACCAGGCAGCCTTTCTCCGTGTTAATAATGGACCCAGTTCTGGAGGTGCTAGCTACTCTTTACCGCTATCTAGTAGTTATGGCTTCAAGTGAAATAAACAGCACGTACTAAGAGAAGCAAACCAATGTTGCATTCATGACCTTACACCAAACATCCTTCATATTCAAGCTCAACTGATTGACATGCAGATTTGTTTCATAAACAAAAAGAAGTGTTTTCCCTCTAAACAATTCACTGTGAGCAATTTGTCATTGCAAACAGCTTCTGGCAGTTGACCAATTCCTTTCAGAGAATCCTTCTTTAAACCAACTGGCCATTAAAAACTTGCCTCCCAACAATGGCACTTACTTATTCCTAATGAAAAATTTGCCTTGATTACTGTATTTGCTGCATGAGATGGAATGAAGCCTGTATGTCGTAAGCAAAATTGATAACACTACTTTATAACTTAATTGTCTTTCTCCTCATCTAAATAATCCTGGGTAATTTTTAATTCTCTTTTTCATAGACAGCATCTGAACTCACAACATTTTATAAGGCCAGAAGAATTTGTTTGAATAGAGCTATTGATTAGGCCTTACTAATCTAATACTTCAGATTTTAAATAATTATTTTCTTTTCATCGTGTGAAAAAAGTATAGTCCACAGTAAAATCATTCACAGTAGCAGAGAACAATTAAAACTTAAACTTACCAGCAAAATAGAGAAAAAAAATGTAAGAATCATGATAAAATGTAATGGATGTTTGAAAACAGGTAAACAGAGATTAAGAGTATACTCAATTCATATTTGAGTAACACGGAACTGCTAACTTTTAGCTTGGAACACTAAACAGAAGTATACAAAAATTCTTATTTACACTAAGTTTTTTAAAATGTAAAAAAAAAACAGCTTATAACACTTTATTTTACTTTTTTCCCTATCTTTCAATCAGCTTTTTTTTTTTTTCTTTCATTGATCTCAAAATTTGTTATTATCTCCTCGGTATGTTGAGTCAAATCAATTCATATTGGCTGTATGTGTCTACCACCTCTGAAAAATATAAATGTTAAAATGAAGATGTTGAATTGAGAAGTAGAACACCTGAAATTCAACTCACATTTTCATGGTGATCCATTTCTGTTCCGTCTTTTGTGTCCTCTGTGATCTGGAAGAAACCATTTCTGAAAGGTGTGACATTAATCTTTCTGGTCTCCCAAGTGCTGTCTGATTCTAACCTCGTTGGGGTCTGTGAAGGCTGTATGAAGCTTGGAGATGAGAGTAGCAGAAAGGCCTGTAAAAAGATAAATAAAATTAAAAAAATAAAATAAAATAAAATAAAATAAAATAAAATAAAATAAAATAAAATAAAATAAAATAAAATAAAATAAAATGAAATACATGAAGGAGAAATTTATTTTAGTCAGGGCTGATAATATTTCTTGTCAATACTGACATAGTAGTTTCTTTTTCCATTATTTCTAGATGTTTTAGTTAAGCTAAAAACATATAGCCTCTCAAACAGCATGAAGAGGTCTTATTTATTGGACTATAATTAGGTTCCAGTGTCTGTATAGAGAGTAAGTTACAAAGTGTTTTTCTCGAACCAGCTACAGTCTGTTTTTATAAGGGACTGCCTTTTGTTTGGGTTAGTGCTGACTGGATTTCTCCCAACAGTCTTGTTTAATGGGAACTAGGCTGATAAGAGATGCTAAAAGTTTCCCTAAATATATACCAAATGAGTTTTTCTGTTTCAGCCTCCTAGATTATAGAATCAAGAATAAAACATAAGAACTAGTAGATGACACCAGAGAGGCCAGCTTTATTGGATAAAGAAGAAAAAGGAATTAGGACAGAAAAATATTTTACTAGTGGATGACTACATTGTTCCCAGATAATTTCTGCTACATTTTGATGCCTCAAAATGCCACTTCTGTGAGTGAGTGCGAACAACACATTCAGTGTTGACAGTTCATGTTGTTGGAAAATCTATTCACTACTGAAGAAGTGTCTTACATGTCCTAAGAATCTCAAACAATAGATAAAACCCAATGAGTACCCCCAGGAATAAATAATTCAGAGATTGCATGAAATTTGGTTCACTTCACTTCAGTGTGGTCCAGGAATTTGGCAATTCTTTCCTAATATTTCTGTGCACTTTATACATTAATGCATAATGTATCTCCAAGAATACCCTGATATAACCAGGAAAAAAAAAAAAAAACAAAAACAAAACAAAACTGCAGCATAAATATATGTAATCCATTGAATCTGTGGATTTGAGAGTACTACCTTGTCACAAAACACATTCTATCAATACCCTGCAGGACTTTAAATGGTACTAATAGTGTAGGCTACTAGCTTTTCTCACCAGTGCAAACAAAACTCTGTTTTCCTGGAACACTGCCCGGTACTCAAGAGGTAGTTGGAAATAACTTGGAGGCACCATCTTCTTTAACATCACCACCCTGCTAGTGCTATTCAGAAGAATAAGTTATTGACTGGGCTATGTTTTCTCAACACTACTATGTAATTTGATGTGTGTACTGGTCCTGGCTGGGATGGAGGTAACTTTCTTCATTGCAGCCCATGTGGTACTGTTTTTTAGATTTGTGACAAAAATTTTTGATGACCCCAATGTTTTGGCTGTTGCTGAGTAGGACTTGAATAATGTTAATTCATCCTGTCTCTCGCTCTCGCGGAGAGCTGGTTTGGGATCCGCAATAGGTTGAGAGAAGATGAAGCCAGGAAAGCTGAGCCCAAAGTGCCAAATGGATATCCTGAAATATATTATGTTATACTCAGCCATAAAACTGGGGGTGGGAGAGTTGTTCCCAAAGTTGCCTTTGCTGAGACACTGGCTTGATGTCATTCTGCTGGTGGGAGGTGGTGAGTCATTACCTTAGCATCACTTGTTTTTGGTTGTTTTGATCTTTTTTCTTTTCTTGCCTTCATTTATCAAAGTGCCTTTAGATTGACTCCTGAGTTTTCCTCGCTTTTGTCCTCCTCATTTTCTCCCTTCTCCAGCTTGGGGGGAAGTGAGTGAGCAACTGGGAGGGGACTAAATTTACAGTCACAGTAAACCTACCACAATGCAGAAGCCAAATGTACAAGGAATACAATGAAGTGAGAGGGGACTTGCCACATTCAAGCCATAGTTGTGCAAATGAGCAACAATTTACAAGTGTGCAAAAATATGCCAGTTTCAGAGTCACCTGTGAAGAGTCTTATTTGCACATCTGTTTGCATTTTGCAAATGTTATTTTATGTTCCTATCTCATTAGACACACTGTGAATTACTCAGTTGTGTGGGAAGGTTTCTAAGTTGCCATTCACTGAGTTTCAGTATTCTGAGAACATTAAATATTCTGGAACAAAACCAGAAGGAATGTGATTATTTCTGTGCCATCAGTTCTCCTTTCCTGTCATCATTTTCATAAATTAACGGAGGATTTGCTCCAAAACAGTGAAACTTTTTTTCTCTTGCTTTTTCCTTGGACTTTCCAGAATTTCACTGTGCTGCCAAATAGTTGGTTTTTTTTTCAGCATAAATATATTTGTGAATAGCATATACCGCACTGTCCATGCATATATATGACCTTAAGTTTATAATTTTTATCTGCAATCAGTAATTCAGAACACATATTGTTGCTTCCAGGGGTCCAAATCAAACTTGGATCTAAGTAGTATCTATTCCTAGAACTGGAATCACTGAGCAAAGGAGAGGGCCACCCTGGGCAGTCACATCATTAAATCTGTCCTCACTGAGTGACCTCAGACCACCAGCTTGATACCATCCTGCTGGGTCTGAGCCAACCTGAAACTCCTGCTTTTCAGTGACTGGCACGGGACACATGAGTTTATGGAGGGTCTTTAGAACAGAATTTGTTAAAGTCTTCTGCTCTTCCTTCATCACACAGGCTGCCATTGATCTGGTTCAGAACATGGTGGTGGAGACAATAAGGGCACAGCCAGGTGGCACCTTAAAGTGTGTGCTTTGTGCTGCTGAACACCTGCTTCTGCATGAGTTTGCTGAGGTACTCTGGCATTGTACTACATGGACAGCTCATGGCAGCAACTCTTGGTCATTGTAAGTCTTACATAGCTTTGAACCAGAGATCTCCCCGTGCAGACGAATACCCATCTTTCCTTGGTTGTCCATGCTCTTGTTTGTGTTTTATGACACTAGGAGTCAGCTTTAGAGCCTTGTTTATGTACTTTTAAAGAATAAATAATGCTATATACATTAAGGCAAAAGTGCCTGAGATTATTACAGTTGCCTTAATTTTCAGACTTTTCTTATATCAAAAGCTAACAAGTTAACAAGACTTCAGAGAGCTAGTGGGGCGGAGATAAGGCCAAGCCAAAAGCTATTGTAGCATATATTTGTTCTTGTTGTCTCATTTGTTAGCCATTACTATGGCATGGGCCAAAGTACCTGAAAATAATTGCTTTCTCACTGCCAAATTCTATAGCAGTAGCAGACAAAAAAAATGAGACAGTCTGGGAATGGAAAACAACAGTCTAACAACTTATCTTTCCCTTTCTAGACACTCACTAGTATATTACTCCATGTCCAGGGTGCATGACAGTATAAGCACTTAAGACAAACTGTGCACCCATTTTATGTCCTGACAGAGCTTATATGAATTTTAGCTTGACTTAGCATGAGGTTCATATTTGCAATGCTGTCACAGTGTTTCACTTGGCAAAACTCTCTTCTGTCATCATCCTCTATCTGTCTGTTTTGGACGTTTGTCTAATAATTTAGAGGTACTCTGCATGCATGGCGAGTAGCTCGCTATGACTGCCTTGGCAGGATTTTTTTATTTTTTTTTTTGTCAGAGGCCATCTACCTCGTAGGTCTGGTGCATCCTACTACAGTAGCCTGGCTACAGTAGCATCCAAACCACATGCGGAACATTCCTGTAATTCACAAGTTCTGGGCAGTGTCTCACACCACCTGCTACAGTCCTGGCTGGCTCATTTTCCTCTCCTGATTCGGACAGTAGCTACATTTGCCCAGGAACCATACTTCACTGTTTGGCCATACTACATAGATTGTAAACTATAGGTTGGACTACTCTGGCATAATTTTTGACATGACAGACACATTATTATTCTCATTTTCTCTGTGGGATATTTACTTCTCTGGGAACATAAAATAAATGCAACCAGTGTTGCTGGAGATAAACTACTATATTTCAAAAGTTTATCCGCAGTCTTAATCCAGTTTGCTCCTACAGCTGAACAGTCGGTGACCTTGTTACTTGCACAACAAACATAGTTGCTGCTTTATGTTTGCAGGGAGTGGGTTTAGTCTAACCAGCCTGCTGGAAATAGCTCCACAGGTTTATTATGGTTCTAACATCTATAGATAAGTCACGGAATTCAGCTGGCTGATGGGTATTTTTTTAATTATTTAAATACCATAATTTGTGAGACTTAGGTAAATTTCAAATGGAGTTTGTGCATACTGATCAGCTATTCGAAAGACACACAGAACCCTCAGCAGGTATAAACTAGTGTGGCACTGGAGATTTTCAGGGTGCTATACCTTACCTAGTCCTACTCCAGCTGAGCAGCTGCCCAGGCACCTAGCTGCCCCTTTCTTCATCAAGAAAGGAGTTGTGAATAGATACTGAGGAATCTTCCCATATAGGTATCTGACTTTTCAAAGGCCTTTTTTGGTTTTGTTTTATTTCAGCTAGGGGTACTCCACCTCCTTGCTTGACATATACATTTAAGCACTCATTTTTCACCGTGTAACATGTTGTCTTGGCAGGAACTGCACTGCAGGGAACAGGCACTCAAGCTGGTTATGCCCTGGCTCTTATTCTTTGCAGAGGTGTTGGGGTGGATATTAGATTGTTATTAATTATCTCCTAATGGCATTGTATGGAGCGTGGGACTGCCCATACCAGCCCAAGTTCAGCAGAATCAGATTAAACGTCACAGGTTTAATATGCAGTTTTTACAGAGACAGCTTTTTTTTTTTTTTTTTTTTTAACCCCCCCATTAACAACATGACCTTTATTGGAATCAGCACCTCTTCATGTTTCACAATGGCACAGCATGGTAAAAGATGAAACTGGAGTGAAGGAACAGCTCCTTCTTCTCTGAAGCAGCCTATGCACTTATGAGCAGAGCTGTCTGAGCACAGTTCAGAGTCAGTCCTGACATGAAAGTTAAGCCAAGGCCACTTTAAGATAAAGCATCTGGCATTACAGCAGGTCTATACCTTGTAGTTATGAGACTTTCTCTGCTTTCTTCTCCTGCCTTTTTAGTTTAATAGCTATTGGGTTTACCAAGGGGTTTTTTTCATAAATTTTAGAAAAAAAAAAAAAAAAGGCCCATCATGAACGTTACTGAGTGCTTTGCTGTCTCAATGGGAGTGGAAGTCACTCAGCATCACACAGAATCAGACCATTAGCAATTACATCCTCAGAAGTGAAAAAAAAAGGTCCTTTGCTGCACATTCCTCAAAATTTGCAGCCAGGTGTCCTTGTTTGAGCCAGGGTTTCTTTTTCTTCAGTGAATTCTCTTTTAAGCAGCTCACAGCAGGACACCAGGGAAATACTAAGATTTTGCCCCCACTGCAGAATTCAGAAAAACAATAATGATAATAATAAACAACTACTGTCACATGACCTGAAGACAAACTTTCAGAGAAAACTGACAAATGATGGTTTCTGTGTTTGATGTACCTCTGCCCACTTTTGTGTCTGATCAGTCTCCCCCTTCTCCTGTTTTCTTCTGGTTTTGTGATTGCCAAACTGTGCCTGAGACTATACCTCATACACATCTACATCAGGCTTTAGAGAAAAGAAATTAAAAAATCCTTTTAGGCCTCACACTCATTCACTCACCCTGCTGCTGCATGAGTTCATTATACCAGGAAATGGTTAATGGTGCTAAGCGTTTTTATATACTACAGCAAACCCCAGGATTTGACTGTTGCTTTTGTAAGTGAGCTTGTGTGATTTTATTTATTTTTTTTTAGGGGAGAGGAAAGAGGCTGTTTTAATCATCTGGCTACGAACTGAGCTTCATTTTCTAACAAAACAGCACATGAGATTCTTTCACAAAACCAGCATTAAAACCTTAGATCTGGAGGGGTTTTTTTGTGGGTTTGAAACAATTCTTCTGCATGTCCTCAAAATTATGCTTACAAGGCATAAATATGACAAAGCTAAGCAGATTCTAGTATTTATCTTTTTTTTTAGCTGTGCTTTTGCATCAGCTGAGCTCTGCTTTATGGAAAGAGAGTTGTGAATGATCTCCGCATCCTCCTTGCTTTCCTTGATCTGTAAAACAGCCCAGGGCCCTTGGCAGGACTGCTGTACTGCTTGACTTCTTAAGGTCCTTAATTACAAGAAAACCCCACTAAACTCTCTAGGTCTGTGGATTAGACTGGGTAGCATGGTGCACACACAGGCACAACAGTGTTATGCTGTCAAAGTAGACAGAGTCATAGAATCAGCCATAGGGGTCCTTGCTCAGCTGTCTTCCAAAGCCCACAGCTGTATTCTCCAGGGTAGTAATCACTCACCTGCAAAACTCTCCCTCATGAACTGCAGTGGAGCTCATGCTCAAACCTCCAAAACTAGCCTCCTTTTTACTTACTCTTTCTGGCCAGTGTCAAATATCTGATGTACTAGAAGATGACAAAGCTGTTTTAACACAGACTCTCTTAACTCATCTTTGCTGTAGATTTTGGCTAGCAGATTTAGTCTGATGAGGCATGTTAATACTCACATATGCCTGTGCAAACAGGAACTTGCAGGCTAGCTATTTAGCCTTACAAAAGCAGATTTTGCATATATATGCAGGTGTGTACAAACATTTGGTATTCATCCAAATCAGCTCTGCTTGTTATTTTAAAATTACACCCAAATGTTTTGAGGAACTGGTACAGCCATTTTACAAAGTAAAACAGCTGAGTGTTTTCTGTTTTTAAATGAATCCCTTTGGAGAGAGACACCACATTAACAAGGAGTTTCTAGAGAAGAAAGTTTTGTTTTCTTTGTAGATATGACTCTGAAAACTTCATCAGAATACTTCTGGGCATCATGATTGCACACTGTTTAATACTAGTGGATAAACTTGCAGAGATAGCCAAAAGAAATTGTGGAATGTGTTTTTGGGGGCCTTTTATGTTGCACATCTACTGCTTGTAACACCTGAGCTTCTGCAGATTTCCAAGCGATTAATTCTCTTAATCAGTAACAATAACTGTACTATTGCTCTGCATTCCCATGTAAGTAATCCCTTGAAATGCTGGAGACTAGAGTTGTCTTTGCTGTCCCTCACTCTTTTCCTGTAACTCATTCTCTTTTTGTGGTTCTACATTAAAGACTTGCAGAAGCAAATTGTGTTGGGGCTGGTCATACACATGGGTGTGTGGGACACAGTACTATGCTGTTGTCTGTAATCACAAGGAAGCAGGTGACAGCCCAGATTTCATGTTCCTGCCGCCTTCTGCATAAGAACTTCTGCCATCAAATAGGGGCTGAGCACTTTGATTGTTTCAAAGAGTCAGAAATACGTTGACTATGTAAGCACATATGTTCAGTTAAAAGACTGTCAGGAGACAACTACAGTCACCAAGACTGATCCACTCTCGCCTATGATAACTCATGAACAGGTTAGGCAAGCTACCACATGAAAGGTTTTTCTGTGTAATTGCACACTTGATCTTTCATATTCAAGCCTGAAATATCACTGATCTCCTTTTTTGTTCATTATAGAACTTTAGCTGTGTAACTGTTTTGACTACTACTCTTTGGTTTTATTATTACTCTGTTGTTAACTCCAGGACTCTAGAGGAACTGTTCCTTGCTTTATCACACATTAATTTTGTTTCTCATGCACTTTTTTCCTTTTGCATGACTCAAAAATAAGGTCATAAGGTCCTGCTCATAGGACAAGTGCTCAAGAATGTTCTTGAAGCCTGGACTATAATCTGTCTCATGAAGAGTGCTTGTTTGCTTGTTTGTTTGTTGCTTTGGCTTCCTTCTTTGCTGCTCCCTTTATCTGTTCATTTCTTTTCTTTACTGTGTTTCTTCAGTTATCTGTGAAAGAAATATCACCCCTTCTTGTTTTCTCCATTGATACTTTCACACAGGACACCTGGACAGTGCAGGTTTTTGTCTAGCATTCTAGTAGTTGAATTAATAATGAGCTGAAACTTTAGGAAGTTATATAGAATTCTTGAAGTCTGCTGTTTTTTAATAGTATTTATTACAGAAGCCTGTTTTAGGCCTTTCATCATTTTTCAAAAAGTCTGCAAACCAAAACATAATTCTCCCACTAAATCTGAATCTTTTCCCACAGATTTTTCTTGAAGATTTCACCCAAAGAGCACCAAAAATAGAAAATTACCACATTGTTATCCTCTAGAACCCCTAGAACCAGTCCCCATCTGCTAGAAACATATCTAGCTAGACACAATTTTATGTAAAAACATTCCTTAAATATTTGCAAATGCAAATCATAAATCATTCACCTAACGAGCCAACAATATGACTGAAACCCCATTTACATACATAACACTAGAATTCCTGTTTGATTTTCAGCAGGAATAATTTATAGCAAATGCATAAATTGCATTTAGGATAGAATGATTGGTTGTATTACTTAAAGGTTCCCTATGCTCGATATAATGATTTACCCAATAACAAGCCATTCTTGAAAAATGGTAACATTAAGGCTCCTTTTCTTCCATCAGTGTCAGCAGTGTTCACTCCTTTCTGCATATGTTTATATGCAACACTTGCAGTTGTAGAAGAGAACATAGTTATTTTAATACCCAAGAAAAATTGTCTCCTAGTTTTGTGTTATTTTAATATCATGCTATGGTTGTTTGAGAAAAGTAACATACTTAATATATGTAATTCATTTTTTTCATATCCATGACTACTACTCTAAGATCAGTAGGTCAAATGTTCTAACACCAAAAACACACTGGAAAATCAATGGAATTTAATCCACTAGACTGGTGGAGTCTGAAGGCAGTATTCCCTATATGTCATGTTATATTTCTACCAGAAGTGCCTTAACCAGGATGCTAGACTGTAGTGGGAGAGTCAGTCTATCTAAGTACCTGCTTTCTCAGGCAGAACTTATTTTTCTTCACTAGTTTGGTGAGGAACAGAGAAAATAGCCTTCTAAAGGTGCATGCTTTAATTCACTGTTTTTCCGAATTTTGTCACAACACCTCTGTTCCAACATTACTTAGGATCAGATTTTCCAAACAAATGTAATCACTCTAGCCACAGCAGATAATGTTAAATTATTTGGGGTTCCCAAAAGAGGTCTTTGAATGGGATGCTTAGGGAGGGCTTGGTAAGAATTAGGCACATGCCAACAGGGTGAAGCATAACAAGCACATGGAGCACTGATGTTACCGTCCTAGCAAGCCAATGGACACTGCAGCCTTGTTCTCAAACTCCAGGCTGAAATCACCTCCAGTAGAAGACTATCAGAAAACTTTTATTAGAGGATAATTTATCTCTTTTAAATACATCTAGAAATTATTAAACTTGCATAGAAAGTCATCTCATCAGGTGCGTCTCCAGTCAGAGGGAAATAAAACTATCATCTACCTCTTCCTTTTCTCCACCAAAATCACCAAATTATAGGGCATTCAGGGTCCAAGGCACTCACAAGTCTTTTGGTTAATACTGTTTTATTTAAAAGAAAATAACAGAGGATTTGTAGGGTCACAGAGAGGGGGCAGATTGTCTAAACTTTGTGCTGGTTGCTGCTTCAGGTATTGTTCATATGGGCATGGAAGGCCCAAGGACAGACATGATGTCTTATTAATTTGACAGTTCTTATTAATATTAGTCCACAAAGGCAGAGCTGGAAGACTGCAGGACTAGGTCAGTACAAGAAATACTAACTTTAAAAAGGAGAAACATAAACAGGAAAAGTTAATTGCAAACTGATGAGCATACACGGAGCATCAGAAGACATTTACTCAGAAAAAAAATGGTGACAAGAGAAGAGTAGAAAAATGAAGGGAATACAGAAAAGCCAAGCTATAAAAGACTGAAAAGCTGAAAGAAAGGAGCTAAAGGGAGCAGAAGAGCAATAAAAAGATTAATGAAAAATGATGAGGCCATTAGTGATTCTACTGTTAAACAAGGATTGACTTGTCTAATAAAATGAGCTTACATCCATTTACTAAGTAAAAGAGCAAACGTGGATCATAACCAAAATTATACCACCTACTCTGTGGATAATGATTCTATTTTATCAAAAGTTACAAGAAAATTGTTGAAGGAAATTGAACAAATACCTTTACACTCAATGATTTTAAAAACTCACCTGAAAGAATTATTCTGAAGTTTATTTACAAGTCTTTCTGTCCCTTATATGTGAAAAGGGATGGATAATCACAACAGCGTGTCCCTAGATTGAATAGTAACCATCATAGACTTAGGACATGTTGCCAAAGTCAGCAGCAGACGAAGTCATGCCATGAGCTTGAATTTCTACATGAGCAGGCCAAGCTTCATTGCACATTGTTGGATATACTTTCAATACTACATTTCCTCAGGAGTAAAGCACAGGAAATTCAAATATGACCAATACACTCAGTCATTAATTGCTGTTAAAATTGCCTGTTGCCCAAGACATTTCAATAATACTCTTGTAAACAGCAACACAGGAAAAAACTCAATTCTGGGCATTTTATTGAAAGAAAAAAAAAATAGCACAGAAAATTCTACTCCATTATTTTTCATCTCAAGAGAAGCTTCAAAGTACCACTGAGACCTTCTCCAGAGGGTGTCTCCAGCAGCAAATTAATCCAAATATTTTATTAAGTAATTTAATTATTTATAGTTAATATATTTATATTAAAATAAGTAAAATAATTAAAACTATTAACTAATTAACCCAAAATATAATAGCAAAATACGAACTACAAATAAATAATAAAGCAGAACGTATAAGTATTTGTATAAATGTTATCATTGTGTTATTTATTCATTGGCTTAGGGACAAGGTGAATGTCAGTTGTGCTTAAGAAAAATCTTCCTTTTTCTTTCTGGGAATGTCAGTATCCAATGTCCAGCAGGATTCTCTTGCCTGACCTCCAAGTCACACTTTTAAGGAGCCACACAGAAAAGCACCCCTGGCCCTCATAAAAAATGAGTTGACATAGGCTTTATAAAGACTTCAGAGAGATTTTGTTTGGGAATAAAGAGCACTGAATGACAGAAACCAGGACAAAGAAGAAGCTGCAGAAGTTTCAGCAACTATTTAAGGAGTCACTGGAAATACTTTAGATTCATTTTCCCCAAGACTCTGCTGACTCACTGCTACTGTTTCTGAGAAGTTAACATCTTCTGTCCTGACATGTACTTGAGTCAACTGCACTTCTATGTGTAAGAATTGGGCTATCGTTTATTGTAGTGGACTCCCTAACACTTACAACTGCTCCCATAAAATTCGTAACAATGATTCATGCTATTCTTTGGGGGGAAAAAAAACACATCAACACATGGAAATCCATTTTTGAAACACCATAACTGTCTATTAAGTTGGACATAACCAGCTAAAATGAAACACAACTTTCTTCCATGCACCACACTTGTGTATTAATTTATTTAAATTATATCTTACTTTTCATGAGACAGCCCTTAATTAATACAAAACTTAGAGTGTATGCTGGGGCATAATATGCAGTTTTCCCTTATACACAGTCTCTTCTAGGTTCACATACACATTTTCTCAGCAGTTTTCCATGTTGTCCTTCCTGGAGGTAAGCATTGCTTCTTTTACATCAAAGAAGCTGAAGACAAACTTTCTGTGTTAGTATTGGAGATGTCCTCTAAGCAGCAAAGCCGAGGTTTTTCCAATTTTTCTTTTTCCTTTTTTTTTTTTTAATACATCATTTCATGCTCCAGGGAACAGCACGGCCACCTAGACTGCTGAACCAGCCTTGTTGTTGGGCCAAAAAGCTTTGGTGTGCAGGTAGAAACATGCAGCCAAGGACAAGTGGAGGGAAGAACTTCTTAAGCTTGTTTCACCATCAAAAAAAAACATGCAAAGTAATTACAAGTAGTAGTACTGATAGGTTACCCTATCTTTTAGTTTCAGTGAGAATGACATGAAGCCATGACTTGAAACACTGAAAGAAATGTTCTGACAGCAGAAGCGGGACCATTTTCTGTTTTAGTCTCTATGGTGCTGATTGCCATTTGGATGAAGAATATATGCACAAGAGATAGCAAATATAGATCATTGTGAGCATATGCTGTTTATTATAGGCCTTCCAGAGGTGTGCTCTTAGAATTCACTGTTTTTTCTATGTGATCAGAGATAGAAGAACCACTTTGAATTACAACAGTCAGAACAAGTGCTGGTGACCGGTTGTGTGAAAGCAAATATTGTTGGCAATTTATGGAGATTGAGAGGTTGTTGGAAAGACATCACTGGAGATTTTAGGGATTGCTAGCATGATGATTTTAGGCATGTTTGTGGAGTCATTCTCCAGGGGGATTTTGCATCATAGCTGTTCCACAGGTTGTCACAGTCAGATAATGATTGACCTCAAGGGAATTCAGTTCAGCTTCAAGAGCAGTTTCTGATGATAAAAGAATTGACCTTGGAATAGTTTAGTCAACTCATTTCTGAGTTTTCCTATGCTGTACATTCATTGCTCTTTAGGGCATGCTGTGAAGTCTTTCTTATCTTTGTAGGCATTTAGGGAGTCTGCATGTCTGTAAGAGAAGGAGCTGAAGATTACCAGTGACTTAGCTGATTTTTTTATGGTGTACTATCGTCAGGCCTCCTTTAGGGTTCTGTGAGAATCTGTTAACACAAAAATGTGTAACAGGCAATTTAATGAATAAAGATTTCTTTATTTTTTTTTTACTGGGAAATGTTACAGCTTCTTATTGTGTCTTAAATTTTAGAGGATTCCAAGAACTCTGGATAGTTACCAGAAAATAAAGTAAAACAAAATTAAATAAATGCTTCCCATCAATAAAAGCTGAAGTTACAAGATCAGGGAAAGTCTACATTTAAATGTTTAACATTGTTTAAAGAGGTCCATCACTAACTCTACCCCTGACAGGCTTATTCCTTTAGCAAATATTTTTCTGAAATATTTCTTTCCATGTGGCATTACCATATGTTTCATATTGCATAATTTCCATAAACAGAGCACATACATACGTTTTATAGACTATTGGTCTTTTTCCTGTTCTGAGCAATGTTGATGAGAGTTTTTTCCTTGACTTTTATAGAAAAGTTTTTATTATTTTTTAACAGATTGAACTGTATCATGTGCTGTTGGGGAGGTTTCTCTAAGCTATTCCTTATAGTGACTATATCAAAACTATGGAGTAAACTAATACAGATTCTTGTACAGAGAAGCACATGCATCAGTCAGCCAACCCAAACATTTGTCCCAGTAAATGAGCTCTACTCTGAGCTCTGCTACAGCTGCTGAGTAATGTCAGCCAGGACAGCTCACTTCTCTGTGGATCATCCACACGCAGGCTTTGCTCACCTTCTCTTCATGCACTGAGGCCACCATTTTGAATGCTTCCATTTTTATCATGAGACATACTAAGTAGGATACAACTTTCTGAAAAGTATAGCTATTAAGGTAAGCAGTTAAGCAACCTGGATCACAATAATTATTTCAGGGAAAAAAAAAAAAAAAGCCTGGCTTAAATACATCTCTGAGCAGTTATAAAGCCATTGTCAAACATATGTAGCTAATTAGTAATTTAATTTTGTTTGAATTAATGTTAATTTCCATTATGTAGAAAAGAGTTGAGGGAAGAGATCGCACGACTATGTCAGAATATTACAGCTGTACTTTGAGGTGTACCTACACCACCCCTGCTGTTGGAGAAATCCCTGACCTATTAGCTGCTGGCTGCAGCTTTCCAAGTTGGTGTCAGCTTAAGAGCTGGAGCCAGCAGAAGTGCTTGTGACCTGAGCTGGGATCAGGAAACTGATACTGCTGAAGGACAGCCCAGCACAAGCTGTCTCCACGTGTTTTGGATGGATCAGTTCCCTCAGCTGCTTTTGGTCTTTGCTTCACAAATACAGCTTCTAGCATGGTCAGCAGAACGGAGGGAATGGTAACATTAGATGTGCATGGGGAGGGCTGCAATTTTGGCAGCACTGCCATCTTACAAATGCCTAAACCTGAAGCCTATGATTTTCAGTAAGTGATGAGGCTTCATGGCACAAGGGCTCCATGAATTCTTTCATCTTATAAATTAGATATGACTGAAAAATTCTTTATACTTCTGGTGCAGAACTTACAGATAAACTAGGAATGGAAACACAGAGGTAATACAGACTTCCTAATAATTTACCAGTGATGCATTTTTTGCCTGTATATATAATATCTGTCCCTGCATGTAATATTAGGTCATTCAGTTAAGTCTCTCTTTATTAAAGAAATCTCTTAGTTCTACAGGATGGCCTTGTCTTATCCACCTGTTTTAATGAAGGCAACAGTGAAGAATAAAAATGACTTATTGATGTGGCACCTGCTTTCTTAAGGTAATCCCAGGTAATGTAAATATGTTTGAAAGAATAAATTTTGAAGCTGCATCATTTATATCTCTAATCATTCAAAAATATTATCATGGTAGGAAAACATCTTCAAAAAGGGAAAATGGATGCATCTTGTCATATTCTGAGGGATTGTGTTGATTTTTAGAACAGTAATGAGAAAGTTGATATTAGTATTTCTTTAATTCCTCATTCTACACACAGAATATCTAGTTGATTATTATTGCAGGATTGTTCCCTATGGAACATTTAACCAATGGTTTCTTTCCTCTGACCCGTACATAGATCAGGAAATTTCATTTGTACTTAAGGAAAAGGAAAATTAGCAGAATTTTCCAGTACAATACCATCCCAAACCTTCCCTTTAAGGCCACATCTTTCCTGATGATACACACCACAGAACACCCACTTTAGCCTCATTCATCTAGCAAGCAGTAGCCACTAAGAAAAAAAACAAACAACAAAACAAAACAAAAAACAACCAAATCACAGGGCAGTTAGAAAGGTTTATGTCAATCAGCTGAATAGCATTTTCCTCCAGATGATATCACTAAAATGGAAGAGAAAATGGTGCCTACTCTCATACCTGAATCTTAACCACTGTTCCCAATGGCTAAAACATTGACAGGGCCAGAGAGATGTCAGAGCTGGTAGGACTACATTAAGACAGTTCACTGCACTGTGAACAGCTTCCACCATCTAATCAAATCCTACTTGGCATTGATTCAGTTGCCCCTGAACCCTCAGTTTGTTCTGCCTTGGTGAGGCCTAAGTTCTAGGTCTTGGCCCACAGAAATGCTCTGTTTACATCTGATTTTTAAGTGTTGGCTACAGATTGTACTGAATTCTCTCAAAAGAACTTGAATTAAATTTTGTGTCTCTTTTCCTCTTGCCATGCACCCAGAATGTTGCAAAAAAAAATAATCCTGTTGCTTGCCATGGTTGATAAAATAAATATGTTTTTCAATCCCTTAATGATACAGTGCTTTCAACAGAGGAGTGAATAATACCAGGTGTTCTGTGGGATAGAGACATTGTACTCACATTTTGTTTCATAGGACACTGTGGAATAAAGCCATGTTTGCATTCTATAGCTGGAAACAAAGACGTGAATACTCTTGAAGTGGCTGGCTTTGGTGTGAAATATGGAATGAGGGAGGTTTTGTTTACTGTGAGGAATGTCACTACCAAGTTTGTTAATCCTTTGTCAACACCAGGCTAATTCAGCTTTCATAAAGACAGGGTAGGGCAATGAGTAAAAGGATCAGTTACATTCTTCTACTATCACACTGTATTAACATTAGAGTTTGCAGGCTTCTCTTCTTAAAGGGCTGTCTCAGATTTATGCTTCATGGAGATTTTTTTGGCTAAATCTTTGGCAGGCTATGCTTTAAGAATATAAGAAAGTAACAGAAAATGTCTGTGAAACAAACGATGCATTTTGCAATGATCTCAGCTATACAGTAATAGCAATTAAAAGCTACAATACCACAATGGTCACTACAATTAATGTCATTAAAGTAACAAGGCCCAGCAGCTGTAGGGTCAAATAAAGAGAGCTTTGTAATGAAATATGGCAGATAAAAATTACTGATGTTTCCATCTAAATTATATTCCCTAAATTATTGTCTAATACTAAATAAATAAATTTACAATAATTCAAAGACTGATTACAGATTAAATTAGCACAACAACTTGCTCCACAGTTGGCTAGGGTTAACAATTTAAACATAATTAATAGCCTTTACCCACTGTATCTTGTTTTACATGGTGTTTCTCATTTACATTCTTTTGCAATATGATGACAGCGCTAAATGTCTGGGAAGAAAGATCTCATCTACCAGGGGAAAATGGTTCTTCGTGTTATAGTGGTTATAACGGACATGGTTGCTGCACTGTTCTAATAATAATGACCAGAAAAGGAATGTGGGAGAGAGAGGCTCTACACTCTTTTCTTTTCAGTTTTGTGTTCCAAGCCTTTTCTGGAGTCAACATGAAATGTAATTGCTCTTTTGACCTCTATCTTCTCTCTCCTCAGGTCTGAGGAAGAGCTACACTGCTTGATTATTGCAGGAATGAAAGGCACTCTGACCTTGCCGACCGAATGCCTTGCTGCTTTCAATGTTGCCCATTATGCTGAAGGCAGGCGACTCCTGGAGAGTGGCTGAAATCTACAGGAGAGCTGCTTGCTGGGCAGCCTGCCAGCCAGGGCTTCGGCAGCAGCGCGGCAGACACTGCCAGGCAGCGAAGGGGGGAGGGGAGGTACTATATCAAAACATTGTTAGCACAGGGTATAAAGAGCTCTCAGATGCTGATCCTAGATTGCTTCTTCATTAATAAAGCTTTACATCATCCACCTGAAATGAAAAGTATCAGAGAAGCGAAGGAGAAAGAAGAGTACAGTGATAATCATTTTGCAGTGAAATGTGGCAGTCGCTACATTAAAAAAATAAAAAATATTTTTAAAAATACCACTCCAAGCCTACAGCTTTTGCAAGAATAGAGAGATTGTTGCTGTATAAGGATCCATTGAAAGAATTCCTCCAAGGAAAATGGGTCAACTATTCAGTTGCTGTAACTGTGCTAAATCAGAAAACATTCACCATAAAATCTTCCTTAGAATATTTTTGGAGCTGTAAGAGGCTGAAAAACATACCTCCTGGCAAATATTCTCTCTCTTTTCATGTGTGTTTGTTTTTATATATGTATTTCAGAGAACCAAAACCCCAGAACTCAAAGTCATAAGAAGACATTCTTTGAAGCTATTTCCTACTACTCTAACTGTAACGTTCTTTGCTCTGAGCCAGGCATGATGGCTGGCTCAACAAGGTCTCTAATTTGACCTGAGGATAATGTGGAGATTCAGGCAAAGTTGTTGAAAGGCATTGGTAGTGCAAAGCTGGTCCATTTTAAATAAAGCTATCCAAAAAGAGATTCAAATAACATGAGCATTTATTTAATTTAGAAACAGAGCCTATGCCAGAAGGGTCACCAGTGTCTCAGTGTCAACATGACTTGAAAGCTGCCCTAGAGACTCATAAAAATTAATCACTGCTCTTTATTGGTCTGGTTTTGTTCTTTCATGGTTATGTATCCCTATCACAAAATAAATTTTAAAAAAACCACAAACACAAACCAAACACAAAAACAACACCAAGACAAAAAAAAACAACAAAAACAAACAAATCAACAACAAAAAACAACAAACCCAACACTGATAAAACTTGGACAAGAACACTCATGTTGTTTCCTGAAGATGAAACAAGGACTGGGTGATTGCTAGGTCACTCATGGAAGCTAATGCTGCTTGCCACAGTGGAAGAGATGGGACAGATTTGGGGTTAGAATGAATAACATAACAAAACATACCACATATGATATGTCCAGCAGTCTTGTCACACATTCCCAAACCCTGCTAGATCCCCACACGTCCTGCCAGGTTGTGGATGGGCTGGTGGCAGCTGGTCATGGCAGCAGGGCCAGTGGCAAGTGGCTGTCCTGCATTGCCTCTTGTTCTCCTTGTAGCAGGATCTTGCAGATTTAGCAGGGAAGGCATGTACTATGTCTTCACAGGCATTTTCTGCCTTGGGAGTGTGATTATAACAGCCCACTGACTCAGAAGGAGAATCCTGCCCCACAATGATGTTGTACTGCTGGCCAAGAAGACTGGAGCAAGAAAGCTGAAGAAATTGGTTGCAGGTCACGTTCAGAATTGGGCATGTCTTCCCCTCATTACTTGGGAAAAGGTGTTTGGATCAGCAATGAAGAATCTATAAAAAACACTTGCAAATGGCAAAAATAATTGATGACCCTTTTTCTTAAAAGGAATGTCTCCCATCAAGATTGCACTAAAATAGTCTGAGTTTGCCAAAGTTCATAATCAATTCATTCCATGCTGTTATGTATCTGATGGAGCTCCATATGATCAAATTTCTATTCTTTGTAGGATTTTCCAACTATGATCAATGCTCCCATTTATCCTTTCTGTAATAAACAAAACTGACAGCACACCCCAAATCTTTCATGGGGAGGCTTATTTTCCGGTTGTTAAATTTCTCTTCTGATTGTTTTTTACATTTTCCCCAGAATACCAAACATCCTGCTTTGAACATGGTGCTCCTATGTCAATCATCCAGCTAAAAAAAAAAAATAATAAAAAAAATCTTATTTCAGAGTCACTCAGTTTTGTTATTCAGCTGGCTACTATCCATAAGCCCCAGCTCATTTTTGGAGTTGCTGAAGTCTATCCTGTAAGGAACGGCTTCTATTATTTTTTCCAAGCTAAAGTGCTATATGGTATAGCTGGTCCCTTTCTCTTTCATTCTGTTGCAAAAAGAAAAGCCAAAGTGTTGTTCAAGTCGTTGGTTAGTGTTGTTAAAGTGAAAATAGCAATTCTTTAAAATAACATGTGCAAAGAACCTGAGTGACCTAATACAAGAGATCCTTTCATGCAGTTAACCATGCCTTCAACAGATTTTCCATGGAACAAACACAGATTATAGACAAAATATATAATATTTGCTCTTCACTTTATAGTGAAATGGTATTCACACTGAATATTTGGTTTAATATTATTTTTTCTCATGGCTGTATATTTCAAGAAGCAGTTATCAGGATTAGTGTTGGAACAGGGAATACATTGGACAGGAAGAATTGGGATACTAATAAGAATGAAGATGCATGAGCAGGAGACTCACACATAAACAAGAGTAAAAACATTTTCTCCAACACACTGCAGGAGCTGAGTGACTCTTTTCTCCTTGCCTTCCAGACTTCAAATCCCTGGCAAACAGCTTGCTGCAGCTCAAGTTATTTTATTTGGAGAAATCTGAAAAGGTTAAGCCAACTAACACCATGAAGCAAATGGATCAGAGGTATTTGAGCTCTGGAAAGTCAAAGTATTAAATAAATTGTAAGTTCATACTGTGCCAGTTCTTAGTTTTCATTACCTTAATCTGAAGGATAAAGTAAAATAAAACTGTGTCAGACAAAAATAAAACAAAATAAAAAGGTATGCATAACATGATGTGACATACAAAAATAGAAAACAATTTTTTTCACTCAATCTTATCACATAGAACCTCAGCAAATTAGCATATTTCTTCCTGAATGCAGTTCAAAGAACAGAAGCTGCCGTTTGTATCCAGCATTTTTTGCATCTTGTTGTGTTTGCCATCTTCTACGCTTGATTCCTAAACTCTTTGTACTGTAGATGCAAAATAGGAGTTTTGATTGTGAATCTGACAAAGTATCCACATTTTTTTGGCAGGCTCGACAGGTGCGCTTCTTCAGAATACAAGTGTTCACTTAAAATAAATGGCTTATCAACATACACAAGCACATGCACTTTCAAAATCAAATATTCCTGAATGTTGAATGCACTTTGTATGCATTGGCTTGAGGCACAGACAGATCCTTGCTTTGCCTGCAAATCAGGCCTCACAGGTATTCAACAAGCATAGAAACACACACTAGATAACACATTCTCCTGGCCATTTCCATTCTATTAAAAAGTAAGAATAAATGTAAATTTCTGAAGTATGGTGGATGTTCACCATGAAATCACTGATAGATAAAGCAAAAAGTTTAGAAAGTACCCAGTGCAAGTCTAAAAAACAACTGTATGAGGACTTTGTGTTGGTCCAAAAATGAAAACTGAGTCCTTGCAAAATTGAAAAGATACATATAGTTTTCCAGTGTGTGTGTGTGTGCATTTTGGTGTATGGTCTATTTGGAGTAATCTTTAATCTTAATTTGTTTTTTGTTTGTTTGTTTTGATTGGTGTGGTTCTCGAATTGATTGCACTTTCTACTCTTAGAGGGTCTCTTAGGGAGGTGGAGTTTTAGTGAACCTTAGAAAGATGAGTAGAATGGAAACCCTGAAAAAAAGCATACGTTAAAATATTCGTTCTTTTGCCATATGCCAAATTCTGCAAGGTGCTGCAGTTTTACTGTTGTCATTGAACTGACTTGGGAGAGATGATAAACCTCTGGAAAAATCATGCACCCCTGTGGATTGGGCTCAAGGGTGTCTATGGGTTCAAAAATTGGGCTTGACACTTACATGCAATCTACTTTTGCTCTTTGCTTTATTTTAAAGGTTGAAATGTGGCATTTCAAAAATATAATGTCAGATAAGTAATAAGTCTGAATGTTAAGGGTTTACTGAATATCAGATTTCATCCAAGGAGATGAGAAAGGAATAATTTCTGCAGTATTTGCTAGATTAGGGTTTTTATTTTTGTAGGAAGGGTAGATTTTGTCAGGGTCGCTGGCAGCTCCTTGTCAGCAGACGGGTAGGAGTACAAGAAGCTTTCTTGTGTTCAGTATCAGCAACTCCTGTTTAATTTGCATTTGAGGGAGTTTTTTCCATAGCATATTCATTTGCCAATGAGTTAATGTGTCCCTGCATAATCAGATAAGAAGGGAATAGAATTACTAATGATAAGAGGAGCTGGAACAAGGGCATACCAGTAGAGCAGCCTTTCCTTTGCCCACCTAATCTGAATAAACCATAATTTCAACTATCTCAAGTTTGGTTCCGTGTTATTTCTTTTCCCAAGGTAGGAGTAGAGGTGTTTTTTTCTCTCAAAACTGAGCTTAGAAAACTAAATGCTGTGGATTGGCTACGACAGCTACTACTTCATTCTGTGAAACTGGAGTTAAAAAAACAAAACCATGCATTCTTGCAGCTAGGCAAACACATCACTTACCTTCTAAATCCAATCCAAGAGCCAATTAATAAAAGCAAAGTAAAAAATATTCTCTGTGAAGCACTAACGGGAAAAAAAAAAAGCAAGAAAATTTTGCTCCCAGTGCAAAATACTCTTTATGTGTGCAAGTCAGTAGTTATAGTTGCATTTCAGTAAATGCAAATGTCATAAACATGTAGGGTTGTAATGTGTTGTTCATAAGGCAGGCCTACACAGTGAAGGACAGAGGACATCAAAACAGCTTTGTCAGCTGGTATCGGGCTTCCAGGGCTCAGCAGGCAGGTTGTGGGCCACAATGTGTGGGCTGCCCTGTCAGACTTGTTGGTGCTCAAGAGGTGGGGCCTTGACGTCACCGTGGAGGTCATGGCTGCTCTGCCATGTTTGTGGGGTTTGTGTTGCAACCAAGGTCATTGCTCCCGGCTGTTTAGCAATTTGCTTCTGTGTCCTTCTTCAACATTCAGTAAGGGGCACAGTGACAAGCAAAAGGCCAAAACATGAAGCTGCAGCATTTTAAAACACCACAAAAAACCCCATGAATTTTACACTAGTAAATTCATCCCTTCTAATGTCTCTTGGACATAGCAGCAGTACAAACACCCTGGAGTTTCATGCTGTATTATTACTTCTAAGCTTTTGTAACTTGACATAGATTATCCCTGTTAGCTGAAATACTTTGTAATGTAGATTAAGCTACTTTTGAATCAGAGACACAGGTGTTAAAGGCCAAGATGCAGAAGGCCCAGTTTTGAACTTGTGTATGATGTAATTTCATTTGGCTTCACTCAGTTTCTAATTTGGTTTTGTCTGAGTGAATTCTCCCTGAGATGAGTGAGCCCTTTAAACATAATAGCTGATACAGAAAGTGGATACTTCATATGTCTATTAATTCTGCTTAACAAATTTCATTGTGATTTTTAGCATGAAACTGTGAGCATATGTGTCATGATATATTGAAAGTTTATACTGAGCTAGGAATATTGATAGCAGTATATATACAGTTTGAAAGAAAAGTTAACACAATAACTCAGTGGATGTGCTAGTCTTTCAGCCTTTAATTCTCTAAATATGTATTATGTGGCAAAGTTTAAACAGTTCCTGCAGCCTTAAGCTTTCCTGTAGATTTTGGTTTGGGCCCTTAAAAATGCATGTATACATATCTTGTTTGCATATCAACTACTCAGCAGAATAGATATACCAACTATAAATTAGTCTGCCTAAGTAATATCAAGTACATGACCTTGCACTGGCCTTTGAAAATTACTTAGACCAATTATGTGTTTAACTGGGAATTTAACAGGCAACTGTGCTTTTCCAATCCACAAGTACATTCTTCTGCTTTTACTTCCAGATAAGTCTACTGTCTTTGAGGAAGGCACATGTTGAATCCAAGAAATAAAAAGAAGCAGCAGTGCAACAGGCCCACACCAACCTCACTGCTGAAAACCAGCAGAAATTGTGAAGCAAGCAGATCAGCCTGTAAAACAAATCAAGTGACTGATGTCTGTTGAAATGGTCTCCCCAAAAGAAGCAGCAGATCCTTGAGAGATGTTTCAGCCACTATGACTGAAATGAAACTTTGTATCTGCTAACACTGTTGAAGAGTATTGAAGAACACTTGATCCTATCATTGAAATCACAAGAATCTCCTTCAAGAAATACAGCCCAAGAATCACCCTGAAGATTACAGTAGCTGAGTCCTTTCTGAAGAAGGCCTATGCTTGATGCTACCAAGTTCAGCCTTTATAAGTATCTTTCTTCTAAACTCTCTTTTCTTGGTAATTTAATTGAGAAAAATATGTAACTATCTGATCTGAATAGGCTTTTGTACTTTTGTCTATCACTGCAGTGCTTGAACATTTAGTATTGTCTGGAGAATTGTAGTGGTATCCCTACACATAGGGTTACGGGATTTCTTTATTAAACAGGAATATACTTCAGAATTCACCCTCATAATTCAGATTTTATCTAAAAATTCTAGCTTTGGCCTCCAAAGTCACCTTGTAATTAGCGAACTAAAGAGAAGATGCAATATGCAAGACATGTTAAAGTATTGAGATTCAACGTAGCAGCAGAATACAGAGCAAGAGGGCTTCTGCTGTGGAAATGGAGCACATTTCAGGGATTGTTTGATGCATAGATGCTAAGGTAAGGATATTTAGCACCTGAGGTAGATACTTACACAGGAGGAACTATCCAAGTAGGATGCCTATTCTGTCTAAAACAGAGAGATTCAAGCTGTGGACAGTTTATTCAGATCACAGAGAGACCAGGAGAAAAAGGTTTTCCTTCAATGGTAACCTGCTGCACAGAGATTCTGCTTTTCCACTGGTTTCTATTGGTGCCATTGCACCACATGGGGAAACAAAACAAAACAAAACAAACCCGTAGTTTGACTGTGCCCACACTAGAATGACAATGTTTAATTGCTAATTCTTCATCCCCTTGTGGAGTATATGTATGGCAGGCAACTGGTAAAGTGAAAAGAACCACCTGTCTCTGAGTTTTAAATATCAATTTGTTCCCTCTGTGCTGAAGATTCTTTTCAAGGACAATACGTAATTCAATGAATCACTGAACTTGTAAGAATCTCAAGCCTGCAAAAAAATTTCCAAAAATATGTGCGATTAGCTTTCTTACTTCAAATTTTCCCCAGTCCCTTAAGGGATTGGTGTGGCCCTTCAGGTACCCAATGTCTGCAAATATCTGTGATCTTTAAAATACATTATTCCAGCTTCA
This sequence comes from Apus apus, assembly GCF_020740795.1. Classification (NCBI taxonomy): domain Eukaryota; kingdom Metazoa; phylum Chordata; class Aves; order Apodiformes; family Apodidae; genus Apus; species Apus apus. Next base: position 63,285,259 of record NC_067312.1, on the reverse strand, counting down.
CTGTATTTGTAAGAAAGGCAATTTTGTATTTTCCCCTAAGCCATAGAAAATGTCAAAATGTAAAAAGCATAACTGTCAGAATTAGAGCCCTTACTGCATTATTTATAGACATTAAGATACATCACAGCAATTGTCCTATATAAAGAAACCCAAGAAGATTGCCTTTTCAAAGGCCTTCAAGTGGATATTTACATAATAATGACTGAGAAGAAGTAGGTGTGTTCTGCTACCTAAACCTCTGTAGTCACTTGTTTCTGCATTCTGCAAGAGCTTTTGCAAAAGTTATAGGAATGTCTACAAAGTTGTTGCCATCTAGCCGGAAAACAAAACCAAACCAAACAAAACCAAACAAGTAAACAAAAAAACAACCAACCATGCATGTTAAGGATGTATTCATTCACATAACTAGGCTGTGTTGTGATGCATGTTTCCATTGTTCCTAAACCTGCTGCATATATTTATTGAATTGGCACTTTCCAGTGGTTACTGCTGGTCAAATGTTACCTTTTTTAACCAAAAGAGGAAAATTTTATTTTCTTTACACAGCCCCCTAAGCTATGGCCCTGAGTTTCTAGGACTACAAATGTATGTTTAGGGTCTATCTCATCAAGTCTCTTCTCCAATCTCCAGCAACAATATAAAGGCTATATTCAAGACACAAAACATTAAAGAAAGTTATATCAAAGCCTTGAATGGCAGGGATTTTGATTCAGCAGGAAGAAAGGTGAATGTCCATTCCTGCCTGTTGATAAGCCACCAGCAGATTTCTAAAAAAGTTCACATACCTTTGCTGTCACAGAGAAAAGCCACAGACTGACAAACTGGATCCTCTCTAGAAACAGGATGATACAAAGCAATTTTTCTGCTTTAGTGCTTCATAGCAACCTACAAAAAAGTCTAATGGGCAGTAGGGAAAATAGTGTGCAAAAGAGGGAGGTGAACTTATTAAATGGGTGTTCAAATATTTGTTTTTTTTTTTCTCCAAGTTTTTGTCAAACAACTGCAAATGAAAATATAATTATTTTATTACAATGGCTTGTATATCATCCTGTATAATTGGTCCTATTGTATTCCTTTAGCAGCATGGAATACATGTCAATTACTATTTGCAGGTTTGGAGATGTATATATTTGTTACATCTTTCCTGAAAGGCTTGAAAATAAGAACATTTTCATTTAGCTTATTAACATTATGTAAATAACAACATAACTAGCCTTGATTTGCTGCCACTAGCTTGGAAATATTTAAATGTTATTATTACTTCCCTCAACATTCTAGTTTTATCTTTGAATTTAATGCTTTTAGGCTCAATTTATGCTTGTCAACAAATAATGATCATAGATGTGAGCTGGTTCATAATCCAGAGGTACTAGGTTACAATGTGTTGCCATGGAAACTGTGTTTTATTGCATTTTCTCTACTTGATTTAAGACATTTGACAATCATAGGGACTGTTTGCCTGTCTTCTCATATAATAAAAAATTAAGAAATACAAACAACCAATAGGGGACATTGATACAGCTCTTGGACCTCACTATAAAAATCAAAAAAGAAATGACAACCTTAGATTTAGTAGGGACCTTTTGTGAATAGTTTATCTCACAGAATGTCTAGGAGTGTTGGAAAATTCAATCAGTGGTTAGTCATCGAATGGACCTGTCTTGCCTGTGGTTCATCTTGTTTATTGCATCATATATCTTTTATGATCACTGGGACTTTAGCCTGAAACAGCATTTTCTTTAACAAGAGCCATGTTTCCTCTAACGTTGTTTATTGCATCTGAAACATTACTCTTTGAAACCACAGTACATTTTCAATTGAGCAAAGGTCTGTAACGGAATACAGCATGTCTGTGTTTATTCAGGATCCTGAGTAAAAAATATCCCAGTTCATGTAACATTAATCACCTTGCCAGTGTTCAGCTGAGGTCATTGCCACATTCCTAGCAGTATTAAGTCGAGTCAAGATTAATACCATACATTAAACCCTGCAAGGAAAGCATGTGAAGCGGATCTGAAATTAGACATTTGGTGAAGGACTGAGAGAGCACTGTAACAAAATACGTTAGTGGTGCTGCAGCAAGCTTTCCAAATGATATAAGATTTTTTTCCCACTATGTTGTTGTCAACTAATCTACATTTAAAGCTTTGTTGCTCTCTACTTCATTTAACCCATTTTTTAGATGTTTCAAATAAAACCACTAAAATCCTTTCTGGATTGCAGGAGTGATTTTTTTCCCCTTTTTTACTTATTCATATATTTTTTAAAATGCATGTGTATATTCTTATGTAACTCAAATTAAGCTTCTAGAATTTTTAAAAAACAGATGATAGAATCCTGCAATATTATAAGACAGCAAAATTTATAATCAAAGAGTATTTAAAATCAGTTATCCTTTCATATTCTTCTTTCTGTATGTGCACATATGTTAGTACCCATGATACTTCACATTTCATGTGGAGGTCAATGTAAGTGTGAAAGATAAATGTTACATTACACCTTTATGTTCTACACAGTAGAACAATTCACTGCAACACTTCCTTTGTCCATTCTCACACATTTCCATTAAATGTTTGCTTTTATTTTGTTACACTGTAATAAAAGGATAATCTAGGCACAAATAGTTCCCACTGAAAATCTCAAAGAGAAAAACCTATAGCGACGTGAGGTTTACAGTCAGTTATCTCTGTATTGAGAATACATTGAAGCGTCAAAAACTGAAGATTTATGTTTTTTAAAAAAATCTGGAAACTAGACAATTCAGCAGCAGGAACAGAAGATAAACTCTTGAACTATAAAATCATAGCAGACAGATTAACATTATTTTTCCATTCTGCAATGGCCTAGAAATGGCCTACAGTATCAAATGCTCTCTTTTTCCATGATACCAGAAGTTTTTTTCATACAGCAAGCATCCAAAATCTGTGCTTGCCCTAATTGTAGCTGTATAAGGTTGTGGCCTTATGCAGCTCTACAGAGCCACAGAGGCAAATAAAACAAGTGCTTACACAGTCATCTTGTCAGATCACAAAAAAGCCTCCTGGCTGGGGCTGGATGGTCTGAACATTGACAGCAATCCTTTCCTCCTTGGAAAGTCATGTACTCCCTACCTGACTTCTGTTATGGGCAGGAGTGATATCTCTACCTCAGGGTCTTTGACAGGAAAGGCTGTGTTCTATGGAAGAGGTTAAGTGGCATCTCATCTTTGTGGTGATGTGAGCGTTGTTGGGGGTGAACATGATACTGCTTTTGTATATATTTGTACATAATTAATTATTTTTATTTTTATCACTACTGTTTCATTAAAGCTGTGTAGTTTAGCTTCCAACCTGCAAGTCTCTCTCCCTTATTCTCTCCTTTTCCTATAGGGGAAGGGAGAGGGGTTAATAGGGAGCATCTGTTATTCATTCAATTGCCAGCCCAGTGTTAAACTGTGACAGACCCTCATCCTGGAAAGGATGCATAGCACAGAACTCTGCAAGCTTTAAGAGAATTAGGAAGTTCCTTCAAGGATTCAAATGCTATTAAGTTTTTAACCTCCTTTTCTATGAACTTTCACAGAGCAAAAGTGGGCTTTTTGTAGTAGACCATGCAGAAATCAGTGAGAAAATTTAATGCTTCTCTGCACTTAGAAAAGAATGTTCTTCTTACAGATCATCAGAGGCACTTGTCACAGCTGAACAGAGGAGATGCTTCTAGTAATGACAAAATTTATTAGATATCTGTTTCATGTGTTTTCCACGACTTTATGCCAAACTGATGTCTGGAAACAATCTTTATTTAGATCTGATTGGTATGTACTCTTGATGTTCCTCTATAGAATTAGTCTTTTTCCAGTGGTTGTCTGGAAGGTTTCTCTAAATTCTCCTCAGCTGCAGAGGCTACAACCTTGAGGAAAAAATTCTGATGGCTTCCTGGGACATGCTATAAATGTAGCTTTAATAATCTGGATATAGGTCTCATCTTTTCTGTAGGACTTGAGAATGAGTTATGTGGTCTACAGTGTTTCAGTAGTATGCAGAATATATATTCTGTGTACATTCTGAAACATTTATTGCACGGTTTTCTTCAATGACAGGAATTTGGACTTCTTGTACATTGTTCTTTCCAAACCCGCACACTGGTGTTGTCCTACAGAATATGTAGGTAAGAGTCCAGTGATTTTGACTGTGCTTCTAGCTCTGCCACAGACTTTATTCATGACACTTGAAATTGCATTCATCTGTACTACCTCTTCATGTAGCCATTTGTCTGCTAGATGCCTCTGCCATATTTATGCTTCTGCTACATATTCTGAAGGGGTATTTTTGAACACCTGTTTGAAAAATAAACTACACTGGCTTGAGTTTTTCAACTCCTTGTGGAAAATAAGAGGTTAAAAACACAATTTAAAAGAGAAAGGTAGTTTTGTCTTTCTGTCTTTGAAAATATTTGCTTTCAAAAACTTAATTAATGTAAGTTTAAAGTCAACTGACAGGCCTTGCACGCCTGCAAGATATCAAACTGCATGTGCAACATTACCCCTGGAAATCAGAGTTTACCACTGGCTTAATGTGAGACTAAATTGCACCAGTACTTGTACCATCTGTCTTAGGTGAAGCCATAGTATTATGTTGGGTTGTTAGTATTAGTACAGCTAAAATTTCTACCGCTGTAACAACCTGACAATATGTTTCTGGATTCCCTTTTTTTTTTTTTTTTTTTTTTTTACTTGATTGATTGGATGACTGGTATCTCATCACAGATTCAGAATTAATAGATAGTCCTAGGCCAGTCCTAATCGTAGGGATGCCTCTTTGAGATATTTTTCCATGGTCAACTTTAGAGTTAAAGAGACAAAGCGAATGCGTTGAGAAGGTCATTAAAAAGTTCTGGTTTTGTTAAATTCACAGTGAAGAATAAGACTGTTGAAATCCTCTGTGAAAAAAAACATGAATGTGTGGCTTAATGTGTCCCAGTGAATGCATCCCAGACTGATGCACTGAAGGCCAAGGAAAATAAAGCACAAAGTAGTCTCCATGGGTGAGGCTGAGACTGACATTCAATGCTTCAAGAAATAAGTATCCTGCCCAGAAGACAGGAAAGAAGCCAGTGGGCAGTGTGGCAAGTAATCAGATTACTTTGTATCAGGTTTCATTATCTGAAAGAAGTTGCACAGAGATTTACTTTCGGGTTTCTAAAACCGCTCAATGACTTTCACTCCATCGTAAAAATGCGTAGACCAAGATAAGAAACTCTTGTAATAATTCCCTTACTCCTAATCTCTTATTATTTTGGAACATTCTTCTGTAGTCAGTGGCCTGGCCCAGAATATTCTGTGAGACTCTTCTAAGCAAATTACTGCCTTCAGCTCAGCTTATCATCTATTACATGTTTGATCTAACAGCCAGTCCTCTCTGCTCTGCTACAAAAGCAGGTTTACTTCTGCCCTTTGTTTGCCTAGGATTTCCAATGTGTCTCTGCAAGTCCGTGTTCCAATACTTTGACTTCTTTGCTTTTTTACTTTTGTTTTATTTTTTTCTCCTAGTGGGGAAGTTACTGCAAAGTATACTGTTGTGGATTTATGACACAGTCATTCTTCTGCATTAAATCCCTCACAGTGCAGATGCTTTAAGGACAGAGACAGATCCTATCTTTTTACTGCAGCTGCACCAGAGGAAGTGGCTTCTATCCGTGGGTACCAAAAGTTTTTACCTGTTCCTCTGAATGAGGTGCTTTCAAGAGTATGTCTTAGTCTGCTCCTGGCAAAATGAACTGGATTGGTTTATGTTTAAAATGTGTTTTTTGGCAATTAAGTTGGCAAATCTGTTGATGGCAGCTGGGACCGTGGTCTGAGCAGAGGTAGGTCTCTGTCTTTAAAGTGTAGTTAGCTGAAATGGCGTAACTCATGGTTTCTCGGTTTACTGCGACTAAAAGGGGTGGTCCTGCTCTGTTCAGCTCTCAGCTTCCTCTTCCCTCTCCCTCACTCTCACCTAACCTACATGCTGCCAGTGACCTCTTTAGAGGTGACACAACTGCCCCTCTGACTGCAGAGTGAGCTGATTCAGCTCACTGAGCCAGCAGCAAACTAACCCCACAAAACAGCCAACAGTTTTTTGTTGGCTTAACAAACTCCACTAACTCACTTAGGGGTCAAATGAGTGCCAGAGCTGTGCAACGGAGAGGATGAGACCACACAGCTTGAAGGGCTGGAGAAAAAGTGGGAAAACAAGGCCTGAAGAATGGGACTGCCCGTTTTGGCAGCAGCAAGCTGTTAGAGCAGCTCAAGTGTCTGGCCGAGCTGTACCCTTACCGTGCACAAAGGAGGCCCACGTGAGAAAGAGTGCAGCAGTTAGTGTGCTGTAAAGTCACACCCCTGGGTACTTTGCAGTAACTTCACTTGATCCGTAAGTCTTTTGTTCTTTGTTTGTTCTCCAAATTCCCTCCCTGCATGCAGGTAAGGGGAGTAGCTTCAGCTAATCTCCTTAGCATACCTGTTGTCCGGCTAAAGTACAGTCAATATGTTCATCAAACTTCCATTGTAACCAGTCTGGGAGAGAGAAGACAAAATCCATGTGAGTCGAAGACCCATTTGCCAGAGTGTTCAGAAGTACAGCAAACCTGTAAGCTCGCCACACCAATCACAACTCCTAAATCTTACTCATTCACCCCATCGCGGCATTATGTCAAGAGTTCAAATTACTAGATGTTGATTAGGTGAGAGAAAGGTTTGCCAGAAATCTTCTGGCTGAATGCACACACATTGCAGAGCAGAACATGTAGGGCTCCTTATCTAATTAATTCTGTGATTAACAGACATTGGGCAATTTTGGAGAGATGAGCCTTTTTGTGAGTACAAGTAAAGCCAGTGGCTGGGACAGAAAATGTGGTTTTGAATTAAATTTTCAGTGACCAATTTTGACCTTACTACCTCTGGTAATAAGCAAGAGTATTCAGCCAGAAACAATGGTTTGACAACAATAGGAGCAGCTTCATTATGTGGCTATTAGGCTGTAAATTACCATTGAAGATGAAATTGAATTATTTCTAAGTCTATTGTGACTTCTTTATCACTACACTCCTGTGCCTCTTCCCAGAAGTTACTAAACTTCACCTCTTCCAGTAAAAGCCCCCTCTAACTCACCTCTGCCTCACTGGGTGCAACTGTTAGTGTAAACAGAGGGGAAAATAGTTTTGCTAATATATCTCTTTTTGGCTGGAATGTTCTGAGGAGTGTTCAGGTCAGGAAGAATATGACATACTATTCCCAGGCACATGATGGGCAGTACCTCTTCCACGGGCACAGTGATTGCAAAGTAAATGTCTATCTCTACTGCTCCAGCCTCCCATGGAGATACCCAGTGATATCTTCAAAGTAAGAAACTTTTAAAGGAGTAATTAGATATATATTGGATAAGTCATTAAAAGATAATTTCATTTTAATGATTTGTATCTGCAAGGGGAGGAAATTAGTAATGGTTTATCAAATTTTACAGTTGAAGTTATTAAAAAATACCTCTGAATAGTAAATTAGTCAAAAAGAAAAAGTATGTATATACATATAATTACACACATGCACACACATTACTGCAGGAAGAGCTAAAATAAGTTTGGTGGGTTTTTTCTCTCATAAAATAAATGGTTCACACATGTTGTCCAGCTTGAAAGCTTCCAAGAGAGCTGATTGCCTGCAATTATTATATATTTTATGGTGCATTCTTTCACTTTATATTTGATTTTGTTCATATAGAGTGCTCAGTGCAATACAAAGGTTTGTAGATGTCTGGGATTCCTGGATCCTGCCTGAAAGGTTGTTATTAACACAGGCTGCTTAAAAGTACTTTCCATAGCTGCTGGCTGCTCCTGAAATGCCTAACAAGCTTCCTTGGGGGAAAAAAAAAAAAAAAAAAAAAAAAAAGGGAAAACCTTAAAAAAAAAAAAAGGCCACTAATTTTCCTCATTCTGTATAGGAGGTATAATGTCTTTATAAAGTAATGATTAAAAGAAAAACAATTACCACTGCCTTATCTGGACCTTGCAGCTGTACTTCCCCCTTTTGCATTAGCAGTGTGTGCTCTAAGGTTATGAAAAACCATGAAAATTGCATCTTAAGAGGAGTTTTATTCTTTTTCCTAGGATTTGATTGAAACAGACAGCTACATTTTGTGTATATATTATTAGGCAGTAAAATAGGCTTTGAAGGCAGATTTCTGTTTAGTATGTGAGTCACACACACAACAGTCTTTCATTCAGCAACCAAAGACTGATCTTTTTAATGCTTCAACTCACTCAACATGTTTTCTGAATGCTACGTCTCGCAGTAAGGGAAAAAAAAAAACAAAAAAAACAGAGAGAGAGACAGAGAGAGAGAGAGAGAGAGAGAAGGAAAACACCCCCAAACATCTTTTAAGCCATATTTCTCTCTTTCTTTCTGTTCTTCCTCATTTCCTCAAATTAAAAACAATCTGAAAAGCCAGTCTAGCTAGTTTGTGGTGATTTAACCTTACGACAAACTGATTTTTATCGTCTTTCTTTCCAGATTGTTGTCCAGGGCAGCACTGAATGCTGCACCAGCTCTAGGCGTATCTAATCCCTCTCATAAAAGGCCATTGTGGTAGTAAAACTGAGACCAATGGCTTTTTCATTCTTCATCTCTCAGCTCTCCAAAGTAATGGCGATGGGGTCTCCTCTTCATGTTTTTCTTTTCAGATGCATAGTTTCTCCTTTTAATAAGGCTAAAATAGAGAGAAATAAAAGGAACACAATCACGTTTTCCTCAAAGCTCTTTCTATAAATACCTTCTGGAGAACTGAATTTAGGAACAATTATCTGCAATCTGAGTTGTTGTGACCCTGTGTGTGAATACAGCAAGTATCCTTGGAAGTTTCTGATCATTCTGAAGTATGTGACCGTGTTAAAACGTTGGGCAGATAATACTTTGGGCTTCATATTTTCTGCTTAAGGTCACACTCTGGCATTCTTCTTCACCCTGAAGTCTGTGAAACAAAGGAGGTGATGAGGGTAGCACTCAACATAGGCACAGTTCTCACACCTACTCCTTGCAAAGTAAACATATAGATGCCATTGTCCACTTATTTTGTGCAATTGCAACACATCCTTGTCAACAATATTTTCCAAAAAAATCCCAACAAAACAAATTAAAACCCAGGGTTTCTTACAAAGAACAAGTAAGAAGAGTAGACAGCAAATATTATTTGGAAAAAGAGCACTTTTTTTTTCCTCAAGAGCTTTGACCTGGGTGACAAACAATATGCTAACAGATTGTATTTCAGAAATAGTTCACCTTTTTTTTCACATCCCTGTGGATGTTCAGGGAATAAGACAGAAAGTCTGCTGCCATCCCCACTTAAAGTGCTTGAAAGCACAAGTGTGTCTTTATGTAAGACAGCTAAAGTCAAGACCTGTGTGTAATTATTTGGACTATCTTTCTTTTTTCTAGTCCCAAAGAAGACAGCAGTTTCAGGAACTGGAAGGTCTGCTTTAATAGTAGTTATTTGCAGTACACATGTCTGAATTGAATGCAGATGTTCTTAATTACATTACACTTGATCTCAATATGCTTAACAAACACAGTCCTCAGGGCACACTGTAAGGTATGTAATCACTGTTACATGAAATTACAAGTGAGGAAGCAGAAGCATTGTGATGCGAAGACCCACAGGTTTCAAAGTCCAGATTTGCAGAGGTTCACAAGCTACACAGTTCAACTCTGCCTTGAGTCTGACACAGATAGTGCTGCCTTGAGTGCACTCCATGACTTCAGAAGAGAGGCATAAGTGATGGATTCAGTTCAGAGACAATCATAACTTTCTTCCCTGGTAAGAATGATCAACCAGTGATGATGATGTTTGTTATTTTCTTGTGTCACGGCTGCGGTATGTAACATCAGATAAGTTTTATGGGTGCTGTATTAACACTATCTTCTTTTTTATCTCCCTTCCTTCATCTGAAATGATCTTCTCCTTCTTTCCTACTGTCTTGATCTCTGTCTCCTCATGTGTCTTTTCCAGAAGGTCTCTTCTGCAGTTGAAAGTATGAAGCTCTCCTTTTGTTTCTTCCTTTCTTCCCCAGGACAGGAAAGGAAACAAGAAGACAGCAATAAGGATAGTCAGGAAAGTAGGAGGCCACAGCTATCTGCTCTGGTACACATAGAGAAATCCTTAGGGATACTCTCTTCACCTCTAGCTCCAGTGGCCCACATATTTCATTTGTTAAACTGCGTCTTGGACTGATTATCAAGATCTCAGGCATTTATCTTGACCCAGAGCATTAATTTTCCCCTTCCACACCTCTGCAGTTTTTAAATCTTCCAAACACCATCTCCCAAACACATTCTGATAACTTCTTCGGTGAGTTTTCAGGGTCATTCCTGTTCAGACTCCATTATGTCAAAGGATGTAGCAGCACATTTCCTCATTCCTCCCCTGAGGATGTTATACCTAACCTTGCCTTTGAAAACTTTCACAGATTCATTCCTCACTTCTCTATCCAGTACACACTCTGCCTCTTAGTCATCTTTATCTTACTCCTGGTATATACTATGTGATTTTATCATTGGTCTGTTCCTTCTGCTTATCCAGCATCATGCTTCTTGCTCTCCTTCCACATTGGACAACCTATTCCTGTTACCCTGACTTCTGCTGCAGACTTCTTATATCTAACTGGCTTCTCCTCTCCAAAATCCATTTCAAGACTCATCTTTCCTCTCCCTGACCTATGACTCCTACCCTTCTCTTTAGTAAAATGATCCAATCCTATTCCTTAAGCCTCAGATTAATTTCCCTATGCTCATTTGTTCTCTCTGAAAATCTAAAGTATGGTATTCAGCCACTGGCCTTTTTTTTTTACTTTTCACCTTAGTACTACTAATATGTGGATGCTGCCTGACTAAAATACTGAATCTGCAACCATCATTTCTACTACAAAGTATAACTGACTGTGAAGCATTAAGCTATTTTGTATGAGAGTAGCTGTAAATAGTGCACTGTGTAATACAGTACTAAGGCTATCACAAAATGTTGGAAGAGATTTTAACACTTTTTACCTGTTTCTCATTGCACGCAGTCTAATAAGCAAGAAATACATGTCTTTAATATTGTCTGAATGTTTACACAATGCACTACATAAATAAATAAGCTGTTGCTTAAACTACTTGAGGAGAAATTTAGTATCTATACAGTGAACTGAAAGCTATATTAATGTCTAAGGTTAAAGGCTTGTAGTTCAAATTCTACAGCAGAACTTCATAGAACTATTCAGTTACAAAATTGAAAAGACTTAGTAGGTCATTCAGTCCGTTCTAAAGACAAAATGAAGTAATTCCCCATAGTATTTCTTTTCCATGTTTTTCCAGCCTAATTTGCAAGCCTATGCAATGGGACTTAAGCATTTCCTTTGGGACATGGTTTATTTCACTGGTTAGCAGATTTCACTGTTAGGATTAAAAAAACCCCAACCAAACAACAAACTTCAAATGTTGTTTTCCTTTTTTTTTTCTTTTTTTTTTTTTTTTTTATCCCCTGTGGTCTCAGAAAGACAGTTTCTATCCTGTCTACCTTTTACACTCTCTATCCCCAAATAAATACACATATACACATACTCATACACAGAGTCTTTCATAAATCATTCCCTCTAGTAGCCAGTTGTCAGGCCATTTTTGTTGCTCTTCCATAAACATCACAGTGGTACTTTGTTTCCATATATAACCTATATTTGTATACTGAAACATCAGAGACAGTGACCTTTAGATTAGGCATCAAACATATCCCTTGTGAATATGCAGATAGATGTAAAAGAGTCTATGGAGTGTTCTAAAGAAGAAGAAAACATTGTTAGCATTGTCTCTTTAAAGAGAAAAAAAAAAAAAAAAAAGTATCTAACATCAGTATCTGCCACGTGTATAATGACTCCTCTGTATGTTTGTATCACCAGTTCCCATACTCGGGTCTATAGATAACTGGTGGGCTGCAAGGCATTAATACATTATCCACGACTAATCTGCAGACCCAGTAGTTTGTGCACATCAATTAAAAGTTTGTTCATAAGACTGCGGGATAGGCTGTGATACATTCTGAGGGTTGTAAGGTTGTGCTAATCAAAAATTTTCCTATCGATGTGATAGTTTCCAATGTACTGCTTACAAATCTGCTGTGAGAAACCCTTTATGTGCAAAGCATTGTATGTGAGAGAAATGCCACTCATTGTTTACCTAATTAATCTGGCAAATAAGTCCTCAAGAGAAATAGATTTGTGTCTCTCTTTAGTTCAAAATTGAAGAAAAAGAATGACGGTTTAATCTTTGCAGACATGCTGTGTATAATAATGAGATTGTCTACACATGCACGTACCTCTCTCTGCTCCTGCAACATGAAACGCAGGAACAAAGGGTGCAGCTGGAAGAGAACGTCTGAGGGAAGGTAATTAAGGCTCAGCTGCAAATGACGGTAGGACTACGTGGCATTTTCAGATGTTAATAAATTTAACACCAAAGATCTTAAAGATCGTCCATACTAGCGGGGACAAGGGCACCGGCGCGGACTGAAAAAAGCCCTTGCCGAACTGAATAAGTATTTGCTGTAGGCTTTGTCTTCCCACCGCAGTCTGCCTCTGGCCACCGGTGCCCTTGGCTTTCGGGGAACGCAGGACACGGGGCGACCCGCACGGGCCCCCCCCCGCCCCCACAACGGAGGGCACGGCCGGGCGCGGCGCCGCCGCCAGCCCCACACCCTGCCCAGCCGCAGCCAATGAGAGGGCGGGAAAGCGATTTATGGCGCGCTGATTGGTCGCTGCCCGCTCCGCGCCCCGGGCGCCGGCGGCGGGGGAGCGGGGAGCGAGCTTGGGGCGCGGGGGGCAGGGCTGATGCCAGACCGGGGGCACCCCCCTGGCATCGCTGATGGGTCTTGTCGCCAGGCTGCTCCAGGAGAAGGAAAGAGGAGCGCCTCCTCAGAACAAGCGTGGGTTTTAACTGTCCAGGAGTCGAAGATAAGAGCCTCACACTCCTTTTGCTAAAAATAGACGTTTGCCAGTATTTTTTCTTAGCGTATATGACGCATATGTTTGGCAAGATTAAAAAAAGAAAAGAGGTGGGGTGAGTGGATGGGGATCTCTTTGGGATTATTAGTGGTCTGCAGCTGCATTAATTAAAAACGGATTTCCTATTGGAGACAAACTTCAGTAATTTATTTTCCTTCTGTCTTGTAAAACGTACAAGAATACAAAGTTGTAATCTCATTTGGCGACCAGGCAGAAATTTAGGCAAAAAGCCACTAAATCACGCAGCGGGCACTGGCTTCTTTTTGAAGTGGGGACATTTCCAACCTGACAAAACAATGTGAGTTAAGTGGTCTTTTTGCAGCCACTCATGGGAATCGGCTGCTGCAGATGGACCCACGGGCCTGCAAGTGGTTTTGCTGTAATTCCTGACACAGAAATAGATAAATAAAAACCCTGCTTCGGTAACCATGCAGTAAATTGGGCTGGCTCCTTCCCTGTATGGTCATACACAAAAGCCAGGACGGAGAGGTGCGGGAGGGGAGGTTCTCTGAATTTCGTGATCTAAGGAGGTTTGTGAGGACATTTTACCCATCAATTGGCGGCTGTGTTTGGAGAAACGGCTCTTCCATGGACCGTTGCTTTCAGAAATTAAAATGATGGTGTAACGCAGATAAAGCAGAGGCATTTTTGCAATCTCTCCCAGTGACTGTTCCTTGGCTAGTTAACAGACCATCTATTCAGAAGCAATTTTCTTTGGGCTGAAATTATGTGCTGACCGTAGCAGATCACTTCCCATAATAACCCTTCCCCCACTCAACGCTAAATACAAACTGTCTCCGACTCACTGTATAATAATGTGAAAATGACTGTAATTTCGCAGACGAGAAGCAGCCCAAAGTGAAACGTGTCTAAACAGAGGTCGATATTGAAAAATCAGGGCCATTACCTAAATCTGAAAAATACACACTGTAAAGAAACAGGAACAGTGATCCTTGACTAAGCAGACTGAAAAAAGTAGGCATGGCGTTTCTGATCTTAAAATTTTTTACTAACCACCGAGTTAAATCACCCAAAAATCACCCTGGGGAACCTGTGATTTTCGGTACCTTGTAGCACCGTACATGTTCATTCTCCCACGAACTGCCGCTGCCCGACCATCCCGGGTGCATTTAGCAGTGTCCCCAGCCATCGCGGCTGCCCACCGGCTGAGAAGCAGCCCCTCGCAGGCACTGCTTGCTATTGTCCGAGGTCTGTCAGAGCGCACGCTGTGCCATTTTATTTGGTTTTGAGATTGTTGACGTAGTTGTTGTTTCTTCTTCCTTTGTAGTAACTTAAAAATTTAATGTGATTAAGGGCCTCCTCGGCAATGAACTTATCTCTGCTAATAAACTCTTCATTATCAGCCCCTGAAGAAGCACTGTTTTTACACCAGCAGAAACGGAGCAAGTTTCATTTCTAGGCCTCTGGAGAGAGGGTGTGCTGGTGACCCGCTTGCCCTGGGCCCGGGGTCAGAGGAGCCGGGGCTTACAGGATCGAGAGGGCTTGCCTCCCAAGAGCCCTGGTCACGGTGGCCTAGCGGCTAAGGCACGGCCGGTTTTTACTCCTTTTCCCCTCCTATCTTGCGTCACCTTCCCCGATGCCCCAGCAGCGAGCAGGTTTAGGAGGTTTTGCTAATCACCGCTTTGATGGGAAGCGTGTAACGCGGGAACGCTAACGCCCGTAATTTGCTCAGCTGGATGAAGTCCAAAGAGGTATTTTGTCACCCTGTCACGGGTGTGCAGGACATCGTAAATGCCACGCTTTGACTTCTCGCCGGAAACCTTGACTTGGGCAACGCGTGCGTTTGGCAAGAAAAACATCCCCTATCGATTTTCACAGGGAGATAATTCCCAATGAGAGCAAGGGAAAAGGAAAAAAAACAAAAAAACCCCCAAAAAAACAGAAAGAAAAAAGGGTGGGGGTGGGGGTGTGGGGGTGTGTGTGTGGAGGGGAAGAAGGAGTAAACTGTAGTTAAGGCCATGAAAAAGAACAGGGTCCGGCCCCCGGCCCCGGCGGTGCCTGCAGGCAGACCCCCCGCCCCCCCTTCGTCCATCGCCCCCTCTTCGTCCAATCCCCCCCTTGGTCCATCCCCCAGTCCCCGGGCGCGACCGCCTTTCCCACCCCCACCCTCCACTACCGTCTGCGAAGGGTTAAACGCAATTTAACGCAGTGGTGTAGCATAATGGCTCCCAACCTAAACAAAAGGAATGATTAAGGGGGATATTTTCGAGCTACACAAAGCCCGATAGGGAAGATTTGTGTTACTAATTCCTGTGAAAGGATGTTCACGTGGTAGTTATACGGTCGCTGGCATTCACAGTTCAGTGCGTGCAGCAGTAAATCAGCAGCTTGGAAACAAAAGGGTTATTTTCTCCCTCCCCTCCCCCCACCCTAGAAAAAGAGGGGGGATTAAGAGGGGGGGGGGGGGGGGGAGAAGAAAAAAGAAACAAGCTAAACCCCGACATGCCTAACTTAAACCATATTGTAAAAATGAACATGGAATAAAATACGCGAGGATGGGAAGAGTGAATGCAAGAAGGACTGGTCCGAAGGCACAGCAGTGCCTCGGTGTGCTCCCGAGAAGAGTTGGGGGTGCTGCCCTGCTCTGAACCTCCCTTCAGCCCCTTCTTTCAGACACTGTTTGCTTTTCTCCTCCACTAAGCACGAAAATAATCTCACATGTGTATCAGCAGCCCTCTTTCTCTGGCTTCAAGCTGTTATAATTCTGAATGAGGGCGAGGGGGCATTTAAAAATTATGAGTGAGATTCTAAATTGCCTCTTTGAAACCAGCACAGAAAAATCATTCATCATCGCTTCGAAAACTGCTCTGAAATTAAATTAAAACGAAATGAGTCTTCCTCCCAACGTGTGAGAGTCTTAGCAGAGCTACTCTCCACCTCGGTTTTCTAGTTTTTCCCCTCCCCCCTCCCTTTTTTTTTTTAATTTTTTTTTTCCCTTTCCCTAAGCCGTAAATGTTATATAGGATAATTGAAATGGGAAACATGATTTGTGTCTGGCTGCAGCAGGATAGCGTGGCACTCAGCGTGGACTGGGGGCTGCAGAGCGGGGGGGGGGGGGGGGGGGATGTGAGTGCGTGTGTGCCAGTGTGGCTAATGCGAGTGTGCGTGTGCGCGGTGTGTGCCTGCGTGCGCCCCACGCCCGTGTGTACAGTGTGTGTACGAGTGCGTGTTTCTGTCTCTCACTCTCGCCGGCAGGCAGGAGGAGCGGCGGGCCAATCAGTGGACCCGGTTTCATAAAAGCTGGCTTCTGATTGGCCAGGAGGGAAAGGGCACTGTGAACAAAGAAAAGTCCCTCTCAGGTACCGCGCCGGAGTGGGCTCCCACTCCCCCGCCTCGGCCGCCGCGGGGGCAGCGCCCGTGTCCCCCGGGTCTGCCTGTCTGTGTGTCAGCGTGCGGGGGGACACAGATAGGTGCTGTTATTTTTTTTTTTTTCCTTCTCTCACCCGTTTTTATTTTTGTTTTAATTTTGTTTCTAGAAAGAAGGGAAGGTTTCATGGTATCTGGTGCTCTCTTCTTCCAAACACAATAAATCTGTTGAAGACATTAGATTTTTTTTTCCTAAAATAAAAAGCGGCTGCAACAAAAACACACTCAATGCAGTTAGAAGGAAAAGGTCAACTCGATCCAATACAGACCGTAAGTACGGTTGCGTGGTGTGTCTATAGCACTTAGAGGGGATTTTAATTTTTTTTATTTTTTTTTTTCTCTGCAAAGGGGAGTGTTTTAGAGTTTTGGGAGTTGAGGTAACTAGGGGTTTTTTTTGGGCTTTAAAAAGAAAGAAAAAAAATTCCCACAAGCAGGATGAGTTATTCGAGGGAAGTAAAGAGGGCGAAAGCGCTATAGTCACACAAATCATACTTGACGGTGCACTTGGGGGGAGTTAAAGCATAGTGCCTTTTTGGGGTCTTAACTAACCAAGGGGGAAAAATAAAAGTGACACAATTACAGACTCTCCCCTCCCCCCTCCGCCCCGAGAGAAGCGCTCGTTAGGAGGAGTGATGGGGTACCGACAGGTCCCGGCGGCACGGGAGGCATTTCTCCTGTCACACGGAGACGCCAGGAACGCGGGGCTGGGGGGGTGGGATGGCCGGCGGCTCGCCGCTGCCTTGGCTGTATCCGGCCCTCCCCCCACGCCGTCTCTGGTCTCCCAGGCGTCTGCCGCTTGCCGTCCTGAGGCGAGAGGAGGGGGAGAATCCCAGGTAACGGCTCCCCGCGCCGGACCGCCGGGAGGTGGCGGGAGGTTGTGAAGTGTTTCTGGGAGCCCTCGCTTCGCCGCGGCACTCGCGGGCTCCAGAAACGCCCTCTGCTGCGGGGGTGGCGGGGAGCGGCCGGGGCGAGAGACAGACCGGACGGGCTCTCTCCTTCTGTCTCTGTGGTGGCGTGGGGTTGTTGTTTTTTTTTTTTGTGTCTGTGTGTGTTAAAGACCCAGCCCGCACTCGCTGGATGCCCTGGTCGCCCATTTTTGTTCTCACGGCAGCCAATGGAGCCCGCCAGCCTCACGTGACGCGGGCGGCCTGAACTGTAACGGAACCGCCGCGCCTCGGGGGTTGGCGGTTGCTGGCGCGAGCGCCCCTCCTCCCCCTCCCCTTCCCCCCCATCCCCCGCCCGCCACCGGCAATTCATTACGCCTTTTAGCTTCCCATCGCCGGCTAATTAAAAATACTAAGCTAAAGCTCCGAGACCGTCTGACTAGGGGAGGGGGAGGCAGGAGGGCGAGGATGGGGGACAGCAGTAGACGGCGAGGTTTGCCGAGACAATGAGGTGGGAGCGATCTGTCCCGAAAAAAAGGTCGTCTGCGTTATCTCCTCGGACTCTAATGACTGAATTACTTACCGCATGACTGATTAGCCCAAGCTCCCAGTTGTTTTGTTGTTTTTTTTTTTTTTTTTTTTTCCAAGACAACAGTTTGAGACGCTGTTCCGTCCCTATGTGTTTTTTATTATTTTTTTTATTGCTTTTTTTTTAGAAAAAGGGCAGATTTGTGGCGCGGAGGGGGGAGGGCGGACGGGACGGGGACAGACACCTCCCCCTCCCCGAAATCACATCCCTGGGAAATTTTATTTCGAGAGCACGCTGTCCTTCCTCCACTCCCACAAAATGTTTTGATAACCGGTTTATCAGATCAGTGATTCCCCCCTCCCGCTCCTCCTCCTCTTCCTCGCCCCCCCCCCCCTCTTCTCCCCACCCCCATCCTCCCCCCCCCCCCGTTTCCCCTCAAGTTACTTCAAGAAATCAGATCTGTCAGGACGGGCGAAAAAAATGCCACTTCCCAACTAACAGGCGGAATCCAGCCCAGATTTTCAGTCCTTTCTTCTTCTTTTTTTCCTTCCTCCCTTTCACTAATTTATCCCGATGTTAGCACATTCTGTCTTCTAACACCCGGGCGCCTGTAGGTTTGTTTCATGGGATCATTACTTACTGATCAGGAAGGCTCCCAGGTCCGGGGCTGAAGACGGAGTGTGAAGTTGGGGAAACATTAATTTTATTTTTTTTTTTAATTACTGTGATGATTATTACCTTTCGGTGCTTATTCAGGAAAAGCAAACAAAAATCTGGTCCTTGATGCTTCAGTTCTGAATGTGAAATATTACCTGCCAACTGGTAAAGTTGTGAGGCTCAGCATTTTTTTTTTATTATTTTTTTTTTCTTTGAGCAAGGAGGAAAAAACCTAAACAAACAAAAAAAGGACTTCTGATCCGTGTGCCAAAGTAGGGGGAGATATGTTATTGACCGATTTATATTGGCTGAGATGATACTTGCTTTCTACTTCTTGATCACTTGCTCTTTAAGTAAAATGAGGCACAGAGTTATTGCTGAGACGATTGGAAACAGCATTTTGATTTGCTGGTTTAATTAAAAAATTATAAAGGATTAAAGGTAAGCATTATGCATATATATGTATAAATATTTCGACAGTCAACTGTAAAAGGGAGAGATCCCTTTAAAAATCGTTTTAACTAAGCTTTGTCAAACACACACTCATTTGTGGTCACTGAGGCCACCTTGGTGCAGATCACTTAAAGTGTATGTCTTAATCAGTTTCCTGTACAGTCAGTAATACTATATTTAACAGACCTAACAATTGTATGACCTTGGAGTACATTAGAACTGCTTTTAGAACTGTTATGTTGATAATATTTTTTTTAAAGAAAAAAATACCTCTTTATTTCTTTTTTTTTTACCTATGGAGTTTAGTATTTTCCACTAAACATTTGTGTTTTTAGGTTGTTGGTTTTTAACAGAAGCTGTATTGTGGCAAGGAAAATTAGGTTTCCCACTTCCCTTAGCACTCCCTCCCCAAGAGGGGAAGGGGGGCAAAAGATAATATAGGAGCATCACAAAACTTCAAGAGTCTGGTTTAAAGCCACAAAACCCATGGAATGCAGTGAAGAGTGAATCTGTGTGCTCCCTTTTCTCCCTTTCGTGCCTAGGTGGTGGTCCAAGGGGTTAGATTACAACATGTGCTCCAACAGCTAGGCACCACTTCTAAGACTGTATTTCCTGAGCTTTGTGGATTTAAATAATGTACTTATTTTTTCATTTTTTTCCACTTTTTTTTTTTTTTTTTTTTGTGGACATTACTTTTTAAGAGATTGTGGATGTTGGTATATAACCAAATTAAAGATGCTCACTGTAAAGCATCACAGCCACTGCCTTGGGTTTAACAAACTTAAGAAAAAAAAGGTGGCAACAGTGAGTGTTTCCCCCCCACCTTGCCCCCTTTTTATTAGTTGTATTATATTCTGGTAACACCCAGACAAGAAATATTTGAATTTTCCCCTCCTCACAGGGCAAGGTGGACGTGGACTGCAGGTTGTGAGCCTAGACACACCTAGGGGAGGAAGACAGGAAGAATTGAACTTAAGAGAGCCCAACGGAGATAAACGAATGTCCCCACATCTCCAAAGGAAAGTTCATCGGATTTTTACTCCAGAGATCTCATCTTCAGGATGTCATTGAACACTTCCACTGCAGGAAAAGGTGTGGATCCAAACGCGGTTGACACTTACGACAGTGGCGATGATTGGGAAATTGGTGTTGGGAATTTAATAATTGATTTGGACGCCGATTTGGAGAAGGACAGACAGAAATTTGAGATGAATAATTCTACTCATACCACCAGCAACAGCAACACCAGCTCCAAGGATTGTGGGGGTCTGGCTTCCAGTGGGGCTAATGCTACCTCAGCTTTAGCTGATGGCCTAAAATTTGCTTCTGTTCAGCCCTCTGCTCCCCAGGGGAATTCCTTGCACAAAGAGACTAGCAAATCAAAAGTGAAAAGGAGTAAAACTTCTAAGGATGCTAATAAATCTCTGCCTTCTGCTGCCTTGTATGGGATTCCTGAGATCAGCAGTGCTGGCAAGAGGCAGGAAGTCCAAGGGCGCCCTGGAGAGGCAACTGGCATGAATTCAGCACTGGGTCAAAGCGTGAGCAGTAACCCAAACGGCAATAGTAACAACACCAGCAACACCACCATTGCCTCTTGTGGGAAAAACAAAGAGGAGAAACCAGGTAAAGCCCTGGGCAGCAGAGGTTCCAAGCGGGATAAGGATGCAGGAAAATCCAGAAAGGACAAGCAGCATGACTTGCAGCAGGGCCACCCCAATGGCAATGGGGGTGGCAGCAGCCAAGCTCCCCCTGGGCACCTCTATGGCTTTGGGGCCAAGGGAGGCAGTGGTGGAAGCAGCAGCCCCTTCCACAGCACCTCCTCTGCCATGGGAGAGGTGAGCAAAAGTACCCAGGATTCAGGGTTAATGGGGAACTCTATTTTGGTAAAGAAGGAAGAGGAGGAGGAGGAGAGCCACAGGCGAATCAAGAAGTTGAAAACAGAAAAGGTAGGACAAAGCTCCTCTCCGCCTCCTCTCTTCTGTGTCTCCCTATGTCTATAATAAATGTCCCACAGCTATGTGTTTGGCTCCTGTGTTTTCTCTCTGCTGTGTATTTGTGACTTGCATCTGTTCTTAATGTTTTTCTTAAAAAAGAAACAACCCTGAGACCTCTTCCTTGGACAGAAGACACCATGTCTTGATGTGCTGCTCTTCTGTATGATTTCCCCTCCCTGTCCTCAGACCTGACGAACATTTCTCTTTTGTCTGTTCCCTTTGATTTTGAGGAGAAAACTCGGGATAATGATCCTGACTGAGCTGCCTCCGTTTTAGCAGAGAGCAGCAGTGTTGGTACTAGTGGGATTGCACGTGTTTGTAGGCTGGAGGTCTCTGTGTTTGCCTAGAAGGGTGCATAGCTCAGGCTCTAGGAGCAGCAGGTCCTCTATGTGCTGACATTTTCCCACAACATCAGCGGGTGTTTGCAGCCTGCTGCAGCGTTTATCCTCCCAAAGTCTAAAGGTCCCCTCTCCGACCCGCTGTATGGAGTTGAGATTGTGCTTGGGGGCATGCGGGAGGTGGGGAAATGGGAGTCATCAGCAGAGACCTGAGCTCCACCACTGTGACTCGTGAAGAGGCAGAATGGTTCTGGGGGCTCCTGTAGTACAGCAGCCCAGAGGCCTCAGGAACTGGCGGGGAGGACGGGGAGGAAGGAGCCGTCAGACAGGCGGTGCTTGTTGTCCTCCTGGAAGGAGGAGGCAGGGAGGAGGGGAATGAATGCACCTTGTGCCGAGATGCGTATGTGTGCAAAACAGCTTTTGGAACAGAAGGGAGCAGTTTGTCTCCTGTCTGGGAGAGCTTTGCTGTCTGAGCCCTGCTGGCTCTTTGATGTTAACTACTCATTTGTAGAGTGGTTGAAATGTATGAAAGAAATCCGATGGGGGTGTGTGTTTTTCTTCCTTTCTATTACATTACGAAGGATGCTTTCTGTAAGAAAAGATGTCCACTTCTCTATTCTTTGGAAAGGGTGGAGGGAGAGCTTGGCTTTTGTTAACCAATGGTTCGTGGAGGTTCTGGTGAGGCGGGAATTGTTCTGCTTGTAGAGCAAAAGGCATATTCTGAGGGGACCGGGGGGGGGGGAGCGTTGGCCCAGATTACAAATCTGATGAATTCTACGGGTTGCTAAACAAAGATAACGTGGTATGTCTGAAAAATAAAGCAAGCCAAACCCCCCATCGAACAATTTCAGGGTATTAGATTGTAACTTTATTGTCAGCTGTTTTTAAATTTAATTCTTAAATTACCTGCTTTTACAACTTCCCTGGGTGAATGTTCAGCGATGGGAAAACTCAGGTCAGTGTTAACTATATGGTCTGTAAATGTCTGGGAGGGCTGAAGGTCTAAAGGAAAAGCTATGTATTTTTACAACCTGTTACCATATATTTTTTTTTTGTATTTCGGTCATGTTGAACTTTTTTTAATATTTAAGTTGACTGGAGGATTAGATTTGGGTATTTGTAACATCAGGTATTCGTTTAAACTGGAAGATGATTTCGAGGGCTTCTATTGAAGGCAAGGAACAAATTACATTTCATATTGTATGCATTTTTTTTTTTAATATAGCATATCTACGGATGAGTTTGAATGAGCCTTGTGACCTTTTCTAGATGCAGATGAGAAAAACAAGTTGCTGTAATTCATGTGTATGTGTTTGCGCTTTGATTTATGAAAGTACTGTTCACGGCAGAAAGGTGTCCTAAAAATCTCATGGTCTCTTTATTAACTTAGTACAGTACGCATTTACTTCTGTTGCCAATAGTCTTCAAATTGCAGTTCTCTAATCTGTTTTAACTATCTAGATAAATTGCCCTAATCCGGCCTTCACAATGGCTGTGGTTAAAGAGTCAGAGCCATTTGATTGGATTCAGTGGCTGCGTGGAATGTGGGAGGTACTGCCCTTTTGCAACCCCCTTAGCCTTTTAATCTCTCAGCCAAATGTTCACATTCAACAATTTTGTTTAGCTGGCAATCTGAACATTTCAGTATCTCAAAGGCTGCTGTCATGGCAACAGAGATTAGAGGGTGGTGTGGTTTCTCCCGTTTTTGTGTTCTTTTCACTCTAGTCACACAAGAAATCGTATGAAGAATCCACATATATGCGAGTAATTTCACGTGCGCTGTAGATGGGATGGCATGCAAATTCAGAGCAAACATGTACGGAGCGATTCAGAGCCAGTGGTACACCCTGTCGTGTAGCTCTTGCTTCAGGAGGAGGTTTGGAGGTTGCGTTTCCAGTAAGAGCCGCTGCTGTTGGCACACACCGACTCTAATACAGGCTTCACACATTAGAGTCCTGCAGTGTTGGCCATTGTCTGGCACAATGGTGTGCTTGCTCACTGTCTTAAATAACATCCCTTAGTGTTTCTCTTCCCAAAGAATATTCCCGTCTAGCCATGCAATAATAATAAAGCTCGTTTCTGACACTGGTTGTAACCTTAAGCCTAGGCACTGTGGCACTATTAGTGAAACTTAAGTGTTTTGGTTTTTGTTTTGATTTTTCCCCAAATGTTTACCAATCGTTATAAAGTGTTGTTGGTTTGTTTTTATTTTTTTTGTGGTATTTTTGTTTTTATTTTAAGGCTTTCATATTCCATAAGTGTTCTTCTTCTGTTTGTACAGTAGAACTGTACTTGCACATGCTGTACTTGCAAAGAGCACCTTGTGTCTGTAGCTAAATATACACTTTTCAAGCCTGCATCTTAAAATGAATTACCAGTTATCTGAATATTGTGAAAGGCATGTCTCATGAATTTGGATGTTTCCTTTTAGATACAAATCAGTTAATGCCTGCTGATTCAGAATCTACAGGGTTTTGTATGTGGTGTGGAATATAACATTGCATTTGTTCACTCTTTTTGAAAATCTTGGAGCAGGTTCCCAGGAGTTGTAGTCACTGTTTAGCTTTCATAGCACGCTTCAGTGTCTATTTTTGGTCTATCTATTCTGTTTCCTTGCTGCAGAAAGTCATGTAAAACATGATAAATTGGATCTTATGAAGCCTAATTAAACCAATGACTGTGTTCTGCTGGCTCTTTTATGCAGAAACCGCAAGTATGTTGTAAAAGTTGCCACTCCCCTAATATGTGGATAAAATAAAAATTATGCTGTAATTCTAAGATGTTTGAGCTATATTCATGCAGCCCATTTTGTGGTTATGCCACCAGTGACATGTTTGAATAAGTAGCTTTGACAGGTAGGCTACCACTCCTAAGATCTTTGGTGTTAAAACCTATCTCCATTTTCAATTTCTCATCCACACCATTTTTAGCACACTGACTGTTAGTCAGCTTGAAGTTTTCATCTGTTCTAGCTAAGCTTTTTTGTATTTTTAACAGCTATTACATTGAAATGTGCTCAGACTATCTTCAAGAATTTGTGTGTTGCTGGGAGATTTTAGAATTCAGTTACAGTTTACTCTGACTTATGGGAAGACTGTGTTTGCCTTGTGAAAATCAGTATGTTTGCATAACAATAATACAGAAGATACAAAGCTATAATCAGAGGTATCTAGTTGTAGTTTTTAAATGGATCAATCTAGTGATACTCCAGGATTGAATTTTTCTCTTGTATTACCTTTTTCTCATTTCACATCTGAAAGCTGTCTTTAGCAAATTAGCTGGTATTGTTTATTTTATCATTTTTTTAATAGCAGGATTGAGGGTGTTTAACGCTTCATCAGGAAACTCTGTGTGCGTTTTACCTCCTGATGTAAATAATTTAAGTACATGCTTTGATTAATGATGCTATGGAGATATGCTTCTGATGTCCTTTTCTTCCTGGCCTTGGGTGTAGTTTATTCACTGTGAAATAAAAGGGCAAGGAGGTCACTTGCTGTAATTAAAGAACAAAGTCTATTGTTGTTTGACAGCAAACTGTTTTGAAAGCTACATAAGGGATTTAGCTGTTAAAAACATTGATAACTAGGGGTGTCTAACAAAAAACACAGCTCAAGGTTCTTAAAGTTCTGTAGCACTGTCTAGTAGTGTGACGGTGCTTTTTGAGCTCCGTGAAGAGGTGCTGCCCTTTGGCTGGGGAAAGCCTTCCGTGTGAACCTGCTGACCTCTGCCAATATGTATGACCAGATCTGCTATTGAATGCCTGTACAAAGCTAGAGTTAGTAGTGTAGCACAATGGAGGCTGGTCTAGAACAGTTATAAAATAAAGCGGGGAAGCTGATAACCTTATTCGGAACTACTGGAAAAATACTTCACTTTGGCCATTGGTAATTTTACAATTTTAATAACTGCATAAATACCTAGTAAAAAGGAAAGGATTGATTGACCAGATGTCATGAGGTTAACCATGTTCTCCATGCTGAAGGGCTTTCCTGCAAGACTGTTTTAATTATAGCTATATAAAGAGTTATTTTCCAAAGTAGCATTTTATAGTCCAATAAATGAAATGTATGTTAAAAGTGCTAAGCAAAATCTCCTGTAACCATATAGGTGTTCAATAACCAGATTCAAATAACATGGAAAGTACCATCTGTTCCTAGTTTCCAGCATAAAACCAGGAATTGAATAGCTGAAATTTTCTTATATTTTTTTGTTCTCTTTCTTGTTGTTATTATTATAATTATTTTAAGAAGTTCAGCTGGCACTTTACAGAAGCATTCTGAAATGCAGTAATACAGGAGGGACTGTGAAAACACGTGTTCATACATACAGTTAACCAGTTCCCCTTTCATTTAAAGCGACTTCCAGAAGCTCAGTCATTGAAGAATTTATAATAGTGAATCCCCTCCTGCAGGCAAACACAATAAGGGTCAGTTCTTCAAAGGTCTTACTATTTAGGTAGAACCTGAATTATTCTGTCAATTTTTCCCTACGAGGTAAAAGGAAGGGGGGTGTGTGTGTGTAGCCTCTTAAAATATAACTTTAGTAAGCTCTTACCAGTCACCTAATTGCATATGATAAAAACATTTGCTAAAATTTTCCATGCAGAGAATTTTCTGCTCTTCAGAGAAGTGTTCTAGAATTGCTGATAGGGGTAAAATTACTCTTCTAAAGATAACTTAAGTTCGGAACTGTTAAGCAGTGCGATTGTTGGCTGTAGCCTGCGAGCCCTGGATAAAACGCCATCCGGCCTTTGTTTGAGGTCTTTTACTGAAGCTAATGACTGGTCTTGTGCCGCCCTGAGATAAATGACATTATCTCTGAGTGGTCTGACAGGAAACAGACATGTTAATGGCAAAGCTGCGGGGAGGATCTGCTGCAGCTCTGACAAAAGAGTAAAAGCTTGGACCCCTGGTTGTGATCATTAACACATAATGCATTCCAGCTTCTCCTACAGGGCCTTGATAATTGGAAAGCTAGTTTATCGACAACAACGTAAATCATAAATATGAAATGTACAGTTTTTCTTGCACGCTAAATCTCGTGGTTGGTTTGTTCTTGTTTTTGTTTTGTTTATGCTGTTTTTGTTTTCTTCCCTCACTCCCCCCGTAAGAAATGATACAGTTTTAAACGGTATCATCTGTAGGCTCCGTAGTTACTGGCATTTGAAGATTCTGTGGCCTGCTTCGTGTTAATTGGACACATCTTTAGCATGTTGAATGCAGATTCCCCTTTATTTGCTCTGTGTTAACCATGTGATTTGCATTTGTAAAAGCAGGCTAAATGCTGTTACTTCAGTGAAAGCTGGCCTTGCCCTGAGCTTGCCTTGTGAAACAGGTGTATACAAAAACAAACAATCCACAACCGTGAAAACGATGTTCCCGTAGATAAAACACTGTTGAGAGTCGGTGGCAGGATGGATCATAATGGTATCCATTATAAATAGAAAATTTGAAACTGTACAGAGCTACTCAGATATCTCTCCCTGATGCCGCTTTCCTGCACATGCCAGAAACGCACTAGCGTGTTCTGTACCTACTAGCCTGATGGATGGCTATCCCAGTACCTCCTGTGTACTTCCTAAATTTTCTGTCCTCTCAGTGGTCAGTAACTGAATCTCAGAACACTTTTCTATGTTCTGCTGACAAGACTGCATTCATCCACTTCCTAAAATCCATTGAACAGGTAGGAGAACAGCTGTTTTGAGATACCTCCCAAAAGCTGTGATGTTAAATGACCATGAGATTCTAGCCCGCCACACTTTTTTCCCATCTGAAGCCTCTCAGATTACACATGTCTAGGAGTCACACATGGGATTAAAGGTCAACAGTCTGTTAAACGGTAGATGAGAAGACATGCCTGAAGAAAAGGTATAAAGGAATGGAGTTAGGGGATGTAGGCTAATTATGCTTAGAATTAGAATTCCCTTCAAAATGCCCAGTGGGTCAGCAGTATCCTGACAGGCTATACATGCTTGTTTACCGCTGGAGCCATGGTCTTGGTTGTTATACTTTTGAAGCATTCTCTTTACTTATTTAGAGTAAAAGAGTTAAGAAATATATTATTTTTCTCTACATCTTACATGGTGTTATTGGTACATGTATCTGAGTACATTTTTCAACCATTATCAGGAATATGGTCTCAGAAATACTAACATTTCTGCTATTAGAAACACCACAGTTCCTTCTACTTTTGATAGACATTTTGAATTTCTATCACCCACCCTTGAAAAAAAGTTTAGAGTACTTCTGCAGCTAATTAGGCAACCTTATGTCATTGCCACATGTGCTATATTTTCCAGATATAGTACTTTATTTTGTGAATACCATGTCAGGTGTGTGTTCCAGATGTGTTCTGTGGTATAGTTTGATGTGCTGAATATGAAACCAAGTCTGAGAGCCTGCTTTGCTCTGAGCTAAGTTATTTGTGCAGATGATCCAACAACCAGGTAATTGTTTACATAATATGCTCAGAACTGTACCAGCTTTGTATTGTACTTATATAATGTTGTGCCGTACATGGTGATATGTCACTGCATTTCCTGAAAGGCTAGAGAGATTATCTGACTTGTTAATTGTGCTTTATTTCTTTCAACAGAAATACATGCCCCTGTAAGTTCTCAGATAGGGTCATGGATGTGTATCTATGGATGCAGTGACTTGAGCTGAAAGGCCAGCTGTTGTTTTGCTAAAAAATAGCGTTTGTGTTAGTGTGTTTACATGCTAAGGGATTATTTTTATTTCTTAATAACAACATAAAATATATTAATATTTTTAAAAGTTTTGATCTGTACACAACATTTACAGTTGGATGAAAGACAGCAAAATGGTGTTCATGAAAATTTCTGATGATGATATAATTAGAAAAAGTAAATAGCTTTTTAAAATTTAGAAAAGCTCAAATATATATATATATATATTTTCTTTTGAATTTGATTAACTTTTTTTCCTCTTCCCTTTTTGCACCAGAATGTGTCTGCCCAGTGGAGCTCTTTTGTGGTGCACTGCATTGTGTTTTGCCAAAATACAAGCTATCACTTTTTAATTTGCTTAAAAATAATGTGTGAAATGAGATAATTTGAATAAAGATAATTACCAGTTTTCATAGCAGGACTTGAGGGTTTTTTTTAAATGAGATTTTAAATCACAAGGTTTTTATTATTATTACATTCTTGAATTACAAGCATAATTTACAGCAGGCTATGAGTAGCCATTTGGGCAAATACAAAGATCAGACTATGCCTGTTGGCTGTATTGTAACCAGGGTTTCAGCAAGCATTCTCTATTGCATTTTCTCTTAATTCTGACTAAATGGTCTTGGCAATTGGAATAAAGGCTTTACATTTGAATGAAAGGTTGTGAAACTATTCAGAGTGACTTGACTGACAAGCAAGATGTTTGTAATTTTTTCTTCCCTTTTTTTTGAGAACCTGGGGTAAAATTCAAGGGGGTGCAAATAGGTAGTTTCCTCTGATGCCCCTGTTCTAGTGTACATGTACACATACATAATATGTGTGCTTATGGTAAGGCTAGTTGGTTAAACAGCTTAAGTGAGCGTGTAGGGCAAGTTCCATGCAATGAAATAGGACTGATGTCTAAATGTGGGTTTTCCAGCTTTAGGGAGATATGATGTTGATAAAATTGTCTGAAATCTTAAGCCAACACAGCAAGCAAAAAAGTTGTATTTTAGTGACAGAAGTTTATAATATGTCTGATTTTCCTGTAAGTTGGCAAATATTCTAAATCTCAAAATGAAGTGATTGACTTTTCTAGCATCAACCTGTAGTGTCCACTGAGGCTATTCAGATCAAAGTCACTGAGAATGAAATGTGAAGCTAATTGTTTCAGTAATTTTGAAGTGAAAACATGCTATGTTGATTTGTATGGCCTTTATGATGAATCTTCTTAAAAAATTTTAGCTTACTGATCTTCAGAAAAAAACCCAACAAACAACCTGAACGTTTTGCTCCCTTCTCCCATCTTCCTCTCCCATTTTTAAAAATCTTATTCCTGGGCACAAACCCAGCTTGGCTGAGGTGTTTCTGTCTCCTGAGAATCTGCACCAAATAATAATGTAAGAAAAACATCCTCATGGGAAAGTTTGAAGCATATACCAATAAGTGGTGTGTTAATGCAGTTTTTGTAGTCAAAAGAACAAACTAAAATGTATTGGTTGTGGTTACTTGGTGTTTTCAAAACACTGGTATTCAAGTTGTTGATTTGTCTTGTCATGTTAACCAGGAAGCAGATGGCATTATGCCACATAAGTGTATTTTTACTTAAAGGAACTTCAGAGGTTTTGATGTGTTTTCTTTTCCTCTTATTTCCCTGATGGCTTCTTTTTATTGAAGAGTAACATGAGGAGACCTGGTAGCAATTTTATTGCTTTCCCATAACAGATTGAAATAATAGCTTAGTCTTTGGTTGCCAGTCAAGTTTCTGTGAGTCAGCTTGATTCTGTTTTTTATCATGTGGCAGTGCAATATAAAAAGTATATGTTTGTAGTTTGCCCTCAGAAACTGGCTGGTTTTTTCATGTTTCAATTAGCAACAGAAGACCAAGCTTCAATTGGTCACACTTCTGTAAACTCCTAGAACTCGCTTTCCTCATTCTAATAATGAAAAGTGCCAAGTCTAGGCTCAGTTTCCCAGGAAATTTTGAGGCACATCTGGCATCTGTAACTGTGTGCTCTAGAGAGTTTGATTTTGCACATTTAGTCATTTGCATTAGCCATTTAATTAATTTAAGGTTTTTTTAAGTCCACTCCCTACCCCTTCCAACATAAATTAACAGTAGTCAAATGCCACCTTTATTGATGAATTTCAGTGGTGTTATGTTGAATGATGGTAGAAATAAATCTGTCACAGGAGTGGTACCATCAGCATCTTACATAAGTTTCCACTGCTTCCTTCCACCAGTAAGAAGAGTTCTTTCTCGTAGTGTGTAGGGCCAGACCAGATTATTTTTGGATTTCCTGTCACCTCTTTGGCTGACTTCTGTGGATGGCTTATGTTAAAAGCAACAATAATGTTTGAATTGGAAGGGTTTGGTCTTTGGGTTTTCATTCTTTGAGGAGAACAGTTTATTTGTGTGTGGTTCGCCACACTACATGGATAGTGCTATCAAATCTGTGCTTTATTACAGGCTTACAGTGGTGGAATAATGGCAGTAGTTGCATTCATGTTCTTGGCATTTTTTCCTTTCTGAAGAAGGGAAATGAAACTCGATCTGTATCTCTGAGGAAAAAAAAAAAAAAAGTAATAGCAAATACAATTAGAAATAGACCTCATTACTCAGTTGAACTTTGTTTTACTTCTAGGAGTTAAAAATCTGATTTAGTACATGTCCAGGGAGTTGTTTAGTTAGCTTGCACTGACGATAAGGATCTAAAATTCCATCAATGTTTCTGGATGTATTGAACATACTTGACATCAACTTTTACTGGTTAATTTTTTGCCCTGGACTAAATGTTAGGCAGTGTATGTTGATTTGCACTGGAGCTCTAGAGATTGAAGGAAAAATACTGCTGCAGTTCGAGAACAGTGAAAGTGGTTGTTAAAAACCCAGTGTTAGTGAAAGACTGTTTATGTTCTTACCACTTCAGCCAGTTCTAAGGTGTAGTGTCATGTAATAGCATTAGAAGTTGCTTTTTAAAGATAGGATTGTATGTGTGTACGTATATCAATATATAGAGTCATATATATGGGGGAGGACTAAATTATATATTTGAGTGTATATATATGCATACAGATACATGAAAACAGGAACTGCTACTGTTTTATAAATACAGCAACTGAGTTTTGGCTGATAGTCTATATTTACATTTCATGTCCAGATCCTTTAACAATCTTTCCTGTGATGCTGCACCAGATGCCAAACACTGAAGGAGAAAGCTGGCAGCTGTTTCCATTACAGCATTGGTTCATTAGCCTCTACACTTTTATTTTCATTTTTATATCCCTGTCCAACCTTTTGTAGTCATCCTCTATAAAATATTTTTTCTCTTGTGTCTGATTTATGTCAGCAGGGTTCTTTGTTGTTCTTAGCTTAAAAAATCTGTGAATGTGGTGTTTGTTTTTTTTTTCTTTCTCCTAAGAGCTTAATGCTTCGACTCTTCCTCACAGTGAGCAAGGGCTTACAAAGCCCTTTCTGAACTCAAGTTGTGTTATGTCTGTGTAAGCCCTACTTGAGATGAGTCCGGGTTACAAAACGGGGCTCAGTATGACAAATTTGATTATTCTTGTAACAATTTGAGCCACTGTATGATTCATATTTTTTGCATGCTGCCTGAATAGTGTTGTTTTTTTCATTCTTACTCTTTTCCTTCACCATCTCTCTGAAAATAATGGTTTCATGGCTGTATGCAGTTATTGCTGAGATATGACTGAAAACTGCATGCAGTACATTGAAGCACATTCATTTTCATCTAGTACCCGTTTATTGCCTTGAGCACTGTAAATCTGTCAGCTCTTCACGATGCTTTCACCTCTCTCTTCATTTGCTCCAGCTTCTAGTTTGACAACGTTCCCCTGAGGCAGAATTCTAATCTGCTTCCAATTAGTTGCAAAATGTGACTCAAATTTCCACATTATGGCAGCTGTTTTACTTGCACGCACAAATCTAGAAACAAATTAATGCTCTTGAATATTTATTTTTGAGCCTTCAGATTTACTGTGGGAGGAAAAGCTGCCAACTATTTTTAAACTACTTCCAAGATTTACATTTTTCCTCAAACTGTAATATTATAGTTTTAAAATGCCTCTTACTGCTTAATTCTTACAAATCCTTTTCATCTGGTTGGTAATTATAGAAAATACACTGCATATGGATAAAATCGAAAAATGAACAATACTTATAATTAATGTCAAAATTTTGATGTGATTGCTGTGCAAATTCAGCTTATTTGGCATTTCCTTTCTGCGGGCCTAGTGCAACTTTTTTTATATATTTTTAATTTTTTTTAACCTTTAAGTAGTTTTTCAGGGCAAACATACTTATCTGCCACCAGTCTGTCTGCCACATATTATCTGCAACTCCAGAAGTTGTAATTTCACTGGGGGGAGGGAGACAGAGACTAATTTTGTCTTTGGTGAGTCTTAATGGGTAGAGCTAATTAAAATCTATTTGTGTGTGTGCCTTTGTATGTGTACTTTTGTGTGCATGCATATATGTGAGTATATGCCTGAGGTGTATTTTTAAAATATTCTATATAAATTGAGTTTTCAGGGTTCCTTAGTAGTGCTGATATTCCTATGAGCACTCCAGTAGGAATATGGCCTTTACTGTTGTATTAATTGGGAAGAAGTCAAATTTTGAATGGAAAGTGTGGCAATCTAGACTAAAACACTGTGGAGAAGACTGGAATCTAAACCAAGTGGGACTACTTAAGTAGTTCAGGCAAGTCTGACATCCGAGGCTTTGTGACAATTCTGCTTTATTGCCTGTCCACTTCAGTCTGTAGTTGCCTATATGGAGAAACACAATGTATTTAATTCAAATATACCAGTAGCTAAATTTATAGGTGCAAATCTTTAGTGGAGCTTAGCACTCTGCAGCTTGACAGATTAATGTCAGCAGCCTTAATAGACTTTAAATAGGCTTGCAGAATTTCATTGAAAGTATATTGCTGAAGCTGATATTGCTAAGTACCTGTCATATCTAAATGAGATTTACACCTGTAAATTTAGCTTTTCATTTACAGTAATTCAATTATTTATGGACACATTAAAAAAAAAAAAAAGTCTTTACCATCCCGCATTGGTGTGCTAGCCTGCTTGTCACATGTTGTATGTATAAACATCTGAAGGAAGGTGAATACATGTATGCTGTGTTTCAGTTCATAGTCCCTGACAACTCATTTTCCAGCAAGAAGAAAATGTAAGAATAGAGATAAAGGAAAATGACCTTGATGCTGTTTTGTCTTGAGTCGTGAGTGACTCTTCAAATGCAAAGACAAGAAACGTAACATGTTATTTATTTCTCTAAAGGCTTTTCTTACTCTAGTAGACTCACATGATTCACAAGGTTTTTTAAAGAAACAGTATTTGCAAACATTGTGAAATGCTGCAGCAGCATGAATTTTTTTTTATTTTCCTTATATGACATCAAAGTATTTGAGGCTCAGCTCTTTAGCCATGCTGAATTGCAATTCCTGTGATTGTCAGCTGTTGATAAAAAAATACACAGACAATTAAAAATGGAGCGTATTTGTAGTTTACAATAACTGACCTAAAGACATCCAGAGTGTTTAACCAGGCCAGCATAAAAATCACCCACACACATCCATACATATGTGGACACACACACACACAACCACACATTAATAATTTTAATGGAAAAGCCACAGTGAAGCATTAAGTGCTTTTGTTGATAGCTTATAGTTTTATAAACTCTAAATGAGCTTATTGCCTTTTAACCAGCACTAAATAATAGAAAAACCTATGAGCCTCACCATTGGACAGCAGCCAAGCAGCCAAAGGGCGGGAAAGGAGGAGAAAAAAAACCAACAAAACTGAATGGTTTAATTGTAGAGCAGATCATTTGTTTACAGATTAAGACCTATTTGGTAGCCAAATCCTATGGACAAGGAGGTGAAAGAATGAGGCGTTAAGGTACAGGAAATGAGCTTTATATTTTGTGACCAGTCCTGCTATTTTCGCCTCCTAAAGCAGAGGAGGCAAGGAAAAAATGAATTGTTTAACAGCAAAGACTGCTGAGCAAAGTGCACACATTAAATAGGAACAAAAGGGTGGGAGAAGGGAAGTGTTGGTGCACGTTACACTCTGACAGGAACCTGAAAACTGAAGCTGCTTCCAGCTAAGGGGCACCAGTCGGTGGCAAGAAGAGCTGCCCTGTTTTGTTTTCCGTATGAATGGGGTGGGGGAGAAATGCCTCTGTAATGTGAGCAAACATAATACATTTTTTGAACCTCTCTCCCTGAAATGCATTTTGTCTTGCTCACAAGACCTTCCCCCCCTTCTTTTCCTCTCTTATTCCTCTCTTTTAGGGCAAGTTTTTAAAATAGGCCTTTGTTTCAGTATAATAATTAATTAATTGACAGTTCAAATGGTTAAGAAGTACTTGTCGCTCCTGGTTTATTGTTGTACAACATTTTTTTAAAGACCCACTTAGTGGTGGCCTGTAAATTTGAAGATATTATTTTCATGAGTCATTGGTTTAAAGATCAAAGTCAAGAAAGCAATATAGCAGAAGTGGAGTAACCTCTACAGTAAAGGTTGTTTAAGCTTCTTCATTTGAACCTCCTCTTTTTTCAGTAATTTATAGCCTTTCAAAACTTCTACCTTTTGAGTTGATTCTTTCTGTGACTTAACTGTAATTTCCCCCCCACCACTATAATAAAATGGAATTTACAAAATCTGAATAGGGAAAATGTGTATTAGGGGGGAAAATGGTAATGAAAAAAGAAAACATTTTATTTATACAGAAAATCCATGCTGCCAGTAGCTTTTAGGCACATCCTGCATGAAAAATTTGTGTGAAAATGGCTTTGATTTATCAGGTTGTGGACATTCTGAAGAATGTTTGGCCTAGGTAAAACTGGCTATAAATATTCAATTTTCCACCTTCAGTGACTGTAGTAACTTCGCTGTGGGAGAAGGAGTAGGAATAGCTGAGTTTGGCAAGTTGTGTCTTGTCATCTATATTAATTACAAAGTACACTTTTAATTCGATACCCCTTAAATTATAACAAAATGGACACTGAGTTTTTTATCCCCCCCCCCCCCCTTTTGTTTTTTTCCTGGTGTCAAGCTTACGTAAAGAAAAATCAAAAGATACAGGAAGAATACAACTTGTCAGTTGTTCATATTTGAAATCCAGTACAGGGATAGGAAAGTTTTTAGTCTACATTAAATTGTATACTTTCCATAAGGGAACAGAAAAAAATTCATGAGCTTCAGGTGTGGCTTTGTTAAGTGCTTAGCAATGGTAATTGTTGTTTCTTTTCATATGCTTCACCCAAATTTACTGATTGTATAGAAAATGTTACTCTCTGCTTATGTATAAACAAAAATTGTGTTGCCAGTGCTATTAAAAATATTACTCTTTCAAACTGTAGTCTACTACATGGTAACCCTAACAACAATATCCTTAATAGAGTGGTGGTTTTTTCTTTATTTTCCACTATATTTGCTTATCCAGAGAATGAGAGGTAGTACATGGTGAAGTGCATGTAGCTGAATTCCCGAGTAAGAGGCCACTTCACCTGTTGCATTTAGAGGCAGAATGTGTTTGCTTTGAAGTGAGTAAAACCATAAGCAACTAAAATCTCTGCAAGGAAAATGAGGTCTGGAAAGCTGTGTAAGAATTTGGTCTCTTATCTGCAGTCTTAATTTTATGCATATTTGTGTACATTATGTCCCTTTGTTTTCTCCCTAGGCAGTGAAATGCTTTTTTTCCATTGGAATATTAAACCAGTCTCTGTTACCTATTGGGTAAAATGAGCACTGACATTGTATTGTAAGTGATTGAAAAGTGTTCTGAGTGACCTTTGAAGAACTTTATATTATGCTATGGTGTTTGATTTTGATCACAATCTAAATTAGAAGTTGTATAAGGTGACTGGCAGAGCTACAAAAGCAATCTGTAATAGGAAATTTGTAAAAGAAAATTTTAAGGCAAAGCTTATTTGTGGTAATTTTTTTTTTTTAATCTACTTATAAGTATATGGTTTTATTGTTCTTACTGTTGTAAACAGATACACAGATTGTCTTCATTACCACAGGTTAAAAATTATATCATTGAAATAATGGGTGAAGTTTCATAAATTTTCAAGAAAAAAATATTTTTTTGCAGGTATGTGAGTCTTAGCTGTCAGTAGAAAAATTGACTCCAGGATAAGTCTTACAGTTTTGAGCAGTGTGATGAAGTTTTAATATAGAAAGGTAAGGGTTTTCTTTATCAGCAGTACTGCTGTCAGTTATTAATTGAAATATGTAAAATTTTGGGGAAAGAAAATCACATTTGAGAAAAGATCACATAAAAGAGAACAGAAGTGACAGGCAGAATAAAACTAGAGCTTACATAATAGTGAAACAGTAAGAATTAGACAAAACCAGTTACCAGTCAGAGAAAAACACATCCCAAGTAGTCAACAGCCTGGCCTTGAGACAGGCCTGCAGGACACCTGTTAGACAGATGAAAAAGGTGGAAAGGACACTCCCCGCAACTCATTGGTTTTAGCCTTGTGTATTGAGTAGAAAAACACTGAGTAATTGAAATCACCGTATTATTGACCTATTAGCATACTAAAATACCCACTCATATGCTATAGGGACCCCTACTAACAAAAAGACCTCTACTGTTTGAGCACAAGTAGTGACATTTTTGAGCATTGCCACTTTTAATGGAAGCGAGGAATTAGCTGACTAATTGTATGTGCAAATGATAGAATAATCACAGGATGGTGAAAGGGGTTGAAAGGGGCCTCAAAATATCATCTAGACCAATCCCCCTGCTTGAGCAGGATCCCCTAGAGCAGATTACACAGGAATATATCCAGGCAAGTTTTTAACGTCTCCAGGGCTGCAGACTCGCCAGCCTCCCTGGGCAGCTTGTTCCGGTGCTCTGTTACATTCAGAGTAAACCTGTTTTATCAGTTTATGACCATTGCCCCTTGTTTTGTCACTGGCTACCACTGAGAAGAGTCTGGTCCCATCCTCCTGACACCCACCCTTTAGATATTTGTAAGCATTGATGAGATCCCCCCTCAGCCTCCTTTTCTTTTAACTAAACAGACCCAGCTCTCTCAGCCTTTCATCTTATGGTAGATGCTCCAGTCCCTTAATCATCTTAACGGCCCTGTGCTGGACTCTCTCCAGTAGTTCCTTGTCCTTCTTGAACTGGGGAGCCCAGAACTGCACACAGTGCTCCAGGCGAGGCCTCACCAGGGCAGAGTAGGGGGGGAGGGTAACCTTCCTTGACCTGCTGGCCACACTCTTCTTTGGGTATAAAAGTGGCACTTACTTTTAAAGGAAACCGAACTTTCTATGTGGAATACCACCCTGCTCTCTGTTCTACACAGAACTGGATATTAAAGTAAATACGTCGACTCTGTGGATTAGTTTCTTGCACACCAGGTGATGGGCCTCACTTTTGGCACAACGGTACCATATGTGAGCAGTTGACAGACTTAATTAACTTCTCTGTCTCCTTGGTAAAGTAAAAAATAATAATAAAGCAATATTGCTCCGAATGTGGGTCTCATTAAATTCAAAAGGAAATTTGCATTGCAAATCAACAATTTAAGATTAAGAAATTACTTAAGCTCAGGATTTTGAGAAATTTGATACAGGCTTAGTTGGTGATTTTTTTTTGTTTTGTTTTGGTTTTTTTTGTGGTGGTGATGTAGTATCAGAGGACAAGGAGCTGGTAAAATTCTGAGAAAAAGGAAATTGCTGACATGATTATAACTCATTAACATAAAAGTAGGTCTGGATAGTATTGATGGTGGCACAAGAGCTTATCTTTCTTACGTTTATCAACTTTATTTCAAGAAAAGCCTTGCCAATACAATATTACTTTCAGATTTGAGTGGGGGATGGATGGTTTGACCTTCACTAACAAATGTTCAGGATCTTGCAGGAGACAAACCTTTGATAGGTTTAAATACAGAGATCAGAATATGTTTTATTTTTGTCTTATTTGGCGTGCATTTTTATGGCCCATGGATATTTTTTATCTGATCCTGCTTCTGTTGCACAAAGGAGTCACTGTGTTTACTTTAGCAAATAAAAACCAGCTCCACGAATGATGAGTGTGACAACTTTGTTGTTCATTCTCATACCTTTAGTATTTTCAGTTTTGATTTAGAGGAGGTAATCTGATTGGGAAACTGAAAGTCAGTATACCAGGTTTTCCAGATAATTAGGCTAATTTGTTTTAGTCATTACTAAATTTGTAAAGCATTCGCTGAGAGACCAGGCTAGGAGCAGAGAAGAAGTATTAGTTTAATTTGAGTTTAATTGACTCTCCTTTTAAATTACAGCTTCATTTAAAAATAAACTTGTAGCCCACTTTAGAGCTGAATGACTGTATTGTTGGTTTGGGCTATGAAACCTAAGTATCATTACAAGTCTTTTCAACAGGGAAACACAATTTCTTTGGTTTGGTTTAAGTCAGGCTGCACTTAGATGAACCAATACCTCCAAGACAGCTCCTTTGAGACAGCTACTGAAATTCTTTGGTATCTTTTTGGGTTTGCCAGTGTGGAAGTAGGCTATGGTAAATCTGGTTTTCTTGATTTCTGGACACAAAAGATCACATTTTTGCTCAATTCTCTCACAGTTTTGCACAGTTTTCTTACAAAAGAGCATCTGCACGTCTTGGCTGTGCTTTAGTGTTTGCATCTGGATGCGTAGTGAAGCTGTATCCATGAAGTGGGTGTGAATGGAGCAGTGCCAGGACAGAACTGGCAGCTGACTGAAGGAGTGTGCCTCAGCCTGCAGGTATCGGTGGAACAGTTTTGTTAGGTTTCTGAAAATGAACTTGAGATGTAATCCCATGTGAGGTTCTGTTCTACCCAAGAATACTATCAATACTCAGTGAGTGTTGATAGCAGTTTCTCATTTTCCCTCCTTATTTTCTACAAAGTAGGCCATTCCCTAGCCTGCTTCTGTCAAAAAGAAAAGAAAACAAAAAATTATAAAACACCAAAAAAAAAACCCCAAATCAACACAATAAATCCCAAAACAAACAAACCACAAAAACAGGTAAAAGAAGGGTCCAAGTGGTCATAGTAGTGTGCTTTTTCTAACCCAGTGGCCTGTTTGTCTGGGATGGAAGATGGGGTTACATGGGCAATATGGAGGGAAAGGGCAGTGATCTCCAGAATATGTGAGGTGAGGCTGGTGCTTGACTAGCTGGCTTTGATTCCGTTGTTTCAGTTTAGCTCAGTTGCAGCTCTGATAAGATATATAACTCCAGCCTAAACATATTAAGTTTGTTTGGTCATTTATACTGACACTTGGTTCTCCTGGTTAATCAGAGCATTTTATTAAAAAGCAACCACAAAAATCAAGATAAATGAGCACTGAAAGTCTTTTTACTTTATTATATCATACTTCCTGCTTTCTTCATGAAAGCCATGCTTCCTTTGTGCATAATTCTTTCTCCTCACTTTCATAAGATTAGTGATTATTCTTACTTTGGCTTGCATTTGTGTGATACTAATTCCTTGCATTTTAGTCTGACATAGTACTGCATTTTTCATTTTTTCCCATCTTGTGCCATAGTCAATGTTAGTAGAGGAAGTAGAATACAGGGAGAAAATTTTCTTCAAGGCCTTGCTGTTCATTTGACAGATTGTATACATAGTCAGAGCTCTGGTTTCCTGGTGTACTCTGTCAGTTTCCCCTGTTGTTCCTGTGGGCTTACCAACTGGTTACCAAGGAGAGGAAAGTATTTCTAAATTAATAGGAAAATGTGTTGTGAAACTGCAGAAATATACGGAAGTCTCCAGAGTAAGTTGTGTATCTAGAACAGCTCTGTCAGGGCTTTCTTTTTTAAAAAAAGTTTTCCTTAACCTGAAGCGATGGTACCTGTAGAAACCTAATTGCTGAAATCCTTGTATCCTTTGCTGCCCTCCCTTGGAAGTCTCCATCTGGACCTTCTCTTCAGCAACACTGAAGCTTCTCTTCTGGCTGTCTTGTGGCCAGGTGCTCTGGATGTAGCTAGGAAGAATATCACGGATAGCAAGAAGGGCAGGATTCTCAGGCACATGGTAGGAGCCAGAAGTGGCTCACTTCATATGAATGATGCTCACTTAAGTAAGATGGGCATTCACCCTTCAGTTCTTCAGGGGAAGATGTTGGGCAGGGAAGCAGTAGAGCAGCATCTGGCTTTTGGTCATGGGGAGGGACTTTTCTCCCCAACCTCCCTGTTTTCACACTTGTCACCAGGCTCTGGAAAACATACTTTTGGAGCCAGTGCTAGACAGGAACAGCCTTGTCTTCATGGCACCCTTGAATGCTAAACAGTGTTTTGGGGATCTTTCATTGGTCATTTGCCCTGCATACCTGGTGAAATAGTTAATGGTAACCTAGGGAAACAGGTAAGAGATAGGGTTTGATAGATGATGTTCTTATGTGCAAATCTGTACTATTAAGGAAGTGAGGTGGTGTTGTGACTGAATAGCATGCTGCTGTTCTGCATTTAATACACATTAGGTAGCTTTCTAGGAGCTGTCCTATGATGAGGAAATTCCTTTTCCTTCGGAAAGGAAGGGCAAGCAAGAGTGTAAGCCGTTGGTGAGGGAAGGACTGTCTATTTACTGCGTCACTGTGTTGCCCACTCAACGCTGTGACACAGAGTGACTCATGACTCTTGGCTTTGTCATCAATTTGTGCCCCTAGCCAGATATTGCCAGTGCTGTTTAATCCTGAAACTTAGCTTCTCAGTAGTCAATATAAATCAATTAACGTTTTGTATGAAGTCATTCCTCTTAGATGTCTTTTCATAGTGCAGAGGAGCCTAACTATGGCAATAACTAATTACCAAAGGTTTTTGTTCAGTATGCCAGCATTTTCATATGGATGCATATGCTTGCTGTCACTTGGATTTCAAGCTACTTTCCTCCAGCAAGAGAAGCCTAAGAAGCACAGGAGATGGGTATTGGCTGTTACTGTACTGGGGACAGAAAGCAAAACTCCATCTTTCCTGCTTACAGTTAACCTCTGGTTGAACTCTTGACTGCTTGAACTGGTACCAGCCCAATTTCTTTCTTCTGGAGCTGCTTCTTCTAAATCTGTACATAAAAATATTGTGGGAGTTATTATGATGATGAATGATGCCTTTTACAGGGCAGTGGAAGGCTAGTTTAAATGATGTAGCCTGATAAATGTGCTTTGGGTAGTTGTAGAATTTTTTAATATATGAGGTAAACAAACACAGTAATGACAGAAGAGTTTCCAGACTGTTTTTCTTTGTCTAACCTAATTAAAGACCCAAAGAGTTGCATTAATAAGCCACAAATATGTACTGTGCAGAGAGCTACAGCTGCTTCCATGTAACTGAGCTTGAAGAAGTGTGCATAATAGGAGTGTGATGGTGTGGCTGTGAATCTTGTTTGTCTAGGAAGTAGAAGCTATCTTTGATTTGCCCACAAATTTTGCGACTGATTTAGTGAATATTAACCTTGCCTTTGGTTATCAAACAGTTTCAAACTATGGTGAAATAATGTTTGTTCCAAAGCTGTTACCTTTCTGAAAAGTCACTCTATATCAGTTATTTAATGATGTTCGTAGGATCAACGTGTTGCTCAATAAACAAATTCCTCACGTTAATTCAAACGTGTTGTAGTCTTAAAATACAATTATCTGACCTTTTAAAATAATTGCTTGTGTGCTACTCCGTGCCACTGTTATAACGGATTAGAAATCAAAACGCAACGTGTATTTTCTCTAATGAAACTAAATGTGGAGATCTGTTCCCCATCTGTCGCTGCTGTTGCAGTCAATCAAAGGTGTTGTCAGTATTAACATTTGAATATTTCCTCCTCCTCCTCAGTTAACACCGCTGAAGAAATCTGTTTTTGATTGCACCTTTACAGCTTAGCAGTTTCTTACTGACCATATTGCTCTCCAAAGCACAAGGGTAGCCTAAAATGGCTGCATATTATGATGTATGGCTGCTCTTGTGAAGCTGCAGCTGTGTATCTCAAAACAGGATGTAACCATGCAAAAGTACTCTTTTAGATGGCCATTAGCACTGCATAAGTACAAGCCTCTTTTTCAAATAACATTTATTCTTCACGGTTCTTCTACTAGTATGTGATGGCAATGTCATTTGCCAAGCCTGGAATAACAATGAATGTTTTATTGAAGTACAGTATTCTGAAACAGTGCTTTTTTAAAGCTGTTCAAGTGCTTAATTTTCGTTTGACTGCTCCTTTTCATGCAAATGTGAGTGTAGCAGAAAAAGCCAGTACCTCCTCCTCCCTTGTGCTTTTGTGATGTGTTGGACTAAATTGAAGGCTTGTGTGAGGGAGAAGGAAACATAGCTTAATTTGTCACTTATCCACTGGCATCCTATCCTACTCCAGTTTTAGTTGTCTTTCTTTGTTTTGCTTAGAACAAACACATGCAAAAAAGCAGAAACCTTGTGTGATACAAAGGAAGAAGCAAGCCAAGAAACAGACTCTTCCTTGCCCCTAAACAGATGGAAGACCAAATTCCAGATTCCTTTTGCATCAATGAAAAGAGGAATTAGGTCTAAATATTTCCATACATAGTTATTCCATTCTTCCTCCAAAGATCTCCAAGCACTTGGAAGCATTATGAGTTCATTTCTGAAGGTTGGATTTTTAATGTGCTTAACACCTACAACTGTGGTAAGATTTTTGAGCAGTCTAGCACCTATTTTTGCCATTATGAGAATCTGAGGGAAACCATTGTACCCAGTGTGCTTTGTTCTTTTGAACATCTGGCCTCTTGTTTTGATTTGTGAGCTGCTTTGAAAATCTGGCATTGGTTCTGGGTTTTAAGTTCTAATTAAATATAGTACACAGTCTTGCCACAAGCTTCACAATACCCAGAGGGAAGGAAGGGGGAAGGGAGCTATCCCCATTTTATAGTCAGTGAAAGTGAAATGGCAAGAACATAGAGTTACTGAAAATTGCCAGTATATTTCCATACAGAATAGCTCTACCAAAAAGAGGCTTTTAGAGCCAAAATTCAGACCAAAATAAATGCATCTCTGATCTCAACCTTCTGAGATTTTAGAACCGCAAAGCAAATAGTTCGCATTCCAGTGTGGAAATTATCTGTATTATGCCATAAGCACTGACTGTATCCATTCCTACATTATCATAAGACTCTTTAACGTGATTTATGAATGTGACATAATATTGACTTGTTTGGAAACAGAACAACAGATAGTGTGTTTTTTCTATGGAGCAGTAAACAAACACTCAGAATTCAAGTGCTGTCACTAATTTTAATAAAACACATGGTGATTCCCTTTTAATTATAAACAATACTGTAAGCAAATGGTGAGTCTTCAGTAGAAACTCAAGATAATCCCATCTAGTGTAGCTTAAATACCTATCTCTTTGCTGTCTTAAGAGTAAGAACTTCCTACATTATGCCTACAGAGATCAAACAACCTTGTGTTTATCTGATTATTTTTGCCATTTTTTTCCTCTGTGGAACAGCTGTGTTGAAATGTAAGAAAATGTATGAAGTTCTTTGCTTATATTCAGAGATCCACCAACTCTGTATCTCAGATTTCCATCTCTGCTTTTAAAAGTGTTTTTGTGTGTGTGTGCCTTTTCTTCTTTCTCTATCCTTAACACAAAATCAGTGTATCTTCAAGTATCTTTGATCCTTTCTTTTCTGCTTGGCCATTAGTCATATTGATTTCTCCAGTGATAAAGGAAGCTTTGTTCTCAGTGCAGTTTTAACAGTGCAGTATCAGGACTTGTCACATAAACATTGACATCGGAGAGACTTTGCATAAACGTATAATTT
The DNA here is from genome assembly GCF_020740795.1 of Apus apus. NCBI lineage: Eukaryota > Metazoa > Chordata > Aves > Apodiformes > Apodidae > Apus > Apus apus. The sequence goes on along the minus strand of NC_067312.1, from coordinate 63,241,505 downwards.
TGCAAAAATAAAAAATTAGTTGCATTTCACATTTCAGATACAAAAAGGAAAACTGACTAGATTGATTTTAGTGTCCAAAAGGACTGAAATTCCAGAAGCAAATAAAAACAATGACAAGAAAATTTTTACTTCTTCCTTTTTCAGTTACCTAAAATGCCAGTAATCATGTAAACAAGGTAGTTTAATTTTTAGTCCGCCACTGTCCCTTTAATGTAATTTAGCATTGGTACGATCTCCTACATTTTCAGAAGAAGTAGCTCCCTCAAAATTAAAAAATATGTAGGCCATTCATTTCAGTATGTGAGAGTAGTGTTTTGAGCTACTTTTCACATAGGTTTTGAACTAAAATACTGTGTTACACATTGAGAACCAGTGTGCTATATATGTTTCATTGTAGTACAGTATTTGCTTTAAACCGTTTAAGAGTCTGTCCAATAAGAAGGAAAGTTAGCAGAGGTGTAATAAACACTGGTTTATTTTTTACAGCACATTACATTATAGAACTATAAAATTGTGTGATTGGGTAAGTCATTAACACTGTCTTAAAGCAAACAAGTGTTTAGAGCCTGACACACTTAGTGCTGAAAACCCTTCTAATATTAAATTTAAAAAGTAACTGGTGTTGCTTGTAGTAAAGATTCTGCTGCTGTGCATCATCAGGAGCTCCATATTAAGGCTATAATCCAATTACCATATTATTATGCATTCTGTTTTACAGCGCTCATATCTATATCACTGTGACGCTTCCTTGAGAACCGTGCCATGTGGAAGCTGTGGAGCATTTCTACAGAATCATCACCAAAATTAGTTAATTGATTTAAGTCCTGCCCTACGCTTCATGAAAGGGTTTATTTTCACTTGCTGTTTTATTCTGTATTTATTAACAGTGATTTTGGAGGCACAGTAAGAGCCATTCTGAGAGTCATTAGAGGCAGTTGAAGTCTCTCCACTTTTCTAGTAAGATCCCATTGATCTAGGCACTATGTTAGTTGCATATGATCTTAAAATTTTTCTTTTATAATTTATTAGATTTAATTGCCTGGTGTGACACATCTGGGAAATCCCAGGCTTTTTATGCAGACTGTTCCGTGCTTTCTGAAAATGAGTCTTTAAGTTGGAAATTTGAAAAATTTTGACCCTGTTTCGAGTACAGTCTAAAACCAGATAAACAGTCTCTCTTTTTAATTTGCTAGACACTGGGAGGCCACTCCTGTCAAACTTAACTCATGTCTTTTGGCACATAAAGTCCAACATTTGGTATTAGTTTGTATTTGTCAATTCAAATTTGAAAATTGTGCTGGTGAACAATTGGTAGACAAATTTCAGCTTGAACGAAAATGTGACCTCCTAATAAATATAACTTATTTTCAATCAATTGCTTTTTCTTTCCTCATTATCAGCTTCAGAATGGTTGAATCCCTTTCTTGTTTTATGATGTGCTTATGAAGTTACTGCTTTGGAAGACATCTGCCTGATAAATGTCTTCCCAGGTTAGCTCTTAAGCAATTGAATCACAAAATCACGAGGCCCCACAGCATGACAGAAAGAGAGAATAGACTGAAATTTAAAACTTGAGATGTTTTACGGTGGCTCTCATAGCATGGTGTTCCTTTTAGACATGTCAGAGAAACACAGCCTTTTTGATTATATATTCCCAAAATATGGCTAGATGAAAAGTATTTCTAAAGTTGTGTCAGCTGTTAAGCTGCAAGTGATAGTAAGGACCTGGTGTGTTCCAGGTATTGCTTTTGCTATGGGAAAGTAAAGTGCGTAAGTAAGTTAGCAAAGGTCTCTCACATGCAGTACTAAGCTGTCAGTCATCAGTGTGAGTTTACGATGTTGCATGTCTCTGCCAGCACTTGCAATCTCTGTGGCTCTGCTAGCAGAATGATTGTGTGAGAGTCATCTGTCTCCTTCAGTGCAAAGTGTACCCTAAGCCTGTGGTTCCACCTCTGCAGAAACCAGCTTCAAACTGAGCTGTCACTGTCACACTTTCCTATGGACTCTGGGTAACAAATTGCCATGTCAAGATGAATCCTACTGGAAGTGTGAGACAGACTGTGGTATGTTTTTTGGCCAGACATGGAGTTGTCCACCTGTTCAGTTGTAGAAAACAAGGACTGATACAAGGCTGTACCCTTAGTTAAAATTGCTGGTGTCCCTGAAGCAGTAAAGCTGTGGAAGCTAACATTGCCATGGTTACATGAGCAAATAATCTGCAACTGACATCTCTTTGGTCTAGCTTTTTACTAAAGGGACAGTTCTACAGTATGAATTTGCTGCTTAAAGTGCTTCTTGCCTGTGTGTCCTTCCGTATGTGATTTTGACCCTCTTAGCTGTGTTGATTTGACTAACACTGCCACCCCCCAGTAGCATATGTATGTGTAATATTCCAGGTAAAAATGAGTGAAGAGAATGAGTGTCTGGGAGACAACAGCAAACTGGAAACTTTTATAAATTGGTTAATCTGACAGAGTATGTATTCTGGAGCTGTGCCTGAAGGTGTAATTTTCACATTACTCTCTCTGGGGGAGCAGACTGGAAGAGAGTCTGAAAGGTTCCTCCTTCTTTGCTCAGAGACTAAATATTGGCAGTACCTGAGCTTACATAAAGGTAGTTCTGTAAAGCTCCCATAATCAAAAGTCTCTCTTCCAGATTGCATATCCTGAAAAATGCAGTTTTAGTAGAATTGAAGGTTGTTTGCAGCCATGCTGTAAGACATATCTCTAGTTTTAAATCCTTGAGTAGAGTCCAGACAGGGTAACTGATGACTGGACCAGCCGTAAAGACTATCCAGTTTATATTGCTGCATTTAAAATGTCAGCAACAGGTTGTTTGAGGACCATTTCAATAAGCATGTTGATATTTGTACAGAGGAATAATTGCTCCCTTTGGAGGTATATTCTTGGATTGTTTTCATTCATTTCTATGTAAGAAGATTAAACTTCTAGTCAGCCACCATGCCTAGAAGTCTGTAAGAAAGGCACGATTGTGGGAATTTTTTTCCCCATATATTTGAAGACTGAAATGAACCTGAAGATGAGTTGGTACTATTTCTACTTCAGTTTCTCTGTGAGACAGAGTAAACTGATGCCTTGAAGGCTGGCTAGTTTGTTTGCAGTAGTAAACAGCTCTAGTTTTGATGGAGAAAAAAAGCCATAAAAAATGTGCATGGATGCTAATTTCTAAATATCTGAATAATGACTGAGATTGTATAGTTGATACATTCAGGAAAGGAACACATAGAAGTTGTTTCCTTTATCCACCCAATAAAGCTTTTGCAACCTTTCACAACTCCACGATATGTTAATGAAAAACATTTTCTGAGAAATTGGCAGCTTTGTTCTTTGTAGCTGTTGCCAGCTTTTTTCATGGACCAGTTCAAGGCAAAGCAAAGACAAAAATGTCTTGTTCTAGTCTGTGAATTACTGTGATAGGCTTTCACATTGCCCCACCTCTTATTAATATTATTTTTGATGTAAGCTTGTAAAACAGAGGATTGGTTGTTAATCACTGGGATCTCAAGGGCTTTTGGCAGTGGCCCATAACTGATGTGTTCACATGGCTGTTGTCTGACTCTAATGATTAGACAGCAGTGTTATCTCCTAGCTGAATCAGTGTTGCTTATAAATCACACTTGATAAACTGCAGTTTCATTTCTTCAAAGGATCTGTACATGTCTACAAGTTGGATAGTACTGCTGGAGTAATTTAGTTACTTCATGACAGCTTAGATAAGGTTTATTTTATTTCTGTTGAGCTAGATATTTGAATTTCTACAAAAAATTCATTTTATGTGTTCTAAGCTCATCACACAGTTGATAGAGTAGAAAGGTTATGTACTACTAGGGCAGACAAGAGAAGAAAGTGCAAATATCTGCAGAATATAACACATGAGAAGTGCAGTACTTGGACTACTGATTTCTTTTGCTTGCTTGAACAGCAAGGGAGCTTCACTTGTAGCACTATAAAAATAGTCTGTGAGACACTATAAGAAAGGTGAAAGGTAAAGGCTAGATTGATGTTCCAAAACACGAGATGTTTCAACAATGGCATCTGCAGTTTTCTGGGTGGAACCAGGTCTTTTGCATGTCTCCATTCTTTTTCATCAAGACAGGAATTACAAACCTGTACTGGAACTCCGCAAATGTAAACTTTTGTTTGGGTTTGTGTGCTTAGAGAGCATGCTAATGGGGATCCTAAGGTACTAAAGCAAAATTAGTATGGAAGAATGTCTTTGAGGTAGGAACAAGAGAACAGAGTCTCAAGGTGACCTATTTCCAAGCCACTGAAATTACAAGATTTGGCTGTCTGTTCTGTAGCCTGTAATCAGATGATTTTGTGCTGATAGTGTAGATGCTCTCATGAAAGAGAGTTAAGAGGAAACTAAATCTGGGTTTCTCCTCTCAGCCAAAACTTAACAGGCTCAGAACTAAGGCAAATAGGTAACTAAATTTGGAAAGGTCTTTCCTGCTGAGTCCAGTTCTTCCCTCCAGGAGAACTTCCCTTCCCCCAGTATTCCCTTCACATTCCCTTCAGTTTCCTTATACGGGATTATCAGACACTTTGTGTCTGTACCATGTTCAATTTAGAAATGGGGCGGGGGAAAAAAATGGAAGGACTGGGGATTAGTGGTTTACTCCTCACAAGGATTATTTTCCTCTTAAAAATCTTCATGGTACCTGTATTATTTTTAGACTTTTTTAGAGCTCTTGAAAAGTTATTTTAAATGCTAATTACTTTTCTCCCTGGTAAAACAAACACTGCAGTCCAAATTGTGCTCATAGCTGTGCTCCAGTGGAACTACTCTGGGTTTAGTAAAGGTGTACACTAGTTAAGAAGAAAAAAATTACTTGGAATAAATTGACTTTTCCTAAGATACTGTAAATACCTCAAAGTGCATTTGCAAATATTTTATTTTTATTATTAGCTGTAGATGTTCAACATCAGGTAATTGCGGGGGTAGCTAAATAATAATGCTTCAGTTCTTCTTTCAGTTGAGCTATCACATGGAAAAGGAAAGCTGAAGGGTTGTTTTAGAAGTGTTTCTTTTAGTGCCTTGGTAAATAATCATGAATGTGTATGTCCCATTCTAAAAGTAATAATATGTCTTATTCTTGAAATAAAATTAGAACATGGCATCATACATTTGATGGTGTTTGTAGCTAATACCACAAAGTTGGCCTAAGAAATTCAGAGAAAAATCTAACCTATGTGAGATCCTACTGAAAAGCCCAAGTGGGAGACCTAGGGCAATAATGAAGGAATATATTAAACAAATATCTATCTGTCTTGCCTAAGAAGCCTAAGGGCTAGATAAGTTAAAAATTTTAGGGTCTGTAGACACTGATAAATGTCAAATGATGAATTTTCAGAACATGCTAGAAAATGTCATCTGTAAGAATTTAGTAAGACAACTAAAAGTTTTTCTATACATAGACCATCAGGGCATCTCTATTCTGTTTCTGAGGATTATAGAGATTCTTTGACAAGCTTTTTGAAGATAAATTAATAATTGATTTTTCTCAACAAAAAATTACTGAACAACAGCCTGAATCATAATGAATACAAACTTGCACTCACAAAGTAGAGCAGTCAGTAGTAGCAAATCAGTAAAAAGCAACCAAAAAAACCACCTAAAGGGGTAGAAGGTAGGCCATTGACATGTAAAAAGTCAAAGAGGTGCAAAGAAGCCATTTCTTTCCTGAGTGTTGTTTACCACTGGATTATACATTGCAGGTTCCTGGAAAAAATTATAAGGTTATATTGGTTCTTTATGTCCTTGCACTCCAGAAAGGCCGAAAAGGCAGCTATTCCACGAGACTGCTCTCACATCGTTGACTAACTTGGTATGAGGTAATTCTTCTGCGGGCTTGTAGGGTTGTGGCGTAGTTTGCTTGGACATTGAGAATGAAAACTTGGAATGTAACAGTTAAGTGCATGGTTGTGCCTTGATTTTTACCATATTCAGTTGCATGATGGCATTGTTACTGGAGATGACCTCATGTGAATCCTGTCTAAACCCAAACAGTTCATAGAAATCCCTTTATTGACTGCTCAGAAAAATGCACTTTCTTGACTGTGGAATACAATGTATCTCTCTAAACAGGACAGGTATCTTGAGTGAATTTCAGTGCTTCTTTATTCTCTATTAAAACCTGAAGAGCATCTAGGCTGACTGAAGAAAAGTCTGAAGACCTGATTAAGTTTCAATGAAGAAAGGTGTTCTGGAGACCTATGGAATTATTTCAATGAATACAATTTTCTTGGGCTGAAAGAGGAGAAATGTCTTTACTAGAAATTTGCAGGTGGTGATCTGGGCATCCTCCCAGCACTCTGCCAAAAATTACAATTGACATACAGTTTTTCACAGATACAGCCTTTGGCAGAAGGATATCTCTGGCAGCTGTCAAATGCTAATCTTTACCACAGTAAAATGGTTGAATGGCTTTGGGAAATCCCAAGCATCTGAGGTAAAACAGAAGATGTAAGAGAGGACTAGGAATTCTCTTTGCCTGTTGTTTATTCTTTATAGCCTATGGAAATCTTTGTATTTTCATCCTCGTCTTCATTATGTATTAATGCTGTCCTAAAAAAAAAATAAATAACATTATTGTGTTGGTAGAGGTGCTGTAGATACAGCTGCATAGTGTCCAAGGGGACCTGGAGGTCTGTATGTAATTGTCAAAAGACTGAGTTTGCAGAACTATGTGTGCTGGTTTAACAGCTGATGGCAGTGGCTTAGCAGATCTTGATTACAAGGGGCAATATTTTCCCTGTTCCTTGCAGTAAAGATTAGTAACATAGTAAGAGTTTTAAGTGTTTTTTCTTAATAACAAATACTCAGAATATTGAAATTATTCTGGATGTGAGTGATTTGCTGATTTACTGGGGAAAAAAGTGTGTGTTTCTGTAAATGTCCTTTTGCTTGGGTTTTTTTTTTTTTTTTTCCTTCAACTACTCAGTTGATTCACATGGGTAAGTTCATTTTAAGATTAGGAAATACTTCGACTCTCTGAGTAGATGCTACTTGTGTTCTTGAGTTAAACATGATTGCATATCTGTAGAATTATAGAATAGCTAGGCTTGGAAGGAACCTTAAAGATAACCTAGTTCCAACCTCCCTGCATGGGCAGGGACACCCTTCACTAGACCAGGTTGCACAAAGCCTCATCCAATCTGGCCTTGAACACTTCCAGGGAGAGGCATCCACAGTTTCCCTAGGCAACCTGGGCTAGTGTCTCGGCAACCTGGGCTAGTGTCTCACCAACCTCACAGGTAAGAATTTCTTCCTGATGACTAACCTAAATCTACCTTCTTCCAGCTTAAAACAATTACCCTTCATCCTGTCTCCACACACCCTGGTATAAAGTCCCTCCCTGGCTTTTCTGTAGCCCTCTTCAGGTACTGGAAGGCTGTTCTAAGGTCTCCCTGGAGCCTTCTCTTCTCCAGGCTGAACAACGCCAACTCACTCAGCCTGTCTTCATTGGAGAGGTGCTCCAGGCCTCTAATTGTCTTTGTGGCCCTCCTCTGGACTTTCTCCCAAGAGCTCTGTGTCTTTCCTGTGTTGGGAGCTCTAGAACTGGACACGGTACTCCAATGTGGGGTTTCACGAGAGTGGACTAGAGGGGGAGAATCACCTCCCTCGACCTGCTGACCACACTTGTTTTGATGCAGCCCAGGTTATCTTTGGCTTTCTGGGCTGCAAGTATACTGTGCTGGCTCATGTTGAGCTTTTAATTGACCAACACCTCCAGGTTCTTCTCCTTAATGCTGTTCTCAATCCGTTCTCCAGCCAACCGGTATTTGTGCTTGGGATTGCCCCAACCCAGGTGCAGGACCTTGCACTTAACCTTGTTGAACTTCATGAGGTTGTCATGGGCCTGGGTCTCAAGCCTGTCAAGGTCCATCTGGATGGCATCCCTTCCCTCCAACGTGTCAGCCACACCACACAGCTAGGTGTTGTCAGCAGACTTGCTGAGGGTCCACTCAATGCTACTGCCCATGTCACTGACAAAGGTGCTAAACAGTGCTGGTCCCGGTACTGACCTCTGAGGAACACCACTCATCATTTGTCTCCATCTCATCATCAAGCCATTGATCACTGCTCTTTGAGTGTGACCAGCTAGCCAATTCCTTATCCACCGAGTGGTCCATCCATCAAATCCATATCCTTCCAGTTTTGAGACCAGGTTGTCACGTGGGACAGTGTCAAAAGCTTTCCACATGTCCATGTAGATGATGTCAGTTGCTCTTGTCCACTGATGCTCTGACCCCATCATAAAAGGCCACCAAATTTGTCAAGCACGATTTGCCCTTGGTGAAGCCATGTTGGTTGCCACCAACCATCTCCACATTTTCCATGTGTCTTAGCAGAACTCTCAGGAGGATCTGCTCCATGATCTTGCTAAGCACAGAAGTGAGACTGACTGGCCAGTAGTGCCCTGGGTCTTCTTTACCGTTATGGCAAAAATGCTGTTTCCCCTTTTCCATTCAGTGGGAACTCCACCAGACTGCCATGACTTTTCCAATAGTCATGTCAGGTTTCTCGTCCATACAACAACATTTGTAAAAGATAAATATATTTTTATTATTACTTTTTATCATAGATTTTTAAGTCTAAAATTTGGATGAAATTTAGGCATTCTGGATCTCCTTCATCCTTTTATATTCAAGTTCTTGTGATTCTCAATGAAATTGAGCAAAATAAGTAACTTCCTTGATACCTGTGACTTTGCTGTATTTTGAATGTGAGGTACTGTCAGGACAGGTACTCTGTCCCATCAAAATTATTTTCTACATCTACATCTTGGAGTATTTCTTTCCTGTTTTTTAAGCATGTCCTTCTTGGCACTGACCTTTTCTTCCAACAATTTTATGTAGAATATTTGTTTGCCCAAAATTGCCTTTATTAGCTAATAAACATGGGTTTCAATAAATAAAATATCTTTAGGTAATGGCCAGTATTTCAAAGGTATAATTAAATCCTTCTAATTTCAAAATTAGTATTAGTTTATTGAAGAAAATAAAACATAAGTTCTTTTAACTATGGTGTCAAAATGCTTCTGAGTGGCCTGTTACGTGAATTTAGATGCAAGAAATACTAAATTGAGATTAAATTAAGATTTTTCATATAAAATTGAGATTCTTCATAAGGATAATTTCTGTTATATGGCAGAGTATGAAGGAATAGCTTTAGGTTTTACATGTATACATTGTTTGTAGGGCAAGGTTTGTAGCAAAAAGAGGTTTTAAATCAGAGATGTCTAGAAATGTAGACACTGTCCTGAGCAGACAAACATTTTTCCATGTAACATTCTCCCACATCTGTTTTCTTCCAAAGTAGTTTCACTGATTTAATTTTGTTTAAAAATATTTCTGAAGACATTCAAAACCATTTTCAAGTTGGAAAGTTTGCCTTTCAGTCTTTATGTTGATGTATTTTTAAAGGAAATTCTAGTTTTGCAAAGGGTTAAGCTTTGGTTTTTAGGTATGACATATAACAGGATTCAGATAATCTTTCCACATTCTTTCTATCAGTGCAGATGTGCCTACTGGGAATGCTTATAGTAGATTTTTCCTCTTTCGAAAAGCAGTGCTTTCTTGGAAGGGCTTATCCTGACCTGTAAACCTGCTCCTCTGCTTTTCTCCAGATTTTGTATTGGTAGATGGATTAAATTACTTCTGATGTGTACATTTCAAAATCACCTTGTGATGACACTGCTTCAGTGTATGACCCCATTTGATCTTAGGTTGATAGACTATGTCATTATTGAGATATATTTTCAAATACCTTTATTAATGAGGTTGAAGGATACATACGTTCATAGTTATACCTGTGATAGCACATTTTGATGGGTCACAGGTAGTGACCTGACTGCATGGCAGCTGTTTTCTAGTATGTATTTTGTGATTAATGACAAACATTTCATACTTCAGATACATACCCTCTGAAAGCTTTCAAAGTTGACATGAAAGAAATACATAGATACTGCATATTTTCACTTGGTAATATGATAAAAAGTTATCCGTTTAAATATCTGTAAAAAGTTATTTTATTTTGAATACTCCTGTAAATCTGCTTCTGTCAGATTAGTACCATGTCAAATAGAGCCTCAGGTTTTCCTGGTATCTTGCTCTGCTTTCATTCAGGTGAATTTTCCACAGGAGTACATGAGAGATTTTGTTCCATAAAGACTTAAAATTCTCCCATTCCTGCAGGAATGGGAATGTGATGACTGATTGCAATAACATGATTTTTGGATACTCTCTGGTCTGAGAAATCCCCTCAAATCTGTGTACCTTTTTCTGTGAGCTCAGAATTACCCACTGGAATCTCTTATGGTTACCAGAAAATACGTAGAATGGACACAAATGTTACTTTTCAGATACGTTTTTAGAAGCTTACACTGGGTCAGGAAGATTAATTTTGAGGAGCAGAACTTAATTTAAAGTGGCTGAGTAACTGAAGGACAACCCTGCTTATTGGAAAGTATTGGGTATTTCTAGTAAGGGTGATGTTTCCTCTCTCTTCCATATTCCTCTCCTCATACTGACTGATTTTATGCAGCCACCAAAATACATCTTTTTGGTCAGGTTCAGATAGAGGAGTGCTCCATGGAGCACTGACTACATTGCTTGGCAGGTACTCTTAATTTTCTGTGAGCTTTCTATTACTAAGAGCCATAGCTTTCTGATACAGTCACTTGGCAGTGGAAAGCTGCCATGCGTAACTCTCCAGTTTTTTAGCCTTTGTCACTAATCAGCTCTCAAAAGCTCTTGGAATTAGGTGAATGAAGAAAATACTGCTTGAATGTTTCTGTCTTTCTTGGAGCCATTTGCTTACGTGTATAAAGTGAGCATCTATGTAAATAACCTTCCTCAGATTATATTTTGTTTCTTATATTGTAATCTCTCTTGTGATAAACAGCAAGGCTACTGCTCAGTATGCACCAACACCTGGGAATAATAATGCAAAAATAACACTGAGAAACTGCAGAGCATCTGTTCTTGACATTAACTTTCCTCAGTTTGACAAACTGCCACCACCAGATGTTAGTCATATGTATTTTTTTTCCACTGGAGATGGCGGCCTTCCTGCCTCTCTCTTTGCCTCTAGTAGCTTCAGTGCCCTTTGGAGAATTCATTAAAACAATTGTGTCACCACAATGGTTGCTCAGAATCACCACTTTGCTGTGCTGCCCTTATGACTATGAAACAAGATGGGATAATTTTAAAACTTGGAAAACTGGAGTAATGTTTAAGCTCCGCGTATTTTTTTTCTTATGAGGGTCATCATATTTGTGCAACAAACATGAACCTCGGGAACTGTAGACGTCCACTTAATTCTTGACCAAAGGCTTAGTGTTTTAATTCACAGAGCAAAAGCCCCTTGTATAGCAATAGCTACTCTTGCCCTGTGTGAGTGTTTCCTATTGGAAAACATGAACATTTATTCACAGATCTAAATAAACCAGAACTAGCTACAAATATCTGTAACTAAGAACTTAATAGGTACACTGCCAGATCTGTGCTTTCTTCAGCTCCCCCTGACTGTATAACGCTTGGAACACATCTGCAAATTTAGTCTACATTCATTTAAAACATAGGCTAGTTTAGTATTATAAAAGCAAACATTTTGTGTTTTCTCTGGCTTTGTGATAAATCTGTTTTGTGGAAGAATGATGTTGCATGTGTGTAGTAGAATGTTTTTCACAGCTTTACAAAACACCATGTCAGCTATCAAACAGGACATTCATTAGCATTTCTTGTTTTTACAAAGAGATGTTGCTTAGGTTTTCTTAAGCACTGGGCTCCATTTAACCTTCTCTTCTGTCTTGAAGAGACATTATTGAAGAGACATACATTAAGAACCCTTCTAAATTATTCCCTGGGGTACATGTTGACCCTGTTTCATTGACAGAGCCCCATTACACAGCCAGTGCCAGGGATCAGGGCTCTGTGCCATCCAACTGTTTGCCCCCACATGGCACCAGACAACCAGGATCTATCTGTATAGCATAGAATCAGTGTCCCCCTTTACTAGGCATAACATGGTTATGGGTCTATGTTATGCTTACTATTAGGCTATTAGATACTGCAACTAACACCTGCTGTTGGGGATCTGTTCATACTTGACTTGTCTGTGTGCATTCAAGTCTGCTCTGCAAAGCGTTCTTGTCTGTGACTTTGTTCAGTATAGTTTTGCTGGTATTAGCAGTTTTTTACTCCTAATAGATACTTTAGTTTTCACATTGTGCTTCCCCCCTGCCTCCCCCACTTTGTTCTATTTCTAACCTGAAGATTATTTTAGTCCTAAATAAAAGGAACCTCTCTCAAATGAGAGTTTGGAAAAGAATGTGGTTATAGGTCACTTCTCTATTCTCCCTAGTTCTAATGTAATTGAGATGAGAATTCGTGCTGGTCATACAAAGATCATACAAAACAGTTTTTGTTAAATATTCAGGACACTTAAGGCTTGTGTGCATGATTGAGAATGTTGGCTCTCAGTTTGTATGTGTGAGTAATGCATAAAGCTAAAAAAAAGTTACAAAAGTCAATTCTAATTTTTGAAAAGTTCTTTTAATTTTAGATTGCCATTTTATTTTCTCATTATGAAAAGTGTCCATGCGATAAAGTGTACTGATACATGATACAAAGGATACATAATACAAGGATAATACTCTTTAGTCTTTTCTTCTCTTTGTATCCCCGTTTGCCAACTTGGCTTTAAAAGAAAGCAAAATTAACTTTGATCTACATTAAGATACATTTGAACGAAACCTAGATGACAATGTACAGTGAGTCATTATGGCTTTTCAGTGAGTCTTCTTAGGAGATCCAAAATTAAAAACAGCATAAAGGCATTTGATGATCTATTTGAGAGCAGTTAGAAAGCAGCTCTTTTAAAAAAAAAAAAATTGTATTGAAGAATGATTTCTTTGTGTCATATATATGATACAGTGGGCCAAATAGCATAAATTTTATGTGGTTTAGCTATCTTGAGTGTTCCTCATTTTGCTATCATTTATATGACAAAAGACCTTATGGCCACAGAAAATACTCATAGCCCTCAGGCCAAATCTGTGTACAGAAAATCTACTGCTGGGTATATTGGAAGTCATATGGGAAAGATAACTTCTTAAGTTTGTGTATAGATACTGTCTCTGTGTGAATTGTCTGTGTACAGACTGATTATCTGGTGAGTTGTAGTCTTCCAAATATGCATTTTGGAAACCCTGAAAAGTCAGATGGTTTAGATACATTGTTGTAAAAGTTCGCATCTGTTATTTCAAGTGGAAATATGTAAATGTTATCTGTATACTGTTAGGTGGGTGATTCTCATGTATTTTAAATGATTGGATGACAAGACATTACATTTGATGCCATGTGGATATTAGAACTTTTCCAAGTGCTAATTTCTCTATGATGCATATGAAAAAAAATGGCATCTATGTGTCTTTGTACTAATTTTATAAATGTTTTTCTTTAAACAGAAAATTAAGTTCCCAATTTGCAAATTTAATTTCCAGCCATAAATCAGTCTCTGTCAGCACCAAGAAAAAAGTGGCCTTAATCCTTGTTTTCAAAAGTGATCATTGTTTCATACTAGCAGTCTATGACAAAAGAAGATAGTCTTGTAGAAACATAGCAATTTGCATTGTTTGGCATGACAGATATTTTTGTACTTTATTTTTCAAGTGCAATATCTGGGCTCATGTCAAAAAAGTTAAACTCCTAAGACTGAATTTACCCATGATACACCAAGTCCCTGCATATACAAATGCAGTCTCAGCAAACTGTTTGTTTTTTTTGTTTGTTTGTTTTGGTTTTTCTGCTTTCTTTTTTAATCTTTAAAAAAAAAAATCTCACAGCACCATTATAGTAAGTTTATCTGTTGTTTTCAGGTTGATCCCCTGTTTACAGTGCCTGCACCTCCACCTCCGATTTCCAGCAGTATCACACCTCAGATTCTGCCTTCCTACTTTTCCCCATCTTCATCCAATATTGCAGCACCAGTCGAGCAGCTTTTGGTACGGACTCGTTCAGTGGGTGTAAATACTTGCGAGGTTGGAGTAGTAACAGAACCCGAATGCCTTGGACCCTGTGAGCCTGGGACCAGCGTGAACTTGGAAGGAATTGTGTGGCATGAAACTGAAGAAGGTAAATTGTTTTTTCTGTTAGGTTTTTCTTTGAGATATGTTCACAGGAGGAGGCTTTGCTTTATCTGTCTGGGTGCGAAATAAGGGTTTGCTGGTCTGTTGGGACAACATTGTGTACACTGGCAGTCACAGCTTTATGGCTGAGCTAGTGAGGTTTTTTTAAAAAAACAAATAGCAGGTTTTTTTATTATTTAAGCAACTTTTTTTTCCATATGACCTACTATGTAACCCAAGTTAACAACAAAATTGTTTCCTATTACTATATTGAGAAACGCACGTGAAGAAATAGCTAGTAGGATAGCATAAGCACACTATATAAATGTACCTCGTGAGCAGAGTATATATGATGGGAGTGGATATAAAAATTGTCTATATGAAAACTTAGAAAGCTGAATACTTTGGAATTCAGAGACTATGATCAAAAAATGCCACCATTACATAGCAATAGAAGCCCCCAAAACCCTGCAGAAATTCAATTTGAAGTGATTATTTTTTGCATTTTGGTTATTAAAACATGCTTTAAGTGGAAGGCATTATTGCTCAAAGTGTTCCACCTGGTGAAGAAATGGTATCTAAATCAGAGTGATTTCTTTAATGTCCTTTAAAGGCAGTTGGCCAAGTCAAGTGCTGGAGAGTTTTGGGGAATAGTAAATGTTGATTTGCCATGATTCAGATCCAAGAAAGTAGAAAGAAGATTACACTATAATCTTCAGATTTTTCCATTTTGGTTTTCAAAAGCTCATTATTAGAATACCATCTTTCTCCTATTAATGCTAAAAGTACTGCATGTATACACTAAACTTCTGCAATTTTTTGTTTAATGGTGGTGACTCTTTACAGTTATAGGTGTTTGAGAATCTTCCTGTGATTGTTCTTATGTTTGTTTTGAAGTTTATTTAATTTTTAGTGATCTACCTCCCTCAACAGTGAAAACAGGATAATTTACAAAAGGATGTAATGTAATAATACAGCAGTGCATTGCCTCATGATAAATCCCGACATTCTTCATACTCAAAATGGCATTTGTTCCTTTGCAGTGATATATAAGACCTCACCAAAGTGCTCTATACTGCCCTCTCAAAAATCAATAGACAGAGTCAGATTTACTTGCTTTTATATGCTTTCATCCATCCATCTTTCTCTCTGTATATGTCTGCAGCAGATTCATAAGGTAGATTGATTCTTTTAGATTGTTTTTAAAGCACAGTATAAATTCTGTTTTAAAATATCCCTGCTGAGATGACTGCCCGTTAGCAGCTCCAGTCTTCCTTGACTGGCCTGTATTAACCAGAGTTGGAATGTGTGGGCGTTAACTGGGTTGACATGAAAGAGCAGTAGCTGTTAATAGTGTTATTCTTGCTGAATAAACTAAACTTCTGACCCCCACTGAATTTAAGAAGCCTGCCTTGTTAAAGTTTTGGCACCAGAAATGAAGTATGAAAAAAGTGCATTCTGGTCAGGATGACATTCCATTTACCAGTTTCGCAGCACTCCAGTGGTTTAAAAATTCGTTAGCTAATAGTAATTAACTCCCTTAAACCTTTCCCAATTTGTCTAAAACAATTTTCTGAAACAACTCAGGAGTTCAAAGCTGTAGTGTTTGAGTAGAGCAGTTTTGCATGTGCCTGTTTTCACAGCTTTACAAATGTTGTTTGGCAACACTATGGCTATGAGTGACTACAATGAGATATAAAATGGGATTCTAAAATACTCTAGCTAGACTGAAGACAATTTATATGATTTCATATTGTATGGTTTGCACTGTGCTCTTTGTGTTTTAGTTTCAGATTCTGCTGACTGAAAAAAGTAACATAAATTTTACTCTGTTTTTCTCAGTGTTCAGAATCAGCATGTATTACGAAAAATGAGTTCCTAATGATTATTTTTGCATTTTCATTAAGTTTTGACATTTGGGACACACACATGTATATATACATATTTAGCTGTTTCCAAGTTTTCTGACATCTTCATGAAAGCAGCTATATTAAGCAGCTTGCAAGAAGCCATTTCTGCCAAATTTTAGAAAACAGGGTGCAGATGGGTCTTCTATTTATCTTTAACAGAGGGAAGATTATTAGATACTAATTTTCTGCAGTTATTATTTTGACTTAAATAACCTTTCCTAAACTGGGGTAAATCCAGAGAACTTTAACTGAATTATTTGTAATTGGTGACATCTAAAATCATCTTGATGTTCACAATGACCAACTGAAATACAAATTTCTTTTGTGGTGCCCATATGTTTCTTTCATATGCACTTCCTTCTCTGTTTTCCAAAACCTAGTAAAAACACACATGCAAACTGAAATCTATCTAGCTGTCTATTTATACAATAGCCTTATAACATAAAATAATTCTAAGAAGCTAAGGTATGAAAATTTGAACTTGGTTTGTGTTTTAAAATATTTTAATTATTTTGTATCTGATTTAGCCACCTGTAAGATGAGTTTTGAGGGTGTCAGAATAGGCTTGTAGGATATCTGCATTCTCTATGACATATGGGAACGATGAACCAAATGTGCCACTGAGCAGCCTTCATGCTGCAGCAACTAGCAGTGGGAATGCAAATACAGAAAGGATGTGGTGATAACAGTTATTATAAGAATACTAGAGTAAGATGAAATCAGAGCGTTTATGTAGAACTCATTATTAGATTTAATAGATGCTTTACAGAGGAGAAGGCGTATACTTGAGAATTCTTGTTTTGAAGGTTTTCGGTATCTGAAATAACCAGTTTTCTTTTAGGAATGTTAAACAAGTCGTCATATTCTGTTGTATTTGTTTTTCAAGGTCATAAAAAGGATGGTGTTTGGTTTTATTAGTCATATTTTTAAGATAATAACTTCAAAAGGGGGGGGGTGGGGAAAGCAGCACTGGACAAAACTGTGTCATATCAAAGAGAGCGTTATTACTACAGCTCTTTTCATTTATTCCATGCCCATCCATTCAGTTGACATGATCAGCAGATTTAATAACTCAGACCATTTTTCCCAGAGTGTTTCAGTCTTAAGACATGTAGAGGGAAGCTGGCATCTGAAATCTGTCATATTTTATTTCAGGACTTTTTAACTAACCATAGCTGGTTACTCATATAATTGACTGAGACTGCTGATTGTCACGTGAGCTTTTCTCAGTTGCGCTAATAAGTTGTTTGGTGGTTGATTTCTACATATGTATGATGGAGGCATGTTTCGTCTGCATAATGACCTCATTTAGATTTGACTAAATAATGTGTCCAAAGTGGTGTTAATGACTGTGGAAAAAATATTGAAGGAACTAGCTGAGGCTGCCCTTTAGTAGTGGAATGAGAAATGGTTATGGTCAAGTCAACCTAGAAGTTGGCAACTGATGTGGAAATCTGACACCAGAAACTACCATCCAGTAATGCAGAATTTGTTCATAAAAATCAGCTTGGTAGTGTTACTGAGTGTACTTTTTTGTTTGGTTGGTTCTTTTGGTACTCTGGCAAACAGCTGCTAAAAGTCTGTACTTCTATACTGACAAATAATGTTTATCTAAAATAAGGTACTTGCTAAATTGTGTAATTATCTTCTGGGAAAACAGTTTCTGAAGAGAGGAGTAATTGTTTCTTACTGCCTGGAGGAAATAAAAATTACCTAGAAAAAAGAGGGGCCACCAACCAACTTTTAAAATGGTTTAGAAACCGCTTTTTTGTTTAGCTTCTCGCACACAGTTATTCTGGGTCATGTCCTGGGTTTAGTTCTGCATCTAGTTGTACAGTCTGCCTTTAGATGTCAGAAGCACTAGTTCTGATGATGTCTTCTTTGCTTGAAAACTGTGTAGGAGACAGCCATCCATCACTTGCTGCCTTTGTGTGCAGAACAAGCTCTCTACATGCAGTGCTAGAGTGCTCATGTTGCTGCGCTGACATTCCACCTTCTTGTTGTTCAGTAACAAATAATGGGGAAATTAGTTGTATTTTTTAAAGTGTCTTCTTATTGGGGTTATTTTGTAGATCTGTATAACTTGAGACTAATTGTCAAATATAAGGAATCTTATTAATCTCTGCAATCTGGCAGGATCATTTCCAGGGTAACTGTAATTTAATCTAGCATCGGTTCTGGCCCAACAACCAGCTTTTATTTTTTTTAGAATCAGTGGAAAGTTAACATTTCTGCAGAAATTTGTAGTAGAAAAGAGAATGTTTAACTGACAAAGAGGCATGCTGCTACTTGGTGTGTATGGGTTTCCCAGCCTGCTGCTTTTGCAACTAATATGCATAGATGTTATTTTGAAAATGTATCTGTTGCACAGAACTGAGGTGAATTCATCCCTATCTTACTATGTGGTGTTAGTTTGAGAAAACTATTTAAAAAGAACAGTCTGTTTTAAATGTCTTTGGTTATACATGTGTTTGTGCTTGTGTGTATAATAAGTAAGGATGTGTATGTATCTGTAGGAATAGAAGAATGAGAAATAGTCTCACTGTCTCTGATTCCCTTAGCAATTTTTGTGGTTTAACAACCACGTTTTCCTACTTCCACAAATACAAAGGCATGATGAAACAATGAAACTTGTAACGTTGAAAGCTGTGTCAAATATGTGAATAAATAAATGCAGAAATCAGAGCTTTTTCTTTTTAATCTGTTGTATCAAAGAACGCTACGATAATACATAGGAATTTGGTTAAACATTATTAAATCATACTCTTGTCTTAAGCTCAAGCAACATTTATAGAGAAAGATAATGCCATTTATTAAATCAAGTGATACTGTTGTAAAACAACAGGTAAGCTTTCAGACTGGGTGCATTTGTATTCTGTCCATTCTCTGTGATGTAGACCATTGACTTGCTAGATACAGGAAGCAGTGTTTGATACTGTTGACCACCATATTCAGTTCAGAATTGAAGGACAGTGGGTATTTTTATAGGAGAGAAGCATAAAGATAAACATTGCTCAAAAAACAGGCCTTGCTATGTCCATGTTACAGAGAAGCAGTTTGCGGAGAAGATGGATTTTTTTAGCTAGCTATGCAAGCAGAACATCTAAAATCCATCTATTTTTTACTGTCATGTGAGTGAACTGCTGACCAGTGTGAATGTCAGCCAGGAACAAAACTACCATCTGTTAAGAAAAAGCCTATACACATTTATATTTTGAGATGTTTTGTTATTTTTTCCTCTTTCTACTGTCTGTGATATCACAACCAGTGATTTAAGGAAGCTGCAGGTAGGCGATTTATTACGGTATTATCTAAGGTGCTTGGACTCTGACACATAGTACATGTTAGGGAGAAACTTGCAGCAAAAGAGAAGTGAGCTATATCTCACAGTGGGAGACCACAGGTTTGTAATTTATGGAAGCTCTAACTACTTTACAAAAGGTGCTTGGGAGATTGTACTTTGAGACATACACAACACAGACTATCTGAGAAATGTTCTAAGAGTTAAACATTACAGGATTCAGACTGTGAGAGGATTTAGCTGTAGGTACACTGAGGTTTGTTTGATCCTCTCAACAGTTTGCCTCATCTGTAAGTGTATGTGCTTGTTTTTAGGAACTGACACTGTTCTGTAACAGGCTTCTGCAGTGTTTCTTGCACATTTGTTTGAAACATACAGTGCTGGCCAGTGTTAGATGCAAGAAATGGGCTAGATGGACCACTTGGTCAAAGCCAGTATGGCAGTAATTTAATTTTGATATATATAATTGTTACAACATGTTTGTGCTGAGAGAACCAAAAAGGGAACTGCTTTGACTGAATTTTAGAGTAATTTATGTTGGAAGATTTAAGATCATCAAGTCCAACTGTTAACCTAGCACTGCCAAATCCACCACTAAGCCATGTCTTTAAGCACAACATCTACATGTCTTTGAAATACTTCCAGGGATGGTGACTCAACCAAAGCAGCCGGTTCCAGTGCCTAACAACAGTTTTGGTGAAGACATTTTTCCTCATATCCAGTCTAAACCTCCCCTGGCACAACCTGAGGCTGTTTCTTCTTTTTCTGTTACTTGCTACTTTGGAGAAGAGACCAACCCACACCTTACCGCAATGCCACATTAGCTGTAAAGAGTGGGAAGGTCTCCTCGCAATTTTTCTCCAGGCTAAAAAACCCCAGTTCTCTTGGCTTCTCCTCATAAGAGAAAGTCACTCAAAGCCTTCAGTTTCCCAGTTAGGCAACTACTGTAGTCTATTTTAGACTGTTTTAATCTAAAATAAATTAAGCAAATATTGATTGTAGAGCCAGACCCCTGTGTGTCCACAGAAGCCCCTTAAAATGGTTTTAAACCATTGGGGCAGGCTCTTATGAACCATGGGTACATGGGTGAGTTGGTGTAGCTTTAATGAGTTGCCATAATTGAGCTGGACTATGATAACCAAACCTTTGCAGGCTCTGTTCACAGCGAACGATAGATAAATCATGTCAGTATAAACCACCTCAGTGAAGGGAAAATTCAAAATAGGTTATGGATATTCCCTGCTGGCAGAGCTGTGTGTCAGATGGAAGATAGTTTGACCTCCTTGAGTTTAATTCTGATTCTTATACACAGCACTCTTTTTTTCCAGAAACAGTCATTAATTTAAACAGTAATTTAGGTTTAAAGCTTAAAAAGTTGGTTTTTTTAAAGTTAAAAGCCTTAAAAAAGTTGTCTAGGTGAGGGAAAACATCACAGATTAGAGAAGACCTGTAACAGGAGAAAAAAAAAAAAAAAAAAAAGTGGAAATTGAACCACTGCTGATTTTCAGGCTTTCTTAATGGGGTGGAGGAATCAAACTAGTTCATCATCTCTTTCATCCCTTCCAACATCATTGCTTCAGAAGACTTTTCCAGACTGCAGGCCACCACTGGAAGAAGAGCACTTAGAAAATTGGTGGAAAGATGCTGTTAAGTATTAAATTTGGTATTCAAATGTTAGCATTCCTCCTTGAACATATACAGACCACAGTGTGTAATTGGTGCTAATCCTACAACTTTGTAGTGAGGCTGTACATCTTGATTCCATGGAGGGATGCATGATTTGTTTACTGCCTAGTGCCTGTCTTGTTGCTTCAGTCTTACAGATACAGATGTAATGTGAAGCAGAGCATAGGCACAGTACAGTTGCAATATCTGACCAAAAAGATCTGAAGGGTCTTATTTAGCCAGGGTAGTAATGGCCAGCTTATCTAAAGGGACCTGACAAATGCCACATTTTACAGTTCAGTGAGAAGACTGGGTGTAACTCACTTGGCATAACCAAAAGCAGAGAATGAAGAATCTTAACAAATTCCAGACAGTGTTTGCAGAAAAAGCTGGATATTGCCAGACTGCTGCAGAGGAAGACTCGCTTGTACATGCATAGAAAATTACCCCTTTTAAAAACAAGCATATGGGGGCAGGGAGGGTACATAGGAAAATGGAGCAGGATGATTGAGATTGGAAACATTTGCTTAGAACTATTTGAATGTGAAACTGAGCCTGCTCAAGCAGTGAGGTTACGAACACTGAAGGAGCTGCTTTAAGAAAAGCAAGTTTTGAGCATTTACTGCTCAAAAGCAGAATCTCAGTAACAGCAGATTGCTTAGAAGTTAGACTGTCCCAGTGCAAAATACTTGCAACATGTGGTGTTTGGATTTGTGGAGAGTAGGGGGCAGAGACGACTACTAATGAAGAAAGTGTGTATGCGTGTAAGTGGTTTTTTACTGCAATACCACTAGAGTAAGGAATGAAAGCACAACTGAAATGGTATCTTTACCTGGTGTGGTTCAAAGATTAAAACACTTACTTAAAGACGTTCTCACAGTCACTTTAATTATGTACAAGGCTTAACTAGTTAGGACAAGCTGTGGTCTTCTAATTTTGTTACACTCATGAGTATTGTTGATAATAGCAGAGCAAGTGACATCATCTAGCTGGATTTGTGCAAGGCGTTTGACACGGTCCCACATGACATCCTGGTCTGCAAACTTAGAAGACATGGATTTGTCAGATGGACCACTCAGTGAATAAGTAATTGGCTGGATGGCCACACCCACAGAGCTGTGGTCAATGGTTCAGTGTCCAAGTAGAGGCAAGTGACAAGTGGCATTCCTCAGGGGTCATTGTTGGGACCAGTGCTGTTTAACATCTTTGAGATGTGGACAGTGAGATTGAGTGTATCCTCAATAAGTTTGATGACGATACCAAGCTGTGATACCTAGAGGGAAGGGATGCCATCCAGAGGGACCCTGACAAGCTGGAGAGGTGGGCCAGTGCCAACCTCAAGATGTTCAACAGGGCCAAGTACATGGTCCTGTACCTGGGTTGGCACAACCTCAGCCATAAATACAGACTGGTGGGAGAATGGCTAGAGAGCAGTCTCTAAGGTGAAGGACTCGGGGGTGATAGTAGATGAGAAGCTTCATGAGCCACCAGTGCGCACTGGAGCCCAGAGGGCCTATTGTGTCCTGGGCTACATCAAAAGAAGTGTGGCCAGCAGGGCCAAGGAGGTGATTCTGCCCCCCTACTCTGCTCTGGTGAGACCCCACCTGGAATACTGTGTGCAGCTCTGAAACCCACAGCACAGGAAAGACATGGAGCTGTTGGAGAGGGTCCAGAGAAGGGCCACAAAGATGATCAAAGGGCTTGAGCAGCTCTACTATGAAGACAGGGAGTCATGGGTATTCAGCCTGGAGAAGAGAAGGCTCCAGGGAGACCTTATGGCAGCCTCCTAGTACCTGAAGGGGGCTTTCAGGAAAGCTAGGGAGTGGGCTTTTCATCAGAGAAGGTAGTGATAAGAGAAGGGGTAGCAGTTTTAAACTGAAAGAGGGGAGATTTAGGTTAGGCATCCAGAAATTCTTCACCATGAGAGTAGTAAGGTGCTGGCATAGGTTGCCCAGGGAGGTTGTGTGAGCCCCCACCCTGGAGATGTTCAAGGCCAGGTTGGATGAGGCTTTGTGCAGCCTGGTCTAGTGTGAGGTGTCCTTGCTTACAGCAGGGAGGTTGGAACCTTTTGATCGTTAAAGTCCCTTCCAATGTTAACCATTCTATGATTCTATCTTCTGCAGTAGTAAATGAGAGGTCTCTCAGGTGCTGGAGTGTATGTTTTTACTAATACAGATTAATAAATAAATATTTATTTATTTATTTATTTATTTGCTTTTCAGGCTACAAAAAGCAGAAGGAAACCCTCAATTCAAAAATTTTGAACATAAAAGAGTTCTTTGGCTTTCAGGGTTACTAAAAGATTACAGCTTATATTTTTGTTCTAAAAGAGGGAGACAGGAAAGGTAGAGGTTGAGGCTGAAGACAAAGAATATAAAAAAAGAAAAGTTCAAGAAAACTAGTTTTCTTTATTTAGACTGAAAAACTAGGTCTAGAATTATTAAGGCTAGTGTTGCAATGGAAACCACACTTGAGGTTCATCAGTTTTACATCCCCAAATGCCATGAGATTTAGGGGGGAAAAAAACCCAACCAGTATTAGAGCACTTTGCTTTAAAGTTGGTTTTGGTTGGTTGTTTGTTTAAGGAGCCTTCTCTTTTTTTTCTTTTGCCTTCTTTTCCCCAACTTTTTTGTTGTTTGTTTATTTTAATAGATGTCAGTTATTTGTTCAGCTTTGTTGCGAAGTTTACTAGGGCTTTGCTTGGAGTGTTATTTTAGGGTATTTAAGTGATTTTGTTGTTTCTGTATGAGCATCAACAGGCAAATAAGGCCGGTTGCTTTTTCTCCAGCCACTTATCCAAGGGTATAAACATCTACATTAATAAAATGGAACAGAAATTAGTTGTCAGGAGACAGCAATTCTGTAGCCGGTCCTTAATGCAGAGAACAAGTGTTGTGAGGAGTGGGTTTCAAGGAGGGGCAGTTGCAGATCAATCTTCAATTAATCTAGAGGTGGCTTTTCTTCCCCAGTCACTTAGAATTGCTACATTTAAGTAGCTTGAAACAAGTAATTGCGTTTTACTGAACCTGTACTTCTTAACCTTGCATTCATGTTGAGCTGGCTTTTGTGGATCAAAAGCCTGAGGCTATGTGACCCCCTCTAGTTGGGAGACTTTAGAAACAGAAAGAAGAGTCTCATGTTTCAGTAAAGGAACTGTCTTCCTTACTGAAGAGATAAACTGATGTAATCTTTTAGCAGATTACGACTTCTAGTGTATGCTGTGTTTTGGTTTTTTTTGTGGGTTTGTTTGTTTGTTTTTTGTTTGTTTTTTAAAAGCTTACTTTTTAGGTTATTCTTTATTTTGTTCAAGTCCTGAAAGTTATGACTGTAGGCTCTCTGGTTTCTGAGAAAGTTTTGCAATGAATTAGTATTTCCTTCTTGAGAAATTTTGTTCAAAATGCTACCGGAGGCTAAAGTTAAACCAGTACGATTTTGCCTGCATTCAAGCTAGTTTTATCCAGAAGAACTGCTGCTATTGGTAGACCTCATTTAGCTTTAGACTAAGAAGAGAAGTATTGCTGGTTACAAGCCTCAACAATAAAACTTTTTTTTTTTTTTTTTTCCTGGGTTGCAACAGTTCCCAAGTATTTAGAGGTGATACAACCTGAGCTAAGACCAGTGGAAACTAGTAATGTTTGTTACTTAATAAAAATAAAATCCTTTTTCTGAATTCTGAGAGGATGACATTTCAGCACAGTATGTATACACTTGAAAAAGTTTTCCATTATTCTGTTCTTGTATGAGGGAAAGAAAAAGTTTTACTTGGTATTCATAAAAACTAAGAATTCTGTATTTTTAAGCACATCTGACCTGTGTGACTCTTTTAAGTGCCACTGTAGTTGAGTTCTTTGGCAGGAGCTGATTTCTGAGCTTTTTCAACTTCACTGATTTTTTTCAAACCTCAAGTAGGCCCCAGTTTTTCCAGAGTGGAGGGCTACTGAAGATGGGAATGAAAGATCTTGGTTTTGAAAGAGAGCAACATAGTAATTTCTTTCTCATTCAAGTGTCTAGTTAGGGTTTGTTAGATTTAGCTGGAAAAGTGTTCGAACATGTTTCTGGTGGGAAGAGAAAAAGCAGCAGTGAGGTTGTCGCTCACATGTGCTGGTGGACTACTGAGAGATCTCCACAATGCTTTCGATGTCTGCTGATCCAGCATTCATTGAACTGCATGCATTTTCTTTCAGACTAGCTCTTTTGGAAAATTCACATCTTACTGGGGACTTGTTTTTAAGGTTTTTTGAGTGTATGTGTCTCCCAAAAGCTGTGCAGACTAATTTATTTGAATTTTGCTTTCTCCAGTAGTTAAGGTTCTTGATGGCCTTGACCACTGCGCTGTTATACCAAGTGTACGGCCTCTTGCTGACCAGGGAAACTGCAGATGTCTGCAGACTTGAAATGGACTTTGGATGACTATACCTCCTCTGCAAACATGTCCCTATTGACAGTGGGAATGAAGTTGTGTAGCATTTTAGTCACTTCATAATACTCAGCGTGGAAGTTTTTCCAAAACAGCGGACAGGCAGTTTCTCTGCTTAGATAAGGAGTAAAGGTGGCACAGAGGTTCAGATTTACCAGCTGATGGTGCCTTTTTATGAAACATGAACCAGAAGGCTAACACCATTTCTTCTTATCTTGATTTACCCACTCAAGTGGCACATGAAATTAGTAAAAATATAGGGGGAGAGGGACTCTTAATGGGCAGGAGTATATCTGTGCTTGGTTTTGCTCCAAGACAGTGGATGGTGGTTGGGTTACAAATGGTTGTGTTGGTCTAGACAAACAAGTGACAGGAAAAAACTTAAAAGAAAATGTTGGGTTTCTTGTTTGTTTTTGTTTGTTTGTTTGTTTTGGGTTTTTTTGGTGTTGTTTTTTTGTTTGTTTGTTTGTTTTAATCCTCAAAGCATTATCTTCAAGGAGCACAGTTAGTAATGCTGTTGTGAAAAGAAACCTCCATTTGGACAGACAGCTTGATGCAAGCAAAGCTGCTAATTTGTTTCCAGCTTCAAGGAGATTTAGAGTCTTTGCATCCTTGGCAGTAACACACAACATAATTTCCCTTTCCCCTAATCTTCAGTCTAGCTGCATTGGATTAGTTTAGCTAGGAAAGGCTGGAATGTTGACTGAAGTAGCTGCACCGGATAGCTTCTACAAACAGGAGAGGAGAAGTTACTCCAGTACTCTTCTGACTTTCCAGTATGTGAGGAGAACACTCACAGTTCTTCCCATGATTACATCTAGTCACAGAAACACTTTAGCACAGAAATGAAAATAAATTGTTGGGTATGAAAAGGAGGTGACAAAATTAATGTTCCTACACTGGCAATGTTACTCAGTTATTAAGGGCTCTCTGTAAATTACAGCTTTGCTTTCATCTATTTTCTGCCTCTTTCTTCTATAAAAGTAATTTTGTAAACCTACAATTTAAATATACTTTAAAAAACCTAACTGTGCACCAGGAGATTTGTTTGCATTCCTATTATTCAGTTTGGCACTGTTTGTGGGCAGCAGCTGCTTACACTTTTGGAATATGTGCCATTAACATATCATTGGTATAAACCTAGCTCAATTCACTAAAAATACAGTCTTCAGGAAAGGGATATAGCATATCACTGAGCAATTAAATTATGTAGTCGATCCAGTGGTTAAGCTTGGGTCAGCTTCGAAGGGTAAATTTCATTGCTGGGATACATTCTTGGCTATGAATGAATGCATGAATAATCTTTCTTTGAACCTTAAGATGCACAATAGACACAATAACTCTTGAATTGAACTCTCAAGAGTTCAACTGATTTATGGGCAGCTGTTGAAAGTGCTCATAGTCAAATTATTTTTTTCATCTGTGAAGTAGAAACCTCTAGTATATGAATTGCTGTATACCTTTGCAATGGTAGACAAAAGCTGTGCAAGTTGTTACTATGGGGTTTTAATTTATAGATTAAAAGACAAAGTAATCATTTTGACATGGTACACAGCCACAAACCAGGAATCACTTGTCAGGGCTCCAGCAGAAAAATAGCTGAAGGCATTACTGACCTCAACTGCTCAACCAGTTCATCTGTTTAAATTACCTCCCATTTAGCAGACTCAACAGCAGGGATTGTTGTGTGCTCCTCAGTGCCAGCAAGCTCACAAACCTGCAAAAGCCAGGACTAGTTTAATTTACAGTAAGGCTGTGATTGCAGGTGGCCAAGGATTGTAGATGCTTTTGTTTCTACCCTCCCTGCTCCAAGGGCTGTAGCCTCAAGCAAAGGAATGGGGCAGATGTACAGGGAGGGTAGCATCACCCACTGCATCAAGATTTGGCCAAGTTTATCTACTGGAGGGGTTAGTTTGTTAGAAGGATCAAAAGAGGTCTGTTTTGTGATCAGCCATAGGGGCTTGGCAAAACACCTTTCAGTTCTGGGGGAGAAGAGAACTGTTCTTGTCTCTGTATCCATTCCTAAGCTATTGTGTCTACATTGCACAGTGCTAGAGGGTTTTCTGATTGCTGTAAGACCTTCTGCATTATTAAAATTACATAATGGAAGTTGTTTTCTAGGGAGTTCTTTTGAGAATTAGTTGCAGAAGGAGCAATTTGATTATATTTTCTTTCAGTTAACAGGCCAAGCAGATGGGAAAGCAGACCTGGAGTTGTTTTCCTGGCTGACTGCCATGATTCTGTAAATTTTCACTTTTGTGGGTATCAAACAGTGCTATTTTTCTGGTTTTGGAAATGTATGCCTGTAAGTCTTTGGAAAATTAATTGTTGGTTTCCTGTGAAATATGCGCTTGTAATACAAATGTTGTAGCAATATGCCATGCAGACCCTGTGTTGTGTCAATTAGGAAGTGTGACATCAGCAAACTCCATAGGCTGTCAAAAGCTCAAAATACCATTCCTTCACAGCTCTCCAGAGAAAGGACTAAAAAATGATAGAAATTTTAACTGCAGTTCAGTACAGTTTTATTGTTTACCTTTGCCACTCAAAAGGCACAGGGTTTGTAATTCTACCCAAATGAGATTTTTAATGCCCTTTGACCTTACACTATTTTGTATTTGAAATGAACAAGGCATTCCCATATGCAAAATCTGTATTAACAACTAAGTTTGAATTGAATGAAACTTGGAAATCTTGAATTTATTATTCCATAGGGCGAAAAATAAAAAACACAACTAATTATTCACCCTTGGTCTGTCTCCTCTTCACTTTGCTATGCTCTGCACTTCCACACCAGAATGACCTGCAAGAAAAGAGTTACTTCAATGTTTATGAACTGTGGTATTGATTATGACATTGCCACTAATTACACGCCAAAAGAGCTGTGTCTAAAAATAAAAAATGCTAGGGATTTAAGCACATGACTGACAGTCTGGGTCATAGTTCTTTTTTTGTAGCTTTTTCCCTGGAAATTTAAAGGACTTATTCTCTTTGTTGAGCATTTGAATCTTTGAGATCAAAAGGCCTTTCCTTCAAAGAGTTTCATGTTGTTATTTAAATGGTAATTGGCTCGATCCTCAGTTTGACTGTGGCATTTTAACTTTAGCAGGTTTGGGATTTTCATTATTTTCAGTTCCCTGCTTCTAATGGAGGAGGTGATTTGAGGAATGACAAAGATTAATTGCAAATTTGGAAGCTAGTTACTAGTGACAAGAGTTGATAACTTTTGGGAAGACACATACGTTATTAGAACAGCATGTGTTCTGTAATGAATGAATTTGCTGCTGTAATAACCTGCCTCTTCTTTACCAGTGACTTTTAAATATCTGGAGTAGTTCCTCACTGACAGGTGAACGTTTCTGTATAGCTTGGACCGTCAAGTAGACATAAATTATGGGATTTGTTAAACTGCTTACCTGCAAACCTTTGGTTCTATACAGTACTCTCTAGAGAGAAGGATGTGGCCACAAAGTTCTGATCTCCAAGGAGGCAGTGCTTGAAGAGTAGTACTCTTTGGTGAATAGTTTCTACTGTAATCTTTCTGGTGTAGAAAAAGTTATGGTCCCATGATGTTTTTAGGATACAGAACCAAAATTTTGCTTTTCTTGCTATTCACTTCTTGCTGAATTTGACTTCAGTTCTTCTCTTGTAAAGTCTATTGCCTTCAGCTGTCAGTGTGAGGAAGAAATACGAAAACTGCTATCTTTGTTATCCAGTAAAGGCTAAAATACTTTCACAAATGTATTGCTATATGGTATCACTGTAATAGAAGTAAGTGAACTGTTCTTGAAGAGCATTGAAGAGCATGATGAGACATGATATTCCCTCTGAGTGGTGACCTGTTTTTCATGCAGAAGAAAAAATTCAGAAGAAGGGGGAAGGGGGCTGAGGAGTTGAGGGGTGGGAAGGAAAAGTACCGCAGAAGACCCATAGGTGTAATAAACCCTAAAGTGGCTAAGCCGTATTCAGGATTAAAATGTCTTTGTGCTAAACATTAAAGAAGAACCTGCAGGCCTTAGTCAGAGAAACAAGGAGATGAATATGACAGTTTTCAAAATGCAACAATTCAGTTGATATGTGTAAGGGAGAGAGACATCTGAGATGTCTACAGATGGGTCTTTGCATGCTGACATAGCACCAAGGACTGCATTAAGAACCTCTGGTGTTTTCTAGTAATGTTAGGGTTATGTTCCTGCTCACATGTTTATTTTCTACTGGCTTTAGACCACCCAACATCATATGTGACCTCCAGTCTTTTTTTCCTGCAGTGTCTTTCCTCCC
The DNA here is from genome assembly GCF_020740795.1 of Apus apus. NCBI lineage: Eukaryota > Metazoa > Chordata > Aves > Apodiformes > Apodidae > Apus > Apus apus. The sequence continues at coordinate 63,211,776 of NC_067312.1, read as the reverse complement.
CTCCCCCAAACGTATGCTGCATGTGTATTCATGTTTTTGCTTTCTGTTCACGGAGGTATCCAGCTGGGAAAATATAGTGTGTACAATACGCTCTGCCTTCAACTGACATTTTGCATAAATTGCAACAGAAACACTGCTATCAGCAGCTTAATAGCAGGTCGAATACAGCTCTACGTATCAAGACTTAGCAGGACACAGAAACTGTGGTTACCAAATTTCCAAAGAGAAAGGGTTGGGAGGGAAAGTTTTTATATAAGAATAATTGGGAACGGGGATGAGAAACTTTTAAAATGGATTCATTGAAAGCTGCCTTTTTGAGAACGAAAAAAAAAAAAAAGCCATATGGGGCCAACTCGGTGGCTTCAGCATTTGCTTTTTGCTGAATTGTTGCTTTAGAAGACCTCACAGGTTTCTACTATAAGCAGTGAATAAAAAAATAGCAGTGCAAGCCTTTCCTCTTTGGTCCTTAAAAAAACCTACACTCCACACCCATTCCTTGAATACTTTTTGAAAAATATGTAATAATTAACTGCTGCTGTAATATAATGTGTTTATGACAAAAAATTTGGGTCAGCCACAGCGCATTTATGCAGGAAGAGTTGGTGGAAACAGACTAGCAGATAGCATTATGTTCCAACTCACAGGATTTAATAAGTTTCTGTTTTGCCCACAGCACTATTTAAACTCAAATCTTGAGTGAAGAAGGTCGGCATAGGTTAGAAAATACATCACAATACTGAAATAAATACATTGATTTAGGATATTTTTCTCTTTCCCACCTCCTCCCCCCCCCCCCCCCTTTGTTTTGTTTGTTTGTTTGTTTTATTTTTCTTTGATTTATTTGGAGAGGGCATTAAGTCAGATGAGATCTTGTCAAAAGTTGGTCTTATCGTTGTGACCATAGCCAAAAGGACAGGAAATAATTATCTTAAGTTGTGGCAAGAGAGATTCAAGAGAGACATTAGAAAAGCATTACTAGCAGCAAGGGTAATGAGGCTGTGGAGTAAATTGTCTAGCAGCTTGTTGAGTCTTCTGCTAGAGGAAAAATCTATGCAAACTTTTTTCAGGATAGATGTTGATAATGCTTCAGGTTTAGGGGGGATGGACTAGACAACTTCTTCAGGTCCTCTCAGCTCTATAGTTCAGTGTCTGTAGTATCAGGATAGTTCATAATTGATTTTGTTGGTTTTTTTACTTCTCACATGTGGATTTCCTAGAAAATTAGGACACACTGTGTCACCTTCTTTATTTTACTTAGATTTAAAATTAGTTGTACAGCATTAGTGAAATATTTTTAAATGCTAATAAAAAGGAAATTGTGGTGCATAAACCAGAGCTATATATAAATTATAGCAGACAGCTATTAATCAAGGGGTTAGGGGAACCAAATATGGAACAGAGAACAACTCTCTTATGGACAGCCTAGTAATGAAGAGACCAACTGTTGAATCTGTACAGCTGAAGTAAAAAGGGGAGTGTACATCTACTTTTTGCTGGAAAGTTACTCCTGTGTTTGGCTTAAGCTTTCATTTTTCATACCAATACCTACATAGTGAATACCTCATAAATTTGAAGGATGCTTCTCCAATAACCTTTGCTTTTCTGTAACGTAATCTTTAAAAGCTGTCTTACAAGGAATGAGGGAAGGCAGTGTTATAAACATAGTACAGCATATTGAGATCCAAGAATACTGTTGAGTCTCAGTGAGGCACATAAATAACACTAATCTTCCTTCTGTGAGGACAGCTGTTGGTTTCAGTTTGGAGAGTAATAAAGATACACTGCTCCTCTCCTTCAGTTTTTCAAACTATTTTCAATTTAATATTTCTCCAGCAGTAAATATGTATTAGCATTTTTGTTTCTCTGTTACTCTGAGGGATATTGGTTGTATGCTGAGTTTTGCTTGGAGAGAAGAAGAAACAATCTCTTCCAGGTCTCAAAGATACAGACATGAATATTTTATTTATGGCATCTATAAGATAGCTAGCAGCCAGCCATAAAGAGACAAAAATTCACTCTTAGTCTTTACACTTTTCTCATTTAACATTTATTTCTCAAAATGACATTTGCAGAAGCTTTAATCCACAACAGGAAAGGTCTTCCAGGAGAAAACATCCCCTTATCGATGGAAAAATGTCCTACTTTTGTTGAGCTCCCAAAAGAAATAGAAAGATCTCCATGTTCTTTTGTTCCTTAACAGTTAAAATAAATGCATGGTCTCCACTTGATCTCTGGTAGTCTTTTCTGAGTAGGGTCCACGACAAAGAAACCTAGCCTCTGTAATCTTAATTAACTAGTTGACTAAAGTACCCAAAGATCATTGGTAGAACCTTTGAACACAAAAGTGTGAAGGGACCAGTCTTTCCATACATTTATCACACAGACTACTGGAGAGTTGACTGTCCATCCCAGTGGACCCCCACCATCTTCAAGTGTGTAACAAAAAATGCATTGGCTAAATGGAGCTGCATTCACATGTTAGGACTGAAGGAGGTACATTTTATATTATTTTGATACATACAACTGGAATTCTGTGAAAATGGAGGTCCACATGAGATACACAGATTATTCCATGTGGTGATGGCATAATTTCACTTCCTTCCTTCCTGACAGAAACCACTAGCTGTAGTGGATTAGCAGCTGTTTGAGTGGAAGTTGTTCTAACAAAGATGATCACGTAAGGAGTGAGCTGTAGTTTTATATTAGGAGAGAGGTCAGGAAATTAATGCATCAGAGGGTTTGAAGAGAAAGACCAAAACACTCCCAGAAGCCTTGCTTTTGTGGTCTGTAAGAAGCAGCTTTTTTTCTTGTGGCCAGAGAAAACATAAATAACAATAAAACATGCAGTGAAAAGTTGTACTTAATCTGACTAAAACACAGAAAGTATTTATCAGTCTTTCTGCTCCTGCTGTTGGAAACATGTATTTTCAGTCATTCAGTATATCCCTCCCCCCCTTTTTTTTGCTCCTATGCGGAGGCTGCAGAAATTTAAAGTGACTGACAGTTTCACTATCATAAATGTAGGATTAAGGGTTATACCAGATCTGGTGACAGTTACCCTAGTTCAGACATGCCATTTCCTTCTTTTTTTCCCCCATCAGTTACACTGTATTGCTAAACACAATTCACTGTGTAGTGGCAATCAAGTTCACAGACACTCTCATCACAAAGATGGAAAATGAAAATGTTCCTTGCCACACTTTTTAAAGAAATTGCAGATGAGGAGTGGAAATCAGTATTAGGCTCTTGGCGGTTTTGGTCAGTGTGCTGTGCCCTCTCCAGCGTGAGTCTGTGTAACAGAATGAAGGGAAGAATTCTGCTCATTAATTCAAGTGACAAGGAAGTGAAACAAACCGCACAGCTTGTACTACAAATTTTTTATTGCTTCATAAATTTTATTGACATAGAAATTAACCCGTTTCCTCTGTGTTTTAAACAGAGGCAGTTTGTGTTTATTGACACAGGGGAAGCTCATCTGTGTTCAAGAATAGATCTGTTTTCTGTTAGAAAAGCCTGCACTTCAGAGATAATTTTAATACTATCATGTATTAACTTGACACACAGTGCTTAAGAATCTGTGGTTTGGGATTTCTTCATTTAACAACAAAAGCTTTTTTACCTGATTTATTTTGCGATAAGTGGCAAAGTCTCAAGAAAGAGGTATCAAATTGTAAGAAAAAACCCATGATATGCAGCAGACAGGCCAAAGTAAAGAAAAGTTTTTAAGCATTTCCAAAAACTTTTCAGCACTGCATCCGCATTAGGACTGCTGCCATGTTTACTGAAGCATTTGAAAGACATTTTCCTGCTTGTTTAGGGAGGAACATAAGCATGGGTGTGCTACATTGTGGCAAACATATTCAAGAACGTTGTTCATTTAAGCTAAGACTTTTCACCAAGAGTTTTAAGCTGCCCTAAAACATATGGAACATACACAGCTTTATTTGGGTGCTTCAGTACAGACAGTTCTGTGTTTGAAATGGAAGCTTAATGATCTGTGACTATCTGAAAAATGAAAATGTATAGGCAGAGCCCTTGAAACGTCACCCATTTCTTTCCTCTATTTTTACAATAATGATTGTACAAGATGGGATTTGCATCTCTGAGCAATGAGTTAAATACTTCCAGATCTCCTTGAAATCAATTTCGTGTGATCATGCATGCAGATTGAAAACCGCGACTTTGAGATTTACGTTCTGTGAATAAAATTTACGTTCCCTGAAAAGCAAAGAAGGCTGTCATTTCATGCTTCCTAAGCTTCATTGTCTATTTCCCTTTGGTACACACAAGCCCAGTGCGCCTGCGCACAGTCTGGAAGAACAGCTTTCTGCTCTGTCGATTCTGTTTTATAAAAGCTCTGTTTTCTTTATTGCCTTTATCTATTACATCTGTAAAATTTATTTAGGCAATGACAAATTTCTCTTTTGGGCCTGGAGTCTAAAAGAATAACTACTGTCAGGCTATTGGTAAAAGATTTGTTGGATATGACTGTTCAGTATATTGCAAGGATCTGTGGGTGAGGCTAGCTGTCTGAAGCTGCTGTGAGTAGGTGGGTTATGGGCTGTACTTACTGAATATACATCATGCTTCCGCAGCCTCTTGTTTTGTTCAGCTAAAATGGATGTTGATTTTGGAAGGCTCAGCAAAATCGCTGTCGATTTTCTAAATCAGATATCATTCATTCTGTAGAGCACCCGTGAAAAAAAAAAAAAAAAAAATTTAGGTTAAATATAGCTGCATTACTTCTCAGCTTTGTTAGTTGACAAGAATAACATTACATTTATTTCCCTTTTAAAAAAATGCTTAAGCTGAATGAGGTTCCTGTGAGTGATAGCTAGTTGACAGCGCTGTAAACAGGAATCCTTATACACTGCAAGTGTGCAAGATGCTGCTGTGCTTCTTTTCACACTGCTGTGCCAGTTTTTTTCGGCCGTGTTTTATGTCCCTATAGGGACAAGAAATTTAATATTGCACACATTGTTATTATTTTTAATAAAGTAAATAAGGAAATATTCATAAGAATAAAAATTGAGTTACTAATATTGTGCCTGTTTGATCCACAGGAGTAAAGAAATTGGAACATCTGCTATATTTTAAATTTTTATTATGTTACTGCAGCACTGCTAGTGCTTACTGCTCTGTTTAGTCAGGTGTCCACCTAAATACTGTAAAACTTCAACAAACTACAAATTATGCATTCTTCTCATTCTTCAGGGTGTAAATATGTTTTTAGCTGAAAGCCAGGGAAGGAAGAGAATCCTTCATTTGAAACAAGCTTTTAGCCTGCACTTGATCTCCTCTGGTTTTGTATGAAAAGCCACGCCGGACTGAATGACAGCTGAAAAGACAAGCTGCTGTATCAGGGGAGTTAGCAGAAGGAAGCTTCTCTTCTTTCAGCCAGCCCCCTCCCGGAAAGCTCTCTGAAGCTCTTACCCATTGAAGCCAATTGTGAAGCCAGTGCACCAGAAAAAAGGGACATGAAACAGGTTAATTGAAAGTACCTTGCACTATCTCAGTACTGATATTTGGGTTTAAAAGAGTAAATAAATATTAACTTACGGCTATCAATTTCTATTCTGTAATTTAAAATGAGATTATCCTTTCTTAAAAGCTGAAGTTATAATGGCAGAATCATCTAAAGTGGCAACAAAGAAAAGAAAAGAGAAAAGAAAAGAAAAGAAAAGAAAAGAAAAGAAAAGAAAAGAAAAGAGAAAAATGAGCCACTCTATTCCTTCTATTTCTTTAGTACCCAGAGAAACTGATCTCTGGAGTTGCTGTGGTTCGTTTCTGCTTGTTGGTAACAAGTTCCGTTCCCATCAGAATCAGTCCTTAAAAAACTGCTTTCCTTTTTTTTGTTGTTGTTGTTTTGCTTTTGTTTTCTCTTGTTTTGCTTTGTTCAGTTTTAACTTTGATAAAGAAGACATAGAAGACTTTGCCAACTATAAAATCTAGTCATGTTACACAATGTTGAAATCCTTACACAAAAAAGGGTTTCTACTCATTTGGTGACAGCATCTTATGACTCTCTACATGACCTGTTGGCGGTAGTAAGATTTAGGCATGCAACTGAAGTGATACACAGCTTCTTAGAAAGAATAGTAGTAATTAAGGGTGAATGTTTTCAAAAACAAGTCCCTATTCTTCCCTGTCTGACATGTAGGAGACCCACTTAAATGCTCTTCAGACCTCAGGAGATCGCTAGGGAAAAATAATGACTTCATGATTAGTTCTGAAAGTGTTTTTCCATTTTGAGCACAATGTGATATTGATCTTGAAATGCTATAGGGTGATGCAAGAAGGACATACCTGTTTGCCCACAGTTAGCATAGCACAATTCCACAAGGGATATTTCTAATCAAACTTGTTTTGCTCACTGTTTTTTTAATACACAAGTTATGTTACAGTACATACCAACATTTGTATGACGGCTCTGTGTGAATGAAAGGCTGTCCTTCTTGCCGTGCACAACAAGATCTTAAGAAAGCTTTCTCGGTATGTAAAGATGATGAGTCTAGCTGTTTTAATGTTACACCTTTCTTTCATACAAGCATGTGTCTAAGTGCTGATCTTTGTTAGTGACGATTATTAGCAATTAGCAGTGTGTTACTTTCAGGGAAAAGGCTTTTGGGCCATTTTTATACAGCTCAGAGTCAATAAACTCTGAGATGCTCATAATAGCCTTTCTTCTCATTGAAGCCTTCTACTTGCCCTAACTTAATCAGAGCAGAGGAAGAAAAGAATAATGTGAACAATAGGAGCCATGGAGTTTGACTTAGGCCTAATGTGAGAAGGCTGTAAAAGCTGTCAGGGAGCTTGACTGATTGGCTCTCGGGCTTCAGTTCTTAGTGCAAAGCAATAATGTTCCTGCCTCTTGTGAGAGGGCTGCATGTGCCACCTGGGGTCACAGCTTATCAGCCTCGGGGCCAGCGTTTCAGATGAGGCCAAAGTGCAGTCAATAATTTATACAGAAATTTGTGTGGAGATGCTGGAGTAAAGCAAACTTAATCTTGATATTGTTTGTCTGACGAAGGAAAGAATTAAGTAGTCTGAAAGTCTAGCCTCTTTTTTTTTTTCTCCCTTCTCTTTTAATGACATGGGAAAATAGTTCCCTAATGCTGAAATATGTGTTTCTGTCATCATGTTGGGTGTATTTTAATCAGGGAGGGCATGCTTACAATGATCCTTTGAGGGATATTTCATTGTCAAAAGAAATGTAAGGATTTTCTGCTGATTACATTGGAATTCCTAGAACCCTAAGATTTTATTTATGTATTATGGAACACTGGTCTGTCCTCAGTGTCTAAAGAGTTTTGTTTCTTAACCTGTGAAGGTCAAAGTTTGATCAGTTCTAGTGCATGAGAAAGCCAAAAGAAATTGTAGTAGGGGTGTAGGTAACAGCAGGTCAGGGAAATCTAGCCAGTTATTAATAAGTGAAGAAACTGGGACTGCCTGCACAAAGGACACTTACAGGAAAATCGTCCAAGCAGTCACTGGCAAGAGAAGAGAAACCTAGCAGAAACCGTACTGATTGCTAGTAGGAAATCAGTTTTCTGGTGGCTTTTCTTTGCATTGAATTGGTATTGGTGAACAGCTGGAATAAGCCAGCTGGGTAACTAGATGTTTTACTAGTTTACCCATTGGGGAGGTAATTTAAAACAGAGGAAAGAAAAAGAGCTGCTATGCAGATCTTGAACACTTACTGAAGTTGGTTTGTTGAGAAGTAGCTCACTTTTGTTCCGTCCCAGCAAAATTACTACATTCCTTCAGTAGATACTAACAAAAGCCCTTCTACCTTTCTTCTGCTCGGGGAGAACACTGTTAGACATAGTTCATTAGGCTTGTTTACAAAACAGAGCTGGTAACTTAAGTGTGTTACTGAAATATTTGTAACTGTTCCGGGCATCTTTTTGCCACTAAAGCAAGGTAACTTTATAATAGGAAAGACAGCAATGCCTACTATTTTTTAATGAAAATAACTAGTTTGTGATATAGCGACTGTAAAAATTATATGGTATTAAGGCTTGGCAATGCATAATATTTGTCTTGTGATTTTCCAACCTGGAAGGTGGAGTTTCGGGCATATTTTTCTTTTTAATCTGTTAACTATAGCAACAAAAGACTTTACAATAAGGTTACTCCAAAACCTAAACTGAAGCAATTGTAGGAAGAGGAGCCGAAGATGGGTATGGTTCTTGATCTGCTTCTCCTAGACAGAAGAAAAAATAAAATGGGGGGCCTCACCATACTATACTTAATTGATTCCTTTTAGGTGCATCGGTAAGAAAGAGGTAGAAGAGACAGAACTACTACTTGACAGTTGCAGTGTTCTCTGCAACTAATGAGACTCTTAATGTACATCCCATGCTTGGCTATACACCACTTTCAGTTTTATGTATTTTATTCTGGAGTTTCATGGTAGGCTACTACTGTATTAAGATTGTAATAAGAGTTTACCTCCACCAACATAAAATATGTGTCCCTGTAAGTCCCACAAACCGAATGAAAGAAGAGGTACTTGTCACCCATTAGCTGTAGTAAGGAATCCCAAATGTGGTTTTTTTCCACCTCCCATTTGGCTTGGGTGTGTCTATCTCAGGTGCAGTTCGGTAGATATCAGTGTTTTCTGCCACTCCTTTAAATTGCTATTTTAAATTCCAGTGAGTGGAATAATAGAGAAGTTACCATGTCTAGTAACTGCAGTAGGCCTTTGTAAAGAATGGCTTGTTAGGAGGCTTTGTGATTTACTGAGGCTACGGCTGGCTGCCAGCAGAGCTACAGGAATGTGTTCTCTCTTGGGCCTGGTAGCTAGACATGAAAAGGATCCAAAGCTGGCACAAAAGCAAATAAATGCTTTGACTTTAAATAAAGCATCATCATTTATAAGAGGCTCTGCTTCTCAATCCCAATGAGGTACATGGATCAGCAGCAGTTCTTTGAGGTTGAGCAGAATTGTCCACCTGGCTCAACTGCAATTCTGGTATCTGCAGTCTGCAGATTTGGAAGCATTTGCATGATTTGGGCTCAGAATTGTTTCTTTATCCATGCTGTTTCATTTCCACAAATTATCTCTTCTGTCTCACAGTCCTTTATGTTTCATTAGCTGCTTTGCTGCTTGATAAATAATTGTACCACTGTTTGCACCTGGCAGCTCTTTATAATGATGTAGAGCACTGGGAACTAACCACCAAAGACACCTGAAGGTTTATAGGTGCATTTTATCATCTGTTATTTGTTCAGTTTTACTTTCCAAGTGAATTGTTCCTACAGTAGCAGAGTTCAGCGCTTGGACACAGACTTCAGACTTACCACCTTAGACTTCCGGAGGGCAAACTTTGACCTGCTCAGAAGACTGATTCACAAAGTCCCTTGGGAGGCTGCCTTGAAGGATAAAGGGAGTCCAAGAAGGCTGGACATACTTCAAGAAAGAAGTTTTAAAGGCACAGGAGCAGCCTGTCCCTTTGTGCTGAAAAACCAGTCAGCTGGGTAGGAGACCAGCCTGGCTAAATAGGGACCTTTGGCTGGACCTTAAGAACAAAAGGAGAGTGTGTGACCTTTGGAAGAGGGGACAGGTCACTCCTGAAGTCTATACAGATGAAGTGAACCTGTGCAGGGTGAAAATTAGGAGAGCCAAAGCACAGCCAGAGATCAAACTAGCCACAGCTGTTAGGGATAATAAAAAATGTTTCTATAAGTTCATTAACAGCAAAAGGAGGATTATGGAAAATCTCTCTCCTTTATTGGATGCAAATCTTAGTAACAAAGGATGAGGAAAAGGCTGAGGTGCTCAACACCTACTTTGCCTCAGTCTTTAGCAGTGGAACTAGCTGTTGCATGGATATACAGCCACATGAGCTAGGAGACAGGGAGGGGATGCAGAATGAGGTCATCACAATTAAAGAGGAAGTGGTCAGAGACCATCTACACCACTTAGACACACACAAGTCTGTGGGACCGGATGGGCTACATCCAAGGGTGCTGAAAGAGTTGGCAGATGTGATTGCCAAGCCACTTTCCATGATTTACCTGAAGTCCTGGCTAACTGGGGAGGTCTCAAAGGACTGGAGGGTAGCAAATGCAACACCCATCTATAAGAAAGGCAGAAAGGAGGATCCAGGAAACTATAGAGCTGTCAGTGTGACCTGGTACCAAGGAAGGTCATGGAGCAGATCATCTTGAGTGTTATTAGAAAATGTATAGAGGATAAGCAGGGGATCAGGCCCAGTCAGTATGGGTTTATGAAAGGCAGGTCCTGCCTGACGAACATGATCTCCTTCTATGACATGATAACCCTATTATTGGAGGAGGGAAAGGCTGTGAATATTGACTATCTGGACGTCCAAAAAGCATTTGACATGGTTCCCCATAGAACTCTCATAAAAAACCTGGCTGCTCATGGCCTGGATGAGCACACAATCTGTTGGATCAAGCACTGGCTGGACAGTTGGACCCAAAGAGTGGTGGTCAGTGGAGTCAAATCCAGCTGGTGGCCAGTCACAAGTGGTGTTCCTCAGGGCTCAGTGTTGGGACCGTTTCTGTTTAACATCTTTATCGATGATCTTGATAAGGCCATAGAGTGTATTATCACTAAGTTTCAAGATGACACCAAGCTGGGTGAGAGTGTTGATCTGTATGAGGATAGGGAGGCTCTACAGAGACACTTGGGTAGATTGGATCATTGGGCTAAGAATGTTAATGGTCCGGGCTTCAACAAGGCCAAGTGCTGGGTCCTGCACTTGGGTCACAACAACGCCAGGCAACGCTCCAGGCTTGGGGAAGTGTGGCTGGAAAGTGTCTGGCAGAAGAGGACCTGGGGGTTCTAACTGACAAGCGGCTGAATATGAGCCAGCAGTGTGCCCAGGTGGCCAAGAAAGCCAGTGGCACCCTGGCTTGTATTAGAAATAGTGTGACTAGCAGAAGTAGAGAGGTGATTGTCCCCCTGTGCTCAGCACTGGTGAGGCCACACCTGGAGTCTTGTGTCCAGTTTTGGGCGCCTCAATTCAAGAGAGATATTGAGGTGCTGGAGCGAGTACAGAGAAGAGCAACAAAACTGGTGAAGATCTTAGAGAATAAATCTTATGAAGAACACTTGAAGGAGCTGGGAATGTTTAGTTTGAGAAAAGGAGGCTGAGGGGAGACATCATCAGGCTCTACAACTACCTGAAAGGTCATTGTAGAGAGGTTGGTGATGGTCTCTTTTCACAGGTAATTAGCGACAGCACAAGAGGGAATGGCTTCAAGCTGCAACAGGGGAGGTTTAGACTGGACATTAGGAAAAAAAATTTCACAAAGAGTGGTTAGACACTGGAATAGGCTGCCCAAGAATGTGGTTGAGTCACCATCCCTGGATGTGTCTAAGGGTGGTTTGGATGTGGTGTTGGTGGATCTGGTTTAGGGGAAAACTTTGTAGAGTAGGGATGATGGTTGGACTCAGTGATCCCAAGGGTCTTTTCCAATCTGAATAGTTCTATGATTTTATGATTCAACTGAGATATCCTAATACTCACCTTAGGAAGAAAAACAAAAATGTATGAGCTCCTTCAGAGTTTGTTAGTTGCTGTGGGCTTTTTTTTTTTTTCCATTGGTTGTGGTTTTTCTTAATAGATGCAGACACAGAAATTTATCCCAGCTTCCCTATTTCTGCAGCTGTTTCTCAAGTCTGCTGATGAAAACAGTATTTCTGTAGTCTGGTGTCAGAAATGCAGAGTAGAAATGAGGCAGGTAATTATTATAGGAAGTCCTGAATGCTTGTCAGGGTGAGAAAAAATGGTTTTGGTTTTCCCTTTTTGGTCTTACTTCTCGTATTTACACAACAATACTTTTCCCTGCACTCCAGTCTTGTTTTGCTTTGCTATTTACTTGCTTTTAAGGGTGAAAGAGCTTGGGAGAGAAACTGAAGAGATCCTGTAATTAACATCAACTGCAGGAAGAGAGTGTGACAGATGAATTAAAAAGCCCTAAGTTCTGTTGCTTATCTCAAATGACATATGGTCCTATAGTACAAGCAAAAGCAGTGCATTATGAGGCATTAAGAGTGTCTATGTGTTCTACAGGGCAGCAGCACAGGAGCTGAAATAACACTGCTTGAGAAAAGAGTGCGAAATTCAGGGGTTTACAGAATAGCATTTCCTTCTTTTAAAATTTAGACCATGTGACATTTCTCACTGTCAGGCTATGTGATCACAGTTATGATAACTGAAGTGAAGGAGGAAATAAATCTGCTAGAAGCAAAATACTTTATTTCTGAAACAGATATTACATGATTTTCAACTTGAATTTTTTGTGTCAGCTAAAATAGACTGCAGTTTTATTCTCAAGCTTTGGTAGAACAGTTAAGTGTTTCAGTTACTCTGGCCAAAGAAAAGCTAAGTTTGTGCAGAAACATATCTTTATTTGTACTCCAGATGTAAGAAACCTGTCTTTAGTTTATAATAACATTAATTGCACATTGTCCTTTAAACACCACAAACATGTGGTCTGACATTCAAGAGGTGTAACAGCAATTTATGAAAAAGTTTTCCTTATCTTGCCAAAATACAATTTGATATTTTTGCTTTGATATAAATCTGACAGCAGAAAATTATGTTGTTCACTGTGGCTTCATAGTTTTCAAAATCATCATTCTGCATAGCTTGTATTTTAGCAGAACTGTTCAGTTGTGGATAATGTACAAGCCATTTGGGACCTAATCTGATGTACTTCCTGGGGTATTGCCCAGTTTTCATAGAGACTTTTACTGCTCTTTTAATGAGTGTAAAGTTTAGCTTTGTACTTGATTAGGACCATTTGCTTTTCTTTCAGCTCTCGATTTGCATTTAGATCGTACTTAATCATTATTTGTTAGGCAAACTCTCTTTAGAAGAAACATACACTGAAAATTTATAGGGGCGTAATCGGTATAATTGATAAGGGACATAAGTTCTTTGATTATATGCTGCTCTGTTTTCCAGATCCAAAGTGCCTTCAGCATTTCAGGCATAACTTTGTCCAGAGGCACTAGCATTGCAGTTCACCCTCAGCAAAAAGTCTTCCTAACCTGCTGTTTTGTTTTATACTAAAGCTAGAAAAGGATAGTAGGGTGGCAGTAAAAATCAAATAAAGAAAAAGAAAAGAAGCCAGAGCTTCTTTTAGCTGACCATTCAACTGAATATTGACCAGCTGTCTTCATGAGAAAGAAATAGGTGGTGGTGAATAAGCTAGAGTCTAGTTTTCCAAGAAGCTCAATGATTTTCTCAAATCAATAGAGCTCATCAGGCTTCAGAGCAAAGGCTGTAGGAGACGTGACAGAGATGGAAGTGGCTGTATGTTCTTTTGTGTATTAAGCACATGGGCTTATGGGGAAACAGGCCTTCTCCTATTATTTCAAGGTTTATTCTTCTATATGCTCTGGGATAAAATTCTAGATTAAGAAAATATATTACAGTTATTATTATTAGGTGGGATAAAAAGGCTTTCTCATTGATGGCCTAACTCTATGACTTCAAAGGGTACACCTTACTGTATAATTGCCACTTCTTTTCTGAATGCAAGTGGAAGTATGTAATGCAAGTCCAGGGAATACATTTAGTGTGTACATCATTAAAAGTATAACAGCTTTTTCAAGCTAGGGTGGTGGTTACTACTCTAAATATATTGTACTAATGACTTCATAATGAAGGTGGGAAGAAGGTGCATGCCATTTGAATAAATTATCCAAGAAATTTAGGTTGACATTTCCGAGAACTTACTGGAAATCACATAGATAAGAACTAAGTTTGTTATGCTGTTGAAGAAGCTGCTGTAGTTTACATCAACATGCTTTAGCCATTAGCAGGGCAACATTAACTAAAATAGCATGTTTTATCCTTTCACTCTTTAACCTTGAAGCTTACTGTGTTTTCATAAAGCACTAAATTAACATCACAGCTATGCATCTCAATGTTTATGGCTGTACCAGCAGTACTTCATTATGCATCTTTTCCTTAATGCTATTCACTCTTCTCAGCTTCATTGCTGTACAGTATTTGTTCAGATAAAGTACAGTGTCCAGGATGATTAATTGCAGATCTCTTCTCCAGAGGGTTTGATTACAGGATGTGGCGAAAGTGACTTCAAACATTCAGCACAGCAGCGGGGCTCCTAAAAAACAAACAAACAAACACCAAACAAAAAAACCAAAACAAACAAAACAAAACAAACCACAAAAAAACCCCACAGTAACAAACACACATAAAAGAACCCCCCAAAAACCTCACCAGCATAACAAAAAAAAACCCACTTGCATTTCCAAGCCACCTGACAGTCGTTACATTCTCAGGCTTGCTCATATTGATGTCTGTTACGTGTACACCTGCAGTAAATGTAGTTAAGTTCTGGTGCCATACTAGACAGAGAGTGTGATTAAAGTAGTAAATAAATTGTACGTCTACCAGATCAGTATTCAGTATAGAAGGCTTGACGTTATACATACAATGTTTACTGTTAATTTTAGATTACTTTCTTGATGGAAGCAATCAGGGAGAAATAAGCTATTTGCATTGCAACTCTAATATAAACATTCTGTGTGTTTTATGCCTGGATGAATTGCAGGCATATATGTGCATGTGGGATTGATGATGAAGTGGTGGATGTTGTGAAGCAAATGAGTTATACTGCTCTTACTAAATCAATGGCAATGAAAAAGCTTGAGATCATCCTAAGGTTATAGATTTTAATCTTGCAGCTTTTTGAACTTTGTGTACTTTAGTTATTGTTAGAACAGTGATGTCAAATAGATATATGTGGGATTAAAAAATTTGCAGTGCCAAATGCAGAATAAAATATGTCTCATTCATGGTGGCAGTGCATTCACTGATGACACAGACACCGTGGTTTGGCTACCCCAGGCATGTCTGTATTGTTAGTATCTGGCAAGGCTTCAACAAGAATTTGTAGCATTAGGCTTTTTAAGAAGTAATCTTATAAAAATTATACAAAGCATAGTATACTTTGGTAGATCTTCCTCTGGCATCAGCAAAAGTCTTTTTAAAATGTTCCTCAGAATAGTAAAGGCAGTAGGCAGAACTGTTAACTGAATAAGAATTTTGAGCAAGTAGGACTGCACTAATGTTTAAGCGTAAGTCATTTATGTGACTTTTTAAACACAGATGCCTTCTGGTGATTGAAAAGGAAACAAATTTTTCCTAGTTTTGGAAGATCGTTTTAATATTCTTCAAAACATCAGTTGTGGAAGTGTTGAGAAATACATTGTGCAGGTCTGCTTTCTCCACAATTTTGTAGATACTTTGGCCAGATTGTTTGCTAAGAACAGAGGGAACAGCTTATTTTACAACAAGTAAAATGTACTTATTCACCCATTCAGATAACTTGTCTTTTGATTTTTCTGGGAAAATAATTAACTTGAACTAAAACAGAAATTTGTACCAGTTGCTGTGATCTGAACACAAAAGCAGCCTATGCTGTAAACATTAAGTCAGATTTTCCAGTCTGATTGAGTAATGTCTACTTAAGCTGGAATTCGAATGTGTTTGTTTTCTAAAGCCAGTATTCTAAAAAGCTAGGACCTGCATGTAATATATTAATGTGATAATTTTAACTCCTAACCACATTATCTCATTTTAAAAGTTTTGAATATAAAGGATAAAAATCCTTTGCTTATACTTGTTGCAGAAAAGAGCGTCAAGAAAACAAAAACATTAGTATGTGGTTTAGACTAGATCCTTCACTCTTTTTCTTTAGAGGAAGGACCATCTGCAAGAGCATATTGTGTTAGATTTGAGTCAATTCTTGCAAGCTTGATGTGGCTGCTAGAAGTGCAGTGTCAAGGTAGTCAACATGAATGGTACTCTAGCTTGTTACTGAACATGCCTTGTGATTGGGATATGTTTTGCATCAAAACAGCACATCTGCATTTGTTAGGCTAACTTTACAAGAATTTTTTTTTTTTTTTTCAAATAGTGAACAACAAATGTAGATAGTTAATTTCCAATTTGGAAATTCTAAAAATTTAGTTAATAGTAAGTACACAATTTTAGTCACTGAAAAGAACGGAAGGAGCAGAGCACAGATACATCACATTTACAGAACTCATAGAAGGTGCTTTTTCTGTTGTAGATTTCTGAAAACTATTTTATTGCAGATCACTTTTGTGACATGAGCTTTCATTCCCTAATAAAATCCAAGTACAAATTGTCACAGTTGTTTTGTAGAGATTATTACATTATATCTATCAGAACTGTGTATGTAAAATGGTTTTGAGATCTTCTAGGTATGTGTTAGTTTTTCTTGTCTGCTGTTGGGTAATTTTTTGCCATAACCATTGTGGTTATGAATGTGACAAGTAAAGAAGAAAGCTCCTTAATGGTACATGGACTGTGAAGGAGAATACTAAAGTACAGAAGCTTTTCTCGCTCCTAACAGGCTAATGATATTCCCTTTGATGTTAAGGAGGGACTTCTAAAGACACTGGTGGGCACTAGAAAATGTCCTGTGTGCCACTCTGCCATACATTAAAGCTTTTGTGTGTGATCCTGCCTTGGCTAATAATGGATTTTGGCAGAAAAGGTACTGACTCGTGCGGGTGACCTGTAAAACTTTCAGGTAACATTACCCCCTTTTCTTGTGTTAGACAGCATTTCATAATTCCTACACACACCACTTTCATCACTTACTACTGTGTCTAGTGATGAAGAGTAGCATGGGCAGTAACTTCTGAAATTTTTATTTTCTTATTCTTGGCTGCTTTAATTTAGGATATTTGAAACTGAAAAAGGTGGTGGATATTGCTAATTTCAGATACACTGTAACTGTGAAAAGTTATGTAGTTTGCAAATTGAATGATGAAGCAAATTAAATCCTGATTTTGGGATAAGATTTTCTGTATTACACCCAGATCTTATTAACTGTGCTCTGGTAATAGGTGAAATTCTTGAGCTGACACTCTTACTTGGTCTAAATATATTCATTATCATTTGATCAAACCTCCCAGGATTAGGTATTTGGTGAGGTTTCCTGAATTGGAATCTTAAAAAAGTCCCAGTACCTTCAGATACAGTGCATTACAAGCATATGATTTTTTCTCCCATTCTTCAGTAATAAACTTTAGATAGTTTAGCCTCTTGGGTTTTGTTGGTTGGTTGGTTTTTTAAGGTGAAAACACATTTCTGTATTAAGACAGTATGAATCCTGTGGGTTTCCCCCCCATGCCTTCACATTTTCACTCTTGTTCAGGCAATGCTAAATAAATGATTGTTACATAACGCATAGTCTAATGCATAGTCTAATGGAATGGGAATTCTCATTACAGGGACTTATTATTTACAAGGCCTCGGTGAGATTTGATCCTCCTGTATGTGATACGTTACTTACTTGGTAAAATGGAGATATTGTGCAGAGAGGTATGCCCCAGCAGAGTGCTCAAGGCGTAGTTGGAACAACCTAGAGAAGGGTTAGTGCACCTGTGACCACATGCCCAGTGTACTCAGATGCAATACTCAGAAGTGAGCTGAAGGCTGCCATAGACTGCGTACAGCCTCTGAGACAGCACAGGGAAGTCCCAGCAGAGCCTCTTATTTTGAGCTGGAACTCTGTGCCAGGACAAGTATTTTGAATCAAAGAAACCTGTAACAGTACACTGGGTTTAGAAAGAATAATCCTTTCTCTTCAGTAGTACATCTAGTATATAGTGTGGACTATTTACTCATCTCCATTCTAGTTTTCCAGTGCTGTGGTCTAATAAGCTTCCAGTTGCATGTTTCCTCAGGGGTCAGTCCTGTCTGCCACGTTACTTGCATTGTCCTGACCCATTTCTGTGGTAATCTTAGAAGATTAAATGAGCTACCTTTACTGCCAGTTCTGTGGAATCTTACCTGTGGCTGAGTAATGTGCTTGGTCATTAGCGAAAGGAAATTTATTCCTTGCCACAGTTGTTCTAACACAGCATGGAGATTAATCTTCCCTCCTGCTTACATACCAGGGCCTTTGCTAACGCTAACAAACTTAATGAGATGCTAAATGTAACTGACTTAAAGGGAGGAACTTATTTGTGTTTGCCTTTGAAGTATTGACTTTCTTACACTGAAAGGTCATTTGAAGACCTTCTCAGAATTTCTGAAATATGTATTGATTTCAGGGGTTTTTGTTACCATACCTACTCAGTGCCCTCTTTTCTATTAAAAGGCAACAGATGATCCCTAGATCTGTTATATAAATGAATAAATAAAGCACATGGAGAGACAGACAAGACTGCAAATATTGAGAAAGATGGAGACTTATTTAAGGAATACACCTTGATTTAAATGAACAATCAAACAAACCAAACAAAAAAACCCCAACCAACTTCCCCCCCCGAAAACAACAAACAAACAAAACCCCAACAAAAAAAAACACCCAAGCACAAAAATAACCGAACACTGAAATCTAAGAATTACATTTTAACAAAAGGATAAAATTGAACTAGCTGGGGAAAAATGAAAGGCATAATTAATTCTCCTGCACTGCTTCATGGCAAGTGGGAAGGCCCTCACTGCTTTGTACGTTTAGGAGATTGGAGAAGGGCTGGTAAATGGACAGCAGGCAGCAGTTGTGCTGCTGCAGGGAGATAGGCTGCATGATAGAATAGAATGTAGTGATGGAGAATGATGCAGTCACACCTAAGGAGCTACAGAAGTGGAGGGAAAGCTGCTAGTTTACCAGAGAAACATCTTTTAAATCTCTCTTTTCTAGCATGCAAGTGTCAGGTGGGAACATTGGATGCTTGTTACAAAAAAACAGTTTCCACTGACAAGTCTCCTCTGTGGATCTACTGACGTGTTCTGCACTTCACGTCTGATGTCCATACGTCTAAGAAAGTGTAGCGCTTTACAGACACGGCGCGATTTCAGCACTGGAGTAAAATGACACGGCATCGGCTGCCATAAGAGCCCACTCCGCTTTGACGCCACCGGCGGAAGCGCTGTATGATTGCCTCCTCCCCAGCGGACGCGGGACGGTTCCAGCGGAGCCCGCCGGGCCGCCCTTGGAGCCTCGGCCGCAGGAGCCGTTTCTCGGCTACCGGACTCCTCCGTCCGCTTGTCTTTGCCGGCCTAAGAGCCCGCGGGTGCCGTCCGGGCGCTGGAGGCGGCAGAAGGCGGCTTCCGCGCTGCAGGGCCCGGGTGCCGCCGGCCTCGCTACCCGGCAGGACCCTGCCCCGGCCCAGCACCCGCCCGCTGCTCCAGCAGGCGCTGCCCGCCCGGCCTCGGCGGCGCTGCCGCATCAGCCCTTGGCGGCGGCGGCGGGAGCGGCCCCTGCAGCGTCCCTGCCCCGGGCTCCGCCGCCGCTCCTTCCCGTTCGCAGGGGGCAAGAGTAAAATGTGTTTCTTTTCTCTCGGCTGCCAAGTTTGCGTAGGTCATAAAAATACGGCATAGCAATTTCACCCTAGTCTTTGCAGGTATTCAAGGCCTGGCTCTGACCCTGACTGGAAGAACCGTTTTATCTTTCATCCTTCAGACTAGTTCTCCCCATTGTATGGCGTTCTAGTCACCTTATCATAATGGCTACTTAAAACCATATGGGGAATAATTTCAAATCTGTTACAGAGAATTTTCGGGGAAATCCCTTCTTCTCTGGTACCTCCACTAACAACACTGCAAATACTTCCCTGCTGTTAAAAGGCCCCTCAGGAAATAAGTAGCTGGTTGCATGTTTACTTTACCGTGGTGCAGCAGAGGGGGATTTTTTTAGTGCAAAATTAGAATTTGCACTGGTAAGACAAAGCAAAAAGATGGCTGTAAACGTTCTGGCACTATGCCATTATTATATCCGTTACAGAAACGCTACAGCTCGAACAAGGGAAATGTAGAGGAAAAACGAGTCACAAGGCTGGCAGCTGTGATTTAGTATCCTCACGCCTCTCATAAATTGGAAACATTTTGCATCATGCCTTTCTGCTAGGTAAAATGTATTTTTATTTCAGTGTGTGTTCAGATAAGAAGAGATGGCTGGTTCAATAATACTACCTTGTGTTCATCTGCGTAACTTAATGAGTTAAAGGAGTCATCATCCTGACTAGTCCATAGACACAATGATAAATTATGTGAAGAAGTGTTTGAGGACAACCTGAAAACACTTGAATGACACCCCCCACATTTATTTAGTGTTACTTAAGACATCCCTACCGTGCATACGTTTTACAGGAATAATTTAAATAAACCAAAGTCTGCTTTAAGTGGGCAGATATTTTTACATTTAATAAAATCCATGAATGGAAAAGCAATCCAACTGTAGTGTATTTTTCAAAGGATCTGGGTTTCTGTGTTTCTGTATTGTGATTCCTCTTTAATGTGTGGTTGCAATTAAGTCCCTCACATTCCACAGAACAAAAGGCAAGGCAAATAATACACGATTCAGTCTATAGCTGCTGAACAAAATTTGCAGTGCATGTGTATGTGTGTGGTTGTGTGTTTGGATAAACGTGCTTGAAAATAAATAGAAGCATCGTTATCATATTGTCCAAAGCAAATTCTTCTTAGTTACCTACTGATTTCGACACTGTAACTGGTGCTTAGTTTATGCTGGCTGGCTGCCAAGCAAAAGCAATTATGTGCTGTAATAGCAAAATTAAGAGATGAGTGTTGCTGTTTTACAGCAGGACGTAGCAAAACCCATTTCCTTCAGTCAGCTGTATCTTGACTACACACACAGTCACACAGGCACACACACTGCCTCTTACACGCATACACATGCACACACACTCTTGTTCTTTGTTGTTTGCTGTATTTCTTGTGGGATTTAGCTTGAAGTCACTGAAACCAGGAAAGAGGAAGAGTTTAGACCACAGTGTTGGAAAGCAAATGAGAATAAAGCTCTCACTTTGTGAGGAAGGAGTGAAAAGATGAAAAAAAGAGCATAACAAGAGGCCTACTCCAATTATTGTTCTGACTGTGATAATACTTTGTTTTTCTCTTACTGGCAGGTGTCCTAGTGGTAAATGTTACGTGGAGGAATAAGACTTACGTGGGAACGCTGCTGGACTGCACAAAGCATGACTGGGCCCCTCCTAGGTAGGCAATCATTCAGTCTGTTATTATCCTGCTGTATTTTCACCACCAATCTCTGTCAAGAGGCTGTACAGAGATTAATAAAAAGCAACTGGTTGTAATTGAAAACATGCACCAGTGAAATTAATAACTCTCTGTTCCCCACTGATAACATGGGGTGGGAGTTTTTATTTCTTTTTGATTTGTGTTTTTGAAGGGGAAGGGGAAATACATGGGATTCAGTGAGATGGCAAATTAAAGATGTGTTTCTGTAAGTTTGGAACTTTTTTCTCACTATTGATCTAATTAGATGGTCTTCTACTTAACTTTTTTGTCCTTTTTTAATGACTCTCCCTTTGAGACATTCTCATTTGGAACAAAAACGTCTTTCTTTTAACATGTATGAAAGTTCTGTTATGGGAAGTGGTGTTGTTTTGGTATTTATTCAGTTCACAGGTCCTTCTGATGAGATCTCTTGTTTATATAGGTTTTGTGAATCGCCAACAAGTGACCTGGAAATGCGTGGAGGACGGGGCAGGGGAAAGCGGGCAAGGTCAGCTGCAGCTGCAGCTGTACCTGGGAATGATGCAAGCTTTGCAGAGTCCAGAGGACTTCAGAGTAAGAATCGAGGTGGTGCCAATGGGAAGGGGAGGAGGGGCAGCCTTAACTCAAGTGGGCGCAGGACCCCCCCAAACTGTGCCATGGATGAAGTTAAAGCCAGCCCCTCATCTACAAACAAGAGGAAGACTAAGCCTCAAATGGAGCTAGATTTGAACTCCAGTTCAGAGGACAATAAATCTGGTAAACGTGTTCGTACAAACTCTAGAAGCACTCCCACCACCCCACAGGGAAAACTTGAGTCTACTTTTTTGGACCAAGGCTGCTCCTCTCCAGTGCTGATTGATTGTCCTCACCCCAACTGCAACAAAAAGTACAAGCACATTAATGGACTACGATACCATCAGGCTCATGCACATTTAGACCCAGAAAACAAACTGGAGTTTGAGCCTGACAGTGAAGACAAAATTTCAGACTGTGAGGAAGCACTGAGTAATGTAGCACTTGAATGCAGTGAGCCAAGCACAAATTTGCCAGGCTTTGATCCACTGAAAGCACCGTCATCTCCTTCCTCCATCACTACCCCAGGAACCCCTAAGGGAAAAAGGGAACTGACAAGTAATGGCCCTGGTTCAGTTATGAGTTCCAAAACTGGCAAGAATTCTGGCAAAAGAAAGGGTCTGAACAATGAATTGAACAGCCTTCCAGTAATTTCTAATATGTCAGCCACACTGGATAATTGCTCTGTTGCAGACTGCAGTTTGCAAACCGAAATGCCAAAATTGGAGGCTGAAGGGTTAATTGACAAGAAGAGTTTGGGTGATAAAGGCAAGAAATCGAACAATTGCAAAGTGGATAAAAACCTTTCCAAACTGAAAACAGCTAGGCCCATTGCCCCAGCGCCAGCACCAACTCCTCCCCAGTTAATAGCTATACCTACTACAGCCTTTACAACCACCACTACAGGGACAATACCGGGACTGCCCTCTCTAACAACTACTATTGTTCAGGCTACACCAAAGAGCCCTCCGCTAAAACCTATTCAACCAAAGCCCACAATTATGGGAGAGCCAAGCACTGTAAACCCAGCTCTCACATCACTCAAAGACAAAAAGAAAAAGGAGAAGCGAAAGCTGAAGGACAAAGAAAGTAAAGAGACGGGAAGCCCGAAGATGGATTCTAAGCTGGGAAAGCTGGAGGATTCAAAAGGGTCTGGGAAAGACTTACCTGGACATTTTTTAAAGGACCATCTTAACAAGAATGAAGTGCTAGCTAATGGACTATCTGAGTCTCAAGAGAGCAGGATGGCAAGTATTAAGGCTGAAGCTGATAAGGTTTACACATTCACAGACAATGCACCCAGCCCTTCCATAGGGAGTGCCTCCAGGATGGAATGCAGCACTTTGGTGAATGGACAATCTGCCATGGCGCCACTGCACGTGTTGACACAAAACGGTGCAGATAGCACAGCTACTAAAACCAACAGCCCTGCTTACTCAGATATTTCTGATGCAGCTGATGATGGTGGCTCTGACAGCAGGTCAGAAGGCATGAGGTCAAAGGCCAGCTCTCCGTCAGATATTATTTCTAATAAGGACAGTGTTGTAAAAGGACATTCTTCAACCACAGCACAATCGGCTCAAGCGAAAGAGTCCCATTCTCCCTATTACCATGGCTACGATCCTTATTATTCCCCAAGCTACATGCACTCTGGACAGGTCAGTGCCCCAGCAGCTGGGAACAGCAGTACCCCACAGGGGCTGAAGATCAAAAAAGAGGCTGAGGAAGAAGCTGAAAAGAAAGAGAAGCTAGAACTATCAGATGCCAAGAAAAGTGAAAGCACTTCCTCTAATTTGCAGCCACAACATCAGTCAGTAATAACGCAAAGACACCCTGCACTTGCTCAGTCACTTTATTATGGACAGTATGCCTATGGGCTCTATATGGACCAAAAGTCCCTAATGGCCTCTAATCCAGCTTACAGGCAGCAGTATGAAAAATACTATGAGGACCAGAGACTAGCAGAACAGAAAATGGCACAAACTGGGAGGGAATGTGAAAGGAAAAATGACCCCCCCTTGAAGGATATTGGAAAGGATGACAACAAGCAGAAGAATATTCCATCTGCCACTATTTCAAAGGCCCCTTCAACTCCGGAGTCCAGCAAAAATAACACTAAAGTAACGTCATCAGTCCCTAACAAAGGTGAGGAAGCAAGCAAATCACAGATCCTTTCCAATCACCAGCAGCAGCTTCAGTCTGACACTTTCAAAGCCAAACAAATGGAAAACCACCAGGTCATAAAGGAGGCTGTGGAGATGAAATCTGTTATGGACTCCATGAAGCAAGCAGGAGGAGATCCAACCACAAGATTTAAACAGGTGAGACCACAGGAAATGGAACAAGAGTGTCTTGATTTATCATTGAGTCATGTGAAATTTTGTCACTGATTGTGCTGTGTTCTTCTGCCTTCACATCCAAACAAGCTCTGCCATGCTTTTTTCATGCTGGATAGTACTGTAGTCTGTCAATAGACTGATAGACCTTTCAGTTGAGCTGTTTGAAAAGGAAAAAAATAATGTAGCAATGCAGTGACAGAAGCCAGGTTTAAGATCTGAATAGACTATTTAAAATTACATGCATGAATAAAATAGAATTAGATGTCTCTTTTAGATGTAAACTCTAAGCAATTTGCTTAGTTCGGAAATGAAAAATTTTAAGCAAGATAAGCAGCTTTCATTGGGAGAGGACTTAGAGTAGATTTTAAACATGGTTTGAAGTGTTTCTTTTTTGTTAAATGACAGTTGGCATTTACTAAAGATGGGTGAGCTGAGTCTTTGAAGAGTTGGCTTGAAGCTCAGCTCTTTATCTTAACCCAAGGTGACCTTTTTGAAGCAGTTAAGTTCCTCTTCTCTCCTCAACCAGCCTCAAGCCCCTACAGACTTGCACAATGGATGAAATCCTCTTTCCATTGAAGTCTGTGATAGTTTTGCCATTGACTTCAGTGGAACCAGAATTTCATCCAGTGGCTTCGTGCTGACCTTCTTAGTTGTCACATTGCTTTCAGTCAAGGCAATTCCGTTGTCTCTGTGCTCTGAACTGGAGCCTCGATGCTTGATGCTTTCATGTTCTGGTATACAGTACATTCCAGACTTCACCCTTATATGCTGTCTTTCAAGATGCAGTGGGGTCAGGTGTGTGGGATTTAGGGAGCTCTAAAGTGGCATGGTACAGCCCCAAACAGGACAAGATTTCTGCTGACATGAGTATTTGAACCAGAGTCTACAAGCATCTAGTTGTGTACTTATGTTTCTGTTGCATGTGCCATAAATGTGTATCAACTGGAGACAATGTTTACAGTTAGCTCTTGCAGATCCTTTATTAGAAAGACAGAAGTCTTCCTGTTACTGCGTAGCACTGGTTTGATGTAGCCTTGTGAAAACCTCATTTACCTAATTCTAGAATGTGTTTATAAACTGGTCTATGTAATATATTATGCAAAAGTGTTATTATGATATCCTGTACATGTTATTTAAACAATGTGGTCCTCATCCTGTAAGTACTTATTCATAGGTAATTTTACAAACTTGAAATAAGACTGTCAACTGACAAAGTCTGCTTTAATGTCTATTTTCCACTGATTCTTGAATGTTTGTAATACCAAAGGCAGCATGAGCATCTTTCCAGCTAGATGAGTTTTTCAGGTTAATTGTTCCAGATAATCTAGGTGCTAATCTAGGTGATCTGGCATATCATTAGCCAGCTTTAATTCTGTGGTTCACAGATATTTTTTGCTCTCTTGTGGGAAAATCTCTGTGGGCTTTAATTAAAATGTTTTATGAATAGTGTGGTCTCAGAACTTTAATACAATGCATATGTATTTCATGATTAAGCGGGTTAAAGGCATGAAGAAGGATATAAGATGAAGCAATTGAATTAAATTTTGATAAAAGTCTCTTGCTACTTCATAGGAATGTTAGTTTGACTTTGAGCTCAAGGTACTCTGTAGCAAGCAAACCTCTCCTCTATGTTATACGGATATGTTATTAAAACAGCTGTTCAAAATACATTAACTGAAGTATGGGAAATATGAATAACAGCCTTAATTCAACATCTTAAGTTTAGAACATTTTTTTTTTCCTGCATATTAGGATCCAGATTCACGAACATGGCATCATTATGTGTATCAGCCAAAATACCTTGATCAGCAAAAATCAGAAGAACTCGATCGTGAGAAAAAGTTAAAAGAAGACAGCCCTAGAAAAACACCTAACAAGGAAAGTTCCCTGCCTAACCTTCCTGTCTCATTAGCAAGCATTAAAGAGGAGCCTAAAGAGGTCAAGCGTTCTGATTCTCAATCAGTGGATGAGAACAAGATAAAAAACGATGATCGAAAGACTCCTGTAAATTGGAAGGACTCTCGGGGTGCTAGAGTAGCAGTTTCCTCACCAATGAGTCAGCATCAGTCATATATCCAGTACTTGCATGCTTATCCTTATCCACAGATGTACGATCCTAACCATCCAGCCTATCGCGCAGTCTCTCCTGTCCTAATGCACAGCTATCCTGGTATGTATTCTGAAACTTGCCTTGCACACTAGTTAAGATTTACACCCTCCAAGTGCAGTAAAGTCTGCATTTTAGTATTTCTGTTAGTAGCTAGGATAAATTAGAAACTTCATGGGTGACATTTGTTTTGCTTGTGCTTCCACTAGGGAAAGTTCTGTAGATGAAACTAATTTAATACAAGATGTTCCTTTTATGAACTGTCACAGTTCCCAGCTACAGTTTTCTCAACCCTTGACAGTCAGCTATTGCTGTTAGACTGACAGATAGTTTATTGCCTATAAAAATATTCTAAGCAGTTACTGCCAGAGCCATTATAGTTACTATTCCTTTCACTTAAAGAGGACCCATAAATGTCTGAAATGGCTATCAATTCAACCCTCTTTATAACCTCCATTCATCAGAGTAAATTAGGTGAAGAAATTGAAGAGCAAAGATGCTATTTGGTAGTCACGTGATTGATTTTTGAGTTATCCACTGTCCTGGCATCCCCTCCCAACTTGATATAGCCAAAATTTAAAAACAGTAACTTGATATGATATTTATTGTTTACCTGCAGGGGCCTATCTCTCTCCAGGATTTCATTATCCAGTTTATGGGAAGATGTCAGGGAGAGAAGAAGCGGAGAAAGTCAATACCAGCCCGAGCATCAATGCAAAATCAACCACTGAGTCCAAAGCACTGGATTTGCTCCAGCAGCATGCCAGCCAGTATCGCAGCAAGTCTCCTGTTGTAAGGCTTCATCTGTTGTTACTGAAGAGTGGTACATATGGGGAGGGGTAGAGAACATAATTTTAAGATTCACACAATCTGGCATCAAGCTCGAAATGCATGATTCTTCTTTAGAGTACTGCTTAAAATAAAAGCAATTTATAGTCAGGATGCTTCCAAGGCATAAACAGGAAATGACACAGATAACACAGTTCTGTGCTCAAAGTCTTCCTATCTTAAATGAATGAACTAAAATAGAAACATAGTTCAGAGATACATCCTGGTGCACAAGTTTACTGCATTTAAACAGAAAGCTCCTCTTTGGAAACAGATAGTGAAATGAGAAGTTGGATGTGGGATTTGGTAATATGCCCTCCCTATATTTGCCAAGAAGCCATATCTTCCATATAGCAGATTACTAGCCCTAATTTCTGAACATTTCCACATGGGAGCAAATACTGTTACTTTACTTCCAGGTAAGTTGGTGCTAGTGAGCTATTTGGTTGTTAATTGTGAGCAAGTCACTGAGTCAGATTTTAATTTTAAAAGGGCTTTCTTGATATTCAAGCAGGCTTGATCCCCAGAGTGCATTAAAAAAGGCTAAGGATTAATTTACATCATCTTTCAGCAGCTCATCTAGGTTGTTCAGGCATGGCAAGTCACCCAAGATTAAGTGAGCCCAAAACTAGAAGTCATCATGATGGTTTCAAGCTGTAGTGTGTTGCCTCAAAATCTCTGTGCCTTGCTAAGTCTCCCACTAGCCAGATACACAAGCTTTAGATTAGAATCAAGTGCAAATAATTCAGTAGAGAGAATTCCTCCTCAGAAAAAATAAGCATCATAATTCAAATGGTTGTTGCCAGGTAATGGCAAGTTTGGTTTTGTTGTCCCTTTTAAAATTCTCACATTACTTTTGACTCATTTTCTGTTGCTAGCCTGTGGAAAAATCAGCAACTGAGCGTGAGCGGGAAGCAGAGAGGGAAAGAGATCGTCATTCTCCTTTTAGCCAGCGGCATCTCCATACGCACCATCACACACATGTTGGGATGGGCTACCCTCTTATACCTGGACAGTATGACCCATTTCAAGGTGAGCAGAAGATTTCCCATAGTGGGATTAACTTGCCTCATGGAGTTGTCACTTTCACATTGGAAATCATGTCTACATGAATAATTTTAAAAAGAGATACCCTTATTATAACACAAGTACTTTGCGTTTAGGAAGAAGGCTTGCAAATTCATAGCCTAGACTAACAGCAAATGAATAGCTTCATACCTGAGAAATACCCAGTTTTGTTTCCAAAAAACTGGGTGTTAGAACATTATTAAAGATGTACCAGTTAGGCTGTCATTCAAATGAATGTTTTGATTCTTACTGCAAACCAACATTAACTGTCTGAAAGGCAGTCAAAAATCCAAACAAAACAACCTTTTTTTTGGGTATAATTAGGGTTGTGTAAGCAATGAAAGAAGTGTAGCAAAGACAAAAGCTTTTTATACTGAACATATTTTATGTACAAGGCATTGCAGTCACAAGGATTTGAGCTTGTTATAATTTGACCGTCTGAAAAGGGCCTCTTTGTGTTTTGTCAAATGCAGTGCACAAAGTTGCAGTCAGGGAAAAAGCAGCACAGTAAGATACGATTCATTCTCCCTAGGTTTTATACCAGTCTTTGACTGCTTTTCTCTAACCCTGGACTCTAGCTGAATTAAAAGGAGATTTCTTCCCATGCCTCAAAGTATGTGCTATCAGTTGGTGGCTAAGTGGCATTAATTCATTATGTTCATTTGGTGCCTTGGCAGTTATTTTTCCTGTGTAAAAGTCTTGACATTTCTCAGTTTGATTCAGTGATTCCATATGCCTTTTGGGATGCATTATGCTTGTTCGGTAGGAAAACTGTAAAAATGATGTTATTATGAAAGGATTGTATTCTGAGCAGCTGACATGTCATTTCTGTAATTCACTGTGACTTTTGATTCTTGTTGTTTCCTGGTACCTATTATTTCTACTAAGCTTCCTCTTCAGGAGCCTTGTACAAGCCACTTAGCATCATGCAGTGCAGTACTTGGAAAGAAAAACAGTAAGAAGGAATGCTGTATTTTCTTTTAAAATATCTATCAAGAACAATTCCGTTCACTATTTGAAGGCATATTGATCATACTGAGCAGGCTGTTTTAACACTGTTGCCTGACATATTTGCCATTTATGTAGCGTTTAAACCAGCATTTTTCTGGTGTTGAGGCTTTTTTGTCTGTTTGCCTTAGAGGTGCTTCCTAACATTTGTGCACAAAAATCCATTAAAACAACATCAACCTTCCCTTGTTTCTTCTTTCCCTCAGGTTTGACCTCTGCTGCCCTTGTTGCCACTCAGCAGGTGGCTGCTCAGGCATCTGCATCTGGTATGTTTCCTGCACAAAGAAGGTAAATTAAATAGCCAGTAAATCTCAAATTATATATTTTACCATAAAGAGGAGAAAGCAAAGAATAGATTTTATAGCCTGAAGGTCTGCAGTTCCTTGTAGGACACAGTTTTTAAGGATTGAGAAAAAACTTAAGACTTTGGGTTAAATGTAGTTTTATTTTCGTCAAGGTGACATTTTGTCCCTAGTTGCGTCCTTTAACTGTACCATAGATCATTAAGAAGGAACAAGTAGTCTTTCTTCTGATGTTTTCCATAGATTATGTTTTAAGGATTGATATTAGGATAAAACCAAGTAATTATGAAATACGATTTAAGATCCAAATTTTTTATAAAAACTTCATGTTCAGTTAGATCCATGTACTACCAGGAAAACTTACCTATTCTGCAAGTCTGCCTGGTTTGCTGATTTTGGTTTCAGAGATGCTTACTTGGGAGTCTGTTAAGGGTGATATTGTATTTAAGTTACATAACCATTCTATGCATTTACCCCTTGGTTATTTACTAGATTTTCAGTAGAATTTACTCTTCAGTGTTCATCCTTACTCTTCAAGAGGAAGATATTATCTTTTGTATTATAATGATGCCACCTCAAGTGAAAAACATAAAGCACCCTTAAGATTAAGGTTTCTTTCATGACTGCCATATTAAGCCTCAGAGTTTAGTGTATTAAATAGTACTGTAACATTGCATAGTTATGAGTGTCTTTCTGAAACCTGACTCTGAAAGCAGGTGAACATGTAGGGCTCTTAGCTGAAATTTTTTGAGTGAGAAAGTTTGTAACCCTGAAAGAGCAATGGATGCTAGGCTGTCACAATCCAGAAGATAAATCCCAGCACAGGTTACTTATTAGTATGTTTTTCCTGGCCGGGGAGGGATTTGATTTCATGGTGTATCTGAGGTGCAGAAAAAAATTAGGAGGAAGGGGTACTGCATACTAAAACATTCTTCTTTCTCTTTTCAGAGAATGAGTTTGGGGATGTACATTGTCATGTGACTGGATCACATGAGGAAGCGCTTTATTACAGACATCAGTTCCATGGTGTTAATTTGAAATGCCTTGATGGCAGGCAAAAACCAGTCATTTCATTTTTGTAAATTGCAGATTTTATCACAGAGTAACAAATGTTGCTGTAATTAGACTTCTGTTTTTATATATATATATATGCGTATATATATATATATACATATATATATAAAAATATATATATTCTTTACTTTTTTTGTATCCGTACCAAGGCTCGCACACAGGGTCTGCTGCTAAGTTGCGAACCACACAGTAAAAGGAGATACGTATTTGTCATGTTTAGAAAGTGTTAACTGCAAAAGGATGTTTGTTTCTTTTCTCTTCTTCCTTTTTTTTCCCCCTTACTTTTCTTTCCAATTGTAAATAAATAATGTTATGTATCAGTGTGCCTGAACCTTGCATACCCTTCTGGTATTTCCCACAAGCTCTCAGAGAGGCTAACTGTGATGACACTTTGGTACAATGTAGATGTCTATTTGGTGGCTCCTATTAAGATGCATCAGTGTAAAATGTTACTGTATTCACTGTTTCATTGTAATTGTGTATTGTGAAAAATATACCTTTGGAAGGCATGGGGATCCTAGTACCACAAAAACTGTGTTGTATATAATGTATAGATTTTAAATGGAGATAATGAGCTTCTGTGAATAATGAAATGTCTTTTTTTATAATCTTGAATGGCAGATAACCTAATAGCCTGCATACCAGAAGACATCTGTGATTGTTCTATTACTTGAATAGTCCTGCAATCTTTTTTTTAATGTTTACAATTACCCGGTTTAGAAGAGAGACTTTAATGCCATTGCCTGTTTACTTGTTTTATGCTGTAATGTAGTTTATTTTATGTAAAATGTGTATTGAATGCTTTCATTTTTATACCTGCCTTAAACAATTTGGCAATCAGAATGAAGAAGAAGTTGGATTTGTACTTTTGTGGTGTCTATGGGCCACTTTGAAAGATGTGTCATAACAGAGGCTGCAGCTGCCACACAGCTACTAGTCTGCATCCCCAGAGGTTTTCTCGGGGCCTCAGTTACTGGTGTGCACCTGCAGACCTCCTGTGTGTCCTTGCTGGGCCTGTGGCCTTGTCCTCTCCCAGCACGTGATGCAGGGCTCAAGCCAGATGGCACTGGACCTCTTTTCTGTTGACCCTGATAGGCTCAGAAAAGGCCCATAGTAACACCTTGGATGGTATTAGTGGAACTTGAATCTCTAATACCTGTTTTAGAGCAGCTCTGTGTGCTATAAATGATAGGCAAATTTTTTCTATTTTATCTGTGTTGCCCCCCTCCCAAGGAGTTCATGCCTAAAACAAGAGGACCTGTCAATTTAAAAAGAAAAAAAAAAAAAAGTAGCACTTGCTGTGCTTAACCTGGCTTAACCTGCATTGCCACAAAATAAGTATTTTATGTGGTAATACCACCTATTTGTTACAATGTGGTTAACACAGTGCACAGTCATATGAAATCACTAATCATGACATAAAAAATAATGAAATTTACTGGTCAAGTTTTTGAGGCTTTAACTTTGGTCTTTTCCTTCATATCCCAGTTATATTGATTGACGAAACTGTTTTTAAAGTTTTACTGTTTTTCTTGGGTTTGTGGTTTGTTTGGTTTTTTTTTGACAGGGTGAATTACTGCAAGTTAAAGCTTGTTCTTGAAGTCGGTTCCATTTCTTCTACCTTGTGAATTCTTAATACAGAGGATGAATTAAAGATTCCCAACAGACAAGCACACTTGGACTTTTTATATTACTATGATGAATCTGCCATTAATATTGCTATAATTGTTTTATTTTTATAGGCATAAAATCAGTTCCCTTAGTGACTAGTTATAAGGTTTATTGATTTTTACTACACATCATTCATTTGTGGCTTACTCTTATTGTCTTGTTCTGAACACATTCAGAAGTCTCACAGTGGTGACATACTACAAATTAGCCTCATAAAAAATGGGAAGGAAGGGGTGTTTTCTTTCGAAAGGGGATATTGTGAATGCAGGGCTCTTGATAATAAAATGCCTTATTACTTCTATAGTGAAGGCTCGAATGACTTTTGTATTGAAATGTATAATTGATTTTTTTTCAGCTGAGACCAGCTTCCACTGGGCAAAAAAGAAAAGATGTGAACAGAGAAGGAGTTGGCAATTTTTTTAGCAATTATGTAGCTCTAGAGACTGAAATAGGACAGGGGTCTGACTGACTGAGCTTGTTGGCTACCAAGGCTAAACCTAGACTAGAGCTAGTGAAAATGAGGGTTAGGAGTAACATGTATCTGTTTTTTAATTTTAGATAATTGATGGTATTAGGGAGCACGTTACAACTCACAGAACAAGTTCTTAGCTGTGCCATCCCCCCCTTGCTTCTGAAAGGTGCATTGGTTGGACTTAACCATTGGGTCATTAGTCCCATTTGTCACTCCGATAAATGTTTGCAAGAAAAGTGCCCTGAAAGGACATGAGAAACCCTGAATCCATCCTAAAACACACCAAGGATTGTTGGTAACACAAAAAACTGGCATAAAGCAGAGAACACTATAGTGCCCTTCTGCAGCTTTCCGCTCTGGGAACCAGTGAAAGAGTCAAGCAGGAAATTCAGTTTGTATTTCCTTCTGGTGTCACAGTCTTGTAACTGTCTATCACAGCTGATAAATACACTGTCCTCATCTTTCTGCTTCAGAATCTCACTCTGTTTGCTTGTCACACTGTCTCCCTCCTTTCTCCTCCCCCCTCTACTCCACTTGCTCACTTAATAAGCCCTCTTATATCCATTTGGTATCATCAGAACTTCCACTATTTGCACAGCTAAAAACCTTCTGCACACTTCTACGATCTCAGCCCTTGATTAGTTCTCTCCCTTTCATTTTATCACACTCCCTCCTTTGACATGTGGTTTGTTTTGTTTTTTTTTTTTTCCTGTATCTTATGCTGTGTTAATGTATCCTGTCTCTCTTCAGCCTGAAGTGTTTGGGACAGAGAACATGTCTAACTTCAGATTTATACAGCATAATTAATATTTATGATTCCCTCTGAATAATAGCAATAGCCTCTCCTAGATGACAGCACAAGATGCCATGAGTAGCTAGAGCAGACCATTTTTAATAAGGAGTTTAAGATAACTGACAAAATGCATTAGTTTTAAAAGGTATTTTGAAACAGTCTAAGGTCTCAAAAACTAGGAATTATACCAAGTCCACACAAGTCTAAAGCTGTATCTCCTCGTCTTAGAGGAAACTGGAGACATACAGTCATTACTTAATGAAACAGCTGTGTTCTGCTGTAGAAATAGAGCTCTGCTTTCTTCATTTGTTTTTACCTAGCTTTCTTCACTAAACACTATAGCATTACTGGGAACTACAGTTCTCCTTGATGTAGCTTTTTGTTGTTGTGGGGGTTTTTTTGTGGTTTTGGTGTGATTTTGGTTTGGTTTGGTTTTGGTTTTGGTTTGGTTTGGGTTTTTTTGTGTGTGTGTGTTTTTTTTTTCCTTAGGTCAATAATTCCTAAGTTCTTAAAGCTTCAGCCTTCTCTGTAAGGCTGGGGAGGGAGGGGAGGAATCTTAGTTTTTCCAAAAAATGCAAGAGTTTTTCATTCAGGAGAGTAGACAACAGCTGAAGTTACACATGTTGCACTGGTGGGAAGGTAGACACCATTAAAAGCCTTACACTGGCTGTTAGCATTTTTTGTGCAGCATGTACTAGATAGTGCTTTCAACCTCAGAAGCAACTCTGAAGCTTATTTTTTTGACTGATAAATTAGCAAACTTAAGGATGTAGCAAAGGTAGTTATTACTTGCAGCCTGACAATATTTATCATGCAGAAAACTTGTTATGCCACACCAGAATATTACAGACAAGTGCTCTGGGGACTTCAGTAGCACCTTTCCCCATCTCTGTCACTAAGTCAGTTTAAGTGTTGCAGTGATGAGCCTTATCAAACCACTGATTTTTAAGAACTTCAGACAGAAAAGGTCATTAGAATGTCAATGACACAGTATGTCTCTCCATGCTGTACATTGAAATATGACAATTTAATACCAAGCTTTGCTGTAAGTATCTGCTGTGTTGATTCATGATCTTCCTACTTGGAAAGGAGCTGGCTTCATTTAATGGAGAATTTGCCAAATCCTCAGCCTCTGTAAATGGCTTGTGGCTTTGTTGAAACCAGCTGACCACTTTTCCTCTCATCTGCTAAAAGTGTCTCTTCATTTTTCAAGTTACTTCTCTAAAGAACCAAGGTGCAGAAGAGACTACTGTAGCAAGACAAACTCCACTGTTTGTGATTTTTTAATGCTAAAGCACCTCTCATTAGGCTTAGGTGGGTTCTGCTTCTGCAACTCAGATAAGGATTTGGTCCCTTGAGGCAGAGCACTAATAGCTCTTCGGTATAGCTCTTCACTTCTTCCTTGAGTACATGCACATGTAAATATTTCTCAGATGCTGATGTACTCACTCTCCTTTGTTAGAGTATCACACATAAATGCCATACGTTTTATTTGCTATTAATTTGGTTAGGGGTTTTTCTGTAGCCCACTGGCAATAAAATAGCTCTTCAAAGTACTAATGACTACTCAGCTTTTGAGTTTTATCTCTGCACCTGACAGTAATAAACTGTTAAAACCTGTCCTGTTTGTGGAAGGCTAATTCTTCTAAATTGTGGATACACTGAAGTTGTGTTTTATTAAAGAAGTGCAGTATGCATATGCCAGTGTATGGGCCTGGCAAATCATTCAAGATTTGTACAGAAAGGAGAGGGAATTATTAAAGCTGGCCCTGATGGGTAGGGAGGATAGGAGGCTTTGACATAAAAGTGACCTGGTTGAAAACTTCTGAATCTGGCTCTAAAGACTCCAATGCTGAGCTCTGTGCTGGAATACAAGGATTTGAAGAGTCATGGGTCCAGCAAGGTCATCCAAGCAACACAAGGAACAGTGGCATCACATAAGTCACTGAGCAAGCACAGGTGAGTCCTCAGACACTGATACTGGAGACTGCAGTCACTCTTAGTATAGAAAGCTCTGACACTGGACAGGCAGGTCTTTATGCAGCTGGCATGAAGCAAATGCTCTCAGCAGATCTAACCAGAAGTGCTTGGGTGCTTGCTACAGGCTCACATCCTGCTATGGCTTACGAGCTGCCCTCTCAGTATGCTCTGCATTCTTCAGTGGCACAGGTCTGCAGCATCAGGAAACAATGTGTTTGCAATCCGAAGAGCAGTGAGAGTTACCTTATGACATCTGAGCAACTTCCAAAAGATGTGACAGGATGAAGCATGAGGCAGCCTTAAAGGTCAAGTATGGTCTTGACAACTTTGTCTTCAGAAGGCACACCTGTCCCATTACTCACATGCAGCTCCCCTACCCCAAGTGAACATGATTACACTTCCTTCCAAGTGCTGTACACCAAGAAGCAGTCTTTGTTGTCTGGGATGTGAATAAATAGAGGAGTCCCTGTTTTACAGAGAAAGAGAATCACAGAATCACAGAATGTTAGGGGTTGGAAGGGACCTCTGAAGATCATCAAGTCCAACCCCCCTGCCAGAGCAGGACCAAAAACTAGGACAGATCACTCAGAAAGGCAACCAGACAGTTCTTTGAAGTCTCCAGAGAAGGACACTCCACAACCTCTCTGGGGAGCCTGTTCCAGTGCTCTGTAACCCTCACAGTAAAGAAATTTTTCCTCATGTTGAGGTGGAACCTCCTGTGCTTGAGTTTGAATCCATTGCCCCTCATCCTATCACAGGGCACAAGTGAAAAGAGCTTGTCCCTGCCTTCTTGATGCCCAGCCCTCATGTATTTGTAGACATTAATTAGATTAGATCCCCCCTCCGTCTTCTCCTCTCTAGACTGAAAAGCCCCAGGTTGCTTAACCTTTCCTCATAAGGCAGGTGTTCCAGTCCCTCAATCATCTTTGTAGCCTCTGTTGGACTCTCTCGAGTAGATCTCTGCCCCTCTTGAACTGGGAAGCTCAGAACTGGACACAATACTCCAAGTGAGGTCTCACTAGAGCAGAGTAGAGGGGGAGAGGAACCTCCCTCAACCTGCTGGACACACTCCTCTTAATGCTCCCCCGGATACCATTGGCCTTCTTGGCCACAAGGGCACATTGTTGTCCCATGGATAACTTGTCTACCAGGACTCCAAGGTCCTTTTCCACAGAGCTGCTCTCTAGCAGATCACCTCCTAACCTGAACTGTTACATTTTGTTGTTCCTCCTTAGGTACAGGACTCTGCATTTGCTCTTGTTGAACCTCATTAGGTTCCTCTCTGCCCAGCTCTCCAGCCTGCCCAAAACTTGCTGAATGGCTGCACAGCCTTCAGATGAATCAGACAATCCTCCCAGCTTTGTGTCATCAGCAAACTTGCTAAGACACTCTGTCCCTTCATCAAGGTCATTGATAAAGATGCTGAACAGGACTGGACCCAGCACAGATCCCTGAGGGACTCCACTAGTTCCAGGTCTCCAGCTGGACTCTGCATCATTGATCACCACTCTTTGGGCTCTATTGTGCAGCCAGTTCTTAACCCATCTTACTATCCATTCTTCTATCCCACATATCCTGAGCTTGCTCGCAGGGGTGTTATGGGAGACTGTCTCAAGAGTCTTGCTAAGGTCAAGGTAGAATACAACCACTGGGCTCCCTGCATCTATCCATTTAGTCACAACATCATAGAAGGCTATCAGATGAGTCAAGCGTGACTTCCCCTTGGTAAATCCATGCTGACTACTCCTAATAACCTTCTTTTCTATGTGCTTCAAGATGACTTCCAAAATGGACTACTCCCATCATTTTTCCAGGGATGGAGGTGAGGCTGACTGGTCTGTAATTTCCTGGCTCTTCCTTCTTGCCCATTTTCAAGACTGGAGTGACATTGGTTTTCCTCCAGTCCTCAGGCACCTCTCCTGTTTGCCATGATCTTTCCAAAATGACGGAGTGGTAGGGTGATAACATCAGCCAGCTCTCTCAGCACTCTTGGGTGCATCCCATCAGGGCTCATGGACTTGTGTATATTCAATTTGCATAAATGATCTCTAACCCAATCTTCATTGACTAATGGAGAGTCTTCCCTCCTCCAGGCTTCCTCTCCTATATCCAGGGTCTGAAGTTCCTAAGGGCTGGTCTTAGTAAAGACTGAAGCAAAGGAGGTATTCAGAAATTCTGCCTTCTCTGCATCCTCTGTTACCACGGCTCCCACCTCATTCAGCAGTGGACCCATATTTTCCCTATTCCTTTTAGTACTGATGTATTTGAAGAAGCTCTTTTGTTCACTTTTACTTCCTTTGCCAGTTGAAGTTCTAAGAGGGCTTTGGCCTCTCGTTGCCTTCCTACTTACCCTGACAATGTCCCTATAGTTCTCTCAAGTGACAAGTCCCTTCTTCCAAGTACTGTAAATGTCTTTCTTCCACAAGACTTTCTTCAGAAGATCCTTCTTATCCCTGCAGGTCGTTTACCACCTCTGCCTGATTTTCTACTCAAAGGAATGCACCTATCTTGGACTTGGAGGAAGTGGTATTTAAAAATTGACCAGCTTTCCTGGGCTTCCTTTCCTTCCAGATTCTTAGCCCATGGGATTTGCAAGTAGATCTTTGAAGAGTCCAAACTTAGCCCTGTGGAAATCCAAGATTGTAATCCTACTTATTGCTCTGCTTCTTCCTTGTAAAATACAAAACTCCACCATGTCATGGTCACTGTCTCCAAGGCTATTCCTAATCTTAATGTCCCCAACCAGACTGTCTTTATTTGTTAATAAAAGGTCCAGCAGGGCACCTCTCCTCATTGGTTCCTCCACTATCTGCATTAGAAAGTTATCATTGATGCACAGCAGGAGCCTTTTGGACTGAGCATGCTTTGCTGTGTGGGCTTTCCAGCAGATACCAGGGTGACTGAAGTCACCCGTAGGTACTAGGGAGTGTGACCTAGAGACTACTTCCAGCTGACTGTAGAAGGCCTCATCAACATTTTCTTGGGTTGGTGGTCTAGACACCCACAACAGTTTTGCCTCCAATTTTGTGTCCCTTAATTCTTACCCACAAGCTTTCAACCTGTCCTAACTCCCTCAGTGGAGAGAACTCTGTACACTCCAGTTGCTCTCATACATAAAGAGCAACACCATTGCCTCACCTTGTTGCTCTGTCTTTCCTAAATAGTACATAGCCATCCACAACAACATTCCAGGCATGGGAGCTGTCCCACCGTGTTTCGATGGTTGTGATTATATCATAGCCATTCAACCTAATGCAGATCTCCAGCTCCTCCTGCTTATTCCTCATGCTCCGTGCATTGGTATATGAGCATTTCAGAGAGGAAGTCAAGCAAGTATCTGACCATTCCCAGCCACTTCCCTGGTTAGCAACATATTAGTGAGACCTGTAGGGTTTTTTGTCACATTTATCACCATTTCCCACCTCAGGTAGGACAGCAGATAGAAGACCATCCTTATGCTCATCTCTAGTGAGCCCGGTTTTATCCCATTCCCCCTTTGACCCTAGTTTAAAGCCCTTTAAATGAGCTCCACCAACTCATGTGTGAGGATCCTTTTCCCCCTTTGAGACAGATGTATTCCATCTGTCTCCAGCAGACATGCTGTATAAACTTCCTTGTGATCCAAGAACCCAAAATTCCAATGGTGGCACCAGCCTCTGAGACACGCATTGATTAGGTGTGTTTTCCATCCTCTTTCAGTATTTTTCCCTACCACTTGAGAGATTGATGTAAACAAAACCTGAGCCTTCAACCAAGTCACACCAGTGCCTTGAAGTCCTTTTTAATAGCCTTTGGACTTCTCTCTGCAGCCTCATCATTACCAACCTGGAAGACTAGCAAAGGGTAGTAATCAGAGGGCTGCACCAGACCTCAGAGTTTCCTTTTAAAATCTCTAACCCAAGCCCCAGGGAGGCAGCAGA
This sequence comes from Apus apus, assembly GCF_020740795.1. NCBI lineage: Eukaryota > Metazoa > Chordata > Aves > Apodiformes > Apodidae > Apus > Apus apus. Next base: position 63,172,606 of record NC_067312.1, on the reverse strand, counting down.
TTTCCCTGTGGAATGGGTCCAGTTGACAAATGGGCCCTTCCATTCCCCTTAGAAGAGAGTCACCCACTACAATTGCCCTCCTTTTCTTCTTAGTTGAAGAAGTCCTAAGGTGTGGGGATGAGTGACAAGCCCTGAATGATGCACCGGATGAATCTTCCTTTCCATCTTCATTTGCCTGGCCCTGAAATTCCAAAGTCCCATACCTATTTTTCAAAGGCAACTGCGAGGAGAGGCATGTGGGTGTTTGCTTGCCTCTCTGAGGAGGGATGTTTCTCCATTCCCCTCTTGTCCTGCAGGTCCCCTCCTTCTGCTTGGTGACAGGAGGGGACAGGGATCTATCACCTCTTGCAGAGCCTCTTCCTTCTGCCCTTGCCTCAGGGTTTGGCTCCACCAAACTACTTCACATTTATGTTTTCTGATGGTTCTGAACCTTGCTACCTCCTCCCTCAGTTCAACCACCTGCCTGAGCAGATAATTTATTTGCTAACACCACATACAAGCAGTGTCACTGGCTCCCTCTGGTACAAGTGCCGGGCTCAGGCATTCACTGAAGCCAGGGACCCGCAGAGAGTGTGTTTGCATGGGAGCTCAGCTTGAGTTCCCACATTCTTTCTCACTGTGACTTTTACCAGTCCTGGCTGACTGGAGAGGTCCCAGATGACTAGAGGTTGGCCAGTTTGATGCCCATCCACAGGAAGGGCCAGAAGGAGGATCTGGGAAAATACAGGCCTGTCAGCCTGACCTTGGCACCTGACAAGATTATGGAACAGATCATTCTGAGTGCCATCAATGGGCATGTAGAAGACAACCAGAGGATCAGGTCCAGCCAACATGGGTTTAGGAAAGGAATGTCCTGCCTGACCAATCTCATCTTCTTCTGTGACTGGGTGACCCGCCTAGTGGATGGGGAAGGCTGTGGATGTGGCTACCTCAGCTTCAACAAGGCCTTTGACACAGTCTCCCACAGCATCCTCCTGGAGCAGGTGGCAATCCATGGCTTGGACAGGTGGACCCTTTTCTGGGTTAAAAACTGATTGGATGAGCAGGTCCAGAGAGTGATGGCGAATGGAGCTGCATCCAGCTGGCATCTGGTGACCAGCGGTGTCCCCCAGGGATCAGTACTGGGCGCAGTCCTATTCAACATCTTTATTGATGACCTGGATGTGGGGATTGAATCCACCCTAGTAAGTGCACAGATGACATGAAGCTGGGGGGTGGAGTGTCGATCTGCCAGAGAGTAGGAAGAAGTTGCAGGAGGACCTGGACAGGCTGGGTTGATGGGCCAAGGCCAATGGCATGAAATTCAACAAGACCAAGTGCAGGGTCCTGCACTTTGGCCACAATGACCCCAGGCAGCGCTACAGACTGGGGGAAGAGTGGCTGGAGAGCAGCCCCGCAGAGAGGGACCTGAGAGTACTGGTTGACAACTGGTTGAACATGAGCCAGCAGAGTGCCCAGGTGGCCTGGAAGGCCAACAGCATCCTGGCTTGCATCAGGAATAGTGTGGCCAGCAGGAGTAGGGATGTGATTCTGCCCCTGTACTCAGCACTGGTGAGGCCTCACTTCGCGTACTGTGTGCAGTTCTGGGCCCCTCACTTCAAGAAGGATATTGAGGTGCTGGAGCAGGTCCAGAGGAGAGCAATGAGGCTGGAGAAAGGACTAGAGGGAAAGTCTTATAGAGATAGGCTGAGGGAGCTGGGGTTGTTTAGCCTGGAGGAGTGGAGATTCAGGGGGGACCATATCACTCTCTACAGCTACCTGAAGGGAGGTTGTAGTCAGGTGGGGGTCGAGCTCTTCTTCCAGGCAACTAGCAACAAGACAAGAGGGCAGGGCCTGAAGCTGCACCTGGGAAGGTTTAGACTGGATATTAGAAAGTAATTCCTCATGGAGAGGGTGATCAGACATTGGAATGGACTTCCCAGGGAAGTGGTGGAGGCACCATCCCTGGATGTGTTCAAAGAAGGACTGGTGTGGCACTTAGTGCCATGGTCTAGTTGATATGGTGGTGTTAGGTCATAGGCTGGACTTGATTATCTTAAAAGGTCTTTTCCAGCCTCAATAATTCTGTGATTCTGTGATTCTATGGCCATGATCGTCTCTCTAGCCAAAGGAAAGCAACTACTGTTTGCTGCTTCCCTCTCGCCCACCCACTCTAGCCCGGCTCTCGCCGCCCCCTGCGCTGCCTGGCTGTGCTGCCTGGTATGAGGGAGATGCCGGTACAGCCACTTTTACATCTTGCCGCAGCTCTCGGACACGGCCCCTGCCATCTCAGCCTTCCCGGCTTCTTCACAAGATTCCCGCTCAGTCTCAGGTTTCCCCACTCTGCCCTGGCTTCACTGTCTATGGGAAGCCCAGTCCCATCTCAAACTATCTCAGTAATTAAAAGAAGGAAAAAAAAATAAAGAAAGAAAAATATCACTAAGGAAACTGTACGAGGCAAACCAGAAGTGTTTGTCTCCATTTACACTTCTGCCCCTGGTAGTAAGTTGAAACCTTTAGTCCTATTCTCTTTCATTGTTGTCATTAAGCAGATAGATTCTTACATTCTTTTTAGCTCCATTAAAAGGCAGTGTTACATTACTAGCCACCAGTATAAAGATCCCATATCTCCTCACTAATCAGCTGATACATGTCTAAGAAGCCATCTTGAGTATTTTTCTCTGTAAAAAGGACATTTCAATCACAGGACATGACAGTTTTGTCCTTACTAGATACTTTTTGCTTTGCTCTATTTTCAGACATTAGTGCTTCAGCATCCAGGTTAGATGAAGTCTCAGCTGAATCTTCAGGATGCAGTATTCCATATGTTCCTAAGTTCAAAATTCATACTAGACTTCATATATTTGGTACTGGTTTTTGTCATTATCGTTGGGGATTTTGGGTGTTTTTTTGTTTTGTTTAGTTCTTTTGTGTGTGTGTGTCTTTTTTTTTCTTTTTTTTTTTCTTCTTTTTTTTTTTGTGGATGTTTTTCCTTGTTAATTTGAAAGGGAAAAATAAGCTTCCAGGAATACAACTTTGACAGTTTTCTTTTTTTCTATTTCTTTAAAAGAACGAAATTCACAGATCATTCAGGTTCTTGGCAACAGATCCAAAAGTAAAACAAATTTCAAAACAAGCCACTGATTTCATGGAGACAACATTTATCAGTAGTACAATTACCCTTCTAACTCACAATAAAACTCATTTGACTAGTATACAATGATCTGTACCATGGCAATTAGAAATCTCCATGTGAAATCTGTAAAGCAAACACATGACACTGGTTTCAGGAGGTTTTAGCCGGGTAGCTAAGGGCAGTGAGGGATGCAGACCAGTTCCCCATCTCCCTTTCACACCCCCACACCCTTTTTCAGTTTATGCTTTGCCCCTGGCTGGCATTTTTAGATTTATTATCTTAGATTTATTATCCATTGGTACCTAGCACTGACAGCATCACTGTCAGATGATGTAGTGCAGTTTCTTGCCCCATGCTCTGCACTACAAGTAAGATGCAGAACATCTCTGGAATCATAGCTCTTGAAAAGAAAATAACAGGTTTATAATTTGTTCAGTTAACAGATAAACCTATGAACAAGGGAAATGGAAATAAACCAGGGTTATGGCTCTTGAATCCTAAATCCACCAATAATCACAAGCATATATAACTTGGAAGTAGTCCATTGTGTTTATGTATTTAGCTGTAGGCTTTATGTGTCCCTATTACATATACATTGGGGAAAAAAAAAAAAAAGGAAAAAAAAAAAAGAAAAAAAGTAGGAAAAAGCTACAGTCATAGACTTTTAAAAATGGTTTTGGGGGCCAAAAAAGAGTGAAGAATTTTTCTACTGCTTAGTAACAAGCTAGTTAAAATACAAAATAGAACAAAGTTATTTTTGAAAGCTCTTGGTAGTAACAACATAATGGTTTCATTATCTAAAGTTAAGTCACAACAAGCCCCCAAAAAATCCCTCTTTTGTATGCTGAAGAGCTTTTTAGTTTTGAAAAAAAATCAATACCACATTCACATTAATGTTTGCTTGCATAAAATATTGACTGTAGTCACACAGGGAGCTTTACATAAAGACTTTAAAGCAATCTTGATAGTCTGAAAGGTTCTTATTGTTTTTCCCCTTTGCTGAAAGAGTAATGAAAGGACAACTAAAAAGCAGAACTATATAGTTATTTTATAACTGGCACTAACAAATTTCACCAATTACAGAGTCCATTCTGTAAGCAATGAATGTGTGGCTCCCAATTAATCTAGTGTACCTTCAGGCAAGGTCTAAATCAGCTGGATACAGCTAAAGCAATTTGCACACAGCTAAAAGCAAATTGGAAAATAAGTGTTCCATGCTACTGCCTATCTTTCCAAGCCAAATACACAATCAGTATTCTGGCAGCAGAACTGTGTCATGTTATTTGCAGCTATCAATTTTAATTATAACAATTATTGATTGGTTGGGAAAGTGAATAATCTAATGTTGAAAAGAAATTGGTGAGGCTGCTGGAGATCATTTTTCTCTTCCATGCACATGTACATTTGGTGTTAGGAAATATCAAGGAAAGAACATACCTGCACGACAGTGCTGAGCTCAGGTAACAATTGCTGGACTTCCCTCAGTGATTTTTTTTGTTTGTTGGTTTACAACAAACATCCAGCTTTAGGATTCACCAATTAGCTGTACGGAAAGGTTGATAATGAATTGAATTAGGGCACAAGCAGACTCAGCTCAGGAACATAGGTCACTACTTTCAAACTTGGCCACCTAAAATCAGCCCCCTGCTTTGTTACTTAGACACCAAAATGAACAAGCTGTTCTCTATGAGGAGTATGCTCCTGTTGCCCATTGACATCAGCTGTTTTGCTAACCAATTTGCTCTTAGACATAAGCTGTTTCTTGCAAAAAAATGCTTCTCTCTTGGAACAGAGGAGAAGGAAATATCCAATCCTAGCTACAATAACAAGAGTTTTATGTGTTTCAGCTAAATAAGTATCTGGCAAGAGGGCACGTCCTGACTTGAGCAGGGTTGCAGCCAGAAAGGCTGAACACGAAAACTTGGTTTCTGAAACCAAGTTTTTGGTACAGGCTCATCTTCACTGCTATTAGTTGAATGCCTTTTGTAGTGTTGCTGAAGACATGCGGTTTCCATTTGAAGTAATCCAGTGAACATTCAGCTAATAATTACTGTACCCAGAAAAAGCCCTTAAAGTGCACTGCAGACTGTCTGCTGAGGTGGGGAGAGCAACAGGAGAGTTTCCTCCAAATCTCCTGCTCCTCCTGACCTGTAACCTCAGGAGATAAGGGAAAGAGCTGTGGCAGTTAAAACTCTGGGGCTTTTGGATGCTGTTGCCATGTACATTGTGCTTGCCATGTGGATGAATGTGCTGGGGACAGGCTCTACAGCACGGCACAGAGCTTTTCCCCTTCTGCTCTGAGCTGTGCTGACCTCGATGGACAGGCTGGAGACACAGCCTGGCTGGCTACTTCTCACATGGGACTTTTTCTAAAAAAAAAGGTAAGAAAGGAAGCTGTAGGTAGCAACATTCTAAAGCTTTGAGCTACCACTGAGGTCAGATGAGCAGCATCAGACCAGGATCACAACATTACCCATTTCCCTGCTTTCAGGTTTAAAGTAGTGTACTAAATATAGAGGACAAAAATACATTTTTGTGCAGTTTTACAAATAATGGCCACTGGATAACTGGCATAGTAGGTGGTACATGGTACTGTTGCTTGGAAACTGTGTATGGATCTGAAACTGGGAAGGTCAGCTGCTGCAATTAGATTTCAAGAGAGAATAATTTCAAAGACCTGCACAAGGATTTAGCTATGCAGCCCCCACTGTCTTGGCAAAGCCTGGAACAGCTAATCATGTGCTTTGAAAATGTGAGCAAATGAGTCCTTGAATTGGACAAGAAGATTTCCCTGCCTAATCAGGAGCCAAAAAAATGTGCCTACAGTGCTTCATATTGCAATGGGAAAATAATAATAAAAAAAAGCGAATTAATTCTGGATATGCAAAACATTGGAATGCCTGTGGCTGATAACAGAACTGCTCTCTGAGAGAAAAAAATAGTGGAACACAGATAAATACACATATGTGCAAGATCATTTGATGATCTGATATAACTTTGGCACATGCACACACTGCATAAATGTAATACTGTTGTCTGACATACCCCTTGCTCTCTTTTGCCTTTCTGAGATCTTTTGTTTGGACTTCAAATTATTTTACACTGGCCGCCAAAGCTTCCAGCCTGCTCAGCTTGGTGCTGCACAAATGGATTTACAGAGACCTATCCCTGTGGTTTTCCTTCTTTCTTTCTTTCTGTTTTGCTGTGTTGAGGAAAAAAAACCCATATATAACAATTTCCTGTTTAATGGTATTTACCACTTTAGTACTATTGTAATAGAGAACCACAAAAAGTTATAGACTGCAGTCTTTTATTCTGGCATATAACAGCATGATTCTTATTTTGTTAGGTCATAAATTTATAATCTCACAGCTTCTCTATTATTTAAAACATAGGATTAATATTAAAATTGCTATGCCTGTCCATAACTTTGGGATTAGAAACGTACCTCAAGGGATCCCACTCTATCTGCAATAAGTGCATTTCACTTCAGATTAATATATTTTCATTTATCCTGTCAGCCTATGCAGATGGAGCAAGCCTCAGACCACATGGGGTCAAGTAGGAGTCCAATTAGACAAAGTTATTTTTAAGTTCTGGAGGGCATAGGGTCAATATGCTAGAGAGATTTAAGCACCTAAAGATGTAGATAGGTGTCATGTATTTTCAGAAGTGCTATTGCACTGCAATCAAGGGGAGCTAGGCATCTGGTGACAATCCTGTGAAACACATTTTGAGATTCCTGCAAAGAGCCTGAATGCTTTTGGAAATCCAGCTGCTTGCATAGGAAGGTTCAGGCCATGTAGCAGAGGCTACCAGTGGTTTCACTTTCCCACTCTCACCATCTCAAGTCTGCTGAGATTTAGCCTCACGGCCGAGATTCATGTGACAACCTCTGGACATGCTTGCATTGCTTAGGAAGACATGTACATCAGCCACCCCAGGAGCTCAAAGCACTTGGAAATTGATCAGGAAGTAGGAAACCTGATGGCCATGGGTGAGCCAGCTGCACTCAGGCATGGCACGGAGATCTACTCATGCTGCATGCCCCTCTGTACTTTGGGCAAATGAAGGTCAAGGAACATAAATTCAACAACTTTCCAGCTGGCTATGTCATCAGTAGTGACCACAAGTGTATGCCTAGAGAAGAGCACAAGTAGGAAAGGTATCTATGCTAATACACTTTTCAGCCAAGATGATTTTCTATTCTGATTTTTTGCTTTTCCTATGTGGAACCTGTTAATAATCCTTGTCATTCTCTGCACTTTTTCTATTTCTAATATATCATTTATAGCTGTAGAGACTTACATCTATCTTTCCACTGTAGAACAGCTCATTTATTCCTACCTTTAACTTCCTGGATTTTAGCCAGTTATTTCTCCTATGTATGTTTTTATGTTGCTGAGTTTCTTTAAAAGACATGGAGAGGATCCTTGTCAAAAGCCATTTGGAAAGCCAAGTAGACAATATCATAGAGGCAATCTGGTTGAATAATCCTTTTTTATATGCTTGTTGATCCCCCAACTATCAAGAGGTTTGTAAGGTAGGACTTCCAGTGCCAGAAATAGTATACAGAAGCCAAGCCTGAAAGACCATTTTGTGTTTGCATCCAGCATGAAAGGGAAGTAAAGTCACTTAGAGTTATGGACATTTTAACATTTTATTCTAGTTCTGTGAATTGTATTGAGTTTTTATATAGACTTGGAGTAGACCAGATAAGACAGTCCTCAGGAGACTTTTTAGGAAACAATTTAGGAACACAAGAGAATATACCCTCAGCCATATTTTATTAAATCCATCTCCTTGTTTTTCTCTTAGAATCAGAGAATAATTTCCACTGGAAGAGACATGTGGAGGTCTGTAGTCCAAGATCCAGCTCAAAGTTTTGATTAGATGAGGCTGCTCAGCACTGTGCCCCTCAGATTTAAAATACCTTCAAGTATGGAAATTCTACACCTCTCTAGTCCTCTGTTCCAGTATTCCACCACCTTCATGGTCAAAATTGCCTTTATTATACCTAGTTGAAGTTTCTGGTGGTCCAGTGTGTGTCTTTTGTCTCTTCTCCTGCCCCTGTCTAACACTGCAGAAGAGTCTGGCTTCACTTTCTATACATCCTCCCATTAGGCAGCTGTAAATAGCAGTCAAATCTCCCTTCAGCCTTCTCAAGGCTGAACAAACTCGGTTCTTTTTAGCCAAAAAGAAGAGATGCATTGGTCTGACAGCAGCAACAGCACGTTTCACCTTATAATGAATGGGACAGGGTCAGGATACGAGCATTGTCCACATGGAACTGTAAGAAATCCTCAACAAGTTTTTAATTAGGTTACTCAAAAATAGGTGGTTAGATCTAAAACATTTCACTATAAGTCAGTGAGTAAGAATTCATGAAGTATTGGCTGGATGATGTAATATGTACAGTACCTACCAGGGCAGACAGTGTGTACACTACAAAGTTCAATCCTAGTAGAATAATTACCCCAGAGGGGGCCATCAAAAGCTAGTAGAAATTAAAGCAATTCAGGGTGCTTTGGCTTAGACTGAAATTTTTTCAAGACCATGATCCATCACAGTGGGTCTGCAACGACCAGCTGAGGTTTTAGCTCCTGCTTTGCATTCTTGAGATCTTACAGCCTCTAGCTACTGCATGTTGATCTTAATATTCCTGTGGTTCCCAGCAGAAGGGATGGGGCCGCACACCAGGAAGGCAGAGAGAGCCTTCAACGTGGTGCTGGGTATTTGTTCCTCTGCCTGAGAACATGTTAAATACTACACCACACAGTTTTTCTCTGCCATTTCTCTATTTCACATGTAGAAACCCTCCAGCAAGCAAACTGGGAAGGTGAGATGAGTCTTTTGAGTCTGGTGGGACCCAGATTTATCTCTCAGTCACTCCACAGAGCACACTGAACTACATTTCTCATTGTTTGAGTATGGTACAACATAGATAAAGGCAAATCAGCTGGAATCATTTGGGTGACCAGCAAAAAGTTTCTCCAGAAGAGTTGCTTTCATAAAGTTCCTGTTGTTTTGATAGGAAGTACAACTAGCAGTTCACAAGAGACTGATCACAGGAAATCCAACACTGTCTGCTTAGATTGCAATCCAGATCTGAAATCTAAAACACTGAGAGCCAAGAATTTTAATCCAGGCTGTGTGTCCTGTGACACTGTTGGCATCATTTAGAGCCTTCCCAAAAGTATGTTACAGCACATGGCTGACTCCGTGTCCTGCAACTTATTGCAATTCCTACAATTTCCAGAAAGTGAGTGTCAGATGAGGAACAATGTTACAGTCTGCAGACCAAGCTCCAGCTTTTCTTGCAGATAGGTACATGACAGCAACTCAGCTCTCAGAGCTAAATCCAGACAACATATATTGATACCTATTGCAGGAAAAGTGGGTGAGTTTTCACGTGTTTGGCACACAGCTCAGTAGCCTTCACACCTGTAGGTGCTATCCTCCTGTTTTGTTTGTTCACAAATTCATTTTATCTGCTATAGGAGTTTCGTAAGGATCTTGTGCAGACAAGTACACAGAGCTAAGTACCCACAAATCTCATTTAAAAGTATTTTATTCTGAATTGCATACATGTGTGTAGAAGAAACAGATCTGCCTAGATGAACAAATTAAAATGTGTTCTGTTAAATATTTCCAGTCTTGGATATAGTGTTTTATCTAAATGGTTTAGACTTCACATATGCCTTTGTTCATCTATATATTTCAAAGTTAATAATAAGACTGGTGTAATGCTTCATCTTGGCTTTCAGAAATATCAGTGCTAAAAATGCAAAACAATATCAAGCTAATCCAGACAATGTGAAAAATAAATAATAATAAAAAGAGCAGCTATGTCAGTCCTTAGCAGCATTATTTCTCAATATGACCTACACTGACTAATGCACCCATTTCATCAGAATTTAAGTGTCTTACAAGTGGGTTTGTAATATGATAGAGCATCGGTAAGGTGTCTTTAGAAAAAGAGGAAACAATCAGATCTGATGCAAACTTTATGTGAATAAAGACTCATTAAAAAGCTTACAGTTAGACTTAATTTCTCAGTAAATTGTATTCTTCTCAATTTCTGATTTTCTTATTTGTAATGCATTACATGTTACACTAAAGTCTACTTTTAAAATGTTCTATGTAGCGACCTATATAAGCGTATATATATAAGCACATATATATATGTAAAACTACATTACAGATTTCTAACAGTTAAGTACATGTTATATTTTCAAAAGCATAAGTAAAATAATTTGTTAACTTCTCCATATGTATGGCTGCCTGATTAAAGGCTATTTTGGAAACCAGTGGGGATTAAGGGTTCTCATCAGCATGTGCAGACACTGTGGAAGTGGTGAGCTACTGTTGAACACAAGTTCAGAGTGTGCCCCATCACTGGCTGATGTCTGTGGCAGGTTTTCCTTCTTGCACCAGAAGCAATATATCGCACCACTCTCATTGATGCAATGAGGTAAATCGCCCTCCCTGGCACACAAGGCCCCATGAGCCACTGGGAAGGAGGGCAGACGGCATGTACTGTTGGAGAGCTATGGGGTGACTTTAGTGGCTTGAAGGACATCTCACAGGTTTTGGGGGGTGTGTTAGGTTGTCCTTATTTATCACTATTTCTAATTTGTTTTAAAATATTTTAAAATGTGCATTTCAGCACATATTTAGCCAGTACTCCAGAGAAGTCTTGCCACTTTCCTTTCCCCAGCGGCATAATTTGGTCTGGGACTGTGCCAGTGAAGGGCGGGCTTTGGGGCAGCAGGGATGGGATTTTCTTTGTATGCACAGCAGCTTCCTTTGAAGCACTTTATCTCCCACCTCCCAGCCATCTGCTTCAGTCCATTGAGTGCATGAACCTGTTAATGTAGCACACATTTTTAGAAGGTAGAAGCTGCCACCACCAGCAAGGTTCAAGGGGATGATAAAAATGTTATGGTGGCCAAGTTTATTTTGTTGGTCTGACTTTTTTTTTTTTGCTACTGCAGTTCCATTCCCCTCTCAGATGGTGAATTGTAGAGATTTACATTCACCATGTCAGAGATTGTAGCCTCCCTAATTAATTAAAATTCACAGTGATGTCAGGGCTATAGAGGTAATTTGGCCCTATGGATCAAACAGAGTAAAAAACATGCTGTTCTCAAAGAAATTAATGGAATTTGTTTCCACCTAAAGCCGGGCGGACTGTGGTTCAATGACACTGAATTTCACAGATCTGCATTGATTTGCTAATGAGAAATTTACACCACCATTTACTTGCCTCTAAATTTGACCCTTTCACTTCAGCTTGAATTGATGATTACTGTGGGAACAGAAGAAACTGGATTCATTTCTTTGGAGTGAACATAATTCAGTGAGCAAGCTATAAAAGAATTTGAGGGTAAAGTAATCCAAGGATTAAAAAAAGCCACTGAGCAAACAGCAGCAGAAAGAGTGTATGTCTGATAGCTTATCACAGTGACTAGAGTGTGATCACCGGCACTCCTAAATGCCAGGGAGCTGCCCCCCGTTAAAATGTAATGTGCTATTGATGAGGGCTGGGCGTACACAAATCCAATTTTAATAAGCCCCAGAAAGGTGGTCTAAAATCCAGCCTGCTTTCTCTGGCTCCTCAGGCTGCATGGACTGCTGAGGGCTTTGCTGTGGGGGTCTCTGCTGGAGCAGGGCAGTGGGCTCTGGGGGCACGGGACCCTGGTGCTCTGGCTGCAGCGCGGGAAATGCCGATGGGAGTCACGTCCTTTGGAGCCGAGTGGCAGCGCAGGCACCGGGGGTTCGGAAACGGGGTACAATGCGGTGCTGAACCTTGCTGCATGGCTGACCTGCTTTAACTAAAGGAAAGAAAGCCCACATTAGCATGTGAGCAAAGGAAGTCAAAATGATCTCATTCATAGTGCTTTCTCCCATTTATGTAAGGGGAGTTGGCCCCCACAGAATAGCATGTCTTTCTCTGGGCCACACAGGGCTGTCTGCCTGATTTTCCTCATTCTTAACCTTTGCCTCTCCATGGGACTGAAGTGCAAGACAAAGCCAGGACTCTGCATTCTTCTCTTATATCTTAGCTACAATAGCAAGGAGGTGGTAGAGTTAAAAATGTTTGCACACCCATGGGACAGCTTGAATGTACAGAGCTGTTCCGGCATTGCTCTCTCTGAGCCACAAGGACTGAGTGGCTTGAGAACACACAACTCCACCAGAGTCTGTGTCTAGCAGGCAGCCACAGCCACCTAAGCCTCAGTGTAAGCTATTGAGTTTAAATTAATGATAAAATATAGCTTCTAAATAATAAAAGTCCCTGAAGCAAACCTTTAATCTAATACTACTAATTGCCTTTGAATTAGTTCTTTTCTATAATGTCACGTTATCACAACAGCTCATTAATTATTGAGCAATATTTAAAGCATTCTGAAGTAAGTAATACATTCATTTACCACCTCCTTTAGATGGGAAATATCTCTTACAGTATCTTACATCTTTTAAATATTTATTTTTAAAAATAACATCTCTTGTTTGTCATTCTGCCTTATATAGTGGTGGATTTTTTGCAAAAAACAATGTTGCAATTGAACTACAGGTTCAGAAGAAAAGTATTTATTGTATTTTTAATCTAATAAACAATTTATATTTTTTTAATCATGCCCCTTAGCAAAATGTATTCCTGGTGTTGTGTTGCTGTATTTTTGTATGGCTTAGTAAATTGCTTTTTAAGGGAGTCTACCTAGATTGAATTAATTATTTATGACACTAATAAACTAAGTATTCATAAAACTGTATTGATTGTGCCAACATGGATCTTGAATCTGCCTTACTGTTGAATAGCTAATATTCACATTCCCCTGTGACTTCATGTGCTTTTTGTACAATGTAAGAGATGGAATTACCTTGCCTAAAAGTAAAGAGAGGGATATACTACAAAAGAAATACATTAAGGATTAGTTTTTTCCTTCACTATTATATTATTTTACAAAACCTATTTCTTCTCTTAGCAAATATTCAAAGTAAGGTTTTGTTATTTTGTAAGACCTCTTTCATGTTGTCCTATGCATTCAAGTATCTGTTCTTTTGAATTTATCAAACAAATATTCATCCTATCTCCTGGATTTTTAGGGTGTTCAGACAAAATATTCATTTCTTCTTAATGTGCAGGTGAAAACCTCCTGGCCTTCATAAATAAACTCTCACACACAGCCTAACATCCAGAAACAAAACCCGCAAAGTGCCCCCGATTTGTATGTTCTCCTTAGAGGGCAGGCTAGTATAGGTACTGGTGTTACAGGCACACAGGACCTCACCGTGCTCAGATTCTGTATGCTTGTGTGCATGGGCAATACAGTATTGGAGACATATTGGATCACTGGGAAAAGGGGAGGGGGACCATCACTGGTGCTCGACCTGGCATATGTACAGCAGTCATTCTTCACAGTTTTCTCTTTTTCCTCTATAGCTCTCCCAGTTGCCCTAGGAGCTACACTGTAGGATGCTGTAAGACCCAGATGAACTAAAGAGCTTCTTAGGGACTAAATGAGTTACATGAGCATCTGCCTCTACTGTGCCATTTTGCATGATCTCAGCTCATGCGTATACACAAACTGGAGGTACCTCCTTTGTGTCCTTAAGAGCATATATGGTGTTAAACTGAAAACAGTTACAGGAAATGTAAGTAGACAAAAGCAGATAGACATCCAAGCTGTTAAAGGCTTTATTGCTGTCCCTAGGAAAATTGTGGTAAAGGTTCTTGTAACCTGTTGTATCCAGGTATGTGAAAGACAAGAAACTGGTAAAAAAGCCAACACAGATTTACCAAGCGTAAATGGTGCATGCCTGTCATGGTTCCTTGTCTCTCTCTCCTGGCTGGCTCGCCATTAATGTCGTGGTTTGTGCCCAACATGACAACAAAGAAACAGCCCTGTGGCTGCTCACTCAACTCCCTCCCCCCCAACACACACTCTGGGATGAGTACAAAGCTCATGGGTTGAGACAAAGGACAAGGAGGGTTCTTCACTTATTGAGGTCCCAGGCAAAACAGACTCAACTGGGAAAAAATAGTAATTTAATTTCACACTAATCCAATGCCCACAGGACAGAGACAACACAAAAAGCAGTGCTTATACACGTTACCCGCACCCCTCCCTTCTTCCGAGGCCCAAATTACTTTTTTCCGTATTTCTCTCCCTCTTTCCCCCCCAGCAGCACAGGGGGTGGGGCTGGTGTTAAGTCACTTTGCAGGCTGGTGGTTCCTGCTGCTCCTTCCTCCTCATGAAAATGATTCCTTACAGTCCTTCCCTGCTTCCACATGGGGTCCCTCCCATGGGAGAGAGTCCTCCATGAACCTCTCCTTCATGAGTCCTTCCCACGAGGTCCGGAGCTGCTCCAGTGTGGGCTTCCCACAGAGTCACGGGCTCCCTTGGACCGGGGTCTTCCAAAGCTGCAAAATCAGAGTCCACAGGCAGCAAATCCTCTGGCCACAAAATCCAAGTCCACTGGCCAAGTTCACCCCTCCTGGCACCTTCAGGGAATGTTCTACAACATTCCTCCATTAATACAGTGGGACAGCTGCCATCTTGCCATGGGTTGCAGGGAAACCTCTGCTTGGGCACATTCTTCCCCTTTTCCCTCACCAACCACCAGCACCACTCTTTCCCCAACACCACTCTCCTCCTCCAGCACAACTATTCCCTTTCCAGCACAAGTCCTAGCTCTGCTCAGGTGTTACAGCCATTCTTTCATATGTTAATCACTGAGGTGCATCTATTGTCCCTCTAATGGTTCCTTGGCTGAGTTTTGGAGCAGGGGGAGCTTCTCAGCTTCTTACTGGAGCCATCACTCCTGTGACCCTTTCCCTGCTACCAAAAAACCCACCAAACCAAACTAGAACAATGCCCAATTTGGTCACCCTCTATGGTGAAACAATTTGCTCAGCCATGAGCAGAGAGCTGAGGACATCACTTACCTAGATTTTAACAGGGTATTTGATACAGCCTCCCACAGCATCCATACGCAGAAGCCATTAAGATCTGGATGGGACACAAGAACCACAAGATGTATGGAAAAATGTCTGAACTGTCTGGTGGCGGTCAATGGCTCAAAGTCAAACTGTCTGCCAGTAACAAGCAGAGATCCTCAAGGTGAATAATGGGACCACTGATACTCCATATCCTTCTAACTGACCCAGATGGTAAGACTGAATGCACCCATTCCAAGTTCATGCATGAGACCAAAGTAGGAGGGGCTGTGCGTACACAGGAGGGAATAGGCATTGTATTGAGAGACACCGACAGGCTGAAAGATTGGGTCATAAAGAATTGTACAAGGCAAGTTTAACAAAGGTAAATGTGAGTTCCTGCTCCTGGGATACAGTAAGCAAAAGAAAAAGCAAAAGCACAGGCTAGGCACTGACTGTAAGGGTCCTGAGGTGTCACATCAGGCCAAATTTTATCCTATCTTTGACATCAACCTGAAATCTGGACAGTCAGACTCATATACCGTGCCTGAAACAGCCCTATTTCTTCATTCAGATTTCTCCTTTCTGGTTACTTTTTCCACTCTAATGCCTCTGATTTTTCTAGTTCAAGATTGGACTCTTGCAGCATCCATCTTGTCTTCCTCTTGCTCTTTGTGTCTTGTTCTATGAAAATCTAATTTTTTCACTGTGTGAGATGGTATTTCCCACATAAACTTCTGACATTTAAATCTTTAGGACAGTACTCTCTTTGTGAGAAAATCCTTGAATTCTATAACCTCAGCCTTCACTAATATTTGGATTTGTGTTGGAGCTATGGCTTTCTCCTCAGTTTGTAAATTTTTCCAGGTGAGTAATACAGCAGAACATTCAAGTGTTTGATGGATTATGAAATTGTTTAACTGATCCCCCTGTAGGGCTTGATTGAAAACAACATATGGAATAAAATCTGAACTTTATCTCTCTAATTCATGATCCTTCCATTAATTCTTTAGCCTTCTTATCAGAACTGATGGTAGGCCCCATAAAGTTGCATAAACATAAAAGCCATTAATAGAACCTTATAATACTGAATGGAAGACAGCAGTGACAAGTTGTTTTGATGAATGACCTCAACATGGTAGGCAGAAAAAATCTTCCAAAACAGACCTTGTGACTTTGAAGAATGCAACCTATTTTTCACAATACTAAGATGATAGGTACAGAAGGTTCAAAGGTGGACACATCTTAGTAAGCACAGAGAGTACAATGTGAAGGGATTTCTGTAGAAGTACTGCTGGAAGTCTTTTCAAAGCTTTAAAATCACTGTTTTCAGTGTACAACTATGTACAATCAGTTAGTCTGCACTTGGCACTTTAAGGAAACCTCTACAGCAAACTGCAATTTGGGCTTCATGAGCATAGTATGAGGGGAAGTCACTTCTCAAGACAATCAGAACCTAGGTCACAAGTCCTAGTCAGGTTTTTTTTTTTGTGTGTGTTTTGTTTGTTTGTTTGTTTTGTTTGTTTGTTTTTGTTTGTTTGTTTGTTTGTTTTTTCCAGTTAGTTCAGGGTTGTTTTTTTCACTTCTGCCTCATGTGGCTATGAATAGCATTTCCCTGGTCCTGGGATACTTTCTTGGTGAATTTTTCAATCTTTTGTTTCCAGTTTCCAAGCACACCTTCTGGCTCTTGTTGGATCTGAGCTGCCTATGATTTGCAGCTATTGCTTCTTCCTGAATGCTAGTTTGGTGTTGGCACTACTAATGAGCAAAAAGAGTAGCTATGTCTCTGGAGCACTTAAGACTTACTATTGTATTCAATTTAAAGCATTGGTCTGGGGAAATTAGTGCACCTTTTGGGTAGGATAAACATTTTCCAGGTGTATTACATACAATTTCCAGTGTCTATACATTAATGGTGTAGTAATATATGTAAGTTACTGCACAAGGAAACATAATGTTTGTTTCAATCTGATTTTCCCAAAACACAATGTATTTCCGACTCACTGTCCATGACACTTTCCTTCTGGATTGTTTCATCCTGCTTGTGCTATTCTATTCAGGTGCCTATTATTATTATTTTTTTTTTCCCCTCCTGAATGTAAGAGTTGTGAGGAGATACTTTGTTAACTGTCTTTGCCAGTTGTCTTAGTCTTTCTGGGAAAGCTCAGTATGAGCCATTTGAATGGAGTATCAAAGTGGTGAGTAACCTGACAGAGGTGAGTAAAGTTTTACTGGAAGATGGGTATCTTCTCTAGACCTACGTGCTCTCTTTCCGTACTTTACCGATAAACTGGCCTTGGATAACAGGACAGTAACTAAGAAAAGGAAAGCAGAAAACCTGCCTCAATCATAAACTGAACCTGCAGAATCAGTGAGGAGGTGAGGATAAACTTTGGTCTAGAGACATACTTAGGTGTTACTGTTTGTGCATGGATCTCTTTGGTTCCTATCCAAGAATTAAATGTTTTACACATTCCTCTGCACAAATTTTGTGTTCTTTTCATTTTTTATAGTTTCCAAACACTTTTGACCAGAGTGCCACAAAAGCCCTTAGAAGTTGGTATGAACTATAGGAAGCTTTGAGATGGGTAGCTTCTTCATTGACCCGTCCAAGGCTCTTATCCTAAGGGATAAGGAGGTGTCCAATAAAAAGAATACACCCACAATACAGCCAGGTGGCTCACAGGTAGAAAATAATCAGGATTGTTTGTATGGCAAATCACAAGATTCAGATGCTTGGTAGACTGATTTCCAAGTATGTGTTAAGACTCAGCCAGTGCTCCAATGTAAGCAAAGCAAGAGGTGAAAGAACAGGATGGGAGAGCAACATGTCTGTCAATGGGAATGTATTGCCTGGAGGACAGGAGGAAGGACCCCATGAGGAATGAGAGGGTAGCAACAGGTGGAAAATTAAGATGTGTGGAAATCCCACAGTGAGAAAGAGAAAAAGGGAAGGATTCAATGAGGAAAAAAAAGGAGTCTTTGGGCATAAAGGATAAAGAAGGATGATGTGGTAAGGAAAAACAAGGAAGAAAGAGTAGAACATAATGAGAAATACCATGGGAAAAAGACATGCTTCTTTCAGAGAGAAAAGGAACAAACAGTTGCAGAAGAAGAAAGCAAGAGAACAACATGCTGAACAATAAAAAAATCTAAGATAAATAATACAAAAGAGAACGGAATTAATCAGAACTAACAGCAAAGAAAAGGAGGGGGGAAAGCCTGAAGAGAATAAAAAGATAATTTAACATTCAGAAGAAAAAAGATGACTGATTTGAATTAGGTTTATATTTTGTCTATATTTAATAGTCTTTGTGAAAGGCATAGCTCCCTAGTTTTCGGCATCAAAAGCTGAGGCTACCTGTAGACTAATGAACAACATTTATCACATTTTATAATTACATTGCTCATGGAAAGACTTTTAGTAGAGCTACATTAATAGAATCTGAGTAGTAGAGGGAATGTGTAGAGAAGGACATCCTGTAGAAAAGTGTCCCTCCCCCCCCAGTTATTCCCCCAATAATTATTCTAATTATTCTTTCAGAGTCAAGTTGAATTTAATTTGGCCTCTTTTAATTAAGAGACCAAAAAAGAGCTTATCTCTTTTTAAGGTACACTTTTTTCTGACAAGTCCACTGTTTACAGTCCATCTGAAATCTGAGGGTCACATGCCCTGCTCTTTTGCACACTGCAAAATCAGCAGCTTAAGTTTAAGATATTTTTT
This sequence comes from Apus apus, assembly GCF_020740795.1. NCBI lineage: Eukaryota > Metazoa > Chordata > Aves > Apodiformes > Apodidae > Apus > Apus apus. The sequence goes on along the minus strand of NC_067312.1, from coordinate 63,153,820 downwards.
TTTTTTATTTTAGTCTCTTGCTAGTGTACTTAGCAGAGAATATTAAAACCTGTTCTCTGTTAGAACTGTTGCAGTGTTTAAACAGGGAAGTCTGTGTTTGTTTAAGAGAATGGGGAAATGGTTATCTTGACAGATTAGACTGAAAAAACAGGACAGCCGCAGTCTAGCACAGATGTCCAGATTTGCCACTTGGCTGGTTTTTTGAAGTCCTCTAAACAGAACTTGCCTGTGTGTTTGTGCCTTTGCTCTGTTTGACACCTGACTGAGGAATGTGATTAAGTACTGCTGCTAGGGATTACTTTTCTCTTGTGGGTGAGTGTTCACAGGGCTGAAGTTTCCTCATGTCTGTCTAACTGTGTCATAGCTTGTTAAGGGAATACAAGAGAAACATCTAAAAATTGATTAAAGCCCTTGAAAAAGATTGGTAATGAAAATGCTGTTTTGAATGGAAAACCAGTTAACTTTTTTTAGAGCTGAGTATTCTAGTGTGTAACTTAATGACAGAATATGTGGAAGTGAGAAACATAATTTGCCTGTGAAATACTGAAGCCATTTGCAAGATACATTACAGCCACCCAGATGTAAAGCACATCTCGATGGAAAGAAATGTTACATCCTTAATCAGTGTGAGATTATAATTTTCTAATACATTTAAGATGCATGCTTCACTTGATAAATCCATAGAACGGTCTACTCAAAAAATTTATCAACTTCCATTAGTGTTATAATCTTGATTTAGTTGTCCTCACATTACTTCCATGACAGGAGAAGCACTTTCAAAGCCACTGCCATTTTCATTTATTTAAAACCTGCTTATCTGCAAATAATGTTTTACTCTGTTTAAGCCTAAAAGCAATAGCAAGGATTTGAAAGATAAAGGCCATCAGCCTACAGGAAGAGGTCACTATACTGTGCAGGCTTGTCTGCATGCAAGGACTTCTGTTTGCAGAGTGCCACATGTGAGAAATGAGTTGCTTTATGTGCGTGTTTTGAATACTACAAATATCCCAGCTGGGTGCACAAATTTAATGTACACTGTAGGGCCCCAGAAACAGGTCAGACACCTGGGCCAGATCCTAGAAAAAGAGCAGTGCATGGTACCTAGTGTTTGGGATGTATAAATACTTTTTATAGCAGTTGTCTTTGATCCCAGCCTTCACAAGCACTCTGAGGAATTTAATCTATATGTGTCTTTGTGATGACAGTTGTTGTCTGTAACTATTATATATAGTTAGAGAGAGAAGTCTCTTTTTTGGAGAAATTACCGAGAATCCATTGATCAGTTGTTGAGGTCCTAATATCACACTGGTGTTGGATGAGTATTTTATAAAGTACCTGTGGCAAAGGGATTATTGCAGATCTGGAGTATTTTTTTCAGGTTGAACTAGAGTGCAAGCAGTGTTTTACCAAGACTAAAGATACATACCTTCCACAAATATGAGGTACCTGATAAATGCATGATATATGATGAATGCAAAATACATGGTAAATATAAATATATGAAAATGACACTGCTTTGGGACTCATGTTCCCACAAAGCCAAAATGACTCTATAAGCAATGGAATTTTAATACCTGCTTAGTCAGTAGTTTAACTTACACTGGCCTCTGTTAAGCATCGCAGCACAGTTTGAAGCAATAATGAAACTGAAGCCACAGTCAAGCTCCACCTTGAAACTTAGCAGCTGTTTTAACTTTTTGCTGGGATGCTGTTTGAACTGTCGGTCTGACATTAGAAGCGTGAGAAGAGCAAGGACTTTATTGGAAAATGTGTTTATGCCTGGAGACTTCTATTTAGTTACTGGTAGGTTTTTATCTATTTCTTTTATCATAACTGCAGATATTTGTTTTCTTCCCAAGCCTTGGTGTTTCAGAGATCATATGCAAAACTTGCTGTAAGAACAGAAATGAGTAAGCTGTTTATGGTTGGAATTGTTGGCTTGAAATAGCTGACTGTTGCAAGGTGCTTAAAAATTACTTGAGTTTTTAGAGAGTGTGTCAGTGCAAGTGTGCAAAAAGTGATTCTTTGCCTAAGCAGTTGGACCACTTGTATTGGTTTTGTATGTCACAGTGCAAAAATAATTCCATTAGCTTTGCAAGGGAGACAAAACAGGAATCCAAGGTAAGTGCAGCTTGTTAGCTGAGGCTAGGAATTTAACTTATATTGAAATTTACATAATAATGCTACAACAAATGATAAAACAAACTCTTGGTAATTATTTGGAACAAGGAGTTGAGTAACTGTCAACAAAACAATTACAATTCAAGACAAAACAACCAAATTTCCTTCTTTAATAGCACATTAAGTGAATAAGACCACATGTTACCTATCTTGACTTCAGTATGTCTTTGATTGTGTATTACACAATGTTCTCAAATACAAGTGAGGGGGGTGTGGTGTTGATTAAACTATTGTGAAGTACACATGCAACTGGTAGACTGTGTTTGAGAATAACTGTCAACACTTCTTGGTCAAACTTAAGAGTGTGTACCGAGGGGGGATTCCCAATCAGTTGCTCTGAAGCCATTCTTCAGTATATTAATCAATAATTTATGTAATGAATTAGAATAATAAAATTCTTTTAAAAGCTATGGTTCTTACCAAGCTGGAATGGGATGGAAGTGCATTAGAAGATGGGACTGGAGTCTCATCTTAACAAATCTTAACAAACTGGAAAAGTGAAGAGCAAAAGATATATAAAATGTGATGCATAGGTAAGGAAAATAAACTGTGCAAATGGTAGTTAGCTGGTGACTCTGTAGGTGTTTATTGTGGATCAAATATAACAATTCCAACGATGTCATGTATTGTGAAATAATCAACATGTCATGCTGGAATATGAAACAGCAGTCTGTAACACACTAACAGTCCCTCTCTACTGAGCAATGGGATGAATTCAGCTCCATGCCCTCTCTGGTTTTGGACATTGCACTTCAAGATGTGGAGTGGGTTAAGTGAGTCCAAAGAATGAGAATGATAAGAAATGAGAAGTTTTGGTTTTGAGAAGAACCTGGTCTGAAGTGAAAGTCTCACATCAGAATAAAGGAAAAAACAGAAAAGGAAAGTAATACTTCATGGCTATTGTGGACAGCCTGAGAAATAAAGGAAAAGGAGATTTACATTACACATCAGAAAGGCAGACTGTTAAGAACTGTGCTATGAGGTCCTACCAAATGTCCTTGTAGACCAAAATACTGGCCAAAATACATCATCTATAGCTAATTTCTAAGCACTGGTAAAGTGTAACTGGAAGCTAGCCTTTCATGCTGAGATCTAGCCAGCATCCAATATCCCCTTTTTTCCTTTTAATTTTTTTTTTTCCTAAGAGGACATTTTAGTTTTGCACAGCTTAAGCACAGACCATGGCTGTTTTAGTACACTACATGATGATGATTCTTTGTCACTGGGAGGAGTGTAATGATAACCTTACAGATATACTTGCTGCTTTCAGTATCTTTTTGTTATGTCTACAGGTTTCTGAAACTACATGGGATGGATAAGGCAGTTCCTCTTTAGCTTTTTATGCATCCTAGGCTTTTTTTTTTTTTCCCCAGTTATCAATTTTCTCATACTGAGTGCCACGTGCTTTTGTTTGCAGTGCAAAATCACAAATTGCTGGGTTTTTCAATTCTTGCAAAGTTGGGTGATCTCTTAGGAAAAACAATTTAATTTAGTTGCCCAGTGGTGTCTAACAGGGCTAATTAATTAAACCTTGCTAACTTTGCTAACCTTGCTAGCATTTAGTGCTTGTTGATTTTGTATAAATACAAACCTCTTGTCATCCTGGCTCTGGATACAAACAGCCCCCACAGAAACAGGTTAGCTAGGAATAGCTGAGCTGATTGTTTTTTTGTAATCTTTTTTAAACCTGAAAATGAATACAGGTTACTGGGAAATGATGGAATTGTGAAAAGAATATGCTAGTTGACATGGGAAAATACATGAATATGATTTCACTTGCTCAGATGCTTCTATGGTGACTATTAACCTTCCTTTTTGAAGTAAATGTTTATATTTCCTTCAAGTTTCCTAAGTATAGTGAACATGGAATGAGTAGATTTACTCCTCAGAAGGACAGAGCAGCATCAGAAGGAGTCCCCCTTCTATTTGTAAACTGTTAATTTAAGGAGATATGGGGAGAAGTGCTGGGCACTAGGTTCATCCATCCAACTGGGCTACCTGAGCCCAGTTTTGGCCTGTGCCATCTGCTGGGCCTGCAACTGTACTGAAGTTGTATGTTTGGATTCAGCTGCCTTGCTTCAAACAGTAAGACAATTTAAAAGCAAAGGTGTGTGCTGTTCTATGTAGGTTGGCCTCATTGCTAAAGAATGGCCTTGGGCTCACTGAATTTACTAGCATGACTTAGGCCATCTGTCCTGGACAGACAGGAAGACATTCATGTTTTACCTCTGGCAAAAGAGTTTATACCTCAAGGCTTAGGTCAGTGCAAGGTCACTGTGAAAAATCTTGGCTTCTAATTGTTTACACAGTGATTACCCTTCCCGTTTGTTACAAAACCCACCAGCTCCCAACACAGCCAACAATTTGCTGTTGAGAGCACAAATAACAAATGATAATTACAGGAAAAAAACATGGAGCTTCTCATTCAGTTCCTTTTACAAAAGCCAGCTTTGTCCTTTAGTATTTGACACATTCGGATGGCACTAAAGACAGAGGCTGAAAAACCACAGCTGTTCTTATTTCTCAGTAACACTAGCACATCAAAACATAGAAAGAATAATCTCAACCCCAGACAGAATTTTGCAGCCCAGACATCCCAATAAATTATAAGCATGTTGTAGTTGGCGACCATTATGCAACCACACCCCTCCAGCAAAAATAGTTGTCAGCATTGTGCTGTAGTAAGTTTATTTTTTTGGTTGTGATTAGACCATTCTTAGAAACAGTGACATCTCACAGAGTGAGTAACACATTCCCCTGGAGATCTGGGATTTAGCCTTGAAAGAAACTTCTGTGACAGAGCAGAAATCTATCTGGATGTCTCTCTAGGTGCATGCAGAGGAGAAAAAGAAAATAAAATCTGAAAATAAAAATATGACTTATTTCCCTACAAAAATGTTAATATAGATACTCATACACCGGTTCCAAGAAGGTACAATATGTTTGCTGGCAGTCCATTTACCTAGAGATTTACTTCATGGCAACAACTATGCTATTTAAACTGTCAGTAAAACCACAAAGAATTAAGTTAGAAAACCTCAAATGGACATTTGGGGTAACATCAATCAATTATGCTTTGCATAGTGCTGCTAGGCTGATAAGAATGAATACAGTATCATTCTATTTATTTTATTTAGCAGCCTTCAAAAAGTGGATGACAAAAACCTGTGAAAAGTGTGACTGCCAGGGTTTCTTTTTGTAGCCCATTTGCGGCTCCACTTCTACTGTAGTTTTGGGCTTGCTCCTGTCTTGACCTTAACCCTAATGCTAGCAGTGGTCTGAGCCCCACACAAGGCTACCAGCCCTTAGCAGCCTTCAGCATAGTTTTGGCTAGGAAAGCTTTTTTGCAAGGAGAGATTTGGGTTTTCTATCTTTTAGAAAGTACCTGTAGGTTGGGCTGAGGACTACCTTAGGGGTGCTGGGCTGCTGGTGCTGGAATGCCCCAGCGCAAGATACTAAGCACCAGAAATGTTGCTACAGACCTGCTGGACACCTATGCTTGGAGAACTGGTGGTGGTGAACAGCAGCTCTGCCCCAGCCCAGTGTCTGCCCCATGGCTTTGCGGCCCTGTGGCAGAGCAGCTCCAGGGGTGGCTGAGGGGCAGAGCCACCGGGGCGTCCTGAGATGCAAGGGGTGAAGGAGCAGGATCTTCACAGGGACCCTATGGCCAAAGTGCACAAAGTCCTTTTGCATGGAAGGCATGGCTAGTAGGTCTTTTCCAGCAATCTGTGTTTGCAGCTCTTGAGGTGGGGAAGGCTGGTAATGTGTGATTACTGGCAACAAAAGGAAAGCTCCTTCCCTGTCAGCGGTCATGCATTTGCAGGATACAAATGGGGCCCTGGTATCAAAGATCTCTTGTGAGGGAGGAGGCATCACGGGTGGCTCAGCCAAAGCCAGCAGCACCTGGCCACTGGATCCATTCCCTGCAGTGACCATGCGACAGGGGGGCAATGGACAGAGGCAGAAAGGTCAGGGAAAAGAGAGGGGAGGGAAGAACTGGTTGGTGCTGTGGGCGCTGCACACGCATCCCGCCCAGGAGGCTACCACAGCCGGCTTTGCATCATAGGTAGTATCAGGCTCCAAAGGACAGCTCAAAATCCATGCTATGTGTTTATGTCTGAGTTGGTAGCTCTAAATGAAGGATGTAGAAAGGGTAGGAGGTGTCTGCTGAAAGAGAGGAAGGGAAAGGAAACACAACAGCCTGGGTACAGTAGAATGGAAATATAGAAGGACTTGGAGAAAATAATAGAAAACTAAAAATATTATCTGTATAATTAATACTCCATTAATTCTAAATTCTTAAATAAATATGATTCACATTGATCATGTCTGTTAGAATTCTGCTTCACATTGTTTCAGCACACAGGCTGTTTCATATTCCAGTAAAGCTGTATGAAAATAGTTAAATGACTGTACATTTTGTTATATGATTGCGTTTTTTCTGATTGGTGATGTGAGAGTGCACACCTCATTGCAAACTAATGTTTTTAAATAAAATAAATTCTAAGTGAACATGTTTTATGCATGTATGCTTAATAGTTTGAAAAACAGTTGTGGGAAATGGTCCTTCTTCTTCCGCATGTAAGTCTAAACAAAATACAGTTTCCTAAAATACAGTAGTGGCTTTTAACTATCCAGTGAAAAAGTCACTAGAGATGCTTGCATGTCTCAGCCAGTGAGCATTTACTTGCATTGTCTTCAAACTGTTACAAGTTTAGGGCTCACAGAGCTGCTGTAGTCTTAATGAAGCGGTTAATGATGTGTGAATTATAGATCCTGACAGCCTCTTTAATAAAATCAACACGACTGCATCCACACTCTACTGTAGCTTCTAAATAATGACAACACTGTCTACTTAATGTAACGCAGTATCTTTAAGTAAATTACCATTCTTGCATTTTTGTACTGGAAAATTCTCATCAGCACAAAGAGGAATGTGAGCAATGAAGAATAAGCTGATACACGTGACACTTCATTTCTTTCTTTCAGTTTGGGGAAGAAATGCACTACCCACGGGGAATTCGCAAATGAAGCGTCATGTAAAGCAATGTGTTTTTCATTGTTATTGTAACAGTAATTCTGTGGGATCCTTCATTAGAGTAAAGAACAACATAATACATAATGGGCTTTAACAGTCAAAAGTTCACAAAGTTTTCTTTGTTTTGGTTGTTTGTTTTGTTTTTGTGAAAGCATGTGAACTTTATCTTCCCAAAAGCTTTCAATGAACAATTGTCTTCACAGCTGAGCTAGCTGGAGTGTGATAGTGCTGGATGGCACTTACTTGTATGGAAATCAGTACTGTATGTATGTATGTCTAGGAATTTTTCCATACAGTCAGCTAATAGAAAAGGAATGATTCCTGTAAGAATGAAAGGGCTTTTTTTGCATTGCTTTTGGTAATCAATCTCATAGCCAGCTAATGATTCAGAGAAAATTTTATGCATGCCTTGTGTATATATTCCCTAAATAATCTTCTTTATTGTTTGATAGAATGAAATTAAAGACTAAGGGATCTGGAAACACCCATGTCCACTTTACTGTATGTGTTTTCTCATCTTTATAATCTTTCCTGAATGGTTCAGACATCTGTCATTCTTTCACTTAGTTAGCAGACACTGAAGCAAAGAAAAGATAAAAAAAACAAGCTAGCTCACTAGCTTGTGTAATCACTTCATTTGCTATCATGGTTCAGCCAATATCAGAGAAACAATATGCCAAAAAGATAGAAAGTAAAACTGACATGTAAAAGAAAGCACCATAAATAAATCTGGCCTGCTGGACTGAACTTACCCCAAGTGAATTTTTTTTTAACTAGTAAAAAGACTACTAACTGTAAAGTCTGTTGCAATTACCATGTACAAGCAAAGAACAATAATTTGCTTAGAGAAGCACAGCCAAACAATTCAAGTAGTCCCCAGAAGTTAAGTCTGTTTTCCTATATTACCAAGCAGTGTTTTTACCATAAACACCAGCTGTTGCTGTTCTCTCAGGCAAAAAGACCTGGAAGTCCTCCCTGCATTTTCACCTTTCCACTACTCTTTCCTTTCTTTCCTTTGGTTCCCACCTCAATCCCATGTGAGCAGACAGATGTGCGCACACATTCAGGTACACACAAGTGTTTATCTCTCCATTCCTATTTGTATTTCTTAACTTCCAGCATTTTCAGTCCCACATTTCTTCCACTAATCTTTGTTCCACCACTCCTGGTTAATACCTAGTTTAAACCAATCTGAGATAACATCCTGTCTCTTCAGATCCACCCAGCAGCTACAGTGGAGCACATAATTGCTGTTTCCTTCCCTTCGGATCCCTTATGAATTGAGAGATCCTCTCACCCCTGACAGTGGATCCATTTTTCCTCCCTGGGCTACTCTAAATGCATGGGGCTGGATTTGCTGTTTGGAGCAGATGTTGAAAGAAAAATGGTGAAAAGAAACTCACTATCGTCCCTTAAGAAGGTGGCTGTTAAGATAATTAGTCTTCAAATAGGTGTATACTTTTGGGATGAGGGCAGGCCTTTAAATACCTCTCTGTTTCAAAGCAAATCACATTTTGTGTGGAAGAAAACCAACAGGGAGAGGGTGGCTCTACTTCTTGGGCAAAAAATACACACGCAGTGCTGTGGATAAAATAGAGATGCATAGTGTTGAAGCACTTTTGAAGTCATATACATGGAAGGCTCAGCTTCCTAATACCACTCACTCTTTTTACTACCACTGTAGTAAGGAAAAACCCAACAGTTAAGACTCATAATAGTAAAAGTCTCAGCCTACTACCTACCATATTGGTTCTTTCACTTTTTTCACCATTAGCATCAGTGACAGCAAATCCTCAAAAAGTAGCAGCAGTAAAACTGCCAGTCTCAGAGAGGCTGGGAATGTGTGCTGCTCCAGAGCGTGCACAACGAGAACTAAAATAGAGTAAATCTCCCTCCAGTACAAGGCACGACTCACTTCAGATATCTTGAGTAGTGCCATATGCTGCCAATATTCCCACTCATGCCAGACACTTTCTTAGAGAATAAAGCACCACACCTCCTAGGAAGTATGGGAAGAGCACAGGTCTTGAATCAATAGTCTCCAGGCCTGGAAAATCACTAACATATGTGAAAAACCTGAAACTATGCATAAGATCGAAGCCAGCTTTATCTTTTTGGTGAGAAAGCAAAAAGTAAGGACAATATTTTACTTATTTAAGATTTTTTCTTTTTATTTATTTAAGATTAAGGTAAACATTGCAAGCAGTGTTGGATATCTTTTATTTTAGACCACCTACCTGCAAAAGAATAAGAGATCCAATCATACAATGATCCTCTGCTTCATTACCATACGAAAGAGGTTTAGAAAAGCTTAGGATAAGCAATGGGATTTGTGAGCATGTTTCTGAATCAAACCTTAGAGATTTCTGAGGTTTGCTTACGATCCCTTGCCTTTTTCAGCAATCAGATGTTAGAGGACCTTAGAGAAAGATTGGTCATTAAATGATTCATTTCTAATCTATAATGGTGACTACTGATATCAGCAAAACCTGTCCTTTCTGTAAATAATGTCGCTAAGCAATATTCTCTAGCCAGAAAAATACTGACTTTCCCTGACTTTTCAGGATGATTTTTTCACCCTGATTATTTTAATTTTCCTTTGTTTCTCAAGAATGCTTTCTTCTGTTTCTGTTTTCTTCTATTGTAACATTCAAGGGAAAATCATTGTGGACATCTGTCTTGTACTGCAAATTACATTAACTGCTTCAGAACTGTAAGCAGCATCTGTCCGATTGTAAAGATGTCGATTTTTTATGGTCACAACAGAAAGAGCTACATGGTGAAAAACTGTAATATGCAATAAGCTCTGAAAATAGGGCAGATGCTTTCATTGTTAGTACTGTTTTTCAGTGGTCTGGGGGAACCGACCAGTTTTCATATGGTTCAGAGCTCGGTGAACTGCACTGATGCTTTTGTTTTATATACAGATCTCACTGAGGCTGATGTTGTAGTGAGTGTAAATTGGCATAGCATCACCAAAATTAATGCAAATCTGCCTATTTTTTTATATTGAGAAGCTTGTCCTCAGAATGCAAAGCCTTTGTATTACAGCTTGCAGAAGAAGATAGTGACACACATTTTCACAGCCAATAGCACCACTTTAGCCATGCTTTTGACAGTTCTTGGTTCCTAATTGGAGTAGTAATCTTTTTGTGAAATGCATGACCAGCTGTAGCCAGCTGCACAGAGCTGCTGTTATTTCAAGAGTCTGCAAAGAACTGCAGTTGTCACAGAACCTCTCATCCAAAATCAGCTTTCTCTACTCTGTTTTTACAGTATTATCTAGTTAATAACAGTTAACAGCAAGGATTGCTGCATTTTTAAGAGAAACTTGCAGAGGAAAATGTTCATCAGTGTATTGAAGTCCAGCTGGGTAAGAAAAGAAAAAAAATTATTTTGATAGGAAATTCTCAGCACCAATCAGGGTGAAGACAGTGTTTGTAACACTGAATATCTGCACAAATTGCACTACAATGGATTCAGACTAATATTTTTTTTTTTCTAATCTAGAGAAATTGTGACTTCGAGTTGAAAATAATCAATAAATCAAATACAACATCACAAGTTGTAAAGTGTTCCCTTGGAAATGTGCCTCATTTTTATTACTACAATGCCACTTAAAACAGAATTCTTTGTCTTTGCCTTGATGAGTAGGAATAAAAACAATTCTACAGCCAACTGTCAGATAAAACAAACTCACTTCATGTCCTGTAATGACAAGGTCATGCACTACATAAAACCACCTTTAGATTTGGTTTGAGTAAGCTCAGATGAAGGAAAGCATGTATCTATATCTATATATCTATATATCTATATATCTATATATCTATATATCTAGATATAAAATGAGCGATTGAAGAGTTTAGATGAGTCATTCAGTCTCACCTGAGAATACATGTAGATAAAAGAGTGTAGCTTTGATGGAGGTACTGGTGAACTGGTTATGTTTTCATAATGACTTCTTTACATTATTGAATACTATGGGAACTTTAAGGCCAACTGCAATAACAGTTTCTCATGAAAAATTAACAAAGAATTTATGGAAATGTAGCAAAAGTCCCAAAGCAATTAGCTTAGATTTCTCTAGAGTCTGAGAAAAGCTTAGATAATTGCAGACAGAAACTGCATAAAGTGGCTATTTTCATTATCACAGGATACAGAAAGTCCATTTTCATCACAATGGGACACAATGATGTTAAAGCCAGCATGGAAAAATGTTTAAAGAGGTTGAGGCACAGTTTACAGAAAGGTTTGATTTACATGGCATTCAGATTCATGTTAAAGTGCTGAGGTGTTTTTTACCTGGTGTCTTTAAGTCAGTCTAGCGAAGATAATTGTACATTACTAGTAGGATGCACAGGAATTAGTTTAATTTTTTTTTGAGTGGAGAAGAGAGAAATTGTGATACTAATTCACACAGGAATATGCATTTGAAAGTATCCATTATATACATAAGAACACTTAAAATGCAAGTGCTGCACAGCTCAGAAGAAAAAGCAGTTGTGGCAGGCTAAGGTCATGTGAGAATCACCCTTCAAATCTAAAGAACATTTGGAGAGCACCTGTAACACCTCCTCAGCCCTATTTTCTGTTTTCCCTATGAGAACCATTGATGCATTTTATTTTATTTCACTACTCTGCACGTGGTGTGCTCTAGCTGATCTAATTACTCCTCACATGAACTGAAAAGTCACATTCTGGTTGGATGCCCATGCTCAAGAGATTTATAACACAAGCAGCCTCTTGTAATCGCAGATGTCCTTTGCAATGTCACATGCTTCGATCTGCAGTGTTTCCACCAAAGACCTCAATAAATGGCTGTAGGTAAAAGCTTTCTATTATAGCACTGAATAATTTCTACACTATTACAGTACAGCTCTGCAGTCATTATAGAGGTAAAATTATCATTGGTCTCCTAGGGGGTTTTAACTGCAGTCAGGCCTTATACATTCTCACAGCTGAGTAACACAAATAACATTCAGTCTAGCTATTAAGCTTGATTATAATCTTCTTTAGATCTGTGTAAATCACAGCATGTTTGCCAATATCTAGCATCAGTGCAAGTCTGAAGTACAGATGGGCTACCCATTTTTTCCAATAGTTTGTCAGTTTCCTTATCTGAACACCAATATATATCGGTATCTTTGTAACAGTGGCTCATTTAGATCCATTTTACAATGAACTAAACATGATTAATGTACACTAATGTATGGCCCTTTTTCCCCCCATGAAGTTTCTGATAACATTTTTTTGGATATATGGACAGGAAGGATAAACAGTTTCAGTGTTTTAATTAGCAAGGATTTAACACAGTAAATCAGAACTCATGAGTAGCTGCTTATCACCTTCACAAGCACAAACAATGTCTCTTCATATCCGTGCAGCCCCCTGTATCTGTTTATGTGTTTTTACTGTTTTAAAAGTAAATAGGATTTTTTCAAGGTATATGTTATCCTATCGTACGGTTGTTTTAGTTGATGATCAGTCAGTAATAAGCAATACTAAGAGGCAATGCTTAAATATTTCAGATGCTTGTGGTCTTGTTTTCCATGTCACATTTGATTTTTCTTTCTCCCAAAATACTGCTTCAAAAAAGAAAAAAGAAAAAAAAATAGAAACAATCCACAAAAAGATTCCTGTAAACTGGTAATGACCAAAACCCAATTTGATTCACTTAACCAAGGGTTTGCTTAAAACTCTGCTGAATACGAAACATTGACTTTAAACACCCTCGGATCTGAAACTTCTAGATGGTTTAGGTACTAGTAGGTGAAATGAAGTTATTGCTTAAGGGCTAGTTTAAAACTACTTGAAACATGTTTTGATTTACAGATTATGAATTCAGCTGAGCAGCAGAGGAACATATTTGAGGAACTGCATAAACAAATACATTCAGCTGTACTGCAGATTAACCTAAAGTGACACATTTATTTAAAAATCTGCCTACTACTTGTCCTCATTGATTAAATGTCCTTAAGAAAGTGAGTCTGATGAAACAGAAGTCATTAAGATTCAGCACACCTCCTCCACTCCTTTTGATGGTTGACACATTCCCTGGAGAGGGAGATTGGATGGCTGATAAGCTAACACTGAATTATAAGCACTTTGTGCAATGTCACCGGCAAATGAAAGATCTACTGTTTTGCTTGCAAAGCAGTAGTGCACCTTAACAGCAGAAAAATGTACATGGTGCAGAATTATTTCATTCTCTGTGATAAGAATATAAATTAATGAATATATATATGTATTTATATACATCATGCGTGCATTTTTATGGCAGAGACCAGCTTATAGTGTAACACAGTTTGTTTGGAGATACAGTACAATTGATCAGGAAAACAGAAGAGTCTAGGACTGTTTTGGTGTTGTCAGAAAGCTAAACAATCATGGTGTGATATTTCCACTGTGTGGGCCATGGGAACATTATTCTGAAGCCACTCCAGGGAACAGAGAAACAGCAAGGGATAATTCTTAGCCCTGTGCTACACTGAGTTCAAGAGATTGTGCTTGAACTTTAGAAGGACTGGGTGAAAATGGTTTTGATATTATTTGAAAAATGAGGTTTGACATTTGGTGCTAGTCTGCATCATCTCCTGAAGATGTCTGGAGCCACTCCTGCTAATTAGAAAAACTTCCATAAAGGCAACCATCTCAAATGGTCAAATAGAAACTAAAGCTGCAATCTCACAACAGTATACCCAGTAGTAATGGAGGCATAGAAAGGTGAGTTTTCCCTTTCCATCAATCACTCATTTTGATACCAGCACAGGAGATCACAAGGGTGCAATGTGACCTTGGATAAGGAGCCAGTCCTGCAGAAAAATAAATAAACCACGTGGTACCTACCACCAAAGATTAAACTAGTCTCCATATTTTTCCAGAGCTCTAGCATGAGCCCTATCTTTCCTGCCACCAAAAAAAAAAAGATACAACAAAAAAACCAACCAAACAAAAAGCCCCAAAACAAAACCAAGAAACCAAAAAAAGCCCTGAAAAAAACCCAAACACTTGGCTGTTCTCTAAACATTTTTAGCTTGTTGTAGCATCAAGGATCACTTGCATTTTAAATGTAGGTAGCAAATTTTGGGGTCTACCACCTGCTGTCTGCCCCTGTGTCAATACCATATTGGTTTCTCTTGCCACTGCTATTTCGGTTTGATGGTCCATGTATCTGTGGTGTTGCAACAGTTTTGATAGCTCCACATCAACTACTAAATCCAGTTCTTCTACTAATTTGGATTATTTTGGGCTACAAATCAGTCACACTTTAATAAAAAGCAGTACATAATTTTTGTGTCATGATGCAGTTCCTTTGCAATTATTATGAACATTTGCCTTAGCAAGCACTGTCCCTAAAACATCAGTCTAAACTGGCAGGAAAAGGAAGGGCTAGAGGTTAAGGCATTTAGAAAAATGGAGTAATTAAGTCAAGTCCCACATGACTGTTAATACCATGAGCTTGCTTGTGGGTTTCTCCTGCTGTTTGGAAAACAAAAACAAAAACAAAAAACATTTTTCACTGAGCAGGAGATTTAACAAAACAAGGTTTTCCACATAGCAATGTGCTTTATCCTGCACAGCACCATATATCTCATCAGTTTCTTATCTCTATGCTCTTTGCGACCCTGTTGCAGGCAGGAACAGGCTGCTCTGGAGCCCCTCATGCAGCCACTGGCCAGCCAGCTGCTGTAAGACAGCACTTGTTATGGCTGAATACAGCCACTCTTCCCCTCTGCAGAGGCACTGGGAATATTCCTGTCCTCTACCCAGCCGCCAATTTTCACAGAAGTTCTAGGAACTTTATTATACTAGATTTCTAGTCTGCTTTTAAATTCAATTGAATTGGCAGAATTATAGCATTACATTAAATGTCTTTTCCTTGTTATTACTCTAACTGCAAATTTCCTTTCTCCATTTCCACCTGGCAGTTTTATGTCTCAGAAGTATATGAAGAAAAACTCAATATTCCCTACATATATACCTTACGCTAAATACAGATATTTGTCACAGCATGTAACCCAGCACTCCAAATCACACCCTTTTGATGTTGGTGACAAGGAGGACAGGAGTAGCCATCATACAAATAAAGAATGGACAAATATTGAAGTTCTTGGTGATGGAGGTGTTTTTCAGGTAGATTGATAAAAAGCACAACTAAACACACCTTGTAAAACAAGTGGGTGGCCACATGTGTGCCACAGGATGACTTTTTTTGAGATCATCACCTTTGCCTTAAGAAAGAGTGAAAATTGTTAGGGCATACTGCATCTGAGCATCCTGACATACAGCATCTGGGCATCTCCTACAGTGGCTCTGTACAATCAGACACTGAAGGAGGGATTCAGCTGCCCACACACTGAGCAAAGGTAGTGTCATTTGAAGTACCTTTGAGCTGATTTCTAGCTGCCACTCCAGAAAGCCACAGGCTTCCCAAGCTCTGGCATCACCTCTCCACAAAGCTGTCAGGTATCTCAGACACACAAAGGTCTGGGAATTGCCATCTTTCAACAGTGCAAGACACCTATATGTAGGCAACAGAACCAATTCCTTAGATTTGTGAGTTTTTGTATCTGGGTGGGAGGACAGAAAAGTGGAATTGGAGGTGCTAGGAAATGGTTCAGCCATAGGGTTTCACTTGTGAGACCACTCCTGGATTGCAGTGTCCTCTTTTGGTTCCCTTGTGACAGACAAATACGGGCATGCTGAAGCAAGTCCAGAGGAGATCCCTCAAGGTGTTCAGGGAGCTGGAGCAATTTGCATGCCAACACAGGCTGAGGGAACTGAGTCAAAACTTAACTGATCCCAACTCTGAGCAACTGGATCTAACAGGATCACTTCTGAGTGGGAGATGGGCCCAGACAACCTCTACACATCCATTCCCTGTTATGTGAATCAGTGATTCAAGAGCCATGGCATCTCCAAGCTGAGCCCACAGCCCTTCATGTGGGCCAACAGAGGAACAAGTAAAAGATTGTGGGCCATAAGCAGAGACTCAGAGACACATCTATGCGATGCTGAGCCCATCTCACTGTAGTCTCGTGGCCTCTGGACTCCCAGCTTGTGCTGCCGGTTGGCCTTCACCATGGAAAACATTTTGCTGTCCTGAGACTACAAATCCCTGGTGACTTGGCACACAGAGCCACCTGAAGTGCAATCTTTCTGAAACATTCTGTCAATGTAACATCTCAGTTTTGAGTGTGATAACAAGGAAAACCGTTTAAGAAGCATCTCTCAAATTCCTTAGCAGTTAAGTTTCTAAACACTTGCAGAGGTGGTTTCTATCACTTGGATGGACCGTTTCTTGTTTAACAGCTATCATGAGAATGATTAAAATGCCTTGTAATAATTTTAGTTCAGCTGCTATTGCTATTGCAGTTCTGAACAGTCCAGGTTAACACAGCCTGCATCTTAAGATGTCTGAAAGGTACTGACAGCTCTATAATTATATCTCTCCCATAAAGGAAGTCATGCAAAGCAGAAAAAAAAGAAGCAAATAGCAGACTGTGCAACTCCAGCATAGTAAGCTTATGTTATGTACTTGACTGATTTCAGAAAACCAAAGCTATTCATGTTGGAAAAAAAGACCAAAACCAACAAAAAATACAACCCTGCCCCCAGAAAAGACCAACCAAAACAAGCTATTACAATACCAAAACGTTGATCCAAGCGGACTTTTAGCACACAGGTTTTAATCCGTTGAAGTCCCTGCAGATAATGCCACAGAGAGAAAAAAATGCCCCAATATTACCTGATTTCTGCCCTCATTTCATTATGCTTTTAATAGGTATTCTGTACATGCTGCTGAGAATGTATATTTTCAGAAAATAGGCATATGTACAAATATACATATTTGTGATAGAAACAAAATTTTACATCCCATTTATTAATTTTTAATTACTCAATATAACACTTCATATTAATCAGTATTAATTTCTGTCAGAAAATTTAATACTCCAAAATATGATTATGCACTGTAAATAATAGCTTTGTTAACTGAATTCTGAGAAAAATTACAAGAAATTAAAAAAAATCAATTTAACTGGTTTTGTCATTACAGTTGAATGTTCTTTACAATAAACCAAAACCCAGACTGAGAAGAAAATATAATTGCCTACTTGCTTTTGCACCTTTAGAGTGGTGCAAAATCTCTATTCCAGAATGTTCATTAAATCTTTGGAAAAATGCCCAGGATTCTTCATTAGCAGAAGTATTTAATCTCATTGATATATGATCCTCCCTACCTGTGTGAGTTCCCTCTATAATTTAGTGAATCACAGAATCACAGAATTATTGAGGCTGGAAAAGACCTCTAAGATCATCATGTCCAGCCTATGACCTAACACCACCATATCAACTAGACCATGGCACTAAGTGCCACACCAGTCCTTCTTTGAACACATCCAGGGATGGTGCCTCCACCACTTCCCTGGGAAGTCCATTCCAATGTCTGATCACCCTCTCCATGAGGAATTACTTTCTAATATTCAGTCTAAACCTCCCCAGGTGCAGCTTCAGGCCCTGCCCTCTTGTCTTGTTGCTAGTTGCCTGGAAGAAGAGCTCGACCCCCACCTGACTACAACCTCCCTTCAGGTAGCTGTAGAGAGTGATATGGTCCCCCCTGAATCTCCACTCCTCCAGGCTAAACAACTCCAGCTCCCTCAGCCAATCTCTATAAGACTTTCCCTCTAGTCCTTTCTCCAGCCTCATTGCTCTCCTCTGGACCTGCTCCAGCACCTCAATATCCTTCTTGAAGTGAGAGGCCCAGAACTGCACACAGTACGCGAAGTGAGGCCTCACTAGTGCTGAGTACAGGGGCAGAATCACATCCCTACTCCTGCTGGCCACACTATTCCTGATGCAAGCCAGGATGCTGTTGGCCTTCCAGGCCACCTGGGCACTCTGCTGGCTCATGTTCAACCAGTTGTCAACCAGTACTCTCAGGTCCCTCTCTGCTGGGCTGCTCTCCAGCCACTCTTCCCCCAGTCTGTAGCGCTGCCTGGGGTCATTGTGGCCAAAGTGCAGGACCCTGCACTTGGTCTTGTTGAATTTCATGCCATTGGCCTTGGCCCATCAACCCAGCCTGTCCAGGTCCCCCTGCAACTTCTTCCTACCCTCTGGCAGATCAACATTCCCCCCTAATTTGGTGTCATTTGTGATTTTATTACTAAATCTCCACATACAGGTTGTCAATAAAGATGCTGAAGTCTTAGTGCAAAAGGTTGAGGCTCTGTGGTTATTGTATGAGCAAAAGCGATGGTCTCACACCTGTGCCAAATATGTGACTGTGCATTATTTGACCCTTACTGGTAATTTTTTCGACCATAAAC
This sequence comes from Apus apus, assembly GCF_020740795.1. Classification (NCBI taxonomy): domain Eukaryota; kingdom Metazoa; phylum Chordata; class Aves; order Apodiformes; family Apodidae; genus Apus; species Apus apus. Next base: position 63,135,274 of record NC_067312.1, on the reverse strand, counting down.
TAATTCTTCTGGAATTTAATACATGAAAAGAAAGACTGGATTGAACTACACCTGTTTCCTTTGGTTTAGAGCGCCTGGGTTGTTAGTAAAGGCTGGATAAAAATTACTAATATTTTGAAATACTAAATTCTTCTATATCACACTGTCAATAGCTTTCTTTGCATCTAAGGGATGGCAAGTGTGCCCACTTCCTCAGCACACAATGCTAAACAGGTCAATGCTTCCGCTCTCTAAATCTTCACCAGTACTTTGCACTTCTTGGGGAAAATTTGTGTAATCTCATTTCTTTCAGGTACATGTGTTCACAGCAGACTGTATAAAGTAGTGTTAGTACCAGTTTATGTCATGCCAACTTGCTGCAGCTTTGATATAATAAATCACGAAAGTAAAAACTTGATTGTGAGCTTCAAAAAAAACCCAAAACGGACCTCAAATTACTCAGACTACAGCATACTATGCTCCGCTGAGTATATTGTGTTTTTTATACTCAAATCTGAAAATTCTGAAAGAACTATTAGAAAAATCTGAGGAAAGACATAACTGTGAAACATCTGAAATATTTGTGGGCTCAATAGAAAGGAATTTAAGTGTATTGCTAAAATGAAGAAAAAAAAAGTAGTGTTCTTTAGGAACTGAACACAAACTTTGTAGCTGATAAAAATTTGAAAATTAAGAATATTTAAATCAATCAGATATTCAAAGTTAGCCACATATGCTTGGCCATACTCCTACTAGCCATGTGGTATTTTTTAGTATAAATTCAGAGGTGCGCGTAGACTTAGCATTTTGCCTGGCTTGAAGCTAGAAGGCATCATATAACTTTCCAGCTGGACTATGTATGTATTTCAGGAAAATACAGGCAAGTTTACAAGAAGTGTGCATGCTGTTATAATTATGTAGCTCAGAAAATAATGTGTCAATATTACCTTGACAAAGGTTGTCCTGATATTAATGAGATGCCTTCCACCAGCATGTATTTCCATAAATGCATATTAATATTTAAAAATGTCAGCTATGATTGAAAATTATTTTCTGTTTGCTTAAATTTTAGCTTGTTCCAGGTGAAAAATGCACTGTTAGAACACCAGGATGTAGCAGAAGGGCAGATATTAATGGGAAAATAATGTTTTCACTAAAGAAAACAACCAAAATATTCTTTAAGGATAAAGGAGGATCTTTCAAGAAGAAAAGACCTAGCCAAGAGAATAGTATTTGGAAAGACATTGAAACAGTCTTTTCAGTCATGACATTATAGCTCTTTTGCATCACATTTCTTGGCTAAACAGAGATTATCAAGACAAAACCCACACATGAAATACACTAAACATCTCGTATGTGTATCAGTGAAGCCCTTGCTCTCCCTGAAATCAGCAGCAGCCTCTGTAAGCACACCACCTTTGAACATCACAGTCTGATTTGGGAGCCTAACTTCCTTGAAAATCTGGGACACTCTGTATATTCTCCCTATCATTTAATAGACTGTGATAATGAGAAACTCTTGTTTAGTTTAAGTGGTTAAATATCCTGATGGATTCACTGCAAGTGGTATGAAGCTGAGTGACTGTAGCATTTTTTTCTCTTTTATCTCCTTTTACCTTTAATCTGTTTCTCCATCAAGTTTTTATCATATCTAACTCTTAGAGATGTGATTCAAAAGCTACTGGTGACAATGGCAACCTCTTATTGCCTTCAAAGGGCTTTGGACCAGCTTGCAAACAACTTAGAAAAATTATTTCCTAAACAAAGAGAAATCAGGTATTTACTAAAAGTGATGAAGAAAAACAAGTAATTCAAAGGTATTTTCTCTAGGCCTTTTTCAAGTTTAACCAGAGGCAGTACATTCCTGTCAATTAATTTACGTTAATATTGATCAGTATATATTAACTGTGCAAAGGCTACTCTGTGTAGTAACACTATGAGTATCACCAGCATTAATCCCACAACAGTTTTTGTAATGAAATAAAACTCTGTACTTTCCCTTCACAATTTATTTTTTTTGTGAATTTTCATTCTTAAAGGGTTTTAATTACAGTTGTTGAAGTAGCAGTACCTAATATTTTACTCCTGCATGCAGTGGCAGTCTTGAAAGCACAAGAAAACAGGCACCACATAGTATACTGGATTAAACTGTTTCATATGAACGTCACTGGCTTGAATTTAGTGCATTTTGGCATAAATCAAGGAGCATCTGCTCTAAGCAATGATGAAAAACACAGTGACAAAAATGCAGTCTGTGAGACAACAACATTTATGCCATTGCTGCTTGGTCAGCAGTAGGAGAACCTCCTAAAATTGGAAAGCCATTTTGCCTTAGCTTCACATATTTTGTTAAAATATGCCAGAAGCTTAGAAGTATAGCAAAGCTATTTTTACTTGCAGTTTATTCAATGCATGGTTTATTGCATGACAGGGATTTTCTCAAAGCAAATCTGAAATCTTCTTAACAGCCTGGCATTTCTTAGCCATTTCTCTGTGGCCCAACACTCTAGGAAGAGAGGGTGCACGAAGCCGTATTATATCTTGACATGCTGCAGCAGCCAACATTTCTTCACCGCTCATGTATCTACTTTAAAAGTAGGCGACAGTAAGAATGAGTTCAGCATGTGATAATGAGAGATCATAAACAGATATTATGTTAATTTGCAAAAAATTACACTGGTTCCTGTCTTACAGCTATAAACACTGCCAAGAGGAAACAATATACTGCATTGCATGGTTCTTAGGGTAAGCTCATATACCCTATATAATTCAAATTAGTAACAGGAAAATCTGTGTAGCTGAGCAGGACTTAAACAACATGTCTTTCATGTTGGAAGTGATTGATAGGGCTGGAAAATGTGTACAGCAAAAAATCTGATGATAGATTCCAAATAAACCATATCAAGCAATTAGGTATAACCCAGTTGTCACCGTATGTTAGTAAATTACTTAAAAGAAACATACACCTGGATTTGCTGGAGGAATACAGAAAATCTCCATATGTCAACTACCTCTTAGACTGACCTGAAAAGCAAGTACCCTATTACATTTCTGTGTTAGTATTTGAATTTTCTTTGCATGCTCTGTTTTTGAAAGGAGTAGTACTCTATATTTTAAAATTCCTTCTGTCCTAAAGTTATGCACAAAATTACTAATAGTCTACATATAAACAGTTGTGTTTATCTCCTTTCTTATCCAGGCTATTTGTCATAGAGATATAAGTGAAACTTTATTTTCACTTGACTTCTTAGGTTTCTCTTTTTCTTTTTGTAGACTCTGACTTGTAGTTAACTAACTGTATGCTTTCAGGTCAAGCAACACAGCAGAGTTAGACAGTCCTAAGACTAAGTGAACCAACATAATTAGAGGTTTGAGCTAGAGAGAAGAGAAAGAGATTGCAGCATCCCTGTTTACAAGCTTGTGGGAAAAAAATTGAAAGTAACGACCCTAATGCTATGAATACCAAACCCCACCCTCTTTTTGCACAAAAAGATTGTATTTGAATTTTTTTCACAGTTAAAAAATTGAAGTTAAAAAAGAGACAGTTAAAAAGGTATGCTTCCTAAAAAGAATATAGAAGCAATATAGAAGAGAAGAGGAGAGGAAAGGAAAGGAGAGGAGAGGAAAAGGAAAATACCAATAATAGGACCTCTGATAAGTTAAATTTGAAACTGAAATAAAAAGTCCAAAAGATTTTGAAGAGCCACTTGTTAAAAGCAAAAAGTCTTGTTATAAAGTATATTTACGTGTGTTAGAACCAGGAACCTGATGGACTAGTATGTGATTGTGGTGTAAAAGAAAGATAAAAATCATAGAAAAGCAAACCAGATTATTTTAGTTCTTTCACTCAGGAGAAAGTCCTAAAGGTTTACTGGTTGGGTCCATTCTCCATGACAGAAGTCTATGGAACTGCTTAGGATGAATTGTCAATAAAACCTGCTTTTAGAAAATCAACAGGGAAAAGAGGAGCAAATTACTAAGATTAACTATTGTCAGTTATTAATTGAAATAAGTAATATTTGGGGGAAAAAATCACATTTGGGAAAAAATCACATAAAAGAGATCATAAGAGACTTGTAGAATAAAATAAGGCCTAGATAACAGTGAAACAGTAAGAATTAGACAAAACCAGATTCCAGTTAGAGAAAACACTCCCCAAGCAGTCACCAGCCCAGCCTTGAGACAGGCTTGCAGGACACCCACAGGACAGATGGAAGAGATGGAAAGGAGCACTCCCCACAGCTTGTCTTGGTTACAGCCTTGAGCACTGGGGAAAAACACATTGAGTAATTGAAATCACCAAGTTAATACATTAATGAGCCATTAGCATACTAAAATTCACACCCGCAGGCTAGAGGGACCCCTACAAACAACAAGCCCCCCCACTCTCAGTGAAATTCCTGAGTATTGCCACTTTAAACAGAAGCGAGGGATTAGTGACCCATTGTGTGTGTCAGTGATAGAATAATGTCAGAGATAAAGTTCTTTCTCATGTTTTTGGACATAAAAGTAACACTCATGTTTCAGGAAACTGAGCTTGCTTTGTGGAACACCCCGCTGCTCCCTGTTCTGTGCAGAACTGGATATTAAAGCAAATAACTCAACTCTGTGTGTGGATTGGCTCCTTGCACTCTGGGTAACAGACCCCGCTTTCAGGACAACAGAACCACCTTGAAACAATCTAGATCTACGATGGTGCCTCGATTCTGCACCTTCTTTTCACTCCTTTTCTGTCTGCTTCCACCTGCTTCCATTTATTCCTTGATTACAGGCTTGCAGCCCCTTTGCAGATTTGTTCTAAAAAAAGACTTTATTGACACTGTAATTTGGGGAGTGCTCCTAGCAGTTGATGGAATGCAGGTGCTCAGATGCTCCATTAGGTATCTCTGAAGGGTGGAGAAGGTGAACACTTCACTCACACAGTCTTTTCCCCTTACTTGTAGTGTTGTTGCCAGCATTAACTCGAGACTTCCAAAGGAAAGCAGATACAATTTTAATGAACCACTAAGCAGGCAAAAGGGAAAATATGTATGAAGAACTGAGAGCAATGCAAATAATATTATTATGCCACTATATAAATCCTTGACTACAGTAAACTCAAGAATCTTGATTCCTAAATATAGATCTGGTCACCTGATTAGAGAAGGTCTTGCAGGAAAATAGAGGAAAGGAAATCAGGGATGCTCAGACATATGGAATGACTTTAAAAAAAACACTAAATTGGTTTTGAAGGTTCTGTAGAATAAGAAACAGCTTCAGAGGAACATGATGGCGAGGCATCTGTAAGTTAATGAGTAGTACTGAAAGGTGAAAAAAATGTTTCCTCAGTCTTTCTTGTAATACCAGAAACAGGGAGCATGCAATGGAAATCTCAGGAAATAAATTTAGGAGAAACAAAAATAACTTTCATAATTCCACCTATAATTAACATTATACTGCTATTTGCTACAGAAGACTATGAAGGCCTTTCTTGTAAATGGATTCAAGGAGAGATTTGGCAAATTCACAGAATTGGGCTATTCAGTGGCTAATAAGAATGAGGCTCTGGATGTAACTTCCAACTCAGAGAGTCTCTAACCCATTGATTGCCAGAAATTACTTATACTACTTTTACTATGGTGTAAGTCCATAGTATATGCCATGCTGTATCCCACTCTGAATCACCTTGTATTAACACCTGTTTGTTACTGGGCTGGACTGATCCTTGATTTGACCTGTTACAGTCCGACAGTCCTTCTTATTTCTTTGCACGGAGCTAATATGTGGTTTTTTTGTTTGTATGTTTTTCGGGGGTTTTTTGTTTGTTTTTGTTTTTCTTAAAAATATTACTTTCATATTATAAAATGTAGCAACTTCAAACTTGCTACATACTGTTTCTGTAATAAAGAAACTAGCATCATTCTAACTTAAAAAAAGCAAAGGAGCAGTGTACATAATAATTGTGCTATTTATAATGAATAACCTTTTTTCCCATTTTAATTGGAATAAATTGGCAAGCAACGACTCACAGATTCACAGATATTAATCGCAGAATTCAGACATTCCAGACATTCCTGACAACATGTTTATTATCTTTGCTTCCACTATTTTAGTATTAAAAAAAAAATCCTTACAGTTAATTATGCTGTTAACAGCAATCCAATATTGCATACAGGACTCATATATTGCTATAGACCAGGTGAAAAGAATAGAAATACAGAGTTAAACATATTTTGTATAAATGAAAGGTAATCAAATGGAAATGAAGTGTACATCCATTCCAATGTGTATAACTTTTTGCTAAACTAAATTCTCCATAAAACATTAATTTGGGTGATAAGAACTTTTTTTAATGTATTTTTTTATTTTTTTTATTTCAGCATATGGGAAATAAAGTAGCAAGTTCTAACTTCTGCTTCTGCAGAAGGAAGTGTAAAAGAAAAAAATCTCTCTTCGTTAAGTGGATCAAGTGAGACAAAAATCAGAGAGCAGATATGTACATCTAGCACAGATGATGAAACTGGCTAGACACTCTGTGTCTCCAAGACGAGATCTTGTTTTTGGGGGAACTGCTGAGACCACTTTCTTCCTGAGTCAAGTCCATGAAAAATGTTGTACCTGCAAAATAACTTAGATACTATAACAAGGAAACAGGTAAAAATGTCCTCTCAGAGAGGAGAGAGGACAATTAAAATTAATAGCAACTCTACCTAATTTGCATTTTCTAAGGAGACCCAAAGCATTCAGTCACCAAATTCAGATGCATTTTTTTCTGGGATGGCCAATATATGTGCAGTTGAGGCTGATGCAGAGGTGTGCACATTTTCCCAGTCTCTGCATGAGGCCTAATGATGTAGAGACAGAGTCGGAGATAAAGATGTCCCAATGGCAACAGAATACTATGGACAGGTTCTTCCAGGGAAATGGAGGAGCCAAAAAGTGGAAAGTTTGAAGTGAATAATGCTGTATCACAGAAAGGAGATATGGAGATATCTCGTATCAGGGCTGAAATTCCTTTCTGCTCATCTTTGCCACAAGTGGCCTATGACAGCTGGTCCTATAGATATAGTCCTATAGATATCTGGGTGTTTTCAGTTTCAGGTTTTAAAAGATACACAATGGTGAACAGGTAAAAGTCAAGGGTGGGCAGTGTTCACAATCTGCAAGAACTTAATGAAGTTTTTGCCAGTGAATAGTCCCATTCCCCAAGTTGTCTTCTGAGCACAAGATGTTGTTGATTCCCTCCATCTCTCTTTTTTTTAATCTGGTTTAGATAATTGGAAAGCAAACACTGCAGATATATTTATCCTCCACTCTGCAACAGCTTCCACAAAATCTCTGTCTGAAGTAGAAAATACAGAATTATAGCTATTCATCAGTTTTAATAAGCATACTGTGGAGCTATTGCAGGCAAATGTTGCCTTAGATTGGTCTACATTTATTTCTGGGCAGCAAGTCTGACCAAGTCCCACAGACTGAGGACTAGTGGATTAATAAATTTATTATTCTCACCAAACTGGAGAATCAAGGTGGTCCAAACCAGATGTAATATACATTATTCTCCACTTTCTCTCCATAAAGAGACATATGGCTGCATATATGCTATATGATTTAAAATTAAGAGGCATTGCCAGCAGTCCAAAATTTATGCATTTTAGGAAGCATATACTGTTTTAAAATAGTGTGAAAAATTACTTCTGTATAAAGTGTAACCTTCAAATTTTTGGAGCTCAGCAGCACACCCACCTCTCAGCAGGATTAAGAATAACACAGTAACAGAAAATCAAAAAGCTGATGGAGGAAATCTAAACACGGAAAAGCAGCAGTGCTGTCTGTCCTCAGCTGAAGACCCATATGCATTACAAAGAAGATCCTTTGTGAAAGAAAATGAGATTTTTACTTCCTCAGTTTTATCTTGATATGCAGTTGAATTTGTCCCTTTGCCAAGAACCCAGCTAAGGATGTTTTTCAGTAAGAGTAAAAGGAAGCATAATTTTAAAAGTAAACCTTTAAAGGTATATGCAGTTTGCTTGGCATACTTTGTTTTCCATGGATAACCTTTATTTTCACCATAAATTACCCCTCTCACTTCACAAAGGGTGACTATCACAGAATGGAGGGGAATTGGGGAATTATGCACACCCAGCTGCTATGTTAATTGTGTGCTGTTTGTTCAACAGCAACATTAGGAAGACAACACCCTCCTTATAACTAAACCCTCCTAATAACACTTATGTAAAACTTAAGGTCTGAATATTCTATTTTTATGAGTAACTGGATATTATGATATTAAAATAATTACTAACCCAGTGCCTGAATATTTGATCTGAACTCTGTCAATACTCTAATGGCAGTAGTCTTGGAAACTACACATCTGCCACAGGATTAATTACACACATAAAACACTACCATTGCCCTACATTTTCCCTGAGGTAGAGAGGCTGCTACAATTAATAGTGGCTCTGTATGACATATGAAGGAATAAACATGGACAGAAACCCAGTGGATAGAAAGATCTCTTCCTGACTCACATTAGAACAAGTTGACTGACCTTGCTAGTTCAACATTACTCTTTAAGGCCTGCAAGCAATGTTAAAAAAAGCCCTAATCCACAAATTCTTCAAAATTTTCTGTACAGTTGAGAAAACTCCTATCTGCCATGGCACATTGAATTATTTTAAGGTAGGATGTGCTTACAGGTATGCGGCCATACGACCCAGGTGCCATACTTGGTGAGTCACCTTTCCTGCTCACTGTTAATAGTGGTGGTGCTTCTTGTACTAGTGTTAAGTCTAAACCATTAGAAACTTTGGAATTTTGGCTTAGAGCTGGTCTTCAGGCACAGCAGGGAGAAAACATTTCCTTTTATAATGCATCAGGCAGGCACTGGTTCAGTTGTGACAGAAAAGAAAGAAAACTGGAGGAAATATTTCAAAGACAGTCCATTGTTTACAATTAAAATTAACAGACCAGAGTTCAAAGGTGACATACAAGTATGCAATTAAGGCCATGAGCAGACCCAAGCAAGCAATTAGGTGAGAATTATAATAAATGTAAACTGGAGCTAATCTATTGATCATGTCACTTCTTCACGGTTCATTATTTCTTTAGACGTCCTTTAATAAAGACCCCAAGTTGTCCTCCCTACTTTTGTCACTGAAATTTGAAGTACTAAATTACTGAGCCCTTTGTTAATCCCAAGCAGTTTGTTTCTGTTCCTGGTACCTCACCCTTCTTTTACAGGATTGATTGCATCCTGCATGACGGACTGAGAGCTGCAGCTAGTCATTGACATGACAAAGGTATTTGCCTTCAGCTGCCTTAGAGAGTGAACATGTTCATCAGCCAACTAAAACTCAGACTGATTTTGTAATTTACACTCACATCGTTATAAAACAGTTTGCCCTTATCCCTGGGTGGGACAACAGTTGCATGTAAAAGTCAGGAACCAGCAGTGTACAGGGTGCCATTACAAAAGTAATTGCAGTGAAGATGGAAGCAATTGAAACTGACTGATATTCTAATAACATAGCAGGTTAAGGAAATGAACGTTTTGCCTGAGTGGATGCCATGACACCATAACTTCTGGCATTGCCCACCTTGTGAATTAAAACAAAACAACAAAAAAGGTTGCTAGTGATTATTTTTGTTGGAGTACACAGAAAATAGTGCCCAGGCTACCTGCCAGTGCAGATGCAAGGCCTGCAGGTGACAAGGAAGGTGGAGAAGATAGTGTCTTACCTTGATATTGATGCAAAAGGGATAATGCAAAAGAGGACAATGAGTTAAGACTGACTGGCCCCCTGGGTATCCTGCAGAGTCCCTTGATACAACACTGATACCACCACACTTCTTATTTACTCACAGTCACCTGTAACATTACAGTGTTCTCCAGAATTCGTTTTTCCACTGGCATGAAAATAAGCAAGGTGCATTGTTCTCTCACTTTTACATACTCAGATTCTAAGTCCATGCATTTTTGGTGCTTGAGTGCACAATGTGGAAGCCTGAGCATGTCTACCTGTCACTGTATAAAGTGCTTGGTCTCCCAGTACTTCAATGCAGTGGACAAAGCCTTGTAAACAAACAGGGACACTGTACTAATTTTCCACAATTTTTTAGTCCATAGGTGAGTGTTTACAGCTAATGTCAGAAGTTTACACCCTCATACAAGAGGCTGAAGTCCTGGATTAAATTTACTTGTTTTTTTTCCAGATGTTTTGCTTCCACAGAGATGTTACCACCAGGCTACAAACTTCCTTTCTCCCTAGGGTAAACTGTCACTGGAAGTTTCTGAGTGATCTTCTGCTTTGCTTTTTCTCCTGTTGACCTTATATAGCTGATCTTGCTTTTAGGTAAGAACACTGCTATATCAGAGGAAGGTAGCCTAGTACCTCATATAGTGTGACTCTTCATATTTCTCATTTTTGAGGCTGCTCTTGCTATTCCAGAAAGTCTCTGTACATATGAAAGATATGAAAAGACCAAACATACAGGTCAGCATTACAGACCTTTGCAAAAAGTCTTGTGTTTAGCTTTTCTTGTTGACTCCATCTGGACTTCCAGCACCTCTCAACTTACCCACCTCAGGATTAATTCATATGGCCCAGGTGCTTAGTTACTGTGATTCACAGCACACCAGACGTGTTGTTGCACTATGACTTTGGGAGCTGAGCCATGTCTTTCAAGTATCTAAATGTCTGTCAACAGAGGGCCCTATGTTCCAATTATTTCTGCCAATCTCAGAGATAGTACCGTGATGATCACAGAAAACGAGATCAATTACAAGTCCAGCAGCCCACCTTATAAGATATCTGGTCTTCTTACCAAGAGAGAGCAAACAAAGACTGTAGACAAAGCCCATCCTAACATTTTGGACACTTAATTTACTCAAATCTGTAGTCCAATGTCACCAAGCTCCTAGAATCTACATGAGAAAAATATTTATTAGAGAGAGGATGTTGCTGTTCATATAAATGTGCCTATTGGAGGAAAATGTAACAATATTATAGTAACGATAAGGTGTAGAGAGCGTAAGCAGGCTTTGCAATTAACAGCAGCAGAGATTACCAAATTATGATAAATACAAACTTCGAGATAATCTTCATGGTACTAGCAATATACAATAGACACAAGAAGTCTTGCAATAGTGTATAATGACCACTGTTATCCTAATCAGCAAAATCGCTCTCATCATTAAAATTTAATTAAGGTTTTCTCTTTGCTCTGTGTAATTATTAGAGAAGCTTCTAGTGAAGTCTAATTGCCCTATCACAAATGAAAAGAGAAAGCTCCTTTGTCCAAAAAACAAGTTTTCCTTTGAAGCAAAAATATTACATAACCGACTTTCAGAAATAATTAGGTCTACAAAAGGTATAATTAAGGTGCTAGAAGGAAGAAACAGCTACTGTAGGTGTAACAGATTCCATGCAAATTCTACATTTTTAATATTTTTTTCTTCCTTCTTGGCAAGAAAAGCACGAAGAGAATTTGATGGTCAATAATGAGAGACACCTGATTTGCCATGACTCTCAGAGAAAAAATACACTGATCTGGGTCAACGAGGTGACAAAGTGGCCCTGTCTCCCTTCCTTGACTAGATAACAAAGTGGAATCTCTTTTGCATTCCCAAATGCCAGCTATCCACTAGTGTGTGGGTGCACCTCCTTCCTTCCCTCCAAATAGAACACAGCTCCTGCTTTAGATAAAAAAGACACAACTGGCAAGAGCTTTCTAGGAGTGAGTTTACCATTATTCATTTGAGGATTTTTTTTTTTCTTGTTTAATTTTAGAGTGAAGTAAATCTAATGCACAATGGTTGTCTTTCTAGAAGAACTGAAGTGGATAAAGGTATTTTTGCTCTAAATTGCCACTGCTTTTAGGCCACAGTCACTTCATTGCTAGCTTTCAATGCTTTTTCACACTATGTGTTTATAGGGAAGCACAGTTTTACAGTGTTAAAAAACACATCTTTGTTTTGTTAAGAAATGTCTTAACAAATTATTTTGGTTAATGATATTGATGTCTTGTTGTTATTCTACAGTTGCAGAATGATGTGTTCTCCTATGTTCATGCTCATGCATAACACATGGTGTAGGAACAATGAGCTTTTTGTTGCAAGAAATCGAGAGCTAAAGACCCTGATTAGTGGGAATTTATTTGTTCAAAAATTACTTTTGCTTTTCTTGCTTCCCAAAACAATGTAATCCCATAAATGCAGTCTACTTTAGGAGATGCATTAGATAATGAAATTTGGATAATTCATGTAATTTAATTCTGCTGATTGTTGGAAGTGGTAGATAAAACTAAAAAGACCTCTCTGGATATAATTTTGGAGACTCCAGAAAGAAGTATATATGTGTTCTTCACTGAAATAAATAGAAATTCACATGGTCTTTTTTATTAATATTCAATAAAATGTGATCCTTACAAACTAATTACATTCACATAAAGCCCTTAGGCATCTCTCCTTTTCATTATATGGTGCTTCAAAATCTGTTTAGGATTGAACCTGTGTATCAAAGCAAAGTTATCAAATGATGTAAAGCTAAGATGCCTACCTTTCTTCTGGCTGCTTCGTAGAGAAAATTCTACCTGATGGAAAACTGTTGGTGTTACAGTGTCTTCGGAATGAGCTATAAACACTCATGTACTCTAACCCTAAGCAATGAAACAATTATTCCTCATCAGATTAAGTCTGCTGCAACAAAACAGGGAACTAAAAAAAAAAAAAAAAAGGGAGAGATGTACATTATGATTAAAATTCTCTGTGACTAAATTTAAGACTCAGCATATCAGGGGGTTTAAAAATGTGATGGACATCTCACATGGAAGCCTACCCTTCTCCCACAAAACACATAAGTTATATATAGGTTCCACAGATTTACATCCTACTGACTCCAAATACATACAAGTGCATTTTAAATTGCTTGCTAAAATCCCATTACATCACTAACAAATAAGCAGTACTTACAGTTGACCTCACTCCATTTTTTGCTTGTCTATGGCTGTACTTAAGCCACACACATAAAATCTTTGCTGAATCTTTGTTTCCCTTGACAACCAATGGTTTTCTTCCTTACCCCCTGCCTTCCCCCAGTCTGTCTATCAGACGGAGCAAGAACAGGCAAGGCTCCCCTAAAGACAGAATCAAGCTTAGATTCTGCAAAAGCTACACAAGTGCCTTTGAAAAGTCTCCAAATAGGTTGAAGATTGACATTTTTCAAGAGAGAGTTCAAAACTTAGGGCATATTTTGTCTTAAGTAGAAGACCATGTCCAGAAAGGAAGAAGAGTCATGTGTCTTCAACTGCTTGGCAAACTCTGATGGGGTTTTTCTACTCAGAGCTTGAACCTGTGGAAATCATGTATTCCGAATGCACCAATGCTCTAAGGTGACTAAATTTTGCATATTGTATGATATATTTAGCAGTTTAAGAGACACAATAATTAGATGCATAAATATTTTTGTTTACAAAATATGGGAATGACTGTTTTAAATGCCAGAGGCATAGTAAGGACATCTATGTTAATGTATGGGAGGAGACAATGAGAGTGCCGGATGCTATATATGTAGGAACCATATGATTAGACAGGAAAATTAAGCCTTCTAAATTAACAATTTGAAGTATAACCTTGTACTTCGAGAAATGCAAACAATATGCAATAACATCATTACAAATCAACCATGTTTTAACCAAATCACTTCAGGCCAAATTTTGTAACGTATGTATGCAAAAATATATTTTAAAAGAGTTTTTTTTAATCTATAAAAATATTGATTGGTCTGCTTGATAAGAAATATGCCAATACAGTCTCATTAATGTCAAACACATTCACTGTTGTTTTACACACAATAGTGTCAGCTGTGTTCAGCTGGGGGTGTATCAGGTGTATATTTATATGGGTGAACAAACTGGAGATACTGAGATAAATTTTGCAGAGAAAACATTTGTAATGTGTGTATTTGAAAACCTAGTATGTCTAGTCTGACTAGCCTTTCCCTGCTGTTTCAAAGTATCTTGATTAAAGCTTTGTTTCTGAAAATGTATACCTCATTATTTTTATAGACACTAAACTGGGTAAAAATATTAGACATTGTAGACCACTGTTGCTTTCCAAGCCACTTGCCAAGATAAACTCACTATATTTTTTCTCCAACATTTTTTCCCACTGCTATATGTTTCAGAATAATCTGGGTTTTAGGTAAGCTAATACAGGAAATTAAATTAGTTTGTAGAGCTGTAATGATAAGCATTTCAAGCTGTCTGAATGTGGAAATATTGAGCCCCATGCCTGGATACTATAAAGAGTATAAATAAGATAGTCAGAAATGAGAACAACTTCTGTGTGAATACACCTGGAGCTAACTGAGAGGAACTACAATTTGTTATCACAAAAGGATAATGACTGTCTGGAAAATGTGACAGATGCCTCTGAAATACTGGATGACATGGAGACCATGGGTATGAAGTTACGATTCACATTTAATGCGGCATAAGAACTAGCTCCAACTAAATGAAAACTATAAGGCAGAAAGCTTAAACCTGAAAAAAAGCAGTGAAGGACAGTGGAACTTACCAGTACCACTTGTTTTAAAACAAACAAAAAAAATAACTTATGTTATATGGACATGGGACAGTTAGATACATTCCTAGAAGAGGGATTCACCAGGATCACATGCATAATCATTGGTTACATATCCAAGTCCCTGCAGCATCAGCAAACTGACAACAACTACAGGGAGGAAGAATTATGGTAGCTTCCCTTCTCATACTTCCCCCCTTAGCAAATGTAAGTGGCTATGACCAGTAACAGAAAACAGAGCTAAAAAGATCTTGACTACCTAACTACTTTGTAGAGAGATTGTGCAAACAATTTGAGGGTGACATGAAAGTGTAGTGAAATCTATAAACAGACAAAAGAAAGGTAGAAAATAAACAAATATGTCCTTTTCAGGTCCCTGATCACATGGGTTGTCCTGTGGAAAAATAAAATGGCTATATTGAGATAAAAGTTAATAATCAAGGGTTATTTACTACCATATGGTATGTTAGAAGCAAATAGTTCAGAAAAGCATGAGGTATTCAATGGAAACGATGGATGACAAGTGTGAATATTTGTCAGAATGTAATAACCCTTCTCTCTAGGTTTACAAAAGAAAGAAGAAAATATTTCAGACAGACATAAGAGTGAAACCAGAAGGTCTGCAAGGCATGCCACTAGGCACCTGAAGGAACATGCAAAGATGACTGATTAAAATAATTTCTTTTAAACAGTTTGCAGAAAGATCAAATTCAAGAAACATTACAGCAAGCTGGGCATGTAAAGACTGGTCCAGTATTGGAAAGCACAGTAGGTCATAACGTGAAGGATTCACATTTGAGTATTGTAAGGTTGTTTACCTTGAAATATAAATGTCTGGGTGATATAATGCACAGAGCTAATTCAGGTGCTATGCAAACAGTAACTTAGGATGCAATTATGCTGAAGTGGAATTTTATTTCTATTCTTTGCATTCATTCTTGCATAACATTACACAGCAGCATAAATGAAAGATTTTTGCTTGTGTCCCTAGTATGCAGTGTTTGTATCACAGGTATGGCATGCAAGCTGAAGCAAATCCCAAGTAAAAGATTCTGAGCCAGTTGATTTGGTATAAGGTAATGATCATGCATTTGGATTAAAGAAAAACAAAGTAAATTTTGCATAGAAGACGATACCAAAAAAAAGTTAATGCATGCATGCAGACATAATTCATGTATGCCAACCTGGCCTTAGTTTAATTCTAACATCAATCCTGTCAAAAAGGATCCATACTTCTGTAAATTCTGATGCTCCTGGCTGAATGGGACACTCAAATGCTAAAGTTATCACTGTGGCTCAGCTGTTTTTTTATTTATATTTTTCAATAATTTTGTAAGCCTGTGCTGTTTTTCTGACTGTTCTAGACATTGATAGGACAATTGCTAATGGAAATTAAATCCTGTTTGAATCAACAGAACGTAAGGAGAGTAAGCTCTCCATAACAGCTCAAAGCTCACTCAGGGCCACACACTTACTTATGAAATTTCGTCATGTAAATATTAGAATAAAATGATGCCATGGGCTAATTTAAAATACTGCATGGTAATTACATGACAATGTATGCCAATGTTACCATGTAATTACTGGATAGCTGAGCCATTAACTTATCATATCCCTGCAGACAACAGACATGTTTCAATAAACTTAATGAATTGTATTACAATTGCAAGTTTTTAAAAATAGGCTTCACATTTGGACAATTTCTATGGTCTCTAAAGTTCTTATCACAAATAGACATTGTAATATTATTAAAGGAAGTTATCGCATAGTCTAACATCGACTTGTATCACACAATTATATGCTAGTCTGTCCTTTCTGTATCTAATGTATTGATATTTTTTTATATTTGTATATAATGCCATTTATAGCACTTTTCTCAAGCTTTTAATGAAAAAGCAATTACAGCAAGTACTGTAGCATAAGGGAGGACACCTGAAGCCTGAGGTAATCCTGGCTTACCTAGTCCTAGTCACCCATATTAGCAGAGAGGAGGTCACTAGGTGCCTGAGGAGTGGGAGAACTGATAGTTACTAAAAACCAAACCAAAACAAAAAGATTTACTAAAACCTGTAAGAAGGACTTAATTTCAAAATGTTTGTTTGTGTGTATATGTGTGAATGTGTGGATTTCCTGTGTTGACCTTCAAAACAAGCACAGGTGAGCTCAAAATTACAGCAAACTATGCTTGAACTAAACCAGCTGCTTTTCAGTTTTATCCTCTATTTGACAGAGTTTATTTAATGTACTTATCATAGAATCATAGAATCATAGAATCCTAGGGGTTGGAAGGGACCTCGAAAGGTCATCTAGTCCAACCCCCCCGCCAGAGCAGGGTCACCTAGAGCACATCACACAGGAAGGCGTCCAGGCTGGTTTTGAATGTCTCCAGTGAAGGAGACTCCACAACCTCTCTGGGCAGCCTGTTCCAGTGCTCTGTAGCTCAATGATTCACTGAACTGCAGAATCCTTCATAAACCAACACTCCCAAGCACATGGACACATAATGGATCTTGAGAACTCTTAGCCCAGCTAGTATCAGCAAGCATACACCCCACAGCTATATTCTTTTTTATTCACACAGTCCTTTAGCTGCCATCTGTTCAATACAGAATGGAATAAATCCCTTTTGATGTGTGTTAACACCATCCCTAGATCAGTATTTAAAAAAAAAGAAAGAAAAAAATTATGGAATATTGAAGTGAAACTGTAACACAGTGTAAACTGCAATTTGTTAATCTGAGAGGTTAGGATTGCGAAATTTTATTGGCACCACTGGCTGAGCTCTGATGAAGGGCAGGTATGTATTTGCCACTGAGAACAAACACAACTGTTACATTTTCATTTCACTGTATTTTAACAGAGGAAATTTGCTTCCTAAAAGAACTATCAAAAAATAAGTCTGTTGTCACGTAACTGATTAAAAGAAGAAAAAAGCTGTTAACTCCAAAAGTAAATGCAGACTTTCAGCTAGTCAGTCAAACTGCCATCACTGCTGGAAACCAGAAATTTTGCTTTTTATTGTCACACTACCTGTCTAAATAAATAAAAAATTAAACACACACACAAATATACACACATACAAATATATAAAGCCATTTAAAAGAAAGTCAAGCACAGTTTCAAAATACCACAAGCCTGATCTATGCAGAATTATACTGCCATTACCAAACCCAGTACTATTATGAACTTTCCCTAGCCTATTTGCTCGGTCAAAACTGATGAGAATGTATTTTCTCTTGTGGCTTCTCTCAAAGGCTAATGACGAAACTCTCTTTTATGTCAGTGGCAGCCACATGCTTAAAGGCATAAATTTTTACAACATATATGTTGCTAATTATTTAGGCTGAAGTTAGATACAAGATAGCATTTCATGCCCTGGATGTGTAGCTGAAGATGTGATAGGACTTGCAGTAGACTACCATGGTGGTGAATACTAAGTAAGAGGTCTATATTGTTACAGTGTGTATTACAAACACCATTAAATTGTAACATAAATTCTATTAAAAGAGTAAGAATTATCCATTTCTATATCAAAGGAATCAGCTTTTTTTTAAATTCCTTTTGGATTCTTGAGGAGATTGCCCATAGAGAATCCAGTACAAGATTTACAGTGTCTACTATGTGCTGATGTGGCTTTTCAGAGCTCCCTAGCCCCATACTTGGTTAAGCCATTAAATATCTCAGCTAAATGGGTCATTATTAAGTCTCATTGTTGGAACTGATGATTTTGCTGTGAACTAGGACACAGAGTAACAGAATGTTTGTGTAAATTAGTGTTGCATTCCCCAGTCATTGTAGGAATGAAAACTGGGAGGGAGTAGGGGGTAAGGAGATTGATGAACTTGCTCCCATAACCTATAGAAGGGAATAAATTGTACTGCTGCACAGTTTGAGATGGGTGCAGCACATCTTTGTGTTGGAACAGAATGTCACATCTCCAACATTTCAAAATCTTGCTTCAAAAAGTATGAAAAAGACCAGTTCACAAAATAAGCAGTCTTTTTATTCTTTGATGAACTTTCTTTGTAATCTACCCCTTGACTTCTAACAATTAGGATATTCCTGCAAACCCTGCTCAGTCTGAAATCTGAAAAAGCCCAGTGTGGCTGCTCAGGAGATCACTGTACAGGCTATTACAGAAATGAGAGTAACAACTTGGGGTCAGACACATACAATAGTTTGAATTGTTAGTGTATGGAGGAACTAGCTGTGTTTCATATGTGTAGCACAGAGGTCACCTCTCTAAAAATGAGAAAGTCAAATGCTGTTATTTCCATTTAATAGGAAATTCTGGATTTGGAAGGAGAGTGGGAGAGGGGAAGGAATTGTTCCACCCTGAAACACAAAGGATGCATCTGGGGCTTTCCCAAAGAAGGGGAAAAATAATTTTAAAATAGTTTATAAAATCTCAATCTGAACCTAACCTCAGAAATACAAGTTAAAGGCTCTTAACTCTCCTTTTTTTAAAGATTACTGGGAAACCCTGAGTGCAGAAAAAATTCCTGTCTTTTTCAGAGTGAAACTTTTGACACTGGGCAGCACAAGTGTTTCCAGGATCTTAGACCACTGCAAGATTGCCAGAACGTGCAATGCATGACTTTGTCATGGGAGACAACATGATTGACCAGGA
The DNA here is from genome assembly GCF_020740795.1 of Apus apus. Classification (NCBI taxonomy): domain Eukaryota; kingdom Metazoa; phylum Chordata; class Aves; order Apodiformes; family Apodidae; genus Apus; species Apus apus. The sequence goes on along the minus strand of NC_067312.1, from coordinate 63,116,102 downwards.
ATATCTGGAAAACACAGAGACCCTCTGGTGTGTTATGTCACAACTATGTAAAATATGATACTTTAATAATAATTTAGCATGTGATGAATATTGTTTTGCGGTAAAATTGTTGGCTGATACTGTGCACTGTAAGTATGTTTTAAAATCAGTTCAGGATAGTTTGGGGTGGCAGGAATGGGTCACAGCTGTTAAATCAATTCTAGAAAACTGTGTCCTGTCTCCTAGAAAGGGCCTGAAGATTTTGCTTCACCTATGGTCATCGTTTAGTGCTCTGCAGTGTTAAGTTTACTATCCTCCTGCCGTACTGTTGTCCAATTCTGGGGCCCTCAGCAAAAGAAGGACATGGAGCTGTTGAAGTGAGTCCAGAGGAGGACCTCAAAGGTGATCGGAGGACTGGAGCACTTCTCCTATGGAAACAGGCTGGAAGAGTTGGGTTTCTTCAGCCTTGAAAAGAGGAGGCTCCAGGGAGATCTTATGGCAGCTTTCCAGTGCCTGAAGGGGCTACAGGAAAGCTGTGAAGGGACTTTTTATATGGGCATGTAGTGATGGAACAAGCTGCAACGGCTTTACACTGGAAGAGAGGAGATTTAGGTTAGATAGTTCTTGACTGTGAGAGTGGTGAAATATTGGAACAGGTTGCCCTGGAAAGTTGTGGGTTCCCTGTCCCTGAAGTGTTAAAGGAGAGATTGAATGGGGCTTTGAGCAACTTGGTCTTGTGGGAGCTCTTCCTGCCTCAGCAGGGATGTTGGAGGTAGAGGATCTTTAAGGTCCCTTCTAAGCTTATGTGTTTCTGAAAAAGCCTGTAGTTCCTCTGTTTTGGTCTTCACAAGAGGAAGTAGGTTTAAGAATATTTACATGACCTAAGGAAGGGGTTTTGACCCTGGCTTCAATTTTATCCATATAGATCTCAGAGCTTTGTAACAAGCTTATGGAAAATGCCGAATTATGAAAACATAGTTCTGCTAATATTTTTGTGTCTTTTAAATTGATCTAGTTAGATTCAGGCAGGTTTCTGTGTGCATTTTGGGTCTGGTTGCAAATCAGATGATTGAAATGGCTTTTAAAGATACCCTTTGTGGTTTTGTAATCAGTTAGAGACCAGTCAACTGATTACATCTGAGATGTTTCATATTATGCTTATTATCCAACTTAATTTTACTTTGTGTTTTGGAATACTTACAGCACCTATCAGTGTTTATATCAGTTCACTGTACAATTCCACACCACAACAGCAAAGAATAGATTTTAAAGAAAATACATACAAATCAGTGCCAATAATGTCACCAGTGCCTTACTACAACATCTTGCTGCATTAAAGAAAGGAGACTGGTGAAAACCATTATACAAATACATCTGGTGCATTTCTCAATCAGGAATCATTTAGCTGAAGAGATCATGGGAAGAGAAGCATTTTCTAGACTTTGCAGAATTTTCTGCACTTAGCTTCACCTGGGGTTGGTGAGACACGTACACAAGCTACAGTCAGAACCAAAAAATCCCTTCAGTCTAATGAAGGATGATAAAACATAAAAGATCTTTCTTCTGTGGATTTTTAATAGAAAAATAATTTATAATTAGTAACCAAATTAAACAGAAATACATATATCTTCTTTTGATATACTGTATTTAAAATGTTCATCCCATCAAGCAACAAAATCAACATCAAGTGATTTATTTGATCAGTCATAGACAGGCAGCACACATAGAGAAAATACTGAGTTACAAGTAAACAGAAGCTTTAATGGAGTACATTTTCAGAATAAATTAGAATAATGAAGATCATGATCTGCTCAGCAATATTCCATACTCAGGAAAAGAGGCTAAATTAATCTGTTAAATTATTCATTGCAAATTATTTGCTTAACTCTAATTGTGTTGATTAGTACTTATCTGATCTAGAAGGAGAACAGCAAAAAGCCAAGGCATTAAACAAGGAAGATGGATAAAACCAGTATTATTGCTATATATTTGACTCACAATATGTGACTATCACATGAAGGCCACATATGCCTTTTGCACACACTTTGCGGCAGACCACCGACTAACTCCAACATTAAGGGATTTTACTATGGCCACCAATGGAAGCAATCGAAAAAAATCTGTCACTGTAGAGAGTCATATTTGACAGTTGTTTTCCAAGTCCTGCATTAGGCTAGAAGTTTTTCTTTTGCCTCATCCTCCTCCCTGTCCTATATGAAAATCACATAGGTTACCAATGTTTTGTTCCTTCCCTCCCTCTCTTTTCAGGCTTCAAGTTTGAGATGAACGTTCCCCTTTACTACTGCTGACCTTGGCCAGGAAGGGGAAAAAACAAATCTTTGTAGCCATCTTCTTGCCATGTATGAGAAGAGAAAGAGTGAAAATTTTTGGAACCTGTAAATTTTCTAAGGATCTAGTCATTTCCACAGAAGAGAGAGTCAGCTCAGAGTTAGCTGATGAATAGACAATGCCTGAAAGCCATACTTGAATGGATGGAAAGATAGGTAACACATGTGGTCTGCTGTCTAGTGTTTTTCTCCTGTCTGGATAAGCAACAATATAATACACATTACCCAACCACACCCAGCATGTAAAAAGTGTTCTAGCTTCCTTTTCTCAGAATCCCTTCCTCCTCTGTCCGTCGTGCAAGGGAATAAATCTCTGTTTTGGTCTAATTCTAACTCTTATTCCGACATCTTATCTTCTTCCCGTGCTCTTCCCGCCTCTCCTGGTCCCTGCTAGACCTTCCACTTTCTGGACTTCCAGATGATGACGAATCCCCTTCACTTTCTGCAGCAAACCCTTCTGGGTTGTACATGGCCGTCCAAGTGCAGTTGTGCCATTCTGCCCAGTGACTCAAACAGAAACTACATCAAAGGCTTGAGAAATTAAACTTGATGGTGTTCAGCACAGTTTCCAGCACAAGGTCTTTGCAGCATAATGTAGATAAACATTCTCAAAATTTTACTACTAATTTCTTGAATAACCAAGTTTGTGGGTAGGGACTTCCTAAAATTGATCTCTGAGAAATGAGGTGCCTGCTCTGTACTGGCTCCAGACTAATCACTGTGTTTCAGCATAAAGGCTGAATGGCCTTTCTAGGCTTTTATCATCATGATTCTGTTATCAAATGAGTCAGTGGTAAGCCAGGAATCTAGCAGTGCATTAAAATTACAGTGCTGTCTCTAACTGTGGCAACATATTGCATGCCAGATAGGCTAACTGACTCAGAGTGAGAGATGCTGGAAATATTAAAAAGGTTTGAGTGGGCAGGAAGCTTATTTCTGTGTTTAGCAGAATCTTGAGTTATGTGGTTTTTAGCTATTTTAAGTGGCCTTGAGAAATATGTAAACTGCAACTTTTTCCAAGGTCATGATTCCCCAGCAAGTGTAGGTCCAAAACTGCTGATCTCCAGTTTCATTATGTTTATTAAGTTCCGGTGAATTTCCTGTTTTCTGTACAAATGCCACCCCAAAGCATTATTTGGTTATATAGAAGTCTGTCTCATAATTCTCTCCAGTTTTAGATTAAAATAACAAATATTTGCCTATAGTCAGTCCTCCAGGCTCCATTTATGGGTCTGACATGAATACATACATAGCACTACATGTTCACATTTATTTAATATACAGATATTTTAAATAAATTTGTTTCATTTCACTTTCTGTAAATCACGCATATGTAATACTCCACTGTAATATTATATTGAGGATTTTTCAGTGCAGTTGTTAATGTGTTTTCATTGGCATTCCAAAAGGGTTTTTTATTACAAAGCCCTTCACTGACGCTCTGTTTATGCTTTCTATTATCCTTCCAGCTTTGTCTTGAGCTGAACCTACTCCTTTTTTTCCTCCTTCAAATGATTATTTGCATGAGGATTTGCATTTAAATGGATGCAGAAAGTACATTAACAACACATACACTAACAAAAAAAAGCTGTTCAGTATTTGTTAGTGCCTGACATGAACTAAAAAAAAGAAGCAATTAAAGTTTCATATAGCCGTTTTCAGGTTACTACATTTAGGTAGATATTATTCTTTGGATTATATTTAACACAGACTATGCATAGATCATTAGGTATGTGCCACTAGTCTGATCAGGAAAAACACTGATATCAGAAAACTAAGACTCTATGAGTGAGATCTATTTTCCGTACAGATGGACCAAATTCTTAGAATCTCAATATTAGAGACCAGAATTTGCTCTGAAATCCGCAGTTTAGGCCTTAATTTATTTTGTAATAAAGCCAATTTAAATTATTTGAAGGGTGAAAATCCCAGGGCTTTAAACCATTAGTCATGTCTGGTTTTTGTTGTGCAGATCATGGAAATTTTGCAAATGACTTGAATATATAAAAGAGACTCAGTGTCGTTATGAACAGAACTGTTGTGACTTGCATATAAAGTACAAATGTAAGATGTTCTTTTAGTGTGGCAAGTGAGGAAAATAAATTGGACTTGGCCAAACAATTTTATTGCAGAATAATGCTTTTTGTTTATTGTTAATTATCTTGTGTTTACAATATCCTGTTTAAATGTATATTATTTATACAGTAACACATGGTTTTACACAAATAATTTATACAGATTATAGAATTAATTTCCAATTAACTTTTAGCTCTGGTGGCTTGTAAAGTTTCTTGAGATTAAAAGTTTCTTGTTTTATGATGGGTCCTTGAGGGATAACAGGCAATATAATCACAAACATTAATTTTCATCATCTTTTAAAAATATTTTGGTAAGTATTATTAATCTAAAAATGTGGCGTGCAAGAGAAAAAGAGAACAAAAGGTAGGCTGTGTGTCAAGAAAAATTATTTGTCTTATATTTTTCTCTATGCAGAAGAAAGGTAGAACAGAATTTCACCAGGGTTTTGAACATAATGCAGCACTGACTCCTCTAAGTCCTAAAATGCAATTATTGTTTACTTCCTAAAACCAGTTTGCTATATACTGCATATGCTGAAAAATATTTCCATAAACATCAGAGGTAAATCATTGAGAAGTCTTTCTTGCTCATACAAATTAAACAAAGAATTATCCATATTTCCCTACTTACTGATGTGTCATAGGTCTAAATAAAGGAAATTCATGGCTTCCAATGAGATTGCAGTGCAGCAGTGAAAGAAATTATTTCTCGTGTCACAGCTAGTGTCTTCCACACCCATACATTCTAAAAGCAGCCCTACAAAGCCAGAAATCAACTTCAGGTTGCAGGAGAAACGATGTTTGAATGAAACAAAGGAAGTGGAATCTGAGGCTTTGCAAATGTTCTTTTCAGGGTTAAGTAATGTTAAGTCTTGCCCTGTAATCTTCTTTTCAACCTTTCATGCTTTCAAGGTAATGCTTATGAGCTAAAGCAAAATAACAACAAAAGTGCTTGTGTGTGGTACTCTCTGTCAAGCAGTGGAACATATCAGGCTCCATCTGTCCCTGTAATACAGTGACTTGGTCTGAAACACTCATCTCCTTTCCACCCACACCACTCCTATTGCCTCCAGAGGCATGCAGAGAAGGTGGGGTCAGACCTGTCAGCAAGGCCGCTGTATTTGCAGGCTGAGTACTGAGGAGTTAATACAAGGCAGACGTTTTGCACTGGTATGAAATAGAAGCCAAGCTGGCAAGCTCTCTTTGATTACTTAATAAAGCATAATTTCTCTTTCTCCCTTTGTAGCAGTTCACTGCTGGTTGGTTGATTCTTAAGCTAACCTCAATCTACTGAAATATGCCATATTTTACATTAGAGGAATATCTGGCTTCAGCGTCTTCACTGAACTTTTATGTCAATTTAGGTACCCTGATGAGAAATTAATGCACAGAATGCCCGGGTCTCCTGAACTCTTCCATCTTCAGAGCTGGCATCATGTCAATAAACTAATTTAGCCTGAGTGGAGTTCTGTGTATTATTCTTAATATGCATTCACAGTGTGCAATGTAATTGCTCCTTTGGAGGTGATAATACTTCTTTATTGCCTAAAAAATAATTTACTCTTCTGTGTGGTAATATAATCTTAGTCTTATGTTGTCAATATCTATAGTGGCCCAAAATCTCCTTCTGAGTTGGTATCCTTGTACAACATAAGTTAAAGCCATAGAAATAAAGGGAGTATACCACCAAGACCAAACCTTTTCTTGCACATCTTAATGGCTTTTGGGCCGCAGGAAAAACATTGAATTCCTAGCTTTTGTAGAAAAGCTGAGCATAGCCTACAAAGAAAATGCCTGAGGTAGTGTTAGTTAACTGGGAGGTCACAGGGAGAGAGCAGACGTGGATTCACAGAGGGGAAAGGAAGAAAACACTGGTTGTACATGACTTTGAAAATTCAGCATCTTTATGTTGCTAAAGCAGAGGCCATGTTCCTCATATGAAGTGCTGCCGTACAGTGTAGATGTTTTTCCTAAAAGAAAGCCTGAGCATGTCACAGAAATAACTTTGGCAGAAATAATACTTGCCAAAAAATACACCAGCTAGCATATTCACCAAAAATATGGGAGGCTGTAGTTCAAAACTTCTCAGACAGAGAAGAGATTAAAAACAGTGCTTGCCTCTTTCCCACCTGAGTGCACTTATTCCTGGGATAGAGCTACTGGTTTAATGCCCTGCAGCTGCCACCTCTGTGGGATTGGTTAGAGCTTTCTCTTACTGGGTGAAGGTCTGAGATAGGTAGGGGGCAGGTCTGAATTTGAGAACATGAAGGAGCTGAACACCCCGAGGGACTACTCCTTGAAACATAGATGCTGGGACACTTCAGGTTCTTATCCAGAGACTGTGTGTACCAGTGGCATCTGGATGTTGGATGTGGTGTCCAAGGGAGTGCTCAGTGCTTAAGCTCTCCTTCCAAAGCTATTTCTTGAACAAATTAAGGAATGAGACAAGAGCATTTCAGAGGAAAATGAAAAAAACAAACAGAATTATGAAGAATGCATTAGCTCATCTGAAGGTCTGGACAAAGACAGATCATGAATCACTGGCAATCTATTTTCTTCTAGAACTCAGCAGTGCAGAGGATGAATTCATTCTCCGATCCATTTATATTTGGAAATTCAAAGCAAAGAGCTCTGCTCTATTCAGATCTGGCAGTGAGATGTAGATACTTGAAGGCAACTAGGAACCTTCATACTTTCTCAGTTTCATCTACACAGCAAGATGGTACTTTGAGAAGTCCATTATATATTTTTGTTTTGTTTTGTTTCGTTTTGTTTTCTGATGCTAGCAGAAATAAAAGGCCATGGATCAGATCTTTCCATAGATAGGAAAACTATCTATTTGAAATAGAATTTTTTATTAATTATGTTTAATAGGGAATAAATATAGGTTTTCCTTTATTTTAAAATTAATTTTGTGCTTGATTGCCATTCATTGTCTACTCAAAATATAGCATATTTAAAAAGAAACCTTAGGTTTCCTAAAGGTGCTTATTCCTAAAATAAATACACAACAGTAGATTGCCCTAGACACCTGCTTTTACTGATACTGGTTTGTTCTTGTTCATGTCAGCTAGGTTCAATAAACCAGCTTTCTGGTGATGCTTTGCTTTCTTGTGTGAAACTTCAAAAACCAGCTGACTGTTTCCTGTGTTTCCATTAGATTTTCTAGTTCCATATGTGTGTGTAAGGCCCAACTTGGCTAATTCTCTTAGGTTTCTTACAGCTAGTTCCAAAAGATGCTTGGAACAAGGCCAATAGCAGAACCCTCTAGATGCAGTTGTTACTTCCGTGTTTTGCATTACAAAATGTTCAGAGGGAAGCTGAAAACGTTGCCTGTTTCACCGGTTTGTAAAAATATGCTAAGTAGAGCTGGCTGAAGTGTGACAAAAGTATCACACAGTCAAAAAAATTAGAAACGAAAGAAACAGAGAGAAAAAGAAAAACCTACTATTCATTCCTGTGGGTCTTCAGGGATTAAGAAATACCTTTAGAGAATTAGGTATTAAGAAGTGAAGACTGTTCTCATTTCTTTGAAAGTCCTGTTCCTTGGAGGCAACTGTACAAGGCTGTTTTCATTGTTACATGAATTTCTCTTCAGCGACTCTACTCCAGCCACTTTCTTCTTCCTGGATCAAAAGTGTGTGAGTGAAATCTCAGGCACTGTAAAGTCAGCGGGAGTTTTTCAGACCTTTTGGTGGGGCCATTAAACGCCTGGTTAACTGTAAGAGAGAACAACTGGACAGCAAGAATCAGTATAGATGTTCTGAATATGTCCATGTGTTTCACTCCAAAAAAATACTCTTATCTCTGCTCTGTTTGGACACAGATTTTCAGCAAAATAGATTTTCATTCCTTTCCTTAAGCCTGGAATGATATTTGCATTTATCTACAAAGAGTTGGAGAATAATTTAACAGAACTGAGTGAGTGGGTGAAACGCAGTGTCTATAAATGCAAAGTAATGCACATGCAATTAAAAAACCGCCACATCTTAATTATGCATGCACAGCTATAGCTTGCTATCTGGTTCAGGAAAGAGGGCTTATCATCACTGTGGGTAGTTCTATAAAATGTCATTTCAATGGCAAACCAAAAAAAAGGCTAATATAATGTTAAGAGTTACCAGGAAAGGCTGTGAAAATAAAACAGAAAGCCACATTACACCTATATTTAAATCCATGAATATAGGCCCTTTTCAACACTGCAGAAAATAGTTTTCTTCCATGTCAGAAAAGAAGTAGTCAAACTAATACCTATATATATGTGTAGGTATATATAGATAGATATAGATATAGATATAGATATCTCTGTCTGTCTGTCTGTCTATCTATCTATCTATCTATCTATCTATCTATCTATCTATCTATCTATCTATCTATCTATACACTTTGAAAACTGACAAGAATTGTCAATTTCTCTCCAAAGAGAAAATACAGTAAGAAATTTCAGCTTGGAAAAGAGGTCAGTTGGAAAGGAAAGAGGGGAAAAAATGCCTATGAATCTCAATGAATTTTTGCATGTTTAAAACCAATTTTTCACCCAACACACGGTTAGAGGGTGAAATTCTCTGGTGCAGGTCATTGGGGGTTTGGGAGAAAAGAAAAGAATCCATATATACAAGGTCATAACAGATAGGTTAATTGGTGACAGCTGCATACAATGCTTCTGCTGAGGAAGTCATTGGCCTACAGTTGGTTGGATACACCAGGAAAAAAGTGACAGGTTTTCCAGATGAGCTAAAATTAGTTAGATCATGCAAGATTAGTGCCATAAGGAATCTGATAGAGATTTCTTGGAAGAATTGATAAGGAAATGCAACTGAATTAAAGAGAATGTGATGTATTTAAAAGGAAAGAAGCCACTCAGCATCTCAGAACACATTAATTGTCAATTCAGGGGAAAAGGGCATGCTACCTTGCATGCTGTTAAAAAGGAAGTAAATCTGCAGAAACAAGGGGAAAAAAAACAGCAGAAAGCAAGATGTTATGCTGTCTTAGAAGTACAAGAAACACTGAAAGTGTTATTTTAGTGCACAGAATGCTTTGGATACAGTGTTCGGTTCTGGCCAACATATCTTGAATGATAAAATATCAGCTAACAGGAGAAATATGAAAAAAGTTTAAGGAAGAACAATGCAAATGACTATGACATAGAAAATGCTTACTGAACTTAAAAAGACTGTTCAGCTGAGAAAAAAAAGGCATAAGAGAGGACATAATAGAGTTATGTCATGGAAGTAATGGAAAAGGTCATGTCACAACTCCAATATACCAGAGAATGAAACAGAATACACAGCAAATTATTGCTTCCAAATTCATGCCAGGAGTTGCTAGGAAAGCTATTTTTCCTTACAGTATTGTTTAATTCACCACAAATTGCTTAATTTAAAACCACCATATGTTCAGGTGGAGGAAGGAAAAGGATAAGAATTATGCACTGAGTGAATCAGGAGAGTATTATCAAACTGACATATGCTTCCTTTCTCGTGTGTTGTCTTTCTAGTACTGCAATGGTATCAGTAGAATCAACTCTTTTAAAGATCTGAAGATACAATATTCAAAAGAACAACCTTTTTTTGGATGTTTCCCTCCCTAGTTGTCTGCTTTATGGAGAATGAAATTCTGAATGACAACAGAAGCCAGCTTCACAGCTGAGAGGCTGTTTATCCAAAAGTAGGGAATAGTAATGCCCAAGAAGGCTGAAGAGGATGATAAATAGAGACAGTTCTTAAATTAGGGTTCTATGCCTCATACACCTGACATTTTACTGGTTCTGAGACTTCAGTTTTGTCAGCTTCACTTTTCAAGACTTGCTGAACCGTGTCCAATTAGTATCCTTTAGTTTCCCCATCTAATATGACAAAGCTGTTTCATTATTCATTTTAACTGATTTATCATAGAAATTTTTCTACCTCACTTTTTTTTTTTTTTTTTTTCCCAAATTTTCAGTATAAAGAAACCTTCTGAAAGGATCAAAATAATTTATCTTTGAAATAAATAGCTGAACTTCCTCCCTCAAAAAGACAACTGATGCCCTGCTTTTGGCTTGGAAATAGCCTACTACTGGATAATATTTCATGTTGGTTGCTTCCCTTTCATACATTATTTTACATAATTTAATATTTAGAAATATAGCTTTGGAGCTGTTAATAATAATATATTATTCATTTCAGCAGGTCCTCATTAGTAACAATATTCATTTCAGATCCTCATTAACCTGTCAGATATGAACACTGGAATCACCATTGTAAGAATCAAAGCAGGTTCTAATAAGCTCTAATTAAGGTGAATGAGATGTCATACATTGTCTTTCAGTGTGTTTGTATATTAGTGGATTGATATCTTTCTGCTCAGATTTAGTTGCATTTCCATAATTTTTTTAACTTGGTTGTATGATGTCTGTTTACAGAAAAGGTGGGGATAATGCTATATAGCTAGAGAAGAACAAATGTGTCATGAAGTAGAGCACTGTGCACACTTTTTAGCTAAGAAGCAGTCACTGGGGAGGGGTACATGTATTTGGAAGACTCCATTTGTAAACACACACTTCATATATGTTTACATCAGCAATTTGGTGTATTCAGCCCACAGTGGACTTTAGGCATAAATTGTGTAGTTAAGAGATCATGGTCATATATATATATATATATAAGGATACATGAAGAGCTGAACAGCACAACACGACTCAGTGAGATATAAAACTCCTAATGAGTGACATCTGATTTTGATCAGCACAGCAGCACTGAAACATTCTTAAGTGTCTGACAGAGAGCTCACTGATTACCTTGGGATAAACTTGTTTGAGTCCACCAAAAGGGGTTATTTACTGTTCCTGGGCTAGCTACAGAAAAAAATACCTCTGAAGTGCAATTGTGAAGCTCAAGCACCATTTCTTTTCACACAGGTAATCACCACACTGAAAAGGCCTCTTCTGAAATACCTTATGTCTGATAAAAAAAAAAAAAAAAGAAAAACGTGAATGGCCTATGGCCATTAGGATCATTCATGTATCTCAATTAATTACCAAGGCTTCATCTGTTTAATTCACTGGAGGACGTTACAAGGGAAGAGGAGGGGCTAATAGAGCTGCATGATAAATTAATGGTGTGTAATTGGCAAATTAATTACAGAAAAGCATTTCTGAAAATGTGTAATCCATGGCAATAACATAATCACGACCATGAATCAGTTTTTTAGGATCTACTAGATGTAGCCAGAATTTGCTGCCCATGTCTTTGCCACATTCTCTTTACCCTTTCCTTAGCTTTGATGTTGCCTTCCTCAACTTAATCACAAGCTATTGAAAGGGCAACTTGAGGAAGCAGTTCAAAAGGTTTGGTTTGTGGTATTTAGGCCCATACAGGCAGCCTGAGAGCTTGTAGTTTGGTGAAATCCAAACATTCACTTTAGTGATACTCAACTCCTGATTCTACCAGCGTCTTTCAAGCTATACAATTATTAATGAGTTTATTGCTTCCTAGGTATAAACAAATAGCCCCAGAAAGAACAAAGTCTGGGTAATGAGGGTAGGAGTGAAGGAAGGCTACTAACTTAGAAGAGGTGCAAAGATAGATTGATAACCGTCTCAAGCAAGAGAAGCAAAGGGAGAGAAAAAGTCCAGATTGGCAGTGGGGAGGAAGGGAGACTGGGGAAAAGAAATAGAGATGTGGTTAAGATGAAAAACATTTGCTGATGCAAGTACCTGTTTGCAAATGCTCATTGTTCCAAAATTCTCACCTTTCTGCCTCATGGTTATGTATCATAGAATCATAGAATCATAGAATCATAGACAGGTGGACATTGGCCTTTTTTTCTGTGAGGAATTAGTTTTTTATTCAAACATAATCAGTTTTTACAACGCCTATTTCATCTCCTACTAAATTTAGCTTCTGTAACATATTTCCTTAGCTTGCAAGTACATTTACAGCAATAGTCCTGTACATTCTAATAAACAGTTGTCTATTAAACTGCTCCCAACCCTTCATAGAATTTGGAAGCTGCATAGTGAATGAGGCAAGGAACAGTAAAACAAATAAGTGATATCTTTACTTAACTCGTTACTGAGTCTCCCCTGATGAGGTATTAGCTAATTTTTTTAATTGACTGTTTACTTGAAGTCCGTTGAGGTTCCTCATTTTCTGAGAATTCAGCTTGAGACACTGGTGAATTATTTACAGATTTCAGAGCTTATTGCTGTTTCTGACAGGTTTACTTTCACATCTACCAAGCACTTTATAGAATCATAGAATCATAGAATCCTAGGGGTTGGAAGGGACCTTGAAAGATCATCTAGTCCAACCCCCCTGCCAGAGCAGGGTCACCTAGAGTACATCACACAGGAAGGCGTCCAGGTGGGTTTTGAATGTCTCCAGTGAAGAAGACTCCACAACCTCTCTGGGCAGCCTGTTCCAGTGCTCTGTCACTCTCACAGTAAAAAAAAAAATTTCTGATATTCACCTTAAACCTCCTATGCTCCAATTTGTATCCATTACTCCTTGTCCTATCACTGGTCATCACTGAAAAAAGCTTAACTCCATCTTCTTGACACTCACCCTCTACGTATTTGTAAACATTGATGAGGTCACCCCTCAGTCTCCTTTTCTCCAAACTAAAGAGACCCAGCTCCCTCAGCCTTTCCTCATAAGGGAGATGTTCCACTCCCTTAATCATCTTTGTGGCTCTGCGCTGGACTCTTTCAAGTACTTCCCTGTCCTTCTTGAACCGAAGGGCCCAGAACTGGACACAATACTCCAGATGCGGCCTCACCAATGCAGAATAGAGGGGGAGGAGAACCTCTCTTGACCGACTAACCACACCCTTTCTAATGCACCCCAGGATGCCATTGGCCTTCTTAGCCACAAGAGCACACTGCTGGCTCATGGTCATCCTCCTGTCTACCAGGACCCCCAGATCCCTTTCACCTACACTGCTCTCCAGCAGGTCAGCCCCCAACCTGTACTGGTGCCTAACATTTTTCTTCCCCAAATGCAAAACTCTACACTTGCCCTTGTTGAACTTCATCAGGTTTTTCCCTGCCCAAGTCTCCAGCCTGTCTAGGTCTCTCTGAATGGCAGCACAGCCTTCTGGCATGTCAGCCACTCCTCCCAGCTTGGTGTCATCAGCAAACTTGCTGAGGGTACATTCTGTACCCTCATCCAGGTCGTTGATGAAGATGTTGAACAACACCGGTCCCAGTACCGACCCCTGAGGGACTCCACTAGTCACAGGCCTCCAACTAGATTCTGCCCCATTGACTACAACTCTCTGACTTCTACCTTTCAACCAGCTTATCTACAAGGATGCTGTGGGAGACTGTGTCAAATGCTTTACTGAAATCAAGATAGACCACATCCACCGCTCTACCATCATCTATCCACCTAGTAACTTCCTCATAGAAGGCTATGAGGTTAGTCAAACATGACTCACCCTTGGTAAAACCATGTTGACTGCTCTTGATGACCCCCATCTCCTTGATATGTCTAGAGATAGTGCCAAGGACAAGTTGTTCCATCACCTTTCCAGGGATGGAGGTGAGGCTGACTCGTATATAGTTACCCGGGTCCTCCTTCTTGCCCTTCTTGTAGACTGGAGTGACATTTGCTATCCTCCAGTCCTCAGGCACCTCTCCTGTTACCCATGACTTACCAAAGATGATGGAAACTGGCCTAGCAATGACCTCCGCCAGCTCCCTCAGCACCCTTGGATGCATTTCATCCGGACCCATCGATTTATGTATATCCAGATTACTCAACCGATCCCTAACCCAATCCTCATCTACCTGGGCAAACTCTTCCTTTATCTTGACTTCTTCTGGGGCTATATGAGACTGGGACTCATGGGGAAAGCCTGCAGGAGTAAAGACAGAGGCAAAGAAGGCATTCAGCACCTCTGCCTTCTTTATATCGTCTGTCACCAGGGCACCCACCTCATTCAACAGTGTGCCTATATTGCCTCTGGTGTTAGTTTTGTTGGCTATGTATTTGAAAAAGCCCTTTCTATTGTCCTTAACCTGACTTGCAAGGTTAAGTTCCAAGGAGGCCTTAGCTTTCCTAGTTGCCTCCCTACATTCTCTGATAACAGATCTCAGCTCAAAGGTGCTTTTCCCCATCTTTTGCAGTTGGAGTAAAATGCATTCAGCTGTTTCTGTTATTTGCTTAAGTGAAAACTACATTTTAATTTTTAATAAAGAAAGAGAAAAGTTGTTACAACTGCATTTTTTCTTCTTAGTGTAACTTAGAAATGACAAAATTTTGATATATGAAACTCAGCATGTAACTAGTCCCCAGCCAATAGTACATATTTTGCTAGGTTGTATTACAGTTGATTGTAAAATAATGGAGTTATGAACATTTTAAATTGTGCCCCAGAGCTAATGCCATAGAAAATTCCATCAATGTTTAAATTGAGTTGTTAACCATAGACATGCAGAAGTGCACAAAGGTGAGACAGATGAACCTGGGAAGTTCAAGCTATGGTTTTCTACACTTGGTCTATTAACATCAAACCTCAAATATTAATGTGAAAAAACATCTGGTTTTGTATCAACAAAATAAAGTTATTTTCATTTTTAACTAATGTTTTAAACGGAATTATGTTGCTGAAATATATTTTTTATTTTCTATAGGTTTGATCTGGTTTCTTTTGAAATTAAGAAGAGTGGGATTGAGGCCCAAATTGATATGGAGAAAATAATGACAAGACTATACATATTTCATAAGGTGAATAAACTGCAATCTTCTTCTAATAATTTATCTTTATATGAATGCAAAGCCATTGGAAAAGATTAGCTCATTTTGAAAACTGAGTCTATTTTCCTTGCACAAAACTTTTTTGCCCACTCATGTGCAGCTGAGTTACCTCAGACTGTAACTTATTAAAGCTTTTATAAGCTAATCAAGTTTGGGCCTTTTTTTTGGTACAAGATGGACTATTTCCAAAGAAAACACAGGTGCTGTAAGACACGATGTTGACAAAACTGTAGGTGGTACATGTCTCTGCAGTATGCCATAGGCCTTAATCCGTCTTAATTTACACATATGCTTGAGCTTAAGCATATAGGTGCATAGAGGATCCTCTGGATTGGGCTCTGAATCCTTGGGAAAGTTTCCACTGAAGAAGGTGTCCATCAGGAGAGGATGGAAAGGGAGTCTCTAACCATACACAGTAGTCAGCTGTGTTTCTATGGCATGCTTTGTAAATTAGGGTAAGTAGTAGCACTTGAGTAGCCACTTAGTTATTTAGAAATTATTACATTAATTAGCTACCATAACACTGATGTAGACTGTTTATGCTAATAAAGGGTAATGTAAGGGTCAGGTCCATGAAATTGCCATACAGGAACAAAATATTCCATAAATATATTCAGAGTCAAATTCAAGTGGAAATTGCCTCTCTGGATTTTAGCAAACTTCTTCCAGAGTTTTCCAAAAAAATATTGTTAGATTAAGCTTTATTCTAAATGATATAGTAAAACTCACAATGTGGAGTATTTGCAAAAGAAAACACACTTCTATTTAACATGGTTGCAAAATATAGCCTATAACAAAGAGTAATGTTCATTGATTGCCCATGTTTGATGAACTAAAGCATAGAGAATTCTGTTTAGAGAGAGACAACACAGAAACATGCAGTGCTTTTACTTTGGCTTTAATATGGTTGTCTTGATTGCATAGAACTAACAATGTTAATCTTGATTAAGTGACTTTATTAATTGAGGTCTTTAAATAGCTGAGTACATAATTTGCAGCTTAACCTACTCAGTTACCTTTGTGTTACCATGGCAATAAAATACACACTGGAATGACATTTGACATTCTTTTAATTTTTGTAATTTGCAATCAAGACAGCTCTATGAGTATGCTTTATTTTAAGATGCTTTGGGAATAACAGAAATGTAAATAACAGCTTCCCAGTAGCCATAAATCATAGTAAACCATATGTATTGGTTACATTTGCTTTCAAAAACAATTATATGACTTGGAATCACTTTGAATAGCTCCCTGTGGACATGAGTTTAATGGTCAGTGTCAGTCTGAAATGCAAGTAAGATAATTGCACTTAATTGGGAAGGATCTGGAAAGTAGGTAAAAATCACCATCTTGGTCATTGCCTAAATCCCATTTCTTGAGTATTGCACTTGAGTTCTGGTTCTTTTGCTCATAACAGATAAACAATTACCACCAAGAAGGGCCATTCATGTGATCAGATGTGTGGGGTGGGTTGCCTGTGCATGTGAAACTGTCTAGAATTATACTGGTTGGATAAGTGATGTAATGACAGAGACCTATACAATGATGAATGGCAGTGAGATTATTCATGACCTCGCAAAAGAAAGAGAAGTGTGCAAGTTTAAAACAAATAAAATTAAAAGTTATTTCATTAAGAAATGAAGAATACAGAAGTATTCCCACAGAGACTGAATGTGTAAACAGTTTAAAACAGGAACTAGAAGATAGATTTGCTGGTTGTTATTAAACATAACTATCCAAATGCAAACTCTAGCACAGAAAGTCAATAAATTTCTGTGGAGAAGAAGCCAGAAGAAGTTGAGAAGGTATTAAAAATTTCTATATGACCTATTCCTTTTTCAAAGTGTCTGCTACAAGTGTTTTTTTCAGACAGAGGATTTGTGTCTGATGCACCTTTTATCCAATCCTGTTTGGCAACTCTTAGGTAATTCATCTGGTAACAAAAATAGCATATATTTGAAAGGTCTGTCGCATCAAAGTAAGTTTGCTCTAGAAAATACTATTACTTCAGCATTTGAGGACACTTAGTTTTTTACAGGAAAAGCTCCTGCAGTGGATTATCACATTAACTATGATGACCTAAGAAGATGTCCTGGAAAATTGCTAGGTGCAAAATTTTAATCACTAAGTTCAAATAAGGTTTGCAGGGACAGTTTTCCACTTTCCAGTTGCTGTCTCTGTCAGGCTAGTGCTTAAATTTCCCCTGAGACTCTCAAAATACTTTCAATGGGAACACTTTCCCCAGGTACTCAGCCATTCTTTTAGAAGAGTCCAACTACTAATTGCTGCAAAACGCAGTCAACATTTGTGTTTCCTGACACAGAGGAGTGGAACAACCTATAAACACATCATGACTAGAATTTTTCTGTCTCAAGGGGAAACACTAGTCTTTTACTCCAGCTAGTATTTTGTAGTATTTTGACTTTCCAGTCAGAAGTGGCAGCCTAATCAACCTTCTCTTTCCTGTAGGCAGAAGAATGGTCCCCCATAGAAAAAACAATTAGAACAGCTGATTCCCCAGCACAAAGTAAGCCATCCAGGCTCTCTGACTTCCAAGTTATTTAACATGAATTTGGTATTTGAGGAACTTATAAAACCTCATAAATGCTTTGAAATCCACTTGTCCAGTTCAAATGCAGATGTCATGATCATGGACCATAACGAACTGAGACAGAATGGGTTTCCTCACTCCGTATTTTATGTTTCCAGCTTGCCTTCAAGTGTAACTTCTATCTGTTCTTTGGATCAGCCACTTTAACAACAATGCTTAACTGTTTAATTAGCTTTATTTGGTTATATTAGTTAAATGTGTTACTTAATTCCTTAATTCTCACAAGATACCTATTAAACAGGTAAATAAATGTTAAATTCTTTGTGTTACAGATGGAAGAACTGAAAGTCTGAGTGACGTGTGCAAGGCCATACAGTAAGATAAGTGGATAAAACATTATTTAAAAGTCAAGACTGCTTGACTTATCTCTCCTCTGGGCTTTTCTCCGCAGCACAGAGCTTCTCATTTCTATTTCACTTTGGCAGACAGTTTTGGCTTAGATTGTTTTTTTTTTTCTTGTGAGGTCCATTTTCAGAAAGCTACATGTTACTTCTGTCCCCAGTGCAGGGAGATATAGTGATGCATCAGACTGGACATTCTGTTTGAGAGTCTGGGAAAGTGGTGGGATCCTTGGTTTCCCAGGATTTGTTTTGGAGTCTACTCCTGGAGGAACCCTGGTATGAGTGGTGCCTGGGAAGCGAAGAGCTCACTGAAAAGGGAAAGATTGCCTAGGTTGTTGCAGAATTTTTCTGGAAAAACATAATATAGCTGAAGAAAATTATCACACAATACAGCAATCTTTAACAACATACAGTATAGAAGAATCAATGCTTTGCTTTTAAATGTGATGTGTTCATAAAACGAATTCCTTTTTTGTTACTAGAGGTGCTTCTGTTTAGAGAAGTATAACAGAAAATGATAGGTCCCTCATTGCCACAACAGCACTGTACATCAGCATTCTGTCTGCAACAGCATTTTTTTCTTAACTTTGCAGTTCATCCCAAGGTAAAGGTTTACATACTGTAATGTCAGTGAAAAAATGTCAGTAAAAAAATGTCAGCATTTTGCGGTGTTGTCAATTGACATCCAATACCATTAGAATAAAGAGGCCAGGGGCTGCTGGCTGCTGTCACTCTGTCATTGTCATATTGTGGACCCAAGGAGAAAAAGCAGAGGCAATGATCCTCTTCTTTATAGGGAACTTCTATGTAATTAATTGCTTCCAAAGGCCAGGAGGTAATTTTCAAGCATTTAAAAGGTAAATTGACAATGAGCTATGCAGGTGGATATTTACTTCTGCATGTTAACTCATTATTATAAATAATAGCTCTAAATTATTTTTTTAACCCACTGGCTTCACTGGTACACACAACTTTGTTCACCTTTCACAGGTACTTTCATAAGGCAAGTATTTTGATGTTCAGAGAAACTGAGTATGGAGTGGCCTGCTCACATACATGTTGTGATTACCTGAAAATAAGTTTTGATAACACCATAACTTTAGATTCTGCAGTTTTTCCAAAGAATCTTGAGACAGAAAGACTCTTTGGGGACTAGGAGGGAGCAGTAGGAGTCAGGAAAATGGGGAAGGTTACTGGGTCTTCCAAACCCCCTGTAATGCTACAGGCTTGGGGAAGAGTGGTTGTAAAGCCACCCAGCAGAAAAGGACCTGAGAGTGCTGCTTGACAGTCAGCTTAACATGAGCCAGCAGTGTGCCAAGGTGTCCAAGAAGGCCCAAGGCATCCTGGCCTGCATCAGGAATAGTGTGGCCAGTAGGAATAGCAATTGTGCTCCTCTACTGGTGAGGCTGCACCTCAAGTACTCTGTACATTTCTGGGGCCCTCACTGTAAGAAGGACATTGAAGTGCTGGAGCATGTCCAGAGGAGAGCTATCAAGCTGGTGAAGGGTCTAGAGAACAAGTCATACAGAGAGCAGCTGAGGGAACTGGGATTGTTTAGTCTGAAGACAAGGAGGCTGAGGGAACATATCATTGCCCTCTACAATTGCCTGAAAGGAAGATTTAGGGGGGGATAGCTGCTGGCCTCTTCTCTAAAGTGGATAATGATAGGACCAGAGGAAATGGCCAGAAGTTGTGACAAGAGAGGTTTAGTTTTCTAAACTGAAGGAGTGGTCAGACACTGGAGCAGCTTGTCCAGGGAGGTGGTTGAATCACCATCCTTGGAGGTATTTGAGAAATGTGTAGATGTGGCACTTTGGGGCATGCTCTAGTAGCCAAAGTTGTGGGGTTTTTTGTGGATGCTTTTTGGTGTGGTGTGTGTTTTTCTGGGTTGTGTTTGTATTGGTGTTTTTTTTTCTTCTTTTCTTTTCTTCTCTTTTCTTTTCTTTTCTTTTTTTTTCTTTTCTTTTCTTTTCTTTTCTTTTCTTTTCTTTTCTTTTCTTTTCTTTTCTTTTCTTTTCTTTTCTTTTCTTTTCTTTTCTTTTCTTTTCTTTTCTTTTCTTTTCTTTTCTTTTCTTTTCTTTTCTTTTCTTCTTTTCTTTTCTTTTCTTTTCTTTTCTTTTCTTTTCTTTTCTTTTCTTTTCTTTTCTTTTCTTTTCTTTTCTTTTCTTTACTTTTCTTCTTTTCTTTTCTTTTCTTTTCTTTTCTTTTCTTTTCTTTTCTTTTCTTTTCTTTTCTTTTCTTTTCTTTTCTTTTTTATTTTCTTTTCTTTTCTTTTCTTTTCTTCTTTTCTTTTCTTTTCTTTTCTTTTTTCTTTTCTTTTCTTTTCTTTTCTTTTCTTTTCTTTTCTTTTCTTTTCTTTTCTTTTCTTTTCTTTTCTTTTCTTTTCTTTTCTTTTCTTTTCTTTTCTTCTTTTCTTTTCTTTTCTTTTCTTTTCTTTTCTTTTCTTTTCTTTTCTTTTCTTTTCTTTTCTTTTCTTTTCTTTTCTTTTCTTTTCTTTTCTTTTCTTTTCTTTTCTTTTCTTTTCTTTTCTTTTCTTTTCTTTTCTTTTCTCTTCTCTTTTCTCTTTTCTCTTTTCTTTTCTTTTCTTTTCTTTTCTTTTCTTTTCTTTTCTTTTCTTTTCTTTTCTTTTCTTTTCTTTTCTTTTCTTTTCTTTTCTTTTCTTTTCTTTTCTTTTCTTTTCTCTTCTCTTCTCTTCTCTTCTCTTCTCTTCTCTTCTCTTCTCTTCTCTTCGCTTCGCTTCGCTTCGCTTCGCTTCGCTTCGCTTCGCTTCTCTTCGCTTCGCTTCGCTTCGCTTCGCTTCGCTTTTTCTGTTGGTGGTTGGACCTGATGATCTCTGAGGTCCTTCTTTTCAACCATGACAATTCTGTGATTCTGTGAAACAGGGCAAGGATGGGAGTTTGTTATGTTGCAATGACCAAGCAATGCTGCAAAGTTTATCAGACTTTCCTTGTATTGGATTTTGTTTCTTTGCCTGGCAAAAGCAAAGGCATCCACCCATTTTTTTACTGCCTCCAGGGATGATGCCTCTACCACCTTCCTGGGCAGCCTGTTCCAATGCCTCACTACTCTTTCAGTGAAGAAATTTTTCCTGATATTCAATGTGAATGTCCCCTGGTGCAACTTGACCCCATTTCCTCTTGCCCTATCACTAGTCTCTAAGGAGAAGAGGCCAACACCCACCTCACTACAACTTCCTTTCAGGTAGCTGTAGAGAGCAATGACGTCTCCCCTCAGCCTCCTCTTCTCCAGGCTGAACAGCCCCAGCTCCCTCAGCCTTTCCTCATAAGACCTGTTCTCCAGACCCATAATCAGCCCTTCTCTGCACCCTCCCCAGCACCTCAGTGTCCTTCCTAGACTGTAGTGCCCAGAACTGCACACAGTGCTCAAGGTGCGACCTCACAAAGTCTGAGTAGAGGGGCAGGATCACTTCTCTGGTCCTGCTGGTCACACTATTCCTGATGCAGGCGAGCATGCTTGTGGCCTTCGTGGCCACCTGGGCAAATATATTCATCTAATCCAGGAAAGATAAAACATGTCATTTCATTGAGTCAATTTTTAAGTCCAGCTGACAGAATGAATGGAAAATAGACTTCAAGGTCTAAATGCAGCCTAGCTGAGAGCTCAGTAGCCATGGGAAGTGCCCCTCTACTTCCAACCAATTTTGAAGGTTAAGGGTGGAAATGAATACAACCAAATTTCTAACTTAATAGTTTTTTTAAAATTCGCAGAGTTCAAAATATTTAAAAGTGACCTGTAACTTTAAAAATCTTCTGAAATATTATTGTGAAATAGTTATGGACAATGGCTACTGAAGATGTTAAAAACATCTTTATGGAAAACATTAAATAGATTCATACCAGAAAATAGTTGGTATATTGGTTTTTTGTTGTTTTTATTTTGTTTGTTTGTTTTAGGAGCTGTCCACAAATAATATCTTTCGTGGCATGAAAAAAAACACAAATACATTACATTGTAATATGACATTGTGAAGTCTCATTTCTCACCTCACAGGTGATTTGAGTTGTTTTTCTTTTTTTTTTCCCTCTGACTGTTTCTGTTTCATACATATCTATTTAGGGTTAATATTTACTTGGAAAAAAATCCAGTCCAACATTAAAAATTAACGACTGAGTGAGAGCTACCTGGACAAAAATTACAAACATAATGTAAACTATGTAAACTTGACATCAGTAAAGGTATGAAAGTCATTAGTGAAAGAGATAGTTAGACTATTTGGCCCAGGATTTCGTGGAATCATCTTTTTGTGTGAGCTGGAAAAAAATGGTATACATAAAAAGAGAATAACAGAATGGCTTGGGTTGGAAGGGACTTTTAAAAATCATCTCATCCAAACCTTCTGCCAGGGCAGGGATATATTTCACTGGATCAGATTGCTCAAAGTCCCATCCAGCCTGGGCTTGAGCACTTCCCTTGGAAACCTACTCCAGTGTCACACCAACCTGATTGTAAATACATCTAACAGCTTGTCCTGTAAGTACAAGATTTGGGGTCAGGTGGTCTGAATGTTGTGTTTTGTTGCAGTTGTAATACCTCTCTAAGATATAATTTTTTTAATTCTGTGATTGTACTATGATACATAGTTGGGTTTGGGATGGAAAACAGAAGTAAAGAGCACTGGTAACTTATTTTCTGTATATAAAAGTATTTAGTACCAAAACCTGGACTACAGAAATTTTTCTGTGTGGTGATCTTCTTGTAAACTGAGTATTTGGCAAGGAGGATGGACATTCCATGTTCAGTTACACTATCCATCTCAGTTACAACTTCTGATGTTGCTTGTATGGGTAATAAGGAACCTGTATCTATTCTGTTGTATATAAATACAGAGGAGAAATATTATTTTAAAGTCATGGTTTGTTTATTAGATGTCAATGGCAGATTTGTTAATGGCTTCAAAATTGTAACATCAAGTTTACAATAGAGAGGTTTACAATAAATCACAACCCCCCAGTGATTCTGAGGGAGAAATTTTTTTTAAAAAAAGATTAATTCCTTCAAACAGTAATGACAGTGTCCAAACATTATCTCTGACATAAGACTGTAAGAGATGGAAATTCCTCAGTGGAAATTTTATGAGTTTTAAAAGAATACTCAGTTTAGGAGTGTTATAAATTACAGTTATTTCACCAGATTGTAGGAAACCATTTTAATCAGAAAAATAAATCACTTTATGGATTTGAGTATATTAAGAAATTCATTGCAAGAGTCACAGTTGTGGATAAATTGTTCCTGGAGACTCTGAATAGATAAACTGAATATCAGGCTGTATGATTTTCTCTCTGAATATATAGATAGAAAATTTGGTAGCCTAGGCTTTGTGTGTTTTTAATTTTTTATTTTGTCAGGTAATAATCAAATTGATTAATTTTCTAGTTAACAGAAAATGTATTTAGGTGAACTTTAAAGTACTAAGAAAAAACATATGCCAGTCATTGAATAAAGAATGTTATTAGACGTAGAAAAAACAATGCATCCATGAGTCAATGGAAATAAAACCAATAAGCCCTGAAAACAGTAAAGAAAACATTAATTCAGTTAGCATGCTTTCAGTTTGCCTTAGGAATCATGAGTAGCAATTTGAAATCCTGTTTTTTCTCCTGGGAAGGAGTGATGCCTGGAATATGATATGAACTATGCTGATCAAATAAAAAGGGAAGCCGCAGGCTAAAACAGAGAGAAAGAAGTTACAACAAAGAAAAACAGCTAGTTGTATAAAATGACACATTTACACACCAGCAAGGTAAAATTAGAATCCTCTCCATTTACTTTATATCAGCAGCAGGAGCAAAATAGCTGTATTAGAAATTACCACAAAAGAGCAAAAAATCCTTTATCTATAGCAGAAGAAATATAGTGTGACAGTTTCTCAATCTCTGGTAGTTTGAAATCTCCTATTCAGTCTAGTTTGACTGATATGCAGTCTTTACGCCTACACTGTCTAAAGAAAGAGGAAAGGTATACCTTAAAAGTGACAGCACTGTAGGAAACCACTGACAGTCCAGAACCTGGGATACAAAAGTAAAGTAAGAGGTGAGACAAAATGGTGAATTTCTTTTTACCAACAATGTATTTGAAATCTGTTGTGTGATAAACCATTCCTGTTTTATCTCCATTCTGGCATCATACTTCCAATGGCAAAGGAACAGTGCCTCAGAAATTCTCTAGGTATTTGCATTTGCTATTACAAAAAAATGGCTCATGCTATCATATCTGATAATTGGAAAAAAAAAAAAAAGGCAAAAAAAAAAAAAAGCGCCCTGTAGTGCTTTTTGGAAGTTTCACAGCAGAGATCTGTTCTCAGTTGAAAATTTTTAGTAAAATGCATCAGTTCCAAATTTTAGCTCTGAGTATGATATTTCTGCTAATTAAGGAGCAACATGTAGTAAGTAAGTTTGTGGATTCATAACATAGGTTTAGATGGGAACAAACACCCAGAACAATACGAGAACCCAAGGTCAAGGTCTTACCTCTACATGAAAATTATTTTAAAAGTTCTCAATTACAGATGCTTTAAGGAAATAATCTAAGACCCTAGTAGAGGTCAACTCAAACAACTGTTCCCATCTTTCAAGGCTGTGAGAACATACATCAAGGCAGATGGCAACAGAAATTGACCACATTTGTATTACGCTTTTGATCTGGAAGGGTGTAATAAAACTGAATTTTGCTCAAACCACAAAAGACACAGAGGAGCTAAGATGGTTTTAGGGGGTGGTACAGGTGGGCTATTTTTGGCCAGGCAGTTCTGTTTTATTTCAGGTAACAGAAAGGCAGGGAAATGTTATGTTGATGTATAGTATATTATTTCCTAAGTTTCATACCTGCAGTATAAGCAAAAAACAATTTTTCTTTTTTGTTTCTCATTTATTTCCTCTATAAGAATCCATATGCCACAGGGATGTCCACAACTTAGTAAGAGTTATAGCTAAAAATGATCTTTTTTATTACTTTCTGAAGGGATCTGTAGTCTTCCAGGCAAATGGCTGCTACAGAAAATTTAATTAGAATGATTAAAGTATAATTGCAATAATACAATTTCACAGTGAAGCAAAAAATGCAATTGCTGGGCAAGTAAGTGGTATTCTTTTTTCATTCAATCATCATTTCAGTTTCTTTCCTATTGTCACTGGAAGGGAAGTGAAAGTTTTAACTGAATACATAGGGCATGATATGAAATTAGATGCTATTTTCCACAAGTCATCTACCCACTCATTATCACAAATGAGCAGTGCTCTCTGAAAAAAAAAAAAAAAAAAATTCTGTCAATTTGGCATTTTTGCTGAAACTTTGTTTCCCTCTATTAAAGTTACAGTCCTACTCTTAAGCTTTCCTGTCAATATAGAGCTGCAGATTTTCTCAGGGACTTTTGTATCAGGTGCAGTATCAGGTGTTTATGAGGAGCACCTCTCAGCCTGATGTGTGCCTGGTATCACAGATGCATTAAGGCTGGATTTTGAGCTATATTCACACTTTGCCGGTGCCCATGTTGGAACAGCCTATTTTCTCAGAATTTTACAGATTTGTAATTTTACAGATTTTGTAGGTAAGTTGATCAAGTAGGGGTTTGATGATTAGGCAGTGAGGTGGATCAAGAACTGGTTGAAAGGAAGAAGTCAGAGAGTTGTAGTCAATGGGGCAGAATCTGGTTGGAGGCCTGTGACTAGTGGAGTCCCTCAGGGGTTGGTACTGGGACCGGTGTTGTTCAACATCTTCATCAACGACCTGGATGAGGGTACAGAATGCACCCTCAGCAAGTTTGCTGATGACACCAAGCTGGGAGGAGTGGCTGACACACTGGAGGGCTGTGCTGCCATTCAGAGAGACTTAGGCTGGAGAGTTGGGAGGGGAGAAACATGATGAAATTCAACAAGGGCAAGTGTAGAGTTTTGCATTTGGGGAAGAAAAATGTCAGGCACCAGTACAGGTTGGGGGCTGACCTGCTGGAGAGCAGTGTAGGTGAAAGGGATCTGGGGGTCCTGGTAGACAGGAGGATGACCATGAGCCAGCAATGTGCCCTTGTGGCTAAGAAGGCCAATGGCATCCTGGGGTGTATTAGAAAGGGTGTGGTTAGTCGGTCAAGAGAGGTTCTCCTCCCCCTCTATTCTGCATTGGTGAGGCCGCATCTGGAGTATTGTGTCCAGTTCTGGGCCCCTCAGTTCAAGAAGGACAGGGAAGTGCTTGAAAGAGTCCAGCGCAGAGCCACAAAGATGATTAAGGGAGTGGAACATCTCCCTTATGAGGAAAGGCTGAGGGAGCTGGTTCTCTTTAGTTTGGAGAAAAGGAGACTGAGGGGTGACCTCATCAATGTTTACAAATACGTAGAGGGTGAGTGTCAAGAAGATGGAGTTAAGCTTTTTTCAGTGATGACCAGTGATAGGACAAGGAGTAATGGATACAAATTGGAGCATAGGAGGTTTAAGGTGAATATCAGAAAATTTTTTTTTTTACTGTAAGAGTGACAGAGCACTGGAACAGGCTGCCCAGAGAGGTTGTGGAGTCTTCTTCACTGGAGACATTCAAAACCCACCTGGACGCCTTCCTGTGTGATGTGCTCTAGGTGACCCTGCTCTGGCAGGGGGGTTGGACTAGATGATCTTTCGAGGTCCCTTCCAACCCCTAGGATTCTATGATTCTATGATTCTATAAAGTGCTTGGTAGACGTGAAAGTAAACCTGTCAGAAACAGCAATAAGCTCTGAAATCTGTAAATAATTCACCAGTGTCTCAAGCTGAATTCTCAGAAAATGAGGAACCTCAACGGACTTCAAGTAAACAGTCAATTAAAAAAATTAGCTAATACCTCATCAGGGGAGACTCAGTAACGAGTTAAGTAAAGATATCACTTATTTGTTTTACTGTTCCTTGCCTCATTCACTATGCAGCTTCCAAATTCTATGAAGGGTTGGGAGCAGTTTAATAGACAACTGTTTATTAGAATGTACAGGACTATTGCTGTAAATGTACTTGCAAGCTAAGGAAATATGTTACAGAAGCTAAATTTAGTAGGAGATGAAATAGGCGTTGTAAAAACTGATTATGTTTGAATAAAAAACTAATTCCTCACAGAAAAAAAGGCCAATGTCCACCTGTCTTTGTAAATGTGCGTATGTGACTGAATGCATTTATGTGTATTCCACTATTACATCTACATATAAATGAATGCTTGTCTGCATATCACATTTTTTTCCAGAATGAATCAATTATGTACATTTAAATCTTTACAGAATTGGATATTTGCTTTTTAAAAATGCATATTCCAAAGTTTTTCTTTTTGGATACCTAAAATTGAAGTAATTTACAACATATATTTATTTGTTTATTTCACATATACCATATGAGTAGCAGACTAGGAGATCTGTTGCCTGAAACCTAATCCACAGGAACACACCCATTTTGCAAATGAAATGAAGCTTGGTATTACTGAGACATGAAGGTTAATTCTTAAAATATGATCACTTTTGTTGAGTGTCCATCCTGGAACTTCTACTGTCTGTTTTCTTAAAGTATTAAAGACTCCTACAACATCTAAATAATAATAAAAATTACTTGGTAACAGCCTTGCAGTTTGCAAAGGAGCAAATTTCTCTCCATTGTTATGTTGTTTGTTTCCAGTAGAATGAGGACTGAAGTCTAAAATTAGCCTAGGGGGTAGCAATAGGTAGGTGAACCTGCCTAGAAAATGGGATCTTCTGATCCACCTGGGAAGGTAAGATTTGAAGGATGATTAGCAGTTGTTTCTTGTGTCTGCCAAACAACACAAGCAGGGCAATCAGACATCTAATCCAAAGATTAGATTGGGTTAGAGAGAAGATATTGTTCAGACTACCTGAGAATGCAAATATATTTTGAAGTGGTCAAAATTTAAAACTGAAACAGAGAAAAGGAACTGACTGTTCTATGTAGAGTTCAACATTTAAAACTGAAAGCTCTCTAGGGCTGCTCTGTTAATCACCTTCTCCAGAGAACTGAAAATAAGAGGCTACAAGTGCAATAAAAGAATCCCTACTTGCTTAACCTTCTCACTGAAGTCAAAACCATGAGAAAAAAGATCTAAAACCACCCTGAAGACACCATATTCAGCTGTTTGAAAGTATCTATAATGAGGGCTTGTAACATCTCATTAGGACGCTGTCAAACCCCAGGTTGCTTTATGAATGGACAATCATGAGTTGCCATTACAAAAGAGTGGGAAATACAGTGACAGAACCAAATATTGCAACAGTAGAGGATAAAGTGCACAGCATGTGCTGGGAATTGAATCTGAGCATCTTCCTTTACGTTCTTTAGAAAAACCTTTTAAAGGAAATGCTTAGAGCAACTTACATGGGCAAATGAAGAACAACATTTTAGCCACCCTCCTATTGAGACTAGAATCTCTGAATGACAATACGAGTATAGTAAAGATCTCAGGTGAGGAGCTTCAGGTTTTTGACACAAGGAAAGCACCCAATGAGAATTTTACATTTTTTGCTAAAATAACATATTTAGTATAAGGTTGATAGCATTATGATAGGCATATGATTTTTCTGAGCCTACAGAAAAGAAGGCACTCTGGGTCTTACTAAAATGCAAAGGCAAATC
Organism: Apus apus; assembly: GCF_020740795.1. Lineage (NCBI taxonomy): Eukaryota > Metazoa > Chordata > Aves > Apodiformes > Apodidae > Apus > Apus apus. Next base: position 63,087,399 of record NC_067312.1, on the reverse strand, counting down.
TTGCTTATTTAAAAAGGAAAGATGACTTAGTTGATATATAAAATAACTTTATCTTTTTATATAATTGGACAATCTTAAGGGTAAACCCATTTGCAATCCATAGTCTCTGTATATGGTGTGACAGAGAAAACATCCTGGAGAGACCCAGCATGAAACTAGGCTCCCAGTTTCAGGTCAACAACTTCCTCTTCAAATTGGATGGTAGATACATTTATCAAAGAATTATGTCAGATGTCCAACTAGCCATCAAGAACTGTCTAAGAACTCACTGAAAAATGGGGAAACATGCTACTCTATAAATAAATACATGGTGTGGTAAAGATGCCCCTAGGAAAGCCTGTTGGTGGTGACAGCACACAGACCTATACACTATGGAAAAGCTGGCCTTTCCAATTCCCAAACACAACTATGTTAAGCTTGTTATGATCGGGACCTTTCCATGAACGTTGGCTGAAAGCCACCTCTTCTGCCAAAAGAGTGGCATATTGTTTCCCTTGAAGACCCAGTGAGAGAGCCAGCCAGCCAGTAGATGCCAGCACCACGAGCTGAACTCTTCATAGCACTGTCCAAGTCACGTGCACCTCAGAGCAGAAGCAAACTAGCAAGCCTGTCAGCATAAGAAAGAAGGAGGATAAGGCACTGCACACCAAAAAATAAGTGCCAGCCAGTTTCAGCCCCTTTGGAAATGTACTAGGCGGTTGCACTGAATTACATCTTTCACATACAGAATATTCAGAAGTTGAAGAGAAGTGGAAGAACAGAAGGAAGTGACTGCTGCTGCTCTTCTTGTGAGGTTGCAGTTTCCATTTCCTTTACTCAGTAATGCTCGGTACCTTGACTCACAAAACTAAGTCCCCATGGGAAATAACCTTTTAAAAACAAGTAAATAATTATAAAGTCTTCCGTGTTATTTGGTCTGACTATTACATATAACATGTTTGTGCTCACTCTTTATGTTCTAGCTGATTTTCCACCTACCTGACAGTTAAATTCCCTGAATTATGTTTGGGACATATTTTCTTTTAGAATTTTCCCCTGCATGCAGTAAAATTAATTGCTTCTAAAACCAAAGGACAAGTGTCATCATTTTATTATTATTAGTGACAGTTTTTCACAGACCTTTATTCTTGATAATTATAACTTCATTTTTCAGAAAGCTGTTTGATATTGACAATACAGGAACTTTCAAGCATTTTGAGGCAGAGAAACTGAAAGGGATAAAACAGGACACTAAGGATGAATGTGGTGTTATACACAGAAAAATTCACAGCTCAGTCCTAAACCAAGCTATACATTTCAGTGTTTGAGGCCAGCCACAGTGCAAAGTGCTCAGAGGTCAGGTTTTTGCTTTTGAATGAGAAGACTTCTGTCTTTTTGTGTAAGCCACTTCCTCTGTGCATATTTTCTCAAACACATTAGTTAGCTCCCTAAGTGGACATATGAAATGTGTTGCTGCTCTCCAGGTGAAGTTAAATATTCTAAATTTCCCTCAAATAAAAATACCTGTTCTTTGGACTGTCTTTTCTTGTATTCTTAGCTCAGTAATGGTTCTTTTAGTTTTGTGTATTGCAGCTTATACAGAAAAAGGTACGAAATGATATCCACAAAACCCTCTCTACAGATGCGCACAACATAATTCCTTGAAAATTCTTTGTAGTGTTTCACCTCTGCTTATACATGATCCAGTCTTTCTCTCCATTATATCCTGTTTCTAGACATTTTAGGAAGTATGTGTTAAACAAACTTACTCCAGAACTAAAAAAACAGCTTTGGGTGACCAATCAACAAGATTTCTGTGTAAATTCGAAGCAACTAATTGAAATTGAAAAGAAAAGAAAATGAAAGATGAAAGAAGTACATGTACTTACTAACAATTTACACTCTGTGAGAGCTAAGAAAAAGCCAACTGAAAATTCCATGCTTTCATCCTGAACAAAATACTCAAAAGCATATTTTTATTCTAGAACACAAACTGTTGATAGCTTAAATTAGAGACCAGTCTAAAAGCCAAATGACATGCTCCAGTTTGCTCTCTTTCATCACTTGAACTCATTCACAGTTAACACTTTTACAGAACTTGGATTACTCTGTTCTGAGAAGACCAGTTTTTGTAGATTACTCTCTGTCTGTCAACCAGTAAAAACTTCAAAATGTTTATGCAAACTTTTGCATTTCTGGAAATGTAAAGTCCTCCTATATAGTAGATGTTAGATTTCATCCAGTTATTTTGGTGTATGTCTTGCAGGCATGCATTGATTAACAACTAGCACTCCAAGAGAGACTTTTACAGAAATTGGGATGAGAGATGAACTTTAACATAGTTCTAATGTTAGTTCAAGGCTTTTTAACCATAAGAGCAAAGCTCAGAATCACTGACCTCAGAACAGGATGATTTCCATGTAGCAAAGAAGAGGATCTGGAGTGGGTCCTTTAGGACAGTACTGTCAAGACACAACTTGGAGAACATGAACAGCAGAGGAATTGCTCATAATTCTTCCATACACCTTTTGTTACATCATACACTATCCTATGCAGCTGCCTACTTTGCTAATACTTGAGTCCATTCGTGGTAGTATTTCTCCATATGCTACTTTGTAAATTGGTACTATAAGATGGTGGGTAGCTGAAAGGAAAAGAGAAAGCAATAAGGTGTTAGACTAATGTAAAAGGATCAGAGTGGTGTGACTACACCATGAATCCAATTTTTTTTTTTTTTTTAATGTGTACTGCTATTGGGTTTTAGATGATTATGAAATTTCTAAATACTTCACTTTGTTCAGAGCAGGCAAAATGCTGGTTTGAGCCAGGATTAAGCCAATTTTTCTTTTCACTGATTTTTTTTTTCCTTCAGTAAGCTTTCTTTTAACTAGCAACTGTGTGTTCTGCTAGGCTGATAAGACAGTGGAATGTTTTTCTAACTACTGAGGTTTCAAGGTTACACCTTCACTCCGCCGGCTCAGACACTATGGGGAGATCTCTGACCCCCCCCGTGGGAGGCTGAGTTAGACAGACAGCAAAATTGGCCAAAGATATTCCATTCCATATATCTACGTAAGCTCAAAGGAAGGTCAGAGATCATAGAAGACAGCTTCCTTCTTCTTCTCGCCTTCTCTTCCGTCCATGGCCGGCGTCCGGGGAGGACTCTGTTCATCCATCACCGTCGACCCTTAGGCTCGAGCTCTCCTGACCCTCATAACTCTCTGCTTTCTCCAGCAGCAGCTCCGAACTCTCTGCTTTCTCCAGCAGCAGCTCTGGGATTTCTCGGGACTCTTCCCAGTTCAGGGGAGTGCTGTGGGAGTTGCTGGGGGTGGGGGGAGGCGAGAGGCTTTTGCCCATATCTGGATATATCTGTATATAATTGTATATATTTTCTTGTGTGATTCATTAGTGTTTTAATTAAAGCTGTGTAGTTTAGTTTTCAATCTGGCCAAGTCTCTCTCTTTTTCTCTCTCTCCTTCCCTACCTGGGTGGGGGGGGGGAGGGGATCGAGAGCATTGTTGTCGGACCTGAGTCAAACGGTGACAGCAGGACAGATCTTACTGCAAATTCAATTCTGCCTATGTTTCACCTGAGACCAGATTGCTTATTAGCAGAGATGGTCAATCACATTGTGGGAAATGTATAACAGGAATAGATTTCTATAATTCAGATGAGTGACAAGGTAATTGAAGGTTGCAGTCTAGGTTAAGACTTAGACCAAATGTCCTGAGGTTGAAGACCAGCATTCCTGTGTTGTCCGGTTGAGAAAACGGAAGCACTGAGATGGTGTAATATGCACCAACTACCTTTCAGTTTGGATCTACCAGGAAAACTGAATTACAATTTTAGGATATTTCAATTCAGGGCAAAGACATAATTTTACCAGATTAAAAGTATGTTCCACTTCCATCATCAATCTTTTGTGCACTAGAAGCAAAAAGAACCCAAACCAAACAAAAAAACAACCAACAAACAAAACCACCCAAAAAAACTAATCAAGTTTTCATTCAATGCAAATATTAACAATTTTCAGTATTCTTTTCCTATTTTACATTTGATTACCTTGCCTATGCTACCAGATTCTATGCAAAGAAATACTGTTCAATATGGGTGGTCAAAATAGTGTATTTATTTTGACTATTCTTGACAAATTTCTTATATATTACATTAAAATATATATTCGTATCAGCTGTGGAACACTGATATCACAAAGCTTTGTAGTTCTCAGATTCAGAATTTTTATTCAGACTATTTCTTCTGCATTGAGATACAAAGATTGGAAAAATTATATTCTAGATATGAAAGTAGTTTCCTTGTGGTACAGTGTACTATATTCTATGTGATTGTATGTGTCTGGCTTCAAACATAAAGGCATTACAACAGCCATGTTTTTAAAAGTTGATAGATAGAACTCCGAGCTACTTTAATTTAAACCCGAGACTTCTACAACTTCACCATTTCCTTGGTGGTCTTAACCTAATGTTTTGTTTCTGCCCACTGTCTAGGGACAACTTGCCAAAGCATCCAGAGCTAAGTCCAGGTTTATCAACTCAAGGCCTCATTGTTCACTATGGTACATCTAAAGATTTCTACAGTTATATTATCTCAGCAATGTAAAAGTACAGTTTACAGTTCTCATCTTGCTGTCAACCCAACTAGTATCACATCTAGTGATACCAGACCTTATTCCACTTTCCCGGATTTTCTCTTACATATAAGTAATTAGACCAAGCCAAAAATAACAAAAAGTTACTCTTCAAGCATTCTACTTAACAGTTCACCTATAATGTTTTAGGTTATGAACATCTGGTATTAACCTTAATGGAAGTACCAATATTAAAACATATTTTAAAAATATTTGTTAAACTCAAATGTCATAATATGATGCAAATTCAGTATAATGATATTGTAATCATCTGCATAAGCATATAAACCATATCCCTTGGGAAGCTTGCAACTTTCTGATATTGGAAAAGGTTGTAATATTAAACAAAGCAGAGGATTAATAAGGAAAAAGCAATGAAAAGTCTTTGTTTGCAATAGTCCTGAGAAGTTTGAGTGACAAGCGAAAGCATTAAGGATAAGAAAACTATGAATACACTATGAAACTGTCATACCACCTAGAAAAGTAATTGAGAGAGCTAATAATTTATTATAATTAAAAGGAAAAGGAAACAAAAAAAGCTCTAAATTAGGTGCTCTGAGAAATCAGTAACTTTCAGCTTCAGGTGGTAGAAATTATTCATGCAGATATACCACAGAAGATGTCCACGAGTAATAAATAATTCATCATGGACACACAGGAACCTGATAGGTTGACACCCAGATGGTAAGAAAAATGCAGCTTTGCCTCTTTGGAAATTTCATTACCTCCTGGTTAACATAAGCCCAGTTTCTTGTCCTGGTCCTGCTTAGCAGCTCCTCTGATAGCAGCAAAGCTTTCTGGTTGCGTATTGATGTGAAAGCACTTTCTCTCAGATGTAATATTGCACCACTAAAAAATGTGCATCTAGTTTCATCAGTCATGAGAAGATATTGAATAATATCATAGTTAACACTAACACTCCAGTTTAGATCCAACTCCAAATATTCAGGCCACTGACAGTTTTATGGTAAACACAGAATGAATGACAAAGTATTAATTCAATTACCAGAAAATGGAACAAAATAATTTACACTAGTCTTCTGATCATTATGTTTCACCCGACTGCCACTCAAGTTCTGTACAGTTTTTACTGAATAACTTAACTACAAAAGATACACGGTATGTGTAGCACCTTTGGACAACAGGAACCATTACTCGAATGGCAGCAACTGAGAAGTTCACATGTATGGGTATTTTAACATGAAAGATTTTCCATTTGGAACAATGAAAAAGTAGAGTAGATATAGTAGAATCCTGATAACTTCATTGTAGTTGATGTTTAAGTGCTAAAATCTATGTAGAATGTAGTAAAAACAAAAAGTGAAAAAACACAACCATAGTGAAGCTGACTATTAATAACAGTACAAATAAATGGGGAAAAAAAAAGAAAAAAGAAAAAAAGAAGTGATTGCTGCTTTTTGCTGCAGAGACTTGTCTTTAAAACATCAAAATAAATAACCATTTATCTGAGGATACCATCATGATAGCAACTTCTTGTTAAGTTTAATTCCTATCATTTTACAAGCTGGAGTACTAGTGATATAACCATAGCTCTTTAACACCTATTCAAGTATAGGCTACAATTCACTTGAACATTGAGTCAAACCAAAGATGCCAGAGAAAGTTTGATTCTTATTAATTTTATTTTTGTTGAATTTTAATTAATTCATTGAACAATCTTAAATGCTATCAGCACTCATTTGAAGAGATTTACTTTGTCCAGTTTAACTACTCACATTATGGAGAGGTGTTTGCATAAATTTCACCAGCTAAAAGGATTAATGAAAGTTATTTTAGGTCTATGATAAAAAACGAATTAAGTTAGATTTACAAGTAGCATAATTTTCTGCCTTCCAGTGTCATGAATAGCGCTCTTGGTGGCTTCAGGATTTGAAGGATTTAGCAGATTTATCGCTTCACTTCAACAGATAATCCTGCCACATATCAAAGTTACCGTGGCTGCATTTTAGCCCATACTTTAAGTTGCCAAGGTATAAATACAGATACAGAGAGATAAACAAAGGGCTTCACACTTTAGAGCTGTCTCCTGTCTCTTGTACAACTGAAACATATTAAAAAGTGTTTAAACATGTGTAATCTTGACGTGAATGGTTAACATTCTTGAAAATTGCATTGGGATGTACATGTGAGAATGTGAAATGTTTTAAAAATTAGTAAGTATGGAACTACCATATTGTACGTTTTCTTGTGTCACCTATGTTTCTTACAGTTTCAAAGCTATGGAAAAAGACCAAAGAAATTGCAGTCTTCCATCTGGGACAACATTATGAGATTTTTTCACTAGTTACTGGAGTTCAAAACATGGAAACTGTAGAACTGTTTTTCTACTAACTTTGGAAATACATGCTAGTATAATTTCTATATTGATGGGAAACAGCTTATGAAACACTTCTGTATCCCATTAGTTCAGGAAATAAACCGCTGGCTGTGCTAGCTCTAGTTTAGCACCACTTGTGACCACAACAGAATCTGTTGCTCAGTTGTGTACATGTTCCAACCAGTAACTGAAACCTTATGAGTTATGAAAAAACTGTTTATATTTGCTGTTTCCTACATGAATCTAACGTTTGGTTCCATGTATCTCCACTTCCTAGACCTGCACAGACCTGAGGCTGTCCAGGTCTTCTTGGTGTTGCTGCTCTACAAAGTCATAAATATTGTCCCTGACCTTGGCCTGACTTCCAGTCTCCATTTGGATAACAGGCATGAGTAGAGACTGTTGAAATAAAAACATTTGCATCTGATGTTTAAATTGTAACAGCCATCACCTGTGTACCACTTTCATCATTACTAGTCAAGGACTGTACCAATTTTAGCATTTCACCTCCTCTGTGGAATAGCAGTATTTTTCAGCATGGCTGTTAAAGTGAGTTCTATTGCTATCCTAACGGCTAAATACAAGGCCATGAGACTCTTCAAAGCTTAAAAAAAAAAAAAAGAACTTATAATGTAAATGCTGCTTTTATTTTGTTCCTGTATTCATGTAGTGTTGTTTGAGTGACTAAACATGTTCACGTTGCATAAATTGAGCATATCTTTCATTTTTGCAATTTATTATCTTTATAGCATTTTTTGTAGCCGACATAAGTTTTTCTCTTGATTATATATGGTTAAAAGCTTGGTGAGGAGAACAGTGGCATAACTTCATAAACCTTCATTTATAGAAGACATTGTTTTAGGAAGCCAGAGCATTTTTATTTGTTTTTCATAGATTACTCTGCATTTTATAAGTTTATTATAAGGAAACCACAATTCCTGTTTATTTAGTTCATCCCTGGAAGTGTCCAAGACCATACTGCATGGGGCTGTCAGAAACCTGGTCTAGTGGAAGGTTGCTCTACCCATGCAAGGGAGGTTGGAACTAGATGGCCTTTAAGGTCCCTTTAAACCCAAAACAGTCTATGACTTCTGCTTTTTTTAATTCCATTTGCACATGTAATTGGTGTAACCAGTACTGCCACTTATTACAGCTAACTCCTGAGTCAGCATAATGTTGCTGCACTTTTAGTAGTTTCATTTTGGGCAAAGGATAATTTAGGCAATAAAGTGACAACTTTCCTCTATTACACACTTCACTCTTTTATGTTCCACAGTGGGAATGGGTTTTGACCGACAACTTTCCTCATGTTGTCCTGAAGGGAAGATATTATAAAAAACCCACTATGGATTGAAACTCACAAAATTTCCTCTGCTCATGACAGATTAACAGATAGAGAAAGGTTTCATCTGAAGGATGACCAAAATATTTGTCCTTGTATGACCAGTAGCTATAACACTGACCTTAAACAGAGCAAAAATAATTGCCCTGGAAGTCAGCACATTTTCTTGCTGCAAGCTGCAGTGGAAAAACAAGTAAAAAACTGAGAAGTGGATTTGATAACAATGATAACCTACACCTTTGCTGTCTGCTAACCTCCTCTTGACTCCAGAGGCAAAGTCTACTTTCCTGCAAGAAAGAACTTCAATAAGCTGCTGCTCATCAGGGTAGAAAGGTTGTGCCTGACAACTAGAGTTGGCATTCACAATTATTTTAACAAGAAACCAGCAACATGTGTATTTTTTGCAGTCTCTAGTCCTATGAATAAACCTGTACAAAAGATTTATTACTTTTATAAAGAAAGTCAGTTGAGCATGATGGTAATATATTGTTCCAAGAAAAGTTTAGCTTGGCTAAACTGAGACTCAGTAGGAAATGTAAGGAGAAGCAACTCCTGTTATCCATTTTAATGAATGCTATTAAGTGATAGGGAAAACGAAAAGGGAAAAAAGATTAGTGATTGTTCAGAAAACATCCTTCCCACTCCTCTAAATTATCGTGACAACACAATCTTTATCTGTGAAGTTAATTTTCTCCATAATTACATTCTGCTTAGAAGCGCAAGTGCTCAGAAATGCCCGCTTGGTGTGCCTTCCCCAAGGAATGGCAAAAATCAGATCTTCTCTGCCACAGCACAATTGCAGTGAAAGGGAATGTTGCCCCTTCTCAGGCCCCTTAACATCTATCCAAGCTGTCCAGACCCCATACAAAGAGTGTGCCTCTTTACTGCAATATGCCTGAAAAAACTGTTCTCAGAAATTATCAGTGACATCCAGTCAGCTGAAGGGGTCATCCTGGAAGGACTCAGATTACCTTCTAAATTTTCCTGAATGAGGTGAGTTCTTTTTGTCCCTTACAGAGCTGAAAGGGAATATAATTGTGTTCTTCTGCTTTTGCTCTTTGAATTTATGTTTAGTTGGATGCACCATATATAGACTATTACATCAAATTAATTCTTAGATGTGATTTGCAACCATATGCAGGCAGCTTAAATCTCTGTGACTACTGGTTTTTTTGAAAAGAAAAAAGTCCAAAGCTAGTTACTTGCCATAGTAGCCCAAGTAACCATCAATGATTGACAGTATTAATTCTCCACAATGACACTTGAATGGGTACCTCTTCAGCCTTGATCTCTGTCATGGGCGTTTAGGCACCCTCTAAAGAGTAGTATGTTGGGGCAAAAGAAGGTTCCTTTTGCAATACCACAGAGCAAGAGTCAAGGATACCACATGCTTCTGTAGATATAGTTTTCCTCTGTTCCTTCTGGTAAGTCCTATTGAGAGAACAAGGCTCAGAGGAAGACAGGCAGTTTCATATTGTTAACATACAGAGATAGTATTCCTAAGAAACTAGAAAGTATCTTCTGATTTACAGAAGGTCAGTAAAAATTACAAACCTAAGCAAGTGTGTTTTGGAGCTATGGGCCAAGATAAAAGAAAAAAATAAAACAAAAAAGGTGAATATGTATATGAACAAAAGACGTTAGACTTAGAGACTTCTAGGAAGGCAAAAACTACAACAGGGTCACTGACACCATTTGACTCAGATTGACAATGCCCTCAATCCCCTTCCCCTCCCACTCAGGTAGGGAAGGAGAGAGAGAATTAGGAGAGAGACTTTACTGGATTGAAACCTAAACTAGACAGCTTTAATGAAACACTAATGATAAAAGTAAATATGTACAATTATATACAAACATATTCAGGTATGTGCAAACCTCTATTGCCTCCCCCCACCCCCAGCAACTCCCACAGCATCTCCTGAGCTGGGAATAGTCCTGAATGTCCTGGAACTGCCAGAGAGAGCGCAGAGTGATGAGGGTCAGGAGAGCTCAAGCCTGGGGACCAATGATGATGGATGGATGGAGTCCTCCCCAGATGCCGGCCATGGACAGAAGAGAAAGGAAGAACAAGCAGGAAGGAAGTTGTCTTCTGTGATCTCTGACCTTCCTCTGAGCCTGCATAGATATATGGAATGGAATATCTCTGGCCAATTTTGCTGTCTGTCTAGTTCAGCCTCCTGTGGGGGGTCATAGATCTCCCAGTAGTGCCTGAACTGCCAGGGCAAAGATATGAACTTGGAAAAACATTCCAGTGCTTGTTATCAGTCCTACCTGGAGCACTTGCTGCTAGTTAAAAGAAAGCTTACTGAAGAAAATAAAAAAGTCACTAAAAGGAAAAGTGGCTTCATTCTGGCTCAAACTAGGACATTCCACCCCTTATTCCATACCATATACTACATATAGGCTCTGTACTTTATCAGCTGTCAAATTAAGGATTCTCCCCCAGAGTCAGATTACCTTGAGGCACATACTGCACTTCACCATCCTCCATCATCACACACCAGGTATGTCCAGGTCCCTGAGCAAAAGCAACACCCCGGACAGGTTTACCTTTGCCTGAAGCAGGATAGACCCAAACACTTTTACCCAGCAGGTTCCTTTCACATACCACAGGGACTTTATCCCCATCTACAGTATGTAGAAAGTCTGAGTGAGCAGGACCAGCCTGATTGATGGATCGCCCGATATTAACTAACCAGGTGGCCTTTGCCAAATTTTTGTCCCAGTTTTTGAAAGTTCTACCACCCATTGCCTTCACGGTAGCTTTTAACAGACTGTTATACCCTTCAATTTTCCCTGAGGTTTATGCATAGTAGGGGATATGTTATATCCACTTGATACCATGTTCTTTAGCCCAGTCAATCTCAAGGCTGTTTTTGAAATGAGTCCCATTGTCTGACTCAGTTCTTCCTCGAGTACCATGTCCTCACAAGATTTGCTTTTCAAGGCCCGGGATAGTATTCTGGGCTGTGGCATGAGGCACAGGATATGTTTCCAACCATCCTGTACTTGTTTCCCCCATTGTAAGCACATAGCGCTTACCCTGGCGGATCTGAGGCAGTGTGATGTAGTCAATTGGCCAGGCCTCTCCATATCTGTACTTTGACCACCTCCCTTCATACCACAAAGGTTTCAGCCGTTTCACCTGCTTAATTGCACAGTCATGGATCACCTGTGCAATAGCGCCATGGTTAAGTCCACCCCTCAGTCACGAGCCTGTCTGTATGTTATATCTCTGCCCTGGTGACCTGAAGTGTCATGGACCCATCAAACTAGAAAGAGTTCCCCCTTGTGTTCCCAGGCATCTGCTCATTGGTTGTGTTGATGTTCCTCAGTGGCTCAACTCAGAGGCACGTGTGCATCTACATGACACACTTTTACCACCAGTTTCTCTACCCAAGCTGCAATGTCTTTCCACAGGTCAGCCACCCAAACAGGTTTTCCTTTTCACTGCCAGGTGTTCTGCTGCGACTGCTTTAGCCAATCCCACGAGGCATTTGCTGCCATCCACAAGTCAGTGTAGAGATAGAGTCTCGGCCACCCCTCTCACTCAGCAATGTCCAAAACCAGCTGGATGGCTTTTACCTCTGCAAACTGACTCAATTCCTCTTCTCCTTCAGCTGCTTCTGCAACCAGTCATGTAGGACCCCACACGGCAGCTTTCCACTTCTGGGGGTTCCTTATGAGAAGACAGGAGCCATCGGTGACAAGAGCAAATTGTTTCTCAGTCTCTGGTAGATGATCATATGGTGGAGCTTCTTAAGCCCATCTCACCACTTCTTGTGGTGGCATTCCAAAGTGTGTGCCTTCTGGCCAGTTTGCAAGTGCTTCTATGATACCTGAATGATTAGGCCTTCCTATTTGAGCTTGCTGGTTAATTAAAGCAGTCCATTTACTCCAAGTTGCATCAATGGCATGATGAATAGGAGAAAGCTTCCCCTGGAACATGAATCTCAGCACTGGTAATCTGGGTGCCAGGAGGAGCTGCGCTTCAGTGGCGATCACTTCCGAAGCAGCTCTAACTCCTTCATATGCTGCAAGTATCTCCTTCTCAGTTGTTGTGTAGTTGGCCTCAGAACCTCTGTAGCTCCGGCTCCAGAAGCCCAAAGGTCAACCTCAAGTGTCCCCTGGTGCTTTCTGCCAAAGGCTCCAGTTAGGACTGCTGTACCTGGTTAGCTCAGTTGGTAGAGCATGAGACTCTTAATCTCAGGGTTCGAGCTCCACATTGGGCACCAATAAATTGCTGGCTTCATCCTGGCTCAAACCAGGATAGTCACTGATGACACACTGAGTGATAAACAGTACCATCCAAGAACGTTAACATAGTAACCCAAATAAACAAATGTGTCAGGACTCAATCACTCTATCAAGATAATTTGGTTTCATGTGTTGTGTGATCCAAAAGTCATGTAGCTCTACTGCTCACTGCAGTGTCCTCTGCAGTTTACTGTACTGGGTCAAAAGAAGCACCTTAGGATTAGAGTTGAAAAAAACCAATAAATACAGGTGCTAATAAAAAGACAACCATATGAAAGTGCTCAGAAGGCTGTATGCTAACATTATGGGAGAATAGCTTTCACAGGGGTTTTCCATGGGTATTTACATTTTCCATTTGAGGAAGATTCTCAACACTTCCCACTAGGGTGACTATTTAGACAATAATATGAAAACAGAGATTTTTAGTAGAAATGCCATTATTTCCTTATGGTTGAGCTCCAGAGGGACCTCACAGTGGCCTTCCTGTAACTGAAGGGGCTACAGGAAAGCTGGGGTGGGACTTTTTTTCAAGGGCTTGTAGTGAAAGGACAAGGAATAATGGATCAAAACTGGAAGAGGGGAGACTTTGGTGGAAATTCTTTATTGTGAGGCTGGTGAGACTCTAGAACTGATTGTACAGGGAAGTTGTGGAAGCCCCATCTCTGGAAGTGTTCAAGGCCAGGTTAGATGGGGCTCTGAGAAACCTGATCTAGTGGGAGGTGTTTCTGCCCATGCAGGGGGGTTGGAACTAGGTCATCTTTGAGGTCCCTTCTAACTCAAAACATTCTATGATTCTAAATGAGTAAAAGCATGCTCTGTTACTCATGTCAACTCTAAATCTAGCCAAAACTGAAATTCTCTCACTGAAATCTAATACAGAAAGGGCAGTGGTCAGCCTCAGTACTGTTTTCCAGTTGTCACAACTTACTAGGACTGTCTTGCTGCTACTCCGGAACATGTCCTATCCTGATTACCTATGACTTTGTAAATATTCTACTCCATGCCTCACCAAGGATAAAGTTAGGCTGTGTTCAGAGAGCAGTTCCATTTATTGTGATAAATACTCCTCTTGTTTTTAATTTACACTCTAGTCAAAGGATAGCTACCCCACACAGGTGAGTCTACCGAAAAAAATCACCTCTCCCCTTTTCAAACTTGCCCTTAGCTTTCCCCATAAGAGAGATCTCTTGGTTCACAAACACAGTTGAGAGAGAGATAGAGACTCCTTCAATGAATAAAGGCAAACCTCAAGGGTCTTCATGTAGTTTTCTTGTTGATGATGGTCTGAGTTGCTGGCGTATATTTCATTGAATCTCTAATTCTATTACTGCTTACACAGGCTGTTTATATTCACTCATTAATGAAACAGTATCATGACTGAACGTGTGGCAGCCACAGTAATTAGCAAAGCATCTCCTTCCATTCTTCAAAATGTCATCAAAACACTTGTCAGGAAACAAACTCATTTTCAGTCTCTACTGCCATTTACACGGTTTCAGGCACTGATGATAGCTTGTCTGCTTAGTTTAAAAGAGCTCTTGATATAACAGAACCTGACACTGTTTACTTCAGCCTATTATGCTTGCTGCATTCACTGAATGCTTCACTGGAAAAGAAAAATCGAAAGAAAGCTATTCATTGTAATGCCAGCTGCTTTTTGAAAAAAGGAAATCAATTTTTGCTTGAGCTCAGAATGTACTCAGCAGGCCCAGAATGACCCCCACTTCTGATGTCAACAACAAAAGAATCTGTCTGCATTTTCCACAACAATCACAGAACAGCTAAAAAACATGGAAAATGTAAGATTAGTTTCATTTTAGTTTATGTTCAAATTGGGATCTACTAATACAGACAATATCTCAAAACATAATGACTGCTATGTCACAGGTTGGACATACAAACACAATGAGAAACAAGGACCTATTTTGAACATAATACCCCATTAAAAATAACTTGCCAGGGCCATTTTAAGGCTGATATAATGTTATGTTTGGTATATATAGTTGGTACCATGACGACTTTATGTACTGCCAATATTTTATTTTATGAATAGTTTGTTTCAAATGCAGCATGTATTACAATGATCACAATGTTTTCCATATTCATGACAACCCTTCAACTATGTCATTCAAAACTTCTTGCTATATTGAATGTCAAACAAATGTATTTACTTAATATTAATTTCCATATGACATTATTCACATAATATGCATGAGACTTTAAGTGTAATCATTATGATAACGATAGTAATGGTAGTAATAATTATTACTCTGGTGGTGTAGCCAGTGAGGCTCAAAATCAGGGCTTTACTGTGCCAGTCTATGTAAAAATGTAGATTACAAACATCTTTGCACTAGAGATCTTATAATCTAGATAGAATTTAGCAAAACAAACAAAGCTCCTGGACCAGTAAGTGGCATAATAGGCACCGCTGTTCTATGGCACTGACTAAATTTGTAAGGATAATGATATAAAAGTTAACCCCTCAACACTAAATACTTTAGCTTCTCCATGCTTAATCTTGTGTTTGTGGCTAGGTTAGAGAGATATCACAACAGTTTCAACTCTACTGACCTACACAGGAAGAACAGAGGGAAAAAATGCAAGCAACCATTTTTTTCCTCTTTTATTCAGAAATAAAAAAAAATAAAAATCAGTTTGTACCTTTAAAGAATTATACAGTCTTTCCAGTGACTCAGTCTGTTTTTTTAGGCAGAGAGCCTATGCTAACTTCCATGGGCTGCACCAGTGTTGGTAATAGAATTTTTATTACTCCCTCTTGGTAGAATTCTCACCTTTAGAGACCTACAGCATACATTTGTCTAAGTCATTCTATGCTCCCTTACTGTCAGCTGAGAGAAACAGATTAGATACGTTGCACCCTAAAATCAGTTACTTTAGATGGCTACTTTAGTTTAAGTTTAGTTTCTTTAGTTTAAGATTAATAGTACCCTGGAAGGACCTATTTTTCTGCATTAACTATAAAGTTACCTGGAATGAAGATTCCCTCCTATGTTTGAACTTCGACAGAATTTAACTTTGTTTTCTCTAGTTCAGTTGTTCCTCAATTTAAGATACAAATCACTATTGTTAAATGTATATAATTGTTGGAATTGCCCTCAATAATTTGGTCCACACACTTTTTTTTTCCTAATGAAAATAGATTTTTAGCTTAAGAAAGGTAAGCTTCTGAACCTTAGGTTAAAACATTTAATAGCTTTTCAACTTAATGTTCAGAGTCAGTGAAGAAATACCTCAAATATTTGAGTATTCAGGTTTTCTCACCTTTTTCTGTCTCTCACTGCCTTCATTACACATCATTGAAAAAACAGACAGACAACAGAGTCAAAGGTCAAAATCCAAAGATTGAAGAATAATGCTTTTGATTTTCTTATTGTCAAAGACTAAAAAAAATTACCCAGGAAAATCCATATACTTGGTTTATGAGTGTCTTTTCTTCCTCCCCTTCTCCCTCAGAAATACACAACATTCTTGGAACAACTCTAGTGACTGAAGCATATGTTATTAATACAAAGTAAAACCCTCAAGAGTCCTCTGAGGGTTAGAGATGTCTTTCTCTGTATGAGCTAGATTCTCTCTACTTCCTCAGAGTGGAATAAGGAAAATGAGAACAATAGCTCTTGGTATGTCTGGAATTCAGAAGAAAATTATTTGAAGGGTAAGCTTTAAAGAAGAAGAACCAAGAAAGTAAAAAAGCAATCAAGAGAAATTACATGAGTGTACTGCATATTGCTTGGACAAGAACCTAGATTATCTATATGAAAAACGAAATAAATCTGAGGTGGAGTTCACAACTGAATTTCTTGAAACGTATCCATTAACTTCAGATACTTTCCTGTACAGTATTTGGAGTGTCAAGAAATAATTGGAAGATGGGTTGTTTTATGCCATTTTGTGAAGAGGAGTCAATTCCAAATTACTGACATTAAGGTCCTAAGAAACAAGTAAGCACATGCAGAGTCCTAAGAATGTTTTCTCACTTAATTTGTAGTCAAGATAAACAACATCTGTGCTCAGCTGTCCTCAAAGGTCTCTTTCTATATATGCATTTTAAGTTACAATAATTTGGCCATCTTCCATAGTTCCTCTCATAGAATGTTTCACAAAGCTGGTTAAGGAACTGCAAAGGATTATTTAGTGAGGAAGTTAAACATCTACTAAGATTTTCTCATTGTGCCTGGACATTTTTAACAGCATTATTGATCTCAGTTTCACAAAACAAGGGTTTGTAATTCTTGAAAATCTGTTTAACTGGTGCAAACCCATTCATTTTACCTAAAGAACTAATTACACCAAAACATAGGACGAGCAAGGGAAGAAAGGAAAGATCTAAGAGTACCACTAGGTACTGCATGAGTTAATTTTCAGGATGCTACCTATCCCACTTTTCCATAAATCCACAAACCATTGCCATCACTTTCGATTAAACAGTTGTAAATGGAAATTACTGCCCCTAAGACTGTTAGATACTGAGAGATCTTTTAGAGATATGGAATACTTCCTTTCTCATCTCACAGTGAATAATCAAGGCTGCTGTTTAGGAACTGTCTCATCAGCCTGTGCAGAATGCACTGGTGCCTAACAACACACAAACCGCTGTTTGGGCTTGGGCTGTACAGACTGCACTAATTCCCAGTTGGTTCTGAAGTGATTTTATAAATATTGATTTTAAATATCTTGTGAAGTTTGTTTCTGCTTGTGAGTTTGTCGGTTAGAAAGTCACAGGCGTTGTCCTCAGGATGGCAATCCTTGAACATTTACATATGACAAAGAAAATTTATCAGAGGAGGAAGCTAGTAATTTTTAATTTCTCTTTCACTGAAGTACCAAAATATTGACAATGAGCAAGTCTTTTTATAACTGTCTTACCGTACAAACTTGGAAGGGCAGAAGGGAAGGTACTTCATTTGTCCAGCTCTACCTTTTTGCTACTTTACAGAAGCATTTGAGATTTACTTTCTGCACAGAGGTGTTCAAATGAGAGGCCTTCAAAAAAACAACATAAACCATACAATAACATAACAAAATTTTCTGTAAAAAACTAATTTGATCAACTGCTTTCTCAGACACAGCAGACTGCCACTTGGGGAGATCAGATCTACAGTATAGTTGTATAGTGTGTGAGAAACACTTCATGTTTCTTGTTTTGAATTTCATATTTGTCTTTAATGCCCTTTGTACAGTAAGATCTGTAAGTTCTGTATTATAGGAAACAGAAACAAATAATTTCCTTTACACTTTCTTTATGCCACATATAACTTATAGAAAAAAAAATTTCCAGTCTCATACCTCTCTTTGTCCATTTTTCAGCATGGGGACTCTTATAAACTATTTCTTGTGTAGGAAATATTTAATATCTCTGCTCTTTTTTTGCCAAATCTAGGCACATCAAACTCATGCCATTCAAAATCTAGATGCTGGTGCTTGTGTTGCCATTGCTGATCATTCTCTTTCACTTTGGAAATTAATATCTCTGCAAGGAGAAGGTGGCAAACTTTTAAAGAAATTTTGCAGGGCAATAACTAAGAGGAAGAGTGTTTCTAAGTTAGGTGTATCCAGACATTTTAACTGCCACTTAAGACAAGAAGGAAATAGACAATCAAGAGAAGAAGAGAGATGAAAGGGAAATGGAGAAGCATTATAGAAAGTTATTATTAGGTGGTTAATAATTATACCTCTGCTACAAGTCAGAGATACTAATTTAAGCTTCAGATCATGATGGATATTAGTAACTCATATTCCCATATCACCTTCCTCCTCAAATGCTTTCAGTGTCTTAAAAAAAAAAAAAAGAAAAAAAAAAAAGAAAAAAAAAGAAAAAAAAGGCAGCAATCATGGTGATCACCTGATTTTTACAAATGAGAAACAAAGAACATCATGCAGGTTCTCCCAGCCTTCCTTTAGAGTATGTGCATCTAGTTGTTTCTCTTTGTCTTCAAAGGAGAGAGGCGAGCTCCTCTTCAGTGTAGCTCAGAGAAGCTGAGTGCAGTTCTTGCTCCATGTTGCTCTCACATGGAGCTTGACTCTCAGCCAGTCACATAAGTAGCCTGAGGAGGTTAGGCCTAAAATGAGATGTCTAGGAAAGCAGGTGAACATTCTTCAAATATTAATTGTGTAAAGTTGTAGTCAAGTCTGTGAAATAAACAAGCATAAAATTAATTCAGCTTGAAACTAAAGCCTCAGCACAGTTACAATACTGTAATTTAAAATTTTCTATTTTATGGTTACTGATGCTTACGATAAAGCATTTATGGCATGTTGCATTTAAAGGTCTGATCCTGTGCACTGGAATTTTGTGTGTGCAGCACAGTAACACACAATTTGGGCACAGTTACACAATTACAAGCATTGTTGAAAAAAAACAACCACAACCCCTTGCACTTTCCTTCATGCATATGTATTCACTTTTAGTCTACCTTTTGTCTGGACACAAAAAAGGTGGTTGTCTTACACAACATTGTACTTCTGCTCACCTATATATAAAAGACTGCTCTTGAACAACATAATAAGACCACCTCAGCTCTTCACTAAATTCTCAGTGCTATGACACCTGTTTTTATGCCTGCCAGTAGAAGAAAAATTCCATTTAAAAGGTGGTTTCTATACAGTAAAAAATATTTTTAGTGTCTGTCTTCATGTATCATGCATGTTACATTATTGGAGAGACATTGTGAAATTTTTTAAATTCAAATTTATGTCCATATTTACAAAACATGACATGAGTATTGTGAATTATTGTAAGATAGAAAGTATGACTCTCATTTTTCATTCTCTTTGGTTAGAGCTGCTGGGTATATAGACATGGTGTATCCTGGAAAATAATGCAGACCATCTGTGAGAAGTTCCTGTTTTCTTCAGGCAAAAGCATAGCTAAATTTATTTTTAGTTTAAGGGTATCCATAAGTCAAGATAAACTTACGTGGTGTATGTGCATTTATATGTAGTGAATGGTAATTTTACCACCATCTGATTTCTTGTAACTTTATAGAGATTGCAAATGTATCTCTGACTGATTTGTGGAAGCCTTGTGCAAAGACTTGGCACTGTTATACAGATGTTAGTGTCTTTGACAAGAATATGCAATGTTGTTCATATCATGTAGTTATGCCCGTTTGGATATTAGCCATCACAACTGCCCTGATGATTCAGAATTACCATTTTGAACTTGTAGTCATCACAACAAGGAGACCTAAGGACTAAGAGGACAAATAACTAGTATATCCTTACCAGCAGTCCTTTAGTTAGCTGAAGTTTTCCCAGAACTCATTAAAGTTATGTGTGTGCCCTTCCCAGTCTTCCATCAGCTCCACAGATTCCACTCAATTGTATTTTTATGCATGAAAGAGACTTTCTGTCATTAGGTATGAAGTCTCTGGGGAAAAAAAAGCAAAAAACCACAAACACCACATATTTAGTGCTTTTCGTGACTACAAGAAATCAGTGTAGTTTATATTTTTGTCTTAGGATAATAATATTTAAATAAATAATTTCAAATTCCTTTTTAATACAGGCATCCTTACTATTTCTGTTTTAGCTTTATTAAGGTGCTGCTGGATAAAGGAGCTCTAAGGAGATAAACATCAGCAACACAGAGAAACATTGATCTGTTTGGAGTTGAATTTCAACTTACATCTAGAGGTTTGTAGGGCAGTTTTTGCAGTTTCAATCTTGTATGCAAGATGGAAAGAATCAGGACACAAAAGCTTCACAGTGCTTTAGTTACCACAGGATGGTTTGGTTTGGAAGGGACCTTAAAGATCACTTAGTTCCAAACCCCCTGCATGGGCAGGGACACCTTCCACTAGATCAGGTTGCTCAAAGCCTCATACAATCTCTCCCTGAAAACGTTCAGGCTGGGGGAATCCACAGCTTCCCTGGGCAACCTGTGCCAGTGTCTCACTATCCTCATAGTCAATAACTTCTTCCTAATGTCTAGACTAAATCTACCCTCTTGCAGTTTAAAGCCATTACCCCTTGTCCTATTGCTACAGGCCCTTATAGAAAGTCCCTCCGCAACTTTTCTGTAGGCCCCTTTCAGATACTGGAAGGCTGTTATAGTCTCCCTGGAGCCTTCTTTTCTCCAAGCTGAACAACCACAACTCAGCTTGTCTTTATAGGAAAGATTCTCTATCCCTCTCATCATCTTTGTGGCCCTTCTCTGGACTTGATCCAAAAGATCCATGTCCTTCTTGTGCTGGGGGCTCCAGAACTGGACACAGTACTCCAGGTTGGGTCTCATGAGAGCAGAGAAGGATGATCACCTCCCTTGACTTGCTGGCCATGCTTTTTGTGATGCAGCCCAAGATACGGCTGGCCTTCTGAGCTGCGGGCATACATAAAATGACTTTTGACATAAAATATTTTTTTCTGTGGCTTAAAAATATGCTAGAATTTGGCAGACTTGTAAAGTTATAAATGGCCATGTCTGGTTATTTCTGTAGCATTGATATAAATGGCAGTGATAATACTGCCTTTCCTAACAGTCACGATCTTTTCTAAATGTTAACTCAAAAAAAAAAAAAAAAACAGAAAGGAAATTTGTCTCAGCCACAGTTGTATTAGAAACTCCATTATAAATATATGTATGTATTTAAATTTTCAAGTTCACTAAATTTTCCTTTTGTTAGTGTGTACCAAATGAAATCTTCATTTCTCAGCTCCGCTGATCACAATTGCAATGTCTTCTTTATTCTGGCATCTGCTTTTTGTATAGAATGCATCTGTATGTCTTCATATATCTCTTTTTCACTTATGGATGCTGATTTGTTGGTTTGTTGGTTTGGTTGGTTCCTTTGGTTTATTATGGTTTGTGTGTGTGTTTGTTTGTTTGTTTGTTTGTTTTTTTCACTGAGGCAGATGGAGTCACTATTTAATTGGCCATGAAGGAAAGCATGAGGGGAGACCCCTGCTCATTTGTCACACAGGAGCTGCAGACTGTACAGGCAGCACAGAATACTATGCTGAAAAAAAATCGGAGAGGACTAAGTCTCCTCAGTACATCCACGTGTACTTATGCAAAATTTCTGTTCCTGCTAAGCTTCTGTCTTCAGATTTAGAAGGATGTTCTAACATCCTGCCTTTGGCACAGTTACCTTGTCTGATCCAAGGCAAGCCAGTTGCAGTTATTCAAAATATCAGAAAAAAAACCCCTACAGCACTGAACTTTAGGGCTTTTTGGACATTTAGAGATTTCAGGGGGGTGCAGAAAAATTACGTGTTCATTAGGTTGTGATTTGTTGCCTCAATAGATATCAAGCTATCTTGAAAAACAACAGTATTAGGCTCTCCACTCTTTGGCTACTCAGCAGTAAAAACAGATAAGTACAAGCTTTATCTTATTGTGAACAACAGGAGTATTTACAATGTTTGCAAATATATGAAGTGCTCAAATGTTATGTGGAAGAACCAACAGAAAATGAAGTTTTTATTGCAGTAACAGGACAATAAACTGCTGTATTTTTGGCAGACTCCAAGGCTCTGTTTCATTCAAAAGTTTACATTAACATCAAGCCACACTGCTTCTCCCCAATGGTTTTTTCAGAATTCCTGAGGCATCACAGTTCATACCTCTTTTATGAGCCTGCATTCCCAAAACACATAAAGCGCTTTCCCTTCATAGCTATTCCAACAGCCAGCATAAACATCTCACCACGCATTATAAGGCGTTGAATTCTTCTTTCGCAGCACTGAGTAGACTCAGCTCTCACTGATGTTATTGAAACATGAAACATTCCATATTAGCAAGGTCAGGACTTTTAACATCCATTTGCTAGAGTGTCTGTTATAACTTCTTTTTTATCAGAACTCTTAGTCTTTTCTAGTTTTACTTAGCTTTTTTTTTTTTTTTCTTTAAATTTCAATTCTACAAGAAATTTAGAGACAAAGACCTTTTGAAGAGACCTACCAGTCATCTCCATGGGAAACACATTAGGGTAAAAAAAGAGGCTGTAAAATTGTTGGTCTTGCCTATGGATAGTTAAAAGTAAATTTTAAAGTCCTATTTGCTGACTGACAGCAGAGTTAGGAGGGTTTTGGTCGATAATATTAAAGTTATAATCCTCTGTCCTGCAGGAAAATTCACATGCATGCCAGTCTGCACCTCTGCTTTATTTCATTGAAATAAATGACTCTGTACAGAGGTACAGGCCTTGACACTAAAGGGATTGAAGGCAGAACAAGAATCAAAGAAGGCAAATATAAATGTACAAGTGAGGGAAAGGAAGCTAAACATGTGTATTGTGTCACTGGAGAAAAATCACCTTGTGGTTTGGCAGCTTATATTAACTTCTCCCTCCCAGACTCATGTTAGCTCCCCTTGAATGTCTGCATGTGCTGTGTAAGCATTTTATTTCATTTCTTTTTAATAAAAACTTTGGGCTAAGGTTGACGCTGTTATATTAGTAGAAATCCAAAGTGAACACCACTGAAACAATCAGGTTTGTTCTGGAAATACATTGCAGCAAGTTAGATTGGAAACTGCACCCCTGACCCTCATCTTGTGAAAATATTTTCTTCCATGAGCGGCAATTTGATGGGAAATTAGCCATCTTAGATTTTACTGGGGTAAAGGAAGTGTTATCATCACAATATACCTGAATTTGTTTATTTTTAGAAACGTGAGGTTTATAAGAGATTTTTAAAAGTCCAAAGTATTTCCAAGCATCCTTAGGAGCAACGGTGTCAGAGGAACAGCTTCACATGCTTGGTCAAGTAGAGACCATGCCCTTATCATCCCTTTCCTGTTTAAACATGTCAAGAAATTATATAATTATATGGCTTTATTCTCGGATGCAGGATCTAGAAACTTATTTCAGAAATATCATCAAGTTACTCTTTATGAAAGGGTTTCTATGTGGGACAGTTCAACATTGATAGAAATGTTCTTTTTTTGTTACTCCAGACTCCTGAGGCCAAGAAAGGAGGGTCCATTTGAGTGAGCATTTACTGCATTGAATCCAGCAATTATTCCCATAATGATCTTACACTAAAAATCCAAATTTGAAGCAATGATATGAAACCTTACTTATATGGAAATTAAGAGCCATAAACAACCAGACAAACCTTGCTTTTTGATCTTTGCTGCAGGGACCACAATTGTACACTGCTCTGCTTAGGACAAAGCCTACATAATTTGTCAATAGAATAATGTCAAAGGCAAATTAACAATTAATTTGCTTTGAAGTAGGTTATGAAAATATTCAACTACGTATCATCAGGAGACTGCTTGTCCTGAATGGAGTGCTTTGCTTTTTATTTGCTGAATGCTGAATAGCTCATGAACTGTTCATGTATTTAAAACTGAAAGCTGTGAACACATATACATCGTGATATAACAGAATATAATTTAGAATACTCCTGTATGTATGAGAGTGTCTTGCTTTGCTTCTCACTGAAATAAGTGGCAATAATTTAGCAGTACTATAGGAAAAGTATGCAGCTTTTAAAGGTGAAGGAAAATGGAAATTTCCAAAGGTCATATATAATTAGCATCTATACATTTTTATCTGTCCAAATATTTCAAATGGCTTTTAAATTTCAGCACAGACATGACTGACATGTAGAAAACATGATAATGGTATTTCTAATGTTTTAAACTGAAAACCTCAGAATATTTCACAAACATAGGGCAAATAATTCCCTTATAAGGTAAAAACATAATTAACAGGCAAGGTGGCTACTACTGCCACATTTGCTGCTTCTGTAAATCTGTCCAAGGGAAAAATTGAACAGAAAAAAATATTTCCCCAGAAACAAGTTTCAGAATTTTTTTCAATAAAAATAAAATAAAATTTTTGGAGTTTAACTGTCTAAAATAGAAAGGAGATATGGAAAACTGTTTGCTAATTTAAAACATCAAAAGTAAAAAAGATGTAATAAAGACCATCACATTTCTCAAAGCAGTGCAATACTTGACCTATTTTCTTTTTTGTTAATTTGAAACTAACACTTGAAAAAAGTTTCAACAAAAGCATTATTTTCATCACACAGTCTCAAAACTACATACTATGGTCATTTGTAATTACTAGGTTGACCGATTTTTACTGGACAGTAAAAACAATGAGACAGGACTAATCCTTACTCCCCAGCCTCTGCTTTCTTCAGGCTGTAGCTTTCACCTGCTAGCATGGTCAAACTCCATTAAAAATGAAGTTATCAGAATAATTCAACCTTAATTTGCTTTCCAACAGACATAACTCCGGAAAAAAAAAAAATGGAATACAGTTGGCAGAATGTATTAGTTTATTTGGTTGCCACACTGAATAGACTGACTTAAATTAACAAAACTGATTTTAGAAATTTTTTTCTTGTCAAAACATACTTTTAACAAAAATCAATTTAGGTGCTGTGTACATGTCTGTCTTATGTGTGCACACACAGGAGGCTGGCTCGTGTTGCCTTTTACTAATCAAAGAGATTCCTTCTCTGCTAAACAACTTTTCTTTCTGTTTGTTCATACTGAGAGGTCATAATCCCTAGTAGGTTTATGTATAATCTGTTGCTATGGGAATGACTGTGGTGCTATAAAGGAAGGATTATGACCTTTCACTAAATAAAAATGTTAGGTTTCCATTACCTTTTTGAATAGCACTGAAGAATTTTAATTTCAGTGTTGGAAGTTATCTTTCTTAAATGGATGTAGGGCTAACTATCCATGTAGGTGATAAGAGTTATCCCTAGTCATTACTGATTGTGCTACCACTTTGATTTAAAAAAAAAAAGATAATAAATAACTTCATAAGGAACTGTCAATGGATGAACTGAAGCCCTTAACCAGGCAGTGAAAGGCTCTGACTGCTTAAAAAGGATTTATCAGTACATGATAGAGGTTGAAGGCTTACCGTTAAATCCTGACAAAGTAATAAAAAACATAGCAGGGGAAAAACAAGAACAAGCTTTACACGTGTTTTAATTAATGCAAATTTTTCATGTTGCTTCATTTTCTTCCATTATATGGTTTAGGATTAAAAAAAGAAACAAACCATCACTTGACTGCCTATTGCAAGACATCTCTGGCCTTGACTGATAATAAAAAGGAGTGAATGGTATGAAGCCTAAGGAACAAGGCTCAATCACTCCCAGCAATTATTGTGTCTTATTGATAACTTGCAGCTCTATCCTGCAAATGACATCTCTGGAACAAAGCCTGTCACAGATCAGACTGAATCCATTAAAAAGCTTTGATTAACATGTCCCTAGGGTGTGCTGGGGAAACTTTTTATGCCAAATGACAGCCTATTGCTACTATGTCTGAATTGTCCTCCTGCAATACTCTTGTGTTTTAATCTAGTGCACAGTTTAAATTAAAAAACAGCAATGACTTTGGGTGACCTAAATACAAGCTGCTTTTATTCATTGTGGGATTTATCAACTACTTGCAGATTAAGTGTTCAGAGAATCAACAATTAACCTTACTGTGTGTTGGCTAATATTAATTATATATCTCCTGTGCTTTCTTGTGCTAGAGTACATGTGCCCAGAGAAAGGGTCATATTTAATGTGCTCTGTTCAGTGGACAAGAAGCTTTGTACTTGTCTTCCCTTGAAAACAAATTGTTTGTATTTGACAAGCATAACATCAACAATGTTGGCTTTCTTTAGCAAGAGCTGACATTGATGTGTAAATGGATTTCAGTCCTTTTAAAAAAGACACACAAAAGCTCCATCTTTCTGGGCCTCAAATTTCAAGAGGGTGAGGAATTGCCCTCTACGCACCCAATCATTTTCCCATCATCCACTGGGGAAAACAGCCCTTATCTATTGTGGATATTATTTTTCTTTGTTACCCTCATGGTCCCTTGTAAGACATATGCTGAATGGTATGTGTCAGGGCCAGCAGAGAATAATACATTACGAACAAAAAAAATTGATTCCTATACTCTCCATTAAAATACATATTTAGAAACACCTGCAGGTATAAGAAGACCTTGCCAGAAGCCTGTTTCACGTGATGTGCTAGAATCTAAGGAAGAGACATAAAAGGAAAACCTGATCCTATTCACATTCAGGTCAGTGTTAAAATCACATTAAAACAATGTTAAATCATAGCTAATTCCACAGAGAATCAAGTGTCAAAATGCTGAGCAATTTGGCACAGTGGTCATTTATTAGAAGTAATTCAAATTGCCCGTGTACTGAATTTTTTATGAGAGCTGGCACTCTTAAGCTGTATGTGGGCTCAAGCTCAAGAAGACACTTTTCTGTACTGGGGGTGAGAAACTGGGCAAGGCTGGGAGAGCTGCTGGGACCTGCAGTGGAGGGGCATACCACAGGCCCTGCCCTTCTGCTTGTCATGGATTGTGTCTGAGGTGGATGAGGGGAAGGGAGGGAGGCACACAGCAGCATGGTGAGCACTGTGACTGCTCTCTGCTGCACAAAACTCTCCCTTGAGAAAAGGAGGGAGTATGGAGACAGAGATGTGCATTGCCTCAGCTGTTTTGAATATCCTTCAGAACTGCATTACTAAATTAAATGGGGTATAAAGTAGCTCTGCTTGCCAGTAATGTGCTGATGACTGTACTGGTGGAGAGGAGCTAACTATCTTCTCTGCCTTTAAAAAGTGAAAGAGCAATAATCCTCTGGGCAGCAGCATTTCAGTAAAAAGACAACTGTGGGGAAATAAACACATTCCCTGTCATCAACCCTTCAGGTAATGCTGTAATACTATTTCATGGGACTAGCAACTTCTAGATTTGTATTGTTCATAACAGCAGTTTTCCATATCCCAAATGGGATTAATTTTCCTAGAATCAGGACAGTCAGTGCAAGGACTTAGCCACCTGCCTCTAGGTTTCCTTTGAATCTCTACATGTTTATGGCTATGCATTTCTAAAGGATGTGCATACAGATGTTGATCTGAAGTGTGTTTTACAATGTGCAGGTGTTACCACCATAAATCTAACAAAAGGCAGAGCAGCAACCCAGATGTTCAGCTGCTGAGAACAAGTTTGAGTAAATATGCAGGGCTTGCAGGATATAGGTGCTATTTCTGTCATGGATTTGTGCTACTCATACAAAATGATAGGGCCATACATTTTAACAGCCATGACAATGTTATTTGTTGACTTTGTAGATTGACCACCTCTGTCTACTTGACAATAATTGACAAAAGTTTTTCTGTGCAAGGTAATTGTGGCTAGAAATGTGCTTTCAGTGCCCCTATTACCTTCCCTTCATCAGGTGTAGCATTTTATTGCTTGATACTACTCCCCCTTTTTAGAAGTCTGGCTCCAAGCCTCCTTTGTTTCAACCCAGATGCCAGCCTCTATTTAACTATTCATTAAAAAAAAAAAAAAAAGACACCCCCCTTTCCCAAACCATCTGGAGTAGAACAGACAGGGCAGGGGACTAATTTCTTTACCTTTTTTAACTGTCTTAAAGGTGAAAGGATTTGTCAAATCCATTAATGACCTATCTTAGATCTACTAGACACTTCACATTCAAAAAGGCTTGTTCAGAAGCTGGTTCACACAAAGGTAACAGAAGCAAGGAAGAATATGCACAAGGGGCAAAAATGGTTGGGGAAATATAAATCTACCCAATTATAACTCAAACAAAAACAAGTGAGAAACCATACTCTGCACTGTTGGCCAAGCATCTGGGCTTTGCATTCATGCATAATTAAGCTTTAGACAGCTGCAGGCTTCTGTAGTTCGACAGGGCACAGGCTATCACAGTACAAAGTAAGATGCATATCAGTGCATAAGAAAAATTGGTTTTATGTTCTGATACAGCACTAAAAAAAATCGGCAAAAACAACAAACAAATTCTTCACAAAAATAATGTTCTATTAAATAGGCCAGTAAAATATGAGCTGGGATTAACAGAATTCCCCTCCTGCCCTCACTGTGTTTTATATAATTTTGCTTTCAGTTTTACACATTGTATTAGAGAAAAGCAAGCAAGAAACATTAAACAAGTTTCAGGACACTGTTTTTGCAATTAAAGTGATATTTTAAAAATCCACACCTATCTGTTAGGGTATTGTGATATGCAGATGGTAGCTTCCAAGGAGATTAAATATGCAAGAAAGATGAAGTCTCTCAGTGGGATTTTAAACAAGTGCTTTAAACTGAACATTGTTACGCTTATAGAAGCCAGTCCTTTTTTTCATTACAAATCACACTTGGCATATAGACTGTATATTGTAATGCCAACCACTGGCAGACGTCTGTTAATAGTTGCCCCAGCTGTGATGATCTCAGAATATACTGTCATGTGTAGAGAATTTGGCTATCTTTTATTTTCCTTTGAGGCTGGTTCAGTTCAGAAAGACTGTAATGCTGTATCCTGCTAATTATGTTAAGTGTCTGAAAAATACTCTACTTTGTAAGCTGAGTGTAAATCTTGGTTATTATGAGACAGAGAATAGGTTTCTTGCTGTACAAAAACAAAACAAAACAAAGTAAATATATAATTGTTCAATTTGGCAAGTGATCAAATATTTTCTTGGAAAAAATTAATATGATTAATCACTCATGGATGGCAAATGTAAAGTCACAATAGCCTGGGGACAGGACAAACACAAGTCAGTTAGCACTCATTTCACCCTTCTGAATGAAACAATGCAAATGCGAAACAAAGATGTAAAGATCTACATTTCTATAGAAGGCAACATGAACAGTTTTGTTAGCTGTGCAAGCACGTCTAAATAGAGCAAAAACCAAGTGAAATTGAACACAGGATGATGTGACAATTAGCTATCCCTTACCTACAAAATGGAAAAGCACTAGTACTGATGCTGAATTTTATACCTACAGGTATCTAGATTGCCATTAATGACAATAAGTATAAATGTCTTTTTAATAACCCTAGTAACTGAAAACTGAAGAGATTTCAACCTCTGTGTCTTAGATGCATGTTTATTTCCTTTTTGCAGTGTAGGTTGTAGCAGACCCATGAAGCTGACTTCATTTGAGTTTTTGTAATACACAATTAATTGCATATTTATGATAAAGTATTATAACAATGTGTTGTTTTCCTATTCAGCCTTCTTTTTTGCTTGTCCTCAGAGAAGATGATCTAAATAAGAGGCAAGCAACTAAAGAATAACCAAGAAAGAATAGCCAAGACAGCAACAGCAGCACAGGATGAAGTTAAGGTTAATTAAATGTGTATATATAATAATTATTTTATCAGTTTTGCTTTTGCTGGTCACTCACAATCCCTCTTTTTTTCATCTTTGTCCTTTTTGTGGATGTTTTTCTAAAATTCTTACTTTCTAGCACAGTTTAAGTGATTCAGATTAGAATACCATGCATTTTTAGGGTCTTGAATATTTGAAAATATTGGGTCCTGGTTTGATGTGAAGCAAACAGGCTAACTGCAGTTTCCAAAGAGCTTTTGCAGTAGGAGTTTTAATACAGCATGTCTAAACTATTTGAGTGCTTTGACTAATTCCTTGCATGTTAAAATTACATTTGCAGTGGTTTGTGTGTGTGTGTGTGTGATGGAAGATGAGAAGCTACTACAGGTGGGTACAAAGAATCTTAAAACACTATCATCAACTGTATGACTTTTCACCATAAGGGAAGTATTGCTCAATTTTAATCTCAGTTATACTGATGTAAACCTGTAGTAACTTTGTTGAAGTAATCTAGAATAACTACAGAAATAATTACAAATATTCCAGACACACATACTGCCATCTGAGATGATAGCTCTACTTAACTTGTTCAGTTTGTCTAGCAAGACCCCCAGGTCCTTTTTGGCAATGCTGTTGGGTAGCCAATCAGCCTGCTGGTAGTAGTGCATGGCGTCATTCTAGCTTAACTTTTCATTTATGCCTGTGAGACTCTGTAAGGTTCCCACTGGTGCCTTATTCCTGCCGACCCAGGTACCATTAAGTGGACAGCCTGCCCTCCAGTATAACAGCTGCTCACCCTGCCCCCAACTTGGTGTCAATACAGTCGCTGAAAGTTTTCCATGACAGCTTTAACCCCAAAGTGTACCACTCCTGACTGGCTACTAGTTTGGCTTCAAACTGTTGACTCTATCTTGTGTCTAACCTTTTTGTTTCTCATCTTCTGTTTCTAGTCTTCTTCACATCTTTCCTTCATGTTCACTCCTTGCCTGGAGACTGGAATGAGACTGACCAGTTGATACTTCCTTTTTGCCTTTTTTGAAGAAGTGTCAAACATTTTTCTTCTTCCAGTCTCTTCCTTACCAATCTCCATGGCATTTCAAAAGGGCTGTGAACATGTTTATGCTTAAATTTCTTAAGCAGTCCCTAATGCAATTCTCCTCCACTGCTGGTAGTACCTCTTACCCCAAAATATTCTACCAGGTAGTGAGACTTGGAAAGCCTGGACTTAGATTAGGAATAAGACTGAGGCAAATAAGGTGTTTTGTCAATACAAAAAAGCTGCTGCTTCACACTTTTTTCAATATAAAAAGCTATTTCAGGTGTTTCTACAACCAAGTAAGGTGCAGAAATGTAAATTTCCTTGCAGAGGTATTCCTCTGATTATCTAAATTATTCAAAGTGAAGGATTCGGCCCAAGTCCACTATACCTGCATATTTAGACGAAAATATTAGCAAACATCTTTTCTACGGGAACTGGGTCCTGTTTTGGCAAGGAGAACCAAAACTTAAGGGAGAGGCATGACTTTACAGGATTACTCATGTATAAACTCTATTTCTGCACATGTGGCTGAGCAGAATAGAACCGCACAGCTGAAATTGTTTCAAAACTATGATAATCAAGAAGAAGATAAATTACACAGATCAATAGTTCTCATCTGTACTGCAGGGCTGGTACTCATTTGATTGTTATTCTTTCCATTGCCTGCAAAGACAGCAAAACACAAACATGCAAGACACTGCACTCGAGCAGTCACCATACCACTGTATCTGTTACAGATATTTCTTGTGCCTTTTTCAATGGAATAGAGCTACCCAAATGCTATACCTGAGAAACCTGAATCAGGGCAGTCTGCTAGACAGAAGTGGTCACAGTCTTTGATGTTACTGTATAAGATCTACAGGAAACCAGACCCTTTACAGGATTACCTCCAGATGCACAGCTCAGTCAAGAATTGTTCACCTCAGGGTATGATTAAATCATCTAAAGAACAAATTTATGAAACTTCTACTGGCAGTTGTTTCTGTTTACTGCCTCTCAGTCATGGAGCATTTATCTTGTTAAAGCAAATAACAATTTAAAAAACCCTCTTTTGCTTCCATATTTATTTCTTATCCTGTTATAGGCCCACAAATACTCAAAATTAAGGGCTTAAATTAGAAATTTCTCATTCTGAACATGGCAGACCTTTCTATTTTTCCCTTAAAGAATGGAATTCAACATGATCAAGAAGTGATACTGTTAGATGTCAAGTAACATCTTTGAAGATGATGGACAGATAACAACAATCTCTTAACATAGCTAGATAACACTACTATAATCAGGTAGTTGAAACATAACAGAATTGTGAAGAAAAAGCAGAATCACATGTTTCAAAAGTATTCCCTGAATGCTAGTAAAGCAAATAACTGAGGACAGCCCCATGTGATGGAGTTGCATTTGTTTGCTGCTCTTGGAGACAAGAAGAAAGATGAGAAAATCTTAAACAGTGATGGAGACGTGCCCCTGAAAGCAAAAGTCCAGAAGGAGATTCCTTTTGGACAGGATGTTGGTTTAAAATGAAGCCATATCCTGTTATTAAATTCCTCATATGTTAGGGGAAACAAGACTAGATATTCTCCATAAAGAGAAGATGACAACAGAGATATGTAAATACCTTATTAATTCTCCTCTTATAGAAACATCATTCCAATTTCAGACTTTGCAAAAAGTTACAAATACAAAAAATGAAACAAACATCCTGTGACACCTTTCCTGTTTTCTTTCACTCATAGGAGAGCTTAGAGCCTTCTTTTGCTGGCTATGAACACTTGTAAACATTGCAACATAGATTAACTTCTATAAGTTTGTGTATGCATGAGAGAAAGACCATTTATATATATTTTGAATATTTAATAACAAATAGTGCATTATATAATTGTTTACAATTCTTTATGTTTTTACTATTCAGGAAGTTCTTAGGCTGCAGATTTTTGGGGAATGGGATAGATATCTAGACACGCAGTGTACGCTCTTCTTTTACTCTTCTTCACACATTTCCTGTTGAAGGTAGTATACTGGTGGAAACAGCCACAAAAGGGCAATTCATATCCATTCTGTTGTAAGATATGACTTTCACTCTTTCTTGTTTTCCTTAGGTGAAATTAATTGATTTAGAATCAATGTATTTTCTTGTTTTGGCAGCTAAAATCAGCAACTCTGGTCATGACTACCTGAGCACACTGATTAAATTAAAGGCTTTGGAACAGTTATATACAGAGTTATATTACATGTTTTCTTATGAAAAGTTGACAAACCTTCTTGCAGTAGCGATCTTCACCTCAATTTTTTTTTATTTTTTATTTTTTTTTTTAAATTTTGAATTTTCCATTTTGAACTTCCTGGGAAGGTTCTGTGTGGAGACTGTTAGCAAAGAGGACCACTAACTGTTTCACTACAGAAGCTTCTGAGTTGCTTTGTGGCCAGAAAGAAAAATATTTCTGTGGAATTGTGAAGGAATCCTTCAAAGGCTATTTTATGCAGATCCAGAATGAGAAAATTGTTCTTTTCATGGCATAAGGACTATTTTGCAGCCTCTGTAAGTATTTCTAGCTAAAAAGGATGCTAGGTAGGTATCTTTTATTTAGGATTTATTTTACCTAAACACAGAGGATGGATGAAAACATTACTGTGACTGGTAAAAAGTAAACTGGCACAATGTTAACTACTAATGACTGTCCAGTGTTGTACAGACCAGATCACATTCAGTGTCATGTCAAATAACTACCTGAATGCACGCTGAAAATAACTGCTCAGTGTAACTGGGACTGCTTTTATTTGTGCACAGCTGGTGTGTATTTGGACAATATATGTGGAATTTTGTACCTGTTTCCTCCCCTGTACTCTACATATAATAAAATTATTTGGTCAATTAAATGGATGTGAGAGTTACAGCGTGATCCTAGTCTTGTGTACTTCTTCCACTTTTTAACTTCATAGTCTTCTTCGAAGAAGATCATAGGGGATTTAATCTTCCTATAGTAAAATCAATATTCTGATTTTTTAATTAAAAAAATTCTTTTAAGGCATTTGACATTTGTAAGAATTAAGAAAAAAGAAGAAAAAAAAAAAAACAAAAAAGGATCAGCAGAAAACTTCATTTTTTCTAAGAGCAGTTGAAATTAATTCTTATGCAGTGTAACTTTTTATTTGCTGCCATGCTGAAGAAAGTGAATGAAATTAATATAAATTTCTATTAGTTGAGAAAAAATTGGAATAGAAACCAGCTTCATCTAATTCCCTATCTCAGCAAGTTGAACTATTACAACCACTGAATTCAGTAAGAGATACTAAAGACTGAACACAAAGACAAAGGTAAATATGTGATTTTTATGTTTGATCACATCACTGTATTTAATAACTTCATTTTGTTATCATAGAACCCTGTGTTTTCCACCCTTTTATCTTCCTATCTAGAAGATAATCTAAAAATTTCTTAATCAATCTCATTTCTTGGATTATAGCATCATCTTGTGTGAGCTAATTTGATGTGCTGAGTTGAAATACGGTAGTTCTGGGATGGTACATGAAGATATGGTAAAGATTATTTGATTGATTCTTCCTGCGGAAGTCCAGCATTAAGAAGTATGTTCCTATCTTCTGCTGGCCTGTATTTTTCATATCAGGAATTTTAATCTTGGAGTTAGGACAAAACTATTCACCATATGTTGCAGATTAAAATACTTGTATAGGCATTTCCTCTTGTAATACTAATTTCCACTTTAAAAAAACAACAATTCCAAAACCTATAATGAACAGGACACCATGTTCTAAGAGGGACCTTTTGGAAAACAGAAGATGATTGTAAAGATGCTGATTTACTTAAAATTTAAAGATGAAAAAAAGTGTGAAAGACTACGGAAGTTTCTCATCAACCCCATGTCACAGGAGATCTATCTCTGTAAGAATATTTTACAAGAATAAAGCTTGTTGGATACTAATTAATACAATCTTAAGGTAATACTTTTAGTATTGTCAAGAAAAGGCAAAATTATTACTGACACAGAAGCAGAACTCCTTTTGATATTAAAGTGACTCTTGCATACGTATTTGAGTGCCACTTTTAGTAAACAGAGTCATGGCCCTGTTAACCTTAATGGTGGTTTAAGAAGGCTCCCACCAAATCCTTTAGTCATTACTGCAATTAGACTTGTAAGACTGATTGGCGCTTCAGTAAACAACAGTGATGAAAGGGCCTTTCCTGTCAAATGAACCGAAAATTGGTGACTTATAAGGATTAAGTTCTATATCCCCCGTTACCCCTTGCCAATACTAAATCTACAGGGTTTTTTTTCTGAAACTGAAGTATGACGTGTAGTTATGGGCTAAGATAGACCAAATAGGCCTTATGGTTTTGCTTGAGGCCCTGTGAAGGTGAAACAAGAATATTCGATCTTATATTTTAAAAAGTGTGAGTTTAAACTTCCTGTCTACAAAAAAATGTGCCAATGAGAACATAAAGAGTGAGAACCAGCTGCCTAAGACACGCATCTGATGGCTTACACATTTCACCTAGTGATTATGTGGATGCTTTAAAATACATATACTGCTGTCGTACAGCTCCTGAAGTCTAGTTCTTAGAAGGTAACAAATTTTTCTAATGTATATGTGACATTAATAAAGATTCCATTTCAGTGTCTGCATATTTCAGTCATGATTTCTTTAGCTCCTCCATGCTGGCCTGAGACTCGTTTTACATTTTCAAGAACACTGTCTAGTGTCTGTTTCATTAATGCCATCTATATAGCTAATCCTAGCAATGATTTTATATCTAGGAGGCAAGTGTGGTGCTTTATGAGCTTCACATCAAATGTCACTTTTGCTAAGAATAAGACTATGGTCAATTATATGCTTTCAATTCTCCTAACTTCATTGAACAATGAATCCTGAACACTTCTTGACTTATTTATATCAGATGCATTTTCCATCACAGGCATCACATTATTTCTCTTCTTGTGTTTTCACAGTTGGCGGTGAGCTCTCCTATACCAGCATATGATGCCTCCAGCAAGAATGTCAGAAAGTTGGTGAGGGCAGGGCCTGTGTTTCTGTGTTCAACCCTGTAGATTTACCACAAAGAACAATAAATTGTGGTTCACTGTCAAGGACCATATAAGTCTAGCTGTGACACAATGCTTTTAGAAGCAGGTAACCTTTTTTGCTTTTCATTTTGAAATGAAAGACAAGAATAATATATCTGTCAATAGAGAGAAAGCCAGAAATAGACAGTCTGAAAACTGTCAGCCCTCTACAAATGTAGGGACTGTGAATAATTTATGTGTTTGGGCAACAAAAAATGTTTGGATTGGTAGAAAAGTTTGTTTACACAATTTTGCCTCTTATGACTGGCTTTAATATTGACATTACAGAGGGCTCAAGGCCTTGTTACCTTCCAAATTCACATAAAACACTGTAGAAAGCCTGTGTGGCTGAACTGGCCCAATAATCTTAGAAAACCCAAGGTCAAGCTCTGAATATATATTTTAAATGAGGTGTGGGAGAAATAATCTTTAGTTCTTCATAGGCATCCACAGCTGAATTAGCAATACTCCAAATGTAATCAACCAAGGAACAGAGGCATTTCCAAGGCCTCCTTAATGTCACCCTAGTGTACATGTTTGAAATATCTGAAACGAGTACCTGCAAGGGCTGTTTCTCTCCAATGCTTGTAAGTGGAGTCTAGACAACAGGTTTGGATATCTGTATTGTAGAAATTTAAATTTAGGGAAGCACAATGCTACTCAAAGGAATGGTTAGTAAAAGGCACAAGGCATAAGAAATTAGGTTCAAGAGCAGCTGAGGTGTCCACATGGGCATCATCAGTGCAGTCAAGGAAAATTTGTTTGATTAATATGGAAGATGGGAAGCAACCTGAGTTAAATGCACTAAGTGTCAAGAGGGGAGATCCATACCTGAAAAACTCTCTTCACATATTGTTTTTCATCACTCCAAAGCTTATTTATTGTTTTTATATTATAACAATAAAAATGGTCAAACCCTTCCATCTAAGGTCCCAATGACTTTTCAGAGTATTATGTATTGTACTCTTCCCTCTTATGACTTTTTTTAATATCAGCTCTATTCTGCCCACGGAACTGCGGTTGTAGTCCTTTTACATTTAATAAAGAGCCCTTTGTTTTTATCACAATAAAAGGGTTATATGCGTTTCACATATTACCACAACAGATGTGAAAAAAGATTTAACACCAGAGGGCTAAATTCATTACTGCTGTAATGCACTGAAGTTCACATTACTATCAGGATTAATGTAACTTAATGTAATTACAACTGGGAGAATTTAGTGCTGGGATTTGTCTTTAGTCTGCATAGAGGCACAATAACAGTTGTTTTTGTCACTGGAAAGCAATTGCTATTTTAAAAAAGAAAACAAGCTTAAATGGATAATCAGAAGTCATCCTTCCTTGCAAAAGAAAATAATAAAAAGACTTTTTTGATTATCAGTGAAATTATTTGTAAGTTGCCCCAGGCCTAAAATGAATATTACAGTTAAAACAGAGTGAACAGCAAAGCAGAATGGTAAAAAAAAACCCCAACAAATAAAAATAATATATACTAATATTGAAAAAGCAGCTCATTTCAACAAGAGTAATAAGAGACGAACTTCTGTGTTAGGGAGATTGACTTGCTCAGAAGAAAAAAATAATGAGTTGAAATAACAAGCATTTTAGCTGGTTCGTGAGTTTTATTCTCACTTTCAAAACCTAAATTGTTATAGAGTCAAGATTTCATTGAAGGTTAGTTAGACAGCACTGTCTTCCTAAGTAAATATTTAACTCCTGGTAGAAGGTTTAATGAAGGCTAGTGGGATTAACTTAAGAAAACACCCATGATTTGAGTGATTATTACAATTAGACCCATTCATGTCACAATTCTATGGTTCTATTAGATAGTTTTACCAAAGCTAGTGGGATTAATGCAAAAGAAATGCCCAAATTTGAGGTCATTATTGCAATTAGGCTTGTACATGTCGACATTTCATGGTTTTATTAGTGAATGATTAATGTTTTTATGTAAGGAGTTTATTGTCTGCTCTAGGCCACATGTCATCAAACGAGAATTAATCTGTAATGCAATAACATTCCCCTAATTGTTGCAATCACTTATGCTAAAATAGCTCTTATCGCCCTAAAATATGGAAAAGTTTGTTTCCAGTTGTACTAAGCTACAGGTTCCAATCTTGCAAAAAAAAATGTTAACTAATATGCATTATCAGCCAAGCATGTCCAGTGTAAACAAAGCACTAAAATACAAACCCCAGAATGAACATAGATAGATATATTTGTATTAATCAATCTAGCCTTCTATACAGACAGATAAAGAAAGGGGTGAAGGGGGAAATACATTCCTATCCTGTAGAGATTGTGAGCGCTCTGTTACCAGAGTACATATATCCAGACATGGAAAGGAAAAGAGGCCAATTGTCTACTCTGGAGTAGATCACACTGTTTCACAGTATAATATTATCTAGCATACCACTGTAAAGAGAAAGGTACTTGCACTAAATAGACAATCAGACCAGACAAATTCCCAGACTGTTTTGGTGTTTACTAGGAGGAATAATGCAATTATAACTGAGACAAAGGGATCTATAAAAACCATTTCAGTTTGTGAAGTTTCATGCGATCCAACAGATAGACAATAGGTCCATTCCTCCTCACCACCCCTCCCTTTGTAACTTCACATAAAAGACAGTCAGAGAAAAACACACTTTTGTATCCGTAGCTTCTTCCCCAGTTTCTGGAGAAAGCAATGGGGAATGATTATCAGCCATTGTTTCAGTCTGCGTCTGCATGTTGTTTCTAAGACTTGAGAGTACTTGCATAGCACTAAGGAATTCTATCCTTCTCTTGCAGCTTATCTTCCTTCCTCCATCCACGTGCTCTTTGGCATCAGGTAGAAGGTGTATTTGGATATCTAATGTGAAAACTGAGTAGATATTGGCCAAGGTCAAAAAAAATAAGCTAGCAGACCATCTGGTAACCATATAAGTCAAAAG
This sequence comes from Apus apus, assembly GCF_020740795.1. NCBI lineage: Eukaryota > Metazoa > Chordata > Aves > Apodiformes > Apodidae > Apus > Apus apus. Next base: position 63,048,682 of record NC_067312.1, on the reverse strand, counting down.
TCTGAGCTTATATTGCCTGTACTAATATTGCCTATAACATCTGGGGGGGAGGGGGGATGGGGGCAGTATGTAATTGCTATTTATTCCAGGTTTTTAAAATAATTCTGACTTTCCACAAATAATACATTGTTATAAAATTACATTATATTGATGTAACAGTGTTTTTTTGCTTGCTTGGGTCGGGGTTTTTTTTGTTTGTATGGTTTTGGTTTGGTTTGGATTTTTGGTTGATTGGTGGTTTTTTGTTTTGTTTTGTTTTGTTTTATTTTCACTAACAGACAAGAACAATATACCAATTCTATAATTTCAAGGCATTATTGAAAACAGGTAATTACTTGCAAGGCTGTTCTCAGGAAAAGAATGAAACCTTGCAAGACTGAGGGCCTAACCTGGAGTAATTTTTAAATGGGATTGAACTGTAGAATGAAACTCTGACCTTGCTGAGGATATTTTTCCTATACGTGCATTTTGCTATGTAGTTGGACAGGTGAGTCTATTCCAAATGGCCAGATGAAATACTTCTGATAAGAATGGACACTTGAAGGGACCACTTCTGTCTACTCTTTGTATCTTACACTTAAATATTCATACAATGAAGTTTAGTGTAGATTAACTGTAATTCTGATCTGCAGTCATACTTAGTCTAAACCATTGAAATATATTTCACTGGAGTAATATCTGAAGACTAGGGGACATGAGTCTGAAAGTGCATTGTGAAATACGCATACGGGTAAATTTAAATGTGAGTCATACTAAGATATAATGCTATGAACACTCAAACTCTACCTACCATCAGAATTTGTTCACACTGCCAAGCCAGTGTCACACATTCAGTGCAGCCTGATTTCTAAAGCCCTTTCATGATGAGAATTTGTTACTTGCTATTATTTTTTATTTTTGGAAGAGAGGGGTTTTGTTTTGTTTTGTTTTGTTTTGTTTTGTTTTGTTTTGTTTTCAAGGACTGTGCAAAACAGTGGTCAAGCAATGAATGATGATGTGCCAGATTACATCAAGTCTTCTGGTGGGTCTATGATGGGACATGATCTGGCATTGATCCAAATTACAAAAGCCAGACAGTGCAGAATATGTTTTATAGTAACAAGAATGAAAAGAGCTTTCTGAAAAAGTGAATTTGCCACAGTCTACTTGTTTTTTTAATGAAGCAGTTTCTACTTCATGCTTTCCAAAACTGCTTCATTCAGCTTTACTATTTGAAGAGTTGTATAGACCTTAAAATGTAATGAGAAGTACAAAATGTTAGTTTGCCTTCCTCAATTCCCTTTTCCTCCACTAAATGCAGTTAAATAATTTAAAAAATATAACTCACTGCAAATCTGCACATTCAGAACTCAGAAATGAAAATCCGATAAAATCACAAGCATAGCTCTAGAAATCAGAAGAAATAATAAAAATAACTTCATTTCTATTCATTCTGCCTTCTAGTTTTTCAAACTCTTATGCATTGCCACGCCCTTTAATCTAAATGCTGTAAGGTTAAGTATTCCCATTTCAACTGCAGTACTAATTGCATATGTCAAATAATGATTTGGCTTTTTGACTGCACATTAAGTCCCCCAACCACTGGTAGAAAACTGCTGAACTTCTGCCCATCAGAAAAGCTTCTTTATTAGGTCTACTCTATTCAGGCCCTGTGCAAAGATTCTAAATCTCTTCTGCTTCTAATATTACATTTAATCTCCTTTCTCCTGCCTTCTTCAAACTACTATATTCTTATTTTTCACGTCTTATATTCCCTCTTATTGTCTCAAATTTCTCCTTAGAGTTTCACAGCCCTCATATTCGCAAGCCTGAATCTTCTTCATGAAGCCACATTTTTTAGAATCATAGAATGGCTGAGGTTAGAAGGGACCCTAGAAATCACCAGGTAAAGATCATTTAGTTTCCTTTTTGTTCACACTGTCCACCTCCCAGGCACTCCCTGCACAGCCTGTACTACTTGTCAGTGGTGGTTCCTGAAGTGTCTTGCTTATCTCTTTGTCCCACTGCCTTACTTCATGTCCTCCGCTCAGACATTCACAGTATCACTTTGTTATAATTTTTTTTATACTCTGTTGCATTTTATACCTCCCACCTGTAGATGCTTTTCAGGTTTCCTAACATCACTTTTCTTCCTTGTGTTTGCCTTCTCTATCTTTTTCCTTGCTCTTTTCTGTCACTCTTCGGCCTCCCTATTTATCCTGTCACAGACTTTCTCTTGAATGTCACAAGCTTCTTTTCCTTGCTTCATACTGCCTATCTCCTCATAGGTGACTTTATCAAAATGAGCATGTCCCTGGGAGGCAGCTGGCAGAGGTCTCAGATGCCACACTGACAGGAGTAGCACTGCCAATTTAAATGGCTTTATCAAGAGATTTATGGTATCTGATGCTTTACTCTAAACTGTAGTTCTATGAAATAATTGACTACATGACAACCCTGTTTCCTTGCTTTCTTCTGTTTTGTAAAATGCTCTCAGGACTTTGGCCAAAAGAGAGGGTATGCAAAACCACTGTACCCTGAAGGGTCAAGATCCAGAAACCAGATAAAAATGGCACATCTATTTTTAGGCTTTCATTCTTCTGTCACTCTTGTGAGTGTTTTGTGGAGAAGTTATGGTCTGTGAGGGTTCATCTTGTTGACAAGACAGTGCTCACAGCAGCTTATGGGTAGCCTGAAACTTCCTGAACATGCACTCTGCTCGGAACCAGTACTCTGCTATAAAGCGATCGCAGTTGTAATGACTCCCCAGCTTACTGCAGCTTTCTCATCACTCTTCATGAGGCCAATTTGACTTGTTACTTAAAAGCTATGAATCTCTTAATTTCTGTATTTCTCCCCTCCTTTTTTTTCCTCCTACATAGCTTACGACATTGTGGCATTCAGGATGTATAGTGCTTGTCTCGAACAATCCAAGAGATAAGTGATGGACAAAAGAGATGTCTCAGCAACACACACAACCTTTTGTTTCCCCTCCTGCAATGTATACCTGAGAACTGGGGAGTTCAGTGTGGGACATGCTGAGATTGGAGACAAAGGAGTTCCACAGCTGGCGCTGGAAGCAGAATATCCAGTGATAACCAGGCCTTGATATCTCATGAAAACCACCAACGTAGCAGGACAAGACAAAGAGTGCCGGTCTCAAGCCACTGGTCTCAAGCCACTTCCTAGGACCGAACCTCCACTGCAATAAACTAATCCTGTGGTGCCAGTGGTCTCAACCTCTTCTTTTGCTTTGGCTCATCTCATCAATTAGCCAAACAAAAAGTATCTGCAGGGCATAGACCTGGGCTATACCTACCCCCCTCCTATCTCAGAAGAGCACGGAGAAGATAAAAGGATTTTCTCACTTATTCAGGGAGGAAAGTGCGGGTGCAGTGGGCAAGAACTGTAGAAAAATCTGGGACACTATGGGTGCAGGGAAGCACTTCCCCACCAGGAAACACTTCCTCAACGACGACATCGCTGGACGGTGGTGGTAACTATTCTCTCTCTTGCTGTCCTCTGTATCTCTGCTTTCTCCTTTCTTTTCTGTCTCTGTTTTCCTCCCTGTCCTATCCACTCTAGGGACTTTGTTGTGTTACTCTAATAAAAGTTTGTTGTGCGCGTCACATCTGACCTCATTTGCGTCTTAATTTCACCATTTGGGATCACCTTTAAACTTCTTCTCAGGTCCTGCTGGACAACAAAGGGAGCAGCTCCCGTGCGGCTCATCCCAGGAGAGGGGAGGCAGAATCCAGCCGCACCAGCCTCCCACTGCAGTGAGGAGTGTTGGAAAGCAAGGGGGTTCTGCCCCATCTCTTGTAAGACCGCACGTCAGCCCCGGTGCCTCTTTGTGCACCCGATGTTGTGTTCTCTTTGTTTTGTTCTGGCAAGATTGTAAAAAATTGCCACATATCCAAATACCGGATTGTGACAGACACTTCTTATGGGAGACTTCCGGGCATGCTCTTTGCTGCTCCTCACACAAGCGACAACGCGCGGAGTCTATGGACTTCCTCACTTTTCCCCTCACCTTCCCAGTCAACATTTCTGTGATCTAGTTTGGAAGTACCTGAAGTACAAAAGTGGAACAGAACATTTGAAAAATTTATTAATACAAGATGAATTTCTCCTTCAGATGCGGTGAATTTTCTTGCAGAAGTAATGTCTGGTGGTTTGACTACACAGAAAATTTGTACAATCTTCTCCTTTATAATATGATAAAAAACCCAATTCATACAGTTTTGACAACACAAACCTCTGCATGCACATGTTTACATACTCATAAGTTGTCCAAAGGAGTTGTTGCTTCAGCTTGAACTCCTTCTGAATGGAATAAATTTAACTGAAAATAACTTGGGTTTCAGAATAAAATTGTTTGTAATGTGGTCAGAAGATAAATTATACTAGTAAACTAGACATACTTGGTTCATAGCTCACATCACAGCAGATGCAATTATCTGCAATGCTAAAAAATAAGATAACATACATCTCATGGAAATCATTAGCAAACATCTTTATGGAGTTATAATGGATAAACTACTTAGTTTAGAATTTGAAATGTGCTATGAAGAGGTGAAGAAAAAACTATCACTAAATACCACATTGCAGCAATTCAGCCTTCATACCAAGTCAACTGTTCCTATCTACAAGATGCTAGCTATACACCGGTTACCTAGTAAGTAACAGCATAATTTTGAAGAGGACAAATTTAGGAGCTTCCAAAATAGATTTGACTTTCAATGAGAAGTCAGGTGGCAAACTGGGAATGTGCAGTGACCATGAGTTAAACTAGCTCTGCAGAATGTGCATAGCCCTACGGAGGTGTCACAAACCTTTCTGGACTCCTGGGTTGGCTGGATGAGTAGGAGCATCAAATGAGAGAGTTGTAATATACTCTTGTATGAAAACCAGTAGTTTTAAAAACTGTTTCACTTAGATCTGTCAGATGTGGTCAGGTCTTATAGAAAGTAATAAATGGGACAAAAATATAGATAAGAACAAAATACTTGCATTTTTATTGGATTCTTTTTTTAAGAAGCACTTTCATTGAAATGAAGTTTTAAAAATATTGTTTTCCATGGCAGCAGCAAATGGAAGTTAGTCACTTTGCTGTCATGCTGTGAAAGATTGTTATAGTGGCTAGATCACATGTCTAGCTCTTAGTGATCTAATTACTGCCATGTATGGTTATAATTAATCATGGGTTCAAAATTGGGGGCTGTTTTCAAACTCAAGCAGTTAATATTCCTGTCTTCATTATGCCAATTTGTCTTGCCAAAGCATTTAACACATCTCCACAAATGGAGGAAAAAATCAAAGAGAAGCAACTCTTGCCGACAAACTGACATCTGTCAAATGTAATTTATAGTAATAAGGAACCTCATCCTTTGGGAATTTTTTTAACTTCTTTTTTTTTTGTTTTGTTTTGTCAGAACTTCTCAGTTCTTTTTTCTTCCTTCCTTAGCACTTCGCAAATGGTATTTTGTTAATACTGGTTTCACTTAGAAAGATAACATTTTATAATGCAACAATGCAGCCACTAGTGTGTTAAATGGACGCTTTTAAATGTTGGACTGCTATCTTGGTTCTCCCTTTCCTTCAGTGCCTTGCTGGGTATCCTCTAGACAGAATGACTGGCTCACATCTGTTCAAGACTATTGTGAACCATAATTTCTGCTGGATCAGATTGTTGCTGTTGTTTCAAGTACAAACAAAATGAACATAACTTTCTATAGATTGCCCTGTCGTCATTGTAACTAAGTGGATCAGGCTTTTAGTTTGAATCTTAGTGTAAATACAAATGACAGTCATTTGGTACACATTATTTATAGCTTGATTATAGATGCTGGGTTTCACCACCAGGTTTTTTCACCTAAAGGAAAAAATCCAAAACATTTACATTTATTTTAAATTTTCATGCCTAATTTTGCAGTCACAGTGGTATGCTATGAAACATTGTGACAGGTGGATGGATCTCATAGAATAGTCTTTGATTGCTCTCTTCTTGCTGTATGTAAAAACAGAAGGCCTTTTCTCTGTCATGTTTCCTCCCAATAGATTAATATGGAAGACTGCATAAGTACAAAATATAAACACTACGAAAGGATTAAAATAACTTTGATGTTTGATTTTATTAATATTTTATTTTCTGAAACACAAATATTGCACAGAATGTAGCATTTAGCTAAAGATAAATTAAAAATGTCCAAGGCATAGAGAAAATCATATACTTCAAGCTGCCCAGACCTCAAATAAACATATCACAGATTAGGACATTTTTCTGCACATTTCACTGACTTCACCTAAACTTCTTGTGTCTAGGTAAAGCTTAGTAATAAAAAATCCACAGAATATTAGGCATATCCATCATAAATTTCCAACACATTTCAAGACATGTATATATTCCAGATTTTCTTCCTTTGGTCCATTTTTAGGCTTTAGTCTGCTGAGCAAGTAAAAAAAGCTAACTTAATATCAAACCTTTCCATTTTAATACAAATACATTTGATTTCTTTCATAGTTCACTCGCAGGTTTTAAATTGTTTAAAAAGTATTCCAATAAGATCAAGATATCTGTGCAGAACAATGCAGGTCCTGCATCCAGTCACTGTTAAGACTGTGTAGTAATGAAACAGCCTGTAGTGCAGTGGTGCAGATGCTCAACTACTGAAGTATGTCTGAAAGTTATCATGTTCATATTTAACTACAGACATGCAATTGCAATAGTTGAAGGCTGGGCTGAGGGTAGGCAAAAAATAATTTCTGTTATGTATAATCATATTTCGTGTACTTAGATTCTGTCTGGCTAAATTATCTTTCAAAGCTCAAAGTTTTGGCTTAGTTCCACTTTACCAGGAAAATCTTAAGCTTTAATAAACAATACTGAGGGATGTAGAGAGTCCTTAATGCTCAGTGTCCAAAGCCCTCTTGACTTTAACAGAGGAAGAAATTAAATTTCTTTGGATGCATCCACCAGTGAATAGAAGGACAGAACTTGATTCTGCAACAGTTTCATCAAAAAAGAATATTAGACAAAAGACAAGATGACACAAACAAAAAAACCAAAACAAACACAAAACAGAAAACACTGACCTCCTTGATTACTGGATGTTTCTTTAATTTGAAATTTTGAGGATTAAAAGACATTTCTTGCAATTCCCACTGCAGGGGATAAAGCTGTCACTGTGCAGAGTAACCCTCCTAAAAATTTAACTGTGATGGTATCAAGTCATGTTGACAAATAAAATGTTTAAAGTCTAAATTGCATCAGTGAAATTGTGATAGAGAAATATTCAAATGAGAAGAATGCATTAACACGACAGAAAAATTCTTTGCCTACTATTTCCTTTTTCTGGCTAGCTAGGTCTTGAGAGTTAATTCTTATTATCCTTTGGCTCCGTGAGAAATGGCATACCTATCCTGGTGGAGATATGAAATGATTTAAAAATAAAAGAAGAAAGTCACCCCAATGCATTGCCTAATGCCCAATGCATTGCCTAAAACTTTATAGGCCCAATATTTTTAGTTTAAAAAGCAAAAATTACCATTGTTTTAATAATTAGTAAAATCAATCACATCTGGGTTGTCTGAAGAATCATTAAAGAAAGGTAATACATTTCTTTCTTTCTTCCTCCCTCTCACCTCTTCTGATTGTATTTAGTTCTTTTCATATCTGAACTGGCAACACCTTCCCAAATCAACATGAGCAATTGCCTTCATTCACAAGTGATTTTTGAAGGAGTTTCAAGACACATTATAATAATCTACCACTGCTCCTGGCTTTCAGCAGAGCAAGAGTAAGAAGTATAAAAATGAAGTGCACAGAAGACACACTCATGCTACTCTGTTCTTAGGAGTAAAGCTCGGAACAGCACAGCAAGCCCACTGCAGGCACTATATGGTACTTCACACTACCAGGCTTTCTCTCCCTGCCAGCACACTGTAATTAAAGGAAAGAGATATCAACATGAAATCAGACATGAGATGTTGTCCAGTTGAAAAGGTTACTGCAGCAAATGAGCAATTAGTGCACCCTGCTCCCATGACTGTTTAACGTTCAGAAAGAACTTGGACAAAATACAACAGCTGAATAAACTAGCTTTGTAATCTAGTTGTCATAAGTCCTGTGGTCCTTGCTATACAACAAGTTGGCAGGGTATATGCTTCAAGGACAGCATGAAGCCTATTCTACTGAAGATCACCAGGCTTTTTCTACCTTTTGCCTACAGCAGGCAAGAAGAACATTTTTGTCAATAAATACCAAACAAAACTCTCAAACCAAATATGCTTGCAAAAGCAGTCTTTAGGTGGCAAAGCTCTATGTACTGCAGTGACTTGACTTTACAGAAATGTAAAAATCACTTTTCTAATCTGCGGTCTTCATCAAATTGGACGTACAATTTAATTAAAAAAAAAAAAGCCACAGGAGCAAATATATTCAATGCAAATTGTGTTTTGTATCTTTTTTAGGAAAGCTAGGTTTACATTTGCCATTTTTAATCTAAAATAGCTTGACTACTTCATGCACAGTTATTACAAATTAGTATCACCCAAAATCTTTTTGTTGCTGTTTTTTAAAATATATGCAGGCTCCAGCTATTTTAGAGGAAAATATTTTAGAACAGAACACTTAGAATAAACTAATATAGAGCAGAGTATCCTGAACCTCTTAGGTACAAGGCAGCATAGCTGACTTCTTTGTTGACTTGTTAAAAAAATCCTGATAAAGGTATTTTTCTAGAGCATGTCCTCAGTTCTAGTGTTTTTCAGAGATCCTCTTTAGAAACAAAGACACTCATTCATGTTCACTGAAGAGCTGTGAAGATGTTATCAAGTGATTAAGCCTACTCTTCCTGCAGCAGAGCCTGCAGAGAATCTTGAGTTCACAACACATCTTCACTGTACATCTCACATTGATGGGGAGTTTAAACTTCTACATAAAACTACAAATTTACAATAGAGAATGAGCAAAAATGTTGATTCATCTGCATGAATTATATCCCACTCTAAAACAGAAATAGCCTTATACACCTCAGAAGGAAGGACAGGAATCAACATGAGTGGCAGTTCCGTCAGTGTAATCATAGAATCATTCAGGTTGGAAAAGACCCTTGGGATCACTGAGTCTAACCAAAACAAGGTTGCTATGAATTGGTTTAGGTATTGAAGGCTGGTCTTATTTTGTTTTCAATAACTGGTTTGACCACATTATGTCAGTATCACTCTAACAACAGATATTAATTTCAAAAGCTCATAATTATTATTTAATGTTTAATATTCACATAATGCTTTACAATTCTTAGAACACTCTATGAGAAAAATTACACAAAGAAACAATAGACAAGAGGAGGGAGAAAATAACTAATGCAATGGAAGAGCGACGTAAAACCAGAAGAAACAAATAGACTAATCACTTAGATGAGATTTACAGTGGCATGAAATCTACATACTGAAGCTTCTAGTCATTAGTAGCAAGCCATTAATCTATAATTAAGGTGTATTTTCATCAGTATGAAAGATGGTCTGAAACCAAATATCTTTCCTTGCAATAAGCAATCAAAGACATCTGGATTTTGGAAAGGGAGTAGACATTGTAGGCAGAACCCTCTCTTCCACGCACCCAAAGGGAGAGCTGGCAGTTAAGCAGATGGTCAGCTTCAGAAAAAAAAGTCTTAATTGTTCAAATCCAAGCACCAGATTCCTCCTCTCCCACCTCCTCCTCACCTCTTCTCACTCCCTCCTCCAAAAGGTTTTGCAAACACTGAAGAATGGAAGGGAAAGTCTTTCAAGGAAGAAGAGGATAAAGGTTTTAAGTAACAAGGCAACATGACAGATTTAACTGTGTGGGTTCACAGGTGCCTTAAGCTGGTCTAAAACTGCAGCTAAAGAGCTGAAAGGAAAAAGCCCTCCCATCTGCCCTCATCAGCAAGTTCTCAGTGTTTTCCTCTTGCCCAGCTCCCATAACACATGATCACAAAGTGAGTCAGCTTAAAAAAAAAACCACAAAAAAAACCCCAAAAAGCAAAAAGCTTACAATTAGGACAGTAAAAGATTTGTGTTACAACCCAGTGTAAACACTCAGGAGACTTCAGGACAGGTCTAACTAGAGAGGCCTATTTACCAGCATGGTACCTGCAACATAGATTAGTGACGGCCCCATAAAAAAAGCTTACAATATTGTTAGAAAAATGTTGATCTGCATTCTGTTGTTTTGTTTACTTTTGTTTTGTTTTGTTTTTTTCCCCCAAGGAAACAACATGACCCAAACTTATTTATGGAAATATTTATCAAAGTATTTATATAAAGATAGGTGTGCTGAAGAAAACACCCAGGAGAATTGTTCTGGATGTGACTGCTTGGGTTTTGGCTCTTTTACTGAATGCCACTGTTTTAAGGTGGAATACACATAAAATTGAAGGAGAAGTCAATGTGGAGTAATGCTCGGCTGATGAGAGGGGCTGGTTGTGCTACTGGAGGTACTGGCACTGCAACATTATCCAGAGAGAAAGGCTGCTTGCTGACTCTTCCACAGCACTCTGCAAACAGGAAAAAAATAACTAATAGTGCCTTGAATTTTGGATTTTCTGAATTTATCCTTGTTACTGCTCAATTAAGAATGTTTTCCTCAACCTTTACTAACTCTCTTACTGGCTTTTACACAAAAATCTTTTCAAAACCTTCAAGTAATATGTCCAAAAGAAAGATATTTTTCTCCAAGTGTTTATATTTATATATATATATATATATATAAATTAAACAAATGTTAAGAAAAAAATAATACTTGCATGCTTGCATGTTCCTTGTAACAATAATTCTTCCCTGTTCCATTAGAGTGATGGGAGAGACAATTACAACTCGGTTCAAATACTTGAAAAATGCAAGCATTTATTATCTGGCTTTCAGACTGGAAGCAGTCAACAACTAACGTAGTTTACATGTTTGTCCGTCAGTTACCGTTTCCCAATATTTGCAATACTGTGTACATTGCTAGGTGAGATAACTCTGACAGCAGAGGTGACTAAACTAATCCTAAATTGTGTTAGTGAAGGAGGTTGGTTTCAGGCAATTCCCTTACACATTGTTAAAAGAAATTGAATCACTGCAAATCCCCCAAGGACCTTCTAGAAACAGGTTTTGCTTTTATCTCTTGATATCTCCAAGTAAAAGACAAAAGCAGCCATGATATCAAAAGACAAAAGATAGCATAGAAATAATTTCCTGAAATGTCATAGGTTAGTTTTAGTAAACCACTGTCTAACATGTTGTCATGGTTTGACTCAGGATCGGCAATTTAACCAGACAACACTGCTCTCAATCCCCTTCCACCTGCCCCAGGTAGGGAAGGAGAGATAAAATTATGGAGAGAGACTTCTCCACATTGAAAACTAAACTAGACAGCTTTAATGAAACACTAATGATATAAGAAAATACATACAATCATATACAAGTATGTGCAGGAATGTGCAAACCCCTATTGCCTCCCCCCAGCCCCAGCAACTTCCACAGCATCTCCTGAGCTGTGAACAGTCACAAAATGTCCTGGAGCTGCCAGAGGGAGTGGCAGAGCACACAGGAAGGAGCTGAGGGGAGAATGATGAGGGTCAGGAATGCATGGGCCTGGGGATCAAGTGATGGATAGATAGTCATCCCTGGATGCCAACTATGGATGGAAGAAAAGGGAAGAAGAAGGAAGGAAGTTGTCTTCTGTGATCTCTAATATTCCTTTGAGCTTATATAGATATATGGAATGGAATACTTCAGTCAATTTTGCTGTCCCTCTAGTCCAGCCTTCTATGGGGGGTTTATAGGTATGACTCTCCTTCTCCCGGTAGTGTCTGAGCTGGCAGGCATGGACTTGGAATGTCATCAGTAACATAAACATCCCAGCATTACCAGTCCACTACCTGGAACACTTGCTGCTAGTTAAAAGAGGGGTTACTGAAGGAGAAAAAATTACTAACAGGAAAATTGGTTTCATCCTCGCTCAAACCAGGACATATGTGGATTCAGACAACGGTGATGCTAATTCAGAAATAATGACCAAAAGAGCAGATATAAATATTATCCAAAGTTTGGGGATAGTAATTAAGAACTCAGTTATTAATGACACTTTAGATACAATTGCATAATGAGAAACGTAGAAAACTCAAGATCGATGCCAACCAGATTAATACAGGTAGGGTAGAAGTCATTACAATAATTCTCTGTAACCAAGATAGCAGATGAATGTTTCAGATTGTTTAAGTATGAATAATATTTTTCAGAGTGCATAATAATAAATTATATTATTATTTCCCATATTGCCCGTAAGAAAGGCTTTTTATTGTTTAAATCTCTGGGTTTTTTTGTACATCCACTTATGGCAACACAGTACAATACAAGGTACTATCTAAATAGGATCCTGTTTTCAGTAATTCTTTTGGTATTATTATCTTTATCTTCTTCTCTTTGCTGAACTGAGGAAGGTAAGAACAAGAGCCTGCTTGTATATAAATAGTTTCACATGCTTTTAGCACTAAATTACACTAAACTATCTATAATCCAATGTCCATTCCTAGATTACAAGCAGTACAAATAGCAAAGGAATCTAAGTCAACTTTCTTCCCTGTCCTGGAAACTCAATTACTCCTTTTATAAAGACTGTGGAGGGCACGTGACAATGACACATGCAACAGCTGTAGAAAACCCTCGCACATTCTGTGGTACACACAAGGATTCTGAAATTCAAAGAATCAAAACCAACAAAACTATAATTAATCCACTGGAAAGCCAGAGATCATGATTTTAAAAAGTATGCTTTGTGACAGATTCTGCAAGGGTTTTTTTTCATAGGGCAGCAGTCTGTAGCAAGATTTTTCGTGCTTCCTTGTTCTTTCATCTCTTGTCCCTACACTCTTATTGTTATGGGCCTGAACATGCACTCTTTATGATGCTATATCAAACATGCACATGGATTGCTAAATACATGTCCTACATAAATTTTTATAGCTTACAGTGTAATTTTGAGGCTTTAGCAATAAAATACAGAGAAAAGAAGAAAATTAAGATATTCACAGAAACGATCACACGATAACTTTTTAGGGGAGAAGAGTTTATTTCTATCCAGAATTCAGAGAGTACCTTCTAGCTTGAGGTGTCATACACATATTTTTGCACACTGAAGCTCTTCTTTGCAGGCAAAGTCAGAAATATTAATATCCTAATGTGTTATAGAATCTTCATCCCTTTTCTCTTGCTTACTTTCTTATCCACTTCCCCCAAAATGAAAATAAATAAATATTTAAAGGCACAGGGTTAGAACCTGTATACTATCTTTCAGAAGCTTTAATGTAGGGATGTGGGTGCAAGTGGTTTTAAGACCCCTTTTCCCTATAAAATCTCAAAATCATGTTTATAATTAAAAAGCATCCCTTTTTTCATTAAATCGTAGAGTCATAGAATTGTTTTGGTTGGAAAAGACTTTTAAGATTATCAAGAGCAATTGTTAACTTAGCACTGCCAAAACCGCCACTAAACCATGTCCCTTAGTGCCGTATCTATTCATCTTTTAAACATCTCCAGGGATGATGACTCAACCACTTCCCTGGGCAGCCTGTTCCAGTGCCTGACACCCCTTTTGTTAAAGAATTTTTTCCTGATATCAAATCTAAACCTCTCTTAGCACAACTCGAGGCCATTTCCTGTTGTTCCATCACTTGCTACTTAGGAGAAGAGACAAACACCCCCCTTGCTACACCCTCCTGTCAGGCAGCTGCAGAGAGTATCAAGGTCTCTCTTCAGCATTCTTTTCTCTAGGCTAAACAACCTCTATTACCTCAGATGCTCCTCATATGATTTGGTCTCCAGACCCTTCACCAGCTTCATTGCCCTTCTCTGGATTCACTCCAGTACCTCAATGTTCTTCTTGTAGTGAGGGACCCAAAACTGAATACAGAATTGGTGCTGCTATCTCACCAGTGCTGAGGACAGGGGGATAAAGATTTTCCTAGACCTGCTGGACACTGTTTCTGATGCAAGCCAGAATGCTCTTGGATGTCTTGGTCACTTGGGCACTGGAAATCAAACTTGCATTGTGTTACAGAAATCTAGACTGTTTCATAATGGTCTCTCATTCTGTTTGTATCTGCACATCTGTCTTGCTACTAGGTGCCTATGTGCCACCTCTTCCAATTGCCCCTCATCATCAGCACACCATCTTTCCCTTTGCAGTTCTTCCTCCTTTGTGGATTATCTGTTTGCTCCTACATTTCTGGCCTCTGGATACTCATCCTCACCAGACTGTTTCAGTGCCAAAAACCTTTCCATTGGTTTCAAAAATCACTGGTGGATAAAGACAGAGATTTTTCAAATACTTGGATTAATTAATGAAGACATTGTACTGAAACAATTATTTTTATTGAAAATCCTGAGGAGAGAAGAATGCAGCAATAATTTTCTGTTTGTTTGCTTTTTTAAAATAAAAAAAACATCAGTGTCTTTTTTTTCCCTGGAACTTTAAAAATAGTATATTTCACAGTATCACAGAATCATTCTGGTGGGAAAAGATCATCGAGTCCAACCATAACCTAACTCTACTTCACTCCTGGCTAAGGGCTGACCACCAGCAGAGACAGAGTACAGGCACAGCTCCAGGCCCGAGTAGCAATTCCAGCTGTGTTGCAGAGAAAGCCATGCTTAGCAAGTGTGTGTATCTATAGTAAAATTACTGTCAGGCTTATGGTGACAGAGAAATTCCCCAAAGAAAGGCAAGGTCCTAACCGGCCATTCCAGCTGTGACCTGCATTCTGACATAAAACCCATGCAAACTGTAATAAGTCGCTACACACACTTTCTCCATCCAGGTTAATCACATGGAAAACTAACTTTTCCTTTGACTCTAAAGAAACAGTTGCCCAAAAGCCTGCTAAATAAGGTGTCTGCTGGCATGACAGATAATAAGAAATCAGATCCTGGAGAGTCTGTGAGCACTGAAAAATTGTCATCAAAAGCAATCAGAGCTAGATTGAAACCAACTTTTCCTTTCCTTTACTTTTTTTCTCACTTACAAAAAAATTACTTAACAATATAACTTATGTATTCACAGGGGCCTAATCCCATTCTCACATCAACTGTTTTCAGGGTGGTGAGCCTCCAGTGAGTGCCTTCAGATCCATACCAGTGCAAACAAGAGTTCTTCTCACCTTATCAGTTCAGTGACAGCTCTCTTCTCTCATCCTGGAGCTTTTGCAGAGGAAGATGCCATCCAGAGATTGTACAACATGAAGTCTGCAATGATTGCAATGTGGCAAAAAACAGAGAGAAGGGGCCATGCAGCAGTTTCTAGTAAGGTGTTTTTTCCCCTAAAATTTAATCTTTGCCTTTTGATAATGAAATGGCTTGGAAAGGCTTTTTAAATACATGAAAAGGAGTTTTCATTGGAAAACACTTTGGAAAAGTAATACATAAAAGAACGGTAAAAAAGTCTTGTTAGTCATTACACACCCAGTCAGCATATAAGACATTCAAATGAGTTCAATCAAGCCAATTTGCATACAGTGCACACAAAAGGGACATGTAATTTGCACATTTTATTGTAACGTAAAGCACTTCTCATGTCAGCATTCTAAGTCTTTAATAGCAAAGTTCTGCATGCAGTGAGTATTTCAGAGAAGACTGTAGGATAGATAGTATTCATAAATTACATTTTATCTAAATTGCTACTGTCTTTGGCAATAAAAACGTCTGGAATAGATGTTGACAAGTGGAAATTATATTAAAAACCCTGCATGAATTCAATATATCCATGACTATGCTACTGTAATTTCTATATCCTGTTATTTCCTTGCCACTGAAATAAAGTGTATTTGCCCCAAATCACAATTTAAAATAACAAGCACTCATTTTTTTTATCCCTTTTGACTTCAGTGGAATTCACCTCAGCAAAGACCGAGGGATCAGTCTGCATACATAGTTAAAAGATCCGTGCTAGGGGTAGCAGAGGAGTTCTCACTAAACCCTCCCCACGTTTCCAGGTGCCCTTACAGAACAGATACAGGGCTCTGGAGATAGAGGACCAGTCAAACAATGAAGCTGAAGAAACCCTGTCCAGGGAGCTGTCAAAGCAGCCAGCTGATGCAATAGGACTGCTCCTAAGAAGTTGCCAAAGCAACCAGCTCCTCAGAGTAGGACTGCTTCTGAGAAGAGCAAGAGGAGGGTGACAGTGATAGGTGATACCATTCTGAGGCCAAGTGAAGGTCCCATATGCTGGCCACACAGGGAAGTATTCTACCTTTTTGGAGCCAAGGTAAGGAATATAACCAGGAGACTTCCTGGTCTGATACGGCCCTCAGACCATTATCCTCTTTTGATCTTTCAGGCAGGTAGTGATGAGGTGGAGAAAAGAGGTTTGAGAGTAGAAAAGAAAGATTTTAGGGCATTGGGACAACTGGTCAAAGGCTTGGGTGCATAAGTTGTGTTCTCCTCTGTCCCCTCCAATCTTGCGGAATGATGAGTGGGTTAACAAGAAGAACTCACAGATCAATGCCTGGCTCCAAAACTGGTGCTACCAGCAGGACTTCAGTTTTTTTGATCATGGTTTGGTTTACAGGACACTAGGCCTGCTGACATTGAATGGGAAGACCCTGTCCCACAGGGGAAGAAGGCTACTAGGGCAGGAATTAGCAGGACTCATTGATAGGGCTTTAAACTAGGTTGGAAGGGAGTGGGGGATAAAGCCAGGCTTACTACAGATGAGCCTAGTGGTGGTGTGGTGGTCAGGACAGCTAGTCAGGCAACCTTATTGGAGGCCCACCTTAAAATCCTTTATACAAATGCACACAGCATGGGGAGTAAACAGGAGGAGTAGAGACGAGGGTGAGCCTGCAGGGCTACGAGCTCATTGGCAACACTGAGAGCTGGTGGGCTAGCTCCTATGACTGGAGCATCAGAATGGAGGATTACAAACTCTTTAGGAAGGACAGACAGGGGAGATGGGGTGGTGGTGTTGCCCTCTATGTCAAAGACCAGCTGGAGTGCATGGAGCTCTCCCTGGGGATGGATGAGGAGCCAACAGAAAACTCAGGGGGAAGAAAGGCCAAGGTAACATCATGGTGGGGGTTTACTACCGGTTGCCTGAGCAGGAGGGTAATATAGATGAGGCACTATATAGACACATAGGAGCAGCTTCACATTCACAAGCCATAGTCCTCATGGGAGACTTCAACCACCCTGACATCTGTTAGAACAACTCTGCTAAACATAAACAATCCAGGATGTTCCTAGAGTGCAAGGATGATAACTTTCTTTTCCAAATAACTGAGGAACCAACAAGGAGAGGTGCTGTGCTGGATCTTGTTCTCACCAACAAGGAAGGGCTGGTAAGCTCAAGGGCATCTTGAGTGGGTAGTGACCACGAAATGGTGGAGTTCAAGATCCTTGGGGCAGCAAGAAGGGCTCACAGTAGGCTTATTATGCCTGACTTCAGAAGGTCAGATTTCAGCCCCTTCAGGAATCTGCTCAAGAGAGAGTCCTCAGGTAACATCCTGGAGGGAAGAGGGGCCCATGAAAGCTAGTTGATATTTAAGGATCACATTCTCCAGGCCCAAGAGCATTGCATCATAACTAAGAGGAAGTCAAATAGAAACTCCAAGAGGCTGGCATGGATAAGTAAACAGCTCCCAGAAAAGCTCAAACTTAAGAAGGAAACATACAGGGGGGGGAAGCTAGGGCAGGTATCCTGGGAGGATTACAGAGAGGTTCTCCAAGCAGCTAGGGATCAGGCTAGGAAAGCCAAATCCCAGATGGAATTAAATCTTGCCAGGGATGCTAAGAACAATAAGGAAAGCTTCTTTCAGTATGTTGGAGAGCAAAGGACATCCAAGGAGAGTGTAGGCCCTATCCTGAAGGAAATGGGCGAGGTAGCAATTTAGCATATTGAGAAGGCTGAGGTCCTCAGTGACTTCTTTGTTTCAGTCTTCTCTGGTAAGTGTTCAACACAAAGGCCACAACAGGTGAAAGCAGGGACTGGGAGAATAAATTTCTCCCCACTGTGGGTGCAGAGCAGATTTGTGAACATCTAAAGAACCTGAAGGGGCATAAATCTAGGGGCCTGATGGGATTTGTCCACGGGTCCTGAGGAAGCTGGGGAATGAAATTGCTAACCATCTGTCCATCATATTTGAGAGGTCATGGCAGTCTAGTGAGGTTCCCAGTGATTGGAAAAAAAGGAACACAGCCCTTATTTTTAAAAGAGGAAAAAGTAAGGCCCAGGGAACTACAGGCCAGTCAGTCTCACCTCTGTGTCTGGCAAGATCATGGAGCAGATCCTCCTGGAATATCTGTGAAGGCACATGGAAAATAAAGAGGTGACTGGTTGGATGACAGCCAACATGGCTTCACTAAGTGCAAGTCACTCCTGACCAATCTGGTCGCCTTCTACAACAAGGCTATAGAGATGGTGGATGGTCACAGAGCAACTGACGTCATCTACCGGGATTTGTGCAAGGTGTTTGATACTGTCCCACATGACATCCTGGTCTGCAAACTGACAAGGCATGGATTTGTCAGATGAACCACTCCGTGGATAAGTAATTGGCTGGATGGCCACACCCAGAGAGTTGTGGTCAATGGTTCATTGTCCAAGTAGAGAGTGGTGATGAGTGGTGTCCCTCAGGAGTCAGTATTGAGTTCAGTGCTGCTTAACATCTTTGTTGGAGACATGGACAGTGGGATTGAGTGTATCCTCAGCAAGTTTGCTGATGATACCAAGCTCTGTGGAGTAGTTGACACCCCAGAGGGAAGGGATGCGATTGAGAGGGACCCTGGCAGGCTTGAAACATGGGCCAATGTCAACCTCAGGGAGCTCAACAAGGCCTGCACTTGGGTTGGTGCAGCCCCAGGCACAAATACAGGCTGGAGGGAAAATGGCTGGAGAGCAGTCCTGAGGAGAAGGACTTGGGGGTGGTAGTAGATGAGAAGCTTGACATGAGCTGTCGGTGTGTGCTGGAGCCCAGAGAGCCAATTGTGTCCTGGGCTGCATCAAAAGAAGTGTGGCCAGCAGGGCCTGGGAGGGGATTCTGCCCCTCTACTCTGCTCTGGTCAGACCCCACCTGGAATACTGTGTACAGTTCTGGTGCTCTCAGCACAGGAAAGACATGGAGCTGTTGGAGAGGGTTCAGAGAAGGGCCACCAAGATTATCTGAGGCCTGGAGCACCTGTGCTATGAAGACAGGCTGAGAGAGTTGGGACTGTTCAGCCCAGAGAAGAGAAGGCTCCAGGGAGACTTTATAGCTGCCTTCCATACTTGAAGGGGACCTACAGGAAAACTGGGGAGGGGTTTTCATCAGAGAAGATAGTGATAGGACAAGGGGTAATGGTTTTAAACTGAGAGAGGGGAGATTTAGGTTAGATACTAGGAAGAAATTCTTCACCATGAGGGTAGTAAGGTGCTGGAAGAGGTTGCCTAGAGAGGTTGTTGATGCCCCATCCCTGGAGGTTTTTAAGGCCAGGTTGGATGAGTTTTTGTGCAACCTGATCTACTAGTAGGGTTCCCTGCTCATGGCAGGGGGTTGGAACTTGATGATCTTTCAGGTCCCTTCCAATCTTAATGATTCTACGGTTCTGTGAATTGCAGAACTTTTAGAGTGGAAGTACATTGCAATGCAGGACTACCTGATCCCATTATTAGTATCTTCTCTCCCTAATGAAGCCTACACTGCTTAATAGCTAACATTTTCAGTACATTAACAAACCAGCTTCAGGTTAAGGTCTCTTGCATCCTAGGGAAATCATAGAATAGAAGCAGAGGATAACTCTGGTGGGTAGGAAGCTCAGGAAGTGTCTGGTCTCAAATATTGCTCATGGCAGCATTAACCATGGGGTCAAATCAGGCTCTTCAGGGAGGGAGGGATTCTTTGCCACCACATGGTGAAATGTTTGCTTATGGTCAGTCCCAGCATTTCATGTCCCTCACCTGCCACTTTGCCCTGCCAAGAAGAGCCCAGGTCCATCTGCCCATCCCCACCAGCTTCTCATAGGCCTGGGGAGCCGCTGATAGGTGCCCTCTGAACTGTCCACCAAAACAGCCCTGGTTCTCCAGCCTCTCCTCATAGGGCAAATGCCTTAGCCCTCATCATCTTGATGGCTCCATGCTAAGCTCACTCTGCTTTATTGATGTCTTTCTTGTTCTTAGGGGCCCAAAACTGAATGCAGTATACAGATGTGATCTAAAGAGTGTTGAGTAGAGGGTGAATCCTATCCAGTGAGTGACCTTCATACCTATCAGAGCACACTGCTGGCTCATGCTCAGCTTGCTGCTACTGGAACCCTCAGGACACTTCTCTCAAATCTGCTCCCCAACTAGGTAGTCGTCAGCCTTGATCACAGCAAGAGATTATTCCTTCCCATGGCATGGGCTTACATCTGTCCTTGTTGAATTCCTCAAGGTTCTTGTTGGCTTATTACTCCATCGTTTTCGGGTCTCTCTGAAAATTCTTCTTAGATGTTCTTAAAAATTTTGCCCTATAACTATTACCAGTTTCAAAAAGAATCTTATGCTCATACATCATTATGAAAAATAAGAAGTAAATCTCATTGAAAAGATAATTTGAAAGATAATACAATGCATAGACGCAATGGTGGCAGTGGAAGCAATGGTCATAGCGGGAAAGAGGTGGCAATATGTTGTGCTGCCATTGGCATTATTACAATTTCCACCAACATTACAACTTTTCAGGTAAAATGTGTTCAGGAAATGGTTGCAGTTTGGATGCCTGTATATGATGGGACCTGTTTCTTGTCAGACCAAAAAAGTAAGGGAGTGGGGAAACACTGTGTCCTGCTTCCAGTCATTTAGAACAGGTCTTAGGTGAGAAGGCCCAGGTGTGATGACCAGAATTAATTTGGTACTGTGTGGGCCAGACAGCTTCTCTCAGCAGGGAGTTGAGACCTGCTCTCCTCTTACAAGTGGCTGATCATCCCAGTGTGTCCTTCTGCAACAGACTTCAATTATATTTGTGTGTGTATATATATATTTGAACTATCCTGTCCCTCACTCTACCTTAAATGCTAGTCACAAAGTTGTTCACAGTGGCATTAGTAGGCATCATCACAAAAAAAAAAAAGGTCCAGAAATTCTGACAATGACACAGGCCAAATGGTTTGCCTCAGGAATCCTGTAGCAGAGTGGCAGAGTTTGTTTTGAAAATCGGATGCATGACAGTAATTAGGGCTGCTGACAGGATGCTGCTTAGAGCTCTTTCCTTCCAAAACATTTCAAAATTTAGTCAAGGCTATGTCTGAGAACCCTAAATACTGCAGCATGTCAGCCTGTTTATAAACCTCCCCAGGCTATTTTCAACAGCCCATTCAGCTATGCTGACCAACAAAAGCAATGCAGATTTTTAAGATGTTTGAACTGTTTGGCATGTTATATCAAATAGAACCACCAAGCTGAGCTTTTACTATCTAGCCAGTGTGGTTTATTTTGCAATGAATTAAATCTTGAAAGAAAAGAAGCCTTGTGTGGTAGTGGAGCAGGTAAGTGAGAGCCCAGGAGTAATCATATGCATTTCTAATTCTGCCATAACCTCTCTCTACAATGTTCAAGTGTTCAACAAGCACAGCGTTCAGTTACTTTGCCAGTTTCCACACCTTAAAAAGGTGCAACAGCATGTAGAAGGGTAGTACTAAAAAATAATAGCCTGATCCAGCTCCTAATTTTTACTAGACAGAGCCAAATTTAAAGACCTTGAATCTGATTGTGAATCATGCTGTGGCAGTGTGGCTGTAGTGTCTGTTCAGCTACAAAGTGGCTCATTTTCCCTCCTCTGTGTGGGACACTGCAGGGCTGCAAAATAAGCTGCTGCAATTTTTGCAGATGATCTCATCATGTACATGCAAACATAAACGTATCACACAAAGACAAGAGGGTAAGTGGAGACACAGATGTCTGTGTGTCTGGTGGTCTACAGAAATCTTGTCTGGGGCCATGCATAATTCAGAGAAGCCCAAGGATGTGTTTCTGAGCATGCCAGAGTCCAAGATAGAAGATGGAAGCTGCCACCATGGCCTTTATTGTTGCCAAGCACAATTCAGGTCCTAGAAAAACGCATCATCAGTATTTCATGTGGTTTGGATGAGAAGTAATTATTTCTTAGTTGAAATCCATAAGTAGCACATGTACTATATAAGCCCAAGGGAAAAATAATTTCTACATTTAGTGAGAGTCCCTCTGCTTTAAAAATCTGTAAGAGAAGTTAATTCTATTGAATAGAGGCTCTAGATTGTCCATGAAGGCATATAGTTGTTTACAAATCAAAAATAGCTGGGAAAAGAGAAAATATTTAACAGAAATTCAACAACCTTCTTTGTAGCAGTGGTCAGAGGCAAAACCCCCCTAGAATCTTGCTATTAGGGCCAAATTTTCTTGTTTTCTCCTCTAACTGTCCAGTGGGCTGGCACAGCCACCCCCAAGAGCTCTGACAGTACATACACTGTGAACACCCTTTCCCCACTTCACTGCATTATGATCCTCAGCCGGGTTGTCAAACACAATTATTTATCTGGGTAACAATGTGAAAGACAGCTGCAGCAAGCATAGAGGTCAGCCAAAGTGGCCACGGATGCAACAGCACCTGCCTTTTGCACGCAAATATGGAGGAAATTACAATATTTATTGCCAAGGAACTGAGCAGCAGTACCATGTGTAATGGCCTCAACAAGCACCACTTTCATCATGTGTATGGGTATATCTTTTCAAATCTAGAGCAAGGAACAGATGTTTTATCAAAAGGCACATTTAAAATAAAGATAATTATGCAGTAAGAAGCTTAATTACATAGGATTATTCAAGTCCACTTAATTGCTTGACAGTCTGACAGCCTCCCATGTATTTGAGAGAGAAGCACCCTTGTCTTACTGGGTTACCAAACTGTATTTGCTTCAGGACAAATGTAATAGTTGTTTTAGTAATTCAACTGATACTAATTTCTGATTTTCAACTAGAAGGAGGAAATGTAAGCAGTCTTATCAAGCAATAAGTATAGTTTTATCCCTCTAGACGTAATATTTTTTCATAAAATATTAATAGTCTGAACTATGAAAATAAAAGTAAAACTGAATGCTATTATCACAGTGCACTCAATAGAACATCAATCATACTTAGATACGATTTAGATTAAAGAATAGAATTTCCTCTGATCCAGCTGCCCACAGATGCTTATGACTCTCATGTTTTCAGAAGTTTGTTATGACTTTTTCATGTGAGCATCTAAAAATGGCCTTTCGCCTCCCCCCAGTGGGTCATCTTACCCCACAAGCAAAAATTCTAATACTCTTAAAAAATATGTTTAGTCTAAGAAAATATTTTTTTTATTTGTCTTTGCTTAAACACAATAGTCTACATTATGTGGCTATGGTGCAGCTATTCTGAGAGACTCCATTATCATGGGAGTTACCAAACTGATCATACTAATACATTTCACAGAGAAATAATGATTTCTGTGAACTTCTTCTGACAGGCTTTGAGCGTCATACTGTTTCATCCTGGGATTTCACCAGCTGCAGAGCTTGGATTCAGCACTGCTTCAAAATACAAATGATGAAGGCAGCTCTGCCATCTGAATCATGCTGAAGACAGAACTCCTGAATTTACAGGTCTCTATCATGAAGCTGGGGAACTTACAGAACTCCCAGCATCTGATCATATGTTTTTTACTATATTCAGGTTCCAGGAAACTGTTAAAAGGATTTTATACAGAGAATTTTGATATTAAATTGTATCCTTCCCTCCACGAGTACATGCATTAATTTCCTACACTCAACACATTTCTTGATCACGTATTGTAGGGCACTAGGAAAACCAAGCACAAAGTTTTATATTTAAGGGGTGTAAACATGGTATTGAGAGCCTGAGCACCAGAATGATCTACTTTTCATCAAAGAGAGCTCTACAATATTTGGATTTGTCAAGCTATTGCAGGCTTTTTCTACAAAGACAATCTAGGAATGGTTTAATTGTCCATTACTGAAAAAAAAAGAATTAACTCTATAAGGACATAAAGCTTGTCATTTAGAAAAAAAATCCGTAGCTCGGTCTAAGCTGTTAAATGTAACTTAAAGCTCAGGAAAGGCGATTACCCTATAATGGCTCCATTCACATTCACAACGTTGGGGTCATTTTAAACTGCTGCTATGTTTTGGAAGGCTGCCCAGAAGACTTTGGTGTGAAAAATCTGCTGAATGCCTTTGCGCTACATTAGCTAACAGTATTTGAGGTCGATAATGCAGGTGCAGGTTTTCTTCCACTCAAGTTGTGTTGTAAAAACTTAAAAACACCCTTGCAGACTTCTTCCTAAAACTGTTAGAAGTGGCTTTTGCTCAAATCCTTAAAAAAGATTAAACAATGGGAATGGAATGGGGAGATAAGAGCATTTTGATGTTATCAGGAGAGAACGTAATGCTAATATATGTAAACCAAGAATATAGCTTTTACATCAGTTTCACTGCAGCAATTTGACTTTCATAAACATGTACCAGCACTAACTGCAACTTGCCAAACAAATCATGGGACTTATGCTACTTTCTACACTAACGGTGTCAAGGTGCACTGAATGTTTCCCCCCCCTGCTGCTAGAGAGTGACATTAGAGGCTTTCTGTGAAGCATATACCCAGGTTCCTAGTTCTGCAGCAGTTGTATGCTAGGGTGACACTATGACTGATCACACTCAGACACTGCTTCTGTCTCTGTAAATGGGCTTTCAGTTATAATGGAAACGTTTAGTTCAAAGCAGCGTATACATTACACGTTATTAATGGCTGAAACAGATGCTTCCATCTAGTGAAAGGATTTGTTTTTATATAAATCAAATCCTTCTGAAAATCTGGATCTTTTATTTGGTTGCATATCAATTTGAAGGATAATAATATGAAAATCCCCTTATACTTTGCCCTATATTAGAGAAACATTTAAATTTTTAATTTGTGTTTCATATAAACAAATTTATATACATCTACATACAGTTTATTACCCCTTTTATATGGCTCTGTTAGCTACTGTTGTAAATTTCTCACTTTCTTAATCACTTCTAAGCATGAAATACCCCATCAGTAAATTATTCCTACAATAAAATACATGATGTGGTCTCCAAATGATGGTTATTAATTTCAGGACAGAAACACTGCATTTATACTACAGTTTATGTTCAATTAACACATGGCTGCATTAATGCAAAGTGTCAGCACAGAATTGAACCAGAAACAAAATAGAAATGAAGTACCCTAAAAAGGAATTACTGCCTGTGCTAAACAGAGTAAAAGCCAATTTATTTGGGAATTTGCTTCTACAGTACCACCTGAGATATTCATGAGCCATTCCAAGTGCATAAATCATGTTTCCAAAAGGAAATTATTTGATTGCTTTACGTTATATGGGTTTTTTTGTGGAAAGAACTGTGTCTCTATGCACGTGATAGACCAATGATTCTAAAGCTGGAGCAGCTGAAATTCATGAAATCCAGATTATTAGCAAGGAGAAGACATCTTTAAAAATAAGTAACCCATTTCCTTCATTAATTATAAACAAGCCTTTTTCCTATGTCACAGGCAGCTCATGAGAGAAAAGTGTGGCCACCATGGAAACAGAGATTATAATTGTTTAGATGCAAAATATAACAACAGTTTTATTTGTCAGAATCAGTTTTGATGTGTGTTTAAAACTCTATAAGTAACTAAAACGAGCAGGCAATAATGATTCAAAATTAAAATGTTGAATTAGACTCTTTTGAGAACAGCAAGGCCTTGTGGGACGAAAGTGCTCATATGTTTTGAATTTGAATGAT
This sequence comes from Apus apus, assembly GCF_020740795.1. NCBI lineage: Eukaryota > Metazoa > Chordata > Aves > Apodiformes > Apodidae > Apus > Apus apus. The sequence continues at coordinate 63,022,885 of NC_067312.1, read as the reverse complement.
GTAGCGGTTAAAACTAGCCCTCACTGCAAGCACAGTAGAATAGAATTATGTTGTGTCTTATTTCTGATTTCTGCTTGCTCAGTCTGTATAGACTGCAATATTTTTTTGCCCTTGAATAAATATCTGAATGGTCATAAAATATTTGCATCAGAAAGTAGGTTGTCAACATTAAACAGACCCTGGATTACATCATTACTACAATCTATTAAATGTAAGGGGAACACATTTGGAATCAAATGCTCCCTTTTCCTATAAGACTTGGAGTTGTACAAGTTTAGGAATAACCCCATAGATATTACTTGGCAAACTTCCCAAAATCTTTTTGAGCCACTGTATTTATTTTATTTTCTGATTTTACATTAGAACTTTTTTATTTGTAGAGGAACTTGAAGAGTCTAACTCATACAAAATAATTTTGTAAAACTAGCAGCACAGTCCTGAATAAACTGTGTAAACTTCCTCTGAGATTCACATTTCATCCATGTGGATTATATCTGCTTAACCGTGTTGCCAAAGCACTTGAGTTCCCCCTCATCTCATGGTATCTCTGGAGGACAGAATCACTGTAAGGCTTCACTCTGGTTTGGAGGTTTTTTTGGTAGCACAGGTAGGGCACCAGGAGTGGCTCTGGTAAAAAGCTGAGAAGCTCCCCCTGCTCCAAACCCAGCTAAGGAACCATTAGAGAGACAATGGATGAGCCTCAGCAACTGACATACAAAAGAACTGAGATAAGACCTGAGCAGAGAAGTACTAAAAGAAAGAGAAGAGCTGTGCTGGAGAAGCAAAGAGGTGCTTGTTGTTGGTGAGGAAGAAGGGCAAGAAGGTGCCCAAGCAGAAGTTTTCCCTGCAACCCATGACTAGGTGGCAGGCCGTCCTCCTGCACTCATGGAGGGATGTGGTGAAATATTCCCTGAAGGCACTAGGAGGGGTGAACTTGGCCAGTGGACTTGGATTTTGTGGCCAGTGGATTTGCTGCCTGTGGACTCTGATTGTGCAGCTTTGGAAGACCCTGATGCCAGGACTGTTCCTGAAGGAAGCTGTGACTCTGTGGGAAGCCCACACTGGAGCAGCTTGCTCCAGACCTTGTGGGAAGGACTCATGAAGGAGAGGTTCGTGGAGGACTCTCTCCCATGGGAGGTAGGTTGCCCAAAGAAATTGTGTTTGCCCTGTTCCTGGAAGTGTCTCTGCCCTTGCTGGGAGGTTGGAACTAGAATACCTTTGAGGTCCCTTCCAACTCAAACCATTCCATGATGATGATGATTCTATGATGATGATTATGACTGTTGTTCAGAAGTAGCTCTCCAGTGTAAAACTAATATACATATCTAGTGAGAACTGCCTTGAAATAAGTTGAACATTCTTTTATGGGCAAAGATATTTTCTAAGTTTAAAATTAACTAATTCATAGAAAAATAATAATATTTAGTAACCATATAGTACATCTTTTACTGCTAGTTTGCTAAATGATATACAGTCATATGCTTGGACTATAAAAGGTAAAGTGATGTATATTGGCTTCAGACAATGCTGCTGTTGTTTAGAACTAATCTTGAATCAGGATTTATTTTTGGTTTTCTTCTAGTTTGTATTATAGGTCAGGCGAAATGGCTCACCTCATGGCTTACACTTGCTCTGAAGGCCTTCAAGTGTTGGATGACAAAAAAACTGACCAGACAAGACAAGGAAGGATGAAATATGAAGATAAGACTGAGGGAAAATTGCTTGCAAAAAACAGACAAAGAGGAGCCCTTGTTTATGTATTGAATACAAAACCTTCTCCCCCCCCCCATATGGATCACATAAGAATGTGAAGGTGCTAAGAATACAGTCATCCCTGGCAGCCAGGAGGTAAAAAATAAACTCAGTGAAATGTCCAATTTGTTTATAGATAGTCCTCAAGAAGTAAGCTGCAAAATAATTTTGTCTTCCAGAGACTGTTAACAGCTACCTGAGGGTGTTATGCTTGAAAAATATGACTTCACATTTAGTACTTGAAGGTCATATTGTTAAGTATTCAGGAATAGCTCAAAAATTGCTCAGCTGGCAGAAAAAGAAAGCTAAACAAAACACCTCAGACATGCATTTGATGCAGTGTGATTTAAGGAAAAGCGGCTTTCTTTTTGTTACTATTGTCTCCTAAGGGCAATGCATAGCTTAATTTTTTAACATTTTCTCTCATCCACATAAGCTGAGAGGTCTCAGTCCCATGACGGTTGCTAGTTTTTTCCCCTTAGATAATACATGAATATAGATAACAGCCTTTCAGTGTCACAGCTTCAGCACAATCTCATGGTTGTATGTCAGGAAATGTCGCTTTCCTTCAGATATATTTTTAGTTACAAATGCCTTGCACATTTCAGTGGCTTTCTCATGCTAAGCACTTCACCCACAGCTGGATCTGATCCAGCTCTCACTATGGGCAGTGGCAGGAGTCTTACTGGCTTTAGTAGGGACTAAATTAAACTCTGGGATTTGTCCTCCTTTCTATGTCTTCAGTCCTATGCACAGTAATTCCATGGATGCTTAAATTTAAGTATGTGAGTATTCTATTGAAATAAATCTACCACTCATGTGTTTACAATTAAGTACTTGCAAAAGTGCTTTTCTGGTTTGAGATCATGAACATGTACGGGTATATGTCTCACCGGTTCCTGGGGAAAACTGTACATCCTGGTCTGTAGATCTGGAGACTAAGCTTGCACTAACCCCTGTGAAGGGCGGTCTTTTGTGGTCTGGCTTCATCTAATGGAAACATCACTGGGGTTAGGCTCAACCTGGCTTGGATCTGCTTCAGGGAGGAAAAGGAAAAACTTTAATGTCAGGCATACCATTGCTTTTATCTTCAAGGTCAAATAGATTTAATTCCCTCCCATCCTCTGAAATCCTCTGAATTTCAGAATTAATATTAATTGTGAAGAAAGTGATAGATACAAAGTGCGCATCTGAGCCCTGCAGGTCTGGGTGGTGCAGAGGCAGAATGATTTTGAGAGGCAGCCGGCAGCTGCACTGTTCTAGCTGCAACTGGTTGCAGCCTGTTCTGCCACTCTCACAAGTATCCCCTTGCCCTTTGTCACAGCCTTTGCACCATAGCTCATGTATTTATGGAGATCCATGATCATGAGGAAGGAAACATGAGGAGGCACACCTACTTGGATGCATGTGGCTAGAAGCATGCTGCTGAGGGGACTGCTGAAAAGGTGGCTAAAGACTCTTGGAAAGAGGCCCTCCATGTCAAAGGGGTGCCCTGCCAGGGCAAGAACACTCCTGAGAGGACTCTCACCAAGGCAAGGACTCTTCTGAGAGGATTGCAGCCTGTTTTGCTGTTAGATTTTTCTTATATTTTACCGTAACTTTAGCATGAATCAAAAACTTTATATTGCATTTCACAAAGCATGACTTTGAACATCCCATGTTTTTTACATGTTATTCCACATGTTGAGTGTCAGTAGGCTAGATCTGGTTGAACAAAACCTGGGAATCATAATAGAGTGAGCTCAAATTGAAATTAAAATACTGTGAAATCTAAGAGTCAAGCTAAATAATATACAGCAGCTTTGTAAAAGGCTGAGAGATGAAAAGCAAATTCTCTCTGGCAGTAAATAAAATATGTTTAAACCATGTAATATTGTGAAGGTCTCTGCTGGTAGACTTTTTAAAGACTGTCACTTTATTAGAGCATAGGTGTTATCTATCAATAGGAGATTAATATATGGTCCTGGATTTTAATTTTAAATTGTTGGATACATGCAGATGGCAATTAAATAAGCAATTTCATTATCATATGCTTTGCCAGAAATAGTGTAATTTTAAACATGCAGCATAAAGTATTATTTAACCTTTAATTATATTTTAAGATTCTAATAGATGACAGACTATTTATGGAAGAACCAATGTTAGATGTTTTCCTTTCAAACTCAGGAAAGCAATGCTCTGTTGAATAAACACCAAACCTTTATTACTCTCAAATAATATTTTTCCATGTTCAGCATATTTTCTTTTTGTAGTCTTCTTTTGAAATAGTGCCACAGCTGTTGCAATGTTTTTATTGTTCATCTCTTTATAGAAAATTCTTTATCTGCTCAGAGTTTTTAAATTTTATCAAGTCTGATTCTTTTCTTACTCAACATGGAATTAACACTCATCTGTAAATGGCATTTTTGCTTCACACAGTATTGTGAGAATTCATGTGGTGAATATCACCTATTAGGTACAGAATCACCTGCAGACTTATGATGTTGTGACTAAAGCCTCCTTGAAAAGATAGTTTTTTTGTCATGCGTTCTTATTGTAAATACTTTAACTGGATGTATTAGGAAGAATGGAGAGCCAATACTAAGAGTCACTGTATCTTATTCTGACTTGTGCCATTGTGAAATCTCAGGCTGATAACTAAATGTTTTTCTGGTCTATTCTGCTCTTATTTAAAAAGAGAATGTATCTTTACCTCAGAAAGATTGTATTTTGTCTTCACTTCCAGCTTCTTGTTACTCAGAAATTGGCAGTTCAGAGTGTGATCAGCATGATGCTACAATTGAGCTAACAATCCATGACAAGAGATAGGACTTTGCAGCAGGCACAGTGCAGAAATAATTTTGGATTATTGCACCAGTATCTAAGATAAAATCTCTGAATAGGATGCTTTCTCTCACATAGGTACATCTGCTCATGTAACTTAGGGCATTTTTGAACCACAATCTGTTAAAAGCTATCTATTCCATCTTTGGCCTAGGTCTCCTAAGCTGAAGCTTGATGGCAGATGACTTAGTAGAGGTAACAAACTGTATTTACAAAACTAGGTCTGCAGTTCTACACCTTTGCTGTCTTATACACCACATTTGGGATATAATTATGAGCATTTGATTTGACAATTCCCAAACTGGTCAGAGAAACTGGCTTCAGATACCATTCCTCCAAAACCTATTACTGTGACAGGTTTTTTAAAAAGAATTTCTTGTAGAAATATCTCAGAACAGTAGGACCTTCTCCAAGATAAATTCTTTCTTCATCAAGACAATCCTAATATATTCATCACAATGACTTGAAGGTCTTTAGCATACCTTTCTTTGTGACATTACAGTGCTTACACCAAGTTCAACTTACAGGGTTTATTACAGCAGCCAAACTTTTGTTGTCCAGTAATCAAAATGCTACAAGACTTTTTACTAAAATACAAGTCACTATTATAATATATTTCATGTATTCGTTGTTCTGCAATTGTAAACACTTGTAGCCAGTTTGATTACTTTTACAAAGTTATTTTTTTAATTACCTCTTGCCCACTGCTTCTTATTTGTCTTTAACTAGCGTAAAATAAAACTCTGAAATTAGAAACAAAAGCAAAGATAATTGCAAAATTAATTTTATCCTGCCAGTGATTTGCCTGATCAATGGAGACACCCTAGCCAAGAAATGCTTCTGCTGGTTTAAAATCATCCGGCAGTCACATCTGGCAGAATCTCATTTGCTGTTGGTAACAGAAAAAAGTGGTAAGTGTCATGCATTCAGTGCTTCAATTCCAAACAAAACAAAACAAAAAGTACAATGTTCCAACAAAACAGACAGCTAGCTATACCTGGGTAACATAGCTGTATCTTCAAGCCCCAAACATATATATATTTTCCTTTTCAATAAAATGATTGGTCCACAATGCGCCCCACAGCCAAAGACAATTCTCATCTCAGCCATCTTTTACATTTTTTACTTGAACTGCTGTCTTGTTTCTGACCCCACTTGTCGATGAAAACTGGGAATAATTTCCCTGAAGTCAGCAGAGATGTGCTACTTTGGCAAGGTTAGAATCATACCATGCCTGGGAGTCATTCCAAGTCTAGTACCAAAAGCTGGTAAGTATATCACATTCAGAACTTGGCACAATGCTGTAAATGCAGGGTAGAAAGATAGATATTTTATGTTGTTACCAGACAAGTACACTGCTCTTTCCAAAGGAAAATGTTGATCTAATTGACTTCAAAATACCTTTCAGCAACAGCTGCCAAGTTTCCTTTAATGGAGAGTGTGGAAGAATTTTCTTTTCTGTCATTCTCTTAATAAAAACAGATACAAGGTTGATCAGAGAAAGCACAGCTAGCTGTTCAGTACTCTTCTTTTTCTATGATAGTGCACTGTCTTTGACACCTACAGTACAGAAATTAAGAGGCATTTTAGTTCAAAGAAATTATTAAGAAAACCCATGTTTTATATATTAATTCACTACACGTTTTCCCATTTACCCTGAAATTTTCTGAGTTGCCTGAAACAAAAAAGTGACCTTGTAGAAAGACATGCAAATCTGAAAAAGTAAACATTTGGCACCTGCTATTCTTTATCATGGTCTGGAAATAAAATGATGACACACCTAACCTCTACTGGAAAAAAATCAGCATACTCAGAATGCCAGTAGCACTAGCTACAGTGCAATAATAATATGGTAAAGGGTACCCAGTTTGTTAAAATATCATAAAAGCATAAAGCAGGTGTATGATCCTATTCCCATTTCAGCCATTTCCTCTGCCCAGGAGACCTTGCTGTCCATGTGGGGCAGAATAGCATGGCTAGGGTCACTCACTGTCCCTTCTGTGGACAGTGGGCCACTGACAGGTCAAGACCTCCAAAATCTGAGACAAGGAAGAGAAGGAAAAGGGCCTTTTACAGCTAACTGGTGAAGACAGACTACCTCAGATGAAAAGCTATTGTAGCACTCGTCCAGGACTTGAGTTACCTGTGCACAAAGCCCTGAGCTGCAGCAGCTTTACTAGGTGAGCTGATGCAAATTACTCATCTTTTTCAACAACAGCTCCCCAGCTCTACATTATGGAATACAGCACTTCCATCTTGCTCATGCTAGTAATAACATATACGGTGACCATGGCGCACTCACATTCTATGGTAATAAAGGCTGTAATAATATAATGGGAATACATTTTCAAAATATGAACAACATGCAAAGCAGGGAGAGCCCTTCTTGCATAGCTTTAGCTGCTGTATTTCATTTTACAGCAATGCATGCAATTTTTACTAAAATGCTTTGGCTTACACACGTGCAAATATTTTGTCAGAGACCTGGCCTTTTATTGTGTGAACCGCACTAACAATCTTGGCAATCAGGAAATAAGTAAATACAGTTTAGAACTCTGTACACAAAATTTAAAAAAAAAAAAAAAGAAAAAAGAAAAAGAAAAAGAGAAATTTATATTAGCACTTATATATCTATGATCTGAGAATATTATGTTGAGGCTATTGCCTTTTTAGTCTTGATAACATGATGCTGAATGAAGCTCAACAGATGTAGGGAGCTTCATTCTATTAATCAGAAATATATACCTAATTAAACATAACTGCTTGTACTTTCATTTTACCTCAAGCCTCCATTTGGTAGGCAGAAACAAAAAATGGGAACTAGTATGATGATGGCTCTTTGTGCAACAAACTGAAGAAAAAAAAAATTATAAAATTCTATTTTGACCTAATCAACAATGTGGGTGTTTATAGTCAGTATTACCCAGGAAATCCAGTTGAAAATATGTAGTTCTGGTTCATAAAATGAGAAAATTTAATATTGATTGTTGCAGATGTATTAGTCAACCTGAAGTTTCATTATAAAGAAGAAGAGTTTACAGGCAGTATAATGTCTTTTAGTACAAAAGATGCTCTTGCATTCCAGTGAGATCTCAAGTCCTTACACATAAAGTTTATTTCCTGCCGTGGGTGCAATTTACTTTCATACTGTTAGCAGATTTCCAACCGTGAATTTCTAGATCTGTTAAAAATGTTCAACAATTTACTGGGAAAATTTTAGGTCCTGGGTTTTTTTGAACTTGAAACATGTAAAGATTAAAGAATAAGTGTGCAATCAGCATAAAAAGAAACCAGCATTTTCAAGAATGAAATAGATTTTTCAGCTTCTTAAACCCCAGAGGAATTAATTACATCTACATTCTTTTTTTTGTACTTCTACAGAATAGGTTCCCCAGGGAGATGGTTTGGTAAACTAGAAAGCATGGTGGTAAAATAGAATTTTCCTTTCTGGCATGACATGGATAATGTCCAAGCACTTGTTTCCAGTTACATATTTAACACTTTCTGTTATGGCTTAATGTTTCTCCTTACTGTTGCCGAAGGCATGAACTCTTACTTTCTTTGGTCATCTAACCTCTACTCAGGGAACGTGTGCATTAGAAAGGAATCCCTTTTGAATGGTGTCTTCATCACGTGGTGTGCACAGAGGCTAAGATGGACTTGAGAAATACTTAGCAAAGGCAAGGAATGGGTTTTTCCAAACATCTCTGCATTTACATTTCATTACATTGAAAATCTCCCTTGGCAAAACTAACCCCTACATGAGGAGGATTGAGAGACTAATATGCACAGAGGTGCAGACGCTTGTTCTTGGCCTGCTAAAATCACATTATGTGTTAGGGACCTCTCCCAGGACATATATAAAAGGCTCGTTTTGTGATTTCAGTTGTGGTTTGGAGACTTCTTCATGGCTGTATTGATATACAGACTGTATTTGGCAATGGAGAAATTAAAAAACTCTCACTTAGCTGTATTCTACCATAAGCAGTATATTGTAGAACTAAAATTAAATTGGCCAGGACTTGCACCCTTATCCCAGAAGCTCTCACTAAATCAAACAGTTGCAACTTTGCACACCCACAATCCGCTTTCCTTCCTATTCCTGTAACTTCTAGCATTGCCATTGAGCACCCTTGTGGGCAAAGAATTGAATAGTATCTAATACACATAGGTAGCAAAATGGAGCAATACAAACAATTATTTGGTTTTGATATCATAGGTGCATAAATACTTTTAAGCATGTCCTGTAGCTCTAGAGCAGCCTAACTATTATATTTTATTTTAATAATGCATAAATACAAACCTTCGAGTAGAACAACTATGGAAACAATCTGTGAGTAGGCTTTGATGCAGACACTCAAATACTATAATGTGGTGAAACTGCAATTTTTTTTTTCTCCAAATCTTGAATTACAAAATGTGTTACAATTAAAATGCATGCATTTGTATGGTAGTGTGCAGCTTTGCTTATCATCCTCATTCCTCCCAATTTTTATTAGTCATAAGATCCACAAATATTTTATAATCAAACAAACAAAAATGTTCATTGTTTATTTAACAATTACATGTATCCAGAATATGTGAAATCTTAATTATAAAGACATACATTTTGCTTCTAAACCCACTTGTTTGTTGCATCTGCATGTTTTGTATGGTAATGAGAGTGCTATAGTCTCTGAAAAAGCTCTACAATATAAAAATAAGTTATTTATGGAAAAAAAAAAATGTGGTGTCTGATACCATGAAAGGTAAATCTGTTTACAAGATACCATTAGTATCTTTTAACCATACAATTAACTTATCTGAGATTTTAATATCTATATAGGAAAAAATTAAATGAAGAATCATTCTTTATAAATGATAGCTATAGACTTTAGAAAACAGAGAGGCAGAAAACAAACAAATCATAGAATCATAGAATGGTTTGGGTTGGAAGGAACCTTAAAGAACATCTAGTTCCAACCTCCCTGCATGGGCAGTGACACCACCCACTAGATCGGGTTGCTCAGAGACCTATCCAACCTGACCTTGAATACTTCAAGGGATGGGGCTTCCACAACCTTTCTGGTCAACCTGTTCCAGTGTCTCACCATTCTCACACTAAAGAATTTCCTCCTAATGTCTAACTTAAATTTCTCCTCTAACAGTTTTGATCCATTACCTCTTGTCCTTTCACTACAAGCCCTTGTAAAAAGTCCCTCCCCAGCTTTTCTGCAGGACCCCTTCAGGTACTGGATGGCTGCTATAAATTGTCCCCAGAGACTTCTCTTCTCCAGGCTGAACAATCCCAGCTCTCCCTGCTGTCTTCATATGAGAGGTGCTCCAGCTCTCTAATTGTCTTTGTGGCCCTCCTCAGGACTCACACCAGGAGGTCCATGTCCTACTTGTGTTTGGGATTCCAGAATTGGACACAGTACTCCAGCTGAGGTCTCACAAGAGCAGAGAAGAGAGGGAGAATCACCTCCCTTGACCTGCTGGCTGCCCTTCTTTTGATGCTGCCCAGGACACGGTTGGATTTCTGGGCTGCAGTGCACTTTGCTGGCTCATGTTGAACTTCCTGTCCATCATCACCTCTAAGTCCTTCTCCTCTGGACTGTTTTCAATCCGTTCTCCACCCAGCCTGTATTTTTGCTTGGGATTGCCCCAAACCAAGTGCAGGACTTCATGCAGTTCACACAAGCCCACTTCTCAAGCCTGCCAAGGTCCCTCTGGATGGCATCCCTTCCCTCCAGTGTGTCAACCTCACCACACACTTTGGTGTCATTGGTAAGCTTGCCAAAGACGCACTCAATGCCACTCTCCATGTTGCTGACAAAGATGTTAAATAGCACTAGTCCAAGAACTGACCGTTGGGGAACAGCACTCATCACAGGTCTCTCATCTGGACACTGAGCTGTTAATCACCACTCTTTGACTGTGACCATCCAGCCAGTTCCTTATGTTACAATAAGTGGTCCATCCATTGAATCCATATCATTCCAGTTTCAATACCAGGTTGTTGTGCAGGACAGTGTCAAAGGCCTTGCACAGATCCCGGAAGACGACATCAGTTGCTCTTCCTTGGCCACTAATGCTGTGACCCCACTGTAGAAGGCCACCAAATTAGTCAGGCAGGATTTGCCTTTGGTGAAGCTGTCAACCATCACCCCTTAGTTTTCCATGTGCCTTACCCTCCATGACCTTGCTGGGCAAATACATCTGTATAACTTCTGTCACTCACATAGATATTGAGAGAGTGCAGCAGTTACAGCAGAATGTAGCCCTGTAACTGTTTTACAAAGACACAATTTTTTTTTTTTGGTGATAATGGATATTACCATGTAATACTGTATGATCACATTGGACTATTTGATTAAGAGGGACAGAGAAACAGTGGATAAGTATAAATAAGTTCAGAATTGGTGACACTCTAGTGAATGAACTGTCTGGAGTTCAATAGGATTTTCTGCTATATTCTTGTGCTATCAAAATTATAAAGCGTGTTCCAGAACATGATGAAAGAATAAAGAGAGTAGGATCACCAAATAATTACAAAGCAGACCCTGCTATCTAGGACGTGCACACATGCACTGCAGTGTTATCTCGTCAGGAAACCAATTGCATTTAGGAGCCTTTTGGAAGAAAGATGTAGGAACATGTTTGCTCCTGTTTGAGGAATAATGTGAGGTGTAATTTTTCAATGATTAATTAAAGGGAATCAATCTTCATTGCATTGCCACTGACATGAAAAGCAGCATAGCTAGGTAAAAATCGCATGCAATTATTCAACTACACCATTGGCAAGGACAACGTAATTAGTCCTGGTAGTGTTGGGAGATTTTCTTTATCCCAACAAACTGGCAGTTTTAATCAAGTGTTGCTGAAAATGTATCATAACACAGGGAAAACAATAGATGAAGGTACAAGGCCCCAGGCTGTGTGGCTCCTATTGACGACAGTACAAATTTACACTGCTAACAACATGATGAATATTACCAATCCCTGAATAAGCTGATTATAGTTGTGTATCAGTCTCACATACAGCAGTTCTTGTTTGTTTAAAATTATGGACACACCCTTTTTTAATGCCTTGTTACTATGGCTGCTCCAAGACTTCATACCTGTTGTTGTGCTCGGCTGTTACCACCACTATCATGGGTAGATCTGAATACATCTCTCAGGGAGCTGCTGAGCTGTCACATTAGTCCAAGACTCAGGCTTGCTGAAAACAAATGCAGCTAAAAGGGGATCACTCAGCCTTGTTTAGTATCTGAGATCTGAACTGCCACAAATTGCAGGAAACATTCACAATCGACAGAGGACATTAATCTCTTGGAGTGTGTGGCAAAATTAAACCAGTCTGTTATGAACTCAGCAAGCTGTAATGGATGTTCTGTATCCAGACTCCTGGCAGCCATTTAAAAAGGACTGGTGTCTTAAGCATTTTTTTTGCCCCTACACTATGCCACATTTTCTCAGATTGGCTTGTTCCCACTGTTCGTATGCTTGTACTCACATTCAGCTGCTAGGTCAGTCATGCTCCTATTAGCGACAACAGATTTATGCCATTACTGAATTTGGTAGCACCTCTTTCATTACTGTAGCTGGAGGAAGTGCCTTTCAAATTGCCATTTTACAGATGGTGAGTTCAATGTGTAAAGTTTTGACATATGAGACATCAGACTTAGAAGCAGCCAATGGAAAAGGCAACACATACTGAAAATTACTGTATATCTGAGATAATACCTGTTCCAAGTACAGAGACATTCAACTGTATCTCACATCCTCTTCTATGCTGTAAATGTGCATGCTTGTCTCTTTGCAAAATCTTTAAAATATATTTATTTTTATATTTCATTCAGAATAAATATTTCACTGGTAGGAGTTACTCTGCCTTTAAGGCAGTCAATATGGGCAATCTGTCCAGTAAATCTGTGGAACACAACATTGTATTTATAGTTATTTATTAATCGTATAGTGGCTTTTTAAATACTAAATTCTTTAATGTGATACGTGAAAGAAAACTATGCCCTACAAATATTTTACAATCTAGAAAAACAGTTTTACATAAATGTGTAACTCAGGCCTTGGCTAAGGTGAGGAAAAGCACACTTTTCCCTATATTTGTGGTCTGTTTTTTTAACTATTTGCAGACTAAGAAGAGAAGAAAAAATGTTTTTTCAGTTTTCTATTATTTTTTTTGTTTGGTTTGTGTTTGGTTTTTGTTGTTATTGTTGTTTTTTGTTTGTTTGTTTGTTGGGGCTTTTTTTAGCAACTCTAAACACAGCTGTAACAAATGCTTCTGGTCTGTATCGCAACACAAATAAATCAGTGATATAATAACAGCAACTTTGTTCTTGATGCCTTTGAGCATTTTGTTCACCTTTTTAACCTGTGTTTCTGCTAGGTAAGTTGCCCAGTCACTTCATGCCTCTACTGTTGCTTGCCGCCTTCTAGAGGAAGAAGTAGGTTTTTTTAATATCCACTGTCTCTGAGAGTACTTTTCAGCTTAGAATGCAAAACTTTTCCTTAGGCTACATTTCCATTTTCAGTGTTTTATAACCCTATGCGTGGAACTGCTCTGCACACTAACAGAGGCATACATTACTTGTGGCAATGTGTTGGTTTGTTGCACTGTATTGCATTTAGTTGAAGGAACACGCCCTTCCTCCCCTGAAAAAGGAGGGGAGGGAAAGGAAGGGAAGAAGAGAGAAAACAGAGAAGAGAAAAATTGTTGTACACATACACAAGAGATTTTGTATGTAATAGAAATAACTTCTACCCTTGTAGAGGTCTCTTATCTTAATGACTTTGCTCAAGAAGTTTTCTTCTCAAATGTATTTAAAAGCTTTGGCCTTGTACGAGTAAGTTAAAATGGAAGCAATTTGGTAACAGCATAGCACAAGATAAAGAAACTTCTTGATATGACAGATGCATGCAAATGTTGAACAAATACAAAGTTACCAACTATCAAAGAATATTGATTCTTCAGCATTACATTTCCTTGAGTACAGTCTATTCTAGAGAATTCTGCAACTGCTATGCAATTAACAAAGCCTGATGAGGGTATGTGGTATTCTCTTCTGCATTCCCATGTAATGTAAATACCACAACAGCACAAGTAAAATAAAAAATAGTTTTACATAGATGGATAGAAAATGTACATATTAAATTCATCTTGCAGTGCACTGGCTGATCTCACCATATATTTTAGTATGCTGCTTTCATCAAGTTTTGTCATTCTTTCATTGTCTCCTGAGTGAGTAATTTGGGAAGACAGGTGGTCACAAGAAGCAGAAGGAGAAATGAAGATTAGTCCATTATGTTGGAAGAAAGATAAACAGGAGGAAGCAGAGTAGTGGGAGAAGTGGGAGGAAAGCTCTGGGGAAGGAAGGAAGGAAGGAAGGAAGGAAGGAAGGAAGGAAGGAAGGAAGGAAGGAAGGAAGGAAGGAAGGAAGGAAGGAAGGAAGGAAGGAAGGAAGGAAGGAAGGAAGGAAGGAAGGAAGGAAGGAAGGAAGGAAGGAAGGAAGGAAGGAAGGAAGGAGCTGACAGAAGTTTACATCTGTGTTCTGTTTTGGTGGGCTAATAGCAATAAAGGAGTTTAAAATTAACTTGTGAACAACTGAACCAAAAGAAGTGCAAGCAAAATAATAATAATAATAATAATAATAATAATAATAATAATAATAATAATAATAATAATAATAATAATAATAGATGGGAAACATCAGAATGAATAAGAGAGGGAGATGTAGTAGAGCTTCACCCAGGATATTTTTGATGGGGTGAATGCAAAAAGGGAGAAAAGTATTTGTCCATCCTGCAGAAGATCATCCTGTATCAACTGAAGAATTAGTCGCATATGAAATAGTCTTTTACCAATGGTTGTATAATTAAATTTGTTTTATTGCTGGAATTCAACTCAACTGTATTGTGCTTTGTCCTGTTTTGTTCTTCTGGAAAAAACAAAACACACATTGGGCCCTGAGCAATGCAGTGTAAAGAGACAAACACCAATTTAGCAAAATGCGTACAATGAAATTCACTGGGATCCTCTGAAAATTTTGCAGGCAGGCTGGCAATAAAAGGAAAACTCTGAGTTTCAGTCCATTCCTGCTCACTTTGACATCAACTGGAGCCAGTTTAGATCCTTTTTAAAGATTAATCCCAGCTGTTTTATGACAGGTGGCTTATCCATCATCTCAGTGCCAATACTGTAAAGAAACCCCCAAATATTCAGAAAGTCAGAATTTTTATAATTCACTGTGGGATTTATTATTATGTGTCAACATTACAAACAAATGCCTCTAGGAAAAAGAAAATCTCATATTCTTTCAAGGTATTAGCATTTACAAATATTTGCTTCAATCCTTTAGACATGATAATATTCTTCAGCTGTTATCTTTTGACAAGTTACAGATATGGGAAAAACATCCACAGTCTCATGACTTGCTGTTTACATTGCTATAGATTAGGAGTAACTTCAAGAAATCAGAGGATTTATATTGGAGTAAAACTGATCAATGAGAGCAGAGCTGACCCCAGAGATATACTGTGAGAATCACACACAAGTGCAATCTGCAACTAAGAATAAACATGTTTAATGTAACCTTCACAAGTCATCAGCATAGATTCCTTTCATTTTGTTGTCTGTTTATTAGGATTGCAAAATGCTTTTGTTTAAATATTTCACTGGCCTAGTTTAACAAAAAGGCACATCAATAATGCATATCTCAACAAGTGAGCTGATACATTTGTAAATAGTGAAATGTTAAAACAAATTACACTATGTGGACAAGTTGAAGTGCTTTCTTTCCTCAGCAGGAGAAGTAAACTCATGCTATATATTTGTGTTAATTATAATTTTATTTATGTTTAGCTCTTTTAGTTTTCCTCCAGGTTTCTTCTCCCTTTTTTGCAGCCCACAAAATACTACATTTGTTGTTTTTATCTTCTGATAGAATATAAAGAAAAGTTGAGCCAAATAACAAAACAATTATCTAGGCAGATAATTTTTCAATGATCTTCACTATTTTTATTCTGAAAAAGTTATTTAGAGATTGGCATGAAGGATATTTCATAATCTATTTTATTATCTATTTGTTTGTATTAACACAAAGGAGAGCCAATGTAAATAGCTATTCATTACCCTTGTCATATAGGCCCAAAGTAAGGAATAGCATCTGACCAGAGTATCTTCCCACATAGACAGAGAAGACAGATGGAAGGTCTTGAAAATAATAGGTTTGTCTTTGCAATATCTTAACTAGTTGAAAGGAATAAGTCAGAGAGTTGTAGTCAATGGGACAGAATCTAGTTGGATGTCTGTGACTAGTGCAGTCCCTCAGGGGTCGGTACTGGGAGCAGTGTTCAATACCTTCATCAACAACCTGGATGAGGGAACAGAGTGTGGCCTCAGCAAGTTTGCTGGCGATATCAAACTGGGAGGTGTGGCTGACACACCAGAAGGCTGTGCTGCCATTCAACGAGACCTAGACAAGCTGAAGAGCTGGGCAGGAAGAAACTTGATGAAATTCAAAAAAGGCAAGTGTAGAGTTTTGCACCTGGGGAAGAACAAGCCCATGTACCAGTACAGGCTGGGGGCTGACCTGCTGGAGAGCAGTGTAGGAGAAAGGGACCTTGGGGTCCTGGTATACAGGAGAATGACCATGAGCCAGCAATGTGCCCTTGTAGCCAACAAGGCCAATGGCATCCTGGGGTGCATTAGAAAGGGTGTGGTTAGTAGGTCAAGGGAGGTTCTCTTCCCCCTCTATTCTGCCTTGGTGAGGCCACATCTGGAATATTGTGTCCAGTTCTGGGCTCCACAGTTCAGGAAGGACAGGGAACTGCTTGAAAGAGTCCAGCGCAGAGGCACAGAGATGATTAAGGAAGTGGAACATCTCCCTTATGAGGAAAGGCTGAGGTAGCTGGGTTTCTTTAGCTTGGAGAAGAGGAGACTGAGAGGTGACCTCATCAAAGTTTACAAATATGTAAAGGGTGAGTGTCAGGACGACGGAGCCAAGCTTTTTTCAGTGATGACCAGTGATAGGACAAGGGGCAATGGATGCAAACTGGAACATAGGAGGTTCCATGTCAGTATCAGAAAAAAAAACTTCTTTACTGTGAGAGTGACAGAGCACTGGAATAGGCTGCCCAGAGAGGTTGTAGAGTCTCCTGTGCTGGAGACATTCAACACCCTCCTGGACACGTTCCTGTGTGATGTGCTCTAGGTGACCCTGCTCTGGCAGGGGGATCGGACTAGATGATATTTTGAGGTCCCTTCCAACCCCTAGGATTCTGTGATTCTGTAATCTTACTGCACTTAGATGGCTATGGGGAGCAATGCTCCAGAGGTGAGACATTTTTCTCAAGTCCTTTTTCAGAAAGTGCGTAGCATAGTCACAAGCTGCAACTCTAGCCCACTTCAAGAGCACCACACACACACAGGACTAGTTAAGAGTTGTACCCATCCTTCCCAAGCCCTAATACCCATTTTGCAAACATGGAACTTCAAAAATTTGCATTTAAAGCAAGACAGGGAATGGGTCAGACACACCTTCTTACAGGATCCATCTTAATGGTTTGCCAGTGGATAATTCTAACAAATAAATCAAGTTCATGCCAGAACTATCAGTCTCAGTTTGTAGATTCTTTTTGCTAACAATTAGCAAGTAAACACTATACCTAAATTCTTACTGTTTGTTATAAACTATATATATTCTTTTATATTTAGATTTTAAACACTATGTTAAAGCAATATCCAATCACACTATGAAAAATTCCAAATTATTTACTTTGGGCAAATACAGATAATTTTGCCTCTTTCCTGTGAACTTGGAACTTAAAACACTTGAAGTTTTTTAGGACTATTTCAATATGTTTTACTGTTTAAAACCATTTTTAACATCAGTTTTCTTTTACCAACACAAAAAAAGTACAGTTTTAGAGTGCCAATAAGGATGGCAAATGTCTGTATTTTCTTAGAATATATCTCTTTTAATGAAAGTTGGCTCACTGCAGTGGTCTTACAGGAGAGGAAGACTTGGCCCTTTTCTTTTAGTCCCTCAAAATACAAGGGATCATGCCTTGACTGTCCAGTAAAATACAATACAAAGAATGACTTAAGCACATTCTGCTTATTTTAGCACTTTTAATTTGTTCTTATGAAGTACTAACAATTAAAACTCCAGTGTTGATAAAGGATCCTTGCACAAGAAGCAAACTAGCTAGTTTAGTAAACACATAAGCACAAGTAGTAGGAAGCTAACTTCAAAGCCCGTATATTTTTAGAATGTTGTCCACTAAATCTGCTAAAAAAGCCTGTTCTGTCTTGTCTTTCTCTGGAGCTCTGGTTGGAAGCTAGCATTGTTGCTGAAGAGTACCAAGGGGTCTCATAGAGCGTGGATTCCAGAGTCCAGAACAGGTGCAATCCACTCTCTCTACAAACAAAGATAGTTTGTTTGAATAAGCACAGCAAAGAAGAATGGTATGTATTAATAGCTAAATAGTGTCTTTATTAACAGTGGAACAGCTGGCAGTTCTGTGTGACAGCACTCATTCCAATCTATTTTATCCAATTGCAAAAGTATAAGCACAGCACATCAGGGAACTGAGGGGACCACACACAAGCAATCAGCCATTCAACAGCACTATAATTGCTTCACAGTTGGAAGTTTGTCCTGCTCAGCCACTGTTATTCATTTACTTTAAATTGTTGGTGCACTGCAACTACCTAGAATCAAGAGCTGCTAATGCAGATAAGCCTGCGCAGAGAAACTCCTTTTGTCTTACAAGCTGTGAGAGTCAGCCTGCTGCAGGCACTGCTGCTTTGCCTCTGAGGACCACAAATGCCTCAAGCACTGGGTACTAGGACTGAGCCAGAGGCAGGCAGTCTCAAGATCTTGACTGTATCTCCCACCAAATGGTTTCCCCAATGAGGGAAAAAAAAATAAACTCCCAATGAACTCTTAAGACCCTACTTGGGAACCTTTTTGAAGTCTTCCTGTTGAGCAAACGAATAGGATCTGTGAGTCCCCCTGAGGTGTACAAACGGCTGGAGCTGCACTAGCAGCCTCGATGCAGCAGGAGAGCTGTTCTAGAAGGAATGGGGTGCAAGCACAATCAGGGTACACAGAGAGATATGTGTGTATGCATGTGTCTTAGTGTGTAAAAAAGATAAAGCAAGGGAAAATTAGGCAGATTTATTAGGCCATAAAGAAAAATATCGTTCAACTTTATATATTAATACTCATGAAAAACTAAGAGCCATGAAGACTAGGCTGCAGTTTCTAATATTACTGTTGATTACTGTCTGGTCTCCTAGTTTTTAGAGATATGCACGCACGCTAACACTAACACAGTTAATTGTAGCTTGATTGTGCAACTGCTTTATTCCACCTGCCAGCAACCCAGCCCCCCCATACACAGATATTTTTCCCTCCTACCACACCACAGTGTTAATTTGGTAAGTTTTCAATGTATCCCTTGGGGAGAAGATTAAAAACTTCTTGGCTGTAACTCACTTAGCAGAACATATACAGATATGAAATTATAAAATCTTTCCAATTTGCAGGGTTTCTCCTTTCTGTTTTCTGTTGTCTTTTGGGATTAAATACTCAGAGGACTAGCCATTATTCAAGGTTTACTATTCAGTATATCTCTCTCAATCTCTATACACAACAGCACTTCAGTATATGGTTGCGATTCCTTTATTTCTTGACATATGGGTCTAGGTAATAAAATAATGGGCTGTCCCAACTTGTTATCTATTACTGCTGTTTCAGAATGACTTTCAGGTTGTCCTTTTTCACTCCATCTCTACTGATGGCATCTCATGAATAAATGAACAGTTCTTATACGCAAGACAGCAGATTTGTATGAACAGAAGATCATTGTTAAAAATTAAGGTAGAGGCAGGAGAGCTTGGGAAATTTTGAGTAGTGAGGAAAGCAGCATTTAAAGAAGTTACCAACATTACGAGTGAAATGAAGTTTTAATTAAAATTGAGTAGTGAATTAGGATGCATATGCGAATGGTCACTAAATGTAAGAAAAGCCCTCAGCAAATCACTAACAGGGAATAAGTAGGGAACAATCTAGGGTCATATTTAAAAGAACTATCACCAAGTCTAGGCTTAACAT
Source organism: Apus apus (assembly GCF_020740795.1). Lineage (NCBI taxonomy): Eukaryota > Metazoa > Chordata > Aves > Apodiformes > Apodidae > Apus > Apus apus. The sequence goes on along the minus strand of NC_067312.1, from coordinate 63,003,191 downwards.
GAAGGTATAAAATAAGGTTGTGCATGCAAAATGAATTAGAAACAAAGCCATTAAAAAAAAGACTTTTATTTTCTGTTGTCAGAATTATCACTTTAATAACCAAAAATGCAATTAAACACTGAATAATAATTTTGTCTGTGACTTGATTTTTTGCTGTCTGTTCCAGAAAAGTGAGATTTACACTCTCTTCTATCTCACAGTGCTTCAGGCCATGTCCACCTTGGCAAGGAGTGAAGCACGTTAGAAGCAGATGCATAGAAAAACTTCAGTGGTTCTAAGATGCCAAAGAGCACTTTACACCCAGTTCAAGAGAAGTGGCTCTGGTCAGGTCTTCTGTATTTAATGCCCATTAGCAGTGAGAGTGCATTAAACACATGGGCTGTAATCTAGTTCATGCACTACAACACTGCTTTGCCATGTGAGCCATTGCCTGGTAAATGACACCAATCAAAAGATGTACTTTGAAAGTGTGGTTCTGAAATAGAATAAAATGGTAGTGCAAATGGTACTTACCACCAGGGTTTAGACCAACAGTAAGGAAAACATTTGCATGGAAAATGTCCTCTGCAAAACACACGGATTTTTTACTTAGGAGTATTTGATCTTAGGTGTTACAGAAATGAAATTTTCCCACTGCCCTCATTAGATACTTTGAACAGTCTTATACTAGAAATATGGACTGTCCCTGAAAATTTTGGCTCAGTATTCTATGTCCTTCCAGTCACTCCAAAGGAGCCAATAAAGAAGTGCTTATTTGGTTTGAACGCTTTACAGGAAATACTGCAAGTATAAAGATAGATTAACATATCATTCAAAAGGCAGAGTTGAAGAGGATTCGGATTATTTGGTCTTTTTAGGGACCTGCTTCTAACACTAAGATTTTATGAGGTAATTCAAATAATCTAATTCTTACCTTAAGACTGGTAATACCTCTGTAACTTTTAACAGCCTCAGCAGATACATGAAAAATTACTTTTCGGAGCTGTATTACATGTGGTCTTTATCTCACATGAATTTTCCACCACTACCATACCACAAAGGCAGATAGAGTCCTAGAGTTGGCACAAGACAAAAAATAAACATCAAGAAGAAAAGGACTGTTATTTCTTAATTAATCTTGAAAAAAGGAGGAAAACAAAAGAGTTAGTGATACCCCTCTAGCAATCTATATATACAGAATAATGAAATGTTACATCCACAGTACTTTGAGCATTACAACAAACAAGCACTTTGTACCTGTGTCTGTTTAAGGAACATACACAGTGTGCATCAAGCCTCTATCTTCCTGCGCACATACTGTTAAGGCAAAATTGTTTGATAAAATATTTCAAAATCATGCTGGGTACTCTCTCTTCTTATTTTTCATTCTAATCTCTACTCTTGGTTTTCTAAAAGTTCACAGAGTAAAGAAAACATGCAGGGAGTTCATGCCCATTGAAAAGGAATCATTGCCGATGGCAGGCAGCAGCGTACTGATGTGGATGCACTCCTTATGGAGGACTCCTGGCATAAATGTATCCTTGTGAGCAACAGACTTCTTACACCTTCTGTTTAGGTAGCAAAAAGATACAGTATCTCGTGACAAGATATTTAAAAAAAAACACAAAACAAACAAACAAAACAAACAAACAAAACACCAAAAAAAAAAACCACAAAACTTTTCTCCTTTTCTGATTTTCTGACTGGGCTGGGAAAAGTTACTTCTCTTTAAAGTACAGGAATAGTTTTAATGACATGAGTTCAATGTTGCTTGGTAATTAACATAATAGTTTTACATAAAATCTGAACTGAGAAGAGGTGTGTGAAGTTTAAGTGTTCAGAGTATATTCAGAACACTAAAACAATGGTTTGCAATATATGCCTCTGATTTTAAAGAAAGAGTGATTCAATCACATTTTATGGGTTCTTGAATGCTCCTCTTCTTTCGATTTTTTAATAAAGTTTTATCAGCTGTTTTGACCACCTTGAGCTTTCCAAAACCTCCCACAAAATTGATCTTTCCCTTTTGCTTGGATTGTTCAGTCTAAGAAGCAGCTAGCAGGTGTCCATGTCAGATTTAGGCTGCACAACTGAATTATCAGTGTCCACCAGAGCTCCTTATGCTGCTGTCACAATTGGTATTGTATTTGGTGTTATATCCAGATGTCTTGGGCTGGTTACAACCAACACTTGTGACCTCCTATGCAAGGTTTTGCTACAAAAGATTAATAAAAAATTCTCATTTGATTTTTAAATCAGAAGAATAATGGTGTTAGAAACACCCATCTGTGACTGTGTCCAGAACATTTTTACAGCTTTCTTTTCTTTTTCCTGTTCCATTTAACTGAGATGGATTTTTAGAGAGAACTTTTAGCAACTAGTAGCCTCTGACAGCAGGCAGATGGCCTGAAGTTACTGTCAGGAATAGAGTGCATGCTACCCATGCTGTAAGAAAATAGATAAGAAGTTGAAAAGACAGGTGGCTTGTGCTTTCTACAGTTGTAGGTTTTCTTCAAGTTATACTGCATCTTTTGCAATCTCTAAATTACCTCATTTCATGGGGTAGACTGGATTCAGTTCTTACTTCAGCTTTTCAAAAAAAAAAAAAAGCATTGCAGAAAGCAGATCAGATTCTCTTCTTACTTACATGGATGTAACGCCTCAGTAATGCTTGTTAGTGTATTGGTAGAAAGTTCCCAGTCAGAGAATTTCTCACACTAGCCACGATGAGACAGCAATTTAATAATTAATCATCCTGAAACTATTAATGGTGGAAATATTCAGGGTTGGTTTTTTGGTTTGGTTTGGTTTGGTTTTGGTTTGGTTTTGTTGTTTTGGGTTTTGTTTTTTGTTGCTTTTGTTTACCCCTGAATTTACATCAGCAGGCTGAGTGATATCTCTCTTATCAGCAGAAAAAATGAACCTGCTCTGAGATGTGGTTTCAAGGCCACCTCTTTACTGCTGCTACAAGAAAAGGAAAGATTATTATCTTGACTTCAGGGTTTCATGGAGGCCTAATGGTAACCTAAGTGAAAAAAAAAAACAAACAAGTTTTTCATTAACCGAGGAACAGAAATAAGCCCTCCATTTGACTATTAGGGAACATGACATGTTGAGGAGAATGAGAGGAGCCCTCATCTGAACAGGACTCATGTCCATCCTGAAGATAGAAAGCCAAACAGAAAACTCCAAGCCTGTGCTTCTTCAGAAACTCAGGGTACTGAGTAGGGAAAAGACTGATTTTTGTCAGCTTTCTGACACCAGATTAGTTATCTGTTATTTTGAAAACCATGTCCTCCTTGATATAGTATAACAAAATATGCTGTAGAATCATAGAATCATAGAATGGTTAAGGTTGGAAGGGGCCTTAAAGATCATCAGATTCCAACCTCACACTAGACCAGGCTGCACAAAGCCTCATCCAACCTGGCCTTAAACACCTCCAGAAAGGGGTCATCAATAACTTCTCTAGGCAACCTCTTCCAGCACCTTACTACCCTCATGGTGAAGAATTTCTTCTTGATGCCTAACCTTAATCTTCCTTTCAGTTTAAAACCATTACCCATTGTCATATAATTATCTTCTCTGATGAAAAGCCCCTCTCAGCTTTCCTGTAGCCCCTTCAGGCACTGGAATGTTCTCTAAGATCTCTCTGGAGCCTTCTCTTCTCCAGCCTGAATAGCCCCAGCTCTCTCAGCCTGTTTTCATAGCAGAGCTGCTCCAGGCCTTGGATAATCTTGGTGGCCCTTCTCTGGACCCTCTCCAACAGCTCCATGTCTTTCCTGTGCTGAGGGCACCAGAACTGTACACAGTATTCCAGGTGGGGTCTGGCCAGGGCAGAGTAGAGGGGCAGAATCCCCTCCCAGGCCCTGCTGGCCACACTTCTTTTGATGCAGCCCAGGACACAATTGGCTCTCTGGGCTCCAGCACACACCGACAGCTCATGTCAAGCTTCTCATCTACTACCACCCCCAAGTCCTTCTCCTCAGGACTGCTCTCCAGCCATTTTCCCTCCAGCCTGTATTTGTGCCTGGGGCTGCACCAACCCAAGTGCAGGACCTTGCACTTGGCCTTGTTGAGCTCCCTGAGGTTGACATTGGCCCATGTTTCAAGCCTGCCAGGGTCCCTCTCAATCGCATCCCTTCCCTCTGGGGTGTCAGCTACTCCACAGAGCTTGGTATCATCAGCAAACTTGCTGAGGATACACTCAATCCCACTGTCCATGTCTCCAACAAAGATGTTAAGCAGCACTGAACTCAATACTGACTCCTGAGGGACACCACTCATCACCACTCACTACTTGGACAATGAACCATTGACCACAACTCTCTGGGTGTGGCCATCCAGCCAATTACTTATCCACGGAGTGGTTCATCTGACAAATCCATGCCTTGTCAGTTTGCAGACCAGGATGTCACGTGGGACAGTATCAAACGCCTTGCACAAATCCCGGTAGATGACGTCAGTTGCTCTGTGACCATCCACCATCTCTATAGCCTTGTTGTAGAAGGCCACCAGATTGGTCAGGAATGACTTGCCCTTAGTGAAGCCATGTTGGCTGTCATCCAACCAGTCACCTCTTTATTTTCCATGTGCCTTCACAGATATTCCAGGAGGATTTGTTCCATGATCTTGCCTGCTACACAGGTAAGACTGACCAGTCTGTAGTTCTGAAATGTGTTCCAAAAGATCAGTAGTTTTTTCTTGTACCTTAGGTTGTCTGGCTTCAAACCTGTTATTGTACAGCAGCAGTACTGTGCTGGTTAATATTTTCCTGGCCTGAAGGAAGATCAAGTATCCACCTTTTTTTTTTTTTTTTTTTTAGATTTATCACCTGCTTTTAGTACTGTTGATGATGTGTTATTATGATATTAAATCAATGGCATTAGACCAAAATTAACTTGACCCACTTCTTTAAGCATAATAGCATCCAGACTCAGCTCCAATTTTGAAGCAGTTACATGTCTTAAAATTTGTCAGCCTCTTCTATCAATTATTTGAATTGTGGAAAACAGATTTTCTCTTCTTTTACTCAGAGGATTTGCTGGGATTCATCCTGAGGACCACTGCAAGAAATATTCATGGATCCTCGCAGAGACCCATAACTCTGAGAGAGGAATCTCTGGTGAAGCTCTGCAGCACTAATCAAAAGGTTTGTTTATTTATTGCACTGTATCTGACTCTCACTGAAAGATGTTGTGTATAATGTTCTGTGTAACATTTTCCCCTGACCTCTGAGAATATATTAATGCAAAGATAAAGCAAAATCCATATCACAAAAAAATGTTACTGTTTAGGAAGAAAAAGACTAAAACATACTGCTCAAAACCTGTTTTCCATGGAAGAGGTCTGACAGAAGAAATGTACAAGCTATGTTGCCGCTATTTTGTAAGCTGTAAAAATCTACCCCCTTTGGGACACTTGATTTTTTAACAAATAAGAATACACACATTTCATAAAGGCAAATAATGATAATAATGAAAAATCTATAGCTGCTCCAAATAACAGCAGCTGAAATAGGACAGTTAATTTTGATGTGAATTTTAATATGCTGTCAAGGTATTTCCCATATGTATGCATATAATATTAGAATTGTGTTTAGTTTAATACTGCATTTGGCATACAAATAGAGAAGACAGGGACTCCTTTAAGCTGCATAAATATAGATCACATATGCTGGAGGAAAAAAAACTTTTTTTTTTTTTTTTCCATAAAAGGCACAATCTTTTTAAAGAAGGCCAGAAATTACAGGCTAACCCTCTGTTTTTAGGTATATGACCTTTGTCTCATTAGGTGCACCTTTAACTGTGATAAACATCCATTTAAATGAATATAATTTCCTTACAATTACAGAAGGGTCATACATAATACACTAAGTTCCACTGGCAGCATATGTGTTAGTCATGCATATTTCATGAGCAGTTATATTCCCCCAGTCAGCTTCAAGTGATGCTCAAGCTCATGGCTCTGTTGTGTAGGAAATGATGGTCTTACCCATAAAAAGATTCCAAGGCAATGATTAGAACTCCTCACATTATCAAGAAGAACAACAGAATGACCTCCCTTGTAACATCTGATGAGTACTGATACCAGTTTTCTTTGTAATATACATTAATTCGTCAGTTGCTATAGAAAATGCATAATTTCCACATGTTCGAATGTAAAAATTGTGAGTGACACTTGGCATGAAGGGCAGTTAGGAATGTTGTAGTTGCATTAGAAACTGTAGAAGAAAAAAAATATATCAGGAGGAAGTAATAGTCAAATATGCTACATGCTAAACTTTTATAGGGCAGGCTGCAAAAAATTATTATAATGCAACGTATCATCTGGGTAGGTAATGCAACATCTGTTTGTACACTGTGATGGCTTTTCCTGATGGAAAGGGGAAGGATATAGAGTGTCTGGAGGGTTAACAAGGAAAAAAAATAGACCACTGTAATGAAACGCAAAACTCTTCAAAATTCTCAATACCACCTCCAGCAGCAATTTCCTCCTTTTTCCTTCCCAAGAAAATCAATTTTATCAAGGCAGCTATATTCAGTTGATATTTTTCACTACAGTAAAGATGCTGTTTGGAGGCGCATAAGTCACAGAAGTCAACACAGATAAGTCACAGAAGGCAGCTAAGACAGTGAACGAATTCTGCTTTCATAGCAATTTGGTCTCAAGCCAACAGGAAAGGTTATTTTCTGTTAATCTTTAAAATGGTGCAGAGCCATGCAAAATCAAATCCAGCAGAAGTCCCCTGTTGAAGTGTGGCTAATGCTCAGAGATTGTGATGGCGTGTTTGATGCCCTGTGTTTTTGGGATATTTTTTGTTCAAGTGATTGTGCTGAAGAAAGCACGTTGTCCTTGATATGCTAAATTAATGTTTATGTTGTTAAAATATCAGAGAGGGCACAGAGAAATATTAATATAAAAAGGTTATAATTATCTTTAAAAACGTGGCAACAATTGAAATGTAAATCCTAGTGAGCTGGGAGAGAGACTTCTTTGCATTGTGCCTGGGGCACCCTGCCTGCCTGCCGCAGCTGCCATTGATCATTTCAAATCAAAGGAAGCTGAAGATGTCTCTGGTGGCTCGACTGCGAAAAAAACAAGCAGAGAAAGATGCTCTGTTCTGCAAGACTGTTATAAAAAAATGAGATGGAATGTTTTTCGAACCTTGCTTCTGTTGAATATGGAGCCCCTCAAAGCTTTACCACAATAAATAAAGTTTTCAAAACATAGAATCTAAAAGATACATTTAAAGTCCCTCTGAACTAAGCATTTTCCCCCTTGTTGTTTTTAGAAAACAACAGTATGAAACTACTGTGCATGTGGTAATTCAGTCAGAAGACTATACAAACAATCAGGATCCACCATTTTAGAGTGGAGTTTTTTGTTTTAAATACCTTTTGGTAGAAAAAAAACCCAAACCAAAATAGAAGAAAGGGCACAAAACAGGGGAAAAGAGAAATGCAAATTAGTATTACTATTTTTTCCAACTGTAATGTCTCCACACTATACTGGGCAAAGGCATGCAAGCAATGTGCCTTCAGCTGTCTACACTTCAATAATAGGAGATAAAATGCATCTTCACTAAACCCTGAATATTACTGACTATGTAGACATTTCTTGAGGTCCATTAAATTCTATTTGACATACATTAAAAAGATTTAATCACAGATGCCAGTCAGCTAACCAACCCATTAATCTAGATGTTTTTCCTATGAAAATTTTATTTAAAAAGGTCTTCTTTCCCCCTCAATTTAATTTAGTCATCCATTTAAATTTCATGTATTTATCATGTAAATGTACCTTATTTGCAAAAGAAAAGCTCAGGACTCAGTGAAATAAATAGTTATTTCATTAAAATGGATACAAAAAACCCTGTGATTAGGGTAATTAATTTGCACACTAAAAGCTATCTTCCTGGTTCAGATCATTAATATTGATGGTGTTCGATTTTGTTCTCAGTAATGTTCCTTGAAATGCACTCAGAACTGGCAGGCAAGGATGAAGAAGCAGCCTCTCAAACTAGAAATGTGGATTCAGTAAGCACTTGGCTACTTTCCCTGTTCCACCATTCAGAATTAATAACATACAATCGTGATGCCTGTGTCCCAAAGTGAACTGGATTTCTTGGCTTGTATGGGATTATATGGTTCATCACAAGTGAATCTTATTTACATATGTGTTTTTCATTGCATTTCTCTGACTTTATTTCTTTTAATTGTGAAATAATATTACAAGACATGATGCCTAGGTATTCCATGCTGCTACACACATCATTGTCAGATAACTAGGCAGAGTCTGCCAATACACTTTTTTGTCATTAGGTTTTCTTCTGCATAATATGCAAATTGCATTGAATAGTTTCCCAGTTTGAGTCCTTTTTACTGCAAGATCCAGTCAAGGTTCATATTTTGCTTTCCCACTGTACAGCAGATGTATTCCATAAAAAAACTTGCAGGAAAGGTGTCACAACCCTATGGTGCACTATCAATTACAGCTGTAGGCAAAGTGTTATGAAAAGCAAGTTCTGGAATACTTTCAGACACATTATGCTGTCTGTGTCCACACACTCAGATGCACTTTGTGGCAGAGAAATTAGACTCACACTTTTGTATGGGTGTTGTATGTTTTACTTTTACAGATAAATTATATGGATACATGATATATGGCAAGGTAATACCTATGTGAAATATTTACCTTTCAGCTTGACTGCACTGTCAAACTCCGCTCTGTAGAAATAGGTACATATATATAGTTTTTATGGAAAAGATAATAGGTACAGGCGTGTACGTGATTTCAAATTTATTTTACAGTTCTCAATTCAGAATTTAATTGTATAATTTAATAATTCCTCTTTCCCAGTCCTTCCTCAGGCAGATATTTGAATTTTTTATTTTCCAGGCAATGGGATACAGAATCCCAATAAGTGGTTTTAATGCCATAAAATGGGACATTTTTCTGCAATGTACAGGACATGTATGAATAATGTTAGAATACAAAAGGGTTTAGAACCATTTCATTACTCACAGTTTGTAAATTCAGTCAGTGCTTAACTACAAATGAGTTACAGTTCTCATCTAATACAATAAAATCTTTTGTTTCTTTCTGCATGTTTGAACAAGGTATCCAAAAGTAACGTGTAATTTGGCAACCTGAATGTCGCACTGTATAAGACCAGAATAACACCCTCTGAGAGTCCATCCCCTTCAGAAAACAGTCCATATTTCTGCATACAAACTACTATATGTAAATATATAAATATGTACCTTTTCACAGTATACATATCTAGAGAGAGAGTAGCTGTCATGTTTTTTTACTCATTTGTGATGTGTAGAAGTGAGAAAACATGTTCAGTCTTCTCATTTCTACACATTCTTCTGTGAATGGCTGCACATATATATGTCTCAAGAAAACATCATGGCATTTTGGACTTCATATGATTTTGGAAAAATTCTTATTTGCTGTTAGGAGTTTTATATGTGCTTAACTGCTCATCCTGCTGACCTGATGCTTTTAAATGTGAAGTTTTATGTCTCTCTTTTTTTTTTTAAATAACAATACCCAGCTCTGAATAATGCAGCAAGTATATCCTGATTCTTTTGAAGTGGCACTTTTCAAAGATAAATAAATCACTTAAAAAAATAAGAATTCAAGAGCAAAGTATAGTAAGTTTCTCTAATATTTTTCCATTTGTTTAATGTTTTTAATTGGCAAAAGTATTTGCATTAGCATTTGACTGTGATTTAGAGAGTACAGGTGATAATACAGCCTTATTATGGTTAACTCTGGAGAGTATCCAGCACACTCTAGGTGTTGAACAGTCCTGATATTTTCACAGCAATTTGTTTTAAAGCCTGGTTTCTCCCTTAGATGTTTTGACGTAAATTGTAACTCAAGAGATCACCGCTGTGATCACCACAATCACTATTGTGCAGTAATGGAGATGCTTTTCATCCTTTTCTAGTGAGTATCCACTACCAACTTTGCAGAAATGCAAACCCAGCAAGAACCTTTTGTAAGTCCCTTTTCCTGGTTTCAGTGAACCCTATACTTACCTCCCACAGGACATGGCAGACAGGATTCCCAGGGCAAATAACCTTGGAGGTGGCAGTTGTCCTTTACATCCACATGGAAAAACACTTGGAGAAAATCTTGAACTACCTCTCAGAGTGAAGACTTCTTGAATAAGTATGGGTAAAAGTCGCCAAATGGAGTATTTCTGAAATTTACAGCAATGTAAGAAATTTACAATTGATTTAGCCATTCTATTTTATTCTTTGATATATTTTTGTGATTCTTTTATGTAAAAGGTATGTTATATATTGTCTAACTCTATTAAAAGTTCAACTGCAACCATGAAATATATGTTCCCTTTTGCCAACCCTTTCTTTATTTTAGTCTTTCATTGTCTGAAAATTGTGACAAAATTTCTGTTCAGTCTCCATTCTCCCTTTTATTAAACTATAGCCATAATGCTTTTCTGCTTCAATGTTACTACTTTGAAATTCTGCTCTGTCTGGAACAGCTGTGAGAATTTTGAAAAGCATTTAAAATAGTATATCAGATAAATTTTTCAAAAATTTTCTTCAAAAAAGCTATATTTTCCATCCTATTCAATTATGAAGCCCTAAACTTTCATTATATTTAAGCCATACGGTAATGTTTTGCAACAAGAGAACTCAGTATAACAATCTTTCTGTTTTTCAAATAGCGTATACACATACATATATTCCAGATCTGGAAAAGAACACTTTCCACACTGCGTTTACAAAAAATTATTGTGAATTTATTTTTATACAATAAAAATACCTACAATTGGATTTACTCAAAGATTTAACAACCAAAACTTCCCATTTAAAAAAATGAGTAAAACATTGAAGTATTTTAAACCAATCTAAAGAATACTCTATGGTATTTTTTTCTAACTTGTTTCATGAACTGCTTCAAGTGGTATCCTCTAGATGAATTGTAATAAGACAGTATAGCAACAACAGCAGTCAGGATATAGCAATGTGCTAATTAAAAAGAGGAACACACCACAGATCTACTCGTTACTATTCATTGCAAATTTATAGCAAAACACTTAGCTGTTTGCTTTTAAAATAAAAGCTTTTATCTGTCTTATTTAGAAAGACATGCATGGGCTAAAAAGACTTTTACTAAAGCATGCCATTGAAAAGACATTGCTTTAAGATTTGATACACAAAAAGGCTGAAACATTTATATTGTTTAATGTTAGATCTTGTTTTTTTCCTGAGCTATCTGCCTTTCACGATGTATTTCCTTTAATTCACTCCAAATCAACAGCAATGGGAGCAGTGTAAGGAATCTTCCAGGATATGTTTTATTCTAAGAAAAAAGATAGGAAAAGCACCCTTGCTAATTAAGATAAAGAGATCTCTGAGGCCTGGCAGTTAAATACTGTTCATCTTTATTAAGGTATTAGGAGAACAGCATTGTAAATAGTCAGAAAAACCATTACTCTCTTGGGTTGCACTGTAAAGAAGTGATTTGTTGAAAACTACACAGTATGTGAAGAATGGTTGAGGTGGTCCCCAGAAATGCATAACACAGTGTGTTTCATATTATTTAAAAAGTGAAAAGAGATTGAGCAATGATGTATTATTTTAATGCAGTCCATATCCTGGACTACATCAAAAGAAGTGTGGCTAGTAGATCACGGGAGGTGATTGTCTCCCTCTACTCTGCTCTGCTGAGACCCCACCTGAAGTTCTGTGTCCAGCTCTGGAGCACCCAACAAAAGAAGGACATGGAGTTTTTGGAGTCAGTCCAGAGGGCCACGAAGATGATCATAGGGCTGGAGCACCTCTCCTATGAAGACAGGTTGGGAGAGTTGGGGCTGTTCAGCCTGGGGAAGAGAAGGTTCCAAGGAAATCTTATAGCAGCCTTCCAGTATCTGAAGGGGCTACAGGAAAGCTGGGGAGGGACTTTTTATAAAGGCATGCTGGGATAGGACAAGGGCTAATGGTTTTAAACTGGAAGAAGGTAGATTTAAGTTTCATATTAGGAGGAAATTCTTTAGTACAACAGTGGACACTGGAAAAGGCTGGCCAGGAAAATTTTGGAAGCCCCATTCGTGGCAGTGTTCAAGGCCAGGCTGGGTGGGGCTCTGAGTAACCTTGTCTAGTGGGAGCTGTCCCTGCCCATCATCTAGAGGGAACTAGATGATCTTTGAGATCTCTTCCAACCCAAACCATTTTATGATTCTATGATGATTAGGATAGTTACCTGAAATAAGGGAAGATTGGGGAAAGCACCCCATGTCAAAATGCTCTACCAACCAACATATAATTGTAAAAATAAGAAGAAAAAATAACAAGAACGCTATTTCTCTTAAAATTCATTTTTTGAGTAAGAAAAGCAAGAGCCATTACTGTCTTCCTAGAACATGAAGAATAACAAACACTTAAATAGACCAAAAGAGAAGATTTTTCACCTTTTTCAGAAGTGGCTTAATTTCTTGGCATTGTCCAAAGAAGCTTCACCTTTGTAAGGATAAAAGAGAAGTTTTAGCTTTGTGAGAGTATCCTATGGATTGTATATCTTTTTCCTTAACAGAAGTCACAGCTTTTCCATTGTCTGTGTGTAGCCTGGCATAGATTTATATAAAAATACAGAGCTAAAAAAGCTTTGTCTTCTCTGTTTTTTCTTCACTGCCATTCCCAGAAAGGCATTAGCTGGTATAATTTACATTTTACTGGGACCCCAGTCATGCTAGTACCATGGCATGAAAGCAATAGACAAAGGCTAGTGTGTTTCTTCAAAAGCAAGGCAAGTTTGGGGCGGGGGGGCATAGACCCAATTCTGTCATTCCCCCACAGGTGTTCAAAGGGATGCCTAGTGCTGGCAAGCTGAAGAAAGGAGTCTCACTCCCATCATATGTCAAATAATAAGTGGTCTCAGCATACTGATTTCTCAAGAAGGTTACACCTGCTCAGCCATGTACCCTAGAAGAATATCTTTTTCAACTTTTAAATCTGTGTTTGAGTTACCACACTCATTATAAATACTCTTCATTACCTAAGGACACATTGATTAAAAGCCATGAGAAAAGCAGTACAACACAGATAAGATGTGGAAGTAGCTAAGCAATGGACATTTTTAGGCCATGGGAAATGCTCTTAGTGAATAAGTCACACTTAAAAGGATTGGATGGACTACTCTGCATTGACTAAGAGGAAAGCAAGAGGAAAGCATTTAGAAATAGCCATCAGCATTGATATAAATCATTTAACAATGGGTAGAAAAATTCACTTAGAAATTAATTAAGTTCTGGGTTGTCTCTTTTTTTTTTTTCTTCTTGAGGAGAAATTGTTTAACTGCTGGAAGCAGAGAGCATGGAGAGCAAGAAATATTATTAATTTGGTAGGCTAGCAGCTTAACAACATTAGGCATAGTAGGGGAAAGGGCAGTGGTTGTATCATTAACAACACAAAACAATGCACCTTGGCATCAAGGGACATATATTATTTTGTATGTTTCCTTTCTTTTTGCTTTAGCATCATCAAAAGAGGTGAACAAAAGGTTCTTAAACAAAGAGCAAATCTGTGTGGGGGTGGCAAGCAGGCTGTTAATTGCTTTTTGCAGCAGGAAAAAGTTTTTTGAAAGATAGCGAAGATAAGAAAAGTGTGATTTTTTTTAGAGAAGTTCTGGGTTCAGGTAAAATGAAAGGGCAGGAGACAGGGAATTCTATAATAATATTTAGTTCTTTACACAGAAACATAAAATAATAAAAGTCATCAAAGAAGTGTCCTCCCATAATATTAATTATTCACTCACTATATCCAGAATCTGTGTTACACAAAATGCCAATAAATTTGGAAATCAGCTGCAGCCCTATAGTATGAGGTAATAAATATGAACAGAAATAAACAAGTTTGCTGTCTGCCTTCTGTCTACATGTCACTGTAAATAAAAGAATATGCCTCATTCACTTTTCCAGCCATGTCTCTGAACTTACAGAAATGTTTTGCTATTCACAGCAATGAATGGATGTACAATTGTAGCCACTTTACCCTACAGAAGCACACCTTTTTGTTGTGATGGGCAAGAGAATATATCACCCCTATTATAATAGAAAGGAAACTCAGAACAGGCAGAATTTGTTGAGGACACTGATGTTATCACAGTATTTCATAAAAGTTTAAAAAATTTATTACAGAAGCACAGTGGTTCAACTTAAAATTAAGAAAGGCTACTAGCTATTGTTTGTATCCCATGGTGATTAATAGGAATAGAATCAAAGTTACCCTTGTAGTACCCTGTTCCTTGGATCACTGGGTAAGCAATACATGAACAGTCACAAAACCAGTAATAAATTCTGCATTATACTGCGAGCCATTTATGGAAGAAGAAAAACTTATTTAAGAAGAAAGAATGCATTTTGGTTCGTGCTTCACAAAGAAGTCAGACATGGATTTTAGATCGCAGTGAATGACAAATGAAGAATTTAAATAAAACTGACAGTGGGAAGGTGATCAACACTTTTATAGCCTCAAACACTGAGGAAACACATCCTAATAAAACAACATTTTCTAGCAAATACAACCTGTGAAATGACACTGGCAGAAATGCATTTTACTATTGTCCTTTAACAGATCTAAGACACCATGCTAACTTTCCTTTACATGAAAAACCTTTGCCATAAGTTAGGTAGGGAAGGAAGCCTACTTGTAATATATAACATTTTTTTTCCCAGCTTGATTTTATACTCATCTCAACCAGTGCACACTCAATGGAAGAATGAAGAAGCTGTATCTGCATATGAATAAGTGTAAAGGAAGAAAACCTCAAAGAGCTGTGATAGAAATTTTTTAATTTATCTAAGTTCCTGCATCTGTGTAAGAATTATCCATGTAACTATATCTTTATAGTTATCTATATGAGACATAATTTACAAAAATGTCTGGTTTTCAGTAACCTGTGACTGATTAGAAACTGCTGCAAGTTTAGCAATTATGAAAAACTAACTAACTGCAATGGCAAAACTATGCAGAGAGAATTTTAAATTAAAGTACTTATTTGAAAGTAGAAGCTGGTTTTGCTAGATGTGGAAAAATTGAGGTCATGCAACATGAAATGTTATTTTCTGTAAATTTTTACTTCTGTAATTATTTAATGCTCTTATTCTACTCTAAGTTAATCGACTAGCTTACTAAGGATCATTGACTACAACATTCACACAGACCCTCTAAATTCCACATGAAGAAGAGTTATACAGACTGCACAGCAAAACTCCAAGGTAAGAAAGAGATGATGTAAATGCTACAAGTCTTATTATCACTCCCAACAGGACACTTTGCACTAGCATCTTGCTTAAAAAGAGAACACGTTCCAGGCAACAGTACATCCGTCATTTCAGGGTATTAAATTGTAAAAACTGAATATAGCGATATAAATGGCATTAATTTTGTGTTGTCATTCTTATTCAGAACACATGGTCCCCTGGCAGCCACAGGAATAGAAGCACTATTCTAGAATTTGAGAAGGCAGACACTGTGCTGTTGTGCTCACTTTCAAAATCGCATTTAAGGCTGACTTCCAGATAAAGGACAGGCTGGGTTGCAACATCTTATCTGATGCTAAGAAAACAAGAAGGAAAGACACAATGGGAGGAAATGGGAAAGTCTTGTTTCTTTTATCCTGCCATAGACTCCAATTATAGTGAGGAAACAGACATCCTTTGAATTCCCTGAACTTCTAAGATACATCTATGAGCAATGTTAAACTTCTTTTCAATAGTAATATTCTGTTTTTTTTAAAAATATAGCACTGCACAGGTATGGTGTGATACCATACTCGCTTAATCTTGAAGTAACTGGGTATAAGCATATCCTGCATTTCACCCTAAGTACATACAAATGAAATAACATCTTGATTCTGATATAAAAGGACAGTCACATAATTACTTGTAGGCAACAGATGGCAGCATTCCAAATTCTCAATATGAAAGAAAACTCATTTCAGAAATTGCTACCCCCATGTTAAGAGGAAATAAACATATCTTTAAAAGTCACTTTTGAACTTTTTCAGGCTTCTTCTGTGGGTAAAGGAAAGTTCCCTTACTTTAGTTAGCCAAATCCTATAGATTTACATTTTGTAGCAAAGGCAAGTGTGTGAGTAAGGAGTTATTTGTCTTAAGAAGAAAAAGAAAAATAGAACAGCACCAACTGGCTGAACAAAGTGGCTCTACAAATTTCATCTTTGATCCATGAGCTTGAGTCTTGTACTTTAATTCCAGTAGACTCTCCTTGAGAGCTCTCCACACACATGCTTGGCTGGATAGGTCGAATTGTTTGTCTGATCTGGAAAAGTATGAAATAGATATGACATGAGGAAGGTGAGAGCTTGCAGCGTCTGTAGAACTAGATAGGCCAGAACACCAAGATGTAGAGTCTGCAAACAATTAAAACTGGAACAAACTACCTAGAATTAGTTTTTATAAATGGGAATTGAAATGATTACATCTATAAACTTCAGTGCTGGCTACCTACTTTCTTTCCTCTGACTAGCTGCTATGTCACCCACTTCCATTTACTATGTTGAACCTTATTACAAATTCTTTACCATGCTATTTTGTGAACTATTTTGTGAAGCCAAAAGAATGTCTACAGATTGTATGAATTTTGCAGAGACTTAACAGCTTTGGAGACACGTTAATGTTCTCTATTTCCTCAAGTGCACTCTCACCAGTGGTTAACCTGCAGTCTAAGACAATCACTATCTGCTAGGCAAGGGAGAACAAATAGGGAAACATTAAGATTACTTACTTTTGCCAGTTTTGCTGTATTTTTGCAAACTACAGAAATTCCCAAACTATAATTCTGGAAACTAAATAATGAAAATTGAGTTAGGAATACAGAAAAATCATAGAACAGTTTGGATTGGAAGAGGCCTTAAAGATCATCTAGTTCCAACCCCCCTGCCATGAGCATGGGCAACTTTCACTAGACAAGGTTGCTCAAAGTTCCATTCAACCTGGGCCTGAACACTTCCAGAGATGGAACATTCACGACTTCCCTGGGCAACTTGTTCCAGTGTCTCACTACCTTCACAGTAAAGAATTTATTTCTAATGCATGATCTAGATGTATCCTCTTTCAACTTGAAACTGTTCCCCTCTTGTCCTGTCACTACATGCAAAACGATGTATTCTGTTTTGTACAGCAAATCCAATAGTGCATGTGGGGGTGTATATGTATGGGTGGTGTGGGGGCGTGTGTCCGTGTGTGTGAGATAACTGCCCAAATACCAATAAACAAGTCTAAATTCTATGTATTCCAAAATTCTTCTGTGATTTAGCTTGATTTCTTTTTCTAATACTATAACCATAAACATATTATAGGTAGAACTGTATTTATAAGGTGATCTGGTAATATTATTCTCCTAAACCCACTTTATTTTCTCGGGAAACTAATGTTAGGGATGTACACAAAGAGTGTGCTGGCAGTGTTTAATCCTTCTGCGTCTGTGTGGTCCCTTCATTTACTCTGTACTTCTCACTATATCCTTGGTTATTGTCCCTGATTAATTGCTGAAGCTGTTATTGAAATTTTATTTTTAGAGAGAAAGAAACTGGTAAATACACAGAGAACTGTGTTTAACCTGATGAGAATCCAAAACAATCTTTTACATTTGTGTTTCGTAATACAAGTAAATTAATATAGACAAGATGAATGAGTCAAATTATTTTTTTACAAGATAACTAGTATATATGATTGTTTCCCTTACATTTATTTTTCTGTGACTGACACATTTCCACCACATATTTGTCTTTACATTCCTAATATATTCACAAGGAATCCTGAGATTTTAATCTAAATTTGAAGGTCTGAAGATATGCTGTAAAAGGCTTCCTAACGGGAAGGTCCCAGTGTGCATTTTTTCATAGAAATGACTCTAGGACAGTTTTAACCAAAACAAAAATCACACCTCTGGGGATTCCTGAAAGACCAGAGAAAACTGCAGGAGGACGTGCTGGAGGACAGACATAGGGCATAATGACCAGAAAGGTATGTGCACAGCCCTCCTTCAGCTTGCACATAGAGCTAGAGACTAGTGTGCTTGGGACTGCTTTACCCACAGCATGAAAGTCCTCTGGGTTTCATATCCTGCAAGAGGACAGGGGAGCAGATCAACCTGCAGGTTTTATGTGCGTTGGTGGTTCACTATGGGGCTGCTGTTCTCTGCCTCTCCTTTGCTAATGGGACCTTACCCCAGACTCCCCCATGTAACACTGCTATAAAATCTACTGATGCTGGCTTTCTGCAAGAGGATGTGAACTTCAGTGAAGTGTAACACTGGAGCTGAGTAATGGAAAATATTCTGCAGTGAGGTGAAAATAAAGATGATATCAGGCAAAGGCACCATTGGATCCACTCTTGCAAATTTACATTTAATGAAGACTACAAAATGGAGAAGAAAGGGGAGAAATCTTTGTAGGAAAAGGTAAGATTTTAGGAAGATTTTGAAACTCAACAGCTAAGCTGAAGCAATTCTGACTCCATTCAATGTCATCAATGCCATCCAACATCAGTTTCAAGTGGATAGGGTGCCATTAACAACTCTGTCTCAGACTAAGTTGGGGATGAGTAAGAGACTTACTCTACATCAGGATGGGTTTTAAAGCTTTAGTCATTTGAGTTTGTTGAACATGTTGACATTCCTTTACAGAAAACACTAGCACATAATTTAACAAGGGAATTAGTCTGGGCATCGTTTCATGAAATGCCAGACAGTTTAATAAAAGGACAGCAAATGTCACAAAGTGATGATGAATGCCATGATGGCATTTTCTCAGGCTAGAATTATTTGCATTCCTCCCCCCTTCCACCATTCTGCATAACACATCAGGTTTTTAACGAATAATTGGAAGGGAAAAATCATGGGAAAAATCTGTTCATACCTACAAGTAACACCTTACATTTGATATGCTCCATGAACAAGAAAATGAAAGTCACATAGTGTAATGCATAAGAAGCTCATAAATTATTAACCAAAAGTCTCTAAATCTCTAACTAGCAGTGCCTTGTCAGTTGTGGACATTCCCGTTCATTTTTTGTAGAGCTTGCATTATTATGATTATTTATTTTTTGGACTATATAGGAGCAGAAGCACTCGAGCAAACCTGTCAGCAAATTTTCTCTACAGCTAAACAACTTCAGACAAAACTTCTTACCTCTGAACTGTTCTCAGTTTTCTACCTCTTACAGACAAGGAGACAAAAATGTTCAATTACTCTATGCACAACACACCCAGTGATTCTGTCATTTTAGGACATGATCAAGCAAGGTAAAGAATCATGCAATGCAGAAGGTTTATAAAGATTGGCTTTCTGATTCAGAGTCAAATCTCTGGGAAAGCAAACCAAATACAAGGTAGAGAAAAAATGTCATTTTATTAGATCCTTTTTAACACATTCAGAAGTATGTAATTGACAGCTCTTTGGATTTACAAAGACATAACTTTCAAACATCTTACCAGGTCATGCTAAGAATGTATAATTACAAATAAAAGCCTTTCAATAGCCTTAGAAAACTTTTTTTTTTTCCTCAAAAGTAATATTTGTGTGTCTGTGCACAGAAATAAATAGATAGTCAAATTCTCTGCAGGAATCCCTTTAGTCATCTCGAAGAGTGTATTTGGCACAGACCTACTTGATTTCTCATATATAAGCAAAAATTTACTTTTTCAAATTACATTCTTCAAAAAGGTCTTTCAGCTAAGTTAAATATCCATTTTGTGCAAAACAATGACATCAGGTTGAAGAGATTGCACAGTAGTTACTTAGCCTGGCAAATGGCAGCAAAATGTCAGCTGAAATGAAAGACACACAGCCCTGGGCTTATCACATAAAGTGCAGATGACTCATGTAACATCATAAATAAATAACACAAACTTCACGTTAAGGTAGGTTCAACAGTAGAGGTTCTCTTTTCACCACCAGCTCATTTCAAAGCACCCATAATAGAAGCTTTATTTCGTGACAGTGACATGCAGCAAGATAAGGTATCCTGTCTTTAATGCTCATATTTCTAGGTCACAAAGTGTTGCATTCCAAGTGAACAAGCAGAAAACTCAGTCAGATAGGACCTGCATTAATGGATCATCAAAATATTGGTAGTAATTTTTCTTCCCTGCCTGCAGGTTATGTAAGGTGGGTTGGTAATTATGCAGGGCAGGAGAGAGAGAGACAGAGAGATGTGTCAACCATAACAGGTATCGACTTCAGATCCACTCATTCTCTTCCTTCAACATGTGGTTGTAAGCCTCAAGTTTTAATGCTAAATATATTTTGGCTTTTCAAAAGGGTAAATTGGTCAAAAAGGAAAGCAGTGATGAAATACTGAGAGAAACAAAAGCATGCATTGGTGAAAACCCCATGATAAATACTAGAAGAGAGAATTTATTTCCAACTTATGGATACTAGTTTTACCAGGCTTAACATTATTCTAGGAACAGGTTAATCCATTAACTTTCTAGCAGTTCTCAGTGATGATCAAACTATTTCCTGGTATTTGTATTTTAGAATGTGATATGCCCAGGTGACAAAATGTAACAGCTGCTGTCAGAACATGTTAATGAAAAAGAAGCTTTCTTTTGTATTTCCTCTGTTTATGCAGGTTATACTTACAAGTAACAATGTGTTATATGACACTATGTTCATAACATTTACTATCCTATTCTCTGAAAATGAAAAATCTTACTGTAAGCGTAAAACAAGTGCTTAGGAATTCAGACACTTCTGTTCAACAAATATTGATCTTTTTTAATTTAACAGTGATTACACTAGGTTGGGAAAAAGGAATTAAAAACAATGTGCATTTAGTAAAACTATATTATTCTTCAGCTCAGTTATTCCAGTTAATCCCATTGTGCATTAAAATATTGAAATCTCTGCAGGTTCAAAAGAAGCACTTGGTCAGTAAGTGTTTAATTTTTCCCTCTGTTTCTGTGTTTGGTGAGAATCTTTGTATAAGCCTGTCATCCCCTACACAGCTAGTTTGGAAAGCTGGATTCTGGCCATCCTCAAGATTTCTCAACCGAAAAAAAGACTGTCTCCAGGTTGTAATTTCCTTTCAGATATGACAGATAGACTTCAGATATGTAAGACCAAAAGACTTCAGCAACTTTACACTATGACACGGAAGAATATGGTGAGTCAGCTTTTCTTCATTACCCTAGGAGTCTTGAAACCCTTTTAAATTTAAACCAGCAAAACAGGTTTAACTATGTAAAACTTCTAAAATGCCAGATGAAAATGCCAGATGATTTTATGCAAGGCTGCCTGTCTTAAGTGAAGTTTTCCTTCCATTGTTCATAAAACCATAATTTCCATCAGCAATAAAACATCTATCAAAAATAAATTATTTTTCAGTTAGTATAATGTCACAAGCTTACTCTTCTTTCAGTGCTGTTTGTCTGATGGTAATCTCTTTTCATTCTATCATGATAGTAGATAAGAGACTGGGATATTAAATTCTGAACTTTATCATTAATCTTCTATATTCTAGTAGCTAGGACCTTATGACGTCTTCATTATATATGAGTCTGTCTCCAGTTAAGACTTGTCAACTGTCTTGCATCAGAAAGTAAAATTCTTCCTAAAAGTTTTATCACTAGAAGTCTATACTGAATGACTATACTGAAACTGTCTATTACAAGATCTTGAATTACAGATTAAATTTATTATTTTCTTGCAAGTATCACAGAATCACAGAATCCTAGGGGTTGGAAGAGACCTCAAAAGATCATCTAGTCCAACCTCCCTGCCAGAGCAGGGTCACCTAGAGCACATCACACAGGAACGTGTCCAGGAGGGTGTTGAATGTCTCCAGCATGGCAGACTCCACAACCTCTCTAGGCAGCCTGTTCCAGTGCTCTGTCACTCTCACAGTAAAGAAGTTTTTTTCTGATATTGACATGGAACCTCCTATGTTCCAGTTTGCATCCATTGCCCCTTGTCCTATCACTGGTCATCACTGAAAAAAGCTCGGCTCCGTTGTCCTGACACTCACCCTTTACATATTTGTAAACTTTGATGAGGTCACCTCTCAGTCTCCTCTTCTCCAAGCTAAAGAAACCCAGCTACCTCAGCCTTTCCTCATAGGGGAGATGTTCCACTTCCTTAATCATCTCTATGCATCTGCGCTGGACTCTTGCAAGCAGTTCCCTGTACTTCTGGAACTGAGGGGCCCAGAACTGGACACAATATTCCAGATATGGCCTCACCAAGGCAGAATAGAGGGGGAGGAGAACCCCCCTTGACCTAATAACCACACCCTTTCTAATACACCCCAGGATGCCATTGGTCTTCTTGGCTGCAAGGGCACATTGCTGGCTCATGGTCATCCTCCTGTACACCAGGACCCCAAGGTCCCTTTCTCCTACACTGCTCTGCGGCAGGTCAGCTCTCAACCTGTACTAGTACATGGGCTTGTTCTTCTCCAGATGCAAGACTCTGCACTTGCCGTTGTTGAATTTCATCAAGTTTCTCCCTGCCCAACTCTCCAGCTTGTCTAGGTCTCATTGAATGGCAGCACAGCCTTCTGGTGCCACTCCTCCCAGTTTAGTGTCATCAGCGAACTTGCCGAGGGTACATTCTGTTCCCTCATCCAGGTTGTTGCTGAAAATATTGAACTGCACCGGTCCCAGGGACTGGTCACCTACCTACCTAGTCACCAACCTACAACTAGATTCTGTCCCATTGACTACAACTCTCTGATTTCTTCCTTTCAACCAGTTCATGATCCACCTCACCACCTGATCATCAAGACCACACTTCCTCAGTTTATCTACAAGGATGCTGTGGGAGACAGTGTCAAATGCTTTACTGAAATCAAGATAAACCACATCTACTGCCCTACAATCACCTATCCATCTAGTTACTTCCTCATAGAAGGCTATAAGGTTGGTTAAACATGACTTCCCCTTGGTAAAACCATGTTGATTGCTTTTAACGGCTCCCTCATCCTTGATATGCCTAGAGATAGTGCCAAGAACAAGTTGTTCCACCACCTTTCCAGGGACGGAGGTGATGCTGACCAGTCTATAGTTACCCAGGTCCTCCTTCTTGCCCTTTTTGTAGACTGGAGTGACATTTGCCATCCTCCAGTCCTAAGGCACCTCTCCTGTTGCCCACGACTTACCAAAGATGATGGAGAGTGGCCTAACAATGACCTCCACCAGCTTCCTCAGCACCCACAGGTTCATTCCATCCGGACCCATCAATTTTTGGATGTCCAGATTGCTTAACTGATCCCTAACCCAATCCTCATCTACTAAAACAAACTCCTCCTTCATCCTGACTTCTTCTGGGGCTTTAGTGATCTGGGTCTCCTGGGGAGAGTCTGCAGCAGTAAAGACAGAGGCAAACAAGGCATTCAGTACCTCTGCCTTCTTCATATCCTCAGTCACCAGGGTACCCACCTCATTCAGCAGTGGGCCTATATTGCCTCTAGTGTTAGTTCTATCTGCAATGTATTTGAAGAAGTCCTTTCCATTGTCCTTGACCTGACTTGCAAGATTAATTTCCAAGGAGGCCTTTGCTTTCTTAATTACCTTCCTACATCCTCTGACAACAGTCCTATATTTGTCCAAAGTGGCCAGCCCCTCCTTCCATGATCCATAGGTTCTTAAAAATTCAGCCTGATACTAAGCTAGAAACCTGCAGATGATGAGCAGAGCCTTGAAGTCTGACAGTAGAGCTGCTTGCCTCACGTGAGAAATAAATTCCAGCAGATCGAAGGAATCATGGACATTCAGTATTCAAACTACAGTTAAAATAAGAAAGTTCTGATTTGTTTTTTAATCTCATAACGAGAACAAGAATGAAACACTCATGGCTGCTGGGAATAGGATTATCTAAGACAAATCTTGAAATCTATAACAATATCCTTACTTGGGGAAAAAATGGAGTGAGTGAAAACAGGAGTAAACTAACAGCAGAGACATCTGGATAAAAGGAATCTGAGAACAGAACCATTGCACAGCGGGAGTGCCAGAGAAATCAGTACCAAAAGAAAGATCTTATCATAAATGTTGTAGAAAGATAAGGGAAGCATATAAGGTAGGGATGAAAAAGCCATAATAACACAGTTACTCCGTACTCTTAAAAGTGGAAAAAAAAACTGATGTGACATGGAAAGCCTGTGATCTGAGACTATCTCAGCAAGATCTTAGTACCTTTCACCAACTTCACTCAGAGTTATTGACACACCACAGAACTGGAGTCAAACACAAGAGCCATAATCAGTATGGTTTAAATAAGTTACTCGAGTCATATGGCTGCAGATTCAGGTCAGAGCTGTATTTGGAAAAAGGGTCTGAAAACACAGGAGGTTTAAAGGTCTTTGAAATTTCCCTTGGTCTCTTTTCTGCACCAGATATAGATAGAATTTCAATAAGTTATAGAGCAGAACTGGAATTTCTTTAATTATTTATCTGTCAAAACTACATTTTTTTCACATATACCACAAAAACTCCACTATATCACAAAAAATCCATCAGACTTTTCTTGTGTCATAAAAAGTAACCATTTCTATAAGCGAGAACTGTGCAAAACTTGGATCATCTCATTTGATAGAAATTCTCATAGCTTCGCTGAACTCACTAAAGACAGATATATAGATTATATGCATGCATATATTCTATATACATTATATTGATGCAATCTACATTCATAAATTATTATATGTCATGAAGGGTCCATGTGTTTCAGAAATGCTCCACTATAAACAAAAACAATCTTAAAAGTGAAAACTAATTAGAAAAACATGCATAGTAAAGCTTAGTCAAGTGGGCCATTGGTCATATAGTACCACAAAAATAATGGTTTGAACTTTATCTTTGAGATGTCCATTAAGATACTCAAACAGAAACCAATTTATGGATTAAAAAAGCTCAATTTTAGGAAATTACATGGGAAAAGTATTACAAGGAAATTCCAGATAACATCATGCATACTCAAGAACTTAGAGGTTGCAGGTGAGAAACTTTTAGCTTCCCTAGATTCCCTTCAAAACATTCATCCTAGTCATGCAAATTTAATACTTTGGTCTTGCTACGAATCAAAGAACTAAGGCATATGCAATCTAATGCCTTTATTTTAGCAGACAACTTACATCTTTCTGCATTCCATGTTCTTGTAAAAAGCCCTTTTTGCCATTATTCTTGACATTCGTAATGACAAGAGACATACATGGCACTGCATACAACTATTATCAAATTCCTAAAAAATATATCAGAATAATAAGGCTAAGGTCTTCAAAACTGAAAAAAAGGTGTGTCCAACTTCTGCAGTCCACTACAGTTCATTGTTCCCATTTTTAAGTGTAATAGATGTTAAAGTTAAACTCAAAGCATACACCCACACCCAGCTTTTTTTTTGTGATCCCAATGCTTTATGTTTATGCTTCAATGCTTTGAACTTTCATTCCTTTCATGTGAGATATGGTAATAAATAAGCTTCATCACCAGCAACAGTAAAATATTAAAATACGTAACTAAATGAAGTAGTTGTGCACAGTTATCTGCAAGCCAGAATAATGTATTTCAATCCTACTGATACTCTGAAGGTAGCATGAGAATCGACTTAAACATTTAGTGGTGCTTAATTATATCAGATGGTGAAGCAATAAAACTGAAAAAAATCTTGAAGTGAAAAACTTCCAAGTGGCCTGCAGCCACAAGTTAATCTGAATGGCCAATTTGCAAACAAGCTCAAGGAAGAAAATATTCTTAAGCATGAGGTTAAGTAAATAAGCAGCCAGAAAAAAACCCCAACTCTTCTTGTAGCAAAATGCTCCCCTAACTCATTCCAAATACTTAGGAATTGCAATCAACACTTCTGAATGCCTTGCACAATTTCCACTTGCTTTTCACCAGAGAAATTAGAAATAAGTGTGGAGGTTTGTAAAAAAAGAAAAGGATTTCAAAAATATTGATTTTTCTGGGATTATATGGTAATGCGAAAAGAATGCTCTAAGGTAAAACGTGATTGTATTTTTCTTGACTAAGAATTCTTCTGGGTCACATTTCTGTTTTAATGCTGCTACATTATGTTTTCTCTCACTGAAATATTACATACACAGTAGGAAGGGAGAGACCCTGGGACTTGGATGATTTGCCTACATTTAGCTCTATTAATGTCATTAGACAGGAGAACCAGTGACGCTGTAGCTAAAAGCTAGAGATGAACTAACCAGCTCTTTATCTTCTGTTGCCATGGACTACATGATGAACTCTGCAGTGACCTAAATTTATTACAGAATAGTGCTCGTTGCTGCTGTAATAAGCACTCTGTTGCAATTACAGCACATTAGGCAGAGGAGTGAATCTCAAGGGGAAATGTCTAGTCTTTTAATTAAGCGGTAGAAAAGTCAGAGTGGACAAAAATTACACTGCTGTATATATCTGCAGTCCAACTGTACACATACATCTAAGAGCAGTCTTAATTTTTCCCAGAAAACATTTTAATTATATACAGGGTCATGATAGTACAGTTCTCTCACTTAATCTTCTCTATACTTCAGTGCATTTTTTTCTGTATTATATTCTCAACCTTCCTGAACTTCTTTGGGAACATTGGGGAGTTACAATAACCAGTCTTAGGATTTCACCTTTAGACTGACCTATTTCAAATTAGGGTAATCCTCTTCCTATATTTTGACGTATCTTGCAAATCTGAAGATCTGGGGAAAGCACCCTGTGAGCTGAACACTTCAAGACAGGCACACTATTCTTGCAAACAGCTTTTAACATTTAATGAGACCTGTAAAGCTTACCTTACAAGTATTCTGTAATCTGATAAGTCATTAATTTGTTTTAATGGATAACATGCCAGCTTTTGTAAATGAGTGTTTCAAAACGTTAGTAATCAGTTTTCAACAAACAAACAACAACAACAACAAAAAACAACCGAAACCACCCACTGCCATTTCAGTAGCAATAGTTACAAGTGCTGAGGTTTAGAAAAAAACTTATTTGAATTGCAGAAAAAAATAGGTAATGACTTTCAACATATGTCTTAAACTCTTCTTTCGGGCTGGATAGAAGAGAGACAGAGCTCACTCACTCTTCTCTACAGAAGAACAGAAAGATTCCTAATGTTTTCAGGGAATGCAGGAGCAGACACAAAGAGGAGATTCACAGAACCCAACCTAAAGTGCCTTTCTGAGATACCAAAGCTAAGAACCTCACTAACTCTGGGCTACCGGTAATGTGAGTGCAGATAGCTGGTCACCTCCAAAGGACTAATCAGCACAGTGCAGATCTGAGTCATACTCAGAATTTGCCTCCATCTTTTCTCTTTTTTAAATAAGGTACTATTTAAAGTCAATTGGAGTCCTAAATTGGGTTCATAATGTTAGATGCTTGAAGGTGACTGGTGAAAACCCTCCCTGTCCACTGTGAACAAGAAGAAGATAAAAATAATGAGTGCCTCTTATGACAATGTAAGAATATGGCCTTAAAAATCCTGTCACAAGTCAAGTTTCTTGGTCAATAGCTCACCAAAGGCATGTGTATTACTCTGAGTAAGGATTCGCAGAACTGCATAATCAAAGGGCTTGGTTTTATTTTTCTTATTCTCCTCTTTTAAATTTACAGAAAAAATGTGCTATAAACACAGTAGTAAAACAATGTGGATGCAGTAAGAAGTAACTTATCTTCCAGCACCTTGTTATTTTTGTTTTCCTTGGGATTTCAGAAGTATGGCCATCACCCTGGGAACAGCCAAGTTATATTCCCTTGTGACTCCAGCAAATCAATAATTTACATTTTATGAAGAAGTTAAGTTCCACTTGAGTAGAGGAATTATAATACATATTTGTAACTGCAACACTTTTTATAAACTCTCAGTACTGTTGATAAAATAAAGTTAAGTATGAAACACCATACACTCATGCTGTTCATTTACATTTCTCTCCATTAATCTGTTTCTGCAATGGCTGCTTAATATCTTATCATAATATTTCACATCAAGCACTCTGGTATATTCTGTGAAATATATGGCTCACCAAAACACCTTCTAAGAGGTGAGAACAGATATGCCACACGCATTACGGTGAAGTGTAGATGTTACAGGCTCATTTATTTATGATGTATTTCTTCCTTATATCTGTTTCAAGCACTTAAACAGACCATGTAGAACTTGGAGGGCATGTCAAAAACAGCTATGAAAAATGCAGAAGGAATTGTCCCTATACCTGCAGGCTGACTAATATGCAAGCACTAAACCTTTTATCACAGAGAATGCTTAACACTCTTTGAGCCTGTATCAAAACTGTGCATTGTCACAGAGCCTTAACACACATGCTGCCTACCTTGGGTCTTTTTAAAATGTAGCTGGCATATTGTATGGTGCTGCCCTTTTCCCAGCACACACTTCCCATCTTTGTGGAATAAGTGTGGAGGACTGGAAGAAATCAGCCAGAGGTAAGCCTGCAACACTGTTGTCAGATGGTCAAGTTATGGAAAACTGGAACAGCCTTAGATGCAAAATATTTCCTGAAGTGTGAGCAGTTTTTGGAGAAATAAATCTGGTAGTCTAGAAGCAGAGCTTAAATAAATAAATAAAAAAAATATTTGCTACCAGGAGCAAGTAAGCAGAGACAGAGTTTAAAAAAAAAAAAAAATTACTGGAAAGATAAGAGTCATGAAGGAAATCCAAATTACATGAGTCTTCAGAAAGAAGTTGACATGTGCAGCTGTCTCTGCAAATAACATTAGAAATCAGAGACCAAAATCAAAATACACTTATTTAACACCAATGATCACTTAACACTTGACACTTTTAGGTAATTTCCCTTCTTTAAAGGGAGTAAAAATAATATTTTCAGTCTCACTGCAGATCTGTGAGGTAGAATAATAAAAATCCATCTTACAAACTGTTGCAACAAAGCATAAAATTTGCTACCTTAATTAAGTTAACTACAAAAATCACCTGGAAAGTTTGACATCCTCTAATAAATCAAGCATTTCTACATAGAACTGCATTTGAAATATCAATGAAAATTAAGAAGTCCTAAAGCAGTTGTCATTTTCTTGCTACATTCCCTATTTTCACCTTGAAGAACAGCCAAAACCTTGAAGAAAAAAAAAAACATTGAACTATTTAAACCTTTCAAAAACATTTATTTCATGGTTGTGGTGCTGAACATATACACACACATACAAATAATGTACCTGCATGCAGGGACACAGATCATAGAATCATGGGTTGGAAGGGGCTTTAAAGATCATCTAGATCAAATTCTCCCGCCACGGGCAGGGACACCTCCCGCTTGATGAGGTTGCTCAAAGCCCTATCTAACCTGGCCCTGAACACTTTCAGGGATAAGACATCTGCAGCCTCCCTGGGCAACCTGTTCCAGTGTTTCATCACCCTCATTGCACTCAATTTCTCAAAAAGATCATAATGATGACTACACTGCAGTTGCTTATTTGGAACATTTTGGCAGCATAGTAATTCCTCTGCAATTATTTTATATGCTTTTGTCATTATTTGATATGTTTTATTCTTTATTTGTATGACTACAAAGCATTATTAAAGGGTTAGACATAATCAGGCATCTACATCAGCACACAGAGAAACTCTCCCCCCCCCAAAAAAAAAACAGTATAAAGATGTTAGTGAAAGGAAGGAAATGTATAAAGGTTTATACAGTTTCTCAGACTAATCTATTTTTTTTGTCTTTATTATAGCATGTAAAACAGCAAACTGAGGTGAGATGAAAACCAATGTATGGAAAACAGTTGTGTATTTGGCACTAGTTTTCAACTACTGTTAAATGTTTTGCAATCAGTTTGAGTCTGCAATAATATTTCAGATTTCTGTTACAAGGATTCTTCTACCATGTATCAGTAATACTAAAAAGAACCAGCTCTGGTCTGTGGGTTCCTTCTCTCTGGCTTCCTATTTAGAGTTATTCTCATTTTTCTGGAGCAAGAAAATTAGTACATCACCTCAATCAACTATGCTGTCAGTTTTCTCCCCCGTTGCAATTACACAAGGCAGTCTTGATAACATAAAATAAGCAATACTTTTGGGAAAGAATCAGACAAGAATGCTAGGATGCTGGCAGAGAACCCTGAGAGTTTTTGTTTCTGCCAATGCCATCAGATAAAAATTCTGGCCATTGCTACTTTGGTCAAGAGGATTAAGAGAATTAATATTGCTTATATTATTTCAACCAGTGTAGCTAACCTACAATCTGTATCTCTGAAAGACATGTGAAAGCACTGCATCACATTGGAAACTACCAGTATTCACGGAGCAAGGTCCCAGCCAATGGTGGTTTGAAGACCACAGCTGTGTAGTTAACAAAGTCTAGTTAAGAACAGCTGCTGAGTGTCAAGCCCAGCTGAGACGGCACAGCCTATGTCTTCCCCAGTGAGCTTTCCTGTTTTCAGAGGGGGAAAATAAACTGCCTTCTGAAGTGGTTCACAGGACAATCTAGTTACCCAAATATACTCAGGAGTTGTTTTGGTAGGCTGCTATTTTTCATGAGATAAAAATATGTGCTTCCATAAATTGAAAAGGTCACAGCTTAATGACCTCAAGAGTGCTGCCTCAGTACCTGTTCGTGCTCCCAAGCACCCTTCAGAGTAGTTGTATACCATGGTCTTGGAGGATGCTTGCAGTAGGGGACCTGAGATTAGGGGATTAAGGTATATGGGCAGATGGGTGAAAGATAAGCAGTGTTGTCACCATCATCATTCAGCAATGATCACCTCAACCAACTACTGCATATCCTTACCTACTTATGAAAGACTCCCATCAGCCCTGGCACCTTAGTACCTGAGTTGTTCCCTTTCCAGCAGCTAACAAAATGTACCTTTTGATCCTTCTGGGACGTAGGTAGGTAGGTACTAAAATATGTTAAAAAATTGAGACATTAAATATTAAAATTATTTCTGCAAGGCTATCATCTATAATAAGTCAAGGAACTGGGCCAAGGTTTCCTGCAAAATTGAATCCTTCTCTTACATCCTATTCACTGTATTATTTGTTACTTTCTCATGATTTGCTCCTCTTTGGGAATCATCAAGAGCTAAACCCTAGAAGATGCTGGGCTTCTGCACAGGAAGTACTGCCAGAGATTATGTTCTTGCAAGAATACTTAGCATG
This sequence comes from Apus apus, assembly GCF_020740795.1. NCBI lineage: Eukaryota > Metazoa > Chordata > Aves > Apodiformes > Apodidae > Apus > Apus apus. The sequence continues at coordinate 62,972,063 of NC_067312.1, read as the reverse complement.
TGAGAGGCCCACAGTCTAAGCAATCCTACAATGGCTCTGTCTTCTTTGTATTTTAAATTTTTGTTGATAATTTCCTGCTTAAAACATCTCAGACCTTTCTCTGCCACACAACTTTCCATATTAACTGACCAATACTTTAGTATTTTCCTACAGTTATCCTGGTCTCCAGACCTTAAGTAAAACAACTTAGCTGTTTCTATTTCTAACTAGTTTCATACCTCTGGGCACACAGACACTCCCTGTATTCCTTGCTGACATTTTCTAGAGCACAAAAACGGAGTAGTTACATCAACATTATAAAAAGAATGACCATTCCTACTTGGTTTTCCAGTAAAATAGTCTTCATTCCTGTAACTGGACTGAAATGCATTGGGAAGGTAAAAACTTGTTACACAGTATGCAGACATCAACGAAAATGTCCAAACCACCATCAGCTTAACTTAAATGTGATTTTTTTTTTTTCTAGCAGTGATTCAAATAAATGTTTCCTATGTATTTAATGAAAACTGACTGAACCTTACAATTTGTTATTATTGTATTTTTTTTTTTTTTTTTTACTTTGGCACTGTTTACTGAAGGTCTGAGTAGCAGTTCATTTGAAATACAAGCTTGTTAAAGCCTCAATGTCTATGTAATATGACAGATAGTGGCCTGGACAAGAGTTTTTTACAGAAAACTTCTTCAGAAGATGAAGAATTAATTTATCTAATATATAGGCAAAATGTACTAATAAATTTGACATTTCTAGTGTATAATCATAACACCAGTATATAATTCAAAGGACTATAAATGTTGAAGGAAAATGTATCAGGTTAAAAATCTGAGACACTATATCAATCAGGAATTTAGGCTCATGGTGGCATAAACACATTGAGTCATTTACTGTTACACTGAGAAATATTCCCAAGGTATGAATAATACCCTATGATTTGCTCAATACATCTTTTCCTTTCAAGGTCAATGCTGCAAAGGAAAAACAAACAAAAAAAACCCACAAAAAGAAAAACAAAAAAAGTCACAACACGACTGGTTTCTCCTTCTCCTGCTTCCAATGAGAGGCTGGTGCATTTTCTAACCACGTTACAGCAAGTTAGGCTTGTTTTCTAAATGAATCTCCATCAGAGAATTCAGTTAAACTTAACCAGTCTGGTGTATTTCATAAGTAGACTCAGGATTTTAACCTTTTGAAAAGATTCGATGATAATGGAGTTGCTATTTTCCTATTAGACCACTTCTGTTCTATGTATTATTTTGAATTCTCTTCACTTACCTACATATCCAAACCTTTTCAGAGGCAGCACATACCTGATCCCCTCCAAATAAGATCTGTGAGGTCATCTTTCAAATAGCCCTTTTCTGTAGCTTACAAACTTTGTTATCATCTTCTTTCTTTCGTAGAACTGACTTGTTGAAAAAAACTGCCTCTGTAGGTTTTTCCATAGCTCTCATGATGGCTGAGAGGGGCAGCTGAGGTTGTGGCCCCTAACCCTCTAAATTGTTTACAGGTGAGGGGATCTTCTGTCCCCCATCTTTTGCCATGGCTGAGTCCAGCTCTCTCTATTAAGGATGCAGAGATAAGACAAAAGGAACCTTGTCTTGATTTTTAGTTTTGCCTAAGCACTTCTTTTGGAGGAGAGTTTCAGCATGACCAGGTGCTCAGGCTTGGAAGCCTGGGCCAACAATAGTAAATGGGGAAGTGTTACTGTTCATATAAGTGGCCTGTTTTATGTAGATAATCACCTGCTTAAGTCAAGTTGCCTTTTGTCTGATGTTCCTTGCTTAGCAGAGCAGTACTGATTTTCATTAAATAGTGACCAATTTCCTAATCAGATAACCACCTGTGATTTTCCTGCTACAACACTACATACTGTACAAAGGTCCACAAAGCTATTGAGACTATTTGGATGAGTACATTTAATTGATTTTTGTATGTTGAAGTACTGTATGACTAATGTCTGTTTACCTGGCAACATGCTGTGATAAATACTAGCACCATATTTTTTCTTTCTACAGGCCATATCACTGAGAAGTACCATCCTTGAAAGCTCTAACCTTTCTGTGCCTCAGTGATTGTACCTATTGTACATAAGAGAGGAGGATGTTCCAAAAATTTTTGTTGTGACGGCAAACACAAATTGGTGTTAAAAAAATCAGGGAGTAAAGTCCATGTGTAAGGGAGAACCTGCAATGGGAAACTAAATAATAAGAAAAGAGCTGCATCAGAAAAATTCTCTATTGCATTATTATGTTGAAATATAATATCTGTAAGCAAGGAAAATACTTAAATACATTTGGAGGAGGAACTGTTGAGATTTTATAAGGCAGAAAGGGGCAACAATGGTTAAAATTATACATGTAGTATAATGTAACTTAGTGTAGTCTGCCATGAGTCCTATCTTAATATGAGGCATTGGCAAGTGCACATTCACACACAATTCAATTTGCTGCTATACCTGCCCATACAACTTACACAAAAACTATGATTCAGCATAATTTTTCTTTTATCCCAAGTCTTTATGGGGTTTTTTTGCAACAGTTTTTAACACAGATTTCCTAAAAGACTTCATACTTGGTACTGTTGGGTGAAAAAAATTTCCTAAAATTAAAAAGCAAAGCTCCAGACCACCAGAAGAATTTAATGACTTTTGCATTGTTCATATAATTTTGACAATGAAAAGCTTAAAAACTTGGAAAGAATAAGAAATTTTAATTCTGATAATTGTAAAACACATTTTCAATTACTTAATTTATAAAGCCTCTAATCTTCTTTGGCAAACCACATCTTTTGATACAAAAGTGGTGTTGCTGAATTTTAATTTCATGAAAAAAAAAAAATGCTTGCTTCAGATCAGTTTGAAGTTATATATTATTTTCTTATTATACCAGAAATTAAAAAAAAAAATATGTTCACATACCTTACACACTGGGATAATAATTTAGCTGTGCCTCTGTGGTGGTAGAGAAATAAAGAAACAGGAATTTGGAATAAGATTTGGCCTGTATGCATGTTATAGTTCTAGAATCAAACACACAATTCAGACAAAATCTTAGGAGAGATGTAATTTCTTTTGGGTCTCAATTAATAAAGTTTGAGGGGCTATTATTCAGTTCTCTGAGATGCCAGATCCTACTGACTACGTGTAGTGTTTAGGTTATGTGCAGAACACATGGCCAGATTTGAGCCAGATGTCAAGTAACAGCCATTTCAGCAAACTTTTCTTCTGACTCTTACATAGTAAGGTTCTTTTTACTTGTAAACTATGTTTCAGAACTGAAGAAAAATATCATGGCTGGTTAACCACAATTTAAAAATAAAGATGAAGTCCTTGAAAATACCAACATTCAAAGAGAACCATGGGAACCTCAAGACATCATTTAGTTGTCTTCCTGCCCAAAGGCACGATCAATTATGCTATTGTCAGCCCTGACAGATGTTATTCGAACTGGTTCTTGAAGACTTCCAGTGTGGGGAGGGGGCGAGTCCAGGATGGGGGGAGTCCCACACATTCTTTCCCATGCTTCACTGTCCCTATCCTTTGAAATGCGACTTTTCTATTTGCAGTTTAAGGTTACTGTCTCCTTCTGCCTGCCAAAATACAGAGGTGGGGATAATCAGGGTCCAACTTGCATCTCCAGACTGTGGCTTTGTACCCTATCTATTCCTTGGCCAGTGTGCCTGCAGATGTGCACTACTTAGGAACTCCTGCCATCTATTCCAGAAGATCTAATGCACAAAAAATGCAGTATGAGTAAAATATATGTTGTTCAATTTGCCTGGAATTATGCACTGTTATGATTGCTGGATAATGTTAATACTACAATTAAATACACTAGTTCAAACATTTCAGCATTGAAAGGTATTATGAAACTCCTGTGTCCATGGTACAATAGAATGGAAACAAAGTTGTTAAATATATATACACTTTTATATATATATAAATATATGCACATATCTATCTATTGCTTCCTAATCTGCATACTTGCACATGCATACAACATATTATTACATGTATTAAGTTAGACAAACACCACCTTCTTTTTTTCATCAGCAACATGGCTTTGTAGGCTTCTCAAATATCAACTCTCTCCCCCTGCAAAAACCCCAAGAAGCTGCAAACATAAATCTTGGAGTCAGCGAAATAAAAAATAGACACTTTATTACACCACAGAATTTCCCTCCGCTTTCTCTGTGGTATCATTTGAAGCCTTCTTTTTAAAACAGAAGTTGAACAAATGAATCCTTCTGTCCTCACTTTCAGTTGTCAGCAGTGCTTGAGCATGAGATGAAATAAATTGCCAGGCTCTTTCATCTTCTATAATCAGCTCTGCACAGCTGAGTACACCCACAGCCCTGCAAGCTGCCTCTGCCAGCACTAATTCTATATGGAATGGGAAGTCTTTGTTAGTGCCACGTTTCTAATGTTCTACACAGGAGTGAGTTTTATTATTTTTATTTCTCCCTTTGTCTCCTGTGCACTCTCATCCAACTGATAAGCAATTGTACAATCCATTTTCTGCAGGAGAGAAGCTTTTAGGTGGTAACATTATTTTCAAAATGCTTGATGTAGGGTACTTCTATTTCAATGAGTACCACTACCACTGATGGTATCAGTGCTTTTGCAACACAATGCTTACAAATCGGAGTTGTCTCAAAGAAGGTTTACTTTTGTCTCTTTACCACACTTGCCCTGCTCAAGAACAGCACAGAAGACATCAGACAAGAGAGGACAAGACTATCCAAAGACTTGCAGGTAACCTAAAATTTCTGGGTGGTATCATGTACAAAATTAATCCTCTAGGAAGTGAGAGCCAATTAACTGAAAATCTGGCATTGTACATACAGAGACAGGGAGATATGCTTTGCTGATGCACTTAAATGCACAGGTGATGGGTAATACAACAGTGACACTCCTAGCCTTCAGGTCAGCCGAGGGCAGGTCAATAGAGTGAAATGTGTTCTGGGCATCTGTGCAAGCCGCAGCAGTCCTACTGAGAGCATCGTCCTACTAACCACTCCCACTGGCAGCCTCTGAATGTGTTGCAAAGACAAGCTTGCCACAGAAACTGAATTGTGATAATCTGATTCCACCTCAGAGTTAGTCCTTGAAGGCTGAAACTGTACAAACTTAAACATTTGAACACTGCCTTCTGTAACTGGCCTAAGGACTGATGATTTCATGCCTTACCCTGTTCTGGTATGCATTGGATATAGCTAAATAAAAGTTCTGCATGCTACAATTCAGTATTGACAAGTTTAAACTGTACAGCAGAAATGAAACTTTCTCCAATCTTTTATTTCAAGAAGAGGAAAAGAAACTTTTTCTACATGTTAAATTATGTGAGTAGTATAGTTTAAGATCTGGTTACAACCTGGTTTCTCCTGGGCTGGTACGTTCTTTGAGAAAGAGTACATTAATTAAGCACTACAACCTAGCAGGTGGTGAAGTTCTATCATAAAACAATCACAATCCTGACCAGTTAGGAGGTAGAAGCAAAACACCTCGCTACCTCTGAGAATCTGATTATCCCAAGACATCCACAAGCAACACATTTTGTTTATTAAAGCTCTTATAATTAAGTAGTCTTATAATTCAGAAAATTATTATTTTAGAATCTGATTAAGAGAAAGGTGACCATTAAGGATAATGTGTAGAAAAGACTTATATATAATTCTACCTTTAAAAAATGTTTTAACAGCCAAAATTATTGCTGCCTTTGCCAAGTAGTTTTCAGTCTTCAAGTCACAGCTGAAAATGTTGTTAATAATTTTTAAATTACCACATATTCACTGTTGACCTCTAAATCACCTGGTTGATCTTTGGGCACAAGAAGAAAAATTATACGCATTTTTTCCAAGGTATGTGTATCTTCACTGCACTAAACTGAATTTCACTCTTGTCAGGGCTGAGGGATACAGCAGGCACACACTACACTCTTGGAGCTACTCAAGAGGGGAAAGCAGATTTCTGGGAAGTCTTGTTCTCCATCTGGTGCTCACTGACAAATTTTGTTATGAGAGCTTTCTGGAAAATACATTTCACTTCCTGACTCTGATGATTTTGTGATGTGTCTGCTCTCACCCAGCTACATTGAACAACACTAAGGAAGCTGTACCATTACAAACATGCTTCCAGAGGACCTTCCTCTTCAAGAATGCTGCAAGTTTGGCTTTCAAAAGCTGAGCGGGCAAACTAGGTAAAAACCCTTTTGGTTGAAGGGTAACTATTCCTTCACAAAGGTTTCATGTTATTTACAAGTATCATACAACCATAAAATGTAGATGTGGTATGTCACTTCTCCTTGCACAATCACTCACAGATCAGAATAATAACTTACAAACGCTACACATTCATAAGTATGCAAAGCTCTGGAAAGCAAACCCTGCGGCTACATCAGATGTAGAAAAGGATTTGGAACAAAAGCAGTATCTAACTACTAGGTATGTATATAAGTGGACAAAAAATCTCCCAGAGTTGAACTCTGGGATGTTGCATATCTGAATTAAAAAAGGGAATGCTGAGTCCATTTCTAATATCAAGAGAAGTAAAATAAAGTTAAATAAAGGAATAGGCTATAAATTTACAGCCACTTTTATGGTCTCTTATCATGCAAATGTGGAGGTTTCAGGGTTTACCTCCTGGCCACAGCTCTTGGTAGCTCCTGGATTGCTGACTCCCCAAGCCAGGATGCAGGTGCAGAACTCCCTGTGCCATTTTTCTTTTCTGTCATTGTGAATCTGGCCAAACAAACAAACAAACAAACAAAAGACTAGTTTATGGCTATGAGGGAGGAAATGCTGATATCCATAAGCATTAACAACAAATAGCTTCTCTTTTTGATATCTCTGTCTGGTAAAGAACAACCCCATCCAAAGCAATCCTCCACCTCATTAGAGAAAAGAAGAGCATCACAACAGTTACCTGGAAGTGAATGAAATCAGTACCTCTCTCCCAAAGCAGTGAATTTTTTGAAAGATATTAGGCCTAGCAGGATATTTTCTCTCTTGCTCCCCATCATCTGTGGGCAATAATAACCTTCTTTGCACAAAATATAGATGCTGCAGGTTATTTACAGTAAAGAATATAAAATCAAATCCATATGCATAAAATAGCATACAGACATGCATGCAGTAGCTATATTCTTGCTACTGCTGAAATATTTAAGAAACCTGCTGCAAAGCAGTTTGTCTAAGCTTAACCGTATATGTATTTGAAAAGATTAAAGCAAAATTAAGATGTAGTGTGATTATTGCTATTTATTGCAGCTAATATAAATCAGAACATTAAATATTAGCAGAGAATATTGCCCAGTGCCACCACCTTTTCTTCATTTAACAATAATTTAATCTAAGAACTTTAAAAAGAATTTTATTAGTTAAAATATGCACCTTTAAGACTCAGCAAATAGCTATGTTCCAGGTAATTTTTTCCAAATACCTGTGTCATTCCCACATGTCTGCTGTCTACAAAAAGCTCTTTGTGAAATATGCTAATTGAATTTAGCTCAACATGGTTTATTGAAGGCTAATAGATTTGATATAAAAATAGTATTCAGCTAATAGAGAATAGATGGAACTGAAATATAAGTAAATGAAAGAAACCTTACAAACAGGTGCACAGATAGATTGTAGCACATTAAATGTCAGTGAGCAAGATATTTGCTTTTTAATCTCTTCTAGCTGTGTTTGTATTTAGAGAAAAGGAGTTTATTCTTGCAAAATATGTTTCATAACCCTCTCAGTGGTAGATTGATTGGCAGAAGCTTCTTTCTTACCGTTCTTTTGTATAATTAGCTATTAGATCTTGATACTGTGTTTCCTGTGTTCGGCAGTGGTTTTCCTTCTGAAGTCGAAAGAAACTTCCTTATTAACTACAGCTGGCACAAGACTAAGACCACTGACAGAGAAATTTGCTTTCAATCATATATTCCCATTACCAGTAATACACAGCATATGGGTGAAAGAGACACAAGAGGCAACAAGTACTTTCAACAATGCTGAGAATCACAACCTTGCCATATTGTACATTAAAATTACATTACATCCAGCAGTCAAGGAGAACTTAAAATATGTTGATATTACAAGTTTATAATATCCTTTCTACCAAAGTGTTGATATGATTTTATGGTACGGGGATTTGTACAATTCTAGATAGAACTGTTACTTTATTAATGGTTACTTATTAAATTTCTGAGATTGCAACTACTTACTCTGCAAGGCAGAGTTCATAGGCTGTGGCCAAATCCTTCTGGCTCTGGAGGGAGTCTTTAGAAGGAGGTGCACAGCATGTTATCACAGGGCAGATTTTCTACAAAGTACTTCTTTGATCTTTTTTTGCTTTATTGTTCCTGTGTTTTCATCACTGCAGAGTCAAGGGACCTTGTTATAGTCACTAGACTGCCAGTGAGGGCAATAACATTTTAAGCACATTGATAATAGTGTTCACTGGGAAAACCACTTGTATGGATGTAGATTTCCTTCTCAGAAAATTAGGAGTGTGCAGCAACACAACTGAATCCCAAGCTGAAGTTCCTAAAACTTTAAGACTTTCTAGAATTACCATTTTTGCACCCTTATTTCAGAAATGGGACCCAAGTGCAGTACTTGGATCCAGACCCACACACAGATCCAAGCTGTCCCTATAGGGTGCTTGATGTAACTTCTGTTGAAGCCAATGGGAGACTTTCCACTGACTTCATTCAAAATGCATCAAACCCTTGGCTGAGAAATTATTTAGACAGAGGAATCCATCTCATCACTAATTTTAATAAACATGTTTTTAAACTTTACTTACAACATTTTCCATTAAGAAGAAAAGCTAACAAACTGAAACGCCTGTTGGATATGTATTCTTTCTTGACAATATATTGCAAAGACTTTTTGATAACAAATTAAAATGCTCATACAAAATACATATGCTCATTTTTCTATGCATATACTATTAAGATTTACAGCAGACAAATTGTGTGTTGTTTAAAAAAATGCAAAGAAAATTTGGTTATGCTATCTGAATCTAAATGTTAATGGAAAACCAACAATATACATGTGGTTTAGAGAAAAAACAATTGACGTTAAGCCAGGTTACATTCAGTATTAATTTTAGAGATTACAACTCTATACAGGTCTCCTGAGAGTGAAAAACCTATGTCTGTCTTTTTCTCTGTTGATTCTTTGTGAAATGTAGTCTGTATGACTAGGGTTTTATGCATGTGGCAGTACCTTGGTTTTACTAAGAAACAGTGGAAATTTCCTTAGAAGAAGAGGAGCGGGAGAGGGAGATGGGAAGTTTTTTAAAGAAAAAAAAAACCAAAACAACACAACACCCTACTATGAAAATAAACTATCCACAAGTGCTGTCTTTCTAAAGCTAACAAGTTCCAACAACTGTTAATTTTGTCTGGTTCCTTGGTGGAAGGTTTATATTGCAGACACATTCCCAATTATGTTGTAATCCATCTCAAAGGTGGCATGATATCAACACTCCAGCAGCCAGGGCCAAGTCTGCTGGTATGGGGGTAAGAGAAGGGCATCAAAAGAGAAACAAATCTTGGTTTCTGCAGTTCAAAGACCCATCCCACCAAAGCAGAAGGAGCTTACTTTGATTTTATATTTTGGTAAGAAAATCTGACATGAGTTTGTTTGTGTCTATTTGGCTTCTGCCAGATGGAAAGGTTTGCTCATCAGAGGCAGCTGTTTTAGCAAATTACCTCACTGTGGTATAATGACTAGTTATAACAGGCTATTGAAGAAAATCCTTTCGTTTCCCAGTGAGGTCATGATAACTAGAAACAATTTCAATAAGATTTTTATTTTCTTTGGAAAGGATTCAGCTGGAAAGACTGGTGATACAATGATGTATTTCATTTGTTTGTATTTCTTTTTTATATGTATTACACATTTGGTTTTGCCTTCAACTAATGTATTTATTATTTTCTCTGGGGTGACATATTTCATTATTTAAAAATATAGTTGCAATTATACTTGAAGGAAGGTACTCTATATGCAATATGTCTTACTGAAAAAAAATTCGAAAAACTCAGAATGAATTAATTATTTTCCCTTTATACACCAACTCTGTGTGCTACAATGTTCACAAGGGAAAACGTAGAGCAAAATAGGTAGCAAAAGCTGCTTATAGGCTACATCCAAAAGGGTTATTTGAAGGGAAAAAGTTTTTTTGGGAGTTTGAGTGAAGTTGTCTTGGTTGTTTTGAAGAGCTGAAACAACTATCTTTTTCTCATTTTAATTCCCTTGCTGTAACTTTTTTCTAGAAACACAACTAGCATGCTGTAGAATAAAGTACCACAGAAGCTTAACATTTGGCAGGGATATGGTCCCCTGGTCACAGAGGTGCCTTTGGAGATCTAGTAAAAATTGGCTGTGACAAGCTCTGGCAGAAGCCATGCTTCCTGTGGCCACTGCAATTGCAACAGCCCTTGCATTTGTGGAGACAATGTCCATTTTGTCAGCGTTTTTTTCCCCCACTCCATTTTGAGATATTTACTAAAGGCTGTATTCTCAAAATGGGATTTGAACAGCATATACAAAACACCTTCATCCTAATAGGCATATTTCCATCCAAGAATTTGTGTGTTAGTTAGCCTTGCCCAAGCAGTCCCTAGAAGAGATATTCTTCCCAGAGCACATCCCCACACCCAGAGAGCTTAACAAGCAAAAGTCTTGTGGCTTCCTCTCTGATCAAGTGGTTTCATTCAGTCATCTTTCCTTTGTTTTAGTAGGAGATAAACTCAGTCCCACCTAGAGGTCTTTTAGGACACAGCTACAGAGATTGTCCAGATACTAATTCTCCATGAGGCAAATTTCTTGCTGCCAGTCACATTCAAAACACTTGGTAAGACCCCCCTCACAATTAGATACAAAAAGCTATTCACCATATATGGATTCTATAGGTTAAACTGATCAGCAGTAGACTACACATCAGCACTAGAGCCTTGACTGCAATATAGTTTAATACAGTTTATGACATCTGGCTATGGGAAGGGCATTCCTTAGGCACCCAGGCATTTTTTTAGGCCTTTCTGAAGGGTGTATAATATTTCAGCTCAGTTAGCCAGCTCTGTGGTTGCACAGTTCACTGGTGTCAGACAGCCCCTCTAGGCTAGCAGCCACAGCAGCAAATTTAGTCTAGACAGAGCTCTTATTTACTTTTATGACTGCAAGCGTGTACTTTGAGTGCACAACTTCACTGAGCTGCTCACAGTGAAGCCCACATATTATTTTCAGAAGCAGCGACCAACACAGAACCTACCAGCAGGTTAAAACACTCCCTTCACCCTACATGGTTGTCTTGCTTGTAATTTGCTACTGGTTGCTCATTTTTGTCACAGTATTATGAAGTTTTCTACAGAGTCCTTCACTATTGAACCACTTCAGCACACGTACTGTCTACTGAGTGTATTTTAAGCATAGTATTTACCATCTCTACCCACTTATTAATAAAAAACTGAAGTGCAATCACTTTTTGCCAGTTAGGAATTAGTAATTTATTCTTCCTCTTACTTTCCTGTTTTAGGACTCAAATCACTTACACAACAAAAATTCTTTTACCATATGCTGAATACACAGTATAAGGTACACTCAATTAGCACAATGTGGGAATATATACTATTTATGGCTCATGTCTCTATCTGGATATCCAGTCTGTATTTCACTTACATAATTCACATAAACTTAAATTTTTTTCTTTTTTTTTTTTTTTGTCAAAAAAATAGATCATAATCATATGTAGCAGCAGAGTTTTATTTCAAGAATATGTTACTCAATTCCCAAATCATAGAAAACCTTCACTATTATCCTATCTCTAGTCCACCTGGGAAGCCAGCTCGACTTAATAGCTTGTTTTTCTGTAAGCATACTTTGGGGATTTATTAACCTGCAGTATTTCCTTCTTTATATCATCAGACATATTATTTGGGGAGGGATCTTTAGATAGTGGTGTCACTTGGGAAATCTTTTGGAGACTTACATTCCCCATGAACCTTGTTTTTTGCTGGCCTCTGGGAGAGAAGACAAGTGTGTGTGTGGGCAGGATCGACAGGTTACAGGCAGAGAAGCAGGCTGCTGGTGGGGAAGATGCCAGCAGTAGTGGGAGCCACACCGGGAAGAGCTCAGAGAAAACTCCTGGGAGCCAACACTCAAATGTAGGACTGGAGGGCACAGCCTGAACTGTCACCTCTGGCCCCCTGCAAAAGCAGACAGTTATGCAACCAGCCAGTCATCAAAAGGGTCCACAGAGGCCCTGCCTCACATCCCTCACATGCTCTCTCAGCCATTAAAAATTTTCTGATGCCCCACAGCTAAATTAAAATCTTTAGTACAAAACCAAAGCCACAGAAACTATGTAGTGTCACAGGAAGTGAAGGAGAAAAGAACAAGGACACTTTTAATGTACTAAACCCACGAAGTAGCAGGAAATGTGGAAATTACCAAATTACTTTAGAAGACAGATTGTGCCATGGAGAGAGACAAAATAATTGCAATAGGCCTGGCAGTATGACCGTGGGAAAAAAAAAATTCTTGAAGACATATTTGGCAAACTACAAGCATGTATAAAAGTGATACCAAGAAATACTGCTAAGAGAAGCAGAAAACTTTGCTCTTGACACTCTACATTGAAGTATGGTAGCCTTATTTCCAATTGTGCCTCAGAGCAAAAAGTATATCAGGAAACGGTGAGAGTATCTGCACTCATTTAAAATGTTCATGCACGCATAGTACTCGCAAAGCCCCATTCAGTCATGGGATAGGGTCTGCCCGATGCCCAATTTCCAGGTAATCCAGAAAACCCTGCTGATTGTGAAATGAACTATGTTTATTCAAGGTCTTCTGGTCCTTGATCACTTTTCACACAGGTGGCAAAATATACTTTTCTCATTAAAAAATCCACATATTATTTCTGCCCTATGACTTGGAGTGAAGAAAGTTACTAAAATTTATCTAACACAGGCAAAACAATGCATTTTCTTCTTTTCATTCCAAAAAGTGACTAAACTACATTCCACAGAACTAAAGAAAGCTCTGTCCAAGACAAATAAAGGTTTTAAGACTAAACAGTTACAATTAATTTTCAATTGTCTCTTAATGTTTGTTAACACAAAGGTTAAGTGGGTTTAGAATTAGGGAGTGTTCTTCCCGCAGAGTTTACTTGTTACAGGATTGGGAATAAAGGCATACTAAACTTTGCAAACATGGTGTTTTCTGAAAAGACATCCACTGTCTTCCAAGGGATTTTAGACACAGTATTCCACAGCACTGAATGACAGACAAACTGGGAACAGCTGCATGAGACAAAGGACTTTGAAACATGCAAGGTTTTCATTTTATTAACCAGAGCACATATAACTAATCTTGGAATGTAGATAGTTATTCTTTTCACAGCAATTCGCCTTGCTTCATTAATATGCTGCTGAACATTTGCTTGGGACTTTGTTTTGTTGTTTGTTTTGGTTTGGTTTTTTCCCTCAGGAGTTAAATCTATTTTGCTGAGGTCTTTTTGTTGTTTGTGGTTTGTTGTTTTTATTTTGGTTTTTATTTTTAAAATTATAATTAGAATAGATTACATGCATTAAATATGGGAACATCTACAGTCAGGCACTGGCACTCCAGAAGGCAGGAGACTGACATTTGACCTTAAAGTATTAGAAAAGTCACAGACATTTGGACCAACACATAAGACACACAGTTCCTTTTCTTTTATCTTACAAAGAAGAGGTGAATTTGGCACTGGGCAAAAAGGAAAACTGTAGCCAGAATGCTCATGAAACTTACACCTTTCTGCAGCACTTTGATTTAACAGAAATATCTAAGGAGACAGTAGCAGAAATGAGAATCAGGCATGATTCTGTAGCATTATAATATATAATTTGGAGAATTCCTTCCAGTTCTATTTTTTTACCACATATTATATATTATATAGCTTCCTTCAGAATCAAAAGGACAAAATTGTGGGCTCTATCTTTAATTAATTCAGTGGAGGTGTTTTCTGCTGTTTCAGCTGATGCTAGTATGTAGACCTTGAACTGAGATATCTGAGGAACCACTGCATATTAACATCTTCCATGTCCACTTCAAGCACTAACCTTTGGCAGTGGTGCAGAGACAGCTGAGAGGGATAATGTTGTAAATATCCCCATTAAGGCTTGCCAGAGACCATGAGCCAGAGTCCTCAACATGAACATGTTATCTTTAAGGACATGGAAGATTTGTGATGTGTTTTATTCATGTCTCAAAATAATGTCTTGTCCTTCTCCAGTCTGTGTGCTTCCTTGTTCCCACAAGCACACTGTCTCTCATCATCTCTTTCCTTCACACTGCCACTACAACTAATTCACTGAGAGCAAAACCTTGCTAATTTTTGTTGCTGATCTAGCTGATCAGCACAATGCAGTCTCAGGGCTATTTTCCTTCTACAGAAATGCTGTTAACTGGATAAAGCCTCTGCAAGCAGCATTGCAGTTGACAGCCATTTCTCAGAGGAAGTCCCCCTCCCTCAGAGTGCTGAACCATTACACAAGCTAAACTCATCATGTATGAAGGCCAGGCCAAAAATTGCACCCCAGGCTTTTTGAAGCACAAGCCAATGCATTAAGCAGCTAAGCACTCAGCCTGCCTCCCCTGTGCTGTAGCTACAGCAGTGCTTTGAGCATCTCTTGGGGCTCACTGTAAATTAACTGCTACTTCTTAACTGAAATGCCTTGGTACAGCATAATAATGAATCCATAACAATAGCTTTATACAGTATATTACTATTCTAATCAGATATTTTATCAGTAGCAGTATACTTCTTAAAGCTACCAATTCATTTGCCGCTTTTACCTGGTAGAAATCCTGCTGCTATGACAATGGATAGATGTAAAGCGAATGTTCTTTCAGAAACTTCCCCTTCTGTGAGAGAAAAAGAGAGGGAAAGAAATCACAGTAATTTCCAGCCATTTGTGTTAAAAGACAAAGAAAACAAGAATAATTCAAAAATTATGTGCTGGGCAGCCGGCATTAATATTTATGTTGGCATTAATATTGATAAGAATGCACCTTATGCTTTGTTGTCTACCCCCAGCATCCTTAAGTTCCCTGTTATTCAAGCTAGTAGCCATTAGCTCACATCTTCCTCTGTACACAAAGCTTCAAAAAGCCTTGGCAGGGCTCCAGCTCACTTACGCTTAAATGGACACTCAAGCTTCGACGGACACACAGCTAAATAGAGGCCAATAATTCAATACAGTATGACTGTACTGGGGCTACTAGTAAATCCATCAAGCAGTAAATATCATCTGAAGCCAATGCAAGCTTTTATCTTTCCAATTTTTTGTATGTCTGTGTGAAGCCCAGACATTCAGCGAATCATGTAATTTATTCTGCAGTGCAGAGCCTGGGCTGCCTCAGACGTCGTATTGACTTTTTCCCATCTGTCAGGGGCAGTCGCTGCTCTGCTTTTGTGCAAACGCATCACATTGCATTTATTTATTTATTTAATCCCACTCTCTGGCGCAATTGGGCAAGGACACATTTTCGTAGATCAACAAATACTAAGAAAAGCATCTGAAAACCATTACAACAGCATGTTAAACATTTGTCCTAACCAGTTTGTTAAATCAGCAAATATATTTCCAGTAAACACTTGTAATGGCTCGGAAAGGACTCCCTGCTGCAATGTTTTATTCAGGCTCAAATATGCCCTGTTATTTTCTTTTGCTCTTTAGGTCAGCAGAGATGCCAGTATAATGTAAATAATACCAAACAGCTGGGCATATTGACTTATGGTTCACATTTGGGTGGATATTCAGACACAGAAGATGATACAGATATAAAAATAGATGGCACAGATCACGCTAGCATTCTGTCCCAGAGCTGGAAGGAACAAAATTGCCCTTACAGGGAGAGGACATGTTATCTTGTGAAAGCAGCCAAGCTGGCCACAGCCTTCCTTCCAGAGATGGGCAGGTGGCATCACTACCAACTAAGTCCTTGGGGCTTCCCCCACACACTGGCATTGGTGGCAAGAGAAAAGCACCAGCATTTGCCACAGGACCATCCTGCAAGGGAGCTACAAAGACAAAAAAGGCCTTGGTCAGGTAGGACAAAGTCAAAGTTACACACTGTGGAAAGCTTGTGTTTGCAGGGCATGTTTTAGTAGCTGGACCAAACTTACACATCATATCAAGCAAAAGAGTCAGGGTCAAAATCTACCTACCTTAATTCTTTGACATAAGAAGAGTTTTTATTTTGAAGGGAGAGAGGTAAGATACACCGGCTGTCTACTCTAAAACACAGGTCCGTTTTTTAAAAAAACTCACACACTGCATATATACATATATATACCCAAACTGCCTGTTCACAGCAGCATTCAGTCCATATCATGTCCATACACACAATCTGGTCCAAAAATGCTCCCAGGCTCTGTATGCAAGCAACATGCAACTGTTAGGATTCACCTGACTCAGAACCCAGACCCTTGTATTTCTACTGCCTTTGGTGTGTGTGGCTGACTTTTAATTCAAGCTCACGATACTTACAGCAGAAACAACCACACTGCAGGTACAGTTCACTTTTGACTTCCCTCAGTGGCAATTAATTGCAAGACCCAAACCGGACATGTTAGTTATCTCGTATGTCTTTGCAACAAGAGATTGCAAGAGCAGACTAGGCTTGCTGGTTATTGCAGTCCCATGTGGCAAGACCTTCTGGCTCTCCTCTGGGTTGGGTGTGAGCATGTAGAGGGCCAATGACTTTCATTCCATATGGTTCAATGGCAAACATTACAGTCAGTGGCCAGAAAGTTGCCTTCTTTTTAACTTTCTTTAGCCCAGGAAAGCTCCCCCCGCACCCCTCCCAAGCCCTGTTGCTTAGCAAGTGATTAGAGATTTTATTCTACGCTTCTGTAGTGGGCATGGGAGATGTGTGCCACATCAGGCATTTTCTGACAACAACCATTTTTTAGGTATGCAGGACTCTGAGATTCACATTCCAATTTGCCACCTGCAGGAGGGAAACTTCCATAGCCAGGTATGCAGCAGCTGCTTCTTGGTTGTATACCAGGACATGGTGGACCACTATGGTTGATTTATCAATACTAACATATACCTTGTGTCTGACTCTTCAGATATTTAAGCACACTTTTTTCTTGGGACAAGCCAGCATCCTTTTCTAAGCCACAGGCAGGAAGACTGGTGGCTAGAGGAAAATTAAAGCTCTAAAGACTCCTAAAAACTGTGCACATAGAGCAACAAGAAATGACAGACAACTTAAAACATCAAAAATATTTATTCCTTCAGGAATACTGAAAACAGAGCCAGTCTCATAATACAATAACCCAATAAGGAAACTGAAAGCCAGCAATAGCAGAAAAATCAAAACAGTAGGACAGCATGCAACTTGATCCTCCAAAACTCATGAAACATTTGCGAAGTCACAAGCACAAAAATTCCCCTAAAGAAAAATTAATCAATAACATAAATTTCAATAGGTGTAGTCAATAAACATTATCCCAAATGTAAAGTATTTCATCATCCTTTAACAGTTCAGATAAAACTGAAGAACACCCATCTAGGTTGCCTGGTGGGACAGGGCTTGGGTTCAAGCCATCCCCCACCTTCCTTTGGTGCAGTTTTCACTGCCAGATAATCCTGTTGTCTTACGTTACTCCAGACTCAGCTAAAACTCAGGGCTCTCTGGACAGTCAGGAAGCTTAGATGCAGTGAAAGCTCAGGCCCAAGATAGTAACATAACACAGACATAGTATTTTTAATAAAATAACATATCTCCAGTACATTTTGAACCTCACTGGCGTGTCAGTTATAAACCATAGTATTTGTATATGAAGGGAAAGAGTAAGGAAGGAAAAAACAGTTATAATAATATTGTTACTCTGTGGGTATGATTCCCATAAAATGATTTTGCATGAATTTCATCTAATTTGAGGGTTTGTATATATATTTTTTTTTTCCTGTTTCTGTGGCAAAGTAAATAAATTACACAATGGAATTAAGCCTGTCTCAGAAAAATCAAAACCATGCTCTCTGTGATCTAGGTCCTTGCAGGTGCTGAATAATACCAGCTATACTGAAATTTACAACAGAGTAATACTCTTCATTTTTCTGGATCACAGCCTTAATGTACAGCCCTAAATACCATGGGGATATAGGTTACGCTTTAAGATATCAGCACAGAGGCATCTGAGGCTCTTCACTGTCTGCACTCCTCCATCTTATTCTCTTCTCTTCCCACACATGCATAAAAGCATGCACACACAAACACACTTGTAGAGGGCATAGCCCGCATTCAGTGCACTCTAACTAACCTCCAGTTAAAAAGTACTGCCTGGAACACATTACTTACAGTATCCTGAAAAGGAGCGTGCTGCTTCTCTAAAGAAACACATTAAAAGGCACCTCACCGAGCAATTCTCCAACACCTGACAGCAATTAATGTAAGCAGAAACAGGAAACATCATCAATTATCTAAACCAAAATGAATATGTAACATTGACCTTCTCCAGCACTCATCAGTTTTATATCTCCACCTGAATAAACTCCAGGGAAACAAAACCACAAGACAGATGTACACCACAGAAAGAGAGTTCTCTGTCTCTGTGGTTCTCCTCAGAGTCTCTAGTTCTGTGAGACTCATCTAGTCAATCCTTCAGTTTTGATATATGCACCCTTCCCTCCTATATTTTGAAATCCCATATTCCTACGTGTGCATTTCAGATTTCTCTTGTCAAACAAAATAGGCCAGACTTTTCAGGCTGCAAGAAAGTGATCAAAGAGCAGTAGATGTTTTCTGTGAGTTGTCACCCCTTGATTTTACTGAACAACAACAAAAAAAGAAGTATCTACAAGATATGCTTATTTGGACAATAGAGAGAAGGGGTTTAAAAGGCTCAAGAATAACTGTTTTCCAGAGCTCTACTTGTTTTTTTAATGCAGAACTGAGAGTATCGAGGAAAACATTACAATCCAAATAATCACAGACTTGGATCTGGACAGACAGTATTTCAAGGGAACATGAAATGTATTAGCTAATGTAATTCCGACATAACACATGGCAGAAGGAAAAGGGTATTTGGCACACTAATAGCTAAAGATTTTCAGAGCAAAGCCTATTAGACACAAAGTACAATAAGTCCTTTGTGACTGTTCAAGCTAAACAAGGCTTGAAGTGCTGCTGTCTGTTGTTCCCCCAACTCCTATTAGCAGTTTCAAGGAAACTCACATGAGTGCTTCAAGCAAAATAACACAAGCTTGCACAAGGTCATCTGCTTAAAATCCTCCTACAGACACCCAGAATCTTGACTAATTGTGTCAGTGAAGTGAACTATTTCATTACCATGGAGGCAAAGTACATTACTAGCCCAGAGGACCATATCCATGTTATTCTTACTGTTGTGATGACATTAAGGACATTTTAGGCTTTCCATCGTTAGTATTTTTTTTCCTTGGTTTGAAGGAACAGACCAATAAAATTGGCAGGGAGCCAAAGAATGGCACAGAAGATGTCAGCACAGAAGCTATTCAAAGAAGTAGTGGTTTAGAACTGAGTTTTGAAAGAGAAATAAATTATTCCACTTACTGTCAGGGATTTTACTTACATATTTACTTACTATACCTCTGTACCTCCTAATGACTTCATTAATAACTAGTTTTGAATAGGAGATATCCTAGGTGTCACCTATTTACTTTTTTGAGGGGAAGGAAATCTAAACCATTTCTCTCTGAAGAAACTCAGTATTGCTTGCAGCTGCCACATTCAGCACCTACAAAGTAAAACACTCTTTGATGCAGTCCCTAGGGGAGGTTCTTAAAAAGCTTGTGCAACCCATGCAGAAGAGTGGCCACACAGAGGCAGACTAGTCATGGGAGCAGGGGTGAGGCACCTCCAGCAAGGACGCAGAAAACATCTCTCCAGGAAATACACAGCAATATTGGAGGCTGGGCTGGTTTGGACTTTCCTAGATGAACCACCTTTCACCAGCAGCTGTGGACTTGTGGTATCCCACAGCCCCTCAGCTAGCTCTATCGTGCAGTACACTTTGGGAAAGTCTTTGGGCCAGCAAGCAGCAGTGCAGTGCAATGCCAGGAGATGTACTACTCCTGCCAGGACTACTAGCTGCCACCCTGGCTGCATGGTGAGGCAGAACCAGCTTCAGGAACAGTGAGCTGTAATCAGCTCAGTGGGTTAGGCACAGCTGGAGTTGCACAGAGGTAGAGAGGTCAAAAAAGGAGATATTTAAGAGTCTAAAGAAAGTATCATGTCCAAAAAAATTGTCCCCTTACTCATAGTGACAGTCAGGCACATCTAACAAATACTTAAGCATTCTAAATATCTTTTTATAAATAACTTCAAATGACTTGATCCAATTCCTACCAGCCTTTGGCAAAGACAGAGATCAAAGCCAGCTTGTTTTTGCAACTCCCACCGCACCCCTCTAACTACTGAAGCTCTTTCCCCTGTGTACAGCCAGTCGCTGGGACTTACTGCCACAACGTATCACTGTAGCAAAGACTTCAACAGGATCCAGAAGCAGATTAGATATTCATACACATAATAAAATATTGTAAGTTGAGAAAGTAAGTACTAAAAATGACAGTATTAGAAGAAATATAAACCGTCAGAGTCTGGGATTAAATCAGTCTCCCCAGGGGTGGAAGCAGTTATACAGAGCTTGGACAAGGCTTGTCCAAAAAACTAAATAGTCCAAAGGATCAGAAACAGTAATGATACCAAGAAAAAGTTCTCTGACTGCCTCTCTGAGTGAATGTTACAAGTTCAGAAAATCTTTATAAACTGTTAAGCAGCAGATTTTTTTTTTAAGCACATTTATATTTTTATACAGTAAACAGTTCTGTAAATGTTAAATATCCTTACCTGTACTATGTAATATACCTACACTTCCTCCATTCTTTTACTCTTGCTTAGTGTAATAATCAATTTTTAAATAACAATGGATTTGAATTAAAGCAAAACATTTCTACCACACTCATCCATACCAATATTCATAACATTCAAACCTATCCTATCTGCTATTCAGGCAGTTGTGTCATTGTATACCAATTCTACAATTATCTAAAGTGTAATTAAAAAATACAAAGCAGAATAGTCCAGAGAAATAACTGCAGCTTGCGCTCAAAACCATGTGCAAGCTATAATCCAGCTGCTGAACATATACAAGTCACTTTGTAGGAGCCATCCCATGCCCCAAACTGTAGCAGCTATCAAGAGCTATTCTAAATAATTGTAAAGGCTTGAGCTGTCATGACTGTAACAACTGCATGATATCTTTTGATGGTTGTGTGTATGCACCAGGTTGAAGCACTGATGAGCAGATGTTAGGGACCTTTCTTCTCAGTTCAACATCATCTTCTTCAACTCAGTTTGACAGGAACAAACAGAAGTCTGAAGCCATGTATGCAAGAAAAATGGACACTTTAGTGATCCCACAGCTGTATGTCAGGTCACTGACACAAAGGGCAGTTGCCAGCCTTCTGTTGACTTCAGTATGTCTGGACTTTCCAAGCAAAACATGACCTTCAATTTCAAGAGTAGGAAATTCTAGTTTGTGAGTGTGTATTGCCTGCCAATGAAGATAATGAATATAGAATTTTTAAAAAACCTTTAAATAGGATAAGATTCAGCTTAGGCAGGATTTACCTGAAATTGTCCAGACTGACTGAATGGGGATAATTTCTCCGGAAGAAGATGCTGTTCTTCAGTCAGGCTGTTCTTAATGTGAGTTAATAATGGTCTACTAAAAGCTGTAATTCTCATTTAGCTACTGAAAAAAGCGAGAGCAGCACTCCTTACAGTGGACAATCATTCTTTATCAAGTACTAATCATCCCATCATCAGAAAGATTTGAGACTTGACTACATACAGAGATTTATTAGGATACACGATACCTATGTATTACACCAGTGGGTGTTCAGTTGTGTAGTTTTTATTTTCCATGTATATACCTCTAGAAGTGAGTCTAAGATACGAGTAGGGAAAACATTTTTTCCCACTTTGAAAGAAGAGTAGCCAACATGTAATGGACAAATGGAAAACAGTAAGTCATGGCATTAGCCTTAAAACAACTGTTAGCTATATTTTCATTTTAGGCAATTACATATTTGATATTAAGATCTGGCTGTGGTTTAAAGGGCCACCTAAGCCACCATAAAGAGCCACCATAAGCCACCATAAAGAGCCACCATAAGCCACCTGCTTTCTAGAGACATAGCATTAAGCATGACTTGCCCAAATGTTTGGCCAAACTATCCCCATAAACAAAGCAAGCAAGTAGTCTTTGTTGAAAGATACGGTTTTAGGTCCTTTTATCTTTTTACTTTGCTTTTGGAATTATTCTGAAAGTTTGCATATTAAAGGTAATTATTTCTGAAATTGAAGTGTCTTTTTCTTATATCTATATTTTGTACTTAGGTTTTGTTTAGCTATATTACCAGTACGTTTTATTTTTCTTTAATTGCAACATAGCCCGATATTAGTACTAATGACCAACAGTGTGTTCCTGGGAAAAAAAAATCAGTTTCATAAAGGTAGATAGAAATGTATACTGCCTAGAAAGGTAATGAAGAAATCCTCTACTCTGCAAGTCACCAAGGGACTGCAAAAAAACCCCGCAGAGCTATGTTGTAACACCATTGCTATGTGACATTATTATGTTATTGTTGCATACAGCCACTTGAAAAAGAAGAAACAGCTTTGCAGTTATAAATTTTTTTTCAAAAATTTTAAACAGATACTATGCATTCTAACTGCCTTTATGGCTAGCCTTATAATAAAGAAACTATGCACATTTTTATTTCTAAAATTCAATTTGAGTGAGATTAAATAAATGAACAAAGGGTAAAATTCTAAATTTGGGTTCCTCTTTCTAGAAATTGCTAACTTAAAAAAATCTTTATTACACAAAACATAATTTCACCTGGCTTTGGGGTTTCTGCTATTATGTCATTAAATGTCCTGGATTCTTAGTCATGGCAGAAAAATAATCAATTCTGCCAGGCAAAAATTCAGAGAGCAATTTTGTCAGATTTGTTGTTAGAGGTGTCTGCTCTAATTAAGAGTATTCTACTGCATTTAGAACCTGTGTATAGTATGCTGAGACTCAAAGGCAATAGCTTAAGGAAGATTATATATCAAGGTTCCAGAATGTAACTCCAATTTGAAAATTAAATTATTTTCCCAAAAAGTCCTCTGTGAAGCTTAAATGCCTGCCTGTCTGACCTGTCAATTTTTTTTCTGACCTAATAATTTCCAACATGCCCTTTGCCCTAGATCCTTGAAATTAAACAAGGATGGCATTTGTCAGCAAGTTTCTCAAGTCTGCTAGATTGCATTGCATGAGCTGTCATTTGAAGAGCTACATTTAACTTTTGAAAAGGTCATGTTTTTACTAAGATGAGAACTCAGTGTTTTAGATTATTTGTGTCTTGATACAAATTCCATTTGACTCTGCAGAAATAGCTTGAATATGCATATATGTGTGTATGTATATACACATCTGAGTGTGAACACAAAAATGAATACTTTTAGAAAAACATAACAGACTTTAGGATAATGGACACTTTTTAAAAAGTCTTACACATTTGTTAAAGCTGGCCCTCCAAGAGCCATGATGTGAGAGATGAGAGTAACTGCGAGCTTTGTCCTACATGTGCCAGGTCATTCCACTGTGTCACTATGGGCAGCTGATGTGAATCATAGAATCATAGGGCTTGGAAGGGACCTCTGAGGATCGAGTTCAACTCCCATGTTGCAGCAGGAAGACCTAAGACAGGTCACAGAGGAACACGTCCAGACAAGTCTTGAAAGTCTTCAGAAAAGGAGACTCTACAACCTCCCTGGGAAGCCTGTTCCAGTGCTCCATCATCCGCACAGCAAAGAAGTTTTTCCTCATGTCAAGGTGGAACTTCCTATGTTGTAACTTGGTGCCATTTCCCCTCATCCTATCACAGGGCACCACTGAAAAGAGACTGGCCCATTACTGACACCCACCCTTCAGATATTTATAGAGATTAATAAGGTCCCCTCTTAGTCTTCTCTTCTCAAGACTAAACAGCCCCAGATCTCTTAGCTTTTCCTTGTGTGACAAATGTTCCAGTCCCTTAATCATCATTGTAGCCCTGCCTTGGACTCTTTCCAGCATATCCCTATCCCTCTTGAACTGGGAAGCCCAGAA
Organism: Apus apus; assembly: GCF_020740795.1. NCBI lineage: Eukaryota > Metazoa > Chordata > Aves > Apodiformes > Apodidae > Apus > Apus apus. The sequence goes on along the minus strand of NC_067312.1, from coordinate 62,947,866 downwards.
CTGGACTCAGTACTCCAGATGTGGTCTGATAAGGGCAGAGTAGAGGGGGAGGAGAACTTTCCTTGACCTGCTGGACACACTCTTCTTAATAGATCCCAAAATACTATTGGCTCTCTTGGCCATGAGGACTCATTGCTGTCCAATGGATAACTTCTTGTCTTCCAGGACAGCAAGGTCATTCTCCATGGGGCTGCTTTCTAGCAGGTCAACCCCTAATCTATAATGGTGCATGGTGCTTTTTCTCCCCAGGTGCAGGACTCTGCACTTATTCTTGTTGAGTCTCATTATATTCATCTTTGTCCAGCATTCCAGTCTGTCTAGATCTTGCTGAATGGCTGCACATTCTCCCAGCTTCATATCATCAGCCAACTTGCTGAGGATGTCATTAATTAAGATGTTGAATAAGTCTGGGTCCAGTATTGATCACTGAGGAACACCACTAGTCACAGGTCTCCAACTGGACTCTGCACATTAACCACAAAATCAAATGTGAGATAACTCACATTTGCCCATCAGGTGGGCTCAACAACACAGATTATATTATCTAGTAAAATGTGTTTCAGAAAGCCTAGAAAACACACTGTTAAAATTATAACTTCAATATCGCAGTATAGTTGTGAAGAATATCTGTTTGTAAGGATCCATCATTACAAACTACTCAAGTGTTCAGGAACATTATAACTTGACAAGCAGATATTTATAGGCTTACTTTATTGTCAGCATGTTATCAACAGAAATGTACTACAGATTTATGTAATACATCTGTGTTTGTAAATCTGCTAGCCCAAGAAGCCTCTGGGTTTTTTTAAGATGTGTAGACATTTTCCCATTCCTCTGCTGCTTCAGGAAAAATCACAGAATCACAGAATTTTCAGAGTTGGAAGGGACCTCTAGAGATCATCCAGTCCAACTCCCCTAGAGCACATTACTCAGGACTGCATCCAGGTGGGTCTTGAATACCTCCAGAAAAGGAGACTCCACAACCTCCCTGGGCAGCCTGTCCCAGGGGTCTGTCACCCTCACGGTAAATAAGCTTTTCCTCATATTTAAATTGAACTTCCCATGTTCCGGCTTGTGCCTGTCGCTCTTCCTGTCACTGGGGACTACTGAAAAGAGTCTGGCTCCATCCTCCCTGCACCCACCATTTAGATACTTAGAGGCCTTGATTAGGTCTCCCCCCAGCCTTCTCTTCTCCAGGCTAAAGAGTCCCAGCTCTCTCAGCCTTTTCTCATAACGGAGATGCTCCAATCCCCTAATCATCTTTGTTGCTCTCTGCTGGAGTCTCTCGAGTAATTCCCTGTCTCCCTTGAACTGGGAAGCCTAGAACTGGATACAGTATTCCAGATGTGGCCTCACCAGGGCAGCGTAGAGGGGGAGAATGGCCTCCCTTGATCTACTGGCCATGCTCTTCCTTATACAATACAGGATTCCCCTGGCCTTGGATGCAAGGGCACACTGCTGGCTCATGGATAATTTAGAGTCTATCAGGACTCCCATATCCTTCTTCTCAGAACCGCTTTCCAGCAGGTCTACCCCAAACCTATATTGCTGCGTGGCATTCTTTCTTCCCAGGTGCAGGACCCTACACTTGCTCTTGTTGAACTTCATTAGGTTCTCTTCTGCCCAACTCTCCAGCCTGTCCACGTCACACTGGATCACAGCACAGCCCTGAAAATGAGTCTAGAGGCACTAAGTAGAGAGCTAAGCTCTCATCTTCATTTCTGTTGAGACAAGAACAAAATGGAGAATACTTCCATTTCAGAGGATGGGACTGGCAGCAAAAGGTACTACACAATAATTTGAATCAGATGGACCTGAAGTAAATTTTTGTGAGTTAAGTTAGTCATGGACAAGAGTGAAATTAGGTTCAATAATGTTCTCTCTTTATCCATCTCCAATGTAAAGTCAATAGGAATTTTCTTAGCTGCACGCTATTAAGAGAGGTGGTTCTCCACCTCTTCTCCATTCTTGTGAGACGTCACCTGGAGTACTGTGTCCAGTTCTGGAGCCCCACACAAGAAGGACATGGAGGTGTAGGAGCAAATCCAGAGGAGGACCTCAAAGACGATCAGAGGCCTGGAGCACCTCTCCTATGAAGACAGGCTGAGAGAGTTGGGGTTGCTCAGTCTGGAGAACAGGAGGCTCCAGGAAGGTCTTATAGCAGCCTTCTGAGTACCTGAAGGGGCTACAGGAAAGCTGGGAAGGGACTTTTATAAGGGCATGTAGCAAGAAGACGAGGGGAAACGGCTTTCAACTGGAAGAAGGGAGACTGAGATTGGATATTAGGGGAAAATTCTTTAGTGTGAGGATGGTGAGACACTGTAACAGGTTGCCCAAGGAAGTTATGGCTGTCCCCTCCCTGGAAGTCTTCAAGGCTAGATTGGGTGGAGCTTTGAGCAATCTGGTCAAAGGGGAGGTGTCTCTGACCATGGGATGTGGATTGGAACTACTGTCCCTTCCAACAAAAACATTCTGTGATTCTATGAATCTATGATTTTAGACACATGTAAGCTATGACAGAGACCTCATTGTAAGGTGTAACACTTGTTACATCCTGTGGATATCTGATTCTCCTTGCTCAAGTCTGTGTTTCAAGCTCTTTACATAGTGCAGTGAGAAACAGGCACAGTATTTTCATCTGTGCCTTAAAGAAACTCTCTCTAACTTGCTGTATAATTATAACTCTTACCAACAATAGGAACTAATTTAAAAAGGAACAGGAGCTTTCCTCAACAACAAGTTGAAAATGCTTTCAATATAATTGTTTAAAATTTTAGACAGAATTGGGCATAGATACTTTTGTCAACAGCTCATACATTAGCTTATTTTCTATCAGGGTCAGTTCAAAAGGTCCTCTCACATTTTTGTGGACAGCATTCAGGTAAAATGCCCAGCATGTTTGAATTTGTATTGTGATAATAAGATTGTCAGCACTATACTCACTTAATCCACCTTCTGATTTTCCCATGTAATATATTCTACATCTTCCTTGTTGCAACTGCGTAGTTTTTTTTTGTTTTTGTTTTTGTTTTTTTTTTGTTTGTTTTTTTTTTGTTTTGTTTTTTTAATGTATGAGGACATTATCAAACAAAAATAGTGATAATACTGGGAGTAAAATATACAGAAGGAATTAGTAAAGTATGTCCTTCCACATGAAATAATTTCCTTTGAAATGGAACATATGCACACATAATCCTACTTTGGCCATATACAGTGCAGTTTACCATTCCTGTGTGTGTCTACCATACCTTCAGGTTTGATGTCCTATTCAAAAGCAGATCAAAAGCATAGTTCACAAGAAGTATGTATGCAGATTTTAAGAAACAAGAAAGAGAGCCTTAGTTCAGATGCTCAGTCTGTTTTTCTGTTTTTCAAAACACTCTAGAGGAGACTGGGAGAGTGCTGCCCTTTGTGACAGGCAGGCAGGCAGATAGATAATCCATCGAGGTAGCAGTAAGAAGCAGCACCTCAGCTCACCTGGAATCACTGCCTCAGTCACAACTGGAGTATCAGTTTTATACACAAGTGGTAATTACAGATTTTTGCAGCACACAAGTCCATTTCACATCTGGATCAAGGGCATAAGCAATGTGAAAAATTACAGATGAATAAAGAGAGAAGTGCCACATCAAAGGAATTCTGTTCCCTCATAGTTTCTTGAGACTCACAGGTGAGGAAGCAACCATTTATTGTCCCTGTTGTTGACTTTTTAAAATCTGGTGGTCACTTCATTATCTAAGTTAGAGAATCATGTATTTTTTCAAACTCATCCAGAATTCACCTAGGCCCTCAGATGTCTGTGGAACTCAAAGGTATAATATCTAAAACAGCATCCTGCTAATGCTGGCCTGAAGGGAGCTTTGCACAGCCATCATTGCCCCAAAAGCCATGGGCCTCTCCTCAGCCCAGCCAGGGTCTCCCCAGGGTCCCTCTGTTCCACAGTGGCATCAACTGCACAGCATGCTGGTGACTGCAGGTGACCTCTCTGTTCTGCAGGATGTAGCTCATGCTAGATGTTCTACAAGAAAAGGCTTTACAGCAGCAAATTGTCCCTGTACCTCTAATATATGTAACAGTTTGCAAGTCCAGGCCAATGAGTATTGGCTATCCACTGTCAATAAGACTAGATCTTTAGAGCACACAACTGTTTTCCTTTCTAACAGATGTCAAATATTTTTCTGGAGCAAGCCTATGTGAGTAACAGCAGCTTGAATGTAGCTCTTTAAAAGTGTTTGTGTTTCATGAGGTGAAGAAAGCTCTTTCTGGTCCAGTGGAGACTTTTAACAGAGTGTATCATAAAGGATTTTTCTCTCTCTCTCTTTTATATCATGTAGAAATGTAAAAGTAATGGTAGTAGATTTTCCTCTTTGCTGATAATATAGGGTGTTCTGACAAGAAGGAAGTTCAGGCTGACACATTCCTGGCTCAGTTCAACTACTCTGACTGATGTGATCTGGTTACCTTTTCCCCCTATTTTCTTTTCAAAAATTTATTATCACTGGGAAATCCGCACCTCAGAACAAGCCATGTATTTCTGCTACAAAGGTCATTCCTTATAATTTTACACATATGTCCAATGCAAAAAATTTCTGTTTGGCTCAAGTGCACCTGAAGATGCCCAGAGCACATTCGATCCAAATTGCGTCACATTCTCCTCAATCAAATTCCCAAGAATTAGATTTCTTTTCCACTTCACTGGAGTAAATAAGACACAAAGGCACCAATTTGTTGTTGACAACCTGCAAAAAGGCAGACAGCTATTTTATACAGTTACTGCCTGGTAATTAATATTTCATCATTGTTATACAAACTTTCTGTAGATTGAGCACTCTTTTTTATGTATATAAAACACTTTGCTCTATGCTATATGGACAGTGTTTATGAACCCCAGTAATGAGGTAGAGTTGTTTAATTTAGAGCGCAGAGCTAAATATTTTGGAAGAGAAACTGATAAAGGGATCACCAGCTGTAATTATGTACCTACCTGTTTCAGTCCAGAAAAGTGTTACTCTTTAGTTTAAAAATTAAGCACCTTTTTTACTCTTTCATAGTATCTGCAGCACTTTACTTAATGTTTTTGCTAGCTGAAGAGGCTTCTGCCTTTCTCACTTCAAGTGGATATGTTACTTGGAAAACCTCCTTATTTGAAGAAAACATGCATTTCTGTTGGTACAGAACTAAACAGGTAAAGGATGTTTTTACAGCTCTGTTGGCCAGAGCCTGCCTCTGCACAATCCTGGGCCTAGAAGTCAGGGCACACCTACACCCTTGTGCTCGGTCTCCCTGTGGGAAGGCAGCTGCCAGCGCTGTCTGGCAGCCTGGGGCTGCAGTGCTGCAACTCCCACCATCACAGCTGTGCCCCTGCAACCCCTGGGTACTTCCAGTTCTAGTGATTAGATTGGGCTTATGTTAATTAAGCACATTTCACTCAGTACACAGCCTTACTGTGCTTCCCCAAAGTGTGCCTTTGCTACTGGATGCACTCATTTTTAGAGGACCATGTATTCCTGTCTCAGACCAACACTACCAGCCTGGATAGCACCTTAGCAAGACTGAAGACAAGTGTGAAGAGACAGACACTCACTAACAGGTATAAATTATTCCAGAATGAAATGTTCAAGTAAAAGTAACGTAAAGGTATTGTCATCCATTTTTCTGCAATGGATGAAATTGCCTAGTTAGTATTCAAGTGTTACTACCTAAATAAACCTGATTGATGTGAACTGAGCAGACTCTGAGAAAATTTTATCAGGATGCCCAAATTCTTCTCCTTCTTGCTTAATCAATCACCTCTCTGCTGAACTGTGTAGCATTTTGCTACAAAAGTCTTAGTGGAGAAATTGGGCTGTGGCAAAATGAATAAAACATTTGCCGCAGTGCTAGAGTAATGACCCTTAAGTGCCTTAGAAAAATGAGCTGCATGGACTCATTCCTTATACAGAAAGGCTGGGTCATACATTGGAAAGTAACTACTAAAAAGATAATACTGATGATTATTAATGGTAGGAATGAAACAGTACTCCTTAATTGAGGTGTCAGCCCAGTCCTTGCACAAATACCCATCTGTGGGATCCTGAGGTATGTGGTAGTTTTTATCCCCTCACCTTTTTCTTGTTGCAGACAGTTTCTACACCAGCATTAAACAACTTCCTCTTCTCTTGCTATTTTCGTGGTACTTATTGTGTCACCATTAAGGCACTGATCAAGCAATGGCTGGCAGGACACCATGACGTATTTTGAAGCAGTGGGAGGGTTGTAGGGCAGAGAAGCAAGGTGAAAATCTGCATTGGTTGGCACTTAAAAAACCTGAACAATTCATAAATCTCCTTGAACAGGTCCAAAAAGGCAAAGAATAGTGGCATTTCTTTACAGAAGTGTCATTTTTGTCTGTGGCATAAAGTAGTAAAGGAAGAAAAAACCCTATGTATTAAATGTGCTTAAAAAGAAGTTTATTCAATGATAATTGCAGAGAAATACAAAACCAGTGACTGAATGGTAGAGGATTATTTACTGTCAATTCAAATTTACTTATTTTAAGTCCATCTAAAGCATACTTGAAGTTAAGATGAGAACTTTCTTCTGATTTCTTTTTTTAAAAGTACAATGGGAGAAAGAAGAGAGGCCACTGGTTTGAGGAAGTGGGATATTTCATTAGATAATATAATTGGTAGACAGCTGCTGAAAACAAAGTTCGTCTTTAAGAAAGCAGTAATTTAAAAACTAGTGTGAGGTCATGGAACCTCATTATTCCCTTTACATTTTCCAGTAGGTCAAAATGCCATTGCCTATCACAGTAGGTCTCATCTCAGGTAGCATATGCCAGTGCTTCACTTTAAAATCTGGATTTTTTTATTCTTTGGAAGGATTACAATCTGCAACACCACTGCTTCATTTTCATTATGTTTCTATTCTATCTTGTAAGGGAAATCAGATTCTTATTGTGCTTTTCTTATACTCCTTAACAAGATTTAGAAAGAAAAAGAAAAGAGGAATCCTTTTAAATTAGGAGGTCCCAGTTTGATAGCACTTCTCAAAAAAAAAAAAAAAAAAAAAAAAAAAAGAGAAAGCTTTATTATCTGAATAGTTTGCCTTAAAAGGACATGCAGCAGTGGAACATTCAAATCCCAACTGTCTAAGCTGAAGTCATTGATGTCTATTATCTGTAGGCTGCTGTCATTAATAAGGCAGCTTTAAAAGGACACTTCTTAAAGATCGAACAATTTATTTGGGCTAGAACTCTGAGGACACCCTCTCTATCCTTTAGCAGAAAAAAAAAAATCCTCTTTTGTATATGCACTTATAAAAAAGTTGTCTTTTTTTGCTGGACTTTCACAAGGTCTTTTTCAGAGTTTATTTGGTTGACTCATGATTCCCTTTCTGTATGAGGCTAAGATAGGCTATTTCTGAGCATTAACACATAATAATAATCAAGGCTTGCACCAGATCAATAGCATGACAACTTCCACAAAGGCTTCCTTGAAAGTCTTTCTCAGATATCTGCTACAGCTTTCACCTGCCTCCATGAAGTATTATTTTATCTGACAATTTAGTGTATTCTATGTAACAATTTTATAGGAATTAATGTAGGTGTAATGACCCACAAATATATATATATATATATATATTTATTTCAAGTCTGTGTTTTCTTCCTCCTATTATTTTTTTAGTTGTTTATTTTTATTTTTAGGGGATGTGGGGATGTTAGAGCTTTCTAGCCTAATCCCCAGAATGAAATCTGGTTCTGATAAATCATTCAGCAGGAGTTGATTCCAATAAAATGTCACTATTTTCCTTTAGCTTTCCCTTGAATGTGCTTCCAGTTACCAGGAAAGCAAACTTCCTTTTGCTGTAGTATGTATGTTTGATACAACAATCTGCAAATTACATAATGTGAAAGAGAAAAGGGCTTAAACAAAGTAACGCTTGATATAAAGACTATTTTCAGTTAATTATTTTTCAGCTGGACGTTGGAAAAACTCTACTGGTGTCTGACTGGGAAAGTGGTGTGGTATGTTTTGTTTTAATGGAACACTAACTTATGATGGAATTATTTTATTAAATTCATATGTTACACAAGTGATGGAATCACTCAGCTTGCTCAGTTAATAATATCACCTGAAATGGCAAAGGTTTTGCAACAAAACCAAAGAAACTTCATTCATTAAAAATCGACCCAAACAAGTGAACATAGAATCAATGTCTTTGCCCTGCAGTGGAATCGCGTGGCTTTTAAAATACACATATCATATTACTGCAAATTTAAAACAGCGATAATACCCTATATTTTTAACATATTCAGAAATAAATTACTCCCAGAATTTTGATGCTCCGTGTTACTTTGAATACACAGCGAATATTACTCTTGTAAATCAGTGAAAAAGAGAGATGTTTATATTATAGGAGCTATCATCTGTGGAGATGCCATTTTTTGGACAGACAAAATTCCAAGCCAGAAGCACTAAATATAAAAAAGCTCTAGGGAACACTTCAGACGGCAAAATTCAGCTCCTGGTAATAGTCTACAATGACTTCTCACTGTCTTCAGTCTCTGACTCCAAAACTAGACATTAGGCGGATGATGGTCATAGACTGACGCAGAACTTTATTGCTGCCTAGAGCTCAGAAACATGAAAAAAGGGAACAGTTTGGGTGAAAGAAGAAGCACTCTCCACACATAGCTCACCAAATCAAATAAATTTCCTTAGGTTTATTTGTTTCTTATTTCTTTGTGTAATCTCACTTCTGTCACTACATAAAGATGGGATACTGCTGCACAGCTCAAAAAGACAAAGTGTGCAAGAATCTGAACTAAAAAGGATGCTACTTCAGTCCCTGACTATGGCTTCATTAATGAGATTTTCATTCTGGTTGTACATTGCCATGAGATTTGATAGTTTCAGCTGTGGCTGGGTTAAGATGTGAGATGAACTTTTGCACTTGGTCACTCAGTGACAGCTTTCCCTCTGGACTACCGAAATCCTACATGGTATCCTGCTATTTTAAAATACACTGAATGAAGCCACTCTGAATTTTGCTAGCAGCAAATGGATTGTGAGCACCCAGCATGCTGGATTTACCAGCATAAATCAAAGGTAAACACACTTGAGCCTGAGAAATTACACCTATATAAAACCAACCTAGACTTAGATCAGAATGAATAAATAAGCACAACAGGGGGTGATTGTATGTTTGTGCTCTGCCTCACACATTAATAAATTGAAAAAATGTGTGGGCTAAAAAAAAATAACTGCTTTTCCTTGCATTCAGAGAGCTCCACATTGCACTTCAGGCCTCAGAAATTAATAACTGATTTCCAACAATTTTTCAAAGACTAACATTATTGAAATTACAGTTTAGGGAAGGTTCTTATAAGCAGTCTGTTTTGTTATATTTTTTTCAGTGGATCACTTAATTCATCACAACCACATCCTGTCTAGCCATGTCAAAACCACATATGATAGGTCCTGATATAACTGATACACTCTTACATCAGGAATGTTTATAAATGCCATTCTTTGAAAAACAGTTTTCAATAAATTTTACTTGCAATTAATACAAACAAACAAACAACAACAAACAAACAAAAACCAAAACACCACAAAACAAACAAATAATCAGATAGAAAAATAAGAATCTGAATGTTTTATTCTCATTTGTTACACTGCCTTTGATTAGCATTTTCTAAATATATAGTTAAACATTTGACAAATCTGTACATGTCAAGGATTCCCCAAATACATGTTCTCTGTGATAAACTGTCAAAGACTTAAAGACATTCTGCTTTGTCTAGTCTGGGCTTATCTTCACAGTAAGGCTGTTTAATTCTTTTCTCCAAGGATTAACACAATATGATTTGGGTGCTTGCTAGATGACCAGTACCATTCAGAAAAATATTTTAAAATGCTGTAAATTAGGGAGAAAGAAAGGACATTAAGTTTTTTATTAAAATAGCTAACAGGATTGTTATCAGTACTGCAGTTTCCTATTGCCTGCTGAGCACAGTAATGAGGACTCAGGACTCTGTAAATGATACACTGTCAGAAAAAATGCCTCTGGATGCACAGCTAGAGCAACATCGCAGATTCATTTTCCTGAAGAACTTAATCTTATGAAACATTTATTTAAGGAACACTAAGCGATTAAATACATGTGGGCATGTATGTGTGTGGACATGGTTTTTGAGAAGCCTGACTTCTTAGAGCTGCATATGCACTCTTGCAAGTATTCCTAGAATTAAAATAAATGTTTTTGAAAATTGAAAGTTAGAACTACGTGTTAGTCTACCCTCCAAAGAGAGATTTGTGCTCAAAATACTAAAGCCTGTGAGTTCTGAGGTTAATACATGCAAAATATAATAACCAGACATAGTTACAACTTGTCTCTTTTAGCCTGATTGGTTTCTGCTTAGAGAGGGAACTCAGGCCAGGACTGTCATAAGCTGGCTATATAATTGGAAAGAACTGCTGTAGAAATTGTGTTATAGTGCAGACAGGGTGAGAGCTGACAGAAAGCATTTGTCCATCAAAAATTATCCTAGACCTGATTCTCCTGAGATGTGGAGAACAAGACCAACTGTTCTCAAAATGTTTGTCACTTCCTCATGTCCAGCTTTATTTTAGCATTGAGTCCAGAAGCCATACTCATACTGTCCACAGCTCTTCAGTGCCTGGCAGGTTGTGTCCTTCAAAACAATCTTGAAACAGCTATTCAGACTTCTTCCTCTTCCTCCTAAAAATAGAGAAAGTGGAATTTAAATACTGAAAACATACTATTATTATTTTTTTTAATATCTTTCCCAATTGCTAACTACTCATGTTACGTTTCAAGAATAATTATCTTTCTATTGTATCTACTGCATGCACTTACCATGCTATGCTATTCCTACAGCAGCTCCAATCCTTCATCCTTCAGATAAGCATTAGGCAGGAAAAAACCAAAGCACACAAACAGGGTAAGCACTGCCCTTCTTTTCAGCCTCTTCTGATTATAAATAAGACCACATGTTTGGAAAGATTTAGAACTATGAGGTTCTTCATATTTCAGGCAGGAGAGGAAAGGTTGTGTCACTGCCAGACCAAGCTTATCTAAACTTACCCTTTACAACAGCTGGTAGTTTAGGGTTCACATGAATAGTATACATACTTTCCTTGGTGCAGTCTGGCATGGACCCAGTGTAGTTGCCCCTTTCTATACTGAGATCAGGAATTCAGGAGATGTTATACAACATCAGTTATGCAAGTGACAGGAGAAAAGCAGAGATAGCCAGTCTGACTTTAATCTCGCTGCAGCAAAAAGAGCTGAGCACAAGTGATCAGTCCAGCTGAGGACATCTCTTAATAAAACCTTAACCTTCATACAGAGGGAACAATGAGCTCAAGTCTGAATAACAAATGGCTCAAGGTGCTTGTCCTAAGAAGCAGAAAAGATGTTTCTCTGAACTAAATACAGCCCTGGCCCATAGTTTTTTTGCCACTCCTATCTTCCTAGGGTTAAGACTATAATTTTTATAATTTCAACTGTTGTTACCTGCACTTTCCCTTTCATGGAGCTGCTGACAGATACTATGTGGGTTGCACTTGGACAGAAGAGACACTGCCTCTGTTTTCAGTCATGTACCCAGAGATTTTTTTTTTTAAATTAATTTTCTTTTAGCTTTTCCTCTTTAGTTAAGGTGAGTTCTCAATTCTTATACTCACCTTACCCTGACAGATTTATACATCGACAAGCAAACACAGGCAAAAATGCACATTATATTGTGAGAACTACTTTCTGTAAACTATCAAGACCTGGCTGCACTGCTCAGGATTCCCCTTTTCCGCTTGTGAGGCTAGTTGATTTGGCTTTGTGGAGGAGTGTGACAGACCATGAGCAAAGTAGATTAGCTTTTAAGGTTTTATTTAAAATTCAGAGCACTCAGAGACTATGACAGAGCCATGCATTCAGAATGAGACAAAGCAGTAAGTATGAAGAATGTAAAATATATTAGTCTCCATTTAAACCCAGGGAAGTCACTATTCCTCTTTCACATACTTGATTGGTAATTTTGTGTGCATTAGTTTCAGAAAGTAATGTTTTGTATGAGTAGATTTTGCCAATAAAATGTCACACTGACTAAGATGAGGACAGTAAAATATCTCTAGCTACTGTTTTCACATAAAATAGCAATAGATTCAATATTATGTAATTACAGAGACTGAGAGAAATAGAGTGTAATGAATGTTAAAATGCTCTGTGTCATAATACTAAGAGGTATTAAACCTTTTATTTATTTCATTGCATTGCAAATGTTCTTATGCAGGGCAACACTTTCAAGGCCCTAAATAGTATGAATGTATAGAATGGTAGAAACACACAAGAATCAAGTGAGATCACAAAACCTATTTACTTTTAAGCTATTGTGAATGAGGGCACTTAGAAGAAAGAGCAAATATTCAAATAGCTTTCTGTGTGGTTGATTTAGTAGTCTTATCATCAAGTTGTATTAAAAAACAGAAGCATTGATGGTTGCTGGCTTTTAGACTGTGGATTAATTATCATTACTGGAAAACAGTCTCTTGCCAGAATGTGATAGACACACTTTTGAGTATTGTCACTTAAAGTACAGTGTTGCTGTCATCTATAACTTGAATTTTCTTAAGGAAATTAGCCAGTCATGAAAAATGTTCAAAACCCAGTAAAAGGAACAGTGCACAGAGTTCATCACTCACAAACAGAATGTGAGAATTACATTCCTCAAGTCCAGATCATATGGTCCAAGGGACATATTATGATTCTTGGAAGAAGATATGTATGACGTTGTTATCTCCTTGCGCTCAATAAAGAAATCTGATAACTTGTCTCCAATAAGAAATACATATTTTTATAGTCACCAGTACAGAAGCACAATGGTCCCTCTTGGTACCTGAGGAGAAACTTACTGAACAACTTCAGTCTGCAGAAGTCAAACAGAGTGTATCCTCTCCAGATCTGTCAAAAGAAGATTAAAAAAATGAGTCTGCATTTTGTGTAGGCACAAGGTTTTGGGGGTTTGTTTCTTTTTTATACACAGGCCTTTGCTGTTTTGAGCCTTGCCAAGGATTTCTGTTTCATTCCTGTCCTGATCTGAGCCAGGATAAAGCAAATTTTCTTTTTACTGGTTTTTCTCTTCAATAAGTTAACTTTTAACGAGCAGCAACTTTTCCAGCTTTGGAATGTGTATAGATACTGCCGAGACATCAAGGACATTTTTCTCTGCTTTAGATACTAAAGAAGCACGAGAGTCTATCTTCAGCCCTCCCAAAGGGAGGAGCAGACTAGACAGATGGCAAACCTGGCCAAAGAGAGTATTTCATCCTGTAATATCAACATAGGTCTCAGTATAAAGTCAAGTATAACCATGGAAGTCAAGTTGCTTCCTGCTTCTTCTTCCCTTCTCTCCCATCCATGGCCAGCATCTGAGGAGGACTCTATCTATCCACCCCCATCGTCCCCAGGCCCATGCATTCCTGACCCTCATCACTCTGTCCTCAGCTCCTGTCTGCTCTGCTGCTCTCTCCGGCAGCTCCGGGACATTTCGGGACTGCTCACAGCCCAGGAGATGCCATGGGAGCTGTTTGGAGTGGGGAGAGGCAATAGGGGTTTGCTCATTCCTGCATATACTTGAATATATTTGTACATTTTTTCTTTTACCATTAGTATTTAATGAAAGCTGCCTAGTTTAGTATGCAATTCAAAAAGTCTCTCTCCTTATTATCTTAACTCCTTCCTGTACCTGGGTAGTTGGGGAAGGTGATTGAGAGCATTATTTTCACTTGTTTAGTTGTCAATCTTGAGTCAAACCATGACAATTACTTTTCTGTCGCATGGGAGAAACTGTGGATACACCACAGTTACCTCCATTCTAGTGGTGTTTTAAGCTTATGACTCCAGTTCATTAACTGACCCAAGCACGTTCACAGATCTATTCAAGATGCATAACAAAGTGCAGCGATGCCTAGGTGCATAACTCCTGTGTCAAAGCTTACACTGTAGTTTCAGATTCCTCAGGCAGAGAGGAAATAAAAACCATGATGTTATTATCACCTTGTCTTGCAGGTGTAGTTAACATTAAAGTGGCCATAATAGAAAAATCTGCTGCATTATATCTATCATGCATGCTTTGGGAGGAAATGATATCTCAATACCTTTATTTAAAAAAAAAAAAAAAAAAAAAAGGTAATATTTTTTGTTAAGCAGATTCCTTTTCAGACTCATACAGGCAGAGATTTTAGAAAAAGTGAAACCAGTTTGAAACTAAGGCTGAAGCTGAAAGACCACAAAGTGGTGGTAATTTGCATAGGTGATTTCATCTCAGGCCATAGAAGCAGTGAAATGAAATCCATTCACCAGAAGAAGTTAGAAATTTTACATAAAGCGTAGAAAGTGGTATTGCCCAAGATTCTGACACACAACTAGTCTTTCAAAAAGTCAGGATCCATCAGTTTAGCTCTTCAGCTTTTCAGCAGTTTCTGTTTGATCTTAGGGCACTGACTTTGGACAGCAGCTTCAATCACAATTTGCAAGCAAGTGACTTGATGCCAAGAACAACTTTGTTTGGCAGCAGGAGCTGACACATATGCTTTAGCTCTGCTGCAGTACCACATGTGTTTTCCAAAAACTGTGGTTAGCAAGCATAATAAAGATCTAACTGTTACAGGGTATTAGTGAGGAAATATGCAGTCCCTGACTTCAGGTCTGGAAAATGATCAAACCTCAGAGTTTTGGGTTTTATTCAGATGCTTTTTTTAGGTAGCGTATTTCATACAGTTTTTGACAGACTTCATTAGAAACATTTGGTTAATAATATTTATTAGAGCTAGGTGACAGTTTTCAAATAACTTCTTTTTTTTTTTTTTTTTTCCAAATTCTGGGCAGAACAAACAAGGGAGGGGAGGGAGGAGAGAGTGCCACTTGTCCTAAAGTAGGCCACTGCCTGCTGGTAGGGCACACATGAAAGACATGGGTCAGCCCTTTAAAGATGACCTGTTCTAGGGCACTCACATAACTTTTCAACAACATTTTAGGAAATTTTTGCTTTGCTTCCCTTGTGTCCTCAGAGGAAGCATACTTAGACATACTCAAATATCCTCCCAGAATTCTTGGTTTCTGGTGAGTTTAATGTCTTCTCCCAGCTTCTGCAAAAGCATCAGTACATACTACTCCATCTTCAATATAATAAATTAATAGCATTTAATTCTGGGAAAAAAAAAAATATTCAACTTTATATTACTTGTTAACTACAGAAGAGAACTAACCTGAAGACATTATCTGTGTCCCTGGTTAGCTATCTAGGACCTTACAGTAGAACTTTAATCATGGATTTGTAGAACAGTTATGTCTTTAACATTATAAAATTATTTATTGGTTATCTTAAAAGTTCCATAAACTACTGATTTCCTAGTTGTCTTATCAAATAAAAATGTCACAGGAGGCTGATGAAATTACTTTTGCTTTATTCTACAAATTTTTTTGAAGAGTAAAAGTTTAGGTTTTAATACAAAAGAAAATCAAAGCAAAAGGAAATCTGAGGAAGGTGTCCAAACAAATTCCATCTGGCCTACCTGAGGGGACTTCTATTTTTATTATGAAATCAATCTTTAACTGAAAAATTGAAGCTTTAATCTTTGAGTAAAAGCATCCACAGAAATTGTATATGAGAAGAAAATGCAAAAAGTACCTATTTTCTAATAACCTCACCCAAAGCATCTCAAGAACATCTATATCTCAGTAGCTTAAATATACATGTCATAGTATCTTTATTACAGTAATACGTTTCTGTAAATGCTAGTTGCTAGCCAAGAAGAGCAGTTTCATTTCACTGATAATGAAGCAATCATGAGTAAGATGTCAAAACATCTGAAGTAGCTAATGACATTTCTTGCAATCCATCTGTTGACCGTCCTTCCCCTTGAGACACAAAAGGAATCCTTTTTATTAAATGTAAATTAGTATTTGGATAAACACTAACCAAATTAAGAGGAAAACACTTTGACAGCCTTCAGGCTTCAGGAATGTAAATGTGCTCAACCATAGTGTAAAACCAATATTTTTTCACACAGACAACCTGTGCAGTGCAGTTACCTCAATCTCCTACTAAGGAGAGACCAGATAATGATTTATCTAAATAATAGAATATATATCTATAAACACACACACACATATGTATTTACAATGTTCACATGCATGCATATCATGTATCTCCTACTTTGTCTTTGTTTAATCCCCTGGACACCAATGACATGGAGAAATGTACTGTGACCTTAAAAGAAAAGGAAGCAGGAGGGGTATATCAGCATGAACAGATACTTTAAGGAGAGAAAACAATAACTCCTTTCCCTGGAGGCTGCTGTGGGAATTCTGGCATATGCCAGCTCTGGCCCAAGACAACAAAGGGACCTGGGGGTGCCAGGTGCATCTGTGATTGTTCGGTGTCTAAGCTTGTAGAGACCTGCTTCACTCAATGCCTGATTCCAATCCACCCACAACAGGAGCTCTGAAAGTCCCATAGACACCTTGCTTTCCTTCCCCTTCCCTCCTCTTTTTCTTTTTTCTTTTTCCAGATCTTTCCTCTCCAAGACAAAGATAATAAGAAAACATTTTAAATATCGCATTATTGTTACACAAAAATACTTGTAACAGGCTAATAACGAGACTATATCTTCCTCCTTTACATGTGGGTTAGCATCTAAATAACTAGGCTTTTTCTGTGAGCACTTCAACATCATTTTCTTCCAATTTTTGCAGATTAAAAAGAATAATAATTTTATACCTAAACTCCTGCCTCAGTTTAAATCAGTTAAATTCACAGCCAGTAAATAGGACCTACTGTCAAAGAATACAGTGCTGTACTTTCATGTTTAAACAGCAAATTACTTGAGAGATCATTAAAATTTGCTGTAAGACTATTGCTTCAGGGTAGTGAAAATCACACCAAAATGCTTGATACACTTGGGCTACTCAGGCGATCCCGCCACTCTCAAGACTTGCCCTCAGTGTCATCTCTCATAGCTGGATGGGGAAAATTTCAGAAATGGAAAAACACTGCTCTTAGCCAACATCACGTCTCAGAACCTCAGTCTCTTCCCTTCCCATAGCACTGTACAATAACCAAATTAGTCTATTGTATCATATACACTGTTCAGATTGCACATAAAGCCAAAGATTAATCCTCTCCTGAAAATATTGAATTTAATGAGGATAGATAGAAAGGCAGTGCAGAACTGAACAGCAGGTCCAGCGGTTCTTGACATGTGCATCTTGATACCTGGAATTAAGCATATCAGTAAGCAAATCCATTACCTCTAGGAAATTCTTGCATATGGGAAGGACCTTGGCATGTCAACTTCCCTCCGTGATGGAAACATAGGAAATATTCAGTCTTATATGTTTGGATGCTGCTTATAATAATGAGTATAGAGCTTTCCTTCTGTAAACAATTTAATGCAGATATTAGAAATCTGTATTTGTTAGACCAGTAACAATAGCATTTTTTCCTTGATTAGGTCTGGAGGGGAGCCTGTATCAAATGTCCCAAGATTTTCTCATACTCTTCACAATCCTTAAATGACCTTCTGTGTGCTCTCAAACGTAATTTCCTCACTACCTGAATGAGCACCATCTTGTGGCCTTTAAATAAATCCCATCAAATATATACTGTTTCATGCTATTGGCTGAAAGCAAGCTGCCCAAACCACCATGTTCTAATAGGTTTCCTTACCTTTGTGGGGTCTTATCCTTAGCAATAGTTCCAACAATGCAGTTGTTCCCTTTGACATGAGGCAGGAAGGGTTTTCTACAATGCTTTTCTTCCAATGATCAAGGAACCCTGAGGATTTACACATAACCATCAAATTTCTTTCAAAGTTTGTTTTCAGTTTGCCAGCCACAGGCTTGTAGCTGAAAAAAATAATCTCTTTACTCATTTGAGTTCCACAGGCTCCTTTTGGCAATGTTAATGAATGGCTTATAGGTAGTTTCATCTGTTAGTAAAATAGCCATATATTAAAGGGGTTAAAAAAATTATAACTTCTTACATCAATGAACTAAAGACAAAATGTCCTCTTTTCTACAAATGTATTGGTGTTCTTTTTTTTGTTAGCACTGAGGATAGATCCTCCTGCCTAGTTCTGAAAAACAAGCAAGAGTATGTGTACTAGGTAGAACTCAGTGTGTTGACTTTTCTCATTATATTTCTAGTTCCACAAGCAGCATTGTTTGCAAAAGCAAAATCTTCCCCTCACTTCTGTTTTTCATTCTTCTGCTTAGTATTCCCAATCCTCAGCCTTTCACTTTCCCATCCTTGTTTTAGTTGATCCCTCTCCCCTGTAGAATGCATCTATTGGGTCTTATAAATGTGAGACTTTCTGGTGAGATATCCCTTCACTGCTGATAATTTGAGCTAAAACTGTGCTAGGGTCAATGATAGGGTGGTGGGGAGGGCAGTTCTCACCATGTTGCCTGTGTGGGGAGTGAGATCAGGTTTCCGTGGATTGCCTTGTCAGAGCAACAGGGTAAACCTTGAGAGGTTTGGCTTCAAACTGCTAGAGTCCTCTGCATTTGTAACTTTGTTGGAGATTTTCCCAGCTTCAGTATAGTGATTCAGGTATTTCTAGAGTTAAACGGGCAGCTCCTAGGCACAACTCTGCAAAGTAGCAACTACAAATTCAGATCCCATTACACAAAGCCTCGATGCTGTTCAGCTGTTGCAAGTGTAGTCTATCTCCTGTCATTTAGGTTAGGTGGGATACGAAGTACTAACAAATTATTAAGCTGCACCTGTGAAGCACTTCATACAAGTACCAAGCATAAAGAGGATAAGAGGGAAAAGTCACTCATTTTAAACGCTCAGCACATTTTGGTAATGTTTGCCTTGCTTTCTCAGTCATTAGCTAGAAAGATGCTATGTTACTGCTCCTTTTCCTACCTGCAACACATTTATTTTTGTTCAGCCTTCCCTTCCCAGCTCCTGTGGTGCACTCAGCACAAGCTTCTCTGTGCCTCATGAGGCTGGTCAGTCCTGGCAGTGATTGACAGACTGTAAATGGAACATTTTGCAGACCAGCTGCAGAGCTTCACCACTTCCTTTTTGGCAAGATCCAAACCCTGTTGCAGCAGCTTGGCACCATGGACCGCCCCTGCCTCAAGAGACCAAGTGGTATGGGGCTTCCAACAGCTTTGGATGAGAGGAGTATGGCACAGGGCTATAAATGGAAGTTAATTTTGCCATGGGTTAGTTAGAACCACAAAATCTACAGGCAATGACAAGTGAAAAATTTGCATCTAGCATAGCTGTAGAATAAATGGTTGCTTCTGCTGGCCAAAGAGCTGAATTTGAAAACTCTGTAATGCAATTAATCACAGAAAGAACTTCAATTAAAACTATCCAATATTGTATCACCTTTTTTGTAAGTGGTACTCTTGGATGCCTCATGGTCATACCATAAGATGTTAAAGTAAATGTTTGGGGTAATTGTCAGTAATTTCAAAATAGTCTCAGTTGCTGATAGAGTAATATATCGTCTTTTCCTTAGGGCTGTATATGATTACCCACAGAAAAAGAAGTTCTATCTGTTTTCTCCTCACAAATGTATTGGAAATATAGTATTTAATATAATCACAATCTTACTTACTATACTTAGTATGTGGTTTGTACTTAAAATGTGAAATATTATTTATATATGTGGACTAGCCTTTCTAAGAACACATCCATTAAACTATGTACTTATTTTCTGTATGAAGAAATAAGTCCTCACTAACATTTTAGGATACTGGTATTGTATTAGTGATATATACAGCCCGATCTCCTTTTCATGTTCAGAGAGAGAAATTTCCAAAAGAAAGCCTACAGTTCAAAGGTTTATGGGATTCTCTGTTACATATTTTTTTTCTTGTTTGGTGTATTTGAAGATGTTTTCAAGCACCATTTCACCATGGTAGGTCAAATGCTTTACAGTTTGCTGATATATTACTGTACTTAAAAGGCTTTTGCTGTAAGAAAAACATTTAAAGGTTCTACACAGATTAAGAAGGATTTTTTTTTTTTTAAATCAAAACTCTGCAAACAATGGAATAATTTGGGAAGATTATAAAGAAGGAGAAGTAAATAATTTAGACTTATGAAAGAAACTTTATGTCATAGAACCTATTTTCTAAGTGGGAACCATGAAAGTGTGAGAGTGGAAAAACTCAGGAGTCCATAGGAAAACATACTGGGGCAATTTTTCATCTTAATGCTAAT
This sequence comes from Apus apus, assembly GCF_020740795.1. NCBI lineage: Eukaryota > Metazoa > Chordata > Aves > Apodiformes > Apodidae > Apus > Apus apus. The sequence goes on along the minus strand of NC_067312.1, from coordinate 62,927,612 downwards.
GGTAAGAATTATCTATGCTCTTCCTGCTAATGCTGATGAAATCAGTGTAATTCTTACTGCTCTGAGAAGATGGGCTGTTGAGTGTAAATAGAGATGCATTGAATCACACATAGATTTCTTAATTGAATCAGCTCTATACTCAAGGGAGTTATCAGTAAATTTGTAAATGTCCATGGCATTTCACTTCTTTTGAGGAATGACTGAAAGCCTAGGTTCTTGTCAAATCAATGACAGCTTTCTCATTCACTCCAAAGGACCTATGAGCAAAACCAGTGCTGGTAGCTTGGAAAAATGGGCCAAGTAAGTATATACTTCAAGGCCTACAACAGATTTTTGTTGCTGTAGATTTAAATTAGTCATATTTTACAGTTAACAGAGAAAGAACAGATGATATCCTCAAAGCAAAACAAATAATGTTTAGATGACACTCTGGATATTTCCAGTGGTACAAAAGCAATGCAAAAGATGCAAGATATTAAAAAAAATTGAGTCCTTGATAGATTAATCCAACTATTGTTCGTTATAGTATTAGGCACTTTCCTTTTTCCACCATGTAGCTTTTGGCCTAAGAAAGGGACAGGAGTGGGAGAAGGTGAATGACCCACTAGCTAAGTAAACAAAAGGTTTCTGAATGTATTACTTGAGATCTTGGTACATTAACCTCTGTCCCAACCTGCAAATGGGGTCCTGCAAGTGTTGGCAACAAATACTGTTAAGCACAAGCTCAATGAATATTGGTTTCCATGGCAAAGCCCTTCATTTCTGCAGAATGCATTGGTGTCACCTTACAGATTAAACTGGACACTTGGTCTAGGTAACTTTTTTTGCAGTTATATTAAACTCAGGTCAGTCCTCCCATTCAGGTCACCAAGTGACCCACAAATACCAGCATAGGGGTGTGGAGCTGTCTCAGAAGAGCTGACAGTTGCCAGAAGAAACAACCAAAGTGACATTGCAAGGCTCATTTATTTAATGTATATTTGACAATGTTAGCCCAGAGAAGGAGAGAGGAAGAATGTCTAAGAATGTGAGGTGTGTAACTTGCAATAGTGCAAGTTTTGTTTTCTTTGGTTGACAGTGATTCTCATGGCTTGTAAGTAGTATTTTATGGCACTTCATCCCCAATAATTGCATTGGCCAAACCACCACCTTCAGCTTTAACTTGAACACAGAAGAAACAAGAGGGTGATTGTAAAGAAACTTGATAGACAGTTCACAGTTACAGAAAAAGGAAATTTAAACCAAGTTTATTAAAGAAGGACAGAAAGGAGCTTTTCAATAATCCCAGCAACACAGTAAGTGGGGCAACCAAAAACTGTACTTCTTCAGCTTGGCTCAACTGACCGAAAAAAGACCTATTTGCTAAGCTAAGTAATAAGACACTGAATTCTTTAGCCAGAGATATGGATCCTATTGCATCTAACATATTTCAGAAACCATTTTCTGAAAGTAGAGTTCAAGAGCAACATCTCTTTCTGTCGAGTTTCCCACACTTTCCTTCAACAGGCAGACAGAAAGACTAAATTACTAGCAATACAATGAAAACAATAGTTTTCTTCAAAAGAAAATAGTACTGCTTCTCTTTCTGCCTCCCAGCATGTGGTTTGTTGCAGTACTGCTGGCTAAAAGTTATTTATTAAGACAGAAAGAAAAAGCAGAACAGTAAAAGCAAAAAGGAAATGTTAACTGTGAATGCCATACAATCATGTCAATGTCAGACTGAGGGAACCTGAGCAGATCACCCTGCCCTGAGGCAGATGCACATATTCTTCATCCGTCCTGTGGCAAACTATGCTGCACAATTCAACAGACTCCTAACCAGTGCTGGCTTGGGATTACTGGAAGCACTATGGTCACAGACCTTGAGAGTAATTTTTTTCATACGCTACTTTTGAAATGCTTTTCATACTGCAGTGGTAGTAGGAGGAGGCAGCTCTACAACACACTCTGAAATACACAAAACATAAGCAAATTATAGTCTGGTTAATTTTTCTAGTATTAGACAGTGAAATGCAAAATGAAAATGCAAAAACTGAGTAGTTTAGTAATAAAAATGTAAGGGGTTTTTGTGTTGTTTTTTTTTTCTTATGCCAATAGCAGAAAATGCAGGATATTTTGAAAAACGTGGTTTACATTTGCACTAAGGTCTTTGAAGGGGAAGAAAAACTTTACCAGAAGCTTTCTATCCAGCAGTACTCTGGAGTTTCTTGTCACTACATACTTCTTTTATCTTTGTTTTCAAAAGTACGCTTCACCAGTTGTAGGCTACTTGTCCCTCCATCTTCCCACCCTCTGCCATGTGAAAACACAGCCTAGTGGTGGAAACTTAAAATTAATCTATTACTGAGAGACAATAAGATATGACACTTTTCAGGCAAAAAAAACAGAAGCAAATTTATTTCCTTTTTTTCTAGTTTTCTTCAAAGGCAATGGTTACAAAATAGAATTTTAAGTTACTCAATTTGCTTATTCTTTTTGTTAAACAATTCAAAATGACTGAGAGTGAGAGAATGTGTAATATGAGTTTGAAAGTGTCATTTATCACACTTCAGTTTGGGTCAAGTTTGCCTTCTACAATGTCTAAGATAAACATAAACTAGATCTCTCATAACTAAGGGGTAATAAAATACTGAGAAATTAGTTGTAAGATTATGCAATCATTATAATTTTTTTTACAAAGAATCTTGTTCCAAGGAAATTTCTGAAAAAGGAAGGTGGGAGACAGACAGTCCTACAGCAATTCACACCTTGATTTCATGGCTCATTCACTTCTGTATTAATAGTGTCCACACAAAAGATGCACTATTATTTCACATAATGGAGGGGGCAGCTAAATTATTAGCTTCACTGCACACTTCAGCTACATTGACATTTGTAAAAACGGCCAAATCCAAAGGGATAAATAATTCACATATTTGCTGATGATGTTGGACATATAAATTCAATGGATTAGCTCTTCCCTTCCCTTTCCCTTCTTCCCCTCCCCCTTCTTCTTCTTCTTCTAAAGCATTTTGATAGGTTGTAAAAATGTGGCACATCCAAACTGCACGGAATTTGTACAAGCGTACTATGTTGTCACTTTTCAAGAGAACTGTTAAACTAAAGCCTCCTAAACAGCTTTTTCCAACTGCAAATTATGCCCTTGGAAAGATTTGAATAAAAAACAAACAAACAAAAAGCAGTAAAATGGGTCTGTAAAGAAAGCTTCAGGAAGGCAATGAGAGAGGGTGTGGCTTTATTTTTATAATAATTTCTTTAAACATATTCCTAAGTGGGAAAGAGAATTACAACTCAGACTTCCCATTTCTGGTTTGACAAGTCAACTATTTGTCTGTTGTTAAAGTAATGATAAGTTTCACTTACTTTCACTTGTTTTTTAATAGAATATTTTACTCTTGAAAATACAAGGACAGCTGAAAAACTTTGAGATGGCAGCAATTTGTGTATTACCAAAACATCTGTGATGCCTAATTCTGTTAACAATTAATGTAATGGCTTTATTTGTTTCTCGTGGTATCCTCTGCATTCCAAACACTTGAGGATACTCACTCAAATAGACATTTATCTGTTTTTAACCGTGGACATCTCTTGTCCTGTCCACATTCTCTTCATTAGAAGATGGGATACTTTTCAAAATCTTCATCAGATAGATAGTTTATAAAGAGGTCAATTCTATCCAAAATACAAATTTTGCCCTTTAAGTACTTCACTTACTGAAATGACAGTAGCAATATCCCACTTTCCCATATGTTGATATGACATTTAGGGCCTGAAAGGACCTTGATTATGATTGTCAAAACAATACGCCATGTTGCAGACAGTTCTGCGCTCCCTTTGTTAATAGGTTTTTCTTCATGCTATTAAAAGTATATTCTATACTTACCATTCTTTTTTATAGATTTTCAGGCTCAACTCTTGTTTTCATCTTTGGCAGGTACTGCAAGTACAATCCATTATCTTATGGTTCCATTTCACAATGTGTCTTATTTGTTTATTTTCCTTTTTTTCGGGTTGTTGGTTTTTGGATATTTTTTTTTATGTCACAGGAAGGTCATAAATAGGTTACCAATAGGCCCTTTTCTCTTGGGCAAATTCTGAGTTTTCACTTCATTCCTTCAGTATTGACCTCCAGTATTGACAGATTCTTCTAATTCCCCATCCTAATTTTACCATTGGGTATGCCTAAATTCCACTTTCCTTTCTCTGACCTTCACACCCACCATACTATTTAGAAATTAATCTACCTTCTCTGGGCTGCAGAGTCACAGATCTACCATTTTTTTCCAGATTTAACTCTCTTCCAAACTCAGCTCTCAGCATGTCTCTTTGACATCCTGTGGATAACTGTCAAATTAAACAAAAAATGGTTACATCTTCTTTTACAAGGCATTTCTGCTATCTTCTTACTCAGTTATGGTGGACAATGGTATCATATGTATTCATATCGCAAAGATGTCAACTTTAACTTAGCTTGCTCCTTGTTTTCAAATGTCAAGAATATGCATAAGGTTTTTCAGACTCCTGCTGCACAGCATCTCCATATGTACCCTTCTACACATTCACTGAACTATTTTTTTTTTTTTCCATGTGATCATGCAATGCCTTAATTATTGCAATTTTCTTTCATTTGGAATTGACAAAAGGAACTTCAATGCCTGTGTTCAGAATTTTGCTGCTTATGAAGCTAATTTGCCTGGCTCACTGAGTGAAAAAAGCAATGCTTCAGCTTGCATTATAGCCTTGCCCTCCTCTACTACCACATAAGTGACATTTTCTAGCTGTTCACAGCTTTTCCTTGCCATATTATCTATTACTTCTCATTCCACTTCAAGAGGTTGAACCTCACCCCAGCTCATGATTACTTCTTTCATAACTTATCTCATGAAATTGAAGAAGCAGCTTCAGGCTTCCACCCAGCATCCTTTTTAGTCTAGGAGAAGTTCCTAGTAAAACCCACTGAATTACCTTATAATCTTTCAAGCAGTTCCTGTGAGGGCCCTTTCTCTAACAGAAGCTGGATAACACTTCCCCCATTGGTGCATGCAATCCATTAGCTACTATTTTTAGTTCTGCCACTTCCTTGTTGCCTTTTGCTCCCCATCTTCCATGTAGACCAGATGGCAAGCTGGCCAGAGACCAAATTTGTGCTTTGCATCTTTATGGAGGGCTCAGCAGAGGGAAATCTCAGCTCATATGTAAACTGTGGTAACACAAACCCACGAAATACCAGTTCTAACATACATTACAATAATGACCATAAACTCTTCTAAGTGACAATCACTATGTTTTTAATACTTCTGAGGTCCTTCTTACAGCACTGAACTTTCTCATGGGGAACCCTATTATATTTGACCTAAGTAGAATAGGGTGGCAGTCAGGTCACCTCACATTAGACATCTCTATCTGCAGTGAATGCCTAGGCCTCCCCTAGAGTGGACACTAGAGGAATAAACACTTCTGGGCACGACTCATCTCAACCAAAATTGACATCTATGGCAGATGTGAGTCATGGCGTCATGCTGCTTATTTCCTCCTACTGGTTAGGAAGATGGCTGGAGCAGCAGTGCAGAACCACATATGTGCAGATGTCAAGAGTTAGGTGAAGTAACTCCTAGTCTTGTTATATTATCTGGAGGCACAAGGCAGTGTACTGTTCTCAGAGCACTTCAAGTTGAGTCTTTCTCTATTTAATGTGTTCTAAACACAAAACTCATTCCAAGGACTTACAAGCAGGGAAAGTTTGTAGCATCAGACACTGTAAAAGAAACATAATACTTATTTTCTGTTCCACAAAAGAAGTAGCAGCTGCTCATTTCTGATATTGGAATATACACTGATCAATAGTTTCAGCTGACATGAAAACAATGAGAAGTCTTGTATTTTCCTTAATTTTTATTTAGTTTTAATTCATTTTAATCATCACTATCTCCTTTGCCAGGTTTCTTGTACTTGACCTGAAAGTAGCCTTTAGACAAATGTAAAAGCAAAGAGAGCTCTGAAACACTATCTCCATGTTCTTTTGTCTTGGGAAATGTAAATTAGAGCACTAGGTGAACAATACTTCTTGGCTTTGTGTCATGAAATGTAATTGTGGGGCTATGGCAGGGTCAAGATTTATGAAGCTATCAGGACTGGAGTGGGCAGGGTGCCATCTTACACCTGCAGCACAGTTTTTGCTGCTTTCCAGGCAAGTAACTGAAGAAATGAACACTGGTTTCTGAGCTGACATTATTTAGCAGCACAGCAGGCACTCCTCTGAGATGGACAGGAAATGTATGGACTGGAGGAGAAACAATGAAAATAGAGGAACTGTAAACTTGAACACCTTAAGTTAATACAATTTAATTAGAAAATATCTTTGAATGAGAACAAAGGTAATAATAGAAATAAGAAATAATCTAAGGAACTCAAGAAAATGCAATTATTTAAATATGAACTATTTAAATATGAAAAAGAGGGAAAGAGGAACTATGGTAAGGAAATTAAATAAACGAAGTAAAGGAATTTTACACAGGGAAAAGTCTAAATAACAGTTTATTTTTAACCCAAGGGGCTAACACAAAAAAGTGCAATGCCTTTTTACTGCTAATATATGCTGTTAAAAGCAAAGCAAAAAAAACCCCAAACCAACCAACCAACCAAAACCACACACACACCTCAAACAAAAAACCCAGAAATAAATAAAAGCATCAGCATATGCAAGTATCTCTGTCTTAGTGCTTAGGTTTCTTGTTGCTGCCCACTGTACTGTTCTGCTTCTTACTTGCCCACAGCTCAGTCACCAGATTACATAACCACCAGCTCCTAAGACTGTTGCAGAAATCAAAGCAATCTTCCTAAGAGTCAAGAAATATGGAGAGAAGATTAAGCATTTTATGTGTATGCTCAGAATTACCTTTCTGGTTATTAAAACATTAATGTGGCAGAAATTTGACAAGTTATTTCAACTAATAACATATATATGGAAAGTAGTCCTTTTGTACTTAGGCAATACTTGAGTAGTCCTAATTTACTTGCATGTATACACTGTACAAGTTCACATATTTTTGTACTACTGCTCTGCTGATTAGATGCAAATACTCAATGTTTCCACTGAAGAAAAATGGCATATCACATAGAATTGTTTCTAGTTCTCATACTTTATGAGTATACAGTCATACTTCACATGTGACTTTAAATTACAGTCTTTGAAGTGCTGGAGTCTTTGCTTTTACTAAATATTTTTCCTCAATAATAGAACACAAAAGCAACTGTGCAAATGGTCAAATAAACTATTAAAAACTCACAAAAAATGCTGTCTCTTTTTTCTTGGACTCACATAATTATTTAAAGATTTTTTTTTCAATAGTGTAAATATGTAAATTGGGAAAGTTAGCTAAATAAAATAAACTCTAATGCTGTCTATTTATTATTGTGTAATCCTGTAAAAGGGAGGAGTGATGACTCTAAAATACAAAGTGAACAAGAATCTACAATGATTTACTACTATCACTTACTACAACTGTGCCTCTGCTTATGTGCTCGCAGCAGGTGGATATCCTAGACCCTCCTCTGGTTAAGACACAGGGAGTTAAAAACTACCCTATAAAACACAGTCTTGTTCACAGAATACATCTGTTAAATAGACAGAAGACTGATTAGTCTGGGATATTCAGATACCAAGATTTGGTACTGCCCCATTTCCATTTCATATTTTGAACTTCTATTGAGTCCTGGTCCAGAACCTTTTTTGTCTTTACAGAATCTCTCACTCCACTCACGAGTTCTCCTAAGGATGCAGTATATTCTTAGTTATCTCTACCCAGGCTTGTATTTTTTTGCTACATGGGTAACTTGGCCTCCAAGTGCTAGCATTCATAAGCAAGATCTTCTGCAGTTTCAGACATTTGAGTGCAAATTTTTAATAAAATCTAAGTAGTAAGGCAGATACCACAGAAATGGTCATTAAAATGTTTCAATTTGAAATAAAACAATCTATTTAACGTGTTAGTTCCATCTGGCAAGGCTGAAGTTTCTGTTGGCATGCAGAAAATGCAGCATGCCAGTCCTGGCATTGCATTTTTCAATTGGAAGCCTCCACTGCAATGAAGCCTACTATAAGAGAATAAATTACTGGATGAAAAATCATCACATTGATGTTTTTAAAAAGTCCAAGCTTTACCACCACACAATATACAGAGAGAAGTATAACGGATTTAGAAGGGAAGCATATGTATTAAGTCTAGACTTCAAGGTAAACAGGAGAGCATACCTAAATTCTGGGAACTGGGTTACAGCTATATATTTTCATTGCTGGCAGCAATAACCAGACAATGTGTGGAAATAACAATTAAGCTGAAAAGCCTGACTATCTACCCCATCAGTATACAAACTTCTTCCTGCTGTTTATATCTAAATTTAAAGCAAATGCAAGAACATTTTATATCTAATGGCTGGCAGATCCTATTCCTTCTCCTAGTGTACTTCTTAATGTTGCTTACAGCAAAAAAGGACAAGGAATTAATAAGAATCCCCAAAAAGCTGGGTTATGCAGTATGTAGAAAGCGCTTCAGCTACATTATTTGCACAGTTTCTGTAGGGAGTCGTGAAATAGAGGTCTTAAATTTAATGTGTCTGGCCTACTTCCACCTGGATTCAGTTCAAACCCATTGTCTGCAGCTTGCTGAATACAGAGTGGGAAATCAGTCATTATATTAAGAACTGATGGCAAATGATTCCAATTCACATTTTTCAGCTGGTATGTTTTTTAACCTGGAGCAACACCAAATTGAAAAATTCTGCAGTTCTGTAAGCTGGGCATAGAAGCTGTGTTGTAGACTAAATACATTTCCATTTCTATGAAGTCAATGGAGGAGATTTTTCTCCAGTGTTTCTCCAGTTGCTATTCTACCCTCTGAAGTTACAAAGTGCACTCTATCATCAGCTCTCTTCCCATTCTTTTTTCCTCTGCTACCAGTCAGTGTCAAAGCTGTTCAGCTGTTGTGATTTAAGATTTTGCACTGACCCAATTTCAATACCTTTGTAAATGCCTGATATAGATTTAACAACTATTTGCCACAAAAATAAAAATGTACCCCGGAAATTGACCTGCTGGACTTTCTAATTTGAATAATGCATCTTGCTTCTATAACATTGCCAGGAGTTGTATACCTTTCCATACCCTGTCAAAAATAAGTCATTACTCAAATACCTTTCAACAGCTCATAGAGGCATTCCCCTACTCTATAAAGCACTGTTACACATTCTCCACTTAATTTTTTTAGCAAATTCTGACAATTTCTAGTGCTTATGGATGTGAATAAAACCTTTACTGTCAGGAGTATTATATAGTATAGAAAGGAACAGTGAACTGTGGTACTGATGTCATTTCAACATGAGGACCCTGGAGGCCATACAATATTAAGTTTGTTGAAATCTGTATTGATTTTGTGATGTTGGCAAATATAAATTTAGAAGTTACAGACAATATTTTAATAATGTCACAAGACAACATGTTAAAAATACGTTTACAGTGTATCATAATTTGAACTTTATAAAAAATATATACCAAAAATTGTAAATAAAATATCTAATTGATAATTATTTTTCTTATTTTTATTCAACAAAATTTGTACAAGTTTTAATTTTATTCCTGTAAGAATTTAACACATACTCTATATTATCCAAATAAAAGTATTTCTACACTTCGTGGCAGTAAAAAGGGAACAGGGATTTAACTTGAGCTTAGCTTTCACAGGAGTCACAACTGGTACAAACACATACCTGGCGTAGTGCCACTTAAATAAAATTAGTTTTGCCTGTACATTTTTATGAGATTCTTCAAATATTATGACTAGATGAACAAGCTAGTATTTTGTTGCAGTATCTTTTCTTATTTGTGTTTCTATAAAAGATTATAATGTTCAGAGAATTTGGGTTATAGCTAAGTATAGAAATATTGGTCAGTATAATGATTTCTATCAGTAGATTTCAGCATGTGAAGGGAGATCTTAGCATCCAGGCAGAAAACTGGAAAAGGGAAAGAGGAAAAGGAAAGAGGGAAAAAGATGTTTCTTTTAGATCATAAAGTAAGCAAGTGGCTAAGTTAGGAACAAAAAAAAATTATTGAAAAGTGAAGAAGATAAACCTTGGATAGGTTAGAAGGATAGGATAGAAGAAGAACCTTGGATACACAGCTTTAGGATAGCTTCATGTCGAATGAAGATTTTTCCAGTTATGCCATTAAAAAAAAAAAAAAAAAGAGAAACAAAAACAAAATCAAACAAAAACTAACAAATAAACAAAAACAAAACAAAACAAACCCAAACAAAAAAACCCCGGCAACCAAAAAACCAAAAAAACCCTAAACTCTACAAAACCAAACCAAAAAAAAAAAGAACTACTGAAAGGAACTTACCAAGGAGAGAAAAGAGACAACATTCTCGTCATACTTCCTACAACAGCCATTGTCCAGGATAAACCTTCACATGTCCCAGGAAGAGTGAAGGCAGTGTCTATGTCTGCATACTGAGGTACCTTTCCAGAAAAGAAAAGACAGAAATTCAGGAGTTGCATTTTAACAGAAGGAAAGAGAAAGATAAGGAAAACACATCGTGGTATGTACTTCATTGGACATGTCTCAAAACTGATAAAGATTTAAGCACAAAAATTCACTCTTTAGAAATTATGTGTTTCTGCTTACAATTCAAGTAGAATCTGGCATGGAAAACTGAAAAGGGAAAGGTTGTTTTTACAACTGTTGGTAACTTGGAGCAATGACTATGTCAGTGGCACAACATGGAAAGCTCTATGTTTATGTCAGAGAGGTGCTGGGAGCTAAAATTTAACTGCAATGCCCATGTGAAGATGAAGGGTTTTCAGAAAGAAAATCAGAAAGGTAAGATTTGTTTCAGTGCCAAAACCAGAATGTTCTTTCCCTAAATTTGATCCAGGTGGAGCCCAAGAGGATGGAAGTCTTTCAATAATCACTGCTATTGTGAAAAAACCGACTCCGAGGTGCTTTGTTAACTCAACACTTACATTATGTTAGTGGGGCCAGCAGAGAAGTGGAAGTGCCTGTCCAAGCCCCACAAGGAGATGCACAAGTGTTGTGCGTAAACGAAGCTAATAAGCAATAAACAACCTGGCTGCCATCCTCTCTTGGTGAAGTTGTACCAGGTGTGCTTCCAGTACAACCTAGCTTTAAAGTAAGTTAAAAACAATAGGCCAAGATTGTCACTAGAGCAGGCACAAGAAGAAGGAGAATCCCTCACCACAGATACCCCCAATATACTCTTTTCACAGACAGAATATAAACCACATTCAAGATCTACTCACACATTTGGGTGAAGTTGCAGATCATTAAGAACTTTTGTAGATTATGTGCTCTTTTACCACAGTCATCTCTGCTTACACAGTAGACCCAGAATCTAATCTCAGGAACAGGTATATTTTCTTCATTTTCTTCTCTTCATTGACTCTTGATTTAAATTCTGTCAGATAAGACTTTCACGCAATACAAAGCACTAAAAAGGAACAGGTAATATTAAATGCCTCTCTGAATAAGCAACCATGGTATCTCAAATTCTCTGTTTGTCTCAAGCAAAACATTTTCATTATGACAACTCATTTTGTGTGTGTTTTAAACTGAAATTTGAAAAAATCTACTGGAGAACAATATAAAAACTTACTGCTGGGGTGCACAACACCTAATAATCTTCCTTGAAACATTTTAAATCTCATTTTCCCATGCTAATGTTACCTCTTATTGGTAAAAAATAAAAATTCACACAAAAAAAATTGATTAATGAACTTATTTAGCCCAGAGAGTTTACTGTTTAGGCTTCTGCTCTGAATTAGACACATTTTTATTTTGACATACACCAATCTGCCAGTGAATTCCACTGGCAAGTGGAAGCTTCCACACAATGGAAGAACATGTATATGTTTTGCCAAGACAGTGTCTACAAGAAGGTGAAACACTCTCAAGAATCTAGATTAAGACAAACTCTTTAATTTTGTTATTCTCACTTTTTTCCAGTGCTTCAGACTCAGCGTGTTTCTAGGATATCTCTGGAAAGGGTAATTCTTCCATTAGTTGGAGAGTCAGTCATACTCTAGCTAAGATTTTTTGATCATATAACAATATAGCTAGAAATTAAACCCAGAAATAATACTTTATTTCCAAGTGCAGACATGTTTTTGTTTCTTCCACTATATAAACATTGCCAGTTTCATTAACCAGTTCACCTCCATCTTTGAACTTTGCTAAATAAACTCATTAACAAATTTATCGAGATATAAATGGAAATTAATTGAAGTTTTTAATTTTCAGAGTTGTATGTTTCTGTTTACAAATCATAGAATCACAGAATCTTCACAGTTGGAAAAGACCTCTAAGATCACTGCAGTCAACTATCGACCCCCACTCAAAAAAAAACCCCACCAAAAACCCTCTAGAGCATGTCCTGAGGTGTAAAATCATTTGTCTGTTTGCCTCAGAAAAGTACTACTCCAAATAATTTCCCTAATAAAATTATACTCCTAATATTTGACCTGTCTTGCTCTACCCTTGTAGCCTACAAGAAACTAAGTTTTAATGGAAAAAATGACCCATTTTTAATAGTTTTTTCTGCCAGTCAAATTAGGTTTTCAGCAGAGCTGTTGAAATCCTACTGTTTACAAAGCCTGCCCTCAAGGTGTTTCCACAAGTCTAATGTTTGGGTTCTAAGAAGCAATTCCACATCTCTAGTCACTAGATCTATTTATGCTTCAGTGAACAAACTAGAAGAACAATAGGCCAGATTAATTCCTGAAGTAATTCCATTTAATGAGGTTGACTTATGACATAGCAAGACATTTAGGAAATAACTCATAAACAAAGCTTCTTAAATATAGTCACAGAAATTTTTATTTTATTTTAATTTTATTTTATTTTTTATGTAAGTCAAAAGTATAATAGGAAATTATTATCTTCTCACTGTATCTGGAGGTAAGAATGTTTACGTTTATTGTTCAGGTTAGAGAATATCAGCAGTACACTGGTGACTAAAATACATGTAACCTCTATCTGCTTAGTTTGCTCATTATGACAACCAATAAAAGTCTGTTGCTGTCAGACTGGTAAAAATCTACTCAAGTAATTAGTCCTACTACTTTTCAGTGCAAGTTGTTATTTTTTTTTTAGCTTTAGAACAATTTTAGTAGTTTATAATCTGTATCAGACTCCGTAAACAATCCAGAATAATTTATCTTCTAGAAACTAGCAATGGTCTCTGGCTTTTGTGATCCAATGGATATTGTAAATACAGTCAGGAAGCACTGTGATGAGTTTTAAATTTTCAGGTAAATATTTCACAGTTCACAGCAATATTTCAGCTATAGAACTAGTAGGAACAGGCAAACTTGGAACAGGAAACTTGCTAGATGACGTATCAAAAGCATACATATAAGCACTGCCATTCTGAACAAAGTTTTGAGTGCCTGAACTGTGAAAAAGTCTGAAAAGAAATATGACATTTTGTTCAGTTTTTCTTCTAATTTACCTAGAAAGCAATACTTAATAGTCTCTATGCTTATAAAATTATGTCATCTATACCCACATAAAGTGTATAATTTATCTTTTTAACACATGTGGAGTTAACCTAGAATTTGCATTCTCCTGCTCTTTTCGTTGTATTCAGTCTGGAAGGTAAGAAACATGTTTCGCGTTGTAGCCTTTCCTTACTGACGAAAGCCATGTAAATCTTTGATTGCTAAAATCAAACATCACTAAGATGTAAGGATTTACTGCTGAAGCTCACATAAAACAAAATTAGACTGAACTTCCAGCAATGCAGATATCAAAATGCTGAAAAATTTTGATAATTTTGTTTATTCTCCTAAACACTGTATTGTATTCAAGTATGGTTACCTGTCATAAAAATGATCAGTTATCCTTGATCTTCATTTAAACTGTAGCAAATTTAGAGTAGTGACCAGGTTCATGTTTTGCTTTTTCTGAATATGTAGCTTCAGGATGAATGATTGATAACCTAGCTTTGTACATATTACCTGTTCTGGCTCAAACCAGGACATTAGCACAAGGCAAAAATAAAAAAGATTGAAAGGAAAAGGAAAATAAGCTCAGCATTTTTTGGCAATTACAGTATAATAATTATCTGTAGTTAAAAGGCAGTTTGGTTTGGTTTTGTTGTTTTAAATATTTTAGGCTTTCATAGTCCTTGTAGAACAGAAGAAAGGGGGTAATTAGACGATGCAGTTTAAGTTTGCCAACCTATAATGATCTAGTGTGTTAGTACTTTAAGCTGAACTTCTCACAAAGGTTATCACAGAGCTCACCTGAGTAACATCTGCAGAAGCCAGGGAGGTAACTTTGCTGCCTGGAGCTATTTCACCAGGAATCAATGGACCTCATTATCTCTGCAACAAGTAATCCCATATATACATTATAGTAGCACTTACTGTCTCTTTTTTGCTACTTCATTTTCAGCATTTTTATGTCTCTTACCATAGCAGACTGAGAGCTTTTGAAGATATAATTCACATACAGTCACTATGCTTTTAGAGATAAGAAGACATCATATCTCTATTTTGCACAGTAGAATTTGGGTTATGTATGGCTAGTTTATGGAAGAACTGAGATCAACTAAATAGAAGTTCATTTGTCCAACGGTTTTTGGTTTACACAGAGGAATTTAGCGAGGAAAAAATCAAAAGAACTGAAGAAAAGAAATTTAAAAAATCACATATAAAGAGATTTTATTTGTAAAAACTTTATTGGTAGCTCATCTAGCCAAGTCAACAGCAGCCTGAGTAAAAAAGTTCAGCAAGTGTACAATACTACCAAATCTTCTCTATAAAAGTTGTTTTTCTTCCTTAAAACAAAACAAAACTAAACAAAATAAAGAAAAACCAGGAAAATGTTAATTTTATTTTCCATAAGAAATGCTAATTTGTAGTAGAAATTCTGGAAAGTCGGTTTTTGAGGAAAGAATAAACCTCTTATGGAAATCCTTGTTGTGGCTGGGCAAAAGGAAACAAAGTTCTGCGGATTTAAAATCTGGTGTCATGGTTTGACTCAGGATCAGCAATTAAACCAGAGACAACAATCCTCTC
Source organism: Apus apus (assembly GCF_020740795.1). Classification (NCBI taxonomy): domain Eukaryota; kingdom Metazoa; phylum Chordata; class Aves; order Apodiformes; family Apodidae; genus Apus; species Apus apus. The sequence continues at coordinate 62,912,516 of NC_067312.1, read as the reverse complement.
GATCCCATCTCCCCTCCCCCAGGTAGGGAAGGAGACATAAAATTATGGAGAGAGAGACTTCTCTGGATTGAAAATTAAACTACACAGCTTTAACTAAACAATAATGATAAAAGAAAATACATACAATTATATACAAGTATGTTCAGGAATGTGCAAACCCCTATTGCCTCCCCCTGCCCCAGCAGCTCCCACAGCATCTCTTGAGCTGTGAACAGTTCCGAAATGTCCTGGAGCTGCCGGAGAGAGCAGCAGAGCAGACAGGAGCTGAGGGGAGATTGATGAGGGTCAGGAATGCATGGGCCTGGGGATCAATGGGGATGGATAGAGTCCTCCCTGGACTCTGGCCATGGACAGAAGAGAAGGGAAGAAGAAGCAGGAAGGAAGTTGTCTTGTGTGATCTCTGACCTTCCTCTGAGCTTACGTAGATATATGGAATGGAGTATCTCTGGCCAATTTTGCTATCTGTCTAACTCAGCCTCCCACAGGGGGGTCATAGATCTCCTGGTAGTGCCTGAGCTGGCAGGGCAAAGATGTGACCTTGGAGTCTCGACAGTAACATAAACATTCCAGTCGTATCAGTCCTCTAGCTAGAACACTTGCTGCTAGTTAAAAGAAAGCTTACTGAAGGAAAAAAAAAAAAAAAAAAAAAAAAAAAAGGAAAATTGGCTTAATCCTGGCTCAAACCAGGACAGCTGGGTTAATGTCTAGGACAATAATGTGTTTTACATTTACAGTATTCAGAGTTAGCAAGGTTAAGGAAATAACATACTAAACTGCTTTAAAGTCATGGGGTTTTGTATTGCACTCAATTTTCTGTAGGAGACATGAGTTATTTTATCTGTTTAAATTCATATAATAAGCACAAATATTTATATAACACAAAAGCACATGGAGAGAAATGTGATTTTTTTTCCCCACAGTCCATCTGCAAATCAGCTGGCATAAACCAGAAGCTGGTGTTTTACCCGAGCACGTCACTGCCCAGGCCAATACACCTTGCATGCCTGAGCTAATGATCCTGGATGAAAATTTATTCCTTTAAACATGGGGCTATGCTGAATCATTATCCAGATCACTGCAGAATCTTGATCTGGGACATCTATAGACATTAACAAACTTGCCTCCTACGTGTGGCCAAGCTAATGGATTTAAAACTAACTCAAGTACCTTTCCCTAGCCATAGTAACATTTTTTAATTGCGGGAAGGCAAAACCCTGGTGCCTGAATCTACTTGTAGGAGCATTATATGTAGCGATGAGACCTGCTACCCAGGTTATTCAGAAAATCCAATTAGGTCAGGGTAGTTGTTTTAACAACTATGACAAAAGCAGTGAAGAGTGAGAGGAGGGAATGTAAAGCTTATTTACAGATAGCAAGAGCAGAAGCACTACCCCAAGATTTCACTATGCCACTCTATTAACAGAATTGGGTCACACAGAAAAGTCTGGTATTTGCCATTTTTAGCATTTGCCATTGTTTTCTCATCAACAAAGTTGAAAGAGTTTTATTAAAGTAAAGATATATAGACTTCAACATCTCATAATGTAATACATAGTTGTAAAATTGAAATAATTACATCAACAAAAAATACTTCAAACTCATGGAGATGTTTTTTACAAATGTTGTTGAAAGCAAACCAAAAAAGCATTTTGGAAGGAATTTTCTTCTACCAGAAAACCTTTAGCAAGACCAGTCATTACAGTTGCTCTAGGTTTATGTAAGTGTGAGAAACAAAAAAAGCATCTAAAAATGTTCTTAGCTTGGTTTTTCTGTTTGGTTTTGGTTTGATTTTTTGTTTTGTTGTTGTTTTTTAATGGATATGGGAGCACAAAGTACTTCACGGTGCATAGTACTCTGGACAAGAACCTTTGATTTCCTCACACTCTTTACAATAGAGGACAAAATGACCTGTTACATCTATCACGAGTACCTGTTGAGAAAATCAATAAAAATAAGAAAGCAATTTATTATTATTGGAACTCTCTTAGCACATTGTCAAAAAGGACAAAAAATATACATTTAAATCCAGTTTTTGCAGCCACTTATAAAACAGACTTTTTGGACTGTTTTTTGGTTCAAAAGAAAAATTCAGTCCTTAATTAAGCAGTTATTACACATACACGATGACACTTTCATAAGCTTTAAAAGAACAGGATCTTCCTGACAAGGGAAAACAGTTTGCTCTTCACCTCTCCTGTGAAATGCTAAAATGTCAGTTAAGGTCTTCAGCTTTTCCCTACCTTCATAATCCTAAACAATTATACCTTTAATGAAAAGGATGAATGTTTCAGTTTCTGTTACTCATCATTCAAAACAAAGATTTTGAAAACCATTGCTTTCAAAGGACCAATGGTGACCTACAGGGACGGAAATTCTCAGAATGCTAAGCCATAATGAGAGCTTCGTTGAATTTCCTGAGTTGGAGGATATGACACTGTTATTGCTAGTAATATTAGATAGCATTATTCATATTAATGCTTTCTGTCTAAGAGGAAATCTAGAATGCAACTTTGCTGAGAATCAGTACTTCTGTTCTGAAGTTATAAAAAAGGGGTTTCAAATCCATCATCAGCTTTTTCAGTGCTACAATAATACAATAACAGATACCATACTCTTTCACATACACATCATACTCATACACTTAAAACTGAAATTCCTTTTTTTCTGGAGTATAGCATTCCACAAAAAAATAGGCACAAAAAAATAGGCACAGAAAACCAAACATCCACAAGCCTGTAATTGTAGAAGTCTGTCCAACTAATCTTTCTTTGTTTCACAAGATCCCACAAGTGTCATTGGTAAAATTATTCATATTTCAGAGGATTAAACATTAAAGAAATTCAGTCCTCATCAGTAGGAAATAAAAACATGTAGAAGAAATTAGAATCACTGAAGTATGCTTTTGTGGCAAGTATTTTACATTAACTCAAAGTTCCTTAAACTGTACAAACAGGTCTGATTTGGTCAAGTGTAATATAATTCTCAGAAACAAATACCATACAAAGAGAGTAAGACTGCCCAACACTCTTCTGACAAGTTTTGACAACAAAAAGACATGTTGGATTTATCAATTTAGACAGAGAACACAGACAGAAAACATGTAACTGTATATAAATGTCACAATAGAAGATGAAAATAAAACCAGTAAAATAATTAACAATCCATAGATATATTGCAGATTGGTCACATCAGTGTAATACACCTCTGAGGACTCTTAGAAGAAATTCTAACTTGATTTCCACTGTAATTTTTCCAAGTTGGTTCTTTTTGGTTGCACTCACTAGAAATACCTTCCTGTGAATGTGAACAAAAAAGGACTGTAAATCCACTGGATCTGCTTTTACTGTAAGATCATTAGTTGAGTCTCACCAAATGTTTATTCTTTTCACAGAGACAGCAATGTGCTTGCAATGAACAACTGCCACAATTATTTTTTATTCCAGTGTTCTCCTCCCCTTATAAACTGCGTATGATGACTGGCTGGCTCCTTTTCCTTCAGTGGTAAAAGGAAATTTTCTCTTTTCATAAAAATGAACATTTTCATGTGTTCAACTGAAAGTTCTTATTGTTGAGTTCTGCAAATCTTTATTCTGCAGCATTTTAAATATATGACTCTTTCTATTTTCAGATGACAATAACCTAAAATTACACAATTTTGTAACAGAGAAAAAAGAATTTTTTGCAATAGAGAAGAAGAGATTTTAGAATTTCCTGCTGAAATTCTATTCTATCTTATACCAGGGCCTCATCACAAGCAGAACTCTAAATTTATGCAAGCACAGAACAGCTGCTTTGAGAACACGGCTCAAGCTTGCCACAAATCTTCACTGAACGTTGCCTCTATCTGCTGTTCTTCCACATAGTTTACTTACAATTTGTTTCCTCAGTAGGTTGGCTGATAATTCCAGAACTCCAAAAAATTTCTGGTTCTTACCCAGGACCACTGTAGGAATAATTGTTCATTTAGACTGTGGCCCCAATTTTTATTAAAGGAGAAGACCCTCAGCCAGAGCACATTTCTTGTGACCCTCCTAACCAGGTACTTCCTTTTTTTCATCTCTCCATCATAAGAGAAGTCTGTGGCACAATAAAATGTTTTCATTTGAAGAAAGAGCCAAAAACATCTGGCAAGTGAGACTCACGTTTCAGAGAAGGACAATTTTTTTTCAAACATCCTATTCTCCCTTAGCTTTGTTAAAGCTTTCAAAGGAAAAGACAAGTTTTTGACCAGCCTTCACCATCCATACCACCTTCACTTGCATATGTCTTACACTGGGGTAGAGTGCATGGTATTAATGCATGGACACTTATCTTTTTTGACCAAAAGAGCATTTAACACCAAGGACTGCAAAATCTAGGGCTTTCTGAAACCACCAGCAACTAAGTGGAATTATTGCATTAAACCATTACAATTCTGCAAACAAAAATTTCCTAAAGAGTATGTTAGCTATTCAGAAGATAAATGTCTTGCCACCCTGCTCTATTTCTGAACTTTTCTGTGTACAAAATATTCTGTTACAAGGCTTTACAGATTTGACTGTGTAAGAAAGGAAGAATTTATTTGGTTGGAATAAATTACCTCAGTTGTAGGATACCATTTTCCTCACAAAAGAGCTGTGCTTACAGAATTCATGCTAAAATCCATTCAGAACCTGAGAAGCCAAGATAAAGCAGAATACTTGAATAAAAAGTAGGTGGATAGAAGTAAACATGGAATTTACTTTCTTATTAAAAAAAGAGAAATCCCAAAACTACAAGCTGAATGATATTTTCCCTTACTGCTTTTTTCAATTGACATCAGAAAACTTTAGACTTTGAGAAAAAATAAAACTAGTATTGTAAACTGAGAACACTTCTTGTTGTTTTGGGTTTGCTGGGTTTTTTTTCAAGGGGGAGGGGAAGACCACATTTTGAAACTGGGGAAATTACCTTCACCAAATTAATACAATTTTATTTGTTCCTTCTTACCAGAATTAACTGAAGCGTAGAAACTACAAAAGCGGTTTTGCATATCATTTCCCACACAGAAAAATACCATAAGAAGATGGCAACAGAAAGGAGTGTAAACTTCTTGCCACAACAAAAAATCATATAACAACCAGCCAACTACAAAAATGTTTTGAATCCTCTTTTTGCTCAGGAATTACACTGGCCTTTCTAGAAAAGAGTATGTAATGTTATCTTACAAATAACAGTGAAATAAATGTGTTTGAGGAAAAAATTATATCTTTATATCTTTTAATAAGGATATTGTGAGGTACTCTGTTGTCTTAAATTGTTACTGTAATGGTACAGCTGCAAAGAAAGCAATATTTTATGTTGTTGTTTCTGCATAGGAAGGCAAAATGAGCAAGGGACATACTGAGGTATTGAGCAAAGAGTAGTGTTTACTCTGCATGCATGCTGTGCACAGCAGAAATCTCCATGGCTTCCTGAATGACCTGGTCTAGTTCTTATAGAATCACAGAATCACAGAATCACAGAATATTAGACGTTGGAAGGGGCCTCCGAAGATTGAGTCCAACCACCCTGCTGGTGCAGGACCAGAAAACCACATACAACTACGGCAGATCACTCAGAAAGGCATCCAGACAGGTCTTGAAAGTCTCTAGAGAAGGAGACTCCACAGTCTTTCTGGGGAGCTAGTTCCTCCTCATGTTAAAGTGGAACTGCCAATGCTTGAGTTGGAATCCATTGTCTCTTGTCCTATCACAGGGCACAAGTGAAAAGAGCTTGTCCCTGCCTTCTTCATGCCCAGCCCTCATGTATTAATAGACTTTAATTAGATCCCCCCTCAGTCTTCTCCTATCTAGACTGAAAAGCCCCAGGTCTCTTAGCCTTTCCTCATAAGGCAGACGTTCCAGTCCCTTAATCATCCTTGTAGCCCTCCCTTGGACTCTCTCAAGTAGGTCCCTGTGAATTTGTGGGAATGAAAAATCAGTACCCCATGGGCACTCTGTTTGGTTCAGGGTGGGGACATGAACTTGCCTTTCAATTTGAACTGTGTGACCTAACCAGCTGGCCCCCAAAAGAATGTCTTTTTTCCTAAGGGAACTACATATGCATACGTGTGTGTGTTTACATATATACGTGTGCGTATGTGTATGTATCATAGAATCATATAATCATAGAATGGTTTGGGTTGGAAGGGACTTTAAAGATCATCTAGATCCAACCCCCTGCATGGGCAGGGACACCTCCCACCAGACCAGGTTGCTCAAAGCCCCACCAACCTGGCCTTGAACACTTCCAGGGAGGGGGCTTCCACAGCCTCCCTGGTCAACCTGTGCCCTTTCTTCATAATTTCTAACCTAAATCTACCCTCTTCCAGCTTAAAACTACTACCCCTTGTCCTATCACAACACATCCTGATAAAAAGTCCCTCCCCAGATTCAGGCACTGGAAGGTCACTATAAAGTCTCCTCAGAGCCTTCCCTTCTCCAGTCTGAATAGCCTAAACTCTATTAGCCTATCTTCTTAGGAGAGGTGCTCCAGTCTTCTGATCATCTTTGTGGCTTTCCTCTGGACTAGCTTCAAGAGCTCTATGTCATTCCTGTGTTCAGGGCCCCAGAACTGGGCACAGTACTCCAGGTATGCACAAATGTGAGTTTCATACTGAAGGGAAGTTTTAAGATTTTCTGTCTTTAAAAGCATTGACAGAACGTAACAAAACTTCTCACCTTTCTCCAAGATGAGATAGATTGACCACCCGCACATAGATTGTCCAGTGACTCGTACAGCCAGTTCCACTTGTCATTTTAGAGGTAAAAACTATCTCGCAGGAGCTTTGATCATCTGTAATGGATTCTTTCTGACTGGTTGTCAACCTGAAAATTAAAATGGCTGGTTGAGAAAGCACAACAGCTGCCACAGCAAGAAGAGATTAATAATTTTTTCTGACTAATGAAAACATCATCACTAATGTAAATCAAACCAGTTGGATATCATTAGCTACTGATACATTCCTCAAAATAAAAATACCTTAGCTCAGAAAAGAAAAGCCAGCATACAAATGTCAGTATATTTATTTTACCAATGGCAAAACTAAAAATACATCACTTCTTTTGCAGCCACAGGCCTGGACATAAAAGAAATCAACAGACTTTGCACTTTTTATGGTAAGATAAACAAAGATATAAAATGATGAGATAAAACAGAGATGCATTCATGAATGCTGCTATTCCAATATTTAAATTAACTACATGGTTAAATAGTGATTGTCTTTTTTTATCTTCTGCTAACTACAAACCAGAAAAGAGATCAAGAAACACAGCTGGGCATTTATTAATTCTATTCTTCTCTCTACAATTAAACTTTAATCAGTTTCAAAGAACATTTGGGTTCTGTCTCATGCAGTTGCCATGCTTAAAGCAGTGATTAAAGTAAAAAAAACCCAAACATTAACATTACCTGTAGCAGCATTTTGGGGAAAATTTGGTCTCTGGAAGAGAAATACCTTTTACAAAAGAAGCAAAGGTTTTCATACAGTGAGTAATCTAGAAAATTAGTTCTACAAAATTATCTCTAAAAATAGAGGACATGCTTTCCTTTTTGAAAGCAACATATGTGAATCTTTATTTCAATCTTTCACCTAATCTGAGTAGTCTTTATAAAAATCAAGTATCAGAGTTCAGATGCTTTATTAGCCCTCAACTGGGATTCATCATAAATAGCCCTTGAAAACTTTAAAACCGATGTAAAACTTATATAAGCAAACCCAAGGCTTCAATCACAAGTAGATTTAAAAATCCAAACAGTTTTTTAAAGACTCAAACCCTTTATTTTAAAATGAGAAAGAACATCACAATGAAAAGCAGCACGTTTTTTCCCTCCTTGCAGAAAAAGAGCCCGCTGTCAGGGTCGCAGAGATCACGCTTCTCCTTGGGCTGGGCAGCAGGATCCATTTGCTTTCCCTGAAGCCAAAACGAAATGCAGAAGGGAAGAGTCTGTAATCACACTGCTGCAAAACATCAATATCTGCCAGGCCATGAGAAGCTGCTGCTGCCTTGGACATCAAATTAGATCAATTGGCCATCTGGGGTGAACACATGGAAGAACATACAGAGAGCAGTGAGCAACAATTAGTCTCCTAAGGGTTTCAGGAAGGAGACAAATGAGTAACACAAAGATCTCATCTCTAACAGTACTACAATTAGGAGAACTTTTACCCTTAATGAGATTTAAAACCTCCAAACAAATAAGAATGCCCACCTAAAGAGACAGTTACCTGTCTGGGCCAGCAGGTACAGGGAATGGCATCTCAAAGCTTGGCCTGCTGCTCTTTTCCCAAGGGTGCTGGGAGCTTCTTTTGCAAGTACTCTACCATGAGGGAGGGTCAAGCACCCTTTCAGCTAGTACTATGGAGAAGCTTTAATAAGAGCCACACCCAGAGCACAGATCCCAGGGGCAACGTTTTGTGCAGCAGCATGTGAAGAAGAGATCCTCTTCTGAGTTCAGATCAGCCTAAATCTTTTGGGGTATGGTAGTGACATGCCACAGGGGACATTGTTCAGCAGGTGTTGGAGCCCCTGACCCTTCCAGAGCAGAGGATACAAGACAAGTTCACTGACTTCAAGGCTGAGGAAACAGGTTGTGCTTTCAAGTGAAACCTTTGGGCCAGCTGACCCTGAACTATGCAGGACCACAAGGAAGCAGTGAGTGACAGCAGTAGATAACTCGTTGCTGGGAGGGACAGAGACACCCCCCTGCCAACCTGGCTTGTTCTCTACAGAAGTTTCCTACTTGCTGAGGGATAGGGTATAGCATGTTACATGGAGACTACTGAGGCTTGCCTGACCCTCTAACAGAGGTTCTTACACATGGGCACTAATTATACTGCTGGAAAACCTGGAGAATATCAGAAGTGAGTAGAGACTTCTGGGGATGGCAATCAGAAGCATGGGGACCCAGGTCATGATCTCCTTAGGCCTGCCAGCTTGGAGAGAAGAGGCGGTCACTGATAATGAATGTCAACTATTAATTGTGGAACTGGTGTTGGCAACAGGGTCTTATTTTCTATGTCCATGGGACCTTGTCTGAGGATCAGCATCTGCTTGAACAGAGCATTGGGCCAGATGACCTCCAGAGATAACTTCTGACCTCAGCCAGTCTGTGATTCTGTGAACCTGCAGTGGTAAGTACAGCAGATACTAATCTAATCCCAGGTGAAGGATGCTTATTTGTTGCAATTTTTGGCTCAAGCTACTACTGGCAAAATATGAGACCCAGAATACAGTCCTGATACAACATATTGCCAGAGAAGGTTTGTATTAGATTGTAATAAAAACAACAGAAACAAGAAGTGAAAACTCAAGAGTTAACAGCCAGCAATTATGACCAAAACTGGAGAGCTGGTCAGACTCCAGTTTTTGTAGGGATGTATAATACTCTGCAAGGCATAGTGATGGGTGCTCTATGGGAGATGAAAGAGAAAGTACTGTTCTCCTTCTAGAGTGCTCCACCCCAACCCCTTCTGCTCCATTTCTCCTCTGCTGTGCCATTCACTTGAGAGCAGTGGAAAGAAACTGGCAAAACTCTGCTGCTTGCCACGACTGCCGCTCTGCAGATGAGTGGTGGGCCCCACCATGCCCGCTGCTTTACTGGCCTGGGCATGTGCCCAAGTCATTGGGCTACACACAGTGAATGAGTCCTGTGAACTTACAGTGAGAGTAAGAAGTTTTAGCTGTGATAAATGACACTTGTTTCCCACATGCTTGCTACCAAAGGTGACAAAGATGCTAAATGAAAAGAGGGCTGTTAGTTGTCCTATCTCACTGGTGTGAATCGAGCACAACTTCTCAGAGGTCAGTAAAATTACATGGCTATAAAGTGGGGTAGCCAAGTGAAGAATCTTCTCCCAGTAGTAACAATTTTGGGGAAAGTAATTTTTTTGTCACAACAAAAACAAAAAATGGTCTTACTTCTTCAGATACAGGGCTATCTAACTATTTTGATTCCAGCAATTTTTGGGCTCAGCTCTATTTTATTTTAGAATAGAACAAAGTCAGTCAAGATTGTTTCTGAGTGAACTGGTAGAAAACAGTGAAAAACACCAAGGTATCAATTTATACACAGACTCTGGCAAAATATAAATAATTAATTTTATATCTAATTACTACACTCACTCATTGCCACATAAATTAGAAACTGTTATTCAGTAGCAAGCCATTTGCTTAACGTGGTGCTGTATGTTTTCTATCAAAGTGTTGTGGGTTTCTTTTCTTCCCCTACTTCAGTTAAACTGCATAGCTCCCTTTGGAATTGTTATATTAATTTGGTTTGGTTTATAGTTAGTGTGTGATTGGTTCACAGTCCATAGGATCTATCTTTCCCTTTTATAAATAATTCCTTTTTTATGGTGTAATTAAGATGCTGTGTGTTTTTGCAGTGCACCTCAGAGGTAAGTGCGACAAATGGGAGATATTAAAAGTTCTGTTACTTTTCCTCCCTGGAACAAGGAGAACCTGAAGAATCCAGAATAAGAAATATAATACTGTTTCTGAATACATTCATTTCACAGTGTCTACTGTATGCAGTATTTTTTGTGGTGATGCTTTGTTATGCTGCTGCATTTGTACTTGATGTTCACCTCCATCTAGGGGCTTCTCAGTATCCATCTATTTATCCATGCAAGCACAGATCAATATGTGCATTTTTTAAGGAATCCAAAGTTATTTCTGTGAATGTTAACAGGCGTATATTCAAAATGCACACAGAATTACAGTGCACCCACGTCCCTACCAAAACTGAATTTACAGCAATTTATAAGAATGCAAGAGTGCTTGTAACTTACAATGACTGTATAAAATATGATGAGATGTTGTGGGGTCTTTTTTATTCAGCATTTACAACTATATCCAGTCTAATGGATATTTTTATTCTTCTGCCTATATGCAAAAAATGTATAACCAAGACACCCTCAAGGCACATATAAACCATTTCACCACACAATTTGCTTTTTACATCGCTCAAAAAGAAATACCCAGCTCCTTTACATAAAGGAATACACAAATGAGCTCTTTTATGTAATGATGTTACACATCCATGTGAAAAGATTTTGCACCAGGTTTTAAAGAAGAACAATATTTGTACATTAATGTAATTCCAGATAAAGAGATAATTTGTTACAATGCTCAGCTATCAGTCACTTTCAGTAAAATATGCAAGCCATCTCCTTCATTGCTGTGTGACAGTACAAGTGCTGATCTGAGGTCTTTTATTAAGAAGTGGTCCCATGGCCATACTGAAATTTCTAACTTCTTTCCTCTTAGAAAAGTTACAATCACAAAACCATGAAACAGAAACAGCACTGCATGAGAGAAGTAACCAATTACACACCATACCTACCAAATACTTCATTTTCTGACAATCTTTTTCATTATTCTGATGTCCTTCACCCTTGAATTAATAAAGTGCTTAAACAGTTTTAAATAATGAATACAAAATGCATTTAACAGCATGTGAATAGAAAGATGAGCTAAAATCAATGAATATATCATTTGCAATAACTTGTTTAGCTTGTACTCTGTTAAAAATGATAGGCTTGTGGAAGCCATGAAATCACAAGTCAGACCTAAAGAATTGAAGTCATGACTAATACTGAATTTACACAAGGCAGTAAAACCAGGCTATATCATTTGCTGCATGAAATAAATGTACATTCATTTCATGAAAAAAAGCAGAATGCACAAGTGCTGATGTTTGTCTGCCCCCACTAAATTTTGTCTCCAGTTCACACTCCAGGTGAACAAAATGGAATGAATATGCAAAAGAAATGGAAGAAATGGAAGAAATTGGATAAGATTTGCTTTGTCATAAGAGGTGGGAAGAAAATTGCAGTGATATACCACCTTCCCAGCTCTCTCCCCCTTAACGAGGGAGAATTGCCTCATCCAGGGGGCAGTTTCTAAGGCTTTATTATACAACCTTTATTAGGCATCTTGTTTTGTAAAATAGCCCAACCTGTGGTTTAGGCTTTCTGAATCTGCAGGTTTTCAAGATGAACTCTACCTCACTGCCCAGAAAAAAATGAAGTATTTATCACTGAGTAATACCTGTAAGATTGGATGTATATCCAAACTCATCAATACCAGAAACAGAGAACCCAAGGTCTTGGAAAAAGCTGACTCACTGAGCTTTCCTGTCTGTCCCCATCTGACATTACTCAGCTGTCTTAATCACCATTAGGGCATTTAGAAGGTTAGAATAATGTTGCAGGGTTGGTGCTAGGGCACTAAAGACTTATATGTGCAATTTTGTAACTGTGGCAGTGGAGATCCTGGAGCTCTCACCTGCACTCTTCAATGTCAGACAGCAAGCAGGTCCAGCCATATTTGGCAAACATCTTAAAAATTTAGCAAGGAATTAGAACCCTTGGGAGAGTCCAATCTTAACCTTGACAAAGGGTATTTCATTACCTGGGCTTAGCTGGGTCCTTAGCAATTGTTACTACATTAGGAGTTTGATTCTGCCCATTGAGAATACCCTGAAGTTCAATATAAAGAAATGTCCCTGTATTTCTATTACACCCATGTACTTTGGAAAGTATATCCTCATAATATCGTCTCTTATTTTATTTTTCTCACATGCTGCTCTAGTATATAGGTATGCTGTGCAGGCATATTCTTACCATATTATGAGAGGCTTACAGATTCCACTAACAACTTCCAATTTCTTTTATTATCCGTTTTACATTTTTCTTGCATAAATGCAGAAAGAGAGTTCATGAATAAAAGAATGCCTGAGGATTCAAATGAGGTCTTTACAATGAGGAGGAGACCTGGAAATGGAAGGCTGGTTACCAGAGTATGCACACTCTATTAATACAATCATTTAAATACTAAGGCTGCAGACATAGTGCCTGGAAGTGAGCAAGTCGATTTTGCTTTTTTATTTTTAATTAAAAAACAAATTATCTGTTCACTTAAAAAGAAAATTGTCAGTCACCACACTACTGAAAAACTGTGGTAAATATAAATATCTACTGAAAACAAGTACATTTGGGAAGGAGGGGAAAGTAATTTTCTTAAAAGAACTTGCTTGTTTCCTCGATTTAAAACATGGCTTTTTTGTGCATGTGTGCACAAACCTCCCATATGTCAAATCTAGTAATGAAAGAAATATAGAAATTTTTTTTGCTTTTAAAAATAAGAACCTGAGTTCTACATACACTGATGTAGGCAGCTGTGTGCCTTAAACCTATGGCTGCCACTGGGGACACTATGCAAATGGAGAGGAAATCATGCAGGCAGCAAGTAAAATCATGCTACACGCATACATATATACATTGGTATATGGAAGCTAAACTTTTCCCTCAGTTTCACAGTGCTATGTACTTCTTTCTTAGATATCTTCAGTTAAATTCTCCAGAGCAGCCACTGCCTTCAGTTGCTATCTTCATGTTAATGAACACATTCTCAGAGCTTAGCACATAGTCACGGATGTTATGCAGATTCATGCCTTACAGTGAGAGGACAGCTCAGAAATGAAGCTTGTAGAGAGATGTGAAAAAGCTGTCCAGACACTTTTCTGTGTCTGGGTAGGCTGTGGGTAATGGATGTGCGAAGTGGCTGCACTCCTAGTTTAGACTTGAGAATGCAAAACTGAAGAAAACATCAAAGATCACTTCAGGTACTGAGAAAAGCTGAAGTACTGAAATGGAGAATCAATGGCCTAGGAAGAGGAGGAAGATAATAATTCTTTTCTGGAATATTTATAAAACTGTAAATGTTGTGGCAAAATGTTCAACAAAACTCAGAATTCTTGGCATCTTTTTTCTGCGTTATTGCAGTATGAGTCCCTGTAGTGCAAACACAGGCTTTTTGTGAGCTTCCTAGTTGAGTTAGAAAGATACAGGATTTTTAACCTGGTAAACAGAATAGTATTCCCATTTGTTTCCATCTTTTCAGAGGGGTAATTTCCACATCTTACCCATCTTTGGAGGACAGAAAACAAAAGTCTTGCTCCTGGGAAGTGATGACAGCACCAGTGCAACAGAGCTATACCATTAGTCAAGCTTGTCCCCCAGAAACACAGAGCTGGAACAGATTCAAACTGCATCTGTATTGATCATGAAAGCATTAGTTCTCCTCTACAAGCACTAGCGTTCCTAATGGAAACTGGTGAGAAGCATGAATGAAGCAAAACACATTGTGCTCCACCACCATCTTTTGGAGAAGGAAGAAGGACTGGAAGACCAAAACAGAGCAGAAAAAAAAATAAAAATCATTTCTAGAAGAAAGATGCAAACAGGTGCAAAGATGCAAAATGTTCTTTTCCATGGTTTTGCCTTGTTCAGACTTGACTCTGTCACTCAGTTTAGCAAGTTTATACAAATAAACCCAGAATGTTTCCTTTTATACATCATAACTTAATTTGATCTAAGACCATCTTTGCCCACAACAACAACAACATAAAAGATTGAAATTAATCCCAGCCACAATGTGTCAAGAGATTGTCCTGGGATTTAATGTATTGTATTACTTTATTATGATACCATAATGAATCAGCAAGTACAGTAACAACTAGGAACTGGTACTGTGAAATCAGAGATCTCATCACAAGCTCTCAGTTACATGCTCCCCTCCACCTGTAGTAGCTGGATGTGGTTTGCAATGCAGTCTTTTATGATTACAAGGTGGGAAGAAAACTCAGCTGTAGAAAGAAATTCCAGAGTGGCTTTTGTAACATTTCAGGAGGCAGGACACTCTACAACTCATTTCTGATATCATTGCCTAAAGCTGCTTGAAATCTGAGGTCTCCAGACCTCAGAACTTAAGATGTAAGGGGATGGTTATTGTAGAACTACCAAGAACAGATATGTGGATGGCAAAACAGATGTTTAAAGTGGGAGAACTTTTAGATTTTGTTTCAGTAGTTTTTCTCATTTTTCAGTGGCTCAGAAAGCAGGATAGGGTTGGAGCTCTAAGAAGAGTAATTTAGGATTTTAAAGCTGCACAGATAATTTGAACACAAGCATTATGACTTTCACAAGATTTTTATAGTCAGTATGACGTGCATACTCCCCAGCTGGGAGTAAATCTGTTCAGCTTGGTAATGGTTTTTTTTGCAGACAACATGTCTTTTCCTTGGCTGGTTCAAAAGACATCCTCAGTGCTTATAAACCCTCCACAATAAGATAGGTTATTTTTTAGTTTCCCTTCAAGCGCATTACAGTGTTCTAGCTATGCCTGAATTTTAGATTTGCTGTGTTCAGCAAGAGTTGCAAAGGGAATTTCTCGGGAATATGATGGTTATGACAGTATTTGAGAAGGACTTTGTAGGCTGGTGTGAAATCAGCATTCCCCATGCCAATTAAAGTATTGTTTCATATTTGAAGGATAAATATTCCTTTTGCTTTCACCACCAGGGGCTTTGAAGCATTTTACAGGGATACAATGTCATAAGAATGTGTAGTTGTTCCATTCCAAACTGGGTAGTAAACACCCGTTTTGCATTTAACACTGCCTGATAAGAAACCTGCATAACATCTCTGTGTTCTTTCAGGGGAAAAAAAACAACAACAAACAACACACACAACCCCCCCAAAAAAAACCAAAACCAAACCCCCACAAAACAACAATAACGAACAACAACAAAACCAAATCACACAACAACTACAAAACAACAAACAGATCTTTGTGGGACATAAAAAATCTTGATAGATTGTGAGAAGGTCTCAGGAGAATGCTCTTTTTTTCTAGCACTTTTTTTTTTTTTTTTTTCCCCAAGCCTGGTAAATGGTTTTTCAGTGTAAATTATATTTCTTTTCAGTGCTGACTGTTTTTCAATTAGTTTCATTAAGTGCATGACCATGGGTGTTGTGCACACCCATTTTAGCTCTCCATGCACTTAGCTGCAAGAATGAGTCTTGATCTAGACATATGTCTGTCCCTGCAGCACATTAACAAGAGCTATAGCCACCGGTCTAGCTTTTACCTTTTTGTCAGTAGGGAGAGTGACAAGGGACATGACACAATGCAAGAAAAGGACAAAAGGCAGGAAAGAAAGATTGCAAATCTTGCTCATAATCTGAGAGTGATGTAAAGAAAAAAACACAAACATCCAGTGACGGAAAGGGACAAGAGCATTTGCCATCTCATTACAGCTCCAGCCATGCTCTACTCTGCCTTACTGCTGTGGCATGAGATCCCATGGCTCTACATATGTAGAAATACCTGTCTGTAAGCACTGATTGTCCACTGTGTGTATTTTCTCTGTTGTTGCAGTGAGAGAGTGCACTGAAATCTGAAGAGAGTAAAATCCTTGTCTTTGGCTAATAACATTTTGTGTTTCTTCCCAATAGATATTATTAAAAGTTTCTTCCTTCCACCCATCCATCTTATTCTACCTCCCTTATTTCCACCTTTATTTTCACCGCTATGGTGGTCAACACTAAGAAGCCTAGAACAAGGCTGTTCTTACCAGTGACTGCTAAACAGTTATATATATACCTGGAAACCCTAGAAGAATTCAGGAACACAGGAGCATATTTACTGGGTGAGACTCAAGTTACAGTTAATTCAGGGACCAAGAGAGATACTTCAGAAAAATGACAGTGAAAAATACTCAGGCAAGTTATCCTCATTATACTTTAGGAAGCCTGGCTTGCGTCCTGAAGTTAAATAATCTAAGAGCTTGACCTTACTATAGGAAAGATGAAGTAGGGGACTTTGACTCCAGAGGACCGAAAATTAAATAATAAAAGCTCTGGCACATATCTAACAATAGTAATCTTGAGTTAGTTTTTCTTTTGTCTATTTGCCTTTAAAAATAATCGTATCTTCCTACCAGATTCATCACAACTTCATGTTTAATAAGATTAACACTAAGGCAAAACACCTCCCAGGATGTGAGCAGAACAGGAATAGCAGAATCACCACTTTTTTCTTAAATTTGTCTCTCCTGTATCCTGGTTTTCACTGCTTCTGCACTGACAGTATTGACTCATGCAACTGGTTTCTATATTTCTAATTTTAATTTCTGTCATATTTTCAATTTTTGCATCAAGTAGATTTGTCAGGGAATACTAAATATTTGCAGTGATATTAAACACCATGGTTCTATTTGTTTTGTAAACACATTAATTTTCTTCGGGTTTTAATGACAATTTTTTATAAAATCCCTCAAAAAACAGGATCATTTTAAGGATAGGTATAAAAGGAGTTGTCTTGTGCTTTTTATCCTTTGGTGGAGGGCACTGCTAATACTCAAAATACACGTGGTGCCCTTATCTGACCTATATGCTGGAAACTGCATAGATTCTACTTTCTCCAGTCTGTCATTTTCTCTGGACTCCGACTATCTGTGCTCTGAAAGGCTGTGCACTGATAGATATTGTCAGGTCTTGATTAAAATTCATTTCACATTGCCTGCTATTACTTCTAAGGAACAAAGGTCTTTTTCTGAGTCCTAAGAGCACAAAACCTAAGCTTTCTTTGAGGTGTTGAGCCTGAAAACTATCTCTTTGTTTGATAAGCAACATCTGATTATTCTTCTCTTTTCAAATCAACTAATGAGAATCTGCAAAAACTGGGCTTTGGTTTTGTAACCTCCAGGTGTTGTTCACAGCTAAAAAAAATCTATTTGTCAATCTGTGCTTATACTTACCAATTTCCGAAGGAAAAAAAACCAAAAAGGTACTGCAGCTTGAGGCACATAATTTGTTTTCAGAGTAGCTTAGTATCTTGTGTCTCAAGGGGAGCTTCTTCTTTTCAATGCAATTTTTTTCTCTTCAAGCCCATTTACTACTTGGTAGTTAAATCCTATTCTCCCTTCATTTGGCTCCCCAGTTCTGTGTAGACTTCCGATAACTTTTGCATCTTTTCCCTGATTCTGAATGAGTCTAACCAATTTTGTGTTACAGACACATGGCACCTAAATGAAAATGGAAGATCAGTAAAAATGCTTGTCATGTGAAAATGAACTGAGCCAGATAAATCCAAACAGAACACTTTTCTTGCGTTTATTTAATTATCTCAAATAGCTTTGATTGATTTCTAAGTGTCAAATCACAACAAAATATTTCAGCAATGAATCTTTGCATATTGACAACTAAATCTATACACTAACTTTAAATAATGTGATTTTGCATTGGCAATAAGCAAGCATGTTTTTAGGCAATGTCAACAGGACTGTTAAAACTGCACCACACAAATGGAAATAACAGCATGTTTTATGCTGGTCCTCAGTTGCTTAGACAAATACGTATTTGAAGGGCGTATTTGATTGCTCTTCAACCTGAGAAAGTTGATGAAGATCTTTTCTCCAGCTGTCCAACTGGAGAAGAAAAATAACTAACTTGACTGAAGTGGCTCCTGTCCATAGCCACATATTGTCACTTTAGTCACCAGCAACATATGCAAAATAAAGTGTAGATCCTCAGTTCTTGTCTCTTCCTTTAACTAGCTCTTTTATGATTTGTCTGCACTCCATTACTGATTGCCAACATCTAGTACACAGTGCAACTGGCAGACAACAAGAGGAAACCCTTTTTAAAAGAGATAGTTCAGGAGAGATGGGAGTCCTATGTTTTCAAGGATTGCCAGGGAAACCTAACATGTTACTAAAATATTACATTGTCCATTGGTTGATTTAGTGACCCTATTTCTTTGGCCAGATTCCAAGCACTCTGCACACTCTTTGAAAGTCTGAGCAATAAAGCATCAACTTAATAGTTCAGATCTCTTTTCAGCAAAATGTCCTCCCCAGTGCCAGTCTTCCCTGGCACTTGGCCAATAAAGGCAACTGTTGCTAGCATAATAGCTCATGTGGTACAAACAGACTTTCCACTATGATTCTCCAGTCACAATTTAGGTGGCCTGTCAAGTTCAGTATGCTTTCTGCAGGCTCTCACTAGTAAAAAATGGTGCCTCCTCTTTCCACAGGACCCAGTGAAGTCCCAGGTCCCAGAAAGTGCCATGTTTCCCAGTAAGAGTAATTAGCCTCAATCTGTATCTATCCTTAGTCTGTGCTAGCTCATAAATGCTTATTGCTGACTGTAGGGAGGCAAAAAAACAGCTAGTTCTAGCTGAACTCAGCAGTAAAGAATGTTAGGAACCAGATATTTGAGCTACCAGTAGGATATGAACAGGACTGCATTTAACAAGAAATTGAGGCCATGAGGCACTAGTAGCCTTGAAACAGGTGAGTGAGTTTAGGAAAAACTGAAGAACATCCATGTTTTCTGGTTCAGAAGTAACTAAGTCTTATGCACAAAATTCAGGTAAGACTAACAGCTGATCTAATGTAGCGAATGAAGGTAAACCTGTTTTTTTAAGTACATCTTTCGTGACAGTACAGAAAACCATAGAACAACTTCATCTTTGAATGGCTTGTTCTGAGAAGAGCACGTGCACCACCAGTGAGGCTCAGAAGGATGGATACACAGCCGGATGGGCAAAATCCAAGGCTTTAACTCATGGATGTACCCATATATGCGTAACACTAACAAGATTAGCACAGAAAGAAGAGAAACAAAAGGAAGACCCGAAAGAACAGAAAGAGGAAAGATCCAGTATGTCAGATACAAACCTTTTAATGCTGCATGTGCAAGTAATTTGTGTGTTTTGCTGCAGTGAAGACTAGTCAACAAGACTTAACGGCTCTGCCAGACCTAGCAGAGTTGGATACAGCTTGCCATTAGGAGCAATTGTCTTTGCTTTCTACCCACCTACCTTTCCTCCTTCCTCATCAACAGATGTAGGAGACCAGTATTTCACAATATTTTATATCTTTTAATGCATTCAGTCTCTTCATTTTTGGCTAAAGTTTTATCAGGTGGAGTGGAAGTGCTGAGATTAGTGTGGGCCTCACCTTGCTGACTCATTCTGCACAAATCTACCTGAACATAACAGAGAAACAATGAAGCAATCAGTTGTCACTAAGCATTGTTCACAGGAAGTTGTTTGCCATCCCACGGGAGGCTGACCTCTTTCATATTCAATTTTTTTTATTTTTATTTTTTTTTTTTTTTTAGAGAAAATGGGAAATCACGCATCGAGTCTGCAAAGACATCATTTAGTCCAAAGTAACCACTAGCTCAGTGATGCAAGTCCTCACCTAGGAGACAGGTGACCCTGCAATTAATTTGTCACCAGTCGAATTATACCACAGCTTTGTAAATGGCCTGGACACTGAATTAAACATGAAGTGGGATGATTTTTTTTTTTCCTTTCTAGAGTTTGATCACAAAGGCAAGTGCCTTTCCCAGCAAGATATTTGTTCAAACTGTTCTGAAAGGGAGCATATTCTGCTAAAATAACCTTATCAACACACTTCCCCACACCTAACATCCAGTTCTTGCTATATTTAAATATTCTCACTACAGATTTGAACTTCTGTTACTTCCCAGCTGGGCATTTAATTGTGTCCTAGATGAAGGCACTAGTAACTGTGCTGCTGAGTACTTTAAAACAGGTGAGAGATTTCTGTATGGACTCTGCCTCTAGGTTTGATTTCCCTCATCTATGCAACAAACTTTCTTGTTTGACAAGAAGGCAAAGGACTACGCTTTGTAGAATCATAGAATAATTTAGGTTGGAAAAGACCTTAAAGATCATCAAGTCTAACCTTAAGCCCTACCATGTTCACCCCTAAACCATATCCCCAAACACTACATCTATATGACTTCTAAACATGTTCAGAGATGGTGACTCAACCACCTCTCTGGGCAGCCTGTCCAAATGTCTGACAGTCCTTTCAAAGAAAAACATTTTCTTAATGTCCAGCCTAAAGCTGCCCTGGTGTATCTTTAGGCCATTCCCTCTTGTCCTATCACTATTTACTTGTGAGAAGAGACCAGCACCAACCTCTCTACAATGTCCTTTCAGGTAGTTGTAGAGAATGATAAGGCCTTTCCTCAGCCTCCTTTTCTTTAGACGAAATAGCTCCAGTTATATCAGCTGCAGCTGGTCTTCATAAGATTTGTTCTCTAGCCCTTTCACCAGCCTAGTTGCTCTTCTCTGCACCCGCTCTAGCATCTCAATGTCTTTCATTTATTGAAGTGCCCAAAACTGAACACAGTGCTTGAGCTGGGGCATCACCAATGCTGAGTACAGGGCAAGGATCACTTACCTAAGCCTGCTTGCAATGCTATTTCTAATGCAGGCCAGGGTGCCTTTGGCCTTTTTGGTTACGTGGCCACACTGCTGGCTCATACTCAGCCATTTGTCAATCAGTATCTGAGGTCCCTTTCGTCTGGGCAGTTCTCCAACCACTCTTCCCCAAGCCTATAGCGTTGCATGGGGTTGTTGTGGCCTGAGCTCACCAATCCAGTCTGTCTAAGTCCCTCTGTAGAGCCTTCCTACCCTCAAGCGTATCAACACTCTTACCCAATTTGGTGTTGTCTGCAAACTGACTGAGGATGCATTCTATCTCCCCATCAAGATCACTGATGAAGATGTTAAACAGAAATGGCCATCCAGCATTGTTTTATTCAACAGAGAGCATGGTCATCCAAGCCATGAGCATCTAGTTTTTTCATGAGAATACTGTGGGAGTCAAAGGCTTTATGAAAGTCCACATAGACAACATCCACATCCTCATCAAGCAGGCAAGTCATCTTGTTGTTGAAGGAGATCATAGAATCATAGAATCATAGAACTATTCAGGTTGGAAAAGACCCTTGGGATCACCGAGTCCAACCATCATTCCTACTCTACAAAGTTCTTCCCTAAACCAGATCCACCAACACCACATCCAAACAACCTTTAAACATATTCAAGGATGGTGACTCAACCACCTCCCTGGGATCAAGTTTGTCAAGTAGGACCTGCCTTTTGTGCTGACTGGACCTGATCACCTGGTTGTCCTGTATGTGGTGCGTAATGGCACTCAAGATTATCTGCTTCATGACCTGCTCTGGCACTGAGGTCAGAATGACAGGTCTGTAATTTCCTGAATCCTCCTTCCAGCCTTTCTTGTAGATTGGTGTCACATTTGCCACCCTCCAGTCCACTGGAACTTCCCCAGTTTGCCAAGACTTCTGGCAAATGGTGGAAAAAGGCTTAGTGAGCACATCTGCCAGCTCCTTCAGTACTCTTGGGAGCAACCCATCCGTCCCCATAGACTTGTGTGTCTGTTTGTTGCAGCCTAAGTTATAGAAAAACTGACAGTGCTTCTAGATCAGTATGCACTAAAGAGTTCACTTTTTTCTTTTTTAAATTTATTTTAAATTTAATTCACAAAAGAAAAAAAAGAAGCAATTGCAGCAATTATAAGCATAAAAAATGTTGTTAAGGACAACACACATCACCAGCTTGATTTCAGGCACCAAAAAACAGATTGTGTATATTCACACTGAATATTGTGTGATTGTAGCTGACTCAGTTTCTTCGTTTTCAGTTAACATAGGGACAGTTTTAGCCAGTAAGGTGAAGGTCATGTACAGCAAGGGCAATCAATAATGGGGAAAAATAATGAGAGAGATGTATCATTATGCTAATAGAGAGGGAAAAAATAGTTTATATTTTGGAGAAATCCAAAGGACTGAAAAATGAAATCATAAACTCATACTGGTACATGTTGTACAATGTCATAAACTATGCCACAGGACCTACGCAGTACCTCCCACATGAGCTTGTTTTGGCAACAGGCATACATCTTCCATTACCAGCTTAGGTACCACTCAGGCAGCGTAAGTGTTGAATCTGCTTAATGTTCTTTGACGTGGCTATCTAAAACATATGCCTCGTAATGCTGCCAACATCTTCACCACACTATTGTCCACCCTACAACTCCCTGAATGTACACAGCAGGCAATTTATAAAACACAACTTTGATAGACAGCATTCATTTTCTCTCCTATAAATATTGGAATTACCACTGCTAAAGTCTGGTTTCAAGAATAACTTAGATTAACTTGAAGAGATGTAGCCAAAAAGTATCATAATCACACCTTCATAATTACCAAGTAAATGCTGAAATCCTGCTGGTTCACTTACTAACAGCCCATTTCTCCAGTGCAGGCATACTTCCCATAGCTGGCAACAATTCAAAAGCCATGCCAGCTTTATACAATACTAAACAACATGCCAGAACACAGTAGCGTGTAGAACCACAGCAATGATTGCATCTTAACTGCACATCCCAGTGCAGTTACTAGCAAAGGTAAAAAAAATTGCTTTTAAAGAAATATTTGTGAAGCTAAATATTTCAGAAATCAAGCTTGTTTTTTTTCCAATGTATTTGCCATTCTCACACATTTCCTCTGCACTTGAATCACAAGTATCCAGAACACAGATTATTAGCTGTACCCCAGGGTTTCAATTATGTGTGATGGCATATGGATGGCAAACCCCACAACTATCCCAGCTGCCTTTTTCCATCACTGCACCTCATTTTCTTTTGTCACTATTCTGTACAAGGTCTTTACAGTGTCTTGTAGACAAGAGTCATTTATCTCTTGCAGGAGAAGATAAGTACCTTCCCTGCCATCTCTGCTTCACTTTGACCTTAATAGCTTCAGCTCTTCAGAATGAGTTTCTTTACCAAAAACACCAAAGCAATAAAGAGACATGTTGAGACAACAGCAATAGAAATGGCAAAGAATGTAAAAGAGAGACTGAGAGGGAAAAGAAAAGGTGCTAAAGGTTCAGGATCTGGCAACAGACAACATCCTGCTGCTGACTGACAGATATTCTACTAATCAGCAGCTGGGATAAGAATCATTCAAGGTAGCTTTGTTTCCTGCATTTTATTTGCCAGAGTAACATTAACATGGGTCAATAGTTACAACACCTATAATGTCTAGCACATAAACCATCATCTAACTGTCTGACTTGCTTATTACCATCTGTCACTCTAAAAGCTCTTATGTGAACTTGGCTGCTGTCAGTTCCTCATAAAGACTCATTTTTATAATAAGGTTTTATATGGCATGAAAAAAAATTCCTGCAGGATTTTTTAACTCAGTGATGATTCATAAGAGGGTGGTACTATTGCTAGCTATTTTAGTATGTTAAATGGAATCCCCTTAATGACCGAAACCCAAGTTAAGATCAGAAAATCATCTATGATAACAGCTTTCAAAAAAAAATGCTGATGGCTATCTTTGTATTTGCACCTCAGTACACCACAATTTATGTAATACTTGAAATAAAAAAAATATAAATAAATAACGGCATATACTTAAACATGCTTGCAGAGTTACAGGCCTCTGAAAAATGACATGGTACTCTGCTACTAGGTATAAAAAAATCCCAGCTGTTTGATATTATGAGGGAAATATATTTGTTTTACATTTTATAATTTCAAACCTTCTTGTCAACAGGCAACTTACGTTACTTTATATTCCACTCATCATAGCCCACCCTAATTCCTTCTGACATGGCCAAGTAAAATATAACCTTCTCTGCTGACACTAGTTATTGGTTTTTTGTCTCCTATAAATGATTTGTGACTATGTTTTGAATTTTCATAAGAGTATTTCCAGAAGCTTTTAAAAGAAAGAGTACATTCAGCAGGGCAGACATACCAATATTTTAAGAAACAGGAGAAATCCTTTGGTTCATTGTATGTACTTGCTTCATTTTCCTTCTGCAACTTCTTGTTGGAGTCCCCCTGGCCTGTCTTTTCTGTTCAGACTCATCAAGTAGTCATGTAATCTATTAAAGTACTTGCTTCAGGCTATTTGAGCATGTTAGTGCTGCTCACTCCAGCCCATATGTCACATATTGAAAAGAATCAAGAATTAGATTTTCTGTTTCTTTATAATGAAGTATTGGTTAGGCACACCTACGTTCCATCCATGGGAGAAGGAAATACCACACACTATGAAAAGAGCCAGGAGCATGAAAAGGGCTTACTCTTTCATCTTGGTACCCTGAGCTAATTAAAAATGTCCATTAGTAGTTTCTTGTCTCAATCATTTTCATACAATTTTTTCACTACTAAAGCATTCATCTTGAATTTCAGACCTCTGTCTGACTTTGGCAAGGATGGTAGATAGAGGCTGTGCCTTTTTACTTCCAAGAAGACCCACATGATGAGACACCCCAAAAGCTTTTTTTTCCAATGACTTTTGACAGTAGGGTACTTTTAAAATGCATTTTTTGCTGTAATTCCACAGTTTCACAGAATTACAGAATGGTTGAAGTTGGTAGAGACCTCTAGAGGCCATTTGGTCCAAACTCCCTCTTCAAGCAGGGTCACCTAGAGCTGTTTGCACAGGACCATGTCTGGATGGCTTTTGAATATCTCCAAGGATAGTGATTCCAAAAACTCCCTGGGTAACATGTGCCAGCACTTGGTGATGCTCACAGTGAAAAAGGGTTTTCTGATATTCAGAAAAAATTCACTGAAAGAAGCCTGACTCCATCCTCTTTGTACCCTCTTTGCATAACTTTGTACTTATAGAGATCCCCCTGAGCCTTCTTTTCCACATGTTGAACAGTCGCATCATTCTCAGCCTTTCCTCATATGTGAGAAACTCTCCAGTTCCTTCATTATCTTAGCGAAGCCATGCTGACTACTCCTGATTATTGTCGTCTTTCATGTGCCTGGAAGTGGTCCAGGATTAGCTGCTCCAATATCTTCCCAAGGACCAAGGTGAGGCTGGCCAGCCTGTAGTTACCTGGGTCTTCCTTCTCACCTTCCTTGGAGATGGACATGGCACTTGTTTTCTTTTTTTGATACTTCTTCCGGTTGCTATAATTTATCAGAGATTATTGAGAGTGAAAATGACATCTTCCAGCTCTGTCTGCACTCATGAGTGAATCACATCAAAGCTTATGGACTTTCATGTCCTCAGTCTGCTAAAGTATTATCTGACCTGATCCCCTTCCACCAAGGGTACATCTTCCTTTGTGCAGCACCCCTTCTGGTCTCTGGGGCCTGATATTTCTGAAGGCCAGTCTTGCTAGTGAAGGCAGCAATCAGTACCTCAGCCTTTTCTATATCCTGTGTAACCAGGTATACGGTCTCATTGAGCAATGGGCTCATGCATTCCCTGGTCTTTCTTTTGCCACCTGAGTACTTACAGAAGCACTTGTTGTCTTTGATGTCCTTGGACAGATTCAATTACATTTGGGCTTCAGCTTTCTTAACTTCACCCCAGTATGCTCAGACTCATCCTTCCTTCCACCCTCTTTATGCTTCCTTTTTTTTGTTTGAGTTTGGCTAGAAGCATTTTGTTCATGCACACAGGCCTCCCATCTTTTACACTTCCCATCCTGGAAATGAAACATTTTATCCATTGTGCACTGCCTGCAAGAAAAAATATTTCAAACTTTCCTGAACTTTTCAATTACATAATTCTGGTCACAAAGAAAAATTCTTCAATTAATCCCTTAGTTTTATTCTCCTTCGTGTTAATATGGAACATAATGGAGATTGTGCAGCTGGTGGCTTTAAACACCAGTTACTACCTGTGTAATTAGACTACTATTTATGGAACTAATTTTTCAGTGTTCACAGCAGGTTTTACTACCTAACTGAAAAAAAAGACAAAAAACATTACCCCCACAACTGATGAATTCAAGACACTATTTTGCCAACATTAGACACATTATCAGTGTCACGATCTTTGGCCTTTGATACTCTCAAGAATGGTCCCTAGGGAAATCATCTGGTGGAATGTTAATCTGTTGCTTTTCTGACCTTCTACATGTGTACCACATCATTATTACAACCCACATGCTTCCCTTTTCATGCTGTCATTCTGACAATGGGGCCAAAGGGCCATTCATCTCCAGATTAGATAGCTGGAACACAGTGGTTACCAGTAAATTACATCAGATTGGAAATGAATATTTCTAAAAAGCACAGTAAGACTAATTTTTCTGCAAGACACACAGTTTCCTAATTGTACCCCATGCTAGGCAATAAATGGGTGGCACTTATGAATGATCACACTCCTGGCATTTGTTTCAAGCTTTTCACAGTTTATTCTTAAAACACAAATTTTCTCTGAATGTAATCTGGGCAGATTTATCATTTGAATTTTCCTACTCCACGTCATAGCTCTTCCTTTTACCTGACATTTGTTTCATCCCCCAACCTTAACAGGACTGTCACCATCTTAATGTGCCTTAAAAAGAATAGTAGTAACAACAACAACAACAACAATAATAATCTTTAGTACCGGATTTGTTAGAAAATAAAGACTTGCTGATGATCAAGACTTCTGGCTTTTATTTGTGACTACAATGAACAATATTTTCATAGGAGCCTTCACACGATGACTCCCTGTACAGAAGCATTCATTTCCTCTTCAAAGGCAGCAGCAAAGAGAAACTTACGGCTTGTTCTTCTTCCCCATCAACCTTCAAAGGAGAAGAGAGGGAGGGAATAAGGGAAGCTTCTTTCATAATTTTGAAAGCCGCCTGTGAAAAGTGCTCTGTGCTGCTTCCACTCAAACTTAGCTGGTTCCTTGAATTTTCTGTGTGCCTATGAATTGCTCCAGCAGCCACTAGCCAGGCTAGCTTAACTGAGCTCTAGTAAAGCATAGCAATTGTTGCAAAAGATCCAATTATTTTAATCTGGGTTGATTTTTCAACCTCACCTCATTTGAGGCATTAAATATTTTGATTATATGTTGTCTAAAATAAGTATTTTTCAGAAGTTTTCTCAGATTCTTAGAACTCTAGCACAATAATCTGAAAATACACTTAATAGTGTAATTAAATTATGTACTTTATTTTAAGTGTATGCACTCCAGTTTTGAGTCCTAGGGTCTTGAACTTAAGGAAGGTACGGTTCCCAAAGTTGTTCAAGTATTTCTCTCATCTGGCATGATATTTTTTGTACTACATATTTAAAATGAATCATAGGTTTAGGCCACATTTAACAGGCTTATTTTGGAACTGTCATTACATACAAAAATTATTAAAATTAAGTTCATGTCTTGACTTCCTAGTGACACAAACATTAAAAATAACTTCTATGCACTTTTTTCCATACAAAATAGAAGCTAAGTTGTTTCCTAATTAAAAAATGAAAATAAAAATAAAAATAAAAATAATAATCTTTCTGAGGCCTTTTATTTTGAGATCACAGTGATGAAGAAAAAAGGCTTCTTAAGAAAAAGAATGGAGGATTAAAGGGCAGCAGATGACAGAGTTTGAATTATATATCATGGGCAAGAAAAAGTGCTGCAGAAGAATGACAAGAATGCCGGGCTTTCGTTTTACTTTCAAAGGAAAACTTCAGATGAATGTACCTCCATAATAGCTCTAATACATTGAAATGACATACTATGTTACTTAGGATGCAATCTTAAGTTTTGGAGCCTGAACATGCAAACTGACATTTCAGCACTTTAGAAAATTTCTCTAATCTTCCTTTTAGAGAAAGTGATAACATCTTGGTAAAGAGTCAAAGGTCTATATCCAATAAAAAACGTGACAAATATCCAAGCCAGACTTAATAATGTTTAGTCATAAAATTAGGACTGGGGAAGTGTTTTGCTCATATTGGCCTGAAACTTTAAAACAGCCATATAGAAAAAGATTAACTAAAAATAATAGCTATATTAACAAGATTGTTGAAATGTGTTTTTTTGGTGAACTTGACTCAAACACCAGCAATGATATCGCTACTGATAACACTAGAATTGCAAACTGTACCTGGAAAATTGTGATAAAGTAACTAAAAAAAGGAAATTAAGTATAAAAGGGTAAACAACAAAGCAAAATTTTTTAGAAATGTATTTGAGAAGATAAGGTTTTAAAGCTGCCAGCGATGACAGGTAGAAATGTTCATTAAAGCAGAAAGGGAAAAAAAAAAAAAGCAGAAATAAAGTTGTTCCTGCCCATTACCCCCATTTTGCCATGTCCATTTCCCATATGGAAATCCCTAACCACAAAGCACAGGACAAAAATAAGGAATCTTGTAGTGAGAAATATTTATGTTACAGAGAGGAAAATTACTGACAAATATGAGACACCTAAATTATTTGACATTTTAGAAAAGAGCTATATTAAGCAGTGGCAACACTGGCAAAGATACAGTACGTGCTGCATCCATAGAAACAGTAAGTATTCACAGAAATTGGAAAATTATTAATCAGAGACTTACTTTTGAAACTGGAGCAAACGGTGTTGTGGAAACTATAAATTTATAAGCTAAATCTCTATATTCTTAAAAGAATGGATTGAGAGCCTAATTACAGATAAAAACAGTACAAGACCCGGATGAGATTAATTCTTCAAGGTCAAATGAGCAGAGTTTAAAAGTGAAATCACATCAGAGTCCTTCTGAGATCAATTATTTGTGCTTTGAAGGAGTTGCTATCAGTAACTGGGTGGGTAGAATTTACTTAGATTTTCTTAAGCCACTTGAAAAGTGCGTCAAAAATAAACCATTAAGTAGTGTAACAACAAAGGGATAATATAACACCAAAACCAGAGAACTAGAGAAGGAAAGAAAGATACAGTGAATAAGCCACATCAAAATTAAGTCCCTTGCTGTAGATAAAGTACGTAAGTCTCAGTGCTAGACAGTAAGAACAAGCAAGGACAAGGTTACCTGCAATGGACAATATTGCCAAACATTCAAGCAGTAAATAGAGCCATGAGAAGTGTCATGTGATTTTACAAGTCTTGATATCTTTAAAAATCGATTAAAAATCAGAAGGAGGGTACCATGGACCATGAGAGGTGTTAATTTGGAAAAGATAATAGGGTAGAAAAAGGAAAACAGAGTAACAGCTACTGTGACAGACACCACAAAGTAAAGTACTTGGGAGACTGGCATGAGCTGCTTCCCAAAGATCAGTCTCTGGCAAGGCATAAACTTGTTCTTAGCTCTGCTCAGTCCTTGCTCTCTTTAATGACACTAAAACAGAGTTACTCCGGGGCACTGCAAATTGTTGTGAAGTGCAGAGTTCATTTCCTCTCCTAGCTCACCAGCAATGCCCTAAGAGTGGGAAGAATGGTATTAGACTTGCCTTAGTACAAGAAAATTGGAGGGAATACCTATGTCAGGAAGGAAAGAGATGTCCTAACCCCCCCTACATAACCGCCAAGTATTCACATGCTATTTTGGAGGGAACCATACCTAGGCTGCTGCAGGACCAGACCTGCAGCTGCTGCACAGGACAGGTGCCTTCTCAGCCCAGGCAGCTTCCTTCCAGATTCACTATTAGAAACCTGCAAACTGGGGGAACCCATTTCATCTATGTGAAATCTTACAGAGATATTAAAATGCATTTACCACAAACAATAGCCTTCTTCTCCGTAGGAAGAAAACAACTAGCATTTCATTGCAGGAGCCAACACCCATCCAGACTCCCCTTCTTTGCCTTGTGTGCCTTGGGGAGCTCTTCTACCATCTGTGGCTATCTTTTCTAAATAAGAGATGTCTAATGTGAAGACTGTGCTACATAAAGACTGTCTGCTACTGACTTTGACCTGCTGTAAGGAAGATGCTCCTGCAGAAGGGCACCAGCACTCTGCAAGTAGCTGCCACATAGTCTCTCATGGGTTATCCCAAAAAAACATACAACACTTTTCTCATGGCTTTTTACTTTTTCTGTGACATCCTGAAGCCAGGCTTTGCTTTTATTTCCATCTAAACTGTTTGTGGTATTCCTGCTTATTTACTGAGATATTTATTCACTGCAGTACATAACCAGACCACTTCAACTGTCAAATTAAATGCAGTGAATTTGCTCCCTGGTGCTTCTGCTGATGCAGTCATTTCAGGACAGTCGTTGCTTTAATACCACCATGTGGGATCTATATTTCCACTGTACACATTTTGTTCTTGGAAGAACTGGCATTTGTTTTTGTCCCTGAGGAAAGTAATAACTTGTGAATCATAAGAATAATTAAGAGAAATTAAAATATTTTTTTCCATAGCACAGATGGCAAGATCCACAAGATAACTGAAGTATATCATCTATAAAAAAATTTATTTCATAAGATGCTATGCCTGAGAACTCCTCTGAAAACAGAAATTTTTGCAATTATTTTTATTTTCAAGTATTTGTTAATATCTATACAAATGTTATTTGTATATATGACAGGAAGAGCCTTAAACATACTTTTATTCCTTTAGGATTTGAAAAGTTTTGTTTTCCGAGTTTTCTTTTTCTAATATCAGAAGGATAAAATGAAACATCAGGTACTAATGGCTTGAGATACAAATACATTGTAATCAAAGTAAATTTATGTCACATTTCATCTTTCAGATAGATTACCAACATCAGTTTAAACAAAATACCAAGAGAGATTTTGTGGCACCCATTCCTAAAACATACTTGTCAAAAGATAAACAACAGAAAAACAAAACACTGTATAAAATGGAGGTGAAATGAAAGCAAAAACATAGCAGTAATATTTTGGAGGAAAAATGAGCAAAGGAAGGAAAGGCTAGCTCATATTTTTCAGTGGAAAAGCAAGCTACAATATCCATTGCATTTATAATGAATTAAGCATTATTATTCTTTGGCCCTGGTCCATAAAAGTGAATGCAATTGGACTGATTTGAAGTGAATCAGCTTTGATTTTAAGGCAGATCTCAGTTTCAATGACACTAACAAAATTTTCCATTTCACTTCAAAAGTAAGGAATTTTGTTCTTCCTGTTGGCAGTCTTCTTTTGGAATAAGTAATTTTATTTTTTTATTTTTTTATTTATTTTCCAGGTGCTACAGGTGTATTTTATCACTCTGTATCTCATAGCAGTGCTTTTACATTGCTCTTCATCTCCATCTGAGCCAACTGCCTTTTTTTCTGACAGCTGTATCTCTGATCCAGGGCTCTTCTAGAGCCACTAAACCCATTTTTAAATGGATCTATTTAAACTTCTGCAAATCTCTGTACAGACGTATTTCACCCAATGATGTTTTGCTTCAGTATAGCTTAAGCTAACACCAAATACTAGTTTAAACAAAGTAAAAACTCATACAAACTAACTGTTTTCCCCTCTTTGAGCCACTTTATTTCTAAAAGTGAGAATATGTATCCTATATTTTCATATGTAAAACGTGTAGCTCCTGTAACCTACAAATCATTGAAAATAAACTCCTTTTAGAAAACTAATAGGTTTTAAGGAGTTTGGGGGTAGATTTCTCTTTGTACTGTCCACACCTATCTTGCACTTCTCCTGAGTAACAGGTTGAGGGCTTGGGTTTCTTTGTTTTGTCTTGTTTTGAAGGGAAGGGCTGTTTGGGTTTATTTTTTACTTAGCTTGTTTGTTTGTTTCAGATAGGTTTTTTTGGTTGGCTTCTTTGTTTGTTTGCTTTTACATACCTGCAACTGTACAATAAATACATAAAACCACAGTCTTATTTCAAGGCATACAATCACTGCCTCGGCTGGACTAAAAGCAGATGCTAGCTACTCTGTGAGCGTTAGGCCACAAACTGCAACACACAGAGCATGTGGTCACTGAAGGCTGGCCCAAGGAGAGTGAAAAGCATACCCAAGCTCAGGAGTGAGGGGAACTTATCTTTCATAAAATTATACAGGTTAGAAGGGACCTCTCAAGGACACCTTGTCCAACTTCCCAAGAAAAGCAGGGCCAACAAACACCAGGTTGCTCAGGACTGTGACCAATCAAATTTTAATCATTCCAAGTGTGGAAACTCCACAACATCTGGGCAATTCCTTTCACTGTTTTAATACCTTCTGATGGCATTATTTCCCCTGATATTTCACTGGAATTTTCCTTGCTGTAACATATAATGGTTATCTCCCATTCTGTACATTTCTGAGAATAGTCTTATCTGCAGATAGCTGTGAGGTTGTTGAAGACAGCAACAGAAGTCTCTCATCAGGATTGTCGTCTTTGAATACTATGCTGCATGAAAGGAGTATCTATCAGAATGGCAAAACCATTTGAAGAAGAAATTGGGCAGGAATAAAATGGGAGAAAAGGTTGCAGCAGGGAGCAATAGAGCAAAAGGTAGGAGGCATAAGCAGGGAAATGTCTTTATATCCAAAAATGAGGCAGCTGGGGAAGGGATTGAAGGGAGGTGTATCTTTTGGTGTATAGATAGGAGACGGCTGGCAGACAATGACAATGGGAAAGCAGACACCACACATGTCCTCTGCTTAGTCATGTACCACTCAATGTATCACAGGAGCTGGAGGGTTTCAGAGTTTCTACTGATGAGCATGTGTCAGTAACCCCTGGACAACCTTGGTGTCCTACAGATGGATTTGAGACCTTTTGTCCCCAGTACATCTGAAAGTACATCAGCTTCTCCTGACAGGAAGAAAATTTGTGCTCTCAGAACTGCTTACAGACCCAACTAAGCACGAGGCAAATAGAGGAGAAATTACTTCAAAATCCTTATGCTGCCAAATTGATAATACCCTAAACAAGATCTAATGATTCATTAAAAAATACAAGCTATGTATTCAAAAAAATTTGATACACATCCATTAAATGCAAATAGCAAATAGGTATCAATGACCCTTTCTACTTCATTCAATTGATTTGGAACCTAATGAAGCTGTAAGTGGGATCATGAGATAAATATGAGCACTGATTCAACACCTATTCAGGAACTCATGCACATACTACTGGACCATACATCTTCTTCACAGTCATTTTAACCCCTGTATATTGTCAGCTGAAGAACATGACAAATCCAGCTATTCACAAGTTAAGCTGCAAAAAGTGCAAAGAAAAAATTATAGCTGTTACTGCTAACTCTCCCTTCTTTTAATCTCTTATCCAATGGCTGAAAAATTATGTTTTGTTCTTTATGTATTGTTTTTCCCCTAAGGTAAGTGCATTTTATGACAAAGTTCCTTTTCCTAAGTGTAATATCTTTTGCTTAACAATCATACCATGACTACTGCAGGCAGGGTCTCTAACTCTGAGAAGTGAGATGTCTGCCATTTCAAAGTTTCATAACCATATAACTGTAAAATGGATAGCTATTTTTAAAATGTATTAAGGCTGTTGTTTGCTGTTATGATAATTGCTTCTAAGTAGGTTATATTTTTCATGAACAGTCCTCTGTATCAGTATAAAATCTTCTTATGGCATTTCGAAAGCACATAGTCTTTTCATTTGTGGGTTTAGATTTTCTTCAAAGGGAGCCATCTTATTACCTTCCCTAAGTCAGAACCTTCTAGAAGTGTCTCAAAAAAGCATTTGATAAAGATCTAAAGATGGAGGAAAGCCTTTGATATATAATGAAATAATTTTGAGTCAATCTTACACAGACAAGAGCAAGACAATGTATCTTTTTTAAAGAAGCATAATCTACTTGGCACGTGGCATCAATACAGAGGCTCTTTTTCTATTTGCTGCCTAGCTAAAGCAATTGTAGTGAATTGGCATTAGTTCACAACATCAGTCACTGATAACTAAATTAAAAGTAATTGAGCTTCACTTTTTGAAAAGGGGTACAAATATATAATTCAAGCAAGAAACATGAATATTGCCAAAACAAAAAATGCTTTGTCTAAAACCAGGAGAAGGATACCAATGCACCCCTTGTGATCTGAGAAGGACTAATAAAAAATTTAGTTTACAGGAAGCTTTGTGTAAAATTGACTTCTTTAATGCTTGTTTTCATTGATTATCAGGTGGCTGACAGAAGTCCTGAAGTAAAAATGTGAGCAATGGAGCTGCAAATCAGAGAGGGAGCATTTATTTTCATTAAATGTGCCTCGTATGACTGACAGAACTGTATATTTAATGACACACCATGAACTTTCTAACAGCCCATGCAGTGAGCATTTAGGTACTTGTATTCTTCCAGTCTTAAAATGGGTACCAGTAATGCAAAGCATTGGTTTGTTACAAATTTAAGACAAATGTTTATCACTGATGTTTTCTAGTCCCAGCTTCCTCATTTATATATAGTTTTTTCAAGTGTTTCTGCTCACTTGCTCTCTCCCTCAGTGTAATACACTGTGATTAACCCAGTTACTGAGCTACATTTTTCTGGTACAATTTTATGCAGTAAAATACAACAGTTTTAATCTAATTTTGTTAACTGAAGCTCATTATTACTTTCACTATTAAGGTAGTCTGAAAATTGCATGGCAATCACAAGTCAACTTCCAATACAGAATAGATTAACAAATTTCAAGTGTTTTTCTGTGAGCAGCTGTCTTTGCTAACTACCCTCTGCATCACTGGTTTGCTTTAGACTATATCTCCAGTAAATAGTTGAGCACTACTAATTCAAGCACATGCTGCCGCAGACACTGATGCCAATGAAACAAGAATGATTAAGAGCTTAAGGAGACAGAAAGCATGAAGTGCACAACCTAACCACATTCCTGTTGAATTGCAACAAATATCTGAAAATTGCTTTTTCTGCTTTTCAAGCTTGACTCTGTAATTTGTTGCCAGCCTCTTCACTGCCTTTCTCCCCCTTCCTTCCTCTTTTTTCTCCAGTCTCCATTTTGCTGACTGGGCACTCTGCTCTGTTCTATGTGTGACACCAGCAAAGCAACACTGATTAGAAACATTGATTATGGTGGATGTCAATGAGAATTCCAATAAAACATCGCTCCTAGCCCCCACCAATGGGAGGAGGAAGGCAGCCAAGCTGAAGGAAAATCAGCAAAATTTCAATGATTCCTGGTAAATGCACAAGCTTGAGACAATACGCTTATACCTAAAAACCTTGTTGTTTTGAAATCTGTTGACTTGTTCATATTAAAGTCTGTGCCACTTCAGATCAGTTTAAACAGAAGGAATGGCAGAGAAAGCAAAAATACCTTATAATACCTTATAATTTTGAGAGTCCTCAGAAACTTGCTGCTAGAAAGTAGGAGCAGGGAACAGGGAGTGCAGCACCACCCTTTTTTTTTATGGGAGCTTTAAGGACACCTATAGGGACCTGTGACCAGGACTGTACAGACTGAAGAGCTCTCATGACTGCAAACAATGTTGTTTTGGGAGTTTGCTACTGAAGTTAAAGCAGAGTTTGTCTCTACTAATGCAGCTTAGTTCATTCCCCTGTTATAGAGACTACTTTTCTTCCTTGCCTGTAGAGAATAATTATTAATGAAGCTGTCCTTTGTACCATGAACTATCTTCAGTTTTTAGGTGTTTTTACCAGGATAACCTGGATAATGCTTACAGCAAATCCCATTACGAGCTGTCTTATCACTGTAGACATTATGGAAGGGGTCAGTTACATGATTGAGTTGCAGGAGCATTATGAATCCCCTATCAGCTCTGCTAGTGTAATAAGCTGTGTTGGCTCTTAGACCACTGCAAATGTACGGTAGTTTAAATCTCTTGTATATAAGTTTAAGAAAAGGTATTTTACCTTACTTTGGCAACAGCTAAAAGCAAGCAGAGAGCCAGCTACTGCAGCTCAGCTGATATGCAGCAACTTGATGTGTTTGAAGTAATGAGAGAATTCAATGAACAATTTACCTGACATCTTTCATTAACAGGAAAGATGAGTTTTCTTATCTATGTCTAGTCAAGAGTAGCATTTTATGCTGGTTAAGAAGGTAGTGGCTCCTTCCCAGCCCCTGCACTGCACTAAGGAGGGAACAAGTTCTACTGCTCATGTCCATTTAGTTATAGGGATACAGTAGCAAGAGCCTTCATTCTTTACTCTTATCCAACTAACCCCAAGGAAAAAATGAAGGATGCACTATCTGTTGAGTTCCTTCCATCCAGCAGCAGGGAGAGAAAGGGAATAAAAGTAAGACACAGTAGGTAACTATGTGCCTTGGAGATGTAGCTAAATCAAAGATTGACTTTAAAAAAATATAAAATTGCTGGTTTTACAAAAACTTATTATTTATATGTTTTAATTTATATATTGTGTCAGAAAATGAGGACAGTGTCCCGAATGGGGCAAGAGAGCAGACAAGATGCATATGCACAAAACAGGTTTTATTGAAAATAGTAAAAGGGTCTTAAAGATTAAACTAAAAAGGCATAAATCAGATCATATGAATGTTAGGATATCTGAGTGGCAAAACAGGGTATAAGGATAATTAAAAAAGAAATAAAATATACAGAGAATAGCCTGCTAGTTAGTAGCAATGATTAGGTGTTCAAATGCTAGCAACTTACTTATTAGTAGGCCTTATGCTGCATCTAAAACTATGGTCAAAATAATACCTAGGCAATGTGATTGCAATCTTTTAAAAGGATCCTAAAGTCTTAAAGTTTCAAAACTTAAAAGTTAAAGCTTAGGTTGAGATTTAAGCCTAGCTAATGAAGATATGAACAAGAATTCATATAAAGGAATTTTATATTTCTTGTCCTTTATTTTATTTTGGTCAGGTGTCACTTTTTCTCAATACCTGGCTTCACAGACAGTACAGAAGATGCAGCACAAAAATTAAATAGAATCACAGAACAAAACTCAGCCTTTGAACAAAGAAGACTCATGATTCAGAACCGGTCCAAGGGCATGCTGAACTTCAGCTACAATACTCCAAACCTGTTGTGAAACATCCTTCAACTATTTCAGATGTCCATTTCACAAAGAAATTCATGAATTGCAAATAATCTTGTACTTTGAGATTAAACCTCCTGTTCACCAGAAGTCAGTGTTCTGACAAAGAACTACTATACAGCCCGAGGAAATCTAGATTCCTGCTGTTTTTCACCTCATTATACTCTCCCAGGGTTTGTGCAGTTGGTTTAAATGTGTGTAAAGGGTGGGTACAAGGCTGTTCCTGTTAGCAGACTTTTGCAATCCCTTCCCATTTTTGTGAAGCAAACTTCCTCTGGAAGAGAATAAAATGGAGCAAAAAGAGGTAAAGTAGAATACAGGTGCACAAGTCTATGGAACCTGATGGGGTCCATCCACAGGTCCTGAGAGAGCTGGCTGATGTAGCTGCTAACCCTCTGTGCATCATATTTGAGAGGTCACGGCAGACTGGTGAGGTTCCTGCTGACTGGAAAAAAGGGAACATAGCCCCTGTTGTTAAAAAGGGGAAAAAGGAAGACCCAGGGAACTACAGTCCTGTCAGTCTCACCACTGTGCCCAGCCAGTTCATGGAGCAGATCCTCCTGGAAAGTCTGCTAAGGCATATGGAAAATAAAAGGTGATCTGTGACAGCCAACATAGCTTCACTAAGGGCAAGTCATTCTTGACCCATCTGGTGGCCTTCTACAAGGCTACAGAGATGGTGGATGGTGGCAGAAAAACTGACGTCAGCTACTGGGATTTGTGCAAGGTGTTTGATGCTGTCCCACGTGACATCCTGGTCTGCAAACTGACAAGACATGGATTTGACAGGTGGCCCACTCGGTGGATAAGAGATTGGCTGGATGGCCATACCCAGAGAGTTGTGGTCAATGGCTCAAGGTCCAAATGGAGGCAGGTGATGAGTGGTGTCCCTCAGGGGTCAGTACTGGGACCAGTGCTGTTTAACATCTTTGTTGGAGATGTGGACAGTGGGATTGAGTGCATCCTCAGCAAGTCTGCTGATGATACCAAGCTGTGCGGTGTGGTTGACACCCTAGAGGGAAGAGACACCATCCAGAGGAACCTTGACGGGCTGGAGAAGTGGACCAATGCCAAACTCATGAAGTGCAACGGAGCCAAGTGCAAGGTCCTGCACCTGGGTTGGTGCAGCCCCAGGCACAAACACAGGCTGGGGGAAGAATGGCTGGAGAGCAGTCCTGAGGAGAAGGACTTGCGGGTGGTAGTAGATGAGAAGCTTAACATGAGCTGCCAGTGTGTACTGGAGCCCAGAGAGCCAGTTGTGTCCTGGGCTGCATCAAAAGAAGTGTGGCCAGCAGGGCCTGGGAGGGGATTCTGCCCCTCTACTCTGCTCTGGTCAGACTCCACCTGGAGTACTGTGTACAGGTCTGGTGCCCTCAGCACAGGAAAGATACAGACCTGTTGGAAAGGGTCCAGAGAAGGGCCACCAGGATGATCAAAGGCCTGAAGCACCTCTGCTATGAAGACAGGTTGAGAGAGTTGGGGCTGTTCAGCCTAGAGTAGAGAAGGCTTTGGAGAGACCTTATAGTAGCCTTCCAGTACTTGAAGGGGACCTACAGGAAAGCTGGAGAAGGGCTTTTCACCAGAGAGGGCAGTGATGGGACAAAGGGTAATGGTTTTAAATTGAAAGAAGGTATATTTAGGTTAGGCATCAGGAATAAATTCTTTTCCATGAAGGTAGTAAGGCACTGGAAAAGGTTGCCCAGGGAGGTTGTGGAAGCCCCATCCCTGGAGGTGTTTAAGGCCAGGTTGGATGAGGCTTTGTGCAACCTGGCCTACTGAGAGGTGTCTCTGCTCATAGCAGGAAGGTTGGAACCTGATGATCATTAAGGACCCTTCCAACCATTCTGTGATTCCATGATTCAATGAATACTGGGAAAGAGGAGAAAAAGAGGAAGAGAAACTAGGAAGGCCATGTGAAGAAAGAAAACGGTCCCATAAAATTGTAAACAATAATAGCCACAGCCTCCTTGAGAAAACTGGAAGAAAACCTGAGCTTCAGGGTGTGCAGCACAGGAGCAAGGAGGCTAGAAAAAGGTTGCTAAGTGAATTGACCAAAGTGAGAGTGTGCAAAGGATAGTAACAAAGTATGTCCTTTAAGTGCACATCTCCAGTTCCCTCACATAAAGAGGTACTAAATAGAGATAGGAAGAGATAGGAAGCAAAAGCTCAAAGGGTAGAATGTGTGGATGAAAAAAAACAACAACACAAGCACAAAAACAAAACAAAACAAAAACCCCACAAACAAACAAAAAAAACCAAACACAAACAAACAAAAAAAATAACACAAAAAACAGAGAGAAAGAAGATCAAATAAGACGTCTGGGTATGAAAGATGAAGGAATAGCATAGAAAAGGCAGCAGGGAAGAAGGCATAGGAAAGAGGATGCTGCTATTCTATTCAGCAGTAGAAGAAGAATAAAATGAAACGGGCAGAAAAGAGACAGCCTGAAAGGACAGGGAAGAAGAGAGTGAGCAGCACAACAAACATGGAGAAGTAAAATCAAACTCAGAGTGAGGTGAAAGAGAGGGCACAGTCCCTTGGAAAATTTATAATCAATAATTTATTCCAGTCATTTTCTGATCAAGCTCCAGGTCACCACACTACATTGCCTTGAAGACAGTCATCTATGAATGGAGAAAAAAGAAAGAGGAACCACAATGCTTATGTAGTCCCAGGACAATAGTCTTGCAGCTTTAACAGCTATGCAGACCTAATGCCAGACTAGATTGGCCACCAAAGGATACTGTGCTTTAAAATATCTAGACCTCTGACAAAAGAAGCCACATATTAACTTAAACACTGGGTATCACTTAAACACCAGGCATGCACTGGCCTTTCCTTCGAGGCCACATCAGAGACCTTGGAGGGCCACTTCAGGATGCAAAAACTGAATGTTCATGCATTACTCCCTTTTTGTAAATGCAAATGTTTCTGATTCAGCACTCTTTCACCCACATATTTTGGGACTTGGTTTACTGAAGAGACTATTTGACTTCCTCCAAATCCACAGGGTCTTCTCAAAAGGCCTATGCGTGTGGCATGAAAACATCCTCATATCTCAAGCTCTCTGATCTAACTGTGCAGCTTAGTTACTGTCACAGTATCATCTCTAATTTGACCCTGCTAAATTCTAAAACATTAGAGCCCTTTCCATTGCTTTTAAAATTCTCCGTGCTCTGTACTTTGTTACTCTGTGTCCACAGTGTCCTTTAAAAAGAGACTAATCAATCGATTTACAGCTGCTTTGTCCAGTGTTTGGATTATCTCATCATCATTATTTTTTTTCCCCTTGGCTGACCATACATATATTTTAGATTAGAACACCAAAAACACTCCTCACCTCTCCTCCATGCCCATCCCCAACCCATTTGCCTCCCCTCTCAACCCCCCCTTACACTGTTTCATGCAACTCTGATCTGTTTTCCCTTCTCCAAGGAGCAAGTCAGTGTAAAGTAAGCTGTGATAAAGTACATGTGACTGACCACACACATTTAAAAGAGTTACCCTCAGATTGGTCCATTTCCACGCTTGCATAACATCCTTGGAGACTGTGGCATTGAATCATCTGATGATTTGTGAACCCATCATGTCCAAAAGGCAGTGTTATTGAGGACACTTTATTAAAATGCCCAAGTTCCAAAACTCTGCTTTGAAACAGAGCAGTAGAAAATTACTTAAGTAAGTGGGAGATCAAAGAAATTATCCCAACCATCGAAGTGAACAAAATCTTCTTTTTACTCTAGAACTTTTAATGAAGCTTGCTTGCTCTCCAAAAGCAAGAGCACAGACAAAACCACTTCATATTCCACCTATGTTTTCTTCATGTCAAATCTTTAAAGACTTCTATTCAGTCTTCTTATTTCCAGTTGCCATCAGCCATAGTGTCACAAATTTCAACTGACATTTATCAGTTATTGGTCTTCTTCCCCACCTCTGCTTCCAGAGTTGGGGCATGATATTTTTCCTTTACACAGAGCAAAATCAAACCTAATGTTGCACATATTTGCCATGCAATTCAGGCCATGTTATGAGACTTCTTTGTAGATTACTGTACTCTGGCTCCTACACCTTAAGAAAACTGAAATAAATAAGCTAAGTGAAAAGACAACAGGCTTTATATGTTTTGTTACTTTAGCTCATTACTGGATTATTTTGTTCTCTGTTGTGTCAGTCTTGGCAGAGGTGGAAATTTAATTCACATTCATTGTGCTGCCACCTGTGTGTTAATTTCCATCTCCCTGCCTCCATATGTGCAATGTTTGTACTCGGGGAGTACACAAGGCATAGAAACTCCTGGAAACCAGACATTTTTGTCCTTGCAGCAGAATTCATCTACTGCAGAAGGAAATTTGTGCCCACACTATGACCTTTCCTGTTCATAGATCAATATATTGGCACAAACATACCTTCCACAAAGATGATTCTATGAACTGGGATTGAGCATCTGCAAGCAGGACCATGTGGTCTTGCTCTTCTCCCTGCTATTGCTTTAACGACAAGCCCTGCCACATGGGTTGATGTGAGAGTGAGATGACTGGTGTCCACAGGAAAATTCAGCAGAACACTAGAGGAGAATAACACTGAACAGAAGTTGTACATAGCTGGCTATCTTAATCTGTCTTTGGAGGACTTTCTCACCTGCTTCAGGGTAGCTCCTAGCACTGTATTTTTAATAAGGACAGCAGCATCACATCATCAAAGAAAGCATCAGTCCCCTCTGGTTACAAAACACATAGCTGTTTATTCCTTGGTTTTACTGTTCAGGAGAGGCCCAGTACTGTTCACATCTGGGGCCTGTGATGAAGAAGATAATATTAATTAACTCTTCATCACAAAGAGTCTGAGTAGGCTCAATTAACTTGCACTTAAAAATGCTTTGAAATGCTCACATAAAAATAACTGTGCCCTTCATTACTTATTCCAAATCAGTTATTCCAATTAAATTACATTCTTATTCTTATGTTTGTCTTTTATAAAAAAACAAAACAGTACATAGTAAAAAGGATCCTGTCATTCTTACATTCTCAAGAAAATTGCTGAAGGCTTCTACATGATGGATAGTATAAAGC
Source organism: Apus apus (assembly GCF_020740795.1). Classification (NCBI taxonomy): domain Eukaryota; kingdom Metazoa; phylum Chordata; class Aves; order Apodiformes; family Apodidae; genus Apus; species Apus apus. The sequence continues at coordinate 62,870,105 of NC_067312.1, read as the reverse complement.
CTAAAAAAATACAATAAAAAACTAAAACCAGTGCAGCATTGAAAAAAGACAAAAAATATAGGAAAATATTATTGAATCCATCCTCTAGAAACCCTGAAAACCCTGGTTAAGATTTAATCAACAAAAGGTGTCAAGTACTTTAAAAACCCTGAGTTTGGTTTGTTTGTTTTGGGGATGATTTTTTTGGTTTTGTTGGGATTTTTTTTTTTGCATGCCAGTCTACTCAGAAATTATGAAGGTGAGGGAAAACATCGGAATAACATGGATTTTTCATAGCATTTCATAGCATGTATACCTAGATAAAACAATACATTCCCCAAGGACTTGGTGAAATTTTAAAAGGCAAGTAAAAAGTTTTATGTTAACAATGAGAGACAGCAACTGTAGTTTTACAAATACTCTGTTACTAAACAAGAAAATAAAATAATGATAACTCTCACTTCTGTAGTGATGATCTTTAAAAGGTTATATTAAATGATATTGTAAGCTTTGTCCACAGGCTGGAAGAATATGTATCTCAATCAACTGGTGGAAAATCAGGAAAGACAGAGTATGTAGTCTTCACTTCTTTTTATTCACTTATTGTATTAACAGTTCCATACTTTGTTATGTTAATTAAATGACCATCTGTACTTAAATACTTCTTACATAACTAAAACATTGAGAGAGTCCTGATGACAGCACACAACACAAACTCAGTTCAAATTTGCAGCAAAAATGGGACACATTTTGCTGACTGATTTTTAATACCTCCCTGGCAATATAGGACTGTTTAGCTTACTTTTCCCCTATCACCTACAAATATAGACACATGCAGAGATGAATAGATTTTTTTTTTTTTTTTTTAAATAAAGAGAAGGGGATTCACATACATTTTGCCATGCACTCCTTGTTCACAGGAAGCAGTAGCCTACAGAGAACATCAAAGCAGTAAACAGATCACAGCATTCCCACTGAACATTTAGCTTAGCTGCACCTTCAATAGCCTTCCAAGGACTGAGTTGAGGGAAAGAATTAGCTGCAGAGATCAAAAGGATCAGGTATATCTTTGAAATCCCTTCACAGTCCAGTATTTTGTTTATTACCAAGGTCCCTGAGCTGAATATGAAAGCCAGTTTCCACGCATATTTAAATGACATTTTTATCAGGCATATCAAGCTGACACACTCTGATACTTTAAAGCTTTGCAATGTCACCTCTCAGGCATCCCTGAATCCCTGAAAATATTCACTTCTGTCTACCAATCCCAATCAAGAAACTAGCAGTTTTTGTGGCTTGTCAGGGTGACCACACTGCAACATCTATAAAGTGAAGCACAGGACTGAAGCATTTAATCTGCAAACTTGTGCATCTACTTCTACATTAAGGTCCTGTTAAAATAAATATGATTGCACTTGGCAAATCCAACATGTTTGAGAAGCCTTGCATTGGTATGTGACATACTCTAAGGGAGTACCATTTAAAGGCTGGAAAAATACTGTGTCTTGGGACTTGGGCACAAGTTTTCTGTCATCAAATGCTAAAAAAACCCAGAAAAGTAAAAAGAAATAAGCAATAGTAAAAGCTGAAACAAAATTATTGGAAAGAAATTAACAGCAATGAACATGCTTTTCCAAGTAACACTTGAGTTTCGAAATAGCTATTATAGACATTTGTGCTTGCTATGGCTTCCAGTTAAATTTTAAAAATAGCACTTAAATATGCATGTTAATAACATCCAGAAGGCATTTCTTTCAAGCCTGTTTGGGCTGTTGAAGGGTTTAATTTAACCACAGCATTCATTTATGTCTAGCAGTTAGAATTTTCTTTTAAGCTCAAAGGAGCCGAGAGCTGTAACTATGACCTAATTGGTAAGGAATGAAGAATGTTTTTCATGTTTTATAGACAGCATGAATCCTGATCATTTTACAGCAGTAAATTACAGAGTGCTCTGCTCACTGTGTCTCCCTCTGGAAGTATGGGCCTATATCTCATTAAACTATAAAAATAACTTACAGTGTTCGGCACTACTCGAAAGCCATTCTGCCAAGGTGTGTTATTTTAATATCTCTAATGCATGTCAGCTACTCAGTCCAGAGAAAGTTAGGTTCTTTACAGCCTCAAACTAAATTAATTTATAGCTACCTCCACATGTCAGAGGGGATGCATGAGGAAACTAAACTGCTACAGACAACAATAATTTAGTATTGATTTTCACCTCCTTTTAAAAAGTAACTGCAATTCATTGGTTTCTCTGTTATTTACTCTTGGTACAAATAATCTATACAATGCTAGCAATGTGACAAAGCAGCTCCTGTGGGTAAGGCAAATAACATAAAAGTCAGATATGCTCTACTGCTTTTTGGTTTAAGACAAATAGTCCATCACTGAAATATAAAAAAAATATCAGATTTGGGATGTTACCTTTTTTGTGGTTATGACCTTCTTCTAACGTATGTGTTTAGGCAAAATATTTCAATTAAATTAATTATTTGCTTTTAAAATAAAGCCCATCATTTCACATACTTTTTAAAGCTATACAGTTGTCATGCGATTCTACAATCTATCTAAATTTAACTTAAGGCATTACACTACAAATGACAGGTTGCAGGTCCTTAATCCTACTGTAATATCTTGGGATTGTGTTAAAAAATATTTTTAAAAATCACCTGTTTGAAAAGCAGATACAACAGATTTGCTGCAATCACTAAAGTCTAGGTTTCCAGGCCTTTAAAGCAAGGGTGGAGTTGATTTGAAAGGAAAAAAAAGCAGCTCAGGACCCGAGGTAGGAATGAGCCCAGCACTCTGAACAATCTTCAAGCAGTGCAGAAATAAAATAAGAGCAATAATCTTCCCTTTTTTCCCAAGAGCACAGCGATTAACCACAAACACCTCCTTTCATAGCAAAATAGCTTTAATAGTCTATGAAATTATTCCCATTTTAGGAGTATAAAGCAGATCAGTCAATGATAATTTTTGTGGGAAGAATAAGAAATAAAAAATACAATAATTTAAAAATGCAGGCTTTTCTGTGATTTGTTCTTTCTGTGGAGGAATAAAACTGACTCTATTGTTAGAAAACTTAACTTGCGTTATTTCTGCACAAGCTTTTGCTGCCAATGCCACAGCTCATTCACTGAAGAGTCTTAGCCTCAAACTCCTCTCCCTGAGTCTGGCTGTCTTTGCCAGAGTCCTTCTTTGAACAGTGTTTTCTTCTCAAAGAAAGGAGGGGTAGTTTTCCAAGACAGGAAGCCAGGTAAATAATCTCAGACCAGTATATGAAACCCTTTGCATTCTACTGCTTTGTGGTTATCAACATGCACACCCTTCTTTGGAACTGCAAGTTACAGTAGATCTTGATCCCTCCAGGACTAACTCAACTCTCAAAACTAAGGGATGTGCAAAACTTGCCAACCTTTCTTCTCAAGGTCACTAACAGTTTACAATGAATACAGGGGAAGGTCTCCTAGATACACCAGGCAGATTCAAAGTAAATAATTCCTTTCTCAGGTCATGAGTTTACACACACGGCTTCTGGATCAGATTTCCACACCTATCCTTGCAAATAAGTGAAAAAGAGATGCAAGGAGTCAATAGAAAATTACTAAAGCTTTCTCACTTACTGCAAATCCCATCTGCCCTTAACACACCTAGGAAAGCACAATGGAAAAGCTCTAAAATGAAAAACAAAGAATAATAAAATTATTAGCTTACAGAAATATTTATACCAATAAGGAGCAGGAGAAACATAGAAAGAGAATTAGAGGATGCTGAATGACAAAGATTTTGACTTATTAAGCATAAGAGAATATGGCCAGAGTATTTGCAACTCAATTACCATCATTAAATCTACATTTGGAAATAATAGAAAAAGAGGCAGTAAAGTCCAACTACCATCTCACGAAATTTAGAGAGCTACTAGGATCACTTTGAGAGGTAATTCTTCCTGCACAAACAGAAGGACTGGGGATAAAGATGGCATCACAGACACTTGTTACTGCCAGAATGCACATGAGAGCCGAGAGCTCCTGGAGCAACATTCAGGCTGCTCTTGCTTGCTGGACAGCACCTACAGGGAGATCTTAAACACCTGTGCTGCTAGATGAGATATAAAACTGGAAATCAACACCAGGGCTGCTTCATTCTCCAGTCTGGACTGTAAAAGAGATCTGAGTTCCTCCTTTTATATACAAAACAAAGACAACTGAGACTATTACACAGAAAAATTTAACAACTGGGCAACAGAGAATGATGGTGAAACATGCTGAAAGAAGTCCTGAAATTAAATAGGGAACAATTTTATGGTCCAGGAAAAGCTGGATTTTCAGCAGTCACTGCACTATTTAGCAGTAAAAGACGCTTCTGTACACATGAGAAATGTGATCCTTTGCTCACATGAAGCTAGCAAGAAATTATTTCAGAGTGTATTTGCAGGGTGGAGTGGAAGAATGTTATTAGGAAATCTAGTCAAGCACAGTGCAAGAGTTCAAATGGCCAGTACAGCATTTCATAGTTCAAACCCAAGTTAAAAGGTGAAGCTTCCATCTGGTAGAGCTCAAAGAGCAGCTGACATACATACACCACACATGCACAGATGTGTGTTTCCTAAAGATAGGTTTCAGATTACTAACATAGCTTCTCTCATCACAGAGATTGATGTCCTCTCCTCGACACCTTCAAAAAATTCATGGTTGAAGTTGTAAAATTACCTTCTTGTTGTTGTTTATTCTAAAATAAAATAGTTTGAATCCTAGTGCTTTAATCTTCAGTAGTTCACAGAATATTATCTGTTTGTGAGATGTTAAATGAGTGGAATGCTCAGTTGAGAAAGCTGTGATGAAATCCACAGTATGAAAGTTTGGATCCCCCAAAATATATAGATTTATAGGGATGGCACTCAACCAAATAAAAAAATTAAAGATTACTGTAGTTACATGCAGCACGTAAGTACCAACATGAGGTAGTATACATTTAGAGAAACCTGATTAATAATGGCTCAGTATTACAAAGTGTAACCATCAAGAATCATCCAATATAATTGCCATTTGCAAAATTGTAATTTACTCAAATTTGAAAAGGCAATGATACAGTATGTCATAAAAATATACAAATACTGCCACTCAAATATTTTCAGTGTTACAGCTCTTAAAGTAATTTGCTTAAGACTGTGTCTTTGTAATCGATCTGAAAATTCAGTGTGAATAAGGCTGAAATAAGTCCTGTTCCAGCTGAGCTAAATGTCTGTTGAATTTTAATGGAACAGACTGTCTCTTTTAATGTGTTTTTGTACAAATTGATTATAGTAGAGCATGCTATGATTGAATTATATGTTTTGTTATTATTTAGAATTACTTGTTGTGTTATTAATCCTAGATTCCTGCATAAATATTGCAAATTTAACCTGTTTTTAAAAAACACCATTCAGATTATAAATAGGTAAATTGCGTATAATCGACTTATCTATGTTATTTAAAAGTGCAAGTATATGTGTTTTTTATCTTTTTTCCCTCACTTTTTTGTTTGCATTTCTGCTTTTGTTTTATGTAGATGATAAAATAAAAGAAACAAGGCAGAAATGCTTTAATGATGCTCAGGAAAAGAAACAAGGCTGAAATCTTGGAAAGTTATCTCAGTCAAAGATAAACTGTTATCTTTACATCCATTATCATTATCAGAGATCATTTTTTTCCCAGCTCCAAAATCCTCCCCAGTGGGCAGTAGTCCATCTTACTAAACTACCTAATTCAACCCAATTTCATGCAATTGTCTGTCTATGCTCATGAAAGTTCAGCTCTGAACTACAATAGAGACTATTTTCCATGGCCTCCAGGGAGGCAGCTAATTTTGTTGGCTACGTCCATTCCATCTGTCTTCTAGAGAATAAAGAAGGGCTCACCTTTTCCCTAGTGCTGCCCATTTTCAGAAATCAAAACATCTGTTCAATGAACAGCACTAAATTCGTATAAATTCTGAAATGCCTGAGTAGAAAATTACTCATTCTCATGCAAACTCAGACGCCACTTTCACAACTGCGGTAACTACTGACAGCGCTTGAAGCTACAGGACTAGCTCTCCACAAGACGAATACCAATATCAAAGTCCATGGTGAGAGTCAAACTGAACTAATGTTTTTCCAGCAACTCATCTTAGGGGAGCATCCCAACTGATAAAATAAGCACAAGAAAATGAGACAGTTCAAGATCTTCCTTTACTGTCTGGTAGTCAAAATAAAATTGAATTCAATACAGAACAGGAAACTCAGCTTATGTTGAGGATTTAAAGCAATCATCATCAACCACTGCCACAGAAAGAACAGTGGCCTGAATAAAGTGATTCAGTTTATGGACTTTTCACTCAATTCTTACTGGTTTGACATAGAAAGGTTTGATCAATGGTGTTAAGATGAAGATAAATCATTTAGCTGAAGAAACTAATTTGCAATAGTAATGAGTCCTTTTCTAAATGTAAAATAAACTCTCTGAAGATCTCAGTCTGTAATTCTCACAGAAAATCTACAGACAAGGTAAGTGAATGTGATAACATTTTGCTTGAACAAACAAATAATTTATAACATACTTGAAGCTTTTGACCCTTATTCAGTTATGGAACATAAAAGATCTACTTTAAAATTGATATATGCTGTCTTATTTACATTTACATCACTGGGGAAGACAAGGATCCTTGTTGTGAAATATGGTTACCTTTGAAAATTGCCAAGAGTAATTCTCTGTTATTGTATAAACAATGAAAAAACTACAGCAACAACTTATCAAGTGCAAAATGAAGCTAGCTTCTGTGCAAGTGTATAAAAAAAATTGATCCATGAACAGCAGGATAAAATGCTTTTTGTATGGAGGTTATAAATATTGAGTTGCACTGATCCAGCAGTGCTGCTGTTTTCCAGCAAAAGCAGACACATTGCTGCTTCCAGCAGATCATGGAAACTCAGGATAAGATTTTGTTACCCTCCTCCATACTGTATTCACCAATGAATAAAAAAATTTAATCCTGAATGGAAACAAATCACACTGCATCCCTGCAAGCTTAGCCAAGGAGGATGACTACATGTAGTCAGTGTTGTAGCCTCTTTTGATTAAGTTGGTCTTTCCATAGAACACCTGACACTGTCTATTTTGAATTATGACTCCCGTTCCTCTCTACTAGTAGAAAGCATATAAGAAATAGTTTCTTGTTTAGAGAGAGTTCTATCAACAATATGTACTAATTTTCTCATAAATCGCATCAATAACTAAAATGTTCAATTACACTCTGCTTATTTCCTCTCTTTTATGTCAGAACAGCTTCATTAATTTTAAGAAACTACTCCTAATATGCATACGCCACTTAAAGAACATGTCCAGTGTCAAGAAATCGACACTGGACCTACATATTCCGTCATTGTCTCTAACACAATCCCTTCCCAAAAATGTGGCTAAATGGCTAGGCAGCACAAAAGGCTCAGTTGGCTGACTGGGCGCCTGCTGTTTATTCTTGGAAACAAGTTGCAAAATAAAGTGCTACTCATTGAAATTCCTTACCCGCAGTCCTTTTGCATTTATAACTATGGGAAACCAGCTCCACCACCTTAGCTGGCCTCAGCTGCCAGGGTGTCACATGAAGATAGATGTGATCACTTACGGGGGTAAAATAGGGAGCACTCTTCTGCTCTGCTTTCATCTTGCTCCCTGATCTCAGATCAAAGCGGGGAGGCAAGCTGAACAAGGGCATGTCTACATGGGACATTACATCAATATAGTTTGCTCACTCTAAGTGCAGCTATTTAAATATGCCTCACTGATAGGCTTTTACACCAGTTTGTCATGCCGGTTCAAAATATTTTCCTTATTAATCATAACACCCAAACATATCTGTACTAGTGTGAAATAACTGCCCCAACTTCCCAGCCAGTATTTTATGGCTCAGTGTTTGCAACTGTGATTTTTTCCTGTGCAGGAGGAGGTTCATTTAAAATTAAAGACATTTGTGGTCAGGGGAGCAAAATAGAGTCAGATGAATGCACTCCTTGAAATCTTTTCCTTGTATCCATTCACATTATCAAAAGCATTGCTCATGTACAGTCATGCAACATCAAGGATCCATTACTTAACACTGTAATTATTGTAATATGAACTGAACAACACACAGTTATTTCTCATAGCATCACTGATAGGTAGATTTTCCCTTTTTGCTGAAAAAAAATAAAAAAGGTGGTTGGCAGTGTGGTTGCAGCACAGAAGGACCTGCTTTCCTCATGGGAAAAAGAATTATCAGAGATTGTCTGGGCAGAGCTCCAAAGGACCTCTAGCAGAGAAACACAACTGTTAAGCTTTTCCAAGGGCAACAGAAGCACTGCAGTCACAGGTGCTGGAAGTTCAGCTCCCACAGCCATCACTGGGCATGATCTAGTTCAGTTGATGTTGGTAGATCATTTGTCAGTAGTGTTGGAGAGGACTTGCCAGGTCATCTGGAGAGTCTTGTCCTGCCTCAGCATTATCCCTTCAGCAGCAAGTGTTCAGTCCTGATCCTTTGAGGCCTTTCAGACCACACGGGAGGATTCAAATGGCAGTGTTTCAGGGGGTTTCCTGAACCTAAAATATTTAGACACCGAGCACAGGAATGCAAACTCCCCAAACAGCTGGCAATTCAGATTAAGTTGTTCCTCTTGCCAATACAGAGTGGACCTTTCCAAAAAACATTTTTATTTTAGCATTCAAAAATTTCCAAGGGAATTCAATTTCATGAGAAAAGTTCTAATCAAATCCAACACAATTCTAATCTGTCTCTGAAAATTAAGGATTTTAAGGGCAGCACAGTGAAGTGTCATTAAAAGAAAGCTCTAGGGGAAACTGAAGTTATGAGTTTAAGATAAAGTGAATTTTTCATCTCTGCTAATTAACCCACTGAAATAAAGAGCAGTAAGGGTTATTAATAAGATCAATATATTTCTTTAAGTTATTGAATTTTCCTACAGCTACTTAGTGCATACAAAGTTTTTGAACAGAAAGAATCCATTCCACTGACTGACCAGAAGAACAACAGTTTTCTCATATTTGTTTCTGAAAACAAACATTCTGGTGATAAGGGTCTTTGAAACTTCATTACTGTATTTAGGAATCCACAGTCACTCACAGGGACAGATATATTTGTACTTGATGCATGATATAACCCCAAAGACAGCAGTTCTGAAGTTCAGCTCACTTATTAGCACAGATTCATTTTCAATTTCTCACTTAATAACTTCAACCCTGTTCTCCGTGGACAGAGAGTGACATTAGATGGCACAACTGTTACAGTTGTTAGTCTCTCTGATCTCAACCTGCATCCCATATCTGTCCACATTTCTGAAAATGTGAACAATGGTTGATTCAGACCTGGACTAGTACAAAATTACTTCCAGACATTCAGTAATGGAAAAATGTTTGTTGGCTGCTTCCAATTACTTTAGGCACCAAGTCTCCCAAAGTGAACATTTTAGCAAAAGTCATTACAAACCTAAATATATATATATGTTTCAAAAATGTATAGTAAAATTTACTAGTAATTTTTTCAGAGAAACAAATAAAGTGGTTAGAATAGATGTTCATTCTATTGTATTTTTAATGAAAAATAAAGAAAACAATCTAAGAAAAAAGCTGGTAAAAGAGATTACATTAATAGTGTCTATCTTCACTGTCTTATGCTTTATAGCTCTTCTATACTTAGAATTTAATTAAGTTCATAATTACCAGAAAGGAATGTTTTCACATCAGAGAATGCCCTAACAACTTCATGTTTAAGGTTTTAACCATATTCTTGATGCAGGTCTTTGTCCTGCTTTCATACTTACATGCTGGCATTATTGGTCTTCAATTCTTAGCAAGGCAATCAGTAGGTAAACAAACAAATAAAACTAGGGTTTTTTTATTATTGTTAATATCTTCATGTCAGGAGTCACTTGAACTTACTTCTCCCCTACCAGTTGGAATAATGAGATCAATTGTACATGCAGCAAAATGCATCTACAGAGCACATAAAAAACTGAAGATGCCATGCAAGTAGCAACAGGCATATGAGAATTGCCCGAGTAAAGCTACAAAAGTGAAGGTCTTCTCTAATGTTTGATTGGTTCAACCTGTAACCTCATCAGACACATAAAAAGCTTGCATGGAACACTTCACTAGCTAAAAGTGATGTTGTGGAAAGTGGAGAGGATAGGAAACAAAACAGAGAGAGAGAGAAATTGATTTTTTAAGAACTGCATCTGATTTTTGCTACATGGAGGAAAGAATCTCTGTATCAATTAGTGAGTAACTCTTTACAGTCCTTCTGACAACATACGGAGAAGGTACATAAGGCTTTTTGCAGTCCTGTTCAGAGCTCCCTAGGTTATCTTCATTGCAGATAAATATTGTAACACTATTGCAGCTTTTAAACAGAGAACAAAACTTCCTGTTCAACAGAATATTAAATGGTAGTATGCAATACACATAAATACTAGAGATCATGGAAACTTGTCTCAGAGTAAAGTAGAAATAATCCTACATTATCATCTTCAAAAGACTTGGCAGCACATAATCTTCATATGGCTCTGGACATACTAAACAACCAAAGAGCACAAATAACCCAAACAGAAAGATTAGTTCTTTCAAAACACAGAAGAAACATCACTTAGTGGTCACTGTTCTTAGAAAGAACACCTGGGTCAGAGTCATAGTCTTTATGAACTGAATATGCAAGAGTAGACATGCTATTCATATCCATAAACATAACCATATTTTGTACAGTCACTCTAAAAGTTAACCTATCAGCTGAGTACAATGCTTCAATGGAAAAAAAGTTAAAGCCTCTAGAGAAACAACAAGTATATGTTTGTCGTTCTACCTTAAGACCACAGAATAATCAAACTGATCTCATTAAAACTGGTTTCATTGACAGAGCTGTATAATCTATCTGCGGAACACACATTTGGAACATCTTCACGTCCTGCATGAGTCAAGTTACACCTTCTTGAATATGTTTCTCCCTTAACATTTGGCAAGCATGGCTTAAAAATCAGCATGCACAGCACTTGCTGATACCATTTGCTAGAATGTGTCTGGTAAAATTATTCTTAAAGTAGTGACTTTGAAACTGAAATAATCAATTGTAGTATCCTTGACATAATATGGAAACAATTTCGTGTCACTAAAATCCCTGAGAACGTAGTTTCGATTTCTTCCCGGACAGAAATTACTCATGCATCGATTGCTTTGAAGTTCTAACTTATGTGGAATTAGCAAACTATTCATAGTTGAAAAATGCAAATAAGATAAAAAGAAGATACTAATTATAATGATTTGTTAACCTTTCCTTTTCCAAATGTGTGAGGTGACTTGGAAATAACCCTGTGTCTTTTTAAATTACTCATTTTTAAATTACAGCTTTGTTCAAGTTTGACAGTTAATATTTTAAAATATTATCACAATTACACCAAACACTCATCATGGCTAGTTGATGGGCCAATGCTGGTATCCCACATTTCTAAAAAACAGCCAGATTTCTACTTCTTGTCAGAGTAAATTTTAGGATCAGATGGTAAGAACAAATGAACTTCAGTAGGTCACTAATTGTGAAAAAATTCTATATGAAAGGCATTTTCTGGCTCCAGGAACATTTCTTGCCAAGCATAGATTATCCATTCATTCAGTATCAGTCTTGTTTCAATCTTGTTTTACAAGAAACAATCTAAAATTACCAAAAAACCCAAACAGAATTATTTTCTGCAATTAATATAGATTTTTTCAAATTTTTACAAATAGAAGTTTCTTGAGGCTAGTGTTAAAAATTTTAATTTGGTTTCTACTGCAGTAAGAACAAGCAGCAGAAAAAAATCACATGAAATGCTAAGCCTAGAAGGATTTATACAAAATGATCTGGTTTTTAAAACAAATTTCATTTGTCAATTGAATGAAAAATGAAAAAAAAAAAAAATTACAAGGATTAAAATGGAGATGGAAGCCTGTCACTGTGTCATGTGCCTCCTTAACTTAAAAAGGGACTGTTCCTTCATGAAAAGTCTCTGGTCAGGTCTCAGAGGAGTTCTGCCAGCCAAAGCAAGTAATTACTTTCAGTTCTGCAGCAGCACCACAAAACATGTTTCCAGTCCTTCCAATATCTAAAAACCAATAGTCGGATTACTTCATTATAAAATCCACTGAGAGGACAGAGAAAAACCAACCTGTTATACACCATCTTTGTCTCTGTTAACCTACTCTGCAGGCATGCACAGAACAAGATGCAGCTAATTCCATAACAATTAAACCTAGCCAAAATCTATCATGTTTTGAATGATACCCTGGCATACACTGATGCTACAGACAACATCATACTTGCCAAGATAAACCTCATGTTTTTGTCAGATCTGCACTATTGGCAAAAAGTAGAAGTAAAGCAATTTACTGCATAGAGCATCAGGGAATCAGGTGATCCATTCACACTCTGGCACTTCCACCTTGTCCTGGTTTAAGCCAGGATAAAGGCAATTTTCTTTTTACTGATTTTTTTTTTTTTTCCCCTCCTCAGTAAGCTCTGTTTTTAACTAGCAGCAAGTTTTTCAGCTAGTAGACTGATAACACTGGAATGTTTACATTACTGCTGAGACGCCAAGGTCACTTTGTGCTACTTGTTGAATCTGAAGCCTCACAGAATCACTGAATTGCTGGAGCTGGAAGGGACTTCTAGAGATTATCTAGTTCAGCTCTCCCACTGAAGTAGGATAACCTAGAACACTTTACACAGGACTGCATCCAGGTGTGTTTTGAATATCTCCAGAGATGGAGACTCCACAACCTCCCTGGGCAGCCTATTCTAGTGCTCTGTCACCCTAATAGTAAAGTTTTTCCTAATTTTTAAATGGAACTTCCTGTGTTCCAACTTGTACCCTTTGCCCACCCATTCTGACACTGGGAACTACTGAGAAGAGCCTGTCTCCATCTTCCTTTAGATACATCCACACTTTAGATACTTATATACATTGATAAGATCTCCCCTCAGCCTTCTTATCTCCAGGCTAAGCAGTCTTGGCTCTTTCAGCCTTTCCTCATAAGGGAGATGCTCCAATCCCCCTATCATCTTCATCACCCTCCTCTGGACTCTCTCCAGTAGCTCCTTGTCTCTCTTGAACTGTGGAGCCCAAAACTGGATGCAGTATTTCAGCTGTGGCCTCACCAGGGAAAAGAAGAGGGGGAGAAAGACCTCCCTCAACCTACCGGCTACACTCGTCTTTATGCAACCCAGGATTCCATTGGCCTTCTTGGCAGCAAGGGCACACTGCTGGCTCATGGACAATTTACTGTCTATGAGGCACCAAGATCCTTCTCCTCCAAACTGCTTTCCAGCTGATCCACTTCTAACCTATATTGGTGTTTGAGGTAACTTGCTGCGGATACACTCAGTCCCCTCATTGAGATAATTGATGAACACATTGAACAAGACCAGACTGAGTCTTGATCCCTGGGGCACACCAGTGGTTACTGGCCTCCAACTCGATCCTGATCCATTGATCATCACCCTGAGATCTGTCATACAGCCAGCTCTCAATCCACCTCACTGTCCACTCAACGATAAAGGAATGATAAAGGAGCAGAAGAGTTGTATCTGCAGCCCTTCCACAGGGAGGAGTTGACTAGACAGATGGCAAACGTGGCCAAAGAATTCCACTTCATATATCTACATAAGCTTGGTGTAAGGTCAGAGATCATGGAAAACCACTTTCTTCACGATTTTTCTTCTCTTTTCTCCCATCCATGGCTGGCGTCCCAGGACTCTGTCTATCCATTCCCATTGATCCCCAGGCCTATGCATCCCTGACCCTCATCACTCTCCCCTCAGCTTCTGTCTGCTCTGCTGCTCTCTCCAGCAGCTCCGGGACATTTCAGGACTGCTCACAGCTCAGGAGATGTCATGGGAACTGTTGGGGGCAGGGGAAGGCAGTAGGGGTTTGCCCATTCCTGGACATACTTGCACATAATTGTACATATTTTCTTTTATCATTAGTATTTAATTAAATCTGCCTAGTTTAGTTTTCAATCCAAGAAGTCTCTCTCCTTCATTCTCTCTCTCCTTCCCTCCCTGGATGGGAGGAGGCACATCAGGACGGTTATTGTCTCTGGTTTATTGTCAATCCTGAGTCAAACCATGACACATACCTTCACAGACAGCACTGATTGAATGATCATATTCTAGCTTGTTTTACTGTTGTGAGCAAGTCAATAACCTTTGCAGGTGCAAAAGCAGCAAGTACTTTAAACAGAGCTGTTGGACAGAAATGGAAAACCTTCTGTTCATGGAGAGCAACAGAACTGAAAACCTCATAAAGAACATCTGCCTTCCAGCATAACATGATTAGCAAGAAAACATCTGAGAACCTCAGAAGACTCTAAAGAACAGAGATCCTTTAGCAAAAGTCAAGGAATGAGAAAGCAGTTCTTTTTTTTTTTTTTTCTTAGAATCACATAATTGTTTGTGTTGGAAGAGACCTTAAAGATCATCTAGTTCCAAGTCCCTTGCCATGGACAGAAACACCTCCCACTAGACCAGGTCGTTCCAGGCTCCCCCATCCAACCTGCCCTTCAACACTCAGGGTTGGGGCATCCAAAACTTCCCTGGGCAAACTGTGCCAGTGTGTCACAACCCTCATAGTGAAGAATTTCTTCCTAATGTCTAACCTAAATCTCCCCTCTTCAAATTTAAAATCATTGCCCCTTGTGGTCTCACTACAAGCCCTTCTAAAAAGTCCCTTCCCAGCTTTCCTGTAGCCTTCAGGTACTGGTAGGCCACTGTAAGGTCCCCCTGGAACTTTCTCTTCCCCAGGATGAACAGGTTCTCCCAGCCTGTCTTCGTACCGTTATTGTTTTAATACAGATGGTAATCTAAAACATGACACAGGTGACAATATTATGGGAACAAGCCCCCATATGACTATATTGAATGTAGTTTAATGTATTTATCTAGTTCTGTACATCACAACAAATTTATCATGAGAATATTTTGTTAATTGTTCTAAAATACCCAGTATATTGATAAGATGTTCTCTGTTTTGGTCCCAGAAATGGGGAAATTAATTACTAATAGAATAAAAAGTACATTCTAGTTTGTATAGAAATGAGAAAATGCAAGCATACAAGGGAAAAAGGCTGAGGAAATTTCAACACATCATTTAATGACACATCTTTGAGTTGTTCAGCTCAGTTGATTGAGATGGATTACTTCAATTAAGATACATCTGTCTGACTACATTACTATTGCAGGGAGCACCTGGTGGCCCTGTCACACATTGTGTTACAAGTTGTTTTACTAGACAAGTGAGCAGTCTTTGGTTTACACAAAAAATATCAATCCATTGGTTTTGTTTTTTTAATTTATTTATTTATAGTTCTTGGGAAGAGCATGGTAGTTCTCTGTGTATTTTAGTCTCCTGGCTGAGCCAGTTCCCCTAGTTTTAGTCCTCTAGCTGAGCAGCCAAGTTTGTGATCACCTCTGCTAAAGGACAAGTACACACACTACCCAGGCTAACTCTAGTAAGAGAGCATCCTTGCTCAGCAGCACTGATTTCTCCAGTAAGAGACCAGCTCACCATCTCACCTTCTGCTATCATTTACTGGAGGGTGACAAGATGATCATAAAAAGGAAAATATGTGTAACATACATTAAAGCATTCATATGTAATTTGTATTCAATATAGTTGTTTTTTTTTTCCATTAAATATGGTCATTGGTCAGACACTTCAAATACAGCTGCAGAGATCATTCTGCTATTGTGATGGGAGAAAAAAATAGCTATTTCTTCCTAACACAGGGGGGAAAAAAATGAACCAAGCTCAAATAAATCAGACCTGGTGTGAGCATAGCTCCCACAGGTATCTCCACACAAAATTCTTTAGTGACAAGATTGCTAGTATGAGTTATATGTCCAACATTAAAGAACGGGGAAAAGGTGGTAGGTGGGAAAGTAATATCGTTTGCGCTGATAGAGTAGCACTAAAAAGACAGACGTAATTTACACAAAGACAGGACAGATGAGGATGTAAAGTAGAAAATACAAATACTGTAACTCTTTGGAAGCTTCTTTTTTAGAACCCTGCACTCACACACCTTTTCATTTCACTCCTAAAAGAAACTTTAAGATGACTGAATGAAACTCAAGCCATTCTTTAAAAACACTCATAATTTCCTTTATACAAATTTGCTCTCAAGGTGAAAACAAAGGTTAAAAAACCACAATCACTACTATTTCTGAAAGAGAAAAACAAGTAAAATTTAAATGTTTTATCCAGAAGCATTCTAGTAAGAGTGCATTTTGGGGAGTAACAGTCGATTCATGTTAAAAAAAAAAAATATATTTATTTCAAGTTTTTAAAAATTACCGCTTACAAAGTAAGGAACATGTGTCCTTTGTGGGAGCAGATCAGGTCATATAATATTTCAGAAAACTGGGCTAATTACAGTACATAAACCTTGAACAGATGCAACCACAAGTGCTGGGAGAGCTGGCAGATGTCCTTGTGAGGCCACTCTTTGATCATTCATGGTGACTGGGAGAAGCACATAAAGACTGCAGGAAAGCAGATGTCACTTCTGTCTTCAAGAAGGGTAAGAAGCAGGACCCAGAGTACTAAAAGCTAGTCCATATCACCGTGATACCTGGGAATATGGTAGTGCAGCTAACCTTGGAAACCATTTCCTGGCACATGAAGGACAAGAAAATTATCAGTAGTCAGTAGGCTTCACCAAGGGGAGTCATATTTGTCCTGATACGTCAGACTGCTGTGTTGCCTTGTAAAGGAACCTCAACAGGTACAGAACTGAGAGGACAATAATGTCAGAGTTCAATAGGAAGTGCCAAGTACTGCACCTGGGGAGAAACAACACCATGCAATGGTTTATACTGGGGTTCACCAAGATACAAAGCACCTAGGTAGGAGTCCTGGTGGACACCAAGTTGAACATGAGCCAGCAATGTATCCTTCTTGTAAGGAAGGCAAATTTCACCCTGGGCTGCAGTAGGAGGAGTGTTGCCAGCAGGTGAGAAGGGGGGTTATCTGTCCCTTCTACTCAGCACTGGTGTGGCCACACCTGCAATCCTTTGTCCAGTTCTGGGCTCCTCACTACAGGAGAGCCATGGACATGCTGGTAAAAGTTCAGCAAAGGGACATGAAAATGATGTAGGGACTGGAGTATCTCTCCTGTGAGGAGCAGAAGTCCTTTAGAAGCTGGGACTGTTCAGCCTGAAGAAGAGAAGGCTCAGGGAAATCTTGTCAATGTATACCTGAGAGAGGGTGCAAGGAAGATGGAGCCAGGATCATTTCACAGGTGCCCAGTGAGAGGACCAGAGGCAGTGGGCACCAGTTGAAATTCAGGAGGTTCCCTCTGAATATCAAGAAACACTCTTACACTGTGAGAGTGACCAACCACTGGTATAGGTTGCCCAGAGAGATGGTGGAGTCTCCATTCTTCAAGAGATTCAAAAGTCCTTCAGACATGTTCCTAGGAAACTGGATTCAATGGATCCACTTGAACTCAGGGATTGTACCAAATGACCTCCACAGGTCCCTTTCAACCTCAATCATTATCTGATTTTCTGATATCTTTTAACTTGAGAAGTAGGTATGGTTTTATTTTAATATAGAGTTTACCCTAAGTAAAAATGTGACATTATATCAAACCCAGTTTCAAACTCACCTTGTAGGTCAACAACCACAGATTTTGGATTTGATTCTTGCACCTGAAACCTAGTAATTTTCTTCTTAACTTTAGCTAAACAAGTAAATCCTTTATTAAAATACATTCTACTTATCCCTCATGGTCCACGCCTGACATTTACTGTTCAGTTAGAGTCATGGCTGAGAAGAGGCCACCCCACGCCCATTTTCCCAACAGAAGAAACAGATGTGGCAGCTCTGAGCCACTGTGGAGTCTGAGAAGCAAGTTGTACTGATGCTGGTTGCTGTAGCTTGTCCATGGGAAGAGTCCTGCTCCCCAGAAAGCTTCAAAGCCCATAACAAATCTATCCTTATGGGCACATAAAGCAGCAGCCCTGAAGGACACTCCTGCTAGTTGTGATCAGCTACTTACCCACAGCTCTTTGAAAGCATTTCCTATTAAAACATGATGCAGGTCCATCCCTTGCAATGTCTGTCACCCCAGTAATGACCTGACAGTTCGTGCCATTCAGCACCTAGAATCCTAGAATCATAGAAGTATTCAGGTTGGAAAAGACCCTTGGGATCACCAAGTCCGACCTTCATCCCTATTCTGCAAAGTTCTCCCCTAAACCAGATCCACCAACACCACATCCAAACAACCCTTAAACACATCCAGGGATGGTGACCCAACCACCTATTCCAGTGTCTAACCACTCTTTCTGTGAATAATTTTTTCCTAATATCCAGTCTAAACCTACCCTGTTGCAGCTTGAAGCCATTCACTCTTGTGCTGTAATGAAGTACCTGTGAAAAGAGACCAGCATCAACCTCTCTACAATGACCTTTCTTTCAGGTAGTTGTAGAGACTGATGAGGTCTCCCCTCAGCCTCTTCTTTCTCAAACTAACCATTCCCAGCTCCTTCAAGTGTTCTTCATAAGATTGATTCTCTAGGCCCTTCACCAGCTTTGTTGCCCTCCTCTGTACTTGCTCCAGCACCTTGATATCTCTCTTGAATTGAGGTGCCCAAAACTGGACACAGACTCCAGGTGTGGCCTCACCAGTGCTGGGTACAGGGGGACAATCACCTCCCTACTTCTGCTGGTTGCACTATTTCTAATACACAACCATACAATTGCTAAGAGTCCAATTTTCTATCAC
The DNA here is from genome assembly GCF_020740795.1 of Apus apus. Lineage (NCBI taxonomy): Eukaryota > Metazoa > Chordata > Aves > Apodiformes > Apodidae > Apus > Apus apus. The sequence goes on along the minus strand of NC_067312.1, from coordinate 62,851,308 downwards.
CTTACCTCAAAGCAGCTGGGGAAAGCCTTCTATTGAGTTAGTTTATTATTTTGTCTGGTTTTATTTGATAAGCTTACGTAATGCCATCTTTTAGCCAGGGACCTCCTTGAGTTATATGCAGAAATAAGCGTTAGAGTGCCCCACATGCAGCACACAAAAAGACTCAATTTTTTAATTAGCGAAACTAAATAAGACAGATGTAGCAACAACACTTCTTTCTGAGTCCATCATTATTTTTCTCTCAGATAACAGATGAGGGCTGGTAATATTTTTTCCCAATCTAATCTCTACCTCAGAGCACAGTTGTGATTAATAGGTTAATATATGTACAATTTACTTCAAACTCAGTAATTTATTATTTTTTTAGTTTCAAACACTATCCTATATTAGTCTTAGCACTCCTGTCAACAGGGAAGAAAGCTGTCCCTGTTGTCCCTTGGCATTTCATGCTGCATTCAATGCAGATAAGGTTTGTTTGGGAACATACAGGGTTTACTGAAGACAACCACTAGAGATAGAACCTTAATTTAACCTCAAGTCTGTAGTATCTCCACTGGGACACAGATGACTGATAACGTGGCAGAGGGCAAGGAAAGCAAAAAATTATTGAGAAATGGAAGCCGCAAATCTTGAGTGTTGAATTTCTTCCTCTATATCATTGTTTATAAGGATAGTCATGCATATCTGGCTCAGTCTAGTGACAAGCATCTTAAAAGAGTAGCCTTAAAATGCACTCATAGTGGATGTTTTTGAAAGTTATCTCCAAGGCACATAAAGTAAAATTGTATATTCATCTTAAAACAAAACGGCATTACAGAATCAAAATATATTTGCTTGTAGTCTCCTATATACAAGGTAGGTCAGCAGTTGCTAATTCCAATTAAATAAGTCCTTAACAGAGAGCTTGATAACATTTCCCATAGGAACATTAAAAAACTGTGTTAATGAGCATTATTAAAGCCTGCTTCTGTAAGCAAATAGATCTTCATTAACTGAGGTTCTATATGATGTTTTCCGGTGTTATAGTTCTGAAGGAGCAAAATGAAAAACTAGAGAGTATTTTGTTTTAAATAAAAGGGTTTTTTCCGTTGTAGATTGAAAATAAAGCTATTCTGTTAAGGTTCAAGGTTAAATAACTCTCTTATTTGCTAATGATAAATTTAATTGCCTAAAGTCAAGTTGAATAAAAGTGAATTCTGTTTTTCTTTCCATAGGGAAAAAAAAAAGCTTCTTTGGTAGACATAGATAGAAAAGGCTTCCCCAGCTTCAGAATCCTTGTTTTCAGACTGGAAGAATTTATTAATTTATAATAGAACATTATGAATATCCAATATCAGGCAAAAAGTTGTAAGGAAAAATACTTTCTGTGATAACATAACAAACAAAGAAAATATTAAATTTACTGGATATCCAAGTGTGAATTCTCTTTTAATCTTCTGAGTGGGGAAAAAAAAAGAAAAAAAAACAACACACTTTTATTCCTGCTAGCAACAATAAAGCATCCAGATCCCTGGGGGATTAAAATAAGAACAACAATCCAAAGCAAAACGACAACAGAACAAGGAAATTGAGGAACTGAGTAAAATTTAAGCCTAGATTTTAGGGAGAAAATTTGCATCAAACAATCATTGACCCAACACAGTGGTCTCTTAGCATAAAATCAATTAGATGCAGTTAAAGAAGCATTTGGGATTCATTGTTAGAGGTTGTTGTCATTTACCTCTTGATAATAAATACCAAAATACCAAGTCAACATCCTCAGCTGATACTTTAAAACAATTTGATATTTGCAGAGAAAACAGTTAGCATTTTGATAAGATTTTTAACTCAGCAGAAGGACAGGGTAAAATGTAACCCCTTAAGACAGCATCCTGGACTCTATATTGAGGAACAGCTAATGAAATCCTAAGAGGGTTTGTTACATAAGCCAGTGGACTGGAGAAACCTTTAACATGTAGGGAACTGGAGTTAATTAAACTGTTACGGATATCCTATCCATCATCCCACCAGACCACTCTATTCTAAACCTATTTAGATTTTGCCAGTGAAAAAATGTACTTGGTTTGGTTGGTAAACCATGTTTGCTGTCCCTATTGATTTGACATTTGTGCATAACCTTTATGCTTTAATTATCTAACAGTATTTCTTGAATCTTTCTCTTCTACAGAAAGTATTTGATTTCCAAGCAATTAGACATATCTGACAATTAGCAGACAGTAAAAGTGTTCCCTTCAATTAATGTATCAAGTTGGGAAAGCACTGGATCATCACTGCACTGATTTTGCTGGAAAAGTTGTTTTATTGAATGTCATTTCAACCTGCTTCATTACCTTGGTGTAATCGAAGTGCATTTAAACTCTGCTTATACTTCATTCACAGGATAGATTGCCTTTAAGGAGATTCCTTTCCTGAATAATAATTCTGAAACCTAAATGCAACGTAAGAGAAATTAAATGTAAGGTTAACAGCTGGCTGCATTGGTGAGGATCTGCAGAAGAGAGGAGATCAAATATTTTCCAATACAGATAAGGTCAAGGAAAAATAAAAAAACAAAGCTGGCCACTGCAATATAAATTCACCTTCTATTTTGAATCTTTGATAAGAATGATAACTTTTTTATTTCCTGCTTGAGGCAAAGTTTCAGAGGATATGCTTTTAATACACTGTGTGTATTCAATCACTTTATGATGTTTCTAAGCTTTTATACCAAACTTATATGAGCAATTATTTCTGCCAAAAATTCATTGTAACAATAAAACTCACTGTAATCAACTTATGGAAAACATGCCAGTTTCTTTGGTTTGAAAACATTTCTTCAGGGAGAAAATATAGAAGTGAAACTTCAGTAAAGAAAATTTTTGCATGTGTCACATTTATGGAACAATATAATGCTATTCTCTGTTACCTGTGAAATGAGACGGGTGACCTGAGATCAAATCTTGAAGTTCATACTTGTCAAAGATAGTATCTTTTGCTGCATAAACAGACTACCTTATTGTGAAAGGGACCTAGGGGACCACACTCAGTTGAAACTAATTTCTCCTGGTGCAGATGCTGTGTGAAAAGCTGTACCACCATAGTCCCTCATAAACCTTAACCCAATAAGCAAAATAAGCTAGAGGCAGAAGCCACATTTTGCTGTACAAACAGCACAAACCCTGTGAGTTCCTGATAATCTCTGATAACCTTCAATTAACCTGGACATGTGCCATAACTTAAGTAGCTTCTCCTTTTTCCAAAATTATCCAGTGCCATTACCAAAAATGAAGGAGTGTAACTTGGGCTTCAGAGAGCAGTAAGATCAAGATAGAAATTATTTGCATCAAAGCTTTCACTAAACTTCGAATTTTACACAGTACCCCTAGACAGTGCTACATAGATGTTCCAATGAGAAGTAGAAGGTTTTGTCATGTGGAGCTACAGAGTTACACCTTGTGTTTCTCAGGCATCTCTAAAATAAAATACTCTGATTTAGGCAATGTAACAGTAGTCATGCATTTTAGATGCTGTTATAGGCAGTGTTTTACACAGCAATTTTACTACAAATAATTTATAAAGTGGAGCAGAAAAGATAATTCTTTATCTCAGATGGAAAGACTGTAATGTTTCCCTTCTTCGCTTTTCATACTGTGCAAGAGAGAAACAAACAAAAATAAAGTGTTTTGATACAATAAGCTAATTAAAAGCTGACCAACAATCTAGAGTTAAGATGTTAGAAATTAGTCATTATTTTTTAATAGTAATCAGTAAGTGTGGCTTGTTCATCCTCTTATTTCTTACTGAAATAATTCTTAGCCACCAGTTCTCATCCAAGGAGTTGTTTCTAAGTAGGATATATTTATTTTATCTAATAAAATTATGCCCCTCTTTCAAGCTAAGCTTTTAGTGTTTTATCACCTTTCTATTTCACCTTTAAACAATTCCCTCATTCCTCAGAGAACTTAATCATGCATCAGAGCATTTAAGTCTGAACTCAATCTCAAATCTTGCCATGTGCAGGCAAAATTCTTCTTTCCTGTCAAATAATTTCATAAATTTCAGTGAGGCTTTTGCATAAGCATACAACCAGTTCATGAAAACAAGCAGTTCATGAAAATCAGTGGAAAACCTTCTTTGCTCTGGCACAACATAAAGAGCTTTATAGTTCACCAAGAACTATTTTGGACATCTTGCTCTAAAATAAAAGTTGATAAATATATGTGTGAGTGTGTGTATGTATATATATATATATATATATATATATGTCTTTAATTTGTTTCCTACATAGCATACAGTACTGCACGGAAAAACTTGCTCTTGAACAAGTTAGAAAAAAAAATACATGTTATTTTCTTCTCAGCTAATTCCTGAATGGAAAAGTCTGCATATTTCTTTTTGATGTAGTGGAGCAATTCAATCAGTAGTTTACCTTGCAGAGGGGCAGAACTTAACCACATTGCTTCATATTCATGCCATTCTTGTATTTGGAACAGCTTGATAAGGAAACCTATTGTTTGCATAATTACCTACAAACAAGCCTATAATGCAGGCTTAAATTTTCCTCCGTATTAATGACTTGAAGATGCCTTCTTTCCATATTCCATTATTATGCTAGAGATACTGCTCAGAATTGATTTTTGACAAATTCGGTTTGGTGCCTCTGTGACTACGGCATAGGTATGGTACCTTTAAATATTTATATCATGCTGCTAGTGATAATTATTATTCCAACTCAGTATAGTTTTAATGCATTTAAATATCATTGTTTCTCAGTTCAATTCATCATGCATACATTAAGATGCTGGCATACATATATTCAGTATGCATCTCCAAGGACCTAAAAAGACCTATTCATATTTTAGCAGCTGTGAGAAAGCAAGGACAGATTTCCTTTACATTCCTAATGGTAAACATTAATTAGGTGCTTGACACTCATTAATGATTAAAAAACTCTTCAGAAAATAATCCATCATAATTATTTTATCACTATGTCAACCCAAAGAACTATTTCACTGTACCATGGTTTCTCAGATGGAAAAGGTAAAAATTACATGTCAAAATGAAATCCATTTATTATACAGTTTGTTTCCATGGGAAAAAGTGGTTTTGCTGTGATACCTAGTAAGTCTCTGAATACAAAATGCCACGTCTTATCATCTGTTTGAATGGACTTGCTGAAAAGCCATTATACAATTGCCTATACACTCAGTATGTCTTCTCAGGCTCAGCCTTTGCAGCAGTACAGAATTTCAAAAACAAGAACTTGAATATTTTCTCCAAAATATCAATGAAGTGCTAAGAGTTATCACACCAAAAAAACCCCAACCAAACAAAACCAAACAAGCAAAACCAAAGAACCAACCAACCAAACCACTCAAGAGAACCCCCCCAAAAATGCACAAAAACTAGAACACACCAAAATGAAAAAACAAAAACAAAACAAACACTTCAACAAAAATATGCCTCCCTTTGAAAAACATGACTAGAAAGCATTTAACCTTGGCTTTCCAAGTAGTACAATTCACAGCTGTTTGCTTAAGTAAAGTACAGAAGGAAGGAACATGACATTCCCAGGAGGCCTGACAGAGGATTGCCAAGGTCATCATATGCACTAAAGAAAAAAACATTTCTTCACTCTGCATCCTGTTACAGCTTTTCTCCTTATGCTACCTGTGACACTGCTTCTTTTCGGACCTCTTGAAGGATTACAGAGGCTGTCATGTAGAATTGGTACGGTGCTGTCCAAAACATGAGACTGAAGCTGCTGTTTATGAGTGCACAGCTAAAACTTCAGAGAATCCCTCTATTGATTTTCTTGGTGTGACTCCACCCTGGCTGTTTTCTCAGCCTAATACTGCATCTCCAGAATGTGTAATAGTAATTGACCAGAACAGAGTGTCAGGACTAATTAATGTACTCTCATTATTGGTGAGAGTGCTCATTTTCAAAGAATGTCCTAGCTGTTGTTTATGGCATTTAATTAAGGTACAATCTTATCTAAATAATCAGTGTGTTCTAAAATAGAAGAGTCAAACTACATTGCTACAATAAGCCAAACATAACATGTACAACCACATTTGCACACAACATTTAGACATTTTTGCAAGTCATGAGAAGTTTAGGATATTAGCAGGGTTTTTTAGCTTTTATAGGGTATCTGAAAGCATTCTATACTTTCTAAATGGATTTACTCTAACTGCTTAATTCATTATGCTAAAACCATGAAGCAATTTCCTGTTCAAAGCCCAGCTCACAGGCTCTCTGATGTCAAGTATTTGAATTTCAGATTATAAATGTGTTCATTTGGATAGCATGAAACGAAAGCTTTGTTGTCAGCTTTGCTTTATGTTCTGCCAGCAGACAAATCCCTCTTCTTCAGTGGTCACCAGCAAAACACCAGACCTCCACTCTGGTCTCAACTATCTTGAAACAAACACAAATGCCTTTGACCTTTATGGCCTAAACACTAGTTTGAGGTTTGCTGTTCTTCCCTCTCCCTTAATATTTTTTTAGGGATTATTTCTGACAGATGATATCAGCAGATGTTTAGATAGCACCAAGTTTTTCTGATTCCTACAGAAGGGGAGAGAAGGGAGGGGGAGAGAATTTTCATGGTGGGAGAGAAGAAACAGGACTTTTGGTCCCATTAGAAGCTCTGTGGTTTGTTATGGAAAAGCTAGCTGAAGTGACTGCAGTCCTTTTACCCTCAGCATGTTTCCAGCTATCATCTATGCTGAATTTTACTACACCGCTGTGTGCTTGTTAGCAGCTATTTCTTTGCTGGCTTGGAAAAAATACAGATGGCTGACAAAAGTCAGGCACTGCGTTTCATGCAGAGCAAAGCAATACAGCCTGCAGGACAAAAAAACCCCAAGCATTTGTATCTTTGGCTGGCAGTATGGAAGTCAAGGAATATCAGCCACATTTCTCACAGGAAAGAGATATTCAGAGCTCTTCCATTACTGTAAGCTGTTTCTGCTAGGGTTACGGGCTACACTGTGGAAGGACTACCCCAGCACATCCTTCTATTAATTAAAAGAAAACATCCACACAAGGAATGTTGTAACCTAAGCATTAATTTTAATGGTTGTAAAATAGCTAGAAGCAAAAATAATTACTAGTAGCTAAAGAAGACATTGAGATATTTGTAATCCCTTCGCTTTTGAATACAATAATCTCTATGTAGTCATAATGAGCTCTTCATTATAGGAAATGGTAATAAAAGATCTCTCTCCTGATACTGAGGCTGTGCAAATAATTGATTTCTCAGCTTAACAGATGAAGTGAAAGAAGATTCAAAAAAAGCTTCATTCCAAGCTGAATTTATTTTTTCTCCTTTTTTCTTGCATTAATGAAAGAAAGCAGAAACAATAAGCATTACATAAGAACTGGAATGTTCTGCTCTATTATGAAACATTTTACTGGAAGAGGGGAGATTTAGGTTAGACATTAGGAGGAAATTCATTAGTGGGAGGGTGGTGAGAAGCTGGAACAGGTTGTCCAGAGAAGTTGTGGAAACTAGATGCTCTTTAAGGTCCTTTCTGACTCAAACCATTCTATGATTCTATGATTCTGTGATACTCTGGGCAGCAGAGAGGAAAAGCTGGAGACACTGAAAGAAGAGGCAGTGGCACAGCGACCGTTCCCCTCCCATCTGATGTGCAACTTGGTGTCCTGGCAGGTGCCTGAACTGCAATCCCAGCAACAGGACAGAGGACACTGCTACCTCCAGCTACAGCACACTGAACCAAAGCACTCGTGGCTCTTGGGGCACAAACAATTACACCTCTTTCCTCTCCATAGTTCCCACCGTAAAGTTCTGCCTGCCTAACTAGGCTATAGGAGCCTCAGGTCCCTGTCCCTTCTCCACCAGGTGAAAGATACCTGAGTCAACACTGCCTCCCTTGTATAAAGAATTACCTCAGCTACTGGAGGTGAGCATCCTAATCAGTAGTTTAGGGACATCCTAGGGAGTTACCTTTTTAGAGTTTCTATGAGAGTATTGAAAAAGCCCCACCTCACCAAGCTCAGAGACTGCTGTGGGGTTCTTCCTAGCTCATGAAAACTGGGAGGTCTCTGTTGAAATCCCTGCTCAAAATCAGGCACAAATCAGGTTTCTGTTTCCATGTGTGGCTCTTGGCAGGGTGAGCACAGAGCATTTCACCCAGCTCTAAATGACACGTTGCTCCAACTTGTGTTTCTAAGTGTTAAAAGTGAAGACAAATGAAAGTATGCTGCTATACCTATTTATAAGGTTCCTGCTATCCTAATTCATGGTTAGCAGGAATGAGCCCAAAAGCCTACAGAGTTTAAAATCTCTAATTCAAGAATTGTATTGTACTCTAATTGTATATGCTTTACAACATTTAAATGCAACTAATATTCCATCCATGTTTCTGACTAGCTGCTAAATATCTTCTAGTTCTCTTGTGGAATTTGTTTCCTCAACCTCAGATTATATGAAGACAATTAGAGAGTATTAGTGTTCTTAATACAAAAGTTAAATAGGAGTTATAAGAATCCAAGTCTAAACCATTTTAAGTTAACAGTGACATAAAACTATTACATTGCAAATAACATACTCAAGCTATTACCTATGCTCACCCTGAAGTACAATAATTCTACTCCACACATAACCCAGTCTACAGTGCTGTAGGTAAAACAAAGTTTCGTAATTCCTAACAACTTTACCAAACTCTATCATTAGGCATATTCTGCAGCTGTCAGAGCAGTGTGGTTGCCAACAGGTATGACCCTTAATGGAAGAATATATGCTATGGTTTAGAGGACCAAATCCTAATTTTTTTGTTAGGACTTCTTCAAGAAAAAGAGCCAGGATTCAAATTCCCCTGATTTTGCTAAGTCAAATAAGATGATGCATTATTACATGTCCAGAGAGAGTGAGAAGAGGATTCCCACCATAGGAATATATGAAACACTTTTTTTGACTACTTTGCCATTCATCCTGAAAAAAATGAGCTGCAGCAGGCAGCATCAGACCCTTTCCTCTTAAAATCAAGAAGAATAGAAGTGTGTAAACAAGTCTATTTTCACATGACAGCCCACAAAATCTATATGTTTAAGCAAGCTAATTAGAAGTCTAACTAAAAGGCATCTAATACAGACTCCAAAGCAGTCAAGCTAAAAATATTCTCCTCTCCACTATCTGTTCAGAAGACAAATAGGTAAGAAGGACCTATGATCCAAGTTCAGTACCTCAGCTTAGTTAAAGCACTATCACCTGCCAGTGCACGGAGAAGTCTCCAAGGAGCAGGTGATATGAAGTGATGTTGGAAAGTAGCTTTGCAGAAGAGGACTTGTTTGCCCTGGTGGAGTCAGCATGTGTCAGCAATGTGACCTAGATGCATCTAAAGGGAGGTGATCCTTCCCTCTGAACATCAGGAAAAAATTTTTCGCTGTGAATGGGACCAAGCACTAGCACAGGCTGCCCAGAGAGGTAATAGAGTATCTACCCTTGGAGATATCCAAAAGCTGCCTGGACATGGTTCTGGAAAACCACCTCTTAGCAACTTGCTTGACCTTGACTGTTGGACTACAGAGGTACTTTCCAGCCTCAGCCATTGCCTGTACGTTGCTTTGGTTTATTCTTCAAACAGCATCATTTTCTAGGTCCTGAGGACAGATTTGAGCATTGGGGTTGTCTGGAATGCTGTTAGACCATGTTGTTTAAGTGAAAAAAAATAAATAAATATGGATATAGATCTGGGGTTTTCTTGGGTGTGTATATATATATATATATATAATTTCATATTTGTAAATTTATACATATACACACACAAAGACTCGGCTGTAGCATAAAGAGGTGTGTTAGGCAATTTCTTCTGATTTCTAGTCTAATACAAAGCTTATATGCAAGGTGACCAGCATCTCAGCAGAGAAAAGATGTATTTCCATCACTATGCTACCCACGAAGCTGTTGGAGTCCCACTGCTCCAGATTTCTGACTGCAGTATAGCTGCTGAAAAACAAACCTGGCAAACCTTGTCCCACAGAGTGTTCTCCCAGCATCTCATGTAGTGGATAAAGTCAACTGGTCCAGAGACTTGTAAGCAGCACTTTGGTGAGCAATCGTAACAAAACACTTCTGAGTAAGGATGATGCTTATTAAATTCAAAGAATGAACCTGAGCCTGTCTAAGCCTTGTTGCATGCTTAGGAACTCATTATACCCTGTAGTACAATTTTAAAAGTGCATTTACTGACTGCATCAGCAATTTAATTAATGAATAAAAAATTACATTCAAATGCTTTCAGATACAAATTAACAGTCGTAGCCTGACAGCAAACATAAGCCCTCCTGCCTTTATTACTTCAAAGATGAGAAGAGTGTCCTGTAAAAGAAAGGCAGCCTTTTCAACATTATGCAGGAGGTGTGTTTTAGCCTCTACTATTGCTCTATTCTAAATAAAATGAGACATAATTATTTCTTTGTGTGATCTACCATTTGATATACTCCATATGGAGTCCATAATCCTAATCTGTTTCTGTCTTTTACAAATCACATTAAGCAATCTAACTAATCTGACTAGTGTCTTGTCCATCTCTGCACAATCTTCCTGAAAGATCAAGACCGGAGTAGTTACACGGTCTCAGGATGACAGGCAGAGCTTGCCAAGGAAGTCTCAGTTCCCACTCAAAAGGACTGTTTAATTGCTCCCCAAAAAATTGACTCAAGATGCAATGAAGCAGAGATTTCAGGGACTCACCTTACTTGAATCAGAGGCAATATATTACAGAACAGCCTACACTAGACTTAGAACAATATTACATAAAATAGCACAATTAGGTTGTCCCACCAAGTATTGGATATTGTATTTCACTAGGATGCAATATATGAGAGGCTATTTCAAAACCTGAAAAATCTGAGTCCTGGCACTTGGCTCGCCTGCTTACATATCCATTGTGCTTGTCCAGAAAAAGGTTCTTCCTATACAGCTTACTGAAGAGTGCTGCATGTCAAAGAAGTTTTATTGTTAAAAATAAGCAAGCCACAATACAATTTTGCCAGGTGACAGAGCACACAAAGAGATGAGTATATAAATGTCAAAATGTTCTGTTTCTCTCTTTCCCAGTAACGGTGGGGAAAAAAAACAAAACCAAAACCAAAATGCTGTTTAGCTAGAAAACTCCTCTTAAGAACAAGACGTTAACACAACTGTAAAAGCTAAAGAGTACAAGGAAGTATAAACATACAAGCAAACACTTAGAAATGCTTAGGTTTTGCAAATCTTACTTTTATAGCAAAGCATGTAAGTAACAGCACAGAAATATAAACAAAGGAACAATTATTTTTTTAAGCTAACTTGCAAAGTAACACATTTTGCCATAGGAAGGGTTTTTTAACCAAAGTGCACGGTATCTTGGTCTGAAAGGACAGCACTCTTTCCCATGGTGCTCAGTATAAAGTGGCTTCTCAGAGCACCCTTCTCTGGCTGGTGTGCTAGCTAGGCTGGGGTTTGTGTGTTTTGCCATTCCTCCCTCTGCTGCTGCTCCTGCATCCTGTTTTCTTAGAAGAGAAAAACACCATTCAGCAAGACAGGTGGCCTTCCCCTGCCTTCCGGAGTAGGACTGGCTTGAATGCTACAAGGCTTTTGGGAACTGTCACTGGGACCCTAGACTCAGACTTCCCCACCAGATGCCAAGTCCAGTTTGAGACTTTTGTGGCTGGGACGTAATTACAAACTGAGAAGCGTGGGTTCTGTACTTACATATTTGTCTATATGTGTCTATATTTGTCTGCGATTCAACATAATCATTATTACTAATGCTATTTATTATTTCATTAAACCTACTCTAGTTGTTGCGGTTTTTTCAGACTTTAAAATCTCTCTCTCTTACTGCCCTTACTATCTTCCCCTGGGAGAGCAGTGGGGGGATAACAGCATCTGTCACCCATTTATTGGCTAAAACTCTAACACTTGCATAAACAAAAAATATTCAACTCGCTGCATTTGTGAGAGAAACTATTAACAAGCTAAAGATCATATGTATGCAACTCTGAGTTTCCTCAAACTAGAAAGACAGAATTTTGTTATTTCTTAACGAGTTTTCCACCAGAGTTTGGAAAGAGCCAGTTTTGAGTTCAGGCTAGAGCTCAGAAATTTATAAAACTCCACAGATTTGAGAAGCCTCTGGAGAAACAGCTAAGCTACCAAAACAACCACAGCAGACTTTCCATTTAAACAAACAAACAAAACAAAACCCAAAAAAACAACAACCCAAAAAACAGAAGGTATTCTCTGTTAAGTCAGGTGTCCTCAACTTAGTGCTCTGCTATTTCTCTAGGATAGTAATGCATCCTAGGATGCATAAAATAAAGCAAACCCTTAACTGGAATACAAGCAGAGCAACACAGACTGATTGACAGAGATCTAGATCTCTCCTGGTCAAGTGTCATCAAAATTGAGCAGGCTTTGGTCAGGTGTTTAGAAGAAATTGGATAAGGAGAGGCCTGCTGTGAAAAAAAATATTGGTCGATTGAAGTAGCTTGGATTTAGGAAGGGATGTGAATGCAGGTCAGAGGAACAGAGGGAGGGTGGGGAACGACCTGCTGGGTTACAAGGCAAAAGTGAGATTTCAAATAGTTCAAATAAGCATCTGAACTTTGGAAGTCTTACAATTACAGAGTCAGACTTTGAAACCTCTTGATGTTTGCCCTGCAGTTCTTTCAGCAGGGTGAAGAAAGACCGGGAGGCTCAGCAAATGAGCAGCTCCCTTCCCGGAATCCCCACAAGGTAAGAGCCTGCATGGCAGAAGCACAAAACCTCCTCGTTTTTGCGGTGTCAGTTGCCAGGCAACTGACCCACTCTGCAACAGGGCTCCCATTAGGCAGGATCCTGATTAACCCACTAGCTTCTCAATTAAAACACTAATTTGGAAGTCGTGCCCAGGCAGGTTTACGAGCCCAGCAGGGTCCTTCCCTGTGCAGGTGTGACATCCAGCCCAGCTTGCTGGGACACACAGGCATAGCCTGGCACCAGCAAGCTTTGCCAGAGGCTGGGGGATGAGGATTTTGCCATGGCAGAGGGTGTGCCTCTTGAAGCCGGCAAACAAAAGATCAGGGAAGGAATAATAACTGTGATGAAGGAATGTGAATTATTCATAACAGATTAATGTGAGCCATCAGGGGCTAGCAGGGAGAGAGTTTTATTTTGTTCATACGATGGGTATCTGCTCAGCTGCACTTTCGTGGGATCTCATCCACACTGTTCACACGATGACATTTCTGCATCATAAGTGATCCCCTGATGGCGTGTATTAATTTACAATAGAGGAAAAAGGAAGGGAATATTTTTGTGTACCATGCTAGTAAAACACACAAACTACTCCCCCAAGGCATATCTATGCATACATTAAAACATTAGCAATGGCACTGGAGTTAATAAGAGCTATGACATACAACACAACCATTCACACAATGCTTCACTGTAACCCAAAGGCAATGCTTGGCACTTACACTACTCTTAAGAGATGGAAGCACACATCTTAAATGCAAACAGGTCAAAATCAAATAACTGGATATTTGGCACATGGTTTTACAACAAAAAATTAAGCATTAAGACCACATCCAACTAAGTATCCTTTCAGTAGAAAAAGATTTCAAGTAAGGTCTATATCTGTTACAGTATTTGTCAACACATTCATTACTGTAATCAACAGGGATGAAATTAGGTAAGCATGAAGCACTGTAAATATGTATAGATTTAGCTGAGGCAAGAGTCTGGCTGAAAACTAGTTCTATTTTTTGCAAGAACATATTATTTCAATTCTCAGTTACTTTAAATTAAATTAATGTCTGATTATATTTAACCTAATGAAAATAAATATCTATTAGAGGTTGGGTTCCCACTCCTTTCTTTCTTCTCTTGATGCACAGAATAGTAATAGAAAACAAATACTTGTGAAGTTGAAGATAGCAGAGCACTTGAAACTAATGCTCTGGCATGGATAATCTCAGGGGAAAAAAAAGAAGTCAGAATCCTTTGAGGTCTACCAGTTGCTAGCTATTCATTGACACTACTTTATTTCAGAAAACACCACAATTAGCTATTGCATTGTCAATACCACAAGTACATAAATTAAATAAACTTCATAATTAAAACCAAGCACAGATTAAACCATGAACAACAGAAAATGCTAGGCATTGGAACATTTTTACTTTTATTTTTCCAAGTTGTGTGGCAGTTGGCATATCATAGACTATTCATTGCTGCCACAATATAATTCAGGTGGTTTGCAGCTAGGGGAAAAAAACAAACAAACAAAAGAAACACCAAACAGAATAACGCTGGTTTGGAGCTAAAAGGAGATACTGGCTCTCACACCATTTAATCTGTCAAGATACACTTTTAGACCTTTTGTTTCTGTATTTCATCTGAATCTTGGATATTTTTACTCCTGAAGCTTTGTCACTTACTTTCTTTAGTTTGAAGAGTGCAGTTGGTTATTGTGATGATAGTCAGGCTATCTTCTAGTACAGCAGAAGATCCTCTCAGACATATAAGCTGAAATTTTGTTAGATATCATCCTTCCAGTCCCGCTGGGATTTCAAAGGACTCCATTTCTATCTAACATACATAAAAATGAAAGCATTTTTCTGAGAAGAAAGTATTTTATCAAGTCTTTTTTTTGTTGTTCTTCTTCTTTCTTTTTTTTTTTTTTTTCCTGTGATGTCATGATACTAAGGCAAATAGCCAGTAATGAACCTATTAAATTCTAGTTTGACATAGAGCAACCAAAGAGAATGAAACATTTCCATATCCTGCACTGGGGAATACTCTTCTATCTGCTCCCTACCAGTTTGATTTTTGTTAGAGCTTGAAATAGCTGGAAGAGAATAGCTCAGTTTTCTTCTATGAAGTTTTATTCAGGTTTTATTATGTCTTTAGTCCATAGAGGCCAGTTCCATGGTCATAGATGAAACATTTGGAAAGCTGCAAAAATGAACTCTGCCTGTTTATTGCCTTATGTCTTCATGGCACACTAGTACATCTATTTGAGATTGAGTGCTAGAACTGTACAAGAATTAAATCTTTTGACATTAACTTTAGAAAATTATTTGCTGTAGTATCAGAGTGAAAAGGCTAGATGCATAACAACATTATAACTTGATTCACACAGTAGCAAAGTTTTACATATAGAAAGCACAGAAGAGAAAATGTGGTAAGAATTACAACTGGTTGTTTTTTGGGTTTGTTTGTTTGTGTGTGTGTGTATGTTGGGCTGGGGGGGGGAAGTTGCAAATTTAATTACAAACCAAAGGAAATACTTTCAAAGGAAAATATCTTCCAGTAAATCTGTTCAAAGTATTTCTGATTGCCCAGCAAAGCTATTGTCTAATTGCTAAAAAATAAATATGCTATAAAGGTCATAGCATACCATCGATGAAAGGCTGAAATGCAGGAATGCATATTTGCTGTGGAAATGTTTTCTGTGGTTCTCAGTGTGAAACACATCCATTTTACCAGCACAGAAATCTGACCCTCACTTCTTAATGCTTATATCTTTAGTGCCTGAGTGGCAGAAACATGCCTATTGCTGTTGAAGAAAGTTACTGGACAATGTTTCTTTAGTTAGCAAACTATAGAATTCACTGTCGTAGAGCCAAAAAGTATTTCTCTTTACATATAAATGAGAAGATACTTCTGATTCTAATAATGATTTTTGCTTTCTTTTTCTTTTTCTTTTTTTTTTTTTTTTCAGCGAAAAGTACATTCAAAGGAACACAAGCTGACAACCTTGAGGCTTAGTATCTAGTATTGACTAAAACACCCATTCAACTGTAAAACAAATCTCCTTAGAAGCTTATGCTACTGCTGCATGGCTTATATACACCAATTATTCCTTGCCATTTAAAGACAAACTGGTAATTTCTGATGACCTAATTATGCAGCTACATTGATGATTCTCTACAAGGATTTTACATTAAATACATATCAACTGAAACGAAACAAACTAACAAACAAATTCTTTTTCTGGCAATCTTAGTTGAAAGCCATGGAGAGTGAAGACTTTTGCCAGAACTGCTTAGATAATGTCTGGGTTAAGCTCAGTGATGTGCTTCTTCCCCTTCTCTAATTACCTATAATAGTAATTTTTATTATAATTTTGATTATCATTTTGAGGACATTGAAAAGTCAGCTAGCCAAAAGGGCTGAAGATTTCTGACCAAAAATTACATCTCAAGAATATGTCAGAGAAAAAAAAAATTGCATAAATAAAACAATTCTGAATATAAGACATAAGAATATAAACAAATAAACAAAACCAACCAACCAACCAAACAAACAAAACACACAAAAAAAACACAAAGCAAAAACAAAAAAAAAAAACACAAAAAAAACCCAAAGCAAAACAAAAAAACCCCAAATCTTAACACAGTTCTCTCATTGTGTATGAATTTTCCTGAGCCTGGAAATTTTGCAGTTTGGTTTTTTGTACCCTCATTCGTATCACTTGCATTTTTTTTCAGTTAGAGACTCCAGGTCAGATAACAGTGCCGCAAAATGTCTTTTAAAAATCACTGTCAAAGAGTTTAAAGCAGTTTTAATAATCTGTTAAAATGAGACATGAAATATTTAACAGAAAAAGGTAGTTCTTGGTATTAACTTTTCCCTCGTGTTGAATTACTAAGTGTTCACAGATTAAAAATTATTAAATACTACAGTGTAAATTTCATTTCTAAATCTCAATATTCTTTAAAATCACAGTTTAAAAATTCAGCCCATAAACCTATATTTACAGTTTGATTCCCAGAATAAGATTTCCCAGAATTTGTTCATCACTAACAAGTTATTTCTTTTGCTTTGAAGCTTTGTTCATAAATAAAAGATTCAGCGTAACACTATACGCTTCCCACCATCATGTAGGTACATATGTCTGTGTATAGGTGTATATATATGTGAACACCAAGAGCCTGTAACAGCTGAGTACAGTCAAAAGTCATGTAAACCATCTGTTCTCCCTTTGTGTGCTTCACCTCAGTTCACCAACCAGGTACACCAGTCCACACTTACACTCAAACATCAGTATAACTAATAGCTTTTTCAGTTAATTTTCATGCTCTAGGTATAAGGAGGTTGAGTTAGTATTAAAGGGATGGCTTGGACAGATGGAGATACCATTCTTTAACTTGCACTTTCTAGACTTCAAAGTTGGATGCTGAATTCCTTCCACCCTCTTACTTGTGCTTGACTTCCACATCACCTCTGAAACTGTCCCAAAGCACAAGACCAGGGCGCTGTCTAAGGAACCCAAGACACACTGTGCCTTTGAGGTTTCCACTGATCATTGTACTCCATTTGGCTCTGAATGTACTTCTTTGAACACTCAACTCTCCTTTGTCCCCATTTTTTGTGGGTTAAGTTTTCATCTCCATTTTCAGCCGCTTGCTAAGATCTTTATTCCCAGCACTATAATTTCTCTCTTCAACCAAAAAAGTCTTTGTTCCCTTGTGCTTGTGTGACAACCATGGACAGTTTTTCCAGCTGACAGCTGCAAAATTGGTAACACTGAAGTACAGCCCCTGCAATTTTTGCTCTTGTCATTTTCTTCATCTCTCTAGCAAGTATTAATGTACTTAGGACAAAGCTGAAGCAATTTATTCTTGCTTCTCTCCTGTCTTTCAAAAATAAACTCTTCTGCTTCTCACATAAAAATGTCCTATGTACCTAATATAATAAAAAAAAAATTCTTCTCTGAGCGTATAAAACAGATCAGCTACCACTCTCACTGGAAAAGGTATTAAAGAGCAGCTTCTCTGAGTGTTGCAGTACTCCTTGTACCTTGTCTCCTCCTCAGTGAGAAGAATACAACAGGATTACAAAAAGAACTAAGAATAACTAAGTTTTCATGTTACCTGCGAGGTCTGAAATGTGTTTTCATTCCTCGTATTTCTGTATTTCTATCAATTCTTCTTAGATAAAATTTGTAGCTGACACTTTGTACATGGATAATGAATTAGAATATCTGAAAAACCCATTTCTTGCTAGACGCTTTCAATAAAGTTAGTTTTGGTCGATTGGTTCTTATTTTGGAAAAAAAGCAGTAGAGAGGCATTCAAATAAGTTGCATCATACATTTCTTCTGCTCTGTGTTGTTGTATGCCCAATGTTGTAGATTAATTGTGAAATAGCAGTGAACTCCTTTTTACATTTTAGATACTATCTCTTACTTAAAATGGTGGTCCTGCTCATGCTCCCTTATCCCTCCTTCCCTTCTCTCAGATACAGTGTTTTCCTGTGTTTTTGTCTTCTCTTAAAAATTTCCAAAATCCTCTCTTCTCAAGTCTGGAGCAAAACTATTTTAAATAATGCCAAAAGCAGCAAACTGGCAAGAAAAGCTGTCCATAGTCTGTCATACTTGGACAGGAACATCCATCAGGAGATAACTCTGTGAAATACCTCTCCTCATCTCCCATGACCAATCTCAAACACAAAAAGAAGACTTTCCTATACACACACACACACACACAAATAAAAATGCAGTGGGAATAGAATAAAAGTAACCATGCAATCTTAGTATCATATTTATTTGGTTATCAAAAGAAACTGTGCAAAAACTGAGCTGAATAGACCTGGACTATCATATTTAGGGTGATGAAAGAGAAGATTTTGTTTTTCAAAATGCTATTGAGTCTTTGGATGGAAAATAAATAAATGAAATGTCAAATAGACCTGGATACTGACAGCCTGAAGTCAGAGAAGGAAAAAAAAGAACAAAAACCGGTAAAAGTGCATCCTTTCTCTGAACATCCAGTTTGCCAGACAAAAATTTTAATGATGTAAGACTTACATTCAGCCACTTAAAACACAGGTAAAACACTCTTAGAAGTCATCTTCTAAGGACAGTTAGGATAGTAAGCATAATTTTTCTGTGTGACCTAGGCTCAGATCACTTCACAGCAGCAACATGAACAGTTGAAAAGTATCAAAGAAGGGAAATGGAGGGCATGCAGAGACTCATCCTTTTGGTATCAAATACCTCTTGGTATTCATAAATCATTGCTGATCTGCAAATGTGGCTCAAACCCAGATCAAATCAGGTTGCCTCCATTTGGTCCACATTATCTTTATATTGCACTTAGTCAACTTTTTCAGTTTCTATTCATTACAGACTGCTCTTCAAGAAAAACAAACCAGCTGGCTTGTTAATGCCCTTGAATTTGGCTGTCACAAGCATAATTTGCTCATTTACCAGGCCATCTAACCTATACCTGTGTTTGTTATTACCCTTGTAATCTAATAATCTGTTTCCTTTTTCTCTAATGATTTACAGACTAAAGCCCCAATTTCTCTTTATCTCTCCTGACATTTCTTTCCTGGCTGAAGATTGACTTTTCTCTTTTTTTTTTGAAAAGCACAACTAGGAGAGGGTTATTCCTCCCCACAGTTCCATTTTAGTGATTTCTTTAGCTTGGCTTCTGACATGAAGCTCATTAGCCTGCATTTTATGCCCAGTTTCCCTCTTGGCTGGCTGTCACAGAACGGAATAGTTAGCTACTCCCAAAGAGTAGATACTCCTCATTCTCTGCCTTTTTAAAAATTGTAACCTTATTCACTGTCATACAGTCATTCAAAAGGCTCTAGGAAGACTTAGACTCAGTGACATGTAACAACGACAGCTAAACTGATATTAGCACAATTAATAATGTTTTGCATTTTCTGTTTGTTGCTATATTTGTGAAACTGCAAAAGACTTGAAAGTTAGGAATATGCTGTGGTTGAAAACATAAATGCTTAAGCATGTTGCATTCTCACTGGCAAGCTTGAAGACCATATTTCAAGGTCGAATTGCAGCAGAATATGCACTATACTTTAAAGGGCCTGTGTCCCAGAAAGCTTGATCCAGAAACATCTGCAGACAAGGCACCTATTGAGAAACAGTTGCTTAAGGTGATCTGGTTCTGTACACTCATGACTTGGGATGATGGGAAAAACCTTGTAAAGGGCTTTAGTCTGGAATTTCTAAGTTGCCGTATCTCATGAGTGGCTTCCTTTTCCCTATAAAATGCTTTTAGCAAATGTTTCCCCAGCAAGATATTAGGTTTGTCCATTCTGCTGCAGATGTCTATGGCAAGTATGAAATCACAATGTAGGCAACATTCAGACTAGATACTGGCACACTCAGAACAAGAAAGACGCACTTGAAACAAAATGTGAAAGAGAGAAGAGAAGCTAAGAATGCCTGGAATTGAGATTAAATTTGGTAAATATAAATACATGATGGCCTTACACCCAGAGAAAGACTAGGAACAACAGAACAAAAAGCAGAAAGAGGAATCATAAGGTCATATGTCATGCACTTATTTTATCATTTTCATGTAATTGCCCAGATAATTCTCCACATAATTAATTAAGTTACTACAATGAACTCACTGGATCCATTATGAAAGGAAGGTGTAGGAGACTTATTTTTAATTACGGATTTTTTTTTTCCCATTTTTATTCTTGAAAATACCTATAAAGACTCTATTAAACACAATTTCCACAGAAAACATGGCAGATAAATCAACATCAAAGTTCTGCAATCACTATTCCATCAGGGAATTAATCAATTCAAATAGATCTGTACGTGTTAAACAGTCTGCATTGTAGACTATAATGTGCAGCTTCATATTAATCTGTGCATTTGAAAACTATCAATGGAAATTTCAACATCAGTGAGAACATATGAGAAGATACACTGCAGACGAAAAGTCTCAATAACTGTACAGATAGATTAGAGAGGGAGGGGCAGCTGCACATCATCATCTGTTTCTGGTGATGGAAGCAGACCTTCAGCAAAGAAACCATCTCAGTCTCTTGAGCTTGTGCTAACTGTGTTCTAGTCATTCAGTGGCAGGAGAGGGGAGAGCACAAGCAGTTTCCAGGGAGGAGTGGGTAACTCAGCAAAGAAGAGACTGAATCTAGGGTGAAATTCAGAAGTAAGCTTGTTAAGTCCTCCTTGTTAAAAATTAGTAAATATAAGTCAGAGTTCATTTGATTTATTCCAGGAGACTGGAAATGAAAAGAAGGGCAGAAGATTCAAAAAATCTATAAAACTATCATTTTGAAATTAAAGTTTCATCAACCTGTATTTCTTTGTGCTTCTCTTCAGACATTTCCTTCTCAGCTAAATTTAATCCTCTTGTTAATAAGGTGCTGCTTATATTAATTGAATTTAAGTATATGGTGTAATGATGTAAATAGAAGCTTGTTTTATGCAAGAAAAAGGTTAAATTCAATTGACATCAATAACTGCTCATCACCCTTGTACGTAATAGCAATGTGTAATTGAATGTTAATATAAACTAAGTGTTGAAGTACAATACAGTTGGTCCTAGATCTTAATGAGGTGTACATAGAATTATAGGCTACAGATTTTAGCAGACACAATGTGGATAGTTTGCAGGCACTTTTATCCATCTCATAGAGGAAATGCTGAAAAAACAGCTAAACAACATAGAAACATGATGACTTATTTTCAAAATACTCTCAATAAACTAGATTAATAAACTGGAAGGGACTGTAGAAAACCAACTAAGTTAGATTTTCCAGCTCTGTTGCTTTATTCTGTTGTACTGTAATACTCTGTAAGCTATAAACTCATACAGTTTTGACACTGAAAATTTTATACTTTGTGTCCCACAGTTTGATGACAGGCATATTCACTGAAAGGTTTTTCTTTATCAGAAGTTCAATATTCTTGATATATTCCAATTTTTTATACACTTCAGATACATGGAATATGAACATTTTCATGTAAATACATGTTTATAATCTGAAATTCCAGTTTCTTTAATTGACAAGAGGAAAAGATAATGCTAAATTTTCCTGCAATTATTGAATAACCCAGGTAAAATCCCAGGGAGCTGATAATTTACAAGTCAATGCTTTCAAAACATATCTATGTAAATTTTCAGTTGATTCTCCCAAGTTATCTACAATATGGAAAACTGCTTCTTGTTGTTGTTGGTATTGTTTTGTTTTGTGTTCATGAATGTGCAACTTCTAACAACTTGTGTCAGCAGAATTATGGCTAACACCGCTAGTTATTGAAGCAGTTAGCTATAAATGCAGAGGTCTACCAAGTGTACATTTTCTGTGGAACACATGAATGAACTTCACATGTATCTTTTTGCTACTGCATTACAAAATGCTCACTTTTTTATCCTATCCTTATGTATTTTTAGCCTCTATCACCTGGAGAAGAAAGAAATACAATTAATGTTCTGACATTCCCTTTCACCTTCAAAGTTGTGTGGTTTAATGTTTATGCAATCCAGATCACAAGCAGAAGCAGGAAAGAGACAGAGGTTGCGCAGTGTGGGTATCAACCTCAGATACTCTGCTGCCGGATCATAACAAATCTCTGAGGAATAGCTGCAAATCAAGATTTTCAAACCTATATAACTTTAGCTAAATAGTACAGTGTATTAGGGCTTTTGTTTGTTTGCTTGTTTTTTTACAGGAGTGGTGAAAATCAGTGAAAATTATCCCTGATATAAAAAAAAAGTATAACTAATCTCAGGCACAGAGGAACACAATGTTCCTAGTGAAACATTTACAGGTTTCCTTTCTTTTATATGTGGTCAAAACCATATACATATTCTAGACTTCATTCGTGGAACAGGAAGTATGAAATATGGAGCCCCAGTGCAAAGGACAAAGTAATGCGGACACTAACATATTAGAAATACTTAATGTTGTATCAAATGATGCTAAGAGGCTAGAGTACCTTGGCTTGCCCATAATAAATTTATTACTGTTAACTAAACAATTTCAGACTACACTCACAAAACAACTTCTCTGATATTGGCATCCACAATGAAAATTTATAGCCAGGAGTTTTTCTGGAAAAGTATTCAATTTTCTAAATAAATTACAGTAATAAAAATCCTACGCTATGTTAAATATATTCCTTGTATTTACAGTCTTGTATTGAGAAAAAGTAATGCAGAATGGTAGTGTATATGGACTGGCAACTACATCTATATAGAAAGACTCCAGACGTACCAACCCTGCTGTTGCTGTACACCACAACCACCACACACAGTGGGAGCAGGAGCAGTAAGTCTTACTCTCCAGGACTCTTGAGCCCTCTGCCTCCCTCTTCTTCTCTACTGTCTGCACATAGTATCATAGAATTATAAAATGGTTTGGGTTGGAAGGGACTTTAAAAAGCATAGGATAGAATAATAGAATCATATAATGTCTTGTGTTGGAAGGGACCTCTAAAGGTCATCTAGTCCAACCCCCCTACAATAAGCAGGTACCTCTCACACCAGAACAGATAACTCAGAGCCCCATGAAGTCTGACCTTGAATGTCTCCAGGGATGGCGCCCCCACACTTCTCTAGGCAACCTGTTCCAGTGATCCACCACCCTCACATTAAAGAACTTTTTCCTAATGTCCAAGTTCAATCTAACCTACTCTAGCTTGAAATCCTTACCCCTCATCCTATCATTACATGCTGTAGTGAAAAGGTCTTCCTCAGCTTCCCTCTTATAAGCTCTTTTCAGGTATCGGAAGGTTGCTATAATGTCCCCCCAGAGTCTTCTCTTCTTCAGGCTGAACAACCTCAACTCCCTTAGCCTATCTTCATCAGAGGCGCTCCAGCCTTCTGATAACTTTTGTTGCCCTCCTCTGGACATGCTCCAGCAGGTCCACCTCCTTCTTATGTTGGGGGCTCCAGAGTTTGACACAGTACTCCAGTACCAATACTGACCTTTGAAATTATGTCCAGTTCTAAAGGATTGATATTTCTGGCTATTCTGCCTACTGAAAAAGCAATGCCATTTCTCAAGCATTATTCCTACAAATAACTGGGTCCTTAGACATTGCTCCTATTTGCCTGCCTATACCTATGGTGCATAAAGAAATAAACATTTTGGGTTTTGTAAATACTGATTACGTGTCTGCATGTGCAAGGATGTAGCACACAAGCCAGAAAAAGAGACATTTTTAAAAACACAGAGCAAGCACTGAACACCACCAGTTTGATGAATCTTAAAATTACCTACCACATTTTGGTTTTGTACACACAGATGAGGTCATTTTAACGCAATCAAAGACATAGAAGATCAACATAATATGCCAATTCAATAACAAATGCAAAATGATAAATTAGCAAGCAACTATTCAGTTATTACTGTGACTAATTCCTGTAGATTGTGCCACAGTAAATGAACCTGAACTTGTCCTGGTTGTCTGCAGTGTTCTGTTGAAACATTTCCATTTGGTTTGTTTGCTGCTTATGTAGATCACAGAGGTAGACAGCATCTGTTTAATGAGCTCCCACTTCATTACAGAGCTGCACTACTTACTAAGTCATTCTCCTTAAGCATGCAGGCTGCATAATCTGGTGCTGTTTTAAAGCAAATACTAATTTATGATTACCTGTTACATTAGGCCACTGAAAATTGTAGTTACACTGGCTTGCATGAGCAGCATCCTAATGGCCTAATTATGCATTGTAGTGATGTCTCATCCTTACAGTCTATGATCATAAATTCCCATCTCAAGCATATTGGCTGAACAATGTATGCAGTGTAGAAAGGAAAAGGGAGAAAATACATTCATTTGTAAACCACACAAATTATGGTCTCCATAGCCATAAAATACAGCAATTCAAGGGATAATCAGAAACATTTTCAGTGATACTCTGCTGCCAATACAGACAGCTGAATGACAATAGAATTATTCATTGAAGTGTCACATTTATTATGTAACTGATATCACAGTGATAGCTAATCAGTTTTGTTTCTGAATAAAAATGACAAATTCTCAAAAATGTTACAATTACAAGAGCTGTCACTGGCAACCCCCAGATCATGAAAAACCTGCAGAGCACAGCTCTAAGCAAGATCAAAGCTGTGATAAATAAATGCTGTATTATAGCTCAGAACTTGAACAGACCATGAGTCATCATATCTAGTCCCCAAACATTGAGATCACCATGAAATTTACTTCCGATGATTCCAGTAGATATCTTTTCAAATACAACCTTACACTTAAGGTGCAAAAGGCTTCTGAAAACATTAGAAACACTCAGTATATCAATATGTCCCACACCACATGATAAGGTAATAAATAAATACAGAGGCCTTTACTCTGCTCAAGTGGTCCTTGGCGATATGGCTTAAGAGAGAATTCTTTCTTAAATCACAGAAGATATTTCAGAATCTATGTCTGGTTTTATTTGCTCAGAACAGCTAGTTTTAGAGTGCACCAGAGGACTTGTTATTATTAAACATCAGGGACAAGTCCAGAAACTACTTATAGATCACCCATTGGGTAATACTGACCACAACCTGCTTAAATTGATCTTCCTATTAAGATAGGAAATTAAGAACTATTGACCTAAACCTTGGACAAGAAACTTAACCAAGAAAGAGAAAAAATTAGGAGACTGAAACTCTCTGAAATGGGATTAAGCTGCTTAACCACACCAGCATGAAATCACAAAGGAGATACATCCTATTACACAAAATAGAAACAAGAAAAAACAGAAAAGCAAAATAATAGTAATACTGTAAAAACATTCAGCTGAAAAAATTATGCAAGACTAACATGAAAGCTTAAGAAGACAGAAATAGTTCAGATTAGTCACATACAAAGTAGTTCAGGGAAAAACAAAAGACAGGAATCAGGAAGACTAAACAAATAACAAACAAAAATTCATTAAGAGAAATGCAAAAAAAAATATTTATTAGAAAAAAAAAGTCCAGATGACAATGTTGGATTTTGCAGACTTCCAAAGAACAAAAGCAACTATAAACAGAGACGCTGAAAAAATCCACAGTGACAATATCCATCACAAAGAATATTAAAATATTTCCCCTCCAGCACTTCTTCCAGTCAATAAAGACATTACCAAAGACTTAAGAGTCTATAACGTGTGATTTGAAGTTGAGTCCTTAACTATTTAACTAATACTTTACCCAGTCTATACACATAGGAATGTGCAAATATGGACTTAAATGTGTATCATTTTCTGCTTATAGGAGCACTTCCTCTAGAGCAAAGCACAGGATGAAAAAGACAAGCAAGACTTCAGCCTACAACAAGCAAATACTTTCTTGTCACCTACCTTCAGGCAGAGTATATTGCAAGATTTTAAATTTGGTCCAATAAAAGTGATAAGCTAGAGAGTGAGATAAGATGAAAGTCCTGTATATATAGCAAGAGAAGAAAGAAGGACAGTGGATCTATGTCCAAAAAATTACTGTGCCTCTAATGCCACAATATTAATACGTCACTGTGCCACTACAGGCCTCTGTCTACCCTTAACAATGGTAGCTCAATCAGGACTGTCTAAAAGGTCCCTGCACCACAGTATATTGCACAGTACATGAGTATCTAAGTCCTTCAGGTTTTCAGGGTGTAGACAAACCTCTCAACTTGTCAGAGCCAAATAGTACTCTACCTCTGTACGCTGGTAGTCACAGGCCCTCACCAAGTGAAGAGCAAACAAGTGCTGAACCATGGGCAAACCTTTAACCGTAGCAATTGTAGATTTGGACTACACAAAAAACCTCAGCATAAACAAAAATTTTGAGGTTTTGACAGTTCCTTTACCTTTTCAACTCAAACAAGTTTCTTTTTTTTTTTCTTTTTTTTTTTTGCAAGGTGTCAGGAGGTCACTGACATAACTAAGACCCCAGCTGTCTTTCATGCCAGTAGACCCTCTGTGCACCTGAGAAATGGCAGGATAGTCCTCCATCTATAAAGCTGTGCTAAGCCACAAAGGCACTGACCAGAATGGATTCTTTGTGTCACTAGCTCATGGTTTCTCCTCTCACGCCGTGATAAGATACAAAACTTTCCAGCTTACCACAAGGTATTCCAGCTCTCTCTTAAATTATTTGTGTGTCTTTTTTTCTTTCTAGAATCCGACTTAAAATTTTTTCACTTGGAACAACAGCTTTTTTTTTTTTTCCCTGTAGCTTTGAAGCCACTTCTGGTTTTCTAGTTCTCTCACGTCCAACTTTCAGTGCCTGAAGTTTTTACATAAACCAGCTGAAACTGTTTGTTTTCTATAAAAAATGCTTGTATTTGATAATAAAGCAAGTAGCCACAACCAAGGTTTTGAATTATTTCTGAATTAAGAATACATGAACTCTGAAAGCAATTATTACAAGCAGGAACCAGTTAAAAGCATGTTCAAAGCTGAAATTCACATAAATTTGGAGTATTGCTATGTTACATATGTTAGGCTTATTAGAGCATAATGGTATATTTGCAAGCAGTGGGTATCTGGAAGAGAAGACTGACTAGAGGCACCTTTATTTCTAACGGCCAATTCCAGAAAACATTAAATACTTTTCTGCTAATTGCATAGATTAAGGTAGTTATAAAACTGTTTAATACAAATTAAAGTTCTAAGCTCCATGAAAAACCAAGGCTGGTTAGGAATACATTTTAGTAGGGGGGGGAAAAATTAATTAATTTTTTATTTGAATCATAGAAATGTACGATCTTTTCTAACTCATAGATAGTTGAAAACTCAAATTTGTGCTTTGAAAACAAACCATGACTGAGATTTGGAACAAGTCAAACCCAACAGAAGTCAGCTCTTTGTACAAGCAGGAAGAAATAGCACAGAAAGTTACCGGTGCCATACAGAAGCTTCAACAAGGGTGGCTCCAAAGATATGGCTCAGAAAATAGAATGCTGTATTACAAGAAAAGACATTTGAAGAAGAAATGCATGTGGAAATTAACATCAAAGTAAAAAAGCACACGGACATGATAAAACGGTTTCATCATACCAAAATGATAAACATAAGTGATGGTAAGCCTGGAGACTGGAAAAGATATTCAAGGAATGCAATAGATTGCATCACTTAGCAAAAACTTGCAAGTTGCAGAGATACAGGTAATTTGAAAAATAAAATAAAATTTAAAAATTACAATAGTCCAACTAGTTCTGATAAAATTCTCATATTAATAAAAGATAGCACTCAGCACTGTATGATCTACATGAAAAAACACAGGATATTTATACATTTCAAAAGGGTCAATGATAAAAAAAGATTGGTTGTTGCCAAAGCCACACAAAAAGGAAAGTCACAAACTTCAGTAGGCAACTGGATAAAATTCCCCCTCCTTGTGGGAAATATGAACTAAAAATATCTGGGTAAATAAAAAATTCACAACACAGTTATTTGTCGAAGTGCTGTAAGAAAAGATTTGGTAAAGTGTGGAAAAGATTGGATAAAAGTGTGTCAGACCCATGATCAACATCCCTGTAATAAGATACTGAGGCAAAGAAGAAGCAGAAAAGGAAGCAGAGTTGATTCAGAGATCAAAGTGTTCAACTACAGTGAAAATTAGGTTCACCACACTAGCTATTTTATGTTAAAAAAGAAACTGTAATGTCTGTTCCAGGGTAGAATTAACTCTGACACTTATTTCAAACCACTATTAAAACCTACTTACAATTTCAGTATATACAAAATGAAAAATTAATAAATAAATAAGCTATACTATACATTGTGTTGCATTGAAACCACAATTTTTAACGTAAAATAATATATCTCTATCACATATAATAAAATATGGGGTATGAGGGATGAAATTAAAATATTTCTACTAAGTACCTAACATGAAATTAGATGTTTCAATTAGCAAAAAGGAATGTTTTTAGATAGTCAGTCCTTTTGTGTTTTTTTAACTTAAACTTTTAACTTAAAAAATAAATAAATTAATACATTAATTAGACACATAAAATTTACAAAAGTCTTATGTTTTTAATGTAAATTTTTCTATTAACAATCTGAGCTCAAAGAACAGCGATATCAAGCATGACAACCTCCACAGTAACTTTTGAATTGTACCAGAAGCCAGATTCCCTGTAAGTGAAATAATAAATAGAGAAATAAAATTTAAGCCTGCTTCAGGTTTTATTTGTTTTTTCTCCTTCACTTGCAAAAGGGAAGTCCTTATTTGGACATACAAGAGAAGGGGCTATAGGTGCATTAGACATCCATATTTTTAAAATAACACTGTCTCTGTGATTACATTTTGAGAGTTGTCTGCGGTCAGGTACATAGCTAGCAAGCACATTGAAGAAGTTCTGCTTAATACTCCTGCTCAGCAAGACATGTACAAACCTTCTCTTGAACATGATTACTAGCAAGATTTCCTTTTTGATATTATTTATCGTTAGCACATATTCTCACACAATAGTATACACCAAAATCTTCCAAAATCTTTCTAAGTATCCCAGGTGTTCTCCAAAAAAGACTAGCAAGTGTTCCTGAAGTTTTCAGTAGTTCCTGTCTGGAAAACATTTGACAATATATTTAAGCAAATTCATTGCTGCTCAGTTCCAGCTCATACTGACATAAGATCTAATCTCACGTCATAATTTTCTATATACAAAGAAAAATTTCTAGACTTCAAGCATGATCTGTTCCTCAGAGAACAAACAGAACCAAACATATATTCGCAAAATTAACATTCTTTGGCTTTGAATTACAGTTTTCTCATAACACTATGAAAATGACCCTTCTTTTAGCTCAGAAGAGCTTTTTAGGAACTTAAAGCTAGAATACAAAAAATAAAATAATGATGTTGCACAGCTCCATAGCCCACATTACTCATGGGTACCATAGCTTTTAAATCTTCAGGGGCCTGTTGCACACAGCAGATTTTTGTCCCAAACATCCTAAAATAAGGTCAGCTATAAGCTTCAGAATATGAGAGAAAACACAGAACTCAGCCTCTAGGACTCACAATGCCATTAGGTGTTTCCTTCCCTCCTAACTCCTACCCTCTCATGCAGCTCTGCACAGTAGTGAAGGCACTTTGATTAGCGAGCTTCCACATGCAAAATGGAAACACGGTAGTCAGCAAAGCAGTATTTGCTATTTTAATTTCAGCTACACAGGCATGCTGAAATAATGATCCTGGCAACATGTTAGGAAAACATTAGAAAGACTTCAGTAAGCAAATAATTTAATTGCAGCTTTCTCTCAGGCAGTTTATATTTCACGACCCCTGACCTTTTATATTGCTGTACCTAAACTCAGCATGGGATTCACACTTCCCATTCCTGTCACAGAATCTCTCCATCTTGTACCATTTAATATAGTGTGCTCCAGGTGTTCTGTGGTGAATGAATAGTTATATTACTACCTGTCAGACACAATCACACTCTATTCATCATCTGCGGCTGGCTGCGTGAAGCCCTGCTTCCAGCAGGCTCCCTCTCTTATTTCCTTGTTCAAACGTCTACAGTGCTTTCGGCCCATCTGTCAAGCCTGTCATTTAGAGGGAAAACAGTATCAGCGCTTTAAATATATGAAGTTCTCTATTGAAACAGTGCTGTGATTGAACTGTCAGCATTCTCAGTATCACAGACAGTAATTCATGACTGGTCAGAGCTCGATTTAGGTTGCTATTACTATGCTGACCTTGTTGGGTCATGCTGAGAGTTTTTTCCCTTTACAGTTAGGTCTATAAATAGTGCAATTAACCTTTCCAGAATTACAAAATGTTCCTGGTTCCCCTCCCCCAGAAATTCACTTGCTGTTTGTGGCATTTATAATAATGAAGGGGGGAAATAAAAAAATTAATAGGAAAGGGCATTTCACACTCCTGAACTGTCAGTGCCAGTGAAAAAACAAATTAATACTGTAACCCCCTAGTCCCACAACCTTTTGTCAAGCAAAGCTTATATGGCTATCATCAGGAGCTTTGCCTCAAATTCCGCTTTTCTGGATTCAAGCCTAACTCAAAGTACTCTCAAATACCTCACATATGAACTAAGCCCCACTGCTCATGCTACAGTATAAACTCATTCTTTGCAGATTTTTTTTGCTGTTGTAATTTTTACCGTGAAACAAAATTCTGAAATTAAATCAGTCTGGAAATCACTACAAAGTAATAATAAATATAAGTAGTAGTTAGGCACATGCAGTTCCTAGATGTTTTGCAAAAGTACTCTTCAGCTTAAGAAAAACATGGAACAGAAAAAAATCTCTTTGGAGCAAACAGATCTGCTTTTGGACTACAAACAGTTTTGTATGAACCTTTGATCATGAGATTACTCCATCACGTAAACACTAATCTCTCTGTAACTTTTAAATCACCTATTAACCAGTACCTCTAGAGCTCAAAACATTTGAAATAGCTTTGTTTTCACTTGTATCTTTGTAAGAAATGTTGTGACAGTAAGATCTTGTGATCCAACATTGGAGAGTACAACAAAATTCCCCTTAATTTTTAGGATTCTAAATTACTCAACAATAGAGTACACCCATGATGTATGTATGCCTGTGTCTGAGTCTGGGTTTATATCTTCATCAACAGCCTTTTTCAGCAGTTAGACCATGATCCTCAGGCTGAGTAGTCTCCACACAACATCTCAGAATCCCTCAAGCTGGAGAAGGACCAGCAAAACCAGGCAAGAGAGACTCTGAATGCTCATGAGGTGTAAACAGATTAAGAGAGAAATCAAAGAAGTTAGCTCAAGTCACCAGGGGCACAGAGCAGTGTGGAGAAGAACATGCCCCAGATGCCTCCTTCTATCCAAGACCAAAGCCCTAATTTGAACACAACAGCTATGTCTTGGTAGGGTTGCTGGGTTAAAGCTTAAAAGCTTAGGGCTCCAGCCTTTATTACATTTTCAGATGTAGACCTGGTCTTGTCACTGTTCTTCTCT
Source organism: Apus apus (assembly GCF_020740795.1). NCBI lineage: Eukaryota > Metazoa > Chordata > Aves > Apodiformes > Apodidae > Apus > Apus apus. Next base: position 62,819,659 of record NC_067312.1, on the reverse strand, counting down.
GAGGAAGTGTCTGGACTTCTGTGATTGCAGCCAAATATACATAAATGAGCTAGCTAACCCTAGGTAATTACTGAGATTTACAGTATTAATATAATGTAAATAGACATTCAAAAAATCATTCACAATATGTTTTTGTTTTGTTTGGGGGTTGGTTTTTGGTTTGGTTTGTTTTTTTAAAATATTTTTTAAATATAGTATCTAAATGTATTTGTGCTTACCAACATCAATCTAGGCAATTTTAAAGATACAAATAATATGTTATCTCAGTATCAGTAAAGGTGGGTGATTAATTGGAAAGGCCCCTCTCCAAGTATGTATTAAACATAGTTTCAAGGAATGCCATGCTACAAATACTTAAGAAATATAAATGGCAAGTAGAAAACAAAAGCAAAATCATTTAGTGTATGAATGTGGAAAGGCAGAAGAGAAAATGGCAAAAAAGGTCTTTCAAGGCAATATTATCTTCTTGTTACAGACACAGAGTGAATTTAATTATGCAGTTTCAGCCAGTCTGAATATTTTTTATTCTAAGAGGAAGATACAGCAACATAAATCACTCTCTGTGTTGTTAGCAGTTCACTGGATGTCTTCTTCTTAGTCTTCTGCACCATGAATGCAAATGTCATACCTTATTAGAAATATTGATTAAATATAAATAAGAAATAATTTCATCTAGTTTCTCCTTTCTTTGAGAGAGTCATAAAACAGAGGGACACAGAACAGTGGCCTTGTTATTGGTTTTAGCATTTTTAATGAGTACATCAGTATGTGTCTGCCCTTAATCTGAAGACAAAACCTTTCACTTATTATAGAGGCAGAATAAGTGTAAGTCTCATCTCATTAACTGCCATATTACCAGGCTCCATGCCATGCCATTCAACTTTCACTGAGCATTCAGAATTGCTTAATTATGTACAGTAAAAACAGTCTGCTGAGACTTTCTTTTTCAGATTAATACAGAGGGATAAAGACAGAGGTCATCTTCATGAGTCACCCTTGCTTGCCACTGCATTAAATTAAAATGACAGAGGCCTTTCCTTAGTGAGAAAAAATGTAATGAGCTTTTGAAAAATAAAATGTTTACATCTAAGGATAAGAGACACTTTTGATGGTGCAGACTAACAATTCTTTCTTCCGCTTCTTTCTGTCTTGCTGTTGAACTCCATAGTACATTCCTTATAAATTATACCATCCTGTGTTAATTATAGTGTGCTGACAGTGCTTGTCATTACTAAACCTACTACATGCTTTGTATGCTCAGATTTCAATAGCTGTTTGTTCCAAAAAATGTGGAAAAGCCATACAAGTTACTGAGACCAGTCATTGCTCACATCTTTCTCTAAGCCTTCCCATTTTGTTCTATTTTTAAACTAAACACACATACAAATACCAGTTGTGTGGTCTGCATTCCAAACATGTTGTCATCCATTGTTGAAATTACTGTCCTTACAGGGAGTCTCCAACACATTCCCGTTGGAAACTTCTTATTCCTTCCTCTCTGCCTCTCCCACAACACAGTTCCTAAAGATTTTAGGTATCAAGCCCATGCACACAGATATGCCAGTCACAGTCACACATAAGTACCCCTACACATGGGATTGTACTACTCTATCTACTCCATCTCTACTTTCCAATGAAAAAATCAGAATGAGCATTATCTCTAAAAATAAATGCTTTTTCTCTCACTTAATCCCTTTCCAGGGTTACACCTTGCAAGTGGAGGAAAGATGCCAACAAGGTTAACCAGTAAGTATGCTACATTCCCAGAAAATAAATTACACGGATTATCATTCTTCATCCAGCAATTTTGTACGTTATGTCTTTCTTCAGAAAGCACAACACCCATTTATGTAAATGTAGACATTCTTGAACACAAAGAAAGAAATCCTAGCAATCTTACTTAAATAATCTAGCCTTATTCACAAAGCAATATATGCAGATACATTTAAAGAAAAAAATCTGCCATTGTAAATGGAAGTGTTTCCTAAATATCTTAGGAAAACCTTCAGTGTTCTTCTGAAGTTTTGGAGACTGTAATCTTGCTTCAATATGTAACAGATTTTCTGTTTTTCAAACTGTATTACTTGGCTTAACAAATCCCAAAACTTGTCCTCACATTTTAAGACAAAGACAACTATAACAAAATCACTACAGGATGCATTTATTCTGTGTTAGCAGTGAGGGAAGATGTTGAAAGACTTTGTCACCTTGTCAGGGAAGAACCAACAGATTGCTACTAATTGTAACTACTATTAGCTTTAATGGTCTGAATAGAGAAAAAAAAAAAAATTGTTCAACAGCTTTGCTTTTTCAGACCTATCTGTCTTCCAGTATTTTCCCAGCATAATCCAGCTTCTCTTGGATTTACACACAATTGGAAACACTGAAGAAACATTCTGAAATTACATGAAGAGCTGACATTGATGTACCATTATGTCACTATGCCAGAAATTGTGACATCCCCACGTCATACTTTTAGGCGGGTAGTCACAACCTACCACTTGGTAAAAGTCACCTGAGAACTTCTAACCAATGATTCCATCACTGCAAAAATAAATCTGGCTCAGAGATTATTTACAGCCCTCTAGAACTACACCAGCTATTACACAAGCACTGATGCTTTGGTTCATTTTCTACTTGCCTATTTGACTTCTACCATGGTACTTTTCCCCTTTTGACTCATTACTATAAAGAATAACACAAACTTTAAGGCTCTGTTCTAAATGAAAGTTTAATTCCATTATAAAATGAAGAGAAAGGAAAGACCTGATTAGCACATGAACTATAAAGACTGTTAACACTTTCCCCTTTTTAAAGTGTGAAGAAACATTTTCCAACAAGTAGCTGTCTGTACAGGTAGGGGTCTGGAGACAAGATCCAGCACATTGTTGGATAGAAAATGCTGGCAGTTTCAATATTTTCCTTCTGAATCCTGCAAGAGGCATGCTGGTGCTGCAAAGACTGTTATTTTGGTTATCTTAATGCAGCTATAGTTTGTGACATAAAGGGCAGTGACAGGATGGTTTGTGTTAATATTACCCACCTTTAAAATTGTTTTTTAACAGGATGTAGTGGGGCATCTGGTCATATTTGACCTAAGTAATCTAAGAGTTACAAGAAGTTGTTCTGGAGAATGATTTCTTGATCAAAGCCAGAGATAGCAGCCAGAAAGAACACACATATAAAGGAAAAGAGGAATCAAGAGTCTGTAGGCTAAAGAAAGCTAGTTGGAGAAGAAAATTCCCCTGATTCAACAGATCCAAATTACAGGCTTTTAATAAAAAGATCAGAGTAATTAATACAAATAAACAGTAATTAACTGAACTGTTTACACCTCTGTTGCATAGTCTTTTTTGCTGTAGGGCTGGAGTGAATAGCCTTTGAGATTTATGAAGGAAAACAATTGTTCTTTGGTACCTTCCTTTACAAAAACCTCATAAACTGTTTGGTCAGGCTATGAAGAAAAGCAGAACTGGACTACAGTTCTGTAGAGAAAAGCACCTAACCATTGGAGAAAATGAACTGTGAGGTTTCAGCTGCAGTCCTGGAAGCAATAGTTACATTAGAGCAAATATCTTAACAGTCTCATTTCTGGAAAGACTGTAATTTTGGGAAGATAGTTCTTCTTTCCAACAGTTTAAGATAATTAGCATGTATTTTTTCACATGTGTATTTTTCATGCTAAACTGAAAGCTGAAGAAACAGCTTTTATCAGCTTTTAGTTGTACTCACACCATTTCCAACACAAACCTGTAATAAATTAATAAGCCTGAATAATTTTCATTTTCTCTGATTTGAATTTTTTTTCTCATTCCATTAGTGGTTTTTTTATTTGTTTTCCATTACATCTGTGGTGTTTTATTCTTACATCATCCTCATTGTCAAAAACACAGATACTGCTTTAAACAACATTTTTTGGTCTAATGAACATCTCAGTACAAACACTTAAAATCCCAGTTCACACAAATAATTTGATGCACAAGAGAGATCCAATTCAATGACACATATGTAACAAGAATTAAATAAAAATATCCAGTATTTTTTAAATTCTAACATGCAAAATAACCACAATAAATCAAATTACACTGGGTACAAGATAAACAGAATGCTACCCATCTCACAAGAGGACAGAAATAATGTAAACACACAAATTTATTAAGTAAACTGCCTATTCTTTGAAGAAAGTACTGAAAAGATTCTAGTAGTCAAGAAAATACAGATGACAAATTATGAGGACCAGAGACCAACTGCCACATCACTGCAACCTCCTTTCAGGTTGTAGAGAGCAGTAAGGTCTCCCTTCAGCCTCCTTTTGTCCAGACTAAACAATCCTAGTTCCCTCAGACACTCCACATAAAACTTTACCTCCAGACCCTTCACCAGCTTGGTTGCCCTTTTCTGGACACTCTCCAGAACTTTCTTGTAGTGAGAAGCCCAAAACTGACCACAGTATTTGTAGTGCAAACTCATCACTGTCAAGTACAGGGGGCAATAATTTCCTTATCCTGCTGGCTAGATTATTTCTCATACAAGCCATGATTCTGCCAACCTTCTTGGCCACCTGGGCACACTACTGGCTCATACTAAAATGGCTGTCAACCAATATTCCCAGGTCTTTTCCTCTGGGCAGCTTTCCGGCTAGTCTTCCCCAAACCTGTAGCATTGCATAGGCTTGTTGTGCCCCAAGTGCAGGACCTGACACTTTTTAGACTCTCATACATTTGATCTCACCCCATAGATCCAACTGGTCCAGGTCCCTCTGTAAAGCCTTCCTACGCTCAAGCAAATCAACACTCCAACTCATTTTAGTATTGTTGTGTTCTATCTATCTGCTCACTTCTACTGTCTCTTCTCATTTGAGCACATCTTACAGGCTAGCAGGATCTCCTAGAGTTCTATGCAGGACAAAAGAATTTTTCTGTGTGTGTGCTGGACTCCAGTGTGCGTTGCTGGTGCCTCAACTCTTGTTTTTGGTCTCTGCTTATCCCAGTAGCCAGAGTCACTACCTGGCCAGTATGATACATCTGCCACATGGCTATCCCAAAGTAAAAGCAGAATCTGATTTTTACTGAACTGAACCTTATTCTTCTTCTTCACTACATCGCCAGTCTACTGGAATCCTTAATATTTCAAATCATATTCTCCAGTGTGATTTGAGTACACCTCCTTCTATCACTTGTGAATCAGCTCATTTCTGGCATTCAGATCGTTAATTAAAATAGTGAATGATAGTTAATGATATTCTGATACCTTATTTAGGACAGTGGCAAATTTAAATTTTGTTTTAGCTGTTATTGAAAACCTAATAGAAAAACTAATTGATCTCTTACTATCCTTTTCGTCTACTCTTACTGTCTCCTACTGTAACTTGCCTCTTACCTGTAATGTACTTTCAATTAAGGAACTGCTAAATCTGTGAAGTATTTTCATCTTAGATTTGTACCCCACAGGGTGTAATCTACTGCTTATCTGAAGTTTCCTTTACCAAAATTAATTGTCATTATTTTTTATACTTTCCTCTCCTAAAAACAACTATGCTTAGATCTAACATTGGTCAATACTTTTAGTAAGAATCTGCTTTCAAATGCTAAAAAAAATAAATCCTGACTAACATTAGTTTTCAGGCTTGGTTTCTGTGATAACAGATTTGAGGCTGGTTTGATCCTAGCCAAAACTGCTGCATTTGTTGTGATAATTGCTACAGATGCTAGGGACCAGTGACAGCATCAACAACATGTGTAAAGACTCTACTTCAATCATGTGAAAGACTGCTAGATAAATAAATTTTAAAAAAATAAAAATTTTGCAGGTGAGTTCAATAAATGGAACTGCAAGTGTTTCAGCAACAAAGCCATGTACAGTGCTCTTGGCCAGTTTTGGAGCAAGCTGCTTTTTCAGTACTGAAGCATTCCATTCCAAAGGACCTGAAAAGATTTGAAAGCTTTAACCATGGACTACCCTTATGGGAGTGGTTGGGGAAAAGGAGCTGGGAAGGGGAAAATATTACATCTTCTTAGTCAACAGATGTAAAACTTGAGAAATTCCAGAAAGTCTAGTAGGAGTAGTTTGATCCTTAAAAAATGTAATTTTGTTAAACATGACCCATGGTAGCTCGGAAAAGGGACCAATACTTAAGCTTCTAATGAGGAAGCATTTGTGTTGATGTGCTGGGTTTTGTACTGGAGTGACTGAAGTGTGGGCACATTTAACATACCCAGAATGGAAACTGAGCAAAGAAGCTGTAGTGGACACAGCATGAGTGTGTGAGCATGTAAGCCATTATAGCTGTTTGCTAGCTGAAAGTCAGTGAAAACCTTACCAAACACTTTTTGAACTCTGTACAGTTTAACACATTTGCTGAAAAAAAAGCTGACTAAAGATGGCACTAGTAGCTTATGAAGATAGGAAGCGGTAGAATTTGGCTTAAACTTGTGCTGCTCACCTATACACATGTGGTTCTGAACTGAGTGATGCATGCCCATCAAAGTGGTGAAGTAGTACCTGGTTGTGTCTATGAAAGGGTCCTTGTAGAGAAAATAAACAGTTATAAATAATAAATCGGTGCTACCTCTACTAAAACAATTATTTTTTTTTCCAGGTAGGAAGTGTTTGTCTGCATGTGTAAGATGTTCAAAACATAAGTTGTTTAAAGTTGTCATCTCCCCTGTCTTTTTGATACTGTTATATTTTCTTAGTGAGAAACAATACAGAATATGCACCCAGTGTTCCAATCAATGAGTCAACTTACAGCATTCCTTCTTAAACTACAGTTGCTTGCTACCACTGTTTTTGATATCCCCCAGAAGGTTTAAACTGCACATCAGAAAGCATGGGTATATCTGACTTCTAGTGTTTCAAAACCAGAGTTTTGTGTAGTATGTAGTCTGTGCATGTGAAACACTTATATTTATTAAGGACTTGAACAAGCCATGCTCTGAGTGTTGTTTCATTAAACTGCAAATGGATTACATACTAATTATTGATCATCTTCTGCAAGGTCTTGAGACAAAATTCTCTAGATGAGGTTGAATCTGAATCCTTAAACGTGCTGCAAGAAATGTCCATTCACACTAGCATTCTACCAGTCAATGGAAATAGGAAAACAATTTTGCAAGAACTTGTGTATTTGACTGATGGTGTAGCATGAATACCTCAGAAACTTCAGATTTCACACTGTTCAAGAGCTTGAAATCTACAAATTATTATTTGGGCTTATCGGACAATGTTCAGACAGCACTCTGATAGGGTAGAGAGAGACAGTGACTTCTGTTTCTGTCCCTTCACTTGCTTTGCAGCATGACTCCACTGCTTGAAATTTTACTTTTGGAGAGGAAAGGAAGGGAAGGAGGGCTCAAAAAGCTCAGAGTAGAAAATACAACTGACAAATCATAACTTTAGTAGCTCATGTTTGGTTTTGAATCACAAGCATCTCCATAAAATAATCATAAAATACATAACCAGACTTAGAAAGACAACCCAGAGATACAGCTTCAATGTTTGCTACTTTTACACAACAAGTAAAGCATGAGGCTTTTATTATCAACTTCTTATAAAATGCTAGTTATACCACCTATTATTAGGTAGTACTTAAATGACCACAACACATTCTAGTCAGAAGAGACTGAGAAACGTCTCTGACATACGTTTTTATCAGCAGCTGATTTTCTCTGTTTAAAAATTTGAACTGGAAAAGTTCTCACCTAATTTTTAGATCTCTAAAAGGGTACATTAAAAATACTCTCAAGAATAAATCACACCTTGAAATCAGTGCACTCTGACTGACACAGTCCCATATCACCCCGATCACTGCTTCATTCTTTATCCTGCAGCACGGGTTGGCAAGAGTTGGCTTGATAACGTTGTAACATAATTATATACTCAAAGTGGAAATTGTCAGATTTATTTTGTTTCCACTTAAAAATGGTAAGTGTAAATTAAGAGATAATAAAACTCCTAGGAAAGACAATTAAGATCTGTGTCAGAGATAGAACTAAGTTATTTTTAGATGGTCAGCATTTACATGTTTTACAGTGTACATCAGCATGCAATTACACAATTACAGAACCACCAAAATATGCTGTTAGGCACATGCCATCATGGGACAATATGTGGGTTTTTTTCCACATCATCATTCAGAAAAACCTTATCACACAACTTGCCTGAACATGTTTACTCAAAATTCCTGCTTAAACAGTCTCATTTTCACATGTAAAAAAATTATTTAGGATACCCTATGAATACAAAATACAAGCTGAAGTGCTTACACTGTGCGGAGGTATGGGGTATAAACCGATTAGGAGCATTAAAGGTAAGTAAATCAATCTGTCTTCCCCTATCAAGAAGTCTTACTAAAATAAATGTGGTTACTCATGTAACAAAAATGCTGTGGGCGTACTAGGCTGAGAAAGTAATCCAAGTCATTGAGTTTGCTGGAAGAAAGCAAGAATCCTCATCCTTCTGCCCACAGCTGTTCATCATATTCAGCCATCTCTGGTGATTAATATTAGTATTAAATATATTCCTGTCCGATTGAATTCACTCCTGTTTCCAGTTTTTTAATCTATTATTTTCCTCTACTTTAAACAGATCTAATGATTTCTGTCCATAGCAAATGTGGAGCTGATGAGCGAATGGATGATAAAAATTCCTATTATTCCTTTGTGCTCATCTCTTGTGTTTAAGATTCTTGTCATGCCCTGGGAACTCTAGCTGTCTGACAGTGTTCCTTTATTTCCAATTCCAGTGCTTCCTCTGTTGAATATTTCTCTGTGCAGAACATTTGGTACACTGCCTAGTACCAAGCAAAATCTGCTTGCGATGTAAGAACATGTGGAGAAATTACGTGTTTTTGTCACACCCTATTAAACGGTATTCAAAACACAATGCCCCAGAAACTAAATTGATTGTAGGTTTTATAACCCTTTTCAGGCTAATGGAAACAATTTAGTACCATGAACGAAAACATAGCTAGTGCAGCTGTGGGAATCTTAAATTGCTCAGCTCAGCAGTTCTGTTCTGGCTTAAGTAGGATAAAGTAGTTAAAGTTCAGTTAGATTCCATTCTTCTGGATCTTTGACAGATCATTTCAGATTAATGTCTTCAAAGTTTCTAACATTCCTTGTAAAAGACTTTCTGAGGAATTAGTTTGTGCTTTTAACCTGGGGGGCAGTGGGAAGGAGCTATAAGAAATGGAAAGAGAGCGGAAGTGGGGACAGGAACAACATGAGGAAGTTTTCAATAATTTTGTAAAGTGTCTTGAACCATCTTTCTCTTCAGTTTTAATTTGTTGTTAGCATACCAAGTGAAAAAATAAAATAAAAACAAAGGGAAAAACAGATAAACAAACAAACAAAACCTAAGCCACCAAAAAACCCACAACAAAACAAAAACAACAAAAACCCCAAACCAAACAAAAAATAATAATTAAAAAAAACCCACAAAAAACCCACACAACACACAGAGCCCCCCCAAAGCCCAAACCAAACCAAACAATATAAGAAATAATTGTTTTCTTATAACATTGATGATTTAGCTGAGACCATAAAAGGTAGACATGCAAGGCCAAGATTGAAAGTCAGCCCTGAAGTCAGTATCTATTGCAGCTCTTTAAGGACTTGTCCTTAAGGACAGCAGTTTTCTCCTATGCTCATTCATTTTTCTATGCTTAAAACTGAATGCCATAATTAAAAGCTTGACAGGCAAGACAGAAACTTGACTACTAGAAAACTCTGAACTACACTTTACAAAACAAATCCTGTACCTAGCCATGCACAAGAAGGAATCGTTCACAAGGGTATTACCTGCACTGTACTACCAGAAAAACATCTGTGAATACTACTTGACAAATTGATCACTAAATGAGCCATTAGCTTGTAGGGTTTTTGGATTGCCTTAGGAAAGGAGATTGCTATGTAGTGCAAAGACTTAAGGATGCAAAACACTGATTGGCAAAAAAAAAAAAAAAATGTTTGAGAAGAAAAGCAGTAATAAAGCAAGTCTAGCATGAAATTGGACCCTTTTTAAAAAGTAAGCTGTTTATGAGAAGCAGTAGTAAAACTGCGTAATTCTTCTGTGGCTCTGGGGAGAAATGTAAGCCTTTTAAGTAGTGACAGAGAGAAAAATTAAGCCAATGGTGTGTTCGTCAGTGAGAGCATGCTGTGGAAACAAAGTTAGTAATTTTACTATTCCTGCTTGCCTACACACTTGACAGGTGTGTAGTTTCTTATTGTTCTGAAAAGCAGCCAGAAACCACAGTTTAATATGCATCTATGTCTTCATAGTAGGGGAGAAAACAGCTGTCTCTCTGGCACACAATACAAGATGATAGAAATACTGAGACATACCCTTCTTAAGAGTTTGTATCATTAGCATGGCTTTGTTTGATCAGCCAACAAAGCACAGAGCTGGAAGGATAAAAACATACTGCAGCCCACATCAGATCAGACATGATGTGGCAACTTCTGCTCCCAAAGAGTTATTATTTCAGAGCCTAGTCACCTCAACAAGAATTTTTCACATGAACAAGAGCTGAAAGACTAGAGCCTTATTTTCAGCACACAGCATCCAGACTTTCTACAAACAAACCCATTAAATTTGCAAGTAAACAAAACCATGGAAATACCAGGTTATTTAAGGTAAACACAATGTAATAACTTCTAGCCTTTCTTCTAGAATGACTCCCATAAATCCTTCTCTTTTTAAACTGCTGAGAGATATCTGTGATTAACAAAGCCCTTGAATGTAAAAGGTTTCCTCACACAAGAATGATGTATGTTTTCCTGCAATATGTGGCAAACCAATCTTTTAAATCCTAATTCCCTCAGGAAGGTAAAACAGACACACAGACAAACACATACACACACAGAATGTACCAGATGCAATAAACTGTAAGAAATGTTAGGCTCTACATATTAAATTTCCTTTCTGTGCAGAAGAATACTACAGTGTTAAAAGCTCACGGTAACTGCCTGGCACATAGCTAATTGGATATTCTTGAAACGTCTGCACTATGTCCAGGCTTGTATGATTTCATCATTTTACAGACGTAATTTAAGCAATAAGGTTTGCAAGTTTTATATTTACCAAAGTATGAGTATACCAGAGTATACTACTTACCGGAGTATTAGAAGAGGAATTAGTACACTCATTAAAATAATTTGGAAATTCTGAAACTTCCACAAAAACACTAACATTCAGAAAAATACTAGGCTTGATCAGCAAACGTCAAAAAGCTGAACAAAATTTATCATTATAAAACAAACGTCTTCTAGGATTGTGTTGTATACAGCTGCTTACACTTACTACGTCAACCTGTTAAAAGTGTCAAAGAAAATATGACTCAATTAATAGAAAAACTAGGCAAATTTGAGTTTAAAAAAAAGCATAATTCATAGTCTAGGAGTCAGAGATACAGCTTTTTTCTACTTCATTGTCAGCAGATTCTGATTATTAAGAAAGCAAGTTGATTTCAGGTGAGAAACCACATTTTTACACTAAATTTTAATACAAGCAGGAAACATAAACTTGGTAATTTATTCTGTTGGATAAGGAAGAACATCACTGAATTAAGACTTAAAGGTGTTGCATGATTAAAACTCTCCTATGCACTTCTGTCCAATAATGATTCACCACATTTTTGGTAGTCCTAGGTAGTAAACACCAGCCTGCAAAGGTTTGCCCAGGCTAAACAGATACCAAATACTAGCATGTAACATCCTGCCTTTCACACTGCTATTAGAGACCATGTAAGCTGCAATGGCAGTGTTTCAACAAACAGACCAAGGACAGAACCAAAATTCTTTTCTCCTGCTAAAGCTTCTTCTCAAGAAGAGCCAATTTGATCCATTCTAAATTCCTGACCTTTGGAGTAAGAGCAGGCCATTATATTAAATAACAGATTTGAGGAAAAATTACACTTCCAAACATGTATACAAAAGAATTCAAAAAGAAAAAAAAATAATAAAAAAATCATATAAGGTCCTTCAAATAATTTGCATAAAACTTGTACTTTCCAGATATTTTTCCAAATTAAATTAGCTTTTGAAAGAAAACAGAAAAAGGTGGAAAATGCTTCTTCCACAGCTTTTATTCCTGTGCTTCTCAGCACCTGCTAGCACAACAGTTCCAGCAGAGCTGACACAAATATATGCCTGGCATTGTTCAAGTCAGTTATGCACTGGTGTGGCTCTGCAATGTGGTCAAGACATGACCTAAAGCTGGAACGTGATGTCTGATGTCTTCTGTAAGTGTACAATCTAGTCTGGAAAACAAGCACAATAAATGAAAGAACATGCATGATGCTGAGCTGGCCAAACAAGTCAGACAAAGCTATAGCATCTGATCCTGAAAGCATCAGAAAGAGCAGAATTACCAGTTCATCGCAGTATCACCAGATACCTGCCAGTGCTCCTTTATTTTTTTGGGAGGGTAACTGTGGTTGTATTTTTAACTTGCTTATCACTATGTTTAAGAATATGGAATAAATAAGAATCTCTGTTCAAATGCACTGATGCATGAAAACAGCTTATTACCCAAAGGATTGTTATTCATATTGCTCTATTCTCTTAACTCTCAAATCACTGGCTGATTTACCTTTACCTGCGACCTTAACTAAGGTCAAAATGACAATTGAACAGATAACTGTTCAGAATTATTATGTCAAAAATTAATCTTAAATCAGCAGATTCTTGGTGTAGGGAGAGGCTAAACACAGTCTTTAGAAGACTGCTCCTCCCATAAATATCTTTTGGAGGCAAAGTTTACTCCAAGACACACAATGTAGAAGAGGTTTTGCAGCTACAAATCTCCTCAAGACACACTGAAACTTCATCCAGACCTGGTTTATCTCACTGTATTCAATAAGTACATTTGCTAAAATTGATGTCGTATTCTGGTGCACCCACTGCTACAGATCTCTTTCCATCTAAAAAGTCCTCAAGGATCCCAGTTCAAGTCTCAATCTGATTCTTGCAAACAAATTGCCATTTGACAAAAAAAAAGGTCTCCCTTTCAATCAGAATCCTACATACTAGTTCTTCCTATTATGAGAGCTAAAAGTGTAAAGCTGAACATGCTGTATCCACATGCACAAGAACATGTGAACACACATCGACGAACTCCTCCTCAAAATGCCAAAAAGCACATTCTATCAAAATCAGCCACTGAAGGTTAGTTTCTTATTATTTTACTGCACACTTGGCAAACAAAATCTCAGAAAGTGTGAGGAATGTATAGTTTAAGAACCAATCACTAATCTAAATCCCGCTTTACGGATTAAGACAATTTTTTTGTATTAGTTCTGAATACAATTAAGCCATTTGTGTACTAGTGTTCTGCCACAAAGGAACAGAAATTATGGACATATTTACATTTCAAAGCTTGGAATGCAAACTGAAAATTATTCAATAAGAATGCATAACTTGAGAATAAGAAGGCAATCCTGGAGATGAGGGACCTCAAGAGCAACAGAAGTAGGGCTTTTTTTTGTCACACAGGTGTAAGCAGAAAAGGAAACTGGCAGTCTGTGCCCTGAAATATCATTTACAAACTAGGAGGTACTTAGAATCATAGAATGTCATGAGTTGGAAGGGAACCATGAGGATCATTAAGTCCAACTCCTGACTCCACACACAGCAACTTAGAAGTTAAACCATGCATCTAAAGCATAGTCCAATTGGTTCTTGAACACCTACAAACTTGGAGCCATGACTACTTTGCTGGGGAACTTGTTCCAGTGCTTGACTACCATGTTCTCAGTGAAGAACTTTTTCCAGATATCCAATCTGAACATCCCATGATGCAGCTTTAAGCCATTCCCTCACAACCTATCATTGGACACCAGAGAAAAGAGATCAGCACTTTCCTTTCCACTGCCCGTCATGGCTAAATTCTAGCCAGCCCTAAGTCTCCTCCAAGCTGATCAAACCTGGTCACCTCAGCCACTCCTCATAAGTCATGCACTTTAGTCCTTTCACCATCTTTGTTGTCATCCTTTGAACACATTCCAGTATTTTTATATCCTTCTTATTTTGTGGAGACCAAAACTGCACATAGTACTCAAGGTGACACTGCCCCTGTGTTGAGTATAATGGAACAAGACATTCTTTTGACTGGTTATCTATAATGTGCTTAATCCACCTCAGGATGTGGTTGGTCTTTTTGATCTCTGGGTCACATTGTTGGCTCACATTGAGATAACCATCAAACAAAACCCCCAGATCCCTTATCCCTCAGTCTATATGTACCTCCAGGATTACTCCACCCAAGATGCAGAATCTGGCATTTGTCTTTGATAAATTTCACACAGCTGGTGATTGTCTAGCACTCTTATCTATTACAATCTCTCTGTAAGGTCTCTCTACCCTTGATGGAATCAATAGTTTCTCCTAGTTTAGTATTGTCAGCAAAATTACTTTATGTGCCCTCAACTCCTTTGTCCAGGTAAAATAACAACATTGAAGAGAAATGGCCCTAAAATTAAGCCCAGGAGAACACAACTAGTGACTGACCACCAGCCAGCTATAACCCCAAATACTACAATTATTTGAGCCCCACCCTTAGGCTGTATGTTGGATATTTTGTCCAGAAGGATACTGTGAAAGACAGTATCAAAAGCTTTGGTAAAATAAAAAAAAATCACCATGTCCACTACCTTTTCTTTGTCCACCAGGCTGGTAACTTTATCATCAAAGGATATGAAGTTAGTAAAATGTGACTTTCCCTTCATGAACCTGTGTTGGCTTTGACCGATGACTGCATTGTCTTTCAGGTGTTTTTCAGTAACTCCCCTAATAATATTATCCATAATTTTACCAGGCATTGAAGTGAGACTGACAGGTCTAAAATTACCAAGGTCTTCTTTCTGGCCATTCTTGAGAAGTGGAATAACATTTGCTAGTTTCCAGTTGTCTGTGACCTCTCCATATTCTCGAGACTGACGGATAGCTGATAGATGTATTGCAATAACATTGGCCAACTCTTTCAGTGCCCTGTGATGAATCCCATCTGTCCAGCTAGATTTATGTACATTCAGTTACAGCAACAAATCTTGTACAAGTTAAAAGACAATTGAGAGTCCATCACTCTCCTAGTCCTGGTCCTCCAGCCCAGGGCTCCAGGGGACTCAGGTTTCACAGTTGGTGTTAAAGACAGAGGCAAAGCTGCCATTAAATATCTCTGCTCTATCTTCATTCCTATTTGTGACATACTTTAAAATGCCTTTTCAGTTATCCACCACAGTAATTGTCTGCCTCAACTCCAACTGAGCTTTGGCAGACAGAGGTGGCTGCACCACCTCTGCAGTCCTCCTGTGTAACCTTACTGACTAGTTCGTGAGCACACTATAGCCTGCTCTTCCAAAACCCATGGCAGCACCTCTGCTGACAGTTTTTTTCACATCAACAAAGATTTTAAACTCAAACATTTCATTATCACTGTGCCCAAGAAAGCCACAAATCATCACTTCACCTGTGAGACCATGTCTATTTACGAACAACATATCTAGGAGGTCGTCTATCCTACTGAGCTCCCTTAGCACCTTTACAAAAAGTAATCTTTGATACGCTTCAGGACCTTGACAGGCTTTTGCAGTGGGCCCATGTAAATTCCATGTAGTTTAGCAAGATCAAGCAAAACATCCTGCACTTGGGTTGGGGGAATCCTCAGAATCAGTACAGACTGGTGTATGAAGGTGTCCTGGTTTGAGCCAGGATGAAGCCAATTATGTTTTTAACATTTTTTTTTTTCTTCAGTGAACTCCTTTTAAGCAGCACACGTTTTCCAGCTACTGGACTGATAACACTTAATGTTTATAGTTATATGCCAAGAGACCAAGGACACTTTGCTCTGCTTGTTAAATCTACTGCTTTGGACAATAAAGCAGCAGAAGAGTCTTATCTACAACCCTCCTCTAGGGAGGAGCAGACAAGATAGATGGAAAACCTAGCCAAAGAGAGTATTCCAACCCATATCTAAAGTCAGGGATTATAGAAGTCAAGCCCATTCCTCTTTCTTCCTCTCCCTTCTCTTCCATTCATGGCCAGCACCTGGGGAGAACTCTGTCCATCCATAACCATTGATCCCCAGGCCCATGCATTCCTGACCCTCATCACTCTGCCCTCAGCTCCTGTCTGCTCTGCCGCTCTTTCCGGCAGCTCCGGGACATTTTCGGACTGCTCACAGCTCAGGAGATGCTGTGAGAGCTGCTGGGGGTGGAGGGAGGCAATAAGGTTTTGCACATTCCTGAACATACTTGTATATAATAGTTCATATTTTCTTTTATTAGTAGTATTTAATTAAAGCTGTCTAGTTTAATTTTAAATCCAGAAAGTCTTTCTTCTTGCTCTCTCTCTCCTTTCCCTAGCTGGGTGGGAGGGGGAGGGGATCAAGAGCAGTGTTGTAGCTGGTTTAATCGCTGATCCTGAGTCAAACCATGACAGAAGGGATTGAGAGAAGAGAAGGAGAAGGGCTTGAGTACACCAGTGGACAAAATATTGGACATAAGCCAGCAACGTGTGCTTGCAGCTGGGAAAGCCAACCATAATCTGGGGTACATAAAAAGAAGCATGACCAACAGGTAGAGGAAGGTGATTCTTCCCCTTCTACTCTGCTCTTGTAAGACCCCACCAGGAGTACTGGCTCCAAGTCTGGGGCCTACAGTACAAGAGACACTTGAACCTGTTAGAGTGGGTCCAGAGTAGGGCCACAAAAATAAGCAGATGGCTGGAATATCTCTCCCATGAAGACAGGCTGAAAAAGTTTGGTATGTTCAGCCTGGAGAAGAGAAGGCTCTGGAGAGACTTTATTGTAGCCTTTCAATACATAAAGGAGGCCTATAAGAAATAAGGAGAAAGACTTTTTACCTAGGCCTGTAGTGACAGAACAAGGGATAACACTTTTAAGCTGAAAGAGGATAGATTTAAATTAGATGTAAGGAAGATTTTTTTTTTTAATGTGGGCATGACAAGACCCTGGAACAAGTTGCCTAAGGAAGTTGTGGATGCGCTATCACTGGAAGTGTTCAAAATCAGGTTGAAAGGGGCTTTGCACAACCTGATCTAGTGAAAGGTTTCCATACCCATGTCCAGCGGGTTGGACTAGATCTTGTTTGGACATCCCTTTAAACATAAAGCATTTTGTGGTTCTATGAGTTTCCTAGATATCTTCAGATCTGCTTTATGAAAGTCACAGTTAACAACTGGGAAGCTCAAGTCACTCACAGGGGCAAGGGCAACAGATTTAGAGGGTTAATTCACTCTAGACGAGTACATCAGTGTCATCCTCCTGGCTGGGTGATCTATAGCAGGATCCCAGAAGATCTGCTTTATTAGCTTTTCCCCTAATCCTCATTGAGAGACTCTCAACCATAACTTCCCCAACTGCAAGCACTATGCAGCCCTACCCTTCCTTTACACACAGGGCTACCCCCTCTGACTCACCTGTCCTGCCTGTGTCTCCAGAAGAGCCTATAACCCTATACAAGACCCTTTCCACCAGGCCTTGCTTAGGCCAACATAGTCATAGCACTGGGACTGAGATGAAACTTCCAGTTCCTCTTGCTTGAGTCAGGTCTCAGCCTGACCTTGGCTAGGGGCTTCTACTGCTGTGCCACAAGCAGGTAAATCCATAGCTGAGGACAGCTTTGCCTGTACTCTCAGCCTGGAGGAGTCCAGCAAAGTCCTTCCCTGCTAGGACCTGGGGAGACCCCTTCAGCACAGGGATCAGGGACTCCTTCTGCAAGCCACGCTCCCTTCCTATGACAGACACCATCATCCAAGGATTTGCCAAGACTGAATCTTTGTAGTCATTGCCTGATCCCCTTGTCCTGCTCACAGAACCATAGAATCACAGAATCATTTAGGTTGGAAAAGACTCTTGAGATTGAGTCCAACAGTAAGCCTAACACTGCCAAGTCTGCTGCTAAACCATGTCCCTAAGCACCAAAACATAAAGCTCAGTGCTTGGCCCGGGAGCATAGGAAACACCCTGTCCTGCCTCACACCTCCCCAGAATCAGCTTCCCAAACAATGACCACAGCTGGGCTTCTGCATTAGACAGCAGCCAGAGCCTCTGGCACATGAAGGGCTGCTACACTTCAGTGCAACACTTCCAGCAACAGAGCACAGGACGTGCCACTGCACTGAACCTTCATGCTGTGGACACAGACGAGACCTTGGTCCTTGGGAAGAAAAGCTGTTCTGAGAAGGCAGGCCTGCCCCTTTCCTGACTGTCACCTTGAACCAGGTGGCACAGATGGGGTCAGACTCATGTTTATGGGGGATGTCCCTTGTCATCATTGCACAAAAAACATCCTGAGTGCTTGAAGACAGAGAAGTCATGGGGATGTCTCTTACATGTTTCCCTCTCTACTCCCCTGCAAGCTGTGAGTGGCACAGGAGCAGGGACTGTCTCAGGGCAGAGTTGGAAGTGTGGAGGAGAAAGAGGATGAGAATCTGACGTGGAGTAGGGCTTTGCCCATTCCCCTTGTGCACCATACAAATATCTAAGCAGACCTGAATGGGAAGAAGTACAGCCATGTGTAACATTAGCTGACCAGAGTTTTTTTGCTTTCCTCTCTAGTATGGACAATGGCACCTTGCCAGAACTCCTCTGAGCCATTTTTTTGTGTACTTCAGGTTGGAAAGGACAAAAAATAGGGATATATTCTCTGGATCCACAATCACAAGTATTCATTGAATAGGAAAATACAGAGATGACAGATGTGACTTCAGTCCATATATCTTGTATCCATATCACATCCATGAATGTGTACCACCTTCCCAGCAAGGTAAATCAGTAGCATCCTATCCACTTACCCACTTCAAGTGATCATGTCCATGTCACATCCTTAACTGTGAGAACCAAGTCTTCTCTTCCTACCTCTACTCCCAATCCTTGTCTTGTTTTTCATTTTTTTAATAAATTCCAGTTTTAAAAAAAAAAAAAAGTTTCTGTAAAAACAACTGGGAAACACTTTAAAAGTGCTTATGCGAAGTGGGAGTCTCCCACAGTCATGTTTGTTTTTATAAAGTACTTTTCACTCAGAAAGTCAGATGATGTAACGACTGTTCCCTGTTCTTTCTGTAGGGAAACATAAGTCATTTTCTCCATTATTTATAAAATGATAGAATGACCTGCAGACATACAATTCATACAATGAAGTAAATTCAGAATTCAGTGCTCAGCAACTACTACCATCTGGTAAATTTTCACTTGCACTTTTCCTGAGCTGCTGCTGAACACATCACCATTCCAAAGAGGGTGCTTTGTTCAAAGTGCTGACTTGCAGCATTTCCAGTTTTATGCTGGGCAGGGAAAATATAAATACACTCCATTCCCTCATCTTTCTATAGTCCTCAGACTTCCATTTGTGACTGTTCATAGTGTTCTTGAAAATGGGGCATAAGTGCTGGCTGAAAAATAAATGTCTTAAGTGAAGTCAGATAATTCTTTATGACATAAGAGCAGGATCTAATGCAGAGTAGTCAGAGGCTTCACTAAAAATGGAGCCCCACAGTAAAGGGATATGCAACACTGATAGCACCAGGATCTGCAGCTTACTGGCTAGATTAGAGAGCCATTATCCCTTAAGGCAACGGCCCACTGTTGTTTTGTTTCCCTAAAGGTTTTCCAGCATTGACCACAGCACAGGATATTAAAATTACGAATAAAGGCTGCCAAATAAAGCAGACTAGCTCAGAGTATGTTGTTAGCCATAGGTATTTTTTACCCATGTGTCAGCCTAACTGGCAACTAGAGCTGTGTCCTTTCTCTTCCAGTGTTGCAGAGAAAAAGTCACTGCCAATACAATGACAGAGCATTTATCATTATTATTTCTGGTCATCTTTCTTTCTACAGTACAAAGACTCATTACTTCAGATACCTGAATATGTATTTCATGACTATACATTTTTTGATCAGAAATCATGGTACTCAAGGCTACCAATCTACAGAGACTAATTATCTTTCCATTTTCTTTTACCTATTTCAGGAAAAAAATACAGCCAGATTGCACTGTGATCTTGCACCACAGGAGCCCCAGTGGCAGCAAACATTGCAGTCTGGAACCCATGGCAGATAATCACATATTCATTTCCACACCCACAGTAGAAAGTGGACTACCTCAGTCAAACATATTTCAATGCCTGGTGACTGAACAGAAAATAGGTAACTGAAGATGATTAGAAGTTTGGAGAAGTACAAATCAGCTGTGTTATAAATGGCCTCTTCTGATTACCGGGAAGAAAATCTCACTGGGTAAGAATGAGTACAACTGTAACATTCAGATAACCAACACCAAATATCTGAATTAGCATTTCTTTAGTTTTGTTTTGTTTTGTTTTGTTTTCTCTTCCCTCCTCCTTTTCAAGGAGGAAGAGCTATGAAGCAGCTGTACAGGAGGGTAATCACTGTCAGGACAAAACACTTTTCCTTCCATTTAGTATAATGAGGAATATATAACACTTTCTGTCTGGGACACTGCCATAATGCTAGAAGCGTTACAGTTGTAAATGCAGTT
Organism: Apus apus; assembly: GCF_020740795.1. Taxonomy (NCBI): domain Eukaryota; kingdom Metazoa; phylum Chordata; class Aves; order Apodiformes; family Apodidae; genus Apus; species Apus apus. Next base: position 62,799,144 of record NC_067312.1, on the reverse strand, counting down.
CATATATATTTAGCTATGTATTTATGCTTCTGCTAAACCTGTAACCTCAGCTTTAAGTAAGCTTGTTAGGAGCAACCAGTTAAATCTTTGCTAGAATAAATCACTAGTTGCCAGTTTACTACCATTGCACAGACACTTCCCCTAGATATGTTACTTGGAAAATGGTAGCAGAATTGATTAATGCAACAGGAATCCCAGACCAGAAAAAGTACTCTGAAACTAAAACTGCATTGGTCATAAACCTGTGAATCCCTAAGGTCTTTCTCCCCAAAATTTATTTTCAGTCTTTTATCCAAGAACAGTATTAGCTCTGGTCTAATCCTGGAAATTAACATCTCTGAGATGTTTATAATATAATTTTTTGAGGTCATTCAGACATCTGCTGTGACAGTCTGATTTAAAATACGAATTTCAGAAACAGAGTTTTTTAAAAAATAAATAAAACTTCTGTTTCACTAACTTGGCAGCTGAGGTACACAGCTCTGTTCCTGGGTTATGTGAAAGTCCTTGTAGTAGGCCAGATCAACAGGGAACTACCATTGTGCTGTTGTCAACATCTTTCACTTTGATCTGGGTCTTACTGACTCACTTTCTATGTGCCCTTCAGAGGCAAAAAACGTGTTCAGTGTTAAAGGACTAGACAGCTTTCTAGAGGTCATTTAAGGCATCTTTCTAACCAAGAAGCAATGACGCATTTTGTGTTCAAGCTCAGCTGGATGATGCAGTGTAGAAACGCTGCACACCATGCAAAATGCAAACACTGAATGCTTGTCTCTATAGGCTGATGGGTCTCTGTGGTATAGAAGGGAAGTAGAGCACTGGAGTCGATATGCCACAGTCTTGCTAAATCCTGTAATGAATGTAGAATACAACAGTATAAGATTAGATAAAACAGGTAGATGAGAAAACATGAGCTGATTTCACTTGGATTGCCAAACATATAGGAACAACACAGGAAACAAGCAATGTCTAGCCAGTTAGGAGCAGCTTCTGCTTTCCATCTCGGTGAAAAATGCAATGACAGCAAAGTTACACCTGGTTAAATGTCAGATGGATCTGTAAAAATAGCTTAGCAAGAAGAGGAGGTAGGTTATACAAAAAATTTCATTAAGCAAACAAGGCATATTTTCATTATGCATAATTTACCTTTATACTGTGTAGAAATGCATATAAACATGTTAGCACACAACCACCCACAGATCTGTCAGTTTGTGCTGGAGTTTTATCTTCTGATGCTGCACAAAGGAGAAAATGATACAACTTCCCACACACAGAATGGACTCTTAGCTGTCCTGCAGACTGCCTGAGCTCCTGTTTATCAAAAACTTCCTACAGTTAATCATACCAGATCTGACATGTTTTGAAATTCCTCCCTAACCTATGATTTTTTAAGATATGGATATACTCAAGGTAACCTAAAACAAGGCAAAAGGGTATTGACTGAATTACAGCTCTGCAGCCAGTTTGCTTATTTGAAAAACAAATTCAGAGAACTTTAAGTCATCATTTTCCCTTTGCATTTCTTTGTTCTCCATTAAGCAGATGGAAAATGTTGACACCCCCAGCACAGCAGGACATGGAGCTGTTAGACTGAATGCAGAGGAGGACCATAAAGACGGTAAGAGGGCTGGAGCACCTCTGCTACAAAGACAGACTGAGAGAGTTAAGCTTGTTCAGCTCAGGGAGAACTTACAGTAGCCTTCCAGTACCCTAAGTGGCTAAAGGAAAGATGGGGTGGGGCTTTTTAAAAGGGTGTGTAGTGGTAGACGAGAGGTAACAGTTTCATGGTTTTCTACCCATAAAAGAGGGTAGATTTATATCAGATATTAGGATGAAATTCTCCAGTTTGAGGGTAGTAAGACACTGGAACAGGTTGCCCAGGGAAGTTGTGGAAGCCCCGTCAAGGCCAGGCTGGATGGGATTTTGAGCAACCTGGTCTAGTGGGAGGTGTCCCTGCCCATGCAGGAGGGTTGAAATGCCGTGATCTTTAAGGTCCCTTCCAACCTAACCCAAACTTCATACAATTGACCTTCACAAAGAGCAAACATTTACTTTGAACTGCAGTTATCCAAGTTTAAGTGGAAAGAACAAGTGGTATGAGAGAGAAAACACTAAACAATTTCTAAATCAGCTTTCACCAAACTGAAGATTGCTTCCCATTCCTGCATAGTGAGGGTCATTTAAATGTAAAAATATCATATTAAAGAACAGAATGTTACAACATGATGGTACAACTAAGTACATTATTAAAAAAAAAAATCTTAGCTGAGGTATCAGGTATCCTCACATCAGGACTTTTTGCAGTGCTGCCCTTCAAACAGAGCTGAAACTCAATAAAACTTTGACACTGAAAACAGCACACAGTGGTTTCTGCTGAGAGTGCATTATGCTCACCATTTTGGACCTACAATCACTGTCCATGAATTTACAGGTGAATTTCAAGTGTTATTTTATCTATACATTTTGGAATGTTTATCAGCACCTCAGAACAAACCTATTTTTTTCTGTTTCCATTTGGCATACCTTTCCAATAAGGTAAGTAGTACTTTACAATTTCTACAAGAGGAGTTAGGAGCCTTTCATTTGTTTTTGTTTGTTTAAATAAAACTCTGTTGATTAATTTCTTTGCAATAGTGCTTCATTACTGGTGTCTTCAAAAAAGCCACCCTGTTAGGATGCTGAAAATCCCACCTTTCAGGCTATCAAGGATCAAATGGAATAACTCAGCAAAGTGTAGCACTGATGTATTTGTCAGCTGATAAAGATGTTGCTTGAGAGATTAAAAAAAAAAACAAAACAACAACAAGTTGTGGTGGTAATAAATAAAATAATTATAAAGCCTAACGTGTAAGTTCAATGTTGTCTTCCATTACACAAAACGCATGATACCATTCATTAAAACTATAAGCAATAAAAAAGCTCTCTTACAATCGTCTTTGAAAAAAATGAAAGTCTGCTGCTCATTAAAGATGCACATATAGAGTATGAAAATGGAAAGCTATTAGTTCATATGACATTATAATATCTTTCAAAGTACATAATCAGAAATGCATTTTGTATGGAAATAAAATATCTACATTCAAGGCTCATTGCCTGTAAGAAAAAATTTCCTCTGTAAGAAAAAATATTTATGCCTACAGTCTTTCACCTCTCCTCCTCCCACAAATAAAAAGACCACCTGAAATAATTTGTCCAACAGTAAAAAAATGCAATGAGTCACAAACCAGGTTTCAGTAGAATGCATTTTTAAATGGCTGAGTTATAAAGCCCTTGAAATCAAGTTTTAGAATGGAATGCTAATAGACCCTTACCTTTAATGGCTCTTCCAAGTGCTTCTAGAGCAGGCATTACTTACAATGTCGTAAAGTGAAGTCTAAAACACTATAGAATTTTCTCAAGGCAGATAAGCAGGTGTTTGAAAGGGCAGCACTATTTAAACCTCACTGATTTATGGGACATACTGCATGAAAGGCAAATAAGTTTTATGGAAGCTTACCACAGAATCTCCAGACTTTAGCGGACACAGTACCACCATTGTCTGAAGATGACCACTACATATTAATTTCCACATTGTAATATTTAAGCTCCTGCATTTTGTACATGTTACCAATAGTGAAATATATGCCACACCTCACAGGGTAGGGCTCTTTTTTACTGGTATATACTTTTCATAGATTATTGCATGTAATAAAATCCATTGCTCAGCTACTTCATCATACACTGTAGTGAGTTACCTGGTACTTAGATCTCTTACTGTTATTCTAGCAACACCATTTCTAATGTCATTAGGAACTGAGCCACTTCCCTCGGATTTCTTTGAGCAGAATTAAAAGCAGAAGATACATGGAAGTTTATCTGCCCTATTACCCAGTGGTCAAAATCATCATCCTGTAAGTCATTTCTCTATCAGAAAAACAACCAATAAGCCATCAAGCAACTGAAATAATTGATTAGCATTTTCTACTTGTTGTTAACACACACACACACAAACCAGTAACCTGGCTATAGGATGCAGTGTTAATGCTTTAGTGAGAGTACTTCCCTCCAGGCAAGAAACAAACAAAAAAAATCAAGCAAAAAAGCCACTATTAGTTCTCTACAATAAACTCTGTTAAATAAAAATATTAGGAGAGGAAAAGACCATTACTGCTTAGGCTGTAGTTAATGCTACAATACTTGATATGGAAACTTATTTCCACTTTCTTTACAAAGAACCAAAGCAACAAGCTCTTGCTGCACACTCCCCTTATATTTCTGGTGCTACATGAGAGAATGCCATCTGATCCACACTGGTACATGTGCTAGATATATATTAACTGAAAAGTTCAGAGAGAAAAAGAACTAGATTATGATCTAAGCCAATTTTCCTTCAAAGTAAATATGAGTGCATTTCTTATTTCTTTTTTTTTCTTTCTTTTTTTTAAAAATCAACTTAACTGTATATTGATACAATTTTAAGAAACCTAGACAAGGTCATGTGAGAATTGCAAAGAATATGCATGAATATAGGCCAGATACCTAGTACACAGGAGTTACACTGAAAATCACAACACATTCTTTACTCCCTTTTGACCCATTACTGATTGACTTTATACACTACTAGACAATGGGCAGCTTACACAGTATTAGCACAGGTAAAATGTAGATAATATGTACACATGCAGCAACTATATTTACTTTAATACTATAATCAAACCGTGTTTTTCAGTTAGAGCCTGCAAGTCAAATTTCAGATTTCTCTCACATATATGATATTACCTGGGAAATATTTGTGCAAGCAGAGAGATAAGAATCACAGGAAGTAGGACATCCTGCCTAACTGTTGCAAGCCAATGCCAGGGACTTCTGGTGCTGCAGCAGGGTCTCCTCCCGGGCAGGCAGAGAGCCTCAGGCCTGCAGATCTTGCCCTCTTTTATAGATCAGAAATCATTGTTCGAGTAAAGTACCACTATTCAGATTAGCCAATTAGCACTGGCAAGGTAAGTACTCTGTCAGGGGCATCTTTTACCTGTTGTCCATTTTTCTGCCAGTTATCATAACCCTTATGCTCTTCTCTTGTGGACTTGCCTGGTAGAGCAAGGGGCCTGTTCCACTCTGTCCTTGGCTAAATCAGCAAAAAGACGCTGATCTTGCTTTGCTGGCTTGAAAGGCATTTTGTTTAGTCTTATATGGGGGGAGAGAAGATGGACCATTCCCCACACCTTACTTAACAATATTTAATGAACTGCTATACAAAGAACATACAGTTTAAGTCTATCACGAAACTCTAATTATAGCCTTCATTTTGTTTGATGAGGTCACCACCAACTATGCTTTGTCATAAGCAAAGTTCAGCACTAGCAGATATACAATAAATCTAAGGTTCCTTGATTACTATTTTTTATTCATCAGTACAGAAAATAAAACTAAAAAAAGCAGCCCTCAGAGTAATTATCGTCTTTTGATATTGGGCTGAACATTCTTCCCATAACCTTCCTTATTTGACATACTGACTTGGTGGCCATAAAGAAACATTCCTGATTTGTGTTAAACTCCCCTGTTCTCCAGGTACCATGTAATGCACCTGAAGGTTATACAGAGAAATGTTTAAAATTCTTCTGCAAGGCTGAAACCTAAGACTACAATAGATGTAGACAAAAGTAAACTGATGAGAGTTAAGAACTGAGATAGTGCTTCAGTGTTGTTTTCCTTCATGACCCAATGTACAGGTCATTCACATGAACATAGTTTTTTTCTTTTTTTTACAAATTAAAAGAATTATAAGTCCATGGTTGGGATCCAAAGGAAGATCTGTTAACAAATGCCGAGTTTTCTGGACCTTACTGTGAAGAATAATTTCAGATAAAACAACTGTAAAACTATAAAGAAGTCTATGTTTTATTGTTGGGGTTTTTTTTGCCTATGTAGCTGGAGAGGTTGCAAGCTTACTCAGATCTTTTATCACAAGCAATCTGATCTTCGTCCGTAGCATAACAGCAAGGAAGCAATCTTTGAGCTTTTTTAGGTTTCACTGTGGGTTTTTTTCTGATTTATTTTCTTCCCAACTTCTCAATACTTTTTTTCTCATCAGTCCTGAAAAAATACATTTCCTTTTTGTAACAATGAAGGGTAAGGAAGGCAGAAGCAAGAACAGAAGTTCTTTTGCACTGACCTAGAGAAAGAGTCACAATAATGTTAACATTACAGATCCTTTAAAAGGTGATCAAACAACCATCCAGAGCACAGAGGTTTGATACAATCATGAGTTGTTGTACTGCTACTCTGCTCTTCTTTTCCATCCTTTTTTTCATGTCAGCCGGAAACAGAAATCACGTGATTGTAACCCTCTGAACACATCAGTAAGTTATAGTCTGGTTCTTTTCAGTCTCCCACTGGTTCAAGAGACAGGAACCAATAGAAAGGATAGTTCAAAGATCTTATGAGTGACTGCAACAAATCCAGAATCCTTGAGGTGGTTGTTGGATACCCTGCACCAACAATCTTAACACAGTTGCAATATCCTTCAGGATTTTCACATTCTTGACAGAATTTAAGAATAAATCTTCTTTATTTTCCCTCTGAGTGAACAAGTGAAAACTGAGAGAGGAGGAATCTAGAGTGTGGTTACTCATCCTTAGGGGGTATAAAATTCCCTTTGTTATTTGCCCCTCCTACCCCTCCTGCCAGCTTGGCATTTTAGGGTTTAGACAAATCATAAATAGAAAGTAGTCTCTAAACTCAAAGAAAACGAGTTTTTTTCTGCTTCGTCTGCATAGTTTTAATACAAGTAAACATTGTTCTATCAACAAAGCATACGTCCTTGTGGCAACCCTCAATATCTTCTCTAATCCTTCACTCTTCCTTCTCTTACCTCTGACACATAGTAAACACCCATAACGCATTTTGTCTGCAGAGGAGCAAAATCCATAGCAACCTTTACATCCCAACACATTCACTTTACCAGTAACTCGGCTGCAGTATTTTGCTTATTTCAACTATGTTTAAGAAAATATTTTGAGCGTAGAAGAGCTGCATAATACCTCAAAGAGATTGTTGTAAGAGTTCATTGGGAAAATTTTCATCTGAGTTTTATTCACAAAATGTCAGAGTGTTCTGCCAATTATCATAGCAGATCAGCAGAAAGCTCTTTAGCACAGGTGTGTTCAGGACTGGAAATTGTTAGAAAAAATTACTGTTTAACAGCTTATGGCCCTTTTAAAGCCAAAATGGTCTCTAACATTTTCAAGATCCTTTTCAAAATACCTGTATATTTCTTATAGAGGCACTTTGCCACAGATCTGATGAGCTGAAAATCAATGCAAATAACATTGTGTAATGTTTCTGCTTCTAAAGAGTACTTTATCTTATGGGTTCTCATTTATTGTACTCATACATTTGACAGTCAGATAGTATAATCTTTAATCACACCTTTTATAATCAAATATATAGGGATGTTGGAGTACTGTGATGGGGACATATTCCTTCAAAAGCAGAAGTCCAACAATCTTATTTTAGTTCATTTTAACACACCATTCCCACTGACTTATTGGCAGTTCTAAGAGTTACCACAGCACTGCTTAATTAAATGTGTGGTTTCTGACGTTTATTTATAGTATACTAAACCCAAAATCAGGCTGGGTGGTAAGAGTTTTAGACCACCTGAGACGTCTTTAAATGTGCAGCACATGTTTAACTGCATCAAGACCAGCAATAATGCCAAATATGCAGTCATCACACTATTGGCTGATTACCCTTTGAAGTTATAGATTCATGTCAGGAAAATATTTTTTCCATGTGTCCCTTCAAAAAATAAAAATTATTTGTTGTAAGTCTTTTTATCAGTTAAATGATGAAGAAATATTTTGAAAGACAACAGCAATTTTTAAAGCAAGGTCATTTCTTCACAGTAAATTCACTGACTTTCTGAAATTAATTCAGAATTTTTTCTTTCATTCTCTTCTTTGCCTTGCATGAAACAAGAACTGTATATTTAGTGTGAGACAGCATTGATTGTTTGTTTAGTTTTATCAATGTGTAGCTGATAGTTTCAGATGTGATTCATGCTGAAAATATTTTAGAAAAACTATACTCATTTTGGAAATTTTCTTTCAAGAAGCACTTCCAAAGTATCTGAATGGTATTTTATATTGGTAATGAGGTGACAGAGTAAGCAACACCACTGGGACAAATCAGTCTCTCTTCCTCTAATATACTGTCATTTGAAGTGAAGGACACCCTTTGTCCCCTGTCCAGCAAAGCGCTTAAACATTTGTGGTCTCCTTGAATTCAATAGTATTATTCATGGGCCCAAAGAGAAACATGTTTAAGTGCTTTGGTGGATCAGTGTTGTAGAGCAAGGGCAGCAAAGCAAACCTAACACAGAGAGTCTCTAGTGCTGGAAATGCTGCAATAATAATAGTATAGGTTTTCAGGAATAATGGCTTTTGAATTTTTAAAAATAAATTTGAATGCAAAGGAAATTGTGGAATAAATCACTTTGCTATTAAAAATAATTGAAATAAAAGGAATATTATGATAAAAAATTAAAAATTTAAAATTATAATATGTTTAAAAGCAGAGAAAACAACATTGAAAAGTTAAGTGTGCTTGCTTGTCTTTGTTAGACAAGATGAAAAGAAGGAAAAGCATATTCATTAAGGACATTAATTCAATAAATCTGTGGGATTTACTTTCGTTTGTTAGTTTGTGTGTTTATTTTTTTTAATTTAGCTTAATTTTAGGAATGTAATCACAGAAGACAATAATGAAGGCCAAATCAGAATAACCTCAGAGGTAAAGAACTGTCTAAACTCATGTTTTTCATGCAAGACAGTTATAGTCACTACTATTATCAGAGAAACAGAGATTACATTAGTGCATCTGTGAGAACTGCTCTTAAAAAAAAATCCTGTACTTTTCGTACAAGAACCTTATTTTTAATCAAATACACTTTAATCTTCAAGCAGGAAGCCAATTTTCTATTGCAAATGTTTTTACAAAGTAATGGAATGTGTAGTCATGCATCAGCAGTTGAATCCTGAGATTCAGTTTATTCATGCTAGGCAGGAAAAAGCTTTTGGGTGCAAGCATACACTATATTACAGGGGGAAGCACTTAAATACATGAGGAGGCCATGCATTTTATTTCAGGAGACTGAAATACGTCTTGCTACATGGGGCTTTGATGTTATTCATATGCTAACAATATACCATTTCCTCCAAGTGCTCAATACATTGGAATAAAAAGATATAATTTGCTGACATTGTGCTGAACACTTCCTGTCCAGAATACTGATCTATTGTCATTCAGCTTCCAAGGCTAATCCACCCAAAACAGCTCTCAACATAACCTTTGAATTATTCTTTTAACACTTTAAAATTCCAGTTAAAATAATTTACCATTTTACAGAATAAAATGATGAAACAAAGACCATAACTGTATTTTCACTCAGCTTCTAAAATGCAGTTCTAGTGCCCCAGGGACTCCTTTCATCTATTGTAAGTGCTGGCATATGATGTGATTGTTAACATAGCTGGCCACCAGATGAAATGAATTATCTAAACTGCCAAGGTTCCTACTTTCATTCCAATTTAAACATCAGTTTAGCACAGAAACTGAAGAGTATTATGAAAGCTTTAATATGAACCATTTCAGACATGAAAAAGAAATAGAAGGATTTTTCAAACAACCAAACCAAACAAATACATAATACATTGAACCTGAAGATGAGATGGAAAATGATCAGTGTGCAAAGGTATGTCTGCCTAGCTCCCCATGTTGATAAATCACTGCAGTACACTCTGGGAACCTTGCAAAAAATGAATTTTCTCACTCTGATCAGTGTCATACCCACTAGGCTTGTGAGTCCTTTAATACAGCAACTCTCTTTACACAGCACAATGCAGTTGCCTCATAACTAAGGTACTGAGGCATCATTAGACAGAAAAACCACATGCAGTATTAATCAGCTTTCCATGCACTATGAAGATGTTCTAGTCTCAAAGCATGTGAGAAAATTCTCTGAACAGAAGTTCTGGGGCAAATGAGAGAAAGACCCACAACTTCATGGATTTATGTGACTAGCCAGTGGTTTAAAAGGAATGGCTAGTGTGAAGATGTGTTTGGTTGTAGACAGTTTGCTTGGAGAACAAAAATAAATTAAATCAAAAAAGGTAAGCCGTAAGTCTCATACCGCTTCCTCCAGTGTACTCCAAAGTACTACTTGGAGTACTCCTGCAGAGTGCTACAAAACATGTTAACATGAGAAGAAGCTGTTTCTAATGAGGCTAATCACAAATCCAAGCTTATTGCCTACTAGAATAAATTACCTTTAGCCACTTAGTGGAAAGAAAAGTTCTTTCTGCCTTATACTTGAACAATAAAAGTTTACCAGTGAATAAGACTAAAAAATTACCAAAGGGAAGGACAGCCTTTGAAGGAAATGGAAATATGGTTGCTGAGTTCAGGCATTAATGAGACTACACTGGATTTACTTTACCCATTTTGGTCAATACATTATAAAAATAATAAGAAGATTGAAAATGCTCCTATATTTATTCAAGAATTTGAGGATACAAGTTGGCCTCTAAAATTAAGGGGAAAAGAAACAAGTGAAAAAATTCATAAGAATACTTAGAGCCAGCAATAGGGCACAGTGATATCCTATACTATGTATCATCTATTTCTGCTACTTATTGTAAAAGATATAAACAAATTAGACATGTTACTGTTTTGGCTTTCTTATCAATGTGTTTCCTCCTCACTTCACACTCTTAATGAACTAGTTAGTATTTTACCATTAGTTTGCACACACATAAAATTCCACAGAGATGGAATAAAATTGTAGTGTTCTTAATACAGTCTTCATTCTTTGTGCACTTCCATCCTGCTTTGTCTGAATTCCAAGCTTGTATGAATTACTTTTTTTAGTAATTTTTTTTCTTTGTTGTTTGGTTTTTGTTTGTTTGTTGTGTTTGGGTTTTTTTGTTATTGTTGTTGGTAGTGCTGGTGGTTTGGGGTTTTTTGTTTGTTTGGGTTTTTTTAAGGGAAAGTGAAGTCACACAAAACTGGGACCAGTGTTGTTTAATACCTTCATTAATGATATTGACAGTGGCACTGAAAACACCCTCAGCAAGTTTGCTGGTGACACCAAGCTGGGTGGTGTGGTCTATATGCCAGAGGGATGGGATGCCATCCAGAGGGACCTGGACAAGCTAGAGAAGTGGACCCAGGTGAACCTCATGAGGTTCAACAAGGCCAAGTGCAGGGTCCTGCACCTCGGTTGGGACAACCAGAGATATTAATACAGGCTGGGGGAAGATACACTGAAGAGCAGCTCTGTGGAAAAAGACCTGGGGATAGTAGTGGATCAAAAGCTGGACATGAGCAACTAATGTGCAATTGCAGCCCAGAAGGTCAACTGCATCCTGGGCTGCATCAAAAGAAATGTGGCCAGCAGATCAAGAGAGGTGATTCTGTCCCTCTACTCTGCCCTGGTGAGATCTCATCTGGAGTGCTGTGTCCAGCTCTGGAGCCCCCAACATAAGAAGGAGGTGGACCTGTTGGAGTATGTCCAGAGGAGGGAAACAAAATTCAGCAGAGAGTCAGAGCACCTCCCTTACGAAGACAGGCAGAGGAAGTTGAGGTTGTTCAGCGCGAAGAAGAGAAGACTCTGGGAGGACCTTATAGCAACCTTCAGATACCTGAAAAGAGCCTATAAGAAGGTTGAGGAAGACCTGTTTATTACAGCATGTAATGATAGGACAAAGGGTAATGGTTTAAAGCTAGAGAAGGGTAAATTGAGGTTGGACATTAGGAAAATGTTCTTTTATATGGGGGTGGTGGATCACTGGAATTGGTTGCCTAGAGAAGAGGGGGGGGCACATCCCTGGAGACATTGAAGATCAGGCTTGATGAGGCTCTGAGCAATCTCTTCTGGTGTGAGATGTCCCTGCTTATTTTAGGGGGGTTGGACTAGATGACCTTTAGAGGTCCCTTCCAACCCAAGACATACCATGATTCTATGATTCTATGAAACAAGCACATTTTCTGGACATGCAAATACAACACAAGCAATACTTGTCAAGTGTGGAAAGGTAGGTACAACCAAAATACATATAAAAGTACAAAAGATGCTTCCTCTCTTGCACTGCTTTTTAACTTTCTGAACTTGGACATTCTGCTAAAGGATCAAGACCATTTATAGTAGTTCCAAAATGCTGACTTTGTTAATGCACAGACCTCAGCAGGACAAGGAGTGTAGAGAATGATTGATTGAAATTCAGAACATCTTACAAAATGATTTGTTTGACATAGCCAGCAGGGACCTCTTGTTTGTTGAACTTATTACTCATTCATGTATTCATGAAAAAAAATACAATAAAAGCATAATCCCTCCATAGTGCCTGAATGATCACATTGAAATGAACCCAGAGCTTTGCAGTGCTAAGCAAGGTCTTTATTTTGCAACAGAACAGTTTTATATTGCATTATCATTAGCTGAGCCTGGATTTTACATTATGAATCAGCAAGGGAAATTTAACTTGCATCATAATGTAAGGTTATGCTAAAAATCAGATATTAAAAATACACACGTATAATAGCAACTGTTCATGTGACTTTTTAATTTTCTTCTTCCTAAATGATTTACCAATTACAGTGATAAAAGTAACTAAGACTGTGAATCTTTTTGCATTTTGACAACTATAATGTAAGTGAAAAGATATATAGAAACAACAAATAGTCTTTGGTGATTTCAAAGAACTTCTTAGAGTAAACCAGTGCTACAGGAAAAAACATCTGTTATTTGAAAAGTATTACTGAAAATATATAAATCACAGAATCACAGAATCTTAGGGGTTGGAAGGGACCTCGAAAGATCACCTAGTCCAACCCCCTGCCAGAGCAGGGTCACCCAGAGCACATCACACAGGAACGTGTCCAGGGACGTTTTGAATGTCTCCAGTGAAGGAGACTCCACAACCTCTCTGGGCAGCCTGTTTCAGGGCTCTGTCATTCTCACAGGAAAGAAGTTTTTTCTGGTGTTTACATAGAATCTCCTATGTTCCAATTTGCACCCGTTGCCCCTTGTCCTGTCACTGGGTATCACTGAAAACAGCCTGGCTCTGTCCTCCAGACACTCGCCTTTTACCTATTTGTAAACATTGATGAGGTCACCCCTCAGTCTCCTCCAAGCTCCAACCTTGCTCCCTCAGCCTTTTCTTGTAAGGGAGATGTTCCACTCCCTTCATCATCTTTGTGGCTCTGTGCTGGACTCTTTCAAGCAGTTCACTGTTCTTGAACTGAGGGGCCCAAATCAGATTGTGAAAACACTGAGAAAATAAAGGACAACATTTTAAGGAAAAAGTTCTTATCATAATCCCTAGCACTGAACAGTGCTTACATTCACAAATGTGAATGGGATATAAATAATTTTACTGTACTGTAAGACACCATACAATGCTTGATTTTCCATTCCTTAATAAATTTCTCTGCTTTTTTGGATGTTTCTATTCAGCTTGCTCTAGTACTATATTGTATATTAACATCCTGTCTTATCTTGAAGACAAATATATTTACACACTGGGGGCATCAGGTTTTACTTTTGTAATTTCCATAATTTGTTATTTATTTTCAACTACTTGGTAAGGCACTGTTATTGTATCTGACCTTGCTGTTGAACTAAACCAAGAAGGCTTTTAGAAATCATTTTAATTAGTTGTTTCTGCTTGCTTCAAAAAGAATCTCCCCTCTTCTCTGCTAAATGCTTATAATTTGTAATCGAAGAATAAGGAGTCCTTCTTGACTTTGAAAAGTCTGGGTCAGCCTTCCATTGAATATTTTATCAGTTTCTATCAACCAGACCGAAAAGTTGAAAAAGCCTTCAGTTAACATGGTATCTCTGACTGCACTTAAAATAATTAGTTTTTCTAAGGGATGGAGAAAATAATTAGGCCCAATTCAGCCTTCTAAAGCTAAGGCTAACCAGAAGGGTTATCTGTCTTATTTCTCAATATGAAAGTTCCAGGCCTCCTACTTAGCTGACACCTACACTCTTTGCCTTCCAAACAACCTGCTTTCCCTTTCATTAATCTCTATTCCTACTCCTTCAATCAGACAAAAGACTTTAGTCTGTAAAGGTTGTCTGGTTGTTACTTTCACTGTTTGCAAAGAATGTTGATGGATATCAAAAAATTTAAGAATTTTTTAGGAAGAGAAGTCTTCTGCTTCCTGTTCCTGTGATTTAAGAATAGGAATTTTGCATAATGTCATCTGAACTAAGGGAAAAGGTCCAGTGTAATCTCTGAGTTGATGCGCTTTGACACAGTAGGACAACCAAGCCTGTAGTAAGGAAAGGTTTCAGCCTTTCTAAGTATATAGCACATTACTACTTGATCAGAGAGTCACTTATGGTCAGCTTCAAAATAACATCAACAAGATTCTAACACCATGCACAATTTCACTGTGTTTTGTAAAGTGTTGGGGTTTTTTGCTTGAAATTTTTAAAATATTTCTGTTTATCTACAGTCAATGCCACAACCTGTTACTCCTGGTATGCACTTTGCTGTAGACCTGCTGTTACTACTGGTATGCACTTTGTTGTGTTCATACACAGAAAGATGAATATTGATACCTCGAAGACAATAGTGTTATTTTCTAGATAATGGTGAAACAGATTTTAAAATAAAATTTTATTCAACTGGGAAAGAGTGCCAATTTGTTATCAGCTTGTCATCACTTCACCAGCTACTTCAGAAATAAAGTAACTATTTTTGCATTCTTTTCTTTTCCATGTTATTAATAGTTTGAGCTATAAATCAACAGGAAGTCTAAAAATATTACAAGCAACTATACACCAGTTAACAAGACATTCTGCTAACAACTCATTTAACAATAAAGCTTCCGATGCTTCAGGGACATGCAAAAATGTCATTTCATATGCAATATCAACATTACTTCAAATGGTGACTGTGATTTGGGTCAAATTGGAAATTTTCAGAAAAATAAATCAGGTTAACAAGCTCATAAATTGCAGAGCTTAAATTAAAAGGACATTATTTCAGACAAGTAAGAATTGGAAAGTGCTTGCACTAGAATTAAATGGTCAGAAAATGGGAAACAATTTCATTTTCAGAAACATAATTATAGCCTCCTAGGAGAATCTCCTAACAGAACACAAGTGCTTTGCATGATGAGATGGGAGAACCTTTCTTCAGTTCAGCAGTAAAATAAACACCTAAAAAAGTGGCCTCCCCTTCCACTTCTTTTCAGAGATAAGGGGTCTACAAAAAATTGACGAGTTGACAAGTGCCTCTGTATTCTCCTGTCTGTTCTGAGCACGTTGAGGACTCCATTTAATGCTTTGCTAATCTTACAGTAGTTTCAATTAGAAAAATTTAATTTCAGTTATCAACTTTCAGTCTTATGACAAGGTCTTTTTTTTCCAAATCAAGGATACGAAGTTTTCAGGCTAGTCTATACCATGCAAAAAACTATGCTGACGGTATAGCCTACTGTATCTGTAAGGCAGACAATGCTGCTAGGCAGAGATGGTACCTCTGTTTACAAAAGTATAACTGTATTCACGTTGACGAGGATTAACTGGTTAAGTAGTACTGATTAAATAGTATTTATGGCAGCTTTACAGCTTTCAAGACTTTGATTAGCTCACCTGTGTTTACATAACACCACACTGAATTATACATCATAACTTTCCAGAGCCTTTCTACCAGTCCTTCCCCTCAACCAAAGCTCTTGCAACCAGAAGCTACCCAGATGCTTTATCTGGAGGAATCATCTCCTTTCACTCTAAGGCTGCTGAAGCAAGATTTTTGAAGTATAACTCTCTTAAAATCTGGATCCCTCTCTCCTGTCTTAAAGGATGTCCAATATCCATGAGGTAATCACGTGCAAGCTTGTCATCTTCCAAAGAAAATAACCTCCCCCAAAAAAATGAATCTTACTTTCAACTTCACACTGAAGTTGTTTCTAATCCCTGCCTATGGAAAGCTCCAGCTCTTCTCTTGTACCTCACACTCTGTGGTCTTCTTGCTTTCACTTTCACTTTTACTTAATCTAACTAAAGCTACCTTGACTTAATCAGCCTCTACTTCTTAATAATCTATACTAAATATTGCATAAATCCTTTTGCTAATCCATCTTCAATGGTTATTGTATACAATTTCCTGTATCAAATGCTAACACAGTTCTGCTATGACAGCTAGGAACAAGCAACAGGACCAAATCCCAGACAGTAACTGTCACCTATAGGAACCCTCCTAAGGGACACTTTAAAGGCCTTCCTTCCCTCAGACTCTTGATAGAATCTAATTCTTGCATGCCTTTTATTCACAAAATTTATCTGACCTCCCACCATCCTAGTCAGGAAACACCGAGCTGAACCTGCTCTAGCAGAGACTGCTAGATATTTACTGAGAAGGACCACGCATACTGTGACAGCAGCTCAGGAAAACAGCAGAAGTGTGTCTTCTGCTACACTGAAGGCCTGATCAATGGTCAGTTTAAGTCACTGGGAGCCAGTGGGTTTCAAAATCTTGCTCATCCATACTAGGAAAAAAAATACAATTACCCTGTTTAGCATACAGTCATTCATTATATACATAGATTTGCACTCATTATCCACTCCCTATTTAAACATTACTAAATCTCAAAACTTGTTAGAAAATCATTCATAAAAAGTTTTCCATTGACCTTAACACAGAGAGATTAACATTGAAATGTTTGAGAGCAGTAGTCTTTCCTGCTCACGCCCAAGTGTTTTGCTAGCTGATTTCAACAGGGTGTCAAAATGCCTGTGATTAAACAAGTGAAAGCTCTTGTTCTCACATGAAGTTCATTTTAAGATCAAGGCATCAGTCAGTGCAGCTTTAGCAATGGCAATTTTATTGTAGCATGCAAATATCCAAAATGTTACCATGGAACTGAATTAAAAAGACTTTGACAGTCAATTTTTATTATAATAGTTACATGGTCATGACTTAAACTCCACAAATGGTAATTTTCATACACATATTTGAATTAAAGATTTATATGCATTGAGGACAAGTTGTGGTTAGCATTGTAATACCAGTGCAGGCCATTCAGGATATAATTTGCCTCTGTATTCTCACAAATATTTTTCTTGGTTGTTTGTTTTGGTTTTTTTAACCTAGTCAGGTGTCATTCAAAAGGGTAAACTCCTGTCTTTGGAGATAAAAAAACTTAAGGAAATTGCTTTCAATCTGATCCTGAGCAATCAAACATTCAGCTGTTCGATATTTCAGAACATCATCACTACCAATTAGAATTGGCTTTTGTGAAGTAGTTTTTTAAACTGCAGTCAAATAATAGCACAATCTCCCTGTGAGTTGATTTTGGAGTAAAACAGAAGAAAGAGAAAATGAATGGAACAGGATTACCCAAAGACATTTTAAAATATAGGTTTTGTTATTATATTAGAAAGAAAAACAATAACATGTAATTTAATTTTATTTCCTGAATGGTTGGAGAAGCAAGAAGGAGGAGAAAAGAGTGAAATAGCAGACTAAGCAAAATAAACCTCTTTGTAGCAGATATTTCTGAGTGGTTTATCAGGACATACCAAAATACACTTTCTAGTGGTCAGAACCAAATATAATAGCTATGCCAGAGGTAGAGTAGATTTGTGGATTCTGATACGAAAACAAGCATCCGGAATACTCACTTTAGCAGAACAAGTGCAGCCCTAGAATCACACAATCATAGAATGGTTTGGGTTGGAAGGGACCTTAAAGATCAACTACTTCCAACCTCCCTGCCATAGGCAGGGACACCTCCCACTAGACCAGGTTGCTCAAAGTCCTATCCAGCCTGACTTTGAACACTTCCAGGAAGGGGGCATCCACAACTTCTCTGGGCAATTCGCTCCAGGGTGTCACCACTTTCATAAGGAAGAATTTCTTCCTAAAGTCTAACTTAAATTTACACTCTTTCAGTTTAAAGCCATCACCCCTTGTCCTATCACTCCATGCTCTTGTAAAAGGTTCCTATCCACCTTTCCTGTAGGCCTCTGCAGGTGCTGGAAGGCTGCTATAAGGTCTCTCCACAACCCTCTTCCCTGCAGGTTGCACAACTGGAACTCTCCCAGGCCATCCTCACCATCCTTTGATCATGTTTGTGTCCCTCCTCTGGATTCGCTCCCACAACTCCATAGCCTTTTGTGCTGGGGGCTTCTGAACTGGATGCAGTACTCCAGCTGGGTCATCTCATAAGAGTAGAGTGGGAGAATCACCTCCCTTGATCTACTGGCCACACTTCTGAATTAGCTGTGTGTATAAAACACATCACTGGTGTCATGTAATGATACCACTGGTAACTATGATTCCTGGTGATCTTTGATGAGATGAGGGTGATTAGGCTTGAGAGCTCTTTGAGAGGATAAGTCATAAGCACAGTCTTGTTTCTTCTACAGTTTTCCTTACTTGTGCCTGACTTTTTCATGTTACTTGCCACTCTCCTACCCCTTTACATCCTCAGGGGGAGTATAATCTGTTCCTGATACTGCTTATTTGGTGGTGAGGGGGTGTCTTATAGTTATTCTCGTGTATTTGGCAGGAAGTCCTGTGAATTTGTAGTCTCTTATGTTTTTATTATCCTTTGCAATTTGCCTCCTACATGCAACTTTTACCCTTTGGTGGTCACATGATTCATACTTCCGTAAAATAGTTAACAATTGGGTATGGCTCTGCCATCACAGTGTTGCAAAATGCTTACAGACTGGTTTTGGTTACGCTACTTCAATACACTTATATCATAGAATAATAGAATCATAGGGGTTGGAAGGGACCTCTGAGGATCATCAAGTTCAACCCCCCTGCTGCAGCAGGAACATCTAGGGTAGATCACACAGGAACATGTTCAGACAGGTCTTGAAAGTCTCCAGAAAAGGAGACTTCACATCTCTGGGCAGCCTGTTCCAGTGATCCATCAACCTTACAGCAAAGAAGTTTTTCCTCATGTTGAGGTGGAACTTCCTGTGTTGTAGCTTGATATCGTTTCCCCTTGTCCTATCACAAGGCACCACTGAAAAGAGACAGGCCCATTATTGACACCCACCCTTCAGATATTTGTAGACATTAATAAGGTCCCCTCTTAGTCTCTTAGTCTTCTCTTCTCAAGACTAAACTGCCCCAGGTCTCTCAGCCTTTCCTTGTATGACAGATGTTCCAGTCCCTTAATCATCTTTATAGCCCTGCCTTGGCCTCTTTCCAGTATATCCCTGTCCCTCTTGAACTGGGGAGCCCAGAATTGGACACAGTACTCCAGATGTGGTCTCACTAGAGCAGAGTAGAAGGAGAGGAGAACCTCCCTCCTGGACACATTCTTCTTAATACATCCCAGGATACTGTTGGTTCTCTTGGCCACAAGGGCACATTGCTCTCCCGTGGATAACTTGTTGTCCACCAGGACCGCAACATACTTCTCCATGGGCCTGCTTTCTAGCAGGTCAGTCCCTAGTCTATACTGGTGTATGGTGTTTTTTCTCCCCAGGTGCAGAGATCTATGCTCATTCTTGTTGAACCTCATTAGGTTCATCTTTGCCCAGCTCTCCGGTCTGTCCAGATGTCACTGAATGGCTGCACAGTCTTAAGGTGTATCAGCTAATCTTCCCAGATTTGCGTCATCAGCAAACTTGCTGAGGATACACTTTGTCCCCTCATCCCGGTCATTGATGAAGACGTTAAAGAAGACTGGGTCCAGTATTGACCACTGGGGAACACCACTAGTCACAGGTCTCCAACTGGTCTCTGCACCATTGATCACAATCCTCTGGGCTCTACTGTTCAGCCTGTTCTTGATCCATCTCACTGTCTGCTCTTCTAACTCACACTTACTGAGCTTATCCACAAGGATGTTATGAGAGACAGTGTCAAAAGCCTTACTGAAGTTGAGGAAGACTACATCCACTGTTCTCCCCCATCTATTCATGCTGTCACTCCATCATAGAAGGCTATCAGATTAGTCAGACACAATCTTCCTACAATGAATCCATACTGGCTACTCCTGATAACCTTCTTTTCTTCCATGTGTTTAGAAATGACCTCTAGAATTACCTGCTCTATCATCTTTCCAGGGATGGAGATGGGGCTGACCAGTCTGTAGCTACCTGGGTCCCGTTTCTTGCCCTTCTTGAAGACTGGAATGACATTAGTTATCCTCTAGTCCTCAGGCATCTCTCCTATTTTCCTGTTTCACTTCTGCCAGCTCCATCAGAACACATGGGTGCATCTCATCAGGGACCATGGATTTGTAGATGTCCAGTTTCCTTAACTGATCTTCAACCCAATTTTCCTCAATCAAGATAAAGTCTTCCTCACTCCTCACCTCTTCTGTGGTCTGGAAGGTTTGAGAATGCTGAGGGTCAGCCTTAATGGTAAAGACAGAAGCTAAGAAGGCATTAAGTAAATCCGCTTTCTCCATGTCCTCCATCACCAAGTCACTAGCTTCATTCAGCAGTGTGCCCAATTTTCCTCTGGTCTTCTTTTTATCTCCAATGTACTCGAAGAAGCCTTTCTTGTTGTCTTTGACTTCCCTTGCCAGTTTTCATTCTAAGGAGGTGTTATCTTTCCTTGTTGCAGCCCTATGCCCTCTGACCACATTATTGTATTCATCCCAAATGGTCAACCCCTTCTTCCATGAACTATAAAATTATTTCTTTCACTTAAGTTTGTTCAGAAGTTCCCTACTCAGGCATGCAGGTCTCCTGGCTCTCTTACTTGTTTTCTTACTCTTCGGGACATTTTGATCTTGACTTTGGATGAGGTGGTGCTTGAATATTAACCAACTCTCCTGGGCCCCCTTTCCTTCCAGTACCCTATCCCATTGGATTTCTCCAAGCAATTTATTGAGAAAGTCAAAGTTAGCACATCTGAAATCCAGGGTTTTAACCCTGCTAGATGCTCGGTACCGGCTGCACATGATTCTGAAATCTACCATCTCATGGTCACTACAAACAAGGTTTTAATGTCTTCTACCAGTCCCTCTTTGTTTGTCAAACTAGGTCTAGAAGTACACCTCTCCCTGTTGATTCCTCCACCTCCTGAGTCAAAAAGTTATCATCAATGCACTGGAGGAACCTCCTGGACTGCACTTGCCTGGCTGTGTGGTCTTCCCAGCAGATATCAGGGTGATTGAAGTCCCTCTTGAGGACCAAGGTCTGCGATCATGAGGCAACTCGCAGCTTTCTGTAGAAGGCCTCAACAACATTCTCATCCTGATCAGGTGGCCTGTAATAAACACCCCAAACCATGTCCCTCATATTAGCCTGCCGCTTAATCTTGACACATAGGGTCTCAATCTGCTCTTCATCTGCCCCCAGAGACAGCTCAATACGTTCCAGTTGCTCTCTAACATAAAGAGCAATTCCACCCCCTCACCTTGTTGGCCTATCTTTCCTAAAAAGGACATAATGATTCATGACAACATTCCAGTCACGTGAGCTATCCCAACATGTCTCAATGATTGCAATGAGACCATGGCTGTGCAACCGCACACAGTTGTCTAGTTCTTCCTGTTTATTCCCCATGCTGTGTGCATTAGTGTATAAGCATTTCAGAGAGGGAAAAATACTAGCATGCTGCCCCACAAGTGCTGAGCCACAACACTCAGACATCTCTCTAAGATGCCCAGCTGTATTCCCAATCCCCTTCGAATCTGGTTTAAAGCTCTCTGGATGAGCCCTGGTAACTCTTATCCTTTTGTTGCCCCCAGGCTCACTTCCAGTGGGCCTGGTTTTAACCCCTACCCTCTTCAAACCTAGTTTAAAGCCCTCTCAATGAGCCCCACTAACCTCCGGTCAAGAATCTTTTCCCCCTTGTTGATAGTTCTAAATCATTTTTTGCTAGCAGAACTGGTGCCATGTAAACATCTCCATGACCAAAAAACCCAAAGTACATGCAGCAGCATTAGCCTTTAAGCCATTCATTAATCAGCTATGTTTTCCTAACCCTTTCAGCTTTTCCTACCACTGAAGGAACTGAGGAAAAGACCACCTGTGCTTCTGATCCCACAAGAATTTGGCCCAGTTCTCTGAAACCCCTTTTCATCATCCTAGGACTTGCCTTGGTAACCTCATCAGTGCCCACCTTCATGACCACTAGTGGGTAGTAATCAGAGGGCCACACCAGGCGTGGATGATTCTTGGTAGCGTTGTTAATCCAGGCCCCAGGGAGGCAGCAGACCTCCCTGTGGGGTGGTTCTGGCTGGCATATGGAGCCCTCAGTTCCCTTCAAAAGATAATTTTCCACAACAATGACCTTCCTTTTATTCTTAAGAGTGTCCTGGTTTGAACCAAGATGAAGCCAATTTTCCTTTTACTGATTTATTTTTTTTCCTTCTGCAAGCTTTCTTTTAACTAGCAGCAAGTTTTCCAGCTAGTGGACTTGTAACACTGGAATGTTCATGTTACTGCTGAGACTCCATGATCCCTTCTTAGCTCTGCCACCACAGAGGCTACTGAGGCAGAAGAATCGTATCTGTAACTAGACAGACAGCAAAATTGGCCAGAGATATTCCATTCCATATATCTACAAAAACTCAGAGGAAGGTCAGAGATCACAGAAGACAACTTCTTTCTTGCTTCTTCTTCCCTTCTCTTCTGTCCATGGTTGGCATCCAGGCAGGACTCTGTCCGTCCATCACTGTTGACCCCCAGGCTGGAACTCTCCTGATCCTCACCACTCTGCACTCTCTCCAGCAGCTCCAGGACATTTCGGGACTGCTCACAGCTCAGAAGATGCCATGGGAGTTGCTGGGGCTGGGAGGAGGCAATAGGGGTTTGCACATTCCTGAGCACATTTGTATATAATTGTACATATTTTCTTTTATCATTAGTGTTTAATTAAAGCTGTGTTGTTTAGTTTTCAAGCCAAAGTCTCTCTCTCTCATTCTCTATCTCCCTCCCTACCTGGGGGAGAGGATCAAGAGCATTGTTGTCTCTTCTTTAATTGCCGATCCTGAGTAAATCCATGACACAGAGGCAGTCCTAATGCATGCCGCTTACTGCCTTAGCTTTATCAGTAGTCTCAGTTATCTGGTTTTACAGTTTGTTTTGTTCTGTTAGGGCACTTTTGAAGGTGTGGGAGGCCAGGACGGGGTTCCTCTGCTGCCCTGAGCAGGGGCCCGCTTCCAGTTCCCCTCTTCTCTCAAGTCCCCTACTTCTGCCTGGTGACAAGAGGGCAGAGGATCCTCTACTTTTTGTGGAGCCTCCACCTTGTGGCTCTGTATCAAGGATGTCAGGGTGTTACTCCACCAACCTCTCTTTCACACTCCCAGATTCTCCTTAATCTTTCCACCTCCTCTTTCAGCTCAGCCACTAGGCTGAGTAAGCACTCATCTGGTCACCGTGTACGCAGGTGTTCTCTCTGCTATCCTCTGATATGAGTGACAGGCTGAGGCATTCTCTGCAGCCAGACATGGACATCTGCATCTTTGAGAGGGACCTCTGTCTGGGTTGCCACAACCCTTCTAGCAATGGTTTTTGCTCAAGTGAATACCATGGTTAGGTCCTCTTCTGGGGGACGATGACCATGAGTTAGTATTAATTATACCCTGGTCAGTACATTTATTTCTACATGACAGGCCTCTGTTTTGGCTGCAATTAGGTGTTTTGCACTGTCCCTGTGCCTGCTGTGGAACTTACAGGCTTCTCAAAACAAAGCAAAAGCCTCCCCGTATTAGCTATTCAAACTGCATAAAACCTTTCTGGCAAAGGAGGTTCAGGGCAGTAGAAACAGGGTCAGTAGAAACCTCCAACTTCTGGCCTTCTGCCTTGCCATATTTCATACAGTTTAGCAAGACAAATAACAAATGGTCTTGCTTTATGTTAATTATATTTGTCTATAAATGTAAGTTATTTTATTTAGAAATGTAATAATAAACCACATTAACAAAATAACATAAGCATTTCTCCAAACAACATTATGTGAAGGAATCTTATTTTTAGGGACTAAAATGCATGTGATACAGGTTGAGGAGTAAAACCATGTGCAATTCAAACAAATATTCACAAATAATCTATTTTTGCAACTTAACATAAGTTTATTTGTTATTGTTTTAATTGTTTTATTTGGATTGAGTTTTTAAAATATTGTTACTTGTGGTATACCCTCTCCACTAATACTTCAAGATGAGATACTTTGGACCCTAAACATAAGCAGCAACTACTCTCTTGGACAAACAATCAAAGTACACTGAAATGAAAGCAGCAAATTGCTTATTTTGTGCCTTCTGCCATCAACATGACATATACTTGGACAACATAATACACTCATGTTCGTGCTAGAATAGCATGATGGTGTATATTAGTAGCAAGATTCTTTCTGAGAAAGTGGGGTTTTTTTGTAGTTGTTTGAAGATTCCAAATTGCTTACATAATTTCTTGGACGAGTACTATGTCAATTCAGATTTTTATATTCACCTGGAAAACCTAACATATGAAAAGAAAAAAAACCCATAAACCATACAACACCATTACCATTACACATTATGCCTCTGCAAAGCAAAAAATGCCTGTAGTAAAAAGCACCACACTGATTTAAACTCTGCTGTCAAAATTTGCTTCTTTTAGGCCCTAAGGACCAATAGACTCTTACAGGGAAGCAAATCTGGGTCATACAGACAGGCAAAGCTCCTACTACTGATTATTCACAGTCAGGTCCCCAGGAACTCTTACTGCATTTCATATTTT
This sequence comes from Apus apus, assembly GCF_020740795.1. Taxonomy (NCBI): domain Eukaryota; kingdom Metazoa; phylum Chordata; class Aves; order Apodiformes; family Apodidae; genus Apus; species Apus apus. Next base: position 62,774,441 of record NC_067312.1, on the reverse strand, counting down.
TTCAATTTGAAAGAATGTACTAATCTTGAAACCTCCTTTTTCCCAGAAATGTAATCCATCAATAAAAAAGAAACATCAGCAAAAAAAACCCAAAACCCTGCAGAACTGATATTTGCCTCTGATTTTCCCTTAAGTGTTCAATAAATTAATATATGACTATCCAGCTCAAAAATCATTATCCAACCGTATTGTCCATAATCAGAAAATAATATTCATTGATGTAAAACTAAGTTCAGAGCCTCTGTAGCTAGGCAGAGCTGTGACAGCCATGTTTTTCACAGCCTCCTTTTCCTAATTGCATTTGTATTTTTGTTTCTGGATCAAGCAAATCATACAAGGGAACCAAGTCTGACAGTTATGTTACTGTTACAGTACTTAACCATTCTCTTTTTTTTGCTGTTTTTCCCATCTCCTCGAACTGCACAATGAAAAGTGGTGTCTTAAAAAGTTACTCTTTTACTGAAGTGAGAGAAAAAAAGAGAGGGCTGAAAAAGAAGTAACACTGGCTCAGGAGAAGTGAGAAATTTAGAGACTTGGTTCAGAGACTTGCAGGTGTTGACATATTCCCATCAATGCTATTGTGGTGCACTATCTTTATTCCCCTATCTTTATGATTAACATCCATGTTTACAGTACATAAAAGCAACAGCTTTTGAAAAGCTACTCAAATAACAAGGAGGACAGCAGAGCATATATTTGCAATAAGAATTGTTTTTCAAGTCAAAATATTTTTAACAGATCTCAAAAGAACATCATCGATACATCTGATTTGTACAGAAAAATAACAACTGATTGAAGATTTACTACATTTCACTCATATTACAGCATGTAAAATTTCATTTCTCTACCTAATCTCTTCCTTCATTTCTTTTCACTACCTGTGACCATACTATAAAATATTCAAGAATTTCCCATTATCTAAACATTCAAAACAAGGTTAAAATCATACCTGTGCACCAAGACAGTTAGGTATTTGGATGTAGTTCAGTTTGTCTTCCAGATAGGGACTATATCTGCTTGTGAATTCCTAAATAGTGTTTATATTTTTCCAAGGATACAGTCTTTATTCAACCTTCTCTAACTGTGTGAGAATTACTTGCAGAGACTTCTTTTGAGATATTCATCTGAGTATATCGGGTAGAATGTCATAAAACTTCTAAAACATTATAAAGAGCAGATCCTTCAGATTAGACCACATTCTTTTTCAATCAGATTGAAATGCAAGTAGAACAAGAGATGTCTCCTTACTGAAGATGCAGATGCAAATGCCTTAGATACTGATGCAAATGATAAACTACAAAGAAGGTTTTTCATGGTAACTCTACAACATTAGAACTTTAAATGGAGGGGAGGTGGTAAAGAGGGAAAAAAATGGATATGCTACTTGGATGTGACCATTTTTTTATGTGTATTAAGAGAGAATTTTAAATGGCCATCAGTTAACCTTAAGCTTAAAACCAAAAAGTAGCCCTGTAAAGACCAAAATTCTTGAGACTTTTTGCTTACAGTTTTCTCTGATTTTTCTTTACCAACAACCCTGGTCTTCCTTCCAGTCCCTATGTTTTAACTCCCACAGTAAGGAGGATGTGCTTGCTGAAGCTGGTGCCAAATGAAGGGGGAATGGTTGAGCTCTAAGTGCTGTACTGGACACTGCTCTTTTTTCACTGATTTTCAGGAACCTTGAATAAATGTAATTATCTTGGAGAAATCCAACTTTTTTTCAAAGTTGTTTGGAACTGACCAATTTTTTGATTGATCTACTTCTAGGTCTTTTATAACAGTCACTCATATATATCAAATGATACAGAAGTGTGGATATTAGCTTTTTTCCTCATCTGTTCTTGGTTTCTCAATTTGTTAGGGTGCTCAAATTACCTATGCTGGCACCTACTCTAAGATACAACTTTTGCTACTATTACTTGAAGGGATGAAGTTATTTATTTAGTTTGCACTGAGTTTTAGTTCAAAATCATTTTGAACTAAACATATTTCAAAAATCTATTTATAAGAAGCAGGATCATCTAAATCATAGAATCATAGCATTGTAGACTCACAGAATGGTTTGGGTTGGAAGGGACCTTAAAGGTCATCTAGTTTCAATCCCCCTGCATAGTCAGGGACACCTTTCACTAGACCAGGTTGCTCAAAGCCCATCCAACCTAAATATACAAGTAACACATTCCAACTGCATTATGTGCATGAAAAACAATGAAAAATACACTAGTTTGCGTAAGTGTATTCAGTTCAGGTGTTTATGCTTCAAAATACGTGTATAATACTGCATGTTCAGGTTTTCTTGACACATTTGTTATATTCAAAGGACTCATTTTTAAGAAATCTCAAGAGTAGCACTATATGGAGTACTGTTAACAGAAATAGTGTATTTAAGATGGAAAGAAAACAGGACAACACTAGGAAAAATTTTCATGAGAAAGGCGACAAATGTATCTCGATTTAAACTCTCTCTAAACTGGCAAATCTGAGAAACACGGCATCACATTTTCAAGCATAATCAATTAGACATACTTGAACACACCTACACAGTCATTCTAACCTTGTACATTTCAGTAGCAAGTGGACTGATTTGCTACCCGTTCTGTAGATTCAGGTGCATATTTACAGTCACAAAAATATATATTAAAAAAAGGCAACAAAATTGAACTATATCGACTCATCAGCTTCAGAAATTGCCAAATCCTTCAAGTAAACTAATTTCTTTTCAAAGATTTTACTGTGTTATGGTATTTTACTCTTCATAAGGAAAGCTTTCAATTTTATGAAAAGTACATGTTTTCCCTACCATGAACACATGCATTAAAATGCAAGGTTTTTATTATGAAAGCTATAGAAAAACATAAAAAATTAGCCTAACCAAAGTAAGCTAAAAAACCCCAAACATTTATTTGGGTATGACAGTTTAAAAGCTATGTTTGGGTCCAAACAAGTTTTATGGTCAGAGATTACCTCTTACATCAAAGGACATAAAAAATTACCAATACTCAACAAACACCGTGGGTTCCTTAACTTTTTGTACCCTAAACCTTTGTCAGCTCTCAAAATTGCTCATAATTTTTCTTTTTTACATGCAAATATTGGAAATGCAAGGTTATTTCCTAGGATGAACTGAAGCCTGCCCTTGAAGGCCAGCTGTACATACATGACCTTGAAGACTACTATCTTATTAAGAACGCCTACAAGAAAAGAAAAACAAGTTTAAAAAATAGTAACCATAAAAACATTAGGTACTGACCATGGTTTGAAACTGATTAAAAAATGTGTTCACATTTGGATTTGATAATACTGAAACCACAATACTGTAGGTCAAAGCTGCAGAACTGTTTTCAGATTTCAAGAGCTTCCTTTTGACTAGTTTTACCTGAGGTGAAATGATATAAGAATATTTTGGGGTTTCTGTTGATTTTGGCAATTAAATTAGTAATAAAAAAATAAGCACATTACACATCAAAGTACAATCAACAGCTACAAGGAACCCTATTAAACCTTCAAATTCAGTATCTACCCATTAAAATTCAGTTTTCCCAGAATAAACTGCTGAAATAGCAGCATGGAAAAGCCATTTCAGTACACACATGCAACTATTGCATAATAAGTTCAATTAATAAAAAAAAATGCCTGGTCTGAGGTATTATTTGTCTTTTGAGATACAATTACTTGTATCTCAGAATAACAAAGATGTTAGCAAAATATTTCGCTCATACCTTCCAAATTTCACTACTTTAAATTGCTCCAACTTAACCACATTTTAAACACAATAAAACTCAGCAACTATAATCTAAATAATACACTTACCACTCTTTTACTTATAAGCCTTGAAGCCTGAAAGTTACCATGGAAACAAATTCTATATTTCCACAAATTGAAAGAGCCAATTTAAAACAAACAAACAAAACAATGAAGTGAAACAAAAAAAAACCACACACACAAAAATAACTCATTGCTAACTACCCCTTATTCAATGTGTCAAGATGACAATGGCTGACCAGCTTGTAAGCAGTCAAGAATAATGACAGTGACACCCTCATTAATGAGTTAATTATTCGGGGATCCAAAGTAGCCTGATGTCAGAAGACCTTCTTAAAAAAAAAATAATAAAAAAAAGGATGCTGTTTCTTCCAAGAAGCATCTTTGCAGGGTATTTACTACATGTTAATGTGTGATAAGAGTGCCACTAAACCACAAATTAGCCTGTAACCCAAGTGGAGGCAGAACAGCTGGCTAAAGCTTCAAGAAGCATATCATCAAAGTGTTGCCTACATGAGAGAATTACAGAGAGATTTAATCTCTCACAGCTTTGGTTTCCTGCCTATAAATTGGAGATGGCAATGCTTGTAACTACAGATAATACTCGAGAAAGGTATTGCTTGTGTTTATCTACATGGTATTTAATCATGCAACACCACACAATTGCCATGTTGTGCTTTATTTATATTCTATAATGTTTATCTATGATCTTGAGCAACACAAAGACACTGCAACTCCTGAGGTCATCTCTCATGTCTATAGAGGTGAACAGATGCATCTCCTGATACCTATTTTATACCAAAGTCTGATAAATTTCAGATTATACATTATCTAAAAGCATCAAAACACAAGGGCTAGAAGCCATGAACATGCACTACTAGGGATCAGCTATCGTTGTTGGACCTAAGTCCATGGAATTTCTACTATTGGACAAATTGGAACTGGAATTCTTGGTTTTCCAGAAGTCCTTTTCTTATTCATAGGACATAAAAACAGTCACAAATGGTTCTGATATGGGAAGTTGATTGCAAAGTCTCCTGCTTCTGGGTGATACTACTCTCAAAATATCTAAGGCTGAGAGGCCATCTTCTTCCCATTCAGTTTGACATCAAATTTATCCTCTAAAATTTCATCATTCATTTTAACCTTGTTTAATCATTATATTGATCTTAAACATTGTGTCTTCTGAGAATGCCAACAAATGAAACAGTTCTGACAACAGCTTATGTCTTGAGGACACCTGTCAATTTTAAACCAGTTTCAAAGCACTAATGACACAGAAATACCTCAGACAGTAGCTGTTCTTAACCTAAACTGGATTTGAAAACACAATGTAGAACAGTTGTATTCAGGTTTTTCCACCTTTTTTTGAGTAGGTATTTCTGAGAGATCTCTGAAAAGTGGCAAGCCATTCATTAGGAATTTTGAACTCATACAACAGACTCACATACACTTAAAAAGTTTAAAATCAGGTATCATCTAGGAGTCAATATAAAATGCATTACATCTCTACCCTCATTACATAATAAAAAAATATAAAATATTTCTGCTTCTATTTTTTATTATTATTCTTTAATTCTCATAGTTTAGAAAGTTTCTTATTAAAAAAAAGTATTTTCTTCAGACTTAATTATAAAATAATAAAGCTGTGGAAAAGAAAGCAAGTAACTAAAGAATCTCTACATTTCTTTACTTAAAGTAAAATGTAAGCAATGTTACAGGGAATTAGTTTGTTTACTTTTAATTGTGATGAGACATAGACTAACTTTTTCCAGTTCTCTTAAAAAATAAATATGGCTACCATGGGAGTTGTTAAATCCTCAGTATTATTCCTCCATGCTGCTTCAATGAAAAAGTGAAATTATCTTTTAAAATTCAAACCACTCTTCTAAGTGGCACATAGTTAAATCAAAACTATTGTTAAATATAGATTTATTCTTCTTTTGTCCTAAAAAAAAAATTCCCTGATGAAAACCGATTAGGTATGTTATTTTTGCTATAAAAACGCAAATTGGCAAAAAATGCTACATGCTAGTTTTGGCTTTGTAAAGACCATTTATAATTTAAAAAAAAAAGTATCAATTTTCCTAGCACTGTCTGCACAGCATAAACATTCACTACTCTTTCTTAGAGTCCTCTTTCAGCATTTCAAGATGAGAAAAATCAGGTGTACATACCTCTCTAAGACATCCATCCTGTTTCAGATTTGCTGTTGTCTCTAGTCATTGAAGGAAAGTCAGTGACAGAGCTTGTAAGTAATAAGCATAATAAAAGAAAAAAGTAATAGATAAAGGAAAGAGGGGAGAGATGGGCAGGTTGGACTGAGCAACATGATCTAGGGTGAAGTGTCCCTGCACATGCAGGAGGGGTTGGAAGTAGATGATCTTCTACATCCCTTCCAAGTCACCCCATTCTATGGTTCTATGATTCTGACTGTGAGAGGGAATTGAATGTTTCTCCAGAGATGAAGCACAGAGGATGCTGATTAACTAATACCATCTAAACCAAAATATTTTTGGGGTGTTACATGTCAGCCAGAGCTTTAACAAGCAGAGTAACTTCATTTCTTTCTCTGTTAAAAAATATACAGTGATGATCATTGAAAAAAACAACAAAACAAACAAACAAAACCAACAAAAAACAGACCAAAAAAAAACCCACCAAAAAAAAACCCAAACCAAACAAAAAACATCACAGTCTCTGATTCAACTTTCTTTGTTTTATAAATCCTAGAAACCCCTCTGTATCTTGAGTCCATTCTCCTTATGTGGTTTGATCACCTCTAACCCTGTTCTCTTTCTGAGGCTGGAGCCTCAAAATCTATTTTTCTCTACATCTTTTGTCAAATAGAAAATTTTTTTTTCAAAATCTTCCATGATCTTTGCTTTTATAAAGTGACTACTGTATAACTTTGAAAGCATTGCTGCTTTTTGTAAAGTTTTTTTTCACATAGCAGTAGGGTTCACACACACTTGACCCAATATTAAATAGGATATACTTTAGCTATTCATTTCAAGCCATCCGTATTGTGCCCATTATCTGCCATGACAATTGTGTACTGTCTAGCAATTAGTATACATAAAAGTGTACAACACTATTTGTGGTTGAAGAATAATAATCTAGAGTTAACAAAATCTTTACTTTTCTAAGAAACAAATCTTTTCCATTTTTTTCCTAAAGTTACCTCACACTTCTTTTCATTTATAGTATCATCCCTAGTCTGCAACTTTATTGTGTTTCTTCAGAGTTTCCTTGATCTTTGCTTCAAGCTAATTTACTTTGCCTGTAGAAATCATGTTACTCTCCACTAACATAAACACGTTAATTTTACCACAATTTTTACCCAGAAACACTTTGCAGTTATTTCAAATAGCCAATTATAAGACATACTCTCATGCACAAGGAGTTAAACAATAAAGTTTCCATTTAGGATACTATAATCATAAGTTCTACTCTTGATTATCCTACTACCTGCCTAAAATTATTTCTTTGCAGAAAGAGCTTCCACAATTTAATATTTCCTTCCTTGGAAAAGCATCCACTAGGCAGAGTATACACACGTTTTAATCACTAAAAATATAATACCATTTGAAAAGAAATTGAATCAGAAAATTCTGTAGGAAAAAAATCAGATAACAAAATCTAACAAATATAAATACAGTTATAGATTGAACTGACTTTTTCTGTTGGTACCCTGTGAAATGTTTAACCATTGCCAGAATATTATCTTTGCCATTTTATTAATTTTATCTGCAGTGTTGTGTTCCCAGGCTACTACAAACACTGCACAAAGCCTTGTCTATAACATAAATAAGGTCTATATCTGGTTACCTAGCCATGACACAAACCATTTTCTATGAACAAAATGCAAAATTAAACATTAAAAAATTGCAAACCCTATGGAAAAGACAACTAAGGAGTTTTGCCAGTATATATATTATTTATATTTAACATCGATATTCTCCTGTCAAATTTTCAAGCAATGAAAGTGAACAATATTTAGGGTAATTTAATTTTGAATCTTATGCTAATTGTTAATGACCTTTGAACCTTGGAAGTAGTGCCACCATCCACATGGCAAATGTAATTATGGAATTTTATTTCCTATATGTTTTAAGCAATGGAACTGCTTTAATTGACACTGATATATATTTGTAATAACTTCTGTGTAAATTAAAAATCAATGCCAATTTTAGCTCCCTAGATAGTATTTTTATCGAACTAGTTACTTCTTTAGAACTGGAGACAAGAAGAAGCAAACATTTTGCAGAACGTACAATGTATGGTTTAAATCCCAGTGTAGTTTGCATGCACCTCATTTATGTTTAAACTTGTGTATCTCACACTTACATACACACAGACAAATCCCATCAGACCTAGGCTGCCTTCTGGAGTCTTTGCTTCCAGCTGATTTTTGACTGATTAAGCGTGCTTCACAATAACTAAATGGGATGGCATTGTACTATCTGTTATCAATGCTGCAGTGCACCATAGAGCTCCAAAACAGGAGTACACAAGAAACTAAAAGTAGCATTTATCACTTTATTTTTTTTTTAACTTTTTTTTTTTTTCAGTTTTTATAGGGCAATCTAGATTTATTAAACCATTCAACCTTGTTGTGTTTTCAAATAAATACTTTGCAAACACTGATAATTTGTTTCCTTCTTATTTATATTTTTTTTCTTTGTCACCAGACTTGCTGGTTAAATTCTGGAAAGCAAATTACATATATAAATATATAAAGGAAAGATACAACTTTCTATCAAGGAGGGTGGTTTTGTTTGATGTCAATAAAAATATCTTGCCATCTGGAAACAAGTATTCTTTACAAACTCAAATAAATTTCAGGCTAGGCTTTGAAATAGTCACAATAGCTACTATGAGGAGCGGAAGGTGTTTTTTGTGGCGTCAGCCCCAAAATTGTGTGAAATATTTTTCTATTGCCATAAAAATCACAGTAACTTATAATGTTTCGCTGAAAGTAAAAAGGATAGAGTATATTTTGAAATTACCTTCTACATTTAAATAGTCTTAACCATATAAACTGCGTACAAAATAAAGATGAATTGAGGAACAATGAAGAGATTAAGAATATGCACAGCTCAAAGGTCTTGCTCTCACACACAGCACAGGGCCACATTTGATCTCACAGTAGTTTATCCTGCTGTGACTATATAGACTTCACTATACTTCATCCTTTATATAAACACAAATACATACATAGAAAGCAAAGAGTTGCATAAATTTTACACTAGAAAAGAGAAAGAGATGGGAGATCTTAATTAGGAAGCACCCAGCTCTGTTCCAGTTCTGTTTGCAGAGGCTGTTTGTTCATATCATATTCCTTAGCAAGAAAGTTACTTTACATCATAACTGCAAAGCAGCAAAAACAGTACAATATTATAAAACATGAAAGCAATTTTTGCCTTTCAAAGAAATAGCATCTCTAACCTGTAATGGAAAATCACCCTAACCTAAATTAGCTGTTTAAATTAGAAGCATTAAACCATACAATTCCTTTATAATAATTTATTTTTGCTCCATGTCAAGTTGAGAACTCTCTTCTCTCTTGGATGCTTTCCTGGTCTAGTCACTCATCAGGATGTACACAGGACTCACGTTCAACAACGAGAAACATTTAACAGCCCTCTCGCTCCAGGCTCTTTTCAGCAAACTGGATTTGGGAAGACAGGAAACTAGCAAAAAAACAGACAACTTCAAAACATAATTGATTTCTGTTAGCTCACAAAAAGAACAGTTTTTATAATCCATTATTTAATTGTAAGGAACTTCTCATTAATCCCCTTTAAAAATATAAGAATGAGAAGAAAAAATTTCTAAGCTAGATTTTGTAAAGGCCACAGAGGCCCAAGCATAACCCAACACACCTGTAGTTATATTTTACTCACCAAACCTCGGACTTGTAATTTTCTCCTGATGTAGCCTAAAAGCACTTTATTATATTAAAGCTTATTGATGCCTGTAAGGCGCTTTTACCTACAGCCATTCCAAACGTAGTGAAATAATGCAACACTAATCTCTAAGACTTTTATTCCATAATAGATGTTTTTCTCACTAAATCAATTCAAAGGCTAATTGGGGTGGAAGGTGACTATCTCTAGTGGTTATAAATACATTTGCATTGCTATCAATCTTATACACGACCGATGTTTAACGAGGCTGAACAAAAGCTCAGCCCAGACTTAGAACAGCAAAACTCGGTCAAACATGCAGTCAATGCTGCCATCAAGTGTCAAAGCTCGCAGCTGCAGGACCCTCGCATCTCAGGCTGCCTCGCACACCTACCCAAGAGGAGGAGCACGACAAGATGTCAGGGGGGCGAGGTTATTTCGCTCAGCTCCATATCTGCCCTGTGGATTCCAACGCCGGAGCAGATCCTGCAGCAAGCCGATATTGTTTACCCAAGTTCCCTCCGTTCTTTTGAGCTCCTGAAGCTCAACGTGTTACCAGCTGCCACAGGTCAGGGGTGTAACAAAAAGCAGCAAACATCCCGTGACTATTTAAACCACAGAAGCCTCACCTCAAGGTCTAGACAGGCCAGAAAACGTTATTGATTCCTTTGATCTATCTTGGGCCATGTCTATATCCACACAGTCTAAGTCTTTCAAAGCAGTCACAAGTACATTTCATCCTCCTGGCCAATGAAGAGTCTCTTGTGATTTCCAAAATAGGCTTGCTCTCACACACAACCCAGAAAAAAAAGAAAGAAAAAAAAAAAAGGCAAACACTTAGCAGTTGTATTGGGCACATAATTTAAGGTGCTATATATAAGCCGCAATTTCCAGGTGTGAGAGACACAAGGACCCTCAATGCTCACCACATGACCATCTCCAAAAATTTACAAGCAAGGCTCTTAACAATATTCCTGAATAGGTAGAACAGGACATCCAAAACAAATAAATCCAGTTTACCTTCCAAAAAATCCCCAAGTTTGTCTGAAACAGGTCATAAGACTCTCTTCCTTAGACAACAAACAAATAAAAAACTGGGGGCTGAAGAATGTTTAAAAACATTTTTACAGCTCTTGCCTAATGAGAAATACAGAGCTATGAGAAAGAAAGCAGCTGTTCTTCCACCAGAAGAGTTATTTGAAGAAAGAACTATTTTGTTTACTTAGTTTGCCTGTAAAACAGTCAGATAATCTAAGTGAACTCAGTGACTCTTTCATCCATGCATAATTTCTGCATGCACAGCTTGCAATGAAGTCTATCTTCTTGAGGACAGGGTAATCTAAACCAACTGTTTTGCATACACCTGAAACTTTTACCCCTCAGCTAGACTGATAAAAGTATTATCCATGGAAGGATCATACCACATGAATGGCAAATATATGGAGTAAGCAGCCAATACAACCTTTATGAAGACACAGTGTAACTAGGTTCACTCCCCAGTTTTACAGCCAGAAAAAGCAGCCAATTGCTGATATGACAGAAGACTGGATTTACTGAAGCCAGATACTATGATTCAGGAATTTTGTTTTCATGTGCCTTAATGTTGCAGCAAACAGTTCATAAACTGCAAGTTATGATGTTAAGGCAACAGGCAAAAAATTTGAATTCTGTCCATTATTACTGAGGATTTGTACATATGTTGTCAGAAGACAGTATTTTCTCTGAAAATATTAATAGTGTAGCATGATTCATTACATTGCAAGTAAAAACAAGCTTGTCTCTCAATGAATACACAGGCTAAAACAAGTACTGAAATAGAAGTCAAAGCCTGAGGGAAAATAGCATCATGAAGAAAATGAACAGATTAAAGTTAGGATCAGTTAGAGACACAAATGCAGCATGGTAGTTAATAGCACTTTCTCTAACTACTGTGTCAATTTACACTGTTGTTTAAAAGGTATTAGGGGATACACTTGCCAGATGGTCAGAAAAAAATATATTTAAAAAGGTTTCTCTAAACTTAGGTAAAGAATTCAGGAGAAATGCAGAATTTAGGAGGCCGGCAGTTAAAAAGGGGAAGAAAATTACAAACAAAACCAAAATCCCCTCAAATGTGGTGTATTACCAGTTTCTTCATACAGTAGAACTAATGCACATTCTCAGAAGTTAAAATAAGAAAGACTAGGTTTTGGATAAGCAGTGTAAAACTAAGCTAGGAAGGTTAACAGCAAGATTTCCCAGTCATCAAGGGTATAAAGAGGTATGTGATAATTAATCCAGTGTAGAACATGGAAGTCAGTGTCAAACATGTTCTGGATACATGTAGATGTTTGTGTTCAGAAAGCTACTGGCAGCTTAAAAGAAGAAAAAGTAAAATTCACTGAGGTTATTAAACTGATAAATATTGCTTGTGACTGAGAAAGTTCCTGAACTATGGAATGCTAAGAGAGGTGATTACTGGGCTAAGCACTACTAAAGCTTTAATTTTCTCATATTATTTTTTAAGTATCTGATAGTTATGACTATCTGACCGTGACTCTGCTAAATATACATTCAGACTGCTGTAACATTGCTGTTCTTGTACTGTGACTTTCAAAACTTTATCTGTTTTCACTCTTAACATGAATTAAGCATATTTTGAATAAATACATTCGAAAAAAGTCACAAAAAATTATTAGAAATTTCCTTGTAATCACCTGTGCTGAGATTGCTTATCACTGATGATGAGCCATCTTTGTTTCAATACACTTCATTAAAAGCTTCACAGATGTTAGGTCAGACAACCTTCTATCTTCACATGAAACACTGACTAGAAGTGTTCTGCTGAGTTTCTATGCAAACTAATCTACTGCCTTTAGCTCTGCACCTTCTTTCATAGGTTATGATGGCTCACTGCTGCACTGTACTTACATTAGTGTGCTTGCTAAAGGTAAGGTATTAACAAGCACTAATAATTTACTTACACTAATAAGGACTGTTTAAATTTAAATCACTAAAACACTTCAGCAAAGTTCAGTGAGTGTGCATTTTAAAGTTGAAAATTATAATCACTGGTTCTTTTTCTATGCATTTTTTAATTTTGTTTTGATGTAAGAGCCACATTCATGTTTTAAAATAAACAGGTTTTGTTGCATGGAAAGATCATCCACATAAAAGCAGATGCAGTTTTTCTGCAGAATGAGGCCCTAGTTTGTATCACATTTTATCCAGCAGAAATGCCTTAGTTTTGTTACCGTGTATTAAAACAAAACTGGAGTCTTTTCAACCCAACAGCTTTCCTTAAAAGACTCTTATAGGTAAGTTTGACCTTTACATTATGAATTTCATTTCATTGTAAGCTCTTACATTTATAGTACTGCTTAAAATGAAGTCTCACTGAAATGTGACCTGGCAATTTCTGTCTACATTTACACACGTTAAGCTTTCTGCTGAACAGCAATCAGGCTTAAAGTGTAGTATAGTCAATGTAGAAATAGTATTTCTACATATTGCAGACAATGAAGGTCACACCAGCTTCACATAAAATGAAATGTAATTTTTCATGTTTTTCAATTGTGGCATACATTTGAAATTTCTTGTTACAATCCCTTGTAACACAGTGTTTGCCAAAATTGCATTTTAGCCCAACTCCCTTTCTCTCTTTTAAGTAAGGCATATAGTTTATTATCAGCACTTCCCCACCTCAGGATAAAAATACCAAATACACAGATTCAAAACATACTGAGCAATACAGTTGAGAAAAAACCCAGATCAAAACAACTAACCTCAGCCCTGTCTGTCCCCCATGCATTCTTATCCCATTGGAAAAATAATTTTACCTTCATAGAGTATGCATTCAACGAAAGGATCCCAAAGAGGTCTGTACGCTGTTAAGCTTCATGTTCTTATTGAACCAGATCAATAAAAATATCTGCACAAGTCTAGTTCTATGATGACAGATGTGGTTGTGCTCTAATTCAGCTTTCTGGACACTAGTACCTCAGCATACAATAGTCTTAAAAAATTACTGGAAGACTGACAATTTTAAATGCATTTTTCTAGTTAAAAACATCAGTTGCTTTTTTAATTAAGCAGATAAATATATTGATAAATATGCAGATATCATTAGTTGTATTCTGTAAGTATGCTTCTATTTTCACAAAAAATGCTCTATTGTACAATTTAATACAATGTAATTTCAACAAGTTGTAAAATATACAAATATTTATAAGCTAGTTCTAAAAAAACCCACATTTATAGCCTTTTTTGTAGACTAGTTACATGAGACTCCTACTGAACAGTCATAGGGTGTCACCAATTACAGAATTATTGAACATATTGAACACAAGATCAGTAATTAGGTTGGGGTTTTGTGTGTTTGCATTTTGGTTTTTTTAAGCAAAATATTTTAGCAAGAAAATGGAGCACATTCTGAAGCACTTGCTCCATTCCTGGTTACAGTTCCCAATAAACCATATTTTATTTGGAAATACCTAACAATTTTAGTCACAAAGCTCATACAGTAAAAATTTTCAAATGTCCACTCTATGTGGCAGCATTGCAGCACAGTTGAAATGCTAGTTTTGTATTGACAAAATGAGTACAAGATATTTTGGCTCAGAGCTCCTTCACTCCCTCAAAAGCTCCATGACAGTAATTCTAGACAGCCCAACTTCTGTCTCACAATCCTTACCCCTTACTCCTTCCTTCCCACACTGAATTAACTCTGGAAATATACCTGCTATGCAGTTAGCTTGGGAAAGAGAGGGAAATATTTATATGAGTGTCTGGTGAAGGTGGTTGTACAAATGCTTACTGTAAAGGAGTTACACATACAATGATGGGGACCAGCTGAGGCAGATAATGTATTTGTGAAAATACAGAACTCAATAGTAACAACTTCAACATTAACAGCAATCCAACCAAAGCATGTCAGCTGTATCCAATGGAATTCAGTTATGTCAATTTAATAAACTGTAGTACACTGACCAAAGAAAAGACATTACATGGAGATGGGGGTGGGGTCATTATTTTGGCAGCAGAGACACAAATTGCAACTAGTTACAGAACAGTATTGCCCATTATTGCACTTATATGCAATCTATAATTATGATAATTGAAAATGTAACTCACAATCCTGAATGCATAGTACTTTCAGCCCATACTCATCTTTTAAGCTATAAGCTCCAGTACAAAATCCCTCAAAAGCTGCATCTAAAAACCTGCTAGCACACTAACCATGAAACTCAATGCTAATACTGACTCATACATCCAAGATATAGATATTCACAGTTTTGTAAGTTCTTTGTAGACTTCAATATTGAGATGCAGTATTACAGAATGGTTATAGTGTGCACCAAACAGGACTAGACAAACAGACACAAGACAAAACAGTTTAGCTGCTACTGGCATGTATCTTGGCAAGGTTAAACTTTGCCTCATGGACCAAATTCAACACAGGCATTAGTATAGTAACTCTTCTTTAGACTGTGTCACTCCAAAATTATTTCCCTTTGGAATAATGCGGACCACTGAGTTCTATATGCTATTCTTTGCATAAATGACCTGATGTATAGCAATTCCAACATGAAATCAGGTATCATTGTGAAGTACCTCTGATATGCTCTCTGTATTGAAAATATAGCAGTTGCATATGACTCTTAGAAGAACTTCTATTGTACTTTTTAGTTTGCTAATAAGTCATCTAAGTTCATTTATGAAGGAAGTGCCACAAAGAAAATCTTCCCTGCCAGAGGTCTGAATAAAATTATCTTAATCAGAACACAAAATTATCGATCAACAGAAATCAGTCTAAAATGGTTGACCTTTCATAGCACTCCTAAAAATACAGTACTGAATTGGCTTAGTTTCTTGAATCATTCAAATGAACACCAGAAAATATTGTGTTGTTTTGTAAAGTACATATATAAGGATTGTGGGTTTTTTCTTCTTTTAAATATCTCAAAGTCTAGTGGGCTTTTAACCCACTGCCTTTTAATTTTTCCTCTCATATTCCTTTACACAGAGTATGCTTAACTCAGTAAGTTTCATACAACGACCACATCAAAGCATAGGGAAGGAGTTTCAGCTTTGAAGGACCAATAACTTTGTGTTATGTGTACACAGGTGTTAAGTTTAAAATCTGGCTTTCATCACAAAGTGTTGGATGCACTCATCTCTAAAGTGTGGCAGCAGTGTAGGAGAGGAATCAATTTGTAGTCCCTATTATAAAGTCAGGACTTTCTAAGATACTGGAACCATGAAATATAATTCAGATCCCAGAACTGACACACACTGTAGCTACCAATTTATCTACTACACAGACAAGATGTACTGTTAATTAGGTAAAACTTCCAGATATAAATTTTATATGTTTATGATTAATAAAGATATTTAACTATCAGATTTACTAAAATTGTCTCAATGCATCATTACACATTCTCATTAGGTTAAAGAAAAAGCTGAACTGTTAAGTCGTGCAGTGCTTGTAGTGAATACAGAACACACAGCAAGTACTAATTCAAGAATATGGCTTCCTCACTGAGGCTCAACTCTTCTTCAGAATGTCATTTTGGCTGGGGAACAGTCTTAAGACTAATCCATGTGGTCTGTATTTGTTTATTATATTTTATAAATACTACTCTTTACAAAAAATGAGGAGTTCATATCTCTGTTAGGAGAGTTTTGTACTCTAGCAATCTTAGCATTAAAACCATTAATCTGATTTTCACTAATAATAGGACAAACGAATCTAAAAAGGTTCTATGCTACTTATTATTCAATCCTTTATTCACTACTGTTCTCTAACAGCTCAAAGATTAAATGGGTCACTTCCACGCTGATCAAATTAAGTTCATATAAGCAACTGCTAACTTTTGAACTGACCAAACTGATCAATGAAGCAAATCAGAGTAACAGCAAAAGTAAGCAGAAAATACTGTGCACATTTTAACTATAAATATCCATTTTGCTTTAATACAGGCATAAACAATTTAAAGCAACACTGAAATAAAATAACACATTTTAATAGGAACTTTCTTAAGTTATGCCAAAAATTGATTCAAGTAAAGTCAGATGAGCATACTGTTGGTCTCCATTGAGTTGATTTAATTATCCATAGCTATAAAGTAAAACATATTAATATTACTCAAAAATATTTTATTTAAAATATATTTTTAAAAACCATTCTTTATACAACGGTCCTCTGAGCAAACTAGAGGTTTATACCAAGACCTGGTAACAATCACTGAACTGTTCTCTTTGGAAGTTCTAGCTTGTTAGTTGTTACAACTACCTACAAAATGTATCAGATTTGTGAGCACTGACAAAAAAACCTCCACAGATTGAGTACCTTGTAGTAAAAATGAAACTCCATGACACTAAAGAAAAACCTTTGTATTGCCCATCTGTAGAGAGAATTTTACATTGTGTTAATATATTTGCTAAAAGGAAATATCTGGCAGATTGAGAGTTTTCTCAAAACTGGCAGCTGTTTTTCTAAAAGGCATTTGGTAATTGCTTTGTAAAACAATATGGCTTTTATAAAATCTGACATCTCACCTGTCATTTTGATGTCAAAATACTTTTTCTCAATAGTTATTGCAATTGTTTCAAAAGTTACAGCATATATTCTTAAAAGGTGAACTAAAATAAAAAAAGATACAAAACCAAAATAATCAAGCATGTAAAGTATATGCATAGCTCCTAAAAGAATAACTACAAGATATCTGAAAAGACAATGCAAAATTAGTTTATCATTAATATAAATGTCCCAGAATTGAGACTGGACGCTTCCATTTCTCTTTTCAGGAGACCTAGCTAGCTGCTATTGCAAACAGGAAATTAAGAACCCCATAAGCACAGACTCTGAACCATCAGCTGTGAAACAGAACTTTGAGCCCTAAATTTCACAGAACCATAGAATTGTTTGGGTTGGAAAGATGACCTAGACCATCTCCCTCATGAAGGGTGGGAACATTTTTCACCAGATCAGGTTGCCTAAAGTCCGGTCCAACCTGGCATTGAACACTTCCAGCGAAAGGACATCCACAACTTCCCTGGGCCACCTGTTCCAGTGTCTCACCACCCTCTCACCAAAGAATTTCTTCCTAATGCCTAGCCTAAATCTACCCTCTTCTAGTTGAAAGCTATTACCCCTTGTCCTATGACTACAATGTCCTTGTAAAAAGTCCGTTCCCAGCTTTTCTGTAGCCCCTTCAAGGTACTGGAAGGCCACTGTAAGATCTCCCTGGAGCCTTGTCTTCTCCAGGTTGAAGAACCCTAACTCTTAGGCCTGTCTTGTTCACATTTCCCCAATTTAAAGACAAGATTGTCTTACAGGGCAGTGTCAAATGCTTTGCACAAGTCCAGGTAGAAGACATCTGTTGCTCTTCCATTACCCACCAACACTGTAACCCCATCATAGAAGGCCACCAAGTTTGTTAGGGATGATTTGCCCTTAGTAAAGCCATGTTGGCATGCTATCTTATCACTAGAGGCTTTGGTGAGAAGTCCGTTTCCATATTTTTTACAAGTGCACTGTATATAATGCAAGGCCTCAACAAGTTATGCACTTTCTCCTCTTGAGGCTGAACAACCCCAAGTCTCTCAGTCCTTCTTCATAGCAGAGGTCGTCATCACCTTTCTTCTCCTGCTTTTTTTCTTCCTTCTTCTTTGTACTTACACAGGGATCAGAGTAAATAATTTATACAGAGATGGGGGAAATTGAGCCAGGATCAGGTTGGAGTGATTTGCAGAGGGATCAAAGAAAATAATCAAGAAGGTCGTTTCATTGACTCACAAGATTTAGAATGGACCCCTTGCTTTCTAAGCTCCTCAGAGAGGTGTCTAGGTGTGGCTGAATCCAG
Organism: Apus apus; assembly: GCF_020740795.1. Lineage (NCBI taxonomy): Eukaryota > Metazoa > Chordata > Aves > Apodiformes > Apodidae > Apus > Apus apus. The sequence continues at coordinate 62,755,921 of NC_067312.1, read as the reverse complement.
ACTTAGTCTCATACTTGGTTTATGACTAAAGGATTTAGATGTAGGGATTTTACTGTAGTGTTTTAACAAATAATTATGGGTCTGGTGAGATAATGGAATATCAGTAATTTGAGATTGCCTAACACTATTATAATGAATCACAAAACTGAATTACATGATTTCTAGCAACACTTAGTAATCAACATTATAATCAAGTATAGAGGTTGAATGAAAGATTTAACAAAGTTCCTGAGCTAAACTGTGCTCACACACACAACATAGAGATGCAGACCTTAACCTATATTAAGATGTTAAATTTTGGTACCTAATGACCATTGAACTGCACAAAAAGAAGTCACAATAAAATATCACTGTGATACATCTGTGAGGCAGAATTATAGTAAATTACTATAATTTAATCTATTTTCAGTAAAATGAGAAGCAGTGGACTACTTTTTTCCAATGGATTGACCAACTTCCTTCATGGGGTGGCAGCATTCTGCTGCAATCCCAGAGAGCCTCAAAGGGCCTCATTGCAGTATCAATATTAATTTCATAATATAATTACCAGATTTTGGTCCGTACTTTTCCACAATGGCCACAATTTTAATTAGTTCTCCTTTGACAATTTTCTGAGTGGGCTTGTGGTCCAAGCAGGAGGGTTCTCCGGTATGTTTCCCAGACAAGAGAGATCCAGGTGTGGTTAGGGAGTGCCTGATTACCCCAGATCACTGTATTTGCACTAGGACAAGAAGGCACCAAATTGTTCCAACCTGCTGCTCCAGTAAGTAAGGTCAGAAAGTGCAAGATTGTGTCAGTCTACTGCACTTGCTATTGAAACAAGAACCATGCTGGGCCCACCACCCTTGTAACTAAAGCAAGAACAATGTTGGCTGGTGTTGACACTACAATGTGGCTCAGTGACCAGGCGCTCTGCACCACCACACCTTCCTAAACCCCTTCCTCTTACTGGGAGGAGAGAAGACTACCTTTGCTCCTGATCATTTTAACATTATTCCAAGAGATGAACAGTGTCTTTGGACAGTTCTAAGTTTCTTCATCACAATACCATTGGAGCCTATGTAGAATAGTAGGAGCAGATGGTAGGTAGTCTGTGGGGTTCATGAAGCTTAGCAGCCTCTCGGTGACACTGTGAAGCCAAGCTCCTGATGCGCAGCTGACTTCCCTAGAGAAGTTGTTTGGACAGCAAATGGATGATTTGGTGCCTCTCAGTAAGGACTCTTCAATTACTAATACTTCACATGCTTGTCTGGTGGCATTGGTTCTAACATGTAGATCTCCTCTCATTCCCAGATGCAGTGCTGCCTGCTGAGCTATTCCGGTAACACAGCTTCTTGTTTGAAAAGTACCAGCTAGGAATACTCCCAGCTATGATATCCACTGCTGCCTTCAGGTCCTAGGGGGAATTCCAGATGCTGGAGCCCCATCCAAACTATGGTCTGGACAGTCATTTGGTCCTTGGGAGTTGTAAGTAGAGACAATAGCATTGGTGATAGGCAGTAGACCTTCTGTCTGAGTTTCAGACTCAGCCTTTCAACTGTGGCAGGTGGAGATAATTTTTTTGTCAGCAGGACACAGTCTCCTTGTAGTTCTCAAGAAAATGGCCCACCTACTTATAAAATGATAATTCTTTTGAAGTATGTCAACCTTCTAAGCCTAATCCTCCCAGAGACCTCAAAATTCTGGGTAGGCTTGAACAGCCACCAGTTACTTTGAGTGACTAATGTGGCTGCAGCCTAAGCCCATGAGGAGAACAGGATCATCATCTGTTTCTGCTCTGAACAAGCTTATTGAAGCAACAGACTCAACTTCTCTCCCTCCAGAATGGGACAAAAGGAGAAAATTAGGAGACAAAGCCCAACTAGAACTTAATCCAGCTACTGCTGTAGAAGACAATAAAAAAATGTTTATATAAATCCACGAACAACAAAAGGAGGGTTACAGGGAACCTTCATCCTTTACTGGATATGGGAAGCTGGTGGAAGTTCTCCCCAAGCCACATTCCATCATGTATCAGCAGTCTTGACCAACTCGGGAAGTCCCAGTTGACTGGAGGTTAACAAATATGATGTCCAACTAGAAGGACCAGAAGGAGGCTTGTAGTTCCCTGGATCCTATCAGTCTGCCTAGGATGCTGGCCCCTAGGCAGTCCCTTTGCTCAGGGCCAGGGACTGTTCTTGCCCTTGGTGGCCATGCACTGGATAAAGCTTAGACAACCTGCTGAGCTCCCTCCCTGTGATCCTATGCAGGCTCCCAGTGTCACCACAGGATGACCAAGAATCAGGTCCCTGCCTGGCCTTGGCTAGGGGCTTCTACTGCTGTGCCACAAGCAGGTAAATCCATAGCTGAGGACAGCTTTGCCTGTGCTCTCAGCCTGGAGGAGTCCAGCAAAGTCCTTCCGTGCTAGGACCTGGGGAGACCCCTTCAGCACAGGGATCAGGGACTCCTTCTGCAAGCCACGCTCCCTTCCTATGACAGACACCATCATCCAAGGATTTGTCAAGACTATGAATCTTTGTAGTCATTGCCTGATCCCCTTGTCCTGCTCACGGAACCATAGAATCACAGAATCATTTAGGTTGGAAAAGACTCTTGAGATTGAGTCCAACAGTAAGCCTAACACTGCCAAGTCTGCTGCTAAACCATGTCCCTAAGCACCAAAACATAAAGCTCAGTGCTTGGCCCGGGAGCATAGGAAACACCCTGTCCTGCCTCACACCTCCCCAGAATCAGCTTCCCAAACAATGACCACAGCTGGGCTTCTGCAGGAGACAGCAGCCAGAGCCTCTGGCACATGGAGGGCTGCTACACTTCAGTGCAACACTTCCAGCAACAGAGCACAGGACGTGCCACTGCACTGAACCTTCATGCTGTGGACACAGACGAGACCTTGGTCCTTGGGAAGAAAAGCTGTTCTGAGAAGGCAGGCCTGCCCCTTTCCTGACTGTCACCTTGAACCAGGTGGCACAGATGGAGTTAGGCTCATTTTTGTTCAGGCTCCCACTTCACTCCATTGCATAAACACCTCTTTGAGATGGCCTTCGACAAGAAGACACATAAGTCCTTCTCAGTTCACAAAGAACAAGTCCAGCAGTGTGCCTTCCTCCCTAGTTGGCTCCCTCACCAGCTGTGTCAGTTTTCTTCCACACACTTCAGGAACCTCCTAGACTGTTTCCACTGCATTTTATATCCAGCAGACATCTGGGAAGTTGAAGTCTCCAATAAGGACAAGGGCTAGTGACTGAGACTTATCCCAGCTCCACAGAGAGTATTTAATCTGCTTCTTCACCCTGCTTGGGTGGTCCGTAACAAGACTTGCACCACGGCATCCACTTTGTTGGCTTTCTCCAACCCTCTTCCATAAACACTCAACAATTTCAACATCATTATCATTGTCATCATCATCAAGCTCTAGACAGTCAAAATACTTCCTAACATGCAGAGCTACTCCACTGTCTCCCCTTCCTTCCTAACCCTTCTGAAGAGTTTATAGTCATCTATTAAAGCACTCATACTCAATGTTCTTGAATGCTCTTGGGAGATCCAGAAGATTCAGCACTCTATTCACATTCAAAAGGCAGAAACCTTTCAGCACGCTATTTTCAGTTCAATGTCATGAACTTAGGGTGATTTTTCAAAGCCTGAAAGTAGTTAGAGCACAGTCCAGGGTTTAAAAACCCTGATTCAACTCTTTAATTCTCAAACTTTTTCAGAAATAAATAAAACACAGTTTATGAATCAACAAAAAACAAACTTGATAAAACAATCTTTACTTGCAATTGTTCTGTGGATCTGTAAGAGCACAAGCAAATGAAAGCATCTCCTTCTTAAGGAAAATGCTAGGGAACTTAACCAGACATCTAATAACTAGTTTTGCCTGGTAGTATTGTTCTCAAGTAAATATGAGCTTGTTTATATGGTATCACAGAATGGTTTTGGCTGGAAGGGACCTTAAAGATGATCTAGTTCCAACCTCCCTGCATGGGCATACTAGACCAGCCATTAGCCCTCGACCTCTCATTATAAATCCTTGTAAAAATTCCCTCCCCAGCTTTCCTGTAAGTCCCTTCAAGTACTGAGAGGCCACTGTAAGGTCTCAGTGGATCTTTGTCTTCTCCAGGTTGAAAAACCCCAACTCTCTAAGCCTGTCTTCATAGGAGAGGTGCTCCAGCCATCTGATAATTTTCATGTTCTCCTCCAGACTTGCTGCATCAGTTCCATTTCTTGCTTTTGCTGGGAGCTCCAGAACTGGACACAGTGCTACAGGTTGGCTCACAAAGAGTGGAGTAGAGGGGAAGAATCATCTCCCTTGACCTGCTGGCCACACTTTGTGTGATGCAGCTCAGGACACTGTAGGCTTTCTGGGCTGCAAGCACAGACGGCTGGCTCATGCTGAGCTTCTAATCAACCAACACTTTCACGTCCTTCTCCTCGAAGCTGCTTTCAATACTTTCTCCACCCAAATTGTATTTGTATCAAATGCTCTGTAGCACTCTGTAGCTAAGAAAAATAATCTTAAAAGGTTGTGACTGAAGAACTAATTAAAAATCTTCCTTTTCTAGATAACTACAAGGCAAATTAAAGATACATTTATTCCGTATGTCACAATGTTTTTAATGATTTTTATTCTAGGTGGCACGTACAGCATAGACTTTCATCCATGGAGACCCTGAGTAATTTCCCAGTTACAAATGTTCATTGAAGTCTCTTCACTCTATTGTTATCATTAGGTGTACTAAAGCATGTAACGATAACACCTATTAACTAAGCAAACATAACTATAACTGCTATGTTGAGGTAGCATTTCAAGTAACATGCTTTCAAATCCCTTGCTGCCCAAAATGATTAAAACTGTTCACAATTCTTAATAACAGCTTCCATTATTTCATCAAAGACTAGCAAATGGGAAAAAAAGGCAAATTAAAAAAAAACTATCTTTATTATTCTGTCTTACATTTAAACAGGGCTGTATTTCATTTTCAGACATCCAGCCAATGTTGACTTCACTAGTTCAGACATGAAAAAAGAGGATAAAAATGCACATCATATTGGCATAACCTGAACACACCCACATTAGTAGTGACAGCTCTGCTTTGCTAGAAGAAAACCTTCAGCATCAAAATCAAGCACTTAAGAAACATTGTTGAAAAGCCAGTGCCTAGATACTGGTAATTTAAACAACTATAGAGTTTTAGTATGTTCAAATATTTTAAGTCCTTAATATACACACGTTTCTGTTATGTGTATGGAGTTCAGCTCATACAAATACTGTACAGGTCAAAAACCTCTGAGAATAAAACTAGTCAAGTGTGTGAGAAATACACATGCCACACAAACTTACAAATCTTACAAAGCAACAAATTTGGTCAAATATTACAAAGAAGGATGTGTTCATATGAGAATGCTCAAATAACATCCTACGTTTTCAGCTCAAATAAAAACAAAGTACCTTCATGAGTTTGAGATAATCAGTAACAAACTGGTGGAGTGGTAACTTAGGACCTATTACACAGTATGTTTTTGTAGGCCAAGCTCAGGTTTGTTAAAACAGAAACTTATGATCATGAACAGTAATAATGACAAAGATCAAAGTATACATATGAGCATATAATGCAAATAATAAAACACACTTTTGACTGTTGAGGAAAAATAAATTAAAAAATACAACTGAAATCCTTGTAAATTAAATCATTAATTCAAAGGTGTGCATTTATTTTAACATACATTTGAAATGCTTCCACAAAACAAAAATAAATAAGTATGCCAAAAAGCATGTGTGGATAGAAAAAAATGCTAATTATCTCTAGAAGGATTATAAAAAATTGAGATAATCTGAGTTTTGGTCAAAAACATCTGTATAGTCACTTCCATATTTCAGACCTCTTCTTTAAGTATCTGGCAGCTAACCATGACAAAAGTACATCTCTGTCATTATGGCTTTAAAAGAAACATGTATTTTCTGAAGAAAATATAAAATGGGGTACCTTGTCTAAAGAACTGCTGGTTTGTTCATATTGCAGTCACTTAATTGGACCATACAGAAGTACCTGACACATCATTGCTATCCTGCTATAACAGTGACATTACACTGAAATCCAAGACATTTCCAGGAAAAAAAATAATAATCTTGGTAAGTTTTGGGTACTATGGGCCAGTATGCAGAGATAGGACAGGGCTAACCCACCTGCATTGCATTTGTTTTCTAAAATAACTGTAAAATAATTAACAAACAGATCCCCAACATTACATGGCACATCTATATTTTCAAGTTAAAGATGCAGTCAACCACCCATTAATTTAGCGAACGTATAGGCTTTTATACTGATTCCACTTCAATCACATTCACATTTATTCTTTTATAATTCATCTGTAGATCATCTTTGGAAGGTGTTTCTACTTCACTAACATTGCTGGAAGCACAACTTAAATTGTACAAAATTCTGTATTCTTTGCACAAGCACTCTTGCCATTTCCACTGTACTGAAATTCCATTGTAGGCATAATAAAATCAGGTCTCCATACTCAGAGGCTACTGGAAATACTTTCTGTTCAGTAGTACCCCAACACTATGGTACTACTGTCAACAGTTAAATCAGCCTCCTCAAGTATCTCTGGAAAGTGACTGCACCATGCTATTACAGACAAGGTTCAGTGCTGATACAATTTGACTAAACTATCACCAGTAACACTGAGAGAAAAGAAAATCACTGTAGGTATCAGAAAAGAAATCTTAAGATTTTATTATTTTTCTACAATGGCTGTGCACCTGTATTTTTCTTCCATGTTTTTAAGATACACTACTACGAACTCAAATAACAGTTTTATGACATCTGTGTTCAGCTTAGACACTGCAAATATTTCACAGGGCAGTAAAAATACCTTTCAAGTTTAGTTTTGCTGAAGATATTGTTCATTTGTACCATTTCATTGGTCCATTCCTTGGTGGTCAAAGAAGCACTCACATTTGACAAAATCTTAAAGCTTTCAGAATAGATGAATTGAAGAAACAGAAGATGGATGCAGGAGAACCATATCAAAGCACACAGGCATGATACTGCTCCTAAGAAGTCCTTAGAAAATGTGTGGCCATTACCGAGGTTGATTTTTGGGTTTTTTTAAGAGCACAAGAGAACAGTTGAACAAATGAGCAATTTCCCATGTTCTGCTTGGCTCTAGTCATTTGTGGCGCTGAATGGTTTTCCTTTTTCTCCGCTTGAAAAAACAGCAGCACCTGTAGGTGTGACACAAATTACAAACAATAAAAAAAAACAAATAATGAAACTAAACTATTTATTTGTTTCACTTTAAGTATGTAGTTTAGGCATAGCTAGCATCACAAAGAACACATTAAGCTCTGTTGCAGGTGATTGATTTATTAGTGGAAGAAACTAGAGCAGAGATATATTTACATACTTGAAGTTGTTTTATTTTAAAAAGTAATAGATGAAAAAAGCTGTAATAAATACAGCATTGTTTGAGGGTATCAAAAGTATACATTATAGGGTGACTTATAAATTTATTTTAACAATCAAGAATGTTCCATGACCCGAGTACTATTTCACATGAACTGGTAATATGCCAAATAGAAGCCTGAGCTTAAGATTTTGTCACCTGAACTGTGCACTTAAAACACTACTATTGTTAATAAAATAAAATAATATGAGCTTCCTTTGTCAACCAGAACTTGGAAAAAACTACCCCAAAGGTATTCCTCAAAGTATTTTAGATGAAAATGTTAATGAAAAATATAATTAAAGTTCTGATTCAGTGCTGTGATGACATTACTACAGTGAGAAATCACAGCTTTAAGTATATTAAAGTAAACTGACATACTCTCTTCTGGTTTATTGCATACTACATGAAGGAAATTAAAATTGACAAATACTGTGGATTTCTCTTAGCAAATAGAGACAATCTGAAAGTAACTGAAAAACACACTACAGAAGGAAATAGAATTAGGGGGAGTTAGACATAGATAATACAGAGGAGGACTGCAGAAGTCCAGGAAGTATTTTTGAAAATAAAGAGGAAGCAATGAAAACACAAAGAAAACTCTTTCATTTGCATGTAATGTTGATGTCTTATTTTAAGCAACTCCCAGCTCCTGGGTCTCCTGGAACACCTTTAAAATTAAATTTCCCCTTAGCAAATTATGTACAGTTTGCAATCAAAAGCAAACATGCAAGAACATATCTACCTCAACAGAGCCTGCCCCATGGAGTTCTGCAGTTTGGTTACTGAATTCTCACTTGCAGTGTTAAATATTCAACAGTCTTTCTTAAAACATGAAGTACAACAGAAGTGAATATATAGATGTACTATCAGTAAGTTCTTAAGTTCACCAAGCATTTTATGTCACTAAAATTCAAGAAGAATCTTCCTGATTTAGTTTGGAATATGGGAAATAGGGAAAGCATTTGAAAACCAGGGAGAACAAGGGTCTAAAAACAAGGTTCTAGAAGGGGTGAGAAAAACATTCAAAGTAAGGGGAAAAAGAAGTTACCTTCTCAAAATATCCAAGGACACCCTGTTGCTCAGTCACTGAAAAAGTAGCAGTGGGCATAGGCAGACCAGAGCTGCTCTGAGAGTTAGATAACTTTCAGCAGAAAAAAACATTGGTTATTTACAGAGAGGAAGCCTCAAACTAAAATTCAATAGGGGAAACTACATAGGTAAATATATTTACAGCTAGCAGAGATATCATACTATTTTAGTTAGCTTTAAAATACTTCTAAAAGAGACAGAACTCTTTCAGAAGGCTAGTAGCTACCAATTGCAACTGGAATTCCCCCATAACTACTAATACATTTTCCTTATCTGTCTGCAACCACTGAAGTCCATTATTACTTGAGCTTGGAATTTACATGCAGATGTATGGAGTCCAATTTAGTTGAATCCTTCTTTCACCCCAATCTTTTCCCAAGTATTTTATTCATGTATATACAACAAACATGTCAAACCAAAGAATTTTACAGTGGTTCCTCTGTTTCAACACGGATTAACCTATCATTCTATAAATAAGGAAATCCTCCTATGGACTATGATAGTAGATCCCTTTTGTAACTGTTTCAGATTAAAGGGCCTACAAGAAAACTTACAGAAAAGTTTTGTCTCGATTCATAGTTTTAGTATATAGAGAACACGATACATAAGTAATTGCACAAAGATGAAAGGGTGGCAGAAAATACTGAATTTTAACTCTTCACTGTTAGCTACATTTTGCTTATACTGAGTATGCCTCAAGAACAGCAGATCACACTCCTTAAATGTTCAGAACTGCTGGGATCCTCTGTGAAATTAAAAGACACTCGATCTTTTTGCTCTCCTTCCCAGAATATTTTTACCCATCCTTGCTGCAAATCCCGTACTGTCCTTTATTCCTTCTCAATAGTCTATTTAGTTTGCTTCTTCTCTATCAACCAGAGAAGAGCATTATATTCAAGAGTTCTATCCTGAACCAACATAAAACATTGGGGATTTTTTCATCTCCTGTTATTCTGGAGTTGCATAATACTATTACAAATACTGTAATTTCTATTAAGAGGTTTTGTGTTCTGTTTTGTTTATTAACTGTAAGAACTATTCAACTGATTCTAGTTCAGGGAAGTTCACTAAATGCTGAAGACTGATTTGGTGCACGAAAAAATCCCATATTTTTTATATATATATATAAAATGTGTTAAAGGAACTGAAAGCCTTGTAAATCACAGCACTGGCTAGGAAACTTACTGAAATGTGTATTTATCAGCCTAGAAGTGCTAGATGTATCAAACCTTCCAAGACAAAAAGAAATGTCATTTTAAAATATATGCACATGTGCATGGGAATAAGAGAGGTCAGACTACATTGCCTGAAAATAAACTATATGAAAGAAATGTAACCCTGAAATTCAGAGATCTATAGTGCATATTCTCTTGAAGAGTATAATTTATAATAAAAATGCAGACATGTTCTTAAGAATGTTGTCACTAGAGGGTGCCATTATCACTTTTATGTGTATATACATATATATTGCATTGCTTGACGCGATATTTAAAGCTACAGATGACACATTCTTAATGCGCATTAAACCACAAATTTATCATATTCAATATGTATGCAAAATGCATATTGAATAGGTATGCTTTGAAAATTCCTAACTCTAGGAAAGGAACTTCTCTTTAAAGAAAGCACTTAAGATAGCCTCTTCCTCTGTACAATATGAAACATTTCTACAGCACACATTATAAACCATTTTACAAAACAATCTAGTGTGTTCTTTCAAATATTATCTAAGGTAGCAATCTCAGCATTATGTTTATAAAGATTTATCCTACTTAAAACACTGATTCCTTTTTTCTGTTAAATATTCCTTCTATCACTTGAGCAGTCCCTTGGCACAACACACTAAAGCAACTTCAGCTCTCATTTGTGTTCAGAGAGCTGACTTTTTATATAGCACGTGGCAGCACTTTCTGCAGGATTAGTAACAGTGGCAAACAGAATGCAAGATCCAAAAAGGACAGATCTCATCATCTTTTCTTGCTTGTCCTTTTGGTTATCCAAGTTACACATGCCTCATAGAAGCAACTGTTCTCACTGCTAGCAAAGAGGAAAGTAAGTCTAATTGCTCAGTGATAACTGGCAGACCATCTGTCAAAGATAAGGTCTACAAGTGTCAGGGCAGAATGGTTAGGGTTACACCACAAGTAACAACTGAAATAGGACTGCAAGCTACTTTTAAAAAAAAGCCCAAAACAAACAAAAAACCAACCAAACAAACAACTGAAACCCCCCCCCGCCACCCCAATAACAACAACAAAAAAACAAACCAGCATAAACCAAAAAACACCAACCTAACCCATGCTTGCTGCACAGCAACACCTGAGTGAGCACGAAGATGACAAGACGTAAGATTTAGAAAATATTACTGCATGTGAGTACATAAGTAAGGAAGTGTTGGATAAATGTCTCAAAATGATAAAATGCTTACTGAAAAAATATTTATACTTTCTGATTTACAGAATACCACTGAAATGGTAACAGAAGATCTAATACTCAGCTAAACTGTATTTGTGTTCATAGTTAAAACAATATGGCACCCTTTAAACTTTTAAACAAAGATAAAGTCATGCTAAGCTTCTAACACTATGAAAACACCTAGAACAAAGAGAGAAGTGTTTCTAAATTATATTGAAGTTTGTCTCCTCAGAGTATGAGGAAATTTTACAAACATAAGATATCAACAAGATGTCAAAGTTGTTTGTATTTCCAGCTGGAGAAAAGAAGATGAAAGGGGTACAAAGTGAGAGTCTTTTGATAAAACAATGTCTCCTTAAAACTAAAAATGTCTACATCACAGATTTGAAAGATACTGATACTTGCATTTCCTTACATTCTTCAGCAGTGTAAAATCTGTAAATGGATGTTTAAAGGTCTCACGATATCTTTTGATATTAAGCTTTTAGCTATAATGTTCAAACATGTAAAATTACCTAAACCTTCTTTGTTACTGAGAAAAGACATATACCTATACACCGATGTCTGATATTGATGCTGGGGAGGGGATGTGAGTGGGGCCATGCATGTTTTTCATTAATAACTGCCAAAATATAAACCAACTTCAAGTCACAAAAAAATAGTGAATGAGGAAACTGCAGCTTAAATAGGCACGACTGGAAAACTAATTTGTGTATTTTGTATTGAAAAATTGAGATTAATCTAAAGAGCAGGATACCAAGACTAATTTGTCTGTAACAAAACCAGTAAAGACTAGGCCAAAAAGATCAAGGATTACCTATTTCCCACTGATTATTTATATCAGAGGAAATGAACTTCTACACTACAGCTTGGCTTCTGAGAATTCTCTAACTTTCTGTAGATTACTACACATAGGTTTAACTGTGCTAAGCACTACTGAAAATTTTATAATCGCCTGTGTGTTCATAAACTGGACAGAAGGAAGGTTATCACTGCACACAGGGAAGGGACAGGAAATTTCTGTGTGCAGCCTATCAGCTTCCTTGCTCTTTGGGGCCTTTTCTTTGTTCTAAATACATATAAGAACACTGAATTCTTGCCAGAAAAATAATACAGTACTCTGCAAGGATGGAAATAAAGAACTGCTCTTTTCAGTGACAACAGAAAGCTAGAGTAGAAGTGTGACAACAGATACCTCCATTCATAATTTTGAACTACATATGCACATAAATTCTACATATCAAAATCAGAACTTACAGATCACTTCAAGAAAAATTTATACTTAAAGACATTTCCCCTCACCTAAAAGTTAGGAAAACAGGCCCTACAAAACTTCCTGCTATTAAGGAATGCTTACTAAATTCTTCTGCTAATAAAGTATCCTTCATATTTGAGTGCCCCTATTTTAAGCTAGATCCATACCCTTGTAAAATCCTATTTCAAGCACAATTATAAAAGAAAACATGTTGAAAGTTATAAAGCTTTTAGCTATCAACAATATTTCTGTGCCATTGCAAGTCTGACTTTATTACTCAAATATATATGAATTAGTTGTCCATCCCATGTTAATAGATCTTAGTATTTTTCCCTTTCATTATACTACAAAGTTAACAAACACTTAAGTTTTGTTTTAGTAATTAGTTAGCAAGTTGTCAGAGACTAATATTCTGACAAATACTATGCTTACAGCAATAACTGGCAAAGTTCAAATATTTGCTAGCATTTATTACTTGTTCATGTGAGTTGCTTTCTAGATGATAAAATGCTAGCTGAATGCTGCAACATCTGAAAATAATGTTTTTCCCTTCTAAAACAGGAAAGAATAAATACTAACAATGATAAATAAAGTACACCACAGACTACATAAATTAAAACCAAGCAAGATTTGATGCAGGCAAAATAGCACCTGAAGGTGGTTCTTTGTCTGTAAAAACAGTAAGTTGTTTCACAATATTAAAACATGTTTTGTAATTTCCAAATGGACTTGTTATTTTAAACTTCTCTGAAATTAGTTTTAAACCAAATAAAAAGAACAAAGCCCCTGGCACTATTTCTGCCTGCCTTTCTGTGCTGTAGAACTCACCACATGTTCAACACTTTCTGGCAGCTATACAGGAAGAAAGTAATGGAAAACAGAGAATCAGAATAGGACACAGAGGAAGAATTTTACATCTTTCATACGTGAATTTTGGTAGTCAGTACACTCTCTTAAAAGAAATATTTCAAAATTAGTTGAAATCTCAAAAATGCATGCACTTCTCTATACCAGAAAGGTGGGTTATTGAGGGCTTAGCCTAAAAAAGTACAAGCTATGGAAAGTCTATTAATTAAATATTTAAAGCCAAATCTAAGTATAGCACTGCAGTTTCACCCCTAACAGTGGCTATTCATTTTAGACAGTATTTTTTTAATAACTATACAAGAAAAATTTTGAAGGAGCTGAGCACACAAGATCCAAAGAATATGAAAAGATGGACATACTTAGTTTCATCCATTACTTCTACTTCTGCAGGAGCTGTGATGGGTGCATTTGAACGGCCTGCAGTTGGGTCATCTGTATTCAGTTCTCCATTTGTTGAGCTTACTACCTGAAATCACCAGAAATAGCTGAAATTACACTAGTGTCGGACATACATTTGTCAATTCCAAAAGTTATAGTACATCCTTTAAAAACATTAATTTTTGTTAATTCCACAATTCTTTTTATTCCAATAATAGTATCTTTTCCTGGTTATATTCACATCCCTGTGCTCCTGCCACTCTTTCATATGCTCTAGCAGAACTGACACCTACATAACAGAAACAAAATGAGCAGACTAAGCAAAGCAATTCTATTGATCAAGTTTGCTGATATCTCTCATGTCTCCTCCAAGCCTTAAGGGAAGGCACTAACCCCTTTCCTGAGATTAATTCAGACAATCTTATCCTATCTTCTCTTCATCAGTGTATGCATTTAAGTTTCTTCATTGCCTTGTGTGGTCCAATTCAACTATATCTCAGAGAGTACTCACCAGAAGAGAACTAAGACATTCTGTAGACCTAAGAGTGTAAGTGGTGTTTCACTCTTAGAGCACCAGAACACTTAGAGCCATGAAAAAAAGCAATTCATCTTAATTCCCATGAATTTCCTCTCAAATTCCTTTGTAAATACTTAAGCCAACAAGACAACTCTGGTTCTCTGTGAATGTTTGTTTTTACTTTAAACTGAATAGAACCCAATATTCTCTCTCAGTTTCCATCAGCTTTCCTGCACAACAGATGGAGCTACTCCAGAAGCCTCTCCCTTTTACACCTCACAGAATCTGACAGAAAGATGGTTAATTGGAGATAGTGAAGTGCATAAGGGTGCTAACCCATCCCTTAAAAAGTATCAAGAGGTCTACTAGATACAAACTAGCAACAAACACTTAGCCAAGCCACATCACACAAAAATATCCTTATGCCCAAAGAACGTAAGAGACTGCAGAAAACATCTGCAAAACAATCAGCTACAGGAAAGTGGACCAATGGTAGTTCACAGCTCAAGATTCTTACTAGCTGTTGCCTGAAGATCAGAGGTTAAGGCAGAAGAAAGCAGAGGGAAGGAAAGTCATCATAACGTTACTATTCCTCTCACTCTTCCAAAGCTCTCCTCTTTATGTAGCAGTTACATTTCTATATTTATAACCAGAGGTAAATAGCCTTGAGCTATGTGTAACCTGAGCTAACACCCCTGCCTGCCAAAGGTTGCTTTGTGGTTCCTACTGTAACTCACAAAGTACGGAGCTTCAGGAGTTTGCTGAACCCAGGCTATTTTCCACACCATATGCCTAAATCTGGCAGTTTTCTTTTTTGAGTTTCACTAAAATAGGAACCACTGCCAAAAAACCACCACAGCCTAATACCAAAACAAGGAAAAAGTATGAGATTGCAAGAATCTAATTACTCAAATTTTGGTCAATATAACTGAAGGAATTCTGGGAGATGGGATTTGATTTATGTGATGACAGGCACAGCACTGGAGTTTCAACCAGGTGGCTTAAGCTTGGTTTTCGTATCACTAGGGATAGCAGAAGCACTTAACATTGAGTGACAGAAATAGGTAAAATTGTACCTTAAGAAATGATAAAATGGTGACTCAGGCATCTTAAACGCAACACCCTGGGTTAGTTTTTGGGGTGTTTTTTTTTGGGGGGGGTGTTTTTTTAGCTTGTTTTGGTCTGCCTTGGTTTTGTTGTTGTTTTCATTTGTTTTTTTAATTTGTTTTAACAAGTATCTTAATATTTGTTGTCATCACTGTCTATATTTACTGGAAAGAGGAAACAGTATGATCCCAATCATCTCATCAGGTATTTTACTCTATATGTACTTTAATTGCTTCTTCTGGAATATCCAATTGTAACTCAGAAGCAGAGCAGAAACCTACGGTGTTTGCATGGGAAGCATTTTTACTCAAATATCAAACATGTTGCCCAACTGCAGCACCTATGGAACTTTCCAATGGCTGTCTTCACACTTCTTTCCAAGGACTGCCTGTTCAATGGTTCACCTCTATCATCTGGACAGCAGATTCAAAAAAGCCATCAAACTCAAACACGTACACACTCCTAATTTTAACTGGAAAACACAAAAATAGATAACTGAAAATTCTACCTACATGAATAATCAAGTTATGAGAATTATTTTTCAATAGGTTAGAAGAAATTCATCTTTCCCTTCTGATCAATAAAAAAGGAGAAAGTGAAAACATTTTGACAGGAATAAAACTGTAACTATGCACATTTTGTAGTCTGCCTTCCTGCCACTGGTAGAGGAATTCTGTTTTGAAGAGGCAGGCATATCCACAAAAAATGGATATGCTACTCTGATTCAAGATTCATGGATGGTTTCTATCAGCTTTGGACAATAACTCTGTTCTGGTCTTTTGGAACCTCTTCTGGCAATTGTTAAAAGAACATCTGCAAGATTTCAGTAATTCATAAAACCAAAAAATCTCTTGGTTTATGATAGATTTGTTTTTTTGGTTTTGTTTTAAAGTAATCCCAATCTAAACTGACTTCAGGTTTAAAGAAGCAATAGTGATCATCTGCTTGGGTCAATGCACTGCTATAAGATAACCAAGTTTATTTCAAGATTTTCCAACAATTTTTTTTTTATTTTTTTTGCTTATAAAAAAGGAAGTGGAGAAAGTCCAACAAGCTATTTGATGACTCTTTTCTTGAAATCCTGCCAACTAACTTCAACACCAAACAATACTTCTTGACAGTGATCTCCTTTGGTGAGAGAAGTCTTCCTTTTCAAGGCAGTATTTGTTCTGAAGTGTTGGGTTTTTTTTATTCATGTCCAGGTTGAGACTGTTTTCCCTAAGAAACTTTGACACAAATTTTATAGAAATCCTTGCACCAGACAGGAGAAGGCTATCCTGCCTTGCTCTGCTTGATCTCTATCAAAGAGACAGAGACAAGGAGAGAAAAACTTCAGTCCTTCCCATATCCATACATCAGACACATCCACCAAACACATATCCAAATATGATCAAGTATAACTGCCTGTTGCCTGGCTTAGTTTGGATGGGAGGAAAAAGAGATTTGTATTTCTGGAAAAAGTTGTGATCTCTGAAATCAGTTAAAAGTGAACCAAAGGGAACTTGTAGTCCAAAAAAGAGCTATCAGTCACTCTTCTCCAGAATTTCAAAAGCACTGAGTTTCACTGTTGTCTACTACTGCTAAAAACAGCTCTAGGAATGGTCTCACTAAGATGAAAAACAGAAAAATATTTACCTCTAAAAAAACCCTAACAAATACTAATTTAAGAAACACAAGATACAGGCAGGAGTGTTTCAGTTTGAGTATCAATAAAGCTGCAAATGTATGACCTTACAATCAGAAATTCTGTACCTTGCCAAAATAGTCTATAATGTCAGAAGTTAGTCCCCTGTGACTTTAGTAAAATATTTCAAAATATGACCCAAAAATGAATTTGGTAAAAGAATGACAATCCAGGGTAAATGAAGCACTTTTAACACTTATACAGTCCTGATCCTAAAGCATATGAGCTCACGTTACACCAACTATTAGAGTTTTCTCTCTCAAGCTACATGCAAAACATCCTCAAAAACAATCACAACAGGTAGAAAGATACGGGAATGCAGCAAAACTGAATAATAAGTCACCTGGAAGACAGTGTATGCACTGAAGTTGTGGTACACCAAATTCTGTAGCCAGAATGTATCACAAATAAAACACAGACAAGATTCATCATAGTGGATTGACATAAAAAGCTTAATCTTCAGGAAAGGAGACAGAGGACATAAAACTAACAGTGCTCAAAACTTTTAATTTCCTTTCTCTACTTATGACTGGAGTTAGACTGGATTTCATCAGCAGCCTCATGAACATTGGGAGGCATAGTTAATCTCTTAGCAGATTTGTATACACTTGTTGAGTAAAAATGTGGATATCAAAGTTATGTTTTTGCACCTAAAAATTCTGTTAACAAAAGGTACATGGATGTTTTTCCAGAAGTATTAATAGGATTAGCCTACTGAAAGCTAGTATTTTAAACTGACTCAAATTAGAAGTGCTGCAATTTTGAAGATTAACTTAATATACTCACCTGAACACAAGCAGGCAATTAACCACTAAAATGAAAATTTATAACAGCTTTTAAGCAGTTTTTATCCTGGTTTAAATTTAGTTCCTTCAAGTTTAATCAGTTCTTGAAAAGTTTAATTTGAAAAGCACATACATAAAGAAACATATGCATTGCATTGGCTGTTTTTTGCTACCCTCTATATCATAAGGCAAACAAAATGTTGGACCCACTAATGAGACATAGTACTTGTGGAATTTATTAGTTCCCTAGACATATGGTCCATCAAAAGCTTGGTAAGGGCCAGTTGAAATATGACAAAGTCAAGCATGAGCAACAATTCCCCGAACAGCAACACTAAATCTTCAGGCTAGCCCCATGCTTTGATTTGGATTTGTATGTAATCTAATCTTTCACTTGCTTTGTTCAAAAATCAGACAGAAAGCCTCTCATAAAAAAAAATTTGCTGACTTTCATGCTTATAATCACAATAAGGAATTGCTACCATTTGAAAAAGACATAGAAAATAACACTTCATCTTACTACCAATTTTAGTAACTGAATTCTCCACTCTTCAAAAAATAGTCAGTCTTCATGCCTAAGCAATTAATTAGTGATACTACAGAATTATGTACTTTGCCTTGAAGAAGTTTCCATTTAAGACAAAGGAATCAAAAATATTTACACTACCTTTTTAATTCACAAAAGGTTATTAGAGAAATGGATTTGTTTCATTGAACACACTGCAATCTTGACTTCTTGAAGGACAGGTGTCCTGCAACTCAAATCCACTTACATCAAATATCTGACTTTTCAAAAAAGTTCCTAAGCACATCTCAAGACCTATGGCACTTCACTGGGAACTCTTTAACCTATCTTTTAATGAAACCTCACTTTAAAGAATTTCTAAATGGGAAAACAGAAAGTGAAACAGTAAGAGGAAACACACCAGCAAGCAAGCAACGAAAAAGAAAAAACAACCAACAAACAGGTTAGTCAGTCTTAATGCATAAGCAGTTTGCAGCTCATGTAGGGAAGGAAACAATTCAGTGCTACACAATAGACGTTTTTGGGAACTGAGGCATACTTGTAAAGACACAGGAAGTTATCGAGTGTATTGCTGGGTGGTACAAGCTTCTCTCTTAATAAAGCTACACTAACTGGAAAGACAGACTGCCACACTACAGCATTTTATCTTATTAGAATAAGATGTAAGCAAGGTAGGTGGAAGAAAGGATGTGAACTGTTTCTATAGATGCGTTCCCTATACAGCTCAACTGGACATGATTAAGCACTTGAATTTATCTCTAAGGCCTGTAGAGTCTGGAATAACTTAACTAAATAAAAACTTAACTAAATAAAAAAACTGAGTGTTTACTATTAGCTAACAAATATTTAAGAACAGAAAGTCTCCCATTTGAACATCTATACTATGACCACAAAATATATATACTATACACACCCCACAACATTCAGTCAGCTTGAATTTAACATGTCACAGTGAAGAATCACTAACACGTTTTAATAATCTTATACAAAAGGATGTGAGATTACATCAGCAGTATTACAGATGACAAATGGCAGTGACCTAAAAAACATCGTCACCAGTTTAAAATAAATTCTCTGCCAGATTTTCATATCTTGCTGAAAAATGGATAATTCAGCATAAACCTGATCCCAAAGATGAGCAATGACTTGCATATGCCACCAAAAAAAAAAAATAAATACACTTCAGTTTTGTATCTTAGACTCAATGTTGTTTTGAACCATTATCTATGGCACTTTCAGAACTTATCTTCTTGGGGACAATTACAAACCCAGCTAAACTAGCTAGCTACTCATCCAATTTAACAGCATGATTCAGGTAGCATCACTATACCAACAGGGTATTTGACAACAGCCAAGGGCCCAAACTTCAAAAGAAACCTGAAGATATTATGTAGTTTTTTAAGTGCCTTTAATGAGGAACCATGACCACTCCACATTAAAAAGTAATCCAAATAAACCAGCTTGAAAATACCCTACTGTACAACACATGATATTCAAAGACAGAGATCAAATGGCTACAGTTTTGCACACTGCCCTTTTTACATGGCAACTGTTTATAGCCTCAGCTTATCTAAGTGATCTGAACTTGGAATGTCCACATCCTTTGAGAAAAAAATGAAGGCCGTTACACTGACAGAAAGGAATACTACAGGTATTTCCCAGAAAACGCTGTCCCTGCCCCCAAAGGGTATTTAACAGATATTACAATGGAATAAAAACTCTTCCATCATTATATTTAACCTGAGGAAGAATAAAAGGTTTCTGAAGTGCTACAGTTGCCAAAACAGTGATAAGATACACAATTTTGAAAGTTCTATTAACAGGAATTTAACAAGTGAAAAACATTTTTCTAACCTGAAAAGTAAAAATAAAAGAGTTAAGAAGTGTAACAATTTTAGAAGAGACAATTTCAAATCCAATCTTGATTTCACATTACTATTCCGTTCTCCAAAGAATAAAAAACATGACTGGAATAACACCAAATACAGCAGATAGTGTTTTGTTGCTAATACAACTAAGTAATACATCAAAAGTCTAAACTTCAGTTGCTGCCACTGAAGTAAGTGTATATACCCTCAAAAAGAGAGGTAGTTCCATTGTTTTAGGCTTTCACTGAGAAACATGTAGCAGAAATTTCATGTACAAGAGTACCTATTGTTTTCTACATCTGTTTTAATTTCAGTTAGGCAACTGTGAGGTAGGGAATAACAGGAACATTCTGAACATTGCTGAAGAACAAGCTTAATATGAAAACAGGAATCACGTCATGCACTACAGAAAATTAGTATTATATAATGCAAATTTACTGATTAAGTCATGAAAAGAGGCAGAAAATACCTGTACTGAGCCACCATGTCTGTCAGCTGCTAGATGAGCCCTCAAATGATGTGGATTGGCTTGCTGTGAATCCCAAGCTGCCCTATGATCTGTTGACTATAATTTTTGAATGCATTAGGAATATATGCAAAAGAAATGAAAATTAAAAAAATAAACAATTCCTGCATTAATTATTATCTATTATTTTTTAAAAGCACTGAAGCACTAAATACTCAATTCGTATATAGTTTGTACATCAACATTATCTGCATACTTACACATGGAGAAGTACAGTAGCTAAACCCTCCAAATTTCTAGTAAGAAAAAGTCCACCAAAACAACCCTGTAACTTAGCTTAGGTAAATAAGACAGAGATCTAAATTCCTATGGTTTTTACCACCTTTGTCATTATCCTGTTGTTTTTTGTTTCATTGATTGTTTTTAAATTAAAACATTATACACACATGCTAGAACCTCAATACGTGATACAGCATATGGGTAACAGTCAAGTGTTTAAAAACAGAGAACTAAAATTTAAAGAAGTATCAGCAGAGAGAAAATCCACCACTGCTGCAAACTATGTTACATCATAGCAAAGAACAATCAACCTTAGAACACTAAGATATACAGGTGTAGAAATACATCAACAATTATCTATTTAAATTCTGAAGTAAATTTTATTTTGGAGTTCCAATAGAAGCAACAACATAGCACAAGCCGTTAGACAAAATACAAAGTAATGCTGATAATCTTACATGAGCAGTTTACCTGATTTTTGGACTGTTGCATTTTATCTCTGTGCTGATATGCTTCTCTGTTTGAAGAAAGTGCAGGGTCTGAATGTATTGAACCCACTGGAGTAGGCTACAAGTATAAATAATAATCAATATACAATATACAAATATAAATTATATATGTGGCAACTGGTAAAAAAAATAAATTTCTAAGTCATATGAGAAGTTTGTAATAGAAATTAATCTTTAAATCTGATAGCTTCCTGTAACTGAAAATTATCAAATTGAAGAAAAGGCATTACTAGATATTTACTAATACTGAAGAGAAAAAAAGGCAAACCAAGACTAGCACAATTTCATGAAGTAGCAATTAGCACCTAGGACATTCTGATGAGAGCCTGAAGAAAGGCTTAGTTTTTAATGCTAAACACTGAAAAAGATTTAGCAATAAAATACTAACATACTTTCACACACAAGGAAATTCAGGGTAAATTGTATAATCCAAAATTGTCCAACTTAAAAACAATACCCTCCCTGCTTACTAAAAATGAGCAAGAAAAAAATCTGAAGTGATGAAAAATTAATCTTTTACCCTTTCTTTAAAAAAGATAAATACAGTATTTCCTGTAACTTTAGATGCACTGTGATGAAAACTGATATTCTACATCATATTTCAATGCATATAAAGTATAGACAGTTTCACATACCAAACTGATAAATATCTGAATTATAGCTCAGATGCAAAGAAGTGACTGCTCAACATGTTAAAAATACTAGGAGCAAGAAAGTCCCCAAAGCAAGAAAATGCATGCAATAATGACATCAGCTGTAGATTTTTAAACTCCTTCAACTCAAAGATCAGTCTGAATTCCTACAACCTCATTTGGATTGAACAGAGATTTACTTTGATATTAAGAGTACATGTTTGGAAAGAGACTCAATTTGAAACTTCTCAATGCTTGAATATGCCTCTGAAAAAGGACTGGTAATAGCAGCTGCTCACAACTCCAATAACAGCCATGAGATGCACAGGTATTCTGAAATTCACAACTAGCTGGCTCAAAACCAATCACACTAAAACCCCATATGTTACTAATACCTTAATTGTACTCACCAGCTGTTTCCCAATCCAGTCATATTCATAATCAAACACATAGCCTTTCCGATCCAGTAAGTCTGTAAAGAGCTTTCTTAAGTAGTCATAGTCCGGCTTTTCAAAAAAATCTAGCCTTCTTACGTAACGTAGGTATGTAGCCATTTCCTCTATAATAATAAGAAATTTACATAATTGTCATACCTGTTCTAATGGCACTCAAAAAAAAGTAATTACATTTTACAGAAACTTCTGTCTCTCATCATAGAACCTGAACAGTTGTTCACCATGAATTTTCAGATAAGTTACTTAATAGTAATAGTATTCTTCAAGATATACGGCCATATTCTAAACACATCCTACCAAGTAACTCTCACACTATTTTCCCTTTACATTACCCATTGAGATCTTCTATTCAATCTTCCAATCCTGAGGCACAGTGCATCAAAGAAGTAGGGAGAAATGCCTCTACTTTTGTAAATTTTTTTCCCAATTATTTGTAGAAAGACGAGCCTAAGAAAAGGTAGAGAAGGGCATATACTAAAGCAGACAGCGGGTGGACTATGTCTCAGAGAACACCTGTTACTGGAATGTAACCTTCCTTTAAGAGAGTATCCACATATCCGTTCTAAAGTGGGCAACTGCAATTGTCCTAACAAAAAGCACTCAATATAGGCTGTTAAGCTGTGACTGTGGAAGGCTGCAACAGTGTTGAATGCTTCAGGCATCAAGTTACATGAAGGTGTTGAGCAGAAGTGGCAAATATCCTGAATAGAAATGCTAGAGAGAAGTACTAAGGTTACCTGAGCTCTTGTAGAATAACTTCTGACCAGTGTCAGTTTAGTATCGCTGTTTAAATACCATGTCAGCATACAAATGGAGACTCATTTGGGTAGGTGTTATATGGAAATTATAAGATTCTCCCAGTAGTGGAGACCAGGGAGATTTCTGAAAGGATCTGGACCTGTAAATATAAAAGGAAAGAGCTTTCCTAGTCATTAAAGGGTATGAAGTAACAGACTACATACTAGCAGTCAGAATTTTCTAGTTAAGACCAAAGCAGAGCATACAGAAGTCCCATTCTTGATAATGGGTTTAAGCCATGAAAGGCTTCCAAGACAGTAACTGTAAGGAATAAGCATCCTTATGGACAGAAAAATAAAAGAATCCAAGAGCTGAATGACAGAACCCATGAATATCTGAAGCACAAGCCTCAAATCCCATTGAGAAACTACTCAACACGTGTGATGACATTTGCAGTAACACCTTCAGGAATCAGTGAAATAAGAGGTATGTGGAAATACAACTCTCTAAGAACAAATGGTGAGAAGAAACTAGCTTTAACAAGCTTTCATAAAAGACCAAGTCCTTCCACTCCAGCAAGCACTGTAGGTGTCCTGGCTTGAGTTAGGATGAAGCTATTTTTTCTCTTACTGTTTTGTTGGTTTTTTTCTTTTCCTTTTCTTTCCAGTAAGCTTTCCTTTAACTAACAGCAAAGTGTCCCAGCTTGGGCTGACAACAGCTGGAATGTTTTTGTAACTGCTGGCTCTTCAAGGTCACATCTTTGCCCTGCCGGCTCAGACACTACGGGGAGATCTATGATCCTCACCATAGGAGGTTGAATTAGACAGACAGCAAAATTGGCCAGAGATATTCCATTCCATATCTCTAGGTAAGCTCAGAGGAAGGTCAGAGATCACAGAAGACAACTTCTTTCCTGCTTCTTCTTCCCTTCTCTTCCATCCATGGCCAGCATCCAGGGAGGACTCTGTCCATCCATCAACATCAACCCCCAGGCTGGAGCTCTCCTGACCCACATCACTCTGTGTCCTCTCCAGCAGCTCCAGGATTTTTCAGGACTGTTCACAGCGCAGGAGATGCTGTGGGAGTTGCTGGGGATCAGGGGTGGCAAGAGGCTTTTGCACATATCTAAACACATCTGTATATAATTGTATATATTTTATTTTATCATTAGTGTTTAATTAAAGCTGTGCAGTTTAGTTTCCAATCCAGCCAAATCTCTCTCTTTTTCTCTCTCTCCTTTCCTACCTGGGGGGGAGAGGCATGGGATCGAGAGCATTGTTGTCAAACTGAGTCAAACAGTGACAATAGGAAGGAACTGCAGTACTGGAAGAGTGAAGGGAGTAACAACCTAACCATACTGATATTTTGGTTTATTCAGACTACATGCATCCACTTCTTCCTGTCACGGGGGGTGGGGGGGCGGAAAAAAAAAAGGGTGTCAGGGATAGAGTACTACACAACTCCTCACAATCTGACAGGGATCAGAAGAAGCACTTGACTGGAGTCCTGGAACTTACACTCCTGGCAAACAAAGCTTTTAAATTCTAATTAGTTTCGGAACCCTTGTAGTTCATAGTGGGAAACCATCTACAGGCAAGGCATTCTGAGAAAACCAGTGACTCCTCACTCCCAAGCCAAAACCCATGTTCACGTGGTCCCAACATACAAGAGAAGGCACCTCTATACGACCTTGAAGTCAGGGGATGAATAAGGTTAAAAAAGCAGATGCCACCAGGACTCACTGATCCTATGAAGAGCATGAATGTCAGAAGCAGCACAAGGGTATCACTGCACACACTCCCCCTGGCACACTCATCACATGAGGTCTGGAAAAGCTGTCATTTTATGGTACAAACAAGGTACTGCAAGAAGTCTGTTTTCTGACCAAGCATGGCTAAGAAGTGCAGAGGCAGTGCTTAAGACTGAGCTCTGCCAAGCTAAACTCTGAGTTATAGCAGGATAGAACAAGGAAAAAGTGAAGGTTTGAGACCAGTTTGATAACAAGAAGTTGTAAGGCAGCATCATGTTGGCACTGCCAAGAATGCAACAGAGGACAACGGTGCTGAGACATCCCTAGTGACTCAGTTCTGACAAAAGTAGGGTATTAACCACTGTTTTAGGCACGAGCAGATGGAGCAGTGGATACAAAGAACTCCTTCACACCTAAGGTCCAGATAAGCAGACAAGAAAAACTCTTCAGCAATACTAGCCAAGGAGATCAGTGTTTAAAGAAAGCAAATAGAAACGTAGACACATTACTGAAGACCTCTTTAACTATACCTTCTCAATGTAAGACAGAACCCAAAGCATCCAAGGCAAATTTTCAGAGGTACAGAAGCTGGAACTGAGCTGTTTAATACAGCTGAATCTGTTACAACTGGCTGATCACCCTTATAATGAAGAAGAAACTCCAGAGTTTAAATCCTTGCTCATTATTTTATATAAGGCGCGAAACATCAGTAGTGTGGCACACTCAAAGATAGTACAACACCACAGAACAAGAGATGAAGTGTTTCACATGTGAACAAGAATGAAGTATCTTTCACCAATACTACTGAGTTCTCTTGGCTTATGGAACATCAACCAGCTAGCTCAGTCTGCATTCTGACTGAAAAGAACTGAAATTACAGTGGACATCCTCCTCACTCTATTCTACACCATCAGTGACAAGAGGGACAGGAAAAGGTAGAAAATCCTCAGACACCTGACATGGAAAAACTTCCACATATAATAAAATACTCATTAGGAAAATGTACATCTGTACTAACATAGCATTTTATCTTTTATGTCCATCAAGGACATATTTTTCCTTTTCCATTTTCAGATCTCATCCTGTGAACCAGCACATACTTAAATTTGGTGGAAATGATCAATTAGATCATTTATATATAAATATATATATATTTGTATATATATAGAGAGAGAGAGCTACTCATACATGATTATTTCCAAGAATTGCACCAAACATACAATAAATTAGTTATTGAAAGAATTCTAGCAACTACATAAAAATCAACACACAAGACAAGCAGGCATTACTGGATGCAGAAGATTTGTATTCCAGAACAGGTTTTATTCCCCACATTTAAACTTCTGTCAAGTCACTAAATGCACGTTCCAACATTTGCTCTAAATTCTGTAACAGACATCAATTTCACTTGATTTTATATATTTTTTTATACAGAGAAGAAATTTTATAATTGACTAATTTTTACCACAGAGCTGGGAAGAACTTGAAAAAGCCATCTAGCACACCACCCTGTCCCATAAGAAATTAGTTACAGCCTTGCCTATTTGGTTTGTTTTCACACAATTCCAGTGAAAGAAGCTCCATAGTTTCCCTGGGAATGACAATCCCTTCATGTTTTTCACTGTATTTGAAACACAAGAGTTCAAGTCTAAACTGTTTTGGCTTACATACACTACTTTGAGCTAGTTGCTGTGGATGTAGTAAACCTACTCCTCTCATGTTTGTAGCAGCCAAAAGGTACAGGAGAACTTCCTTCCCTCATAATATTGACTAAATCAATCTTCATTCCTACAATCTTTTGCAACAGGTCTAGCAAACACGGCATATTAGCACTCCCACGTCTTTATGAGCTAACCTTAACATAGGATACAGCAGTAATCTGTCAGGATCCTTTAATTCTAACCCCACTGTTGAGCCTACAAATTTCAAGCTTATCATTTGCAAGTTTAATAAACATTTGTAATTACACAAAGCACTCACAAATACTGAACAAATCCCCTATAGATCTCTGCAGAGTATCATTTCATATTTCAGATTTGGCAACAATGTACATAACTATTTCAAACTGTTTTACACTCCTCTTGCCATGCTCTTAATATTACTTGTGAGGATATTTAGAAAGTACTAAGACTTCATGACAGAACATATCTGCCTCCTGTCCACAAGGCCTGCTGTGGAGACAGTGTTTTTTCATAAGAGGAAATTAAATCAGTTTATCGCTAACTATTCTCAACAAATGTACTTTGCTTATCAGTGATATTGTGATTACTTTTCAAGCTGTCTATTTTTATTTTGGCAAAATGGTGTCCCTGTTAGGACAGCCCCTTATCCCAAGCTGATTAGCACAACTTTTAAAAAATGCTGTATTTGCTTCTCTTTATTTTCCAATACCTCACTGATTTTGCATGCACTCACAGAGAATTAGCAGTAACACCTGAAAACACCTGCAAGTTACTTGAAATATTATTTCAAGCTGCTTCTAATAACGCTTGGTTTAAAACGGGATATGGTACCAGATTTCAGCTGAAAAGCCTTGCAAGATTTTGTGAGAAGATGCATTAGAGCTTACCACTGCTTCAAAGGATAATTCTTGTATCTATTACCATAGTACATAACACATGTATTTGGAAGCATTATTTTATTGATTTTTAAAATCAGATCTTAATTATCTATGCCAGTTTCATTGTCTAAATCAAAACACACTTTTCTTAACAACAGACATTACCTGGGAGGTTTTCACACAATACTTCTATAGGCGTTGTTCGTTTTGTGTCTCCAATTTTTTGGTAACGTTCTTTTAATGTATCAGCCTATGACCCAAGAACAAAACAAGCTTCTGAAGTTATACGGCTTGCAGACAAACTTTCAAAAAGAAAAAGATCATGGCAATAAAAGCTGATGATCTGAAAGTAGGATAGAGTAAGATATTAAAAACCACTACCTTTAAACCTTGCCATGGAAGGCTTCCTCTGAGAAAATACATAAACATATGACCTAAAGCTTCCAAATCATCTCTTCTACTTTGCTCTGAAACAAAATTCACATATTATTAGAACATCCAATCTGCATGATTTCACATTTAAAAGGTTGTCTTCCAAATTATGTAAAAATAATTGGGAGGTATAAAGTACTTGAAATCAAGCTGAGTATATGGGGGGCTTCTTGTGTGCTACTGACAGCATCAAGCTAAAACAACAAAAAGAAGGTGCACACTGCAGGTATATTCTCCTTAAGCGGCACTTCAAGTAAATTATCTTACTGTAAAAAGTGATCTTATTTTAAAATATATTTTGACCCTTTATTGAATTTTAACCCCAAATTTTTGACCCATTAGTTGTGAACTTGAAATAATCTCTTAAAATTTTAATTGAACTAATTTTTCTCTATAAAATCATGGAAAAGATGGTATGTTTCTCAGGGAATCCTTATGGAATTTTGAGTAAGCCAAAAGTAGACTGAAGAAGGCTCAGAAATCTCATTATTTTATCAGAAAGCACCATGGATAGGCACATCCATACAGCCAGCTCTCAAGTCTAGTTGACTTAAAAGCTAAGTTACAGAAGACAACGTCTGGCAGGGCTGCAATTTTTCATCTGTAGCAGAGCAGTGGCAGTCCTTCAAAAAGTTTGCAGAGTTTAAAGAAAAAGGACAGGAACAAGCAAAATACAGTGTATTTAAAGTTCAAAATTTTCAGAGTACATTCCATATTATTTTTAAATAAAAAACATTACTCTTAGGAAACCTGGATATAATAGAGAATATCAAAAGTCTTTAAATTACTAGCAGAAAATATATTTTTACATTTTCATCTAAGTACACTCTGTATTGCTTTTGAAACAACTGTTACATGGTGTATTCTGTTTTGTAGTAACAGGTAGTATTTAACTTGGTTTTCTGCCTTGTGTCAGGGAGGAAATAAAAACTATTAATATTGTGTCTACTCAGTATTTTCAGAGAGACAGAATCACTATGCTTGGAGAAGAGAAATGGAGCATAAAAGTAAACATTTGTTAGATTTTCAACACAGGAAAGTAAACAAAGCCAATCTGTCTTTGATCTGATCAACACAAAAACTACCACAAGTATGCTGCATCTGAAAAACAATTATTATTTTTTATATAAAAAGAAAATTTTACTTACTACTCTGTTTTCTGTCCTTATCTTCTCATTTGAACAGAGTAAACATACTAGCAAATAAATATGAAAATACCAAACAGACATAGGGTAATTCAGAGCATGGGCAACATCTAGCCCCACAGTCACTTCTCCTTCATTTCCATGTTTCCAATTCCCTTGTCAACATTCTTGTTGTGTCTACTCCTTCCCTCTTGTTGTTCACTGTTGTCACTTTTCTCAGTCACTGCCCTCCAAACAATCTGGTCTTATCTGAATTTCTCAGTGAATCCTGCAACATCCCATTTGTTGACCATTTGCTATCCTCATGCAAGCATGAATGTTAAGAAAGCAGGAATAAGCAGCAGAGTTCTGCCTGACAGGGTTCAGTAGATGAAAAAAACGCTGACACCAGATGCTACAGAAATCCCGTGCTCTTTATGACATAAGGTGGACACCAAGATAATGAGTATTAATGAGCACTCATGAAAAATTATTTATGCAATGCAGCATGTGTCCTATGGAAGACACAACAGAGGTAAGATGGTAGCAAAGCATATAAAAACATTACAAGCATGCCACAGATGGCCCATCTACGGGCAACACTAAGGTATGGCCTGTACCTTGGAAAGTTCTATTTGGTCTTTGTTAAGGGACAATAATTCCTCTCTTTTGCATTAATTTCTATAGATTATGCTAATGAAAAATTAACATCTTATCCTTTTTAAAAACAAAACAAAAAATATTAATTGTGACAATTGCTCCTTCACTGAGAGTAATTTCTATGGAAGGACAAACTTTTAATCTTTACCCTGAAATAATTTCTAATTAAAAAAGAAAAAAAAGTTCCTCTTAAGAAAAAAACCTCTACTTTCTTTAGGATAGTTCTGTGGGAGCTGCTTCTAGGACACAACACTTAAATTCACAATGCCCCTAAGAATCTGCTACGGGGAAGGATTTTTTGTTAGTTTTAATTTTGGGGGGGATGGGATTGTTATTAGGAATCCATTTCAGTTCTTCACTGATTGTTTTGGAATAATTAAAAAACAACCTTTCCTATGGATGCGGTTCTTCAAGTTAACCCGAGAAACAGAAAACGCAAAGTCTTTATTGCTATGGCTGGAATAAGCA
The DNA here is from genome assembly GCF_020740795.1 of Apus apus. Lineage (NCBI taxonomy): Eukaryota > Metazoa > Chordata > Aves > Apodiformes > Apodidae > Apus > Apus apus. The sequence goes on along the minus strand of NC_067312.1, from coordinate 62,725,902 downwards.
TCTCTGAAAACTGGAAAAAAAATTGCAGTAGACTAGCTGGAACACCAAAGGTTTTCAAGTATAAGCTGGGGTTAGGGCTGCTGATGTGCACTGATCCTAGTGCATGAAAATTTAATGAGAGTGAGAGGATCTGTTGCCTAAAAAATAATACAATCATAAGAAGACAAACATAATAGGCTTTAGGGCAGAAGGCCTCCTATCTAGGAGGTCACCTGAAGCTAGCTAAATTACTAAGAAACTAATACCTGTTATTTAGTTCACAAGCTATAGACAAATTAATTCTCTCAATTCAAATAGGTTGATTTGAATAAGAAACAGAACCTCATTCATCAGGCTATCTCCAGAAATTCGTATTTTTTTTAGCAAACACAGTAAAGTAACAAAAAACAGAGGTCAAACAACAGACATTGAGTCTTCAGTAAGCATCCATTATAAACACTGCATTCCCCTCCAAAGAGGGACACTACTTGCTGAAACAGCAGAAACAGACTATTTATTTGGATCAGGAAACAGCATTAGGTACCTGGATGATTACACTGTTTGATACACAGACTCGTTACTGTAATCACAACATAGATGAAAAGTGACAACCTACATATCCTAAACTGTCAGTCTATAAAGTTTAGGGAAAATAAATGTCAAAGTTACCACCTAGAGTTTGTAGTCTTACTCAAAATTATATGATTCCATACAACAACAGAATTTAAGGGAAAGAACAGCATCTCTTACTGAACAAAATAATGAATCCTGAAGTTACTGATTTTGGTTGTTAAAGTTGCATGCCAGTTTTATCAGAAACACACATTGTATGCCATACTGTTGTGTTAAAAATAATGTGGACTTCCACAAAAAAAATTAATCCTGTTTTCAATTATACCTTCAATTAAGGGAGTGAAGATTTATTTAGCTCAGTTTTAATTAGAAGCATTGTTTCATATTGTTATGGATTTATAAGATTAGGTTACATAGAAAAACGTACATATCTAGGGCAGCTAGTCCCACCCTTGAGGTCCAGTCGATTCAGTCAATTCAGTGGGAACAAGAACTTCCCATGGGGTTTCCAGGTCTGGAAAAGGACTTAATCCTGCACAACTGGCTCAGCGGCAAATAAAAGTTACTCGGACTCTGGGAATGCCATAACCACAAAGAACAGCCTGTAACTGCAGAAAACATTTTTCTTGGAGTTTTTCTAGAAAAAGTCCACCATTCAGGCTAATGCAATTTAAGCTTTGAACATGTATTGTTCTTACTATAAGACATGTCTTCAAATTGATCCAGTGTAGAATTATTTTTTTCTGGTTTAGGTTACAAAAGAGTCTGGACCTTAGAAAACTGATTTTAAATCTAGAACATAAGACAGCTCTGATAACAGAGTAGTAGATCTACTGTAACTGTGCAGGGGGGAGGGGTGGTTTTGTTTGAAGATAAATACTGTTTGAATACATTTACCTCATTTAGCCTTTCAGCTAGCATTAAAGAGCAGAGATGTTTCATTGCCAAAAGAGTCTCAGGCTTTTATAGCAAGATAAGTAATCTTTGCCTCTTCAATAATTAAGCACACACAAAAACCAAACCAAACACAAACAAAAAAACCCCACAAACAAACAAACAAAAAAGCAACCAAGGATACTGGTTGTTCCCCAGACACCATTAGAGATAGTTACATTACAGCAGCAGCAAATTCATGTGGCTACACTTTCTACAGCTAAGTAAGTTAGACATCAGTTCAACACACTGTTTTTCTGAATGGAAATGCCAAAACAATTACCAATTTAGATATCCAGCAAATACAGAAATTTGTAGGACTTCTTAGAGATACAGGTTTCTGTCTTCCTTAGCTCCCAATCAGAATCTACATTCTCTGGGATCTCTCTCTGTCCCTTCCTGAAAATGGAAGGGGACTGATAAAGATGCATGGAAAAATTCTATCCCCAAAAGAAACTACCTTATAGAAGCAAGGGCACCAGGTACATGCTGATAAGGGCTGCAGAATACTTTTATTTCCTTCAAATAGCTACGTGAATAAAGTCACACTATTTTTCACATAGACAAAATACCTTCTACTCCAGATATCAAATTCCAGCTTGGGACAAAACTACCAGAAACTCTTGATCAAACATATGTTTCTGGAAAAAAAAAAGATCATTTAAATAAATGGCTAAATGATGCTCAGTAACTGTACATCACTTTCTGTATATACCGCAAAAGACTGAGCCTTAGTAATTTTGTACAAGTTTGGACTACACATATGCAAACATTTCAAGTTTTTCTAGTTACTATGCCCTTGTTATGAAAGTCTTGAACACTATGGATCCTCAAATGTTCCTTTGATGAAAGGACAACATACTTCCTTATTTGTACTTACTAACACATAACAAAATACGGTTCAATAAACACATACAGGAAATCAACCTAAGAGAAGATGAACCTGACAGCCTCCCTCTACTGACAAAACATTCATTATTTATAAGGGTCAGCTGACACTTTGGATAGTTAATAAACAGTAATACAAGCATTAGTTTTGCTATCCAATTGTTCAGGTTCCTAAAAAAACTATGTACAGACCAAAAATATTGCACTAAAATTCATCTTAATAGCAGTCTTTTTAGTGGTGAATGTATCCTAGATGCCACTGTCTCTGCAACCAAAGGGACAATTGGAGCTTCAGTGTTCTGTACATCCCACTGCACATATTTAAGAAATATTAGGTTTTCAGAGGGCAGACACAGAACATGAAGGGAAAAAAACCACAAAAACCAAACACATAAAGGAGAGGCTATGAGAAAGCCTAATTCATACTGTTCATAGTTTGTTAGACCTAACAGATCATGACCAATAGTTCTCTGTAACTCAAAAATGCCTGCAAATCAACCAGGTCAAGAAGAATCATTGCTGTGAGTTTGAACTGAAGCAGAGTTACTACATGAGGTTGTGTTCCTTTGTGTAGTTAAGCAACATCACTGCAAAGATTTCAGAAAAGCATTCTAAACCTTTTCCATCTACATTTAAGAATTATCTATATATTTTAACATCTACTATGAGAAGGAGACTTACTACAGTGAAATGAGACAAGCTACTGAAAAGAATATTAGATTTGTCACAGCTACCTTGGCTAGAAATGTCAGTATTACTGCACCTATCCCTCTTCCTCTCCACTTTGCATCAGTCTTAAGTATTCAAAATACTATTAGAAAATACAATTATTGACATTATTGTTCATTAAATGAAAAATATTAAAGATCTTTTGCTCTGATATGGCTGAATGACAATGCCATTGCAATCTTGGCAAAGAACAATAAATCTAGCAAACATGACAAGATTACAGCAGTTCAATTACTTTTAATTGTTATTTTACTATATAACTGCATACAGAATTAATGTCAGCTTCATAAGAATGCCTTTTTGATGGATAAGTGGGGTAGGTGGTCTTTCATTATTTAAATTACCTGGAATATGCTATTACACTGTTTTAATTAAGAGACTACTTCTTACCAAGAATTTCAAAACCCACTGACATCAGTGATAACAAGTCTTAGGAGTCTTTACAAATTTGTCATAATTGTGGTCATAACTAGAAAAATCTTGTTGCACTCTATAATACAGCAGTGTTTACTAAAGACAGGATTCACCTTCCACTTTCGAACACTGAAAGAACTGCTAAAATAAAGCTAGCATACTGTATTCAATTTCTAATGCGGGGAAAAGGCCAAAATGTTTCTCTAGTGGGATCACCTCCCAGAGGGACTGATTCTTGAGAATGACGATACATCCAAGGACACCCAGCTGTGGCCAGGCAAGGGTGAGAGATATTAACTCTTTCACTGTCTTTATTAGCAAACTTAATGTTAAGTAATCTTCATTATTAAGACCGTATAATCTTTTAAAGGTGCTAATTAATATTCTAGGCCTAATATAACATTTGATAATAAGTTGCTGGCAGTTTAGTGGTTAACCTTTGTTGTTTGATTTAATTATAAGTGGCAAAATTCACTGGTAATATACCCTTTGCAACCAAACTGCACTTCTGTTCTTATCTCCCAATTTCTCTACACTTTTGCTGTACTTATGCCTCTCATCCAGAATAATTAAAACCCCCAACATTATATGCAGTAACTCTGCATTTATGTCTTGTCTGTCATCCATCACATCTGGGACAATTACATGACAAGTAAACTTAGTATGCTGATTAACATCTTTACACATTATAGTTTTAGTCTTAAAAAATAAAAGCAAACTCGGTGACTCTTTCACAGCTGTTTTGTTACATGTAAGCTCACTTGCTAAACTTAGCCAAGCAAGTTGTAATCCAGAAGGCTCAGAGAGTTGAGTCTCAATTGCTTTTTGCAAGATTTGGTTATATTCCAGATATTATGTTTCTTAGACAAAAAATATTGTTGAAATTTGGGCATTCCTGATGTAGCAGTACAAAAAATTACACCAGTGTTTTACTCAGCAGAAACCAACTCAAGTATATTTTATTTAATTAATTCTTTACTTTCTACAGAAGAAATTCCCAAAAACTGGAAAGCTGGGTACAAGAGCCCAATCTCTCACCTTTAAAACAGGAAGGAAGTATTTTTTTACCTTATTTTCAGAACTTCCTCTAAAAGCAAGCATACAATGAAGGTAACCACCCTATGAAGAGTTCCAGGATGCAGGATTGCTATTGTAACTTTAAAAGCAACTCAAAAGGCTGGCTCCAAATTGAGTTATTAGATACAAAGGCAAGATAGTTAGAAATTGAACAGCACTTTCTCCATTCTCCTAAGAAAATTTACAGAATGTAAAATTTAAATCAAATTTAGAGGTACAGTACCCAAATGTAAATCTTATCAAATTATTGAGATCACCTTTCAGCAACTTCTGTGAGTTCTGAAAATTTATTTCTCATAATTTGGGGACCTTATAGGCACTGTTAATCTCACCTATGGATATGTAACATAGCCAGAGTTACACTTGCTTTTTTCTCTCTACTTAACAGAAAAAATTGAGGCTGTTTTAGGAATCTGTGTGGAGAGAGCAAGATCAACTCACGACAAAATCTGGAACAAATGGCAGAAGTGGTTTGCATGGCATGAAATTAAATCCTTCAGCTTTTGCTAGTGAAGAAATAAAGCAGTCAGAGGATGCAGAGAAGAAAGACAGCTGGAATACAATTTACAACTAATTTTAAATTATAAACTAATGTTTGACCATGTGAAATAAATACCCTTAAGAAATGTCAACACAGAAAAACATTTTCGTAATCAGTTAAATATTCCTGTTTAAGTCTTCCTCCTATCTCTTTTGAAAATATGCAGCTGAAACAGGCAGAAGAGCATCATATTAAGTAACAAATTTTTTTGTCTATAGACAAGGTAACCAAATTCTGTTTTAAAGGAGGCATAAAGTCTGAACACACATACGTAATTACTATCCTTTAAAAGAAATCTACTATGACTTCTCTATAAAAAAATACATTAAATTGAACTACATTTCTGGAGCATGTAAAAAGAAGAAGCTGGTGAAGGTCTAAAGAGTGTTACAAGGAGCAGCTGAGGGAACTGGGTTTTTTTTAGCCTGGAGGAGAAAAGGAGGCTGACAGGAGACCCTCTACAACTATGAGACAGGAGGCTGTAGTGAGGTAGATGTTGATCTTTTCTCCCAAGTTACAAGTGGTAGGACAAAAGAAAATGGCCTCAGGTTGTGCCAGAGGAGGTTTAGACTGGATATTAGGAAAAACTGTGTTGTCAGGCATTCTTTATTTGCAACAGGTTGAGCAGGCTGCTCAGGGAAGTAGTCAAGTCATCATCCCTGGAGGTATTTAAGGGACTTTTAGAGGTTCTGTATAGGGGTAGTTTAGCAATGGATTTGGCAGTGCTAACAGTTAGACTTCATCATCTTAAGGGTCTTTTCCAGCCTAAATTATTCCATTATTCTACACATTAACATAATTTAATTAGCTACAAGGTACTATGGTCTGATTTTTTATATAAAATAAATACCTTATTACTATCTGTAAAACATGAATGACTTCTTATTTGCCATATTAACCTAAAGTATATTTGAACCATAAGTATCGTGCAACATTAATGACCAGTTTAAAGAGTGGCCGAATTAGAGATTACGATACAACGATATATGACTAGTTTACACAAATTCAAAGGTGTCAACCCTGTTTTCAGTAGAAAACCTCTATATAAATAGAATAAACAAAGACTGCTTTGATTGCTCATGCACCTTTTCACAGCTAAATGTATTCATTCAATAATAACAACTTAGCTCTCTTTATGTATCCTGTCATTTCTTTAGGTCATCATATTTACAACACTAACATAATCTTTAACTACTCTGACAAAGCTTTATTAACAGTACAAATATTAAAAAATAATCAATAAATCAGCACCAAATATAAGCTACTTTTATTCCATTACATAATGCATATTTCAAAGGGATGAAAAAACTGGTGAAGTAGTTTTAAGAAACTGTGTTGCTCAAATCTTTTCACTTCAGTATTCTACTAAGCACATTTACTTCCTGCCCACCCCACTCCGCCATGGTATGCTTCTAATATGAAGATGTTATGACACAAAAAGATACATTTTATCTTTTTTTTTTTTAATGGGTATATAACAAACAGCTATTTGCTGAGACATGACTATGATGATTAGAGACCCAGAGAACCTACTCCCATAAATAGTATTTCCAGAAGGACCAACTAAAATTCTGCAGCATACAGAAAACATAGAACAAGAAAAATCAAAACTTGAAAACAAGATTTCAAATTATTGACAGCTGTTGTTTCTGCACTTAAAAAACATACGTACCTTTTCCTAAATGTGTATTTATACTCATGTATCTAGCTGTTCCCGTAAGGCTCTTGTGTTCTCGATATGGTATGTGCTTCTTTGTTTCTGGATCTACATACTCCTTTGCCAAACCAAAATCTATAATATGAATAATTTGCTGAGTTTTGTTTCCAGGTCGACCTATTAGAAAGTTCTCAGGTTTTACATCTCTGTATATCAAGTTCTTTGAATGGACATATTCCATACGAGAAATCTAACAAAAGGATAAAAGGACAAAGTTTAGCTTCATGTTGCCACATTAAATTGTGGTAGAAGCTAAATACATTACATTGACTTTATATTTAGAGGAAATCACCCCACCTACTGCCTTAAAAACCAAAGAGCTAATGCTCTTAACAAAGTATCTCCCAGTTTAAGTCAATGAAAATTTTACACATTCCCTAAGTATATACACTACATCATATGTTGAAAACTTTCACATAGGACATAAGACATGAATCAGCATATAATGGAAGTTGTCCTCTTTAATCACAGCTGGCACCAACTTTATGCACACTAAAACTATAACCAGAAATTACATAAACAAGCAGTGAGCATCAAAGTTCCATGTAGATCTATTCCATATTACGGGTATAAACAAGAGAAGCATGGCAAGTTCACCACAATGCTTACAACTTCCATTCTAGCTGGATCACATTCTATCAAAACATATATTCAGAAAGGAATAGCAAGTATTAAACAAGGATGATCTTTGAATCTATGACGATTTAAGCATATTTTTTAAAAGAACTTTGTTATTTTGCTGTCAATATGCTGAATGTGTCTCTAGGTCTACAGCTGCAGGCTTGTTATCCAATTACAGTTGTGTTTTAAACAGCCATTTTTACCCTTCATGGGTAAAAGTATCACTACCTATTTAGGGAAATGGAGGTTCAATATCATTAACATTTTATAAGGACTTACTGAAAACACATTGTATCAAGCTAAACACGCAAAGCTTTGCTTTTCTCTTTCCACTTCCACTGACCCTTGGCTGGGAACCAAATCACAAAGTCTTCTAAACAAGATAAAAATTCTTCATTTAATAATTTTGTGCTAATTTAGTATTTCTGGAAGCATTTGGGGGACTTTTGGTTTGTCTGACTGCTTGCTTTCCAAGAACGCTCAGGAAAAATATTTATGCTATTCAGAAGTCCCATCACCCAACTGCTTTAATGGATTAAAATAACTTTTATTTTATTAAGATTTTCTTTTTAACTGAGTATGTTAAACTACAATTTGAGATTTCAGGTTGTGATTACAGAAACTCATAAGACACAATGAAACTACAGTCCTGCAACGATTCTTGAAACACTAGAACAAATTAAACAGAGGTTACATAAGAAAATCTTCCTGCTGTAACTGTATCACAGGCTCTTCAGAAGCTACCAACAATCAACCAAAGTAAAACACAGGAAGTGCAAATCTTTTAAGTGAAGTAAGCATTTAATTTCATTGAAGACTGATTTAGTTATTGTAAGGAACACTCAAATTAACATCTATTCTACTTACCAACTGTATGGCTATCATAAGAACGGTTTTAAGAGAAAATGTCCTACCACACAAGTCAAATAAATCTTCCAGACTAGGTCCGAGTAGTTCTAGCACCATAGCATTATATTTACCACATGGGCCAAAATAGTAAACCTGAGGTATTCCATCTGTAAAATGAAGATATAAATTAATTAGAAGGGGGATAAGTAAGATTAATTAATATATCAGTAACTTTCATACTCAATTTCAAGTTGAACTGAAGTTAAAAATATATTTTTCATACAACTGCAACGACCAAACCTCATGAAAACTACAGATAAAAGATACAACAAGAATAATGAAGGCAGCACAAATGTCATTACATATTTTTTGAATAATAAGTTTGCCTTGTGAAAGATTTTAAAAAATTACAAAAAATAAAAATCAGAACTTATCTCTTAGTTAAACTGAAGATATGAAGAGAGGTTTAAATAAACTTTTTTTAAAAAAACTACGCATTTAAATTAAGGTTATGATAAACCTATATTCAGGAATAAAATCACCTTATTATTTATAGAAATAATTTTTAAAACCAAAATAGATCAATTTATGCTCAAGTTTAATGAGACATTAAGTCAACTCTTAGATGCATCACCCCAATTCAAGTATCATGGATGACAACTTGTTATAGTCATCATCTGTCAGTATTTTTTTTTCAAATACAAGCATTTTCTACTGAAATTTGCTCTTTTGGACTAGAAGGTTTCTTTTGTCTTCTATTCCTCCATCATTTTTCTTTCTGTTTACATAGCACACACAAGATTTTTCTTAAATGTGAGTTAGTCCACTAAAACTCTAACCATAGTAGAAGTCTCAGATTTTGGTGGGGTTTTTTTTATTTATTCTAGTACTTTTATTCTAGTAAAGTGTATGGTAGAGACCTATTAATTCAAACCATATGAAGGACAAGGATTTTTTTAAACGTAACTGTTAGAGCAGATTATAAAGGGAATTTTTCTAAGTCTCAGCTGGAACCTTTGATAAAGATTCATCCTGATTTCACTTTGAAAGTATTACAGCAGACAGCACTCTTAAATTCTTAAATTCTTTCAAAAATTGATGTCCAAAAGGAATCCATCTCTTAAATACTCTGTAAATAGGTATAAAGCATATCCACCTAGGAGTCCTCATTCAGTTAGATGGTTGCATCACATATGCTATGCACAGGAGAGATCCTGGTGAAAAAGTGGAAATGCAGAGATGATGACAGTAGTACACTTGTTTGTTTTTTTGGCTTACTGCAGTTTATGTGTACCTGGTTAAGTTGCTTTATGGATTATATTGTCTAGTTTCCACTAAGCTACCCCTCACAAAATGGAAAAGCAACTTAACATGATTCATACAAAGAAACCACATACTGAACATAATGCTAGCACAAGCAAACAAGAAAACAGCAGAACTGACACGTCTACTCCTTGTATGAGCTTCATTTAAGAAGTAATTTATTGAACAGCTACATACAGACTATCACCACCTTGTGTATATCAGATAAGAACAGTCCATAAAGTATTCCACAGAAACTATAATGCTGTGATAAAAACTGTACATAATTAAAATATAAACATCTAAAATACTATCAAAATCATCACAAAATATCAAATAAGGGGCACACATCCTTCAATCAATGTTTCCACAACTGTATACATTGCAACACCTCCAGTATTTTACTATTAGTAATTCAGACATACTTTGCTTTGTATTCAGAGAGTAGAAAAGGAGAAACAAATGTTTTCTCCTATTCCCAGTTTCTTAGCACTGAGTAATGAGCTACTGAATAGAACCACCTCTGTCATCTGTCAAGACTAGTTTATCATTCAAATGCTTTAGTCCACAATGCTTAGGTACATGATGTCCAGAAAGTTTTTAAAGCTGACATGTCTTACTTCCTCTATAATGATGACAAGGTCAAAATATAAGAATAAAGGAAACGTAATTGGCAGATTACAACTCCTATTTCCCAAACGTCTTTAAAATATATAAAATCAAGGAGAAGTTACTGCTAATTCATGACAGTTATTCACATCAGTTGCTGTCTTTTTCAAGAACCTTAGCATCAAACCTGATTTAAGCCTGAGGCTACATGCCGTTTACTACAATTATCTAATGCACTACACATAATGACTAGCATGACAGATGACAGATCATCATAGAATGATTAGAGTTGGAAGGGACCTTAAAGATTACCTAGTTCCAAACCCCCCCTGCATGGACAGGGACACCTCCCACTAGATCAGGTTGCACTCATTCTAGAAATGAAATCATATTCTAAAATCTGAAGATCCAGTAAATTATTACTCCTTTAATTAAGTACTGGGAACATTAATATGTTTGCAGATATATCACATTTTGGAACTCATTTTAAACCCTCCTAATTTCCATGATTTTTATTCTATAACAAGAGTAAGTGCATGACATCAATCCCAATATACTTTGAAAAAACATAATAGGCTATTTATTTTAGATTGTTTCTATAAGATCTATGAACAAAAATTATCCCTTGTCATATTAATCTACCTACAATTTACTTCTATCACTACAATCAAGCAGACTTGTTATTGAGATATTTATTTATATGATAGAATATAAGTCTAATAAATAAATTACAATCTACGAACTGAGAAAGGACTTAAGAGATTATAATATAGTGATTATAACATTGTCTTGGGTAAAGTTACAGCAGAGCACAGCCGCTGATACACTGTGATGAAACATGCTGTGCTGCATTTCTTTCCACAGGCTGAAGTGAAAGGCAAGGTGACCCAAGGGATGAGCTAGAGGTCACCTCCATTGCCCACACAAAAGATAGCCTTCCTTTCAGTGTCAGTGCCTGCCTCGTGCATTCTCTATACTGAATAGAGTTGTATAACATTGAGAAGAACACTGGACATTCAAATCTCACACACTGTCAAGCAGGTTTGAACTGAAATCTGATGAAGAACCAACCTACAGGTAAAAGCACTCAATATTGAAGTACTAAACTTGATTATTGGCCTTCCATCCATCAAACACCTTTTCAACACTGAAGGCCTACACAACAAGAAGACCTACAGGTAAGCTGGGGAGGGACTTTTTACAAGGGCTTGTAGTGAGAGGAAAAGGGGCAACAGTTTTAAACTGAAAGAAGAGGGATTTAGGTTAAAGATCAGGCAGAAATTCTTTAGTGTGAGGGTGGTGAGACACTGAAACAGGCTGTCAAGAGAACTTGTGGAAGCTCCATCCCTGGAAGCATTCAAGGCCAGGCTGGATGGGGCTCTGAGCAGCCTGATCTAGTGGGAGGTGTCCCTGCCCATGCAGGGGAGTTGGAACGTGATGATCTTTAAGGTCCCTTCCAACTCTAACCATTCTATGACTCTATGATAATCCACAGCTGAACAAACCTTTGTTGCTTTCAAGAATCACCTCAAATCAAAAGCTAAGATATAATAATGGATACCCGTTGTTGTTACTATAGCACGCATGTGTAGCAATCTATTTTTAGTAGAATGGAGCATTCCAAACATGAGCTCTGCTAAGGCATGTTAAGCAGAAGAAGCTACGTACTATTCTTTGGTTCTGTTTATCAGATGAGTAAGTTCAAAAGAGTCCTCATTCATTTGTAAAGACTCCCAGTTATTATGACTAATGACCCACAGATTTTGAATCACAGAATCACAGAATATTAGGGGTTGCAGGGACCTCATTATTAAGAGAAGTTAGAAAAATCAGATGGTAAAAGCTGTATAGTTTTTATGTTCTTTAATGTGTAACAATACATAACTACTTTAATATGTACACAGACTCCTTACTGCAAAAGGGAATTGAACTATACTGTAAACACCTACCCAAAGAAATAAAGCATTTTACAAGTTTCCAACCATAAATTTTTAAATTGAAAAAATCCTACATGGAAAAAAAGTCTTAGCTTTACAGCTCAAAACTCAAATAGAGCCAGCAGTTACTAATTTCCAGCCCCTGTTCTTAGTCTCTCCTAGTAGGAAATCAAACTGAATGTAGCTGCAGTTAAATTACAGACATAGCACAGAATATACATCTACAGCTCATCTTGTTACCATGAGGAGAATAATAGTTATTTTATACGTCCTACAATGGGAGTCTTCTGCCACCTGCACAATAAAGATACGCTTCCTTCCATTTACTTGCCCTCTGACCAAAGTACAACCAATGCCCATAAAGCAATACTACCTATATATGAATACAACTGGCACAGGGTTTTTACTATCTGTGTAGGAAGGATTAGCTGGTTTCTGAATGTATCACTCGGTCCTTGAACTTCCTACCACTGTTTTCCAACTACTAACAGGACAAAAGTTCTCAAATCTACACTTGACAGCAAATACGGACGTCATGAAAAATCACCAATGCAAAACGAATTGCCTCAAATTACCTGAGGACAAAAATTCTATAATTCTGCAAGCTTGTTTTTTTTTCTAAAGAATCTTAGGCTGCGTAACTTCTTGGGCTTGAAGGCTCAACTCTTGCAAAGATGCAAAAAGGGAGAGTGCTGCAGAAAGACTAGCAATCAGTATTTTTTCTTCAACAAGGTAACACTGAAAGCAATAAAGTGACTACAACCAATGTGGTTACAAAGACTGCATGATATCCAAAATAAAGCAGACTAACTTTGACTCACTATAGAATCCCAAAACGAATAATTGTCTCAAAAACAGCCACCCTGACAAACTGGACATTGTGCTTGGGTGTGGTCCTCATTCGATAAGCCACCTGGATGCTGCTCTCACAAGGACAGCCCCTCATTCATTAAACACCCTGATACACACTGTTCTCGCGAGGAGAGCCTTTGGCAGCCATGATGATAAACAGACACTGTGCTTATTTGACAAGGAACAGTGGCTGGCAAGAGAAGCCCCATGAAGGCAGTGTCATCTTACAAAAGACCACTTTCCTGTTTAAGAACAGAGCACACACATGAGAATAAAGGCCACTGCTCCATCAACCTGATTCAGGGGAGCCAAGTGATCACCTGGATCCTCATGCCCCACTGACTCATTTCCAGTACATTTCCTGAATCTAACACGAAGTCTGCACAGAGTAGGCCAAACCTCACCCAGAGAGGCAGAGCCAGGTGCTATAAAAGAGGGAGACTCCAAATGCTTGGGGTGCACACCCACCATCCAAGGACCAGAACATCATGCTGAGATCATCGCTGGATCCAAGGGTGATGGTATCTTTCCTATTCCCCTTAATCTCTCCCTCTTCTTATCTTTCTCCCTTCCCCTCTCTCTCTCTCTCTCTGTTTCTAACCTTATTCTCAGCACATAAAAGTGACATAATTTCTAATTTAGCTAAGTTTTTTCCAGTTGTAACCTGTTGTTTTGAGAGTACCATTTTGCTAAGTTCTGCTGTTGCTTTGAGAGTGATATTGTTGTGTGCTTTTTGACAAGCTTTAGAACCTTACTAACTTTTACGTAGAGTATTATTTTGCATAAGCCTCCTGTGTCATGGTCTCACTCTTAAGAGTACTGCACGGAGAATTCCAGATATTAATCTCTTTGAATGGATTGTTAAAAGGGATTAACTAGGAGAGGAGGATTTGACCCAGCTGCACCTAGGGTGCTCTCTGAGAAGGAGTTTAGAAAGCAAGGGTGTCCAGTCCAAATCTCCCTGGGTTGACATCCTCTGCGGAACGCTACCCATGCCTACTTTGTGGAAGCACTGTCATATCTCACAAGGTGGGTACGACATTTCCCTACATTCTTACATTAAGCACAGTCTGCCAATCTTATTCAGTAAACAAAGTTAGATTTGTTAAGATATTTTTCTTAATAAATATTCCCATAAGGGTTCATACCTCTGAGAAGCATAGCCTATTTACTAAAATTCACAATTTTAGGTAGTTACACCTTGGTTTTCACAGTTGGGTACCATTTCTAACATGGGCTGTCGTGTCTCATTAATTAAGAGTTCCGCTTTCCATTTATTAGCTATTTCACAATGCTAGTCTAGCACACGCTGAATATTTACAACTACTTACAAAAAACACAGACACTATAGAATCACAGAGTCATTGAATAAGGTCCCTTCCAACCCAAACCAAAGATCATCTAGTTCCAACCTCCCTGCCATGGGCAGGGCAACCTCCCAGTAAACCAGGTTGTTCTAAGTCCTGTCCAGCCTGGCCTTGAACACTTCCAGAGAGGGACATCCACAACTTCCCTGGGCAACCTGTGCCATTGTTGCACCAAACCCTCATAGTGAAGAATGTCTTCCTAATATCTCACCTAAATCTACCCTCTTTTAAGCTTCTAACCATTCCCACTCACAGCATTTTACTGTAGTTTAAGCATAACTTTAAAATTACTGTTACAAATGCCAAGGTGCCTTTGATAGGAAATAAGCCAAAATATGAGTGTGAGTGTAGAAAACAACTACTAGCAGTCCATTTTATAGAATAATTTTCTACATTAGTAAATAAAATTGAAAAAGTAACTAACTACTTGACTTATGAAACACTATTCTACAAATTCTAGGAACATTTTCAATGAAAAGATACCACAAGATTTTTTGCTAGGGCATAACTGTTTTAGGGAAGATTTGTACTTTTCACAGTTAAGAAGCTTCATATCTTGCTAACTGACGACACAGAGTCTTGGGAAAGGCATAAAAGTAAGCGAAGTTTTAGATATCGTTTACTCCTAAAAGCAAAAGGTGATAATTGGATAATCAAGGAAGCTATCATAAGAGTATTTCTGGGTGTCAAAGCACCAAGGGGAGCAAAACGAGAAAATAAAATCTTAAAACACATTTAAAGTTAATTTTTTTAAGTATTTTGGAGGCTTAAATCTAGTAAGTGGAACTATATAGTTTATCAATGGAAGTGAAGTAAAATAAAACTGAGACTGAAGCTATTTAGACATCATAGCAACTTCAAATAAAAATACGTGAACAGTAGATTAGCAATTTGGTGATTTATAGCTTTTATTAAAAGAGAATATACTGCTAGTACTCGAAGATGGTTTAGTTCAGGTACACCCATATGCACACAAATTCTGTGATATTTACAATTTACTAAATAGTCTTAGGATTTCACAGACAAAGCACAGAACAAAAAAAGTCTTACAATAATAGAAAAAATTATACATTAATGCACTGACTTCTTTTTTCCTGCTCTAAGCAACCAGGGGCATTTTATTAAATTGTTTTATACCTCTTAATCAGAAAAATTCAGTGAAAAATTTATCTGGATTACATTACAGTAAAATATAAGACACTGCTTTTTACCTCCAGATCCTAGCTGCTTGTAGAATCTGTATTCCAAATGTAGCTGTGGTGCTCTCGACTTCATTGGCTCCTGATTTAAAAACAAAAACAACATTTAAAACGAAGCCTCTCTGCTAAAGCCTAAAAACTAACTAACACACTAAGCTACTACCAGCCAACCCAACTCTACTGCTTCTAAGCCAGTTCAGAAGTTTGAATGTTTCTTTCAAAAGTACGGGTGAACAGAAACTTGAAAGACTAGAGCATATAGTGACATTTATATCTTGTATTGATCCATAGGACTGTGGTCCAACATGCAAACCCACTTACAGACCCACAAGGAAACAGCTGAAAAATAATCTGTCTCTCCAATGCACGTGGGTGATGTGTCTTGCAGCACTCAAAAGGTGGCACTGGTATGCAGCTTAACAGATCAAAAAGACTGGCAACAAACCTGCTGTACACCACAGTTGTATCTTTTCTAAAAAAATATCAATTTAAAAAAACAACTTTTCTCCTAGAATCTTGACAAAAAAATACCAAATCCTTGTACCAAATACTAACAGTTTAGCAAAAATCAAGTGACACCACTCTATACTATAAATCCAAAGCAACAACAAAAAAAAGCACTAAAATCAGGTTTTAGTTCATTTTTTTCTTTTTGCAACATAATTTAGAAAGTTAATAAAATCGTAGTTCTGTGTTCTACATACTAAGGAGATATGGTATCATAGAATAAAGTGACAGGAGAGCAAGCAGAGGAACACAAAAGCAGCCTAAATTAAAGTCCTAACTTCTTGAGTCTTTTCCATTGCAAAGTAACAGGACTTCATTGTAAGACTGATTTCCTAGAGCGTCTTTTAGGAGCTATGTCTGGTTTCTTGCAATATGTATCACCTTCCAAAGCATCAGTGATAATTTGGACTTTTAACTGTGTGTCCTTCCTACACAAACTACTCCAACTAGAATTCCAGCACAAAATTGGTAAGATTGTTAATATACTTATAACTAGTAACTGATTCTGCTGAATCTCAATTTTCAACAGGAGTTTTGTGGAGTGCTTATCTCTTTCCTTGAACCATCTTCTTCAGAAACTAACAGTTTATTAACCAATGTTGTTTCCCAGTGGTACATCCAAGCTATAGAAACCATAAGCTAATGTGCAATCATGAGAAACTTAACTCTTTCTTCCTCTCCCCATCTCCTTCCAATATTCAGATGGTTCAAACTGCTGCTATCACTATTGCCAAAGTATCTTTACAGATTTGATTTTGCCAGGATACCAAAGGTTGAGGACCAAAAGTAAAAAAGAGACCAATGTAACAGTTTCTACAAAATCCATACAGAATTTAATATATCCTTTTTATGGTCCAGAGCATTCATGAGAATTTATCCTAGCCAAACACTGGAATTCTTTGAAGACAAGTGAGCAAGAACTTTCTAAAACAGAAAGATGGTGATCCTTCACAAACTGAATTAGTAAGCAAGACAAAATGGGTCACCAAAAGTTCCTGCTCACAGTTTATGAGGGGAACTCATGATATTTATTGCCAGGTAACAGATCAGTGCAACAATCCACATTTAGTACTCAGCTTTTAGAAGTGTAAGTAAATCTATTATGAAGCATGGTACTGAAACATCTTAACCTTTCACAAAACCACACAAAGTTAGCTACCAGTTTGACTGCAGTAGAATTATACAAGTCTGGTGGTTACAAAATAAACCATTATCTATGTAGTCTCTAAAGCTTGTAATTCTGCCTAATTAGAGGAAAATATTTTAGTCCATAGAATTCTGCACACCTGCTGAACGTAGTAAGACAAGACAATGGCTTGTAAGCAGTTTGATTTTGTTCAGTTTTATGGTTTTGCCTTAAATGATAGTATATTAACTTAATCACCACTCAGTGCTGTATGATACTCCCATAACAAGGATGAAAAATAGTTTTTATGTATTACATTTATATACTCAGACTCAAAAAAATATCCTAGAAAAAGAAACAGCTTTCATTTTTATTTCTTTTTACATACACAGCTACACTTTTTCAAATTAATGTCGTTTTTTTCAGTCATCAGCAGGAAACAGTTCTGATAAGCCTCCAAAAACCACAGGTTCTCAAACAGTCAAGCAAGACTACTTGGCAACTGCACCAGCCAAATACTGAAATTAAACACTGTCTAATACAGAGATAAATACTTTTATATAAGTATTACTACTTGCATGTGGTAATATGCACGTGTAGTCCATTTATTGACTGTGTTCTGGAATTGCCTTATTTTTGTAAGGAGCTTAGGTATTTTCCTGACTGTTTAGTAACTCCAAAAATACAAGAAAATATTTTGTTCAATAAAACTTGAGAGGGCAAGTACAATAAGCTCTTTACATAAAATCTGGTTTGTTCCTACACATCCCACTTTGCAGTATGCAGTTAACTACTGTTAAATGAGAAAAGACAGATAAGGATATATCAATATATTATGATGGAAGATTACATTGATATACAACAGTGAAGAATACACCACTGTAACTATATTTTTATGAGTAGGTATATAAACCATATTCAAGAATAAAAAAGAAATAGCAAATCATGGTTCCTTCTGCTTTTATTAGTATTTTAGTACCATTCAGCATTGAAAAATAAGCTTGGGAACTCATAAGTGTTCAAGGACTAATAGTGTATACCCAGTAGAGACAGACCAGGCTTTTGGCACCCACCAAAGTGGATGTGGGTACCCAGAGGGTGCTCCCACAGAAGCAGGTGGCTATCCAGATCACAGACTGTTGAGAATGCCACAGCCTTTTACTGATAATGGGGTGAAGCTCTGACCATGGCTGTGTCTGGTGCGAGCAAGCTGATGACCTGCTCTGCCAGGTGGCACAGCTGCAGGATAAAGTGATGGGTTTCAGGGACATGAGCAGACTGAGAAGTATCAGGGAGAGCGAGAGGGAGTTAGATGAGTGTTTTCAGAGCCTGCTCTCCACAAAAAAAGCTTGTGAGGCAAACTTTATTAGTGGAGCACATGATTCCTTATTGTCTCAGCAAGCTCCCCAGACTTCCAGAGCTAACTTGAAGCAAAGACAATGGGAACAGGTCCCTGTCCAATGACACAAACAGGGCAAGCATGTCCCCTTGAGAACTTCACCTCCTTTGGTACCCTTGCAGAACACGTACGAGGCCCTGCAGGAAGAAACAGCTGGTAGCAGTGAGGATAGCGGAGAGGTAGAAGATCCCATGCCCTCTTGTCACCAGGCAGGAAGGGAACTAGGTGAGGATAGGGAGGAATAGAAGCAGGTCCCTGCTCAGGGTAGCAGGAGAGTCTCCTCCAGACCTCTCCTGCCTTCCCAGGTGCCCTCACAGAACAGATACAGGCCTCTGGAGATAAAGGACCACAGAAATGAGGATGCTGAGAAAGCCCCATCCAGGGAGTCACCAAAACATCCAGCTCCATGCATTAAGACAGCTTCCATAAAGAGAAAGACAAGGGTGATTATTATAGGAGATTCCTTTCTGAGGGGAACTGAGAGTCATATGTGAAAGCCAGACCCTTCCCATAAGGAGGTCTGCTGCCTCCCTAGGGTCTGGGTTAGGAATATAACCAGGAAACTTCCTGGTCTGATATGACCCTCAGATTACTACCCTCTTTTGATCTTTCAGGTAGGCAGTGAATAGGTAGAAAGAAGTCCAAAGGTAATGAAGAAACATTTCAGGGCCTTGGGACAATCACCTCCCTTGACCAGCTGGCAACACTCTGCTTGATGCACCCCAGAACACAGTCATCCCTCCTGGCTGCCAGGACACACTGCTGGCTCATATTCAGTTTGCCGTCAACCAGGACCCCCAGGTTCCTCAGCACCACTCTGCTCTCCAGCCACTCATTCCCTAGTCTGTACTGATCACCAGGATAGCCCTGTCCCAGGTGCAGAATCTGGCTCTTGCCCTTGTTAAACTTCATGTGGTTGGTGACTGCCCATCTCTCTAACCTGCCAAGGTCTCTCTCTACAGCGCCTGCCTGCCCTGAAGGAGTCAATGGCTCCTCCCAGCTTTACATCATTAGCAAACTTGCTTAGAATTCCTTTGAGTCTTACATCCAAGTCATTGATGAAGACATTGAAGAAGACTGGGCCTAGCCCTCTGGAACCCCACTAGTGACCAGTCACCAGCCTCATGTTACCCCATGCACTGTCACTCTTTGTGCTTGACCTGTGAACCAGCTGCTTACCCACTGTATGGTTTGCTTTACCAGCTGCATGCTGGACATTTTGTCCAGCAGGATACTGTGAGAGATAGTATCAAAAGCCATGCTGAAGTCCATACATACCTCATTGACTGGCTTCCCTTGATCAACTAGGTGGGTTACCTTGTCATAAAAGGAAATGAGGTTTGACAAGCAGGACTTTTTCCTTGTGCTGGCTGTGACTGATGGCTGTATTGTCCTCCAGCTGTTTTTCAATAACTCCCAGAATAATCTTTTCTATAATTTTACCAGGCACTGAGGTTAAGACTGACTGGCCTGTAGATTCCAGGGTCCTCCTTCTTGCCCTTCTTGAATATTGGAACAACATTAGCCAGTTTCCAGTCAACTGGGATCTCTCCAGATTCCCAGGACCTCCCAAAAATCATCAAGAGAGGCCCAGAAATGACACCAGCCAGCTCGCTGAGGATTCTCGGATGGATCCCAACAGGCCCCACGGACTTGTAGGGATCTAACTGTAGCAGCAAATCCCACACAAGTTCAGGGTCAGCTAAGAATTGATCCTTGTTTAAGTCATGGTCCTCCAGTTCTGGGCACTGAGACTCCCTTGGTCCATCACCAGTGCTGAAGACAGAGGCAAAGAATGCATTAAATACCTCTGCTTTGTCTATATCCCTGTTGGTGAAGTGACCATCCTTAGCTTGTAAAGGACCCATGTTGTTTCTACACTGCCTTTTTCTGTTCATGTATTTGAAAAAACTCATTTTATCATCCCCCACGGTTCTGGCCAGTTTCAGCTCCAGCTGAGCTTTGACCACTCGAATTTTCTCCCTACAGGGCTTAGCAGCATCTTTATATTCTTCCTACATCACCTAACCTAGCTTCCACTGGGTCTACACCTTCCTTTTTTGCCTAACCTGCAAGAGTAGATCCCTGGTCAGCCAAGCTGGGCTTCTGCTTCATCTGCTTGGCTTCTGACATTTTGGGATTGCCTGCTCCTGTACCTTCAGGACATGATGTTTAAAGAGTGAGCAGCACACATGAACCCCAGCATCTGCAAAAACATTTTCCCAGGGGACTTGACTCAGAAGCTCCCTGAGCAGCCTGAAGTCTGCTCTCTTCATGTCCAGTGTTGACGTTTTACAGGCAGTTCTCCTCTTGTCCACAGAGATTTTAAACTTAATTGCCTCATGGTTACTGTGGCCAAAACAACCTCCAATCTCCACTCACACGATCCTCTCTGTTGACAAGCAGCAGATGGGGGAGGGCATTCCTCTAAGTTGGCTCCTTTACACCCTGTTCCATAAAGCTGTCATCCAGGTGGCTTAGAAATGTCCTGGCCCAAGTTGTGCTAGATGTATGTTGCTCCCAGTTGATTTCTGAGTGGCTGACTTGGAAGCATGAAAAGGTGATGTTAAGGACCCTGAGGGGGCCCAGGGGGCAGGACAGAGAGGGGTCAGTGTTTCCTCCCACTCCCTGTTATAACCAATAAAAGCTGGGAGGGCAGGAAAGTCCACCCCTTCCTGCTTCCTTCTTCCTTTCTGCCTTCCTGTGCTCAGACCTCTTGGAGAGAGGCTGGTGCTCTTTGTCCTTACCTTGCCACATGCTCTGCAGGGATCTGACTCCATCAGTTCCTGGGAGGAGCTCTGGCCCCTTTTCCCTAGTTGACTCGGCCACAACCAACTTTCAAACCCATTGAAATTGGGTTTTGCATATATTTGTGCATTTTTCATTATTATACATGTCTTACTATCCCTTCCCTGTTCTAGTAAACCTGCAAGTTTCAACTTCCAACCTTGAAGTCCCTCCCCTCCTTCTCCCCCTTTTATCTTCCCCTGGGAGGGTAGGGGAGGAGTAACAGAGGGCAGATCTGTTCTGTGTTTTAGTTTGCTGTGATCACTAAACCAAGACAAGTAGTTACAAATATAAGAATAACAGTTCTATGAAAACACACACATCAGATTTAAAAGTTCTCTTGCTCTACATCAACAAGTAATTTGTGCTTAGGAAAATAAAAATCACTATCTTGCAGACTATTTCTGAATGCACATTGTAGTAAACAGGCCTCACCTAGTGGAATTCTCGTGTCACAGGTTTTACCGGAGACACAAAATAAATTCACTGTATTTTAAACCAAAATTAATTTAATCTGGTATAACATACACTATAAAACCACAAAATATATATATATAAACTGCAAACTATACATATAATGTATGTATATAACATACGCTATAACCCTCAAAACAACATCAGATGTTGCTCTTTCAAACCGTAACTTGGATGTTTCAAAATCTGTAACTACTACTGAAGCAGAACTTTTTCTAAGCAAGGACAGTTACACAAATATTTTAGGAGTTTACTATATACATCAGTAATGCTTTTTAGATTGCCCATCCAAAGCCATGTATTTCATTTTCCACAGTTCACCTTTCACTTTATGGAACCAGAAATTCTCCATACTATGCTGTGAAAAACATTCAGTCCTACTACAGTAACAAGAGATTACTGGAAGTCCTAAACTTTTACAATTACAAATAGCAAAAAAAAATTATTTCATCTTGAGATACTTTGATTACAATAACAGTTATTTACCGAGAAGTTAAAAGTATCTACAAGCAAAAACCATGTAGTAAAATGGGTAGTTCTATTGAAAGACTCAGAAAAACCAGAATGGCATAGTAACAAAATACCCACTTTTATAATGTTTGTAAGTGAAGGAAACATTTTACACATCATTGCAAACAGATGTGCAAATACCAGTGATTACAGACAAATAACAGATTAGGATGAGAATAAGGGTGTTAAAATACAGGCAGTCTGCAGAATTTCTGGAGCTTCTTTGTAGTCACCTGATGTCAGATTCACATTAAGTTGGGTGCCCCTCTAATTGTTGCACAAAAAAAAGGAATCTATTAGAAAGTATGCTGAGCATATCCTTGAAGCTGCAGTCAATCATCATCAACTTTATAAACACAGATTCAGCTCTGAGAAAAGTGACCACTATTAATACTGGTTTTATTCAATATGTCCAAAGCATATAACTAAACCTATCAATAATTGCTTTCTTGTAGTCAGTTGAAAACATACAAAGCTATTAAGGATACTACTTAAGGAAATCAGACCATTATATATTAATACTTTAAAAAAATAATTAACTTACCAGCTTAATTGCCACATATTCATTTGTGTATAAATTTTTTCCTTGAAAAAAGAACAAAAACAAGAACGTGAGACTAGCTTTTCTATTCAATAAAAATGCCACTTAAACCTCAAGGAAGTCTTTGAAACATTTTTGATCTAAGGTGCAAGGTGTTCTGGTAGTGACTTAAAATGATGTGACTATAATAGTCTGATACCATACTTTAAAGATAACTTTGCTCTTGAACGCTGTAAGGAGTGGCATTTTCACAGATACAGAGTTTCAGCTATTTCACCAAGCTTGCAAAAATTTTTATACACTAGAAAAACTTGAAAATTGGTAAATTACTTTAAGTGGAATACTCTGTATTCATGTGTATGGCCGAAAACAATTTAGAATTTATTTTAAATTATATGATTTTGGAACATCAGACATTAATCCAAGCTAGACTTGACCAGGAGTACTTCTTTTCCTCAATTCTGTAATTTACTAAGCTTAAAGTTAGGATAAACAGGGTATGGATATTACAGAGTTAAAACATTTACACCACTAGGAAAAAGCATCTGCTGCTTTAAAAGTTATTCCATAACTGGGTAAGTATATTTCAACAAGCATTACTTCAAATTGTATGCAATGACTAATAAATCAAACAAGCTTTATAGGTGTAAAACTAAAAAATAGCAGATAAAGGAAAAAGTAAGTTTTCACTTCCATCACTTTACATTTCTCTGCAGTCTTCAAATCAGTTTAGTGTGCATTATTTTTAATTACAATCATACATTTTTCTCTGTAGTATTACTCAGGTCTAAACTTCCCATGTTTGGCTCAGTTTTGTTAAAGAAATCAAACAGGGAAAAAACATGGATCAAAACAGAAACAGTGTTACATTCTCTAGTCAAAGACCGTGATCTCAGCTTTCATCTTAATTTTTAAAAACAGAGTACTCTCGCAAAGCTGAAAAAAAAATGTATTTAAATCATGTGCCTATTAGGGGAATCAACATTTCAAAATGCCAGTTACCTGAATGCTATACAATAATAAACACAAAAAAGTATGGGCAGCATGCCCACTAAAAAATGGATAATTCCAACACCTATCCATGGACTAGAGTAGAAATCCTGGCATCTTAAACAGTTAGAGAGCTTTCTTATTATAACTTGACAAAAAATTGTAAGTTGCTTCAGTCTATTTGTATGCCTTTACAATCTAGAAAACATTAAAAGAAACTCTTGCAGGGGCCGTGCTCTTTCAGTCTATTAAAAATATAAATCAGCTACTGGAATAGCTAACAAATCCAGTTACAGTTAAATGACTGGATATTGAACTTCAGTATCCCAACGCATTAATGACAGGCTTATCATTCTGAAGAAACAGAAGACACAACTTTCCATGTAGTGATTCAAGACAATTGTCTCTTTAAAATACAGAAGACACTAGCTTTGACACCACTGTAAGTCTATATCTAAGCACAGAACAGGTATTGTGTAATGTATCACATGCAGGTGCAACAAGATTTCTTTTACTACCCCATCAATTTATCTTAATTATAACTCAAAAGAAGTTTCAGATTAACAGCTCAATATTCAAAACAGTTCAGCCTCTACAAGCTCGTGGCTGCACATCACAAAACACTTTTTGCTACATATGGCCAATTTACAATATTTGATCCACAAGCCACTACAATGTCAATTCCTTCGTTCTCAGGTGGAAGAATTACAATGGTTACCAATATGTAATTTTATCTCCTTTTTAAGTCCTGAATTTTGTCTGATTTTTTATTTCCTGAAGAGCAATTTTGCCACTAACAACTCTATTCCTCCTTTTGAGTCTTGAAGATATAACCCTAAGAAACCATGCTCAAAATATATTTTATTTTGAGGAAACATATATAGAACAAATTAAGTGCTTGTGTACATCTTTGCAGGAGGGATATGCACTTTAAGTTACTTGCTACCATAGTACTGCAAATGCAAAAATAATAAATTTAAATCAGAAGCTGTAACACCAATCCTAACTCCTTCTTTCAGTAACTTAAACATTTAAAACATCTTACTCCACAAATAATAAATAAGGACTCAAAATATTTGCTATAAATGCAAAAAAAAAAAACCTGATGTTTAAAAAACCCACAATCCTGCACTTGACCTGGTGGCTGTTGCAAGACAGTACACTACACTTTTATTTTCCTCCTTTCTTCTACTTGTTTCTCCCTTTTTATTTCAGTACTATAGGATTTCAAGTCTTAACTTTTACATTTTACTTAGAATTGAACAGAATACTTCACTTTACCTGCCACAAGCAAATTAGTTAAAGTTACTGTTATTTAATAAGTTATTTATCTGAAGCAGATAATCAACTCTGTACATTGTGATCACTCCAAGATAACAGACAGATAATTTATTAGTTTCCAGTTGCCTTCAGTAGTAAATGTGACAGTACTTATACAAATTTTATTTAGTTCATGGAGAGGTTTAGAAGAAAAATTATCATTCCAAGCCAGTTTGGAAAAGTTTAGGACACGCTGAAGACAGAACTTCAGCTTGACTTGTGAACTGCAGAGGCACAAGATAATACCATAAAGGTCAAAGTACATTTATCTTAACTACTATTAATAGGAATAACAAGGGTATCTCTTATTAAATTGCATTAAATTCAGTATCCTCAGAGCTCAAGAAATGTTATCCTTTATTCTTCCACAGCAGTAATACGCTAAGCTTGTTTACATTCTGACTCAAACAAGGTAAGGCCACCCAGAAATCCCTGTATTAAAAACATTGTCTGAAGGACAATTAGTAGTACTTCTACCAGAGGCAGAAGATAAACAGAAACACACCTAGGCAGCCCTTCCTACTCCCAAATAACCTACTTTTGAACCTATCTCTCTTTAAACCTCAAAGCAGGGCATTAACTCAAGCCTTCCAGGAATACTGTAAAAAATTCTTGCCACTGTCAAGTTGTATTTGTTAACACAAAGAATTCCCATATTCTGAAAACCCTGGCTAATCATGCTGTAAGTACAGAGATACAAATCCACAAAACTAAATATATACTCTTCCAAAAGCACACACCCAACATTAAGTGCCTACTTTAACAAATGGTAAAACTTCCAACTTCACTGCCCAAATTCCTTCAAAATTTCACAGGTCCTTCTGTCCCTTCATAATTTGATTTTCAACCATTTGTTCAGCACGGAATTAAGTGACTGAATTATCCACATCTCAGATCCTCTCTACAGAGGAAGTCTCACTGCCCCTGTCTAACAGCATCTCACTGTTTGGCCTCACTACACCATGGCTGATGGAAAAAAAACCAAGAAATCCAAGAGCTTGCTGCTATTAAAAACACTTCAGTGCTTGCTACAATGGCTCCAAGAGATCTTCAAGACCACACGGGCTGGACCTACAAGAGAAGGATGTGCTTCATGTAGACTTAGCCACAAATACATCTGAATAAACTGCTTCAGGAAGCCAGGAAAGCTAGCAAAACACAATAATCATGAAGCAATTTACAACATCTTGAAGAGGCAACCGATTGAATTTAGGCTAGCACTGAACAGAGAGAGAAAATATTTTTAGTCTCAGTATATTTCTTGCTATGAGGATTCTTAATATGCAATATAGCTTGCACTGGCCAAGGTCAAGAGAAGATGTGCATGGCATATTTAATCTATCTGAAACTTGGAAGTAGTTTGAATAGCTGTATGGTGTGTTCATGTAGACATTTTCATGCCTAGACTGCATACAATGGCCCTGAATAATGTACACTGATATAAAGAAACAAGGATCTTACCTAAACGTAGTTCTCCAAAGTTACCGCATCCAATTTTTTTGCCTACTCTGAAGTTAGGGCCAACCATTAACACTCCAGAATTTGAAGAACCAGTTCCACGTGGATTATGGCCTGACTTCCCACTAGGCCGTGTCATTTTTTCATCTGCCTTGTCCTTGTCTTTCTTTTTATTATCCATGTCAAGTTTATGGTACTCCACTTTGATTTCTTCCTCTTTTTGAAAATCAGTATAAGCAAACTCCAGTTGGACAATGTGAGAAGGAAAACATCACCGGTGAAGAGCCCAGCCGGTTACTGTCAGAAAGCAGTCTACAGCAACACATTCATCCCATTCACAAAACCTTGGTAGTATCTGTAGCAAAAATATATCTCCAGGATGCACAACACCAGTAATATTTACTAGGATTCACAGGAATTCTGTTAAAGAAAAACACAGTTATTCAATACAGTACAATTCTTGTATAAGACTACCTCTCCTCAACTAGGCATACAATTAATCTGTAACTAATTATATTTGCTTTACAGATCCTCTACCCAAAGCACTACTGTAAGGTTAAAGCCTCCAATTCTAGCATATAATGGCAAGACATACCGGCATGGCTGAAGCAAGCTTAAAAATCTCAATGCTGAAAAAAAATCTCACTCCTTTAAACGCGCTTCCTGACTAGGCAGACACACTTACAATTGACATTTAGATACTCACTGCATATGATGCCAGCTCTGCAAAAGAAAAGATTTCATTTCTGTGTGGGTTTTTTTTTCCTAGTAGTATCTATTGATCTAACAGTTACTGAAGTTGTAAAAAGATACTCAAAATTATTCCATTATCTTTTCTGAATTATAATTTCTGACATTCAGAATTTATAAACTCATGGCAAGGGCAGTTCAGCTCTTTCAGTAACTACTAGAGTCTGAAAAATAAAATATATTTACTTATTCTTCCATGCCCCATTTAATTGCATCATAAATTTCCTTCCTCACATCCCTCATCCACCATTTATCATCATTGCTCATACATTAATTCCACCATGGAGTTCAGTAAAAACATAATGTTAGCTTACTACTGTAAAAAAGAATGACAAGAAAGCTTTCTTTTCTCTTGCTCATAAGAACTGCAGGTATTTTTTTCTATTTGACAACAACAGTTTAAAAGCCCAAATTCCAATGACAACTGGCTATGATATAGCCAAAACTTCAGGTTGAGTTAAACATCTGTTCAAGATTATTTTGCTAAACATTTGCTTCAATGCTGGAAATACACTCCCAAAAAGTAGAAGAAAACATCCTCTGGAAAAATAATGTATATCATGCTACAGCCTATTTTAAACACTTTGAACTGAAGACATTTTCATTTCTTAAACCCATTTGTCATAAAGTAATATTACTACTCACATCACAGCTTATTACAACATTTTAAAAACCAAAGAGCCACTAGAATAAAAATATCAAAGAATATTAACAACAGCCTGAACAACTGCATTTGCTGAATCATGGATACTTGTAGCATGGATGTAACTACGTTATATTTAAAAATCACTAACCAACAAGTTGGCTAACCAGTCACCTGAACACTGAAGCACACAGAAATCTGTTTGGTGTAGAAACATATATACACAACGCAACTAAGCACAATGTACTACTGCCATCACCAAGGAGTAAAAAAGCAGACAGTTACAAACACAACGCTTCGGTAATCTCAGTAGCAGTGGAAGCCCAAATTTTCTAGCACTGTTCTCCATATATTGAAATCTTCATACTATCAAGTGCTGAAAAATGTAACTTGGAACAGTAGAAGGCTAGAAAGGCACTAGGCTAGTAGTTCATCCCAATGATACCAACGGGCTCCACAATAAAACTTCTCATGATTACTTAACACCCCCACAGCCTCAGACACTGAAAATGTCTTGTAATACAACACTGATCACTTAAATACAAAATCAATTACCTTCTAAGCATTTGTAATACATAAGTTAATATATTAATTGAAACAGCCAATTTGGAACAGAATCCTGTCAAAGAAAACATTGCCAGTATTTAATTTCCATCTTCGAAATTTCAGCAGGTAACTTTTAATTAGTTCCAGAAACGGAGCTAATTTATGAGAAATCTCTTATTCCCTTTTTTACATCACTTGCAAGGTGCCCACCTAGTCAGTTACTCTCTCTCCTTCCTCAAAAAAAACAACAAAAAAACCTACAACCAATAGGAAGAAAGTAAGATAAAAAAGTTCACCAATCAAGATCAAGACAGGGAGATGTGTCAATTACAGTCACAAGCAAAAGAGATTTGACTGGGACAAAACTAATTTATCACCAATTAAAATAGGGTAAGATGATAAGAAACAAAGATAAAAACACTTTTCCTCTACCCTCCTTCTTCCCAGGCTCAACTTCATTCCTTCACTTCCCATTCATCTACCTCCTTCCCTCCCCCAAGCACAGAGGGACAGGGAACAGGGGTCATGATCAGTCCATAGCAGCTCCTCTCTGCTGCTCTTTCCTCCTCATGTTCCCCTGCTCCAGCATGGGATCCCTCCCAAGGGAGACAGTTCTTCTCACACTGCTCCATTGTGGGTACACAACACCAGGCACAGCTCTTCAGGAACAGACTGATTCAGCATGGGTCCCCAGTGGGTCACAGGCCCTGCCTGCTCCTGCATGGGCTCCTCTCCACAGGCAACAGCTCCTGCAAAGAGCCTGCTCTGGCATGGGCTTTCCACAGGCTGCAGCTTACTTCAGGGCACATCCACCTGCTGTGGTCCGGAATCCTCCACGAGACTGCACTGTGGATATCTACTGCAGCCCATTCAGAATCATGCTGGAGGGGGAAAATTTGCATTACCATGGTCATTTCCATGGGCTGTAGGGGATTTTCAGCCTGGAGCACCTTCTCCCCCTCCATCTTCACCAACCTTGGTATCTACAGGGCTGTTTCTCTCATGGCTGCTGCACAGCCTTTTTTAACTTGTTCTTAAACATGTTTTCCGCAGGCACCACCATCTTCTCTGCTACATTCAGATGTGTTCTTCAGTGTGTCCAGCACAGGGCACCCCAACCTCTCCTCAGAGGCCACCACAGCCCCTCTGCCAGCACCTGGGCACAGCCAGCTAGTGCATTTACAAAAGCAACACTAATGTCCTTTGGGTTTGTGAAATTCCAATCACTATAGGCAACAGCTTTTTTAGAGTAGCAAGTGCTTCCAGGTGAAATAGCCTACCAGATACTTTTCAATTTACAGAACCACTGCCTCCAAAACTTTTGTATCCGCATACAGACCTACCACAAGCTGTCCGAAGGATGTCATTTTAAAAACTGAGAATGCAATACTAGAAAAAAGTTATAATGCAGTCAAGGATAAAGACAAGTTTGAGTATAAGCTTCAGTATTTATCAGATAAGATTAGTTTTGTAAATGCTATTAGCATTTTGGACATAAAACAAAAAGCAGGAAAACAAGCTAATACACCCTAATAAAATACTTGAGTGAAATCCCTTTTATATTTTCTTACATTGCTTAAGTAATGCTTCATTGAGTGTTCTATTGAAATCTAATACATCTATTATATGGTTACTTATGCCCTTCCCTCTTCCACTGCTGAATCAGCAGATATTCTGATATTCCAGTTACATTACAGGCATGTTTTTTTTTAATACAAACTGAGATTAGCACCTTTTATCAGATTCCTGCTAAACAAACATCAGAAGCACTGTACATTTTTCACGCACTACGTCAGAAGACACACAAGCATTCCTGCCACAGTTTCTCCAGGATACAAGTGTTCTCTTATAACATTTCCTAATAAAATAATCTGCATCTAATTTGAAAAAAGGAGAGCACTTAAAATTTTCTTCACATTGAAGTTCCTGTACAAAATGTTATTAAGTATTTTCCTTAGAAATACAAAAGCCATTAATGGTTTTGTTTACTTTCACTGCACTTACCTATGACAAAGTCACATTGTTGATGGTGGTATCCTTCTTCACCATAATCCTCACAGTCTTGAGGAAAAGCACTAAAAGATATAGATAGATAGATAGATTAGATAGATAGATTAGATAGATAGATTAGATAGATAGATTAGATAGATAGATTAGATAGATAGATTAGATAGATAGATTAGATAGATAGATTAGATAGATAGATTAGATAGATAGATTAGATAGATAGATTAGATAGATAGATTAGATAGTTAGATTAGATAGATAGATTAGATAGATAGATTAGATAGATAGATTAGATAGATAGATTAGATAGATAGATTAGATAGATAGATTAGATAGATAGATTAGATAGATAGATTAGATAGATAGATTAGATAGATAGATTAGATAGATAGATTAGATAGATAGATTAGATAGATAGATTAGATAGATAGATTAGATAGATAGATTAGATAGATAGATTAGATAGATAGATTAGATAGATAGATTAGATAGATAGATTAGATAGATAGATTAGATAGATAGATTAGATAGATAGATTAGATAGATAGATTAGATAGATAGATTAGATAGATAGATTAGATAGATAGATTAGATAGATAGATTAGATAGATAGATTAGATAGATAGATTAGATAGATAGATTAGATAGATAGATTAGATAGATAGATTAGATAGATAGATTAGATAGATAGATTAGATAGATAGATTAGATAGATAGATTAGATAGATAGATTAGATAGATAGATTAGATAGATAGATTAGATAGATAGATTAGATAGATAGATTAGATAGATAGATTAGATAGATAGATTAGATAGATAGATTAGATAGATAGATTAGATAGATAGATAGATAGATAGATAGATAGATAGATAGATAATGTAGTACTTGCAATTACTGAGATATGTAAAAACTTCTGACTTAGAATGTAAGCAATTACAAGTTACAGGAATTGCATTAGTTTTCCTAGACTGTTAACAAGGTTCCAGCAGATTTTTTTCTAAGAGTCAACACAATTTGTAGGGCTTAGAAGTTAGACACCCACAAATGTCTGCACCATCTTAAATTAAAAAAAAACAAACAACACATACAGCGTAAACATTCTAAATGATCTGCATAATCCTTCTCATGCCATGTTCTAGTAATATGGGCTATATTATTCTCACATGCAATCTGCCTGAAAAAGGTGCCATCTTCGTTTTTATTTCACAGCTTCATTTTCTGTTTCACTTTAATTTCTCATCTCTGCCTACATAAAGGAGCACACGTGACCCATACACTTCAGCCAAACAGCAGGGAATAATGTTAGGATTTAAATAAGCACTCTTGCTCAAAAAATACACTATTAAATATCAGCATAATGGTACACATCACCAAAGCTAAGTCAACAAAGCAATGTTACAGGAGTGACACAACTACTTATGAAGTATGAAGAGGCAGAGAAGGCAAACAAAGCTATGAAAAAAAGTAAAAATTATACTACAAAGCAGTAATTAGATCTTCATTAGAAGTTAAATCTAGTTTGGATTCACCAACACATCTGGTAGGGCTAAACTGCTAAATCTAGAACTACAGCAGCAACTCCCACCTCAGGAATGTTGCTTAGTTCTCTGTTCCATTAAATGAACATGCTGTAATACACCTATATGCATTTTCACTTCCAAATGTTTGTGCACTTGACCTACCAACTTCAGTAATGTTCTTCCTGCATTATAACAGGTGATTAAAAGACTTCTTCAACAAAGCCAAGCCAAGGACTAAACCAGTCATTCCCTAAAGACCTATACTGTCTAAAGCTTAGATGACCAACCTTGTGGTATTCGATAAGTATTTCTCCAAAGGGACATTTTTACTTTACAGAATATGTTTACACATTGATGATTTTCACATACATCTTGCTTACTATTAAGGACAAAGATTCCAACAGAAAATTCAGCGTGTTTGAAATGTTCGTTGTCTGTTGCATAAAATTCTACCTAAAAAGCCACTGAAGGAGTTTTAATGGAACTATACAAGTGTGTAGATGAAAATGATCCTTCTATTCACCTATCTATTCACCTATCACCTAGTCAACCTATTTTTTATTTAAATTCATGTTGTGTAGTTGTATAACACTGAGGAACTCAGAACACTGGAAACTCTGTAAGAATTCATACAGAAGCAGACGTTAAGTATTTGCCTAAGCATCAAAAGAAAACTGTTTAAAGGCACTGAAGAAAAAAAACCTAATATATATACATGGCAAATAAATGGGTGAGTTAGAAAAACACTCAGGCTCTGTCTTTCATTCCATTACACACTCAGTATATTCAACAGCTTTGCTCCAATTTTTCCAAGTTCACACATTATCCAAAATAACAGATTATGTATTAAGCAAACATATGCCACTACATAAAATCCGTGAAGCAAAACTATCTCCACCTAAGCCTACACTGGAGAAATTCTCCTTTAAATCCTTTTAATCTTTTATTCCTTGATTCAGAACCCCAGACCTAGTAGAGCAATGCAACACCAACTATAAGAAAAAAGAACTATGCACAGCCACAAAAATCTTATCAGATCTTCTCATCATATTTGTATTAAAGTTATCCTTTTTTAAGTGTGCTGGAAACAACTCCTTGTTCTTTAGGTTCACAGACTCACAGAATGTTAGGGGTTGGAAGGGATCTCCAAAGACCATTAAGTCCAACCCCTCTGCTGCAGCAGGACATGAATTAGATCTCCCCTCAGTCTTCTCTATAGACTGAAAAGCCTCAGGTCTCTTAACCTTTCCTCATACGGCAGGTGTTTCAATCCCTTAATCATCCTCATAGCCCTCTGTTGGATTCTCTCAAATAGATGCCTGTCCCTCTTGAACTGGGAAGCCCAGGACTGGACACAACACTCCAAGTGAGGTCTCATCAGGGCCAAGCAGAGGGGGAGGAGAACCTCCCTCAATCTGCTGGACACACTTTTCCTAATGCATCCCAAGATACTGTTGGCCTTCTTGGCCACAAGGGCACACTGTTGTCCCATGGATAACTTGTTGTCTATCGGGACTCCAAGGTCCTCTCCACAGAGCTGCTCTCTAGCAGATCACCTCCTAGCCTGTATTGGTGCATTCCGTTGTTCCTTCCCAGGTGCAAGACTCTGCATTTGCTCTTGTTGAACCTCATTAGGTTCCTCTCTGCCCAGCTCTCCAGCCTGCCCAAAACTTGCTGAATGGCTGCACAGCCTTCAGATGCATCAGCCAATCCTCCCAGCTTTGTGTCATCAGCAAACTTGCTAAGACACTCTGTCCCTTCATCAAGGTCATTGATAAAGATGCTGAACAGAACTGGACCCAGCAATGATTTCTGAGGGACTCCACTAGTTACAGGTCTCCAGCTAGACTCTGCACCACTGATCACCACTCTTTAGGCTCTGTTGTGTAGCCAGTTCCTAACCCATCTCACTATGCATTCTTCTATCCCACATATCCTGAGCTTGCTCACAAGGATGTTATGGGAGACTGTCTCAAGAGTCTTGCTAAGGTCAAGATAGAATACAACCACTGGGCTCCCTGTATCTATCCATTTAGTCACAACATCATAGAAGGCTATCAGATGAGTTAAGCGTGACTTCCCCTTGGTAAATCCATGCTGACTACTCCTAATAACCTTCTTCTTTTCCATGTGCTTCAGGATGACTTCCAAAATGGACTACTCCCATCATTTTTCCAGGGATGGAGGTGAGGCTGACTGGTCTGTAATTTCCTGGATCTTCCTTCTTGCCCATTTTCAAGACTGGAGTGACCCTGGTTTTCCTCCAGTCCTCAGGCACCTCTCCTGTTTGCTATGATCTTTCAAAAATGATGGGAGTGGTAGGGTGATAACATCAGCCAGCTCTCTCAGCACTCTTGGGTGCATCCCATCAGGGCCCATGGACTTGTGTATATTCAATTTGCATAAATGATCTCTAACCCAATCTTCATTGACTAGTGGAGAGTCTTCCCTCCTCCAGGCTTCCTCTCCTATATCCAGGGTCTGAAGTTCCTAAGGGCTGGTCTTAGTAAAGACTGAAGCAAAGAAGGTATTCAGAAATTCTGCCTTCTCTGCATCCTCTGTTACCACGGCTCCCACCTCATTCAGCAGTGGACCCATATTTTCCCTATTCCTTTTAGTACTGATGTATTTGAAGCAGCTCTTTTGTTCACTTTTACTTCCTCTGCCAGTTGAAGTTCTAAGAGGGCTTTGGCCTCTCGTTGCCTTCCTACTTACCCTGACAATGTCCCTATAGTTCTCCCAAGTGAGAAGTCCCTTCTTCCAAGAACTGTAAATGTCTTTCTTCCACAAGACTTTCTTCAGAAGATTTTTCTTATCCCTGCAGGTTGTTTACCACCTCTGCCCGATTTTCTACTCAAAGGAATGCACCTATCTTGGACTTGGAGGAAGTGGTATTTAAAAATTGACCAGCTTTCCTGGGCTTCCTTTCCTTCCAGAGTCTTAGCCCGTGGGATTCCTGCAAGTAGGTCTATGAAGAGTCCAAAGTTAGCCCTGTGGAAGTCCAAGGTTGTAATCCTACTTATTGCTCTGCTTCTTCCTCGTAAAATACAAAACTCCACGTCATGGTCACTGTCCCCAAGGCTATTCCTAACCTTAAGGACCCCAACCAGACTTACTTTATTTGTTAATACAAGGTCCAGCAGGGCACCTCTCCTCATTGGTTCCTCCACTATCTGCATTAGAAAGTTATCATTGATGCACAGCAAGAGCCTTTTGGACTGAGCATGCTTTGCTGTGTGGACTTTCCAGCAGATACCAGGGTGACTGAAGTCACCCGTAAGTACTGGGGAGTGTGACCTAGAGGCTACTTCCAGGTGGCTGTAGAAGGCCTCATCAACACCTTCTTGGGTTAGTGGTTCATAGTAGAAACTCACAACAATTTCACCTTCAAATGCATGAACCACTACCAACGATCATACTCACCCAAACAAGTTTCTTTCACATCTACTGCTAATGTGAAGTCCCAAAGCATTTTAGATATTCCTAGATTACAGATATATATATAAATATATGCAACTCTCAGCCTCAGTTGAAAATGTTAACATTATCCAGCTAATACTACCAGAGACTATATGCCACATTACAAGAATCTACTCTACAGCAATAAAGACTTTACTAGACCCTATCACCCTTAATTACAAGATCCTGTATCACCACCATTACCAGTACACTAACATTTTTATCCATTTTTAGCACAAGAGCTAGGGAGGAAAATAAAAGATTCTATTAAACAAGAAGAAAAACAGTAAAGAAACACCTCTGGCCCACGCAAAAGGCATTTGAAAATCCATCCAAACTTCTATCATTTTTATACATCTTCAGTTTTTCTCATCCCTCAAGCTTCTTTGTTCACATACTTCTACTCCCCAAGGTCCCACAGGTTTTGGACACTGATCTAGCAGCAAAGCTGGTCCTCGCAACTTCTAGAAGGGTGCAGAGAATTTTTCTGGTGTCTCTCTCCCAGATTTCCAAGAGCCTGCCTCCAACATTACCTACAGTTTTTACAGAATAATTCACTTACTACGTGAACACTAAGCTCTGATTTCAGATGGAGAACAGCCATGTTCAATTGCCAACATGCATTTGAATGTTAAAAATACATTTAGACCACAGAGTAACACAGAATTGTATTCAGTAAACTCCTTTAGAAGTATGTAACGATAGAAAAATAGCAATCCATACTGCAAATCTGAAATCAAGCACTGAATGAGAGTTCCATTGTGAGGTAATCAATACACAATTCAAATATGTAATCAACTATATCCACTATTGTTTGTATGCCTCAGGAAAATATTAAGCAGTTATTTCTAGCCTAGATCTAAGATGTCTGCACCATTTTCATTCATTTGCATATACATATCTCCATGCAACAGATGACGCTTGTGAATCTTCAGATCCACAGAAAAAAGGTTCACAAGCGAGGAGCCCTTGAAAGCTTAGGACAGAAGTTTCTAACTTCTAAAAACTCATGGGATACAATCTGAAATGGAAAATAACTCAAAATTTACATATGATTTAGTAAGATTCATTGTTTACTTAAAATGAAAAAAAAATCCACTCTTTAATCATTACATGTTAAATTATTTTCAATTTATGACCACAAAATAAATTAAAACTTTCACATGATCTTCATGTGACCCAAAAAAGTAGAGTTACTATTCCAACAACCTATATTACAGATAAATGTGTAAAGATTTTTAGTACAAATAGATACTTACAACAGTGGTAACACACCCCTTCAATGGTTGTTTCTTTTTATACCTAATTTGAGCCTGAAAACTAATATCGTATACAAACTCAAATGCAACCAATCTAATCTGGACTTAAGGATATTCCTTTATCCTTTTCTAGATTTCAGAATCAGATAAAAAGCCAAATCTTTAGCAGCTCAGTCAAAACTAAAAATGACACTGCTGGCATATTCAGTATGTAGAACTCTCCATAGATGCTACAAACTCATGTCATGAGCTTTGAAAAACAAACAAACAAAAACATTTCCAAACAAACTTATCCTGACACAATTTCTCTGCCCAGCTATCAATAACCTGTGCCAAGATTGCTCATTACTGTATCATTTTATATTTCTTAGAAGGTGTTCTCTAAATGTAACTTAAACATAATGAAAACTTAACCATCAGTAATTAATTTTGTTCACAAAAACATAACTCACTTGAAATACATTGGGATCTTGTTTTACTTTTGGAACTCTAAAGCAGATTAATTTTCTAGTTTAAAAAATATTTTAACATAAAAACCAAATACAGCTCAACATTATCTGCTCTTTCCTTTCTACTACACCAAGATTCTTCATACTTTCAGATGTGAGTTGATTCATCTAAGAATGTTTATTCTCCCAATTCTTAGATACTTATCATTCTGACTTCAGCCCGAAACAACTACTTTGGAAGCACTGTAAAAGGAACATGCAAATCTGCTGAAGCAGTACCATTCTCCCCCCCAAAAGCAGTAGTATTTTGCAGCAGAACTACATCAAGAAACAAGGATAAACTTTTTCAGTTTCACCTAAGAAGACTAATGTCTACATGAATAAGATGAGAAACATACAGAACACACGAGAAGTGAAGATGCACCTGAACCAAGTCTTCAGCAGCATCCACATTTGGGCCAAAAACCACTGTTCCACTTTCTTTCCCACACAGCTTGCCTTTCAAAATACTGAAGACCAAATCTTGTATTTGCTTTAGTTATTCCACAAAGTATTCAATATATAAATGAGTTGGCAATTGTTCCCATATTTCCGCAGCAAAGATGAAAAGCAAGCAAACTACTTGATCACATCCTGATCACACCCTTCACACTTATGATACACGTTTTTATTTAAGAAAACAGAATACCTTTATGTCAAAGGCAAATGAAATCTCCTTATAAAAGATCATACAGGAGCTCAGCTGTGCAGTTTGTTTCTTGGTATACATGGCCTCAAAACACTTTGATTTTGTGTTCTTCAGCAAGCACTCCAAGTCAACTAACAGTTCCCAAGTGCACTTAGATTTGTTTGCATTACCAGCAAGCCCAACTATGAAGTGTTTGTATCTCAAGTACCCTCTTCTACATTACCACCTCTGTCT
Organism: Apus apus; assembly: GCF_020740795.1. Classification (NCBI taxonomy): domain Eukaryota; kingdom Metazoa; phylum Chordata; class Aves; order Apodiformes; family Apodidae; genus Apus; species Apus apus. Next base: position 62,687,646 of record NC_067312.1, on the reverse strand, counting down.
TTTCTACTTAAAAGTTTTCCACAGACTTTTCTATTCACTTTCTGTTAATACCTCAGACAACTGTACTGTTCAGACAGCATCCAGTCTTCTTCTGCTTCTACCTTCTGTAATATCAACTCATTCTAGATTAACAGAACAGCTTTGAAGAGCAAAACGATAATGTAATTTATGAATTTTGGCATGCAAATGAATTAATAAACATTCGTGAAAGTTATTTTTTTTAAAATCTACTTCTTTACTTTCAGAGGTTTTTAAGACTCCCCCCATGCAACATTAAGTTTTATGTAACGGAATGAAAGTCTACATCCATAGTTTCAGTCCACAAACTAACACAAACAAGATTCACACAAATAAGCAGCCTAATTGAAAATGTCAAGGTAAGTCTGAGTGACTTGAGTAAAAATTTACACAGCCAAGCCTTCTAAAAAGTCAGGTTTTCCTGTCAAGTGTTACATATATATATACATCCAAAACTGCACGTCCCTTTTACAGAATCAACTGTCACATATTCTTCTCAGTTAACATATTTAGTTTAAGATTCTAGGATGAGCTTTTAAATTTGCATATATGTAACTACTCCCCTAGGGAAATTTCATCAGCAAGCTACTTATGGTCATGTATAATCCTTCTTTAATACACAAAATCTAACAATAGCTTTAATTATTAACACATTTAATTAAATCTTCCTTTGTACAAAACTTGCAAAAAAATATACCTTCCCTTTGTTCAAGCTTGCTTAAATAAAGTCCATTCTAGTTAAGCTATTGTAATTTTTCTTGTACCAAGGTCCAAAGTCCTATGAAAAAATCTGATGGCTACCAATATCCAAACTTCAGTATCTGATCTGTACATTTCATTTTGTCACTTGAAAGACTACTACCTAACCACCAATGATGAAGCCTTCTCCACCACCCAACTGCCAGTTCTGGTAAAACAGTCACAAGAGAAGACTTTTACAGTACTCAGGGTCACTGTGAATCAATACAAACTTTTTCTGCAGATGATAGATTGGGCTAATTACATAACAATTAAGATCCCCAAGCAATCTCTTCGTTTTTGTAAACTTAAGAATTGCACCAACTGAAGACTGCTATTTTCTGTTCAGTGCATTAACATTTATTTTTTTCTCACTGACCTAGGAGAAAACTTTGGCCCTAATCCACAAACTGCACTCCATTACAGGCTTTCACCACAAAATCCCAACTTCACTTGAAGATTCCATGGGAGTGAATGCATTTACCTGGTTAAAAGCCTCCTGCACATATCCTGCTTACAGGATCACACAATCAGCATTTTAGAGTAACAGCTGAAAGTCAGTTTTCAGAAAGGAGTGGTGTAACACAACAAATCACTACAAAAAAATTTAATACTGACACTTTTACAGCTTATTTACTGAAGAGCAGAGAAAGCAGATAACTTAGGTAAGCAGCATTCCAGTAACTTGTTTTTTCACTTCAAACACCAACTCCTCACATACTTAAAGGGCTATATTGTCCACAGCTGACAGAAAGCTAATGCTGAGCTAGCTAATAGTACATAATGGATGCTTCAGTTTTTCTACAGCAAGCATTGCACCATCAGCACTCAACTGTTATAGCAGAATAACTGAAATGTATAGATTAGCTTAAAGCTAGGCTAAAGAAACAGTAAAGTTGAACACATCTAAAATTTAGAAAAATATAATGCTATCCTGGATTTTTTTTATCTAACACCATAAATAAGTCTGAAGATAAAATTAAACACACCAGTGCTATGTGGAAAAACAAATAAATAAATAAAAATATTTCTAAGAGTCCAAAATGCACTAACTCTGTTTTTAGGTTAGAATTTGATAGGATGAAGTACACAGTGTGCTCTAGCATTCCACAGAGATCGTGAAGTGCAGTTTTAAAACTAAGAAGTCTGTTTAATTCAGAGTCCTATTCCTCTTTGCCCTTATATTTAATTATACGGTCACATTCTCCTGTAAGTACTTACAGAGGTGTCAAATTCAAGTTAAATTATTTTAACTCTGGAATTTTTCAACTTACACTTGCAGTCACATCAGATATTAACTACTGTGCTACACTCCTGAAAAGCAAACCTAGAAAATAACATCACATGCTTATGCCAGACAGATCATTATTTGATCCCACAAGACAGTAATCTATTACCAGTACTGCTGAATATTAATCCGTCTTGTGAGGCCTTTCCTCCAGAGGCATATACTTCAGTTTCACAGGCTTTTACAACAGAGAACTACTGAGAATGTTTTGGTACCTCTGCCTTTCCTTATTCTGACCTTACCAAAAAATAATTTGCCCTTTCAGCTTCTCCTGAATCATTCGGGCTTTTTTTTCTCCTATAACTATCCTCCTGCTTTAGTCCAACCTACACAACGGTACTAAACCATAGCTCCAAGCATTCTCTTCCATACATGGCCAGTACAGCTACACACACCAGGATCTGAGAGGTGAGAAATACTCCTTCATCCCCCAGCTCAGAAAGCCCAAGTCACAGCCCTCAACACCCACTCTCTGTTGAAGTCATGCATGTCCTCCTTTTCCTCGGTACAAGAATACAAAGCAGAAAAATCACAGGCTGGAAAGTCACTCTGTGTTGAATTCCAGTGACTGTCAGCACAGTGATGTCCCATTAACATGACAAAGCAGGTTCCAGAAAAGTCCTGCTCCATTCATGCAGCCCAGGCATGAAGAGAGTCAGGACTTAATTTTGCAGAATTTCTTCCAAACTGTCAGCTCTATTGGACCATTAAAAATGGTGTTTCTAAAAGTCTTAGACCTCAGCAAAACCTAAGTAAGAATTATGAGTTTGCTAAATCACTCCACCAAATCTCTAGCACACACTTCAACAGTACCACAACATATCAGCAAGTTGGTTAGTTGAGTGAGCTTTTATTCGGTTTGGTTTTGCTTTTTTTCTCCCCCCATATTGGTAGAACTCAGCTTATACTTATTTTCCACATCAGCCCAGTAGTTTAATCCAAACTATTCCTTTTTCTTCTTGAGGCAGAAATGAATATACAAGACTTCAGACCTAAATTGACAGTATTTTTTGCCACTGAAAATACACAACCTTACAACAGATGTTAACCAGAGGTGTTCTGCCAACTCTGCACACAAGGAAGACACACAATACAGGAAACAATCTCCATAGTTTCGCAACTATGAATTTGACAAAGTTTTCTAACAATAGGCTACATGGTAATCAAATTATTGTGCTGTGTTAATAGTCTTCATAATTAGATATGTGCTTTCTACGGCAATGAATTCCAATTACGTTAGTATCAGATGTACTTGCAACTCTCCTCATATGCATGGCTTTCACTGCAATGTCTACCTAGATTTTCTTCATTAAAATGAGACTATAGCATTATACTCTCAAAAAGGCTTCTATAAAGTTTTCTTCTCACTTTATAAGTTTTATATGGAGTAAAATGTTTAGATAAAATAGCCCTCAGACACCATTAGAATCATGCTTGCCACTCTCCTATTGAACACTTCAGATGTATAGTGACATGAATTTAAAGAAATAAAACTTAGCCACAATTAAATTCTGAAATTCATAATTAGTCAGCTAATATAAATCATATTTAAACCAACTACTTCCTATGAGACTTAAGAGGAAAACAACAAGTTTCCCAAAGTTTTACACATAACCAAACAACACTGAATATGAAATTGTTGGATGCATATCAGAAGTTCTGAGAACAAAATAGCTTTTGTTACTGGCAGTAACTAAAACCACTATTCTAACGCACTAAAATTAGGAAAATGCCTGATTGATATGGGCACTATGTAGTAAACTCTTAACTTACTACTCAGGGAGACTAAGATGCAGACAGACAAAGCAAATTATTCCTCAAAAGCAACAATGTTAGCTAAAGCTAGCTCTCTACAGAAACACCCATACACACTCATCACAGCAGTTTCTGCTTTTTGGCTATCCTCCATGTTTCTACACTATTCCCAGGCCTCCCTCCGTTACATCTGGAGCTCTCTTTGCAAAATCCCTAGTTTCTTCCCACAGTGAAACTCCTACCTTCACTTTTCACTCAGCAAAGACAGAAGAACGCTTGCTCAGTAATACAAATTGGAAGCTGAACAGCTCTCAAGCTAGTATCACACAGACCAGATAATGACCCTCATTCACCGTGGATAGTTAACAAGTATCTACTCCATCTACATTGTTTTTTATGAAGCTTATAGGAACATACTTTCAGAGGCATAAAAATTTTTCAGAACCCAGAGTTTGCAGGGCACCAGTAAGAAAATACTAGCGGTCAAGGTTCATGTGAAACATTTCCCATGAGCCATATGAAAATCATGTCCCTAACTGCAATCTCTCCAGTATTACTTTATCTTCCGAAGACACCTGCCGAATTTAGGATATCTGTATTTACGTGGGCGTTACCTACATTTAAGCTGACATCAATAGTATCAGTACTATATTAAATTAATTACATACTTTATTTTTATAGTGGAACTCCTCTATAGCAACTCTGACCATAAAAGCAGGAGAAACATGAAAAGCCTTTCATGTCTTTATATACAGAAATGCAAGCTGCTCTAAGTTCAAATATAAGGACCTAACATAGAAAATGTTTAGTGCTTTAAATACAGAAAGGTATTCAAGGGTTTTTTCTACACATAACACAATTTTTAAATATTACTTTCTTCTAGGCTGCAAAGGTGTGCCCTACCCTGGACTAAATGACAAATTCCAGCATCACAAAGGTAACCTGCAAGAAAGCTGATACTTCTGAAGAACAAGTGTTTTTCTGTAAAAATACAGCCCATGCAGCCTTCCAAACATAATGGATCAACATTTACTGGGTAATTAGCACCTCAAGACCAAAGACAAATTGAACCAAAAAGAACAGTTTTAAGGCTACAACACAGTCTAAGTCTAAAATTTTTATTGAAAAATTAAATTAGACAATGCAATGGGTCAGCACAGCTCTCTTCTGCTGCAGGTACATGCTGCTCCTATTCCTTACTTTAAACCAGCAACAGCGTTCAAACACCCCTATAAAGCCCTTCCACCCCCTAAGCTAATAGAAAGTTCACACACTCAACAGAAACATGCTACTGAATAGAAGCTGAATCAACTCAGCAGAGGATACAAGAGGCAGATGAAAAGCAAGAGTGAAAGTACAAAACTGCACAGCCAGGAATAGGGCAGGGGAAGAAACAGCTGGTAACAGAGAGGACAACCTTCCAACAGCCTGTGACACCATTTCAATGGATGCAGTTTCACAGTAGGCTTAGTACACCTCTTAAAAAGACAGCACACCTGTTCCCAATGACCTCCACAGGCTAACCGCCACCTAAATATCACCATTAACTATGCTTCTGTTTGAAACTGTTTCACGTACTTTCTGCTGTTTTACATTGTTTGCTGAACACAGAGCCTCAAGACATATATCTCAAAAATTACACAATGAATAAATAACACAGTCTAAAAGGAATTGTGATAAATCACGCACTTAAAACTGGAATCAAGGCCTTGCTTGTCAAAAAATAACTACATATTTTTTTGTACTATAGAAAATTATCCTCCACTGTTACAGTCCAAATCCTATCTTAACAGAAAATAATGGTAATTTAAACATGTGTTTGATGAAGAGTATAAATTCCCACATAGGCAACTACATCCATGTATAATAATAATATATAGTAAATAACCTGTCTAGGAAAATTATGTTATATTACTAACATATTTTAGTTAAGTAAAAGTTATTAAAAACAGTCTTGCTATTTTAAAAGTTAAACAGGTTAGTAAGCTTACAGGGAAGATCAGAAAGCATAGGAACACACCCGTAATTGCATCGGTGATGTCCTACAGGAAGTCAGATTAAGTAATAAACCTACTTTAAGTAAGCAAATCTTACCTATGTGTCTGTCATGAACTTCTGTGACCTACAGTTACCCAAGAAAGATTTTCCAAAGACAGTTCTGACTCATCAATATGCTTCCTCTTCCATTCCTACCTCCAGTGCACAAGGCAGTGATAGGATGCTAGACATACAAAAAGTAAAAAAATTGTCATCTTCCCATACCTACAGGGTACACTTAATTTGCATAAGACAGCCCTCCTTCAGCAGCCAAAAGTGGGTATTTTCTATTTTGAATTAAAAAACATTCCTAAAATGTATGCTGAGTATTAACATATAGATACACTAAAGAAAATCAGATAAAGGAATAAACAGAAGACAAAAGAGTGCATGAGGGATAACTACAGTGAAATGTACTTGAACAGAAATGCTCTGTGCCATAGATGAAGGATAATGTCGTTCAATAAACACACTAGGATAATGCCAGTATTCTGAAAGTGTTGCATATTTAACATTTATAAATATATTCTCTGCATCCTTTCTCTTAAATTAATCCTTCTATGCATTCACTTAAGATAACAAACATATCATCTATTGAACACTAGAACTAAATATAACAGGTAAGCTAAATCTGACAAAAATAAATTAATCTGTATATTTTAACATAGCTGAGTACTTTTCTTCTTCTAAGAGCTTCAAAACTTCTTTGAAAGTAGTGCTTTGAGAAAGCTTTCCAAGAAACCAATATCCAAAACAATTCTACAGCACAGACTGGTGTGTAATGTCACCTCTTCTTCATTCTCCCTTCGCAGAAGAGGAGACATTAAATTATAAGTGGCTTACCTAAGGTCACAGGCAGGGACAGATGTTCCAGTTAGTGTCTTTATCTGTGATCATCAGCCTAGCTTTTAACTGCTTTCTTACTGGCCTGCTTTTATTTATGCAACTATTCAGCTAAAAACACTTTTATTCACTGAAATATTTCAGCTGAGACCCAGTGACAATGTCTAGGAAGCTACTCAGAACAAAGCTCAGAAAAACAAGGCCAGTAGCAGTAGTCTTGATTTCACTGCATTGATTATGCAGCAGCATTGAGGAAGCATTACAATGCCAGCATACCAAAAATTTAAAAAAAAAATAAAAATTAAGGATTGCCAGAAAGTATAGAACAACTAGATAAAAGTTACTTTTTTATCTTTTAATAGATGAGGGAAAATAATTATATAGAAGTCTCAAAATACTTTTTAAGCTAAAGGCCCAGAAGCAAACAACATCACAATTCTTATGCTTTTGCCTACCTTTGTCAGGGTACACTAGCTGCTCCTCGGGAATATATCACCCTGTTTTCATTGCCAAGTAATCCCCAAGTATCGTGATCAGTTTAAGATCATTTACGAACAGTCCACTCCTGAGAAGTACTGTCTCACTATTCACCTAAGCACTGTGTCAGCTCTTTTGCTCATACAACTACAAGTGGGGTACGCAGGATTGACTGAACAGTCTTGCAATGGGCTTTCAGACAGATCAGTGAGTTTATACTGTGAAGGAGCAGCACTCCAAACACTTTCACAATTTTGTTCTTCCTGTGGTCTGTGTGTGCCTTTCATTGAATCATTACTTCTGTGCATGCCATTCCAAAACAATCAGTTAAAAGTAAAATTAAAAACCTAAGAAACAAGAAGTAGCTGTATTTTTTGTTTACAACAGACTGAAAAAAAAACAACTGCTTAGTTGGTATGACTTTCTTAAGAAAAGTTAAGGACAGTTAATGCAGGTGATCTGTTGCTTGTAATTAAGATACTGCAGCAGCAAAGTAACCACTGCCACTTCCCTATCCCTTACATTTCATCTATTGCTGTTTCAAAGTCTTATGTAAACTAAATTCATCTTAAAGAGCAGGAGGCTTCCTAGTATTTCAATAAAACACAATTTTAAGACAAAAGTAAAAATGTTACACATATATGTAAATTTGATACTTGTAATGGAAGAACAACTTAGCATAGTCACTACAAAAGCACAAACAACCCTGTCTTCACAGGACACTTCTTCATGCAATTGGGATAGCAAGTTTTGATCCACTGAATCAGCTTTAAAATTGTATTTAATCTACTTACGACACTATCGAAAAGTGAAAAATCACCACAGGAAGTAAATACAGTTTTGTTAACTGAACATAAGTAAACTGGATGAGGAATAACATTTTTGCCAATTCAGTGACTTTTTTTTTTTTTTTTTAGGTAAGAACAACTTCAGAAAGGTTCTTAAGACAGGCCTGCAAGTCTTCCAAACAAAAGCAGCTGGATGTCCTAACTAAACTTGAGTTTCTTTACCTTGATCACACTGGGAAAAAATCTTACAGAAAACATGATGTATCACTGTATCAGAACTGGTATTTTAAGTTCTGAAATTAATTTACAAGAAAAAGTTACAATTCATTAAGCAAATAAATCAATTTGATTCAGAAGTACAGTAGCAAGACAAATTAGCTGAAAATAATTCTCAGTTGATTAAACAGTCTGCTGTTTGCCAGGTAATTTCTTTATTTTCAATAAAATATCACTTTTTCCCATTGCAAACACTGTTTCACTTGTTGAAAAATAAACCGACAAAAGGATCTTGAAGACATCTCCCAAAACACAGTTAACAAAGAAACCTCTACCTCATCTTTTCCCTCTAAAAGGAGAACTGCATTACTCACAGCTTGGATTTTTATGAACATAGCTCAGGATAAAACGCACCTGCTAGACATTTGTTAGTAACTAGAAAAGTTGTAAGTCTACAGTGTAGATTAATTTATCTCTTCAAGTAGTGGTAACCCAAGTAGCCACACTAAACATGCTTAACGGTGTGCTTCACTTCATCCTGCAGAAGAACATGCGAAATAATGGACAGTTTGTAGAGTATATCTTTATACCTAGGCAGTACTTACAAAAGATCCCACATACAAAATGCGCTAAGGAAAAAAAAAAAAAATAAATCTTATCTCATATTCCAGCTCCTTTTACACACAGCGGGTAACTTCAGCACCCGTTAAGGGTTTACCAGCAACAAGAGAAGCCTGAAAATAAGCCTGGCAAAAGTTTTGCAGCAAATCACCTGAAATATCTCTCTTAGAGGTTTTAATGAATCAGACTTAAAACCCCTATATTGACAGTCTGTTTGTAAATAACATTAAAAACAAAACAAAACACACAACCTACTTTTTTATTTATTTATTTACAAAGAAAACATTGGCAAGTCGGTTTGCCTGCAATCTGTCGGTCTGCTAACCAAGCCAATACAAACGCACTCCAGCTACTTGCTTCTACGTAACAGGAAAACAAATTTACTCACTTGTTCCTACAAAAAAAAAAAAAAGGCTCAATGCTCGATCGGACTTATCACCGCCAGCAGCTCCGACTCTGCGGTTAGTCAGCAAACCAAACAAGCCGCGAGCAACACCTCTTCAGGAGAGGGCAGCCGGAGGTCCCAAGGCGACAGCTCCTGCCACCCAGGAGAGAAGCTACAGGAAAGCGAGGGGCCCTTCCCCCGCCAGCTCCGCGCTGCCGGCCCCGCACGGCCCTTCCTACCGAGCGCCGCGTCCCGCCCGCCTCGCCCCGCGGAGGGGCGCGCAGCCGCCGGCGCCTCCCCCCGCCTACCTGGAGGGCAGCGGGCGGGGGAGGGGGGAATATCTCCCGCCGCTCCGAGCGATCCCGCCCCTGCAGCCGCCACCTGCGGCTGCCGCCGCGCACTGAAGGTGCGGGGCCCCGTCCCCCACCCCCCACACACACACACGCCGGTGCCACCGGAGGAGGGGAGAGGGAACCGGTTACAAGGCCTCGGCCCGAAAGAGTGCTGCGACTGCCGGGATCGACGCCTCCTCCGAAAGGCGGGCGGAGACAGCTACCTACCGGCTCCGCGGAGCAGCAGGAGCCGCTGCGGGGGAATTGGGGTGTTGCTGAGGGGAGCCGGCGCGGCACAGTCCGGCCGGCAGAGTCGGCGTCGAGCCCTTCACCTCTGAGCACTGCTCCCTGACCCTGCCCTGCCCTCCCACGGGAGCTCCGAGACGGGGCCAGCCGAGGAGAGCGCAGCCGGGGCGCTGCTGCCAGCCAGAGGGGAAGCAGCGGCGCCAGCGGCAGCCTTGAGCGCCCGCCCCTTCCCACGGCGGCAGCAGCCCCGGGAGGCCGGGCCGCGCCTCAGCCCGGATACGGAGGCGGTGTGGGCGGGGGGCGGGGGGAGCCCCGGCCGAGGGCGGGAGGAGCCGCCCGCCCGCGGCGCAGGAGATTGCCAGGGCCAGGGGCCAGTCGGGAGGCGGGAAGCGAAGGGCAGGCCCGGGAGGGGCGGGGCGCGCTGGAGGGCGGAGGAGATCGCCAAGGAGAGGGGGGCGGTGCGGGGCCGCCGTGCGGGGCTCCTCGGCTTTGAGGGCGGGTGAGGGTCACCCTGCGGCGGGAGGGCGGGGTGGTGCCGTATTGGAGGGGTGCGGTTGCGGGGCGGTGCGTGGGTGCGTTTTTGGCACCGGTAGGAGGCTAAATGCTCGGCCGCGGCAACTCCGCTGCTTCCGCTCAAAACTTAAGAGATGCGGTTCAAAGGAGGTGGCAGCGGGCTGGGTCCGGCTCGCCTCTCTCGCCTGAAGTAGGAGTAAAGGTAGCAAGTGCGAAAGGAGAGATTGCCCTGTGCCCGGCGCGACAGGTCTTCTTAATCCTCTGCTGGACACCCGTCCCCAAAATGACTGTATCGTTCTAGGTCGGACTGCTCACGTTTGGTAGTTTCTCAAAATGCTGTTGCCCGTCTTCTCCCCGCATCTGATGCGGACAGCGCCGCTTGTTTGGCTCTGTAGTTACACAGTTACACAGTGATAGCTCTATCCAGGCCTCCTGTATCCCTGCAGGAAACGGGGAAACTACAGCCCCACTCTCGCTTGATGGATGTGAAAACTACTATGTAATTGTTAAAAAATAGACCTATAAATGCTTTTTGCAAACAGAGGCTATCTTTAGGCCCTTTTTCTGTTCTCTGACCAAGGGAGAGTAGCTTTTAGGCCACTGTGCATCTAAGCTTTTCAGTAAAAGGTTATTTTTTTCATTCAAAAGCTTGAAAGTAGCTTTAAAAGTTTTATTAGCAGTGTGTTTTACAGTCATTATAACTATGGAGAAGAGAGAATGCAATGGGTAAATGCTGGAAATTGTGATGGATCTTCAGCATTGCTTGCCCAAAGCTTTACAGAAAGTTTGCATCTTTCTAGCACAATCTAGAAATCCTTGAAGAATAACTGAAAACATAGCTGCAAGAGAATTTAAGACATCATTAGCTCAGTTTTCTTTTCCTCAACTGTTTATTTCCTAGTCTCTGCATACATTTGATTACTTTTGCCAAAAAAGCCTCTGTAGGCAGTCTGGGCGATTGTTCCCATTAGGAAAGATTTTGTTGTCATCTTGTAACTTAAACCCGTTGATAATTGTCCTATATTCATGCTAAGGATTTTTTTGTGTGCTGGTATATAATGCTGACCTCAATAATGTCGTTGTTCATTCACAGAAATGTGTAATTCCTTGCTTACCAACTATAGGGCAGATTCACCTTCAGAACATGTAACTTTATTCTAGCAATTCCTCTAGGCTTGTCTAGCATGATGTGGGGTGCAGTCCTGGGACAATGGCAGTTAGAATTCCAGTCAGGCTGCAATATTGAAGAAAGTGGATAATTACTACATGTAAAATGTGTTTTGACTGTTAATCATTAAGAAAAACACAGACATACCATGCAATATGTCAAGTACATATAATAGGAAGGGAATGCTGTGGCTTCAACTTTCTAATGTGATGTACTTTGCAATGTACATGCATGGATGCTATTCCAAGTGAAGGAAAGTAGTTTCGGTGTTTAATCCTAGACTGAGCCTTATTGCCTTCATGGAATCCTTTGAAAATTCACAGAATCACAGAATCTTAGGGGTTGGAAGGGACCTCAAAAGATCATCTAGTCCAAGCCTCCTGTCAGAGCAGGATCACCCAGAGTACATCACACAGGAACCTGTCCAGGCAGGTTTTGAATGTCTCCAGCGAAGGAGACTCCACAGCCTCTCTGGGCAGCCTGTTCCAGTGCTCTGTCACTCTCACAGTAAAGAAGTTTTTTCTGATGCATACATGGAACCTCCCTATGTTCCAGTTTGCACCCATTGCCCCTTGTCCTATCACTAGAGATCACTGAAAATAGCCTGGCTCCATCCTCCTGACACTCACCTTTTACATATTTGTAAACATTGAAGAGCTTGCCCCTCAGTCTCCTCCAAGCTAAAGAGACCCAACTCCCTCAGCCTTTCCTCATAAGGGAGATGTTCCACTTCCTTCATCATCTTTGTGGCTCTGCACTGGACTCTTTGAAGCAGTTCCCTGTCCTTCTGAAACGGAGGGGCCCAGAACTGGACACAGTATTCCAGATGTGGCCTCACCAAGGCAGAATAGAATAGAATTCCTGCACACACAGCAAAATAACAGAGCTTTCCAGATACCATCCATGCCTTTTAACTTTGCAAAGCTTTTTATTTTTAAAAAGTACTTTATCGTCAAGTTGACAGGATATGTAATTCTCTGTACAATTTAAACTTTTATTTTCATATTAATCATTATGCACTGTGATTTCAACAGCTGTTTCCAAAAGCCTACAGAATTTCATTTATGCAATGTTTATTCTGATGAACAGATTCCTTCATGCCATATTAAAAATATTTAATTACCAGATACTAGTAAATAAAGAATTTACACTAAAAATTCCCAAAGGCATATATTCTGACTTTTAAATATTACAGTTCAGATTTCTCTTAACATCATAACATCTCTTTTAGTTTGTTAAGATATTTGTTCTTTTCACATATGTGGAAGGAATAATCATATGATTCCTCCTTCCATCCAATGTTTTAAACTCATTCTGTTCTAAATATTGGTCTGTCATATGACGTGAACCAGTCAAGCTCATTTAGAATGATTGCTCTTACTGTGGTATCTCAGTCACAGTCCTTTCAAATTTCTGCCATTCAGGATCCTGTACCTTAATCCATGTACCTAAGAAGATCTTAGCACCTAAAAATAGAGCTAAACAGGCCGTAATGTAAGCTGCTGCAGTAAATTAATTCAAATCCAAATTCTGTTTGACCCACCTTTAGCTTAAGTTTTTTGTTCTAGACTGAGTTACCAGTGTGTGTAACAATATTCCTGCAACATGAGCCAGGACTTAGCCAACTTTTAGCCTGATGGGGACAGACAGTGGAAGGAATCTGTTCCTGGCTGCTGTAAATGTATGCTTGCAAAAAGAGAAAACAAACAACACTGTGTACTTTTCATTTGTTCTAAAGTTCATGCAGTTTGGCAGCACACACTGTGAAGGAGAAAGCCTCACCTGGCTGGACTTAGACGTATGCATTGTAGATTGGGGTTGAGGTACACTTGTACATTCCAAAATTTCAGAACCACAAGGAGCCTTTAATAGTGCTCTTGTGAATGTAGAGAGCGCAGCAAGGAACCTAGCCTTGTTAACACCATGTGAGACAAGAGCAGGGCTTGCCATCTGCTGTGCATGACTGGGCCCAGCAAAGAGGCAAGGCCTCATGCGATTGCTGGTGTAGTGCTGTCATTGCTAATGATGGTAGCAGAAACATGCCCAGTTTGAGAATCCCTGTAATACATCATCCTCATACATCATCCAGCATTAAACAGAATGTCATTGCTTTAAATAAAAGAAAAAGTAAAAACAGGCTTTGGCTCTTTGTGTCATCTAACTCACATACAGATGTTGCGCTGCTCTCTCTCCGTAATGCCAAAGTTGATGATCGAGCTGACTTCTCAGCAGTTTGCTGTTCTGAATTTTTCTTCAGGACTCCCTGTAACTTGGAAGGAGTACTCTTGCATGACAGAGAGGTGTGAGAAAGTGCTCTCCTTAGGCTGATCCCTTCTGTATTAATGGACAACAATGAGCTTTTAAAAGCTGGTGGAAATCATAGTTGCAACAACAACAACAACAACAAAGTAGAAAGAGGACATGTAGATCTTCACTGGTGCTATGCCTCAATTGCATCAAAATCTATTTCAGTACAACTGGGGAATGAGACTATTCAATTCTAGAATGAAAACATGAGTCATGTCAAGGGAAAGGACAGAAAAGGCCACATGCATGGGAACCATGTGATGGTATAAAGAAACGCAGGCACTTTAACAAAACACTAAAATTCTCAAGTTTTAGATTGTGGGAAGTGATCTAAGGCTGTTTCACATACAGAGATAATTTGTATGTTTTAATTATTTAATCATAGACCCCCTTCAACCAAGGGTAAGCCATTTATGCAAGAGGTTGAACAGAAGTTACTTTTTCATTTAGGTAAAAGTTACACTCAAAGCTTTAAGTTTAGGGAAAATAAAAATGGATAGAAACATTTCTGTAAAAAATTTAAGAGATATTTGAAAAGGTTTTCTATCCCACAAGCACTTTCAAAGATAATCTTCCTAGTAATTCTTGAAAATAAAACTAAATCTGTGTATCAGAATATTTAGAAATGTATAGATTTTATTATAAAGCTGATGCTGAATTTCCTTTTAGTATTTCACGTGTAATGTATTTCATTTAAAGCTGATACAGACTTAAAAGTTGAGCTTTCTTTTATTAATATAAAGAGGTTTTTCCTTAGAGTCACTTTCTAGAGGAGTACAAACTTCCTCATATTCTCTTTACCCTATTTGCTATTTTTAGTGTGTTTTGGAAATATCTCCGTAACTCTGCAAGTCGAATTAAAAAAAAATAATAATATTGCTATGATATAAACATTTTCAATACTTTTCAGGCACTGCATCTTTGTGTTTGTTTTCCTCTATTAATGTAACACTCAGGGAGTACAAATAAACTATTCATGTGTTTCAAGCTATTCCACAGTGTTTCCAGTTCCTTTCATAACAGCAATTAGTCAACTTCCAGGGTTTTAAAAATGCTGCATTTGCTAATATATCATAAACTGCATGATAAATTGTACTTGGTTTCTATGCCAGCTACTAAATGATTCACTATCTGGCTTCATCGGTATTTGTAGTTCTTTCTAATCCCTTCCCTTAAAGAGGAGCAATGAATAGTCCATTCCCTGATTCTGTTTTTTTTACCCTTCTTACACCTAATACCCAGCCTATTAATCTTGTTCTCTAGTTTATTAATTGTTTTAATTCTACCTTAAAAAACCAATAGTGAATTAGTCACAAAGCACGGATTCTTATGACACAAAGTGAACTAACAAGCCAACACTTCTGCCATGCAAAATTTACATATTCCAACCATTGTCTAACTGCTGTTCCTCAGTAACTGACTCACCCAGTCTCTCCCCTAATAATTTCCAGAATAGGTTATGCAAATAACAAAGAAAAAAAAGGAAGGTTTATTAGAAACAGCTGGTAAAAATGCAGAATAAATTGTTTTTTCTATAGACACTTCTGCCTCCCTCTCACCCCTGTTGCTCCTTCTCACATGTCAGATTATGGCCTTCAGTGTTTTCTAAAGGAAATCCCACCACTGTCTGTATTCCATCTGCTTCCTATGAAACTCTCTCAGTCCGAGAGATAAGACAAAATGTTTCATAAATAGCACCAAGTTAATTTGTGTGCTACTGTATTGAGTATGGTCAAAAGTCACTAATATCGTAGGAGATAATTTAAATGGAAAGCATGTGGGGCAGCAAAGCTGTACTCACAAGAAGGGACACATTAGTTTGCTGAATCACTGCAGCTCTTTCCCAAAGCCAATTCTTTTTCCTTCAATGTCATGTAACATTACCAAGAATATCCTGTTACTTCTTAGGAGATTACATATTCAGTAATCTCTCTAAACCAGATTTCTTGCACACGTCAAGGGTTCCCTCCATTTTAACACAAAAGTCTCCTGCATGCCACCTTTCCTTAGGAATCTTTTGTAGTGTGTATCTGCCATTAATTCTGTGTATACCCTAATTTCGACTATTCAGGATCACAAGGGTTCCTTTTATCCTTTACTCTTGCATAGCAAAACCTATTCTGTTTGTGTTCCTTATTTACACCCTAGGAGTCATTTTCCAGGTTTGCTCTGTGGAGTCTGTGTACATTTCCATTTTGCCCTTTCTAGAAATATGGTTGTTTGATTAATTATTGAAAAATATGGATGTGCTTGAGTCTGTCATTCTGTTAAACAAGCAGAACAGATTCCACCAGCTTTCCATTTTCCCTTTTTTGGCTTTCTAATTGTCCACCCAATCAATATTGTTCTGCCAATTGACACTACAAAATCATTGTGAAATTGAGGAATTGGTCATATGCAGAGCTACATGGCAGAATTATGGCTGTGCTACCTAGGCCAAGTGGTTTTTGTATAGCAGAAGCTAAATCATTAACTGAAGATTTGTATCCCATTATACTGGGTCTTATGAAAAATAGACGGGAATGCATATTTCTTTTTAAAATGTTCAAGAAAAGCAAATCATATCCATCATCACCTGTCTTGCTTTGATATTGGAAATAACTAGTTTTACAGTTATAAAGTTCATATTCAGATTTGTATTGCTTTTGTTTGGTTTTCCAGATGCAAATATTGCACTGGTTCAATCACTATATTTTAAGTTTTCTCTGAAAGATGAGATGAATGAACTGTTATTCACAGACAGGAATTCAAGGCAGAACCTGGCCCTAAAAAAATAACTTTGCTGCTGACTTTCATTCAAAGGAGGTTCTCTTGGCTTTGTTTATGTTTCCATATACAATATTGATTTATTAAGAGTTTCTTCCACTGGTTCTGAATTAGAAAGCTTTGAACTTCTATTTTATTTGAGCAGTAACCCTTAAGAAGGGTATCTTTTTAAGATATGAATATTAAATTTCTGGAAATTGGGTTCAAAAGGATTTGGAGGGCAAAATAAGATTTCCTGCTCCATCCAGAAATAGAAACCATTTATACTGTCAGGTGGAGCATAACTGATGAGGTAGTAATTGCCTGGCTTCCTTAACATCATTGCCTCTTCATTAATTCAATAAAAATCTCTTTTTAAGGGCTCCTTATATGCTCTGTGTTACTGCTATTATATAATTTTCTCCTGGAACTCACTAATGATGTGCTGAAAACATGCCTCTTTCCACAGAAATTGTCTTCTTTATTCATGAAAAGTAATAGTATAGTCAGTAAAATGCTAAGCTCGAGGATGATTATCACTATAACAAGATCAAGGACACTTCGATGAACTGCTTTTCTGTGAAAATCCTTGCATTTGTAATCTACAAGTTCTGGCAGCTGCTATATTAAAAAAAAAATTGATTGTGTGGGAAGGGTAGAGAGATAAACACAATGTGAGCTTTTTTAAAAAAAAAAAAAAGTTGCTATACATAAATTATTATACTTTTTATATAAATGCCTTTTAGTATAAAGTATTACTTTAAGATTTTTTGTTTGTCAATCCAAAATAACATAAGCAAATTTCTAGTTCTAGGGATCACATTTTATCCTTAGTGATACTTACCTCTAAAGGTTGCAAAGATAAAATATATTCCGATTTGTATTCCTATATGAGCAAATGAGGCATTGAAATATAACTGTCCTGAAGCAGCTATTGGATCCCTTAATTGACTAGCTCATATATTTCTTAATTTTCCCTCTGCTTTCTGAAGACAAAGATGTGTCACTGCCCAGAAGTATCATCTCGTGCTTCCTATTTTCACCTGAAAAAAACTTGACTTTTACAAAACCTCCCCATTCAGCTAGGAAAATTATAAGATAAAATATAACTGCTTTGTATTCATAGCAATCCTATCTGAAGAAACACTAACAGAAAGATAACACCAGACAGATTTAAAGACATAGTGAGGGATTTGCACTGGAAACAGCAAGACCGGAAGCCTGCAGCATTTTCAGAAA
This sequence comes from Apus apus, assembly GCF_020740795.1. Classification (NCBI taxonomy): domain Eukaryota; kingdom Metazoa; phylum Chordata; class Aves; order Apodiformes; family Apodidae; genus Apus; species Apus apus. The sequence goes on along the minus strand of NC_067312.1, from coordinate 62,669,930 downwards.
CAGGCCTTTGGCCTTTACATGAGAACACACGCAACCAGCATGACATAGTTGGTGTCCTGAAAGCAGAGTCCATCACTCGCTGTGCAGGAAGCCAACCCACACAGAGTTTAGGTATTTGCTTTAATATCCAGCTCTGTGCAGAAAAGGGAGAAAGGTGGTATTCCACAAAGCAAGCTCAGTTTCCTGAAATGCAAGTGGTACTTTTATACGAAAAACATGAGAAAGAACTTTAATATTATCCTATCATTCACACACAATTGAACTGATTTTTCCATTTAAACCAACAATATTCCTGGGCAACCTATTCCAGCACCTTCCACCCTCATGGTGAAGAATTTATTCCTGATGCCTAACCTAAATCACCCTTCTTTCAGTTTGAAACCATTATCCTTTGTCCTTTCGCTGTCCTCTCTGGTGAAAAGCCCCTCCCCAGCTTTCCTGCAGGCCCCCCCCCAGGTGCTGGAAGGCAGCTATCAGGTCTCCCCAGAGCCTTCACTTCACCAGGCTGAATAGCTCCAACTCTTTCAGCCTGTCTTCGTAGCAGAGCTGCTCCAGCCCTTTGATCATGTTCATGGCCCTTCTCTGGACCCTCTCCAACAGCTCCATGTCCTTCTTGTTTTGAGGGTGGCATTCTGGGAAGAGCTCCTTTCCATCCCTTCCATCTATCTTGCAGGTGTCTTGCAAGGCCTGTCTCAAGGCCACACTGTTGACTAATTGGGACATGTTTTTCTCTAACTGATATCTGGTTTTGTCTAATTATTACTGTTTCACTGTTATGTAAGCTCTAGTTTTATTCTGTATGTCACTTTTGTTCTCTTATGATTTTTTCCAAAAATTTTACTTACTTCAGTTAATAACTGACATTACAGCTATCTTGTTATTTGTTCAAAGGGCCCTGAACCATCAGTGTCCAAGGATTAATAAGAACATAGCAATCACATTTGAGACTGCCTCCACATACTTCCCTAGACACTGATTGCTTTCAGGTCAGGAAATTCCTTTGCTTTTTCTGTTTAGTAACCCTCTATATATTTCCTTTACACTACTAGTCCAGGCTTCATTTGAATGTCAAGATTTTGCATTGACAATATCCTGTGGTGAGGATGTTCACAGAAAATTTAGATGCTCTCTGAAGAATTCGCCTGTTTTGGACTCCTGGACTTGGCTCTTTTGTTCAAAGTTCTGCAGAATTTAGGCAGCCTGTGATTTTGCAACGTCTGCCAGTATCATCACTAAACTGTCTTTTTTTTTCCAGACTGAAAAATTCTACATTATTCAGTTGCTCCTTCTAAAGAAGCCTTTCCAAGCTTTGATCACCCTTGTTACCTTTCTCTGAATCTTTTCTAGTTCCAATACATCTTTTCTAAGATAAGGGTTATCAGAATGATCCCCCTGTTTTATTTCATATTGCTTTTCAAATAATTAATGACATCTACTTTTCTTTCTTTATAAGATGAAAAACTGAATGACAAGGCATTTATCTTAAGAAAACTGGTAAATCCTTCACATAAAGTTTAGCACCAGAAGCCAACTCACCACTGAAGATTCCTCTCTGAGCATCCAACTCAAAACAATTTACTCTCTTCAAAGAGTAAACAATTTACTCTTTCAAAACACTGCATTGAAGTTATTGGTTTTTTCTATTCAAGTCCCTAACTTTGTTTTTCCATGTGGAAAAAGAATACTCTGTGGTGTAGAACCCAAGCTGCATAAAGGCATTTAATTGCAGTTGCACTATGTGCCTTAATTTACACTCCATAGACAGCAGAACATAGAAGCTATCTAGCAGGATGTGGCTCTCTAAGGCCTTTGAAGTTGTTGAACTTGAGCAATAATGAAAATAAGTTTGAGGACAATAAAAATATAGGAAATATTCTCAGCTGGGAGGAGGGAGAGATGAGGGGAAGGAAATGTTTTAAAGGATCTGGACCAACATACTTTTGTTATGAGAAAAGCAGAGCTCATCTGTTCTTAGTATAGTTAATAAAAGGTTTGGCAGTATGAAATTTATGGATTCTACTTCTTTCCCTCAGAATCAGGAATGCCAAAAGAAAAAAAATAAAAGGAAGTTTAAGGATCTGACTTACCAAGGTATCACTGAAGTTCACAAAATCTAAACAAGGAACTACATGAATTAACGAGCAACCTAGACTGAATACTGTATGTTCCTGAATTAAATATAATGAACTATCCTTATGCCTGCAGAATTTCTCCAGACTTCAGAAGAAAGGTAATGAAGAAAAAAGCTTGTATTCTATCAGGAAATATTAATAGCTGCAAATAGATGCCCACGGAAAAAGAGTGGGATGAATTTAAATGACCACTCTGACCATGAAAATGTGTCAGATAACATCCTTCTGTTTTAATATTTTCTAATGTTTCCAGTATCCGTTTGTGTTATTCTCTCCTGGTGTGTGACATCCTCCAAGTTTTATGATCTCATCCCCTTTACAGCTGTTTATTCCTAACATAAATCCTGCAGAAATAATTTCACAATTTTCCATCCAGTTGTAGTTTTGGTAACATTTATAATTATCTGTCAATAATGCTGTATTTTTTCAGCAGTGTCAATTTAAATCTGCTGAGTTATCTTTCCACTGTAATTTCTCTTCTAGTATTTCTAACACAGTAATTTCATGGACTTGAATCTTGTAGAGATATAATTTGGAATCTATATAAAATTTATTACATGTTCCTATCAATCCATAGCCTTTAGCACTGCTTGTGATATATGCTACATTGTATATTGATAAATAAATATTTTCCATTTATCCTGATAGCTTTATTTCTGCTATTATTATTCAAATTACATAAACTTTCATACACTCTATACAAATTATTTTTCCATGGAGTGAATTTGCGATGATTTCAAAAGTTATGTGTTTCTTATTTTTCTCTGGAAAAGCTAGTGTAAGTGGAACAATAAGAATTTGTAGAACTATGAAGTCTTTTTTTTTCTTGCTATTCAGTTAATATGCTATCCATTCTCAGACAGCTGACGGTAAATATTTTTAGAGCAACTCTTAGTAGACTACTTTCTCAGTCATTCAGATCATTGTGACCAAAAAGACCCCAACAAAACAAACCCCAAACAGCTCAGCAATTGCAGCAAGGGGAAATATTTTTTTGTGTGTCCACACACAATATTGCCAAAATTAAATAGTGTTGCTTACCTGTTGTTTTTTCAACATTCAGTGAAACCAAACATTCTTCTTCTCTCCATCTGAACAGTACTAATATTTAAAGGAATAATATTCCCCCCTCAGCTTTGTATTCTTTTTAGAAAAGTATACCGGCATTTTATCCAGCTTTGTCTGACATTGCTTTTTCAATTCCAATATATTTGTTCCTTATCTTTCTGACCTGTACTCATATAATTTCTTAAAACCATAAACTAATTAAAACTTCAAATCATTAATTTTAAATTGTAAATACATGTATTGTAGGCATCTGTCAATTAGACAAAGTTAAATTAAAAAATAATGCTCTAAGAGGCCCTTAGAGATCGCAAATTCCATCTTCCTGTTTCAAGACTACACCACTACTGATTCAAGCAGATGCTTGTCTGATCTTCTCTTAAAATATTTGCAATGGCTATGTAGATGGGAATATAGGCCAAAAATCACTCTTCTATTTTGTACTATGTCAATCTATAAATTCTATACTATTAAAAAATTAGATCATGCTTTAACACTCTCTCAACAATACAAGCAAAGTTTTCAATCACTTTAAAACATGGTTTTAGATGTTATTTTAATTTACACTGTCAGATTATTCACTTAACATTTTACCATTTAAACCTTAAACAAGAAAAGGATAAGGACTAGAACATGCTAGAAATACTTTTTGAACTAGCAGCTAATGGAAGCTTCTAGAATTTGAAATAAATATAGTAAATTCTTAGATAAATGCTTCTTTTCAGGTGCAACCCATATTGATTTTCTGCAGAGAGATTTTTGGAGCTTGAAAATATTAACATACAGAAGGTATTAACTTGTGAATCCATACAGTACATTTTTTCACAGAGGTGGAATGATATGGAAGTAATATTCTTACAACTCTGCATATTACTTAAAATGTATGTCCTGGGAGCAGTTCCCATTACAATCTTGTTTTTCTGGTAGCATTCCTGTTTATCCCAATTGATTAATTCTATTTTTTCAAGGTTATTTAGAGGATGCAAAAGAAAAAATACAGGTATTGATACATTTTGCTTATCTGAAATTGTAAGTGAATATTATTGATTTTTACATATCACTATTAAATGTAATAGTGCTTAGTTTGAAGAAAGTGGCAAAACTAAAATCCTCATGTAAGTAGTACACTGAAGAGGTAGAAGAAAAAGTAAAATATTCCAAAAATAAACTATATCTTCATTAGTCACTAGAGATTGTTCAATTTAAGCAAAGGATTTAAATGTTTCTCTGATACTGCTATGAAAACAAGAGTAGAAGGAAAGAATCCAGGCTAGATCACTTTAAAAGCATTAGAATGCACTAGCAGGTCTAAGTCCGTAGATTTTCAAGTGTAAATTCTTTTGAGTGGGAAAAAGATGTAACGTAGGATATTGAGTAATACAATATTCTATAGTACCATAAGATTAAGCACTGTTATTTGCATGAAGTATTATTAAGTATTACTAAGTATTACTGTCAAAAGGGGCAGGGGAAAACTCTCTGGTTTCTGCATCCTTACAGACCAGCTTCATTGAAAACAAGTGTCTTTAGCTCCAAAGGCAATGTTAGGAACAAGCTCAATTTTCCTCTTTGGATATCTCAAGGGGCATTCACTCCATGCCCCTCAGTGTAGTGAACGTGTTTGATTCTGCCTTACTGGTGAGGGAAGATGTGCAAAACTAGGGAGGAGTGGTAAAGTTAATACGCACATGAGGGATTCGTATATTTGGAGCCCTCAATGTATAAATAAAAATAGCTCAATGGATGAGGCAAGCCATATACTTTTTTCTCCCCAAGTTCTTGTTGTCATGCTAAAAACACATGTTGTGCACAGCCACCAGTGGGCCCAGCAGAACTGTTTTCAGGCTCAGACAGGATCATATTGCCAGATTCTTTTAAACTAAAAATGCAAAGGTGATATATTAATGGTTATTCACTATGTGGTATTATCTCCCCTTTGAATCAGTTATAACTAGTGCTATAATGCAACACCTAATCTGGGTGACAGTATAAAATGTTTTGGATATTATGTTGTGTTACATTCTTAGAATAACATGTAAGATCAAATTAAGCCCATTAATAGTCACTAATAGTATTTGGGATCCTTTCATAAAAGCTGTAGAGCTAATAGTGAATGCTAATAACAAAATGCTACTTTGCTGAAAATAAAACTATCTTCCAAACACCTAAGATATATTTTTTCTTCAATAAATATTAAAAATATATATTTATACAATTTATTTTGTTATTTGCATGGCTTATTATGTTATTTGCATTGCAGACTTTACTGGTAAAATTCTCTCTGCAGTCCTAATCAGGAAAATACTAATTTTTCAAGATGAAAGATGCTCTAAAATGCCATTTCTGAAAATGTGACAGTACATAAGGCAAGTTGTGCTCCAAAGCTTCAGCCTTAAAGCTGGAGCTAAAATGGCAACAGTTCCAGCTTAAATCACTGGAGTCTCTGCTGATGACATTAATAGAACTAAGTACTTGTGATTTTACCTCAGACATTGAATTACCAACAAAACTTAGACACAATATACATTTCTTGGATGTTAATATTTTACACTTTCATTATACTAAAAAGTTGCCACAAAGATGATCAGAAAGCTGGAATACTTTTCCTGTGAAGACAGGCTGGGAAAGTTGGGGGTTGTTCAGCGTGGATAAAAGATGGCTCCAAGGAGACCTTCTAGTGGCTTTCCAGTACGTAAACGGGTCCTACAGGAAAGACGGGGAGACTTTTTACAAGGGCATGTACTGAAAGTCAAGAGGTAATGGTTTCAAACTGAAGGAGAATAGGCTTGGATTACATATAAGGAGGAAATTTTTTACAGTGAGGATGGTGAGACACTGGAGCAGGCTGCCCAGAGGAGTTGTGGATGGGACACTTCCCCATCCCTGTAAATGCTGAAGGACAGGTTGGATGGGGCTTTGAGGAACCTAGTCTAGTGGGAGTTGTCCCTGTCCATGCAGGAGGGTTTGAACTATATGATCTTTAAGGTCCCTTCCAACCCAAACCATGCTATGATTCTATGATTAGATGGGGCCCCATCACCCTGCTTGTCATGGTGCCATGGCCTGGCAATAAATCCAGGAAATTCCTGAATCACGTTGAAGACAACTTTTTGGTACAGCTACTAGAGGAGCAGAGAGGCAGGTGTTGATCTCTTTTATCTGGTGTTCAGTGACAGGACCCAAGGGAATGGCTTATTGTCAGAGGAAGGTCATGATGGATATTAGGAACAAGTTCTTCATTGAGAGTGGTCAAGCACCAGAACAAGCTCCCCAGGGAAATGTTAATGGCCCAAGGCATTTTGGTGTTTAAGATGAAGATGGTTATCTTTGTTGCCCTGTCGGGAACTGGACTCAGTGATCCTCATGGGTCCCTTCCAGCTAAGGATATTCTGTGATTCTATATCCTGTATTTAACTGTCTACTTTTAACTCTGTCACTATTTTACTGCTGGACCAGCAATTAAACGAATGGCAGATGCTCTCTATTTACCCGTATCCCTTCCCCTCTATGGAAGGGCAGAGAATATGGGAGAGAGACCAACAGTCTGGAAACTAAACTGCACATCTGTAATGAAATAGTAGTGACAAAAAGAAAAATAATTGAATATATAAAAGTATGTTAAAAAATTATCTAAAACCAGTATTATGCTCTCCTCCAATAATGCTCATCTCAGGAAAGTCCCTGGAAAGACTGGACTCATGTACCCAGCAGCAGATGGGAGCTGGATACAGGAACATAAAGATTCAGGAATGGGCAGATCAAGATAAAAGGCAAAGTGATGGAGTCCTCCCAGGATACCAGTCATGGATGGAGAAAGCTTCACAGTTGTGATCCCTCAGATTTATGTTGAGTATGATGCATGTGGGATGGAATATTTTGGTCAATTTGGGTCATCTGTCTGGTCCGTTCCACCCCACAGGAGAGTTACAGATGTGACCCCTTTCCTTCCTTGTGTTTTCGGAGCACAAGATCAGTCCTACAAGAAATCACTGACTGAAAAACATGCCATTAATGTCCACAAGGGATTTAGAAATTTAAAAAGCAGTTACATTGCAGCCTTCACTACAATTAGGAAAAAAAAAAAAAGCACAACAATATGTATGGCAGAGTATATGCTCTGTAGTATCTAGTGAACTTCACAATATGTTATAGTTGACACAAAAAGTAGCTTTTCAGAGACAATACTATGTTTTGCATAGTACACCATAATGGAATGTGGAAAAAGGATTAAATTCATGTTATTATCATTCCTATGCATCCCTGGACAAGTCATTCAATCCTTCTATTGCTCAGTCATCCATCTTCATAATGGGTTTAAAATCTAGTCTCTAACTCTGTTCATCTGGTCTACCTACTCATCTTGGCACAGAGCTACCAGTTACATAGACAGCTTGTGTAAGCAAATGTGTACTGCTTACTAGACGATAAACTCCCTGGGGTTTAGGCTATATTTTTCTGTGTATCACTTCCTATGATCTATACAGATCACCACAATGAAGTCATCCTTGCCTTAAGGATTGGCTTTAGCACATTTCCAGTATTCTGGTCTTCACAACTAGAACATTGATACTTGTTGGGTTTTTTTGTTTGGTTGGTTTTTTTGTTACATAGATGTTATATACATATTCTCCATTCTTTTCTTCATGCTAGTGAAGACTAGTCTCTAATGTTATCCCCTGTAAGGACTTACTATACATAGATAAAGGTATTTGAGAGAAGATCCTAGAATGTCACTTGCCCCCCTTGATTTTAGTGTTATAATCACCAGCATGTATTAGACATTCATTTGCATTTTTTTCTGTGTATCTGAGTGCCCCAGAATATTAGTGAATTTGTCAAGAATATTATGTTGTGAATCTTAGAAATCAGGTATTTATGGGAAAGAATATAATCCTTGATTTGGAAAGGTAACTGAGTGCCTGCAGGCTTTGATTAATGTCATTCCCCCGGGGCAAAAGAGCACTACTGCTTCATGTCACAAGTAGTTTACTAGGACTGCATAACTACACGTTTCCACTGCTTTCTCTCAAGTGAATGATGACAGGAAGACAGGAAATGGCCTGAAGCTGCACCAGGGGAGATTTAGACTAGATATTAGAAAGAATTTCTTTACCAAAAGAGTGGTTGGACAGTGGAACAGGCTGCCCAGGGAGGTGGTGGAGTCACCGTCTCTGGAAGTGTTTAAAAGAAATATAGATGTGGTGCTTAGGGACATGATTTAAGCACTGAACGGGTAGATTAGGTTATGGTAGGTGGATTTAGGTTATGGTTGGACTTGAGGATCTTCAAGATCCTTTCCAACCAGAATGATTCTATGATTTTATGATTCTATGATTTGCTAACTATTAGACCTACTGTGAATCTTCCTCTTCCCTCCTTATAATTAAATTTAAATTGTTGTGTGTGATAGAGAAATTGGGAAAGAAAGTCATTGCACTGAACATACTTATTCTCCTTTTCTTCTCTAGCATCTGAAGAATACTTAGTGTTTAACCTTTGACACAAACAAGCTGATTCAAACTTACGAGCAACAGAACAAGAGGAAATTGCCTAAGTAGTGCCAGGAGAGTTCCAGATTAAGGGTCTTTTCCAAACTAAATGATTCTTTTATTCTAATATTGTCTTCTCTTTTTGCCTGCTTCTCATACTCCTTAGCAATTAGCCTAAATCACAGATATGACTCTTCTGCTCTCAGTAGCATCCATGAGGCAACAGAGTAGAGCTTCCAGGAGCTTTACCACCAAATGGAGAAGTTCCTCTTCCTGGGTGCACCTCCCACAGATGTGCTCACTGCTGCCCTCCAGTACTGGCATAAGAGCAGTGAACGCCCTGCAGCCTGACATCGGGGCAGGCAAAGGCATAAGATGAGGTCCAACTAGGCAAGACTATGAAGGTGTAATAAAAAAAGTGTTCTCAGTGGTGATAGGTAGACTTGCTTGGAATCACACCAAGAAAAAACAATTTTCAAATAAAAAAAAAAGCTGCCTAGTCGGTTCCACACTTTTGTCATCTACTGTGATCATGCTCCCTCTCTAGCTAAAAAACCTCACTTTTTGGTGTCTGCCTCCAGGGCTGCATTAAAGTACCTACAATCTGGTTTGCAGAAGCTAACAGCGTTGGATATTTAAGAACTCTGGGCTGTAAATGCAGAGTTGTCATGCCAAATGCATTGTTATACAACAGAAGATGCCACAACAAAAGCTACCAGCCAGAACTAAACTTGAACAGATTAAACCCAGAAAGAAGAAAATGCATTTAACAGTGTTTCAGAGCCAGATAAACTCCTGCAAAAGGAATGGGCTTCTTCCTCTCCTGATGTTTGCAGATTGTGACCTAGTATCTTTCTGTGTTATGTGTTAGTATGTGTTACAAAAATATTTTGTTTCACCGCAAAAGTTTTGCTAGGCTACCTCACGAACTGAAGTTTGTAAACATGGAACTGGTTTATTCTGCCTCACAGTCAAGGCATACGCGTAACGCGGGGTGCCAGGGAACAGTGATTCGTATTATTGCTTGATTATTACTTCATATGGAAGGCAGACACCTTAAGAAATTATCTAAGTCCCTGACAAAGCTGCATTTTGCTGTAAGTAAATTCAGATTCTCCTGCCCTGCCACTCATCACAGTGGGAGAAAAATAATGGAATTTCGGTGTTTTAACAGACAGGAACTCTTTGAAGTACCTGGTACCGGTCGACTGGCAATGCAAAATCCTTGTGAAAACTGCAATGCCATATTTAGGTTTTTATTTACGTGTGTGAGGTTTTCGACCACTTTCCTTGACTCGATGGGGCGCCCCGTGCGCGTTTTACACCGCCCGCCCTACGGGCACCTGCCGATGCCCCGTTAGCCGACCCCGCGCCCGAGCCACCCCAGGAGCCAGAGCGATCCCCGCAGCCGCCCGGAGGCCCGTCCGGCCATTTCCCCCCCAGCGCACAGACAGATAAACCCAACCCGGGCAGACCGAGCCCCCCGCGGCCGCGCCCCCCGCCCCCCGGGCCCGCCCCGGCTGCTGCGGGCGGCGATCGAGGGGGCGGGGCCCTGGACTCGGGGGCGGGGCCACGGCGGCGGGGGGCGGGGCCACGGCGGCGGGGGCGGGGCCTCGCGCCCGCCCGGGAAGTGTCGCGGCGCGCGGCGGGCGGGGCCGCCGTTGCCAGGCGGAAGTGCGGCGGGAGGGCAGTTGGCGTTTAAAGGCTCCGCGGCGGCAAAAGGGCGGCGGGCGGCGGCCGGTCTGGTGGGGGTTTCCGTTCCGTTCTCTGCGCCGGGCGCTGCTGCGCTCCCGAGCTTCCGCCTCAGCAGTTCCCGGACGGGGTGGGGAGATGGTGTCCCGAGCCACCGATCGCCTGCTGGTCGTCGTCTCCGTCCTGGAAGGTAAAGGCCGGGGCGGGGGGGGGCCGCGGCCTGCCGGCCGCTGGTGGTCGTCTCTACCCTGCGCGCTAAATGAGGGTGGTCGCCCCCTCCCCATGTGTGTTTTTTTTTTTTTTTGTGGAGGGAGCGCGATAAGCCCGACTGTGTTTAATAAACTGGTTCTATGAATAAAGCTGTGGACATAGGGGCTTTTAAGCCAGGATGGACTAATCCCAGCTTGCTTGTGCAGGTTATTGCCCCAGATATTTAAAATGAGTGATGAAAACCTTCGTACTTTACTAAAAAAACAGTTGTGCTTTTCTTGCCTTGCAAAAGCCGCCTGTTCTGCGCAGCCCTTTAACGCCCCCCCCCCCCGCCCCCGCAGCCGTGCCCGGCGGGGCTGAGGATCCTTTGCCACCGCGTCCTGTGGGTCAGGCCGGGGCAGCCCCGCATCCCCTGAGGCCCTGTCTGCCGGCGGCAGCGCCCCTGGGCATCCCTGCGGGCTGCGGAGGTTCTTCTCCTGGCTCTGGAGTCGGAAACGCTTTGAACCAAAATACTGGGGTCCAGCTGATGCCTTACGGTGATCAGGATCGTTTCGTGTGTCTGCGCCTTTCTTTTTTCCTTTAAGTAATATTCTGGTATTTCTGTTCCTTATTAGTAATCTACTGTAAGCTTTCTTTGGTGTTGACGGGAATACCTAGCTAATCATTCTTCATCTTCTATTTCTACAGATTTTACTTGCTGAGGTGTGCGAGAGTGGAGTTTTTATATGTTTATTTGGGTGTTTTTTCTATTTTGGGTTGTTTAGGGGTTGTTTTGGTTTTTTCTCCTGAATGCTTTCTCTTTGTCAAGTAAAGCCTATTATCTCTCTGACATCGTTTATCAAGGTAACTTTAAAATAAGGTCTTGTTCTCAGACATGCACATAGCCCTTCCCACACTGTAATATATGTACATTTTTAAAGTGCTTGCTTCATTTTGTCATTTCAGTTATTAATCTGAGTATGGGAGGATGCTGAACCCTGAACAGCTTTAGGCACTCTCCAAATCTAGTCGTGTGGGCGTTTTTTTAGCAACAAATAGTTAGAAAAACGCCTTACACTACTTTGATTCGATCATGTTGTGTTGCTTTGATGTGGAGCAGTGATAAAAAATCCTGCAGAGGCAAAACATTCAATCCCTGTCTCTCACCTTTTCACTTGATCGATTCCCCATTATGTATTTCTCAAAATTAAATTGTGCTAGTTGCCTAGTTTCTTTATCTCTTCATTCTTTATGTCTTGCTATTTCTGGATGTTTCATAAAGGTTATGTTTGTGTTTCGTATTACTTTCTTACTTCTGCATAGTGGGAAGACTTTTAATATGAAGAACATAGGTTTAGAGTCATCACCAGGAAGGTGATCTAGGAAATGTATTTTTATGTCATCAATTCATGGCATAAACATGAGTTCTTACAACTTGTTTAGTGATTGTGCATGGCTATTACACTTTTTTACAGGGCGCTATTTTCCAAAACGAACCAAGCATATGCTTATAGTTGAAGCAAAGTTTGATGGTGAACAGTTGGCTACTGATCCTGTAGAGCATACTGATCAGCCAGAATTTGCTACAGAATTGGCTTGGGAACTTGATAGGAAAGCACTTCATCAGCACAGGTAATGATAGAAAGTAAAGTTTAATTTGGAGATAAAATTTAATTGTGTTGTCTTTACAGCTACAGAAATACAATTTTTGTGTTGGTGTCATCAGAATTTTTTTTTTAGAAGCTTTCTTTTAGCTGTACACTAATTTACTGTAATATTGCCAAAACCAAAAAAAAGTAGCATGCGGAAAGATAAGTGATGTTTAAAAATTCTAAGGATATGTTTTTACACTACTGAAAAAGACCACACGAGATTACAGCAAATTAATAATGAACCATATAGTTAAAGCATTGGATTCAGGCTTTCTCATATATATATTGTGACACAGAATTCACTTAACTTCAAATCTGAAAAGCCTGAGTAAAATGTATTTGAAAATTTCAGGTAGAAGAATTGAGAAATTAAATGAAGTTTCCATAACAGTAATTTGATTTTGACTGGCAGTTTATAATATGACCTCCGAATTTTCAGAGAACTTAAAAAAAAAAGGCTGTATCTTTGTCATTTGATGAAAGAAAAGTGCCTAAATGTATCTTTTGTATAAGTCCTGTGTTTAAGATACGCTCACAGGTGAAATTCCAGTTCCATGTGAGGTCCCATGCTTATTTCACGTACACAGAAAAGACTGAATTTGTTTGTTACTAACATCTTTTTAATAGCACTTGATCCTTTGTGAAACTCTAGTATGCTCATCTTACAAAATTAATCTACTTGTTGATTCTGTTGTTTAATGTTTAATATTTAGATGTTCAGTATAAACTCAGTTTCTGATCAACTAAAACTAGTTACGCAAGAGTAAATTTTGTATCTTTGGGATGCTTGAAATGTACAAATTATTTTTGTGAACCAATTACAGGAAATACCTTTTATATTTTGGATTTCAACTGTTGTTATTTCAGGCTGCAGCGTACACCTATCAAACTCCAGTGTTTTGCATTGGATCCTGTGTCTTCAGCTAAAGAGAATATAGGCTATATTGTACTTGATTTAAGGGCTGCACAGGAGAAGAAACAGGTATGTTGTGCAGTGTGAAGCTTTAAAAATTTGTTTTAACAGTGGTGCTGTTACAGATTAAATTTTTACCTGCACCTTAAATTATAAGTCTCGTTCTGGAGTATGATTCTATCTTGATGGTATACTTTTTTCTTAGGAGGACACCAATCTTGACACTGCATAAAACATGGCAGATAAAAATACTTTTCTACTAATCTTTCACTTGTGAATTTGAGAATTAGAACGCTTGTAAGCAGCACTTTAAAGCAATTCCATTATTTAATCACCTGGAAAAATCTATTAGTCATCAATATTGGGCAGTCGCAGTCATTAAGTCTAGTTGTAAGGGGTGTTTTTTTTAATGGGCCTCTGTTAAAGATGTGTTAGGTGATAAGAAGTTCTAGCCATTTAACACAGCATAGAGTAAACATAATATAATTGATATACATTTAATTTGTGCTTGATCAATGCATAATTCTGATATGAGTCATAACTGAACCCTGTTGTCTTTATTTTGACATCACACTTCGTAAAGATTTCTGATCCGTATAACTTACTGTGCACTTTCAATTGAGAATTTGAAGATTTTCTCTTAATTGAGCATTTATTGCGTACTTGTTTACTTGTTTCCTGTACAAATCAGTGGAAAAAGAGTATGTTTAGTAGACTTCTGGAAGCCGTTCCATAGAATCTTTCATTATAATAGGTCAAAATAGACCACATTTTTGGAAATAAAAAAACAAGGTATATTTCTGTAGATTATGAAGTAGAAATGCTAGACCAAGTTCAGTTTCTCTGTAACAGTATTATCTTATTTTCCTGGAGTTTTTAGATGTTTTTGGTATTTATTTTTGTTTTCAATTATTTAGGCACCGAAATGGTATCCACTGCTTAGTAACAAGTACACTAAATTTAAATCTGAAATACAAGTAGGTGTTGTGTTGGAGACTGATTCAAGAACATCTGTTGATGGTTTTAAAGCAAAGGAGGCACCCCCTAGAGAAGGGAAGGGTAAGTAACATCACTCATTTTGAATGAAAAATGTTCCTGTGCCTATGAACCTAACACTTGTTGCAAATGTATTTTAAGTTTCAAAATAATTGTAATTTTATAGCATTTTCCATGCAAATTCTTTTACGGGTAATTGTTGTACCATGTACTAATTTTACGAGGGTGCTTTACTGTGGTAATTGTGTGACTTTGAGGTGGACAGAGTTGTAAACCAACTGTTCCTTAAAATGAGAATCAGAGTCTCGTAGTTTAGTACTATGGGCATTTTGCTGGTATTTCTGGGCCTCAGAAGGTTGTGTAATGAAAGAAGAGAGGAGCTTCTTTAAAGAATGCAATTTCACTAGTTCAAACAAGTTAGCAGTTTAAAAAACCAAAACCAAATACTTTAACTTGATTTTAAAAAGACCCCCAAAATAAATAGATATTTATTTCCTGTCTCGTCCCCCACCCAAAACCCCGTCTACTTAGTTTCTAAAAACTAAGCTTTTTTTACAGCTAGTTGATTTTCTCCTACTTACCTTACAATACTTTGTGTTCTTGCCCTGAGGATAACTGTTCCGTAATTCTGAATTTATTATCTGCTTAAGATCTGTGGCTGTGGTTTTGTAAAAACAGAGTGCTCAGGGGCAATAAGTGTGAGAGTTGGTAAGGCAGTGTTGAATTGCTTAGCTTACTCCATCCTTTCAGGTTCACAGCAAAGCACAGGGAATTTTGCATGTTGTAAAGCTTGTAAAGAAAACAAGGAACTGCTCTAAAATATTTGTTAATCTGCACTTGTGATCATTGTGCCCACTACTACTCCTACCCCTCATGACACTGGCAGAAAATAAAAGAAATCCCTTCTGCCTTCACCTAGCACTGTGTTCTACTTAGTGCTTTCTGTGGAATAATTGATCTAAACAAGGTTGCTGGATTTTCCGTTTTTTCTGCCATCTCAAGATCAGTCAATACCACATTTAGGCAAGGGAGGGAAAAAAGTGTGTAGATTTTCACAGACGTAAAGTTAATAAAGTTAATGTACCTAGAATTGGGTGTGACAAATCTAAGATACGCAGCTGTAGTCTAGTCAATGTTAAGGAGATGTTTTCCTCTTAGGATTCATACACTTTGATTTATCTATTTATTTATTTATTTTTCTCTTCAGTGACCTAAGGGATCTAAAGTTTCCAGTGTTCGCAACAGAGCTTTTTGGTATACAATAAAGTGCTGTGTGGTTATGTTATTTGGTGTAACCTTAGATGCTTTCAAATGCTTGGAACTAGTAAACCAGCATACAGAGTGTTTTAAGCACTGAAGACTTCAGATGAAAAATCTTTAAATGAAACGTTGCAGAGATCTGTCAAATGGGATAGCATACTTCTTTCAACAGTTAAACAGGCTGTTATATGAAGTTACTTTCTTGCATTTCTTTAAGGAGTAAAATAAACAAACAGCATTGTAGACTCTAATGAAAAAATCCCATCCCTGTCATGTTACTTAGTGTTACATGAAATAAAAATATGCTCAAGCATTCTGTCTAGCACAGTGTTAAAAATAACATCTGTTCCTACTGAACATAAATTAATTTCACCAGTTTTTGGTAGCTATACCTAAGTGTACTTAGGGACTTTTGAAATGTTTTACTGAAATGTGTGAAATGTGTTGAAATATTTTGGAACCAAGCATAAAGATATTTATTTGTAATTTTTCTTTTCACATGTACAACAATTAAAGGAAAAATACAATTATATATATAAGATTCCTGCAGCAATTAATAAGGTCACAAGTACTTGTTTTTTTTACTTTTTCCTAGCATCTGCCCTTCTTTCTGGACTAGACCCTAGAAGTGTTGTACCAGTCTTGAATGAAGAAGAGGGTTATCATCAAATTGGCCCAGAAGAGTACTGCAGAGACTACTTTGTCCTGTCGGTAACCATTGCATTTGCCACACAGCTGGAACAGGTTTGTTTCCTTGTTGTGTGTAGTTTTGAAGAAGTACTGTCCTATTTTTTTATTCTTACCTTCCTGTGCCTTATTTCTAGATAGGATTTTTTTGTTATCCTGTAAGTTTTGTGCAAGAGTCTTGTCCCATATTGAATTAATATACATTAATTTGAATTTTAAAACTTTAGATAGTGCTTATATGTCAAATTACAGATGTAAGGTCAAAATTATTTTTGAGCACTAAAATAGTGTTTACCTTAAATGTATACATTTGTTACAATATAGTATAAAAAATGCAAGTATGGATAATATCAGTCTTCAATGTATTGCCCCTGTGCTGAAGTTCAAGCAAGACAAAAAACTTTTAAGATCCATAAGGTATATGAAACAGTAGAGTTTATGTGTTGCCTGAAGTAAAGACTTACTAGCTTGGATGAAGTGCAATGCTAATGTGATTATTTGAGCTTTAGACCTCAGCTCCTGTGTTCATTTTGTACTGTACCACACTGATACATACTGTCTGATTTAAAAATACAGATGTGGCCAAGCTACTGAGAAAGTAACAACTCCAAGCCGTGTTATTTGAACTGATCTATAGCTCATAGTGTATGATAAACTCTTCTCAGTCTTGTATTTTTTTTTTTCCACAGAAAATACTTTTCCATGACAGAATTATAGAGCCTTGTGGTGTAAATTTACTGTGATCAGTCTGGTGTAGCTTGTGCCTTTTTAGGCTTTGAACTCACAGTTACAGTGGCTACAGGGTGAAGTAGCTGGGTTTGCCTATTCCAGTCTTTTATTCTGTCACCAAAGTTATATAATGAACTCATTGTCTAATCTGCACTCTGGATATTTTGTGAGGCACTACTTGTTTCTGAATAATTGTGCAGTGCTCAACATAATTGAATATTTGATGTCGGTTACAGTCCTTAGATAAAAGTCTTAAAGGAAATTAAAAAATGGGTCATTTTTTAAGTTATTGATATGCTTTCAAAGATTTTTTTTTTTAAATTCAGTTTTATATAATATAAAAGTTTTGTGTTGTGTAGTACAAACTAGGATTTAGGTCAGCTGCTCAATAGTTTGAGATCATTTTAAGCTCTTCAATTTTCAGATCACTTTAAGCTCTTCAATTTGAAGCTAATACTTAAGGATTACTGTAACTGTACATTAACAAAAGAGATACACTCTACTTTTTCTCCATCTTTTTTAGTTAGTTCCTAGTACTATGAAGCTTCCTGAACGACGACCTGAGTTTTTTTTCTACTACTCATTACTGGGAAATGATGTCACAAATGAACCTTTCACTGATTTAATCAATCCAAACTTCGAGCCAGAAAGAGCTTCAGTTCGAATACGTAGTACAGCTGATGTCCTTCAAGTTTATTTTTGTGCACAGTCAAAATTGCAGGTAATCCGTTTCTTCTCAGATGTGATTGAAAATAAATAATGAAAATAAAAAAATATCATATGGTTCAGGCTGAAATTGGAAGTTATTTCATTTTTGCAATCTAGATTGTGTGTTTTGGCTCACATATAAACTGATTCTCCTCCTGGTATGAGGGGATCCTTAGCAACAAATTTCCCCGCTCCGTTGTCTCTTTAGTACAGTCACTGGAGTAAGCTGGGTTACATGCCATGATAAAAGTTATTAGTGAAACCTGATATTCCCAAATAGCTAATGTGGGATTCTCAAGAGCTCTGGACCTGCTCTGCAATCACACCATCTGCAGCCCACAATCCTGCTTTGTTCTGCCTGTGATAACTTCACCCACACCAGCTGCTCAGTGACTCTTGCCTAACTTCCAAAATCACTGTCTTCAGCACTCTTAGTGATTAAAAAGGGAGGTCTGGCTTTTTTCTCACTCCTTTGCCAAATACTATTTTAAAATGTACTACAACCATATTTGGACTGTTAATGGATATTGCTTATTTTTAGCTATGTCTTTTAATGGAGGATATGGTTTTATGGTGGAAGTGGCAGTGTTAGTTTTATGATTGAGCTTTACGGTCTTTTCCAACCTAAATTGTTCTATGATTTAAAATATTGGACAGTATTGAAGGTATCTGTGGCAGTCTGTGTCTGGTTCACAGTTAACTCATTACAAAATAAGAGATTATTTGGTTGAGGGTAGTACAGGGTTTCTAATTACATAGCTGGTAAATAAAACAGCATGAGTTGTACAAACTAAATCTTGGATCTGGACCCTTTTAAAGTTGTTTTTCTTCAAATGTGTACAGATCACTTTGTGTTTTGTTGGTTGTTTTTTTATCTAGGTTGGTTTAAGAATGCTTCTGTTTTAATCTTATATTTTTCCAGGGTTTTTTTTTTCTCAACTTAATGACAGTTTTTGGTGAAACATATGCACTGCTGTGCTTGGAATTTCATCTTAGTCTATGGTCTTGAAAAAAATGTACTTAATATAGCACATATCATATATCTACATCTACAGATAATTGTGTTTTCATCATGGTTAAGAATGACTTTGAACAAGAACATCGTATTAAAGAAAACTGAACACAAATTTGAACAATTTGTGTCAGATCCACATCTTGATTTACAGTTTGCTTTCTCTGAGTTCTCACTCAGCTTTGTAAAATTCAGAGTATAGCATAAGAGCACTGTATTTGATCCTTAATATTTAAAGTATTTTTTCTGAAAATTAAGACTAGTCATAAAAGAGGCTAGCTGTTAGACTAGGAGGTTGTGTGTATATAAGGAGAGTAACATTGTATATGTGTGTATGTGTGGATATACACGCACCTGGATGTGCATACTGACAGCTGACACTTGTTAACATTCAAGTATTCATTAAGAGAAATAACTGCTGAAGATCAGAATAGTGTTCTGATCTGCTAAAACAGAAAGAGTCTTAGTTGGAAAAAAGCAAATCAGTATGTAAGTTTCAAAGAGTAACTTCCACTGAGGAAACTAAATTATCTTAGAGTGGTTTTTTTTAAGATGCATCTTTTACTTAGGTGTATAAATATTAAACTGGAAGGAAGCAAAAGTTGAGGCAAGTTTTGAAAAAGGAATAGTGATTCTTGCCAGAAATTAAGGACACTTAAGTGAGTGGTGTTTAAATATAGGCATGAAGACCGAGTTCTCAAATAACCCTCTTTTACCCTGTGCATTTTATATACCTGTACTTTAAGGGCAAGAATATGTGCTGTGTTCAAAAGCCACAGTAACTTGTCCTCTAGAAGGGGTAATATGACAAGGTCAGTGCAGTGATCTGCTGCTGTGCTAGCACTGGGCAAATCCTACCAGCTCCATCCTGAATTTCCGTAGCTGTTCTTACACTGGTCCAAACACCTGCTGTCAGCACACAGGGCCTAGACTAGGGATGAGCATTTTAATATGTTACATTTATTCTACCTTTAGTAGATGATGTTTGGAGAGATCAAGTGGAAATTCACATACCATTTACTTTCTGGCACTTTTGTACATATACAGATCCATCT
The DNA here is from genome assembly GCF_020740795.1 of Apus apus. Taxonomy (NCBI): domain Eukaryota; kingdom Metazoa; phylum Chordata; class Aves; order Apodiformes; family Apodidae; genus Apus; species Apus apus. The sequence continues at coordinate 62,650,351 of NC_067312.1, read as the reverse complement.
TTGCTGTGGAGACCAGTCTCTTGGAAGCACTGAAGTACCCCTGTCTGGACTACTGAAGAAAGGAAATGTGGATCAACACCCTGTGGCAATAGAAGGAGCATTTGTCCTTATTCCACCAAACAGAGCTAAACAGAAACTGCCACATTTGCCTTTGGATATGGCTCCTACTGTTGGGGTATCTATAGTTCTGCAAAGGGAGAGCTTGAGTTCTCAGGTATAACTTTAACATTTATTGTTGCTTTAGATACTGTGGCAGTTTCATGTTAAAAAATTGGTATTTCTAAGTCATATTTGACAGTGAAGTAACTTATAGTGTGAAGCGTAAGTTGCATGATACAAATAATCCTTTCTTTGCTTTCTATGTTAGAAAATTAGTATCAAACTATAGAAATGTTGTAGGCAGATTTTTTCAGTCCAAGCCATGATCAATAAAAGAAAAACTATCACTTCATTCAGCCTTTGATTCCCTTAAATGCTCCAACTGAACCTAAACAGCCACAAGAGAAAGCTCTTTCACCCATTAGTGGAAAAACAGAGGGCCTCCAGGAGAGATCCCAGAATATCCCATATCAAGCCTCCCACTCTTCAGCAGAAGATGAAGCAACAGAAAGTGAAGTGGAAAGTCTTAAGTTTGAAAAAGGCACAAGTCTAAAGACAAAAGGTATGGAATATATATATTTTTTATTATTTTATTTTATTTTTATTTTTTTCCAGCTGTGAAGTATGATTTCGGATTAGTACTAATCATTTGTGGTGATAAATTTCAGACAAGAATTATTTGCGTAAAAAAGTAAAAGGAGAATAAATGTTGTTATTTGAACATAGTGGTTGTGAAAAACACTTGAAAGAGCCAGATTGGGGATTTTTTGGTGTGTAGATTTCAAGTTACATTGATGTTCATCAGCTTCAAAAAGAATACCAGCAGTATTTGGGATTCCCTGAATTTGATAATGGAAAGATTCAGTACAGTACTAATGAAAAACCTGACTTGCTCAATGAGGAGATGAAGTTACCTAATTTTCCCATGTATTAAATTGAAAGGCAGGGAAAATCTGGGGATTTTAATATTACGTAGGAATTTACAGTTTGGATAATACATTGTGAAAACATTCATTCTGTACAAATTGCTGATCAAAACCGAGCAACTGGGTTTTGAGTTTGTTTTGGTTTTTTTTGTTCATTTTTTAAATTATCCTTTCACAGGAACTTGGTAGCCCATAAAGCTTTCTGAGACTTCCCTTGGTTTTGGTTTGAGAACTTGGCTAGGAAGAAGCTGACGAGCAACAGACATGAGAGAAAATAGTATAATGAGAAATTCAAGCTCAAAAGAAAGAATATTAGTTTTCTGAACATTACTGAATGTGCATTGTCTTAACAGGAGATTTACAAGTAAAGCTGAATGATTATTTTTCTAATTATATTTGTATTGCTGTTCTTTTGAGATGAGTTCTAAAGTCACCCAGTTCTGTAGAGGAAGATCAATGTCCTAGAACATGTTCTCAGGATTTTTCTGCTAATTCAGCCAGACTTTCTTTCAATCCTAACTAGTCATATGTAAGCAATGATTAAGTCACTTACATGGACTGGATCAAGAAAAAATATCGTGAACCCAGAAGCTAGTTTGAATATGTGGTAAAGAAATGCAGCATGATGCTTTTTTGTTAACAGTAACAGTAATTTTGCAAGTCTGTTTTGGTATGGAAAACATGTTATTTCACATTTATCTTTTAGGGCTAGTGTCTGAGCCTTGCCAGGAGGTTAACCAAGAGTGTACTGAAGAGCTTCCTGTTTTCAAATCACAGGGCAGAGCAAAGTCACCTCTATTGCCAGATCTGCAGAATTCCAGTAATGCAAAATTTATTGAATTTAGTATATTGAATAAAATTTGAACGTAGTAGCAACTTCAATTAATTTTAACAGTAGGCTGTATGCATTTTTGGCTGTCTTGTCTATGACAGCCTTAAACTTCGGCTGTTTCATTGCGCCAATCTAGTGACTTTCTACCTGAATTACTGAAAACTATTTCATTCCTATGTTGTGCTAAGTAGCTGATTTTGAGCATTACTTGATTTTTTTCTTTTTTTTATTGTTACTGTTAATGCAAATAAAACACTTAAAAACAAGCAGGAAAAAATATCAATGCTAGCAATTATGTATTTTTTTAAAAAATTCCAAAATTGAAACATTTTAGGTAATGGTGGAAAAAAGAAGATCAGAACAACTAACAATTACAAAAGGCAGCTGAGATCTTCTCTGACAGTTTCCTTGCCTCTTTCACTGCTTTACTGTCTTAAACATTTTTGCAGGATACCTTTTGGAGAACCTGTTTATAGAGCTTGTAATTTGACCTTTTACTCTTTTAAGGCAGTACTGGGTTCCAGGGCAAGGATCTGAGAGGCCTGGATGCAACTGGACAGGCACTTGCTTCTCCTTCCAAAATTATCTAATGGTTGTCTCAGTAGGTGGGTTCTGATCAAAAGGTATAAGCAAGTGTGCTTTACAGACCTAGCTGAGAGCGTTTTAGTTTATTTCAATAGTTAAACCTCAGCTTGGGACCAAGAGTTAAACCTCATTTTAGGAGCAATAGTTGATCCTGCCTTATGTGAGTATTGTATTTGACCTGGTGCTATTTTTTCAGTTACAAACTAAAGACGTTAGTTAATTCAAAGTAAAGCAAGTTACTATGAATGTTGGGGTTTTTTGAAGCCTGCCTTTTCTGCATACCCTCAAGCTGACCAGGGAAGGTACATAAACTGTTGAAACTGAAGTCTTACAGCATCCTTCTGAAGAATTTTGTATCTTGCATCTTCAGTCTTAACTTTTCTTCGGTGAGATTAACATACATAGCTTTAAAGATTAATTAAAAAAGGAAACACACTACAGGATCTTCTAAGATGATTTAAAGTAGATTGGTTTTTTGGTGTGTGTTTTGCTTTGGAAGCAGTGACTTCCAAATAGAGTGGCTATTTTTCATTACTGTTAGCTTATGATACAAAGGATTGAAATCTCTTGGGGATCAACCTATCTGTACTTGCATTTAAAATATGAGACTTATCTTTAATGTATTTTATTATTTGGGGCAGAACAAATTATTAAAAACGCACACAAATTCTCTTCCGTGTTTTCAGCTGATAAAGGTGCAGCGGCTGCATCTCGACCCACCCCTGGGAGTGCTTCCAGTTCATCTGAGCCCAAGTCAGCACAGAAAATTGTAATTCCAGCAGCCTCTCACCATTTTTGCTTTTCAATAGACTTACGAAGTATACGCAGTCTGGAAGTTGGTTTTCCTATAAATTGTGTTTTAAGGTACATTTTATTTATGTTGATCTTATTCTTCGTAATAGCAGTATCTTTCTTTTAAATACAAAGACTTCGTAATTTGAATGATTGCTGATATGTTGCCTCATGCCTTTTAGCTGTGTACTGCTCATTTTCATTAGCGAAATACTTGGGAGTGTTCCTCTGGCTCATCACTAAACTTCTGAGCATTACTGCATTAAAGGTGTAGTGTGTCACTTGTGACCAGCACTGTAATTTGTGTTCACTCTCACTTGACTGCTTGTGTTCAGACGATAAAGATCATCATTCAATCTTGAGAGTGAAAAGGTGACTACTTGTCTCCTTACTTTCTGGCTGCCTTTCTAGCTGATCAAAGCAGTGATTTCTGTATCTTTCCAAGTTTCCAACAAAAATCCTTTGTAGTGTTATAGTAAGAAACAGATCACTTGGTTTGTATATGACAATGAATCTAAAGGAAGCACATTCTAGCCTTGAAAGTAAAGAATCATGATGGTAAATGCATTACTATAAGGGTTTTTTTATGGTGTTTGCATATGAGAAGTAGCATCTTTTGTTACATTTGTGGAGTTATAAAAAATAAAGGATTTTTTGAGACATGAGTTGTGTGCCTGAAGCAGAAGTAGAAAACTATCAGTACTAGCTTGGATCAATTGCTTTGTGATTACGTAGTTTTATTTCATGTGACATTAGAAACAATGGTAGTACTTTTGGCAAATTAGCAGATGTTAGCTGGGAGGTGAATGCTAAGTTGGAGGAATAAGAACTAAAAAGTAGGAAGACCAATTAAAAGTAAGGGAATTGAAGCCAGTATCTGTATACAGGTTGGGATTTGGTGGATTTTTTAACATTGCCAGTGAAGAGAGGAACTTTCTTTTATCAACTCCTTTGGTTTGTTTAAATTTCCCTTAGAGTTTGGGATTAAGAGTTTGTATATGCATGGATGATTTTATTGTTTTAAAAAAATACATTCCTATTCATGGAATGTTAGTTACTGAGGTGTATGTGAATTCAGTGGCCTCCCCTGTGCTGTAGTTTGTCATAGACTGAGCTGTGCCAGTAGAGTAGTTTCAGGCCACACTGTACCAGCTTGGTAAAATGACTTTCCTTTTAGTGAATTAAACTGTAGGTATTATAAACTATATTTTGCAAGTGTGACTGAAATTTTCAAATGGTTATGACACTGTGTATATGTATGCTTAGATATCAATTATTGTATATCAGACCAATCTTACCTGTAAATATAAATGTTTGCAAGTAGCAATCCACATCTGAATATAGTATTCCATTCTTCTGTTTCTCTGCTCACATTATATCATAATTACAGAATTTTAAGAAAATATTAATTCGTATAGGTGTAACCATACATGTTATTAAAGCTTTTTTTTTTTGTCAAAATAACAGCAAATACAAATAGAACTGGATCAGTGCGGAAGTATATGAAAATATGAACATTTGAGGACTCAGTTCTGTTGCTGGATGTATTTGTGCAAATTGTGCTAACTTTAATACAAGTCGTGCTTCAGTAAAAGATAAACTTCTTGTTATAGAAGGTATAAGAAAAATGGATTTATTAAATTATTGGGTTTTATTTTTTTGTTGTTACTGTTTTTATTAGGTACTTGTATCCATTTTTTGGCAGTGCAGCACCTATTATAACAAGCCCACCTGTAGAAGTCAGAAAGAACATGGAAGTCTTTCTCCCACAGTCCTGCTGTGCATTTGACTTTGCAGCTACACCTCATCAACTTCAAGATACTTTCTTCAGGTGATGACTTTCATTCGTCTAATTTTTTAATTTTTTTATTACATCATTTTTTTAAAATGCAGTCACAAGATCACATTTTTTATTTTAGATCATCATCAGTTTGAGAGTTTACTAAAGAATCCAAGTGCCTACAAATATTTTATACACTGCTCTTCCAGTTTCTCTGTTATTTAAATTTAAAGTCAGGAACTCTAAAATTCTTGCTTTTATCTCTTCAATGCTTGTGCAGGGATCATTGCTTACAGAAACAAGCGCTGCTTGCTGCTGTAACTTGTTAAAGCTTGATGGCGTAGTTTTAGCAAAGCATTACTTCAAATGAAAGAAGTTGTTTGATTTTTTTTCTTATCAATACACAATGACTATTCTGTATCTTCAAAACACATTAAGTACCTAGGAAGCTGAGTACAATTTTTATAGAATCATTAAGGTTGGAAAAGGCCCCTAAAATCAAGTCCAACTGTCAGCCCATAAACCACGTCCTGAAGTGCCACATCTACGCATTTTTTAACACCTCTATGATGGTAATGCTATCACTTCCCTGGGCAGGCTGTTCCAGTGCTGGACCATTTCTTCAGCAAATAGTTTTTTCCTAATATCCAATCTAAATTTGATTTCCCAGTAGTCCCACCAGCTTTCCATAATTGATTAAGATGTGGAATAAGGAATCATCAAAGTAGTGGTATTTTTCAGTCAATCACTTCCACTGTAGCATTATTTTTCTGATAACTGGAGAAAGGAATGATTTGGCTGAAATGAGTGATGCAGAAGATTCAAAGCCAGTCAGTCTCATTCCTCTGTGAGTAAGAGGCAGTAAATGCACCTCGTTTTTTCACAGTTGTGACTGTCACTGATTTGGAATGGTACTTCTAGAACATTAGGTCATTTCCCCAGATGAATAGGAATGCTTCCTGTTTTGTATTGATGCCTGACACTAAAATATCTTCTTCATTTCAGATTACCTCTGCTAGTTGAATTGTGGCACAAGGATAAAACAGCTAAAGACTTACTTCTAGGGGTGGCAAGACTCCAGCTGTCAAATGTTTTAGCTTCAGAAAAAACCCGTTTCTTGGCTGGTAATGGCGAACAGTGCTGGCGTCAGACTTCTAATGAAACAGTCAGTGTCACAGCAGCACAAGGGTAAAACTATTTTAAAAATTCCTTACTCTGTAGCAAATTTTAAAAGTTGTTTGTTTAGTGTTTCCCTGAAAAAGGGCAAGCTGTTCCTGTTTACCTTTTTGAACAGGTAAACCGGCTACAGAGTACTGCCATATGGGTGTGGGAATAGGCACACAGGAGACTGAAATTAAAATGCCACAGGCATATTGTGCAACCCCACACAACTACCAGAGTCATCGTAATAAATATTTTTATAATCATGATCTTGGGTAAGCTTCACAGACAGATTAAAAAAATAAACAATTTGAAAAAACATTACTGAGACACTTACTTAATAAAAGGCTGCTGATATTCCAGAAAATATTGAAGACTGTCCATAGTATGCTTTTAGATGTCTCTGACTTAAGGGAAAGTTAAGAGAACATATGAACCCACAAAGTGGAGAGGTTCCCTGCTTCAGGATTATACCCTGTGATTGTAGCAGGGATTTTAGTTTGTATGCATCAGGAGCAGTGTTCTTAGTTAATATTCTATCTGAAGAGAAACATTAATTTACCTAGAGGTGTGACATTCTTTTTTCTGCATATGAAGAAGCTTAATGGTTACTTCTGTCCCATGTCCTTGTTGAAGATGTGAACTGTGCTAGCAATGAGTGCCTAGACTTTCACCTTTTTCTGTGAGATGGGAGAACTTGAGTATGTGTTTAGAAATAAATATAATTGCTGTTAAGATTGAGGTAATTTTTAAGCCTCTAATCCTACAGATGATTAAAACATGCAATATTTAACCCACAGGAAACTTCAGGTGGCTGACACAAAGACTCATATTTCCACCGCATCCCAAATCGATAGAAAAATAATCTCTGACTTTGTTTTTATTGTGAAACTCAGCATAGCCTTATTCTGTGGAGGGTTATTTTATTATCACTGTACAGTAAGGTTCACACTTCCACCAGCAATGTTTATTAAAATGAATCCTGGTTTTGCACACAACTTAAGAACCACTAGATGGCATTCTCAAAATGTAATCAAGTCTGCATTTTTCTATGCTGACACCTTTCCAGTTTCACTCCCATTGGTGTAATGTTCTTTATGATATGTTAAATTCACTCATATTTATTAAGCACACTACCTTGAATCTTGTTTTGTTTTTTTTAATCAGTGACTGATAAGAAGTTGAAAGATTTTAGTACAGTAATTTATGTCAAATTATGTGAACTAAAAATGTTTGTTGGTTTGTTTTGGTTTTTTTTCCCTTCCAGATAACTGTGTAGAAGATTGCACATTTGTATAAATATTTTAGTGTTGTCTTCTATATTTCCTGGAAGAAAACTTTGATGAAAAGTGCAGCCATGGTTAATTCCTTCAGCCTTTTGGTGCAAATTGCTTGTTACCTAATGCTGCATCTTCCAGGCTTCAAGTGATTGTGAAATTGCCTTTGCATCATTGAGTAGTTATAACTGAAATGATAGTTTTGTTTCTGACCAAGTACAGGTCTACTCTGCAGTGTACTTTCATATTAGACTAGTGATAACTTCTAGTTACATGATTTGTGTGCTTTCCTTCTCTTAATATCTTTCTGTGCAGAGAACTACCTATGTTTACTACATTTTGTCTATGATTAGAGGTGCAACAGCCAGAGACAAGCTGTTCTACTTCAGGAGAAACTGCACTCATTTAAAATTCCTTTATGAAAATACTGTTACCTGGGCATTTTTTCATGGTACAAGTTCAGATAGGTGTTTAACCTGTAAGTGGATGTAAAGTTGTCATTTTTCTGTGATGAAGCTTCCAGAAATGTGTGTTTTAGTTATCAAAGTATGGCTTACAAGATGTGATATGCTAAGTGATTTATTATACAGTTAACATTTAAAAAAGGAAGACTAATGAAATTCATTGAGTGTATTAGAACAAAGTCAGCATCAATACCTGTATTCAACAGATGCAGTTGTGAGGAAGATTTAAGACTGCAAGTACAGTTTTGGATCACTCCCCTGTTATAGGGATGCATTGATTATAGTAAGCTGTTAGTTAAATAGCTTCCCATTGACAAGTTATTTGTTAAAGTCAAAGCTTACTGTAGATGTATAAATTAGTCCATGAATTAAAACAAAAGGGGAGGGCATGTTTGGGCTCTTACATGGGAAACTGTTTAGAGTCTCTGAGCTTACACAAAACTTTGTATCACCTAAAGTTTGCTGGTTTGTGTGTCTTTCACAATTCACTTTCTGTATTATTTAGACAATTTTCTTGCAAATGATACCCTAATGTTATTTGTAGGTCAGGCAACAGGATAGCAGAGCTTTCATATGCTATCACTTTGGAAGACTACGGGCTTGTGAAAATGCAAGAAATTCTGGTGTCAGATTCTTCTCAAGTAAATTTTACATATATCTTACCCTTTTTCCTTGAGCAATTCTGTAAAAAGTTGGGTTTCCAGTTAAACATCCACTGTTACTGTATCAGTGTGCAGGTGCTGGTCAGCAATGTCATGTCCCTCATGTTCAGACTTATTGTGCCCCAGAAAACCATCCAGAACCTCGAGAAACTCATGAATACAAAGCGGCACTGGAGTTAGAAATGTGGAAAGAAATGCAAGAGGACATTTTTGAAAATCAGGTTTTTACTCTTTCTATGTATGTAATAGACTGCATGACTTCTAGAGAAATTTTAGCATAATTGGTGAGGGTAATATTAAGTGCATTGTTCTTTGCCACTGTTTCACATAAGAACTATATTTTGCTCATAGGAAAAATTAAAGCTTCAGTTGTACACAAATATCTTCCATACTTTTAAGGAAGGTGGTTAATTCCTTTCTGTTAAGTGACTGAAGTTGGTTCTAGTTAGTGAAATAGAGAATGTCCCCTTCAGTTTCCCCTTACTGTTTTTGAAGTACAGTGGATACTCAAGATTCAAATTATTAGTGTTAAATATTAACACTGCCCTTCTTTATTCTCACTCAACATCCATTGCTACATGAGAGTCTCATGATTCTTTTTAAAAGATACAGAGAATCTAGTGCCTGTTTATTAAGATACTTTTCTTAACTTGGGGTTTCTTTACATTTTGTACTTAAGGGTAAGAAATAACTTTCACTACCCAGAGGTATACCTTGAATTATGTAAGTCAGTGTACAAAATTCAGTTTTTAATTCTTTTGCTTCAAGGCTTAGTTTTGATAGTACTTTCTCCTTTGAAGTTATACTTTCAACAATTTTGTTTTGGTTTTCTGTTTAAATTTTTTATTATTTTTTGTTTGTTTTTAAAAGCTTAAAAAAAAGGAAACAGCCCATATGCAAGCACTTGCAGAAGAATGGAAAAAAAGAGATAGAGAGAGAGAAGCAGTAGTGAAGAAAAAGGTAAGGAAACTTGTTTTTATATTTGCTGAAAGTCTCATTATAAATCTCATAATACTATAGAATTCGACAAGGTATTTTATAACTATGACACAGAACAAAGGGTCTATGATTAGTCTTAGCACCTACTGGTATGCTTGTATCTAGTCTACAATACTAAAAAAAATTCACCATTACTCAGAATATTTGCTAGAAATCCTTTGGTTTAGCTTGCTTTCTTTGTGGGCTTTTTAACATCAATTGCCTTCCACTACCATGGTCACTTCTACAGCCCAGTTGTGCATGGTAACCTGTTAGTCTTTATTGTATTAGGAAGAAGAGCCCTCCATTATGATGTCTTCATTAAGAGCTGGACATTTGTTTTATATGTAAATTTCCAAGCAAAAATTTTTAATATTTTATAGCATAGCAAGAGTAAATTCTTTGCCTGCCTAAAATATTTTTTTGTAATGGAAAGGAAAAAAAAAGCCACCATTTTTTTTTTTTTTCCCCCTTCTTTTAGGTAGCAGAATATACTGCTTTGGAAGAACAACTTCAGAAAACCCTGAGAGATCTAGATAAAAGAGAACGACAGCTTTTTAGTGCTGAATCAGAGGTAAAAAGTGTTCATCATTTTATGGGATGCGATTGCATTCGTTATTTCTGTAAGATTTCTCAAGTTTTCACATTGCGACAACTGTGGCCTGTGTATAAGAACTGAAATAGCTGCATTAATGCTGATATGTAGAGTAGCACTAGTAATTTGAGCTGGTTTGTTGGGGGTTTTTTGTTTGTTGTTTTTTTTTTTTTTACAACTACACTTTTTAACTGAAATGGAAATCCAGTGAATAAATGGGTTTCTAGAATTACAGAACTCTATAATTGTAAATTTTCCATTCTTAATAGTATTAAAGTGTCAGTGGGGACTTCCATGCAACACTAGCATATCTCAGTTTTAAGTTTAGTACTGTCAGATGAACATTATAGATGTGTACATGAGTACACATCTTACTTCAAACAGTAATTTCTAGATTAACTGCTGAAATAGCAGAAGGTGACAGGGACAGGTGGGGCAATCTGGAATTGTCCAGCTTTTGTTATCCAGCAATTTGGTAGAGTTTCTATTTTGTTGGTTACTTTATAGCTACAAGGGCGAAGAAGATGTAGGAGAAACAAGTAGCAGCCACTGTTCTGGATCGCACTGAACAGCCTGTTTTCTCTCAATAGAGAAAAAAATAAAATAAACTGATTATTTTTGTACTTCAGAACAGATTCAAAATGATATAGGTAAACTGCAGTCCAAAAAACTCTTTCCTCCTGTAGCTCAGAGTAATCTTTTTATCCTATCAATCCTTCCTGTGCTTCTGAACAAAGTTAAGAAAGCTCCTAACACAGGGACTGATTGGCTGAGCCTGTGTCTTTTTCTGTACTCAGGCTGTCTATACCCCTGAAGTTTTAGTTTGTGCTGTAAATAGTGTCTGACTTTACCTTTAACATCTATGCAAAAAATTTTGAGATTAGCTTTGGCTGACTACATTTCAGTCTGAGGAAAAATTTTTATTTTTGTTCTCATACATGTTTGTCTCAAAACTTGCTCCAGAATTACTGAGATTCTGACCTGAGAGTTTAGAGATAATAAAAATCACTGGATTCCAAAAGTATCTAGACAAAATGATGCAGGGTTCATTTAGCAATCACATGGTTTGAGAAATGGGCTGTTTGGGGAGGTTCTTATTCAGTTAGCAGTTAACTGGACCAGTAACATCTTTCTAGAAAGTTCAAACATGTCAAGGACTGTTTTTCTATTTAGCTCAATGAGAAATTCTCTCATTATCATCAATTTGAAGTGTGCAGTCTTACTGATCTAAAGGCATCGTGGCTGTAGCTGTGACTTCACTTTTTCTGCCATGAGAGGATATGTTTAGCATTGTAGCTGATAGTAGGAAGGTGGATATAAAATTTGCATTTAGCAATCCCACGCCTAAAGTACAATAGAGATACAGGTAGCACCACTTTTACAATAGTGAACAAGATCCTATTTGTAGCCCAAATATAGTAATTTGCAAGTTTTTGCTTAAACTAAGAGCCAATAAAAGATTATATAGCAAACATACATAACAATGGTATTTCTATTTTATTTTTTTTTTATTTCTGGAATTGATAACAATTTTTTGTCATCAGTAGTAGTAGCGATTGTAACAAAGATTCTTGCACTTATGGATTAAGGTTAGTGTATCTCACTTCTAAGCTTCATAGAGTAAAGAAGGAGTTGCAAGCAGAGCATGAACGAAAACTGCAGGAGCTACAGGATTCTATGCGACGAGCCAAAGAAGAATGTACACACCAAGTTGAGCTAGAAAGGTCAAAAATCAAACAGTTGGAGGAAGACAAGCTTCGTTTACATCAGCAGGTAAGTACACTTAAATTTACTACCTCAACAATTCACTAAGTAAGCATTTTTTAAATAAAGTTTAATAAGTTGAACAGGCACATTCTGGCAACTTTGTAATAACCATTTTGTTTCCTTTTGTTTGGTGAGTTATGTGCTGGGAACCATCTTGCAGTCCTGCTCAGTAGTAGGTCCAGGTTTTTTTCTACACTGAAAGTCAAACTGCAATTACAGACTTACATTACACATAGAACCTGAACAGCATCATACTCTTCAGTAACACAATAAATCATTAACTGTTAACATGTAGCAGAATGACAGAGTTATTGAGGCTGGAAAAAACCTCAGAGATAGAGTCCAACCTATGACCTAACACCACCACATTGGCTAGACCATTGCACTAAGTGCCACATGCAGTCTTTCCTTAAAAGCCTTCAGCAATGGTGACTCCACCACTTCCCTGGAAGTCCATTCCAATGTCTGATCACCCTCTTGGTGAGGAAATGCTTTCTAATACTCAACCTAAACCTCCCCTGGTACAGCTTCAGGTCATGCCCTCTGTCACTAGTTGCCTGGGAGAAGAGCCTAATGACATCCTACTACAACCTCCCTTCTCGTAGTTTGCTTTTCAGATTGTTTTATTCATCCATTGCGAAAGACTGTTTCTCTTGTGCTTATTGGGGCAGGGGGGATTTATCTTAGTATTGTGATCTTCTATTCTGATAGTAGTAGCTTCATTGAACTGGGAAAATTTAGACCACATTCTTTTGTCCTATAATGTAGCTTTTGCACTAACTGGCTAGTCTAGCTATTTTTCTTGACCATTAAAGCCTACTATACAACTTTAAGTTAGTGCTAGCTTTTTTTTTTTGTTATTAGAATAATAGACACTTAATTTGTTGTTAAATAGATTAAATCTTAGTAATGCATAAGTGTTTTTCAAAGTATGTAATTTATGTAGGTCAATTACTTGATTTGGCACTTTTCATTTCTGATACCTGATAGTGATAATCCTACAATAGCTTTGTCTATTTAAATAGCTGTATCAGCCATATTTTTCTACTAAGAAGAATTGTGCTGTATTTTTGTGGGCTTTTTAGATGAGTGTTAAACACTGATATTAATTTACTACTTTTCACAATATAGCTAACTTTCTAAATATACCTAATCCAAAAAATACTGCTAATTACCTAGAAGATGCTAATCTTGACAGTTCTTCTGGATGGTCATTGAACTGAGATGAGCAATTTCAAACTGCAGAATGCTATCCACTTCTAAGTGATAAGTGGACCACTTCTGCCTTGTAGATTTGTCAGCAGCTATCAATGTTGTATCAGCTCAGACAAGACAGCCAATAGTTTTTCAGGCTCAAGCAGCCAAATGCCATCACCAAGGTGTCATCTTCTAAATTAATTCTTTTTTCTCCCACTGACTTATTTAATCTAGGATACAATTCCATAACAATCACATTATTTTTCCTATTTAGAGCAAACGCGTTGTATCAGACTAAAGATCCAGTTAGCTCAGCATGCTTTTGCAGCAATGGTTGGATATAGAGGGCAAGAAAATAAGAAACAGGACAATAATGAAATACCATTTTGTTATATCCAGTAATACTATTGAGTTACATGTACCCTCAGCCAGAGGAAGCATTTCATGCTTACTAGCCACCAGTGAAAGTATTCTCCATATGAACTCATCTGATGCCTTTTAAAAAGTATGTTTTTAGCATTGCTACATACTGTGGCATTGAGTTCTAAAATTTAATTATGCGTTGTATATTTTAGAACTTCTCTTTGTTCATTTTAAGCTCATTGCTTAATTACTATGAAGAATCTTTTAGTGCTTATGCTACATACTGTTCCAAATTGCTTAAGGATCTGTCGTACTGTCTCTTTTAAGCATAAGCCCCACTAGGTTTTGCCTTGCTTTGTATGAAGGCCATTCCTTCCAGCTGATCATTGTGGCTTTCTTTCTGCTATTTTGAATCTCTCATGCTTTAATATGAGGTGGTTGTTACCACATATTCTGTTTAAGATGATCTTTTTTGCTTTGCTGGTGGTGGGTGAGTTTTTATTTGTTTGATTTAGAGTCTCACTGTAGGATGGTTCCCTTTGTAACATGCACAAGCAGAAAGTTCCTGTTGCTGCCAGTTCTGATAGGCCTCTTTTTTTTACCTTTTTGGATGTCATGTTTTTTGTTTTGTGTTCTGGTTTGTTTTTTTAACTAGAAGTGTTCTGGAGTAAATAGTAGTAGTTCTAAGCAATGTGCTCTGACTTTCTCCTAACCTTTTAAGGAGATACTTCAATACAAAATTTTCACACCTCAATTGCAGAGTTCTCTGAATGTTTAACTCATTTAGAGGTAAGATCCTTAAAGCATCCACCTTGAAGTACATCACTCCTTATTCCTGAATAAGGAGTCTGTGCTTTGTTTTTATGATTTATGCAGTTCACTAACAATCCACAACCTGATGTTTCGTGAGAAATTAAGTTTTCTAAAGTGCTTTCAGAACCAAACAAGAAACTACTGTAGAAGTTCTAGGGAGAGCTGGAATTTGTCACAGCTAAGAAATTAGTTGCTGACTTCGTCATCAGCATCGTGTCTGTATGTGTGCTTTAACAAGAAATCAGTAAAAATGGCAAACAATAGCATATTTTGTTAAAGTTCACTATTGTAGTTGCACATGACAAGTAACTGCAGTGTTTGGCTTCTTAGGAAGCATCTTTACTTCTTTTACATCAATTCTGTAAAAATAACTGATGCAAAAAATGGTACTTTTGAAAAAAAATTACAAGTGACCCAATTAGGAGATGCAAAGAATTAAAATATTTATGAACTAATAGAAGAAGTTGTAGATTTTAAAACAGAAATTAATTATCTGAAGCATTTTCACCAAGTATTTTAAACTGTTGGGGAAAATTAGTGGAAATACTTGCTTTAAGTAGTTGAACATAAATACAAGTGCAACACTTGGGATCATCTTTGGGGTGGAATATATCAACTCCATCAGGTGTATTAGATATTAATAGTTAAATAATATTTAACAGAAAAACATAAGCTACTTTTAGAAAACATCTCATAAAAATTCTTAACATTTTAAATATGGTATAATGAAAAAAGCTATTAAACATTTGACTCACTTAGTTTCTTTGTAGCAAAGTAATTGTGTATTGGAATGGTTTTTCAAATTGCCCATTTCAAGATGAAAACCAAAGCTCTCTTTTAAAAAATCTTCATCAAACTGTACACAGTGAGGCCAGAGGTACGTAGCATTGAGTCATTAGTCACTGAAGTCTCTCTACTTTAGCCTTTCTTGTAAATCATTATTTGGCTGTACAAAGTATTAGTTGTTTCCTCTTCCAGACATTCCTAAACAAGTTACGTTCATGAAATTGAGTAAGTAATAAAACTTCATACAGTAGATAACACTGCTTGCTTTATTTAGAAGATGTGTGTAAATCTAAATAATTTTGTTTTCTGTATTTTTCTGCAAGTCATTTTAGAAACGTGAACAAGCAGTGTTTGTAAATCTTGATCTGCTGTCTGTGAGAATTTCTGTGAGGACAGAATTGTTTTTTCTTTGCAGTACTGAGCAAAGATCCTATTTAAAACTCCTCCTATTAAAACATCGCTGCATGCCGTCATAAAGAAATAATTAGTTATGAATGTGTAGCTTTCAGTGTCTGTTTTATATCAGGTAATTGACAGTAAGATATTTGTTCCAGGGACTACAGAGTAACAAATTCTGGAACCTAATTTGTTGTCTGTGAATGGATTTTTCTGCTAACTTGCATTATATCTTTATCCTCAATTTAGCTTTATGAAGCAGAAAATAAGCATAAAATTTTGGAGAAGGAGTTCCAGCAATACAAAGAACAGCAAAGCAGCAAACCAGAAATCCAGCTACAATCAGAAATAAATCTTCTCACTTTAGAAAAGGTATCTTAGATTTTTCTAGTCTTTAAAAATTCCTACAGTGGTCCATTCACTGGTGAGGGAGATGTAGAATAATCTTACATGATAAACTGGTTAATTTGTCTTATTTTGTTTTACTTTTCCTGACAGTCTCTGTAGACTTTAAATATTCAGTCACAAATAAGGCCAGCAGTGGCCTTATTTCTATAAAGGAAACAGCAGTGTTAGAAGCTAAATCAGAAGAAAACTAAACTATATAATTAAATTGCTACCATCACAGTTTATGCTGGGCACTCTGAGCATTCTGCTTATAAAATCAAAAAGGAGTATTTTCTTGTAAGGGTTAATTTAGACTGGTATTCTATTATGTGCATTGGTTTTTTGATTTTTTTTATTAAGAGAGATTATGCTAATTATCAGTGAAATAGAATCACTGTCTTAAGTTGATTTCTTAGAAATTATACATGCCTTCAGTAGAGGGTATTTTGTACAATTAAAACCAGAGGTACAGGCATTTGAAGTTTAGAATTATGTGAAGTTTGCATCAAATTGTTGACAGAATAAGCTGAAAAAAATCAGACCAGGCTTCTTGGCACAAACTGCACTCAGTTATATGGCCAGTCTGCATGTTACTGTATGCTTGAATAACTTCTAATTATGCAAGCAGATTATTTAAAATATGTTTTGGTCTATACAGACTTTCTAAACTCTTAGTTTAAATATTTTTAGGTTTCCTGGTTTTGTTAGGTTGTTGTTTTTTTTTTTTAAATTGGTGCTTTAAGATCTTCACAAATGTAATAGGAAAGAGTAAATATCACTGTCACAGGTTTTTAAATTAAAAATGCTTCATTTTTCAGATTCTTGTGCTGTGTAATTCATAACTGTTTTCATTTGTGTTGTAATACCAATTTTTTTGCACAGAATGAAATTATAGTGTGTATTTTTAAAATATTTATTAAGATACTAAGATTGAAAATTCACAATAGATACATAGATTTTAAAGAACAATTAGAACAGATGTCTATTTCAGAAAAAAAGAATGTAGCACATTTCTTTCATCAGCTGTAGGAAGGAAAAAAATCTACACACCTTTTAAAGGCAAGATTTATCCGTTGGTATTTTTGTTAAATTAGTGTTTATAATCTTACTTCGAAAAAAAAAAAAAGGTGGGGGGGGAGGAGGTGGTTATTTGAGAATCTTAAATTAAAAGTTACATCAGCAGATTTAGTGCTAAAAACTAATCTTTTTCTCTTTGTATAGACAGCTATCCAATAAAAATAAGACTATATTTTAAACAAGAAAATGTTCATGTGCCATAATATTTATGTTATATTATATAACAGCTTTAGATGATGTTGTATGTTACACTACATAAACACTTTTCTTAAACCAGACCCTTTGTATATATACAACTTTCAGTGATCGTTACTGCTGTTATTACTTCGGCTGATATGATTTTAATTGCTTTTAGGTTGAACTTGAAAGAAAGTTAGAGTCAGCTACCAAGTCAAAGCTCCATTACAAACAACAATGGACAAGGGCTTTAAAAGAACTTGCAAGGTTAAAACAGGTATGCAGGCTTTCTTTTGTCATCTGAGGCAACAAAGTTAATGTCCTGTTGGAAATGCCTTCTATTTACTCTTAACTGCTGGCAATTTTTGTTTTGTTGGTGTTCATCTTTGCCGTATTAAAGCTCTGAACTATGCTTTTTACAATAATGAGAACAGGGAAACTAATTTGAGTTTGACATTGAACTTAGGAAAGACCAAGGCTCAGGTTTGCAAAGATTGGCATAGCTAAAAGGAGGTATGAATCAAAAAGGAAAAATTTTATTAATATCATTGCCAGTAATGCTCCATTATCACTTCCAGTGAAAATATGTCATTCCTGTTCCAAACGTTTAGGTTAGTTACAGTCCTAACTGTTCTGTATTTTAATTGTATGTGTGTGTGTATATATATATATATATGTATGTATAGTCATACACATATTACTTGAAAATACTCTGTTCAAAATTGCAGGAGTAGTAGCTTCATACTCACTGAATCCACATGCCTCTGTGCTTTTTGTCATCACTTGTCTTTCATAAATTAAAGTAAACATTAGCTTAACAGCATACTTAAGAATGGCAGCATTTCCATTGGCCTGGACAAACACATTAGTAAATCATTAATCCCTATTACTGAACAAACCTCAACACAGACAAAGTTTCAAAATTCAGATTCAGTAAGATGTTTTTATGACCTGCATGCACAGCTACTTCCTCCTTGAAAAAGTTTTTTGGGTTTTTTAAGGATTATAGTTCCTACTTCATTCCTAGTCATATTCAGTTTTTGGGGAGCAAGAAGCTAAGACCACTATCTCCTAGTTGATAATTACCTTTCTTAATCTGTATTTCTCTTTGGAGAGAGTGAATGTGCTGTGTAATCACTTCATAATGAAAACCTCATCTCTATGTACTTTCTTCAAGTTGGTCCATTTTTTGCCTAGTGATAAAAGGAGTCAAAAATATACATCTCAAATTTCTGGAACATCTTGCTTGACAAGATGATAGAAGGAAGAGTATACATGTTACCTCTCCGATTAAGATTTCTTCAGCAGCCATAAAGTGTCCAGCCTACTTTTTTCTTAACTACCGTATTTTAAAATTTCTGTAGAATAAAAGAAAAGATTGTTGCTTGCCAGATTAACACTAGTGTGTATCACTACCAGGTTTTTATTATAAAATTCATCACCATAGACCTGACAATTTGAATTTAGTAATGTATGTAGATGGTTTCTGCTGATCGTCTTGCTGGAAGTCTGAACCATGAAATATGTTGGCATGTACAGAGAATTATGCTACCTAAAACTTTTCTATTACAGAACAAACCCTTTCAAAGTATTATATTGTGGTTTTTATACTCCTGTGCTTCATCTTGCTCTGAGTCTATTGATAAAGGATTTAAGTGGCTTTAAAGAGCCAAATAAAATTTGAAGCAGAGCTGATCAAAAACCATTTGCTGTGTTTTAAAAATAAATTTGGAAACTGTCGCTTCAGGAATTCTAGATTTGCTTTAGTTCAGATGATTTGTGCAATTGTGCGTAGTTTGACCAATTTCTTGTTTAAATTGGATTAGTACCATGTTAATTTTGCATTGCCTCTGGTGAATAGCCACAGGGCTGTAATCTCTGCCAGCAATTTGTCACACCAAAGCTCTCCAGAGAACTATACAAAACATTTGTGTAGTGAGGATTAGACGCTGAAAGCCGTATCTTAGATTGTTAATAAATGTTAATGACAAAACCCAGCTGGTAAGTCTTGGAAATGAGATCTAATGCTTTGTGCCCATTGCCAAAAAAATGTTTAAACAGAGATTTCCATTACTCAAAGGTGACCTAGTACAGTCAATTTCTGAATTAAAGAAGCATAATCTACAGGCTAAGCATTTAGTAAAATACTCTTCTGATTTGTAACCATAAAAGTCAATGTTTCCTTAATTAAAAAATTTCCTTTTACTTTGGAACTACTTCTTAGCACAAATCCATGACAGTTTTATATTTTGCAGAATATGAGATATGCTGTACATGAAAAGTATGGGACTGTTAAATGTTAGACTCCATGTCTAGGATTTTGAATGCTAAACACAGTGCCAGTGGTAGCCAAAAAAAAGATCTAAAGTACATGAGGACTCATATATTGTGCTTACCTGTGCTTAGCAAAATGCAGAAGTTAGTTGCACTTAAAGACAGTTTGTAAAGCTGACTGAAAATAGACTTCACACAGCTTACTTTTTCTTCTTGCAGTGCAAGTGTGTATTAATTCTTCATTTATTGTACCTGTTCAGCTGTAGTAAAAACAGGTTAGATACGTGTCTGTGCAGCAAGGTAGATTTTATGATTTCCAGAGGTTTCAAAAGTTGTCGGGCGGTTTGCTGTGAGGGATCTCAGTAGTACACAAATGAGATTTCCATGGTTTCTCTGTGTGTGCGCGTTATTTCTGAGAGCAATCAAACCATTTACACAAAGGTGTATATATGCTTACAGAGATCTTTGTTGCTAAATTCTGTACCAGTCAGAGTGCAAGAAACAATGTATCAAAACAAAAATAAAAGTGGGCAGAACATAATTTTTCAGCAGTTAATAATCTCTGTTATAATCTAGAAAACCAAAATATCAAAATGCATATGCCTACATTATTCAGCTTTCTGGGAGAAATATTTTTTTAAGTCTTTTAATGTTTATTCCCTATAGATCTGTCCAAACCATCACTGATGCACTCATTTAAAATAACATAGGCCATGTTGGCTGGCTGACATTCACTCTGTCTTGTCCAGTGTCCTCCTTATCCAGTCAGTAATTAATTTGATTAATTCATAAGTAATTTAGCCAAGGATGGGATGTAAATCTTTGTTTAAAAAAAAAAAAGGCATTAAAAACCCCACACCAGTTGGAGATCCAAGTCTTGGTTAAAAACTGTGTCTTGAAACCATCCAGGCCCTCCTACTGACTTGTCAGCTCTGGGTTATTTTCAGAAAACTTTACTTGAGTTCCCTAGCTTCAATCGTAAGTTTTTCCCACAGACTTGCTTGGTATGTGTGAGTGGGAGAGTGAATAGTGGCTGCTA
The DNA here is from genome assembly GCF_020740795.1 of Apus apus. NCBI lineage: Eukaryota > Metazoa > Chordata > Aves > Apodiformes > Apodidae > Apus > Apus apus. The sequence goes on along the minus strand of NC_067312.1, from coordinate 62,629,924 downwards.
TTTAGCCATTGTTTAGTCTAGTGTATGTATGTTTACATCTCCCTTTTGGATTTATTGGCAGCTATGGCAAAATAAAGATTGTGCTTCCTTGATTGAAGAGCCTCTTAACTAGAGCACCTGGCGGCATACAGAGATTCTTTTATGATCTGATTATAATTGAAATTTTGAAGATTTTTTTAATACTGGTTAATTTTTATTTAATGCTGGTATTCCTGAAGTACCATAGGTTTCAAAACATCATTGAAGCTCCCACGATGCAAGCTTCTAAAACAGTATTCCATGCCTCAAGCACTACATTAGACATGCAAACTCATGAAGAGAATTAGTAAAACATGGCAGTAAATTATCTGATAACTAATATGTGACTTTGTTTGGATTCAATTTGTTTTGTTTATGAGGATGTAAGAGGAGAATGGCAAAATTGCAAATTAATAAGAGAGGCATATTGGTGATAAGTTTTACCAAGGTAAAAAAGGAAAGAAAATAAGTGAAAAGAGTAGCATGAGTAGCAGTGCTGAGAAGGTAGCAGAGGATAAGGTACCTGGGCAAACTCAGTTTATTGCAAAAATAATTTTCAGAGTGATTCGCACATGGTACACTTGGTTCTGTGTGGCTGCTTCACTATGGGATAGTGGCTAATGATAATTAGGTGGTGATGGTAGTGATGCCAAGTGTTCCGAGTTTCGAGTGGGTCTTACCTTCTATGCACTAAGTTGCCTTTAGTCTACTAGCTGATGATTCTGCAGTGTTCTCTTACATGTAACTTAGAATTTTCAACTTTTAGAACTTTGCATGTTTAATACTGAGGCTTAAAACAGCCTGACTGACTACAGTAAGCAGTTGGGAATAAATCTGAAATGTTTCTTAGTTCAGGTTATGTTGGGTGAGCATATCATCTCTGGAAATGTAAATTATGTCAAAAAGTCTTGACTGAGAATTTTAAGCGAGGGAGAACGTATATATAACTTATGTGCACTGTGGTACACTTTAAAAATTGGTAGTATTCAATTTAACTTAGTTTTTTAAGTATACACAGAATAAAATTAAGATGTTATAGGAGGTTTTAGAAATGGTGGATTTGCTTACTTAGTACCATAAATGTGCAGAAGTGTATTAATACTGCTTTTTCAGTTTGGAAGATCTCACAGTAAATTCTACTATGTTTCAAGTACTTCTATGCAGTAGAGTTCATTTCCTTGTCTAGTTTAAGAAAAAAAAAAAAAAGGCTTGTTACTAAATGGATTGTTAAGCTATAATGGAAAAAGTGAATTTAATACCTTATTGTCTCTGATAAAGTGGCACCAATTTCATCACAGTGATGAAAAAGAAATCCCTCTTTCTCTCTCATCATAATAAGAGACAGTCTTTTTATGGTCCCTCAACATATCATAACAAAATTGTATATAAATTCAAAATCAGCTTGCCTCACTTCTTATCAACCAACCATTGTAAATTCCTTGCCATCTTCTTGCATTGATGGATTATTAGGAAATGGGTTTCTGTTGCTTTACTGTGAATGGTATGCACAAAGGAAGTTTCTATTGTGCACCCTACAAATTGTTATGACACACTTCTAAAGGAGTCAAAGACTAATGTTGGGAAAGACATTTGAAAATCACTAAGAGTGTAACTTAAATTACACACAGGTTGCATCATAAATGAATCTGCAGAATCCTTTTTCATGTGCTTTTTCCAAGTTGGACTATCTTAAGATAAGACAGGGAAAACTAGCAGGAAGACTAGGGAAAACTTGCCTCAGAAAATGTTGGGTTTTATTTTTTTAGTTTAACATTATTGTGCTTAAGTGTCATTATTCAGGGTCGTGGCATGACATGCTACAGAAGTACTTGACCTTCACTGTTACAGGAATAAAATTAATATCTTTTTTTTTTTCCCCTCACCACTCCCAAACAATGAAATGCTCAGTATTTGTCTTGTTTACAGCACAATTGTATTAGTAATCAAATTCATTTTTAGTCACATTTTTTTCAAAGTAAGTCCTACCCAGTGTTAACTTGGGGACAGAATTTACTGGTAAGGGTTTTTCTCTTATATGGAGAAAAATTTTGCACTCTATATTCAAACATAATTCCCTACTAATCTAGGGATATTGTTCTGAGCAATGAGCATGCTCACTAGTGACATTGCTGTGTGGGGTTTTTTCATAGACGTTTTTGCCATAACAAAACATCAAAAGGAACAAGAACTAAATAAATTATTCTTCAGGAAAGCCGTGCTTTTTCTACATATCTTTACTTGGCTTTAGTGTCATTCTCTTTTTTGTCATTTTCTTGGTTTTATTAAATATTACTAAAGATGTTTCTTAATCAGAAAAAGCTTATGGTTCTGAAATTAACTAGATCAGTTAGTGTATAAAGGACCAAGGTATTAAATGAGGTCTCTTCTGATCAATAGAAGAGCAAATAGGAATATTCAGTCTTCTTCCTGGTCTGATTGAGCTTTGGACTTTGTTTTATTAACTTTCAGTAAATGTACTTCTAATGTGAACTTTTTCTTTGAGATTATTTAAAATACCTATTTTGCTATCAGAATGCCACTGTGAGCATTATGTCGAACAGCAGAAAACTCTTCATCATTGAACTCCCCTGCCTCAAATAGTGACATCAGCTTGTCATGAAATTTGTAGTGCCACATGCTTCTTGTGGCCAGCACATGGTTATGTCACTGTGATTTATTATTTTTTTTAAAGGCAGAAAAGCATCCTCTGTCTTTGTTAAATACTTCAACAGTAATGCTTGATCATATAGCATTTTAAAAATAAAAATTGTCTATCTTAATTGAAAACATACGGTGCTTAAGAAGCTTCTATGATTAATTTCCACTGTTTTAACAACATGAATCATGTCTGTAGTTGGAATTTACCTAGTTTTGACCTTCAGGAAGTCCATTTCATAGGATGTTAAAAAACAAGACAATGGATGTGAAGTCCCTCTAGCCCATATAGAAGCCAGCAGTAGATGCACAAGATATAGAAACCTGGCTTGGATATCTTTGCATGTCCTCCAGCTTCTCTCAGTCAATTAGTTAAGTACATCATGAATCAGTGTTGTATTTAACAGACATCAGTGGATATATTCTTTTTATCTGTTTCCTTTTCAAACTAATTCATATTTTGTCCCCATAATATCCTGCTCTTTCACATCCACTTATTCCCCACTGAACAATTTTGAATCAGCAGCAAACTGTTCATGCCAGAATGACTTCCTCGTTTGTTAATATATCAAAGAGTAGATTTCTGTGGAGTCCACTATTACCTTCTGCCCATTGTGGAAATCATTGTTATCTTTTGTCTGGTATTCTAAACCCTGAGTAATCCAAGAGGACTTTCTCTGGCAGCTTAGTTTCGTGTTTGTTTGTAGGTGGTTTCTTTGATATATGGTGTTTTTTAAGGCTAGTTGGGAATGTGACTTCTACAAAAGCTGGATTCATTCTTCCTGGTGCACCCACATCTCCTGTTATTTTTGGTTTTAGTTACGATTTCAGCCAGTTTGACCACTGTCGAGTAAGTCCTGCTGATAAGGCCTCTGCTAAAAGAATAAATTTTTTAAAATGGAACAATAGTTATTCCTGTGATGTCATCACTAATTTTAGTCATGGATTACCCCTTCATTTAGTCATACATCTTGGGTTTTAATTTTCCTAGAACTCTTGAAAAGTCTTGGATAAATACCAGCTGGCTTTAGTGACTTGTTAGTACTTGCTATATGTATTTGTAGATTCCTGTTTTAAAACCTATTCTGTGTATTCCTTTAACATGTTCTTTGTCAGGCTTTCTAGCTTGTCATGATGCAATTCTAACATTTAATTTACCTGGCCTAGTGTATTGGATTAATATAAAAATATTCTGGAACTACATACATGCTATGATTTCTCATCAAGTGCTTCTCAGTTGCCTTGCCTATTCACATTAACAGTTTGAGTATTTTTAAATAATTCTTTGTCAAATTCAGATTTTCTTTTCACTTACGTACCATCAACAGGGGGTATTTAAGATGCTGGGAACTCAGATTCAAGAAATTGCCTGACTAGACACTTCCAGATATTATTAGGTTGACTGTATAATGAATATGCTCACACATACCAAACAAAGTTATCTTTTTTACCCCCATTAATAAATATAAAACTGATCATATTAACAATGACATAGTTCAGATCAAAGCAGTGTCAAAATTACAAAGGTAACCTTGTGCTTCACAGTATGTCTAGATCCAGGATGTTTGTGTAACCTCCTGCCTTTTTTTTTCACTACAGGAAGAAATGTCTTTTTACCTTGGGTCTTCTGTCTCATTCAGGGTGTAAGACTGTATTAAGTTAGTGCACAAGGTCACACAGAAAATGACAGGGAGGAAAGTAAGTGGAGAGGACACCACACTTCTCATTAAGACACGTTAATGTCACAAAGTGGTAGTGGACTCAAACCTAGTTTTCTTAGAATATATGTATAGAGCTTTAAAAAACATAAAGATACAACCAAGTAAATTTTTAGAACTGATAGATTTAATGGAATTAGATACACAGAGTAAGTTATCTAAGGTTTAGCATAGAGTTAGACAAAGGGGTTTTTTTAAGGGTTATTTTTTAACCACAAATCATCATCTCAAAAAGTAGCTTGAAGCTTGACTCTAGGCACTGTAGGACTATTTGTGGAAGTTTCTTCATCTATTTAGCATTTTCCTGTTTTTTATTTCTCAAAAGAAGTTACGGTTTAAGACACCACGTAGCAAAATAATAGTTTTCAGTATTTTGAGTAGTTCCATAAGAATAAGTTTTATGTTTACCAGGTTGGGCTAGAATTTATAAAAGGCTTTGTAACATTTCTGCTGTTTTGTTCATGGGAAGGTATCTGTGACTGGGCTTCAGCTGATCCAGCCTGGACAGGTTTATGGCATTTGTGATAGTCATGGATCTTGCTGCAGTATAGGTATCAACAGTTAAGACATTGTGTTTAACTCCTGCTGCTACTGGAGACTTTATTGTCATGACTTCATTCCTAAAGCTTTGCTTATGTCACTGTAGTTCACTTTTTTCATGTAATCGCATAGTCCACTGAGTTATGTCTTCACTTTCCACGTTAGCGTGAACAAGAAAATGCAATGGCTCACCTTAAAAAACAGCAACAAGAGCTGGAGCACATGAGATTGCGCTATTTGGCAGCAGAAGAAAAAGAGCTGGGTAAGACAGATCGGCAAGAGCTGGAGGATATCAGAAATGAACTTAACAGGTATGCAAGCATTTGTAAGATTCCTTTTTTTCCCCTCCCTCCTGTCTCACCATCTGTCTGAAATTAAGGTTCGCTTAAATCAAGATGGTAATTCTGTAAGTCCAGTGAAAAAATACAATTTAGCGTCCATTAAGTAAAACTTGCACATTTATAAAATGTTATGGTAGTGTAGTATAGAAAATGTATGTTTAAGGCTACTGTACCTTGTTTTTTGTTGTGGTCATAGTTCTACAGCAGCAGGCATTTTCCAGTTTTAAGCCTTCAGTTCTAAGGATAATTGCTGCATTAGGAACAGAAAGAGGCATGTACTATTCACATTTTGAAGACGTTAACATTTTAAATCTGCCTAATGTTGTCCTCCAAAAACTGTCTGCAATAGTTTTGTATATTGAACCATTCCAATTTGAGTGCTATTTGCATTATCAAAGTATTTAAATATTGTATTAATATTTCTTTTACATATAGTTGGTTTTCCCCTGGAGAGGATAATTAGTGACCTTTTATAGATTTCTTTTAGGTTGTATGTCTGCTGAAGTATGTAGTAAAATAAAGGCTTCATATGAAAATAATCAGAACTGGTTTTTTTAATATTGCTCAGCCTCTTGCTTTTTTTCCATTTTATCAATATCAGGCTGAAGAAAAAAGAAGAAGAGAGAAAGCAACTGCAAGAGATTAGAGATAATTCTGCTGGTATAGTGGATAGTCTTCATTCTAGAAAAATAAATGAGAACATGGATGATTACCTCTCTCGTCTGGTAGAAGAGAGGGATACCCTGTTGAGAACAGGAGTATATAATCATGAAGACCATATTGTAAGTGAACTTGATCGTCAAATCAGAGAAGCTGTTGTGAAAAGGAGCATCACTAAGTGAAAGCATACAAAAAGTTGTTAAAAAGAGCCACAATTTGAAGAGTGAGTGATGTTTTTTATAAACCTGTACCACTTTGGAATCTATGTAAGGTCATGCTTAATTTTGCACACTATTGTTACCTTGTTTTGAAGTCATTGTAAATATTTGTAACCCATGAAGTTAATTGCAGTTGTAAGTTTTATGGGGGGATGGCTTTTTTAATGTTTTTATACTCATGTATATACATGTATATATATTTATCTTGTGTACTTTCTTCTGAAATATTTTCTACCTCTTTTTGCATCACACTGACTAAGTTTATTTGTTGTATTTCTAATGTTAATTCTAAAATTTTTGGTCAATATTATCATAATTCCTTTCCATTTTTAAAAAGGTATCTTCAGCTGTTCTGTGGAAAAGTGACATCAAATGTTTTCCTTGACAGAACTCTTTAATTCTGAACAGGAGTGCAGCATCAACCAAGAGTCTTTTTTTTATTTATTTCTTTTTTCGCCTGAATTACAGATAATACATTTTTGCTTCTCCAACTGTAGCTAACTTAACTGAGTTCTGCAGTAAATAGGAGACAAGGTTTTGAGGAGGGTGGGGTAGAATTTTCAAATGTTATGAATTTGAGATTGAGTCAATTATTAAGGAACTAGCCTGAATGTACAGGATACAAATCCCTTTGTTGCCCTAGCAGTTTTGCACATGGGCCTGCGAAGGGAGAACACAGGAAAGTAAAGACTTAGTTCAGAAATACACGTGTCCTTATGTCCATCCTTAATGAGAAGTGGTACTAAAAGCACTTATTCAGTGAATTTACACGCTTTAAATTCTGAACTCGTATATAAACCAAGAGATCTTCTACATAGGATGTTTTCCGTAATCAAGACCTAACCGTGTTACTTCATTACTACTTACATTGTATGTAAGGTTTGGTTTGTCGAAGTATGAATAGAGCACAGTCTCAAGGTGTTTAAATGCCAGAGGAGAAATCCACAACAGGTGTTAGTTTATGCATAACCACAATTGAAAAAGTTTTGGTTTCTAGCCTTCATTCTGTTTTAGTAAATTTAAAATAATCTGTGTGAATCTAGCTAACAACACTACCTTACAACATCATCCTTTCAATTAGGCGTTTTTGTCTTTCATGTAGTCACAAATGTTTCTCTGTTTGAATGTCAAGTACTGAAAATGTCTTAGGATTTGTTACCTTTAGAATGAACAAGATACCAATGCAAAACTTGTGGGTTTTGGGTTTTTTTTACATTAAATCAGTGAATTTCCATGGATATGACTGTATATGTGTAACCTTCCTTTTGTTATATATTAATTATTAAATGGTTATTATGTATTGTATCTGGTTTTGCCTCTATGTGCATTCTTTTTCCTCCTTACCACAGGCATATCTCCTGTTAAATAAACCATTCATTTTGGCTCCTTCGAAAAGTTTTAAACAAGCTGCATAAACATAGAAATCATATTCTGCAAGGAATTATCACTTCACAAGTTGAAACTTTTTAAGGAATGTTTTTGTATTAATTTGCATACCCTACTATTTTTCAAGATAGTGTGACTAAATAGATCCACTGGCAAAGCAAGTAACACCTTCATAAATCAAATACAAATAAATGAAAAATAATTTTACATTTTTTTAAAATCATGGCTGTGCCATATCGCTGATGCACGATCATATCCAAATGAATCAGGGAGCTTCTTTCTTGACAGGAAGACTTGCTCATGCCGTTCTTCAAATGCTTGCTCACTCACTAGAAGTGTAGTTTCTTCTTCAAACGCTGGAGGGTGCCTTAGACTTAAAGTTCACAAAGATTGGGTTGACTACGTTTTCATAATTGTGTTTTTGTTTTTTTGTTTTTTAAACTAGTATTCTGTGACTTTTCAGATGTGTTACTTCATTAAATAAAATTAAAATTTTAAGGTATTAAGGCTTTTGTGTTGTTGGTTTTGTTATTTTCAACTATGCATTTGATCAAGAATTTTTGTTTACTATTTGTGATAAGTTTTTAGTGCGTGAATCCATGAAACTGTCAAGTTGACTTTCAAAGTTAATTTCAGTTTTTAATTTCTAATTCAGTCTCCTCCATGCCTTGCAAAAAACCCAACCAACCAAACAAAACAAAACCACAACCCCCACCCCATAACCAAACAAAAAAACACACCAAAACAGTGGTAACTTTGCTGTGGGTTTGAAAAAGAACACTTTTAAAAAATTATTTTTAAGCCTTAAAATTTAAGCTATTTGGGTCCATTTTGTTATTTGAAAGATCACTAGTTAAAAGGTGAGAAGCATCAATTCTGTCATGATAAAAAAAATGTATTTACCAATTTTGTTACATAGACATTAACCTTACTGTTTATTGTTTGTATGAGAAAATTAATGATACTTTTATGTTTCTTTTTAAATTTTTTTTACAGCACAGTTTGTCTGTGTCCTTCAATCTGAAGTGCTCAAGATAAAAAATTATTTGTATTAGATATCTATGGCAGAGATAAGCTCAATATTACCCTTTTTATATATATAAAAAAAAATAATTTGGGGTTGTGTGCCTTTTTATTGCCTCAAAACTATCTTAAAGGTTATGCCTATTCAATGGAAAGACCAAGTACTGTATTTTAATCAAAAATCTCTTTACCTTAATGGAAAAAGAAATGCCATTTGAAACAGATGCATAAGATAACGAGCTTATTTTAATTTACCTAGAACAAAAAGATGGCTGGAAATGAAACCCATGTTTATGGGTTCAGTCCTGGTTCTGTACGCCTTAGAAAAAGGAGTGGGAAGAGCAACAACTGTGAGGCCCTCCTGCCACTCTGGTGAACTCCTGCTATTGATTTAAGTGCACCCAGATTTCACTAGGGAAGTTGATGGAATTATTTCAAAACAAGAACTTTTACCAATATGTTTCTATGAGCCCAAATGCCCATAAAAATTAGTAAATAGGAGGCAGGGGGTGATGGTGGGGACTGTTCTATGTCAGTTCCATGCAAAATCAGTTCCAGCTTTCATCTGCCTTACAATTCAGGCCCAAAACTTGCAGTTAGCTTTGGATAAGGAAACTTAAATTTTATTCTGTGTTTGTCCAATCCAGTCTTTTAAAGGAAAAGGATCAGACCATTTGAAAATGAGGGCATTTGAGTGCCCTTTCTTCTGATAGTCTGTAGGCAGAGGATCACCTCCTGTCTCTGCATGTGCTAATTATTCTTACAGTGGTGGGGAGTTGCTATTACTGATCTTTGCTGCCAAAGAGTTACGTCAAGTTATTTCATACAGGTTTAACAATAAGGCAGCAAATCTGGATCTAATATGTTTATACACCTTTATATGGAGCATTAGCTAAGATTTAGGGAACTGGTTCAAAGAAATGGACCCTTTTCCCCTGTTAACTGTTAGATTGTTACTCAGAAAAACTGTCTCTACATTCTTATTTGAAGAGTGGAATGCATTATGGAAAAATATGAAAAATTATTTTTTAAATAAGACAGCACTGTTTTGCTTTGATTCTGAATTATTTAAATACATAGTTAGATTATTGGTCTTTCCAGTCTATTGATTTTTTAGGTGAAGCTCTAACCATTGTTTGTATAATATTTTTGCAGTTATCCAACACTTTAAACACTAAGACACTTTCAAAACTGCTTTTGCAGAAAAGAAGCAATGTTATGTCTGGCACTGAGCTTTCAAGTATTCAATCCATAGTTCTCCTTCATTACAGTTTAAATACTTCTCCCATCCTCTGAGATAAACCTTTGCACAAGTAAAGATGGAAATTCTTTATCATATCTTCTAATAGCTACTGAAGTATTTATACCAGTTCTTATATATTTACACAATTATTTATTTTGCTACTACTGTGCCTAAATGATCATGACCTGTGTCAAGGCTTGAATAGGAAGCACTAGTCCTACTATTGTTAAAGACAGAACTGTAGAAAGGCGGCTGCATACTTAGATCTCTTTTCATTTGTTTCTCCAGGGGGTTGTATTAGTAGTGTTTTCATTAGAAATGTTTTTACAGATGTCGGCTATCCAGATATGAAGTCTCTGTGGTGGAGAAGCAGTCAGGAGTTTGGCATTCAGAACAGAAAGAAAAAAAAAGTCAACTTTGAGAGACTTAATTTATAGAAAAATAATTTACTGGCTTTCTGATGTATAAATGTACACAAACCCCATGGTGACTTTAATGCAGAGTAATTGAATTCTTGCAAGTACAGTTATTTTCTATTCTTAACTTCAAGAAATGCTGCAGCCTGTCTTTCCCCATCATTGAAGACTAAAATAGTCCCCATTAATAATGCTTCTGGAAAAGTGACACCCATTACTTTGTAGTCTGGTACCCTTTTTTACTTGTAGTTTGACAGCATTTTAAACAATTTATGTATTACTACAGAAAGTGTTGTTCTAACAATATACATAAGGAGCAGATGATTATAGAAGTGTAGTGTTACTGAAAGTTGGACCAAAGAGATTTGATGCTGTTACTGAGACATAGCTGCACCGACAAAATAATATGGCATCAAAATGTAGAATGGGTTTACTGGGGCAGATGGAGTCTAGTAGAACAGTCCATAACCTAATGCTGTTTCAACAGTTACTTTATGTTGCTTATAGCTTTAACTGTACTATGAAAAAAAAACCCTAAAAATTGTTGTTGGAGAATTGTGATTTACTATTACTATCATTTGTTTTACAAATACAAATGGAAATAGGGCAGTAAAATTGAATCACTTGATTTTAAGTTGCACAGGCAATCAAGATACTAAATATTTTGTAGAATTTAGGTTTAAGTAGCGATGGCAAGTCTTTAATATTTTTGTATTTGCTTAATAGCTTAGCATAATTTAGGAGAATTTTTTGTTTTGTTTTTTCTCACTCCTAGGTACAGAAAATAATTGTATTGATCTTATGTTAAGAAACGTTAGTTGCACAGGACATCAGACCATCAGTAGGTTTGCCTGAGAAGGCTGTTCTTGGAAACAAGATTAATATTGTAATACAATAGGTCATCCAGATCAGGGCTGAAAGGCACTATAAGTTAGTACTTGCTTTATAATCAGACATACATGCGTGAAGGTTGAGTCCTGTTCATATCAAGGTATGAAGTGGACATGAAGTTTCTCATTCAAATAAATAAGACAGCTTAGTAGCTAGTTCTTAAAACTAGCACTTTAAGCCAATACTGTGGCTATGTTTTCATTAATATCATTGTATATTTGGTGTAAACCACAGAGCCTACCTGCTTCCCTAGGAACTGATCAGGCATTGTAGAAGATACGTTCTTAGAACCATATAACATTTTTTATGCTTGTATAGCAATCATGATGGGTTTTTTTACTGCAGTTTTCCTGAATGTGAATTCATATGATGTTTAAAATACTCTAGCTTACTTATTTATCCTGTCTTTTATGATAATAATCTAGTAATTGCACTGAAAAAATTTACTTTACCCAAAGTAAATACAAAAATTAAGCAGAAGGTCCAGAAAGCAAGACCACATACTACCAAAGGAATTGGTAGGTATACCTTAGTGAGAGGGCACTGCTATTTGTAGAAAAAATTGCATACCTCAGTAACATGCTTATGTGCCTCTACAGCGGGTTTTACTAGTCCCAGCCTACTATGTCTTGAAGAAGAGGTGGATTTTATTTTTTTTATTGCATATCTGTATCTTCTTAGTATTTATATACACCAAATCATTAAAACTATGTTAAAGTTTTACCTAAAAATAAGTATTTTTATGCTCTGATTCCTATTTGATTTACATACATCATCATCAATGCAGGTGTCTTGGAATAGCCTCAGCAGAACTCGGCAGGCTTAGCAAGAGGACAGCTTAGAAGGCAACACCGAGTAAGGGAAAAGAATGCATTGCCATCCTGACTGAAAGCTTGTGTTGCAATGCTTGGTGCAACATAGTGAAATCTCTCCTGAATCACTCATAGAATCATAGAGCGGTTTGGGTTGGAAGGGACCTTAAAGATCATCTGTTTCTAACCCCACTGCCATGAGCAGGGACACCTCCCACTAGACCCTCCCTATGAAGGGCTCCCACTGATAGGCTGAGGGTTGGGCACAAAGTCTGTGTTTTCTCTGACCATTGTGGTTATAGGGGTGTTGAGTGATCTTGAACAGGGCTCTGGGCCTCCACATCCTATCAGCAGAAGGAGAATAATGTGGGAAAAGCTTTCCTGTGTAAATGGTTCACAAATTGCTCCAGACTCAGACAATCTGTGCTGGATATGGTCATCTTAATGCCCCAAAAAGAGTAGCTACTAGGTTCTACTGGGATACTTCTTCAGCAAATGAGTACAGCGTAATTTCTTTGCTCTTTTTAGTAGACAAATCAGTATCTTCTTTCATTCTTATGACTAATTACCAATTTGTCAAAAACCTTTAGAAAAAACCAAAATGTTCAAGTCTTAGTAAATTAAATAAAATAACTTGGTGAGGGCAGGAAAAAAGACAAAATACCTGAAGTTTTGGGCCTGCCCCAAACAAGACTGAATGTGGCAAGGCGCAATACTGTTTACTTTTGTCTCTCAGTAAGATGAAGGTGATTCCTCATTATAGTGATGATTTGATGAATGGCTAGCTAATACTCAGTGGTCACAGCTGTTTAGAAAAGAAAAGGCCAAGCATTGTTTGCCATATCCTGTGTATTGAGCAAATAAGTAATTGTGAGTATCTTAGTGAAAACTTTTATAGGAAAATCATTTAATGACTTATTAGTATTGAAATACTAATAAAAGCCAATCCCTATTATCCTAACAAACATGATAGATACTGTTGGAAATTATTTTTGAGGGTGGGGGCAGGCCAACTCTTAGTGAAGTAAATTTCAAATGCTGTGAAACCAATTTGCCTCTGCTGAGCAGGATGTCCATGCCCCCATGCCAAATGTGACTGTCAAAATTCTCCATCCAGGTGTACAGCTCAGCACAAAAACTCAGGGATTGACACTGAGAAGTAAGCAACAGCTTTGCTCCACTGAACAATTCCCATCACAGAGAAACACTATTGCCACCACTCTCAAAGCCAAAACAAAAGCTTCTCCCTGTACACCATCAAATTCACCTTGAGGGCACCCTTGCCACCCCTCTGCTTCCTTTTTTTTCTTTATATATGTGTGTGTGTGTGTTGGGTTTTTTTCCCCTTTTCCTGTTATCCCATGTACACATGATCAAGACTATAGCAGATTTCACCAGGAAACACTCCCTCGGAGTGTTCAAGGCCAGGCTGGATGGGGCTTTGAGCAACTTGGTCTAGTGGAAGGTGTCCCTGTCCATGCAGGGAGGTTGGAACTAGATATCTTTAAGGTCCCTTCCAAACCAAACCATTTTATGATTCTTTGATGATTCTCTGAAATAAATTGGAGTGGTTTGTTTACAATGAATAATTTAAAAAGTTTGGTCATTAAATATGAAGAAAAATTACACATCCTACTATTTGTATTGGAAGAAATCTTGATCAGATAGATCTTTTTTAAAAAGCAAAATCTACAAAAAATATATTTGGGTCTTTTAAAACATAGTTTTTATGCATACTTAAGCAGACTTCGACAAAGAGCTGAGGATTTCTTTGAGTTTTCTTTTTTGCCCTTCCTTTCATGTTCATTGAATAAGTCATTCACAACATCTGCACCATTACTCCTGGAAATATCCCATGACTATAAAAGAAAAGTATCCTAGTTAACATAAATGCTTGCAGAATTAAAAACAAAACAAACCAAACAAAAAAAACCCCACCAAACAAACAAACAAAAACCAAAACCTTCCCTATGTCTTTTTTTGCTTGCTGTTTATTTTAACACTCAAGTTTCAGATAACAATGCATTTAATACTTTATGGAATGCAATCTGTTAGAGAGTATGAACAACATACCAACTTGCATACCACAAAATAACAAACTTGTATGAGTATAGGCAAGGCTTCTGTTTACACTGCCAGAATCAAACATTTCATTAGATAATTTTTGGCAGTGAAAGAGCCCAGTCTGTTACTTATACACCGGTTAATCCTGACTTAGAAAAAAATGAAAGTCCATTTAGGGCCTCTAAAATCTTAGCTTAACTTTTATACTCTGGTAAAGGATGATATAAGGTATGTCACGTTAAAGACTATAATTCTTAAAATCTTCTGGCTAGAGCATTAGGTCTTTAAAAACTAACACTGTGTTTTTACACTAAAATTTAAGAATTAATACTGAATCAAACTGTAAAGCAACTTTTAGTTGATTTAGCTTAATTTTTTTTCTATTTAAACTCACAAAACAAGAGAAAACAACCATTTAGTGTTGTCTGACTGTTTGTTTGTTGGTTGTTTTTTGTTGTTATTTTTGTTTGTTTTTTTTTTAATAGCGGAGCAAGGACTACAATGAAGAATAGCAGTATGAAGTAAACAGACTACCCCTGTGCAGTTTAAAAGTATATATATGTGTATTTAAATATGCTGTTGAAATAAGGAACATGGTAAACAGATCCACACAGGCTTTCTTAAGGCAGGGAGACTTGCTTTATCTTACAGCACTTTCTTAATTTTCTTCTGTAGCACACAGCAGTATTTCAGTGGCTTGGCATCCAGCTTACGTAATGTAATTTTAGTAAGAAGAAACAAAATTTTCTTTGGAGCTATGAGAGGCAGAATGTAACCTGGTTCACAATACCTTCCATTTCTGATTATCTTATCCTCATGAAATACAAACCAGCTGAACAAAATCCCACCAGCATTTGAAGGTTTCCTTTTGAAGATTTCTGAAATCGTGCGTTTAGTCATCTAAGTATCATAAATATATGTTTTTAAAATATCACAACTTTAACTCCCTTTTCTAGCTCCATTTTTGTTATCACCGTATCTATTTTAATGGCTCTTAAGCTACAATGTCCGTACCTTATCTTTGTCAGTTAATGTATCTAATTCTACCATCCCAGAGGGAATAAACCTGAAGCTAAAGCCTGCAATATATTAAAGAATCAAGAACGCTTATGCAGAACAAACAGAGGATTTAGCTTGGATAAACAGCAGAGAGCTCAGTGTCTTTTATGTCCAAAGCTCAGGACTGGAAGAAGAAAATTACTATAAATCATCCCTGTGAAACAACATAACATAAATGTTGTATGTTTATTTAAAATTTTATACAATCATTTATCTGGGCTATAGCTCAGTTTCAAAAAGTGCTCTGCTGCAATGAGGTACTGAGACTAGCAGTGATCAAGAGTAAAATGATATATAGTCTTCAACCAGAATTTGCTTATGGGAAGAATGGAAAGCACTTAAGCAGACACCAAGTATCTGTAGCTAGTAGATCAAGCGGGAGGATAATGCAATAATAACAAAAACTTTGATAAATTTTTTCCTGTTTCTCTTCAAAATATCACATTTCTTGTAACGTGACATTGTTTTGAGAGCTAAGCAGCCAGCAATTTATGCCTTAATTTTCACACTTGAATAAAGGCTGATTTGTTGTCAGTGTCCGAGGCATGACATGTTGCTCCACCAGACTTAAATTAAAAGAAAAATGACCAAGCTAAATCTTTGTTTGGGCTTGCATTCCGGGGAGAAGCACTCTTTAAAATATGCCTGCTGGTTTTTCTTACTTATAACAAGCACTTCTGTGAATTCATAGCTAGTAATCGCTAATTTTTTTACTTAAGGGAAATCGAAGAGCCACTAATGATGTGTTTGCTGCCTAAGGAGATACACAAAAATTATAATGCAGCTGTTACTGCACAATGAGTTTTTTCCCCCAAGTACTTTTCACTTTGGAGTGTCCAGAGTCTCCCTGAAGTCTCCCAGAAGATGTCAGTGTTTGGCCTCTGGGGTGCCCAAGCAACTTCTAGATGCCAGTTTACCCATGACTTTCCAATTGCAGATGTGCCCAGTCAAGACAAAGACAACTTTTGTGGTGTGTGAGCATGCTTTTGCAGATGGCAATCCCCACTGTAGTAATTCTTGCCTAGTTTTCAATGTCATTTGGGCAGATCTTCCTCTCTGGGAACATGTGACATAGGAGACCCCACACAATACTTGGGAAAGTGCCTTCAGCAGTGGCAGCTCCTGCTGTCTCCTGCTGCAGGTGTCATTCCTCTTCCCAGCTGCTGCACACAAAGATTTTCAGTGCTGCCTAGCCGATCTCCTATCACTTTGACAGTGCATTTAGGTCCCAAGCTCTCTAATTTTTTATGACTTCCAGGGCTGATCTGGTGGCAACTTAAAGCCTAAACTGCTCTGTGTTACCAAAAGCAGTATTATTTCAGTTTGCAGGACCACAGATTTCTTAGTGGTTCAAGAATTAATCATTAAAAAAAAAAAAAAAAAAAAAAAAAGTAAATCCAGCCACACCATTTGCACCTTGATTTATTTTATTTTATTTTGTGGTCCATGAAGACAAAGGTTTGTAGTGACTGGGGTGACTGAAATGCTCTATCTGTTGACAAGAACATCAGAGGTGAAACCTTCTCTCACTTTCTGTTTCCCTTCCACAGTTGACAGCGCCCTGTAAAACAGTACTGTAAAGAGCAAAATCTCATAAATTCTTCTATGCCTATGCAGCTCCAGATGTTTTCAAGCAAATATATTTATTATGTCAATAATGATAAAAAAAAAAGATTACTTATTCAATAATTCATAATGGTTTCAGAGCTGCTAGAGGCTAATATGGCTTGCTTTAGTTTAGATAACTTATAAATGTAGATTATTTCCATGACAGACTGAAATTACTTTCTGGTTAGTATTTATTTGAGCTTTCATTTTCTTATTAACCCAGTATGTTCTAGAAAAGATGGCGGTGCTACTGTTTTCCTCGTGCTGTGCTCCCTCTGGCAAGTAGCAAAACCTCTGAGAAACATTTTGTGGAAGCAAGATCTTAAAAAATTTCTCCACACCATTGACACAAGAGTAAACTCCTGGCGTTTTATTATTATTATTATTATTATTTATTTTTGGTAGCTGAAACTATTTTGTCAGTCCAGCATCTGGGATGTAAGCATCTCTATAGGGAACAGGGAGGGCTGGGTTTCTGCCCTCCACATGGAAGCTGCTACCCAAACCCAAACCGGCCCTTGCAAAAGACACTCTGGGTGCCCAGGATGGCCATGTCACAGCTGGAGCCACCCTGGATAGTCAAAGCACTGGAGGGAGGGCTGGAGTGGGAAGGGACTCCACTCTGGGGGTGTTTGGGAGACAGAGTGATGTGCCAGGAGCCAGGGGCTGCAGGGTTACTTCCCTGCTTCCTGGGTGCAGCCACCATCAGATCCCTCCAACTGTCTTCCCAGGCATGGCTCATCCATGCCAGGTGATGGCCTGATTTTGCTCTGCCCTTTGCCTGCACATGGAACATACTGAAGGAGAAACTACTTCAGTATCCTTTAAAACAGTTCAAATTGTCCGTAGAGTCTCCTCCTCAGGGTAAAGAAAGCTGAAGTATCTCCTGTAGAGCTAGGCAGCAAGAGCTTGTGGGAAGGGAGAAGAGGCAACTGGAGAATTAAGTACCCCCACATCCTAAAACTGGGCACATGTCCATAAGGCAGGCTGGTTTCCTTCTCTTTTTCCCTAGGTGAAACACCAAATTAGAGACATTCTGTTAAGGGCATACCTATATTCTGTCAATCCCAACATTTTAAGGGAGTTCTGATGTGATGGTGCTTGAACACTGAAGAAAGCATTTATTGTACATACAGAAAAATGTACAGGGAGCATGTTTAGGATAGCTTTCCTAACTTGTTATTGTTTAAAGTTATTTTTTACAAACTAATAGGTGTGCTTATATTGATCTGGAAGCATATATTCTGTAATTCTTAAATATGAAATGGCTTTGTGTAATTTTGCACATTCAAAAAATATGCCACTGTGGGAATCCATAAATACAGGCCCAGTTAAAAATAAACCTTGCTGTAACACCAATAAAAACTAGCAACAAATATTTGAAAACTTGAACTCTGTACAAATATGCAAGAAAGCCACGTGGATCCTGATCAGAGCCAGTTTCTAGGCAGAGACGGGTGACAGAAGAGCGTGTCCGAGGCCGCCCACCCTCAGCTGAAGCCGGGTTGTCCCCCAGCCAGGCAGCTGCAGCACTGGCTGCCAGACCCCGCAGCCTGGGTGCCCAGAGGCTGCCAAGGGCATCCCCCCTTCCCACAACTGCACCGCCTCGCCCAGGGTGCTCGTGCCCAGCCTGCCGCCCGCTTGCCCCGGCTGCCCCGGCTCCCTGCGGCAGCGCGGACAGAGAGCACCCTCTCACTTTAATCACTTAAGAAGTTACTTATGATACGCAACTAAATATTTAGTTGTGCAGAGGACAGCTTGTCACAGACAGCTTTGTTGCTAATGTATACAAATGCTGGTATGGCGCTGGCTTCCTCCCTGCGTACACAGAGCTACACACACACTGACCACAGCCTAAATAAGCTGATTTATTTGTTTCAGTTATTTGATAAGTGCATCATACCTCAAACCCTAGGAAACCACTTTAGGAGGATTATAAGTTTTATGATGTGAAAAGATTACCCTGAGTGTGCTGAGCAAAGTTTATATTCAGAGACTGTGCAGGAGGTGAGACATTCACAGAGGCTGGGGAAAGAGGGCTTGATAGATAGAAAAGGGATTTTCTTTGTTGCTGCACCTCTTGTTGGATTTTTTTCTTTCTTTTGTTACAAGGGTGGCCCCAGCAAGATCCTGCATTGTTGACCTCATGATCTCCTCTGTCTTCCACTCAGCAATGGGAATTCCTTGGTCTGCAATTTTTAAAAATAAAGAGCAATTAGTTCACAGGAAAATGCAGGGAAGGGAGGGGAGTGGGTTGGGGTTGCCTGCCAAGGGGATCTGAAAGGGTCATCCTGAGTAGGGGAGTTCAGGAAGGACAGCTTATCCCAGGATTCATCCAGGAGCACATCACACCATAGCACTTCACCCCAGGGAGGCTGGTGTGAACGGAGCACCTGCAGAGGCTCGAGGTGCTCGCCCAGTCTTTGCGGGTCTGCCCCATCACCCTGCCCCAGGGCAGGGATCAGCATTTACCAGCCCCAGTTAAGCTGAGGGGCCTGAGTGGTCAGTGAAGAATTGCAGAGCTGGGACCATGGCTTTGCTCATGGCCTTGAACTGACTCTGCTGCTCTTCATAACAGGTGACTTGCTGGGCTTGACACTTAATGTCATGACGTGGCAGAGAGAGGAAAATAATTTAACCTTTTTACCCTTGTTTAATGTTTCACACACACTCAAGGAATACTTGTAAATAGGAGGAAGGTTAATTGAGTAAAATACCTGATATATGTTTCCACCCTTCATTTTTACAGCAATGGACTTACACAGTAGATGTTCAGTATAGTACTCTAATCATCTTACTGTAGTAACAGGGTAATGTGGAGCTAATAGAGAAAAGAAAACAGCAACAGAAATGCAAGCAATGCATCAAGAGTTTCAGAGGTCTGCTGATCTCAGAGGGCCTTGCTCAGGTGCTGCAGCAACATGTGGGGAGGGTGCCCAGGGGTTTTGTTTTCCTACAAAGTGCCCCTGGGCCCTGGCTGACTCTCATCCTCTCTGGGCCCCGCTGAAGTCTGCTGCTACTAGAAAGGAATTTATATTATATTCTGTCTCCTGTGTCTTTCATAAGGGAGTTTTTATGTGTCACCAGAAAATACTGGGTAACACACTTTATGAGTCTCATGACACTGTGGCCCATCAATACTTGTCGAGGTGTGATGAGATCATGCTATGATTGTTAATCAGAGTGAAAGAAGGAAGTGGAGAAGTGGGAAATACTTTAGGAAAGAATCAATTAGAGAGAACAGTACTACAGGTAAGCATGCAATGTGTTTTTCAGTATAAAACAGCAGGCTAACAATCAGTCTATTGCTGAAGTTTAAAACTAACTAACATGTAGTATAAGACGTGTCTGTTTCCAAGGAGGGAAGAAATACTGCACTGGCAGAACAAGCTTGTCGTCAGTGAGTGGATCTTTCAACCACTATCAGCTTTTTTAAGACCTGTTACTTAGAAAAACACTTACGTGCATAGCTGGCTTGAAACATATGGTGTGTTTCTGGTACAGTCTCATTTATTCTTCCTTAGAATCACAGAATCATCAAGGTTGGAAAAGACCTTCAAGGTCACCAAGTCCAACCACCTGCCCTACGATTTGTAGCCACTAAACCATCTCCCAAAACATCACGTCTACCCATTTTCTGAACACCACCAGACGCAATATCTCTACTACCTCCCTCAGCAGCCTGTTCCAATGACTCACCACTCTTTCTGTGAACCTCCCCTGCTTTAAGAGATTGGCCAGTGACACTCAGTGTTGATCACTCCTGTGGAAAGGTGCGTTTGCCTTGAGTTTTTCCTCTTTGGCAAGAAACTATTTGCTGGGAAGGGAAGATACTAGTTTTTACTTCTTTGCATCTTCTCCCTAAAAAATTCAGAGCAGGGGCTGGCCCTGCTTCTGAAATGATGCTGAACATCTAACTGGTGAGGTGAGTGATGCAGCTAGACCAGTGTCACCACATGGTGCCCACCGGAATGCATCTGGCAGCAGGAGTCCAGCTAACATCTGGTTTTCAAAGCCCACTATTGTTGCTTTGTGCTGATCCTGTACAGTTCCTCTGTCATATTTTTGCTTCCTGCCTAGAGTCAAAGGAGGTTAAGCTTTTTTGGCAGAGTAGTGGAGGTGGAAGTAGTTAAGTAACATTTTCTTGGACTGCAGCAGAAGTCTATAGTTCAAGTGCTGATGTCTCATTTCCCAAGATGCGTGTTTCCATTCTAGGACACTCCAGTAGACTGTGCTCAGTGGGAAAAGCCCAAAATACTTTGGAGTCAACCTGGGAGAAAACAGTATCATTTATAGAACCTGTTTTGCACACCAAGCTGAGCCTGAAATAAAATGTTCAGTGGTTCATCCCTCAGAGGATGCAGAACAGGTGGCTTACAGAGGCCAGGCTATTTACTCAGTCTCAGGTAGCCTTTTGTCTGGTTTAAGAAGTAGAAATATCTGCATCTTAGCCTCTACATTCTGCTTTGGTGCCATACAGAGCATTTCAGGAAAAAAAATGTGGAGAAAATAGGATAGATGGCTGGTGTCACTGACAGAATTTTGGATTCTTTAACCAGGGATCAGCATATACATCACCGAGCACGCTGGCAAGAGATGAGGTGCACCTATCTCATCACGATAAAGGATATTCTCCCAGAAGTTAGCAGCCCTCCTTGACAGGGCTTTAAACTAGTTTTGCAGAGAGAAGGGAAAACAAAGCCTGCTGCAAACATACCTGGGGTTTTCATGATGAGGGTTGAAGGTCTGGAAGTCATAAAAGATGCAGGAGACAAGAAACACCTCAGTGGTATAAAAGGGTGTCCCTCTAAGAAGGTGACACGATCAGCAGCCCAGCTGAAGTGCCTCTACACCAATGCATGCAGCATGGGCAACAAACATGGAAGCTATCGTGCTACAGAAAAGCTATCATATAATGGCAATTAGAGAAACTTGGTGGGATGAATCCTATGATTGGAGTGTGGCTATTGAAGGCTATAAGCTGTTCAGAAGGGACAGGATAGGAAGAAGGGGCAGAGGTGTTGCCCTCTATGTAAAGAATTGGATAGAGTGTGAAGAGTGTTCACTAAAAAATAGCCATGAGCAAGTTGAAAGTTTATGGGAGGGAATTAGTGATCGAAACACTAAAGGGAGCCTAGTGGTTGGAGTCTATTACAGGCCGCCGGATCAAGTGGAGCCTATTGATGAAGCCTTCTTACTCCAGCTTGAGGAAACATCGCGATTGCAGGCTCTCATCCTGCTGGGGGATTTTAACCATCCCAACATCTGTTGGAAAAGTAGCATGGAAAGTTGTAGGCAATCCTGGAGACTCTTGGAATGCCTTGATGACTACTTCTTAAGTCAGGATATTGACAGTCCTACCCAGAGGGATGCATTATTGGACCTGATTGTGACAAATGTAAGTGAACTCTTTAGGGATATCAGAGCAGAAAGCAGCCTGGGCTGCAGTGACCATGCACTAGTGCAGTTCACTGTCCTAGAGGGGTAAGAGGCAGATGAAAAGCTTAGTCAGGTCTCTGAAGTTTAGGGAAGAAAAATTCCAGCTCTTCAAAGAGTTAGTGGATAGGACCCCATCAGTGACGGCCCTCAGGGACAAGGGAGCAGAAGAGAGCTGGCAGATCTTTAAAGATGCTTTCCATAAGGTGCAAGAAGTCTCAATCCCCTGGTATAGGAAATTGGGCAAGGAAGGTAAGAGACCAGCGTGGCTGAGTCAAGACCTGCTGGTCAAACTATAAGGCAAGATGGACCTACACAGACAGTGGAAGAGGGGACAGGTATCCTGGGTAGAGTGTAGGGACACTGCCTGGTTATGCAGGGATGAGGTCAGGAAGGCCAAAGCACAGCTAGAACTGAACTTGGCAAGAGATGTTAAGAAAAGTAAGAGATGTTAAGAGATGTTAAGAAGGACTTCTACTGGTATGTAAACCAGAAAAGGAAGGTTAAAAAAAGCATAACCCCCCTGATGAGCCACAATGGTGAAAAGGTAAAGATAGATGAAAGAAGGCTAAGATTCTCAACAACTTTTTTGCCTCAGTCTTCACTGGCAACCCCTCTCCTCACAACTTTCATTTTGATGGCCCACAAGATGCAGACCAGAGAGACAAAGTCCCCTCCACTCTAAGTGAAGATAAGGTTTGTGACCATCTGAGGAACCTGAAGATATACAAGTCCATGGGACCTGATGAGATACATCCCAGAGTCCTAAAAGAGTTGGCAGATGTAGTTGCCAAACCATTGTCCATGATATTTGAAAGTCATGGCAGACAGATTAAGTCCCTGGTGACTGGAAGAAAGGACACGTTATGCCCCTATTTACAAAGGGTAGAAAGGAGGACCCTGGGAATTACCAACCAATCAGCCTCACCTCTGTGCCTGGGAAGAACATGGAACAGATCCTCCTAGAAAACAGGCTAAAGCACGTGAAGGACAAGGAGGTGATCCAGGACAGCCAGCATGGCTTTACCAAGGGCAAATCCTGCCTGACCCACCTAATGGCTTTCTACAATTAAGTGACTATATCAGTCGACCTGGGAAAAGCAGTGGATGTCATCTATCTGGACTTCTGCAAGGCTTCTAATATGGGCTTCCACAGCATCCTTCTCACTAAATTGGAGAGATATAAGTTTGATGGGTGAACTGTTCAGTGGATAAGGAACTGGCTGGATTGTTGTGTCCAGAGGGTAGTGGTCAACGGCTCCAAGTCCAGATGGAAAAGAGTGACAAGTCGTGTCCCTCAGGGGTCAGTGCTGGGCCCAGTGTTGTTTAATATCTTGATTAATGATATTGACAGTGGCACTGAGAGCACCCTCAGCAAGTTTGCTGGTGACACCAAGCTGGGTGGTGTGGTCTATATGCCAGAGGGACAGGATGCCCAGAGGGACCTGGACAAGCTAGAGAAGTGGGCCCAGGTGAACCTCATGAGGTTCAACAAGGCCAAGTGCAGGGTCCTGCACCTGGGCCAAGTTAACTCAAGATATGAATACAGGCTGGGGGAGGACACACTTGAGAGCAGCCCTGTGGAAAAGGACCTGGGGGTACTAGTGGATCAAAAGCTGGACATGAGCCACCAACGTGCAGTTGCAGCCCAGAAGGCCAACTCCATCCTGGGCTGCATCAAAAGAAGTGTGGCCAGCAGATCAAGAGAGGTGATTCTGCCCCTCTACTCTGCCCTGGTGAGACCTCACCTAGAACACTGCATCCAGCTCTGGTGCCCCCAGCACAAGAAAGATGTGAACCTGTTGAAGCGTGTTCAGAGAAAGGCCACAAAAATTACCTGAGGGCTGGAGCACCTCTCTTATGAGGACAGGCTGAAGGAATTGGGGTTTGCAGCCTGGAGAAGAGAAGGCTCCAGGGGGACCTCATAGTGACCTTCCAGTACCTGAAGGGAGCCTGCAGGAAAGCTGGGGAGAGTCTTTTTATGGGGACTTGCAGTGAGAGGACAAGGGGTAATGATTTTAAGCTGAAAGAAGAGAGATTTAAGTTAGAGATCAGGCATAAATTCTTCAGTGTAAGGGTGGTGAGACAATAGAAAAGGCTGCCCAGGGGTGTTGTGGGGTCTCCATCCCTGGAAGTGTTCAAGGGCAGGTTGGGTGGGGCTCTGAGCAGCCTGTTCTAGTGGGATGTTTCCCTGCCCATGCAGGGGAGTTAGAACTCGATGATCATTAAGGTCCCTTCCAACTCAAAAAATTCTGTAATTCTGTAATAAAACCCTAATAACTCATACTGGCAGAAGGCTTGCAGTGCATCTCCTTGTACGTGTCTAAGGACACAAAGAGGACTTCATTTTTCATGGATGGGTCCAGCTGCTGTCTCTCATCAATGCAAACTAGGAAAAACCCTAGAAATCCAATTGCATTATTGTCAGTGTAGCAGGGTCCTACTCTATTAATTTAGGTTCTGGAGACCACACTGGGAAAGAAAGAGGTGCTAAACACACCTAGTAGAACAAATGCAGACAAGAGAAATCAGCCATACTCAATAATACCTCCTGATATGATCATTCTTGCAGCAAAAGGAACCCAGCTGAATGATTGCACAGCATCCCCAGGGTTATTCTTAAGTAATTCTCATAGAATACCCTTGAGCTGAGCTAAGTCAGCACCTCTGAGAGAATCCCCAGGGTATTTTGGCAGAAAGTACCTTGCCCACAATTAATAAGGTCTCTATCTTCATAGTTTGGTGAATGTGCTCTTACAAATCATAGGTACAGCACCAAACATGGGGTGTTCATTAGAGGGAAGTAGTAGGTTTTGAAAAGTACATTTCTCCCTGTCAAACTAAATACATGAGCTCCATGAGTATAAAGAGAAGCAGGAAATCTCAAAAAGATGCAAATGAAAAAAAAACAAACCCAAAACCTTAACACAACAAAACAAAAAAAAACCAACAAAGCAAACCAAACAACAAAACAAAAAACCAAACCAAAACAAACAACAAAACAAAAACCAACCAAACAGAACAAACAAACAAACAAGCAAACAAAACACCAGAAAGCAGCAATATCAAGTCAGCAGATGCTATTACAAACCAAACAAAATTAGTTTCTCTAGAAAGCACTTGCCTGTAGTCCTGAGTGACAGAACAGAAATAAGTGCATCTCAATGAGATGTAAATAGTTTTCCCTGTGACCTCTAGGAGCTGCTTATCCTGCTGGGCATCTGCATTTGTGTTCTGCTCTGAAATGAACTGGGACTATATGTTTAACAATGGCAACCTAGTTCCAGGGCTTTCCTGAAACAGAGGTAGTGCCAAAACCACTCCTGTGCAAGTCCTGAGGTGACAACTGAGCTGGATACAGAGACAAGAAAGCTGTTTAAAAGCATGAATTTACTGCCCATTGATTAGCACAATTCCTGCAGGCCCCATGAAATTCCTTTAAATGGATATCAGATACAAGAACAAAGCTGAGAAATCAAATGCAAATCTGCTTTGCTCAGGGCAAAATCCTGTGTTTGTAGAACTATTCTACTTCACAATGCATCTGATAAACAGGGAGGGGGGGGGAAACACTAAATGTGCCAATTTTGGTGGAATACTTGAGTTCAGAAGTGACCATTAAATCATGTAACAATTTTTTTCTATCAGGGGTCTTTACATTTCATCCAGCTATGCCTGGACAGGGCCCAGTAGCCTCCTCGGCTGGAGACCAATTGCCTTGGCTAAAGAAGTCTTCCAGAAAGACTCTCAAGCTTAATTTGAAGATGTCAGTGTGGGCACTAAGTAAGTGCCCTGCCTGCCTACGTGCAGATCCTCCATATCTCCAGGATGACAAGCGGAGAACTCTTCAGTTGTTCAGACAGACCCAGACCCTGAAACAGCCAGCAAGAGGCAGAAAACTTTTCTAAACCCATTTGCAAACAATTTTCACTAAGCACTTCTGTAAACCTTCTGGGCTCTGTAATTCAACACCGGCTTTGAGCTCCAGTCTTTTACTGACGATGTATCTTGGCTTGATCTCATGCTTCCAATACTGGAAGCCAAGTTTTGAAAATTAAACTGTTGAGTTGATTATACGTTATATACACTCTTGATCCAACTACAGCAGTTCTTGAATCTGTTTGTGCTGATTTACAATGAAAACAGTCTTCAATGCCTCTTTGCAGTTTTTCCTCTTTTTCTAACAGAAAATGAAATAAGTTCATTCAAACAGCTTTGCTTTCTATTGAATTCTGGAGTTCTTATGGACATATGTGACTCTGACTATTGTAAGAATGACATTTCCAGAGCTTTCAGATAATTCCCCACCCCTCTCCCACCCCAATCAGTCTCACAGCAAATGAGTGGTTTGTATGAACAGAGTAGAAAGTAAAGAGAAAGAAGGAAAAAAGCAAAAAGTAAAACATAAAAATAAGATTGTGCAATGGTTGTAAAGAAATATTACATGCAACAAAAATGATGGACAGATAGTTTAAGATTCTCCTAACTCTGATGATAATGCAAAGAATAAGAAGCAAAGTCTTGCTTCATATTTGTAGGAAGCTATTCCTCCTAATCAGGGCAGTAAAGAAACAAGACACATTTTTTTATTATTATTATTTAAAACTTGTGATTTATTTGTCACAAGAAAGAGAACTTGGTGAGTGAAGTTTCGGTTTCATTTAATTTAGTTTAGGTTTGGTTTTAATACACAGGAATCCTCACACAATTTTCTTTTTATCATCTCTGGACCTCATGTGACACCTCCCCGGAGTACCTCCATGGGTCTTTCACTGGCATACAGTGACATCAGCTTCTTATTTTGTCCCTCTCCCAGCCAAGAGGCCACCACTTTGCTTTCAGCCCTAGAGGCTGCTGAGTGTACTGACACCAAATTCAGCAAATGGGACTCCCTGTCCCATAAAATAAAACACAGATAAGAGGAAAACATTAAAAGATTTGCCACCTGTCCTGTGGGTTAAGAGTAATTTAAGTCAAATAAAAGATATATGTATATTCAAAGTATGTATATGAGGTTTTTTTCTGGCTTGTGTTACTCCATTTTTGCCTGTCTAATAATACAGCAGCTTGTTAGTTTAAAGCTAACTTAGGAAACTATGTAGCATCAGGGACTCATAACTTTTTATACTTCTGGGAACTTGCTGGGGCACTCAAAGTGTTCCCACAATAAGGTGGACAACGTGTTTGCTGGTGAGACGTCACATGGCAACTTTGAGATGCCTTTCACTCATCATACAAGTTTTCTATTTTTTCCTAACAATTCTTTATATCTCTTGAGAAAGTTGCTGTATCTTAGAAAACTGTTGTGGGAGTAGAATGAGATTATTTGGTGTGATAATTGGAAACCTAGTGTTTTAACCACTTTCCCTACTCAAAATACCAAAGAAACTCAGCACATCCACAGTCAGTCATCCTCATCAATCAGACAGGTGCTGCTCTGCTTTGTGCTCACTTAAACCAGGATGTGTTTGCATTTCTCAATTTGTCAGCTTCCATTTGGGAAGTGTTCTTGCATAATCAATGGAAGTCAGTAGGTAAACCAAAATATTTGCAGAGGCTATGCCTTATGAGATCATTTGGGGAGCTGTTGACAGTAGGTGTCACAGCAACAGAAATCCACCTTTGGAAAAAACAGATGGAAATATGTGCACAAACATGTGCACCCTCCTTACATACTCTCACACACCTTCTTTCTTCTGCCCCACAGAAACCCTGTGCCTGCATGTCATAATAACATACATAATGAAAGAAACTGAAGCTAAAGTTTAAGTTCCACATATGCATAAAACTTATGATATTATTTCAATACGATAAAAACACACAGAGTTGCATTGCCAAGTTGTGCAAGGTCACATTGCAATGTGTCGGCTGTAAAGATTTCCATGGAGCCTGTTTTCTTGAGTAACAGCAGTTGGAGAAATGCACTTATCTGAAGAATGAAATTGTTATAGGTTTCTGTAAATCAAACTTTAGCCAAAGAGCAGTTCCTTAATATCCATTTTCCACTTCAATATTTGACTACAGCACACACACTGGGCTAAAACTGCTCAGCTCAAATACGTAATACGCTCAAGTCGATGCTGGCACAACCGGTTCTGTGTAAATGCAGAAGAAAAGAGATTCCAAGAGAATAGGAGCAGGAGGGTTTGCTGCCTTCTGCAGCCAAATATTGTTTGTGGTGTGCCTTGGCACACAAGTCCCATGCAAGGGGAGAGCCAATTTTTGGGATGGGTTGCACCAGTCACAAGTTTCTCTGCTAGACAGGCTCAAGCAGGGTTATTGTCCAACTGAGCTGATGGGAGATGGGGCAAAACAAACAGGTTGAGGTGTAGAAAGCAGTGGATCAACAGTTACCACCTTTTGGTGTTTTATTACCTATCCTACACCCTTGGGTAATGCACAACATTAAAGGGTGCTCCTGTGATCCACAGTCACCTGGGGTGAACACCGAAAACCCTTCAGGGTGCTTTTGGGATGGAAAGGGATGGCAGTTTTTTCCCCTTAAACTTTTCTACTCGCTGTGGTCAGGACCAGGGAAACAAGGCTCTCACCCAGCACAGCTTCTTTGACAGATGTGCATGAAACCAGCTCAGCTTCCTTCAGTTCGGGCAGTACTGGGACACATTAAACACAGCCACTTTGGGAAATCTCCTCCTGTACTGCAAAAAGGGGTGGGCAGCACCTGGAGGTGGTGCAGGAGGGTTGGACCTGAGCCTCCACAGCCGGGAGGCAGCTCCCGGCACTGCGTTGCTCCCCAGCATGGCACCTAATGCTGCGCTGCTTCACGTGGGGCTGCCCTTAGTGACTGCCCAGCTGGCCTCCCTACAGGCTAGAGAACAACAGGGGTGTCTGTAAAGTGCTTATTACAGATTCTATTAAATGCTATTATTCACAGGAAGCCTTAGAAAAATCTAACTCTACATTCACTTCTAAGATATAATAGATGTAAAGTCTTTTTTTTTTTTTTAATCATTTTAATGTGATCATTTGTTGGGCCTTAGGGTAAAATTACATTTCACAGCTCCCTTGTTCCCATGCTATGGTAAAAAAGAGATTGATGTCTGAAATTTCAACTGTATTTGTCTTACAAATTTGTCCAACTCCCTGGGGAATAATTGTCTCATATCATTCGAAGGCTGGTAATTCCTTTGGAATGACCTCTGTGTTATAATTACAGCAAGAGTACTAGCATGTAGCTAGGCAAAGTGAAAGTTAATGTTCTTGGTTGCTTGCTTTGTTATTTTTATTAAACTGTTCCCCTTTAAAAGAAATACCTGGCGATATGGACTCTTACTCAAGAGGGCTTTTTGCAGATAACACAAAATATCTTTTTTCCTGCAAAACACTTACGTGCATTAACAATTATCCAAAGGTTGCAATGTATTCTTAAAGTCTTTGTACATTTCTGGAATGTATTAGCAGAAGTGGAGATTTTAACAGGTCATTTGCCTCAGGATTATTTACTTTATCCCACTTCAAATGTTTTGAAATTTTATTAATATATGGCTTATGTCATTTTGCTATCATGATATGGGATTGAACTGAGAATAACCTAAATATACCTTCTCCTTAGGAAAGAAAATCCTGCAGAGCTGGGAAGAAATCTAGAGAAAGTAGCGAGCAGATCAAAAGGCACAGAAAATTAGATGTGCACTTGCAGATATAACAAAACAGGCAATGCAATTTGGCGAAATGCTTTGTTCTTTTTGTGGTGGTCTCTGTGGACCTCGGGAAAGTGCTTCCCGGCTCTCAGTCTGAGCAGTGCCAGGGTTGTGTGGGGGTGCAGAGGGAAGTCCCTCCCAGCACTGTGGGGCCACTCTCACTGCCACACAGGCACAGGGATGTAGAATTACAGTTACCATTATAACGATTTACATGCTCAAATCCTGTCTGCCTCAGCAAAGTGATAAATACCTCAAAATATTATACATTATAGGGTCTATTCTACTCTTGATTTACAAGGTCAATTACCTATACTAACCTCTGTTAATGTTGGTGGGAATTTATTTTATAAATCTTCAGCACACCAAGAAAGGACATGGGAGTTAATCTGGCATGATTTTTTTCTCTCTAGAGGCATGACCAGCATCTTATTTCCTTCAATTGCAGTTCTTACACACATTTTTGGGCGGTATTTGATGGTAAAAATGCAGTTTGCTGAGTCAAATGGGGCATCATGCTTCATTTAAAAAGTAAGCACAGACTCTGCTCAATATGTTTACTGCATTATTGTTCTAAAAAGCAAATATTTATCAATTGTTATAATAAAATCTGATATATTATTGCTATTTTTTTAGCCTCTGCCCACTGTGAAACTGTGATATCTTGTAGTAGACATTCACTGTTTATTAGTGGGTAGCTTTTCATATGCATTATGGCCTTAGACAGTTACAACCCTCTCAGTGCTCTGAACATTGAAGATCTCAAACATTAGACTTGCCCATCTTCAGTATTAAATTAAATGTGTCTGTAGCTGTTTAATAATTACTTAAAAATAAACCAGTACTCTATTTACTCCATCTATTTTTCCGTTATACTTTCTCAAACAATATCCTTGTTCAATGTCCTTGAACAATTGCTTCCTTTGCCCAATGAGCAAAAATTCAAAATTGAGACTTCTGAAACTGGCAGTTGAGTCTGTAGTGATAGCCCACACAACACTACATTTGTACGCAGTAAGAAAGCCTTGATCAAGGTTTCAGCAGCTGAGCTTGCCTCTTTTTCTGTGTATTTTCTGGTGATCCTTATGCCTAGTTTTCAAGATAGTTACAGTAATATATAATTTTACATTTTTTAGCTGATTTAAAGTATACTTGTTTTTTGTTAACTTAGGACAGGAGGGGCTCAAATTTGTGTAATAAATGGCCTAGAACATTTACAAACAAGTCATTAAAAATAAAGCTTCACAAAGTCCTTTTAGTTAGATTACTTGATCTATTTGTAAAGTAATTTTGCATGGAGGCAGTCTGGTGACAGAATTAGAGGAAAATGAGAAACATTGTTGAGGCATAATGAGAATTAATGTTTTGGCGATTGCATTTGATGGATATGTTGGAAAAATAGTTGAAGTGCTTGCTGTGTTAATGTCAGCTGACATAACAATTGTTTCCAGAGAACCAGACTTCTGATTCCTTGTCTAAAGCACTGGGGATATTAAACAACACAAAAGAATGTAAGGTTTAGAGGAATGGGGCAGGGAAAGGAAAGAAAAACATTATATAAGTTTAGCTACTTCTATCTCATTTTTCCCATTGAAATGATGAACATAAGGGTGTCTCAGCAGCAACTCAAGCCAAGTTTGTAGGCACCTTCAAGACTGCAGTCTTGAGTGTAAGAACCATCACATGTCCTTATGAACCACAGCAAAAGAGCCATTAATCCATGCCTGTAGTCCTGCGCTGAAAACTGGTTTATAGGGTGAAAGATAATAAAAATATTGGGAAAAAATTAATCCCTTGCCTGGCTGAAGACTGCTCTTTCCACTGATCCCTGAGGAGCTGAAAGCAGTGCAATGAAACTGGTGCTGTGCATGCACAGCAGGGAGGCAGAAAGGCAGTCCTGACCTTTTTCTGAAGCATGAGCCCACTGCCATCTGCTTAGTGGAGATGGACAAGGCAAGCCATATCCCCCTGCAGTTACAGCATTGGGGCCAAACACCCCTTTACCCTGAAGTTTTTGGTCCTTATCTGTGTAGGAGTGTGCTTCAGCACCCTGGCACAACCCATGCCCCAGGGGCCTCGAATAGATTCCAGGAATCACACATCCTTTTTAAACCCCTTTCTTGTAAGGAAATGTGTCTTTTCTTCCTGAGTGTGTTGCATAGTTAAAGATATTACAGAACAAATTTATTTGGTCTGGATCAACTAGTGTTTGAGCTGGCAACAGCCCGCAGAGGTTCTCTGCCATAGTTATCATGTTGCATATACTCATTAACCTCCCTGTGTAAAATAATGGGCAGAATATGCAGAACATTAGCAGTTTTTCACAAGTACAACATGCAGAAAAACTCAGAAATCAACAGAAAAGAAGTTTGCAGCACTTTAAGTATTACAGTGCCAACACCAAAAAGCAGTAACTTTTCATTGTTAGGAAAGATGCTTTCATTCTCACACCATGCATGCACAAAAATATCCTAATGGTTTCCCATGGACTGCAGACTTATTAGTGGGAAATGCTGGGAAATATATCATCTCTATCTACTCTTCCCCCCTACGCATTTTGCTGAAGCCATGTAAGAGCCTCCATGTCATTTTTTTGGAAGCATTCATACATCACAGCAGTGAGGGGATCTAAAACACACATTTTGTGCAAGAAGGAGCTTTGTACTCTTGCAAAAACTCGAGCATTCAGCTCGTGTGATCCAGCACAGCTGAGAAGAGGATTTTGATGGGATGACCCTTAGTTCCCACCCACTACTTGGGCTATGATGTGCAAGATTGCTCTTCCAGTTTATTACAGTGGCCCCCAGAGGCAGCCATGAATCACTATGAAACAGAAAATGTCCTTACTGTGTGCTTTTTGAAAGGCCTGATCCAGAGAGGCCAAGTCTTTCATTATAGAATTCAAGTTTAGGTTTTAAAGCTTTTCTGGTCCTAAGACATGGGAACCCTGTAGGCTGCTACACTCAGTATACATGCTGATTGCATATGACGTCTTTCCATGAGTTTTAAAAGTAGTCAGCTTCATTCTTGAAATTGCTTAAATAGCCATTGCCTGTATTTCACAAGACAATGGCTCTAATTAGCCCCGACTGCATATGTATTGCTTTGGTCATGGAAAATGCTGGCCATTTCTAATCAAATGCCTGCAAATCTCATCTTAGAAGAGTTCACTGGTCCTGACCCTAGCATGTCCATCTTTCCTCACATGGGAAACATGAGGAAAACATGAATCTGTTTCCTTGCTTTTTTTCCTTGCTGGAAGAGCAAACACTACAGCAGCCTTGCAGCAGTTTCATTTACCCTGTTTGGCAGGGTCATTCCTGTTTGGCTAAGGTCCTGCTGAATGTCATACTGCCCACATCTGTTCCTACGCTGTGTGTTCAGTACAGGATGAACCAGCAAGATGCAGCTGTGCTCGTACCCCTGCTCCCTCTTTCAGAGGGATGGCAGTGGCTGTGACATTGTTAGACTTTGAGGCTGCAAATTCCCCAGGCTGCCATCAGAGACTCTATGGAGGGAGAAGTTCAGGAACAATTTAGAAATTATAGACGAGATCATAGAGGCATCATAAAGCTTTCATCAGTCAATAAAACAGGCTTTTCTTTTCATAAAAAATTACTCAAAGTTTTTCGTCTTATAAAAAGAATATTGACACTGGAACCCTGAAAATTTTGTCTGAACTTTTATTCTCTCTGCTTCTTTTTTCATTTCCTGTTTTTTGTTGTGTTTTTCTTTTTTTATTGTTTTGTTTCAGTTTGTTGTGTTTTTTCCTTTGTATGTGGTGAACGCTTTCACGAGAGCTTTAATGTTTTTGATCCATTTATGGGTGAGGTGCCTCAAATAACACTTCCATGTTGCTTATCTCCAGTTTCCACCAGCAGGTCACCAGGCACCCACGACCTTTTAAAAGCTGCAAGAGGGATGCCTTCATTGGGCCCCTGTTTTCTCCAAAGGAGGGGAAGAACATGAGATTGGGTGGGGAGAAAAACTGAACTTCAAACTCCTCTGCCATTTTCAAGGCCTCTAGAAAGAGCACCATGAGTAATGTGTACACTGAATTATCTTCTTGCTAGTTTTGTAAGGAGAAAAACAACCCTTCTTTGAAGTGCCCATATCTTCACAGGTCCTTCTGCTTCTTTTCTTGCAACCAACACACAGAGCAGGTGCCATAATTTCCTGATTCAATTTTTCCTTCCCAAGTGGAAACCAGAAGCTCATTGCCACTCCTGGCTGAGCTGCACCTTGACTTGCACTGCATCCTGCAGAAGTGCTCATGATTTCACTACTCAAGCTGCAGGACCTACCTCAGGGTGCATACTTGTGACTGTCTTATAATATGAAGACATTATTCAGGAAATATTTAGCTAATTTTTCCCAACTTTTGTATGCTGGCCAAGCTCTTAACAATTTAAATCTTTGTTGTTGTAGGTAGAAAGTCAATGTTTACATTTGCTTGTGTTATACCTGGTGGTCAGGTGCCTGCTACTAATTGCAGACATTCAAAGATTTATATGGAAAATAATCAGAGAAAAGAATTATAGATATTTTTGTCAAAGTGCTGTTGCATAGGTAAGGCAGAGGGGATTTCATATTATATGATTACTGTTATATACTCATTTAGCATGTGTTTGCATGCTGGGTATTTCTGGTTCAGATGCTCATCTGAGTTCTGCTCATACAGATATTTTGGGACTATGTGTCAAGAAGATATCTGGAGAAATCAGTATTGGTCCATGAAGAGGGAAAAAAAAAAAAAAAATAATAGATATATTAAAAAACCACCAAACAACAACAAATACGAATTAATCATGTAACTTATTTTCCCACTTCATCTCTAGCTCTGCACAGACAATAATGCACAGCAGCTGACAGCTCTGAGCGTGATGAGTCAGAAAATCAACTCTTTACAGTATTGTCCTCTTCCTATGACTCCAACTTTTACAATTTAATACTAAGGGATTTTAAAGTATTGCTATGCAGTTGATTGAAAGTTGCTGTACCTGTTTTCAAAACATTGTAAGTAAAAATTGACGTGATTTTGAAAGTGGAAAACTATTATATGAAACTCTTTACTACCAAGAGAGCTTCCTGGACTATGGCCATAAGCTGCATTTGTTCAAGTCAATTTTGCATTAATCAGTGTGCCCTGAAGATTATGTCCTATGGTTTTTTTTATTTAGTGGGTCATATATTTTTAAAAGTGCCTTTAAGTGTTTAGATGAAACACATTAAAAATCCACCATAATGCCTAGGTGGCTGACAGTGTTAATATATAGCAGATGCATTTGCCTTTGCAGTTTAAATAATCTGAAGGAGATGGTTTATTAGTTATCTTTACATTTTATCACCAAAGATCCTTAATATCTGAAAATCAAATTTATGGTACTTATCTCCAATACTATGAAAAATATTAATGAATGTTTTCCTGCCACTCAACCACAACATCAAACTTTCCAACTAGGTTTTCCAACTAGAAATTATATAAATGATCTGCTGTCCTTTTGCTCCACCAAGAGATCATGAAAATTAGCTGAGGCACTCTTTTTATTACTGAGAGAGCACACAGACAAAAAGTACTCTAACACTTAGTAAAAATGCAAAGGTCAGTCTGTAGTGGATTCTGATTTTCTCAATACTTACAGCTCCAATACTTTTTCTATGTCCTGCCTAAATATTTTCGGTCACAATGTACAGCAATAAGATTTCATCTGAACTTTTTTTTTTTTTTTTTTTTTTTTGCAAAGGAATCTTGCTGTCTTAGAGGGTCCTGCTGTCAGCAGAAGCATGTTGAAGTCTCACCTCCGCTCTTCTGCACAAAGGTGAGTATGCATGTGAATAAAGGCTTCAGGGTTCAACCTTCCATTTCAAAGTTAGGATAAGCATGTGTGGGCAGACATGTCCTCTTGAATACACAAAAGAGAAGCATGAAGAACAAAGCAGCATGCACGTGCTGCTTCAGCCAGAAAAACTCCAACCCTTCACAGGCTGGTGATGCTTCACTGCAGCCTTCCTGTGCCCTAGGTGCTGAGGAGAGACCTCCCTCCCTCACATCCACCCAGAAGAAAGTACATTTTCTGCTCCAGGTATCAAGCTGCAGAGACATAGATGGACCTCTGGAAAGCAAATAGGAGGTGAACAGATGAGAGAAGCAAAAAAAAAAAACAAAAACAAACAAAAGCAGAAAAAGGAAAGAGAACTTCCCTTCCCTTCCCTGCCCTGCCCTGCCCTGCCCTGCCCTCCCCTGCCCTGCCCTCCCCTGCCCTTCCTTCCTCTCCCCTGCCCTTCCTTCCTCTCCCCTCCCTTCCCCTCCCCCGCCCCACCCTGCCCTGCCATTTTCTTTTTAGAAAAACCCAACATTTTCTCAGGCAGAAGACCAGGTCCTTCTCTAAGAGCTGCCTTTTTATGTCCCAAAATTGCCAGTCTGCTGAGCTGAGGGAAGGAGGCCTTCTCCTGTAACAGGGCCACAGTGGCATGAAGTAAGGATGGCTGTAGGAATTTACACATACTTGAGGCCATGTAGGAGGGACCTATACTGTGAATGTGAGTATTCACAAAAGGTATACTCACAGCTGAACATGAAGGACTAGTTTCAGCTTGGTCTAGGTTTTGAGCACAGATTTTGCTTCACTGCTCCTCTATCCAAACAAATTTGTCCATCTCTAGTAATTTTGCCCAATGGGCCCCATCTCACAGCTTTTAGTCTTTATTCAGGCTATATGCCCATTGACCTCAGGGTGAGCTGTGCCAGGATAAAGATTGAATGAGGTCCACAGGATTCAGACTGAATATTTTGAATACCATTTAGATATAAATTCCTATATAAAGATCTTATTTTTCCCTCAAATAAAAACTTAGAGAGCTAGAGGGATGATAACAGTTTTACTGGCATGATTCAAAATAACCACTTCTCACATGTGCATGTGAGGTGGAAGATAGGAAATTAACCTTTTAAAAGAAATACAGTCTATGTAACTTGCTAGGAGTAGTCAATGGATAAACAAGTTCTGGTGGCAGTGAAGTTATGTGAATACACAGGGATTATTTAGTAGTTTCCCCCAACTATGAGCAGGACCACACAAATACAGGTCTGTCACAAATAAATATATAAGGAATGATGACTCCAGTTCATAGCATTTAGTGGGATTCCATGTGTTTTGCTGGGCTGCTGACCTACTGCAACAGTATAAAAGGCCCTGGGGTGCATTTTTTAAACTACAGGAAAAAAAATGAGAGAAGCCTTTAAATGGCTTTGTGCATATGTTCAATCCACCCTTCTTGTAACTCCAAGTCTTCCACTCCACTCAGAATCAAACATGTTTGCTGAATACTGTCCTATGGAAGTCACACAGCAGATTTAAAAGCAGTTCTCTAGACATGATTGAGTTAGTTTATATCACCTCCTGTGCCCAGCAGCTGTTAGAGGCATTGCTGAGCTCAGTCACTATTTGTTAAAAACAGAGGGAGTTTGTAGGTGCTCATGCAGGATGGGATGGGGAAAAAGATGAGAGAGCTGAAGACATGGGTTTCCAAGAAACCAATGTGAGAGCTGGAGCTCTAATAAGCTTGAGCTCCCTTATCTTGGCTAGATCTGAAGCTGAAACTTGCGAAGCTTTCTTGGCCTTCCATCTAGATCTGACCTATCCTCTGAGAGCATGTGGATATTTTTGGCTTTTTTAGAATATACTGCACAGATCAGAAAAATTACATCTGGCAAAAGCCTTACCTCGTTTAGCCTGTCTGCCTGTCTGTGAAGGATAGTCTGGTTTTGTAGTATTCTTAACACCATCTAGAACTAGTGAAAAGTGGAAAGTTTGTCCAAAGACGTCTGCCATTTAAGGCAGGGGGTTAATTTGGATTTTTTTGCTTGTTGTTGATGTTTTATTTTGCCCGGATGAAGTACACTTGAATTTAGACAGTTCTCCAGCACCTCTCTCTATACCTAGGCACAAGAGAAGATATCCATGGCTATTTGTTTTTATGCTAGTCTGTGTTTCAGGAAGATCTGAAGCAGCTGCTAACCACCATGTGAGTTGATCTTCATCTGAGATGAGAATTAAAGACTACTTTATGAAGTGTGAATAAAGCAATAGAATAGAGCTTGTAATTTACCATTTGCATTGCAGTAGCACACATATAGACATGTGAACAGTCTTCAAAACAAAACTATAGCAATAACAAGGCAACAGATATTCAGATAGCATAATGTAAAAAATAATAATAAAAATAAAATAAAAAAGCAAAACACTTAAAACAACTCCAAAGTGTCTGCAGATGCTTCTAGCTCGATTATTTCTACATCACTCAGACACCACAAGAATCATAGAATTACTGAAGAGAACCTTTACGATCATGTAGTCCAACCATTAACTTAACACTGCCAAGTCCACCATTAGTCCTTTTCTCCAGACTAAACAACTCCAGTCCCCTGAGACGCTTCTTGTAAGACTTGCTCTCCAGACCCTTCACCAGCTTTGTTGGCCTTCTCTGGACACGCTCCAGAACCTCAGTGTCTTTCTTGTAGTGAGGGGCCCAAAACTGAACACAATAGTTGAGGTGTGGCCCTACCAATTCTGAGTACAGGGGAACAATCACTTCCCTGCTCCTGCTGGCTGCACTATTTCTGATACAAGAAGCCAGGATGCAATTGACCTTCTTGGCCACCTGGGCACACTGCTGGCTCATGTTAAGCCAGCTGTCGACCAACACCCCTAGGTCCTTTTCCACCAGGCAGTTTTCCAGCCACTCTGCCCCAGGCCTATAGCATTGCATGGGCTTGTTGTGACCCAAGTGCAGGACCTGGCACTTATCCTTGTTGAATCTCATACAATTAGCCTCAGCCCATCGATACAGCTAGCACTTCAAGTGGGCTTCCACAGTGCTTGTCCAGAAAGGGTGGTTGTGGGTGAAAGAAATCACTTTAGGATCCCAGTT
Organism: Apus apus; assembly: GCF_020740795.1. Classification (NCBI taxonomy): domain Eukaryota; kingdom Metazoa; phylum Chordata; class Aves; order Apodiformes; family Apodidae; genus Apus; species Apus apus. Next base: position 62,591,244 of record NC_067312.1, on the reverse strand, counting down.
GCAGTGGGGGCTTTCTCCTTTTCCACTACCATGTGGAGTTGAGAGGCTCAGCCGTCTGGAACCTTCCTGGAAAATGGGTGAGCTAAAAAACAACACACCCTCTGTCTGTTTGAGCCTGAAGAGGGGAGTGGTTTATCCAACCACTACCATGTTTCCAGAGAATTGCACTGATCTTTCTTTTTGGTAGGCCAAAACTTAGAAAAACTGAGAAAAATGTCTGTGCTTCTCTTGTTCAGAATTGTCATTCCAAAGGGTAATGTTTTACAATTGCATGAGCTCTGTGTTGTAGTTGCTTTTTAACAAGTCTGACTCTGCTTCATTAACGGGCTTCTTCCGGCATAACACTTCCATCTATAAAATTTACCTGATCTTAGCTACCTTGAAAGAAACTCCAAACTGTGGGTAGTAATTAGTACTTCTCTCTGTACCACATCTGGCATTGCTTAGGGTTATGCATAGCCTTTTAGCAGAGTCATTTTCCTTTCTGCAGTACAAAATGAAACATATTGATTGTAATTTGTTTCCACTCCCTTTTATCTTTTTTTTTTCTTTTTTTTTTTTTTTTTTAACCTCAAACTTGGGATAACTTATTCAAAAAATATTTTTTTCAAGTTTTTTCTCAGTTTCCATAACAAACAAGTTTATATGAAAAGTAACCCTGAATGAAGGCAAAAGGACAAGTTTCATTGTGGTTTTGCCAAAGGCATGTTTTCCCTTATGAAAATCCTCTAATAATCTCAAAATATTGGACAGAGATCTTTCAGTTAGGCCACAGAATATAATCCAAACAACCCTCAGAATCCTGCAGCATTACTAAGCAATCTGCTGCTTCTGTTGGGGTTATCAGATGATTTTGTGAAGCATGTACACAGCTTTCAATTAGGTGGACTAAAGGCCCTGAGTCAGGAAATGTAGCCGTGTTACCAACAAGCAACAACAGCTGCTTAACTTGGAGAACTTGATGAAGTCAGTGGGAATTACTTTTTTCCTAAAGAAGGGCCTGCAAGGGAAAACCAATGGGTGATAAAAGTTCCTTCTATTCCATAACCCTCCACAAGTGTTCAACTCTGGATTTGCTTTTCAACTTATCCCTATTTTCTCATTTTATTTGAACTAAGATATATTTAAAGATACAATTAGCTTCTGTAACAAGATGATTAAAAAGAAAAGAAAAATAGTTTGCTTATTAAAGTACCAGCTTTACACTACTTTTGATTTTGAATTAGTTGGTTTTAATATCTTTCATCTTCTGGAATTGTAGGGGAAAAAAATAACAGGACTTTTCCAAAGAGTCAGCTTCATGTGAGGGATCTGGTAACATTACCAAGCTTCCAGGTCAGATATTTGCAGCAGTGATCCATCTAACTTGGAAGCGCAATGTGGTTCTGCACACACCAGCCACATCCTTGGTCTGGATGAAGAATGGGGCCAAAACTATGGCATGTGCCATGCATGGTACCTGTCCTTTATACATTCTGAAGGATTGTTTTAAACTCTGGTCAATTCATGAAGGCTTTAAATTGGGTTTTTAACTATTTTTTTCTGTCACACTCGCTTTAAAAGAATTTCCTTAATTCCCTTTTTCACTCTTTTCACATATGGAAGGGCTTTCTTCCAGCCCACTGCCTACACTTTTCAAAGCTGTTCTCAAAATTTTTTCCATTTCTATTTGTCAATCCATTTCCTATTTCTTATTTCTCTCTTTCTGCAACAAGGACTTCTCTTGCATCAGATTCACACCATCACCAACTCTCCTTCCCCTCCATGCTGTCGTGTTTGGTTCTGTGAACAGATTCCCAAGTGGACTTTGGGATTAGGAGAGGAAGAAAGTGACTGACCACAGTCTTTTGCCCTTCAGATGATGTTCGGATGTTCTTTGATCAGTTTGGGCAACAAATGAACGTAAGCAAAATAGAGTAATATGCAACAAAAAGTGGATCTGTAACTTCTCAATTAATTCCTTTGCTTCTGTCTTCCTTAGTGAATGTGAGTCTTAATAACTTTACTATGTAGAGGGGTTATTTGAGAATAGCTCTCCTGGCAAGGACAAAAAACACTGTTGGGATGCAGCTATACTAATCATTTTTTGGCATCATGGCTGGTGATTTTCCATTTCTGATGACACATCCAAGACTTTTCTATTTTGATTACCAGTTTGCTGTAATAGAGAGTATGGCAAATATTTCCAAAGTGTGATTTTAATGGAAAGCAATTTCCTAATGTTGTTAAGTTTTTCTGAAAAAACATAAACAATTAATAAGACCCAAATGCCTTTCAAGACTACCTACATGGAATGACAAGTAGGAATGTTCAGTACAGAGGGTGCATGCCTTCCTTTCCACAGTAAAACTGCATTTCCTGAACATGTTTTTCATGGATACAAGACACGTAAGTGCCACCAGTTCACTGTGGTTGTGGTACCATAGGATGATGTATTTGGAAATACCTTCAGGGAACCAAGAATTATCAAGAGGATTTCACAGAGGAAAACAAATCATTTAAAGGAGCAGCTGAAATGTATTTCTGTTCTGCATGTCCCCTAGAGCCTGGCTAGTAGGGACATTCAGCCCATAAATATGGACTAAACTCTATTTTCATAATTGATTTGCAGTTCATCTTTAAGTCTTAAAGAGGCCAGGTGGCTCAGCAGAGACTGCTGCTTGATTCCTCTACAATAAAGAGTCTGTGCATGTTGCACTCAGGCAAGTTATGCTATGGACAGTTGAGGCTGATAGGAATCCTGAAATAATTCTCACTCCATCCTTTTCAAACATTAGTAACTTACAGACCCTGATCTTAGTTCTGTATTTGCTTTCGTTTTAATTGATTTTGTGGTATATCTCATGCCCATTGCAGTAAATTACTGAGATCATAAATGATGACTCATGAAGCCGTAAGTGAAGTCAATGCCATTGAGGTAAAAGAAATTAATGGATGCTGTTGGACATTCTTTGTTCTTTTTTGTATCTGTTGTTTGAACCTTTTTGTTGCACATGAGCCTTGGGAAGTCTGTGGATATGATTGCAAAAAATATCTCTATGGCTCAGAGTTCTCTTACATATCAGGAAATGTGCAGAGGAGGACTGAGGAAAAGAGAGATGCCATCAATTTTAGTTCTTTTTTTAAACTTCTCTGTTTCTTAGGTAACAATGTGATCCTGCCTAGTAATTGTAGGATTACACTCCTTACAGAAGCAGGCCAGCAAAAATTAAGACAGAGTTATCTAAGGCAGTTATAGAAGTCTAATAGTAACAGTAATAAAGTTGACCTATTTTTAGAACATGTTTCCCCTTTGTCTGCTGGAGGGGGGGGGAAAGGAATTATTACTGTAGTTCTATTTACTGACAGTACTGCTGAAGCACTCTTCATACTGCCTGAAAGCCTGGCATTATCATTCCTTATGGGGCTAAGTCACTCACAGCAAACAATAGTGGATCCTTTGAGAAATACTTTCCATATTGCATAATGCACTACTTGGGGAAAATGCTTCACTAACTTCAACCACAGTATGATTTTTAAGAAGGAAAAACTAATCCAATTGGGGGGTAAAAGAGCTTGCATAGACTTACTATAATAAAGGGCTCTTTGATAGAATTAAGCCAGTGTTATTTTTTGGCCATCCAAAGACTGCCTGTTACCACAGACACCACAGAACAACATCATTAGTTATATGATGTGCAGAAACACAAATTGCACTGATTTGCAGTTTGGTGACTGCAAAGTAACTACCAGTGTTTGGAAGGCTGAACGCTGCACTAACGTAGATACAAGACTGTTGGAACCAGGGCTTGCCGGCCTGAATGTGACACAAATCTTTCATAATCCTCATCACAGTAAGAGACCCTACCAGAAATGATGCCCAGATGCCTCCTGCCAATGACAGTGTCCCTGTTCAAAGAGAATACCGGGATTTTAAGTACTGTAGGTCAGTCTTTGACATTTTTGTACTCAACAGGGACAACAAATTAAAGTAACTCCAAGGAAAAAAATATCTGATGTTTAAGCAGAGAAACTATTTTGACTAAGCAGGAACAATATCTGCAGCAGATTGGGAACTGAGATGAGACATTTTGTTGTGGTTGCTTTGATGTTGCCACTACTGAAGTGGTCAATAATGAAACAGCACTTGAATGGGAAAGTCGTTGGTCACAGAGTGACCCTCCAATCAAACACAATGCAAAATGCAACTTCTAGGATTTCCTGCTTTTATGGGTCATACAGAAGAACATTGTTATAGAAAACTTGCCAAATTTATAGGGCTTTTTAAATTCTCAAATAAGAAGCATAAGAAATTTATGACAGTGTTGCTAGATGTAGAAGCCAAGTAAACTCCCAGTGTTGATCTTAGTTGTGTTTAAATTTCTCCTGCCTTCTGGCACTTTGAGCCATAGTGGAAAGAAATCGTTTACTCCTAGCAGCATTAAGAATTTGGAAGCACAAGGGTACCATGGAAGAGCCTTATGAACATAAATTATGCCACACAAGTGGTCTCAGAGCTGGTAGTGGGTAAACTTCCTCTCAGACATTGCAGACCTATTGTGGCATGGGTGTGCACAGAAAACAGCCCCCAGATGAAATGTGGTGGTAGCCAGCCCCTGGTTTACCAGCTTTCTGCATCAGGCTGCATTCTTTTAAAGTATTGCTGCAAGCAAACAAATAAACAAACAGAAAGTCTGAGCTTCCAAGCCTTGTAGTTCCTTGCTGAAAATATGTTTGTTAAATAATCGGCATTTAAATGCATTTTTTATTAATCTGTATGCACAAGGCCATTTAAAATGTGATTAAGTTTGGGATGCAATGCAGTATTTGGGTTTCTCTTTCTGTGCTTTTAAATGCTCTGCAAGTTTCACATTTAGGAAATAATCTAGCCAGCACGGCCCCCCATTAGGGATCAGAGCTTACTGAGTGCTCACAGAGTCCCTGGAGCAGGGCAGCAGAGCAGCGAGGGTGCAGTTGCCCTCTCTGAGGCAGCATGTGCTGGATGGAACCTCTCAGAGTGGAATAGAAGACATCTGTCTCCCTTGGAAAGGTTTTGGTTAGAAGAAGCTTATTTTTCATTGCTTTAAGGAGCATTTAATTTTAAACGTAGGGTAAAGACTGTCAAAAACTCCCAAGTACTACTGTGTGTAAAAACAGCAGCCAGATAATCTATCTTGTGGAAGATTACCTTGATTTAATGCAAGGCAAAATGCAGTATGTTGAGCCCAGAGACAAATGAAGCACTTATCTGAAAAGTAATTTTAATGAAAAAATTATGTGTGATATATACATGTACTTCTGGTGAAGCTTATGAAAGTTAGTAAGATTTCCTGGTAGACAGTTTCCTTCTTGTTTTTATGAACACTCAACTTTATCACCTCCTTCCCTTCCATTTCCATTTTCTTTTGACTTCTCAAAAGTTTGGATCTTTTTAAGAAGAAAGACTTTAAAAAGATTAGGGAAAGAGAGAATGAGAGTGAATGCCTGCATGTGTACCTGAACATACATAAGGAAGAGAGCTTCTACTTGTCACCCATGAGTTCCATTGATCAGCAAGACTGTATGCTACAGGAGACACTTCTTATGAAGTACGTGTTAGAAAAAAGTAGTATAAAAATCACCATAGGTTTTGATTGCTTAAATTTGGCCTATATCTTTAGAAAAGTGTGATAAATTTATTTGTACAATCATTATCAATTGTTCTGCATTTCCAAGAATTAAAGTACTGAAAATATTTCTTTCCATGCAATCAGAATGCTTTTTTCCTGTTGCCTTTTTTTTTTCTTTATAATGCCCCCACAATAAGAGAGATTTTAGCTTTAAAAGGTATGCTTCTCTTTCCTTGTTGCAAACTCTTATTACTGTACTATGCATAAGACCTTAGTAATAAAACCTTATGCAAGAAAATTATTTTTATTCTCTGATCAAAATTTCATGTGATTATGTCCAGAAAAGACTCATTGCTGATGTTTTATTTTTTAATATAATGAGATCTAGTGATATTTTTTTTTTAGTACAGTATGCTAAAAATCTTTAGGAATATGGATTGTTATTATTAGTTTATCCCATTTCTGAGAAACAACTTATTAAAATACATTATTATGGTTACACAATATCGTAGATACTATTTTTTTTATTTTTTCTTTTTTTTTTTAATATTGGGATTGAATAATCTTTCTGAAAGTTCTCTGCATATATCCTCTGAACAGGAATATGATGCCTGCAAAAATATGTCAGTGAGGAAAGAAAATGGTTTGGGGAGGCTGTGTTAATTGTTCAATAAATCACAGTCACTATAAGTGACCTCCTGACATCAAGTTCTTTAGGTCAAGGAACCCTTTGCTATTCTGCAACTTCACCTCTTTGCTGAGCCTCTTAATCAAAAGTGTAAAGCCAGAAAGAACATCAAACAATCAAGAGCTGGATTATTGGATTGGTTATTTTAAATTACTACAGCTATGGTTGTGACAGATTTGGGGATAGATTGCATCAACTCAGCCTCACTAAGTAGGCTGAGTATGTTGTGAAAAACAGCCCTCCAGCCCCCTGAAAAAAAAAGCAATTTAAATGAAGCCATCACCTCAAGGTACTTTGACTGACAATTAATTCACTATATATGTAAAAGCTGCAGAGTTTAAATAAAAAACAAACACAAATTCTGCCCTGCCCTAACATGTTAATTTTTCAATGGCTTTACTATATTAACATATTTTTGGTGTAGTATTTTATTAAGGCTTTTATCCTAATTTAACCTGGTAATAATCAGGTGTAAATTCTTCAGTGTAAGGGTGATGAGACACTGGAAAAGGCTGCCCAGAGATGTTGTGGGGGCTCCATCCCTAGAGGTGTTCAAGGGCAGCTTGGATGGGGCTCTGAGCAGCCTGTTCTAGTGGAAAGTGTCCCTGTCCATGCAGGGGAGTTGGAACTCGATGATCTAAAGGTCCCTTCCAACTCAAAAAAATCTGTGATTCTGTGATTTGTACTAATTCTTGTATTTTACCTGTGCTGTTGAAGACACTTTCAAAGGTAAGAGAGATACAAGCCAAATCATGGCTCAAAGAAGTGAAGGTTAACCATACATCAACATTGATGCGGATTCCCTTTCTCTTCTACAATTTCTGAAATGTGTGGGTTTGACAAGGGTAAACATCACCACAGAAAACAAGAATTAGGCAGATGAAACCAAAACCAACACATGGGTCATTACCATGAGGTTGCCTAACTTGGTTTTAGATAATGAGCTAATAATAGAAGAAGGCTATGATGTGCATTGCTGGGATGGAAGCAGATATGGGAAATTTTATGTCTGAATAAAATCTAAAAGCATATTAAAGTAGCCATGAGTCTGCCATGGAATTTTGTGGGCAAAAAACCTTTGAACTTATGCTGCTGGCAGAAAGGGAGTTAGCATGCAAAGTTTTTCAACATAGCAAAATCCTAAACCAGTAAGATACTGACAAACCAAAGGAAAGGAAGAAAAAAGCTACACATAGATTAAAATTATTCCACAAATCTACAGTATGACTTATTAATACATATGATAAATTGCACAATGCAGTACCTTCATTAGGACTTGATGAGGTAAAGTAAGACCACATGACCATGCAAGACTGAAAGAGACAGATGATCTTTGCAGCCACAGTAAAAAGTGAAACAATAATTTAAAAATAACAATGTTACTAAGAAATTTACAAAGAAGAGCCGACCATTAGACACTGGAGAGCCATGAATTGTAGTATAGAAATGGTCACAATTTTTTTCTTTAGTAATTACACCTAGGCAGGAAGCAGCTTTCAAAATACTTTTTGAATTAAAAGGAGCACTTGAAGAAGGTGAATTATGAAGAAAGAAGTTTGTTTTATGGAGATACAAAAGAATTACTTTTTTTTTTTTTTTTTTCCCCACTGCAAACAAGCCCTTTGCTTTTGTAGAGAGCAATTTCTGTGAGGGAAAAAGGAAAAAAAACCCAAAATGTTTGAACAATCTTTATTGAAAATGTGTCCTTAGAAGATCTTTCTCTAGGAGTCTGACTTATTAACACAGATCAAAGAAAAACTAGTAAGATGGAAGGCAGATACAACATGCTTCTAAATTTCTTTCAGAGCCTAAACTTCCAAGATCTGTGTACCTCCCATTAAAGAATAATGCATCCTCCTTTCTACCATTAGCTCATCAAATAAAAACAAGTTAGATGGTAATGGATCAGATACTGTTTTGAGTTGTATCTGCTTCGCTATTCATGGAACATACATCTTCATCACATAAGCCATTTGAAAAACTGAGATGGGAGTTACAGGATGTTCTTATCACTCACTGATCACACACTACCACTGCAGCATTTCATTGTGCAGAAATATGGTGCAGTATTATAGGAATATATTATCTCCATTCTTGAAGATCTTGTGTGTAGACAGAAGAAATTGGCTTTTTGTATTTTAAAGGAAAAAAAAGATAAAGTGAAGAAGGACTCAGATACTGCAAGTATGGCTCAGTTGATGCATTTAATTGTGCTCTTCTTTTTTAATTATTTTTCTTGATAGAAAATGTTTTCTATATGAAAATTTTAATCTACTGGCTATCTAATTGCCTTTTATGCCATGGGAAAAAAAAACTATTGCCCTGAAAAGAAGATAATTAAAAATAAAATAAAATAAAATAAGAAAAAGCTAAGTAGCCTCCAGAGAAATATTTGATCATTAGTCGAGTGTCTGATGTAGGCCAAAATATTCTTGGCTCCCTAAAAAAAAAAAAAAAAATTCCAGGTTGAAGGCTCTGCATGACTATTGTAGTTTGACTCATTCCAGTGAGGCTGAGAGTATTGAAAAAAAAAAATTAATAAATAGTTCTGTGAGTTGTTGTGCCAATATAAACAAGCTCAAGTTCTTTCCTTAGACATTGCAAGTTTGTTTGGAGAAACTCAAGAGATGAGAAGAATGATTGAATGCAGTAATGTCAGAGGGGAAGACAGAAATAAAAGTATAATAGATGGAAATTATGAGAGCCAGGATGGGAGGAGGAAAAGGCTAAAGACTGGAAAAAGTTAAAATCCATGGGGAAGTTACTAGTGAGAGTCAACTGCTGTGGTTGATGGAGAGGAACACGTTTGGCAGAAAGCTAGAGTGATCCAGCTATGGCTATAAAGCATGATCTAGGATTCTCTAATATGTCTCTCAAGTTACGTTACCTGTAGTGAAAAATAAAAGTTGAAAAGGTGAGACCTACTGAGTTGCGTGCAAAGATTTTTATCCCTTTTATGATGGACTATGCAAAGATGCCCATGCAAATGATTCACATTTAGAGCAAAGAAGGTACTATGGCTACCTCTCACTTAACTGGTCAACAATCTATCTCAGGGTAGCCACTAAGTAGTATTGAGAAAAAAGACAAAATCTCCATCCAATGCACTGACTGGTACAGATCTTATTTTTAAGCACATAATTATTGTTGTACACAGGTTAGTGTATATTTCTGTTTCACCAGGTAACCGGGTCTGTAAAACATCTTAAGTTATCAGTCTAGGCTAGCAAAAAGGCTAGCAGATCCACTGCAACCATGAAAAATGAGGTTGACCAAGATTGCAGTAAAATTGTTTTGATGACTGGTCTTTAGCACATAGGAAAATAAGTGAGCCTGAGGCTGGGAGGACTGACATTCAGTATATCAATGTTAGAGTGCAGCTTCAGCATTTGTGTGTCACTACTTCAAGTATACCTTAGGTTTGTGGTGTTAAGAAGTCACTGGACTTACTTTTAACTGGTAGATGCTCAGTGGCGCCAAGCAAGCTACCTGTGTGTGTGTGCATTGACATGGATTCTGCTGATGCCTATGTATTTGGGAGCAATTGACCACTTTATTTTGGTCAAAAACCAAGAGCCAAACAATACAATTGATGCTCTTTTGCTCTGCTGATCTCTTGCACTTTAATACTGGATTAATTATTCCCCAGATCTCAGAGAACACCTGTGGGGACAAAAGTCAGAAGGCAGCAAACTCCGCCTAGCTAAAAAAGTTCAGTAAAAGAATCAAAAGAAAAATATGCCCAGACCTGAGCCTCACCCCTTCTAAATTATGCACTTGAAGAGCTGCAAGGAGGTGGACCCCAGGACTCTTTTATATTGTAGACTGGGCCATCAGCCAAAGGACTTCTTCACCCACTATCCCCTATAGACATTTGTGTCTCATTACCTCATGACGGATTATGTGGGTTTGGCGATATAATCTCATACAGCGTGACTCAATACATTTTCTTGTTATAAAGAATTTTCCTTGGATGTAAAGAAGCTTGTCTCGAGTGATTGACTATCCCTGCTACTTGCAAACCAGCAGGCAGTCTGCTGGCCAATTTACCTGAATATTTTCTCAGTACAGTAGTTTTGCACAACTATTCTACCGTGGTGGTTCTGGTGCTTATGCAAAAGGTCATAGAACATTAAAAATGACAGAAACTGACATATTGTTCTCATACTCAAGTGGCATTTTTTCAACTGAAACAAAGTGTGACTTAGTGAAATAATCACTGCTCTCTGACATAAACAATGGCAGTGAAATAATACTAACAAAAATGCATTGAAAGTCCCTTTTAGTGGAGCATGGTTAGTGCTTTTAGCTTTGGTTTTAGAATGAGACCACAACTGGAGTTTTGAAATTCTGTCTTAGTCCACTAGATGGTGATCCTTGAAAATCAGGCTTCAGGTAACTAAACAAGACTTGGTCTGTCACCCTTCAAAAAAAAGCCTCGAGCTCTAGTATTCATCATAGAAAACCTGGGTTACAGTATGACATGATATGTATCATAAACCTATACAAACAAATTTCAAAAAGATGGATGAGAAATTGCTTCAGCATGTGACTGCACTGGACTATTGAGATCCAGTCACCGAGAAAACTGAACTTGATCTCACTCTCTTTGCACTGCAAAATAGTTTGCAACGTTTGAGCCTCAACCCCCTTTTGGCAGCTCATGAAAACTACAGTAAGACACTGATTATTTGAGCCTGCCTTCGATGGACAAACATTTAAGCATATTTGGTTTTCTGCATAGCATGCACAAAATTCCTTACATAATTGTAACATAAAACAAAGGCTTACCATAAGGTAATAGAAATGTTTTATTAATCAAATATATTTACATTTCTTCATCTTCTTTTTAAATGTGTGCCTGTTATTTTCATTTAAACACTATGTAGTCTTTACAGTTGATATCACAAGAATACAGCTACATGCATGATTTATTGGTCCTTTGCAGTAAAAAATATGCAATTTCATGAGGTTTAAAAAATGGAAGCAAGCTGTTTACCTTTCTAATTACAGTGTGATTATTTTTATTACAACAGAGGACCCCTTCTGCATAATCTACATCTATCGGGTGGCTTTATGTACTTTTTCAGATTGGCCTGATGATGTAAAAACTTCCAAAATCTAGACAAGATATTAAAAAAAAAAAAAAAAGACTTCATGCTGTGTCCAAATATTTTATTTTCTGGATTCTTATCCAGCAAAAGGACTTTAATGGAAAAGTGCTCTAATAGTAATTAAAATTCTCTATATATAGATTCATAGCAATTGATGACTCTCAAAAGCAATGAAGAATTGCTTTTGGATTTTCATTTATTTATTCATCTGAAATCATATCATTTTGTCAGCTAAAGACAGAGTAACATAACATAATGGCACCACACAAATAATAAATAGTAAATAAAAGGAGAGATGATGTTACCAAAACAAAAAGATATACATATAATTTCTTGTAAGTTTCTAATAAGTAATGTGCTGTAATTACTATATTTTTCCCAACTCAGCTTTCCTTCATGGGAAGACAATCAAATTGTATTTTAAAATAACATATTTGGGTCTATAACTGCAGGTTCATAAAGGACCAAACATCTTTCTGAAAGGAATAACTCTTTGAATGTATAACATACAAATCCATAATTAAAAAAAAAAATATTAAAAAATATCAGAACTAGGCACAACTTTTAAATATGACTTCCAACATGTTCAGGGTTGGACAAAAACCCAAACAAACAAACAAACAAAAAATAAAACCAACAAACCAAACAAACAAATTTTTATTTATTTACCAGACTACAAAACAGAGATGCCAAGTGTTTCAGAAATTCTGAAATGGCAGGCACATAAACACGACATTTAAATACAATTGTACTACACTTACCGCTTCAGCTTACCATGTGCACCTACTGTATTCATAACAGATGTAAGTGTATGGTTGTTCTGTCAATATATGAACAGAAACTCACTCAGCATTTGGGAAGTGCAGACAGGAACTAGATTCTGTTCAGTTTAAACTTAGGATATATTTTAGCTTGTCCATGTTGATTTTACATTTGCAATATTGTAACAG